>NC_141873.1:295186042-305186042 GCF_056163025.1 Triticum urartu | reverse complement strand
GTTTTGTCTATGTATCCACACATGTATCAAGTTTCCGGTTAATACAATTCTAGCATGAATAATAAACATTTATCATGATATAAGGAAATATAAAATAACAACTTTATTATTGCCTCTAGGGCATATTTCCTTCAGTAGCGAGGCGGGCCTCCGCCGCCCTTATCCTCTCCTTCCCACAGCGGGCACACCGGTCTCGATGGGTCTCATACTCCGCCAGACCGGTGATGGGGAAGGGGAGATTTGGAGGCTCCCTAGACCGCGATGATCCAGCCATGGAAAATCCGAGCAACCGATGTTGGGGACGTAGTAATTCAAAAAAATTCCAATGATCATGCAAGATCTATCTAGGAGAAGCATAGCAACGAGACGATAGAGTGTGTCTATGTACCCTCGTAGACCGAAAGCGGAAGCGTTTAGTAACGCGGTTGATGTAGTCGAGCGTCTTCACAATCCAACCGATCCAAGTACCGAACGTATGGCACCTCCATGTCCAGCACACGTTCAGCACGATGACGTCCCTCGAGCTCTTGATCCAGTTGAGGACGAGGGAGAGTTCCGTCGGCACGACGGCGTGACGATGGTGATGATGAAGTTACTGGCGCAGGGCTTCGCCTAAGCACTACGATGATATGATCTAGGTGTTAAACTGTGGAAGGGGGCACCGCACACGGCTAAGAGATTGTCTGTTGTGCCTTTGGGGTGCCCCCTGCCCACGTATATAAAGGAGGGGGTGAGAGAAGCCGGTGGACAGGAGGGCACGCCATGGGGGGAGTCCTAGTTGGACTACTAGTCCAAGTAGGATTCGCCCCCCCTTTTCCTTTCTTCCACCGGAGGGAATAGGAATAAGAGAGAGAGAGAAGGGGGCGCCGCCCCCTCCTCCTTGTCCTATTCGGACTCCCAAGGAGGGGGGCGCGCGGCCACCCCCCACGAGCTTCCCTCTCCCTCCCTTAGGCCCATGTTGGCCCAATACTTCCCCGGAGGGTTCCGGTAACCCCTCGGTACTCCGAAAAAAATACCTGAATCACTCGAAACCATTTCGATGTCCGAATATAACCTTCCAATATATGAATATTTACCTCTCAACCATTTTGAGACTCCTCGTCATGTCCGTGATCTCATCCAAGACTCCGAACAAACTTCAGTCATCAAATCACATAACTCACAATACAAATCGTCATCGAACATTAAGCGTGCAGACCCTACAGGTTCGAGAATTATGTAGACACGACCGAGACACATCTTCGGTCAATAACCAATAGCGGAACATGGATGCTCATATTGCCTCCTACATATTCTACGAAGATCTTTATCGGTCAAACCGCATAACAACATACGTTATTCCCTTTGTCATCGGTATGTTACTTGCCCGAGATTCGATCGTCGGTATCATCATACCTAGTTCAATCTCGTTATCGGCAAGTCTCTTTACTCGTTCGGTAGTGCATCATCCCGCAACTAACTCATTAGTCACATTGCTTGCAAGGCTTATAGTGATGTGCATTACCGAGAGGGCCCAGAGATACCTCTCCGATACACGGATTGACAAATCCTAATCTTGATCTATGCCAACTCAACAAACACCTTCGGAGACACATGTAGAGCATCTTTATAATCACCAAGTTACATTGTGACGTTTGATAGCACACAAGGTGTTCCTCCGGTATTCGGTACTTGCATAATCTCATAGTCAGAGTAATATGTATAAGTCATGAAGAAAGCAATAGCAATAAAACTAAAGGATCATAATGCTAAGCTAACGGATTGGTCTTGTCCATCACATCATTCTCTAATGATGTGATCCCGTTCATAAAATGACAACACATGTCTATGGTCAGGAAACTTAACCATCTTTGATTAACGAGCTAGTCAAGTAAAGGCATACTAGGGACACTCTGTTTGTCTATGTATTCACACATGTACTAAGTTTCCGGTTAATACAATTCTAGCATGAATAATGAACATTTATCATGATATAAGGAAATATAAATAACAACTTTATTATTGCCTCTAGGGCATATTTCCTTTAGTCTCCCACTTGCACTAGAGTCAATAATCTAGATTTACATAGTAATGATTCTAACACCGATGGAGTCTTGGTGCTGATCATGTTTTGCTCGTGAGAGAGGCTTATTCAACGGGTCTGCAACATTCAGATCCGTATGTATCTTGCAAATGTCTATGTCTCCCTCCTTGACTTGATCGCGGATGTAATTGAAGCGTCTCTTGATGTGTTTGGTTCTCTTGTGAAATATGGATTCCTTCGCCAAGGCAATTGCTCCAGTATTGTCACAAAAGATTTTCATTGGACCCGATGCACTAGGTGTTACACCTAGATTGGATATGAACTCCTTCATCCAGACTCCTTCATCTGCTGCTTCCGAAGCAGCTATGTTCTCCGCTTCACACGTAGATACCGCCACGACACTCTGCTTGGAACTGCACCAACTAACAGCTCCACCATTCAATATAAATACGTATCCGGTTTGTGACTTAGAGTCATCCGGATCAGTGTCAAAGCTTGCATCGATGTAACCTATGACAAGCTCTTTGTCACCTCCATAAATGAGAAACATATCCTTAGTCCTTTTTAGATATTTCAGGATGTTCTTGACTGTTGTCCAGTGATCCACTCCTGGATTACTTTGGTACCTCCCTGCTAAACTTATAGCAAGGCACACATCAGGTCTGGTACACAACATTGCATACATGATAGAATCTATGGCTGAGGCATAGGGAATGCCTTTCATTTTCTCTCTATCTTTTGAAGTGGTCGGGCATTGAGTCTGACCCAACTTCACACCTTGCAATACAGGCAAGAACCCTTTCTTTGACTAATCCATTTTGAACTTCTTCAAAACTTTATCAAGGTATGTACTTTGTGAAAGTCCAATTAAGCGTCTTGATCTATCTCTACAGATCTTGATGCCCAATATATAAGCAGCTTCACCGAGGTCTTTCATTGAAAAATTCTTATTCAAGTATCCTTTTATTCTGTCCAGAAATTATGTAGTATTTCCAATCAACAATATGTCATCCACACATAATATTAGAAATGCTACAGAGCTCCCACTCACTTTATTGTAAATACATGCTTCTCCAAAAGTCTGTATAAAACCATATGCTTTGATCACACTATCAAAGCGTATATTCCAACTTCGAGAGGCTTGCACCAGTCCATAAATGGACTGCTGGAGCTTGCACACTTTGTTAGCACCTTTAGGATCGACAAAACCTTCTGGTTGCATCATATGCAACTCTTCTTTAAGATATCCATTAAGGAATGTAGTTTTGACATCCATTTGCCAAATTTCATGATCATTAAATGCGACAATTGCTAACATGATTCAAATAGATTTAAGCATTGCTACTGGTGAGAAGGTCTCATCGTAGTCAAGTCCTTGAACTTGTCGAAAACCTTTCGCAACAAGTCGATCTTTGTAGACAGTAACATTACCATCAGCGTCGGTCTTCTTCTTGAAGATCCATTTATTCTCTATTGCTTGCCGATCATTGGGCAAGTCAACCAAAGTCCACACTTTGTTCTCATACATGGATTCCATCTCAGATTTCATGGCCTCAAGCCATTTCGCGGAATCTGGGCTCATCATAGCTTCCTCATAGTTTGTAGGTTCGTCATGGTCAAGCAACATGACCTCCAAAACAGGATTACCGTACCACTCTGGTGCGGATCGTACTTTGGTTGACCTATGAGGTTCGATAGTAACTTGATCTGAAGTTTCATGATCATCATCATTAGCTTCCTCACTGATTGGTGCAGGAATCACTGGAACTGATTTCTATGACAAACTACTTTCCAACTCGGGAGAAGGTACAATTACCTCATCAAGTTCTACTTTCCTCCCACTCACTTCTTTTGAGAGAAACTCCTTCTCTAGAATGGATCCATTCTTAGCAACGAATATCTTGCCTTTGGATTTGTGATAGAAGGTGTTCCCAACAGTCTCCTTTGGGTATCCTATGAAGTCACATTTCTCCGGTTTGGGTTCGAGCTTATCAGGTTGAAGCTTTTCACATAAGCATGGCAGCCCCAAACTTTAAGAAACGATAGCTTAGGTTTCTTGCCAAACCACAGTCATATGGTGTCATCTCAACGGATTTAGTCGGTGCCCTATTTAACGTGAATGCAGCCGTCTCTAAAGCATAACCCCAAAACGATAGCGGTAAATCGGTAAGAGGCATCATAGATCGCACCATATCTAATAAAGTATGGTTACGACATTCGGACACACCATTACGCTGTGGTGCTCCACGTGGCATGAGTTGCGAAACTATTCCACATTGTTCCAAATGAAGACCAAACTCATAACTCAAATACCCACATCTGCTCAAATCATCTGTGAAGGTCAGAAAATAACAATACCTGCCGCGAGCCTCAACACTCATCGGACCGCATACATCAGTATGTATTATTTCCAATAAGTCAGTTGCTCGCTCCATTGTTCTGGAGAACGGTGTCTTAGTCATCTTGCCCATGAGGCATGGTTCGCAAGCATCAAGTGATTCATAATCAAGTGATTCATAATCAAGTGATTCCAAAAGCCCATCATCATGGAGTTTCCTCATGCGCTTTACACCAATATGACCTAAACGGCAGTGCCACAAATAAGTTGCACTATCATTATTAACTTTGCATCTTTTGGCTTCAATATGATGAATATGTGTATCACTACAATCGAGATTCAACAAAAATAGACCGCTCATTAAGGGTGCATGTCCATAAAATATATTATTCATATAAATAGAACAACCATTATTCTCTGATTTAAATGAATAACCATCTCGCATTAAACAAGATCCAGAGATATAATGTTCATGCTCAACGCTGGTACCAAATAAAAATTATTTAGGTCTAAAACTAATCCCGACGGTAGATGTAGAGGTAGCGTGCCGACGGAGATCACATCGACTTTGAAACCATTTCCCACGCGTATCGTCACCTCGTCCTTACCAATCTTCGTTTAATTCGTAGCCCCTGTTTCGAGTTGCAAATATGAGCAACATAACAAGTATCAAATATCCCAGGCGCTACTACGAGCATTAGTAAGGTACACATCAATAACATGTATACCAAATATACCTTTCACTTTGCCATCCTTCTTATCCGCCAAATACTTGGGGTAGTTTCGCTTCCAGTGACCAGTCCCTTTGTAGTAGAAGCACTCAGTCTCAGGCTTAGGTCCAGACTTGGGTTTCTTCCCATGAGCAGCAACTGGCTTGTTGTTCTTCTTGAATTTCCCCTTCTTCCCTTTGCCCTTTTTCTTGAAACTAGTGGTCTTCTTAACCATCAACACTTGATGCTCCTTCTTGATTTCTACCTCCGCAGCCTTTAGCATCGCGAAGAGCTCAGGAATTGTCTTTTCCATCCCTTGCATATTATAGTTCATCACGAAGCCTTTATAGCTTGGTGGTAGTGATTGAAGAACTCTATCAATGACACTATCATCAGGAATATTAACTCCCAGCTGAGTCAAGTGGTTGTGGTACCCAGACATTCTGAGTATGTGTTCACTGACAGTACTATTCTCCTCCATTTTGCAGCTATAGAACTTGTTGGAGACTTCATATCTCTCAACTCGGGCATTTGCTTTAAATATTAACTTCAACTCCCAGAACGTCTCATATGCTCCATGACGTTCAAAACGTCTTTGATGACCCACAAGTATAGGGGATCTATCGTAGTCCTTTCGATAAGTAAGAGTGTCGAACCCAACAAGGAGCAGAAGGAAATGATAAGCGGTTTTCAGCAAGGTATTCTCTGCAAGTACTTAAATAAGTGGTAACAGATAGTTTTGTGATAAGATAAATTGTAACGAGCAACAAGTAACAAAAGTAAATAAAGTGCAGCAAGGTGTCCTAATCCTTTTTGTAGCAAAGGACAAGCCAGAACAAACTCTTATAATAGGAAAAACGCTCCCGAGGACACATGGGAATATCGTCAAGCTAGTTTTCATCACGTTCATATGATTCGCGTTCAGTACTTTGATAATTTGATATGTGGGTGGACCGGTGCTTGGGTGCTGTTCTTACTTGAACAAGCATCCTACTTATGATTAACCTCTATTGCAAGCATCTGCAACTACAACAAAAGTATTAAGGTAAACCTAACCATAGCATGAAACATATGGATCCAAATCAGCCCCTTACAAAGCAACGCATAAACTAGGGTTTAAGCTTTTGTCACTCTAGCAACCCATCATCTACTTATTACTTCCCAATGCCTTCCTCTAGGCCCAAATAATGGCGAAGTGTTATGTAGTCAACGTTCACATAACACCACTAGAGGCTAGACAACATACATCTTATCAAAATATCAAACGAATACCAAATTCACATGACTACTAATAGCAAGACTTCTCCCTTGTCCTCAGGAACAAACGTAATTACTCACAAAGCATATTCATGTTCATAATCAGAGGGGTAATAATATGCATATAGGATCTGAACATATGATCTTCCACCAAATAAACCAACTAGCATCAACTACAAGGAGTAATCAACACTACTAGCAACCTACTAGCACCAATCCCGGACTTTGAGACAAGAATTGGATACAAGAGATGAACTAGGGTTTGGAGATGAGATGGTGCTGGTGAAGATGTTGATGGAGATTGCCCTCTCCCGATGAGAGGAGCGTTGGTGATGACGATGGTGATGATTTCCCCCTCCCAGAGGGAAGTATCCCCGGCAGAACAGCTCTGCCGGAGCTCTAGATTGGTTCCGCCAAGGTTCCGCCTCGTGGCGGCGGAGTCTTGTCCCGAAAAGTTCCCTCTTATTTTTTTCTCATCGAAAGACTTCATATAGGAGAAGATGGACGTCGGAGAGCCACCAGGGGGCCCACGAGGTAGGGGGCCGCGCCCTAGGGGGGCGCCCCCACCCTCGTGAGCAGGGTGTGGCCCCCCTGGCCTTCATCTTTGGAGAGGATTTTTCTTTATTTATTTTAAGATGTTCCGTGGAGTTTCAGGACTTTTGGAGTTGCACAGAATAGGTCTCTAATATTTGCTCCTTTTCCAGCCCAGAATTCCAGCTGCCGGCATTCTCCCTCCTTATGTAAACCTTGTAAAATAAGAGAGAATAGCCATAAGTATTGTGACATAAAGTGAAATAACAGTCCATAATGCAATAAATATCGATATAAAAGCATGATGCAAAATGGACGTATCAACTCCCCCAAGCTTAGACCTCGCTTGTCCTCAAGCGAAAAGCCGATAACAATAAATATGTCCTCATGTTTAGAGGTAGAGGCGTCGATAAAAATAAAATACGAACATGAAGGCATCATGATTATTCTCATAACAGCAACATATATAGATTTTGTCATATGATTACTTATGTTCAAGTGATGATCTATTCACAATGCAAAAGTATAAATCATAAACCTTATTGGGCTCCGACAAACTATAATCTCAGTCATTGAAGAAATTGCAATTTATCATAACATCGGAAAGAGTCTATGTCAGAGCTAAAAAGCAAGTCCACATACTCAACTATCATTTAGTCCTTCATAATTGCTAACACTCACGCAATACTTGTGGTTACAGAGTTTTAATCGGACACAGAGAAAGATAGGGGCTTATAGTTTTGCCCCACAACCTTTTACCTCAAGGGTAATGTCAACAATAATGGTTCATGCTCCCCTACATCCAATTAGATATATATATCATGTTCTTTCCAACATGCTGAGCTTGCCAAAGGATAAAATGAAAAAGAAAAGGTGAAGGTCACCGTGACTCTTGCATAAGGTAGAAGATAATAATAAAGGATAGGCCCTTCGCAGAGGGAAGCAGAGGTTGCCATGCGCTTTTATGGTTGGATGCATAAAATCTCAATGTGAAAGAACGTCACTTTATGTTGCCCCTTGTGATATGAACCTTTATTATGCAATCCGTCGCTTTTATTACTTCCACATCACAAGATCGTATAAAGCTTATTTCTCCCACACCAATCAATCATACATATTTAGAGCAATTTTTATTGCTTTGCACCGATGACAACTTACTTGAAGGATCTTACTCAATCCATAGGTAGATATGGTGGACTCTCATGGCAAAACTGGTTTAAGGGTATTTGGAAGCACAAGTAGTATTTTTACTTGGTGCTGAGAATTTGGCTAGCATGAGGGGAAAGGCAAGCTCAACAAGTTAGAGGATCCATGACAACATACTTTATCTCGGATATAAGAAAGACATAACTCATTACGTTGTCTTCCTTGTCCAACACCAACTCTTTAGCATGTCATATTTTAATGAGTGCTCCCAATCATAAAAGATGTCAATGATAATATATCTATACGTGAAACCTCTCTTTCCTTATTACTTCCTATTAATTGCAACAATGACCAAAGCTATGTCTGCCAACTCCCAACAACTTTTAATCATCATAGTCTTTCTATGTGAAGTCATTACTCTCAATAAGATCAATATGAACTTTTTGTTTCTTTTTATTCTTTTTCTCTTTTCTTTTATTCACCCAAGATCATGGCAAAATAATCAAGCCCTTGACTCAACACTAATCTTTATTATATATAGCTCACATACTCGATTACAAAGAGAGATCATAAAGCAAACTCAAAACTAGATCATGCCATAAACTTTATTCTACTAGATCAAGATACTACTAATAGGATCGAACTAAGAAAAACGGTAAAGATAGGAGTTGTGATTGTGATACGATACCGGGGCACCTCCCCCAAGCTTGGCGGTTGCCAAGGGGAGTGCCCATACCCATGTGATTATATCTTCTTGGTTGGTGAAGAAGGTGGAGGTGTTGTTGATGATGCAGGCTTGTCATCCATCTTCCAAGGCATAGGTTCACCATCATAGAAGGATGATCGAGTCTCTGGAATCCTCGAATCTGCATCCAAACTCATTCTTTTGAATCTATATTCATACTCACAGTTTTGGTTTTGCAGGTCATAGATTTGGGCTTGGAGGTGCTCGATCTTCCCATATAGCTTGAAGATGGCCTCCTCGGTGTTCTTGGCATCCGGCTTGTAGTTGTTAGTGAACTCCGCGAGCATCGTGTGGCTAGCGTTGATTCCACGCTCCACCATCCCCTGGCACTTGAAAACTTGTTGCTCCATTGCTTCAAGCCTCGTCTCCATGCTTCCGGTTCCCTTTGGTCCCTCAACATCGCGGATGTGCAGCAACCCATCATGCATCTCAATGGTTTGAGGGTGTCGCAGCACCTCCGCGAGGTAAGGATTGATGACCTTCTCGAAGAACTTGTCCTTGGAAGCACTTGGGGACGTCATGATAATCTAGATCTATCAGAAAAACAGCTCGAAACAAGAACAGAGAATAATTGCGTGATACGGGAGTCAAAACCTTCGGGAGAATATATAATGAATTTTTACCGACCAAAATACGTAATGTGCAAGAAAACGGAGTCTGAAAGGCACACGAGGTGCTCACGAGGTAGGGGGGCGCGCCCAGAGGGGTAGGGCGCGCCCACCATCCTCGTGGGGCCCTCCTGTCCTTCCCGGACTGCTACTTAATTTCTATTTTTCTAAATATTCCAAAACGGAGAAATATTGCCTTAAAAATTGTTTTGGAGTCAGTTTACTTACCGTACCACATACCTATTCCTTTTCGGAGTCTGAAATGTTCCGGAAAGTGTCCCTTATGTATTCCTTCGGGGTTACGGTTTCAATAATATTGGTTTCAACATTTATGGGATTACCTGAGATATAATGTTTAATTCTTTGACCGTTTACCACCTTCGGATTTGTGCCCTCGAAGTTGTTGATTTTTATGGCACCGGAACGATAGACCTCTTCGATAACATAGGGGCCTTCCCATTTAGAGAGAAGTTTTCCTGCAAAAAATCTTAAACGAGAGTTGTATAGCGATACATAATCACCTACATTAAACTCACGCTTTTGTATCCTTTTGTCATGCCATCTTTTAACTTTTTCTTTAAACAACTTGGCATTTTCATAAGCTTGGGTTCTCCATTCATCAAGTGAGCTAATATCAAATAACCTCTTTTCACCAGCAAGTTTGAAATCATAGTTGAGCTCTTTAATAGCCCAATATGCCTTATGTTCTAGTTCGAGAGGTAAGTGACATGCTTTTCCATAAACCATTTTATACGGGGACATACCCATAGGATTTTTATATGCAGTTCTATAAGCCCATAATGCATCAAGTTTCTTGGACCAATTCTTTCTAGACCTATTAACAGTCTTTTGCAAAATTAATTTGAGCTCTCTATTGCTCAACTCTACTTGACCACTAGACTGTGGGTGATAAGGAGATGCAATTCTATGATTAACATCATACTTAGCAAGCATTTTACGGAAAGCACCATGAATAAAGTGTGAACCACCATCAGTCATTAAATATCCAGGGACTCCAAACCTCAGAAAAATAACTTATTTAAGCATTTTAATAGAAGTGTTATGATCAGCACTACTAGTTGGAATAGCTTCTACCCACTTAGTAACGTAATCAACAACAACTAAAATATGTGTGTATCCATTAGAGGCAGGAAAAGGTCCCATATAATCAAAGCCCCAAACATCAAAAGGTTCAATAACAAGAGAATAATTCATAGGCATTTCTTGACGTCTACTAATATTACCAATTCTTTGACATTCATCACAAGACAAGACAAACTTACGGGCATCCTTGAAGAGAGTAGGCCAATAAAAACCAGATTGCAATACCTTATGTGCAGTTCTATCTCTTGCGTGGTGTCCTCCATAAGCCTCGGAATGACACTTGCGTAGGATCTGTTCCTGTTCATGCTCAGGTACACAACGTCTAATAACACCATCTACTCCTTCTTTATAAAGATGTGGGTCATCCCAAAAGTAATGTCTCAAGTCATAGAAAAACTTTTTCTTTTGTTGGTATGTGAAGCTAGGTGGTATAAACTTAGCAACAATATAATTAGCATAATCAGCATACCATGGAGTACTACAAGAAGTACTTATAACATTTAATTGTTCATCAGGAAAGCTATCATCAATAGGTAGTGGGTCATCAAGAATATTTTCTAACCTAGACAAGTTGTCTGCAACGGGGTTCTCAGCTCCCTTTCTATCAACAATATGCAAATCAAATTCTTGTAGCAAGAGAACCCATCTAATAAGTCTAGGTTTAGCATCTTTCTTTTCCATAAGGTATTTAATAGCAGCATGATTAGTATGAATAGTTACTTTAGAATCAACAATATAAGGTCTGAACTTATCACAAGCAAATACAACTGCTAAAAGCTCTTTTTCAGTAGTAGCATAATTTCTTTGAGCATTGTCTAGAGTCTTACTAGCATAATGAATAACATTTAATTTCAATCAACTCTTTGCCCTAGAACATCACCTACAGCATAATCACTAGCATCACACATAATTTAAAAGGGTAAATTCCAATCAGGTGGCTGAACAACAGGTGCAGAGACTAATGCTTTCTTAAGTATTTCAAATGCGTCTACACAATCATCATCAAAGACAAATGGTATATCTTTTTGCAATAAATTAGTCAGAGGCCGAGAAATTTTTGAGAAGTCCTTAATGAACCTCCTATAAAATCCGGCGTGACCAAGGAAACTTCTTATACCTTTGATGTCCTTGGGACATGGCATCTTTTCAATAGCATCGACCTTGGCTTTATCAACTTCAATACCTCTTTCAGAAACTTTATGCCCCAAGACAATACCTTCATTAACCATAAAGTGGCACTTTTCCCAATTCAAGACAAGATTAGTTTCTTCACATCTCTGCCAAACTCGATCAAGATTGCTCAAGCAATCATCAAAAGAGGAACCATAGACGGAAAAATCGTCCATGAAAACCTCACAAATCTTTTCACAAAAGTCAGAGAATATAGCCATCATGCATCTTTGAAAGGTAGCAGGTGCATTACATAAACCAAAAGGCATACGTCTATAAGCAAAAGTACCAAAAGGGCATGTAAAAGTAGTCTTTGATTGATCTCTAGCCGACACATGTATTTGAGAGAAACCAGAATAACCATCTAGAAAGCAATAGTGTGTATCTTTGCATAATCTTTCTAGCATTTGATCAATAAAAGGTAAGGGTAATGATCTTTCTTAGTAGCTTTATTTAATTTGCGGAAATCAATTACCATCCTATAACCTGTGATAATTCTTTGTGGAATCAATCTGTCTTTATCATTAGGAACAATAGTAATACCTCCCTTCTTAGGGACACAATGGACAAGACTTACCCACTGACTATCAGCAACGGGATAAATTATACCTGCCTCCAAAAGCTTGAGTATTTCTTTTCTTACTACTTCTTTCATTTTAGGATTCAAACGTCGTTGAGGATCACGAACTGGTTTGGCATCTGCTTCCAAATTTATTTTATGTTGACATAGAGTGGGACTAATGTAACACCCTCGATGCGGCTATATCTCCCACGTGTCGAAGCACGACTTAGAGGCATAACCGCATTGAAAGCAATGTCGCAAGTGAGGTAATCTTCACACAACCCATGTAATACATAAGGGAAAAGATACATAGTTGGCTTACACTCGCCACTTCACACAATTACATGAATAAAGCATTACATCAACCAAATACAGTCAAGGCCCGACTACGGAGCCAAAATAAAAGAAGACTACCCCAAATGCTACACAGATCCCCGATCGTCCCGACTGGGCTCCACAACTGATCAACTGGAAACGGAAACAACATAAAAAACACGGCCTTCATCGAGCTCCTCCTTGAGCTTGGTTGCATCATCTGCAGGGTTCAATGGCACCTGCAAACTGGTTTTGGAAGTATCCGTGAGTCACGGGGACTCAGCAATCTCATACCCTCGCGATCAAGACTATTTAAGCTTATAGGAAGGGTAAAAGGTATGAGGTGGAGCTGCAGCAAGCGACTAGCATATTTGGTGGCTAACATATACGCAAATGAGAGTGAGAAGAGAAGGCAAAAGCACGGTCGATAAACTATGATCAAGAAGTGATCCTAGATCAACCTACGTCAAGCATAACTCCAACACCGTGTTCACTTCCCGGACTCCGCCTTGAAGAGACCATCACGGTTACACACGCAGTTGCTGTGTTTTAATTAAGGTCAACTTCAGGTTTTCTACAACCGGACATTAACAAATTCCCATCTGCCCATAACCGCGGGCACGACTTTCGAAAGTTCAAATCCCTGCATGGGTGTCCCAACTTAGCCCATCACAAGCTCTCACGGTCAACGAAGGATATTCCTTCTAGCGGGAAGACCCGATCAGGCTCGGAATCCCGGTTACAAGGCATCCTCGACAATGGTAAAACAAGTCCAGCAAGACCACCCGCTGTGCCGACAAATCCCGATAGGAGCTGCACATATCTCGTTCTCAAGGCACACTAGATAAGCTAAGCGTACGGGAGCCAACGTAACCCAAGTTGCCAAGGGACGGCCCTGCACGGTGCTCTGGGTTGGACCAACACTTAGAGAAGCACTGGCCCGGGGGGTTAAAATAAAGATGACCCTTGAGCTGGCCGACCCAAGGGAAAGAAAAAGGCTAGGTGGCAAATGGTAAAAACCAAGGTTGGGCCTTGCTGGAGGAGTTTTATTCAAGGCGAACTGTCAAGGGGTTCCCATTATAACCCAACCGCGTAAGGAACGCAAAATCCGGGAACATAACACTGATATGACGGAAACTAGGGTGGCAAGAGTGGAACAAAACACCAGGCATAAGGCCGAGCCTTCCACCCTTTACCAAGTATATAGATGCATTAATTAAATAAGAGATATTGTGATATCCCAACAAAATATCCATGTTCCAAACATGGAACAAGCTCCAATCTTCACCTACAACTAACAACGCTATAAGAGGGGCTGAGCAAAGCGGTAACATAGCCAAACAACGGTTTGCTAGGACAAGGTGGGTTAGAGGCTTGGTTCAACAATATAGGAGGCATGATAAGAAAGTGGTAGGTATCGCAGCATAGGCATAGCAAAAGAGCGAGCAACTAGCAAGCAAAGATAGAAGTGATTTCGAGGGTATGGTCATCTTGCCTGAGATCCCGCAAGGAAGAAGAACGGGTCCATGAAGAAGACAAACTGACGTAGTCGAATGGTTCCTCACAAACACGATGTTATCGGAACCAACCCGAAGAAGACACACCGGAAAGAAGCACACAACATAGTAAACAAAAATCACACGAACATGGTATGATATGCGGGATGCGGTATGTGATGCATATGCATGATTTGGAAAGGAATGATTGAACCTGGCCTCAACTTGGAAATCCAAGAGTGCCACTGGAAAGGTGAGGTGATTTCAGTTGAAATCGATATAAAGATCGCCGGAATCGGATGCACGATTTGGAAATGGCAAGCAAAACAAATATGACACCGGTCTGCGATAAACAGCAAGTAGCCTTCTAAATGCATCAAGATAAATATGCTACAACACTCAAACATGGCAACAGAATACTTGGAAGGGATCCACTCATGATGCTTGACAAAAGATGAACACTGAGCTACGGCTAATTCATCCACTAACAGGTTCAAACAAGCATGGCAAAAGAGCAAATGATAACAGGTTTCAGACAGTGAAATTAACACAAGTCTGGAATTTATCATCAGGAAGCACACTTTAGAGCATGAAAACTACAAGCTACAGGAACTTAACCTGGCAAAGAAAGGCATGTCATAAAGCTACTCAAAGCACTTAACGAAAGTCCCTTAGTGACCTTGAGCCAAAAGGGATCAAAAAATACAATTGCAAGCATGTGAACATAGCAAAAACATAAACTGATTCAGACTTAGTGAAAAACTGGAGCATGCAAAACAGTTAACGAGTAGGCATGTTTACGAGCTCGATGCACTCACTACGAGGCATGGCATGACAAGCTAAGCATACACCCATCAAGAAGACATGGCATAGAAGCTAGGAATGGCAAGAACAACAGCATAGCATGCACGGATAAATAGCAACCACCTCAGCAAAATCACTAAACAAGTTAACAATCTGCCAGGAACATTTTATAGCAAAAGTAGAGCTCGATTGACTCAAGCTAGGGTAATCCATAATTGCAAACAAAGACATGGATGGATAGAGAACCACAATAGTAACAAAACATCCTTAATGATCATCCTCAAAAGAGGCACAGATCACTAAGAAACAACATGAACATATGGCATAACAACAAAATCAGGACAAGGACTTGGTGAAATTCTAAGTCCCTGAAATCAGCATTACCGATTACGCTACTTTGCATGCTTGTGATAGTTACCACAAATATCACAAAAATACATGGCAAGCACCTCTGCAGAGATGACATGGCATTTAACAAAACACATGTAGAGCTCAGGATCATAGCATGCACACATTAATCATGGCAAAAATGACAAAAGGCCATTTGCTGAAACAGATCTGACAAATTCCTCACATAGCCCTCTTCCAACAACATTTCGGGCATCAAGATGAGCTCAAATGAAAATGATGCAATGAGATGTAATGAGGTACTCGTCGAGACGAACATTTTGATATGCTATACGCACGAATCGGAGCTACGAATGCAGAGTTATGACATGAAGAAGTATGCAAATAATTACTGGGACTTAGAGAATTTCAACCTCACAAAAGTCAACCCGGGATGGAGAGAAGCGGGACGGTGCGGATCTGGATCAGAACGGGGTGTTTGGTTCGGGGATGGATGGATCTCATCCCGTTTCTTCTCCGGCGAGGTGCCGAATTCCGGCGATGAGGCGTTCCGGCGCGGCCACGGGTGGCAACCGGAGCAGGCAGGCGGCGTGGGGCACCGTGGAGGCGGCGGGCGGCGCCTGCGCCGGCGATGAGGCGGCGGGCTGGGGAGCTGCTGCAGCGACGAGATCCGGCGAAGGGCGCGGCGGCGCTGGAGGCGGTGGCGAGCCAGCACGGGAGGCACGAACTCCGGCGATGCAGGGCACGGACGGCGGCGCGAAGACGGGCGCCGGGCGGCGGCGCGAGGTGGCCCGGGGCTGCGGCCGGCGAAGATCCCTGATGATGGCGGCGGGCGAAATCCCGGCGAGGCGGCGGAGGGTGACGGCGGCGGAGCCGGCGGCGCACGGGGCGGTGGTTACGGGCCCGGCGTGGCCGGTTCGGCCCGGGGCGGGCCGGATCTGGGCAGGCGGGCTCGGCGGCGGGAGGAGAGAGAAGGCGGCGACAGGTGTCGGCTTCCAGTAGGCGGCGGCGGTTGTGTCCGGCCGGACCGAACGTGTCCGGCCGCGCGGACGTGCGGGGAGCTAGGGTTAGGGTGCGAATGACCCGGGATTTTCAGGGAAGAGACATTTTTATAGGTAGGTGAAGCTAGGAGAGTCCAAATGAGGTGCGGTTTGCGGCCACGCGATCATGATCGAACGACCGAGATGATGGAGGAGGTTTAGGTGGGTTTTGGGCCACTTTGGAGGGGTGTTGGGCTGCAACACACACGAGGCCTTTTCGGTCCCTCGGTTAACCGTTGGAGTATCAAACGAAGTCCAAATGGCACGAAACTTGACAGGCGGTCTACCGGTAGTGAACCAAGGCCGCATGACAAGTCTCGGTCCAATCCGAAAACGTTTAACACCCGCACACGAAAAGAGGTAGAAAGAGACACCGGGTGACATAGGAGCGCCGGATTGCAAAACGGACAACGGGGAAAATGCTCGGATGCATGAGACGAACATGTATGCAAATGAAATGCACATGATGACATGATATGCAATGCATGACACGCAAGCAATGTCAATGCAACAACAGCGAATAACTGGAGGACACCTGGCACATCGGTCTCGGGGCGTTACAACACTCCACCACTACGAGAGGATCTCGTCCCGAGATCTAGAATGGCACCGGAGGGAAAAACGGAAGAGAACGAGAAGAGGTAAAACTAAATTGCTCCTTTGACAAACGAGTGAGACCAAAGAACCTTGAAAAAGGTTAAACCATTTCGAGAAAAGAATACAACGGAGATAAACAAAGTTGAAAGCACTCCGTTTGGGAAGAGTAACAAGGAAGAACAAATTCGGGAAGCACTCCGATTGAAAAGTGATACAAGACTTGATAAGACGAAAAGAAATTGAGGAAAGGGCACAACACTCCGATTAAAAACAAGATAGAGAGGGAAAAGAATGGTATAATTTGGGCAGCACTTCGACTGAAAATGGAAGGAACTGAACATGATCTTGGCAAACAAGATGATGGGTTGAATAGAGCAACACCACAATGTCTCCGGAACAAAAGTAAGAATGGAATCAAAAGAACGGAGGAGAAAACAACATCTTCTACCTCAAAAGAGCTTGAAAAGCATCTTTAGGAGAAGAGTCTAACGGAGTTGTTGGAAAACCAACAATGAAAGGATAAGCTTGATATGGACTAATAGAAGATATCTCAAAATTATGAGGTGACAACTTGCCACTCACGGAATAGATTTGATTGGAAAGAACAAGGAGACGAGAAACTTATTTCACCGGGAGGATAGATGAAGAACTTGGGTCACTTATAAGCACCATAATTAGCAACAATCCTTAGGGAAGGATTTAGGTGAAATATAACCCAAGATAACTCCAACGAAGAGGTTGATGGATTTAAAATATCTCATTCTTAACAACATGTGAATCATGAAACCTGAACTCAAATTATCAAGAACGACATAACACCACCTTAAAAGATAAGAGGGGAAAACAATTGCACTCAGGATTACAAGAAGAAGAATGCTTGAACTCCTCTGAAAAGAATCTTGATGAACACTTCGAGAAGAAATAAATCCTTTATGAACCATCATGTAGAACCTCCATGATGATCTCCGGTAAGAAAAGAATGATCAAACGAAAGGAAAGAGAGGCCGAAAACACAAGGTGAATCCTTGCAATGATTTGATGGATCTTTGGAATGATAATTGAAATAACTTTGAGCTTCGGAAAAGAAAGATGGACAACTTGAATCGAGAATTTGATGAACCTCCGGAATAAGGAATTAATCCCTTGAGTGAAACAAGAGTAAGAATTATGTAATGCGTATCCTTCACCAATTAAATTGATGGCAAACAATGGATTTGGCATACTACTTACTCTCTTAGAAAGGATTAAGATAGATATTGCGCAAACTCGAAGAGGCCTTCAATGACCCACCAGTAGGATTTGAAAGAACGAAAGAATCGATACAATAACAAAGGAAGAGGAATCTTGAATGAGCCACCGATAAGAATTGAAAACGAACGAAGTAAAAGGGGTGACTCACCGGTAAGAATTAGCAAATGAACGAAGATACATGAGAGAGTTTAGATGCAAGTGAACGAAGAGATCGTGAATTGATTAGAGAAAACTTGAACGAAGCACCGCTAAGATTTTTGAAGAACGAGAGCTGAAGCTGAAATGGATAATCCCGAAATGATGGCCTTCGGATAAACAAACTGAAAAACTATTGAAATGCTCCGGATAGGTGAAAAGAATTCTCACAATCGAAGATAATTATAAGAGGATGGCAACAGGCTAGAACCATGAATCTTGAGAGAATGGATATGATTTGGAGGGAAAATCTTCTTCTGTCTTCAAAATCTGAGAATTACGACGGGAAACGCCACCAAGAATTGTTTAGACACTCCGGAATGAAGAATAGAAAAGGTAGAGCCAATGATGAAAATTTTTGAAAGATCTTGGAGAAAAACACCTGACTGATGAAAATTCATTCTTACGTCAAAACTTCGAAAAGAATTTGAGGATAGCTCCGGACAATTAAGAAGAGTCAGGTAAGATCCTGGGAAAAAACCTATGGGTTAGGGCCCACTCAAAAGAAACACCGTTGAATGATTTAAAAGATAGATTGAGCCAGTTGAATTAAATGAATTGAATGAGATAACATCCTCGAAAGCTCTTGAACGACTACAGAGTGGAAACACGAATCTTCGAGATATCTTGAGCACTCCGGAACAATTGAATAGCGAGAAGTGGAAGATTATGAGGTGCGCCGGCATGAGAAAACATTTTAAATGAGGAAAAGGGATATGATCAACACCAAAAGCTTGAATTTAAACCACCGGAGAAGAAAAAGAATGAAGAATGATTAACTTGAGACTCCGTTAGCATCTTCATGAGAATCACCGGATAAGAATATTGACGGAAAAGGATGGAGAGACTTCACAAGAATAAAAGGATACTTGATAAAGAAATTCGAGTCCTCGAAGAAAAAGGAGTGGGTGGGCGGGAAAAACAAAGGCAACTTTGAGGCGGATGAAACAAACACCGTTGAGAAGAACTGATACTTGATCTTGCGGATGTTGAAATGTTCGAATCCACTTGAAGAGAAAACACGCCGGTTGAAAAGGATTGACATGACAATCTCGATTATCATGAAGGATTGATATTCACATAAGAGTATGAGAACAACATTTAGGAAAGGTATGGAATCAACATTTGACTTCGAAGCAACCTCGAATACCACAACTCAAAACCAAAAACAAAGGGTTGGCTTGCAGAATAAGCCGGAACAAGCATATGATAGAGATTTCGTCCGAAGTTTTCATGGTGGGGCCTACACGGGCTCGATCGTACAACACCATCATGTACAAGGCAGTGCACGTGACATATGAAGCGTCCCCGAGTCGTCATAGCCAAGGACTCTTTAAGACACAACGAGACCACTGTAAAACCAACCGTGGATAGGCGGACCACTAGACGTCGAACCCCAATTTCATATCATATATCCGTCGGAAAGATATCCTAAGAGCTACTTGAATTCCCACTTATAAACTCCTGAAATTTTCCGGTTATGCAATCAGGTGTTGGGGATACAGGGGAAGCATAATATCTCACCCAAACTAACAAATCCTACATCCAGCTGTATCCATCCTTCAACACATAACCAAGGAACCTTCGGAAATCATCTACCTCAACCTTCGAAAAGCATCAGTTATATGAGTTATGGCAATACTCCCGAACTCCCACCCCAGTACTGGGTGGCGTCGAGGTTATCTCACCAACAACTGCATAAAAGAGTTTTTCGATGTCGGCGAAACTAATCTCAGGTATTCCAGAACTGCAACGATAAAATTGTGATGACAACACCTCGGAGCTCAACTCCCCGGGACACTGCCACAACCCCTAAATGTCAGGAGGCACCAAAAACAATGTTCTCGTCACAAAACCATCGGAACGATTCCAAGATACTCGCATGATCCTAACATTTTTTTAGTGAAATTTGAGAAGAGAAGAGTCAAAACTCTACGTCAGGATGCCTCACCAGAGCGATGAAGGGACTGGGGAGTAAAAAGAATTCCTAAACTCTCCGATATATATAATCCTAAATGACTCAAAACATTTCTAGACTCAATAACGCCAGCGATTCGATCAAGCAGGGGGCTCCTAAGGTCGGGGAAGGCTCTGATACCAACTTGCAACGCCCTCGATGCGGCTATATCTCCCACGTGTCGAAGCACAACTTAGAGGCATAACCACATTGAAAGCAATGTCGCAAGTGAGGTAATCTTCACACAACCCATGTAATACATAAGGGAAAAGATACATAGTTGGCTTACACTCGCCACTTCACACAATTACATGAATAAAGCATTACATCAACCAAATACAATCAAGGCCCGACTACGGAGCCAAAATAAAAGAAGACTACCCCAAATGCTACACAGATCCCCGATCATCCCGACTGGGCTCCACAACCGATCAACTAGAAACGGAAAAAGCATAACTAACACGACCTTCATCGAGATCCTCCTTGAGCTTGGTTGCGTCATCTGCAGGGTTCAACGGCACCTGCAAACTGGTTTTGGAAGTATCTGTGAGTCACGGGGACTCAGCAATCTCACACCCTCGCGATCAAGACTATTTAAGCTTATAGGAAGGGTAAAAGGTATGAGGTGGAGCTGCAGCAAGCGACTAGCATATTTGGTGGCTAACATATACGCAAATGAGAGCGAGAAGAGAAGGCAAAAGCACGGTCGATAAACTATGATCAAGAAGTGATCCTAGATCAACCTACGTCAAGCATAACTCCAACACCGTGTTCACTTCCCGGACTCCGCCTTGAAGAGACCATCACGGTTACACACGCGGTTGATGTGTTTTAATTAAGGTCAACTTCAGGTTTTCTACAACCGGACATTAACAAATTCCCATCTGCCCATAACCGCGGACACGGCTTTCGAAAGTTCAAATCCCTGCAGGGGTGTCCCAACTTAGCCCATCACAAGCTCTCACGATCAACGAAGGATATTCCTTCTAGCGGGAAGACCCGATCAGGCTCGGAATCCCGGTTACAAGACATCCTCGACAATGGTAAAACAAGTCCAGCAAGACCACCCGCTGTGCCGACAAATACCGATAGGAGCTGCACATATCTCGTTCTCAGGGCACACCGGATAAGCTAAGCGTACGGGAGCCAACATAACCCAAGTTGCCAAGGGACGGCCCCGCACGGTGTTCTGGGTTGGACCAACACTTAGAGAAGCACTGGCCCGGGGGGTTAAAATAAAGATGACCCTTGAGCTGGCCGACCCAAGGGAAAGAAAAAGGCTAGGTGGCAAATGGTAAAAACCAAGGTTGGGCCTTGCTGGAGGAGTTTTATTCAAGGCGAACTGTCAAGGGGTTCCCATTATAACCCAACCGCGTAAGGAACGCAAAATCCGGGAACATTACACTGATATGACGGAAACTAGGGTGGCAAGAGTGGAACAAAACACCAGGCATAAGGCCGAGCCTTCCACCCTTTACCAAGTATATAGATGCATTAATTAAATAAGAGATATTGTGATATCCCAACAAAATATCCATGTTCCAAACATGGAACAAGCTCCAATCTTCACCTGAAACTAACAACGCTATAAGAGGGGCTGAGCAAAGTGGTAACATAGCCAAACAACGGTTTGCTAGGACAAGGTGGGTTAGAGGCTTGGTTCAACAATATAGGAGGCATGATAAGAAAGTGGTAGGTATCGTAGCATAGGCATAGCAAAAGAGCGAGCAACTAGCAAGCAAAGATAGAAGTGATTTCGAGGGTATGGTCATCTTGCCTGAGATCCCGCAAGGAAGAAGAACGGGTCCATGAAGAAGACAAACTGACGTAGTCGAACGGTTCCTCACAAACACGACGTTATCGGAACCAACCCGAAGAAGACACACCGGAAAGAAGCACACAACATAGTAAACAAAAATCACACGAACAAGGTATGATATGCGGGATGCGGTATGTGATGCATATGCATGATTTGGAAAGGAATGATTGAACCTGGCCTCAACTTGGAAATCCAAGAGTGCCACTGGAAAGGTGAGGTGATTTCAGTTGAAATCGATATAAAGATCGCCGGAATCGGATGCACGGTTTGGAAATGGCAAGCAAAACAAATATGGCACCGGTCTGCGATAAACAGCAAGTAGCCTTCTAAATGCATCAAGATAAATATGCTACGGCACTCAAACATGGCAACAGAATACATGGCAGGGATCCACTCATGATGCTTGACAAAAAATGAACACTGAGCTACGGCTAATTCATCCATTAACAGGTTCAAACAAGCATGGCAAGAGAGCAAATGATAACAGGTTTCAGACTTAGTGAAATTAACACAAGTCTCGAATTTATCATCAAGAAGCACACTTTAGAGCATAAAAACTAAAAGCTACAGGAACTTAACATGGCAAAGCAAGGCATGGCATGTAGCTACTCAAAGCACTTAACAAAAGTCCCTTAGTGACCTTGAGCCAAAAGGGATCAGCAAATACAATTGCAAGCATGTGAACATAGCAAAAACATAAACTGATTCAGACTTCGTGAAAAACTGGAGCATGCAAAACAATTAACGAGTAGGCATGTTTACGAGCTCGATGCACTCACTACGAGGCATGGCATGACAAGCTAAGCATACACCCATCAAGAAGACATGGCATAGAAGCTAGGAATGGCAAGAACAACAGCATAGCATGCACGGATAAATAGCAACCACCTCAGCAAAATCACTAAACAAGTTAACAATCTGCCAGGAACATTTTATAGCAAAAGTAGAGCTCGATTGACTCAAGCTAGGGTAATCCATAATTGCAAACAAAGACATGGATGTATAGAGCACCACAATATTAACAAAACATCCTTAATGATCATCCTCAAAAGAGGCATGGATCACTAGGAAACAACATGAACATATGGCATAACAAAAAAATCAGGACAAGGACTTGGTGAAATTCTAAGTCCCTGAAATCAGCATTACCGATTACGCTACTTTGCATGCTTGTGCTAGTCACCAAAAATATCACAAAAATACATGGCAAGCACCTCTGTAAAGATGACATGGCATTTAACAAAACACATGTAGAGCTCAGGATCGTAGCATGCACACATTAATCATGGCAAAAATGACAAAAGTCCATTTGCTAAAACAGATCTGACAAATTCCTCACATAGCCCTCTTCCAACAACATTTCGGGCATCAAGATGAGCTCAAATGAAATGATGCAATGAGATGAAATGAGGTACTCGTCGAGACGAACATTTTGATATGCTATACGCATGAATCGGAGCTACGGATGCAGAGTTATGACATGAAGAAGTATGCAAATAATTACTGGGACTTAGAGAATTTCAACCTTGCAAAAGTCAACCCGAGATGGAGAGAAGCGGGATGGTGCGGGTCCGGATCAAAACGGGGTGTTTGGTTCGGGGATGGATGGATCTCATCCCGTTTCTTCTCCGGCGAGGTGCCGAACTCCGGCGAGAGCGAGCTCTGGCGATGAGGCGTTTCGGCGCGGCCACGGGCGGCAACCGGAGCAGGCAGGCGGCGCGGGGCACCATGGAGGCAGCGGGCAGCGCCTGCGCCGGCGACGAGGCGGCGGAGAGATGGCGGCGGGGCTGGGGAGCTGCTACGGCGACGAGGTCCAGCGAAGGGCGCGGCGACGCTGGAGGCGGTGGCGAGCCAGCGCGGGAGGCGCGAACTCCGGCGATGCAGGGCGCGGACGGTGGCGCGAGGACGGGCGTCGGGCAGCGGCGTGAGGCGGCCCGGGGCTGCGGCCGGCGAAGATCCCCGGCGACGGCGACGGGCGAAATCCCGGCGAGGCGGCGGAGGCTGACGGCGGGGGAGTCGGCGGCACACGGGGCGGCGGTTGCGGGCCCGGCGTGGCCCGGTTCGGCCCGGGGCGGGCCGGATCTGGGCCGGCGGGCTCGGCGGCGGGAGGAGAGAGAAGGCGGCGATAGGTGGCGGCTTCCGGTAGGCGGTGGTGGTTGTGTCCGGCCGGACCGAATGTGTCCAGCCGCACGGACGTGCTGGGAGCTAGGGTTAGGGTGCGAATGACCCGGGATTTTCGGGGAAGAGACATTTTTATAGGTAGGAGGAGCTAGGAGAGTCCAAATGAGGTGCGGTTTGCGGCCACGCGATCGTGATCGAACGACCGAGATGATGGAGGAGGTTTAGGTGGGTTTTGGGCCACTTTGGAGGGGTGTTGGTCTACAACACACACGAGGCCTTTTCAGTCCCTCGGTTAACCGTTGGAGTATCAAACGAAGTCCAAATGGCACGAAACTTGACAGGCGGTCTATCGGTAGTGAACCAAGGCCGCATGACAAGTCTCGGTCCAATCCGAAAACGTTTAACACCCGCACACGAAAAGAGGTAGAAAGAGACATCGGGTGACATAGGAGTGCCGGATTGCAAAACGGACAATGGGGAAAATGCTCGGATGCATGAGACGAACATGTATGCAAATGAAATGCACATGATGACATGATATGCAATGCATGACACGCAAGCAATGTCAATGCAACAACAGCGAATAACTGGAGGACTCCTGGCACATCGGTCTCGGGGCGTTACAACTAATGCCCTTAAGATCATCAAGAGCATATCCAATAGCAGCACGGTGCTTCTTCAGAGTCTTCATGCTCTGAAAGGTTAGCACTAATAATAATAGGATATATCTTCTTTTCATCAAGATAAGCATATTTAAGATTATCAGGCAAAGGTTTAAGCTCAAACACGGGATCACCCTTGGGTGGAGGAGGATCCCCTAAAATTTCAACAGACAAATTGTGTTGCAGAATAGGTTCCTGTTTAAAGAATACTTCATCTATTTCCCTTCTTTCATTCATGAACATATCATTTTCATGGTCTAGGAAATAGTGTTCTAAAGGATCACTAGGAGGTACGGCAATAGAAGCAAGACCAATAATTTCATCCTTACTAGGTAATTCTTCCTCACGATGTTGTTTACTAAATTTAGAGAAATTAAACTCATGAACCATATCATCCAAGCCAATAGTAACAACATTCTTTTTGCAATCTATCCTAGCATTAACAGTGTTCAAGAAGGGTCTACCAAATATAATGGGACAAAAGCTATCTTGCGGAGAAGTAAGAATAAGAAAATCAGCAGGATATTTAGTTTTCCCACACAAGACTTCAACATCTCTAACAATTCCAATTGGTGAAATAGTATCTCCATTGGCAAGTTTAATTGTGACATCAATACCTTCTAACTCAGCAGGTGCAATTTCATTCTTAATTTCTTCATATAAAGTATGCGGTATAACACTAGCACTCACACCCATATCACATAAGCCATGATAACAATGATCTCCTATTTTAACAGAAATAACAGGCATGCCTACCACAGGTCTATGTTTATCTTTAGCACAAGGTTTAGCAATTCTAGCTGTTTCACCTTCGAACTGAATAACATGCCCATCAATATTATCAGACAAGAGATCTTTAACAATAGCAATATTAGGTTCTACTTTAACTTGGTCAGGGGGTGTATAAGTTCTAATATTGTTTTTACGAACAATAGTTGAAGCTTTAGCATGATCCTTTATTCTAACAGGGAAAGGTGGTTTCTCAACATAAGAAGTAGGAACAATAGGATCATTATAAGTGACAGTCTTTTCTTCAACTTTAATAGGTGCAGCTACTTTTACTTCTATGGGAGGACGATATTTAAACCACTTCTCCTTAGGGATATCAACATAAGTAGCAAAAGATTCACAGAAAGAAGTTACTATCTCAGAGTCAAGTCCATATTTAGTACTAAACTTATTGAAAATATCGGTGTCCATAAAAGATTTAACACAATCAAACTTAGGTGTCATACCTGACTCCTTACCTTCGTCGAGGTCCCAATCTTCAGAGTTGCATTTAATTCTATCCAATAAATTCCATTTAAATTCAATAGTCTTCATCATAAAAGAGCCAACACAAGAAGTATCGAGCATGGTGCGATTGTTTTCAGAAAGCCGAGCATAAAAACTTTGCATAATTATTTCTCTCGAGAGCTCATGATTGGGGCATGAATATAACATTGATTTAAGCCTCCCGCAAGCTTGAGCGATGCTTTCTCCTTCGCAAGGCCAGAAATTATATATATAATTGCGTTCACGATGAACAAGATGCATAGGGTAATACTTTTGATGAAATTCCAATTTCAATCTTTTATAGTTCCATGATCTCATATCATCACATAGCCTATACCATATCAATGCGTCTCCCTTCAAAGATAAAGGAAAGACCTTCTTCTTAGCAACATCATCGGGTATACCTGCAAGCTTAAATAATCCACAAACTTCATCCACATATATTAAGTGCTCATCAGGATGCTTTGTTCCATCTCCTGTAAAAGGGTTAGCTAGCAGTTTTTCCATCATACCAGAAGGAAATTCAAAAGGAGTTTCATTTTCAATAGGTTCAGTAGGTTGAGGACAACTCTTTGCTCTACTGGACGGGGTGAAGATACCCCGAACAAGCCTCTCGGAGAATGACTTTCCATAGTAACAAGTGACAGTAAATTTCAGCACACTATATAAATTTTTCCTTACCAAATTCCACCTACCAAAGGCGCTACACTCCCCGGCAACGGCGCCAGAAAAGAGTCTTGATGACCCACAAGTATAGGGGATCTATCGTAGTCCTTTCGATAAGTAAGAGTGTCGAACCCAACGAGGAGCAGAAGGAAATGATAAGCGGTTTTCAGCAAGGTATTCTCTGCAAGTACTGAAATAAGTGGTAACAGATAGTTTTGTGATAAGATAAATTGTAACGAGCAACAAGTAACAAAAGTAAATAAAGTGCAGCAAGGTGGACCAATCCTTTTTTTAGCAAAGGACAAGCCGGAACAAACTCTTATAATAGGAAAAGCGCTCCCGAGGACACATGGGAATATCGTCAAGCTAGTTTTCATCACGTTCATATGATTCGCGTTCGGTACTTTGATAATTTGATATGTGGGTGGACCGGTGCTTGGGTGCTGTTCTTGCTTGAACAAGCATCCCACTTATGATTAACCTCTATTGCAAGCATCCGCAACTACAACAAAAGTATTAAGGTAAACCTAACCATAGCATGAAACATATGGATCCAAATCAGCCCCTTACGAAGCAACGCATAAACTAGGGTTTATGCTTCTGTCACTCTAGCAACCCATCACCTACTTATTACTTCCCAATGCCTTCCTCTAGGCCCAAATAATGGTGAAGTGTTATGTAGTCGACGTTCACATAACACCACTAGAGGCTAGACAACATACATCTTATCAAAATATCAAACGAATACCAAATTCACATGACTACTAATAGCAAGACTTCTCCCTTGTCCTCAGGAACAAACGTAATTACTCACAAAGCATATTCATGTTCATAATCAGAGGGGTAATAATATGCATATAGGATCTGAACATATGATCTTCCACCAAATAAACCAACTAGCATCAACTACAAGGAGTAATCAACACTACTAGCACCAATCCCGGACTTTGAGACAAGAATTGGATACAAGAGATGAACTAGGGTTTGGAGATGAGATGGTGCTGGTGAAGATGTTGATGGAGATTGCCCTCTCGCGATGAGAGGAGCGTTGGTGATGACGATGGTGATGATTTCCCCCTCCCGGCGGGAAGTATCCCCGGCAGAACAGCTCTGCCGGAGCTCTAGATTGGTTCCGCCAAGGTTCCGCCTCGTGGCGGCGGAGTCTCGTCCCGAAAAGTTCCCTCTTATTTTTTTCTCATCGAAAGACTTCATATAGGAGAAGATGGACGTCGGAGAGCCACCAGGGGGTCCACGAGGTAGGGGGCGCGGGCGCGCCCCCCACCCTCGTGAGCAGGGTGTGGCCCCCCTGGCCTTCATCTTTGGCGAGGATTTTTCTTTATTTATTTTAAGATGTTCCGTGGAGTTTCAAGACTTTTGGAGTTGCGCAGAATAGGTCTCTAATATTTGCTCCTTTTCCAGGCCAGAATTCCAGCTGCCGGCATTCTCCCTCCTTATGTAAACCTTGTTAAATAAGAGAGAATAGCCATAAGTATTGTGACATAAAGTGAGATAACAGTCCATAATGCAATAAATATCGATATAAAAGCATGATGCAAAATGGACGTATCAGTCTTTGAAGTCCCAATTCTAAGTCGTAAAGCATGGCACGCTGAACTATCGAGTAGCCATCAGCTTTGCTCTGCCAGAGGTTCATAACGTCCGGAGTTGCTCCTGCAGCAGGTCTTGCACCTAGCGGTGCTTCCAGGATGTAATTCTTTTGTGCAGCAATGAGGATAATCCTCAAGTTACGGACACAGCCCGTGTAGTTGCTACCATCATCTTTCAACTTAGTTTTCTCTAGGAACGCATTAAAATTCAAGGGAACGGTAGCACGGGCCATTGATCTACAACAACATAGATATGCAAAAACTACCAGGTACTAAGTTCATGATAAATTAAAGTTCAATTAATAATATTACTTAAGAACTCCCACTTAGATAGACATCCCTCTAGTCATCTAAATGAACACGTGATCCATATCAACTAAACCATGTCCGATCATCAAGTGATTGTAGTACTCAGACATTCTGAGCACATGCTCACTCGTTGAGCTATTCTCCTCCATATTGTAGGCAAAGTACTGTCAGAGGTCTCATACCTCTTGACACGGGCATGAGTATGAGATACCAATTTCAACTCTTGGAACATCTTATATGCTCGGTGACATTCAAAACATTTTTGAAGTCCCGGTTCTAAGCCGTAAAGCATGGTGCACTAAACTATCAAGTAGTCATCATACCGAGCTTGTCCAATGTTCATAACATCTGCATCTGCTCCTGCAATAGGTCTGTCACCTAGCGGTGCATCAAGGACATAATTCTTCTATGCAACAATGAGGATAATCCTCAGATCACGGACCTAGTACGCATCATTGCTACTATCATCTTTCAACATAGTTTTTCTCTAGGAACATATCAAAAATAAACGGGGAGCTGCATCGCGAGCTATTGATCTATAACATAGTTATGCAAATATTATCAGGACTAAGTTCATGATAAATTAAAGTTCAATTAATCAAATTACTTAAGAACTCCCACTTAGATAGACATCCCTCTAGTCATCTAAATGATCACATGATCCAAATCAACTAAACCTTGTCCGATCATCACGTGAGATGGAGTAGTTTTCAATGGTGAACATCGCTATGTTGATCATATCTACTATATGATTCACATTCGACCTTTCGGTCTCAGTGTTCTGAGGCCATATCTGCATATGCTAGGCTCGTTAAGTTTAACCTGAGTATTCTGCACGTGCAAAACTGGCTTGCACCCATTGTAAGTGAACGTAGAGCTTATCACACCCGATCATCACGTGGTGTCTCGGCACGACGAACTGTAGCAATGGTGCATACTCAGGGAGAACACTTGTACCTTGAAATTTAGTGAGGGATCATCTTATAATGCTACCACCCTACTAAGCAAAATAAGATGCATAAAGGATAAACATCACATGCAATCAAAATATGTGACATGATATGGCCATCATCATCTTGTGCCTTTGATCTCCATCTCCAAAGCACCGTCATGATCTCCATCATCACCGGCTTGACACCTTGATCTCCATCGTAGAATTGTTGCCATCTCACCAACTATTGCTTCTACGACTACCACTACTGCTTAGTGATAAAGTAAAGCAATTACATGGCAATTGCATTTCATACAATAAAGCGACAACCATAAGGCTCCTGCCAGTTGCCGATAATTTTATAAAACATGATCATCTCATACAACATTTCATATCTCATGACATCTTGACCATATTGTTGGGGAACGTAGTAATTTCAAAAATTTCCTACGCACACGCAAGATCATGGTGATGTATAGCAACGAGAGGGGAGAGTGTGTCCACGTACCCTCGTACCCACGTGGTTGATGTAGTCGTACGTTTTCACGATCCGACTGATCAAGTACCGAACGCACGACACCTCCGAGTTTTGCACACGTTCAACTCGATGACGTCCCTCGAACTCCGATCTAGCCAAGCTTTGAGGGAGAGTTCCGTCAGCACGACGGCGTGGTGACGATGTTGATGTTCTACCGTCGCAGGGCTTCGCCTAAGCACCGCTACGATATTGTCGAGGTGGACTATGGTGGAGAGGGGCACCGCACACAGCTAAAAGATCCAAGGGATCAATTGTTGTGTCTATGGGGTGCCCCCTGGCCATGTATATAAAGGAGTGGAGGAGGGGGAGAGGGCCGGCCCCTATGGCGCGCCCTGGAGGAGTCCTACTCCCACCGGGAGTAGGATTCCCCCCTTCCAAGTAGTAGGAATAGGAGACAAGGAAAGGGAAGAGGGAAGAGAAGGAAGGAGGGGGCACCGCCCCTCCCCCTAGTCCAATTCAGTCTAGTCATTGGGGGGCGCGCAGCCTGCCTCTATCTCTCCCCTAAAGCCCAATAAGGCCCATATACTTCTTCCCCCGTATTCCCGTAACTCCCCGGTACTCCGAAAAATACCCGAACCACTCGGAACCTTTTCGATGTACGAATATAGTCGTCCAATATATCGATCTTTACGTCTCGACCATTTTGGGACTCCTGTCATGTCCCCGATCTCATCCGGGACTCCGAACTACCTTCGGTACATCAAAACACATAAACTCATAATATAACCGTCATCGAACTTTAAGCGTGCGGACCCTACGGGTTCGAGAACTATGTAGACATGACCAAGACATGTCTCCGGTCAATAACCAATAGCGGAACCTGGATGCTCATATTGGCTCCTACATATTCTACGAAGATCTTTAGCGGTCAAACCGCATAACAACATACGTTGTTCCCTTTGTCATCGGTATGTTACTTGCCCGAGATTCGATCGTCGGTATCTCAATACCTAGTTCAATCTCGTTACCGGCAAGTCTCTTTACTCGTTCCGTAATACATCATCCCGCAACTAACTCATTAGTTGCAATGCTTGCAAGGCTTAAGTGATGTGTATTACCGAGTGGGCTCAGAGATACCTCTCCGACAATCAGAGTGACAAATCCTAATCTTGAAATACGCCAACCCAACAAGTACCTTCGAAGATACCTGTAGATCACCTTTATAATCACCCAGTTACATTGTGACGTTTGGTAGCACACAAAGTGTTCCTCCGGTAAACGGGAGTTGCATAATCTCATAGTCATAGGAACATGTATAAGTCATGAAGAAAGCAATAGCAACAAACTAAATGATCAAGTTCTAAGCTAACGGAATGGGTCAAGTCAATCACATCATTCTACTAATGATGTGATCTCGTTAATCAAATGACAACTCTTTGTCTATGGCTAGGAAACATAACCATCTTTGATCAACGAGCTAATCAAGTAGAGGCATACTAGTGACACTCTGTTTGTCTATGTATTCACACATGTATCTTGTTTCCGGTTAATATAATTCTAGCATGAATAATAAACATTTATCATGATATAAGGAAATAAATAATAACTTTATTATTGCCTCTAGGGCATATTTCCTTCAGTCTCCCACTTGCACTAGAGTCAATAATCTAGTTCACATCTTTATGTGACTAGTTCACATCTCCATGTGACTAATACCCAAAGGGTTTACTAGAGTGTATAATCTAGTTCACATCGCTATGTGATTAACACCCAAAGAGTGATCATGTTTTGCTTGTGAGAGAAGTTTAGTCTACGGGTCTGCAACATTCAGATCCATATGTATTTCACAAATTTCGATGTCTACAATGCTCTGCACGGAGCTACTCTAGCTAATTGCTCCCACTTTCAATATGTATCCAGATTGAGACTTAGAGTCATCTAGATCGATGTAAAAAGCTTGCATCGACGTAACTCTTTATGACGAACTCTCTTATCACCTCCATAACCGAGAAATATTTCCTTAGTCCTCTAAGGATAATTTTGACCGTTGTCCAGTGATCTACTCCTAGATCACTATTGTACTCCCTTGCCAGAAAGGTGCTAAGGTATACAATAGGACTGGTAAATAGCATAGCATACTTTATAGAACCTATGACTGAGGCATAGGGAATGACTTATCATTCTCTTTCTATTTTCTGCCAAGGTCGGGTTTTGAGTCTTTACTCGACTTAACACCTTGCAACACAGGCAAGAACTCCTTCTTTGAATGTTCCATTTTGAACTACTTCAAAATCTTGTCAAGGTATGTACTCATTGAAATAACTTATCAAGCGTCTTTATCTATCTCTATAGATCTTGATGCTCAATGTGTAAGCAGCTTCGTCGAGGTATTTCTTTGAAAAACTCCTTTCAAATACTCCTTTATGCTTTCCAGAAAATTCTACATTCTTTCCGATCAACAATATGTCATTCACATATACTTATCAGAAATGTTGTAGTGCTCCCACTCACTTTCTTGTAAATACAGGATTCACAGCAAGTCTGTATAAAACCATATGCTTTGATCACTTTATCAAAGCATATATTCCAACTCCGAGATGCTTGCACCAGTCCATAGATGGATCGCTGGAGCTTGCTCACTTTGTTAGCACCTTTAGGATCGGCAAAACCTTCTGGTTGCATCATATACAACTCTTTTTTAAGAAATCCATTGAGGAATGTAGTTTTGACATCCATTTTCCAGATTTCATAAAATGTGGCAATTTGCTAACATGATTCGGACAGAATTAGGCATCGCTATGAGTGAGAAAATCTCATCGTAGTCAACACCTTGAACTTTTTCAAAACCTTTTTCGTCAAGTCTAGCTTTGTAGATAGTAACACTACTATCAGCGTCCGTCTTCTTCTTGAAGATCCATTTATTCTCGATGGCTTGCCGATCATCGGGCAAGTCAACCAAAGTCCACACTTTGTTCTCATACATGGATCCCATCTCAGATTTCATGGCTTCAAGCCATTTGCGGAATCTGGGCTCATCATCGCTTCCTCATAGTTCGTAGGTTTGTCATGGTCTAGTAACATAACCTCCAGAACAGGATTACCGTACCACTCTGGTGCGAATCTTACTCTGGTTGACCTATGAGGTTCGGTAGTAACTTGATCTGAAGTTTCATGATCATCATCATTAGCTTCCTCACTAATTGGTGTAGATGTCATAGGAACCGGTTTCTGTGATGAACTACTTTCCAATAAGGGAGCAGGTACAGTTACCTCATCAAATTCTTCTTTCCTCCCACTCACTTCTTTCGAGAGAAACTCCTTCTCTAGAAAGGATCCATTCTCAGCAACAAATATCTTGCCTTCGGATCTGTGATAGAAGGTGTACCCAACAATTTCCTTTGGGTATTCTATGAAGACACATTTCTTCGATTTGGGTTCGAGCTTATCAAGTTGAAACTTTTTCACATAAGCATCGCAGCCCCAAACTTTAAGAAACGACAGCTTAGGTTTCTAGCCAAACCACAGTTCATATGGTGTCGTCTCAACGGATTTAAATGGTGCCCTATTTAACGTGAATGCAACTGTCTTTAATGCATAACCCCAACATGATAGTGATAAATCGGTAAGAGACATCATAGATCGCACCATATCTAATAAAGTACGGTTATGACATTCGGACACACCATTACGCTGCGCTGTTCCAGGTGGCGTGAGTTGTGAAACTATTCCGTATTGTTTCTAATGAAGACCAAACTCATAACTCAAATATTCTCCTCCACGATCAGATCGCAAAAACTTTTTTTTCTTGTTACGATGATTTTCCACTTCACTCTAAAATTCTTTGAACTTTTCAAATGTTTCAGACTTATGTTTCATCAAGTAGATATACCCATATCTGCTCAAATCATCTGTGAAGGTCAGAAAATAACGATACCCGCCGCGAGCCTCAACACTCATCGGACCGCATACATCAGTATGTATTATTTCCAATAAGTCAGTTGTTCGCTCCATTGTTCTGGAGAACGGAGTCTTAGTCATCTTGCCCATGAGGCATGGTTCGCAAGCATCAAGTGATTCCAAAAATCCATCAGCATGGAGTTTCTTCATGCACTTTACACCAATATGACCTAAACGCCAGTGCCACAAATAAGTTTCACTATCATTATTAACTTTGCATCTTTTGGCTTCAATATTATGAATATGTTTATCACTACGATCGAGATTCAATAAACCATTCACCATGGGTGTATGACCATTGTAGGTTTTATTCATGTAAACAGAACAACAATTATTCTCTGACTTTAAATGAATAACCGTATTGCAATAAACATGATCAAATCATATTCATGCTTAAAGCAAACACCAAATAACATTTATTTAGGTTCAACACTAATCCCGAAAGTATAGGGAGTGTGCGATGATGATCATATCAATCTTGGAACCACTTCCAACACACATCGTCACTTCACCCCTAACTAGTCTCCGTTCATTCTGCAACTCCCGTTTCGAGTTACTAATCTTAGCAACTGAACCAGTATCAAATACCGAAGGGTTTGCTATAAACACTAGTAAAGTACACATCAATAACATGTATATCAAATATACCTTTGTTCACTATGCCATCCTTCTTATCCACCAAGTATCTAGGGCAGTTCCACTTCTAGTGACCATTTCCTTTGCAGTAGTAGCACTCAGTTCCAGGCTTGGGTCTAGCTTTGGGCTTCTTCATGGGAGTAGCAACTTGCTTGCTATTCTTCTTTGAAGTTCCCTTTCTTTCCCTTTGCCCTTTTCTTGAAACTAGTGGTCTTGTTAACCATCAACACTAGATGCTCTTTCTTGATTTCTACCTTCATCGATTTCATCATCATGAAAAGCTCGGGAATCGTTTTCGTTATCCCTTGCATACTATAGTTCATCACGAAGTTCTACTAACTTGGTGATGGTGACTAGAGAATTCTGTCAATCACTATTTTATCTGGAAGATTGACTCCCACTTGATTCAAGCGATTGTAGTACCCAGACAATCTGAGCACATGCTCACTGCTTGAGCTATTCTCCTCCATCTTTTAGCTATAGAACTTGTTGGAGACTTCATATCTCTCAACTCAGGTTTTTGCTTGAAATATTATCTTCAACTCCTGGAACATCTCATATGATCCATGACGTTCAAAACGTCTTTGAAGTCCCGATTCTAAGCTGTTAAACATGGTGCACTAAACTATCAAGTAGTCATCATATTGAGCTAGCCAAACGTTCATAACGTCTGCATCTGCTCCTGCAATAGGTCCGTCACCTAGCGGTGCATCAAGGACATAATTCTTCTATGCAGCAATGAGGATAATCCTCAGGTCATGGATCAAATCCGCATCATTGCTACTAACATCTTTCAACATAGTTTTTATCTAGGAACATATCAAAAATAAACGGGGAGCAACATAGCGAGCTATTGATCTACAACATAGTTATGCAAATACTATCAGGACTAAGTTCATGATAAATTAAAGTTCAATTAATCATATTACTTAAGAACTCCCACTTAGATAGACATCCCTCTAGTCATCTAAATGATCACGTGATCCAAATCAACTAAACCATGTCCGATCATCACGTGAGATGGAGTAGTTTTCAATGGTGAACATCATTATGTTGATCATATCTACTATATGATTCACGCTCGACCTTTCGGTCTCCCGTGTTCTAAGGCCATATCTGCATATGCTAGGCTCGTCAAGTTTAACCTGAGTATTCTGCGTGTGCAAAACTGGCTTGCACTCGTTGTAGATGGACGTAGATCTTATCACACCCGATCATCACGTGGTGTCTGGGCACGACGAACTTTGGCAACGGTGCATACTCAGGGAGAACACTTTTATCTTGAAATTTAGTGAGAGATCATCTTATAATGCTACCATCAATCAAAGCAAAATAAGATGCATAAAAGATAAACATCACATGCAATCAATATAAGTGATATGATATGGCCATCAACATCTTGTGCATGTGATCTCCATCTCTGAAGCACCGTCATGATCACCATCGTCACCGGCGCGACACCTTGATCTCCATCATAGCATCGTTGTCATCTCGTCAACTATTGCTTCTACGACTATTGCTACCGCTTAGTGATAAAGCAAAGCAATTACATGTCGATTGCATTGCATACAATAAAGCGACAACCATATGGCTCCTGCCAGTTGCCGATAACTTGGTTATAAAACATGATCATCTCATACAATAAAATATAGCATCATGTCTTGACCATATCACATCACAACATGCCCTACAAAAACAAGTTAGACGTCCTCTACTTTGTTGTTGCAAGTTTTACGTGGCTGCTACGGGCTGAGCAAGAACCGTTCTTACCTACGCATCAAAACCACAACGATAATTCGTCAAGTTAGTGCTATTTTAACCTTCTCAAGGATCGGGCGTAGCCATACTTGGTTCAACTAAAGTTGGAGAAACTGACACCCGCCAGCCACCTGTGTGCAAAGCACGTCGTTAGAACCAGTCTCGCGTAAGCGTACGCGTAATGTCGGTCTGGGTCGCTTCATCCAACAATACCGCCGAACCAAAGTATGACATGCTGGTAAGCAGTATGACTTGAATCGGCCACAACTCACTTGTGTTCTACTCGTGCATATAACATCAACGCATAAAACCAGGCTCGGATGCCACTGTTGGGGAACATAGTAATTTCAAAAATTTCCTATGCACACGCAAGATCATGGTGATGTATAGCAACGAGAGGGGAGAGTGTGTCCACGTACCCTCGTAGACCGAAAGCGGAAGCGTTAGCACAACGCGGTTGATGTAGTCGTACGTCTTCACAATCCGACCGATCAAGTACCGAACGCACGATACCTCCGAGTTCAGTCTCGTCGGTATCTCAATACCTAGTTCAGTCTCGTTATCGGCAAGTCTATTTACTCGTTCCGTAATACATCATCCCGCAACTAACTCATTAGTTGCAATCTTGCAAGGCTTAAGTGATGTGTATTACCGAGTGGGCCCAGAGATACCTCTCTGACAATCGGAGTGACAAATCCTAATCTCGAAATACGCCAACCCAACAAGTACCTTCGGAGACACCTGTAGAGCACATTTATAATCACCCAGTTACGTTGTGATTTTTGGTAGCACACAAAGTGTTCCTCCGGTTAACGGGAGTTGCATAATCTCATAGTCATAGGAACATGTATAAGTCATGAAAAAAGTAGTAGCAACAAACTAAATGATCAAGTGCTAAGCTAACGGAATGGGTCAAGTCAATCACATCATTCTACTAATGATGTGATCCCATTAATCAAATGACAACTCTTTGTCTATGGCTAGGAAACATAACCATGTTTGATCAACGAGCTAGTCAAGTAGAGGCATACTAGTGACACTCCTGTTTGTCTATTTATTCACACATGTATCATGTTTCCGGTTAATACAATTCTAGCATGAATAATAAACATTTATCATGATATAAGGAAATAAATAATAACTTTATTATTGCCTCTAGGGCGTATTTCCTTCACATATCACATCACAACATGCCCTACAAAAACAAGTTAGACGTCCTCTACTTTGTTGTTGCAAGTTTTACGTGGCTGCTATGGGCTTCTAGCAAGAACCGTTCTTACCGACGCATCAAAACCACAATGATTTTTCGTCAAATGTGTTGTTTTAACCTTCAATAAGGACCGGCCGTAGTCAAACTCGATTCAATTAAAGTAGGAGAAACAGACACCCGCCAGCCACCTGTGTGCAAAGTACGTCGGTAGAACAAGTCTCATGAACGCGGTCATGTAATATCGGTCCGGGCCGCTTCATCCAACAATACTGCCGAATCAAAGTAAGACGTTGGTGGTAAGCAGTATGACTATTATCGCCCACAACTCATTGTGTTCTACTCATGCATATATCATCCACGCATAGACCTGGCTTGGATGCCACTGTTGGGGAATGTAGTAATTCAAAAGATTTCCTACGATCACGCAAGATCTATCTAGGAGAAGCATATCAAGGAGACGGGAGAGTGTGTCTACGTACCCTTGTAGACCGAAAGCGGAAGCTTTTAGTAACGCGGTTGATGTAGTCGAACGTCTTCACGATCCAACCGATCCAAGTACCGAACGTACAACACCTCCGTGTTCAGCACACATTTAGCACGATGATGTCCCTCGAGCTCTTGATCTAGTTGAGGGCAAGGGAGAGTTCCGTCGGCACAACAGCGTGACGATGGTGATGATGAAGTTACCGGTGCAGGGCTTTGCCTTGATGTCGCTTGAAGCTACGTCAGTATTTCCCCAAAGAGGAAGGGATGATGCAGCACAGTGGCGGTAGGTATTTCCCTCATGTATAAAACCAAGGTTATCGAACCAGTAGGAGAAACAAGCAACACAACGTAAACATCACCCGCACACAAATAACAAATATTCGCAACCCGACGTGTAAAAGGGGTTGTCAATCCCTTTCGGGTAACGGTGCCAGAAATTGGCAAACGGACGTGAGAGAGTTGTAAATATTGATAGATCGAACGCAAAATAAAATAAATTGTAGCAAGATATTTTTTGTATTTTTGGTTTAATAGATCTGAAAATAAATGCAAAGGAAAAGTAGATCGCAAAGGCAAATAATATGAGAAAGAGACCCAGGGGCCGTAGGTTTCACTAGTGGCTTCTCTCGAGAAAAATAGCAAACGGCGGGTGAACGAATTAATATTGGGCAATTGATAGAACTTCAAATACTCATGACGATATCCAAGCAATGATCATTACATAGGCATCACGTCCAAGATTAGTAGACCGACTCCTGCCTGCATCTACTACTATTACTCCACACATCGACCGATATCTAGCATGCATCTAGTGTATTAAGTTCATGGAGAAACCAAGTAATGCAATAAGAACGATGGCATGATGTAGACAAGATCTATCTATGTAGAGATAGACCCCATCGTTTTATCCTTAGTAGCAACGATACATACATGTCGGTTCCCCTTCTGTCACTGGGATCAAGCACCGTAAGATCGAACCCACTACAAAGCACCTCTTCCCATTGCAAGATAAATAGATCAAGTTAGCCAAAAAAACCCAAATATCGGAGAAGAAATACGAGGCTATAAGAAATCATGCATAAAAGAGATCAAAGAAACTCAAATACTTTCATGGATATAAAAAGAGATAGATCTGATCATAAACTCAAAGTTCATCGGATCCCAACAAACACACTGCAAAAGAGTTACATCATATGGATCTCCAAGAGACCATTGTATTGAGAATCAAGAGAGATAGAGGAAGCCATCTAGCTACTAACTACGGACCCGAAGGTCTATGAAGAACTACTCACGCATCATCGGAGAGGCACCAATGGAGGTGGTGAACCCCATCTGAGATGGTGTCTAGATTGGATCTGGCGGTTTTGGACTCTGTGGCGGCTGGGTAAATATTTCATCAACTCCCCTAGGGTTTTGGGAATATTGGGGTATTTATAGAGCAAAGAGGCGGTCCAGGGGGCGCCCAAGGTGGGAACAACCCACCAGGGCGCGCCTGGGCCTCCTGGCGTGCCCTGGTGGGTTGTGCTCCCCTCGGGGCACCCCCAGGCGCAGCCAAGGCCCATTGTGTTCCTTCTGGCCCATAAAACATCTCCGTAAAGTTTCGTGGCATTTGGACTCCATTTGATATTGATTTTGTGTGATGTAAAAAACATGGAAAAACAGCAACTGGCACTTGGCACTATGTCAATAGGTTAGTACCAAAAAATGATATAAAATGATTATAAAACATCCAAGATTAATAATATAACAACATGGAACAATAAAAAATTATAGATACGTTAGAGACGTATCAACATCCCCAAGCTTAACTCCATCTCATCCTCGAGTAGGGAAGTGAGAATTTTTGATGTGGAATGCTGCCTAACATGTCATATCATGTTTTTTCTTTATAGCATGGACATTTGGACTTTCATGTTGTTCAAAGCAATAGTCTAGTTTTGACATGATAATTTAAATACTCAAGCATATCAACAAGCAACCATGTCTTTCAAAATATCAACGCTAAAATAAGTTATCCCTAGCCCATCATGCTCAATCATTGATCCATTCATGAAACACACTCGCATATTAGCTACACCCAATACTCAAGTACGATCATATTGCCTCCTAGTTGGTGCTTTTATAAGAGAAGATGGAGACTCAAATTCAAAAAAAATTGCATAAAGTAAAAGAAAGGCCCTTCACAGAGGGAAGTAGGGATTTGTAGAGGTGCCAGAGCTCAAAGCGAAAAACTTAGAGATAAACATGTTTTGGGAGGTGTATCCATCCCACCAACGAAAACGACTTAGAGTTCCCAATACTTTCCATGCTTAGATATATCATAGGCGGTTCCCAAACAGAAAATAAAGTTTATTCCTTTTTCCGCCATACTTTCACTTTCCATGGCTAGCCGTATCCACGGTTGCCCTCCATACCAACACTTTCCAAGGAATTATTATTTGGCAACATAAAGTAAATTCATTTTTTCATTTCGGGACTGGGCATCCCTAATACCTTTGCCTTACTCTCGTGCAATGACAAGTGAATAAACACTAATCTTGAGAATAACACATCTAGCATGGAAAATATTAGCCACCCCTCACCGCTCCATGAGCGAAACAAACACACAAAAGAGAAGTTTATTTTGAAAATTAGAGATGGCACATGCAAATTTGCTTAGATCGGCAAAATAATACCGCATATAGGTAGATATAGTGGACTCATGTGGCAAAACTGGGTTAAAGGTTTTTGGTTGCACAAGTAGTGATCATACTTAGTGCAAAATGAAGGCTAGCAAAAGATTGAGAAGCGAACAACCAAGAAACGAATAATCTCATAAGCGAGCATTAAGCATAATTAACACCGAATAATGCACCACAAGTAGGATATAATTTCATTGCACAACTATTGACTTTCATGCTTGCATAGGTCATCACAAACCTTAACACCAATATTCTTACTAAAGCATAATTACTCATCAAGATGACTCACATATCACATCATCATATCTCAAAACTATTACTAAGAATTAAGTTTATTTTGTCCAATGATCTTCATGAATTTTTTTATTATATCCTTCTTGGATATCTATCACTTTGGGACTAATTTTCATGTGTTGCTTTTCATAAGCTCAAACAAATATAAGTGAAGATCATGAGCATAATTTTTATTTCTCTCAAATTAATTTAAGTGAAGCAAAAGATAATTTCTTGAAAATTTTACTAACTCTCAAATAAATCTAAGTGAAGCAAGAGAGCATTTCTTCAAAAATACTAAAGCACACCGTGCTCAAAAATATATAAGTGAAGCACTAGAGCAAGTCCATAGCTCATAAAAATTTAAGTGAAGCAAAGAGAGAAATTCTAACAAGTCATGACATAATTTTGGCTCTCTCAAATAGATGTGTCCAGCAAGGGATCAAGACTTAAAACATAAAATAAAACAAGCAAAGACTCATATCATACAAGACGCTCCAAGCAAAACACATAGTATGTGACGAAAAAAATATAGCTTCGAGTAAAATAACGATGGTTGTTAGAAGAAAGATGCCCTCGTAAGATCACTGGGATCACTGGGATCAAGCACCGTAAGATCGAACCCACTACAAAGCACCTCTTCCGATTGCAAGATAAATAAATCAAGTTGGCCAAACAAAACCTGTCGTGGAATTGTCACGGCAGATGTCCTAGTGAAAGGACATAGTCGTGGAGCCATCGCAACTAGGAAGCTTAAAGGGGTTAATCGGGACAAAGGACATGAGAGGTTTATACTGGTTCGGCCCCTTGCGGTGAAGGTAAAGCCTAGTCCAATTGTTGTGGTATTGCTAGGTTTTGATGACCTAGGAGCGAAATACGCTAGCTTGGCTGTCGATCTGTTGTTTCTTGCCCTAAGCCGCCGCCGGGTCGTCCCATTATATACACGGGTTGACGCCTGGCGGCCTACAGAGTCCCGGCCGGCTCATATAACGTGTTCGGCTCGGTGACTTCTTTTATATGCCTTACTTTACAAGTCTTACTGATACATGGCGGTTCACAATTATGGACTTTAATCCGCCTCTGGGCTTGGGCCTGCTACAAGTCTTATAATGAACTGTCACCTTGTTTACTCGTCGGGCTTCTTGGAGTAACCCGCCATTAAGATTTACCCGGCCCCTCCTGGGCGGGTCATACCTGGTAGTCATATCCCCAACATTAGGCCCCAGGTTGATTTGAACTTTGTTCTTGTCAATCTCTAACACTTAGAAGAAATCCATATTCCGTCGTTTGTAAAAGCTCTGTAACCCGCCATGACGTCATCTTCAGAAAATTTGGAAATCTACCTTGACATCATCTTTAATGGGTCCTTATCTTTAAATGCTTTTCGAGAACCGAGGCGTCCATTTAGCTGGATAATCATTATTTTGGTCTCCCTCGATTTTTGCACCTGTCCGTTCACCTATTTCCTTATAAATAGGCATGGCCGGTCCTTCTTCTTTCTTCTTCTTCCTTCTCTCGCCACCTCTCTACCTCTCGAGCTCCGCCGCCGCCGCAACGCTCAGCGTCGTCCTCAATGTTGGCCTCTGCATCACCCTGAGCTCGTCCAGAAAAAACGGCAGCGATCCCCCGTAGTAGCTCTGCATCTGTAAGCTCTTGCTTTTTCACCCCTTAGATCTGCATTAGGGTTCCTGAGTTTTATTTCTTGTGTTCTTCACTGTTCATCGTAGATTCCTTGCAACTTCTCCACCGCACCCTCTTTTGATCTAAGAGATGTGTAGGACCTATGCGGTTGCTGTTTTACATCCATTTTAGATGCTAGCAGATCCCTTTCTCTTGTACAAATGCCTTTTTAGAACTGACGAACTCCTCTGTGCTGGTTTTTTAGGTCTAAATTTATTTTTCTTTTCTGAACCATCTTGATCCAGAATAATAACAATAGCTTGTGAAACTTGTTTGTCTCAGCACTTAGCCAATTCAATTTCTGGCAAACTTCGAATATCTTTAGTCATGGCGGCTTATCACGCCGGCTCACTTTTCCTTTATACTTAAGCCGCCATCACTCATCTGTACTATCATCATTTAACCTGTAATGCCACCAATGATTTGAACCGGCATATTACTTTCTTTTCAGTTTAGCCTTTTTTCATCATGCCATCAAAAGCGCCAACGGTCTACAACTGGGTTCCTTCCTCAGTCACTGAGGACACCTTGAAAGATTTTGTCACGATCAGATATTTGACGGTGAAGACAATTATGTCCTATCGTGCTCCTGACCCGGCCGAAGAACGGCCTCAGCCCAAAAAGTTATCGTTTTTACTGACCACATGAATAGGGGTTTTTCACCACCAGGCTCAAAGTTATTCAGAGACGTTCTGCATTTTTTCAAGCTTCACCCACAAGATCTTGGACCCAACTCCATATCCAATATCTGCAATTTTCAAGTTCTCTGTGAGGTATATCTTCAAGAAGAACCGACTGTGGAGCTCTTTAGAGAGTACTTTTATTTGAACCACCAGAATGAGTGCACCAACGGCCCTAGCTTGGAACTTGGCGGAATCTCGATTTAGCGCCGACAGGGTGCTGTCTTTCCTTTAGTAGTCTTACCAAGCCATCCCAAAGATTGGAACCAAACTTGGTTCTATTGCCAATACATATCACCAGCTGATGAAAAACCACTGCCGGGTTATCGCGCGGAGCGTCTTGATTCTAAGTTTGTGCTCCCTGACAAGCTTACTGTTGCTGAACGCAAGAAGCTTATCCCATCTATCAAAAGGATTCAAGCCTTATTGGGAAATGGCTTAACTGGAGTTGACCTGATCCGTTGTTGGATTGCATGGCGGGTCATCCCTCTAAGACGCCGATCCAAGTTGATGTATAAATATGGTGGAGGCCTAGATGATTCTCTGCGTCATAGCTCTGTACAACTAACTGAAGAGGACATTGTTGCAATGTCAACCATCCTCGTGAACAGCAAATACGAGGACTGCAGTAAGGTTGGATTAAACCCCTTCTGCAAACTTAACCCGGCACCAGAGGTGAACCCCCTTGACCTCTTTTTCTTCTTCTTCAGTAGTTAGATACTTGCATGGCTTTTTAACCTGTTATTTGCTTACAGGCCAAATCTAATTTTTGGAAGGCCAAATATGATCATGAAGCTACCAAGAAGGCTAGAGCCGCTGCCATAGCCGCCAGGAGAACGACCCGGAAGCCCAAGAAGAAGACTGCATCTGACATGTTCCAGCTGGATGATGTTTCTGAGTCGGAGGTAGCCCTTGACTCCCTTGGCCAGTTTTTTAACAACCTTATTGACACTGACTATTGCTAGGACAACATGGGGGCCAGCCAGGCCATAGAAGAAGAGGTAACTATTTCCTCCGACTCAGCCCCTTTGCCAAGACAGAAACTTCAGCTGGTAACCCGGAAAGTAAGGTTTTCGCACCCTTGAGCTTATTTGGACCCTCATTTTATTTTGAAAAAGCAGCAACATGAGAGCCGCCGTCAGGCCCGGACTAATGACGACAATGAAACGCCCTCCGACTTACAAAAAACACCTCAAAAACGCCAGAATGAGGTTTCTTTCATCTTTGTCTTTTGCTTTTATCAATGAATCTATTTCCTTACTCTCTTAACTTTATTTTACCTTTGCGGGAGGTTTCTCGCTCTTCTGGCAACTCGTCACAAACTCAATTTCCGGCTTTCAAGACTGCCCCTGGGTAACGAAAATCATCTTTCTTCTGCATCTTTAAAACTGCATCATTATACTAACTGTCTCATAAAATCTTTCTTAGCGGTCAAGAAAAGTCCAAGAAAGCCAAGGTGACTAAAACGGCAGAAGACCCGAAAGACCCTGCACCTAAACCGACAATACCAACTCCTCCTGATCAATCTGAAGCGCCAGAAGATCCGGCTGTCCATGTTCAATCGGACCCTCCTGAGCCGTCAGCTGATGAGACCATTCTTAATCCGTCTACCACTGAGCCATCTAATTCAGCTAACCCGCCGACGACTTCTGACAATGATGTCTTAATTACTGGTAGTCCATTCGTTGAGTCGGGCAACCCAACTGTACTGGCCCGACACTCTGCTAAGCAAGAGGCTTTAGAGAGGCAGAAGGTGCGGTTTGATGTCTGATAACCCACAAGTATAGGGGATCGCAACAGCTTTCGATAAGTAAGAGTGTCGAACCCAACGAGGATCTAAAGGTAGAACAAATATTCCCTCAAGTTCTATCGACCACCGATACAACTCTACGCACGCTTGACGTTCGCTTTACCTAGAACAAGTATGAAACTAGAAGTACTTTGTAGGTGTTGTTGGATAGGTTTGCAAGATAATAAAGAGTACGTAAATAAAAAGTAGGGGCTGTTTAGATAAATAAACAATAAAGTAAATATAGCGAGTGTGGAAAAGTGGTGGTAGGAGTTGCGAAATTGTCCCTAAGCAATTGACTACTTTACTAGAACGATAGCAAGTATTATGTGGGAGAGTGTCGGTGTCAAAACCGGCGGATCTCGGGTAGGGGGTCCCGAACTGTGCGTCTAGGCCGGATGGTAACAGGAGGCAGGGGACACTTTGTTTTACCCAGGTTCGGGCCCTCTCGATGGAGGTAATACCCTACTCGTCCTTGATTAATATTGATGATATGGGTAGTACAAGAGTAGATCTACCACGAGATCAAGGAGGCTAAACCCTAGAAGCTAGCCTATGGTATGATTGTTGTGTATGGAGTTGATTGCCTACAGACTACAACCCTTCAGTTTATATAGACACCGGATAGGGTTAGGGTTACATAAAGTCGGTTACAATGGTAGGAGATCTTGAATATCCGCATCGCCAAGCTTGCCTTCCACGCCAAGGAAAGTCCCATCCGGACACGGGACGAAGTCTTCAATCTTGTATCTTCATAGTCCAGGAGTCCGGCTGAAGGTATAGTCCGGCTACCCAAACACCCCCTAATCCAGGACTCCCTCAGTAGCCCCTGAACCAGGCTTCAATGGCGACGAGTCCGGCGCGCAAATTGTCTTCGGCATTGCAAGGCGGGTTCCTCCTCCAAGTCCTTCATAGAAGATTGTAAACACCAAGAGTAGTGTCCGGCTCTGCAAAATAAGCTTCCACATATTGCCATAGAGAGAATAATATTAACACAAATCAAATCTGCTGACATATTCCGCAGTGTGTCATCACACTACAGCCAAGTCCTTTACTCGAATCGTTTTTACTTTTCCACCTCAGCATGTTTTGCGAGGCGGTTTCCTTGGCACGTCTTGTCAAAGCACATATCGTGTACCCCTTTTACGGGATTCTCATCAATACGGACGTGGGTAAACCTAACCACGCCATTTATCACGGCGCTTGGGAGACAAGCGAGTTTTACCAGGCCGGTGGGGACGCACAACCGCATCCGCCCATATAAGGGGATAAGGATCCACCTTTTTACCTACGCCCTCTTCCTCCTTTGCCTGTCCATCTCCTGCGCACTCGAGCTCCAGCGCCCAAGCCCGCACTTCCCACCTCAACCTTCTCCAGCAATGTCCGGAGCGGGAGGCAAGTGGATGGTCTCCTCCGTCACGGAGGGCCATGTCAAAAAGCTAAGGAAGGCCGGATACTTGTCCAAAGACATCGCGCACCGGCTTCCCGAGGAGGGGCAGATTCTCCCCACCCCAAGGCCCCATGAGAGGGTAGTATTCCTTCCCCACTTCCTCCGCGGACTGGGTTTTCCACTCCACCCATTTGTCCGGGGGCTCATGTTCTACTACGGCCTGGATTTCCACGATCTGGCCCCGAACTTCATCCTCAACATCTCGGCATTTATCGTCGTGTGCGAGGCTTTCCTCCGCGTCCGCCCTCATTTCGGCCTCTGGCTCAAGACCTTCAACGTCAAGCCCAAGGTGGTGTGCGGCAGCCAGGCGGAGTGCGGAGGCGCCATGGCGGGCAAGATGGCCAACGTCCTATGGCTCGAGGGCTCCTTCGTGGAGACCCTAAAGGGGTGGCAATCCGGGTGGTTTTATATCACCGAGCCACGCGATCCGAAATGGACCGCAGCCCTCGAGTTCCGATCCGGACCCCCCACGCGGCTTATGTCATGGAAAGAGACGGGCCTATCGTGGGGTGACGAAAAAGAGGTGACCGGATTGCAAACATGCATCCAGTCCCTGGTGAACAAGCCAATCCGGCTTGTTATGTAATCCAGGTTATGCTCGTCCGCCGGATCCTCCCGTGTCAACAACGGGATTTTAATCTGTGGGAGTTCGTCTCGGCGCAGCACCAAACCCTTAACAGGCTCTTCGACAAGACGTATGAAGACGTCTGGAAGGTGCTAACCAAAGGCGCCGAGGCTCCCACATCCGCTTCCAAGGACCGCGGATACAGCTCGCAGCGTCACGCCAGCGAGGTAAGCTATTTTCACCTTTTACAGGATGTTAAGTTTTTTCATAGTTTAACTCCATGTGGGATCTAAACTCCCTTACTTTTGACAGGCTTGGCGGGCGATATCCGGACCGATTAACTGTCCGGCTCTGCTGCCCGAAGACCCAGCCCCAGCTCTACTAGCGAAGCTGCTGGTTCCGGCGCCGTATGTGGTGCCGGAGAAGAAGGCCAAGAAGAAGAAGGCCACGGGGACTCGAAAGAGTTCCCGGCATATGGTGGTGTCAGACTCGTCGTCCGACGAGTCCGAGATGCCCTCCTCCCGCGAAAACGAGGAGGAGGAAGAAGAAAACTCCCCCCCCCCAGCGGAGGGAGGAGAGAAGAGGAAGGCCACCCCAACGGGGGAGGCCGAGGGGGCTAAGAAAAGGAAGACCCCTCCGCCGGACTATGCCCCCAACGCCGAAGAGGGCAAGGAGGAGTGGCCAAACAGGGCCAAGCGTCCGGCGAAATCGTAAGTTTGGATATCAGAATGACTCATGACGTTCCTTTGTTGCATAGCTTTCCCTAATGTCGAATGTAATTATGTAGTCCGCCCCGGGCCGAACTCAACGAGTCGTCGAGCGGCTCCCTGGATTCATCGGACGTGAACTCAGTTCCGCCCGCTGTCTCCCCCCGCACTGCGGACGACGCCGAAGTGGCGTCGCAACGAGCTCCGGGGCAGGAGGAGGTGGTCCTGGAGCAGCCGCAAGGCGACCTCCCGGACCCCAGGAGTAAAGGGGACAAGACCCCCCAGGGCTCCAAGTCCGGCTTTGTGCCGGACCCCGCGCCCGAATCTTCAACAGTTCTGGACCGCGGTAGGCGAACTCCTTCCAAGAGGAGCAAGCCTTCTGAGCCGGCGGCCTCCGTCCAACCGGAGGTGCCGGACAATCTGCTTGAGGTGCTTGATGGCGCCTCCATCGACGAGGAGCACCGTACTATTATGAGTACGGTGATCCAGAAGGTTCAGTCCACCAAGAGCAGACTGACTGAAGCTTGCGCTAGCCTTCTAACAGGCTTCGAGGTAAGTAAAAATATATAAAAATATAACCGCATAGACAGTAGCCCCTGATGCTCTATTTGGCGTTAGTAAAAGAAAAGCCGAATAGAGGATCTATTAAATTTCGCAGGAGTCTAACAAAAAGAGTCAATATGCGTATGCAGGCTTCGCTGCTGTCCACCGCCGCACTGACTGCGGAGGTGGGTGTCCTAAAGCAGGACCTCGAGCAGGTCGAGCAAGAGCTCGGCCTTGCCAAGCGGCGGCTCGAGGAGAAAGAAGGTAAGAAATATCTTACAGAAAAAGTGCCTATAGAGAGGCGTGATTGCAAAAAATAATAGGATTGCACTGCTTATTATAGGGGCCACGACTGAGGTGGCGACCCTCAAGCAGGCGCTGTCCGAGGCCGAAAAGAAAACGGCCGCGGAGCGCACCGAGCGAGAGAAACTTAGGGCTCAGGTCGGTGAGGTGCAGCAAGAGCTTCAGGCTCTCATGAAAAAACATGAGAGTTTGGAGCTTGAGTCAAAGACCCAAGCGTCCGAGCTCGCGGCGGCCCTTGAGACTGCCAAGTCTGCCAAGGCCGAAGCCCAAAAGGCCCTCCGAGAGTTGGAGGAGATTAAGAAGATAGCAGCGGGTAAGGCATTCTTTATGCAAAGCAGAAATATAAAAGTAAACTACTTGTTACTTACCCGAATCCGGAGTTCTCCAAGGGCATTCGCAGATCTTCCCCGCAGCGTATCCGACGCTGCCGCATTCTACCAAACTGAAGAGGGCAGCTCGACGGAGAAGGTGTTCTGGTCTCAGTATGCTGAGGTCGGACATCCTGTGCCCTTGAGCGACCAGTTGAAACAGCTGGTCGAGCTCCACAAGGCGGGCGAACAGGCCATGAAGGGCTTCATAGTTCGGCTGTGGCCCGGAGAGGCCCTGCCTGGGAGCTACTTCGGGCTGGTGTGACGGCTGGTGGAGGCCTGTCCAAGGCTCGAGGTCATCAAGCGCTCCGTCTGCATCGAAGGTGCCCGTCGGGCCCTTGCCCGTGCAAAGGTGCACTGGGGTAAGCTGGACGGTGAGAAGCTTGTGAAGGACGGGCCGCCGCCGGGGAAGGAGCATCGCAAGCCCGAGAACTATTACAAGGATGTTCTTGCGGATGAATGTACTAAGGATGTAATTTTTGAATAAACTCGCTCGTTTTTATCCTGTGCACTGAAAACTTGTTCATAGGCGCTTTAAGCAATGCTTGTTGAATTTAAAATATTATCTTCTGTGTGGCCGTTTATCAAAAAATTGAGAGATGGCCAGTCGTCGGCTTCTGCCCCCATGCCACTAGTGCTGGGGTGTTCGGGATAAACCTGAGCGCTCTTTTTCCCATAGTTGGGTCCTTCGAGGGAGGCGCTCAGCACAACGAACCAGGCAATCGGACTATAATGCTTGAACACTCTCACTTAGCCATAGAACTTTATAATTTTAAATTTCGGCGAAGCCCCTAGTTCGGAAGACAGAGTTCGGGGTGCTATCCACGCCTTGGCCGGACAAATCCTGCTCCTTGCTCGAAGCGACATAAGTCTTTATGGACTCGAAAAACCTCTCGAACAGCGACCGGTCTCTCACCTCATCATGACAGTCAGTTTTAGCTTTCTCCACTGAGGTGCTTAACCCAGCTCAACCGGGGCACAATCGCAGTGGTTCTCCTAGTGCTACCTTAGCCGATATAGCGGAACGTAAGGCACCAAAACATAGGAGCCGGGCAAACCCAACTATTGACCCAAATCATGATTCGGAGCCGATGCATATAGTGCTATAAGTTTGGGGTGCCACACTTGTGAAAGTGTACGGACTTCTCACACCATATTAAAGGGTACTAAAGCCCCTGGAGTACTTGCCGTACCACAGTGTACGGGTGCAACATGTCATTAATGAACATATATAAAAGAGAGTAATGCAGAAAATAGACAAAAGCTATGCATTGTTTATATAGAGGCTATTTATCAAAGCCGAACGATAAAAATAGTGTGGTAAGCAAAAGATATTGGACTATTCAGTATGTCCTGACCAGGGGCAGGCCGCGGAATTGTATTTAAAATAGGTATACCGCTCGTAACAGAGACCACCTGGGAGTTCCATAATGCGGCATGGCTTGTCTGCCTCCCTGGATCTTGCATCGTTTGTGCGGCAGTCGAATTGCCGAACAGGTCGTCCGAAGTATGGAGTCCTGAAAGTAAGAAAAAATTAAAAAAAGAATCTGGCAGCCCCTAGTACGTTTTAAGCCGTATTTTGGGCATGCCGTTATTGTGCCCCTTCCCCTGTGCCCATGGTATTTCAAGGGCGTAGTTATGTACGCGAGGTGCTGGTTTCGCTATGTCGCGAAAGCTGGGGTTGGGGCCGCATTGCTATGCTTGCTCAGAATGTGCCAAGCGGTCCTGCTGTGGGTTACTCCGGGCGCGCTTGGCAGTGTCTGGCTTTTTAATTGCCGGACTGGAGAATTGCCTGAGAAGGCTATTTTGTACCTCCGCTGCGAGAGCCGCTGTATGCTCCTCCGTACGGAGGGAGCGTTCGGTGTTTCCTTTGACCGTAATTACTCCTCGAGGGCCTGGCATCTTGAGCTTGAGATATACGTAGTGCGGCACCGCATTGAACTTTGCAAACGCGGTTCGTCCGAGCAGGGCGTGATAGCCACTGCGAAACGGGACTATATCGAAGATTAACTCTTCGCTTCGGAAATTGTCCGGGGATCCGAAGACCACGTCAAGTGTTACTGAGCCTGTACAGTTAGCTTCTACACCTGGTATAACGCAGTTAAAGGTCGTTCTTGTGGGCTTAATCCTTGAGGGATCTATGCCCATTTTCCGCACTGTATCCTGATAAAGCAGGTTCAGGCTACTGCCGCCGTCCATGAGGACTCTTGTGAGATGAAATCCGTCGATGATTGGGTCGAGAACCAATGCGGCGAAGCCGCCATGACGGATGCTAGTGGGATGGTCCCTTCGATCAAAAGTGATCGGGCAGGAGGACCATGGGTTGAACTTTGGGGCGACTGACTCTATCGCGTATACATCCCGTAGCGCACGCTTCCGCTCCCGTTTGGGAATGTGGGTTGCGTATATCATGTTCACCGTCCGCACTTGTGGGGTAAAGCCCTTCTGTCCATTGTTGTTCGGCGGCTTGGGCTCCTTGTCATCGCTGTGCAGCCCCTTGTCTCTATTTTCGGCCCTTAACTTGTCTGCCTGCTTGAACACCCAACAATCCCTGTTAGTGTGATTGGCTGGCCTTTCGGGGGTGCCATGTATCTGGCACAAGCGATCGAGTATTTGGTCCAAACTGGACGGGCCCTGAGTATTCTTTTTGAATGGCTTTTTCCGCTGACCGGATTTATAGCCTTTGAATCTGGCATTGGCTGCCGTGTCTTCATTGTTGTCGCTGTTAACGCGGCGTTTTTGCTTATTCCGACGTGTTCTGCCACTTTTGTCCTTGGTATCCGAATTGCCAGGGTTCTTTGATAAGTTGTTACTGCGAGCTAGCCAGCTGTCTTCTCCCGCACAAAAGCGGGTCATGAGTGTCGTGAGGGCTGCCATGGATTTCGGCTTTTCCTGTCCCAGGTGCCGGGCAAGCCACTCATCGCGGATGTTATGCTTGAAGGCTGCTAGGGCCTCTGCGTCCGGACAGTCGACTATCTGGTTTTTCTTTGTTAGGAACCATGTCCAGAATTGTCTGGCCGATTCTTCTGGCTGCTGAATTATGTGGCTTAAATCGTCGGCATCCGGCGGTCGCACGTAAGTGCCCTGGAAGTTGTCGAGGAATGCGGCTTCCAGGTCCTCCCAAGAACCGATTGAGTCTGCTGGCAAGCTGTTAAGCCAATGCCGGTCTGGTCCTTTAAGTTTGAGCGGGAGGTATTTGATGGCGTGTAGATCATCGCCGCATGCCATGTGGATGTGAAGGAGATAATCCTCGATCCATACCGCCAGATCTGTTGTGCCATCGTATGATTCGATGTTTACGGGTTTGAAACCCTCTGGGATTTTATGATCCATTACTTCATTCTTGAAGCATAGCGGGTGTGCGGCGCCTCTGTACTGGGCTATATCACGACGCAGCTCGGAAGAGCTATGTCTGTTGTGTTCGGCCCGACCGGATTTGTTGTATCCGGCGTGAAGATCATTATCACATGCTGTAGGGCGCCTGCGCGATCCGTAGATCGATCTTGTTTGTCTTGCCTTATCCTCCAGTATGTCTCGCAGGTCGGGCAAATTTTCCCGTGCCTTAGTTGAGCGGCGTTGGGGCATGGCTTGGGTGGAGGGCCAAGAGGCCTCTCTGTCGCGGCCGCGAGGTGGCCGGTCTGCCATGTCATGCACTGGTGATGTAGGTGCTTCCTCCTCTGATCGGGCTAGCGGTCTGCACTTCGGGTAACTCTTGGAGGGGCGTTCGAGTTCATACTCTTCGGCCGCAAGGACTTCAGTCCATCTGTCAGCTAGCAAATCTTGGGCAGCTCTAAGCTATTGCTGCTTTTTCTTGAGGCTGCTTGCCGTGGCTAAAAACCTGCGTTTAAAACGCTCTTGTTTGGCGGGGTCTGATGGTATGACGAATTCGTCGTCATCGAGGCTTGCCTTGTCTTCGGAGGGAGGCGTATAGTTATCATCCTCGACCTCTCGGTCTGCCGCTCTCTCATGAGGGCTGGCTTCTCCATCTTCCTGTGCTGAATCTTGCTGAGGTGGGTGTTCTTCGGCGCTGTCCGGGGTAGTATTATCTCCCGTGCCGGAATCACCGTTTTTGCTTTGGCAGGATTTAGAGCAGCACCGCTGACGCCGGCGCTTTGGCTGTTTCTTGGGGGCGTCATCCCCCACTGTTCCATCGCCATCTCCATCTTTTGGAGTGTCCACCATATCTATGTCATATGACGAGGTGGCCTTCCAGCGCCCTACAGGTGCTGGTTCCTGTTCGTCTCCTACATCGTCGTCCATGCCGTCGATGTCTTCGGAGCTAAAGTCAAGCATGTCGGTTAGATCGTCGACAGTGGCTACAAAGTGGGTGGTGGGTGGGCTTTGAATTTCCTCATCGTCCGTATTCCACCCTTGCTGACCGTAATCCGGCCAGGGCTCTCCTGATAAAGAGAGAGACTTAAGAGAATTCAGGATGTCGCCAAAAGGCGAATGCTGAAAGATGTCTGCGGCGGTGAACTCCATTATCGGCGCCCAATCGGATTCGATTGGCAGGGGCACGGGGGGTTCGGAGTCCGGGGAGGAGTCCGGATCCTCGAAGTCACGGGTCGTGCAGAGTGCGGGGCTAGTGTTCGGCTCGATAGCTTTCGGGATCGCAGCCCCTGAGGTGACGTCCAACCGTTCATCCTCGATTGGCGCAATAGGCTCCGAGTTAGGGGTCGGAACCGATGCGTGTGCGGCCTCTAGGACACTGTCCGGGGGCAGAGCTAGATCATGCCCCTCGAGATAGTGCGGCGCGCTTGGCCGTGGCTCGAGCCCGTCGAAGATCAAGTCTCCGCGGATGTCGGCCGTGTAGTTTAAGCTTCCAAACCTGACTTGATGGCCAGGGGCGTAGCTTTCGATCTGCTCCAGGTGGCCGAGCGAATTGGCCCGCAGAGCGAAGCCGCCGAAGACGAAGATTTGTCCGGGGAGAAAAGTCTCACCCTGGACCATATTGTTGTTGATGATCAAAGGAGCCATCGGGCCTAAAGGCGACGACACAGAGGAACTCTCAATGAAAGCACCAATGTCGGTGTCAAAACCGGCGGATCTCGGGTAGGGGGTCCCGAATTGTGCGTCTAGGCCGGATGGTAACAGGAGGCAGGGGACACTTTGTTTTACCCAGGTTCGGGCCCTCTCGATGGAGGTAATACCCTACTCCTGCTTGATTAATATTGATGATATGGGTAGTACAAGAGTAGATCTACCACGAGATCAAGGAGGCTAAACCCTAGAAGTTAGCCTATGGTATGATTGTTGTGTATGGAGTTGATTGCCTACGGACTACAACCCTCCGGTTTATATAGACACCAGATAGGGTTAGGGTTACATAAAGTCGGTTACAATGGTAGGAGATCTTGAATATCCGCATCGCCAAGCTTGCCTTCCACGCCAAGGAAAATCCCATCCGGACACGGGACGAAGTCTTCAATCTTGTGTCTTCATAGTCCAGGAGTCCGGCTGAAGGTATAGTCCGGCTACCCGAACACCCCCTAATCCAGGACTCCCTCAGAGAGGCCACTGCTAGCATGTCATCCCTGACTTGGAATTCTATGCACTTATGATTGGAACTATTAGCAAGCATCCGCAACTACTAATGTTCATTAAGGTAAAACCCAACCATAGCATTAAGGTATATTGGTCCCCCTTCAACCCCGTATGCATCAATTTCTATGCTAGGTTGAAGCTTCTATCACTCTTGCCCTCCAATACATAATCCTATCAACATACAACTAATCCTAGGGTGTGATCCACGCGCGCAATCATATGATGGGCACCAAAGGACAGCAACATAACCACAAGCAAATTAAATCAATCATAGCAATTCATCAACCACCGACGGGACAACGAAAATCTACTCAGACATCATAGGATGGCAACACATCATTGGATAATAATATGAAGCATAAAGCACCATGTTCAAGTAGAGGGTATAGCGGGTTGCGGAAGAGTGGACCGCTGTAGATAGAGGGGGAAGGTGATGGAGATGTTGGTGAAGATGGCGGAGGTGTTGGTGTAGATCGCGGTGATGATGATGGCCCCCGGTGGCACTCCGGTGCCACCAAAAGCGAGGGGGGGAGAGCCCCCCTCCTTCTTCTTCTTCCTTGACCTCCTCCCTAGATGGGAGAAGGGTTTCCCCTCTGGTCCATGGCCTCCATGGCACGGGACGGGCGAGAGCCCCTCCGAGATTGGATCTGTCTCTCTGTCTCTCTCTGTTTCTGCGTTCTCAGATTCTTCCCTTTCACCGTTTCTTATATTCCCGGAGATCCGTAACTCCGATTGGGCTGAAAGTTTGACACGATCTCTATCCGGAAATTAGCTTTCTTGCGGCGAAAGAAGGGCATCAACCGCCTTACGGGTGGCCCACAAGGGTCAGGGGCGCGCTTGGGGGGGGGGGGGCAGGCGCGCCCTCCTGCCTCGTCGGCACCTCGGGCACCGTCTCGCGTGGATTTTTCTTCCCAAAAATCATATATATTCTAAAAAAATCTCCTTCAGTTTTTATTCCACTTGGACTCCATTTGATATGGATATTCTGCGAAACAAAAAACATGCAACAAACAGGAACTGGCACTGGGCACTGGATCAATATGTTAGTCCCAAAAATAGTATAAAAAGTTGCCAAAAGTATATGAAAGTTGTAGAATATTGGCATGGAACAATCAAAAATTATATATACGACGGAGACGTATCAACATCCCCAAGCTTAATTCCTGCTCGTCCTCGAGTAGGTAAATGATAAAAAAGATAATTTTTGATGTGGAATGCTACCTAGCATAATCTTGATCATATGTCTAATCATGGCATGAATATTAAGATACGAGTGATTCAAAGCAATAGTCTATCATTTGACATAAAAACAATAATACTTCAATCCTACTAATAAAGCAATCATGTCTTTTCAAAATAACATGGCCAAAGAAAGTTATCCCTACAAAATCATATAGTCTGGCTATGCTCCATCTTCACCACACAAAATATTCACGTCATGCACAACCCCGATGACAAGCCAAGCAATTGTTTCATACTTTTGACGTTCTGAAACCTTTTCAACTTTCACGCAATACATGAGAGTGAGCCATGGACATAGCACTATAGGTGGAATAGAATATGATGGTGGAGAAAGACAAAAAGGAGAAGATAGTCTCACATCAACTAGGCGTATCAACGGGCTATGGAGATGCCCATCAATAGATATCAATGTGAGTGAGTAGGGATTGCCATGCAACAGATGCACTAAGAGCTATAAGTGTATGAAAGCTCAAACTAAAACTAAGTGGGTGTGCATCCAACTTGCTTGCTCATGAAGACCTGAGGCGTTTGAGGAAGCCCATCATCAGAATATACAAGCCAAGTTCTATAATGAAAATTCCCACTAGTATATGAAAGTGATAACTCAAGAGACTCTCTATATGAAGAACATGGTGCTACTTTGAAGCACAAGTGTGGTAAAAGGATAGTAACATTGCCCCTTTTCTCTTTTTCTCTTTTTTTTTATTTTTTTTGTTTTTTTATTTTTTTGGTGGGCTTCTTGGCCTCTTTTTCTTTATTTGGGCTTCTTTGGCCTCTTTTATTTATTTTTGAAGTCCAGAGTCTCATCCCGACTTGTGGGGGAATCATAGTCTCCATCATCCTTTCCTCACTGGGGCAATGCTCTAATAATGATGAACATCACACTTTTATTTACTTACAACTCGATAATACAACTCGATACTAGAACAAAGATATGACTCTATATGAATGCCTTCGGCGGTGTACCGGGATGTGCAATGATCTAGCGTAGCAATGACATCAAAAACGGACAAGCCATGAAAACATCATGCTAGCTATCTTACGATCATGCAAAGCAATATGACAATGAATGCTCAAGTCATGTATATGATGATGATGGAAGTTGCATGGCAATATATCTCGGAATGGCTATGTAAATGCCATGATAGGTAGGTATTGTGGCTGTTTTGAGGAAGGTATATGGTACTGGCGAAAGTTGCGCGGTACTAGAGAGGCTAGCAATGGTGGAAGGGTGAGAGTGCGTATAATCCATGGACTCAACATTAGTCATAAAGAACTCACATACTTATTGCAAAAATCTATTAGTCATCAAAAAAATTACTACGTGCATGCTCCTAGGGGGATAGATTGGTAGGAAAAGACCATCGCTCATCCCTGACCGCCACTCATAAGGAAGACAATCAACAAATAAATCATGCTCCGACTTCATCATATAACGGTTCACCATACGTGCATGCTACGGGAATCACAAACCTCAACACAAGTATTTCTACTAATCCACAACTACCCACTAGCATGACTCTAATATCACCATCTTTATATCGAAAAACTATTGCAAGGAATCAAACATATCATATTCAGTGATCTACATGTTTTATGTAGGATTTTATGACTAACCATGTGAATGACCAGTTCTTGTCATCTCTCTAAATAGATATAAGTGAAGCAAGAGAGTTTAATTCTTTCTACAAAAGATATGCCCACGCTCTAACAAATATAAGTGAAGCAAAAGAGCATTCTACAAATGGCGGTTTTCTATGTAAAGAGAAACAGGCAATTCAAACTTCAAATGATATAAGTGAAGCACATGAAGCATTCTATAAAGCCATGCTCAAAAGATATAAGTGAAGTGCAAAGAGCATTTTATAAATCAACCAAGGACTATCTCATACCATCATGGTGCATAAAAGAAAAATGAAAACTAAATGCAAAATACGCTCCAAGATTGCACATATCGCATGAACGAAACGAATCCGAAAACATACCGATACTTGTTGAAGAAAGAGGGGATGCCTTCCGGGGCATCCCCAAGCTTAGACGCTTGAGTCTTGTTGAATATTTACTTGGGGTGCCTCGGGCATCCCCAAGCTTGAGCTCTTGCCTCTCTTCCTTCTTCTCACATCGAGACCTTCTCGATCATCGAACACTTCATCCACACAAAACTTCAACAGAAAACTCGGTAAGATCCGTTAGTATAATAAAGCAAATCACTACTCTAAGTACTGTTGCAAACCAATTCATATTTTTTTTGCATTGTGTCTACTGTAGTATAACTTTTTCATGGCTTAATCCACTAATATAAATTGATAGTTTCATCAAAATAAGCAAACTATGCATCAAAAACAGAATCTATCTAAAACAGAACAGTCTGTAATAATCTGAACATTCACCATACTTCTGATACTTTAAAAATTCTACCAAAATTAGGAAAAATAAACAATTTGTATAGGAAGACAGTTCAAAAAGAACGAGAACCATTTGACATTCCAACAAAAAAGGTAATATGCGCACTACAGCCAAAGTTTCTGTCCTGCACCGTACAAACCATCAAGCAAATGTAAACATCCTAAAGGCAAACCTTGGCACATTATTTTTATAATACAATGAAATTGTAAAAGGGGATAATTATTTTTATTGAAAAGTTTCTGTAATCAAGATTCATAAAGTTTCCGTGAGCATGAACAAAGTTCAAGGCTAGCTCCCACTTCAACAATGCTTGTCTTTCTCACTTTTGCTTTCCTTTTTGAAAAAGTTTTGGGTTCCCCTCTTTATTTTTTATGTTTTTAAACTACATGAAAGCACTCAACAGAAATAAATGACTCTCTAAAACTTCCGGGTTGTCTCCCTGGCAGCGCTTTCTTTAAAGCCATTAAGCTAGGCATATAGTGCTCAAGTAATGGATCCACCCGGATCCCAAGGTATATCAAAGCCTATTTTAATTAACAATGATTTGTAATTTAGTGGTGAGCACAAGGTAACATATATCATGTAATGAGGAAGTCTAACTCTCTTCCTATGCATCGGCATGTCATAAAAGAACAATTCATGCACACAAAGTAAAGGCCAATGCATAGTATAAACAGTTTCTTGCAATTTTATCATATTGGAAACATACAGAGGTGGAGATATAGTTCCTCTCTCATAATAATTGCAAGTAGGAGCGGCAAGCACATGCATATTATATTCATCAAAATCATCATGTGCAACGGTAAAAGGCAACCCATCAATATATTCCTTAATAAGAGCAAACTTCTCCGATATAGTGTAGTTTGGAGAATTCAAAAAGATAATAGGACTATCATGTGTGGGTGCAATAGCAACAATTTCATGTTTAACATAAGGAACTATAGCAAGTTCATCTCCATAAGCATAATTCATATTGGCATCTTGGCCACAAGCATAGCAGGCATCATCAAAAAGGGATATTTCAAAAGAATCAACGGGATCATAGCAATTATCATAGCATTCATCATCCTTCGGTAAGCATGAAGGGGAATTAAACAATGTATGAGTTGAAGAGTTACTCTCATTAGAAGGTGGGCACGGGTGATCAATCCGCTCTTCCTCCTTTTGTTCTTCGCTCTCCTCCTCATCTTTTTCATCCAATGAGCTCACAGTTTCATCAACTTATTCTTCCATAGATTCCTGCAAAATATTAGTCTCTTCTTGGACAGAGGAGACTTTCTCAATAAGCGCATTAATTTCGTAATTGTATTCATAATTCTCATAACAATATTTCAGGATAGCTAAATTTTCAGGTCTATAAACCGAATCATCAAAATCTTCAAACTCTTTAAACATAGATTCAATTTCATAAGCACCTTTAAAAGCAACAAATTCTTCTATTTGTTCCACATCATAGTAATCATATGCGCCATTAGCATAAGAAGCTAAGGTTTTATTATCATTAAATTCGCATAAAAAGGGAAGGTGTGGAGCCTTCATCCTCGAGCAACAAGTATAATCATATCTCAAGCATAGTTGCCTAGCATACCAATTCAATATATGAATTTGATCCCATAATAGTTTCCCTTTTTGTGTCAAGCGATAATCCCTAAATTATTCACGTTGATCCAACGTTACTCCCATTACATAATTGAATGGGGTTTTCTCAGGATTATTAAAGTAGTACATAATATTTTTCACATAACCAGCATCGAGGGTTTTAGGAGGTTCCCCATCTCCATGAGTAGCAAGTACACCTAATTTTTTTGGTATTTCGTGTTCCATATCCATAATTAAAGATAGAGAACAACTAAGAACAGCAAATAAAAATTACTTAGTGATAAAGCAAACAAGCACACATGAGAATATTCACCCCGCGCTATTGCTCCCCAGCAGCGGCGCCCGAAAAAGGTCTTGATAACCCACAAGTATAGGAGATCGCAACAGATTTCGATAAGTAAGAGTGTCGAACCCAACGAGGAGCTACAGGTAGAACAAATATTCCTCAAGTTCTATCGACCATCGATACAACTCTACGCACGCTTGACGTTCGCTTTACCTAGAACAAGTATGAAACTAGAAGTACTTTGTAGGTGTTGTTGGATAGGTTTGCAAGATAATAAAGAGTACGTAAATAAAAAGTAGGGGCTGTTTAGATAAAAAAAACAATAAAGTAAATATAGCGAGTGTGGAAAAGTGGTGGTAGGAGTTGCGAAATTGTCCCTAAGCAATTGACTACTTTACTAGACCAATAGCAAGTATTATGTGGGAGAGGCCACTGCTAGCATGTCATCCCTGACTTGGAATTATATGCACTTATGATTGGAACTATTAGCAAGCATCCGCAACTACTAATGTTCATTAAGGTAAAAGCCAACCATAGCATTAAGGTATATTGGTCCCCCTTCAATCCCGTATGCATCAATTTCTATGCTAGGTTGAAGCTTCTGTCACTCTTGCCCTCCAATACATAGTCCTATCAACATACAACTAACCCTAGGGTGTGATCCATGCGCGAAATCATATGATGGGAACCAAAGGAAAGCAACATAACCACAAGCAAATTAAATCAATCATAGAAATTCATCAACCACCGATAGGACAACGAAAATCTACTCAGACATCATAGGATGGCAACACATCATTGGATAATAATATGAAGCATAAAGCACCATGTTCAAGTAGAGGGTACAGCGGGTTGCGGGAGAGTGGACCGCTGTAGATAGAGGGGGGAGGTGATGGAGATGTTGCTGAAGATGGCGGAGGTGTTGGTGTAGATCGCGGTGATGATGATGGCTCCCGGTGGCACTCCGGTGCCACCGGAAGCGAGTGGGAGAGAGCCCCCCCTCCTTCTTCTTCTTCCTTGACCTCCTCCCTAGATGGGAGAAGGGTTTCCCCTATGGTCCATGGCCTCCATGGCACGGGAGGGGCGAGAGCCCCTCCGAGATTGGATCTGTCTCTCTGTCTCTCTCTGTTTCTGCGTTCTCAGATTCTTCCCTTTCACCGTTTCTTATATTCCCGGAGATCCATAACTCCGATTGGGCTGAAATTTTGACACGATCTCTATCCGGAAATTAGCTATCTTGCGGCGAAAGAAGGGCATCAACCGGCTTACGGGTGGCCCACGAGGGTCAGGGGCGTGCCTGGGGGGGCAGGCGCGCCCTCCTGCCTCGTGGCCACCTCGGGCACCGTCTCGCGTGGATTTTTCTTCCCAAAAATCATATATATTCCAAAAAAAATCTCCGTTAGTTTTTATTCCGTTTGGACTCCGTTTGATATGGATATTCTGCGAAACAAAAAACATGCAACAAACAGGAACTGGCACTGGGCACTGGATCAATATGTTAGTCCCAAAAATAGTATAAAAAGTTGCCAAAAGTATATGAAAGTTGTAGAATATTGGCATGGAACAATAAAAAATTATAGATACGATGGAGACGTATCAATGTCTCTCATTACGCTCACCTGAACGTTAGTGACGTGCTATCTGGCTACCTCAGTCATGTGCATTCCAGCCGTGACTCGGAAATTGAGATGGTCAAGCAACTGCAACTGAAATATGAGGTACGTTCGCCGGCTTTCACCATCTTATATATGCTCTGCCAGCCCCCAAGTCTTCGGATTATGATGAACCTGAATGATCTGTAGACTTGTGATATAGGTTGATGCTCTGTCTTAGATTTTCCTTAAGTCCAGCCTAAATTTCACCTGTAGTCTCCAAGGGCCGGCTCAATTTATCACGAATGAGTCGGTACTTAACTTCATAACTGTCTTGAATCAGTCGAAACAAATAGTGCGTCCGGATCAACATGAAAACACTTTCTTCATATCATGCATTAGCCCCCAAGTGCTAAGCATTATTACTTGTAAAACACTTGGGACTTTAATCATAGAAGAGCCACTTCGCATTTTTAAAAAAAAATTGCTTTGGTAGACATTAGCCCCCAAGTGCCGAGTGGTGTTGCGTTGCAATGCACTTGGGACTTTAATCATGATAACCTTTATCAAAATACATTTTAACACACCTGTGCATGCTTGCAGACCGCCTTGACTGAATTGGGGTCTCAATTGACTGATGCAAAGACCCCGGCTGGCGGATCAAGAGGCGGAGATAAAGAATGCTGACTCCAAACTCCAGTTGAGCCTCTCTGAAGCTGAAAAACTGAAGACCAGTTTTGATGCGGAGAAGAAATCCTGGGCCGACGAGAAAACCTTGCTAACACAGCGCACCGAAACAACAGAAGCGGCTCTCAAGGAGGTTACCACGGAGCTCACCGGCTTAAAAAACCGTGTGTCCCAGATGGTCTCCGCAATCTTTGGTGAGTTATTTGCCTTTAGTTACTTACACTTTATTTTTGCCAGAAGTATAAGCCGCCTTCTTAACCTTTTAAAACACCTGTAGGTCCCCGGAGCAACAATCTGAGCCAAAACAATTTAATAAAACTCAAGGCGGTTTACACCCTGGTGGAGCAACTGTACACTGGAGCTCAACGGGCGCTTGCCATTATATCCCCAGCCAACCAAGGACCAAACCTCTTAAGTGACGTCTTGAAGAAATTGTCAATCTTACCCGCCAGATTCCAAGAGGTAAAGTGGTCTTGCGCAAGAGCCGAAACCCTAACCGCACTGAGCCATTCCAAAGCCTGGGTGCCGGAACTCGACCCGGCGGATGTAGCCAAGGGGTATCCCCCTTTGAAAGAAGATGGGACTCCGTTTGATCAAGATGATTTCATTGCTTGTGTGAGGTAAGTTTGTCCTCATGCTACCATCCGAAGCGAGGAAACCAACATTGATAAATATCAACCGGATTTTGATGTTGAAAATAAGAAGATGGCGACTCCCTCTTATAAAGTGACATATCTTATCCCGCCGGTTCGCCAACACACTTTTGCCCCGGAAATTGACCCGGCTGGGCTAATTGACGATGAAGCTGAGTTCGTTGCTCTGGACGGCCTTGACTAGTCCAAGACCAGCTTCCAACCAGTGGAGGGAGGTGAACTGGCGAGGGAGGAGTCATAACCGTCTGAATAATCCAGCCTTTAGCTTAAGATCTGCTTAAGGGAGAAAAGAGCCTAACCTTTTGGGCTCTCAATGCCTTGTAATAGGTTAGTTTGAAAACTGCATGTTTTTGCCTATGCCGTCGTGCATAGGATGTTGCATATGACTATTTTACCCGTGATGTCAATATATGCATTATATCCGTGATCACATCTGCAGTGTTTAAATCTGTTCATGTATGCAAAAGATGAAAAAAAATGTCCTGGTGGTTTATCGCTGGACGGGTCAAAACACCCGATACATAACTATGAAATCATCATAGTGGAAAAAAACAGGACCAGATGTAAGATAAACAAGGCTGAAACAACCTTTGATTAACGAAAAGACACAGATAAGTCTGTTTATGAACGACAATGTCATACCTATGTTCTTTGATTCTGAACTGTCGGCTTATATGACCCGGACAATAAGGTTGACGACCCTAATCTTTGTAGAAGTCAATACCTCGATATGCCTGATGATTGTTATACCTTGGCAACTCATTGTCAAATAACCGAGCTGGTTTAAATTGAAACCATACGTGTAGTTAGATTTGAGACAACAAAAGACCAGTAAAACAAAATAGTATGTTTCAAACGATGTAAATCAAGCATTAAGAGTAATTTGGAGGCTTCTGATTCGAATACGATCAGTAAACCGGACCAAAGGGGTTAAGCTAGGATTCAAATACGATCATGTAGCCCCAGTGGCTTTGGATTTGCGCCAATCAATAGGGTACCGACATCTATGTTCTCTTTGGTTCGAATACGACCTATGTTTGAACAGGAAGCCCCCAAATGACCTTGAGAGGTTTTTAACGACCCTGATTCGAATACGGTCCAAGTCGGACCCAAAAGGGGTTAAGCTATGATTTGGATACGATCAAGAAGGCCCCTAGTGAGTTTGGCTTTGCGCTGATCAAGAGGGTTATGACAGTTATGTTCTCTTTGGTTCGAATACGACCTATGTTTGAACAGGAAGCCCCTAGTAACCATGAGGTTTAACGGCTAGATTCGAATACGATCATGAGCCAGACCAAAAGGGGTTAAGCTAGATTCGAATACGATCAGCCCCCTAATGGTTGTTTGAATAATTAGAATAATAAAGATATATGATCATTGAAAATGAAAAGGACAAAGGTCCTGCTTTATTATTTATCATAATATATACAACGTCACAATATGTACATTATGAGAGCCGGTGGCTTCAAGTATAGTACGGCCCAAGATGAGCAATATTCCATGCCGGCGGGTCTCCTCCTCCAACTTACGTGAGTCTTTGTGCTCTCGAACGTCGATAAGGTAATATGACCCATTGTTCAAGTTCTTGCTGACCACAAAGGGTCCTTCCCAAGGTGGGGATAGCTTGTGTGCATTAGACTGATCCTGGATGAGCCGGAGCACCAGGTCACCTTCTTGAAAGGTTCTGGACCTAACCCGGCGGCTGTGATAACGGCGCAGGTTCTGTTGATAAATTGCCGACCGGGCTGCTGCCAAATCTCGCTCCTCAACTAACAAGTCAAGTGCATCTTGTCGAGCTTGTTCATTATTAGCTTCAACGTAAGCCGCTGATACGTCTCCAACGTATCTATAATTTTTGATTGCTCCATGCTATATTATCTACTATTTTGGGCAATATTGGGCTTTATTATCCACTTTTATATTATTTTTGGGACTAACCTATTAACCGGAGGCCCAGCCCAGATTTGCTGTTTTATGCCTATTTCAGTGTTTTGAAGAAAAGGAATATCAGACGGAGTCAAAACGGAACGAAATCAACTAGAGAAGTTATTGTTGGAACGAAAGCCACCTGATGGACTTGGACCCCACATCAAGGAAGGAACGAGGTGCTCACGAGGGTGGGGGCGCGCCCCCCTAGGGCGCGCCCCCCTGTCTCGTGGGGCCCTCGTGGCTCCCCTGACGTACCTCCTGCACCCATATATACCTACGTAACCTAAAACTTCCAGAACGAAGATTAGATCGGGAGTTCTGCCGCCAGAAGCCTCCATAGCCACCGAAAACCAATCTAGACCCGTTCCAGCACCCTGCCGGAGGGGGCAATCCTTCTCCGGTGGTCATCTTCATCATCCTGGTGCTCTCCATGACGAGGAGGGAGTAGTTCTCCCTCGGGGCTGAGGGTATGTACCAGTAGCTATGTGTTTGATCTCTCTCTCTCTCTCGTGTTCTTGATTTGGCACGATCTTGATGTATCGCGAGCTTTGCTATTATAGTTGGATCTTATGTTTCTCCTCCCCCTCTTCTCTCTTGTAATGAATTGAGTTTCCCCTTTGGAGTTATCTTATCAGATTGAGTCTTTAAAGATTTGAGAACACTTGATGTATGTCTTGCTGTGGATATCTGTGGTGAGAATGGGATATCACATGATTCACTTGATGTATGTTTTGGTGATCAACTTGCTGGTTCCGCCCATGAACCTATGCATAGGGGTTGGCACACGTTTTCGTCGTGATTCTCCAGTAGAACTTTGGGGCACTCTTTGATGTCCTTTGTGTTGGTTGAATAGATGAATCTGAGATTGTGTGATGCATATCCTATAATCATACCCACGGATACTTGAGGTGACATTGGAGTATCTAGGTGACATTAAGGTTTTGATTGATTTGTGTCTTAAGGTGTTATTCTAGTACGAACTCTAGGGCTGTTTGTGACACTTATAGGAATAGCCCAACGGATTGATTGGAAAAAATAACTTTGAGGTGGTTTCGTACCCTACCATAATCTCTTCGTTCGTTCTCCGCTATTAGTGACTTTGGAGTGACTCTTTGTTGCATGTTGAGGGATAGTTTTATGATCCAATTATGTTAGTATTGTTGAGAGGACTTACACTAGTGAAAGTATGAACCCTAGGCCTTATTTCCAAGCATTGCAATACCGTTTACGCTCACTTTTATCATTAGTTACCTTGCTGTTTTTATATTTTCAGATTACAAAAACATTAATCTACTATCCATATTGTACTTGTAACACCATCTCTTCGCCGAACTAGTGCACCTATACAATTTACCATTGTATTGGGTGTGCTGGGGACACAAGAGACTCTTTGTTATTTGGTTGCAGGGTTGCTTGAGAGAGACCATCTTCATCCTACGCCTCCCACGGATTGATAAACCTTAGGTCATCCACTTGAGGGAAATTTGCTACTGTCCTACAAACCTCTGCACTTGGAGGCCCAACAACGTCTACAAGAAGAAGGTTGTGTAGTAGACATCAAGCTCTTTTATGGCGCCGTTGCCGGGGAGGTGAGTGCTTGAAGGTATATCTTTAGATCTTGCAATCGAGTCTTTTAGTTTCTTGTTTTATCACTATAAAAGAAAACTATAAAAGATGGAATTGAGTTTGTCTCATACACTTCACCTTTTTAATATCTTTCGTGAGTATGATGGAAAGGATAATTGTGCTCAAGTGCTAGAAGAAGAAATTTATAAAATGTTTGGCACTAAATATTTGAATTATGAGCATGATTGCAATGTTGTTAGTATGGATTCCTTGAATATCTATGATGCTAATGATATGCAAAGCCACAAGCTTGGGGAAGCTATGTTTGATGAAGATGATATTTTTTGTCCCCCAAGTTTTGATGAGCAAATTTATTATGATGAAAGCATGCCTCCTATCTATGATGATTATTGTGATGACACGTATGCTTTAAAGAATAATCATAACCATGAAAATTGTCATCTTGATCTTAATTTTCAATCACATGATAGTTATTTTGTTGAGTTTGCTCCCACTATTATCCATGAGAAGAATTTTGCTTATGTGGAAAGTAGTAAAATTTATATGCTTGTAGATCATGAAAAGAATGCTTTAGGTGCTGGTTATATTGTTGAATTCACTCATGATACTACTGAAAATTATTATGAGGGAGGAATATATGCTTGTAGGAATTGCAATAATATCAAGTTTCCTCTCTATGTGCTTAAAATTTTGAAGTTATGCTTGTTTTACCTTCCTATGCTAGTTAATTATTGTTCTCATAAGTTGTTTGCTCAAAAAATCCCTACGCATAGGAAGCATGTTAGACTTAAATGTGCTAGTCATATTCTTCATGATGCTCTCTTTATGTTACAATTCTTATCCTTTATGTGAGCATCACTGAAATCATCATGTCTAGCTAGGGGCATTAAACGATAGCGCTTGTTGGGATGCAACCCAATTTTATTTTAGTTCCTTGCTTTTTGTTCCTGTTTAGTAATAAATAATTCATCTAGCCTCTGTTTAGATGTGGTTTTATGCTTTTAATTAGTGCTTGTGCCAAGTAGAACCTTTGGGAAGACTTGGGGGAAGTCTTGTTGATCACGCTGTCAAAAACAGAAACTTTAGCGCTCACGAGAATTGTTGCCATTTTTTTATTGGAGAGTGTTATTTAGTTAATTCTTTTTGCATATGATTAATAGATAAATTCCTCAGGTCCAGCAATTTATTTGAGAATTTTATGAGCTCCAGAAGTATACGTTTGATTCAGATTACTACAGACTGTTCTGTTTTTGACAGATTCTGTTGTTCACTTATTTTGATGAATCTATGGCTAGTAAAATAGTTTATAAACCATAGATAAGTTGGAACAAAGTAGGTTTAACACCAATATAAATAAATAATGAGTTCATTACAGTACCTTTAAGTGGTGATTTATTTTCTTATACTAACGGAGCTTACGAGTTTTCTGTTAAGTTTTGTGTTGTGAAGTTTTCAAGTTTTGGGTAAAGATTCGATGGACTATGGAACAAGGAGTAGCAAGAGCCTAATACTGGGGATGCCCAAGGCACCCCAAGGTAATATTCAAGGACAACCAAGAGCCTAAGCTTGGGGATGCCCCGGAAGGCATCCCCTCTTTCGTCTTCGTTCATCGGTAACTTTACTTGGGGCTATATTTTATTCACCACATGATATGTGTTTTCCTTGGAGCGTCAATTTATTTTGTTAGTATTTGCTTGCTGTTATTTAGAACAATGTTTTGCATCTTTTATTTCAATAAAAGTGGCATTGATAGTCTTTACTATGCCTATTTTAGAAGTCCACATGTTGCTGTTTGAAAACATAAAGTTTACCGCTGTTGCAATAATTCCCTAGAAAAGTCAGAATGTGATAAAATGTTGAAACCTGTTGCACATTAAGCTCTGATAAATTTACTACAGTGGGAATTTTATTTCATAATTTTTGGAGCTAGGGAAGTATGGATGTTGCTGCATTCTTTACAGACTATCCTGTTTAGGAAGATTGCTGTTATGTTTGCATTGTTTGCATATGTTTGCTTCTTTAATGATTCTATTTGAGGATAGGACTATTAAATATGCAGAGGCATTTAGTATGCAATGTTGAATAATAATTTTAGTGATTTTATACAGTAGAGTATGATAAGGTTTTGGCAATGGTTTATACTAACTTATCTCACGAGTCCTTGTTGAGTTTTGTGTGGATGAAGCTTTTGAGATTTAGGGAGACCGTGATATGAGAGGAATTAAGGAGACACAAAAGCTCAAGCTTGGGGATGCCCAAGGCACCCCAAGATAATATTTCAAGAAGTCTCAAGCGTCTAAGCTTGGGGATGCCCCGGTTGGCATCCCACCTTTCTTCTTCAACAATTATCGGTTAGTATCGGTTGATCCTAAGTTTTTGCTTCTTCACATGATGTTTTATACTCTTAGATGTCATTTTATTTTGCTTTGCTTGCTGTTTGAATAAAATACCAATATCTGAAATTATTAAATGTTAGAGGGTCTTCATATAGTTGCATAATTATTCGACTACTCATTGATCTTCACTTATATCTTCCGGAGTAGTTTGTCATTTGCTCTAGTGCTTCACTTATATCTTTTAGAGCATGGTGGTAGTTTTATTTTGAAGAAATAGATGAACTCTCATGCTTCACTTATATTATTTTGAGAGTCTTAAATAGCATGGTAATTTTCTCAAAATCCTAATATGCTAGGTATTCAAGAATAATAAAATTCTCTTATGAGTGTGTTGAATACTATGAGAAGTTTGATACTTGATAATTGTTTTGAGATATGGAGATGGTGATATTAGAGTCATGCTAGTTGAGTAGTTGTGAATTTGAGAAATACTTGTGTTGAAGTTTGTGATTCCCGTAGCATGCACGTATGGTGAACCGTTATGTGATGAAGTCGGAGCATGATTTATTTATTGATTGTCTTCCTTATGAGTGGCGGTCGGGGACGAGCGATGGTCTTTTCCTACCAAACTATCCCCCTAGGAGCATGCGCGTAATACTTTGCTTTGATAACTTCTAGATTTTTGCAATAAGTATGTGAGTTCTTTATGACTAATGTTGAGTCCATGGATTATACGTACTCTCACCCTTCCACCATTGCTAGCCTCTCTAGTACCGCGCAACTTTCGCCGGTACCATAAACCCACCATACACCTTCCTCAAAACAGCCACCATACCTACCTATTATGACATTTACATAGCCATTCCGAGATATATTTCCATGCAACTTTCCACCGTTCCGTTTATTATGACACACTCCATCATTGTCATATTGCTTAGCATGATCATGTAGTTGACATTGTATTTGTGGCAAAGCCACCGTTCATAATTCGTTCATACTTGTCACTCTTGATTCATTGCATATCCCGGTACACCGCCGGAGGCATTCATATAGAGTCATCTTTGTTCTAGTATCGAGTTGTAAATAAATAGAAGTGTGATGATAATCATTCAATAGAGCATTGTCCCAAAAAAAGGCCAAATAAAAAAATAAAATAAAAGGGACAATGCTACTATCCTTTTACCACACTTGTGCTTCAAAGTAGCACCATGATCTTCATGATAGAGAGTCTCCTATGTTGTCACTTTCATATACTAGTGGGAATCTTTCATTATAGAACTTGGCTTGTATATTCCAATGATGGGCTTCCTCAAAATGCCCTAGGTCTTTGTGAGCAAGCGAGTTGGATGCACACCCACTAGTTTCTTTTGTTGAGCTTTCATATACTTATAGCTCTAGTGCATCCATTGCATGGCAATCCCTACTCACTCGCATTGATATCTATTGATGGGCATCTCCATAGCCCGTTGATACGCCTAGTCGATGTGAGACTATCTTCTCCCTTTTTTCCTCTCCACAACCACCATTCTATTCCACCTATAGTGCTATGTCCATGGCTCACGCTCATGTATTGCGTGAAGACTGAAAAAGTTTGAGAACATTAAAAGTATGAAACAATTTCTTGGCTTGTCATCGGGGTTGTGCATGATTTAAATATTTTGTGTGGTGAAGATGGAGCATACCAGACTATATGATTTTCTAGGGATAGCTCTCTTTGGCCATGTTATTTTGAGAAGACATAATTGCTTAGTCAGTATGCTTGAAGTATTATCGTTTTTATGTCAATATTAAACTTTTGTCTTGAATCTTATGGATCTGAATATTCATATCACAAGTAAGAAGAATTACATTGAAATTATGCCAACTAGCATTCCACATCAAAAATTATCTTTTTATCATTTACCTACTCGAGGACGAGCAGGAATTAAGCTTGGGGATGCTTGATATGTCTCCAACGTATCTATAATTTTTGATTGCTCCATGCTATATTATCTACTGTTTTGGGCAATATTGGGCTTTATTATCCACTTTTATATTATTTTTGGGACTAACCTATTAACCGAAGGCCCAGCCCAGATTTGCTGTTTTATGCCTATTTCAGTATTTTGAAGAAAAGGAATATCAGTCGGAGTCGAAACGGAACGAAATCAACTAGAGAAGTTATTTTTGGAACGAAAGCCACCCGATGGACTTGGACCCCACGTCAAGGAAGGAACGAGGTGCTCACGAGGGTGGGGGCGCCCCCCCTAGGGCGCGCCCCCCTGTCTCGTGGGGCCCTCGTGGCTCCCCTAACATACCTCCTGCACCCATATATACCTACATAACCTAAAACTTCCAGAACGAAGATTAGATCGGGAGTTCCGCCGCCAGAAGCCTCCGTAGCCACCGAAAACCAATCTAGACCCGTTCCGGCACCCTGCCGGAGGGGGCAATCCTTCTCCGGTGGCCATCTTCATCATCCCGGTGCTCTCCATGATGAGGAGGGAGTAGTTCTCCCTCGGGGCTGAGGGTATGTACCAATAGCTATGTGTTTGATCTCTCTCTCTCTCTCGTGTTCTTGATTTGACACGATCTTGATGTATCGCGAGCTTTGCTATTATAGTTGGATCTTATGTTTTGCCTCCCCCTCTTCTCTCTTGTAATGAATTGAGTTTCCCCTTTGGAGTTATCTTATCGGATTGAGTCTTTAAAGATTTTAGAACACTTGATGTATGTCTTGCCGTGGATATCTGTGGTGACAATGGGATATCACGTGATTCACTTGATGTATGTTTTGGTGATCAACTTGCGGGTTCCGCCCATGAACCTATGCATAGGGGTTGGCACACGTTTTCGTCGTGATTCCCCGATAGAATTTTGGGGCACTCTTTGAGGTCCTTTGTGTTGGTTGAATAGATGAATCTGAGATTGTGTGATGCATATCGTATAATCATACCCACGGATACTTGAGGTGACATTGGAGTATCTAGGTGACATTAGGGTTTTGATTGATTTGTGTCTTAAGGTGTTATTCTAGTACGAACTCTAGGGCTGTTTGTGACACTTATAGGAATAGCCCAACGGATTGATTGGAAAGAATAACTTTGAGGTGGTGTCGTACCCTACCATAATCTCTTCGTTCGTTCTCCGCTATTAGTGACTTTGGAGTGACTCTTTGTTGCATGTTGAGGGATAGTTTTATGATCCAATTATGTTAGTATTGTTGAGAGGACTTACACTAGTGAAAGTATGAACCCTAGGCCTTATTTCCAAGCATTGCAATACCGTTTACGCTCACTTTTATCATTAGTTACCTTGCTGTTTTTATATTTTCAGATTACAAAAACATTAATCTACTATCCATATTGTACTTGTATCACCATCTCTTCGCCGAACTAGTGCACCTATACAATTTACCATTGTATTGGGTGTGTTGGGGACACAAGAGACTCTTTGTTATTTGGTTGCAGGGTTGCTTGAGAGAGACCATCTTCATCCTACGCCTCCCACGGATTGATAAACCTTAGGTCATCCACTTGAGGGAAATTTGCTACTGTCCTACAAACCTCTGCACTTGGAGGCCCAACAACGTCTACAATAAGAAGGTTGCGTAGTAGACATCAGCCGCCACGCAGGGCGAGTCATGACGAATATCACTAGGCAGGACTGCTTCTGCTCCATAAACCATGAAGAAAGGCGTATAACCCGTAGACCTGTTAGGAGTGGTATTGATGCTCCATAGAACTGAGGGTAACTCCTCTACCCAACAACCAGGCGTCCGTTGTAAAGAAACCATAAGCCGGGGCTTGAGACCTTTTAAGATTTCCTAATTTTCTCTCTCAGCTTGACCATTGGATTGGGGGTGAGCTACTGACGAAACATCAAGCCGGATATGCTCACGTTGACAAAACTCCTGCATAGCGCCTTTGGACAGATTACTACCATTGTCAGTTATAATGCTGTGTGGAAAGCCAAAACGAAAGACCACCTTTTTCATGAACTGAACCGCCGTGGCTGCATCACACTTACTAACCGGCTCTGCCTCAACCCATTTTGTGAATTTGTCAACTGCCACCAAAAGATGTGTCTTTTTATCCTTGGATCTTTTGAAAGGTACAACCATGTCAAGCCCCCAGACTGCAAACGGCCAAGTAATTGGAATCATCCGTAATTCTTGAGCCGGCACGTGCGCTCGTTGTGCAAACTTTTGACACCCATCACACCTATGGACCAGATCCTCCTCATCAGCGTGAGCCGTTAGCCAGTAAAAGCCGTGACGGAAAGCTTTGTCCACAAGAGACTTTGAGCCGGCATGGTTGCCACAATCTCCTTCATGGATCTCACGAAGAATTTCTTGACCTTCTTCAGGAGAGACACAACGTTGAAATGCTCCGGTGACGCTGCGATGATACAACTCACCATTGGAAATCGTCATTGACTTAAACCGCCAGGTTATCTGTCTAGCCAAGGTCTCATCCTCTGGCAACTCACCCCGGGTCATATAAGCCAAATACAGTACTGTCCAATCTGGAATGACATGAAGAGCCGCCACCAACTATGCCTCTGGGTCTGGAACGGCCAAATCTTCCTCTGTAGGCAACTTGACAGAAGGGTTATGCAGAACATCTAGAAAAGTGTTAGGTGGCACCGGCTTACGCTGAGATCCCAACCGGCTTAAAGCATCAGCCGCTTCGTTTTTCTGCGGTCAATGTTCTCCACTTGATAACCCTTGAAGTGTCCAGCAACAGCGTCAACCTCACGGCGATAAGCCGCCATGAGAGGGTCCTTAGAGTCCCACTTGCCTGATACCTGTTGAGCCACCAAATCTGAGTCGCCAAGGCACCGTACCCGGCTTAAACTTATCTCTTTAGCCATTCGAAGACTATGGAGTAAGGCCTCATATTCTGCTGCGTTGTTAGTACAAGGAAACATCAATCGAAACACATAACAAAACTTGTCACCTCGAGGAGAAGTTAAAACAACTCCAGCCCACGAACCTTCCAACTGTCTGGACCCATCGAAATGAATCGTCCAATATGTGTTGTCTGGCTTCTCTTCAGGTATCTGCAACTCTGTCCAATCGTTAATGAAGTCCACCAGTGCTTGAGACTTAATGGTCGTACATGGCACATACTTTAAATCATGAGACCCAAGCTCAATGGCCCACTTGGCGACTCGTCCTGTGGCTTCTCTATTTTGAATAATATCTCCCAAAGGAGCAGAGCTAACCACAGTGATAGGATGACCCTGCAAGTAATGCTTAAGCTTCCGGCTTGCCATGAACACCCCATAAACAAGCTTCTGCCAATGTGGATATCTTTGCTTGGATTCAATGATCACCTCATTGACGTAGTAAACCGGCCGTTGAACCAGATGTTCCTTGCCAGCCTCCTTGCGCTCCACAATAATGGCCACACTGACGGCCCGTGAGTTAGCAGCCACATATAACAACAGCGGCTCCTTCTCAACGGGGGCAGCAAGAACCGGCGGCTCAGCAAGCTGTCTTTTCAGATCTTCAAAGGCGGAGTTGGCAGCGTCACTCCAGACAAAGTCATCCGTCTTTTTCATCATTTGATACAACGGCATAGCCTTCTCACCCAACGGGCTTATGAACCGGCTCAAAGCTGCAACTTGACCCGCCAGGCGCTGAACGTCATTGATGCACACCGGTTTAGCCAAAGATGTAATCGCCTTAATTTTTTCCGGGTTAGATTCAATGCCTCTGTTAGACACCAAAAATCCCAAAAGCTTGCCAGCTGGGACTCCAAAAACGCACTTGGACGGGTTAAGCATCATCTTGTAGACCTGGAGGTTATCAAAGGTTTCCTTCAGATCAGCTACCAAGGTTTCCTTCTCTCTGGATTTCACCACTATATCATCCACGTAAGCATGAACATTACGCCCAATCTGATTATGAAGGCAATTCTATACACACCGTTGATAAGTCGCCTGGGCACTCTTAAGCCCAAAAGGCATAGACACATAGCAGAAGGCTCCAAACTGAGTAATGAAAGCCGTGTTCTCTTGGTCCTTAACTATCATTTTGATCTGATGATAACAGAATAAGCATCCAGAAAGCTCAGACGCTCACAACCCGCCGTAGCATCAATGATTTGATCAATACGAGGGAGAGCAAAAGGATCAGCCGAACAAGCTTTGTTTAAGTCCGTGTAATCCACACACATACGCAAAGTGCCGTTCTTTTTGAGCACAAGCACCGGGTTAGCCAACCACTCTGGGTGAAAAACTTCAACAATAAACCCAGCTGCCAAAATCCGGGCCACCTCTTCTCCAATAGCCTTGCGCCTTTCCTCAATAAACTGTTGAAGAAACTGCCTGACCGGCTTAAACTTTGGATCAATATTAAGAGTGTGCTCAGCGAGTTCTCTCGGTACACCCGGCATGTCAGAAGGCTTCCATGCAAAGATGTCCCGGTTCTCACGGATGAACTCGATGAGCGCGCCTTCCTATCTTGGATCCAAGTTAGCACTGATAGTGAACTGTTTGGATGAGTCGCCAGGCACAAAATCAATCATCTTGGTATCATCAGCTGACTTAAATTTCAGCGCCAGCTCATGCTCCGTAGTTGGCTTCTTCAAAGATGTCATGTTTGCCGGGTCAACATTATCCTTATAAAACTTCAATTCCTCTGTTGCACAAACAAACTCGGCGTAAGAAGCATCACCTTCTTCACATTCCAGGGATATCTTCCGGCTTCCATGCACTGTGATAGTGCCCTTATAACCAGGCATTTTGAGTTGCAGATAAACATAGCACGGTCGTGCCATGAACTTAGCGTAAGCCGGCCATCCAAACAGAGCGTGATACAGGCTTTTGATCTTAATCACTTCAAAAGTCAACTTCTCAGCCCTAGAATCATACTCATCCCCAAAGGCTACTTCCAGCTCAATCTTACCAACTGGGTATGCCGACTTACCAGGCACAACTCCATGAAAAATAGTATTGGACGTTTTAAGACTTTTGTCAGTCAACCCCATGCGACAGAACGTCTCATAATAAAGGATGTTGATGCTACTGCCTCCGTCCATGAGAACTTTAGTGAATTTGTATCCGCCAACTTGAGGTGCCACCACCAAAGCCAGATGACCCGGATTATCAACCCGGGGAGGGTGGTCTTCCCTACTCCATACGATAGGCTGCTCAGACCATCTTAAATAACGTGGAACTGCCGGTTCAACAGCATTTACAGCCCTCTTATGAAGTTTCTGGTCCCTTTTGCACAAACTGGTGGTGAATACATGATACTGCCCACTGTTCAACTGCTTTGGGTTACTCTGATATCCGGACTGCTGTTGCTGCTGATTACCTTGGCCGGATTGCTGATTATAGCCGCCCTGGCTGCCTTGAGAGCCCTGGCCGTGAAAACCGCCACCGCCTGAACCGGCGCCCGGGCCATGAAAGCCGCCACCGCCTGAGCTGCCGCCAGGTCCATGGTTACCATCAAATATGTTGGAATTCTTAAAAGCCTTCATGACCGTACAGTCTTTCCACAGATGGGTAGCTAGTTCTCCTGGGTGCCGTGCCTTGGACAAGGTTCATTTAACAGCTGCTCAAGGGTGGGACCTGGCCCGCCAGACCGAGGAGGTGGCCTCCCCTTGCACCGTTGATTTTTGCCCTGTGCATTGGTGTTATCCACAAACTCTAGACTACCGTCGGCCTTACGTTTATTACCTCCTTGATTCACCAGATTGTGCTGGTGACCTTTGTCGTGCCGTTCTTCTTTCCCTTCCCTGTCTTATCTTCGTCAGACGTGGGATCCTTGGTACTGTTAGAATCGGCGTACTTGACCAGAGCTGCCATCAGCTGGCCCATGTCATTACAATCACGCTTGAGCCGCCCCAACTTTTGTTTCAGAGGTTCAAAACGGCAATTTTTCTCCAACATTAAGACCACGGAGTCGGCATCCATCTTATCAGATGAATGTATTATTTCCTTGACCCGGCGCACCCAATGGGTCGTGGATTCACCTTCCTCTTGCTTGCAGTTAGTCAAGTCCATGATCGACATGGGTTGCTTACATGTATCTTTGAAGTTCTGAATGAACCGGTCTTTTAACTCTGCCCAAGAGCCGATGGAGTTGGGTGGCAACCCCTTCAACCAAGTGCGAGCTGTTCCATCCAACATCATAGTGAAGTATTTGGCCATTGCTGCGTCACTGACCTCCAATAACTCCATGGCCATCTCGTAACTTTCAATCCATGCTCCGGGCTGCAGGTAGACTTTGTAATTAGGTACCTTACGAGGCCCCTTAAAGTCCTTTGGCAAACGCTCATTATGCAGAGCCGGCACCAGACAAGGGACACCTCCTGTCCTTGTGGCCACACCTGCTTCAACAGAGGTCACTGGATAAACCGGAAAAGCCTGGTGAGCCGCCAGCTCAGCTGCCTGTTGAACCGCCCGCTCAGCTTCTTGACGGATCCTCTCCTGGTCCACCAAGTTAAGAGCTCCATCCTGCGTCGGGTCATGCCTGCGTGGTTGGTTACAGCGCTGGGTGTTGCTTGACATGGCCGCCGAGTCCATATGCCTGCTATAGCTCGGGCTCCGGCTTGGGCGAGGGGTTGAATGGATTCTGTCTCGACTATAAGAGTATGCATCTTGCTGTGCCAGAGCCGTCTGAAGAAGCTCTCTGACCCTTCGTGTTTCGATCGTTGTTGGAGAGTCGCCTTCCATCGGGAGAGCCGCCAAATGAGCCGACGCAGCGATCAGATTCTCCAAAGGGTTAGAAAAGTGACCCACTGGTATTGGTGTATAATTAGGCGGAGCAATATTCACACGAGGGGGTTCCATGGTCCGCAGTTGAACCGGCGCCCTAGTCCCGGGTGTTGTGATCCGGTTTGCCTCCGGCGGGTTACTGGGACCAGCCCCAGGTGTGTGGAAGAGGTTCCTAGGATCATAAGTCAGAGGCAGACGTGATTGAGCCTTTTGGTGCCTTCTCCTCATGACCTCGTTTGATGCGTTTAGATCCACCGTTAGCCGGAAAGTCTCTGCTTGAAGCTGCTGAGCACGAGCATCCAGAGCCGCTCGTTCTGCAGCCATCCTTACGTCCTCCGCTGCTAAATTCTCCTTGGCTTGTGTTACCTCCCCACGTAACTGTGCCACCTCTGCATCGTGCTGAGCCTTGTCTGCCGATTCAACCACGGCGGTCAACATGGTCGTCATCCTATCCATGAGATCCATCAGCACCTGAGCCAGCGGGCGCACGGGGTCTCCGGGCCCGGTTGCTGCCGATCCGGTGGTTACCGCTGCCGTAGCCGTAGAATTCTAACTGGGTTGAGTGCCAGCCATGAAGACCCCAGCTCGATTCGGCGGCTCAAAGGGGTCCGGAATACTGCCGCCATCGGAACAGCCCCCAAGCCTGCCATCCTGTAGTTGATACAATGAATCCGTCTCACCTGTGGATGACTCACCGTCAGAGTGGACAGCCGTCTCGCCGCCATCCATGGATCCTTCAGAAAACTCCCCTCCATGGATGCAACCCACGAAGGCACGCCTTACGGCCGGCTGAGTCCGGGCAGGTCTCGCACGTTGAGCCGTCTCGATGATGTCGGTGCAGATGTCCGGCTCAGGGCCCGGCTCACCGATCTGGCCGATGAAGACGTGGATTCCGCCGAAGGGGACCCGGTACCCGTACTCAATTGAGCCGGCCTTGGGGCCCCAGCCTGTGTCGTCGATGTAGAGCTTGCTACGACGACTCTTGGTCATCCGACCCACAGCGTATCCCTTGAACCCTTCGAAGCTGCCCTTCAAGAACTCAAATCCACTGTGCGTTCGCCCCACGGTGGGCGCCAACTGTCGTGAAATTGTCACGGCAGATGTCCTAGTGAAAGTACTTAGTCGTGGAGCCATCGCAACTAGGAAGCTTAAAGGGGTTAATCGGGACAAAGGACACGAGAGGTTTATACTGGTTCGGCCCCTTGCGGTGAAGGTAAAGCCTAGTCCAGTTGTTGTGGTATTGCTAGGTTTCGATGACCAAGGAGAGAAATACACTAGCTTAGCTCTCGATCTGTTGTTTCTTGCCCTAAGCTGCCGTCAGGTCGTCCCCTTATATACACGGGTTGACGCCTGGCGGCCTACAGAGTCCCGGCCGGCTCATATAATGTGTCCGGCTCGGTGACTTCTTTTACATGCCTTAATTTACAGGTCTTACTGATACATGGCGGTTCACAATTATGTGCTTTAATCCGCCTCTGGGATTGGGCCCGCTACAAGTCTTAAAATGAACCGTCGCCTTGTATACTCGTCGGGCTTCCTTGAGTAACCCGCCATTAAGATTGACCCGGCCCCTCCTGGGCGGGTCATACCTGGTAGTCATATCCCCAACAAAACCCAAATATCGGAGAAGAAATACGAGGCTATAAGCAATCATGCATAAAAGAGATCAAAGAAACTCAAATACTTTCATGGCTATAAAAAGAGATAGATCTGATCATAAACTCAAAGTTCATCGGATCCCAACAAACACACCGCAAAAGAGTTACATCATATGGATCTCCAAGAGACCATTGTATTGAGAATCAAGAGAGAGAGAGAGAGAGAGGAAGCCATCTAGCTACTAACTACGGACCCGAAGGTCTACAAAGAACTACTCACGCACCATCGGAGAGGCACCAATGGAGGTGGTGAACCCCATCCAAGATGGTGTCTAGATTGGATCTAGTGGTTCTGGACTCTGCGGTGGCTGGATCAATATTTCATCGACTCCCCTAGGGTTTTGGGAATATTGGGGTACTTATAGAGCAAAGAGGCGGTCCGGGGGGCACCCGAGGTGGGCACAACCCACCAGGGCGCGCCTGGGCCTCCTGGCGCGCCCTGGTGGTTTGTGCTCCCCTCAGGGCACCCCCCCAGGCGCAGCCAGGGCCCATTGTGTTCCTTCTGGCCCATAAAAAAAATCTTCGTAAAGTTTCGTGGCATTTGGACTCCGTTTGATATTGATTTTCTGCAATGTAAAAAACATGGAAAAAAACAGCAACTAGCACTTGGCACCATGTCAATAGGTTAGTACCAAAAAATGATATAAAATGACTATAAAATGATTATAAAACATCCAAGATTGATAATATAACAGCATGGAACAATCAAAAATTATAGATACATAGGAGATGTATCATGCCTAAGCACTACGACGATATGACCGAGGTGTTAAACTGTGGAGGGGGGCACCGCACACGGCTAAGAGATTGTCTGTTGTGCCTTTGGGGTGCCCCCTGCCCATGTATATAAAGGAGGGGGAGAGAGGCTGGCGGCCAGGAGGGGAGCGCCATGGGGGGAGTACTACTTGGACTCCTAGTCCAAGTAGGATTCGTCCCCCTTTTCCTTTCTTCCACTGGAGGGAATAGGAAGGAGAGGGAGAGGTAAAGGGAAGGGGGGGCGCCCCCTCCTCCTGGTCCTATTCGGACTCCCAAGGAGGGGGGCACGCGGCCACCCCCCATGGGCTTCCCTCTCTCTCCCTTAGGCCCATGTTGGCCCAATACTTCCCCGGGAGGGTGTCTGGTAACCCCTCGGTACTCCGGAAAAATATCCGAATCACTCGGAACCATTTCGATGTTCGAATATAACCTTCCAATATATGAATCTTTACCTCTCGACCATTTCGAGACTCCTTGTCATGTCCGTGATCTCATCTAGGACTCCTAACAAACTTCGGTCATCAAATCACATAACTCATAATACAAATCGTCATCGAATGTTAAGCATGTGGACCCTACGGGTTCGAGAACTATGTAGACAGGACCGAGACACATCTTCGGTCAATAACCAATAGTGGAACCTGGATGCTCATATTGGCTCCTACATATTCTACAAAGATCTTTACCGGTCAAACCGCATAACAACATACGTTATTCCCTTTGTCATCGGTATGTTACTTGCCCGAGATTCCATCGTTGGTATCATCATACCTAGTTCAATCTCGTTACCGGCAAGTATCTTTACTCGTTCCATAATGCATCATCCCGCAACTAACGCATTAGTCACATTGCTTGGAAGGCTTATAGTGATGTGCATTACCGAGAGGGCCCAGAGATACCTCTCCGATACACGGAGTGAGAAATCCTATTCTCGATCTATGCCAACTCAACAAACACCTTCGGAGACACCTATAGAGCATCTTTATAATCACCAAGTTACGCTGTGAAGTTTGATAGCACACAAGGTGTTCCTCCGGTATTCGGGACTTGCATAATCTCATAGTCAGGGGAATATGTATAAGTCATGAAGAAAGCAATAGCAATAAAACTAAACGATCATAATGCTAAGCTAACAGATGGGTCTTGTCCATCACATCATTCTCTAATGATGTGATCCCGTTCATCAAATGACAACACATGTCTATGGTCAAGAAACTTAACCATCTTTGATTAAGGAGCTAGTCAAGTAGAGGCATACTAGGGACACTCTGTTTGTCTATGTATTCACACAAGTACTAAGTTTCCGGTTAATAAAATTTTAAAATTAATAATAAAAATTTATCATGATATGAGGAAATATAAATAACAAATTTATTATTGCCTCTAGGGCATATTTCCTTCACCCGATGCGCCGATGCTATGGAGCTGCGCCAGACAGATCCTGCCATCGGCCTGGTGTTGTCCTCCCGGGAGCGGTGGAGTGCATTGCGGACGGCCATTGCCTCCTCCAATCTAGACGAGACAACACCCCAGTCGACGGATCCGGAATTGTCAGAGTTAGATCCGCTACCCACGAGCTGGGAGAAAGCCGGAGATCACCGGACGAGAGCTTGGATGGTGGTGGGGAGTGGATGGAAGTGGTGCTTAGGGTTTGATCCGGTGAGCGGATGCGAGGATATATGTGGGATCATGTGGGCTAGCATGGGTCGGGACCAACATGGCGGACGCACTCAGGCGCCCCCATATCCGCCCCATATTTTAGCTAGATATGAGGGGTGCCGGCCAGCCCGGGTGTTTGAGGTTCATTAGGGTCACATTTTCGTGATTGATCGGTGACCCGGGTCGTCCTCCTGTGCGTTTTAGATAGCTTTGAGGCGCCCGGCTATAGATGCTCTTATCGGTTCATCTTTTTCCGGATACTACGGGCAAGAGAGGATGTCACACATATATATTCACGTTAATTAGAGCAACTTCAATGAGCCGACCCAGATGGACGCGTGCTTTGTCCGCTTTTTATCGGGTTGGGTTGGCCGATCACTCAGCGTCCGCCCTGTTTTTGATTTTGGTCGGCAGTGCGTCCAATGTGTCGACCCATATTTTCCTGCGTAGCCGTCTTTGTCGCCGTTTTCCAGCAAATATACACACATTTTGCATAGTTTTGCAAGCAAGTAAATATAGCATAGTTTCACAACCCAAATAAATATATCATAGCTTACAAGCTGAATAAAAATTAAATTTTCTCAAATACATTTTTGAAAAAGATACATTTATTGGTGGCCAACATGAGTCCACATATGTTCAACCAAATCATCTTGCAGCCAAATGTGAGTTTCCCGATCACGCATTTGATGATGAGATTGAGTGAACTATGCAAAAGTTGACGGTTCTCCTCCATGCTCAGGCACAACATTGTCACCCTCAAACTGAGATCCTTGATCGTAGATACGTTTCGAGCGCTCATCCTCTACGATCATATTGTGCATGATCACACAAGCAGTTATCACCTCCCACAACTTCTTGGTGCTCCAAGTTCTAGCAGGTTACCGAACGATGGCCCATCGAGATTGCAGAACACCAAAGGCACGCTCAACATCCTTCCTAGCACCCTCTTGCTATTGGGAAAATCTTTTCCTTTTCTCTCCGACAGGGTTGGGGATTGTCTTGATAATAGTGGTCCACTCAGGATAGATACCGTCACCTAGGTAGTACCCTTTGTTGTAGTCGTGGTTGTTGATTTTAACATTCACTGGCGGGCTGTTGCCTTCGGCAAGCCTTGCAAACACTGGCGAGCGTTGAAGCACGTTGATATCATTGTGTGGTCCGGCCATGCCAAAGAAAGAGTGACAATGCAAGCCCTGACATTGCCCCTATACCGCCCTTGCCAAGCAGAAGAGTAGTTCTTCCACTCCCAGTGCATGCAGTCTATACTGCCAAGCATCCCTCGGAAGCACTTGCTGGCATTGATCGCCAACAAGCGGGTTGTATCTTTAGCAGTCGGCTCTCTCAAGTACTCAGGGCCAAACACTGCAAACACAGTCTTGCAGAACATGTACATGGACTCTAGGCACGTAGACTCGCTCATACAGACGTACTCATCAATGAGATCACCGAGCACTCTGTATGCAAGCATCCGGATAGCTGCAGTGCGTTTCTGATAAGATGAGAAGCCAATCTTTCCAATGGTATCCTCCTTTCACTCGAAATACTTATCGTATCCGACACCCCCTCTCGAACACAATTGAAAACATGCCTAGCCATACGGAAACGCTACAGGAATTGGTGATGTTTGAACAACGAGTTGATTGTCTCAAAGTAGTCCTTCCGAAGAATGAAATGGCCGCTCTCTCGGTTGCGATTCAACACCGGAGTGTGCCCCGGGATCGAGCCCCGGAATAACGGATGCTGTCGTGGTTCTAACTCTGACAGTGATGTAGGGGGGTATGTATGGAGAGGTTAGATCTCAGCTATTGGGAAGTTGTAAACACACCAAGATGTATGAGTTCAGGCCCTTCGCGGAGGAAGTAACAGCCCTACGTCTCGGTGCCCGGAGGCGGTCGATTGGATTACTGGCGTGTGAATAACAGGGGTGCGAACCCCTCATACTAAGGAGGGGGTGGCTTATATAGAGTTCGCCGGCCCCCTCCTGCCCTCAGTAATGCAGGGTTTAAGGTACATTCAAGGTTGGGTGTTACTGGTAACGCCCCTAATAAAGTGCTATAATGACCATAAAGACTACTTAACAGCTGACCGTTTGCCTGCGGAGTGACTATAGGTCTCCTGGCGGTCGAGTGGTTGGCTTCATGGTCGAGTGATAGCTTTCTGGTCGAGTGTCTTGAGTCCGTCGAGTGGGATACCTTCAAGTCGATTGAAAGGTGACTTCTCCTAGGGATGTCCTAGGGTAGGGCTCCTTGGACAGGTCCGTGCCCCTACCCTAGGTACATGTCTTCATCATTAGCCCCCGAATGGATTGAGGTTAGAGTGGGGAAAGAGTTGGAGATCTTTCCGACTGGTTCTTTGGGCTACGTGAGCGCCTCGTTTGGGTCAATCATCACGGATGACGTTGCCAACCTTTTTCAGTCGCCTTGATCCATTCCAGGCCTTTCGTCGAGTGAATTTCTTTGCTTGTGACATACTGAGCGCCGGCGCAATCGGGGTCTTCTGTGTTGACAAGTTGTTCTGTGGCCCGCGGATGTCGCAGGATTCGGATTTTGGGAAGCGCGCGGGACGGGAGCGACCGTAGTAATCGGAAGCGATAAAGCGGAAGCTCCTCGATCCCCGCATCGCCTTTTTCGCCACGTACTGCACGCGCGTCTGCTGCGGGATTTGACTGGATAGCCTGGGCCTACCAGTCAGCCACTCGGAAGCGGTCCCTTATAAATCTCCGGCTCGGGGTTTCCAAGCAGTGCGCTCTCTTCTCCTCCTTTCTTCTTCCTCTCTCCCTTCGCAAGTCCTTCCGCCACCTTCGTTCTCGCCGCAGCACAGCAGGCCCGTGCGAGACTTCGCCGGCGACGATGGCGAAGGGCAAGACCTCCGCTCTGGAGCGCGCGAAGAAGGCGGCGGCGGTGGGGAAAGGGAAGAGGTCTGCTCGGGGCGGATCCTCCTCTAGGACCGCTCTGCCCAAAGGTTGGATCCAGGGCGACTGGATGCCGTCGGTGCTCCGGCAAGAGGATCTCAACGACATGGTCGAGGGGGGAGTCATTCCCCACCAAGCCGCGCGCCTTCCGGGGGGAGAGAAAAAACCTCAACCCCGCGACGGTGAGTGCGTGCTCCTAGCCACCCACATCGACCGAGGGTTTTCTCTGCCGCCCCATCCTTTTTTCTGGAGCTTCTTGAACTTCTTCGGAGAGCAGCTCCACCACTTTACTCCCAACTCCATCGTATACCTTGCCGCTTTCATTTCCATGTGTGAGGCTTTCCTGGGTTGCCGCCCCCATTGGGGACTTTTCAAGCACATCTTTACCTATCGTTCTCAATCGGTCAAGAAGGCCAAGTCAAGTGACGAGAGGACGCAGGTGATCCAGTTGTGCGGGGGCTTGGCGATCCAGACGAGGGGGAAGAGCTGTTTTCCATCCATTACTTTCCCGGAGTCGGTCCGTGGTTGGCAGGCGACCTGGTTCTACTGTCAGGACCAGGCGACCCCAGGACAGTCGACTGGTCTTCCTCCTTTCTCCCTCGACCGAGCTGAAAAACCCGCTTCTCTGAAAGTGGCGCCGGAGGAAAGGGCCCAAGTCAAAGTGCTGGCCGGTCGAGTGGTTGAGATTGTCCGTGAGGGCGTGACGGGCATGGATTTGCTGGAGGCCTTCCTTCGGAGGCGCATCCAACCGCTCCAGGCTCGTGACCACCTGATGTGGCTATACTCGGGTCTTAATGACACCACTCGGGTCCACCCGGAGGAGGTCACCGACGAGATGTTGGAGGGGTGGCTGTCGAGCATCACGGGGAACAAAGAAAACCCCCGAGGAGCCAGGAGGGTAGTTCCACTCGACAGCTCGTATGAAGTGGACCAGGTATGTCTTTATGCTCCCGACTAAAATCTTGTTTTTTGCATTGGTCTTCTTTGAGTTGGTCGATTGACTTTCGTCTTGTCTATTGCTTTCCAGGCGACCACCGAGATGTACTCGAAGCCCAACGGGGCTCAGGAGCCAACTGAGGAAGGGGAGGCGAGCAGAGGTGAGAGTGGGGACGACCAAGGCGAGTGGGAGTCCGACGGTGAAGGAGAGGGAGACGACAACGTCGACTCCAGCGAACAGGAGGAGGAGGAGGAGGTCGAACCCCCTCGCCCAGAGGGGCGGTCCAAGCACACACACGACCCAGCGTGGGAACGTGGCAAGGCAACTACTTCTGTTGGGCAGTCGTCGAAACGCCCTCGGACCTCTTCTCCTACGCCGACTGGGAAGGTTCCCAAGCACCCACGCACGACGTTGTCCAAGCCGCCCAAGGCTCTGCCCAAGATGAAGATAGCTGTCCCTACCATTTCCGGGTAATAATAAAACTTGTTTTCCTTTGTCGACCGTGGACGGATCCTTGGTCGATCCATTGAGCCAACCGACTGACTTTCGAGGCTTGCAGTGCTGCTACTTCTGAGGTCTCCGCCAAGGACGACGACCAAGAGATGGAGGATGCTGTTACCTCCAACCCTGGTATGATTACTGAAATTCTTCTTTGAGTCGACTGATCATTTATTGCAACTCTGGTCGATTGAACTTTTCCTTTGTAGCCCCTCCTCATGTTATCGACCTCCCGGATGACGACGAGAGCGGTCCGTTGAGAGTGAGGAGGCACAAGAGGGCGTCGGCTGACAAGACCCCCCAATCCGCTCCGGCGTCCAAGGCCGTGGCTCAGGATGGTGGTGACACCACTCGGGCTTCCGTGACCTTCGCCGTTCCTCTGGCGAGCGCGCGGCCCTCGTCGTCGACTGCGGATCCTTCTTCGCTTTTTGCCGCATACCCCGTCCCTGAGGACCAAGCGGCTGCTGCAAAAGAGGCTATACGCCAGGCGGGGATCATGAGGGAGCAAGTGAAGATGGCTCGGGAGGCCAGCCAAGCAGCCTATGACGCGAGTTCGGCTCTTCAGAGCAACGTCCAGGTCAGTCGACTCAACACTTGGTCTGTTATGATATGATGTTTGAAGAGTCTCTTTTCCGAAGATCTTTTGCATCTGCATCTGTACACCCACTGGGTGTGTCTTCCAATTCTTGGACGAGTGGGGGCATGCTAAGTGCACCCACTGGGTGTAGTCCCCGAGACTACGGTGGACTGCTGGCAGTCGACTGTAGTCTTTACATTGTGTTGCTGTAGCTGTATTTCTTCACTCGGTTTGGTCGGGCCAGGTCGAGTGGAACTGTATTCGGTCGACTGCGGGCAGTCGACTTTTTCTCTCTTTCTCTTTTTTTTTGGTCGAACCAGTGGGGGCACGCTGAGTGCACCCACTGGGTGTAGTCCCCGAGACTACTGTCGAATGTTTTTGATTCGGCTGTGGTCTTAGAAATGTCATCATTGTCTCTTAGTTACTCGGAAGCAACTTATCTTGGACATTTGTCGACTGATTTTTCTTTTTACAGAAATCTTGCGAACTTGTAGCTCGCTATACTGAGTTGGAGAATCAGCAGATCCAGCTCAACCTTAACTTGAAGCTTGCTCAGGAGAATCTGAAGAAGGCGCAAGAAGAAGCAAAAGGTATGGCTGGTGAGGTTCTCCTTTCTTAACGGGTGGCCTTTCTTTCTTGTCCATTCTTGATGTTGGTTCCACTCGATGCGCCGCAGATAAACTGGAGGAAGCTCTGAAGAAGAAGAAGGATCAAGACCTTGCAGAAGCACAGAAGGAGGCCTCGAGCAAAACGAAGCTCGCAGAAGAGAAACTGGCTTCGATCGGAGCTCTTGAACAGGAGAACTCCAGATTGAAAACTGCTCTCGAGACAGCTAATCGAGATGCCAGTCGACTGAAGAAGGAGAAGATGGCTCTGCACGACAAGGCGGGCGAGCTGGCGGGGAAGGCAAAAGATCTGGAGGCTTATCTTGGAGGACTCGCCAAGAAGCTGTTCGTCATGCTCGAAGGTAATTATTCCAACCCGGCTGTCTTGTAGTTGCCGAGCCCGCGTACGGCCACTGTCTTATTCTTGAATCGTGTTTGCAGAATTCTGCCAGAGCTTTGAAGAGGAAACCAGTCGAGTGGAGCCAGGCTTGGATCCCGCCAATTCTCTCGTGAAGGACGAGGCTGCTATGAACGTGCTCCGACTGGAGTCTCGTGTTACCAGCGTCGTTGATTATCTGGCTCGGCTGAAAGTTGCGATGTCGCGGATCGACCCATCACTCTGGCCTGGGACGACACTTCAGAACGACCTCGAGTCTCTGATGGCTCGACTTAACGAAGTCCCAGGTCGAGTGGCGGAATGGAAGAAATCTTCTGCTAGATGTGGTGCTGATGTCGCCCTGTCTCTGGTCCGCGTCCATTGCAAGGAGGCGCGAGAGGAAAATCTGGCGGCCATCCAAGTTGCCAATACCAGGAAGCACAGCTTTCAAGACTTCATGGAGACTTTCATCGCCGCTGCCACCCGTATTGCCGACGGGATCGACTTGGATGAGTTCGTCGCCCCTTCCAGTCCTCCTCCTGAGGAGTGAAAAACTTCTATGCTTCACTTTTAAATTTGCCTCAGAATGCCGAGTGGATTTGTAACCGTTAAACTCCGCCGAGCCGCGGGCTTGAGTACTTTGATCTGAGGTCTGGGACCTTTTAGGCTTTATCTGATCTTGATTTGTCGTTGAATATCTTCATGGTTTGATTCGTCGAGTGGATCTTGATCTTCACTCGGAATAACCTTGTATTTGCGGCGCAGCTCCGAAGGGGAAGTTAGCAGTCGACTCGCGGATTGGGTTGAGTCTTGTACTTAGGCGAGCACTGGGCTGTAGCTAAGCCTCCGAGTGAGAGGTTTGCTCTCCACTCGGTAGGATTTTTAAACACTTAGGCGAGCGTTGGGCTGCAGCTAAGCCCCCGAGTGGGAGGTTTGCTCTCCACTCGGTAGGATTTTTAAACACTTAGGTGAGCACTGGGCTGCAGCTAAGCCTCTGAGTGGGAGGTTTGCTCTTCACTCGGTAGGATTTTTAAACACTTAGGCGAGCACTGGGCTGCAGCTAAGCCCCCGAGTGGGAGGTTTGCTCTCCACTCGGTAGGATTTTTTAAACACTTAGGCGAGCGCTGGGCTGCAGCTAAGCCCCCGAGTGGGAGGTTTGCTCTCCACTCGGTAGGATTTTTTAAACACTTAGGCGAGCGCTGGGCTGCAGCTAAGCCCCCGAGTGGGAGGTTTGCTCTCCACTCGGTAGGATTTTTAAACACTTAGGCGAGCGCTGGGCTGCAGCTAAGCCCCCAAGTGGGAGGATTGCTCTCCACTCGGTAGGATTTTTTTTTCAAACTTAGGCGAGTGCCTGACTGCAGCTAAGTCTCTAAGTGAGAGAACTTAAGCGAGTACTGGACTGCAGCTAAGCCCCCAAGTGGGAGGATTGCTCTCCACTCGGTAGGATTTTTTCAAACTTAGGAGAGTGACTGACTGCAGCTAAGTCTCTAAGTGAGAGAACTTAGGCGAGTACTGGACTGCAGCTAAGCCCCCGAGTGGGAGGATTGCTCTCCACTCGGTAGCATTTTTTCAAACTTAGGCGAGTGCCTGACTGCAGCTAAGTCTCTAAGTGAGAGAACTTAGGCGAGTACTGGACTGCAGCTAAGCCCCCGAGTGGGAGGATTGCTCTCCACTCGGTAGGATTTTTTTTTTCAAACTTAGGCGAGTGCCTGACTGCAGCTAAGTCTCTAAGTGAGAGAACTTAAGCGAGTACTGGACTGTAGCTAAGCCCCCGAGTGGGAGGATTGCTCTCCACTCGGTAGGATTTTTTCAAACTTAGGCGAGTGCCTGACTGCAGCTAAGTCTCTAAGTGAGAGAACTTAGGCGAGTACTGGACTGCAGCTAAGCCCCCGAGTGGGAGGATTGCTCTCCACTCGGTAGGATTTTTCAAACTTAGGCGAGTGCCTGATTGCAGCTAAGTCTCTAAGTGAGAGAACTTAGGCGAGTACTGGACTGCAGCTAAGCCCCCGAGTGGGAGGATTGCTCTCCACTCGGTAGGATTTTTTCAAACTTAGGCGAGTGCCTGACTGCAGTTAAGTCTTTAAGTGAGAGAACTTAGGCGAGTACTGGACTGCAGCTAAGCCCCTGAGTGGGAGGATTGCTCTCCACTCGGTAGGATTTTTTGAACTTAGGCGAAAACGGATTCCCAGCTAAGCCACCCACTGGGGGATTTCGTAAGCAAACAGAAGTGACAACAATTATTGGAACACTCTTGTCTTTGATAAAAATAAACTGCAGAAATTTTTCTTATTACATCTCATCCAAGGGAGAACTCAAGTGTAAAAGGGGCGGAGTAGTTCCGCATTCCAAGCTCGTGGCTCGTCGATCTGGCGATCAACATTGTAGAGGTGATACGCTCCATTGTGGAGGACTTTGGTGACAATGAAGGGGCCTTCCCAAGTAGGAGCAAGCTTGTGTGGTTTCTGTTGATCCACTCGGAGGACCAAATCTCCTTCTTGGAAGGCTCGACTCTTCACATTCCGGGCGTGGAATCGATGCAAGTCTTGCTGATAAATGGTCGATCTGATCATGGCCATCTCCCTCTCTTCTTCTAGGAGGTCGACTGCGTCTTGCCGGGCCTGTTCTGCTTCATCTTCGGTGTAAAGCTCGACTCGGGGCGCGTTGTGAAGAAGATCACTTGGCAGAACTGCTTCGGCTCCATAAACCAGAAAGAATGGGGTTCTTCCAGTCGACCGGTTAGGGGTGGTCCTCAATCCCCACAGAACTGACGGAAGCTCGTCGACCCAAGCACCTGTCGCGTGCTTGAGATCACGCATCATTCGAGGCTTTAGTCCTTTGAGAATCAGACCATTTGCTCTTTCAGCTTGTCCATTCGACTGGGGATGGGCGACCGATGCGTAGTCGACTCAAGTGCCTTGAGAGGCGCAAAAAGCTCTGAACTTGTCTGAATCGAAGTTTGACCCATTGTCAGTGATGATGCTATGCGGGACTCCATATCTGAATGTTAGCCCTCTGACGAAACTGATAGCAGTGCAAGCATCAAGATTCTTGATAGGCTTAGCTTCAATCCATTTGGTAAACTTGTCGACTGCCACAAGCACATGAGTGAAACCACTTCTGCCTGTTCTCAGTGGACCAACCATGTCTAGTCCCCAGACAGCAAAGGGCCAGACGAGTGGAATGGTCTTCAGAGCTGATGCAGGCTTGTGTGACATGTTGGAGTAGAACTGGCACCCTCCACACTTGTCGACTATCTCTTTTGCCATCTCATTTGCTCTAGGCCAGTAAAATCCCGCTCGGTATACTTTAGCCACAATGGTCCGAGAGGACGCATGGTGACCACAGGTCCCCGAGTGGATATCATCAAGGATTATCCGACCCTCTTCTGGTGTTATGCACTTCTGACCAATTCCAGTCGCGCTTTCTCTATACAACTGCCCCTTTATGACTGTGAAGGCCTTGGATCGGCGGACGATCTGTCGAGCCTCTTCCTCGTCCTCTGGGAGTTCTTTCCTTAGGATATACGCGATGTACGGCATCGTCCAGTCGGGAGTGATTGCCAAGACTTCCATGATTAGGTCGACCACAGCAGGAACTTTGACTTCAGTCGGATCTGTGGCACTTTTCGGTTGTGGGGCTTCTTCTGTGAAAGGATCCTCCTGGACTGACGGCGAGCGGATGTGCTCCAAAAACACATTGCTGGGAATGGCTTCTCTCTTGGATCCTATCTTTGCCAGATCATCTGCTGCTTGATTTTTCAGTCGGGGGATGTGATGAAGCTCTAACCCCTCGAATTTCTTTTCTAGCTTTCTCACTGCATTGCAATAACCAGTCATAGCCGGACTTCTGACATCCCACTCCTTCATCACCTGATTAACCACCAAATCTGAGTCGCCATAGACCATGAGGCGACGGACGCCGAGTGAAATGGCCATGCGCAACCCGTACAAAAGTGCTTCATATTCTGCTTCATTATTGGAGGAATCGAAGTGAATCCGGAGAACATATCTGAGCTTATCTCCTCGGGGGGAGACTAGAACTACCCCAGCACCGGAACCATTCAGCATCTTAGATCCATCGAAGAACATGGTCCAGTGCTCCGAGTAAACTTGAGTCGGAAGTCGCTGTTCAATCCACTCGGCGATGAAATCTGCGATTGCTTGGGACTTGATAGCCTTCTTTGCTTCAAACTTGATATCTAAGGGAAGGAGTTCAATCGCCCACTTGGCCACTCGACCAGTTGCATCTCTGTTATGCAGAATCTCTGACAGTGGGGCGTCGCTGACAACTGTAATGGAGTGGTCAGAGAAGTAATGTGCAACCTTCTTCGTGGTCATGTAAATCCCATATACAAGCTTCTGATAGTGAGGGTATCTTTGTTTTGAAGGGGTCAAAACTTCAGACAGATAATAGACTGGGCGTTGAACTCTGAAGGCCTTTCCTTCTTCTTCCCGCTCGACCATAAGTATTGTACTGACAACTTGTCCTGTGGCTGCAATGTAAAGCTGCAGAGACTCTTTGCTGATTGGGGCAGCAAGCACCGGCTGGGTGGAGAGCAGAGCTTTGAGCTCTGCAAATGCTGCGTCAGCTTCTGGAGTCCACTCGAACTTGTCAGACTTCTTCATCAGTCGGTAAAGAGGTAACACCTTTTCACCGAGACGAGAAATGAATCGACTTAGAGCGGCCAAGCAGCCTGTAAGCTTTTGGACATCGTGCACGCGTACAGGACGCTTCATCCGGAGTATGGTGCCAACTTTTTCAGGATTGGCATCGATCCCCCGTTCGGAAACGAGAAAACTGAGTAACTTTCCACCTGGAACTCCGAACGTGCACTTTGATGGATTGAGCTTGATATCATACCTCCTGAGGTTGGCAAAGGTTTCAGCAAGGTCAGCCCGCAGGTCGGAACCTTTCCGTGACTTGACCACAATATCATCCATGTATGCCTCCACATTCTGACTGATTTGAGTGAGTAGACACTTCTGAATCATTCTCATGAATGTGGCTCCGGCGTTCTTGAGGCCGAACGGCATGGTGACGTAACAGAAGCATCCGAATGGAGTGATGAAAGCTGTTTTAATCTCGTCGGGTCCATATAGACGGATCTAATGGTACCCGGAATAGGCATCTAGAAAAGACAATCTCTCGCACCCCGCAGTCGAGTCGACTATTTGGTCGATGCGAGGGAGGGGAAAATGATCTTTCGGGCAGGCCCGATTGATATGTTTGAAATCAATGCACATGCGAAGTGACTTGTCCTTCTTGGGGACCATGACAACATTGGCGAGCCACTCGGAGTGGTAAATCTCTTGGATGAACTCCGCTGCTAAGAGCCGAGCCACCTCCTCGCCAATAGCTTTCCTCTTCTGGACGGCGGACCGTCGAAGATGTTCTTTCACGGGCTTGAACTTCGGGTCGACTCGTAAATGGTGCTCAGCCAGCCCCCTGGGAACTCCAGGCATGTCAGAAGGCTTCCATGCGAAGACGTCCCAGTTCTCACGGAGGAACTGGATGAGCGCTTCTTCCTATTTGGAGTCGAGCGTCGTCGAGATGTGAGTCGGAGCAGCGTCGGGGTCGGTCGGGTGAATGTGAGCTGTCTTAGTTTCACCGGACGATTGAAAAGCAAATTCTGAAGCAGGCTTCTTGGCTCGTAGCAATTCACTCAGATCAGCAGTCTTCTGGTACTCTTGCAGCTCAACAACTGCCATCTGAGCGTCAGCAATCTTTGATCCTTTCTGAAAACACTCCTCAGCTTTCTTCCTATTGCCGGTAACGGTGATCACACCTCTAGGGCCGGGCATCTTCAACTTGAGATACACGTAGCATGGTCGAGCCATGAAGCGTGCATAAGCTGGCCGGCCCAGGATAGCATGGTAAGCACTTTGGAAGTCCACAACCTCAAATGTCAATTTTTCCTTGCGGTAATTCTTTGAATCACCGAAAACCACGTCGAGAGCAATCTGGCCGAGTGACTCGGCTTTCTTTCCAGGAATGACTCCATGGAAGCTCATGTTGCTGGCACTGAGCCTGGACATTGGAATGCCCATCCCTTTCAATGTTTTAGCATACAATATGTTCAGGCCACTGCCACCATCCATCGGGACTTTGGTCAGTCGAGTGCCTTTGACAACTGGTTCGACCACCAAAGCTTGCCTCCCAGGGGTGGCAATGTGCGTAGGGTGATCGGACTGGTCGAATGTGATGGCAGTCTGAGACCACTTCAGATAACTGGGTGTCACCGGAGCAACCATATTCACCTCACGGTTAATGACTTTCAGTCGACTTTTGCTTTCGACATCAGCAAAAATCATCAGGGTGGAATTGATTTGGGGGTATCCCATCGTCACTGTCTTCCTTGTCCTCGACCCTGTCCGACTCTTTTTTCCTTATCCTTGGACTGTTTGCCTTGAAACTGCTGGATTAGGAGCCGGCACTGTCGAGTGGTATGCTTCGGGTAAATAAAATTACCCTCTTCATCTTTCTTGGTGTGGATGTGACATGGCAGATCCAAAACATCATTCCCATCCTGATCCTTGACTTTCTTGGGCTTCCAAGGGCCCTTGGGTTTTCCCTTGAAGTTTCCCTGGGCCACGGCCAGGGCCTCTCCAGGGGCGGCTGGTTCGGCTTTCCGCTTTTGCTTCCGACTGGAGTTTCCTCCGGTCTCTTGGGCGACTGCCTCGTGCTTGCCACTCCGGAGTCGGTCCTCGTCTTCACCATTAGCGTACTTGGTGGCAATCTCCATCATCCGATTCAGAGACATCTCTCCAGTTCGACCGAACTTCAGATTCAACTCTCTGTATTTAACGCCTTCCTTGAAGGCACAAATCGCTTGATGGTCTGGCACATTCTCAACCGAGTGATGTAGTGTGATCCACCTCTGGATGTATTCTCTCAGAGTTTCATTCGGCTTCTGCACGCAAGACCGCAACTCTGTAAGGCCTGCAGGTCGCTTGCATGTTCCTTCAAAGGTTGTGATAAACACTCGGGAGAGGTCCTCCCAAGTGTAAATGTTGCTGGGTGGCAACTGATTTAGCCACGCTCTGGCTGAGCCCTCTAACATGAGAGGCAAATGCTTCATGGCCACCTCATCATTGCCACCACCAATCTGTACAGCTACTCGGTAATCTTCGAGCCGAGTGTCAGGCTTAGATTCACCGGTGAACTTGCTGATTCCAGTCGCCAGCCTGAAATTGGGAGGAATCACTGCGGCCCTGATGGCTCGACTGAAACACTCTGGCCCTGAAACACGTATTCTGCTGCTGGAGGGCGCATCTCTGTTCTGGCCTTCCCGATGAGCCCTGTTCCTGTCAACCAAGCCTTGAACGAGGACAGATCTCGCGTCAAAGCCTGGGTCTCTGGGGTCGACAGGAATCCTCTGCCCAACGCTATGAGGGCGCCTGTCATCCCGATGTCGAGGCGCATATGACCCACTCCTCGGGGGAGGGGTTGGCACTCGACGTCGATCATCACGATCGGATCGGTGATCGTACTGCTCATTCCTTCTGTACTGATCATGCCGGTCGCCACGCCCCTCACGCCTCGGGGGCGACCGCGGGCTGTGAGCCGACTGGACTGTATCTGTTGCAACGGATCAACTGTGGATCCTATTCCGCGACTGGGAAACAGCGGAATTCTGGTTTCCCGCCGCCCGGAGCAACGCTCTGATCTGCAACAAGCCCCTGCCAACCTCCGACTGGGAGGGCTGAATTGATTCTGCTATACCGGCCGCAGCGGCCAAATTCTGAACTGGGGTTCGATATACCTGCGTCGGTGGGAAGAGCTGGCGTCGACTAAACTCGGGAGCCCGCCGACGCGCTCACTCGTCGAGTGCTCGCTGGAGATTCTCCAGTCGAGTGCGCTCGGCCAAATTAGCCAAGCGCGCGTCCTCCAAGGCCCGGGCCTCGGGGGACTCTCCGACGATAGGGGTGCGGAGGGCGTCCGTGTTCCGGCGGCGAAGCTCCTCTCGCTGTGATGACGTGAGAGGATCGGGGAGATACTCATCGTGGGGATGCGACGGGTCGCCCCCACCCGCGCCTCCATCGGCGCGAGGGAAACCGGGAGGACTGTGCGTTCCATCGACCGCCAGGATCTCAGCCGCTGGGTCGCTGCTGTCGCACTCGGATGCGGTCTCCGCGGAGCCAGTCGAACAGGCCGCAGAGGGATTCGTCGGGCTCGATTGCCGCGACTTGCGGGGCGGCCGACTGGTGAGCCACGGCATGCCTCACCCACCTCTGAAGTCTCGACCGACCGGAGCGCTTGCGCCGGTGGGAGACAGAGCGGGGAGACGATACGGGGGCCGACCGATACTGGGTCGACGGCTGCCGCAGGAGGACGCCACGAGCGCATGTGCGGAAATGCGTCGCACCGCGGACGGGGAGCGCGTCGATGTCGAGTGGCGCCTCCTGAAGCCAGGCGGAGTCGTCGGCGATGAACGTGAGCGCGCCGAAGCGGATCTCGCGGCCCTTCACCAAAACTCCGCACGAAACCATGATCAAAGGGATCGGAAAAATCGCAACTTCTCTAATCAGGCGCTAAGATTCCTGCCCCAAGGTGGGCGCCAACTGTCGTGGTTCTAACTCTGACAGTGATGTAGGGGGGTATGTATGGAGAGGTTAGATCTCAGCTATTGGGAAGTTGTAAACACACCAAGATGTACGAGTTCAGGCCCTTCGCGGAGGAAGTAACAGCCCTACGTGTCGGTGCCCGGAGGCGGTCGATTGGATTACTGGCGTGTGAATAACAGGGGTGCGAACCCCTCATACTGAGGAGGGAGGTGGCTTATATAGAGTTCGTCGGCCCCCTCCTGCCCTCAGTAATGCAGGGTTTAAGGTACATTCAAGGTTGGGCGTTACTGGTAACGCCCCTAATAAAGTGCTATAATGACCATAAAGACTACTTAACAGCTGACCGTTTGCCTGCGGAGTGACTATAGGTCTCCTGGCGGTCGAGTGGTTGGCTTCATGGTCGAGTGATAGCTTTCTGGTCGAGTGTCTTGAGTCCGTCGAGTGGGATACCTTCAAGTCGATTGAAAGGTGACTTCTCCTAGGGATGTCCTAGGGTAGGGCTCCTTGGACAGGTCCGTGCCCCTACCCTAGGTACATGTCTTCATCAGCTGCTGCCTATTAAGGTCGTCATGGACCAACACACAGCCACTATCTCCTCATCATCGGATGAGGAATCGTTGAAGTCCCAGAGAAAATTGTGGAAAAAGAACTCGTCGGCAGAGTCCATTTGTATCTTGGGGGCAAACTGTCGAACAATTTGCGGGCGTCGTCGAATAAGCTGGCCGGCGAAGAGACGCGCACCTTCCCCGGACCAGGTAGCTGGCCTGGCGGCGTCTGACGAGCGTGGCGGCGGCGGACGAAGGAGTTGGCTGGGGTCGGGGGGGGGGACGACTTCGTGCTTGCGGTGACGTCGGGGTGGGGTGGTGTGGGAAGCTATGGCGGCCCGACGGCGAGGTTGTGGTGGCAGCAACATGGGAGGTGGCGGCGTGCGGGTGAGATGTGTAGGCACGGACAACTGGCAGGGACACCGGAACTGGGCGACGGCGGCAATGACGGGGTGGGGCGGGCGAGGGCTTGTTGTCGATAAGGGTAGAAGAGAATGGTCAATGTGCCACCGACTCGCGGGCCAGGGGAAGGAGTAGGCGCGCGTTGCGCGCGTCCACTTTGTGACCGCGTCGACGCAAATGAGGCTTAAATTTGGGTCAGAAATGTGTCAGCAGATGGACAAAAAACAGACGCGCGTCTGTTTGGGTCGGCACATTGGGTCGGCTTTTTTGTTCACGACGATCCAAACGGACACACACAAACTAAACAGATCGGCGCGTTGGAATTGTTCTTACCGCTGCTGCTTCTACTACTAGTACTGCTACCACTGAGACATAGTAAAACAAGAAACAACCGTGAGCACCAGCTCAAATGTTCGAAAAGGGTGAGGACAACACGGGATTCGTGGCTCGTACCATGACCCCGGACTAAGCTTGATGTTTATCCGTCATTAGCAAGCATGCTGATAACATTTTTTTCCACATCCCCGTCATTAGCAAAACAGTCGCTTGATTAGACCAGCGATCAAATCACGCAAGTCAGGGGACTGATATTAGTCGTAAACTCGTAATCTAATGTGCCGACAGTTCTTTCAACACTTTGACCCTCCGAACCTGATCATTTTTCACCCAAGGCCTTGTGCCTAACTTTGTACTTCTAGAAAGCTTACCGTTATCCAGTACGCATCCACTGCGATCCGATCCACAGAGATTGACTTCCTCTCCCAGTCGTAGAATTCCATGCCCCTTGACAGCAAGCACTACTTATCTCTGAACTCTGAATCCAGTATCTATGAACTGAACTGAACCCAGTATTCGACCGGGGCGGCCGCTGATTAGTTAGGCAGCTCGGCCACCTCACTGACACTAGTCGTGCTACTGTGGCAGGCCAGCGAGTGCGCTGTCATGGCACGTTCAGGAGATCCGGGGATCGTAATAGTAGAAGATTATGTGGAAAACAGACTTTGCCCGCTCACAACGGCATGCACGTCCACTTCACTGCAAATGTGTTGTGTTGACAATGGATCTCCGATCTCGTCGTGCCTGTCCACGTCAATGCATATGTGATCAATCTTTTTTAGTATGATCCATTCCAGGGAATATTACAAGAGAATATTACTCCATCCGGTCCATACTATTAACTATTGCTAATTTAGTACTACAATTTTGTACTAGATCATTGACAAATAATATCGATCGGATGGAGTACGGGAACTTCCCTCTCTATGAGAGGATGATAATGTGACACCCACAACTTTCAATTTGGGCGGTATTGGATGATAATTGCCGCAAATGAAGATGTGTGGCTTGCTTAATTGTTGTTAGTGGGTAATGATTGGGCACATTGGCACGAGCTCTAGGTTTAATGATTGTGTTTTTTATGCGAACAATATGTTTTGAGGAGGAATCCCGTGCCACTTCTTTTTGGATGATGGATGGCCAGGAGAGGGACGAGCGAGAGTGACTGCGCCATGGAGTGGGCATATCGGAAAGGATGTTCTTGAAAATAATAGATCAACTTGTGGTTCTTTACATTATGTGTATCCCTTGAATTCCATGAGATACTGTAAAGAAATGGCGACACCTTTTTTTTGCGAGTCGAGGTTTAGGTATCATCTACTTCCTCCGTAAAGAAATATAAAAACGTTTAAATCACTAGGGAGTAAAATCTAAAACGTAATGAAAAATTTCAGCAAAAAACCGAATAATTTTGGCTCACATATAGGAGTAGTATATAGGAAAAACAAGATTTAGTCCAGCGGTACACATCTCATGTGAACTGCTGCTACTATGAGAATTGGGAAGCATCGCATTCCTCCAGAATGTGGACGTCTTGTTTCAAGAGGACTTCACACGGAGTGGCTGAACCGGCAGTGTGCACCCGTACACTTTGCCAGACGTGAACCGCTCAGTTCAGTTCATCTCTGGATCTCAATTCAATGGCAGCAGTACCCTGTGGCCCGTTTCCGGTCACCGAACATGGCATTGAATTCGCTGGGATACACGACACCGTCCGTCCGGGACCATGCGTATCGTATGCGTACGCGTACGTGTACTAACAATCGATCGATGGCGTGAAATCACGCGGCGAGCAGGTCGATCGCGATCGGGTCGCGCGCGCGCGTGTCGCACCACGCGACGGACGGGCGCGGACGCTACGCATGCCCATTGCTCGACCGGCGACGCACTCACGCACGCACGCCGTGGTCGACACCGACCGAGATCTTTGTTGCATTCGAAGCCACGCAGACGCAGGAAAGGGACGTCCGGCGGGCCGTAGGCGCCGAGCTGAGCTGAGCTGATCCGAGCTCGCCCGCGGTGGTTCTCCTTGTCCGAGGTGAGGTCGATCATGATGATGATGATGGGGCCAAGGCAACCAGGTTTGGTTGGGTTCAGACTTCGCCTCAGGCCGACTTGACAAACGCGGCTTCTTCGCTAGTGCAGCGCCCACTCCACCACATCATGCCTCGCATGCGGTGCTGATCCACTCACTTCTGGGCGGCTAGTAATCAAGCGCTGCTGGCTTTCGCGCGTGGATTCCCTCTCTCTCTCTCTCTCTCTCCGTGCTCGGTCTGGAATTCAGTTGCAGTATCCTGGCTTCCTTCCCTTGGCACGGGCTGTTCAAAGATGGCCTCCAGAGACGGCGTCAGATTGAGGGAACAGTTCAGAGACGTAGCTTATACCACAATTGGAATGTCAGGTCATTTAGATTTTCTAAACAGAAACGTGTGGCCGAGGTTTGAATTGTCCAACTCCATGCCTAGAGTTGAATGGGTTAAGCAACGCTGCATCTCATCAGCAAACAGAGAAATGAAGAACGGATTAACGCGGCACCAAACAGTGGAAGGGTCAGCAGGTCAGTTGGAAGGACTGGCCGAATGACCACCACATGGGTGTGCTCATCACTCAATAAAGAAACAGAAGCTGCGTGAGAGTGTGGCGTCAGTGCGTGCGTATTATAACAACAAAACAAGAGGAAAAGAGAATGGATATTCAATTCGGTGCTAGCCTCATTTGCATCCGATCGATGAACAGTAAATTCAACAGCATCCTAATTTTCTTTAAAAAAAATCTGATTTTTTTTTGGTGGAAGATGTTGACATCTGAGGAGCTCATGAAAAAAAGACAAAATCGGTGAAAACAATACATGAACAGTAAACTTTCTTACAACTCTATTTTTTTTGCTGAGAGCTACTGAAATGTCCAAACTTCACAAAATTTGGCACAGACTTCACGCAAATGAGCATCTAGCATAAAAAAAAATCAGATTTATTTTACCATTTTAAACAAATTTAATGTCCACCATGCACCCGAGAACCAAAACGTAGGGTCTGAAAGAGAATTTCTTTTCTCAGAGAGAAAGACAAAAGGAGTACTTTTTTGAGCAACAGAAAAAGAGTACTAGTGTAAAAGTTTTGGCTGGGCGTTTCCTGGGCTTGAGGACGCGTCGACTCGTTGGTTGGGCAGCTGGGGTTGCTGTCCGCCCACCCGAGTTCGAGTCCCGGCTCGATTGCGCGGTGCTCATGAAGTTTCTTCTATAAAAAAAATATTAACCCTTGGGTTGGTCTCATTTTTTTATTTCTTATTTTTGCATTTCCTGGGTTAAACCAAAAGAACATTGTGTAGGGTTATTTTATGTTAGTGAAGCCCAATAGTTCAGAAAAGGCCCAGTACTCTGAACGCCAACACCGCACACAAGAAACTTGGGCAAATCCTTTGTAAAAAGGGAAGCTTACCTTCCACCGGCTGATTGCGCGCGCCTGTCCGCTGGCTCCGTAGCCGTCCGATCTATGTTTTATCAGATGGTAGAGAGCATTCCCGTGTCCGCTGAAGGCGTGTCCGTTTCCTGCAGCTCACCTCTTGTTTCAGAACAGCCATTCCTGCAATTGGATAATAGAAGGGGAGGGGGGGGTGTTCATCCCATAGCAGCGTGGGCTTGTGTGGCTGGGAGTGTGAGCGGCTGGATTTGGGTGGGCGGCAGACGTGGCGGCCAAGGCGTTGGGCGACCGGGGCTTATCCAACGCGGTGGTGTCGACGACTAGCTCGGGATCGGCGGTGGCCGCGACGACTCAAAAAGGTACGGTTCAGAGATCCCTTCTCCCATTTTCTAGCCGATGTGGCGATGGTGGTGCTCCCTGCTACTTCTCTTGTTTCTGCAGCAGAGCGTTTCTCCAACAGAGCATTTGTTGCGGGAAATAACGAGTGGGCATGCAGTCTTATTTTTGCAACAGAGCATTTGTTGCCGGAAATAACGAGTGGGCATGTGGTCTTGTTTCTGCACCAGAACGTTTGTTGCGGGAAGTAATGAGTGGACATGCAGTCTTGTTTCTGCAACAGAGCGCTTGTTACGGAAAGTAACGAGTGGGCATACCAGACGCGGACACTACATAATACGGCTATCAACCCGGGCATCCAACGACCATCAAGGCGGCAGATAATATGTAAACATCGGTCGGCGGACGCGTAGCAGCGCCCCTGTCCCTGCTACTTCTCTTGTTTCTGCAGCAGAGCGTTACTGCAATAGAGCATTTGTTGCGGGAAGTAACGAGTGTGCATGCGGTCTTATTTTTGCAATATAGCGTTTTGTTGCGGGAAGTAATGAGTGGGCATGCGGTCTTGTTTCTGCAACAAAGCGTTTGTTGCCAGAAGTAACGAGTGGGCATGTGGTCTTGTTTCTACACCAGAGCGTTTGTTGCGGGAAGTAATGAGTGGACATACAGTCTTGTTTCTGCATATCAGACGCGGACACTATATAATACGACTATTAGCGCGGGCATCCAACGACCATCAAAATGGCAGATAATATGTAAACATCGGTCGGCGGACGCGTAGCAGCGTCCACCCTTGTAAAAATCTGCAAAAGAACGGTTTTGTGTGGGATTTGAACACGTGCCTTTGAAGTTCAGTGAAAGACACGGTAACCACACCAACCACTCCACCTGCTGTGATAATGCATTGCTTCTTCTTCTGTTATTCTGTTTTTCCTTTTCCTTTTTGTTGTTTTCTTTCCTCTTTCCTCTTTTTACTTTTTCTAATTTGGTGCAAAAAAGTTCACCGAATATTATGAACATTTTTTCAGATTTGATGAACTTTCTTTAATTGGATGAACATTTATGAAAATCGGTGAACTTTTTCTCAAAATCGATGAACTTTTTTTAAATTCGATGAACCTTTTTCAAATTTCATGAACTTTTATCTAATAGGATGAACATTTACTAAAATCGGTGAACTTCTTTTCAAAATCGATGAACTTTTTTCCAATTCGATGAACTTTTTTTTTAAGTTCGTGAACTTTTCTTTAAAACCGATGAACTTCTTTTAGAAAATCGGTGAACTTTTTTTTGAATCCATCAAAATTTTCTATTCGTTATTCTTTATAAAATCTGTGAACTTTCGAAAACATTTCACATTGTTGTTCAAAAGAAATCACATTTTTCTAAATGTTTTTAAATAATTCAAAAAAACTAAGTGGCTGCAGTGTTTTGTTCTCAACCTTTGTCGCGCTGCAATGTTTCACTAGTGTTTTGTAGCTGGAGTGGTTGGCTAACCATTTACTGGAGGTAAGCGACGCGGGTTCGATTTCACGATTGCACCCAAAAAACAAATTTCGATTGATTATGCATTTGATGCAGTGACCACTAAAGCACTTGTGATCAGGCGAGGTTTGGAGCTTGCTAATGAAGTTGGATTTAGCCGGATAATCATACAATCCAATTGCTTAGTGGCCGTTAAAACACTACAAATGGAAGGGTTTTTCTGTTTTTTTTCAGAAATTTTTTAATCTATCAACTGTCAAGGTAATACAAAAAATACTAGAAATACAATTTACATCCAGGTCCGTAGACCACCTAGTGACAATTACAATCACTGGAGCGAGCCAAAGATGTGCCGTCGTCATCGCCCCTCCCACGTCGGAGCCGGGCAAACATTGTTGTAGTAGACAGTCGAAAAGTCGTCGTGCTAAGACCCCATAACACCAGTGCACCAGAACAACAACCGCCGCCAATGAAGAGAATCATAGACCGGAAGGATCCACCCTGCAGACACACACACGTAGACGAACGAAGACCGGATCCAGTCGGATCCACTGAAGACAAACGCTGACCGGATCCCACGAGATCCGTCGGAGACAAATCTCCACACGCCTTCTGACGATGCTTGAAACATCACCGAGATGGGGGCTAGACGGGAAGGACCTTATTCCATCTTGAAGAAGCCACCGCTGCCTCATCTTCTTGAGCATGGCACAAACCCTAACAAAACTCAGAAAGCATCTAAAAACAGAACCCTCCTGTTAGCAAGGGCTGGGATTCACCGTGCCTCCATGATCCAAGGACCATAGAAGCTGAGGCGGATCGACGGCGCCGGCGAGAGGCAAGGAAACTCTAGTTGGGAGTTCGCACGTAGGCGGGGCCTACAGGAAGGCCGGAAGCCTGAGTTCCTCTATGGCAGCTGCTCCTTATAATGTGGACTAGCAGGAGGAAGGCGTGGCGGCACGCTGCGCCGGTGCCTCATCTCGCGTGTGCATGTATATTATTTCTTATCTTTTTGAACATCAGTACAGACACGCACACCATACCCTTATGAACATCTTCGAAAGACTAAGCCGGCATATTATCTTGAGATTTGCGAAGTCACCATAGACGCCTCGTTGTCGACGGGAACGTCTCCTCTCACTAAATGCGCATCACCGAAAAACCTGAAATAAATTCAGGAATAAATGCGAGCACCAAGATTTGAACTCTGATGGGCTGAGGATACCAGAGTCCCCCTAACCATCCAACCACATGTTGGTTCACACGTTATTTCTTATTTTAAGATGAGAACATGAATGACAATGGCTTTGAGGACGAGCTGGCTGTAATCATTTAATAGAGGAAGCCTTTATATACATATTGTAATCCTTTGATTACTGTGTACCATTTAGATTTGACTGCAGAAGATCAATTGTGAAGCAATATGCCAGATCATCCGCATAGGGAGCTTCTCCTTTGTCTGCATATCTGAATGTTTGTATGGCTTCCAAGTGATCAACAAAAGAAAGAACCGCTTTTTTCCTCACTCATCTCGATAAACTTGTATAATTTGCAAGTCGGCATTATCTGGTATCACCACCACAACATTCAACAAATGCAACTCCAAAGAATCAAGCACCTGGACATAATACTTGTTAAACATTAAAACAAAATTACGAAAATTGAATTACCACGGGTTCTAGAATATGGCATAAATAATATGGTCTAAGCAATCATCCATGGACACCACCAAAGAAGACATATTTTGGGAACAGAAACAAATCAATAATCCGGAGCTCACCACTTTATCTATATGAAGAAGAAGAGACATTAAATTCGATTCTCACTATTTTGCCCAATCCTACTCTACCTCAACGGACACCGTTGCCCCTAATGATTGACCTAATTAACATCATAGAGTTCTTCGACTATGAGAGTTTTTATCTGCTTGTGTTTTTTTGTTGAAAGTATTGTTCGTTGGTAATCCCTAAGTGCAAGAAATCATCGTAGCAATTTTCAAAGGTGGAAGTGATAAGTATGGAGTGTCGGACCCATAAGGAGCTAAAGGTAAGATCGATATTCTCTCAAGTCCTATCTGCCACTGATACGACTCTACATACACCGAACGTTTGCTTCCATCTAGAAACGAGAAATAAAACTACGTTGTGGGTATGAAAAGGATAGCTTTGCATGATATCAGAGAGCTAAGATATAAAAATAGGTGTTGTTAATATAAAGTTAGAATATATTACTATATATTATAAATTGCAAGTGTGGAATAATGATGGATTGGTGTGCGGAATTGTCCTATGCAATTGTTAACAAGATCAGTAATCATTATTGCAATTTTATATGAGGGAGAGGCATAAGCTAACATACTTTCTCTACTTGGATCATATGCACTTATGATTGGAACTCTAGCAAGCATCCGCAACTACTACAAATCATTAAGGTAAAACCCAACCATAGCATTAAAGTATCAAGTCCCCTTTATCCCATATGCAACAACCCCCTTACTCGGGTGAAGCTTCGATCACTCTAGCAACCCACTGTAAGCGAATCATGAATGTATTGCAACACCCTACAGCGGGAATCCTTCACGTGTGCGCAACACAGAAGGCACCATAGGACATCACCAAAATAAAACAGACAACTCAAACCAATCAAGATCATCAAGCAACCCAAAGACAAAAGAAATCTACTCAAAACATCATAGGATGGCAACACATTATTGGATCATAATATGTGGTATAAAGCACCATGTTCAAGTAGGGGATTACAGCGGCATGCGGGAGAGTGGACCGCCTAAAAGAGATGAGGAAGATGATGAAGATGGTGATGTTGATTAAGACGATTACCGAGGCGATGGTTCCCCCGGCGGCACTCCGGCGCCCACGAGAGAGAGGGGGAGAGAGTCTCCCCCTTGTGCTTCCTCCTCCATGGTTCCCCCCTAGATGGGAAGAGGTTCTCCCTCTGGTCCTTGGCCTCCATGGTGATGATGGCCCCCTTCGGGTTTCTCCTTCATGGCCTCCGGTGATGATAGGCCCCTCCGGCAGGGTGCCAGAGAGGGCCTAGATTGTTTTTTCATGGCTATAGAGGCTTGCAGCGGCGGAATTTCTGATCTAGGTTTCTTTCTGGGGTTTTTGTTATTTATAGGAATTTTTGGCGTCGGTCTCACGTCAAGGGGGTCCATGAGGCAGCGACAAGACAAGAGCACTCTCCCGGGGGGGAGGGTAGGGTGCCCCCTACCTTTTCGTCGCCTCAGGACTCTTCTGTCCCAACTCCGATGCCTCTGGGGTCTCTTTTGGTCCATAAAAAATCACCGTAAAATTTCAGCCCATTCCGAGAACTTTTATTTCTGCACAAAAAACGACACCACGGTAGTTCTGCTGAAAACAACGTCAGTCCGGGTTAGTTCTAATCAAATCATACCAAAATCATATAAAATTGTTGTAAACATGGCATGAATACTTCATAAATTATAGATACACTAGAGACGTATCAGCATCCCCAAGCTTAATTCCTGCTCGTCCTCGAGTAGGTAAATGATAAAACAAATAATTTATGAAGTGTGAATGCTAGCATGGTGCATAAGTTTGATCAATGATAGTCCCAAACACCTTTTCTAGCATCATTATATATCATAAACAACATCTCATCTCATAAGACTTCCCATGATCAAGTAACAAGCTTTTCACATGTTAAAGTACAGACCATAAAGTTTCTTGAAAACTAACAAACTACGTTCTTAGTCACCAAACAATTGCAATTCATCTTACTTTCAGAAAGGGTCTATGTAAGAGCTTTGATTTAACAAATTCCACATACTCAACTATCATATAGTCTTCCATGATTGCTAACACTCAAAGCATATTTTTAGGACAAATAGCATCCGCCGAACACGGAGAATGATAGGGGCTTAATGTTTCGCCTCCCAACTTAATTATCATATAGATAATTGTCAATAATAATAATTCATGATCAAATATATTTGAATGGAAATATATGCTTGGATATTTCCCCACCACACGATGCTTGCCAACTAAATAATAATTAAGGTCAAAATAAGAAGGAATACTACTGACTCTTGCATAAAAGTAAATACATGAAAGTAAAAGATAGGCCCTTCGCAGAGGGAGGCAGAGGTTGTCATGCGCTTTTTAATTTTGGATGTGCAAACCCTTAATGCAAAGGAACGTCATGTTGTATTGCCCTTTGTGATAGCAACCTTTATTACGGAGTCCGTCACTTTTATTTCTTTACCATCACAAGTTCGTACAATGCTTATTTTCCCTTACAATAAAAGATCATACATATTTAGAAGCAATTTTTATGGCTTTTTGCACCAATGAAAACTTACTTGAAGGATCTTATTCAATCCATAGGTAGATATGGTGGACACTCATGGCATGAAATAGGGTTTAAGGGTTTTGGATGCACAAGTAGTATCTCTACTTAGTACAAAATTTTGGCTAGCAAAAGATTCTAAGCAAGCACCAACATGTTGGAGGATCCATAACAATATAACTTCTATACAAATATACCCAAACATAACTCATTACGTTGTATTCCTTGTCCAACTTCAACTAATTTGCTCAAGTTTGAAAATAATTAATGGGGCTCACAATCATAGAAGATGTCCAAGATAGTATATTTATATGTGAAATCTCTCTTCCTTCAATATTCTTTCATGAATTGTTGAAGTGACCAATGTTGTGTTTGCTAACTTTCAATAAATTTTACCACCTATACTTCTTATATGTGGATTCATTACTCCCCATGGGATAAGCATATGAAGCATATATAATTTCAGATTTATGATATTCAATTCATTCAACCATTTACTCATAGGATATAAGTGATGAAGGAAATATGCCCTAGAGGCAATAATAAAGTTGTTATTTATATTTCCTTATATCATGATAAATATTTATTATTCATGCTAGAATTTTATTAATCAGAAACTTAGTACATGTGTGAATACATAGACAAACAGAGTGTCCCTAGTATGCCTCTACTAGACTAGCTCGTTAATCAAAGATGGTTAAGTTTCCTAGCCATAGACATGTGTTGTCATTTGATGAATGGGATAACATCATTAGAGAATGATTTGATGGACAATACCACTCCGTTAGCTTAGCACTATGATCGTTTAGTTTATTGCTATTGCTTTCTTCATGACTTATACATGTTCCTATGACTATGCGATTATGCAACTCCCGAATACCGGAGGAACACTTAGTGTGCTATCAAACGTCATAACATAACTGGGTGATTATAAAGATGCTCTACACGTGTATCCATTGGTGTTTATTGAGTTGGCATAGATTGAGATTAGGATTTGTCACTCCGATTGTCACAGAGGTATCTCCAGGCCCTCTCGGTAATGCACATCACTATAGGCCTTGCAAGCAATGTGACTAATGAGTTAGTTGCGGGATGATGCATTATGGAACGAGTAAAGAGACTTGCTGGCAACGAGATTGAACTAGGTATGGTGATACCGACGATCGAATCTCGGGCAAGTAACATACCGATGACAAAGGGAATAACGTATGTTGTTGTGCGCTTTGACCGATGAAGATCTTCGTAGAATATGTAGGAACCAATATGAGCATCCAGGTTCCGCTATTGGTTATTGACTAGAGATGAGTCTCGGTCATGTCTACATAGTTCTCGAACCCGTAGGGTCCGCACGCTTAATGTTCGATGATGATTGGTATTATGAGTTTATGTGATTTGATGTACCGAAGGTTGTTTAGAGTCCCGGATGAGATCACGGACATGACGAGGAGTCTCGAAATGGTCGAGATATGAAGATTGATATATTGGAAGGTTATGTTTGGACACCAGAAAGGTTTCGGATGAGTTCAGGCATTTTTCGGAGTACCTGGGGGTTACTGGAACCCCTCGGGGAGTTAATGGGCCTTAATGGGCCATGGTGGAAGAGAGGAGGAGGCGGCCAAGTGGTGGGGCGCGCCCCCAAGCCCAATCTGAATTGGGGAGGGGGCCGGCCCTCCTTTCCTTCTCTCCCTCTTCCCCTTCCTTTCCCCTCCTAGTTGGACAAGAAAGGGGGGGAAACCTACTCCTAGTAGGAGTAGGAATCCCCCCTTGGGGCGCACCATAGGAGGCCGGCCCTCACCCTCCTCCACTCCTTTATATACGGGGGAGGGGGGGCACCCCATAGACACACAAGTTGATCTTAGCCGTGTGCGGTGCCCCCCTCCACAGATTTCCACCTCGATCATATTGTCGTAGTGCTTAGGCGAAGCCCTGCGTCGGTAACTTCATCATCACTGTCAACACGCCGTCGTGCTGACGAAACTCTCCCTCGGTCTCATCTGGATCTAGAGTTTGAGGGACGTCATCGAGCTGAACATGTGCAGATCGTGGAGGTGCCGTGCGTTCGGTACTTGATTGGTTGGATCGCGAAGACATTCGACTACATCAACCGCGTTACTTAATGCTTCCGCTTTCGGTCTACGAGGGTATGTGGACACATTCTCCCCGCTCGTTGCTATGCGTGATCGTAGGAATTTTTTTAAATACTACGTTCCCCAACAGTGGTATTAGAGCTAGGTCTATCCCTAGATGCTATATGCACGAGTAGAACACAAAGAGTTGTGGGTGATAATAGTCATACTGGTTACCAGCATGTCATACTTTGATTCGGCGGTATTGTTCGATGAAGCGGCCCAGACCGACATTACATGACCACATTCATGAGTCTGGTTCTACCGCCGTGCTTCGCACACAGGTGGCTAGTGGGTGTCTGTTTCTCCAACTTTAGTTAAATTGAGTGTGACTACGCCCGGTCTTTGTTAAAGGTTAAAACAACACACTTGACGAAAAATGGTTGTGGTTTTGATGTGTAGGTAAGAACGGTTCTTGCTAAAAGCCCGTAGCAGCCACGTAAAACTTGCAACAACAAAGTAGAGGACGTCTAACTTTTTTTTGCAGGGCATGTTGTGATGTGATATGGTCAAGACGTGATGAGATATAAATTGTTGTATGAGATGATCATGTTTTTTTAAAGTTATCAGCAACTGGCAGGAGCCTTATGGTTGTCTCTTTATTGCATAAGATGCAAGCACCATATAATTGCTTTACTTTATCGCTATGCGATAGCAATAGTTGCAAAAGCAATAGTTGGCGAGACGACCATGTGACGACACGTTGATAGAGATCAAGATGATGGAGATCATGGTGTCATGCTAGTGACGATGGAGATCATGACGATACTTTGGAGATGGAGATCAAAGGCACAAGATGATAATGGCCATATCATGTCACATATTTTGGTTGCATGTGATGTTTATCCTTTATGCATCTTATTTTGCTTAGTACGGCGGTAGCATTATGAGATGATCCCTTACTAAAATTTCAAGGTATAAGTGTTCTCCCTGAGTATGCACCATTGCGACAGTTCTCTGTGCTGAGACACCACATGATGATCGGGTGTGATAAGCTCTATGTTCGCATACAACGGGTGCAAGCTAGTTTTGCACATGCAGAATACTCGGGTTAAACTTGACAAGCCTAGCATATGCAGATATGGCCTCAGAACACTTGGACCAAAAGGTCGAGCATGAACCATATAGTAGATATGATCAACATAGTGATGTTTACCATTGAAAACTACTCCATCTCACGTGATGATCGGACATGGTTTAGTTGATATGGATCACGTGATCACTTAGATGATTAGAGGGATGTCTATATAAGTGGGAGTTCTTAAGTAATATGATTAATTGAACTTTAATTTATCATGAACTTAGTCCTGTTAGTACTTGCATATCTAGGTTGTAGATCAATAAACTCGCGTATAGCTTCCCTGTTTATTTTTGATATGTTCCTAGAGAAAAATAAGTTGAAAGATGATAGTAGCAATGATGCGGATTAGGTCCGTGATCTGAGGATTATCCTCATTGCTACACAGAAGAATTTCTCCTTGATGCACCGCTTGGTGACGGACCTATTGCAGGAGCAGATGCAGACGTTATGAATGTTTGGCAAAGCTTGGCATGATGGCTACTTGATAGTTTAGTGCACCATGCCTTACGGCTTAGAACCGGGACTTCAAAAATGTTTTGAAATGTCACGGAGCATATGATATGTTCCAAGAGCTGAAATTGGTATTTCAGACTCATGCCCGAGTCGAGAGGTATGAGACCTCTAACAAGTACTTTGCCTACAAGATGGAGGAGAATAGCTCAACCAGTGAGCATGTGCTCAGAATTTCTGAGTACTACAATCGCTTGAATCAAGTGGGAGTTAATATTCCAGATAAGATAGTAATTGACAGAGTTCTCTAGTCACTATCACCAAGTTACCGAAACTTTGTGATGAACTATAATATGAAAGGGATGACGAAAACGATTCCTCGAGCTCTTTGCGATGCTGAAATCGGCGAAGGTAGAAATGAAGAAAAGCATCAAGTGTTGATGGTTGACAAGACCACTAGTTTCAACTAAAACGACAAGAGAAAGAAAGGGAACTTCAAGAAGAATGGCAAAACAGTTTCCACTCCCATGAAGAATCCCAAAGCTAGACCCAAGCCTGAAACTGAGTGCTTCTACTGCAAAGGAAATGGTCACTGGAAGTGGAACTACCCTAGATACTTGGCAGATAAGAAGGATGGCAAAGTGAAAAAAGGTATATTTGATATACATGTTATTGATGTGTACTTTACTAGTGTTTATAGCAAACCCCTTGGTATTTGATACTAGTTCAGTTGCTAAGAGTAGTAACTTGAAACGGGAGTTGCAAAATAGACAAAGACTAGTTGAGGACGAGGTGACGATGTGTGTTGGAAATGATTCCAAGGTTGATAAGATCACCATCGCACACTCCCTTTACCTTCGGGATTAGTGTTGAACCTAAAATAAATTTTATTTGGTGTTTGCGTTGAGCATAATATGATTGGATCATGTTTATTGCAATACGGTTATTCATTTAAAAGAATAATTGTTATTCTGTTTACATGAATAAAACCTTCTGTGGTCATACACCCAAGGTGAATGGTTTATTGAATCTCGATCGTAGTGATACGCATATTCATAATATTGAAGCCAAAAGATGCAAAGTTAATAATGATACTACAACCTATTTGTGGCACTGCCGTTTAGGTCATATTGGTGTAAAGCGCATGAAGAAACTCCATGATGATGGGTTTTCGGAATCACTTGATTATGAATCACTTGATGCCTGTGAACCATGCCTCATGGGCAAGATGACTAAGACTCCGTTCTCCGGAACAATGGAGCAAGCAACAGACTTGTTGGAAATAATACATACTGATGTATGCGGTCCGATGAGTGTTGAGGATCACGGCGGGTATCGTTATTTTCTGACCTTCACAGATGATTTGAGCAGATATGGGTATATCTACTTGATAAAACTTAAGTCTGAAACATTTGAATAGTTCAAAGAATTTTAGAGTGAAGTGGAAAATCATCGTAACAAGAAAATAAAGTTTCTATGATCTGATCGCAAAGACGAACATTTGAGTTACGAGTTTGGTCTTCATTTGAAACAATGTGGAATAGTTTCGCAACTCACGCCACCTGGAACACCACAGCGTAATGGTGTATCCGAACGTCATAACCGTACTTTATTAGATATGGTGCGATCTATGATGTCTCTTACCGATTTACCACTATCGTTTTGGGGTTATGCATTAGAGACAACTGCATTCACGTTAAATAGGGCACCATCTAAATCCGTTGAGATGACACCGTATGAACTGTGGTTTGGCAAGAAACCTAAGCTGTCATTTCTTAAACGTTGGGGTTGCGATGCTTATGTGGAAAAACTTCAACCTGATAAGCTCGAACACAAATCGGAGATATGTGTCTTCATAGGATACCCAAAGGAGACTATTGGGTACACCTTCTATCACAGATCCGAAGGCAAGATATTCGTTGCTAAGAATGGATCCTTTCTAGGGAAGGAGTTTCTCTCGAAAGAAGTGAGTGGGAGGAAAGTAGAACTTGATGAGGTAATTGTACCTTCTCCTGAATTGGAAAGTAGTTCATCACAGAAATCAGTTCTAGTGATGCCTACACCAATTAGTGAGGAAGTTAATTATGATGATCATGAAACTTCGGATCAAGTTACTACCGAACCTCGTAGGTCAACCAGAGTACGCTGCGCACCAAGTGGTCTGGTAATATGGTAATCCTGTTGTAGAAGTCATTTTACTAGACCATGATGAACCTACGAACTATGAGGAAGTGATGATGAGCCCAGATTCCGCAAAATGGCTTGAGGCCATGAAATCTGAGATGGGATCCATGTATAAGAAAAAAGTATGGACTTTGGTTGACTTGCCCGATGATCGGCAAGCCATTGGGAATAAATGGATCTTCAAGAGGAAGACAGACACTGATAGTAGTGTTACTATCTACAAAGCTCGAATTGTCGCAAAAAGTTTTTCGACAAGTTCAAGGTGTTGACTACGATGAGATTTTCTCACTCGTAGCGTTGCTTAAGTTTGTCCAAATCATGTTAGCAATTGCCACATTTTATGAAATCTGGCAAATGGATGTCAAAACTGCATTCCTTAATGCATTTCTTAAAGAAGAGTTGTATATGATACAACAAGAAGGTTTTGTCAAACCTAAAGATGCTAACAAAGTGTGCAAGCTCCAGCGATCCATCTATGGACTGGTGCAAGCATCTCGGAGTTGGAATATACGCTTTGATGAGTTGATCAAAGCATATAATTTTATACAGACTTGCGGTGAAGCCTGTATTTACAAGAAAGTGAGTGAGAGCACTACAACATTTCTGATAAGTATATGTGAATGACATATTGTTGATCGGAAATAATGTAGAATTTTCTAGAAAGCATAAAGGAGTATTTGAAAGGAGTTTTTCAAAGGAAGACCTCGGTGAAGCTGCTTACATATTGAGCATCAAGATCTATAGAGATAGATCAGGACACTTGATAATTTTTTTAATGAGTACATACCTTGACAAGTTTTTGAAGTAATTCAAAATGGAACAGTCAAAGAAGGAGTTCTTGCCTGTGTTGCAAGGTGTGAAATTGAGTAAAGACTCAAAAACCCGACCACGGCAGAAAATAGAAAGGGAATGAAATGCCTCAGTTATAGGTTATATAAAGTATGCTATGCTGTGTACCAGACCTATTGTGTACCTCACCATGAGTTTGGCAAGAGGTTACAATAGTGATCCAGGAGTGGATCACTGAATACCGGTCAAAATTATCCTTAGTGGAATAAGGAAATGTTTCTCAGTTATGGAGGTGACAAAGGGTTCGTCGTAAAGAGTTATGTCGATGCAAGCTTTGACACCGATCTGGATGACTCTAAGTCTTGATCTAGATACATATAGAAAGTGGGAGCGATTATCTAGAGTAGCTCCATGCAGAGCACTGTAGACATAGAAAATTTGCAAAATACATATGGCTCTAAATGTGGCTGACCCGTTGACTAAACTTCTCTCACAAGCAAAACATGATCACACCTTAGTACTCTTTGGGCGTTAATCACATAGCAATGTGAACTAGATTATTGATTCTAGTAAACCCTTTCGGTATTAATCACATGGATATGTGAACTAATCACATAAAGACGTGAACTATTCACTAGTACAACGAGCTCCTAAACAAACGGTTTGAACCCCTTTCCGCGATAGCATTTGGAACCGTCGCCAAGTGAGTATGGGCGATAGGGGGGGTCCTTACCACACGACCTAGAAACCGTTGGGGATATGCCCTCCTGGCACATACGTTCGGCAAAATGAGGTCGTGTGCGACCGGCGAGCGCTCAAATATGGAAATACGTGCAGTAGAGCTAAAAATACAATTATACAACAAAATTGTTTCCGGTCGCAAGTACATCCCACACAGTCAGTCCCCGCTAAACATTTCTGTTCATATGTACATCCCACATAGTCCCTCCAAGGAAAATGTTTCCGTTGACAGATACATCACACACAATTTTTCCCGTTAAATTGCTTGCATTATTGAATATATCACACACGGTCCGTGGAAGAAACTATGTGGCAAAGGCTGTCCATCACACACGGTTTTCACGTGGTAAACGTTTGTGCAAGGTGTCCTAACGCAAACAGTTTTCAAGAGAAAGTCATGTGTGATTGTTCATTGATCCAACACGGTTTATTCCTAGGAACTGTGTGTGTTGCCTGAGGTCATCACCCACTGTATTTTTTCAACAACCGTTTGCAATAGCAAAACCCAATTAGCAGGCTAATTATCCAATTATTCATAATTCATTTATCAATCTAATTGACAGTTCATATTAAGCACACAATATATTTCATTTTCATAATTGAAATACATCATAGTACAACATCATATAGCTTCAGCACTCAGCTACCCCATTACACAACTACACCAGGACCAAGTTTCACATGCAACATCTATAACCTTTCGAAATTAGCATCATAGACGGTACATAGATAGATGTATCTCATCTGGAAAACTACTGAAGCAGAAGGCGAATATTGAGCCTTCATTGATGTTGAAGGTCTTTGTAACTTTAGGCCAGTGCCTGTGGATGATTGACCGCCCATCCTTCGTCCTCTTCAGGAACACTTCAATATTGAACCGTGAGTGTTGTATGAATACCTTCCCCGCCTCCTGACCATACAAGTGGTTTGAGAGGTAATCATCAGTGAACTTCTTTGGAAAGGCCTGAAAACAAGGATGTGCATAAATATCTTCTCTATATTGGAAATGGGGCAAATGAATAAAAAAGGCAAGGTATAATAGTTAGTACCATCCCGTAGTGAACTGATGTCTTCTTCATTGTGCAGACAAAGATCTTATTGTTTTTTGTCTCTAATTTCTTTATCCTAATAATCTTTCTGAGTTTCTTGACTTGACTGATGTTCATGGACAACTCATTTCCCCATATGCAAAAAGGGTCAAACAGTGGGTCAAAACCTCTGACAGTAGGACCTACATGTGCAAGACCAAATTGTTAAAAACCTAAATATTAGAATGGTTCCTGCAATTGCACAATAATGTGCTATTAGACAACGGACCATGCATGTGCTAACCTCGATTGTAAACCTCAGTGCTCCCATTGTTTCCCTGCAACACATATAAGGTAGTTAGTCATCAGGTTAAGTAAGGGTTCACATGCTATCAGTAAAATATGTCGATGAAAAATAAGCACATTGCAGATTCGTCATATTTATTGAAGCCACACGGAAAACCCATTTACCCAAACTAAGCATGATTAAGAACTAGGAGATATAGCACTTGTATACATTTCTCATGTATTAAGTGCAACCAAATTCGATTTATTCCTCACATGCACAATAATACAAAATTCTACCCACGACAATTGAACATCGCATTGCAGAATTGAACCAAGCAGTTAACTAAACACCACAACAAATTAACCAAACATTAAATGAGCACCACATTGCACAATATAACATACTCCTAATAGAAGTTCAGAGAGTTAACCAAACAGTTAACTGCAGCCAATTGTAGCAATTGTATTTGTTTCTCATGTATTTACTACAGCCAAATTCAATTTATTCCTCACATGGTATACAATAACAGAATGCACCCACAATTTTGTAAAGATAAATTCGATTTATTTCTCACATGGAATACAATACAAAATTGCAGCCAGAAGAATTGAACATCACATTTGCATAATTGAACCAAACAGTTAACTGAAGACGACAACTAATTAACAAAACAGTTAATAAGTGAGCACCACACTGCATGACATATAGAACATATACACTAGAGCAACAGATTGCATGGTGAAATTAGATAGCACAATTCACTAGAATTTGTGATGGAAAGGCAGGAGCAGCACACACAACGGGTAAACCGAGCATGCTTAACCGACGTAGCTAGCAAATGGCAAGGTGCTCCTTCAAGATCTAGGGGTCGGCACGAATGGCAGCCATCGCGACCTCATCCGCGCATGCGGCCGTGATTTGCTTCTCCGCTGCCAAATGCTCCTTGAGGTCCTAGCTATACTGCGTGCACCATGTCTTAGGCCGGCGCTTATTTGGTGGAGGGGTCGATGATTTGGGTGGAAGGTGTCGCGCTCGCGCCGGCGGTAGGGGCATGTGGGATGTGGAAGGAGGAGGAGGATGGGGGTCGGGTGTGGATTACCTGCCTGGATAGGCGAGGCCGAGGAGCGTGAAGGAGGGTCGCCGGCGAGGAGGCGGTGGTGCTGCAAGCAAGGAGTGAAGGTTTCAACTTGGAAAGGAAGGCGGAAAGAGGGGAATGTGGATTTTGGTAAGGGGGAGGGGGCGGGGAGGTAGATATTTCCGCGGAAGCCGAAAATTTGGAATCACTTCAGCCAAAAAAAGGCGCGCAAAGTGTCATCAGACACGGTTTGAAGATATTTTGTGCTGCATCTCACACGGTCGGTTATAATAAACTGTGTGGGATCTACTTGATTTTTCGTCTTGATTTGAATTACATAATGGGGTCACAGTGGCCATGGACGGTGTTTGAATTGCTAGACATTTTATCTACAGCAATCATAATAGAATTGGAATTATTCAGGGTTCGTTTGGACATTTTTATGCATTAAGTGAGTTTTCAATGCATTTATGTGCATAATTCAAATTTGAACTACATGCACATGCTCCAGTGCATATAAATTCTTTGAAAAATCAAATCTTTGTCCTTGGGTGCATGCTTAGGCCCCATGCAGGAAAGGGAATGAATTTTAAACACCATGGCACCGTTGATTGCCGCAAAACATTGAGATGCATGATTTTTAAATTCTAGTAAATCCAAAACTCGTCTGAAATTCATGAAACTTGGCATGCTATCATGGAGCGGCATCAACATGCCGAGCTAAAAAATTTGTCCCATTTGGGGCAGGTTTTTGGTATATGCTTCTCATAAACCGGAGCTTCTCACAACAAGCATGATGGTTTTCGATAGGGAACGTCCCACCTTTGGGGACGAAACAATATCCACTGCCTCTTATTGCTTTCAAATTTTTTTCTTGTGTCAACATAGAACAACAGGAGTGTTATGTGAATTTTTGTGATTTTTCGGGGTTCGTTTGGACATTTTTATGCATTAAGTGAGTTTTCAATGCATTTATGTGCATAATTCAAATTTGAACAACATGCACATGCTCGAGTGCATATAAATTGGTTGAAAAATCAAATCCGTGTCCTTGCATGCATGCTTAGGTCCCATGCAAGAAATGGGAATGAATTTCAAACACCCGGGCACCGTTGATTGCCGGCAAAACATTGAGATGCCTGGTTTTTAAATTATAGTAAATCCAAAACTCGTCAGAAATTCATGAAACTTGGCATGCTATCATGGAGCGGCATCAACATGCCGTGATATAAATTTTGTCCCATTTGGGGAAGGTTTGGGTATATGCTTCTCACAAACCGGAGCTTCTCACAACAAGCATGATGGTTTTCGGTAGGGGACGTCCCACCTTTGGGGAAAAAGCGATATCCATTGCCTCTTATTGCTTTCCATTTTTTTTCTCGTGTCAACATAGAACACCATGAGTGTTGTGTGAATTTTTGTGATTTTTCGGGGTTTGTTTGGATATTTTTATGCATTAACTGAGTTTTCAATGCATTTATGTGCATAATTCAAATTTGAACTACATGCAACATGCTCCAGTGCATATAAATTGGTTGAAAAAATCAAATATGTGTCCTTGGGTGCATGCTTAGGTCCCATGCAAGAAATGGGAATGTATTTCAAACACCAGGGCACCGTTGATTGCCGACAAAACATTGAGATGCCTGGTTTTTAAATTCTAGTAAATCCAAAACTCGTCTGAAATTCATGAAACTTGGCATGCTATCATGGAGCGGCATCAACATGTCGTGGTACAAATTTTGTCCCATTTGGGGAAGGTTTGGGTATATGCTTCTCACAAACCGGAGCTTCTCACAACAAGCATGATGGTTTTCGGTAGGGGACGTCCCACCTTTGGGGACGAAACGATATCCATTGCCTCTTATTGCTTTCAATTTTTTTTCTCGTGTCAACATAGAACACCAGGAGTGTTGTGTGAATTTTTATGATTTTTCGGGGTTTGTTTGGATATTTTATGCATTAACTGAGTTTTCAATGCATTTATGTGCATAATTCAAATTTGAACTACATGCAACATGCTCCAGTGCATATAAATTGGTTGAAATATCAAATCTGTGTCCTCGGGTGCATGCTTAGGTCCCATGCAAGAAATGGGAATGTATTTCAAACACCAGGGCACCGTTGATTGCCGGCAAAACATTGAGATGCCTGGTTTTTAAATTCTAGTAAATCCCAAACTCATATGAAATTCATGAAACTTGGCATGCTATCATGGAGCGGCATCAACATGATGTGGTACAAATTTTGTCCCATTTGGGGCAGATTTGGGTATATGCTTCTCACAAACTGGAGCTTCTCACAACAAGCATGATGGTTTTCGGTAGGGAACATCCCACCTTTGGGGACGAAACGATATCCATTGCCTCTTATTGCTTTCAATTTTTTTCTCGTGTCAACATAGAACAACAGGAGTGTTGTGTGAATTTTTTGTGATTTTTCGAGGTTCGTTTGGACATTTTTATGCATTAACTGAGTTTTCAATGCATTTATGTGCATAATTCAAATTTGAACTACATGCACATGCTCCAGTGGATATAAATTGGATTAAAAATCAAATATGTGTCCTTGGGTGCATGCTTAGGTCCCATGCAAGAAATGGGAATGAATTTCAAACACCGGGACACCGTTGATTGCCGGCAAAACATTGAGATGCCTGATTTTTAAATTCTAGTAAATCCAAAATTCTGTTAACCATTCACGTGATGCCACATGTCTTCGTTTTAATGGCTGTAGGAGGTGCCGTGCGGACAGCTGCTTGACCTTGACTAAACAGGAGGCGTGCGAGCGCCGTCTGATGCACAGGCTAACCAAGAGGTGTGCAAGCTCTCCTCAAGTGCGCGGGCTCACCGGGAAGCATGCGAACTGTACGCTGTGTAGGCTCACTGGGTGAGCCCTTTGACTTCCATGGCCGCCCGCCTTGCTCGCATCCTCTCCATTAATGGCGCCCAAGCCACAGTTTAATTTGCTTTTAAAATATAAAACACTCATCGCAAACGTTTTAGTTAGAACACCCGTATGCAAACTGACAACTTCCCCAGGAAGCCAAGAGAAAATGTGTCGAGCAGGATTTCTGCAGCTCTTGATCGCAAACGATTTAGATAGAACACCTGTATGCAAAGTGAGAGCAGCGCAGGATTTTTTCATCCCTTCAACGCAAACGGTTGTTTTGGATGACCCATGTGCAACCACGTACAAACAATTTGGTAAGATTTGCATCTATCATATTGGGTATGTTGCCATTTGTCAAACTGGAAAGATTTACATTTGTTGATCTAGTAACATTGCCATTTGTCAATCCTTGTAACACTGCGATTTGTCAAAATATGCAGCTAGAAATCATTAGCACGATGTAAATTTTGCAACTAAAATTCAGTAATTAAGCATAGATTTCATTCATAGATTAAGCAGTCGTTCTTAATTTATACAAATAGTTCAACTCGACAGCTGAACCGACCAAACTTCTCCCCAATTGTTGCCAACCACGTACTGAAATAGCTAGTTGAACTATATATACTAGCTAATTTTAAGTACGTTGTACATAGGGATGGCAATGGGTCGGGTTTGGGGCGGGTGGAGCTGGTCCAAATCCAACCCATGACCCATCTTCCTACCCTCTGCCCATCCATCAAATTATCCATGGGCACAACTTGTGCCCATGCCCAAACCGGCTGGATACCCACATACCCATGGAGCTCCATGGGCATAGAAAAGTCAGCATGAAGCCTTCACAAAGATCAAATTAACTCATCATCATTCACTCACAAATGACAACATAAACTACATGCATAAGTAGGCAATAAGTAATATGATGAGTCCTTAAGTGTGACATACCAGAGGTTGATTCTACAGCATATAGCTTATGGCACCAGTTGCATATTGCCCGCCATTTCCCATTGATCCGCTCTTTCTACTGTCACTGGCATATGGCCCCACATGTCATACGGGTATCCACCAGATATCCACGGAGCAGAGACTATTACCGTACCCAACCTGACTGTTCGTGGGTATCCATATCCACGAACCCATGGGCAGAAATGCGCTCCATACCCTTTCCCAACCGGGTCGGGTATCCATGGGTATCTAGATCCATGGATAAAATTGCCATCCCTAGTTGTACAGTTCGACCACACATATATAGTCAGATGAACTGAGCAAAATAGCCCCTAAATACTACTACTACCACGGAGGGGCTTTGTGCTACTTCCGGCAGCCTCTCCTCCGCCGAGCGTGCTTAGTAAGAGGAGGAGCCTACCGACGAGCTGGACAAATGAAATACGGTGCCTGCCGCTGCTGCATGTTCAATGACGCTCGCCGGCTCGAACGCCCACTGCCACTCCAGACGATCCCTCTTGAAGTGGCTAGACTGCTCGTAGATCTCCCGATTCCTCGCCTCTACGTCAGCGCGTGCTGCGGCCACGACTGCGGTAAGGCTCTTTGCGTGCTCGACGATGCGCTCCTCCTCCTCCCGCAGGAACTCGACATAGCGCGCAAGGTCGCTGACGCACATGCAGGCCTCCACCTCCGCCTCCCTCCTTTGGGCGGCCGTGGCGGAGTGGGTGATGATCCCAGCGGTCGACGGTGGGCTGGCGGCCACGGTGGCCAATGACGGGTGGCGGCCACGACCACCACCTCCCGCCTTTGAGCCGCGGTGGCGGAGCGGGTGATGGTCACGGTGGCCGGCAGTGGGGTGGCAGCAAGGATGGCCACCTTCCGCCTTCGGGCCATGGCGGCGGAGCGGGAGATGGCCCTGGCTTTTGACGGTTGTGTGGCGGCAACGGCGGCTGGCAACAGCTGCCGACGGGAAGCGGTGGCGGAGCGTGTGGTGGGTGTTCCACGCACACCCAACAGGAATGCCACACGCACTACACTACGCCGGGGATTGCGCCGCCGCCGCGATGTAGCCTCCCAGCTGGAGCTGTCCTCTGATGACGGCGGAGTGGCTGAGCGAAGACGACGGACCGGTGCCATTGGCGATTGTGGGAGAAGCAGACGAGATAAGCTACATGGAGGGAGGGGAAAATGCGATGCAGGACTCGCCGGCCGTGAGGGTTTTTATAGCAGGCCGACAAGCATTGGGATTTTGGGGGATTTCACCGAGTCGGGCAGGAAGCTTGCACGGGAACCCGCAAGGTTTTGTGGGAATGGTCTCACCGACGATTCATTGGCGCCACCGTTTGGCCAAAAGAACGCCCCCGCGCGCTGCGCAAGCTTGCGCTGTAAGCCGTTTGTGGCAGCGGGGTGACAAGACGTGCAAGAGGAGGACGAGAGGATACATACACATACAGTTGATAAAAAAAGTTTGCGATTTAATTACCTACTATACCCCCGTCCTGGTTTATAAGTAGGATTTAACTAATAAAATATGAATGCATGTCACCCTAGATTATATTGTTGGAGTCGTATTTGAACATAGTTTCCAGCTATACAATTTTTGTACATGCATTAACACCTTTTTGGTTAAATTTAAGGTTATACACCAGCAAGAGTTTTCCCGCAACACACATGGCTTATTCCATCACAAAAAGCTTTGATGGATCAACTGTCTGCCACGTATCGCACATGCAACTCTAATCAGATTCGTGCTTGATGTCTCCGACATCGCTTGCACAGTTCGTCTTATTTGCCACATATCACTGTGTCATCCTCTGCTCACTTCCCTCGGCAAGCTCTACTCGCCGTTAGGCGCCGCGGCGCGCTCTGTCGCGTCCGTTGGCACACTCTACTCGCGTCCGTCGGCGTGCTCGGCTTGTGGACAACTTTTCCTTGACGCGACCACGGAGCGCTCTGCTCGCGTCCCTCTGCGTGCGCTCTGCTAGCGGTTGGGCATGCACACGATCACGTCGGGGGCCCCATATGCATGCGGTTGCGCCGCGCGCGTTGCCACGCGATGCAGTTACGTGCTGCAAATTAGAACTACCATCAGGGCCTACCGATATTCCTGGCCGTCTGGCTTCCCCTTTAATTCTCGCGGCCATTATAACCTTAGTCTCTTCAACCTTTCGATCGCACCCCACAACACAACAAGCACACCCACGATGACACATAGAGAGGGGATGTCCGGCGGCGCTCCAATGGAGTTCGGCAAGCATAGAGTGGAGACCCACGCGAGGGAGACAGATCTCTCGGTGGTGTACACCATCGACCCGGCCGTGGTGGATGACTACATCAACAGCGTTGAGCAGTTGCTTGCTGGAGACAAGTACAAGGTGGTCGGCATCGACCTCCAGTACACCACCGGTCGTCCCGGCATAGATCAGAAGGTTGTCGTTGCCCATTTGTGTGTGCACCATCATGTCCTCATCTACCACCACTGCATGGCCATAGAGCCATGCGATCGTTTCAACTGGTTTGTCAACAGCACCGACTACAAGTTCGCCACGGTGGATACTAAAGACAATGTAAAAGCGCTCAGTGTTACGGGCTTGGCCTGCAAGAACCTTGTGGAAATCCGTGACCACTACAGGGTCTGGGGCAGCACGAAGCAGGACTCCCTGGTCGAACACGCCTCGGCCATCATCGACCCCTACTACAAAAAGATGAAGCATGATGCCCAGATAACAAGTCTCGCATCCTGGCACAAGGCCTGGATGCGGCAACTGTATGAACCTCACCTCAGGTTCGTGGCCAAGAGCGTGTACACATGCTACAAGATGCACAGGCGGATCGTTGACATGAGGAAGTGCCTCGTTACCCAAATCGATGAGCCCAGATCGAGCCACAAGCAGAGCAAGCGTCACAAGAAGTAGATGATGGTCAGATGATTGTTTATGCTAGTTAATCATGCATGTAATATATAGTTTACTTTATTGGTGTCTGTGAAAATGTCATGTGTGTATTAGCCACCTATGTAATTATGCATCTAATAGTTTACTTTGGTGTGTGCAAATGCCATGGTTGTAGTAGCCACCTATGTAAGTGGATGTTTAATTTGGTTATGCAAGCATGTCCTTATAAGTGTGTGTGTGTGTGTGTCTATATATATATATATGTTGTTGTTTTGTATGCAATCCCATCGCACAACACACACGTCTTATTAGCAGCAACTGTCTGTGTTATTATCGGCCTTCACACACATTTCTGATTACAGACCTGTTTGCCGCGTATCACACACATCTTGTTAAGTTGAACCGTTTCTGTTCTCATGTCTCAACGCAAACAGTTCATCCGAGTGAACCGCATGCCGTATATCGCAGACACCTTCATCTGGCTGCTCGTTTCTTTTGTGTTGCCTAATCACAAACAGTTCATCCGAGTGAACAGTATGCTGTGTATAGCACATGTCTTCATCTGGCTGCCCGTTTCTTTTGTTCCTCCTCATCGCAAACAGTTAATTGAACTGAACCGTATGCCCTTCATCGCACACGCAACTAAAACCTGAACCATGTTTGATGCATCCGTCATCGCAAACGTTTTACACATTTCTGACGGTTTTCATACAACACTGTTTGCGTTTATTACATCACACACAGTTTCTCGAAGGGTCTCTGATCATAGTGTCGCGTTAGCAGCATCCTGCAATAGTGATTGGCATGAAATCACATGACGATGTGAACTAGATTATTGACACTAGTGCAAGTGGGTGTCACACCCTAGCTAGTTCAAGCATTAGAGTGTGCATCATGTTTAAATTCCTCTTAAATTTGAAATGGGGAAGGCAGAAACCCCAACACCCCCTCGAAACAACTAGGGTTTACTAAAATTATTTTCAATGAACCTGAAATGCCCTTCTAAAAAGTTCACCCTCTTTGTCTTGGGTTAGAACCCCTGGCAAAATTGGTGCACAATTTTCTAGGTCAATAGCAGGTCATTGAATTAAATCATAGGTATTTGATTTTGGGCATTTAAATGCTATAAAATAATTTAAATGCTCAAATACTTCTGGAAATAAATGTTTACTGTTGGAAATGTTCTAAACAGAGCCCACATTTATTTTCAGGATTTTTGGAAACGTTTTAGTATTTTTAATAAAGCCCTAAAGCTACAAAAAATAGAAAAAGAAAACAAAACAGGAAAGAGAGAGAGAGGGAAAGGCTTACCTGGCGCCATCCACCAGGCCCACCTGCCGGCCTAGCCCAACCACCGCTCCAGCGAGCTTCTTGGCTCGGCCAGGCAGCCAGGTGCTCGACGGCGAGCACAACATGCGTGCCACGCAGCTGCCCACCGCCTCACCGCTCCCCTCGTCGAGCTGTCGATGCGGGACAAACCCTCTCGCTCTCCCCGACCTCGCAGACACCCGCACACCCCTCTGGCTCCTCTCTCCCGCCCTCCTCGATGTCGCCCGAGACATCACCGTCGCCGCCGCCACCGCAGCCGCGTCCAACGCCGTCCCCGCGCCCTTTCATCGTGTCCGGACGGTTCGTCGTCGTTGACTATGCCGACTAGCCAAGCCACACGACGCCGGATCCCCTGCATCATCCCCGCCACCGTCGTCTTCAACCTCGGGCCGCCCAGATCGCCGTCGCCGTTCCGACCGCACCGAGCCTTCCCCGAGCACGCCAACCCTCCCTGCGGCTTCTCTGTGAGCTGCTGAACCTCCCCGTGCTTCCCGTTTCGCCCCTAGAACACCGTAGACGCCGCATCTCTTGTGCCCGAACACGCCGCCGCCTGACCACGTCGCCGGCGTTGCTCCGGTGACCATTTGGTCACGGGCTTGTGTCCGTCACACTCCTCGCGCCGCGTAGAGGCTGTAGGTGCTAGCACCACACCGCCTAGGCCACTGCAGCCACGTGCACGAGCTGGCCCGAGCATCAGCCTCCGCCTGACCTCGTTGCCGGCGATGCTTCGGCCACTCCCCGGCCAAGCCATCACCACGACTGGATGCGGGCGAGCACCAGCTGCCCGTAGCTGCTCTCTGTGTAGCAAATGGAGCCCTGTGGGCAAATCCCGTAGCACACCGCCGCGTCTGGCCTCGCCGGCGGCTAAACGCCGGCAGGCTTTGACTCGTTGACCGGCGGGTTTGACCGCTGACATGGACTGGGTGGGCCCAGGTTGACTCCTCTGAGTCAATGACAAGTGGGCCCCCCTCTGCTAACTAAATCAAATTAGTTTTAACTAAAAATAATTAGTTTAATTAACTATTGACACGCGGGACCCACCAGTCAGGTTTGACCTGGCCGACCCAGTTGACCGCTGACGTCACACCTATGCCATGCTGACGCATTAAATCAATTACTGGATTTATTCTTTAATAGGAAATTCCAGAAAATAATCAAAACTTCTAAAAATCATAGAAAATCAACCATAGCTCCAAATGCAAAGATTTATATATGAAAAATGATCAGAAAAATTCAATCTATCCATCTGTAATGGTTTCATGCATGACAAAACAAGTTAACCTTGCTGTTTAAGCAGAATGAGGTAATGCACTAATAAAGCCATGTTTAGTAAGCTAATAATTGAATCTTTGACTCAAATGAGTTCATCCCTTTCTGTTTTAGCTTGCATTAGGCCAAGACACCTTCATCTTGCCATGTCATAGCATGCATCATATTGTTGCATACTGGCATGTGTTGATTATGTTTCGGTGTGTCTTTCGTGGTAGGTTCTGCCTTCGAGGATAACCCCGAGTATCCGTCTGAAGGGCAGTACCCTACTACCACTACAACAGGCAAGCAACCCATTGATCATTCCGATACAAAACCATGTTCTCGCTTCTGCTCTTGTTTACTGCATTAAGACAACGCGATTCAAACTGCTGTGTGTTACGGTAGTTGAACCCTTATCCTCTGCATGACCTGTCATTGCCACAGTAACTAGATGAAACCCACTAGCATGTGTAGGAGTTGATTGAGCCATGTATGTGATTCCTACCTTGCTATGCCTGCTATGCTTAGAGTTGTGTCAGGTCTGGTTCATCTGGGTGATGGGCTAGAGTGATATGATATGTCGGTAATGTGAGGAATGTGTTGAACATGTTTTGGTAAAGGTATCGATGAGAGGCCATGTAGGAGTACATGGTGGGTTGTTTCATTGAGACCGTCCATAAGAACTGAGATCTATATGCGAGATTTAAGATTCAGCTACTACCACACATTGGGCCCTGAAATATGACCCCGCTCGACTTACTGACCCCTCTCGCCCTCTGTCGAGGAGTTGCAACTAGTTTCTGGTGTTTGTAGGATATGTGTTGGGGCCGTGCGTAGCGCTGACCCTAGGGGTGGGCTATGATGCGGTAGATACACCGTGGCCGGGTATGCCGGGCGCCCGCTTGGCGTCTCGGGACCCTGTACACATCGTTTGGGGCCGTTGAGGACACCCCGGACGGATTTCCTTGCGGATGGAACCTGAATAGGCGATAAACCTGGACTAGAGACTTGTGAGGTTAGTCAGGTCGTGGTCTACACCCACGCCGGTTTTCGCTTGAAGTCTGCCGAGCACATGTCGTGTGCAGACGCTAAGTGGTGGAAACATGTGTGACGAAGTACACCCCTGCAGGGTATAAAACTATTCGAATAGCCGCGTCCGTGGTAAAGGACTACTTGGTTGCCTATGCAGTTCATAGACAAGTTAATGGATACTACTAAAAGACTCAAGATAAGTGTGAGTACCGAGGATGGCCCTCTCGTAGGATGACGAGGGAGGATCCTCGGTGGAGTATTGTGTTTGTGAGTAGTGGACTCGTGTGCGAAAACTATTTTACTGGTGGAGTTCCGTAGGATAGCTTAGCCAAGAGTCAAAGCTGGCTTGCTGCAATAACCCCACCACCTTCTTGAGAATAAGCATGTATAGTAGGTTCTGTTGTAAGACTTGCTGAGTACCCTCGTACTCATGTTTGATTAATTACTGTTTTCAGACGACAACACCGCCCTCTCCGATGGGTTCTACGTAGACCTTGACGTCGACGAGTGACTAGCCACCCAGGTGGTGATCCTGGCCATGGAGGGCCCTATGTAGATAGACAGGCTTCGAGAAGCCTTCTTTCTTTCTAGTGTCTGTACTCAGACTAGTTGCTTCCGCATGTGCTTGTATGATTGTATGACTTGAGTGTCGGATCATGTGACCCCTATCTGTATGAACATGTTATGTATGGCTCTCTGGAGCCTTTAAATAAAGTACTTGAGTTGTAGAGTTTTGTTGTGATGCCATGTTGTATGTACTCATATCGGGCATATTGTGTGTATGATTGAAATGCTTGGTATGAGTGGGATCCGACAATCTAGTTGTTTATCCTTGGCAGCCTTTCTTATGGGGAAATGTAGTCTAGTGTTCCTCGAGCCATAGTAGTCCGCTACAGCCCGGTTCACCGGAGTCCTGCTAGCCCAGCACTAGTGTTCAGGACACTTGACTGGCCGGCATGTGTTTCACTTCGTTCCTATGTCTGTCCCTTCGGGGAAATGTCACGCGGTGACTTCCGGAGTCCTGCCTAGCCTGCTACAGCCCGGGTTCCCCGGAGTCCTGTTAGCCCAGTGCTACAGCCCGGAATCACTCGCTGATGACCGACATGCTCGATGTGATTCATGTATGCCTGTCTCCATAGGTCTGTGCCGCTTTGGGTTCACGACTAGCCATGTCGGCCCGGGTTCTCTGTCATATGGATGCTAGCGACACTATCATATACGTGAGCCAAAAGGCGCAAACGGTCCTGGGCCATGGTAAGGCGACACCCGTGGGATACCGTGCGTGAGGCCGCAAAGTGATATGAGGTGTTACCGGCTAGATTGATGTGCCTTGGAATCGGGGTCCTGACAGCGTTGGCATCAGAGCCGGATTGCCTGTAGGTTCGTTGAGCCAAACTGGTCGATGTCGAGTCTAGAAATGCTTTAGTTATATGTAGGGGAATTGATTGTGGGAGGGAACGTAAGGCTCTTTTACTCCTTTACCCTATGCCTCTGATCTGATTCATTCTCTTCTCATTCAACGTGGGTTAAGGACTAGGCTCTCTTCTTCTATCAGGTTCACGTGTTACTAATCCGTAGTAGCTTATAGGATTGTTGTTACAAGCCCCAGTTCAGTTTCTACTATTTTAGTATGTTGCTAATTGGATCAGAACCTTGATATGATGTTGTTGAGTGGTATTGCGAACTGTTGTGGATGTCTCAAATCTTTTTCCGAGCATTTACAGCTGTTATGCTGTCCAATTTTCCCTAGAAATTCTGATGTCTTTGCATTGTGGTTGGGCTTTCAGATGGCCAACCGTGTTCAAAACCAAGTGGTTCGCCTGACCCGGTGCCTCGACGTGCCCGGTCATACTGCTATGTTAGTCCGGGTAATGATCGAGACGGGTTACCGTTGGTATCCTGAATACATCGTCGAAGAGCAATTCCGAGACTTTAATCAAAGCCAATATTTCTGGACCGTCAGGATATTTCCTTCTTATCCTGGATCTACCGAGCCCCTTCACTGTTCCTATGGACTCGGGGTTACTGTTGAGATGGCTGTGCAGGATGCTGCCTATTCCATGATGACCATCATGCGAGTCCGGACTGGCCTGCTTCGGAACACCGACTTCCGTTACATGCCAGCTTCACTTCCGAGAGCGCAAGGGTATCTTCAGGCTATCTATGCTGACTCCACTCAGGAGGACTCATTAACTCGTACCACTGCCGAGATGCTCGAAGATAAGGACCGAGAGAATCGGGCCTTGAGGCTGGACCTTTTCAATACCCGTGCTGATCATTGGGCTACATTGACTCGGTTTGCACCTGCGGTGCAAGCTGGATGTATGGATACAAGGGATCTGTATCCTATGAGATCTGCTTTGCCAGACATGGTGGATTGGCGTGATGTGGGAGGCATCACCCCACCCCGTGGTCCCCGCAGGCCACCGTTTGTTGGTCCAAGACCTCATCCTGGCCCCTATGGTCCACAGGCTCCTCAGGACCGTCTGTTCCCGGATGGTCACGTTGAACTTCCAGGCTATGGAGGTGACTTCTATGAGGACTACTACGGAGCTATCTGAGTTAGTAGTAGTACCACTAGTATTGTAGTAGTTGTATCTCCACTGTCCTGCGTGACTTGTGGAATATGACTTTGTGTGTAATCAATTCCGGAGGTGTAGACAAATAATGTATAGGAGCTTGGGAGGCCTCCGATGAGATGTAACGTCTTTCATCATAGTTGTACTGTAGCCTGGGCTTGTACTAAACTATGTATGATGTGTATGACCGTTGGTATATATATGGCAGTTTTATATTACCATGGCATACGGATGAACATCTCTGCATTCCGTGTTATCCATTACATTCTGCACTTCCTTGCTAAGCTTGAGCCATGCTTATCTAAACCGTTGTCTTGTTTTCTCCTAGGATGGTCAACACCCACAGCAACCCTGCTGCCTCGGGGCAGGGGGAAGCCAGTGCAGCTAGGGGTGAAAATCTGCCTCACCCGCCTTCTCTGGCCGAAGTAATGCTGGAGGCGGAAATAAACAAGCGTGAGACTAACCGCCTGCTAGAGCGGATTGAGCAGAACACTGCACGCCATTCGCGAAATGACTTGGTGTCAATCAATGACTTTATCAAGCTGTACCCACCAAAGTTTAACCATTCCGTCGAGCCCCTCGACGCGGATGACTAGCTTCGCAGCATCACCCACAAGCTACGTTCTGCCAACGTAGCCGAAGCCGACAAGGTTACTTACGCTGCCTACCATCTCGAAGGCCCTGCTAGCCTCTGGTGGGAAAATTTTGAAGCTATGCGCCCGGTCGGCCAAATTACTACTTGGGCTGAATTCAGTGAGGCTTTCCGTGAGCATCACATTCCGGAAGGTCTCATGGATCGCAAGAGGGAGGAGTTCTGCAACTTCACCCAGGGAAGACTGACCGTGGATGCTTATAGTCGTGAATTTGGGAATCTGGCACGTTATGCCCCTGAAGAGGTATCTACTGACGCTAAGAAGCAGGCAAGGTTCCGCAAGGGACTTAGCCCTGAGCTTCGCCGCGATCTTCGTCTGCACGAGTGCACCTCTTTCCAGAAGTTGGTCAATAAAGCCATCAGTGCTGAGACAGGCCAGACTGATTATGACGCTTCACGCAAGCACTCACATGATTTTGGCTCTTCATCCGGCTCTGGAGCTCAGAAGCGCCGGGTGTGGATCCCAAGCACGGCGCTGCCACCCAGGTTCATTCCGAGGCCATTCTTTGAGGCGCCTCGTCCTAACCAGCAATTTGCACCGCCCAAGCCCTATGGTGGCCCCGATGCTAACGCTGCTCCACGCCCCAATATGGTGACATGCTTTAAGTGTGGAGAGCTGGGTCACTATAGTCGAGAGTGTCCCCAGAACAACAACCCCAATCAAACTAGAAAGTCTGTTGGTCGTGGTAAGCCCGCAGGAAAAACATTCTACGCCAAGCCGGCCACCACTGCACGTGGCCATGTCAACTATGTCTCAGCCGAGGAGGCTCATGAGGATCCTAACGTCGTCCTTGGTATGCTCCTTGTTAACTGCCATCCGGCATCTGTTCTTTTCGATACTGGAGCATCTCATTCATTCATATCCGAGAACTATGCTCGATTGCATAGCACGACATTCTGTGACATGCCCTCTACCATGGAAATTCAAACCCCTGGCTCTAGATGGCAAACTTCTAGAGTAAGCCATGGGAACGAAATTCTTGTCGATAGACTTGTCTTCCTTACATCCTTAATAGCTCTCAAGTCCTCGGACATAAACATCATCTTGGGTATGGACTGGATGTCAGCTCATTATGCTAAGATCGATTGTGCCACTAGAACCGTTCAACTTACTCACCCATCGGGCAAGACAGTCAATGTCTTAACCCGAGTGGCCAAGCGCCAACTTTACTCCCTAAATGCCAACCCCCTTCCAGACCTTGAGGATGTTCCGGTAGTCCGAGACTTTCCGGATGTCTTTCCAGAAGAACTGCCAGGTGTTCCACCTGACAGGGATGTTGAGTTTGTGATAGACCTTGTTCCAGGAACCGTTCCAATTTCTAGAAGACCCTACAAGATGGCACCCTTAGAACTAGCCGAGCTTAAGAACCAACTCGATGAGTCCTTGAAAAAGGGTTTCATCCGTCCTAGTTCCTCTCCTTGGGCTTGCCCCGTCCTCTTCGTTAAGAAGAAGGATGGAACGGATCGAATGGTTGTGGATTACCGACCTGTCAACTTGGTCACCATCAAGAACAAATACCCACTTCCCAGGATCAACGATCTGTATGATCAGCTCGCTGGATCCTTAGTCTTTTCCAAGATGGATTTGAGGTTGGGCTACCATCAAATCAAAATCAGAAACGGGGACATTCCCAAAACGGCCTTTGTTACTCGTTATGGCCAATACGAGTACACCGTCATGTCCTTCGGTTTAACAAATGCCCCAGCTACCTTCTCTCAGTTAATGAACTCAGTCTTCATGGAGTACTTGGATAAATTCGTCGTAGTATACCTCGATGACATACTCATCTACTCCAAGAATGAAGAGGAACATGCCGAACATCTAAGGCTGGTATTGATGAAACTTCGAGAGCATCGCCTTTATGCCAAATTCTCCAAGTGTGAATTTTGGTTGCCAGAAGTGACCTATCTAGGCCATGTAATCTCTGGTAAGGGTATTGCTGTCAATCCCGAGCGAGTTCAAGCCGTCCTTGATTGGACTCCACCTGAGACGGTTAAGCAAGTTTGGAGCTTCCTTGGCTTAGCGAGCTATTGCCGCCGCTTCATCGAGAATTTCTCCAAGGTTGCTAAACCTCTAACTGAACTCCTCAAGAAAGATAAAAAGTTCGAGTGGACTCCACAGTGCGAGTTCAGCTTTCAGGAACTGAAAAGACGCCTGACATCTGCTCCCGTACTGGTACCACAAGACTTCTCCAAGGACTTTATTATCTATTGCGACGCCTCGCGACAAGGACTAGGTTGCATACTCATGCAAGATCGTCAGGTAATTGCCTATGCTTCACGGCAATTACACCCACATGAGGAAAATTATCCCACACATGATCTAGAGCTTGAAGCTGTAGTCCATGCACTTAAAACTTGGCGACATTACCTTCTCGGTAATCGTTGCGAGATCTTCACCGATCACCAAAGTTTGAAATATATCTTCACCCAACCAGATTTGAATCTCAGGCAAAGACGTTGGGTTGAGCTGATCTCGGATTACGATTTAGGAATAACTTACACCCTGGGCAAAGCCAATGTCATGGCTGATGCGCTAAGCCGTAAGTCCTATTGTAACAACCTGATGTTACAACAAAGTCAACCACTTCTCCATGAGGAATTTCGTAAGCTTAATCTTCACATTGTTCGTCAAGGATTCCTATCCACCCTGGTGGCAAAACCTACCCTTATGGATCAAATCATAGCTGCCCAGAAGCGCGATAAGGGCATATCCCGGATTAGGGAAAACATTGCTAGCGGAGTTGCTAAATGTTTTTCCATGGATAAGCGGGGTGCTGTCTTCTTCGAGAACCGTTTGGTGGTTCCCAAGAAACAACATCTACGCCAGTTGATCCTTAAGGAAGCTCATGAATCCCCTCTCACCATTCATCCCAGTAGTGCTAAAATGTATCAAGACCTACGCCAGAGGTTTTGGTGGACTAGGATGAAGAGAGAAATCGCTCAATACATTGCTAATTGCGACGTTTGTCGTCGTGTTAAAGCAGAACATCAACGGCCTGTTGGCACCCTTCAACCTTTGGCTATTCCTGAATGGAAATGGGATAAAATCAGTATGGATTTCATCACTGGGTTTCCCAGAACCAAGAGAGGGAATAATGCCATCTTTGTCGTGATCGACCGACTTTCCAAAGTAGCCCATTTCCTACCTGTTCGTGAGAGTATCACCGCTAGCCAGCTAGCCGATTTATACATCTCCCGAATAGTGTCTCTTCATGGTGTCCCATTGGAAATTAACTCAGACCGTGGGAGTCTCTTCACCTCTCGATTTTGGGAAAGTTTCCAAAATGCTATGGGAACTCGTCTCTCTTTTAGTACCGCCTTCCATCCTCAATCAAGTGGTCAAGTAGAACGAGTTAATCAAATTCTGGAAGATATGCTCCGAGCTTCTGTTATCTTGTTCGGAATGAGTTGGGAGAAATGCCTTCCATTCGCGGAGTTTGCTTATAACAATAGTTATCAAGCCAGCTTGGGCAAGGCTCCTTTCGAAGTTCTCTATGGACGAAAATGTCGAACGCCTCTTAACTGGTCAGAAACCGGGGAAAGACAACTCTTTGGCCCGGATATGATTCAGGAAGCAGAAGAGCAGGTTCGCGTTATTCGTGAGAAATTGAAAACAGCCCAATCTCGTCAAAAGAGTCAATATGATCGTAAACATAAGCCTATGACTTATGAAGTCGACAAGAAGGCTTACCTTCGGGTTACTCCGTTAAAGGGAACCCATCATTTCGGTATCAAAGGCAAATTGGCTCCTCGTCACATTGGACCCTTTCGCATTCTTGCCAAACGAGGAGAAGTTGCCTACCAATTGGAACTACCTTTGCATCTTTCCAGAGTTCACGATGTCTTCCACGTTTCTCAACTGAGGTGTTGCTTCACGGATCCCATCCGTGGAGTGGACCATGAAACGCTTGATCTACAAGATAACCTCTCCTATCGGGAATATCCCGCTCGTATCCTTGATCAAGCCGAGCGTACCACTCGACGTCATAATATCAAGTTTCTCAAGGTTCAATGGTCACACCATTCCGAGAAAGAAGCCACTTGGGAAAGGGAGGATCGTCTTCGACTCGAGTACCCCACCTTCTTCCCGGAAGATCCTAAATCTCGGGATGAGATTCTTTTGAGTGGGGGTGAGTTGTCACACCCAAGCTAGTTCAAGCATTAGAGTGAGCATCATGTTTAAATTCCTCTTAAATTTGAAATGGGGAAGGCAGAACCCCAACACCCCCCTGGAAACAACTAGGGTTTACTAAAATTATTTTCAATGAACCTGAAATGCCCTTCTAAAAAGTTCACCCTCTTTGTCTTGGGTTAGAACCCCTGGCAAAATTGGTGCACAATTTTCTAGGTCAATAGAAGGTCATTGAATTAAATCATAAGTATTTGATTTTGGGCATTTAAATGCTATAAAATAATTTAAATGCTCAAATACTTCTGGAAATAAATGTTTACTGTTGGAAATGTTCTAAACAGAGCCCACATTTATTTTCAGGATTTTTGGAAACTTTTTAGTATTTTTAATAAAGCCCTAAAGCTACAGAAAAATAGAAAAAGAAAACAAAACAGGAAAGAGAGAGAGGGAAAGGCTTACCTGGCGCCACCCACCAGGCCCACCTGCCGGCCTAGCCCAGCCACCGCTCCAGCGAGCTGCTTGGCTCGGCCAGGCAGGCAGCCAGGTGCTCGACGGCGAGCACAACATGCGTGCCACGCAGCTGCCCACCGCCTCACCGCTCCCCTCGTCGAGCTGTCGATGCGGGACAAACCCTCTCGCTCTCCCCGACCTCGCAGACACCCGCACACCCCTCTGGCTCCTCTCTCCCGCCCTCCTCGATGTCGCCCGAGACATCACCGTCGCCGCCGCCACCGCAGCCGCGTCCAACGCCGTCCCCGCGCCCTTTCATCGTGTCCGGACGGTTCGTCGTCGTTGACTATGCCGACTAGCCAAGCCACACGACGCCGGATCCCCTGCATCATCCCCGCCGCCGTCGTCTTCAACCTCGGGCCGCCCAGATCGCCGTCGCCGTTCCGACCGCACCGAGCCTTCCCCGAGCACGCTAACCCTCCCTGCGGCTTCTCTGTGAGCTGCTGAACCTCCCCGTGCTTCCCGTTTCGCCCCTAGAACACCGTAGACGCCGCATCTCTTGTGCCCGAACACGCCGCCGCCTGACCACGTCGCCGGCGTTGCTCCGGTGACCATTTGGTCACGGGCTTGTGTCCGTCACACTCCTCGCGCCGCGTAGAGGCTGTAGGTGCTAGCACCACACCGCCTAGGCCACTGCAGCCACGTGCACGAGCTGGCCCGAGCATCAGCCTCCGCCTGACCTCGTTGCCGGCGATGCTTCGGCCACTCCCCGGCCAAGCCATCACCACGACTGGATGCGGGCGAGCACCAGCTGCCCGTAGCTGCTCTCTGTGTAGCAAATGGAGCCCTGTGGGCAAATCCCGTAGCACACCGCCGCGTCTGGCCTCGCCGGCGGCTAAACGCCGGCAGGCTTTGACTCGTTGACCGGCGGGTTTGACCGCTGACATGGACTGGGTGGGCCCAGGTTGACTCCTCTGAGTCAATGACAAGTGGGCCCCCCTCTGCTAACTAAATCAAATTAGTTTTAACTAAAAATAATTAGTTTAATTAACTATTGACACGCGGGACCCACCAGTCAGGTTTGACCTGGCCGACCCAGTTGACCGCTGACGTCACACCTATGCCATGCTGACGCATTAAATCAATTACTGGATTTATTCTTTAATAGGAAATTCCAGAAAATAATCAAAACTTCTAAAAATCATAGAAAATCAACCATAGCTCCAAATGCAAAGATTTATATATGAAAAATGATCAGAAAAATTCAATCTATCCATCTGTAATGGTTTCATGCATGACAAAACAAGTTAACCTTGCTGTTTAAGCAGAATGAGGTAATGCACTAATAAAGCCATGTTTAGTAAGCTAATAATTGAATCTTTGACTCAAATGAGTTCATCCCTTTCTGTTTTAGCCTGCATTAGGCCAAGACACCTTCATCTTGCCATGTCATAGCATGCATCATATTGTTGCATACTGGCATGTGTTGATTATGTTTCGGTGTGTCTTTCGTGGTAGGTTCTGCCTTCGAGGATAACCCCGAGTATCCGTCTGAAGGGCAGTACCCTACTACCACTACAACATGCAAGCAACCCATTGATCATTCCGATACAAAACCATGTTCTCGCTTCTGCTCTTGTTTACTGCATTAAGACAACGCGATTCAAACTGCTGTGTGTTACGGTAGTTGAACCCTTATCCTCTGCATGACCTGTCATTGCCACAGTAACTAGATGAAACCCACTAGCATGTGTAGGAGTTGATTGAGCCATGTATGTGATTCCTACCTTGCTATGCCTGCTATGCTTAGAGTTGTGTCAGGTCTGGTTCATCTGGGTGATGGGCTAGAGTGATATGATATGTCGGTAATGTGAGGAATGTGTTGAACATGTTTTGGTAAAGGTATCGATGAGAGGCCATGTAGGAGTACATGGTGGGTTGTTTCATTGAGACCGTCCATAAGAACTGAGATCTATATGCGAGATTTAAGATTCAGCTACTACCACACATTGGGCCCTGAAATATGACCCCGCTCGACTTACTGACCCCTCTCGCCCTCTGTCGAGGAGTTGCAACTAGTTTCTGGTGTTTGTAGGATATGTGTTGGGGCCGTGCGTAGCGCTGACCCTAGGGGTGGGCTATGATGCGGTAGATACACCGTGGCCGGGTATGCCGGGCGCCCGCTTGGCGTCTCGGGACCCTGTACACATCGTTTGGGGCCGTTGAGGACACCCCGGACGGATTTCCTTGCGGATGGAACCTGAATAGGCGATAAACCTGGACTAGAGACTTGTGAGGTTAGTCAGGTCGTGGTCTACACCCACGCCGGTTTTCGCTTGAAGTCTGCCGAGCACATGTCGTGTGCAGACGCTAAGTGGTGGAAACATGTGTGACGAAGTACACCCCTGCAGGGTATAAAACTATTCGAATAGCCGCGTCCGTGGTAAAGGACTACTTGGTTGCCTATGCAGTTCATAGACAAGTTAATGGATACTACTAAAAGACTCAAGATAAGTGTGAGTACCGAGGATGGCCCTCTCGTAGGATGATGAGGGAGGATCCTCAGTGGAGTATTGTGTTTGTGAGTAGTGGACTCGTGTGCGAAAACTATTTTACTGGTGGAGTTCCGTAGGATAGCTTAGCCAAGAGTCAAAGCTGGCTTGCTGCAATAACCCCACAACCTTCTTGAGAATAAGCATGTATAGTAGGTTCTGTTGTAAGACTTGCTGAGTACCCTCGTACTCATGTTTGCTTAATTACTGTTTTCAGACGACAACACCGCCCTCTCCGATGGGTTCTATGTAGACCTTGACGTCGACGAGTGACTAGCCACCCAGGTGGTGATCCTGGCCATGGAGGGCCCTATGTAGATAGACAGGCTTCGAGAAGCCTTCTTTCTTTCTAGTGTCTGTACTCAGACTAGTTGCTTCCGCATGTGCTTGTATGATTGAATGACTTGAGTGTCGGATCATGTGACCCCTATCTGTATGAACATGTTATGTATGGCTCTCTGGAGCCTTTAAATAAAGTACTTGAGTTGTAGAGTTTTGTTGTGATGCCATGTTGTATGTACTCATATCGGGCATATTGTGTGTATGATTGAAATGCTTGGTATGAGTGGGATCCGACAATCTAGTTGTTTATCCTTGGCAGCCTTTCTTATGGGGAAATGTAGTCTAGTGTTCCTCGAGCCATAGTAGTCCGCTACAGCCCGGTTCACCGGAGTCCTGCTAGCCCAGCACTAGTGTTCAGGACACTTGACTGGCCGGCATGTGTTTCACTTCGTTCCTATGTCTGTCCCTTCGGGGAAATGTCACGCGGTGACTTCCGGAGTCCTGCCTAGCCTGCTACAGCCCGGGTTCCCCGGAGTCCTGTTAGCCCAGTGCTACAGCCCGGAATCACTCGCTGATGACCGACATGCTCGATGTGATTCATGTATGCCTGTCTCCATAGGTCTGTGCCGCTTTGGGTTCACGACTAGCCATGTCGGCCCGGGTTCTCTGTCATATGGATGCTAGCGACACTATCATATACGTGAGCCAAAAGGCGCAAACGGTCCCGGGCCATGGTAAGACGACACCCGTGGGATACCGTGCGTGAGGCCGCAAAGTGATATGAGGTGTTACCGGCTAGATCGATGTGGCTTGGAATCGGGGTCCTGACAGTGGGAGACTGAAGGAAATATGCCCTAGAGGCAATAATAAATTTGTTATTTATAATTCCTTATGTCATGATAAATGTTTATTATTCTAGAATTGTATTAACCGGAAACTTAGTACATGTGTGAACACATAGACAAACAGAGTGTCCCTAGTATGCCTCTACTAGACTAGTCGTTAATCAAAGATGGCTAAGTTTCCTAGCCATAGACATGTGTTGTCATTCGATGAACAGGATCACATCATTAGAGAATGATGTGATGGACAAGACCCACCCGTTAGCTTAGCATTATGACCATTTAGTTTATTGCTATTGCTTTCTTCATGACTTATACACGTTCCTTTGGCTACGAGATTATGCAACTCCCGAATACCGGAGGAACACTTACTGTGCTATCAAACATCACAACATAGCTGGGTGGTTATAAATATGCTCTACAGGTGTCTCCGATGGTGTTTGTTGAGTTGGCATAGATCGAGATTAGGATTTGTCACTCCGATTGTCGGAGAGGTATCTCTGGGCCCTCTCGGTAATGCACATCACTACAAGCCTTGCAAGCAATGTGACTAATTAGTTAGTTGCGGGATGATGCATTATGGAATGAGTAAAGAGACTTGCGGTAACGAGATTGAGCTAGGTATGGTGATACCGATGATTGAATCTCGGGCAAGTAACATATCGATGACAAAGGGAACAACGTATGTTTTTGTGCGATTTGACCGATAAAGATCTTCATAGAATATGTAGGAACCAATATGAGCATCCAGGTTCTGCTATTGTTTATTGACCGGAGATGAGTCTCGGTCATGTCTACATAGTTCTCGAACTCGTAGGGTCCGCACGCTTAATGTTCGATGACGATTGGTATTATGAGTTTATGTGATTTGATGTACCGAAGGTTGTTTAGAGTCCCGGATGAGATCACAGACATGACGAGGATTCTCGAAATGGTTGAGATATGAAGATTGATATATCGGAAGGTTATGTTTGGACACCGGAAAGGTTTTAGATGAGTTCAGGCATTTTCTGGAGTACCTGGGGGTTACTGGAACCCCCCGGGGAGTTAATGGGCCTTAATGGGCCATGGTGGAAGAGAGGAGGAGGCGGCCAAGTGGTGGGGAGCCCCCCAAGCCCAATCCGAATTAGGGAGGGGGCTGGCCCCCCTTTCCTTCTCTCCCTCTTTCCCTTCCTTTCCCCTCCTAATTGGACTAGGAAAGCGGGGAAATCTACTCCTAGTAGGAGTAGGAATCCCCCTTGTTGTGCCATAGGAGGCCGACCCTCACCCTCCTCCACTCCTTTATATACGGGGGAGGGGGGCACCCATAGACACACAAGTTGATCTTAGCCGTGTGCAGTGCCCCCTCCACAGATTTCCACCTCGATCATATTGTCGTAGTGCTTAGGCAAAGCCCTGCGTTGGTAACTTCATCATTACTGTCAACACGCCATCGTGCTGACGAAACTCTCCCTCGACCTCAGCTGGATCTAGAGTTCGAGGGACGTCATCGAGCTGAACGTGTGTAGATCGCGGAGGTGTCGTGCGTTCGGTACTTGATCGGTTGGATCGCGAGGACGCTCGACTACATCAACCGCATTACTTAACGCTTCTGCTTTCGGTCCACGAGGGTACATGGACACACTCTCCCCGCTCGTTGCTATGCTTCTCCTATATAGATCTCGCGTGATCATAGGAATTTTTTTGAAATACTACGTTCCCCAACAAGTGAAGCACGAGAGTAAATGACAAAACTACTCCAGAAAGATATAAGTGAAGATCAATGAGTAGTCAAACAGTTAAATAGCCATGGGAGGTCTCTCTCTCATTCAAGATTTCATATCCAATGATTTTATTCAAACAACAAGTAAAATGAAAATATGCTCCAAGGAAAACACATATCATGTGACGAATAAAAATATAGCTCCGAGTAAGGTATACCGATAGTTGAAGACGAAAGAGGGTATGCCTTCTGGGGCATCCCCAAGCTTAGGTGCTTGAGTCTTGCTTGAATATTACCTTGGGGTGCCTTGGGCATCCCCAAGCTTAGGGTCTTTCCACTCCTTATTCTCCTCATATCGACATCTTACTCAGGCCCGTCTCCAGAAATTCGGGGCCCGGGTGCGAAATGCAAAATGAGGCCCTAAAATTTCTAGAATAGACTATTTGTTTATAGAAAAAAGTATGAATGAATTCCAACATTGCATAAATGATAGGCTTATCAAGGTAATAAAGAAAAATACAACCCTAAAGCTACTATCTTGGAAATCTTTGTGTGTGACAACTTGAACATGATCTACTAGCCTACTATATATCTTCCCTAAAAAATTGATCGATGAACTGATGCATATGCTTATAATATGCTCACTAATATAATTATTCAGCAAAACAAAATAGTCTAGATTAAATAAGGATTCAGTTTCAGTGCACATGTTGGACAGATCAGTGTTTCTCTCACCTTGGTCTCGGCCACGGGCTGCTTCTACTCGTGCATTGGGATTTGCGACTAGCTAAGTGCCCAGCGGTCTAAAGAACCGATGAATCAATTCTACATGCGGGCAGGGCTGCGGCCGTATCTCCAGAAAGGATACAAAGTGATCAATCAAACAACACTGCTAGCCTCCGTCTCCGTGTGGCGGCGCCGCACTTCCGCTAGTTCTCTTGAGAGGCTTCATTTTTTTCTCGTGAGGGCTGGATCGATAGATAGATCAATTGTTCAGCAGATTGTGTCGATTGGGGGGACTCGGGAAAGCATCGTTTGGGGGAGATTGAGGAGCAGGCCCGACCGGTAGTGCCAAAGACTAGCTGAGGAAGCCTAGTTACGTGCTAGCTCTGAAGAAAGGGCCCAAAATGAAAAAAATATACTAAGACATTGCCCCAAATCGGGGCCCCCCTGAAATTTGGGAGCCCTGTGCGGGCGCATAGCCCGCAAAACCCCCTAGACGGCCCTGATCTTACTCAAAACTTGAAAACTTCAATCACACAAAACTTAACAGAACTTCGTGAGATGGGTTAATATGATAAAGATAAATCATTCACTTTGGTACTGTCAAGATAAGATTCATAATTGTTCTCACACATTGCCTACTGTATTTCTACAATTTATATTTAGCAATATAAGCCATAGAAACTAGAAAGCAAGCAAACTATGTATTGAAAACATAATCTGTCAGAAACATAATAGTCTGTAATGATCTGAACTACAACCATACTTCTTCTACTCCAAAAATTCTGAAAAATTAGGAAAAGCTAGGATATTTGCATATCAATCTCGTGTAGAAAATTCAGATCAAAATCACACTTTTGTGATTTTCGAAAATTATTTTACTGGGCACAAAAGTTTCTGTTTTTCAGCAAGATCAAATCAACTATCACCGTAAACCATCCCAAAGGTCTTACTTGGCCCAAACACTAATTTAAACACCAAAACAAAATTACTAGAGAGGTAATAATGTGTATTTATTGAAAAACAGAACCAAAAACCAAAAACATAAAAATAAAATTGGGTTGCCTCCTAACAAGCGCTATTTTTTAACGACCCTAGCTAGGCATGATATTTTAATTATACTCTTCCAAGCCCAATTTCGATGATAGTCTTATTCATACTCCAAAAGTTCATGGAGCATTCTACAATTAATATAGATTTACCAACATCCAAGCTCAAAATATATAAGTGAAGCACACAAAGCATTCTATAAAGCCATACTCAAAAGATTTATGTGAAGCACAAAGAGCATTCTATAAAGCCATACACAAAAGATTTAAGTGAAGCGCATGAAGCATTCTATAAATCAGTGAAGGACTATCGCATACTATCATGGTGCATAAAGGAAAAGAAAGGAAAAATAAACTCAAAAGACACATATCATGTGAACAAAACAAAAGCCGAGGTGATGATGAGTTCTTGAAGGGATCTTCTTCAAGGTTCGAGAAGCTCGCGATTTGTTAGATGAAAAGCGCCAGCACGGAAGCGTACAGGGTAATCCGGCGTGGGACCACCCCGGTTTGTAGTTTTCCTGCCGCCCGTCGTTCTATGATCGCCCGAGACTGACAGGCGTTTGTTCCCTGTACAATTAAGAATCTAAGCCAAGTCAATCTTGAGGTTCTGCTGCGAGGCGGCAGGAGCAAAGACCAAGACCAAAAGAGATGAGATCAGACAAAAAAGATGTCAACAGATGCAAGCCACGTTTGAGATGAGGAAACACTGAAGACAAAACCGACAGCGACCTGGACCTCGTCTCGGCCTCGTTTTTTGCTGCACCGTGGACAGCTCTCAGCAGCCGCAAATCCTGGGCTGGCTGATATTATTAAATTAGATCTGAGGCGAACTGCTATCTGAGCAACACAGGGATCAGTCTGGTCTGATTTTATTAAACTAGATTTACCTTGTTCTCCTCTGGACCAAGGGTCACATGGAAGATGCTGGTCCTCTGGACCGACCTGTACAAGAATCCAGACGCCAGGGCCCTTTCTTTTTTCCTTGGTGCTGCCGATGATTCATCTACTGATTGGAAGGATCGCTGCTACATCCGTCTAGAAGAGTCAAAGGTCATCATTCGAGAAAGTCCTAAAAAAACATCCGATGGAAATCATGCCTTATCACGAGGTTCAGGCATACAAAGTCAAGGAGATATTTCGAAGAAAGAAAGAAGGGAACGGCCTCGACCCGGCTTCAGGGTTCGGTCACGACCCGGAATATGCTTCGTTGTGGAGTCGCCCACAGCACGCAAGTCGCTATCGAGATTACCAAGCCGCCGAGACAGTTAACTTCTACGGCGATACACTGTTTTGCTGATTTCAAACCCCGAGGCATCAAGTCACAAGCTGCTGGTGCTACGACATTTTGGGTAAAGGTCGAGGATGATTTCATCAACCACAAGTACTACTTGGTGCTCACGAGGAGTACTAGTTGACTAATCTAGTACTAATTGCGGTGAACTGCTACGACCCCTGCACGATACTACGAGGTGCTATCCTTCCTATGTATTTTATCAGTACATGTTAAATTCATCCGACAACAATTGCTCTGGTCTGTAATGTTTTTACGCAGGGCGACTATTAAAAAAAGGAGGGTGGGGGGTATACCACGAATGCATGTTCGGCTGTGCCGCACCGCTTCACGGACAGACATGTCATGGTCCGGTTTACATCAACGCGTCGGCCGACTCGCCCGTCCGTGCCGCATTACAGCGCTACAGACGACTCACCCGGCCGTCCTCGTGACCGGTTCACGCATATGCACCAGCTTATAACGCGGAGGACAACTTGCTCGTCCACACCGGCTTACAACGCCTCGGCCGACTCATCTGTCTACTTCCGCTGGCGACTCGCTTGTGGTTGATTTCAGCTTCACCGTCGTGATCCTCAACACCGTGGCTGATAATTTTCGGCCTAGTATGTCAAGGTTAAATCCATCCAGTCAATTTTTTATTGATACATTTTTATAATTTCGAGAACAATTACTCTCGTCTGCAATACCTTTTATGCAGGATAATTAGTCGCGACAAAAGTGGCTCATACCATGGGTACAGAGCACGCGCTGGCAACATCCTGCCTGGTGTTCGTCCATGCCATATTACACGGTGAATGGATGCGTGCAAGACGCCGTCTTTACGACCCAGTTTACATCAGCTGGCTGGGACCGCACCTACGATTAACTCGCTCGTGCCGGCTTATAACGTCACGGCCGATTCATCCGTCTGCTCCCGCGGCCGATTCACCCGTGAGTGATTTTAGTTTCACTTAGTGATCATCAGCTTCATGGCGAATTATTTTTGGCCTAAACACATCAGGTGATATCCATCTAAAATATATTTTATTAGCACATATAATTTTTGTCAAAGAGCAGTTTATCTTTGCCTTGGTCTGCAATATTGTTTATGCAGGACAATTATTTACTGTAAAAGCTATGGCTGTGTCATTGATGAATAACTCGCGCCACCATTAAAAGGCGCTAGTATCTTACCATGCCATCAAGATCGATGAATATATGTGCAAGCTGCCATTCTGCAGACCGGTTTACATCAATGATGTGGCTAACTCGCCCGTCCACGCCGGTTTACAACGCCGCGGCCGATTCATGTGTCTGTGCCGCCTCTGAAGCCGCGGTCGTCTTTGTCGTCCGTATCTCGCGGCCTGGTCTACATCAACACACCGGGCCGCACCTGTCTGCATGAGCTATTTATTGACCGCCGTTTGCGATGGCTGACTCAATGGACATGCGCACAAGTCGCCGCCACTACAGTTTGGTTAAGACTTCAAACAACCAGCTGGGATGAACCACTGGCCGGATTATTGACACAAATCATACATAGTCATTTATAACCTGCCACGATCGGCTTCAAGTTTCCTTGGATTCATATTGCGTTACCAAACGCCAAGGATATACAATGAGTGTTGCGAAGATCGTTAACTCACCACCTTGCTTCCATCTTTAACATATTACAAGCGTTCTGCTGTTCAGCTATATGCCGCTTTATATCATGGTCAAATATGGAGAATCTCAAGCCAACTCCTTGAGTCACCTTGAGACTCGGGGGCTACGATGACATGACTCAGCAAATCTTGCCAATTTCAGCAAATTTAAGAACCCCAGGACGATGGAGGGAAAGATAACCCGGTCCCAGAGGCTACTATTATATTGATGAAAATTTAAAGGCGTCAGAACATTTCCGGCTTAGAAAGTATATGACAGTTACAAAATCCCGGCTCAATGAAGAAGTTCCAGGTCATCAAAAAGGATTCCAGTTTACAATCCGGTTCAAGGGAAATCTGTCTCCCACAAAGCTCTGAAGCTCTCAAATCTGATTTAAGAATTTCGGGTTCAAAAAGAATTAATTTCTCGCAAGTTCGAGTTTAAAGGCCGTCAGAAAATTTCCGGCTGAAAATGAAGATTCCGGTTTAAAATCTGGTTCAAGGGAAAGATGTCTCCCACAAAGCTTTGAAGCTCTCAATATCCGGTTTAACATCCGGTTCAAGGAGAAGTTATCTCTTGCAAAAAATTAAAGGTTGCCGAAGAGGACCTACTGCTATGATGCGCGGTTCAAACATGGGTATCCTGCCTTATTGGCTTATCATATTATTGATCACGTGGGGGCTTCTGTTTATAAAGCGTCCTATTTACCCATTGATCTGGCTTATAAAGCCACATATAAAAATCACTTAGGGGCTTGGTCGTATTCGAACCATAGCTACACCTCTGGATAGGCGTAAGGCCACCAGAGAAATCACTTGGGGGCTTGGTCGTGATTGAACCATAGCTACACCTCTTGATCGGCATAAGGCCACCAGGGAAATTACTTAGGGGCCAAAGAGAGTGTTGCAAAAGCACAACTTAAACATAGGCACCCACTGAGCACAGCTCAGAATATTGCTTGGGGATTCTTTGCTTCGCAATGAACACAAAATCTACACTTGTAATAGGCTATCAAGCCACGGCCTGGAAGCCTGGTGTATACACCTAAAACCTCGGGTTAGCCTGCCTTTTTAAGTAAGCCACTCCGTCCAGGTAAACCTGGTATGACCCGCCAAACTTTTGACAAGTCAATCTCAAAGTTAAAACGATGATTGGTTAAAGATTGAGGTCCATCTTAAAAGGCTTTGTAAAATGGTTTAACTCAGCGGCCTGTCAGCCCATGAAAAGCCTCGAATTTGGGGCCTGGCAGCCCGTGAAAAGCCTCGACTACAAGTTTTCATATGCTTTTATTTGCCAAGTTTTTTCTCTTTTGATGAGATTTATAATGGTTTTGATAAACCATCATTTATTAACCTGGCCTGGCTTTCGACTATAAGTCGCCAGTATGATGATAAATTATCCAGTGTTTATTAACCCGGACTGGCTTGAGATTATAAGTCGTCAGTATATATTTGGATTGCGCCATTGGAATCATGCGCTCATAAATCATTGGATTATATTATTCAAATCTTCAAATAGCCAACATGGCTGGATTTTATTATGGTTATCAATAACCAATATTATGATTAAGGTTTTCAAAGTCGCTTTAGCGCAATGGCTATTATATTATCAATGGATATGATTTATTCTACAATTGAAGGAATAGTCCCGAGTCGCTGCAGGCTTACGACCCGGCACTTGGGGGCTACATTATTCAAGTTGAGATTACATCAAATATGCAAGTCCCATGTCACTGCCAGCATGCACCATGACACTTGGGGGCTAATGCAAAGTCATTTTTACTGGTCTTATTGAAGACCCGACTCATCATATCATAATGAGCTGGCCCTTGGGGGCTACTAATTGCTTCTGTCAAAAAATTTAAGGTACACAAGCTTTAATCCATTATATTGAAAGGTTTATTGCTCAGTTGGTAGAGCACAAGGCTCTTAACCTTGTGGACATATGTTCAAGCCCCATGATGAGGGTTACATCATATGATGTAATATAAAGTCCCAGTTCAATATTATCTTATTGACCCGGCCCTTGGGGGCTACATTGGTTGAAGTTTTTATGAGCATAAGGCAATTACAAGTCCCAGGTTGCTGCAAGTATAACAACCCAGTACTTGGGGGCTACATATGTGGAATATTCAGTTGTGACTAGTGACTGAGATGAACAATCTGGATTTCTTCAAGGTTGCAACATTTATATTGAAACAAGTCTTAAGCTATCACTATGTTCTCCTCTTAAGACTTGGGGGCTATAGGTAATATGCATATAAAGGAGGAACATATTCAAATTCTCAGTTTTGGGCAAATCAGGAAGATTAATTGTGTGACCTGGTATTGGCAACAATCATAACCCGGGGTCTATAAACGGTCATGACCCGGGATCATTAGTTTTTATAACCCGACAATTTTGGCAATGATAAGCCGACAAGTTCTACATTCTCAAACCGGCTGATATCAGTTGAATATTTGAAGACCAATATTTTTGTCAAATTAGACCATTGAAGGCCGATTCAAATGGATTCTTTATTTACAAAATATCTTCTGCAAGCAAATTGATTATGAAGCTGGTATATTGACTCGGATTTTTCAGAAGGAAGAAATGACAAGGACTTAAGGATGATCAAGTGCCGGTTTATAAGAATATTTAAACCGGAGCACAACCCGCCAAATTTGTTCTTGTGTTTATGTTGCAGATTAGTTTAACATGGATAAATCCAAATTAAACTGGGGGCTAATGTCGGGTATATACCCCGCGGCGTAACCCGACACGAAGTATAAGTCGGCCGGACTTAGCGACTCACTGGTAACCCGACGGGCGGGACAGACGGATGACAAGGCCCAAGGCCTAGAAGGCCGGTTCATACTATGGTGGGCCGGTTTACAAGGAATGGCATAAGGAATATTCTCTTATAAACGAAGCAAGACTAGGACTCCACTTGTAATAGAGTAATCCTAATCCTACTAGGACTAGTCATGTAACCCGCCCCTTCAACATATATAAGGAGGGGCAGGGCTCCCCAAAGAGGGACAAGCAACAAAGAAGCAAGAAACGATAGCTAAGGCTAGACACAACTAGAGGAGAGCCGGCTTATGCGGCATCACCCTCATGAGCATAATGAGACCTAGCCACAAACAACATGTAGGGCTATTACCGGATGATGTTTCCCGGGACCCAAAGCTGTCTAAATCCTTGTCTTATGTGTTGATCCGCCTCGCGTCTCTTGATTCTGACCAACCCCTTCAAGCTACCGCATAGATGCGTTGGCCTCACGACTAAGTCCTCACACTAGGATATCTGCCGTGACAATTCCACGACATATACTGATAACTGTTGAAGAAGAAAGATGGGATGCCAAGCGGGGAATCCCCAAGCTTAGATGCTTGAGTATCCTTGAAATATTTACTTGGGGTGCCTTGTGCATCCCCAAGCTTGAACTCTTGCCTCTCCTTATTCTTCTCATATCGATAACTCCTCGATCTTCGAACGCTTCATCGACACAAAACTTAACAAAAAAACTTGTGAGATCCGTTAGTATAATAAAGCAAATCACTACTTTTAGGTACTGTTGTAAACTCATTCCAATTTCATATTAGCATTATATCTACTGTACTCCAACTTCATCATGGTTTATACTGAAGGAAATATTCCCTAGAGGCAATAATAAAGTTGTTATTTTATATTTCCTTATATCATGATAAATGTTTATTATTCATGCTAGAATTGTATTAACCGGAAACTTGATACATGTGTGGATACATAGACAAAACACCGTGTCCCTAGTAAGCCTCTACTACATTAACCCGTTAATCAAAGATGGTTAAGTGTCTTAACCATAGAAATGTGTTGTCATTTGACGAACGGGATCACATCATTACACGAGTGATGTGATGGACAAGACCCATCCATTAGCTTAGCATATTGATCATTTAGTTTTATTGCTATAGCTTTCTTCATGTCAAATACATATTCCTTCGACTATGAGATTATGCAACTCCCGGATAACGGAGGAATACCTTATGTGCTATCAAACATCACAATGTAACTAGGTGATTATAAAGATGCTCTGCAGGTATCTCCGAAGGTGTTTGTTGGCTTGACATAGATCAAGATTAGGATTTGTCACTCCGAGTATCGGAGAGGTATCTCTGGGCCCTCTCGGTAATGCACATCATAAGAAGCCTTGCAAGCAATGTGACTAACGAGTTATTTGCGGGATGATGTATTACGGAACGAGTAAAGAGACTTGCTGGTAACGAGATTGAACTAGGTATGCAGATACCACGATCGAATCTTGAGCAAGTAACACACCGATGGACAAAGGGAATAACGTATGTTGTCATAACAGTGAGACCGATGAAGATCTTCATGGAATATGTAGGAGCCAATATGAGCATCTAGGTTCCGCTATTGGTTATTGACCGGAGATGTGTCTCGGTCATGTCTACATAGTTCTCGAAACCGTAGGGTCTGCACGCTTAATGTTCGATGATGGTTTAGTATTATATGAGTTATGTGATTTGGTGACCGAATGTTGTTCGACGTCCCAGATGAGATCACGGTCATGACAAGGAGTCTCTAAATGGTCGAGAGGTAAAGATTGATATATAGGACGATGGTATTCGGACACCGGAAGTGTTCCGGAGGGTATCAGGTACTTATCGGGTCACCGGAAGGTGTTTCGGGTACCACCGACAATCCTATGGGCCATATGGGCCTTGTGAAGGAACACACCAGCCCACAAGGGGCTGGTGCGCCCTATAAGGCTATAGGAGGAGGAGAAGGAAAGGGGGGAAGGGCAATGTAAGTGTGGACTAGGATTCCCACTTCCTTCCCTCACGCCCCATCTTTCCTTCCCCTTCATACATACAAGGAACAGGGGGAGGCCGAATTGGGGAGGACCCCAAGTAGGATTCCTCCTACTTGGGGCGCCCCTTGGCTACCTCTCCTCCCCCCATATATATATATATATATATATATATATATATATATATATGGGGGGGCACCGCTAGAAAAAACACCAACAATTGTTAGTCGTGTGCGGCGCCCCCTCCACAGTTTACGCCTCCGGTCATATCTTCGTAGTGCTTAGGCGAAGCCCTGCGCAGATCACTTCACCATCACCATCACCACGCCGTCATGCTGACGGAACTCTCCCTTGACACTTTGCTGGATCAAGAGTTTGAGGGACGTCATCGAGCTGAACGTGTGCAGAACTCGGAGGTGCCGTACGTTCGGTGCTTGATTGGTTGGAATGAGAAGCAGTTCGACTACATCAACCGCGTTGTCAAACGCTTCCGCTTTCGGTCTACGAGGGTACGTGGACACACTTTCCCGCTCTCATTGCTATGCATCTCCTAGATAGATCTTGCTTGAGCGTAGGATTTTTTAAAATTGCATGCTACGTTTCCCAACAGTGGTATCCGAGCCAGGTCTATGCATAGATGATATGCACGAGTAGAACACAAAGAGTTGTGGGCGGTGATCATCATACTGCTTACCCCCAATGTCTTATTTTGATTCGGCATTTTATTTGGATGAAGCGGCCCAGACCAACCTTACATGACCACGTTCATGAGACCGGTTCCACCGACAGACATGCAACTAGTTTTGCATAAAGGTGGCTGGCGGGTGTCTGTTTCTCCAACTTTAGTTGAATCGAATTTGACTGGGGCCGGTCCTTGTTGAATGTTAAAACAACAAACTTGTTAAATCACCGTTGTGGTTTTGATACGTAGGTAAGAACGGTTCTTGCTAGAAGCCCGTAGCAGCCAGGTAAAACTTGCAACAACAAAGTAGAGGATGTCTAACTTGTTTTTGCAGGGCATGTTGTGATGTGATATGGTCAAGACATGATGTGATATACGTTATTGTATGAGATGATCATGTTTTGTTAAATTCACTGGCAACCAGCAGGAGCCTTATGGTTGTCTCTTTCTTGTATGAAATGCAAATGCCATGTAATTTCTTTACTTTATCACTGTGCGTTAGCGATAGTTGTAGAAGCAATAGTTGGTCAGACGACCACGACACTACGATGGAGATCAAGGTGTCAAGTCGGTGGTGATGGAGATCATGATGGTGCTTTGGAGATGGAGATCAAAGGCATAAGATGATGATGGCCATATCATGTCACATATTTTGATTGCATGTGATGTTCATCTTTTATGCATCTTATTTTGCTTAGTACGGAGGTAGCATTATAAGATGATCCCTCACTAAAATTTCAAGGTATAAGTGTTCCCCCTGAGTATGCACCGTTGCGACAGTTCTCGTGCTGAGATACCACGTGATGATCGGGTGTGATAGGCTCTACGTTCACATACAACGGGTGCAAGACAATTTTGCACACGCGGAATACTCGGGTTAAACTTGACGAGCCTAGCATGTACAAACATGGCCTCGGAACACTGGAGACCGAAAGGTCGAATGTGAATCATATAGTAGATATGATCAACATAGAGATGTTCACCATTGAAGACTAATCCATCTCACGTGATGATCAGACATGGTTTAGTTGATTTGGATCACGTATCACTTAGATGACTTGAGGGATGTCTATCTAAGTGGGAGTTCTTAAGTAATTTGATTAGTTGAACTTAATTTATCATGAACTTAGTCCTGATAGTATTTGTATATCTATGTTGTAGATCAATAGCTCACGTTGTAGCTCCCTTATGTTTTTTATATGTTCCTAGAGAAAACTAAGTTGAAAGATGATAGTAGCAATGATGCGGACTGGGTCCATGATCTGAGGATTATCCTCGTTGCTACACAGAAGAATTATGTCCTTGATGCACCGCTAGGTGACAGACCTATTGCAGGAGCAGATGCAGACGTTATGAACGTTTGACAAGCTCGGTATGATGACTACTTGATAGTTTAGTGCAGCATGCTTTACGGCTTAGAACCGGGACTTCAAAAACGTTTTGAACGCCATGAAGCATATAAGATGTTCCAAGAGTTGAAATTGATATTTCTGACTCATGCCCATGTCGAGAGGTATGATACCTCTGACAAGTACTTTGCCTACAAGATGGAGGAAAATGGTCAGCCAGTTAGAATGTACTCAGAATGTCTGGGTAGTACAATTGCTTGAATCAAATGGGAGTTAATCTTCTAGATAAGATAGTGATTGATAGAGTTCTCTAGTCACTATCACCAAGCTAGTAGAACTTCGTGATGAACTATAATATGCATGGGATGACGAAAATGATTCCCGAACTCTTCGTGATGCTGAAATCGGCGAAGGTAGAAATCAAGAAAAAGCATCAAGTGTTGATGGTTGACAAGATTACTAGTTCCAAGAAAAAGGGAAAAGGAAAAGAAAGGGAACTTCAATAAGAATGACAAGCAAGTTTCCACTCCCGTGAAGAAGCTGGAAGCTAGACCTAAGCCTGAAACTAAGTGCTTCTACTGCAAACGGAATGTTCACTGGAAGCGAAACTACCCAAAATACTTGGCAGATAAGAAGGATGGCAAAGTGAACAAAGGTATATTTGATATACATGTTATTGATGTGTACTTTACTAGTGTTCATAGTAACCCCAGGGTATTTGATACCGGTTCAGTTGCTAAGATTAGTAACTCAAAACAGGAGTAGCAAAATGAACAAAGACTAGTTAAGGGCGAGGTGACGATGTGTGTTGAAGTGATTCCAAGGTTGATAAGATCACCATCGCACACTCCCTCTACCTTCGGGATTAGTGTTGACCTAAATAAATGTTATTTAGTGTTTGCGTTGAGCATGAATATGATTAGATCATGTTTATTGCGATATAGTTATTCATTTAAGTCAGAGAATAATTGTTGTTCTGTTTAAATGAATAAAACATTCTATGGTCATACACCCAATGTAAATGGTTTATTGAATCTCGATCGTAGTGATACACATGTTCATAATATTGATGCCAAAAGATGCAAAGTTGATAATGATAGTGCAACATATTTGTGGCACTGCTGTTTAGGTCATATTGATGTAAAGTGCATGAAGAAACTCCATACAGATGGGCTTTTAGAATCACTTGATTATGAATCATTTGATACTTGCGAACCATGCCTCATGGGCAAGATGACTAAAACTCCGTTCTCCAGAACAATGGAGCAAGCAAATGACTTATTGGAAATAATACATACCGATGTATGCAGTCCAATGAGTGTTGAGGCATGCGGCGAGTATCGTTATTTTCTGACCTTCACAGATGATTTAAGGAGATATGGGAATATCTACTTGACAAAACACAAGTCTGAAACATTTCAAAAGTTCAAAGAATTTTGGAGTACAAGAAAATAAAGTTTCTATGATTTGATCGCGGAGGCAAATATTTGAGTTACGATTTTGGCATTCATTTAAAACAATGTGGATTAGTTGCACAACTCACGCCACCTGGAACACCACAATGTAATGGTGTGTCCGAACATCGTAATCATACTTTATTAGATATGGTGTGATCTATGATGTCTCTTACCGTTTTACCACTATCATTTTGGGGTGATGCATTAGAGACAGCTGCATTCACTTTAAATAGGGCACCGTCTAAATCCATTGAGACGACACCGTATGAACTATGGTTTGGTAAGAAACCTTAGCTGTCGTTTCTTAAAGTTTGGGGTTGCGATGCTTATGTGAAAAAGCTTCAGCCTGATAAGCTCGAACCCAAATCGAAGAAGTGCGTCTTCATAGGATACCCAAAAGAAACTGTTGGGTACACCTTCTACCATAACTCCGAAGGCAAGATCTTGGTTGCTAAGAATGGTTACTTTCTAGAGAAGGAGTTTCTCTTGAAAGAAGTGAGTGGGAGGAAAGTAGAACTTGATGAGGTAATTGTCTCTCGGATTGGAAAGTAGCTCACCAAAGAAATCCGTTCCCGTGATGCCTACACAAACTAGAGAGGAAGCTAATGATGTTGATCATGAAACTTTAGATCAAGTTACTACAGGACCTCGTAGGTCAAACATAGCATGTTACGCACCAGAGTGGTACGGTAACCCTGTTCTGGAAGTCATGTTACTAGACCATGACGAACCTATGAACTATGAAGAAGCGATGATGAGCCCAGATTCCGATAAATGGCTTGAGGCCATGAAATTTGAGATGGGATCCATGCATGAGAACAAAGTGTGGACCTTGGTTGACTTTCCCATGATCGGCGAGTCATAGAGAATAAATGGATTTTCAAGAAGAAGACTGACGATGATGGTAATGTTACTGTCTACAAAGCTCAAGGAGTTGACTACGACGAGACCTTCTCACCCGTAGCGATGCTTAAGTCTGTCTGAATCATGTTAGTAGTTGCCGCATTTTATGATTATGAAATCTGGCAAATGGACGTCAAAACTACATTCCTTAATGGATATCTTAAAGAAGAGTTGTATATGATGCAACCAGAAGGTTTTTGTTGATCCTAACGGTGCTAACAAAGTGTGCAAGATCCAGTGATCCATCTATGGACTGGTGCAAGCATCTCGGAGTTGGAATATACGCTTTGATGAGGTGATAAAAGCATATGGTTTTATACAGACTTTTGGTGAAGCCTATATTTACAAGAAAGTGAGTGGGAGCTTTGTAGCATTTCTGATATTATATGTGGATGTAATATTGTTGATCAGGAATATATAGAATTACTGGATAGCGCAAAAGGATACTTGAATAAGATTTTTTTCAATAAAATATCTCGGTGAAGCTGCTTATATATTGAGCATCAAGATCTATAGAGATAGATCAAGACGCTTGATAGGACTTTCACAAAGCACATACCTTGACAAGTTTTTGAAGGAGTTCAAAATGGACCAGTCAAAGAATGGGTTCTTACTTGAGTTACAAGGTGTGAAGTTGAGTAAGACTCAAAACCCGACCAGGGCAGAATATATAGAGAGAATGAAAGTCATTCCCCATGCCTCAGTCATATGTTCTATGAAGTATGCCATGTTGTGTACCAAACCTATTGTGTACCTTGCCATAAGTCTGGCAGGGAGGTACCAATAGTGATCCAAGAGTAGATCACTAGACAACGGTCAAAATTATCCTTAGAGGACTAAGGAAATATTTCTCGGTTATGGAGGTGATAAAGAGTTCGTCGTAAAGAGTTATGTCGATGCAAGCTTTGACACTAATCTAGATGACTCTAAGTTTCAATCTAGATACGTATTGAACGTGTGAGCAATTAGCTAGAGTAGCTCCATGTAGAGTATTGTAGACATAGAAATTTGCAAAATACATACGGATCTGAATGTGGCAGGCCCGTTGACTAAACTTCTCTCACAAGCAAAACATGATCACACCTTAGTACTCTTTGGGTGTTAATCACATAGCGATGTGAACTAGATTATTGACTCTAGTTAACCCTTTGGGTGTTGGTCACATGGCGATGTGAACTATGGGTGTTAATCACATAAAGATGTGAACTATTGGTGTTAAATCACATGGCGATGTGAACTAGATTATTGACTCTAGTGCAAGTGGGAGACTGAAGGAAATATGCCCTAGAGGCAATAATAAAGTTGTTATTTTATATTTCCTTATATCATGCTAAATGTTTATTATTCATGCTAGAATTTTAGTAACCGGAAACTTGATACATGTGTGGATACGTAGACAAAACACCGTGTCCCTAGTAAGCCTCTACTAGACTAGCTCGTTAATCAAAGATGGTTAAGTTTCCTAACCATAGATACGTGTTGTCATTTGATGAACAGGATCACATCATTACGAGAGTGATGTGATGGACAAGACCCATACGTTGGCTTAGCATATTGATCGTTCAGTTTTATTGCTATTGCTTTCTTCATGTCAAATACATATTCCTTCGACTATGGGATTATGCAACTCCCGGATACCGCAGGAATACCTTGTGTGCTATAAAACGTCATAATGTAACTGGGGGATTATAAAGATTCTCTATAGGTATCTCCTAAGGTGTTTGTTGGGTTGGCATAGATCAAGATTAGGATTTGTCACTTCGAGTATCGGAGAGGTATCTCTGGCCCTCTCGGTAATGCACATCATAAGAAGCCTTGCAAGAAATGTGACTAGTGAGTTAGTTGCAGGATGATGTATTGCGGAATGAGTAAAGAGACTTGCCGGTAACATGATTGAACTAGGTATGAAGATACCGACGATCGAATCTCGGGCAAGTAACATACTGATGGACAAAGGGAATAACGTATGTTGTCATAATGGTTCCACCAATGAAGATCTTCATAGAATATGTAGGAGCCAATATGAGCATCCAGGTTTCGCTATTGATTATTGACCGGAGTGGTGTTTCGGTCATGTCTACATAGTTCTCGAACCCGTAGGGTCCGCACGCTTAACGTTGAATGACGTTTTAGTATTATATGTGTTATGTGATTTGGTGACCGAATGTTGTTCGGAGTCCGGATGAGATCACGAACATGCCAAGGAGTTTCAAAATGGCCGAGACATAAATATTGATATACAGGACGATGGTATTCGGACACCGGAAGTGTTCCTGAGGGTATCAGGTACATATCGGGTCATCGAAAGGTGTTTCGGGTACCCCCGACAATCCTATGGGCCATACGGGCCTTGTGAAGGAACACACCAGCCCACATGGGGCTGGTGCGCCCTATAAGGCTATAGGAGGAGGAGAAGGAAAGGGGGAATGGCAAGGAAAGTGTTTATTAGGATTCCACTTCCTTCCATCACCCCCTCTTTCCTTCCCCTTCAGACATACAAGGAAGGGGGGAGGCCGAATTGGGGAGGACCCCTAGTAGGATTCCTCCTACTTGGGGCGCCCCTTGGCTGCCTCTCCTCCCCTCCAACCTATATACATGGGGGGCACTGCTAGAAAACACACCAACAATTGTTAGCCATGTGCGGAGCCCCCCTCCACAGTTTACGCCTCCGGTCATATCTTCGCAGTGCTTAGGCGAAGCCCTGCGCGGATCACTTCACCATCACCGTCACCACGCCGTCGTGCTGACGGAACTCTCCCTCAACACTTTGCTGGATCAAGAGTTCGAGGGACGTCATTGAGCTGAACATGTGCAGAACTCGGAGGTGCCGTACGTTCGGTGCTTGATCGGTTGGAACGAGAAGAAGTTCGACTACATCAACCGTGTTGTTAAACGCTTCCGCTTTCAGTCTACGAGGGTACGTGGACACACTCTCCCCCTCTCGTTGCTATGCATCTCCTAGATAGATCTTGCATGCATGTAGTAATTTTTTTGAAATTGCATGTTATGTTTCTCAACACATACCCCCAGATACAACTCATAGATTCATCAAAATAAGCGAACAACACATAGAAAATAGAATATGTCAAGAACAGGACAATCTGTAGCAATCTTTAAACTTCATATACTTCTGTAACTCCAAAAATTCTAAAAAAAATAGGAAAAAAATAAATTTTTTGCATATAAGTACTGTGTAAAAATTTCAGAATTTTATCATGTTTAAAAAATGTAAATTTAATTACTACAGCAAAAATTTCTGTTTTTTCTGCTGCACACACCAAACAAGCAAAATAAACATTCTAAAGCCAAACCTTGGCACATTATTTTTATAATACAATGGATATATACAAGGGGATAATTATTTGTGAGAAACTTCCACGAAAAATTCTACATTGTTGCCATGAGCATGAACACAAGTGTTCAAGGTCGACCCTCACTTCTCCAATACATAACCTTCCAATCACTTCTCTTTTTGGAAAAGTTTTTAGGCACAAGAGGCAAGTTTTTTTTTTGTATTTTGCATACCTTTAACAATATTTTTTGTTTGTTTCACCCACAACTAAATAAAACAAAAACAAAAGGGAAAACAAAATCTACTTAGTGAAGAAAGCAAACAAGCACACACGAGAATATCAAGCCCACACTATTGCTCCCCGGCAACGGAGCCAGAAAAGAGCTTGATAGTCCCCAAGTGCAAAGAATCATTGTAGCAATTTCCAAAGGTGTAAGTGATAAGTATGGAGTGTCGAACCCACAAGGAGCTAAATGTAAGATCAATATTCTCTCAAGTCCTATCTCCCACTGATATGACTCTACGTACACCGAACGTTTGCTTCCATCTAGAAACAAGAAATAAAACTACATTGTGGGTATGAAGAGGATAGCGTTGCATGATATCAGAGAGATAAAGTATAAAAATAGGTGCTGCTAATATAAAGTTAGAATATATTGCTATATATTATAAATAGCGAGTGTGGAATAATGATGGATCGGTGTGCGGAATTGTCCTAGGCAATTGTTAACAAGATCTGTAACCATTATTGCCATTTTATATGAGGGAGAGGCATAAGCTAACATACTTTCTCTACTTGGATCATATGCACTTATGATTGGAACTCTAGCAAGCATCTGCAACTACTAAAGATCATTAAGGTAAAACCCAACTGTTGGGATATAGCTCCGAGGTGTGACCCGCCCAGGAGGGGCCGGGTTATACCATTGGCGGTTTAATATGAAGAAGGTCCAAGGAGGCCCAAGGAGAAGTGTGAAGACAACGGTTTATGGAGGTAGGCCTGGTGAAAGCCCACGACCTAGGCCTATGAACCGCCGTATGATGACTTGCCCTATAAGGCATGAGTAGTTAGAAACCGAGCCGGTCATGTTGTGTGAGCCGGCCGGGACTCTGTAAACCTTCGGGTCTCGACCTATGTATATAAATGTGAGACCCAGTGGCGGGTTAACTCAAGAGACAATCAATCAAGAACTAGGTCAAGCGTATTTGCTCCCTTGTAATCGAAACTAAAGCAATACTACTAGAAGCAGGAGTAGGCTTTCCTTTGTGTATTTTGTTCCCGTTCGACCCCTTAAAGCTAACTACGTTGCGATGGTCCACACCTAAGTCCTTTTGCTAGGACATCTGCCATGAAAAATCCACGATAGTTGGCACCTACCATGGGGCTCGAGCACGGTGGTTTCGAGTTCTTGAAGGGCAGCTTCTCAGGGATCAAGGGATACACCATGGGCCAGGTGACTAAGAGCTGCAGCGGCAAGATCTACATCGACGATGCTAGCTGGGGTCCCGAGGCTAATTCAATCGAGTACGGGTACCGGGTCCCCTTCGATGGAATTCATGTTTTCATCGGCAAAATCGACGAGTCGGAGCCTGAGCCGGACGCCTGCACTGACACCATTGAGATGGCTCTGTTGGTTTTGTTCATGGGGCGAATCTTGAGGAAGGCTCTGTGTCTGGTGGAGAGACTGCCATCTATTCAGGTGATGAGTCTTCAACCGACAAAACCGAGTCAATCTATAAACTACAAGACATCGGGCTTGGGGGCTCCTCCGATGGCGACAGTATTCCGGACTCCTATGAGCCGCCGAGCAGGGCTGCTATCTTCATGGCCGGCACGCAACATATGGTGAATTCATCGACTGCCGCGGCTGCTGTGACAGCCGAGGCGAGCGGCTCTGCACGTCCGCCGGCTCAGGTCTTATCCGAGCTCTTGGACTCTTTGGCGACTTTGTTGGCCGCAGAGGTAACCCTGGCGACTCAAGCACAACGTAATGTGGAGGTTGCGAAATTGCGGGATGAGATAGCCCAAGCTAGAGAGGAGCTCAATGCAGAGAATGTCAGGATGGCAATGGAGCAAGCCGCGTTGGAGGCCGATGCACAACGGATTCAAGTAGAAGCTTTCCGGTTAAACTTGGATCAGAATGCATCAAATGATGTTCTTCGAATTATTACACCTGGAGCAGGGCTGAGTAACCCACATGACGTGTCTCGGGCTGCGGAGGCGCCCACAACTGGGGCGGTGGCTCAGCCCCGCATAACAGACCCGCCTCGTTTGAATTTGAACCCGCCTCAACGCATGCCGACACCTCCAGGTCATTATTCTAACCCGCTGGATAACATGATTGCCGCGACTTCAAGGCTGGTGGCTCTTCCAGTTGAAGGCGAGTTCCCAGCTATGATAGAGACCCAGAATGCCGTGTAACTTCTTCAGACGGCTATGGCTCAACAGGCGGCTTACTCTTACAATCGAGAGCGAATTCATTCAACTCCGCGCCATAGTCGAAGCTACAGTCGGCGCATTGAGTCGCCGGCGGTTTCCAGCAGTGAGCGGCGTTGTAACCTGCCCGTGATGGTAACAATGTTCAAGCCATCAGGGAACAGGTGAGAGCACGTCAAGAGGCGGAACTAGCGGCTCAATTAGTGGCTCATCAGCAGCTCCAGCGAAACCTTTCAGCGTCTGTGGAGGCTGGGATGACTTCCAGGACGGTGGGTGTGCCATGCCTAGTGCCGGCTCTGCGTAACGAGTGTGTGCCTAAATATTTTAAAGGTCCTCGCAAGGTACCTAATTACACAGCTGATCTTCCGCATGAGGCTTGGATCGAGAGCTACGAGCTGGCTATGGAGATGCTAGGCATGAACGGTGCTGTATGCGCCAAGTACTTGACTATGATGTTGGATGGGCCGGCTCAAACCTGGTTGAAGGGGCTACCCCCCAATTCTATCAATTCATGGGCTGAGTTGAAGACGCGCTTTATTCATAATTTTAAAGGCACATGTAAGCAGCCCCTATCGATTATTGATCTGGATGCTTGCGTGCAGCAAGAAGATGAGTCGGCCCACCACTGGGTCCATTGGGTTTCAGCCATTATCCACTCATCGGATAGCATCAACGCTGGTTCCGCTGTTCTAATTCTGGAGAAAAATTGCCGTTTCATCCCCTCAAGCAGAAGTTAGGGCAGCTTAAACGTCACTGCAATGCCAAGGGGGAGCTCATGGCGGCTCTCATTAAATATGTTGATTTAGACAATACCAGAGATCGTGAATCTGATGATGAGAAATCCAGCAAGGGGAAGAAGAATGGCAATAACAAGGATCAGCCGCAAAACGTGACGAGTTCTAACCAGGGTAACGGTGGCAAGTGCAAGCAAACTGGCGGCGGGTCAGATTTTGTGGCCAATACCAATACACAGAATAATAATCAGTGTCATATGGAAAAAATGCCTCAATTTAAAGGACCAAAGCTTAACCTTGAAGCGATGTTAAACGAGCCTTGTCCGAAGCATAGTTTTTTGAATAGGCCTTCGAGTCATTTGTGGAAGGATTGTTTCGTCATGAAGGAATATAAGAGCTTCGGCTTTCATCAGGACCATAATAACAATAATGGCCCGCATGGCGGGTTAGGATCCGGTGCACATGGGCCCGACTTTGGGGGCGGCGGCTCAAGCTCTGGATATGAGGGACAAGGTAATCATGGCAGTTATAATCAGTAGCCCGGTCAGGGTAACCAGCAACAACAATCGGGGTACCAGACCAATCCTAAGCAGCTTAGCGGTGGCCAGTACCATGTGTTCACCACAAGCCTTTGCAAGTGAGATCAGAAGGTTTATAAGCGCGCGGTCAGTATAGTTGGGCCGGTAGTGCCTCGATACCTGCGATGGTCAGAGCAGCCAATCATATGGAGCCGTGAGGATCACCTGCCCTGGGTTGACAATCCGGGTCAGCTGGCATTAGTGGTAGCCCCTCAGGTTGGGGGTTACAAATTCAACAAGGTTCTTATGGACAGAGGCAGCATCATCAATATCCTATATTATGATACTTTTCACCATATGAATTTGACTGATAAAGATCTTAAGCCATCTTCTACAGTCTTTCACGGTGTGGTACCTGGTAAGTCGGCATACCCAGTTGGTAAGATCGCCTTAGAAGTGGCTTTTGGCAATGACTATGATTACAGGGCAGAGACATTGAGCTTTGAAGTGGTCAAGATCAAAAGCCCCTATCACGCTCTGTTTGTATGGCTGGCTTACACCAAGTTTATGGCATGACCTTGTTATGTGTATCTGCAACTCAAGATGCCAGGAAAATAGCCTTGGAATGTGAAGAAGGTGGTGCTGCCTATGCTGAGTCTACTTGTGCCACAAAAGAGCTGAAGTTTTATAAAGATAATGTTGACCCGACGGATATGACTCCTTTAAAGAAACCAACCACAGAGTAGGACCCTTTGCTGAATTTTAAGTCGACAAATGATACTAAACATGTTGATTTTGTCACTGGCGACTCATCCCAGCAATTCACTATCAATGTCAATATAGATCCAAAATAGGAAAGCGCGCTCATCGAGTTCATCCATGAGAATTGGGACATCTTTGCATGGAAGCCTTCAGACACGCCGGATGTACCAAGAGAACTCGCTGAGCACACTCTCAATATTGATCCTAAATTTAAGTCGGTCAAGCAATTCCTTTGCCATTTTAATGAAGAACGACGTAAGGCTATTTGAGAAGAGGTGGCCCGGCTCTTAGCGGCCGGGTTCATCGTCGAAGTTTTTCACCCTGAGTGGTTGGCTAACCCGGTGCTAGTACTTAAGAAAAATGGCACTTGGTGCATGTGTGTGGATTACACATACCTTAATAAAGCCTGTGCAGATGATCCTTTTGCTCTTCCAAGTATTGATCAGATCATAGATGCCACGACGGGTTGTGAGCGTTTAAGCTTCCTGGACGCTTATTCTGGTTATCATCAGATTAACATGGCAGTTAAAGACCAAGAGAAGACGGCTTTCATCACACCTTTTGGAGCTTTCTGCTACGTGTCTATGCCTTTTGGGCTCAAAAGTGCGCAGGCGACTTATCAATGTTGTGTTCAGAATTGTTTTCATAACCAGATTGGATGCAATGTTCACGCTTATGTGAATGATATTGTTGTGAAGTCCAGAAAGAAGGAGACTCGGTTAGATGATTTGAAAGAGACCTTTGATAATCTCCGGGTCTACAAAATGATGCTTAACCCGACCAAATGTTTTTGGTGTGCCTGCAGGGAAGCTCTTGGGTTTTCTGGTGTCAGAGAGAGGTATCAAAGCTAACCCGGGGAAAATCAAAGCTATCACTTCGTTGGCTAAACCGGCGTGCATCAATGATGTCCAACATTTGGCGGGTCGTATTGCTGCTTTAAGCCGGTTTATAAGCCGCCTGGGAGAGAAGGCTATTCCTCTGTACCAGATGATGAAGAAAACAAATCAGTTTGTTTGGAGTGATGCTGCTAATGAGGCGTTTGAGGCGCTTAAAAAGCAGTTGGCTGAGCCGCCGGTTCTTGTAGCTCCTATTGAGAAAGAGCCTTTGCTCTTATATGTGGCTGCTAATAGCAAGGTTGTCAGTGTGGAGATTGTTGTGGAGCGCAAAGAAGCGGGTAAGGAGTACCCAGTCCAGCGACCGGCTTATTATGTTAGTGAGGTGTTAACTGAATCCAACCAGAGATACCCACACCGGCAGAAGCTAGTCTATGGGGTATTCATGGCCAGTCGCAAGATGAAGCATTTCTTTTTTGGTCATCCCATTATTGTGGTCAGCTCTGCTCCTTTCGGGGATATTATTCAGAATAGAGAGGCAACAGGCCGAGTGGCCAAATGGTCCATTGAGCTTGGACCCCATGGTTTGAAATATATGCCAATGACAGCTATCAAGTCTCAAGCTCTTGTGGATTTCATCAATGACTAGACAGAATTGCAAACGCCTGAGGAGAAGCTGGATAACACTTACTGGAAAATTCACTTTGACGGGTCTAGGCAGCTAGAGGGCTCGGGGGCTGGAGTTATTTTGACTTCCCCATGAGGTGACAAATTTTGCTATGTTTTAAGGCTAATTCCACTACAAAAAAAGACACATCCATGACATTTTGGGCCAAATGAATTTTTTTCTGTCATGCTTATGACACTTCTATGACGATAATTGTGACAAAACCCGGTATCATCATAGATGTGGTGGGCTCCTACTTCTATGAAAAAATCATGACAGAAAATGGGTTTTCGTCTTAGCCGGGCCGGAGACGCACCTGCATGACATTCTTTGGGCTGTCCATGACAGAAAAAATCATGGTAGAAGCGAGGGCGAGGAAAATTTCGGGGAGTTCCCAGTTACGGTGGGTGGTCGGGGCTGAGTGATGCACGGAGGTTTGCGTGTTTCTCTCCTACACGTACACGCGTGTGTGCGAGGCGCGTCGCTCTAACTGAACCTGAGCGAGGCGTTGGGCTCTAACTGAACCCGGGTGATTGCACTAGCTACGTAACCGAATCCCGATCGATGCCTTGCTGTTAACTAAACCGAGTGATTCTTTCGCTACTGCTACTAACTGAAGGCGATTGAAGCTGTCTCTTGATGAATAGTTCCTAGTGGGGGTTGGATGAACAGTTCCGGTGGGGGTTGGATGAACAGTTCCCGGTGGGGGTTGGATGAACAGTTCCCGGTGGGGGTTGGATGAACAGGATCCCGTGGTAGTAGAGGCCGTTGCCGCTGGATGAACATGACCCCGATCGAGGAGGTGGGGGTGGATGAATAGTATCCGGTGGCGGGACCCCGTGGAGGGCTGGTTGAAGAAGAGCTAGTGGAGGCCGGACGAACAGGACCCCATGGAGGGCTGGATGAACAGTACCCAATGGAGGCTGGATGAACAGGACCCCGTGGATGAATAGTACCCAGTGGAGGCTGGATGAACAGGACCCCGTGGATGAACAGTAGCTGGTGGAGGCTGGAGGAAGTCGACGGTGGATGAACAGTAGCTCGTGGAGTCCTGTTTTGCACTATGCCACACCCCAGATGAACAGGACCCTGTTTCGACCGTAGGCGCTCCAACACAAGTCCGTTTCCTCCGTTTTGCGATACGCCACACCCCTCCCGATCAACATGTGATGCCCCTGATTTGACCGTACACTAATCATACACACAAATGTGTATGATCAAGATCAAGGACTCACTGGAAGATATCACAACACAACTCTAGACACAAAATAAAACAATACAAGCTTTATATTACAAGCCAGGGGCCTCGAGGGCTCGAATACATGTGCTCGATCACAAACGAGTCAGCAGAAGAAACAATATCTGAGTACAAACATAAGTTAAACAAGTTTGCCTTAAGAAGGCTAGCACAAAAGTAGCAACGGTCGAAAAGACGAGGCCTCCTGCCTGGGACCTCCTAACTACTCCTCGAAGTCGAACTCCACGTAGAATCATCCTTGGGATCCTCTGCTCCTGGACTCCATCATATGATCGCAATAACCGGGAAAAGGGGAAAAGAAGTAGCAAAGCAACCGTGAGTACTCATCCAAAGTACTCGCAAGCAAGGATCCACACTACAAATGCATTGGTATCAATGAAAGGGGTAGTATCTGTGGACTGAACTGCAAAATGCCAGAATAAGAGGGGGATAGCTAGTCCTATCGAAGACTACGCTTTTGGCAGCCTCCATCTTAAAGCATATAGAAGAGAGTAGATGGTAAGTTCACCAAGTATCATCGTATAGCATAATCCTACCCGACGATCCTCCCCTTGTCACCCTGTGAGAGAGCGATCACTGGGTTGTGTCTGGCACTTCGAAGGGTGTGTTTTATTAAGTATTCGGTTCTAGTTGTCATAAGGTCAAGGTACAACTCTGGGTCGTCCTTTTACCGAGGGACACGGCTATTCGAATAGATAAACTTCCCTGTAGGGGTGCACCACATTTCCCAACACGCTCGATCCCCTTTGGCCGGACACACTTTCCTGGGTCATGCCCGTCCTTGGAAGATCAACACGTCGTAGCCCTACCTAGGCACAACAGAGAGGTCAGCATGCCGGTCTAAATCCTATGAAGCAGGGGTTTGGGCCCATCGCCCATTGCACACCTGCACATTGCGAACGCTGCCCGCGAGCAGACCTAGCCTCCCTTATACAAGAGCAGGCGTTCCAGTCCAACCCGGCGCACGCCGCCCAGTCGCTGACATCAAGAAGGCTTCGGCTGATACCATGACATCGAGTGCCCATAACTGATCCCACGTAGTTGGTTAGTGCATATAGGCCAGTGGCTAGACTCAGATCAAATACCCAGATCTCATTAAGCGTGTTAATTGAATTTACCGTGGACGCCGACCAGGGCCAGGCCCACCTCTCTCCTAGGTGGTCTCAACCTACCCTGTCGCTCTGCCACAAAAGTTCACTCAGAGGGCCGTCAGGACAAACGTCCTTTCGGTCCCAATCCGTGAATCACTCATGGGTACTCTACGAGCCGACCCGACTTTAGTCACCACAAGCATCATATAATATGTATATAAGTATATACCCGTGATCACCTCCCGAGTGATCATGGCCCGATAGTATAGCATGGCAGACGAACAAGAATGTAGGGCCACTGATGGAATACTAGCATCCTATACTAAGAATTTAGGATTGCAGGTAAACGTAACAACAGTGGTAGCAAGGACAGGCTATGCATCAGAATAGTATTAACGGAAAGTAGTAACATGCTACGCTACTCTAATGCAAGCAGTAGAGAGAAGAATATGCGATATCTGGTGATCAGGGGGGGAGGGGCTTGCCTGGTTACTCTGGCAAGTAGGGGTCGTCAACAACGTAGTCGATCGGGGCACCAGTAGCAGCGTCAGTCTCGTAGTCTACCGGAGAGAAGAGGGGGAAGAAACAGTGAATACAATGCAAATACATGCATATCGATGCATGCCATCACAACTAAAGGTGATAGGGGTGCCCTAACGCATTAGGAGGTGATACGGGTGAAGTGGGAAACATCCGGAAAAGTATCCCCGGTGTTTCGCGTTTTCGGACAGATGAACTGGAGGGGGAAAGTTGCATGCTCGCTATGCTAGGGATGTGTGGTGGATGAACGGCTACGTATCCGGATTCGTCTCGTCGTTCTGAGCAAGTTTCATGTACAAAGTTTTTTCATTCGAGTTACGGTTTATTTTATATGATTTTCAAAGTTTTATTCATTTTCTGAAATTATTATTAATTCAAAATTAATAGGCAAAATGCTATGGGGACCCAGCCCTGTGTACACAGAATGTACAGAGAGGCTGACACGTGGGCCAGGGGACCCAATTGACCAGTCAAAGTTTGACTGGTCAACAGAGGGTGGGCCCCCTGTCATTGACTGCCTAGTAAACTAACAATTTTAGTTAGACTAAGTAAGCAGTTAACAGGTTAATTAATAGGATTAATTAGATTAATTATTTCATTTGGTTAATTAATTAACTAATTATTTTAATTATTATATCTTTTCATTTATTTATTTTTCATTTTCGGGCGGACCCCGTGTGTCATTGGCCAGGGGCCTTAGCGGGCGCCCGGAGCCTAACCCGAATGGGCACAAGGAACGGGCGATGGGCGTAGGCGCCCAAAGGGAAAACCCGGGGCGCGAAGAGCCATAGCGGCTGTTCGGAGGCGCCGGCGCGGGTGGGTGAGGCTGTGAGGGGCGGAGCGGTTGGGGGTGGCGGTCGGGCCGGCGAGCGGGCGAACCACAGCGGAGCGAGGTGACTGTGGGGCGCAGCGTGGCACGGGCGTGCTTGTTCACGGTAGCCGTGGCCGCGGCCGGAGCAGCAGCACCACCGGGCTAGGTGGGGCAGCGCGGTGGAGCACGCGCGCGGGACGAGCACCGGCGCCTAGCGGCGCGCGGGGGCAAGGCGAGCTTGCAGGGGCGGTGAAGCGGGAGATAACAGGGTGAGGGCGTGACCGGCATGCAGGTGATGTGACACGGGACACGGCCTGGACGCGACCGACGAGCAGAGGCGCGCGGGCCTGCATGAGCGCGCTCGCGGGGGGGGGGGGGGGGGGGGGGGGGGGGGGGGCAGTAGAAGAGAGCAGCGACAACGCAACCAGGTGCTCGCGGGGGCGTGCCTGGGCGCGGTGGTCGGCGAGGTGGAGTCTAGGTGTGAGCGCATAGCGGGTGTGCGATGTCGGGCGGGTGGTTTAGGCGACGGAGCTGGCGGGCGGAGGTGGTGCAGGCGACGAGAAGCGCATCGGGGAGGGGGAAGCAGGGCAGGAGCAGCTGTGGTAGCGCACACGGGCAGGGCCGCCGCGTTTGGAGGCACGGTCGGGGTTCCTCACCGCGGGGCCGTAGGGACTAGGCAGTAGGGCGTGGGGAGGACAACAGGGACGAGGCGACGACGGGGATGGGGGGGCAGGCCGGCATGGTGGCTCTGGCGACGGGGAGGCCTTCGGGCAGCGACACGGTGTCAGCGGGGTTCGGGGCGAGTGACGGGGTGACGGGATCCACATCGGGGGAAAGAGGAGAGGTGGATCGTGGGGGGGGGAGTGGACCAGTTAGGGTTAGATTACGAGGGTGGGGGTGGTTATAGGTCAGGGGGAAAACTGGGCCGGTTAGCTGGCCCGTGGCCCTTGTTTTCCTTTTTCTCTTTTTTTATCCTTTGTTTACTTTTCCTGTTAATTAGTTTCTCTATTTTAGTTACTATTCATTTTAGTTTTGTTCATTATAAAACAACACCTAATGTACTATTACTAGTTATACCACTGCCAATACTAGTAAGGCATCTAATTAAAAATAGTTTGTAGTCTTATAACTTGAAAAGGTATTTAATTAATTGTTCTAGTTGTTGTTTTGGTTAATTTAGCGCATTTAAAGATTTTATAAAAATATGGTTTCTCCACCATTACTACTTATGTTTTATTTGTCACATTTAGAACATTTTTGTTTGAAACTTTCATTGTTCAACTAAAATTCTAAATTTGAATTGGTTTTGAACTAATGCGAGGTTAACAACAGTAATCGAGGTGACCTAGCATCATTAGCGGGGAATTACTATAGCTCAACTATTCGGGCGTCACAGTTCTCCTCCACTACAAGAAATCTCGTCCCGAGATTTAGGAGGGGGATTAACGGGGAAAGGATTTGGTTACGAAATTCTAACGAGTCTTCTTGGTCTTAGTTGCTCTTCTCGAAGAGGTCGATCCATTACATTGACATCTTCATTTCTATGCTTCCCGTCACCATGGTGAAGTCGTCCTTTTCTTTGGGAACTACAATGTACTTATGAATCAGTAAGGGGCAGCTCGGCTACGACAACATGCTTATGAGGGAAACAATCTGGGGTTAACCCTTGAATGAGCATTAAAGTATCTCTCGAGTTGAACATATAAAATACATCGAGAGTAAGGTACGAAGGTACAATAAGAGGTTCCAAGCGGATAGATAATTGCTCGAAGTCTGAACCAGAGTGAGAAAGGGGTTCAGAGCAGTGAGAGTAAGTATTGCATCTGATACCAGAATAGAGCACTAGGAAGGTGGCCCATGAATTAAATATGAAGCCGAGCGTGAGGAATAATCATTAGAAACAGGGTTGTACAGGAGAGTCAGGTTTTGATCCTGTGGTACTGTGGGTTAAAAGTAGAAAGGGGACTGACATCTTGCACAGTCATGTAAGTAAGGCATGTCAGAGGATAGCATGTCTGTTATGTCGGCAACAACATCGGTACCAAGGGAGAGGGACGAAGATAACCATTTTCCTGCTCGTTGAACGAGGCGGACCAATAGGCAAAGTTCTCGTCCATCGATGGCTACTGGAATGTCATCAACAATAGTAACAGGGTCTTGCTGACAGAATTGTACATCGAGGTGTTTACATAAGCAGGAGGATATTACTGCCTAGATCATATTGATCACCGAGTAAGGTTAAACAAAACAATGGAAAGGAAAAGGTGATCATCAGATTAAACAGAACGATGGAAAGGAAAATGTGCTTAAGCACATAATTCAAGGGTATATCCTTCCCAAGGTCAGGCAGAGCATGATATCCATGACATGATATAATGTAGAAAACTCTTTAGGTAAGGTGAGAGATTTTTCATGACATTAACCATACAGCGGGGTTTGGAGAACACTGATGAACCAGCTAGTTGATCATAAAGATCATTGATCTGAGGGAGGGGATATTTGTTCTGGATAGTGGCTTGGTTAATAGGACGGTAGTCCTGGACTAATCGGTTCATCCCATCCTTCTTCTTAACAAAGAGAGAAGATGCTCCCCAAGGAGAGCAACTAGGGCGAATGAAACCTTTGCGCAGAGATTTGTCCATTTCCTCCTTAAGCTCAATGAGTTCATGCGGCGGCATCTTGTAGGGTCGTTTGGCTATAGGGGTAGTTCCTGGTTTCATGTTGATGATGAATTCGACAGCTCTAGCAGGGGGAATCCTTGGAAGTTCTTCAGGAAAGACATCTTGGAATTCGCGAATGACGGGAATGTTTTCAATGCCCTCGAGTGGTGCAGTGTTCAATGCATTCAAGGCATAAAGTCGTGCCTCGACATTCTGAACCAGATGAGCCTGGTAAGTAATTATTTCATCAGAAGGGTGTAGCAGATGGACGGTCTTAGTGGCGCAAACTATAGAAGGAGTATGGGCTTTCAACCAATCCATTCCCAGAATGAGGTCAATGCTACAGGACTTCAGTACGATGGGAGAGACAAGGAATTCCAGTCCTTCGATTTCAATGGGAACGTTGTGACTAACCATAGAGGTTTGACATTGGCCCACAGGGGTGTGTACCACTATCGCAGTGTTCATCTCTTCGTATTTAATGCCATGCATGAATGCAAACTCAGCTGATATGAATGAATGCGATGCTCCTGTATCAAATAAAACGGATGCTGGTACATAATTTACGAGGAGTGTACCCATCACAGTAGCAGACTGGTCTAGAACTTCATTGAGATCAACATGGTTGGCATGAACACGACCATAAGACTTGGCATTGTTGTTGCGGGGCTAGTTTCTTCCACGGCCAGCTGCAGGGAGGGCCAGTTGATTCTGGTTCTGGTTGCATTCCCTAGCACGGTGTCCTGGTTGACCACACCTGAAGCACAAACCATTATTGGGAGTGGGGACAGGAGCTCGGGGTGGTGGAGCTAGAAGTCTTGGCTGCCTAGTTGGTGGGGGAGGCAGACGCGGTGCAGCATAGGACTGCCTTGGAGCAGGTGCAGTTTGCTGGTACATGCTGTTGGGAATCCATATCCTACGCTTCTGCGAGGACGGGCCCGAAGATGAGCCCATGTCATGGTTGCGCCTGTGAGAGCTCTGGTGTTCCTGCAGACCAGTTTCGACATTGATGGCCTTGTTCACCAAGGTGGCGAAATCAGCAAAGTCATGCACTAGAAGTGCGATCTTGATGTTAGCTTGAAGGCCATCACGGAACATCTCCTGTCTGCGTGCATCAGTTGTAATGTCTTCTTCAGCATAGCGGGATAAATCCAGAAACTCCCGCTGATAAGCTTCGACAGTTTTGTTGCCCTGGGTGAGGCTGCGGAACTCACGCTTCTTCCGGTCCATGACTCCCTGAGGAATGAAGCAGGCACGAAAGGCAGCTTGGAAGTATGGCCAGGTGATGATTGTTCCAACCGGCAGAGTACGCCTGTGGCTGTCCACCATTGAGCAGCGGGTCCTTTTAGGAAGAAGGAAGCAAAGGTGACATAGCTGGCAGGGGCTACATCAGCAAACTCCATCTCATAGGTGATGTCACGGAGCCAGTCATCAGCATCCAGAGGCTGAGTTGAGCTGTGGTACACAGTTGGGTTGAGGCGCACGAAATCCTGCAGAATCACCTGGGCTGGCCGCTAGTTCATATTGGGGAGAGGAAACTGAGCCATAATATTCTCCATGAACTGGCGATTCAGCTCGAACTATTACATCATACTAGCCATGTACTCAGGCGGTGGTGGTGGATGGCCACCACGACCACGACCACCTGGTCTAACCATCCTGCTAAAATACAACAGGGGTTGTTCAGCATTGAGAAATTTGCAAAGACAAGCATCATTCACGATGAAGCATGCATAATGAAAGAAGCACAATAGATACAACATAGTAGTCAGCATATCTTACAAAAGGGATCATGCAAAGAGTTCGGCACACAGAGTTCAGTACATAGACTAAGGACATCATAGGCGACATGCAGGCTCGCGACAAAGGCACCTAATACTAATAAGCAAGACTACATCAGTCCCAGGAGGAACTGTGGAGGTAGCTGTAGCCTGACAGCTGGTAGTGACGCGACGGGAAGTCCTCCACGTCAGTAGCCTGGGGTCCACTGATAACCCACAAGTATAGGGGATCACAACAGTTTCCGAGGGTAGAGTATTCAACTCAAATTTATTGATTCCACACTATGGGAGCCAAAGAATATTCTCAAGTATTAGCAACTGAGTTGTCAATTCAACCACACCTGGAAACTTAGTATCTGCATCAAAGTGTTTAGTAGCAAAGTAATACGATAGTAGTGGTAATGGTGGTAAAAGGTAACGGTAGCAAAAGTAATATTTTTGGTGTTTTGTAGTGATGATAACAATAGCAACGGAAAAGTAAATAAGCAAAGAACAATATATGGAAAGCTCGTAGGCAATGGATCGGTGATGGAGAATTATGCCGGATGCGGTTCATCATGTAACAGTCATAACCTAGGGTGACACAGAACTAGCTCCAATTCATCAATGTAATGTAGGCATGTATTCCGAATATAGTCATACATGCTTATGAAAAAGAACTTGCATGACATCTTTTGTCCTACCCTCCCGTGGCAGCGGGGTCCTAGCGGAAACTAAGGGATATTAAGGCCTCCTTTTAATAGAGTACCGGAACAAAGAATTAACACATAGTGAATACATGAACTCCTCAAACTACGGTTATCACCGGGAGTGGTCCCGATTATTGTCACTTCGGGGTTGCCGGATCATAACACATAGTAGGTGACTATAGACTTGCAAGATAGGATCAAGAACTCTCATATATTGATGAAAACATAATAGGTTCAGATCTGAAATCATGGCACTCGGGCCCTAGTGACAAGCATTAAGCATAGCAAAGTCATAGCAACATCAATCTCAGAACATAGTGGATACTAGGGTTCAAACCCTAACAAAACTAACTCGATTACATGATAAATCTCATCCAACCCATCACCGTCCAGCAAGCCTACAATGGAATTACTCACGCACGGCGGTGAGCATCATGAAATTGGTGATGGAGGATGGTTGATGATGACGATGGCGGCGGATTCCCCTCTCCGGAGCCCCGAACGGACTCCAAATCAGCCCTCCCGAGAGAGTTTAGGGCTTGGCGGCAGCTCCGTATCGTAAAATGCGATGAATCCTTCTCCTTGGTTCCTTTCTCCCCGAAAGTGAATATATGGAGTCAGGGTTGATCTCGGTGGAGCGTCAGGGGGCCCATGAGGCAGGGGGCGCGCCCCACCCTCGTGGACAGGTGGAGCCCCCCCTAACGTGGATTCTTCTTCCAGTATTTTTTATATATTCCAAAATAATTCTCCGTTGATTTTCATGTCATTCCGAGAACTTTTATTTCTGCACAAAAATAACACCATGGCAATTCTGTTGAAAACAGTGCCAATCCGGGTTAGTTCCATTCAAATCATGCAAGTTAGAGTCCAAAACAAGGACAAAATGTTTGGAAAAGTAGATACGACGGAGACGTATAAACTCCCCCAAGCTTAAACCTTTGCTTGTCCTCAAGCAATTCAGTTGATAAACTGAAAGTGATAAAGAAAAACTTTTACAAACTATGTTTGCTCTTGTTGTTGTAAATATGTAAAGCCAACATTCAAGTTTTCAGCAGGAATTATGAACTAACCATATTCACAATAACATTTAGGTCTGATGTTTACTCATATCAATGACATAATCAACTAGCGAGCAATAATAATAAATCTCATATGACAACACTTTCTCAAAACAATCATGATATGATATAACAGGATGGTATCTTGCTAGCCCTTTCTGAGACCGCAAAACATAAATGCAGAGAACCTTTAAAGATCAAGGACTGACTAGACATTGTAATTCATGGTAAAAGAGATCCAGTCAAGCCATACTCAATGTAAACTAGCAGTAATGGATGCAAATGACAGCGGTGCTCTCCAACTGGTGCTTTTTAATAAGAGGATGATGACTCAGCATAAAAGTAAATAGATAGGCCCTTCGCAGAGGGAAGCGGGGATTTGTAGAGGTGCCAAAGCTCGGTTTTGAAATAGATATGAATAATATTTTGAGCGACATACTTTCATTGTCAACATAACTACCAAGAGATGGCGATATCTTCCTTGCTACACACATTATAGGTGGTTCCCAAATAGAATTTTAAAGTTTATACTCCCCCTCCACCAACACGCATCAATCCATGGCTTGCTAGAAACAACGAGTGCCTCCAACTAACAAAAGTCCCGGGGGAGTTTTGTTTGCAATTATTTTGATTTGATTTGCATAAAGCATGGGACTGGGCATCTCGGTGACCATCCATTTTCTCATGAGTGAGGAGCGGAGTCCACTCCTCTTGAGAATAACCCGCCTAACATGGAAGATACGGACAACCCTAGTTGATACATGAGCTATTCGAGCATACAAAACAGAATGTTTATTTGAAGGTTTAGAGTTTGGCACATACAAATTTACTTGGAACGGCAGGTAGATACCGTATATAGGTAGGTATGGTGGACTCATATGGAATAACTTTGGGGTTTATGGAATTGGATGCACAAGCAGTATTCCCGCTTAGTACAGGTGAAGGCTAGCAAAAGACTGGGAAGCGACCAGCTAGAGAGCGACAACAGTCATGAACATGCATTAAAATTAATCAACACCGAATGCAGGCATGAGTAGGATCTAATGCACCATGAACATAAATATCGTAGAGGCTATGTTGATTTTGTTTCAACTACATGCGTGAACATGTGCCAAGTCAAGCCACTCAAATCATTCAAAAGAGGATACCACTCTATCATACCACATCACAACCATTTTAATAGCATGTTGGCACGCAAGGTAAACCATTATAAGCTCCTAGCTAATTAAGCATGGCATAAGAAACTATAATATCTAATTGTCATTGCAAACGTGTTTATTCATAATAGGCTGAATCAGGAACGATGAACTAATCATATTTACAAAAATAAGAGAGGTCGAGTTCATACCAGCTTTTCTCATCTCAATAAGTTCATCAGATAATCATCATTATTGCCTTTCACTTGCACGACCGAATAGTATGGATAATAATAACAGTGCACGTGCATTGGACTAAGCTGGATTCTGCAAGCATTCAATTCAAGAGAGAAGACAAGGTAATATGGGCTCTTTGTCAAATAAATGATAATGCATATAAGAGCCACTTTAACATTTTCATTATGGTCTTCTCCTATCAACCCCCAAAGAACAAGAAAAGAAATAAAACTATTTACACGGGAAAGCTCCCAACAAGCAAAAGAAGAATGAGAATTCTTTTTGGGTTTTCTTTTTAATTACTACTACAAGCATGGAAAGCAAACTAATTAAAAGCTACAACTAATTTTTTTGTTTTTCTTAAGGTTTATTAAGCACACAAGAAGAAAGCATAAAAAGGAAAATAAACTATCATGGATGATACAATGAAAAAGTATGAGCACCGACAACTAGCAATGAGTGTGTGAACATGAATGTAATGTCGGTGAGAAATACGTACTCCCCCAAGCTTAGGCTTTTGGCCTAAGTTGGTCTATGTCCACGGCTGGCCTAGCGGATATCCAAAGTTGTAGCTGGGATCATACTGAGATACAGCAGCTATTGCCTCATGAGCTGCCGCTTGGAGATGGGCCGTCTCCGTCCTCCTATTATACTCGTCCGCCTCCTCCCTGGTTATAACATATCTCCCTTTTTCCTGCGAGTCAAAGAAAGCAGGAGCAGGGAGAGCGACGTGGTAGGTGCGTCGTCTGTCAAAGATTAGTCGGTATTGGAGGGACTGATTGTTCCTCTCAACAAACTGATGACGAACCATGGCCTCATAATCTAATAAACAAGATGCAACTCAATATCATACCCACGTATGGGTATATCAAGAAAATTAGCTAGACGGGTTGCATAAATTCCACCGAAGAAATCTGCATTAAATCTATTATTATGCAACCTACGTGCAACAATGGCTCCCAAATTATAATGTCTATCTCCTAATATAGCACTCCTGAGAACACCTAGGTTAGGGACACACATGTGACATGCTTCATCCTTACCATTTATGCACCTACCTATGAAGAGAGCAAAATAATGCATAGCAGGAAAATGGATGCTCCCTATGGTAGCTTGTGTTATGTATCTAGATTCCCCCACAGTTATACTAGCAAGAAAAATCTCTAAATTCAGATTTGCGAGGTTCATTAGGACTACCCCATTGTGGAAGTTTGCAAGCAGTGTTAAAATCCTCTAAGTCCATAGTATAAGAATTTTCATAAAGATCAAACAGGACAGTTTGAGAGTTGCGTGATGATGAAAATTCAGACCTTCTCACAAAAGAATCAGTGAGATAGTGGTACTGGCGGCACTTATCTTCCTCGAAGCTCTCAAGATCAGCATTACACACATATGCGTTAAATTCTTCCTTGATTCCTGCTCAGTCCATAAAGTCCTCTGAAGGCCATTCACAAGCCCGCACTTGAGCTTCCCTCGGTGGTTCTTCATCGGCATCGCTTATTGCGAGCCTGGGTCCTTTCTTCCTTGAAGGACCACCTTGGTACATTTTCCTCAACATATTTCTTCCTCTTAGAAATGTCTGAAATTTTAGTAACTTCAAAATAAAAATGAACCAAACTCAACAATATTGATAGCAACTACTCCTACAAGCGCCTAGAGGCAACATCATACATCAAAACTACTTTTGACCACATAAATTTGACATGCAAGCTCAAGAACAGGGTCACCTAAGCAGCAAAAATATGCAATGAATAAAGCACTAGAACAAAAACTAGTTGGACCATTGGAGGAGTCACATACCAAGGAACAATCCCCCAAAGCAGTTTTGTGAGAGGTGCTTTGAGCAAGGAGATCGAAAATGGCAGCAAAATGAGCTTGGACTCGGGTTTGAGCTGGTTAGTGATGTTTGAGGGAGGAACAAGGAGTGTGTGGTAGCTGGAATAAGTGGAGGGGAGCCACCATGGGCCCACGAGGCAGGGGGGCGCGCCCACGGGGGTAGGGCGCGCCCTCCACCCTCGTGGCCAGGTGCTTGCTCCCCCTGCTGTGTTCTCAGTGCCAGATATTCTCAAATATTCCAGAAAAAAAATCTTATTTAAATTTCAGGGCATTTGGAGAACTTTTATTTTCGGGGTATTTTTTATTGCATGGATAATTCAGAAAACAGACAGAAATTACTATTTTTGCTTTCTTTAATATAGATAAAAGACATTAAAAAGAGGGTACAGAGAGTTGTGTTTCCTAAATTCATCCATCTCATGCTCATCAAAAGGAATCCACTAACAAGGTTGATCAGGTCTTGTTAACAAACTCATTCTGGATAACATGGAACCGAAGAATTTTCAAATAACACTAGGTTACCTCAACGGAGATATGCACATCCCCAACAATAAGAATATCATATTTCTTCTTAACAGTAGGAAGAGGACATTCAAAACCTCCAAAAATAATCGATGGAATTTTTCCAATAGAGTTTATACTATGAACTTGAGGTTGTTTCCTTGGAAAGTGTACCGTATGCTCATTGCCATTAACATGAAAAGTGACATTGCCTTTGGTGCAATCAATAACAGCCCCTGCAGTATTCAAAAAGGGTCTTCCAAGAATAATAGACATAGTATCGTCCTCGGGAATATCAAGAATAACAAAGTCCGTTAAAATAGTAACGTTTGCAGCCACAACAGGCACATCCTCACAAATACCGACAGGTATACAGTTGATTTATTAGCCATTTGCAATGATATTTCAGTAGGTGTCAACTTATTCAAATCAAGTCTACGATATAAAGAGAGTGGCATAACACTAACACCGGCTCCAAGATCACATAAAGCAGTTTAAACATAGTTTCTTTTAATGGAGCATGGTATAGTTGGTACTCCTGGATCTCAAAGTTTCTTTGGTATTCCACCCTTAAAAGTATAATTATCAAGCATGGTGGAAATTTCAGCTTTCGGTATCTTTCTTTTATTTGTAACAATTTCTTTCATACACTTAGCATAAGGATTCATTTTGAGCATATCAGTCAAACACATACGCAAGAAGATAGGTCTAATCATTTCAGCAAAGCGCTCAAAATCCTCATCATCCTTTTTCTTGGATGGTTTAGGAGGAAAAGGCATGAGTTTCTGAACCCATGGTTCTCTTTCTTTACCGTGCTTCCTAGCAACAAAGTCTCTCTTATCATAATATTGATTCTTTGATTGTGGGTTATCAAGATCAACAGCAGGTTCAATATCTACATCATTATCATTGCTAGTTTGAGCATCAACATGAACATCATCATTAACATTATTACTAGGTTCATGTTCATTACCAGATTGTGTTCCAGCATCAGAAATAGAAATACCATTGGGATTCTCAGGTGTGTCAATTACAGGTTCACTAGAAGCATGCAGATTCCTATCATTTTTCTTTTTCTTCCTCTTAGAAGGACTAGGTGCGTCAATATTATTTCTATGAGAATCTTGCTCAATTCTCTTAGGATGGCCCTCAGGATACAAAGGTTCCTGAGTCATTTTCCCACCTCTAGTCATAACTCTAACAACATTATCATTTTTATTACTATTCAATTCATTGAGCAAATCATTCCGAGCTTTAAGTACTTGTTCTACTTGAGTGGTAACCATAGAAGCATGTTTACTAATAAGTTTAAGTTCGCCTTTAACATTAGCCATATAATCACCCAAGTGTTCAAGCATATCAGCATTGTGTTTTAATTCTCTACCAAAATAAGCATTGAAGTTTTCTTGTTTAACCATAAAGTCATCAAACTCATCCAAGCATGGGCTAGCAAACTTAGTAAATGGGATTTCATCTTTATCATATCTATAGAGAATTTACCTTTACTACCTGTGTCGGGTTATCAAGACCATGTGTTTCTTCAGTAGGTAATGAATTAAGACCATGTATTTCTTCATCAGGCGGTAAATTAAGACCATGTATTTCTTCAATAGGAGGTAAATTCTTAACATCTTCAGCTTTAATACCTTTTTCCTTCATAGATTTCATTGCCTCTTGCATATCTTCAGGACTGAGAAATAGAATACCCCTTTTCTTTGGAGTTGGCTTAGGAGTTGGTTCAGGAATTGGATCAGGAATTGGATCAGGAAGTGTCTAATTATTTTCATTAGTCAACATATTATTCAATAAAATTCCAGCTTCATCTGGTGTTCTTTCCCTGAAAACACAACCAACACAACTATATAGGTGGTCTCTGGAAGCATTGGTTAGTCCATTATAGAATATATCAAGTATTTCATTTTTCTTAAGAGGATGATCAAGCAAAGCATTAAGTAATTGGAGAAGCCTCCCCCAAGCTTGTGGGAGACTCTCTTCTTCAATTTGCACAAAATTATATATTTCCCTTAAAGCAGCTTGTTTCTTATGAGCGGGGAAATATTTAGCAGAGAAATAATAAATCATATCCTGGGTACTACGCACACAACCAGGATCAAGAGAATTAAACCATATCTTAGCATAACCCTTTAATGAGAACGGAAATAATTTAAGGATATAATAATAGCGAGTTTTCTCATCATTAGTGAACAGGGTAGCTATATCATTTAATTTAGTAAGATGTGCCACAACAGTTCCAGATTCATAGCCATAGAAAGGATCAGATTCAACTAAAGTAATTATCTCAGGATCAACAGAGAAATCATAATCCTTATCAGTAACAAAGATAGGTGAAGTAGCATAAGCATGATCATATTTCATTCTAGCATTCATATTTTTTTCTTTCAGCTTAGCTAATAATTTCTTAAGATCGCTCCTATCATTGCAAGCAAGAAAATCTCTAGTAGTTTCTTCATCCATAACATAGCCCTCAGGCACAACAGGTAATTCATATCTAGGGGGAGAATCTTCATCATCACTTTCATTAATATTATCAGTTTCAATAATTTCATTCTCTCTAGCCATAACAAGTTGTTCATCAAGAAATTCACCAAGTGGCACAGTAGTATCAAGCAATGAAGTAGTTTCATCATAAGTATCATGCATAGCAGAAGTGGCATCATCAATAACATGCGACATATCAGAATGAATAGCAGGTGTAGGTGTCGCAAGCTTACTCAAAACAGAAGGTGAATCAAGTGCAGAGCTAGATGGCAGTTCCTTACCTCCCCTCGTAGTTGAGGGATAAATTTTTGTTTTAGCGTCTTTCAAGTTCTTCATATTGATAAGTAGATATAAATCCCAAGTGACTCAAAGAATAGAGCTATGCTCCCCGACAACGGCGCCAGAAAATAGTCTTGATAACCCACAAGTATAGGGGATCACGATAGTTTTCGAGGATAGAGTATTCAACCCAAATTTATTGATTCGACACAAGGGGAGCCAAAGAATATTCTCAAGTATTAGCAGTTGAGTTGTCAATTCAACCACACCTGGAAACTTAGTATCTGCAGCAAAGTGTTTAGTAGCAAAGTAATATGATAGTAGTGGTAATGGTGGTAAAAGGTAACAGTAGCAAAAGTAATATTTTTGGTGTTTTGTAGTGATGATAACAATAGCAATGGAAAAGTAAATAAGCGAAGAACAATATATGGAAAGCTTGTAGGCAATGTGTAACACCCCGGATATGACTTTCCCAATTTGTATTCCAACTCTTGCCGTTTCCGGCGTTAAGTTATTTTATTTTCTCGGGTTCGGGTTTTTGTCTCCGTGTGTTGTTGTCGTTGTCATGCATCTCATATCATGTCATCATGTGCATTGCATTTGCATACGTGTTCATCTCATGCATTTGAGCATTTTGCCCGTTGTCCGTTTTGCATTCCAGCGCTTCGTTCTCCTCCGGTGGTCATTTCTACCTTTCTTTCATGTGTGGGGATTAAACATTTCCGGATTGGACCGAGACTTGACAAGCGGCCTTGGTTTACTACCGGTAGACCGCCTGTCAAGTTTCGTATCATTTGGACTTTGTTTGATACTCCAACGGTTAACCGAGGGACCGAAAAGGCCTCGTGTGTGTTGCAACCCAACACCCCTCCAATTTGGCCCAAAACCCACCTAAACCTTCTCCATCATCTAGATCGTTCGATCATGATCGCGTGGCCAAAAACCGCACCTCATTTGGACTCTCCTAGCTCCCTCCAACTCTATATAAAGAACCCCCCATTTCAATTCACGGACGAAACCCTAGTACCACCCACCTCTCGCGCCGGCGGACATTTTTTTGTCCGGCCGGACACGTCCGGATCCACCCGCCGCCGCCACGTCAGCTCCCGCGAGCCCCACTTCGCCGCCGCCGCCAGGGCCCGCGGGGCCCATCGCCGTCCCTCCCGGCCCGAAGCTCCCGCGCCGCCCGCGCGTTGACCCCGCCGCCCCAGCGCCTCCTCGCCTCCATCTCCGGCGGCCCGCGCCACCGCGCCGCAGCACGCCCTCGCCTGCGGCCGCCTCGCCCCTCGCCGGCGACGACCGCGGCAGTGCCGCCCCGCGCCGCCCTCTCCTTCCACGCCGGCCGCCCCGCGCCCGTCCTCCTCCGGCGAGCCGCCCCGCGCCCGTCCTCTTCTCCGGCAAGTCCCCGGCATCCTCGAGCTCAAAATCCGGCGAAGGTCCCCGGCGAACCTCGGGAACCGTGTTCCCAGATCTAGATCCAAAATTTTAGGGTTGACCCCATTTTCTTCCCAAGTCCCTAATATTTTTGCTCCTGTTCATCGTGCCGTAACTTTGCATCCGTAGCTCCGTTTTGGGCATCTAGAATATCAAAATGTTCATCTCAGAGAGTACATCATTTCATCTCATTGCATAATTTTCATTTGAGTTCATCTTGATGCCCGAAATGCTGTTAGAAGAGTGCTACTTGAGATAATTGTCAGATCTGCTACTCCATTTAGATATTTGTCATTTTTGCCATGATTATTGTGTGCATGTTATGCCCCTGAGTTCTACATATGTTTTTTAAGGGTTTTTCCATCTTTCTAGAGGTGCAACCCATGTATTTTTGTGATGTGTGTGGTGATTAGCACAAGCTTGCCAAGTGAGGCACTTGGTAATGCTGATTTCAGGGACTTAGCATTTCCACTAAGTCCTTGACCTATTTATCTCATGTTGCCATATGTTCATGTTGTTTCCTAGTGATCCGTGCCTCTTTTGAGGATGATTAGTAAGGATGTTTTGTTAATCTTGTAGTGCTCTATCCATCCATGTCTTTGTTTGCAATTATGGAGCACCCTAGCTTGAGTCAATCGCGCTCTACTTTTGCTACTTCGTGAATCTGGGCAGATTGTCTACTTGTTAGCGATTTTGCCGATGATGTTGTAGGTGATCCGTGCATGCTATGCTATTGTTCTTGCCATGTCTAGCTTGCATTTTGAGTATTCTTGATGGGTGTATGCTTAGATTATCATGACTTGCTTCGTAGTGAGTGCATCGAGCTCGTAAACATGCCCACTTGATATCTGTTTTCAGCATGCTCCAGTTTTCACTAAGTCTGTGATCTGATTATGTTTTTGCCATGTTCACATGCTTGCAATTGTATTTTATGATCCCTTTTGGCTCAAGGTCACTAAGTGACTTTTGTTAATCTCTTTGAGTAGCTCCATGCCATGCTTTACTTTGCCACGTTCAGGTCCTGTAGCATGTAGTTTTGTTGCTCCGGAGTGTGCTATCTGATCTGAAATTCCAGACAAGTGTTAATTTCACTAAGTCTAAAATCTGTTTACCATATGCATTTTTGCCATGCTTGTTTGAACCTGTTAATAGATGAATTGGCCGTAGCTCAGTGCTAGACTTTTGTTAAGCATCTTGAATGCATCCCTGCCATGTATTTTTATGCCATGTTTGAGTGTTGTAGCATGTTCATCTTATTGCATTTAGATGGCTACTTGCTGTAAATCGCAGACCGGTGTCATATTTGAATCGCTTGCCATTTCCAAACCGTAACTCCGATTCCGGCGTTCTTTATATCGTTTTCAAGAGATTTCACCTCATCTTTCTAGTGGACACTTGGATTTCCAAGTTGAGGCCAGGTTCATGCATCCCTTGTCAAATCTTGCATATGCATCCCGCGTCGCATCCCGCATAGCATACCATCATTGCATCATATTGTTTGATCCTTGCACGTGGTTGATTGTGTCCTTATTGCTTGTTTGTCTTGTTTGGGTAGAGCCGGGAGACGAGTTCGCTAACGAGGAGCCCGTTGAGTTTGCTTTCGAGGATCCAGTCAACTCTGACAACTTTGCAGGCAAGATGATCATACCCTCGAAATCACTACTATCTTTGCTATGCTAGATTGCTCGCTCTTTTGATATGCCAATGCTACGATGCCTACCACTTGCTTTCAAGCCTCCCAAATTGCCATGTCAAACCTCTAACTCACCATGTCCTAGCAAACCGTTGATTGGCTATGTTACCACTTTGTTCAGCCCCTCTTATAGCATTGCTAGTTGCAGGTGAAGTTTGGAGGCCGTTCCTTGTTGGAACATTATTTACTTGTTGGGATATCATTATATTGCCATGTTATCTTAATGCATCTATATACTTGGTAAAGGGTGGAAGGCTCGGCCTCTCGCCTAGTGTTTTGTTCCACTCTTGCCGCCCTAGTTTCCGTCATATCGGTGTTATGTTCCCGGATTTTGCGTTCCTTACGCGGTTGGGTTATAATGGGAACCCCTTGACAGTCCGCCTTGAATAAAACTCCTCCAGCAATGCCCAACCTTGGTTTTACCATTTGCCACCTAGCCTTTTCCCTTGGGTTTCGCGGACTCAAGGGTCATCTTATTTTAAACCCCCGGGCCAGTGCTCCTCTGAGCGTTGGTCCAACCTAGAGCACCGTGCGGGGCCGTCCCTTGGCAACTTGGGTTATGTTGGCTCCCGTACGCTTAGCTTATCCAGTCTGCCCCGAGAACGAGATATGTGCAGCTCCTATCGGGATTTGTCGGCACAGCGGGTGGTGTTGCTGGACTTGTTTTACCATTGTCGGAGTTGTCTTGAAGAACCGGGATGCCGAGTCTGATCGGAATGTCTCAGGAGGAGGTCTATTCCTTCGTTGACCGTGAGAGCTTGTCATGGGCTAAGTTGGGACTCCCCTGCAGGGATTTGAACTTTTGAAAGCCGTGCCCGCGGTTATGGGCAGATGGGAATTTGTTAATGTCCGGTTGTAGATAACTTGAACCTTAACTAAATTAAAATGAATCAACTGAGTGTGTTACCGTGATGGCCTCTTCTCGGCCGAGTCCGGGAAGTGGACACAGTGTTGGAGTAATGTTTGCGCAGATTGTCCTCTAGTTTCTCGCTCACGCTTTGCCTCCTCTTCTCGCTCTCTTTTGCGAACAGGATAGCCACCATATTTGCTAGTCGCTTGCTGCAGCTCCACATATTTACCTTGCCTTACCTATAAGCTTAAATAGTCTTGATCGCGAGGGTGCGAGATTGCTGAGTCCCTGTGGCTCACAGATTACTATCACACCAGATGCAGGGCCTGATGATTCCGCTCCAGGTGACGTGCTTGAGATCAAGTGGGAGTTCGACGAGGACTCTCAACGATACTATGTTTCTTTTCCTGATGATCAGTAGTGGTGCCCAGTTGGGGGTGATCGGGACCGTGTCGCTCGTTGGGTTATCTTTTATTTTGGCGCCGTAGTCGGGCCGTGAGTGTTTGGATGATGTAATGTTATTTATGTACCTTGATTGACATGGCGAGTGTAAGCCAACTATGTTATCTCCCCTTTTATTATCTATATTACATGGGATGTTGTGAAGATTGCCTAACTTGCGACATATGCCTTCAATGCGATTATGCCTCTAAGTCGTGCCTTGACACGTGGGAGATATAGTCGCATCGAGGGTGTTACACAATGGATCAGTGATGGAGAATTATGCCGGATGCGGTTCATCATGTAACAGTCATAACTTAGGGTGACACAGAACTAGCTCCAATTCATCAATGCAATGTAGGCATGTATTCTGAATATAGTCATACGTGCTTATGGAAAAGAACTTGCATGACATCTTTTGTCCTACCCTCCCGTGGCAGCGGGGTCCTAGCAGAAACTAAGGGATATTAAGGCCTCCTTTTAATAGAGTACCGGAACAAAGCATTAACACATAGTGAATACATGAACTCCTCAAACTACGGTCATCACCGGGAGTGATCCCGATTATTGTCACTTCGGGGTTGCCGGATCATAACACATAGTAGGTGACTATAGACTTGCAAGATAGGATCAAGAACTCTCATATGTTGATGAAAAGATAATAGGTTCAGATCTGAAATCATGGCACTCGGGCCCTAGTGACAAGCATTAAGCATAGCAAAGTCATAGCAACATCAATCACAGAACATAGTGGATACTAGGGATCAAACCCTAACAAAACTAACTCGATTACATGATAAATCTCATCCAACCCATCACCGTCCAGCAAGCCTACAATGGAATTACTCACGCACGGCGGTGAGCATCATGAAATTGGTGATGGAGGATGGTTGATGATGATGATGGCGATGGATTCCCCTCTCCGGAGCTCCGAACGGACTCCAGATCAGCCCTCCCGAGAGAGTTTAGGGCTTGGCGGCGGCTCTGTATCGTAAAACGCGATGAATCCTTCTACCTGGTTTTTTTCTCCCCGAAAGTGAATATATGGAGTCAGGGTTGAGGTCGGTGGAGCGTTAGGGGCCCACGAGGCAGGGGCGCGCCCAGGGGGTAGGGCGCGCCCCCACCCTCGTGGACAGGTGGAGGCCCCGTGACGAGGATTCTTCTTCCAGTATTTTTTATATATTCCAAAATAATTCTCCGTTGATTTTCAGGTCATTCCGAGAACTTTTAGTTCTTCACAAAAATAACACCATGGCAATTCTGCTGAAAACAGCGTCAGTCCGGGTTAGTTCCATTCAAATCATGCAAGTTAGAGTGCAAAACAAGGGCAAAAGTGTTTGGAAAAGAAGATATGATGGAGATGTATCATCCACGGATACTCTGGTGCAGAACCCGACGCTCAGGTTGCAGAAGAGGACCAAGTGCGAGAGAGTAGCCTCCCACATCTGGCCAGCCGACACCCTGGGGCATCATGGTCCTGGCTGGGTAGATCACAGAACACGACAGATCACCAGATCGGACAAGGGGGTGCAACAGCGTCAGAGCACGGTAAAGGTGCTGACGGGTGGTGTACAACTCATGGCAAAGAGCTCGGTTAGCTCTATCTAGCCTATCAGCATGCAGAACCAGGTTCTGATGGTAGAAGGGCTCTCGGGTGATGGTGGAGTAGGCAGCAGTCTAGTATCCCTCCGTACTAACATCGGATGCGATAGCAATGTGCTTGAAAGCGGAGGTGTCCAACTCCAGATACTCTCCACGAAGACATGTGAGAGCAGCATAAGCAGCATCGTGTACTGCCATATCGATAGTCACTCCAACACCATGAGAAGTGTGCAGCACAGTAGTGGAGTCATACTCCCTAGAGTAGAGGTGGACGATGGCACGGTACTGCTCCTGGTTAAAGTCCTAGTACTACTCGTACACGGTGTACTCAGGGTGCCAACGATAATCCAGATAGGTCATCATCTCAGCCAACACAGCAGGTGATCTTGAGACACCAATGGCCGTCGTGTGGCGCAGGACCTGCCTCGTGGGTTCCATCTGAAAACAAAGATGTTTCAAAGGAGTCAAATGACAGTGTGGATATTGTTCAATATACTACTCTAAGGAATAACTATGGCTTATCCAACTTTGGGGTGAATGTGGTCACGGGATCCTAATGTTGGAGTTAGTAAATTCGTTTAACCACTACTAGGAAAAGGCATGCTAGTGGTGCACCAGTTTTGCCTACTAATGGCGCACTACTGGTGCGCCACTAGCACCACGCCATTAGAATTAAATACTAATGGTGCACCACTGGTGCGCCATTAGTATCTGGTGTACTAATGGCGCCACGCAGTGCGCCATTAGTATAGCCCACAGTGCGCCATTAGAATGCCTCCCAGGGGGCCATATGTACCCATGTGCTTTGTCATACTAATGGCGCACTAGTGGGTGATGCGCCATTAGTGTCATTTTTACAATGCGCCATTAGTGTCTTGAGTGGTGCGCCACTAGTATGAATATTAGGGATTTTTTTCTTTTCTGATATTTTCACAGGTTACAAAATATATTATTGGACAGAATTTAGACAACACCACACAGCAACAGCGGATTCATCGAATACAATAGAAAATTAGTCTCCGAATACAAATCATCATATTAGTCTCCGAATTCAAAAGACCGAACAAAGATAGAACATTACAAGTCTCGAGACGGCGAGTAGCGAGTTTGTCGGAAATAATACTAATCCTAACAAGTCCTACTAATCACCATCATACAACTTCTACTCGTTATTAATAACAAGTCATACGATCATCATCTTGATAGTCATCGAACCAACCCTACTTAATTGTTCTTAGCACATGATCATCAGTATTAGGCAGGACCTAAATACCCTATTTAAGGTAAAATAGCATAAAACAATATAGACCCTGACTCTCCATTATGAAGAATGGAGATCATCCTGTCTCCAATTCTTGCGCTTCGCTTCCTTTTGCTTCCAAGAACCTCCTTACGACTGTCCATACATTTTTTTCATCCTTTGATTTTCATGTCTCCACTTCTTTTAGAAATCTCGTATGGACAATTGAGATTCGTGGGATGACCTGGCTGTATGTTCAAAACATTAAGACTACCTTTCTGATACATCAAATGAGGCACACAATTCTCTGGGATTATATGTTGAAAAACATAGTAATAACTTCATAGTTAGCAATGATGTACTAGTTTTAGAAGTATGCAAAAGATGCACGGATGTCGTAATAGTAAAAAATCTTACTAGTGTATCTCCATGGTAGTTACCGTAGTTGAACACATGCACTAGTGGCACGTATTGACCATAATGTTGAGGAGTTTGATTGTAGATATTGTAATTCTCAATGTCAGTACAAAATCCGACCAGATGATTTTTCTCCTTGTAAGTTGTTAATTCAGAGCCATTGGTGTAGTGGGTTTTGTCTACCATCTTCCGCACATTCTTTGAACAATAAAAATAAGCTTTCAATGGAAATAAGCTGTCAAGTATTTCGAAATAAACAATATATATTAGTTAATATTAACTATGTTTGAGAAACTCACATAGCGGTAGAACTGGAGGCGTATCAACAAGGACCCAAATGTCCATATTGTCTTGGTCGATGTCAGGATCACCAAGATCCATGGTGACAAGCATACCCTCATCGAAACCATACATCTTGCAAAATGCTTCCCAATTTTTGCAACCAAAATGGGTTACGCTCCCAGAATTATACAGATTTACTTCAGAATCCACATCGTGATGAGTCCTTAGGTGAATTTTCTTTGTTTCAGAAATTTCATGGTCTTCAAAATCCATCCTCTCCAAGACATAGCGTCTTGCATGGCATGGGATAAGCTATACTCGAATGGTAAAAGATGAAAATTACACGTTGAAATATTTGAAGTCATGCTTAATTATGAAAATAACACTTGTCGTTGTTGTGTACCGTTTCAACTTCGAAGGTCTCCTTGAGCTTAATGCTGAAGCGACGATCATCATCCTGGTGAGGCATGTCGCACAGACCTCGATCGTCGTGGCACCAGCCGCACTCCCCCGGGAGACTTTCGTCGTCTGATGACGAAATATCATATGTTCACAATTCAAAACTACATCATCTCTTGCGTTGGGTCCAATAAGATAATCCATAGTGTGGTGAAAACACGCCCTCCGAACTGGTTTGAGCTATTGGTGAATGGAGATGGTCTAAGATTTTCAGTAGTAAGAAGTGAAGTGGTAATTTTGAGAGCAAATGGTTAGGATGAGTGGTTCCTCTTTCCTGTTTATCTTTACAATAGAATATTGTTAGTCATGCACACTTGTGCATTTTCAGCCAGGCCCAGTGGAGTTGGCCTAAAAAAATTTCTTTCTTTAAGCCTGCTACATCCATCTCAAGTATTTATGGTCAAGGGTTAGCAGGGCCATCCAAATAGAATATGTATAACACAAGAGGCAGTTGATCCTACTTAATTAAGTACTAAGATACCCCGGCCCATGCATTAGTAGCAAGTACCCCATATGTCCGATTTTTAGCAAAGTCATGCTAAAATTCACGGAAAATTTCAGCATGACCTTTGCTGAAAATAGGACACATGGAGTACCCGAATTTGCTAGAACGGTAGTCAATCGACATTCCGGCAAACTCAAGGGCCTCTTGGGGTACCTGCAAAATCATCACGACACGATGGTCAGAGACAAAACCCAGCAAACTCAAGGGCCTCTACTTTCATATGGCTGAAAAGGCCACAGACCATATGGTCCTCTGCTTTCATATGGACAAAAATCAGCTCAACTTATGTGAGCTTCCATTCCAGATCTAATAGGTCACCCAACAAAAAATCATCAATAGTTTTAGCTGAAAAAAATCATGGATTGTTGTTAACTGAAAATTAGTGAAAGAAACTGTTGCTGATCATGGATTACTGTTAATTAAAAATAGAGCATCTGGCTTGTCTTATCATGTTCACTAAGTCCATAAAAATGAATAGAGCATCTGGCTATCATCTACTCTGAATGATTTGATAATTAATACTGACAACTTCAGCATCTATAGACTTTGTGTTGTGGCAGCAGCTAAAAACCCTACATCTTGTCTCTCTGTTTATTAAAGCTGCTGTTTATGTGTCAAGTTTGACATCTACTTGACTGAATATCAACTTGATAGATCAAAAGCTGATAGAAATTGACAGGTTTTGAGCATCAAGAGATCTGAATGCAGTTAACTTGTTTTGAAAATCACAGAAGGCTAACGTTGACAGATTGTGGCCAGGGCCATACTAGTCTGATTTTACACTAGAACAAGCTCACTACACTACACTACATTACACTACACATGCTTAAACTCTGAACATAAACAAACACCAGCAATGCAACATGTAAACAACCTCTGTTTCTAGGCAACAAGAGTTATCATCAATGCTTTTGATTTTATTAAGTAACTTCTTTTCTGAGCTTTAAATGTCAAAAGAGCTTCACAGAATCTTGAATCCTCCAAATCACTCTTAACAGTTTTGCATTGCACAAAGGCAGCAATGAGCCAATGATATCAGTAGCAATAATAGGTGCTTACGTTCTCAAAGTGAACCTACAGAGTTCTAGTACAGTGAGTAACTCCCAATTCTTTTAATAGAAGCACAATTAATATCAGAACAAAAATAATGAAATAATAGATGTGATTTTAATACAAATAACTCTTGGTGATATTGCCAGTCACTTAATTAGTTGGGTAACAACTTCAAAACAAACTAGTTATTATTATTCCTAGACATGAATGGCAGGCTCGGAGTCGTGGACTTGAACGTGGAAAAGATGGAGTGGAAGGTCCTTGACAAGCCAGATCAACCGATACATGGAAGTGACTATGTGTATACAATTCAGGAGTTGAACTATAGCTATCTAGCAGAGTGGAAAGGTGACCTAGTCGCCATTATCCGAGAAAACAACAATTTTGGGTTCATCAGAGTACTTAAGCTTGATCGGTCTAGGATGCTGCCGTGTTTTGGGACAGAAGCAATGCTCTAATTGCGAGGCCAGCTTGCGGAAGAGATTTATGCAACAAGGTGTACTTTCCGAGCTATACTAAGACTGATGATGGTGGCCAGGCCTACTACTGCTTAAAAGAGCAAGAATACCACCCTTCCTTTTGTGACAAGGAGCCAACGAATGCCATATGGTTCCAGCCAAACTTTTAGAATTTTCTTTGGTGGCTGGGAGCCTAACAAGGAGTACTTTCAAATTCCTTTTTGAAACCTAAATAGCCAAGGAACAAGCACAGTACATGACCTAATTAAACATGTTATCTTATTTCCACATGCATGCTAATCAAGCTCGTTAATAGTTTGTCTTCCCTCGTCTTAGCGAGTGTCTCAAGCTCGTTAGTAACTACCACATCATCATGTCTTGCTTTTTTTTGAAAAGGGTCGTCCTGTCTTGCTTTGACCTGCCTTGTGATTTATTCGATCGTGCAAATAGATACATTTGGGTGTCAGCAAGTACAAGCTCATACGGCCAACTGCTAGCAACAACTAGGTTGCCAAACGATCGTGGTGCAGGATTTTTGTGTGGTGCTAAAATCATTCAGGGACCAAGCTTGATGTATCATCTACACCCCGCCAACCCACAAGACAAAGCATCTAAACATCTAGAGTAAATGGATTGTTTTAACCATTCATCGTAAAAACATTTAGTGTTGTTCCTTATGCGCGGGGATCAATATGTGTGGTGCTAAAATCATTCATCGGCAGGGAATGGGGAGGAAGGGTGGAGAGGGAGGAAGGAGGAAGGAGGGGAGAGGTACCTGGGCGGGCGCGGCCGGTCACCGGAGGGGTCGGGGTCGGGGTTGGGGTCGGGGTCGGCGGCGGCAGCGTCGAAGGGATGCAGGGATGCCTCGGTTGGTCGTGGGGAGGCCAGCGGCCGCGGTCGTCGTCCTGCACCCCGTGCCCGGGCTGAGGTAGAGGCGGCGCAGGGCAGGGGCCGATGCGGGGAGGCTATCGGCGACGGCGGCGATGCAGGGAGGATGCAGGGATGCCTCGGTTGGTCGTGGGGAGGCTGTCGGCGACGCGAGGAGCTGCAGTGGTGGGGGGCGCGGGGGCGGCGCACGTAGGGGGCGTGGGGGCGGCGGGGGCAGCGACGTCATGGGTCGGGGGTCTGGCGAGAGGATCTGGCGAGAGGGAGGGACGAAGGGTTCGGGCGAGTTAGAGCTAGGGGGAAAGATTACTAATGGCGCACTACCCGAGCGGTGCGCCGTTAGAATGTTTTTTTAGATAGCAATGGCGCACTACACGAGCGGTGCGTCATTAGAATGTTTTTTAGATAGCAATGGCGCACCCCCGAGCGGTGCGCCATTAGTATGTTTATTATTATTATTTTTGTTGCTATTTTTTAATATATTTTTATAAAAAACAGTAATAATTTTTTTATAAAAACAGTAATAATTTTTTTATGAATATTAAAAAATATTATCAAATTTGTTATTTGAAAATATCATCAAATGGGGGTGCTCGGCGGTGGTGGGTCGTCGGCGGCGATGGAGCGGGGGAGGGTGCGGGGGGTGCTCGCCGGCGATGGGTCGGCGGCGGCGGTGGAGCGGGGGAGGGTGCGGGGGGTGCTCGACGGCGGTGGAGCGGGCCGGGGAGGGTGCGGTGGGTCGGCAGCGGCGGTGGAGCGGGGGAGGGTGCAGTGGGTCATCGGCGGCGGTGGAGCTAGCGGGGGAGGGTGCGGGGGGGATCGAGATCGAGATGCAACATAGTAGCTGGTCCCAGGTTACTAATGGCGCACCACGGACAAATGCGTCATTAGTAACCCTTGTTACTAATGGCGCACCAGCTTAAGATGCGCCATTAGTAGTTTTGCAAAAAAATAGTAGTGGCGCACTGTGTAGGAGGTGCGCCATTACTAGTCAAACTAGTAATGGCGCACTACTCCCTGGTGCGCCATTATAATTTTTGGAAAAATAATATAAAAAATTTGTTACTAATGGCGCACCGTGGTTCTGGTGCGCCATTAGTGTCTACCACACTAATGGCGCACCGACTCATGGTGCGCCATTACTATATAGTAGTGGAGCACCAGACATTAGTGGTCATATCATCTATAGCCCTTTTCCTAGTAGTGAACCCGAGTAGAAGAGAGTTCAGAGTCCCAGAGTAAAGATCGAGGAGTAAAAGATCCTAATACCATCCAAATGGCGACGTGGGCCCGTAAGACACACAACCATGTTAGTAAAAAGTTTTGCAATGTCTAGACTCGACTTCGGCCAAGGAGTGTGGAAGGGGGATTCCTACAGGCAGTCTGCTCTGATACCAACTTGTGACGCCCCCGATTTGACCGTATACTAATCATACAAGAAAATGTGTACGATCAAGATCAAGGACTCACCGGAAGATATCACAACACAACTCTAGACACAAAATAAAATAATACAAGCTTTATATTACAAGCCAGGGGCCTCAAGGGCTCGAATACAAGTGCTCGATCATAGACGAGTCAGCGGAAGCAACAATATCTGAGTACAGACATAAGTTAAACAAGTTTGCCTTAAGAAGGCTAGCACAAAAGTAGCAACGGTCAAACAGGCGAGGCCTCCTGCCTGGGACCTCTTAACTACTCCTCGAAGTCGAACTCCACGTAGAATCATCCTTGGGATCCTCTGGCTCCTGGACTCCATCATATGATCGCAATAATCGGGAAAAGGGGAAAAGAAGTAGCAAAGCAACCGTGAGTACTCATCCAAAGTACTCGCAAGCAAAGATCCACACTACAAATGCATTGGTATCAATGAAAGGGGTAGTATCTGGACTGAACTGCAGAATGCCAGAATAAGAGGGGGATAGCTAGTCCTATCGAAGACTACGCTTCTGGCAGCCTCCATCTTGAAGCATATAGAAGAGAGTAGATGGTAAGTTCACCAAGTATCATCATATAGCATAATCCTACCCGGCGATCCTCCCCTTGTCGCCCTGTGAGAGAGCGATCACTGGGTTGTGTCTGGCACTTGGAAGGGTGTGTTTTATTAAGTATCCGGTTCTAGTTGTCATAAGGTCAAGGTACAACTCTGGGTCGTCCTTTTACCGAGGGACACGGCTATTCGAATAGATAAACTTCCCTGCAGGGGTGCACCACATTTCCCAACACGCTTGATCCCTTTTGGCCGGACACACTTTCCTGGGTCATGCCCGGCCTTGGAAGATCAACACGTCATAGCCCTACCTAGGCACAACAGAGAGGTCAGCACGCCGATCTAAGTCCTATGGCGCAGGGGTCTGGGACCATCGCCCATTGCACACCATCACGTTGCGAACGCGGCCGGTGAGCAGACCTAGCCTCCCTTATACAAGAGCAGGTGTTCCAGTCCAACCCGGCACGCGCCGCCTAGTCGCTAACGTCAAGAAGGCTTTGGCTGATACCACGACATCGAGTGCCCATAACTGATCCCGTGTAGTTGGTTAGTGCATATAAGCCAGTGGCCAGACTCAGATCAAATACCGAGATCTCATTAAGCATGTTAATTGAGTTAACCGCGGACGCTGACTGCTACCTCTTGAGCACTGCGTTGGATTTCCCCGAAGAGGAGAGGATGATGCAGCAAAGTTGTGTAAGTGTTTCCCTCAGTTTTTGAGAACCAAGGTATCAATCCAGTAGGAGGCTACGCGCAAGTCCCTTGTACCTACACAAAAACAATAGCTCAATGCAACCAACGCGCTTAGGGGTTGTCAATCCCTTCATGATCACTTACGAAAGTGAGATCTGATAGAGATGATAAATAATATTTTTGGTATTTTTGGTATAGAGATGCAAAGTAAACAGTAAAAGCAAAGCAATAATAAAGTGATGGAGATTGATATGATGAGAAAGAGACCCAGGGGCCATTGGTTTCACTAGTGGCTTCTCTCAAGAGCATAAGTATTCTATGGTGGGTGAACAAATTACTGTTGAGCAATTGACAGAATTGAGCATAGTTATGAGAATATCTAGGCATGATCATGTATATAGGCATCATGTCCGAGACAAGTAGACCGACTCCTGCCTGCATCTACTACTATTACTCCACTCATCGTCCGCTATCCAGCATGCATCTAGAGTATTAAGTTAAAAATAGAGTAACGCCTTAAGCAAGATGACATGATGTAGAGGGATAGTTTCATGCAATATGATAAAACCCCATCTTGTTATCCTCGATGGCAACAATACAATACGTGCCTTGCTGCCTCTTCTGTCACTGGGAAAGGACACCACAAGATCGAACCCAAAGCTAAGCACTTCTCCCATGGCAAGAACAACCAATCTAGTAGGCCAAACCAAACTGATAATTCGAAGAGACTTGCAAAGATAACCAATCATACATAAAAGAATTCAGAGAAGATTCAAATATTATTCATAGATAGACTTGATCATAAACCCACAATTCATCGTTCTCAACAAACTCACCGCAAAAAGAAGATTACATCGAATAGATCTCCACGACAGAGGGGAGAACATTGTATTGAGTTCCAGAAAGAGGGAAGTAGCCATCTAGCTACTAACTATGGACCTGTAGGTCTGAAGTAAACTACTCACACTTCATCGGAGGGGCTTGGATGATGATGTAGAAGCCCTCCGTGATCGATGCCCCCTCCGACGGAGCTCCGGAACAGGCCCCAAGACGGGATCTCGTGGATACAGAAAGTTGCGGCGGTGGAATTAGGTTTTTGGCTCCGTCCCCGATCATTTGGGGGTACGTAGGTATATATAGGAGGAAGAAGTACGTCAGTGGAGCTTCGAGGGGCCCACAAGGAAGGGGGCGCGCCCTAGAGGGGGGCGCCCTCCACCCTCGTGACCGCCTCGTGGCTTTCTTGACGGAGGGTCCAAGTCTCGTGGATCTTATCTGATGAGAAAATCATGTTTCCGAAGGTTTCATTCTGTTTGGACTCCGTTTGATATTTTGTTTCTCCGAAACACTGAAATAGGCAAAAAAACAGCAATTCTGGGCTGGGCCTTCGGTTAATAGGTTAGTCCCAAAAATAATATAAAAGTGGAAAATAAAGCCCAATTTAGTCCAAAATAGTAGATAATATAGCATGGAGCAATCAAAAATTATAGATACGTTGGAGACGTATCAAGCATCCCCAAGCTTAATTCCTGCTCGTCCTTGAGTAGGTAAATGATAAAAAGAGAATTTTTGATGCGGAGTGCTACTTGGCATAATTTTAATGTAATTCTTCTTAATTTTGGTATGAATATTCAGATCCGAAAGATTCAAGACAAAAGTTCATATTGACATAAAAATGATAATACTTCAACCATACTAACTAAGCAATTATGTCTTCTCAAAATAACATGGCCAAAGAAAGTTCATCCCTACAAAATCGTGTAGTTTAGTCATGTTTCATTTTCGTCACACAAGAATGCTCTCATCATGCACAACCCAGATGACAAGCCAAGCAATTGTTTCATACTTTAGTAATCTCAAACCTATAAACTTTCACGCAATATATGAGCGCGAGCCATGGACATAGCACTATATGAGGGGGGTTATGTGGAGAAGACAAAAAAGGAGAAAGTCTCACATCAACGAGGCTAATCAATGGGCTATGGAGATGCCCACCGATTGATGTTAATGCAAGGAGTAGGGATTGCCATGCAACGGATGCACTAGAGCTATAAATGTATGAAAGCTCAACAAAAGAAACTAGTGTGTGTGCATCCAACTTGTTTGCTCATGAAGACCTAGGGCACTTGAGGAGGCCCATTGTTGGAATATACAAGCCAAGTTCTATAATGAAAAATTCCCACTAGTATATGAAAGTGATAACATGAGAGACTCTCTACTATGAAGATCATGGTGCTACTTTCAAGCACAAGTGTGGTAAAAGGATAGTAACATTGTCCCTTCTCTCTTTTTCTCTCATTTTTTGGGCCTTTTCTTTTTATGGCCTTTCTCTTTTTTGGGGCCTTCTCTTTTTTTATGGCCTTTCTTTTTTTTATTCCTCACTTGGGACAATGCTCTAATAATGATGATCATTACATTTTCTATTTTTCTTACAACTCAACAATTACAACTCAATACTTAGAACAAAATATGACTCTATATGAATGCCTCCGGCGGTGTACCGGGATATGCAATGAATCAAGAGTGACATGTATGAAAGAATTATGAACGGTGGCTTTGCCACAAATACGATGTCAACTACATGATCATGCTAGCAATATGACAATGATGGAGCGTGTCATAATGAATGGAACGGTGGAAAGTTGCATGCCAATATATCTCGGAATGGCTATGGAAATGCCATGATAGGTAGGTATGGTGGATGTTTTGAGGAAGGTATAAGGAGGTTTATGTGTGAAAGAGCGTATCATATCACGGGGTTTGGATGCACCAGCGAAGTTTGCGCCAACTCTCAATGTGATAAAGGGAAATGCACGGTACCGAAGAGGCTAGCAAGGATGGAAGAGTGAGAGTGCGTATAATCCATGGACTCAACATTAGTCGTAAAGAACTCACATACTTATTGCAAAAATCTACAAGTCATCAAAAACCTCGGCACTACACGCATGCTCCTAGGGGGATAGATTGGTAGGAAAAGACCATCGCTCGTCCCCGACTGCCACTCATAAGGAAGACAATCAAATAACACCTCATGTTTCAAATTTGTTGCATAACGTTTACCATATGTGCATGCTACGGGACTTGCAAACCTCAACACAAGTATTTCTCAATTTCACAACTACTCAACTAGCGCGGCTTTGATATTATTACCTCCATATCTCAAAACAATCATCAAGCATCAAACTTTTCTTAGTATTCAACACACTCATAAGAAAGTTTTATTATTAATCTTGCATACCAAGCATATTAGGATTTTAAGTAAATTACCATGCTATTAAGACTCTCAAAATAATCTAAGTGAAGCATGAGAGATCAATAGTTTCTATAAAACAAATCCACCACCGTGCTCTAAAAGATATAAGTGAAGCACTTAGAGCAAAACTATAAAGCTCAAAAGATATAAGTGAAGCACATAGAGTATTCTATCAAATTCCAAATCATGTATGGCTCTCTCAAAAGGTGTGTACATAAAGTATGATTGTGGTAAACTAAAAAGCAAAGACTCAAATAATAAAAGAGGCTCCAAGCAAAACACATATCATGTGGTGAATAAATATATAGCTCCAAGTAAAGTTACTGATAGAAGTAGACGAAAGAGGGGATGCCTTCCGGGGCATCCCCAAGCTTTGCTTTTAGGTGTCCTTAGATTATTTTGGGGGTGCCATGGGCATCCCCAAGCTTAGGCTCTTTCCACTCCTTGTTCCATAATCCATCAAATCTTTACCCAAAGCTTGAAAACTTCACAACACAAAACTTAAAGTAGAAAATCTCGTGAGCTCCGTTAGCGAAAGAAAATAAAAGACCACTTCAAGGTACTGTAATGAACTCATTATTTATTTATATTGGTGTTAAACATACTGTATTCCAACTTCTCTATGGATTATAAACTATTTTATTAGCCATAGATTCATCAAAATAAGCAAACAACACTCGAAAAATAGAATCTGTCAAAAACAGAACAATATGTAGTAATCTGTAACTAGCTCAAGATCTGGAACCCCAAAAATTCTAAAATAAATTTCTGGACGTGAGGAATTTATCTATTAATAATCTGCAAAATAATTAACTAAATAGAACTCTCCAAATAAAAATGACAGCAGTTCTCGTGAGCGCTAAAGTTTCTGTTTTTTACAGCAAGTTCAACAAGACTTTCCCCAAGTCTTCCCAACGGTTCTACTTGGCACAAACACTAATTAAACACAAAAAACACAACCAAAACAGAGTCTAAAAAATTTATTTATTACTAAACAGGAGCAAAAAGAAAGGAATAAAAATAAAATTGGGTTGCCTCCCAACAAGCGCTATCGTTTAACGCCCCTAGCTAGGCATAACAAGCAAGAATAGATCTAGGTATTGCCATCTTTGGTAGGCAATCCATAAGTGGCTCTCATGATAGATTCATATGGTAATTTTATTTTATTTATAGGGAATTGTTCCATGCCCTTTTTAATGGAAATTGAAATCTAATATTCCCTTCCTTCATATCAATAATTGCACCAACCTTTCTAAGGAAAGGTCTACCGAGAATAATAGGGCAAGAAGGACTGCAATCTATATCAAGAACGATAAAATCTACGGGCACATAATTCCTATTTGCAACAATAAGAACATCATTAATTCTTCCCATAGGTTTCTTAATAGTGGAATCCACAAGATGCAAGTTTAGAGAGCAATCATCAAAATCACGGAAATCTAGCAAATCACACAAAGTTTTGGGAATAGTAGAGACACTAGCACCCTAATCACACAAAGCATAAAACTCATAATCTTTAATTTTAATTTTAGTAGTAGGTTCCCACTCATCATAAAGTTTTCTAGGGATAGAAACTTTCAACTCAAGTTTTTTCTTCATAAGATTGCATCAAGGCATCAACAATATGTTCGGTAAAGGCTTTATTTTGACTATAAGCATGAGGAGATTTTAGCAAGGATTGCAACAAGGAAATACAATAAATTAAAGGGCAATTTTCATAATTAAATTCCTTGAAATCCAATATAGTGGGTTTAGCATCATCTAGGGTTTTATTTCTTTTAATCCCACTTTTATTAATTTCACCATCAAGATCTAAACACTCCGAATTTTTAGAACGCCTTCTAGGTAAAGGTGGATCATATTCAGTCCCATCATTATCAAGATTAATATTGCAAAACAAAGATTTAATAGGGGATACATGAATAACTTTTAGATCTTCGTCTTTATTTTCATAGGAATCCGGTTTAGCGGCCATCTTATTGACTAAGGTAGCTTGCATATCCGAAATTTTAGCACGTAATTTTTCAAGATGAGCAATTTGGGTTCTTATACCATCAAATTCTTTAGACATATCATAGAGCTCTTTATTCATATAACTAATAAAACCTTTTTGTTCCTTAAGCTCATTTATAAAGAAATTATTATGCTCAAATTGCAAAACCATAAACTTCCTGACGTTGTTTTCGATCTCCTCTAACCTTTTAAGGTGTAGATCACCGAATCTAGGAAGAGCCATCGCGACAAACAAGCAAACAAACTACCACACAAGCAAACAGAAAGCAAACGGGCAAAAAGAGACAAATAGAGAGGGAGGATAGAGAGAGAGGGCGAATAAAACGGCAAGGGTGAAGTGGGGGAGAGGAAAACGAGAGGCAAATGGCAAATAATGTAATGCGGGAGATAGGGATTGTGATGGGTACTTGGTATGTTGACTTTTGCACAGAATCCCCGGCAACGGCGCCAGAAATTCTTCTTGCTACCTCTTGAGCACTGCGTTGGATTTCCCCGAAGAGGAGAGGATGATGCAGCAAAGTTGTGTAAGTGTTTCCCTCAGTTTTTGAGAACCAAGGTATCAATCCAGTAGGAGGCTACGCGCGAGTCCCTCGTACCTACACAAAAACAATAGCTCAATGCAACCAACGCGCTTAGGGGTTGTCAATCCCTTCATGATCACTTACGAAAGTGAGATCTGATAGAGATGATAAATAATATTTTTGGTATTTTTGGTATAGAGATGCAAAGTAAACAGTAAAAGCAAAGCAATAATAAAGTGATGGAGATTGATATGATGAGAAAGAGACCCGGGGGCCATAGGTTTCACTAGTGGCTTCTCTGAAGAGCATAAGTATTCTATGGTGGGTGAACAAATTACTGTTGAGCAATTGACAGAATTGAGCATAGTTATGAGAATATCTAGGTATGATCATGTATATAGGCATCACGTCCGAGACAAGTAGACCGACTCCTGCCTGCATCTACTACTATTACTCCACTCATCGACCGCTATCCAGCATGCATCTAGAGTATTAAGTTAAAAACAGAGTAACGCCTTAAGCAAGATGACATGACGTAGAGGGATAGTTTCATGCAATATGATAAAAAACCCATCTTGTTATCCTTGATGGCAACAATACAATACGTGCCTTGCTGCCTCTTCTGTCACTGGGAAAGGACACCGCAAGATCGAACCCAAAGCTAAGCACTTCTCCCATGGCAAGAACAACCAATCTAGTAGGCCAAACCAAACTGATAATTCGAAGAGACTTGCAAAGATAACCAATCATACATAAAAGAATTCAGAGAAGATTCAAATATTATTCATAGATAGACTTGATCATAAACCCACAATTCATCGGTCTCAACAAACACACCGCAAAAAAGAAGATTACATCGAATAGATCTCCATGAGAGAGGGGAAGAACATCGTATTGAGATCCAAAAAGAGAGAAGAAGCCATCTAGCTACTAACTACGGACCCGTAGGTCTGAAGTAAACTACTCACACTTCATCGGAGGGGCTTGGATGATGATGTAGAATCCCTCCGTGATCGATGCCCCCTCCAGCGGAGCTCCGGAACAGGCCCCAAGATGGGATCTCGTGGATACAGAAAGTTGCGACAGTGGAATTAGGTTTTTGGCTCCGTCCCCGATCGTTTGGGGGTACGTAGGTATATATAGGAGGAAGAAGTACGTCGGTGGAGCTTCGAGGGGCCCACGAGGCAGGGGGCGCGCCCTCCACCCTCATGACCGCCTCGTGGCTTTCATGACGGAGGGTCCAAGTCTCCTGGATCTTATCTGATGATAAAATCACATTTCCAAAGGTTTCATTCCGTTTGGACTCCGTTTGATATTCTGTTTCTCCGAAACACTGAAATAGGCAAAAAACAGCAATTCTGGGCTGGGCCTCCGGTTAATAGGTTAGTCCCAAAAATAATATAAAAGTGGAAAATAAAGCCCAATATAGTCCAAAACAGTAGATAATATAGCATGGAGCAATCAAAAATTATAGATACGTTGGAGACGTATCACCGACCAGGCCAGGCCCACCTCTCTCCTAGGTGGTCTCAGCCTACCCTATCGCTCTGCCACAAAGGTTCACTCAGAGGGCTGTCAGGACAAACGTCCTTTCGGTCCCAATCCGTGAATCACTCGCGGGTACTCTACGAGCCAACCCGACTTTAGTTACCACAAGTATGATATAATATGTATATAAGTATATACCCGTGATCACCTTCCGAGTGCTCATGGCCCGATAGTATAACATGGCAGACGGACAAGAATGTAGGGCCACTGATGGAATACTAGCATCCTATACTAAGCATTTAGGATTGCAGATAAAGGTAACAGCAGTGGTAGCAAGGACAGGCTATGCATCAGAATACGATTAGCGGAAAGAAGTAACATGCTATGCTACTCTAATGCAGGTAGTAGATAGAAGAATAGGCGATATCTGGTGATCAAGGGGGGGGGGGGCTTGCCTGGTTGCTCTGGCAAGTAGGAGTCATCAAAAACGTAGTCGATCGGGGCACCACAGTGGCGTCAGTCTCGTAGTCTACCGGAGAGAAGAGGGGGAAGAAACAATGAATATAATGCAAGCAGATGCATATCGATACATGACATGTCAAGTAATGGTGATAGGAGTGCCCTAACACAGTATGAGGTGATACTGGTGAAGGGGGAAACATCCGGGAAAATATCCCGAGTGTTTCGCCTTTTCAGACAGATGAACCGGAGGGGGAAAGTTGCGTGTTCGCAATGCTAGTGATGTCTGACGGATGAACAGGCTACGTATTCGGATTCGTCTCGTCGTTCTGAGCAACTTTCATGTACAAAGGTTTTTCATCCGAGTTACGGTTTATTTTATATGATTTTTCAAAGTTTTATTCATTTTATGAAATTATTATTAATTCAAAATTAATAGGCAAAATGCTATGGGTACCCAGCCCTGTGTACACAAAATGTACACAGAGGCTGACATGTGGGCCAAGGGACCCAGTTGACCAGTCAAAGTTTGACTGGTCAACAGAGGGTGGGCCCCCTGTCATTGACTGCCTAGTAAACTAACAATTTTAGTTAGACTAATTAAGCAGTTAACAGGTTAATTAACAGGATTAATTAGATTAATTAATTCATTTGGTTAATTAATTAACTGATTGTTTTAATTATTATATCTTTTCATTTATTTGTTTTTCGTTTTCGGGTGGACCTCATGTGTCATTGGCCAGGGGCCTTAGCGGGCGCCTGGAGCGTAACCTAAACGGGCGCAGGGAACGGGCGATGGGCGTGGGCGCCCGAAGGGCAAACTGTAACGCCCCAAGACCGATGTGCCAGGTGTCCTCCAGTTATTCGCTATTGTTTCCTTGTCATTGCTTGCGTGTCATGCATTCCATATCATGTCATCATGTGCATTTCATTTGCATACATGTTCGTCTCATGCATCCGAGCATTTTCCCCGTTGTCCGTTTTGCAATCCGGCGATCCTATATCACCCGGTGTCCCGTTCTACCTATTTTCGTGTGCGGGCGTTAAACGTTTTCGGATTGGACCGAGACTTGTCTTGCGGCCTTGGTTTACTACCGGTAGACCGCCTGTCAAGTTTCGTGCCATTTGGACTTCGTTTGATACTCCAACGGTTAACCGAGGGACCGAAAAGGCCTCGTGTGTGTTGCAGCCCAACACCCCTCCAAAGTGGCCCAAAACCCACCTAAACCCCTTCCATCATCTAGGCTGTTCGATCACGATCGCGTGGCCGCAAACCGCACCTCATTTGGACTCTCCTAGCTCCCTCTACCTATATATATGTGGCTCTCCCCAAAAATTCACGGTGCAAACCCTACCCTAACTTTCCCCGCTGCCGCCGAACATTTCTTCCCCTGCGCCCGGACACATTTGTTTCGCCGTCCACTGCCACGTGTCGCTCCGCGACTGGCCGAGCCGCCGCGCCAGCGCGCCCACATCGCCGCGGCCCGCTCGGGCCCGCGTCCGGCCCTCCCGGCCCGGGTCGCCGCCCACCGCCGCCTCGCACCCGCTCCGCCCCGCGCCCGCGCCATCAAGCTCTGCCGCCGCCGCGGGAGCTCACGCCTCACCGCCTGCCTCGCACGCCAACCGCTGCCGCCGACCTCGCGGGGTCGCGCCGCCCCGCCGTGACGCCGTCCTCCGCGCAGCACCGCGCCCCGCCACCTCCTCCTCTTCCCGGCCAGATCCGGCGAGGGTCCGGCCGGATCTCGCCGCCCCGTCTTCTCCCACGTCTCCGGCGGTTCCTCCGGTGAAGTTTCAGACGAACATCAGAATGCGTGCGATCTGGATCCAGATCTGGAACTGACTCGGTTGACTTTTGCCTCCCTAACCCTAATTTTTGTGCGATCTTCATCATGTCATAACTTCCTCACCGTGGCTTCGATTCGTGCGTGTAGCATATCAAAATGTTCGTCTCGAAGAGTACATCATTTCATCTCATTGCATCATTTTCATTTGAGCTCATCTTGATGCCCGAAATGCTGTTGCAAGAGTGCTAGTTTCTGATTGTTTCAGATCTGTTTCAGCAAATGCACTTTTGTCATTTTTGCCATGATTAATGTGTGCATGCTATGATCCTGAGCTCTACATGTGTTTTGTAGAATGACATGTCATCTTTACAGGGGTGTATGCCACATATTTTTGTGATCTTTGTGGTGACTAGCACAAGCATGCAAAGTAGCTTACTCAATGATGCTAATTTCAGGGACTTAGAATTTCACTAAGTCCTTGTCCTGTTATTGTTTTTATGCCATATGTTCATGTTGTTTCCTAGTGATCCGTGCCTCTTTTGAGCATGATCAGTAAGGATGTTTTGTAGATATTGTGGTGCTCTATCCTTCCGTGTCTTTGTTTGCCTTTATTGGGCACCCTAGCTTGAGTCAATCGAGCTCTACTTTTGCTATAAAATGTTCCTGGTAGATTGTTAACATGTTTAGCAATTTTGCCAAGCTTGTTGTTGTTGATCCGTGCATGCTATGATGTTGTTCTTGCCATGTCTAGCTTCTATGCCATGTCTAATTGCTGGGTGTATGCTTAGTTTGTCATGCAATGCCTCGTAGTGAGTGCATCGAGCTCGTGAACAGGCATACTTGATGTCTGTTTTGCCATGCTCCAGTTTTTCACCAAGTCTGAATCTGTTTATGTTTTTGCTATGTTCACATGCTTGCAATTGTATTTTCTGATCCCTTTTGGCTCATGGTCACTAAGGGACTTTTGTTATATGCTTTGAGTATCTTCATGCCATGCCTTGCGTTGCCATGGTATGTTCCTGTAGCATGTAGTTATCATGCTCTAAACTTTGCTTCCTGATGATAAATTCCTGTAGCATGTAGCATGTAGTTAACATGTTTAGCAATTTTGCTTATTTCACAAAGTCTGTAACCTGTTATCATTTGCACTTTTGCCATGCTTGTTTGAACCTGTTAATAAGTGATTTAGCCGTAGCTTAGTGTTCATCTTTTGTCAAGAATCATGAGTGGATCACTGCCATGTATTTTGTTTCTATGTTTGAGTGCTGTAGCATATTTAACTTGATGCATTTAGGTGGTTTAGTGCTGTTAATCGCAGACCGGTGCCATATTTGTTTTGCTTGCCATTTCTGAACCGTGCATCCGATTCCGGTGATCTTTATATCGATTTTGACCGAAATCAACTCCTCTTTCTAGTGACACTCTTGGATTTCCAAGTTGAGGCAAGGTTCAATCTTTCCTTTCCAAATCATGCATATGCATCACATAATGCATCACGCATATCATGACATGTTTTGCATCATGTTGCTTGTGCATTGCACGTGGTTGATTGTGTTCCTTTTGCTTGTTGTTCTTGCTTGGGTAGAGCCAGGAGACGAGTTCGTGTTCGAGGAACCGTTGACTATTACGAGGATCAAGCTTTTCGTCTTCTCCGAGAACTTTTCAGGCATGATGACCATACCCTCGAAATCACATCTATCTTTGCTTGCTAGTTGCTCGCTCTTTTGCTATGCCTATGCCGCGATACCTACCACTTGCTTATCATGCCTCCCATATTGTTAAGCCAAGCCTCTAACCCACCTTGTCCTAGCAAATCGTTGTTTGTTTATGTTACCGCTTTGCTCAGCCCCTCTTATAGCGTAGTTAATTGCAGGTGAAGATTGGAGTTTGTTCCTTGTTGGAACATGGATATTTTGTTGGGATATCACAATATCTCTTATTTAATTAATGCATCTATATACTTGGTAAAGGGTGGAAGGCTCGGCCTTATGCCTGGTGTTTTGTTCCACTCTTGCCACCCTAGTTTCCGTCATATCGGTGTTATGTTCCCAGATTTTGCGTTCCTTACACGGTTGGGTTATAACGTGAACCCCTTGACAGTTCGCTTTGAATAAAAATCCTCCAGCAAGGCCCAACCTTGGTTTTACCATTTGCACTAACAACCTAGCCTTTTCCCTTGGGTTTTGCGGACTCAAGGGTCATCTTTATTTTAACCCACCGGGCCAGTGCTTCTCTAAGTGTTGGTCCGAAATGGGCAGCCTGCGGGGCCACCTCAGGGAAACTTGAGGGCTGCTTTTACTCATAGCTTGACCTATCCAGTGTTCCCTGAGAACGAGATATGTGCAGCTCCCATCAGGATGTCGGTGCATCGGGCGACTTTGCTGGTTTAGTTTTACCATTGTCGAGATGTCTTGTGACCGGGATTCCGAGTCTGATCGGGTTGTCTTGGGAGAAGGAATATCCTTCATTGACCATGAGAGCTTGTGATGGGCTAAGTTGGGACACCCATGCAGGGATTTGATCTTTCGAAAGCCGTGCCCGCGGTTATGGGCAGATGGGAATTTGTTAATGTCCGGTTGTCGAAAACCTGAAACTTAACTTAATTAAAATGCATCAACCGCCTGTGTAACCGTGATGGTCTCTTCTCGACGGGGTCCGGGAAGTGAACACGGTGTTGGAGTAATGCTTGATGTAGGTTGTTCTAGGATCACTTCTTGATCATAGTTGTTCGACCGTGCTTTTGCCTTCTCTTCTCGCTCTCATTTGCGTATGTTAGCCACCATAAATGCTAGTCGCTTGCTGCAGCTCCACCTCATACCTTTACCTTACCCATAAGCTTAAATAGTCTTGATCGCGAGGGTGTGAGATTGCCAAGTCCCTGTGACTCACAGATACTTCCAAAACCAGCTTGCAGGTGCCGTTGAACCGTGCAGGTGACGCAACCCGGCTCAAGGAGGAGCTTGATGAAGATCTCGTTCATTATGTTGTTCCGTTTCCAGTTGATCAGTAGTGGAGCCCAGTTGGGGTCGATCGGGGATCTGTGTAGCATTTGGGGTAATCTTCTTTTATTTTGGTTCCGTAGTCAGACTTTGAGTGTATTTGGATGAATGTAATGCTTTATTCATGTATTGTGTGAAGTGGCGATTGTAAGCCAACTATGTATCTTTTTCCCTTATGTATTACATGGGTTGTGTGAAGATTACCTCACTTGCAACATTGCTTTCAATGTGGTTATGCCTCTAAGTCGTGCTTCGACACGTGGGAGATATAGCCGCATCGAGGGCGTTACACAAACCCGGGGCGCGGCGAGCCAGAGCGGCTGCCCGGAGGCACCGGCACGGGTGTGTGAGGCTGCGAGGGGCGGAGCGGTTGGGGGTGGCGGTCGGGCCGGCGAGCAGGCGAACCACGGCGGAGCGAGGCGGCTGTGGGGCATAGCATGGTGCGGGCGTGCTTGTGCACGGTGGCCGTGGCCGCGGCCGGAGCAGCGGCGCCGCCGGGCTAGGTGGGGCAGCGCAATGGAGCACACGCGCGGGACGAGCACCGACGCACAGCGGCGCGTGGGGGCAAGGCGAGCTTGAAGGGGCGGTGAAGCGGGAGACAATGGGGTGAGGGTGCGGCCGGCATAGAGGTGACGCGGCGCGGGGCACGGCTTGGACGCGGCCGACGAGCAGAGGCGCGCGGGCGTGCGCGCTCGCGGAGGGGCGGCAGAAGAGAGCAGTGGCAGCGCGACCAGGTGCTCGCGGGGGCGTGCCTGGGCGCGGCGGATGGCGAGGTGGAGTCGAGGTGTGAGCGCATAGCGGGCGTGGCGATGCCGAGCAGAGGTGGTGCAGGCGACGGAGCTGTCGGGCGGAGGTGGTGCACGCGACGAGAAGCGCATCGCGGAGGGGGAAGCAGAGCAGGAGCAGCTTCGGTAGCGCACACGGGCAGGGCCGGCGCCCGTGGAGGCACGGTCGGGGTTCCTCACCGCGGGGCCATAAGGACTAGGCAGTAGGGCGTGGGGAGGACGACGGGGACGGGGAGGCAGGCTGGCGTGGTGGCTCCGGCAACGGGGAGGCCTTCGGGCGGCGACACGGCGTCGGCGGGGTTCGGGGCGAGCGACGGGGTGACGGTATCCAGATCAGGGGAAAAAGGAGAGGTGGATCGTGGGGGGGGGGAGTGGACCAGTTAGGGTTAAGTTACGGGGGTGGGGTGGTTATAGGCGAGGGGAAAAACTAGGCCGGTTAGCTAGGTCGTGGCCCAGTGGGGGGGGGTGACCCTTGTTTTCCTTTTTCTCTTTTTTTCTCTTTTGTTTACTTTTCCTGTTAATTAGTTTCTCTATTTTATTTACTATTCATTTTAGTTTTGTTCATTATAAAACAACACCTAATGTAGTATTACTAGTTATACCACTGCCAATACTAGTTAGCCATCTAATTAAAAACAATTTGTAGTCTTATAACTTGAAAAGGTATTTAAATTATTGTTCTAGTTGTTGTTTTGGTCAATTTAGCGCATTTAAACATTTTATAAAAATATGGTTTCTCCACCATTACTACTTATGTTCTATTTGTCACATTTGTCACATTTTTAGTTCTAATGGTTGAAAACTTTCATCGTTCAACTAAAATTCTAACTTTTAATTGGTTTTGAATTAACGCGAGATTAACAACAGTAATCGAGGTGACCAGGCCTCATTAGCGGGGAATTACTATAGCTCAACTATCCGGGCGTCACACAACTAGACCCCGTTTTGACCGTACATGGTTGAACACAAGTCCGTTTCCTCTGATTTGCGGTACGCCAGGCCCTTCCCGGTGAACAGGACCCCGTTTCGACCGTACGCGGTCGAACAGAAGGCCCGTTTCCTCCATCCTGCGGTACGCCAGACCTCGTTTCGGCTGTTCCGTCCAAACCAGTTGGCTCCCGATGAACATGACATATTCTGTTACCTCCCCATGAACACGACTCATTCCATTGCCTCCCAATGAACACGACGCAGTTTCTTCGTTCCGACATAGCCGGTTGGCTTCCGATGAACAGCACGCTGTTGTTGCCGTCCGTTGCCTCTCCATGTACACGAGCCCTGGTCATACAAATGCGCGAGTACGCATTCGAGACCCCGCCCGTATGTATGTACGTGGCCGTATTTTTTGGCATCTAGCTGTATGTACGTGTATACGGTTTTGACTGGACTGCCTGAACTGCTACGTCGGGGGTTCTACTACTACACACATTGCTGCTTGCTCGGCCACAGTTCATCATTCCAGAGAGACCGATCGACCAGTATGTACGTACATGTTCGCGACCAGAATGAGAACGCTACATACACTTTGACCAGGTGGGACATGACTATCAGGGAGGATAAGGAGGCACTTCCTTGCGTCCAAAGTTATTGATGGTGGGTCCCAGCGGTCAGGGGGTGCTACCTCTTGAGCACTTGCGTTGGTTTTCCCTTGAAGACGAAAGGGTGGTGCAGCAAAGTAGCATAAGTATTTCCCTCGGTTTTTGAGAACCAAGGTATCAATCCAGTAGGAGGCTACGCGCGAGTCCCTCGCACCTACACAAAACAAATAAATCCTCGCAACCAACGCGATAAGGGGTTGTCAATCCCTACACGGTCACTTACGATAGTGAGATCTGATAGATATGATAAGATAATATTTTTGGTATTTTTATGATGAAGATGCAAAGTAAAATAAAAGCAATGAAAATAACTAAGTATTGGAAGATTAATATGATGAAGATAGACCCGGGGGCCATAGGTTTCACTAGTGGCTTCTCTCAAGAGCATAGGTATTTTACGGTGGGTGAACGAATTACTGTTGAGCAATTGACAGAATTGAGCATAGTTATGAGAATATCTAGGTATGATCATGTATATAGGCATCACGTCCAAGACAAGTAGACCGACTCCTGCCTGCATCTACTACTATTACTCCACACATCGACCACTATCCAGCATGCATCTAGAGTATTACGTTCATAAGAACAGAGTAACGCCTTAAGCAAGATGACATGATGTAGAGGGATAAATTCATGCAATATGATAAAAACCCCATCTTGTTATCCTCGATGGAAACAATACAATACGTGCCTTGCTGCCCCTACTGTCACTGGGAAAGGACACCGCAAGATTGAACCCAAAGCTAAGCACTTCTCCCATTGCAAGAAAGATCAATCTAGTAGGCCAAACCAAACTGATAATTCAAAGAGACTTGCAAAGATAACCAATCATACATAAAAGAATTCAGAGAAGATTCAAATATTGTTCATAGATAAACTTGATCATAAACCCACAATTCATCGATCTCAACAAACACACCGCAAAAGAAGATTACATCGAATAGATCTCCACAAGAGAGGGGGAGAACTTTGTATTGAGATCCAAAAAGAGAGAAGAAGCCATCTAGCTAATAACTATGGACCCATAGGTCTGAGGTAAACTACTCACACTTCATCGAAGAGGCTATGGTGTTGATGTAGATGCCCTCTGTGATCGATGCTCCCTTCGGTGGAGCTCCGAAACAGGCCCCAAGATGGGATCTCATGGATACAGAAAGTTACGGCAGTGGAATTAGGGTTTTGGCTCCGTATCTGATCGTTTGGGGGTACGTAGGTATATATAGGAGGAATAAGTACGTCGGTGGAGCAACAGGGGGCCCACGAGGGTGGAGGGCGCGCCTAGGGGGGTAGGCGCGCCCCCTACCTCGTGGCTTCCCTGTTGGTTGCTTGACGTAGGGTCCAAGTCTCCTGGATCATGTTCGGTGAGAAAAATCACATTCCCGATGGTTTCATTCCGTTTGGACTCCGTTTGATATTACTTTTCTTCGAAACCCTAAAATAGGCAAAAAACAGCAATTCTGGGTTGGGCCTCCAGTTAGTAGGTTAGTCCCAAAAATAATGTAAAAGTGGATAATAAAGCCCAATAATGTCCAAAACATTTGATAATATAGCATGGAGCAATACAAAATTATAGATACGTTGGAGACGTATCAAGCATCCCCAAGCTTAATTCCTGCTCGTCCTCGAGTAGGTAAATGATAAAAACATAATTTTTGATGTGGAATGCTACTTGGCATAATTTTAATGTAATTCTTCTTAATTGTGGCATGAATATTCAGATCCGAAAGATTCAAGCCAAAAGTTTAATATTGACATAAAAATAATAATACTTCAAGCATACTAACTAAGCAATTATGTCTCTTCAAAATAACATGGCCAAAGAAAGTTATCCCTACAAAATCATATAGTCTGGCTATGCTCTATCTTCACCACACAAAGTATTTAAATCATGCACAACCCCGATGACAAGCCAAGCAATTGTTTCATACTTTTGATGTTCTCAAACTTTTTCAATCTTCACGCAATACATGAGTGTGAGCCATGGACATAGCACTATAGGTGGAATAGAATGGTGGCTGTGGAGGAGACAAAAAGGAGAAGATAGTCTCACATCGACTAGGCGTATCAACGGGCTATGGAGATGCCCATCAATAGATATCAATGTGAGTGAGTAGGGATTGCCATGCAACAGATGCACTAGAGCTATAAGTATATGAAAGCTCAAAAATAAACTAAGTGGGTGTGCATCTAACTTGCTTGCTCACGAATACCTAGGGCATTTTGAGGAAGCCCATCATTGGAATATACAAGCCAAGTTCTATAATGAAATATTCCCACTAGTATATGAAAGTGACAACATAGGAGACTCTCTATCATGAAGATCATGGTGCTACTTTGAAGCACAAGTGTGGTAAAAGGACAGTAGCATTGTCCCTTCTCTCTTTTTCTCTCATTTTTTTATTTGGGCCTTTTCTCTTTTTTTATGGCTTGTTTTTTTTGTCCGGAGTCTCATCTCGACTTATGGGGGAATCATAGTCTCCATCATCCTTTCCTCACTTGGGACAATGCTCTAATAATGATGATCATCACACTTTTATTTTCTTACAACTCGAGAATTACAACTCGATACTTATAACAAGATATGACTCTATGTGAATGCCTCTGGCGGTGTACCGGGATATGCAATGACTCATGAGTGACATGTATGAAAGATTATGAAAGGTGGCTTTGCCACAAATACAATGTCAACTACATGATCATGCAAAGCAATATGACAATGATGGAGTGTGTTATAATATATGGAATGGTGGAAAGTTGCATGGCATTATATCTCGGAATGGCTATAGAAATGCCATGATAGGTAGGTATGGTGGCTGTTTTGAGGAAGGTATATGGTGGGTGTATGATACCGGAGAAAGGTGAGCGGTATTAGAGAGGCTAGCAATGATGGAAGGGTGAGAGTGCGTATGATCCATGGAATCAACATTAGTCATAAAGAACTCATATACTTATTGCAAAAATCTACAAGTTATCAAAGAAAAGTATTACGCGCATGCTCCTAGGGGGATAGATTGGTAGGAATAGACCATCGCTCGTCCCCGACCTCCACTCATACGGAAGACAATCAATAAATAAATCATGCTCCGACTTCATCACATAACGGTTCACCATACGTGCATGCTACGGGAATCACAAACTTTAACACAAGTATTTCTCAAATTCACAACTACTCAACTAGCATGACTCTAATATCACCATCTCCATATCTCAAAACAATTATCTAGCATCAAACTTGTCATAGTATTCAACACACTCATAAGAGAATTTTATTATTAATCTTGTATGCCTAGCATATAGGATTATTTAAGCAAATTACCATGCTATTTAAGACTCTCAACATAATCTAAGGGAAGCATGATAGATCAATAGTTTCTATAAAACAAATCCACCACCATGCTCTAAAAAATATAAGTGAAGCACTAGAGCAAAACTATATAACTCAAAATGTATAAGTGAAGCACATAGAGTATTCTAATAATTTCCGAATCATGTGTGTCTCTCTCAAAAGGTGTGTACAAAAAAGATGATTGTGGTAAACTAACAAATAAAGACTCAAATCATACAAGACGCTCCAAGCAAAACACATATCATGTGGTGAATAAAAATATAGCTCCAAGTAAAGTTACCGATAGAAGTAGACGAAAGAGGGGATGCCTTCCGGGGCATCCCCAAGCTTTGGCTTTTAGGTGTCCTTAGATTATCTTGTGGGTGCCATGGGCATCCCCAAGCTTATTCTCTTGCCACTCCATGTTCCATAATCCATCAAATCTTTACCCAAAACTTGAAAACTTCACAACACAAAACTTAAAGAAGAAAATCTCATGAGCTCCGTTAGCGAAAGAAAACAAAAGACCACTTCAAGGTACTGTAATGAACTCATTATTTATTTATATTGGTGTTAAACCTAATGTATTCCAACTTCTCTATGGTTCATAAACTATTTTACTAGCCATAGATTCATCAAAATAAGCAAACAACACACGAGAAACAAAATCTGTCAAAAACAGAACAGCCTGTAGTAATCTGTAGCTAGAGCAATATCTGGAACCCCAAAACTTCCAAAATAAATTTATGGACGTGAGGAATTTATTTATTAATCATCTTCAAAAATAATTAACTAAATAGAACTTTCCAAATAAAAATGGCAGCAGTTCTCGTGAGTGCTAAAGTTTCTGTTTTTTACAGCAAGATTAACAAGACTTTCCCCATGTCTTCCCAACGGTTCTACTTGGCACAAACACTAATTAAACACAAAAAACACAACCAAAACATAGGATAGATAAATTATTTATTACTAAACAGGAGCAAAAAGCAAGGAATAAAAATAAAATTGGGTTGCCTCCCAACAAGCGCTATCGTTTAACACCCCTAGCTAGGCATAAAAAGCAAGGATAGATCTAGGTATTGCCATATTTGGTAGGCAATCCATAAGTGGCTCTCATAATAGATTCATAAGGTAATTTAATTTTCTTTCTAGGAAAGTGTTCCATGCCTTTCCTTAACGGAAAGTGGAATCTAATATTTCCTTCCTTCATATCAATAATTGCACCAATCGTTCTAAGGAAAGGTCTACCAAGAATAATAGGACATGAAGGATTGCAATCTATATTAAGAATGATAAAATCTACGGGCACATAATTCCTATTTGCAACAATAAGAACATCATTCATTCTTCCCATAGGTTTCTTAATAGTGGAATCCACAAGGTGCAAGTTTAGAGAGCAATCATCAAAATCATGGAATCCTAACAAATCACATAAAGTGTTTGGAATCGTGGAAACACTAGCACCCAAATCACACAAAGCATAGCATTTGTGATCTTTAATTCTAATTTTAATAGTAGGTTCCCACTCATCATAAAGTTTTCTAGGGATAGAAACTTCCAACTCAAGTTTTTCTTCATAAGATTGCATCAAAGCATCAATGATATGTTTGTTGAAAGCTTTATTTTGACTATAAGCATTAGGAGAATTTAGCACGGATTACAATAAGGAAATACAATCTATCAAAGAGAAATTATAATGATTAAATTCCTTGAAATCCAAAATAGTAGGTTCATCAATATTTAAAGTTTTGATCTCTTCAATCCCACTTTTACCAATTTTAGCATCAAGATCTAAAAACTCCGAATTCTTGGAACGCCTTCTAGGTAAAGGTGGATCATATTCAGTCCCATCATTATCAAGATTCATATTGCAAAACAAAGATTTAATAGGGGACACATCAATAACTTTTATATCTTCATCTTTATTATCATGGAAACTAGAAGAACACACTCTTATAAAGGAATCTTTCTTAGCATGAATCCTAGCGGTTCTTTCTTTGCACTCATCAATGGAAATTCTCATGGATTTGAGAGACTCATTGATATCATGCTTAGGTGGAATAGATCTAAGTTTCAAAGAATCAACATAAAGAGAAATTCTATCAACGTTCCTAACCAACTCATCAATCTTAAGCAATTTTTCTTCAATCAAAGCATTGAAATTCTTTTGCGAAGTAATAAATTCTTTAACATCAGATTCAAAATCAGAGGGCATATTATTATAATTTCCATAAGAATTGTTGTAGGAATTACCATAATTATTAGAGGGATTACTAGGATACGGCCTAGGATTAAAGTTTCCTCTATACGCGTTGTTACCAAAATTATTCCTACCAACAAAATTCACATCCATAGATTCATTATTATTCTCAATCAAAGTAGACAAAGGCATATCATTAGGATCAGAAGAAACACTTTTATTAGCAAATAATTTCATAAGTCCATCCATCTTTCCACTCAAAACATTAATTTCTTCTATCGCATGCACTTTCTTATTAGTAGATCTTTCAGTGTGCAATTGAGAATAATTGACCATAATATTATCTAGGAGCTTAGTAGCTTCTCCTAAAGTGATTTCCATAAAAGTGCCTCCCGCGGCCGAATCTAAAAGATTTCTAGAAGCAAAATTCAATCCGGCATAAATTTTTTGTATAATCATCCATAAATTTAAACCATGAGTAGGGCAATTACGTATCATTAATTTCATCCTCTCCCAAGCTTGTGCAACATGTTCATGATCAAGTTGCTTAAAATTCATAATATCGTTTCTAAGAGAGATGATCTTAGCGGGAGGAAAATACTTAAGAGATAAAAGCATCTTTGCATTTATTACACGAACCAATACTATTTTTAGGCAAAGACGAAAACGAAGCTTTAGCACGATCTCTAAGCAAAAAAGGAAATAGCTTCAATTTAACAATATCATTATCCACATCTTTCTTCTTTTGCATATCACACAAATCAACGAAGCTATTAAGATGGGTAGCGGCATCTTCACTAGGAAGGCCGGAAAACGGATCTTTCATGACAAGATTTAGCAAGGCAGCATTAATTTCACAAGATTCAGCATCGATAAGAGGAGCAATTGGAGTGCTAATAAAATCATTGTTGTTGGTGTTAGTAAAGTCACACAATTTAGTGTTATCTTGAGTCATCGTGACAAGCAAGCAATCCAACACACAAGCAAACAAGAAACGGGCAAAAGAGGCAAATAGAGAAAGAGAGGGAGGATAGAGAGAGAGAGGGCGAATAAAACGGCAAGGGTGAGGTGGTGGAGAGGGAAACGAGAGGCAAATGGCAAATAATGTAATGCGGGAGATTAGGGTATGTGATGGGTACTTGGTATGTTGACTTTTGCGTAGACCTCCCCGACAACGGCGCCAGAAATCCTTCTTGCTACCTCTTGAGCACTTGCGTTGGTTTTCCCTTGAAGAGGAAAGGGTGGTGCAGCAAAGTAGCGTAAGTATTTCCCTCAGTTTTTGAGAACCAAGGTATCAATCCAGTAGGAGGCTACGCGTGAGTCCCTCGCACCTACACGAAAAAATAAATCCTTGCAACCAACGCGATAAGGGGTTGTCAATCCCTACACGGTCACTTACGAGAGTGAGATCTGATAGATATGATAAGATAATATTTTTGGTATTTCTATGATAAAGATTTAAAGTAAAATAAAAGCAATGAAAATAACTAAGTATTGGAAGATTAATATGATGAAGATAGACCCGGGGGCCATAGGTTTCACTAGTGGCTTCTCTCAAGAGCATAGGTATTTTACGGTGGGTGAACGAATTACTGTTGAGAAATTGACAGAATAGAGCATAGTTATGAGAATATCTAGGTATGATCATGTATATAGGCATCACGTCCAAGACAAGTAGACCGACTCCTGCCTGCATCTACTACTATTACTCCACACATCGACCGCTATCCAGCATGCATCTAGAGTATTAAGTTCATAAGAACAGAGTAACGCCTTAAGCAAGATGACATGATGTAGATGGATAAATTCATGCAATATGATAAAAAATCCCCATCTTGTTATCCTCGGTGGCAACAATACAATACATGCCTTGCCGCCCCTACTGTCACTGGGAAAGGACACCGCAAGATTGAACCCAAAGCTAAGCACTTCTCCCATTGCAAGAAAGATCAATCTAGTAGGCCAAACCAAGCTGATAATTCGAAGAGGCTTGCAAAGATAACCAATCATACATAAAAGAATTCAGAGAAGATTCAAATATTGTTCATAGATAAACTTGATCATAAACCCACAATTCATCGATCTCAACAAACACACCGCAAAAGAAGATTACATCGAATAGATCTCCACAAGAGAGGGGGAGAACTTTGTATTGAGATCCAAAAAGAGAGAAGAAGCCATCTAGCTAATAACTATGGACCCATAGGTCTGAGGTAAACTACTCACACTTCATCAGAGAGGCTATGGTGTTGATGTATAAGCCCTGCGTGATCGATGCCCCCTCTGGCGGAGCTCCGGAACAGGCCCCAAGATGGGATCTCGTGGATACAGAAAGTTACGGCGGTGGAATTAGGGTTTTGGCTCCATATCTGATCGTTTGGGGGTACGTAGGTATATATAGGAGGAAGAAGTACGTCGGTGGAGCAACAGGGGGGCCACGAGGGTGGAGGGCGCGCCTGGGGGGTAGGCGCGCCCCCTACCTTGTGGCTTCCCTGTTGGTTGCTTGACGTAGGGTCCAAGTCTCTTGGATCATGTTCGGTGAGAAAATCACGTTCCCGAAGGTTTCATTTAGTTTGGACTCCGTTTGATACTCCTTTTCTTCGAAACCCTAAAATAGGCAAAAAAAACAGCAATTCTGGGCTGGGCCTCCGGTTAGTAGGTTAGTCCCAAAAATAATATAAAAGTGGATAATAAAGCTCAATAATGTCCAAAACAGTAGATAATATAGTATGGAGCAATCAAAAATTATAGATACGTTGGAGACGTATTAGGGGGAGAATCATATTTTGCCTGTAATATGGACGCACGTCCTTGCGTGCGACAACGTAGCTGGTAGGTCCCAGCTATCAGGGGGAAACCTTTTTTCGCAAAATACAGAGTCCCTTCTGGTGGGTCCCCACTGTCAGGTGGTGTTATAATTATTTTACATGTAATAAGGTTGCACTTCCTTGCTGCGGCCGTGGACCCAGCTATCAGCCTCTCCATGTTCAGATCTCTTTCGATGGAAGTCGTTCCTTGACCACGTTGACCACGCCGCGCCGAGAGCACCAAGGCGGTGGATGACGGTGAGGCCTGGAAGGGGATGACGCGGAGCCAGGGAAGACGCGGCAGTGGATGCTGACGCGGAGAGGAGTACAAGGGTTGACTGGTTCGACTACGGTCTGAGGCTGCAGTCACCACAGAATAACACGAGTTGTGGGTCAGTAGATGGTAGAGGGATGGCCTGGCTAGCGGTGGGAGTAGGGTGGGGCGGTGAGGCATGCGTGGCAGCATAGCCGGCCACTGGAGGCAGGAGCAGGCAGCCTCGCTGGCCCTGGTTTGGGCAGCTGGTGCAAGAAGAGCAGCAATTGAAGAAGCAGCAGGACGGTTCGATTAAAATCCAGCGACCACTACTGCTAGAATCGTTTCTTGACTAAGTTGACAAAGCCTTGCGTATGCGTTAACTTAGTAGGAGGAATCATTTTTTCACGTAATAAGGAGGCAGTTGCTTGCGTGCAGCCACGGACCATGGGGGTCCCTACTGTCAGCCTCTCCACGTACATCCCTATTCCGATGGCTGTCGTTTGTTGAATGTTGAGCACGCCGCGCCTAGAGCACCAACGCGGTGGACGACTGCGAGAGGCCTAGGAATGGAACGACCCGGAGCCGGCGAAGACATAGCAGTGGATGCCCACGCTGAGGAGAGTATGATGGTTGACTGCTTTGGCTGCAGCGTGAGGCTTTCGTCACCGGAGAATAACAGGAGGTGCAGTTGGGTAGAGGGATGGCCAGGCCAGTGGAGGGAGTAGGGTGGGCCGGTGAAGCCTGTGCGGCATCACAGCCGGCAACAAGAGGAGGGAGCAGGCAGTCCCACCGGCGCTGGTGTAAGCGGCTGGAGCAGGAAGATCAGAGATTGAAGAAGCACATCGGTCGTTGGATGGACATCCAACAGTCACTGCTGCTAGAATCGTGTGTTGACTTACAAAGCCTTGCGTAAACAAGTCAGCCTCGAAATCTATGTGTAGGATCGAAAGTATGTCTAGAGGGGGGGTGATTAGAGTACTTGACCAAATAAAAACTTAACCTTTTCCCAATTTTTAGTTCTTGGCAGATTTTAGCTATTGTAGGACAAGTCAAGCAATCATCACACAATTCAAGCAAGCATGCAAAGAGTATATTGGCAGCGGAAAGTAAAGCATGCAACTTGCAAGAATGTAAAGGGAAGGGTTTGGATAATTCAAACGCAATTGGAGACACGGATGTTTTTCCCGTGGTTCGGATAGGTGGTGCTATCCTACATCCACGTTGATGGAGACTTCAACCCACAAAGGGTAACGGTTGCGCGAGTCCACGCAGGGCTCCACCCACAAAGGGTAATGGTTGCGCGAGTCCACGAAGAAGCAACCACCCACGAAGGGTCCACGAAGAAGCAACCACCCACAAAGGGTCCACGAAGAAGTAGGAGATATCCTTGCCCTTACAAACTCCTTGGTTCAACTCCACAATCTTGTCGGAGGCTCCCAAGTGACACCTAGCCAATCTAGGAGACACCACTCTCCAAGAAGTAACAAATGGTGTGTAGGTAATGAACTCCTTGCTCTTGTGCTTCAAATGATAGTCTCCCCAACACTCAACTCTCTCTCTCATAGGATTTGGATCTTGTGGAAAGAAGATTTGAGTGGAAAGCAACTTGGGGAAGGCTAGAGATCAAGATTCATATGGTAGGAATGGAATATCTTGGTCTCAACACATGAGTAGGTGGTTCTCTCTCAGAACATATGAGTTGGAATTGTGTATGTGTTCTGATGGCTCTATCCACGAATGAAGAGGAGGTGGAGGGGTATATATAGCCTCCACACAAAATCCAACCGTTACACACAGTTTTCCAATCTCGGTGGGACTGAATCAACAAACTCGGTCGGACCGAAAATGTAAACCTAGTGACCGTTAGAGATTTTCGGTGGGACTGACATGCAACTCGGTAGGACCGATATGGTTAGGGTTTGGGCATAATGTAATCTCGGTGAGACCGATTACACAAACTCGGTGAGACCAAATTTGGTAATTAGCTAACCAGAGAGTTGGTCAGGCAAACTCGGTGGGACCGATTTGCTCTTTCGGTGAGACCAAAAAGTTACAAAAGGGAAACACTGAATTTACATTGCAATCTCGGTGGGACCGATTCGCTCTTTCGGTGAGACCGAAAAGTTACGAAAGGGAAACAGAGAGTTTGCAATCCCATCTCGGTGAGACCGAGATCCCTATCGGTAGAACCGAATTGCTAGGGTTTGGCAGTGGCTTATGACAAGTGAAACTCGGTGGCGCCGGATAGGAAGAATCGGTAGGACCGAGTTTGGCTTAGGGTTTAGGTTATATGTGGATATGGGAAAGTAGTTGAGGGTTTTTGGAGCATATCACTAAGCACATGAAGCAAGAGGCTCATTAAGCAACACCTCATCCCTCCTTGATAGTATTGGCTTTTCCTAAAGACTCAATGTGATCTTGGATCACTAAAATATAAAATGAAGAGTCTTGAGCTTTTGAGCTTGAGCCAATCCTTTGTCCTTAGCATTTTGAGGGTTCCACTTTCACATCCATGCCAAGCCAATCATTGAGCTTTCCTGAAATAATCATCTTGGAATAGCATTAGCTCAATGAGCTATATGTTGTTATGAATTACCAAAACCACCTTGGGATAGTTGCACTTTCAATCTCCCCCTTTTTGGTAATTGATGACAACATATAGATCAAAGCTTCGACAAATGATAATAAGCATGAAATATATCGTCGCTTTGAGAAGTATGTGATAAGTAAGAGCTCCCCCTAAATTTGTGCATATTTAAAATTTGCTTTGGACTGCAAATGCACAAGGAGTTAGAGTCATGGGTTACTCTTCCATGTCACATACATCTTGGTGGAGCGCTTAAAATGATAAGAATGAAATATATGCACTCATCACCAAGAAAAGTGAATGATCACATGAGATAGATAAGATAATAGCATTAAGCAAGCATTAAGTGTAGCTTATGATCAAACACATGATCATCAATGTCTCACAGATAATGACGTAGTATCTCAAGCACTCAAAAGCAAACAAAGTTCGAAAAAACACCAAATAAAGCAAGAGAGAAAAAAGCAACACTCTCTCTCTCGAAGCCTATGATCTATACATTTTTCTCCCCCTTTGGCAACAAGTTACCAAAAAGTTCCTAGAAAATGCATAGTGCTAGATCGATGCTCAGGCTTGATCTTCAGGTGGTGGTGGAGTCCGGATCACTCCAAGGACGAAGGCTTCTGTAGACACTGAAGTAGACGCTGGAGTTGGAGCTGAAGTAGATGCTGGAGCAGGTGGAACTGAGGCTGTAGCTGGTGCAAAAGTGGTGGCTCTGGGGTCAGTAACTGGCACTGCAGACGACCTCGGACCTCGTGGCACTCTGGCAAAGGCATCAGTTGTAGTCCTGCCTCTCCTCTCCTGCATGTCATCTTGGAGCTGCTCCACTGCAGTCTGAATCTCTGTCACCTTGACATCCAAGTCATAGAACTTTTGTTCCATGATCCTCTCTAGGCTTGCCTGGTTCTGAGTTAGGGTGGCTAGTCCTTTCTCAATCCGCAGGGTGGATGCAATTAGGTAACCAAGCTGCTCTTGTTTGGCCTTCAAGAAATATTCAGATGCCTCCTCTTGAGTTGGCATCTTGGCAGCTTTCTCCTTCCTTGCCTTCTCCTTCTTTGCTTGTGCTTGGGCAGATGATGGTTCATTTTCAGTCATCACAACTTGATTGTCCTCAAAATCTGGACGGATGGGCAGGTGTTCCTTGTCCAATAAGTATATGCCCGTGCCCATCTTGGAGTTTATGAGCTCCTGAATTTGTGGGGCATATCCACAGCTCCTCTTCTGATCAGCTGCTATCCTCTTGATTGTCTCTACCATGAGGCTCATCACCTTGAACTTCTGTGGCACATCAAATACATGAAGCAAATTGATTGCATGGCCTCTGATCATCTTGTGATCTCCAGACTTGGGCAATAAGGTGTGCCTCAATATCCAATTGATGGTTGGCAGCCCTGACAGAAGATAATGCACAGACCCAAACTTGAAAGTATCAAGTGCCTTGTTTGGAATTTCCTTGTACATATTGGACATAGAGTTGTGGTCCATCTTCTTCTTGGCATAAATGTCCAAGTCATCTGCTTGCTCCTCTGGGGCATTGATCAACTTTGCCCATTCCTCAACAATTGATTGGTACCTCGTACCTTCAGACATCCATGTGATCCTACCATCTGGATAGAAGTGTGCTGTGGAGTAGAATTGCATATTGAGCTCCTCGTTCCACTTTGTGAGCTTCTGCCCAACAAAGTCTGCAACTCCACAAGCATTGAAGCTGTCATACACTCCAGGGTAGTACTCTTTGTTTTCCTTGATGTATTCCCAATCAACCCATCTCATGTCACAGATTATTGGCTTCTTGTCAAGCAAAACTGTCTCATAGAAGTCCTGCTGTTCCTTGGTGTGAAATCTGTAATCCACAGTAGTTCTTCTCCTTGAAGCATACGGATCTGCTTCTCTCCACTTCCTGATCCCTGAGTCTCTCCTGAGCTTCATGTCCTCAGCCACAGGATGAGCATCGTTGTGGTCTGGGATCTTGGGCTTGAGTTTTCTGAGTACTTGCTCTTCATCATCTTCTTCAGCAGCTTCAGGCACTGGGGCCTTGTTCTTCTCAGCAGCAGGTATGCTTCTTATATTCCTCTTTGGTGCAGACTTGGGCTTGGAGGCAGCTTTGGGTGCTTCTTTGGGCTTAGATGTGGCAGCCCCTGATCTTATAGCATCACCCATAAGCTTAGGTGCCTTAGGTGCTGGTGCAGCAACCTCTTCTTCTTCCTCTTCTTCCATGATGGAAGCCTTTCCAAGCACTCTGGCTACGGTCTTCTTGACCCTTTCCTTCCTTTTCTTGCCTTCAGCAGCAACTGGCTCTTTGGGAGTGGGATTCTCAGTTGAAGCTCTAGCCTTTGACATAGGCTGCCTGCCTGCTGGCCTTTTGATTTTTAGCCCTGGCTTTGTGCCTTGAGCTGACTCAACTCTCTTTGATGTGGCTTCCTCTTCTGCCACATAATCTTCATCCTCAGAATCTGAAGTTCTCTTCTTCCTTTGTCTGGTGGCAGCTTTTGGCAAATTTCTTGGGGTACTTCTGCTGCCATCATCTGAAGAGCTGGAGGGACTAGTGCCCTCACTCATCTGCACTTGCTGCTCTGACAAGTTCTGGCTGTCACTCTGATCAGACATGTTGCAAACTCTGACTGCTGACCCTGTGAATAGTTTATAGATGAGGTAGAGTGGATGAGCATCACAAAATGCAGAGATTTTTGCAAAAGAATGATCCAAAAACTTAGTTTTAGTTTCCCATTGAAATCATCTCGGATCTATGGATTTTTAAACTCGGTGATACCGAAGCAGTTTTGGCACCTAAACTAGTGAACTCGGTCAGACCGAGTCACAGTTCGGTGGCACCGAGACTGCTAGGGTTTCACAGAGTTCCAAAATCGGTCACACCGATAAGTAATTCTCGGTCAGACCGAGTCTCACTTGTGCAATGGCATAAGCCAAATCGGTGGGACCGAGTTTTTCAACTCGGTGGGTCCGAGATGGTTTCGGCGGAAACCTAACCCTAAAATTTTCGAATCAAACCTAATCTACGAGCGCATTGACTGGATAAGAGTGTTCCAATCGTGGCAAGAATCATGATGATCACAATGTGCTAAGAATCGGATTGGAGAATAGCACAAAGATCGATTCCATACCCTAGTTCGGCGGAGACTCGCTACGGCGGCAACGGTGGGGTAGAATTCCGTTGACGGCGATGGAGACCAGCGACTGGAGGCGGCTGGCGGCGAGGAGACGATCCGGAGACCACGTTGGCAGAGCAGGCTATCGCGCGGGCGAAGGGGTTCGGAGAATTTCCAAATTTTTGCCCGTGACTATATATAGCCCGACCCTGTCGGTGTGACCGAGTGGAACAACTCGGTGGCACCGAGATTCATAACTGCAAGCAGTTACTGAAACTCGGTGTGACCGAAGGGTTCAAATCGGTTGCACCGAGATCGAAAACCTAGATCAACTTAATGATCTCGGTAGGACCGAAAGTGGGGTATCGGTCAGACCGAGAATCATAAAGAGGTTTTGGAAGTTTAAGTCTATGACGAATCGGGGACTCCGAGCGCTCCTCACACAGAGTGGTTCGAATCTGACTTGATCAAATTTTGTGATGTAGCATGAATAGAGTTTGAGACGAGAAAAGCATAGATAGCTAGAGGAGGTTCTTAGGCATTCTTGTCCATCCACTTGGCAAAAGGAAATAAAACCAAACAATCAAAACAACAAGTGGATGTCCTCGAATGAGTAAAATATGCAACCAGCATGCTCACACAATAAGATGGCAAATGAAATATGTGACAAGGCATGCACAACCAATTCTAGCATCTATCAAGCAACTTGCGATGACAAGGTCATCTATATATGAGTATATTGACTTAGGAGTCAGGTGAGAACACTTGATCATAGGTCATACTCATCGTTTAAGCTCAAGCGGGGTTACCACTTTTACATAAAGCATTGTTGTGTTCACATCTTTAGAGTTGCTTTAGCTCAAGTCTTAGAGTAAAGCTCCCCCTAGATGTGATATCCCCCCTTAGAGGGATGAACTAACCTCGGGTTTTGTCGATGATGACTTCATGTAGATGTTGAAGATGTGGATGCTCAATGTTGATGTAGATCACTTGGAGCTATCCATTTGAGTGAATTGCACTTTCAATACCTCAATGGGTTAGTCCCACAAGGAATAAACAAGGATATCCATAGACATAGAGTGATGCACACACAAGATGATGTCCATGAAAACTTTTAGGTTACCTTGTCCCTTGTCTTACCAACAAGAGGGTTTGTGACTCCTTGAACTAGTGCAAGATGTGGAAGTTGATTGCACTTGTTCTTGCCAAAATGATAAGAGTGAAGTATGTTGGCGGAGTCACCCTCAAGAACTCTCTAGTTCTTCTTCTTTTGGATCCACACCATCTTGATGGGAATCCTTGGAGTTGTAGTCGTACTTGATGAAGTGAAACTTGAAGTAGTCTTGGGAATCCACTTGACTAAGGTCTTAGGAGCTTCTTCAAATGCATCAATTTCCTCTTGAAGCTTGTCCTTGCCTTTTTGCTTGTAGTCTTGTGGTGGAAGATCATCTTGAGCTTGTGTCCCCTTGAAAGAAGTATCATACCTATCTTGTTGAGGAACAAACTTAGTCTTGGGGTATTGATCTTCTTCCCACTCAACTCCATTGGCATTGAACTTTCGTTCAAAACCAACACCTTGATTCTTCCGGTGCATTCCTTTCTTGCGCACAATTTCCTCGAATTGCTTACTCCCGGCAAGGCTTTTATACACTCCTTTCTCTATAATTCCCTTCAATAAGCTATTTTCTTGCTCAAGTGTAACGTGGCTAAGAGAATCATTAGTGGAATCAAGAGAACTACTAGAAGCAACAATATTGGATTTAGCATGATCATTATTACTGCTAGAGGAAGAATCTTTCTTGTTCTTGTTACTAGATTTGACTTGAGGCATGTAAGTGGATAAGAGTAAACGCTTGGCAATGTAAGGAGAACTTTTCTTGCGGAGATCATCATTGATTGCTTTTAAGAAATCATGCTCTTGCTCAAGATTGAGCTTTTCAAAGCGTAATTTCTCATGAGCTCTTAAAAGTTCTCGATGATCTTCGAAGATAGTTTCATGAGCTAACTTAAGAGTGTTTAGTTCTTTAGTTAGAGCCTCAATCTTCTCCTTATCATTGTCATTCGTTTTATCTTGATTAGCATGATTAATTAACGTTTCATCATAGTATTCATCACTAGAGTTGTCAACAAGCAAATCATCACCTAACAAGTCATCTTCATCACTATTGAAATCAACATACTCGGGCTGTGTTACCTTAGGACCTTTGGCCATGAAGCATCTTCCAATTCCTTCATTTGGTGAGTCAAATATGTCGTAGGAGTTGGTTGACACAATTGCTAGACCGGCAACACCTTCATCTTGAGTATCTTCGGAGTCGGAGTGATAACTTCTCTCGGAGTGGCTGTCGGAGTCGGAGCCGGATACCCATTCACCAACATGAGCTTGATGTCTTCGTTTTGTGTAGCTCCTTGATGATTTTTCCTTCCTTTCCGAATCCTTGCTTCTCCGTGAGTATCTTCGTTCATAATGATCATCTCTACTCCTTCTCTCTCTTGGTGGTGATTCTTTGCTTCTTCTTTTTGGAGAATCTTCTCTTCTCTTGTAGGGAGCCGTACACTCATTGGAATAGTGTCCGGGTCTTCCACAACTGTAGCAGTTTCGCTCTCGACTAGAAGATCTTTTGTCATTGTAGGACCTTGACTTGAAGCTTCTATCTTTGCTTCTACTCTTGTAGAACTTGTTGAAGTTCTTCACCATTAAGCTCAATTCTTCATTGAAGTCTTGTTTCTCATTTGATGATGTAGGGGCTTCACATGAGGCTTTGTAGGCACCACTTAATTTGTTGTGAAGTTCCTCTTTATCCTTAAGTGACATCTCATGAGCAACAATTCTTCCAATCACCTCCGTTGGCTTGAGATCTTTGTAATTGGGCATCATTTGGATCAATGTGCACACGGTATCATATTTTCCATCCAAGGCTCTTAGAATCTTCTTGATGATGAATCTATCGGTCATCTCTTCACTTCCTAAGCCGGCAATCTCATTTGTGATGAGAGCAAGCCTAGAGTACATTTCAGCGACACCTTCACCATCCTTCATTTTGAACTTGTCAAGTTGACTTTGAAGCACATCCAACTTGGATTCCTTGACGGAGTCGGTACCTTCGTGCATATCAATCAAAGTGTCCCAAATTTCCTTTGCATTCTCAAGACGGCTGATTTTGTTGAATTCTTCGGGGCATAATCCGTTGAAGAGAATATCACAAGCTTGAGCATTGTATTGCAACATCTTCAACTCATCCGCGGTAGCTTCACGGTTTGGTTCTTTCCCATCAAAGAAGTCACCTTGCAAACCAACACACAATATAGCCCAAACGGCGGGGTTATGTCCAAGAATATGCATTTTCATTTTATGCTTCCAACTAGCAAAATTAGTACCATCAAAGTAAGGACCTCTACGGTGATAATTTCCCTCGCTAGACGCCATACTCTCCTAGGTTGTGAAACCAAGGATATGACCACCAAAAGCTATGGAGATCAAAGCAAATGGAGACCAAAGCTCTGATACCACTTGTAGGATCGAAAGTATGTCTAGAGGGGAGGTGATTAGACTACTTGACCAAATAAAAACTTAACCTTTTCCCAATTTTTAGTTCTTGGCAGATTTTAGCTATTGTAGGACAAGTCAAGCAATCATCACACAATTCAAGCAAGCATGCAAAGAGTATATTGGCAACGGAAAGTAAAGCATGCAACTTGCAAGAATGTAAAGGGAAGGCTTTGGAGAATTCAAACGCAATTGGAGACACGGATGTTTTTCCCGTGGTTCGGATAGGTGGTGCTATCCTACATCCACGTTGATGGAGACTTCAACCCACAAAGGGTAACGGTTGCGCGAGTCCACGGAGGGCTCCACCCACAAAGGGTAACGGTTGCGCGAGTCCACGAAGGGTCCACGAAGAAGCAACCACCCACAAAGGGTCCACGAAGAAGCAACCTTGTCTATCCCACCATGGCCATCGCCCACAAAGGACTTGCCTCACTAGCGGTAGATCTTCACGAAGTAGGCGATCTCCTTGCCCTTACAAACTCCTTGGTTCAACTCCACAATCTTGTCGGAGGCTCCCAAGTGACACCTAGCCAATCTAGGAGACACCACTCTCCAAGAAGTAACAAATGGTGTGTAGGTAATGAACTCCTTGCTCTTGTGCTTCAAATGATAGTCTCCCCAACACTCAACTCTCTCTCATAGGATTTGGATCTTGTGGAAAGAAGATTTGAGTGGAAAGCAACTTGGGGAAGGCTAGAGATCAAGATTCATATGGTAGGAATGGAATATCTTGGTCTCAACACATGAGTAGGTGGTTCTCTCTCAGAACATATGAGTTGGAATTGTGTATGTGTTCTGATGGCTCTCTCCACGAATGAAGAGGAGGTGGAGGGGTATATATAGCCTCCACACAAAATCCAACTGTTACACACAGTTTTCCAATCTCGGTGGGACCGAATCAACAAACTTGGTCGGACCAAAAATGTAAACCTAGTGACCGTTAGAGATTTTCGGTGGGACTGACATGCAACTCGGTAGGACCGATATGGTTAGGGTTTGGGCATAACGTAATCTCGGTGAGACCGATTACACAAACTCGGTGAGACCGAATTTGGTAATTAGCTAACCAGAGAGTTGGTCAGGCAAACTCGGTGGGACCGATTTGCTCTTTCGGTGAGACCAAAAAGTTACAAAAGGGAAACACTGAATTTACATTGCAATCTCGGTGGGACCGATTCGCTCTTTCGGTGAGACCAAAAAGTTACGAAAGGGAAACAGAGAGTTTGCAATCCCATCTCGGTGAGACCGAGATCCCTATCGGTAGAACCGAATTGCTAGGGTTTGGCAGTGGCTTATGACAAGTGAAACTCGGTGGCGCCGGAAAGGAAGAATCGGTAGGACCGAGTTTGGCTTAGGGTTTAGGTTATATGTGGATATGGGAAAGTAGTTGAGGGTTTTTGGAGCATATCACTAAGCACATGAAGCAAGAGGCTCATTAAGCAACACCTCATCCCTCCTTGATAGTATTGGCTTTTCCTAAAGACTCAATGTGATCTTGGATCACTAAAATATAAAATGAAGAGTCTTGAGCTTTTGAGCTTGAGCCAATCCTTTGTCCTTAGCATTTTGAGGGTTCCACTTTCACATCCATGCCATGCCAATCATTGAGCTTTCCTGAAATAATCATCTTGGAATAGCATTAGCTCAATGAGCTATATGTTGTTATGAATTACCAAAACCACCTAGGGATAGTTGCACTTTCACTACGGCGTGTACAGCCTATTTGCTATTATTTTATAATTTACTGCCCATTTGCTAATTCATATGGAATTTATTGCAGCACATTTTCCATTTTTAGAATTGCTTCCCATTTTCTGGTCAGTGCCAGGGTTAAAAAATTGAACTAAAAAGTGTGCGAAAGTTTAAAAATTCTCATATTTTTGCTGGGGAACAAAATATTCTTAATCAAAAAATTAGTAGCCATACTAAAACAAATTTAAAAATAAATTAGTACTGTGTCATGTTAAAATCCAATGAAATATAAAATATTAGTGAAGAACAAAAACAAAAAACGAAACTAATTGCCCATTTGCTATAATTTTTTTGGAATTTGCAACCCCTTTGATATCTCTTTTAAGATATACTGCCCATACTCTTTGGCCAGGCCGGAATGCATCCCTCGTCATCTTGAAAGATTTGCAGCCAAGTAAGTCAGAGAAAACAAATAGGCCTAGCTTGGGTATTCTTAAAAATGAAATAGTGGGCTACCTATTTTGCCCAAGAAAAAATTGCTCGGTTGGTCATGTTGTTAGACGGGCCACAGAGACCGCTCTACCCAGTTTATAGCCTGCTCCTCCGAACAAATCCTCAAAAAAAATTGTGCAATTCTGTCGTTAATTGACTATACGTTGACAATGATGTGGGTCCCAGATATCAGCAGGGTGGATTAGAGTAAAAAACGAGGGGTGCATCTGACTAGTAAAAGAGGCGCTTGTTTGTGTTCGGGAGTGGACCTGGACCTGGTGGGTCCGTACTGTCATAGTCACAACTACAGTCCTCTCTCGATTCACTATGTTGACAGGGCCGGACGGCGGCGCCGCGGCGAGCGCACCAAGGCGCGGGATAAAGTTGTGTCACCAATGTGTTGGGCTGGGTTGGGCATTCTTATCAAAAAATAAAAATGGACCAGGACTATTTACGACGTTGACTACGATTTGCATGGGTCCGCTATTGCAGGAAGAAAATGGTGGGAGAAAGAAGACTGGTCGCTATCTTTGCCTAAGAATAATATCGACTGAATGTAACGACACTCTCATAGGAAATAATATCCTCCTGTTAAAATTTGACTTTTCAAATCGTGAATTTAAAGAACTGGTGCATGAGCATTTAGCTTTATTTATTTATTTACTTATTTATGTTTAGGGGACCATGAGCATCTACCTGGGCCGGATTCATGTGACAGCCTCCCTTCCAGTTAATTATGTGCTCCTCTATTGGGCCTTCATCAGTGAGTTGCATGTTATCGACAAGTGGAAAATGTGTTCCGTACCAAAAATAGTACTACTTGCTAAAGGATCGGACCATCCAACGACTTCCAAAACATTGTGTTTGTCGTTCTAAAACACATATATTCAACCAACAGACGAAATATACTACTGATTGTACATTGAAAACAGCAGCAAAAACAACTAGGGCTGGGGGTGCAACAGAAGGAGTAAGCAGGCCAGAAGAGTAAAGACACAACTCTCTCTTCCAAACCAAACATCAGCAATCATTACAAAAGGGCTACCAAAAAAGAACAAGTATATGCATCAAACTAAATAAAGATCCTACTACACGAGGTGTACGCATCTAACTAACTGGCTCAGTTAGACGTTACTATTTATTAAGCTGTGGAGATTGGCTGACGGCTTGAACCAGATGGGTGCCTGACGGGGGAAACTCCAGCCAGCAGGTCGAAGTATGATACTTGCGACCCTCTCTCCTACTTTGGGCTGCAGAGCATGGCATCACATATCAAGGTATGGTGCATGGAGAGACGCATGGTACGCTGTGTAGACACAGTTTTGCCCATGAACGAAACCGCGCTGCCACCATGATCCTTGCTGTCGGTTATCTCCTGGTTAATCGGATAATTCAGTCCAAGAAACAGAGAGCGTGTACCAAGGCTACTTACCAGCCTCCAGTCAAAAATTCCTGAAGGCCCAGAGAAGCTGGGATCCTGCTCAAGGACCTTGCAGTGACTATGGACCAACACGACCGGTACGTGCGGACGATCACCAACCGTTTGTCGTCGTCTAATCGAGCCAGGAACCACCTGCAACTGCCATGCCGCTTTTCTTTGAAAGGTTCTGGGATTAGGAAGAGTAGGGACACTAGGCGGCCTACAACATCATATCAAGTTGGAGTCAAATAAAAAATGGCTCGTACTCTAGTCAATCTTAAGACCAACATGTTATGAGCATGAATATTTTTTTAGTAAATGTTGACAGTAATGTAAGAAAGCCATCATGATATCATAGGAAAGTAACATACTGCTGTAATAGCCGTTTGTAGCGATGACTGGAGTAGGCCATCAATACGTCCAGCCATAGAAGGAGTCCATAGCGTAAATGAAGCCCTTGTGTTCAATGGCATCAAAGAACCATGGAGGATGTATGATCATGTGATGGACGTGCAGATTTATCCACTTACTGCAGTGACCTACCAGATAGGCGAGACCGCGGTTGAAGAACACAATTAGCCTGAAGTCTTTATAATTCACAGATCTTGTGGGCACTTGGAAGATTACAACCTTGAGAAAATCAAACTTGGTATCATGTTGGTTACTGTAAGATTCCGAGTATTCTGGGCCACAATGCCAAAGCAGTGCAGTGTTAATTGAAGGTAGGGGGTCAATCGCAGGGTGTAGACCTCCACAGCATCCAGCTACCGCGACCATCGACGAGCACCATCCTAGACGTGTTCATGCCGACCCAGTACATACCGTTAATGTAGTTGAGAGTGACAGGGATCGGATCGCAGTCAAGGGGGTTGATGCTCGCCACCCTACGATCGCTATGCTGCGTGACACGCTGTTTCTGAAGATCAGGCGGCGTCAGCAAGCAAGGAGCTGGCTTAAAGAGTTCCGTCCTGAGGGCTTTGAGTAAATGGTACAACCCCGACGAGCACGGGGCAAGCGGCATGGTACTGAGATTGTCCACACATGAAACAATGAGCTTGATTACCTTTGTGGGGAGCAAATTCCAGCCACTCTTTCGGCGGACGTTGCTTGGTTTTGCCATTGTTAGTGCTTGGGTCTCGGAAGAGGGGGGAGGCGCCTTAGCGGGGATGGAAGATTGGATGATTATGTGAGGACAAAGATGGAGAAGCGAATATGTGTTGTGGGAAGTGGACAGGTGATGATGACAACAACATGCCGCTTGACTTACAAGACACATCCCAGCAGCGTAGGTCATATCGATGCGAGACAACTTGCTTGAGTGATCATAGTACTAGTACTCCCTGCAGTACCTACTACTATGCCCTAGTTTGCATACAGAGTAGTGGAGTAGGACTCTGCTCTACTACTAGCACCAGAGGAGTAGTATATTCTAATCTAAAATAGTTACAAACTTCAATGCCCGAGCATGGAACGACTACGAACCACCTTCAGTGCTAACTCCAATCCTGAGCAAACGTTCGCGGGGAGACATGGCAGTTGCAAATGCCCGCGATGCAGTTACAGTACGTGTGTAAGGGTGGCGGTTTTGTAAATACTATGGCTTAAAAATAGGCCACCGTAACATACAAATCTAACGTTACATGGGATTCGCCAGGATTGAGCTCGTGGCGAACAATCGCCAGATATCATTACTAAAAAAGGTTAAAACACCCGAGGCTACAACTTGCATCGGCTGACCACTAACAATGATAATAACATAGTTGTAAAATGGTCAAAGAACGTGTCTACGTGGTGTTTGGAATTATATGCAAACTAGCAAGATGCCCGTGCATTGCACGGAACTGAAAGTGCGTTATATCGACTAGAGGGGGGGGTGAATAGGCGATTTTTATGAAAGTCTTCAAAACGTGAGAGTTATGAAGACAAACAGTGAAGATTATGCCTATTACTATGCAGCGGAAGTTAGATTACACTAGGCCAGCCATGGTCATGTATTCAATAGAGTGAAAGCGCAATGACAAACATCTTCAGTGTAATAAGGATCAGGTAGGAAGAAGTTATGAAGCCGAACAGATCATACATTCATGTTGTGAAGACAAAAGATAAAGCAAGCATGCAATGGCTTCACAATGAATAACTGTAAGTGAAGGGAAGTGAAGATGAAACCAGTGACACGTTGAAGACAATGATTTGTTGGACCAGTTCCAGTTGCTGTGACAATTGTTCGTCTGGTTGGAGCGGCTAGGTATTTAAACCAAAGGACACACAGTCCCGGACACCCAGTCAAGGACACTTAGTCCAAGACACCCAGTCCTCACCGTTTTCTCCTTGAGCTAAGGTCACACAGACCTCGCTCAATCACTCAGGTAAGTCTTCAAGGTAGACTCCCAAACCTTCACAGACTTCGTTCACTGGCAATCCACAATTTCTCTTGGATGCTCAGAATGCGACGCCTAACCGTCTGGAGGATGCACAGTCCTCAAGTGTAATAAGTCTTCAAATCACACAGACACAAAGACTTAAGTGATGCCCAATTTACTCTGGCTCTGGGTGGTTAGGGCTTTTCTCCTCACTAGGAATTTTTTCTCAAAGGCTTCGAGGTGGGTTGCTCTCAAACGACAAAAGCCGTGCACTGAAATCTGAGCAGCCAACTGTTTATGGTTGTGGGGGTGGACTATTTATAGCCACTTGGCAACCCGACCTGATCTGTCCGAAATGACCCTGGGTCACTGAGGAACTGACACGTGTACCAACGGTCGAATTTTGAACTCACACGGCAACTTTACTTGGGCTACAAGTAAAGCTGACTTGTCTGACTCTGGACAAGATTTTCTCTCAAAGTCTTCGCTCGAAGACATAGGATTTGAATTAGGCATCACTACAGTCATTCTGACTGGTTCTTTTGGACCCCACTTAACAGTACGGTGATTCCTATGACACTACATAAATGAAATAAAACTACGAAGGATCTAAGTCTTCGAGTTCCATAAGCTTCATAGGGAGTCTTCTCATGTCATTGTCTTCAATATGAATATCTTCATAAACCACCATTGTCTTCAATGTCTTCGTACATTTTTAGGGGTCATCTCTGGTAATAAAACCGAATCAATGAGGGACTTCTACCTGTGTTTGCCTGCAATTCTCACAAACACGTTAGTCCCTCAACTAGGTTTGTCGTCAATACTCCAAAACCAACTAGGGGTGGCACTAGATGCACTTACAATCTCCCCCTTTTTGGTGATTGATGACAAACTAGTTGAAGTTTTCAACGGGGAACATAATTTGTGAAATAGTAAAGGAATTTTTCTTCATAAGTTGCAAGGGCTCCCCCTGAAGATGTGCATATAAGTAATTTGCCTTTTGAATGCAAATGCACATGGCAGGTTGTACTTGTGGAGATCCACTTCAACTTATGATGACAATCCACTATGCATGTGAAAGTATATGAAGATAATGACATGCATAATGGAAGATGGACGTCTGCAGTACGAGATGAGTGCGGAATTTATCGTCGCACATGCGGAATTTATCTTTGCATAACGGAGTGACAAGCAGGTAGCAGACGGCCATCAAGGCTAAGTGTTACAACTCAAAGAAGCAAATGTAGCAAAAACGGGAGTTGTAAGCACGAAGTAAAATGTAGCAAAATGTAGCAAAATATAGAGGCACCCGCCCAAAGTGACCCGCTTGAAGACTATAAACATCATGCTTCTCCCCCTTTTGTCAGTGATGACCAAAAAGGATTGAAGACATAGAGTTTTCTACGCGTTCCCAGGCGCAGCAGGGTCGGTGGAGTTGTTTGGTGGCGGAGCAGATGAGCTTGGTGCAGATTCGACGTGTGTTGAAGCAGGTGGAGATGATGTCGCGTCGTCGTCTTCTTCAATAATCCAGGCAGACACGGTGGCAGCAGAAGAAGAGAATTCTGACTCTTCAAGTGATGGTGTGCTTCGCATCACAGCTCTTCTTGGAGGCGTGGAGTCAAATTGGAATCTCTCTCTGAAGCCATCCTCTTGCAGTTCAGCTTCATTGCTCATCATGGTGAGGCCTTTCCAAGTGCGGCGACAGGTCTCGTGTGCGACAAACGCATTCTTGGTTGCCAGATTTCTTATGCGATTGACGTCTTGCATGATGCTTCTCATCTGCCGTTTGAGCCAGTCGTGATGCCTATCTTGCTTTTGGTGAAGAGCCACAAGAAACTCTCGGTCATTGAGTGCTCGAGCGCGCTTCTTGGGTCTCTTGGCAGCTGTGCTGTCAGTGGCTTCAGTTGATGCAGGGGCACGTGTGGTGCCAGCCATTGGATACACTCGGGAGAGAGCTTCAACACCTTCAATATTTTGAGTGAAGCTCTGGTGTTCTGCATTTTGAAGACTTAATGGTTGCTTGCCAGGCTCTGGATATATTGCTTCAGCAGATGTGTCCACATCTGGCAAAAATATCCTATGGTTGCGGGCTGAGGGTTGATAGGAGATTGCAGAGTGAAGCTTGATCAGCCTCATAACCCAAGGAGCATAGAACTTTAATCCAAACAGTTCTGAGGCAGACGCTGCAAAGTGACGGATGAAGAGATCCTGTGCATTGAAGCATTTGCCATGTAGAATGCAGAAGATGAGAGTCTTCATTGCACCATCAATTGTCGCATATCGAGAGTGTCCCTTAACAGGCCATAGAGTCCGCCTTATGATATGATATATTGTTCTGGGCAAGTACTCTAAGTCTTCAACGAAGAACCTAGTTGGATAGGGTGCATTAGGAGGTAGTGGCTTCATCATTGAGAGCATCTGACTCATATCTGGCTCAGGACGCTGAAATATGCTCTCAACTGCTTCAGCATGGAGTTGGCACCCTTCTTCAAAGAATTCGCCAGGAGTGGGAAGGCCGGTAAGCTCAATTAGGTCGAAAGCATTGGCTTCATGATGGATATTGCCGGTCATCCACTCCAGAATCCATGTCTTCGGATCTCTGTTATAGCCTTTGATATGCAAAGTGGCATAGAACTGGAGCAGAAGCTCTTCGTTCCAGTGCTCTTCATCAGTGATAAATGGCAGCAAACCTACTTGCTTGAAGCAATCCAGTGCTTCTTCCAGACCAGGCAGACCAGCAACAGCTTCAACCTCAAGGCGCTTGTGAGGAAAGATGCGGCCTTGGTTGTATAGGATGCATGAATAACAGCTGCGCTGTTGATGGCTCCAGAACCTATCTGATACAATCCGTTCCCTTGAATAAGGGTTCTTGGAGCGGTCGAAAAACGTGTTATCTGCCCTGAAGCCGTTGATGTTGAAGGAACCAGGAGCTGATGCAGGACCTGGGAACCTTGGCAGTCGTGGGATCGGCTTCTGGACCTGGGGTCTGTATGCAATATGATAGTTGAATTGTGGTCCTGCAGCAGACTCAGGCACAGAATGTTCAGGAGCAGTAGCTTCATTGTCTTCTGAAGCTATTGTTGGGTTGGGCTCCACATTTGCTTCGGCGTTGTTTGTGGCAGCCTCAACATTTGCAGACTCAGGCACGTTCTCCTGGAGAACTGCTTCTTGTTGGTGTGGGGGAGTTGGAGCTTGTGGTGTCTCTGCATGCTCTTCGGCTGATGCAGCCGGAATGTCGTCAGCAGCCTGAGCCCTTGTCCCTTTGCGAAGCCTACGGAATTTGGGCGACGCTTGTGGAGTTGCAGTGGGCTGTGGCTCATCTTCCTCCTGTGGGCGATCTGCCCACGATGCATCTTGTGTGATTGGTGTCAATGGACGACCAATACTGATCAGTTCGCTTGTCTCAAGCTGAGGAAGGGCTGCATCACCTTGCACATTTTCTTGGAGACCAATGTCTTCAGCAGCGTAGGGTTCGTCTGCTGGAATGTCTTCAGTGTTGGGTTTATGCACAGTCAACTGACGATCTGCGTCAGGATAGCGGACGGAGAGGGGTTCAACTGTCAAGGGCTCTGTGGGAGCAGCCCGAGATTTCTTGGTCTTGCGCTTCTTGATGATGGGTTCAGAAGGAGAGGCTTCAGAATGTTTTCTTTTCTTAGCTTCAGCCTCTGCAGTCCGTGTCTTCTTGTGCTGTGAGGCGGTTGATCGACTCTTTGGCTTCGAGCCAGTCGTTGAAGCGGGGAAGACAATCGGAGCAGTTTCTGACCTTGGCGCTTCAGGTTCAGGCACAGCAGCCTTCTTTTTCTTCTTCGCGGCCATCCTGGGGTCAATGCCAGGACGCCCAAGTGCCTTGCGTTTCTCTGCCTCATTGTAGGCCTGCACGCAGCGATCAGCCAAAGTCTTCATGCGTTCTCGCGAGCCTTGAGCTTCGGCACGCGTCTTCAGGAAGTTCTCTTTCAGCTCGTGCAACATGATCTTGAAGTTTCTCACTTCTTGCACACTGAGCTTGGCCACGTGCTTCTTGAACTGATCCTTTTCATAATCAATTTTCTGCTTCAGTTCTACAATGCGCTGGGCTATTGCAAGTTCTGAAGCAATTGCGCCTTGAAAAGCAACACTGAGGCCTACGGGGAGCTGCAGATCGTTGAAGCTGATGTCCGGTGAGGCAAACCATTCATCGATGAAGTTGTGGATGATGGCGACATCAAACAGAGGCAGATTGTTGAAGATTTCAGCCTCCTCCTTGCTCTTGATGAGCTGCTCAAGAGCATCATCTCCAAGATCTTCATCGCTTGAGAGATCAATGGCTTCGCAGCGCAGAATGTCAGCAGCTGTGAGCTCTTTGCCTGTGTGTGGCTGAGGCTTCTTGGCTTCTTGGGGCTTGGACACTCGTGATAAGCCTTCTGACTGCACACTGGCTTCAAGAGGTGCAGTTGCTAAAGGATTCACTCTTGCGATCTTGGGAGAAGCGGCTGGCTTTGAAGCCTTTGGCTTCTTCTGCTTCGGCTTCGGCGCAGCAGGGGCGTCATCTGACTCAGTATCTGCTGGAGGGTCATTCACAGCAGTCCCTTGGACTAGGATGCGAGTGATGAGGCCTGCAAGATTGGCATACGGCCTGATGATATTGGGATCGGCGTTGCGTGTGCCATCTGCCCTTGGTGAGGAGGGACCAGGGTTGAAGTCAAGCCCAAATTTCTTCTTGTTTATCTTCGCTGACTGTTGTGCAAACTGAAAGTTGCGCTTGAAGAGATTATCATCGCGGCACCAGAGAAGTGATGACGGATGTGCCTCAGCTGGCTGTGGTCCTCTCACCATGCATGGATAGAAGCCTTGAGCAATGGCTTCGACTCTGGACCTGGGTACGAGATTTTTGTATAGTACGTCTCCCCACGGTCTCTTGATGGCGCACTTCTCCGCATATTCCTGAGTGACGAAGCGGTAGTGGAACCATTGCTCTGCCCAATATCTTTGAATCCATTGGATTCGTGTCTTGCGCTGACCATAGCTTTCTTCAGGATCAGTTTTGTACATCTCTGCCAATTCATCAGGCAGATCTTTGGACGTTTCACCACGTCGCTGTCTGCCTCCCTTCCTTGCTGTTGTTTCTGAAGCCATGAATAACTTGGAAGGCTTCAAGATGTTCAAAGGCTTCAAAGGCTTCCTTTTGCAAGAACTGGCTTCAGGAGAGTTGATGTGATGCTGCAAGTACTCTGCAAATGAATGCAGACTATGAGAACCAAAGGATTCTCCCACGGACATGTACCTGTGACAGCATTAAGGTGCGAGGGAAGGGGAAGAGGTCATACGCATTCTCAGAAGATTTTGAAGATAAATCGGTTTAGAAGACATAGACCTCATTGTGCGAAGACATTCACTCACAGATAAGAAGTTGGTTCCAGATTTGTACGAACCCACAGATCAGTACAAGTGAGGAATCTAACTACCTTATGAAGCACAAGTGAATATACTAGGCATGTCATGAGATGTAGCGAGATAACTAACTGATGTGAAGAGAAACTTCTTATGGCAGAAAGTGACTGAACTGTGGGATCAAAAGAGGCTGTAAAAAGAGTTTTTATTTACCACACTTGGAACTGCTAGACGAAGTGAGAGTTGAGGTCGAGCAGTTCGATCCTTCGTGCCCTAACTTGGCGATGGAAGACACCTACGGCGACGGCGGAGAGAGCGATGTCCGCTGTCGGCGTGAAAACGGCGTCGGAGAGGTTGCGGCAGTGAAGCGCTTCGTCGTCGGCGTCGTCGAGTGCTAGCGGTGGCGCTAGGGTTCGTGCGAGGGTGGAAGAAGGAGATAATGACCGCAGTGAATCGTGTATTTATAGGGATAGAGGCGGCACTGCGCTATTACGCAGGTACCCCTGGCGGTTCGCATTTGAGGCACGCGTGGCCAGTTAGACGAAGATTGGGATTTGTTCCACGTCCCACGCATGCCTAAATTGTCGGGCGGTCGTTCCTGCTTCTCCGGATCTTATGTGGAGGAATGAGCATTAAAACTGGACTTTTATGGTTGTCACTATGTCTTCAGCTGGCAAGGACACAGTGAAGACATTTGACAGTTTCAACAGAATGCATATGACTTGGAGAGATAGAGTTTGGGATAGGAAGCATAGAGAGGTTAGGGTCCGATCACATTCACTTAGTTCAAAAAGATTCAACCAAGAAGACATAGCTATAAGTGAATGCTGTAGAGGACAGAACATCAGTACATATATATCCATATAATCAACGCAGTGAAGATAATCATGAAGACATACTGAGAATGAAGCCAAACCAATTGTGAAGACATTGAGAGGTAATGCCATGAGAGAGAAACACTTCAAAATGGAACGTTTGGTGGTGGCGTTACCCACCGTATAGGAAGTATTAGACCCAGACACGGCGCACAATTATCATGGCGCTCCGAAGTCAATTTCCACATTAATGTATTCACACTTAGAATGTATGTCTTCATTGTTTGAAGATATACGGTACTTCGTGTGTTGCACATCTAAGTCATCAATATGCTTAAGTGTTAGGATGTGTGCCTGATCACAGGACATTTGAGGATTCCAAGATATTTAGCTCACACCGTAACTTGCAAAATCTCTTCTCATCCAAGGGCTTGGTGAAGATATCTGCCAATTGCTCTTCAGTGTTGACGTGTATGATATCAATGTCTTCCTTCACAACATGATCTCTGAGAAAGTGATGACGAATTTCATTGTGCTTTGTCTTCGAGTGCTGATCTGGGTTGTTGGCAATCTTGATGGCGCTTTCGTTGTCGCAGTAAAGTGGCACTTGCTTCAGATGAATGCCATAATCTTTGAGTGTTTGCTTCATCCACAGAAGCTGAGCGCAGCAAGATCCAGCAGCAATGTATTCAGATTCAGTAGTGGAGAGTGATACACAGTTCTGCTTCTTTGAAGACCAACATACAAGTGATCGTCCCAGAAAGTGACATGTGCCTAATGTAGACTTGCGATCAACTTTGTCACCAGCATAATCAGCATCCGAAAATCCAACCAAATCAAACTCTGAGCCCTTTGGATACCATAATCCTAGAGTTGGGGTGTGAGCCAAATATCGAAGAATTCGCTTCACAGCTAAGTGATGCGACTCCTTTGGTGTCGCTTGAAATCGAGCACACATGCAAACACTAAGCATGATATCTGGCCTAGATGCACATAAATAAAGCAAAGACCCAATCATGGAGCGGTATACCTTTTGATCGAACTCTTTACCATTGTCGTCGGGACCCAGATGATGCTTGGCTGGCATTGGTGTTGTGAAGCCTTTGCAGTCTTGCATACCGAACTTCTTCAGGCACTCTTTAAGATATTTCTCTTGAGATATGAAGATGCCGTTGCATTGTTGCCGTATTTGAAGACCGAGGAAGAACTTCAGCTCCCCCATCATGGACATCTGATATTGCTCTTCACTATACTTCTGATTGGTGCAGCCGAAGATAATGTCATCCACATATATTTGGCACACAAATAGTTCACCATCATATGTCTTCGTGAAAAGAGTGGGATCCAGGGAACCAGGTATGAAGCCTTTGCTTTTCAGAAAGTACTTGAGTGTATCATACCAGGCCCTAGGGGCTTGTTTGAGGCCATACAGTGCCTTGTTGAGCTTGTATACCATATCAGGATGTTTTGGATTTTCAAAGCCAGGTGGTTGTGCAACATACACTTCTTCTTCAATCTTGCCATTGAGAAAGGCACTTTTCACATCCATCTCATAGAGAAGTATGTTATGATGATTTGCATAGGCTAGCAGTATGCGTATGGCTTCAAGCCTAGCCACAGGAGCAAATGTTTCATCGAAGTCAATGCCCTCCACTTGAGTATATCCTTGAGCAACGAGACGAGCTTTGTTCCTGACAACTTGACCATGCTCATCTTGCTTGTTGCGGTATATCCATTTGGTGCCTATTATGTTGTGCTTCCGTGGATCAGGACGCTTAACCAGTTCCCATACATTATTCAGCTCAAACTGTTGAAGCTCTTCTTGCATAGCTTGAATCCATTCAGATTCCATGAAGGCTTCTTCAACTTTCTTGGGTTCTGATATTGAGGCGAATGCGAAATGCCCACAAAAGTTTGTTAGCTGAGTTGCCCTTGAACGAGTGAGTGGACCAGGTGCATTGATGCTGTCAAGTATTTTGTCAATTTGTACTTCATTTGCAACACGAGGGTGTGTGGGGCGAAGACTTTGCTCTTGCTGATCTATGTGGTCATTTGAAGGTATATCTTCAGGCTGAGCATTGTCTTCATGTGGATCAGGTGCTGAGATGATAAGTTCTTCTTCAGGTTGAGCTTCAGAAGGTACAATTTCTCCGGTTCCCATAAGCTTGATTGATTCATTTGCTGGAACTTCATCTAGCACATTTGGCAATTGCTCTCTTTGTGATCCATTGGTTTCATCAAATCGCACATCCACTGTTTCAACCACTTTGTAGTGGAAGAGATTGAAGACTCTGTAGGAGTGCGAATCCTTTCCATATCCAAGCATGAAGCCTTCATGTGCTTTTGGTGCAAACTTTGAGGTGTGGTGTGGGTCCTTGATCCAGCATTTTGCGCCAAATACTCTGAAGTAACTGACATTTGGCTTCTTGCCAGTTAGGAGTTCATAAGATGTCTTGTTAAGAAGCTTGTGAAGATAAACACGATTGATTGTATGGCATGCAGTATCAATGGCTTCAGTCCAGAATTTTCTTGGAGTCTTGTATTCATCTAGCATTGTTCTGGCCATCTCAATGAGTGTTCTGTTCTTGCGTTCGACGACGCCATTCTGCTGTGGCGTGTATGGAGCTGAGAATTCATGTGTGATGCCCAAGGTATCCAGATATGTATCAAGGCCAGTGTTCTTGAATTCAGTGCCATTGTCACTTCTGATGTGCTTTATCTTGGCGCCAAAATTGTTCATAGCTCGATTTGCGAAGCGTCTGAAGACATCCTGCACTTCAGTCTTGTAAAGGATTATGTGCACCCAAGTATATCTAGAATAATCATCAACAATTACGAAGCCATAGAGGCATGCAGAAGTAGTAAAAGTTGAGTAGTGAGTGGGACCGAAAAGATCCATGTGAAGCAGTTCGAAGGGTTGAGTAGTGGTCATGATTGTCTTCGAAGGATGTTTTGCCCTTGTCATCTTCCCTGCTTCACAGGCACCGCATAAGTGATCTTTCTTGAACTTGACGCCCTCGATGCCTATGACGTGCTTTTTCTTCGCAAGGGTGTGGAGGTTCCTCATGCCAGCATGCCCAAGCCTTCAATGCCAAAGCCAGCATTCTGAAGCTTTTGCAAGAGGACATACTGCAAGTTGTGGTCCTGCTGAGAAATCTACCACATACAAATCACCTTTCCTATACCCTTCAAACACTAGAGATTTGTCAGATTCCATTAGCACCAGGCAGCGATATTTGCCAAACATTACAATCATATTCAAATCGCAAAGCATTGAGACAGACATTAAGTTGAAGCCAAGGGATTCAACAAGCATGACTTTATCCATGTGTTGATCCTTTGAGATTGCAACTCTACCTAGACCCAATACCTTACTTTTACCAGTGTCAGCGAATGTAATGTGGCTCTTGTCGGATGGACGTAAAGTTGAGTCCATAAGAAGGCTTCTTCTGCCAGTCATGTGATTTGTACACCCACTGTCAATAATCCATTCTGAAGACTTTGAAGTCTCTGGTGTCGTACCCTACAGTGCAGTTAGGGGGATAGGCTTCACGAAGAGTGTTGTGAAGCATAAACATTTGACGAACCAGTGGGTTATGAAAACTTAAATCCAGATTAGGACTAATGGGGAGAGTAGCATGCGATTCAGGAACGAAGTACATAATGATGCCATTTGGGCAGTTTATCTTGCGCCCCACAAGATTTTTATGGTCCCCAGCAATAGCATCAGAAGATTTTGTTTTTGTGCTGGAGACCTTTCCCTGCAAAAGAGAGTTAAGCTTTCTTAACCACCCACATCTTCAAGGGTGGCTTAGAAGCTATGAGTCTAAGTGCAGCATCTGAGAATTTTGGCTTTGAAGCCTTAGCAAACAGTCTAGCAGGGGGACAATAATACTCATAGGCATAAGCAGAATAATTTTTGGTCATATGAACATGACGGTTCGATGAACCGCTCTCATATTCATATGCCTGAGTGTGGTTTCCCTGCAAAACATTTGCGTTAGTGTGACTCAGGTGAGTCCTCTGTCTGTATGAAGCCTTTGGACCGAGGTTTGTCTTCTTCAAGTGACGTGTCATGAAGACATTCACAGGAAGATTTTCCAGACATGTTTTCGGAACCCAGATCTTCTTCATAGGCGGTCCATTCCTGCAGTTAGTACCAATGTACCTGGCAAACACTTCACCATTCTGATTCTTAAACAGTTTATAGTTTGCATCAAAGGATTTATCAATGATAATTGGGTTAGCATAAGTGAAGCCAGATAAATTGGATGGATCTGCTGAAAGTTCCTTTGCAGCAACCCATGTAGTTTTGGGGTACTGCTCAGGTTTCCAGTAAGAGCCATCTGCATTGATTTTCCTCACGAACCCAACACCCTCTTTCCTAGGGTTTCGGTTCAGAATCTACTTCTTAAGGACATCACATAATGTTTGATGCCCTTTCAGACTTTTGTACATCCCTGTTTCAAGCAATGTCTTCAACCTAGCATTCTCATCAGCAATAGCAGTGGTATCCTCAGCAGAGGGGTTAGTTGCCACATCAACAGTTGAAGATATTGGAACAGTAGTAGCAGTGGAACATTCAGCAACAGAATTAGCATTATTACGCTCAATGCATTTAAGACATGGTGGTTCAAATCCTTCCTGAGTGGGACTGATCTGTTCGGCGCGAAGTGACTCGTTTTCCTTTTGAAGATCTTCATGAGCCACCCTCAATTTCTCAAGTTCTTGCTTCCTTTGAAGATAGTCATAGGAAAGCTTTTCATGAGTTGTTGAGAGAGTATCATGACGATCTTCAAGTTCCTGATACTTAACGTGAAGGTTTTTTATGTCTTCAATTAAGGATTCAGATCGAGTCATTTCAGCACCCAACAGATCATCGCTTCTGTCTAACAGTTTTTGAATATGTTCCATAGCTTTCTGTTGTTCAGTTGCAATTTTAGCAAGTGTTTTGTAGCTAGGTTTTGAATCACATTCAGAGTCATCGTCACTGGTTGTTTCATAGCGAGTGGTGCGTGTGTTTACCTTGGCACCGCGTGCCATGAAGCAGTAGGTAGGAGTGGAGTCGTTCTTGTCATTTGCGTCGGTGTCGGTGATGCAGTTATTGTCTTCAGTGTTGAAGATGGACTTGGCGACGTATGCTGTAGCCAGACTCGCAATGCCAGAATCAGACTCCTCCTCAGACTCCACCTCTGCCTCCTCAGATGCGGACTCCTCTTCTGAATCCATCTCCTTTCCAACAAACGCACGTGCCTTGCCAGATGAGCTCTTCTTGTGTGATGAAGACTTTGATGAAGACTTGGAAGAAGACTTTGAGTGTTTCTTCTTCTTCTTGTCGTCAGAATCATATTCCTTGCTCTTCTTCTTCCTTCTGTTCTCATTGTCCCACTGTGGACACTCAGAGATGAAGTGCCCAGTTTTCTTGCACTTGTGACATGTTTTCTTCTTGTAGTCATGAGCAGAAGCTTCATCATTCCTTGAGCTTGATCGTGAAGATTTTCTGAAGCCTTTCTTCTTGGTGAATTTTTGAAACTTCTTCACTAGCATTGCAAGTTCTCTTCCAATGTCTTCAGGATCATCAGAACTGCAGTCAGATTCTTCTTCAGATGAGGAGACAGCTTTTGCCTTCAAGGCACGAGTTCGCCTATAGTTTGGACCGTAGATATCTCTTTTCTCAGAAAGCTGAAACTCATGTGTGTTGAGCCTCTCAAGTATGTCAGACGGATCAAGTGTCTTGAAATCAGGACGTTCTTGAATCATCAGGGCCAGAATGTCAAACGAACTATCAAGTGATCTCAGCAGCGTCTTGACGATTTCATGTTTGGTGATCTCAGTGGCGCCGAGGGCTTGAAGCTCATTTGTGATGTCAGTGAGCCGGTCAAATGTGTGCTGGACATTCTCATTGTCATTTCGCTTGAAGCGGTTGAAGAGGTTGCGAAGAACACCGATTCTTTGATCTCTCTAGGTTGATATGCCTTCATTAACTTTGGAGAGCCAGTCCCAGACCAGTTTGGATGTCTTCAAGGCACTCACACGGCCATACTGTCCTTTGGTCAGATGACCACAGATGATATTCTTGGCAGTAGAGTCCAGTTGAACGAACTTCTTGACATCAGCAGCAGTGACACCTTCTCCAGCCTTGGGAACACCGTTTCCGACGACATACCATAGGTCGACGTCAAGGGCTTCAAGATGCATGCGCATCTTATTCTTCCAGTAGGGATATTCAGTTCCATCGAAGACGGGGCAAGCAGCGGAGACTTTGATTATCCCTGCAGTCGACATAGCTAAAACTCCAGGTGGTTAAACCGAATCACACAGAACAAGGGAGCACCTTGCTCTGATACCAATTGAAAGTGCGTTATATCGACTAGAGGGGGGGTGAATAGGCGATTTTTATGAAAGTCTTCAAAACGTGAGAGTTATGAAGACAAACAGTGAAGATTATGCCTATTACTATGCAGCGGAAGTTAGATTACACTAGGCCAGCCATGGTCATGTATTCAATAGAGTGAAAGCGCAATGACAAACATCTTCAGTGTAATAAGGATCAGGTAGGAAGAAGTTATGAAGCCGAACAGATCATACATTCATGTTGTGAAGACAAAAGATAAAGCAAGCATGCAATGGCTTCACAATGAATAACTGTAAGTGAAGGGAAGTGAAGATGAAACCAGTGACACGTTGAAGACAATGATTTGTTGGACCAGTTCCAGTTGCTGTGACAACTGTACGTCTGGTTGGAGCGGCTAGGTATTTAAACCAAAGGACACACAGTCCCGGACACCCAGTCAAGGACACTTAGTCCAAGACACCCAGTCCTCACCGTTTTCTCCTTGAGCTAAGGTCACACAGACCTCGCTCAATCACTCAGGTAAGTCTTCAAGGTAGACTCCCAAACCTTCACAGACTTCGTTCACTGGCAATCCACAATTTCTCTTGGATGCTCAGAACGCGACGCCTAACCGTCTGGAGGATGCACAGTCCTCAAGTGTAATAAGTCTTCAAATCACACAGACACAAAGACTTAAGTGATGCCCAATTTACTCTGGCTCTGGGTGGTTAGGGCTTTTCTCCTCACTAGGAATTTTTTCTCAAAGGCTTCGAGGTGGGTTGCTCTCAAACGACAAAAGCCGTGCACTAAAATCTAAGCAGCCAACTGTTTATGGTTGTGGGGGTGGACTATTTATAGCCACTTGGCAACCCGACCTGATCTGTCCGAAATGACCCTGGGTCACTGAGGAACTGACACGTGTACCAACGATCGAATTTTGAACTCACACGGCAACTTTACTTGGGCTACAAGTAAAGCTGACTTGTCTGACTCTGGACAAGATTTTCTCTCAAAGTCTTCGCTCGAAGACATAGGATTTGAATTAGGCATCACTACAGTCATTCTGACTGGTTCTTTTGGACCCCACTTAACAGTACGGTGATTCCTATGACACTACATAAATGAAATAAAACTACGAAAGATCTAAGTCTTCGAGTTCCATAAGCTTCATAGGGAGTCTTCTCATGTCATTGTCTTCAATATGAATATCTTCATAAACCACCATTGTCTTCAATGTCTTCGTACATTTTTAGGGGTCATCTCTGGTAATAAAACCGAATCAATGAGGGACTTCTACCTATGTTTGCCTGCAATTCTCACAAACACGTTAGTCCCTCAACTAGGTTTGTCGTCAATACTCCAAAACCAACTAGGGGTGGCACTAGATGCACTTACAGGAACATCAAGATGCAATTTTTTGCAAAACACCTGTTGTGATTGACCCATGCAGGAGTAATCCCATGTGTAAAAACTAATGATATCTCGAGAATTTTATCGGAAAAATGGTATCTCAAGAATTTCATCGAAAAAATGATATCTCGAGAAAGATGAGAGAGAAGGTGAGGAGGAGTGGGGCGTGGTTGTGACTGGTGGTCGGACTGAGCAGAGGCATGTGGATGGATGGCGCCGGCAACGGCCACCATGCCGGATTGTTCCAAAGACTTCCTTTTTAATTGATCAACAATGAGGTTGTAGGAGATAAGGATGAACGAGGCAAGGCCTTATCTGTAAATGTGGACAGAGGTGCGGGTATCTTTTGTAAAATTTTCATACTTTTCTTTCTATCCGCCAGATATAGATCAGATGGTCTATATTACAAGATGGCAGGCACACCATCATCACCAACTCGGTTTTTTATAAGAGTAGAGACTAGGGAGTAACAGTAAGGACACCATCTACTACTTCGTGTGCTACTCCTGTGCTCCATTCGGCGGGCGCAACATCCCCAATAGCCACTCCCTCCTGCGCTCCATTCAGCGGGCGCGACGTCCCCTACAGCCACTCCCGTTTCATGGACAGCCTGGTCGATGCCTGCAAGGTGCCCTGCGTCTACAAGAGTTTCGGCTACGAGAGGTACGTCGACCAGCACTCGCTGGCGGAGCATAGTTCCAGATGCACGCACGCGCCCTGCTACTGCTATGAGTGCATGCCGCCGTTTGAGGGCTCGCTAGCGAGCCTCATGCATCACCTCATGGCACCATCGGTCGATCACTACTGGCCTGCGGCGAGGAACATCAAGTATGAGACGTGCTACCCATTCGTCATGCCGGAGTCACTAGAGGATCACCGCCGCCTACTAGTCGCGGAGGAGGACAACATCGTCTTCCTCTTGGCCATGGGCATCGGCAAGGCCCGCGTAGACCATCGCCCCGTCTCTATAGTGTGCGTCAGGGGCAACGCCGCTGACGCCGACACGAGGCCGGTGTACAGGTGCGTGCTCACTGTTACTGCCCCTCCGAGGTACGAGGGTCCCCACGCCGCCTCCATCATGCTGACTGAGACTGTGTCGAGCTGCTCCGTTCCCGGCAATGTGGACATGGAAGACGCCTGGTATGATTTTCACTCCAAGATGGTGCACGGGGACTCCAAGGAGGTTCACCTGGTCATATGCATTACCAAGTCAAATGTTCATCATTAGTCTTCGCTCAATGTAATCCGTTCTCTAAGCATGTGGAGACTTCTTATTTATATAGTATAGAACCTTCCATGCATGATCTTGCTCTATTAGAGTATCACGCTTGAATAAAAGTGTATCCATTTATGGTTTAGTCTAGAATGTTCCATGTATGCTTTGGCCCACTTTCCACTCTCACATAGTGCCTAGGAGCACGTGTTGCAGCTGGCTCTTGCATGAGAGTCCGCTTACATTCTCTCTCCTATCCTCTCTCCTCCAACTAAGCATTAGAAATATTACTTTACTTCTTACAGCCTGTTGACTGTACCTTATTGTACTCGCTCTAAGTCACCTTACGAAAACCAAATAATCCCAAAACACTTAGGCGCAGTGCATTAACTCTCACCTCATTTATTGTTTCTTGACATATCAACCAATAAGAGATTTGGGGAGTGCATGTTTTCAATGACTCAAGACTACCAAACGCGACATGAAGTGGTTAGTTCATTGCATGCAATGCTATTAATTAGCAAATAAACTTTAAGTTCTCTTGTTTTCCCCTCATTCTTGGTCATGGTGCACAACTTAAGGCTAGTCATAGTGGGAGTAACTTAGCAAGTAACATAACACACCCCAAGAAAAGTTTGCTTATGTGGCATGTAGTTACTGTAACATAACGCACCGCATGATAAAATTAGGCTACATCTTAATAAATGATGGCTTGCATTATACCACACATATGTCACTCTCCATTGGCGACACCACACATATGAGGACCTCCTTTCCGGTTTATAGGGCTCCATTCAAAAATCTCACCAACCAAGGTAGATGATGAGTGGTGGAATTATTTTCGTGGTTTGTAAAAGCACTCAATTAATGCGCTCATTTTCCTCAAAGAATTGTGTTTACCAATGCATTAATTGCAATACATGCATTGGTCAAGTTTCTCATAATCCTTGCATGCAATGAATTAATGCACCTTGAAATCTGAGCATGTGATGGGGAACAATCAAATTGAGACTTATAAAACGGGAAACCAAAAATTCTGAGATAAGCCCTATAAACTGGGAAGGAGTGAGATAAAGGTAGTACCATAGTCTAGTAACACTATGACTAGCCTAAGATTCACCCAGATGGAGGGAGTACATTCAAGGTGGTCTAGAAAAAATAAACAAAATCGATACTCAAAAACTAATTCTTAAAGATCATTTCTTGCAAAGCACAATAAGTGTTATTTCTTCACCAGTTTTGGATGCAGGTTGAACAGTTCAATGCTTTTGTTTGCAAAAGATACTTTTTTATCTATTTCACCCGGATGTTTGTGATCTCTAGAGAAGAAATAATATCCGAAGAAACCTATCGATACTCATTACACATGAGATGACCCCCACATACTTTGTCAAAATAAACAACTCGTCGATCAATGCATTTCACTGTTCCGTACAACACACGGGCACCTTACTATATATTAGTACGACCATAAATTTAACTAACATTATATATAGTACAATAAATGCTCATGCATGCCACCAAAAATATATCATTGAAAACTATGTTCAAATATGAATCCAACGATATAGTTTTTGTTGACATGCACTAAGGCTGGTCATACTGGGGAGTAACTTATACTAGTGTCATGCATATGACACTAGTATAAGTTACTACCTTCATAGTGCAAAGTAACATAGTAGTATGTCATATATGGCTTCATTTAATAGCTTGTAGACTCATGTTGTTTTGGGAAGCGCTATGTTACAGTAACATATTATGTTGCCACTTCTCATTAACTACTTGCCACATAAACAAAAATTTCTCAAAGTGCGCTATGTTACTACCTAAGTTACTCCCACTATGACTAGCCTAACATTTTGTCAGTTAAATCTTCAGTCAAATTCAATGGGTACTAATAAACCACGACCGAGGTAGTACTAGTGTAGAGTGCGGCACTACATGGGAGTCTCACCCCGCTCATGGTGCGGCAGTAAAGTCGTCATATCACAAAACCCCACCACTCCCAGTAATAGGTGGCTTGGTAAAATAAACGGACAAGCAACCATCACATCCCTCCGTATTTTTTGCATTCCATCTCTCTGCATTTACTTTCTCCAGTTCATCTTGCACACTCAATCCCTAGCTACTACTCATAGTATTCCTAGCTACTACTCCTCTATCTTGGTAAGAGTAGGTGAAATTTTTGAATCGAGCCCTTTAAACTAGAAGGGAGGTAGTAGTACTCTAATAGCTAACATTGTTGTGATGACTAGATAGGACATGGCACACACCTGGATGGAGGAACTAGTTTACATTGTTGAAAGTGCGTTATATCGACTAGAAGGGGGTGAATAGGCGATTTTTATGAAATTCTTCACTGAGGAATTTGCCGGTGAGGAAATTCCTTAGCGAAGAACTACTAGCAGCGGAATGAGTACTCAAAAGTAAACATAACAGAATACAAGCATAGTCATCATGATGAAATGAAGACAGGCACAGAGTACAGAAGCGTAAGCACATGATAACACAGGATGAAGACAAACAGACTGAAGAAATTGAACTGAGGAAATTGAGAAAGTCTTCAGTCAAAGTCTTCAAACACAGATATGAACAAGCACACAACACAGTTATGAGGAAATGAAAGAGTTGAGGAAATAGAACCAGTGAGCTTGGTGAAGACAATGATTTTGTAGACCAGTTCCAACTGTTGTCTCAGTTGTACGTCTGGTTGGAGCGGCTGAGTATTTAAACTCGAGGACACACAGTCCCGGACACCCAGTCCTGAACACGCAGCTCGGGACACCCAGTCCTCACCGTATTCTCCTTGAACTAAGGTCACACAGACCTCATCCAATCACTCGTGGTAAGTCTTCAGGCGACTTCCAAACCTTCACAAACTCGGTCACTCGGCGATCCACAATTCCTCTTGGATGCTCTAGACCATGACGCCTAACCGTCTGGAAGAAGCACAGTCTTCAAAGGTAACAAGCATCGGATCCACGCAGGATCAATCTCTTCAGTGATGCTCAATCACTTGGGGTTTGTAGGTGTTTGTGTTTTGGGTTTTTGGTTTTTCCTCACTTGATGATTTTAACTCAAAGTCCTCAGAGGATGGGTTGCTCTCAAATGACAAGTGTCAGTTTCTCTCGGAGCAGCCAACCAGCTAGTGGTTGTAGGGGGCGGCTATTTATAGCCTAGGGAGCAGCCCGACATGATAAGACATAAATGCCCTTCAATGATATGACCGTTAGGTGGATAGATATTTTGGGATAGCTGGCGCATACCACAACAACGGTCGGAATTTTGAGTAGAAAAATCCTCAGGGCTATCATGTTCCTCACTGTGTAGGAAATCCACACTGGCGAATTCCTAACTCCTCAGTCAAAACAAATTCCTCAGAGACCAGAAGAACTTCGTCTCTGTCACTGAAGAAATTGACTGAACTGTATGAGATTTCCAATGGCTTCACTCAAAGGGATTGGTAGGTGTAGGATTTTGAGTTGAGCATCACTTGGAAATTTTTCCTTAGTATTTCCTCGACCCCCTTTAACAGTATGGTGTTTTCTATGACTCAAGAAAGAGAAAATGAAACTACAAAAACAAAAGTCTTCACGCTTCATGTTCCTCGAATGAATACCAAGTCTTCAAGGTCACACCAATTTCTTCACTTTCAAAGTCTTCAGAAAGTCTTCAGAATACCAAAGTCTTCAGACGAAGAACTTCATTTTTAGGGGTCGACTTTCTCTGTAAATATCAAACTCCTCATAGACTTATAGACCTGTGTACACTCATAAACACATTAGTCCCTTAACCTATAAGTCTTCAATACACCAAAATCACTAAGGGGCACTAGATGCACTTACAATCTCCCCCTTTTTGGTGATTGATGACAATATAGGTTAAGTTTTCAACGGGGATAAACATATGAAGTGTAACTACTAATATTGAGGAATTTTATTGCAAGATATAGAAGAACTCCCCCTAAAGATGTGCATAGTGAGGAATTTGCTTTTGAAGCAATGCACACTTGAAGAGTTGAATCATGGAGATCTCCCCCTATATCTTGTAATTCATACACGCATTGGATATATAACAGTGAAGAATTTGAAATGCATGATGAAATATGGTGACTGATGTAATTCAGCATGCGTGCAATAATACTAACGAGGAATAAGCATGCAGGAAAAACGTATCAAGAGTATTAGAGCACCATCAGGTTTAAGTTTACAACTCGATCCAATAAAGTCGTAGAAGAACGAGAGTTGTAACTTAACAAAAAAACGCCCATATAGAAAGACTCGCTTGAAGACTAACTCAAAATTCTCCCCCTTTGTCATCAAATGACCAAAAGGATCGAATATGAGGACTAACGCCCCTGAAGAATATCAAGTTGATGAAGGAGCGCCAGCGTTGGTGGGGTCGTTTGTCGTAGTAGGGCCTGCCGCAGTGTCGTCCAAGTGTTCATTTTCATCAGTGTCGCGCGATGAAGAATATGAGCTGGCCACCAGAGAAGGAACCTTGACCTTCTTGAATTTCTTCGGTGGAGGTGGAGACCAGTCAAAATCTTCATTGAGACCCATTTTCTTTAGATCTTCTTCACCATACAGATGTGACAGGATTGCCCAGGTGCGACCGAAGACTTGATGGAGGTACTAGTGGTTTTTCTTCATTGCATTGTGTGTGGCAGTCATGTTGTGAATAAGTGAACCAAACTGACGCTTAACCCATTTGTGATTTCGATCCACCTTCTGGTAAAGACTAAGCAGAAGTTCACGGTCAGTCATCACGCGCGGAGCAGTGGCTTGAGGAGTGGACTTGGGTGCATTGGTAGAGTCATGTGTGGCAGAGTCATCATTAGTGGAGTAAGATGCAGCTTTGCGAAACTGACCATCCAATGGACGAATGCCTTCATCTATTACAGTTGGTGCCTTGCCCTTTCCATCAACTGAGGAATATGTCTGCTTGAGGACTTCAATTGGGGGCAAGTAGCTGAGGTGATTCTGGAAATAAGCTTTGTAGTTGAGTGAAGACCTTGTCCTGAGGAATCTCATAATCCAAGGTGCATAAGGCTTCATCTCAAATGGAGACAGTGCAACATTTGCCATAGTCCTCATGAAGAAATCGTGATAATTGACAGGAATGCCATGAACGATGTTGAATACCAGATTCTTCATGATGCCAACAATTTCCTCATCAGATGAGTCGTGGCCTTTGATAGGACTGATTGTCCTCGTAAGAATACGATAGACAGTTCTGGGCACGTACAACAATTCCTTCACGAGGAATTTGGTTCTTGGTGCTTGACCTAGCTTCAAAAGTTTCATCAGCACCTGCATGTAATGATGTGTGAGCTCAGGTTCACTGTAGATGCAACGAGCTTCTTCAAGGGGAGGACTGAGTGGTAGAGCACGAAGCAATTTAGAGGCTGGTGCAGTGTAGTGAGTGTTTTCAGACATCCAGTCCAACACCCAGGAATTCACATCTTCAGCATCTCCAGTGATGTGCAGCGTTGCATAGAATTGAAGAATCAGTTCTTCATTCCAATCGCAGATGTCAGAGCAGAAGTTTAGTATTCCAGCATCGTGAAGAACACTGAGGACTGGTGCGAAGCACGACAGAGATTCCATATCCACGTGAGGAATATGCTCATGGTAGAAGATCTTCTCCTTGTTGAACAGCACTGAGGAATAGAAATTGGCTTGACTAGCAGTCCAGAAACGCATCTTCCTAATGCGAGCAGAGTTATATGGGTTGTAATCTTTGAAGAATACATGCTCGCCGAAGAAATCATCAGCCTTGAACTTTTGCTTGCGTGAGAATGGATCCTTTGGCTTCGGCAGAGGAGTGTCAGTGAGTTGCATCACGACCTCAGGAATCTCAATCGCAGGTTCTTCAGGCTGAGGAATTTCTAGTTCCTCCTTAGTGGTAGTCTGCGTTGTTGGTTGTTCAGCAGTTTCTTCAGCGCTAGTGGCTGGAATTTCCTCATGGACAGATGCAGTGGGATGAGTTTCTTCAGTGCCCATTTGTACAGTTTGTGTGGGGGGGCTGAGGAATTTGCTGTAGAGGGGTGAACATTGGAGAGTTTGGATGCTGACTTTCCCGGAATTCATCACTAATTACGTCCACATCTTTATCTTCCATTTCTTCAACGCCAGCCTCTTCAGCTGTGAACTGAGGCATAGGGGAGGAGATGATAGGTGTTGAAGGGATCGCATCCACTTCAATTTCTTCATCCAACGGTTCAGACGAAGCAGCAGAAGGAGTATCTTCATCCGATCCGCTGGGGATCACATATTCTTCATCAAAAGGAACAAGGTCCTTTGATGGCCTGGTTGAGATGGGAACAACATCAATGGGTTTTGCAAATGAACTTGGCATAGGCTTCATTTTCTTCGGAGCTGAAGAATCTGAAGCAACTGATGCTTTCCTTTTCTTCACTGCAGCACACTCTGCAGCCTTGGTCTTCTTCACATCTGATGCAGATGGAAAGGATTGGAGTTGAAGTTGGTGCAGGAGCAGCTGAGGAATCTGGTTCATTTTCTTCAGGCACAACTGATGCAGTTGCCCTGAGTTCTTCAGTTTCTTCAGACGCACCACTAGTGGGTGCCCTGGCAATTTCTTCAGTGGCTGGAATGCAGTCATCAGCCCTGGAACTCACATTTTCTTCTGCAGCCTGATTTTCATCAGTGGTGCTGGCATTTTCTTCAGTAGGCTGAGCAGATGCTGCAGCCTGAGGAATTTCCTGTTGCATTGGGGCTGCAACATTGGAAGTGAAGTTATCCGCAAGTTTCAGAAAACGAACCTTGGCTCCAAGCCAATCAGCGCGATATGCGTCAAAGTCATCATTGAGTTTCTTAATCTCAGTCTGAATAGTGACAAGTTCTTCAGTTGTCATAGAGACAACGTTCTTCTTCAGATAGCGCTCTTTCTTGTACTGCGCTTTCTTGATCTGCCTGGCCTTCTCAAATTTCCACTTTTCTTCTTGAATGAAGTGGGTCAGCATGTGACTTTGACCAGGAGTCAGCTTGAAATCGGGCAAGGGGGTGTTGGGGTCCTTGTGCCAAACATCAATGTAGTCAAGGATCAACTTGGGATCCAAAAGCAGTGGCACCTCTGATCCTTTGGCTCTAGCAGCCCTGACTTGCCTATCTCTGATGATTTCTGCAAGTTCATCATCATCAACTTCATCTTCTTCAGACGGTACTTGGAAAGTGACTTGTTTCTTTTGAGGACTTGGGCGAGGACCTCGTCCAGCAGTGGCCTTTGTCTTCAGCAGTGAGGGGCCAGCTGAGGAACTTGGTGCAGCTGAGGAACTAGCTGAGACACCTGAGGCAATGGAGATGCCTGCAGTCCTTTGGCACGAGGCAAGATGCACAGGTGCTGAGGATTTAGTCGGAACAGCTGAGGGCTTTGGCGGAGGAGCTAAGGACTTTGGAGGAACAGGAGCAGCATGAGGAATTTGCTATGAGGGCTTTGAGGATTCTGGCCGTGGGGGCATTGCTGAGGAACTTGTCCTTGAGGGCATTGTTGGTGAAGCACTTGGCTTGCGCGCAGGCTTCTTTGACATAGCCTTCTTTGGCTTGACAGCAGAGGCAGCAGCAGCAGCAGAGTCTTCATTGAATTTCCTCACTGCTTCTTTGGCTTGCTTAGCCAACTTGCCTTGGCGCTTGGCCCATTCATCAGGATAGTTCTCACCGCGCTTGAGGCTAGTGGGATCAGCGATTTGTCCAGGTGCCAATAGAGCTCTTGGGCATGGAGGATCGAGTGCGAATTTCTTCATATATTTAGGAGTGACATATCTGTACTCCCTCCATTCTCTTGCCCATCTCCTCTCTATCTTCTGAATGCGCACTTTGCGCTCATTCCTGGTTTCCTCAGTAGGTGTGCAGTACCCAGCATATATTTCATCAGGGATCTCAAACGTTGTATTTACCTCAGGCCTCTTTCCTCCCTTCTGTGGCTTCTTACCGTCATCCATTTTCTTCAGTTGAGGAATTTGAACAATTGAATTCTCTGAAGAAGTATGCAACTTTTCTTCGAGGAACACTGCAAATGAGTTAAGTTGATGAGAACCTAGTGATTCAGCAGCTGACATGTGTACCTGTGAACAGAGTATAGTTGCAAGGAATTTGGAGAGGTCATATGCGTTCTCAGAAGGTTTTGAAAAGGAACAAGTTTGAGGAATTTGACCAGATGAGTCTTGAAGAATTTCACTAAGCGTTCTTTGTCTTATGTTCCAGAGATGTGTAGATTAAAAATCCACACATTTGAGGAATCTTGAAGAAAAACATGGCTTAGAGAAACGAATCAAGAACAGATGACTTGTGAGGTGTTTAGTGTGTGAATCTATGAAGAAAAACACCTTTGAAGATTTTGAAGATAATCATTCGAATCAACGAGGGTAGTAACAGTAATTTTTAATTACCCTGGACGAAGAACACGACGAACTGGAGTGAGGAGATGTGAAGTTCGTTTCTGCAGATCTTCCACGCCCTAACTTGGTGGAGGAAGACGGCTACGGCGGCGGCGGAGTGAAGATTTCCGCGGTCGGCACGAGTACGTCGGAGACGAGGTCGAGGTAGTGAAGCTCTTCCTCACCGGTGGCGATGAAGTAGCGATGGCGCTAGGGTTTGAGAAGCTCGAGCTGGAGAGAGATCGAGCAGAGTAAAAGAAGTGAGGAAGGGAAGGAGGGGTATTTATAGCCACGGTGAAAAACTGCTCGCCCGAAGAAATTGGACGAACGTGCCCCTGACCCTTCTCATTCGCATGACATGTGTCACCCACGTAGTGAGAGGTGGAGATCGTGTTAGATCGTGGGTGAGTGGATAAGTATATCATGGGATGCGGAACGGTTTGAGCGGCAAAACCGAAAATTTCGATAAGGTAGGTTTTAAAGTTCCGTTCGCAATTTCTTCAACTGACAAGGACACGGTGAAGATTTTGAATGAGTTCAAATAGAACGCATATGAAGAATTTGTGAATAGATTGGGTTGAGTATAGCATGGAGGGGAAGGGTCCGATCACATTCACTTAGCAGAAAACTAACTTGAAGAAATAGCAATAAGTGAATGATGTAGAGGACATAAAGTCATATATATATATATTATATATATAGTGTTACTATTCATCACCCAGGGTGCAGAATAGGTTATTCTTCACCCGAGGTAATCTTACGATCATTTCATAATTAAATTACATTTCGAATTCAAATAGTTACATTCGTATTGATTCAATACATAAAATTTGACGTAAGAAAAATAAAAATATAGGTCATAAGACAAGAAAATTTGCAGTTTATGTGTATTTTAGACTATGTTTTTACATTTGTAATTTTACATAACATAAAAGATTTTTTACGGCGATTATATATTTTCTTACGGTCCCTTTTTGCGTCGGAAATAAGACAAAACTTACGGAACGTAAAATTACGGTGCATTGATGGTAAAATAGAGGGGGTGAAGAATAACTATTCCTCACCCAGGGTGACGAATAGCGCGACCATATATATATATATATATATATATATATATAGTCAAATGAAGAAAAAAACGGAAGAAGTGAAGATAATGCAAAGTTGAAGAATATGAATAATTGAGGAATTTCAACTTTTGGTGGTGGCGTGACCCACCGTATAAGAATGATGATTTCAGACACCGCATACAATTATCGTAGGGTTCTGAGAATCAAATTCTTCATTAATTTCTTCACACTAAGAGTGTTATTCTTCATTGATTGAAGAAAAACAATTCTTCATGTGTTGCACATCTAAGTCATCAATTTTGCATAAGTGTTAGGATGAGTGTCCTTTTCAAAGAACATTCGAAGATTCTAGGATATTTAGCTCACACCGCAACTTGCTAAATCTCTTCTCATCCAAGGGCTTTGTGAAGATATCGGCTAGCTGTTCTTCAGTCTTCACATGCTCAATAGAAATGTCGCCCTTCAACACATGATCACGAATAAAATGATGACGAATCTGAATGTGCTTTGTCTTCGAGTGCTGAACTGGGTTGTGAGCAATCTTGATGGCACTCTCATTGTCACAGAAGAGAGGCACATTCTTCATGTTGACGCCGTAGTCCTTGAGAGTTTGCTTCATCCATAGCAATTGGGCACAGCAAGAACCAGCGGCAATGTACTCAGCTTCAGCAGTAGATAGTGATACACAGTTCTGTTTCTTCGAGGACCAACAGACCAAAGACCATCCGAGGAAATGACATGTACCAGATGTTGACTTGTGGCCCACACGATCACTAGCATAGTCAGAGTCAGAATATCCAATGAGATCAAAAGCTGAGCCCTTGGGGGTACCATAATCCAAGTGTTGGTGTGTGAGCTAGATATCGAAGAATATGCTTCACAGCCTTATGGTGTGATTCCTTCGGTGTAGCTTGAAATCGGGCACACATGCAAACACTAAGCATTATATCTGGCCTAGATGCACATAAGTACAATAAAGAACCAATCATGGAGCGGTATACCTTATGATCAAAGTAAATACCATTTTCATCAGTGCACAGACGGCCATTTGTGGGCATAGGAATTTTGACGCCTTTGCAATCTTGCATGCCGAATTTCCTCAGTACATCCTTGAGGTATTTCTCCTGAGATATGAATATGCCATTGTGTTGTTGACGAATTTGAAGACCTAAGAAGAATTTCATCTCTCCCATCATAGACATTTGATATTCTTCATTCATCATATAGGCAAATTCATCACCATAACGTTGGTCGGTACAGCCAAAGATAATATCATCAACATATATTTGGCACACAAATAATTCACCATCATAAGATTTAGTGAAAAGAGTAGGGTCGAGTGAACCGGGTTTGAAGCCTTTCGTCATGAGGAATTCCTTCAAGGTATCATACCACGCCCGTGGGGCCTGCTTGAGGCCATAGAGGGCCTTGTTGAGTCTGAAGACTTTGTCAAGATTCTTTGGATCTTCAAAACCTGGGGGTTGAGCAACATATACTTCTTCCTCAAGCTTACCATTGAGGAATGCACTTTTCACATCCATTTGATATAAAGTGATATCATGATGGTTAGCATAAGTAAGTAATGTGCGAATAGCCTCAAGTCTAGCAACAGGTGCAAAAGTTTCATCGAAATCAATTCCTTCAACCTATGTGTAGCCTTGAGCTACAAGCCGTGCCTTATTCCTTACCACAAGGCCATTTTCATCTTGCTTGTTGCGGTAGATCCACTTTGTGCCGATGATATTGTGCTTGCGAGGATCTGGACATTTGACCAGTTCCCAGACATTGTTGAGCTCGAACTGATGTAATTCTTCTTGCATGGCCTGAATCCACTCAGGCTCCAGAAATGCTTCATCTACCTTAGTGGGCTATTGGGTTTCTTATCAGTGAGGAGTTCATAGGCAGTCTTCTTGAAGAATTTGTGAAGATATACTCTGTTGATGATGTGTCACGTAGTATCAATTGCCTCAGTCCAGAAACGACGAGGCATTTTGTATTCATCAAGCATAGTGCGAGCCATTTTAGCAAGAGTCCTATTCTTGCGCTCTGCGACGCCGTTCTGCTGAGGAGTATAAGGAGCAGATAACTCATGAGTAATACCAAGTTCATCAAGATAGTCATCGAGACCAGAATTCTTGAACTCAGTGCCATTGTCACTTCTGATGTGCTTGATCTTCACACCAAAGTTGGTTGAAGCCCTCGAGGAAAATCGTTTGAAGACTTCCTACACTTCATGTTTGTAAGTAACAAGGTGTACCCATGTGTAACGAGAGTAATCATCAACAATAACAAAGCCATATTGAGATGCTTCATTTGAAATAGCAGAATAATGATTAGGACCGAAGAGATCCATGTGAAGCAATTCAAATGGGCGAGTGGTGGTCATGATAGTCTTTGCTGGATGCTTGGCCTTCGTCATCTTCCTAGCTTCATAGGCTCCGCATAGGTGATCCTTGAGGAATTTGACATTCTCGATGCTAATGACATGCTTCTTCTTCGCAAGCGTGTGCAAATTCCTCATGCCTGCATGACCAAGTCGTCGATGCCAGAGCCAGCCTTCTGAAACTTTTGCAAGTAAGCACACAGCTAGTTGTGGTCCTGTAGAGAAATCAACAATATACAGGTCTCCTCTCCTAAAGCCTTCGAAGACTTTGGAATTGTCAGCTTCCATAACCACAACACAACGGTACTTGACAAAGACAACCATATCAAGATCACAAAGCATTGAGACAGACATAAGGTTGTATCCTAAGGACTCAACAAGCATGACTTTGTCCATGTGTCGATCCTTTGTGATCGCAACCTTACCTAGACCCAATACCTGACTTTTGCCTTTGTCAACAAAGATGATATGCTTCAGATGCGACGGAGATAATGGAGCATCCATCAATAGATTCTTGTCACCAGTCATGTGGTTTGTACATCCACTATCGAGGACCCACTCAGTGGCTTTGGGTTGATCATCCTGCAGATGAATTAGTGCAGCTTACAAACTCATATACTTCATCAGTGAAGAATATGACATCAATTCATCAGATCAATTTCATCAAGTAAAAGAACTAATAAAGCAATATGAGGATGTGAGAAATGAAAGTTCATTTCTTCATGATTAGCCTGCGTCCTATCAGGCATACTCAGGTCTCCAGCAAATTCTTCAGACGGTTACGTATGTCTGGAGACCTGACCCTGCAGAAGAGATTAGTTCTTTTTCTTCACCACCCACATCTGAAGGGGTGGCAAAGAGTTCATCACTCTGCGAGCTCCATACGAGAAGGATGGCATAGAAGCCAGTCCATTTCGTTTCACATAAGAGGGGTTAGAGTAAGCATAAGAGTATGCAGAGAAATTCTTCGAGGACTTATGGACATAATGATTTGAAGAATAATGCACATATCCATAATCCTTAGATCTTCCCTGCGAAACAGACGGGTTAGCCTGATGATGTTCATATGAGAACTTTGATCCTTTTGAGGAATTTGATCCATGTGAGGAGTTTGGTCCGTATGAGGACTTGGATCCATATGAAGAATTGGTCCATATGAAGAATTTGATCTGGGGTTCCTATTCTTCACAGGTGGTGTCATGATGACATTCACCTGAAGATTTTCAAGGCATCTTTTGGGAACCCAGATTTTCTTCATAGGGGAACCGTTCCTATAGTTAGTGCCAACATATCTAGCAAATACTTCACCATTCTGATTTTTGAATAGTTTGTAGTTGGAGTCAAATGACTCATCATCAGAATGAGGAGATTCACATGCATATCCAGATAGGTTAGATGGATCAACTGGAGGTCCCTGTGCAGCAACCCATGTAGTTTTGGGGTACTGCTCAGGCTTCCAATATGTACCATCAGCATTGAGTTTCCTCTCAAAGGCAATACCCTCTTTCCTAGGGTTCCTGTTGAGGATCTGCTTTTTAAGCACATCACAAAGAGCCTGATGCCCTTTGAGGCTTTTGTACGTGCCTGTCGTGTATAATTCCTTCAACCCTGCATCATTAGTGATACTAGCAATGTCCTCAGATGAGGAATTAGTGATAGCAGAGGTATGTGAAGAATTTGAAACATTAGCAGCATTTGAACATTCAGGTGAAGAATTAGCAGATTCACGTTCAATGCACCTCAAGCATGGAGGAACAAATTCTTCCTGAGAAGCGCTGATATGTTGAGCAAGTAATGAATCACGCTCCTTCTGAAGATCTTCATAACTCACTCTTAGCTTTTCAAGATCTTGCTTTCTTTGAAAAATTCATAAGAAAGCTTCTCATGATCGGATAAAAGAGTGTTATGATGACTTTGAAGATTGTCAAACCTAGTCTGAAATCTCTGAAGATTTTCAGTCAGGGCTTTAGTGCGATCCATTTCTTCACCCAACATATCATCACTTTTGTCTAGCATGTTTTGAACCTTTTCTAAAGCCCTTTGTTGTTTTACAGCGATCTTAGCAAGTTTAGAATAGCTGGGCTTAAGATTTTCATCAGATTCATTCTCACTTGATTCAGATGAGGTATATTTGAGTACCTTGGCACCCTTTGCCATGAAGCAGTAGGTGGGAGCGTAGTCATCATCCCCTTCATCAGCTTTGTTGGTGAGGTTGTTTTCTTCAGTGTTGAAGATAGACTTGCTGACGAATGCAGTAGCGAGAGCTAGGCTCGCCACTTCGGATTCGGACTCCTCAGATGACTCCTCTTCCTCATTTTCTTCAGATTCAGCCTCAGAGTCCATTTCCTTGCCAATGAATGCCCTGGCCTTCTTGGAGCTGCTCTTCTTGTGATATGAAGGCCTTGAGGATTTTGATGATGAGGATTTTGTGGATTTCTTCTTTTTCTTCGCATCATCATAACTGTAATGCTTGTATTTCTTCTTCTTTGATTCCTTTTCCCATTGAGGACAATCTTGAATGTAATGTCCAGGCTTCTTGCATTTGTGGCAGAGCCTCCTCTTGTAGTCACTGGATGAGGAATCACTGCTCCTTGAGGGTCTTCCAAGGCGACCACGTCTTGAGAACTTTTGGAACTTCTTCACAAGCAGAGCCAGTTCATGGCTTAGTTCTTCAGGATCAGCAAGGCTGCTACCAGAGTCTTCATCTTCGGACTCAGATACTGCCTTGGCCTTCAGTGCACGTGTTCTGCCATAGCTTGAACCATAGAGATCTCTCTTTTCAGCGAGTTGGAACTCATGAGTATTTAGCCTTTCGAGAATATCAGCGGGATCAAGTGACTTGTAATCAGCACATTCTTGTATCATCAATGCCAGAGTGTCAAATGAGGAATCAAGCGATCTCAGCAATTTCTTCACCACCTCATGGTCGGTGATGTCAGTGGCACCAAGTGCTTGAAGCTCATTTGAGATGTCAGTGAGGCGATCGAAGGTTTGTTGAACATTTTCATTGTTGACTCTTTTGAAGTGGTTGAAGAGACTGCGAAGAACATCAACTCGAGAGTCACGCTGAGTTGAGACTCCTTCATTCACTTTGGACAACCTGTCCCAAATAAGCTTCATTGTCTCCAAAGCACTCACTCTGCCATACTGTCCTTTGCTCAGATGGCCACATATGATATTCTTCGCTTGAGAGTCGAGTTGCTTGAATCTCTTCACATCGGCAGCATTCAGAGAAGGTGTCACTGAGGGAACACCATTTTCCACAACATACCAAAGATCGTTATCAATTGCTTCAAGATGCATTCGCATCTTATTCTTCCAGTAGGGGTAGTCCGTCCCATCGAAGGTAGGACACCCAACAGAGACCTTGATCATAGTTGCGGTCGACATAACTAAAACTCCCGGCGGTTAAACCAAAATCACACAGAACAAGGGAGTACCTTGCTCTGATACCTTGACTAGAGGGGGTGAATAGGCGATTTTTATGAAATTCTTCACTGAGGAATTTGCTGGTGAGGAAATTCCTTAGCGAAGAACTACTAGCAGCGGAATGAGTACTCAAAAGTAAACATAACAGAATACAAGCATAGTCATCATGATGAAATGAAGACAGGCACAGAGTACAGAAGCGTAAGCACAGGATAACACAGGATGAAGACATAGACTGAAGAAATGAACTGAGGAAATTGAGAAAGTCTTCAGTCAAAGTCTTCAAACACAGATATGAACAAGCACACAACACAGTTATGAGGAAATGAAAGAGTTGAGGAAATAGAACCAGTGAGCTTGGTGAAGACAATGATTTGGTAGACCAGTTCCAACTGTTGTCTCAGTTGTATGTCTGGTTGGAGCGGCTGAGTATTTAAACTCGAGGACACACAGTCCCGGACACCCAGTCCTGAACACGCAGCTCAGGACACCCAGTCCTCACCGTATTCTCCTTGAACTAAGGTCACACAGACCTCATCCAATCACTCGTGGTAAGTCTTCAGGCGACTTCCAAACCTTCACAAACTCGGTCACTCGGCGATCCACAATTCCTCTTGGATGCTCTAGACCATGACGCCTAACCATTTGGAAGAAGCACAGTCTTCAAAGGTAACAAGCGTCGGATCCACGCAGGATCAATCTCTTCAGTGATGCTCAATCACTTGGGGTTTGTAGGTGTTTGGGTTTTGGGTTTTTGGTTTTTCCTCACTTGATGATTTTCGCTCAAAGTCCTCAGAGGATGGGTTGCTCTCAAATGACAAGTGTCAGTTTCTCTCGGAGCAGCCAACCAGCTAGTGGTTGTAGGGGGCGGCTATTTATAGCCTAGGGAACAGCCCGACATGATAAGACATAAATGCCCTTCAATGATATGACCGTTAGGTGGATAGATATTTTGGGACAGCTGGCGCATAGCACAGCAACGGTCAGAATTTTGAGTAGCAAAATCCTCAGGGCTATCATGTTCCTCACTGTGTAGGAAATTTGCACTGGCGAATTCCTAACTCCTCAGTCAGAACAAATTCCTCAGAGACCAGAAGAACTTCATCTCTGTCACTGAAGAAATTGACTGAACTGTATGAGATTTCCAATGGCTTCACTCGAAGGGATTGGTAGGTGTAGGATTTTGAGTTGAGCATCACTTGGAAATTTTTCCTTAGTATTTCCTCGACCCCCTTTAACAGTACGGTGTTTTCTATGACTCAAGAAAGTGAAACTGAAACTACGAAAACAAAAGTCTTCACGCTTCATGTTCCTCGAATGAATACCAAGTCTTCAAGGTCACACCAATTTCTTCACTTTCAAAGTCTTTAGAAAGTCTTCAGAATACCAAAGTCTTCAGACGAAGAACTTCATTTTTAGGGGTCGAATTTCTCTATAAATATCAAACTCCTCATAGACTTATAGACCTATGTACACTCATAAACACATTAGTCCCTTAACCTATAAGTCTTCAATACACCAAAATTACTAAGGGGCACTAGATGCACTTACAATTGTGCATATAAGTTTTGTCTGAACTCAATGTACCTCTACTTTGACCAAACTTTATAGAAAAATGTATCAACATTCACAATGTCAAATCAATATTTTTATACTCATTATGAAATGTAGTTTCATAAAATATATATTTTGTATTGTAGATATTGATATTTTTATTATAAATTTGGTCAAAAACTTTGCGAACTTTGACTTGACACAAATCTTACACGGAGTAAAAAGGACCAGAGGGAGTATCATGCATGCGGAGTAGGCAAAAAAATTGCTCATTTATAGCCGTCCGAAGTCTCAAAGGGCGCGACCGCGCGAGGGAGGCAAAGGTCGTGGGAGGCGCGATGGTTGACGGAATTAAGTGAAGTTACATGCACGCACCAGCATGGCATGCGAACATGTAGAAGCTATACCGTGAGGCCTACGATATGGGTCTAGTAGACATGACATCTAGTAGGTCCTGCATAGTACTTGAGAACTCTTTGGGGGCATGCAGTCGTTTATCCATCGGGCAAGCCAACCACCCACGCCATTCGCACGCCCTACTCGTCCCCGTCTTCTACCTTACAACAATTCGCTCTCGGTTGTCCTGTCCTTTCACATTACACCAGTTCAACTTCTCCTAACCCGCCTTGTTGAAGAGGACGGGCGTCATTGTCAAGAAACATATGGACACGAATGCCATGCTCTGCATCGAGTGCGAAAGGCTGGTTAAGGAATTCGTGGATGCTACCAAGCAGCGTATTAAGGACATGAAACTGATGAAAGAGATCATCGACGCTCGCTGTGAGAACTAGTCTCCGCGACCTGCAGCGCATCAATAAAGTAGAGATGAGCAGGCCAGATCATTGTATGCGTCTTCCTTCTTCTTTTGCCCTTGTGTATTTCGGGCGTAGCCGCATGTGGCTTTTTTAATTATCTTCCTAATTATGTAAGACAATTATTATCCACTTTTGCCGTCCTTATATATTCATCAGTCTTGCTATAAGTCGCAGATGCTATATAGGTCCATTGGATCTTACATCAAGATTTGTGCAAAATTTTCTTTTCAGATTTTCTTTTTTCTCTCTTAAATCTCATTCGAGTGAGACATAGCCACACCATTAAACAGGGGCTCAGACTCCATTAATGGAGACCTTGGGAGAGAGGTGGGCGGCAGATGGAGGTCAAAGGGCTCTCCTCCCGATAAGCACATGCAGGGGTCTAATCGCACGCCTCCCGTACTCAAATAGCCACCTTGCACGGTGCCTCCTAGCTAATAAAAGAAGGGGACGCATGGCGGCACGTAAATGGTAAGTAGAATGCTCACGGTTTCAATAATACTTGTGTATCCGATTGTAACGTGACAACACATGTTCCAAAATGACTTTGTTAATTGTTAATGTGTGCGCCTTCGCAAATCGGACAGCAAAATTACCACAACATGTTGGTGCCATGTCATGACACCAAGCCAAGTTGCATGATTTTCATGTGCGTTTTGGATTTACAGGAATTAAAAAACCAAGTTTCTCAATGTTTCCGGCCGAGCCACGACGCCCACGTGTTTGAATTTCATTCCCATTTCTTGCATGGGACCTAGAAATTTACCCGAGGACACACATGTGATTTTTCAACCAACTTTGGTGCACTAGAGCATGTGCTTGTAGTTCAAATTTGAATTATGCACATTAAATGACCAGAAACTCAATTAATGTATAAAAAGGCCAAACGAACCCGGAATGATTCCAAAATTTACCACGACACCCATATAGTTCTATTTTTCCTCTATAAAGAGAACCAAGGGGGGCAACATATATCGTTTCGCACACAAAGGTGACACGTTCCCTCTCAGAACCATGAGCCTTGTTGAGAGAAGCTACGGTATGCAAGAAGCATATACCAAAATTAGTTCCAATTAGGCCAAATTTTTGACCACGGCATGTTAGCTCCATGACATGACACAATGCCAAGTTTCATGATTTTCAGGCGTGTTTGGATTTACAAGAATATTAAAAACAAGTTTCTGAATGTTCTCGGTCAAGCCACGATGCCCAGATGTTTGAATTTCGTTCCCATTTCTTGCATGGGACCTGGAAATTCACCCGAGGACACACACGTTATTTTTAACCAACTTTGGTGCACTGGAGCATGTGCTTGTAGTTCAAAATTGAATTATGCACATTAAATGACCAGAACCTCAATTAATGTATAAAAAAGGCCAAACGAACCAGGACTAATCCCAAAATTTAACACGACACTCATATAGTTCTATGTTGCCTCTGTAAAGAAAATCAAGGGGGGGCAGCGTATATCGCTTCACACACAAAGGTGACACGTTCCCTCTCAAAACCACGAGCCTTCTTGAGAGAAGCTCCGGTTTGCAAGAAGCTTATACCAAAACTTGTTCCGATTCGGCCAAGTTTTTTACCACATCATGTTAGTACCATGACATGACACCATGCCAAGTTTCATGATTTCCAGGCGAGTTTTGGATTTACAGGAATTTAAAAACCAAGTTTCTCAATGTTCTTGGCCGAGTCATGGCACCTAGATGTTTGAATTTCATTCCCATTTCTTGCATGGGACCTAGAAATTCACCCAAGGACACACATGTGATTTTTCAACCAACTTTGGTGTACCAGAGCATGTGCTTGCAGTTTAAATTTGAATTATGCACATTAAATGTCCATAAACTCAATTAATATATAAAAAGGCCTAATGAACCCAGAATAATTCTAAAATTTAACAAAATTTAAACTTAATTAATATCTTCTCTATGTCGGGCATTTAATAAATGTCTATTATATATGTTTTCTACCCTATTCAAATTTAGTAAATATGACAGTTTGATGCTCTCGCATAATCTATTATTGGCACTCTAGGGTATGTTGATTCCTATCAACTACCATATCCTAAAGGTTAAAACAGGTACATAATCATCTTCTCTGTTTTGCATAGTGCACTACCAACCCCTATACAATGATGCACATTAAACTGTTGATACGAGTTTTATGTAAACTAGTGGCTTAAAGTTGATTTTCATATTGTTTGAAATTGGGTCAATAAAGATTTTTTTAAGAATATTGTTTGCTGATGTTGTCGGATGTGTGTATGAAAGATTCTTTTTTCCCTCCCGTTGCAACGCACGAGCATGTTTTGCTAGTGTATAAAAAAGGCCTAACGAACCCAGAATAATTCCTAAATTTAACAGGGCAATCATATAGTTCTATGTTGCCTCTGTAAAGAAAATTAGGGGGTAGGCAGCATATATCGTTTAGCACACAAAGGTGACACGTCCCCTCTCGGAACCACGAGGCTTGTTGAGAGAATCTCCGGTTTGCAAGAAGCTTATACCAGAACTTGTCCCAATTCTGCCAAAAATTATACATATGAAAACAGGGTGTAGATTATCCCGGACATCTTGCTACCTAGACCAATGTACCGTGATTTGAATTCAACATAAAATGGATACAAATATTTGAATTGGAGATCGTATGGTACACGTAGTTCATTGTGAAATATGATTACTGCTATATGCATCTTTTCTGTTATCAAGATAACATTTAAATGATGGTATAACTTGACAACAATCATATTCAAATAAGGAAAATTGATTCAAATTTAGTCCATATGGTAGACGACAATATATATGTTCATAGGGTGGAGTAAAATGTTCATATAAGATGGAAGATCAAAATGTAGGACTACATCAATTATAAACCACAAGGCCACCTAACGATATATTGGAATTCAACATAACGTGCATTCAAAACTCGAAATTCAAGATCCTAGCATTTGTAATCATATGAAAAGGGACATGACTCTTTCTTGTGGTGGGAATTGATTTGTTTTTTGTTGTTGTTGAGGTAAGTGTGAATTGATTTGGTACTGTACAGGGTAATCTTGTTCTCCCAATTTTTTTTACATTTTTCTTATAGTTTTTCCAATGGTATTTATAGCAATATAGTAAAAGGGGACATGACTCTCTTGTGTCTTGTATGAATTGTATTTTTGTACACGTTAAGTTTGTTCTGCCGAACATGGAATCTGCGCCTTGTTATCCCGAAATTTTCAAGCTCGAGTATCTTTTGTCTCTTCTGCTGTGAAACTCCCGCCTCTTCAACCCGCGCCGTGCCTTGTTATCCCGAAATTTCGATGCGCGCGAAAACTCCCTCCTCATCCAAAATCGGCCCCGCAACCCAGACACGTGAAATCCCCCTTCTACCCCTCAGCCGGAAATGTCGGCTCGATGTCGCGCGGTCAAAATCGATGGGGGTAGGTTGGTAACTTACCCTACATTTCATACAAGCGCGTCCCTAAGCCATGGCTCCCCTACCTTCCTCTTCGTTCCCCCATTCGTACACCGTGGCCACCAAAACCCACGGAACCCCACGCTCCTTCGTCGACCTCCCGACCGTCGCCCAGCTGAAGACTCTTCCCCGATGACGTCGTCCACCGCAACAGTTCGCCGTCCCTCATCCACTGCACCGGATAAGGATCTGTCATTGATCTTGTTGTCCCGCCGGATCAGCCGCCCCGTCCTCCACCTCCAAGGAGCTACCCCGATGTTTGCCTCGTCTATCGCGACACCACCATCCCCACAGTGCCGTCTTGACCTGCCCCACCGGAACCACATCACCCTCACCAATTCCTCTGATGAAGCCGAGGCCTACTCGGTGCCACCAAGGAGGTATGCACTCACCGATGCATTTTATCTTTTATTCGATCTCACGGGCTGCCGGTGCTCGATACCGAGCAGCCATGGCGGGTCTCCATCGACGGCGCCGTCGCCTGCCACTTCATCCATGGCGTCTCTCGCCCATGTCGTTGCTTTCTCAGCGGCGACTTCCACACCAGCACTAGCTGTTGCTGCTTTGGCTCTCGCTCGCGTTGCGGCTCTGTTCTTGCTGTTGATCGCGCTGCTGCACTGCTCTTGCTTTCGTTCGTGCTGCTGCTCTGCTTTGCTATTGTTGTCGGCCATGCTGCTACTACGCTCTTGCTCTCGTTCGTGCTGCTGCTCTGCTCTTGCTCCCGCTCCCGCTGTTGCTGCTGCTATTGCACGACCTCCGGCAGCTACAGGAGTTGCGGCTTTAGCACTCGCTCACGGTGCTACTGCATGAGTTGCTCTCTTCTAGTGCGTTCCTTGCTCGAGCGGCTGCTGATTTAGATCACTGCTTATCTACTAGTAGTGCTCGAACGCCCTAAATGCTTTGCTACTAGTTCAATCAGTTTCGACAATAAAATTTAGTTTCAACTGTAAAGTTTAGAGTGAACAGTATTTACAACATCTGTCGCAGCGGCCGTGGCATGGCTGATGCATTTTACATCTGGCACTTTTTGGTGATGTATTTTACATCATCTATTGCAGATGATATTAGAGTCCCACTTCAGATTAACGTTGTCTGTCTTGTCCTGCTCCAGCCTCGCCGTCGTACACCTCACTGGAGCTGCTCCAACGACGGAACCGTCCATCATAATGGAGCAGTACCCTCGGCGTCATTTCCAGAGGCCTCAGATCTTCTTCCCCGCCTCTGACAGTCACACCAGCATCACCATCCTCCACGCCCAACCCATTGATGCCGAGGTCGACAAGGCTATGCCAAAGAGGTTGTACACTTGTCACATCACTTTGTTACTCTACATTCATGTCGATCCCTTGGGAGTCCTTTGGTTCCAAGGAGCTGCAAATCTAGAAATAAATGAATCATGGTCACAAAGTTAACATGGAGAAAACTAAATGCTCTTTTGAACCACAATTTTAATCGGTTTAGCAAGATAGCCATTATATGATACTAATGTGGACCAAATCTAAGATCACAAAATATTTCGAGGGCAGGCTTTAGCCTGTTGAAGACCGTCGCCACTGGTTCAAAGAAAAAGTGAAGGAAAACATAGGAATTGGAAACTTTACTATGGTACTACTATTCGTGCATTTGGTTAGAAGGAATGGAGCAAAGCAAAACTGGAGGATTTTTTCCTTTGGTGTCTCTTTCAAAGAAAAAACATAGGAATTTTAATATCCACTTGGACGTCCTTTTCAAATTAATATGCATGAAGAACATGACTAATTGCATTAATGGAATAATAAGATTCTTATTTTTTCATTTGCAGGTGGTTTGACTTTAATTTGACCATGTTTCTCCATTACTGTGTTCTTCCAATTCATGTGAACCAAACACCCAGGTTGACAGAATTCCTATGTTTGCAAATGCTCTGTTTTGCACGTGCATTCCTATCATATTCCTGTGTTTTCCCTGTCCCTGCATTTATAGAATCCTCCAATTCTAAGGAGCCCTTACAGATTTACTTCATTTTCATATAGGTGTCATAGAAAACTCTGTGTTATGTCCTGCTCCTGCCGTGCTGCCATCCACCCCACCTGAGGTGCACCATCAACGAAAGTGTTCACTACAACAAACATTCCCCCTGCAGACTTTCTTTCATCGCCTCAGATCATATTCCCCGTTGCCAGCAGCCACGCCAATTGCATTATCATCATCAACTGAGTAGATGAACCTGAGGACTACATAGTTCTGGAAGAGAGGTCGCACTCTTTCGTGTCTGCTTATGTTAAACATCGGTTTTTATTACTGCTACTTTATCGTCCTGCTCACCTCTTAGACTCCGAGTCAGGTCCAAACAAATGTTCAAACGTGAGTTTTAAAATGCCTGTGGGGCACATATCGAGGCAACAACAAATAGTATATGTCTAATATATGGTTCATCTAGGGTCTTCTATGTGGTTCATGTTGGGTGCGCAACAAACAATAGATGATCCATCGTCTATCTTTTTAAACTGAAGCTATAATCTACCTGCTATCATTAGTTTTGGATCTATCCACTCATTTGCTACCATCAGTCTTGATTTTTGCATGCACCCCTTAGGTCTTACATAATCTAACTATGTTTTTTTATTATGCATGTCAGTTATTGTACACAATCGTACTAAACATGTAGAGAAAAAGAGAAGTCCGTTGTGTGGGAATATAATGTCATGCAGACACTGCTCCAGGGTGGGCGAAGTGGGCCCCCCTCCCGCCGTTCCAGTTTGTATTCCAAAGGAAGGTAACTATTTAGAGGGGATTCAGATGGAGCTGACCACTCCTATTTACCCCCTGAGGTGTTTGCTCTATCCTAGCATGCTGATGTTGGTCATATCATGCAAATGGCGCCTCGCATTGCTTACATTATACATCTTATATGTCACCAGCTTACTTTAGATTTGCTTTGTGTGAATGCCACCTATTTGGTTTCTGTACCATACTCCCGCCATTCCTAAATATTTGTCTTTTTAGAGATTTCAACAAGTGACTACATACGGAGAAAAATGAGTGAATCTACACACTAAAATTTGTCTATATACATCTGTATGTGGTAGTCCATTTGCAATCTCTAAAAAGACAAATATTTAGGAATGGAAGGAGTATATGGGAATTATGCAATGCCATCTTCTTTAGCCAGGCATCATATATGTGAGTCATGCAATGCCATCCTGTTTAGCCAGTCATCGTATATGTGAATTGTATCGTGCCATATTTTTTCATAATGTATTCCATTTGTCAACAATGTTTATACATTCATCTACTCTTCCTATGCATCATCCATTTGAGTCGGTCATGGGAAAATCTGGAGTGAAAACAAGGTCTTCTGAGCAGTCAGTGCTACCTGTCGATGCAGATTTCTTGCTGGTTATAGATAGCTCCTCAGAGGAGGATTCAGAGACAGATGACCAGTCGTATCCCCCCCGAGGTGCATGCTCTAACTTGGCAGGGTTATATTGCTCATATCATGCATATGGTGTCTTGCATTGCCATTCCATCTGCTTAGATTAGACATGCTTTGTGTGAATGCCTCTTGTTTGCTTTCTATATCAGATATGTGAATTATGCAATGCCATGTTTTTCAGCCAGTTATCATATATGGGAATTATGCACCGCCATGTAGCCAGGAATCATATATGTGAATTATCCCATGCCATCCTTTTTTTTCATTATGTATTCCATCTGTTGACAATCTGTGTATATTGAACTACTCTTCATGTGTATCAGCCATTTGAGCCGGTTATGGAAAAATCAGGAGTGAAAACAAGGTCTTCAGAGCAGGCAATGGTACCTGTTGAAGCATATATCTCGATGGTTACAGGTAGCTCCTCAGAGGAGGATTCAGAGATAGATGACCAGTCCTATATCCCAACTGAGGTGTATGCTCTAATTTGTAATGTTTATATTTCTCATATCATGCATATGGTGTCTTGCATTGCTTAGTTTAGACATCATATGCACAATATTCAATTCCATCTGCTTAGTTTAGAGATCATACATGCGAGTGCCAGCTGCATAGTATATGAATCAATTAGGTCAATTATATCATGCCATCCTGTATACTTAGACAACATGTATGTGAATTATTTCATCCCAACCTATTTTAGAAAGACATCATATAGTTTTTTCATGTCATCCTGTTTAGATACTCATCATATGTTGAATTATGCCATTATATCATGTTAAGTTATCCATCATATATCTGAAACTGTGTCATGCTATCCTGTTTAGTTAGCCATCATATATGTGAAATTGTGTCATGCTGTCCTGTTTGGTTAGACAACATATATGTGAATCACTACATCTATCTATCATACAATGTTGTACATTCAATTTCTTTTCTTGTTTATCAGCCATTTGAATTGGAGGGGGTAATGGTGGTATCTAAAGGAGCAAAACCGTGTTCTTCACAAAAGATGGTGCTACCCGTCAATGCAGATAGAACCATGGTTGTACTGTCCCACGAACTAGCCCCACCACACATAATTGAGACTCTTCCAGATTGCACACTTACACCGTTGGACAGAGAACCAGCTACAACGCATCTAACCCCAACCCCAACGGATAGTAACCCACTTCTAGTTGACACAACACCATGTCCACCACAGAGGACCCCCACACGAGCAGTTTGTAAAGCAACTACAGTGCCCAAAGCACGAAGACCACCACAGCGAACCCAAACTCCACGAAGCAGAAGAGCAACTGTTCTCAGGTCAGATTCTGTAGCTATGGTGCATACTCCTTTGTTGTTGCATCACCGTATTTACTCATACCAACTACTTTCGAATTTAAAGGATCCAATTGAAACTCCAATGGTGCAACAGATATGTTTTAAACCTATTTCTTTGACTGGATTGCTATTCTAACTTCTTTCTCTATGTTGATTTCGGTTTCAGTTGTATAAATAGTTATGTTCTCATGTGATGCACATTACAAGTGTTGCTAGTGTTGTGTAGTTTCTCACACTTATATTATGTCTATGTTGTTGTGTCTTAAAAATATATGATTAGAATTGTGTCTCTATCTTGATTTGGCAACATAAAATAGAATGATATGGACAATACAGTGACCATAGTACATAGATATATGTTTGTTTCATGCTGTAATACTATCCACCTTACTACTGAACCGGTTTACCAAAATGAGTTTCGTATACTACATGCTAAGCATGTGATGTGTTTGCTTGTTTCTCTTGTAGAATGCGAACAGAATATTGGAGAAGAGCACCCCACTATGCAATGGCAGAGAAAGTAATGCAGATAAGGTTCAAGATAGTCAGACAACCTTGTTGATCTCCAAGAAAGGTGATAAAACGATCTTGTAGATAGTGTGACAACCCCACATTCCTGCGTTGATGTAGTGTTCGAGTTACTGGCCAGTACCGCTGGCACAAGCTCTTCGAACTCACTGCCTGAATCACTTTGACTTCTTTAGTTTTAGCTACAAGCTGAAAGGCATCAGTTAGCTGTGCTGCGGCAAGAAGCTGAAGGACTGAGGAAGTCCCTGCAGAATTCAGATGCATACTTTCTAGTGCGACAACAAGTGTTGAAGGACTTAAGCACCAAACAAGAGAAATTTAATAAGCTTGCTAAGCATTTTGCCAGCATTATGGGTACCCGGGATATTGTTTCTTGAGCTCTTCTGAAGTGGTTTCAGTTCTGGACTTGTTTTGCTGCGCCGTTTATTTGCACTGGTCGCCAACTTTGACAACCAATGTATGTGATATGCTACTTTGTTCCCTATATTTGCACTGGTGGCGAACTTTTATGCCTACTGGATGTAATATGTGTAATAGCCGTGATAGCCTAGCGTAAGTTGCTTGCTTATTTATTTCCTTATTGTCTTGTTTATTTGTTTGCTTGTAGTCAGTGCGGTTCTTTTTTCGCGGTTTGCTAGTGGCCGCGATAACGTATTTTTTTAAACTAGGCCACATGGGCTACATATTTACTGTAGTGACCCAGGGCCTCCTACGAGCCGTAGAAACAATGGGACTTCTATGGGACGTATAAACAATGGGCCTTCTATGGGCGGTAGAAACAATGGGCCTTCTACGGGGCATAGCATCAATGGGCCTTCTACGGGTCGTATGATCAATTGGCCAAACATGGGCCAATAACGGACCGCATTATGTGCCGTAAACGGGCTAGAGTTGCATTCATGGGCCGACCATAATGGATCATCATTAATCGGCCGTATTTGATGACGCTATGAAAACAGCCCAACGGATTAACGGGCCACAAACAGGCTGAATTTGGCCCACAAGCAGAAAATGCCAGTAACGGGTCATAAGTAAAAGAATGCTGGAAATGAGCCCAAGAATAAATGGGCCCTGAGAAGTCTGAAAGATAACACGGGCTGGAAATGGCCCAATGGAATAATGGGCCGTTAATGGGTATAAAGCGATAAACTGTTCATTACGGGCCAGTTTCACCATGGGTCGTTAATGGGCCAAGAGTTACAAAGGGCCTCATATGGGCCGAAAGACGTCATGGTCCATACATGGGCCGGAAGTTGCAACGACCTGGAATCATATTGGACAGCCCAAATGACACTACTGGGCCTAATTCAGATAGGCCGTAATGGGCCGCGAGTTAGCCAGATGTAAATGGGCTATATGCAAATAGGCCGTTAACATGCTTTCCGTGGGCCGGCCTGCTATGTTTTGACCAAGTCAAATGGGCCGGCCTTTTCACGGGAATGGGCCTTTGTTGGGCCGTGCCACATGTCGACGTATCATAGGCGCCTTTGGTCCAATGAGTGGATGACATCTGTCCCAACAGTGAGCTGACACGTGGTTCCTCTGGCCATTAAGAATTTTACACGTGGAAAATCTCCATTGGTCTGGACTATTACCGGGTTATCGGATCCAAACCAGAACCCGATGGCTTAACGGCGACCCATTACGGTGGATGCCACGTGTCGTTTACCCTCGACAAAAGCAATTCTATGACGCGCGATTTATCGCCATGGAAGTGGACACTTTCGTGATGATAATTTTGGTAATGTCATGGAACACTTCTACACAACATAGGTATGACTATCTTGATTCTGTCATAAAATCATCATGGATGTACATGCATGACAGAAAACGTGACCTACTGTGATAAGCACGTATCATCACGGAAGTGTATTTTTTGTAGTGTGTTTCCTTGCACTAATAATGCAACTGAGTATGAGGCCCTGCTCCATGGCCTTTGGGTGGACAAAGAGATGAATTTAAGCCGGGTCAGGTGCTTTGGCGACACATTGTCGGAGTAATGGGCCACGGGTAGGCCAACCCGAGCCCCAGAACCTTTCAAGACATCGGGGCAGGCTGCGCCCCTCAAGACCCCATGACGAAGAGCCGCCTTCTGAGAAATCGGCGGCAAGACGGCCGACTGCCCACTCACGGCCGGGTCCCGGGGACGACTTCGAGATAAGCCGACTCCTGACTGGCGACTTCCAGAGAAGCCGGCTTTGGGGAGTCGGCCCGCGACTCCAGCAAAACCCCATGTCCTCATCAAGAGGGACATGACAGGGGAGTGGCAACAGTGAAGACTGCTCCCACCCCTTTCCAGAGGCAGGCATGGCTACAGTACGCCGTACTCGCGGAGATCTCCGTGTGGCGTGGCACTGTTGCCATGCCGGCCCTGCCATCAGCACCGGTGGACTGAATCCTGCGCCCACGACGGCCTGTCCGTACGGCCTTGGGGCAGCGGGTCCCACCAGCCAGCGGGACCCTAGAAGACGGCGAGTGCGCCGCCAGTCGGACTCGTTGGGAGTCGACCCCTGGGAGTCGGCCAGACCCTTCCCCGGGGCCCACGCGCCATTAATCAGATGTGACGGAGAGTGGCAATAGTGATCGCCCGCCAGGCGGCGGGGCTGTTGCCACGACTCCATGATCAAGCCCGCGTCATCAGAAGCACGGCTACAGTAATCAGCAGCCGGCAAGACCCGCCCGCGGCGGACGCGGCCTGTCGGCTCCGTACCTAGCCAGTCGGCGGGCCCCAGCAGTCGGCGGAGAAGACGGAGGCCAGAGGCACTGACGGCTGGGCCCGCGTCCAGCCAGATTACCATTGTACCCCTGGGGGGTAGGCCTATATAAACCCGCCAGGGCACCCATGCAAAGGGTTGGAATCCATTAGCTCTAGACCAGATCATATAGGAGGGAGAGAGCTAGCCTTGCCCTCTCCTACCTCCAGGAAATAGCTCAAGGAGCAATCGTGTAAACACTTTTCCATAGTGATCATGCGGAGACCCCGGAGAGCAGCAGTAGGGGTATTATCTCCCCGGAGAGCCCTGAAGCTGGGTAAGATTCGCCGGCGTGCATGTCTACGCCTCATCCCGTTTCCAGGCACCGGCAACGTTCTACTTGCCCCCACCATGATAAGCCATCCTTTGGCATATGTCGTTCCCAACCCCCGACATTTGGTGCCCACCTTGGGGCCTGGTGCACCACCGTCCAGAGACTGTTCTGGACGGGAACCCTTTTCCTCCCTGGCGAGCGCAGCCAGCCAGGCACGCCAGATGGAGTTTGCACCGACGCGCTGCGCGGCGTTGAGATCGCTTGCGCAGCCAGCTGCCTCGCCGAACTTGTCGGCGAGGTTCGCCTCTCCGACGAACCTGCATCCAATGCAGGCACGGGCGGCTCCGAGAGCCTCCTCACGGGCCTCCTCGATCAACTCCATGTCTCCGGCGAGCCTGCCATGGACTTGGAGTCTGTAGGCTCCACCGACCCGATGCTGGTCGACTCCGACACCGCGTCGCTCGACGCATTCCCCACTAATGTGGTGGTCTACGACGAACCTCTCCCTCGCGCGGAGAGTGACGGAAGCACCGTCACCGAGGTGCTCGTCATCAGTCATGACGAGCTCCCCGGCGGAGGAGCGCATGATCCACTCGGCGCGGCGCTACACGACCTGACTGCGCCCATTCCGGAAGACGCTGACGCGGAGACGTTGGAGGCGCGCCGCCTTCAGCTCATCGAAGGCGCGAAGAAGCTGGCTAGCATGAGACGCTTGTCAGAAGCCTACCAGCGAGAGATGGATCGTGCTATTGGCGGCTCGCCGGCCCCAGCGGGGCCCAGCCGCCTTGGCGCGGTCCAGCAGCGCGGCGTAGCCATCGCCGACCTGTTCGGGACAAGCCGCCCCGTGTACGCTACACCAGCGGAGAACATCCGAGCCGCCCAGGCGGCGGTGGACGAGCTGGACAATTTCGAGGGCGAAGAACGCCACCTGATGATGGAGCGAGTCCAGCGGCTCCTCGACGCGGCTGCCGCGCAGAACGAGGCCGGCTACCGCACGGAGGCGCCGCAGCGGTGTAACATCCCAAATTTTCAATGTGGAATGTTATACATTAGGTCATCATGCATATCATATTTTATTTTGCTTTTGGTTTTGATCCTAGAAAATCCTAAGCAACTCAAGGACCCACGGAGAGAGTTGGGGATTTCGTTATTTACATATTTGAATTTTCTCACATTATGTAAACAGGATCATTTGATTTTATTTATTTTATCATCAATTATTTCTATTACAAAAATATGAGAGAGGGAATAAAATGACTTTCCCAAAATATAGAAATATTGAAGATTTAATAAAAAATCAAATAAGTTTTATTTCGGAGTTTTTCGGTATTTTTATTTGAATTTAGGAAAAATGCGTGTTTTTTTGTAGTTTGGGCCCAGATAAATGTTCACTTTATCGGGCTTGATTTTAGGAACCCGGCAAAATTTATTTCGTGATTTTTGGAGTCCATTTAGTATTTCTTTTTATTTTTCTTCCGAGCGGATTTAAAACAAAAAAACGCGAACCGACTCCGGGTCGTACCCGGCCGGGAAACCTCCGCCCGGGGCGCCTTTAAATAGCGCCCGAGGCCCGGGCCGAGAGAGCCAGCCCACCCCGCCGCCAAAACCCTAGCCGCCGCCTCCAACCGCCGCCGCCGCCCGCCGGAGTTGCGCGCTTTTCGAGGTTCGCCACTGCATCGTTTTCCGTGCTGTTTTTTTTTAAAATAATAATAATTTCTGTTCGTCGTTTTTCTTTTTCGTCGGATTTTCCGCGGTTATTTTCTGATCGCGATTTCTGATCCGATTTTCGTTTTAGTATAACTTTTCGCTCGTTTATCGGAATCAGGCGATTCAAGCGCCTGGAGTTTCGTCTCGAAACCCTCTTTCCGAATAATCAACTTAAACAAGTTTTTGCTACTGTAAAATTTGCCCTAGATCCAGATTACTAGAACGAAGTTGTTTTCTTTCGCCGTTTGATTTCTTTTGCTTCGTTCGATTTGATTCTTTTGCCAACCAGGGTTCTTAAGTTGAACTTTCTGGTTAGATCTTCTATTTGAGTTTTACCTGTGCATTAGATGAGTACTTATTGTATGCTTGTTGTTTGTCTGTGATAGAATACCCGGAGTGCGCCGCCTGTTACGTTGAATCTCTAGGTTACGCGGATCATCAGCAAGGCAAGTAACACTTTGATCATACCTTTTCTACAACCCAGTTTTATTGCATTAGATCAATCCTCACACATTGCATGATTAGGATCTAATTAAACTGTGGGATGGGAAGTAGATGAGGTAGTACCTATTACCTGTTTATTTTCAAACCTTTGGGAGTTACTTCTACGTTTGCTTATTATGCCATGCTATGCTAGTAGACGTGGATTGGGTGAGTGATATCCATGACAGATGTGAGATTGTTAATTAAGGGTTTATCTAAGGTGGCAACCTAACACACATCTGGGTGGATTGAGGCACCTGGGGTTACCAGGACTTGCCTGTTTTCTTGGACCGCCACCCAGGCCCAAAGGGATCATGAGATTATTCATACTAGAAACTTCCGTGTGCAGCCACAAGCCAATATGGGCTCTGGCATAGTTGACTAAGTTGTGCAAACTCTTACAGTGGTAGACTAGCAGATGTAGGGGAAAGTAGGTGTACCGGTCTACCCGTCGTAAGGTGCTAGCGCTTCTGAAAGACTGTGTCTCGGTCATCCGTCTTCTCAAACACCCTGCAGTGCGAGAAAACAAACGGAGGCGATCGAGTCTTGTGGGGAAAAGTGCGCAAACCTCTGCAGAGTGTAACAAACTAATCATGGTTAGCCGTGTCCCCGGTTATGGACAATCTTGAGTATCTAGTACTTGGATTATCATGTGAATCTCAACATGTTACTCTAAATTAATTTTGATGGGTTTTAATGATGTTACTTAATTGGGATTGAGAATGGTGTCAACCATTCTCAATGTTTCACAACCACCATGATAGTAATCAATTCTATTCCTTTGAAGTAGGGAAAAATTGGCTTTACGCAAAAACTGTAACCATAGAGCTTTCCACCAGCCAAATATGCATATAGTATAGCTGTTGCATTCCATTATTCTCTATGTGTTACCTTGCCAGCATATTCCATGTGCTGACCCGTTTTCGGGGTGCAACGTTAATGTTGCAGACTTTTCAGACGACGATTAAGGAGTTTTAGGTCGTGGTTCTATACTCAGTGATGCCGTTGGAGTTGATGGACTCACTTATCTTCCAAGCCTTCCGCTGTTATCGTTATTAGATGGCCTTAAGCCATACTTATTGTAATAAGTTCTCTTTTGAGACACTCGATGTAATAAGTGTGTGATTGCTACTCTGCTATAAATCCTCTGAGTACTGTGTGGTGTCAGCATTACTGATCCAGGGATGACACCGGAGCACAGAGATCAGACTGTTTGAGGTCTGGTCGCTAGAGAGATGGTATTAGAGCACACGCTGACTGTAGGACATGACCACTAAGCTAAAGACCTAGATCACTACTCACTCTCTTCTCTTCTGACTTCTCATCTTTTCTACTCTTTAGGATGGCGGATGCAAGGAACAAGTTCACACAACCAGATGAAGATACACCCTTTGGACGCCACTTGAAGGAAGTCACTAGATACCTGAACATAGGAATACCAAGCTTCACGGGAACCTACAACGCCACTTTACCTGAAGAAGAGCGCTGGATGATTCAAGTTCAAATTCCAGGAAGGACGTTCATGCCAGTCACTGAGCCCATAGAGTTTTCTTTTGATGCACCAACTTGGAGTCTAGGAAAGAGCATGGCAGCTCACATCGCCATGGGACGCATTGGAGAAGTCTACCGCAAGGATCTTAAGGATACTATCTACCAGATTTGCGGGCGCCGAGATGAACACTGGGAGATGATCAGCACCAGGAAAGATAGATCAATTGCAGCTTTTATTCAGGAGTTAAACCAGCACATTCGACGACAGGAGAATCAGATGTGCGCCGACATGATAGATTTGAAGAAGGCTAGGACTAGAATCAAGGAACTAGAGGAAGAACTCAAGGCTACACGCGAAGATTGTGAAGAAGAAATTGAAGTATTGGTGGATAAGAATGCCGACCTAACAAAGAAGATTGGAATATTTATGGGAGGCCCGACACCAGTAGATGAAGACAAAGAACCCAAGGAGATTAGCCCGGAAGACTACATTATCATCGACGGCACCGACTCGGAAGCAGATAGTAGCGATGATGTCTATGTTGATGAAGCTGGAGCAGATATCATGGAGTCTACAACCGTAGAATATTTCTAGTAGACCACCTCATCAGCAGTAGTAGTCCACCATGTAAATATAGTAGTCCGAGCACTTTTGCGATAGTTAGATCGATTGTATGCCTTTGTTTGATTGATTGAAGTGAATTGTGTGCTTTTGCCTCATGTGCATATGGGTAGTGTTTTCTCTTTAGACCCCCTCTATTCTTATATCTCATCTTTTCTAAAAACCCTCAGATGCCTCCGAGACGTGACCCCGGATTTTCCTTCCCGCCGGAGCTCACCCAGTTGATCCAGCAGCAGAACACCTTGATGCAGTTGCTAGTTCAGAATCAGAATCAGGGGAACAACAACAACAACCCACCACCACCACCTGTTGACCACTTAGCCCATTTTCTTAGGCTGAATCCGCCGGTGTTTTCCAGTAGCACCGAGCCGATAGTAGCAGATGATTGGCTCCGCAAGATAGCTAGGGAGTTGACCACCGCAGGATGCACAGATGTGGAGAAGGTTAAGTTTGCCGCACATCAGTTAGAAGGACCCGCAGCATCTTGGTGGGAAAATTTCACAGCCACCTTCCCAGTCGACACTGTCACATGGGACCAGTTTCAGCAGGCTTTTCGTACCGCCCATGTTTCAGCAGGAGCAATGGCCATGAAGAAGCGTGAGTTTCGTAACTTGCGCCAAGGAGGACGGACAGTTGGCCAGTATGTGGAGGAGTTTAGTAAGCTAGCACGTTTGCCCCAGATGACGTTGCTACAGATGCAGCTAAGCAGGAGAAATTCCTGGAAGGACTGAATGATGAATTGAGCATGCAGTTGATGGTAGCCACCTTCAACAACTACCAGGAGTTGGTAGATTGTGCTCTTATGATTGAAGGGAAGCAGCAGCAAATTGAGAACCGCAAGAGGAAGTATGGACAAGGAAAGTATAATTCAGGAGCTCAGCAGAAGCCTCGTTTTACCCCTAGGCCGGGAGGACATTTTCAGCATACCCATGGAGTAGGTAGCTCGCACAATCACAATGGCACCAAGAATGGTAATGGGAATGGAGGAAGTAATGGACAGAACCGCAGCACCCCATCAACCCCAGCCAAGAAGGATTTGAGCCACGTCACTTGCTATAAGTGTTCGAAGTCAGGACATTATGCAAATGACTGTCCTGAAGGACAAAACGGAAATGGGAGTTCTGGGAAGAAGCCGAACCCTTTCAACAGGGGACAGGTGAACCACGTTAACGTGGAGGAGGTTGAAGCTCAGCCCGATGCAGTGATAGGTAAGTTTTTGGTTAAGTCATTTACTGCACTCGTTCTTTTGATACCGGTGCATCGCATTCATACATATCAAGGGGATTTGTGGAAAAGTATAGCCTGCCCACTAGGATTCTTAAAACACCTATGCTAGTAAGCTCACCAGGAGTGGAGTACATGGCCAGACAAGGATGTTTTCAAGTGCCATTAAGTATAGGGAGGCATGTTTTCCCAACGGATTTAATTATTTTGGAATCCCAAGGTCTGGATGTGATACTTGGTATGGATTGGCTGTCGATGTATGGAGGAAACATCGATTGCGCCAGTAAGACAATTTTGCTCACAACGCCAGAAGGAAGAAGGATCAAGTATGTATCCCGGCATGCGCCAAACCGGACACAAGTAAATTCTTTATCAGGAGTTGTGCAGGAGGAAGTACCAGTGGTAAAGGATTTTCCAGACGTATTTCCCGAAGAGTTGCCAGGCATGCCACCGGATAGAGACATTGAGTTTTTGATTGAGCTATTGCCAGGCACCGGGCCAATATCGAAGAGACCATATAGGATGCCAGCAAAAGATTTGGTGGAAATTAAGAAGCAGATTAAGGAGTTACTGGATAAGGGATATATTCGCCCAAGTTCTTCGCCTTGGGGATCTCCAGTACTTCTAGTGGAGAAGAAGGGATGGTTGTTGATTATCGAGGATTGAATGAAGTAACGATCAAGAACAAGTAACCACTACCAATGATCAATGATCTGTTTCATCGATTGCAAGGAGCTAAAGTGTTTTCCAAGATTGATTTGCGATCAGGATACCGCCAGTTGAAGATTCGAGAACAGGATATACCTAAGATAGCATTCACCACAAGATATGGACTGTATGAGTATACCGTTATGTCATTTGGTCTGACTAACGCGCCTGCCTATTTTATGAACATGATGAACAAAGTGTTTATGGAGTTTTTGGATAAGTTCGTCGTAGTGTTCATTGATGATATCCTGGTATATTCGAAGAATGAAGAGGAGCATAAGGAGCATTTGCGTTTGGTACTTGGAAAGCTCAGAGAACACCAGTTATATGCCAAATTCAGCAAATGTGAGTTTTGGTTGAAGGAAGTAGGATTCCTCGGACATGTTATATCTAGAGAAGGTATAGCAGTAGATCCCGCTAAAGTCGAAACCATGACCAAGTGGGAAGCACCAACAACAGTTGGAGAGATCCGGAGTTTTCTTGGACTCGCAGGATACTACCGGAGATTTATTGAGAATTTCTCAAAGATTGCAAAGCCTATGACGGAATTGTTGAAGAAGGATACTAAGTTCAAATGGACTGAGGAGTGTGAGGCTAGTTTCCAGGAGTTCAAGAAACGTTTGGTTACCTCACCAATGTTAATTTTGCCAGATCAGACCAAGGATTATGAGGTGTATTGCAACGCTTCACGTCGAGGACTTGGAGCAGTGCTTATGCAGGAAGGGAGAGTTGTTTCGTATGCTTCACGACAACTGAAGACCCATGAGTTGAATTACGCTACGCATGATTTGGAGTTAGCAGCCGTAGTGCATGCATTGAAGACATGGAGACATTTCCTCATTGGAAATCATTGTGAGGTGTACACGGATCATAAGAGTTTGAAGTACATTTTCACGCAGAAGGAGTTGAACCTCAGACAAAGGAGATGGTTGGAGCTTATCAAGGATTTTGATATGAAATTGCATTATCATCCCGGAAAGGCTAATGTAGTAGCTGATGCATTAAGCCGCAAGAGCCATGTCAATAGGTTAATGACAGGAGAAATACCCAAGGAGTTAGCAGAAAATTTTCATGAACTACGTTTGGAAATAGTTCCGAGAGGCTATGTAGCAGCATTGGAGATTCAGTCAACTTTGATGGATAGAATCAGAGAAGCTCAGAAAACTGACAAAGAGATTGCCGCTATAAAGGAGAAACTGAGCAAAGGAAAAGCTAAAGGATTTCGTGAGGATGAGCACGACACCCTATGGTTTGAAGACCGTGTTTACGTGCCCAATGACCCGGAGATCAGAAAGTTGATTCTGCAAGAGGCCCATGACTCACCGTATTCGATTCACCCAGGAAATACCAAGATGTATTTGGATTTGAAGGATATTTTCTGGTGGACCGGAATGAAGAAGGATATTGCGGAGTATGTAGAAGTTTGTGATGTATGTCATAGAGTAAAGGCAGAGCATCAGAAGCCAGCAGGATTATTGCAACCATTGTCGATACCTGAATGGAAGTGGGATAAACTAGGCATGGATTTTATCACGGGATTACCAAGGACTCGTTCAGGCTATGACTTGATTTGGGTTGTAGTTGATCGATTGACGAAGGTAGCACATTTCATCCCAGTAAAGACCACTTACACCAGTGCTAAGTTGGCAAAGATATACATGACCAGGATCGTATGTTTGCATGGAGTTCCGAGGAGCATCGTATCAGATAGAGGAACCCAGTTTACCTCAAAGTTCTGGAAGCAGTTGCATGAGACTTTGGGTACCAGGTTAGAATTTAGTACAGCTTTTCACCCGCAGACAGATGGACAGACTGAGAGAGTCAATCAGATTTTGGAAGATATGCTGAGAGCTTGTGCGCTAGATTTTGGATCTAGTTGGGACGATAATTTGCCATATGCAGAGTTTTCTTACAATAATAGCTATCAGACCAGTTTGAAGATGGCACCTTTCGAGGCTTTGTACGGAAGGAGGTGCAGGACACCGTTGTCATGGGACGAAGTTGGAGATCGCCAGTTGTTTGGACCAGATCTGATTAAGGAGTCTGAACAGAAAGTGAAGTTGATTCGCGATAGGCTCAAGGTAGCCTAGTCCAGGCAGAAGAGCTACGCAGATTCTAAACGCAAGGAGACACTTTACGAAGTCGGAGACAGAGCTTATCTTCGAGTATCCCCACTTCGAGGGATTAAGCGCTTTGGAGTTAAGGGGAAGTTAGCGCCATGATTTGTAGGACCATATCGAGTTTTGGAGTGTATGGGAGAAGTGGCCTACAAGTTGGATTTGCCAGAAGGATTGGCCGGAGTGCATGATGTGTTTCACATTTCTCAGTTGAAGAAGTGTCACGCGGAGATGGCTGACATACCTTTGAGAGACACAGTGCCATTAGAAGCAATTCAGTTGGATAACAATTTGACCTATGAGGAGAAACCAGTCAAGATCCTCGAGTTTGCCAGTCGAGTTACTTGTAGCAAGGTTATCAAGTTTTGCAAAATTCAGTGGAGCCACCACACGGAGGATGAAGCCACCTGGGAGCGAGAGGAAGATTTGCTCAAAGACCATCCTCACCTATTTTCTAGCCAACCCGAATCTCGAGGGCGAGATTCATCTTAAGGGGGGGTAGGTTTGTAACATCCCAAATTTTCAATTTGGAATGTTATACATTAGGTCATCATGCATATCATATTTTATTTTGCTTTTGGTTTTGATCCTAGAAAATCCTAAGCAACTCAAGGACCCACGGAGAGAGTTGGGGATTTCGTTATTTACATATTTGAGTTTTCTCACATTATGTAAACAGGATCATTTGATTTTATTTATTTTATCATCAATTATTTATATTACAAAAATATGAGAGAGGGAATAAAATGACTTTCCCAAAATATAGAAATATTGAAGATTTAATAAAAAAATCAAATAAGTTTTATTTCGGAGTTTTTCGGTATTTTTATTTGAATTTAGGAAAAATGCGCGTTTTTCAAAGTTGTAGTTTGGGCCCAGATAAATGTTCACTTTATCGGGCTTGATTTTAGGAACCCGGCAAAATTTATTTCGTGATTTTTGAAGTCCGTTTAGTATTTCTTTTTATTTTTCTTCCGAGCGGATTTAAAAAAAACGCGAACCGACTCCGGGCCGTACCCGGCCGGGAAACCTCCGCCCGAGGCGCCTTTAAATAGCGCCCGAGGCCCGGGCTGAGAGAGCCAGCCCACCCCGCCACCGAAACCCTAGCCGCCGCCTCCAACCGCCGCCGCTGCCGCCGCTCGCCGGAGTTGCGCGCTTTTCGAGGTTCGCCACCGCCTCATTTTCCGTGCTGTTTTTTTTAAATAATAATTTCTGTTCGTCGTTTTTCTTTTTTGTCGGATTTTCCACGGTTATTTTCTGATCGCGATTTCTGATCCGATTTTCGTTTTAGTATAACTTTTCGCTCGTTTATCGGAATCAGGCGATTCAAGCGCCTGGAGTTTCGTCTCGAAACCCTCTTTCCGAATAATCAACTTAAACAAGTTTTTGCTACTGTAAAATTTTCCCTAGATCCAGATTACTAGAACGAAGTTGTTTTCTTTCGTCGTTTGATTTCTTTTGCTTCGTTCGATTTGATTCTTTTGCCAACCAGGGTTCTTAAGTTGAACTTTCTGGTTAGATCTTCTATTTGAGTTTTACCTGTGCATTAGATGAGTACTTATTGTATGCTTGTTGTTTGTCTGCGATAGAATACCCGGAGTGCGCCGCCTGTTACGTTGAATCTCTAGGTTACGCGGATCATCAGCAAGGCAAGTAACACTTTGATCATACCTTTTCTACAACCCAGTTTTATTGCATTAGATCAATCCTCACACATTGCATGATTAGGATCTAATTAAACTGTGGGATGGGAAGTAGATGAGGTAGTACCTATTACCTGTTTATTTTCAAACCTTTGGGAGTTACTTCTACGTTTGCTTATTATGCCATGCTATGCTAGTAGACGTGGATTGGGTGAGTGATATCCATGACAGATGTGAGATTGTTAATTAAGGGTTTATCTAAGGTGGCAACCTAACACACATCTGGGTGGATTGAGGCACCTGGGGTTACCAGGACTTGCCTGTTTTCTTGGACCGCCACCCAGGCCCAAAGGGATCATGAGATTATTCATACTAGAAACTTCCGTGTGCAGCCACAAGCCAATATGGGCTCTGGCATAGTTGACTAAGTTGTGCGAACTCTTACAGTGGTAGACTAGCAGATGTAGGGGAAAGTAGGTGTACCGGTCTACCCGTCGTAAGGTGCTAGCGCTTCTGAAAGACTGTGTCTCGGTCATCCGTCTTCTCAAACACCCTGCAGTGCGAGAAAACAAACGGAGGCGATCGAGTCTTGTGGGGAAAAGTGCGCAAACCTCTGCAGAGTGTAACAAACTAATCATGGTTAGCCGTGTCCCCGGTTATGGACAATCTTGAGTATCTAGTACTTGGATTATCATGTGAATCTCAACATGTTACTCTAAATTAATTTTGATGGGTTTTAATGATGTTACTTAATTGGGATTGAGAATGGTGTCAACCATTCTCAATGTTTCACAACCACCATGATAGTAATCAATTCTATTCCTTTGAAGTAGGGAAAAATTGGCTTTACGCAAAAACTGTAACCATAGAGCTTTCCACCAGCCAAATATGCATATAGTATAGCTGTTGCATTCCATTATTCTCTATGTGTTACCTTGCCAGCATATTCCATGTGCTGACCCGTTTTCGGGGTGCAACGTTAATGTTGCAGACTTTTCAGACGACGATTAAGGAGTTTTAGGTCGTGGTTCTATACTCAGTGATGTCGTTGGAGTTGATGGACTCACTTATCTTCCAAGCCTTCCGCTGTTATCGTTATTAGATGGCCTTAAGCCATACTTATTGTAATAAGTTCTCTTTTGAGACACTCGATGTAATAAGTGTGTGATTGCTACTCTGCTATAAATCCTCCGAGTACTGTGTGGTGTCAGCATTACTGATCCAGGGATGACACCGGAGCACAGAGATCAGACTGTTTGAGGTCTGGTCGCTACAGAGATGGTATTAGAGCACACGCTGACTGTAGGACACGACCACTAAGCTAAAGACCTAGATCACTACTCACTCTCTTCTCTTCTGACTTCTCATCTTTTCTACTCTTTAGGATGGCGGATGCAAGGAACAAGTTCACACAACCAGATGAAGATACACCCTTTGGACGCCACTTGAAGGAAGTCACTAGATACCTGAACATAGGAATACCAAGCTTCACGGGAACCTACAACGCCACTTTACCTGAAGAAGAGCGCTGGATGATTCAAGTTCAAATTCCAGGAAGGACGTTCATGCCAGTCACTGAGCCCATAGAGTTTTCTTTTGATGCACCAACTTGGAGTCTAGGAAAGAGCATGGCAGCTCACATCGCCATGGGACGCATTGGAGAAGTCTACCGCAAGGATCTTAAGGATACTATCTGCCAGATTTGCGGGCGCCGAGATGAACACGGGGAGATGATCAGCACCAGGAAAGATAGATCAATTGCAGCTTTTATTCAGGAGTTAAACCAGCACATTCGACGACAGGAGAATCAGATGTGCGCCAACATGATAGATTTGAAGAAGGCTAGGACTAGAATCAAGGAACTGGAGGAAGAACTCAAGGCTACACGCGAAGATTGTGAAGAAGAAATTGAAGTATTGGTGGATAAGAATGCCGACCTAACAAAGAAGATTGGAATATTTATGGGAGGCCCGACACCAGTAGATGAAGACGAAGAACCCAAGGAGATTAGCCCGGAAGACTACATTATCATCGACGGCACCGACTCGGAAGCAGATAGTAGCGATGATGTCTATGTTGATGAAGCTGGAGCAGATATCATGGAGTCTACAACCGTAGAATATTTCTAGTAGACCACCTCATCAGCAGTAGTAGTCCACCATGTAAATATAGTAGTCCGAGCACTTTTGCGATAGTTAGATCGATTGTATGCCTTTGTTTGATCGATTGTAATAAGTGTGTGATTGCTACTCTGCTATAAATCCTCCGAGTACTGTGTGGTGTCAGCATTACTGATCCAGGGATGACACCGGAGCACAGAGATCAGACTGTTTGCGGTCTGGTCGCTACAAGCGGCAAAACGACGAACCGCGCCGAGATCAAGGCGCGACGTCTCGGACGCCGACTGGCGGTGCCCGAGGAAGAAGAGACAAGGATCCGGCTGTCAGCCACAGTCGGACTCACATTACCATAGAGCGTGACCGAGACGGCCGCCCAAGAGCAGTGGAACGACGGGACGACTGTCCGCCTCCTCCTCCTCGCAAGGAGAGGCGAGTCTCCCCGCCGCCTGTTGACCATCCGACTCTCGGTGACCGCCTTGGCCGCCGAGAGGGAGTCGGAGAAAATGACGCCCGCCACCGGATCGACCGACTTCACCGATCCCTGGCGCTAGAAGAAGAAGATGAGTTGGGTCCACCTTGTTTCGGGCCCTGCATTCGAGACAAGCCCTTTCCCAAAGGGTTCACGCTCCCAAGGGACACGCCCAAATATACTGGCTCTGTGAAGCCGGAAGACTGGCTAGTCGACTACTCCACGGCTGTCAGCATAGCGAACAGCAACAAGCGTGTCGCCGTAAAGTACGTTCCGCTCATGCTCCAGGGCACGGCCCAGACATGGCTGAACAACCTGAAGCCCCGCAGCATCAACAGTTGGGTCGACTTCACCGAAGCATTCGTCCGCAACTTCACCAGCATGTACAAGCGTCCTCCCAAGCCTCGTCAGCTCTCCTTGTGCATGCAAGGTCCCGACGAGTTGACTCGCAACTACCTCACGCGTTGGGCCGAGCTTCGGAACTCCTATGAGGGCGTGCACGAGGTACAGGCTATCGAGTACTTCACTGCCGGGTGCAGAGAAGGCACCCTCCTCAAGCACAAGCTCCTCTGCGACGAGCCAGAAACCCTCGACGAGCTGCTGATCATAGCAGACAAGTACGCTACGGCCGACTCCTCCATGAAGGCGGAGATTCAAGTCAGCGCGACTGGCAAAGTGGCCCCTCAAGCTCCAAGAACTCCGGCGGGAAACACCAGTCGGTGACAACAGCAGAGCGACCACAAGAGCTAGGCCCCGTAGCCGGCTTCCAGCAGCCGGCAGGTCGCAACAGTTGAAGCCCAGCAGCTGGATGGGCAGCCCCCGCCCAAGCGACAGAAAGGCGGCAAGCCCAACTGGTTGCCGGCCTTCTCCTACGAGCAGACTCTGGATGGACCTTGCAAGTTCCATAGCGGCGCGAAGTCGTCAAATCACACCACCCAGAAGTGCCACTGGCTCACCAGGATCGCCAAGGGAGACGGCCTCCTACCTCCCCCGCCTGGCTGGGCAGCCACCTCCGCCCCAGCAGACGACTGTCAGACCAGTCGGCGCAAGTTCATGGCGGTCAGTTTGGTTTGAGGTGGTGGACCTTGAGAGCCCATACCATGCGCTACTCGGCCGACCCGCCTTGGCCAAGTTCATGGCGGTCCCCCACTACGCCTACCTCAAAATGAAGATGCCCAGTTCCAGGGGAATTCTGACTGTAGCTGGCGACTACCGGAAGTCGTCTGCCTGTGCGGCTGAGAGCAGTCGGCTAGCCGAGTCCCTGGTGATCGCAGCCGAGAAGCGGCTCCTGGAGCGGGTTGTGGCGATGGCCGGCAAGTAGCCAGAGGTGTCGCCCAACCCAAAGGAGTCGGAGGCTAAGGGTTCGTTCAAGCCGGCCAAAGAGACAAAGAATATACCCTTGGATCCAGAGCACCCGGAGAGGTACGCTGTCGTAGGCGCAAATCTCGACAACAAATAGGAAGGCGAGCTCGTCGATTTCCTCTGTGAGAATCGGGACATCATCGCATGGTCCCCCAAAGACATGCCAGGTGTACCGACGGAATTCGCCGAGCACAAGTTACATGTCCGATCTGATGCAAAGACGGTCAGGCAGCCCCTGCGCCGCCTATCAGAAGAGAAGAGAAGAGTTGTCGGAGAAGAGATAGCCCGACTCCTAGCAGCCGGCTTCATTATGGAAGTGTTCTTTCCGGAATTGCTAGCAAATCCGGTCCTGGTACTGAAGAAGAACAAGCAGTGGCGAATGTGTATTGACTACACGAGCCTCAACAAGGCCTGCCCCAAGGACCCGTTTGCTCTACCAAGAATTGATCAGGTGATAGACTCCACAGCCGGATGCGAGCTGTTGAGTTTTTTGGATGCATACTCAGGATATCACCAGATCAAGCTGAATCCGGCTGACAGACTGAAGACCGCCTTCATCACGCTGTTTGGAGCCTTCTGCTACCTCACCATGATGTTCGGCCTGAGGAATGCCGGCGCCACCTTTTAGCGTTGCATGCAGAAGTGCCTCCTCAAGCAGCTCGGCAGAAACGCCCATGTCTACGTGGACGATGTGGTGGTGAAAACGGAAAAGCGTGGAACACTGCTGGAAGACCTCAAGGAGACCTTTGAGAACCTGCACCGATTCCAAATCAAGCTCAACCCCGAGAAGTGTGTCTTCGGAGTACCAGCCGGCTAGCTCCTTGGTTTCCTGGTCTCTGAACGCGGCATAGAATGCAACCCTGTAAAGATCAAGGCCATTGAGAGAATGGAGGTACCCAGCCGACTGCTGGATGTGCAAAAATTCATCGGCTGCTTGGCGTCCATCAGCCGATTCATCAGTCGGCTGGGCGAGAAAGCTCTCCCCTTATACCAACTCATGAAGAAGACCACTTTTTTCGAGTGGAACCACAAGGCGGACGAAGCTTTTCTCCAGTTGAAGAAGATGCTGACTACTCCACCCGTTCTGGCGGCTCCGACTCCGAAGGAACCTATGCTCCTGTACATCGCCGCCACCAGCCGGGTAGTCAGCACGGTCATTGTAGTGGAACGCAAGGAGGAAGGCAAGGCGCTACCTGTCCAGAGACCAATATATTACCTGAGCAAAGTACTGGCGACCTCCAAGCAGAACTACCCCCACTACCAAAAGATGTGCTATGGCGTACACTTTACCGCCAAGAAATTGAAGCCCTACTTTCAAGAGCATCCGATCACTGTGGTCTGCACGGCCCCACTTGCCAAGATCATTGGAAGTCGAGATGCTTCTGGCCGAGTGGCCAAGTGGGCCATAGAGCTGGCTCCTTACACCATCCGCTACCAGCCCCACACCGCCATCAAGTCACAAGCACTGGCCGACTTTCTCGTTGACTGGGCCGAGACCCAGTACCTGCCTCCAGCGCCCGACTCCACCCATTGGCGGATGCATTTCGACGGCTCCAAGATGCGCACCAGCTTGGGAGCCGGCGTCGTCCTCACTTCCCCTAAAGGCGACAAGCTCAAATACGCACTGCAAATCCATTTTGCCGCCTCCAACAACGTCGCCGAGTACGAGGCGCTCATTCACGGGCTCCGGCTTGCCAAAGAACTTGGCATTCGCCGGATCCTGTGTTATGTCGACTCGGACTTAGTGGTCCAACAGTCATCTGGCGACTGGGACGCCAAAGATGCGAACATGGCGAGTTACCACTTCCTCGTGCAGCAACTCAGCGGGTATTTCGAGGGGTGCGAGTTCCTCCATGTGCCAAGAAACGACAACGACCAAGCAGACGCCTTGGCATGAATCGGCTCTACCCACCAAGCAATACCATACGGCGTCGCCCTTCAACGCCTCCTCAAGCCGTCTGTCAAGCCTTCACCAGAATCAGACTCCATCTTTGTGTCGGATCCTCCCGAAGAAGTCGGATCCGACTCCAGAGCCCCGGCAGACGGCACGGGGATTTTGGCAGATGGCTCCAAAGCCGGCACAGTCAAGGCCAGCCCAGGGACCGCAGCACCCGGCCCGGGGACTGCGGTGGCGGACTCGAAGACTCCAGAACTCGGCCCAAGAACCGTGCCAGTCGGCCTGGGGACTTCATTAACCCAACAAGCGGTTGTTGACTCCAACCCACCACCTCCCAGCCCAACCACCCTCGTCCAAGTCGCAGTTCTGGCAGTCGAAGAAATAGCAGCACCCTCATGGGCCAAGCCCATCCTCAAATTCCTGATGAGCAAAGAGCTGCCGACTGATGAGACCTCAGCTTGGCAAGTACAACGCCGAGCGGCAGCCTACACCATAGTCAATAGAGAGTTGGTCAGGCGCAGCGTCACTGGTGTCTACCAGCGCTGCGTAGAGCTAGAGCAAGGCCAAGCAATTCTCAAAGACATCCATCAAGGCGAGTGCGGCCACCATGCGGCTTCAAGAGCACTCGTCGCCAAAGCCTTTCGACACGGTTTCTTCTGGCCGACTGCCTTAGAAGAGGCTAAGGAATTGGTCCAAAAATGCAAAGGGTGCCAGAAGTTCAGCTCCAAGCCGCACCAGTCGGCTTCTGCATTCAAGACCATCCCCATTGCCTGGCCTTTCGTAGTTTGGGGTCTACACATGGTGGGACCATTCAAGATAGCACGAGGTGGCTTAACTCACTTATTTGTCGCAGTAGACAAGTTCACCAAGTGGATAGAAGCGAAGCCAATCAAGAAACTGAACGGTCCGACTACCGTGACTTTCATCTCCGATATCACAATTCGGTACGGCATACCACACAGCATCATCACCGACAACGGCACAAAATTTTCCAAAGGCGCCTGGGCCCATTTTTGCGCAACATAGGGCATCCGACTGGACCTAGCGTTCGTCGCCCATCCATAGTCAAACGGCCAGGTGGAGCGAGCAAACGGCCTCATCCTGTCCGGCATCAAGCCTCGGCTGATCGAGCCTCTGGAGCGCTTGGCTGGCTGCTGGCTCGATGAGCTGCTAGCCGTCCTCTGGAGTCTGCGCACGACTCCAAACAAGTCAACCGGCTTCACGCCTTTCTTCCTCGTCTATGGTGCCGAAGCCGTCATCCCAACGGACATAGAGTTCGATTCCCCACAAGTCACCGTGTACACCGAGGAGGAAGCAGAAGAAGCACGTCAAGACGGCGTCGATCTGCTGGAAGAGGGCCGGCTGTTAGCACTCAGCCGGTCCAACATCTACTAGCAGAGCCTGCGCCGATACCACAACAGGAAGGTCAAGCCAAGATCTTTCGAAGAAGGCGACCTTGTGCTCCGGCTGATCTAGCGAACAGCCGGCCAGCACAAGCTGTCGGCGCCTTGGGAAGGCCCTTTCATCATCAGCAGAGTGCTGGGCAACGACTCCTACTACCTGATTGACGCTCAGAAGCCCGAGCACGAAAGAGGGACGACTCCGGCAAGGAGACAGAGCGGCCATGGAATGAAAATCCCCTCCGAAGATTTTACAGTTGATGCAGTATGTACCACGCTACCTTTTGTATTAAAGTACCAAGACTTCGGGCCCCTCGAGACGAGCTCGGGGACTGCCCTCTTTTGTCTGTATGATAAAAATTATGCCTACAAGTATGCTACTCTTTGTTATGCCGCTTGGCACCGGGATCGACAAGTCGGCCCGGGGACTTGCCGCCTTGCACTATGAAATGCTTCCTACAGCCGGACAAGTAGTGTGTAACGCCTAAACCGTCTCTTGTCAGAAGCCGCAGCTCGCAGAGCGACTGTACGGTGGGCAGGAGTAAGGTAGAATGGGCGTTCGCATGAAAAATGGCTAAGGACTCAAAGCATAAAACATAGCTCAAGACGGCTTCCAGTCTTTTTTCGCAAACCGACTCTTGAATAGTCGGATTGCCGCCTTCTATTCAACTTGCTCAAAAACTCTTAAAAACGGCTAAGTACTTGCCTTCCCAAAGTAGCCAAGCATTTGATCCAACGGCAGTCCGCAGAGCGGCTGCCGATTGGCAAGGCAGGCAACTAAGGGAAAGCGGCAAAGGAAAAAAGCCAAAAGAGCAATGAGCAAGAAAAAGATAGAATTCGGATAAATATTTACATAGCATAGGCCCTTGGCCGAATCTTCGAGCAGAAGTTCAAAATACACCCCGCGGGTGGAATTGTGCGAATTAACAAGTTCTTCATATACTACTAAAGCAGATAAAATAAAGATAAGGCGGCAGCTTAGGAAGCAGCAGACGGATTCAGAGGGTCGGAGGAGGCGGCAGCGTCAGGCGTTGGGGCGGCCGGTTGGGCAGTCTCGGCTTGATCGCCTTCGGTGGCAGTCGGCTCGGTCGCACGCGGCTCGTTGCTTGAGGCGCGGTCGAGCTGAGGCTGGTCGTCCGCTCCGTCTTCTGGTGCTTCCGTCTCGCCTCCGTCCTCTGCCTCGCCTTCCTCCTCGACACTGCAGCCGATCACCTCCGCCGAGTCCTCGCCGTAGTCTGGGTTCATCCCAAACCACTCCGGCGGTACCTCCTCGCCGTCTTCAGACCACTCGGGGACGAAGATGCTGGTGTCGGTGTACTCGGCGATCGCCGCAGCACGCTTGACGAGGGCGTCTTCCGCAGCTGCCAGCTCCGGCTGGTCCTTTGACTGGAGGGTGGCCAGCCGGTCTAGATCCAGCCCCGGATACCACGCCTTGACGAACTCCACGGCCCGGCGCGCTCCAGCTCGGGCCGAGGAACCCTTCCAGGCCTCAAGACGACCAGCCGCGACCTCTAGCCAGTCGGCAGCCAGGCTGGGGGTGCGCGGAGCCTGCATGTCCGGCCACAGGGCGGCAATCGCCTGGGCGCCGACACGTTGAAGCCGGCGCAGCATCCGGTGAGTCGGCCGAAGGCGAGCCTCGATGCTCAGGATATGATCATCAAGGGTTCGGGGGGCGTCGGCGGTGATCTATGCACCTTCCGCCCTCCGACCTTCACGGTCAGCCTCGATGGCTTGGATGGCGGCCTGCGAGTGCCCAGGGAAGAAGTCTGCCAAGACGGAAGAAACGAAGAAGCAAGTCAAAAACCAGGAGTCGACACGACTTATAATCGGCAGCTCGAAGAAAGAAAGTAAAGAAACTCACCATCACGATGTCTTCAATCTCGTGGAAGCCGGAGGCCAGTATCGCCTCCTTGTCAGTCCAGGAGGAGCGCTCGCTCGCGAACTCGGCCAGGAGGGCGGTTTCCACCTCTTCCGCCTCCTTCTGCGTCTTCGCAAGCAGCCCCCTCTGCTCTGCCAATTGAGTGGCCAGCAGATCGCGCTCTGTGGCGAGCTTGCTGCACTCCTCCCCCTTGGCGCGCAACGCGGAGTTGGCATCGCTCAGCTGCTGTTGAAGAACAGCGTTGGCTTCTGAAGAAAAGGAAGAAAGAAGGCGTTAAGTCATCAATAAAGAAGGTCGCCGGGGAGATCCGGCCCGACTGCTCAGCAGTCGGCCTGAGGGAGTCCTAGATTAGGGGGTGTTCGGATAGCCGAACTATACCTTCAGTCGGACTCCTGGACTATGAAGATACAAGATTGAAGACTCCGTCCCGTGTCCGGAAGGGACTTTCCTTGCCGTGGAAGGCAAGCTTGGCGATACGGATATTCAGATCTCCTACCATTGTAACCGACTCTATGTAACCCTAACCTTCTCCGGTGTCTATATAAACCGGAGGGTTTTAGTCCGTAGGACAAGATACACATCAACAATCATACCATAGGCTAGCTTCTAGGGTTAGGCCTCTCTGATCCCGTGGTAGATCTACTCTTGTACTACCCATATCATCAATATTAATCAAGCAGGACGTAGGGTTTTACCTCCATCGAGAGGGCCCGAACCTGGGTAAAACTTCGTGTCCCTTGCCTCCTGTTACCATCCAGCCTAGACGCATAGTTCGGGACCCCCTACCCGAGATCCACCGGTTTTGACACCGACACGGCCCGAATCTCGGGGACTACAGCCCGCGGGTGCGCCAGCGCGCCCCTGCAAAGAAGAAAAAGGACTTACTCTGGCTCTCCGACAAGTCGGCGGTCCGCTTGCCCAGCTCTTCAACGTTACGGTTGAAGGCAGTAACACGGAGGTTGTGGTAGTCCTGCGACAAGTGTTTCAGACAAAAATTAGTACCCGGAGCTCACCAATTGGAGTTCCGGGCCGCCTGCTCAGCAACCGGCCCGAAACTCGGGGACTACACCCAGTGGGTGCACTGGCGCGCCCCCACAGAAAGGAACAAGAAAACAAGGACCAAAGAAAAAACATACCCGGACGGCTGCTCGCGATGCCAGGTATGCCTTGGTGCAGTTCTGGAGGGCGTCGCCCTCAGCTTGAAGCTTCGCCTAGACGTCCAGAAGCGCCTGGTTCAGCGGCACTGTGCCGCCTCCTCGCACCCACCCAATGGGCGTGGCGCTCGTCGCTTCGGCGTCTAGGATCGCCGAGCTGGCGGTGCCGGCCTCCAGGGGGTGGGGTGCCGAGGTCGCCTTCTCAAGGCGGCGGCGCGTTGGCGAGCCGACTTGAAGGAGTAGCCTCACCACGGCCTCATCTTCAGTCGGCGGCACCGGAGGGTCCGCTGGCTGTTTGCCCTGCGCGCTCCCAGACGGCGGCGGAGGCGGCGGTAGAACGATCACGTCCAGCGTAGAGGAGTCACCGCCCTCCCTCTCCATGACGGGGTTCTCGTCGCCGGCTCCCCTAGTCTGCCCCGTGAACTCCGAAGGCGGCGGCGCAGAGTTCAGCGGGGGGACGAACACCGCCGATTGGCAGCGTGCGGCCTCCTCAGCCTGGCGCTTCGTCGCGGCGGCGGCTTCGGCCTCCGCCAGTTTCTTCTTGGCGGAGGCCTCCGCCTTATCGGCCTCCGCCTTCTCCAGGCGGGCGGCCTCTTCCGCGTTGCGCTTCTCCTGCGCATTCCGCTTCGTCGCCTCCCGGAGGTCAGCAGCGGGGTGAATCCGCCGAGTGGTGGCAGACGTCTCCGCTGACCCCATGACGGAGGCGGCGGCAACCCTCTCAAGAGTAAGGGGAGCCCTAAAGCAAGGGAAGCAAGTAAAAGACTCAGACAAAGCTGCGGAGAAAGAATAAAGCGTTGAGACGGAATACTCACGCAGAGACCAGTAGCGGCTTCTTCACTTCCTTACAGAAGCGGATGGCCTTTGCAGCCGCCTCGTCCTGCCGGGTCGCCGCAGCCGAACCCTTGGGCTTCTTCGGCCGGCTGCCGAACAAGGTCTGCACGGCCCTACGCTTCTTCACGCCGCCTGGAGCACCCGGCGCGGCAGAAGAGCCCGCGCCAGGCTGGCTGGCTCCTGGCCGTTGGCGGGGAGCGACTTCTCCCTCGGCCTCGTCGTCAGGCCAGTCGGCAAAAGTGGCCGAAGGCCTGGAGCTGCCTGCTGCTGCTCCTCCTCCCTCCGCGTCGTCTTCCAAAGCCGTCGCTTCCCGATCGGGGTCGTCGACGTTGCTCTCTGCCCGGTCAGCAAGGAACTCATGGGCCGGCCCCGAGGTGCCGGCTGGTGGATGGAGGAGGGGATTCTGACCAAGGCCTATTGGTCAGGTCGCACAAAACAAACTCGGCAAGAAAGAAGACAATCCAAAGAAAGAAAAGGCAACTCACTACGGGCGGGGGGTTGGCGCGGGAGTACGGCTCCTTGCCGAACCGCCAATCCTCCAGGAGCTTGCTGTCCGAGAGGTAGTTCACCATGTAGGCCACCTCCTCGTGAGGCATGTCCTTGGTGCACATCCGACTTGGGTCGCGATGCCCGCTCATTTGGCATATCATGTGGGGGCGACCTTGGAGCGGGAGTACTCGGCGCGCCACGAAGGCGGCCAGCAGGTCTGGACCAGTCAAGCCCTCCGACTGCGTCAGCACGAGTCGCGTGACGGCGCCGGCTCCCGCAGGCGTCAGCGACTTGGCCCGGTACGACCAGTTGGGCAGTCTCCCAGCCGGCGGGCCGGCTTCGAAAGCCGGCAGGTTGAACCAGTCGCCCCTCGCGGAGACGCTCCTGACGTAGAAGTACGATCGCTGCCACATCTTCACCGACTTTATCAGCGAGATGGTGGGGAAGGGGTTGTCAGCCCCCGACCTTCGCACGACGATGAAAGCGCTGCATTGAGCCGGCACGCCTGCAGCCTGGGTGTCGAGCTTGGAGAAGAAGAACTCCCCCCAGAGCTCGAGGGTGGGGAGGACTCCGAGGAAGCCTTCGCACAAGGCCACGAAGGCGGACAGCAGCACCACTGTGTTGGGTGTGAGGTGGTGCGACTGGAGGCCGTAGAACTCTAGGAAAGAGCGGAAGAAGCTGCTCGCCGGCAGCCCCAACCCGCGCAGGCAGTGCGAGCGGAAGATGACCCGCTCGCCCTCCTGCGGCGCGGGGGAAATCTCCCCCCTCGGCGCAAGACGCACCCGCACGTAATCTTCGCCGGGGGGTCGACGAGTCTTGCGGAGGAACTCGATGTGGTCGTCGTGAACTTCTGAGCCGTCCCAGGTGTCGGAGCGCACTGGGGGAAGCGCGGCGGCAGAAGAAGAACTCATCGCGAGCCGATCGCTGCGGCGTTCGTCGAAGCTTGGGCGCGCGGCAGACCGCAGAAGAAGGAGAAGAGCAAGGAGTAGTGAGAAGGAGGGGCGCGCGTGCTCTGCCGCGCCCCACTCTTTCCCCTACTTATAGCCTCATGGGCTGCGAAGCCGAGGGGGTGGTCGTGGGATTTACTGCGCCCACGACCCCACGACCCCCACGTTTCCACAACAAAGTTACTGCGCGCAGTAACTCCACGGGAATCCCAACCGTCCGCCTGGGCCACAGCGGATCCGCTCGGGCGCCGAGGCGCGCTAGTGGCAGGCCCCGCCTACGGGCCTGTCCCGTCACGCGCGTAGGCTGGCAGAATGGCCCGGCCACGTGTTATTACATGACAGGCCTGGAACGGGCAGCAGCCTGGAGGCTTAGCCAGCACGCTACTTGGATCCCACCACGACGTTCGAAATATTGTGCGAGTCAGAGTTGGGCGAGTCCGACTCCTTCTAGTAGGCCCGGCGGAAGTCAAGCAAGAACCATGTGTCGAGCACCCAGAAAGAGAAACTGCTGAGGCTTCTCGGCCGATCGTCCGCGGTGCCTCACCAGCTTCGGGGACTACTATCGGAGTAATGGGCCACGGGTAGGCCAACCCGAGCCCCAGAACCTTTCAAGACATCGGGGCAGGCTGCGCCCCTCAAGACCCCAGGACGAAGAGCCGCCTTCTGAGAAGTCGGCGGCAAGACGGCCGACTGCCCACTCACGGCCGGGTCCCGGGGACGACTTCAAGATAAGCCGACTCCTGACTGGCGACTTCCAGAGAAGCCGGCTTTGGGGAGTCGGCCTGCGACTCCAGCAAAACCCCATGTCCTCATCAAGAGGGACAGGACAGGGGAGTGGCAATAGTGAAGACTGCTCCCACCCTTTTCCAGAGGCAGGCATGGCTACAGTACGCCGTACTCGCAGAGATCTCCGTGCGGCGTGGCACTGTTGCCATGCCGGCCCTGCCATCAGCACCGGTCGACCGAATCCTGCGCCCACGACGGCTTGTCCGTACGGCCTTGGGGCAGCGGGTCCCACCAGCCAGCGGGACCCTAGAAGACGGCGAGTGCGCCGCCAGTCGGACTCGTTGGGAGTCGGCCCCGGGGAGTCGGCCAGACCCTTCCCCGGGGCCCACGCGCCATTAATCAGATGTGACGGAGAGTGGCAATAGTGATCGCCCGCCAGGCGGCGGGGCTGTTGCCACGACTCCATGATCAAGCCCGCGTCATCAGAAGCACGGCTACAGTAATCAGCAGCCGGCAAGACCCGCCCGCGGCGGACGCGGCCTGTCGGCTCCGTACCTAGCCAGTCGGCGGGGCCCACCAGTCGGCGGGCCCCAGCAGTCGGCGGAGAAGACGGAGGCCAGAGGCACTGATGGCTGGGCCCGCGTCCAGCCAGATTACCATTGTACCCCTGCGGGGTAGGCCTATATAAACCCCCCAGGGCACCCATGCAAAGGGTTGGAATCCATTAGCTCTAGACCAGATCATATAGGAGGGAGAGAGCTAGCCTTGCCCTCTCCTACCTCCAGGAAACATCTCAAGGAGCAATCGTGTAAACACTTTCCCATAGTGATCATGCGGAGACCCCGCTGAGCAGCAGTAGGGGTGTTATCTCCCCGGAGAGCCCTGAAGCTGGGTAAGATTCGCCGGCGTGCATGTCTACGCCTCATCCCGTTTCCAGGCACCGGCGACGTTCTACTCGCCCCCACCATGATAAGCCATCCTTTGGCATATGTCGCACCCAACCCCCGACACTCATATTTGGTGGCTCAGCAAGTTTCCGACACTTGGGATTCTAAAGACCCGCTCATGGTGGCTTATCGCTGGGCGGTTGATAATATTGCTGGTCACTTCAAAGGTTATCAGGTGGAGCATGTTGATCGCAGAAAGAATGAGTCGACTGATGCTTTAAGCCGGCTGGGGTCCCAGCGTAAGCCGGTGCCCCCTAATGTTTTTCTCGATGTATTGAATAATACTTTAGTTAAGTTGCCGACAGAGGAGGATCTTGCTATTCCTGACCCGGAGGCACAGTTGGTGGCGGCTCTCCCTGCTATTCCTGATTGGACAGTTCCATACTTGGCTTATATGACCCAGGGTGAGTTGCCTGAGGACGAAACTTTGGCCAGGCAGATAACCCGGCGGTCTAAGTCTATGACCATTGTCAATGGCGAGTTACATCGATGCAGTGTCACAGGCGTGTTCCAGCATTGTGTTTCTCTTGAAGAGGGTCGCGATCGATTCTAAGGGGAATCCATGAAGATGATTGTGGTCATCACACCGGCTCTAGATCTCTAGTGGCTAAAGCTTTCCGCCATCGATTTTATTGGTTGACGGTTCATGCTGATGCAGAAGATCTTGTTAGCAAGTGTGATGGCTATCAAAAAATTTCTCGATGGGCTCATGTGTCGGCTCAAGAATTGAGGATGATTCCAATTACTTGGCCGTTTGCAGTCTGGGGGCTTGATATGTTTGGACCTTTTAAGAGATCTAAGGATAAGAAGACCCACCTCTTGGCGGCGGTTGACAAATTTACCAAGTGGGTTGAGGCAGAGCCGGTCAGTAAGTGTGATGCGGCAACGACGGTTCAATTCATAAAGAAAGTAATCTTCCGTTTTGGTTACCCTCGTAGTATCGTAACTGACAATGGCACTAATCTATCCACGGGTGCTATGAGAGAGTTCTGTCAACGAGAGCATATTCGTCTTGACGTCTCATCAGTGGCTCACCCACAGTCTAATGGTCAATATGAGAGGGCCAATCAAGAAATCTTGAGAGGTATAAAGCCCCGGCTTATGGTTCCATTGCAGTGAACGCCAGGTTGTTGGGTTGAGGAGTTACCTCAGTAATTTGGAGCATCAATACTACTCCCAACAGGTCAACAGGCATTATGCCCTTCTTCATGGTCTACGGGGCAGAGGTGGTTCTTCCAAGCGATATCCGTCATGACTCGCCCCGTGTAGCGGCTTGTGTTGAAGATGTTAATGAAAAAGCACGTCAGGATGCACTTGATGTGTTGGATGAGGAGCATGACCTTGCGGTGTCTCAGTCGGCGATATACCAGCAAGATCTGCATCGCTATCATAACCGCCGGGTTAAGATCCGGACCTTTTAATAAGGAGATTTGGTGCTCCGGTTGATCTAAGATCAAACATATATGCATAAGCTATCCCCACCCTGGGAAGGACCCTTTGTGGTCAGCAAAAACCTGAACAATGGGTCATACTACCTCATTGATATTCGAGAACACAAGGATTCACGTACATCGGAGGAGGACACCCGCCGGCCTTGGAACATCGCTCATCTTCGACCTTATTACACATAAGCCATCGGCTCGTGTGCTTGTACATACATCTATCAATGTATATATTATGATCAATTTAATAAAGCTGGCACACCCTGATAATCCAAGGCCTCTGTCATTTCATTTCAAAAGCATCTGAGTCTTCATTATTTGTTCATAAGGTCACTTGGGGGCTTCCAACCCAACAGGTTTAGCTTTCATACCCTTTTGACCAGGCATCAAACGCCGAATTCCGGGTTATCCTGACTGTATGCAAGATGCTTCTCCACCAGGGAATCTTGAATGACCCGTCGTACTCTTAACAGTCAATCTTTTAAATAAGACCCTTAACTCGTTAAGGTTAAAATGGTGGTTCGTCATGTGAGGGTCGGCTTACGGATAGCGAGGATAAACCAAGGCTATTAAGCCGCCTTTATTGAAACTTGGTTAAACATGCATGTTTGCATGATGCTACTCCGAACCCCGTGTACTCTTGATAAGTCAATCCATATGGACCCTGAACTTATCCAGGTTAAAACATCAATTGGTTCATGTGAGAGTCGGCTTACGGAAAGCGAGAATAAACCAGTGGCTATCATGCTAGTTTCATTGTAGTAACACTCGAGTTTGAGATTTGGGCTTGGTGGCCTATGGAAGCCTCGTTTTTTCTAGATTTTTTTTCTGAATATTTCGGGATTAAAAAACTCTTCTCTTACCGTATGGTTTTCACAATTCGGGCCAGGCAGCCCTGCCTATGTCTCATATTTGAGCATCTTTGGGTTTCATAACCCGCCCTGATAGCGGATTGTAAGCCGCCAGGATATTTGCCTTGAGCAATCAACATCATGATATTTCATGTCTACGGCTTATCATTATCAAAGGAATTGCCATGATATCAATCTACAGGTATGTTTTTCCATGATGATATGAATATTCGGGGTTTGGTAAGCCGCCCTAGTTTTCGACTTTAAGTTGCCAGAATATTTCCGGCTTAGATGGCCTTTATCCTAGTCTTTCTATACAATGTTTCAAAGACTATTATATCAGGATTTGTTACCCGCCTTGGCTTAAACTGCCAGGGCATATATTGTTTACCTTCTGTGCAGAAGATATGGAAACTTTGGTCTGCCCCACAATGGTGATGATGAAAACGAATAGCGGCGATTCATAAACCGGTTATGTCGGTGGTTTAACAGTTAAACGGCTAAATATGCACAATGGCATAATAGATCATTGTTTGCAAACCTAGGCTATTAAAAGGCCACAGTGGACCTACAAAATGGGACTTCAGTGTTTTTCAGTGCATTGTGCTTGTGCCCTGATTTAAGAGCCACCTGGTATCAATGGCCATCGTCACGGCGGGTTGATGACTCTGGGTCATCCTGCTCCGGCTCTTCCTCTTCGCCGATCTGGAGGTCAGGAGACGTCCAATCAATGCCGGTTAAGGCTTTGAATACAGCTAGGGATGGCAATGGTTCGGGTTTGGGGTGGGTGGAGCTGGTCCAAATCCAACCCATGACCCATCTTCCTACTCTCTTCCCATCCACCAAATTATCCATGGGCACAACTTGTGCCCATGCCCAAACCCGCTGGATACCCACATACCCATGGAGCTCCATGGGTATAGAAAAGTCAGCATGAAGCATTTCCAAAGATCAAATTAACTCATAATCATTCACTCACAAATGACAACATAGCCTACATTCATAATTAGGCAACAAGTAATACGATGAGTCCTTAAGTGTGACACACCAGAGGTTGATTCTACATCATATGGCTCATGGCACAAGTTGCATATTTCCTGCCATTTCCCATTGATTCGCTCTTTCTACTGTCACGGCATATGGCCCCACAAGTCATACGGGTATCCATTGGATATCCATGGAGCACAAACTATAACCATGCCCAACCTGGCTGTTCGTGGGTATCCATATCCACGGACCCATGAGCAAAAATGTGCTCCATACCCTTGCCCAACCGGATCGGGTATCCATGTGTATCCAGATCCATGGATAAAATTGCCATCCCTAAATATAGCTTCATCATTCATAATTGGGGACGGATCAACGTCAGGAGCAAAGGTATGCTTACGCGTTGGACGAGTGTGATCCACGATGTCATAAGTCAGGGCTTTCACTTTAGCATTCTCCATGGTGTAAGCCGACTGATATCTGGATAAATCAGTTTCCTTGGTCAGCGTGCATGCCAGGGTACGCATCTCCTTTACGCACTTTGCAAAGTCTGTCTGATCAAAAGGAGACTCATCTTAGTTAAGGCTTGGACAACCGGTGGCCATCTCCTCCGGGTCAAGTTCTGCCTGCCATGCTTTGGCTCGGGTAAGAGCTGTAATGGTGCCAGCACAGGTGGCTGATCGTTTGATCTCTTCGAGTTTTTGGGGCATTACAGACAGCTTATCTAGCACCTCCCCGAGGAGGGTCAGTGGCTCTTTACCATTGGAGATAGCTACAAGAGTCCGTTATGTGCTAGTGTATAATTGTTCCACCAGAGTGTACACAGCTTTGAGCTTCAGCATCATATCTTGGCAAAGATTGATGCTCCTGGGGCCTAATGAGTAAACATGCAGATGAGTCACCAGGCGAGTTAAAAATTAAGAAAATTTTGGAAAGGTTGAAACATTCCGAATTTGTTACCAAAGATAGAAGATGCCATCTATGAGATATGGCATTTTAAGTCGATCAGCTCCGCAGTGGTCTCCTTCAAGGATGATTTTCAGCGGCGTCTGCCCTTTGTAGGCGGCCTTCTCCTTCTCCTAGCCAGCTCTCTTTATGGTAATCTGGATTTGAGCTTCTCGTTCTCATCCAGGCTAAACTTAAACTTGGAGTCAGCTTTCCATGTTTTAGCTTCTTGGTGTTCAAGTCTGTTCTTCACATCCATCAATTGGGACTCAGTCAAGCTTAAGGCATCCTGCAAGTAAGAAACAAAAGGTTATAAACATATTTCTCTGGACACAATTTACATATAAGTCCCAAGCACATTGCAAGCAAAGCACTTGGCACTTGGGGGCTAATGTATGAGGAAGTTCTTTTCAAACTGTATTACTGAAGACCTGGTTCATCTTTATTAGATAAACCGGCCTGTGAGGGCTATGAAGTGAATTTATCCTTTGCAAGGTAATAAAGGTGATCCGGCTCATCTTTGTCAGATAAGCCGGTCCAGGAGGGCTATGACTGGAAATTTGCAGTGGACTATTGATAAGTATTAAACCATACTCAACATATTCTTTCCTATGGATAAGACTTGGGGCTGGATTAATGTATATGCAGGCGAAGAATGTATTCATACCTCGTATTTCTATCGCAATCTTTTAATTAAGTAAGCCTCCAGGTCACGACCAGTATGTAGATGACTCAGATAAACAGAGTATAATTCATTGACATCCAAGTTTGAGTAGCTTGCATTGTCAAATTGGGTTTTGCTCTTCTCAGAGGCAAGCAGTTCCTCCTTGGCAGAATGCTTAGCCAAAACAGTGGGATTCCTCGGCTCTACATAACCAATGCCAGTGACCAAGACATCCTCGGTATCTACTTCGACAGGCTTGGTGGGTCTTGGCGGCTTACCACTTGATGGGTTAACGCCCATTGGATCCACGGGGGTGTCATGAGTTTCTGGTGACAGGTCATTAGCAGTGTTTTCGGGGTTCTGATTTGAAGCTTCCGATGCTGGTGTCTCTTTCTCCGGCTCACTAACCTTAGAATATTCGTCCGGCTTACCTATCTTCAACTTCTTGCTTGGTTTGACTATACCACTGAAAGTAAGACATACGAGGATGTCAATATACCAGTTTAAAAGTGTTAAAACAAAGAAGTCAAATGTTCTTACCCAGGGGCAATCTTGAAGGGAGGCATATGAGTCCAGTAGAGTTGGCAGAGGATGAGTGAGAAGTTCCCTGATAATTTGAGTCGGAAGGATTAAGTGGTTGATGGATAAGACCGCTTTTGGAAAGGAGAGGATTGAACTCTATGGCACCTCTTTTCGGTGTTTGCGAGGGGCCGGCATGTTGGGTAAGCCGGAAGAAAGTTCTCCGCCTCCGCTATTCTGGGTTGTGCGTCGGGCTTCATGTTCTTGCTTCTTCAAAATAAAGTTGGGATCCAAGCAAGCTAAAGGGTGAGAAAACCTTACTTTCCAGGTCACTTTTCGAACTTTCTGTCTTGGCAAGAGCTCTGAGTCGGAGGAAATGATAGTTACCTCTTCAACGTCTGCTTGGCTGGTCTCCGCATCATCCTGAGAGGAATCAACATCAATAAGATGCATAAAAAAGGAGCCAATAGAATCGAGTTCTACCTCCGACTCATCATCCAGACCGAATAGCTCTGTTACGTCTATTTTCTTCTTGGTTTTCTTTGAAGCCTTGGTTTTTGCCCTGGCCTTTTTGGCCGACTTATCCTGCAGTTTCTTGTTCCAAAAAGAAGAGTCGGCCTGAAGAAAGCAAGTGATGATAAGGAGAATGCAATGTATGAGAATAATGAATAAAGTAAAGATGGCTTGAAATACTTATAGCTGGAGCCGGGTTAAGAGCGCAGAAGGGATTCAACCCCGTCTTACAACAGCTTTCTAAGCTGTCCCCGAGTAGTGTTTTAGTTATCTTATTGATCTCTTTGTCTTCCAGACGCATTTGACAATGACGATGTGAATCTTTGACATCACAAGTATATTCGCACATTAAGCCGGGCTAGCGGCTCAAAGGTATGATCCTCCAGGCGATCCAGCATCGGACCAGATCAACTCCAGTTAATCCATTAGCCAGCAAGGCTCTTACCTTTGAAAAGGTAGGCATATACTTAGCCCGTTCAGTAGTGCTGATCCGATCCGAAAGTGGATGTTTTGGGCTAAGCATGTAGTCGCGGAAAGCCGACAAAGGATTTTCGCCAGATGGAGATGTGTCTAGGCAATAAAAGCAGGTCTGGTTCCAGTATTTGGGGTGACTGGGAAGTGCCGCTGCAGGGAAGATAGAATCTCTTCGCTTTTGAATTTAAATTCCACCAAGTTCTAGGCTGGGCCCGTCTGTAACTCGGTCTGGCGGTTCAAATAATAGTACTCTCTGAAAAGGTCAACACTGGGTTCTTCTTGAAGGTACACTTCACAGAAAACTTGAAAATGACGGATGTTGGAAATGGAGTTTGGTCCAATATCTTGGGGGTGAAGTTGAAAAAAGTGCAGCACATGGCGTAAGAATTTTGAGCCAGGTGGTGAGAAGCCACGGATCATACGGTCAGCAAAAACTATGACTTCGCCTTCCTTTGGTTGAGGTCTAACTTCTGTCCCTGGAACCCGCCAGTGGATAACATCTTTGGCTGATAAGATGCCCACTTGAACATGTTCATTAAGAGTTTGCTCCATAACAGTGGAAGCGATCCAATCACATGAGGTGACGGTTTTAGCCATTTTTTTCTTGTTAAAAGGCCTGATAGTGAAACGTTGGCGGGTTAATGTTCGCAATGATGAGCAGATTAATGATTAAGGAGAAAGCTTGTTATGAATGAAAGGATATATTGCAATGGACGACATGGATAAACAGTTTGATTAAGCTGACAAAGTGCTGGCGGGTTATACAGTCGTGATTAAGAATGGACAGATACTAGCAGTTCACAAATTCATAAGTAAACCGGTTGGTGTTTGGCGGGTTGCAAGGTATCATTTGAGCCGCCCATACATAAGTGATCAAGCAGGTATCTACTGATCTGGAGTTGAATGAAATTTCACTAAGTGCTAGACAAACAAGTTTCACAGGTTCTGCTTATAATTTTGGATCTATGACAGTTAGAAAATAGGCGGAAATTGTTAAACCTAAAACATGGAGGACGAACTACTGCATTGGGGAGTGAATCTGAACAGAAGGGAGTGGTGTAGTTGATAGCATATACTAAAGTAATCCAAGCATGACTTTAGCATCACGTATGGGCTCGACTAAGGAACATGGCAGATGAACTACGGGCAAGCATGATGAACACCGAAGAACTAGGGGAACCCTAATGCAGATTGGAAGCAAAGGGAGATGGGTACCTGGTGATGCTGATGGACCATGGAGGGGGTTGCAGTTTTTCTGGTCGGAATCAGGTTGATGCAGCGGCCAAGGCGACGTTGTCGACAGGGGCGGCGGAACTCCGGTGGCGTCGGGCGTCGCGAGGATGAAGAAGAAGAGGCAGAGGCAGGGGTAAAAGTGAAAAAGAGGACCCACTGTCCCTATTTATAAGGAAGGGATGAGATGGCATGCGTGGAAATCAAGGAGGAAAAATGATTATGTTAACAATGCAGGCGCCTCAATTTCCGGGAAGCCCATTAAAGATAAAGATCCGTTGAGATATCCTGGGTCTTGTGAGGAATTAATGCAGATGAGGTCATGGAGGGTTACAATGATTCTGTTTATATGACGTCATGGCGGGTTACAGCGGTCTGCATAAAATTCGGCACCGATGCATAGTCTGTTAAGTTAAACGGTGAAGATTGACATGAATAAGTTCAAATCAACCTGGGGCCTAATGTGGGGGATATATCTCTGAGGTGTGACCCGCCTTGGAGGGTCCAGGTTATACCGTCGGTAGTTTAATATGAAGAAGGTCCAAGGAGGCCCAAGGAGAAGTGTGAAGACGGCAGCTTATGGAGGTAGGCTTGGTGAAAGCCCACGACCTAGGACTATTAATCGTCGTATGATGACTTGCCCTGTAAGGCATGACGAGTTAGAAACCGAGCCGGTCATGTTGTGTGAGCCGGCCGGGACTCTGTAAGTCTCCGGGTCTCGACCTGTGTATATAAAGGCGAGACCCGAAGGCGGGTTAACTCAAGAGACAATCAATCGAGAACTAGGTCAAGCGTATTCGCTCCGTTGTCTAAACTCAAGCAATACTACTAGAAGCAGGAGTAGGCTTTTACCTCATTGACAGGGGCCGAACCTAGGTAAACCCTTTGTGTATTTTTTCCCATTCAACCCCTTCAAGCTAACTACGTTTCGATGGCTCCACACCTAAGTCCTTTTGCTAGGACATCTGCCGTGACAAATCCACGACACCAACCATAGCATTAAAGTATCAAGTCCCCTTTATCCCATACGCAACAACCCCCTTACTCGGGTTTAAGCTTCTGTCACTCTAGCAACCCATTATAAGCGAATATGAACGTATTGCAACACCCTACAACGGGAATCCTTCACGTGTGCGCGACACGGAAGGCACCATAGGACAACACCAAAATAAAACATACAACTCAAACCAATCTATATCATCAAGCAACCCAAAAGAGAAAAGAAATCTACTCAAAACATTATAGGATGGCAACACATCATTGGATCATAATATGTGGCATAAAGCACCATGTTCAAGTAGGGGATGACAGTGGGGTGTGGGAGACTGGACCGCTTAAAAGAGATGAGGAAGATGGTGAAGATGTTGATGTTGATGAAAATGATCAATGTGGCGATGGTTCCCCCGACGGCACTCCAGCGCCGCCGAGAGAGAGGGGGGAGAGTCTCCCCCTTGTGCTTCCTCCTCCATGGCCTCCCCCCTAGATGGGGAGAGGTTCTCCCTCTGGTCCTTGGCCTCCATGGTGATGATGGCCCCCTCCGGGTTCCTCCTACATAGCCTCCAGTGATGATGGCCCCCTCCGGTAGGGTGCCGGAGAGGGCCTAGATTGGTTTTTCTTGGCTACAGAGGCTTGCTGTGGCAGAACTTTTGATGTAGGCTTCTTTCTGGGGTTTTGTTATTTATAGGAATATTTGGCGTCGGTCTCACGTCAAGGGGGTCCATGAGGCAGTGGCAAGACAGGAGCACCCTCCTTGGGGGTAGGGAGCGCTCCCCTACCTTGCCATCGCATTGGGATTCTTCCAGCCCAACTCCGATGCCTCGGGGGTCTCCTTTGGTCCATAAAAAATATCCGTAAAATTTCAGCCCATTCCGAGAACTTTTATTTCTGCACAAAAAATGACACCATGGTAGTTCTACTGAAAACAGCATCAGTCCGGGTTCAAATCATACCAAAATCATGTAAAATTGTTGTAAACATGGCATGAATACTTCATAAATTATAGATACATTGGAGACGTATCATTCATTCAAGTACCAGACTTGACATTGGTGCTCGCATTTTCCAGAATTTATTTCAAGCCTTCTAGCGATGTGCGTTTAGTGGTAGGAAACGTTCCCGTGGACTACGAAGGCGTCTGTGGCGACTTCGTCAATCTCAAGATGATGTGCCTGATCAGTCTCTCGGAGGTGCTCATAGGGGGGATGTGTCGAGCTCATGGGACCGAGGCTACCCAAGCCCGTCTGCCTTCGGCCCAGTGCGCGATGCATGTCAAGAAGCCAAAGGAGTGGCCACCAGCAGGCGTCACGAGCAAGACCCATCGTGAGGCCCTTGCCTCCCTAGGCCTCCACTAGCATGTGTCCCTAGCAAATTGGGCGGCTCCACCGAGAGCCTCGCGAGGCGGCCTCCCGAAGTTGTCTCCTGATGCGCCCTCTCAGGGACATGCTTCCACAAGAAGCAAATTTGTGCTTCTCGTGAAAGCATAGATTTTTTTCCCTCAAGCACGGTTGTGCTTCTCCTGGAAGTAAATTGGTACCTCCACAAGAAGCAAATTTGTGTTTTCATGGAATCACAATTTTTTTCCCATTTCGAGAAGTTGTGCTGCTCGTGGAAGCAAATCTGTATCTCTACGAGAAGCAAATATCTGAGGAGCGCAGTGCTTTTTGTGGAAGCACTTTTTCCACGTAAAAAGAAAATGACATGCATTTTGTCTCTCTTCAAAACCTAAGAAAACTAGGTGAAAACTAAAAAGCCAAAAAACATAGAAAAACCAAATTCAGAGGGACCACCCAACAGATGTGGCGACAGCTGAATACACCACTTGACATGCTCCTAGGCCACCAAAAGTAATCCTTGAAGGTTACCCGAACCTTCGATTATTTTCTCTCTCCTAAACAATGCTTAAGGCGCCGACTACCTCAGCAGGGCATTGTGCGCACACTCGTATGGGTTGACCAAAACGCTCGTCGAGTTACGTTATCACCCGTGTTACACTCGTCTATTTTTTCCACAACATAAACAAGCAATTCTGGTTTTCCAAAAATGACTACACGTTTTCTCACAGAATTTCAAAGTTTTATGAAATATAAAAATGTTCATTTTTTCAAAAATCATATATTTGGAAAAGTTCATGAATTTCAAAAAGTGTCTAAATTTGTAGGAGTTCTTAATTTTTTTAAAAAAAACATGAATTTTAGAAATTTCTCAAATTTAAAAAGGTTCATGAATTTGAAAAGGTTGATATATTTGGAAAAGAATCAAAAATTTGAAAATTGTTCGTGGTTTCCAAAAATTCCACAAATTTGAAAAATATGGATATAAAAAAATCATAAATTAAAAAATATTCTCAAACTGTAAAAAGTTCACGGGTTTAAAAATATCATGGTTTTGAATATAGAAAATGAAAAATATAGCCAAAATAGAAAAAAACAATAGTTGGAAGCTTCTAGAAGCTTTAAGAAATTGAAAAACTTTTGTGAATTTAATTTTTTTATGGATTTGAAATAAGAAGAAACAAAAAGGAAATAGAAAATGAAAAAACGAAAAAAACTAAAAAGAAAATCAGTTGAAAGTTTTTAGAAGCTTTAGAAACTCTGGTGTTGTAAGTATAGAAAACACAACCTATATGGGCCGGTCCATTTGGGAGGGTGTTCGCCATATACAAAATAAAAAGCTTATAAGCGGCGCATGAAGCATCAAATAGGAATTGACACATGTACTAACTTTATGTCCTAAATTTTAATAAAAAACTGCATCTCATAAATAAATAAAGAAAAATGCTAATTACTACTAAAAAGGGCTTTACCTAATTTTTTTCCTAAATACAAAATTAATCATCAGTAGATAGCAACACATGACAACTACTTACTCTTAGATTTTCACAAAAAAAACTACTTACTCTCAGAGTGTGATACATGCTAATGAGTTTTTTTATCAAATAGTTTTTCTTTTCTCCTCATAGATAAAGCACCAACCATGCATCATACAAAAGTAAAAAACAACTACCAGCCCTATTGAGGATGGCAACTACACAAGTAAAGCACAAATAAGACCAAACAAGAGCCCCAAGGAACATGAACAAGCCAAGCTAATCACAAGGACTAAATGAGCTCGTTTGATCATGATGATGAGCATAAATCTTTCGGGAGCGCCTCGATTGCCTTCGTGAAGCGAGCCATAACCCCCAAGGCGCACACCAAGTGACAGGCCATACGACAGCAGGATACAACTACAATCAATCATTCCGTAAAGATATGTGAATTTTTTTAAATGGCAAGTGTGATCCTAGGCACACATTGGATTCATCGCTTGTACACAATGTAAATTTTGAAGGACAAATACATGACCATTAATTCGTGAAATGTAATTAAATTGTTTCACTCACAATTTTTCAAGATTGAGGTACACATATGTGGAATTTGTAAATTTTCTGTTGCATGAAGATATCAAATAATTCTTTGAGTTTTACAAAATATTTGTGTGTCATCCCCTACATAAGTTACTACTCGAGCAGCATTCAAACTTGCTCTTGCTAATCCACTCAGACTCGAAAGTAACTACATGTGATATGAATTTCGGGTATGCGTTATTTTTATCTTGTGGGTCCATATGTTGAATATGAAACATGTTCCTTTTCCTCCCATTAATGGTATATTAAACAATTCGAGGGTCACAACTCACAATTGTCATGTCAATATCTTTTGTTCAATGCTATTTACTTGCAAGAAGAATCAAGAAAACTCAATTTTGTAATAGCATTTCTTCCATTAGGTACCACTTTAGGATGTAATAAAATTATTAGGCCGAGACAAATAACTTGGAGGAAAGAAGTACTTCACCTTTATTTATGATCTCTAGTATTGCTTTAATTATCATCTCTAGATTATATTTTTTTTATTCTGTTAATTCAATTTTAGCCACATGGAAGTTCACTTTCTGACATGGGGGGAGTAGATGTGTTCGTTTCTGATAAAATGCACACAGTGCCCATAGTTCACTCGTTCATTCATTCGTTCATCGCAAACAACCCATGTCTCGAAGTGGCATCCTGTGACGCCCCATGACCGGCGCTCTAGATGCCTTTCCATGGATCCCAAGATTCGTCGTGTGAGTTGTTGGTTTGTTGAATTCATCATTACATCATTTGCATTGCATCATGTCATCATGCAACCCTTTTTAAAACTCAACTAAATAAATCATATGGATTTTCGGTCCATTTAAAACAAGGGAATTCGCATGGTGATTTCTCTTTATAACATATACTCCCAATATATTAGGGGTCTATAATAAATATTCCATTACCTTGGAATAACCCATAACACATTAGCATTATTCTTCAAATCTTCTTTTATCCGACTCAACTTCCTATCCTTCCTTTTCGACCTTTTAGTAAAAATTGAGTTGCAATTTTACTTCTCCATAAATGTTTCAAATCCGCCCATAAATCACATGTGGTGTGTAGGGTCACCCGCTATAATTTCAACCCATTTGGAGTTCATTTGAATGGGTATCGAAATTCAAACATGTCTGGGTTAAATCCAACAGGTGTGGATTTTACTTCCTCTAAAAATCCACATGCTATTTTTTTCAAATTCCTCGCATTTTTGTGAGTCCGGGAAAATAATCCCCATGCCCAAATTCTTTCCCTAACCCCCTCTTTCTTTTTCTTCTCTTTAATTGTTTTCTGCTAAAGAAAATAAGATTTAGAGAGAGAGAGAGAGAGAGATGAGGGCCGACACAACCTCCCCTTAGCCCAGCTAGCCTCCCTAGGCCCAACTCCAGCGCCGGCCCACGACTCCTAAAGCCCAGCTGGCGCCCCCACCAGCTCTAACCCTAGCCCGATCGATCCCATCGCTCGATCCCCTCGTCTCTCTCCTTCACCTTCTCCCTCGCGCCGCCACCCCCAGTAACCACGCGCCCACGCCCGATCTCCTCACCCCCGTGCCTATACGCCGCCCCACGCGCAAGGAGTGGCGCCCCGCACTCGGCTTCGATCTCGCCACCGGCGACGACCAAGACTCCTCCCGCACCGTCTCTCCTCCTGCTTCTCCTCGTCATCCCCGACCCGCCTCGACCTCTCCGCCGCATCCTCCCTCTCATCCGTGTCCGCCCGTCGCCAGGAGCTCAAGCCCCGCCATGGCCGCGCCTCCCTGCTGCCGAGGCCCCGCCACCAAGTCCCGCCTGCTTCCTCCTGTCGAGCGCCAGGACGAACGGCAGCAGCTCCTCCTCGCCTCATCCACGTCGACGGGATCCGTGCCATGGACCTCGGCACCCCCGTCAGAGTGAGCTCGTCCCCGCCGCGCCAAGCCCCTCTCCATCGACCCCGCCGCACGGCGCCCTCGGGCCCTGCCGTACCTCCTTCCTCTACACCAAGTTTGTCGCGCCGCCCTGGGTCTCCGTCGGCGTCGGCCTCCTGTCCAGCCGGTCTGCCTCCCAATGCCGGCAGCAAGCCCCGCTTTCGCTGCTCTTCACCAAGCCCCCAGCTCCTTCCCTGTTTCGCGAGTCCAGCGACGACCGCGCCCATTGACTCCTGGGATGCCTGCTGCTGCCGTTGTTTTCCCTTGTCAAACGAACAAGCACGCCGCCTCCCTGCCACGGCACCGCGCCCCCGTTCGTCATCGTTATCACCACGAGCCCCGTGCCCACTTCATGTCGCTGCTCGCGCGCCGCCCTGCCTTGCTGCTGCCCGCCAGAGGCCTTTTTGTCTCGCGTTGTTTTGGATCAGCAAGGATGTGACGCCGAGACCCGTACCCGGACCGTCAAGATTTTTCTCCGAGAATTTTGCCTAATACCACGATGATGCACCAAGTTCCTCTACGACTATGTGGACCCATCAAGTATCCTTTGGATGCGTCAAGTTCCACGACGCCGCATAAGTTTCTTCTTGAACGTGTACGACTATGCGGATTCGCCAAGTATCACGACATCCGGAGCCCTCAGATACGTCAAGTTCAACTACCGTCACAAAAACCGGGATCGGCAAGTCCAAAGACCCCAAGTACCATGACATCTTCGGAAGAACCATAAACATCAAGTTCCTCTGCCACAAACGGTTACAGTGTTGTGGATCCGGCAAGTACCCTCTTCAGATCGCCGAGTTCGGCTAAGAAATGTGTACCACTACGCCGGAGACCTCAGATCCGTCAAGTTCCTTTTCGAAACGTGTACCACTACCCTCGACGAACTTGATCCGTTCCGAAAATGCATGCTTCAAAGGAATAATGACGAGACAACCGCCTGTGAACGAATGCATGTGTGATGTATGAGATGCCTGTGTTTACATCGTGTCCGAGTTGTCGCTTGCTCGTTCCTCCTCGTTTGCCATGTCGTCGAACCGTGGGAATCCGGTAACCGGGATCACCCCACCATCTCTAGCTTGTTCCGCACATCCGCACACTTTTCTTTTGCATCGGTATCTCAATCGAGTTACCGGGACCGGAATGTTGCCGTGGCACCATTTTCGTTTCGCTGCCGTGGCACCCTTTTCCTTCCGCCATGGCGACAAATGTCTCATATCATGCTCACGTCAACATTTTTATAAAACTTGCATATGTCATTCGCATCATGATAACAATATTTAAAATGTTTAAAATTGATGTTTTCTTTAAATTGCAAAATGCACATGGGGGTGGAATTATGGTTGTTGTTTCCGGCCTCATTTAAAATGTCTAAATATGTAGTTTACTTATGTTTCACCTCTTGCCATCTTAACCAACATTTAATCTTGTCTAGTTCTTAAACGGGAGCAAACTAAATAAATGAATGTGGTGTTTCGTTAATTTGTAGTATTGTTTGTTGCATTTTGCCATGCCATGCCTCTTTAAACCGGACATGCATCATACTTGATTGTGCATCATGCCATGTTTATGTGATGGTTGTTTACCATGATGTTTCCTTCTTTCCGGTTGTGCTTCTCCTTGATAGTTCCGGTTACGTTGCGATTGTGAGGATCCGTTCGACTACGTTGGTTCGTCTTCTTCATGGACTCGTTCTTCTTCCTAGCGGGATTTCAGGCAAGATGACCGTCACCTTGGATCTCACTACTATCTTTGCTATGCTAGTTGTCTTGTTGCTATCGTTATGTCGCGCCACCTATCATTTATTTGTCAAACCTCCCAAATTGCCATGTCAGCCTCTAACCTTTTCACCATCCCAGCAAACCGTTGTTTGGATATGTTACCGCTTTGCTCAGCCCCTCTTGTAGCGTTGCTAGTTGCAGGTGCAGTTGCAGATTGTTCCATGTTGGGACATGGATTTCATGGATATTTTGGGATGTCACAATATCTCTTATTTAATTAATGCATCTATATACTTGGTAAAGGGTGGAAGGCTCGGCCTTATGCCTCGTGTTTTGTTCCACTCTTGTCGCCCTAGTTTCCGTCATACTGGTCTTATGTTCCTTGATTTTGCGTCCCTAACACGGTGAGGGGTATGGGACCCTCTTGACAGTTCGCTTTGAATAAAACTCTTCCTGCAAGGCCCAACATTGGTCTTACCATTTGCCTAATCTCTATTTACTTAAAAAGAATGTAAGGTTCCCGTTTCACCTTTCTTTCCATCACCCCTTCGTCCAACCTTCCCCGTATAATAATCAATCACATTAATTTACTTACCTTCTGAACCAATTTCACTTTAATTTACTTACCAAACTTTTGATCAAAATATAAGGTAAATCACGGGAAGAATTTGATGAACATTTATTTACAAAGTCGCATATTATGGACGGATAAATCACAAGCTAACGTACTAGAATATTTATATCCCGTTGCAACGCATGGGCATTGTTCTAGTAACAATTAAAACTTGCATAGCAACTTGTTGGCCCCCGTGGATTTTTAATCAACCCCCCCCCCCCCCCCGGCCAGTGCTCCTCATGAGTGTTGGTCCAACCTTTCAACCGCCGGTGGCCGCCAGGGGCAACTCTGTGATTGGCCTACTGGAAGTTTGGACAATCCAGTCATGGCCTGAGACGAGATACGCGCGGCTACTATCAGGGTGTCGGCACGCCGGGAGGTCTTGCTGGACTTGTTTTACCATTGTCGAAATGTCTTGTGCACCGGGATCCCGAGTCTGATCGGATGTCCCACGATGGAGGATTGTCTCCACGGATCGTGAGCTTGTTATGGGCTAAGTCGGGACACCCCTGCAGGGTTTAAACTTTCGAAAGTCGTGCCTGTGGTTATGTGGCAGATGGGAATTTGTTAATATCCGGTTGTAGAGGACTCGTAGTAAACTCAATTAAAATACACCAACCGCATTGCGTAACCGTGACTGTCTCTTTTCGGGGAAGTTCGAGAGGAGAACACAGTTGAGTTATGTCTGAACGTAAGTAGTTCAGGATCACTTCTTGATCATTACTAGTTGTGACCGTTTGCATAGTTTCTCATCTTACTCTGGTATTCGTAAGTTAGCCACCATACATTGCTTAGTCGCTGCTGCAACCTCACCACTTATCCCTTTCCTATCCTTTAAGCTTTGCTAGTCTTGATACCCATGGTAATGGGATTGCTGAGTCCTCGTGGCTCACAGATTACTACAACAACAGTTGCAGGTACAGGTAATGCGATGTTCATGATGCAAGAGCGATGTTTATGGTTTTGGAGTTCTTGTTCTGCTTCTTCTTCGTCCGAGGGATAGGTTCTTGGTCGGCAGCCTGGGCTAGCAGGGTGGATGTCGTTTGAGCTTTTGTTTGTGTTTCATCTATAGTCGAATGTTGTTCTATGTATGATGTATTCTTGCGGCATTTGTATGCCTTGTATGTATCCCCAACTATTTATGTAATGGTTTGATGTAATGATATCCACCTTGCAAAAGCGTGTCAATATGCGGTTCTATCCTTGGTGGGACCTTCGAGTCTCTTTAGGATAGTATCGCATATTGGGCGTGACAAGTTGGTATCAGAGCCTCGACCGACCATAGGAGCCCCCTTGATTGTTTGTGTTGGCCATTGTTGAGTCTAGAACAGAACTTTTTGAGTCTTAGGAATATATATCGAAGAGTAGGATTTCTTTTCACTCCTCAACACCTTCGTTGCTCTGGTGAGGACTCCTGACGTAGATGTTTTGAATTTCCTCTCCTCTTTTTCACTCAATTTTTTAGGATCACGCGGCTATCTTGGAATCGTTCTGATATTGTTGTGATGAGAACATTGTTCTTGGTGCCTCCGGACATTTAGGGGTTGTGGCAGTGTCCCGGCAAGTTGAGCTCCGAAGTGTTGTCGTCACAATTTTATCATTGCAGTTCCGGTATACCTTAGTTTTGCCGACATAAAAAATCTCTTATATGCAGTTAGTGGTGAGATAACCTCGACGACACCCAGTACTAGGGGGGAGTTTGGGAGTATTGCCACAGCTCGTATATCGGATGCTTTTCGAAGGTCGAGGTACATGATGTCTACTACACAACCTTCCTCTTGTAGACGTTGTTGGGCCTCCAAGTGCAGAGGTTTGTAGGACAGTAGCAAATTTCCCTCAAGTGGATGACCTAAGGTTTATCAATCCGTAGGAGGCGTAGGATGAAGATGGTCTCTCTCAAGCAACCCTGCAACCAAATAACAAAGAGTCTCTTGTGTCCCCAACACACCCAATACAATGGTAAATTGTATAGGTGCACTAGTTCGGCGAAGAGATGGTGATACAAGTGCAATATGGATAGTAGATAAAGGTTTTTGTAATCTGAAAATATAAAAACAGCAAGGTAACGAATGATAAAAGTGAGCGTAAACGGTATTGCAATGTGTGGAAATAAGGCCTAGGGTTCATACTTTCGCTAGTGTAAGTTCCCTCAAAAATACTGACATAATTGGATCATAAAACTATCCCTCAACATGCAACAAAGAGTCACTCCAAAGTCACTAATAGCGAAGAACGAACAAAGAGATTATGGTAGGGTACGAAACCACCTCAAAGTTATTCTTTCCAATCAATCCGTTGGGCTATTCCTATAAGTGTCACAAACAGCCCTAGAGTTCGTACTAGAATAACACCTTAAGACACAAATCAACCAAAACCCTAATGTCACCTAGATACTCCAATGTCACCTCAAGTATCTGATGGGGAACGTAGCAGAATTTTAAAATTTTCTACGCATCACCAAGATCAATCTATGGAGTCATGTAGCAACGAGGGAGAGGGGAGTTCATCTACATACCCTTGTAGATCGCGCGCGGAAGCGTTCAAGAGAACGTGGTTGATGGAGTCGTACTCGTCGTGATCCAAATCACCGATGACCTAGCGCCGAATGGACGGCACCTCCGCGTTCAACACACGTACGGTTCGGAAGACGTCTCCTCCAACTTGATCCAGCAAGGGGAAAGGAGAGGTTGATGAAGATCCAGCAGCACGACGGCGTGGTGGTGGAAGCAACGGTGATCTCGGCAGGGCTTCGCCAAGCACAGAGAGAGGGAGGAGTGCCACGGGAGGGAGAGGGAGGCGCCAGGGGCTAGGGTGCGGCTGCCCTCCCTCCCCCCACTATATATAGGGTCCCTAGGGGGGCGCCAGCCCTAGGAGATCCAATCTCCAAGGGGGTGGCTTGCCCCCCAAGCCAAGTGGGGCGCCCCCCACCCCTAGGGTTTCCAACCCTATGCGCAGGGGGAGGCCCAAGGGGGGTGCACCAGCCCACTAGGGGCTGGTTCCCCTCCCACTTCAGCCCATGTGGCCCTCCGGGATAGGTGGCCCCACCCGGTGGACCCTCGGGACCCTTCCGGTGGTCCCGATACAATACCGATTACCCCCGAAACTTTCCCGATGGCCGAAACTTGACTTCCTATATATAAATCTTCACCTCCGGACCATTTCAGAACTCCTCGTGACGTCTGGGATCTCATCCGAGACTCCGAACAACTTTCGGGTTACCGTATACTAATATCTCAACAACCCTAGCGTCACCGAACCTTAAGTGTGTAGACCCTACGGGTTCAGGAGACACGCAGACATGACCGAGACGACTCTCCAGTCAATAACCAACAGCGGGATCTGGATACCCATGTTGGCTCCCACATGCTCCTCGATGATCTCATCGGATGAACCATGATGTCGAGGATTCAATCAATCCGTATACAATTCCCTTTGTCAATCGGTACGTTACTTGTCCGAGACTCGATTGTCGGTATCCCAATACCTCGTTCAATCTCGTTACCGGCAAGTCACTTTACTCGTACCGTAATGCATGATCCCGTGATCAACCACTTGGTCACATTGAGCTCATTATGATGATGCATTACCGAGTGGGCCCAGAGATACCTCTCTGTCATACGGAGTGACAAATCCCAGTCTCGATTCATGCCAACCCAACAGACACTTTCGTAGATACCTATAGTGTACCTTTATAGTCACCCAGTTACGTTGTGATGTTTGGCACACCCAAAGCACTCCTACGGTATCCGGGAGTTGCACAATCTCATGGTCTAAGGAAATGATACTTGACATTCGGAAAAGCTATAGCAAACGAACTACACGATCTTTGAGCTATGCTTAGGATTGGGTCTTGTCCATCACATCATTCTCCTAATGATGTGATCCCGTTATCAATGACATCCAATGTCCATAGTCAGGAAACCATGACTATCTTTTGATCAACGAGCTAGTCAACTAGAGGCTCACCAGGGACGTGTTGTGGTCTATGTATTCACACATGTATTACGATTTCCGGATAACACAATTATAGCATGAACAATAGACAATTATCATGAACAAAGAAATATAATAATAACCATTTTATTATTGCCTCTAGGGCATATTTCCAACAGTCTCCCACTTGCACTAGAGTCAATAGTCTAGTTACATTGTGATGAATTGAACACCCATGCAGTTCTGGTGTTGATCATGTTTTGCTCTAGGGAGAGGTTTAGTCAACGGATCTGCCACATTCAGGTCTGTATGTACTTTACAAATATCTATGTCTCCATTTTGAACACTTTCACGAATGGAGTTGAAGCGACGCTTGATATGCCTGGTCTTCCTATGAAACATGGGCTCCTTGGCAAGGGCAATAGCTCCAGTATTGTCATAGAAGAGAGTCATCAGGCCCGACGCATTGGGTATGACTCCTAGGTCGGTAATGAACTCCTTCACCCATATTGCCTCTTGTGCTGCCTCCGAGGCTGCCATGTACTCCGCTTCACATGTAGATCCCGCCACAATGCTTTGCTTGCAACTGCACCAGCTTACCGCCCCACCATTCAAAATATACACGTATCCGGTTTGTGACTTAGAGTCATCCAGATGTGTGTCGAAGCTAGCATCGACGTAACCCTTTACGACGAGCTCTTCGTCACCTCCATAAACGAGAAACATATCCTTAGTCCTTTTCAGGTACTTCAGGATATTCTTGACCGCTGTCCAGTGTTCCATGCCGGGATTACTTTGGTACCTTCCTACCAAACTTACGGCAAGGTTTACATCAGGTCTGGTACACAGCATAGCATACATGATAGACCCTATGGCCGAGGCATAGGGGATGACACTCATCTTTTCTCTATCTTCTGCCGTGGTCGGGCATTGAGCCGTGCTCAATCTTGTACCTTGCAATACAGGCAAGAATCCCTTCTTTGACTGATCCATTTTGAACTTCTTCAATATCTTGTCAAGGTACGTACTCTGTGAAAGACCAATGAGGCGTCTCGATCTATCTCTATAGATCTTGATGCCTAATATATAAGCAGCTTCTCCAAGATCCTTCATTGAAAAACACTTGTTCAAGTAGGCCTTTATGCTTTCCAAGAATTCTATATCATTTCCCATCAATAGTATGTCATCCACATACAATATGAGAAATGCTACAGAGCTCCCACTCACTTTCTTGTAAATGCAGGCTTCTCCATAAGTCTGCATAAACCCAAACGCTTTGATCATCTCATCAAAACGAATGTTCCAACTCCGAGATGCTTGCACCAGCCCATAAATCGACCATTGGAGCTTGCACACCTTGTCAGAATTCTTAGGATCGACAAAACCTTTCGGCTGCATCATATACAATTCTTCCTTAAGGAAACCATTAAGGAATGCCGTTTTGACGTCCATTTGCCATATCTCATAATCATAGAATGCGGCAATTGCTAACATGATTCGGACAGACTTCAGCTTCGCTACGGGTGAAAAAGTCTCATCGTAGTCAACCCCTTGAACTTGTCGATAACCCTTAGCGACAAGCCGAGCTTTATAGATGGTTACATTACCATCAGCGTCTGTCTTCTTCTTAACGATCCATTTATTTTCTATGGCTCGCCGATCAACAGGCAAGTCAGTCAAAGTCCATACTTTGTTTTCATACATGGATCCTATCTCGGATTTCATGGCTTCTAGCCATTTGTCGGAATCCGGGCCCGCCATCGCTTCTTCATAGTTCGAAGGTTCACCATTGTCTAACAACATGATTTCCAAGACAGGGTTGCCGTACCACTCTGGTGCAGAACGTGTCCTCGTGGACCTACGAAGTTCAGTAGCAACTTGATCTGAAGTTTCATGATCATCATCATTAACTTCCTCTCTAGTCGGTGCAGGCACCTCAGGAACATTTTCTTGAGCTACGCCACTTACCAGTTCAAGAGGTAATACTTCATCAAGTTCTACTTTCCTCCCACTTATTTCTTTCGAGAGAAACTCTTTCTCTAGAAAGGACCCATTCTTGGCAACAAAGATCTTGCCTTCGGATCTGAGGTAGAAGGTATACCCAATAGTTTCTTTAGGGTATCCTATGAAGACGCATTTTTCCGATTTGGGTTCGAGCTTTTCAGGTTGAAGTTTCTTGACATAAGCATCGCATCCCCAAACTTTTAGAAACGACAGCTTAGGTTTCTTCCCAAACCATAATTCATACGGTGTCGTCTCAACGGATTTCGACGGAGCCCTATTTAAAGTGAATGCGGCAGTCTCTAAAGCATATCCCCAAAATGACAGCGGTAAATCGGTAAGAGACATCATAGATCGCACCATATCCAATAGAGTGCGATTACGACGTTCAGACACACCATTACGCTGAGGTGTTCCAGGTGGCGTGAGTTGTGAAACTATTCCACATTTCCTTAAGTGTGTGCCAAATTCGTGACTCAAGTATTCTCCCACACGATCTAATCGCAAGAACTTGATTTTCTTGTCACGTTGATTCTCAACCTCACTCTGAAATTCCTTGAACTTTTCAAAGGTCTCAGACTTGTGTTTCATTAAGTAGACATACCCATATCTACTCAAGTCGTCAGTGAGGGTGAGAACATAACGATAGCCACCGCGAGCCTCAACACTCATTGGACCGCAAACATCAGTATGTATGATTTCCAATAAGTTGGTTGCTCGCTCCATTGTTCCTGAGAATGGAGTCTTGGTCATTTTACCCATGAGGCATGGTTCGCACATGTCAAATGATTCGTAATCAAGAGACTCCAAAAGTCCATCTGCATGGAGCTTCTTCATGTGTTTGACACCTATGTGACCAAGGCGGTAGTGCCACAAGTATGTGGGACTATCATTATCAACCTTACATCTTTTGGTATTCACACTATGAATATGTGTAACATTACGCTCGAGATTCATTAAGAATAAACCATTCACCAGCGGAGCATGACCATAAAACATATCTCTCATATAAATAGAACAACCATTATTCTCGGATTTAAATGAGTAGCCATCTCGAATTAAACGAGATCCTGATACAATGTTCATGCTCAAAGACGGCACTAAATAACAATTATTGAGGTTTAAAACTAATCCCGTAGGTAAATGTAGAGGCAGCGTGCCGACGGCGATCACATCGACCTTGGAACCATTCCCGACGCGCATTGTCACCTCGTCCTTCGCCAGTCTCCGCTTATTCCGCAGCTCCTGCTTTGAGTTACAAATGTGAGCAACCGCACCGATATCAAATACCCAGGAGCTACTACGAGCACTGGTAAGGTACACATCAATTACATGTATATCACATATACCTTTAGTGTTGCCGTCCTTCTTGTCCGCTAAGTATTTGGGGCAGTTCCGCTTCCAGTGACCACTTCCCTTGCAACAAAAACACTCAGTCTCGGGCTTGGGTCCATTCTTTGGCTTCTTCCCGGCAGCTTGCTTACCGGGCGCGACAACCCCCTTGCCGTCCTTCTTGAAGTTCTTCTTACCCTTGCCTTTCTTGAACTTAGTGGTTTTATTCACCATCAACACTTGATGTTCCTTTTTGATTTCCACCTCCGCTGATTTCAGCATTGAATATACCTCAGGAATGGTCTTTTCCATCCCCTGCATATTGAAGTTCATCACAAAGCTCTTGTAGCTCGATGGAAGCGACTGAAGGATTCTGTCAATGACCGCGTCATCCGGGAGATTAACTCCCAGCTGAGTCAAGCGGTTATGCAACCCAGACATTTTGAGTATGTGCTCACTGACAGAACTATTTTCCTCCATCTTACAACTGAAGAACTTGTCGGAGACTTCATATCTCTCGACCCGGGCATGAGCTTGGAAAACCATTTTCAGCTCTTCGAACATCTCATATGCTCCGTGTCTCTCAAAACGCTTTTGGAGCCCCAGTTCTAAGCTGTAGAGCATACTGCACTAAACGAGGGAGTAATCATCGACACGTGACTGCCAAGCGTTCATAACGTCTTGGTTCTCTGGGATGGGTGCGTCACCTAGCAGTGCTTCTAGGACATAATCTTTCTTCGCAGCTATGAGGATGATCCTCAGGTTCCGGACCCAGTCTGTATAGTTGCTGCCATCATCTTTCAGCTTGGTTTTCTCTAGGAACGCATTGAAGTTGAGGGCAACATTAACGTGGGCCATTTGATCTACAAGACATAGTGTAAAGATTTTAGACTAAGTTCATGATAATTAAGTTCATCTAATCAAATTATTCAATGAACTCCCACTCAGATAGACATCCCTCTAGTCATCTAAGTGAAACATGATCCGAGTCAACTAGGCCGTGTCCGATCATCACGTGAGATGGACTAGTCAACATCGGTGAACATCTTCATGTTGATCGTATCTTCTATACGACTCATGCTCGACCATTCGGTCTTCTGTGTTCTGAGGCCATGTCTGTACATGCTAGGCTCGTCAAGTCAACCTAAGTGTATTGCGTGTGTAAATCTGGCTTACATCCGTTGTATTCGAACGTTAGAATCTATCACACCTGATCATCACGTGGTGCTTCGAAACAACGAACCTTCGCAATGGTGCACAGTTAGGGGGAGCACTTTCTTGAAATTATTACAAGGGATCATCTTATTTAAGCTACCGTCGTTCTAAGCAAATAAGATGTAAAAACATGATAAACATCACATGCAATCAAATAGTGACATGATATGGCCAATATCATTTGCTCCTTTTGATCTCCATCTTCGGGGCTTCATGATCATCGTTGTCACCGGCATGACACCATGATCTCCATCATCGTGTCTTCTTGAAGTTGTCTCGTCATCTATTACTTCTACTACTATGGCTAACGCTTTAGCAATAAAGTAAAGTAATTACATGACGTTAATGTTGACACGCAGGTCATAAATAAATAAAGACAACTCCTATGGCTCCTGCCGGTTGTCATATTCATCGACATGCAAGTCGTGATTCCTATTACAAGAACATGATCAATCTCATACATCACATGTATCATTCATCACATCCTTTTGGCCATATCACATCACACGACACATGCTGCAAAAACAAGTTAGACATCCTCTAATTGTTGTTGCAAGTTTTTACGTGGCTGCTATAGGTTTCTAGCAAGAACGTTCCTTACCTACGCCAAAACCACAACATGATATGCCAATTTCTATTTACCCTTCATAAGGACCCTTTTCATCGAATCCGATCTGACTAAAGTGGGAGAGACAGACACCCGCCAGCCACCTTATGCAACTAGTGCATGTCAATCGGTGGAACCAGTCTCACATAAGCGTACGTGTAAGGTCGGTCCGGGCCGCTTCATCCCACGATGCCGCCGAATCAAGATAAGACTAGTAACGGCAAGCAAATTGACAATATCGACGCCCACAACTGCTTTGTGTTCTACTCGTGCATAGAAACTACGCATAGACCTAGCTCATGATGCCACTGATGGGGAACGTAGCAGAATTTTAAAATTTTCTACGCATCACCAAGATCAATCTATGGAGTCATGTAGCAACGAGGGAGAGGGGAGTGCATCTACATACCCTTGTAGATCGCGCGCGGAAGCGTTCAAGAGAACGGGGCTGATGGAGTCGTACTCGTCGTGATCCAAATCACCGATGACCTAGCGCCGAACGGACGGCACCTCTGCGTTCAACACACGTATGGTTCGGAAGACATCTCCTCCAACTTGATCCATCAAGGGGAAATGAGAGGTTGATGAAGATCCAACAGCACGACGGCGTGGTGGTGGAAGCAACGGTGATCTCGGCAGGGCTTCGCCAAGCACAGGGAGAGGGAGGAGTGTCACGGGATGGAGAGGGAGGCGCCAGGGGCTAGGGTGCGGCTGCCCTCCCTCCCCCCCCACTATATATAGGGTCCCTAGGGGGGGCGCCGGCCCTAGGAGATCCAATCTCCAAGGGGGTGGCTTGCCCCCCAAGCCAAGTGGGGCGCCCCCGACCCCTAGGGTTTCCAACCCTGGGCGCAGGGGGAGGCCCAAGGGGGGCGCACCAGCCCACTAGGGGCTGGTCCCCTCCCACTTCAGCCCATGGGGCCCTCCGGGATAGGTGGCCCCACCCGATGGACCCCCGGGACCCTTCCGGTGGTCCCGGTACAATACCGATTACCCCCGAAACTTTCCCGATGGCCGAAACTTGACTTCCTATATATAAATCTTCACCTACGGACCTTTCCGGAACTCCTCGTGACGTCTGGGATCTCATCCGGGACTCCAAACAACTTTCAGGTTACCGTATACTAATATCTCAACAACCTTAGCGTCACCGAACCTTAAGTGTGTAGACCCTACGGGTTCGGGAGACACGCAGACATGACCGAGACGACTCTCTGGTCAATAACCAATAGCGGGATCTGGATACCCATGTTGGCTCCCACATGCTCCTCGATGATCTCATCGGATGAACCATGATGTCGAGGATTCAATCAATCCGTATACAATTCCCTTTGTCAATCGGTACGTTACTTGCCCGAGACTCGATCATCGGTATCCCAATACCTGTTCAATCTCGTTACCGGCAAGTCACTTTACTCATACCGTAATGCATGATCCCGTGATCAACCACTTGGTCACATTGAGCTCATTATGATGATGCATTACCGAGTGGGCCCAGAGATACCTCTCCGTCATACGGAGTAACAAATCCCAGTCTCGATTCGTGCCAACCCAACAGACACTTTCAGAGATACCTGTAGTGTACCTTTATAGTCACCCAGTTACGTTGTGACGTTTGGCACACCCAAAGCACTCCTACGGTATCCGAGAGTTGCACAATCTCATGGTCTAAGGAAATGATACTTGACATTCGGAAAAGCTATAGCAAACGAACTACACGATCTTTGAGCTATGCTTAGGATTGGGTCTTGTCCATCACATCATTCTCCTAATGATGTGATCCCATTATCAATGACATCCAATGTCCATAGTCAGGAAACCATGACTATCTTTTGATCAACGAGCTAGTCAACTAGAGGCTCACCAGGGACGTGTTGTGGTCTATGTATTCACACATGTATTACGATTTCTGGATAACACAATTATAGCATGAACAATAGACAATTATCATGAACAAAGAAATACAATAATAACCATTTTATTATTGCCTCTAGGGCATATTTCCAACAGTATCCGTGGGTATGATTATACGATATGCATCACACAATATCAGATTCATCTATTCAACCAACACAAAGGACCTCAAAGAGTGCCCCAAAGTTCTACCGGAGAATCACGACGAAAACGTGTGCCAACCCCTATGCATAGGTTCCCAATGTCACGAAACCCGCAAGTTGATCACCAAGACATACATCAAGTGGCACGTGGTATCCCATTGTCACCATAGATATCCACGGCAAGACATACATCAAGTGTTCTCAAGTCTTTAAAGACTCAATCCGATAAGATTACTTCAAAGGGAAAACTCGATTCATTACAAGAGATAAGAGGGGGGAAGAAACATCATAGGATCCAAATATAATAGCAAAGCTCATGATACATCAAGATCATATCATCTCAAGAACACGAGAGAGAGAGAGAGATCAAACACATAGCTACTGGTACATACCCTCAGCCCCGAGGGAGAACTACTCCCTCCTCGTCATGGAGAGCGCCGGGATGATGAAGATGGCCACCGGTGAGGGATCCCCCCTCCGGCAGGGTGCCGGAACAGGGTCCCGATTGACTTTTGGTGGCTACGGAGGCTTCTGGCGGCGGAACTCCCGATCTAATCTATGTTCTGGAAGTTTTAGGGTATATGGAGTTATATAGGCAGAAGAAGCACGTCAGGGGAGCCACAGGGGCCACACGAGGCAGGGGCGCCCTAGGGGGGTGGGCACGGGCCCCACCCTCGTGGGAAGCTCCCGTATCTTCTGACGTGGGGTCCAAGTCCATCAGGTGTGTTTCCTTCCAAAAATAACTTCTCCAGTTGATTTCATTCCGTTTCGACTCCGTCTGATATTCCTTTTCTTCAAAACACTGAAATAGGCATAAAACAGCAAATCTGGGCTGGGCCTCCGGTTAATAGGTTAGTCCCAAAAATAATATAAAAGTGGATAATAAAGCCCAATATTGCCCAAAACAGTAGATAATATAGCATGGAGCAATCAAAAATTATAGATACGTTGGAGACGTATCAGTACACGATTTCTGGAGTTTTCTTGGTTATGTGTTGACGGATGGATACAGTTGGAGCGTAGGGCTTGTTAGTTGCGTGATATATATTGTGCCTCCCTGTATCCCGAACACCAAACTGCATAACCATAAAGTTTCAGGAATTTATAGGTGGGAATTCAAGTAGCTCCTAGAATATCTTTCCGACAGATACATGATATGGGATTGGGTAAATCTCTGTCATATGTTTGTTTCTGGCTTATTTTGCAAGCCAATTCTTTGTTTAGTTTTGTGTTGTAGTATTCGAGTTGCTTCAAAGTCAAATGTGGATTCCATACCTTTTCTAAACGGTGTTCTCATATTTCTATGTGGATACTAATCCTTCTTGTTTATCAAGATTGTCATGCCAATTCTTTTCCAACCGGTTTTCTTCTCGTCAAGATGATCCTATCATTTTCCCCATTTGCAAGATCACCTCTCAGTTTTCCCACATTGTTCGTTTCATCCGTTCCCAAGTTGCCTTTGTTTTCCAGCCCTTCCACCCTTTTTCTTCAAGGACTCAGAGATATTTAATCAACTATCCATTTTATTCATGTGAAGTCTCTTCATTCTTTTCAATCAATGTTCTTACCCGGTGATTCTCATGAAGATGCTTTACAAGTTCATCATTCCTCGTTCTCATTTTCTTCCCAGTGGAGTTAATTCAAGATTCGGTGTTGAGCACATTCCTTTCATTTATCCAATGATTTCCCAAGCTAGTGCACCTCTCAATCATTCACCTCTCGCTATTCATTTGTTCCGGAGTGCTGAAGATATATCAGAAGATTCATGTTTCCGTTGCTAATCTGTTCAAGCTATTTTGAGGTTGTTATCTCATTCAAGTCATTTAATTCAACCGGTGCAATCTCTCTTCAAAATCATTTCAACAGTGTTTCTCTTGAGTGGGCCCTAACCCACAGGTCTTTTCCCAGGATCTTACCTGACTCTTCTAATTTATCTGGAGTGATTCCCAAATTCTTTTCAAAAGTGTGATGTAAGAATGGATTCCATCAGTCATATGCCTCCTTCAAGATCGCTTTCAAATTATTTTCATCTTTGGCTCAATCTTTCTATTCTTCATTCCAGAGTGCCTCAACAATTCATGGTGGTGTTTCTCGTCATCATTCTCAGCCTTAAAGACCAAAGAAGAGTTTCTCTCAAATCTTGTCTCATTCTCTCAAAGATTCGTAGTTCAAGCTTGATGCCATCCTCTCATAATTGTTTTGATTGTGAGAATTCTTTTCATACCCATGTGAAGGGAGTCTTTTTGTCTTGATTCTCTGGAGGCCATCAATTTTTTCCGGTATAATATTTCATTCTCAATTTTCAGCTTTGTTCTCCAACTATTCTATATTGAAGCCTCTTCGTTCGTCTCCGTATTCTTTGGGGGCATCGTTCAAGTATTATCTAGCCAGCTCATGACCTCTTCGTTCTCTTGTATCTAATTCCCTCAAGTACCTTTGTTCATTTCTAATTCTTACCGGCAATTTGTTCTCTTTCTTCATCGTTTTCAATTTTATGTCGGTGCATTCAAGGTTCCTCTTCCTTTATCATCACATTAATTCATTCGTTTCTTTCCAAAATCCTACCGGTGGTCCATTGAGTTTGAGCAATATCTCTCTTCAATCCTTTTTTTCAATGAGTATAAGTAGCATGCCTATCTGTTGCTTGTCATCAATTTAAGATGGTGAAGGATACGCATAACATAATTCTTATTCTTGTTTCATCCAAGTGTTTAATCCCTTCCTTCGGAGTTTGTTCATGAGGAATAAATTCTCAGTTCGAAGTGTTTTCGTCTTTTCTTTTTCGGAGTTCCAAGCTCTCTCATTTACCTCGTCGCGAAGCTCCATCTAAATCATTGCAAGGGTACACCTTGTTCTTTCAACTTCTCTTTCTTTCTCTCATCCTTTTATTACCAGAGTCCTTCTACAGTTTTCTTAATGGTGGCTCATCAGTATTTAATTCATTCTTCAAGTGTTCATCAAGATTTTGGTTGGAAGAGCTCAAGTATTCTTCTTCTTGAATTCTGAAGTGCAATTTGTTCTACCTTATCTTTGATGTGTTGGAATGTCGTTCTTGACAATTTCCCTTCATGTTTCATGATAAACATGTTGTCAAGAATGACATATTTTAAATCCATCAATCTCTTTGTGGGAGTTATCTTGGTATAGATTTCACCTAAATCCTTCCCTAAGGAATGTTGCTATTATGGTGTTTATCAATGATCCAAGTTTCCTCCTATTCTTGCGGTGAAAGAAGTTTTTCCATCTCTACGTTCACCACAGCTAATCAATCTCTTGGTAGTGGCTGGTTGCCACCTCATAATTTTGAGATGTCTCCATAAGCCCACGAGGATCATGTCCTTTCGTATTGATCTTCCAACAACTCCGTTCAATCCTTCTTTTTAAGGATGCTCTATTAAATTCATTTCAGGTAGAACATGTTGTTTTATTCTCCGTTCTTTTGATTCCATTCTTACATTTGTTCCGGAGGCATTGTGATGTTACTCTCTTTGACCCATCATCTCGTTTTACCAAGATCATGTTCTTTTCTCTGCTTATCCATTTAACCGGAGTGTTGTGTCCTCTCTCAAGTTCTTTTCATCTTATCAATTCTTGCATCTCTTTTCAACCGGAGTGCTGTCTGATGACCCACAAGTGTAGGAGGTCTATCATAGCCTTTTCGATAAGTAAGAGTGTCGAACCCAACGAGGAGCAGAAGGAAATGATAAGCAGTTTTCAGTAAGGTATTCTCTGCAAGCACTGAAATTATCGGTAACAGATAGTTTTGTGATAAGGTAATTTGTAACGAGTAACAAGTAATGCAAGTAAATAAGGTGCAGCAAGATGGACGAATCCTTTTTGTAGCAAAGGACAAGCCTGGACAAACTCTTATATAAAGGAAAGCGCTCCCGAGGACACATGGGAATTATCGTCAAGCTAGTTTTCATCACGTTCATATGATTCACGTTCGGTACTTTGATAATTTGATGTGTGGGTGGACCGGTGCTTGGGCACTGCCCTTACTTGGACAAGCATCCCACTTATGATTAACCCCTATTGCAAGCATCCGCAACTACAACAGAAGTATTAAGGTAAACCTAACCATAGCATGAGACATATGGATCCAAATCATCCCATTACGAAGCAACGCATAAACTAGGGTTTAAGCTTCTGTCACTCTAGCAACCCATCATCTACTTATTACTTCCCAATGCCTTCCTCTAGGCCCAAACAATGGTGAAGTGTCATGTAGTCGACATTCACATGAGACCACTAGAGGGATGACAACATACATCTCATCAAAATATCGAACTAATACTAAATTCACATGACTACTTATAGCAAGACTTCTCCCATGTCCTCGGGAACAAACGCAACTACTCACAAAGCATATTCATGTTCATAATCAGAGGGGTATTAATATGCATAATGGATCTGAACATATGATCTTCCACCAAGTAAACCAACTAGCATCAACTACAAGGAGTAATCAACGCTACTAGTAACCCACTGGTATCAATCTAAGGTTTGGGTACAAAGATTTGATACAAGAGATGAACTAGGGTTTGAGATGAGATGGTGCTGGTGAAGATATTGATGGAGATTGACCCCCTCCCGATGAGAGGATCATTGGTGATGACGATGGTGATGATTTCCCCCTCCCGGAGGGAGGTTTCCATGGCAGAATAGCTCCGCCGGAGCCCTAGATTGGTTCCGCCTCGTGGCGGCGGAGTTTCGTCCCGTGAGCTAGCTTATGATTTTTTTCCTCGACGAAAGACTCCATATAGCCAAAGATGGGCATCAGAGGGCCACCAGGGGGACCACGAGGCAGGGGGCGCGTCCAGGGGGTAGGGCGCGCCCCCCCACCCTCGTGGACGGTGGGTGGCCCCCCTCTGGTACTTCTTTCACCCAATATTTTTGTATATTCTAAAAATAATTCCCGTGGAGTTTTAGGACTTCTAGAGATGTGCAGAACAGGTCTCTAATATTTTCTCCTTTTCCAGCCCAGAATTCCAGCTGTCGGCATTCCCCCTCTTTGTGTAAACCTTGCAAAATAAGAGAGAATAGGCATAAGTATTGTGACATAATGTGTAATAACAGCCCATAATGCAATAAATATCGATATAAAAGCATGATGCAAAATGGACGTATCACTGTCCGAATTTGTTCTTCCTTATTCCTTGTTTATCTTAGTTCAACCGGAGTGGTTTCAATTCCTTCTTGTCCATTGCGCTCGTCATTCATAGCTTGCTTATGATTTTTTTCCCAACGAAAGACTCCATATAGCAGAATATGGGCATCGGAGGGCCGCCAGGGGGCCCACGAGGCAGGGGGCGCGCCCAGGGGGTAGGGCACACCCCCCACCCTCGTGGCCAAAGTGTGGCCCCCTTTGGTACTTCTTGCGCTCAGTATTTATTATATATTCTGGAAATAACTTCCGTGAAGTTTCAGGACTTTTGGAGCTGTGCGGAATAGGTCTCTAATATTTGCTCCTTTTCCAGCCCAGAATCCCAACTGCCGACATTCTCCCTCTTTGTGTAAACCTTGTAAAATAAGAGAGAATAGGCATAAGTATTGTGACATAATGTGTAATAACATCCCATAATGCAATAAATATCGATATAAAAGCATGCTGCAAAATGGATGTATCAACTCCCCCAAGCTTAGACCTCGCTTGTCCTCAAGCGAAAGCCGAAATCGAAAAATATGTCCACATGTTTAGAGATAGAGGTGTCGATAAAAATAAAATACAGACATGAGGGCATCATGATCATTCTTATAACAGCAACATGTATAAATATTGTTATATGATCTCTTATGCTAAAGTAACAATTCATTCACATACTCAAGTATGAATCAGAAACGTCATTGAAAACTAACAAACTATAATCTCAGTCATTGAAGCAATTGCAATTTATCATAACAAATGACAGAGTTAATATAAGAGCTTCTCAGCAAGTTCGCATACTCAACCATCATTTAGTCTTTCACAATTGCTAACACTCACGTGATATTTACGGTTATGAAGTTTTAATTGGACACAGAGAAAGATAGGGGCTTATGAAGGAAATATGCCCTAGAGGCAATAATAAAGTTGTTATTTATATTTCCTTATATCATGATAAATGTTTACTATTCATGCTAGAATTGTATTAACCGGAAACTTAGTACATGTGTGAATACATAAAAAAACATAGTGTCACTAGTATGCCTCTACTTGACTAGCTCGTTAATCAAAGATGGTTAAGTTTCCTAGCCATGGACAAAGAATTGTCATTTGATAAGCAGGATCACATTATTAGAGAATGATGTGATTGACTTGACCCATCCGTTAGCTTAGCATGATGATCGTTATAGTTTCATTGCTACTGCTTTCTTCATGACTTATACATGTTCCTCAGACTAAGATTATGCAACTCCCGAATACCGGAGGAACACCTTGTGTGTTATCAAACGTCACAACGTAACTGGGTGATTATAAAGATGCTCTACAGGTGTCTCCGATGGTGTTTGTTGAGTTGGCATAGATCAAGATTAGGATTTGTCACTCCGAGTATCGGAGAGGTATCTCTGGGCCCTCTCGGTAATGCACATCACCATAAGCCTTGCAAGCAATGTGACTAATGAGTTAGTTACGGGATGATGCATTACGGAACGAGTAAAGAGACTTGCCGATAAGAAGATTGAACTAGGTATTGAGATACCGACGATCGAATCTCGGGCAAGTAACATACTGATGATAAAGGGAACAAAGTATATCGTTATGCAATTTGACCGATAAAGATCTTCGTAGAATATGTAGGAACCAATATGACCATCCAGGTTCCGCTATTGGTTATTGACTGGAGATGAGTCTCGGTCATGTCTACATAGTTCTCGAACACGTAGGGTCCGCACGCTTAACGTTTTGTGACGATTTGTATTATGAGTTATGTGATTTGATGACCGAAGTTTGTTCAGAGTCCCGGATGAGATCGGGGACATGATGAGGGGTCTTGAAATGGTTGAGACGTAAAGATCGATATATTGGAAGGCTATATTCGGACATCGGAAAGGTTCCGAGTGATTCGGGTATTTTTCGGAGGACCGAAGAGTTACGGGAATTCGTATTGGGCCTTAATGGGCCATACGGGAAAGGAGAGAAAGGCATCAAGGGTGGTCGCGCCCCTTCCCCATGGACTGGTCCGAATTGTACTAGGGAAAGGGGGCGCCCCCTTCCTTCCTTCTCCTTCTCCCTTCCCTTTTTCCTATTCCATGTGGGAGGTGGAATCCTACTAGGACTAGGGAGTCCTAGTAGGACTCCACACTTTGGGCGCGCCCTATGAAGGCCGGCCTCCTCCTCCCTCCATCCTTTATATATGTGGCCAGGGGGCACCCCATAGACACACAACTTGATCATTGATCTCTTAGCCGTGTACGATGCCCCCCTCCACCATAATCCACCTCGGTCATATCGTAGCGGTGCTTAGGCCAAACCCTGTTCCGGTAGCATCATCATCACTGTCATCACGCCGTCGTGCTGACGAAGCTCTCCCTCGACACTCTGTTGGATCGTGAGTTCATGGGACGTCACCGAGCCGAACGTGTGCAGATCGCGGAGGTGTCGTACTTTGGGTACTAGGATTGGTCGATCATGAAGACGTACAACTACATCAACCGCGTTGTCATAACGCTTCTGCTTACAGTCTACGAGGGTACATAGACAACACTCTCCCCTCTCGTTGCTATGCATCACCATGATCTTGCGTGTGTGTAGGAATTTTTTTGAAATTATTACGTTCCCCAACAGTGGCATCCGAGCCAGGTCTATGCGTAGATGTTATATGCACGAGTAGAACACAAAGGAGCTGTGGGTGTGAGTATATACATATTGCTTGCCGTCACTAGTTCATTCTTGATTTGGCGGTATTGTTGGATGAAACGGCCCAGACCGACATTACGCGTACTCTTATGCGAGACTGGTTCTACCGACGTGCTTCGCACACAGGTGGCTGGTGGGTGTCAGCTTCTCCAACTTAATTGACTCGGATTCAATGAACAGGGTTCTTTCTGAAGATCAAAAAGCAATCACTATACTGCGTTGTGCTTTTTGATGCGTAGGTAAAGAACGGTTCTTGCTCAGCCCATAGCAACCACGTAAAGCTTGCAACAACAAAGTAGAGGACGTCTAACTTGTTTTTGCAGGGCTTGTTGTGATGTGATATGGTCAAGACGTGATGAGATATAAGTTTTTGTATGAGATGATCATGTTTTTGTTGAAGTTATCGGCAACTGCCAGAAGCCTTATGGTTGTCTCTTTATTGCATAAGATGCAAGCGCCAAATAATTGCTTTACTTTATCGCTATGCGATAGCAATAGTTGCAAGAGCAATAGTTGGCGGGACGACCATGTGATGACACGTTCATAGAGATCAAGATGATGGAGATCATGGTGTCATGCCGGTGACGATAGAGATCATGACGGTACTTTGGAGATGGAGATCAAAGGCGCAAGATGATCATGGCCATATCATATCACATATTTTGATTGCATGTGATTTTTATCCTTTATGCATCTTAGTTTTCTTAGTTCAGCGGTAGCATTATAAGATCATCTCTCACTAAATTTCAAGGTATAAGTGTTCTCCCTGAGTATGCACCATTGCGACAGTTCGTCGTGCTGAGACACCATGTGATGATCGGGTGTAATAAGCTCTACATTCACATACAACGGGTGCAAGCCAGTTTTGCACACACGGAATACTCAGGTTAAACTTGACGAGCCTAGCATATGCAGATATGGCCTCGGAACACTTGAGACCGAAAGGTCGAGCGTGAATCATATAGTAGATATGATCAACATAGTGATGTTCACCATTGAAAACTACTCCATCTCACGTGATGATCGGACATGGTTTAGTTGATTTGGATCATGTGATCATTTAGATGACTAGAGGGATGTCTATCTAAGTGGGAGTTCTTAAGTAATTTGATTAATTGAACTTTAATTTATCATGAACTTAGTCCTGATAATATTTGCATAACTATGTTGTAGATCAATAGCTCGCGATGTAGCTCCCCGTTTATTTTTGATATGTTCCTAGAGAAAAACTATGTTGAAAGATGATAGTAGCAATGATGCGTACTAGGTCCGTGATCTGAGGATTATCCTCATTGTTGCACAGAAGAATTATGTCCTTGATGCACCGCTAGGTGACAGACCTATTGCAGGGGCAGATGCAGATGTTACGAACATTGGACAAGCTCGGTATGATAACTACTTGATATTTTAGTGCACCATGCTTTACGGCTTAGAACCGGGACTTCAAAAATGTTTTGAATGTCACCGAGCATATAAGATGTTCCAAGAGTTGAAATTGGTATCTCATACTCATGCCCGTGTCAAGAGGTATGAGACCTCTGACAGAACTTTTCCTACAAGATGGAGGAGAATAGCTCAACGAGTGAGCATGTGCTCAGAATGTCTGAGTACTACAATCACTTGAATCAAGTGGGAGTTAATCTTCCCGATAATATAGTGATTGACAGAGTTCTCTAGTCACTATCACCAAGTTACTAGAACTTCGTGATGAACTATAATATTCAAGGGATAACGAAAACGATTCCCAAAGCTCTTCGCCATGCTAAAATCGGCGAAGGTAGAAATCAAGAAAAAGCATCAAGTGTTGATGGTTGACAGGACCACTAGTTTCAAGTAAAAGGGCAAGGGAAAGAAAGGGAACTTGAAGAAGAATGGAAAGCAAGTTGCCACTCCCATGAAGAATCCCAAAGCTAGACCCAAGCCTGAAACTGAGTGCTTCTACTGCAAAGGAAATGGTCACTGGAAGTGGAACTACCCTAGATACTTGGCGGATAAGAAGGATGGAAAAGTGAACAAAGGTATATTTGATATACATGTTATTGATGTGTACTTTACTAATGTTTATAGCAAACCCCTCGGTACTTAATACTAGTTCAGTTGCTAAGAGTAGTAACTCGAAATGGGAGTTGCAAAATAAACAAAGACTAGTTGAGGACGAGGCCATCATTTTTTTCGGTATAATATTTCATTCTCAGTTTTCAGCTTTGTTCTCCAACTATTCTATATTGAAGCCTCTTCGTTCGTCTCCGTATTCTTTGGGGGCATCGTTCAAGTATTATCTAGCCAGCTCATGACCTCTTCGTTCTCTTGTATCTAATTCCCTCAAGTATCTTTGTTCATTTCTAATTCTTACCGGCAATTCGTTCTCTTTCTTCATCGTTTTCAATTTTATGTCGGTGCATTCAAGGTTCCTCTTCCTTTATCATCACATTAATTCATTCGTTTCTTTCCAAAATCCTACCGGTGGTCCATTGAGTTTGAGCAATATCTCTCTTCAATCCTTTTTTTCAATGAGTATAAGTAGCATGCCTATCTGTTGCTTGTCATCAATTTAAGATGGTGAAGGATACGCATAACATAATTCTTATTCTTGTTTCATCCAAGTGTTTAATCCCTTCCTTCGGAGTTTGTTCATGAGGAATAAATTCTCGGTTCGAAGTGTTTTCATCTTTTCTTTTTCAGAGTTCCAAGCTCTCTCATTTACCTCGTCGCGAAGCTCCATCTAAATCATTGCAAGGGTACACCTTGTTCTTTCAACTTCTCTTTCTTTCTCTCATCCTTTTATTACCAGAGTCCTTCTACAGTTTTCTTCATGGTGGCTCATCAGTATTTAATTCATTCTTCAAGTGTTCATCAAGATTCTGGTTGGAAGAGCTCAGGTATTCTTCTTCTTGAATTCTGAAGTGCAATTCGTTCTACCTTATCTTTGATGTGTTGGTATGTCGTTCTTGACAATTTCCCTTCATGTTTCATGATAAACATGCTGTCAAGAATGACATATTTTAAATCCATCAATCTCTTTGTGGGAGTTATCTTGGTATAGATTTCACCTAAAGCCTTCCCTAAGGAATGTTGCTATTATGGTGTTTATCAATGATCCAAGTTTCCTCCTATTCTTGTAGTGAAAGAAGTTTTTCCACCTCTTCGTTCACCACAGCTAATCAATCTCTTGGTAGTGGCTGGTTGCCACCTCATAATTTTGAGATGTCTCCATAAGCCCACGAGGATCATGTCCTTTCATATTGATCTTCCAACAACTCCGTTCAATCCTTCTTTTTAAGGATGCTCTCTTAAATAAGGTGCAGCAAGATGGCCCAATCCTTTTTGTAGCAAAGGACAAGCCTGGACAAACTCTTATATAAAGGAAAGCGCTCCCGGGGACACATGGGAATTATCGTCAAGTTAGTTTTCATCACGTTCATATGATTCACGTTCGATACTTTGATAATTTGATATGTGGGTGGACTGGTGCTTGGGTACTGCCCTTACTTGGACAAGCATCCCACTTATGATTAACCCCTATTGCAAGCATCCGCAACTACAATAGAAGTATTTAAGGTAAACCTAACCATAGCATGAGACATATGGATCCAAATCAGCCCATTACGAAGCAACACATAAACTAGGGTTTAAGCTTCTGTCACTCTAGCAACCCATCATCTACTTATTACTTCCCAATGCATTCCTCTAGGCCCAAACAATGGTGAAGTGTCATGTAGTCGACATTCACATGAGACCACTAGAGGGATGAGAACATACATCTCATCAAAATATCGAACTAATACTAAATTCACATGACTACTTATAGCAAGACTTCTCCCATGTCCTTGGGAACAAACGCAACTACTCACAAAGCATATTCATGTTCATAATCAGAGGGGTATTAATATGCATAATGGATCTGAACATATGATCTTCCACCAAGTAAACCAACTAGCATCAACTATAAGGAGTAATCAACGCTACTAGTAACCCACATGTACCAATCTGAGGTTTGGGTACAAAGATTTGATACAAGAGATGAACTAGGGTTTGAGATGAGATGGTGCTGGTGAAGATGTTGATGGAGATTGACCCCCTCCCGATGAGAGGATCATTGGTGATGACGATGGTGATGATTTCCCCCTCCCAGAGGGAAGTTTCCCCGGATTGGTTCCGCCTGGTGGCGGCGGAGTTTCATCCCGTGAGCTAGCTTATGATTCTTTTTCCTCGATGAAAGACTCCATATAGCCAAAGATGGGCATCAGAGGGCCACATGGGGGACCACGAGGCAGGGGGCGCGCCCAGGGGGGTAGGGCGCCCCCCCACCCTCGTGGACGGTGGGTGGCCCCCTCTGGTACTTCTTTCGCCCAATATTTTTGTATATTCTGAAAATAATTCCCGTGGAGTTTTAGGACTTCTGGAGATGTGCAGAATAGGTCTCTAATATTTGCTCCTTTTCCAGCCTAGAATTCCAGCTGTCGGCATTCCCCCTCTTTGTGTAAACCTTGTAAAATAAGAGAGAATAGGCATAAGTATTGTGACATAATGTGTAATAACAACCCATAATGCAATAAATATCGATATAAAAGCATGATGCAAAATGGACGTATCACTGTCCGAATTTGTTCTTCCTTATTCCTTGTATATCTCGGTTCAACTGGAGTGGTTTCAATTCCTTCTTGTCCATTGCGCTCGTCATTCATAGCTTGCTCATGATTTTTTTTTCCCGACGAAAGACTCCATATAGCAGAATATGGGCATCGGAGGGCTACCAGGGGGCCCACGAGGCAGGGCGGTGCGCCCAGGGGGGTAGGGCGCGCCCCCCACCCTCGTGGCCAGAGTGTGGCCCCCTTTGGTACTTCTTGCGCTCGGTATTTATTATATATTCTGGAAATAACTTCCGTGAAGTTTCAGGACTTTTGGAGCTGTGCGGAATAGGTCTCTAATATTTGCTCCTTTTCCAGCCAAGAATCCCAACTGCCGACATTCTCCCTCTTTGTGTAAACCTTGTAAAATAAGAGAGAATAGGCATAAGTATTGTGACATAATGTGTAATAACATCCCATAATGCAATAAATATCAATATAAAAGCATGCTGCAAAATGGATGTATCAACTCCCCCAAGCTTAGACCTCGCTTGTCCTCAAGCGAAAGCCGAAATCGAAAAATATGTCCACATGTTTAGAGATAGAGGTGTCGATAAAAATAAAATACAGACATGAGGGCATCATGATCATTCTTATAACAGCAACATATATAAATATTGTTATATGATCTCTTATGCTAAAGTAACAATTCATTCACATACTCAAGTATGAATCAGAAACGTCATTGAAAACTAACAAACTATAATCTCAGTCATTGAAGCAATTGCAATTTATCATAACAAATGACAGAGTCAATATAAGAGCTTCTCAGCAAGTTCGCATACTCAACCATCATTTAGTCTTTCACAATTGCTAACACTCACGTGATATTTACGGTTATGAAGTTTTAATCGAACACAGAGAAAGATAGGGGCTTATGAAGGAAATATGCCCTAGAGGCAATAATAAAGTTATTATTTATATTTCCTTATATCATGATAAATGTTTACTATTCATGCTAGAATTGTATTAACCAGAAACTTAGTACATGTGTGAATACATAAAAAAACATAGTGTCACTAGTATGCCTCTACTTGACTAGCTCGTTAATCAAAGATAGTTAAGTTTCCTAGCCATGGACAAAGAATTGTCATTTGATAAGCGGGATCACATTATTAGAGAATGATGTGATTGACTTGACCCATCCATTAGCTTAGCATGATGATCGTTACAGTTTCATTGCTACTGCTTTCTTCATGACTTATACATGTTCCTCAGACTGAGATTATGCAACTCCCGAATACCAGAGGAACACCTTGTGTGTTATCAAACGTCACAACATAACTGGGTGATTATAAAGATGCTCTACAGGTGTCTCCGATGGTGTTTGTTGAGTTGGCATAGATCAAGATTAGGATTTGTCACTCCGAGTATCGGAGAGGTATCTCTGGGCCCTCTCGGTAATGCACATCACCATAAGCCTTGCAAGCAATTTGACTAATGAGTTAGTTACGGGATGATGCATTACGGAATGAGTAAAGAGACTTGCCGGTAACAAGATTGAACTAGGTATTGAGATACCGACAGTCGAATCTCGGGCAAGTAACATACTGATGGCAAAGGGAAAGTATATCGTTATGCAGTTTGACCGATAAAGATCTTCGTAGAATATGTAGGAACCAATATGAGCATCCAGGTTCCGCTATTGGTTATTGACTAGAGATGAGTCTCGGTCATGTCTACATAGTTCTCGAACACGTAGGGTCCGCACGCTTAACGTTTTGTGACGATTTGTATTATGAGTTATGTGATTTGATGACCGAAGTTTGTTCGGAGTCCTGGATGAGATCGGGGACATGATGAGGGGTCTCGAAATGGTTGAGACGTAAAGATCGATATATTGGAAGGCTATATCCGGACATCGGAAAGGTTCTGAGTGATTCGGGTATTTTTCGGAGGACCGAAGAGTTACGGGAATTCGTATTGGGCCTTAATAGGCCATACGGGAAAGGAGAGAAAGGCCTCAAGGGTGGTCGCGCCCCTTCCCCATGGACTGGTCCGAATTGGACTAGGGAAAGGGGGCGCCCCCTTCCTTCCTTCTCCTTCTCCCTTCCCTTTTTCCTATTCCATGTGGGAGGTGGAATCCTACTAGGACTAGGGAGTCCTAGTAGGACTCCACACTTTGGGCGCGCCCTATGAAGGCCAGCCTCCTCCTCCCTCCATCCTTTATATATGTGGCCAGGGGGCACCCCATAGACACACAACTTGATCATTGATCTCTTATCCGTGTACGATGCCCCCCTCCACCATAATCCACCTCGGTCATATCGTAGCGGTGCTTAGGCGAAGCCCTGTTCCGGTAGCATCATCATCACCGTCATCACGCCGTCGTGCTGACGAAGATCTCCCTCGACACTCTGTTGGATTGTGAGTTCATGGGACGTCACCGAGCCGAACGTGTGTAGATCGCGGAGGTGTCGTACTTTGGGTACTAGGATCGGTCGATCATGAAGACGTACGACTACATCAACCGCGTTGTCATAACGCTTCCGCTTACGGTCTACGAGGGTACGTAGACAACACTCTCCCCTCTCGTTGCTATGCATCACCATGATCTTGCGTGTGTGTAGGAATTTTTTTGAAATTATTATGTTCCCTAACAGTGGCATCCGAGCCAGGTCTATGCGTAGATGTTATATGCACGAGTAGAACACAAAGGAGTTGTGGGCGTGAGTATATACATATTGCTTGTCGTCACTAGTTCATTCTTGATTTGGCGGTATTGTTGGATGAAGCGGCCCAGACCGACATTACGTGTACTCTTACGCGAGACTGGTTCTACCGACGTGCTTCGCACACAGGTGGCTGGTGGGTGTCAGTTTCTCCAACTTTAGTTGACTCGGATTCAATGAACAGGGTTCTTTCTGAAGATCAAAAAGCAATCACTATACCACGTTGTGGTTTTTGATGCGTAGGTGAAGAACGGTTCTTGCTCAGCCCGTAGCAGCCACATAAAGCTTGCAACAACAAAGTAGAGGACGTCTAACTTGTTTTTGCAGGGCTTGTTGTGATGTGATATGGTCAAGACGTGATGAGATATAAGTTTTTGTATGAGATGATCATGTTTTTGTTGAAGTTATCGGCAACTGCCAGAAGCCTTATGGTTGTCTCTTTATTGCATAAGATGCAAGCGCCAAATAATTGCTTTACTTTATCGCTATGCGATAGCAATAGTTGCAAGAGCAATAGTTGGCGAGACGACCATGTGATGACATGTTCATAGAGATAAAGATGATGGAGATCATGGTGTCATGCCGGTGACGATAGAGATCATGACGGTACTTTGGAGATGGAGATCAAAGGCGCAAGATGATCATGGCCATATCATATCACATATTTTGATTGCATGTGATTTTTATCCTTTATGCATCTTATTTTGCTTAGTTCAGCGGTAGCATTATAAGATGATCTCTCACTAAATTTCAAGGTATAAGTGTTCTCCCTGAGTATGCACCATTGCGACAGTTCGTCGTGCTGAGACACCACGTGATGATCGGGTGTGATAAGCTCTACATTCACATACAACGGGTGCAAGCCAGTTTTGCACACACGGAATACTCAGGTTAAGCTTGACGAGCCTAGCATATGCAGATATGGCCTCGGAACACTTGAGACCTAAAGGTCGAGCGTGAATCATATAGTAGATATGATCAACATAGTGATGTTCACCATTGAAAACTACTCCATCTCACGTGATGATCGGACATGGTTTAGTTGATTTGGATCATGTGATCATTTAGATGACTAGAGGGATGTCTATCTAAGTGGGAGTTCTTAAGTAATTTGATTAATTGAACTTTAATTTATCATGAACTTAGTCCTGATAATATTTGCATAACTATGTTGTAGATCAATAGCTCGCGATGTAGCTCCCCGTTTATTTTTGATATGTTCCTAGAGAAAAACTATGTTGAAAGATGATAGTAGCAATGATGCGTACTAGGTCCGTGATCTGAGGATTATCCTCATTGTTGCACAAAATAATTATGTCCTTGATGCACCGCTAGGTGACAGACCTATTGCAGGAGCAGATGCAGATGTTATGAACATTGGACAAGCTCGGTATGATGACTACTTGATATTTTAGTGCACCATGCTTTACGGCTTAGAACCGGGACTTCAAAAATGTTTTGAATGTCACCGAGCATATAAGATGTTCCAAGAGTTGAAATTGGTATCTCATACTCATGCCCGGGTCAAGAGGTATGAGACCTCTGACAGTACTTTGCCTACAAGATGGAGGAGAATAGCTCAACGAGTGAGCATGTGCTCAGAATGTCTGAGTACTACAATCACTTGAATCAAGTGGGAGTTAATCTTCCTGATAATATAGTGATTGACAGAGTTCTCTAGTCACTATCACCAAGTTACTATAACTTCGTGATGAACTATAATATTCTAGGGATAACGGAAACGATTCCCAAAGCTCTTCGCCATGCTGAAATCGGCAAAGGTAGAAATCAAGAAAAAGCATCAAGTGTTGATGGTTGACAAGACCACTAGTTTCAAGTAAAAGGGCAAGGGAAAGAAAGGGAACTTCAAGAATAATGGAAAGCAAGTTGCCACTCCCATGAAGAATCCCAAAGCTAGACCCAAGCCTGAAACTGAGTGCTTCTACTGCAAAGGAAATGGTCACTGGAAGTGGAACTACCCTAGATACTTGGCGGATAAGAAGGATGGCAAAGTGAACAAAGGTATATTTGATATACATGTTATTGATGTGTACTTTACTAACGTTTATAGCAAACCCCTTGGTATTTAATACTAGTTCAGTTGCTAAGAGTAGTAACTCGAAATGGGAGTTGCAAAATAAACAAAGACTAGTTGAGGACGAGGTGACGATGTTATTTGGAAATGATTCCAAGGTTGATAAGATCACCATCGCACACTCCCTTTACCGTCGGGATTAGTGTTGAACCTAAAATAAATGTTATTTGGTGTTTGCGTTGAGCATAATATGATTGGATCATGTTTATTGCAATACGGTTATTCATTTAAGTCAAAGAATAATTGTTACTCTATTTACATGAATAAAACCTTCTGTGGTCATACACCCAAGGTGGATGGTTTATTGAATCTCGATCATAGTGATACACATATTCATAATATTGAAGCCAAAAGATGCAAATTTAATAAGATAGTGCAACCTATTTGTGGCACTGCCGTTTAGGTCATATTGGTGTAAAGCGCATAAAGAAACTCCATGCTGATGGACTTTTGGAATCACTTGATGCTTGCGAACCATGCCTCATGCGCAAGATGACTAAGACTCCGTTCTCCGAAACAATGGAGCGAGCAACAGACTTGTTGGAATAATACATACTGATGTATGCAATCTGATGAGTGTTGAGGCTCGCGGCGGGTATCGTTATTTTCTGATCTTCACAGATGATTTCAACAGATATGGGTATATCTACTTGATGAAACATACGCCTGAAACATTTTAAAAGTTCAAAGAATTTTAGAGTGAAGTGGAAAATCATCGTAACAAGAAAATAAAGTTTCTGCGATCTGATCGTGGAGGAGAATATTTGAGTTACGAGTTTGCTCTTCATTTGAAACAATGTGGAATAGTTTCACAACTCACGCCACCTGGAACACCACAGCATAATGGTGTGTCCGAACGTTGTAATCGTACTTTATTGGATATGGTGCGATCTATGATGTCTCTTACTAATTTACCACTATCGTTTTGGGGTTATGCATTAGAGACAACTAATTTACCACTATCGTTTTGGGGTTATGCATTAGAGACAACTGCATTCATGTTAAATAGGGCACCATCTAAATCCATTGAGATGACATCGTATGAACTATGGTTTGGCAAGAAACCAAAGCTGTCATTTCTTAAAGTTTGGGGTTGTGATGCTTATGTGAAAAAGTTCCAAACTGATAAGCTCGAACCCAAATCAGAGTAGTGCGTCTTCATAGGATACCCAAAAGAAACTATTGGGTACACCTTCTATCACAGATCCGAAGGCAAGATATTTTGTTGCTAAGAATGGATCCTTTCTAGAGAAGGAGTTTCTCTCGAAAGAAGTGAGTGGGAGGAAAGTAGAACTTGATGAGGTAATTGTACCTTCTCCCGATTTGGAAAGTAGTTCATCAAAGAAATCAGTTCCAGTGATTCCTACACCAATTAGTGAGGAAGCTAATGATGATGATCATGAAACCTCAGATCAAGTTACTACCAAACCTCATAGGTCAACCAGACTACGGTCCGTACCAGAGTGGTACGGTAAACCTGTTCTGGAAGTCATGTTACTAGACCATGACGAACCTATGAACTATGAGGAAGCGATGATGAGCCCAGATTCCGCAAAAATGGCTTGAGGCCATGAAATCTGAGATGGGATCCATGTATGAGAACAAAGTATGGACTTTGATTGACTTGCCCGATGATCGGTGAGTCATTGAGAATAAATGGATCTTCAAGAGGAAGACGGGCGATGATAGTAGTGTTACTATCTACAAAGCTCGAATTGTCGCAAAACGTTTTCGACAAGATCAAGGTGTTGACTATGATGAGATTTTCTCACTCGCATCAATGCTTAAAAGTCTATTCGAATCATGTTAGCAGTTGCCGCATTTTATGAAATCTAGCAAATGGATGTCAAAACTGCATTCCTTAATGGATTTCTTAAAGAAGAGTTGTATATGATGCAGCCAGAAGGTTTTGTCAATCCTAAAGGTGATAACAAAGTGAGAAAGCTCCAGCGATCCATCTATGGACTCATGCAAGCATCTCGGAGTTGGAATATATGCTTTGATAAAGTGATCAAAGCATATTATTTTATATAGACTTGCGGTGAAGCCTGTATTTACAAGAAAGTGAGTGGGAGCACTACAACATTTCTGATAAATATATGTGAATGACATATTGTTTATCGGAAATAATGTAGAATTTTCTAGAAAGCATAAAGGAGTGTTTGAAAGGAGTTCTTCAAAGAAAGACCTCGGTGAAGCTACTTACATATTGAGCATCAAGATCTATAGAGATAGATCAAGACACTTGATATATTTTCAATGAGTACATACCTTGACAAGATTTTGAAGTAGTTCAAAATAGAACAGTCAAAGAAGGAGTTCTTGCCTGTGTTGCAAGGTGTGAAGTTGAGTAAAGACTCAAAACCCGACCACAGTAGAAAATAGAAAGATAATGAAAAGTCATTCCCTATGCCTCAGTCATAGGTTCTATAAAATATGCTATGCTGTGTACCAGACCTATTGTGTAGCTCACCATAAGATTGGCAAGAGTGTACAATAGTGATCCAGGAGTGGATCACTGGACATCGGTCAAAAATATCCTTAGTGGAATAAGGAAATGTTTCTCGGTTATGAAGGTGACATAGAGTTCGTCGAAAAGAGTTACGTCGATGCAAGCTTTAACACCGATCTGGATGACTCTAAGTCTCGATCTAGATACACATTAAAAGTGGGAGCAATTAGCTAGAATAGCTCCGTGCAAAGCATTGTAGACATAGAAAATTTGCAAACGCTCTGAATGTGGCAGACCCGTTGAATAAATTTCTCTCACAAGCAAAACATGATCACTCTTTGGGTGTTAATCAAATAGCGATGTGAACTAGATTATTGACTCTAGTAAACCCTTTGGGTGTTAGTCACATGAGATGTGAACTATTCGTGTTAAATCACATGACGATGTGAACTAGATTATTGACTCTAGTGCAAGTGGGAGACTGAAGGAAATATGCCCTATAGGAAATAATAAAGTTGTTATTTATATTTCCTTATATCATGATAAATGTTTACTATTCATGCTAGAATTGTATTAACCGGAAACTTAGTACATGTGTGAATACTTAAACAAACAGAGTGTCACTAGTATACCTCTACTTGACTAGCTCGTTAATCAAAGATGGTTAAGTTTCCTAGCCATGGACAAAGACTTGTCATTTGATAAGCAGGATCACATTATTAGAGAATGATGTGATTGACTCGTCCCATCCGTTAGCTTAGCATGATGATCGTTACAGTTTCATTGCTACTACTTTCTTCATGACTTATACATGTTCCTCAAACTATGAGATTATGCAACTCCCGAATACCGGAAGAACACCTTGTGTGCTATCAAACGTCACAACGTAACTAGGTGATTATAAAGATGCTCTACAGGTATCTCCGATGGTGTTTGTTGAGTCGGCATAGATCAAGATTAGGATTTGTCTCCGAGTATCGGAGAGGTATCTCTGGGCCCTCTCGGTAATGCACATCACTATAAGCCTTAGAAGCAATGTGACCAATGAGTTAGTTATGGGATGATGCATTACGGAACGAGTAAATAGACTTGTCGGTAACAAGATTGAACTAGGTATTGAGATACAGACGATCGAATCTCAGGCAAGTAACATACCGATAACAAAGGGAACAAAGTATATCGTTATGTGGTTTGACCGATAAAGATCTTCGTAGAATATGTAGGAACCAATATGAGCATCCAGGTTCCGCTATTGGTTATTGACTGGAGATGAGTCTCGGTCATGTCTACATAGTTCTCGAACCCGTAGGGTCCGCACGCTTAACGTTATGTGATGATTTGTATTATGAGTTATGTGATTTGATGACCGAAGTTTGTTCGGAGTCCCGGATGAGATCGAGGACATGATGAGCAGTCTCGAAATGGTCGAGATGTAAAGATCGATATATTGGAAGGCTATATTCGGACATCGGAAAGGTTCCGAGTGATTCAGGTATTTTTGGAGTACCGAAGAGTTACGGGAATTTGTATTGGGCCTTAATGGGCCATATGGGAAAGGAGAGAAAGGCCTCAAGGGTGGTCGTGCCCCTTCCCGATGGACTGGTCCGAATTGGACTAGGGAAAGGGGGCGCCCCTTCCTTCCTTCTCCTTCTCCCTTCCCTTTTTCCTATTCCATGTGGGAGGTGGAATCCTACTAGGACTAGGGAGTCCTAGTAGGACTCCATACTTTGGGCGCGCCCTATGAGGGCCAGCCTCCTCCTCCCTCCATCCTTTATATACGTGGCCAGGGGGCACCCCATAGACACACAACTTGATCATTGATCTCTTAGTCGTGTGCGGTGCCCCCCTCCACCATAATCCACCTCGGTCATATCGTAGCGCTGCTTAGGCGAAGACCTGTTCTGGTAGCATCATCATCACCGTCATCACGTCATCGTGATGACGAAGCTCTCCCTCGACACTCTGCTGGATCGTGAGTTCATGGGACATCACCGAGCCGAACGTGTGCAGTTCGCGGAGGTGTCGTACTTTCGGTACTAGAATCGGTCGATCGTGAAGACGTACGACTACATCAACCGCATTGTCATAACGCTTCCGCTTATGGTCTACGAGGGTACGTAGACAACACTCTCCCCTCTCGTTGCTATGCATCACCATGACCTTGCGTGTGCGTAGGAATTTTTTTGAAATTACTACGTTCCCCACAGCTTATAGTTTTGCCTCCAACTTTTTACCTCAAGGGTAATGTCAACAATAATAGTTCATGAAAACTCACATCCAATTAGCTATATATACCTGGATCTTTCCAACACATTGTGCTTGCCAAAGGATAAAATGTAAAAAGGAAAGGTGAAGATCACCGAGACTCTTGCATGAAGTATAAGACAAGAATAAAATATAGGCCCTTCGCATAGGGAAGCAGAGGTTGTCAGGTGCTTTTATGGTTGGATGCACAAAATCGTAATGCGAAAGAGCGTCACTTTATATTGCCACTTGTGATATGGACCTTTATTATGCAGTCCGTTGCTTTTATTTTTTCCACATCACAAGATCGTATAAAGCTTATTTTCTCCACACTAATAAATCATACATATTTAGAGGGCAATTTTTATTGCTTGCAACGATGACAACTTACTTGAAGGATCTTACTCAATCCATAGGTAGATATGGTGGACTCTCATAGCAAAACTAGGTTAAGGATATTTGGAAGCACAAGTAGTATCTCTACTTGATGCAAAGAATTTGGCTAGCATGAGAGGGAAAGGCAAGCTCAGCATGTTGGATGATCCATGACAATATAATTTATCTTAGATGTAAGAAAACATAACCCATTACATTGTCTTCCTTGTCCAATGTCAATTCTTTAGCATATAATATTTTAATGAGTGCTCACAATCATGAAAGATGTCCAACATGGTATATTTATATGTGAAAACCTCTCTTTCCTTATTACTTCCTATTAATTGCAATGATGACCAAAACTAAGTTTGTCAACTCTCAACAATTTTTATTCATCATACTCTTTATATGTGAAGTCATTACTCTCCATAAGATCCATATGATCTCTGTATTTCCTTTTATTCTTTTTCTTTTGTTCTATTCCCTCAAGATCATAGCAAAATAATCAAGCCCTTGACTCAACACTAATCTTTATTATATAAAGCTCACGGACTCGATTACATAGAAGGATCATAAAGCAAAACTCACAACTAGATCATACTAAAACTTTATTCTACTAGATCAAGATATTACCAAAAGGATCGAACTAAGAAAACGGTAAAGATAAAAGTGATGGTGATACGATACCGGGGCACTCCCCCAAGCTTGGCAGTTTCCAAGGGGAGTGCCCATACCCATGTGTTTATGTTTCCTTCCTCAGAGGTGGTGATGATGGAGTTGTTGATGATGTAGGCTTATCGTCCATCTTCCAAGGCATAGGCTCACCATCATAGAAGGATGATCGGGTCTCTGGGATCCTCAAATCTCCAGCCAAACTCATCCTCTTGAATCTATATTCATACTCACAGTTTTGGTTTTGCAGGTCATAGATCTGGGCTTGAAGGCGCTCGATTTTCTTGTGAAGCTTGAAGATGGCCTCCCCAATGTTCTTGTCATCCAGCTTGCGGTTGTTGGTGAACTCCATGATCATTATATGATTGGAGTCGATTCCACGTTCCACCATCTCCTGGCACTTGAAAACTTGCTGCTCCAATGCCTCGAGCTTTGTTTCCACGATTCTGGTCCTCCTTGGTCCCTCGGCATCGCGGATATGCAGCAACCACTCACGCGTCTCAATGGTTTGAGGGTGTTGCAGCCACTACAAAAAAATACACTTCCGTGATGATACGTGTTTGTCACAGTAGGTCGCTTTTTTGTCATGCATGTACATCCATGACAAATTTATGACAGTATCAAGATAGTCATACCTGTGCTGTCGTAGAAGTGTTCCATGACATTACCAAAATTATCATCACGGAAGTGTCCACTTCCATGATGATAAATCGCGCGTCACAGAAGTGCTTTCGTCAAGGGTGACCGACACGTGGCATCCACCGTAACGGAACGCCGTTAAGCTATCGGGTCGGGTTTTGGATCCGATAACCCGTTAACAGCCCCGACCAATGGGGATTTTCCACGTGTAAAATCATCATTGGCTAGAGGAAACACGTGTCGGCTCATCGTCGGGACAGATGTCATCCACTCACTGGACAGAAGGCGCCTATGATACGTCAACACGTGGCACGGCCCAACAAGTTTAAATGGGCCGGCCCAACTAGAGGCCCACAAGATTTTGCGGACCATAATGGGTCGGCCCAGCTAAAGGCCCACAAAATTTTGTGGACCATAATGGGCTGGCCCAGCTAAAGGCCCACAAGATTTTGCGGGCCATAATGGGCCGGCCCAAGTAAAGGCCCACAAGATTTTTTTGTGCCATAATGGGCCGACCCAGGTAAAGGCCCACAAGATTCTTGCGAGTCATAATGGGCCGGCCCAGCTAAAGGCCCACGAGATTTCGCCGACATTAATGGGTCAGCCCAGCTGTAGGCCCACAAGATTTTGAGGACCCTAGTAGGCCGGTCCATTAACTGGCTGCCATGTTTTGGGCCAAATGCCGACCCATATTTGATCCGGTCCATTAATGGCCTGCCACGCTCCGGGCCTAATAGTGGCCCATATGAGATCCGGCCCGTTAAAAGCCTACCACGTTCTGGGCCAAATTACGGCCCAGATCAGGTCCGACCCTTTAAGAGGCTTTGGGCTCAATTATGGCCCATATCAGATTCGGCCCGTTAATTGGACACTATGCTTTTGGGCCCACTTGCTAAAGGCCCACTTAGTAATTCGGCCTGATATTAGTTTTGGCCTGTTAAGGGCTCGTTTAACATTTTGGCCCTATATTAATTTCGGCCTGTTAAAAGCCCGTCATATAGTTGGGCCTAACTACGACCCGGTTTGCATCCGGCCTGCTCGCAGCCGATATCTGATTGGGCCAAACAAGGACCCAGACAATTTTAGCCTGTTAAAAGCCCGTGATTTGATTCGCACAATCATGGGCCGGGGTTCATTTCGGGCTGCTGCGTAACTAGTAGGAATTAAGACAAACCTACTCTATACAATAAAGAAATTACGGCATAGTAACTAAGAATAAACCTACACTACACAATAAAGGATTTAAGGTATATTACATCCACTGGGCATCAAAGTTCGCCACCAGTGATCATAAAGCGCAACGAAGAAGCAGATTACAAAAACTGGGCACCATTGCAGCGTAACAAAATAATACTGAACCGAGTCCACTTCCAAGACAGTTCAAGAAAGGTTAGCCTTGCGGGGGAACTACTGCGCAAGCTGCTGAGCAAGGCTGTGAGACCGGCCTAGCATGTCGGTCATAGCTTCCAGGTGTAGCTGTTTAGCGAGGAGGTTCTCATTGGTGTTCTCCGCAATCTTTCTTAGAGATAGGACTTCAAGTCGAAGTTGAGTTGCAGAATGCCTTTCTGCTAGAACTTGGGACTGAAGAAGTCGAACTGATTCAGACAACGAATTCTGTGAGCTTGTCTGACTATTAGTCTCAAGTAACTTGAACACTGCATCAAGACAAGACTTTGGGGTTGTCTCACTATCTTCAAGATGTTTTGCCTTCTTTGCTGCAATATATGTTGGGTTTGTCTCACAGCCTTCAGCAGACTTGTGCATGCCATCAGGCATATCACCCTGAAACAAAGCAGAGAGATGACAGGTTTTGCACGTGTATAAACAAAGATGATAATTGTTCTATCAATTCTATCCAATTTCAAATTAGAAAATAAAGAGTATGTTCAAAATATCAATAGCATAATTTGGCATTGTTCATAATGCGGGGAGCTTCACCACACTACTGGATTACCATGTCAACATAACAAGCATAGATGAAGGGCAAAGAAAATCATTGTATCTATTTTGGATAATGTGCATGGCATGTTGTTCATATCATCAGCCACATGTAGCGACCCGACCCGAATGGATCAAGTCTCTGTGCTTAAGTGTCATCCCTGGATTGGTATGCTGACATACACAGTACTCAAGGATTTATAACAGAGGTAAATCACATGTAAAAGTAACGTAAATACTATTACCTCAATCCAAAATAGAGAAGTAATAAGCCTGTGGATTCCCATCAACACCAACGGCAAAGTTGAGTGTAGAAATCGTAACCCTAACGTATCACTTACTCGTCGTAAGATAATCCTGCAACATGAGACGTTGCAGCCACAAAGGGTCAGTACATTGAATGTACTGGCAAATTCACACCATAGAGAGAAATGATGAACAATGGCTATCACTACATGCATATATGGCTGGTGGAAAAGCTCTATGGTCATAAGGTTTTTGTGAAAAGCCAAATTTTCCCTACTGCAAAGGAATAAATTTTATTTAACTATCATGGTGGTTGTTGAACATTGAGAATGGTTGACAGCATTCTCGATCCCAATTAAGTAACATCATTAAACCTAACAAACTTAATTTAAAGTAACATGACGAGATTCACATGATAATCCAAGTACTAGATACTCAAGACGTCCATAACCGGGGACACGGCTAATCATGATTAGTTTATACACTCTGCAGAGGTTTGGCACTTTTCCTCACAAGACTCGATCTCCTCCGTTGGGATTCTCGCACTGCATGGTGTTTGAGAAACAGATGACTGAGACATAGTCTTTCAGAAGCGCTAGCACCTTACGATCAGGTAGACCGTTACACCTACTTTCCCCTACATCTGCTAGTCTACCATTGTAAGAGTTCGCACAACTTAGTCAACTATGCTAGAGCCCATAGTAGCTTGTGGCTGCACACGGAAGTTTCTAGTATGAATAATCTCATGATCCCTTTGAGCCTGGGTGGCGGTCCATAAAAAACAGGCAATCCTGGAATACCCAGGTGCCTAGACAGGAAATCGCTGGAATACCCAGGTGCCTCAATCCACCCAGATGTGTGTTAAAGTTGCCACCTTAAGTAAACCATTAATTAAGAATCTCACATCTGTCATGAAATCCTCTCAAACCCAATCCACGTCTACGAGCATAGCATAGAAGTATAAGCATAACGTAATAGTAACTTCCAAGGTTTGAATGCAAGGCAATAGGTTCCTACCTCATCAACTACTCCCCAATACCCACATGTTATCAATCCTACTCATGCAATGTTTGAGGGTTGAGACTAATGCATAAAAGCTGGGTATGAAAAGGGATATGATCAAAGTGTGAACTTGCCTGCAATGTTGATGAAGATGATTCGCACTCAAAACTCTTGATAGTTCTACTCGTCACACTCCGGTCAATCTATCGTAAGCAAGCAATAGTAACCACACATAAGAAATCACTCAAAGATCGGAGAGAACAAAGAAAATAATTCGGAAAACGTCAAAACCAAGCAAATAACTCTTGCAACATAAAACAATTTCTAACAGTACCAAAATTAAGTGAATTTGGCCTTATCAGAAAGTTTAGGTCAAGAGCATCGATTTGCAAAAAGAATCAACTAAATCGGAGTTACGAAACTCAAATTATGTTCAAAACAAGTTTGAATATGAATCTGAACAAAATTTGAAAATTGAAAATTTCAAAAAGTTGATGTGACAGGTTCACTGGATAGGTGAAAACAAGACGAAGCTATAGGCGCTGGTTTCATCTAATTTGGATAAACGAGTGAAAAGTTATGGCTATTTGAAAAATCAGGGCCAAGCTGTTTTACGAAAAAAATAGCTACGGTTAAGGTCTAACGTATAAATATGTAGACTAATTGATAATCCAATTATTCTATTGTATTAGTCTAAAAATAATAAACTACGGAAGTATAATAAGAAGAAAAAAAACAAAGAAAGATATCTTTATAAGGCAGAGAAAAGATGACTTTGGAAAGAAGAGACAATTTCCATAAGTCGCGCCGGAGAGGAGAAATATATTTTTCTTAAATGAATCTAGTCAAATCAAAATATTGATTTAACCCGAATCGAATGATTTTTGGAGGCTCTATGGGTCTATATTTATTGGTGGAAAAGAGGCTTAGAGGTCAAAGGCTAGGCAATGTGGGACTAAACGTAGATGAAAAGAAAAGAAACAGAGAAGAAAAGAGGCAAGGTGGCTCGCATGGGCCTTCGACCGGCCGCGTGCACGCTGCGTCTGCAGTTTTTTTTTACAAAATTCGGCCTAAGAAAAAAATAAAAAAAAGACAAGGCTGGCTGGGCCTAGCCTGTAGAGGATAAAGAAAAAGAAAAGATGGGGCGCCCGCTGGTACTAAGATGCGCACGTGGGCGACAGTTAGTTTCAGGCACGCGCGCAGTTTTTATTATTTGTTTGTTTTTTTTAAAACAGAAAGTGATAAACTGAAAAACGAAAATAAAACTAAAACTTTATATAGGCATATTATATATCAAAATTTTCATAAAAAGATTTTCTATGACATGAACATTTTTCTAGCATTAAATAAAATACACACAAATTCTAATAATTCCAACAGTGCTCCTGCTCTAATAAGATCCAACAAAAATCATTTTAAAAATACCAAAATGAAATCAAATTTATTTTTCTCCAATTTTCTGTTGTAGGGAATCATGTTACCCTATATTCCGTGTATTTTATTTTTGGAGAAAAATAATTTGAATAAAACCCAAATAACTCCAAATTGAAAATAATTTCAAACGGACTTTAAATTTGATCCTTGAAACTCCCAACTCATATTTCATAATTTGAAGAAGTCATTTTATCTCCTCTCGTGAGAATCATTGAGCTGCTTAAAGTTTCTGAATTTGAAATATTTTCAAATGAAATTTAAATTTTTTCAAAAACCCTTTTCATTTATTTAAATGGAAGAAGTCATGTCATCTTCTCTCGAGGGTTTTGTATTTGAAAAGAATTTGAATTCACGGAGATCAAAATGCAAAAGGTGAAAGTTTGGGAAAGCCCTTTTATTCCCTCTCATTTAACTTTCCAAAAAGTTTCGAATTTCACTCAATCAATCACACAACAATCAAACAATCAATCTATCTATCTATTTATTATAACATTCCAAAATTTATAATTTTGGGATGTTACACCACACCAGTAAGATAAAACAGGAGATGACAAGGTGTAAACGTGGGCTGCTTCACCACACACTGGATTATAGATCCACAAAAACAAGCATACATATAGGGAGTGTTAAGTAATGTGCATGGTATGAATAAGGAATTTGGTTTCACAAGTAAAACTTAGAACTTACGGTTCTTACGAACATGCATTTTGGTAGAAACAGCAAACTAAACAGCCGTAAACGATAGGGAGTATGAGCAAATTAAACAGCAGTTGAGGATAAAGGCTTTAGAAGGACTGACTTACATTAACAGTTAACACTGGGTTTATAATGCCCTTCTCCATGGCAAGGGAAGGATAACTCAAGAATTTCAGCACAGAATCTTCTTCATAAGCATTTCCTGTACTCTACATTTTGTAGAGAGTAATTATAGATATGATAATACTGGAAGGGATAGAGGATAATGCCGATAAGATGCAGATTGATGCTACATAATCAACTACCAATCCCTGTAAGTACAAGCGTTACAGGACAAAATGTACTGACAAGAGCAATGGGCTACACTTCTGCACTGGCATTGTCTGTGTATTCTACTTGTTGGTAAGATTAAATATAGATCTGATCTTTTTTAGTAAATGGTGGGCAAGGGAGATAAGATGCAGAATGCTACAAAATGAACCAATCCCTCTTCCCATAATACAAGAGTGTTTTGAACACTGGTGTACTGTACAAAACGTTCTTATATTATGGGACGGAGGGAGTAGTTGTTAATGTAAGTACAGTGATAGACCACGTTCAGTCCTTACAAGAGGACTGCAGAGCTAAAGCTCTTCAAAAGCATTGGGTTGATTCTAAATTTATGTAAGAGTCCATACGGATCTTATAATGTCCACCAAATGGACAATTACGAGGCTAACATGTGCAGTGATGCTACATAATCAAACAGCTATGAAAGTAAGTATGGTCATACAGGGCAAGAGGTACTCACAAGAGCAATGCAGCGTGTTGTATAGTTGCGAGATTCTGTGGTCCCTTGAGAACGAATGTTCTTCTGCTAACAGTTTTCATACAAGTGAGACATTAAGGCAAATGCAGAAATGTAGTTCAAATTGTGATGTGATATCATAGACAGTACCTTACGCTGCAGCCGAGACCAATGTGTAACAAGATTATTCCAGTCACCGTCGGATAAATGTAGCACCAGAGACTTTACAGAAATTTCATTCAGAGGCTTGCCATCGAAGTGCGCTTGCCTTAGGTAGGAACGATACTTCATCAACGAGTGCTTGAAAAGCGCAACCAACCCTTGCTCGTCATCATAATCCAGTTTGCGCCTCGCCTATTTAAAAGAATGAAATCTTGTGTCTTCTGTCAGCAGAAACATATGCAGTAATGACCATGAATAACATTAGTACATTACTTACATGTAAGTTGCAGAGAAGACTGGAAATTGTTCTGTGTCTACGATATAATCTTTCCATGAAGGAAAGATGCGCACAAAGTTCCTGACAACAACATAAGCTTCGCCTTCTAAACTGGGAAGAAATGGAACAGGGGTCCTATTTGCTGCAATTGGGGCTCTCTCTGGTTTGAAAAGGGATTTGGCAACTGCATTTGGTGTACTCTTTGCTGGAATGGGGGGTTTTGCGTCGTACAACTGGTGCTATGTCAACTGGCATAATCATACTGTTTGCTGCAGTTGGGGTCTGCTGAGTTGGGGCATCAGAAATGACCAGTGTAGTAGGGCTAGAGTTTGCTAGAGTTGGGGTATTTTGTGGGTCAGGTGATATTGCAACTACACCTAATGGGCTATTTTATTTATCAGGTGCCACTACCTTTTCCAAATACTTTGCTTGTGCTCCTCCACGATCAGCAATCGCCCTCTTCCTTTTGAACGTTTGATACACAAGAACATCATTTGAATGGATAAATATGGTATGATGACAGATGGAATATGTACTGAAAATGGATAGGCAGGGCGTATTCACATACACGATGTGTAAACTAAGCTAATGGTGGTTCAACAAAGTAGAAGCAATGCAAAGCATCAGTTGCAAGATATGTGCGAGCAATGTAACCTTGGAAGGTTAGAGCAAGTACCTTGATTGGTGAATAAGATAGGGCATCTTCCTCTCACTCCTCCACTAGGGAGCTACATTGACTTAGGTCTCCCTCTAGCTCAGAATCACTGTTAGGATCATATTCTGAGCATGAATCTGTAGGTGGAGAGTGTTCGCATTGCATTGCATCCAGACTTGATTTCAGTCCCTTAATGCCAAGTTTGACAGCCATGGCATTGTTCTGCTTTATTCTTTTCATGCGCGCAAGCTCATAATAATTATGATGCTGTTCAGAATCTGAGATTCATGAAAACATAAAAAGTAGTCAGATTATCTATGGAATGCATTGCGGTTTCAACTCGGAGAGTGTCTCCCTATAAACCCCTGCATATGCAAAGTTCACCTCCCCAACCGTGCTGACCAGACCACACACAGAGATACACACCCGAGCGGTGAACATGCATTTTCGAAACTAATTTAGGAACATTTAGCTGACCAATTAAACAACTATGTTTTAATAATATTAGATTCGTATTTGAACAACTAAGCTTGTTTAGCTTGATGGGTGGAGCAGTGTTATTATGACATGAAGCATGTATTCTGATCGTATAGTGATCATAAAAGGGGGAACTTGAAGCATATATTTTTTTAGCAAAAGAGGGTTTCCCCTCTGATTTCTATTAAAGAAACCACCACGGAACCAACATGATCAATTAAACCCTAAGCATGATCAATTAAACCATATTATGGCTGTGCCATGGCAGATTTGAAGCTGCAAACCGGAGAAATGATATTTAGCATCCATTGTTTGCTTCGAACTAAGAACTAAATTCTAAGAGCTGAAAAGAAAGTAGAGTAACCAAGTTAAGATCTATTTTCTGGTTGAGATCAAAAAGTTGAGGAGATATGAAGTACCACCTCTCTTGCGGCGCCGTGTAGGCATCGGGGGTGCGATGGCTGTCGGTGGCGTTGAAGCAGATCTACGACGGTAGATGGGTGCATCGGGGGATAAGTCCCGTTGTGGTGGAAGAGAAGGTCGTGTGAGAGGCCCCGACAAAGAGGACGACGGCACCGATGAAGCGAGAGGACGCGATGCAAGGCTATTGGTCTGTCGTCGTGGATGATAAACGTCCATCTCTAGCAGTGGACGACGCGGTCTTGATAGGCGCTCCAGCATGGTGGAGGACGGTGGCGATGGATGTGGTGGAGGACGGCGGCGATGGATGGGGTGGCGGACGGAGGCTGGTGTGGGAATTGGGTGTTCTAGCGCAGACGGTGTATGAATGGGAAAATGGAGGGAGAGGTACGGGGAACCATGTTTTTGGGACGTGCCTGTCTGAAATATGGGAAAGTTATGAACTTATCCCCCGTTTCAGATTTGGATGTCTCGTCGGTTGGGGATAGGACGGTAATCTCGCATCTCCCAAATATTTGCCGGTAACTATTTCGGGCGAGGAGAGGGTGTTTTGCCGCCCACGGTTGGTGCCCACGGTGTATGAACGGAGCTGATAGGTAGGGCAGTTGTGTCACATCTGATGGACGTTACACATCTGCCCCTATTTAAAATATTAGCCTACATCTATTTCGGACGAGGAGAGGGTGTTTTGCCGCCCACCGTGTATGAATGGGGAATGGAGGGAGAAACAGAGGTCTTTCGAACGAGCTTGAATCAAATGTGTTTTGCCGCCCATGTTTGACGCCCACCGTGTCGGAATGGGTTCAGAGGCGGTCATGTCACGTCTAATTGAAGTTACTAACCTACCCCTATTTAGAGCAGTGGAAATCGGGCCGATGGATTGTCCGTGTAATGGGTAGACAGTAATTTCCATCTCCCAAACACTTGGCTTCGGGCAGCTGATGTGGGAGTGGACATTTTGCTGTTTCTTTCGAATTTTGGGACAATAAGCATCCACGTTTACCCTGGCAACTAAATTCGAATCCATTTTGTATTCCTATATGAATCTTTATAAATCATTCTATGTGTTTTTATATATCTTCAAAAGGACGACAAAGATGTATTCCACTGTCATATATGAATATGGTTTACAAATGCCGATACTCAAATTCAGAAACTAGAATCCAGTTTAAGGTGAATTCGAATATTTGGAACACTTCATGTCCAACTCAAATGTCACACGCAACATAATGTGTACTCCCATTTAGATATGTACACAAGTGATGTATCAAGATTCAAATACCGAGTCAATCAACCAAGAATGTACGGAACTAACAGACATATAAACACTTATAGAGTATATGGATCAATAATATCAACTAACATACATAAGCCAGGCCGCTGTACTTTTTTTTGGCTACAACAGCATCCTTTTTTAGCCAGCATCTTGGCCCTTTCCGATGCGTGCCACTTATGGTCCATCTATACTACTATTGCTGAATGCAGATTCAGCCCAATTGGCATATTTGTAGGTCTGGCACAGCAATCCAAATGAAATGTCTCCGAGTCTTATCAATTAATATAGACTTGTGCTCAAATAAAATTACAAACAAAAAAATAATTATTACATGATCTCTAAAACAAATGGTTTGATTGATTACATGAACAGACAACACAAAGGTTACTCAACTATGGAAAGAACATTTCACCTATGATTTACCAAGTAGGAATTTAATTTCCTTTTTTCCTTCAGGACCTTAACAATCCGGTCAGTCTCAGCTTGCTTCGTTTTGAAATCCACCAAATATTTAATGGTTGTCTTGAGTACTGCTTGTGATTGTGCTGTTTGCTTCCTCAACATGTCAACTTCATCTCTAAGTGCAGAAGCAGAATTTCTTTCTACCACTAGTTTAGCCTCTAGAGCATCAGTAGTTGGCAATTCATAATGCATGATTGGGCCGGTGCCACTGCTGTGGGATGATGCAACGTCCATGGGGACCTCGCTCTTTGATCTTGGGCTAACCTGTTTTGCCATTAAAGTTCCGATTGGATTCAGAAAAGTTGAAGTTAGCAAAACATCTCAACTGGGAGTTATAACAGCAAACCAGTTAAACAAACAAGGAATTAAAGAGTTTCAATTGGATGCTGAAAAGTAGTTATTAACATCATTGTAACCCGCTGTTGCAGCAGCAAAGCAGTTAAACAAACAAGTAGATATTTAAGTTAAGGCAAACAGGTAATTCTTAACAGTAAGTATCAAACACATAGATAGGCGCAGTCTACAATATGATTAACAACTTGTGCCATTATGTAATCAGTAGCAAACTAAATTAAGCCAAGCAACGTAATTGAACAATTTTGCAATAAGTGGCTAACTAAAATTCTGAGAAGCAGGTAACTGAACTTACGCTAGTTCTTTGTACAGGCACACTGCAACTTCTTTTTTGCTTACAAAGTTGTACGAAGGAGTCCATGACATCAATTGCTTGGATACGCAGTCCCAATACTTCTTTCTTTCCACACTGCATGGGTAAGTCGAATGGTTAATCTGGTAAGATGGTGCGTCCTTGATATGTTATATGAGGACGTGTAGTCAGACTAGTTGTAGCCAAACACATCACACTGGCTTTTACTGTATATTTCATGCGATTACTTTTGGCATATCAAGATCTAAGCAATCTACAATAGGATGAAAATACTGGCATCCTTCACATTATTGGCGAACTCGGTTCATAGAAACAAGCAATTCAACCATTTTGTGGGTAAATCAAAAGCGCCACTGGAATATTTTTCACTATCCAATCATACAGGCAAAAAGGGGCGACGCCAACATAGGGGCTGGTATGGGCGACCGCCTTAGGTGGCTGGAAAGTGTGCACCTAGTTTGAGTCGTCCAGGTTGGCCCACGCTAGTTTTGTTCGTCCCAACGCACGAACATGCAATGTAAAAAATGAAGAAAAATGTTTCAATTTGGATGGGCCAATAACATAAGTGCAAGGCATGCCCTATAGCAGGCTCGCGGCCCAAATGAACGCCTCCCATATCGATCGACAGCAGGAAAAATCCCAATTCATTCGCTCCAGCCTCCAATCTGGTTCGCTCCTAACCTAGCCGCCGATGGACAGACCGACACAGCACTTCCTCGCGCCCTCGTTGGAGGGCGGTCGCTTGGCTTCAAGAGAACGGAAGGACAAGAAGATGAAGATCCAACCCTGGGTGTAGCCTGTGTGGGAGGCAGCAGCGGCAGCACAGGCATGGCATCGAGCTTGCGCAAACGGACAATCGCAGCTTGCAAGAGTAGCATGCGCAATGAGCAGGTACATCACATCCCTGATTATATCTAATTCAACTCTTCAATTTCTGGCCAATAGTTAAACCTGATGGTGTTGTAAAACTGCTTGTATGTAGGGAATCTATGAGAAAACGAAACCAATTTCTACTTATTTTATAACTCCCCCAATCAATACTGAACTGACTGAATCTGATGTATCTAATCAAGTTTCCGGTGCAAACATACAAGCTCATGTTGTTCTTGAGCCTAAAGTGTCTAATGAACAGACTACTAATGAAGGATTTGATGCAAACATTTTACATGCTCCTGGTGATGAACATATAGTGTCTAATGAGGGATCTAATGCAAGCATTTTGCAAGTTCATTGAAGGATTTAGTGTCTAATGATGATCTACTATGTTGAGAGAGACGGAGATTTGCAGGCATTGATGACAAGCAAATTATAGTGCATTTTCATAGCTTGAGGAAACGTCGAGGCCATCTACCAGAAAGTCCCCGTATCATGACAACATAGCATAAGTACTTTTCTAATCTGTTGTTTGAAACTATTGGCATACTTGTGCAGGATAGATATATTGATATGCAGTTTGCGCACTGGTTATACATGCAATTACACTTTGATATTTTCAGCCAGAGAACGAATAATTCAAGAAGGTACAGACCATGTTTGTAGTCCTTGTACACCATGTTGCATTTTGTGTTTTTTGGTGCTTGCATCATTTAGTGTTTATAATCTGAACTACTTTGGATCATTAGCTGGTTTTCAAAGTGCATCTAGCTTCACATTTCTCAAGTTATGTTGATTTCCAGAGTGCAAGTGCCTTCGTATTTTTTAAGTTAAATGTTCGCCCCTGGTAACTTGAATTCGTGGATCAGCCACTGCACACAAATCATACACGAATGCCAGTATGAATTAAATGAAATGCAGGGACTTATGCTAGCTCGTTGTACAGGCTCACTGCAGCTCTGCTTGCGCTTGGGATGTTCCATGTACAAGTCCATGTTACCACTTGCTTGGATGTGCAAGCCTTGTGCTCCTTGCATCCCCCTCTGCATTTTTGACACGGCGAATGGTTGATCAAATAAGAGGAATCGACCTTGATGTTGTACCGGAGGACAGATACTTACAAGGTTATATGGGTGTGCAGGATGTGTACTAGATCCCGTAGCACCGTCATGCTTCGCTAAAATATGGATTTGCTTGTTTCAGATGATATCCCCAGAAGAAATAAGAGTTAAGGTCAGAGTTGCATAGGCGTGTAAGCTAAGAGAGCAATGAAAGGATATCCAAACATCATGGGAACAGTGCACAAGGGAGTGATGTGTGTATACCTAGTTTGGGCCAGCGTTTGGGCATGCTCGCCTAGCTAGAGTGCGGGTCACTTCAGAGCCGTTGAGGGTGATGCGCTGGCATTGGCTGGCCGCGCACGGATGCAGATCTTGAGTGGCAGCGGAGCGCTACGATGCGGTGGACGAGACCGTTGGTGAAGCCCCAACGGCCTCGGGGGGCGGAGGTGCGACGATGTGCTCGGTGAAGTAGCCTCAGTGAGCTGGGAGACGGCGTCGGTGAAGCGCACCTGATGCAGTGGAACTCGGTGTCTGTGAGGCACGTCGGTTGCGGTGGCCGACGTTGTCGGTGGACGAGGGCGTAGATGAGGTAGCTCCGGTGCGGTGGTGAAGCGCGACCGTCGTCTTCGCCGTTGTCGTCCGGCACAGAGGTGGGGAAAGAGACGAGGGGGGATTCGAGGGTTGGCGGCGAATTAGGGATTTGAGCAATCTGGGCGCGGAAGGGGACGGTGGAGAAGAGAGATTTTGCAGGGCTGGAATTGGGGCAGCCAGATATTTCAATCCAAAACATGGAAGCGCAAACTTATATTGTCGTCGTCCTTTTTTTGGGGGGGAGGGGGATGGGTGGTTGGGTGCTACGCGTCCGTCCGACACACGCGACCACCCCGACAGGACTATGCTTCGGTGCCTTAAGGCACCTACCTTTGTGTCCATGACATATGGGCCCAACAGGTGGCTGGCCCACATGTCAGTGACCCAAAGGCAGTTGCCTTTAAGGCACCGAAGCAGCGTCCACCCCGACACGACCCTGGTTTGCCTAGTGCGCCTACATTTGAGAATGCAAACGAATCTTCTTTCATTTGCAAACAAATCTATATGTATTACCATGCCCGTGTTTTCCTTGCAATAATTAGTCATTCGAAACGAGATACTCCATCCATTCACTTTTGTAAGTCGTTTCAGACAACTTAAAATGAACTGTTTTGCACATTGTCTGAAATGTCTTCAAGGTCTTATAAAAGTGAACAGAGGGAGTACTATAAATTAATTAATGAGGAGTTATTTGAAAAAAAATCGAAACGGTACCCACGCTAACATGGATTAGAGTGTGTGTCACATAATTAGTTATTTGAATTAGAGTGTGTGTCACGTAGTTAGTTATTTGAATTAGAGTGTGTGTCACGTAGCGATCTCCAATTCTAACGTGGATTTCGCATTTCACTGTATCCACGCTACTTTTTTAATACAAATTCATATGTATATGATGAACACCATGGTAGTGAGAAAACTTTTGGATTGATTCAAACATATGACCTACAAAATAGCTCAACGAACTGAGTCAATGTCAACTTTTCAAAACTTAGTATGGCACGAATTCGAAATAATTACCCATATGCCTGGTCCTCGGTTCAAATCTTACAATGTACACCGAATTGAAACATCGATATTAAGTCTCGTACTATGTACATTCAAATGTTGTTTTTAGCCCCCCCCCCCCCGCACAAACCCTACATACTTCCTGTATCGGTCAATCTTCCTCTCCTAACCACCTTAGGAAGCTATCGGTTTCCAACACATGTTCATTCTTTCTCTCCATGTTTAGATCTCTTAGTCTCTCAACTACACAACCCCCTTTTCCACTCTGTTACCAAATGTATTTACCTCACACACCCTCCATTGCACCCCTGCCGAGCTCTCTCTCTCTCTCCCCCTCTCCCTCTCACCCTCTCGCGCTAAATACATGCATTGCCTATCTAGCCCCCAACCTCTCGTGCATGCGCACGCACGCACGTTGTATATCTAGGTCACTCCCTCGAGACTATCTCACTCTTTCTTCCACACGACGGGCCACACTCGCTCAATCTCGCTCTCTTTATCTGAGTCTCGTTTAACCCCGTTTTCTTTCACACACAAATGATATATCTCCCTGTTCGGGCCTCGATCGACACACTCTATACTCTCTCACGCAAATTGTCTATCTAGGTCAGTCCATCCAAGCCGCCACCACTCTTTCGACCTCATGGTGGGCCACACTCACTCAATCTCTCTCTCTCTCTCTCTCTCTCTCTCCGTATGTCTCAATTGACCTTGCTCTTTCTCGGACAAAAACGATATATCACCATGTTGAGCCCAATTCGACCTATTCACATTGTATACTCTCTCACGCACATCGTCTATCTAGGTCACTCTCTCCAACCCGTCTCACTCTTTCGCTCGCACGGCAACCCTATGTGATCAGTTCACCTTGCTTCCTCTCACGCACAAAATATATCTACACGTCTGTGACTGGATCATCTCGCAAGCTCTATCTTACAACCCTCACCCTTGCCAAAAAGCTCAATCGGACAATACCTCTCCAGAGCATATATATTTGTTCAATGAATGTCGGACCACACTCACTTTGTCTCTCTATCTATATTTCTCTCGATTGACCTTGCTTTCTCACACCGTATCTTCCACGCGTTGAAGCTACTACCTCTCCATCCCTCGCAAAGCCGTAGCTATTTACATTGCGAGGGGCACTCCAACCTTGGATTAATTTGTGTAGGCATTTATTCCAGTCGGTTTAGATTATATTTTCGTAGCATTCGGCCCACAACTACTCCAATCACCGTAGTGGGTAATTAAGCTACGGGGAGCACCTAGTATGAGCACCGGGGAGCCGTTGGATCGAAGATGCAGCGGCACACACGAGGCCTGAATGTTTTATTTGTAAAAAAACCTTTGGAGAGTTTGGAAATTGCGCATAATTACAAAGACTACTCCCAAGCCATTGGATCTCACTTCCAACGGTGTAAAAACTCGTATCACCATAGTATCTAAGCTGCGGGGTGGATGTGATATTCTATGCCGCTGTCATTTTTGTTCATAAACTTGCAAAAAACGTGTAACTCGTACCATTACTTGTCTAACCGCACAAAGTGTTTGTTCAAAAAACCATCCTACACTGAAACATCGGAACAACACACGGGGGTCCCACTTGTCATTAATCAAATTTGGACCTAAAACTAACAAATCGGAAAGACGAGATTCGAAATGGCAACCTGGACTACAAAGCGTAAGTCGATAGCCTGAAAAAACGAACGGTTGTTGGCTTTGTCCCATAACTTGATTTTATACAGTACTTGCGTTGAGTAGAGTAGAGGGAGTGCCTCGTCAACACGTGCATGACCGTTATCTCACTTACTGGTGGGTCCCAGGTCTGTGATCTCAATCTCTCTTCTCTCCATCGTCTAACCTTTGCACGGGCACACACGAAGAGCGGCGCTAGCTTGCCGTGGTGTTATTACAACTAAAAAAACTTGGAAAATAGAAGAAACGCCTAGAACAAGAGACGTTGTGGCTGGCCGAGACGGAGCTAACCACATCTATCCTCCGTGCCACGTTTGCATGATGAAGCTGTGTGGCTAGTGGGGTGTTTTCAACCGACTGGCTGGGTCCCGAGGTCGAATCATAGGTACTCTACTACGTCTGATATAGTATATTTTTACACACACATTTTTCCTCCGTGCCGAGATGTGGCACACCCTACCGCGTGGTTTCGGGGTCCTCCCGGGTGGTGCACGCATATATTCTTCCTAACATGGGATGCCCTACCGCGTGTTTTCTGGGTCCTCCTTGGTCGTAGCACCGAAGCAAGTAAATGAGTCGTCAAATCACGAAAGACCACCTTTCCCGCCGAGTACATCAGTGAAGCACGGTGGCTAGCTAGTTGGGCTAGTTCGACCGATTAGCTAGCCCGCCGCCACATTTGTTTTTTCACCCTTTTTTTTATCTACTTGCCGGCAGGTAAATTTAAATATCCACCGCGGCGTTGCTCTGGTGTTTGGGTGCGGCGGGATTTTTAATTTTTTTGATTGACGGGAGCAGGCGTGGCAGGATTTTTAATTTTTTGATTGACGGGAGCAGGCGCGGCAGCAATTAGTCATGATGACTCCGACTGTACCCACTGCCCCTTGATGTGAGAAGTCGTCGACTGGTGTTTTACCGTGGTGAAAACCAAAAGATTCCCCGCTCCCTCCGCCTTCCCGTAGATTGCATTGCCTTTCAGCCGTTTCGCCCCCTTTGCTTCCTCTCCCCATTGCTTCTACCTGGTGCCATGGCGGCGCAGCAGATCACGGAGTCCGAGGTGAGGATCCTGACATGGGAGCTCCATGCCAAGGATGCGGAGCTCAGGGCCAAGGACGTGGAGCTCTTTGAGCTCAAGGAGGAGAGGAGTGCCATGCTCCTCCGTTATGTGCGGGAGTTCATGGAGCTTCAAAAGCGGCAGGCGTCCACCACAAAGATGCTCGAGGCGTCGGCGACGTTGCTGCAGAAAGCGGGAGATACGATAGGCCGTCAGGGGAGCCGGCTGGAGTGCGAGCGAGCCGATCATGATGAGGTCCAGGATTGCCTCAGCCACTTGGTGAACCAAGTTGCCACGCACGTGTTGCGGCTGCGCGATGCCTACCGTCGTGCCAGCGCGACGATGCCGGCCATCGGGCTAAACCCTCTGCATGGGCATGTCCATGTCTCGGCGCAACATGACCGTTGGATCAAACTCAGACGGTGCAGATCAGTCACTGTAGCACAAAACGTGTGGGTGTGTTTGGTTGCATTCTCATCTCAATATAGTTGTTTCCTCTTCGTGTATTTTTGTCAACCTACTAGTGTGGACTCATGCACCCTTCATGCACTCTGCCAAACACCCAAAAGTGGGTCGAGAAGGGAACTTTTGCTCCCATCCCGTGCACCCTTCATACACCCTGCCTAACACTATCCGTGCTTCATGTGGTTCATGTTTCGTGGAGTACTGTAGCACCGTACTCTCCGTGCGTTGTGGACCTAGTTCTGTTAACATTGATCTCACCGTCCATTCTCGACCGGACAGTCGAAAAAGTGATACTATGTTACATATAGGAGTAGTTGACATGCGCACAACATCATTTGTTATCATCATATCTTACTACACTAGCAACAAGATTGTGTAGTACTGACGTACGAACCACTGCACATGCCTAGTAGTAGGAGCATTGTGTATGTTCAAGTGGCTGCCGTGTTTCGCACTCCTCCGTCGTAAAAGTGGAAACGCTTGCTGTAATCATTTTTTTCTTCTGAAAACAGTGGACACGCTCTACCTTGCGGATCCTCCTCCAGCCATGCACTAAATTACTCACTTTCGCCGACGTGTGGGACAGCCAGCATCGGGGTCCACCAGCCATGCACTAAATTACTCCGTAGTAGAGTGACGGTAGACTACCCCGATCGAAGCGCCGCAGTAATGGCCAATGAGCTGTCAAATCACAAAACCCCCCTCCTTTCCACGGACGAAGCAACCATCATTTCACTCTTCTCTCTCAGCTTCGTCTCTACCCAACCCTCGCTTCTGCCTCATCTTTTTCCTCATTTCTTCAAGAAAACCCCGACCTGCTTCTGGCCAAGGCCCGGTCTTGCAACCCCGAGACCAATCCTATAACTCCCTCTATTTTCTTATTTTGGGTTTGTGATTATGGTTTCTTTTCTTTTATTTCTATTTGACAGTTTCTTGATGGACGCTGGTGCACCAGCCGAAGTGATGTCTATGGCTCCGGCCAAAACCGTCGAGGCTCATGGTATGAAGAAGCGCAAGCACCCCGCCGAGACTACCACAGACAAGCTCAAAGCCATCGCCCTGTCCAAGCCCCCCTCTCCGGGATCCCTCATTAAGCAAGTCCAGGTAATATCTCTTCTTGACGATCTTTTTCTCGATCTTGATCGTGTTTTTTCATCTAACACGCAGTACTAGTACTAGTAGTACAACTTTCTGGGTGATCTTGCATGTGATTTTTGTGTGCCAAATGACGGTTCTAAATTCCTCTTTTGACCAAAACATGCAAGAGCTTGACACTGATTTCTTATAGATTACTTTCAACTACTCCCTCTGTCCCAAATTTCTTGTCTTAGATTTGTCTAGATACGGATGTATCTAATACTAAAATGTGACTTGATACATCCGTATCTAGAAAAATCTAAGACAAGAATTTTTGGACGGAGGGAGTACTTTATGAACATCAATGCTACCTTTTAAGAGGGTATATTTGCCTCAGTAACTTGTGTTATGGATATTGCATGTAATCCCTCTGCTCTCATGCCTTTGAAGACATGTTCTAGTGTCTTTGTTCACTCATTTCTATGCGTATATGTAGTCATATATGGAGTATAATATCGAAAATCATCTTATATTTCTGAATGGAGGTAGTAATAAAATATGGTTTTTGTTTGAATTAGAACCAGGTTCGCGGTGGAGATGAAGTTCTCAAAGTCATGCCGTGTGAACTGGAAGACTTGATGATGAGTTCTACTGCTGAACTATCCAACTGCTGTGTCCTTGTCGCCACGTGTCCTGAACTAGTGTTTTCCTGTAGCATTGTTGTCAGGCGTGTTCTCGAGGTTGTACTTGACCACAACAATTTCCTGATTGTGCCTTCGATTACGAAGGGTGTGGTTCTTGTAAAGCTTCCCAACAAATCTGATGCGGCCTGTCTTCATCATCATGTTTATGAGTGGAAAGACCACTCTGTTAGGTTCTCCAAGGTTGACAAGATGGTGATGGTGCATGTAGACATCTCACACGAAGTCCATGGCCTAGTCAGTTATGTCGGGTTCATCCCATAGGTCAGTGGCAAAAAATAGTCTGCAGAGTTTAGTTAGTGCAACTTTGCTTGTCTGTAGTAAGTACTATTGTTCAGTACTTGATTTGTGTTTGTGAACCCTGTATTGTTTATTAGTACTGCCGCTTTTGGTGTGTGGTCAGTCCTGAGAACGGTCTATGTTAATGTCTGTCCACTCAATTCAGTCTGTATATTTTGAAGTATCCATATCATATTTTTTGTGAGGACAGTCTATCAATTATGGTTACACTCCAATATATGTATGCATTGCAGGGTTTATCGCACCCACCAGGATTTCCAGTCCCATGGATGTTCAGTCCATACGATTTGTCACGACCTTTGGACTGTCCTGCTTGTGGGAGTAGGCGGGGCCCCTGCATGCCACACGTAGTTGAACGATCAATCTTCTGTTTAGTACTTCAACATAGTGATTTCCTGGTAAGGATTCACTCGTGTCACATCAAGTAAATCTTATTGATTTACTGTCTAAATCTTATTGATTTAGTGTCATGTTTTCTTTCTTTTCCTGCAATTTTACGATGCAGGTTTTGCCATGTGACATTCATCATAGAATAAACCGTTTGGTTTGCTCTACGATGGCTATTTTTGCAGGTTTCACTTCTTATGTTGTGTCAGTAACGAAGGCACTGTCCATCACTTATATTACTGGAAAAAATTGGATTAGTCTGTTGTCTGAGTACAAGATGAATCCCTATGATGAACTGCAGTTTGGTTTAACAAAAACGCCACAATTAGTCCTTCTCGCGTTTAAAAGAAATGAAGAAAAAGACTAGATCACGGTCACGGATCCTAGTCAAGTTAGAAAGCTAATCATAGCAGACCAGACATGATCGCCGTTGTCTCGCACAGATCAAGCACCGATAGTTGCTCTAGCACTGACTGCGGCAGCAGCTCAGTCTGATCCAGCTGAGGATTGGGCACCGACCGCGTCAGCGGATCAGTCTGATCTACCGGAGGATCGGGCATCAACATCGGCACCTGCTCCGACACCGGCACCAGCTCTACAAGGAGCACCATCTCTGGCAGCAGCGGCGGCTTCGGCACCTGCACCAACACTTGCACTTGCATCTGCTCCGGCCCGTGCAGTTGCACCGGCAATAGACTGGGCTGCAGTTCGCACTTCATATACCAAAGTCCTTACAAAAACCGACATGTCCACCTTCTTGGTAAGCATTAGCCGCCCAAGTGCTTCGTTCTTTTTTCTTTCCATGTTGTTTCACATGATTCACTGTGTTGATCTAACTGTTTGGGTATGTCTTCTTGTTTGCAAACAGAGAATTCCTAGAGCAACGAGGGAGTCGTTCAACAATCCGAGCGACCGCGACCAAGTTTCTCTTACCATGCGCAGCCTTGGTGTGAATGAACCTGCTCAATATATCGTAAGTACAAAGGATGGTCGCATGATGATTGATGCTAAAGGATGGTCAAGGTTCAAATCTAAATCATATCTTACGGTAGGGGATGATGTCAAAATTGAACTTTCTCGGCAAGGAGAGCTGGTCCAAATCAACTTTGAAATTCTTCAGTAGCAGCACGCAATTGCCTAACTGATCTATCCTCCGAGAGATTTTGATGTAATAATCTGGCATGGTGAAACAAGTGTACTGTGTGTATAAGTAGTACGATAGTATTATTTATCACATGGTATATCGTTGATAGAACTGCAATTCTGATTGCTGGTTAGGAACTATCGTTCGATTTCATTCCAACAGCTGTCGTGCTTTATTCAATTTTGTGTATTCGCCTTGCGACAGCATCTAAAACCAGTGTTGTACCGATCGCTTGCAATATGAAGAGCGCTGAGGTAGCACACATGGGCCCCTAAACATGCAGGGTCAGCCTGCGGCCCAAAGTCCAGAATCTGGTTTCGAGAAGCACTAGCTCAGTGCAAAAGTGGCGTCCTCCTCCTGCTGTGGGTTGGGCGAAGATGAATGTTGATGTTGCGTTATCTCGCAATGGTGAAAGGGGAGCCCTGGCAGTTGTGAGCCAGGATCATACATGATTCTTCCTTGGAGCATCGGCACTGGTGTGCGAAAGTGTTACTGATCCAGAGATCCTAGAGGCAATGGCATGTTGCGAGGGGCTATCTATGGCTCTTGACTTAAACCTACAACAAGTTCAGATTAGCACCGATTGTTCAGCAACAGTCAAGCATATCAGAGAGGCATACTTGGGGCCCAGCAAAGTTATTATGGACGAGATCAAGATGAAGAAGAATATGTTCCAAACCATGGAGATCATACATGAAAAACGCGAGTGTAATGTTGAAGCGCATGTGCTCGCAAAAGCTGCTACTTCTTTGCCCTGTGGACGCCATCTTTGGCTCACAGGAACCCCCAAAATTATTTGTATACCTATGACTGTTAATCTTCAATAAAGCAGCTTTGTTCCCTCAAAAAAACATCTGAGTATTATATTCTCAGCTGAACCCCCATAATGCCCGTGCGTTGCAGAGGGAGTATTTTTCTCGGCAAGGTGAGCCTGTGATATAAAAGATTTGTATATTTCTTTATAGAGGGAGTATCTCTCTATCAAAATATATATTTATGTGTAACTAGTTACTCCTGTCTTTCTACTTCCTTTCGCTGATATGTGGGGCAACCGGCAACGGGGTCCACGTGCCATATGCACAAATTAGAGTGCACAACTTCACGGTAGACACACCCCGGTCGTAGCGCCGCAGTAATGCCCAATGAGCCGTCAAATCACAACCGCCCTTTCCAGCTTTAGCAGTAAGATGGACGGACGAAGCGGCAATATTTCACTGGGCCTGAATCCCTTTCTCCCTTGTCTGCTTGTTCAGAGAAAAACCCCTCTCGGCGATTGCATAGGGTTTTCTCATGGAGAACCAGGTACAAATTCTTCATCCATCCCCGATAAACCCAAGTCCCTTGGTCGCAGGTAATCCTAGGATGGCAGCCGCCGCCGTTGATGCATTTTTCTTCCTACTAAATCTAGTGTGTTTCATTTGCAGTGCCCAAAGTGCGAGTACCCTACAGGTTCTGCGCCCTCGGCGAGACGCCACACTTGTTCCTTCTCGTCCTAACACAGCATTTTGAAACGCGCACAGTATGTTCCTAGAATCCTCTTTTCTATCCGGGAGGGTGGTTTTTTTTTGAACATGCTGTGTTCTCATATTATTTTTCCTGCAGTGTATTATTTGCTCTGCCAGAACACATGTACTCAAGATGCTCGGCCTTGCCATAACTGAATACGCTAGTTCAATGGTCACAGTGAAGACAAGCCATGGATATAAGTTCTGAGTTGGGTTCATGAACCAAGAAGATCGCTGCTTTTTTATGGCCGAGCTTGGATAAACTTTCTCAAGTGTTACAGACTGAAAGTTGGCGCGAATGTTGATGGAAATAGCAGAACATGGTCTCATCTTCACTGCGATCTTCCACCCCGACGTCGTTCCAATTGTTCATCCATGTTAGTTTTGTATCTGGTTCTTGCTTGTTGCCTCGATTACTTCTTAATCCACCTATTCTGTCTAACTAATCACAATGTAACTTTAGAAGTAGCAACGAATCTCTCACGAAGATGCTACTTCTAACTAATATTTTCTTATAATTCGTGGCATGTGTAGGTTTTTTCAGAGTAAAGCAGTCTGCTTGTTTGTTACTCTGTAATAACTCGGCTGTTACTAATGGCACTAAAGTTGACTGGATCGACATCCACAAGTTCCTACACTTTATTGATCGTCTTGAGGTCCTCGTGGGGCGTTTCAATGGTGGAAGGTCACGTGGGATATGTGTGCCACTGCTGCACTCGTTGAACAGGTCCAACTATGTCGAGAAACTTATGGTACGAGTTGTTTTCTGTTATATATGTTGTTCATAAACTATTGCTTATACACAGTTTTACAGCTGTGATCTTCTTGAAATAGGAACTGCCGAGTTCTATTGTTCCTATACAGATGCCTGACCATGGTCGGGTCAGACTTGCGCTTGGTCACAACATGATGTTTATGTCGACCTACTCAATTCCCCTTGGAGGTGAAAAGATACTTATTCATGGGTGGTCTCAAATAATGAAGGCCCGTCCATCTTGGAGAATAGGACAGAAGATTATGTTCATGCTTTTCCATGGCTCTAAAGCGAATATCCTGTTTATTGACCACGTTGCGAGATGAAGCCGCTTTCAGAAGGTTGTGGATGCGTGGGGTGGCGCCTGGGCCTTGTCCTGGGGCTTGGCGGCCTCACCCTTGGTTAACTATAGGCAAAGTAGCACTGTTCGAGGCGTGCTTTGTACGATTGAACCTGTATAAGTACTCATACTGCTTTCAGCTTTGGTTGTTAAGTGCCCCTGCTGGTTTCAGTTAAGGTTGTTAAGTACTATAGTTTGTCGTGTTTCTTCAGTCCTATCTTCCTCCAGCCGCCAAAACCAAACCAGTGCCGGCAGGGCTGCCTGCTTTCGCCTCCCACGGCTGGCTGTGCCTCAGCGCACGCATCGCCGCCCCACTGTCTCCTAAATCGTTAACGCCGACGTCCTCCGCGCGCTTTGGTGCGCTCGCCGTGGTGCCGCCCTCTCGCGTTGTCAACATGGTCAACAAACAACAGGAATCGGCAGAAGTACGTGGAGAGGATGACAGTAGGGGCCCACCACGTCAGCGTATGGAAAAATAAAATGCTTCCTCCTAGTGTTTTCCTGACATCTGGGACCCACGACATTGGGAGCGTATATAGTCAATAGACAAGAGAATAGCACAAGATCGGCTGACACCTCGTACGTAGCTACTCGAGCAGTATTTTTTTTGTTTGGTATTGTTGAGACGGAGCAGGGTTTGAACTGGGCTGTGGTCCGTCTAGCCCAGGCTTATATTTTATGTTCACCATGTGACCAGCCCAGCTATTTTTTTCTTTGTGAAAATGAGCCCAGTTTATTTTTTCTGAAGAATACCCAATCCAGGCCTACTTATTTTTCTACTTTCAAGACGCCTACAAATCTTGAAAGTAATATGAAATGGGTTGTAAATATAAAAACAGATGACAAATTGGCAATTACTTTATAATTTCTAAATTTTATTACATTTTCAGATTCCTATTTCATTGGGCATTAACCTAATTTAAATATATCTTCAAAGTACTTTAAATCTGGCTGGACATTTCGGTATTAAAATAGTTTGGAACCCACAGAAATATGCGAAATTGGCCCTGGCCAACCAAAAAACGACTGCAATAAATTACATAAGAAGTTGCCATGAGCTATATATAAATTATTAAAAAAAGAGGGAGTGGTCTGACTTGTGGGCCTGTTTAGTTGACACGTATGCAAGATTTTTTTAGTTATTATATACGTCAACCAACGATTCTAGCAGACGTAACCGTTGGATATCAATCCAACGGCCATCGTGTTTCTTCAATCTCTGATATTCTTGCTCCAGCCGCCAAAGCAGCGCCGGCGGGACCGCCTACTCCCGCCTCCTGTGGCCGGCTGTGCTGTCGCGCAGGCCTCAGCGCCCCCTACTACTCCCACCGCTGGCCAGGGCATCCCTCTACTCACCCACATCCCCTGTTATTCTGCGGCGACGGTAGCCTCACATCGCAGCCGAACCGGTGAACGCTCGTACTCCTCTCCGCGTGGGCATCCACTGCCGCGTCTTCCCCGGCTCCGCGTCGTCCCCTTCCTATGCCTCGCCGTCGTCCACCGTCGTGGTGCTCTCGGCGCGGCGTGGTCAATGTGGTTAACGAGCGAATTCCATCATAAGAGTACTGTACGTGGAGAGGCTGACAGCTGGGTCCACGGCAGCCGCAAGGAAGTGCCTCCTTATTACGCGTAAAATAATTATTCCTCCACCTGACAGCGGGGATCCACCAGATGGGCCACCAGTATTTTGCGAAAAAACGTTTCCCCCTGACTGCTGGGACCCACTAGACGGGCCACCGTATTTCGCAAAAAAAACGTTCCCCCCGCTGTTAGCTCAGACCCACCGGAAGTGCCTCCTTCTTATGCACAAAAAAATGAATACTCCCCTGGCTAGCTAGGACCCACCTTGGTGGGAGGCTGACTTGTGGGCCTACTAAGTTGACGGGGACGAAGGGCTTTGTCAACTTAGTCAATATGAACGATTCTAGCTCTAGTGACCGTACGAAGTCCATCCAACGGCCGTAGTGATTCTTCAACCTTTGGTCTTCTTGCTCCAGCCGCCCAAAGCAGCGCTGGTCGTGTCGCATGCTCCTGCCTCCCGTGGCCGGTTGTGCTGCCGCGGAGGCCTCACCGCCCCCTACTATTCCCACCGCTGGCCAGGCCCTGCGGCGACGGCAGCCTCACACCGCAGTCGAACCAATGAACCCTCGTACTCCTCTCCGCGCGGGCTTCCACTGCCGCGTCTTCCCCGGCTCCGCGTTGTCCCCTTCCTAGGCCTCGCCGTCGTCCACCGCCGTGGTGCTCTCGGCGTGGCGTGGTCAATGTGGTCAACGACCGACTTCCAACGGAAGAGTACTATGCGTGGAGACGCTGACAGCTGGGTCCACGGCCGCAGCAAGGAAGTGCCTCCTTATTATGCGCAAAATAATTATTCCTCCACCTGACAGCGGGGACCCACCGGACGGGCCACCGTATTTCGTGAAAAAAACGTCCCCTGATAGTTGGGACCCACCAGCTACGTCTTCGCACGTAAGGAAGTGCCTGACAGTCGGGACCCACCTGGTCGAAGCGTACATAGCGTTGTCATTCTGGCCGCGAACATGTACGTACATATATACTGGTCGATATAGAGGCGCGCACGTGTCGTAGTAGAGGCGCGCACGTAGCATGTACACGTACGTACAGCGGCCGGGGTGCAAGAAAGAAAATACGGCCACTCGCGCATACGTACGGCCAGGGCTCGTGTACATGGCTGGGTCGGAACGGAGAAACATCATCGTCGTCGTGTTCATGGGGAGGCAACGGAATGCGTCGTGTTCATGGGGAGGCAACGGAATGCGTCGTGTTCATGGGGAGGCAACGGAATGCGTCGTGTTCATCGGGAGGGCTTGGATGGAACAGGCGATGGAAACGAGGCCTGGCGTACCGCAGAACGGAGGAAACGGCCTTGTGTTCGACCGGGCACGTTCGAAACGGGATCCTGTTGATCGGGAGGGGTCTGGCGTACCGCAAAACGGAGGAAACGGACCTCCTACGGTCGAAACGGGGGTCCTGTTCATCGGGAGGGGTGTGGCGTACCGCAAAACAGACGAAACGGACCTCCTAGGGTCGAAACGGGGGTCCTCTTCATCGGGAGGGGTGTGGCGTACCGCAAAACGGGACTCCACGGGATACTGTTCATCTCCACCATCGACCCCCTCCAGCCTCCACGAGCTACTGTTTATCCACCGTCGACCTCCTCCAGCCTCCACCTGCGACTGTTCATCCACGGGCTCTTGTTCATCCAGCCTCCACCGCACGCTACTCCACCGGCTACTGTTCAACCAGCCCTCTCCACGGGCTCCTGTTCAACCACCCCTCCATGGGCTACTGTTCATCTTGCCCTCCACCGTCTACTGTTCATCCTGCCCTCCGCGGGGTGGTCCTGTTCATCCAGCCCTCCACGGGGTCCTGTTCATCCAGCCCCAACCGGCTCGATCGATCGGGTCCTGTTCATCTAGAGGCAACACCACGGGGTCTTGTTCATCCACCCCCACTGGGAACTGTTCATCCACCCCCCCCCCCCGCAACACTCACTATTCATCCAGAGGCAGCATCGATCGGCTTCAGTTAGCAGCAGTAGCGAAGGAATCGCTCGATCGGGTTCAGTTAACAGCCATCGATCGATCGCTCGGCTTCAGTAACGCGTAGCCTGCAGTGCAATCGCTCGGGTTCAGTTAGAGCCCAACGCCTCGCTCGGGTTCAGTTAGAGCCAACGCCTCGCACACACGCACGTACGTGTACGAGAGAAACGCGCATCGCTCGGCCCCCGACCTCCCACCGTAACCGGGAACTCCCCGAAATTTTCCTCACCCTCGCTTCTACCACGGTTTTTTCCGTCATGGACGGCCCAAAGAATGTCATGCAGCTGCGTCTCCGGCCCGCCCAGGACGAAAAGCCCATTCTCTGTCATGATTTTTTGTCATAGAAGTAGGAGCCCACCACATCTATGATGATACCAGGTTTTGTCACAATTATCATCATAGAAGTGTCATATGTATGACAGAAAAAAATTTCGTTCGGCCCAAAATGTCATGGATGTGTCTTTTTTTTGTAGTGAGCACCTCCGCAAGGTAGGGGTTGATGACCTTCTTGAAGAACTTGTCCTTGGGTAGGGATGGCAGTTTTGCCCATGGGTATGGGTACCTGCGGGTACCCTACCTGAAAACAATGGGTATGGGCAAGACTTGAAGAGATTTTCTACCCACGAGTAATGGGTACACATACCCGCAAAATATATGGGTAGGGCATGGGTAAGAAATTGTGCCCATGGGTAACCCAATGGATACCCAGAAAAAATTAATAAATGAAAATAACTCCTATAACATGTGGGGTTAGCATCCAACTCATATGGTCCAACCCTAAATCTCATATTCCTTAAACAAGTCATAGCTCATAGGCTCATAATCACCTGCTCTCCACTCCTCATACATCCTATGTGACTCCTCAAAAAGATGAAATATCGACTCTTTGCTACCAGACTCTTGTCGAACACTCAATCCAGCGATGCCCAATTCCCATCACCGAGGGGCGCTTTCCACCAATCGCTGCTCATACTCCCCTGATGCTTCCAAGAGGCCACCAACTGGAGGAGGCCACATACGTGCTATACTACTCTACCATGGTCACTTGAATTTTAAACTCATTTCTATACCTCTTAAGAATTTGAATGCTATATATTGTACCCAATGGATACCCATTGGGTATAGGATACCCGATGGGTATGGGAATGGGTGTCAGTTTATACCCATGGGTATTGAAGTGGGTGGGTATAAAAAGTTTCTATGTGTATGGGTTTGGGTAGAAGGAGGTTGTACCCGCCCATACCCTACCCATTGCCATCCCTATCCTTGGGGCACTTGAAGACGCCATGGCGATCTAGATCTATCAGAAAAATAGCTCGAAACAAAGACAGAAAATATTTGCATGATACAGTGGTCAAAACCTTCGGGAGATTATATAGTGAATTTTTACCGACCAAAAGAAGTATCGTGCAAGAAAACGGAGTCCGGAGAGCACACGAGCTGCCCACGAGGCAGGGGGCGCGCCCAGGGGGGTAGGGCGCGCCCTCCACCCTCGTGGAAGCCCCGTGTCCTTCCCGGACTGCTTCTTATTTTCCTATTTTCTTAAATATTCCAGAGAAAAATTGCCATTAGAACTATTTTGGAGTCGGTTTACTTACCGTACCACGTACCTATTCCTTTTCAGAGTCTGAAACGTTCTGGAAAGTGTCCCTTATGTATTCCTCCGGCATTACGGTTTCAATAACATTAGTTTCAACATTTATGGGATTACCTGAGATATAATGTTTGATTCTTTGACCGTTCACCACCCTCGGATTTGTGCCTTCGAAGTTTTTGATTTTTATGGCACCAGAACGGTAGACCTCCTCGATGACGTAAGGACCTTCCCATTTTGAGAGGAGTTTGCTTGCAAAAAATATTAAACGAGTTGTATAATAATACATAATCACCTACATTGAACTCACGCTTCTGTATCCTTTTTTCATGCCATCTTTTAACTTTTTCTTTAAATAGTTTGGCATTCTCATAGGCCTGGGTTCTCCATTCATCGAGTGAACCAATGTCAAAAAGCCTCTTCTCACCGGCAAGTTTGAAGTCATAGTTGAGCTCTTCAATAACCCAATATGCCTTATGTTCTAGTTCAAGAGGTAAGCGACATGCTTTACCATAAACCATTTTATACGGAGACATACCCATAGGATTTTTATATGCAGTTCTATAGGCCCATAATGCATCATCAAGTTTCTTGGACCAATTCTTTCTAGATCTATTGGCAGTCTTTTGCAAAATCAATTTAAGCTCTCTATTGCTAAGTTCTACTTGACCACTATACTGTGGATGATATGGAGATGCAATTCTATGATTAACATCATACTTAGCAAGCATTTTACGGAAAGCACCATGAATGAAATGTGAACCACCATCAGTCATCAAATATCTAGGGAATCCAAACCTCGGAAAAATAACTTATTTAAGCATCTGAATAGAGGTGTTATGATCAACACTACTAGTTGGAATAGCTTCTACCCACTTAGTAACATAATCAACAGCAACTAAAATATGTGTATACCCATTAGAGGAAGGAAACGGTCCCATATAATCAAAGCCCCAAACATCAAATGGTTCAATAACAAGTGAATAATTCATAGGAATTTCTTGACGTCTGCTAATATTACCAATTCTTTGACATTCATCACAAGACAGAACAAACTTACGGGCATCCTTGAAGAGAGTAGGCCAATAAAAATCGGATTGCAATACCTTATGTGCAGTTCTATCTCCAGCATGGTGTCCTCCATAAGCCTCGGAGTGGCACTTGCATAGGATATATTCCTGTTCATGCTCATGTACACAACGTCTAATAACACCATCTACTCCTTATTTATAAAGATGTGGGTCATCCGAGAAGTAATGTCTTAAATCATAGAAGAACATTTTCTTTTGCTGGTATGTGAAACTAGGTGGTATAAATTTAGCAACAATGTAATTAGCATAATCAACATACCATGGAGCAGTACGAGAAGCATTTATGAGAGCTAATTGTTCATCAGGAAAGCTATCATCAATAGGTAGTGGGTCATCAAGAACATTCTCTAACCTAGACAAGTTGTTTGCAACGGGGTTCACAGCTCCCTTTCTATCAATAATATGCAAATCAAATTCTTGTAGCAAGAGAACCCATCTAATAAGTCTAGGTTTAGCATTTTTCTTTTCCATCATATATTTAATAGCAGCATGATCAGTGTGAACAGTTACTTTACAATCAACAATATAAGGTCTGAACTTATCACAAGCAAATACAACTGCTAAAAATTCTTTTTCAGTAATAGCATAATTTCTTTGAGCAGTGTCTAGAGTTTTACTAGCATATTGAATAACATTTAATTTTTTATCAACTATTTGTCCTAGAACAGCCCCTACAGCATAATCACTAGCATCACACATAATTTCAAATGGTAAATTCCAATCAGGAGGTTGAACAATAGGTGCAGAAACCAAAGCTTTCTTAAGTATTTCAAATGCTTCTACACAATCATCATCAAAGACAAAAGGAACATCTTTTTGTAAGAGATTAGTCAGAGGCTGAGAAATTTTAGAGAAGTCCTTAATGAACCTCCTATAAAAACCGGCATGACCAAGGAAACTTCTTATACCTTTAATGTCCTTAGGACACGGCATCTTTTCAATAGCATCAACTTTAGCTTTATCAACTTCAATACCTCTTTCAGAAATTTTATGCCCCAAGACAATACCTTCATTAACCATAAAGTGGCATTTCTCCCAATTCAAAACAAGATTAGTTTCTTCACATTTCTGCAAAACTCGATCAAGGTTGCTTAAGAAATCATCAAAAGAAGTCCCATAAACAGAGAAATCATCCATGAATACCTCAATAATCTTTTCACAAAAGTCAGAGAATATAGCAGTCATACATCTTTGAAAGGTAGCAGGTGCATTACATAAACCAAAAGGCATACATCTATAAGCAAAGGTACTGAAAGGGCAAGTAAAAGTTGTCTTTTCTTGATCCTATTTTGACACAGGTATTTGAGAGAAACCAGAATAACCATCTAGAAAGCAAAAATGTGTATGCTTGGATAATCTTTCTAGCATTTGATCAATAAAAGGTAAAGGGTAATGATCCTTTTTAGTAGCTTTATTTAATTTGCGGAAATCAATTACCATTCTATAACCTGTAATAATTCTTTGTGGGATCAATTCATCTTTATCATTAGGAACAACAGTAATACCTCCCCTCTTAGGGACACAATGGACAGGACTCACCCACTGACTATCAGCAACGGGATAAATTGTACCTGCCTCCAGAAGCTTTAGTATTTCTTTTCTTACCACTTCTTTCATCTTAGGATTTAACCGTCGTTGGTGATCAACAACCGGTTTATCATCCTTCTCCAATTTTATTTTGTGCTGGCATAAGGTGGGACTAATGCCCTTAAGATCATCAAGAGTATATCCAATAGCAGCACGGTGCTTCTTCAGAGTTTTCAATAATTTTTTTTCCTCATGCTCTGAAAGGTTAGCACTAATAATAACATGATATATCTCTTCCTCATCAAGATAAGCATATTTGAGAGTATCAGGTAAAGGTTTAAGCTCAAACACGGGATCACCCTTGGGTGGAGGAGGATCCCCTAGAGTTTCAACAGGCAAGTTGTGTTTCAAGATAGGTCCCTGTTTAAAGAATACTTCATCTATTTCCCTTCTTTCATTCATAAACATATCGTTTTCATGGTCTAGCAAATATTATTCTAAAGGATCACTAGGAGGCACGGCAATAGAAGCAAGACCAATAATTTCATCTTTACTAGGCAATTCTTTATCATGGGGTTGTCTATGAAATTTAGCAAAATTAAACTCATGAGACATATCCCCTAAACCAACAGAAACAATATCCTTATTGCAGTCTATCTTATCATTAACAGTATTCAAGAAGGGTCTACCAAATATAATGGGACAAAAGTCATCTTGTGGGGAACCAAGAACAAGAAAATCAGCAGGATATTTAACTTTCCCACACGAGACTTCAAAATCTCTAACAATCCCAACTGGTGAAATAGTATCTCTATTGGCAAGCTTAATTGTAACATCTATCTCTTCTATCTCAGCAGGTGCAATATCATGCATAATTTCTTTGTATAAGGAATGAGGTATTGCACTTGCACTAGCACCCATATCACATAAGCCATGATAGCAATGATCTCCTATTTTAACAAAACTAATAGCATGCCTACAACAAGTCTATGTTTATTTTTAGTATCAGGTCTAGCAATTCTAGCAGATTCATTGCAGAAGTAAATAACATGCCCATCAATATTATCGGCCAAGAGATCTTTAATCATAGCAACACTAGGTTCAACTTTAATTTGCTCAGGGGGTTTAGGTGTCTTAATATTACTTTTGTTAACCACAGTTGAAGCTTTAGCATGGTCCTTTATTCTAACAGGGAAAGGTGGTTTCTCAATATAAGCAGTAGGAACAACAGGATCATTATAAGTGATAGTCTTTTCTTCAACTTTAATAGGTGCAACTACTTTTACTTCAATGGGAGGATTATATTTAAACCACTTCTCCTTAGGGAGATCAACATGAGTAGCAAAGGATTCACATAAAGAAGCTACTATCTCAGAGTCAAGTCCATATTTAGTGCTAAATTCACGGAAAGCATCGGTATCCATAAAAGATTTAACACAATCAAACTTAGGTGTTATACCTGACTCCTTACCTTCATCGAGGTCCCAATATTCAGAGTTGCGTTTAATTCTTTCCAATAAATCCCATTTGAATTCAATAGTCTTCATCAAAAAAGATCCAGTATAAGAAGTATCGAGCATGGAGCGATTACTGAGAGAAAGTCGAGCATAATTTTTTTGAATAATCATTTCTTTTGAGAGCTCATGATTGGGGCATGAATATAACATTGACTTAAGCCTCCCCCAAGCTTGAGCGATGCTTTCTCCTTCGCGAGGCCAAAAATTATATATATAATTACGATCACGATGAACCAGATGCATAGGATAAAACTTCTGATGAAATTCCAATTTCAATCATTGGTAGTTCCATGATCCAATATCATCACATAGCCTAAACTATGTCAATGCATCTCCCTTCAAAGATAAAGGGAACACCTTCTTCTTGATAACATCCTCGGGCATACCTGCAAGCTTAAATAATCCACAAACTTCATCCACATAGATTAGGTGCAAATCAGGATGCAATGTTCCATCTCCTGTAAAAGGATTAGCTAGCAGTTTCTCTATCATACCCGAAGGAATTTCAAAGTAAACATTTTCAGTAGGTTCAGTAGGTTGAGGAGCAACTCTTTCATATATTGTGCCTCCCTGTATCCCCAACACCAGATTGCATAACCAAAAAGTTTCGGGAGTTTATAGGTGGGAATTCAAGTAGCTCCTAGAATATCTTTCTGACAGATACATGATATGGGATTGGGTAAATCTCTATCATATGTTTGTTTCTAGCTTATTTTGCAAGCCAATCCTTTGCTTTTTTTGTGTTGTGGTATTCGAGTTGCTTCGAAGTCAAATGTGGATTCCATACCTTTTCTAAACGGTGTTCTCATATTTCTATGTGGATACTAATCCTTCTTGTTTATCGAGATTGTCGTGCCAATTCTTTTCCAACCGGTTCGCTTCTCGTCAAGATGATCCTATCATTTTCCCCATTCGCAAGATCACCTCTCAGTTTTCCCAACGTTGTTCGTTTCATCCGTTCCCAAGTTGCCTTTGTTTTCCATCCCTCCCAGCTTTTTTCTTCAAGGACTCGGAGATATCTAATCAACTATCCATTTTATTCATGTGAAGTCTCTTCATTCTTTTCAATCAATGTTCTTACCCGGTGGTTCTCATGAAGATGCTTTACAAGTTCATCATTCTTCGTTCTCATTTTCTTCCCTAGTGGAGTTAATTCAAGATTCGGTGTTGAGCATATTCCTTTCATTTGTCCAATGATTTCCCAAGCTGGTGCACCTCTCAATCATTCACCTCTCGCTATTCATTTGTTCTGGAGTGCTGAAGATATATCAGAATATTCACGTTTACATTGCTAATCCGTTCAAGCTATTTCGAGGTTGTTATCTCATTCAAGTCATTTAATTCAACGGGTGCAATCTCTCTTCAAAATCATTTCAACAGTGTTTCTCTTGAGTGGGCCCTAACCTACAGGTCTTTTCCCAGGATCTTACCTGATTCTTCTAATTTATCCGGAGCGATTCCCAAATTATTTTCAAAAGTGTGACGTAAGAATGGATTCCATCAGTCATATGCCTCCTTCTTCGCTTTCATATTATTTTTATCTTTGGCTCAATCTTTCTATTCTTCATTCCGGAGTGCCTCAACAATTCATGGTGGTGTTTCTCATCGTCATTCTCAGCGTTAAAGACCGAAGAAGAGTTTCTCTCAAAACTTGGTTCGTTCTCTCAAATATTCATAGTTCAAGCTTGATGCCATCATCTCATAATTGTTTTGATTGTGAGAATTCTTTTCATACCCATCTGAAGGGAGTCTTTTTGTCTTGATTCTCCGGAGGCCATCATTTTTTTCTGGTATAATATTTCATTCTCAGTTTTCAGCTTTGTTCTCCAACTATTCTATATTGAAGCCTCTTCGTTCGTCTCCGTATTCTTCGGGGGCATTGTTCAAGTATTATCTAGCCAGCTCATGATCTCTTCATTCTCTTGTATCTAATTCCCTCAAGTATCTTTGTTCATTTCTAATTCTTACCGGCGATTTGTTCTCTTTCTTCATCGTTTTCAATTTTATGTCGGTGCATTCAAGGTTCCTCTTCCTTTATCATCACATTAATTCATTCGTTTCTTTCCAAAATCCTACCAGTGTTCCATTGAGTTTGAGCAATATCTCTATTCAATCCTTTTTTTCAATGAGTATAAGTAGCATGCCTATCTGTTGCTTGTCATCAATTTAAGATGGTGAAGGATACGCATAACATAATTCTTATTCTTGTTTCATCCAAGTGTTTAATCCCTTCCTTCGGAGTTTGTTCATGAGGAATAAATTCTCGGTTCGAAGTGTTTTCATCTTTTCTTTTTTGGAGTTCCAAGCTCTCTCATTTATCTCGTCGCGAAGCTCCATCTAAATCATTGCAAGGCTACACCTTGTTCTTTCAACTTCTCTTTCTTTCTCTCATCCTTTTATTACCGGAGTCCTTCTACAGTTTTCTTCATGGTGGCTCATCAGTATTTAATTCATTCTTCAAGTGTTCATCAAGATTCTGGTTGGAAGAGCTCAGGTATTCTTCTTCTTGAATTATGAAGTGCAATTCGTTCGACCTTATCTTTGATGTGTTGGTATGTCGTTCTTGACAATTTACCTTCATGTTTCATGATAAACATGTTGTCAAGAATGAGATATTTTAAATCCATCAATCTCTTTGTGGGAGTTATCTTGGTATAGATTTCACCTAAAGCCTTCCCTAAGGAATGTTGCTATTATGGTGTTTATCAATGATCCAAGTTTCCTCCTATTCTTGCGGTGAAAGAAGTTTTTCCATCTCTTCGTTCACCTCAGCTAATCAATCTCTTGGTAGTGGCTGGTTGTCACCTCATAATTTTGAGATGTCTCCATAAGCCCACGAGGATCATGTCCTTTCATATTGATCTTCCAACAACTCCGTTCAATCCTTCTTTTTAAGGATGCTCTCTTAAATTCATTTCAGGTAGAACATGTTGTTTTCTTCTCCGTTCTTTTGATTCCATTCTTACATTTGTTCCGGAGGCATTATGATGTTACTCTCTTCGACCCATCATCTCATTTTACCAAGATCATGTTCTTTTCTCTGCTTATCCATTTAACCGGAGTGTTGTGTCCTCTCTCAAGTTCTTTTCATCTTATCAAGTCTTGCATCTCTTTTCAACCGGAGTGTTGTCTGATGACCCACAAGTGTAGGGGGTCTATCATAGCCTTTTCGATAAGTAAGAGTGTCGAACCCAACGAGGAGCAGAAGGAAATGATAAGCAGTTTTCAGTAAGGTATTCTCTGCAAGCACTGAAATTATCGGTAACAGATAGTTTTGTGATAAGGTAATTTGTAACGAGTAACAAGTAATGCAAGTAAATAAGGTGCAGCAATATGGCCCAATACTTTTTGTAGCAAAGGACAAGCCTGGACAAACTCTTATATAAAGGAAAGCGCTCCCGAGGACACATGGGAATTATCGTCAAGCTAGTTTTCATCACGTTCATATGATTCGCGTTCGGTACTTTGATAATTTGATATGTGGGTGGACCGGTGCTTGGGTACTGCCCTTACTTGGACAAGCATCCCACTTATGATTAACCCCTATTGCAAGCATCCGCAACTACAACAGAAGTATTAAGGTAAACCTAACCATAGCATGAGACATATGGATCCAAATCAGCCCCTTACGAAGCAACGCATAAACTAGGGTTTAAGCTTCTGTCACTCTAGCAACCCATCATCTACTTATTACTTCCCAATGCCTTCCTCTAGGCCCAAACAATGGTGAAGTGTCATGTAGTCGACATTCACATGACACCACTAGAGGGATGACAACATACATCTCATCAAAATATCGAACGAATACCAAATTCACATGACTACTTATAGCAAGACTTCTCCCATGTCCTCAGGAACAAACGCAACTACTCACAAAGCATATTCATGTTCATAATCAGAGGGTTATTAATATGAATAATGGATCTGAACATATGATCTTCCACCAAGTAAACCAACTAGCATCAACTACAAGGAGTAATCAACACTACTAGCAACCCACAGGTACCAATCTGAGGTTTGGGTACAAAGATTTGATACAAGAGATGAACTAGGGTTTGAGATGAGATGGTGCTGGTGAAGATGTTGATGGAGATTCACCCCCTCCCGATGAGAGGATCGTTGGTCATGACGATGGTGATGATTTCCCCCTCCCGGAGGGAAGTTTCCCCGGCAGAACAGCTCTGCTGGAGCCCTAGATTGGTTCCGCCAAGGTTCCGCCTCGTGGCGGCGGAGTTTCGTCCCGTGAGCTAGCTTATGATTTTTTCCTCGACGAAAGACTCCATATAGCTAAAGATGGGAATCAGAGGGTGATACGTCCATTTTGCATCATGCTTTTATATTGATATTTATTGCATTATGGGTTGTTATTACACATTATGTCATAATACTTATGCCTATTCTCTCTTATTTTACAAGGTTTACATAAAGAGGGAGAATGCCGGCAGCTGAGATTCTGGGTTGGAAAAGGAGAAAATATTAGAGACCTATTTTGCACAGCTCCAAAAGTCCTGAAACTTCACGAAAGACGTTTGCAGAATATATAAAAAAATACTGAGTGCAAGAAGTTCACCAGGGGGCCACACCCTGCCCACGAGGGTGGGGGGCGCGCCCTACTCCCCTAGGCGCGCTCCCCCTACCTCGTGGGCCCCCTGGTGGCCCTCCAATGGTCATCTTCTGCTATATGGAGTCTTTCAATGAAGAAAAAATCATAAGCCATCTTCCCGGATGAGACTCCGGCGCCATGAGGCGGAACCTTGGCGGAACCAATCTAGGGCTCTGGCAGAGCTGTTCTGCCGGGGAAATTTCCCTCCGGGAGGGGGAAATCATCGTCATCGTCATCACCAACGATCCTCTCATCGGGAGAGGGCAATCTCCATCAACATCTTCACCAGCACCATCTCCTCTCAAAACCCTAGTTCATCTCTTGTATCCAATTCTTATCTCCAAGTCCGGGATTGGTACCTGTGGGTTGCTAGTAGTGTTAATTACTCCTTGTAGTTGATGCTAGTTGGTTTATTTGGTGGAAGATCATATGTTCAAATCCTTTATGCATATTAATACCCCTCTGATTATGAACATGAATATGTGAGTAGTTACGTTTGTTCCTGAGGACATGGGAGAAGTCTTGCTATTAGTAGTCATGTGAATTTGGTATTCGTTCGATATTTTGATGAGATGTATGTTGTCTCTCCTCTAGTGGTGTTATGTGAACATCGACTACATGACATTTCACCATTATTTGGGCCTAGAGGAAGGCATTGGGAAGTAATAAGTAGATGATGGGTTGCTAGAGTGACAGAAGCTTAAACCCTAGTCTATGTGTTGCTTCGTAAGGGGCTGATTTGGATCCATATGTTTCATGCTATGGTTAGGTTTACCTTAATACTTTTGTTGTAGTTGCGGATGCTTGCAATAGAGGTTAATTATAAGTGGGATGCTTGTCCAAGTAAGGACAGCACCCAAGCACCGGTCCACCCACATATCAGATTATCAAAGTACCGAACGTGAATCATATGAACATGATGAAACCTAGCTTGACAATAATTCCCATGTGTCCTCGGGAGTGCTTTTCTTTATATAAGAATTTTGTCCAGGCTTGTCCTTTGCTACAAAAAGGATTGGGCCACCTTTCTGCACCTTATTTACTTTTGTTACTTGTTACTCGTTACAAATTATCCTATCACAAAACTATCTGTTACCTATTATTTTAGTGCTTGCAGAGAATACCTTGCTGAAAACCGCTTATCATTTCCTTCTGCTCCTCGTTGGGTTCGACACTCTTACTTATTGAAAGGACTATAATAGACCCCCTATACTTGTGGGTCATCAGAGGGCCACCAGGGGTCCCATGAGGCAGGGGGCGCGCCCAGGGGGGTAGGGCGCGCCCCCACCCTCGTGGACGGTGAGTGGCCCCCCTCTGGTACTTCTTTCGCCCAATATTTTTTGTATATTCTGAAAATAATTCCCGTGGAGTTTCAGGACTTTTGGGGATGTGCAGAATAGGTCTCTAATATTTGCTCCTTTTCCAGCCTAGAATTCCAGCTGCCGGCATTTCCCCTCTTCATGTAAACCTTGTAAAATAAGAGAGAATAGGCATAAGTATTGTGACATAATGTGTAATAACAACCATAATGCAATAAATATCGATATAAAAGCATGATGCAAAATGGACGTATCACTATCTGAATTTGTTCTTCCTTATTCCTTGTTTATCTCAGTTCAACCGGAGTGGTTTCAATTCCTTCTTGTCCATTGCGCTCGTCATTCATAGCTTTGCAACCTCCAAGGTTCACATGGTGTTCCTTGTTTCTCTTTTCTACCGGAGTGCTCTCACTTGTGTTCAACTCTGTTGTGTTCTTCTTTCAAGTTTTCAACCTCTCAATGTTCATTTGTTTCACTCGTTTGTCAAAGAAGCAACTTGTCTTACCTCTTCCTCTTCTGTTTCTCCCCGGTGCCATCCTTGATCTCGGGTCGAGATCTCTTGTAAGTGGAGGAGAGTTGTGACGCCCCAAGACCGGCGCTCCAGATGCCTTTCCATGGATTCCAAGATTCGTCTTGTGAGTTGTTGGTTTGTTGCATTCATCATTGCATCATTTGCATTGCATCATGTCATCATGCAACCCTTTTTCAAACTCAACTAAATAAATCATATGGATTTTCGATCCATTTAAAACGAGGGAATTCGCATGGTGATTTCTCTTTATAACATATCCTCCCAATATATTAGGGGGCTATAATAAATATTCCATTAACTTAGAATCACCCATAACACATTTGCATTATTCTTCAACTCTTCTTTTATCCGACTCAACTTCCTATCCTTCCTTTTCGACCTTTTAGTAAAAATTGATTTGCAATTTTACTTCTCCATAAATGTTCCAAATCTTCCCATAAATCACATCTGGTGTTTAGGGTCACCCGCTATAATTTCAACCCATTGGAGTTCATTTGAATGGGGTTCGAAATTCAAACTTGTCTGGGTTAAATCCAACACGTGTGGATTTTACTTCCTCTAAAAATGCTCAGGCTATTTTTGTCAAATTCCTCGCATTTTTTTGAGTCCGGGAAAATAATCCCCATGCCCAAATTCTTTCCCTAACCCCCTCTTTCTTTTTCTTCTCTTTAATTGTTTTCTGCTAAAGAAAATAAGATTTAGAGAGAGAGAGAGAAGAGGGCCAGCCCAAACTCCCCTTAGCCCAGCTGGCCTCCCTAGGCCCAACTCCAGCGTCGGCCCACCTCTCCTAAAGCCCAACCGGCGCCCCCACCAGCTCTAACCCTAGCTCGACCGATCCCATCACTCGATCCCCTCCTCTCTCTCCTTCACCTTCTCCCTCGCGCTGCCACCCCCAGTAACCACGTGCCCGCGCCCGATCTCCTCACCCCCGTGCCTCTACGCCGCCCCACGCGCAAGGAGTGGCGCCCCGCGCTCGGCTTCGATCTCGCCGCCGGCGACGACCAAGACTCCTCCCGCGCCGCCTCTCCTCCTGCTTCTCCTCATCGTCCCCGACCCGCCTTGACCTCTCCGCCGCGTCCTCCCTCTCATCCGTGTTCGTCCGTCGCCAGGAGCTCAAGCCCCGCCATGGCCGCGCCTCCCTGCTGCCGAGGCCCCGCCGCCAAGTCCCGCCTGCGTCCTCCTATAGAGCACCGGGACGAACGGCAGTAGCTCCTCCTCGCCTCGTCCACGTCGACGGGAGCCGTGCCATGGACCTCGGCACCCCCGCCGGAGTGAGCTCGTCCCCGCCGCGCCAAGCCCCTCTCCATCGCCCCCGCCGCACTGCGCCCTCGGGCCCCGCCGGACCTCCTTCCTCTACTCCAAGTCCGCCGCTCCGTCCTGGGTCTCCGTTGGCGTCGGCCTCCTGTCCCGCCGGTCTGCCTCCCCAGGCCGGCAGCAAGCCCCGCTATCGCTGCTCTTCACCAAGCCCCCAGATCCTTCCCTGTTTTGCAAGTCCAGTGACGACCACGCCCGTTGACTCCTGGGATGCCTGCCGCTGCTGCTATTTTCCCCTGTCAAACGAACGAGCACGCCGCCTCCCCGCCACGGCGCCGCGCCCCTATTCGTCGTCGTTGTCACCACGAGCCCCGTGCCCACTTCCTGTCGCTGCTCGCGCGCCGCCCTGCCTTGCTGCTGCCCACCAGAGGCCTTTTTGTCTCGCGTTGTTTTGGATCAGCAAGGATGAGACGCCAAGACCCGTACCAGGACCGTCAAGCTTTTTCTCTGAGAATTTTGCCAAGTACCACGAGGATGCGCCAAGTACGACCCGTGTACGACTACGTGGACTCGTCAAGTATCCTTTGGATGCGCCAAGTTCCACGATGCCGCATAAGTTTCTTCTTGAACGTGTACAACTACGCGGATTCGCCAAGTATCACGACATCCGGAGCCCTCAGATACGTCAACTTCAACTACCGTCACAAGAACCGGGATCGGCAAGTCCGAAGACCCCAAGTACCACGACATCTTTGGGAGAACCGTGAACATCAAGTTCCTCTGCCACAAACGGTTACAGTGTTGTGGATCCGGCAAGTACCCTTTCCGGATCACTGAGTTTGTCTACGAAATGTGTACCACTACGCCGGAGACCTAAGATCTGTCAAGTTCCTCTTCGAAATGTATACCACTACTTCCCTCGACGAACTTGAACCGTTTCAAAAATGCACGCTTCAAAGGTATAATGACGAGACGACTGCCTGTGAACGAATGCATATGTGATGTATGAGATGCCCGTGTTTACACCGTGTCCGAGTTGTCGCTTGCTCGTTCCTTCTCGTTTGCCATGCCGTCGAACCATGGGAACCCGGTAATCGGGATCATCCCATCATCTCTAGCTTGTTCTGCACATCCGCACACTTTTCTTTTGCATCGATGTCTCAATTGAGTTACCGGGACCGGAATGTTGCCGTGGCACCGTTTCTGTTTCGTCACCGTGGCACCCTTTTTCTTCCGCCATGGCGACAAATGACTCATATCATGCTCACGTCAGCATTTTTATAAAACTTGCATATGTCATCCGCATCATGATAACAACATTTAAAATGTTTAAAATTGATGTTTGCATTAAATTGCTAAATGCACATGGGGGGTCTGGAATTATTGTTGTTGTTTCCGGCCTCATTTAAAATGCCTAAATGTGTAGTTTACTTATATTTCACCTTTTGCCATGTTAACCAACATTTAATCTTGGTTGTACAATTGGAAAGATGACATTCACATATCTTGGACTACCACTTGGTACATCCAAACCATCGGTCCAAGGCAAAATGCCTATTGTCTATAATATGGAAAGAAGGCTCACATCTACATTATCCTTGATGTCCTATGGCTCCAAACTTTCCTTACTAAACACGGTCATCACCTCACTTACAATTTTTGCACTTTGCACTCTGAGATTTCCACCAAAAATCCTTAAGCTGTTGGACAAATTAAGAAGGAGATGCCTCTGGACAAAGATGACAGAACAAGGTGAAAAATGCAACTCTCTAGCTGCTTGGGACAGAGTTTGCAAGCCCAAAAAAAGTGGGGGGCTTAGAATCATAAATCTTAAGATACAAAGTGATGCTCTCCTCCTAAAATACTTACACAACTTTTACAACCGTCATGACCTTCCTTGGGTGGACTTGCTTTGGACCACCTACTATACCAATAAAATTCCACATGCCTCTGACCCATGTGGATCATTCTGGTGGAGGAACATCCTCAAGCTAACTCCCATTTTTAGAGGAATCTCAGAAGTTGACATGAGATGTGGAGACAATGTACTAATGTGGAAAGACCTATGGTTGGAAGAAATTATATCTAACACACATCCTAGAGCATTTTCTTACGGGAGAAATGAAGACTGCTTAGTCAAAGATTTCTTGACAATAAACTCACTGGATGAAGCATTCTTTCTACCACTCTCTACACAATCCCTATGTAACGCCCTGAGACCGATGTGCCAGGTGTCGTCCAGTTATTCGCTGTTGTTGCCTTGTCATTGCTTGCGTGTCATGCATTGCATATCATGTCATCATGTGCATTTCATTTGCATACGTGTTCGTCTTATGCATCCGAACATTTTCCCTGTTGTCCGTTTTGCATTCCGGCGCTCCGTTCTCCTCCGGTGGTCATTTCTACCTACTTTCATGTGCGGGTGTTAAAAATTTCCAGATTGGACCGAGACTTGCCAAGCGGCCTTGGTTTACTACCGGTAGACCGCCTGTCAAGTTTCGTACCATTTGGACTTCGTTTGATACTCCAACGGTTAACCGAGGGACCGAAAAGGCCTCGTGTGTGTTGCAGCCCAACACCCTTCCAAAGTGGCCCAAAACCCACTTGAACCTCCTCCATCATCTCGGTCGTTCGATCACGATCGCGTGGCCGAAAACCGCACCTCATTTGGACTCTCCTAGCTTCCTCTACGTATATATATGTGATCCCCTCTGAAATATTCGCGGATGAACCCTAAAAATTCCTCCCCTCGCGCCGCCGGACGTGTCCTCACCGCGCCGGACAATGTCCGCCGCACCCTCCACCTCACTCCGACCAATCGGGTCGTGCCACATCAGCAGCGCCGCCGCCCCGAGCCACTCAGGGCGCGCCACTTGGCATCACCGCCTCCCTCCGCCGCGGCCCGGGCAGGCCCGCACCGAGCCCTCCCGGCCCACGCGCCTCGCGCCGCCAACCGCCTCTCCGCCGGCGCTCGACCCGCCGTGCCGGATTCCAGCTCTGCCGCCTCGTCGCCGGCGCGACCTCGCCGGTGCACCGCCGCCGCCCGGCCCGCGCCTCACCGGTCTCCGCCACCGCGCCGCCCGCGCCGGTCGTCGCCTCCTCCGACCTCTCCCGCCGCCTCCGGCGATCCCCGCCGCCCTGGCCGAGCGCCACCGCCACCTCGATGCCGCCTCGTCTCCCGTGCGCCCTCCGGCGACCTCGCCGCCGTCGGCCGTCATCATGTCTCAGATCCGGCCAGGTGGGATCAGATCCACCCGGCCCGCCAACCAAACAGCCCCGCGCCGCCCGGATCTCCTCGTCCCGGATATCCTCATCCGCCCGTTGACTTTTTCGGAGGTATAATTTCACTAAGTCCCCGAAATTCCCAGATCCATATGCCCATGTTCATCATATCGTAACTCCGCATCCGTAACTCCGATTTGAGCATATAGCATATCAAAATGTTCGTCTCAGAGAGAACATCATTTCATCTCATTGCATCATTTTCATTTGAGTTCATCTTGATGCCTGAAATGCTATTAGAAGAGTGCTATTTGAGATAATCGTTAGATCTGCTGCACCAAATAGCTATTTATCATTTTTGCCATGATTAATGTGTGCATGATATGCCCCTGAGCTCTACATGTATTTTGTTATATACTTCGCCATCTTTCCAGAGGTGCCATCCATGTATTTTTGTGATGTGTGTGGTGACTAGAACAAGCTTGCAAAGTGGTGCATTCGTTAATACTGATTTCAGGGACTTAGCATTTCCACTAAGTCCTTGATCTGTTTATTTCAATATGCCATATGTTCATGTTGTTTCCTAGTGATCCGTGCCTCTTTTGAGGATGATCAGTAAGGATGTTTTGTTAATCTTGTAGTGCTCTATCCATCCATGTCTTTGTTTGCAATTATGGAGCACCCTAGTTTGAGTCAATCGAGCTCTACTTTTGTCATTTCGTGAATCTGGGCAGATTGTCTACTTGTTAGCGATTTTGCCGAGAATGTTGTAGTTGATCCGTGCATGCTATGTTATTGTTCTTGCCATGACTAGCTTGTATAATGTGTATCCTTGATGTGTGTATACTTAGATTGTCATGACATGCTCTGTAGTGAGTGCATCGAGCTCGTAAACATGCCTACTTGATATCTGATTTGCATGCTCCAGTTTTTCACCAAGTCTGTGATCTGATTATGTTTTTGCCATGTTCACATGCTTGCAATTGTATTCTCTGATCCCGTTTGGCTCAAGGTCACTAAGGGACTTTTGTTAAGCTCTTTGAGTAGCTTCATGACATGCTTTACTTTGCCATGTTCAGGTCCTGTAGCATAGAGTTTTCGTGCTCCAAAGTGTGCTACCTGATCTGAAATTCCAGACGAGTGTTAATTTCACTAAGTCTGAAATCTGTTTGCCAAATGCATTTTTGCCATGCTTTTTTGAACCTGTTAATGGATGAATTGGCCGTATCTCAGTGCTAGTCTTTTGTTAGGCATCATGAATGGATCTCTGCCATGTATTTTGTTGCCATGTTTGGGTGATGTAGCATGTTTAACTTGTTGCATTTAGATGGCTACTTGCTGTATATCGCAGATCGGTGCCATATTTGAATTGCTTGCCATTTTCAAACCGTGACTCCGATTCTGGTGATCTTTATATCGTTTTTAAGCGATTTCATCTCACCTTTCCAGTGGCACACTTGGATTTCCAAGTTGAGGCCAGGTTCAATCATTCCTTGTCAAATCATGCATATGCATCGCATACCACATCCCGCATATCATACCTTGTTCATGTGTTGGTTGTTTACTATGTTGTGTGCTTCTTTCCGGTGTTTGCTTCTTCAGGTTGGTTCCGGTAACGTCGCGTTTGTGAGGGCCCGTTCGTCAACGTCCGTTTGTCTTCTTCATGGACTCGTTCTTCTTCCTTGCGGGATTTCAGGCAAGATGATCATACCCTCGAAATCACTTCTATCTTTGCTTCACTAGATGCTTGCTTTTTTGCTATGCCTATGCTGCGATACCTACCACTTGCTTATCATACCTCCCATATTGTTGAACCAAGTCTCTAACCCACCTTGTCCTAGTAAACCGTTGTTTGGCTATGTTACCGCTTTGCTCAGCCCCTCTTATAGCGTTGTTAGTTGCAGGTGAAGATTGAAGTTTGTTCCTTGTTGGAACATGGAGATGTTGTTCCTTGTTGGAACATGTTTACTTGTTGGGATATCACAATATATCTTATTTAATTAATGCATCTATATACTTGGTAAAGGGTGGAAGGCTCGGCCTTATACCTGGTGTTTTGTTCCACTCTTGCCGCCCTAGTTTCCGTCATATCGGTGTTATGTTCCCAGATTTTGCGTTCCTTACGCGGTTGGGCTATTATGGGAACCCCTTGACAGTTCGCCTTGAGTAAAACTTCTCCAGCAATGCCAAACATTGGTTTTACCATTTGCCACCTAGCCTTTTCTTTTCCCTTGGGAGTCGCGCTCCTGAGGGTCATCATTATTTTACCCCCCCCCCCCCCCGGGCCAGTGCTCCTCTGAGTGTTGGTCCAACCTGTCAGCTGCCGGTGGCCACCAGGGGCAACTCTGGGCTGGCCTACCCGTACCTAGGACAATCTGAGTGTGCCCTGAGAAAGAGATATGTGCAGCTCCTATCGGGATTTGTCGGCACATTCGGGTGGTGTTGCTGGTTTAGTTTTACCTTGTCGAAATGTCTTGTAACCGGGATTCCGAGTCTGATCGGATCTTCCCGCTAGAAGGAATATCCTTCGTTGACCGTGAGAGCTTGTGATGGGCTAAGTTGGGACACCTCTGCAGGGTTTTGAACTTTCGAAAGCCGTGCCCGCGGTTATGGGCAGATGGGAATTTGTTAACGTCCGGTTGTAGAAAACCTGAAGTTGACCTTAATTAAAATGCATCAACCGCGTGTGTAACCGTGATGGTCTCTTTCCGGCGGAGTCCGGGAAGTGAACACGGTGTTGGAGTTATGCTTGACGTAGCTTGTTTTAGGATCACTTCTTGATCATACTTTCTCGAACATGCTTTGCCTTCTCTTCTCGCTCTCATTTGCGGATGTTAGCCACCATATATGCTAGTTGCTTGCTGCAGCTCCACCTCATACCTTTTACCTTACCCATAAGCTTAAATAGTCTTGATCGCGAGGGTGCGAGATTGCTGAGTCCCCGTGACTCATAGATACTTCCAAAATCAGCTTGCAGGTGCCGTTGAACCGTGCAGATGACGCAACCAAGCTCAAGGAGGAGCTCGATGAAGATCTTGTCCTTTGTGTTGTTTCGTTCTAGTTGGTCAGTAGTGGAGCCCAGTTGGGGTCGATCGGGGACCTTTGTCGCATTTGGGGTTCTTCTTTTATTTTGGTTCCGTAGTCAGATCTTGATTGTATTTGGATGATGTAATGCTTTATTCATGTATTGTGTGAAGTGGCGATTGTAAGCCAACTATGTATCGCTTTCCCTTATGTATTACATGGGTTGTGTGAAGATTACCTCACTTGCGACATTGCTTTCAATGCGGTTATGCTTCTAAGTCATGCTTCGACACGTGGGAGATATAGCCGCATCGAGGGCGTTACACCCTAGAGGAAGTGCAAGATATGCAAAGTTTGGTGACACACATTACATTGGACAACAACCAAAACGCAAAAGATGTCTGGACTTACCCTTGGAGAGGAAGAGAATTTTCAGCCAGCAAATACTACAAATTCTGCATTAGGGATATGAAGGCCCATAAAACTTACCACTGGCTATGGAAATCAAAGGTCACTGCTAAACTCAAGGTCTTTGGTTGGCTCATGCTGTCTGATAGATTGAACACTAGAAACATGTTGAAGAGAAGGCAATATAACATTGGTACTAACCTCAACTACCTGCTGTGTGGCCAAAAAGAAGAAGACATTGATCACATGATCCTCACATGCCCATTTAGTCAAAATTGTTGGTCAACCTTTGGGTTAGACCCTGGAGATCAAGCCACTCGGGCTGTCCTGGCTAGAACAAGCTAAAATTAATTGGGGCAGGCCTTTGTTCATGGAGGTCATCCTTCAAGCATCCTGGAGCATTTGGAAAGAGAGGAACAACAAACTTTTCAGGGATATAAACCCCTCCTACCACTCTTGGCTGGCCAGATTCAGGGAGGATTTTAGTCTCCTTCAATATAGGGTTAAAGACAACAAGAAAGAGTTTATCTTCTTACTTTTAGATTCCCTACCCTCTGATTAATTGTACCCTATAGTCAGATTCTACCCCCACTACAAAAGGAGATGGGGTGAGACTTGTACATGATGTAACTACTCCTTGTAATTGTGTTATAATATATAATATATAAGATAGTGGGAGCCTCTCCCACTGTTCCAGTTCCTCAAAAAAACATTTAATCTTGTCTACTTCTTAAACGGGAGCAAACTAAATAAATGAATGTGGTGTTTCGTCAATATGCAACTCGTTGCATATTGAGCTCCACTTAATTTGTAGTGTTGTTTGTTGCATTTTGCCATGCCATGCCTCTTTAAACCGGACATGCATCATACTTGATTGTGCATCATGCCATGTTTATGTGGTGGTTGTTTACCATGATGTTTCCTTCTTTCCGGTTGCGCTTCTCCTTGATAGTTTCGGTTACGTTGCGATTGTGAGGATCCGTTCGACTACGTTGGTTCGTCTTCTTCATGGACTCGTTCTTCTTCCTAGCGGGATTTCAGACAAGATGACCGCCACCTTGGATCTCACTACTATCTTTGCTATGCTAGTTGTCCCGATGCTATCATTATGTCGCGCTACCTATCACTTGTTTGTCAAGCCTCCCAAATTGCCATGTCAGCCTCTAACCTTTTCACCATCCCAGCAAACTGTTGTTTGGCTATGTTACCACTTTGCTCAGCCCCTCTTATAGCGTTGCTAGTTGCAGGTGCAGTTGCAGGTTGTTCCATGTTGGGACAAGGATTTCATGGATATTTTGGGATATCACAATATCTCTTATTTAATTAATGCATCTATATACTTGGTAAAGGGTGGAAGGCTCGGCCTTATGCCTGGTGTTTTGTTCCACTCTTGCCGCCCTAGTTTCCGTCATACCGGTGTTATGTTCCTTGATTTTGCGTCCCTAACACGGTGAGGGGTATGGTACCCTCTTGACAGTTCGCTTTGAATAAAACTCTTCCAACAAGGCCCAACATTGGTTTTACCATTTGCCTAATAACAACTAAAACTTGCATAGGGACTTGCTGGCCCCCGTGGATTTTTAATCAACCCCCCCCCCCCGGCCAGTGCTCCTCATGAGTGTTGGTCCAACCTGTCAACCGCCGGTGGCCGCCAGGGCAACTCTGTGATTGGCCTACCGGAAGTTTGGACAATCCGGTCATGGCCTAAGACGAGATACCGCGACTACTATCAGGGTGTCGCCACGCCGGGAGGTCTTGCTGGACTTGTTTTATCATTGTCGAAATGTCTTGTGCACCAGGATCCCGAGTCTGATCGGATGTCCCGCGATGGAGGATTGTCTCCACGGATCGTGAGCTTGTCATGGGCTAAGTTGGCACACCCTTGCAGGGTTTAAACTTTCGAAAGTCGTGCCCGCGGTTATGTGGCGGATGGGAATTTGTTAATATCCGGTTGTAGAGGACTCGAAGTAAACTCAATTAAAATACACCAACCGCATTGTGTAACCGTGACTGTCTCTTTTCGGGAAAGTTCGAGAGGAGAACACGGTTGGGTTATGTTTGAACGTAAGTAGTTTAGGATCACTTCTTGATCATTACTAGTTGCGACCATTTGCGTAATTTCTCATCTTACTCTGGTATTCGTAAGTTAGCCACCATACATTGCTTAGTCGCTGCTACAACCTCACCACTTATCCCTTTCTTACCCTTTAAGCTTTGCTAGTCTTGATACCCATGGTAATGGGATTGCTGAGTCCTCGTGGCTCACAGATTACTACAACAACAGTTGCAGGTACAGGTGATGCGATGTTCATGACACGAGAGCGATGTTTATGGTTTTGGAGTTCTTGTTCCGCTTCTTCTTCGTTCGAGGGATAGGTTCCTGGTCGGCAGTCTGGGCTAGCAGGGTGGATGTCGTTTGAGCTTTTGTTTGTGTTTCATCCGTAGTCGGATGTTGTTCTATGTATGATGTATTGATGTATTCTTGCGGCATTTGTATGCCTTGTATGTATCCCCAACTATTTATGTAATGGTTTGATGTAATGATATCCACCTTGCAAAAGTGTGTCAATATGCAGTTCTATCCTTGGTGGGACCTTCGAGTCTCTTTAGGATAGTATCACATATTGGGCGTGACACGACCCACGAACCCTACCCTCAATTGATCAATCTTCAAAGTTCCTAAACGAGGCCAACCCTGATTCATGGCTACCAGCATTTTCTCCATAGCGAAGCACATGCATTGTGCTAGGAAGTAGCTAGCTGAGGGCAGCCCTCACATCCTGCTTGACGAGATCAGATTTGTTGAGTTTTAAACATTCCCTTGCATTGGCGGCTCGCCAACCCTGATTCATGGCTACCAGCATTTTCTCCATAGCGAAGCACATGCATTGTGCTAGGAAGTAGCTAGTTGAGGGCAGCCCTCACATCCTGCTTGACGAGATCAGATTTGTTGAGTTTTAAATATTCCCTTGCATTGGCGCGGCTCAATGACAGGCGTTTCATGCGGCGATCGAGCTCGTCGCCTCTTGTTCGGACGTGTGTGACCTAGTGAACACTATGACCACCGTAAAAAGGAGGATAAGTGGCGCCATGGGCGGGTTAGAATGGAGTTAGTGGACCTATGCGCGTGTGTGTATTTGGGGGGGGGGGGGGGGGGGTCTTATTGTATTAGGAGTGTGAGATGTCTTTTGTTTTCTCTCGGTGCAACGCACAGGCATGTTTACTAGTTTGTTGAAATTACAGAAATCATAGTTAGATGAAGACATATTTGCAATTGCCAAAGTTTTACCTTTGCATAAGAAATACATAATTTTCTTCCTCCAACCCTCTTGCATAGTAGACATGAAGTGCGTTCTACTACTACAGTGGGGCTGCTCAATCTCACAACCATGGAGAAGACAGCGTGCATGAACTTGCAGAGATGATTGAACTAGTATGGTATACATGGACATGTTTCTCTTCAGTCCAGATAATGTTCATTTCGCTTTGTTGTTGAAGCACCAGTTCTCCTTCGTCAACTTTAAATAAGGGCAGAGTGGAGTGATTAACCTTGTACAATCCAACAACCATGGAAAGGATGCAACGATGTGACAAGATATAGATGTGGTGATTTAAGTGCTATCATGTCACTGGTTGGCATCAATTGCGGTGAGCACTCGACTACTTTGCCCAAGAACATGCTAGTTCAATTGCAACCAACAATCAGTGACCTTTAAATCAAACCATGAAAACTCTCTTTATTTTTACGTTGTTTGGTAATATGATCTATGTTCTCTATACAACTGCTGAGGGTGACCCCGTAAAAGAATGAGAGAAGTTACTCGTCTGCAGTATATATCCTCTTAGTATGGAGAAATCCGGCAAGAAATACAACTCAGAAGGCATGAGCATCTGAGCAGATGTTTTATATGCTTAGTTGACCAATTGTCCTGTCGCGCATGCAGACCCATCATCATCAAAAAACATTACTGGGAATTGAGGCACACGACCACTTGAATAAATACCGACTGCTCATTCTTATCCCTGATCAACTCTGAATTTTGTGGACAAGCTTGAGCTTGACATTGACCTTTGTGGTTTTGGGCGTGTGCAAGTTTCCACGTTGGATTTGTGGCAGCTGATCATTTAATGCCATTCGATGGGTTCTGCATTTTTGCTAGTTTTTCCCTTTGGTCGACCATTATGTTTGGCATTTTTACCCGTCAGAAACTTCAGTGCATGCTCGAGCGTAATCTTCTTTGGGTCTTGAGTCTGTAATCAGCCATTTTCAAGGCATTGTTAGACTTGCAATGAGAACATCCAAATTGAGAACTGTACAATTGTAACTGCGTATTTCTATTAAAGTTTCTTCGTAACCAGTTGACAACAATGCCGCAAACATCAGAATCTCATTTCGTATGGTTTCTGGTATTTAACAACACCAACACGTACCTTTGGCACTGGAGCAAGGGTTCCCCTGTGCCGGATACTAAATCCAGCTTTAGAATGTGTCATAAGTACTCGATGCTCGTCATCAGGATGTTTTCCCTGTTGGCAAAGATATCATCATGATGTAACTGAACAACACGTACAAAAATCTAACATTATAGAAAAGAATACCAGAATTTTTGGATACTGCAATAGCTCAATTGCATCTTTGATAGTGATAGAGTCAACATCTTTGACCTTGAAAGTTAGATATCTGCAATAAGTTTCTGGAAAGACAATTTGAAACGGTAATAATTAGTTAATTACCTCAGAAAGAGGAGCTCTTTTCTGAGATGCCCCTTTCCGATCCTCTCCAACCTGGATGTAGTAACCATAAGGACCTTGTTTCAAGAAGACCTGTAGAACGAGCAAAACTGTTGTACACACTTCCTACCTGAAAAATAAATAAAGCCAGATGCCATATAGACTGAAAGAAAAAAGACCTTTTCACTTGTATCAGGCATGACACCAAGTAACCTAGGTTCAAAAGACCTTGGAATTTGCTCGGAGGTTTCATTTTCATCATCTTCATCTGATAATGTGCGAGCGATGTACCTATCATAATTAGTTTAGCCATTAGGTATGTTTGGTAGTGTCCCCGTAAAAAAAAGATGATAGTCAATTATAATCAAGAAACTGCAGTGGAAATTACAACTTGTAACAATAGAGAACAAGGGTTACTGCAGAGATCAAGCTCCAACTTCAAGGCATTTAATGTTCATGAGTAGGGATAACAAGATCATACTTGCACTTCGGATGTCGATCACAGCCTATAAAATAGCCTTCTCCATACCTACTAACTTTAAATCTGAGGGTTCCTTCAGAACAACTGCAGATATTCAGCAAACAGTTAAGTAGTATCAAGAAAGAAACATGGTTAATGCATCGCATAATAGGGTAACATCCTAGTTCGCAAAAAATAAATAAAAAAAATAGGGTAACATCCTAGGTTTCCCCTGCCAACTTAATATGGACGAACTGTGCAAACATCTACGTTTGGGAAATGGCAAGTATTAAAAATTAGACTTCCTAAACAGGATTAAATACTCCCTCCGTCCCATAATATAAGATCGTTCAAGCTATGTTAGCTTGAAAAACGATCTTATATTGTGGGACGGAGGGAGTAAATTATTCAAGTATAATTATGGCATGCCTTACCTAGGGCAAATCCTACTGTCGGTGTCAAGGTCAGGAAAGAGGATAGGACAGAATTTCTCTTCAAGCATTCTCTCTACCTGCAAAAGTGGGTGATTCAAATGTAGATTCAAATTTCAGTTAGTGATCTAAACACTCTTATATTTCCTTACGGAGGGAGTACTTAAGTAACTGCGGGATGATAAGATAGCAACTTATTTGCTACACTAACAATGATCTATCAAAAGGACTAGATCTGCATAATTATCCATTATAGCATGCTACAATGGATGGGATGATGATGAGAAACAATAGAGAGGAGGAAAAGAAAAAGGAAATCAGAAGACAAATCCATTTGACTACTCCTAGGTAATTCTGCCCTAGTCTAATTATTTGTTTGTCTTAGCTTTAGCTACTGTTTCGGGGGAGACATGAGATCTCACATGTGAACTCGTGAGATCAACCCCAAAAAATCATATTTAGACGTTCCGAAAAAATCTGAAATTATTTGATAACATCCATGTGGGGTATGTCTACAACTCCGGAAAAAATCAGCTCGAAACTCGATGTAAATTTAGAGATTCAAAAAAGACAAATTCGAATGTGAATAGTGGCAGCTTTAGGTGAGTAGTAGTTTGACGTTATTCACATCTGATTTTGTCTTTTTTGTTTCTATTAATGTAAGTCGAATTAGGAGCTGAAACTTTTTGAGGTTGTACATCAAACATTGATGTGTGCCTACAAAAAATTGAGAATGTTTGAACATGTATTTTCAAAAAAATACATCTCATTGATCTCACCTAATGTGAGATCTCACACAAGTCTAATCCCTGTTTTCTAGGGTCTTCTAGCTGTGAGTATAATCCTAAATCTTAAGTAACATTTTCTAGAGTGTTCTAGAGTCCTCACCTCTAGTTCATAACCAGCCTATGTACCCCACTACCTATAAGAGACTTGATGTTTTTATCCAAGATCTTGGACTAGATCTTGTGCTCTAGGAGTTTTGGATTGAACTCCTGCTGCCATATCGGCCTATATCGCCTCTAGAGCGATATCTAGCGCAGCACATTGAAGTAGTTCCTTCAACGTAAGTGTTGTCCATTTTGTAGCAGCAAGGTGGAGTTCAATCCCAGCCAGCCTCCTCAACCTTGCGCTACTTCAGATGAGCTCAGGTGGGATTCAACATCCTATTGGAGGTGCAACAATCCCATCTAGGACTAGTATGCTATTTAGCTGGGGGATCAGTGAGCTGGTTACATCTTACTTTGTTCATCTATAAGCCTGTTCCGAAAATATTATAGCGAGAACTGCAAAAAAGGGTAATTAGGTAATACATACAAAATTTTGTTTGAATAAGAATAAGGGCTCTAGAACTGTGTTTTAGTTGGGTGATAGCAGCCTTTCAAGCAATAATGACAAACTATCCATCCAAAATAAGATATATCCGCAGATGTAAGAGAATTGTCATAGCCCACAACTTATCATTTGTCCCTGGAAGAAATGCAAAACTTGCTAGTTTCAGATGATATGTCAAACAAAAGCTGGTTTGACTATGAGATAGTAAAACTTGGGAGTAATAACCACATGCGAGATGTAGTTGTTTACGTGAAAAACCTTCTGGGTGCAAGGGTACAGATATTTTCCAAGGAACCACACAAAAAAAATTACCTTTCTGACATCCCACTGCCTAGCATCTCCGCAATATTTGCTGAATCGTTCCCAGTAATCTTTCAGGAGACCCTTCCATTCAGTTGACCCAGCAGAGACATTGTCTAGCTGTTAATGAACCAGAAAAAGGAACATTAACAGGATTATTACAACAACTGAATTCCTCATATGCCTAGTTACTTGCTGTTAACAAAAGAAAGAAAAATCTTCATATTACCACGTTTCCTATTCGGACATCAGCGTAGTTCTCATCTTTAAGGAAAAGGGTTATCCAGTTGAGGATCATAGCCTTATGGCAGATTTATATATTGACTCTGTACCCTCAGTTCTATTATGAATTTACAATTAATATCTTTAAGGAAAAGGGCTATCTGGTACTCTGTTTGGGAAACCATGTAAAGTTTCAAACCTGTAAATCACATAGCCCAATATTCTACTGAGCACCAATAAAACCAGTGTATATATTCGTATTTCTTTCCCTAGTAAATGTTGTTTGGATAAAAGGTATTTAGTTTGCTTGCTGGGAATCCTGAGCTAAACACAGAACTAAGTGAGCTCAGACATGATTACAGGAACAGGGAGATGAATAGAAGTTTCAGTATTCAACACACAACATAATCTGGTCAACCTAACAAGAGCTCCAATATCTGAATCACAAATTTGGTAACCTAAAATCTTAATATCACAAGCGATCAAGATGCTCAATTGAGTAGCACATCTGACAATTATAACACCGCAGATCTTGCTGGGGAGGCCAAGCATGGAGAAGCTGTGGAGGGAGTTGTCCGTGAGAGGCGTGGATAGAGAAGACATGAGCAGATCAGGCGAGTAGAGGAGGCGGGCAGTGAAGGAGGCTCGTACGGCAACAGAGGAAGGGTGGAGGAGCAGCTCGGTGCCGCCGGTAAGACAAGGGGAAGGGTTGTGCTAGACCAATTAGGAGCGCATGGAGCCATTGACAAGCTGGAGAAGCAACTAAGGAGGAGAGCTCGTGGCGGCCGGCATCACCCCGCATGTGGTGGTCGGTGCTCGCGTCTCACTCTGACATGATATTTGTTCTATTGAAATCCGAACCAGCCTACCAAATTATTACTTTCCGGGCGTCGAGGAATACGACGTATTGGGGTTGGACCAAAACAGGGGATCCAAACGAATTTTGAAAGTTCTGAGCTAATTTATTCATAGGCCTGTAATTTACACCTGTATTAAGATCAAAACTGGGCTTCCATACGGGCTTTAAGAATCATAGGCTTAGGGTAGAATTCCATCTTGACTCTGTACCCTTGATTCCACTATGATCATTGATCAAAACTTCTAAGAAAGGATAAATAGTGATGCAGACGCTGTCATGGTCATGGACTTACCCAGCCAAGCTCAGTACGAGACTGCACAAGGAATGGGAACTACCCCACTGGACTGGGCTATGCTTGCATGTCTTCATATTTGGATTTGTTGTTAGAATAATCCGAGGCACGTCGTCAATCATCCGAGGACCAAACAATCACACAAGGCACGACACCGAGATTTGTTAACGAGGTTCACCAAACTCGGCTACATCCTCAGGGCCTGACTATGGGCGCTCCTTCCCGTGACACCAACACAACACCGAGATTTGTTGTTAGAATAATCCGAGGCACGTCGTCAATCATCCGAGGACCAAACAATCACACAAGGCACAACACCGAGATTTGTTAACGAGGTTCACCAAACTCGGCTACATCCCCAGGGCCTGACTACGGGCGCTCCTTCCCGTGACACCATCACAATACCGCAGACCGGCCACCCGAGCACCGGCACACGCTGCTGGCTCCCCCAGTGTGCCTGTGCTATTATGGTGGCGTAGGTTACATCGTGTGTCTATCATTGCATTATATAGGAGGCCGAGGATACAAGTGCCCTATTAGGACACGACTCCTACCTTATCTAGACACAGTACAACTTAGAGTCCAGATGTAACCTACCTTGTAGACAATATTCGGCACAACTCCAAAAAACTCCACCTTGGCGAAATATTCTCCACCATCTTGAATCCGTCTATGTGTCAAACTTCCATGTACATTGGACTTAAGCTTATCCATGAGTACAACTGCTACTTCTAGACTCCATGTGACTCCACCTACAACTGTAGTCCCTTCTTTTGTTGATCACAGTCAACACTCGAGCAAAATTTTGTTCCTCTTTACTCTACTTTGTGCTCCCAACTTCCTGAGTATCCGTTCAACACCATCACACACTGATCATTGATCTGCATGAAAGTGAACAACTCACTTATTACATGCCACACATAAGAGTAACCTGAACTCAACATCCTCGCTCTTTTTCGACCGCCTGTCTAAAACTTGAAGGAATTTCACTGTTGCTTGTAGTCATCCCGAGTCAAATTCGTAGTTGTCTCACCACATGCCTGACCAGCAGAGCCGTGCTCCGTCTCCATGTCCCATGCATACTGCACACCTCGCCGCTATTAGCCTATTACCGCATAGAGCCTCTGCTATCTCGTCGAGTCTCAAGGGTCGCAAACCCACACCACTCAACCCCCACTGCAGAGTACCACTGATCATCACTGACCGATGACGAGTTTCACTTTTTCATCGGACCACTAGGCTCTAGTCTGAACCATGTGTCTCTCGCTTTTCCCGTTCAATAGGCTTCGACTCTCTGTCAACTTACGTCGTAGCCCCTCAATCAGCACCAAGTGGAATCCCCTGTCGAACTCCAGCTCCACCTTCAACATAACTCCATGGTAGATGATCAGTCCACCCCGTGCCCCGTCGACTTCAAGCTCTCATGCATACGCCGTCTTGAATCAACCCCGCGCTATAGTCTTGTCGAAGCCACACAAGCCCTCGGACATGTGCCACATGTTTCCACGCCCATAAGTCGATCACCATGAGCATCACGATTCCTATGTCGTCTTCGCTGAAGGTGGAGCTGGAATAATCCGAGGCATGTTGTCAATCATCAGAGGACCAAACAATCACACGAGGCACAACACCGAGATTTGTTAACAAGGTTCACCAAACTCGTCTACATCCCCGGGGGCCGACTACGGGCACTCCTCCCCGTGACACCATCACAATACCGCACACCGGCCACCCAGGCACCGACACACGCCGCCAGCTCCCCCTGTGTGCCTGTGCTATTATGTTGGCATAGGTTACATCGTGTGTCTACCCTCACATTATATAGGAGGCGTAGGATACAAGTGCCCTATTAGGACACGACTCGTACCTTATCTAGACACAATACAACTCAGAGTCCAACTGTGACCTACCTTGTACGCAATATTCGACACAACTCCAACATTTGTTAGATGCATATCTTCACATCTGGTTAGTTTGGATACGGTATTATCTTTAGTTGATTTGTCGCGCTAGATATCCTTGTCAGGTGGCTGCCAATATAAGCATGATATTACCATCTATTTTCATCAAGTAATAAATAACAAAGTCTTGCCAAATCCCTAAAGTCCACCGTTGGTCTCTCCCTTGGCTGGCTATTCTAGATCTCTTCACCCAAGCTGTGACCACCATCTAGAGTCATTCTACCCCAAGTCGCTACTGCTGACCTCCCTCTTTACATGTTTACCACCAATGATAAACCAGGTTTATGATAGGCACTCTGCTGGAAGTGTAGAAAATTGATCCAGAAGAAATGATTATCCTCATTTGTTGGTTATAAAAATTCTGAAGATGTCATTCATCAGAAAATTCATGGAATAATTTGTAGTCGAGGTTTCAACAGATTGCCATGATCTAGTGCCAAAGGGTTTGTACAGACCCCCAACACCAACATCAACACCACACACACACACACACACACACACACACACACACACACATGCAAGGAGGCTTATTGACCGATTTGGATATCTCCCAAGTTTTTTCGTATTGTATTTCCATTGTAAATTGTGATGAAAAGCCTTTTCTCCTTCTAAACAATTCATTTGATAGTAACCTGCCTTCAGTTATGATTTTAGTGGAACTCCACTGTGCAGATTCATATTGTTTAAATGGACGAACAGGGTTGCACATCTCCAGATGGCCAACATTGGGTAGAGGGATTTAATTTATTGTACAACTACCAGTCAGTTTTTTTATGGCTACTTGCCACAACCAGTTTTCCCATAATGGATTCAGAATCACAATTCCTAAATTATTCTGCAGCCATAATGCTGAGGTAACAACAGGACAAAAGCCCAAAACTACTCAATTTTTCATATTTTGAACCAGTTACACATTTCTAAATAATATTGATAATAGTATTATTTAAAACAACAGGAAAAATGAACACGGTATAACCGTTCTTTTCAAAGTATGTGGATCTAACTTCCTACTGAAATCAACTTGCAGCTTTCCAGGAATTTCATATTATCCTAAACCACTAGCTAAGCTGGTTTCTGAAACCATAGCAAAGAACATGCACACAAAAAATGTACAGATAAGCTACAGGCTGAAAAAAAATTAGTACCTCCGTCTCCATGTTAGCAGTAAAGCTGTAATCGGCAATCTCAGAGAAAAGATGTGAAAGAAATGCTGAGACCTGAAAAACAGATGGTGTTGAGCATGTGTAAAAATTAGACATAGAAAGCTGAAATCTCATACACAAGAAAACTGAAATAGTGCAACCTCAGCTAGGTGAACTGAAAGAACGCCTTAAAACACAGGCTAAAGCAATATGCAAAAAAAATTAAACAGCAGAAAAATGAAATAACAGGTGAAGTGTACTTGGACATTTGCAAAACCATGAAATGTACAGCGTTGTAAGGACATCATTTCATCTTGATAAGAGACATGAGAAAGAGTAATAAAGGTACAATTACAAAGATGATGAGTTGGTACAATGCATACAAATGCACTGGCAGTGCAGACAATGTAACAAAAACAATGCACGTAACTGTCAGACATTATTTCTGAGCAAGTCAACATAATGGAATTTCAGATGGCATCACGACAGAAGTTGTTTTGACAGGATCTTTGCAGAAGGGTGAAGATGGCATCAGGAACAAGGATATACCATTCGACCGCGGAATTCAGGGTGCAGAACACGACTTTTTACTGTCACGTATTTCCGGTCCTGGATGGCACAAGTATGGCAAAAACTCTTATCCATTAGCACAAGTAGTTGCTAATTATAATGAATGAAGAAAGTACCGCCAATGGTAATTAATGGAACTACAAATTTGGCATATGGTGAATTCATAAGACCTCGCAACTGCTGGTCTCGGCCATGTGTTACTGTTATCAAAACATGATACTTGTATTTAGCATGGAGAAAACTGTAAACTAACCAGTTGTGCATACTAGTAACCACCCGGGAGAGAGACCTGTTAATCTGTACTAGAAATCAATTGAGTACGCCAGGTTTCAGAAAACCGAACCCATGTTGCAGACCACTAAAAAAGTCAACTTTCCCAGCAATCCAAAAGTCAACTGTGACATGCATTGCTAAGTTACCGCATGTCACGTGTGAGCTTTGTGGCATGTGGCCATGTGCAGCACTCGAGGGCAATTACATGAACCAACTAACCCAAAGATGTCATTCAGCATTAACGTGTTCACGAGACTTGACTCAGGAATCATCAGATATACTAGAAATAGCTAAACGGACATTCAAGAAAGGGAATGGGATGTATTTTTCACATAACAATAGATAGCACGTTAAGCTACCTGCAACACCCTCATTATAGAGGCGTACGTAGATGGCCTTCCGATTCCAAGTTCCTCCATCTTTTTAATCTGGCATTACAAGGCACGCTGTGAAAATCATAGGTTATAGAACAAACCAATACTAAGGAACCCTTCTTATTTCAGGCATGTGCAATTACAAGAGGAATACCAAGTGAAAAATCCAAACCGTAGGTTATTACTGACCAATGCACCCTCAGAATAACGGGACGGAGGTTTAGTAAAGTGCTGTTCAAGATTCACGTTAATGGGAGACACCAAATCCTTCATCTGAGAAAAAGGACATATGCTATGACATAGTTCAATGATGGCCAGCAATCTGTGGTCACATGAAGAAAAAAATGGGTACAGAAAGGGAATATCAGAGGCCAATCAGCAACTGCTAACCTCTAATTTGGACAAGGCCTCGAAATTATCCTGATGTGCAGTTTCTCCTTCGGGGTTTTCACTGGACCCAGTTGCTTCAGTGTCCTACAAGCAACACATTCTCATTATTTGGTTCTGTAAGCTCATAAAACTGAACACTGGGCACACAGTCATTTTACAAAACACAACCATCTTCTATCCATGTGAAAGCTTAACTATTCACTCCTTAGGGGTTGTTTGGATAACGGGTATTTAGGAAGCTAGTTTTCCTCGATCTCGTTTAGCACCGCAATAAACCCATAGTAATAACGGGTATTTAGGAACAAAGTTAGGTATTTAGGAAGCTAGTTCCCCCCACCCATGTCCACAAAAAGCCAAATCTACAAATGGGTTCAAGGCCTTCTTAATCCAAACATGATTTTCTATGAGTGCATACCTAACTGAATTATATATAAACAAAACCGGTTTTCCAGAAAATCTTCTTAAAACAAGGTTTACTAAAACTGGTAGGTACTACGTACTTGCTATCCAAACAACCACTTACGGAAAACTAGAAGCTAACGCATAACAGTAAAAATTAGAGATGCTGATGAATCGGCAGAAATTCACGCTTCCAGCAAAGGCAGGAAATGGGACATCCTGTGGTGAAAAATACATGACAATCTACGGGGTATTACATGATTACGTACAACACAAAACGCACTATAAAGCAATTTTAATATAGATAAGCTATTCAGTAGATTTACTAGTGAAAACAAGGCATATTTTATTCCCATACATAAGAATACAGAATGCAAAAAGATCAACATTGCATCAGTTGAAGATAAACCTTCAAGCAAGTTCAGTAGAAAAAATCAATAACGTACAGTATTGTTTGTATACTTCACAAATGCACACCATAAATGAGTCGAAACTTCCCCGCAAAAAATGAGTTAGGACATGTTGAATTTGTAGAGGATGTCAAACTAACCAGGAAGAACCAGCTGAAAATGGCCAGTTTTCATAACAGGCCAAAGCCCGGTTTGTCAAAAACAAGACCAGTTGAGAGTTGAGACCATTAAGCACACCCTGATATGCATCCTATGCAGAATAGGTGTATTAGTATTATCATTGTTGCATAAAATGGCTGTTAGATTTAGTTTGGCCCTGATATCCTAAATTATATCCACATCCAACTGAGAACATATTGTCTTCTATGTTCATATCCTAAAAGAATAAAGTGGTGGATCAGACAGATTGTATTTGAGCCATGTCACCCCTAATACACACATACATATATATGCAGAGTTATGAATAGGGTTTGTGGTGGGAACTGGGAAGAGAGGGACAAGGGAAAAGGGAAAAACTCCCTAATTCTGGTTAATTCAACTGAATGGATGCCTCGCGTTTCGAAGAGGGGTAGAAGACCTAACAACTTCAAGTAACAAGAGAAAGGAATCTGGTCATATCTTAAATAATTCGCTTAAGGTCCGTGAAATTAAACAAGGAATCTAATCACATTTATATCTTGCAGCAGGCACTGGGCACCTCCTTTGATGTTGATGTGGACCAGCTCACATTGTAACAGATACAGACCAAATTAAGGTTACAGAGATGATAAAGATGAACACAATTATGCAATCATCCTCATCCCTTGAAACATGAAATGATATCATGAGTGAGATGAATACAACATATTTCCTACTAAATCTACTCATGGGCTGGCCAAAGTAGCATAAAGGAAAGTGGAGAATGCTACTGTCATGTGGGGCCAGCCCTATAGGCGCAAGGGACCTGCACGGGCCGGCCCTGCACCTGCCTAAAAATATGTCCTAGTTTAATTATAGTTTTTTTTAGATTAGGAGTCTAGGTATTAGTTGGAAAGGTTTAGTCCCGTAGAAGGTTACCCTGCCAACACCCAATTGTAATAGGAGTCTGTAATCTGGTCTTGTAATTAGGCTATATATAGCCAGCCCTTGGATCAATAAACGCAAGCAGAAAATAACCTACAACCTCACCTCCTTGCTCCTGCGCCACGGCGCCCCTCCTCAACCCCCTTCTCCAACCATAGGCCGGCGAGGGCCTCGCCCTCGTCCTCCTACAACCCACGACTACAACCTGCGCGGCAATCAGCCAGGCCGTGACAACTTGGTATCAGCTTCCTCGTCGATCCCAGCGGCCATGTCTCCGCCACCGCCGCCGGTGCCCCTGCCGCAAACCCTAGCAGACCTCGCGACCAAACAGCACGAGGATCATGAGGCCGTGGTCGCCACTTTGAACAGCCTCTCGGAGGAGAACCACACCGCTCGGACAGAGCGCGCCGAGGACCGCGCCACCCACCAGTCCATCACCGAGACGCTCAAAACCCTCCAGGGCCAGCTGGCGGACATGTCACAGCAGCAACGTGCACAGAACCTGGCCCTCCTTCGGCTGGAAGGCAAGGGCACGCCTCAATTGGGTTACCGGGCTCCTGCGGCCCTCAAATGCGTCATCCCACACCGGGGGCCCAGCCGATCTGGCGGATCGGGCTCCGCGCCTCTACAAGATTGATTTTCCCCTCTTTGACGGGGCCAGCGATCCGCGACCATGGCTGACACGCTGCAATCTCTTCTTCCTCGGGCAGCGAACGCCGGAGTCGGATAAGACGTGGCTCGCCTCATACCGTCTCACCGATGTCGCCGCATTATGGTATGGCCACCTCGAGACTAAGCTGGGCCAGCGGCCATCCTGGACCGAGTTTCAAAAACTGATAGCCAACCACTTCGGACCGCCGACCCGCGCCAACCCCTTTGGCGAGCTGATCTCCACCCACCGCTCCGGCACCGTGGCGGAATACTCCAAGCGCTTTCTAGAGAATCTTTCTTGGGTGGGCCCCATTGCTGACGACGATGAGCGGGATATCTTCACCAACAACTTGGGCGAACCTATGAAAACTCAGGTCGAGATGCTGAAACCGGCGACTTTGGACGCGGCTATGGACTTAGCAATCTCCTTTGAGCACCTCAATATTGTCACCAGCACCGCGGCCACCCCGGACCGGCCCAGCCGTCCACTCCGCCCCATGGCCGCACCTACTCCGGCCTTACCGGACTCCTGCAACCCCACGCACGCGCTCGTCTTTAAAAGACTCACGCCCGCCGAGATGGATGAACGGCGCGCTAAGGGTCTCTGCTTCTATTGTGACGAGAAGTTCGCGTGGGGCCATCGCTGCAAACAACTGTTCTACATTCAATCCGCCTACGCCGAAGAGGAGCAGTTTGAGGACTTCCAGGAGGCACAAATCTCACTCTTGGCTGTCACTGGAATTCCCACCAGCGACACAATGCAGGTCACTCTTCGCATCGGGGACCGTGACTTGGTCGCCTTGCTTGATTCAGGCAGCACTCATAACTTCATCCACGAAGAGCTGGCCACCATCGTCGGGCTGCCTTTCTCCTCCAATAGTCGCTTGGGAGTCACGGTCGCTAATGGCGATAAGGTGACCTGTCGGGGACTCCTTCAGCAGGCTGCGATCACCATTGACAAGGAGCGTTTCGTTGTTGATCTGCATGCCATTCCATTGGGCGGGTTTGACATCGTCCTCGGTACACGATTCCTCAAAACTCTTGGGCCAATTCTCTGGGATTTCACTACGCAGTGGATGTCGTTTTGGCACTCGGATCACCATGTGGAGTGGTCGGGCCTCGGCTCCCTTGGACGGCCTGCCCACCTACATGCGTGCGAAGGCAAGGACCTTCTGGACAGCCCGCTGGCCACTTTCACCGATGTATTCGCCGACCCCCAGGGCCTGCCGCCGCAGCGCGCACATGACCATCATATTCATCTTAATCCCGGGGCACCGCCGGTTGCTGTCCGTCCCTACCGCTACCCAACGATTCAAAAAGATGAACTGGAGCGCCAATGTTCAGAGATGCTAGTTCGCGGTCTGATCCGTCCTAGTTCTTCTGCATTTTCATCCCCCGTTCTACTCGTCAGAAAGGCCGACGGGACTTGGCGTTTCTGTATCAACTACCGTGGTCTCAACCTTGTCACCATCAAGGACAAGTTTCCAATTCCCGTTGTCGATGAACTTCTGGATGAACTCAAGGGCGCCCGCTTTTTCACCAAACTGGATCTTCGGTCGGATTACCACCAGGTTCGGATGGCCCCTGAGGATATCCACAAGACGGCATTCCGCACACATGAGGGCCTCTTTGAGTTTGTGGTGATGGCAAGGATTACGAGTCGACGAGTCGTTCCGAGGTTGAGACTCATAGACTAATCGGACTAGTCTTAGACTAGTGCTGGACTAGTCGACATAGTACTGTAGTACTCAACTACTAATACATAGTAGCAGTATGGAGTAGTATGTAGTAAACTGTACAGCACATTACAGGCCAGCAGTGCTAGCCAACACTAGTCAGGCCCAGCCCAGCCCAGCGCCACACAGCACGCCCCCACCAGCTGGCCCATTTGGGCCCAAGTGGCTAGCCTATACTTAACTCATGTCCCAGCCACTGGAACCCTAAGATCCCAATCGATCCCAACTCAGCCGCCAGTGCCAACACGCACGGGAGCACATGCGCATGCCCCGCGCCTCCGGCCGCTTCCGCCGGCGAGCTCGCCGACCACCGCCGTGCCTCCTCCCTCTCCCTCCCTCCCTCCCTCCCTCTCTCTCTCTCTCTCTCTCTCTCTCTCGTCTCAGGGCCGCGCTCGCCTATGGGTCATGGCCACGGCCGCCGCCCGAGCACGAGCTCCAGCCGACGGCCGCGCCTCGCTGTGACATCCGCCGTCCCGGCGATGAGTGGCGGCGGCCTCGTCCAGCAAGCTCATTTATACCTCCAAAATTTTGAGTCGCTCGACTCGATTTGGTCGACTAGCCCAAACTAGTCGTCGACTAGTCCATCCACGGCTCGACTCGGTCTGCTAGTCTACACGAGAAATGCAGTCGACACTCACTTTGCGACTCGTCGACTAGTCGAGCGACTAGTCTAGACTAGTCGTTCGACTCGTAATCGTTGGGTGATGGCCTTTGATTTGACAAATGCTCCAGCGACGTTCCAAGCACTCATGAACGACGTCCTCCGTCCCTACCTTCGTCGGTTTGTGCTTGTGTTCTTCGATGATATCTTGATCTACAGCTCATCCTGGTCGGGTCACCTACGTCATGTCAAGCTCGTTTTGGAGGCTGTGCGCACACATCAACTGTTTCTCAAGCGCTCCAAGTGTTCCTTTGGGGAGGAAACCATGGGTTATCTGGGACATGTCATTTTCGTTGCAGGAGTTGCCATGGACAGCGACAAGGTTCTAGCCGTGGTAGACTGGCCGGTTCCGCGCACCGTCCGCGCTGTGCGTGGTTTCTTAGGACTGGCAGGATACTACCGCAAGTTCATCCGGGATTTTGGCACCATTGCAGTTCCCCTCACAGTGCTCCTCAAGAAAGATGGATTTCTTTGGACGCCTGCAGCGACTATCGCCTTGAAGCCCTTGATAGCAGTATATTCGTGCTTGTCAGGTTTGTCAACGCAACAAGACGGAGCAGCTTCATCCAGCCGGCTTATTGCAGCCCTTGACAGTGCCATCTCGTGTCTGGGAAGACATCTCCATGGATTTCATTGAGGCACTTCCGAAGGTGGGCGGCAAAAGTGTGATATTGACCGTCGTGGACCGTTTCTCCAAGTATGCGCATTTCATCCCATTGGCGCATCCGAACACTGCGGAGTCCGTTGCTAAGGCCTTCTTCTCCAACATTGTCCGACTTCATGGGTTTCCCACATCCATCGTTTCGGACAGGGATGTGGTTTTCACTTCGGGCTTTTGGAAGGCTCTGTTTGCCGCCGCGAGGACGCGCTTGCACATGAGTTTGGCCTTCCATCCGCAGTCTGATGGACAATCTGAGGCCGTCAATCGCGTCATCACCATGTACCTTCGTTGCATAACTGGGGATCGCCCCCGGCAGTGGCTCTAATGGTTGCCTTGGGCGGAGTACTGCTACAACACTTCGTACCACTCAGCGTTGAAGGACACTCCTTTCCGGGTGGTTTATGGATGGGATCCCCCCTCATTGCGGGACTACACGCTGGGCGAGATTCGCCATCAGGCGGTGGAACGGCAGATCCTCGACCGCGATCAGTTCTTACTTGACATCCGTGAGCGTCTCCTTCAGGCAGCACAACAATACAAGCATTACTATGATGATAAGCATCGGGCCCTTTCTTTTGATGTTGGAGAGTGGGTTTGGCTCCGTCTTCAGCACCAGCTGGCAGCATTCCTTGGAGTAGGCGCCAAAGGGAAATTGGCTCCCAAATATTATGGGCCTTTCAAAGTCCTCGCTAAAATCGATACGGTTGCTTACCGTTTGGAGCTGCCCCCACGCGCCCGCATTCACAATGTCTTCCATGTCGGGGTCCTGAAGAAGTACCATGGTCCACCGCTGGAAGTTCCGCCGATGCTTCCACCTCTGTTTCAGGGTCGAGTACATCCAACCCCTGTCCAAGCATTGCGTGCTCGTATTGCTCGCGGTGTCCAGCAGGTGCTCATTCACTGGGAGGGCCAGCCGGCGTCTGCTGCTTCATGGGAGGATGTTACAACCTTCCACGAACGTTATCCAAGCTTCCAGCTCGAGGACGAGCTGTTTCAGAATGGAGGGGGAGATGTCATGTGGGGCCAGCCCTATAGGCGCAAGAGACCTGCACGGGCCGGCCCTGCACCTGCCTAAAAATATGTCCTAGTTTAATTATAGTTTTTTTTAGATTAGGAGTCTGGGTATTAGTTGGAAAGGTTTAGTCCCGTAGAAGGTTACCCTGCCAACAACCAATTGTAATAGGAGTCTGTAATCTGGTCTTGTAATATTTTCTTACCTGGGCAAACATAAGTAACAGAAGATCAAGAAGCCTAGATACTTACCTCATAGACAGCTTGGTACCCCTTGAAGTCAAGCCTTGACGCAGATGAATGAAAAATCATGTCTCCTTCAGGATTACCAATACCAACTTGTATCTACAATGCAATTATTAAAGTGCACACAGAGTAAGAAAATAAGCATTGGATTTTACAGGATATATAAAATAATGAAAATCCAAAACAAAAAGGTAGAATTTAGCATGTCTTGAAGTTGCGTAGCAAAGAAAATGGAAGTCATTTTCATTAACTACCAAGGCATCAAATATATATATTTAGCACACAACCAGAATTCTGTTTGAAGAGCCACAACAAATGGGATGAAATCTCTCACGCCTAAGTTATAACAAATTCTAATAGTTAGATGCCTCATCATCATGTTCTCGTACTCAACCATATCATATACAACTAATCTCAAAAGATGACCACCACATTTATTCTTACACTTCGCATACATGCCGGTAGATTGTAATTCCTCTGTTTCACCACACTTATCCATTTTATTGAGAAATGCCAATTCAGAATGTTAAAATAGCCGGATTCTCTCCTGTTTTACCATTATTTAAAAAATAAGAAAGGTTCACGGGTAAAGTATTTCGCTTAATATGGCCATCGGCCAGCTTTCCATGCTTACTTGGTTTTGTTCATAAGATTGCTAGGCGACAGTTGTGGAACAGATGGCTTAGCTGGTAACGAAAAAACAGACCGATAGACAAAGAAATATCAGTACATTTAGGCAAAATGTTCTGTCATAAACACAGGGCTGCCTCATTCATCTACAGAAAAGAGTTGAACATAGGTTTGCTCGATTAGATGTCAACTTACAAATCCCTCTTAATTCTATACCTGTCATAATTTCTATAGACAGATGAGGAGTTTTCTAAACCAACAGTGCTGCACCAACGAATATAACATACAAATATGAGCAGCAAGCTACCTATACACTGCAAACTTGTTGAATTCATATTTCCTTTAAACTGGAAACATGTGTTATTCATGGTTTTTAATGAGGAAAGAGAAGGAGGGTGATTGGCATATTTTTTGCAGTCTCGAATCTCAAAACATGTGCACAGTTAGATTCTTTGGTCTAGCTGAGCCAAGGTTCAGTAAATTATTACTGTCGACAATATAGCTTTGTAAAAATACACATAGTAGCCAGCCAGCCCAAAGATTGGAGTAATAAACAACAGATAAACATGAAGTAAAACAGTAACCCACCAGCTCAGTCCTTGAAGCTTCCATTTGGCAAGCCATTGTTCTTCTCCATATTAGAGTGTACAGTTTCAAAGAATCCTCATCAAGTATTCCAATCAAAGATGCTGAAAGAGATACCATGATAGTCATAGAACTATAAATGGAAAACAAGAAACCAAAACTATAATGCTTAAATATAAATATGCAAGTAAGAAAAAGAGATGCTACAGAAGATTTGGCAAAACGAAAGAAACATTAGCAACTCCTAATTCTGAAAATGAAAAACACATTCAGGTACTCTTTCAGCCCTAGAGCGCATGACTTCATGTATAACCATCGTTCATCATGAATGTGTCAATTCTAAAGCATGTTCACAACAGATGGCAAAACCCTGCTAATTACAAATCAAGAGGCGACATAAAGAAGGTTATGGTAGATGTGGAACAGCGAGTACATGAGAACTTACAATTAGCTAGTAAACAACACCCAACATGCCATTCAAATACATAATATATATATCACCTCTGGATTCGTAATGAACTAGTAAACAACACTCAGCCCAGCACCAAATCCTGCAGAAGAAAGCCATAGGGAAGAGAGAAGGGTGGGTAGAAGGAGCTAGGGTTTAGGCTGTCAGTGTCGTAATGGAGGGAGGGTGCAGGTGTCTAGCTCAATGGTCCCTAGAATCCTACGACTCTCTCACCCTTGGTTATCTATTTTTGATAGTCTCTTTTGGATGTATTCCTCACCCAACAGCGGCCCTCCATCACCCAGTGCCATTGTACTTCCAAATCTCCTTGTCCCAATTCTCTCCATGGGAACAAATGAGAAATGTTTAAAAGGATTAAACAGCCAGAGAAAGGACAATAAGTAAAGGAAACACCTTTAGTTAATACATAATACAACCTCCGTTAGGAAATAACTGACATGGTTTTAGTTCAAATTTGAACTTTGAACTAAAACCACGTCAGTTATTTCCGAACGGAGGGAGTAATAAGAACTTTCGCAACCAAAGCTTGCAATGGCCATGAACTGTCAAATAGTCTATACATGAAATCTGCAACTCACAAGCCACTAGCACATACCCAGTATGTTTCTCAAAACCATCAATGGTAAATAGAAACTTGGGAAATGAGTATGTGATAATAACAACCCCCACCCCCCCCCCCCACCCCCCACACACACACAGAAAAAACACATACCCAAAAATGATTTACGGTAGTGCAACATCGTTAATAAACACAGAACTACAGGTGGGTTTATTACATGGCAACCTCCTTATGCTGGTGGGCCTTATGGCTTCATGGGCCTCTTGAGCATTTTTCACCTTCTTCAAGTACTTCCTAATATCCTCTGATGCATATTGCTCACCATACCTAGAACAAATACTTGTTAGCAAGAATGGAAGCCCCAGGTGACATACTCATAAACAGGAAGGTAACATGTTGAACTCCCAAGATACTGATTCTCTCAAACTAGCTTCCAAAGAATAAGATTAGACAGGAAAAGAAACAAACTCATAAAAATGATACCAGAAAGCTCTCCAGCCATTCCATCAAACATAGTACATACAAAACAATTGAAGGGTTGTAAATATTTAGTGATATCAAATATTGTGTCTCACAATATCCAATCCCATAAATCCTGACAATGAGAAAGAAATAAGCAGAACTGCAAACTGCCATTTTGCTGAAATTAATCACTGGAGCACTAATCAGATTATTTGGCACAATGTAACTGATCAATTAAACATGAAACAAGATAGATTAGCAGTCCAGAACAAACTTAGTAACACAAACTTGACAAAATATTCCAGTAGAGTATACCTTTGTTTCACTAACGAACGAATATCTTCTGCAGCTCCATGAGAAATCTTCAATGGAAAGGACAGCATAAACAAATAAGGCAACAGTTTCAGGCTATTAAAATGAGTACCGCATAACAATCAACTATCACTGATAACTGACAAGAAATTCTCAAATCAAGGAATAGAAAGCAATATCTTTCATGCACGCAACACAATTAAGATTTTGTAGCCAAATCTAGTATTTGAGTTAATGCTCATATATACACATGATGTGTTTCATGTAACTGAAGTTGCCTTAAATTTAAAATTACACCGAGATCACTTGGGCGGGAATGGATGCACAATCTCACCGCTGAAGTTCAAGTCATCACCACTTGAAAAATTCATGCATATATTTCTGTATTAAAATGCACATGAGTTCCTTCTACATGTTCGTTTGTGATATTATTACTACTGTAGCTAACCCAGGGTCCTAGAAATATACATGAATGGAACTAAATAATGAGAACAGAAAGTCAAAATATAATAGAGCAGACAGTTTATTTGGAATAGCAATAAGGACTTATAGAACTCCATTTTCTTGATCAGATGTTTGAGCTGATATACTAAGTTTTTTCTTCTACTAAGCAAAAGTATCCAGATTTTGGCCATAGCATCAAGCTGGCCTCTCTACTCGAAAAACTTTTCAGCTTCCGCCTTCCTATCCAAGGATGAGTATTGTCACTGTGTCAGCATGAGCCTTCCTATCCAAGGATGAGTATTGTCACTGTGTCAGCATCAGATTCAAGCAAGAACCTAGATCATCCCACTCTATAATCTCTCTCCTTTATCTGAGTGTCAAACCCCTCAAAGTCAGCGCCATGTGGAATCTTTCTCTACAGTTCACTTGTATATAGAGTGACCAATTTGATGGTTTTTTTTGTGAATGCACCAACTTTAACCAACAACCACAGATCACAGATAAGAGACCAAGAGTATGTTTTACCTGACCTACAGATACATTTATAAACAGAAAGACTACTTTGGCAATCAACTAAAAGTAGAATGAACGTACATGAAACCCATCTGTTCTGAGGTAAGTTATTAATCCTGTTGCTTGTTCTGACGAAAGATTGATCCCTTCATAAAGCTTCTGGGCTACCTGCAGTCACATAGTGAACCATATGAGTCAAAAGGTCACTACATGTAAATGACAGTATTATAATAGTAAAGCTATGCATCTAAGTTCTTATTAAGTAGAAACAACCTTCATGGTGTGCCCTGCACCAAAATGTAGTTTGTTTGCTGCATCTTGCTGAAGGCTGGATGTTATATATGGCATCGGAGGATTCTTGTGAATTTTGGTTCTCTGAACACCTCTTACTTCAAATTGGCAAGAATAAATCCTCTTTTCTAGAGCTCGTGCTTCTTCTTGAGAGCTTATAGAAAGCTGATCCAACTTTTTTGAATTGAGATGCTTTATCCAGGATGTAAGACATATGCCTTTTGAAGAATCTGAACACTGGGTTTCAAATTCAGTATCAACAGTCCAATATTCCTGTGGGCTAAACTTTTCTATTTCAGTCTCCCGATCACAAACAAGCGCCAAAGCTGCAGACTGGACTCGTCCAGCGGACTGACAACCAGGCAACTTCCTCCATAAAAGTGGTGATATGGCGAACCCAATCAAATAATCAAGGGAACGGCGTGCAAGATAAGCATTAACTAAGTCCATATCAATATATCTTTTATGTGCCAAGCAATTGCTTCACCTTCACGGTCAGGGTCAGAAGCGAGAATCAAATTTTCTGCTCTGGAGATAAGAAATAAGCAACAATAACAGAAGACAATCAGCAACAACTTCATAAAGCAGGGGAACTCAACATGGAAACTTGCACCAGCACAAGACATATACAAGAAAGAATTAACTCGAACACATGTATGACACTTGCTATAAGCGGAAGGCAGATCTAGAGAAAAAAGGTTCAACTAATTAACGGATACTCAGATGTAGCAATGAAGAAAATACTCACAGAATTCAGAATTTAATTGAAGCTCCGGTTGAAACCAATTTAATCAGCTATGTGAAATATGCAAAAGATTAAAATAAATAGAAGTAAATGAACAACCAAGACCGTAACTTGGTAATGGAGCGTCTATTACGTAAGTATACAGTTAAATAGTTCAGTTGATACATTTTCACAGAACATGTATGGGTCTAATAGAGATGTCTTCATCCGCTAGTGATGTGCAGGTATAGTATGCCAACATACACCTGGTGATAGTGACATTCGCATACGAGAATATAGGCATAGGATACTTGACACAAAATTATCTACAAGGACAGCTTAACAACAAAAATCTGCATATGAGATGAATCAACCATCACCAACACCATACTGTTGTTATAGTTTCTGTCTATGTGTCCTTGAAAAGCCATCAAGTTTAGATAGAACATAATAAATCTAGGAGACATGGTACTGTTTATCACTCTGTGCACACTTCACGGACAATCTAACTTATACTCAAAGGTGAGTGGCGCATGGATCCAAAAGGTATTAGTACTCACAACATTGCATTACGTCCAATAAAGATTACAAACTACAAGTTGTAAAACAGAAACCAAGACGACTATCATGTGTTCACCCAATTAAGCCTTGCAGAAAGTGACAAGGATATGGACAAATGGTATTGCATGGAATACAAGTTTTTAGAGACAAAGATATGACTCATACCGTAAAAGTAACAAAGTATGTGAATTTGTCTTACCTTCCCAGCAACTAATGCATAGCAAACCTATATGCCAAGAACGAAATTTGAACAACGTTACTGATAACCAGCCTATAAAACATACCCTTTCAATGCAACTCCAATGCTTTTAAGGCATGTCCAGGCACCATTAGGCACCTCCCATACCATGCTGAAGTCATCCTCAGGGCGGACAGATCTTGACCTTCGAGCTAGATCTCTCACATGACCATAGCTGGGTAATACTTCGTACATGTCCCCAAGGTATTGTTGAATAACTTTTGCTTTTGTAACTGATTCAACAACAATAACTGATTTAGCTATGGGGGGGTACAGAGGTACAAGTGGCCTCCTCTCACTACCAGAAGCATCAACAGTGGTCTTCATGTAATTATTGGCTTCGGCAGCTGCAATAGCAGCAGATTCCTTTGCTTCCAAAGATTTCTTCGAACTGGTTACTGTTTTTCTCTCTTTGGAACTACCAACCCCTTTCTTTGATTTAGATGTGTCGGCCTTCTTTTCTTCTTGCTTCACACTTGCTTTCTCAGTTGTATTTGCTGCTGTTTTACTAGTTTTAGTAGAACTGCTCTTTTTCTTGGTAAATACTTTCTTTTCTTTCACATCTATGCTAACTTCTTTTTTGCTGCCTCCAGAATTTTTATTCTTCGCAATGTCCTTTTTAGTACCTGTACCACTCTCACTGCACTTGCTCGTAGATGTGGAAGCCTCATCAGCGATGGTGCTGCATGCAGCTAGTGTGCTTTGGCGTCTCTCAGATCTATGGAAGTACCTATGGGCAGCACCCCCATCTTCCCTATTTATATTTGGATTGATAAATGAGCTCTTATTGCTAATGAGAAACCTTAACTTTTTACCATATGCAGTTGAGAAGAACCGTGAATTAACACTATTGGTAGCCTTTAAAGGAACTCCACAGACATCTGCTGTTCTGGAACTTACAAAACTGTGATAACCCGGGAGCCCAGTAGTAAAAAAGACACTACTTTTAAGCTGTAGGGCGAGCTGAGAGCTAGTTCTTAGAGACATTTTCCTTATTGAACTATTCCTCACTGCAACTCCACACATTCGACAAGGAAGGAAAGGTGAATAAGGCATGAAGGTGCATGAATATCACTGGGAAAGCTGCAAAGGTAACACATAAACAATATTTAGAGAGTTAGAGAGCGAGCATAAAATCCTCATACGATCAATCTTGTTTTGACAAGATGATGGAAAAAACAAACGCAAAGCAAAATTGTGATACAAGGGAAAAAGCATTCTCATTTTGTTAGTGGCATCCTAAAATGCACCGATACGGATACGTATATCCGTATTGGGCCAGTAGGGATACATAAATTCGCCATTTTGGAAAAGCTTCAATACGGGGATACGTTTTACTATTTTTTTAGTTCACAAAAAAAGAGTATATAAGCTAGGTACATCAGATTACCTTTTTGTTTGCTCTCCTGAGGATGCCGAAGCAGCTCCAAGCCTCTCCAATTGACAATGTTGACGCCGTGTTCCAACTCCAAATTCCAAAGGGATAGAATTAGGGTGTGTTAGATTGAACTGCGGATTCTGAAAAGGCAACTGTGAGCTGTGAGCTGTGAGAAAGCTGCTGTGAGCTGAGAACTATGAAAAGGCTGGAAATTGTTTGATTGAAACAACTGTGAAATTGTAGTTTTGGCATGAATTATTTGTAATGCCCCTCAGGGCTGAAAGAATATTTATGTGCTAATTGACCGTAAAGCAGTGGTTTGAGCATTGTTAGGCATTTCAACGACCATTTTGGAAAGGAAAATTAGACAATATAGACAATTCACGGCTAAGATATAGGAAATTCAACGACTATTTTGTAATGTTGCATACGTATAATTATTATTACTAAAGACATGGACTATATGGAACACATATGGTTCACATGATGATGGCCTTCATCAACATAGCTAACCTATCTTGCTCTCGCAAAACACGCATCGGCTATCCTACTATGAATATTGTTCAAGATATCTTCATTCTCCTCCTCTTGAACAGGATCCGCTTGTGTTGGTGACACCCCCTTTGGTAGCGCTGGGAAGTACATACACATGCAATTCAATACCTTCCTAGCGTATACATTGACACAGAAGTTAATTTTAACTTCAAACCCAGAAAATGAAGCCATGTGTAACATTGCTAGTGAGGTTGACTAGGTGAAAACCCAAAGAATGGTTGGCTTGTGTAACATGAAACACGTAATTGCAGGAGAAATTGTATGAATAAACAAGAAACCAACAATTTGTCTTGTGTGCACAGTAGCACGATCTGAGCAAAAATACAGAAAGGTTTGCAGCATGGCATAACAGGAAAGGTGGAACCTGGAGATCAATCAGCTAACATGCAAAAGGAGAAACAATCACTTTAAATGGTAATATTTTAGGTCTGACTGTCAAAACCAACAACAACAATACCACTAGTAGTACTAATGTGTTAACCAATTTCGGCCACTATAACCAAGACAAAACCCCTGCTCTCTCGAATTGCATGTTACTGCTAAGCTTTGATTTCAGGTCAAGAGGGTGCAGATAAAACAACTTAATCTTTTCCTTTTCATATATCGCCAGTCATTGCATATTCCACTGCTAATGTGTTTCAACCAAAACATTTTCTCATCTGAAAAAAAAAACTAAACATTTGCCCCTACAAGCATTAGCACAAACACCTATCAAGCAAAATCCTTTCACATGTGAACTTGAACATGCACCGGAAAAATCACGCAGCAAGTACTCATCAAGAAATAGTCGTCATTATATTCTCAGAAGATCCAGTCTACGCAAGTACTCGCCAATACAAAAATCAGGAAAAAAAATCGAACAAACATAGGATGCAAGAGGAAGGAGGGAGGGGGGGCGAGGGAAGAGGGAGGGAGGGAGTGAGAACGAAGGAAAGGTGGCTACCTGCCTATGGACTGGTCGGCGGCGTTGTTGGGAGGGAGCGGCGGAAGGAGGGGCTGCTGGGCTCCTGTGCCGGCGGCGAGGCAGCGGAGGCTTCGGCTGGCTGGGCGCCGCAACGGAGGGCCGGCAGTGGTGGCGGCGGGTGTCAGGACCCAAATGCACAGCGTCCAGTTCGTCAGAAACAGGGGATAAAGCGTAACCATGCAGGGGAGAAGGCGTATTATGGATCGTTATGTTCATCTCACGGCAGAGCGTCGCATCCAAAAGGTCCAGCTAGTCTTCGGCAAAGTGACCTTACTGTTTTATTTCAACAATAAAAACCTGAAGAAATCCAGTATACAAAAGAAGTTGATCCCCACTATAGTATATTTTTTTCACGAAGAATCATGGTAGTACAACAAACAGTAGAAATAATGAAATTATATCTAGATTCGTAGACCATCTAGCGACGACTACAAGCACTCAAGCGAGCCGAAGCGCCACAGTCATTGCCCCTCCTCGCTAGAGCAGGGCAAACATTGTTGTAGTAGACAGTCGGGAAGCCGTCGTGCGAAGGCCCCATAGGACCAGCGCACCAGAACAACAACCGCCGCCGTTGAAGAGTAACATAGATCGGAAGGATCCAACTTGAAGACACACGAACGTAGACGAACCACAACAAGATCCGAGCAAATCCATCAATGACAGATCTACTGGAGACACACCTCCACACGCACACTGACGATGCTAAACGCACCACCGAAACGGGGACTTGACAGGGAGAACCTTATTCCATCTTCAGAAAGCCGCCGATGTCTCGTCTTCCTGAGAAGGACACAAACCCTAACAAAACTCGAAGGTACATCTGAAGATGGAGCCCTCCTGCCGGCAAGGGCCTGTATCCACCGTGCCGTCATAGCCCTAAGGCCACCGGAGACGAGGCAAGCCAGCGGGGGAGGCAAGCCAGCGGGGGAGCTGGTGGGAGACAAAGAAAACCTAGCCTTTTTCGTAGTCACTTTTTCGTGTCGCGTAGAAAAGGAAAATGCATCTATGTGCATGTTAAGATTTGCAAACAAAAAAAAGAATTCGTAGTTACTTTTTCATGTCGCGTAAAAAAAGTCTTACGCGAGATTAATAGAGGTTGAAATATATCTATCTCTTTTGAGCGACCTCTTTTAGGCACCCAGATTTGTACTGGGAATAAAGGATTTGTAGTCCCATGCCGCTAAAAAAATTGAGTGGGGATATGTAAGTTTTGTTTTATTTTTCTTAGGATTTGCTTCGCCGGCGAGGTGGTGGCGACGATGACGTATTGAAATAAGTTCTCTTCGGTTTCTCCCCACCTCGACGATGTTCGATCAGACGCTGATAAAGGACTTGTGAGAGTTTGTGTCCCCGGATCTATTAGTTCTCTTCAGTTTGTGTGTCTTTCAAGAAGAGCTTTTGGTTGACTATTGATGTGGCGACTACGACATCTTCCCTGTGTTGTTCTTAGGCTTGGTCCGGTTTCTTCAAGCCACTATGCTAATGGTGTTGCAAGCATATTCTGCGGTGATACTCCAGCCAATGCGAAAAGTCCATTCTGCACCCGAGCTCATATGCTCCCACATGAACAGTAAAATCGAAAAAAATTCAAAAAATACCAATTTTTTTTGAGAGAAACATTGATAAAAGTTCTAAGTGCCTGCAAAAATTCATCATGAAATCACATTCCTGTAAGGCGTGGCAAAAAAAACAAATTCAGTGCTTCAAAATGCATTTGAAAGTAGTTTTTTCAGAGTACTATTTTTGTTTTTTTGCCACGCCTTCTAGGAATGTGATTTCATGACGAATTTTTGCAGGCACTTAGAACTTTTGTCAATGTTTCTCTCAAAAAATTGGATTTTTTTGAATTTGTTTTGATTTTTTTTCGATTTTACTGTTCATGCAGGAGCATATGAGCTCGGGTGCAGATTAGCCGCGTCCAATGTTGGTTCAGCGGTTTTTATATCTCGTCTCAAGGGGCGAATGGCTATTGCAGTCTTTAAAGCCTAGTATGACAAGGGCATTCACAGGTGTCACTATTCTTTGTTGTTGGTTCAGTATATTTTTTAATATTCGGCGAGTTACATACAATCAATGGAAGAAGAAGACTAATATGCTTAATTTTTTACTGGTCCTTCTACGTCAATTGTCTATCTTATGTTCGTGCAAAAAAATTAGGCGGTGTAGCAACAAAAATCATGAACAAGTAGGTTTGCACCACATGATGCCTTAATTTGTAGATCACCTCAGTAATGCAGAAGCTTGCTACTTGTGATATTGCTGGGATTCCCTAAAGAGAAAAGGGTGATGTAGTATAGTAGCAAATAGTATTTCACTTAGTTAAAAACTAAGGTTTATCGAACAAATAGGATACGGCACACAAACAATATTGACAATACCTACACACACATAAAGCAAATGCTTACACCTAACAAAGTCAAGGGGGCGACACTTCCCTTGTTCCTACCAGTTGAAAGTATCAAATCTGGTGGTGGTAGATATAATAAATAAAAGTAAAAATAAAATTAAAAGAAAACATCAAGGAATTATAAGGTTTGTTTTAATATAGAAGTGAATGGACCCGAAGGCCATAGCGTTCATTAGAGGCATCTCTGTCATAAATAGCATCGGTGGGTAAACAAATTACTATTGGGCAATTGATAGAAAAGCGCATAGTCATGATGATCATCCATGGCATAATTAATATATAGACATTACGTCTGTGACAAGTAGACTATTGAACTTACTAATGTCTACTACTATTACTCCACCCCAAGACCGATATCCACTATGCATCTCAAAGTATTAAGTTCATGATAAACAGAGTAACGCATTAAGCAAGATGACATAATGTAAACAAAATAAGATCATGCAATATGTTCAAGCCCAGTTGTTTTACCCTTAGTAGCAACAATACAATATGTGTCTTGCAACTCCTCCTATCATAGAGTAAGGACACCACAAGATTGAACCTACCACTATGCACCACTTCCGCTGAAGATCTAATCATCAACTTGGCTAAAGAAAACTCATAGATCGGAAAAGGCATACATTGCTATGCATCACTTCCATAATTCATCGGATCCCAACAAACACACCACAAAAGTGTACATCGGATTAATCTCATATGAGATCATTGTATTGAAGATCAAAAGGGAGAGGGGGCATCTAGCTAATGCTATGGACCCATAGGTCATGTGGGAACTACTCACACATCATCATGGAGGCAGCAAAGGTTGATGAAGATTGCTCTCCCAATGGTTTCCCCCTCCAGAGTACCGGCGGAGGTCTCCAGATGGGATCGCTTCGGAACATAGTCTTGTGGCGGCGGAAGAATTGTTTAGGGTCTCGCTCTGGGGGTTTCTGAATATTATGGAATTTATAGGCCAAGAATTAGGGAAAACGGAGCCAGGAGTGGGCCACAAGGCACCTAGGAGCACCCTACCCCCAGGGGGCGTCCCCCTGACTTGTGGCTCCCTCGTGCATCGTCTGGTCTCCTTCCGAAGCTTCCAGGGTCTCTTTATGTCAAGAAAAATCATCAAAAAGTTTCATCATTTTTGGACTTCCTTTGGTATGGATTTCCTAGAAAACCAAAAACATGCAGAAAATAGGAACTGGCACTGGACAAAGGTTAGTCCATAAAAACAATATAAAATGGCATATAAAGTATATAAAAGTGATCATGTAATAGCATGAAACAATAAAAAATTTATAGATATGTTGGAGACGTATCAAAGCTCACCATCCTCTCCTTGTTTCTCCTGCGATGACCACCTCATGGTTGTTAGCATCTTGCTTCTCTTGGATTGCCATTTGCATCCGACAGTGGGGAGGACTTGGTGATTTGCGGGGATATGAGAGGCAAACAGGAGAAAGCTTGGAAGGATGCAGAAACATGGGCACCATAGCTGCCCTGACTCGACTCCCGACTCGCTCCCCGGCGTGCTCTGCCCTGACCGAATGCACTCTGGGCTATTTGGGCGCGGCGCACCATCCTTGCGATTTGCTTGGCTCGGCTCTAGTTATGGGGGTGAGCCGACTCTGGCGGGAGAGAGGAGAGGCGGAAGGCGGGGTGCTAACTAGCTTATTTCGGTGACCGGCCAGCTACCCTCCAACTCGCATCTTGTTGCGGTTGCAGCTGTGTGATGCCGGAGCGTCTGTGTAGCTATCATACGGTTCGATCCGAGGGTCAAACAGGTTTAACCCTACTGGACCCTAAAGGTTTTCTAGGCCAGAAGGTTATCCTATTGGTAACGAACCTTGGTGCAGTCCACCAGGGCCAACGGGTCAGAACGGACCATGTGCATCTTGACTTATCGGTTCTTGACCTCGATCTCCCAAGCTCGATAGGTATGCTGGCCACTCGAGATCGCGACATAAATCATGTCACTTGGGGAGATGAGTGATCGAAGGCGATTCGGCAAAGCGAAGAAGAAGGGTTGGTGGTGACACTATAAAATCCTTCGATTCTGAGTGAGCCACAGTGGTGATAGTCCAACGACGTTCCTTGCAACCCCCAATCATCCTTGGATGTTGTAAGTGCATCAAGTGCCCCCTTAATAGTTTTGGAGTATTGAAGACAAATGGGTTGAGGAACTAATGTGTTTGTGAGTGTACACATGTGTCATAGTCCCTGAAGGTTTGGTTTAACCCATGGAAGATGACCCCTAAAAATGTATTTCTTCAGGTGAAGAAATCGGTAAGGCCTTTGAAGAAATTGATGTGAAGACTTTGAAGCTTGAAGACTTTGTTTTCATAGTTTCTTTCTTCTTATTTTTTGTGTCATAGGAAAAACCATACTGTTAAAGAGGGTCCAGGTGAATCATATTTCACATTTCCAAAGTGATGATCAAACCTATACATACACAAGCCGCTTCGAGTGAAGCATTTGGAAATCTCCGGAACAGCTGACGACTTTGCTAGCGACAGTGATGAAGTTCATCTGGTCGCTGGCGAATTGGGTCACGCTGAGGAGTTAGGATTCCGCTAGTGCGATCTACCTATCGTGAGGAAATTGAGCGCCCCAACGAAATTGAGAGTTCATTTTTCGACCATTGTTGCAACGCGTGATAGCTGTTGAGTGGATCCTTATCCTGACAACGGTCATGTCTGAGAAGGGCATTTATTACAATTCATGTCGGGTTGCCCCTGGCTATAAATAGCTGCCCCCCACAACCACTTGTTGGTTGGCTACTCCTAAGAGAACTTGACACTTATCATTTGAGATCAGTCCATCCTCTGGTGACTTTGAGAGAAACCTAGTGAGGAAAAACCCAACCAGAGCCAAAGTGATTGAGCATCACTAAAGAGATTGATCTGTGTGATCTGGCGTCTGTTACCTTTGAAGACTGTCATTCTTCCAAAAGGTTAGGCATCATGTTCTAAGCACCCAAGAGTAATTCTGGTGTGCCGGTGAACAAGTCTGTGAAGGTTTTGAAAGTCTACTTTGAAGACTTACCATGAGTGATTGGGCGAGGTCTGAGTGACCTTGGTTCAGGGGAATACGGTGAGGACTAAGTGTCCTTTGAGTTCGTCTCAACCGCCTCAACCAGACGTATAGTTGATACAGCAACCGGAACTGGTCTACCAAATCGTCGTGTCTTCACCGAGCCTACCTGGTTTCAAATTCCTCACCCTTACCTTATGTATTTCCGTTGCTGAAGAATTTTTGATCTATCATCTAAAAATTTGAACTGAAGACTTTCATCAGGCTATTTTTCATTTCTTCAGTTCATCTTCCTCATGCTTGTATGATTGCATGTTCTTCACCTATATGTATCTTGTATGCATGCTTTCTGCTACTGTGATGAATTGGTTGCCTTATGTTTCTACTTCTTAACTTTTATCTTCATCAAATTTACCAGAGTTTGACAAATTTCTAAAAATCTCTCATTCACCCCCCTCTGGGAGTAACCCTGCACTTTCAAATAGGCGTCAACTTGTTTCCATTCATGCCAATATGACAGTGACACATAATGCAGTCTGCAAGAATCACTACTACGCCCACGAGATTTTTGACAGAACATGGGCCATATTATCACATCTGAAGACTAATGACAAACTTATTGCAATGGAATTTCAACAGAACTTTGATTGGTCAATGCCTCCCATGAAGAAGTTCAAGAAAGTACAAGTTCCTCCTCACGTGCCAAGCTCGGTGTCTCCTTCACGCTCCACTGATGAAAATGAAGAGGTTGAAGTCACTGCAACTGGTCCTCTTCTGCATCTCGCAACCCCGACAACAACGCTGGCACTCCCCTGGATTCCTCAAGATGATATTCTTCAGGGGTGTCCTCAGTTTTGTGTCCTTTTGGTCATTTGATGACAAAGGGGGGGATTTGAGTTAGTCTTCAAGCGGGTCTTTATATGGGTTGTATTTGCTAAGTTACAACTCTTGGTCTTCATTTGATTTGCTCTCTGATGAGTTGTAACTTAAATAACTATTGGTGGTCTGACTCTTTTTCTACATCTTTATCCGCATGATCTGATATGCTTATCCTCAATGATATATGATCATGCATGTTGTATTTCGTCAGACACCATTCATCATGCATTCAAATTCTTCAATATCATATGATCATGCATAGTTGGATTCCAATATATAGGGGGAGATCTCCACAATTCCATCATGCCATATGCGTTTGCAATCCAAAGCAAATTCTTCATATGCACATCTTCATGGGGAGTTCCTCAATATCGTGTAACCAATTTCTCCAAAAAGGGGGAGATTGTAAGTGCATCAAGTGCCCCCTTAATGGTTTTGGAATATTGAAGACAAATGGGTTGAGGGACTAATGTGTTCGTGAGTGTACACATGTGTTACAGTCCCTGAAGATTTGTTTCAACCCATAGAAGACGACCCCTGAAAATGTATTTCTCCAGGTGAAGAAATTGGTACGACCTTTGAAGAAATTGATGTGAAGACTTTGAAGCTTGAAGACTTTGTTTTCATAGTTTCTTTCTTCTTATTTTTGAGTCGTAGAAAAAATCGTACTGTTAAAGGGGGTCTAGGTGTTGGAAACGTAGTATGCAATTTCAAAAAAATTCCTATGCCCACGCAAGATCTATCTAGGAGATGCATAGAAATGACAGGGGAAGAGTGTGTCTACGTACCCTCGTAGACCGAAGCGGAAGTGTTTGACAACGCGGTTGATGTAGTTGAACCTCTTCTAGATCCGACCGATCAAGCACCGAATGTATGGCACCTCTGAGTTCTACACACATTCAGCGCGATGATGTCCCTCGCCTTCTTGATCCAGCAAGGTGTCGAGGAAATAGATGAGTTCCGTCAACACGACGTCGTGGTGAAGTGATTTTCGTAGGGCTTCGCCTAAGCACCGCAAAACTATGACCGGGGGTGTAAACTGTGGAAGGGAACACCGCACACGGCTAACTAGGCGCCCCTTCCCCACGTATATATAGGTGGGAGGGGAGGAGAGGCAACCATGGGGCGCCCCAAGTAGGAGGAATCCTACTTGGGGTCCTCCCCAATTCGGCCTCCCTCCTTTCCTTATTTTCAGAAGAGGGAAAGGGAAGAGGAAGGATAGAAGGAAAGGGGAGCCGAACCCCCTCTTTCCCTTCTCCAATTCGGCCTCCTTCCTTGGGGGGGGGGAGTGATGACCCAAAAGTATAGGGGATCAATTTAGCTCTTTTTGATAAGTAAGAGTGTTGAACCCAACGAGGAGCAGAAGGAAATGACAAGTGGTTTTCAGCAAGGTGATGTCTGCAAGTGCTGAAATTGTAAGTAACAGAGTAGTTTGATAGCAAGATAATTTGTAACGAGCAAGTAATGATAGTAGTAACAAAAGTGCAGCAAGGTAGCCCAATCCTTTTGAGTCAAAGGACAGGACAAAACGATCTCTTATAATAAACAAAGTGTTCTTGAGGGTACACGGGATTTTCATGTAGTCACTTTCATCATGTTGGCTTAATTCATGTTCAGTACTTTGATAATTTGATATGTGGGTGGACCGATGCTTAGGTGCTATTCTTACTTGAACAAACCTCCTACTTATGATTAACTGTAAGTGCATCTAGTGCCACCCCTAGTTGGTTTTGGAGTATTGATGACAAACCTGGTTGAGGGACTAATGTGTTTGTGAGAATTGCAGGATAACACAGGTAGAAGTCCCTCATTGATTCGGTTTTCCTACCAGAGATGACCCCTAAAAATGTATGAAGACATTGAAGTCAAAGGTGGGATGTGAAGACATTCACATTGAAGACTATGACAAGAGAAGACATCGTGTGAAGACTATGGAGCGCGAAGACTTAGTTGTTTCGTCGTTCTTTTTCTTCTTCGTTGAGTCATAGGAACCACCGTATTGTTAAGTGGGGTCCAAGTGAACCAGTCAGAATGACTGAAGTGATGCTTAACCAAAATCCTATGTCTTCGAGCGAAGACAATGAGAGCAAATCTCATCCAGAGCTGGATAAGTCAGCTTTGCTTGTAGCCCAAGTAAAGTTGTCGTGTGTGTTTGAAATCTGACCGTTGGAACACGTGTCAGCTCCTTAGTGACCTAGGGTCATTTCGGACAAATCAGGTCGGGTTGCCTAGTGGCTATAAATAGCCCACCCCCTACAACCATAAACGGTTTGCTGCTCAGAGTTAGTATACGGCTTTTTTGTTTGAGAGCAACCCACCTCTAAGCCTTTGAGAGAGAATTCCTTGCGAGGACAAAGCCCTAAACACCCAGAGACAAAGAGTGTTAGGCATCACTGAAGTCTTCCTGTCTGTGTGATATGAAGACTTATTACACTTGAGGACTGTGAATCCTCCAGCCGGTTAGGCGTCACGTTCTGAGCATCCAAGAGTCATTGTGGATCGCCGGTGAACGAAGTCTGTGAAAGTTTGGAAGTCTACCTTGAAGACTTACCAGAGTGATTGGGTGAGGACTAGGTGTCCTTAGCTCAAGGGGAACAAGGTGAAGACGCGGTCTTCTGAGTTGAATCTCAGTCTCCCTAACCAGACGTACAGTTGTCACAGCAACTGGAACTGGTCCAACAAATCATTTTCTTCAGCGAGCCACTAGTTCTATCTTTCCCCTCTCTTTATTTACAGTTGGTCCGTGTGAAGTCATTGCCGGTTTGCATTATCTTTTGTCTTCACTGAGTGACTGCTCGTTCTGATTGGCTTCATACTATCTTCCAACCTGATCTATACTGCCTAGCTGCTTTTAGTCTTTGTGCTTTCACTTCATTGAATACTTGACTATGGCTTGCTTAGTGTAGTCTACCTTCCGCTGCATGGTAGTAGGTTTATCTCTATTGTTTGTCTTTGAAACTTACATGTTTTGAAGACTTTCGTAAAAATCGCCTATCCACCCCCCTCTAGTCGATCACTAGCACTTTCAATTGGTTTCAGAACAAGGTACTCCCTTGTTCTGTGTGATTCGGTTTAACCACCTGGAGTTTTAGCTATGTCGACTGCAAGGATAATCAAAGTCTCCGCTGCGTGCCCAGTCTTCGATGAAACTGAATATCCCTACTGGAAGAATAAGATGCGCATGCATCTTGAAGCCATTGATGTCGACCTCTGATATGTCGTCAAGAATGGCGTTCCCAAGGCTGGTGAAGGTGTCACCACTGCTGATGTCAAGAAGTTCATTCAACTGGACTCCACTGCCAAGGACATCATCTGTGGTCATCTAACCAAAGGACAGTATGGCTGTGTGAGTGCTCTGGAAACATCTAAGCTAGTCTGGGACTGGCTCTCCAAGGTCAACGAAGGCGTCTCAACCCAGAGAGATCAAAGAATCAGTGTCCTTCAAAACCTCTTCAACCGCTTCAAGAGAAATGACAATGAGAATGTTCAGCTCACGTTTGATCGAATCACTGACATCACAAATGAGCTTCAAGCCCTCGGCGCTACTGAGATCAGCAAGCATGAAGTCGTCACGACACTCCTGAGATCACTTGACAGCTCGTTTGACACACTGGCCCTGATGATTCAAGCACGCCCTAACTTCTAGACACTTGATCCATCTGACATACTTGAAAGGCTCAACACACATGAGTTTCAGCTTTCTGAGAAAAGAGACATCTATGGTCCCAGCTATGGGCGAACTCGTGCTTTGAAGGCAAAAGTTGTTTCCTCATCTGAAGAAGAATCTGATTGCAGTTCGGATGATCCTGAAGACATTGGAAAGGAGCTTGCTATGCTTGTGAAGAAGTTTCAGAAATTCACCAAGAAGAAAAGCTTCAGAAAGTCCTCACGATCCAGCTCAAGGAATGATGAAGCTTCTGCTCATGACTACAAGAAGAGAACATGTCACAAGTGCAAGAAACCTGGTCACTACATCTCTGAGTGTCCGTAGTGGGAAAATGAGAACAACAAGAAGAAGAGCAAGGAATATGATTCTGACGACAAGAAGAAGAAGAAATACTCGAAGTCTTCTTCCAAGTCTTCCTCAAAGTCTTCATCACACAAAAAGAGCTCATCTGGCAAGGCTCGTGCGTTTGTTGGCAAGGAAATGGATTCAGAGGAGGAGTCTGCTTCTGAGGAGGCGGAGGTGGAGTCTGAGGAGGACTCTGATTCTGGCATTGCTAGTCTGGCTACATCCTATGTTGCCAAGTCCATCTTCAACATTGAAGACAATGACTCCATCACCGATGCCGATGCTAATGACCAGGACGACTCCGCTCCCACCTATTGCTTCATGGCACGCGGTGCCAAAGGTATGATACCAGCTGCTTCAGAATGGATTATTGATAGTGGGTGTACTAATCACATGACTGGCAAGCAAAGTCTTCTCATGGACTCAATGTTACGTCCATCTAACAAGAGTCACATCACATTTGCTGATACTGGTAAAAGCAAGGTATTGGGTCTAGGTAGAGTTGCAATCTCAAGGGATCAACACATGGATAAAGTAATGCTTATTGAATCCCTTGGTTTCAACTTAATGTCTGTCTCAATGCTTTGCGATTTAAACATGATTGTGATATTTGGAAAATATCGTTGCCTTATTCTAATGGAATCTGACAAGTCTCTAGTCTTTGAAGGGTATCGGAAAGATGATTTGTATGTGGTAGATTTCTCAATAGGACCACAGCTTGCCGTATGTCTTCTAGCAAAAGCTTCAGAATGCTGGCTCTGGCATCGGAGGCTAGGGCATGCTGGCATGAGGAACTTGCACACCCTTGTTAAGAAGAAGCATATCATAGGCATCGAGGGTGTCAAGTTCAAGAAGGATCACTTATGCGGTGCCTGTGAAGCTGGAAAGATGACGAGGGCCAAGCATCCCTCGAAGACGATCATGACAATGACTCAACCCTTCGAACTGCTACATATGGACCTCTTTGGTCCCACTCACTACTCAACTCTTACTACTACTGCTTGTCTCTATGGTTTCGTCATTGTTGATGATTATTCAAGATATACATGGGTGCATATAATCCTCTACAAGACTGAAGTGCAGGATGTCTTCAGACGCTTCGCCAATCGATCCATGAACAACTATGACATCAAGATCAAGCACATCAGAAGTGACAATGGCACTGAATTCAAGAACACCGGCCTCGACACTTATCTTGATACCTTGGGCATCACTCATGAATTCTCAGCTCCGTACACGCCGCAGCAGAATGGCATCGTGGAATGCAAGAGCAGAACACTTATTGAGATGGCCCAGACGATGCTTGATGAATACAAGACTCCAATAAAGTTCTGGCCTGAAGCCATTGATACTGCATGCCACATCATCAACCGTGTTTATCTTCACAAGCTTCTGAACAAAAAATCCTATGAGCTCCTCACTGGTAAGAAGCCAAATGTCAGTTACTTCAGAGTATTTGGTGCCAGGTGCTGGATCAAGGATCCACATCACACTTCAAAATTTGCACCGAAAGCACATGAAGGTTTTATGCTTGGATATGGAGTCTTCAACCTCTTTCACTATAAAGTGGTTGAAACTGTGGATGTGCGGTTCGATGAGACTAACGGCTCGCAAAGAGAGCACCTGCCAAATGTGCTAGATGAAGTTCCATCCAGTGAATCCATCAAGCTTATGGGAACTGGAGAAATCATACCGTCTGAAGCTCAGCCTGAAGAGGAACTTATCATCTCTGCACCTGATCAACCTGAAGACAATGCTCAACTTGAAGACAATCCTTCTAACGATGACAATGATCAGCAAGAGCAAAATATTCGTCCTGCTCATCCTCGTGTTGCCAATGAAGTACAGATTGAGAGAATAATTGACAGCATCAATGCACCTGGTCCACTCACTCGTTCAAGGGCAACACAACTAGCAAATTTATGTGGACACTTCGCATTTGTCTCAATATCTGAACCCAAGAAAGTTGATGAAGCCTTCATAGAACTTGAATGGATTCAAGCTATGCAAGAAGAGCTTCAACAATTTGAGTTGAATAATGTATGGGAACTAGTCAAACATCCTGATCCTCATAAGCACAATATCAACAAGCAAGATGAGCATGGTCAAGTTGTCAGAAACAAAGCTCGTCTCGTTGCTCAAGGATACACTCAAGTTGAAGGAATTGACTTCGATGAAACATTTGCTCCTGTGGCTAGGCTTGAAGCTATACGCATACTGCTGGCCTATGAAAATCATCATAACATTCTTCTGTATCAAATGAATGTGAAGAGCGCTTTTCTCAATGGCAAGATTGAAGAAGAAGTGTATGTTGCACAATTGCATGGCTTTGAAGATCCAAAACATCCTGACATGGTTTACAAGCTCAACAAGGCACTGTATGGCCTTAAACAAGCCCCTCGAGCTTGGTATGACACACTCAAAGACTTCCTGAAGAGCAAAGGCTTCAAACATGGTTCCCTGGATCCCACTCTCTTCACAAAGACATATGATGGTGAACTGTTTGTGTCCCAAATATATATGGATGACATTATCTTCGGCTGCACCAACCAGAAATACAGTGATGAGTTTGGATATATGATGCAAGAGCAATATCAGATGTCCATGATGGGTGAGCTGAAGTTCTTCCTTGGTCTTCAAATACGTCAACAACGCAACAGCATCTTCATATCTCAAGAGAAATACCTCAAAGATTGCCTAAAGAAGTTTGGAATGCAAGAATGCACGCCAATGCCAGCTAAACACCATCTGGGCCCCGACGACAATGGTAAAGAGTTCGATCAAAAGGTATACCGCTCCATGATTGGTTCCTTGCTTTATTTATGTGCATCTAGGCCAGATATCATGCTTAGTGTTTGCATGTGTGCCCGATTCCAAGCGGCACCAAAGGAATCGCATCACTTAGCTGTGAAGCGAATTCTTCGATATTTGGCTCACACCCCAACACTAGGATTATGGTATCCAAAGGGCTCAGAGTTTGATCTAGTTGGATTCTCGGATGCTGATTATGTTGGTGACAAGGTGGATCGCAAGTCTACATCAGGCACATGTCACTTTCTAGGACGATCACTTGTTTGTTGGTCTTCAAAGAAGCAGAACTGTGTATCTCTCTCCACTGCTGAATCTGAATACATTGCTGCTGGATCTTGCTGCGCTCAGCTTCTATGGATGAAGCAAACACTCAAAGACTATGGCATTCATCTGAAGCAAGTGCCACTCTACTGCGACAACGAGAGCGCCATCAAGATTGCTAACAACCCAGTTCATCACTCGAAGACAAAGCACATTGAAATTTGTCATCACTTTCTCAGAGATCATGTCATGAAGGAAGATATTGATATCGTACACGTCAACACTGAAGAGCAACTGGCAGATATCTTCACAAAGCCCTTGGATGAGAAGAGGTTTTGCAAGTTACAGTGTGAGCTAAATATCTTGGAATCCTCAAATGTCCTTTGATCAGGCACACATCCTAACACTTATGCATGTTGATGACTTAGATGTGCAACACACGAAGTAACGTATGTCTTCAATTAATGAAGACTTACATTCTGAGTGTGAATACATTAACGAGGAATTTGACTTCGGAGCGCCACGATAATTGTGCGCCGTGTCTGGGTCTAATACTTCCTATACGGTGGGTAACGCCACCACCAAATTCTTCCCTTAGAGGTGTTCTTCACATGGCGTTACATTTGCAAAGTCTTCGCTTTCTGTTTGTCTTCAAGGTTAACGTGGCCTCATGTTTATCTTCAATTTGGTTTCTATCCTCTACAGCATTCACTTATAGCTATGTCTTCACGTTGAATCTTTTGAACTAAGTGAATGTGATCGGACCCTAACCCCTCTATGCTTCTATCTTAAGTCTATCTATCCAAATCATATGCATTCTATTGACCCTGTCAAAATGTCTTCTCTGCGTCCTTGTCAGCAGAAGACACAGAGACAAACATTAATCTGTTTTCAATGCTAAATCCTTCAACCCGAAACCTGGAGAAGTGGGAACGACCACCCGACAATCCAGGCATGCGTGGGAACGTGGAACAACATCCAATGTGTTGCATGATCGCCACGCGTCCTTCAGATGTGAACCGCCAGGGGCACCTGTGTAATAACATTGTGCTGTCCCTGTCCCTATAAATACATGGCTCACCCCAGTCATTATCCTTTCTTCCACTCTCGCACAAACCCTAGCGCCACCGCTATCCCTCGACGACGCCGGCGATGAAGCGCTTAGCTGCCGCGACCTCACCGACGCCGTCCTCACGCCGGCCGCGGACATCGTCTTCTCCGCCGTCGCCGTAGGTGTCCTCCATCGCCAAGTTAGGGCATGGAAGATCGAACTGCTCGGCCTCCTCTCCCACTCCGTCTAGCAGTTCCTCGTGTGGTAAATAAAACCTCCTTTTTACAGTCTCTTTGATCCGATAGATTCATCCTTTTCTACCACAAGCAGTTTCTGTTCACACAAGTTGGATCTATTTCATACTGCATCTCATAATATGCCTAGTATATTCACTTATGCTTCACAAAGTAGTTAGATTCCTCACTTGTACTTATTCGTGGATTTGTACAAATCTGGAACCAACTCTCTATCTATGAGTGAATGTCTTTGCACTATGAGGTCAATGTCTTCTAAACTGATTTATCTTCAAAATCTTCTGAGAATGCATATGACCTCTTCCCCTTCCCTCGCACCTTTAATGCTGTCACAGGTACATGACCGTGGGAGAATCCCTTGGTTCTCATAGTCTGCATTCATTTGCAGAATTCTTACAACATCATATAAATTCTCCTGAAGCCAGTTCTTGTCTGACCAGTAGACGGAAGACTTTGACAGCTTTGAAGCCTTTCAGTCTAAACTTCATGGCACCAGAAAAATCTGCATGGAAGGGTGGCAGACAGTGCCGTGGTAACACCTCAAGAGATCTGCCTCCTGACCTCTATGAGCTGTACAAAACAGATCCGGAGGAGGACTACAATCGGCGGAAAACTCGAATCCAATGGATTCGAAGATATTGGGCAGAACAATGGTTCAAGTACAGGTTCGTGACCCAGGAGTATGCTGAGAAGAATGCCATCAAGCGACCGTGGGGAGACATCCTATACAGAAATCTTCGACCCAGGTCCAGAGCTGAAGCCATTGAACAAGGCTTCTATCCCTGCATGGTCCGTGGACCACATCCTGCAGATGCAGACCCATCGTCATTGCTATGGTGTCGTGACGACAATCTGTTCAAGCGCAACTTTCAGTTTGCCAGAAACTTGGCCAAAGAAAACAAGAAGTCGTGGGGATTAGACTTCAATCCAGGTCCCTCTGCTCCTCGTGCCGATGGCACACGCGAAGCTGAACCCAATCTTGTTGGGCCCTTCTACAACCTAGAAGGTCTCATCACTCATATTATGGTTCAAGGGACCGCCGTGGATGAACCTGCAGACGACGTTGATTCTGACGAAGCGCCTGCACCACCGAAGCCAAAGAAGCTAAAGAAACCTAAAGCTTCGAAGCCTTCCTCAGCACCAAAGGTTTCACGGGCGAAGCCTCTGGCCACTGCACCTCCTGAACACAGTGTGCAGTTTGAAGATCTGTCACGCATCTCCAAGCCCTCCAAAGTGAAGATGCCCATGCAACCCACCAGCCAAGCACTGACCCCTGCTGTTGTTCCGCGCAATGAGAATGACGCCATTGATCTGTCCAGCGGCGACGATCTTGGCGATGACGCTCTTGAGCAGTTGATCAAGAGCAAGCAAGAGGCAGAAATCTTCAATGACCTTCCTCTCTTTGATGTTGAAATCTTGAGCAAGTTCATTGATGAGTGGTTTGATAGCCCAAACGTTAGCTTTGATGATCTTCAGCTTCCCATTGGCCTCAGCGTCGCCTTCCATGGAGCCATTGCTGCTGAGCTGGCTCTAGCTCAGAAAATTGTCGAGCTGAAGCATAAGATAGATTGTGAAAAAGCTCAGTTCAAGAAGCATATGGCCAAGCTCAATGTTGAAGACATTCAGAACTTCCAGACCATGATGCATGAGCTCAAGGAAGCATTCCAAACGAAACGCGAAGAAGCCAAAGGTTCTCGTGAGCGCATGAAGGATCTTGCTGCCAAATGTGTTCAGTGATACAGTGAAGCTGAAAAGCGCAAGGCTTTGGGGCGACCAGGCATCGACCCCCGAATGGCGGCCAAGAAGAAGAAGAAGCCAGTTGTGGCAGAACCCGAAGCACCAAGGCAGGAAGTACATCCAATTGTCTTCCCAGCCAGTATGACTGGCTTGAAGCCTAAGGTCCCCATAGTGGCTTCAGAACTGAAGAAAACAAGGGCAGCTGAAGCCGAAGCCAGGAAGCGCAAGACCAAGGCCACCACTGATGATGCTCCCCCAGCCAAGAAACGAAAAACCAAGAAGAGAGACCGGGCTGCTCCCAGAGCCCCTTGAGGTCGAGCCAATCTCAGTGGCTCGTCCTGCGTCTGAACATCCAGAACGCCAAGTGATAGTTCATGAGCCTGCTTCCCCAGAGGCTCCTGAAGCTGAAGACAATCCAGCTGTTGACCCCACCGCAGCTGAAGACATTGGTCCTCACGACAATGTTGAAGATGATGAAGTCCTTCCTTAGATCGAGCACCAGTTGGTATCATTGTAAGTGCATCTAGTGCCCCCCCCTAGTTGGTTTTGGAGTATTGACGACAAACCTAGTTGAGGGACTAATGTGTTTGTGAGAATTGCAGGATAACACAGGTAGAAGTCCCTCATTGATTTGGTTTTCCTACCAGAGATGACCCCTAAAAATGTAAGAAGACATTGAAGACAAAGGTGGTATGTGAAGACATTCACATTGAAGATTATGACAAGAGAAGACATTGCATGAAGACTATGGAGCGCGAAGACTTAGTTCTTTCGTCGTTCTTTTTCTTCTTTGTTGAGTCATAGGAACCACTGTACTGTTAAGTGGGGTCCAAGAGAACCAGTCAGAATGACTGAAGTGATGCTTAACCAAATCCTATGTCTTCGAGTGAAGACTATGAGAGCAAATCTTGTCCAGAGTTGGATAAGTCAGCTTTGCTTGTAGCCCAAGTAAAGTTGCCATGTGTGTTTGAAATCTAACCGTTGGAACACGTGTCAGTTCCTTAGTGACCCAGGGTCATTTCGGACAAATCAGGTCGGGTTGCCTAGTGGCTATAAATAGCCCACCCCCTACAACCATAAATAGTTGGCTGCTCAGAGTTAGAGTATGGCTTTTGTCATTTGAGAGCAACCCACCTCGAAGCCTTTGAGAGAGAATTCCTTGCGAGGATAAAGCCCTAACCACCCAGAGCCAAAGAGTGTTAGGCATCACTTAAGTCTTCCTGTCTGTGTGATCTGAAGACTTATTACACTTGAGGACTGTGAATCCTCCAGCCAGTTAGGCGTCACGTTCTAAGCATCCAAGAGTCATTGTGGATCGCCGGTGAACGAAGTCTGTGAAGGTTTGGAAGTCTACCTTGAAGACTTACCAGAGTGATTGGGCGAGGACTGGGTGTCCTTAGCTCAAGGGGAACAAGGTGAAGATGCGGTCTTCTGAGTTGAATCTCAGCCTCCCTAACCAGACGTACAGTTGTCATAGCAACTGGAACTGGTCCAACAAATCATTGTCTTCAGCGAGCCACTGGTTCTATCTTTCCCCTCTCTTTATTTACAGTTGGTCCGTGTGAAGTCATTGCCGGTTTGCATTATCTTTTGTCTTCACTGAGTGACTGCTCGTTCTGATTGGCTTCATACTATCTTCCAACCTGATCTATACTGCCTAGCTGCTTTTAGTCTTTGTGCTTTCACTTCATTGAATACTTGACTATGGCTTGCTTAGTGTAGTCTACCTTCCGCTGCATGGTAGTAGGTTTATCTCCATCGTTTGTCTTCGAAACTTCCATGTTTTGAAGACTTTCTTAAAAATCGCCTATTCACCCCCCTCTAGTCGATCACTAGCACTTTCATTAACCCTCCCACAAGCATCCGCAACTACGAGAAAATTATTAAGAATAAATTCTAACCATACCATTAAACTTTTGGATCCAATCGGTCCCTTACGGAATAGCGCATAAATTGGGGTTTAAGATTCTGTCACTCTCGCAACCCATCATCTAATTGCTAATCTATAATGCATCCCCTTAGGCCCAAATATGGTGAAGTGTCATGTAGTCGACGTTCACATGACACCACTAAGGGAATCACAACATACATACTATCAAAATATCGAACACATATCAAGTTCACATGATTGCTTGCAACATGATTTCTCCCGTGACCTCAAGAACAAAAGTAACTACTCACAAACGATAAACATGCTCAAGATAAGAAGGGTACTAAATAGCATATTAGAGTTGAACATATAATCTTCCACCAAATAAACCATATAGTAATCAACTACAAGATGTAATCAACACTACTAGTCACCCACAAGCACCAATCTATAGTTCCGGTAACAAGATTGAACACAAGAGATGAACTAGGGTTTGAGAGGAGATGGTGTTGTTGAAGATGTTGATTGAGATTGCCCTCCACAAGATGGGAGAGTTTTTGGTGATGATGATGATGATGATTTCCCCCTCCAGGAGGGAAGTTCCCCCGGCGGAATCGCTCTACCGGAGGGCAAAAGTGCTCCTGCCCAAGTTCCGCCTCGAGACGGAGGCACTCCGTCTTGAAAGTCCTCCCCTTATTTTTCTAGGTCAAAATGACTTATATACTAGAAGATGGGCACCGGAGGTGGGCCTGGGTGAGCACAATCCACCAGGGCACGCCTGGGCTACCTGGCGCGCCCAGGTGGGTTGTGCCAACCTGGTGCCCCCCTCTGGTAGTTATTTGCTCCAATATTCCTCAAATATTCCATAAAAATTCTCCATGAAGTTTCAGCTTATTTGGAGTTGTGCAGAATAGGTAGCCTGACGTAGCTTTTCCAGGTCCAGATTTCCAGCTGCCGAATTCTCCCTCTTTGTGTATACCTTGCATATTATGAGAGAAAAGGCATTAGAATTACTCCAAAAAGCATTATTATGGATAAAAACATCTTAAATAACAGTAATAAAACATGATGCAAAATGGACGTATCAACTCCCCCAAGCTTAGACCTCGCTTGGCCTCAAGCGAAAATCGAAATCGAAAAACATGTCGACATGCTTTGAGAGAGAGGTGTCGATAAAAACAAAATACGGACATAGAAGCATCATGTAGATTATTATAACAACAACAAAATTGAACATAAAACTATTATCATAGAACTTTTATCATATACTTCTCCTGAATAAGTAACAATTCATCACACAATTGAAGTATAAAGCAAAAACTCTATTAGAAACCAACAAACTATGTTCTTAGTCAACTTTGTAACTACAATTCATCATCTTTTCAGGAAGGGTCGCGTATTGGAGGCTTTAGGCAAGTCCACATACTCAACCATCATATAGTCTTCTATGATTTCTAACACTCACCGCTTACACATGAACAAAACATTTCAACCGGACACATAGAAAGATAGGGGCTTATTGTTTCGCCTCCCAACGTATTCACCTCAAGGGTGATTTCAACAATAATAAATCATGCTATCTATATTCAACTAGACATATGTGCCTAGATCTTTCCTCACCATATGATGCTTGCCAAAGGAAAAAAATTAAAAGGAATAGAAGGAATACTTTGACTCTTTGCATAAAAGTAAAAGATAGGCCCTTCGCAGAGGGAAGCAGAGGTTGCCATGCGCTTATTTGTTTGTATGCTCAACCCCTTAGCGCAAAAAATGTCACGTTGCATTGCCCCTTGTGATAGCGACCTTTATTATGCAGTCTGTCGCTTTTATTCTTCACCATCACAAGTTTGTGCAACGCTCAATTTTCTCTTACACTAAATGATCTCACACTTTTAGAAGCAATTTTTATTGCCTTTTTGCACCGATGACAACTTACTTGTGGGTCTTTCTCAATCCCTAGGTAGGTATGGTGGACACTTGAAAGTAAGATTTGGGTTTAAGGGTTTTTGGATGCACAAGTAGTATCTCTACTTAGTGCGGAATTTTTGGCTAGCAAAGATAGGGGCAAGCACCACATGTTAAAGGATCTATGACAATATGACTTCTATGTGAATATAAACAAACGTAAACCATTAAGTTGTCTTCCTTGTCCAACATCAACAATTTTGGCATATAATATTTTGATGAGGGCTCACAATCACAAAAGATTTCTAGGATAGTATATTTATATGTGAATCTTCTCTTCCCTTATTAATTCTTTCATGAGTTGCATCATTGACTAATGCTATGTATGCCAACCTCTAATAAAATTTTCTACTTATACTTTTTCTTATGTGGTGTCATCACCTACCATAAGTTTAGTATATGATCTTCTCTTCATTTATTTCCTTTCTTTTATTTATTTCCTTTCTCTTTTACTTTTATTTGCAACATGAAAGTAAAGAAAGCAAAAACTCAAACTAAACTTTATTATGTAACTTGCACACGATTACAAGGATAGATCACTAAGCAAACTCTCAAAGAAGAAAGGATCGAACTAAACTTTTATTCATCTAAAGAAAAAGATCAAACTAAAATAAGTAAAGGCAAAAAGATAGTGGGATGATACGATATCGGGGCACCACCCCAAGCTTGGCGGAAGCCAAGGGGAGTGCCCGTACCCGATACTCATTTCTCCTTTGGTGGTGAGGAAGATGATGGTGGTGTAGAGATCTTGTCCTCGGATTTCCATGCCAGTGGTCCACCATCATAAGAGGAGGAGTGAGTCTCACGGGTCCTGCAACTAGCAGCCTGATACGTCTCCAAAGTATCTACTTTTCCAAACACCTTTTCCCTTGTTTTGGACTCTAACTTGCATGATTTGAACGGAACTAACCCGGACTGACGCTGTTTTCAGCAGAATTGCCATGGTGTTATTTTTGTGCAGAAATAGAAGTTCTCAGAATGACCTGAAAATCAACGGAGAATATTTTTGGAATTTATAAAAAATACTGGCAAGAGAATCAAGGCCAGGGGGCCCACACCCTATCCACGAGGGTGGGGGGCGCGCCTCCTGCCTCGTGGGCCCCCTGACGCTCCACCGACCTCAACTCCAACTCCATATATTCACGTTCGGGGAGAAAAAACCCAAAGAGAAGGATTCACCATGTTTTACGATACGGAGCCGCCGCCAAGCCCTAATCTCTCTCGGGATGGCTGATCTGGAGTCCGTTCGGGGCTCCGGAGAGGGAATCCGTCGCCATCGTCATCATCAATCTTCCTCCATCACCAATTTTATGATGCTCACCGCCGTGCGTGAGTAATTCCATCATAGGCTTGCTGGACGGTGATGGGTTGGATGAGATTTATCATGTAATCGAGTAAGTTTTGTTAGGGTTTGATCCCTAGTATCCATTATGTTCTGAGATTGATGTTGCTATGACTTTGCTATGCTTAATGCTTGTCACTAGGGCCCAAGTGCCATGATTTAAGATTTGAACCTATTATGTTTTCATGAATATATGTGAGTTCTTGATCCTATCTTGCAAGTCTATAGTCACCTATTATGTGTTATGATCCGTTAACCCCTAAGTGACAATAATTGGGATACTTACCGGTGATGACCGTAGTTTGAGGAGTTCATGTATTCACTAAGTGCCAATGCTTTGTTCTGGTACTCTATTAAAAGGAGGCCTTAATATCCCTTAGTTTCCAATAGGACCCCGCTGCCACGGGAGGGTAGGACAAAAGATGTCATGCAAGTTCTTTTCCATAAGCACGTATGACTATATTCAGAATACATGCCTACATTACATTGATGAACTGGAGCTAGTTCTGTGTCACCCTATGTTATAACTATTGCATGAGGAATCGCATCCGACATAATTATCCATCACTGATCCATTGCCTATGATCTTTTCACATATTGATCTTTGCTTAGTTACTTTTCCATTGCCACTGTTACAATTACTACAAAACTGCTACTGTTACCGCTACTATCATATTACTTTGCTACTAAATACTTTGCTGCTGATATTAAGTTTTCTAGGTGTGGTTGAATTGACAACTCAGCTACTAATACTTGAGAATATTCTTTGGCTCCCCTTGTATCGAATCAATAAATTTTGGTTGAATACTCTACCCTAAAAAACTGTTGCGACCCCCTATACTTGTGGGTTATCAAGACTATTTTCTGGTGCCGTTGCCGGGGAGCATAGGTCTATTCTTTGAGTCACTTGGGATTTATATCTGCTTATCACTATGAAGAACTTGAAAGATAAAAGAACCAAGATCTTTCCCTCAACTACGAGGGGAGGTAAGGAACTGCCATCTAGCTCTGCACTTGATTCACCTTCTGTTTTGAGTAAACTTGCGACACCTACACCTGCTATTCATTCTGATATTTCGCATGTTATTGATGATGCCACTTCTGCTTTACATGATACTTATGATGAAACTACTTCTATGCTTGATAATACTGTGCCACTAGGTGAATTTCTTGATGAACAACTTGCTAGGGTTAGAGAGAATGAAATTATTGAAACTGATAATATTGAAGATTCTCCCCCTGGATATGAATTGCCTGTTGTGCCTGAGGGCTATGTTATGGATGAAGAAACTGCTAGAGACTTTTTAGCTTGCAATGATAGATATGATCTTAATAAATTATTAGCTAAGCTTAAAGAAAAGTCTTTGAATGCTAGAATGAAATATGACCCTGCTTTTGCTACTTCACCTATATGTATTTCCGATAAGGATTATGATTTCTCTATCGATCCTGAGTTAATTAGTTTGGTTGAATCTGGTCCTTTTTATGGCTATGAATCTGAAACTGTTGTGGCACATCTTAATAAATTAAATGATATAGCCACCCTGTTCACTAATGATGAGAAAACTCGCTATTACTTTATCCTTAAGTTATTTCCGTTCTCATTAAAGGGTGATGCTAAAACATGGTTTAATTCTCTTGATCCTGGTTGTGTGCGTAGTCCCCAGGATATGGTTTATTACTTCTCTGTTAAATATTTCCCCGCTCATAAGAATCAAGCTGCCTTAAGGGAAATATATAATTTTGTGCAAATTTAAGAAGAGAGTCTCCCACAAGCTTGGGGGAGACTTCTCCGATTACTTAATACTTTGCCTGATCATTGTAACACCCCATATGTAACCTGCCATATTTGTATTCCAACTCTTGCCATTTCCCGCACTAAGTTATGATATTTCCTCGTTGTTGGGTTTTGCCTCCGTGTTGCTTTTGTCTTTGTCATGCATCTCATATCATGTCATCATGTGCATCACATTTGCATACGTGTTCGTCTCATGCATCCGAGCATTTTCCCCGTTGTCCGTTTTGCATTCCGGCGCTCCTATGTCCTCCGGCGTCCCTTTTTGCCTCTTTTCGTGTGCGCATGTTAAACGTTCTCGGATTGGACCGAGACTTGCCAAGCGGCCTTGGTACACCACCGGTAGACCTCCTGTCAAGTTTCGTGCCATTTGGACTTCGTTTGATAATCCAACGTTTAACCGAGGAACCGAAAAGGCCTCGTGTGTGTTGCAGCCCAACACCTCTTCAAAGTGGCCCAAAACCCACCTAAACCCCCTCCATCATCTCGGTCATTCGATCACGATCGCATGGCCGAAAACCGTGCTCAATTTGGAGCCTCCTAGCTCCTTCTATGTATAAATAGGCCTCCCCCTCCTTCATTTGCGGATGAAACCCTAAAAATTGTCCCCTCTGCCGCCGGACGTGTCCGCACCCGCCGGACACGCCCGCACCGCCGCCGCCCGACGAATCCTCGTGCGCCACGTGGCATCGTAGCGCCGTCCTCTACAGCCAGCCTGCTCGGCCCGTGCGGGGCCCCCGCGGCCGCCGCCGCCTGCTCGCGCGGATCGCCGCGCCCGCCACCCGCCTGCACTGCCGCCTCCCTCTGCGGCTCCTCCGCGCCGCCGCCGACCACGCCACGCCGCCGTCGCCCGGTCTCCACCGCGCCCGCGCGCGCCTCTCGGCCGCCCATCGCCGCCCCGGCGAGCTCTCCTCCGACGCCGGCGAGCTCCCTGGTCGGACCCCGCCTCTCCGGCAACCCCCAAGCCCCGTCCTCGAACTCCGGCGAGATCCAGGTGAACCTCGGTTCGCGTGCAACCCTAGATCTGGAGGTTGAGATTCGTCTAAGTCTTTTTCTACAGTATTTTTTATGCCATGTTCATCGCATCGTAACTCCGTATCCTAGCTCGGTTTCATGCATGTGGCATATCATATTGTTCGTATGGTTGTGCACTTCATTTCATTCCATTGCACCATGTTCATTTGAGTTCATCTTGATGCCCTAAATGCTATTGCAAGAGTGCTATGTGATGTTAGTTTCAGATTCTTAACAGATTTTGGACATTTGTCATTTTTGCCATGTTTAATGTGTGCCTCCTCTGAACTTGAGCCCTACATGTGTTTTGTTGTATGCCATGCCATCTTTACAGGAGTGTATGCCATGTATTTGTGTGATCAATGCGGTGACTAGCACAAGCATGCAAAGTAGCTCTCGTGACGTTGCTGATTTCAGGGACTTAGAATTCTTCTAAGTCATTTCCCTGATGATATTTTTATGCCATGTATTCTTGTTGCTACAGAGTGATCCATGCCTCTTTTGAGCATGTTCAGTAAGGATGATTTTGAGATGTTGTTATGCTCTATCCATCCATGTCTTTGTTTGCAATTATGGTGTACCCTAGCATGACTCAATCTTGCTCTACTTTTGCTATAAAATGTTCCTGGCAGATTGTTTACGTGTTAATCAATTTTGCCGAGGTTGTTGTAGTTGATCCATGCATGCTATGAGAGTGTTCTTGCCATGATTAGCTTATTTATCATATCTTCTTGCTGGGTGTATGCTTAATTTGTCATGCAATGCCTTGTAGTGAGTGCATCGAGCTCGCAAACATGCCTACGTAAATATGTTTTGCCATGTTCCAGTTTTCTGCCAAGTCTGAATCTGTTAACGAAACTTGTTATGTTCACATGGTTGCCATTGTATTTTCTGATACCTTTTGGCTTATGATCAGTAAGGGACTTTTGTTATATGCGTTGTGTAGTTTCATGCCATGCCTTGCTTTTCCATGGTATGTTCCTATAGCATGTTGTTATCTTGCTCTAAACATTGCTTCATGATGTTAAATCCTGGCATGTTGTTATTTTCACCAAGTGTGTGAACCTGATATCTTTTGCACTTTTGCCATGCTTATTTGAACCTTCTATTGTGTGATTTAGCCGTAGCTCAGTGTTCATCTTTTGTCAAGCATATTGAGTGGATCACTTCCATGTGCCTTGTTGCTATGTTAGAGGGCAGTAGCTTATTTTTCTTGATGCATTTAGATGGCTTCGTGCTGTTAATCGCAGCTTTGTGCCATTATTGTTTTGCTTGCCATTTGCAAACTGTGCATCCGATTCTGGTGATCTTTATATTGATTTCGACCGAAATCAACTCATCTTTCCAGTGGAACTCTTGGTTTTACAAGTTGAGGCCTGGTTCAATCTTTTTCCATCCGGAGCATGCATATGCATTGCATATTACATCCCGCATATCATGCCATGTTTTGCATCATGTTGCTTGTGCATTGCACCGTGGTTGATTGTGTCTCCATTTGCTTGTGTTCTTGCTTTGGGTAGAGCCGGGAGACGAGTGCGTGATCGAGGAATCCGTTGAGAACGTTTACGAGGATCAAGCTTACATCAACTCGGAGAACTTTGCAGGCAAGATGACCATACCCTCGAAATCACTTCTATCTTTGCTTGCTAGTTGCTCGCTCTATTGCTATGCCTATTCTACGATACCTATCACTTGCTTATCATGCCTCCCATATTGCCATGTCAAACCTCTAACCCACCTTGTCCTAGCAAACCGTTGTTTGGCTATGTTACCGCTTTGCTTAGCCCCTCTTATAGCGTTGCTAGTTGCAGGTGAAGATTGGAGTTTGTTCCTTGTTGGAACATGATTATTGTTGGGATATCATTATTATATCTTGTTTACTTAAATGCACCTATATACTTGGTAAAGGGTGGAAGGCTCGGCCTTATGCCTGGTGTTTTGTTCCACTCTTGCCGCCCTAGTTTCCGTCATACCGGTGTTATGTTCCTTGATTTTGCGTTCCTTACACGGTTGGGTTATAATGGGAAGCCCTTGACAGTTCACCTTGAATAAAACTCCTCCAGCAAGGCCCAACCTTGGTTTTACCATTTTCCACCTAGCCTTTTTCCCTTGGGTTCCGCGGACTCAAGGGTCATCTTTATTTTAAACCCCCGGGCCAGTGCTCCTCTGAGTGTTGGTCCAACCTGTCAGCTGCCGGTGGCCACCAGGGGCAACTCTAGGCTGGCCTACCGGAACCTTGGCCAATCCGGTGTGCCCTGAGAACGAGATATGTGCAGCTCCTATTGGGATTTGTCGGCACATTCGGGTGGCTTTGCTGGTTTAGTTTTACCATTGTCGAGATGTCTTGTAACCGGGATTCCGAGTCTGATCGGGTCGTCCTGGGAGAAGGAATATCCTTCGTCGACCGTGAGAGCTTGTGATGGGCTAAGTTGGGATACCTCTGCAGGGTTTTGAACTTTCGAAAACCGTGCCTTCGGATGGGCAGATGGGAATTTGTTAATGTCCGGTTGTAGAAAACCTGAAACTTTACTTAATTAAAATGGATCAACAGCGTGTGTAGCCATGATGGTCTCTTTTCGTCGGAGTCCGGGAAGAGAACACGTTCTCGAGTTATGCTTGAACGTAAGTAGACTTGGATCACTTCTTGATCATAGATTCCCGAACGTGCTTTGCCTTCTCTTCTCGCTCTCATTTGCGTATGTTGGCCACCATATATGTTAGTGCTTGCTGCAGCTCCACCTCATACCTTTTCCCTACCTATAAGCTTAAATAGTCTTGATCGCAAGGGTGTGAGATTGCTGAGTCCCCGTGACTCACAAATTACTTGCAAACCCAGATGCAGGTGCCGATGATACCGTTGCAGGAGATACGACTGAGCTCAAGTGGGAGTTCGATGAGGACTCGGGACGATTCTATGTTTCCTTTCCAGACGATCAGTATTGGAGCCCAGTTGGGGCGATCAGGGACATTATGCATTTGGGGTTGTCTTTATTTTGGTTCCGTAGTCGGACCTTGATTGTATCTGGATGATTGTAATGCTATTTATGTTATTGTGTGAAGTGGAGATTGTAAGCCAACTATGTACCTCTTTTCTTATTCAGTACATGGGATGTGTAAAGATTACCCCTCTTGCGACATTGCCTACAATGCGGTTATGCCTCTAAGTCGTGCTCTGACACGTGGGAGATATAGCCGCATTGTGGGTGTTACAATCATCCTCTCAAGAAAAATGAAATACTTGATATCTTTTATAATGGACTAACCGATGCTTCCAGAGACCACCTGGATAGTTGTGCTGGTTGTGTTTTCAAGGAAAGAACTGTTGATCAAGATGAATTGCTATTGAATAATATGTTGAGTAATGAAAATGATTGGACACTTCCTGAACCAACTCCCAAGCCAACTCCGAAGAAAAGGGGTATTGTATTTCTCAGTCCTGAAGATATGCAAGAGGCAAAGAAATCTATGAAAGAAAAAGGTATTAAAGCTGAAGATGTTAAGAATTTACCACCTATTGAAGAAATACATGGTCTTGATAACCCGACACAGGTAGTAAAGATAAATTATCTCTATAGATTTGATGAAGGTGATATTCCTCGTAATAAGTCTGCTAGCCAATGCTTAGATGAGTTTGATAATTTTATTGTTAAACAAGAAAACTTCAATGCTTATGTTGGTAGACAATTGAAACGTAATGCTTATATGATTAAACACTTGAGTGATTATATGTCTACAGTTAAAGGTGAACTTAAACTTATTAGTAAACATGCTTCCATGGTTACCACTCAAGTAGAACAAGTGCTTAAAGCTCAAAATGATTTCCTCAATGAATTGAATAATAAGAAAAATGATAATGCTGTTAGAGTTATGACTAGAGGGGGTAAAATGACTCAGGAACCTTTGTATCCTGAGGGCCACCCTAAGAGAATTGAGAAAGATTCTCAAAGAACTAATGTTGATGCACCTAATTCTTCTAAGAAGAAGAAAAAGAAAAATGATAGAACTTTGCATGCTTCTAGTGAACCTGTTGTTGACACACCTGAGAATCCCAATGATATTTCTACTTCTGATGCTGAAACACAATCTGGTAATGAACATGAACCTAGTGATAATGTTAATGACGATGTTCATGTTGATGCTCAACCTAGCAATGATAATGATGTAGAGATTGAACCTGCTGTTGATCTTGATAACCCACAATCAAAGAATCAACGTTATGATAAGAGAGACTTTGTTGCTAGGAAGCACGGTAAAGAAAGAGAACCATGGGTTCAGAAACCCATGCCTTTTCCTCCTAAACCATCCAAGAAAAAGGATGATGAGGATTTTGAGCGCTTTGCTGAAATGATTAGACCTATCTTTTTGCGTATGCGTTTGACTGATATGCTTAAAATGAATCCTTATGCTAAGTGTATGAAAGATATTGTTACAAATAAAAGAAAGATACCGAAAGATGAAATTTCCACCATGCTTGCTAATTATACTTTTAAGGGTGGAATACCAAGGAAACTAGGAGATCCCGGAGTACTAACTATACCATGCTCCATTAAAAGAAACTATGTTAAAACTGCTTTATGTGATCTTGGAGCCGGTGTTAGTGTTATGCCTCTCTCTTTATATCGTAGACTTGATTTTAATAAGTTGACACCTACTGAAATATCTTTGCAAATGGCTGATAAATCAACTGCTATACCTGTCAGCATTTGTGAGGATGTGCCTGTTGTGATTGCAAACATTACTATTTTAATGGACTTTGTTATTCTTGATATTCCTGAGGACGATAGTATGTCGATTACCCTTGGAAGACACTTCTTGAATACTGCAGGGGCTGTCATTGATTGCAACAAAGGCAATGTCACTTTTCATGTTAATGGTAATGAGCACACGATACACTTTCTGAGAAAACAACCTCAAGTCCACAATATCAACTCTAATGGAAAATTTTCAACGATTATTATTGGAGGTTTTGAATTTCCTCTTCCTACTGCCAAGAAGAAATATGATATTCTTATTATTGGGGATGTGCATATCCCCGTTGAGGTAACCTAGTGTTGTTCGAAATTCTTCGGCTTCATGCGATTCAGAATGAGTTTGTTCACAAGACTTGATCAACCTTGTTAGTGGATTCCTTTTGATGAGCATGAGATGGGTGAAGTTAGAAAGCACAACTCTCTGTACCCTCCTTTTACTTTATGTTATTTAGATTAAATAAAGCAAAAATAGTATTTTCTGTCTGCTTTCTGAATTATCCTTGCAATAAAAAATACCCCGAAAATAAAAGTTCTCCAAATGCCCTGAAAATTTAATATGATTTTTTTTCTGAAATATGTAAGAATTATTGGCACCGAGAACACACCAGGGGGCCTCACCATGTGCCCACGAGGGTGGAAGGCGCGCCTACCCCCCTAGGCGTGCACCCTGCCTCGTGGACCTCATGTGGGCCCCCTCCACTTATTCTTGCACCCACACACTTCGTCTTCCTCCAGAAAAAATTATCCACCAGCTCAAACCCGTGTTCTAGCTCATCTTGCTGCCATTTTCGATCTCCTTGCTCAAAGCTGCATTCACAAAACTGCTTTGGGGGATTGTTCTTGGGTATGTGACTCCTCCTATGGTCCAATTAGTTTTTGTTCTAGTGCTTTATTTATTGCAAATTTTTGCTACTTAGGTGACCCTGTTCTTGAGCTTGCATGTCAAATTTATGTGGTCAAAAGTAGTTCTAATGCATGATATAGCCTCTAGGCACTTGTAGGAGTAGTTGCTATCAATTTTGTTGAGTTTGGTTCACTTTTATTTTAAGTTACTAAAAATTTCAGAAATTTTCAGAAAAAGATGAAGAGATTTTTGAGGGGCTCATCGAGCCGAAGCTCGAAGGACAAGCAAAGTGAAGAGAATAAGAAGCCCAAGTATAATCTCCCTCGTACTGCGGAGGTTCGGCCGTGTGAATGGCCTTGTGATGAGTTCTTGAGATAAGCTGGGATTTATGAAGATTTTTATTATTTGGCTAAGAATGCAGGCCTCACCGAGTTCCTCCACGACTAGCATGAACATTATCTCTTACTCACCAATATTTTTGTGCAAAATTTTCATTTCCATGCTAGGAGATCGCCACCTTCGTTGGAATTTTATTTATATGATGAGCATAAGGAGATGTCACTTTATGATTTTTGCCGGGTTTGTAGGATACCCTTTGAAGGCAGCATAGAGGAACCACATCGTAATGATGTGGAAGGATTCATTGATATGATCGCTATAGGGGAAACGAGGAAAGTTTCCGATGCAAGAATCACTAGCATACATTTTCCTGTTCTACGTTACTTTGCAATATTTGCTAGTAGATGCTTAATTGGTCGCGGGAACTGTGGAAATCCTAGTGCCCCTGATATTGTTATTTTGCGCCACACTTTGTTTCATGATACCACTTTTAGTTTAGGCGCTATTGTTGCTAAACGGTTAAATCTCAACCGTACAAAGGGTCCCGTCTTGGGAGGCATCTTCGCCTCGCGCCTAGCTGCACACTTTAACATACCTATTAGGCACTATGAGAAAGAGGAAAAGTTGTTGCCTCATATTTTTCTAGATTATAAGAGTATCGTAGCACATGATTTTATTGTTAAGAATAAGAAGAAGATGCTTAACTATAGACTGATATTTGATAAGAATTACTTTGAGACTATTACCTTGCCTGCTCCCTCTTTGTTCAACATATTTTCAGGCACGTACCTTGTTTTGTCGGAGGCCGTTCAGGCATACCAGAGCCTGACATCAGCTCCAGAGCCGGGGCCACTTTCTGATCCTCACAGCCAGTCTGTTTATCAGTGGGATCCGGAGGAGATCGCCAACCAGTGGCACCCCGAGGACCCTCCTCAGTACACCGGAGAGGGCAGCTCCGATCCGTGGGCATAGAACAACTTAGGCCAAAATCCTAAGCTTAGGGGGGGTACGTATTTCTCACTGACATTACATTCATGTTCACACACTCATGCCAGTTGTCGGTGCTCATACTTTTTTATTGTATTATCCATGCTAGTTTATTTTCTTTTTAAGCTTTCTTCTTGTGTGTTTGAAAAACCTTAATAAAAAAAAATTAGTTGTAGCTTTTAGCTAGTTTACTTTCCATGCTTGTAGTAGTAATTAAAAAGAAAACCCAAAAAGATTTCTCGTTCTTATTTTGCTTGTTGGGAGCTTTCCCATGTCAATAGTTTTGTTTCTTTTCTTTTCTTTGGGGGTCGAGAGGAGAAGTCCACGATGAAAATGTTGAGTGGCTCTCATATGCATTATTGTTGATCTAACAAAGAGCCCATATTACCTTGTCTTCTCCCATGTATTGAATGCTTGCAGATTCCAGCTTAGTCCAATGCAGGTGTGAAAGTGCTAGTTATCGACTAGAGGGGGGGGGGGTGAATAGGCGATTTTTATGAAAGTCTTCAAAACATGAAGTTTCGAAGACAATCGATAGAAATGAACCTATTAACATGCAGTGGAAGGTAGCCTACACTAGGCAAGCCATAGTCAAGTATTCAATGAAGTGAAAGCACAAAGACTAATAGCAGCTAGGCAGTATGGATCAGGATGGAAGACGGTATGTAGCCAATCAGAACAAGCAGTCACACAGTGAAGACAAATAGATAATGCAAATAGGCAATGACTTCACAAGGACCAACTGTAAATAAAGAGATGGGAAGGATAGAACCAGTTGCTCGTTGAAGACAATGATTTGTTGGACCAGTTCCAGTTGCTGTGACAACTGTACGTCTGGTTAGGGAGGCTGAGATTTAACTCAGAAGACCATGTCTTCACCTTATTCCCCTTGAGCTAAGGACACCCAGTCCTCGCCCAATCACTCTGGTAAGTCTTCAAGGTAGACTTCCAAACCTTCACAGACTTCGTTCACCGGCGATCCACAACGACTCTTGGATGCTCAGAACACGATGCCTAATCGGCTGGAGGATTCACAGTCCTCAAGTGTAACAGGTCTTCAGATCACACAGACAGGAAGACTTCAGTGATGCCTAACACTCTTTGGCTCTGGGTGTTTAGGGCTTTGTCCTTGCAAGGATTTCTCTCTCAAAGGCTTCGAGGTGGGTTGCTCTCAAACGAAAAAAGCCGTGCAGTAACTCTGAGCAGCCAACCAATTTATGGTGTAGGGGGTGGGCTATTTATAGCCACTAGGCAACCCGACCTGATTTGTCCAAAATGACCCTGGGTCACTAAGGAACTGACACGTGTTCCAACAGTCAGATTTCAAACACACGCGACAACTTCACTTGGGCTACAAGTAAAGCTGACTCAGCTAGCTCTGGATAAGATTTGCTCTCATTGTCTTCGCTCGAAGACATAGGATTTTGGTTAAGCATCACTTCAGTCACTCTGACTTTGTTCACTGGGACCCCACTTAACAGTACGGTGGTTCCTATGACTCAACAAAGAAGAAAAGGAAACAACGAAACAACTAAGTCTTCGTGCTCCATAGTCTTCACGCGATGTCTTCTCTTGTCATAGTCTTCAATGTGAATATCTTCACATACCACCTTTGTCTTCAATGTCTTCATACATTTTTAGGGGTCATCTCCGGTAGGAAAACCGAATCAATGATGGACTTCTACCTGTGTTATCCTGCCATTCTCACAAACAAATTAGTCCCTCAACCAGGTTTGTCGTCAGTACTCCAAAACCAACTAGGGGCGGCACTAGATGCACTTACAATCTCCCCCTTTTTGGTGATTGATGACAAACTGGTTGAAGTTTTCAACGGGGATAAAAGTATGTGAAATTGTAAAGGATTTAGACATTGTCTTTGTAAGTAGCAGAAAGGCCCCCCCTGAAGATGTGCATATAAATATTTTGCTTTTGAATGCAAATGCACATGGCAGGTTGTACTTGCGGAGCTCCTATTCTACTTATGAAGACAATTCATCATGCATGAAAGGATATAACGAAGAGAATGACATGCATAAAGAAAAATGGACGTCTGCAAAATGACTTCGTGCGGAATTTATCGTCGCACATGCGGAATTTATCATCGCATCACATAGTGTCGAAAAGGTAGCAGACGACCATGAAGTTTAAGTGTTACAACTCAAAACGAACTAAATGTATCAAAAGCGAGAGTTGTAAGCACTTGGCAAATGTAGAAAAGTATAGCAACCACCCATATGGACCCGCTTGAAGACTATCAACTCATATGCTTCTCCCCCTTTTGTCAGTAATGACCAAAAAGGTTTGAAGACATAGATCTTCTACTCGTTCCCATGAGGAGTAGGTGAAGCAGCAGGGTCGTCGTTGAGGTTCGATGGTGCAGAAGAACTTGGTGTAGTGTCTACACGCGCCGAAGTTGGAGGTGGTGAGGTAGCATCATCTTGATCGTCTATGACTCTGGCATTAATTGTTGCAGCTGAGGAAGAATAGTCAGAGTCTTCAAGTGAGGGAGTCTGATGCAAGTGAGCATTCCTTGGAGGTGTTGAGTCAAACTTGAATCTCTCTGTGAAGCCATCGTCTTGAAGATCAGCTTCAGCACTGAGCAATGCCAAACTCTTCCAAGATCTTCGATAGGTTTCATGTGTGACAAAGGCATTCTTGGTGGCAAGATTTCGAATGCGATTGACGTCCACCAAGAGGCTTTGCATCTGACGCTTAAGCCAGTCATGATGCTTATCCTGTTTCTGATGTAGAACAACGAGAAGCTCTCGGGCATTGAGAACACGAGATCGCTTCCGAGGCCTTTGGGCAATGGTACTTGCAGTGGCTTCAGTTTGGGTGCGAGGGGCACGTGTATTGCCAGCCAAGGGGTAAACACGAGAAACGGCCTGAACTCCTTCAATGGGCTGGGTGAAGCTTTGATGATCAACATTGTGAAGATAAATTGGCTCCTTTGCAGGCTCTGGGTAAATGGCTTCGATAGACAGATCAACCTCTAGCAAGAATATAAGGTGATTGCGCGCAGACGGCTGATAGTTGATAGCAGAGTGAAGCTTGATGAGGCGCATTACCCATGGAGCATAGAACTTCAGACCAAAGATGTCGGAGCCAGATGTAGCCAACTGCCTGATGAAAAAGTCCTGAGCATTAAAGCTGATGCCATTGAAGATATAGAAAACCAAAGTCTTCATTGCTCCTTCAAGCTTCGCTGCAGATGAATGTCCTTTGACATGCCATAGAGTTTGCCTGATGATATGATAGATGGTGCGGGGCAGATACTCTAGGTCTCCAACAAAGAATTCCGTTGGGTATTCAGCTTCGCGTGGCAGAGGCTTCATCATGCTCAGCATTTGGCTCATGTTAGGCTCTGGCTTCTGAAAAATGCTCTCCAAAGCATTTTGGTGTTGCTGACAACCTGGTTCATAATATTCGCCAGGAGTGGGCAGGGCTGTGAGCTCAATGATGTCTTGGGATTTAGCTTCATGATGTACATCGCCCGTCATCCACTCAAGGATCCAAGTCTTCGGATCCCTGTTGTATCCACGAATGTGGAGGGTAGCATAGAATTGAAGCAAAAGTTCTTCATTCCAATGTTCCTTGTCAGTCACAAAGTTGAGCAGACCCGCATCACGGAAGCAGTCAAGAGCTTCTTCAAGGCAAGGCAATCCAGCAATGGCTTCGCAGTCTAGACGCATATGAGGGAAAATGCGCCCCTGATTGTATAAGATGCAAGAATAGTAGCTGCACTGCTGATAACTCCAGAATCGATCTGAGGAGATTCTTGGCCTTGTGTAGGGGTTCTTATCACTGTCAAAGAATGTGTTGTGTGCTATGAAGCCATTGGCATTGAAAGATCTTGGTGAAGTTGCAGTACCTGGAAACCTTGGCAGCCTTGGCTTTGGCTTCTGGAACTGAGGCTTGTGCTCCACATGACAGTCAAATTGAGGTCCGGGAGCAGGCGGAGGAACCAGAATTGGCCAGCGGATGGTAACAAGCTGACCACGATCATATGCTTGCTCGATGGTATGTGGCCCTGGAGGTGGTACAGGAGCAAAGGCATTGTCTTCGAGCAGCGAATTTGCTTCGTGTGCTGCATTGGCTTCAGGTGCATTCACTTCTGGAACCACATTGACTTTAGGTGCCGTATTAGCTTCAGCCATGACAACGTCATTGGCTTCAGTGTTGGTGTTGGTAGCCGCCTCAGTATTGGTAACCTCCACTTAAGGAGCTGGAGGGTCGGACACGTTCTCCTCGGGAACAACTTCAGGGTTGGATGGGGGTGTAGCAACACGTCCTTCTTCTCTTGGTTCTTCTGAAGGAAATATGCCCTAGAGGCAATAATGAAGTTATTATTTATTTCCTTATTTCAGGATAAATGATTATTATTCATGCTAGAATTGTATTAACCAGAAACATAATACTTGTGTGAACACATAGACAAACTAAACGTCACTAGTATGCCTCTACTTGACTAGCTCGTTGATCGAAGATGGTTATGTTTCCTAACCATAGACATGTGTTGTCATTTGATTAACGGGATCACATCATTAGGAGAATGATGTGATTGACATGACCCATTCCATTAGCTTAGCACCCGATCGTTTAGTATGTTGCTATTGCTTTCTTCATGACTTATACATGTTCCTATAACTATGAGATTATGCAACTCCCGTTTACCGGAGGAACACTTTGTGTGCTACCAAACGTCACAACGTAACTGGGTGATTATAAAGTGGCTCTACAGGTGTCTCCGAAGGTACATGTTGGGTTGGCGTATTTCGAGATTAGGATTTGTCACTCTGATTGTCGGAGAGGTATCTCTGGGCCCTCTCGGTAATGCACATCACATAAGCCTTGCAAGCATTGCAACTAATGAGTTAGTTGTGAGATGATGTATTACAGAACAAGTAAAGGGACTTGCCGGTAAAGAGATTGAACTAGGTATTGAGATACCGATGATCGAATCTCGGGCAAGTAACATACCGATGACAAAGGGAACAACGTATGTTGTTATGCGGTCTGACCGATAAAGATCTTTGTAGAATATGTGGGAGCCAATATGAGCATCCAGGTTCCGCTATTGGTTATTGACCGGAGACGTGTCTCGGTCATGTCTACATTGTTCTCGAACCCGTAGGGTCCGCACGCTTAACGTTACGATGACAGTTTCATTATGAGTTTATATATTTTGATGTACCGAAGTTTGTTCGAAGTCCCGGATATGATCATGGATATGACGAGGAGTCTCGAAATGGTCGAGACATAAAGATTGATATATTGGACGGCTATATTCGGACACCGGAAGTGTTCCGGAGAAGTTTCGGATAAAACCGGAGTACCGGGGGGTTACCGGAACCCCCCCAAGGGTTAATGGGCCTCATGGGCCTAAAGTGGAGAAGAGGAGGGGGGACCAGGGCAGGCCGCGTGCCCCTTCCCCCTCTAGTCCGAATTGGACAAGGAGGGGGGGGGGGGCGGCGCCCCCCCTTTCCTTCCTCTCCTCTCTCCCTTCCTTCCCCCTCTCCTAGTTGGACAAGGAAAAGGAGGGAGTCCTACTCCCGGTAGGAGTAGGACTCCTCCCTGGCGCGCCTCCTCCTGGACGGCCGCCCCTCCTCCTTGCTCCTTTATATACGGGTGCAGGGGCACCTCTAGACACACAAGTTGATCTTCATGATCATTCTCTTAGCCGTGTGCGGTGCCCCCCTCCACCATAATCCTCGATAATATTGTAGCGGTGCTTAGGCAAAGCCCTGCGACGGTAGAACATCAAGATCGTCACCACGCCGTCGTGCTGACGGAACTCTTCCCTGACACTTTGCTGGATCGGAGTCCGGGGATCGTCATCGAGCTGAACGTGTGCTAGAACTCGGAGGTGCCGTAGTTTCGGTGCTTGATTGGTCGGGCCGTGAAGACGTACGACTACATCAACCGCATTGTCATAACGCTTCCGCTGTCGGTCTACGAGGGTACGTAGACAACACTCTCCCCTCTCGTTGCTATGCATCACCATGATCTTGCGTGTGCGTAGGAATTTTTTTGAAATTACTACGTTCCCCAACAGTGGCATCCGAGCCTAGGTTTTATGTGTTGATGTTATTTGCACGAGTAGAACACAAGTGAGTTGTGGGCAATATAAGTCATACTGCTTACCAGCATGTCATACTTTGGTTCGGTGGTATTGTTGGATGAAGCGGCCCGGACCGACATTACGCGTACGCTTACGCGAGACTGGTTTTACCGTCGTGCTATGCACACAGGTGACTAGCGGGTGCCAGTTTCTCCAACTTTAGTTGAACCGAGTGTGGCTACGCCCGGTCCTTGCGAAGGTTAAAACAACACTAACTTGACAAACTATCGTTGTGGTTTTGATGCGTAGGTAAGAACGGTTCTTGCTAAGCCCAATAGCAGCCACGTAAAACTTGCAACAACAAAGTAGAGGACGTCTAACTTGTTTTTGCAGGGCATGTTGTGATGTGATATGGTCAAGACGTGATGAGATATAAGTTGTTGTATGAGATGATCATGTTTTGTTGAAGTTATCGGCAACTAGCAAAATCCTTATGGTTGTCTCTCTATTGCATAAGATGCAAGTGCCCAATAATTGCTTTACTTTATCGCTATGCGATAGCAATAGTTGCAAGAGCAATTGTTGGCGAGACGACCATGTGATGACACATTGATATAGATCAAGATGATGGAGATCATGGTGTCATGCCGGTGACGATATAGATCATGACAGTACTTTGGAGATGGAGATCAAAGGCGCAAGATGATGATGGCCATATCATGTCACATATTTTGATTGCATATGATGTTTATCTTTTATACATCTTATTTTTGCTTAGTTTGACGGTAGCATTTTAAGATGATCTCTCACTAATTATCAAGAAGTGTTCTCCCTGAGTATGCACCGTTGTGAAAGTTCTTCGTGCTGAGACACCACGTGATGATCGGGTGTGATATGCTCTACGTTCAAATACAACGGGTGCAAAACAGTTGCACACGCGGAATACTTAGGTTAAACTTGACGAGCCTAGCATATACAGATATGGCCTCGGAACACGGAGACCGAAAGGTCGAACGTGAATCATATAGTAGATATGATCAACATAGTGATGTTCACCATTGAAACTACTCCATATCACGTGATGATCGGACATGGTTTAGTTGATATGGATCACATGATCACTTAGAAGATTAGAGGGATGTCTGTCTAAGTGAGAGTTCTTAAGTAATATGATTAATTGAACTTTAATTTATCATGAACTTAATCCTGGTAGTATTTTGCAAATTATGTTGTAGATCAATAGCTCGCATTGTTGCTTCCCTATGTTTTATATATGTTCCTAGAGAAAACTAAGTTGAAAGATGTTAGTAGCAATGATGCGGATTGGATCCATGATATGAGGTTTATCCTCATTGCTGCACAGAAGAATTATGTCCTTGATGCACCGCTAGGTGACGAACCTATTGCAGGAGCATATGCAGACGTTATGAACGTTTGGCAAAGCTCGGCATGATGACTACTTGATAGTTTAGTGCACCATGTTTTATGGCTTAGAATCGGGACTTGAAAGACGTTCTGAACGTCATGGACCATATGAGATGTTCCAGGAGTTGAAGTTAATATATCAAGCAAATACCCGAGTTGAGAGATATGAAGTCTCCAACAAGTTCTATAGCTAAAAGATGGAGGAGAATAGCTCAAGCAGTGAGCATGTGCTCAGATTGTCTGGGTACTACAATCGCTTGAATCAAGTGGGAGTTAATCTTCCAGAGAAAATAGTGATTGGCAAAATTCTCTAGTCACCATCGCCAAGTTAGTAGAACTTCGTGATGAACTATAATATGCAAGGGAGACGAAAGTAATTCCCGAGTTCTTTGTGATGCTGAAATCGACGAAGGTAGAAATCAAGAAAAGCATCAAGTGTTGATGGTTGACAAGACCACTAGTTTCAAGAAAAGGGCAAAGGGAAGAAAGGGAACTTCAAGAAGAATGGCAATCAAGTTGCTGCTCGAGTGAAGAAGCCCAAGTCTGGACCTAAGCCTGAGACTAAGTGCTTCTACGGCAAAGGGACTGGTCACTGGAAGCGGAACTACCCCAAGTAATTGGCGGATAAGAAGGATGGAAAAGTGAACAAAGGTATATTGGATATACATGTTATTGATGTGTACTTTACTAGTGTTTATAGCAACCCCTCGGCATTTGATACTGGTTCAGTTACTATGATTAGTAACTCGAAACGGGAGTTTCAGAATAAACAAAGACTAGTTAAGGGTGAAGTGACGATGTGTGTTGGAAGTAGTTCCAAAATTGATATGATCATCATCGCACACTCTCTATACTTTCGGGATTAGTGTTGAACCTAATAAGTGTTATTTGGTGTTTGCGTTGAGCATGAATATGATTTGATCATGTTATTGCAATACAGTTATTCATTTAAGTAAGAGAATAAATTATTGTTCTGTTTACATGAATAAAACCTTATATGGTTACACACCCAATGAAAATGGTTTGTTGGATCTCGATCGTAGTGATACACATATTCATAATATTGAAACCAAAAGATGCAAAGTTAATAATGATAGTGCAACTTATTTGTGGCACTGCCGTTTAGGTCATATTGGTGTAAAGCGCATGAAGAAACTCCATGCCGATGGACTTTTGGAATCACTTGATTATGAATCACTTGATGCTTGCGAACCATGCCTCATGGGCAAGATGACTAAGACTCCGTTCTCCGGAACAATGGAGCGAGCAACTGACTTATTGGAAATAATACATACTGATGTATGTGGTCCGATGAGTGTTAAGGCTCACGGCAAGTATCGTTATTTTCTGACCTTCACAGATGATTTGAGCAGATATGGGTATATCTACTTAATGAAACACAAGTCTGAAACATTTGAAAAGTTCAAAGAATTTCATAGTGAAGTGGAGAATCATCGTAACAAGAAAATAAAAGTTTCTATGATATGATAATAGAGGTAAAATATTTGAGTTAAGAGTTTGGCCTTCAGTTAAAACAATGTGAAATAGTTTCACTACTCACGCCACCTGGAACACCACAGCATAATGGTGTGTCCGAACGTCATAACCGTACTTTATTGGATATAGTGCAATCTATGATGTTTCTTACCGATTTACCACTATCATTTTGGGGGTTATGCATTAAAGACAGCTGCATTCACGTTAAAAAGGGCACCATCTAAGTCCGTTGAGACGACACAATCTGAACTGTGGTTTGGCAAGAAACCAAAGTTGTCGTTTCTTAAAGTTTGAGGTTGCAATGCTTATGTGAAAAAGTTTTTGTTGGGGAACGTAGTAATTTCAAAAAAATTCCTACGCACATGCAAGATCATGGTGATGCAAAGCAACGAGAGGGGAGAGTGCTGTCTACGTACCCACGCAGACTGACTGCGGAAGCGATGACACAACATAGAGGAAGTAGTCGTATGTCTTCGTGATCCAACCGATCAAGCACCGAAACTACGGCACCTCCGAGTTCGAGCACACGTTCAGCTCGATGATGATCCCCGGACTCCGATCCAGCAAAGTGTCGGGGAAGAGTTCCGTCAACACGACGGCGTGGTGACGATCTTGATGTACTACAGCAGCAGGGCTTCGCCTAAACTCCGCTACAGTATTATTGAGGACTATAGTGGCTGGGGGCACCGCACACGGCTAAGGAATAGATCACGTGGATCAACTTGTGTGTTTCTGGGGTGCCTCTGCCTCAGTATATAAAGGACCAAAGGGGGGAGGCTGGCCGGCCACATAGGGCGCGCCAGGAGAGTCCTACTCCCTCTGGGAGTAGGATCCCCCCCCCCAATCCTAGTTGGAATAGGACTCCTTGAGGGGGGAAAGAGAGAGAGGGGGCCGGCCACGTCTCCTAGTCCTAATAGGACTAGGGGAAGGGGGGAGGCGCACAGCCACCTTGGGCTGCCCCTTTCTCCTTTCCACTAAAGCCCACTAAGGCCCATATAGCTCCTGGGGGGTTCCGGTAACCTCCCGGTACTCCGGTAAAATCCCGATTTCACCCGGAACACTTCCAATATCCAAACATAGGCTTCCAATATATCAATCTTTATGTCTCGACCATTTCGAGACTCCTCGTCATGTCCCCGATCTCACCCGGGACTCCGAACTCCTTCGGTACATCAAAACTCATAAACTCATAATATAACTGTCATCGAAACCTTAAGCGTGCGGACCCTACGGGTTCGAGAACAATGTAGACATGACCGAGACACGTCTCTGGTCAATAACCAATAGCGGGACCTGGATGCCCATATTGGCTCCTACATATTCTACGAAGATCTTTATCGGTCAGACCGCATAACAACATACGTTGTTCCCTTTGTCATCGGTATGTTACTTGCCCGAGATTCGATCGTCGGTATCCAATACCTAGTTCAATCTCGTTACCGGCAAGTCTCTTTACTCGTTCCGTAATACATCATCCCGCAACTAACTCATTAGTTGCAATGCTTGCAAGGCTTAAGTGATGTGCATTACCGAGAGGGCCCAGAGATACCTCTCCGACAATCGGAGTGACAAATCCTAATCTCGAAATACGCCAACCCAACATCTACCTTTGGAGACACCTGTAATGCTCCTTTATAATCACCTAGTTACCTTGTGACGTTTGGTAGCACCCAAAGTGTTCCTCCGGCAAACGGGAGTTGCATAATCTCATAGTCATAGGAACATGTATAAGTCATGAAGAAAGCAATAGCAACATACTAAACGATCGGGTGCTAAGCTAATGGAATGGGTCATGTCAATCAGATCATTCAACTAATGATGTGATCCCGTTAATCAAATAACAACTCCTTTGTCTATGGTTAGGAAACATAACCATCTTTGATTAACGAGCTAGTCAAGTAGAGGCATACTAGTGACACTCTGTTTGTCTATGTATTCACACATGTATTATGTTTCCGGTTAATACAATTCTAGCATGAATAATAAACATTTATCATGAAATAAGGAAATAAATAATAACTTTATTATTGCCTCTAGGGCATATTTCCTTCAGTTTCAACCTGATAAGCTCAAAACCAAATCGGAGAAGTGCGTCTTCATAGGATACCCAAAAGAAAATGTTGGGTACACCTTCTATCACAGATCCGAAGGCAAGTTATTCATTGCTGAGAATGGATCCTTTCTAGAGAAGGAGTTTCTCTCGAAAGAAGTGAGTGGGAGGAAAGTAGAACTTGATGAGGTAACTGTACCTTCTCCCTTATTGGAAAGTACTTCATCACAGAAATCTGTTCCTGTGACTACTACACCAATTAGTGAGGAAGCTAATGATGATGATCATGTAACTTCAGATCAAGTTACTACCGAAACCTCGTAGGTAAACCAGAGTGAGATCCGCACCAGAGTGATACGGTAATCCTGTTCCGGATGTCATGTTACTTAACCATGACGAGCCTACGAACTATGAGGAAGCGATGATGAGCCCAGATTCCGCGAAATGGCTTGAGGCCATGAAATCTAAGATGAGATCCATGTATGAGAACAAAGTACGGACTTTGATTGACTTGCCCAATGATCAGCGAGCCATTGAGATTAAATGGATCTTCAAGAGGAAGACGGACACTGATAGTAGTGTTACTATCTACAAAGCTAGAATTGTCGCAAAAAGGTTTTCGACAAGTTCAAGGTGTTGAATACGATGAGAGTTTCTCACTCGTATCTATGCTTAAGTCTGTCCGAATCATGTTAGCAATTGCCGCATTTTATGAAATCTGGCAAATGGATAAACAAAACTGCATTCCTCAATGGATTTATTGAAGAAGAGTTGTATATGATGCAACCAGAAGGTTTTGTCAATCCTAAAGGTGCTAGCAAAATATGCAAGCTCCAGCGATCCATCTATGGACTGGTGCAAGCATCTCGGAGTTGGAATATACGCTTTGATAAGTTGATCAAAGCATATAGTTTTATACAGACTTGCGGTGAAGCCTGTATTTACAAGAAAGTGAGTGGGAGCACTACAACATTTCTGATAAGTATATGTGAATGACATATTGTTGATCGGAGATAATGTAGAATTATTCTGCAAAGCATAAAGGAATGTTTGAAAGGAGTTTTTCAAAGAAAGACCTCGGTGAAGCTGCTTACATATTGAGCATCAAGATCTATAGAGATAGATCAAGATGCTTGATAAGTTTTTCAATGAGTACATACCTTGACAAGATTTTGAAGTAGTTCAAAATGGAACAGTCAAAGAAGGAGTTCTTGCCTGTGTTACAAGGTGTGAAGTTGAGTAAGACTCAAAACCCGACAACGGTAGAAGATAGAGAGAGAATGAAAGTCATTCCCTATGCCTTAGCCATAGGTTCTATAAAGTATGCCATGCTATGTACCAGACCTATTGTATACCCTGCCCTGAGTTTGGCAAGGGAGTACAATAGTGATCTAGGAGTAGATCACTGGACATTGGTCAAAATTATCCTTAGTGGAATAAGGATATGTTTCTCGATTATGGAGGTGACAAAAGGTTCGTCGTAAAGGGTTACGTCGATGCAAGTTTTGACACTGATCCAGATGACTCAAAGTCTCAATCTGGATACATATTTAAAGTGGGAGCAATTAGCTAGAGTAGCTCCATGCAGAGTATTGTTAACATAGAAATTTGCAAAATACATACGGATCTGAATGTAGCAGACCCGTTGACTAAAATTATCTCACAAGCAAAACATGATCACACCTTAGTACTCTTTGGGTGTTAATCACATTGCGATGTGAACTAGATTACTGACTCTAGTAAACCCTTTGGGTGTTGGTCACATATCGATGTGAACTATGGGTGTTAACCACATAAAGATGTGAACTATTGATGTTAGATCACTTGGTGATGTGAACTAGATTATTGACTCTAGTGCAAGTGGGAGACTGAAGGAAATATGCCCTAGAGGCAATAATGAAGTTATTATTTATTTCCTTATTTCATGATAAATGTTTATTATTCATGCTAGAATTGTATTAACCGGAAACATAATACTTGTGTGAATACATAGACAAACTAAACGTCACTAGTATGCCTCTACTTGACTAGCTCGTTGATTGAAGATGGTTATGTTTCCTAACCATAGTCATGTGTTGTCATTTGATTAACGGGATCACATCATTAGGAGAATGATGTGATTGACATGACCCATTCCATTAGCTTAGCACCCGATCGTTTAGTATGTTGCTATTGCTTTCTTCATGACTTATACATGTTCCTACAACTATGAGATTATGCAACTCCCGTTTACCGGAGGAACACTTTGTGTGCTACCAAACGTCACAACGTAACTGGGTGATTATAAAGGAGCTCTACAGGTGTCTTCGAAGGTACATGTTGGGTTGGCGTATTTCGAGATTAGGATTTGTCACTCCGATTGTCGGAGAGGTATCTCTGGGCCCTCTCGGTAATGCACATCACATAAGCCTTGCAAGCATTGCAACTAATGAGTTAGTTGTGAGATGATGTATTACGGAACGAGTAAAGAGACTTGCCGGTAAAGAGATTGAACTAGGTATTGAGATACCGATGATCGAATCTCGGGCAAGTAACATACCGATGACAAAGGGAACAACGTATGTTGTTATGCGGTCTGACCGATAAAGATCTTCGTAGAATATGTGGGAGCCAATATGAGTATCCAGGTTCCACTATTGGTTATTGACCGGAGACGTGTCTCGGTCATGTCTACATTGTTCTCGAACTCGTAGGGTCCGCACGCTTAACGTTACGATGACAGTTTCATTATGAGTTTATATATTTTGATGTACCGAAGTTTGTTCGGAGTCCCGGATATGATCACGGATATGACAAGGAGTCTCGAAATGGTCGAGACATAAAGATTGATATATTGGACGGCTATATTCGGACACCGGAAGTGTTCCGGAGAAGTTTCGGATAAAACCGGAGTACCGGGGGGTTACCGGAACCCCCCCAGGGGTTAATGGGCCTCATGGGCCAAAAGTGGAGAAGAGGAGGGGCGGCCAGGGCAGGCCGCGCGCCCCTCCCCCTCTAGTCCGAATTGGACAAGGAGGGGGGGGGGCGCCCCCCCTTTCCTTCCTCTCCTCTCTCCCTTCCTTCCCCCTCTCCTAGTTGGACAAGGAAAAGGAGGGAGTCCTACTCCCGGTAGGAGTAGGACTCCTCCCTGGCGCGCCTCCTCCTGGCCGGCCGCCCCTCCCCCTTGCTCCTTTATATACGGGGGCAGGGGGGCACCTCTAGACACACAAGTTGATCTTCATGATCATTCTCTTAGCCGTGTGCGGTGCCCCCCTCCACCATAATCCTCGATAATATTGTAGCGGTGCTTAGGCGAAGCCCTGCGACGGTAGAACATCAAGATCGTCACCACGCCGTCGTGCTGACGGAACTCTTCCCCGACACTTTGCTGGATCGGAGTCCGGGGATCGTCATCGAGCTGAACATGTGCTAGAACTCGGAGGTGTCGTAGTTTCGGTGCTTGATCGGTCGGGCCGTGAAGACGTACGACTACATCAACCGCGTTGTCATAACGCTTCCGCTGTCGGTCTACGAGGGTACGTAGACAACACTCTCCCCTCTCGTTGCTATGCATCACCATGATCTTGCGTGTGCGTAGGAATTTTTTTGAAATTACTACGTTCCCCAACATCTTCTTCTTGGTCATCGACTGATGCAGCCGGAATATCTTCAGCCGCTTTGGCTTCAGATTCAGGGATGTTCGCAGTAGGAGAAGCTTCAGGAAAGACTTCGCGTGAAATGGATTGACGCTCTTCTCCTTCTGGAACACTTGACAAAGTGACCTGTGGCCTTGGTCCTTTGCGAAGCCTACGAAACGCTGGCGACGCCTGTGGAGATGGAGTTGGTTGGGCCTCAAAGTCTTCATTGTCAATCACCGGAGTGGTGACCTGGGTTGGGGGAGTAACTGGTATTTGTTCATCACGAGGGGATTCTTGAGGGTGATCAACCCATGAGTCATCCTGAGCAATTGGCGTCAATGGACGACCAATGCTGATGAGTTCGCTGTTCGTGAGAACATGCGATGATACCAAATTGTGCTCGATCTGAGGAAGGACTTCATCATCTTCAACATTGTCTTGCTGACCAATGTCTTCAGCTGTGGTGGGGTCAACAGCTGGAATGTCTTCAGCTTCAGGAGCCTCTGTGGAAGCAGGCCCATGAACTATCAACTGGCGCTCATGATGTTCAGACGCAGGACGAGCCACTAAGATTGGCTCGACAACAAGGGGCTCTGTGGGAGCAGCCCGGTCTCTCTTCTTTGTCTTTCTCTTCTTGGTTGGCGGAGTGTCGTCAGTGGTGTGCTTGGTCTTGCGCTTTCGGGCTTCGGCTTCAGCTGCCCTTGTTTTCTTGAGTTCCGAAGCCACTATGGGGACCTTAGGTTTCGAGCCTGTCATACTGGCCGGGAAGACAATGTGAGGTTCTTCCTGCCTTGATGCTTTTGGTTGGGCCACAGCAGGCTTCTTCTTCTTCTTGGTAGCCATTCTGGGGTCGATGCCTGGTCGCCCCAAAGCCTTGCGCTTTTTAGCTTCATTGTAGCCTTGAACACATTTGGTAGCGAGATTCTTCATGAGCTCACGAGAACCTCTTGCTTCTTCACGTTTCTTGTGAAACGCCTCCTTGAGCTCATGCAGCATGACCTTGAAGTTTTGAATGTATTCAACATTGAGCTTGGCCATGTGCTTCTTGAACTGAGCCTTTTCATAATCAATCTTGTGCTTCAGCTCAACAATCTTCTGTGCAAGAGCTAGCTCAGGAGCAATGGCTCCATGGAAAGAGACGCTGAGGCCAATTGGGAGCTGAAGATCATCAAAACTGAGGTCTGCGCTATCAAACCACTCATCAATAAACTTGTATAGGATATCCACATCAAAGAGGGGAAGATCATTGAAGATTTCTGCCTCTTGCTTGCTCTTTATCAATTTATCAAGAGCATCATCTCCAAGATCATCGTCGCTAGACAGATCAATGGCGTCATTCTCGTTTCTCAAAACAGCAGCAGGAGTCAGAACAGGACTAGAGGAGTGCACATGCTTCTTCTTTTTCTTCTCAGTCTTGGAGATGCGAGAGAGATCTTCAGACTGCACACTTGGTGCAGGAGGAGCAGTGGCCAGAGGCTTCATGCGCGACACTTTTGGTGGAGTGGAAAGCTTCGAAGCCTTAGGTTTCTTCTGCTTCTTTGGCTTTGCTGGTGCAGGCGCTTCGTCAGAGTCAGTGTCGTCTGCAAAGTGATCCAAGGTTGCCCCTTGAACCTGAATGTGAGTGATGAGACCTTCTAAGTTGTAGAAGGGCCCAACAAGATTGGGTTCAGTTTCGCGTGTGCCATCGGCACGTGGCACAGAGGGGCCTGGGTTGAAGTCTAATCCCCAAGACTTCTTGTTTTCCCTGGCCGAGTTCTTGGCAAACTGAAAGTTGCGCTTGAACAGATTGTCATCTCGACACCATAGCAATGACGATGGGTCGGCATCAGTAGGTTGTGGCCCTCGGACCATGCAAGGGTAGAATTCTTGAGCAATGGCTTCAGTTCTGGTCTTGGGTTGAAGATTTTTATAGAGAATATCTCCCCAAGGACGCGTGATAGCATTCTTCTCAGCATACTCCTTGGTGACGAATCTGTACTTGAACCATTGCTCGGCCCAATATCTTCGAATCCATTGGATTCGTGTCTTGTGCTGACCATAGCTTTCTTCGGGGTCAGTTTTGTATAGTTCATAGAGATCTTTAGGCAGATCCATTGATGTACCCCCACGGCGCTGTCTGCCACCCTTCCTTGCTGATTTCTCTGTTGCCATGAAGTTTAGACTGAAAGGCTACAACACTGTCAAAGTATTTCGTCTGCTGGTCAGACAGGAACTGGCTTTGGGAGAATTTATGTGATGCTGTAAGAACTCTGCAAATGAATGCAGACTATGAGAACCAAGGGATTCTCCCACGGACATGTACCTGTGACGGCATTAGAGATGCGAGGGAAGGGGAAGAGGTCATATGCATTCTCAGAAGATTTTGAAGATAAATCAGTTTAGAAGACATTGACCTCATAGTGCAAAGACATTCACTCATATGTAGAGAGTTGGTTCCAGATTTGTATGAATCCATGAATAAGTACAAGTGAGGAATCTAACTACTTTGTGAAGCATAAGTGAACATACTAGGCATGTTATGAGATGCATAACAGGATAGATCCAACTTTGTAGGAACAGAAACCACTTGTGGTTGAAAAGGATGAATCTATTGGATAAAAAAGGACTGTAAAAAGAGTTTTTATTTACCACTCAAGGAACTGCTAGATGGAGTAGGAGATGAGGCCGAGCAGTTCGATCTTCCGTTCCCTAACTTGGCGACGGAGGACACCTACGACGACGGTGGAGAATACAATGTCTGCGGCCGGTGTGATGACGGCGTCGGTGAGGTCGCGACAGCTAAGCGCTTCGTCGCCGGCGTCGTCGAGGGCTAGCGGTGGCGCTAGGGTTTGTGCGGGAAAGAGAAGTGGAAGAAGAGATAATGACTGGGGTGTGGCGTGTATTTATAAGGACAAGGAAGGCGCAACGTTATTACGCAGGTGCCCCTGGCGGTTCACATCTGAAGGACACGTGGCGATCATGCAACTCATTGAGGTTGTTCCACGTTCCCATGTACGCCTGGATTGTCGGGTGGTCGTTCCCGCTTCTCCAGGTTTCATGCAAAAAGGATTGAGCATTTAAAACAGATTTAATGCTTGTCTCTGTATCTTCTGCTGACAAGGACGCAATGAAGACATTCGACAGTTTCAATAGAATGCATATGATTTGGATATATAGATTTGAGACGGGAGCATAGAAAGGTTAGGGTCCGATCACATTCACTTAGTTCAAAAGATCCAACTAGAAGACATAGCTATAAGTGAATGCTGTAGAGGACAGAACGCAAATACATGAATATATCCGAATGAGACCAAATCAATATTGTGTAGATAAACATGAAGCCATGTTAATATTGAAGAAAAACCAAATGCGAAGACTATGCAAATATAACGCCAATAGAAAATACTCCAAACAAAAGTTTGGTGGTGGCGTTACCCACCGTATAGGAAGTATTAGACCCAGACACGACGCACAATTATCGTGGCGCTCTGAAGTCAAATTCCGCGTTAATGTATTCACACTTAGAGTGTAAGTCTTCATTAGTTGAAGATATACGTTACTTCGTGTGTTGCACATCTAAGTCATCAACATGCATAAGTGTTAGGATGTGTGCATGATCACATGACATTTGAGGATTCCAAGATATTTAGCTCACACCGCGACTTGCAAAACCTTTTCTCATCCAAGGGCTTTGTGAAGATATATGCCAGTTGCTCTTCAGTGTTGACGTGAATGATATCAATATCTTCCTTCATGACATGATCTCTGAGAAAGTGATGACGGATCTGAATGTGCTTTGTCTTCGAGTGCTGAACTGGGTTGTTGGCAATCTTGATGGCGCTTTCATTGTCGCAGTAGAGTGGCACTTGCTTCAGATGAATGCCATAGTCTTTGAGTGTTTGCTTCATCCAGAGAAGCTGAGCGCAGCAAGATCCAACAACAATGTATTCAGATTCAGTAGTGGAGAGAGATACACAATTCTGCTTCTTTGAAGACCAACACAGAAGTGATCGTCCTAGAAAGTGACATGTGCCTGATGTTGAATTGCGATCCACCTTGTCACCAGCATAATCAGCATCCGAGAATCCAACTAGATCAAACTCTGAGCCCTTTGGATACCATAATCCTAGTGTTGGGGTGTAAGCCAAATATCGAAGAATTCGCTTCACAGCTAAGTGATGCGATTCCTTTGGTGCCGCTTGGAATCGGGCACACATGCAAACACTAAGCATGATATCTCGCCTAGATGCACATAAATAAAGCAAAGAACCAATCATGGAGTGGTATACCTTTTGATCGAACTCTTTACCATTGGCGTCGTATAACCTTTGCAGTCTTGCATTCCAAACTTCTTCAGGCAATCTTTGAGGTATTTCTCTTGAGATATGAAGATGCCGTTGCGTTGCTGCCGTATTTGAAGATCAAGGAAGAACTTCAGCTCACCCATCATCGACATCTGATATTGCTCTTGCATCATGTATCCAAACTCACCACTGTATTTCTGATTAGTGCAGCCGAAGATAATGTCATCCACATATATTTGGTACATAAACAGTTCACCATCATATGTCTTCGTGAAGAGTGTGGGATCCAGGGAACCAGGTTTGAAGCCTTTGCTCTTCAGGAAGTCTTTGAGTGTGTCATACCAAGCACGAGGGGCTTGTTTGAGGCCATACAGTGCCTTGTTGAGCCTGTAAACCATGTCAGGATGTTTTGGATCTTCAAAACCAGGCGGTTGTGCAACATACACTTCTTCTTCAATCTTGCCATTGAGAAAGGCACTCTTCACATCCATTTGATACATAAGGATGTTATGATGATTTGCATAGGCTAGCAGTATGCGTATAGCTTCAAGCCTAGCCACAGGAGCAAATGTTTCATCGAAGTCAATTCCTTCAACTTGAGTGTATCCTTGAGCAACGGGACGAGCCTTGTTTATGACAACTTGACCATGCTCATCTTGCTTGTTGCGATATATCCATTTAGTGCCTATGATATTGTGTTTACGAGGATCAGGACCCTTGACCAGTTCCCATACATTATTCAGCTCGAACTGTTGAAGCTCTTCTTGCATAGCTTGAATCCATTCAGGTTCCATGAAGGCTTCATCAACTTTCTTGGGTTCAGATATTGAGACGAATGCAAAGTGCCCACAGAAATTTGCTAGTTGTGTTGTCCTTGAACGAGTGAGTGGACCAAGTGCATTGATGCTATCAATTATCTTCTCAATATGTACTTCATTTGCAACACGAGGATGAACTGGACGAAGATTTTGCTCTTGCTGATCATTGTCATCATTTGAAGGATTGTCTTCAGGCTGAGCATTGTCTTTAGGTTGATTAGGTGCAGAGATGATAAGTTCCTATTCAGGCTGTACTTCAGATGGTATGATTTCTCCAGTTCCCATAAGCTTGATGGATTCACTGGGTGGAATTTCATCTAGCACATTTGGCAGGTGCTCTCTTTGCGAGCCGTTAGTCTCATCGAACCGCACATCCACAGTTTCAACCACTTTATAGTGAAAGAGGCTGAAGACTCTGTAGGAGTGCGAATCCTTTCCGTAACCAAGCATAAAACCTTCATGTGCTTTCGGTGCAAATTTTGAAGTGTCTTGTGGATCCTTGATCCAGCACCTAGCACCAAATACTCTGAAGTAACTGACATTTGACTTCTTACCAGTGAGGAGTTCATAGGAAGTTTTCTTCATAAGCTTGTGAAGATAAACATGGTTGATGACATGGCATGCAGTATCAACAGCTTCAGGCCAAAACTTTCTTGGTGTCTTGTATTCATCGAGCATCGTTCGAGCCATCTCAATGAGTGTTCTATTCTTGCATTCCACGATGCCATTCTGCTGCGGCGTGTATGGAGCTGAGAACTCATGAGTGATGCCCAATGTATCGAGATAAGTGTCGAGCTGGTGTTCTTGAATTCAGTGCCATTCTCACTTCTGATGTGATTGATCCTGACGCCATAGTTGTTCATGGCTTGATTGGCAAAGCGTCTGAAGACATCCTGCACTTCAGTCTTGTAGAGGATTATATGCACCCATGTATATGTTGAATAATCATCAACAATGACGAAGCCATAGAGACAAGCAGTAGTAGTAAGGGTAGAGTAGTGAGTAGGGCCGAAGAGTTCCATGTGTAGCAGTTCGAAGGGTTGAGTCATTGTCATGATTGTCTACGAGGGATGCTTGGCCCTTGTCATCTTTCCAGTTTCACTGGCACCACATAAGTGATCCTTCTTGAACTTGACGCCCTCGATGCCTATGACGTGCTTCTTGTTTGCAAGAGTATGCAAGTTCCTCATGCCAGCATGCCCTAGCCTCTGATGCTAGAGCCAGCATTCTGAAGCTTTTGCAAGAAGACATACGGCAAGCTGTGGTCTTGCTGAGAAATCTACCATGTACAAATCATCTTTCCGATACCCTTCAAAGACTAGAGACTTGTCAGATTCCATTAGAACAAGGCAACGATATTTTCCAAATATCACAATCATGTTCAAATCGTAAAGCATTGAGACAGACATTAAGTTGAAACCAAGGGATTCAACAAGCATCACTTTATCCATGTGCTGATCCTTTGAGATTGCAACTCTACCTAGACCCAATGCCTTGCTTTTACCAGTATCAGCAAATGTGATGTGACTTTTGTCAGATGGACATAGGGTTGAGTCCATGAGAAGACTTCGTTTGCCAGTCATGTGATTAGTACATCCACTATCAATAAGCCATTCTGAAGCAGCTGGTGTCATACCCTACAGTGCAGTTAGGGGGATAGGCTTCACGAAGAGCATTGTGAAGCATAAACATTTGATGAGCAAGAGGATTATTAAATCTTAGATCGAGGTTAGGACTGATAGGACAAGTAGCAAGCGACTCAGGAACAAAATACATAATAAGACCATTTGGGCATTTGATCTTGCACCCTACAAGATGTTTTAGGTCCCCAGCAATAGCTTCAGACGCATTTGATTTTCGGCTGGAGACTTTTCCCTGCAAAAGAGAGTTAAGCTTTCTTAGCCACCCACATCTTCAAGGGTGTCTTCTAAGCAATGAGTCTAAGTGCAGCATCTGAGAACTTTGGCCTTGGAGCCCTAGCAAATAGTCTTGCAGGTGGAGAATAATACTCATAAGAATAAGCAGAGTAGTTCTGGGTCTTATGAACATGGTGGTTTGATGAAACACGCTCATATTCATAGGCCTGAGTATGGTTTTCCTGCAAAACATTTGTGTTAGTGCGACTCAGGTGAGTCCTCTGTCTGTATGAAGCCTTTGGACCATATGAAGCATGTGGTCTGGGGTTTGTCTTCTTCCCTTGTGGTGTCATGACGACATTCACAGTAAGATTCTCCAGACACCTTTTCGGCACCCAGACTTTCTTAATAGGTGGCCCATTCCTGCAGTTAGTACCAATATACCTGGCAAACACTTCACCATTCTGATTCTTAAAAACTTTATAGTTTGCATCAAAGGATTCATTAATGACGATGGGATTAGCACAAGTGAAGCCAGATAGGGTGGATGGATCCACTGAAGGTTCCTTTGAAGCAACCCATGTGGTTTTGGGGTACTGCTCAGGTTTCCAGTAAGAGCCATCAACATTCATTTTCCTTTCGAACCCAACACCCTCTTTCCTAGGGTTTCGGTTCAGAATCTTCCTTTTGAGGACATCACATAGTGTTTGATTCCCTTTGAGACTTTTGTACATCCCTGTTTCAAGCAATGTCTTCAACCTAGCATTTTCATCAGCAATAGCAGTGGCATCCTTAGCAGAGGGGTTAGTTTCCACATCAACAGTTGAAGATATTGCAACAGTAACAGCAGTAGAACATTCAGCAACAGAAGTAGCGTTATCACGCTCAAGGCATTTAAGACATGGTGGTTCAAATCCTTCCTGAGCGGGACTGATCTGTTCAACGCGAAGTGACTCGTTTTCCTTTTGAAGATCTTCATGAGCCGCTCTCAATTTTTCAAGTTCTTGCTTCCTTTGAAGATAATCATAGGAAAGCTTTTCATGAGTTGTTGAGAGCGTTTCATGACGACTTTCAAGTTCCTCATACTTAACATGAAGATTTTTTATGTCTTCAATTAAGGACTGAGATCGAGTCATTTTAGCGTCCAACAGGTCATCACTTTTGTCTAACAGTTTTTGAATATGTTCCATAGCTTTCTGTTGTTCAGTTGCAATTTTAGCAAGTGTTTTGTAGCTGGGTTTCGAATCACAATCAGATTCATCTTCACTGGATGTTTTATAGTGAGTATTGCGTGAGTTTACCTTGGCACGGTGTGCCATGAAGCAATAGGTGGGAGCGGAGTTGTCCTTGTCATTAGCATCGGCGTCGGTGACGAAGTCATTGTCTTCAGTGTTGAAGATGGACTTGGCAACGTAGGATGTAGCCAGACTTGCAATGCCAGAATTAGACTCCTCCTCAGACTCCACCTCCGCCTCCTCAGAAGCAGACTCCTCCTCTGAATCCATTTCCTTGCCAACAAACGCATGAGCCTTGCCAAATGAGCTCTTCTTGTGTGATGAATACTTTGAGGAAGACTTGGAAGAAGACTTTGAGTATTTCTTCTTCTTCTTGTCGTCAGAATCATATTCCTTGCTCTTCTTCTTCTTCTTCATGTAGTGACCAGGTTTCTTGCACTTGTGGCAAGTTCTCTTCTTGTAGTCATGAGCAGAAGCTTCATCATTCCTTGAGCTGGATCGTGAAGACTTCCTGAAGCCTTTCTTCTTGGTGAATTTTTGGAAGTTCTTCACAAGCATAGCAAGCTCCTTTCCAATGTCTTCAGGATCATCAGAACTGCAGTCAGATTATTCTTCAGATGAGGAAACAGCTTTTGCCTTCAAGGCACGAGTTCGGCCATAGTTGGGACCATAGATATCTCTTTTCTCAGAAAGCTGAAACTCATGTGTGTTGAGCATTTCAAGTATGTCAGACGGATCGAGTCTCTTGAAGTCAGGGCATTCTTGAATCATCAGGGCTAGGGTGTCAAACGAGCTGTCAAGTGATCTCAGGAGTGTCTTGACGATTTCATGCTTGGTGATCTCAGTAGCGCCGAGAGCTTGAAGCTCATTTGTGATGTCAGTGAGGCGATCGAACATGAGCTAAACATTCTCATTGTTGTTTCTCTTGAAGCGGTTGAAGAGGCTGCGAAGGACACTGATCCTTTGATCTCTCTGGGTTGAGACGCCTTCGTTGACCTTGGAGAGCCAGTCCCAGACTAGCTTAGATGTTTCTAGAGCACTCACACGGCCATACTGCCCTTTGGTCAGATGACCACAGATGATGTTCTTGGCAGTGGAATCCAGTTGAATGAACTTCTTGACATCAGCAGCTATGACACCTTCACCGGCCTTGGGAACGCCATTCTTGACGACATACCAGAGGTCGACATCAATGGCTTTAATATGCATGCACATCTTATTCTTCCAGTAGGGATATTCAGTTCCATCGTAGACGGGGCACGCAGCGGAGACTTTGATTATCCCTACAGTCGACATAGCTAAAACTCCAGGTGGTTAAACCGAATCACATAGAACAAGGGAGTACCTTGCTCTGATACCAATTGAAAGTGCTAGTTATCGACTAGAGGGGGGGTGCATATGCAATTTTTATGAAAGTCTTCAAAACATGAAAGTTTCGAAGACAATCGATAGAAATGAACCTATTAACATGCAGCGGAAGGTATACTACACTAGGCAAGCCATAGTCAAGTATTCAATGAAGTGAAAGCACAAAGACTAACAGCAGCTAGGCAGTATGGATCAGGATGGAAGACAATATGAAGCCAATCAGAACAAGCAGTCACACAGTGAAGACAAATAGATAATGCAAACAGGCAATGAATTCACAAGGACCAACTTTAAATAAAGAGATGGGAAGGATAGAACCAGTTGCTCGTTGAAGACAATGATTTGTTGGACCAGTTCTAGTTGCTGTGACAACTGTACGTCTGGTTAGGGAGGCTGAGATTTAACTCAGAAGACCGTGTCTTCATCTTATTCCCCTTGAGCTAAGGACACCCAGTCCTCGCCCAATCACTCTAGTAAGTCTTCAAGGTAGACTTCCAAACCTTCACAGACTTTGTTCACCGACGATCCACAATGACTCTTAGATGCTCAGAACACGACGCCTAACCGGTTGGAGGATTCACAATCCTCAAGTGTAACAAGTCTTCAGATCACACAGACAGGAAGACTTCAGTGATGCCTAACACTCTTTGGCTCTGGGTGTTTAGGGCTTTGTCCTCGCAAGGATTTCTCTCTCAAAGGCTTCGAGGTGGGTTGCTCTCAAACGACAAAAGCAGTGCACTAACTCTGAGCATCCAACCAATTTATGGTGTAGGGGGTGGGCTATTTATAGCCACTAGGCAACCCAACCTGATTTGTCCGAAATGACCCTGGGTCACTAAGGAACTGACACGTGTTCCAACGGTCAGATTTCAAACACACGTGACAACTTTACTTGGGCTACAAGTAAAGCTGACTCATCCAGCTCTGGATAAGATTTGCTCTCATTGTCTTCGCTCGAAGACATAGGATTTTTGTTAAGCATCACTTCAGTCACTCTGACTTTGTTCACTGGGACCCCACTTAATAGTATGGTGGTTCTTATGACTCAACAAAGAAGAAAAGGAAACAACGAAACAACTAAGTCTTCGCGCTCCATAGTCTTCACGCGATGTCTTCTCTTGTCATAGTCTTCAATGTGAATATCTTCACATACCACCTTTGTCTTCAATGTCTTCATACATTTTTAGGGGTCATCTCCGGTAGGAAAACCGAATCAATGAGGGACTTCTACCTGTGTTATCCTGCAATTCTCACAAACACATTAGTCCCTCAACCAGGTTTGTTGTCAATACTCCAAAACCAACTAGGGGTGGCACTAGATGCACTTACAAGGTGCACTATTATTATTATCCACACCATTCGGTCGTGCAAGTGAAAGGCAATACTGATGATATATGATGAACTTATTGAGATGAGAAAAGCTGGTATGAACTCGACCTCTCTTGTTTTTGTAAATATGATTAGTTCATGGTTCCTGATTCAGCCTATTATGAATGAAACATGTTTGCGATGACAATTAGAGATTATAGTTTCCCATGCCATGCTTAATTTGCTAGGAGTTTATAATGGTTTACATTGCGTGCCAACATGCTATTAAAATGGTTGTGATGTGGTATGATAGGGTGGTATCCTTCTTTGAATGATTCGAGTGGCTTGACTTGGCACATGTTCACGCATGTAGTTGAAACAAAATCAACATAGCCTCCATGATATTTATGTTCATGGTGAATTATATCCTACTCATGCTTGCATTCAGTGTTGATTAATTTTAATGCATGTTCATGACTATTATCGCTCTCTAGCTGGTCGCTTCCCAGTCTCTTTCAAGCCTTCACTTGTACTAAGTGGGAATACTGCTTGTGCATCCAACTCCATAAACCCCAAAAGTTATTCCATATGAGTCCACAATACCTTCCTATATGCGGTATCTACCTACTGTTCCGAGTAAATTTGTATGTGACAAACTCTAAACCTTCAAATAAAAATTCTGTTTTGTATGCTCGAATAGCTCATGTATCAACTAGGGTTGTTTGTATCTTCCATGCTAGGCGGGTTATTCTCAAGAGGAGTGGACTCCGCTCCTCACTCATGAGAAAATGACTGGTCACCAGGATGCCCAGTCCCATGCTCAAACCAAATCAAAATAATTGCAAACAAAACTCCCCCAGGATTGTTGTTAGTTGGAGGCACCCATTGTTTCGGGCAAGCCATGGATTGATGCTTGTTGGTGGTGGGGGAGTATAAACTTTACCATTCTTCTTGGGAACCTCCTATAATGTGTGTAGCATGGAAGATATCGAGATCTCTCGGTTGTTATGTTGACAATGAAAGTATACTGCTCAAAATATTATTCATCTCTATTTCCAAATCGAGCTCTGGCACCTCTACAAATCCCTGCTTCCCTCTGCGAAGGGCTTATCCCTTTACTTTTATATTGAGTCATCATCCTCTTATTAAAAAAGCACCAGTGGGAGAGCACCGCTGTCATTTGCATGTATTATTATTAGTTTACATTGAGTATGACTGGATCTCTTTTACCATGAATTACAATTTCTAGTTAGCCCTTGATCTTCAGGGGTGCTTTGCATTTATGTTTTGCGGTCTCATAAAGGGCTAGCGAGATACCATCTTGTTATATCATATTATGATTGTTTTGAGAAAGTGTTGTCATCCGAGATTTATTATTATTGCTCGCTAGTTGATTATGCCATTGATATGAGTAAACATGAGACCTAAATGTTATTGTGAATATGGTTAGTTCATAATCTTTGCTGAAAACTTGAATGTTGGCTTTACATATTTAAAACAACAAGAGCAAACAGAGTTTGTAAAAGTTTTTCTTTATCACTTTCAGTTTATCAACTGAATTGCTTGAGGACAAGCAAAGGTTTAAGCTTGGGGGAGTTGATACGTCTCCAATGTATCTACTTTTTCAAACACTTTTGCCCTTGTTTTGGACTCTAACTTGCATGATTTGAATGGAACTAACCCGGACTGACGTTGTTTTCAGTAGAATTGCCATGGTGTTATTTTTGTGCAGAAATAGAAGTTCTCGGAATGACCTGAAAATCAACGGAGAATATTTTTGGAATATATAAAAAATACTGGTGAAAGAATCAAGGCCAGGGGCCCACACCCTATCCACGAGGGTGGGGGGCGTGCCTACCCCCCTAGGCGCGCCCCCTGCCTCGTGGGCCCCCTGACGCTCCATCGACCTCAACTCCAACTCCATATATTCACGTTCAGGGAGAAAAAAAATCAGAGAGAAGGATTCATCGCGGTTTACGATACGGAGCCGCCGCCAAGCCCTAATCTCTCTCGGAGGGCTGATCTGCAGTCCGTTCGGGGCCTCGGAGAGGGGAATCCATCGCCATTGTCATCGTCAACCTTCCTCCATCACCTATTTTATGATGCTCACCGCTGTGCGTGAGTAATTCCATCGTAGGCTTGCTGGACGGTGATGGGTTGGATGAGATTTATCATATAATCGAGTTAGTTTTGTTAGGGTTTGATCCCTAGTATCCATTATGTTCTGAGATTTATGTTGCTATGACTTTGCTATGCTTAATTCTTGTCACTAGGGCCCGAGTGCCATGATTTCAGATCTGAACCTATTATGTTTTCATGAACATATGTGAGTTCTTGATCATATCTTGCAATTCTATAGTCACTTATTATGTGTTATGATCCGTTAACCCCAAAGTGACAATAATCGGGATACTTATCGGTGATGACCGTAGTTTGAGGAGTTCATGTATTCACTAAGTGCTAATGCTTTGGTCCGATACTCTATTAAAATGAGGCCTTAATATCCCTTAGTTTCCAATAGGACCCCGCTGCCACGGGAGGGTAGGACAAAAGATGTCATGCAAGTTCTTTTCCATAAGCATGTATGATTATATTCAGAATACATGCCTACATTACATTGATGAACTGGAGCTAGTTCTGTGTCACCCTATGTTATAACTATTGCATGAGGAATCGCATCCGACATAATTACCCATCACTGATCCATTGCCTACGAGCTTTTCACATATTGATCTTTGCTTAGTTACTTTTCCGTTGCCACTGTTACAATTACTACAAAACTGCTACTGTTACTTTTGCTACCATTACCGCTACTATCATATTACTTTGCTACTAAATACTTTGCTGCAGATATTAAGTTTTCCAGGTGTGGTTGAATTGACAACTCAGCTGCTAATACTTGAGAATATTCTTTGGCTCCCCTTGTGTCGAATCAATAAATTTGGGTTGAATACTCTACCCTCGAAAACTATTGCGATCCCCTATACTTGTGGGTTATCACAGCCAAACTCATACATTTAAACCTCGCCTCATATTCAAAGACTTGGTTTTGGAGATCATAGATCTGGCTTTGGAGGAAGTTGATTTGCTCGTTGAGGGCGAAGACGATGTCCTTCATGGGCGCCATCCACCTTGAGATCACGGGAGAGGTCCGTCATCATGAGGTGATTGGCATTGAGCCCACGCTCCACCATCCCCTTGCACCGGAAGACATCTTGCTCCATAGCTTCAAGCCTGGCCTCCACGATTCCCGTCCCCTTGGGACAAGGCACATCCCGAAGGTGAAGCACCCCCTCATGCATTTGGATGGTCTGAGGGTGTTGCACCACCTCCCATAGATATGGGTTGATGACGTTCTTGAAGAACTTGTCCTTGGAGGAGCTTGAGGTGGCCATGGTAGATGGGATCTGGCAGAAAAACAGCAAGAAAAGAGAACAGAGGATTTCTCTGCGATACGGTGATCAACAGGTTCGGGAAGTATATATAGATTTTTTATCTTGGGGTCAAGCAAACGAAAGAAAACGGAGTTCGGAAGGTGTCCCGGGTGGGCACAACCCACCTGGGCGCGCCAGGCATGCCTAGTGCGCCCTGCTGTCTTTTGCCCACCAGGGTATGCTTCCTAGTAGTTTCTTATTTTCCTATTTTTCTAAGTATTCCAAAGCTGACAACATTTCCATTTCTACCCCTAACTTGAACCCACTACTCAGATTTGCCCCTAATTTCGAAGCATACTCAAATTTTCCCCTCTGTCGTCAGTTGCACTTATAGAAATGCCATTCCGTGACGTTACCGTCCAGTCAAAGGCCTTTGACCGTCAACGAGACGTTTTCTGGACATTTCTACCCCTCCCTCCATATGACACTGACGTGTGGGAACCACTCACAGAAAAATAAAAAGTATAAGCTCTCTCTCTTCCTCTATCTGCCTGTCTCACTTACACGTGGGACCGAAATGAAAAAAAATTCTCATGGGTTCCACATGTCATTGTTGTATTGTTTTCTGAAATGTTATTCACTTAATTATTTTGGGGGTGGGCTCTCTAGTCAGCGTCTCTAAAAGGGGTGGTTAAAAGGGGTCGTTAAGAACTAATAATGGTTTATCCCTAATGTAAGTAACAAGCTTAGGCCCACCTTTCATGTACATGACGGAGTTTGAACTCCGGTGAGCACCGGCGCTCCGGGGTCGGCTCGAGACTGCGAGGGAGCACGCGAGGGCGAGTTGCGAATGGTCCAGGAGCAAGGTGGGGTCGCGGGGTGCTCGGCAAGGGCACTGGGAGTTCACAGAGCAGCCGGGAAGCTCGCCGGCGACGAGGTCCCGTGGAAACGGCGCAAGTGTTACGCACGGGCAAGATACATAGGGGGAGGGGACTCAAGAACGTGAGAAAATGCTCACTTATTTGACGAAGGCGCGATCCAGGAGGCCTGGGATTCACCAGAGCGACGACCTCGTCGTCCATGGCGGACGGCGGAGCGAGGCAACGCGGACATGGTGGCTCGGGAATGAAAGGCTCCGCATCAAGGGGTCCACAGGTTCTGGAAGCATCAGATCTCGGCGAAGCAGCCAAGAGAAAGCACAAGGACGGCGTAGAAGAGGAGATCGGGGCGCGGTGAAGCATCACTGGAGAGGGAGCTGATGACATCAACCATAATGATTGGGGGCGTTATACTTCAATTCATTCTGTGAGGTAATCGAGGACGGACACGCGGATTCTCTGGACAAGGTTACGGGTCGTGGGGTTCCCGTTGGCCGCGTGCATGACGAACAGCACCAGGGCAGATGGCCATGATTCTGATGGAGCACGATTGTCGCATGGCTGAGAGAAAAGAGGGGCGAGGGAGGAGGGAGAGGGAACCGCAGCAGGGAGGGCAGAAGGAGTCGGAGCTGTGCGGCACCACACCCCGGCGACGCCGCGTACGGGGCATGGGTTGATGGGCCCTGTCGAAGGTGAGAGAGAGACAGGTGAGGTAGGGATGGGAGAGTTTTTTCCCCCTTTTATATTTTATTTATTAGGTCCCACATGTAAGCTAGAGAGAGATACTTTTTTCTTTTTCTTTTTTAGGACCCACATGTAAGTGATACTGCAATAGAGGTGAGAGAGTTGTTATTTTAATCAGAGGCCCCACCTGTAAGGAGGGGCAAAAATGTCAAGCAAACGCCCAGAAAACGGTCAAAGGCCTTTGACTGGACGGTAACGGCATAGAAGGGCATTTCTATAAGTGCAACTGACGGCAGAGGGGCAAATTTGAGCATGCCTCGGAATTAGGGGCAAATCTGATTAGTGGATTCGAGTTAGGGGCATAAATGTAAATGTCCCAAAAATATTTTTGTGGATTTTTCGGAGTCCGTTTACTTACCGTATCACGTACCTCCTTATTTTCACGATTCTGGAGTGTTCCAAAAGGACTCTTTTATGTGTTCTTCTGGTGTCATAGTTTGGATAATATTACTTTCAACATTAATGGACGTACCTGAGATATAATGCTTTATTCGTTGTCCATTAACAACCTTCGGGTTAGTACCTTCGGAATTATTTATTTTGATGGCTCCAGGCCGATAAACTTCCTCGATAACATAGGGGCCTCCCATTTTGAGAGGAGTTTTCCTGCAAAGAATCTGAAACAATAGTTGTACAAAAGAACATATTCTCTGACTTTAAACTCACGCTTTTGGATTCTTTTGTCATGCCATCTTTTAACTTTTTCTTTGAATAATTTTGCATTTTCATAAGCTTGGGTTCTCCATTCATCTAAAGAGCTAATATCAAATAACCTCTTTTCACCAGCAAGTTTAAAATCATAATTGAGCTCTTTGATGGCCCAATATGCTTTATGTTCTAACTCAAGAGGCAAATGACAAGCTTTTCCATAAACCATTTTATAAGGAGACATACCCATAGGATTTTTATATGCTATTCTATAAGCCCAAAGTGCATCATCTAATTTCTTAGACCAATTCTTCCTGGACCTATTGACAGTCTTTTGCAAAATTAATTTTATTTCTCTATTGCTAAGTTCAACTTCACCACCAGACTGAGGATGATAAGGTGATGCAATTCTCTGGTTGACATCATACTTGGCAAGCATTTTACAGAAAGCACCATGAATAAAATGTGAACCACCATCAGTCATTAAATATCCAGGGACTCCAAACCTTGGGAAAATAACTTCCTTGACCATTTTAATAGAGCTGTTGTGATCAGCACTACTGGTTGGAATAGCTTCTACCCATTTAGTAACATAATCAACAACAACCAAAATATGTGTATACCCATTAGAGGAAGGAAAAGGTCCCATGTAATCAAATCCCCAAACATCAAATGGCTCAACAGCAAGTGAATAATTCATAGGCATTTCTTGACGCTTACCGATATTACCTATTCTTTGGCATTCATCACAAGATAAGACGAACTTACGGGAATCATTGAAGAGAGTAGGCCAATAAAATCCAGATTGCAATACTTTGTGAGCAGTTGTATTGTAGCGACCCGAACTCAAATGGTCAAGTCTCTGTGCTTCAGTGTCATCCCTGGATCGGTAATGCTGACACACACAGTACTCGAAGGATTTATAACAGAGTAGCAATCACACACTTATTACATCAAATGTCTCAAAAGAGAACTTATTACAATAGATATGGCTTAAGGCCATCTAATACGATAACAGCGGAAGGCTTGGAAGATAAAGTGAGTCCATCAACTCCAACGGCATAGCTGAGCTGCACGGCAACGACCTAACGAACCTTACTCCTCCTTTGAAAAGTCTGCAACATAATACGTTGCAGCCCGAAAACGGGTCAGCACATGGAATATGCTGGCAATATAACACGGTAGAGCAAGAACAGAATAATACTATCACTATATGCATATTTGGCTGGTGGAAAGCTCTACGGTTAAAGTTTTGCGAAAAGCCAATTTTTTCCCTACAACAAAGGAATAGATTTTATTTAACTATCATGGTAGTTGAAACATTATTGAGAAGGTTCCTCCAACTCAATCCCAATTAAAAGTAATTATCAACCCAACAATATTAATTTAGAGTGATGAGATACATATGATGATCCAAGTACTAGATACTCAAGATGTCCATAACCGGGGACACAGCTAACCATGATTAGTTTGTACACTATGCAGAGGTTTGCGCACTTTTCCCCACAAGACTCGATCTCCTCCGTTGGATTTCTCGCACTACATGGTGTTTGAGAAATGGATGACCGAGACACAGTCTTTCAGAAGCATTAACTCTCTACTCCGGATAGACTATACCACCTACAACCCACTACATCTGCTAGTCTACCTCTTCAAGAGCTTCACGCAACTTACTCAACTATGGTAGAGCCCATAATAGCTTGTGGCTGCACACGGAAGTTTCTAGCATGAAATATCTCAGTTCCCTTTGAGCCTGGGTGGCGGACCTTAGGATTATCACACGGGTACTCCGGGATATCCTAGGACAACACTGGATTCTCCAGGTGCCCGACAAGCAATCCACCCAGATGTGTATTAAAGTTGCCACCTTAAATTGAACCATTAATTAACAATCTCACATCTGTCATGGATTCACTCACCCAAACCATGTCTACGAGCATAGCATGGCAATATAAGCGATACGTAGAAGTAACTCCCAAGGGTTTGATAATAACAGGGCAATAGGTTCTACCTCATCAACTACTTCCCAGTCCCATATGTTATCAAGTCCTAACCATGCAATGTTTGAGGGTTGAAACTAATGCATAAAAACTGGGTGATAAAGGGAATATGATCAAAGTGTTACTTGCCTTGCTGACGATTCGCAAAACCTAGAGGCTCGTAGTAGCACGCTTCGCACTCCGGGTGTTGTATCGCAAAAAAACAATAGCATACATAAGCAATCAAGAAAAGACGCACGGGTAAAACACGAATAAGAAGATCTAACCAGAAAGTTCAACTTAAGAACTCCGGTTTGCAAAAAGAATCAAATCAAATGGAGCAACGAAACTCAAACGGCGAAAGAAACAAGATCCGATTACTAATCTGAACTAAGGTCAAATTTTACTATACCAAAATCTTGTTCAAGTTGATTAAACGGAAAGAGGACTTCGAGACAAAGATCTAGGCGCTTGAATCGCCTGATTCCGATAAACGAGCGAAAAGATAAACTAAAACGAAGAGCGGATCAGAAATCGCGATCGAAAATAATTGCGAGAAATCCGAGAAAAAGAAAAACTGACGAACAGGCTAACGAACGAACGTTCGCTGTCTGCGGCTAACGAGTGAACACCGTTCGTTAAAATGAACGTACGGATGAACGTCCGCTAAGTAACTAAACCAAGAAAACCAACGAACCGATCTAAAAAAACCGAAACTAGGGTTTAAAAAAACGAACGGTTTTTACCTAAACCGAGAAAAAAAAACGGGGGCTTCGGATCGGATCGGTGGCGGCTCCGACGGGTTCCGCGGTGGCTCCGGCGAGGCTGGGTGGGGATGCGGGTGGTGCGGCGGGGCGGTGGTGGTGCGGCGCGGCTGCGGGGAAGGGCGGCGGCTGGCGGCGGGGCGAGGCGCGGTAGGCCGCGGCGAGCGGCGGCGGGGCGGCTTGCAGCGGCGGCGGCTGCGACTTGGGGCTCCAGAGGGGGCCCCGGGCTCGGCTTATAAGGGGGGTGGCTTGCGGGAGGGGGCGGGGAGGTGTCCTGGGCGGCGACGGCGGCGACTGCCGAGTCCTGGCTGGACTCGGGCACGGCGGAGGCGGTGGCGCGGCGCGGGCCGGCGGCCTGGCTCGGTTGGGCCTTGGCCCAGTCGGGCGCGAAAGAAGTTTTTTTAACAGATTCCGCTGAAAATAAATCCTAGAAAAATAAATAAAAATCTAAAAATTCCAAAACAAATTTTCACCGTCTAAATAAAATATTTAGAACAAGATGAACATTTTCTTGGCCCTAAAATGCAATTTTGAAAACGTGCAATTTTTCTAATCCAAATAAAATAGCAATAAAATCTGAATAAAAGCAAATATTTGATTTTAATATTTTTCCTTCAATATTTCATTTATTTTGGAGAAGTCATATTATCTCCTCTCATATCTTTTAACATGAAGTATTTTCGTAGAGAAAAATAATTAGAACCAAAAATCCTCGTTTCAATATTTGATAAAATTCAAATATGAAAACAGTGAAATCCCCAACTCTCTCTCCGAGGGTGCTTGAGTTGCTTAGGATTTCGAGGATCAAGCCAAAATGCAATAAAATATGATATGAAATGATGACCTAATGTATAACATTCCAAATTGAAAATTTGGGATGTTACAAACCTACCCCCCTTAAGATGAATCTCGCCCTCGAGATTCGGGTTGGCAAGAAAATAGGTGTGGGTGGTCTTTGCGAAGATCATCCTCTCGTTCCCAGGTGGATTCGTCCTCGGTGTGGTGGCTCCACTGAACTTTGCAAAACTTAATAACCTTGTTGCGGGTAACCTAGCTGGCAAATTTGAGAATCTTGACTGGTTTCTCCTCATAAGTCAAATCATTGTCCAACTGGATCGCTTCCAGCGGTACTGTATCTCTCAGAGGAAAGTCAGCCATCTCTGTGTGGCACTTCTTCAACTGAGAAACGTGGAACACATCGTGAACTCCTGACAATCCTTCGGGTAATTCCAACTTATACGCAACTTCTCCCATACGTTCCAAAACTCTGTATGGTCCCATAAAGCGTGGCGCTAACTTTCCCTTAACTCCAAAGCGCTTAACTCCTCGGAGTGGTGATACTCGTAGATACACTCTGTCTCTGATTTCATAGACTACCACCTTACGTTTTGAATCTGCATAACTCTTCTATCGGGATTAAGCTACCTCCAGTCTATCTCTAATCATTTTAACCTTCTCTTCTGATTCCTTGATCAAATCTAGTCCAAACAACTGACGGTCTCCAACTTCATCCCACAACAACGGTGTCCTGCACCTCCTTCCATACAAGGCTTCGAAAGGTGCCATCTTCAGACTGGCCTGGTAACTGTTGTTGTATGAGAACTCTACGTAGGGCAAGTTGTCATCCCAACTAGATCCATAATCTAGTGCACAAGCTCTCAACATATCCTCCAGAATCTGGTTGACTCTCTCGGTCTGTCCATCTGTTTGCGGGTGAAAAGTTGTACTGAACTCCAGTATGGTTCCCAAAGTTTCATGCAACTGATTCCAAAACTTTGAGGTAAACTGGGTTCCTCTATCTGATACAATGGTCCTTGGAACTCCGTGCAAACATACGATCCTGGTCATGTATATCTTGGCCAACTTGGCACTTGTATAGGTGGTTTTTACTGGGATAAAGTGGGCTACTTTGGTCAAGCGATCAACTACTACCCATATAGAATCATATCCTGATTTGGTCCTGGGCAATCCGGTGATGAAATCCATGCCAAGCTTATCCCACTTCCATTCGGGTATCAGCATAGGCTGTAACAATCCGGCTGGCTTTTGATGTTCTGCCTTCACCCTCTGACATACATCACATACGGCTACATACTCGGCAATATCCTTCTTCATTCCAGTCCACCAGAAACGTTCCTTTAAATCCACATACATCTTGGTGTTTCCGGGTGTATCAAGTATGGTGAGTCATGAGCCTCTTGAAGTATTAACTTCCTGATCTCTATGTTATTGGGCACATAAACACGGTCCTCAAACCACAAGGTGTCATGTTCATCCTCACGAAAACCTTTGGCCTTTCCTTTATCATTCTCTCTTTTATCTTGGCGATCTCTTTGTCATCCTTCTGAGCTTCTCGAATCTTTCCTAACAATGTAGACTGAACTTCCATTGTTGCAACAAAACCTCTAGGGACAATCTCCAATCGAAGTTCCCTGAGATCCTCTGCCAACTCCTTTGGCAACCCTGCGCTTATGAGTGTGTTGGCATAACTCTTCCGGCTCAAAGCGTCTGCTACGACGTTGGCCTTGCCTAGATGATAGTGAAGCTTCATGTCATAATCCTTTATAAGCTCCAACCATCTCCTCTGCCTAAGGTTCAGCTCCTTCTGTGTGAAAATTTACTTCAAACTCTTATGGTCAGTGTATACAATGCAATGGTTTCCAATAAGATAACGTCTCCAAGTCTTCAACGCATGCACTATGGCAGCCTACTCCAAGTCATGCATGGCATAATTTAACTCATGCGGTTTCAGTTGTCGCGAGGCATACGAAACAACTCTTCCATACCGCATCAGTACTCCTCCAAGTCCTACGCGAGAGGCATCGCAATACACTTGGAAATCCTTGCGTATATCTGGCAGAATCAGTACTAGGGCTGTAGTCAGACGTTTCTTTAACTCCTGAAAACTTGCTTCACATTCTTCCGTCCATTTAAATTTGGTATCCTTCTTCAATAGCTCTGTCATTGGCTTCGCAATCTTGGAAAAATTCTCAATGAATCTCCGGTAGTATTCTGCGAGTCCAAGAAAACTGCGGATCTCGCTAACTGAAGTGGGTGCCAACCATTCAGTGACTGACTGAACCTTGGTGGGGTCTACTGGTATACCTTCTCCTGATATAACATGTCCAAGGAATCCAACTTCTTTCAACCAAAACTCACATTTGCTGAACTTGGCATACAACTGATGTTCCCTGAGTTTCTCGAGAACTAAACGCAAATGCTCTTTGTGCTCCTCTTCATTCTTCGAGTATACCATTATATCATCAATGAACACAACAACAAACTTATCCAAATATTCCATGAACACCTTGTTCATCATGCTCATGAAATAGGCAGGGGCGTTAGTCAGTCCAAATGACATGACCGTATACTCATATAACCCGTACCTTGTGGTAAATGCGGTTTTAGGTATATCCTTTTCCTGGATCTTCAGCTGGTGATATCCTGATCGCAAATCGATCTTCGAAAACACCTTAGCTCCTTGCAACTGGTCAAACAAATCATTGATCACCGACAGTGGGTATTTGTTCTTGATCGTCACCTCATTCAATGCACGATAATCAACAACCATCCTTAGAGACTTATCCTTCTTCTCAACCAAAAGCACCGGGGCTCCCCATGGTGATGAACTCCGTTCGATGTAACCTTTCTCCAATAACTCCTTGATCTACTTCTTAATATCCTCCAGATCATTTGCGGGCATCCGGTAGGGTCTCTTTGATATTGGCCCGGTACCTGGCAATAGCTCTATCAAAAACTCGATGTCTCGATCCGGTGGCATGCCTGGTAACTCCTCTGGAAAAACATCTGGGTAATCCTTCACTACAGGCACTTCCTCCTGAACAACTCCCGTGAGGGTATTTACTTGGCTCCTCCTAGGCGCATGTCTAGATACATACTTGATCATTTTTCCCTCCGGGGTGGTGAGACAAATTGATTTACTAGCACAGTCAATGCTTCCTCCATACTTTGACATCTAGTCCATGCCTAATATCACATCCAATCCTTGTGACTCCAAAATTATTAGGTCTGACGGAAAAACATGGCTACCAATGGTTAGGGGTATCTGGTCGCACCATCGGCTGGCCATATATTCTGCTCCAGGTGAACTTACTAACAGAGGGGTCCTAAGGGTTTGGGTTGGTAGTTTAAACTTATCCATGAATTCCCTTGATATGTATGAATGTGATGCACCAGTATTAAAAAGAACAAGGGCAGTAAAAGACTTAACCAAAAACTTACCGATAACTGTGTCTGGCTGCCCTTCAACCTCCTCCATGTTAACGTGGTTCACTTGTCCTTTGTTGAATGGATTAGGCTTCTTCCCAGCGCTCCCATTACCGTTTCCATTCTTCGCTTCAGGGCACTCCGTGGCATAGTGTCCAGTCTTCCCGCACTTGAAGCAAGTAATGTGACTTAGGTCTCTCTTGGCGGGTGTGGCTGGATTGGAGCGGGTCTGGTTGTTGCTTGTTCCGTTCCCAGTCCCATTCTTGGAACCATTGTGGTTATGCGAACTTCCTCCATTGTGGTTATGACCTCCATGGTTATGAACAAGTCCTCCTGAGTTCGGGGTTAGACGAGGCTTCTGCTGAGCTCCTGAGCTGTACCTTCCTTGTCCATACTTCCTTTTGCGGCTCTCAATTTGCTGCTGCTTCCCTTCAATCATAAGAGCCTTGTCTACCAACTCCTGGTAGTTGTTAAATGTTGCCACCATCAACTGCATGCTCATCTCATCGTTCAGCCCTTCCATAAACTTCTCCTGCTTCGCGGCATCTGTGGCCACATCGTCAGGGGCATAACGAGACAGCTTACTAAATTCATCCACGTACTGCCCCACAGTACGGTTCCCTTGGTGCAACTTGCGAAACTCACGCTTCTTCATGCTCATAGCTCCCGTTGAGACATGGGCGGTGTGGAATGCTTGCTGAAACTGATCCCATGTAACAGTGGCTATAGGATAGGGGACTGTGTAATTCTCCCACCATGAGGCTGCTAGTCCATCCAACTGATGTGCGGCAAAACACACCTTCTCAGCATCTGTACATCCTGCAGTGGTTAACTCCCTTCCAATCCCGTGGAGCCAATCATCCACCACTATCGGCTCGGTGCTACTGGAAAACATCGGCGGCTGCAACCTCAGAAAGCGGGCTAAGTTGTCAACTGGTGGTGGTGGTGGGTTGTTGTTGTTGTTGCCTTGGTTCTGAACTAACAACTGCATCAGTGTATTCTACTGCTGGATCAACTGAGTGAGATCCAGTGGGAAAGTAAATCCGGGGTCACGTCTAGGAGGCATCTGAGGGTTTAGAGGGAAGAGAATAGAATAGAATGAGGTCTAGTGAGAAAAAAACTACCCATATGCACATGAGACAAACACAATCATATCACTCAATCAACCAAGCAAGGGCATACAATAGATCTAACTATCGTTACAAAAGTGCTCGGACTATACTATATACATGGTGGAATACTACTACTGATGTGGTGGTCTACTAGAAATATTGATCGGTCAAAGACTCCATGATGTCTGCTCTAGCTTCATCTTCATAGTCATCATCGCTATCGTCGGGGTCCGAGTCGGTGTCGTCGACGATGATGTAGTCCTTAGAACGAATCTCCTTGGGTTCATCGTCTTCTCCTCCTGGCGCGGGGTCTCCCATGAATACTCCTAGCTTCGTTTCCAAATCGTCATTCTTCTCCATTAGTACAACGATTTCCTCCTCATAATCTTCGCGAGTAGCCTTGAGTTCTTCCTCCAGTTCCTTGATCCTTGTCATTGCCTTCTTCAGATCTATCATGCCTGGGCACATCTGGTTCTCCTGGTGACGAATGTGCTGGTTTAACTCCTGGATGAAAGCTGCGATTGATCTATCCTTCCTGGTGCTGATCATCTCCCATTGCTCATCTCGGCACCCAAAAATCCGGTAGATAGTATCCTTAAGTTCCTTATGGTAAACTTCTCCAATGCGTCCCATGGTGATGTGAGCCGCCATACTCTTTCCCAGACTCCAGGTTGGTGCATCAAAGGAAAACTCTATGGGTTTAGTGACTGGCGCGAATGTCCTTCCTAGAACTTGAACTTGAATCATCCATCGCTCCTCTTCTGGTAAAGTGGCATTGTAAGTCCCGGTGAATCTTGGTATTCCAATGTTCAGGTACTTAGTGACTTCCTTCAAGTGTCGTCCAAAAGGTGCTTCTTCATCCGGTTGTGCAAACTTGTTCCTTGCGTCCGCCATCCTAAAGAGTAGAAAATGGAGAGGAATCAGAAATGAGAAGAGAGTGGTGATCTAGGGCTTTAGCTTAGTGGTCGTGTCCTACACTCAGTGTGTGCTCTGATACCATCTTGTAGCGACCCGACCTCAAACGGTCAAGTCTCTGTGCTTCAGTGTCATCCCTGGATCAGTAATGCTGACACACACAATACTCGAAGGATTTATAACAGAGTAGCAATCACACACTTATTACATCGAATGTCTCAAAAGAGAACTTATTACAATAGATATGGCTTAAGGCCATCTAATATGATAACAACGGAAGGCTTGGAAGATAAAGTGAGTCCATCAACTCCAACGGCATAGCCGAGCTGCATGGCAACGACCTAACGAACCTTACTCCTCTGAAAAGTCTGCAACATAATACATTTCAGCCCGAAAATGGGTCAACACATGGAATATGCTGGCAATATAACACGGTAGAGCAAGAACAGAATAATACTATCACTATATGCATATTTGGCTGGTGGAAAGCTCTACGGTTAAAGTTTTGCGAAAAGCCAATTTTTTCCTACAACAAAGGAATAGATTTTATTTAACTATCATGGTAGTTGAAACATCATTGAGAAGGTTCCTCCAACTCAATCCCAATTAAAAGTAATTATCAACCCAACAATATTAATTTAGAGTGATGAGATACATATGATGATCCAAGTACTAGATACTCATGATGTCCATAACCGGGGACACGGCTAACCATGATTAGTTTGTACACTCTGGAGAGGTTTGCGCACTTTTCCCCACAAGACTCGATCTCCTCCGTTGGATTTCTCGCACTACATGGTGTTTGAGAAACGGATGACCGAGACACAGTCTTTCAGAAGCATTAACTCTCTACTCCGGATAGACTATACCACCTACAACCCACTACATCTGCTAGTCTACCTCTTCAATAGCTTCACGCAACTTACTCAACTATGCTAGAGCCCATAATAGCTTGTGGCTGCACACGGAAGTTTCTAGCATGAAATATCTCAGTTCCCTTTGAGCCTGGGTGGCGGACCTTAGGATTATCACACGGGTACTCCGGGATATCCTAGGACAACACTGGATTCTCCAGGTGCCCGAAAAGCAATCCACCCAGATGTGTATTAAAGTTGCCACCTTAAGTTGAACCATTAATTAACAATCTCACATCTGTCATGGATTCACTCACCCAAACCACGTCTACGAGCATAGCATGGGATAATAAGCGATACGTAGAAGTTACTCCCAAGGGTTTGATAATAACAGGGCAATAGGTTCTACATCATCAACTACTTCCCAGTCCCACATGTTATCAAGTCCTAACCATGCAATGTTTGAGGGTTGAAACTAATGCATAAAAACTGGGTGATAAAGGGAATATGATCAAAGTGTTACTTGCCTTGCTGATGATCCGCAAAACCTAGAGACTCGTAGTAGCACGCTTCGCACTCCGGGTGTTCTATCGCAAACAAACAATAGCATACATAAGAAATCAAGCAAAGACGCATGAGTAAAACACAAATAAGAATATCTAACCAGAAAGTTCAACTTAAGAACTCCGGTTTGCAAAAAGAATCAAATCAAACAGAGCAACGAAACTCAAACGGCGAAAGAAACAAGATCCGATTACTAATCCAAACTAAGGTCAAATTTTACTATACCAAAATCTTGTTCAAGTTGGCTAAACGGAAAGAGGACTTGGAGACGAAGATCTAGGCGCTCGAATCGCCTGATTCCGATACACGAGCGAAAATATAAACTAAAATGAGAATCGAATCAGAAATCGCGATCGAAAATAATCGTGAGAAATCCGAGAAAAAGAAAAACTGACGAACAGGCTAACGAACAAGCGTTCGTTGTTTGCGGCTAACGAGTGAACACCGTTCATTAAAATGAACGTACGGACGAACGTCCGCTAAGTAACTAAACCGAGAAAACCAATGAACCGATCTAAAAAAACCGAAACTAGGGTTTTAAAAAAAGCCAACGGTTTTTACCTAAACCGAGAAAAAAAATCGGCTGCTCCGGATCGGATCGGCGGCGGCTCTGGCGGGTTCCGCGGCGGCTCCAGCGAGGCGGGGTGGGGCTGCGGGTGGTGTGGTGGGGCGGCGGGGAAGGGCGGCGGTGGCACGGCTGGCGGCGGGGCGAGGCACGGTAGGCGGCGGCAGCAGCAGCGGTGAGCGGCGGCGGGGTGGCTTGCAGCGGCGGCGGCTGCGGCTTGGGGCTCTAGAGGGGGCCCCGGACTCGTCTTATAAGGGGGAGGGTTGGCTTGCGGGAGGGGGCTGGGAGGTGTCCCGGGCGGCGACGGCGGCGGCTGCCGAGTCCTGGCCGGACTCGGGCACGGCGGAGGCGGTGGCGCGGCGCGGGCTGGCAGCCTGGCTCGGCTGGGCCTTGGCCCAGTCGGGCGCGGAAGAAGTTTTTTTTAACAGATTCCGCTGAAAATAAATCCTAGAAAAATAAATAAAAAATCTAAAAATGCCAAAACAAAATTTCACCATCTAAATAAATTATTTAGAACAAGATGAACATTTTCTTGGCCCTAAAATGCAATTTTGAAAACGTGCAGTTTTTCTAATCCAAATAAAATAGCAATAAAATCAAATATTTGATTTTAATATTTTTCCTCCAATATTTCATTTATTTTGGAGAAGTCATATTATCTCCTCTCATATCTTTTAACATGAAGTATTTTCGGAGAGAAAAATAATTAGAACCAAAAATCCTCGTTTCAATATTTGATAAAATTCAAATATGAAAACAGTGAAATCCCCAACTCTCTCTCCGAGGATCCTTGAGTTGCTTAGGATTTCGAGGATCAAGCCAAAATGCAATAAAATATGATATGAAATGATGACCTAATGTATAACATTCCAAATTGAAAATTTGGGATGTTACATCTATCTCCAGCATGATGCCCTCCATAAGCTTCGGAGTAACATTTCCGTAGGATTTGTCCTTGTTCATGCTCAGGTACACAACATCTAATAATACCATCTACTCCCTCTTTATAAAGATGTGGGTCATCCCAAAAGTAATGTCTTGAATCATAGAAGATTTTTTTTCTTTTGTTGGTATGTAAAGCTAGGTGGTAAATATTTAGCAACAATGTAACTAGCATAGTCAGCATACCAAGGAGTACTATGAGCAACATTTATTGCAGCTACTGGGTTCTCAGCTCCTTTTTTATCAATGATATGCAAATCAAATTCTTGTAGCAAGAGAACCCATCGACTAAGTCTAGGTTTAGCATCTTTCTTTTCCATAAGATATTTAATAGCAACATGGTCTGTGTGAACAGTTACTTTGGAATCAACAATATAAGGTCTAAACTTATCACAAGCAAACACCACTGTGAAGAATTCTTTTTCAGTAGTAGCATAATTTCTTTGAGCACTGTCTAGAGTTTTACTAGCATAATGAATTACATTCAGTTTCTTAGCAACTCTTTGTCCTAGAACAGCACCAACAGCATAATCACTAGCATCACACATAATTTCAAAAGGCAAGTTGCAATCAGGTGGTTGAACAATAGGTGCAGAAATTAAGGCTTTCTTGAGTATTTCAAAGGCTTCTAAACAATCATCATAAAAAAACAAAGAGAATATCCTTTTGCAAAAGATTCGTAAGAGGCCAAGAATTTTTAGAAATGTCTTTGATAAATCTCCTATAGAAAACAGCATGAGCTAAGAAACTAGGAATACCTTTTATATCTTTAGGACATGTCATTTTCTCAATTGCATCAACCTTAGATTTGTCCACTTCAATACCTCTTTCAGAAATTTTATGACCCAAGACAATGCCTTCATTAACTATCAAGTGGCACTTCTTCCAATTCAAGACAAGATTTGTTTGTTCACATCTCTGCAAAACTCGATCAAGATTGCTAAAACAATCATCAAAAGACTTCCCATAAACAGAGAAGTCATCCATGAAAACCTCAACAATCTTTTCACGAAAGTCAGAGAATATAGCAGTCATACATCTTTGAAAGGTAGCATGTGCATTACATAAACCGAAAGGCATACGTCTATAAGCATAAGTTCCAAAGGGACAAGTAAAAGTGGTCTTTTCTTGATCAGGTTGAGAAACACGTATTTGTGAAAAACCAGAATATCCATCAAGGAAGCAAAAGTGTGTGTGTTCTTAGATAATCTTTCAAGCATTTGATCAATAACAGGCAGAGGGTAATGATCTTTTCTAGTTGCTTTGTTTAATTTTCTAAAATCAATTACCATTCTATAACCTGTAACAATTCTTTGTGGAATAAGTTCATTCTTATCATTAGGAACAACAGTTATACCTCCTTTCTTAGGGACACAATGAACAAGACTCACCCATCTACTATCAGCTATAGGATAGATTATACCTGCTTCTAGAAGTTTTAATATTTCCATTCTTACCACTTCTTTCATCTTCGGGTTTAACTAATGTTAGCGATCAACAATGGGTTTAGCATCAGGTTCCATATTAATTTTGTGCTAACATAGAGTGGCACTAATGCCCTTTAAATCATCAAGAGTATATCTAATAGCAGCTCTGTGCTTCCTTATAACTTTCAATAATCTTTCTTCTTCATGTTCTGAAAGGTTAGCACTAATAATAACATGATATATCTTCTTTTCATCAAGATAAGCATATTTCAAAGTCTCCGGCAATTGTTTTAATTCAAAAACAGGATCACCTTTAGGTGGAGTAGGACCTCCTAGAGTTTCAATAGGAAAATTGTGTTTAAGCAGGGGACGTTGTTCAAAGAAAATCTTATCTATTTCATTTCTTTCATGCATATGTAAATCATTTTCATGGTCTAGCACATATTGTTCTAAAGGATCAGTAGGTGGTACAACAATAGAAGCAAGACCAATTAATTCATCCTTACAAGGCAATTCTTTTTCATGAAGCTTTCTACTAAACTTGGAAAAATTAAACTCATGAGACTCATCACCAAAACTAACACCGACAGTTTGTTTCTCACAATCTATCTTAGCATTAACGGTGTTCAAGAAAGGTCTACCAAAGATAATGGGACAAAAGTCATCTTGTGGGGAACCAAGAACAAGAAAATCAGTAGGGTATTTTATTTTCCCACACAATACTTAAACATCTCTAACAATCCCAATTGGTGAAATAGTGTCTCTATTAGCAAGTTTAATAGTAACATCCATGTCTTCTATCTCTGCAGGTGCTATGTCATTCATAATTTCTTGATATAAGGTGTAAGGAATAGCACTCACACTAGCACATATGTCACATAAACCATGATAACAGTGATCTCCTATCTTAACTGAGATGACGGGCATGCCAACAACATGTCTATGTTTATCCATTTTATCAGTTTGGCAATTCTAGCAGCTTCTTCATAGAAGTAAATAACATGCCCATCCATATCTTCTTCCAAGAGATCTTTAACCATAAAAATACTAGGTTCTACTTTAATTTGTTCACCACGTTTAGGTGTTCTAATATAGCTTTTTTTAACCATAGTTGAAACTTTAGCATGTTCCTTTATCCTAACAGGGAAAGGTGGTTTCTCAATATAAGTATTAGGAACAACTGGATCAACATTGTAAAGTATAGTTTCTTCTTTAACTGGTACCAGTTCTTTGATTTCTTCCTTAATAGGTGGGTGATATTTAAACCACTTATCTTTAGGGAGATCAACATGAGTAGCAAATGATTCACAAAAGAGGCTACTATCTCAGAGTCAAGTCCATATTTAGTGCTAAACTTTTGAAAAGCATCGGTATCCATAAAAGATTTAACACAATCATACTTAAGTTTAATACCTGACTCTTTACCTTTGTCGAGTTCCCAATCTTCTGAGTTGCATTTAATTCTTTCCAAAAGATACCACCGGAATTTAATAGTCTTCTTCATAAAAGAACCAACACAAGAAGTATCAAGCATGGTTTGATCATTACGAGAAAGCCAAGCATAAAAGTTTTGGATAATAATTTCTCTTGAGAGCTCATGATTGGGGCATCAATATAACATTTATTTAAGCCTCCCCAAGCTAGAGCAATACTTTCTCCTTCATGAGGCCAAAAATTATATATATAATTCTGATCACGATGAACTAGATGCACAGGATAATTTTTTTGATGGAACTCCAATTTCAAACGATTCCAATTCCAAGATCCAATATCATCGCATAGCCTATACCATGCCAATGCTTTTCCCTTCAAAGATAAAGGGAAAACCTTCTTCATAACTTCATCTCCGGGTAAACCTGCAAGATTGAACAATCCACAAATTTGTTCTACATATATCAAGTGCATATCAGGATGTCCGGTTCCATCTCCTGCATAAGGATTAGCTAGAAGTTGTTCTATCATACCTGTTGGGGATATTACTACTGGATGTAAACCGGCCATGAGTAGTCGGATTAACTCCATGAAGATTATAAGCCCATGAAGATGTAAGGATGGTGGCGCTTTACGAAGGCCCAAGGCCCAAAGGCGAGTGAAGGCCTGTAGATGTAAACCGACTTTCCCATGTAACTTGTATTGTAAGATAGGAATGATAGAGACTGAGCCGGATACGTTTATGATCCGGCCTCGGGACTCTGTAAACTGGCGGGCGTCAACCTGTGTATATAAAGGGACGACCCGACCGCGGTTTAGGGACAACACACAACAACTCGAGAGCCAGGCAAAGCGGATTCGCTCCCTGGTCATCGAAACCCCAGCAATACCAAACACAACTAGACGTAGGCTTTTACCTTCATCGAAGGGGCTGAACTAGTATAAAAACCCTCGTGTCCCTTGTCCTGTTTAACCCCCTTAAGCTAACCCGTAGTGATGGCTCCACGACTAAGTCCTTTCACGAGGACATCTGCAGTGACAAACCCACGACAGTTGGCGCCCACCGTGGGGCTATCGCACGATGGTTTTGAGTTCTTGAAGGGTAGCTTCGAAGGACTCAAGGGATACGCTATGGGCCGGATGACGAAGAGTCATCGCGGCAAGCTCTACATCGATGACGCAGGGTGGGGTCTCGAGGCCGGTTCAATCGAATATGGGTACCGAGTCCCCTTTGGTGGAATTCATGTCTTCATCGGCAAAGTCGGCGAACCGGGCCCTGAGCCGGACACCTGCACTGACATCATCAAGACGGCTCAGCGTGCAAGCCCTGCCCCAGTTCAGCCCGCAGCAAGGCATGTTTTCGTAGGAGTCATCCATGGAGTGGAGTATGAGGATGGACCAACATCTGATGGAGAAACCCTTATCCGTTCTGATGATGAATCTTCAACCAGAGAAACCGAGTCCCTGTATCAATTGCAGGATGGCCAGATTAGCGGAGGTTCCGATGGCAACAGTATTCCGGACCTCCTCGATCTGCCAAGCCGGGTCGCGGTCTTCATGGCCGGCACACAACCAGTGCAACACTCTTCTACCACCGCGGCAATGCTCTCCGGTTTAGCAACAGCAACGCCGGCGGGAGCAAGGGGCTCAGCATCGCCCCCGGCTCAGGTTTTGTCTGATTTATTCGACGCCTTGGCAACATTGCTGGCAGCAAAGGTGGAGGCAGCAAAATGGGATCAGCACAACGCGGAGATTGCAAAGGTGAAGGATCAGATAACTCAGGCTAAAGCGGACCTAGCAGCAGAGAACGCCAGGATGGCTACATAATGGGCCGAGTTAGAAGCTCAGGCCTACCGGCTTAGGCTGGATCAGAATGCTTCAGATGATGTCATGAGGAGGAGATACCGGTCGCACCTCCCGCCGGGCTATGAACCAAGAAATCTCTTCAACATGCCCGGAGCAGGAACCAGTAACCAGCCGGTGGTAAATTGGACAGAGGCGCTGGGAACAGGAGCGCCGGTTCAGCCGCGCACGATGAACCCGCCTCGTCAGAACAACATTGTGCCGCAATATGTTCCGACACCCCCGGGGCATTACTCCAACCCGTTGGATAACATTGTGGCCGCCACTTCACGATTGGCAGCCCTCCCAACTGACAGTGAGTCACCAGTGGCAATTGAGACATGACGGGCAAGAGAGCTCCTTCAAACAGCTTTAAACTAGCAACAGGCTTATTTGCATAGTCGCGAGAGGATTCATTCCACCCCTCGTCCGAGTCAGAGCTACAACAGGCACGTTGAGGATGAACCGGCCGTATCAAGCAATGCACGCCACCGTAACTCGCCGCGAGGGCACAACCCGGCAGGTGGTGGTGCTAATGTGCAGGATGTGGTGGATCATGGTCGTGCATGTCGGGAAGCCGAGTTAGCAGCTCTGCACGCAGCTCGTCAACCTACTCCGGTTCACCCTACCACTTCAGTGGAGCCAGGCATGGTCTTCAGTTCTTTAGGGGTGCCGTGTCTTACCCCCGCTTTGCGTAATGTATGACTACCCAAGGATTTTAAAGGCCCTCGTAAGGTGCCCAATTACACCGCTGATTTGCAACCAGAGTCATGGGTGGAGAGTTATGAGATGGTGATGGAGATGCTGGACGTAGATGAAGCGGTGTATGCTAAATACTTCACCATGATGTTGGAGGGGACAACTCGTACTTGGTTAAAGAGCTTACCAGCTAACTCTGTCAGGTCATGGGCTGAGTTAAAACATCGGTTTATCCAGAATTTCAAAGATACATGTAAGCAGCCTATGTCAATTGTGGACCTAGCCGCTTGTGTTCAAGAGGAGGGGGAGTCTACGACGCATTGGGTGAAGCGAGTCTCAGCTATTTTGCATTCATCAGACCACATTAATGCAGATATAGCAGTTTCAATGTTGGAGGGCAACTGCCCGTTTATGCCATTAAAATTGAAGCTAGGGAGGCTCAAGCGTCACTGCAATGACATGTCAACCCTTGTGGCTGCTTTGGTGAAATACGCCGATTCAGATAGTATCAAAGACCCTGAGTCTGAGGATGACAAACCGGGGAAAGGGAAAAAGAACGGCAATACCAAGGGGCAGCAGCACAATCCGGCAGGTCATGGGAATAATGGTAAGTGCAAGGCAGATAATAGTTTGGACTTTGTGGCTAACACCAATGCTCAGGACAACGGTCAGCATCTTAAGGGTAAACAGCCCCAGAGGGGTGGAGGGTCAGGCCCCAATCTGGAGCGCCTGTTAAATCAACCTTATTCAAAGCACGGATCGAAGGAAAGGCCAGCTTCACATCTTTGGAAGGATTGTTTCATTATGCGGGAGTTCAAGAATTCCAATATGTTTTAATATGACAATGGCCTGCCCAGCGGTTCAGGAGGTGGTTTTCATGGGCCGGGTTATGGATGTGGTAGCTTCGGTTCAAGATTCCAAGGCAATCAAACCGGACATGGCCATCAAGGGAACCAGGGCAATCAAGGAGGTTATAACCATCAGGGGAATCAGCAGCAGCAGTAGTCGGGTTATCAGAGCAATCCGAAGCAGTTGAATAGTGGGCAGTATCATGTCTTTACCACTAGCTTGTGTAAACGCGATCAGAAGCTTCACAAGAGGGCAGTAAACTCTGTTGAACCGGCAGTGCCTCAGTATCTGCGCTGGTCTGAGTAGCCCATTTTACGGAGTAGAGAGGATCACCCACCCCGGGTTGATAATCCGGGTCATCTGGCCTTAGTGGTGGCACCTCAAGTTGGGGGGTATAAGTTCACCAAGGTTCTTATGGATGGGGGAAGCAGTATCAATATTCTTTACTATGATACCTTCCACCGTATGGGGTTGACAGATAAGAATCTTAAACCGCCGAACACCGTTTTTCATGGTGTGGTGCCCGGTAAGTCTGCATATCCAGTGGGCAAGATAGCCCTAGAGGTGGCTTTTGGAGATGATCATGATTCAAGGTCAGAAACATTGACTTTTGAGGTGGTGAAAATCAAGAGTCCGTATCATGCCCTGTTCGGGCGTCCGGCTTATGCTAAGTTCATGGCGAGGTCGCTTTGGAGTGTGAATAGGGTGATGCAGCTTACGCTGAGTTGGTTTGTGCTACAGAGGAGCTGAAGTTTTATAAAGACAAGGTTGATCCGGCTGACATGACTTCTTTGAAAAAACCAACTACAGAGCATGATCCGGCATTGAAGTTTAAATCGGCCACAGACACTAAGATGGTTGATTTTGTTCCTGGCGATTCATCCAAGCAGTTCAGCATCAGCGCTAACCTGGATCCCAAATAGGAAAGCGTGCTCGTTGAGTTCATCCGTGAGAACCGGGACATCTTTGCATGGAAGCCTTCTGACATGCCAGGTGTACCGAGGGAACTCGCTGAGCACACACTTAATATAAATCCTAAGTTTAAATCGTTTAGGCAGTTTCTCCGCCGCTTCAACGAAGAAAGGCGTAAGGCTATTGGTGAGGAGGTAGCTAGGCTGTTGGCCGCAGGGTTTATCGTGGAGGTCTTTCACCCGGAGTGGCTGGCTAATCCGGTGCTGGTCCTTAAGAAAAACGGCACCTGGCGTATGTGTGTGGACTACACAGACTTGAACAAGGCTTGTCCAACTGATCCCTTCGCCCTCCCTCGTATTGATCAGATTATTGATGCTACGGCGGGCTGTGACCATTTGTGTTTTCTGGATGCTTATTCTGGTTATCATCCGATCAAAATGGCAGTTAAGGGCCAGGAGAAGACAACTTTTATAACTCTTTTGGAGCCTTCTGCTATGTTTCTATGCCCTTTGGGCTCAAGAGTGCCCAGGCGACTTATCAACGTTGTGTTCAAAGTTGTCTTCATAAGCAGATTGGGCGCAATGTTCATGCATATGTGGATGATATTGTGGTGAAGTCCAGGAAGGAGGAAACATTGATAGATGACTTGAGGGAGACTTTTGACAACCTTCGGGTTTATAAGATGATGCTTAATACGGACAAATGTGTCTTTGGTGTTCCAGCAGGCAAGCTCTTGGGTTTTCTGGTGTCTACCAGAGGCATTGAGGCTAATCCGGAGAAAATTTCAGCTATCACGCCCCTGGCTAAACCGGCATGTATCAATGATGTTCAGTGTTTGGCGGGCCGGATTGCGTCTTTGAGACGGTTTATCAGTCGTCTTGGGGAGAAGGCTATCCCTTTATATCAGATGCAGAAGAAAACATACGACTTTGTGTGGAGCGATGCGGCTGATAAAGCATTTGAGGATTTGAAGAGACAGTTAGCTGCACCACCTGTCCTTGTGGCTCCGGTCGATAATGAGCCTTTACTGCTATATGTGGCTGCTAATGCCCGGGCTGTTAGTGTGGCTATTGTTGTGGAGCACAAGGAGGCTGGAAAGGAGTATCCTGTTCAACGGCCAGTTTATTACATCAGTGAGGTGCTTATTGAATCAAAGCAGAGGTATCTGCACTGGCAGAAGCTGGTGTATGGAGTTTTTATGGCAAGCCGGAAGCTCAAGCACTATTTTCAAGGTCATCCAATCACAGTGGTTAGTTCATCCCTTTGGGAGATATCATCCAAAATAGAGGCGACTGGCAGATTGCCAAGTGGGCTATTTAGCTTGGACCTCACGGGCTCAGATATACACCTCGCACAACAATCAAATCTCAAGCACTCGTGGACTTCATCAACGATTGGACAGAGTTGCAGGCACCAGAGGAAAAGCCAGACAATACTTATTGGACTATTCACTTTGATGGGTCCAAGCAATTGGAGGTGAGGGAGTCCTGGATTAGGGGGTATCCGGACAGCCGGATTATATCCTTCGGCCGGACTGTTGGACTATGAAGATACAAGATTGAAGACTTCGTCCCGTGTCCGGATGGGATTCTACTTGGCGTGGAAGGCAAGCTAGGCAATACGGATATGTATATCTCCTCCTTTGTAACCGACCTTGTGTAACCCTAGCCCCCTCCGGTGTCTATATAAACCGGAGGGTTTTAGTCCGTAGGACAACAGACAATCATACCATAGGCTAGCTTCTAGGGTTTAGCCTCTTCGATCTCGTGGTAGATCAACTCTTGTAATACCCATATCATCAATAATAAATCAAGCAGGACGTACGGTTTTACCTCCATCAAGAGGGCCCGAACCTGGGTAAAACATCGTGTCCCCTGCCTCCCATTACCATCCGCCTTAGACGCACAGTTCGGGACCCCCTACCCGAGATCCGCCAGTTTTGACACAGACATTGGTGCTTTCATTGAGAGTTCCTCTGTGACATCGCCGTAAGGAAGGATGCCTCATCTCGTTGTTAAAAACAACATTACTGTCGGGGGAGCTCTGGCTGTCGGCCAAACTCTCCGGCTAGGCAGTTTCGTCATGAACGCCTGTTCAGCCGCAACACCGACGATGACTTCTCGGGTCATCAAAAACAGCCTACACATCGGCTCGGAATTCGCCGAGCAGATGGATCCAATGGAGCTCTCTTCCCTAAACGAGCTCTTGGATCGCATCGCCGCCTTGGGAGTCGCTACGGACTATGATCGGATTGGGCTTAAACCCGATCGAAGAGAGATTGACTCTCCATTGGTCACCCATCACGTTGCGGTGGTGGAGGAACAATGCAGCAATTCTTCCTCTATTTTGAGGACTATGTCCGGATTCCCAAGCTCTCCGAGCCGGATACCCACTTACGGGAGGACATCACCCAAGCCCTGAACCTAGAATCAGGCAGCGGGCCAGACTTATCGGGCAGCACTTCGGAACCCGAACTTCCAAGATTGGAAACTCCTCAGCCCCTGGGTCTCAGATCAGGTAGGGATTCGGACTCAAATCCACCCACCCACCCAGACATAAACGATCTTTCCCACATCCGGCAAGAGCCCCATGAAACAGTACATCATTATTGGGCCAGATTCCTCCTTGTGATGAACAAGGTTAAGGACTGTCGCGAGGAAGATGCAATCTCACTTTTCTGCAATAATTGCACGAGCAAGGGAATCCTTAACGCCTTAAGTCGCCGTGACATATCATGCTTCGCTGACTTGGCGTCCATAGTACGAAAGTACTGTGCGATGGAAAGCGCCTGGAAAACCGAAACAAAATTTTGGGATAATCCGGCTCCGAATATACAGCCAACCCGAAGTAAAAGGGTGCACTATCATAAGACACCCGAGCTAGTTGCAAAGAAACAAAAACCCTCTACAGGGCATGGAACCGTACTGGAGGGATGGCTTAACGGACCCTGCAAAATTCATAGTACAGCGGATACCATACCAACACATAGCCTTAGAGCATGTTGGATACTCCGGCAGGTGGCCAAAAGTGGCGAGGATCTTCTTATCCCAAATACCACAGAGCACCATCCCGCAGATAACAATACGATATTAACAGTTTTCGAAACCTTCGCATCTAACAATAGGCGCAAGCAAACACTCCACAGCCTCGCCAAAATCTGCCACGTGGCAGCAATGAATCCATGGAGTGACACGGCTATTACCTTCAATACCAGTGACGAACCTAAATTCCAAACTGCCCGAGCACCAGCTGCACTGGTCCTCAGTCCAATTGTGGAAGACTTTCGACTCACCAAAGTACTCATGGACGGCGGCAGTGGATTAAACCTCATCTATGAGGAAACCCTTCAAAAAATGGAAATAGACTGGAACCACGTTGAGCAAAGCAGCACAACCTTCAGAGGAATCATCCCCAGTCGGGAAGCACGCTGTGCTGGGAAAATCACACTAGATGTGGTATTCGGCATGCCGGAGAACTATAGGTCCAAATAAAATACATTCCAAGTGGCCCCGTTCAATAGTGGATATCACGCCCTTTTAGGGCGGGAGGCGTTCACGACCTTCCAAGCCATACCCCATTATGGGTACATGAAGCCCAAAATGCCCGGGCCCAACGGAATCATCACCCTCGCTAGTGATCCGGACATAGCACTCCACGCCGAAAACAAAACAGCCGCATTGGCCCTCGAGGCATTATCCGAGGCCCTTTCGGCCGAGGAATTAACGGTGCTACGCTCCACGGTGGACAGGGAGGACGTAATACTCGACAAGAGATCCAAGTCCACCTCTTTCAAACCAGTGGATGAAATAGTCAAATTCCAAGTCCACCCAATGGACCCTACAAAAACAGCCTCCATAGGGGCACAGTTAAGCCCCGCCGTGGACGCCGCACTACGAGATTTCTTGCGCGAGAATTAGGACATATTCGCTTGGCACCCCTCAAACATGCCAGGAATCCCACGCAGGCTGGCCGAGCATATTCTCAATATCCTAAAGGGATTCAAGCCGGTCAAGTAGGCTCTTCGACGTTTCTCTGAACCTAAGAGACAGGCCATGGGAGAGGAACTAGCCAAGTTATTGGAGGCCGGATTCATCAGAGAGATAAAACACCCGGACTGGCTAGCAAACCTAGTGATGGTACCAAAGAAGGACAAATCCTGGCGCTTATGCATCGATTTCAAGGACCTCAACAAGGCTTGCCCAAAGGATCCCTTCCCCCTCCCCCGCATTGATCAAATTATTGATGCTACCGCAGGACACGAGTCATTGTGTTTCCTCGACGCATACTCCGGCTACCACCAAATCAAGATGGCGGAATCCGACCAAGCCGCAACGACATTTATAACACCATACAGCCCCTTCTGTTTCAACATAATGCCTTTCAGGCTCAAAAACGCCGGCGCAACATATCAGCGCATGATCCAGACTTGTCTGGAGAAACATATCGGCAAAACAGTAGAGGCATACGTAGACGATGTGGTCGTTAAAACCAAACACGTCGACTCTCTACTAGACGACTTGAGGCTCACATTCGACAACCTCCGAACATACGACATCAAGCTCAATCCGGGAAAATGCTTTTTCGGCGTACCAGCAGGAAAGCTCCTGGGCTTCATTGTCTCCAGTAGAGGGATTGAAGCTAATCCGGCCAAAATCCGAGCTCCGTCACAGTTGGCTATCCCAACGGACCTCAAACAAATCCAGAAACTGACTAGATGTGTGGCGGCTCTCAGCCGCTTTATCTCCTGCTTAGGAGAAAAGGCTTTACCCCTTTATCGCCTCCTTCGGCGCACCGAACACTTCAAGTGGATGGACGCTGCCACAGCCGGATTGGAAGAAATAAAAGCCATTTTGGCAACCAACCCAATCCTGGCCGCGCCAAACATCGGCGAACCAATGCTGTTGTACATTGCGGCAACTCATCAAGTTGTAAGCGCAGTGCTCGTTGTCGAACGAGAAGCTGACGGACATAAATTCCCTCTTCAAAAGCCGGTATACTATGTATCCACTGTCCTCACTCCATGCAAATCACGGTACCCACATTATCAAAAGATAGCTTATGCGGTATTCATGGCATCCCGGAAGCTGCGACACTGCTTTCAAGAGTGTTCGATTACAGTAGCCTCGGAAGTGCCACTTAATGATATTATAAACAACCGCGACGCTACGGGCCGGATTGCCAAATGGGCCATTGAGCTCCTCCCGTTCGACATAACATACAAACCTCGGCGAGCCATTAAGTCACACATATTGGCCGACTTTGTCGCCGAATGGACGGAGGCCGAACTCCCTAAAGAGTATGGCGCATACTCCAATTGGATCATGCACTTCAACTGTTCTTAAATGATGGCTGGTCTAGGGGCTGGCGTCGTCCTGACGTCCCCAACCAGAGATACCATTCAGTACGTACTGCAAATATTGTATACAGACTCCAACAACGCAGCCGAATACAAAGCTCTGTTGCATGGTCTTCGGATGGCAGTCTCCATGGGCATTCAACGCCTGGAGGTGCGTGGGGATTCAAACCTCGCAATATCCCAAATAAATGGAGACTTCGATGCCAAGGATCCGAAAATGGCGGCCTATTGAAATGCCGTCCTAAAAATGTCAGCTCGGTTCGAGGGGCTCGAATTTCACCATGTGGCTCGGGAAAACAATCAGGCGGCGGATATCCTCGCCCGCATCGGTGCTAAACGCGATGCGCTCCCCCCAACATATTTTTGGAGAGGCTGTTCAAGCCATCCGTAGTATGGGAAGGGGACACCGGTAAGAACAGTCCGGACCCGGCCAAAATACCCGATACCGAACACTCTGACACAATCGGAGGCTCCGCCACCGAAATAACACCTTCAGCCCACGTAATAATGGCCATCATTGCCCCATGGACAGAACCATTCCTGGCCTACCTAACTAGACAGGAACTTTCGGAGGACGAAAATGAGGCACGCTACATAGTGCGGCGATCCAAGGCCTACAGGGTCCATGAGGGAGAATTGTACAAAAAAAGCACTACCGGAGTCCTTCAAAGGTGCATCTCCGAAGAGGAAGGGCGGAACCTTTTGGCAGAAATTCACGCCGGACTCGGCGGTCACCACGCCATAGCACGGGCTCTTGTAAGCAAGGCCTTCCGTACAAGATTCTATTGGCCAACGGCCGGGGAAGATGCACAGGACTTGGTCCAACGTTGCACCGGTTGCCAGCTCTTTGCAAATCAAAGCCACATGCCACCCACCTCCCTCCAAACAATCCCCATTACGTGGCCCTTCGCAGTCTGGGGGCTCGACATGGTTGGACCCCTTAAAGGGGGAACCCCCAAGAAGAAATACTTACTGGTCATGGTGGATAAATTCACCAAATGGATAGAGGCCAAACCTGTTAAAACAGCCGAATCCGGACCGGTGATAGGCTTCATATCCGGGGTCATACACCGTTATGGCGTCCCCCACAACATCATCACTGACAACGGCACGAACTTCACGGCCGATGAGGTAAAACTCTGGTGCAGCAAAATGGGCATCAAGCTCGATTATGCTTCAGTCTACCACCCACAAACCAACGGCCAAGTTGAGCGAGCAAACGGTCTTATAATGAGCGGCATTAAACCCAGATTAGTGCGTTCCTTAATGGAGTCTAGCATGCACTGGGTAGAGGAGCTCGACTCCGTACTCTGGGGGCTGCGAACCACGCCGAATCGTAGTACCGGATATACACCCTTGTTTATGGTGTACAACGCAGAGGCAGTCTTGCCCTGTGACATTATTCATGACTCACCTCGAGTGCGCATGTACGAAGAAAGATAAGCCGAGCTCGATCGGCAGGACAGTTTGGACACCCTGGAGGAGGAGCGCGACGTGGCAAAAGCCCGTTCCGCATTTTATCAACAATAGGCTCGCAGATACCAAAGCAGAGAAGTATGGGCCAAAACTTATAACGTTGGCGAACTAGTTCTACGCCCGCCGGATAAGAAAAAGAACAAGCTCGATCCCAAATGGGAAGGTCCCTTCATTATTGACCAAGTTCTGATCGGTGGAGCGTACCGACTGTGGGATGCATCGACTAATCGACTCGAGCCGAACCCATGGAACGCGGCCAGACTCCGAAGATTCTACGCCTAGCGCCGGACTCTATGTTTGTCCAAGCTAGGTTGCCTGGCTCTTGTATTTAGGCCCTACATTCCCGTTAATTCGGCTAGGGCATAAGGGGAGCACCTCTGTGATTGTTACCGCCGGGTCATCCGGATGTGTACCTCAGACTGGGTGAAGCCGAAAACTAGCGTTCTTAAGGGAATATTCGGTCGGTGAACAAAAGATAATTTTTATTTATTTTCCATGTGTGCCCCCAAATGTTTTTTCTTGCGTTTCCTATCGCAGTCCGGACGCGCACTTTAGGGCATGCATACCCAGGGAAAGGAACCCTTAACGGAACTATTCTCCCTGGAAGATGTTTCTTACTACCCATGTAATATAACATAACTAGTTGGGCACTTGTCTGTTCAAGCACTAATGACCCCTACGCCTGGTCTCCATGCATACCCCGGTTCTTATATAACTGAGCAGGTATTCGGATACACTCCGGACTATCAGGTCCCGAGGTTGAAGCGAAAAGGTCTGCCATGACAAATGATCTACAATCCGGCTAGAAGGCATTATACATGTCACTTTAATTACATAGTCATGTAGACTGACTAAATTCCTCTTCTATACCATCCAACAGGTGGTCTAGCTTACAATCCTGTTGGGAATACTTTGCGGCTAATTCTACTTGCCCATAAAGTAAGCTAACGGGAATCTCTTTTCCGTCGGGCCCCACAGGTCCGACCTCGGCCATGTGATTTGGGTCAGCCTTGGTATACCACGTCTTCACCATGGCCCAGGCTTCCCTGGCACCTTGACGGTAGGCCGATATCTTCCATAATCGGAAGCGCCGTGCTGCTCCCTTGAGCTTCTCCGTAAGCTCTACAACGCCTTCTAGCAAGGAGACGGATGGCCATAAGGCCTGGGCAACACTTTGCATCACCTGCCGAACTTGTTCGTGCAGTTGTGAGAGCTCGGATAGAAGATCACCCGTAGACGTGGGCATTTCCTCCGCGGGACGACCCGTCAGCATACCTACAGACATAACGCTGTTAGCCGGCTTCTCCGCCGAACTCCTTCCAAAGGATTCGTTCAAGCACTTACTGAAAATGTCGCGTCGAAGCCGCTTATTCTCCTTCTCGGAGTCTGCAAGCTGGGCTCGAACGTCTTTTAGTTCCATGCTCAGCTTGGTATTGGCGTCTTGGAGATTGTTTTTCTCCCGCCTGACCTCAGTCAGCACGCGTTCGCCAGCCTGTAGCTGTCGCACGACATGCTGGTACTTCGGATTTTCTCCGGATTCATCTGCAACATTTATTGTTAGATCTGCAGCCACGCCGCACACTATATGGTAACAATCATTCTTTAAAAGTAAATGTTACCAGCAGGGGACTTTTTTGGTTCCTTCAATACGGCAACAGCGGCCCGCAGTTGGGTCTTGCATTCCTCTATCTCCTGGGACAACCGAGTATTATTCTCTGTAAGAACCTGCACAACAAAGATGATCCTTAAATCAGTTCTGCTAACTGTTTCAAGTCTCAGGGGCTACTAATACATATAATCGTCAGATTTACTTACCCGTACATCCTTTACATACTGAACCGTGGCTCTGGCTAGACCATCTTGAGCAGCACGAAGATACGCCTCTCCAGAATTGAAGGCATCAAATGCCTCTGGTGAGAAACAAGCATCGCGGAGTATGGCCCGGCGGCGCCTATGATTCATGGCGCTTTCCACTTCTGAATTTGTGGCGGATAATCTATCCACATCCTTTGTAGGAGGATTATCCCGCGCCCGCCCCATATCGGCTTCCGCCTCTATGTCCGGTCCTGGCGCCCAACTGGTGGAAGCGTGATTAGCAACATCGCCGGATATATTCCGGCGAGCATTTTTTCTGTTAAAGAAACACATGCGTCATTACATCTTGAGAAAGACGACAACCACGGAGCGGGGTTTTTGTTATACCTTTGCGCCAGTGTCTCCGTCCTGACCGCCTTCCTTTTTGGCTGGCCCGGCCTCAGTGCCTCTTGTTGGCGAGTTGCTGCGGGTTCGGCAGGGCATCCCGAATGCCTTCCCTGTAAAAACGCCATATGTATATGGTAGGTGAAGTGTCTAAAAGGGGATCCTAGTTTTTGGAGTTGGGATTTTTAGTTTTTCTTACATGCGATGCAGGAAGCAGTCCGGGATAGTCAGCCGTAATGGCCACAAGGGCGTCATCACAGCTTAGTTGATAGAACTGCCGGTCTATCAGCTCCACGAATATGACCGGATCTTCTTCGAGTCCAGGATCGAGGGCCCGGACAGGGTCCTCTGGTTGTGGAGATGGGCTGCTGACCTCCCTTATGGATTTTCGCAGTTCCTGCGGCAAAGATGGCAAGTTGAGTGCCTACGATAAAGAATGTGGGAAGAATGGGAGTAAGGAGGTATAACTCACCCAGCTTGGAGGGTTGTACATAGAGAATCCATCCCGCGGCTTGATGCGGAGGAATTCCTCTTCCTCTCCCTTGAACAGTTCGGACAGAATTTTTGCCAAAGTGGCAGCGCTGTCCGGACCCTTACGCCCACAACGGGTGGTGTCATCTTCCCCGTTAAAACACCACAAGGGGTGCCCTCGATATTGAAGCGGTTGCACTCCCCGCATTATGCATATTGACATAACCTCGATTACTGTCAATCCTGATTGAGCTAGCGCTTTAATCCGGTTCATCAGGTAAAGGACTTCCCCGTTGTCTTCCTCCTGGGGGCTCCGTGGGTGCCAACTTCGGCGTTTCTTCAGGGGAGCATTGCTGAACTCAGGAAGGCCCCGCCGAACAGGGTCCGAAAGGGGGACGTCCTCCATATAAAACCATTCCGAAGGCCAGTCTTCGGACGTCTTCTTCGGAGTACCGGACAGGTATCCGGTTTCGGCGATACGCCATATTTCAGCTTCGCCCACTTGATAAAGTTATCCCTTCTGTGTGTGAGGGACGAGGCAAAATAACCTTTTCCACAGCTCAAAATGAGCCTCGCAGCCCAGGAACAACTTGCAGAGGGCAACATAGCCGTCGATGTGTAAGATGGAAGCAGGGGTGAAATTATGCAGTTGGAGGCCATAAAACTCCAGGAGCCCGCGGAGGAACGGATGAATCGGAAATCCGAGTCCCCTCAATAGATAGGGGACAAGGCATACCCGCTCCCTCGTAGAGGGGCTGGGGAAGCTCTCTGCTTGCTCCCCGCCATTGTAGGTGGTGAGCCCGGCTCGGACGGGCATCATATACACCGGAGGGAGAAATACCTTAGTCTGCAGTTCGACTAATCGAATGTGTGGGACTGAACACCTCTCCCAATCAACGGGCTTAGGGCTACGGGGGCGGGAGGAGGAGCTGCGGAGGTCGGCCATGCTGGAATGGGTCTTTCCGAAATGTGCTCTGATGGATTCTCATTGGGGGGAGGATGGTATGGATCGGATCTAAGAATCTCCATCCCTTTAATAGACAATTTATTTATCTGGCTAGGGGGGCGAATGTAAAAATTCCCTGGCGCCTCGTATTCATTCGACGCGTGGGAGATAGCCCTTATTGGGCACAGAAGCCAAGAGGTTCAATATTTATGAGGCCGGACATTGCTTACGAGCACTCGAAAATTGGAGAAGAACCCGCCTTGCAATGCCGAAGACAACACTGCGCGCCGGACTCATCATCATTGAAGCCTGGTTCAGGGGCTACTGAGGGAGTCCTAGATTAGGGGGTATCCGGACAGCCGGATTATATCCTTCAGCCGGACTGTTGGACTATGAAGATAGAAGATTGAAGACTTCGTCCCGTGTCCGGATGGGACTCTACTTGGCATGGAAGGCAAGCTAGGCAATACGGATATGTATATCTCCTCCTTTGTAACCGACCTTGTGTAACCCTAGCCCCCTCCGGTATCTATATAAACCGGAGGGTTTTAGTCCATAGGACAACAGACAATCATACCATAGGCTAGCTTCTAGGGTTTAGCCTCTCCGACCTCGTGGTAGATCAACTCTTGTAATACCCATATCATCAAGAATAAATCAAGCAGGACATAGGGTTTTACCTCCATCAAGAGGGCCCGAACCTGGGTAAAACATTGTGTCCCCTGCCTCCTATTACCATCCGCCTTAGACGCACAGTTCGGGACCCCCTACCCGAGATCCGCCGGTTTTGACACTGACAGGAGGGCTCGGGGGCTGGAGTCATATTAACTTCCCCACGAGGTGACAAATTTTGTTATGTTCTCTGCTTAATGTTCCCTTGCACTAACAATGCAGCTGAGTATGAGGCCTTACTCCATGGTCTACGGATGGCTAAGGAGATGAACTTAAGCCGGGTTAAGTGCTTCGATGATTCGGACCTGGTGGCTCAGCAGGTATCTGGCACTTGGGATTCTAAGGATCCACTCATGGTTGCATATCGATGGGAGGTGGACATAGTGGCTGGTAATTTCAAGGGTTATCAAGTTGACCATATAGACCGGCGAAAGAATGAAGCGGCGAACGCTTTAAGTCGTCTAGGCTCTCAACGTAAACCGGTCCCACCTAATGTTTTCCTTGACGTGCTACATAATCCATCGGTCAAGATACCAACAGAGGAGGAGTTGGCTATTCCTGACCCGGAGGCCCAGTTGGTGGCGGCTTTGCATGTTATACTGGATTGGACAGTCCCGTACCTGGCTTACATGAATCGGTGCGAGTTACCGGAGGATGAAACATTGGCCTGGCAGATAATCCGGCGATCCAAGTCAATGACCATTATTAACGGGGAACTACATCGTTACAGCATCACAGGAGCAATTCAGTGTTGTGTGTCTCCTCAAGAGGGTTGTGAGATTTTGCGAGATATCCACGAAGGAGATTGTGGTCACCACGTCAGTTCAAAATCCCTGGTGGCTAAGTCTTTGCGTCACGGCTTCTATTGGTTGATGGCTCATGCTGATGCGGAGGATTTAGTAAAGAGGTGTGACGGTTGTCAGAAGTTTGCACGCCGCACCCATGTTCTGGCCCAGGAGTTGAGAATGATTCCAATCACTTGGCCATTTGCAACTTGGGGGCTCGATATGGTTGGACCCTTTAAGAGATCCAAGGACAGAAAGACCCACCTGTTGGTGGCAATTGACAAGTTTACCAAGTGGGTAGAGGCAAAGCCAGTCAGTAAGTGTGATGTAGCCACGGCGGTTCAATTCATCAAGAAGGTGATCTTCTGGTTTGGTTTTCCATACATCATTATCACTGATAATGGTACTAATCTGTCTAAGGGTGAGATGGAGGAATTTTGTCAATGTGAGCACATCCGGCTTGATGCAGCGTCAGTGGCTCACCCCCAGTCTAATGGTAAAGCAGAGAGGGCAAATCAAGAAATTTGGAGAGGTATCAAACCCCGGCTTATGGTTCCTTTAAAGCGGACACCGGGTTGTTGGGTGGAAGAGTTACCTTCTGTGTTATGGAGTATCAACACCACACCAAACAGATCGACGGGTTACACACCTTTCTTCATGGTTTATGGAGCAGATGCGGTTCTTCCTAGTGACATCCATCATGACTCGCCCCGTGTGGCGGCTTATGTTGAAGCTGACAATGAGAAGGCACGTCAGGACTCACTGGACCTATTAGACGAGGAGCATGATCTCGCAGCGGCACGTTCGACGATTTATCAACAAGATCTCCGGCATTATCACAGCCGCCGGGTTAAAACCAGAACTTTTCAAGAGGGTGATCTGGTGCTCCGACTCATCCAGGATCAAACTGACATGCACAAGTTATCCCCACCTTGGGAAGGACCTTTTGTGGTCAGCAAAAACCTACACAACGGGTCATACTACCTTATCGATGTTCGAGAGCACAAAGACTCACATAAATCGGAGGAGGAGACCAAGCGGCCGTGGAATATAGCCCTTATTCGGCCTTACTATACCTGAGCCACAGGCTCTTCTTATGTACATCCTGATGACAATGTATATATTATATAATAAACCGAAGCCTCGGCTAAAGAGGGGTCTCTGTTCCTTTTTACATCACGTGTGGTTCCATGGGGGCTTCTACTGACAAATCAGAGTTTTATTAACCCGGCCCATAAGGCCACACAGATATAAAGGGAATCACTAGGGGGCTTGGTCGTATTCGAACCATAGCTACACCTCTTGATCAGTTTAAAACCAAAAAGGGATATCACTAGGGGGCTTGGTTGTCGTCACACCATAGCTACACCTCTTGATAGGCTTAAAGCCAAAAGGAAATTATGTGGAACCAAAGAGAGTCTGTTGCATCAGGCACAACTCAAACATAGGTAACCACTGAGCATAGCTCAAATATTACATGGGGGCTCCTTGCTTCTCAAAGAACAACGAGCTTGCACCCTTGTAATAGGCTATCAAGCCAGGCTTGGAAGCCAGGTGTATTCACCTAAAACCCCGGGTTATCTTGCCTCTTTAAGTAAGCCACTCCGTCTAGGTAAACCTGGTATGACCCATCGAACGATTGACAAGTCAATCTCATAGACCCTGAACTTTTCAAAGTTAAAACGGTGATTGGTTAAAGATTGAGGTCCATCTTAAAAGGCTTTGCAAAATGGTTTAACTCAGCGGCCTGGCAGCCCATGAAAAGCCTCGATTTAGGGCCTGGCAGCCCATGAAAAGCCTTGTATATTTCTTTTGGATTTGCTGTTTTTAATATCTTTTGATAAGGGATTTATGAATATTTCTGATAAACCGGTGTTTATTACAACCCGGCGTGGCTTTCAAGGCTCAGTTGTTAGTACATGATAAGTTCTAAACCGGCAGTAAATTTCTCCGGTCTGGTTTTGGCTACAGGTCAACAGCATTATACGAACAATCCGGTGGTAATCATCACCCGGTATGGTTTTTATATGAACCGACAAGAGGGAAAGGAGTCATCAACCCTACAGATGGGTATTTTCACTCCTACTATACCAACAGTTGGTCAGCCAACAAAGATATATCACAGGTATCATTTATTTTATATCTGGTTAATACAAATCTTTGTTATCCATCCAAGTTATGTATATTTTTTTTTGCGCATCATGACCCGTCCAGTGGTAAACCACTAGGACACTTTCAAGTTCTTATATGCAGGAACACAAATCATAATGGACTATGCATAAATAGGTCCCAAAGGATGGACAAGTTTTCAGTATCAAGCAAAACAAACATGCTCGATGGCATGGCAGATAAGGTGTTCATGCTATCCTATTACAAGGCGCTTTCAATACCCCAAAATGAATAAGTGTTTTCAAAGAAGTGGCAGACTGCAGCTGTTAAACTCGCCACCGGTTTAGGATTCCTCATCGGGACGGCTTGACGATTGAGGGTCATCTTGCGCGGTCACATTCTCTTCATCCCTCCCCAGACGCTGGAAATCAACCGTTGACCAATCGATTCCGGTTAAGGCTTGAAAAACGGCCTCTTCATGGATAAGGTTGGAGGGGTCAATGTCAGGAGCGTAAGTATGCTTACGGATTGGCTGCACAAGATCTTCAACATTATGAATCAACGCGGGCTGTCTTTTTCCCTCAGCATCATAAACCGGTTGAAAATGAGATAGATATGTATCCTCCGCTAGTTTGCTTGCTATCGGCCGCATCTCCTTTGTCAGCCTTTAGAGATCGTCGTTATTGAAGTCTGAGCCATCTTCTTTCACACCAGGATAGCCTTTGATGATATCTGCCGGTTCAAGATCCGGAATCCACGCCTTGGCCCGGATTAGCGTGGTCAGCGCACCTGACCTTGCGGCTGATCTCTTTAGTTCGTTGATCCTGGTAGGCAGCATGGCCAGCTTTTCTATAGTTTATTTTATCAGCGATGGCGGAGGCTTGTTATAAGCTGCCGTGCAAATGGCTTGCTGGGATCCAGAGAACAACTGTTCTATCAAGGTATAGGCCGCTTTAAGCTTCATCCCCATGTCAGAGCCTAGATGAGCAATATGGGTCCTTGTCATGGTTAAACATCAGTAAACCGGTCATTGATAAGATATTATGAATTAGAAAAACTGTATGAGAGAGTACTTACCAAACACAGCAGAAGTCATGGCGTTAATCTGCCGCTTTAAGCCGGTCAGTTCTTCAACCACGGCTTCAGGGCTGCCTCCGCGTCCTCGGCCTTCTTTGTTAAACTGGCCTTTTCTGTTTCCCAGTCTGCACGCTCTTTGTTAAAGGTTTCTTTCAGTTTCTCCATAGCTGCTAGGGCATTGGTCAGCTCTTCTTTGGCTTTGGAAGCCTCTGCTTGCTGAGATTTAACATTCTCTTGAAGATCCATGGTTTGAGCCTCCTTTTTACTTAGCTCAGCCTACAAAGGTGAGATATATCATCAAAATAGGTTATGAAGTACCAAGCGTATAACGAGTTATGCACTTTGTACTTGGGGGCTAATGCCTATTTGCTCTATCATCAACATATTTTTCACAAGTCTCAAGTACAATGCAAGCATTATCCTTAACACTTGGGGGCTAATGTACATCTGTTCAAAGTTGACGCATTGATTCAAGACCCGGTTTACCTTGGAAAGATAAACCGGCCCTTGGGGGCTACACCGAGGAAAACTACAGGAATACAATGATAAAGTATCGGTTTGTTTCCAAAGATCACTTGATATATGGAGGATGAAAATGCAAGGATTAAGATATTACAAAGTCCCAATTTATGATTGTTATCATAAACCAGCCCTTGGGGGCTACTTGAGTTGATATTAAAAAAATTGGATTTATGAAAGGGGAAGTGATGAAAATACCTCATAGCGCTCCTTCATCAGGTTCACCAAACCGGCTTCATAATCACGGTTTGAGTGCAGATTGTTTAGAAAACTAGAGTGGAGTTCTTGAGCGCTGAGATGGGCATAGCTTGACAAGTCGGTGCTCCATTTGCCTTTTTCCATAGCAGCACGTTCTTCCTTGGCACTATGTTTGGCCAAAATTACAAGATGGCTAGGGGATGTGTGACCAATACTAGTAATGATAACTTCGCCTTCTTTGTCTCCAGCAGTATTTTCTGGAGTTGATGGGGGTGTTAGTAGCTCTCACCGGACTAGAAGATCTATCATCAACCTGGATTGGAACTGCCAGTTCATCATCAGGCACAGCAGTGTCAACTTCTGGTTGTTCATCAGTATTGTGATCTTGAGGGGGTGGTTCATCAAAGGTAGCTTCAGGATTTGGACCCTCAGGTTCAATCGTTTGCTCCGGTTCAATAACTACCTGGTCTTTGGGCGGATTGTTCACCCGAGCCTTTTTGTTGGGTCTGGCTTTGGCTCTAAAACAGAATAAGATGTGAAAGTTAAGCATAGTATATAAAGTATGAAAACATCAAAAGAAGGGGTCGAAGTACTTACCCAGCTATAGTTTTGAGAGGAGGAAGTTGGGTCACTGTTGACTCGCCAGAGGATGAAGGAGGTGTCACCTGATAATTCGAATCGGACGGATTAAGAGGTTGTCGGAAATAGCCTGCCTTGGGATAAGAAGTGTCATAAGTGGGTGAAACCTCAGATCGGCGCTTTCGAACCGGGGTGTCTGGTAAACCGGCCGAAGTGACCTTTTGGCCGCTGTGCCGGGTTGTGCGGCGAGCCTCGTGCTGCTGCGTCTTCAAAATAAATGTTGGATCCAAGTGAGCAAGAGGATGAGAAAAGCTTACTTTCCAGACCGCTTGACGGATTTTTTGTGTTGGCATAGAGTCTGAACCGGAGGAAAGGATAATTACCTCTGCATTGTCAGCTTGGCTGCCCTCAACGTCCTCCTAATAAGTATCATTGTCAATGAGATGCATGAAAAGTGAACCAAGTGAATCAAGTTCTACCTCAACTTCCGGTTCATCCGGGTCATCATCCAGTTCCATACTGATGCGTTCAGGTGCCTTCGGCTTTGTGGTTTTCTTGACGGCTTTTGTTTTAGGACGGGAAGGCTTTCCCGCTTTCTCTTGAGGCTTCTTCTTCCAGAACGGATCATCACCCTATTTAAAAATAAGCAGAAGGGTATTCAGAGATTGGACAATATAAAGATATCAAGTGTAAAGCGGAAGAACAATGCTTACAGCAGGCGGTTTGTTTTTCGTGTAAAAAGGGTCTAATCCAGTTTGGCGGTAGACAGCTTCCGACTCGTTCAATATTTTCTTGACAGCTTCAGTAAGTTCTTCATCTGTTAGCTGAATATTGATATGACGTTGGGAGTCTTCTACTTCACCAGTGTACTCGCACATTAAGTCGGAGCGGCGACTTAACGTCAAGATGCTCCAAGATATCCAAGAGCGGACAAAGTCTACACCTGTTAAACCATTGGCCAAGAAGGCTCTCAGCTTGGTGAGTTGAGGTGCGTACGGGGCCCATTCCTGGGCAGTTAGGTGTTGTGGAAGTGGATGAGTATTGGCAAGCCGGTGGGCACGGTAACCCGACAGAGGATTCTCGTCTTCAGGGGAGGTGTCTATACAGTAGAACCAAGTTTGATTCCACTCTTTGGGGTGACTGTGCAGCTTGGCATGAGGAAATTCAACCTCTTTTCTTTTTTGAATGGAGACGCCACCAAGTTCAGTATTGGGTCCGTCTACAAATTCAGTGCGCCCGTTCAGATGGAAGAAATCCCGGAACAGCTCCACAGTTGGCTCTTCTTGTAGGTACACTTCACAGAAAACTTGAAAGTTGCATATATTGGATACCGAGTTGGGTCCAATATCTTGAGGGTGGAGTTGAAAGCTGGCAAGCACATCCCGGAAAAACTTTGACCCGGGCGGTTTGAAACCACGGCCTATGTGATCAACAAACACCACTACCTCACCCTGCTTAGGGGTGGGAGGATTTTCCGGCCCAGGAACTCGCCAAAGGATCTCATTCTTCTTTGGTAAGGTGCCGATCTTAACCATTCCATTCAGTTGCTCCTCCGTGACCCGGGAGGGAGCCCAGTTGCAGGAATAAAACTGCTTGGCCATTGCAAGTGAAAGGCTGGAAAGAAATACCGGTTTAACAGTTCATTCATAGTGATGCATAAGGTACAACAGAACAAAGGAATTCAAGTATGTAAGATTGGTAAACCGGAGGATGATATAATTATGAATGACAAGGCGATAAGTGGAAAAAGAGATATACACATATTATTAAACCGGAGTATGACAACGGAGATAAGGGGATTGCCGGTTTACAAGGGGACTAATGGTATGTGATAGATTGCTTTCTACAAAGGTAAACCGCCTATGTAATAAAGAAAATACAGATCTAAGGCAAGAACGACTAAGTAAGGTAAAATAGGTTTCACAAGATTACATGGAAATTTTGGATCTACCGTAAGACAGGAAAAGCAAAAAGATTTAGACCTAGAAAGGTTGGTCCCGAAGCGGTTCACAAAGGTCCAGATCAGTTTTTATGCGCATAAGGGTTTGTTGTGATAGCAGAAGATAAGGAATGCTATAGCTACTACACGGAATACATCAAGCTTGAGGTTTTTTATCCATGGACTAAGGAGGAACATGGAAGAACAGTACCGGAGCTTTGATGAACTTCGATGAACACTCAAACCCTAGGTAGATCTACAGAGGATGAAAGGGAAGGAGTTACAGCGGATGTTGAAGCAGCGGAGGTACGCCGTGGCTCTCTGGTGTGACCAGGTCGATGCAGCAGCCAATGGAGAGGCGGAAGCGAGGATCGGTGACGGCGGTGGCGCTCGGGTGCAGGGGTGTCGCAAGGAGGAAGAGGAAGCGAGGATATGGAGGGAAAAAAGGAAATGACCCTTGGCCCTATTTATAAGGTAAAGGGGGAGGTGACAGACGCGAGAATCGAGGAGCCCGAATACTGGATACCTAGCAGGAGCGGTCGCCTCGATTGTCGGAGGTTCATTAACTGAAGGTGAGATGTATCATTTTTAAATAACAAGGTGACATCATGGCGATTTAACATGATCCTGGAGTATGACGTCACGGTGGTTTACAAGATCAAGGAGAAGATGCAAAGGAGGAATTTTTCTAAGTGTTGAAGATTAACATGAACAAGTTCAAATCAATCTGGGGCCTAATGTTGGGGATATTACTACTGGATGCAAATCGTCCAGGAGTAGTCGGATTAACTCCATGAAGATTAGAAGCCCATGAAGATGTAAGGATGGTGGCGCTTTACGAAGGCCCAAGGCCCAAAGGCGAGTTAAGGCCTGTAGATGTAAACCGACTTTCCCATGTAACTTGTATTGTAAGATAGGAAGGATAGAGACCGAGACGGATACGTTTATGATCCGGCCTCGAGACTCTGTAAACCGGAGGACGTCAACCTGTGTATATAAAGGGACGACCAGGCCGCGGTTTAGGGGCAACACAAAACAACTCGAGAGCCAGGCAAAGCGGATTTGCTCCCTGGTCATCGAAACCCCAGCAATACCAAACACAACTAGACGTAGGCTTTTACCTTCATCGAAGGGGCCGAACTAGTATAAAAAACCTCGTGTCCCTTGTCCGGTTTAACCCCTTTAAGCTAACCCGTAGTGATGGCTCCACGACTAAGTCCTTTCACGAGGACATCTGCCGTGACAAACCCACGACAATACACAAAGGAATTTCATATTCAATATTTTCAGTAGGTGCAGTAGGTTGAGGGGTAGCTAATTGTGGTTCCGGTCGAGGTGAAGATACCCCGAACAAACCCCTCAAAGGATTGTTTTCCATAGTAACAAGTGACAATAAATTTCAGCACACTATATAAATGTTTCCTTACCAAATTCCACTTACCAAAGGCGATTCGCTCCCCGGCAACGATGCCAGAAAATAGCCTTGATGACCCAAAAGTATAGGGGATATATTGTAGCTCTTTTCGATAAGTAAGAGTGTCGAACCCAACGAGGAGCAGAAGGAAATGACAAGTGGTTTTCAGCAAGGTGATGTCTGGAAGTGCTGAAATTGTAAGTAACAAAGTAGTTTGATAGCAAGATAATTTGTAACGAGCAAGTAACGATAGTAGTAACAAAAGTGCAGCAAGGTATCCCAATCCTTTTGAGGCAAAGGATAGGCCAAAACGGTCTCTAATAATAAGCAAAGCATTCTTGAGGGTAGATGGGATTTTCATCTAGTCACTTTCATCATGTTGGCTTAATTCGTGTTAGGTACTTTGATAATTTGATATGTGGGTGGACCGGTACTTAGGTGCTGTTCTTACTTGAACAAACCTCCTACTTAAGATTAACCCTCCCGCAAGCATCCTCAACTACGAGAAAAGTATTAAGAATAAATCCTAACCATAGCATTAAACTTTTGGATCCAATCGGCCCCTTACGGAATAGCGCATAAACTGGGGTTTAAGCTTCTGTCACTCTCGCTACTCCACAATGCATTTCCTTAGGCCCAAATATGGTGAAGTGTCATGTAGTCGACGTTCACATGACACCACTAAGGGAATCACAACATACATACTATCAAAATACCGAACACATATCAAGTTCACATGATTACTTGCAACATGATTTCTCCCGTGACCTGAAGAACAAAAGTAACTACTCACAAACGATAATCATGCTCAAGATCAGAGGGGTATTAAATAGCATATTGGATCTGAACATATAATATTCCACCAAATAAACCATATAGTAATCAACTACAAGATGTAGTCAACACTACTAGTCACCCACAAGCACCAATCTATAGTTCCGGTAACAAGATTGAACACAAGAGATGAACTAGGGTTTTAGAGGAGATGGTGCTGTTGAAGATGTTGATGGAGATTGCCCTCCCCAAGATGGGAGAGTTATTGGTGATGATGATGATGATTTCCCCCTCCGGGAGAGAAGTTCCCCCAACGAAATCGCTCTACCGGAGGGCAAAAGTGCTCCTGCCCAAGTTCCGCCTCGAGATGGACGTGCTCCGTCCCGAGAGTCATCCCCTTATTTTGTCTAGGTCAAAATGAGTTATATACCAGAGGATGGGCACCGGAGGTGGGCCTGGGTGAGCACAACCCACCAGAGCGCGCCTGGGATGCCTGGCGCGCCCAGGTGGGTTGTGCCCACCTGGTGGGCCCCCTTTGGTAGTTATTTGCTCCAATATTCCCCAAATGTTCCATAAAAATTCTCCATGAAGTTTCAGCTTATTTGGAGTTGTGCAGAATTGGTAGCCTGACGTAGCTTTTCTAGGTCCAGATTTCCAGCTGCCGGAATTCTCCCTCTTTGTGTATACCTTGCATATTATGAGAGAAAAGGCATTAGAATTACTCCAAAAAGCATTGTTATGGATAAAAACATCTTAAATAACAGTAATAAAACATGATGCAAAATGGACGTATCAGGGGGCCACCCCTTGTGGGCTGGTGTGGTCCCCTCGTATGGCCCATATGACCCATATCTTTCCCTCGGGGGTTCCGGTAACCCCCCCGGTACTCCGATAAATACCTGATACTATCCAGAACACTTCCGGTGTCTGAATACTATCATCCTATATATCAATCTTTACATCTCGACCATTTCGAGACTCCTCTTCATGTCCATGATCTCATCTGGGACTCCGAACAACATTCGGTAACCAAATCACATAACTCATATAATACTAAATCGTCATCGAACGTTAAGCGTGCAGACCCTACGGGTTCGAGAACTATGTAGACATGACCGAGACACCTCTCCGGTCAATAACCAGTAGCGGAACCTAGATGCTCATATTGGCTCCTACATATTCTACGAAGATCTTTATCAGTCGAACCGTTATGACAACATATGTTATTCCCTCTGTCATCGGTATGTTACTTGCCCGAGATTCGATCGTTGGTACCTTCATACCTAGTTCAATCTCATTACCGGCAAGTCTCTTTACTCGTTCTGTAATACATCATCCCGTGACTTACTCATTAGTCACTTTGCTTGCAAGGCTTCTTATGATGTGCATTACCGAGAGGGCCCAAAGATACCTCTCCGATACTCAGAGTGACAAATCCTAATCTCAATCTATGCCAACCCAACGAACACCTTCGGAGATACCCGTAGAGCATATTTATAATCACCCAGTTACGTTTTGACATTTGATATCACACAAGATATTCCTGCTGTATCCGGGAGTTGCATAATCTCGTAGTCGAAGGAATTTGTATTTGACATGAAGAAAGCAATTGCAATAAAATTGAACGATCAATATTCTAAGCTAATGGATGGCTCATGTCCATCACATCATTCTCCTAATGATGTGATCCCGTTATCAAATGACAACTCATGTCCATGGTTAGGAAACCTTAACCATCTTTGATCAACGAGCTAGTCATGTAGAGGCTCACTAGGGACACTATGTTTTGTCTATGTATTCACACATGTATTAAGGTTTCCGATCAATACAATTTTAGCATGAATAACAAACATTTATCATGAATAAGGAAATATAAAACAACAACTTTATTATTGCCTCTAGGTCATATTTCCTTCAGTCTCCCACTTGCACTAGAGTCAATAATCTAGATTACATTGTAATGATTCTAACACCCATGGAGTCTTGGTGCTGATCATATTTTGCTCGTGGAAGAGGCTTAGTCAACGGGTCTGCAACATTCAGATCCATATGTATTTTGCAAATCTCTATGTCTCCCTCCTTGACTTGATCACAGATGGAGTTGAAGCGTCTCTTGGTGTGTTTGGTTCTTTTGTGAAATCTGGATTCCTTCACCAAGGCAATTGCTCCAGTATTGTCACAAAAGATTTTCATTGGACCCGATGCACTAGGTATTACACCTAGATCGAATATGAACTCCTTCATTTGCTGCTTCCGAAGTAGCTACGTACTCCGCTTCACACATAGATCCCGCCACGATGCTCTGCTTGGAACTGCACCAACCGGTAGCTCCACCATTCAATATAAATACATATCCGGTTTGTGACTTAGAGTCATCCGGATCTCTGTCAAAGCTAGCATCGACGTAACCATTTACGATGAGCTCTTTGTCACCTCCATAAATGAGGAACATATCCTTACTCCTTTTCAAGTACTTCAGGATGTTCTTGACCGCTGTCCTGTGATCCACTCCTGAATTACTTTGGTACCTCCCTGCTAAACTTATAGCAAGGCACACATCTGGTCTGGTACACAGCATGGCATACATGATAGAACCTATGGCTGAGGCATAGGGAATGACTTTCATTTTCTCTCTATCTTCTATAGTGGTCTGATGGCGGCTTGAAGCTACGTCGGTATTTCCCCAAAGAGAAAGGGATGATGCAGCACAGCTGCGGTAGGTATTTCCCTCAGTGATGAAACCAAGGTTATCGAACCAGTAGGAGAACCAAGCAACACAACGTAAACAACACCTGCACCCAAATAACAAATACTCGCAACCTGACGTCTAAAAGGGGTTGTCAATCCCTTTCGGGTAGCGGTGCCCCAAGTTAGGCAAACGGTCGCGAATAAAATTGTAGTAGATTCATAGATCGAACGCCAAATAAAATAAATAAGAATAAAACACAGCAAGGTATTTTGTATTTTTGTTTTAATAGATCTGAAAAGAAAAGCAAAGGAAAAGTAGATCGCAAAGGCAAATAATATGAGAAAGAGACCCGGGGACCATAGGTTTCACTAGTGGCTTCTCTCTCGAAAAATAGCAAATGGTGGTTAAACAAATTACTATTGGGCAATTGATAGAACTTCAAATAATCATGATGATATCCAGGCAATGATCGTTACATAGGCATCACGTCCAAGATTAGTAGACTGACTCCTGCCTGCATCTACTACTATTACTCCACACATCAACCGCTATCCAGCATGCATCTAGTGTCATGGAGAAATAGAGTAATGCAATAAGAACGATGACATGATGTAGACAAGATCTATCTATGTAGAGATAGACCCCATCATTTTATCCTTAGTAGCAACGATACATACGTGTCGGTTCCCCTTCTGTCACTGGGATCAAGCACCGTAAGATCGAACCCACTACAAAGCACCTGTTCCCATTGCAAGATAAATAGATCCAGTTGGCCAAACAAAACCCACATATCAGAGAAGAAATACGAGGCTATAAGCAATCATGCATAGAAGAGATCAACGAATCTCAAATAACTTTCATGGATATAAAAAGATAGATCTGATCATAAACTCAAAGTTCATCCAATCACAAAAAACAGACCACAAAAAAGAGTTACATCATATGGATCTCCAAGAGACCATTGTATTGAGAATCAAACGAGAGAGAGGAAGCCATCTAGCTACTAACTACAGACCCGAAGGTCTAGAAAGAACTACTCACGCATGATCGAAGAGGCACCAATGGAAGTGGTGAACCCCTCCGTGATGGTGTCTATATTGGATCTGGTGGTTCTGGACTCTGCGACGGCTTTAATTGATTTTCGACGACTCCCCTAGGGTTTCTGGAATATTGGGGTATTTATAGAGCAAAGAGGCGGTCCGGGGGGCACCCGAGGTGGGCACAACCCACCAGGGCGCGCCTGGGCCTCCTGGCGCGCCCTAGTGGGTTGTGCTCCCCTCAGAGCACCCCCAGGCGCTGCATTGGCCCATTTGGTGTCTTTTGGTTCATAAAAAATCCCCATAAAGTTTCATTGCATTTGGACTCCGTTTGGTATTGATTTCCTGTGATGTAAAAACATGCAAAAAACAGCAACTGGCCCTTGGCACTATGTCAATAGGCTAGTACCAAAAAATGATATAAAATGACTATAAAATGATTATAAAACATCCAAGATTGATAATATAACAGCACAGAACAATAAAAATTATAGATACATTGGAGACGTATCAACATCCCCAAGCTTAACTCCTGCTCGTCCTCGAGTAGGTAAGTGATAAAAACATAATTTTTGATGTGGAATGTTGCCTAACATGTCATCTCGTATTTCTTTTCTTTATAGCATGGACATTTCCACTTTTATTTTGTTCAAAGAAATAGTCTAGTTTTGACATGATAACTTAAATACTCAAGCATATCAATAAGCAACCATGTCTTTCAAAATATCAACGCTAAAATAAGCTATCCCTAGCCCATCATGCTTAATCATTGATCCATTCATGAAACACACTCGCATATTAACTACACTCAATACTCAAGTACGATCATAGTGCCTCCTTGTTGGTGCTTTTACAAGAGAAGATGGAGACTCAAACTCAAAAATAAAAATTGCATAAAGTAAAAGAAAGGCCCTTCGCAGAGGGAAGTAGGGATTTGTAGAGGTGCCAGAGCTCAAAGCGAAAAACTTAGAGATAAAAACATTTTGGGAGATGTGTCCTTCCCACCAATGAAAACGACTTAGAGTCCCCAACACTTTCCATGCGAGATATATCATAGGCGGTTCCCAAACAAAAATTAAAGTTTATTCCTTTTCCACCATACTTTCACTTTCCATGGCTAGCCGTATCCATGGGTGCCTTCCATACCAACACGTTCCAAGGAATTTATTATTTGACAACATAAAGTAAATTCATTTTTCATTTCAGGACTGGGCATCCCTAATAACTTTGCCTTACTCTCGTGCAATGACAAGTGAATAAACACTCATCGTGAGAATAACACATCTAGCATGGAATATATTAGCCACCCCTCACTGCTCTGCGAGTGGTACGAACACACAAAAGAGAAGTTTATTTTGAAAATTAGAGATGGCACATACAAATTTGCTTAGAACGGCAAAAGAATATCGCATATAGGTAGGTATAGTGGACTCATGTGGCAAAACTGGTTTAAAGGGTTTTGGATGCACAAGTAGTGCAAAATGAAGGCTAGCAAAAGATTGAGAAGCGACCAACCAAGTGTGGCACCCCAGCTCAGAGCAACCGGTTTACCATGCATTGCTAGCCTAGAGACCACGTGTTCTGGCAACACACAACATCTTGGTACAGAAAGCAACCGCTTTATTGATGCTAGCGGAACAAAGTTCATATTACAACAAGTGGCGAGGCCAAGCGGCACACACGGTGCAGCTGAACAATATGTACATTATTTAGTGAACATAAAGGGGCCTCAATCATAACAACTACGTGGCAGCGGAACGACGTCATAGCGGAACTCCATAACACAGGGACACCGATGTGGACACGATCTAGACTCGGACAACACTCCTTTCCAACGTGACTTTCCTGAAAGCTGGCATGACACGCCAGGTCAGTACATTGAATGTACTTGCAAGCTCACAACAAACATAAACATAATGACAAACAATATCATGATAATTAACCAATTACTTCACTAATGCATCATCATATCATACATGCAGTGATCATGATCTTGGGATATAAGTCCCTCGGACTTTCTTACCAAACGGTGATCGCTCTCGGATCACAAACGGACCAACCTCTTGGTCTTTGATCGGGTTACGTCATAACCAAGCAGTGATCTTTGTGAGATCACGAACCGACCAACAACTTGGTCTCCACCAACACAATGATTTCTTAATCATCATCTCATCAACAGTGCAAAGTTCATAGCTTAGTGTGAAAAATTAATTAAACGTTGACCCATGGTGTGACCTACTTTCGAGCGTGTCCGTAACCGTGGACTCGGCTATCGGTAGATTGAATACACTATGCAGAGGTAGCACATTGTACCCACACCACGGAACCCATGGCCTCGCACTCCCATTCGGGTGGACCAACGATGTTCCGACGACCCCCCCCCCCATTGCCATGACACTCTCCCGGCCACTCCGACTCACTCCCCACTGGTCTAGTCTTGGGTGGCCCCGTGTCTACCAAAGACACCAACGGCCACCGTCGTGGCAAAACATAAACGTCCCCAAACGGGGACAAGGTACCATAACAACAACCGGCACACAAGGTTATGTCTGCTTACCGGGCCAGGGTACCGCACGCCCATAACCTTCCCTCGTTGGAGGCACCGACCAGAGGTATGACAACAGACCGAATAAAGGCCTTCCCATAAAGGCAAATGTGGTTGCACTGGGAAAAACTTGATTCAGTGGCACCATGACCCGATCAACGATATGTTCAAGTTGAGTTATTATCAGGTTCAACTTACAGTGAAAGTAACCGGTGTCATGATATGCCATGAAATGCAGCACTAACATATGCATCATATATCAACGGAAATAACTGGCTCAATCATATCCACACTAAGCATATACATCAATAACTCATAACACCTCTCTGGTTATGATTAATCATCACTTTAAACAGAATCATTACTAGCATATTTCACTTTTCTTATTCAAGAAAAATAACTCAAACTAATTCATTATTTCCATAACCATATTACTTCTTCATAACAAATATTCTTCTAATTACTTAACCAACTTAGTTAGCTTCAAACTTCTGCCAGTGAGAGGGAGGGGGAGAGGGAAACAGAGAGCGGCGAGGCTCCGCCGGAGCACACGACGGCGAGGAGGGCGACTTGGCCCGAGCTAGAGGGATGGATCGAAAGAGGAGATGAAGGCGCACCTGCCCGTACCCGTAGGTTAGCTGGGGGTGGTCGGACGGCGTCGGAAACGGCCTCTCCAGCGGCGACGGAAAGCAGAGGTCACCGGAGTTGGAGATGACGACGACCAGAGGCAGCACCAGGGGCTCCAACCGGGAGGAACGACACCACCGAGGCATTGCGGAGGCCCTGGAAGGGTGTCCCGAGCCTGGGAGGGGCTGGAGCTACTGAGATGACCCGAGGGGATCACCGGCGAGCTGAAGCTCGGGGACAGCGGCCCGCGACCTTCCTGGCCGGGCTACGGCTTCCTACTGGTTTGTAGAGGGTGTGTGAGGAGTGGATGATGCTCGAGGAGGCTGGGAGGGCTGTATTTATAGCCGAGCGGGGTGAGGGGTTCGGGCTCTGCCGGAGGATACCTGGACACGGCGCCCGGCGACGAACGGCGTCAGTGAGCGAGGGGGGAGGCGACGCAGCTCAGGCGGGAACTATGGGCGAGCGAAGACGAGCACAGGAGCAAGGGGGTGGCGACGAACACAGTGTGCAGCGCACTGTTGGGTTGGCCGGACCGCGCCCGTGCTCGCTGCGGCGAGCTCCGGCGTCGGCGAGCGCCAGGAGAGAGTTAAGGGGGTCGGGACGATGATCGTGGTGAAGTTTGGCAAGGCACGACAGGCGGGGAAGCGAGCACGAGATCAACAGAGACTCGGGCGCGACGCAGAGCGCGTCGGCCGTACGCCAGCACGCCTGGACGAACGTGGTCATCGCGTGAACTATGACATCAGGCCGCACTAAGCCTAAAATTCATGTCTGGCGTGTAGTCCGTGGTAGATTGACTTGTTACAGCACTTGGATTTGAGCTCAGGGGCAGTAAGATGGATTTTATCTCCCTGGTAAGTTTTTGGACAGTAACTTTGAGAACTTACTGAGGTCAAAATACTAAGAGTTGGGAGCTAAGCTTTGGAGGTTAGCAATCATCTACGAAGGTGATGATGCACAAGAAAATTCAGCCACAATTGAGCAAGTAAAATGGTAGTTGCTGTAGAAACTACCATTTCTGTCCAGAACAGAAAATATTTTCTGTGGCAAAAATATTCCAAAAAGTGATGCAATATTTTTTCTCAGGAAGGTGCCCTAGGTTTCAAAGAATATTTGGGAATTTTCTCAGATTTTTGTGGGCAAGAAAAATTGGGGTTGCTTTGGAACACAATGGACTAGTTAGGGTTTTGGAGAGAAAATGAATATTTTTCATTTAAGAAAAATATCCATAATATTATTTTGAGATGGATAAGAGAAGAAATGATGGCTAGATAGAGAAATAAGTCACTTGGGTGAAAGTCAAGGGGGTACCCAAGTGTTTAAGTCCACCTGAAGTGATTCAAAAAAAATTCAAATTTAAATCCAAACCAACTGAAAATCAGACACAGAAGGGCAAAAACAAGGCTGCCACAAACCTCCCCCACTTAGGATAAATCTAGTCCTCGAGATTCGGTTGCTCGGGAAAACCATTCTGGATAATGTGCCTTTAGAAATTCTTCTTGTTCCCAAGTTGCTTCTACCTCGGTGTGATGCTCCCACTGAACTTTGTAAAAATTCCTTGCTTTACTACGAGTGACCCTTTCCATCTGATCCAAAATTCTGACCGGTCTCTCTTCATATGTTAAATCCTTAGCCAACTCTATTTCTGTCATAGCAGTCTTTTCCTCAGGCGGCGATATGCATCGCCTCAACTGTGAAACATGGAACACGTTGTGTATGTCTGCCAATTCTGGAGATAGTTCCAACTGGTATGCAACAGTACCCACTCTGGACATAACCGGGAAGGGACCAATAAATCTGGGTGCCAATTTTCCACGAGTCTGGAATCTCTTGACACCTTTCATAGGAGTGACTTGGAGGTATACGTGTTCTCCAGGTTCGAAACTGATTTGTCAGTGCTTTGCATCATAATAACTCTTCTGTCTGGATTTAGCCAATTGCAATCTGTATCGGATTTCCTTGACTTGCTTCTCAGCTTCCATCATTAGATTCGTTCCGAAAATATGGCTATCTCCAGTTTGAGACCAATTCAAAGGAGTGCGGCACTTACGGCCATACAAAGCCTCATAAGGTGACATCTTTAGACTGGTTTGGAAGCTGTTGTTGTATAAGAACTCAACATACGGCAGGCAGTCTTCCCATTTAGGTCCTTGGGCCAAGGCACATGCTCGTAGCATATCTTTGAGTATTTGGTTTACCCGCTCAGTCTGTCCATCAGTCTGAGGATGATAAGCGGTACTATATTTTAGCGCTGTCCCCAAGGCTTGGTGGAGACGTGACCAGAAAGCGGAGGTAAAAAGTGACCCCCGGTCGGAAGTGATTGTTCGAGGTACTCCATACAGACCGACTATTCTGGATACATACAGTTGTGCGAGTTGGTCAGCTCGGTATGTGGTTCTGATGGGGATAAAGTGAGCTACCTTGGTTAAGGTGTCCACTATGACCCAGATCGCATCATTGCCTCACTGAGTCTTTGGTAGTCCTGTGACAAAATCCATGCAGACATCATCCCATTTCCATTGTGCAATTGGCAATGGTTGGAGAAGTTCGGCTAGCTTCTGATGTTTTGCCTTCACCTTGTTGCATATGTCGCAACAGGCCACAAAATAGGCAATGTCATTCCATCCCACCAGAATATTTGCCGAAGGTCTTCATACATTTTAGTACCTCCAGGGTGAATAGAGTATGAAGATTCGTGTGCTTCTGATAGGATTTTCTTCCTTAAATCCTCCTGACTGGGTACACAAATCCTTCCACGGAATCGTAGTACCGTGATGATCTTTAGAAAGATCTTTAGTCTGCCCTGCTAACATACTCTTGGCACATTTTTGCAGGACGGTGTCATCTGGCTGGGCCTTGCGGATCTCTTCCTCAAGGGTAGGCGTAACTTCCATAATATTAGCAAGACTAGCACCCACTAGGACCAGGTTGAGCTGAGCAATCTCCTCTTGAAGTTCAGGAGGCAAGGATTCCAATATGTTGTTCACGCTGACAGGCTTTCAGCTGAGTGCATCGGCAACCACGTTGGCCTTACCCGGGTGCTAATTTATTCCAAGATCATAGTCCTTGACTAACTCAAGCCATCTTCGTTGATGGAGATTTAAATCTGGCCGAGTAAATATATACTTGAGACTTTTATGGTCGGTAAAAATTTGGCACCTCTTCCCAATGAGGTAGTGTCTCCAAATTTTCAGAGCATGAACCACCACGGCTAATTCCAGATCGTGTGTAGGATAATTTCCCTCGTGGGGTCGTAGCTGTCGTGATGCATAAGCTACCACCTTTCCATCTTGCATAAGTATGCATCCAAGACCCTGTCTGGAGGCATTGAAGTACACATGAAAGTTGTGGTAGATGTCGGGAAGAGTCAACACAGGTGCTGTCGTCAGCCGGATTTTTAGCTCATTGAAAATTTTCTCACAGTCCTCAGTCCATTCAAACTTCTTATCTTTCTTGAGCAGCTCCGTCATGGGTTTGGCAATCTTGGAAAACCCTTCAATGAAATGACGGTAGTAGCCAGCTAATCCAAGAGAACTCCGGATTTGTGATACGGTTGTGGGTGCCAACCAATCGAGCACGTCCTTTACTTTGCTCGGGTCCACGGCTATACCTTCCGCGGACAACACATGTCCAAGGAATCCAACTTGCTTGAGCCAAAACTTGCATTTGCTAAATTTGGCGTATAACTGATGGTCACGGAGTCGTTGTAACACAGCTCTGAGGTGTTCTTTGTGCACTTCTTCACTTTTTGAGTATAATTATGTCATAGATGAAGACCACCACGGATTATTGAGGAAGTCCATGAATACTTTATTCATCATATGCATGAAGAAGGCAGGGACATTGGTGATGCCAAATGACATAACTGTACATTCATAAAGACCGTACCGGGTAGTGAATGCGGTCTTAGGAATATCTTCCTTTTTAATTTTGAGTTGATGATTGATGTCTACTACACAACCTTCTTCTTGTAGACGTTGTTGGGCCTCCAAGTGCAGAGGTTTGTAGGGCAGTAGCAAATTTCCCTCAAGTGGATGACCTAAGGTTTATCAATCCGTAGGAGGCGTAGGATGAAGGTGGTCTCTCTCAAGCAACCCTGCAACCAAATAACAAAGAGTCTCTTGTGTCCCCAACACACCCAATATAATGGTAAATTGTATAGGTACACTAGTTCGGCAAAGAGATGATGATACAAGTGGTATATGGATGGTAGATAAAGGTTTTTGTAATCTGAAAATATAAAAACAGCAAGGTAACTAATGATAAAAGTGAGCGTAAACGGTATTGCAATGCGTTGAAATAAGGCCTAGGGTTCACACTTTCACTAGTGCAAGTTCTCTCAACAATAATAACATAATTGGATCACATAACTATCCCTCAACATGCAACAAAGAGTCACTCCAAAGTCACTAATAGCGGAGAACAAACAAAGAGATTATGGTAGGGTACGAAACCACCTCAAAGTTATTCTTTCCAATCAATCCGTTGGGCTATTCCTATAAGTGTCACAAACAGCCCTAGAGTTCGTACTAGAATAACACCTTAAGACACAAATCAACCAAAACCCTAATGTCACCTAGATACTCCAATGTCACCTCAAGTATCTGTAGGTATGATTATACGATATGCATCACACAATCTCAGATTCATCTATTCAACCAACACATAGAACCTCAAAGAGTGCTCCGAAGTTTCTACCGGAGTGTCAAGACGAAAACGTGTGCCAACCCCTATGCATAGATTCCCAAGGTCACGGAACCCGCAAGCTGATCACCAAAACATACATCAAGTGGATCATAGAATACCCCATTGTCACCACAGGTATCCCACGCAAGACATACATCAAGTGTTCTCAAATCCTTAAAGACTCAATCCGATAAGATAACTTCAAAGGGAAAACTCAATCCATTACAAGAGAGTAGAGGGGGAGAAACATCATAGATCCAACTATAATAGCAAAGCTCACGATACATCAAGATCGTACCACCTCAAGAACACGAGAGAGAGAGAGAGAGATCAAACACATAGCTACTGGTACATACCCTCAGCCCCGAGGGAGAACTACTCCCTCCTCATCATGGAGAGCGCCGGGATGATGAAGATGGCCACCGGAGAGGGATTCCCCCTCCGGTAGGGTGCCGGAACGGGTCTAGATTGGTTTTCAATGGCTACGGAGGCTTCTGGCGGTGGAACTCCCGATCTATTGTCGTCCCCGATGTTTTTAGGGTATATGGGTATATATGGGAGGAAGAAGTACGTCGGTGGACCTCCGGGCTGTCCACGAGGCAGGGGGCGCGCCCAGGGGGGTGGGCGCGCCCCCACCCTCATGGGCAGCCTGAGACTCTCCTGGTCCAACTCCGATACTCCGTGGGCTTCTTCTGGTCCAAAAATAAGTTCCGTGAAGTTTCAGGTCAATTGGACTCCGTTTGATTTTCCTTTTCTGCGATACTCTAAAACAAGGAAAAAACAGAAACTGGCACTAGGCTCTAGGTTAATAGGTTAGTCCCAAAAATCATATAAAACAGCATGTAAATGCATATAAAACATCCAAGGTTGATAATATAATAGCATGGAACAATCAAAAATTATAGATACGTTGGAGACGTATCAATGATATTCCATCCTTCAATCAATTTTGGAGAATACCTTGGCCCCACTGAGCAAATCAAACAAGTCATCAATCTGGGGCAGTGGATATTTATTTTTGATGGTGACATCATTCAGCTGACGGTAATCCACACACATGCGGAGGCTACCATCCTTTTTATCCACGAATATAGCAGGTGATCCCCATGGTGAAGAGCTGGGACGGATATATCCTTTCTGGAGCATTTCAGGAAGCTGTTTCTTTAGCTCCACTAATTCTGATGAAGGCATCTGATAATACTTCTTGTATAACGGTGCGGTTCCGGGCACAAGATCTATTGCAAACTCAAGCTCTCGATCTGGCGGCATGCTTGGCAGTTCTTCTGGAAATACATCAAGAAACTCACTGACCACAAGAATTAATTCCAACTCACCAGCCACAACGGAGAAGACCATTTCTTTCTTGGGTATGCTCCTGCGGGCATACAATTTGGTAGCTTGCCCCTCTTGACTGGTCAAAGTGATGTCTCGAGTCACGTAATTTATGCATACTTGATATTGGGTCAACCAATTCACCCCCAAGATAATGTCCAACTTTACAGACTCAATAATTATCAAGGAAGTTGGAAAATGGGCTCCGTTGATATTGATTTCCAGATTACGGCATACCAGATTGCTCCTAATTAAAGATCCCGGGGATTGTACCAACATGTTCTTGCCCAAAAGCAAACAAGGGAATTTGTTTTGGGCAACAAAACTCCGCGAAATAAAAGAGTGGGAAGCCCTAGAGTCAAATAAAATTATGACAGGTATGTTATTAATAGAAAACATACCAATGATGACTTCAGGGTTCTCTTGGGCTTCGTCTGCGGAGAGATGATGAAAGTGCCCAATGATGTTTTGCTGGATAGGGTATGACTCCATAAAGTTGACTTATGGCCTGAATAGAGCATTTGTCTTGCCGTTCTTGGGACACTATCTTGCATAATGTCCGGTTTTCCCACAACTGAAACAAGAATTGTTGCCTTGGCACTCTTCTCGCACCGGGTTAGTCACGATATTCTTGATTGGTGTGGTGGTTTTGTTAACATTCTGCTGCAAATTGGGCTTGTATTCGACCTGAGTATGCTGCCAGGTACAAGCCTTTTGCGTTGGCTGCACTTCCTTCCTTGGCTCGAACTTGCGCTTGTGATTGTTATTAGCAAGCCTATTGTCTGGTACGGGATTGCGTTCCCTTTCAGCAATGAAAGCCTTGTTTACCAAAGTCTGGAAATATGGAAAATCAAATATACTGAGGGTACATCGAAGATGCAGGTTTAATCCCCAAGAAACCTGTCAATCTTTCTTTCTTCGGTGGCCACATCATAAAGGGAGTAACTGGCTGAGGGAGTCCTGGATTAGGGGGTCTCCGGACAGCCGGACTATATCCTTTGGATGGACTGTTGGACTATGAAGATACAAGATTGAATACTTCGTCCCATGTCCGGATGGGACTCTACTTGACATGGAAGGCAAGCTAGGCAATACGGATATGTATATCTCCTCCTTTGTAACCGACCTTGTGTAACCCTAGCCCCCTCCGGTGTCTATATAAACCGGAGGGTTTTAGTTCGTAGGACAACATACAATCATACCATAGGCTAGCTTTTAGGGTTTAGCCTCTCCGATCTCGTGGTAGATCAACTCTTGTACTACTCATATTATCAAGAATAATCAAGAAGGACGTAGGGTTTTACCTCCATTAAGAGGGCCCGAACCTGGGTAAAACATCGTGTCCCCTGCCTCCTGTTACCATCCGCCTTAGACGCACAGTTCGGGACCCCCTACCCGAGATCCGCCGGTTTTGACACCGACATTGGTGCTTTCATTGAGAGTTCCTCTATGTTGTCACCGTTAGGCTTGATGGCTCCTTCGATCATCGATAGCAATGCGGTCCACGGTGAGACTTTTCTCCTAGGACAGATCTTTGTATTCGGCGGCTTCGCACTGCGGGCCAACTCGCTTGGCCATTTGGAGCAGATCGAGAGTTACGCCCCTGGCCACCAGGTTAGGTTTGGAAGCTTAAACTACACGACCGACATCCGTGGAGACTTGATCTTCGACGGATTCGAGCCCCTGCCGAGTGCGCCGCACGGTCACGATGGGCATGATTTAGCTCTACCATCGGACAGTGTTCAGGAGACCGCACCAGCAACCGCTCCGACCCTCAATTCGGAGCCAATTGCGCCATCCATGGACGGGTGGATAGACCCCGCCACAGAGGTCGTATTCTCAGCGGCGATCGAGCCGAATATCGACCTTACCCTTCACGGGAGCCGTGATGAACTACCGGATTCTTCCCCGGCCACGGACTCCGAACCGCCTGCGCCCGTGCCTATCGAATCCGACTGGGCGCCGATCATGAAGTTCACCTCCGTGGATATCTTTCAGCACTCGCCCTTCGGCGACATACTAAACTCATTAAGGTCTCTCTCGCTGTCAGGAGAATCCTGGCCGAACTATGTTCGGCAGGATGGGATGCGGATGACGAAGGAATTCGCCGCCCACCCACCACCCATTTAGTAGCCACTTTCGAAAATTTGACCGACATGCTCGACTTCGACTCCGAAGACATCGACGGTATGGACGATGATGCGGGAGACGAAGAGGAACCACTGCCCATAGGGCACTGGACAGCCACCTCATCATATGATATATACATGGTGGACACACCCAAAGCAGGCAATGGCAACGAGACAAGGGAGGATGACCCCTCCAAGAAACAACCCAAGCGCCGACGTCAGCGGCGCCGCTCTAAGTCTCGCCAAAGCAAAAACGGTGACACCGACACATGAGATAATAGCACTCCGGACAGTGCCGAAGACGACAACAATCCCCTCCAGCAAGATTTAGAGCAGGAGGATGGAGAAGCCATCCCTCCCGAGAGAGCGGCAGATGGAGAGGCGGAGGATGATAATTACATGCCAACCTCCGAAGACGAGGCAAGCCTCGACGATGACGAATTTGTCGTGCCTGAGGATCCCGTCGAGCAAGAGCGCTTCAAGCGCCGGCTTATAGCCACGGCAAATAGCCTTAAGAAAAAGCAGCAGAAGCTTCAAGATGATCAAGATTTGCTAGCTAACAGATGGACTGAAGTCCTTGCGGCCGAGGAATATGAACTCGAGCACCCCTCCAAGAGTTACCCAAAGCGCAGGTTGCTACCCCGACTAGAGGAGGAAGCATTAAAACCTACATCTCCTGCATATGACGCGGTTGATCGGCCACCTCGTGGCTGCGATAGAGAGGCATTTCAACCAAAAACTCAGCCCGCACCCCGACGCCACTCAAATAAAAATGACAAGGCATGGGGAAACATGCTAGACCTGCGAGACGTATTGGAGGACAAAGCAAAGCACACAGGATCGATCTACGGATCACGAGGGCGCGCCACTACGCGAGACGATAACCGTCATGCCAGATGCAGTAAAAGTAAATCCGGCCAAGCCGAACACAACGGACAACACTAATTTGAGCTGCGTCGCGACATAGCCCAGTACAGAGGTGCCGCACACCCCCTATGCTTCACAGACGAAGTAATGGATCATCAAATCCCAAAGGGTTTCAAACCCATAAATATAGAATCATACGACGGCACAACAGATCTTGCGGTATGGATCGAGGACTTCCTCCTGCACATCCACATGGCCCGTGGTGATGATCTACACGCTATCAGATACCTCCCACTTAAACTCAAAGGACCAGCTCGGCATTGGCTCAACAGCCTGCCAGCAGAATCCATTGGCTGTTGGGAAGATCTGGAAGCCACATTCCTCCACAACTTCCAAGGCACTTATGTGCGACCACCAGATGCCGATGACTTGAGCCACATAATTCAGCAGCCAGTTGAATCGGCCAGGCAATTCTGGACGCGGTTCCTGACAAAGAAAAATCAAATCGTTGACTGTCCGGATGCAGAGGCCCTAGCAGCTTTCAAGCACAACATCCGCGATGAGTGGCTCACCCGGCACCTTGGCCAGGAAAAGGCGAAATCCATGGCAGCCCTCACAACACTCATGACCCACTTTTGCATGGGAGAAGACAGCTGGCTGGCTCGCAATAATAACATATCAAAGAACCGCGGTACTTCAGATACCAAGGATAGCAATGGCAGGTCACGTCGCAACAAAATTAAGCACCACGTCAATAGCAACAATACCGAGGATACGACAGTCAATGCTGGACTTGGAGGCTCTAAACCCGGTCAGCGAAAAAAGCCATTCAAAAGAAGCACTCTGGGCCCGTCCAGTTTGGACCGTATACTCGATCGCTCGTGTCAAATACATGGCACCCCCGACAAGCTAGCAAACCACACCAACAGGGATTGTTGGGTGTTCAAGCAGGCCGGCAAGTTAAATGCCGAAAACAAAGATAAGGGGTCACATAGCGATGACGAGGAGGAGCCCCGGCAGCCGAACACCGAAGGACGGAAGAGGTCCCCCCCACAAGTGCGGACAGTGAACATGATATACGCAACCCACATCCCCAAGAGGGAGCGGAAGCGTGCGCTAAGGGACGTATATGCGTTGGAGCCAGTCGCCCCAAAGTTCAACCCATGGTCCTCCTGTCTGATCACCTTCGATCGCAGGGACCACCCCACTAGTATCCGTCATGGCGGATTCGCCGCACTGGTCCTAGACCCAATTATTGACAGATTTCACCTCACTCGAGTCCTTATGGATGGCGGCAGCAGCCTGAACCTTCTTTATCAGGACACAGACACACAGTGCGCAAAATGGGTATAGACCCCTCAAGGATCAAACCCACAAAAATAACCTTTAAAGGCATCATACCAGGTGTAGAGGCCCATTGCACAGGCTCAGTCACACTGGAAGTGGTCTTCAGATCCCCGGATAACTTCCGAAGCGAGGAGTTAATCTTCGATATAGTCCTGTTCCGCAGTGGCTATCATGCACTGCTCGGGCGAACCGCATCTGCGAGATTCAATGCGGTACCGCATTATGCATACCTCAAGCTCAAGATGCCAGGACCTCGGGGGGTCATCACAGTCAATGGAAACACAGAGCGCTCTCTCCACACGGAGGAGCACACTGCGGCCCTCGCAGCGGAAGCGCAAAGCAGCCTCTTAAGGCAATCCACCAGTTCGGCGATTAAAGACCCGTACACCTTCAAGCGTGCCCGGAGTAATCGGCAACAAGACCGCCTGGTACGTTCCGAGCTCGCATAGCAATGCGGCCCCCACCCCAGTACCAGCCAAATGGCGAAATCCGTGCCACGCGTACATAATTACTCATTGGAAATACCATGGGCACAGGTGGGGAGGGGGGCACGACTACGGCACACCCCAAGACGCGGCTCAACCGCACTAGAGGCTTCACGCTTTGCTACTTTTCTCTCTTTCAGGACTTTAATCTCTGGAAACCTCATCCGTGTAACACCCCGTATGTAACATGCCATATTTGTATTCCAACTCTTGCCATTTTCGGCACTAAGTTATTTTATTTCCCCGTTATCGGGTTTTTGTCTTTGTGTGCTTTTGTCTTTGTCATGCATCTCATATCATGTCATCATATTCATTGCATTTGCATACGTGTTCGTCTCATGCATCTGAGCATTTTCCCCATTGTCCGTTTTGCATTCCGGCGCTCCTATGTCCTCCGGTGTCCCTTTCTACCTCTTTTCGTGTGCGGGCGTTGAGTGTTTTTCGGATTGGACCGAGACTTGTCATGCGGCCTTGGTTTACTACCGGTAGACCGCCTGTCAAGTTTCGTGCCATTTGGACTTCGTTTGATGCTCCAACTGTTAACCGAGGAGCCGAGAAGGCCTCGTGTGTGTTGCAGCCCAACACCCTTCCAAAGTGGCCCAAAACCCACCTAAACCCCTTCCATCACCTAGGCCGTTCGATCATGATCGCGTGGCCAAAAACCGTGCTCAATTTGGAGCCTCCTAGCTCCATCTACCTATATATATAGACACACCCCGAAATTTTCGGATCAATCTCCCCCCTAACCTAGCTCTCCGCTCCTCCGCGCGCCGGACAACGTCCGGGCCGCGCCGGACAGACCCACCGCCGCCGTCCGCAGCCAATCGGAGGCTGCCATGTGTCCCGCACTGGCCTCCCTCCACCGTGGCCTATCCCGGCCCAAGGCGGGCGCTCCCCGCCGCCAACCGGGCCGCCGCCTTCCTCACCGCGCGCACCGCCCACGCCCTCGCCCCGCCGCCTTCGTCCGCCTGCCGCCGCCCTGTATCTCCTCGACGCCGGCGCGCCGGCGCCGCCCGCCGCCCGACGGCCGGCGAGCTCCCCCCTCTCCCTCGACGCTCCGGCCGGCCCAAGTCCCCGACATCTCCGGCCACCTCGTTCTCTAGCGAACAATGTACTCCGATGACCTCGACTTCCGTGCCCGATCCGATCTGGATCTGTAAACCCTAATTCTCGGGTTGACTTTTTGCCCCGTCTCAGTAATTATTTGCATACTTCGTCATGTCATAACTTCATGACCGTTGCTCCGATTCGTGCGTGTAGCATATCGAAATGTTCGTCTCGACGAGTACTTCATTTCCTCTCATTGCATCATTTTCATTTGAGCTCATCTTGATGCCCTAAATGTTGTTGGAAGAGTGCTAGTTTCTGTTAGTTTCAGATTCATATCAGTAATTGGACATTTGTCATTTTTGCCATGATTAATGTGTGCCTCCTATGAACTTGAGCCCTACATATGATTTGAAGTATGTCATGCCATCTTTACAGGAGTGTATGCCATGTATTTTTGTCATCTCTGTGGTGACTAGCACAAGCATGCAAAGTAGCCCTCTCAATGTTGCTGATTTCAGGGACTTTGAAATATTCTATGTGTCCTGTCATTATTTTTATGCCATGTGTTCATGTTGCTAGAGAGTGATACATGCCTCTTTTGAGCATGATTAGTAAGGATGTTTTGTAGATATTATGGTGCTCTATCCATCCATGTCTTTGTTTTGCATTTATGGAGCACCCTAGCTTGTCTCAATCGAGCTCTACTTTTGCTATAAAATGTTCCTGGCAGATTGTTTACATGTTAATCAATTTTGCCGAGCTTGTTGTAGTTTATCCATGCATGCTATGTTGTTGTTCTTGCCATGTCTACTTGCTGGGTGTATTCTTAGTTTGTCATGCGATGCTTTGTAGTGAGTTCATCGAGCTCGTAAACATGCCTACTTAATATATGTTTCACTATGTTCCAGTTTTCTGCTAAGTCTGAATCTGTTAATGATAATTGCTATGTTCACTTGGTTGCCATTGTATTTTCTGATCCCTTTTGGCTTATGGTCAGTAAGGGACTTTTGTTGTACGCTTTGAGTAGCTTCATGCCATGCCTTGCTTTTCCATGATATGTTCCTATAGCATGTTGTTATCGTGCTCTAAACATTGCTTCCTGATGTTAAATTTGACTTCATGTTATTTCCATGAAGTCTGTAACCTGATATCTTTTGCACTTTTGTCATGCTTGTTTGAGCCTGCTATTGAGTGACTTAGCCGTAGCTCAGTGTTCATCTTTTGTCAAGAATCTTGAGTGGATCCATGCCATGTAGTTTGTTGCTATGTTAGAGTGCTGTAGCATGTTGTTCTTGATGCATTTAGATGGTCTCGTGCTGTTAATCGCAGATCGGTGCCATATTTGTTTTGCTTGCCATTTCCAAACCGTGCATCCGATTCCGGTGATCTTTATATCGATTTCGACTGAAATCAACTCCTCTTTCCAGTGGCACTCTTGGATTTCCAAGTTGAGTCTAGGTTCAATCATTCCATTCCGAATCATGCATATGCATCTCATATCTCATCCCACATACCATACCATGTTTGCATCATGTTGTTTGTGCATTGCACATGGTTGATTGTGTCTCCCTTTGTGTGTGTTCTTGCTTTGGGTAGAGCCGGGAGACGAGTATGTGATCGAGGAGCCTGTTGAGTACGTTTACAAGGATCAAGCTAACGTCTACTCGGAGAACTTTGCAGGCAAGATGACCATACCCTCGAAATCACTTATATCTTTACTTGCTAGATGCTCGCTCTTTTGATATGCCTATGCTACGATACCTACCACTTGCTTATCATGCCTCCCATATTGCCATGTCAAACCTCTAACCCACCTTGTCCTAGCAAACCATTGTTTGGCTATGTTACCGCTTTGCTCAGCCCCTCTTATAGCGTTGCTAGTTGCAGGTGAAGATTGGAGTTTGTTCCTTATGGGAACATGGTTATTGTTGGGATATCATTATATTATCTTGTCTATCTTAATGCATCTATACACTTGGTAAAGGGTGGAAGGCTCGGTCTTATGCCTGGTGTTTTGTTCCACTCTTGCCGCCCTAGTTTCCGTCATACCGGTGTTATGTTCCTTGATTTTGCGTTCCTTAAACAGTTGGGTTATTATGGGAACCCCTTGACAGTTCGCCTTGAATAAAACTCCTCCAGCAAGGCCCAACCTTGGTTTTACCATTCGCCACCTAGCCCTTTTCCCTTGGGTTTCATGGACTCAAGGGTCATCTTTATTTTAACCCCCCGGGCCAATGCTTCTCTAAGTGTTGGTCCAACCCGAGCGATGTTTGGGGCTACCAGGGGCAACTCTGGGCTGGCCTACCCGACATCTTGCTCATCCGGTGTGCCCTGAGAACGAGATATGTGCAGCTCCTATCGGGATTTGTCGGCACATTTGGGTGGCTTTGCTAGTTTAGTTTTACCATTGTCGAGATGTCTTGTAACCGGGATTCCGAGTCTGATCGGGTTGTCTTGAGAGAAGGAATATCCTTCGTTGACCGTGAGAGCTTGTGATGGGCTAAGTTGGGACACCCATGCAGGGATTTGATCTTTCGAAAGCCGTGCCCGCGGTTATGGCCAGATGGGAATTTGTTAATCTCCGGTTGTAGAAAACCTTAACCGAAACTTAATTAAAATGAATCAACTGAGTGTGTGGCCATGATGGTCTCTTTTCGGCGGAGTCTGGGAAGAGAACACGGTCTCATGTTATGCTTGAACGTAGGTTGTTCTAGGATCACTTCTTGATCATAGTTGTTCGACCGAGCCTTTGCCTTCTCTTCTCGCTCTCTTTTGCGTATGTTAGCCACCAAATATGCTAGTCGCTTGCTGCAGCCCCACTTCATACTTTTACCCTTCCTATAAGCTTAAATAGTCTTGATCGCGAGGGTGTGAGATTGCTGAGTCCTTGTGACTCACAAATTACTTCCAAAACCAGATGTAGGGACCGATGATACCGCTCCAGGTGATTCGACTGAGCTCAAGTGGGAGTTCGATGAGGACTCAGGACGATACTACGTTTCCTTTCCAGACGTTCAGTAGTGGTGCCCAGTTGGGGCGATCGGGGACTTTGTCGCATTTGGGGTTGTTCTTTATTTTGGTTCCGTAGTCTGACCTTGATTGTATCTGGATGAATGTAATGTTATTTATGCTATTGTGTGACGTGGCGAGTGTAAGCCAGCTATGTATGTCTTTTCCTTATTCATTACATGGGTTGTTGTGAAGATTACCTCACTTGCGACATTGCTTACAATGCGGTTATGCCTCTAAGTCGTGCTTCGACACGTGGGAGCTATAGCCGCATCATGGGCGTTACAAGTTGGTAATCAGAGCCTTCCCCGACCTTAGGAGCCCCCTGCTTGATCGAATCGCTGGCGTTGTTGAGTCTAGTAAAAATGTTTTGAGTAATTTAGGATTATATATATCGGAGAGTAGGATTCTTTTTACTCCTTAGTCCCTTCATCGCTCTGGTAAGACATCCTGACGTAGAGTTTTGACTCATCTCTTCTCAAATTTCACAAAAAAAATTTAGGATCACGCGGGTATCTTGGAATCGTTCCGATGGTTTTGTGACGAGAACATTGTTCTTGGTGCCTCCTGACATTTAGGGGTTGTGGCAGTGTCCCGGGGAGTTGAGCTCCGAGGTGTTGTCGTCATAATTTTATCGTTGCAATTCTGGAATACCTGAGTTTTGCCGACATCGAAAATCTCTTTTATGCAGTTGTTGGTGAGATAACCTCGACGCAACCCAGTACTGGGGTGGGATTTCGGGAGTATCGCCATAACTCGTATAATGGATGCTTTTCGAAGGTTGAGGTAAATGATTTTCCGAAGGTTTCTTGGTTATGTGTTGAAGGATGGATACATCTGGATGTAGGATTTGCTAGCTTTGGGTGAGATATTATGCTTCCCCTGTATCCCCAACACCTGATTGCATAACCGGAAAGGTTCGGGAGTTTCATAGGTGGGAATTCATGTAGCTCTAGTATTTCTTCCGCGGATATTTGGTTTGTGATTGGGTAATCCTTACCAAGTATTTGTTCTTGTCCGTACCTTGTTGTTTTATTCTTCTACCTCTATTCAAGTGGCTTCTCAATTTATGGAAGTGTGACCATTTCAATTGGAATGCATTCGTTCATTTTGTTCGGATGTTAAGACTATATGTTGCAATTTCGATCCATTTGATTCAGCTTGAATATATGTCTGTCAAGATGCTAACGGATGTCACCCTCTTCAGGATGGCTTCTCCAACGCGTCAAAATCCTGATCCGCCACCACCACCTCCACCTCCGGAGGCATGGCAAGTTGTGATGGCCGCTACCAATGCAAACACGCAGATGCTTATGCAACTCTTGCAAGAGCGCAACCAAGGGAATCATGGCCATGGCAACTTTCAGAATCAGTTTGCTACACTCAACCAGTTCCTCGCAAACCAGCCAAAGACCTTCAGTAACTGTGTCGAGGCAACAGACGCTGATGATTGGCTCGTGGATATCTGCAAGCATTTCGAGTGCAGCAACGTCAGGCCTGAGGACTTTGTCAAGTTTGCCTCGTTCCAACTCAAAGACCAAGCTGCAGAGTGGTTTTAGCAATACAAAGATTCCAAAGGAGGTCGTGTGATTACCTGGGATCAATTCCGTCAAGACTTCAAAGCTCACCACATTCCTGAGAGTGTTGTTGAGAGCAAGCGTGAGGAATTCCGCAACCTGAAGCAAGGCAGCTTGTCTGTTTACCAGTACAACATCATGTTCTAGAATCTCGTTCGTTTCGCCAAGCAGGACGTCCCCGACGAGAAGAGCATGATTTATCAGTTCAGAGGTGGCCTGAGAGAAGATCTCCAACTAGCTATCGTGCTTTTGGAGTCGCAGAAGTACGATGAGTTTTACTACATGGCACTGAAACAAGAGACTGCTCAGCTCAAGTGCGATGCTTCCAAGAAGCGAGTCAGAGATGCGACTCCTTCTTCCTCAACTCAAGTGTCAACTAAGCAGCAAAAGTATTGGTTACCTCCTCCTCCTCAGTTCCGCCAGGCTTATCAGCAGAAGAGCAAAGGTGGCAATGGATCTTCCCACCCACCCAACCCAGGCTTTCAGAACAAGACTTCGTCTCATGCTCCAAGATCAAGTGCTTTGTATCACCGTCCGCTCTCGGAGGTCACGTGCAACAGGTGTCAGCAGAAGGGGCACTATGCCAACAAATTCTTCAATCAGAGGCGTCTTCCTCCTCCTCCTGTGAGATCTGCCAGTACCGCAGTGGTCAAGCATAACCCCAAGTCTGCTAAGATCAATATGATGAATGCAACTCAGCCAGAGGACTCGTCAGATGTGATTATGGGTAACCTTCCTGTTAATGATATTCCTGCAAGAGTTCTTTTTGATACTGGTGCATCTTTTTCCTTCATATCAAAGCCTTTTGCATCCATGCACGATTTGCATACTGTGGATTTTCCTAAGCCGATAGCGGTTTCTTCTCCGGGTTTGTTCATGAACACCAAAATGATGGCTCCGGATGTTACTATCACGTTGGGCGACTATAAGTTTCTGTCTTCTCCAATGGTTCTTGATAACTCGGGTATTGATCTTATTCTCGGAATGGACTGGCTTTCTAAGCACAACGCTCAGCTTGATTGTGCTGCCAAGCAGATTCAATTGACACATTCATCTGAGGATGTAATCATCTTTGCTGCTCGGGATGATACCATTCGACTGTTTTCTCTCAATGAGAAGGGCGAGCTGGATGCTCTTTCTCAAATTCCAGTTGTTTGCGAATATCAAGACATCTTTCCAGAAGAGCTTCCAGGAATGCCTCCGCACCGGCCAGTTGAATTCGTCATCAATCTTGAGCCTGGCACGGAACCTGTTTGCAAACGTCCTTACAAGCTTGGACCGGAAGAGTTAAAGGAGCTGAAGAAGCAACTCGATATTCAAGAGCGTATGGGTCTCATCCGACCAAGTTCTTCTCCATGGGGTTGTGGTGTTCTTTTCGTCAAGAAGAAGAATGGAATGGACCGACTTTGTGTCGACTACCGTCCATTGAACAAGAAGACCATAAAGAACAAGTACCCACTTCCCAACATCAATGAGCTGTTTGAACAACTCAAAGGTGCTCAAGTTTTCTCCAAGCTTGATCTCCGTATGGGCTATCATCAGATTCGCATTCATGAAGAAGATATCCCCAAGACAGTATTCAGAACAAGCTATGGTTCATATGAATACATTGTCATGTCTTTCGGCCTTGTCAACGCTCCTCCAACATTCTCTCGCATGATGAACTTCATCTTCAACGCCTACACAAATGACTTCGTCTTGGTCTACCTCGATGACATTTTGGTCTTTTCCAAGAACAAGGAGGATCATGCCAAGCATTTGAGATTGGTGCTAGATAAACTCAGAGAACATCAGTCTTATGCGAAGTTTTCTAAGTGTGAGTTTTGGCTCGATGAGGTTCTCTACCTTGGGCATATCATCTCCGCCAAGGGCATAGCTGTTAATCCTGAGAAGGTGTCTGCAATTGTGAATTGGGAACCACCTCAGAATGTGAAGCAACTCCACAGCTTCCTTGGGCTCACAAGCTATTGTCGAAGGTTCGTTGAGAACTTCTCAAAGATCGCGAGGCGTCTTTCCAACCTCCTCCAGAAGCATGTGAAGTATGTCTGGTCTCCTGAATGTGACATCGCTTTCAACACCCTGAAAGAGAAGTTAGTTACTGCTCTAGTGCTGACTCCTCCTGATGAATCCAAACCGTTTGAGGTCTTCTGTGATGCTTCCCTTCAAGGTCTTGGTGCAGTGTTGATGCAAGAGAAGAAAGTTGTGGCCTATACCTCTCGCTAGTTGAAGCCCAATGAAAAGAACTACCCCACTCATGACCTCGAGTTGGCGGCAGTTGTCCATACTCTTTTAACTTGGAGACATCTCTTGTTGGGAAGAAAAGTGGACATCTTCACTGATCATAAGAGCCTCAAGTACATCTTCACTCAGCCAAACCTCAACCTCAGGAAAACTCGTTGGGTCGAAATAATTCAAGAGTATAATCCGAGTATCGAATATACTCCAGGCAAGGCCAATGTAATTGCCGACGCATTGAGCAGGAAGGCTTACTTCAACAGTCTGATTCTCAAGCCTTACCAACCGGAGCTTTGTGAAGCTTTCCGCAAACTCAATCTTCAATTTGTTCCTCAAGGATTTCTTGCCAACCTCCAAGTCTCTCCTACTTTGTAAGATCAGATTCGCGAGGCTCAACTTCTTGATGCTATGGTGAAGAAGGTGAAAATTGGGATTGCCAAGAGTCAACCCAAGTATAAGTGATATCGTCTTGATGACAAGGATACTCTATTCTTCGAGGATCGCATTGTTGTGCCTAAAGGTGACCTTCATAAAGTCATTATGAACGAGGCTCACAATTCACTCCTCTCCATTCACCCCGGTAGTGCAAAGATGTACCAGGACCTCAAGCAGTCGTATTGGTGGACTCGAATGAAGCGTGAGATTGCTCAGTTCGTGAATGAATGTGATGTCTGCAGAAGAGTGAAAGCAGAACACCAACGACCAGCTGGTCTCCTCCAACCTCTTGTCATTCCAGAATGGAAGTTTGACCATATTGAGATGGACTTCGTGATGGGTTTTCCAAAGTCCAAGCGTGGCAATGATGCTATCTTTGTTGCCATCGACAAGCTCACTAAAGTGGCTCATTTTCTTCCTATCAAAGAATCTATCACAGCAGCTCAATTGGCAGAGCTATATACCTCCAGGATTGTCTCCTTGCACGGCATTCCGTAGTTGATATCTTCAGATCGTGGCAGTATCTTCACCTCCAAGTTCTGGGATTCTTTTTAGAAGGCCATGGGCACCAACATTCGCTTCAGCACAACCTTTCATCCTCAAACTAGTGGCCAAGTCGAGCGAGTCAATCAGATTCTTGAAGATATGCTCAGGGCTTGTGTCATCTCTTTCGGTATGAAGTGGGAAGATTGTCTTCCATATGCCGAGTTCTCCTACAACAACAGCTTCCAAGCGAGTTCGGGCAAGGCCCCATTCGAGATTCTCTATGGTAGAAAGTGTCGTACTCCTCTTAACTGGTTAGAGACTGGTGAACGTCAACTTCTTGGAAATGACTTGATCACAGAGGCAGAAGAGATGTGCAAAGTCATTCATGATAATCTCAAAGCCGCGCAATCACGCCAGAAGAGTTACTAGGATAGCAAGAATCGTGACTTGGCTTTCGAGATCAGAGACCATGTCTACCTCCGCGTCTCTCCAATGAAAGGTACTCGTCGCTTCAGTATCAAAGGGAAGATTGCCCCTAGATACGTGGGTCCTTTCAAGATCATCAGGAAAAGAGGTGATCTCGCCTATCAACTTGAGCTTCCATCCAACTTTGCAAACGTGCACGACGTGTTTCATGTCTCTCAGCTCCACAAGTGTTTCAAGACTCCTGACCGCACCGTCAACTTCGAAGACATTGATCTCCAAGAAGACCTGTCTTACCGTGAGCACCCAATTGCTATTCTTGAAGAAACTAAGCGCAAGACTGGCAACAAGTCTATCAAATTCTTGAAAGTCAAGTGGTCACATCATTCTGACCATGAAGCCACCTGGGAAAGCGAGGATCACCTCCGTTCTGAGTACCCGGAGTTTTTCCAGCCCTAGATCTCGGGATGAGATCCTTTCGTAGTGGTGGAATGTTGTAACACCCCGTATGTAACCTGCCATATTTGTATTCCAACTCTTGCCATTTTCAGCACTAAGTTATTTTATTTCCTCGTTGTCGGGTTTTTGTCTTCGTGTGCTTTTGTCTTTGTCATGCATCTCATATCATGTCATCATGTGCATTGCATTTGCATATGTGTTCGTCTCATGCATCCGAGCATTTTCCCCGTTGTCCGTTTTGCATTCCGGCGCTCCTATGTCCTCTGGTGTCCCTTTCTACCTATTTTCGTGTGCGGGCATTAAATGTTTTTTGGATTGGACCGAGACTTGTCATGCGGCCTTGGTTTACTACCGGTAGACCGCCTGTCAAGTTTCGTGCCATTTGGACTTCGTTTGATGCTCCAACGGTTAACCGAGGAGCCGAGAGGGCCTCGTGTGTGTTGCAGCCCAACACCCTTCCAAAGTGGCCCAAAACCCACCTAAACCCCTTCCACAACCTAGGCCGTTCGATCACGATCGCGTGGCCGAAAACCGTGCTCAATTTGGAGCCTCCTAGCTCCCTCTACCTATATATATATAGACACACCGCAAAATTTTCGGATCAATCTCCCCCCCTAACCTAGCTCCCCGCTCCTCCGCGCGCCGGACAACGCCCGGGCCGCGCCGGACAGACCCGCCGCCGCCGTCCGCAGCCAATCGGAGGCTGCCACATGTCCCGCACCGGCCTCCCTCTGCCGCGGCCCGTCCCGGCCCAAGGCGGGCCCTTCCCGCCGCCAACCGGGCTGCCGCCTTCCTCACCGCGCGCGCCGCCCGCGCCCTCGCCCCGCCGCCTTTGTCCGCCTGCCGCCACCCTGTATCTCCTCTACATCGGCATGCCGCCGCCCTCCGCCGGTGCCGACCGCCGCCAAAGCCCGAGGCGCCCGCGCCCTCAACTCCGGCGCCGCCCGGCGCCCGGCGAGCTCCTCCCTCTCCCTCGACGCTCCGGCCGGCCCAAGTCCCCGACGTCTCCGGCCACCTCGTTCTCCAGCGAACAGTGTACTCCGACGACCTCGACTTCCGTGCCCGATCCGATCTGGATCTGGAAACCCTAATTCTCGGGTTGACTTTTTGCCCCATCTCAGTAATTATTTGCATACTTCGTCATGTCATAACCTCATCACCGTTGCTCCGATTCATGCGTGTAGCATATCCAAATGTTCGTCTCGACGAGTACTTCATTTCATCTCATTGCATCATGTTCATTTGAGCTCATCTTGATGCCCTAAATGTTGTTGGAAGAGTGCTAGTTTCTGTTAGTTTCAGACCTTGTTCAAGAATTCATCTGATTAACCAGTTAACTTGCCGATTAATCCCTACTCATAGGGTCACCAAGTAGCCGATAAACTGATAAATCGTCTGATTAATTGATTAAATGGTCGATTAACTTGCCGATTAGCCTATTAATCCCCTATTCGCTAGCCAACCGAGCAGTTACCAGTTAACGATTTCCTCAACAATGGTTTCAGATTCATATCAGTAATTGGACATTTGTCATTTTTGCCATGATTATTGTGTGCCTCCTATGAACTTGAGCCCTACATATGATTTGAAGTATGCCATGCCATCTTTACAGGAGTGTATGCCATGTATTTTTGTGATCTCTGTGGTGACTAGCACAAGCATGCAAAGTAGCCCTCTCAATGTTGCCGATTTCAGGGACTTCAAAATATTCTGAGTCTTTATCCTGTCATTATTTTTATGCCATGTGTTCATGTTGCTAGAGAGTGATCCATGCCACTTTTGAGCATGATCAGTAAGGATGTTTTGTAGATATTGTGGTGCTCTATCCATCAATGTATTTGTTTGAATTTATGGAGCACCCTAGCTTGTCTCAATCGAGCTCTACTTTTGCTATAAAATGTTCCTGGCAGATTGTTTATATGTTAATCAATTTTGCCGAGCTTGTTGTAGTTGATCCATGCATGCTATGTTGTTGTTCTTGCCATGTCTAGCTTCTATGCCATTTCTACTTGATGGGTGTATGCTTAGTTTGTCATGCAATGCTTTGTAGTGAGTGCATCGAGCTCGTAAACATGCCTACTTAATATCTGTTTCGCTATGTTCCAGCTTTCTGCTAAGTCTGAATCTGTTAATGATAATTGCTATGTTCACTTGGTTGCCATTGTATTTTCTGATCCCTTTTGGCTTATGGTCAGTAAGGGACTTTTGTTGTATTCTTTGAGTAGCTTCATGCCATTCCTTGCTTTGCCATGATATGTTCATGTAGCATGTTGTTATCGTGCTCTAAACATTGCTTCCTGATGTTAAATTCCTGACTTGATGTTATTTTCACTGTGTTTGTAACCTGATATCTTTTGCACTTTTGCCATGCTTGTTTGAGCCTGCTATTGAGTGAATTAGCCGTAGCTCAGTGTTCATCTTTTGTCAAGCATCTTGAGTGGATCCTTGCCATGTATTTTGTTGCTATGTTAGAGTTCTGTAGCATGTTGTGCTTGATGCATTTAGATGGTCTCATGCTGTTAATCGCAGATCGGTGCCATATTTGTTTTGCTTGCCATTTCCAAACCGTGCATCCGATTTCGGTGATCTTTATATCGATTTCGACCAAAATCAAATCCTCCGTCTAGTGGCACTCTTGGATTTCCAAGTTTAGGCCAGGTTCAATCATTACTTTCCGAATCATGCATATGCATCTCATATCTCATCCTGCATATCATACCATGTTTGCATCATGTTGTTTGTGCATTGCACGTGGTTGATTGTGTCTCCCTTTGCTTGTGTTCTTGCTTTGGGTAGAGCCGGGAGACGAGTACGTGATCGAGGATCCTGTTGAGTACGCTTATGAGGATCAAGCTAACGTCTACTCGGAGAACTTTGCAGGCAAGATGACCATACCCTCGAAATCACTTCTATCTTTACTTGCTAGATGCTCGCTATTTTCCTATGCCTATGCTACGATACCTACCACTTGCGTATCATGCCTCCCATATTGCCATGTCAAACCTCTAACCCACCTTGTCCTAGCAAACCGTTGTTTGGCTATGTTACCGCTTTGCTCAGCCCCTCTTATAGCGTTGCTAGTTAAAGGTGAAGATTGGAGTTTGTTCCTTGTTGGAACATGGTTATTGTTGGGATATCATTATATTATCTTGTCTATATTAATGCATCTATACGCTTGGTAAAGGGTGGAAGGCTCGGCCTTATGCTTGGTGTTTTGTTCCACTCTTGCCGCCCTAGTTTCCGTCATACCGGTGTTATGTTCCTTGATTTTGCGTTCCTTACACGGTTGGGTTATTATGGGAACCCCTTGACAGTTCGCCTTGAATAAAACTCCTCCAGCAAGGCCCAACCTTGGTTTTACCATTCGCCACCTAGCCTTTTTCCCTTGGGTTTCACGGACTCAAGGGTCATCTTTATTTTAACCCCCCCGGGCCAGTGCTTCTCTAAGTGTTGGTCCAACCTGAGCGATGTCCGGGGCTACCAGGGGCAACTCTGGGATGGCCTACCCGACGTCTTGCTCATCCGGTGTGCCCTGAGAACGAGATATGTGCAGCTCCTATCAGGATTTGTTGGCACATTCGGGTGGCTTTGCTGGTTTAGTTTTACCATTGTCGAGATGTCTTGTAACCGGGATTCCGAGTCTGATCGGGTTGTCTTGGGAGAAGGAATATCCTTCATTGACCGTGAGAGCTTGTGATGGGCTAAGTTGGGACACCCCTGCAGGGATTTGATCTTTTGAAAGCCGTGCCCGCGGTTATGGGCAGATGGGAATTTGTTAATATCTGGTTGTAGAAAACCTTAACCTAAACTTAATTAAAATGAGTCAACTAAGTGTGTGGCCGTGATGGTCTCTTTTTGGCGGAGTCCGGGAAGAGAACACGGTCTCGTGTTATGCTTGAACGTAGGTTGTTCTAGGATCACTTCTTGATCATAGTTGTTTGACTGTGCCTTTTCCTTCTCTTCTCGCTCTCTTTTGCGTATGTTAGCCACCAAATATGCTAGTCGCTTGCTGCAGCTCCACCTCATACTTTTACTCTTCCTATAAGCTTAAATAGTCTTGATCGCGAGGGTGTGAGATTGCTGAGTCCCTGTGACTCACAGATTACTTCCAAAACCAGATGCAGGGACCGATGATACTGCTCCAGGTGATTCGACTGAGCTCAAGTGGGAGTTTGATGAGGACTCAGGACGATACTACGTTTCCTTTCCAGACGATCAGTAGTGGTGCCCAGTTGGGGTGATCAGGGAATTTGTCGCATTTGGGGTTTTTCTTTATTTTGGTTCCGTAGTCGGACCTTGATTGTATCTGGATGAATGTAATGTTATTTATGTTATTGTGTGATGTGGCGAGTGTAAGCCAACTATGTACCTCTTTTCCTTATTCATTACATGGGTTGTTGTGAAGATTACCTCACTTGCGACATTGCCAACAATGCGGTTATGCCTCTAAGTCGTGCTTCGACACGTGGGAGCTATAGCCGCATCGTGGGCGTTACAGTCCGGCAATACGATTGCCGGACACACGATGCAACAACCAAGGAGGAAAAAAGCCACGTCGCACCATGGAACTCCCAGGTGGTCTCCGATAATGAGTGAAATACTTGCTTTAAATACCATTTCTCAGCTTGCCCCTGGAGGGGTCATGTCAAATAGTCCTACTTTTTGCTTATCGCACTACTTGTATCATTCTGCTTCAATGCACCTTATTGAATAAACAATGCATAGCACTAGACTATTATCGCATTCTCTATTCTTCTTTATATATATATGTTCATTCATGACATTCAGCACCCGTACACTCTGGTACGGCCAATACGCTAGGGGCTTAAGCATACCCCATAATACGGCATGAGAAGTCCGAACACTTTCGACAGTGCGGCACCCCGAACTTATAGCATTATATGCATCAGCTCCGAATCATGTCTTGGGTCAATAGTTGGGTTTGCCCGACTCCCATGTTTTGGTACCTTACGTTCCGCTATATCGGCTAAGGTAGCACTGGGAGAACTACTGTGATTGTGCCCCGGTTCAGCTGGGCTAAGCACCTCAGTAGAGAAAGCTAAAACTGACTGTCATGCTAAGGCGAGAGCTGGTCTCTGTTCGAGAGGTCTTGAGTCCCTAAAGAGTTATGCCGCTTAGAGCGAGGAGTCGGCTTTGTCTGGCTTAAGGCGTGCATAGCGCCCCGAATTCGTCCTTCCGAATACTAGGGGCTTCGCCAAAATTTAAAATTGTAGAATTCTATGGCTAAGTGAGAGTGATAAAGCATTATAGTTCGTTGCCTTGTTCGTTCTGCTGAGCACCTCCCTCGAAGGACCCAACAACGGGAAAAAGAGTGCTCAGGTTTATCCCGAACACCCCAGCACTCGTAGCATGGGGGCAAAAGCCGACGACTGGCCATCTCTCAGATTTGATAAACAGCCGCACAGAAGGTAATATTTTAAATTCAAATAAGCGTTGCATAGTGCATATGAACAAGTTTTCATAATACAGGATCACCCGAGCAAGTTTATTCAAAAATTACATCCTTCGCACACTCGTCCGCCACAAGACGGGCACCCTTCAAGACACCCTCATAATACATCTTAGGGTGGCGATGCTCCTTGCCCTGCGGCGACCCCTCCTTCACCAGCTTCTCGGCATCCATCTTGTCCCAATGCACCTTCGCACGGGCAAAGGCCCGGCGTGCACCTTCGATGCAGATGGACCGCTTTTATGGCCTCCAGCCGTGGGCAGGCATCCACAAGCCACCTCACCAGGCCAAAGTAGCTGTTGGGAAGGGAGTCGCTAGGCCACATCCAGACTATAAGGCCCCTCATTGCCTGTTCGGCCGCCTTGTGCAGCTCGACCAGTTGCTTCAGCTGGTCACTCATAGGCATCGGGTGTTCGGTCCCAGTATACTGAGACCAGAATAGCTTCTCCATCGAGCTTCCCTCCTCGGCCTGGTAAAATTTCACGGCATCCGACACACTGCGGAGCAAATCTGCGAATGCTCCTGGAGAGCTCCGGACTCGGGTAAGTAACAAGTAATTTACTTTCACATGCTTGCTTTGCATATTGAATGCCTTACCCGCTGCTATCCTCCTCATCGCCTCAATCTCCTGGAGGGCCTTTTGGGCTTCAGCCTTGGCATTCTTTGTGCTCTCGAGGGCTGCGGCAAGCTCGGACTCTCGCGTCTTCGAGTCAAGCTCCAAAGCCTCGTGCATCTTGACGAGAGCCTGGAGCTCTTGCTGCACCTCGTCCACCCGTGCCTCTTGCTTTTCCCGCTCGGTGCGCTCCTTGGCCGCTTTGTCTTCGGCCTCGGACAGCGCTTGCTTCAGGGTCGCCACTTCGGTCGTGGCCCCTGGCACATTCATGATGATCCTGTCATTTCGCAACCACATTTTCTTTTATATATAAACAAGGTATTACTTACCTTTGTTTTCCTCGAGCTGCCTCTTGGCAAGGCCGAGCTCTTTCTCGGACCCCTCGAGGTCCTGCTTCAATGCGGCGACCTCCACAGTCAGTGCGACAGAGGTCAGCAGCGAAGCCTGTGTACGCATACAGACATACTTATATTAGATTCCTGCATATATTATTGATCCTCTATTCGGCTTTTCTTTGTGAACACCAAACAAAGCATCAGGGGCTACTGTCTATGCGGTAATATTTTTCCTATATTTTAAATACTTACCTCAAAGCCTATTAGAAGGCTGGTACAGGCTTCAGTCAGTCCGCTCTTGGCGGACTGAACCTTCTTATTCACCGCACTCATAATAGTGCGGTGCTCTTCATCGATGGAAGCGCCGCTAAGCGCTCCCAACCGTTCGTCCGGTGCCTCTGGATGGACAGAGGTCACCGGCACGGATGGCTTGCCCCTCTTGGAAGAGGGCCGCCTGCTTGAGTCCGGAACCGCTGGATGTTCCGGCGCGGTTTCCGGCTGAGGGCCGAACTTGGAGCCCCTGGGAGCCTTGCTCCCTTTGCTCCTGGAGTCCGGAAGGTCGCCTTGAGGCGCCTCCCGGACAGTCTCCCCGCGGCTCGGTGCCCCTTGATACAATACCTCGACATTTTCCGTAGGGCAAGGAGAGGAGGTAGATGGAAGCGGATCACTATCCATATCCGACGAGTCCAAAGAACCGTTCGACGAAGATATGTCGATGCGGGCTCGGGGCAGACTGCATAATCATATTCGACGTTAGGAGAGGCACTGCAACAAAAGGATGCTATGAGTTACTCTGGTATCCAAATACTTACGACTTCGCCAGGGGCTTGGCCCTGAGCAGCCACTCGTCTTCGCCGTCGGCAGCGGTGGTGGAACAGTCCGGAAGGAGAGTCCTTCCCTTCTTGGACCCTTCGACCTCCCCGGTTGGGGCGGCCTTCCTTTTCTTGTCTCCCCCATCTGGAGGGGGAGAATCTTCATATTCCTTCTCATTTTCACAAGAGGAGTGCGTCTCGGTGTTATCGGACGATGAGTCCGATACCACCTGGCGCCGGGAACTCTTTCGGGTTCCCTTGGCCTTCTTCTTGGTCTTCTTCGGCACCTCATAAGGAGCCGGAGTCCGCATCTCCGTCAGGAGAGCGTCCGCAGGGTCTTCAGGCAGAGGGGCCGGACAGTTAATATGCTCCGATGTCTCCACCCAGTCCTGTCAAAGGCATGGGAGCTCAGACCTCGCACCTGCTTAACCTATGGGAAATAAATATCCTACCAGATGTACAGAACTTACCGGATTTGCAGGGCGCTTCGCGCTTAGCCCGCGGTCCTCGATAAGAGAAGGAGGGACCTCGGCGCCCTTGAACAGCACCCTCCAGATGTCCTTATGCGTCGTGTCGAAGAGCTCGTGTAGAGTCTGGTGCTGGGATGGGTCGAACTACCATTAGTTGAAATCCCGTTGTTGACACGGGAGGATCCGGCGGAAGAGCATGACCTGGCCTATGTTGACAAGCTTAAGTTTCTTCCTTTTCATGTTCCTGATACACTTCTGGAGTCCGTCCAGCTCCACCGATGAACCCTGAGACAGGCCCTTCTCCTTCCAAGAAGTGAGCCGCGTGGGGATTCCGGATCGAAACTCGGGGGCCGCCACCCAGTTGGTGTCGCGCGGCTTAGTGATGTAGAACCACCCCGATTGCCACCCCTTTATGGTCTCCATGAAGGAGCCCTCGAGCCATATAACGTTGGGCATTTTGCCCACCATGGCTCCGCCGCATTCCGCTTGTTGGCCGCCTACTACCTTCGGCTTGATGTTGAAGGTCTTCAGCCACAGGCCGAAGTGGGGCCGGATGCAGAGGAAAGCCTCGCACACGATGATGAACGCCGAGATGTTGAGGATAAAATTCGGGGCCAGATCATGAAAGTCCAGCCCGTAATAGAACATGAGGCCTTGGACGAATTGATGGAGGGGAAACCCCAATCCGCGGACGAAATGGGGGAGGAAAACCACCCTTTCGTGAGGTTCCGGGGTAGGGACGATCTGCCCCGCGGCTGGCAGCCGATGCGCGATATCCGCGGCTAAGTATCCGACTCCACATAACTTTTTGATGTGCCCCTCCGTGACGGAGGAGGCCATCCACTTGCCTCCCACTCCGGACATGTTTGAGAGTTGAGGAGAAGGATGCGGACTTGGGCGCTAGAGCTCGAGTGCGCGAGAATGGATGAGCAAGGAGGAAGAAGGCGTGGGTAGAAAAAGGTGAGATCTTATCCCTTTATAAGGGCGGACTAAACTATGCACCCCCACTAGCCTAGTAAAACTCGCTTATCCCCCAAGCGCCGTAATTGATGGCGCGGTTGGGTTACCCACGTCCGTATTGATGAGAATCCCGTAATAAGGGGGACACGATCTCTGCTTTGACAAGACGTGTCAAGAAACCGCCTCGCGTTATGTGCGGGGCTGGTTAAAGAAAAACGGTTCAAATAATTACCGGGCCGTGGCATGATGTCATGCTGCCAAAACGTGTCAGCAGATTTGATTTGTGGTAATATTATTCTCTCTACGGTGGTATGTGGAACTTATTTTGCAGGGTCGGACACTATCCTTGTATTCAAATTCTTCCGTGGTGTATTCGGAGGAGGAACCCACCTTGCAATGCCGAAGACAACACTGTGCGCCGGACTCATCGTCATTGAAGCCTGGTTCAGGGGCTACTGAGGGAGTCCTGGATTAGGGGGTCTCCGGACAGCCGGACTATATCCTTTGGCCGGACTGTTGGACTATGAAGATACAAGATTTAAGACTTCGTCCCGTGTCCGGATGGGACTCTACTTGGCGTGGAAGGCAAGCTAGGCAATACGGATATGTGTATCTCCTCCTTTGTAATCGACCTTGTGTAACCCTAACCTCTCCGGTGTCTATATAAACCGGAGGGTTTTAGTCCGTAGGACAACATACAATCATACCATAGGCTAGCTTCTAGGGTTTAGCCTCTCTGATCTCGTGGTAGATCGACTCTTGTACTACCATATCATCAATATTAATCAAGCAGGACGTAGGGTTTTACCTCCATCAAGAGGGCCCGAACCTGGGTAAAACATCGTGTCCCCTGCCTCCTGTTACCATCCGCCTTAGACGCACAGTTCGGGACCCCCTACCCGAGATCCGCCGGTTTTGACACCGACACCGGCCAAATGATTTTTTGCAAATATTCACCCACAAACTGACTTCCTTGGAGGAGCGCGAGGAACTCACGTTGCTTAACCTTCACCATTCCAGTAGGAATATGCTATTTCCGGAACTGATCCTTGAATTTTTGCCCAGGTGATTTCTTCATCGGTAGACCACATGGTTTTTGCATTTTCCCACCATATGGTGGCAGCGCCTTCAAGATAATGAGTTGCAAATGGAACTTTGTCATCTTCTTCAGTACGAGCAATCTCAAGTTTCCTCTCAATGGTTCGCAACCAATCATCTACATCCAAGGGATCTATAACCTGACTGAAACTGGGAGGCTTGGTTCTCTGAAAATCTGACAGCTTGGAGTGATGACCATTCTGATTTCCATTCTGCCCAACCACAGCTTGCACACTCCTTAATATTGCAATCAGATCATTATTTCTCCTTTCCTTAAAAATATGCAGGTTTTGCTCGGGGGAGGGCGGATTTGGCGGTGGAACGTACGGCTCGGGGGAGTGTCCTGCCTGTCGTGCGAAATGACGAACAGGAACATCCTCACAAGCGTCACTATTGCTGCCTCCCCGCGTCATCCTATTGTGGATTTTTCCCAAGACAACGCAACCGAGATGAGGAACATCCAAAATAAATTGGGGAAAAGCCAACAACAAAACCCGAGAGAAAGAGAAATGAAGAAGAAGAAAAATACGACGAATAAAATAGAGTTCCAACATAATTATACATAGACTCATACATGAAATATAGACAACATGTCAAGTTCAACTACTCTCATACATGAAACGGAGCATCATGACTCGTACGACTACATCCGTACATCATCCTGAGATCTACGGATAGTCAAACGCTCTACTGCTCTGCTGGTGCTGCAGGGTCCTCTCCTGAAGCGGACTCAGATCCCGAACTAACGACGTTAACCGAAACCTTCGGGTTAAAGGTAACACGACGATGCTGCCTCGAGGGATCTCCCTCCGGGGCAGGTGCAGGGTGAAGCATCAGGGCTACGGGAGTAGTGAGAAGTGAAACCCACTCGACAGGAGCACCGAGAGGGTTCACGGTTGATGTGCCCGAGCTACTCGGAGGAGTAACCGGTGAAATAGGTGAATTAGAACTGGATGGAATATAAGTGGTAAATCCCGTAGATGATGGGGTAGTGAAAGATCCAGTAGCAGCTAAAGCAGTGCGAGCACAAGTCAGCTCTCGAGCCAGCTCGTGAATCATAAGGTAGCTAGCAGTGATGTAACGAGAAAGGTGGCTAGCAACACTAATAGACTCCAGATCAATGACAGGAAAACGGACACGACCGTTGTCATGAAGTGAGGGGTAGAGGTGGAAACCTGGGTGGTTCTGCATCCGGACCTCGTTATAACGAAGCTCGACAAGGACCTCGAATGCATCAAACTGGACGGCTTGGGAAGCGGTAGAAGCAAAACCGCTCCGAGAGGTATGAGTGTATGTGCTGGAATCTGAACTGGTGCGCAGAGTAACCACTGCGTGATACTCATACACTGAATCTGCTAGACGCTCCCGGCACACACGTTAGACTGGGTCGTCACTGAGGGGGTACAGCCGACGCCACATGTTATGAAGGAGATGCGGCGACGCGTACGGCATCAGCTGCAACTGGCATGGATACGGCACCGGATTCATCTACACTCACAACCATTAATAGGTTAGCATAAAAATAAAACGAGTGCATACAATGCAACAACCAGCTAGAAATGCTACTGGCACTCAACCTATATTCTTAACCAATGTCCAGTTAACACGTCATAGTCTAGCATGGCCTACTGTCAGCGTGGCTCTGATACCAAGCGTTGTGGCACCTTGGCTCAGAGCAACCGGTTTACCATGCATTGCCAGCCCAGAGACCATGTCTTCTGGAAACACACAACATCTTGGTACAGAAAGCAACCGCTTTATTGATGCTAGCGGAACAAAGTTCATATTACAACAAGTGGCGAGGCCAAGCGGCACACACGGTGCAGCTGAACAATATGTACATTATTTAGCGAACATAAAGGGGCCTCGATCATAACAACTACGCGGCAGTGGAACGACATCGTAGCAGAACTCCATAGCACAGGGACACCGATGTGGACACGATCTAGACTCGGACAACACTCCTTTCCAACGTGACTTTCCTGAAAGCTAGCATGACACGCCAGGTCAGTACATTGAATGTACTTGCAAGCTCACAACAAACATAAACATAATGACAAACAATATCATGATAATTAACCAATTACTTCACTAATGCATCATCATATCATACATGCAGTGATCATGATCTTGGGATATATGTCCCTCGGACTTTCTTACCAAACGGTGATCACTCTCGGATCACAAACGGACCAACCTCTTGGTCTTTGATCAGGTTACCTCGTAACCAAACGGTGATCTTTCTGAGATCACAAACCGACCAACAACTTGGTCTCCACCAACACAATGATTTCTTAATCATCATCTCATCAACAGTGCAAAGTTCATAGCTTAGTGTGCAAAATTAATTAAACGTTGACCCATGGTGTGACCTACTTTCGAGCGTGTCCATAACCGTGGACTTGGCTATCGATAGATTGAATACACTATGCAGAGGTAGCACACTGTACCCACACAACAGAACCCATGGCCTCGCACTCCCATTCGGGTGGACCAACGACGTTCCAACGAAACCCCCCCATTGCCATGACACTCTCCTGGCCACTCCGACTCACTCCCCACTGGGCTAGTCCTGGGTGGCCCCGTGTCTACCAAAGACACCAACGGCCACCGTCGTGGCAAAACATAAACGGTCCCAAACGGGGACAAGGTACCATAACAACAATCGGCACACAAGGTTATGTCTGCTTACCGGGCCAGGGTACCGCACGCCCATAACCTTCCCTCGTTGGAGGCACCGACCAGAGGCATGACAACGGACTGAATAAAGGCCTTCCCATAAATACAAATGTGGTTGCACTGGGAAAAAATCGATTCAGTGGCACCGTGACCCGATCAACGATATGTTCAAGTTGAGTTATTATCAGGTTCAACTTACAGTGAAAGTAACCGGTGTCATGATATGCCATGAAATGCAGCACTAACATATGCATCATATATCAACAGAAATAACTGGCTCAATCATATCCACACTAAGCATATACATCAATAACTCATAACACCTCTCTGGTTATGATTAATCATCACTTTAAACAGAATCATTACTAGCATATTTCATTTTTCTTATTCAAGAAAAATAACTCAACTAATTCATTATTTCCATAAACATATTACTTCTTCATAACAAATATTCTTCTAATTACTTAACCAACTTAGTTAGCTTCAAACTTCTACAAACTAAGCATATCAATACCAACAAGCATCCAATAGAATATAAATATTTATTCTAGTGATTTAAATGCATGGATGAAACCATTAATTCAAGTGGAAAAAAATCACAAATATTGTAGTGGCACCATGAAAATGTTGTTGTGGCTTGCCTTAGTGCAGATGAGGTTCACAATCCTCCTGGTGATCCTCAAGACAAGCTTCACTTTCTGAAAACAATTATAAACACAGAAAGAAAACATCAAGAACCCTTCTGAAATTCACCAGAAAATCTAGACAGCAGGGAAAAATCTTATTTTTGTTGAGCCTCTAGACCTTTTCATCAAGAACACAATGCAAAAAGAATCAATTCATTTGGACTTATGGTTAAAAAGTTTTGGATGTTTGAAGTTCTCTGGATAATATTAAATTTAAATTTAAATAAAACAGAACTGGGGCGGGGTGACGTCGAAGGCGTAAACCCCGCGGGTGCCACCACTCGTACCGCTTCGGGCGCGGCCAGAGTGGCTGACTAGCGAGCCCCACTAGTCAGGTGAGAGGGAGGGGGAGCTGGAAACAGAGGGCGGCAAGGCTCTGCCGGAGCACATGCCGGCGAGGAGGGCAACTTGGCCCGAGCTAGAGGGATGGATCGAAAGAGGAGACGAAGGTGCACCTGCCCGTACCTGTAGGTTAGCTAGGGGTGGTCGGACGGCGTTGGAAACGGCCTCTCTAGCGGTGACAGAAAGAAGAGGTCACCAGAGTTGGAGATGACGACGACCAGAGGCAGCACCAAGGGCTCCAACCGGGCGGAACGGCACCACCGAGGCACGGCGGAGGCCCTGTAAGGGTGGCCCGAGCCTGGGAGGGGCTGGAGCTATGGAGACGACCCGAGGGGATCGCCGGTGAGCTGAAGCTTAGGGACGGCGGCCTGCCCGGCTGGGCTACGGCTTCCTACTGGTTTGTGGAGGGTATGTGAGGAGTGGATGATGCTCGAGGAGGCTGGGTAGGGCTGTATTTATAGCCAAGAGGGGTGAGGGGCTCGGGATCCACCGAAGGACACCTGGACACGGCGCCTGGCGACGAACGACGTCAGTGAGCGAGGGGGAAGGTGACGAACACAGTGCGCAGCGCACTATTGGGTTGGCTGGACCGCGCCCGTGCTCGCTGCGGCGAGCTCCAGCGTCGGTGAGCGCCAGGAGAGAGTTAAGGGGGTCGGAACGATGATCGTGGCGAAGTTTGGCAAGGCGCGGCAGGCATGGAAGCGAGAACGCGATCAACAGAGGCTCTGGCACGACGTAGAGCGCGTCGGCCGTATGCCAGCACGCCTAGACGAACGCGGTCACCACGTGAACTATGACATCAGGCTACGCTAATCCTAAACTTCATGTCTGGCGTGTAGTCCGTGGTAGATTGAGTTGTTACAGCACTTGGAGTTGAGCTCAGGGGCAGTAAGATGGATTTTATCTCCCTGGTAAGTTTCTAGACAGTAACTTTGAGAACTTACTGAGGTCAAAATACTAAGAGTTGGGAGCTGAGCTTTGGAGGTTAGCAATCATCTACGAAGGTGATGATGCACAAGAAAATTCACCCACAATTGAGCAAGTAAAATGGTAGTTGCTGTAGAAACTACCATTTCTGTCGACAACAGAAAATATTTTCTGTGGCAAAAATATTCCAAAAAGTGATGCAATATTTTCGCTCAGGAAGGTTCCCTAGGGTTCAAAGAATATGTGGGAATTTTCTTAGATTTTTGTGGGCAAGAAAAATTGGGGTTGCTTTGGAACACAATGGACTAGTTAGTGTTTTAGAGAGAAAATGAATATTTTTCATTTAAGAAAAATATTCATAATATTATTTTGAGATGGATCCGAGAAGAAATGATGTCTAGATAGAGAAATAAGTCACTTGGGTGAAAGTCAAGGGGGTACCCAAGTGTTTAAGTCCACCTGAAGTGATTCAAAAAATTTCAAATTCAAATCCAAACCAACTGAAAATCAGACAAAGAGAGAAGGGCAAAAACTAGGCTGTCACACCAAGAAATGAATGATCTCATAAGCGATCACTAAGCATAATTAACACCGAATAATGCACCACAAGTAGGATACAATTTCATTGCATAATTATTGACTTCCGTGCTTGCATAGGGAATCACAAACCTTAACACCAATATTCTTACTAAAGCATAATTACTCATCAACATGACTCATATATCACATCATAATATCTCAAAACTATTACTAAGAATCAAGTTTATTTTGTCCAATAATATCCAGGAAAGGTTTTATTATATCCTTCTTGGATTTCTATCACTTCGGGACTAATTTTTCATGTGTTGCTTTTGATAAGCTCAAACAAATATAAGTGAAGATCATGAGCATAATATTTCTTCTCTCAAATTAATTTAAGTGAAGCAAGAGAGAATTTCTTGAAAATTTTAATAACTCTCAGATAAATCTAAGTGAAGCAAGAGAGAATTTCTTCAAAAATACTAAAGCACACCGTGCTCAATAATATATAAGTGAAGCACTAGAGCAAGTCCATAGCTCATAAAAAATTAAGTGAATAGAGAACAATTCTAACAAGTCATGACATAGTTTTGGCTCTCTCGAATAGTTGTGCCCAACAAGGACTCAAGACATAAAACAAAAAATAAAACAAGAAAAGACTCATATCATACAAGATGCTCCAAGCAAAACACATAGTATGTGACGAATAAAAATATAGCTTCGAGTAAAATACTGATGGTCGTTAGAAGAAAGAGGGGATGACACTCGGGGCACCCCCAAGCTTAGTTGCATGCTCTCTTCTGGATAATAGCTTGGTATGCTGGGGCATTCCCAAGCTTAGGCTCTTCTTACTCCTTATTCCTTCATCGATCGTAAGATAACCCAAAACTTGAAAACTTCAACCACACAAAACTCAACAAAAGTCTTCGTGAGATCCGTTAGTATAAGAAAACAAATCACTACTATAAGTGATGTAGTAAAACAGTTCATATTTTGTTATTGCATTATATCTACTATATTCCAACTTTTCTATGGCAAAAACTCATCAAAGAAAACCATAGAGCCATCAAAACAAGCACACAACGCAAACAAAACAGAATCTGTCAAAAACAGAACAGTCTGTAGCAATCCGGATATTTCGAATACTTTTCTAACTCCAAAAACTCAGAAAAATTAGGACGACCTGGGAAATTTGTATATTAATCTACTGCAAAAGGAATTTGTATTTTATCGCTCTTTGGTTAAAAACGAAAATTATTTCCGGGAGCGCAAAAGTTTCTGTTTTTTTAGCAAGATCAATCAACTATCACCCAAGAAGATCCTAAAAGCTTTACTTGGCACAAACACTAATTAAAACACAAAAAACACAATCATAACAGTAGAATAATTGTGCAAACACTCAAGAACAGAAAGCAAAAAAGCAAAAATAAAATTTATTCATTGGGTTGCCTCCCAACAAGCGCTATAGTTTTACGCCCTTAGCTAGGCATAAAGCAAGGATCTATGTTTTGTCATCTTTGTTCGTAATTTCCCTAGGGGTGTTCTTGTCATGAGGTTTTTTAAAGACAACATAAAACATATTATCCATAGAAACCTTAGCATTCCTAAGTTTGTTTTCATCATATCCCCTTTGATTTCCCGCAACAATCCAAGAGTGATGTTGATTAACATTATTGAAAACTTGTTGGATTATATCTAAAACGGGGACTTCTTTTTTAAGGTTCTCATCAAAGATTTTATTATCCCCAAGCAAATGCCTTAACACATAATCACTATTGTAAAGAATTTTGTCTATCATGGGCTTTTCATGATTCATACCATAAAAATCAAAGATTTCCCTAGCTTCCCGTATTATGTAGTCAAATTCAATCACAAGAACGAGAGTGGCTAACTTTTTAGCTTTTGGATTCATTATAACGGGAAGCTCGAAAAACAATCTTTCCAAAGTAGCATGAGTACGGATAAATTTGCTTTCAAGTTTTAGAACTAGTGCTAAAATAGCATCCACATAAGATCTAGTAGTCCTAAGTATAGGCGCATCATCAAGACTTAAATTTCCAACACAATTGAAAAATTGTTGTTTACGTTCTTTTCCCATAACATTCCCTTGCCCCAAGATAAAAGTTTTAGCATCCAAATTGCCCGTATGTCCTATCTTAGGAGTTAGGCCATCATCTGTTGGTGCCATACCAAAATCACTCATGATTGCAAGCAAATGATAGATCTGGCGAGAAAACGGTGAACGAAAAAGAGGGGCGAATAAAAACGGTAAATTTTTATGAAGTGGGGGAGATGAAAACGAGAGGCAAATGGAAAATAGTGTAAATTGTGAGGAGATGAGATTTGTGATTAGGAACCTGGTATATGTTGAAGATCCTCCCCGGCAACGGCGCCAGAAATTCCTTTTGATGGCGGCTTGAAGCTACGTCGGTATTTCCCCGAAGAGGAAGGGATGATGCACACAACGGTAGTAGGTATTTCCCTCAGTGATGAAACCAAGGTTATCGAACCAGTAGGAGAACCAAGCAAAACAACATAAATAGCACCTGCATCCAAATAACAAATACTCGCAACTTGACGTGTAAAAGGGGTTGTCAATCCCTTTGAGGTAGCGGCGCCCCAATATAGGCAAACGAACGTGAATAAAATTATAGTAGATTGATAGATCGAACGCCAAATAAAATAAATAAGAATAAAACACAGCAAGGTATTTTTGTATTTTTGGTTTAATAGATCTGAAAATAAAAGCAAAGGAAAAGTAGATCGCAAAGGCAAATAATATGAGAAAGAGACCTGGGGCCCGTAGGTTTCACTAGTGGCTTCTCTCGAGAAAAATAGCAAACGGTGGGTAAACAAATTACTATTGGGCAATTGATAGAACTTCAAATAATCATGACGATATCCAGGCAATGATCATTACATAGGCATCACGTCCAAGATTAGTAGACCGACTCCTGCCTGCATCTACTACTATTACTCCACACATCAACTGCTATCCAGCATGCATCTAGTGTATTAAGTTCATGGAGAAACGGAGTAATGCAATAAGAACTTTGACATGATGTAGAAAATATCTATGTATGTAGAGATAGACCCCATTGTTTTATCCTTAGTAGCTGATACGTATCCGTCGTATCTATAATTATTGATTGTTCCATGCCAATATTCTATAACTTTCATATACTTTTGGCAACTTTTTATACTATTTTTGGGACTAACATATTGATCCAGTGCCCAGTGTCAGTTCCTGTTTGTTGCATGTTTTTTGTTTCGCAGAATATCCATATCAAACGGAGTCCAAACGGGATAAAAACTGACGGAGATTTTTTGGAATATATATGATTTTTGGGAAGAAAAATCCATGCGAGACGGTGCCCAAGGGGGCCACGAGGCAGGGGGCGCCCTAGGGGGGCAGGCGTGCCGCTGACCCTCGTGGCCACCCCATAAGGCAGTTGGTGCCCTTCTTTTGCCGCAATAAAGCTAATATCCGGATAGAGACCGTGTTAAAATTTCAGCCCAATCGGAGTTACGGATCTCCGGGAATATAAGAAACGGTGAAAGGGAAGAATTTGAGAACGCGGAAACAGAGAGAGAGACAGAGAGACAAATCCAATCTCAGAGGGGCTCTCGCCCCTCCCACACCATGGAGGCCAAGGACCAGAGGGGAAACCCTTCTCCCATCTAGGGAGGAGGTCAAGCAAGAAGAAGACAAAGGGGACCCCTCTCCCCTTCTCTTCCGGTGGCGCCGGAACGCTGCCGTGGCCATCATCATCACCGCAATCTTCACCAACAACTTCGCCGCCATCATCACCAACTATTCCCCCCTCTATGCAGCGGCGTAACCTCTCTCTTACCCGCTATAATCTCTACTTAAACATGGTGCTCAACGCTATATATTATTTCCCAATGATGTATGGCTATCCTATGATGTTTGAGTAGATCTGTTTTGTCCTATGGGTTATTTGATGATCAAGATTGGTTTGAGTTGCATGTTTTATCATTGGTGCTGTCCTATGGTGCTCTCCGTGTCGCGCAAGCGTGAGGGATCCCCGCTGTAGGGTGTTGCAATACGTTCATGATTCTCTTATAGTGGGTTGCATGAGTGACTGAAACGCAAAGCCGAGTAAGGGGGTTGTTGCATATAGGATAAAGAGGACTTGATGCTTTAATGCTATGGTTGGGTTTTACCTTAATGATCTTTAGTAGTTGCGGATGCTTGCTAGAGTTCCAATCATAAGTGCATATGATCCAAGTAGAGAAAGTATGTTAGCTTATGCCTCTCCCTCATAGAAAATTGCAGTAATGATTACCGGTCTAGTTATCGATTGCCTAGGGACAAATAACTTTCTCGTAACAACAAGCTCTCTACTAAAACTAATTTAGTTGTGTATTTATCTAAACATCCCCTACTTTTTGTTTACGTGCTCGTTATTATCTTGCAAACCTATCCAACAACACCTACAAAGTACTTCTAGTTTCATACTTGTTCTAGGTAAAGCGAACGTCAAGCGTACGTAGAGTTGTATCGGTGGTCGATAGAACTTGAGGGAATATTTTTCTGCCTTTAGCTCCTCGTTGGGTTCGACACTCTTACTTATCGAAAACTGTTGCAATCCCCTATACTTGTGGGTTATCAAGACCTTTTCCTGGCGCCGTTGCCGGGGAGCAATAGCGTGGGGTGAATAGTCTCGTGTGTGCTTGTTTGCCTTATCACTAAGTAATTTTTATTTGCTGTTCTTAGTTGTTCTTTATCTTTACTTATGGATATGGAACACGAAATACCAAAAAAATTAGGTGTATTTGCTGCTCATGGAGATGAGGAACCTCCTAAAACCCTCGATGCTCGTTATGTGACAGATATTATGTACTACTTTGATAATCCAGAGAAAACCCCATTCAATTTGGTAATGGGAGACACGTTGGATCAACGTGAATACTTTAGGGATTATCGCTTGACTCAAAAAGGGAAACTATTATGGGATCAAATTTATATGATGAAATGGTATGCTAGGCAACTATGCTTGAGATATGATTATACTTGTTGCTCTAGGATGAAGGCTCCACACCTTCCCTTTTTATGAAAATTTAATGATAATGAAACTTTGGCTTCTTATTCTAGAGGTATATATGAATATTATGATGTGCAACAAATAGAAGAATTTGTTGCTTTTAAGGGTGCTTATGAAATTGAATCTTTGTTTGAAAAGTATGAAGCTTTTGATGATGATGTTTATAGGCCTGAAAATTTTGCTATATTGAAATATTGCTATGAGAATTATGAATACAATTCCTATATTGATGCACTTATTGAGAAAGTCTCCGCTGTCCAAGAAGAGACTAATATTTTGCAGGAGTCTATGGAAGAAGAAATTGATGAAACTGTGAGCTCATTGGATGAAAAAGATGATGAGGAGAGCGAAGAACAAAAGGAGGAAGAGCGGATTAGCTACCCGTGCGCACCTTCTAATGAGAGTAACTCTTCAACTCATACATTATTTAATTTCCCTTCGTGCTTACCGAAGGATGATTGCTATGATCCCGTTGATTCTTTTGAAATATCCCTTTTTAATGATGCTTGCTATGCTTGTGGCCAAGATGCCAATATGAATTATGCTCATGGAGATGAACTTGCTATGGTTCCTTATGTTAAACATGAAATTGTTGCTATTGCACCCACGCATGATAGTCCTATTATCTTTTTGAATTCTCCCGACTACACTATATCGGCGAAGTCTGCACTTATTAAGGATTATATTGATGGGTTGCGTTTTACCACTACACATGATGATTTTGATAGATATAATATGCATGTGCTTGCTGCTCCTACTTGCAATTATTATGAGAGAGGATCTACATCTCCGCCTCTCTATGTTTCCAATACGAGAAAATTGCAAGAAACTGTTTATACTATGCATTGGCCTTCACTATGTGTGCATGAATTGTTCTTTTACGACATGCCGATGCATAGGAAGAGAGTTAGACTTCGTTGTTACTTGATATATGTTACTTTGTGCTCACTACTAAATTACAAATCATTGCTACTTAAAATTGTCTTTGATATACCTTGGGATCTGGGAGGATTCACTACTTGAGCACTATATGCCTAGCTTAATGGCTTTAAAGAAAGTGCTGCCAGGGAGACAACCCGAAAGTTTTAGAGAGTCATTTATTTCTGGTGTGTGCTTTTATAAGGTTAAAAAAATAAAAATAATGTGCCAAGATTTGCCTTTAGGATGTTTACTTTGCTTGTTGGTTTGTACGGTGCAGGACAGAAACTTTGGCTGTAGTGCGCGATTTTTCGTTTTTTACTGGAACGTCAAACGGTTCTGATTCCTGTTGCACTGTCTTTCTATAATTTTTTTTATTTTTACTATTTTTGGCATAATTTTTCAAGTATCATAAGTATGGTGAATGTTCAGATTATTACAGACTGTTCTGTTTTAGACAGATTCTGTTTTTGATGCATAGTTTGCTTGTTTTGATGGAACTAACGATTTATATCACTGGATTAAGCCATGGAAAAGTTATATTACAGTAGACACAATGCAAAAACAAAATATGAATTGGTTTGCAACATTACTTAGAGTAGTGATTTGCTTTATTATACTAATGGATCTTACCGAGTTTTCTGTTGAAGTTTTGTGTGGATGAAGTGTTCGATGATCGAGAAGGTCTCGATGTGAGAAGAAGGAAGAGAGGAAAGATCTCAAGATTGGGGATGTCTGAGGCACCCCAAGTAAATATTCAAGGATACTCAAGCGTCTAAGCTTGGGGATGCCCCGGAAGGCATCCCCTCTTTCTTCAACAAGTATCGGTATGTTTTCGGATTCGTTTCGTTCATGCGATATGTGCAATCTTGGAGCGTCTTTTGCATTTAGTTCTAATTTTTCTTTTATGCACCATGCTGGTATGAGATAGTCCTTGGTTTATTTATATAATGCTCTATGCACTTCACTTATATCTTTTGAGTATGTCTTTATAGAATGCTTCATGTGCTTCACTTATATCATTTGAAGTTTGGATAGCCTGTTTCTCTTTACATAGAAAACCGCCATTTGTAGAATGCTCTTTTGCTTCACTTATATTTGTTAGAGAACGGGAATATCTTTTGTAGAAAGGATTAAACTCTCTTGCTTCACTTATATCTATTTAGAGAGATGACAGAATTGGTCATTCACATGGTTAGTCATAAAATCCTACATAAAACTTGTAGATCACTGAATATGATATGTTTGATTCCTTGCAATAGTTTTGCGATATAAAGATGGTGATATTAGAGTCATGCTAGTGGGTAGTTGTGGATTAGTAGAAATAATTGTGTTGAGGTTTGTGATTCCCGTAGCATGCACGTATGGTGAATCGTGATGTAACGAAGTCGGAGCATGAGGTATTTATTGATTGTCTTCCTTATGAGTGGCGGTCGGGGACGAACGATGGTCTTTTCCTACCAATCTATCCCCTAGGGGCATGCATAGTAGTACTTTGCTTCGAGGGCTGATAAAATTTTGCAATAAGTATGTGATTCTTTATGACTAATGTTGAGTCCATGGATTATACACACTCTCACCCTTCCATCATTGCTAGCCTCTCTAGTATCGCGCAACTTTTGCCGGTACCATAAACCCACCATATACCTTCCTCAAAACAGCCGCCATACCTACCTATCATGGCATTTCCATAGCCATTCCGAGATATATTGCCATGCAACTTCCATCATCATCATATACATGACTTGAGCTTTCATTGTCATATTGCTTTGCATGATCGTAAGATAGCTAGCATGATGTTTTCATGGCTTGTCCGTTTTTATGTCATTGCTACGCTAGATCATTGCACATCCCGGTACACCGCTGGAGGCATTCATATAGAGTCATATCTTTATTCTAGATATCGAGTTGTAATATTGAGTTGTAAGTAAATAAAAGTTTGATGATCATCATTATTAGAGCATTGTCCCAGTGAGGAAAGGATGATGGAGACTATGATTCCCCCACAAGTCGGGATGAGACTTCAGACGAAAAAAAGAAAAAAAAAGAGAAATGCCAAAAAAAGAGAAGGCCCCAAAAAATGAGAGACAAAGAGAGAAGGGGCAATGTTACTATCCTTTTACCACACTTGTGCTTCAAAGTATCACCATGTTCTTCATATAGAGAGTCTCTTGAGTTATCACTTTCATATACTAGTGCGAATTTTCATTATAGAACTTGGCTTGTATATTCCGATGATGGGCTTCCTCAAATGCCCGAGGTCTTCATGAGCAAGCAAGTTGGATGCACACCCACTTAGTTTTTGGTCTGAGCTTTCATACACTTATAGCTCTTAGTGCATCCGTTGCATGGAAATCCCTACTCTCTCACATTGATATCTATTGATGGGCATCTCCATAGCCCGTTGATACGCCTAGTTGATGTGAGACTATCTTCTCCTTTTTGTCTTCTCCACAACCACCATTCTATTCCACCTATAGTGCTATATCCATGGCTCACGCTCATGTATTGCGTGAGGGTTGAAAATGCTGAAGCGCGTTAAAAAGTATGAACCAATTGCTCGGCTTGTCATCGGGGTTGTGCATGATGTGAATATTTTGTGTGGTGAAGATGGAGCATAGCCAGACTATATGATTTTGTAAGGATAACTTTCTTTGGCCTTGTTATTTTGAAAAGACATGATTGCTTTATTAGTAGGCTTGAAGTATTATTGTTTTTATGTCAAATGATAGACTATTGCTTTGAATCACTCGTATCTTAATATTCAAGCCATGATTATATATGTGATCAAGATTATGCTAGGTAGCATTCCACATCAAAAAATATCTTTTTATCATTTACCTACTCGAGGACGAGCAGGAATTAAGCTTGGGGATGCTGATACGTCTCCGTCGTATCTATAATTTTTTATTGTTCCATGCCAATATTCTATAACTTTCATATACTTTTGGCAACTTTTTATACTATTTTTGGGACTAACATATTGATCCAGTGCCCAGTGCCAGTTCCTGTTTGTTTCATGTTTTTTGTATCGCAGAATATCCATATCAAACAGAGTCCAAACGGGATAAAAATTGATGGAGATTTTTTTGGAATATATATGATTTTTGGGAAGAAAAATCCACGCGAGACGGTGCCCGAGGGGGCCACGAGGCAGGGGGCGCGCCCCAGGGGGTAGGCGCGCCCCTGACCCTCATGGCCACCCCATAAGGCGGTTGGTGCCATTCTTTCGCTACAAGAAAGCTAATATCCGGATAGAGATCGTGTTAAGATTTCAGCCCAATCGGAGTGACGGATCTCCGGGAATATAAGAAACGGTGAAAGGGAAGAATCTGAGAACGCAGAAACAGAGAGAAACAGAGAGAGACAGAGAGACAGATCCAATCTCGGAGGGGCTCTCGCCCCTCCCACGCCATGGAGGCCAAGGACCAGAGGGGAAACCCTTCTCCCATCTAAGGAGGAGGTCAAGGAAGAAGAAGACGAAGGGGCCCCCTCTCCCCTTCTCTTCCGGTGGTGCCGAAACGCTGCCGTGGCCAACATCATCACCGCAATCTTCACCAACAACTTCACCGCCATCATCACCAACTCTTCCCCCCTCTATGCAGTGGTGTAACCTCTCTCTTACCCGCTGTAATCTCTACTTAAACGTGGTGCTCAACGCTATATATTATTTCCCCATGATGTATGGCTATCCCATGATGTTTGAGTAGATCCGTTTTGTCCTATGGGTTATTTGATGATCAAGATTGGTTTGAGTTGCATGTTTTATCATTGGTGCCGTCCTATGGTGCTCTCCGTGTCGCACAAGCATGAGGGAACCCCGCTGTAGTGTGTTGCAATACGTTCATGATTCACTTATAGTGGGTTGCGTGAGTGACTAAAACACAAACCCGAGTAAGGGGGTTGTTGCGTATGGGATAAAGAGGACTTGATGCTTTAATGCTATGGTTGGGTTTTACCTTAATGATCTTTAGTAGTTGCGGATGCTTGCTAGAGTTCCAATCATAAGTGCATACGATCCAAGTAGAGAAAGTATGTTAGCTTATGCCTCTCCCTCATATAAAATTGCAATAATGATTACCGGTCTAGTTATCGATTGCCTAGGGACAAATACCTTTCTCGTAACAACAACCTCTCTACTAAAACTAATTTAGTTGTGTCTTTATCTAAACAGCCCCTAATTTTTATTTACATGCTCTTTATTATCTTGCAAACCTATCCAACAACACCTACAAAGTACTTCTAGTTTCATACTTGTTCTAGGTAAAGCGAACGTCAAGCGTACGTAGAGTTGTATCGGTGGTCGATAGAACTTGAGGGAATATTTGTTCTGCCTTTAGCTCATCGTTGGGTTCGACACTCTTACTTATCGAAAACTGTTGAGATCCCCTATACTTGTGGGTTATCAGTAGCAACGATACTACGTGTCGGTTCCCCTTCTGTCACTGGGATCAAGCACCTTAAGATCGAACCAACTGCAAAGCACCTCTTCCCATTGCAAGATAAATAGATCAAGTTGGCCAAACAAAACCCAAATATTGGAGAAGAAATATGAGGCTATAAGCAATCATGCATATAAGAGATCAAAGAATCTCAAATAACTTTCATGGATATAAAAAGATAGATCTAATCATAAACTCAAAGTTCATCCGATCCCAACAAACACACCGCAAAAAAGAGTTACATCATAGGGATCTCCAAGAGACCATTGTATTGAGAATCAAATGAGAGAGGGGAAGCCATCTAGCTACTAACTATGGACCCGAAGGTCTGCAAAGAATTACTCACGCATCATCGGAGAGGCACCAATGGAAGTGGTGAACCCCTCTGTGGTGGTGTCTATATTGGATCTGGTGGTTCTGGACTCTGTAGCGGCTGGAATTGATTTTCGTCAACTCCCCTAGGGTTTCTGGAATATTGGGGTATTTATAGAGCAAAGAGGCGGTCCGGGGGGCACCCGAGGTGGGCACAACCCACCAGGGCGCGCCTGGGCCTCCTGGTGCGCCCTGGTGGGTTGTGCTCCCCTCGGAGCACCCCCCCGGGCGCTCCCTTGACCCACTGGGTGTCTTCTGGTCCATCAAAAATCTTCGTAAAGTTTCTTTGCATTTGGACACTGTTTGGTATTGATTTCCTGCGATGTAAAAACATGCAGAAAACAGCAACTAGCCCTTGGCACCATGTCAATAGGTTAGTACCAAAAATGATATAAAATGACTATAAAATGATTATAAAACATCCAAGATTGATAATATAACAACATGGAACAATAAAAAATTATAGATATGTTGGAGACGTATCATGGTCAGGCATTGAGTCTGACTCAACTTCACACCTTGTAACAGAGGCAAGAACCCTTTCTTTGACTGATCCATTTTGAACTTCTTCAAAACTTTATCAAGGTATGTGCTTTGTGAAAGTCCTATTAAGCATCTTGATCTATCTCTATAGATCTTGATGCCTAATATATAAGCAGCTTCACCGAGGTCTTTCATTGAAAACTATTATTCAAGTATCCTTTTATGCTATCCAGAAATTCTATATCATTTCCAATCAACAATATGTCATCCACATATAATATTAGAAATGCTACAGAGCTCCCACTCACTTTCTTGTAAATACAGCCTTCTCCGAAAGTGTGTATAAAACCATATGCTTTGATCACCTCATCAAAGTGTATATTCCAACTCCGATATGCTTGCACCAGTCCATAGATGGATCGATGGAGTTTGCACACTTTGTTAGCACCTTTAGGATCGACAAAACCTTCTGGTTCCATCATATACAACTCTTCTTTTAGAAATCCATTAAGGAATGTAGTTTTGACATCCACTTTCCAGATTTCATAATCATAAAATGCGGTAATTTCTAACATGATTCAGACAGACTTAAGCATCATTACGGGTGAGAGAGTCTCGTCGTAGTCAACTCCTTGAACTTGTCGAAAACCTTTTGCGATAAGTCAAGCTTTGTAGGCAGTAATATTACCATCAACGTCAGTCTTATTCTTGATTATCCATTTATTCTCTATGGCTCGCTGATCATCGGGCAAGTCCTCCAAAGTCCACACTTTGTTCTCATACATGGATCCTATCTCAGATTTCATGGCCTCAAGCCATTTATCGGAATCTGGGCTCATCATAACTTCTTCATAGTTCGTAGGTTCGTCATGGTCTAGTAACATGACTTCCAGAACAGGGTTACCATACCACTCTGGTGCGGAATGTGCTCTATTGACCTACAAGGTCCAGTAGTATCTTGATCTGAAATTTCATAATCATTATCATTAGCTTCCTCTCTAGTTGGTGCAGGCATCACAGGAACAGATTTCTCTGATGAGCTACTTTCCAATTCGAGAGAAGGTACAATTACCTCATAAAGTTCTACTTTCCTCCCACTCACTTCTTTCGAGAGAAACTCCTTCTCTAGAAAGTTTCCATTCTTGGCAACAAAGATCTTGTCTTTTGATATGTGATAGAAGGTGTACCCAATTGTTTCCTTAGGGTATCCTATGAAGACGCACTTCTCCGATTTGGCTTCGAGCTTATCAGGCTGAAGCCTTTTGACAGAAGTGTCGCAACCCCAAACTTTAAGAAACGACATCTTAGGTTTCTTGCCAAACCACAGTTCATACGGTGTCATCTCAACGGATTTAGACGGTGCCCTATTTATCGTGAATGCAGTTGTCTCTAATGCAAAACCCCAAAATGATAGTGGTAAATTGGTAAGAGACATCATAGATCGCACCATATCTAATAAAGTATGGTTACGACGTTCGGACACACCATTACGCTGTGGTGTTCTAGGTGGCGTGAGTTGTAAAACTATTCCACATTGTTCTAAATGAAGACCAAACTCGCAACTCAAATATTCGCCCCCACGATTAGATCGTAGAAACTTTATTTTCTTGTTATGATAATTCTACACTTCACTATGAAATTATGTGAACTTTTCAAATGTTTCAGACTTGTGTTTCATTAAGTAGATATACCCATATCTGCTCAAATCATGTGTGAAAGTTAGAAAATAACGATACCCGCCGCGAGCCTCAACACTCATCGGACCGCATACATCTATATGTATTATTTCCAAAAGTCATTAGCTCACTCCATTGTTCCAGAGAACGGAGTTGTAGTCATCTTGCCCATGAGGCATGGTTCTCAAGTATCAAATGATTCATAATCAAGTGATTCCAAAAGCCCGTCTACATGGACATTCTTCATGCGCTTTATACCAATATGACCTAAACGGCAGTGCCATAAATATGTTGCACTATCATTATCAACTTTGCATCTTTTGGCATCAATATTATGAATATGTGTATCACCACAATCAAAATGCAATAAAAATAGACCACTCTTCAAGGGTGCATGACTATAAAAGATATTACTCATATAAATAGAATAATCATTATTCTCTGATTTAAATGAGTAACCGTCTTGCATTAAACAAGATCCATATATAATGTTCATGCTCAATGCTGGCACCAAATTACAATTATTCAGGTCTAAAACTAATCCCAAAGTTAGATGTAGAGGTAGCGTGCCGATGGCGATCACATAGACCATGAAACCATTCCCGACGCGCATCGTCACCTCGTCCTTAGCCAATCTTCGTTTAATCCGTAGCCCCTATTTTGAGTTACAAATATGAGCAACCGAACTAGTATCAAATACCCAGGCGCTACTATGAGCATTAGTAAGGTACACATCAATAACATGTATATCAAATATAACTTTGATCACTTTGCCATCCTTCTTATCCGCCAAATACTTGGGGCAGTTCCATTTCCAGTGACTAGTCCCTTTGCAGTAGAAGCACTCAGTTTGAGGCTTGGGTCCAAATTTGGGCTTCTTCCTAGGAGGAACTTGCTTGCCATTCTTCTTGAAGTTCCCCTTCTTTCCCTTGCCCTTTTTCTTGAAGCTAGTGGTCTTGTTAACTGAGGGAGTCCAGGGTTAGGGGGTATCCGGACAGCCGGATTATATCCTTCGGCCGAACTGTTGGACTATGAAGATACAAGATTAAAGACTTCGTCCCGTGTCCGGATGGGACTCTACTTGGCGTGGAAGGCAAGCTAGGCAATATGGATATGTATATCTCCTCCTTTGTAACTGACCTTGTGTAACCCTAGCCCCCTCCGGTGTCTATATAAACTGGAGGGTTTAGTCCATAGGACAACATACAATCATACCATAGGCTAGCTTCTAGGGTTTAGCCTCTCCGATCTCGTGGTAGATCAACTCTTGTAATACCTATATCATCAAGAATAAATCAAGCAGGACGTAGGGTTTTACCTCCATCAAGAGGGCCCGAACCTGGGTAAAACATCGTGTCCCCTGCCGCCTGTTACCATCCGCCTTAGACGCATAGTTCGGGACCCCCTACCCGAGATCCGCCGATTTTGACATAGACATTGGTGCTTTCATTGAGAGTTCCACTGTGCCGTCGCCAGAAGGAAGGATGTCTCATCTCGTCTTTAAATACGGTACTACTGTTGGGGGAGCTTTGGTCGTCAGCCACTCCGGCTAGGCGGTTTCATCATGACCGCCTGTTCGGCCGCCGTGCCGACGATGACTTCTCGGGTCATCAAAAACAGCCTCCACGTCAAATCGGCACTCGCCGAACAGATGGATCCAATGGAGCTCGCCTCCCTAAACGAGCTCTTGGATTGCATCACCGCCCTGGGAGTCGCTACAGACTATGGTCGGATTGGGCTTAAACCTGATCAACGGGAGATTAACTCTCCACCGGTCACCCATCATGTTGCGGTTGTGGAGGAACAATGCGAAAACTCTTCCTCTATTTTGAGGACTAACTATGTCTGAATACCTGAGCTCTCCGAGCCAGATACCCATTCGCGGGAGGACATCACTCAAACCCTGAACCTAGAGTCAGGCAGCGGGCCAGACCCATTGGACAACATACCGGAATCCGAACTTCCAAGATCGGAAACCCCTCGGCCCCTGGGTCTCGGATCGGGTAGGGGTTCAGACTCAAATCCACCACCCACTCGGACATAAACGATCTTTCCAACATCAGACAAGAGCCCCATGAAACAGTACATCATTATTGGGCCAGATTCCTCCCTGTGTTGAACAAGGTTAAGGACTGTCGTGAGGAAGATGCAATCTCACTTTTCTACAATAATTGCACGGACAAGGGAATCCTTAACACCTTAAGTCGCCATGACATATCACGCTTCACTGACTTGGCGTCCATAGTGCGAAAGTACTGTGCGATGGAAAGCGTGTGGAAAACCGAAACAAAATTTTGGGATAATCCGGCTCCAAATATACACCCAGTCCGAAGTAAAAGGGTGCACTATTATAAGACACCCGAGCTAGTTGCCAAGAAACAAAAACCCTATACAGGGCATGGAACCATATTGGAGGGACGGCTTAACGGCCCCTGCAAAATTCATAGTACGGCGGATACCATACCAACACACAACCTTAGAGCATGTTGGATACTCCGGCAGGTGGCTAAAAGCGGTGAGGATCTTCTCATCCCAGATGCCGCAGAGCACCATCCCACGGATAGCAATACAGTATTAACAGCCTTTGAGACCTTCGCATCAAATAATAGGAGCAAGCGAACACTCCGCAGCATTGCCGAAATTTGCCATGTGGCAGCAATAAACCCATGGAGTGACACGGCTATCACCTTCAATGCCAGTGATGAACCTAAATTCCGAACAGCCCGAGCACCAGCTGCACTGGTCCTCAGCCCAATCGTGGACGGCTTTCGACTCACCAAAGTACTCATGGACGACGGCAGTGGATTAAACCTCATCTAGGAGGAAACTCTTCAAAAGATGGAAATAGACTGGAACCGCATTGAGCAAAGTAGCACAACCTTTAGAGGAATCATCCCCAGTCGGGAAGCACGCTGTGCTGGGAAAATCACATTAGATGTGGTATTCGGCACGCCGGATAATTACAGGTCCGAAGAAATTACATTCCAAGTGGCCCCGTTCAGTAGTGGTTATCACGCTCTTTTAGGACGGGAGGCATTCACAATCTTCCAGGCCGTATCCCATTATGGGTACATGAAGCTCAAAATGCCCGGGCCCAACGGAATCATCACTCTCGCCAGTGATCCGGACACAGCACTCCGTGCCAAAAACAAAACAGCCGCACTGGCCCTCGAGGCATTATCCGAAGCCCTCTCGGCCGAGGAATTAACCACGCTACGCTCCAAAGTGGACAGGGACGACGTAATACTCGACAAGAGATCCAAGTCCACCTCTTTTAAACTAGCGGATGAAATAGTCAAATTCCAAGTCCACCCAATGGACCCTGCAAAAATAGCCTCCATCGGGGCACAGTTAAACCCCGCCGTGGATGCCGCACTACGAGAGTTCCTGCGCAAGAATTGGGACATATTCACCTGGCATCCCTCAGACATGCCAGGAATCCCACGCAGGCTGGCCGAGCATAGCCTCAATATCCTAAAGAGATTCAAGCCGGTCAAGCAAGCTCTTCGGCGTTTCTCCGAACCTAAGAGACAGGCCATGGGAGAGGAACTAGCCAAGTTATTGGAGGCCGGATTCATCAGAGAAATAAAACACCCGGACTGGCTAGCAAACCTGGTGATGGTACCAAAGAAGGATAAATCCTGGCGCCTTTGTGTCGATTTCAAGGACCTCAATAAAGCCTGCCCAAAGGATCCCTTCCTCCTCCCCCGCATTGATCAAATTATTGATGCTACCACAGGACACGAGTCATTGTGTTTCCTCGACGCATACTCCGGTTACCACCAAATCAAGATGGCGGAGTCCGACCAAGCCACAATAGCATTCATCACACCATACGGTCCCTTATGTTTTAACACAATGCCTTTTGGGCTCAAAAACGCCGGTGCAACATACCAGCGCATGATTCAGACATGTCTGGAGAAACAAATCGGCAAAACAGTAGAGGCATAAGTAGACGATGTGGTCATCAAAACCAAACACGTCGACTCTTTGATAGACGACTTGAGGCTCACATTCGACAACCTCCAACATAAGACATCAAGCTCAATCCGGAAAAATGCATTTTCGGCGTACCAGCCGGAAAGCTCCTGGGTTTCATTGTCTCCAGTAGAGGTATTGAAGCTAATCCAGCCAAAATCCGAGCTTTCTCACAGTTGGCTACCCCAACAGACCTCAAACAAATCCAGAAGTTAACTGGATGCATGGCGGCTCTAAGCCGCTTTATCTCCCGCTTAGGAGAAAAGGCTTTACCCCTTTATCGCTTCCTTCGGCTCACCGAACACTTCGAGTGGACGGACGCGGCCACAGCCGGATTGGAAGAAATAAAGGCCATTTTGGCAACCAACCCAATCCTGGCCGCGCCAAACATCGGCGAACCAATGCTGCTGTACATTGCGGCAACTCATCAAGTTGTCAGCGCAGTGCTCATTGTCGAACGGGAAGCGGACGGACATAAATTCCCTCTTCAAAAGCCGGTATACTATGTATCCACTGTCCTCACTCCGTGCAAATCACGGTACCCACATTATCAAAAGATAGCCTATGCAGTATTCATGGCATCCCGGAAGCTGAGACACTACTTTCAAGAGTGTTCGATTACAGTAGCCTCGAAAGTGCCACTTAATGATATTATAAACAACCGCGACACTACGGGACGGATTGCCAAATGGGCCATCGAGCTCCTCCAGTTCGACATAACATACAAACCTCGACGAGCCATTAAGTTGCAAGTATTGGCCGACTTCGTTGCCGAATGGGCAGAGGCCGAACTCCCTAAGGAGTATGGCGCATACTCCAATTGGATCATGCACTTCGACGGTTCTAAAATGCTGGCTGGTCTAGGGGCTGGCGTCATCCTGACATCCCCAACCGGAGATACCATTCGGTACGTACTACAAATACTATACACAGACTCCAACAACACATCCGAATATGAAGCTTTGTTGCATGGTCTTTGGATGGTAGTCTCCATGGGCATTCAATGCCTGGAGGTGCGTGGGGATTCAAACCTTGCAATATCCCAAATAAATGGAGACTTTGATGCCAAGGATCCGAAAATGACGGCCTATCGAAACGCCATCCTAAAAATGTCAGCTCGGTTCGAGGGGCTCGAATTTCACCATGTGGCTCGGGAAAACAATCAGGTGGCGGATATCGTCGCCCGCATCGGCGCCAAACGCAATGCGGTCCCCCCAACATATTTTTGGAGAGGCTGTTCAAGCCATCCGTAGTATGGGAAGGGGACACTGGTAACAACAGCCCGGACCCGGGCAAAATACCCGATACCGAACACTCTGACACAATCGGAGGCTCCGCCACCGAAATAACACCTTCAACCCACGTAATAATGGCCATCATTGCCCCATGGACAGAACCATTCCTGGCCTACTTAACTAGGCAGGAACTTCCGGAGGACCAAAATGAGGCATGCTGCATAGTGCGGCGATCCAAGGCCTACAGGGTCCATGAGGGAGAATTGTACAAAAAAAGCACTACCGGAGTCCTTCAAAGGTGCATCTCTGAAGAGGAAGGGCGGAACCTTTTGGCAGAAATTCACGCCGGACTCGGCGGTCACCATGCTGCAACCCGGGCTCTTGTAAGCAAGGCCTTCCGTACAAGATTCTATTGGCCAACGGCCCGAGCAGATGCACAGGACTTGGTCCAACATTGCGCCGATTGCCAGCTCTTTGCAAATCAAAGCCACATGCCACCCACCGCCCTCCAAACAATCCCCATTACGTGGCCCTTTGCGGTCTGGGGGCTTGACATGGTTGGACCCCTTAAAAGGGGAACCCACAAGAAAAAATACGGTGGATAAATTCACCAAATGGATAGAGGACAAACCTGTTAAAACAACCAAATCCGGACCGGCGATAGACTTCATATCCAGGGTCGTACACCGTTATGGCGTTCCCCATAGCATCATCACTGACAACGGCACGAACTTCACGGCCGATGAGGTAAAACTCTAGTGCAGCAAAATGGGCATCAAGCTCGATTACGCGTCAGTCTATCACCCACAAACCAACGGCCAAGTTGAGCGAGCAAATGGTCTTATAATGAGCGGCATTAAACCCAGATTGGTGCGTTCCTTAACGGGGTCTAACACACACTGGGTAGAGGAGCTCGACTCCGTACTCTGGGGGCTGCGGACCATGCCGAATCGTAGTACCGGATATACACCCTTCTTTATGGTGTACGGCGCAGAGGCAGTTTTTCCCTGTGACATAATTCATGACTCACCTCGAGTGCGCATGTACGAAGAAAGAGAAGCCGAGCTCGATCAGCAGGATAGTCTGGACACCTTGGAGGAGGAGCGCGACGTGGCAAAAGCCCGTTCCGCATTTTATCAGCAACAGGGTCGCAGATACCAAAGCAGAGAAGTACGGGCCAAAACTTATATCGTTGGCGAACTAGTTCTACGTCTGCCGGATAAGAAAAAGAACAAGCTCGAGCCCAAATGGGAAGGTCCCTTCATTATTGACCAAGTTCTGACCGGTGGAGCATACCGACTGCGGGATGCATCGACTAATCGACTTGAGCTGAACCCATGGAACGCGGCCAGGCTCCAAAGATTCTACGCCTAGCGCCGGACCCTCTGTTCGTCCCCTTCCTCTGTCCATTTTCTATACATTATCTGTCTTGTTTTTCTTTCTTTCTTTTATTCTTTCTCCAGGCCTTCAAAGGCCAAGTTGCGCCTCGTTTTCACATTACAGATGCGCTAGCCGCACCCATCATACCTGGGGGCTTCTTTCACAGAAGCTAGATTATTTATTTTGGCCTCGTGCCCCGCACATGTGTTATGCTTCCACATGTACCTTTTTTCGCCCTTATATGCATCGATATGACTTAAGTTTTGGCCAAGCTGGGTTGCCTGGCTCTTGTATTTATGCCCTACGTTCCCGTTAATTCGGCTAGGGCATAAGGGGAGCACCTCTGCGATTGTTACTGCCGGGTTAGCCGGATGTGTATCTCAGATTGGGTGAAGCCGAAAGCTAGCGTTCTTAAGGGAATATTCGGTCGGCGAACAAAAGATGATTTTTATTTATTTTCCATATCTGCCCCCAGATGTTTTTCCTGCGTTTCCTATCGCAGTCCGGACATGCACTTTAGGGCATGCTTACCCAGGGAAAGGAACCCTTAACGGAACTATTCTCCCTGGAAGATGTTTCTTACTACCCATGTAATGTAACATAACTAGTTGGGCACTTGTTTGTTCAAGCACCAATGACCCCTACGCCTGGTCTCCACGCATACCCGGTTCTTATATAACTGAGCGGGTATTCGGATACACTCCGGACTATCGGGTCCCGAGGTTGAAGCGAAAAGGTCCTCCATGACAAATGATCTACAATCCGGCTAGAAGGCATTATACATGTCACTTTAATTACATAGTCATGCAAACTAAGTAAATTCCTCCTCTATACCATCCAACAGGCGGTCTAGCCTACAATCCTGTTGGGAATACTTTGCGGCTAATTCTACTTGCCCATAAACTAAGCTAACAGGGATCTCTTTTCCATCGGGCCCCACAGGTCCGACCTCGGCCATGTGATTTGGGTCAGCATTGGTGTACTGCGTCTTCACCATGGCCTAGGCTTCTCGGGTACCTTGTCGGCAGGCCAATATCTTCCATAATCGGAAGCGCCGCCGTGCTCCCTTGAGCTTCTCCGTAAGCTCTGCAACGCCTTCTAGCAGGGAGGTGGATGGCCACAAGGCCTGGGCAACACCTTGCATCACCTGCCGAACTTGTTCATGCAGATGCGAGAGCTCGGATAGAAGATCACCTGCAGACCCGGGCATTTCCTCCGCAGGACGACCTATCAGCATACCTACAGACATAACGCTGTTAGTCGGCTTCTTCGTCGAACTCCTTCAAAAGGATTCGTTCAAGCACTTACTGAAAATGCCGCGCCGAAGCCGCTTTTTCTCCTTCTCGGAGTCTGCAAGCTGGGCTCGAACGTCTTCTAGTTCCACGCTCAGCTTGACATTGACGTCTTGGAGATTGTTTTTCTCCCGCCTAACCTCAGTCAGCATGCGTTTGCCAGCCTCTAGCTGTCGCACGACATGCTGGTCCTCCGGATTTTCTCCGGATTCATCTGCAAAATCTATTGTTAGATCTGCAGCCACGCCGCACACTATATGGTAACCATCATTCTTTAAAGTAAATGTTACCAGCGGGAGGCCTTTTCGATTCCTGCAATGCGGCAATGGCGGCCCGCAGTTGGGTCTTGCATTCCTCCAGCTCCTGGGACAGCCTAGTATTCTTCTATGTAAGAACCTGCACAATAAATATGATCCTTAAATCAGTTCTGCTAACTGTTTCAAGTCTCAGGGGCTACTGATACATATAAATCGCTAGATTTACTTACCCGTACATCCTTTACATACTGATCCATGGCTCTGGCTAGACCATCTTGAGCAGCATGGAGGTACGCCTCTCCGGAATTAAAGGCATCAAATGCCTCTGGTGAGAAACAAGCGTCACGGAGTACGGCCCGGCGGAGCCTATGATTCATGGTGCTTTCCACTTCTGAGTTAGTAGCGGATAATCTATCTGCATCCACTGTAGGGGGATTATCTGGCGCCTGCCCCATATCGGCTTCCGCCTCTATGTCCGGTCCTGGCGCCCGACTGGTGGAGGCGTGAAAAGCAACATCACTGGACATATTCCGGCGAGCGTTTTTTCTATTAAAGAAACACGGGCGTCATTACATTTTGAGAAAGACAACAACCATGGAGCGGGGTTTTTATACCTTTGCGCCGGCATCTCCGTCCTGACCGCCTTCCTTTTTGGCCTACCCGGCCTCGGCAACTCTTGTTGGCGAGTTGCTGCGGGTTCGGCAGGGCATCCCGATTGCCTTCCCTGTAAAAAATGCCATGTGTATATGGTGGGTGAAGTGTCTAAAAGGGGATCCTAGTTTTTGGAGTTGGGATTTTTGTTTTTTCTTACGTGCGATGCAGGGAGCAGTCTGGGATAGTCGGCCGTAATGGCCACCATGGCGTCGTCGCAGCTTAACTGATAGAACTGCCGGTCTATCAGCTCCACGAAGATAACCGGATCTTCTTCAAGTCCGGGGTCGAGGGCCCGGTCAGGGTCCTCCAGTTGTGGAGAGGGGTTGCTGACCTCCTTTATGGCTTTTCGCAGTTCCTGCCGCAAACTGGCAAGGTGAATACTTGCGACAAAAAATGCGGGAAAATGGAAGTAAGGGGATAGCTTACCCAGCTTGGAGGATTGTACATGGAGAATCCATCCCGTGGCTTGATGCGGGTGAAATCCTCCTCCTCTCGCTTGAACAATTTGGACAATTTTTTTGCTAAAGCGGCAACATCGCCCGAACCCTTACGCCCGTAGCGGGTGGCGTCATCCGCCCCGTTGAAACACCACAAGGGGTGCCCACGGTATTGAAGTGGCTGCACTCCCCGCATTATGCAAATTGACATAACTTCGATTATTTCCAATCCTGATTGAGCCAGTGCTTTAATCCGGTTCATCAGATAGAGGACTTCTCTGTTGTCTTCCACCTGGGGGCTCCGTGCGTGCCAACTTCGGCGCTTCTTTAGAGGAGCATTGTTGAACTCAGGAAGACCCCGCCGAATAGGGTCCGGAAGGGGAACGTCCTCCATATAAAACCATTCTGAAGGCCAGTCTTCGGATGACTTCTTCGGGGTACCGGACAGGTATCCGGTATCGGCGATGCGCCATATTTCGGCTCCGCCCACTTGATAAAGTGATCCCCTCTGTGTGTGAGGGACGAGGCAAAATAGCCTTTTCCACAGCTCGAAGTGAGCCTCGTAGCCTAGGAACAGCTCGCAGAGAGCAACATAGCCGGCGATATGTAGAATGGAGGCAAGGGTGAAATTGTGTAATTGGAGGCCGTAGAACTCCAGGAGCCCGCGGAGGAACGGATGAATTGGAAATCCAAGTCCCCTTAGTAAATAAGGAACAGGGCAGACCTGTTCCCCCATGGAGGGATAGGGAAAGCTCTCCGCTTGCTCCCCGCCATTGTAGGTGGCGAGCCCGACTCGAACGGGAACCATATACGCCGGAGGGAGAAATCCCTTGGTCTGCAGTTCGATCAATCGACTGTGTGGGACTGAACACCTCTCCCAATCACCGGGCTTAGGGCTACGGCGGCGGGAGGAGGAGCTGCGGAGGTCGGCCATGCTAGAATGGATCTTTCCGAAACGCGCTCTGATGGATTCTCGCTGAGGGGAGGATGGTGTGGATCAGATCTAAGAATCCCTATCCCTTTAATAGACAATTTATTTATCTGGCTAGGGGGCAAATGTAAAAATGCCCTGGCACCTCGTATTCATTCGACGCATGGGAGATAGCCCTTATTGGGCACAGAAGCCAAGAGATTCAACATTTATGGGGCCAGACACTGCTTACAAACACTTGGAAATTGGAGAATAACCCGCCTTGCAATGCCGAAGACAATACTGCACGTCAGACTCGTCGTCATTGAAGCCTGGTTCGGGGGCTACTGAGAGAGTCCAGGATTAGGGGGTATCCGGACAGCCAGATTATATCCTTCGGCCGGACTGTTGGACTATGAAGATACAAGATTGAAGACTTCGTACCGTGTCCGGATGGGACTCTACTTAGCGTGGAAGGCAAGCTAGGCAATACAGATATGTATATCTCCTCCTTTGTAACCGACCTTGTGTAACCCTAGCCCCCTCCGGTGTCTATATAAACTGGAGGGTTTAGTCCGTAGGACAACATACAATCATACCATAGGCTAGCTTCTAGGGTTTAGCCTCTCCGATCTCGTGGTAGATCAACTCTTCTAATACCCATATCATCAAGAATAAATCAAGCAGGACGTAGGGTTTTACCTCCATCAAGAGGGCCCGAACCTGGGTAAAACATCATGTCCCCTGCCTCCTGTTACCATCCGCCTTAGGCGCACAGTTCGGGACCCCCTACCCGAGATCCGCCGGTTTTGACACCAACATTAACCATCAACACTTGATGTTCCTTCTTGATTTTTACCTCAGTAGCTTTGAGCATAGCGAAGAGCCCGAGAATTGTCTTATCCATCCCTTGCATATTATAGTTCATCACGAAGCCTTTGTAGCTTGGTGGCAGTGATTGAAGAACTCTGTCAATAACACTATCATGTGGAAGATTAACTCCCAGCTGAGTCAAGTGATTATGATACCCAGACATTTTGAGTATGTGTTCACTGACAGGATTGTTCTTCTCCATCTTGCAGCTATATAACTTGTTGGAGACTTCATATCTCTCAACTCGGGCATTTGCTTGAAATATTAACTTCAACTCCTGGAACATCTCATATGGTCCATGACGTTCAAAATGTCTTTGAAGTCCCTATTCTAAGCCGTAAAGCATGGCACACTGAACTATCGAGTAGTCAGCAAATCGAGCTTGCCAGACGTTCATAACATCCGCATTTGCTCCTGCAGCAGGCCTTTCACCTAGCGGTTCATCAAGGACATAATTATTTTGTGCAGCAATGAGGATAATCCTCAAGTTACGGACCCAATCCGTGTAGTTGCTACCATCATATTTCAACTTAGCATTCTCTAGGAACGCATTAAAATTCAAGGGAACGGTAGCACGGGCCATTGATCTATAACATAGATATGCAAAAACTATCAGGACTAAGTTCATGATAAATTAAGTTCAATTAATCATATTACTTAGGAACTCCCTGAGGGAGTCCTGGACTAAGGGGTCCTCGGGCGTCCGGCCTGTTGGACATGAGCCGAACAGTTGGGCCATGAAGATACAAGACCGAAGACTCTCACCCGTGTCCGGATGGGACTCTCCTTGGCGTGGATGGCAAGTTTGTTGTTCCGATATGAAGATTCCTTTCTCTGTAACCGACTTTGTATAACCCTAGTCCCCTCCGGTGTCTATATAACCGGAGGATTTAGTTCGTGGAGACAATCATAATCATATAGGCTAGACTTCTAGGGTTTTAGCCATTAGGATCTCGAGGTAGATCAACTCTTGTAATACCCATATTCATCAAGATCAATCAAGCAGGAAGTAGGGTATTACCTCCATAGAGAGGGCCCGAACCTGGGTAAGCATTGTGTCCCCTGTGTGTTGTTACCATTTGTTGGGGAACGTAGTAATTTCAAAAAAAAATCCTACGTACACGCAGGATCATGGTGATGCATAGCAACGAGAGGGGAGAGTGTTGTCTACGTACCCTCGTAGACCATAAGCGGAAGCGTTTATCAACGTGGTTGATGTGGTCGTACACCTTCCAGATACGTCCCGATTAAGTACCGAACATACGGCACCTCCGCGTTCAGCACACGTTTAGCTCGATGACGTCCTCGCCTTCTCGATCCAGCAAGAGGGGCGAAGTAGTAGATGAGTTCCGGTAGCACGACAGCATGGTGACGGTTTTGGTGAAGAACAATCTTCGCAGGGCTTCGCCTAAGTGCTACGAAAACTATGATGGAGGATAAACTAGAGGGGACAGGGTTGTCGGCACACGACTTGGTGTTTCTTCATCTTGGGTGCTAGCCCAACCCCTCTATTTATATGTTGAGCCTTGGGGTCGAAACTTGGAGTAAAAGCCTCCACAAAGTCAGTTTCACCCGAAAGGCAAGAGTCCTTCTCGGATTCCAGGGCCAGATGCCCGGGTTCCCGGCATTTGAACCCAGACGCCAGGGACCCTGGCGTCTGGCCCCTGGAATCCGCAAAACTTCCATTTGTGCTTTCCAAAAACCTTGTGGGCTTTCCCCTTTGGCCCAAATAAAGTGTTCTCGTATCCAAACATTTCGGGAAACATCCGGAACCGCTTCCGGTGAATTCCGGAACCCTTCCGGAGACCAAACACTATTATCCCATATATCAAACTTTATCTCCGGACCATTCTGGAGTTCCTCGTCATGTCCATGATCTTATCCGGAACTCCGAACAACATTCGGTTATCAACATACATAACTCATAAATACTATATCGTCAATGAACATTAAGCGTGCGGACCCTACGGGTTCGAGAACTATGTAGACATGACCGAGACACTTCTCTGGTCAATAACCAATAGCAGAACCTGGATGCCCATATTGGCTCCTACATATTCTACGAAGATCTTTATCGGTCGAACCGCATAACAACATACGTTGTTCCCTTTGTCATCGGTATGTTACTTACCCGAGCTTCGATCGTCGGTATCTCAATACCTAGTTCAATCTCGTTACCGGCAAGTCTCTTTACTCGTTACGTAATACATCATCCTGCAACTAACTCATTAGTTACAATGCTTGCAAGGCTTATAGTGATGTGCATTACCGAGTGGGCCCAGAGATACCTCTCCGACAATCGGAGTGACAAATCCTAATCTCGAAATATGCCAACCCAACAAGTACCTTCGGAGACACCCGTAGAGCACCTTTATAATCACCCAGTTACGTTGTGACGTTTGGTAGCACACAAAGTGTTCCTCCGGTAAACGGGAGTTGCATAATCTCATAGTCATAGGAACATGTATAAGTCATGAAGAAAGCAATAGCAACAAACTAAACGATCAAGTGCTATGCTAACGGAATGGGTCAAGTCAATCACATCATTCTCTAATGATGTGACCCCGTTAATCAAATGACAACTCATGTCTATGGCTGGGAAACTTAACCATCTTTGATTCAACGAGCTAGTCAAGTAGAGGCATACTAGTGACATACTGTTTGTCTATGTATTCACACATCTATTATTCCGGTTAATACAATTCTAGCATGAATAATAAACATTTATCATGACATAAGGAAATAAATAATAACTTTATTATTGCCTCTAGGGCATATTTCCTTCAGTCTCCCACTTGCACTAGAGTCGATAATCTAGTTCACATCGCCATGTGATTTAACACCAATAGTTCACATCACCATGTGATTAACACCCATAGTTCACATCGTCATGTGACCAACACCCAAAGGGTTTACTAGAGTCAATAATCTAGTTCACATCGCTATGTGATTAACACCCAAAGAGTACTAAGGTGTGATCATGTTTTACTTGTGAGAGAAGTTTAGTCTATGGGTCTGCCACATTCAGATCTGTATGTATTTTGCAAATTTCTATGTCAACAATGCTCTGCACGGAGCTACTCTAGCTAATTGCTCCCACTTTAAAAATGTATCCAGATTGAGACTTAGAGTCATCTAGATCAGTGTCAAAATTTGCATCGACGTAACCCTTTACGACAGACCTTTTGTCACCTTCATAATCGATAAACATATCCTTATTCCTCTAAGGATAATTTTGACCACTGTCCAGTGATCTACTCCTAGATCACTATTGTACTCCCTTGCTAAACTCAGTGTAGGGTATACAATAGATCTAGTACACATCATGGCATACTTTATAGAAACTATGGTTGAGGCATAGGGAATGACTTTCATTCTCTTTCTATCTTATGCCGTGGTCGGGCTTTGAGTCTTACTCAATTTCACACCTTGTAACACAGGTAAGCTCTCTTTCTTTGACTATTCCATTTTGAACTACTTCAAATCTTGTCAAGGTATGTACTCATTGAAAAATTTATCAAGCGTCTTGATCTATCTCTATAGATCTTGATGCTCAATATGTAAGTATCTTCATTGAGGTCTTTATTTGAAAAACTCCTTTCAAAAACTCCTTTATGCTTTCCAGAAAATTCAACATTATTTCCGATCAACAATATGTCATTCACACATTCTTATCAGAAATGCTGCAGTGCTCCCACTCACTTTCTTGTAAATACAGGCTTCGCCGGGAGTTTGTATAAAACCATATGCTTTGATCACACTATCAAAACGTTTATTCCAACTCCGAGATGCTTGCACCAGTCCATTGACGGATCGCTGGATCTTGCTCACTTTGTTAGCACCTTTAGGATCGACAAAACCTTCAGGTTGCATCATATACAACTCTTCTTCCAGAAATCCATTCAGGAATGCAGTCTTTACATCCATTTGCCAAATTTCATAATCATAAAATGCAGCAATTGCTAACATGATTCGGACGGACTTAAGCATTGATACGAGTGAGAAAAACTCATAGTAGTCAACACCTTGAACTTGTCGAAAACATTTTGCGACAATTCGAGCTTTGTAGATAGCAACACTAATATCAGCGTCCGTCTTCCTCTTGAAGATCCATTTATTTTCTATGGCTTGCCGATCATCGGGAAAGTCAACCAAAGTCCACACTTTGTTCTCATACATGGATCGCATATCAGATTTCATGGCCTCAAGCCATTTCACGGAATCTGGGCTCATCATCGCTTCCTCATAGTTTGTAGGTTCGTCATGGTCCATTAACATGACCTCCAGAACAGGATTACCATACTACTCTGGTGCGGATCCCACTCTGGTTGACCTACGAGGTTCGGTAGTAACTTGATCTAAAGTTACGTGATCATCATCATTAGCTTCCTCACTAATTGGTGTAGGAGTCACAGAAACAGATTTCTGTGATGAACTACTTTCCAATAAGGGAGCAGGTACAGTTACCTCATCAAGTTCTACTTTCCTCCCACTCACTTCTTTCGAGAGAAACTCCTTCTCTAGAAAAGATCCATTCTCAACAACAAATATCTTGCCTTCGGATCTGTGATCGAAGTTGTACCCAATAGTTACTTTTGGGTATCCTATGAAGATGCACTTCTCCGACTTGGGTTTGAGCTTATCAAGAAGAAACTTTTTCACATAAGCATCACAACCCCAAACTTTAAGAAACGATAGCTTAGGTTTCTTGCTAAACCACAGTTCATACGGTGTCGTCTCAACGGATTTAGATGGTGCCCTTTTTAATGTGAATGCAGCTGTCTCTAATGCATAACCCCAAAACAATAGTAGTAAATTGGTAAGAGACATCATAGATTGCACTATATCAAATAAAGTACGGTTATGATGTTCGGACACACCATTACACTGCGGTGTTCCAGGTGGCATGAGTTTGTGAAACTATTCCACATTGTTTTAATTAAAGACCAAACTCGTAACTCAAATATTCGCCTCTACGATCAGATCGTAGAAACTTTATTTTCTTGTTACGATGATTTTCCACTTCACTATGAAATTCTTTGAACTTCTCAAATATTTTAGACTTATGTTTCTTCAAGTAGATATACCCATATCTGCTCAAATCATCCGTGAAGGTCAGAAAATAACGATACCCACCGCGAGCCTCTACCCACCGCGAGCCTCAACACTCATCGGGCTGCATACATCAGTATGTATTATTTCCAACAAGTTTGTTGCTTGCTCCATTGTTCTGGAGAACGGAGTCTTAGTCATCTTGCCCATGAGGCATGGTTCGCAAGCATCAAATGATTCATAATCAAGTGATTCCAAAAGCCCATCAGCATGGAGTTTCTTCATGCGCTTTACACCAATACGACCCAAACGGCAGTGCCACAAATAAGTTGCACTATCATTATTAACTTTGCATCTTTTGGTTTCAATATTATGAATATGTGTATCACTACGACCGAGATCCAACAAACCAATTATTCTCTAACTTAAATGAATAATAGTATTGCAATAAACATGATGAAATCGTATTCATGCTCAACACGAACACCAAATAACATTTATTTAGGTTCAACACTAATCCCGAAAGTATAGGGAGTGTGCGATGATGATCATATCATTCTTGGAACTACTTCCAACACACATCGTCACTTCACCCTTAACTAGTTTCTGTTCATTCTGCAACTCCCGTTTCGAGTTACTACTCTTAGCAACTGAACAGTATCAAATACCGAGGGGTTTGCTATAACACTAGTAAAGTACACATCAATAACATGTATATCAAATATACCTTTGTTCACTATGTCATCCTTCTTATCCGCCAAGTATCTAGGGAAGTTCCACTTCCAGTGACCATTTCCTTTGCAGTAGTAGCACTCAGTTCCAAGCTTGGGTCTAGCTTTGGGCTTCTTCATGGGAGCAACCACTTGCTTGCTATTCTTCTTTGAAGTTCCCTTTCTTTCCCTTTACCCTTTTCTTGAAAATAGTGGTCTTGTTAACCATCAACACTTGATGCTATTTCTTGATTTCTACCTTCACCAATTTGAGCATCGCGAAGAGCTTGGGAATTAATTTCGTCATCCCTTGCATATTATAGTTGATCACAAAGTTCCAGTAACTTGGTGATAGTGACTAGAGAACTTTGTCAATCACCTTTTTATCTGGAAGATTAACTCCCACTTGATTCAAGCGATTGTAGTACTCAGACAATCTAAGCACATGCTCACTAGTTGAGCTATTCTCCTCCATCTTGTAGGCAAAGTATTGTCAGAGGTCTCATACCTCTTGACACGGGCATGAGTATGAAATACCAATTTCAACTCTTAGAACATCTTATATGTTCCATGGCATTCAAAACATTTTTGAAGTCCCGGTTCTAAGACGTAAAGCATGGTGCACTAAACTATTAAGTAGTCATCATACCGACCTTTGTCAAACGTTCATAACGTGTGCATCTGCTCCTGCAATAGGTCTGTCACCTAGCGGTGCATCAAGGACATAATTCTTCTGTGCAGCAATGAGGTTAATCCTTAGATCATGGATCCAATCCGTATCATTGCTACTAACATCTTTCAACTTTATTTTCTCTAGGAACATATCAAAAAAATGGGGAGCTACATCGCAAGCTATTGATCTACAACATAATATGCAAATACTATCAGGACTAAGTTCATGATAAATTAAAGTTCAATTAATCACATTACTTAAGAACTCCCACTTAGATAGACATCCCTCTAGTCATCTAAATGATCACGTGATCCAAATCAACTAAACCATGTCCGATCATCACGTGAGATGGAGTAGTTTTCAATGGTGAACATCACTATGTTGACCATATCTACTATATGATTCACGCTCGACCTTTCGGTCTCCAGTGTTCTGAGGCCATATCTGCATATGCTAGGCTCGTCAAGTTTAACCCGAGTCTTCTTCGTGTGCAAAACTGGCTTGCACCCGTTGTAGATGAACGCAGAGCTTATCACACCCGATCATCACGTGGTGTCTCGGCAAGACGAACTTTGGCAACGGTGCATACTTAGGGAGAACACTTTTATCTTGAAATTTAGTGAGAGATCATCTTATAATGCTACCATCAACCAAAGAAAAATAAGATGCATAAAAGATAAACATCACATGCAATCAGTATAAGTGATATGATATGGCCATCATCATCTTGTGCTTGTGATCTCCATCTCCGAAGCACTGTCATGATCACCATCGCCACCGGCGCGACACCTTGATCTCCATCGTAGCATCATTGTCATCTCGCCAACTAATGCTTCTACGACTATCGCTACCGCTTACTGATAAAGTAAAGCAATTACAGGGCGATTGTATTGCATACAATAAAGCGACAACCATATGGCTCCTGCCAGTTGCCGATAACTCTGTTACAAAACATGATCATCTCATACAATATATATAGCATCATGTCTTGACCATATCACATCACAACATGCCCTGCAAAAACAAGTTAGACGTCCTCTACTTTGTTGTTGCAAGTTTTACGTGGCTGCTACGGGCTAAGCAAGAACCGTTCTTACCTACACATCAAAACCACAACGATAGTTCGTCAAGTTAGTGCTGTTTTAACCTTCGCAAGGACCGGGCGTAGCCACACTTGGTTCATTATTACCTTAGATCGTGGGGGCCGGCGGTTGGCCTCCCCTTGGCTATAAATGGGAGGCGGGGGGCGGAGCCCCCGTCACCCGTCTCTCCTCTGCCTCTCCTCCTTCTTCTCCTTCCTTGCTCCACTCCTTGCTTGTGCAGTCATGGCGCCGATTCGGAGGTTCTCGGCCGTAGAGAAGGGCAAGGCTCCCCTCATTGAGCCCGAGCTTCTCCCGCCGAAGAAGAGGAGGTCCCGTCGCCACGAGATGGTAGTGAGGCCGGTGGTGTCGCGACCTTGGTATGAAAGTCCGCCTCTTGGGTACCCGCTCACTACTACAAAAACAGCTATAGCCAATATGGACACTAATGGCGCACTGCACATGTGGTGCGCCATTACTAAATACTAATGGCGCACCATGTGTTGGTGCGCCATTAGTGTGCAAATACTAATGGCGCACCACATCCACGGTGCGCCATTAGTAAACATAATTTTTTTAAATTTTTTTCAAAACTACTAATGGCGCACTGTGGGATGGTGCGCCATTACTAGTACAACTAGTAATGGCGCACCACTCCCACGGTGCGCCATTAGTAATTATGTTTCAAAAAAATTCAATTTTTTTTATTTTTTAAAATACTAATGGCGCACCATGGGAGTGGCGCGCCATTACTAGTTCACCATCCCACGGTGCGCCATTAGTAATTTGGCCCAAACATTCCCCCGAATGCACCCCCGCCCCCCCCCCCCCCCCCCCGTGGACCGCCTTTTCTGTTTCAAAAAAAATTAAAAAAATGATAGAAATGTCAAAAAAATAAAAGAAAATAAGATTCCCATGTGATATGTGGTCTAGTTGTTAGCAAAATTTACAAACATGAATTTTCGACTTTTTTGCAAAATCTCTCGAGAATTTGTAAAAATGGGCATAACTTTTGCATACGAACTCGGATGAAAAAGTTTTTTATATGAAAAATCATCTACTCGAAAAGTTACATCCGAATTTAACCGGGGGAACCTTGTTAAACATTTTCAAAATCCTCAAAAACCTAATAGAAAAAAAGATACGGGGCTTTTAAGATCTGGAGAGGCAAAAAAATTCAAAAAAAATCAAACTTACTAATGGCGCACCTGCCCATGGTGCGCCATTACTATCTTCCCGCCTTCAAAATTCAAAATAAATCAAAAAATAAAAAAAGTTACTAATGGCGCACCTGCCCATCGTGCGCCATTAGTATCTTCCCGCCTTCAAAATTCAAAATAAATCAAAAAAAATTAGTATTGGCGCACCTGCCCACGGTGCGCCATTACTATGCTGTATATATGGCTGGGCGTGTCCTCTCCTCCTTACCTCTTCATTCTTCTCCTCCACTCCACCTCTCCTCCACTCCATCTCCTCCTATCCTCCACTCCATCTACCCTTCTCTCCTCCACCATACTACCCTCCTCCTCTCCGGCGACCTCCTCCTCATCCTCTCCGGCGACCTCCTCCTTCCTCCTCTCCGGCGACCTCCTCCTCCTCTCCGGCGACCTCCTCCTCCCTCCTCTCCTCTCCTCCCCTCCCCTCCCCTCACGGTTTCTCCTCCCTCATCTCCGGTGAGCTCCTCCTCCCTCCTCTCCGGTGAGCTACTCCTCCCTCCTCTCCTCCCATCCCCTCATGGTTTCTCCTTCCTCCTCTCCGATGCTCCAGTGAACTCCTCTCCGGCGACCTCCTCCTCCTCTCTGGCGATGTAGGCGAGCGCCTCTCCGGTCACCTCCTCCTCCTCCTCTCCGGTGAACTCCTCTCCGGCAAAAGAACATGACAAAAGAACGTACAAGATCCAAAAACAGGAACAAAATTTGAAATAATATCGTGCAAAAAAACGAGCAAAAAAACAAGCAAAAAATGGGCAAAAAAATCGCGATCTAGATCCAAATTCAAAATTCAAAAATAGCAATGGCGCACGGTGGGGGTTAGATGGTGCGCCACTACTATTTTCCTGCCTTCAAAATTCAAAAATACTAATGGCGCACCGTGGTCTATACTAATGGCGCACCCGTGGCCTATACTAATGGCGCACCGTGGCCTATACTAATGGCGCACCAGTGGTGCGCCATTAGTATACCAGATACTAATGGCGCACCACTGGTGTGCCATTAGTAAAAAATACTAGTGGCGTGGTACTAGTGGCGCACCAGTAGTGCGCCATTAGTAGGCAAAACTGGTGCGCCACTAGTAGGCCTTTTCCTAGTAGTGTCTGCCCTTGTATGCTTGCACCGATTGTCGGTGTCAAAATCGGAGGATCTCGGGTAGGGGGTCCCGAACTGTGCGTCTAGGCCGGATGTTAACAGGATACAGGGGACACAATGTTTTACCCAGGTTCGGGCCCTCTTGATGGAGGTAAAACCCTACGTCCTGCTTGATTAATATTGATGATATGGGTAGTACAAGAGTAGATCTACCACAAGATCGGAGAGGCTAAACCCTAGAAGCTAGCCTATGGTATGATTGTATGTTGTAGTTATTGTCGTCCTACGGACTAAAACCCTCCGGTTTATATAGACACCGGAGAGGGCTAGGGTTACACAAGGTTGGTTACAAAGGAGGAAATATCCATATCCGTATTGCCTAGCTTGCCTTCCATGCCAAGTAGAGTCCCATCCGGACACAAAACGAAGTCTTCAATCTTGTATCTTCATTGTCCAACAGTCTGGCCAAAGGATATAGTCCGGCTGTCCGGAGACCCCCTAATCCAGGACTCCCTCAGTAGCCCCTGAACCAGGCTTTCAATGACGATGAGTCTGGCGCGCAGTGTTGTCTTCGGCATTGCAAGGCGGGTTCCTCCTCCAAATACACCATAGAAGAATTTTGAATATAAGGATAGTGTCCGACCCTGCAAAATAAGTTCCACATACCACCGTAGAGAGAATAATATTTCATGAATTCAATTTGCTTACTTATTTTGGCAACATGACATTACGTCATGGCCCGGTGATTATTCGAACCGTTTCCTTTAACTAGCCCCGGACATAACGCGAGGCAATTTTTTGACACGTCTTGTCAAAGCAGAGATCATGTCCCCTGATTACGGGATTCTCATCAATACGGGTGTGGGTAACCCAACCGCGCCATCAATTATGACGCTTGGGGGACAAGCGAGTTTTACTAGGCTAGTGGGGATGCTTAGTTTTGGCCGCCCATATAAAGGGACAAGGATTCACCTTTTCATCCATGCCTTCTTCCTCCTTTGCTTATCCATTTTCGGGCACTCGAGCTCCAGCGCCCAAGTCCGCATTCCCCACCTCAACCTTCTCCAGCCATGTCTGGAGCGGGAGGCAAGTGGATGGTCTCCTCCGTCACGGAGGGAGACATCAAGAAGCTGAGGAGAGCCGGATACCTACCCGACGACATCGCGCACCGGCTCCCAGATGAGGGGAAGCTCATCCCCACCCCCAGGCCCCATGAGAGGGTGGTGTTCCTCACCCATTTCCTCCGCGGACTAGGATTTCCTCTCCACCCATTTGTCCGGGGCTCATGTTCTACTATGGCCTGGATTTCCACGATCTGGCCCCAAACTTCATCCTCAACATCTCGTCGTTTATCGTCGTGTGCGAGGCCTTCCTCCGCATCAAGCCCCACTTCGGCTTATGGCTGAAGACTTTCAATGTCAAGCCGAAGGTAGTGGGCGGCTGCCAGGCGGAGTGCGGAGGTGCCATGGTGGGCAAGATGCCCAACGTCACATGGCTCGAGGGCTCCTTTGTGGAGATAATAAAGGGGTGGCAATCGGGTGGTTCTATATCACCGAGCCACGTGAACCTACATGGGTAGCAGCCCCTGAGTTCCGATCTGGCTTCCCCACACGGCTCACCTCCTGGCAAGAGAAGAGCCTGTCCTGGGGTAGTCCGGGAGAGCTGACCGGACTCCAAACATGCTTTCAAAGCATGGTGAACAAGAAGCTCAAACTTGTCAACTTAGTCCAAGTTATGCTCATCTGCCGGATCCTCCCGTGCCAACAACGGGCCTTCAACTTGTGGGAGTTTGACCCGGCGCAGCACCGAACTCTGAACAGGCTCTTCGACACCACTCACGAAGATGCCTGGAGGGTGCTGTTCAAGAGCGCCGAGGTCCCCCTCCTACTACTGAGGATCGCGGATTCAGCACGAAGCGCCAAGCCAGTGCGGTAAGCTGCCTTTACCTCTTACATGATAGATGTTTTTCATAGCTTGGCTCCATGCGGGATCTAAACTCCCGTACCTTTGACAGGATTGGCAGGAGACGGCTGGACAGATCGACTGTCCGGCTCCTTTGCCCGAAGGCCCAGCAAACGCTCTTCTAACGAAGATGCTGACTCCGGCTCCTTATATGGTGCCGGAGAAGACCAAGAAGGCCAAGGGAACCCGAAAGAGTTCCCGACGCCAGGCGTCACTGGACTTACCGTCCGAGGACTCTACGACGCAATCCTCCCCCTAAGACGAGGAGTATGCTCCCCCTCCAGACGGGGAGACAAGAAAAGGAAGGCCGCCCCAACTGGGAAGGCCGGAGGGTCCAAGAAAGGGCGGACCCTCCCTACGGACTACTCCACCACCGCCGCCGACAGCGAAGATGAGTGGCTGCCCAGGGCCAAGCCCCTGGGGAAGTCGTAAGTATTCGGATACCAGAGTAAGTCATGGTATTCCTTTGCCACACTGCTTTCCCTAATGCCGAAATATGATTATGCAGGCCGCCACGAACCAGTATCGATGTATCATCGGACAGCTCCCTGGGCTCGTCGGACATGGATAGCGATCCAGTCCTGACCGCCACCTCCCCTCATCCTGCTGACGACGCCGAGGTGCTGTCTCAAGAGGCACCGGGTCGAGGGGAGATAGCCCCGGAGGCGCCTCAAGGCGACCTTCCGGACTCCGGGAGCCGAGGGGACGGGGCCCCTGAGAGCTCCGAGTTCGGCCCTCAGCCAAACACCGCGCCGGAGCCTCCAGTGGTTCCGGGCTCGGGTAGACGGCCTCCTTCTAAGAGGGGCGAGATGCCTGCACCGGCAACCTTTGTCCATCCAGAGGCGCCGGACAATTTGGTGGAAGCGCTTCGCACCGCTTCCATCGACGAGGAGCACCACACTATTATGAGTGCGGTGATCCAGAAGGTTCGGTCCGCTAAGAGCGGATTGACTGAAGCCTGTGCCAGCCTTCTAACAGGCTTTGAGGTAAGTGTTTAAAGTATAGGAAAAATATTACCGCATAGACAGTAGCCCCTGATGCTCTGTTCGGTGTTCACAAAGAAAAGCCGAATAGAGGATCAAACAATATCGCAGGAGTCTAATAGAAGTATGTCAATATGCATATGCAGGCTTCGCTGCTGGCGTCCGCCGCACTGACTGCGGAGGTCGCCGTACTGAAGCAGGACCTTAAAGGGTCCCAGGACGAGCTCGGCCTTACCAAGAGGCAGATCGAGGAGAATAAAGGTAAGTAGCACCTAGTCTATGTATATGTATAAAAAGAAGGCGATTGCAAAATGACAGGATTATCATGAATTTGCCAGGGGCCGCGACCGAAGTGGCGACCCTAAAGCAAGCGCTGTCCGAGGCCGAAGATAAAGCCGCCAAGGAGCGCACCGAGCGAGAGAAGCACGAGGCTCGGGTGGGCGAGGTGCAGCAAGAGCTCCAGGCTCTCGTGGCGAAGCATGAGGCGTTGGAGCTTGACTCAAAGACGCGAGAGTCTGAGCTTGCCGCCGCCCTCGAGAGCGCAAAAAGTGCCAAGGCCGAAGCCCAAAAGGCCCTCCAGGAGATCAACACAATGAAGAAGATAGCGGCGGGTAAGGCTTTCTATATGCAAAGCAAGCATGCAAGAGTAAATTACCGATTACTTACCCGGATCCGGAGCTCTCCAGGAGCATTCACAGATTTGCCCCGCAGCGTGTCCGATGTCGCACAATTTTACCAGGCCGAGGATGGAAGCTCAACAGAGAAGCTGTTCTGGTCTCAGTATACTGAGGCCGAACACCCGGTGCCAGCGAGCGACCAGCTGAAGCAGATGGTCGAGCTACATAAGGCGGCCGAACAGGCCATGAGGGGCTTTATAGTCCGGCTGTGGCCTGGCGACGCCCTTCCGAACAGCTTCTTTGGCCTGGTGAGGTGTCTTGTGGATGCCTGCCCGCGGCTAGAGGTTGTCAAGCGATCCGTCTGCATTGAAGGTGCACGTCGGGCTTTCGCCCATGTGAAATTGCAGTGGGTCAAGCTAGACGCTGTGAAGCTGATCAAGGAACGGCCGCCGGAGGGCAAGGAGCACTGCCACCCCGAGATGTACTACGAGGGTGTTCTGCTGGGTGCCCGTCTCATAGCGGATGAGTGTACAAAAGATCTAATATTTGAGTAAAACTCGCTCGTGTGATCCTGTATTTATGAAAACTTGTTTCATATGCGCTATGCAACGCTTGTTTGAATTTAAAATATTACCTTCTGTTTGGCCGTTTATCCAATCTGAGATATGGCTAGTCCTCGGCTTCTGCCCCCATGCCACTAGTGTTGGGGTGTTTAGGATAAACCTGAGCACTCTTGTTCCCATATTTGGGTCCTTCGAGGGAGGTGCTCAGCACAACGAATAAGGCAACCGGACTAATAATGCTTTATCACTCTCACTTAGCCATATAATTCTATAATTTTAAATTTCGGCGAAGCCCCTGGTATTTGGAAGGCCGAATTCGGGGCGCGATGCACGTCTTTAAGCCGGACAGGGCCGGCCCCTCACCCTAAGCGGCATAAGTCTTTAGGGACTCGAAAACCTCGCCGAACAGTGACCAGTCTCTCGCCTTATCATGACAGTCAGTTTTAGCTTTCTCTACTGAGGTGCTAAGCCCGGCAGAACCGCGGCACAATCGCAGTAGTTCTCCTAGCGCTACCTTAGCCGATAGAGCGGAACGTAAGGTACCAAAACATAGGAGCCGGGCAAACCCAACATTTGACCAAAGACATGATTCGGAGCTGATGCATATAATGCTATAAGTTCGGGGTGCCGCACTTGTGAAAGTGTTCGGACTTTTCACACCATATTGTGGGGTACGTAAACCCCTGGTGTATTGGCCGTACCAAAGTGTACGGTTGCAAGGCGTCGTTAATGAAAACATATATATAAAACAAGACTGCAATAATAGGCGCAGTGCTATGCATTGTTTATTCAAAAAGGTGCGTTAAAGCAGAATGATACAGATAGTGCGATAAGCAAAGAGTAGGACTGCGTCCCTTCCAAGGGCAGGCTGAGGAATAGTACTAAATCAAATATTTCTCTCGTTACTGTAATCCACCTGGGAATTCCGTGGTGTGACGTAGCTTTCTGCCTCCTTGGTTGCTGCATCATGTGTTTGGCAATAGTGCTGCCGGACAGGGTTTCCAGAGATTGAAGTCCTGAAAGAGAAAAATAACAAAGCGGGAAGCCCCTAGTGCGGTTTAAGCCGCGTCCTGGGGCGTGCCGCAGTTGTGCCCCCTCCCCACCTGCGCCCATGGTATTTTCAATGCGTAATTATGTACGCGTGGCACGGATTTCGCTGTTTGGCTGGGACTGGGGTGGGGGCGCATTGCTATGCGAGCTCAGATCGCGCCAGACGGTCTATTTGCCGATTGCTCTGAGTGCGCTTGACAGTGTCCGGGTTTTGAAATGCCGAACTGGTTAATTGCCTTGAGAGGCTGCTTTGTGCTTCTGCTGCGAGGGCCGCGGTGTGCTCCTCTGTTCGGAGAGAGCGCTCTGTGTTTCCATTGACGGTAATAACTCCGCGAGGTCCTGGCATCTTGAGCTTGATGTATGCATAATGTGGTACCGCATTGAATCTAGCAAATGCGGTTCGCCCGAGCAGTGCATGATAACCACTGCGTAACGGGACTATATCGAAGATTAACTCTTCACTCTGGAAGTTATCCGGGGATCCGAAGACCACTTCCAGTGTAATTGAGCCTGTGAAATGGGCCTCTACACCTGGAATGACGCCTTTAAAGGTCGTTTTTGTGGGTTTGATCCTTGAGGGGTCTATACCCATTTTGCACACTGTGTCCTGATAAAGCAGGTTCAGGCTGCTGCCGCCATCCATGAGGACTCGAGTGAGGTGAAATCCGTCAATGGTTGGGTCTAGGACCAGTGCGACGAATCCACCATGACGGATACTAGTGGGGTGGTCCCTGCGATCGAAGGTGATCGGACAGGAGGACCATGGGTTGAACTTTGGGGCGACTGGCTCAAGCACATATACGTCCCTGAGCGCACGCTTCCATTCCCGTTTGGGGATGTGCGTTGCATATATCATGTTCACCGTCCGCACTTGTGGGGTGAACCTCTTCTGTCCTCCGGTGTTCGGCTGCCGGGTCTCCTCCTCGTCATCGCTATGTGGCCCTTTTTCTTTGTTTTCGGCAATTAACTTGCCGGCTTGCTTGAATACCCAACAATCCCTATTGGTGTGGTTGGCTGGCTTGTCGAGGGTGCCGTGTATTTGACACGAGCAATCAAGTATGTGGTCCAAACTGGACGGGCCAGGCGTACTTTGTTTAAATGGCTTTTTCCACTGACCAGGTTTAGAGCCTTTGAATCCGGCATTGACTGTCGTATCCTCAGTATTATCGCTATTGATGCGGCGCTTATGTTTGTTGTGACGTGACCTGCTATTGCCGTCCTTGGTATTCAAGGTACCATGGTTCTTTGATATGTTATTACTGCGAGCTAGCCGGCTGTCTTCTCCCGCGCAAAAGCGGGTCATGAGCGTCGTGAGGGCTGCCATAGATTTTGGCTTTTCCTGACCAAGGTGCCGGGCTAGCCACTCGTCTCGGATGTTGTGTTTGAAAGCCGCTAAGGCCTCTGCGTCCGGACAGTCGATGATTTGATTTTTCTTTGTAAGGAACCGAGTCCAGAATTGTCTGGCCGACTCTTCTGGCTGCTGAATTATGTGGCTCAAGTCATCAGCATCTGGCGGTCGCACATAAGTGCCCTGAAAGTTGTCGAGGAATGCGGCTTCCAGATCTTCCCAACAGCTAATGGAATCTGCTGGCAAGCTGTTAAGCCAATGTCGCACTGGTCCTTTGAGCTTTAGTGGGAGGTATTTGATGGCGTGTAAGTCATCACCGCGGGCCATGTGGATGTGGAGGAGGAAATCCTCGATCCATACGGCAGGATCTGTAGTGCCGTCGTATGATTCAATATTTACAGGTTTGAAACCTTCTGGGATTTGATGATCCATTACTTTGTCTGTGAAGCATAAAGGGTGTGCGGCGCCTCTGTATTGGGCTATATCGCGACGCAGCTCGAATGGGTCTTGCCCGCTGTGTTCGGCCCGACCGGATTTACTTTTACTATATCCGGCGTGACGTTTATCGTCTCACATAGTGGCGCGCCCTCGTGATCCGTAGATCGATCTTGCATGCTTTGCTTTGTCCTCCAATACGTCTCGCAGGTCTGGCGTGTTTCCCCATGCTTTTTTATTTGAATGGCGTCGAGGTGCGGGCTGAGCTTTTGGCTGGAATGCGTCTCTATCACAGCCACGAGGTGGCCGATCAGCCGTATCATACGCTTCTTCCTCCAGTAGCAACCTGCACTTTGGGTAACTCTTGGAGAGGCGCTTGAGTTTATATTCCTCGGCAGCGAGGACTTCGGTCCATCTTTCAGCTAGCAGATCTTGATCAGCTTGAAGCTGCTGCTGCTTTTTCTTCAGGCTATTTGCCCTGGCCATAAGCCGGCGCTTGAAGCGCTCTTGTTCGACGGGATCCTCTGGCACAGCGAATTCGTCGTCGCCGAGGCTTGCCTCGTCTTCGGAGGGGGGCATGTAATTATCATCCTCCTCCTCTCCGTTTGTCGCTCTCTCAGGAGGGCTGGCTCCTCCATCCTCCTGCTCTAAATCTTGCTGGAGGGGATTATTGTTGTCTTCAGCACTATCCGGAGTGTTATTATCTCCCGTGATGGTATCACCACTTTTGCTTTGGCGGGACTTAGAGCGGCGCCGCTGACGTCGGCGCTTGGGATGCTTCTTGGAGGGGTCGTCCTCCGTTATCTCGTCGCCATTGCCTTCTTTGGGTGTATCCACCATGTATACATCGTATGATGAGGTGGCTTTCCAGTGCCCTATAGGCGATGGTTCATGTTCGTCTCCTACATCGTCGTCCATACCGTCGATGTCTTCGGAGTCGAAGTCGAGCATGTCGGTTATCATCGACAGTGGCTACGAAGTGGGTGGTGGGTGGGCGTCGAATTTCTTCGTCGTCCGCATCCCAATCCTGTTGGCCATAGTCCGGCCAGGGCTCTCCTGACAAAGAGAGAGACCTTAGTGAATTCAGAATGTCGCCGAAGGGCGATTGCTGAAAGATATCCGCGGTGGTGAATTCCATTATCGGCGCCCAATCGGATTTGATTGGCAGGGGCGCAGAAGGTTCGGAGTCCGGAAAAGAGTCTGGCACCTTGGAGTCACGGGCTTTGCAGAGGATGAGGCTGGTGTTCGGCTCGATCGCCATTGAGACCGCAGCCCCCGAGGCGGTGTCTAGCCACCCGTCCTCGATCGGCGCAGTTGGCTCTGAGCTAAGGGTCAGAGCTGATGCGGGCGCGGCCTCCAGGGCACTGTTTGGTGCCAGAGCTAGGTCATACCCATCGTGACAGTGCGGCGCGCTCGGCTGTGGCTTGAATCCGTCGAAGATCAAGTCTCCGCGGATGTCAATCGTGTAGTTCAAACTTCCAAATCTGACCTGATGGCTAGGGACGTAGCTTTCAATCTGCTCCATATGGCCAAGCGAATTAGCCCGCAGTGCAAAGCCGCCGAATACGAAGATCTGTTCGGGGAGAAAGGTCTCACCCTGGACCACATCGTTGTTGATGATCGGAGAAGCCATCGGGCCTAAAAGTGACGACACAGAGGAACTCTCAATGAAAGCACCAATGTTGGTGTCAAAACCGGCGGATCTCGGGTAGGGGGTCCCGAACTGTGCGTCTAGGCCGGATGGTAACAGGATGCAGGGGACACAATGTTTTACCCAGGTTCGGGCCCTCTTGATGGAGGTAAAACCCTACGTCCTGCTTGATTAATATTGATGATATGGGTAGTACAAGAGTAGATCTACCACGAGATCGGAGAGGCTAAACCCTAGAAGCTAGCCTATGGTATGATTGTATGTTGTAGTTATTGCCGTCCTATGGACTAAAACCCTCTGGTTTATATAGACACCGGAGAGGGCTAGGGTTACACAAGGTCGGTTACAAAGGAGGAAATATCCATATCCGTATTGCCTAGCTTTCCTTCCACGCCAAGTAGAGTCCCATCCGGACACGAGACGAAGTCTTCAATCTTGTATCTTCATAGTCCAACAGTCCGGCCAAAGGATATAGTCCGGCTGTCCGGAGACCCCCTAATCCAAGACTCCCTCACCGATGGTTTCGGAGGGAGGAGCGACGAGCGTCGCCGCCCACGCCGGGGCCGTGGCCGCCGTGCAGCGGAGGCGCACGCCGTCGCCCCAGGGGTCCATGCGACGGACTCCTCGCGCGAGTTAATGATATGGGTGGTGATGCCCTCGAGCACTTGGATTCGCCTCCCGCAGTTCTTTGCCACTGAGATGCCGCCGAGGGGCCCTCTCGAGCTGTGGCTGCAACATGCCGACTGCGACGCCTCGGCGACTGGAGCGGAGATTGAAGCCGTTGCCTCCGGGAGGATCTTCATGACCCGAGGCTGGGGCAAGATTGCCCGAGTCTACCGCGTAGAGGGCGCCCTCGCGATCCACTTTGAGTACGATGGTGCCTCCGTGCTGCTCTTCAAGGTCTTCAATGAGGAGGGCCGCCACCTGGAGTGCTGCCCTGAAGGAGGTCGCCAGGACGGTGTTCCGGCAGGCGATGGGCCTGCCGCAGGCCTCGCCTGCAGCTCCTCCAGCGACAGCGGCGACTCCTGGTGGTCCAGCGACTCTCCCGAGCTCGTGGAGTCTTCGGAGATAAGCGACGACAGCTACGTGCCCCCAAGCTCCCGCCGAGCCCAGAGCAGAGCTGCAGCGTCAGGCCGCCATCGTCGCCAATCTGGATGAGTTTGGCGCCGGCCTCTGGTGGCCCATTGTTGATGATGGCGTCATCCTCAGGGGCATGCGTAGTTAGGATTCCTTAAGTTCTTGCCTTTTGTTCCCTACGAGGAATCAAGAAATGGACCCCGCTGGGGCGTGTAAGGCGTCTGTAGTATCCTCTGTTGACATTATCCTTATTATGAAATTGTGCATGTGCGTGCTCCGTTCCGGCTCGGTTTCCCCTTTGCAACCTCGCGACGACGTGGTGCTCTACGCCGACAGGTCCCGGTCCCCAGGCAGGCTTCAGCCATCGCTGGTATGCTAAGTCGCGTGCCGTGGTCAAGGCCAGGAGGTGAGCGCCCCGAGGTCCAGTAAGAGCCCCTGAGACGCGATGCTCAAGAGGTCCCCTTTGGCGTGCAAGTGACCGTCTGGAGGTAGGAGAGGGATACTACGTCGCCATAGCGGGGCTACATAAATGAGAACTCTGCACTGTAGCGGTTGATTGAGCGTGAACCTTATCTTGGCAATCTGGGGTTGGTTCCTCGCGAGCCGCCAGGCTTGGGAGTCGGCCGCTGCTGAGTAGCTAGGCCAGGCCCGTGCGGGCCTCCCCCTCCTCTCCATGTTCTTCTTGGTGCTCTACGTCCTCAGGTCCCGGCCCTCGAGCGAGCTCAGCCGCCGCTGGTATGCCTGGTCGCATGCCATGGTCAAGGCCAGGGGGTGAGGGCTGGAGAGCCAGTAAGAGCTCCTGAGACGCGATGCTCAGGAGCCCCCCTTTTAACACGCAAGCAAATCGCATGGGAAAAGAGGGAGAGTCCGCGATACCGCCTGCTGTAGCCTTCAGGAAGTTCCTGCAAGTTAGCGCGAGGAAGGGCACCGATCGCCGTGGTGATTGCCGATTCGCCTCCGGTATGTGGGAGGGGACTCGTCACTGCGGAGAGCCCCCGGGGCGTGTACAGCCCCGCCCTGACACGTGGCTTGCACGGCAGGGCTAGACGAGGTGTGTCTGGGCACTCTTGAGCCAGCGCAGGACTCACGAGGCCCTACCTCAAGGCGGGTTGCGCCTAGTCTTGATTCTTGTTTGCTGTCTTGGTCCTACGAGGTGGTCAGACAACCTGCGCCGAATGAATCTCCTGAGGTTATGCGTGAGAAAGCCAAGCACCAACGGCCCCAGGAGGTGACATGAACGGGGCTGGCCGGCTAGACAAAGCTCGGCCGTTGGATTTATCGATGCTGCAGGGACGGGCCCGAGCACAGACGCCGTGCCTAATCCTCTCACGTGAAGGCGCGCGGCTCCCGCGATGGGCGACAATCAAGTAGGTGATAGTCATAGATAGATTAAGCATGAAAGGCAACTTAGCTCAGGTAAATGCATAAATGATACGCGCCACTGGGTCCGGCCCGAGCGGCTTGGGGATGATGCAGCCCGAGGGGCGCAACAAGAAAAGATACATGCCACAGGGACGGACCCACGCGGCCTAGGAATAATGCAGCCCCCTGGGTGCTCCCAGCTAAATGAACTTGGAAAATGTCACCTGGTTCCGTTGATGAAGGGGTGTTGAGGCAGTTGAAGGTACGTGGCGAAGGGGTTGCCCCTCACGAGCCACCGGGGCCCTGAGCCTCGGGAGGCTCTGGGGGTCCAGGTGGTTCCTTGAGGACCGTCTCCATCTCCGCCAGGATTACGTGGTTCCTGGCCTCCTGACCCACCATGATGCTCCGCAGGTTGCGCTGGAAGGCAGTGGCCATGCTCGGCAGGCCAAATTCATGCGAACGTAGCTGTGAGGTGGACCTTCGCAGCGCCCAACATGCGAAGGCCAGAAGCACTCCTGAGATGCGGCTCGGTTGAGCCCTGGTATGTCGATACAGATGCGCAGCTCACCACCCTCGCCTGGGTGGGGAGTAGCTCCAGTTAGGCGGCGGTCACCGTGTATTGCTCTTGCTTCCTGAAGCTCCTGAGATACCTTGGTGATGAATTCCTGGGCGCCGGGCGCTCCTTGCCCAGTGTCCTCCTAAAGGAGATGTGCCGTGAAACACGCCTCCAAGTGGTGCCCGAGCGCCTCCCTCGCGACGTTGGTGAGGTCTTAGGCCCTCCAGAAGAGAGCCCCCGAGCCCTGCCCGAGGAGGGCAGCAGGCACGCCTTCCTATGTGATAGAGGGAGACGCCCCAGGTGCGGGCGCTGATCCGGTCAAGGCGCCACCTGCGGCGCTGCCCTCCTGAGGTCCGGCACGGAGTTGCTGCTTCTTCTTCTTGGGGACGACCTCAGGAGGGTACCGAGCTGCATTGTTGCCGGGGTCTTCGATTGACGCTGCTTGGAAGGCGCGCTTGAGGGAGCACACCGCATCTCTTTCTTCACAGTGGACTGTGATGATCCCGCCGCTTCCTGGCATCTTGAGGACGTTGTAGCCGTGGTGCGTCATGGCCATGAACTTGGCCAGGGCCGGATACCCGAGGACGGCATTGTATGGCAGACGGATGTGGGCGACATCAAAGTCGATGAGCTCGGTGCGGTAGTTATTGCGCTGTCCGAAGGTGACCGGGAGGCGGACCTGAGCGATCGGCATGGTGGAGCCGTCGGTCACTCCTGAGAAAGGCTTGGTGGGCTGAAGCTGATCATACGCACTTGGAGGTTGTCGAACGTCTCGACGGACAGGACGTTGAGCCCTGCGCCGCCGTCGATGAGGGTCTTGGTGACTTGCACGTTGCCGATGATGGGTGAACAAAGCATTGGGAGGACACCAGTAGTAGCCGCGCACTTGAGCTGATCTGCCGAGCTGAACGTTATGGTGCACTGGGACCACCTGAGCGGGCGCGTAGCCTCGAGCTTGGGGAGGACTGCATTCACCTCACGAGCAAACTATTTGAAGATACGCCGTGAGGCTGGGGCTTGAGCTCCACCCAAGATGCAGGCGATGGCACGCGGCTCCTAGAAGCCCCTAGCCCCCTCGTCGTGGTGGTGGTTGTCATTCCTTTTTGGTGGTGGCGGCAGTGGAGGGAGACCGGCGTTGCCCTGAGGACGATCCTCACGAGGCTGATCCCTCCAGGCACCCTCGCGAGGCTGATCCTGCCAGTGGTCCTCACGAGGCCGGTCGCACCACTCCTGCCGTGGGCCACGGTCATCCCAGCGTCCGCCACCACGTCCTCCTCCTCGGCCATACCACCGGTCGTTGCGCTCGGGGCGGCGACCGAAGCGTCCTTCTTGAATGGCTCTGAGCTCTTGACAGTCGCTGGTGTTGTGGCTATGTAGGTTACGGAAGGCGCAGAATGGTCGGTTGCTCTTGGATGACTCGGGCTGGTCCTTGCCGCGCTTTGTGTCTGGCTCCGCCGCGAGCACGGTTGCTCCCTTGCGCTTCACGTCTTTGTCCTTGGCTTTCTTCTCCTCCGGGTCCGTAGCCGGGAGCTCGAGGAGGGAGAGGCGCCCCTCCTCAGCTCTTGCGCACTTGGTCGCCAGGTTGAATAGCTCCATGGACGTGCACAACTCCTCGTGGATGGCGAGCTCCTCCTTCATCTTGACATCGCGGACGCCATCGGAGAATGCAGAGATGATGGCCTCGTCCATCACCTTGGGGATCTTGAGGCGAACGTTGTTGAAATGCTGGATGTACTTCTGGAGGGTCTCTCCTGGTTGTTGCTTGATGTGGCGTAGGTCACCCGCAGCCGATGGGAGGTCGCGAGTGCCCTGGAAGTTGGTGACAAAACGGTCGCGCATCTCGTCCTAGGAGGATATCGAGCCTGGAGGCAGGTTCAGGAGCCAGGAGCGGGCACCATCCTTGAGAGCCATGGGAAACCAGTTCGCCATGACTTTCTTGTCGCCGTTGACCGCCTCGATGCTCAGCTCGTAGAGCTACAAGAACTCTGCGGGTTCCAGGGTGCCATCGTAGCGAGGAGGCAGATCCGGCTTGAACTTTCCCGGCCAAGCGATGCTACGCAGCTCAGGGGTGAAGGCACGACAGTCTGCCGTGGTCACCGGGACTCTGCGCTGGTGGAGAACTTGTCCTTGATGGGGTCCAAGCATCACCGCCTTAGCGCGGTGGCGCAAGGAGCGCAGGGGCATTTTCTCACGGTCGAGGGACTTCTTGACAGCTTCTTTCTTCTTGCGCAGGCGCCGGATGCGATGGGTCGCGCCGTGGGGCCACGCGCCTGGGCGCCAAGACTCCGTCTTGGGGCAGAGGTGGTGGAGGCGCTCCATGGGCCACGCCGCCCGCGGCTGGCGGAGGGCGAGGTGGCGAGAGGGACGGCGCTGGAGAGCCCTCCGTGGCGCTAACAAGCTCGGCGATGCGGTCAAGCTAGTCCTCGTAGAGGTCATTGACTGGGCGGTAGCGCAGGAGCTTGCGCGCCATGCATAGAGCGGCCTGCGCGCCCACGGGAGCACGATGAGCATGGGATGACGAGCCGGCCGGGGTTAGCGATGGAGTGGCGGTGCGGCCGTCCCGCCGCACCGAGGGGTGCAGCGAGGATTCTTGCTGCTCGTTCCCCGCCGGACCGGTGGCGGCGTTGGCAGTAGGCGACGGGAAACGACGGGGTGGCCCGCCGACGGGAGCCATCTGAGCGATGTGGTCGGCGAGGGCAGCCCGGCGCTCAGCGCGAGCGCAGCGAGCGTCCGCCATGGAGACGATGGAGCAACGAGACGCGGAGCGATGGAAGGGAAGCTTCGTCACACCCCTACCTGGCGCGCCAAATGTCGCTTCATGGGTTTCGGCAAAACCCTCAAGGTTCAAACACTGGGGTGCGCGCGAAGATCTCCCCCCTATCGATCTACGTCCTAGCTTTACTAAGATCTTAAGGGCTAACTCGACGAATGCGCAACACAAAGGACACAAGATTTATACTGGTTCGGGCCACCGTTGTGGTGTAATACCCTACTCCAGTGTGGTGTGGTGGATTGCCTCTTGGGGCTGAGGATGAACAGTACAAGGGGAAGAACAGCCTCCTGAGGCGAGGTGCTCTTGTGCTCGGTGAACTTGTGGTTGTTCTGGTCTCTCTTGATCCGACCGAGCGATCGATCTCCCTGGCTATGGTGGTGGCTAGTCCTATTTATAGAGGCCCTGGTCCTCTCCCCAAATATTGAGCGGGAAGGGAGCCAACAACAGCCAATTTGAAAGGGGACAACTAGTACAACTTATCCTGACAAAAGTGGTCTTCGCCTGTCAAAAGGCTCTGGTGGTGACGCCGTCTTGGGCTCCACGGTGACCTCCGTCTTGCCATCCTTCTGGTCTTGGTCTTGTTGCACTGATATGGAAACCTTTGCTTGGCGCCTCGGTACTCCGCGCCTGCGCCTGCTTCCTTAGCACCGAAGAGGAAACAAGGACACTGTGCGTGCTGATGTAGGATCGAAAGTATGTCTAGAGGGGGGTGATTAGACTACTTGACCAAATAAAAACTTACCCTTTTCCCAATTTTAGTTCTTGGCAGATTTTAGCTATTTTAGGACAAGTCAAGCAATCATCACACAATTCAAGCAAGCATGCAAAGAGTATATTGGCAGCGGAAAGTAAAGCATGCAACTTGCAAGAATGTAAAGGGAAGGGTTTGGAGAATTCAAACGCAATTGGAGACACGGATGTTTTTCCCGTGGTTCGGATAGGTGGTGCTATCCTACATCCACGTTGATGGAGACTTCAACCCACAAAGGGTAACGGTTGCGCGAGTCCACACAGGGCTCCACCCACGAAGGGTCCACGAAGAAGCAACCACCCACAAAGGGTCCACGAAGAAGCAACCTTGTCTATCCCACCATGGCCATCGCCCACACAGGAATTGCCTCACTAGCGGTAGATCTTCACGAAGTAGGGGATCTCCTTGCCCTTACAAACTTCTTGGTTCAACTCCACAATCTTGTCGGAGGCTCCCAAGTGACACCTAGCCAATCTAGGAGACACCACTCTCCAAGAAGTAACAAATGGTGTGTAGGTAATGAACTCCTTGCTCTTGTGCTTCAAATGATAGTCTCCCCAACACTCAACTCTCTCTCATAGGATTTGGATTTGGTGGAAAGAAGATTTGAGTGGAAAGCAACTTGGGAAGGCTAGAGATCAAGACTCATATGGTAGGAATGGAATATCTTGGTCTCAACACATGAGTAGGTGGTTCTCTCTCAGAACATACGAGTTGGAATGGTGTATGTGTTCTGATGGCTCTCTTATCGAATGAAGAGGAGGTGGAGGGGTATATATAGCCTCCACACAAAATCCAACCGTTACACAGTTTTCCAATCTCGGTGGCACCGAATCAACAAACTCAGTCGGACCGAAAATGTAAACCTAGTGACCGTTAGAGATTTTCGGTGGGACTGACATGCAACTCGGTAGGACCGATATGGTTAGGGTTTGGGCATAACGTAATCTCGGTGAGACCGAATTTGGTAATTAGCTAACCAGAGAGTTGATCAGGCAAACTCGGTGGGACCGATTTGCTCTTTCGGTGAGACCGAAAAGTTACAAAGGGGAAACACTGAATTTACATTGCAATCTCGGTAGGACCGATTTGCTCTTTCGGTGAGACCAAAAAGTTACGAAAGGGAAACAGAGAGTTTGCAATCCCATCTCGGTGAGACTGAGATCCCTATCGGTAGAACCGAATTGCTAGGGTTTGGCAGTGGCTAATGACAAGTGAAACTCGGTGGCGCCGGATAGGAAGAATCGGTAGGACCGAGTTTGGCTTAGGGTTTAGGTCATATGTGGATATGGGAAAGTAGTTGAGGGTTTTTGGAGCATATCACTAAGCACATGAAGCAAGAGGCTCATTAAGCAACACCTCATCCCTCCTTGATAGTATTGGCTTTTCCTAAAGACTCAATGTGATCTTGGATCGCTAAAATATAAAATGAAGAGTCTTGAGCTTTTGAGCTTGAGCCAATCCTTTTTCCTTAGCATTTTGAGGGTTCCACTTTCACATCCATGCCATGCCAATCATTGAGCTTTCCTGAAATAATCATCTTGGAATAGCATTAGCTCAATGAGCTATATGTTGTGAATTACCAAAACCACCTAGGGATAGTTGCACTTTCAATCTCCCCCTTTTTGGTAATTGATGACAACATATAGATCAAAGCTTCGACAAATGATAATAAGCATGAAATATATCGTCGCTTTGAGAAGTATGTGATAATTAAGAGCTCCCACTAAATTTGTGCATATTTAAAATTTGCTTTGGACTGCAAATGCACAAGGAGTTAGAGTCATGGGTTACTCTTCCATGTCACATACATCTTGGTGGAGCGCTTAAAATGATAAGAATGAAATACATGCACTCATCACCAAGAATAGTGAAAGATCACATAAGATAGATAAGATAATAGCATTAAGCAAGCATTAAGTGTAGCTTATGATCAAACACATGATCATCAATGTCTCACAAATAATGACGTAGTATCTCAAGCACTCAAAAGCAAACAAGTTTGAAAAACCACCAAATAAAGCAAGAGAGAAAAGCAACACTCTCTCTCTCGAAGCCTATGATCTATACATTTTTCTCCCCCTTTGGCAACAAGTTACCAAAAAGTTCCTAGAAAATGCATAGTACTAGATCGACGCTCAGGCTTGATCTTCTGGTGGTGGTGGAGTCCGGATCACTCCAAGGACGAAGGCTTCTGTAGACGCTGAAGTAGACGCTGGAGTTGGAGCTGAAGTAGATGCTGGAGCTGGTGGAACTGAGGCTGTAGCTGGTGCTGAGGTGGTGGCTCTTGTGTCAGCAACTAGCACGGCAGACGACCTCGGACCTCGTGGCACTCTGGCAAAGGCATGAGTGGTAGTCCTGCCTCTCCTCTCCTGCATATCATCTTGGAGCTGCTCCACTGCAGTCTGAATCTCCGTTACCTTGACATCCAAGTCATAGAACTTTTGTTCCATGATTCTCTCTAGGCTTGCCTGGTTTTGAGTTAGGGTGGCTAGTACTTGCTCAATCCGCAGGGTGGATGCAATCAGGTAACCAAGCTGCTCTTGTTTGGTCTTCAAGAAATACTCAGATGCCTCCTCTTGAGTTGGCATCTTGGCAGCTTTCTCCTTCCTTGCCTTCTCCTTCTTTGCGTATGCTTGGGCAGATGATGGCTCGTTCTCAGTCATGACAACTTGATTGTCCTCAAAATCTGGACGGATGGGCAGGTGTTCCTTGTCCAATAAATATATGCCCGTGCCCATCTTGGAGTTAATGAGCTCCTGGATCTGAGGGGCATATCCGCAACTCCTCTTCTGATCTGCTGCAGTCCTTTTGATAGTTTCCACTATGAGGCTCATCACCTTGAACTTCTGAGGCACATCAAATACATGTAGCAAGATGATAGCATGGCCTCTGATCATCTTGTGATCTCCAGACTTGGGCAATAAGGTGTGCCTCAAGATCCAATTGATAGTTGGCAGCCCTGACAGAAGGTAATGCACAGACCCAAATTTGAAGGTGTCAAGAGCTTCATTGGGAATTTCCTTGTACATATTGGACATAGAGTTATGGCCCATCTTCTTCTTGGCATATATGTCCAAGTCATCATCATGCTCCTCTGGGGCATTAATGATCTGTGCCCACTCAGCAACTGTGGATTGGTACCTTGTACCCTCAGACATCCATGTGATCCTCCCATCTGAATAAAAATGTGTTGTGGAGTAGAACTGCATTATAAGCTCCTCATTCCACTTTGCGAGCTTCTGCCCAACAAAGTTAGCTACTCCACAAGCTATGAAGCTGTCTTGCACTCAGGATAGTGCTCCTCATTGTCCTTGATGTACTGCCAGTCAACCCATCTCATATCACAGACTATTGGCTTCTTATCAAGCAGCACTGTCTCATAGAAGTCCTGTTGTTCCTTAGTGTGGAACCTGTAGTCAACAGCAGTCCTCCTCCTTGAAGCATACGGGTCTGCTTCTCTCCACTTCCTCAGCCCTGAATCTCTCCTGAGCTTCATGTCCTCAGCCACAGGATGCGCATCGTTGTGGTCTGGGATCTTGGGCTTGAGCTTTCTCAGAACTTGCTCTTCATCCTCTTCTTCAGCAACAGTCTCAGGCACTGGGGCCTTGTTCTTCTCAGCTGCAGGAATGCTCCTTGTATTCCTCTTTGGTTTTGGCTTGGAGGCAGCTTTGGGCTTAGACGCAGTAGCCCCTGATCTTATGGCATCACCCATCAGCTTGGGTGCCTTGGGTGCTGGTGCAGCTACCTCTTCTTCCTCTTCCTCTTCCATGATGGAAGCCTTTCCTAGCACTCTGGCTACGGTCTTCTTGACCCTTTCCTTTCTTTTCTTTCCCTCAGCAGCAACTGGCTCTTTAGGTGCAGGCTTCTCAGTTGAAGCTCTTGCCTTTGACATGGGTTGCCTGCCTGCTGGCCTTTTGATTTTCAGCCCTGGCTTTGAGCCTTGAGCTGGCTCAACTCTCTTTGATGTGGCCTCTTCCTCTGCCACATAATCTTCATCTTCGGAATCAGAAGTTCTCTTCTTCCTCTGTCTGGTGGCAGCTTTTGGCAAGTTGCTAGGGGTGCTCCTGCTGCCCTCATCTGAAGAGCTGGAGGGACTAGTGCCCTCACTCATGTGCACCTGCTGCTCTGACATGTTCTGGCTGTCACTTTGATCAGACATGCTGCAAACTCTGACTGCTGACCCTGTGAACAGTTTATAGATGAGGTAGAAAAGATGAGCATCACAAAATGCAGAGATTTTTGCAAAAGAATGATCCAAAAACTTAGTTTTAGTTTCCCACTGAAATCATCTCGGATCTACCGATTTTCAAACTCGGTGATACCGAAGCAGTTTTGGAACCTAAACTAGTGAACTCGGTAGGAGCGAGTCACAGTTCGGTGGCACCGAGACTGCTACGGTTTCACAGAGTTCCAAAATCGGTCACACCGATAAGTAATTCTCGGTTAGACCGAGTCTCACTTGTGCAATGGCATAAGCCAAATCGGTGGGACCGAGTTTTTCAACTCGGTGGGTCCGAGATGGTTTCGGCGGAAACCTAACCCTAAAATTTTCGAATCAAAGCTAATCTACGGGCGTATTGACTGGATAGGAGTGTTTCAATCGTGGCAAGAATCATGAAGAACACAATGTGCTAGGAATCGGACGGGGAATAGCACTGTGATCGAGTCCATACCCTAGTTCGGTGGAGACTCGCTACGGCGGCAACGGCGGGGCAGAATTCCCGTTGACGGCGACGGAGACCAGCGACTGGAGGCGGCTGGCGACGAGAAGACGATCCGGAGACAACGTTGGTAGAGCAGGCTATCGTGCGGGCAAAGGGGTTCGGAGAAATTTCCAATTTTTGCCCGTGACTATATATAGCCCGACCCTGTCGGTGTGACTGAGTGGAACAACTCGGTGGCACCGAGATTCATAACTGCAGGCAGTTACTGAAACTCGGTGTGACCGAAATGTTCAAATCGGTTGCACCGAGATCGAAAACCTAGATCAACTTAATGATCTCGGTAGGACCGAAAGTGGGGTATCGGTCAGACCGAGAATCATAAAGAGGTTTTGGAGGTTTAAGTCTATGACGAATCGGGGACTCCGAGCGCTCCTCACACAGAGTGGTTCGAATCTGACTTGATCAAATTTTGTGATGCAGCATGAATAGAGTTTGAGACGAGAAAAGCATAGATAGCTAGAGGAGGTACTTAGGCATTCTTGTCCGTCCACTTGGCAAAAGAAAATAAAGCCAAACAATCAAAACAACAAGTGGATGTCCTCGAATGAGTAAAATATGCAACCAGCATGCTCACACAATAAGATGGCAAATGAAATATGTGGCAAGGCATGCACAACCAATTCTAGCATCTATCAAGCAATTTGCGATGACAAGGTCATCTATATATGAGTATATTGACTTAGGAGTCAAGTGAGAGGACTTGATCATAGGTCATACTCATCGTTTAAGCTCAAGTGGGGTTACCACTTTTACATAAAGCATTGTTGTGTTCACATCTTTAGAGTTGCTTTAGCTCAAGTCTTAGAGTAAAGCTCCCCCTAGATGTGATATCCCCCCTAAGAGGGATGAACTAACCTTGGGTTTTGTCGATGATGACTTCATGTAGATGTTGAAGATGTGGATGCTCAATGTTGGTGTAGATCACTTGGAGCTATCCATTTGAGTGAATTGCACTTTCAATACCTACATGGGTTAGTCCCACAAGGAACAAACAAGGATATCCATAGACATAGAGTGATGCACACAAAAGATGATGTCCATGAAAACTTTTAGGTTACCTTGTCCCTTTTCTTACCAACAAGAGGGTTTGTGACTCCTTGAACTAGTGCAAGATGTGGAAGTTGATTGCACTTGTTCTTTCCAAAATGATAAGAGTGAAGTATGTTGGCGGAGTCACCCTCAAGAACTCTCTAGTTCTTCTTCTTTTGGATCCACATCATCTTGATGGGAATCCTCGGAGTTGTAGTCGTACTTGATGAAGTGGAACTTGAAGTAGTCTTGGGAATCCACTTGACTAAGGTCTTAGGAGCTTCTTCAAATGCGTCAATTTCCTCTTGAAGCTTGTCCTTGCCTTTTTGCTTGTAGTCTTGTGGTGGAAGATCATCTTGAGCTTGTGTCCCCTTGAAAGAAGTATCATACTTCTCTTGTTGAGGAACAAACTTTGTCTTGGGGTATTGATCTTCTTCCCACTCAACTCCATTGGCATTGAACTTTCGTTCAAAACCAACACCTTGATTCTTCTGGTGCATTCCTTGCTTGCGCACAATTTCCTCGAATTGCTTACTCCCGGCAAGGCTTTTGTACACTCCTTTCTCTATAATTCCCTTCAATAAACTATTTTCTTGCTCAAGTGTAACTTGGCTAAGAGAATCATTAGTGGAATCAAGAGAACTACTAGAAGCAACAATATTGGATTTAGCATGATCATCGTTACTGCTAGAGGAAGAATCTTTCTTGTTCTTGTTACTAGACTTGACTTGAGGCATGTAAGTGGATAAGAGTAAACGCTTGGCAATGTAAGAAGAGCTTTTCTTGCGGAGATCATCATTGATTGCTTTTAAGAACTCATGCTCTTGCTCAAGATTGAGCTTTTCAAAGCGTAATTTCTCATGAGCTCTTAAAAGTTCTCGATGATCTTCGAAGATAGTTTCATGAGCTAACTTAAGAGTGTTTAGTTCTTTAGTTAGAGCCTCAATCTTCTCCTTATCATTGTCATTCGTTTTATCTTGGTTAGCATGTTTAATTGACGTTTCATCATAGTATTCATCACTAGAGTTGTCAACAAGCAAATCATCACCTAACAAGTCATCTTCATCACTATTGAAATCAACATACTCGGGGTGTGTTACCTTAGGACCTTTGGCCATGAAGCATCTTCCAATTCCTTCATTTGGTGAGTCAAATATGTCGTAGGAGTTGGTTGACACAAGTGCTAGACCAGCAACACCTTCATCTTGAGTATCTTCGGAGTCGGAGTGATAACTTCTCTCGGAGTGGCTGTCGGAGTCGGAGCCAGATACCCATTCACCAACATGAGCTTGATGTCTTCGGCTTGTGTAGCTTCTTGATGATTTTTCCTTCCTTTCCGAATCCTTGCTTCTCCGTGAGTATCTCTGTTCATAACGATCATCTCTACTCCTCCTCTCTCTTGGTGGTGATTCTTTGCTTCTTCTTTTTGGAGAATCTTCTCTTCTCTTGTAGGGAGCCGTACACTCATTGGAATAGTGTCCGAGTCTTCCACAACTATAGCAGTTTCGCTCTCGACTAGAAGATCTTTTGTCATTGTAGGACCTTGACTTGAAGCTTCTATCTTTGCTTCTACTCTTGTAGAACTTGTTGAAGTTCTTCACCATTAAGCTCAATTCTTCATTGAAGTCTTGTTTCTCACTTGATGATGTAGGGGCTTCACATGAGGCTTTATAGGCACCACTTGATTTGTTGTGAAGTTCCTCTTTATCCTTAAGTGACATCTCATGAGCAACAATTCTTCCAATCACCTCCGTTGGCTTGAGATCTTTGTAATTGGGCATCATTTGGATCAATGTGCACACGGTATCATATTTTCCATCCAAGGCTCTTAGAATCTTCTTGATGATGAATCTGTCGGTCATCTCTTCACTTCCTAAGCCGGCAATCTCATTTGTGATGAGAGCAAGCCTAGAGTACATTTGAGCGACACCTTCACCATCCTTCATCTTGAACTTGTCAAGTTGGCTTTGAAGCACATCCAACTTGGATTCCTTGACGGAGTCGGTACCTTCGTGCATATCAATCAAAGTGTCCCAAATTTCCTTCGCATTCTCAAGACGGCTGATTTTGTTGAATTCTTCGGGGCACAATCCATTGAAGAGAATATCACAAGCTTGAGCATTGTATTGCAACATCTTCAACTCATCCGCGGTAGCTTCACGGTTTGGTTCTCTCCCATCAAAGAAGTCACCTTGCAAACCAACACACACAATAGCCCAAACGGCGGGGTTATGTCCAAGAATATGCATTTTCATTTTATGCTTCCAACTAGCAAAATTAGTACCATCAAAGTAGGGACCTCTACGGTGGTAATTTCCCTCGCTAGACGCCATACTCTCCTAGGTTGTGAAACCAAGGCTATGACCACCAAAGCTATGGAGATCAAAGCAAATGGAGACCAACGCTCTGATACCACTTGTAGGATCGAAATTATGTCTAGAGGGGGGTGATTAGACTACTTGACCAAATAAAAACTTAACCTTTTCCCAATTTTAATTCTTGGCAGATTTTAGCTATTTTAGGACAAGTCAAGCAATCATCACACAATTCAAGCAAGCATGCAAAGAGTATATTGGCAGCGGAAAGTAAAGCATGCAACTTGCAAGAATGTAAAGGGAAGGGTTTGGAGAATTCAAACGCAATTGGAGACACGGATGTTTTTCCCGTGGTTCGGATAGGTGGTGCTATCCTACATCCACGTTGATGGAGACTTCAACCCACAAAGGGTAACGGTTGCGCGAGTCCACACAGGGCTCCACCCACAAAGGGTAACGGTTGCGCGAGTCCACACAAGGCTCCACCCACGAAGGGTCCACGAAGAAGCAACCACCCACAAAGGGTCCACGAAGAAGCAACCTTGTCTATCCCACCATGGCCATTGCCCACACAGGACTTGCCTCACTAGCGGTAGATCTTCACGAAGTAGGCGATCTCCTTGCCCTTACAAACTTCTTGGTTCAACTCCACAATCTTGTCGGAGGCTCCCAAGTGACACCTAGCCAATCTAGGAGACACCACTCTCCAAGAAGTAACAAATGGTGTGTAGGTAATGAACTCCTTGCTCTTGTGCTTCAAATGATAGTCTCCCCAACACTCAACTCTCTCTCATAGGATTTGGATTTGGTGGAAAGAAGACTTGAATGGAAAGCAACTTGGGAAGGCTAGAGATCAAGACTCATATGGTAGGAATGGAATATCTTGGTCTCAACACATGAGTAGGTGGTTCTCTCTCAGAACATACGAGTTGGAATGGTGTATGTGTTCTGATGGCTCTCTTATCGAATGAAGAGGAGGTGGAGGGGTATATATAGCCTCCACACAAAATCCAACCGTTACACAGTTTTCCAATCTCGGTGGGACCGAATCAACAAACTCGGTCGGACCAAAAATGTAAACCTAGTGACCGTTAGAGATTTTCGGTGGGACTGACATGCAACTCGGTAGGACCGATATGGTTAGGGTTTGGGCATAACGTAATCTCGGTGAGACCGATTACACAAACTCGGTGAGACCGAATTTGGTAATTAGCTAACCAGAGAGTTGATCAGGCAAACTCGGTGGGACCGATTTGCTCTTTCGGTGAGACCGAAAAGTTACAAAGGGGAAACACTGAATTTACATTGCAATCTCGGTGGGACCGATTTGCTCTTTCGGTGAGACCGAAAAGTTACGGAAGGGAAACAGAGTTTGCAATCCCATCTCGGTGAGACCGAGATCCCTATCGGTAGAACCGAATTGCTAGGGTTTGGCAGTGGCTAATGACAAGTGAAACTCGGTGGCGCTGGATAGGAAGAATCGGTAGGACCGAGTTTGGCTTAGGGTTTAGGTCATATGTGGATATGGGAAAGTAGTTGAGGGTTTTTGGAGCATATCACTAAGCACATGAAGCAAGAGGCTCATTAAGCAACACCTCATCCCTCCTTGATAGTATTGGCTTTTCCTAAAGACTCAATGTGATCTTGGATCACTAAAATATAAAATGAAGAGTCTTGAGCTTTTGAGCTTGAGCCAATCCTTTTTCCTTAGCATTTTGAGGGTTCCACTTTCACATCCATGCCATGCCAATCATTGAGCTTTCCTGAAATAATCATCTTGGAATAGCATTAGCTCAATGAGCTATATGTTGTTGTGAATTACCAAAACCACCTAGGGATAGTTGCACTTTCAGCTGACGCCCGCCTGCCTTGGTCGTCATGGTTCACATCATCAGAACCTCGCGAGGTTTGCCTGGCCTTGATCTCTCCGCCCTTGCGAGCCGGCCTGGTGAGGCCGCTTCTGAGGAAGTCTTGTGTTGTCCGCCTCACGAGGGTCTTGAGTCCTTGCTAGTGAAGATGGGCCGTACGGTCCCGCTCGCAGGGCCATGCCGTGAGCTACAGGCAGGCAAGTTTGGGGACCCCCGTTCCCAAAACACCAACAACGACTGATCGACCACCAGCCCGTACTACCTCGCTTTAAAGGCAGGGATAAAACAGCTCGGGCATACACGTATGATCTCCGGTAGGGCCTGAAGAATAAAGTAGGTCCGGCCAGATCGATCTACGGATCACGGGGGCGTGCCCCGACACACGACGATGGCTATCAAGCTGAACATGGCAAGCACAATTACGTCCGAGCCGAAAATCACAAACGGACTCCATCCGAACTATGTCGCGACCTGGCCCGATATAGAGGCACCGCACACCCCCTCTTCTTCACTAATGAATTAATGGAACATTAATTCCCAGAAGGGTTCAAACCCGTGAATATCAAATCATATGATGGAACCACAGATCCTGCGGTATGGATTGAAGACTTTTTTCTCCATATTCACATGGCCCGCGGCGACGATCTTCATGCCATCAAATACCTCCCCCCCTTAAAACTCAAGGGGTCAGCCCGACACTGGCTGAACAACCTGCCTGAAAACTCCATTGGCAGCTGGGAGGACTTGGAAGACGCCTTCCTTGACAACTTCCAAGGTACATATGTTCGACCTCCGGATGTCGACGACTTGAGTCACATAATCCAACAGCCCGGAGAGTCGGCCAGGAAATTCTGGACTAGATTCTTAACCAAAAAGAACCAGATTGTCGAGTGTCCGGATGCCGAAGCCCTTGCAGCCTTTAAACATAGCATCTGGGATGAATGGATCGCCCGACACCTAGGCCAGGAAAAGCCGAAGTCCATGGCGGCCCTCACGGCACTCATGACCTGCTTTTGCGTGGGCGAAGATAGCTGGCTAGCCCGTAGCAATAAGAATACAAGCGAACCTGGCACTTCGGAAGCTAGGAATAGCAACGACAAGCCCCGACACAATAGACACAAGCGTCGAAGCAACAGTGATAATACCGATGACACGGCGGTCAACGCCGGATTCAGTGGCTCCAAGACTGGCCAGCGGAAGAAGCCATATAAAATAAATAATCAGGGCCCTTCTAGCCTAGACCACATACTCGATCGCCCATGTCAGATCCATGGAACCCCTGATAAACCAGCCAATCATACCCATAGGAGTTATTGGGTCTTCAAACAGGCCGGCAAGTTAAATGCCGAAGACAAGGAGAAGGGGTCGCAAAGCGAGAACGACGACGAGGAGCCCCGTCCACTGAACACAGGGGGACAGAAGAAGTTTCCCCCTCAAATCAAAATGGTGAACATGATATACGCTACCCATATCCCCAAGAGGGAGCGCAAGCGCGCGCTCAGGGATGTCTATGCGATAGAGCTAGTCGCCCCAAAATTCAACCCATGGTCTTCCTGCCCCGATCACTTTTGATCGCAGGGACCACCCGACCATTATCCGTCATGGCGGTTCAGCCGCGCTAGTCCTTGACCCAATTATTGATGGATTCCATCTCACGCGAGTCCTCATGGATGGTGGCAGCAGCCTGAACCTGCTCTATCAGGATACAGTGCGCAAAATGGGTATTAATCCCTCAAGGATCAAGCCCACAAAGACTACCTTTAAAGGAGTCATACCAGGTGTAGAGGCCCGCTGTACGGGCTCAATCACCCTAGAGGTTGTCTTCGAATCCCCGGACAACTTCCGAAGCAAAGAGTTAATCTTCGATATCGTCCCCTTCCGCAGTGGTTAGCACGCACTGCTCGGACGAACCATATTTGGTCGATTCAATGCGGTGCGACACTATGCTTATCTCAAGCTCAAGATGCCCGGACCACACGGCGTCATAACAGTCAATGGAAACATCGAACACTCCCTCCGTACTGAGGAGCACACCGCTGCTTTAGCAGCAGAAGTACAGAGCAGCCTCTCCAAGTAGAACCTCAATTCGGCGGCCGAGCTCCCGGACACCGTCAAACGAGCCCGGACTACTTCGCAGCAGGACAGCCCAGCTCATCAAGAGCTCGACTAGCAATTCGGCCTCCGTCCCAGCCCCTACCAAGTGGCGGCGTTCGTACCACGCGTACATAACTACGCACTCAAAATACCATGGGCATAGACGGAGGCATAACCAGAGTGTGATCCATAATACGGCTTGACCTCCCCTGGACACACATACTTTCACTTTTTCTCTTTTTTCTTTCCTTTTCAGGTTTCTTTTCCATAGGCCCTTCCTGACAGCCTGATCACAGGTCCTTTTCAAAGGATAGATACACCAAGACAGCACAAGATATTGACGTATAAGGGAATTTATAGGTGGTCTCTTTAACGGTCACTCTACCTATTTTTAGGACCCGCACGCAGCTCTCCCTTGGTTGTGGCATATTAAATATCCCTGTTGCTTGTTGCACTACTTGTACAAATACGCTTTGACGTATTAATCAAACCATAATGGAAACAGTTTGCAGCCCAACTTTTGTGGCACTAGTTTGCTCTTTTGATAATCTTATCAAATCGCACCCGTATACTTCGGTACGCTTTAGTCCGCCAGGGGCTTCATTGCGCCCCATAATACGGCAACAAAGTCCGAACACTTTTTACAGTATAGTTCGGCACCCCGAATTTAGTATTATATGCATTGGCTCCAAATCATGTCTTTGGTCAATAGTTGGGTTGCCTGGCTCCTGTGCTTACTACCTTACGTTCCGCTATATCGGCTAGGGTAGTAAAGGGAGAACTACTGTGATTGTGTCCTGGTTTATCCGGATGAGCACCTCAGTAGAGAAAGCCGAAAACTGACTGTCATGATGCGGCATGAGCCGGTCAGCTCTTCAGAGGTTTCAAATCTTTAGCGATTTTTTCTGCGTTATGCGATGAATCGGTTCTTATCCGATCAGGTGTTTACATCACCCTAGTTCGGATACTAGGGGTTGCGCCTAAATTTTTATTGTCAAACTCCTATGGCTAAGTGAGGGTGGTAAAGCCACATAGTTTGATTGCCTGGTTCGTTGCGCTAAACACCTCCTTTAAGGACCAAATTCGTGGATAAAGAGTGTTTAGATTCATCCCGAACACCCCCGTACTACCTACGTGGGGGCTGAAGCCGACAACTGGCCAACTCTCAGACTTGATAAAATGGCCGCACAGGAGGTAAAACTTTAAATAATAAACAACAAAGCATTATATTATATATCAGCATTGTTTTCATCATACAGGACGGGATAACATGAATGTATTCATTCAAAAATAATGTCCTTAGCACATTGCTCCGCTACAATGCGGGATCCCTTCAGAACATCTTCAAAATACCCCTCCAGCGTGCGGTGCTCCTTGCCCGCGGGCGGTCCTTCGGCCGTGAGCTTGATGGCGTCCATCTTCGCCCATTGTATCTTGACACAAGCGAAGGCCATCCGCTCACCTTCTATGCAGACCGACCGCTTGATGGTGTCAAGCCGAGGGCAGGCATTGACCAGCCACTTGACGAGGCTGAAGTAGTTGCCGGGTATAGCTTCTGCAGGCCACAACCGGATTATTAAATCCTTCATTGCTAGTTCGTCCACCTTATGTAGCTCGACCAACTCTTTTAGCTGGTCGCTAAAGGGCACCGGATGTTCTGGTGCGAGGTATTGCGACCAGAACAACTTCTCCATTGAGCTCCCCTCTTCGGTCGGGAAGAATTCCGCAGCGTCAGAAACACTGCACGGCAAATCTGCAAACGCCCCTAGAGAACTCCAAATCCGGGTCAGTAAGAGATACCTCTTGCTCACATACTTGCTTTGCATAATGAAAGCCTTACTCGCCGTGATCTTCTTGGCCTCTTGGGCTTCGGCCCAGGCCTCTTGTGCGCTTTGGCAGGCCTTAGCAAGTTCGGACTCTTGGTCTGCATTCTGGCGCTCGAAGGACTCACATTTCTTCACGACGTCCTAGAGCTCTTGCTGGACCTCACCAACCCTGGTCTCATGCTTTTCTCAGGCGCCTTTTTCCTTTACCACTCTCTCCTCGGCCTCGGCCAGCGCCTTCTTGAGGGCCTCCACCTCAGTCGCCGCCCCTACGAAAATATCACGTCACTGCGGTCAGCGCAAAAACATTCATACTTTCCGGGCATGCATAAAATGATTACATACCTTGATTGTCCTCCAGCTGCTTTTTCGCACGACCGAGCTCTTCCTCGGTCTGCTCCAGCCTCTGCGTCAGTCCAGAAACTTCGGCAGCATGAGAAGTCATGGCTAGCAGCGATGCCTGCTTATTCACATAGACATACATGGTTAGTGTCCTGCGAAAAACTATTTGATCCTCTGTTCGACTCTTCTTCCCGAACCCCGAACAGAGTCTCAGGGGCTACCGTCTATACTGTGACTTTCGTTTCACAAACTGCATTGCTTACCTCAAAGCCTATTAAAAGGCTTGTGCAGGCTTCGGTCAGTCCGCTCTTCGTGGACTGAATCCTCTCAATCACCGCATCCATGAGGGTGCGGTGTTCCTCAATGATGGAAGCACTCCGCAGTGCTTCTAGTAGAGTATCCGGCACCTCTGGTTGGGCAGAGGTCACCGGCAGAATGGGCACACCTCGTTTCGATGAAGGAGGCTGCTTGCTGGATTCCGGAGCCATATAGGTCTCCGGGACCGTATGTCTGGTGGCCGAGGTCTCACCCTCCGACGCCGCCCTAACGGCCTCCTGCGTCTCTCCCTGGTCCTGGATCCTTTGGGACAACACCTCGGTGTCATCCATGGTCCTGGGAGAGGAGGCCGTCGGTGGGGACCCGCTATCCATCACCTTCGGGTCCAGCGAGTTCCCCGAAGACAAGGAACGCTCGAGGGCGGAACGAGCCGGACTACAAGTGCATGATTCCACATGTTAAAATAATGAAGTAAAGATGCTGATATATGAATGCGTCTGGGTCTTTGAATACTCACGATTCGGCATGGGGCTTATCTCGAGGGTGCCATTCTGGGCTGTTATCGACGTCCCATGCGAAGCTATCCATGAGGGAAGCCTTTCCCTTCTTGGATGCCTCCACTTCCAGATCTATGGAGGCTGCCCTCTTCTTTTCCCCCTCGGGGAGGGGGAGTTGCTTTCTTCTTCCTCTTCCTCCTCCTCGTCGTCTTCGGTGGCAGAGTGAGTTTTGGCGTCTTTAGACGCCATGTTCGAAGTACCCTTGGGACGGAGGCCACCTCTGGTCCCCTTGGCCTTCTTCTTGGCCTTCTTCTCCGGCGCCTTGTATGGTGTCGGAACCAACATCTTCATCAGACGCGGGATGGCTGGATCCTCGGGCAGCGAAGCCGGACACTGAATCTGCTCCGCTTTCTTTGTCCAACCCTGAAAAAACAAATGGGGAAGTTCGGACACCCTCCTTGAATAACCAAGTAAGGAATACACCTTGAAACAATGGAAAACCTACCGAACTAGAGGGACGGGCTAGGTCATGCCCACGGTCCTCGGTTGTCTTCGGCCACGTCTCGTTGGCCTTGAAGAGCACCTTCCAGATATCTTCGTGTGTAGTTCCGAAGAACAGTTGCAGGGTCTTGTGCTTGGCCGGATCAAACTCCCATAGGTGGCAAGCCCGGCTCTAGCATGGGAGGATCCGACGAACTAGCATCACCTGAATCACATCAACAAGCTTGATGTTCTTGTCTATCATGCTCCTGATGCACGTCTGGAGCGCTGTCAGCTCATCCGACGAAGACCGATCCAAGCCCTTCCTTGCCAGGAGGTAAGCCGCATCGGGGCCCCAGATTTGAATTCGGAGCCGCGGCCCAGGTAGTGTCGTGGGGCTCTGTGACGTAGAACCACAACTTCTACCACCCCTTGACGGTCTCCACGAAGGTGCCTTTGGGCCACGGGACGTTGGACATTTTGCTCACCATGGTGCCTCCTCACTCAGCGTGTTTGCCGCCCACCACCTTCGGCTTCACATTGAAGGTCTTCAGCCACAATCCGAAGTGGGGGGTGCGGAGGAAGGCCTCACACACAATGATGAACACCGAGATAGTGAGGAAGGAATTTGGGGCCAGATCATGGAAATCTAGCCCATATTAGAACATGAGTTCGCGGACGAAGGGGTGGAGTGGAAATCCCAGCTCGCGGACAAAGTGGGGGATGAAAACTACCCTCTCATGGGGGTAGGGACGATCTGACCCTCGGTCGAAAGCCAATGGGCGACCTCCTTGGACAAATATCCGACCTCCCGAAGTTGGGTGATGTCCTTCTCCTTGACGGTGGAGGCCATCCACTTGCCTTGTGCTCCGGACATGGTTGGATTGCTTTCTTGGGGGAAGAAAGATGAGAACTTGGGTGCTGGAGCTCGAGAGTGGGTAGGCGGAAAGAGAGAAGGTGTGGGTGGAAGAGATGAATCCTTATCTCCTTATAAAGGCAATGAATATTAAGCATCTCCCCACTTGCCATAAAACTCGCCTATTCCCCAGGGGCCGTGCAGGCGGCACAGTTGGATTACCCATACCCGTATTGATGAGAATCCCGCAATAAGGGGACATGACCTCTGCTTTGACGAGACGTTCCAATAAAAATGCAGCTTGAAATATGGAGCGACAGGCCGAAAAATAGTTCGAAACAATAACCGGGCAGGGACGTGATATCACGTTACAAAAAGTTGTCAGCGGACTTGACTGGTGAAATATTATACTCTCGGCAGTGGTGTGTGGTGTTTGTTTTGCAGATCCGGACACGTTCTTTGTGTTCAAAGACTGTGTTGGAGTATTCGGAGGAGGAACCCGCCTTGCAATGCCGAAGACAATCTACGTGTTGGACACCTCGTAATTGAAGCCTGGTTCAAGGGCTACTGAGGGAGTCCTGGACTAAGGGGTCCTCGGGCGTTCGGCCTGTTGGACATGGGCCGGACTGTTGGGCCATGAAGATACAAGACCGAAGACTCTCACCTGTGTCCGGATGGGACTCTCCTTGGCGTGGATGGCAAGTTTGATGTTCGGATATGAAGATTCCTTTCTCTGTAACCGTCTTTGTATAACCCTAGTCCCCTCCGGTGTCTATATAAATCGGAGGGTTTAGTCCGTGGAGACAATCATAATCATATAGGCTAGACTTCTAGGGTTTTAGCCATTACGATCTCGAGGTAGATCAACTCTTGTAATACTCATATTCATCAATATCAATCAAGCAGGAAGTAGGGTATTACCTCCATAGAGAGGGCCCGAACCTGGTGTCGGTGTACCAAAGTAGGGGCTCTCCTTTTGCACCCCTTTACTTGTGCATGGGCAGTCGGAGCCGCGCCCACGGCCACACTAAGTAGGGCAGAGGAGGGATGCCGGAGCACAAGACGACCAGAGCAACGCCAAGACCAGAGATGCAGAGAGAGCAAGAGGGCGAGGTGGACTCCCCCGGCAAGACACTTGCCGGGGTGGCTTCCGCAGCCTCGGCAAGATCCTTGCCGGGGCAACTTGCCTGACACTAGCAGAGCGCGCCACCCTTGAACCTAAGAGGTCCCTACACCATATTGGAACCAAGGCTTGGGAGGCACCTCCGTGGTGGCATGCAGATCTTTGTAGAGATCATAGACATGCAAGATCAGATGGAAACCAGAAGACAACGATCCTTGGCGAGATCCTTGCCATGGAGATCCACGAGACCCCTGGCAAGATCCTTGCCGGGGACGACCGCGGTGCCGCAGCGAGACCCTTGACGGGCCCTCGGCAAGACCCTTTGCCGAGGACATCTGCGAGGCTGCAGCCAGGCCCGCGTCCGCCAAGACTCCACCACCGCTCCCATACAGTTGCCAGCTCGACCAGCTGCGCAGGCATCTGCGTGGCAGCGCGCGGCCTCTACACCAACTCAGCAAGCACCTGGGTGGTGGGATGCAGATCTTCGTGAAGGCTCCACCATCGCGCCAGCCCAGCGGCCAGCCAACGTGGCGCTGCAATGCCTCGTTAGCTTGGACGTGCGTCAGAGCCAGGCGAGGCGACGACAGCTAGGATGAGCTTCTCTGCCGTCCCCAATAAAGCAAGAGGGGCACGTCGGTAGCGCATTAAATGCGTTTGTCCGGCGGTGCCAGGGGACAGACTCAGCCCCTGTACACCTTTCCACCTCCTGTGTGCCACTGTGGCAACCCCTTTTGTCTATAAAAGGAGGCCCGAGGCATACTGGAGGGGGATTCAGATTTTTTGGACTAGAGAGCTACCATAGCTAGTTCAAGAACACAAGAACACCTCAATACACATCAAAGTAGGACTAGGGTTTTACGTGTCTCCGCAGCCCGAACCTGGGTAAACAATTTGTGTGCTGACCGCCAGACCCGCTCTTCGCACAACCCTGCGGCCGCCAACCGTAGAAGGGATCCCAGTGACCCCATAGGTGTCGTTTCCCACCAACACCTGGGTAAACATTGTGTCCCCTGTCTCCTGTTACCATCGACCTCAGATGCATAGTTCGGGACCCCCTACCCGAGATCCGCCGGTTTTGACGCCAACACTCCCACTTAGATAGACATCCCTCAAGTCATCTAAATGATACATGATCCAAATCAACTAAACCATGTCTGATCATCACATGAGATGGAGTATTCATCAATTGTGAACGTCTCTATGTTGATCATATCTACTATATGATTCACGTTCGACCTTCCGGTCTCCAGTGTTCCGAGGCCATGTCTGTACATGCCAGGCTCGTCAAGTTTAACCTGAGTATTCCGCATGTGCAAAACTGTCTTGCACCCGTTGTATGTGAACGTAGAGTCTATCACACCCGATCATCACGTGGTGTCTCAACACGATGAACTGTCGCAACGGTGCATACTCGGGGAGAACACTTACACCTTGAAATTTTGTTAAGGGATCATCTTATAATGCTATCGCCGTACTACGCAAAATAAGATGCATAAAAGATAAACATCACATGCAATAAAAATATGTGACATGATATGGCCATCATCATCTTGTGCTTTTGATCTCCATCTCCAAAGCATCATCATGATCTCCATCATCACCGACTCGACACCTTGCTCTCCATCATAGCGTCGTGGTCGTCTCACCAACTATTGCTTCTACAACTATTGCTAACGCATAGTGACAAAGTAAAGCAATTACATGGCATTTGCATTTCATACAATAAAGAGACAACCATAAAAGGCTCCTGCGGTTGTCAGATATCTTACAGACCATGATCATCTCATACAATAACGTTTATCACATCATGTCTTGACCATATCACATCACAACATGCCCTGCAAAAACAAGTTAGACGTCCTCAACTTTGTTGTTGCAAGTTTTACGTGGCTGCTATGGGATTCTAGCAAGAACCGTTCTTACCTACGCATCAAAACCACAACGATGATTTATCAAGTTTGTTGTTTTAACCTTCAACAAGGACTGGCCGCAGTCAAATTCGATTCAACTAAAGTAGGAGAAATAGACACCCGCCAGCCACCTTTATGCAAAACTAGTTACATGTCTGTCGGTGGAACCAGTCTCATGAACATGGTCATGTAAGGTTGGTCCTGGCCGCTTCATCCAACAATACCACCGAATCAAAATAAGACATTGGTGGTAACCAGTATGACTATCACCGCCCACAATAGTTTGTGTTCTACTCGTGCATATCATCTACCCATAGACCTGGCTCTGATACCACTGTTGGAAACATAGCATGCAATTTCAAAAAAAATCCTACGCTCACGCAAGATCTATCTAGGAGATGCATAGTAGCGAGAGGGGGAGAGTGTGTCTATGTACCCTAGTAGATCGAAAGCGGAAGCATTTGACAATGCGGTTGATGTAGTCGGACTTCTTCTTGCTCCAACCGATCAAGCATCGAACGTACGGCACCTCCGAATTCTGCACATGTTCAGCGCGATGACGTCCCTCGCCTTCTTGATCCAGCAAGGTGTCGAGGAAGTAGATGAGTTCCGTCAACACAATGGCGTGGTGATGGTGATGGTGAATTGATTCTCGCAGGGCTTCGCCTAAGCACCGCAAAACTATGACCGGGGTGTAAACTTTGGAGGGGGCACCGCACACGGCTAACGATTGTTGTTGTGTGTCCTAGGCACCCCTCCCCACGTATATCTAGGTGGGAGGGGAGGAGAGGAAGCCATGGGGCACCACAAGTAGGAGGAATCCTACTTGGGGTCCTCCCCAATTCGGCCTCCCCCTTTCTTATTTCCAGAGGGGGAAATGGGAAGAGGAAGGAGAGAAGGAAAGGGGGCCCAACCCCCTCTTTCCCTTCTCCAATTCAGCCTCATTCCTTGGGGGAGCGGGCACCCCTTGTGGGCTGGTGTCTCCCCTCCTATGGCCCATATCTTTCCCCTGGGGGTTCTGGTAACCCCCCCGGTACTCCGATAAATACCCGATACTATCCGGAACACTTCCGGTGTCCGAATACTCATCCTATATATCAATCTTTACCTCCGACCATTTCGAGAATCCTTGTCATGTTCGTGATCTCATCATAGACTCCGAACAACATTCGGTCACCAAATCACATAACTCATATAATACTAAATCATCATCGAACGTTAAGCGTGCGGACCCTACAGGTTCGAGAACTATGTAGACATGACGGAGACAACTCTTCGGCCAATAACCAATAGCGGAACATGGATGCTCATATTGGCTCCTACATATTCTACGAAGATCTTTATCGGTCGAACCATTATGACAACATACATTATTCCCTTTGTCATCGGTATGTTACTTGACCAAGATTCGATCGTAGGTATCTTCATACCTAGTTCAATCTCGTTACTGGCAAGTCTCTTTACTCGTTACTTAATACATCATCCCGTGACTAACTCATTAGTCGCTTTTCTTGCAAGGCTTCTTATGAAGTGCATTACGGAGAGGGCCCAGAGATACCTCTCCGATACTCAGAGTGACAAATCCTAATCTCGATCTATGCCAACCCAACAAACACCTTCGGAGATACCTATAGAGCATATTTATAATTTATACGTCTCCAACATATCTATAACTTTTTATTGTTCCATGTTGTTATATTATCATTCCTGGATGTTTTATAATCATTTTATAGTCATTTTATATCATTTTTGGTACTAACCTATTGACATAGTGCCAAGTGACAGTTTCAGTTCTTTGCATGTTTTTTACATCGCAGGAAATCAATACCATATGGAGTCCAAACGCAGCGAAACTTTTTGTGGATTTTTTGGACCAGAAGACATCCAATGGGTCAAAGAAGCACATGGGGGCTGCTTCGAGGGGAGCACAACCCACCATGCCACGCCTCGAGGCCCAGGCGTGCCCTGGTGGGCTGTGCCCACCTCGGGTGCCCCCCAGACCGCCTCTTTACTCTATAAATACCCCAATATTCCAGAAACCCTAGGGGAGTCGACGAAAATCAATTCCAGCCACCGCAGAGTCCGAAACCACCAGATCCAATCTACACACCATAACAGAGGGGTTCACCACTTCCATTGGTGCCTCTCCGATGATGCGTGAGTAGTCTTTTGTAGACCTTCGGGTCAGTACTTAGTAGCTAGATGGCTTCCTCCCTCTCGTTTGATTCTCAATACAATGGTCTCTTGGAGATCCATATGATGTAATTCTTTTGTAGTGTGTTTGTTGGGATCCGATGAACTTTGAGTTTATGATCAGATCTATCTCTTTTTATCCATGAAAGTTATTTGAGTCTTCTTGATCTCTTATATGCATGATTGATTATAGCCTCGTATTTCTTCTCTGATATTTGGGTTTTGTTTGGCCAACTTGATCTATTTATCTTGCAATGGGAAGAGGTGCTTTGTGATGGGTTCAATCTTACGGTGCTTGATCCAAGTGACAGAAGGGGAACTGACACGTATGTACTGTTGCCATTAAGGATAACAAGATGGGGTCTGTTTCTACATAAATAGATCTTGTCTACATCATGTCATCGTTCTTATTGCATTGCTCCGTTTCTCCATGAACTTAATACACTAGATGCATGCTGGATAGCGGTCGATGTGTGGAGTAATAGTAGTAGATGCAGGCAGGAGTCGGTCTACTAATCTTGAACATGATGCCTATGTAATGATCATTGGCTAGATATCGTCATGATTATTTGAAGTTCTATCAATTGCCCAACAGTAATTTGTTTACCCACTATTTGCTATTTTTCTCGAGAGAAGCCACTAGTGAAACCTACGGCCCCCGGGTCTCTTCTTTAATATATTTGCCTTTACAATCTATTTTCCTTTGCTTTTATTTTTAGATCAATTAAACCCAAAAATACAAAAATACCTTGCTGCAATTTATTTTATTTGGCGTTCGATCTATCAATTATTACAACTCTCTCATGTCTGTTTACCAATTTCTGGCGCCGTTACCCGAAAGGGATTGACAACCCCTTTAACACGTCAGGTTGCGAGTATTTGTTATTTGTGTGCAGGTGCTATTTACGTAGTGTTGCTTGGTTCTCCTATTGGTTCAATAACCTTGGTCTCATCACTGAGGGAAATACCTACCGTCGTAGTGCTGCATCATCCCTTCCTCTTTGGGGAAATACCGACATAGTTCTAGCAGACATCAAAAGGAATTTCTGGCGCTGTTGCCGGGGAGACATCATCAAGACTTACCAGGTTCCTAATCACAAATCTCATCTCCTCGCAATTTACATTATTTTCCGTTTGCCTCCCGTTTTCCTCCCCCACATCACAAAAAATTACCGTTTTCGCCCCCTTTTTCGTTCGTCGTTTTCTTGCCGGATCTATTTTGTGTGCAATCTTGTTTGCTACTTTTGTCGTTATGGATAGTTCTTCCTCTATTGCGTGCACTCCCGAGAACGAGGTTATCAACTTTAAACAAAGGGGAGGATAAAATCTAAAAGATGCCTGGTATGGGATTTGCAATGCTCATAATAGATCTATCCGTAAGCAATCTACCGTTGTTCTTCTTCGTTGTATTCATGTGAGCATCACCACTTGGTATAGATTCGTCCTTGATACGATTACCGGTGGAAATTTCTTGATGTGTCCTTCTCTTGATGCTTTTAATGCTATGGGAAATTTAGTAGGCTCACCACCTCTTATGATTAATGAAACAACTTTGACTCTTGAGCATGTTATGGAAAGATTAGATGATATTGAAAAGAAAATTCTTACCGAAGAACATTTTGAAAACTTGGATAAAAAGATGCATAATTTTGCTACTAAATTGGGTCAAAAGCGGGAGAATTTTTTAAGTTGTTAAAAGAAAAGGGACCATAATTCATGAAAGAATTGAAGAAAGCCCGTCTCGGATTGATAAACTAGAAGAAATCTTTAGTAATTTGAGTACGGCTTTTGCTTCCGCTAAAATTATTAGAAAAACACCCATAAAGATTGGCAAGACTACTCAAGTTACTAAGAACAAGGGTGCAACTTCTAGTAATAATGGTAAAGAGAATCTTAAGATGATTTGTATTCACCCGGATTTTGTTGATGTTATAAGAAATCCCTTGGGCAAGAATGAATTCTTTGAATATTTTCCTAGGAGTATTATTATTGAAAACCTTTATGCTAAATCTTTGAAGGAATATAAGTGTTTGATTGAAGAGTTGGACAAGGATGACAAAACTTAGATCCTTGCTTTATGCCTAGCTAGGGGCGTGAGTCGCTTGTTGGGAGGCAACCCAATGAATAAAATTTATTTTTGCTTTTTGCTTCCTATTTTTGAGTGTTAGCACAATTATGCTACTGTTATGATTGTGTTTTTTGTGTTTTAGTTAGTGTTTGTGCCAAGTAAAGCCTTTAGGATCTTCTTGGGTGATAGTTGTTTGATCTTGCAGAAAAACACGAACTTTTGCGCTCACGAAAATAATTTACATTTTTAACCAGAGAGCGATAAAATACCAATTCTTTTTGTAGAAGATTAATATACAAATTTCTCAGGCCATCCTAATTTTTCAGAGTTTTTGGAGTTATAGAAGTATTGGAAATATCCAGATTCCTACAGACTGTTCTGTTTTTGACAAATTCTGTTTTCTTTGCGTTGTGTGCTTGTTTTGATGATTCTATGGTTTTTTTTTGAAGAGTTTTTGCCATAGAAAAGTTGGAATGCAGTAGATATAATGCATGAATAAAATATGAATTGGTTTGCAACAGCACATATAGTAGTGATTTGTTTTCTTATACTAACGGATCTCATGAAGGTTTTGTTGAGTTTTGTGTGATTGAAGTTTTCAAGTTTTGGGTTATCTTACGATGGATGAAGGAATAAGGAATAAGAAGAGCCTAAGCTTGGGGATGCCCATGGCATCCCAAGCTATTATCCAAAGAGAAGCAAGCAAGTAAGCTTGGGGATGCCCCGAGTGGCATCCCCTCTTTCTTCTAACGACCATCAGTATTTTACTCGAAGCTATATTTTTATTCGTCACATACTATGAGTTTTGCTTGGAGCGTCTTGTATGATATGAGTCTTTGCTTGTTTTGTTTTGTGTTTTTAGTCTTGATCCCTTGATGGACACACTTGTTTGAGAGAGTCAAAATTATACCATGACTTGTTAGAATTGCTCTCTATGCTTCACTTAAATTTTTATGAGCTATGGATTTGCTCTAGTGCTTCACTTATATCTTTTTTACCACGGTGTGATTTAGTATTTTTGAAGAAATGCTCTCTTGCTTCACTTAGATCTATTTGAGAGTTAGTAAAATTTTGAAGAAATTCTCTCTTGCTTCACTTAAATTAATTTGAGAGAAAGAAATAACGTGCTCATGATCTTCACTTATTTTTTTTGAGCTTATCAAAAGCAACACATGAAAATTAGTTCCAAAGTGATAGATATACAAGAAGGATATAATAAAAACTTTCATGAAGATCATTGGACAAAGTAAACTTGATTCCTTGTAATAGTTTTGAGATATGATGATGTGATATGCGAGTCATGTTGATGAGTAATTATGCGTTAGTAAGAATATTGGTGTTAAGGTTTGTGATTCCCTATGTGATGTCTACTATGCAACCTTCTTCTTGTAGACTCGTGTTGGGCCTCCAAGCACATAGTTTTGTAGGACAGTAGCAATTTTCCCTCAAGTGGATGACCTAAGGTTTATCAATACGTGGGAGGCGTAGGATGAAGATAGTCTCTCTCAAACAACCCTACAACCAAATAACAGAGAGTCTCTTGTGTCCCCAACACACCCAATACAATGGTAAATTGTATAGATGCACTAGTTAGGCGAAGAGATGGTGATACAAGTGCAATATGGATGGTAGATATAGGTTTTTGTAATCTGAAAAATAAAAACAGCAAGGTAACTAGTAACAAAAGTGACCAAAAACGGTATTGCAATGCTTAGAAACAAGGCCTAGGGTTCATACTTTCACTAGTGCAAGTCCTCTCAACAATGATAACATAATTGGATCATATAAAAATCCCTCAACATGCAATAAGAGTCACTCCAAAGTCACTAATAGTGGAGAATAAGCGAAGAGATTGTTGTAGGGTACGAAACCACCTCAAAGTTATTCTTTCTGATCAATGTATTGGGCTATTCCTATAAGTGTCACAAATAGCCGTAGAGTTCGTACTAAAATAACACCTTAAGACACACATCAACCAAAACACTAATGTCACCTACATACTCCAATGTCACCACAAGTATCCACGGGTTTGATTATACGATATGCATCACACAATCTCAGATTCATCTATTCAAACCAATACAAAGAACTTCAAAGAGTGCCCCAAAGTTTCTACCGGAGAGTCAAGACGAAAACATGTGCCAACCCCTATGCATAAGATCACAAGGTCACAGAACCCGCAAGTTTATCACCAAAGCATACATCAAGTAGATCACGTGAATATCCCATTGTCACCATAGGTAAGCACATGCAAGACATACATCAAGTGTTCTCGAATCTGTAAAGACTCAATATGATAAGATAACTTCAAAGGGAAAACTCAATCCATTACAAGAAGGTAGAGGGGAAGAAACATCATAAGATCCAACTATAATAGCAAAGCTCGCAGTACATCAAGATCGTGCCAAATCAAGAACAAGAGAGAGAGAGAGATCAAACACATAGCTACTGGTACATACCCTCAGCCCCAAGGGTGAACTACTCCCTCCTCATCATGGAGAGTGACGGGATGATGAAGATGGACACCGGTGATGGTTTCTCCCTCTGGCAGGGTGCCGGAACGGGCTCCCGATTGGTTTTTCGTGGCTATAGAGGCTTGCGGTGGCGGAACTCCCAATCTAGGTTCTGTTCTGGAGATTTGGGCATATATAAGAGGTGTTGGCATCAAGAACAAGTGAGGGGAGTCCACGAGGGGCCCACAAGGTCAGAGGGCATGCCCTAGGGGGTGGGGGCACCCTCCACCCTTGTGGAGGCCTCGAGACTCCCCTGGTGCATCTCCGGTACTCCGTGGGCTTCGTTTGGTCAAAAAACAATCGTCGTAAAGTTTCAGGTCAATTGGACTCCGTTTGATATTCCTTTCTTGTGAAACTCAAAAACAAGGAAAACAGAAACTGGCACTGGCACTGGGCTCTAGGTTAATAAGTTAGTCCCAAAAATCATATAAAATAGCATATAAATTCATATAAAACATCCAAGATAGATAATATAATATCATGGAACAATCAAAAAATATAGATACGTTGGAGACGTATCACTATGCAAGCACGAAAGTCAATAGTCATGCAATGAAATTACATCCTACTTGTGGTGCATTATTTGGTGTTAATTATGCTTAATTCTCGCTTATGATATTATTCATTTCTTGGTTGGTCGCTTCTCAATCTTTTGGTAGCCTTCATTTTGCATTAGGTATGATCACTACTTCTGCATCCAAAATACTTTAAACCAGTTTTGCCATATGACTCCACTATACCTACCTATATGCGGTATTCTTTTGCCGTTCTAAGCAAATTTGTATGTGCCATCTCTAATATTCAAAATAAATTTCTCTTTTGTGTGCTCGTATCGCTCGCGAGGTGGTGAGGGGTCGCTAATATTTTCCATGCTAGATGTGTTATTCTCACGATGAGTGTTTATTCACTTGTCATTGCACGAGACTAAGGCAAAGGTATTAGGGATGCCCAGTCCCAAAATGAAAAATGAATTTACTTTATGTTGTCAAATAATAAATTCCTTGGAAAGTGTTGGTATGAAAGGCACTCCTAGATACGGTTAGCCATGGAAAGTGAAAGTATGGTCGAAGAATGAATAAACTTTAATTTTTGTTTGGGAACCACCTATGATATATCTAGCATGGAAAGTGTTGGGAACTCTAAGTCGTTTTCGTTGGTGGGAGAAGTATGCCTCTCAAAATATTTTTATCTCTCAATTTTCGCTTTGAGCTCTGGCACCTCTACAAATACCCACTTCCCTTTGCGAAGGGCCTTTCTTTTACTCTATGCAATTTTTATTTTTAATCTAAGTCTCCATCTTCTCTTATAAAGCACCAACTAGGGGGTACTATGATCGTACTTGAGCATTGGGTGTAGTTAATATGTGAGTGTGTTTCATGAATGGATCAATGATTGAGCATGATGGGCTAGGGATAACTTATTTTAGCATTGATATTTTGAAAGACATGGTTGCTTGTTGATATGCTTGAGTATTTAAGTCTCATGTCAAAACTAGACTATTGCTTCGAATCATATAAAAGTCCAAATGTCCATGCTACAAAGAAAAGAAAATGAGATGACATGTTAGGCAGCATTCCACATCGTAGGAAATCAATACCAAGTGGAGTCCAAACGTAGCAAAACTTTTGTGGATTTTTTTGGACCAGAAGACATCCAATGGGCCGAAGAAGCACCCGGGGCTGCTCCGAGGGGAGCACAACCCACCAGGGCGCGCCTGGAGGCCCAGGCGCGCCCTGGTGGGTTGTGCCCACCTCGGGTGCCCCCCGGACCACCTCTTTACTCTACAAATACCCCAATATTCTAGAAACGCTAGGGGAGTCAACGAAAATCAATTCTAGTCGCCGCAGAGTCCAAAACCACCAGATCCAATCTAGACACCATCATAGAGGGGTTCACCACTTCCATTGGTGCCTCTCCGATGATGCATGAGTAGTCTTTTGTAGACCTTCGGGTCGGTACTTAGTAGCTAGATGGCTTCCTCTCTCAATACAATGGTCTCTTGGAGATCCATATGATGTAATTCTTTTGCGGTGTGTTTGTTGGGACCTGATGAACTTTGAGTTTATGATCAGATCTATCTCTTTTTATCCATGAAAGTTATTTGAGTCTTCTTGATCTCTTATATGCATGATTGATTATAGCCTCGTATTCTTCTCTGATATTTGGGTTTCGTTTGGCCAACTTGATCTATTTATCGTGCAATGGGAAGAGGTGCTTTGTGATGGGTTCGATCTTGTGGTGCTTGATCCCAGTGACAGAAGGGGAACCAACACGTATGTATAGTTGCCATTAAGGATAACAAGATGGGGTCTATTTCTACATAAATAGATCTTTTCTACATCATGTCATCGTTCTTATTGCATTACTCCGTTTCTCCATGAACTTAATACACTAGATGCATGCTGGATAGCGGTCGATGTGTGGAGTAATAGTAGTAGATGCAGACAGGAGTCGGTCTACTAATCTTGGACGTGATACATATGTAACGATCATTGTCTGGATATCGTCATGACTATTTAAATTCTATCAATTGCCCAACAGTAATTTTTTTACCCACCGTTTGCTATTTTTCTCGAGAGAAGCCACTAGTGAGACCTATGGCCCCCGGGTCTCTTCTTTAATATATTTGCCTTTGCGATCTATTTTCCTTTACTTTTATTTTTAGATTTATTAAACTCAAATATAAAAAAAATACCTTATTGCAATTTATTATATTTGGCGTTCGATCTATCAATTATTACAACTCTCTCATGTCCGTTTGCCAATTTCTGGCACCGTTACCCGAAAGGGATTGACAACCCCTTTAACACGCCGGGTTGCGAGTATTTGTTATTTGTGTGCAGGTGCTATTTACATAGTGTTGCTTGGTTCTCCTACTGGTTCGATAACCTTGGTCTCATCACTGAGGGAAATACCTACCGTCGTTGTGCTGCATCATCCCTTCCTCTTTGGGGAAATATCAACGTAGTTCTAGCAGACATCAATAATCACCCAGTTACGTTGTGACGTTTGATAGCACACAAGGTATTCCTCCGATATCCGGGAGTTGCATAATCTCATAGTTGAAGGAATATCTATTTGACATGAAGAAAGCAATAGAAATAAAACTGAACTATTAATATGCTAAGCTAACGGATGGGTCATGTCCATCACATCATTCTCCTAATGATGTGATCCTGTTATCAAATGACAACTCATGTCCATGGTTAGGAAACCTGAACCATCTTTGATCAACGAGGTAGTCATGTAGAGGCTCACTAGGGACACAGTGTTTTGCCTATGTATTCACACATGTATTAAGGTTTCAGGTCAATACAATTCTAGCATAATAAACATTTATCATGAATAAGGAAATATAAAATAACAACTTTATTATTGCCTCTAGGGCATATTTACTTCACTAGGTGAATCATAGTTCACATTTCCAAAGTGATGCTCAAATCTATACATACACAAGTCGCTTCGAGTGAAGCCTTTGGAAATCTGCAGAAAAGCTGACGACTTTGCTAGCGACAGTGACGAAGTTCATCTAGTTGCTGACGAATTTGGTCACGCTGAGGAGTTAGGATTTCGCTAGTGCGACCTACCTATCGTGAGGAAATTGAGTGCCCCGACAAAGTTGAGAGTTCAATTTTCTGACTGTTGTTGCGCCGTGTGCCAGCTATTGAGTTGATGCTTATCCTGACAACGGTCATGTCTGAGAAGGGAATTTAGGACAATTCATCTCTGGTTGCCCTGGCCACAAATAGCCACCCCACAACCACTTGTTGGTTGGTTGCTCTTGAGAAAACTTGACACTTTGTCATTTGAGAGCAACCGATCCTCTCACGACTTTGAGAGAAACCTAAGTGAGGAAAAACCCAACTAGAGCCAAACTGATTGAGCACCACTGAAGAGATTGATCTGTGTGGTCCAACGCCTATTAGCTTTGAAGACTGACATTCTTCCAAACGGTTAGGCATTATATTCTGAGCACCCAAGAGTAATTGTGGTGTGCTGGTGAACAAGTCTGTGAAGGTTTTGGAAGTCTACCTTGAATATTTACAACGAGTGATTGGGCGAGGTCTGAGTGAGGACTAAGTGTCCTCTGAGTTCGTCTCATCCACCTCAACCAGACGTACAGTTGATACAACAACTGGAACTGGTCTACCAAATCGTTGTGTCTTCGTCGAACCTACTTGGTTTCAAATTCCCACCCTTACCTTACGTATTTCCACTGCTGAAGAATTTGTGTTCTATCCTCTGAAGAATTTGAACTGGAGACTTTCATCATGTTGTTTTTCATTTCTATAGTTCATCTTCTCATGCTTTTATGCTTGTATGATTGCATGTCTTCACCTATATGTATCTTGTATGCATGCTTTCTTCTACTGTGATGAATTAATTGCCTTACATTTCTATTTCTTCACTCTGATCTTCGTCAAATTCATCTGAGTTTGACAAATTTCTAAAAAACTCCCATTCACCCCCTCTGGGAGTAAACCCGCACTTTCAGAGGTGATGGAGGAAGAGGCGATGACCCCAGCTACAACCTAGGAAGAGATGGAGCGCACCGTGTGTGCAGAGGTGGTTCACAATCTTCTTGGTGCGTCTCCACGGGCAAATGGACCAAGAACATGAATCTCTGAATTCCCTTCGTGGCGAGATCTTTGAACTTGCATATTTAGTGATGGGTCACATGATTGGCAAGAAAATTAAGGTTGGGTTTGGTGATTTGGCTAGACTGTCGAAGGATTTCATTATTGGGTTGACCCCATTCAACGAACAATTCCCATATTTTTGTTATATCTACAGTGAGCAGGATTTCCAAAAAAATGCAAATGTAACAATTAAAAAAAATGACATGTGTTTGTTAGAGAACAAATTTCTAAATTTTCCATATTTTCAACCTTGGCAACCGATATGCCCATTGCATATCCCTTTTGCCATGTTATCCTATAAAACATGGCAATTATCATTTTTAACTTTGTTTCTACTTTGTTCATGAAAAAATAAAGATAAAATGTTTTCCTTCCGAAAGAATTTGCCATGGTACTCCCATTTTTCTTAGTTTTCATGATGGCAGTTTTATTATTTTTACCATGGCAAGTTAATTTTTTTGGTCATGGAAAATTCTTTTTCCCCTTCAAATTTTATGATGGCAATATTTTTCGTACGTTGGAAAATGTTATAATTTGTAACGTGGAAAATTATAGTTTTGGACCATGGCAAATTCCTTTTTTCCTTTAGTTTCATGATGGCAAATTTAATTTGAGTACCCTGGCAATTGTTTTTTTAAATATGGCAATTATACTACCACACCATGGCAAATTGTTTTTTATATGTCCCTGATGGCAAATATTATTTTATTACTATGACAATTTTGGTTTTTTTCTAACATGTCAATTTATTTATTATCGACCATGGCAAGCTTAGTTTCGTACATACCTCATGTTTCCATTGTTCATCATTCCATGGTAAATTCATTTTTCAATAAACTACTTTTTTGTACCATCACAACTTTATTTTATTTCCCAACATCATTGGAATTATTTTTTGAACAAACTTTTATGCTTGGTAATACTGTGCCACTAGATGAATTTCTTGATGAACAACTTGCTAGGGTTAGAGAGAATGAAATTATTGAAACTGATAATATTGATGAAAGTGTGGTGAAGATTCTCCCCCTAGATATGAATTGCTTGTTGTGCCTGAGGGTTATGTTATGGATGAAGAAACTGCTAGAGAGTTTTTAGCTTGCAAAGATAGATATGATCTTAAGAAACTGATAGCTAAGCTGAAAGAAAAATCCTTGAATGCTAGAATGAAACATGACCCTGCTTTTGCTACTTCACCTGTCTGTATCTCTAATAAGGATTATGATTTCTCTGTCGATCTTGAGTTAATTACTTTGGTTGAATCTGATCCTTTTTATGGCTATGTCTGAAACTGTTGTGGCACATCTTACTAAATTAAATGATATAGCCACCCTGTTCACTAATGATGAGAAAACTCATTATAACTTTATCCTTAAGTTATTTTCGTTCTCATTGAAGGGTGATGCTAAAACATGCTTTAATTCTCTTGATCTTGGTTGTGTGCGTAGTCCCCAGGATATGACTTATTACTTCTCTGCTAAATATGTCCCCGCTCATAAGAAACGAGCTGCCTTAAGGGAAATATATAATTTTGTACAAATTGAAGAAGAGAGTCTCCCACAAGCTTGGGGGAGGCTTATCCTATTACTTAATGCTTTGCCTGATCATCCTCTCAAGAAAAATGAAATACTTGATATCTTTTATAATGGACTAACCAATGTTTCCAGAGACCACCTGGATAGTTGTGCTGGTTGTGTTTTCAGGGAAAGAATTGTTGATCAAGCTGAATTGCTATTGAATAATATGTTGAGTAATGAAAATGATTGGACACTTCCTGAACCAACTCCTAAGCCTACTCCGAAGAAAAGGGGTATTCTATTTCTCATTCCTGAAGATATGCAAGAGGCAAAGAAATCTATGAAAGTAAAAGGTATTAAAGCTAAAGATGTTAAGAATTTATCACCTATTTAAGAAATACATGGTCTTGATAACCCGACACAGGTAGTAAAGGTAAATTCTCTCTATAGATTTGATGAAGGTGATATTCCTCGTAATAAGTCTGCTAGCCAATGCTTGGATGAGTTTGATAATTTTATTGTTAAAAAAGAAAACTTCAATGCTTATGTTGGTAGACAATTGAAACACAATGCTTATATGATTGAACACTTGAGTGATCATATGTCTAGAGTTAAAGGTGAACTTAAACTTATTAGTAAACATGCTTCTATGGTTACCACTCAAGTGGAACAAGTACTTAAAGCTCAGAATGATTTAATCAATGAATTAGATAATAAGAAAAATGAAAATGTTGTTAGAGTTGTGACTAGCACTACAAAAAAATACACTTCCGTGATGATACGTGTTTGTCACAGTAGGTCACGTTTTCTGTCATGCATGTACATCCATGACAATTTTATGACAGAATCAAGATAGTCATACCTGTGCTATCGTAGAAGTGTTACATGACATTACCAAAATTATCATCACGGAAGTGTCCACTTCCATGACGATAAATCGCGTGTCACAAAAGTGCTTTCGTCAAGGGTGACCGACATGTGGCATCCATCGTAACGGAACACCATTAAGCTATCGGGTCTGGTTTTGGATCCGATAACCTGTTAATAGCCCGGACCAATTTTCCAAGTGTAAAATTCTGATTGGCTGACGGAAACACGTGTCAGCTCCGCGTTGGCACAGGTGTCACTCATCCAATGGGCGAGATGCGCCTATGATATGTTGACACGTGGACCGGCCCAAAAGTGGCCCATAAAGTTTAAATGGGCCGACCCAACTAAAGGCCCGCAAGATTTTGCAGACCATAATGGGCCGACCCAGCTAAAGGCCCATGAGATTTTGCGAACCATAATGGGCTGGCCCAGCTAAAGGCCCACAAGATTTTGCGAGCCATAATGAGCCGGCCTGGGTAAAGGCCCACAAGATTCTTGCGAGCCATAATGGGCCGGCCCAGGTGAAGGCCCACAAGATTTTTGTGGACCATAATGGGCTGGCCCAGCTAAAGGCCCACGAGATTTGCCGACATTAATGGGTCGGCCCAGCTGTAGGCCCACAAGATTTTGAGGACCCTAGTAGGCCGGCCCATTAACTGGCTGCCATGTTTTGGGCCAAATGCCAGCCCATATTTGATCCGGTCCATTAATGGCCTGCCACGTTCCGGGCCTAACAATGGCCCATATGAGATACGGCCCGTTAAAAGCCTACCACATTCTGGGCTAAATTACGGCCCAGATTAGGTCTGGCCCTTTAAGAGGCTTTGGGCTAAATTATGGCCAATATTAGATTCGGCCCGTCAACTAGATGCTATGCTTTTGGGCCCACTTGCTAAAGGGCCATTTAGTAATTCAACCTGATATTAGTTTCAGCCTGTTAAGGGCCCGTTTAACATTCCGGCCCTATATTAATTTCAGCTTGTTAAAATCCCGTCTTATAGTTGGGCCTAACTACGACCCGGTTTGCATCCGGCCTACTAGCAGCCGATAATCTGATTGGGCCAAACAAGGACCGAGACAATTTTGGCCTGTTAAAAGCCCATGATTTGATTGGCACAATCATGGGCCGGGGTCCATTGCGGGCTGCTGCCGGCCCGGGAGCTGTTCGGCACGTTTCAGGCCTTCTAACGGACCAAGATGATGGGGCCCATGATGCGGATCATACATCGTGATTACACGACGGCCCGATTATGTACCGTAATTTTATGGTTTGGCTGGTTTACTGTGAAGATAGGATATATATACAGTAAAATAACTGCAGCATCGTGAATAAGAAAAAACCTAGACTATACAATAAAGAAATTACGACATATTACATCCACTGGGCAGCAAAGTTCGCCACTATGATAATAAAGCACAAGCAGACAACAGATTACATACACAGGGCATCAAAGATCGCCACCAGTGCAACTAAACACGCCGACAAAATAATATACAAAACACTTCAATAGAGTTCAAGAAAGGTTAGCCCTACTGGGGAGCTGCAGCGCAAGCAGCTGAGCAAGCTGCTGAGACTGCCCTTGTTTAACACTTATATCCTCCTCACTCTGAAAGATAAACAAGCAGATAGATGACATGTTTTGCACATAAAAGTATCAGTGCTGACAATTCATCACATTTCTTACTAACCAATAAAGTGACACAGTTTAAAATTGCATTAACACAATATGGTATTGTTTAGGTCAAGACATGGCAGGAAATTACATTGTGAAGGAGTTGTAAGCTTCACGACACCACTCGATTACAGATCAAGAACTCATAAGTATCAATGGTTAGTGTGCTGTCAATTTATCCCATTTTAGATTGGCAAATAAAGAGACAATTTAAATAATAGTAGAATGATATGACATTGTTCATAGTTAAGACATTGCAGAATATGACATTGTGCTGTAGTGGGTAGGTTCAGCACACCACTAGATTATGGATCAAGAACAGAAGCATACATGTAGTGCAAAAGAAGATCACTTGCTCTGTATAGTTTAATTTACATGGTATGAAGAAGGAACTTGGTTGTACAACTGAAAACTTAAATTGAGAAGGACAAACTTTTGTTTATGAACTACATAATAAACTTTAAACATGCAATTTAATGCAAACACCAAAAATAAACAGTTGTTGCAGTCATGCCTAACCAAATATACACAACAAAGTTTGAAGGCTTGAGAAGGACAAACTTACATTATTGGTGAAGGCAGGCTCTATAAAGCCCTTGTCCATGCTGATGGGGGGGGGGCAATTCAAGAAGTTTACCACAGAATCTTCTTCATAAGCATTGCCTTTATTCTACATTTTGTTAAGAGTAAATATAGATGTGACAATATAAGAAAAAAATGGAGAATATTTAAGATAAGATCAAGAGTGATGCTACATACCCAAGTAGCTATAAATGTAAGTACAACAATACAGGCAAAAGGTACAGCCAAGAGTAATGCAGAGCTAAACTTCTTCAGTACCATGGGTGTTATCCAACCTTATGGTAAGAGTAAATATAGATCTTATGTGTAGAAAATGGAGGGCAAAGGAAAATAAGCTGCAGAGTGATGGTACATGAACAACTACCTGTCAATATAAGTACACTGATAAAGGACAACATGTACTTACAAGAACAATGTAGAGCTAAAAAATTCATTGGCATTGGATATATTCTACAATAATGTAACCATTCATACAGATTAGATAATTTGGAGCGAACAATTGATAAGCAAGCTATCATGCATACTGTTGTCACATAATGAACCAGGTATGTATGGAAGTACAGTGATACAGGATAACATGTACTAACAAGAGCAAAGCAGCGGGCAGCATATTTGCGATATCCTGTCATTATTTTCAAACCGGAATTCTTTTTCGAGCAGATTTCCTGCAAAAAAGATCCATAAGGCACATGCAGAAAAGTAGAAGTTCAAATTGTCATGCAATATTATAGACAGTACCTCATCCTCGGAACGGGACCAGTGTATAACAAGGTTTTTCCATTCAATGTCTTCTAAATTTAGCACAGGAGACTTCACCATAAATTCGTTTATAGACTTGCCATCAAAGTGTGATTTCCTCAGGTAACACCAATACTGCTGCAATGCTTCCTTGAAAAGCGCAAGCAAGCTTTGCTCGTCATGACTATCCAGATTGTCCCTTGCCTACTTACAACAATGTAATGTAAATCATTGATGTGTTCAATCAACAGAAAACAGGAAAATAATCACCATGAATAATAGCACTTACACGTAAGTGGGATGGAAAGATGTGAAAATGGTGTTTGTCTTCACTATAATCTTCCCATGATGGGAATATATGCACGTAGTCCCTAAAAACATTGAAATCATTGTCTTTTAAACTGGGAATAACTGGAATGGGGTTCCAATCTGCAGGAATTGGCTGTCTCTGCAGTTGGGATAGGTCGTCGGCTGGTGGACTTGCTGTACTTTTTGCTGGAGTGGGATATTTCTGTGGTACGGTGCTACCACTTGAGCTTGCGTTGGATTTCCCCAAAGAGGAAGGGATGATGCAGCAGAGTAGCGTAAGTATTTCCCTCAGTTTTTGAGAACCAAGGTATCAATCCAGTAGGAGGCCACGCTCAAGTCCCTCGTACCTACACAAAAACATAGCTACTCGCAACCAATGCGATTAGGGGTTGTCAATCCCTTCACGGTCACTTACGAGAGTGAGATCTGATAGATATAATATTTTTGGTATTTTTTGGTATAGAGATGCAAAGTGAAAAGTAAAAGGCAAAGTAAAAAGCAAAACAAGATTAAAGTGATGGAGATTGATATGATGAGAATAGACCCGGGGGCCATAGGTTTCACTAGTGGCTTCTCTCAAGAGCATAAGTATTCTACGGTGGGTGAACAAATTACTGTTGAGAAATTGATAGAATTGAGCATAGTTATGAGAATATCTAGGCATGATCATGTATATAGGCATCACGTCCGTGACAAGTAGATCGAAACGATTCTGCATCTACTACTATTACTCCACTCATCGACCGCTATCTAGCATGCATCTAGAGTATTAAGTTAAAAATAGAGTAACGCCTTAAGCAAGATGACATGATGTAGAGAGATAAATTCATGCGATATGAAATAAACCCCATCTTGTTATCCTCGATGGCAACGATACAATACGTGCCTTGTTGCCCCTTCTGTCACTGGGAAAGGACACCGCAAGATCGAACCCAAAGCTAAGCACTTCTCCCATGGCAAGAACTACCAATCTAGTCGGCCAAACCAAACGGATAATTTGAAGAGACTTGCAAAGATAACCAATCATGCATAAAAGAATTTAGAGAAGATTCAAATATTATTCATAGATAGACTTGATCATAAACCCACAATTCATCGGTCTCAACAAACACACCGCAAAAAGAAGATTACATCGAATAGATCTCCACGAGAGAGGGGGAGAACTTTGTATTGAGATCCAAAAAGAGAGAACAAGCCATCTAGCTACTAACTATGGACCCGAAGGTCTGAGGCAAACTACTCACACTTCATCGGAGGGGCTATGATGATGTAGAAGCCCTCCGTGATGACGGCCCTCTTCTGGCGGAGCTCCGGAACATGCCCCAAGATGGGATCTTGTGGATACAGAAAGTTGCGCGGTGGAATTAGGTTTTTGGCTCCTGTTCTGATCGTTTTGGGGTACGTAGGTATATATAGGAGGAAGAAGTACGTCGGTGGAGCTCCGAGGGGCCCACGAGGCAGGGGGCGCGCCCTAGGGGGGGCGTCCCCCACCCTCGTGACCGCCTCTCTGATGCCTTGGCGTAGGGTCCAAGTCTCTTGGATCACGTTCGGTGAGAAAATCACGTTCCCGAAGGTTTCATTCCGTTTGGACTCCGTTTGATATTCCGTTTCTTTGAAACACTGAAATAGGCAAAAAAACAGCAATTCTGGGCTGGGCCTCTGGTTAATAGGTTAGTCCCAAAAATAATATAAAAGTGGAAAATAAAGCCCAATATAGTCCAAAAAAGTAGATAATATATCATGGAGCAATCAAAAATTATAGATACGTTGGAGACGTATCAGGCATCCCCAAGCTTAATTCCTGCTCGTCCTCGAGTAGGTAAATGATAAAAAGAGAATTTTTGATGCGGAGTGCTACTTGGCATAATTTCAATGCAAATCTTCTTAATTGTGGTATGAATAATCAGATTAGGAAGATTCCAGACAAAAGTTCATATTGACATAAAAATAATAATACTTCAAGCAAACCAACAAAGCAATTATGTTTTCTTAAAGTAACATGGCCAAAGAAAGTTCATCCCTACAAAATCATATAGTTTATTCATGCTCCATTTTTGTCGCACAAGAATTCTCTCATCATGCACAACCCCGATGACAAGCCAAGCAATTGTTTCATACCTTAATAATTTCAAACTCATAAACTTTCACGCAATACATGAGTGTGAGCCATGGATATAGCACTATGGGTGGAATAGAATATAATGATGGGGTTTATGTGGAGAAGACAAAAAGGAGAAAGTCTCACATCAACGAGGATAATCAATGGGCTATGGAGATGCTCATCGATTGATGTTAATGCAAGGAGTAGGGATTGCCATGCAACGGATGCACTAGATCTATAAATGTATGAAAGCTCAACAAAAGAAACTAAGTGGTTGTGCATCCAACTTGCTTGCTCACGAAGACCTAGGGCACTTGAGGAGGCCCATTGTTGGAATATACAAGCCAAGTTCTATAATGAAAATTCCCACTAGTATATGAAAGTGATAACTCAAGAGACTCTCTATATGAAGAACATGGTGCTACTTTGAAGCACAAGTGTGGAAAAAAGGAATAGTAGCATTGCCCCCTTTTTATTTTATTTTTAATTTTTTTTGGGCCTTCTTTTTTTCTTTGGCCTTTCTCTTTTTTTTGGACAATGCTCTATTGAATGATGATCATCACACTTCTATTTATTTACAACTCAATGATTATAACTCGATATTAGAACAAGGTATGACTCTATATGGATGCCTCCGGTGGTGTACGGGGATATGCAAAGAATCAAGAGTGACAAGTATGAAAAAATTATGAACGGTGGCTTTGCCACAAATACTATGTCGACTACATGATCATGCTAAGCAATATGACAATGATGAATGTGTCATGATAAACTGGATGGTGGAAAGTTGCATGGCAATATATCTCGGAATGGCTATGGAAATGCCATAATAGGTAGGTATGGTGGTTGTTTTGAGGAAGATATAAGGAGGTTTATGTGTGACAGAGCGTATCATATCACGGGGTTTGGATGCACCGGAGAAGTTTCCACCAACTCTCGATGTGAGAAAGGGCAATGCACGGTACCGTAGAGGCTAGCAATGATGGAAGGGTGAGAGTGCGTATAATCCATGGACTCAACATTAGTCATAAAGAACTCATATACTTATTGCAAAAATCTGCAAGCCATCAAAAACCAAAGTATTACGCGCATGCTCCTAGGGGGATAGATTGGTAGGAAAAGACCATCGCTCGTCCCTGACTGCCACTCATAAGGAGGACAATCAAATAACACCTCATGTTTCAAATTTGTTGCATAACGTTTGCCATACGTGCATGCTACGGGACTTGCAAACTTTAACTCAAGCACTTCTCAAATTCACAATTACTCTACTAGCATGACTTTGATATTACTACCTCCACATCTCAAAACAATTATCAAGCATCCAACTTTTCTTAGTATTCAACACACTCAAAAGAAAGTTTCACAAATCTTGAATACCAAGCATGTTATTATTAAGCAAATTACCATGCTATTAAGACTCTCAAAATAATTTAAGTGAAGCATGAGAGATCAATAGTTTCTTTAAAACAAATCCACCACTGTGCTCTAAAAATATCTAAGTGAAGCACATAGAGAAAAACTACTTAGCTCAGAAAGATATAAGTGAAGCACATAGAGCAAAACTACTTAGCTCAAAAAGATATAAGTGAAGCACATAGAGCAAAACTACTTAGCTCAAAAAGATATAAGTGAAGCACATAGAGTATTCTATCAAATTCTAATTCATGTATGGCTCTCTCAAAAGGTGTGTACAGAAAGGATGATTGTGGCATACTAACAACCAAAGACACAAATAATACAAGAAGCTCCAAGCAAAACACATATCATGTTGGTGAATAAAAATATAGCTCCAAGTAAATTACCGATGGAAGTGGACGAAAGAGGGGATGCCTTCCGGGGCATCCCCAAGCTTTGAATTTTTGGTGTCCTTGGATTATCTTGGGGGTGCCATGGGCATCCCCAAGCTTAGGCTCTTGCCACTCCTTGTTCCATAATCCATCACAAGAATTCACCCAAAACTTGAAAACTTCACAACACAAAACTTAAAGTAGAAAACTCGTGAGCTCCGTTAGCGAAAGAAAACAAAAATCACTTCAAGGTACTGTAATGAACTCATTATTTATTTATATTGGTGTTAAACCTACTATATTCCAACTTCTCTATGGATTATAAACTATTTTACTAACCATAGATTCATCAAAATAAGCAAACAACACACGAAAAACAGAATCTGTCAAAACAGAACAGTCTGTAGTAATCTGTAGCTAGCACAATATCTGGAACCCCAAATTTTTTAAAATAAATTGATGGACGTGAGGAATTTATTTATTAATCATCTGCAAAAATAATTGACTAAATAGAACTCTCCAAATAAAAATGACAGCAGTTCTCGTGAGCGCTAAAGTTTCTGTTTTTTACAGCAAGTTCAACAAGACTTTCCCCAAGTCTTCCCGACGGTTCTACTTGGCACAAACACTAATTAAACACAAAAAACACAACCAAAACAGAGGCTAAATAATTTATTTATTACTAAACAGGAGAAAAAAGCAAGGAATAAAAATAAAATTGGGTTGCCTCCCAACAAGCGCTATCGTTTAACGCTCCTAGCTAGGCATAAAAGCGAGGATAGATCTAGGTATTGCCACCTTTGGTAGGCAATCCATAAGTGGCTCTCATGATAGTTTCATATGACAATTTTATTTTATTTCTTGAAAAGTGTTCCATGCCCTTTTTTAATGGAAAGTGAAATCTAATATTCCCTTCCTTCATATCAATAATCGCACCAACCGTTCTAAGGAAAGGTCTACCAAGAATAATAGGGCAAGAAGGATTGCAATCTATATCAAGAACAATGAAATCTACGGGCACATAATTTATATTTGCAACAATAAGAACATCATTAATTCTTCCCGTAGGTTTCTTAATAGTAGAAAATCCGCAAGATGCAAGTTTAGAGAGCAATCATCAAAATTACGGAAATCTAGCAAATCACACAAAGTTTTGGGGATAGTGGAGACACTAGCACCCAAATCACACAAAGCATAAAACTCATGATCTTTAATTTTAATTTTAATAGTTGGTTCCCACTCATCATAGAGTTTTCTAGGGATAGAAACTTTCAACTCAAGTTTTTCTTCATAAGATTGCATCAAGGCATCAATAATATGTTCGGTGAAGGCTTTCTTTTGACTATAAGCATGTGGAGAATTTAGCACGGATTGGAACAAGGAAATACAATCAATTAAATAGCAAATTTCATAATTAAATTCCTTGAAATCCAATATAGTGGGTTTAGCAACATCTAGATTTTTATTTCTTTCAATCCCACTTTCATCAATTTCATCATAAAGATCTAAATACTCCGAATTTTTAGAACGCCTTCTAGGTAAAGGAAGATCATATTCAGTTTCATCAAGATTCATATTGCAAAACAAAGATTTAACAGGAGACACATCAATAACTTTTAGATCTTCATCTTGATTTTGATAGGAATTGGAAGAACACGCTTTAATAAAGGCATCTTTGGAAGCACGCATCCTAGCGGTTCTTTCCTTGCACTCATCAATGGAAATTCTCATGGCTTTGAGAGAATCATTGATATCATGCTTAGGAGGAATATATCTAAGCTTTAAAGAATCAACCTCAAGAGAAATTCTATCAACATTCCTAGCCAAATCATCAACTTTAAGCAATTTCTCTTCAAGCGAAGCATTAAAATTCTTTTGTGAATTCATAAACTCTTTAACAAAATTCTCAAATTCAGAGGGTGTCTTATTATAATTTCCATAAGAGTTGTTGTAGGAATTCCCATAATTATTAGAAGGATTACTAGGATATGGCCTAGGATTAAAATTCCCTCTATAAGCGTTGTTACCAAAATTATTCCTACCAACAAAATTCACATCCATAGATTCATTGTTATTATCAATCAAAGTAGACAAAGGCATATCATTAAGATCAGAAGAAACACTCTTAGTAGCAAATAATTTCATAAGTTCATCCATCTTTCCACTCAACACATTGATTTCTTCTATCGCATGCACTTTTTTATTAGAAGTTCTTTCAGTATGCCATTGAGAATAATTAACCATAATATTATCTAGGAGTTTAGTAGCATCTCCTAAAGTGATTTCCATAAAAGCACCTCCCGCGGCCGAATCTAAAAGATTTCTAGAAGCAAAATTCAATCCGGCATAAAATTTTTGTATAATCATCCACATATTCAAACCATGAGTAGGGCAATTACGTATCATTAATTTCATTCTCTCCCAAGCTTGTGCAACATGTTCATGATCAAGTTGTTTAAAGTTCATAATATCGTTTCTAAGAGAGATGATCTTAGCGGGAGGGAAATACTTAGAGATAAAAGCATCTTTGCACTTGTTCCAAGAATCAATACTATTTTTAGGCAAAGACGAAAACCAAGCTTTAGCACGATCTCTAAGCGAAAAAGGAAATAGCTTCAATTTAACGACATCATTATCGATATCTCTTTTCTTTTGCATATCACATAAATCAACGAAGCTATTTAGATGAGTAGCGGCATCTTCACTTGGAAGGCCGGCGAATTGATCTTTCATAACAAGATTCAACAAAGCAGTATTGATTTCACAAGATTCAGTATTGGCAAGGGGAGCAATCGGAGTGCTAAGGAAATCATTATTATTGGTATTGGTGAAGTCGCAAAATTTGGTAGTATCTTGAGCCATCGCGACAAACAAGCAATCCAACACACGGGCAAACAAGAGCAAACGGGCAAAAGAGGTAAATAGAGAGGGACGATAGAGAGAGAGGGAGAATAAAACGGCAAGGGTGAAGTGGGGGAGAGGAAAACGAGAGGCAAATGACAAATAATGTAATGCAAGAGATAGGGATTGTGATGGGTACTTGGTATGTTGACTTTTTGCGTAGACTCCTCAGCAACGGCGCCAGAAATTCTTCTTGCTACCTCTTGAGCTTGCGTTGGATTTCCCCGAAGAGGAAGGGATGATGCAGCAGAGTAACGTAAGTATTTCCCTCAGTTTTTGAGAACCAAGGTATCAATCCAGTAGGAGGCCCCGCTCAAGTCCCTCGTACCTGCACAAAACGATAGCTACTCGCAACCAACGCGATTAGGGGTTGTCAATCCCTTCACGGTCACTTATGAGAGTAAGATCTGATAGATATAATATTTTTAGTATTTTTGGTATAGAGATGCAAAGTGAAACGTAAAATGCAAAGTAAAAAGCAAAACAAGATTAAAGTGATGGAGATTGATATGATGAGAATAGACCCGGGGGCCATAGGTTTCACTAGTGGCTTCTCTCAAGAGCATAAGTATTCTACGGTGGGTGAACAAATTACTGTTGAGCAATTGACAGAATTGAGCATAGTTATGAGAATATCTAGGCATGATCATGTATATAGGCATCACATCCGTGACAAGTAGACCGAAACAATTCTGCATCTACTACTATTACTCCACTCATCGACCGCTATCTAGCATGCATCTAGAGTATTAAGTTAAAAACATAGTAACGCCTTAAGCAAGATGACATGATGTAGAGAGATAAATTCATGCAATATGAAATAAACCCCATCTTGTTATCCTTGATGGCAACGATACAATACGTGCCTTGCTGCCCCTTCTGTCACTGGGAAAGGACACCGCAAGATCGAACCCAAAGCTAAGCACTTCTCCCATGGCAAGAACTACCAATCTAGTCGGCCAAACCAAACGGATAATTCGAAGAGACTTGCAAAGATAACCAATCATGCATAAAAGAATTCAGAGAAGATTCAAATATTATTCATAGATAGACTTGATCATAAACCCACAATTCATCGGTCTCAACAAACACACCGCAAAAAGAAGATTACATCGAATAGATCTCCACGAGAGAGGGGGAGAACTTTGTATTGAGATCCAAAAAGAGAGAACAAGCCATCTAGCTACTAACTATGGACCCAAAGGTCTGAGGTAAACTACTCACACTTCATCGGAGGGGCTATCATGATGTAGAAGCCCTCCGTGATGACAGCCCTCTTCCGGCGGAGCTCCGGAATAGCCCCCAAGATGGGATCTCGTGGATACAGAAAGTTGCGGCGGTGGAATTAGGTTTTTGGCTCCTGTTCTGATCGTTTGGGGGTACGTAGGTATATATAGGAGGAAGAAGTACGTCGGTGGAGCTCCAAGGGGCCCACGAGGCAGGGGCGTGCCCTAGGGGGGGCCCACCCTCGTGACCGCCTCTCTGATGCCTTGGCGTAGGGTCCAAGTCTCCTGGATCACGTTCGGTGAGAAAATCACGTTCCCAAAGGTTTCATTCCGTTTGGACTCCGTTTGATATTTCGTTTCTTTGAAACACTGAAATAGGCAAAAAGCAGCAATTCTGGGCTGGGCCTCCGGTTAATAGGTTAGTCCCAAAAATAATATAAAAGTGGAAAATAAAGCCCAATATAGTCCAAAACAGTAGATAATATAGCATGGAGCAATCAAAAATTATAGATACGTTGGAGACGTATCATACGGCTGGTGCTATGGCAACTAAAATCGGCATACCTTTTGTTGGAGTGCAGGTCCTGTGTGGTGTGGCTAGTGGTGTGGCTAGTGAAGTATGGGTACAGTCTGCTGGAGTCAGTCCTACGTTTTGTGTCACTGATTGTACAGCCAATATAAGTGGGGTGCTGTCTGATTTCTCCAGCACAACCACGTTTTTAAAGGACTTTGATGGTGCTCCTTCAGGTTCGGCAATCACCCTCTTCCTTTTTGATGTCTGATGCACAAGAACAACATTTGATTGGAAAAACATGGTATGATGACAGATGGAAAATGTATTAATAATGGATGGGCATGGCATCTCGACATATATGATGAGTAAACTAAGCAGATGACAGTGCAACAAAGTAGAAGAAATACAAGACAACATATGCAAGATACGCGAAATCAATAAAACCTTGCCAAATTAGAACATGCACCTTGATGGGTGAATAGGACATGCCATCTTCCTTTGACTCCTCGAGGTTAGAATAGTCATTAGGATCATATTCTGAACAAGAATCAACAGGTGGGGAGCGTATGAGTTTCATTGCATCGAGAATGGCACTCAATGCCTTGGTGCCAATTTTGTAAGTCACTGTGGTGTTTAGCTTCAAGAGTGGAAGTCATTGCGTTGTTTAGCTTCAAGAGTGGACTGCTTCTAGTGCGACACAAAGCAATTACACAGACCATAGTGTAGATATAATGGGAAAACCATAAGCATCAGAGTAAAATCAGCAAAGTGGAACTTGCTGGAATATGTGCTAGTATTGCCGATACGGCTAGAAAGGCTTCGGATACCAGCTCTCTTCAACTGAAGGTGCGGTACTGTTAATATCAGTGTAACTCTAAAAGGTCACACAACTCCTCGCATTTCCTTGCTATTCTTATAGGATTCAAGTGGGCAGGCCACTACAAATCCTATTCCCATGTTTACAAAATCCTACGAATCAAAGAGGCCCGAAGAGTTCAAAGTGTCCATACCAACCGACCGTATATACCTCTACACTTCAAATGTCCCTGCTCATCTTCACTACAAGGAACATACTGTACTACTATCATACTCCCTCTGTTCCAAAATATAAGTCTTGGTAGAGATTTCCACTATGGATCACATATAGATGTATCCAGATACATTTTAGAGTGTAGATTCACTCATTTTGCTCCATATGTAGTCCATGGTGGAATCTATACAAAGACTTGTATTTAGGAACGGAGAGAGTACTTATTAAAGAAGAACAGAAGAGGAACATGCCAAAGAAGAGCAAGCAGATTTTGGATAATAAAATGTTCGTTGCGCAGTGCCCACACATGATGAACCAGAGCACATTAAGAAAGCAACTCCCTGCTGTCTCTCTATATGTGGTGCACGTGCTTTTTTGAAAGTAAAGTAGGAACACTGGCTGACTATCTGTTTTAGTAATATCACACTACTAGGAAAAGGCCTGCTAGTGGCGCACCTGTTTTGCCTACTAATGGCGCACCACAGGTGCGCCACTAGCATCACGCCGTTACAATTTTTTACTAATGGCGCACCACACAGTGCGCCATTAGTATACCCACGGTGCGCCATTAGTATGCCTCCCAGGGGGCCATATTTACCCATGTGCTCTGGCTTACTAATGGTGCACTAGTTGATGATGCGCCACTAGTGTGCTCTGGCTTACTAATGGCGCACTAGTTGGTGGTGCGCCACTAGTATGAATATTAGGGATTTTTTTCTGATATTTGCACAGGTTACAAAATATATTACTGGACATAATATAGACAGCACCAAACAGCAACAACAGATTCATCGAATACAATAGAAGATTAGTCTCCGAATACAATTCATCATATTAGTCTCCGAATTCAAAAGACCGAACAAAGATAGAACATTACAAGTCTCGAGACCACGAGTAGCGAGTTTGTCGAAAGTAATACTAATCCTAACAAGTCCTACTAATCATCATCATACAACTTCTACTCGTTATTAATAACAAGTCATATGATCATCATCTTGATAGTCATCGAACCAACCCTACTTAATTGTTCTTAGCACATGATCATCAGTATTAGGCAGGACCTAAATACCCTATTTAAGGTAAAATAGCATAAAACAATATAGACCCTGACTCTCCATTATGGAGAATGCAGATCATCCTGTCTCCAATTCTTGCGCTTCGCTTCCTTTTGCTTCCAAGAACCTCCTTACGACTGTCCATACATTTTTTCCATTTACTGATTAGCATGTCTCCACTTTGAGAAATCCGGTATGGACAGTTGAGATTCGTAGGATGACCTGGATATATGTTCAAAACACGAAGGCTGCCATTCTGATACATCAAATGAGGCACACAATCCTCTGGGATTCTCTGTTGAAAAACATAGTAATAACTTCATTGTTAGCAATGATGTACTAGTTTTAGAAGTATGCAAAAGATGCACGGATGTCGTAATAGTAAAATATCTTACCAGGGTATCTCCATGGTAGTTACCATAGTTCAACACGTGCACCAGTGGAACGTATTGACCATAATGTTGAGGAGTTTTACAATAGATATTGTAATTCTCAAGATCAGTACAAAATCCGACCAGATGATTTTTCTCCTGATAAGTTAACTCGGAGCCATCGGTTTAGTGGGTTTTGTATACCATGTTCCGCACATTGTTTGAACAATCAAAATAAGCTTTCAACTATTCTGAAATGAACAATATAAATTAGTTAATAATTAACTATGTTTGAGAAACTCACATAGTGGTAGAACTGGAGGCGTATCAAGAAGGACCCAAATGTCCATATTGTCTTGGTCGATGTCAGGATCACCAAGATCCAAGGTGACAAGCATACCCTCATCAAAACCATACATCTTGCAAAATGCTTCCCAATTTTTACAACCAAAATGGGTTATGCTCCCAGAATTATACAGATTTACTTCAAAATCCATATCATGATGAGTCCTTAGGTGAATTTTCTTTGTTTCAGAATATTCATGGTCTTTAAAATCCATCCTCTCCAAGACATAGCGTCTTGCATGGCATGGGATAAGCTATACTCGAATTGTAAAAGATGAAAATTACACGTTGAAATAGTTGAAGTCATGCTTAATTATGAAAAAAAAACACTTGTCGTCGTTGTGTACCGTTTCAACTTCGAAGGTCTCCTCAAGCTTAATGCTGAAGCGCCGATCATCGTTGTCGGGTGGTAGGTGCGACATATGCCAACGGGTGGCTTATCATTGTGGGAGCCAGTAAGACACCGCCGGTGCCTGGAAACGGGATAAGGCGAAGACATGCACGCCGTCGGATCTTACCCAGCTTCAGGGCTCTCCGTGGAGATAACACCCCTACTGCTGCTCTGCGGGGTCTCCGCATGTTCACTAGATGAATCGAGTAGCAATACAACGCTCCTTGAGCTGTCTGGTGGGAGGAGGAAGATGGGCACGGCTAGCCTGCTTCTTCTCCTCGTGTGGTGCCTACAACTAGCAGGGGGTCGAACCCTTTGCATGGGTGTTCCGGGGGGTTTATATAGGCCTACCCCCCGGGGGTACAATGGTAATCCGACTGGGCACGGGGCCCAGCCGTCTGTGACTACGCTCGCCGGCTTCTGCGCCGGCTGCTGGGGCCCGCCGACTGGTGGGTCCCGCCGGCTGCCGGCCCCTTGGTCGACAGGCAGGCCCCGCTGTCCAGGGCCTGGTCGGCGGCTGGTTACTGTGGCTCCATCTTGTTGACGTGAGCTTCATCGTGGTAAGCGCGGCTACAGTACCGCCGCCTGCCGGGCGATCGCTGTAGCCTTACCGCGTCTTGTCTCTTTAATGGGGTGTCCTCTTCGAGGGAAGTGGCAAGCCGGCTGCGGGGAGCCGGTTCTGTCTTGGGCCGACTGGTTGGAGGCGTGGCCGCCTTCGGGCGTCTCTCTGCTCAAAGGGGCCCATCGCCTATGGGCCACGCTGACGGCCCGTCATGGGTGATGCCAGGGTCTACATGGCAACAGTGCCGCGCCGGACGGGTCATGCCTACCCCGTACGGCGCACTGTGCCAGGCGTGCTCCGGGATTCGGGGGTGGCAGGCTTTTCTGTAGCCACGCCCCGTCGCACCGCTGTTAGGTGGGTGCAAACTTTGTGGGTACGGTCTTGACCGCTTTATGGGGAGCCGGCTTCTTGGAGTCAGCCTTCTCATGGCCGGCTTCTTGGAGTCGGCCTTCTCACGAGGGCTAAAGTCGGACCGCCTTCCGAAAGCCGGCCTGGGTTGCAGCCAGCTAGGGGAAGGCGGCCCCATGTCTTGGACTCTTGAGAGCCGGGCGGGCTCGTAACTTTTTCAAAAGGGCCAGGGGAAGCCGGCTAGGCTACCCATGGCTATTTACTCCGACAGTAGTCCCCGAAGCTGATCGAGCTCCGAGGTGAGCAGGGGGACGAGAAGCTTGGTCAGCTTCCCATCCTGAAGAGCCGGCTTAGCGGGTGCACGCCGACTTCAAAGAGCCGACTTCAGAGGAGGGGGGGCAACCCACGTGCCGACTACGGGCCCTCCCGCGGCCACGTGGCGGCGAGATCCTGCGAGCGCACGCGCGCGACCGAACGCCGCCGCAGGCCCGGGCCCGCCACTCGCGAGCCTTGGTCCGGGCGCGGATCTTCCGTGGCCCACAGGGGCCGCTCGCCTTCTCGAGGCAGTTTTGTTTCGCCGTTAAGGCTCGATAATCGCGGGACGTGGGGAGTGGGCACGATCGATCCCCACGCTTCTCCACGCCGCGCCTCCTCGGCTCCGCCACGTGAGCCTATAAGTAGGGGGAGGAGGGAGAGCGACAGAGGTTCGCACGCTCCCTCCCGCTCCGCCCCTCCTTACCCTCGTCTTCTTCCTCTCGCTGCCGTCGCAGCTTCCCGTCTCAGCGCCGTCGCGTCTCTACACCGCCTCGCTCCCATGGCGTTGTCAAGCTCGTGGGACGGCTCCAACGTCCATGAAGACCACATGGAGTTCCTTCGCCAGACCCGACGCCTGCCCGGCGCCGACCGCGTACAGGTCCGCTTGGCACCGGAGAAGCAGATCTCGCCGGCACCGGAGGAGGGCGAGCGGGTCGTCTTCCGCTCACACTGCCTCCGCGGCTTCGGCCTTCCGGCGAGCGGATTTCTGCGCTCGTTCTTGGAATTCTACAACCTCCAGCCGCATCACCTCACGCCCAATGCGGTGATGCTGCTGTCGGCCTTCGTCTCCCTCTGCGAAGGCTTCTTGGGGCTGCTCCCCACGCTGGAGCTCTGGGGAGAGTTCTTCCAGAGCAAGCTCGGCACAGTCGTCGCCGGCGTGCCCGCCCCCTGCGGGGCCTTCATCGCCATGAGGAGGGCGAGCGAGAACAACCTGTTCCCGCCCATCCCCCTGATCCAGTCGGTGAAGGTCTGGCAGAGATCGTATTTCTACGTGAAGAACGTCGCCAAGCAAGGAGACTACATCAACCTGCCGGCTTACGTAGCCGGCCCACCGGCTGGGAGGCAGCCCTCGTGGAGCTTCCGGTCCCGGTCACTGTCTCCGGCCGGGAACGCCGCCATCTCCCGGCTTCGCGTGATGATTCAGTCGGAAGGCCTGCGTGGGGCCGACTTGGTGGCCGCCTTCGTGGAGCGCCGGATCCTTCCTCTCCAAAGCCGGCCCCATATGATGTGTCAGATGAGCGGCCGCTTCGACCCAAGCCGTCTGAGCACATGGGAAATGCCCCACGCGGAGGTGGCGCTCATGGTTAACTACATCGCCAACTGCAAGCTCGCTGGGGACTGGCAATACGGCAAGGTGCCGTATTCCCGCGCCAATCTTCCGCCCGTGGTAAGATTCTCTCTCTATCTTCTTTTTGTCGTCGGCCGGCTTCATGACGGCCGGCTTCTGACCAGTCGGTTCTTTTGAGCAGAACCCTCTTCTTGCGCCGCCGGCTGGGGTGGCGAGGATCGAACGCCAGTATGCCCCCGACCGCACGGTGGACGACGTTGACGACCCGGACTTGGGGGCGGCCTCCATGGAAGACGCCGTGGTGGGGGACAGCGCCGAGCCCGGAGGCTCAAAGTTCACCGCGAGCTTCGAGGACTGGCCGGACGATTTCGAAGCCGAAGTCGCTCCACGTCGCCAGCCGGCGACCGACCATCAGGGCGCGGGCTCGTCTACCGCGCCGACTGCCGGCGGTGGTGCACAGAAGCGCCAGGCCGCTGCAGGCCTCTTCGGCAGTCGGCCGAAGAAGTCCAAAGCCTCTGCCGCGGCGACCAAGCGAGACGAGGCGGCTGCGAAAGCGGCCTGCTTCCGCAAGGCGGTGAAGCAGCCTACGGCGGTCTCAGCGTAAGTCTTCGATTGCCTTGCCGCATGCTTGTCATCATTCTCTTTCTCTTCGAATATTCTTCTTAGCTTTTTCTCCCTTGCCGGACAGGGCGCCGCTTTCCCTTGAATGGGGTCCGGGCGGCTCCGTCGTGGGGCCGGCTGGAGGGTCTTCGAGCTCCCGCCGCGTGGACCCCCGCGCCGATCTCATGGAGGCCACAGAGCGGAACGCCCGCGGAGCGCGAGAGGAGCGCGAGGCGGCGGAGAAGGCGGCCGCCCAGGCGGCGAGGGAGCAGGCCGACGCGGCGGCCAAGGCCCAGACGGAGTCGGCTACCGCGGAGACGGAAGCGGAAAGCTCGCGCAACCAGCCTCCGCTGCTCGCCATTCCTCTCCGAGTTGTAGCCCCCGACACCCCATTGCCCTTGGCGGAGGAGATCGTCCAAGACCAGCCGCTGTTGGAGAGGGGGGAGGACCCCGTGGCCTTTGCGGGGAGAGCGCCGCCAGCGGCGCCAACCGGAGCGGGCCAAGGCGGCCAACCGTCAGCGGCACCAGAGGGGCCAGCCGGAGGTGAGCCGGAGAACAGAGCCGGCCTCTAGGTGCAGCCGGCGACGAGCCGGCGCGTAGGGGGAGGCGCCGCTCCGCCGGAGTTGTGCCGAGTTGCGGGCGCAGGCCAGCCTGCAGAAGATCTGGAGGCGGCTAGCACCGCCATGTCCGAGTGGACTCCCAGCGGGGGGACTGGCGAGCTGGATGCGGCGGCTCAATGGGTCCGGAGCCGGCTACAAGCTCAGGCCGCCCTGCTGCAACAGCTCAACCAAGAGTTCTTGTCAACGCGAGCCACTATCCGGGTGAGTCCTTCGTTCTTGGCTGCTTTGCTTTCTTAATTTCTTCCGTGGGGGCGCGTCAGCGCACCCACTGGGTGTAGTCCCCGAGATTCGGGCCGACTGCTGCGCAGTCGGGTCGGATCTTTCTCGACGGCCACCTTACTTTGCTTTTTTTTCTAAACTTTCAGGAATACCACAACCTTCGTGCAGCCGCCTTCGACTCCCAGGCTTGGGAGTTGAGCCGACGGACCGACGACCTGGCCGACAGCCGAAGTAAGTACTCGATTTTGTCTGTCTCCTGTGGGGGCGCGTCAGCGCACCCACTGGGTGTAGTCCCCGAGATTCGGGCCGACTGCTGCGCAGTCGGGTCGGATCTTTCTTGACGACTCTTTTCTTATTGGTTTTTCTTTGTCTTCAGGGGCCAACGCCGATTTGAGGAAGGAGCTCGGCGAGGCGAAGGCCGCCCTTCATACCAAGGAGGCCGAGTGCGCCGCCTTGGTCCAGGAACGAGATCGCCTAGCCAAGAAGCTGGCCGACCAAGAGGAGAGCCACAAAGCGGCCCTGCAGGCGGCGCAGGAAAGCGAAGCCGCCTTGAAGGCGGAGTACGAGACCGAGGCGGCGAGCTGGTCTGAGACCCGGCGAGCCCTGGATGAAGGCTTCGGCCGGATCGAGGACTTGATCGACGGTAAGTTGCCTTCTTAGCCCTTCTCCTGCCCCTTGTCGCCTGGGTTTTTTGACTTATCTTCAGCTGTTGCTTGTTGTTTCTTGCAAATTACTTCCCGGGCTACTCCTCCTTCGCCGCCCAAAGCATTGAGGCCCATCGCGAGGCGCGCCGTCAAGCGGGGGCCGACATTGCGCCGGATGCAAACCGGACACTTGAGGAGCAGCTCCTGGCTGTCCAGGCACGCTTGCAGCCGGCTCATCGGATGCTTCGCCGGCTCCAACGTGCCGGGGCGCAAGTGTTGGCCGCCCTCTGGCCCGGCGAGACGATCCCCCGCACCCCAAGCCGAACTGCCGACTGGCTGGAAGTCGCAGTTGGTCGCTTCGAGGCTTGGAAAGCGTCAGCGGCCCGCCTCGGAGCCGGGCGGGCGTTGGAATTCGTTTGGGCTTGGTACCCATGGCTGAGCCTGGACCAGCTGCGCACTTGGCAGATGGAGGCCGACGCGGAGCTGGAGGAGGTGAGGCCGGCTATCGCCCAGCGAGCTTCGACGATCGCCGAGTGCACCGACATCAGCGTTTTCGTACCCGAAATCGATGATGACGGTGTTGCTCAGCAGGAGGAGTGGTTCGGGCTGAACCCGGCGGTGGGCGAGGACTCGGCGGAGGAGATTGCCTCCAGCGACGAGGGCGAAGAAGACGAAGACGAGGACGGCGAAGACGCCGAGCCGGCTGGTGGAACAACCAGCCGACCTCAGGCCGACCGTGCCTCCAGCAACGAGGCGCGTGGAAGCGCGCCCTCTGCGGGAGGCGGCGACCAGGCCGAAGTTTGTCAGCCGGCCGCTCCTTCAGTCGGCACGACCGTCTCCGCCAACCAGTCTGGCTCGTCGGTCGCTCCGCCAGCTTGACCTGCCGTCTTTATCTTTCCTGCTTTGTTGTCTTTGAACAATCTTTGTTAAGTTTTCGTAGTTCCACCCACTGGGGGTGTATCCAAACTATGTTGAATGCTGGCCTCTTGGAGGTCTTTTTATGTAAATATTACCATGTGCATGTTTGGTTTCCATTCGCGTATGCTTTTTTATCCTTAGGCTTTTTCCTTTGCCGCCTTCCCTCTCTGGGGAGGCAAGTACTTGAGCTTTCTTGGATTAAAGTGAAGTGAATGGAAACCGGCCGGCCGGCTACTCTGGTAGCCAGTCGGCGGTGTGAGAAAAACCGGCTTTTGTTATATTAGTCCGTTAGTCCCTAGCCGTTTTTCGTGTGGGCGCCCGTTCCTACCTTTAACTCTTGCCAGCCGGACAGCTGGTTCTTCGAACTGCGACTTTTGGCAAGAGAAGGCTTGAGAGCCGGCACACTACTTGTCTGACTGCGGGTAGGACTTCTAACATAACTCCAGTCGGCCAGTCCCCGAGCCGATTAGTCGAACTCGGTGCCGGACGGAATAAGTAAATGATACGACAAGGTCATAAGCATGATACTTTTCATTCATAAATAAGGGATGGCAGTCCCCGAGCCCTCCTCGGGGGGGCCTATTGTCTTGTACTTAATACAAAAGTTAGCGTGATACATACTGCCTTTCAACTGTAAAATCTTCGAAGGAGGTTGGCGTTCCATGGCCGTTCCGACTCCTTGCCGGAGTCGTCTCTCTTGCGTGCCTTCGGCTTCTGTGCATCGATCAGGTAGTAGGAGTCGTTGCCTAGAGCTCTGCTGATGACGAAGGGGCCCTCCCAAGGGGCTGAGAGCTTGTGTTGGCCGGCTGTTCGCTGGATCAGTCGGAGCACAAGATCGCCCTCTTGGAAGGATCTTGGCCTGACCTTCCGGCTATGGTAACGGCGCAAACCCTGCTGGTAGATGGCAGACCGGCTGAGGGCTAACAGCCGGCTTTCTTCCAGCAGGTCGACGCCGTCTTCTCGTGATTCCTTGGCCTCCGCTTCCGTGTACATGGTTACTCGAGGCGAGTCGAATTCGATGTCAGTTGGGATGACCGCCTCGGCACCATACACAAGGGAGAAAGGGGTGAAGCCAGTTGACTTGTTTGGTGTAGTGCGCAGACTCCAGAGGACAGCCGGCAGCTCATCAAGCCAACAGCCGGCTGAGCGCTCCAGAGGTACAGCCAGTCAGGGCTTGATGCCGGAGAGGGTGAGGCCGTTGGCTCGCTCGACCTGGCCGTTTGACTGCGGGTGGGCGATGGATGCTAAGTCCAGCCGGATACCTTGGGCTGCGCAGAAACGTGCCAAGGCTCCTTTGGCAAAATTCGTGCCATTGTCGGTGATGATGCTGTGTGGCACGCCGTACCGTGCTGTTATGTCTGCAATGAATGTCACAGCAGTCGGCCCATTCAGCTTCTTGATCGGCTTTGCGTCAATCCACTTGGTTGTTGGACCAGGAAGCGGTAGCTCGCCATATTCGCGTCCTTGGCGTCCCAGTCGCCGGGTGATTGCTGGACTACCAGGTCCGAGTCACCATAACATAGGATCCGGCGAATGCCAAGTTCTTTGGCAAGCCGTAGCCCATGTATGAGCGCCTCGTACTCGGCCACATTGTTGGAGGCGGCAATGTGGATCTGTAGCGTGTATCTGAGCTTGTCGCCTTTCGGAGAGGTAAGGACGACGCCAGCTCCCAAGCCGGTGCACATCTTGGACCCGTCGAAGTGCATGCGCCAATGGGTGGAGTCGGGAGCCGGTGGCAGGTACTGGGTCTCGGCCCAATCAACGAGAAAGTCGGCCAGTGCTTGGGACTTGATGGCAGTGCACGGCTGGTAGAAGATCGTGTAGGAGGCCAGCTCGATGGCCCATTTCTCCACCCGGCCGGATGCGTCACGGCTGCCTATGATCTCGGCTAGCGGGGCGGTGCATACGACCGTGACGAGATGCTCTTGAAAGTAGGGCTTCAGCTTCTTGGCGGTGAAGTACACGCCGTAACACATCTTCTGGTAGTGCGGGTAGTTCTGCTTTGAGGCGGACAGCACCTCGCTCAAATAATACACCGGCCTCTGGACCGGCTGGGCTTGGCCTTCTTCTGGGCGCTGGACTACGATGACGGTGCTGACCACCCGGCTGGTTGCAGCGATGTAGAGGAGCATGGGCTCTTTCTCAGTCGGCGCCGCGAGGACAGGCGGCATGGCCAGCATCTTCTTCAGCTCGTGAAAAGCTTGGTCGGCCTGGTCGTTCCACTCGAAGTGAGTGCTCTTCTTCATGAGGCGGTAGAGAGGGAGAGCTTTCTCTCCGAGCCGGCTAATGAAGCGGTTCAAGGAGGCTAAGCACCCGGTGAACTTCTGAATGTCTCGAAGCTTGGTGGGGATCGCCATTCTCTCGATGGCCTTGATCTTCACCGGGTTGCATTCGATGTCGCGTTCGGAGACCAGGAAGCCTAGGAGCTGGCCGGCTGGCACTCCGAACACGCATTTCTCGGGGTTGAGCTTGATTTGGAACCGGCATAAGTTCTCAAACGTTTCCTTGAGGTCTCCCAGCAAGGTGCCGCGCTTCTCCGTCTTCACCACGATGTCGTCCACGTATACGTGAGCGTTTCTGCCGAGTTGCTTGAGGAGGCACTTCTGCATGCAACGCTGAAAAGTGGCACCGGCATTTCTCAAGCCGAATGTCATAGTCACGTAGCAGAAGTCTCCAAATGGCGTGATGAAGGCGGTCTTCAGGCGGTCATCCGGGTCTAGCTTTATCTGATGATATCCGGAGTAAGCATCCAAAAAACTCAACAGCTCGCATCCGGCTGTGGAGTCTATCACTTGGTCAATCCTTGGCAGGGCAAAAGGATCTTTGGGGCAGGCCTTGTTGAGGCTCGTGTAGTCTATACACATGCGCCACTTGTTGTTCTTCTTTAGCACAAGGACCGGGTTGGCGAGCCACTCTGGAAAGAAAACTTCCATGATGAAGCCGGCCGCCAAGAGCCGGGCTATCTCCTCCCCTACAATCCTGCGCTTCTCCTCCGACAATCGGCGAAGGGGTTGTCTGACTGGCTTTGCGTCTTCTCGAACGTGTAGTTTGTGCTCGGTGAATTTCCTCGGAACACCGGGCATGTCCTTGGGGGACCATGCAAAGATGTCCCGATTCTCACGGAGGAAATCGGCGAGCTCGCCTTCCTATTTGTTGTTCAAGTTTGCCCCGATGACGGCAAACCTCTCTGGATGCTCGGGGTCAAGAGGTATCTTCTTCGTCTCCTTGGCCGGCTGGAAAGATCCTTGAGCATCATGCTCCTTGGGGTTGGGGGACACGGCTGACTGTTTGCCGGTTATGGCCACGACTCGGTCCAACATCTTCTTCTCTTCGGCTATTACAAGGGACTCGGCTAGCCGGCTGCTGGCTGCTGCGCACTCAGAGGACTTCTTGTAATCGCCGACTACGGTGATGACGCCTTTGGTGCTTGGTATCTTCATCTTGAGGTATGCATAGTGGGGAACTGCCATGAATTTGGCCAAGGCAGGTCGACCAAGCAATGCATGGTAAGGGCTCTCCAGGTCCACCACTTCAAACCAAATCGCTTCCCGGCGGAAATGCTCCTTGTCCCCAAAAAGCACATCAATCTTGATCTTGCCAATGGGGGCGCAGGACAGGCCGGGTACGATGCCATGGAATACCGTCCGAGTAGGCACGAGCTGCTTCGTCTTGACATTTAGCTTTTCCAGGGTGTCACGGTACAGGATGTTGATGCTGCTCCCACCGTCTATCAACACACGGGAGAAGCGGGCGGCGCGTCTGTCCGTTGCAAGGGTGGCTTCCAGGACCAAGGCATAAGAGCCGGGAGACGGCATCACCTCCGGATGGTCGGCCCGGCCCCAACTGATGGGCTTTTCTGACCAATGCACGTGTTCGGCGGGGTGGCAGCGACCACGCTAACTTCCTGGCGCTCTTGGCGCTTGCTGCGCCGGTCTTCGGGCAGGCTTGTAAAGACGATGTAGGTTGCTTGCTCGTCAGGGAACTCGTGATGCACGGCTCCGACTGCGGGCCGAGCGGCTGGAGGCGGCGGGGCCGGAGGCGGCGGGCCGGCAGGCGGAGGCGGCAAGAGACCCTCGCCCTTAGAGATTCGGGTGAGCCAATGGCACTTCCGGGTCGTGTGGTTGGACGGCTTCGCGCCACTGTGGAACTTGCAAGGGGCGTCGAGAGTTTGCTCGTAGGAGAAAGCCGGCTGCCAAGCTGGCCTGCCGCCCTTGGGTTTCTTGGGCGCCGGTCGCTCTTTAGGCGGCGCATCTTCGATCGTGGCCACCTGCCGACTGGCGGGAGGCGGCGCGAGGCCCTTGCGCTTGTGATCATTCGAGTGGGGGAGTCGGCCGGAATCCCCAGCCGGTGTCTTGGGAGCCTTGTTGAGTACCTTTCCGGACGCGTCCACCCGAAGCTCGGTCTTCATCGAGGAGTCGGCGGTGGCGTACTTGTCCGCTATGTCCAGAAGCTCGTCGAGGGTAGCCGGCTCGTCGCAGAGGAGCTTGTGCTTGAGGAGGGTGCCTTCTCGGCATCCGGCTGTGAAGTATTCTATGGCTTGCACCTCGTGCACCCCTTCACAGGAGTTGCGGAGCTTGGCCCAACGCGTGAGGTAATCGCGAGTGGACTCGGCGGGGCCTTGTACGCACAAGGAGAGCTGTCTGGGCTTGGGAGCCCGCTTGTAGGTGCTGGTGAAGTTGCGGATGAAGGCTTCTGTGAAGTCTAGCCAGCTGTTGATGCTACGCGGCTTGAGGCTGTTGAGCCAGGTCCGCGCCGTGCCTTGCAGCATGAGGGGCACGTACTTTACGGTGACGCGCCGGTTACCGTTGGCTATGCTAACCGCCGTGGAGTAGTTGATCAACCAATCTTCCGGCTTCACGGAGCCGTTGTACTTGGGCGTGTCTCTTGGGAGCGAGAACCCTTTGGGAAAGGGCTCGTCGCGGATGCGGGGGCCGAAACAAGGCGGGCCGACATCGTCTTCTTCTTCCAATGCCAGGGATCGCGCCAGGCGGTCGATCCGATGGCGGGCGTCGTTCTCGCCGATTCGTTCGCGGCGGCCTAGCCGGCCGCTGAGAGTCGGGTGCGCCACTGGCGGCGAGGCGGGATATCTCTCTCCACGGGGCGGAGGCGGAGGCGGGTCGCCCCGCCATTCCATGGCTCGGGGATGACCGTCCACGTCTCGCTCGATGGAGATCCGGGTCCGGCTGGCAGCCGGCTCCTTCTCGCGTCGCGCGCGGGTATTGCTCGTAGTCGGTGTCCGGGACGTCGCGCCGTGTTCTCGGCGCGGGGGAAGGCTTTCCACGCGGGCGTCGGCTTCGTGTCGCTGCGCGGCTGCGTTAATCAATTGCTGGATGTGCTGGGTCATGTGGGGGAGGTCTTCGGCCTCCAAGCCGTCCAACTCGTCTACAGCCGCCTGGGCGGCACGCAAGTTCTCGAGCGGAGTGGCATAGACCGGGCGGTCGACTCCCAGCGTGTCGGCGATGACGGCGCCGCGTTGCTTGACAAGGCCGGCCCGGCTTGGCCCGCCCGGGGCCGGCGTGCCGAAGGCAGCGCGGTCAGCTTCGCGCTGGTAGGCCTCAGTGAGGCGTCTTACGGAGGCTAGCCTCCGGCCCTCTGCGAGGAGGGCGAGGCGGCGTGCTTCCAGTGCTTCGTTGTCGGCGTTAGCCGGGAGGGGAGCGGACAAGTCGTGGGCCGCCGCGCGCGAGGCATCGTGGGCGCTCTCGTTGGCCAGGCCGCCGTGGCCGACAACCATCACTTTGGCGATGACAGCGTCGCAACCGTCGGCTCGAGGAAGAGGGTCGTTGTAGATCGTGACGTTGGTGGGGAAGGTGTCGTAGGAGGCCGTGTCGGAGTCGACAGGCATTGGGTCGGTGGAGCCAACCGACTCCAGGTCCGCAGCGGGCTCGCTGGAGACATGGAGCTGGCCGAGAAGGTTGGCGAGGTGGTCGGTGCCCGCATCGGAGGCGAGCTCGTCGGAGATGAGAGTTTTGTCAAGGATATCGGCGAGGCCGCTTGCCGCGCAGATGCTGGTGACGCCTTGCAGCGCGTCGTGGCAAGCGCCATCGGGTGTGCCGGGCTGGCTACGCTCGTGGGGGAGGAATAAGGTTCCCGTCCAGAACACGTCTCCGGACGACGGTGCACCTGGCCCCACGGTGGGCGCCAAATGTCGGGTGGTAGGTGCGACATATGCCAACGTGTGGCTTATCATTGTGGGAGCCAATAAGACATCGCCGGTGCCTGGAAACGGGATAAGGCGAAGACATGCACGCCGGCGGATCTTACCCAGCTTCGGGGCTCTCCGTGGAGATAACACCCCTACTGCTGCTCTGCGGGGTCTCCGCATGTTCACTAGATGAATCGAGTAGCAATACAACGCTCCTTGAGCTATCTGGTGGGAGGAGGAAGATGGGCACGGCTAGCCTGCTTCTTCTCCTCGTGTGGTGCCTAGAACTAGCAGGGGGTCGAACCCTTTGCATGGGTGTTCCGAGGGGTTTATATAGGCCTACCCCCCGGGGGTACAATGGTAATCCGACTGGGCACGGGGCCCAGCCGTCTGTGACTGCGCTCGCCGGCTTCTGCGCCGGCTGCTGGGGCCCGCCGACTGGTGGGTCCCGCCGGCAGCCAGCCCCTTGGTCGACAGGCAGGCCCCACTGTCCAGGGCCTGGTCGGCGGCTGGTTACTGTGGCTCCATCTTATTGATATGAGCTTCATCGTGGTAAGCGCGGCTATAGTACCGCCGCCTGCCGGGCGATCGCTGTAGCCTTACCGCGTCTTGTCTCTTTAATGGGGCGTCCTCTTCGAGGGAAGTGGCAAGCTGGCTGCGGGGAGCCGGTTCTATCTTGGGCCGACTGGTTGGAGGCGTGGCCGCCTTCGGGCGTCTCTCTGCTCAAAGGGGCCCACCGCCTGTGGGCCACGCTGACGGCCCGTCGTGGGTGATGCCAGGGTCTACATGGCAACAGTGCCGCGCCGGACGGGTCATGCCTACCCCGTACGGCGCACTGTGCCAGGCGTGCTCCGGGATTCGGGGGTGGCAGGCTTTTCTGTAGCCACGCCCCGTCACACTGCTGTTAGGTGGGTGCAAACTTTGTCGGTATGGTCTTGACCGCTTTATGGGGAGCCGGCTTCTTGGAGTCGGCCTTCTCATGGCCGGCTTCTTGGAGTCGGCCTTCTCACGAGGGCTAAAGTCGGACCGCCTTCCGAAAGCCGGCCTGGGTTGCAGCCAGCTAGGGGAAGGCGGCCCCATGTCTTGGATTCTTGAGAGCCTGGCGGGCTCGTAACTTTTTCAGAAGGGCCAGGGGAAGGCGGCTAGGCTACCCATGGCTATTTACTCCGACAATCGTCCAAGTGAGGCCTGTCGCACAGACCTCGAACGTTGTGGCACCAGCCGCACTCCCCCGGGAGACTATCGTCGTCCGATGACGACATTTCCTACGTTCATAATTCAAAACTACATCATGTCTGTCTGGTCCAATAAGATAATCCACAGTGTGGTGAAAACACGCACTTCGAACTGGTTTGAGCAATTGGTGAATGGAGATGGTCTAAGATTTTCAGTAGTAACAAGTGAAGTGGTAATTTTGAGAGCAAATGGTTAGGATGAGTGGTTCCTCTTTCCTGTTTAGCTTTACAATAGAATATTGTTAGTCATGCACACTTGTGCATTTTTAGCCAGGCCGAGTGGAGTTGGCCTAAAAACATTTCTTTCTTTAAGCCTGTTGCATCCATCTCAAGTATTTATGGTCAAGGGTTAGCAGGGCCATCCAAATAGAATATGTGGTATGGGCTTTTTAGTAGGTCATCCTACCAGATTAGGGTTTATCAATGACAAGCAACTGACATTAGTAATAACTATGAGTTGATATCACACTTCTATATGTATAACACAAGAGGCAGTTGATCCTACTTAATTAAGTACTAAGATACCCCGGCCCATGCATTTGTCGCAAGTACCCCATATGTCCTATTTTTAGCAAAGTCATGCTAAAATTCACGAAAAATTTCAGCATGACCTTTGCTGAAAATAGGACATATGGAGTACCCGAATTTGCCGGAACGGAAGTTAATCGACATTCCGGCAAACTCAAGGGCCTCTCGGGGTACCTGCAAAATCATCATGACATGATGGTCGGAGACAAAACCCAGCAAACTCCTTCCATTCACTCGGGGTACAGCAATATATCTTCTAGGGGTGAAACCGTACCCTGATTCTCCTTTCTTCCTCTTGCCGAAGAGAAGTTGGCTGCAGAGGATGGTCCAACTCAGATCAGCCTTCAGAAGTTCATTGTATAATTCTGTTTAGTTCCAAGCATATATGAATACTCTTCAGAGTGGGCACAAAGATGGAAGCAAACTAGTAGGACAAAGTGAATAGCAAATCGGCTACTGAAACTATACTGAAACCATGCTGAAACTTTACTAAAACTACTCCTTCCAAGCAAACTAAAACTACTCCTTGGAAGCAAATTGTCTTGGAAGGAGTATTATGTGCACAAATCTACTCCAGCTAGTTGCTTTCACTTAGAGATTGTTAGGTAGCCGATAGCACAAACAGCATGAGTCATTCTTCAGACCGTTACAAATAGAAACAATGGCAACCAAGGTTAAAAACCAACAATCCTATATATTATTCTGAAACTTCATATATTGAAATCACTTAGCACTCTCTTTTTGTGTTCATTCAACACTTAAAATTGGATTCCAGGAATAAATTTGACTGACTGATGTAGGTTTGACTTCTGAAGTCTATTTGGTCAGGAATAATTTTTTTAATGTCCTTCGTAATAGAATTTACCCCCAAAACAAATTCCTATCAAGTTTACAACTACAACCCTATTTCCCCTAGCTCCTAAAAATCTACAAAATTATCCCAACACAAGAACAGTACCTACACTCCTTTTTCCCAAACATCTCCTAATCACAAGTTCTAAATTTTCAATAGGCTACATGGATTTGTTGAATCAGCATAAACCTTTCAAGTACCAAAAATGCAGCATTTTCTTGGCACGACCAAGCTACTTTTAAGAATTCTCACATTTCATATATCGTCTTTTTAAAAACAAAAAAGTATCTATGGGGGCTGCAGTTGCATGTTGTGTATCAATGTACCATGACCAAAACCTTGCTGGCCATGGTTATTCACTTCTGGCCTGTTGTCTCATCAATATGCCAGCAGCAGAAGCACGCAGCACGCACAAGGGGAGGCAGTAGGCGATGGGGCAGCAGGGCGGATGGTGCGCCGACTTGCAGAGGCGGGCACCGGCGTGGCACGAGGCCAGGACGCGCGGGATGCGGGCGGCTGTGCGAGGATAGGCAGCAGCGCAGCAGAGCAAGCAGCGTCAGCAGTGGCGGCAAAACAATAGAGCAGCGGCAGCAGAACCATCAGCGATGGGAGCAACAGGGGGAAGGGGCGACCGACGGGGGCAATGGGTGCACGCGACAGAGGGGGGAACAGGGGGGGTGGAGGAGGCTCACCACGGGGAGGGCCAGAGGAGAGCTCGACGAGGCCGGGGACGGGCAAGAGCAGTGGTTGGGGCGACGAGATGTGGGCGGCCGAACGAAGAAGGCGGCGACGGCGGCGGCTACGCGAGACCCCGGCTTGAGCTGGTTCCCTGAACGGAAGAAGCCAAATGCGGCGATCCTCCTCGACATCTTCCCGCGCGACAACGACGACGGTGCTCGCGGCAACGACGAGGGGGCCGCGGTGACCGCGCGATCTGATGAGTTCAAATCGAACTAGAGGGATGCTCGGGGGTGGCGGCGGCTTGCGGTGGTGAGGGGTGGAAGAGCTGCAGTGGTGATGGGTGGAGGAGCGCTGGAGGTGGGGGCGGGGCGCGCTGGAAAGGGGTTGTCGGCAGCGAGGGGGAAAGGGGTCGTCGGCGGCGAGGGGGAAAGGGATCTGGCGCACGCGGGGGGGGGGGGGCTAGGGATTTGATCGGCGCGGGGGCGAGGGGGAAAGGGATGGAGGCAGGGGGAAAGGGGTAGCAATGGCGCACATCCCGGGGGTGTGCCATAAGTACATCCATAGCAATGGCGCACCACCACGGGGTGCGCCATAAGTAACTTTTTTATTGATATCAATGGCGCACCCTCTCCCGGTGCGCCATTAGTAACTTTTTTAATTATTTTTTTATTGATAAAAATTATTACACTATATAGAGGAGAGGAGTAGAGGAGGGTGGGAGGGAGGGAGCATTTACATTCGTTGATGAGGCGGTGGTGCAGACCGTAGAAAGGAGGAGGACGCCAGTCGTGGTCGTGGGCCAGCCTCGTCGCGTCGCGTCGCGTCGGTGTTCGTTGTCAGCCGTTGATGGACTGCGAGTAGCCCCGCCGAAGTCTCCACCTCCGGGCTCCGGCTTCCTCGTCATGACGGCGGAACAAGGTGCAGCTGCCGGTGGGGTGGGGTGGGCCGGGCGGCTGCGGCGAATGGGGTTGGGGGCGCGATGCGACCTAGCCTAACCTAGGTTGGAGAGGGGGAGGGTGCAGGGGGTCGTCGGTGGTGGTGGAGCGGGGGAGGGTGCGGGGGGGGGGGGGGTCGTCGGCGACGAGGGGGATCGAGATGGAGGGGGATCTAGCGCGGGGGGCCGCGAGGGGAAAAGGGATAGAGGGGGGAAGAATAGTAAGGACGCACTATACCAAGGTGCGCCATTACTAGTTTTGGAAAAAAATTGTTAGTAATGGCGCACGGGGTGAGTGGTGTGCCATTACTAGTTAAAACTAGTAATGGCGCACTCTGACCTGGTGCGCCATTAGTATTTTTGGAAAAAATATGTTAGTAGTGGCGCACCGTTGGTGTGGTGCGCCATTAGTGTGATAGACACTAATGGCGTACCAGCACATGGTGCGCCACTGCTATATAGTAGTGGCGCACCACATGTCTGGTGCGCCATTAGTGTCCATATTATCTATAGCCCTTTTCCTAGTAGTGTCAGCATCATATCAGATTCGTAATTGAGCAACAAGTTTGGAATTATGAGTGGCACGTTGTTTAGCTTGATGGATTCAGGAGCAGTGCTAAGCAGGTACGATGATGGTACTGAATATAAAGGCATGTCTGCATGCAAGTCGCGTGACTTTTTTCATTTGGGTCAGTCGACCATTTCAAGTAGTTGGATGAAGATCCTACGTCTCCTAACCCTTCCTCTTCTTCCTCGTCTCCGATTCTTTCCATACAGAACACCGCACGGGCCGCCGGCCGGACCACCGACCCCCACCGCCTGTGTTCCTCCGCCACCCCCACCCCCACCCCGCCCCCACCCGCGTCGAGTTTTCTTCGTTCGGCGAGGCCCCACCACCGCCCCCACAACCAAAGTCCCCACCTGAGCCCCTTCGTTCGCACCGGCGAACTCCGGCGAGCTCTGAAAAATCGACTGACCCAATTTTGAAATTTAGTCTACTGTGATTTAACTAGTGTGGAATATAAAAGGGGAAAACCATAAGCATTGGGAGTATAGTGTTGAGCGTGCCATGGCAGATCTGAAGGTGCAAATCGGACAAAGGCAACTTCGCAACCAATGTTTGCTTTCAACTAGCAAGTAAGTGATGGACATGAAATCAGAGTAAAGCAGTGGCGATCTATTTTCTTGCTGCGATAAATAAGTTGAGTAGATACGAAAGAGTACCGCCTCTGGTACAACGCCGCATCTGCTGAGAATTTGACGGTGCTGCAGTAGCGATGGCTGTCAGCGGCGTGGAAGCAGATCTAGGAGGGTAGATGGTGGCGGCGGGGCGCGGTGGACAAGACGGTCGTAGGAGCGGTGCCGGCAAGGTGGACGATGGCGGGGATGAAGTGAGAGGACGGGATGCAAGGATCCCGGTCCGAACCCATGGATGAGCGAGATCGATCTCTTGTAATGGACGGCGGTGTCGCAGTATCAGGTCCGGCATGGTGGAGGAGGACGCCGGTGGATGGGGTGGCGGACAGAGGAGGCTGGGGTGGAGAGGGTGTTTTGGCGCCCACGAAGTACGAATGGGGAAATGGAGGTGGAGAGGAAGGGGGGAACCATGTCTTCAGGGCGCGCTTGTCTCAAATGCGAGTAAATTTACAAACTTAGCCCCCGTTTTAAATTTCCTACATCACAGCAATATTAGTCAGTTGGGGATAGGACGTAATCTCACATACACCGAATATTTGCCGACGAGAGTTTGTTTTTGGCGCCCACCGTGTATGAATCGGGGAGGGAGTCGATTTTGGCTGAGTACACACTGTGTTTTGGCGCCCACTGTGTATGAATCTGGGTGAGACGCGGTTATGTCACGTTTGAGTGAAATTACAAACCTACCCCTATCGAAACCTATAGAAATCGAGCAGATAGGCTTTGCGTGGAAGGGATAGGCAGTGGTAATTTCCATCTCGCAGATTTTGGTTTTGGGCGGTTACTACGACTTTCCCCGCTTCGTTCATATTTTGCAGAGTGCACGTTTACCGTGCCAACTCAATTTGAATCCCGTTTGTATTCTATTTTTTTCGGGCGGGATCCATTTTTGATTGGAATAAAATTCTATATACACCATTTATATATATATACTTTCAAAAGCACAACAAAGAATTATGCTCCTTTATCTATAACAATACTAATTAGAGACTCCCTAATAATTACCACGTTAATTAGAAATTACTGGCTGTTAATCTTGTGGGACCGAGTTATAACGGTGTAGATCCACACGTATAATCCTTGCAATCTAAGAAAAAACAACATAGTGCAGATTTTAGAAAACCAATCTAGGGTGTAAGTAAAAAAACAAATCTATTGTACTACTCTGTCACAGCCCTAGAATACGTGAGTGAAATAGTTGCATCTACACTCATGCATCATGTCTAAAACTTCTAAAAGTTGAATTGAGGTTTGTTGAAACCCTCAGAAATCAGTTCAAAAATAACCAACTTTAAAATCTTCTCAAATGAGTCCAAGAAAATGTCCCTGGTATTCTATAAAAATATTGGCAAGAGGTAAAATTCAAACCAATATTTTTAGGAGCTCAGAAACATTTATTTTGCCCATTTGAATTAATCCAATAAATATTTGAATTGGATCTATATTTATTATATAATAAATATATGTTCAATAATTCTGAAAAACTATTGCGTGGCTTTGGATAAGTCCATTTAGTTCACATAACTATTTTCATGAAGTTTAAAATTGATTTGGTGTTAAAACTAAATCAAAAACAAACTACAAAAATTAGAAAAGAGGAAACAAATAGGAAGCAGAGAGAGAGAGAGAGAGAGAGAGAGAGAGTGCTCACCTGGGCAGCCCACCTGGCCTGTCCACTTGGCGGCCCAGCCCACCAGGGGCACCACGGTCTTCAACCTCTGCCTACTGGCAGAGACGTGTCAACGCGCGCACGATCACCGTGGCCACCTCCCTGTCTGCTTCCTCCTTTCCCGGCCCTTCTCGCGACGCCAGGAGGCGTGAACGAAGCCCCGAACCGACCCCCTTCTCCTCTGGTCACTCTCCCCCTTCTCCCCGCTCGATCTCGAGCTCGGTCGAACGAGCTCGTCACCGCCGTCCGCTGCCACCGTGGCCACCGCCTCCCCCTCGCCTCTCCGACATGCCCAGGAGCTCCGCCACCGACGCCTACGCCTCTCTGTCGACTCACGTGACGCCAAACGCTGCCGAACATCGTCTTCGCCTTCGTCTTCAACCTCAGGCACTGCTACGTCTTGAGCTTGCGTTGGTTTTCCCTGAAGAGGAAGGGATGATGCAGCAGAGTAGTGTAAGTATTTCCCTTAGTTTTTGAGAACCAAGGTATCAATCTAGTAGGAGGCCACACGCAAGTCCCTCATACCTACACAACACAAAGAGCTCAACGCAACCAACGTGATTAGGGCTTGTCAATCCCTTCACAGTCACTTACGGAAGTGAGATCCGATAGATAATATTTTTGGTATTTTTGATATAAAGATGCAAAGTGAAAAGTAAAAGGCAAAGTAAAAACAAAACAAGATTAAATTGATGGAGATTGATATGATGAGAATAGACCCGAGGGCCATAGGTTTCACTAGTGGCTTCTCTCGAGAGCATAAGTTTTGTATGGTGGGTGAACAAATTACTGTTGAGCAATTGACAGAATTGAGCATAGTTATGAGAATATCTAGGCATGATCATGTATATAGGCATCACGTCCGTGACAAGTAGATCGAAACAATTCTGCATCTACTACTATTACTCCATCATCGACCGCTATCCAGCATGCATCTAGAGTATTAAGTTAAAAACAGAGTAACGCTTTAAGAAAGATGACATGATGTAGAGAGATAAATTCATGCAATATGAAGTAAACCCCATCTTGTTATCCTCGATGGCAACGATACAATACATGTCTTGCTGCCCCTTCTGTCACTGGTAAAGAACACCACAAGATCGAACCCAAAGCTAAGCACTTCTCCCATGGCAAGAACTACCAATCTAGTTGTCCAAACCAAACGGATAATTCGAAGAGACTTACAAAGATAACCAATCATACATAAAAGAATTCAGAGAAGATTCAAATATTGTTCATAGATAGACTTGATCATAAACCCACAATTCATCGGTCTCAACAAACACACCGCAAAAGAAGAAGATTACGTCGAATAGATCTCCACAAGAGAGGGGGAGAACATTGTATTGAGATCCAAAAAGAGAGAAGAAGCCATCTAGCTACTAACTATGGACCCAAAGGTCTGAGGTAAACTACTCACACTTCATCGGAGGGGCTATGATGATGTAGAAGCCCGCCGTGATGACGGCCCTCTCCGGCGGAGCTCTGGAACAGGCCCCAAGATGGGATCTCGTGGATACAGAAAGTTGCGGCAGTGGAATTAGGTTTTTGGGTCCTGTTCTGATCGTTTGGGGGTACATGGGTATATATAGGAGGAAGGAGTACGTCGGTGGAGCACCGAGGGGCCCACGAGGCAGGGGGCGGGCCCTGTAGGGGGGGCGCGCCCCCTACCCTCGTGACCGCCTCCGATACTTCTTGGAGTAGGGTCCAAGTCTCCTGGGTCTTATCAGAGAAGAAAATCACGTTCCAAAAAGGATTTTTCTGTTTGGATTCCGTTTGATATTCTGTTTCTTCGAAACACTAAAATAGGCAAAAACAACAATTCTGGGTTGGGCCTCCGGTTAATAGGTTAGTCCCAAAAATAATATAAAAGTTGAAAATAAAGCCCAATATAGTCCAAAACAGTAGATAATATAGCATGGAGCAATCAAAAATTATAGATACGTTGGAGACGTATCAGGCATCCCCAAGCTTAATTCCTGCTCGTTCTTGAGTAGGTAAATGATAAAAAGATAATTTTTGATGCGGAGTGCTACTTGGCATAATTTCAATTTAAAATTTCTTAATTGTGGTATGGATATTCAGATTAGAAAGATTCAAGACAAAAGTTCATATTGACATAAAGAATAATAACACTTCAAGAATACTAATAAAGTAATTATGTCTTCTCAGAATAACATGGCCAAAGAAAGTTATCCCTACAAAATCATATAGTCTGGCTATGCTCTATCTTCACCACACAAAGTATTTAAATCATGCACAACCCCGATGACAAGCCAAGCAATTGTTTCATACTCTAACTTTTTCAATCTTCACGCAATACATGAGCGTGAGCCATGGACATAGCACTATGTGGAATAGAAGGGTGGTTGTGGAGAAGACAAAAAGAGGGGAAGATAGTCTCACATCAACTAGGCGTATCAATGGGCTATGGAGATGCCCATCAATAGATATCAATGTGAGTGAGTAGGGATTGCCATGCAATGGATGCACTAGAGCTATGAGTATATGAAAGCTCATCAAAAGAAACTAAGTGGGTGTGCATCCAACTCGCTTGCTCACGAAGACCTAGGGCAATTTGAGTAAGCCCATCATTGGAATATACAAGCCAAGTTCTACAATGAAAAATTCCCACTAGTATATGAAAGTGACATAATGAGAGACTCTCTATCATGAAGATCATGGTGCTACTTTGAAGCACAAGTGTGGTAAAAGGATAGTAACATTGTCCCTTCTCTCTCTTTTTCTCTCATTTTTTTATTTGGGCCTTTTCTCTCTCTTTTTATGGCCTCTTTTTTTTCGTCCGGAGTCTCATCCCGACTTATGGGGGAATCATAGTCTCCATCATCCTTTCCTCACTTGGGACAATGCTCTAGAAAATGATGATCATCACACTTTTATTTTTCTTACAACTCAACAATTACAACTCGATACTTAGAACAAATATGACTCTATATGAATGCCTTCGGCAGTGTACCGGGATATGCAATGAATCAAGAGTGACATGTATGAAAGAATTATGAATGGTGGCTTTTCCACAAATACGATGTCAACTACATGATCATGCTAGCTATATGACAATGATGGAGCGTGTCATAATAAACAGAACAGTGGAAAGTTGCATGGCAATATATCTCGGAATGGCTATGGAAATGCCATGATAGGTAGGTATGGTGGCTGTTTTGAGGAAGGTATATGGTGGGTGTATGATACCGGCGAAAGGTGCGCGGTATTAGAGAGGCTAGCAACGGTGGAAGGATGGGAAAAAATGCATATAATCCATGGACTCAACATTAGTCATAAAGAAATCATATACTTATTGCAAAAATCTAGAAGTTATCAAAGCAAAGTATTACGCGCATGCTCCTAGGGGGATAGATTGGTAGGAAAAGACCATCGCTCGTCCCCGACCGCCACTCATAAGGAAGACAATCAATAAATAAATTATGCTCCGACTTCATCACATAACGGTTCACCATACGTGCATGCTACGGGAATCACAAACTTTAACACAAGTATTATTTAAATTCACAACTAATAAACTAGCATAACTCTAATATTATCACCTCCATGTCTCAAAACAATTATCATGCTTCAATCTTCTCTTAGTATTCAACGCACTCAAAAGAAAATTTCACATATCTTGAACACCAAGCATATTTATATTAAGCAAATTACCATGCTATTAAGACTCTCCAAATAATTTAAGTGAAGCATGAGAGATCAATAGTTTCTTTAAAACAAACCACCACCGTGCTCTAAAATATCTAAGTGAAGCACATAGAGCAAAATTATAACGCTCAAAAGATATAAGTGAAGCACGTAGAGCAAAACTACATAGCTCAAAAGATATAAGTGAAGCACATAGAGTATTTTATCAAATTTTAATTCATAGATGACTCTCTCAAAAGGTGTGTACAGCAAGGATGATTGTGGCACACTAACAAACACAGACACAAATAATACAAGACGCTCCAAGCAAAACACATATCATGTTGGTGAATAAAAATATAGCTCCAAGTAAATTACCGATGGAAGTGGACGAAAGAGGGGATGCCTTCCGGGGCATCCCCAAGCTTTGACTTTTTGGTGTCCTTGGATTATCTTGGGGGTGCCATGGGCATCCCCAAGCTTAGGCTCTTGCAACTCCTTGTTCCATAATCCATCAAAAGAACTCACCCAAAACTTGAAAACTTCACAACACAAAACTCAATAGAAATCTCGTGAGCTCCGTTAGAGAAAGAAAACATAAAACCACTTCAGGGTACTGTAATGAACTCATTCTTTATTTATTTTGGTGTTAAACCTACTGTATTCCAACTTCTCTATGGATTATAAACTATTTTACTAACCATAGATTCATCAAAATAAGCAAACAACACACGAAAAAAGAATCTGTCAAAAACAGAACAGTCTGTAGTAATCTATAACTAACGCAAACTTCTGGAACTCCAAAACATCTACCAAAATTAGACGGCCTAGATAATTTGTTTATTGATCAGCAGAAATTGGAATCAGTATTTTATCACGTTCTGATGATTTTTAGTAATTCGGGCAATGAAAGCAAAGTTTCTGGAAATTACAGCAAGATCAAATAACTATCATCCAAGAAGATCCAATAGGTCTAGCTTGGCACAAACACTAATTAAAACACAAAACCACATCCAAACATAGGATAGATGGGTTATTTATTCCCTAACAGAATAAAAACACAAAAAACAAAAAAAAAATGGGTTGCCTCCCAATAAGCGCTATCGTTTAACGCCCCTAGCTAGGCATAAAAGCGAGGATAGATCTCGGTATTGCTATCTTTGGCATTAGGAAAGAAAAGAGCAAATTTCCTTTCTATGGCATTTATTCTCCTATTTTGGGAAAGCACATGGCCATTAATGGATGAACTAAGATTAAGCATGTTATGGAAATTTGCATCTATACTAGATTTCATCTCTTTGATAATTTCGTTTTGATAGAAGCATAAGAGGGTGGTAGATTCAACTTTATCATTCATGGGGTGCCCAAATATAGTTTTCATCCTTTCATAAGTATCTATAGCATCCCCTTTAAGAAAACCTTCTTCAAAAATAGAATCTAGCACTTGTTTAAAAGAGGTAGGTAATCTGACATAAAAACCTCAATTTGATATTGTGGTATATAGCTAGCCCTAATCCTTAATAACCTATCCCAAGCATCTTTTAAAGACTCATCAATTAAATAGCGAAAAATTCCAGAGTCATCTTCATCAAGATTATTTAAACTCTCATTGGTGACCCCGGTGGGTCTCTCAATAGCATCATTATTTCTGAGTTTAGAGAGGATAGAGGGATCATCCAGGGTACTAAGACCTTGGAAAGGACCCTTTGTTCTTTTTGATTCGGCCATGGCAACAGGAAGACAGGCGAGAAAAAGGCAAACGGAGAAGGAGAAGGGGAAGAAGAAAGAGAGGGCGAATAAAACGGCAAGGGTGAAGTGGGGGAGAGGAAAATGAGAGGCAAATGGCAACTAATGTAATACGGGAGATAGGGATTGTGATGGGTACTTGGTATGTTTGACTTTTTACGTAGACTCCCCGGAAACGGCGCTAGAAATCCTTCTTGCTACGTCTTGAGCTTGCGTTGGTTTTCCCCGAAGAGGAAGGGATGATGCAGCAGAGTAGCGTAAGTATTTCCCTCAGTTTTTGAGAACCAAGGTATCAATCCAGTAGGAGGCCACGCGCCAGTCCCTCGTACCTACACAACACAAAGAGCTCAACGCAACCAACGTGATTAGGGGTTGCCAATCCCTTCACGGTCACTTACGAGAGTGAGATCCGATAGATAATATTTTTGGTATTTTTGATATAAAGATGCAAAGTGAAAAGTAAAAGGCAAAGTAAAAACAAAAAAAGATTAAATTGATGGAGATTGATATGATGAGAATAGACCCGGGGGCCATAGGTTTCACTACTGGCTTCTCTCGAGAGCATAAGTTTTCTACGGTGGGTGAACAAATTACTATTGAGCAATTGACAGAATTGAGCATAGTTATGAGAAATCTAGGCATGATCATGTATATAGGCATCACATCTGTGACAAGTAGATCGAAACGATTCTGCATCTACTACTATTACTCCACTCATCGACCACTATCCAGCATGCATCTAGAGTATTAAGTTAAAAACAGAGTAACGCTTTAAGCAAGATGACATGATGTAGAGAGATAAATTCATGCAATATGAAATAAACCCCATCTTGTTATCCTCGATGGCAACGATACAATACGTGTCTTGCTGCCCCTTCTATCACTGGGAAAGAACACCGCAAGATCGAACCCAAAGCTAAGCACTTCTCCCATGGCAAGAACTACCAATCTAGTTGGCCAAACCAAACGGATAATTCGAAGAGACTTGCAAAGATAACCAATCATACATAAAAGAATTTAGAGAAGATTCAAATATTGTTCATAGATAGACTTGATCATAAACCCACAATTCATCGGTCTCAAGAAACACACCGCAAAAGAAGAAGATTACATCGAATAGATCTCCACAAGAGAGGGGGAGAACATTGTATTGAGATACAAAAAGAGAGAAGAAGCCATCTAGCTACTAACTATGGACCCGAAGGTCTGAGGTAAACTACTCACACTTCATCGGAGGGGCTATGATGATGTAGAAGCCCTCCGTGATGACGGCCCTCTCCGGCGGAGCTCCGGAACAGGCCCCAAGATGGGATCTCGTGGATACAGAAAGTTGCGGCGGTGGAATTAGGTGTTTGGCTCCTGTTCTGATCGTTTGGGGGTACGTGGGTATATATAGGAGGAAGGAGTACGTTGGTGGAGCACCGAGGGGCCCACGAGGCAGGGGGCGCGCCCTATAGGGGGGCGTGACCCCTACCCTCGTGACCGCCTCCGGTACTTCTTGGAGTAGGGTCCAAGTCTCCTGGGTCTTATCCGAGAAGAAAATCACGTTCCAAAAAGGATATTTCTGTTTGGACTCCGTTTGATATTTTGTTTCTTTGAAACACTGAAATAGGCAAAAAATAGCAATTCTGGGCTGGGCCTCCGGTTAATAGGTTTGTCCCAAAAATAATATAAAAGTGGAAAATAAAGCCCAATATAGTCCAAAACAGTAGATAATATAGCATGGAGCAATCAAAAATTATAGATACGTTGGAGACGTATCAGGAACCCGAGCCCGTCTCCGGTCGATTCGGCGCAGCCAGGACCTCCCCGAGCTCGCTGACCCCCTCTACGGCATCCTTGTGTGCTCCGCCGCTTTTCCCCTCTCTCCCCGCCGTCGTTCTCCTCCCTTAGCCCCACTGACCACTACGGCCGAAGCTCGCCGCGACCGTGCCTCGTCGCCGCCATGGCTAGAGCCGTTGTAGCTCGAAGCCGAGCACACCATCGCACTCAACGCGTCTCCAAGAGCCCGTAGCCAGCACCAGCTTCTCCCCACGTGCCCCCTAGCTCCAACCCGATTACGCCGTAGCTCCGGCCGCCGCTCGGCTCGTCGCCGGCGTCGATTCTGGTGACCCCGTGACCTGCTGCTGCCTCCGCTAGATGCGCGGGAGCAAGGGCTATCGCCCGGTGCCCTCGGCACGTCCAACCTCTGTTGGAAAAGGCAGTGCCTAGGAGGCACTTAGGCATGCCTAGGCGCTAGCCAATGGCCAAATGCCTCGCCTAGGGCATAAATGGAGGTCTAGGCAGGGAAAGCAAGGAATTGCCTTCCCAAGCAAGAAATCATGCCACATACTACATAGATATGCCAAGCAGGTTATATTCCAGTGGCAGTAGCCGATAATTACCTTATTCATATGCCCTAAATTAGTATCAACACCCATATAAAAGTCACAAACACACTTCGATTAAAAACTATATTACCACCTAGGCCGTGCCTAGGGCGCTTAGGCACCGCCTAGGCACTAGGCAAAGGCCAACCGCCCCGCTTATGCCTACCGCCTTTTCCAACCTTGCGTCCAACCAACACCCACATCGCGATTCCGGTGAGCCACCGCCGCACTGTGAGGTCGTCGGAGTCCAACTCCGGTGGCTGGTGACATGGCACATCATTAGCCGCTGATAACCCCGCTAATTAACCCCCTCACTCACTGACATGTGGGCCCCGGCTTGCTAGCTAACCTAGCTTAACACTTAAACTAACCAGAATTAGTTAATTAACTAACTATGTGACTGACCAACGGGCCCCACACGTCAGGTTTGACCTGGACCGAGCCGTTGACCTGCTGACGTCACTGTGAGGTCATGCTGACACAATATTTCCTTTCTGGAATTTAAATAAATCTTTAATGATTTATTATTTTCAGAAAATGCCCAAAACTTCTAAAAATCATAGAAATTCAACCGTAACTCCAAATGAAATAAATTATATATGAAAAATTATCAGAAAGATTCAAGGAATCCATCTATACCATTTTCATGCATGTTAGAACAACTTAAGGCCACTGTTTAGGACAAATCAAATGAATGGTATTTAAATAACTACATGTGGAGTTTGAATTTGAACTTTGGGTTCAGACCAACTTCATTTAATTGTGTTGCTAGTTGCATTAGCTCAATCAACAACATATTGCCATGTCATTATCATGCATCATGTTGTGCATTGCATTGATTGTGTTCCTTCTCTGTTGCCGGTGGTTGTCCCCTCTAAATAGACGTTGTACCGACGCTGTGATCGTTGACACTGATGAAGACCCAATGATATATTCAGAAGTGCCAGGCAAGCAAAACCCCTTGTTCATTCCGACACAATCCCACTCTCTCGCTCCTGCTCTCTTTTACTGCATTAGGACAACAACGTTTCAACTGTTGCATGTTGCGGTAGTTGAACCCCTTTCCTCTGCATGACCTCTCATGGCCACAGTAAATAGATGAAACCCACTAGCAAGAGTAGGAGTTGTTTGAGCCCTGATGTGCCTACTCATTCATGTTTATTTGTCATGCCTGCTATTGCTTAGAGTCGTGTTAGGTCTGATTCATCAGGGATGAATTGGAAAGTTGTGAACATGTCCTACCGTGTGTGAGCTAAGTGTGTTGAACACGATTTGGTAAAGGTATCGATGAGAGGCCATGTAGGATTACATGGTGGGTTGTTTCATTGGAACCGTCCTTAAGCACCGAGATCTGTATATGTGATTTAAGAACCAGCTACTACCATGCATTGGGCCCGAAACCAATGGACCCTCTCGGCTTCTTAACCACTCTAGTCCTCTGTTGAGGAGTTGCAACTAGTTTCTGGTGTTTATAGGATATGTGTTGCGGCCGTGCGTAGCGCTGACCCTAGGGGTGGGCTATGATGCGGTAGATACACCGTGGCCGGGCATGCCGGGCGCCCGTTTGGTGTCTCGGAACCCTGTACACATTGTTCGGGGCCGTATGTGGAAACCTTGGCCGGACTCCCTACGGATGGAACCTAGATAGGCGATAAACCTGGACTAGAGACTTGAGTGTTTAGGTAGGCCGTGGCCGACACCCTCGTTGGGCTTCCGCTTGAAGGTTGCCGAGTACATGTTGTGTAAACGGCGGTAAGTGGTGAGAGCGTGTGTGAAGAAGTACACCCCTGCAGGGTTAACATCATCTATTCGAATAGCCGCGTCCGCGGTAAAGGACTGCTTGGTTGCCTATACAGTTCATAGATAACTTGAAGTGGATACTCTAAAACTCCCAAGATAAGCGTGAGTGCTATGGATGGCGTTCTCGTAGGGAGACGGGAGCAGATCCATAGTGGTGTATTGATATGGTGAATATGTGGAATCGTGTGCGCCACCTCAAAAGAGTTGCTTGCAGTCGTAGTTAAGGTTAGACACTGAGTCAAAGCTGGCTTTCTGCGGTTAAACTCCACTACCCCTTTGTTGATACCGATGCATATGTAGTTAGTTCTGATGTAAGTCTTGCTGGGTACATTTGTACTCACATTTGCCTATTCTATGTTTTTGCAGAGAGACATCAGTCTCGCTAGTAGTTCCATGTGGACTTCGACGTTTAGCTTGATACCTCAGCTACGATCTTGTGCCCTCGGCAGGATCTGGTAGATAGTCATGATTCTCAGCCTTTTTCGTTTGTAGATGTCTGTACCCAGACATGTTAAGCTTACGCATGTGTTTGATTTGTATGCTCTGAATGATGGGTCATGAGACCCATGATTGTAATATCTCGCTCCTCGGAGCCTATTGAATAAATACTTGAGTCGTAGAGTCTTATTGTGATGCCATGTTGTATTTACACATATTGAACATATTGTGTGTATGCTTGAAATGCTTGGTGTGTGTGGGATCCAACAATCTAGTTGTTTATCCTTGGCAGCCTCTCTTATGGGGAAATGTAGTCTAGTGCTTCCTTGAGCCATAGTAGTCCACTACAGCCCGGTTCACCGGAGTCCTGCTAGCCCAGCACTACTGCTCAGGACACTTGACTGGCCGGCATGTGTTTCACTTCGTTCCTGTGTATGTCCCTTCGGGGAAATGTCATGCGGTGACATCCGGAGTCCTGTCTAGCCTGCTACAGCCCGGTTTACCGGAGTCCTGTTAGCCCAGTGCCGAAACCCGGATTCACACGCTGCTGACCGACATGCTCGAAGTTGATTCATGTATGCCTGTCTCCATGGGTTAGTGCCGCTTTGGGTTCACGACTAGCCATGTCGGCCCAGGTTCTCTGTCATATGGATGCTAGCGACACTATCATATACGTGAGCCAAAAGGCGCAAACAGTCCCGGGCCATGGTAAGGCGACACCCGTGGGAATACCGTGCGTGAGGCCGTGAAGTGATATGAGGATTACCAGCTAGATCGATGTGACTTGGAATCAGGGTCCTGACAGCGTTGGTATCAGAGCCTGACTGCCTGTAGGATTACCAAGCCAAACCGGTCGAAGTTGTGTCTAGAAATGCTTTCGTTATGTAAGGGAATTGATTGTGGAAGGGAACGTAAGGCTCTTTTTACTCCTTTACCTTATGCCCTTCTGATCTGAGTCATCCTATTCCTTTCTACGGGGATTAAGAACTAGGCTTCTCATCTTTCTATCAGGATCATGTGTTACTAATCCGTAGATTCGTAGGATTGTTGGTTTCAAGCCTCAGTTTCGTTCCTACTACTTCCGTATGTTGACAGTTGATCTCGGAACCTTAATATTGTGTTGTTGAGTGGTTATGCCACCATTTTGCAGGATGACTCAAATCTTTTGAGCATTTACAACCGTTATGCTGTCCGAGTCATCCCAGGTCTCTAACTAGTCTGATGCATTTGCAAATCCCTTCTTCCCGTTTCCGATGTCCTTTTGGGCCAGATTAAGCATACTAACGGTCTGTTGAGGTACTCTACTACCTCGACATATATGTTGGAGCTATTATTATGACCCTAGGTGTTTTAGGGAGTCACCTAGTAATCTAGCCATGTTTTGTGTTCCCAGTGTGATGATTCTGGCCACCATTCTCAAAAGCATCCCGTGATGCCATTTAGTAGTAGGTATTCTATTTCTGGGTTCTTGAGCCTAAGAATTACTCTACTTACCTCGTGTTGATAGTGTTTTCTCATTCCTTTAGGTTATTAGTAATCTTTTGATAGTCCTCAAGGTCTGTGGTACATCATTCTTCCAATACCATGAGCCAATATGGCAGAAGTTATTTGAACCAAAAGATCACAATCAGAGTACTCTTAAGGAGTTCTCCATTCATAATTGTGACTCTATCAGTCCTACCTCTCTGCATGGGTTATCCGGAAGAAACATGTTGAACTTGATTCGACATACTAACCTATGCATCCACAACTCAGAAAGTTATATGTTCCTTGAGTTGACCCTCCTCAGCTGTATCCCGACCCTAGTCTATCACTTGATAGTCAGGAATAGTTGTGCATTCGTGTTCATCGATGCCTATTATTCTTGTGGTCCGTCAAGCCATTCTATTCTAGAATGACTAGGAGAAACAAACCCCAGTACCTCGCCCATATCTAGGATTGGGTCAAAGTAGTTGTATTCCATGGATCAAAATGCCAATCCAGCTTTTGCTCTGTTCTACCTTGAAGTGTTACCATATTGATGTCAAGGATATTATAGGAATTGCACCATCTCTTATGAATTCTTGACACAGTGATACTTCTCACCATCATCATTCATTCCTTGGTCCTCGTGTTGTTGTAACCGGAATGCCGATAAGTGAATTGTGATGTGTGAAATCAATACTCCGAGCAACTCGTTGCTTGGTAGTAAATGGACAACATTCTCATTATTAGCTTGTTGGTTATTAAATCATCATCCTAAGATTGATCATGCTACCTAATCCTTATTCCTGGTGCACTCTTCGATCCATGAGTTAGGATTGTGTCAATCCCTAACTCTTTTGATCATATCATCTTGCCCTGAGAAGCAAGGTTGTTCTCGAGCTTAGTAACATATCGGTGGTTCGTGATTTTCCGAATATCTTCTCGGAAGTGTTACCAGGTTGTCACCTGACCGCTATGTTGAGTTCGTGATCAACTTGGTTTCTTGTAGCCACGCCTTTTTCTCCAAGAATCGGTGTTGGATACCCCTGAGCTAGTTGGTTAAGCTAAACAACAACTTGGAGAGTTGGAAGATAAAAGCTTGTCCAACTTAGTTCATTTTAAGGGATATCTTGTAAGTGTGTTGAAGAAAGATGGCATTTCCATCAATTGACCCTCGTGATCAGTTAATGGACCTATCATCTTATCCAATCTTCGATTCGAGTATGGGCTATCCTCAAATCAAATCAGAACCAACGATATTCGTAATGTTGTCTTACTCGTGGTTGATCCCTCGAGCATACACCACTACATCTTTTGGTCTGACCAATGCTATCACCGTGTTCACATGTTTGGTGGAAGTCTAGTGATATGGAAATTCTGATGAGTTGCTATTGAGCCCATCAGTAGCATCTTGCCTCCTCCATGATTCATGCTGAACATTGAGCTAGTGTTGGAAACTTTTGTAAGCATTACCTTCATGTCTCGTTCCTGAAATACATGTTTGGTGTAAGAAGTGACTTTCTCCAAGTTCATGTGCATTAGGTGCAAGTTGCCACCGTGAATTGGGAAAGATTGTTTTTGCTTTCTCCGGAATCATCCCAAGTCAGTCATGCATGTGTGAAGTATTCCATGGTTTGATAGGCTCGCTACCTCCACTCCATGTGTAATTCCTAACACCCCAAGCCACTGATTGACTTGTTCAAGGAAAAGAAGTCTAGTGCGCGTAAAGACTTCGAAATCCTTGATGATGGATCCTAACCTGAACTCAATAGTGTTCTATTATAAGACTACTACGTGGTCATGCTTGTCTTGGATAGCGTGTTCACTGGTTTGTAGCAGAACCAGCTCATGTTTTGGAGCATGCTATCGTAGTTCATTTTCCTAAGAATCCCGCAACGTCATCTCTTCGGTTAGTGTTGCAAATTTTCTTTTCCAGACATGCTATCTGAAATGTCCTGTTACCAACCAGATCTGAATCTCAGAAAGATATGATGGTTGGAACTAGTCCAAGATCTATGATGTAGGTTTCGACAAGGTTGATGTTGGCCGACACACCTAGCCGGAAGATCTATCATTGTAGTATCTTGATTGAGCTATTTGACCATCTTCTCCATGAGGATTTAGTGCAACATATTCTAGAAGTTGTTCCTTACGGATCCTTGTACTCCCAGTTTCTTCGATTATGCTATAACCATTCAAATGGTGGAATCACTCTCGTTGAGTTATTTCCAGTTACCAGAATCATTCCCAGCATTTGCATTTTGTTCCCAGCTTGCACTGCCATTGTGCCAATTCCCATGGGCTGCCCTCTCAGTAATTGTTGTTTAGGATCATTTTCAAAAGTGGTCCTGTCATGGGTCCCATCCATTTCCGGTGATAAGCAAAAGTCAGCCATTGCGTTGTCTTCAACAAGGTAGTCCTCATCATCCATTCTGGTATGGGCATGCCATTCGTTCGAATTCGTTCACACGATCATTTGTGATTGCCTTAGGCTAGTATAAAGAATTTCAATGATCTTTGTATCAAAAGTAATTCTTTTTGCCACTTAAGGAAATAGTTCAACGAGTCACCTTTTCCAAGGTGCCCCGTTATGGGATCATGGAAATTATTTCCTCGCCACCTTGACACCATCCACCATCTTTCTAAGCGTGGAATTGTTGCCCACCAAATCAAACCCCGTCGTTTGTTCTTCCATCCCTCTCGATGTGTTTTGTGTCTCAACTCGAGATGTTTCAACATCTCATTCCGCGAGTTGAGATTGTATAGTTCGATCTTTGAGAAGATCAATCCTAGTAGAGTTTCTTTCCATCGTCATCACGTGGATGAAGATCTCAAAAGTGAGGATGTCAAGATCAACGTATGCTACGAATCAACAACCTTATGAGATGCAATTTGGATCATGAAGATTGTGTTGGTCTTGTGCCCCCTCTATCTTCTTACCTTGCGTCTTGAATCTCGGGACGAGATTCTTGTTTAGTGGGGGTGAGTTGTCACAGCCCTAGAATACCTGAGTGAAATAGTTGCATATGCACTCATGCATCATGTCTAAAATTTCTGAAAGCTGAATTGAGGTTTGTTGAAACCCTCAGAAATTGGTTAAAAAATAACCAACTTTAAAATCTTCTCGATTACGCCGTAGCTCCGGCCGCCGCTCGGCTCGTCGCCGGCGTCGATTCCGGTGATCCCGTGACCTGCTGCTGCCTTCGCTAGATGCGCGGGAGCAAGGGCTATCGCCCGGTGCCCTCGGCACGTCCAACCAACACCCACAACGCGATTCCGGCGAGCCACCGCCGCACTGTGAGGTCGTCGGAGTCCAACTCCGGTGGCTGGTGATGTGGCACGTCATTAGCCGTTGATAACCCTGCTAATTAACCCCCTCACTCACTAACATGTGGGCCCCGGCTTGCTAACTAACCTAGCTTAACACTTAAACTAACCAGAATTAGTTAATTAACTAACTGTGTGACTGAACAACGGGCCCCACACGTCAGGTTTGACCTGGACCGAGTCGTTGACCTGCTGACGTCACTGTGAGGTCATGCTGATATTTCCTTTTTGGAATTTAAATAAATCTTAAATGATTTATTATTTTCAGAAAATGCCCAAAACTTCTAAAAATCATAGAAATTCAACCGTAACTCCAAATGAAATAAATTATATATGAAAAATTATCAGAAAAATTCAAGGAATCCATCTGTACCATTTTCATGCATGTTAGAACAACTTAAGGCCACTGTTTAGGACAAATCAAATGAATGGTATTTAAATAACCACATGTGGAGTTTGAATTTGAACTTTGGGTTCAGACCAACTTCATTTAATTGTGTTGCTAGTTGCATTAGCTCAATCAACAACATATTGCCATGTCATTATCATGCATCATGTTGTGCATTCATTGATTGTGTTCCTTCTCTATTGCAGGTGGTTGTCCCCTCTCGATAGACGTTGTACCGACGTTGTGATCGTTGACACTGACGAAGACCCAATGATATCTTCAGAAGTGCCAGGAAAGCAAAAACCCCTTGTTCATTCCGATACAATCCCACTCTCTCACTCCTGCTCTCTTTTACTGCATTAGGACAACAACGTTTCAACTGTTACATGTTGTGGTAGTTGAACCCCTTTCCTCTGCATGACCTGTCATTGCCACAGTAAATAGATGAAACCCACTAGCATGAGTAGGAGTTGTTTGAGCCCTGATGTGCCTACTCATTCATGTTTGTTTGTCATGCCTGCTATTGCTTAGAGTCGTGTTAGGTCTGATTCATCGGGGATGAATTGGAAATTTGTGAACATGTCCTACCGTGTGTGAGCTAAGTGTGTTGAACACGATTTGGTAAAGGTATCGATGAGAGGCCATGTAGGAGTACATGGTGGGTTGTTTCATTGGAACCGTACTTAAGCACCGAGATCTGTATATGTGATTTAAGAACCAGCTACTACCATGCATTGGGCCCTAAACCAATGGACCCTCTCGGCTTCTTAACCAATCTAGTCCTCTGTCCAGGAGTTGCAACTAGTTTCTAGTGTTTATAGGATATGTGTTGGTGGCCGTGCGTAGCGCTGACCCAGGGGGTGGGCTATGATGTGGTAGATACACCATGGCCGGGCATGCCGGGTGCCCGTTTGGTGTCTCGGAACCCTGTACACATCGTTCGGGGCCGTATGTGGAAACCTCGGCCGAACTCCCTGCGGATGGAACCTGGATAGGCGATAAACCTGGACTAGAGACTTGAGTGTTTAGGTAGGCCATGGCCGACACCCTCGTTGGGCTTCCGCTTGAAGGTTGCCGAGTACATGTTGTGTAAACAGCGGTAAGTGGTGAGAGCGTGTGTGAAGAAGTACACCCCTGCAGGGTTAACATCATCTATTTGAATAGCCGCGTCTGCGGTAAAGGACTGCTTGGTTGCCTATACAGTTCATAGATAACTTGAAGTGGATACTCTAAAACTCACAAGATAAGCGTGAGTGCTATGGATGGCGTTCTCGTAGGGAGACGGGAGCAGATCCATAGTGGTGTATTGATATGGTGAATATGTGGACTCGTGTGCGCCACCTCAAAAGAGTTGCTTGCAGTCGTAGTTCAGGTTACACACTGAGTCAAAGCTGGCTTGCTGCAGTTAAACTCCACTACCCCTTTGTTGATACCGATGCATATGTAGTTAGTTCTGATGTAAGTCTTGCTGGGTACATTTGTACTCACGTTTGCCTATTCTATGTTTTTGCAGAGAGAAGCCAGTCTCGCTAGTAGTTCCGTGTGGACTTCGACGTTTAGCTTGATACCTCAGCTATGATCTTGTGCCCTCGGCAGGATCTGGTAGATAGTCAGGCTTCTCAGCCTTTTTCATTTGTAGATGTCTGTACCCAGACATGTTAAGCTTCCGCATGTGTTTGATTTGTATGCTCTAAATGATGGGTCATGAGACCCATGATTGTAATATCTCGCTCCTCGGAGCCTATTGAATAAATACTTGAGTCGTAGAGTCTTGTTGTGATGCCATGTTGTATTTACACATATCGAGCATATTGTGTGTATGATTGAAATGCTTGGTATGTGTGGGATCCGACAATCTACTTGTTTATCCTTGGCAGCCTCTCTTATGGGGAAATGTAGTCTAGTGCTTCCTTGAGCCATAGTAGTCCGCTACAGCCCGGTTCACCGGAGTCCTGCTAGCCCAGCACTACTGCTCAGGACACTTGACTGGCCGGCATGTGTTTCACTTCGTTCCTGTGTCTGTCCCTTCGGGGAAATGTCATGCGGTGACATCCGGAGTCCTGTCTAGCCTGCTACAACGCGGTTTACCGGAGTCCTGTTAGCCCAGTGCCACAACCCGGATTCACACGCTGCTGACCGACATGCTCGAAGTTGATTCATGTATGCCTGTCTCCATGGGTTAGTGCCACTTTGGGTTCACGACTAGCCATGTCAGCCCGGGTTCTTTGTCATATGGATGCTAGCGACACTATCATATACGTGAGCCAAAAAGGCGCAAACAGTCCTGGGCCATGGTAAGGCGACACCCATGGAAATACCGTGCGTGAGGCCGCAAAGTGATATGAGGTGTTACCAGCTAGATCGATGTGACTTGGAATCGGGGTCCTGACATACTCCCACACGATCAATCCTTCCAAAAGAATCCTCAGGCAACCTAATCTTGACGCAATATTTCCCTCAATAAAAAAATCTTCATGCAATATTATACCAATCTTCAAAAAAAAACATTCTAGGGTAACTGTAAAAAAAACAATCTATCGTACGACTACTGCGCGATCAATCCTTCATCAAAGAATCCTCGCGCAAAACTAATCCTCACACAATATTGGACAGTGGCATGTCGATCCTGACAAGGACCATGGCGCTGTGGAGACAAGAAGCGGCCGCTGGCTGGCTGCTCCTTGCATGGAGCGGCATCTCGATCCTGACAAGACCATGGAGTTGCGGAGGCAAGAGGCTGCCACTGGCTAGCTGCTCCTCACGTGGCTGGACTCTCAAGTGATAGATCGGAGAACAGTCCATGCGTTCCTGCTTCTCCCCGCTTGAGGAAGGTCAACGGGGAAGATGTAGGGCAGAGGATATTAGAGGAACATGAGATTGTGGAGAGGATTGGGTAGAAGATGTCGAGATGCCGGCAGGTAAAGTAATTGATGTAATCAAGCAGGTTTGATCTAGCCAAATACTGGCAGCGTAAGATCCATCTGTTACACCTACTTTACTTACGATGCTAGCGCATCTAGCCGGAATTGATCAACCTCTTTGTGAAAGTCAGCCTTCTTTTCTTCTGTGCAACTCCCATCTCGCTCCTTTCTCTCTTGACTAATGCTGCTAGCTAACTACAATGATCTTCTCGAGCTTTTTATCACGGATTGTGAGATGGCACCACTTTGCATATACCTGATGATCGGTGCTAGCGGTGCTTCAGCGCAGAAGGCAACATCTCGTGGCCTCGAAACTATCAGCGTTGCGGTGCAGGTCAAGGCAGGATGGTGAGATGCTTCGGATGTGTCCAAGTCAAGTCAGGTTTGAAATTTGATAGGTAAATCATGTCCTATGAATTATGATACATTAATTCTCTATCATGCAAATTAAAACCGATACCATAGCAAAGGAGACCCTGGGTATTACCATAGCAGGATTTAGATTTCATAATACACTAGCGTCTTCCTTAGGGAGCTCCAGAAGAATAACTGAAGTACTACTTAATTAAGGAGCTCGTGTGATACCTGAGTTGTTTTCCCTTCAATAGTAGAACAGATCCAAAGCACGCAGGTGAGCACATGATGGACCGAGACAAGCCATACTTTTTGGAGGACTGCTTCTAGGGTTGATGTCCTATTGCTGGAGAAAGAATAGTAGCAACAACATCTTTTTGTCCAGAGATAATATCATATGTGGTTCATACTCGAGAAAGGTACTCGCTGCTATTTAATAGATGTACAGTTTTATTTCTATAGCTGTTTATGGATGAAACTGATAACGTATTACATGCATGACTCATGTCTATGTATTTTACACATAGTGTCTTGGACTGCTATTTTGTTAGACGATGTTACATTGTCATGTCAGATCTTTCTCTTTGTTAGTTTTTTTAAGATAATTGTGTGGTCGATTGATGTCGAGAGTGCAAACATTTTGATCCTAAGCTTCAAATAGGCAAAAATTTCCAAAAAATAAATAAATCAAATCACTCTAAAGTGCTGGAAAATCCTGATTTTTTCCTACATGTAAATGTCCATTACGTATATATATATATAGGATCAAAAATATATTTAATTAACCTTTCAGTGTAATGTACAAAATAAATTCTAATAAACTTTAATGTTACGGAGTACATGTCTAAATGTATAGTTTTTATGGAACTGAAAAATACCTTTTCTGTATTTTTTAGCCGAGCTCAAAGAAGAAATTCAGGGTTTCTACTTTTTGCCCAATATCATCATAGATTAATGTGACTGAGTAGTAGACGGTGGAGTTGGCAAGCACACAAAGTTTTTGATTGCACTGTTAATGAAACGAGAAAGATAATATTTTTGTGATGAAAAATACAATTAAGCTTCTTAGAGTAAGACATGTTACCAAATAAATTAGGGCTTGAGGAGATCGAATTACTACATATACAGATGAAAAATTTGTTGAATATCGTACTGTTATCGAAGCAGGTGTGAGATTTCATGTTTTATCTTTAATATAATAGGTCAAGCGTGTGTCACTTGGAGGATAAAGAAACCTTTCAACATGCAGGCACCGAACGCTTCAGCTAGACATTTCCATCGGTGATCCATGGAGGCTAGGCAGCAGCACCTTCACCTTAAAGATAACCTTAAATTAGCTCGGTGATCAGTAGGTCTTTAATCTGTACTCTCGATACAAACACATTAAGGGCATGTGCTACCATCTGTTGATGCATGGAGACCAGGTTACAATGACAACATTAACACCTATGTTTTTATCCATAGGTTTTATAATACAATTTCCTTTTTCCATTGAGGGTTGGTCTATAATTTCCCCTTTTCTGTTAGTACATATGGCAAAATTGAAGCTCTTCATGTGTCGACTTCACATGCATTGTGTTTTGCTGCAGCACATTCATGGCAAGGACACATGGCTCTTTGGTGCCTAGGGGTTGGAAGGAAGCCCACATGACTACTGGAATAGTACGTAAGAACGAAGCTAATAAAGTATGTGAAATTAACTATGAGGAAATAATTTTTAGCACAGGAAGTGTACACTCATCATGAACTAAGTAACGGCAATCCAAGGGTATCGACGAGGATGACTATCAACACCATGGCGCTCTTTAGCTCAGATTGTTACATGATAGAAAGCATTCCGAGCCTATATGAAGTTATAAACGCACATATATATTACATTCATCCACAAGCAGTATTTGACTTTCAGGTACACCTTTGAACATGTTGCGCAAGTACAACTCACAGTTCAGAAAACATCATATGAAATACCCTTTTATGTACTAAATAAACTGTCTGGTAACTAGAACAATGATATAATTCATATATAGATATATGTGAAACAACATTTTGCGTAGTATAACTACTTGGCTGACAAGTAGTTGACATTCTTTCTTACCAATAAGTAGCCCACTTTTCTACAGTAAATCCATGTTCATACTATGAACCCATTAAAGTGGCCCCTAAAGCTTTGTTCTTCTTAGTGGCAGCTCACCAAAGTATCAAATGGTTAGATGACATAACACCCAACTCCCATTTCCCAACAATATGAACCTATTTATATCCTTCTAACTCATGATTAATGTAGACACAAAAAAAGTTAAATAAGTTCACCAAACACGACGAAGAATCTTATGTTTTGTTTTGCTATTACCAGTTAATCTACCTCTGCCCTAAGAAACCAAATTTACTTTTACACATGTAATCTAGCTAAATAATAATTTTGATATAATATACTCACTACTAATTAAACATAAAAATGATTAAATGTATCCACTTAATTTAGCTGACATGCTTATTATATCCTTAGAAATGCATGAATGCAATATGTCATACCTCTATGGTGCAATGGGAAACAATGACATGGATCAACCAAATTAGTATGTAGGGATATCATCCTCATATATATTTCCAATAAATCTTCTCTTCATTCGGTCTCCATATTGACTTGCTTCAAATTTCTATAGTATGTCATGATTTTGGCACTGAAAAAAACATAAGCATCGCAAGAATAAATTATAATTATTTTGTCCGGCACCTACCTGATATACAAAGAAGCAAGAGGTTAAGTAAAAGAAAACAAAATAAAATCCTAAGAGTTATAAGACATTCTTCTAATCATGTTTTGACACTTAGAATTTAACTGATAAAAAATAAAAAATTGAGACACCGTACACGTGCTTCAGGGTGAAGTGGATGGATGGGTGTTTCACTTTTTTCCTTTCATGATACATATTATTTATGCCAAAATAAATGCATCAAACTTAATGACTAGCCAGTGCGAATGCACATGTTGACGACTAGTATGTACAATATGATTTACAAATACAATGATCTCAAAATCATAAGGTTGAATTCAAAAAATTAAAACAAATTATGTTCTACTAAATGTATGGATCAGTAATATCTACATATTAAATAACATAGATGCGCGTGAATTCATATGAGTATGCATGTTTGATAGATCAATTTTGGTTCGAGTATGGATTACATGTATCATCATCTCGAATTGAAATATTTGAATCCCTATTATGGTCACTCCTTTCACGCCCATCTCTCTCGCATGCATGCTCCTTCATGTAGCTATCACTCTCTTTTCTCCAGCTCACCCGCACGCTCACTTCATGTTTCTCCTATCCTCGCAAACATGGTCACTCGACGTCTCCCTTGAGAAGTGTCACACTCTCCCTATCATTATACATTACACGGTTTTCATTATCTCTCACGTCTCTACCGTTCTCTCATATCACCAGGTACCTAAGCTTTCTTTTTCACCGCCACACACACAGTCTCCACTCGTCTTTCACTTTGTCTTTCTCTCTATGGGATTCTCTCACACAGCCTATATGTCTCTAGATATGAATCATACCACTAAAATTACTCTCTCTCTCTCCTATAGACACAACATTTGTTGCGGTCTCCTTTTCGTCTCCATCCCAGACTGACATTATACATTTGTTTACCGATCAGACAAACTCCCCCCTCTCTCTCTCACACACACACACACACAACTCCTACTTCCACTCCCCTTCCCGACTACCGTCTCTCTCTCTCTCTCACACACACACACAAAACTCTCGCTTTCGCACCCCCAACTCGTATTTCTCTCACAAACATTTATCGACTAGACTCTAGATAGGTTTATACACCCGCACACTCGTGCTTCCACTATCGCATACATGTCTCTCTCCCGCTCCTTGTATCTATGTAGATTTTTCTTCCCTTCTTGAGACACGCCCTCTCAATCGTGCACACACACACTATCGCCTGATTTTAAGCTGATACCTCTCGCACACACACTCTTTGTGTCTTTGTCACACATGCACTCTGTCCTCCTCCTCTCCCTCTATCTCTCTCTCTCACACACACATGGGCTTTTTGCAACAACTAGCAAGATGCCCATGCGTTGCACGGAAACATGAAGATGCATTTGTATGAGTAGTTTATCTTGTGGGAGAAAAGGATGAACAAGGGAAGGCCTTATTTGTAAGTGTGGAGAGGGGTGTGGGTATCTTCTTGCAAAATTGCCATAGTTTCATTTCTATCCGTCAGATATAGATCAGATGGCCTATATTGCAGGATGGCAGGCATACGATCATCACCTACTATGCTTTTTATAAGAGTAGGGATAAAAACAGAGTTGGTGATGATGGTGGGCCTGCCATCCTGCAATATAGGCCGTCCAATTTATATTTGACGGATAGGAACGAAACTATGGCAATTTACCCGCACTCCTCTCCACATTTGCAGATAAGGCCTTCCCTCGTTCATCCTTTTCTCCCACAAGATCTTGATGTTCCATGCAATGCACGGGCATCTTGCTAGTAAGAGTAGAAATTAGACATATAACACTTCTCGAATCTTGAAACCAACAACATTCCTCCCTTATCTCATCAAAACCGCCAAAGGAATATATTTTGAGTGAAACATAACATTTTTTAGTGATATACGTATTTCAAAACAAGACTTTTTTCTATCAAATCGGTGAATATGTATTAATCTACTCTGATCGTGTGTCAACGTATTGGCACATTGCTAGTAGTTATTATAATTTTTTGGACACCGGACAAACGGTGGAGTACATATACGAAGAGAAGAGGCGCACGCACACAGTCGGTCTCTCGCTGTCTCACACACATGAGTGTTACGTAAAAGGCAACGTTAACAAATAAACCCTAAAACTCTAGGTGCACGATTGCTGCATTCGCGGGTACCGGGTACATGGTGGAGCACACCTTTGTAGGAATAGTCAACTCGCGTGATTATTTGATCCATAGGAGTTGATGGTCGGGACAACAGGTGAACGACTTGGAGGCGGTGGCTTGCCAGTTGCCACATGTTGGAGTAATGGGCCATGGGTAGGCTAACCTGAGGCCCAAAACCTTTCAAGACATCGGGGCTGACTGCGCCCCTCGAGATGACAGATGAACAGCCGCCTTCTGGAGGACGGCTAAAGGAACAGTCGGCTGCCCGCATGCAGCCGAGTCCTAGAGGCAAGGTCAAGACCGGCCGACTCCCGCCTGGTGGCTTCTAGAGAAGCCGGCCACGGGGAGTCGGCCCACGGCACCAACAAAGCCCATGCCCTCATCAGGGGGATGGGACAGGGAGTGGCAACAGTGAAGCCCACTCCCTCCCCTTTTCCAGGAGATGGCTAGGCCATAGTGCGCCGTACCAACGGAAATCTCCGTCTGGTGCAACACTATTGCCATGCCATCCCTGACATCAGCAACAGTGGGCGGAGTCCTGTGCCCACGACGGCCTGTCAGTACGGTCCACAGATGAGGGGCCCTAGCAGTCAGCGAGAGTCCAGAAGGCGGCAAGAGCACCACCAGCCGGACCGGCAGGGAGCCGGCCCCAGGGAGTCGGCCTGCCCCTCCCGCGGGTTCCCCGCGCCATTAACCAGACAAGACGGGGAGTGGCTACAGTGATCACCCGCCGGACGGCGGGGCTGTAGCCACGACCCCATGACCAAGCCTGCGTCATTAGAAGCACGGCTACAGTAATCAGCAGTCGGCAAGACCGGCACGCGGCGGGTACGGCCTGTCGGCTTCGTACCGGACCAGTCGGCGGGGCCCACCAGACGGCGGGCCCCAGCAGTTTGCGGAAGGGCCGGCAGGCGAAGAGACTGACGGCTGGCCCCTGCGCCCAAACAGTTTACCATTGTACCCCTAGGGGGTAGGCCTATATAAACCCCCCAGGGCACCCATGCAAAGGTTTCCGATCCATTAGAACTAGATCAGATCATGGAGGGGGAGAGAGCTGGCCCTGCTTTCTCCTACCTTCAGCATACAGCTCGAGGAGCGCCCTTGTATTCACTTCACCTTAGCGATCATGCGGAGACCCCGCAGAGCAGGAATAGGGGTGTTATCTCCTAGGAGAGCCCCGAACCTGGGTAAGTACGCCAGCATTCATGTCTACGTCTCATCCCGTTTCCAGGCACCGGCGACGTTCTACTCGCCCCCACCATGATAAGCCATCCATTGGCATATGTCACACCCAACCCCCGACATTTGGCGCCCACCGTGGGTCCTGGTGCACCGTCGTCCGGAGACCTGTTCTGGATGGGAACCCTTTTCCTCCCTGGCGAGCGCAGCCAGCCCGACACGCCAGACGGAGTCTGCGCCGACGCTCTACATGGCGTTGAAATCGCCTATGCGGCCAGTTGCCTCGTCGATCTTGTCGGCGAGGTCCGCCTCTCCGACAAGCCCACATCCGACGCGGGCACAGGCGGCCCTGAGAGCCTCCTCGCGGGCCTCCTCGATCAACTCCACGTCACCAGCGAGCCAGTCGGGGACTTGGAGTTCGTAGGCTCCACCAATCCGATGTTGGTCGACTCTGACACTGCGTCACTTGACATGTTCCCCACCAACGTGGTGGTCTACGACGAGCCGCTCCCTCGCGCGGAGAGCGGCGAAAGCACTGTCACGGAAGTGCTTGTCATTAGTCATGGCGAGCACTTCGGCAGGGGTGATTATGACCCGCTCAGCGCAATGCTGCAAGACCTGGCAGCGCCCATTCCTGAAGACTCCGACGCCGAGACGCTGGAGGCACGCCGCCTTCAGCTAGTCGAAGGTGCCAAGAAGCTGGCCAGCATGAGACACCTGTCAGAGGCCTACCAGCGCGAGATGGACCGTGCCGTGGGCGGCACGCCGGCTCCAGCTAGGCCTAGCCGCCTTTGCATGGTCCAGCAGCGCGGCGTGGCCATCGCCGACCTGTTTGGGGCAAATCGCCCCGTTTACGCCACGCCTGCGGAGAACATCCGGTCCGCCAAGGAGGCGGCAGACGAGCTAGACAAGTTCGAGTGCGAAGAACGTCGCTTGATGACGGAGCGCGTCCAGCGACTCCTTGACGCGGCTGCAGAGCAGAACAAGGCCGGCTGCCGCACTGATGCGCCGCACCGGCAGAATGACAACCTACCTCCCCAACGAGACCAAGACGTGACATCTCGGACGCCGACAGGTGGCGTCCGCGGAAGAAAGGACATGGAGTTGGCTGCCAGCCGCAGTCGGACTCGCATCACCATAGAGCATGACTGAGGCGGCCGCCCAAGAACAGTGGAACAACGGGACGAATGTCCGCCTCCTCCCGCTCGAAGGGAAAGGCGAGTCTCCCCGCCGCCTATTGATCACCTGACGCTCGGCGACCGCCTTGGCCGCTGAGAGGGAGTCGGAGAGAATGACGCCCGCCACCAGATCGACCGTCTCCACCGATCCCTGGCGCTTGAGGAAGAAGATGAGTTGGGTCCACCATGTTTCGGCCCCGGCATTCGAGACGAGCCCTTCCCCAAAGGGTTCATGCTCCCCAGAGACACACCCAAATACACCGGCTCCGTGAAGCCGGAAGACTAGCTAGTCGACTACTCCACGACCGTCAGCATAGCAAATGGCAACAAGCGTGTTGCCGTAAAGTACGTTCCGCTCATGCTCCAGGGCACGGCCCGTACATGGCTGAACAGTTTGAGGCCCCACAGCATCAACGGTTGGGTCGACTTCACCGACGCCTTCGTCCGCAACTTCACCAGCACATACAAGCGGCCACCTAAACCTCGCCAGCTCTCCTTGTGCGTGCAAGGCCCCAACGAGTCAACTCGCGACTATCTAACGCGCTGGGCCGAGCTCCGCAACTCCTGCGAGGGCATACATAAGCTGCAGACCATTGAGTACTTCTTTGCGGGATGCCGAGAGGGCACCCTCCTCAAGCACAGGCTTCTCTGCGGTGAGCCGAAGACCCTCGACGAGCTGCTGATCATAGCAGACAAATATGCCACGACTGGCTCCTCCATGAAGACGGAAATTCAAGTTAGTGCAACAGGCAAGGTGGCTCCTCAGGCTCCTTGAACCCCGGCTGGAGACACTAGTCGGCGTTAACAGCAGAACGACCACAAGTGCAAAGCCCCACAGCTGGCTTCCACCAGTTGGCAGGTGGCGACAGTCGAAGACCAGCAGCCGGAAGGGCAGCTTCCGCCCAAACACCAGAAGGGCGGCAAGCCCAACTGGCAGCCGGCTTTCTCATATGAGTAGACTTTGGATGGACCCTGCAAATTCCATAGTGGAGCGAAGCCGTCCAACCACACCACTCAGAAGTGCCACTGGCTCACCAGGATCGCCAAGGGAGACGACCTTTTACCTCCCGCACCTGCTGGGCAGCCGCCTCCTCCTCCGCCCCAGCATTCGGCGGTCAGACCAGTCGGCGTGATACAAGACGAGTACCCAAAAGAGCATGGAGCCTATGTCGTGTTCACCAGCATGGCCGATGATCGATGCAGCAGGCGGCAGCAGCAGCAGGAGGTAAATGCAGTATTATCTGACACACCAGAGTTCATGCATTGGTCTGAGAAGCCCATCAGCTGGAGCAGAGCTGACCACCTGGAAGTAATGCCCAAACCCGGCTCCTATGCCTTGGTTTTGGACGCCATCTTTGCCACGGACAAGCGAGCTGCTCGCTTCTCCAGAGTCCTCATAGACGGCGGCAGCAGCATCAACATCCTGTACAAGGATACCATGGAGAAATTAGGAATCAGACAGAGGCGGCTTCAGTCCAGCCGGACAGTGTTCCATGGCATAGTTCCTGGCCTTTCCTGCTCACCAATCGGCAAGATCTTGATCGACGTCCTCTTTGGAGACAAAGATCACTTCTGTCGAGAGTCAATTTGGTTCGAGGTGGTGGACCTTGAGAGCCCATACCATTCACTACTTGGCCGGCCTGCCCTGGCCAAGTTCATGGCCGTCCCCCACTATGCCTACCTCAAGATGAAGATGCCGAGTTCCAAGGGGATTCTGACCATAACTGGCGACTACAAGAAAGCATCTTCTTGCGCAACAGAAAGCAGTCGGCTGGCCGAGTCCCTCGTGATCGCAGCTGAGAAGCAGCTCCTTGACCGGGTTGTGGCAATGGCCGGCAAGCAGCCAGAAATGTCGCCCGATCCGAGGAAGTCAGAAGCTGAGGGCTCGTTCAAGCCGGCCAAAGAAACAAAGAAGATACCCTTGGATCCGGAGCACCCGGAGAGGTACGCTGTCGTAGGTGCAAACCTCGACAACAAATAGGAAGGTGAGCTCGTCGATATCCTCCATGAGAATCGGGACATCTTTGCATGGTCCTCTAAAGACATGCCAGGTGTCCCGACGGATTTCGCCGAGCACAAATTACATGTCCTGTATGACGCCAAGCCGGTCAGGCAGCCCTTGCGCCGCTTGTCAGAAGAGAAGAGTTGTTGGAGAAGAGATAGCCGGGCTGCTGGCAGCCGGCTTCATCATGGAAGTGTTCTTTCCAGAATGGCTAGCCAACCCAGTCCTGGTACTGAAGAACAACAAGCAATGGCGAATGTGTATTTACTACACTAGCCTCAACAAAGCATGCCCCAAGGACCCGTTCGCTTTGCCAAGGATCGACCAAGTGATAGACTCCACAGCGGGATGCGAGCTGTTGAGTTTTTTGGATGCATATTTGGGATATCACCAGATCAAGTTGAACCCGGCCAATAGGCCGAAGACCGCCTTCATCACGCCGTTTGGAGCCTATTGCTACTTGACCATGACGTTCGGCTTGAGGAATGCCAGCGCCACCTTCCAACATTGCATGGAGAAGTGCCTCCTCAAGCAGCTCGGCAGAAATGCCCACGTTTACGTGGACGATGTGGTGGTGAAGATGGAGAAGCGTGGAACACTGCTGGAGGACCTCAAGGAGACCCATCGGTGTCAAAACTGGCGGATCTCGGGTAGGGGGCCCGAACTATGCGTCTAAGGCGGATGGTAACAGGAGGCAGGGGACACGATGTTTTACCCGGGTTCGGGCCCTCTTGATGGAGTTAAAACCCTACGTCCTGCTTGATTAATATTGATGATATGGTAGTACAAGAGTCGATCTACCACAAGATCAGAGAGGCTAAACCCTAGAAGCTAGCCTATGGTATGATTGTATGTTGTCCTATGGACTAAAACCCTCCGGTTTATATAGACACCGGAGAGGTTAGGGTTACACATGGTTGATTACAAAGGAGGAGATACACATATCCGTATTGCCTAGCTTGCCTTCCACGCCAAGTAGAGTCCCATCCGGACACGAGACGAAGTCTTCAATCTTGTATCTTCATAGTCTAACAGTCCGACCAATGGATATAGTCCGGCTGTCCGGAGACCCCCTAATCCAGGACTCCCTCAGTAGCCCCTGAACCAGGCTTTCAATGACGATGAGTCCGGCGCGCAGTGTTGTCTTCGGCATTGCAAGGCGGGTTCCCCCTCCGAATACACTACGGAAGAATTTGAATACAAGGATAGTATCCGACCCTGCAAAATAAGTTCCACATACCATCGTAGAGAGAATAATATTTCCACAAATCCAATTTGCTGACTTGTTTTGGCAACACGACATTATGTCACGGCTTGGTGATTTATTCGAACCGTTTCTTTTAACTAGCCCCGCACATAACGCGAGGCAGTTTTTTGACACGTCTTGTCAAAGCAGAGATCGTGTCCCCTTATCACGGGATTCTCATCAATACGGGTGTGGGTAACCCAATCGCGTCTAGGACTCCTAGATTATAGGCAAGTCCCAAACGGCCACGGAGAGGACGCTTGATGTTCACCTTCTTTATAAAGGGCCAAGGTTTTCACTTTTTCCCTCCCGTGCTCAATCGAATCCTTCCCCCGCCCCGAGTTCTAACACCCAAAGCCCAGGTCAGGTGCTCCGGAACTTTAATCATGTCCGGATCCAGCCTTCAAGGACGATGGATGCCCTCCTCCATTACGGAAGAGGATATCAAGAGGTTGAGGGAGGCCAGATACCTGACCGCCGAGGTTTCGCATCGGCTGCCTGCCCGAGGGCAGGTCGTCCCTACTCCTGAACCCAACGAGGACGTCGTGTTCATGTCCCACTTCCTCTGAGGTCTAGGCCTCGCTCAGGATCCCTTCGTAAGGTGCTTGATGTTTTACTACGGGCTAGATTTCCACGATCTAGCCCTGGACTCCTTTCTCCACATCTCAGCATTTATTGTCATGTGTGAGGCTTTCCTCCGCATTACCCCTCACTTCGGTTTGTGGCTCAAGACCTTTGATGTGAAGCCGAAGACAATCGAGGGACAGTATGCAGTGTGCGGAGGCGCTTTAATAATCAAGATTGCAGGAGCTCCGTGGCCAAAGGGTTCCTTTCCAGAGGTGTCCAGATTATGGCAACGGGAGTGGTTTTACATGACAGCTCCTAGAAGTGCCAAGTGGGTGGCTCCCCCCGCTTTCCGCTCGGGCCCCCGACCACAACTGATGTCATGGATTAGCAGAGGGCTGAGCTGGGGTCCGGCCAAGGACGTGCCTATACTGCAAAGCCGCATTCAAGATCTCTTTGACGGAGATTTTAATTTGGTTATGGTAATGCAAGTCATGCTGGTTCGTCGAGTCCAGCCTTGCAAACGCTGGCCCCTTCGCTTGTGGGAGTTCAACCCAGAAGGACCGCGCTATCCAAAGTTTCCTCGGCCTGACGCACGAGGAGATGTACAAGTCATTCTTCGGACCTCAAACAGGGTGTCCGGACACTACCGAGGACGCGGGCATGAGTAGCAACCGCACCGCCGAACAAGTAAGTAATCCTCAAGCCGAACACACCATCTTTTATTTACCATGATGTTATTTCTAAGAAGTCGCCCCTTGACCAGGACTGGCTAACAAAGGCGAAGATGATTCGGTGTTCGGCCCCCCTCCCTGAGGGTTTGGAGAATCTGGTACTTGAAAAGATGCTCGAGCTCGCACCTTTACCGGAGCCCTCGAAGGAAGATACGAGGGGAATAATATGGGCGAAAGCGGCCCCCCATCGCTGTCATTTCCAACCGAGGGAACGAGCGCCTCCATAAGGGAGGATAACCAAGGAGAAGATTCTGACCTTCTCTCGCTACGGGGGAGGAAGAGGACTGCCTCTGAGGATCCGAAAACCGAGGCCTCCAAACGGGAGAAGAAGTCTCCAACAGAGGGTCCTGCCTCGGGGGGTGCTCTTGCTGCACAGAGTCCGCGTGGGGATCAGGCCTCCAACGAGTCGTAAGTGATCAAAAAATACTTTAATAGTGAAGGTATACTACCTTTCCTCTAAGAAAAATAACCGAAGCATATGTCTTGCAGTTCGGATCTTAGCCCTTCTCAGCTGAGCTCGTCTTCGGGGGATCTTCTTCCAGAGATGATGGAGAGTGAAACGCCTCCCCCGAACTCCCCCGCTTAAGAAGCGGGCGACCTCAAAGTGTCGTCACGGAGGGCCTCTCCGGATCCGGTGAGGCCAGAAGATAATCCCATAGTCACCCGAAGTCCCCAGCGTCCGGCTCTCGAAGAGAGCAAACAAAAGAGTCCGGCACCATCTGGCATGCGGTCGGACGTACTAAGGGAGCTATTGGAGCGAGTAGCCATCTCAGAAGAACACCATACTTTGATGGGTACGGTGATGGAAAGAATTTCATCCGCCGAAAGCGGATTACATGAAGCCTTTACGAGTCTACTGACAGGCTTTGAGGTACGTGAGATGATATACGTTTTGATAGTACCGCACGTGTTAGGTGTGCCCTGTGTAGATAGTAGCCCCTGAGACTCTGGTTGTCATCGAGAATAGCGGCGAACAGAGGATCATAGTCCTAGGTAGTAACCACACTGCCTTTATGTGCAGGTGATGGGGGCTCCGGTGGCTAGCCGGACTAATGAGTTTGTCGAACTAAAGCGGCACGAGCTTGTTAACAGGCGGCTTGACGAGTCACATGGAAAGTAATGTTTTCTGGTGAATGTCACATAATAAGAGAAGCATGATGCTAGTGTCTTTAATATGTTGTGACTGCAGACGGGGCTGCCACCAAGGAGACCCTTCGGGCGGAACTTGCCCGAGCCAAGGAACAAGCAAGAGTTAGTAATGCGGCAGCTTTGAAGGCGGCCGAAGAGTTAAGAGCCGAGAAGGCCGCCCATTGTGAAAGCAAAGAGGAGATGGCCAAGATGGCCGTAAAATTAAAATACACTGTGGACCGTTGCCAGTTCCTTGAAGAAGGGAACCGAGTGAAGGCAGCGGACCTTGAAAAGGCCATGGTGGCGACCAAAGATACTCGCTCTGCTATGAGGGTGAAGAAGGAGGAGCTGCGTGAAGCCGGGGATATTGCGGCTGGGAAGCCCTTTCTACTGCAGAGGAAGTTCGGAGATCCACGGTATGCCCCTCTGGATCGGCTGTGGATTTCGGCGGATGCATATATGGACATGGCAGCGAGCGCTGTCGATGCGGTCGACTACTTCCGAGATCAGACGGATCGTGAAGTGGACAAGCTGTTCTGGTCGCAATTTAACGTTCCAGAGCGTCCGCTTCCCTTAACTGATCAACTAGCCGAATGGGCCGAACTTAATAGATTGTCCGTACTTGCCATGAGGTCCATCGTAGATCACCTGTGGCCGGAGAAGCCGAAGCCGAACAGCTATTTTAGCTTAGTGCAGTAGTTCCTTGGTGCAGTGCCACGCATTAATGCGATGAAGAGGTCGGCGTGCATAGAAGGCTCGCGGATGGCTTTTGCCTGTGTCAAAGCATACTGGGCGGAGATGGATGCTACCACCGTTGCGGAGCAGGGTTCAGCCATAGGCCAAGTAGCTGCCGAGCACTATTTTGAGGAAGTTCTCGAGGGTGCTTGGTTGATAGAGGCCCAGTGCTCGAAGAATATTATGTTTGAGTGACATGTATTACCATTGTAAACACAATGTTTTTATGAAATATATTAAGGTTGTATTTATACTTTTTCCTGAAAGTGATATGATGCCTCCTGTGCGGCCGTTTATGTATATATGTATATAACCTGAAAGATTGCAGTCGTCGGCTTCAACCCCCACGCATATAATGCGGAGGTGCTCGCAGAAGACACGTGTTCACACTTAACCCAACGTCTTGGTCCTATTAAGGAGGTGATAGCGCAGCGAATGAGGCAACCGGACTATAATGCTTTAACACTTTCACTTAGCCATAGGAGTTTGACGGTGGGGCTACTATATAGCCCCTGGTGGCTCCGCACTCTCCCGAACTCGGGGTCCGTACATGCCTGGCCTGGAAATGGCCCTTCGTTGAAGCGGAGGAATTCTAACATTCCGATAGGTCATCGAGTGGTTGACCAGTCTCGCGCTATATCATGACAGTCAGTTTTCGGCTTTCTCTACTGAGGTGCTCGTCCGGATGAACCAGGGCACAATCGCAGTAGTTCTCCTGGTGCTGCCTTAGCCGATAGAGAGGAACGTAAGGCACCAAAACACAGGAGCCGGGCAAACCCAACATTTGACCAAAGACATGATTTGGAGCTGATGCATATAAGGCCAAACTCGCGACGCCGAACACTCCCTAAGGTATTCGGTCTTTATGGTATAAACCGGGCCTAAATAGTGCCCTTTGTAAGAAGCCCCTTGTGTCTGGGTACGTGCATTATTCTGACGTGGCCACATGCCAAGACGTCAGCATCCTTCTCAACTGTACTGAGAATCCGAGGGATGTGTATCAACAAGAGACAGTAAAAAAGGTTTACGTAGGGTCTTAATCTAAAAAAGAATCCTTGGAACGGGTCCGTGCTGCACGTCTGCGCCTGTGTCTCCGTTGTGCCATATCCTGGACGAGTGTAGCACGATGGTCATCTGTAAAAGAGAGGAACTTAAGTGAAAAGTTGTCGTGCAAAAAGGTAGTTTTGAAGAAACCATGTATAATTGAAGATGAGTAAAAGTTGCCACTTGTCTGCGCGCGTTGAGCCCCTTGTATTTGTAATAGGGGTGTGGCCATCAATACTGTATGAATTACATATAGCTGTGCCGGACTCGTCTAACCGTGTCCGTGGTCTTGATGACCTATCAAATGCTTTAGTTGGTGAGGCCATTTTTAGTGTGTGGCTGCCAAGGCAGTCGCACTTTCTTCGGCGGGCAAAGATCGCTCGATATTTCCATTCACTGTAATGATGCCGCGTGGACCGGGCATCTTGAGCGTGAGGGAAGCGTAATGCGGTATTGCATTAAAGCGAGCGAAAGCCTCGCATCCCAGTAGTGCTTGATAGCCACTTTGGAACGGAGCAATGTGGAAGGTTAAATGTTCGCTACAGAAGTTTTCGGGGAAGCCGAATATAACCTTTAGTAGCAGGGAGCCCGTACAATGTGCCCCTAGGCCTGACGTTACTCCTTTAAAGGTAGTGTTGCTATGGAAAATTTTCGTTGGGTCTATCCCCATTTCGCAGAGTGTATCCTGGTATATCAGGTTTAGACTGCTGCCACCGTCCATCAGGACTCGTGTGAAGTGGTATCCGTCAATTATTGGGTCTAACACCAGGGCAGCCCATCCTGCCCGCCGGATACTTCCTGAGTAATCACGATGGTCGAAAGTGATCGGTTGAGACGACCAGTGGCAGGACTTCACGGTGATAGGCCCTTGGGCATATTTTCTGGGAGTGCCGCTTTGTTTATCCCCTTGATCGCGTGTAGCACGTTGACTGTTTTGACTTCTGGTGGAAACTTCTTTTGTTCCCCAGTGTCTTGCTTGAGAGGCTCATCCTCGTCTTCGCTTGGTGTATCCTCCCCTTTGTGTACGGCGTTGAGCTTGCCGGACTGCTTGAAGACCCAACATTCTCTGTGGGTATGATTAGCGGGTTTACCAAGGTTGCTATGGATCTGACATACTTGGTCCAGAATTTTGTTTAGGCTGGATAGTTCGTCACTAGCGCCTTTAGAGGGCGGCTTTTGCTGATTTGGCCGAGAGCTTTTGAATCCGGCGTTTACTGCCGTGCTCTTCGTGTTGTCTTATTTATTCCGGCATTTGTTATTGTTGTTGCGCCGTGATTTCCCGTTTCCATCTCGAACTTCAGATGTACTAGGGTCACTGGTGCTGCATCTGGCTAGCCAGGTGCCCTCACCCATGCAAAAGCGGGTCATGAGGCTTGTTAATGCTGCCATTGTTCTCGGCTTTTTTTGGCCGAGGTGTCTAGCAAGCCATTCGTCGCGGACACTATGCATAAAAGTTGCCAAGAATTCGGCGTCCGGACAGTCGACTATTTGGTTCTTTTTAGTAAGAAACCTATTCCAAAGCTTTCGGGCTGACTCTCTGGGCTGTTGAGTTATATGACTCAAATCGTCCGCGTCTGGAGGTCGGACATAAGTCCCTTGGAAATTTGCCCGAAAAGCGTCTTCGAGCTCTTCCCAGCTTCCAATGGAGCTTTCGGGGAGGCTTTTAAGCCAGTGCCGAGCTGGCCCTTTGAGTTTGAGGGGTAAATACTTAATGGCATGGAGATCATCTCCTCGAGCCATATGGATATGGAGGATATAGTCCTCAATCCAGACCCCAGGGTCTGTTGTTCCGTCGTATGCCTCTATGTTTACGAGTTTGAATCCCTCTGGAAATTCATGGTCCAGCACCTCATCGGTGAAACATAGGGGGTGTGCGGCACCCCTGTATCTGGGTGTACCGCATTGTTCGGGTGTTTGTTGTGTTGCATCGTACGCTGGAGCACACCTGCGTGGTCCATAGATGGATCTGATTGCGCCGTCCTTTTGATGCGAGCCCTCACGTGGATCGCGTGTTGGCTTATGTGCGGCATTGCTTGCCGCTCTATGTTGGCCGTGAGGTTGTCTATCCGGCCAGGTGGCCGTTTTAATTTTTGGTTGCGGGGGATCTAAGGCCTCCTCATCGAATTCAGGTAGCAACTTTTTCTTTGGGTAGCTCTTGGTGGGGCGATTACCTCCATACTTCGCTGCTGTGTTGAGTACTTTACTCCATCTGATTTGGAGTGTGTCTTGCGCAGCCTTGAGCCTTTGCTTCTGCTTTTTTAGACTCCTCGCGGTGGCAACAAGCCTTTGATGGGCATTCTGTTGCTCCGGGTGTCTGTCTGGTGTTATGTCATCCGGACTATTATCTTTGACAGAATCGGGTTGTTCGGTTTGATTCTCCGTGTTGCCGTGGTCCGACAATGGTTCACCCTGCTCTAACGCTGGGTCTGTATGGTCGTTGTTTCTACCGAGGCGGGATTTGGGGCGGCGCTTACGCCACCGCTTTGACTGCTTCTCGAGGGGACAATCCTTCATTGCGTCCTTCCGTTCCTCGTCATCGTTTTCTTTTGGTGTGTCCACCATGTATACGTCATGTGGTGAAGTGGGCGTCCAGTGCCCTGTGGGCAGTGGTTCCTGTTCGTCTCCTGCATCGTCGTCCATACCGTCGATGTCTTTGGAGTCAAAGTTGAGCATGTCGGTTAAGTCATCGACAGTGGCAACTAAGTAGGTGGTGGGTGGGCGGCGAATTTCTTCGCCATCCACATCCCAATCCTGCCGGGTATGGTTCGGCCAGGACTCTCCTGACAAGGAGAGAGACCTTAATGAGTTCAGTATGTCGCCGAAGGGTGAGTGCTGAAAGATATCCACGGAGGTGAACTCCATGATCGGCGCCCAATCAGATTCGATAGGAACGGGCGCAGGCGGTTCAGAGTCCGTGGCCGGAGAAGAATTCGACAGTTTGAAAACACGGCTCTCATGCAAGGTAAGGTCGATGTTCGGCTCGATCGCCGCTGAGGGTAACGCCTCCGTGGCGGGGTACATCCACCCGTCCATGGACGGCGCAACTGACTCCGAATTGAGGGTCGGAGTGGCTGCCTGTGCGATCTCCCGAACACTGTTCGATGGTAGAGCTAAATCGTGCTCATCGTGACCGCGTGACGCACAAGGCAGAGGCTCGAATCCGTCGAAGATTAAGTCTCCACGGATGTCAGCTGTGTAGTTTAAGCTTCCAAACCTGACCTGGTGGCCAGGGGCGTAACTTTCAATCTGCTCCAGATGGCCAAGCGAATTGGCCCGCAGTGCAAAGCCGCCGAACACGAAGATCTGTCCGGGGAGAAAAGTCTCACCCTGGACTGCATCGCCATCGATGATAGTAGGAGCCATCAAGCCTAACGGCGACGACACAGAGGAACTCTCAATGAAAGCACCAATGTCGGTGTCAAAACCGGCGGATCTCGGGTAGGGAGTCCCGAACTGTGCGTCTAAGGTGGATGGTAACAGGAGGCAGGGGACACCCAGGTTCGGGCCCTCTTGATGGAGGTAAAACCCTACGTCCTGCTTGATTAATATTAATGATATGGGTAGTACAAGAGTAGATCTACCACGAGATCAGAGAGGCTAAACCCTAGAAGCTAGCCTATGGTATGATTGTATGTTGTCCTACGGACTAAAACCCTTTGGTTTATATAGACACCGGAGAGGTTAGGGTTACACAAGGTCGGTTACAAAGGAGGAGATACACATATCCGTATTGCCTAGCTTGCCTTCCACGCCAAGTAGAGTCCCATCCGGACACGAGACGAAGTCTTCAATCTTGTATCTTCATAGTCTAACAGTCCGGCCAATGGATATAGTCCGGCTTTCCGGAGACCCCCTAATCCAGGACTCCCTCAAGACCTTTGAGAACTTGCACCGATTTCAAATCAAGCTCAATCCAGAGAAATGCGTCTTCGGAGTACCAGCCGGCCAGCTCCTTGGCTTCCTGATCTCTGAACGCGACATAGAGTGCAACCCTGTGAAGATCAAGGCCATTGAGAGGATGGAGGTACGCAGCCGACTACTGGACGTACAAAAGTTCACCGGCTGTTTGGCATCCATCAGCCGATTCATCAGTCGGCTGGGTGAGAAGGCTCTCCCCCTATACCAACTCATGAAGAAGACCACTTTTTTCGTGTGGAACCACAAGGCAGACGAAGCTTTTCTCCAACTAAAGAAGATGTTGACTACTCCACCTGTCCTCGCAGCTCCGACTCCTAAGGAACCCATGCTCCTCTACATCACCGCCACCAGCCGAGTAGTCAGCACAGTCATCGTAGTAGAGCACAAGGAGGAAGGCAAGGAACTACCAGTCCAGAGACCGGTATATTATTTGAGTGAAGTATTGTCGGCCTCCAGGCAAAACTACCCCCACTACCAGAAGATGTGCTACGGCGTGCACTTTGCCGCCAAGAAATTGAAGCCTTACTTCCAAGAACATCCAATCACTATGGTCTGCACGGCTCCACTAGCCAAGATCATCGGGAGACAGGATGCTTTGGGCCGAGTGGCCAAATGGGCCATAGATTTGGCCCCCTACACCATCTACTACCAACCTCGCACCGCCATCAAGTCACAAGCGCTGGCCGACTTCCTTGTCGACTGGGCCGAGACCCAGTATCTGCCGCCAGCGCCTGACTCCACCCATTGGCGGATGCATTTCGACGGCTCCAAGATGCGCACCGGCTTGGGAGACGACATTGTCCTCACCTCTCCCAAAGGAGACAAGCTCAAGTATGTGCTGCAAATCCATTTTGCCGCCTCCAACAACGTCGCCGAATACGAGGCACTCATTCACGGGCTCCGGCTGGCCAAAGAGCTCGGCATTTGCCGGATCCTGTGCTATGGTGACTCTGACTTGGTGGTCCAACAGTCGTCAGGCCATTGGGACGCCAAAGACGCAAACATGGCGAGCTACCGCTTCCTCGTACAACAACTCAGTGGATATTTTGAGGGGTGCGAGTTTCTCCATGTGCCAAGAAACGACAACGACCAAGCAGACGCCCTGGCATGAATCGACTCCACCCGACAAGCTATACCGTCTGGCATCGCCCTTCAGCGCCTCCTCAAGCCATCGGTCAAGTCATCGCCAGAGTCAGACTCTATCTTCATACCGGCTCCTCCTGAAGCAGTCGGATCCGACTCGAGAGCCCCCGCAGACGGCACGAGTATTCCGGCAGACGGCGCGGGGATCCTGGCAGTCGCACCCGGCCCGGGGACTGCGGCGGTCGGCCCAGAGACTCTAGAGCCCGGTCCGGGGACTGCGCCAGTCGGCCCGGGGACTTCATCGACATAGCAAGCGGCTGCCGACTCCAACCCACCACCTCTCGGCCCAGCCGCCCCCGTCCAAGTCGCAGTCTTGACGGTTGCAGAAATTGCAGCACCATCATGGGCCTAGCCCATCCTCAAATTCCCGATGAACAAAGAGCTGCCAACTTATGAGATCTTAGCTTGGCAAGTGCAACGCCGGGCGGCAGCCTACACTATAGTCAACAGAGAGCTTGTAAGGCGCAGTGTCACTGGTGTCTACCAGCGCTGTGTGGAGCCGGAGCAAGGCCAATCAATTCTCAAGGACATCCATCAAGGCGAGTGTGTCCACCACGCGGCTTCAAGAGCACTCGTTGCCAAAGCCTTCCGCCATGGTTTCTTCTAGCCGACTGCTCTTGAAGACGCCAAGGCCTTGGTCCAAAAATGCAAGGGGTGCCAGAAGTTCCGCTCCAAGCCACATCAGCCGGCTTCTGCACTCAAGACTATGCCCATTTCCTGGCCCTTTGCTGTTTGGGGCCTGGACATGGTAGGACCATTCAAGACGGCACGAGGCGGCTTGACTCACTTACTTGTCACAATGGACAAGTTCACCAAGTGGATAGAAGCAAAACCAATCAAGAAGTTGAATGGTCCGACTACTGTGACCTTCATCTCCGACATCACAATTCGGTACGGCATACCGCACAACATCATCACCGACAATGGCACGAACTTTGCCAAAGGTGCCTTGGCCTGTTTCTGCGCGACGCAGGGCATCCGACTGGACTTAGCGTCCGTTGCCCACCTGCAGTCCAATGGCCAGGTAGAGCGAGCAAATGGCCTAATCCTGTCCGGCATCAAGCCTCGACTGGTCGAGCCTTTGGAGCGTTCGGCCGGCTGCTGGCTTGACGCATTGCCAGCCGTCCTGTGGAGCCTGCGCACAACTCCAAACAAGTCAACCTGCTTCACGCCCTTCTTCCTCGTCTATGGTGTCGAAGTCGTCATCCCAATGGACATAGAATTCGACTCCCCTCGAATTATCATGTACACCAAAGAGGAAGCAAAAGAAGCACGTCAAGACGGCGTCGATCTGCTGGAAGAGGGCCGGCTATTGGCACTCAGCCGGTCCAACATCTACCAGCAGAGCCTGCGCCGATACTACAACCGGAAGGTCAAGCCGAGATCTTTCCAAGAAGGAGACCTTGTGCTCCGGCTGATCCAGCGAACAACCGGCCAGCACAAGCTCTCAGCACCTTGGGAAGGCCCTTTCATCATCAGGAAAGTGTTGGGCAACGACTCCTACTACCTGATCGATGCTCAGAAGCCCCGAGCACGCAAGAGGGACGACTCTGGCAAAGAGACGGAGCGGCCATGGAATGCAAACCTCCTCCAAAGATTTTACAGTTAGTGCAGTATGTACCACGCTACCTTTTGTATTAAAGTACGAAGACCTCGGGCCCCTCGAGAAGAGCTCGGGGACTGCCCTCTTTTATCTATATGATAAGAATTATGCCTATGAGTATGTTATTCTTTGTTATACCGCTTGGCACCAGGTTCGAATAGTTGGCCCGGGGACTTGCCTCCTTGAACTATGAAATGACTTCCTGCAGCCGGACAAGTAGTGTGTGGCCCTTAAGACATCTCTTGTTAGAAGCCGCAGATCGCAGAGCGACTATCTGGTGGGCAGGAGTAAGGTAGAATGGGTGTCCACATGAAAAATGGCTAAGGACTCATAGCATGTACATAGTTTAAGCCGGCTTCCAGCCTTTTACAACCGACTCTTGAGCAGTCGGCTCGCCGTTTTCTAAATTAACTTGCTAAAAAACTCTAAACGGGTAAGTACTTGCCTTCCCAAAGAAGCTAAGTACTTGATCCAGCAGCAGTCCGCAGAGTGGCTGTCCGACTGGCAAGATGGCAACCAAGGGAAGGTGGCAAAGGAAAAAGCCAAAGAGCAATAAGCAAGAAGAAATAGAAGCGGATAAATATTTACATAGAAAAGGCCCTTGGCCGAATCTTCAAACAGAAGTTCAAGATACACCCCGTGGGTGGAATTGTGCAAATTAACAAGTTCATTGAGACTATTAAGCAGATAAAAACAAAGATAAAGTGACAGCCTAGGAAACTATGGACGGAATCGGAGGACCGGAGGGGTCGGCGACGCCAGTTGCCAGGGCGGCAGGCTGGTTGGTCTCCGCTTGATCACCCTCTGGCAGTAGCTGGCTCGGTTGGGCGCGGCTCGTTGCGAGAGGCGCGGTCGAGCTGGGGCTGGCCGTCTGCCCCAACCTCTGGTGCCTCCTCCTCTTCTCCTTCCTCCTCCTCGCCTTCTTCCTCGCCACTGGAGTCAATCACCTCCGCCGAGTCCTCGCCATCGTCCGGGTTCAGCCCGAACCACTTTGGTGGCGCCTCCTCGCCGTTCTCAGCCCGCTCTAGGACGAAGACGCTGGGGTCGGTGTATTTGGTGATCGACGCAGCGTGGTTGACGAGATCGTCTTCCATGACCGCCAACTCCGCCTGAGCTTCCAGCCGGAACGTGGCTAGCTGGGCTAGACTCAGCCCAGGATACCATGCCTTGGCAAACTCTAAAGCCCGGCGCGCTCCAGCCCAGGCCAAAGAGACCTTCCAGGCCTCAAGGCGGCCGGCTGCTACCTCCAGCCAATCGGCAGTCCGACTGGGGGTGCGCGTGCCTGCATATCCGGCCATAGGGCGGAAATCGCCTGGGCGCCAACACGTTGAAGCCAGCGCAGCATCCGGTGGGCCGTCCGAAGGCGGGCCTCAATGCTCAGGATCTGCTCGCCAAGAGTTCGGGGGGCATTGGCGGCGATCTGTGTGACGTCCGCCCTCCGCCCCTCACGATCAGCCTCAATGGCTTGATTGGCGGCGTCCGAATGGCCTGGGAAGAAGTCTGCCAAGGAAGAAGAACGAAGAACAAGGTTAAAGACTAGAGGCCGACTCAACTAGCAGTCGGCAGCTTAGAAAAGGAAAATGAGGGGAAGCTCAACATCGACGAGATCTTCGATCGCATGGAAGCCAGAGACCAGCGTCTTCTCCGTGTCGGTCCAGGAGGAGCACTCGGACGCGAATTCAGCAAGGAGGGCGGTCTCCTTGTCCTCCGCCTCCTTCTGGGCCTTTTGGAGCAGCTCCTTCTGCTCCGCCAGCTGCGTAGCCAGCCAGTCGCGCTCCTCCGTCAGCCGGCCGCACTCCTCCTTGATACACGGCGCGGTGTTGGCCTCGCCCAGCTGCTGCTGTAGGGCGACATTGGCCTCTGAAGAAGAAGAAGGAGGGGTGTCAATCGTCAACAACGAAGAAAGGTCGCCGGGGAGATCCGGCCCGACTGCTCAGCAGTCAGCCCGGATCTCAGGGACTAGAGCCCGCAGGTGCGCCAGCGTGCCCCCGTGAAGAAAGGAATCATCAACCAAAGAAGAAAGGTCGCCAGGGAGATCCGGCCCGACTGCTCAGCAGTCAGCCCGAATCTCGGGGACTACAGCCCGCGGGTGCGCCAGCGCGCCTCCGCAGAGAAGGAAGAAGACTCACCCCGGCTGTCGTGGTTTTGTCAAGGCAGATGTCCTAGAGAAAGGACTTAGTCATGGAGCCATCGCGACGGGTTAGCTTGAAGGGGTTAAAGTGGACACAGGGACGCAAGAGAGTTTATACTAGTTCGGCCCCTTCGATGAAGGTAAAAGCCTACGTCTAGTTGTGATGGAATTGATGGGGTTTCGATGACTAGGGAGCAAACAAGCTTCGCCTAAGTCTCGAGTTGTTGTCTGTTGTCCTTGAACCACCGCCGGGTCGTCCCCTTATATACACGGGTGACGCCCGTCGGTTCACAGAGTCCCAATACCGGCTCATAGATGTGTCCGGTTTGGTCTCTACTTATTCCTAACTTATAATACAAGTTAAATACTAATGCCGGTTTACGGCTACAGGCCTTGAACCGACCATGGGCCTTGAGCTCTCGTCTGCCTTCTTGGGCTATGACATAATTAACTACTAATGAAGTTAACCCGGCCCAGATAGGCCGGTTTACGCCCAGTAGTAATATCCCCAACATTAGGCCCCAGATTGATTTGAACAAGTTCATGTCAATCCTTAGCAAAAATCTTCATCTTCATCATCTTCTTGTAGTTTGTTGAACCGCCGTGATGTCATCTTCTCTGGCCGCTGTAAACCGGTGTGACGTCACCTATTATAAAGAACCTTACCCATGATACCCCCTCTTTGTTTTTTGTTTAATAGGTCTTTGACAATTAAGGTGACAACTTCATTTCCAAACCCACGGTCCCTTGATTTTCGCACCTAACTCCTGTCCCTTGCCTCATAAATAGGACCGAAGGGTCATTTCTTCTTTTCCCCTTCGTGCCCTTCTGCTTCGTCTTCCTCGCGTCGTCCAGCTTCGGAGCTCCACCGCCGTCGACGACCTCTGCTCCAACCTTGGCCGCTTCATCACCCTGATTGTACCAGAGCATCGCGGCGACTTTCTGTTTCTTCCTCGGCTCCGGTGAGTTCTTCACCTTTTCCTCCGTAGATCCGTACTAGGGTTTCCAAGTTCTTCAGTGTTCATCGTCTGCTTCGTACTCATATGATAGATCCTAGATGAACCTGTGAACCTTTGCTCTGTGTAGCGGTAGTTCTTAGCATCCGCCTTTACTTATATGCCTCAAGACCATAGATCTACCTGTATCTCTGCCCATTGATTCTGTACTGTTCTTTTTTGAACCTTGAATATTTTCCTTCTTTTCTGAACTTGCTTCAAATCCGTCGTTGTAGAGAAATTTTGTGAAATCTGTTTCTGTACACTTATCTATCTGCAATCTCAACTGTTTCAATGCTTAGATCCGGCGGTTTAACTTTGTAGAAAAATTGCCCAACCGGTATATACCATTAGTCCCCTTGTTGAACCGCCAGATGCTGTTGCTTCATAAAACTCCGGTTTAGATAGAGCTGTCTCCGGTTTAACATTGTACATACCAGTGCACTTTAATCAATGCATTCTTGAACCAGAGATACCTATCTTGTAGATTTCATCATGGCCAAGCAAGTATATGAGTGCAACTGGGTTCCTTCTCGCGTCACAGAGACTCAACTGAACAATTTAGTCCTGATCGGCGCTTTAGGAAGCAAAAACACCATCCATTGGAGAGCCCCTGGCGAAGATTGTCCTCCCACACCTCAAGAAGGAGAGGTCGTCGTTTTCGTAGATCACTTAGCCCGGGGCTTTAAGCCGCCCGGTTCTAAATTTTACCGGGACGTTTTAGCCGATTTTCAACTCCATCCACAAGACACTGGCCCCAACTCTGTTACAAACATGTGTCACTTCCAAGTGCTCTGTGAGGTGTTCTTTCAAGAGGAACCCACAGTGGAGTTGTTCAGAGACTGTTTCCATCTAAACCGCCGTACTGAGTTTTCTGACGGTTCCAATACGGAATTGGGAGGTGTGGCGATTCAGAAAAGGAAAGAAGTCACATACCCTCACGCCAAGCTGCACAGCCACCCCAAAGAGTGGAATCAAACATGGTTCTATTGCAAAGACACCTCCCCTGCTGGTGAAAATCCTTTGCCTGGCTTTCGTCCGGAGCGGCTTAGCAATACACACCCCTTTCCGCAAAGGTTGACTGCCAAGGAGAGAAGCAAATACACTCCTCAACTGTCCAAGATCAGAGCCTTCATGGCCAATGGTTTAACAGGAGTTGATCTCGCTCGCTGTTGGATATCGAGGAGCATACTGCCCCTGAGTCAGCGCTCCGGTTTGATGTGCGAGTATACTGGCAGTGTTGATGACCCACTGCGACATGCTAACATCCAGCTTACCGACGAAGAAATCACAGAAGCTGTGAATAAAATGCTAAATGAACCGGAACACGTCTGTGCTCGAACCGGCCTGCTTCCCTTTTGTGCCACCAACAAACCGCCAGCTGTAAGAGTTTGATTGTTCTTTTTTCTAAACCTGTTATTGATATATCTGGTCATTGTTTAATATCAATGCCTGTTTAAACAGGGCAATGATCCGTTTTGGAGCAAGAAACTGCCGCAGGAGAAACCAGAAAAACCGGAAAGATCAATCCGGCAAAAGACTAAAGCTGTGAAGAAGACTACCCACAGGAAAAGAACCACTGCATCCTCTGATCCGGCCGCTGATGACGATGTGGGTAACCCGGACCTTGAGGTAGAACTTGATTCACTTGGCTTATTTTTCATGCGCCTTATTGATGATGATATTTGTCAGGATGATGCCGAAGCCAGTCATGCTGATGTTGCAGAGGTAATTATTCTTTCCTCTGATTCAGATCCTTTGCCTTCGCTAAAAATCAGTCAGGCAAACCGGAAGGTTAAATTTTCTCATCCTCTGGCTTACTTGGATCCCAAATTTCTTATGAAGACCCAACAGCACGAAGCTCGCCGCACGACCCGGCATAGTGGCCAGGTAGTTACCTCCGCCGGTTTACCAAATAGTCCGGTTCGGAAAAGCCATTCAGAGGTCTCTAATTTGCCTGTCAGTGCTTGTCCTAAAATGGGTTGTTTTTGTCAACCTCTTAATCCGTCTGACTCTGATTATCAGGTCACTTCCCATTCATCATCTGGCGAGTCATCAGCTATCCAGCTGCCGCCGCTCAAAACGGTGCTTGGGTAAGCCATACTTATCATAATGCTTCTGGTGTATTACTTCATATACTGTACTGACCTTTGTTACTCCTTTCAGGGCCAAGACTAAGCCAAGCAAGAGGGCTCGCCTAGATAAAGCGGCTGAAGAAGATGCTATTCCTGAACCGGACAGAGTACTCAACCCTGAAGCAGCCATCCGTGAGGATGTGCCAAACGACCCACCACCACAAGATGATGATTTTATTACTGAAGAGAGACATGTTGATACCTCCGGTCCTGTTAACCAGCCCAGAAGCCCCATCCGGATTGAGAAATCCACCAGTCCATCCAAGTCTACTGATAAACTGACGGCCCCAATGCAAACCGATGACGCCAAGGATGATGAAGTTGTTATTACTGGCATTGGCCATACAGAGCCAAGCAATCCTGTCGCTTTGTCTAAACATACTGCCAAGGAAGAATTTGCTGCCTTTGGCAAGGGCAAGTGGAATGTTGATCTGGCGACTTACGCTGCTCTGAACGCCCAAGACATCCATTCCGGCTATCTGAACTGGCTATATACCAGTCGTGACTATGAAGCCGGTCTGGTTAACATGATGAAAGATAAATATGAGGTAACTTCCATATGCTCTTTCCTGCTTGTATGCTTCAATTCTTGCTAACTCGCCTAGCTCCCAAGGACCGGTTTGTAATCTTCTTTCAAACCGAGACTTACTAACATAAATCTTAATGCCTCGAAATTCACGATGTAGCCCCCAAGGGCCGGTTCAACTTAGTGTAGTTAAACCGGGACTTAAGTAATTAATATTGCCGCATCAGAACTTATTTGAACAAATAGCCATTAGCCCCCAAGTGCCAAGTTGAATACTTGTATTGAGATTGGGACTTTATAATCAAGTGAAATATGAAGATCAAATAGGCATTAGCCCCCAAGCGCCAAGTGCATAACTTGTTATGTGGTTGGTGCTTCAATTCTTGCACTGCTTGCTGAATCATATAACTGTCTGTATGCAGGCTGAGCTGAAGACAAAAGAGACCCAAATCGCCGATCTCCAAGAAAATCTGAAGTCCCAACAGACTGAAACCTCAAAAGCAAAAGAGGAGTTGACCAGTGCCTTAAGCGTCATGGAACAGCTTAAGAAGGATTTCAAGAAGGAGCGGGCGGATTGGGCTACTGAAAAATCCGCTTTAACCAAACGAGAAGAAGACGCCGAGGCTGCACTAAAACAAGTGGTGGATGAACTGACCAGCATAAAGCGGCACGTGCATGCCATGACCGCTGCTATCTTTGGTAAGCCGGTTTGATTTCTGAATTGATTCTGCCGTCTAACAGAGCTGCCGGTTTGTTAACCCTTTGTGATATTTCAGGGACACGCATTGGTCATTTGGGGTCAGATGTGCGGAAGAAATTGAAAGCCGCCTATACGTTGATCGAACAACTGTACACTAGTGCACAGCGGATCATCTGTACTGCATCCCACAACAAGCTGGCACCCACTTTGATTCAGGACACTCTGCAGAAACTGTCGGTGCTTCCTGCCCGGGTTGAAGAGCTGAAGAAATTTGTTGCTCGAACCGGTGCGATCAATGCCTTAATCCGGGCAAAAGCTTGGGTGCCAGATTTTGATCCTATTGAAGCGGCTCAGGGCTATCCCAGCTTGAAGGAAGACGGGTCAGAGTTTAGTGAAGCGGATCTACGAGCAATAAACCAGGAGGTGCGTCCGCTAGCTTGTCAATTGGCTGAAGAAGCAGACTTGTCTCATTATCAAGCCCAATATGACAATCAAAACAAGCGAGTAGCTGCACCAATTCATGAAGCGGAAAATCTTATCCCTCCAATCCGTAAGCATACTTACGCTCCCAATATTGAACCGTCGTTGCTGATCCATGATGAAGCTATCTTTCAAGCATTAATGGGAATCGACTGGACAACTGTTGATTTCCAGCCGCTGGGTAGAGAAACTGAAGTTGAAGCGGCACGGGATGACCCACAACCATCAGGCCAGGCTGGTGACCAAGCTTGAACCGGAAGCCGGTTTAAACTGCTTCTCCTTTGAAAAAACAATGATCTTGTTTTGGGCACCGTGTTGCCTTGTAATAGGCTAGCCGATACTCTTGATTTTGATATGCCTTCATGCATAATTACTGCAACTTGTTCTTCCTTTGGGTGATGAACTTTCCAAAGTATTTTCTGCAATATAAAAGTCTTAAAGTGCCACCGCGGTTGTACCGTCAGGCGGAGTATGATGTCTGCATATATAAAATCAAAATATCTGAAATTTAAGCATATGATCAAATCTTTGAGATACATAATACCTGCCATTGTTGGGCATGAAGTTGGCTTAGCCAATCTTGAAGCGGAGGTTTATAAACCCACACTGTTGGAGGAGATAGCAGCTCCTGTATATATATAATGCCGGTTTACCATGTAAACCATGCCGGGTTATAAGAAAACACCGTGTTACTCCGTAATAGGATGTTAATAAAAATCAAATCGGGCAAATAGTCTCTGGATTAAAAATGGACCGTGTTCCGTCAATTGACAGTGTGAACCAGTTTAAAATTTTGTTGGTTTTAAAAAACGCAACAAAAGGAAAGAAATATCTATCAAAGAAAATTGTGAAGCAAAGGCAATGATAAAACCGTTTGCAAAAAGAGGCTTATTTGAGCTGATCAGATGGCGTTACCATGGTCGGACACGACCAAGCTCCTGATAGGTGTAGCTATGGTTCGAGTCAGCTAGGTCCCCAAATGAAACCGTGGCATTTATGCCGATCAAGAGGCGTGGCAATGGTTTGGGTTCGACCAAGCCCCTAAGTGATTCTGTGGCCTTAGGCCGATCAAGAGGCGTGACTGGTTCAGACGTGACCATGTCCCCAAGTGATCTGGTGGCTTTCGCCTATCAAGAGGTGTTGCATTGGTTCGGACACGACCAAGCCCCCAAGTGATATAACATGATGCTTTGGAAAGCTAACTCAAGGGGTAAAACGGAGGCCGCTTTAGAACAACTCCGTGTAACCACACATGATGTAAAAGAACAGATACCCCGCTTTAGCTAAGGTTCCGGTTTATTATATTTAATCATAATATATACACCGTCGTAATATGTACATAAGTAGAGCCAATGGATCAGGTATAGTAGGGCCGAAGATGAGCTATGTTCCACGGCCTGTTGGTCTCTTCCTCTGATGTACGTGAGTCTTTATGCTCTCGAATATCGATCAGATGGTATGACCCGTTGTGCAGATTCTTGCTGACCACGAAAGGCCTCTCCCAAGGTGGGGATAGCTTATGCATATCAGTGTGATCTTGGATGAGCCGAAGCACCAAATCTCCTTCCTGAAAGGTTCTGGTTTTGACTCGGCGACTGTGATAACGACGAAGATCCTGTTGGTAAATCGTCGAGCGGGCGGCTGCTATGCCACGTTCTTCATCCAACAGGTCCAAAGCGTCTTGCCGTGCTGTCTCATTATCCGCTTCAACATAAGCCGCCACACGAGGTGAGTCATGATGGATATCACTGGGGAGAACCGCTTCCGCTCCATAAACCATGAAGAACAGTGTGTATCCTGTTGATCTGTTGGGTGTGGTATTGATGCTCCATAACACAGATGGTAACTCTTCTACCCAACAACCCGGTGTTCTCTGCAAAGGAACCATAAGCCGGGGCTTGATGCCTTTCAAGTTCTCTTGATTATCCCGTTCTACTTGACCATTGGACTGTGGGTGTGCCACTGATGAAATGTCAAGCCGGATGTGCTCCCGTTCGCAGAACTCCTTCATGGCACCCTTGGACAAATTGGTACCATTATCTGTGATGATACTGTGTGGAAAGCAAAACCGGAAAATCACTTTTTTGATGAACTCAACCGCTGTGGCCGCATCACACTTGCTAACAGGTTCTGCCTCCACGCACTTTGTAAACTTGTCAACCGCCACCAGGAGGTGGGTGTTCTTATCTTTGGACCTTTTGAAAGGACCAACCATGTCCAGCCCCCAAGTCGCAAACGGACAAGTAATTGGAATCATTCTCAATTCTTGAGCCGGCACATGAGCACGTCTTGAAAACTTTTGGAAACCGTCACATCATCTGACCAGATCCTCCGCATCAGCATGAGCAGTTAACCAATAGAAGCCATGGCGAAACGCTTTAGCTACCACAGATTTTGAACCGGCATGGTGACCACAATCTCCTTCGTGGATCTCACGCAAAATTTCACAGCCTTCTTCAGGAGACACACAGCGTTGAAACGCCCCTGATACACTGCAATGATGTAACTCGCCATTGACAATAGTCATGGACTTGGACCGCCGGATTATCTGTCGGGCCAGAATCTCATCCTCTGGTAACTCGCCCCGGTTCATGTATGCCAGGTAAGGAAGCGTCCAATCCGGAATGACATGAAGAGCTCCCACCAATTGAGCCTCCGGATCAGGAATAGCCAAATCCGCTTCACCAGGGAGCTTGACCGATGGGTTGTGTAGCGCATCCAGAAAACATTGGGCGGGACCGGTTTGCGCTGAGAGCCCAGCCGGCTTAAAGCGTCCGCCGCTTCATTCTTCCATCGGTCCACGTGGTCCACCTGATAGCCTTTAAAGTGACCTGCAACAATATCCACCTCACGACGATATGCTGCCATGAGTGGGTCCTTGGAGTCCCAAGTTCCAGATACTTGTTCAGCCACGAGGTCCGAGCCACCGAAGCAGTTAACTCGACTTAGGTTCATCTCCTTAGCCATCCGGAGACCATGGAGCAAGACTTCATACTCAGCTGCATTGTTAGTACAAGGGAACATTAAGCGGAGAACGTAACAAAACTTATCACCTCATGGGGAAGTTAATACGACTCCAGCCCCCGAGCCTTCCAATTGCCTGGATCCGTCAAAATGGATGGTCCAATATGTGTGATCCGGCTTTTCTTCAGGTGCTTGCATTTCCGTCCAATCATTGATGAAATCAACAAGTGCTTGAGACTTAACCGTCGTCCGAGGCACATACTTCAATCCGTGCGGCCCAAGCTCTATAGCCCGCTTGGCAATCCGGCCAGTCGCTTCCCTGTTCTGGATGATATCCCCCAAAGGAGCAGAACTGACCACCGTAATTGGGTGCCCTTGGAAGTATTGCTTAAGCTTCTGGCTTGCCATAAAAACTCCGTACACCAGCTTCTGCCAATGCGGATACCTTTGCTTGGACTCAATGAGTACCTCGCTGATATAATAGACCGGACGTTGAACCGGATGCTCCTTCCCTGCCTACTTTCGCTCCACCACAATAGCCACGCTGACCGCACGAGCATTAGCAGCAACATATAGCAGTAACGGCTCTTTGTCAATGGGAGCGCCGAGCACAGGCGGATTGGCCAATTGCCCCTTTAAGTCCTCAAATGCTTCATCAGCAGCGGAACTCCAGACAAACTGATCCGTCTTCTTCAACATCTGATACAAAGGGATTGCCTTCTCACCAAGGCGGCTGATAAACCGGCTTAACGCGGCAATCCAGCCTGCCAGGCGTTGAACATCATTGATACACTTCGGTTTAGCCAGGGAGGTGATGGCTGTGATCTTCTCTAGATTAGCCTCAATTCCCCTGTTGGACACCAGAAAACCCAATAACTTGCCTGCCAGTACACCAAAGACACACTTGGCCAGATTAAGCATCATCTTGTACGTCCTCAGGTTATCAAAGGTTTCCTTCAAATCGTCAACCAGAGTCTCCTTCTCCCTGGACTTAACCACGATATCATCCACGTAAGCATGTACATTACGGCCAATCTGCTTGTGAAGACAATTTTGTCCACACCGTTGATAAGTTGCCTGGGCACTCTTGAGCCCAAAGGGCATAGACACATAGCAGAAGGCTCCAAAGGGAGTTATGAATGCCGTCTTCTCCTGGTCCTTAACTGCCATTTTGATCTGATGATAGCCAGAATATGCATCCAAAAAACTTAAACGCTCACAACCCGCCGTAGCATCAATAATTTGATCAATACGGGGGAGGGCAAAAGGATCTGCTGGACAAGCCTTATTAAGATCTGTGTAATCCACACACATGCGCCAGGTGCCGTTTTTCTTAAGGACTAGCACCGGATTGGCAAGCCACTCAGGGTGAAAAACTTCAACAATAAAGCCAGCTGCTAAGAGCCTAGCTACCTCTTCTCCAATCGCCTTGCGTCTTTCTTCGTTAAACCGGCGGAGGAACTGTTTCACTAGTTTGTATTTAGGATCCACATTAAGGGTGTGCTCAGCGAGTTGCCTCGGTACACCTGGCATGTCAGAGGGCTTCCATGCAAAAATTTCCCGATTCTCACGGATGAACTCGATGAGAGCGCTTTCCTATTTCGGATCCAAGTTGGCACTGATGCTGAACTGCTTGGACGAATCGCCAGGTACGAAGTCAACAAGCTTAGTTTCTGCTGCCGATTTGAACTTCAGGGCCGGATCATGCTCCGTAGTTGGCTTCTTTAATGGAGTCATGTCCGCCGGATCAACATTGTCCTTATAATACTTCAGCTCCTCGGTGTCACAAACCGACTCTGCGTAGGCCGCATCTCCTTCCTCGCACTCCAAAGCGATTTTACGGCTTCCGTGGACCGTTATGGTCCCCTTGTGACACGGCATTTTGAGCTGCAAATACACATAACAGGGCCGTGCCATAAACTTGGCGTAGGCCGGTCGCCCAAACAGGGCGTGATATGGACTTTGGATTTTCACCACTTCAAACGTCAATGTTTCTGACCTGGAATCATGATCATCTCCAAAGGCCACTTCCAGAGCTATCTTACCAACAAGATATGCTGACTTGCCAGGTACCACACCGTGGAACACCGTATTAGACGGTTTGAGATTTTTATCTGTTAGTCCCATATGACGGAAGGTCTCATAATACAAGATATTAATGCTGCTCCCTCCATCCATGAGCACTTTGGTGAACTTGTAACCTCCCACCTGAGGTGCCACCACTAGAGCCAACTGACCTGGATTATTAACCTGGGGGGAGGGGTGATCCTCTCTGCTCCATATGATTGGCTGTTCAGACCAGCGTAGATAACGGGGCACGGCCGGTTCGACAGAGTTGACTGCCCACCTCTGAACCTTCCGGTCTCGCTTGTCCAAGCTAGTGGTGAAGACATGGTACTGCCCACTATTCAACTGCTTTGGGTTGCTCTGGTAACCTCACTGTTGCTGCTATTGGTTGTAACCACCCTGGTTGCTCTGATTATTTTGATTATTATGTCCGCCCGGATTACCATTAAATCCTGAACCGGAATTTCCTCCACCGTAACCCGGCCCGGATCCTGAGCCACCGCCGGAGCCGTGATCATACCGGAAAGCATTAGAATTCTTGAACTCCTGCATAATGAAGCAATCCTTCCAAAGGTGGTTTGCTGGCACCTCCTTCGTCCCATGTCTTGGAGAGGGCTGGCTCAGTAGATAATTTAGGCGGTCCGGGTTAAGGTTGGGTACCCCACTACGATTTGGCGGTTTACCCCTGCGTCGCTGGCCCTTGTCCTGTGCGTTGGTATTAGCCACAAAGTCCATGTTACCATCCGCTTTACGCTTGCCTCCACCACCATTGCCTGCCAAGTGATGCTGCTGACCTTTGGAGTTGTTGTTCCTCTTTCCCTTCCCTGCCTTGTCATCATCAGGTTCGGGATCCTTGGTACTATCAGAATCATCATACTTTACCAAAGCAGCCATGAGGGTCCCCATGTCAGTGCAATGGCGCTTCATCCGTCCCAACTTCATCTTCAGGGGCCCAAACCGGCAGTTGCCTTCCAGGGTGAAGACTGCGGTGTCAGCGTTGATGCGGTCTGATGAATGCAACACTTGTGAGACCCGGCGCACCCAATGAGTCGTCGATTCTCCTTCCTCATGGACACAGGCAGCTAAGTCTACTATCGACATGGGCTGCTTACATGTATCCTTGAAATTACTGATAAACCAGGCTCGTAATTGGGCCCATGAACTAATAGAATTGGCCGGTAAGCTTTTTAGCCAAGTGCGGGTCATTCCTTCAAGCATCATGGTGAAGTACTTCGCACATGCCGCATCATCCACATCAAGCATCTCCATGGCCATCTCATAGCTCTCCACCCACGTCTCTGGGGGTTGATCCGCCGTGTAATTTGGTACCGTGCGCGGGCCCTTGAAATCCTTGGGCAGGCGCACATTGCGTAAAGCGTGGACAAGGCAAGGCACCCCCAAAGAACTAGAAGTAACACCGGGTTCGACCGAGATAGTTGGACGAACCGGCGTAAGCTGCCGAGCCTGATATTATGCGGCTAACTCGGCCTCCCTGTGTGCTCGGGCCCGGTCCACCACCTCCTGAGCGTTATCAGCCCCACCCGCCGGGATGTTGTCGCGGGGTGCTCCACGTCGTTCATTGCTTGACACTGCCGGTTCATCCATACGCCTGCTATAGCTCCGGCTTGGGCGAGGGGTCGAGTGGATCCGGTCGCGGCTGTATGAGTATGCTTCCTGTTGGTCCAAAGCTGTCATAAGAAGCTCCTTGACCCGCCGCGTCTCTATCGCCTGTGGTGAGTCGCCTTCAAATGGAATGGCCTCCAGCCGTGCAGTAGTGGCAAAAAGATTGTCCATTGGGTTGGAGTAGTGACCCGGAGGTGTTGAAATAGCCTGAGGTATAACAGTGTTTTGACGAGGCAGATCCGTCAGACGGGGCTGAACCGGCGCACCGGTCCCAGGAGCTTCCGCCTGGTTCCCCTCCAGCGGATTACTGGTTCCTGCTCCTGGGGTGTTGAAAAGGTCTCTGGCCTCGAAAACCGAAGGCAAACGGGATCGGTACTTCCTCCTCATGACTTCATGCGACGCGTTCTGGTCCAGCATGAGCCTGTAGGCTTGTGCGTCTAAAGCGGCCCACTCTGTGGTCATCCTAGCATTCTCAGCTGCCAGGTCCGCCTTGGCCTGGGTGATCTGTTCCTTCACCTTTGCAATCTCCGCATTGTGGACTTCCTGATCCACCGGATTAGCTTCTGCCATAAGCGCAGCCAATGCATCAAATAGATCTGATAGAACTTGAGCCGGCGGGCGTGCAGAGCTTCCTGCCCCGGCAGCCGTTGCCGCTACTGAACTGGAGGTTATTGGCGCAGCGGTCGAAGAATGAAGCACTGCTTGTGTGCCGGTCATGAATATTCCAACTCGGTTGGGTTGATCAGAGGGGTCCGAAATACTGTCGCCATCGGAACAGCCCCCAATCCGGCCATCTTGTAGCTGATATAGAGATTCGGTTTCTCCGGTTGATGACTCGTCGCCGGAATAAATGACGGTCTCGCCGCGAGATTCCGATCCATCCTCATAACTTCCTCCATGGATGACTCCCACGAAGGCACGCTTCACGGCCGGTTTAACCCGGGCGGATCACGCACGCTGAGCCGTTTCGACGAGGTCGGTGCAAATGTCCGGCTCAGGGCCCGGTTCTCCGATCTTGCCGATGAAAACATGTATGCCACCAAAGGGGACCCGGTACCCGTACTCAACTGAGCCGGCCTCGGGGCCCCAGCCTGCATCATCGATGTAGAGCTTGCCGCGACGACTCTTAGTCATCCGGCCCACAGCGTAGCCCTTGAGTCCTTCAAAGCAGCCCTCCAAGAACTTGAAACCATCATGCGATAGCCCCACGGTGGGCGCCAACTGTCGTGGTTTTGTCACGACAGATGTCCTAGAGAAAGGACTTAGTCGTGGAGCCATCGCGACGGGTTAGCTTGAAGGGGTTAAAGCGGACACAGGGACGCAAGAGAGTTTATACTAGTTCGGCCCCTTCGATGAAGGTAAAAGCCTACGTCTAGTTGTGATGGAATTGATGGGGTTTCGATGACTAGGGAGCAAACAAGCTTCGCCTAAGTCTCGAGTTGTTATCTGTTGTCCTTGAACCGCCGTCGGGTCGTCCCCTTATATACACGGGTGACGCCTGTCGGTTCATAGAGTCCCAATACCGGCTTATAGATGTGTCCGGTTTGGTCTCTACTTATTCCTAACTTATAATACAAGTTAAATACCAATGCCGGTTTATGGCTACATGCCTTGAACCGACCATGGGCCTTGAGCTCTCGTCTGCCTTCTTGGGCTTTGACATAATTAGCTACTGATGAAGTTAACCCGGCCCAGATAGGCCAGTTTACGCCCAGTAGTAATATCCCCAACACCAGCTGTCCGACAAGTCGGCGGTCCGCTTGGCCAGCTCCTTAACGTTGGCGTTGAAGGCGGTCACGCGGAGATTGTGGTAATCCTACAACAAAATTTCAGACAAAGTGTTGGTACTTGGAACTCACCGATTAGAGTTCCGAGCCGCCTGCTCAGCAGCCGGCCCGAAACTCGGGGACTACACCCAGTGGGTGCGCTGGTGCGCCTCCACAAAGAAGAACAAGAAACAAAAACAAAGAAGGAAGGATGCGTACCCGGATGGCTGCTCGCGACGCCAGATACGCCTTGGTGCATTGCTTAATGGTCACCCTCGGCTCGGAGTTTGGCTTGGACGTCCAAAAGCGCCCGGTTCAACGGGCCCCTCCCGCCTCCCCGCACCCACCCAGTGGGCGCGACGCTCGTCGCCTCGGTGTCCCGGATCATGGAGCCGGTCTACAGAGGGCGCGGCACCGAGGCCGCCTTCGCAAGGCGGCAGCGCGTCGGCGTGCCGACCTCGAGAGCCAGGCCCGTCGCCACCACGCCTTCAGTTGGCGGCACCGGCGGGTCCGCCGGCTTCCTGCCTGGCGCACTCCCGAAGGGTGGCAGTGGCGGCATGATTACGTCCGGCATGGCGGTGTCGTCGGCGTCGATCTCCATAACCGGGTTCTCGTCGTCGAGTCTGCGGCGTGAATTCCGGTGGCGGCGGCGCATAGTTCAAGGGGACGACGAACACCGCCGACTGGCGGTGTGCGGCTTCCTCAGCGCGCTTCTTCTCCGCGTCAGCGGCCTCGGCTTCCGCCAGCTTCTTCAGGGCGGCGGCCTCCGCCTTGTCGGCTTCCACCTTCTTCAGGCGGGCGGCTTCCCGCTCCTCGCGCACCTCCCGCGCATTCTGCTCCGTTGCCTCTAGGAGGTCGGCGGCCGGATCAATCCGCCGGGTGGTGGAGGAGGTCTCCGCCGACTTCATGATAGAGCCGGCGGCCGACTTCTCATGAGAGAGCGGGGCCCTAAAGTCAAGAATATAAAGCAAAGGAATTTCAGACAGAGTCAATGAAGAAAAGTGAAGATACAAAGGGAGGTAGCACTTACGCAGAAATCAGCTGTGGCGTCTTCACCACCTTGCGGAAGCGGTTGGCCTTTGCGGCCGCTTCGTCCCGCTTGGTCGCCGCGGCTGAGCCCTTGGGTTTCTTCGGCCGGCTGCCGAACAGGCCCGTCCCGGCCCTGCGCTTCTTAGCACCGCCTTGGGCGTCCGGCGCGGCGACCGAGCTCGTGCCCGGCTGGCCGACCCCTGGCTGGTGACGCGGGGTGACCTCCTCGTCATCGTCAGGCCAGTCCTCGAGACTGGCCCCTAGTGTCGGGCCACCCGCTGCACCGCTTCCTCCCTTGGCGTCGTCCTCCAGGGCCGCCGCCCCCAAGTCGGGGTCGTCAACATCGCTCTCCGCTCGGTCGGGGAGGAATCGCGGTCCGGCATCGCGGTGCCGGCTGCTGGCTGGAGGGGCTTCTGACCAAAGCCGATTGGTCAGATCGTACATGACGGACTCGGCAACAAAGAGGTCAGGAGAGTCAAAGGAAAAGAGAAAAAGAAGACGACTCACCAGAGGCGGAGGGGTGGCACGTGAATACGGCTCCTTGCCGAACTGCAACTCTTCTTTGAGGTCACAGCTCGCAAGATAATTCACCATATAGGGTACCTCCTCGTGAGGCATTTCCTTGGTGCACATCCGACTCGGGTCCCGGTGCCCGCTCAACTGGCAAATCATGTGGGGGTGACTTTGGAGTGGGAGCACTCGGCACGCCACGAAGGCGGCCAGCAAATCCGGCCTGGTCAGGCCCTCCGACTGCGTTAACACTCGGAGTCGCGCGCCGGCACCGGCTCCTGCGGGCGTCAGCGTCCTGGCCTGATGCGACCAGTTGGGCTGCCTCCCCGCCAGCGGGCCGGCTACATAGGCTAGCAGATTGACCCAATCACCCTCCGCGGAGACGTTCTTCACGTAGAAGTATGACCGCTGCCACATCTTCATCGACTTTATCAGCTTGATGGAGGGAAACGGGTTGTCGGCCCCTGACCTCCGCACGGCAATGAATGCGCCGCACTAAGCTGGCACGCCCGTGGCTTGGGTGCCGAGCTTGGAGTAGAAGAACTCCCCCCAGAGCTCGATGGTGGGGAGAACGCCGAGGAAGCCTTCGCACAAGGTGACGAAGGCGGACAGCATCACCACCGTGTTAGGGGTGAGGTGATGCAGCTAGAGTCCATAGAACTCAAGAAAAGAGCGGAAAAAGCTGCTTGCCGATAAGCCCAGGCCGCGTAGGCAGTGCGAGCGGAAGACGACGCGCTCGCCCTCCTGCGGCGCCGGCGAGATTTCTCCCCTCCGTGCGAGGCAGACCCGCAAGAGGTCCTCGCCGGGCAACCGACGCGTCTTGGAGAGGAAATCGACGTGATCGTCGTGGACCTCCGAACCGTCCCAGGTGCCGGAGTGCGCCGTAGGGGGCGTGACGGCGGAGGAAGAGCTCATTGTGAGAGGACCACCGCAGCGCTCGACATAGCTTGAGGTGCAGTGGCGAGAGAGAAGAAGAATAAGAAGCAATGAGGAGGAGGGACACGCGTGCTCCGCCGCTCCCCCTCCTCCCCCTACCTATAGCCTCATGGGCTGCGAAGCCAAGGGGGCGGTTGTGGGATCTACTGCACCCACTACCCCACGCCCCCACGTTTTTCCTGCAAAGTTACTGCGCGCAGTAATTCTGCGGGAACCTCAACCGTCCACTCCGGCCGCAGCGGATCCGCTCGCGCGGCGAGGCGCGGTAGTGGCGGGCCCCGCCCGTAGGCATGTCCCGTCGCACATGTGGATGGCTAGACAGGCCCGGCCGCTTGTTTCCACACGACGAGCCAGAAGCGGGCGGCGGCCTGGAAGCTTAGCAAGCACGCCACTGGGATCCCGCAAGGGCATTCGAATTTTTTTGGACAAGTCAAATTGGGTGAGTCCGACTCTTGCCAGTCGGCCCGGCAAAAACTGCTGAGACTCCTCGGCTGATTGTTCGCGGCACCTCATCAGCTTCAGGGACTATTATCGGAGTAATGGCCCACGGGTAGGCTAACCCGAGGCCCAAAACCTTTCAAGACATCAGGGCTGACTGCGCCCCTTGAGACGACAGATGAAGAGCCGCCTTCTGGAGGACGGCTGAAGGAACAGTCGGCTGCCCGCATCCAGCCGAGTCCTAGAGGCGAGGTCAAGACCGACCGACTCCCTCCTGGCGGCTTCCACAGAAGCCGGCCACGGGGAGTCGGCCCACGGCACCAACAAAGCCCATGCCCTCATTAGGGGGGATGGGACAGGGAGTGGCAATAGTGAAGCCCACTCCCTTCCCTTTTCCAGGAGATGGCTAGGCCACAGTGCGCCGTACCAACGGAGATCTCCGTCTGGCGTGGCACTGTTGCCATGCCATCCCTTACATCAGCAACAGTGGGCGGAGTCCTGTGCCCACGACGGCTTGTCAGTACGGTCCACGGATGACGGGCCCTACCAGCCAGGGAGAGTCCAGAAGGCGGCAAGAGCGCCACCAGCCGGACCGGCAGGGAGTCGGCCCAAGGGAGTCGGCCTGCCCCTCCCGCGGGTTCCCCGCACCATTAACCAGACAAGACGGGGAGTGGCTACAGTGATCACCCGCTAGACGGCGGGGCTGTAGCCACGACCCCATGACCAAGCCTGCGTCATTAGAAGCACGGCTGCAGTAATTAGCAGCCGGCAAGACTGGCACGCGGCGGGTACGGCCCGTCGGCTTCGTACCAGACCAGTCGGCGGGCCCCAACAGTCGGCGGAAGGGCCGGCAGGCGAAGAGACCGACGGCTGGGCCCTGCTCCCAAACAGCTTACCATTGTACCCCTAGGGGGTAGGCCTATTTAAACCCCCAAGGCACCCATGCAAAGGTTTCCGATCCATTAGAACTAGACCAGATCATAGAGGGGGGATAGAGCTGGCCCTGCCTTCTCCTACCTTCAGTATACAGCTTGAGGAGCGCCCTTATATTCTCTTTGCCTTAGTGATCATGCGGAGACCCCGCAGAGCAGGACTAGGGGTGTTATCTCCTAGGAGAGCCCCGAACCTGGGTAAAGTACGCCGGCGTTCGTGTCTACGCCTCATCCCATTTCCAGGCACCGGCGACGTTCTACTCGCCCCCACCATGATAAGCCATCCATTGGCATATGTCGCACCCAACCCCCGACACCACAGATCAAGTAGCCACATTTAAAATATCATATTTTAGAGGGGTTAAGAGTTCTGATTTTCAATGGCGTGTTATAAGTACTAAGTAGTTTTTAGAACGATTGGTATGGAGCTAAAATGGAATTCATAGTACTACGTACCTCCTTGGCATATTGTTGTATGGGTTTATGTTGCGAGATGTTGAACCTGGTAGTTCTAGGGCAAATACTATGGTTTAGATTTAGATGTTGGTTTTCAGTAATGAAAATCAGAAGGGGGAAACCCTTCTTTGATTAAAAAAATTACTACCTCCGTTCTGGTTTACTAGTCCCCATCGTATTTTGGGTCAAAGTTTGTCCATGAATTTTAGTTTTAAAATGTGAATGGAAAACAAGATTTTGTTATACGCAAACAAAAAAGGACTGGAGGGGGTGATTGCTCTGACACGGATGCGACCTGTGGCACCCCGGCTCAGAACGACCGGTTTACCATGCATTGCCAGCCCAGAGACCATGTCTTCTAGCGACACACAACATCTTGGTACAGAAACAACCGCTTTATTGATGCTAGCAGAACAGAGTTTACATTACAATAGCTGTCGAGGCCAAGCGGCACATCCGGTGCGGCTGAACAATATGTACATTATTTAGTGAACATAAAGGGGCCTCGATCCGAACAACTACGTGGCAGCGGAATAATGTCGTGGCAGAAGCTCCATATCACAGGGACACCAATGTGGACACGATCTAGACTTGAACAGTGCTCCTCTCCAACGTTACTTTCCTGAAATCTGGCATCGCACGACAGGTCAGTACATTGAATGTACTTGCAAGCTCACAACAGGCATAATCACATTGGCAAACAATATCATGATATTTAAGCAATTATTAATAATGTAACACTATATTTCAAACATGATGTGATCATGCTCGAACATCCCTCGGGACAGCTTACCAATTGTGATCATCCCTGAATCACAAACAAACCACCAAAGTGGTCCTTTACTAGAATAACTCGTGATCCTTACGGCGATCACAACCACGACCAATATCTGGTCCCGAATGCCTCGATGGCCTTTCTTCCATCCTCAACAATGCAAAGTTCATAGCTTAGTGTGCAATTTTTATTAAACATTGACTCATGGTGGGACCTACTACGAGGTGTTCGTGATCGTGGACTCGGCTATCGATAGATTATACACTGTAGAGGTAGCACATTGTACCCACACCACGGAACCCATGGCATCACGCTCCCATTCGGGTGGACCAACAGCATTCTGACAAAACCCTTCCATTGCCATAGCACTCTCTCGGCCACTCCGACCCAATCCCCGACGGGCTAGTCCTGGGTGGCCCCGTGTCTACCAAAGACACCCCAACCACCGTCGTGGCCAAAACAATCCCACTCGGGGACTCGGTACCATAAACTCAACAACGGGCACACAAGATTATGCCTGCTTACCGGGCCAGGGCAAGCACGATAAAACCTTCCCTAGTTGGAGGCACCGACCAGAGGCCATGTCAATGGACCGAATCAAGGCCTTCCCAAAAAGGCAAATGTGGTTGCACTGGGAAAGAAACTCGATTCAGCGGCACCATGACCCAGTCAACGGTATATTCAAGTTGAGTTATATTCAGGTTCAACTTTAAAATGAAAATGACTGGTTTCATAGCATGCCCTGAAATGCAAAACTACACATGCATCACATAATAATAAAAATGACCAATGTCATCCATAAACACACCAACATAAACATCAACAACTCATATAACTCTACTGCTCAAAATGACTCACAACTTAACCAATATATTTTGCAACAAGTTTTATTATTTTCTCACGCAAGAAAGTAACTCCGATAAATTTCTCATATGCTTAGCAGAAAGATTTCACTATCAAAAACTCTTAATTTTTTTATCAACTAAGTTGGGTTCGAACATTCTGTAAGACAAGTAAAATGACTAGACAAGTATTTAAAAGAATATTTTCTAGCAATTTTTTATCAAATTATGTATGCAAGAACAAAGCTTTAAATGATTACTAACTTGAATAACAAAATCATTTCTAACATCACCACAAATAAATCTTAACTTGCTTTACCCACTAAACTAGTTTCAATCATTCTATAAATCAGTCATAATAACTAACATATATTTATCAGAATACAAATACACAATAATTATTTAAATGCATGGATTAATCATTTCATTCAAGCAAGAAAATCACAACTATTGAAATGACACAATGAAAATGTTGTTGTGGCTTGCCTTAGTGCAGATGAGGTTTACAAGCCTTCTAGTGATCCTCAAGACAAGCCTCACCTTCTGAAAATAAATTTAAACACAAAAAGCAAATATCAAGAACACTTCTGAAATTCACCAGAAATTCTAAACAGCTCAGAAAAATTTCATCTTTGGTGAGCTGCTAGATTTCTTTTCAAAGAAGACAATGCAAAAAGAATCAATTCATTTGGACTTATGGTTGAAGAGTTATAACTGTTTGAAGTTCTCTGGAATATAAATGATTTTGAATTTAAATAAACAGCGGAGGGGGGGTGACGTCGAAGGCGTAAAACCTCAGGGCGCCACCACTCGTACCGCTTCGCGCGCGTACAGAGTGGTTGACTAGCGGGCCTCGCTAGTCAGGTGGGGAAAGGGGGAGAAAGAAATAGAGAAGGCTGCAGCTTTGCCGGAGCTCTCGCCGGCGATGAGGGCTTCTTGGCCAAAACGAGAGGGAGGGATTTAGAGAGGGGACGATGGCGCACCTGCTCGTACCCATAGCGTGGCTAGGGGTGGTCGGATGGTGTCGGAAACAAGCTCACAAGCAGAGGCAGAACGCGGAGGTTGCCAGAATTGAGGAAGACGGCGAACCGAAGCCACTCCAGGGGCTCCAAGTGGGCGAGGCGGCCTCACCGGAGAGAGGCGGAAGCCCTGGAGGGGATGCCCTGGCCTGGGAGACGCTAGAGCTTCCGCGGCGACCAGAGGGGATCACCGACGAGCTCGAGCTCGGGGACGGCGGCCTGAGGCCTGCCCGGCCGGGCTACGGCTTCCTACGCAATCGTGGAGTGTGTGGGAGTGTTGGATGGTGCTCGAGGAGGCTGGGGTGGCCCTATTTATAGGCGAGCGGCGAGGGGGTTTAGGGCTCCACCGGTGGACACTTGTCCATGGCGCTCGGTGATGAGCGGCGTTAGTGAGAGGGGGAGAAAGTGATGCAAGTCACGCGGCAACTGTGGGCGTACGGAGACGAGCACAGGGTCGAGAGGAAGGCGACGAGCACAGTGCGCTCAGCACTGTTGGGCTGGCCGGACCTTGCTCGTGTTCGCTGAGGCGAGCTCCGGCGTCGACGAGCGCCAGAGGGAGCTTAAGGGCTTAGAGATGAAGATGGTGGCGTGGCTTGGCATGCTCGGGCAGGCAAGGGAAGCGAGCACACGCGAACAGAGAGCTCGGCGGCCCTCAGAGCGCGTCGACACGCATGCCAACACCCCTGGACGAATGTGGTCACCGCGTGAACTATGACATCAGGCCGATCTAAGCATAAACTTCATGTCTGGCATATTGTTCGTGGTAGTTTTGAGTGTTACCACAATTTGGTTTGGATCCAGGTGCACTAGAGAGGATTTTACAAGCCAGGTAAGTTTCTGATCAGTAACTTTGAACAGTTACTATGGTCAAACGGCTGGGAGATTGAGGCTATGCTTTGGAGGCTAGTTACAAGTTACTAAGGTAAAGAGGCACAAGAAAGTTCAGGTCAAATGGAGCAAGTAAAATGGTAGTTGTTGTAGAAACCACCATTTCTATCCAGAACAGAAAATATTTTCTATAGCAAAAATATTCCAAAAAGTGATGAAATATTTTTGCTCAGGAATGTGCCCTAGGGTTCACAGAATATTTGTGAATTATCTCAGATTTTTGTGAGCCATAAAAATTAGGGTTGCTTTGAAGCAAACTGATGTGGCTTGGGTTTCTGAGAGAAAGTGAATATTTTTCATTTAAGAAAAATATTCCGAAGATTATTTTGGGGTGGATCAGAACACAAATGATGATTTAGGAGGGAAGTGGATCACTTGGGTGAAAGCCAAGGATGCCCAAGTGGTTAAGTCCATATGAAAAGATTGAAGAACTCCAAGTTTCAGAAATTTTTCAAATGAAAGTCAAGCAAATAAGAGAGGGCAAATACCAGGCTGTCACAAACCTCCCCAACTTAGAATGAATCTCGTCCTCAAGATTTGGTTGCTTGGGAAAACCACTCTGGATACTGATCCCTAAGGAATTCTTCGTGCTCCCAAGTCGCTTCTGATTCCGTGTGATGCTCCCACTGAACCTTGTAAAATTTTCTGACTTTACTGCGGGTGACCCTTTTCACCTGATCCAAAATTTTAAACGGCCTCTCTTCATAAGTTAAATCTTTTGCCAACTCTATCTCAGCCATAGCAGTCCTTTTCTCAGGCGGAGATATGCATCGTCTCAATTGCGAAACACGGAACATGTTGTGCACGTCTGCCAATTCATGGGGTAGTTCCAGTTGACATGCAACAACACCCACTCGAGACATAATCGCGAATGGACCAATAAATCTGGGTGCCAGCTTTCTGCGAGTCTGAAATCTCTTGACTCCTTTCATAGGGGTGACTCGGAGGTATACGTGTTCTCCGGGTTCAAAACTAACCTGTCGATGCTTTGCATCATAATAGCTCTTCTGTCGAGATTTGGCCAATTGCAGTCTGTCTCTGATTTCCCTAACTTGTTTCTCAGCTTCCATCATGAGATCCGTTCCGAAGATACAGCTATCTCAAGTTTGAGACCAATTTAGAGGAGTGCAGCACTTACAACCATATAGAGCTTCATATGGTGACATCTTTAGACTGGTCTGGAAACTGTTGTTATAAGAGAACTCGGCATAGGGCAAGCAATCTTCCCATCTAGCTCCTTTGGCTAGCACACAGGCTCGCAACATATCTTCGAGTATTTGATTTACCCGCTCTGTCTGTCCATCTGTCTAAGGGTGATAAGCAGTACTATATTTCAGTGTTGTCCCCAAGGCTTGATGGAGACGGGACCAAAAAGCGGAGGTAAACAAGGAACCTCGGTCGGAAGTGATAGTTCGAGGTACTCCATGCGGACTGACTATTCGGGAGACATACAGCTGTGCGAGTTTATTTGCTCTGTATTTGGTGCTGATCGGGATGAAGTGAGCAACCTTGGTTAGAGTATCTACTATAACCCAGATTGCATCCTTGCCTTGCTGAGTCCTAGGCAATCCTGTGATGAAATCCATACAAACGTCATCCATTTCCACTGTGAAACTGGTAGCAGTTCGAGGAGTCCGTCTGGCTTCTGATGCTCTGCCTTCACCTTGTTGCATATGTCGCAACAGGCTACAAAATAGGCAATGTCTTTCTTCATTCCCTCCCACCAGACTATTTGTATGAGATCCTCATACATTTTCGTACCTCCCGGGTGAATGGAATATGAGGATTCGTGTGCTTCTGACAGGATTTTATTCTTCAAGTCCTGTTGATTTGGCAAACAAATTCGCCCACGGAATCGAAGGGTACCGAATTTGTCCTTGGAGAAGTCAGGGGCCTGATTTGCCATCTGGCCCTTGGCGCGTCTTTGTAGCTTGGCGTCAGCTGGCTGGGCCTTGCACATCTCCATCTCAAGTGTGGGGGTAACTTCCAAAATATTAGCGAGGCCAACATCCACGATGACCAAGTTGAGCTGAGCGATCTCCTCTTGAAGTTCGGTAGGCAATGATTCCAATATGGCATTTAAGCTGACACGCTTCTGACTGAGGGCATCAGCAACGACGTTGGCCTTGCCTAGATGGGAATTTATTCCAAGGTCATAATCCTTGACCAACTCTAGCCATTTTTGCTGACAGAGATTTAAATCTGGCTGAGTGAAGATGTACTTGAGACTTTTGTGGTCGGTAAAAATTTGGCACCTTTTTCCAATGAGGTAGTGTCTCCAAATTTTTAATGCATGAACCACCACAGCCAATTCCAAATCATGAGTAGGATAATTTCCTTCATGGGGTCGTAGCTATCGTGATGCATATGCTACTACCTTGCTGTCTTGCATAAGCACGCAACCAATACCTTGTCTGGAGGCATCGCAGTACACATCAAAACTGCGATAAATGTCTGGAAGAGTCAATACAGGTGCGGTTGTCAGACGTATCTTCAGTTCATTAAAACTCTTCTCACAACCCTCTGTCCACTTAAACTTCTTATCCTTTTTGAGCAGCTCCGTCATGGGTTTAGAAATTTTGGAAAACCCTTCAATAAAACGATGATAATATCCCGCTAATCCGAGGAAACTCAGGATCTGCGTCACAGTCGTGGGTGGTATCCAACCGACCACATCCTTTACTTTGCTTGGGTCCACGGCTATACCTTCGACGGATAGTACATGTCCGAGAAACTCAACTTTCTTGAGCCAAAATTCGCATTTACTGAACTTGGCATATAGCTGATGGTCGCGGAGCCATTGTAGCACTGCTCGGAGGTGATCCTTGTGCTCTTCTTCACCCTTGGAGTAAATGAGGATGGCATCAATGAATACTACCACAAATTTGTCGAGGAAGTCGATGAATACTTTGTTCATCATATGGATGAAGAAAGCAGGGGCATTGGTAAGACCAAAGTACATCACGGTATATTCGTAAAGACCGTACCGAGTAGTGGATGCGGTCTTAGGAATATCCTCTGTTTTAATATTGAGCTGATGATATCCGGTCCGTAAATCGATTTTAGAGAATACTTTAGCCCCACTGAGCTGATCAAACAAATCATCAATCCTTGGCAGTGGATATTTATTTTTGATGGTGACCTCATTCAGCTGGCGGTAATCTATGCACATACGGAGACTACCATCCTTTTTGTCCACGAAAATAGCAGGTGATCCCCATGGTGAAGAGCTGGGACGAATATAACCTTTCTGGAGTAATTCATTAAGTTGTTTCTTTAGCTCCACTAATTCTGATGAGGGCATCCGATAATACTTCTTGTATAGCGGTGCGGTTCCGGGCACAAGATCTATTGCAAACTCCAGTTCCCGATCTGGTGGCATGCCTGGCAGTTCTTCCGGAAATACATCAGGGTACTCACTGACCACATGAATAAATTCCAATTCAGCCACAACGGTGCAAACTAATTCTAGCTTGGGTATATTCTTGCGAGCGTAGAATTTGGTAAGCTGCCCATTCATACTGGTCAAAGTGACTTCTCGGGTTGCGCAGTTTATGCAAACTTGATATCGGGTCAACCAATTCATACCCAATATAATATCCAACTTCTCAGACTCAATGATTATCAGAGATGTTGGAAAGTAGACCCCGTTGATATTGATCTCTAGATCACGACAGACCAGATTGCTCTTGATTATAGATCTGGGGTTTGTACCAGCATATTTTTGCCCAAAATCGTGCAAGGAAAATTGTTTTGGGCAGAATGGGAAGCCCCAGAGTCAAATAAAATTATGGTAGGTATGTCATTAACAGAAAACATACCAATGACGACTTCTGCCTTTTCTTGGGCTTCATCGGTGGAGATATGATGCACGTGCCCAGTGAAGTTTTGCGGGGTTGGCCATGACTCCATAAAGTTGACTTGTGGCCTGCTTAGCGCATTCAACTTGTTGTTCTTGGGGCACTGTCGGGCATAATGTACATTCTGCCCGAAGTTGAAGCAAGAATTATTGCGCTGACGCTCCTCATGTGTTGGGTTGGTCACAACATTCTTGACTTGAGTGGTGGTCTTGTTAACATTCTGTTGCCAATTTGGCTTGAATTCCACCTGAGTCTACTGCCAGGTACGAGCCTTTTGCACTGGTTGCCCTTCCTTCTTTGGCTCAAACTTACGCTTGTTGTCGTTGTTAACAGGCCTATTATCTGCTATAAGCTTGTGCTCCCGTTTAGCAATGAAAGCCTTGTTCACCAGAGTTTGGAAGTCTGGGAAATCAAGCATACTGAGAGTACACCGGAGTTGCGGATTTAGACCTCCCAGAAATCTGTCAATCTTCCTTTCTTCGGTGGCCACGTCATAAAGAGAGTAACGGGCCAGATGATTGAATTTTTGCAAATATTCTGCCACAGACTAATTTCCTTGGACGAGTGCGAGAAATTCATGCTGCTTAGTCTTCATAACTCCAGTAGGGATATGATATTTTCGGAACTGATCCTTAAACTTTTCCTAGGTGATTTCTTCATCAACCGGCCACATGGCCTTTGTATTTCCCACCATATGGTAGCTGCGCCCTCAAGATAATGAGTTGAAAACGGAACTTTATCATTTCCTTCAGTACGAGCAATCTCAAGCTTTTTGTCCATCGTGCGCAACCAATCGTCTGCATCCAATGGGTCAACAATCTGACTGAAGCTGGGTGGATTGGTCCTCTAAAAATCTGACAGCTTTGAGTGATGACCATTCTGATTTCCACTCTGTCCAACCATAGCTTGCACACTTCTCAATATTTCAATCAGATCATTGTTCCTCTTCTCTTCAAACATACGTAGAATTTGCTCGGTGGAGGGAGGATTAGGCGGTGGAGGTGGTGGCGGAACGTACGACTCGGGAGAATGTCCTGCCTGTCGTGCGGAACGACGAACAGGAGTTCCCTCACGAACGTTTCTACTGCTGCCTCCACGCGTCATCCTATTGTGGATTTTCCCAAGACAACACAATCGAGATGAGAAACACCCAAGAATAAAATTGGGGAAAAGCCAGCGACAAATCCCGGAAGAAAGCAGAAGAGCGAAGAAAAATACGGCGAATAAAGTCTCAACATAATTATACATAGACTCATACATGAAAGATAAACAACATGACTGGTTCACTACTCTCATACATGCAACGAAACATCATGACTCGTACGACTACATCCGTACATCATCCAGACAACTGCGAATACTCAAAGATACTACTGCTCTGCTGGTGCTGCAGCGTCCTCCCCTGAAACGGTCTTGGATCCCAAACTGACGTGGTTAACGGAAACCTCCGGGTTAAAGGTAACACGACGGCGCTGCCTCGAGGGCTCTCCCTCAGGGGCAGGGGTAGGATGAAGCATCGGAGCTACAGGAGTAGCGAGAAGTGAGACCCACTCGGCAGGAGTACTGAGAGGGTTCACGGCCGAGACGCCCGTGCTACTCGGAGGAGTAACCGGCGAAATAGGGGAGCTAGAGCTGACTGGAACATAAGGGGTAAATCCCACAGAATACGGAGTCGTGGCGGATCTAGAAGTGACCAAAGTAGCGGCTAAAGCAGTACGTGTACGAGTCAACTCTCGAGCCACTTCGTGGATCATAAGATAGCTAGCAGTGACATAACAAGCAAGGTGGCTAGCAACACTATGAGACTCCGGATCAATGAGAGGGAAACAGACACGACTGTTGTCGTGCAGAGATGGGTAGTAATAGGAACCTGGGTGGTTCTGCATTCGGACCTCATTGTAGCGAAGCTCGACAAGGACCTTGAATGCAGCAAACTGGACAGCCTGAGAAGCGGTGGAGGCGTAACCGCTCCGGGAAGTATGAGTGTAAGAGCTGGAATCGGAACTAGTGCGCAGAGTGACCACTGCGTGATACTCATACACTGAATCAGCTAGATGCTCCCGGTACACATGATAGACTGGGTCGTCTCCGAGAGGGTACAGCCGATGCGACACATTGCAAAGGAGGTGCGCTGACATGTACGGCATCAGCTGCAACTGGCACGGATATGGCACCGGAGCCATCTACACCCACAACCATTAGCAGGTTAGCATAAAAATATATAAACCGAATGCAAGCAACGCAAAAATTAGCACAAATTACTACCGACACTCAACTTAAACTCGTATCTAACGTCTAGTTAACACATCACAGTCTAGTGTGGCCTACAGTCGGCGCGGCTCTGATACCAAGTGTTATGGCACCCCGGCTCAGAACGACCGGTTTACCATGCATTGCCAGCCCAGAGACCTTGTCTTCTAGCAACACACAACATCTTGGTATAGAAACAACCGCTTTATTGATGCTAGCGGAACAGGGTTTACATTACAACAGCTGTCGAGGCCAAGGGGCACACCCGGTGCGGCTGAACAATATGTACATTATTTAGTGAAAATAAAGGGGCCTCGATCCGAACAACTACGTGGCAGCGGAATAACGTCGTGGCGGAAGCTCCATATCACAGGGACACCGATGTGGACACGATCTAGACTCGAACAGCGCTCCTCTTCAACGATACTTTCCTGAAATCTGGCATGACATGCCAGGTCAGTACATTGAATGTACTTGCAAGCTCACAACAGGCATAATCATAATGGCAAACAACATCATGATATTTAACCAATTATTAATAATGCAACACTATATGTCAAACATGTTGTCATCATGCTCGAACATCCCTCGGGACAGCTTACCAATTGTGATCATCCCTGGATCACAAACAAACCACCAAAGTGGTTCTTTACCAGAACAACTCGTGATCCTTACGGCGATCACAACCATGACCAATATCTGGTCCCGAATGCCTCGATGGACTTTCTGCCATCCTCAACAAGGCAAAGTTCATAACTTAGTGTGCAATTTTTATTAAATGTTGACTCATGGTGGGACCTACTACGAGGTGTCCGTGACCGTGGACTCGGCTATCGATAGATTATACACTCTATAGAGGTAGCACACTGTACCCACACCACGGAACCCATGGCCTCGCGCTCCCATTCGGGTGGACCAACGGCATTCCGACAAAACCCTTCCGTTGCCACAGCACTCTCCTGGCCACTCTGACCCAATCCCCAACGGGCTAGTCCTGGGTGGCCCCGTGTCTACCAAAGACACCCCGACCACCGTCGTGGCCAAAACAATCCCACTCGGGGACTCGGTACCATAAACTCAACAACGGGCACACAAGATTATGCCTGCTTACCGGGCCAGGGCAAGCACGACAAAACCTTCCCTAGTTGGAGGCATCAACCAGAGGCCATGTCAATGGACCGAATCAAGGCCTTCCCAAAAAGGCAAATGTGGTTGCACTGGGAAAGAAACTCGATTCAGCGGCACCATTACCCAGTCAACGGTATATTCAAGTTGAGTTATGAATGTGCGTTATATCGACTAGAGGGGGGGTGAATAGGCGATTTTTATGAAAGTCTTCAGAACATAGAAGTTTTGAAGATAAACGATAAAATTAAACCTATTACCATGCAGCGGAAGGTAGACTACACTAGGCAAACCATAGTCAAGTATTCAATGAAGTGAAAAAACAAAGACTAATAGCAGCTAGGTAGTAAGGATCAGGTAGGAAGATATGGTGAAGCCAAACAGAACATGCAGTCACTCAGTGAAGACAAATGATAGTGCAAACATACAATGACTTCACAAGGAGTAACAGTAAGTAAAGTGAAGTGAAGATGAGACCAGTGACTCGTTGAAGACAGTGATTTGTTGGACCAGTTCCAGTTGCTATGACAACTGTACGTCTGGTAGGAGCGGCTAGGTATTTAAACCTTAGGACACACAGTCCCGGACACCCAGTCCTCACCGTATTCTCCTTGAGCTAAGGTCACATAGACCTCGCCCAATCACTCTGGTAAGTCTTCAAGGTAGACTCCCAAACCTTCACAGACTTCATTCACCGGCAATCCACAATGTCTCTTGGATGCTCAGAACGCGACGCCTAACCGGCTGGAGGATGCATAGTCCTCAAGTGTAATAAGTCTTCAGATCACACAGACAAGAAGACTTAAGTGATGCCCAATTCTCTCTGGCTCTGGTGGTTAGGGCTTTATCCTCGCAAGGAATTCTCTCTCAAAGGCTTCGAGGTGGGTTGCTCTCAAACGACAAAAGCCATACTTTCAATCTGAGCAGCCAACAGTTTATGGTTGTAGGGGGTGGGCTATTTATAGCCACTTGGCAACCCGACCTGATTTGTCCGAAATGACCCTGGGTCACTACGGAACTAACACGTGTTCCAACGGTCAGATTTCAAACTCACACGGCAACTTTACTTGGGCTACAAGCAAAGCTGACTTGTCTGACTTTGGGCAAGATTCGCTCTCATAGTCTTCACTCGAAGACATAGGTTTTTGGTTTAGGCATCACTTCAGTCATTCTGACTGGTTCTCTTGGACCCCACTTAACAGTACGGTGGTTCCTATGACTCAACACAAAAGAAAAAGAACTACGAAAGATCTAAGTCTTCGAGCTCCATAGGCTTCATATCGTGTCTTCTCTTATCATAGTCTTCAATGTGAATATCTTCATATGCCACCTTTGACTTCAATGTCTTCATACATTTTTAGGGGTCATCTCGGGTAGTAAAACCGAATCATTGAGGGACTTCTACCTATGTTATCCTGCAATTCTCACAAACACATTAGTCCCTCAACTAGGTTTGTCGTCAATACTCCAAAACCAACTAGGGGTGGCACTAGATGCACTTACAAGTTATATTCAGGTTCAACTTTAAAATGAAAATGACCGGTGTTATAGCATTCCATGAAATGCAAAACTACACATGCATCACATAATAATAAAAATGACCGATGTCATCCATAAACACACCAAGCATAAACATCAACAACTCATATTACTTTACTGCTCAAAATGACTCACAACTTAACCAAAATATTTTGCAACAAGTTTTATTAATTTCTCACGCAAGAAAGTAACTCCGATAAATTTCTCATATGCTTAACAAAAAGATTTCACTATCAACAACTCTTAATTTCTTTATCAACTAAGTTGGATAAAAACATTCTGTAAGACAAGTAAAATGACTAGACAAGTATTTGACAGAATATTTTCTAGCAAATTTTTATCAAATTATGTATGCAAGAACAAAGCTTTAAACGATTGCTAACATGCATAACAAAACCATTTCTAACATCACCACAAATAAATCTTAACTTGCTTTACCCACTAAACTAGTTTCAATCATTCTATAAATCAGTCATAATAACTAACAAATATTTATCAGAATACAGATACACAATAATTATTTAAATGCATGGATTAATCATTTCATTCAAGTAAGAAAAACACAAATATTGAAATGACACCATGAAAATGTTGCTGTGGCTTGCCTTAGTGCAGATGAGGTTCACAAGCCTTCTGGTGATCCTCAAGACAAGCCTCACCTTCTGAAAATAAATTTAAACACAAAAAGCAAATATCAAGAACACTTCTGAAATTCACCAGAAATTCTAAACAGCTTAGAAAATTTTCATCTTTGGTGAGCTGCTAGATTTCTTTTCAAAGAAGACAATGCAAAAAGAATCAATTCATTTGGACTTATGGTTGAAGAGTTATAACTATTTGAAGTTCTCTGGAATATAAATGATTTTGAATTTAAATAAACAGCCGAGGGGGGTGACGTCGAAGGCGTAAAACCTCAGGGCGCCACCACTCGTACCACTTCACGCGCGTACAGAGTGGCTGACTAGCGGGCCCCACTAGTCAAGTGGGGGAAGGGGGAGAAAGAAACAGAGAAGGCCGCGGCTTCGCTGGAGCTCTCGCCGGCGACGAGGGCTTCTTGGCCAAAACGAGAGGGAGGGATTTAGAGAGGGGACGATGGCGCACCTGCCCGTACCCGTAGCCTGGCTAGGGGTGGTCGGACGGCGCCGGAAACAAGCTCGCAAGCGAAGGCAGAACGCGGAGGTCGCCGGAGTTGAGGAAGACGGCGAACGGAGGCCACTCCAGGGGCTCCAAGCGGGCGAGGCAGCCTCACCGGAGAGAGGCGGAAGCCCAGGAGGGGTTACCCTGGCCTGGGAGAGGCTAGTGCTTCCACGGCGACGAAAGGGGATCACCGGCGAGCTCGAGCTCGGGGACGGCAGCCCGAGGCCTGCCCGGCCCGGCTACGGCTTCCTACGCAATCATGGAGTGTGCGGGAGTGCTGGATGGTGCTCGAGGAGGCTGGGGGTGGCCCTATTTATAGGCGAGCGGCGAGGGGGTTTCGGGCTCCGCCGGTGGACACCTGTCCACGGTGCCCGACGACGAGCGGCGTTAGTGAGAGGGGGAGAAGGCGATGCAGGTCATGCGACAACTGTGGGTGGACGGAGACGAGCACAGGGTCGAGAGGAAGGCGACGAGCACAGTGCGCTCAGCACTGTTGGGCTGGCCGGACCTTGCCCGTACTTGCTGCGGCAAGATCCAGCATCGGCGAGCGCCAAAGGGAGGTTAAGGGCTTAGAGACGAAGATGGTGGCGCGGTTTGGCACGCTCGGGCAAGCGAGGGAAGCGAGCACGCGCGAACAGAGAGCTCGGCGGCCCTCAGAGCGCGTCGACACGCATGCCAACACCGCTGGACGAACGTGGTCACCGCGTGAACTATGACATCAGGCTAATCTAAGCATAAACTTCATGTTTGGCATGTTGTTCATGGTAGTTTTGAGTGTAACCACGATTTGGTTTGGGTCCCGGTGCAGTAGAGAGGATTTTACAAGCCAGGTAAGTTTCTGATCAGTAACTTTGAACAGTTACTGTGGTCAAATGGCTGGGAGATTGAGGCTATGCTTTGGAGGCTAGTTATAAGTTACTAAGGTAAAGAGGCACAAGAAAGTTCAGGTCAAATGGAGCAAGTGAAATGGTAGTTGCTATAGAAACCACCATTTTTGTCCAGAACAGAAAATATTTTCTGTAGCAAAAATATTCCAAAAAGTGATGAAATATTTTTGCTCGGGAAGGTGCCCTAGGGTTCACAGAATATTTGTGAATTATCTCAAATTTTTGTGAGCCATAAAAATTAGGGTTGCTTTGAAGCAAACTGATCTGGCTAGGGTTTCTGAGAGAAAATGAATATTTTTCATTTAAGAAAAATATTCCAAAGATTATTTTGGGGTGGATCAGAAGACAAATGATGATTTAGGAGGGAAGTGGATCACTTGGGTGAAAGCCATGGATGCCCAAGTGGTTAAGTCCATATGAAAAGATTCAAGAACTCCAAGTTTAAGAAAATTTTCAAATGAAAGTAAAGCAAATAAGAGAGGGCAAAAACCAGGCTGTCACACGACCTCTCATAGCACATGCATTGAACCGATGCGCCGGCCAAGAGGGCCCCACTCGCTGCAGGCCCGGCTAAACACGCCTCCTCGCCGCATGCAACCGGCTTTAGACTGCCCCGCCTGCCTTCGTTGAATCCACGCGTGTGCCAGCAACACGTCCTTCCGCGAGCCGGCCGGCATTTTTTAACACAAAAAATGACCAAAATATAATTAATTACGCATGGTCTTGACTTGTTGTGCTCACACTGATAGCAGTAACTAGAGGTTTTTATTTATTCATAACTCTCCTCAATTTTTTTGGCTTTGAAGTGAATCATGGTTGTGGACATTATGTATGAATGTGGAGATATCTGTGAACATGAGTTTGATGTGGAAGTTGAACTTGGAATGTTGGGCTTGCGTGTGAACTATACCATGTCCAATGCTTCATCTATTATTGTTTGGAAAGTAATTGATGTTATTACATGACCGAAACAAAAAAATTGTGCCACATCAGTAGATGCACGGACATCACAACGGGCTTGTTGACTGGATAGACATTTGAACCTAGCTACTAAGAAGGAAATTTTGTATTGACAACAATTTTAGATAGCAGGAGATGCCTAGCCTGCTCTGCCTCTGCTAGCTTATTTCTGGCTTCTTCCATCTCTTCTTTGGCATGGGTGAAGAGAGCATCTGATTGCTCTTTTCTCTTCTTCAGGAAATCAGCTACATTTTCAAGGGATACTGCACGCTTTCTTCCAGCCTTTACTAGAGCCATGAGGACACGAACAGCTGACGACTCCACTTGGCTTGTGTGTAATCCAGCATCATCTGGGAATTTGCACCTTGTGTTTAATCCAACATCATTAGGGAACTGGAACCTTGTGTGTATTCCAGCCTCATTCTGGAAACATGATCTTGAGGTTGACCATACTTCCATCCTCGCAGGAACTCCATCCTGACATGAAGTTACTTCTTTTTTAGATCAATACTCAAAGCAACCCAGATCCCTTTAGTAGAAGCCAGATAAATAGAACTGGGAGAAGTGAATTCAAAAGGAAAAAATATAAAAAACAAACTACAAGGTGAGAACACACACTTCCTACATCAAGCTAAAAACGAAAGCATTAGGACGATTAAGACTCTTCTTATGTAACATCGAAGAACACGTGGCTTAAGAGAAACAGAAACTACAACATATACACATCGAAGAACACGAGGCTAAACGAAAGTTATTGAAAGGGTGTGACTTACCAAAGCTCATTTTATAGGTTCAGTGTAGCTCCTCTTTAACTTGCCATGCGCCTTGAAGATTTCCCCAATATCCCGTGTTTGGTCTTCATTGCTCCTCTGCATGTTCGCACTCGTGGTTTTAAAATCTCAACATGGCAGGAAAAATGGAGGCTATAACCAATTACTTTTACGGGAACAATAGCACCTAGGAATTTTGAAGGGTAGGTATGAACAAAATTGGAACTGCACATGTACTGCTAAGTGATTCAATACACACATTACCAATCGAGGAGGAGAACGATGGACGCGGCGGCCTCTATGAGTCATGGTCGGCAACGGGAGTCAGTTCATTGTCCATGATGGTGGTGCTTCCGCGCTTGGCGTCGGCTTCCGGGAAGCAGATCCGAGACCGTGGAAGACGGTGTAGGGGAAGAGGCTCCATGTACGACGACGACGGTGGACCGGCTCCAGTGCGGCGTACGAGGTCGTCGATGAGGCAGATGCGCTGCGGTGGACGAGTGCGCCGATGTAGAAGGGAAGGAGCACGAAGGCTGCGGTACTGTGGAGAAGTCTATTTTGCGGTGGGGATGGAAAATGGGGAGTATTCGGGTGTACTACTCTGGGTGCCAGGGTGGGGTTGGCTGGGTAGGGTGAACCTGAAGTTACGAAAACAGCCCCCTACCAACCGTCATCTGTAGGCCTGTTCCAAAGGCTATGATGGTAACTTCCCACTGCTCGAATCAGGGTCGCGGGAGATTTTCCCGCCGACCTCAAAATTTTGTGACATTGAACTCCCCGTGTGGCGTGTTGGGTGATTCGGCTAAGCAACTAGCGAGTAGTACTAGTGAACTCTGCATATTAGGTTTGACCGAAGTCAAACTTCCTAAAGTTTGACCAAGTTTATAGAAAAATATAAACATTTACCATGCCATATATGTATGATGTGAAAGTACATTCAATAATGAATCTAATGGTATTTATTTGTTATTGTATATGTTAATATTTTTTATTATAAACTTTCTGAGAGTTTACAAATTTGACTTTGACCAATGCTAATACGCGGACTTAAATAAAAACGAAGGGTGTACACATTTTTTTCTTAGTATGTAGTGAATTAACCATTTGTTGAAATTGTGAAATAAATATATTAGGCTACTGACTTTGAATGTAATGGTCTATACAATTCAATAGTTACAATCATTGTCAAATTCCAAGATGTATATGAGGTCTATAGTACTTCACAACATGCTCAAACTCGCATAATCCCAGTCAAATGACAATCAAAATGCATTTCATAGTTATTACTTTGTAGGATGCAACAAAACCAACAATAACTCTACATCAACCATTATAAAAGCAACATTTTGAACATATCCCAATGTGTGAATGAAACGTGCAGAGAGAGCTTGTGAAGATGGAGCAGATAGGGCGAGAAAGACTGTATGTATGTGGATGAGAGAGTAGGAGACAAACCTAACAAAACAGAGAGAGGGAGATAGAGAGATAAAGAGAGAGGAAGAAGTTAGGTCTGTGAGAAAGATGGAGACATGTAATATACGTGAGATGCGTGTGCATCCGGATTCTGTACACGTGGAAGGAGAAGAGACAACAGGTTTGATGAGAGAGCTGGAAAAACATGGACGGGAGGGGAAGGATCTCGTGGGTTGAGGGATTGATAAATTTCTGCGGGGGAGAGAGGGATTAGTAATTTTGTGCGAGAGAGAGGGTGGGGGAGGAGTCAGTCAGCCGTTGTCACATCATCCTGCTTCCAAATGGCCCCGCATTCTCTAGCACAGTGTGGTCACCGTATTCGATATCCTCGATGCCCTCTTTGAAGATTGAGGTGTTGTGCATGCTGGGGTGCAGAGAAGCACAAGCGAGAGTGGTCGCCATATAACCTTGGATGGGGATGAATTGTGTGCTCGGGGGAGGGTGTGTGTGTGCTGTGTGTGTGTGTGTTGTGTGTGTGTGTGTCAGATATTGAGAGAAAACAAACCTAAGGAGAGAAATGTGTGTGTATGTGACGGGAAGCTACATGCTAAATAGGATATTCATGAAGAGATTGTGCGTGCGAGATAGAGAGCGATGTGCGGGCCTTGAGGTGGGCAGGGGCCGGGTGAGGATATCAAAATGTGCGCGTTGATGCATGTGTTACATGCGATCATGCGAGGGATGGGCGAATCGAGAGAGATGGTTGTTGTGTTACGGATGCTCCTCTCTCTCTCTCTCACACACACACAAGTAAAATAGAAGACTGTTTTCTCATGTATACACAAGTACACAACGTATCGACATCTGTCTATGTCTCACTCATGCATGATCATTTGCACATTCACACCTCTCTATGTCTCTATCACTCGCACACCGTCTCCACATTGCCCTTCCGCCACAACACACATATGGACACATACACACGTTCTCTCTCAGTCACACACACAAAATCAGTTTAAAAAAAACTAGGGTGCACCTTAAACGTCCAAATCCAAATAAACACGAATTGGAGCTAAATTCAAATATATGGAAATATTGTAGCGTCAAGAACTTTTCTAGGAAAAAAAGTTGAGTAATATTCGGGGATTGTTTTCACACAAACAAAAAGGTTCGGTGGATGTCCTTCGAGCGTGACACGGTGACGCACCGTTCGATCGACCGCGCGGCCGCGGTTCACGCGCTTCCACAGGATTTTGTATCGTGGCTGTGGTAACTAATAAAAGCGCTGCCTAAGTCTAATGTTTACGTGTACTAGTATGGTTTTATTTTAAGTTTGACCAACCGTATATAAAAATAAACTAAGCTCCCATACGCGCACTCATCAATATGTCGCCGCCGCCGTTGCGCATGCCGGCGCCCGCCTGCTCTGGCCAACAATTTATTGCCCATCACTGCCGTGTCGCTGCCAAGCCGAAGGCTCGCCCGCTCATGTTTAGCATACGAAGGATAAATCATGGCTGCTGCCAGGGTCAGCATTGAAGGCCGAGAGGAGGACACCAGGCTTGCCTTCCAGAGATCGAAGGGCTGGCCTACAACAAGGCCTATCTGACACAGGACATCACTGTCGTTCCTAAAGTCTACATAACGAATTTCACTCTTCCGTCCTTGAGGAAGTTCTTAAAATCCTGTCACTCAACGTCGGCATGGCATATGTGGTAGACCAAGCACATGTTATGTACACAAACCTGGATCACGGCGGGCTTCTTCTTCTCTGCCTCCTTTATTTTCTTCTCTCTTTGCAGGACTGTGGTGTACTCAACATCTAGCCCAGCGACCCACTCATCCGTTGAACTGTTGAACATGCGTAGGAAGCGATCAAGGCATACTTTCACCATCGCGGATCCACGTGTGTAGATGACGAAGAACTCATCGCCGGTGATGGCTCTAACCTGGTACTCAGCGACGACCATGGAGATTTGGGAGGCCATGGATTTTGTAGGAGGGTTAGGACAAGTTAAACTTGTGTAATGTGAAAGGACGGGACGACCGGGAGCGAACTATTGTAAGGTACTGTACTAGTAGAAGACGGGGACGAGTAGGGTGTGCGAACGGCGTGGGGTTGCTGGCTTGCCCGGTGGATAAATGGCTGCAAGCCCCCAAAGAGTTCTCGAGAACTATGCGGGACCCAGTAGATGTCATGTCTACTAGACCCATATCGTAGGCCCGACGGTATAGCTTCTGCCTATTGGCACGCCATGCCGACGCGTGGGTAACACTACAAAAAAATACACTTCTATGATGATACGTGTTTTTCACAGTAGGTCGCTTTTTTTCATGCATGTACATCCATGAAAAATTTATGACAGAATCAAGATAGTCATACCTGTGCTATCGTAGAAGTGTTCCATGACATTACCAAAATTATCATCACGGAAGTGTCCACTTCCATGACGATAAATCGCACATCACAAAAGTGCTTTCGTCAAGGGTGACCGACATGTGGCATCCACTGTAACGGAACGCCGTTAAGCTATCTGGTCGGGTTTTGGATCCAATAACCCGTTAACATCCCCGACCAATGGGGATTTTCCACGCGTAAAATCATCATTGGCTGGAGGAAACACGTGTCGGCTCATCGTTTGGACAGATGTCAACCACTCATTGGACAGAAAGCGTCTATGATACGTCGACACGTGGCATGGCCCAACAGAGGCCCATTCCTATGAAAAGGCCGGCCCATTTGACTTGGTCAAAAGGTGGCGGGCCGGCCCATGGAAAGCGTGTTAACGGCCTGTTCGCATATAGCCCATTTACAGCCCGCTAACCCAAGGCCCATTACGCCCTATCCGAATTAGGCCCAGTAGCGTCATCTGGCCCATCCAATATGATTCCAGCCCGTTTTCACTTCTGGCCCATGTATGGCCCATGACGTCTTTCGGCCCATATGAGGCCCTATGTAACTCTTGGCCTATTAACGGCCTATGGTGAAACTGGCCCGTAATGAATAGTGTATCACTTTACACCCATTAACGGCCCGTGGTGAAACTGGCCCGTAATGAACAGTGTATCACTTTATACCCATTAATGGCCCGTTATTCCGTTGGGCCGTTTCCAGCCCATGTTATCTTTCGGCCTTCTCAGAGCCCATTTATTCTTGGGCTCATTTCCAGCATTCGTTTACTTACGGCCCGTTACTGTCATTTTCTGCTTGTGGGCCAAATTCAGCCCGTGGTTACAGTCGGCCCGTTTGTGGTCCGTTCATACGTTGGGCCATTTTCATAGCATCATCAAATACGGCCTATAAACAATGGCCTGTTACGGTCGGCCCATGAACGAACGATTCCAACTCTAGCCCATTTACGGCCATAATGCGGTCTGTTATTGGCCCATGTTATTGGCCGTTTTCATAGCGTCATCAAATAAATAAGCAAGCAACTAATGCTAGGCTATCACGGCTATTACACATATTACATCCACTAGGCATCAAAGTTCGCCACCAGTGCAAATATAGGGAACAAAGCAGCATATCATATACACTAGCCGTCAAAATTGGCCACCAGTGCAAATAAATGCGGCAGCAAAACAAGAGCATAACTGAAACAACTTCAGAAGAGCTCAAGAAACGTTATCCTGGGTATCCACCATGCTGGCAATAAGCTTAGCAAGCTGATTAGCTTTGTCCTGTTTGGCGCTAAAATCCTCCAACGCTTGTTGTTGCACCAAAAAGTATGCATCTAAATGCTCCAGGGACTTGTGCAGTCCTTCCGCTTCTTGTCGCAGCACAGCTGTTCGATGTCTTTCAGCTTGTAGTTGAGACTCAAGAAACTGAACTGATTCAGATAGTGAGTTTGAATAGCTTGTGCAAGCGGTAGTGGCCAGTAACTCCAACACTAAACCAAGACAGGATGTGTCACTATCCTGAACCTTATCTGCATTACTTCCTTTACCATTGCTTAATAAGGCACTCTTCCCCAATATTCTGTCAGCATTCTAAAAGAAGAAACAAGTAGACACATAACAAGTTTAGCACGTACTAGTATATGAAACTCATTTCGGTGAACCAGTTCATTAGTAAGGTGGACAGGATTAAAATACCAAGTCTTCTATTGCCAAGTACTAGTACATAATAAAAGCATCAAACAAACATATATCTATGTCCTATGGTAGCAATGGAATCTTAAATTAGAACAGTTGTTCTTCAGGTTTAGGCACTTGTTCTACATGAACAGAGTACAGTAAGACCCAAGAATATAATACTTAAAATAGAAAATGAGCTCATAGACCTTACCACATTCTTGGTTCGGGACCAGTACAGAACAAGGCGTTCCCAGTCATCGTCTAGTAAATGTGTCTCAGGAGAACGTAAGGGAATTTGATGAGTTTCTTTGCTGGTGAAGTACGTTTTCTTCAGGTAATTCCGATACTGCCACCAAGAATTCTTGAAGATAGCAGAGGTATTAGCACAGGTTACCTCATCCCGAGTTTCCAAATCAGTCCTTCTCTATAGAGAAAAATGGGAAAATTTGCTGTATTATAACCATCATGGAGGTAGGATGTATGGGACGAAGCAAAGTAATTGCCATGAATAACATTACTTACACATAACTCCTGGACAAACACATGCAACTGGCATTTTCCTTCATCTTCAGTATAATATTTCCAAGATGGGAAGATACACACATACGATTTAACAACATCAAATGCGATAGATGCTAAACTACGACTAGCTGGTTGTGCTTCCTCCACAGGAATAAGCATACTAACTGGTGGAGTTGGGCTTTGCCATGAAAGTACTGGCCGTTTGGGCACTGGAGCTGCCATACTAACTGCTCTTGTTTGGGAGATCTGTGGTGGAGATGGTGATGTGTCAACAGGAACTGGGTTACTATCGGCTGGGGTTAGATTGGGTGAAGCTAGTTCTCTGTCCATCGTAGTAAGGGTACAATTTGCGAGAGTTTGGGTTATGTGTGGTAGGGCTGGTTCTTGTGCATGTACAATCAGGGTGCTATCTCCACCAAGAGGTAGCACTGTTTTATTTGAAGACTGTGTTTTTAGTCCGCTAGATACTGGCATCACCCACTCCAATTCAAATGGCTGATAAACAGGAAACATAGTTGAATGTACAGACATTGTATGAGAGACATATGCAATAGATAGTGTGGAAAAAAGAGGGCATGAAATAGTTGACATGTATATTGTTTAACTAAAACGGATAGCATGACATAATTTCACATATATGATGTCTATCTAAACTGGATACCATAGCATAACATAATTCAAACATATGATGAATAACTAAACAGGATCACATGCCATAATTCACCTACATGTTATCTAAGTAATCAGGATCGCATCATTTAATTCACATATGTGATTTATATGCTAAACAGAGGGCATTCGATATGATGTCTGAACTAAGAACATGGTGTTGAATATTGTGTATATGATGTCTAAACTATGCAATGCAAGACACCATATGCATGATATGAACAGTATAACCGTGCCAAGTTAGAGCATACACCTCAGTGGGGGAATAGGACTGGTCATCTGTCTCTAAATCCATCTGTGAGGAGCTATCGGGACCTAACAAGAGATCTTCTTCGACAGGTAGCACTGTCTGCTCTGAAGGCCTTGTTTTCACTCCATATTTTTCCATCTCCCAACCAAATAGCTGATTCACAAGAAGAGTAGTTTAATGTACAAACATTGTCGACAAATGGAAATGTAATGAAGAAAATGATGTGCAAGATATCATTCAAATATATGATGCCTGGTTAAACAGGATGGCATTGCACATTTCACATATATTATGGCTGGCTAAAATACATGAGACTGCATAATTCCCATATATGATATAGAAACTAAATATGTGGCATTACAGAACATGTCTAAACTAAGAAGATGACATATATGATGTCATAAGTAGGCACTGCAAGGCAAAATATGCATGATATGACTAACATCATCATGCCAAGGTAGAGCAAACACCTTGGGGGGTAAATAGGAGTGGTCAGCGGCGTCCGAATCTGCCTCAGAACAGATATCTTTCTCTGGATTACAATCTGGAGAGGGGTGGGGAGGGTTTGCAATTGAACCCACCATGGAGCGATGTCTGCATGACATTGTATTGCCGCGCAGAACTCTTCTCTTTTTCTCTACATGTTCAGCATGACTGTGTACAATATCTGACATGCATACGAAAAAATATGGTGAGATTATGTAAGGAGAGCATGCAGAAATTTAGAGTGATGGTAACAACCAGTAGATCGATGTTTTTCCGTTGAACCAAAATAGCCCTAATGGATCGACGTGAATGTATAGTAATAAGTGGTGCAACAAGTGTACAACCTCTTTGTCGTAGCCGTGTCGACCTCAGCATCATTGGGTTGGTCGCTGAAGCAGTCGAGGCAGAGGTGGCTATCGGAGGTGTGGAGGAAGATCTGAGGAATCTGTAGACGGCGTCCAGGGCACTGCTCTGTTGTGACGGATCATTCTATCGTTGGAGCAGCTCCAGTGAGCCGTAAGACGTCAAGGCTGAAGCAGCACAAGACAGACATCGTCAATCTCAAGTGGGATTCTAGTAGCATCTCCAATAGATGATGTAAAATGGATGTAAAATTAACATCACCAAAAACCACCTGACTACAACAGAAGATGTAAAAACTGTTGACTCTGAACTTAACTGTTGAAACTGAAATTTACTGTGGAATCTGAATGCTACTGTCGAAACTGAACGCAATGGTAGCGGAGAGGCACTTGACATGTAGTTTAGGGAGGGCCTGCAGTTCATCTTCAACCTGCACTCCCCTGAGCCGCCAGCCACCACCGGCCGAACCGCCGGCCCCAGCGCCGCCTCGCCGCCCCGAAACAACTCACCACCACCGCCTCGGCTAGACCTCTAGGCCCCCCGCCCCCACCCTGAACCCTAAGATAGATAGTGGGGTACCTCACCGGCGAGCCACCGTCCCCGCTGCGGGTGGTTCTTCCTTAACTCCGGTGAGCCCCCCCAACCCCTGAAAATCGACTGACCCAAAAGTTGATTCAGTCGACTAAAGTGTGGGTTAATCGGAGCAGAGCAGCAGCACGAGCGAGGGGGAGAGCAGCAGTAGCAGCTGGGCGAGCGAGCGATCGAGCGAGAGCCAGAGCAGCAGCAGCAGATCCGGCTGGCATGGACGCTGATGTCTACTACACAACCTTCTTCTTGTAGACGTTGTTGGGCCTCCAAGTGTAGAGGTTTGTAGGACAGTAACAAATTTCCCTCAAGTGGATGACCTAAGGTTTATCAATCCGTAGGAGGCATAGGATGAAGATGGTCTCTCTCAAGCAACCTTGCAACCAAATAACAAAGAGTCTCTTGTGTCCCCAACACACCCAATACAATGGTAAATTGTATAGGTGCACTAGTTCGGCGAAGAGATGGTGATACACGTGCAATATGGATAGTAGATAAAGGTATTTGTAATCTGAAATTATAAAAACAGCAAGGTAACTAATGATAAAAGTGAGCGTAAACGGTATTGCAATGATAGGAAACAAGGCCTAGGGTTCATACTTTCGCTAGTGTAAGTTCCCTCAACAATACTAACATAATTGGATCATAAAACTATCCCTCAACATGCAACAAAGAGTCACTCCAAAGTCACTAACAGCGGAGAACGAACGAAGAGATTACGGTAGGGTACGAAACCACCTCAAAGTTATTCTTTCCAATCAATCCGTTGGGCTATTCCTATAGGTGTCACAAACAGCCCTAGAGTTCATACTAGAATAACACCTTAAGACACAAATCAACCAAAACCCTAATGTCACCTAGATACTCCAATATCACCTCAAGTATCCGTGGGTATGATTATACGATATGCATCACACAATCTTAGATTCATCTATTCAACCAACACATAGGACCTCAAAGAGTGCCCAAAGTTTCTACCGGAGAATCATGACAAAAACGTGTGCCAACCCCTATGCATAGGTTCCCAATGTCACGAAACCCGCAAGTTGATCACCAAAACATACATCAAGTGGATCAAATGAATAACCCATTGTCACCACGGTTATCCCACGCAAGACATACATCAAGTGTTCTCAAATCTTTAAAGACTCAATCCGATAACATAACTTCAAAGGGGAAACTCAATTCATTACAAGAGAGTAGAGGGGGAGGAGAAACATAGGATCCAACTATAATAGCAAAGCTCGTGATACATCAAGATCGTATCGTCTCAATAACACGAGAGAGAAAGAGAGATCAAACACATAGCTATTGGTACATACCCTCAGCCCCGAGGGTGAACTACTCCCTCCTCGTCATGGAGAGCGCCGGGATGATGAAGATGGCCACCGATGAGGGATCCCCCCTCCGGAAGGGTGCCGGAACAGGGTCCTGATTGACTTTTGGTGGCTACAGAGGCTTGCGGCGGCGGAACTCCCGATCTAATCTCCGTTCTGGAAGTTTTAGGGTACGGCGATATATATGGGTGCAGGAAGTACGTCGGAGGAGCCACGGGGCCCCCACAAGGCAGGGGGGCACACCCTAGGGGGGTGGGCGCGCCCCCACCCTCGTGGGCAGCCCGTGTCTCCCCTGACGTGCACTCCAAGTTCCCTGGGTTGCTTTCCTTCCAAAAATAACTTCTCCAGTTGATTTCGTTCCGTTTCGACTTCGTTTGATATTCCTTTTCTTCGAAACACTGAAATAGGCAAAAACAGCAAATCTGGGCTGGGCCTCCGCTTAATAGGTTAGTCCCAAAAGTAATATAAAAGTGGAAAATAAATCCCAATATTGCCCAAAACAGTAGATAATATAGCATGGAGCAATCAAAAATTATATATACGTTGGAGAAGTATCAGATGCCGCCGCCGAAGGGGCCTCACACTGGGGGAGAGCCGCCGTGGAGATGTCGCCCGTGGCACCGGCTTCAAGGTAGCCGCTCCATGGGGGTGTGGGATGGAGCACTGTCGGCGCCGGGAGGTTGAGTTAAGGAGAAGGTGCGATGCGATGAGTGTACAACCTCTTTGGTGGCGCCGAGTAGACCTCGGCTTTGTCCGAGGAGTCGGTGAGGATGATGCGGTTCCGGTGGAGCAGGTTAAGGCGGCACTGTGGGGATGGAGCAGCCGCGATAGACGAGGCAATCGTCGGAGCAGCTCCTTGGAGGTGGAGGATGGGGCAGCTGAACCGGCAAGACGGTGAGATGGATGACGGATCGTCATCTGGGGAGGTGGACGAGGGACGTCGGGCTATTGCGCTGGACGACGTCGTCAGGGAAGAGGCTCTGGCTGGGCAGCGGTGACGTGGAGGACAGAGGAGGGTGGGGTTTCGCGGCTGGAGCGGAGAGGTTATGGCGGCCTGGGATTTTGAATGGCGAAAAGGGGGCGATGGGAGGGGGTGAAGCATGACTTAGGAACACGCTTGTCCAAAATGTAGGGTGTGTTACAAAAGTACCCCCCACCGATTTGAACTAGTGGCCCTTTCGGCTCAGGGTTAGAAGGGGGATTTCGCATGTCGGGATTTGGCGCGTTGTAATTTCGGGATAGCAAGGCGCGGGTTGTGAAGGCACCAGTTTTGGGAGCACGATATCTGAATTTTCGGGATATAACAATACGCGGGTTGAACTTTAGGGACAAGCCTAACGTGTAGTAATATTGTACTTGTACGTACCAAATTAATTCGCACTTCCCTCAACCAAAAAGAAAACGAAAAAAATAAAACTATTCACACCACACAAAGAGAGAGTCTTGCCCCGTTTTACTATACAAATGCTATTCAAAGCTACTCCCTCCTTCCATCTCTATAGGGCCTAATGCGTTTTTTGATGCTAACTTTGACCAAATATTAGAGCAATGATATATGACATGCAACTTACACAAAGCACACTGTTAAATTCGTCTGTGAAAGGTTCTTTCAATGATATAATTTTCATATTGTGCATGTCATGTACTATTAATCTTATCAATAGTCAAAGGCGGTCTTAAAAAATCTCATTACGCCCTATATAGATGGAAGGAGGGAGTATGAATCCATGTTATGTCCGATTAAATTTTTTTGCTTGCTATATAATGCATGTAACCTACTCATACCAGCATTTTAGTGCATTCCAAATGTCTATACTACCGCTGCAATTCGAACTAAATTTGAATTTGTTTCTCTATTTCAATAAGAATCTACAATCATGATTGTTGCAACTTCAACCATCATAGTTTCCTTGCTATCCGCCAGATATAAATTAGACGGCCTATAATGCAGGATGGCAGGCACACCATCATCAACAACTCCGTTTTTATAAGAGTAGAGATAAAACATATTAAATGTAGTATACCATGTTCATAACCACACCATGTGTATCACCGTTATATATATTCACACATCTGTCGGTTTGAAACACTATGATAAATTCTTTAAATACCTGAATTCCCTTTTTATAATGAAGTATATATGATCTCTATTCGTATTTTACACCCACACAACCCTCTTATCTTTGTAGCTAGCGCTAACTTTCTCTTGTGCATGCACACGCCCGCATCCCTCTCACCCTCCCTCAGCATTCTCTAGCTCCATTGTGCAAATTCATCTGTTCACTTTAGGTCGTTCACCCATGGTGTGTGTAGGCCCCCCAGCTCCTTTACGGCACACATCGATCAATATGCCTCTCTAGCCAGGTGTGCCTAGCACAAACACAAACTTCCCCTCTTCTCTTGTCACCGTCCATGCCTCACTCCCACCACTCTTTTCATCGTTCTCGTACTCGCACACTCCTCCCCCTCGATATAGTATGCCTCTCGTACCACCTCCTACATGCATCCCTCTCTCTCTCTCTCTCTATCCTTCTCTTCGTGCCTCATTTGCTTCTAACACACACACATGCATGTATACCGATCGATCTCCCAACATATACCTAGATCGACTTTAACTACCCCCCATCGATCGACGTACCTCACAAGTTATGTCTCGACTTTATCTTACAAAGGGCGATTGATCTTCCTATGTAGTTACATCTGCTTACCACAGCCACATCGCCCCCCCCCCTCATCATTCGTGCATGCCTCCTGACCCGTCTCTCACACGCACGTGCACAGACAACAAGCAGCCATCTCCTCTCTTATTGATATTGCGGGCGTGCCCTCCGTTTGTCAGGGAGCCTATCCCACCATTTGTTAGAAGCAACTCCACTACCACCCCCCAACACTCTAGCTCTGTCTCTCTCCCAACCTTATTCATCTCCTGCACATATGCATGGATGCCGGTCGATCTCCCTTAATACATGAGGTAGATCGGTCTCCTTAATACATGAGGTAGGCCTCTCCCTTCCTCCACACATATACCAGCCATTGTACCTCTATAGTTAATTGGTCCTCCCTCTTCCCCCACCACACAACGATAATCAAGTGCTGCAGGTAGGTATCCATGCCACAGAGACAAACTGCACATGTCCCATCTCACGTTCCAGTAGGCCAGCCACTCTATATCTTTGACGTGGGCACACACAAATTCGATGGCACTCTTTATCGATCGCGTGCGCGCGCACACACACACACATCATCCCTCTCTTCGATTCTATGGACACCTCAAGCCGATGATACCTCCACTCTCTTCTCGTGGATCGCCCCTCTATATATATGTTATATCTAGGACTCTATTTCACACACATTGCATATGTTAAATTTTTTGATTGACACCCCCAAACTCTCAAGAACCCACACACTATATCTCTCTAGGTTTGTATCTCTCTCACACACCCCCACGTAGGTGGTGTACGTATACAAGAAGAGAATAGGTGCACCGTGCACGTACTCACGCTTCGTGCCCAACCACACCCGCGCGGGTACACGGTGGAGCTCATTTCTTCGAAGAAGCTGAATTTGTTTTTGAAACATCAAGTGGCCAGAGACTCGAAAACTTATTTGCCCATTAGTGACTTGTCAGGGCGGTGGATTTTAGTTTGTACAATAATGTTGCATCCACCTAAAGTAACGAAAGTTCTTACGTAAACTTCCTAGTAATTCCCTCTTCGTAGGTGCAGCATGACTCCTAACATTTGTAATATCAGTTTGAAACTTGTAATATTGCCGTGTCCTATTCCCGCGTTTTCAAAATACTGCGAATCAAACATGTCCTGAGTTGGTGATGATGTTGTGCCTCCCATCTTTCACCAATAGCCGTCGGATCTATATCTGACGCATACAAACCAAGCTTCTCCATTTTTGCAAAAAGATGCTTGCACTTGTTCCCTATTTACAAACAACTCCTTGTCTCTCACACTCCAGGAGTAGAAGGCCGTGGAAAAATCTGGCGCGATGGCCGCTGCCAGAGCCGTCCACTCCCAATCTTGGTGTTCCGTGCAATGCACGGGCATCTACGCACGGGAAATTATGTCGAACAAGGCTAGTTGTAAACAGGCTAGCTCTACAGCCATGATGATAGTGACTGCAGACGGTGAGGCTGACTATGGTATGCCGAACACGGCGCCTATACTCAGGTGTCATCTCCGGCGCAGGGTCTTGTCACTTCACTGTGAGGAGTAGCACATAATAATTTGACCAACGGGTAGTACAGTGCTAGTACTCCTACTACTACATTGGTAGTACTACTACTAGTACTAGTAGCACCACTGTCTGGATTTAGGAGTACTACCACGTCCACCGGCACCGAGGAACGTCTCCAGGTAGTATTGCTTGAGGCCGCCAGGGCGAGGGGCCGCTTGGACGAAAGCTTCGTCTCCTTGTTCGACGAGGTCCTCGTCGGTTTCCTCAACAAGTTCACCGTCGTCAAGAAGCTTGCGGACGACTTTGACGTAAGCCTCCAGTTGACGCGCCCAGGCTCTGCGATGCCCGCCACCCTCAACAACCACTATGGTAACAACCTCTTCGGCGCACTGGTGGCCCTGCGACTGCCCGCCATCGCGCTGGAGAATGTCCACCTCAAGGTCACGCTCGCCGCGCAGCGCCTGGCGTAGCAAGACACCATCGACATAATCACCCATGTCTACACGCAAATCGTCCACAAGGACTACTACATGCAAGAGGAGGACGATAGGACGCTGGCCTTCTTGGAGTGCAGGGCAACCTTGGACGACACTGTTCAGAAGCACATTGAGCTCGCCGCCAACGCCGCTGCTCCTCACACGTCGGTTGGTGACCCGGCGCACTAGGGCGTGAGGATGTCGTTGAACGTTGATGGATCCATATGTATTTTTATCTTTCTGTCAAATCCATGTAGTAGTATATGATACTACAGTAATTATCTTGTCGGATGGCTGAGAAAACAGGAGGGAGAAGAGATGGCTGTAGCACGGACTCCAAGAAAATTGGTGTCAGATGGGACTCGTGTGGGTGGTGTGTGCCGTACTGCTAGACGTGAATGCTACTGAGTTATGGCCCATGCCACCCCACTATATCGAGGTACGTAGAACAAATTTCCTGCAGTCCGTGCTCAGCCCTCCTCTATCTCTCTTCTCAGCCAGCCAGCGGACGCGCGGAGCCCATCGTCTGTTTGCTCACATGCGACCCCACATGTCAATGAAAATGCAAGAGGACCCACTGAACCTGCACATCTTTCACCTCGACGTGCTGGTGATGAAAAACAAATCCAATAAAGATCTTCGGTGGTCTCTTTTGGAGTTACTCAAGAGTAGTAAGATTCTATTTATAGTTTAACCCAAGATGCACATCTCGTGGCTTCAACTACTACTCTATTTTCTTTCATGACACGACCTGGATGCTGGATGTCCCACGTGTCGGCAAAAGGAGGAAGAACCCGACCAAATCTTCGTTCTGCTATCGGATGAGATTAGTGCACTTGTTGATACTCCTACTAGAATAGAGGCTAGACATGAGACTAGATGCGAGGAAGCAATGCCTACTTCTTTACACTCAAAGAAGAAAGAAGCACACAACATCAAGCCTCCGCAGATCAATAATGAATGCATCGAGAAGGCACTAATCCAACTTACAGGAGTAGTAAAATGTATTCTTATGGTTCTTGTTTTCTTTGGTCTTGCTTTTCTAGTCAAAATTATCGTTGGAGTTCATGCAAAACGGAGGTCCGTTTGGGGTCATGCGTTGGAGTTAGCCTTACAAGTGGGACCGCAGTTAAGGAAACCGACTATCGGCAAACCCCCACCTCGCCCGCCACGCGATGGCTGAAGTTAGAGAAATGACGAGGTCGAAGACATTGCTCTAGCACGGACTCCAAGAAATAATATGGTGTCAGATGGATGTCGTGGTGGTGGCATGTGCCGTACTCCTGGACGTGAATGCTTGTTCTGGCCCATGCCACCCTACTACTCCTACTACTTACTCCTACTAGTATATAGTATACTAGTATCGAGGATTCGAGGTGCTGGTTACGTACAATGAACACATTAACATATGGCTACAGTAAAAACACCCGCCCGACGCGTGAAGCATGTGAAGCTAGTACAAATTTAGAGAAGCGACTCGAAAGCCATTCATAAATTTAGTAAGTTTATCACAGGCATATCATTTTATTACATACAACAGGTCATCAACCCACATCGACAACGAGGATACATTATAAATACTAAAGTTTTCACCACACAACAAATAACAAGCCATGAAATGAACTTCAACTCAACCATTCCGCGGCATTGGAAACGCTTGCTTTGAACCACAACTGATTCTCTAGGACGGGCCATCTGTTGTCGATCTGGAGACCAACGCAGGACCGATCATCCAGGCTGAAGCGGCCTACTATATCAGTACGAGGGTAGGGAACCACCCAAATGTCCGAGTTATAGACACAGTTGCTTCTCATAAATGTGTCAACAACAGTTGGATCGCCTTTCACCATCATCAGATAGTTTTTTCCAAGGAAGAGTGAGTTTTCTCCAAGACTATCATTTCTGTGCCAGGGGGAAGGAGTTGGTTCTAGCACACTAGTATCCATCCCGAATACCATGCAACGGGTGTTGGAATAGGTCCGGAGAGTGCGACCATGGGAGACACCTTCTTCCTTACGAGTAACATCATCACTGGGTTGTATACACACAAGAAGAGGCGATCCATCAGAATTAGTTGCCAGGCGCCACAGAGTATATCGGTGCTGCTCGTCCTCATGCTCGTGATCATCACCATCATCATCTCCCCCTTGGTTATAAATTTTTTCAAGTATAGGTGGTGGGATGTTCACAGGACCTTGGAAACACAAGAAGAAGGTTAATTAGTAAAGGGAAACTTGCTAACCCGCATGCATGTGGATGAAACAATTATAATTATGGTGGAAGACAAACATACCGAAACTACGAGGATACCATGCAAAAAGAGTGCCACGAGTGGTGGCAGCAAACACAAGGCCCTCGTATTGAATTGCATCACAGTACTCATTCGTGCATAGAAACTAAATTTTGAGCAATGTCCATCGAGTCAAACCACTAAGGATGGCAACAAGCTTGTCGAAGATAGCAACAACTTCATAGTTGTTGTAATTCCAAGAGCGGTTGGGAACTCGACAAATTGCTATCTTCCGTAGAAGACAGTCACCATGATCGTATTTGAACGCGCGTACATTACCGGTGTGCTCAACCTCTGGGCAGTGTGCTGAGATTTTTGGAAGTGGAACCGGTGACGAGTGTACACATTCACAAGTTCCCACTCGCAGTTGGACCCAATGTAAACAACCCAATCTCCATTTGCGCCCACCCAAGCCTTGCCCTCGAGCGATGGCATCTTAACATCATACGTATCATTATCAAGCGGCATCAACTGGCACAGGGCGAGGCCTCCGTCGTGCCGGCGCCAGTCATCAGGGTCACGGCGAAGAAGATAGGGGAGATCAAACCGCGCCTTGACTCTTGGGTTCTTTGTAATGATGTTATTAGTTGAGTCGAGAATGGGCTTGAACGAACCTGCCATGCTAGCCGAGGTGATGAAGTCGCACCGATCAATGAGTTCCTCCACCACGTCATCTTTCAGATCGGGGCAAGAATAACGGGGTCGTTTCCGGCCTGTTCCCTCCATGGAGATGACGATCGAACAATGGCAGAAGAAAGGGTGAAGGGCTGAAGGAAAATGGAGGAGGGAGAGGAAGAGCGTGCGACAGCAGTTCCAAATCGAGAGGGAAAGGCGAAGAGTCGGTGGACGGTTGCGAGTTTGCCACGGTTCACGAAGAGGCGCCCCGGCCTACACGTCCGTTTGGAAATACTCCTACTACTCTCCGTCGTCTCACTGATATGTTGGAACGGGACCACATGTCAACGAAACATGGTGTGTAATTTCTCGTGCAAAATTCGATCTGGCCGCATTGGCCCGAGGTGCTGCATTAGTTACCGACCTTTATTTTTTTAATGGTGTGCCGATCAGTTTTGAAGCACGACTAACTGGTAATGTACGTGGAGAGGATGACAGTAGGGACCAGCCAAGGTCATGGCAGTACGCAAGCAAGTGCCTCCTTATTTCAAGCCAATAAAAAATGGCTCCACCTAGTGGATTTCTGACATCTGGGTCCCATGCCATTGTCAACGTAGTCAATAAACGGGAGAATTGCACAACGAGCGGCTGACACCAGGGACCCAGCAGCTGGCCTAGTTATTTTTGTTTTGGGTTAATTTGATAAATGCCAGTCCAAATCTAGTTTATCCGAGAAATGCCACTGCAATTTCCAAACTTTGAAAAATGCCATTTCATGCCATTTCTAGTGGCATTTTTGGAAGTCTGGAGTGGCGTTTTTCAAAGTTTGCAAACTGAAGTGGCGTTTTTCAAAGTTTGCAAAAATTGCAGTGGCATTTTTCAAAGCTTGGACATTGCAGTGGCATTTTTATGAATTGCCATAATTGAAGTGGCATTTATCTAATTTGTTTTTGAGACGGAAGCAGGGTGTCAACTGGGCTGTGCGGGACACTCTTGCCTGTCTAGACAACCTTTTCTTTTATGTTTACCACAGACCAGCCCAGTAGTTTTTTTTCTTTCTGAAAATGGCTAGCCTAGTTCTTTCGTGATTTTTCAAGTAAGTCGCTTTATCAGGCCTGCTGGGCTGCAAATCTTTCAAGATGAGGAGACCTTCATTCGGCTGGCCGAGAAAATGGCCTATCAGTAATGAGAAATGGGCTGTACATTTTTAAAAGGGACAATTGCATTTTTTGCCCCTAGTTGGTTCCTACCCACGGGTTTTGCCCATAATTTTCGAGCTTGCTCAGTTTTGCCCTTACTTTTTCCGTCGTGGTCCCTCGGATGCCCTTTTACCGTTTGACCAAAACTTTGAAAATTCATAACTAATTCATATGAACTCCGAAAAATGCAAATAAGATATCAAAATATTTAGATAAACATTACCTTTACGTGCATATCATTTGCATTCAGGACAAAAGCACCCTTTAAACTACCCGAGGCAATTAATGTTATTAACATTATTAAAAATAAAAAGGTATAAACAATATTTTTTTCATGAATAAAAATTACATGCAAATGTAGGTGATGTTTTCTGAACATGCAGATATCTTATTTGCATCTTTCTGAGTTCGTGTCATCTTGTTATGAATGTTGTAATGACTTTGACCATTATTTGGAAACTTCAAAACAAATTGATACGAACTCAGAAAAATGCAAATAAGATATCAGGATGTTCAAGAAACATCACCTACATTTGCATGTAATTTTTATTCATGAAAAAATATTGTTTATACCCTTTTATTTTTAATAATGTTAATAACATTAATTACATCAGGTAGTTTAAAGGATGCTTTTGTCCTGAATGCAAATGATATGCACATAAAGGTAATGTTTATCTGAACATTTTGATATCTTATTTGCATTTTTTTGAGTTCATATGAATTAGTTATGAATTTTCAAAGTTTTGGTCAAACGGTCAAAGGGCATTCGAGGGACCTCGACGGAAAAAGTAAGGGCAAAACCGAGCAAGCTGGAAAAGTAAGGGCAAAACCCGTGGGTAGGAACCAACTAGGGGCAAAAATGCAATTGTCCCTTTTTAAAACACATCAAACCGGCAATTATTTTCAAATATCTTTTTTTCATGTCGAGATTTTAAATTGCATTGATTTTTATGCGTGGACAATTTATTGGATTTTATATTGATATACATTTATTTTTAAAATCAGTCTGAATGTGACTCGAAATTTCGGGATTAAAAACAGTTCAGACCGCACCGACATATGCAAAATTATGTATAATTTTTTAACCGTGGCCACAATATGGGATGTAATGCTAACATAAAGAATATGGGCTCAAAAAACCCCGTAAGAATTAGCAAATGGGCTGTAAATTATTTGAAATAATGGCAGATGGGCTGTATGTTGTTTTCCACAGATTAGAGGCTTTCCACAGATGGCCTGTATACTGTTGGATGTCCATCCAACGACGGTCGTGCTTCATCAATATCTGCTCTTCCTGCTCCAGCTGCTCAAACAAGCGCCGGCGGGACTGCCTGCTCCCTCCTCCTCGCGGCCGGCTGTGCTGCCGCGCAGGCCTCACCGCCCCACTGTACTCCCATCGCTGGCCTAGCCATCCCTCTACTCACCCACACCTGCTGTTATTCTCCGGCGACGGCAGACGAACCAGTAAACCCTCATACAGTCGTACTCCCCTCCGCGTGGGAAACAAAAACAACGGCCGAGTCTTCCCTGCCTTCGTGTCGTTCCCTTCCTAGGCCACGCCGTCGTCCACCGCCCTGGTGCTCTCGGCGTGGCGTGGTCAGCGTGGTCAACGACCGACATGCATCTGAAGTGGACTGTACGTGGAGAGGCTGACAGCTGGGTCCATGGCCGCACGCAAGGAAATGCCTCCTTATTACGTGCAAAATAATGATTTCCTCCACCTGACATCTGGGACCCACCGAAACGGCCTTTGTATTTCGTGAAAAAAAACTTTACCGCCGCTGACAGCTCGGACCCACCAGCTATATCTTTGCACGCAAGGAAGTGCCTCCTTATTACGCACAAAAAAAATGAATACTCCCCCTGCTAGCTGGGACCCAGTATAGTGGGCCTACTAAGTTGACGGGGACGAAGGGCTTTGTCAACTAAGTCAATATGCACGATTCTAGCTCGACCGACCGTACGATGTCCATCCAACAGCCGTAGTGCTTCTTCAACCTCTGGTCTTCTTGCTCCAGCCGCCCAAAGCAGCGCCGGTCGTGCCGCCTGCTCCTGCCTCCCGTGGACGGCTATGCTGCCGTGGAGGCCTCACCGCCCCCATACTACTCCCACCGCTAGCCAGGCCATCCCTCCACTCCACTCACCCACACCCCATGTTATTCTGCCGCGACGGCAGCGCAGCCGAACCAGTGAACCCTCGTACTCCTCTCCGCGTGGGCATCCACTACTGCGTCTTCCCCGGCTCCGCGTCGTCCCCTTCCTAGGCCTCGCCGTCGTCCACCGCCGTGGTGCTGTCGGCGCGGCGTGGTCAATGTGGCCAACGACCGAATTCCATCGGAAGAATACTATACGTGGAGAGGCTGACAGGTGGGTCCACGGCAGGCGCAAGGAAGTGCCTCCTTATTACACGGAAAATAATTATTCCTCCACCTCATAGCAGGGACCCACTGGACGCCCACCAGTATATCGCGAAAAAAACGTTTGCCCCTGACTGCTGGGACCCACCCGACGGGCCACCGTATTTCATGAAAAAAATGTTCCCCCTGCTGTCAGCTCGGACCCACCGGAAGTGCCTCCTTATTACACACAAAAAAATGAATACCCCCTGCTAGCTGGGACCCACCTTAGTGGCAGGCTGACTTGTGGGCCTACTAAGTTGACGGGGATAGAGGGCTTTGTCAACTTAGTCAATATGCACGATTCTAGCTCCAGTGACCGTACGATGTCCATCCAACGGCCGCAGTGCTTCTTCAACCTCTGGTCTTCTTGCTCCAGCTGCCCAAACCAGCGCCGGTCGTGCCTCGTGCTCCTGCCTCCCGTGGCCGGCTGTGATGCGGTGGAGGCCTCACCGCCCCCTCCTACTCCCACCGCTGGCCAGGCCATCGCTCTACTCACCCACACCCCCTGTTATTCTGCGGCGATGGCAGCCTCACACCGCAGCGAACCAGTGAACCCTCGTACTCCTCTACGCGTGGGCATCCACTTCCGCGTCTTCCCCGGCTCCGCGTCGTCCCCTTCCTATGCCTTGCCGTCGTCCACCGCCCTGGTGCTCTCGGCGCGGCATGGTCAACATGGTCAAGGAACGGCTTCCATCCGACGTGGACTGTACGTGGAGAGGCTGACAGCTGGGTCCACGGCCGCAACAAGGAAGTGCCTCCTTATTACGTGCAAAATAATTATTCCTCTACCTGACAGCGGGGACCCACTGGACGGGCCACCAGTATTTTGCGAAAAAAGTCTTTTCCCCCTGATTGCTGGGACCCACCAGACGGGCCACCGTATTTCGCGGAAAAAACGTCCCCCCCTCGCTGTCAGCTCGGACCCACCGGAAGTGCCTCCTTATTACGCACAAAAAAATGAATACTCCCCCGACTAGCTAGGACCCACCTTGCTGGGAGGCTGACTTGTGGGCGTACTAAGTTGACGGGGACGAAGGGCTTTGTCAACTTAGTCAATATGAGCGATTCTAGCTCCAGTGACCGTACGATGTCCATCCAACGGCCGCAGTGCTTCTTCAACCTCTGGTCTTCTTGCTCCAGCCACCCAAAGCAGCGCCGGTCGTGCCACATGCTCCTGCCTCCCATGGCCGGCTGTGCTGTCGCAGAGGCCTCACCGCCCCCTACTATTCCCACCGCCGGCTAGGCCCTGCGGCGATGGCAGCCTCACACCGCAACCGAACAAGTGAACCCTCGTAGTCCTCTCTGCGCGGGCTTCCACTGCCACGTCGTCTCCTTCCTAGGCCTCGCCGTCATCCACCGCCGTGGTGCTCTCCGCGCGGCGTGGTCAACGTGGTCAAGGAACGACTTCCATCGGAGGAGTACTGTACGTGGAGAGAGGCTGACAACTGGGTCCACGGCCACAGCCCAGTTTTTTTTGTGATTTGCCAAGTAAGTCGCTTTGTCAGGCCTGTTGGGCTGCAAATCTTTCAAGACGAGGAGAGCTTTCATTCGGCTGGCCGAGAAAATGGCCCATCAGTAATGAGAAATGGGTTGTATATTTTTAAAACACATCAAACCGGCAATTAGTTTCAAATATCTTTTTTTCCATTTCAAGATTTTAAATTACATTAATTTTTATGTGTGGAGAATTTGTTGGATTCTATATTGATACACATTTATTTTTAAAATCAGTTTGAATGTGAGTCGAAATTTCGGGATTAAAAACAGTTCGGACCACACCAAACTATGCAAAATTTCGTATAATTTTTTAACCATTGCCACAATATGGGTTGTAATGCTAACAAAAAGAATATGGGCTCCAAAAAAACCTTAAGGATTAGAAAATGGGCTGTAAATTATTAGAAATAATGGCAGATGGGATGTATGCTGTTTTCCACAGATTTGAGGCTTTCCTAAACAAAGGTTGACGCACAAGCATTGACTGTTGGATGTCCATCCAACGACCGTCGTGCTTCTTCAATCTCTGCTCTTCCTGCTCCAACCGCTCAAACAAGCGCCGACGGGACTGCCTGCTCCCTCCTCCTCACGGCCGGCTGTGCTGCCGCGCAGGCCTCACCGCCCGACCGTACTCCCATCGCTGGCCTAGCCATCCCTCTACTCACCCACACCTGCTGTTATTCTCCAACGACGGCAGACGAACCAGTAAACCCTCGTACAGTCGTACTCCCCTCTGTGTGGGAAACAACTGCTGAGTCTTCCCTGCCTCCGTGTCGTCCCCTTCCTAGGCATCACCGTCGTCCACCGCCCTGGTGCTCTTGGCGCGGCGTGGTCAACATGGTCAAGGAACGACTTCCATCGGACGTGGACTGTACATGGAGAGGCTGACAGCTGGGTCCACGGCCGCAGCAAGGGAGTGCCTCCTTATTAGATGGAAAATAATGATTCCTCCACCTGACAGCTGGGACCCATCGGACGGGCCACTGTATTTCACGAAAAAAACGTTTCCCCGTGACTGCTGGGACCCACCAGCTACATCTTCGCACGCAAGGAAGTGCGTTCGGGCAAAAAAATGATTCGCCCCCTGACTGCTGGGACCCACCAGCTACATCTTCGCAGGCAAGGCATTGCCTGACAGTCAGGACCCACCTGGTCGAAGCATACGTAGTGTTGTCATTCTGGTCGCGAACGTGTACGTACATACTGGTCGATGTAGAGACGCATGTGTCGTAGTAGAGGCGCGCATGTGTCGTAGTAGAGGCGCGCACGTAGCATGTACACGTACGTACAGCGGCCAGGGTGCAAGAAAGAAAATACGGCCACGTATGTGTACATACGGGCGGGGTCTCGAACGCCTACTCGCGCATACGTACGGCGAGGGCTCGTGTACGTGGCTGGGTCGGAACGGAGAAACAGCGTCGTCATCGTGTTCATGGGGAGGCAACGAAATGCGTCGTGTTCATGGGGAGGCAACGGAATGCGTCGTGTTCATCGGGAGGGCTTGGACGGAACAGGCGATGGAAACAAGGCTTGGCATACCGCAGAACAGAGGAAACGGCCTTGTGTTCGACCGGACACGTTCGAAACGGGATCCTGTTGATCGGGAGGGGTCTGGCGTACCGCAAAACGGAGGAAACGGACCTCCTACGGTCGAAACGGGGGTCCTGTTGATCGGGAGGGGTGTGGCATACCGCAAAACGGACGAAACGGACTTGTGTTGGAGTGCTAACGGGACTCCATGGGATACTGTTCATCTCCACCATCGACCCCCTCCAGCCTCCATGAGCTACGGTTCATCCACCGTCGACCTCCTCTAACCTCCACCTGCGACTGTTCATCCACGGGCTCCTGTTCATCCAGCCTCCACCGCACGCTACTCCACCGGCTACTGTTCAACCATCCCTCTCCATGAGCTCCTGTTCAACCACCCCTCGACGGGCTACTGTTCATCCTGCCCTCCACCATCTACTGTTCATCCTACCCTCCACGGGGTGGTTCTGTTCATCCAGCCCTCCACGGGGTCCTGTTCATCCAGCCCCAACCGGCTCGATCGATCGGGGTCCTGTTCATCCAGAGGCAACACCACGGGGTCCTGTTCATCCACCCCCACTGGGAACTGTTCATCCAAACCCCCCCGCAACGCTCACTGTTCATCCAGAGGCAGCATCGATCGGCTTCAGTTAGCAGCAGTAGCAAAGGAATCGCTCGATCGGGTTCAGTTAACAGCCATCGATCGATCGCTCGGGTTCAGCAACGTGTAGCCTGCAGTGCAATCGCTCGAGTTCAGTTAGATCCCAATGCCTTACTCGGGTTCAGTTAGAGCCAACGCTTCGCACATGCGCGCGTACATGTACAAGAGAAACGCGCATCGCTCGGCCCCCGACCTCCCACCGTAACTGGGAACTCCCCGAAATTTTCCTCCCCCTCGCTTCTACCATGGTTTTTTCCGTCATGGACGGCCCAAAGAATGTCATGCAGCTGCATCTCCGGCCCATCCAGGATGAAAAGCCCATTTTCTATCATGATTTTTTTCATAGAAGTAGGAGCCCACCACATCTATGATGATACCGGGTTTTGTCACAATTATCGTCATAGAAGTGTCATATGTATGACAGAAAAAAAATTTCTTCGGCCCAAAATGTCACGGATGTGTCTTTTATTTGTAGTGTAACTTCATTTAATTCCGTCAACCGTCGCGCCTCCCACGACCTTCGCCTCGCTCGCGCGGTCGCGCCCTTTGAGACTTCGACCGGCTATAAATGAGCAATTTTTTTGCCTACTCCGCATGCATGACGATACTCCCTCTAGTCTTTTTTACTTCCGTCAACCGTTTGCAAAGTGTTTGACCAAATTATACTAAAAATATCAATATCTACAATACTGATTATAATGAGTATAAGAACTACTATTAGATGAGTTACATGAGTTAAAGATTCTAATCCTGAACAAACCCTGAAGTAACTCTAGCAAAAGAGGTGTTTGGATGACAGGGTTAGATGGAGCGCGGATACGGTGAGGTGCCTTCATGGGCTGCGCGAGAGGGAGGGAGGGAGGGAGGGAGGGAGAGGACGAGAAGCTTCGAGGAAGTGGGGAGGGATCTGCTGTGGGGAGAGTGTCGGGTGGTAGGTGCGACATATGCCAACGGGTGGCTTATCATTGTGGGAGCCAGTAAGACATCGCCGGTGCCTGGAAACGGGATAAGGCGAAGACATGCACGCCGGCGGATCTTACCCAGCTTCGGGGCTCTCCTGGAGATAACACCCCTACTGCTGCTCTGCGGGGTCTCCGCATGATCACTAGATGAACAAGTAGCTACACAATGCTCCTTGAGCTGTTTGGTGGGAGGAGGAAGAAGGGCACGGCTAGCCTGCTTCCTCTCCTTGTGTGGTGTCTAAGACTAGCAGGGGGTCGAACCCTTTGCATGGGTGCCCCGGGGGGTTTATATAGGTCTACCCCCGGGGGTACAATGGTAATCTGACTGGGCGTGGGGCCCAGCCGTTTGTGACTGCGCTCGCCGGCTTCTGCGCCGGCTGCTGGGGCCCGCCGACTCGTGGGTCCCGTCGGCTCCCGGCCCCTTGGTTGACAGGCAGGCCCCACTGTCCAGGGCCTGGTCGGCGGCTGGTTACTGTGGCTCCATCTTGGTGACGTGGGCTTCGTCGTGGTTGGCGCGGCTACAGTGCCGCCGCCCGTCAGGCGATCGGTGTAGCCTCACCGCGCCTAGTCTCCTTAATTGGGGCGTCTTCTTCGAGGGAGGTGGCGAGCCGACTGCGGGGAGCCGGCTCTGTCTTGGGCCGACTGGTTGGAGGCGCGGCCACCTTCGGGCGTCTTTCTGCCCGAAGGGGCCCTCCATCTGTGGGCCACGCTGGCGGCCCGTCGTGGGTGACACCATGGTCAACATGGCAACAGTGCCGTGCCGGACGGGTCATGCCTACTCCGTACGGCGCACTGTGCCAGGCATGCTCCGGGATTCGGGGGTGGCAGGCTTCACTGTAGCCACGCCGCGTCGCACCACCGTTGGGTGAGTGCAAACTTTGAGGGTACGGTCTCGACCGCTTTATGGGAGCCGGCTTCTAGGAGTCGGCCTCCTCATGGCCGGCTTCTTGGAGTCGGCATCTTGGAGCCGTCTTCTTCGAGTCGGCCTCCCATGGTTTTCTTCATGAGGGGTAAAGTTGGGCCGCCTTCTTCGAGCTGGCCTGGGTGACAGCCAGCAAGGGGAAGGCGGCCCCATGTCTTGGATCCCTGAGAGCCGGACGGGCTCGTAGTTTTTTCAGAAGGGCCAGGGGAAGCCGGCTAGGCTACCCATGGCTATTTACTCCGACAGTAGTCCCCGAAGCTGATCGAGCCTCGAGGCGGACAGAGGGACGAGAAGCTTGGTCAGCTTCCTATCCTGAAGAGCCGGCTTTGCTTGTACACGCCGACTTCAGAGAGCTCCGGTTCTCGCAGGCAGGGACGCGGACCACGTGGCGAGGAAATCCTGCCGACGCACGGGCGCGATGGGACGTCGCCACAGGCCCGGGCCCGCCACTCGCAGGCCTCGGTCCGAGCGCGGATCTTCCGTGGCCCACATGGGCCGCTCGCCTTCCCGTGGCGGTTTTATTCCACCATCATGGCACAGTAATCGCGGGACGTGGGGGAGTGGGCACGATCGATCCTCATGCTTCCCCACGCCGCGCCTCCTCGGTTCCGCCACGCGAGCCTATAAGTAGGGGGAGGAGGGGGAGCGACAAAGGTTTGCACGCTCTCTCTCGCTCCGCCCCCTCTCGTCCTTGCTTCTTCCTCTCGTTGCCGCCGCAGCCTCCCGTCTCAGCGCCGCCGCGCCTCCACATCGCCTCGCTCCCATGGCGCTGTCAAGCTCGTGGGACGGCTCCAACGTCCATGAGGATCACGTGGAGTTCCTCCGCCAGACTCGACGCCTGCCCGACGCCAACCTCGTGCGGGTCCGTCTGGCGCCGAAGACGGAGATCTCGCCGGCACCGGAGGAGGGCGAGCGGGTCATCTTCTGCTCGCACTTCCTGCGCGGCTTCGGCCTTCCGGCGAGCGGATTTCTGCGCTCCTTCCTCGAGTTCTACAACCTCCAGCTACATCACCTTACGCCCAATGCGGTGATGCTGCTGTCGGCCTTCGTCTCCCTCTGCGAAGGCTTCTTGGGGCTGCTCCCCACGCTGGAGCTCTGGGGAGAGTTCTTCCAGAGCAAACTCGGCACCGTCGTCGCGGGCGTGCCCGCCCCCTGCGGGGCCTTCATCGCCATGAGGAGGGCGAGCGAGAACAACCCGTTCCCGCCCATCCCCCTGATCCAGTCGGTGAAGATCTGGCAGAAATCATATTTCTACGTGAAGAACGTCGCCGAGCAAGGAGACCACGTCAACCTGCCGGCTTACGTAGCAGGCCCGCCGGCTGGGAGGTAGCCCTCGTGGAGTTTCTGGTCCCGGTCACTGTCTCAGGCCGGGAATGCCGCCGTCTCCCGGCTTCGGGTGATGATCCAGTCGGAGGGCCTGAACGAGGCCGACTTGGTGGCCGCCTTCATGGAGCGCCGGATATCTCCTCTCCAGAGCCGACCCCACATGATGTGCCAGATGAGCGGCCGCTTCGACCCAAGCCGGCTGAGCACCAGGGAGATGCCTCATGCGGAGGTATCGTATATGGTAAATTACATCTCAAATTGCAAGCTCGCCGAAGACTGGCGATACGGCAAGGCGCCGTATTCTCGCACCAACCCTTCGCCCGTGGTAAGCTTTCTTTTCTTCCTTCTTTTCATTGGTAGCCGGCTTCATGATGGCCGGCTTCTAATCAGTCGGTCCTTCTTAGCAGAACCCCCTTCTCCCGCCGACGACCGGGACAGCGGGGATAGAACGCCAGTATGCCCCCGACCGCACGGCGCACGACGTCGACGATCCGGACTTGGGGGCGGCCGCCATGGAAGACGCCGTCGTGGGGGACGACGCCGAGCCCGGGGGCACAAGGCTCACTGCCAGCTTCGAGGACTGGCCGGATGATTTCGAAGCCGAAGTCACCCCGCGTCGCCAGCCGGCGGCCGACCATCAGGGCGCGGGCTCGTCTATCGCGCCGGCTGCCGGCGGCGGCGCACAGAAGCGCCGGGCCGCTTCAGGCCTCTTCGGCGGTCGGCCGAAGAAGTCCAAAGCCTCCACCGCGGCGACCAAGCGAGACGAGGCGGCTGCGAAAGCGGCCCGCTTCCGCAAGGCGGTGAAGCAGCCTCAGGCGGTCTCAGCGTAAGTCTTCAATTGCCTTGCCGCATGCTCTTCATTCTCTTCTTGTTCGAGCATTCTTCTTAATTTCTTCCGCTTGCTGGACAGGGCGCCGCTTTCCCTTGAGCGTGGTCCAGGCGGCTCCGTAGTTCGGCCGGCTGGAGGTTCTTCAAGCTCCCGCCGCGTGGACCCCCGCGCCGACCTTAGGGAGGCCACAGAGCGGAACGCCCGTGAAGCGCGGGAGGAGCACGAGGCGGCGGAGAAGGCGGCCGCCCAGGTGGCGAGGTAGCAGGCCGACGCGGCAGTCAAGGCCCAGATGGAGGCGGCGACCGTGGAGTCGGAGGCGGAAGGTTCGCGCAACCAGCCTCCGCTGCTCGCCATTCCCCTCCGAGCCATGGCCCCCGACACCCCATTACCCTTGGCGGAGGAGATCGTCCAAGACCCGCCGCTAATGGAGAGGGGGGAAGACCCCATGGCCTTTGCGAGGAGAGCGCCGCCAGCAGCGCCAACCGGAGGGGGCCAAGGCGGCCAATCGTCAGCGGCGCCAGAGGGGCCGACCGGGGGTGAGCCGGAGAACAGAGCCGGCCTCGAGGTACAGCCGGTGACGGGCCGGCGCGCGGGGGGAGGCGCTGCTCCGCCGGAGTTGCGCCGAGTCGTGGGCGCAGGCCAGTCGGCGGAAGATCTGGAGGCGGCCAACACTGCCACGTCCGAGTGGACTCCCAGCGGAGGGACTGGCGAGCTGAACGTGGCGGCTCAAGGGGTCTGGAGCCGGCTGCAAGCTCAAGCCACCCTGCTGCAACAGTTCACCCAGGAGTTCCTGTCGACGCGAGCCACCATCCGGGTGAGTCTTTCATTCTTGGCCGCTTTTGATTTCTTGATTTCTTCCGTGGGGGCGCGTCAGCGCACCCACTGGGTGTAGTCTCCGAGATTCGGGCCGACTGCTGCACAGTCGGGTCGGATCTTTCTCGACGGCTACCTTACTTTGCTTTTTGTCTGAACTTGCAGGAATATCACAACCTCCATGCTGCCGCCTTCAACTCCCAGGCTCGGGAGTTGAGTCGGAGGACCGACGACCTGGCCGACAGCCGAAGTAAGTACTCGATCTTGTCTGTCTCCTGTGGGGGCGCATCTGCGCACCCACTGGGTGTAGTCCCCGAGATTCGGGCCGACTGCTGCGCAGTCGGGTCGGATCTTTCTTGACGACTCTTTCCTTATTGATTTTTCTTTTTCTTTGTCTTCAGGGGCCAACGCCGACTTGAGGAAGGAGCTCGGCGAAGCGAAGGCCGCCCTTCATACCAAGGACGCCGAGTACGCTGCCTTGGTCCAGGAGCGTGATCGCCTGTCCAAGAAGCTGGCCGACCAGGAGAAGAGCCACAGGGCGGCCCTGCAGGCGGCGCAGGATAGCGAAGCCGCCCTGAAGGCAGAGTATGAGACCAAGGCGGCGAGCTGGGCTGAGACCCGGCGAGCCCTGGATGAAGGCTTCAGCCGGATCGAGGATTTGATCGACGGTAAGCCGCCTTCCTCGCCCCTCTCCTGCCCCTTGCCGCCTGGGTTTTGGCTTAACTTGAGCTGATGCTTCGTTTTTGGTGCAGACTACTTCCCCGTCTACTCCGCCTTCGCCGCCCAAAGCATTGAGGCCCATCGCGAGGCGCATCGTCAGGCGGGGGCCAACATCGCGCCGGATGCGAACCAGACGCTTGAGGAGCAGCTCTTGGCTGTCCAGGCGCGGTTGCAGCCGGCTCATCGGATGCTTCGCCGGCTCCAACGTGCCCGGGCGCAAGTGTTGGCCGCCCTCTGGCCCGGCGAGACGATCCCCCGCACCCCAAGCCGAACTGCCGACTGGCTGGAGGTCGCAGTTGGTCGCTTTGAGGCTTGGAGCCGGGCGGGCGTTGGAGTTCGTTCAGGCTTGGTACCCAGGGCTGAGCCTGGACCAGCTGCGCACTTGGCGGATGGAGGTCGACGCGGAGCTGGAGGAGGTGAGTCCGGCTATTGCCCAGCGAGCTTCGATGATCGCCGAGTGCACCGACATCAGCTTTTTCGCACCCGAAATCGATGATGACGGTGTTGCTCAGCCGGAGGAGTGGTTCGGGCTGAACCCGGCGGTGGGCAAGGACTCGGCGGAGGAGATTGCCTCCAGCGACGAGGGCGAGGATGACGAAGAGGAGGACGGCGAAGACGTCGAGCCGGCTGGTGGAACAACCGGCCGACCTCAGGCCGGCCGTGCCTCCAGCAACGAGGCGCGTGGAAGCGCGCCCTCTACGGGAGGCGGTGACCAAGTCGAAGTTCGCCAGCCGGCCGCTCCTTCAGCCGGCGCGACCATCTCCGCCAACCAGTCCGGCTCGTCGGCCGCTCCGCCAGCTTGACCTGCCATCTTTATCTTTCCTGCTTGTTGTCTTTTGAACAATCTTCATTAAGTTTTTGCAGTTCCACCCACTGGGGGTGTATCCAAACTATGTTGAATGCTGGCCTCTCGGAGGTCTTTTATGTAAATATTGTTATGTGCATGTTTGGTTTCCATTCGCGTATGCTTTTTATCCTTAGGCCTTTTCCTTTGCCGCCTTACCTCTTTGGGGAGGCAAGTACTTGAGCTTTCTTGGATTGAAGTGAAGTGAATGGAAACCGGCCGGCCGGCTACTCTGGTAGCCAGTCGGCGGTGGGAGAAAAAACCGGCTTTTGTTATATTAGTCCGTTAGTCCCTAGCCGTTTTTCGTGTGGGCACCCGTTCCTGCCTTTAACTCTTGCCAGCCGGACAGCCGGTTCTTCGAACTGCGACTTTTGGCAAGAGAAAGCTTGGGAGCCGGCACACTACTTGTCTGACTGCGGGTAGGACTTCTAATATAACTCCAGTCGGCCAGTCCCCGAGCTGACTAGTCGAACCCGGTGTGGGACGGAACAAGTAAATGAAAAGACAAGGTCATAAGCATGATACTTTTCATTCATAAATAAGGGATGGCAGTCCCCGAGCCCTCCTCGGGGGGTCTATTGTCTCGTACTTAATACAAAAGTTAGCGTGATACATACTGCATTTCAACTATAAAATCTTCGAAGGAGGTTGGCGTTCCATGGTCGCTCCGACTCCTTGCCGGAGTCGTCTCTCTTGCGTGCCTTTGGCTTCTGTGCATCGATCAGGTAGTAGGAGTCATTTCCTAGAGCTCTGCTGATGACGAAGGGACCTTCCTAAGGGGCTGAGAGCTTGTGCTGGCCGGCTGTTCGCTGGATCAGCCGGAGCACAAGATCGCCCTCTTGGAAAGATCTTGGCCTGACCTTTCGGCTGTGGTAGCGGCGCAAACCCTGCTGGTAGATGGCAGACCGGCTGAGGGCTAACAGCCGGCTTTCTTCTAGCAGGTCGACGCTGTCTTCTCGTGCTACCTTGGCCTCCGCTTCCGTGTACATGGTTACTCGAGGCGAGTCGAACTCGATGTCAGTTGGGATGACCGCCTCGGCACCATACACAAGAAGAAAGGGGTGAAGCCGGTTGACTTGTTTGGCGTAGTGCGCAGACTCCAGAGGACAGCCGGCAGCTCATCGAGCCAACAGCCGGCTGAGCGCTCCAGAGGTACGTCCAGTCTGGGCTTGATGCCGGAGAGCATGAGGCCGTTGGCTCGCTCGACCTGGCCGTTTGACTGCGGGTGGGCGACGGATGCTAAGTCCAGTCGGATACCTTGGGCAGCGCAGAAACGTGCCAAGGCTCCTTTGGCGAAATTCGTGCCATTGTCGGTGATGATGCTGTGTGGCACGCCGTACCGAGTTGTTATGTCTGCGATGAACGTCACAGTAGTCGGCCCATTCAGCTTCTTGATCGGCTTTGCCTGAATCCACTTGGTGAATTTGTCCACGGCGATGAGCAAATGCGTCATGCCGCCGCGCGCCGTCTTGAACAGGCCCACCATGTCCAGTCCCCAAACGACGAAGGGCCAAGTGAGGGGAATGGTCTTGAGTGCCGAAGCCGGCATGTGTTGCTTGGAGCTGAAAAGTTGGCACCCCTTGCAATGTTTAACTAATTCTTTGGCGTCATCCAAAGCAGACGGCCAGAAGAAACCATGGCGGAAGGCTTTGGCGACAAGTGATCTTGAGGCCGCATGGTGGCCGCATTCTCCTTGGTGAATGTCTCTGAGGATTGCAATGCCCTTCTCTTGCTCGACGCACCGTTGGAGGACTCCAGTGACACTGCGCTTGACGAGTTCTCTGTTGACGATTGTGTATGCTCCGGCTCGACGTTGGACTTGTCTTGCCTCTGTTTCGTCAGACGGCAGATCTTGGTTTACTAGGAAGTTGAAGATGGACTGAGCCCATGACGGAGCCGCGACTTCTTCTATTGCCAATGTGGCTACTGCCACCAGGGTGGGCGGGCTGGGTGGTGAAATGCTGGAGTCGGCCGCCGGCTGTTGTGCTGGTGTAGTCCCCGGGCCGGTTACCGCAGTCCCCGAGCCGGGTGTGGCAGTCCCCGAGCCGAGTGTGGCAGTCCTCGAGTCGGGTGTGGCAGTCCCCAAGCCGGCTACCGCAGTCCCCGAGCCGGCTGCGGGAGTCTTGGGGTCGCCAGCTTGGTTCTTCGAGCCGGACCTGGCCGCATCGGGGTCAGGCGGCATGAAGATGGAGTCGGATTCTGGAGACGGCTTGATAAATGGCTTGAGGAGGTGTTGTAGAGCGACGCCGGTTGGTATTGCTTGCCGAGTAGAGCCTATTCGATCCAGGGCATCGGCTGGCTCATTGTCGGCTCGCGGTACGTGGAGGAACTCGCATCCTTCAAAGTATCTGCTGAGTTCTTGGACTAGGAAGCGGTAGCTTGCCATATTTGCGTCCTTGGCGTCCCAGTCGCCGGATGATTGCTGGACCACCAGGTCCGAGTCGCCATAACATAGGATCCGGCGAATGCCAAGTTCTTTGGCAAGCCGGAGCCCGTGTATGAGCGCCTCGTACTCGGCCACGTTGTTGGAGGTGGCGAAGTGGATCTGCAGCGTGTATCTGAGCTTGTCGCCTTTGGGAGAGGTAAGGACGATGCCGGCTCCCAAGCCGGTGCGCATCTTGGACCTGTCAAAGTGCATGCGCCAATGGGTGGAGTCGAGAGCCGGCGGCAGGTACTGGGTCTCGGCCCAGTCGACGAGGAAGTCGGCCAGTGCTTGGGACTTGATGGCGGTGCGGGGCTGGTAGAAGATCGTGTAGGGGGCCAGCTCGATGGCCCATTTCGCCACCCGGCCGGATGCGTCCCGGCTGCCTATGATCTCGGCCAGCGGGGCAGTGCATACGACCGTGACGGGATGCTCTTGAAAGTAGGGCTTCAGCTTCTTGGCGGTGAAGTACACGCCGTAACACATCTTCTGGTAGTGCGGGTAGTTCTGCTTTGAGGCAGACAACACCTCGCTCAAATAATACACCGGCCTCTCGACCGGCTGGGCTCGGCCTTCTTCTGGGCGTTGGACTACGATGACGGTGCTGACCACCCGGCTGGTTGCGGCGATGTAGAGGAGCATGGGCTCTTTCTCAGTCGGCGCCGCCAGAACGGGCAGCGTGGCCAGCATCTTCTTTAGCTCGTGAAAGGCTTGGTCGGCCTGGTCGTTCCACTCGAAGTGAGTGCTCTTCTTCATGAGGCGGTAGAGGGGGAGAGCTTTCTCTCCGAGCCGGCTGATGAAGCGGTTCAAGGAGGCCAAGCACCCGGTGAACTTCTGAATGTCTCGAAGCTTGGTGGGGATCGCCATTCTCTCGATGGCCTTGATCTTCACCGGGTTGCATTCGATGCCGCGTTCGGAGACCAGGAAGCCTAGGAACTGGCCGGCTGGCACTCCGAACACGCATTTCTCGGGGTTGAGCTTGATTTGGAACCAGCGTAAGTTCTCAAACGTTTCCTTGAGGTCTCCCAACAAGGTGCCGCGCTTCTCCGTATTCACCACGATGTCGTCCACGTAAACGTGAGCTTTTCTGCCGAGTTGCTTGAGGAGGCACTTCTGCACGCAACGCTGAAAGGTGGCACCGGCATTTCTCAAGCCGAATGTCATAGTCAGGTAGCAGAAGGCTCCAAATGGCGTGATGAAGGTGGTCTTCAGGCGGTCGTCCGGATCCAGCTTTATCTGGTGATATCCGGAGTAAGCATCCAAGAAACTCAACAGCTCGCATCCGGCTGTGGAGTCTATCACTTGGTCTATCCTTGGCAGGGCAAAGGGATCTTTGGGGCAGGCCTTGTTGAGGCTTGTGTAGTCTATGCACATGCGCCACTTGTTGTTCTTCTTTAGCACGAGGACCGGGTTGGCGAGCCACTCTGGAAAGAAAACTTCCATAATGAAGCCGGCTGCCAAAAGCCGGGCTATCTCTTCCCCTACAATCCTGCGTTTCTCCTCCGACAGTCGGTGAAGGGGTTGTCTGACTGGCTTTGCATCTTCTCGAACGTGTAGTTTGTGCTCGGCGAATTTCCTCGGAATACCCGGCATGTCCTTGGGGGACCATGCAAAGATGTCCCGATTCTCACGGAGGAAATCGGCGAGCTCGCCTTCCTATTTGCTGTTCAGGTTTGCCCCGATGACGGCAAACCTCTCTGGATGCTCGGGGTCAAGAGGTATCTTCTTTGTCTCCTTGGCCGGCTGGAAAGATCCTTGAGTATCATGCTCCTTGGGGTCGGGGGACACGGCCGACTGCTTGCCGGCTATGGCCATGACTCGGTCCAACATCTTCTTTTCCTCGGCAATCACAAGGGACTCGGCCAGCCGGCTGCTGGCTGCCGCGCACTCAGAGGACTTCTTGTAATCGCCGGCTATGGTGATGACGCCTTTGGTGCTTGGTATCTTCATCTTGAGGTATGCATAGTGGGGAACTGCCATGAATTTGGCCAAGGCAGGTCGGCCAAGCAATGCATGGTAAGGGCTCTCCAGGTCCACCACTTCAAACCAGATCGCTTCCCGGCGGAAATGCTCCTTGTCCCCAAAAAGTACATCAATCTTGATCTTGCCAATGGGGGCGCAGGATAAGCCGGGTACGATGCCATGAAACACTGTCCGAGTAGGCGTGAGTTGCTTCGTCTTGACGTTTAGCTTCTCCAGGGTGTCACGGTACAGTATGTTGATGCTGCTCTCGCCGTCTATCAACACACGGGAGAAGCGGGTGGCACGTCTGTCCGTTGCAAGGGTGGCTTCCAGGACCAAAGCATAAGAGACGGGAGACGGCATCACCTCTGGATGGTCGGCCCGGCTCCAGCTGATGGGGTTTTCTGACCAATGGATGTGTCCGGCGGGGTTGGCAGCGACCATGCTGACTTCCTGGTGCTCTCGGCGTTTGCTGCGCCGGTCTTCGGGCTGGCTGGTAAAGACGATGTAGGTTGCTTGCTCGTCGGGGAATTCGTCGTGCACGGCTCTGACTGCGGGCCGAGCGGCCGGAGGTGGCGGGGCCGGAGGCGGCGGGCCGGCAGGCGGAGGCGGCACGAGCCCCTCGCCTTTAGAGATTCGGGTGAGCCAATGGCACTTCCAGGTTGTGTGGTTGGACGGCTTCGCGCCGCTGTGGAACTTGCACGGGGCGTCGAGAGTTTGCTCGTAGGAGAAAGCCGGCTGCCAAGCCGGCCTACCGCCCTTGGGCTTCTTGGGTGCCGGTCGCTCTTCAGGCGGCGCGTCTTCGACTGTGGCCACCTGCCGACTGGCGGGAGGCGGCGCGGGGCCCTTGCGCTTGTGGTCGTTCGAGTGGGGGTGTCGGCCGGAATTCCCAGCCGGCGTCCTGGGCGCCGGGTTGAGTACCTTTCCGGACGCGTCTACCCGAAGCTCGGTCTTCATCGAGGAGTCGGCGGTGGCGTACTTGTCCACTATGTCCAGAAGCTCGTCGAGGGTAGTCGGCTCGTCGCAGAGGAGCTTGTGCTTGAGGAGGGTGCCTTCTCGGCATCCGGCTGTGAAGTATTCTATGGCTTGCACCTCGTGCACCCCTTCACAAGAGTTGCGGAGCTCGGCCCAACGCGTGAGGTAATCGCGAGTGGACTCGGCGGGGCCTTGTACGCACAAGGAGAGCTGTCTGGGCTTGGGAGCCCGCTTGTAGGTGCTGGTGAAGTTGCGGATGAAGGCTTCTGTGAAGTCTAGCCAGCTGTTGATGCTGCACGGCTTGAGGCTGTTGAGCCAGGTCCGCGCCGTGCCTTGCAGCATGAGGGGCACGTACTTCACGGCAACACGCCGGTTGCCGTTGGCTATGCTGACCGCCGTGGAGTAGTCGATTAGCCAATCTTCCGGCTTCACGGAGCCGTTGTACTTGGGCGTGTCTCTTGGGAGCGAGAACCCTTTGGGGAAAGGCTCGTCGCGGATGCGGGGGCCGAAACAAGGCAGGCCGACATCGTCTTCTTCTTCCAACGCCAGGGATCGCGCCAGGCGGTCGATCCGATGGCGGGCATCGTTCTCGCTGACTCCTTCACGGCGACCTAGTCGGCCGCTGAGAGTCGGGTGTGCCACTTGCGGCGGGGTGGGATATCTCTCTCCACGGGGTCGAGGCGGAGGCGGGTTGCCCCGCCATTCCATGGCTCGGGGATGGCCGTCCGCATCTCGCTCGATGGAGATTCGGGTCCGGCTACGGCTGGCAGTCGGCTCTTTCTCGCGCCGCGCGCGGGTGTTGCTCGTAGCCGGCGTCCGGGACGTCGCGCCGTGATCTCGGCGCGGGGGAGGGCTTCCCGCGCGGGCGTCTGCTTCGTGCCGCTGCGCGGCTGCGTCGATCAGTTGCTGGATGCGCCGGGTCATGTGGGCGAGGTCTTCGGCCTCCAAGCCGTCCAACTCGTCTACGGCCGCCTGGCCGGCACGCAAGTTCTCGAGCGGAGTGGCATAGACCGGGCGGTCAACTCCCAGCGTGTCGGCGATGACGGCGCCGCGTTGCTTGACAAGGCCGGCCCAGCTTGGCCCGCCTGGGGCCGGCGTGCCAAAGGCGGCGCGGTCAGCTTCGCGCTGGTAGGCCTCAGTGAGGCGTCTTACGGAAGCCAGCCTCCGGCCCTCTGCGAGGAGGGCGAGGCGGCGTGCCTCCAGTGCTTCGTCGTCGGCATTAGCCGGGAGGGGGTGAACAAGTCGTGGGCCGCCGCGTGCGGGGCATCGTGGGCGCTCTCGTCGGTCGGGCCGCCGTGGCCGACAACCATCACTTCGGTGGTGACAGTATCGCAGCCGTCGGCTCGAGGGAGCGGGTCATTGTAGATCATGACGTCGGTGGGGAAGGTGTCGTGGGAGGCCGTGTCGGAGTCGACAGGCATCGGGTCAGTGGAGCCAACCGACTCCAGGTCCGCAGCGGGCTCGCTGGAGACATGGAGCTGACCGAGAAGGTTGGCGAGGTGGTCGGTGCCCGCATCGGAGGCGAGCTCGTCGGAGATGAGGGTTTCGTCGAGGAGATCGGCGAGGCTGCTCGCCGCGCAGATGCTAGTGACGCCTTGCAGCGCGTCGTGGCAAGCGCCATCGGGCGTGCCGGGCTGGCTACGCTCGCGGGGGAGGAAGAGGGTTCCCGTCCAGAACAGGTCTCCGGACGACGGTGCACCTGGCCCCACGGTGGGCGCCAAATGTCGGGTGGTAGGTGCGACATATGCCAACGGGTGGCTTATCATTGTGGGAGCCAGTAAGACATCGCCGGTGCCTGGAAACGGGATAAGGCGAAGACATGCACGCCGGCGGATCTTACCCAGCTTCGGGGCTCTCCGTGGAGATAACACCCCTACTGCTGCTCTGCGGGGTCTCCGCACGATCACTAGATGAACAAGTAGCTACACAATGCTCCTTGAGCTGTTTGGTGGGAGGAGGAAGAAGGGCACGGCTAGCCTGCTTCCTCTCCTTGTGTGGTGTCTAAGACTAGCAGGGGGTCGAACCCTTTGCATGGGTGCCCCGGGGGGTTTATATAGGCCTACCCCCCGGGGGTACAATGGTAATCCGACTGGGCGCGGGGCCCAGCCGTCTGTGACGGCGCTCGCCGGCTTCTGCGCCGGCTGCTGGGGCCCGCCGACTGGTGGGTCCCGCCGGCTGCCGGCCCCTTGGTCGACAGGTAGGCCCCACTGTCCAGGGCCTGGTCGGCGGCTGGTTACTATGGCTCCATCTTGGTGACGTGGGCTTCGTCGTGGTAGGCGCGGCTATAGTGCCGCCGCCCGTCAGGCGATCGCTGTAGCCTCACCGCGCCTAGTCTCCTTAATTGGGGCGTCTTCTTCGAGGGAGGAGGCGAGCCGACTGCGGGGAGCCGGCTCTGTCTTGGGCCGACTGGTTGGAGGCGCGGCCGCCTTCGGGCGTCTTTCTGCCCGAAGGGTCCCTCCATCTGTGGACCACGCTGGCGGCCCGTCGTGGGTGACACCATGGTCAACATGGCAACAGCGCCACGCCGGACGGGTCATGCCTACTCCGTACGGCGCACTGTGCGAGGCGTGCTCCGGGATTCGGGGGTGGCAGGCTTAACTGTAGCCACGCCCCGTCGCACCACCGTTAGGTGAGTGCAAACTTTGAGGGTACGGTCTCGACCGCTTTATGGGAGCCGGCTTCTAGGAGTCGGCCTCCTCATGGCCGGCTTCTTGGAGTCGGCATCTTGGAGCCGGCTTCTTCGAGTCGGCCTCCCATGGTTTTCTTCATGAGGGGTAAAGTTGGGCCGCCTTCTTCTAGCTGGCCTGGGTGACAGCCAGCAAGGGGAAGGCGGCCCCATGTCTTGGATCCCTGAGAGCTAGACGGGCTCGTAATTTTTTCAGAAGGGCCAGGGGAAGCCGGCTAGGCTACCCATGGCTATTTACTCCGATAGAGAGCGAGAGAAAAATGTGTTTTTTAGTGTCCCGAGAAGAACTAACCCAAATAAGCACCTCTTGGGTGGGTTAGATTTTTTTGGGTTAGTTGAGTTCAAACTAACCCAAACTAACTCTAACACGTGGATCCAAACAGGGCCGAGGTTAGCTATTAAAGTACTACTACCTCCCTTCTAGTTTAAAGGGCTCGATTCAAAATTTTCACCTACTCTTAGCAAGATAGATGCGGTGGAATAGTTTTTTTAGTTCTTCACAAAAAATGTGTTTACTAATGCATGCATGAACACTAGTTACTCTAACCCCCCTCTCTTCTTTAATTCTTTGCCACATCAGCATGTTTGCTATTCCCGTGTGCATGATACCAGCTAAGATACCACCATTATGGCCAGCCTTAATCATCGCATGCAATAATTTAGTGCACCTTGAAATGTGAACATGTGTGGGCAGTGTATGTTTTTAATGACTTGAGACTATACCTAGCCCAGCATGCAAGATGAGACTTATTATGCACCGTGTTCCCCATACCTGCAGGAAGCCCGTTCGTCTCCAAATCTTTTCCTCTCCATGTGTGGAAACAATATGCCTGCCAGACTCTACTTCTCCCTCCGGCGGTCCCACCACTCCACCCCGTGTGGAAAAAATCTGCATGCATGACTCTCCTCCCCCCGCGCTCGTCCAATCCGTTGTGACCAGCAATATTTCCACCCCTTCCCTCCCCCGTAATTTACTCCAACAAATATGCCCATGTACTATCTCGTTTCCGGTTTATAGGGCTCAATCAAAAATCTCACCAACCAACATAGATGATGAGTGGTGGAATAATTTTCATGGTTTGTAAAAGCACTCAATTAATGCGCTCGTTTTTCTCAAAGAATTGTATTTACCAATGCATTAATTGCAATGCATGCATGCATGCATGAATTATATGCATTGGTCAAGTTTCTCATAATCCTCGCAGGCAATGAATTAATGCACCTTGAAATCTGAGCATGTGATGGGAGTAGCTATTACGTTAATCACGCAACATATCTTCTGGGACGCTGCTTCAGTTACTTAACTGTAGGTGCATTGGGTCACTGACATATGGGCCCAACAAGGGTCTGGCCCACATGTCAGTGACACAACTGGACCTGTAGTTAAGTTAGTGCAGCTCAGTCCATATCTTACGTAGGTGTGACATTGCTCGCTATAAATACTACGCCTCCCACGACATCACTATCTCCTCCCGCTCACGTTCACATTCATCGCTATCTCCTCCCCCTTCCTGTCACGTCGACCACCATGGCATCGCCCCTCCCAAGCCCAAGGTGCCCCTCACTGCACCGTGCGGATGGTCACGCATCGCCGTTCCGTTCCTCGCCGCCACTAGTCGAGGAGGACGCGTCGGCATTCCGCTCCTCACCGTGACGCGTCGAGGTGGACGCGTCGTTGTTCCGTTCCTCGCCGCCACTAGTCGAGGAGGACGCGTCGGTGTTCCGCTCCTTGCCGCGACGCGTCGAGGTGGACGCATCGGTGTTCCCAATCTCGCCAACACGCGTGTCGGAGGACGCGTCGGCTCCCCGCTACGAGGAGAATGCTGCGCCGCCCGTCGAGCCCCCAGCCTTGAGGAGCTTTTGAAATAAATGGATGTCGCCTTGTGGGAGGCTTTGCCTCCAGCAGAGCGCGCCAAAATAGAGGCGGAGAAGAAGGCCGAGGAAGAGAACTGCACCAAGGAACAAGCTGCCTGGCAGGCCTATGTCACGTCTGAGAGAGTCAGGCAATTGGCTCTTTGGCAGAAGGCTCGTGCGAGGGCCGTGAGGGTGGCGGAGGACGCCCGTGCCGAAGCCCCGAGTGCAGTCGAGACCAAGCGCCTCATCTATGCTTGGCGGTACGTGGACCGGGTGCACGCTTCCAGCGAGGAGGAGTACATGTTGGCACCGGATCACCACACCGGTGAGATGGCGCTCGCCCGCCGGCAAGCCGCCAATCAGCACCTCGCGAGTTGCGAGGCTGAGGAAGAGGCATTGTGTCGGCACGCTGTGAAACAGCCGCGCACCAGGGCACTCGTGGCGCGCCGCAAGCGCTCCTGCAAGTGCCGTGGCTTTTAGTAGGAGTATAATTTTTGTTTCATAAGGCGAGCTCATTAGTTTTGGGACGCAAATGATAAATCCCAAACATTCAGGAATTATTAGCATCCTTAATTAAGTATGTAAAAGGGAAAGTTTGGAAACCTTGTGTATTCGTACACATTTTGTAAGTACGTGCATATAGCACAAACTTTACTATATACTATCGCACTACACGTCTCTGTCTATATATGCTTGCAGACTGTGCTACTCCCTCCATCCAGGTCAATAAGTCATCTTTGGTTGTGCACCGTGACCAAGAAGGAGGGAAGACTTATACACCTAGGACATTTTGATTAGTGAAATTAGGATAGCTGTCATGATAACTTTACATACAAACAGAACAGAATTGTTGACTTGTTAGACTTTTCAAGGACTTCTTTTTTGAAGAAAAAAATCAACATGGGAGATCTGTTTTCACGAATTGAACTTTGCACATGCTATGCACGTACCCGCGTACTAGTAATATACTAGTTGTAGTTGTCAAATCGAATAGTACTGCACCATCCACTGCACGCCCGTCTGAACACGCCTCCTCGCCTCCATCAAACCCCTCCATTAAACCCGCATGCAAACCGAGAAACCTACTCCAACCCGCGGGAGGAAATTTGCCTATTGCCATTGGAGAATAACAGAGTCACGTCCAATCCATTTGAGTTAATTGCGTGTATCATTCTCCCTCTATAAAAAGGTAATTGCATCCTTAATCTTGTATTCTAAGTACTATGTGGCTTCCACTGTCAGTACAGTGTACATGACTTGCAGGCTGGCTACAGATTCGTACAGAAAGTTAAAAACAAAAAAATCCATCCTTAATCCTGTATTCTAAGTACTCTGTGGGTTCCACAGCCAGTACAGTAGCAAAATAAGTATAGTATATATTTAAAAAATATAAAAAGCTAAAGTTTAGGAAAGAATTCAAACTCAGGTCATCGCGCTGTGAGCATCCGGCCCAGACGAGTACACTGGGTGTTGGTTGTGGAGAATGCAAGAGATAAACCATTATAACAATGAGCCCGTCCGTTGCGACGGATCCAAAGTAGAATAATACATATTCACAAAATTGAAAGAAAACAGTTTACTTTTGATATGCGTATCACTAAAAATATCTTATGTTTCACTCCAAACGGTTTACTTTTGATATAACAATGATTGGACCAGTACTGTGATCACTCAAGCAAGTTGTCTGACTTTGAAATGACCCTACGCTGCTGGTATGTGTCTCGTAAGTCAAGCGGCGTGCTGTAGCCATCATCACATGTCCACTTCCCGCAGCACATATTCGCTTCTCCATCTTTGTCCGCTCTTCCATCCCTGCTAAGGCACCTCCCCCCCCCTCGTCCAATCTTCCATCCCCATTAAGGTGCCTCCCCCTCGTCCGAAACCCAAGCACTAACAACTGCAGAAACGAGCAGCGTCCGCCGAAAGAGTGGCTGGAATTCGCTCCCCACAGAGGTAATCAAGCTCATTGTTTCGCGTGTGGACAATATCAGTACCATGCCGCTCGCCGCGTGCTCGTCGGGGCTATACCGTTTACTCAAAGCCCTCAGGCCGGAGCTTTTTAAGCCAGCTCCTTGCTTGCTGATGCCGCCTGATCTTCAGAAACGGCGTGCCACACAGCATAACGATCGTAGGGTGGCAAGCATCAACCCCCTTGACTGCGATCCAATCCCCGCCACCCTCAACTACATTAATGGTATGTACTGGGTCGGGATGAACACGTCTTGGATGGTGCTCGTCGACGGTCGCGGCAGCTGGATGCTCGTGGAGGTCTACACCCGGCGATTGATCCCCCTTCCTTCGATTAACATTGCACTGCTTTGGCACCGGGGCCCAGAATACTCGGAATCTTACAGTAGCCAACATGATACCAAATTTGATTTGCTCAAGGTTGTAATCTGCCAAGTGCCCACAAGATCTGTGAATTATAAAGACTTCAGGCTAATTGCGTTCTTCAACCGCGGTCTTGCTTATCTGACAGGTCACTGCGGTAAGTGGATAAATCTGCACGTCCATCGCAGGATCATACATCCTCCATGGTTCTCTGATGCCATTGAACACAAGGGCTTCCTTTACGCTGTCGACTCCTTCTATGGTTGGACGTATTGCTGGCCTACTCCAGTCATCACTACAAACGGCTGTTATAGCAGTATGTTACTTTCCTATGATATCATGATGGCTTGCTTATATTACTGTCAACATTTACTGAAAAAGTATTCATGCTCATAACATGCTGTTCTTAAGATTGACTACATCAAGAGCCCTTTTTTATTTGACTCCAACTTTTTTTTGAGGGTTATTTGACTCCAACTTGATATGATGTTGTAGGCCGCCTGGTGTCCCTACCCTTCCTAATCCCAGAACCTTCCAAAGAAAAGCGGCATGGCAGTTGCAGGTGGTTCCTGGCTCGATCAGACGATGGCGAATGATTGATGATCGTTCGCACGTACCGACGTGTTGTTTCGCAGAATAGAATCACAGTCACTGCAAGGTCTTTGAGCAGGATCCCAGCTTCTTTGGGCCTTCAGGAATTTTTCACTGGAGGTTGGTAAGTAGCCTTGGTACACGCTCTCTGTTTGTCGGACTGAATTATCCGATTAACAAGGAGATAACTTGTAACGTCCTCAATACGGCTATATCTCCTACGTGTCGAAGCACGACTTAGAGGCATAACTGCATTGAAAGCAATGTCACAAGTAAGGTAATCTTCACAACAACCCATGTAAATAGATAATAGGGGAAAAGGTACATAGTTGGCTTACACTCGCCACGTCACACAAATACATGAATAACATTACAATCATCCAATACACTCATGGTCTGACTACGGTACCAAAATAAAAGATCAACCCCAACATGCGACATGGTCCCGATTGCCCCAACTGGGCACCACTACTGATCATCAGGGAAAGACACATAGTAACGGCGTGAGTCTTCGTCGAACTCCCACTTGAGCTCAAGCGCATCATCTGGAACGGAATCATCGGTCCCTGCATCTGGTTTGGAAGTAAACTGTGAGTCACGGGGACTCAGCAATCTCGCACCCTCGCGATCAAGACTATTTAAGCTTATAGGCAAGGCAAGGTAATATGTGGAGCTGCAGCAAGCGACTAGCATATATGGTGGCTAACCTGTTCGCAAAAGAGAGCGAGAAGAGGAGGCAAAGCACGAACGAAGAACTATGATCAAGAAGTGATCCTAGAACAACCTATGTCAAGCATTACTCCAACACCGTGTTCACTTCCCGGACTCCGCCGAGAAGAGACCATCACGGTTACACACGCAGTGGATTCATTTTAATTAAGTTAAGTTTCATGTTATCTACAACCGGACATTAACAAATTCCCATCTGCCCATAACCGCGGGCACGGCTTTAGAAAGTTCAAATCCCTGCAGGGGAGTCCCAACTTAGCCCATCACAAGCTCTCACGGTCAACAAAGGATATTCCTTCTCCCGAGACATTCCGATCAGACTCGGTATCCCGGTTCTACAAGATATCCTCGACAATGGTAAAACAAGTCCAGCAACACCGCCCGAATGTGCCGACAAATCCCGATAGGAGCTGCGCATATCTCGTTCTCAGGGCACACTCAGATGAGCCAGACGTCGGGTAGGCCAGCCCAGAGTTGCCCCTGGTAGCCCCGGACATCGCTTGGTTGGACCAACACTTAGAGAAGCACTGGCCCGAGGGGGTTAAAATAAAGATGACCCTTGAGTCCGCGAAACCCAAGGGAAAAAGGCTAGGTGGCAAATGGTAAAACCAATGTTGGGCATTGCTGGAAGAGTTTTATTCAAGGCGAACTGTCAAGGGGTTCCCATTATAACCCAACCGCATAAGGAACGCAAAATCCGGGAACATAACACCGATATGACGGAAACTAGGGCGGCAAGAGTGGAACAAAACACTAGGCAAAAGGCCGAGCCTTCCACCCTTTACCAAGTATATAGGTGCATTAAGATAACAAGATAATATAGTGATATCCCAACAATAAACAATGTTCCAACAAGGAACAATCTCCAATCTTCACCTGCAACTAGCAACGCTATAAGAGGGGCTGAGCAAAGCGGTAGCATAGCCAATCAACGGTTTGCTAGGACATGGTGGGTTAGAGGTTTGACATGACAATTTGGGAGGCATGATAAGCAAGTGGTATGCATCGTAGCATAGGCATAGCAACAGAGCGAGCATCTAGCAAGCAAAGATAGAAGTGATTTCGAGGGTATGATGATCTTGCCTGCAAAGTTGTCAGAGTTGACTTGATCCTCGTAAGCAAACTCAGCGGGCTCCTCTTTAGTGAACTCGTCTCCCGGCTCTACCCAAGCAAGAAAAACAAGCAAAAGGAACTCAATCAACCACGTGCAATGCTCGAACAACATGATGCAAACATGGTATGCTATGCGAGATGCGATATGTGATGCATATGCAAGACTTGATGAGGAATGATTGAACCTGGCCACAACTTGGAAATCCAAGAGTTCCACTGGAAAGGTGAGGTGATTTCGGTTCAAATCGATATAAAGATCACCGGGATCGGATGCACGGTTTGGAAATGGCAAGCAAAACAAATATGACACCGGTCTGCGATAATCAGCAAGTAGCCATATAAAAGCATCAAGATAAATATGCTACAGCACTCAAAAATGACAACTAAATACATGGCAGGGATCCATTCATGATTCTTGAAAAAAGATGAACACTGAGCTACGACCAATTCATCCCTTACCAGGTTCAAACAAGCATGGAAAAAGTGCAAATGATAACAGGTTTCAGACTTAGTGAAATTAACACAATTCTGGAATTTAACATCAGGTAGCACAATTTGGAGCATGAAAACTATATGCTACAGGAACTTTACATGGCAAAAAAAGGCATGGCATGAAGCTACTCAAAGCACTTAACAAAAGTCCCTTAGTGACCTTGAGCCAAAAGGGATCAAAAAATACAATTGCAAGCATGCGAACATGGCAAAAACATAATCAGATTACAGACTTAGAGAAAAACTGGAGCATGCAAATCTGTTAATGAGTAGGCATGTTCACGAGCTCGATGCACTCTCTACAGAGCATGGCATGACAAACTAAGCATACACCCATCAAGAATACATATCATAGAAGCTAGACATGGCAAGAACAACAACATAGCATGCACGGATCAATAGCAACATCCTCAGCAAAATCGCTAACAAGTCAACAATCTGCCAGGATTCACGAAATAGCAAAAGTAGAGCTCGATTCACTCAAGCTAGGGTGCTCTATAAATGCAAACAAAGACATGTATGGATAGAGCACCACAATGTTAACAAATCATCCTTACTGATCATCCTCAAAAGAGGCACGGATCACTAGGAAACAACATGGACATATGGCATAATGACAAAATCAGGACAAGGACTTGGAGAAATTCTAAGTCCCTGAAATCAGCATTAACGAATGCACTACTTTGCAAGCTTGTGCTAGTCACCACACATATCACAAAAATACATGGTAAGCACCTCTGTAAAGATGGCATGGCATATAACAAAACTCATGTAGAGCTCAGGAGCATATCATGCACACATTAATCATGGCAAAAATGACAAATAGCTATTTGATGAAACAGATCTGACAATTTAACCATATAGCCCTCTTCCAACAGCATTTAGGGCATCAAGATGAGCTCAAATGAAAATGATGCAATGAGATGAAATGATGTACTTTCTGAGAAGAACATTTTTATATTCTACACGCCCAAAACGGAGCCACGAGTGCAGAGTTATGATGCAATGAAAAACGCTAAAATATTGGGGGTGAGGGAAAAGGTCAACCGGCTAGATCCAGATCTAGGGTTCGTGCACGCGGATCGAAGATCACCGGGGAGCTTTCCAGAGTCAGCGCGGACGGCGGCCGGAGTCATCGGAGAAGACGCTGGCGTCGAGGAGGAGGCCGGCCGGAGCTTGGAGGAGGCGGGGCGAGGTGGCGCGGGACGGCACCGGAGCTGCGGCGGCGTCGGGCGGCGGTCTCCGGCGGAAGCAGCGCGGCGGGCGGCGGCTGACGACGTCGAGGCGGAGTGGGGTGGCGCGGCGAAGGGTCGGCGAGGAGGTGCGGCGGCGGGGACGAACGGGCTTCGGGGGCTCGCCCTGGGTCGAGCGGGCCGGCGCGGCGCCGGGCAGCGACGCACCATGTGGCGCCCTCCTATTGGCACGGGGCGGCGGCACGGTTCGTCCGGCAAATAATGGACATGTCTGGCCGCACGGAGGTGAGGGGAGCTAGGGTTAGGGTGGTTTGATCCGGGATTTCGGGGGGAGTGCCTTTTTATAGGTAGAGGGAGCTAGGAGGCTCCAAATTGAGCACGGTTTGCGGCCACGCGATCTTGATCGAATGACCGAGATGATGGAAGGGGTTTTGGTGGGTTTTGGGCCACTTTGAGGGGTGTTGGGCTGCAACACACATGAGGCCTTCTTGGTCCCTCGGTTAACCGTTGGAGTATCTAACGAAGTCCAAATGGCACGAAACTTGACAGGCGGTCTACCGGTAGAAAACCAAGGCCGCTTGGCAAGTCTCGGTCCAATCCGGAAATGTTTAACCCCCACACACAAAAAGAGGTAGAAAGGACCATCGGAGGAGATAGGAGCGCCGGAATGCAAAACGGACAACGGGGAAAATGCTCGGATGCATGAGACGAACACGTATGCAAATGCAATGCACATGATGACATGATATGAGACGCATGAAAAAGGCAACAACACACGGAGACAAAAACCCGAACCCGTGGAAAATAAAATACTTAGGCCAGAAACGGCAAGAGTTGGGATACATATAAGGTAAATTACATTCGGGGTGTTACATAACTGACGGCAAGGATCATGATGGCAGCGCGGTTTCGTTCATCAGGCAAAACTGTGTGTACACGGTGTACCATGCGTCTCTGCATGCACCATACCCTGATATGTGCCGCCACGCTCTACAGCTCAAAGTAGGAGAGAGGGTCGCAAGTATCAGACTTCGACCTGCTGGCTGGAGTTTCCCCCGTTAGGCACCCACCTGGTTCAAGCCGTCAGCCAATGTCCACAGCTTAATAAATAGTAACGTCTAACTGAGCCAATTAGTTAGACGCGTACACATTGTGTAGTAGGATCTTTATTTAGTTTGATGCATACACTTGTTGTTTTTTGGTAGCCCTTTTGTAATGATGGCTGATGTTTGGTTTGGAAGAGAGAGTTGCGTCTTCACTCTTCTGGCCTGCTTACTGCTTCTGTTGCACACCCAGCCTTGGTTGCTGCTACTGCTATTTTCAATGTACAATCAGTAGTATATTTCTTATGTTGGTTGAATAATTGTGTTGTTAGAACGACAAACACAATGTTTTGGAATTCGTTGCACGGTTCGATCCTTTAGTGCCCCGTACCGTACGTATCGCATACTATTTTTCGTAGGGAACACATTTTCCACTTGTTGATAACATGCAACCCACTGATGAAGGCCCAATAGAGAAGCCCATAATTAACTGGAAGGGAGGCTCTCACATGAATCCGGCCCAGGTACATGCTCATGGTCCCCTAAACATAAATAAGTAAATAAATAAAGCTAAATGCTCATGCACCAGTTCTTTAAATTCACTATTTAACAGGAGGATATTATTTCCTATGATAGTGCCGTTACATTCAGTCGATATTATTCTCCGGCAAAGATAGCGACCATTCTTCTTTCTCCCATCATTTTCTTCCTGCAACCAACGGACCCATGCAAATCGTAGTCAACATCATAAATAGATCTGGTCCATTTCTATTTTTCAATAAGAATGTCCAACCCATCCCAACACATTGGCGACAACACTTTATCCTCCGCCTTGGTGCGCTCGCCGCGGCGCCGCCGTCTGGCCCTGTCAACATAGTTTTTTTGAAACAGTCCCTATCAACATAGTGAATCGGGAGAGGACTGTAGTTGTGAGTATGACAGTACGGACCCACCAGGTCCACTCCCGAACACAAGCAAGCTCCTCTTTTACTACTTAGATGAAGCCCTCATTTTTTATGATAATCCACCCTGCTAATATCTGGGACCCACATCATTTTCAACGTATAGGCAATTAACGACAGAATTGCACCACTTTTTTAGTAGTAATTCGGAAGAGCAGGTTATAAACTGGGTTGTGCGGTCTCTGTGGCCCGTCTAACAACATGACCAGCCCAGCAGTTTTTTCTTTGGGAAAATAGGTAGCCCACTATTTATTTTTGAAGAATACCCAAGCTAGACCTATTTGTTTTCTCCGACTTACTGGGCTGCAAATCTTTCAAGACGAGGAGGGATGCATTCCGGCCTGGCTAAAGAGTATGGTCACTGTCTGTTAAAAGTAATATCAAAAGGGGTTGAAAATTCCAAAAATATTATAGCAAATGGGATATTAGTTTCTTTTTTCGTTTTTGTTCTTCACTGATATCTTATACTCCCTCCGTCCCAAAATTCTTGTATTATATTAGTCTAGATACGGATGTATCTAATACCAAAACGTGACTTGATACATCCGTATTTAGACAAATCTAAGACAAGAATTTTGGGACGGAGGGAGTATTTCATTGGATTTAACATGACATAGTACTAATTTATTTTTAAATTTGTTTTAGTATGGCTACTAATTTTTGGATTAAGAATATTTTTTTCCTCAGTAAAAATTTGCGAATTTTCAAAACTTCCCACATATTTAGTTAATTTTTTTAACCCTGGTACTGACCAGAAAATGGGAAGCAATTCTAAAAATGGAAAATGGGTAGCAATTCTAAAAATGGAAAACGGGCTGCAATAAATTCCATATGAATTAGAAAATGAGTAAAAATTATAAAAATAATAGCAAATGGGCTGTACACACCACATATTTCGAGGCTGACTTATTTATGCAAGGCTTTGTCAGTCAACACACGATTCTAGCAGCAGTGACTGTTCGATGTCCATCTAAGGGCCGACGTGCTTCTTCAATCTCTAATCTTCCTGCTTCAGCTGCCTAAACTAGCGCTAGCGGGACTGCCTGCTCCCTCCTCTTGTGGCCCGCTGTGATGCCTCACAAGCTTCCCCGGCCCACCCTACTCCCTCCGCTGGGCTAGCCGCACGCAATCAACTACCTCCTTATTAAGCGAAAAAAATGATTCCTCCCACTAACAACTGGGGCGCACCGGTTGGGAGGCTGACCTATGGGCCTACTAAGTTGACACATACGCAGGGCTTGTCAACTTAGTCAACAAACGATTCTATCAGCAGTAACCGTTGGATTTGAATCGAATGGTCCTGCTACTTCTTCAATCGCTGCTCTTCTTGCACCAGCTGCCCAAACCAGCGCCGGTGAGACCGCCTGCTCCTGCCTCTAGTGGTTGGCTGTGTTGCTGTTGAGGCCTCACCGCCCCATACTACTCCCACCGCTAGCCAGGCCCTGCGGGGACGGCAGCCTCACACCGTAGCTGAACCAGTGAACCCTCGTACACCTCTCCGCGTGGGCATCCACTGCCGCGTCTTCCCCGGCTTCGCGTCGTCCCCTTCCTAGGCCTCACCGTCGTCAACCGCCTTGGTGCTCTCGGCATGGCGTGGTCAATGTGGTGAACTACCGACTTCCATCGGAAGAGTACTGTACATGGAGAGGCTGACAGCTGGGTCCACGGCCGCAGCTGTGTCCACGGCCACAACCTAGTTTTTTCGTGATTAGCCAAGTAAGTCACTTTGTCAGGCCTGTTGGGCTGCAAATATTTCAAGACGAGGAGAGCTTCATTCGGCTGGCCGAGAAAATGGCCTATTAGTAATGAGAAATGGGTTGTACATTTTTAAAACACATCAAACCAGCAATTAGTTTCAAATTTCTTTTTTTCATTTTGAGATTTTAAATTGCATTGATTTTTATGAGTTGACAATTTGTTGGATTTTATATTGATATATATTTATTTTTAAATTCAGTTTGAACGTGACTCGAAATTTTGGGATTAAAAAAACTTCAGACCACACCGAAATATGCAAAATTTCGTATAATTTTTTAACCATGGCCACAATATGGGCTGTAATGCTAACAAAAAGAATATGGGCTCCAAAAAACCTTATGCAAATGTGATGTAAATTATTAGAAATAATGGCAGATGGGTTGTATGTTGTTTTCCACATATTTGAGTCTTTCCTAAAAAAAGGTTGACGCACAAGTAGTGACTGTTGGATTTCCATCCAACGGCCGTCGTGCTTCTTCAATCTCTGCTCTTCCCGCTCGAGCCGCTCAAACAAGCGCCGGCAGGACTGCCTGCTCCCTCCTCCCCGCGGCCGGCTATGCTGCCGCGCAGGCCTCACATGCCCACCGTACTCCCATTACTGGCCTAGCCATCCCTCTACTCACCCACACCTGCTGTTATTCTCCGGCGACGACAAACGAACCAGTAAACCCTCGTACATTCGTACTCCCCTCCGCATGGGAAACTACTGCCGAGTCTTCCCTAGCTCCGTGTCGTTCCCTTCCTAGGGCTCGCCATCGTCCACCGCCCTGGTGCTCTCGGCGCGGCCTGGTCAACGTGGACAATGACCGACATGCATCTGAAATGGACTGTGCGTGGAGAGGCTGACAGCTGGGTCCACGGCCGCACACAAGGAAATTCCTCCTTATTACGCACAAAATAATGATTCCTCCACCTAACATCTGGGACCCATTGAAAGGGCCTCTGTATTTCACGGAAAAACGTTACCGCCGCTGACAGCTCGGACCGACATGCTATATCTTCGCACGGAAGGAAGTGCCTCCTTATTACACACAAAAAATGAATACCCCCCCTGCTTGTTGGGACCCAATATAGTGGGAGGCTGACTTGTGGGCCTACTAAGTTGACAGGGACGGAGGGCTTTGTCCACTTAGTCAATATGCACGATTCTAGCTCCATTGACCGTACGATGTCCATCCAACGGCCGTAGTGCTTCTTCAATCTCTGGTCTTCTTGCTCCAGCCGCCCAAACCAGCACCGGTCGTGCCTCGTGCTCCTGCCTCCCATGGCCGGCTACGATGTCGCGGAGGCCTTACCGCCCCCTACTACTCCCACCGCTGGCCAGGCCATCCGTCTACTCACCCACACCCCATGTTATTCTGCGGCGACGGCAGCCTCACACCGCAGCCGAACCAGTGAACCCTTGTACCCTCTCCGAGCGGGCTTCCACTGCCGCATCTTCCCCGGCTCCGTGTCGTCCCCTTCCTAGGCCTCGCCGTCGTCCACCGCCCTGGTGCTCTCGGCGCAGCGTGGTCAACGTGGTCAAGGAACGGCTTCAATCGGACGTGGACTGTATGTGGAGAGGTTGATAGCTGGGTCCACGGCCACAGCAAGGAAGTGCCTTCTTATTAGGTGCAAAATAATTATTCCTCCACCTGACAGTGGGGAACCACCGGACGGGCCACCGTATTTCACGAAAAAATGTTTCCCCCTGACTGTTGGGACCCACCAGCTACATCTACGCATGCAAGGAAGTGCGTCCAGGCAAAAAAAAAACGATTCGCCCCCCTGACTGCTAGGACCCGCCAGCTACATCTTCGCACGCAAGGAAGTGCCTGACAGTCGGGACCCACATGGTCGAAGTGTACGTAGCATTGTCAGTCTGGTCATGAACGTGTACGTACATACTGGTCGATGTGGAGGCGCACACGTGTCGTAGTAGAGGCGCGCACGTAGCATGTACACATACGTACAGCGGCCAGTGTGCAAGAAAGAAAATATGACCACGTATGTACATACGGGGAGGGTCTCGAACACCTAGTCCCGCATACGTATGGATAGGGCTCATGTACATGGCTTGGTCGGAATGGAGAAACATCGTCGTCGTCGTGTTCATGGGGAGCCAACCGGCTAGGTCGGAACGGAATGCATCGTCGTGTTCATCGGGAGGGCTTGGATGGAACAGCCGATGGAAACGAGGCCTGGCGTACCGCAGAACGGAGGAAACGGCCTTGTGTTCTACCAGCCAGGGTTGAAATAGGATCTGTTCATCGGGAGGGGTCCGGCGTACCGCAAAACGGAGGAAACGGACCTCCTACGGTCGAAACGGGGGTCATGTTGATTGGGAGGGGTGTGGCATACCATAAAACGAAGGAAACAGACTTGTGTTGGAGCGCTACAGTCGAAACGGGGGTCCTGTTCATCGGGAGGGGTGTGGCGTACTACAAAACGGGACTCCACGGGATACTGTTCATCTCCACCGTCGACCCCCTCCAGCCTCCACGGGCTACTGTTCATCCACCATCGACCTCCTCCAGCCTCCACCTGCGACTGTTCATCCACGGGCTCCTGTTCATCCAGCCTCCACCGCGCGCTACTCCACTGGCTACTGTTCAACCAGCCCTCTCCACGGGCTCCTGTGCAAGCACCGCTCCACGGGCTACTGTTCATCTAGCCCTCCACTGTCTACTGTTCATCCTGCCCTCCACGGGGTGGTCCTGTTCATCCAGCCCTCCACGAGGTCCTATTCATCCAGCCCCAACCGGCTCGATCGACCGGGGTCCTATTCATCTAGAGGCAACACAACGGGGTCCTATTCATCCACCCCACCGGGAACTGTTCATCCAAACCCCCTAGCAATGCTCACTGTTCATCCTGAGGCAACACCACGGGGTCCTGTTCGTCCACCCCCACCAGGAGCTGTTCATCCTAACCCCCCAGCAACGCTCACTGTTCATCCAGTGGCAGCATCGGTCGGCTTCAGTTAGCAGCAGTAGCGAAGGAATCGCTCGATCGGGTTCTGTTAACACCCATCGATCGATCGCTCGGGTTCAGTAACGTGTAGCCTGCAGTGTAATCACCCGGGTTCAGTTGGAACCCAACAAAATTAATTTAGAGTGATGAGATCAACATGATAATCCAAGAACCAGATACTCAAGCTGTCCATAACCGGGGACACAGCTGACCATGATTAGTTTGTACACTCTGCAGATGTTTGTGCACTTTTCCCCACGAGACTCGATCTCCTCCGTTGGATTTCTCGCACTACATAATGTTTGAGAAACGGATGACCGAGACACAGTCTTTCCAAAGAGGTCCCCTTAACCGATAGATAGGCCGGTACACCTACAATCCCCTACATCTGCTAGCCCATCATGGACAGGTTTCCCACAACTTACTCAAGTATGCCAGAGCCCATAATGGCATGTGGTTGCACACGGAAGATTTTAGCATGAATAATCTTATGATCCCTTTGAGCCTGGGTGGCAGTCCATAGGAAAATCACACGGTACCCCGGGATTTCCAAAAATACAGGCAATCACTGGATTCCCCAGGTGCCTCAATCCACCCAGATGTGTATTAAAGTTACCACCTTAGGTTGAAACATTAAATCACAATCTCACATCTATCATAGATTCACTCACCCAATCCACGTCTACGAGCATAGCAAAGCAGTATAAGCATAACGTAGTAGTAACTCCGAAGGTTAGAATGCAGGGCAATAGGTTCCTACCACATCAACTACTTCCCAATACCCACATGTTATCAATCCTACTCATGCAATGTTTGAGGGTTGAAACTAATGCATAAAAACTAGGTAGTAAAGGGATATGATCAAAGTGTGAACTTGCCTGTACTGCTGATGAAGATGATTCACACTCATAACTCTTGATATTTCTACTCGTCACACTCCATTCAATCTATCGTGAGCAAGCAATAGTAACCACACATAAGCAATCACTCAAAAGATCGGGAACAACGAAGAAGACAGTTCGGAAAACATCAAAACCAAGCAAATAACTCTTGCAACATAAACAATTTCTAAGAGTACCACAATTATGTGAATTTGGCCTTATCAGTAAATTTAGGTCAAGAGCTTCGATTTGCAAAAAGAATCAACTCAAACGGAGCTACGAAACTCAAGTTACGATCAAACAAAGTTTGAATTCAAATTTGGTCTAATTCAAATTCTAAACTTTCAAAAACATGTTTGAGTTGGATTACTGGATAGAGGGGATCATAACGAAGAAGTGGGCCCTGGTTTCGTTGAATTTGGACTAACGAGCAAAAAGTTATGAGCGTTGCAAAATCAGGGACTAATATGTAAAAATAATAATTACAAATAGGTCCTTGACGTAAGTAAACAGAAAATGAAAAGACTAAATAACGAACATTCGTCACAGTACCTAATCTAATGAATATGTTCGCTGTAAAGATCGAACTAGTGAACGCTCAAAAAATGTTTTGAAAAAAAAAACGCAATCTGGATCGTTGGATCTAGATCCAACGGACGGGAGGCAGTGGTTACCGCGGTGATCGCCGGAGTCGGGGAGGACGTCGGCGGCGGCTTCGGTCTCGGCCGGGGCGGCGGCTCCGGGCATCGGGGGAGGCGGCGAAGAGCACGGGTAGAGGCGGCGCAGAGCGGCGATTGCAGTGGCGGCATCGACGGCGGTCGACGGCGACGAGGGCGGCGGCTGCGGCTTCCGGCGGTGGCGGTGGTGGTGAGATGCGGCGATGGCGGCGTGACGCATGGAGGAGAGAGAGAGAGAAGAGGAGGCGGGGCCAGGAGCGGTATTTAAGGGCGGCGGAGGCGAGGTGGTGGCGTGGGCGAGGGGCAGAGGAGGAGGCCGAAGGTGGCACGGCTCCCCACGGCGGCGCGGCGGCGTGCCCGAGCGGGACTCCCGCTCGGGAAGGAGAGGTGCGGCGCGCTGGGCTGGGCTTGGTCTATTGGGCCGGCCCAGTTCGGCAGAGGGAATGTTTTAAAAAAAAAATTCCAGGCAAACAAAATAATAAAACTAAAGAAAAATAAAAATAGTATATAGGCATATAATATATCAAAAAATTTAGAAAAAGATTTTCTATGACATGAACATTTTACTAACGTCAAATAAAATACACAAAAAGTGTAATAAAGCAAAGAGTAATACACAAAAAGTGTAATAAACCAAAGAGTGCTACTGCTCTAGTAAAATCCAGTAAATTCATTTTAAAAATACCAAAATTAATTCAAACTTATTTCTCTCCAATTTTTTGATGTAGGGAATCATGTTACCCTATTTTCCATATATTTTTATTATGAAGAAAAATAATTTGAATAAAATCCAAATAACTCCAAATTGAAAATAATTTCAAAAGGACTTTGAATTTAATTCTTTTGAAACTTCCAACTCATATTTCATATATTTTGAAGAAGTCATATTATCTTCTCTTGTGAAAATCATTGAGTTGCTTAAAGTTTTTGAATTTGAAATATTTTCAAATGAAATTCAAATGTTTTCAAAAACCCTTGTCATTTAAATAAATGGAAGAAGTCATGTCATCTTCTCTCTAGGGTTTTGCATTTGAAAGGAATTTCAATTTATGGAGAACATAAATGCAAAAATGGAAGTTTGGGAAAGTCCTTTTATTCCCTCTCATTTCACTTTCATAAAGTTTCAAATTCACTCACTTTCAGTCAATCAATCACACTACAAACAAATAATCAATTCAAATCTATATATTTATTATAACATTCCAAAATTTAGAATTTTGGGATGTTACAAACCTACCACCCTTAAAATGAATCTCGTCCTCGAGATTCGGAGATGTTAGAAAGAAATAGGTTAGGTTTTGGGGGTCTTCTCAAAATCCATCGATCATCACTGGGGGTCTGGGGTGCTACCACCCTTAGAAACCTGGTTACGGTTCCTTCATATACTCATATACTCCATCCTTATTGCTGACAGGGTCGGTTATCTCAGATTCTTGGGGAAATTATTTCTCTGGCTCTTCCGTTAGTGGCACAACCCTTTCCTCAATTCTTTTGTCCTTTTATCTGGGTAAGGTCCTTTTGTGACATGATCTTCTTAGCTGACAGGTCTGACGCCCATACTAAATAACTATCGACATCTCATGGTGGTCAACAATTTATGGTTTCTCCTGCAGGAAAATGGGTCTGGCTGAACCTCACCGTATATCCTACGATATGCAACAACTGCCTTGTACAAGGGAAAATACTTATACCATTCTAAGGTTCAAACAAGGTTTTGTTCGTCATCTCTCTACTATAGGCAAGTCACTCAGATTTACCATCCCATATAGCAAGGCGAACAATAAGAGTAAGTCGGTATGGTGATCAATCCACCCGCACCCAAATCATTACCTTGTATACGGTTTAGCGAATCTCGCATTCTAACACTCGATCATCCTCTAAAGCATTGCAGAATTTCTCTTGTCGATGAACCAAGTTCGGATAAATCCATTGATTCTGCAAGACAAACAAACATCTATCGTGTCTTCACAACTCTCAGGTTTTGCGTAAACTCCTATAAAATCGTAAGGCATATCCTCTTCCAGGGTTTTCCTTCAGCAAGAGTGTGCTTGCTTCTTGGCAGGTCCTGGGGCCTGTGGGTTATGGCCCATCTCATCACTTGCAAACCTTGACCTCATCATCGAGGGTAACTGATCATTATTCCAACATCTAGCTTCCTAGCATACTTAAAATCCATCCAATTGTACTGTCTCCCTTCCTTCTATTTGTACAATACTAAGACATGATTACTCAAACTCATCATGGAGTTGCAATTGCTCCATATTTCCAACATCATACCTCCTTTATCCAATAGTACTTCATCTCTTCATACTCTTGGGGATACCCCACATATCGAGACAAGACTCCTTATTTTGTCCAAAATCCACTTCGTGGTATATCATTCTCCTTTCCATGGGTCAAGTGTCCTCACAGGGTACTACCACCCTTAAAATTCACAAACTCATCCATAGACCATATTTCTCATATCCTCGAAAATGGTCAAAATCTTTCTTCACAGAGTAACAACTCATAAAAATCCAATCAGTACTAACAATGCTAACTTCATTGATCCTCAAAAATTACTACAATCTCCTGCATATCCATTACATGCCTCAACTCAACACCTCAATACTAAAAACGAAATGTTCCCACTACTACTACTATATTCCTTTTTCGTCAAAACTATTTAGCACGAGTCTCCTTCTCATTGGGACAATCTCTAGCAAAGTGCCCTGTTTTATTGCAGCAGAAACATATTACTTCTGACAAGTCTCAAGGTTTCCTTTTTTGGGCAATCGCTGAAGTAGTGCCCTGACTCTTTGCACCAGTAACAGGTGATATGACTCAAGTCCTTCCTGGATTCCAATCTATTTCTCTTCGTGGACCTTTCCATTCCAATCAGGGCTTCTTTTTCCTGTGGATCATACTCTACTTGCTTTGTCGGGAATTCTACTAGGTCCCCATTCAGACAATTCTGGGAGATGTGTCCTTCTTCTCCACATGAATAGCACGAGTTGGTGCAGGGTTTAATTGGGTCTTCTTCGGGTGTTTCCTCCACCTCTTCCTTCATCACAGGTTCTTCTAAAATTTCCATTAGGGCTCCTTTCATTGCTTCTTTCTTCTGCTGGATGGTTCTTTGTACCATGGGGTAAATGTGACACTGGGCAGGGTAGTGGGTAGTCTCTTCACACAAGAAACAAGTGATCTGCCTAGTTGGGCATTCTTCAGTTGGGTGACTTCCTTCATAATTTGGGCATTCATCCTTGTGTTCTTTATGGGTGTGTCCCATTTCTCCACAAATCTTACATGCACAAGGCTTCTTCTCTTTAGGTTCACATGGCTCTCGGGTAAGACGGGACCTCAGTAGAATCGTCTTGAATTCATCCCAAGCATTGGTTCCATTCCATCCTTGTATGGCTTGATGTATCTCTCGCCATTTTGTAGCACCTTGTGTGATCTTTCGTAGGTGTATGGAACCATATACTATCCTTCAATACCGTGCTCCTTCATGCGATCTTCCATGTTCCGTATCCAGTGTGCTACCTCCGGTTGTGTCATGAATCTCGGAAATACTCGTCCATCTCCATTCGTTATCTTTTGGGATCCAAGGGTTTTGGGGTGAGATAAGAGAGATAGGGAAGGAGAGATACACACAATACAAACAATAGTTTTGAAAAGACATATTTTATTTTGTGGCTCTCGGGAAAACATCAAACAAATTACAGCTCACAAACGTCGCATCTAACGTAAGTGTAGAACAGGGGTTTGGTCTTCTAAAGGTCAATAAATCTTCAACGTCGCCAAACTCTTCGAGTCTTGTTCATGCCTCCAATGGCTTCTTCCGATCATGCTTGCCTTTCTCAAGTTCTTTTGCCAGGTCATCTCTATTGATGTGAAGTCTCTCGTGGCGTCCTTCAATATTTCTGGAGTTGTGTTCCAAACTTCTGGGTTTCAACATCCTTGGCAATGAGTCATGGTCCTACTGTCCGTCAGTTCCTGACAAATCTCTTGCATTCTCGAGGTTCTGCTCCTCTCGCTTGGCTACTTTCAGCCTCTAGGGTCCTGAGTTCTTCACAAAATACTTCCTTATCAAATACTGCTTCCTATAGGTCCATCTTAACTTCTTGAGGTAACACTCCAGATCCTGGCGATACACCAGCTAAGGTTAAAACTTCGTCTTGCTGATAGGTGCTCCATCAGCCTTCTTGTCATCCAATCCTTCCATGGAAATGCATGCTTAACTTAGCACGGGGCAATAGCATAAGCGGGCGTTAAAATCATGAATAGTCATGTTTCTGCTCTTGCCATCTCCATGAGCTATCCTTCCATAGTTGATATCTCCTACCTTAGGGTTTCTTGATAAAAACTTTGAGTTCTAATGCTCCATGCTCCGGTCTTTCTCCGATACACCTTGATCTTGGGTAGTGACAGCCTCCATAGTCTGCCAAGTTCCATAAGGGGTGCCTTCCTAGGTCATACTAAATCTGGGAATTCTTCATAGCCTCCAAATTATCCAGTCTTTGGAGTCTTCAACCGTTGCAGTTTCCATTATTGTAATGCACGGTAAAATCCTCTTCATTATGAAGTGGTCTTAGTTGTCCGATATCTTGTACTTCTTGGAGTGATCTCATCAGCCGAATCTTCGTGTGGTCAAAAGGGAAAAGGGGTATGGTCTCACTAAAAGAGAATATTTGAATAAGCTCAGAAGAGAAGAGAGGTAAAAGATCTTTTTGAAAAAGGAAGTTTTAGAGAAAATCCTTCCTATGGGCTTGTCAGTTTCTAGGGGTCACGTCCTATAGTCAACATGTGCTTTCATACCATCTTGTAGCGACCCGACCTCAAACGGTCAAGTCTCTGTGCTTAAGTGTCATCCCTGGTTCGGTATGCTGACACACACACAGTACTCGAGGATTTATAACAGAGGTAAATCACATGTATAAAGTAACATAAATACTATTACCTCAATCCAAATAGCGGAAGTAACAACAAGGTTGTGGATTCCCATCAACCCCAATGGCAAAGTTGAGTGTAGAAATCGTAACCCTAACGTATCACTTACTCGTCGTAAGAATCCTGCAACATGATACGTTGCAGCCACAAAGGGTCAGTACATTGAATGTACTGGCAAATTCACACCATAGGATCATGATGAATAATAGCTATCACCACATGCATATATGGCTGGTGGAAAAGCTCTATGGTTATAATGTTTTTGCGAAAAGCCAATTTTTCCCTACTGCAAAGGAATACATTTTATTTAACTACAAAGTTGGTTGAAAACATTGAGAATGGGTAAACCCCATCTCAATCCCAATTAAAAGGTAATTAATAACCCAACAAAATTAATTTAGAGTGATGAGATCAACATGATAATCCAAGAACCAGATACTCAAGATGTCCATAACCGGGGACACAACTAACCATGATTAGTTTGTACACTCTGCAGAGGTTTGTGCACTTTTCCCCACAAGACTCGATCTCCTCCGTTGGATTTCTCGCACTACATAATGTTTGAGAAATGGATGACCGAGACACAGTCTCTCCGAAGAGGTCCCCTTAACCGATAGATAGGCCGATACACCTACAATCCCCTACATCTGCTAGCCCATCATGGACAGGTTTCCCACAACTTACTCAAGTAAGCCAGAGCCCATAATGGCATGTGATTGCACACGGAAGTTTCTAGCATGAATTTCTTATGATCCCTTTGAGCCTGGGTGGTAGTCCATAGGAAAATCACACGGTACCCCGGGATTTCCAAAAATACAGGCAATCACTGGATTCCCCAGGTGCCTCAATCCACCCAGATGTGTATTAAAGTTGCCACCTTAGGTTGAAACATTAAATCACAATCTCACATCTGTCATGGATTCACTCACCCAATCCACGTCTATGAGCATAACAGAGCAGTATAAGCATAACGTAGTAGTAACTCCCAAGGGTTGAATGCAGGGCAATAGGTTCCTACCTCATCAACTACTTCCCAATACCCACATGTTATCAATCCTACTCATGCAATGTTTGAGGGTTGAAACTAATGCATAAAAACTGGGTAGTAAAGGGATATGATCAAAGTGTGAACTTGCCTCTACTGCTGATGAAGATGATTCGCACTCATAACTCTTGATATTTCTACTCGTCACACTCCATTCAATCTATCGTGAGCAAGCAATAGTAACCACACATAAGCAATCACTCAAAAGATCGGGAACAACGAAGAAGACAGTTCGGAAAACATCAAAACCAAGCAAATAACTCTTGCAACATAAACAATTTCTAAGAGTACCACAATTATGTGAATTTGGCCTTATCAGTAAATTTAGGTCAAGAGCTTCGATTTGCAAAAAGAATCAACTCAAATGGAGCTATGAAACTCAAGTTACGATCAAACGAAGTTTGAATTCAAATCTGGTCTAATTCAAATTTTAAACTTTCAAAAACATGTTTGAGTTGGATTACCGGATAGAGGGGATCATAACGAAGAAGTGGGCGCTAGTTTCGTTGAATTTCGACTAACGAGCAAAAAGTTACGAGCGTTGCAAGATCAGGGACTAATCTGTAAAAATAATAATTACAAATAGGTCCCTGACGTAAGTAAACAGATAATGAATAGACTAAATAACGAACATTCATCACAGTACCTAATCTAATGAATATGTTCGCTGTAAAGATCGAACTAGTGAACGCTCAAAAAAATGTTTTGAAAAAAAATGCGATCTGGATCGTTGGATCTAGATCCAACGGACGGGAGGCGGTGGTTACCGCGGTGATCGCCGGAGTCGGGGAGGACGTCGGCGGCGGCTTCGGTCTCGGCCGGGGCGGCGGCTCCGGGCGTCGGGGGAGGCGGCGAATTGCACGGGGAGAGGCGGCGCGGAGCGGCGATTGCGGTGGCGGCATCGGCGGCGGTCGACGGCGACGAGGGCGGCGATGGCGGTGAGATGCGGCGTTGGCGACGCGACGTGTGGAGGAGAGAGAGAAGAGGAGGCGTGGCCGGGCGCGCTATTTAAGGGCGGCGGAGGCGAGGTGGTGGTGTGGGCGAGGTGCAGAGGAGGAGGCCGAAGGCGGCGTGCCCGAGCGGGACTCCCGCTCGGGAAGGAGAGGAGCGGCGCGCTGGGCTGGGCTTGGCCTGTTGGGCCGGCCCAGTTCGGCAAAGGGAAAGTTAAAAAAAACATTTTCCAGGCAAACAAAATAATAAAACCAAAGAAAAATAAAAATAGTATATAGGCATATAATATATCAAAAAATTTCAGAAAAAGATTTTCTACGACATGAACATTTTACTAACGTCAAATAAAATACACAAAAAGTGTAATAAAGCAAAGAGTGCTACTACTCTAGTAAAATCCAGTAAAAATCATTTTAAAAATACCTAAATTAATTCAAATTTATTTCTCTCCAATTTTCTAATGTAGGGAATCATGTTACCCTATTTTCCATATATTTTATTTTGGAGAAAAATAATTTGAATAAAATCCAAATAACTCCAAATTGAAAATAATTTCAAAAGGACTTTGAATTTAATTCTTTTAAAACTTCCAACTCATATTTCATATATTATGAAGAAGTAATATTATCTTCTCTCATGAAAATCATTGAGTTGCTTAATGTTTCTGAATTTGAAATATTTTCAAATGAAATTCAAATGTTTTCAAAAACCCTTGTCATTTAAATAAATGGAATAAGTCATGTCCTTCTCTCCAGGGTTTTGCATTTGAAAGGAATTTGAATTCATGGAGAACATAAATGCAAAAATGAAAGTTTGGGAAAGTCCTTTTATTCCCTCTCATTTCACTTTTAAAAAGTTTCAAATTCACTCACTTTGAGTCAATCAATCACACTACAAACAAACAATCAATTCAAATATATCTATTTATTATAACATTCCAAAATTTAGAATTTTGGGATGTTACACACCCTAAGAGAATTGAGCAAGATTCTCAGGGAATTAATGTTGTTGCACCTAGTCCTTCTAAAAGGAAGAAAAATGGTAGGACTTTGCATGCTTCTAGTGAACCTATTGTTGACACACCTAAGAATCCCAATGATATTTCTATTTCTGATGCTGAAACACAATCTGGTAATGAACATGAACCTAATGATAATGTTAATGATGATGTTCGTGCTGATGCTCAACCTAGCAATGACAATGATGTAGAGATAGAACCTGCTGTTGATCTTTATAACCCACAATCAAAGAATCGATGTTATGATAAGAGTGATTTTGTTGCTAGGAAGCACGGTAAAGTAAGAGAACCATGGGTTCAGAAACCCATGCCTTTTACTCCTAAACCATCCAACAAAAAGGATGATGAGGATTTTGAGCGCTTTGCTGAAATGATTAGACCTATCTTTCTGCGTATGCGTTTGATTGATATGCTTAAAATGAATCCTTATGCTAAGTATATGAAAGATATTGTCACAAATAAAAGAGAGATACCGGAAGCTGAAATTTCCACCATGCTTGCTAATTATACTTTTAAGGGTGGAATACCGAAGAAACTTGGAGATCCAGGAGTACCAATTATACCATGCTCCATTAAAAGAAACTATGTTAAAACTGCTTTATGTGATCTTGGAGCTGGTGTTAGTGTTATGCCTCTCTCTTTATATCGTAGACTTGATTTGAATAAGTTGACACCTACTAAAATATCTTTGCAAATGGCTGATAAATCAACTACTACATCTGTCGGTATTTGTGAGGATGTGCATGTTCTGGTTGCAAACGTTACTATTTTAATGGACTTTGTTATTCTTGATATTCTCGAGGACGATAGTATGTCTATTATTCTTGGTAGACCCTTTTTGAATACTATAGCGCCTGTTATTGATTGCAACAAAGGCAATGTCACTTTTCATGTTAATGGTAATGAGCATATGGTACACTTTCCGAGGAAACAATCTCAAGTCCACAATATTAATTCTATTGGAAAAACTTCAACGATTACTATTGGAGGTTTTGAATTTCCTCTTCCTACTGTCAAGAAGAAATATGATATTCTTATAGCTGGGGACATGCATATCCCCATTGAGGTAACTTAGTGTTATTCAAAAATTCTCTAGTTTCATGTTATTTGGAAAGATTTTGTTAACAAGACTTGATCAACCTTGTTAGTGGATTCCTTTTGATGAGCATGAGATGGATGAAGTTAAGAAAGCACAACTCTCTGTACCCTCTTTTTAATTTCTGTTATTTAGGTTAAATAAAGCAAAAATAGTATTTTCTGTCTGTTTTCTGAATTATCCTTGCAATAAAAAATACCCCGAAAATAAAAGTTCTCCAAATGTCCTGAAAATTTTATATGATCTTTTCTAGAATATTGAAGAATTATTGGCACTGAAAACACACCTGGGGGACCCACCACCTGGCGATGAGGGTCCAGGGCGCTCCCCCTGCCTCGTGGACCCCACGTGGGTCCCCTCCACTTATTCTTACACCCACACACTTCGTCTTCCTCCAGAAAAAAATCCTCCACCAGCTCAAACGTGAGTTCTAGCTCATCTTGCTACCATTTTCGATCTCCTTGCTCAAAGCTCCATTCACAAAACTGATTTGGGGGATTGTACTTCGGTATGTGACTCCTCCAATGGTCCAATTAGTTTTTGTTCTAGTGCTTTATTTGTTGCAAATTTTTGCTGCTTAGGTGACCCTATTCTTGAGCTTGCATGTCAAATTTATGTGGTCAAAAGTAGTTTCAATGCATGATATGGCCTCTAGGCACTTGTAGGAGTAGTTGCTATCAATCTTGTTGACTTTGGTTCACTTTTATTTTGAGTCACTAAAAATTTTAGAAATTTTTCAAAGGAAGAAAAATGTTTAGGAAAAGGTACCAAGGTGATTCCTCAAGGAAGGAAGGCCCAAGGCTCGTGATAAGTGAGCCGGACAATGAACTACCCAGGGAAGCTCAAGTGCGGCCTTGTGAATGGCCGTCAGAGGAGTTCATGGTCCAGGCAGGCATCAAGGATGAATTTGACGCGTATGTGCATAACGCTGATCTTGAGAGCTTCATATCAGATAAGTGCTGGCAATACCTCTATCTAACTAATTCATTTGTGAGAAGGTTTAAATTTACATCCTCACGCAATTCTCACACTGTTTTATTTGATCTTTATGATAAATCATATACCATGGACCTAGAAGATTTTAATATTGCTTGTAAACTCAGCGGTGGGGCAATGTTAGTGAACCTCACATATCTGAATATAAAGTCTTTCTTGCTAGTATTACTGTGGGGGAATCTAGAGAAATCACACAAGCTACCATAGGGAGCATTCATTTCCCTTCCATACATTATTTTGCACTCTTCATTGGTAGATGCATTAACGGTAAAGATGAGGTTTGTCACATGTGCTTTCCAGATCTTAGTGTCCTCAAAAGTGCGGTATTAGGTGATAAACAATATAACTTGGGGGCTATTGTTGCACATAGGTTGCATCACAACAATATAAGTGGAGATTTTTTTGGTGGAATTTATGCAACTCGTGTATCTAACTATCTTGATATACCCATATGTGGAAATGATATTGTGTTGCCTCCTGCTTAATTATCTAGATTATGATGCTATAGTTCCCAACCAGTTTCTTGAGAGGAATGATCAGTTCCTCTAGTATCGACTAATCTTTGACAGATGGCGCACCGTCCATGTTGCTCTCCATGCTACTACTTTCTTTGACTTTCAGGAAAAAGGAGATATGTTATAACCAAGGAGGAGGCGAACGAGTACGAGAGGAGGACAGAGGCAGCTCGCCTCCAAGCCGCAGCTCATTAGGCAGTAGTTGCTGCATCCCTGTATGACCCCAGTTACAACTTTGGATATCCACCAGGCCAGCCGTGGCCCTAGACCAACTTAGGCCAAAAGCCTAAGCTTGGGGGAGTACGTATCTCTCACCGACATTACATTCATGTTCACACACTCATGCAGTTGTCGGTGCTCATAATTTTTCATTGTACTATCCATGCTAGTTTATTTTCTTTTCCAGCATTCTTCTTGTGTGTTTGAAAAACCTTAAGAAAACCAAAAAAATAGTTGTAGCATTTAGCTAGTTTACTTTCCATGCCTGTAGTAGTAGTAATTGAAAGAAAACCCAAAAAGATTTCTCGTTCTTCTTTTACTTGTTGGGAGCTTTTCCATGTAAATAGTTTTGTTTCTTTTCTTTTCTTTGGGGGTAGAGAGGAGAAGAGCATGATGAAAATGTTGAGTGGCTCTCATATGCATTATTGTTGATCTAACAAAGAGCCCATATTACCGTGTCTTCTCCTGTGTATTAAATGCTTGCAGATTCCAGCTTAGTCCAATGCACGTGCACTATTATTATTATCCACACCGTTCAGTCGTGCAAGTGAAAGGCAATAATGATGATATATGATGAACTGATTGAGATGAGAAAAGCTGATATGAACTCGACCTATCTTGTTTTTGTAAATATGATTAGTTCATCATTCCTGATTTAGCCTATTATGAATGAAACATGTTTGCAATGACAATTAGACATTATAGTTTCTCATGCCATGCTTAATTATCTAGGAGTTTATAGTGGTTTACCTTGCGTGCCAACATGCTATTAAAATGGTTGTGATGTGGTATGATAGGGTGGTATCCTCCTTTGAACGATTCGAGTGGCTTGACTTGGCACATGTTCACACATGTAGTTGAAACAAAATCAACATAGCCTCCACGATATTTATGTCCATGGTGAATTATATCCTACTCGTGCTTGCACTCAGTGTTGATTAATTTTAATGCATGTTCATGACTGTTGTCGCTCTCTAGCTGGTCGCTTCCCAGTCTCTTTCTAGCCTTCACTTGTACTAAGAGGGAATACTGCTTGTGCATACACTTCCATAAACCCAAAAGTTATTCCATATGAGTCCACCATACCTTCCTATATGCGGTATCTACCTGCCGTTCCAAGTAAATTTGTGTGCCGAACTCTAAACCTTCAAATGAAATTCTGTTTTGTATGCTCGAATAGCTCATGTATCAACTAGGGCTGTCTATATCTTCCATGCTAGGTGGGTTATTCTCAAGAGGAGTGTACTCTGCTCCTCATTCACGAGAAAATGGCTGGTAACCGGGATGCCCAGTCCCATGCTTAAATTAAAATAATTGCAAACAAAACTCCCCCAGGATTGTTGTTAGTTGGAGGTACCCGTTGTTTCGGACAAGCCATGGATTGATGTTTGTTGGTGGTGGGGGAGTATAAACTTTACCATTCTATTTGGGAACCGCCTATAATGTGTGTAGCATGGAAGATATCGAGATCTCTTGGTTGTTATGTTGACAATGAAAGTATACCACTCAAAATATTATTTATCTCTATTTCAAAATCGAGCTCTGGCACCTCTACAAATCCCTGCTTCCCTCTGCGAAGGGCCTATCTATTTACTTTTATGTTGATTCACCATCCTCTTATTGAAAAGCAGCAGTTGGAGAGCACTGCTGTCATTTGCATGTATTACTATTAGTTTACATTGAGTATGACTGGATCTCTTTTACCATGAATTACAATGTTTAGTCAGTCCTTGATCTTCAGAGGTGCTCTGCATTTATGTTTTGCAGTCTTAGAAAGGGCTAGCGAGATACCATCTTGTTATATCATATTATGATTGTTTTGAGAAAGTGTTGTCATCCGAGATTTACTACTATTGCTCGCTAGTTCATTATGCCATTGATATGAGTAAACATGAGACCTAAATGTTATTGTGAATATGGTTAGTTCAAAATCTTTGCTGAAAACTTGAATGCTGGCTTTACATATTTACAACAACAAGATCAAAAAGAGTTTGTAAAAGTTTTTCTTTATCACTTTCAGTTTGTCAACTGAATTGCTTGAGGAGAAGCAAAGGTTTAAGATTGGGGGAGTTGATACGTCTCCATTGTATGTACTTTTCCAAACACTTTTGACCTTGTTTTGGACTCTAACTTGCATGATTTGAATGGAACTAACCCGGACTGATGTTGTTTTCAGCAGAATTGCCATGGTGTTGTTTTTGTGCAGAAATAAAAGTTCTCGGAATGACCTGAAACTTTACGGAGAATATTTTTGGAATATATAAAACATACCGGTGAAAGAATCAACATTAGGGGGCCCACACCCTGTCCACGAGGGTGGGGGCGCGCCCAGCCCCCTGGGGCACGCCCCCTATCTCGTGGGCTCCCTGATGCTCCACCGACCTCTAGTCCAACTCTATATATTCACGTTCGGGAGAAAAAAATCAAGGAGAAGGATTTATCATGTTTTACGATATGGAGCCACCGCCAACCCTAATCTCTCTCGGGAGGGCTGATCTGGAGTCCGTCCGGGGCTCCGGAGAGGTGAATCTGTCGCCATCGTCATCATCAACCTTCCTCCATCACCAATTTCATGATGCTCACCGCCGTGCGTGACTAATTCCATCGTAGGCTTGCTGGACAATGATGGGTTGGATGAGATTTATCATGTAATCGACTTAGTTTTGTTAGGGTTTGATCCCTGGTATCCATTATGTTCTGAGATTGATGTTGCTATGACTTTGCTATGCTTAATGCTTGTCACTAGGGCCCAAGTGCCATGGCTTCAGATCTGAACCTATTATGTTTCCATGAATATATGTGAGTTCTTGATCCTATTTTTCAAGTCAATAGTCACCTATTATGTGTTATGATCTGGTAACCCCGAAGTGACAATAATCGGGACCACTCCCGGTGATTACTATAGTTTGAGGAGTTCATGTATTCACTAAGTGTTAATGCTTTGTTCCGGTACTCTATTAAAAGGAGGCCTTAATATCCCTTAGTTTCCAATAGGACCTTGCTGCCACGGGAGGGTACGGCAAAAGATGTCATGCAAGTTCTTTTCCATAAGCACGTATGACTATATCCGGAATACATGCCTACATTACATTGATGAACTGGAGCTAGTTCTGTGTCACCCTATGTTATAACTGTTGCATGAGGAATCACATCCGACATAATTATCCATCACTGATCCAATGCCTACAAGATTTTCACATATTGATCTTTGCTTAATTACTTTTCCGTTGCCACTGTTACAATCACTACAAAACCAATACTGTTACTTTTTCCATTGTTACCGTTACTTCCATATTACTTTGCTATTAATACTTTGCTGTAGATATTAAGTCTTTTAGGTGCGGTTGAATTGACAACTCAACTGTTAATACTTGAGAATATTCTTTGGCTCCCCTTGTGTCGAATCAATAAATTTGGGTTGAATACTCTACCCTCGAAAACTATTGCGATCCCCTATACTTGTGGGTTATTAGACACTCACCTGGATCTAGAGTTCGTGGGACGTCACCGAGCTGAATGTGTGCAGATCACGGAGGTGCCGTACCTTCGGTGCTAGGATTGGTCGGATCATGAAGATGTACGACTACATCAACCGCATTGTCATAACGCTTCCGCTTACGGTCTACGAGGGTACGTAGACAACACTCTCCCCTTTCTTTGCTATGAATCACCTAGATGGATCTTGCGTGTGCGTAGGATTTTTTTTTTGAAATTACTATGTTCCCCAACAGTGGCATCCGAGCCAGGTCTATGCTTAGATGTTATATGCACGAGTAGAACACAAAGGAGTTGTGGGCATGGGTATATACATATTCCTTGCCGTCACTAGTTGATTCTTGATTCAGCGGTATTGTTGGATGAAGCGGCTCAAATCAACATTACGCGTACGCTTACGCGAGACTGGTTCTGCCGACGTGCTTCGCACACAGGTGGATGGCGGGTGTTAGTTTCTCCAACTTTAGTTGAATTAGATTCAATGAACAGGGTTCTTTCTGAAGATCAAAAAGCAATCACTATACCGCGTTGTGGTTTTTGATGCGTAGGCAAGAACGGTTCTTGCTCAGACCGTAGCAGCCACATAAAACTTACAACAACAAAGTAGAGGACGTCTAACTTGTTTTTGCAAGGCATGTTGTGATGTGATATGGTCAAGACATGATGCTAAATTTTATTGTATAAGATGATCATGTTTTGTAACAGAGTTATTGGCAACTGGCAGGAGCCATATGGTTGTCGCTTTATTGTATGAAATGCAATCGCCATGCAATTGCTTTACTTTATCACTAAGCAGTGCAATAGTCGTAGAAGCAATAGTTGGCGAGACGACAACGATGCTTCGATGGAGATCAAGGTGTCAAGCCGGTGACGATGGTGATCATGACGGTGCTTTGGAGATGGAGATCAAAGGCTCAAGATGATGATGGCCATATCATATCACTTATATTGATTGCATGTGATGTTTATCCTTTATGCATCTTATTTTGCTTAGTTCGGCGGTAGCATTATAAGATGATCTCTCACTAAATTTCAAGGTTGAAGTGTTCTCCCTGAGCATGCACCGTTGCTACAGTTCGTCGTGCCAAGACACCACATGATGATCGGGTGTGATAAGCTCTACGTTCACATACAATAGGTGCAAGCCAGTTTTGCACAAGCGGAATACTCGAGTTAAACTTGACTTGCCTAGCATATGCAGATATGGCCTCGGAACACTGAGACCGAAAGGTCGAGCGTGAATCATATAGTAGATATGATCAGCATAGTGATGTTCACCATTGAAAACTACTCCATCTCACATGATGATCGGACATGGTTTAGTTGATTTGGATCAGGTGATCACTTAGACGAATAAGAGGGATGCCTATCTAAGTGGGAGTTCTTTAATAATTTGATTAATTGAATTTTAATTTATCATGAACTTGGTACCTAATAGTGTTTTGCATGTCTATGTTGTTGTAGATAGATGTCCCATGTTGTTGTTCCGTTGAATTTTAATGCGTTCCTAGAGAAAGCTAAGTTGAAAGATGATGGTACACTACAAAAAAAGACACATCCGTGACATTTTGGGCCGAACGAAAAAAATTATGTCATACATATGACACTTCTATGACAATAATTGTGACAAAACCCGGTATCATCATAGATGTGGTGGGCTCCTACTTCTATGACAAAAAATCATGATAGAAAATGGGCTTTTCGTCCTGGGCGGGCCGGAGACGCAGCTGCATGACATTCTTTGGGCCGTCCAAGACGGAAAAAACCATGGTAGAAGCGAGGGCGAGGAAAATTTCGGGGAGTTCCCGATTACGGTGGGAGGTTGGGGCCGAGCGATGCGCATTTCTCTCGTACACGTACGCACGTGTGTGCGAGGCGTTGGCTCTAACTGAACCCCGAGCGAGGCGTTGGGCTCTAACTGAACCCGAGCAATTGCACTGCAGGCTACGCGTTACTGAACCCGAGCGATCGATCGATGGCTGTTAACTGAACCCGATCGAGCGATTCCTTCGCTACTGCTGCTAATTGAAGCCGATCGATGCTGCCTCTGGGATGAATAGTGAGCGTTGCGGGGGGTTTGGATGAACAGTGAGCGGTGGCATTGCCTCTGGATGAACAAGACCCCGTGGTGTGGTGGAGGGCTGGATGAACAGTAGATGGTGGAGGGGTGCCCGTGGAGGGGTGGTTGAACAGGACCCCGTGGTGTGGAGGGCTGGATGAACAGTAGACGGTGGAGGGGTTGTTGAACAGTAGCCGGTGGAGTAGCGCGCGGTGGAGGCTGGATGAACAGGAGCCCGTGAAGGCTGGAGGAGGTCGACGGTAGCCCGTGGAGGCTGGAGGAGGTCGACGGTGGAGATGAACAGTATCCCGTGGAGTCCCGTTTGGCGGTACGCCACACCTCTCCCGATGAAAAGGACCCCCGTTTCGACCGTAGCGCTCCAACATAAGTCCGTTTCGTCTGTTTTGCGGTACGCCACACCCCTCCTGATCAACAGGACCCTCATTTCGATCGTAGGAGGTCCGTTTCGTCCGTTTTGCGGTATGCCACCCCCTCCCGATCAACAGGACCCCCGTTTCGACCGTAGGAGGTCCGTTTCCTCCATTTTGCGGTACGCCAGACTCCTCCCGATCAATAGGACCCTGTTCCGAACGTAGGAGGTCCGTTTCCTCCGTTGTGCGGTACGCCAGGCCTCGTTTCCATCGCATGTTCCGTCCAAGCCCTCCCGATGAACACGACCACGCATTCCGTTCTGACCCAGTCGGTTGGCTCCCACGTGTTCCGTTGCCTCCCGATGAACATGACGCATTCTGATGCCTCCCCATGAATACGACGCATTCCGTTGCCTCCCCATGAACACGACGACGATGTTGTTTCTCCGTTCCGACCCACCCATGTGCACGAGCCCTGGCCGTACGTATGCGCGAGTAGGCGTTCGAGACCCCGCCCGTATGTACACATACATGGCCTTATTTTCTTTCTTGCACCCTGGCCGCTGTACGTACGTGTACATGCTACGTGCGCGCCTCTACTACGACACGTACGCGCCTCAACTACGACACGGGCGTGCCTCTACATCCACCAGTATATATGTACGTACACGTTCGCGACCAGAATGACAACGCTACATACGCTTCGACCAGGTGGGTCCTGACTGTCAGGCACTTCCTTGCCTGCGAAGATCTAGCTGGTGGGTCCCACCAGTCAGGGGGGCGAATCGTTGTTTTGCCCGGACGCATTTCCTTGCGTGCGAAGATGTAGCTGGTGGGTCCCAGCAGTCAGGGGCAAATGTTTTTTTTGCGAAATACGGTAGCCCGTCCAGTGGGTCCCCGCTGTTAGGTGGAGGAATAATTATTTTGCACATAATAAGGAGGCACTTCCTTGCTGCAGCCGTGGACCCAGCTGTCAGCCTCTCCACGTATAGTCCATGTTCGATGGAAGCCGTTCCTTGACCACGTTGACCACGCCGCGCCGAGAGCACTAGGGCGGTGGACGACAGCGAGGCCTAGGAAGGGGACGACACGGAGCCGGGGAAGAAGACGCAGCAGTGGATGCCCACGCGTAGAGGAGTACGAGGGTTCACTGGTTCGCTGCGGTGTGACGCTGCCGTCGCCGCAGAATAACAGGGGGTGTGGGTGAGTAGAGGGATGGCCTGGCCAGCGGTGGGAGTAGTAGGGGGCGGTGATGCATCCGCCGCATCGCAACCGGCCACAGGAGGCAGGAGCACGAGGCATGACCGGCGCTGGTTTGGGCAGCTGGAGCAAGAAGACCAGAGGTTGAAGAAGCACTACGGCCGTTGGATGGACATCGTACGGTCACTGGAGCTAGAATCGTGCATATTGACTAAGTTGACAAAGCCCTCTGTCTCCGTCAACTTAGTAGGCCCACAAGTCAGCCTGCCACTATACTGGGTCCCAGCTAACACGGGGAGTATTCATTTTTTGTGTGCATAATAAGGAGGCACTTCCTTGCGTGCGAAGATATAGCTGGTGGGTCGGAGCTGTCAGCGGCGGTAACATTTTTTTTGCAAAATACAGATGCCCTTTCGGTGGGTCCCTGATGTCAGGTGGAGGAGTCATTATTTTGCGCGTAATAAGGAGGCATTTCCTTGCATGCGGCCGTGGACCCAGCTGTCGGCCTCTCCACGTACAGTCCACTTCAGATGCATGTCTGTCGGTGACCACGTTGACCAGGCCGCGGCGAGAGCACCAGGGCGGTGGACGAAGGCGAGGCCTAGGAAGGGAACGTCACGGAGGCAGGGAAGACTCTGCAGTTATTTCTCACGCGGAGGGGAGTATGACTGTACGAGGGTTTACTAGTTCGTCTACCGTCGCCGGAGAATAACAGCAGGTGTGGGTCAGTAGAGGGATGGCTAGGCCAGCGATGGGAGTATAGTGGGGCGGTGAGGCCTGCGCGGCAGCACAGCCGGCTGTGGGTAGGAGGGAGCAGGTAGTCCCGCCGGTGCTTGTTTGAGCGGCTGGAGCAGGAAGAGCAAAGAAGCACGACGACCGTTCGATGGACATCCAACAGTCACTGCTTGTGCGTCAACCTTTTTTAGGAAAGCCTCAAATCTGTGGAAAACAGCATACAGCCCATCTGCTATTATCTCTAATAATTTACAGCCCATTTGCTAATTCTTAAGGTTTTTTTGGAGCCCATATTCTTTTTGTTAGCATTATAGCCCATATTGTGGCCACGGTTAAAAAATTATATGAAATTTTGCATATTTCGCTGCGGTCCTAACTGTTTTTAATCCGCAAATTTCGACTCACATTCAAACTGATTTAAAAAATAAATGTATATCAATATAAAATCCAACAAATTCTCCACGCATAAAAATTAATGCAATTTAAAATCTCAAAATGAAAAAAAAAGATATTTGAAACTAATTGCCGGTTTGATGTGTTCTAAAAATGTACATCCATTTCTCATTACTGATGGGCCATTTTCTCCGCCAGCCGAATGAAAGCTCTCCCCGTCTTGAAAGATTTGCAGCCCAACATGCCTGACAAAGCGACTTACTTGGCAAATCACAAAAAAACTGGGTTGTGCCCGTGGACCCAGCTGTCAGCCTCTCCACGTACAGTACTCTTCCGATGGAAGTCGTTCCTTGACCACGTTGACCACGCCGCGTGGAGAGCACCACGGCGGTGGACGACGGTGAGGCCTAGGAAGGGGACGACGCGGAGCCAGGGAAGATGCGACAGTGGATGCCCACGCGTAGAGAGTACGAGGGTTCACTGGTTCGCTGCGGTGTGAGGCTGCCATCGCCGCAGAATAACAGGGGGTGTGGGTGAGTAGAGGGATGGCCTGGCCAGCGATGGGAGTAGTAGGGGGCGGTGATGCCTCCGCCGCATCGCAACCGGCCACGGGAGGCAGGAGCACGAGGCACAACCGGCGCTGGTTTGGGCGGCTGGAGCAAGAAGACCAGAGGTTGAAGAAGCACTACGGCCGTTGGATGGACATCGTACGGTCACTGGAGCTAGAATCATTCATATTGACTAAGTTGACAAAGCCCTTCATCCCCGTCAACTTAGTAGGCCCACAAGTCAGCCTCCCACCAAGCTGGGTCCCAGCTAGCCGGGGGAATATTCATTTTTTTGTGCGTAATAAGGAGGCACTTCCGGTGGGTCTGAGCTGACAGCGGGGGAACATTTTTTTCACGAAATACGGTGGCCCGTCATGCGGGTCCCAGCAGTCAGGGGGCAAATGTTTTTTTCGCAAAATACGGTGGCCCGTCTAGTGGGTCCCTACTGTCAGTTGGAGGAATCATTATTTTCTGCATAATAAGGAGGCACTTAGTTGCTGCGGCCGTGGACCCAGCTGAGACTCTCCACGTACAGTATACTTCCGATGGAAGTCGTTCCTTGACCACGTTGACCTTGCCGCGTTCCGTTGCATGCATATGTCCATGGGCGTGGTGCGTCCCCACTGTCAGCCTCTCACGTACAGTCATCTTCTGATGACTCTCGGTTGTTGACCATGTTGACCACACCGTGCCGAGCACACCCAGACTGGAACGACCCGGAGATGGGGAAGACGGGGCAGTGGAGTCGCAGATGGAGAGGAGTGGGAAACTTCACTGGTTCGGGTGCGCGGCAGCACAGCCGCGGTGCCGCCCACGGGAGACAGGAGCAAGAACAGAGGTTGAAGAAGGAGCACGGCTGTTGGATTAACATCTAACGGTCCAGCTGCTAGAATCATTTTATGATTAAGTTGACAAAGCCGTGCGTACACGTCCACTTAGTAGGCCCACAAGTCAGTCACCAAATCTGACGGGTCCCAGCTGTCAATGGGATGAATAATTTTTTTCGCAAAACAAGGAGGCACTTCCTTCCGTGCGAAGATACAGCTGGTGGGTCCCAGCTGTCAGGTGGAGGAAACATTTTTTCAGCTTAATAAGGAGGAACTTTCCTTGCGTGCGACCATGGACCTCGTGGGTCCTAGCCGTCAGGCTCTCCACGTACAGTCCTCTTCCGATGACTCTCGTTTGTTGACCATGCCGCACCGAACGCAGCGAGGCGGTGGACGACGGCGAGGCCCCGGACGGGAACAACTCGGAGATGGGAAAACGTGGTAGTGGAGTCGCAGATTGAGAGGAGGAGAAGGGTTATAACTGGTTCTGTTGCGGCGTGGGGCTGTAGTCTGTGGAGAATAACAGGAGGTGTCGAGGGGTGGAGGGATAGCCTGGCCGGTGGTGGGGTAGCGCTTCGCAGCGATGCATGCTAAGCAGAGCCACTAACCGCCGGAGGCCGGACCAGGCGGTCCCGACAACGCTGGAGGAAGAAGACGAGAGATTGAAGGTCCATGCCGGCCGTTGGATATAAATCCAATGGCCGTGGATGACACAATCATTTGTTGACCAAGTTGACAACGCCCTGCGTAGGCTTCGACCTATTGGCCCACATGTCAGCCTGCAAAAATGTGGCATATACTTAACCCATGTTTTCTAGAATGTACAGTCCATTTGCTGGGCTGGGTGAATAAATAATTTCGTGTCAATCAGGCCCATTTATATTTTCTAAGAAATCCCAGCCCATTTGCACTTCCTTGAAATACACATATTAGGTGGGCACGTTATATATATAATGTTATGTTAGAAGGCGCAATTAATATCAAAGAATAAACCGGAGAGGCACATTTTTTATATATATAATTAAGAAATTAGCGAGTTATTCCTCAAAATAAAAATGAGCATGTTATTATTAAATTTGTCCTTAAAATCTTCGCAAGCTTTTGTACGCAATCACCAAGGTTTTCCTTGCCTGTGAGTCAAAAACAACCAGGATTTTCCTTGCCAACTTCCGTTAAACATTTACTATTATAAGTTAATAGCACGTGGGATGTTTTTATAATGTATATATAAGTCTCTATAAAATATATGATAATAGTAATAATATAAATATATATAATGTGGTTAAAAGGGAAAACATAAATTGGACACAGCATTACTTTTATAAGAGACCTGCGTTTTATACCCCACAGTAGGCATACTAACAAGTTCACACACAAATACAACAGAAAAGGTAAACATTCATATCAAACTCAGGTTCACAGGACACGTTCATATTCATAGCCAACATTCACTATCAACAACTCAAAAGATTCATATATACACAAGCTCAACATATCTATGCATCCAAATTATTGATAGATCACACGACAATATTCATACATAATTCACAAAAAGATTCAGATATACACATGTTCAGTATGTTTATGCATCCAAATGATTGAGATCACAGCCAATATGATCCATGGACGAACTTTAATTACCTAGGGTACAAACTGGTAAATGGTGTTCAATCGGAGGTACTTCTTGCTAAAATTAGTTCTTGTACGAGTAAACTTTCGAGTACATAAGAGGCAGCACAGACAATCTGAACTTTGCTTGTAGGTTTATCCTCAAAAAGTGGCCTCGTGCCGAGGGAGGTTTGAGCAACTTGGCCACTACTTTCATCAAACTAGTTTACTGGCTCATATTGGTCCTGTATCTTGCCAAAATTCTACATTACAGACGAGAAAGGAGGCGGTTGAGAAAATGAACCACCCATTTTTTGTGCAGTTCAAATGAAATGGAGCATCCTTGGCGTGCAGACTGATTAAGTGCCAGATGAATATACGCGTCAACCAACTTGTCTGGAATCTTTAGACTCCATACCATATAGTTCGCTACCATATGTGCCGATAACCAAAAGGCACAAGTTGGGACCAAAGACTGGACTGCGTTTTTCTGGGCTATGCACGAAGCAATATTTTTGGCGTTCACTCTCCTAATACTTGGAGTTTGAAAATTGGTTGACACCAGTTGATACTCGAATGAATATAGGCACTTCTTGTCAACATCGATGCTTGTCTGAGTGAACTTTTGAGTACATAGCAGCAGCATAAGTACCTGTCCATCTGATCATTTTGTGCAGTTCTACTGAAATCACCTGATGTAATGATTTGCCTGCGAGTTCAGGCTCCAAATTACTCCCTTATGAAATCGGCAAACAGTAGCACAATACCAAATTACCAATACATATGACAGGCACAATAATGAGGATAAAGACCAGTACCAACCTGTGTGAGGTAGCATATCAATTACTATTTCCTTTGATTGGAAGCTGAGATAAGCCAAGCGACTGACAGCAAAGGAAGAAAGCAAGCGGAGATTAGCGACAGACAGGAAAGGACGGAAGCTGTCGAGGCAATGAAGCACCCAAAGTTTTTGTGCAGTTCCACCAAAATCGAGCATCCCTGCTGGCACATATATTGAGAGAGTGAGATTACTATAATAGTGGGACTAGTTGATGAAACATACACTAACAAATAGAAGCACCCTCATTATCTTAATGGGTAAAGTTAGCAACATAGTAGTCTTGCTTAAAGAGAGGTATTAGTTTATTTAATCAGTGCCAATTAGCTCAACTCAACACTCAAAGCATTGCCATTTATCATAGGTTGCAAAACTTTAACATGCAAAGATAAAGGAGTTTCTCATGACAGTAGCACGATACAAATAGAGATGACAGCAAACTAATATGGATGAAGGCCTTAGGCCCGTACCAACCTGAGAAAAAAAGCTTATTCATGTAGTCCCATAAGAGATGATAAAGCACTCACTGGAATCACACAATAGTATATATTTTTGTGCACTTCAAATGTATGGTTGAAATCACTCTTGTTTACCAGTGCTGAGATTATATTGAAAGATTATCAAGAACTTCCAGCAGCGTTAAAGCACTGGCTGGGATACAGTTCATTGTATTGTCTTGTGTAGTTCCACTAAAATGTATGATTGGCACAACATGATCCCTGTTTGCACAAGTAGGAACAAGGTGAAACCTTCATTAGCTTAGTGAGAAAGGATAGGAAGACATTAGCATATTACTCAAACAGTAGCATCAAATTCATGATGGATAATATGCAAAACATTGCCTCATTGAACCAACGGCAATAAATTGACATGCAAAACAATAGCACTATTATGCCATGACACTAATAATATTCCCTCCCTGCTCCACCACATGATTCACCTCCATAGACAAACATACACGTACATGATTCAGCATAGGGTCCGACTAAAGATTTGCTTAACTCCAACAGGAAAATTAGGCAGTAATAAATTAGTGGTACTTAAGTACTCCTAATTAATTAAGTGAGACAGCAGAAGTGGAAGGGCTCCCTGGAGGATCGTTGAGGGAGTCCTGGATTAGGGGGTATCCGGACAGCCGGATTATATCCTTTGGCCGGACTGTTGGACTATGAAGATACAAGATTGAAGACTTCGTCCTGTGTCCGGATGGGACTCTCCTTGGCGTAGAAGGCAAGCTTGGCAATACAGATATGTAGATCTCCTTCCTTGTAACCGACTTTGTGTAACCCTAGCCCCCTCCGGTGTCTATATAAACCGGAGGGTCTAGTCCGTAGGACCAAGAACAACAATCATACCATAGGCTAGCTTCTAGGGTTTAGCCTCTTCGATCTCGTGGTAGATCAACTCTTGTAATACTCATATCATCAAGATCAATCAAGCAGGAGTAGGGTTTTACCTCCATCGAGAGGGCCCGAACCTGGGTAAAAACATCGTGTCCCCCATCTCCTGTTACCATCCGCCTAGACGCACAATTCGGGACCCCCTACCCGAGATCCGCCGCTTTTGACACCGACATTGGTGCTTTCATTGAGAGTTCCTCTGTGTCATCATCGTTAGGCTTGATGGCTCCTTCAATCATCAGTAGCGATGCAGTCCAGGGTGAGACTTTTCTCCCTAGGCAGATCTTTGTATTCGACGGCTTCGCACTGCGGGCCAACTCGCTTGTCCATCTGGAGCAGATCGAGAGTTACGCCCCCGGCCACCAGGTCAGGTTTGGAAGCTTGAACTACATGGCCGACATCCGCGGAGACTTGATCTTCGACGGATTCGAGCCCCTGCCGAGTGCGCCGCACGGTCACGATGAGCATGATTTAGCTCTACCGTCGGACAGTGTTCAGGAGACCGCACCGGGAACCGCTCCGACCCTCAATTCGGAGCCAACTGCGCCATCCGTGGACGGGTGGATAGACCCCGCCATGGAGGCCGCATTCTCAACGGCGATCGTGCCGAGTATCGACCTTACCCTTCACGAGAGCCGTGACGCCCAACTGTCGGATTCTTCCCTGGCCACGGACTCCGAACCGCCTGCGCCCGTGCCTATCGAATCTGACCGGGCGCTGATCATGGAGTTCACCTCCGCGGATATCTTTCAGCACTCGCCCTTCGGCGACATACTGAACTCATTAAGGTCTCTCTCCTTGTTAGAAGAGTCCTGGCCGAACTATGTCCGGCAGGATTGGGATGCAGATGATGAAGAAATTCGCCGCCCACCCACCACCCACTTAGTAGCCACTGTCGATGATTTGACCGACGTGCGCGACTTCGACTCCGAAGACATCGATGGTATGGACGACAATGCAAGAGACGAACAAGAACCACTGCCCACGGGGCACTGGATAGCCACCTCATCATATGATATATATATATATGTATATATGCATAAACACTATTCTAATCACGGGATCAAAATAATATTCTGATCACAACCTGAACTTCCTGAGTAACGCGCCTGAACTTCCCTCTATACAAACCCGAACTTCAGGCTATCTTCGCAACCGTGGCTTCCCCCGCGAATTATTCTGTTCGGTAGTGTTGTGTGGGATGTGACTGTAATCCAAATACTCATACCTGCATCTAAATGCTCGTTTTGATTCGTAATTTTGCATTTTGGCGGATTCACTCTCGGGGCGGATGAACTCGTGTCTGTTTATAAGTTTAATGCATTCAGTGGATGTTCTGGAACCTCTAACATGATGGTAATTTGGTTTAAGTACGAGTTTCGTGGGCAATTTGTCTTTAATTTCAACGGATTTGATTTGAGGCTCTGTGTTCTTCGTCCGCGGGAGTGGTTCCGCTGCTATTGTAGATTTGTTATTTTTATTTGAGTATAGAGGGCGGATTTGATTGCAGTAGTGAGATTGGACCGTTCATGCATTGTTAATTCCATCGGGAAGGCGAATACACCGCTGAAATCGGGAGATTGGATCTCGTGTCCGCCCGTGCTGGTTTTCGGTTCTTCAATGAGACAGCTTGGTTTGATTTATCGTTTTGATGTCAGGGCGCAATATGATATCGTTCGAGGTCGCGGCCTGAGAAGGTGTAGTCACCCAAGTGATTAAATCTAAAAAGCAAATTCGATAATGCGTTTTTTAGTGATTCTACTGGCTGTGTTACAGAGTTGGACTTCTGCACCTTTTGTGGTTGAACTTCCCTCGTTTTAATGCATGTTTTTTGGTTGATGCTGCAATACGATCTGTTTCGTTGGTGTTGTTATAAAAATTTTGTGTACGTTTTTTTTTGTTTTTCAGAGTACTCATATACGTAAAAGTGGAGGTGGTCCATAGATACACAAATCATCCTTTTATATTTATTCTGTCTTCGGGGCTATTTTTGGATTATCCACATTCTGTGGTAGTAATTGGACTTATATGCTATCAGTGATTGAACTTCCTGATTTCCACATTGCAAGGTGGTGCAACATCGCACTCTATTTTTTTGTAATTTTCAATTTTCTAATTTGGGTTTTAGTTTGTTCCGTGGCAACCATGGGATTATTCTCAAATACGCATGCACACCTTACTTATTTTTTTAACACGTTTGCATACTTCAAACAGTGGTAGAACTTCAGTTTGTGTTTAACGTGAACTTACAAGATTTTTGCTTCTGTGTAATTTGTCTTTTCTACATGTTCATTTGATGTTTTTCCAAATGCCAAACTTCTGTGTTTTTACAACTTGAACTTGCCTTTATTTAGAAACATTTTATTAGTTAACTTACGCCTTGTGCATTGTGTTTCTTCGACACTAAACATTATTATTCCTCAGGTGCTTCTTTCTTAGTTTTTATGTCACAGCAAAAAATTTCTTGAATGCAGGTTCATCTTTTTGACATTGATATTCCAGGACAGATTACATTCCAGAAATCAAAAACCCTTAGTAGATTTCTTCTGCAATTTGTTGTAACTAGTGTGTAAATGTGGAGCTGGATCACAAGCACTATCTTCAGTAGGATCTGGACTTCTTTTTTATTAATGGTTGAACTTCTGGTTTTGGAGATTTGCACTCCACATTGGAAGGCGATGGTGCATGATGCTCTATATTTTGTTTGTTTGGTTTTCTTTGTAATTTTTAATTCTCAAATCCTAGCGCGCAGCAATGCGGTAGCGCGAGGCCGAGCAGGGGGGGAGGGGGGTCGGGACCCCCCTCCCCTCCCCCTGCGAGGCCGAGACAGGAACGAGCCGGAGCAGGCGACGGCGCGACATGCCGCGTCGTCGCATGCGGAGGCGAGTCCGTCACATTCGTGACCCCACTATCTATCTTAGGGTTTTTAGGGTTTAGGGTGCGTGCGGTGGGGGTGGAAACAGAATAACCGCATTGCGTCCTGTCAAATCCTAGCGCGCAGCAATGCGGTAGCGCGACGCCGGGCAGGGGGGAAGGGGGGTCGGTACCCCCCCTCCCCTCCCCCTGCGAGGCCGAGACAGGAACGAGCCGGAGCAGGCGACGACGCGGCGTGCCGCGTCGTCACATCCGGAGGCGAGTCCGTCACATCCGTGACCCCACTATCTATCTTAGGGTTTTTAGGGTTTAGGGTGAACTTCATCTGTTTTTGTAGTTGAACTTCTTCTTTTTGTTTCTTTATGGTTTATTTATTCTTATTCCTTTACTTCTTTTATTAGGGTACTTGAACTTCTGTTCTTTATTTTTTGAACTTCTTTTCTCTTGTTTTTTAGGGGCATATTTATGTATGTATGTTTCTTCCTTTAGTACTGTATTTGCCATCTATTTTTGGTTTTGAGGATATCAGCTGTGCTGTTTTGTGATCTTATCTCATTATAATAGATGCATTCAAATGGTGCATTTATTTATCTACACATGTATTTACTATTTTAGCTGTTGGGGGGTAAAATTGTAAATTCAGTGGCGTTGCAAGTCCCACGACAGAGAGGCATTAAGTGGGCATCTGCCTCGCGACCACCTGTTAGAAAACTCCTCTCCCCTTGTCGCTCGCTCTCTCCCCCCTCTCTGTCGCTCCGCTGCCTTCCTCTCCTCCAACTCCCCCTGATTTCTCCGTCCCTGTCCCCTGCCCTCGTGCTGGAGTAACCGGCGCACACCCCCACTCCTATTTCTCCCCCACGCCCCGCTCTCTCTCGCCCAGCCCGCTCTCTTCTGCTCTGAAGCGAGGGCGGCAACTGCCTGCACGGTTGCAAGGTGCGCGTGGCGTCGTGGGGAGTGGAAGAACCGACGTGGATTCGTGCGTGCGGGAGTCGTCTAGAGAGGTACAAGTGATGCCCCCCTCCTAATGCTTGCTTCTAGTTTCGCCAGATCTGTCGAGGCCTACCTGTTTCTTCTGTGTGCTCTCGCATCCTCCTCCCTCCCCCTTCTTCTGATGGTTTGGTGGTAGATTAGGTAGGGTTCTTTTGCGTGTGGTGGTTGGGTTTCAATTCCCCGTGATCAGATTTCTTTGTGTGATGCTTGTGTGTGCTATTTGTCCCTTCATACTTTTGTGGATTTCATTTCCCCTTTGTTGATTTTAGCTGTCAGATGAATGCAAGAGAGGGTGTGGTGTGATGGATGGTTGATGCTGGATCTGATGTATTTAATGGCATTAGTGCTGTGGATTTCGAAGTCTAGATTATGTCTGTGACATTGTATTTAGTTTATGGATACATTTTTTGTTGTGCTTTCCTAGATGTGCTACTGTTCATCCTTTGTTGGTATGTTCTGGTTGTTTCATCCTAGGGTTTGATTCAGTTTCTTTTTGTATTTTGTTGTATGATTTTGTACTTGCTAACTATATGCAATCAATCCCCTGTTTTTAGCAGGTTGTTCTAGTGTTTGGAGTTGCATTCATCAGGGCGGTTGTGTTGTCATGGCTTCAAAACCTTCTCTAGGTATCTTAATGTAGTTGTATCTTGTATTTTAAATAGCATTATTCTCATATATGTCTGCCCATATCTTCACTTAGTATTCATGTTGGACTACCATTCTTAATAGTGTGAACTTCTAGTAATGGTTATGTGTATGCTTTTTACCATTAGTTTGAGTTAGTAGAGTGTTTGCTTACTTTGTAGTTGATGATTTTGTAGGTGAAACTTTGTGACCAAGTTTTGTTGGACTTCCCAGATGTTTCATTTTTGTAGTTTATATCTTTGTTTTTTTTGTTATCATGTTGATGGCATTGATATTTAGTTTGCCTGTGAAATACTGTTTGTGGTCATGCTACATCTTTTTTATGTGCTACTTGCTTGGGTCACATAGTTGAACTTCTTGTTTTAATTATTGTTTGATTGTAATGAAATTTGGTTGAAATTCTGTTATGCACATTTTATTTTACTGCTTTGTTATGTATCGTTGAACTTCTGGACATTCATGATATATGTAGTAGCCCCTCTGCTGTAGATTGTTTTTATATTTAGTTTGTAGATTTTTAGTTTATTTTTTGTGTTTACTGCTTTGTTAGGTATTGTTGAACTTCTGGGTATTGGACATTGTTGTAAAAGTAGAAGTCCCATTGGTGTAGGATTGCGGATTAGAACTCAGCTGCCTTTTCTACTTGCATTTTTTGTAGTTGGTGATGAGTTGAATAGTTCTGAAAAAATGCCTGCGATCAAGATGGAGCTTCAGAGGTTTACTGATGCTCCAATATCTGGTGCGGCTAAATCACCCATTGTCCCTTTGACTATGATTGCCGAGGTTGCTTCGAGCCTTGAGAATTTTTCAAGCCTTGAGGATCTTGCTTCTGCAGCTCTTGCTTCACCTAGTATGTGAAACCCTTTTTCTTTTCATTTTAAAGTTTTGAGGCATGTTTTTTAGCTTGTTCTTGTCATTTGTTTTTGTTCCTGACTTTTTTTATTTTTTGCTTCGATTTTTTGTGTTCTTTGCAGATGTGTCCACAGAGGAGGAAGCTGTGAACTCCATCAACGATGTTTTATCTGAGTTGGGTTTATCAGAAACCCCTGCTGCTGCTGAGGAGGTGGCTCCGTCAGTCAAAGTTTGTGATTCCGTTCTGGATCCTTTGTGATCTCTTCAGATGTCAGAGACGCAGTCGCAGTCTATTGATGGCACTGAACCTGTCACGCAACCCGAGGATGTGCCTTTCCAGCTTCTCCTGGAGGACCAACATAAGAGGAAGAAGCAAGAAAAGTTTGACAAGAAGAGGGCGGCCCGCCTTGAGAAAGGTTCTGATGTTCCTGGATCTGTTCATGCGGCTGAGCTCACTGTTGAGGAAGACGTGCCGTGTGGTAGTGATGGCACGGTTGTCCCTGTTAAGAAGAAAATCAAGAAGACTACTGCGAGGAAGCTAGTAGTTGGTGAAGTTACTCCTCGGAGGAGCCCACGTGTTTCAAGGCCTGCAGAAGTTGTTGAAGATGAAGGGTTAGGCCTTGGTGGTACGCCACGCCGTAGTCCTCGTGTGCTTGCCACCGCCGCGCCTACACCTTCTCCGCTTGGTGCTGGTGCATCTGGGAAGGGGAAGAAATGCGGCGTGAAGCGCAAGGTTCCACCTGCAAAGGTCAACAAGGGTGTGAAGAAGCATTCTCGTGTTAATCCAGAGGACAAGGATGATGCTGATTTCAATGCTGATGACGAGGACGACGTCGATGATGATGCTGTCGCTAATCAGGTATGAATATCTCACGTTTACTGTTTTTTAGAGCATTTGTCGCTGTTGCTGTAGTTTTATTGTTTTTAGCACTGCCTTGGCGTACATAGCTGCCCTTCTGCTCCATCTCAATATAGACGAATAAATTAGCCGACGTGCTTTGCTTTTATGGTATTACTGCCTTTGTGTACATAGTTGGACTTCTAGGTATATACATGAAGAAATTAGCTCAACTTGTTTGTATACATGTTTGATTACTGCCTTAGTGTATATGGTTGAACTTCTGCTTTTTAAATTTCCAACATTTTTGAAAGCATGTTGACTAGTGTTCATACATGGTTGTACTGCCTATGTAGACATAGTTGGACTTCTGAGATACATGTTTGATTACTGCCTTGGTATACATGGTTGAACTTCTGCTTTTGTAAATTTCCAACATTTTTGAAAGCACGTTAACTTCTGGTCATACATGGTTGTACTACCTATGTAGACATAGTTGGACTTCTGAGATACATGTTTGATTACTGCCTTGGTATACATGGTTGAACTTCTGCTTTTGTAAATTTCCAACATTTTTGAAAGCATGTTAACTTCTGGTCATACATGGTTGTACTGCCTATGTAGACATAGTTGGAATTCTAAGATGTGGTGCGTATGTAGGCATTAGTGGAATTTTTGGTGAAGCTTGTGTGTCTCATTGTTCTGCCTTTTTTCCTTGTCAATGTATTTTTTTCAGTATCAGCTTGTGCAGCGGCATGAGAGGAGGAAGAGAGGAGGCAAAGCGCCCGAAGAAGGTGGCGAAGGAGGAGGTGAGGCGAAACATTTTAACAAGATGGTTCGCTGCTCACTAGGAGAGGTCAAGACGTGTGCGAAAATGCTACAAGCTAAGCACAAGGAGAGGGTTATCAAGGCTAGTTTTGGTTGTGTGTTTGACTTGAAGGTTGATTCCAACATTTCTCGTCCTTTGATGGGCAACATCTACACGAGGATTCGCCCTTCAACCATGATTTTCGACATGGGTGAGGCGAACAAGGTTATACGTATTACAAGTGATGCTATTCACCATCTCTTTGGGTTCCCTCAAGGTAATCATACCCCCCCTAGGCCCTCGAATGATGGTTTCGATGATGCTGTTATGAGGTTGAAGGGCAAGCTTGGGTATGCTAGGAGTGAGGACATCAAGACAAAGGATTTGCGGAATATCCTCGGTGAACTTGTGAAGGATGAGACGAAGGATGATCTTGCTCTGCAGGTGTTTTACCTTATTGTTTTCATGAAGGTGGTTATCCATGGAACGTCTACACGAGTGTCCAGGGAGGCAGCAATGGCTGAGAACCTTGTGTTTGAGGACATGGCAGACATGGACTACTGCCAGTTGGTTGTTGACGACATTCGGAGTGCTGTTGTTAGGTATCAGCAAGGTACTAGCAGAGGAAAAGCTGTCACAGGATGTGCCATCGCGCCGCTGCTTATGTATCTGGACTGCCTTATCATTGGCAAGATGCCTAATATTGACTTGAGGACCCCTCGCATCAATTTCATGGATCGGGCCAAGCTTCTTGAGCTTGCTAGGGCTGATTTGGTCATGAAGGGTGATGATGACCCAACCAACTGGGTGTTTGGGAGACTGCCTGTGAGTGTTTCTATGCATTATTCTTTCCTGTGTAGTTTAACTTGAACTTCTGGTATTGTCTTGTATATTTTTTGTCCCCATGTTCCTTCATTTGTTTTCTGACGTGTTGACTTTTGTTTTTGTATGCAGTGGAAGACACAGGCTGAGGTTGTGTTCTTTAGGGTTATTGAACGTCCTGTTCTAACTATGCCTCGTTCTGCCGGCCTAGGGAGTGGAACTTCCCCAAGATTTGAATTCTCCCGGGATGTTAATACCGGTGACCCCCTGTAGATCCAGGAGGTTCTTCTGCTCGTGTGAGTGCTGCAGGTGGCATTTCTTCCGAGAATTTGTTTGAAGCTACCAATGTTTCTCTAGTTAGGATTAACAGTCTTCTTGAAACTGTTTGTGGGGAGTTGGCTCATGTTCCTTCAACTGCTGAGCGTCTTAGTTGCATTGATGGGATTCTTCCTCCCGGACACGGATTTGATGTTGAGTCTTCGAAGGGGGTCTTATCTATTGAAGCTAAATTTCTTGAAGTGCTTCGTCAGAGCACTTCCCACCTCCGGACTAGCGTTGGGCTATTCAAGGAAATGCAGGATGCTCGTTGCAAGCCTTTTGAAGATGAGGCAAGTGTTGTTGTGAGACAGATTCAGAGGCAGGATTCTGTTCGTTCGGGTCATGAAGGAGGCCATGTGGAGCGTACCAAAGAGGTTTGTTTATGTTGGCTTTTGATATTTCTTTGCAATAATGTTCAATGTTAGCTTTCAGTTATTACTGTTTGTATTCATAGGCGAACGTTATTGATTTCATGTGTCGTAAACCGTTTTTTAGCATAAATGTTCCTATGTGACCTTCTCTGCTTATAGAACTTGAACTTCAACTGCTACAGCACCTGAACTTCCATGACTCGCCCTTTTTTGTTCCCTTTTGTATCTTAGAGTAGTTTGATATCCGACCTGCTATGTTTACTGTATTTGGACTTCCATTATATGTCAGTTGTGATAGCTGACCTTCACTGATTATGCAATCTGAACTTCTGCTGATTAGGTATTTTGTTTTCTACATGATTTCTTTTTGTAGGCTGTTGATGATGATGCTAGGGTTGAGGAGGATGTTTTACCTGCGCATGAAGCTGCTCCTGTGCATGAGGCTGCCCATGTGCATGAACCTGCTCCCGCTAGTGGCGTAATACTTGATGAGGTTCATGGCAGTGAAAATAAGGTACCATTTTTTGTTGTCCATTTGTCTTGTTTGCCCCTGAGACGGACTTACTGCCCCTGTGCATGAGGTTCAGTCAGCCCTTTGTAATGACTTTTTGTTTCTTTTTTGCAGCAGCAGAATGATGATGTTAGTGTTGCTCCGGAGAAGGTTGCAGACATGTCCGTCTCAGGCACCGGCTGCTCCGACGGGGTGGTCCTGACTGAACCTTTTTCGTCCATTGGCGCTGAGGTTTCTGATGCTGAGCAGGGCAAGACAAATGGAGACACCATTCTGGAGAAAGATCATGTTGAGTCTGTTGTACAAACTGGTGGCCGTGCTGCTACAAGCCCGGAGAAGTCTCCTGCAGCAGAGCCATCAGTTGATGTTGATGCTGTACAGGCACAACCAAATGTTTTTCTTGTTTCAGATTCTCCAGCTGCTCCAGCTACTGCTGGTGTCCTTCCCAACGACGCTGCAACGTCTATTGGAGACGATGATGAAGATACCGAAAGCGATAGCTATGGAGAGGAGGTTGATCATTCCAGTGCTGCCACTGGTCTAGGCAAGGATCCATGAAGAGAGGAGCATGCTTCTCTCTTCTTTCCCCATCCCCTTCCCTCTTTCTTGTTTGGTTTAGTCCATGATATCCCCTGTGAACTGCTTGTGTGGTCTAAGTTGAACTTCTGGTTTTGTTGTTTGTCGTGTGGGTTGTGAAGAATGTTAAGTGAACCTGTTTTCTATGTGGGTGGAGGTTTTTAATGCATGGGTTGTGATGTCTATGATGCTGTGGTTTTATCTTTTCTGATGTAGCAGCTGAGATGTGCTTATGTTTTGAATGTTTGTGCTTGAATGTTGGTCTTAATTGAAACTGTCGTGAATCTATGTGCTTCGAGTGTTGCTGTTAATTGATATTTTCTTTTTGGTGAGCAGATAGCGACCTTGCTGTCGTCCGAAAGAAGGTCGATGACTTTTATTACAGTGTAACTAGGTTCCAAGAGGTGAGTGCAGCTACTCAATATTTACATCATCCATGTACCCCCTGTGAACTGCCTGTGGTTTCTTACCTGAACTTCCCAACTCTATGTACCTAAACTTCTTGTTTTTTTGCTTCTCTGGTGCTGAACTTCTGGCCTCTTTTGTACTGCACTGCCTGTTGTGATATAGCTGAACTTCTGTGCCTGCTCAATATTTACATCATCCATGTACCCCATGTGAACTGCCTGTGGTTTCTTACCTGAACTTCCGAACTCTATGTACCTGAACTTCTTTTTTTGTTTGCTTCTCTAGTGCTGAACTTCTGGCCTCTTTTTGCACTGTACTGCCTGTTGTGATATAGTTGAACTTCTGTGCTAACATGTGTTATGAACTTCCTGAGTTCCTGCTGTTGAACTTGTTTTACTTTCTATTCGCTTGTTTTAGAGAAATGATTATGTTCCAAAACAAGGAGTGTGAAGCTTCTGTTCAAGAAGTCGCAATATCTTTTGGTCCTCGCAGAATGCTTACATCTAATGTGGCTGAGTGTGCACTCTACTGTCTACGTGCGAAGTACCAGGGATCGGATAAACTCATCCTGCCGTATTGGGTTTGTGTAAGTCAACCATACAATGATTTCTTTTCTGTTTTGTTCCTTACCATTTTAGTTAAAACTTGTTCGTCTCATTTTTGTATTTTTTTTCATATGTTGGTGTTGTCTGCATTATTTTAGGACAAGATTTTTAGAGGTCAATTTGATTCCCGTGTGAGGAAGTACTTCATGGCGAGTGGTCCAGATAGCATGGATGCACATGATTCGGTATGCAATATCTTATTCTTTACCTCTATATTAGTTTTGAAGTGCGATCCACTGTGTTAATATTTGTTTTATTTTTCTTTTGTACCGTTCTGATATTAATTCTCATTTTTTAATGATTCGTGTGTTTTATGATGCTTCAGGTTGTTTTCCCTACTTTTGACCCGCCTGAGCTTCCTTCTTCCATGGGTGGTGTCGGTCATTGGGTGTCGGTATTCCTTGACCTGAAGAATTCAAGGTTCCAGCTTCTCGATTCCTACTATGGACCAAAAGAAGAATGTGCGGTACGCCTGTTTTGGCAGATGATCGACAACATCAAGAGGCTTTGGAAGGATGCCAGCAACGACAGGGAGACACCCTTCAGTCCTCTTAGCATCGACAATTTCCCTCTGGATTGGATTGATGTCCCCCAGCAGCAAAACAAGTATGAGTTCGACTTTTTCTCTTTATCACATCTGTTTAACTGTAGTTGTACTTAAGCTGCGATGTGTTTAATTCGTTGGCTTTCTTTTTCAGTCCTAACACTATTTCTTTTACTTCGTTTGATGGCAGTATCGACTGCGGATTCTTCATGCTTACGAATGTTAATTCGTATCATGACGGGGTTCTTGAAAATTATTCGCATGAGAATATCGGGGATATCAGGAAGACGTGGTTGTACTCAATCGCTTCTTCTAACCTGTTTGAGACAGACTTCAAGCTCTGTTTGGCTACTACACATGTAAGTATTTTGGAACTTGTACTGCTTACCTGCACTGCATCTTTTATTCTACCTGAACTTCATATTTTTCTTTGAAACTTGGACTTCTGGTTTCGGAAGGAGAGGAGCATTTTCTTTGTACATGAACTTCATTTCTATCATTTTTAATTTTGCTTGTGTGTTTTGTTTTGCTTAAATGGACATGAGCATTTTCTTTTCTAATTGAACTTCAGAGATGATGCCTTTCTATGGTTTTGTTAGCTGTAGTTGAATGATTTACAGTTCATCGGTTTATCTTGAACTGTGCCTCTGGTTGTGCCTGAACTTCATTTAGTTTTTTACTGCAACTAATTTTTTTAGGTCAGCTTGAGTACTAACCATGTCATCTGTATTAGTTGGACTGCACATTGTGATGTTCCTGAACTTCAGTTGTATTTAATGGTGATGTTTTCTCTTCCTTTTTTCTTTGACAGTGGAACCGTTGGAGCTGACCGATTACCACTACTCATTCCTCGGGTCACAGGAATACCAGCCTAGGGAGGAACCGATGAGTACACCTCCGATAGGAGATGATAGACCTCGGACCCTTATTCCTTCCAAGTTGGGGAAGCAGGCTGGTGGTATTCATGGTACTCCAAAAACCCCTTGCTATAGGAAGGCTGATGCAGTCAAAGCAGCCGAAGCAGAAGTGATTTTGTCCGATGATGATTTTGAGAAGATTGCTTACCCGAAGAATGCTAAATGTGCTACTGGTACTGTTGCTGGTAGAGGTGGGAAGAATGTTGTGATCACCAGGAGGAAACCGACAGTTGAGTCTGGGAACATATCTTCCTCCAAGAGAGCATCAAGATTGCCTTTGAAGTGGCGTTCTCCTATCGCTCCCCTGAAAAAATACAGTTACCCTCATCTATCCGAGGCCCGGAAGTTGAAACAGTATGTGTTGAGTAAAGATGGTCTGAGGAAGTATTCTGAGTGAGTTACCCTCATCTGTCGCTCCCTTGCCTTGGAGTTGTAGTGTCTGAACTTCTGTTGTTGTATTGTCTGAACTGCCGTTGTTGTAGTATCTGAACTTCTGTTTTATGTCTCCTCTTGCCTTTTGAGTTATGGTGTCTGAACTTCTGTTTATTGTTGTATCTGAACTTCTAATATTTTTTACCATCCTTTTGTATTCTGCAGGACAAGCTACTGCATGTTTACTATCCCTACGAATGTGATTGACCTCACAGGACGTGTCCTTTATACGCTTTTCGGTCAAGGGCAGCAGATGGAAGGAGACATAATGGATTATCTAATAAACTTGTGGAAGGATAAGCCGGAGACCTCTGAGATATTCACTAGTGCTGACAGGGTTGTACTTAGTCCCTACTTCATACAGGTTTTAGTTCTTTGCACCCCTATCTCCTTCTTTTTGCCTTAGTTTTGTTGTAGTAGCATTTGGGAGGTGTTTTAATTGTGTTTTTGTGAATGCATAGTACTGCCTGGAGTATGATTTCTTCGGTGCAACAGTTCCAAAGTTTGATGCAAAAAATCTGCTGGTCTCCTCCCGATGTTTGTTCGCAAGGAAGAAGACCTTCTTAACGCGAAGCTGGTTAGGTTTTCATAACTCTTGCTTTTTTTTAATTTCATGTGCATCCTTTTGCTAAGTTTGTCAAGAAGTTTTTGTTCATGCCGGTTCTTTAGTACATATGCTTTTATAGTTTGTGTTCACCGGTCCTTTCATTCTTGGCAGGTTTTCTTGATTCTATTCAAGCCAATTGGCACAATGGCGCACTACAGTGTGTACGTGGTGAATAGATATCGTGGGAGCATTGACATCCTTGATTCACTTTCTTACGCTAATATGGAAACGTCGCGAATGAGTTTCCACGGGGACTGCCAAAATATTGTGAGTGTTTCTTAGCCTGAACCTCCTTTCACATTCTCTTGTTTGACATGAAGTTTATTATGCCTTGTGTTGACAAAATATGTTGATGTCTCTGTTTTGGTAATACTGCTTGAACTGACTGTCATTTAGAAGTTGAACTTCTGCTATTTTCTTTAGGTGGATCTTATGCAAGTGTCGCTTTTTATGTACCTGAACTTAACTATTTTGGTTAACATGTTTTTGACTTCATCTAATTTTGTTATTTCCGGTAGATGAAGAGATTTGTTGGGTTGCTCGAGGAGGTGTATGGCAAGGCTGCATACAAGGCGAGCAAGCAGCCTAACTGGGTGACTATTGCAAAGAGGCCGACTTTCATCGATGTTCCGAAGCAGAAGAGTAATGATTGTGGTTTCTTTGCCATGAAGTTCAGCTCTTCGTATGATGGCGATGTGATTGTTGAAGATTTTGGTGATGTGGAAGTATGTTCTGTCTTTGTTCTTGTCTCATCATCCTTTGATTATTCTTGTGTGTTTTTGCTGAGACGCTCTTGCTATGGTTTAGATATCCGTTACTAAACCATTGTTTTCACCTTTCTTTGTTTGCAGGCTGCTGCAGATGACTGGAAGGCTGAGTTCATGCACACTCTGATTTTTAGCGAGAAGAATGAAGTCGTGCGTTCAGAGCTCCCTAAAGAGATCCAGTCCTTTGGCCCGTGAATTCGAAGCATTAGTTTCATTGTAGATTTGATTTCATACAGATTTTTAGGTTTGCTAATGATTGGAACAATTCCGTAAAGATTTGGTTGTAAGAATGTTTTTAGTGATTTGTGTATCTATAGGTGCAGCACTATTACTTATGATATTGTGGACAAATGCATTTGGTGTGAAGAATGATTTTGCTTTGTGAATTTCAATGTACTGCGTCGTTTTTTAGTATCCATGTGTTGAATGTTTTTGCCCCAACAGATGTACCTGAACTTCTGCCTCGGTTTTGGTTGAACTGCTTGATTTTTTTGTTTATTTTTGGGCTCCCAACATATGATCGTAGACTTGAACTTCTGCTTTGAGATGTGGCTGGGCTGCTGGTTTCAGATGGAGAGGATATTTTGTGTTGTGTAATGTCTTGGTAATGTTCAACCCAACCAATATGTATGCTTTTGCGTAGAATCTATATTTTTTTGTGTTTTTTCAAGTCCTGATATGTAATAATCATACGTTTCTTTATCTTTGTTGCATTGTACATGAACTTCTACACGTATCCAAGCAGAACTTCACATTTGAACGCGTTGTCTTAGGCTTGCTAACCTTAGTTTATGCGGCGAAACTTTATTTTTTAAGCATATTCTTTTCCTACATCGATTTTACATACCAGAACTTCTTCTGTAAGCTGACATGAACTTCAAAACTGTCGTGAGGGCTGCCATGGATTTCGGCTTTTCCTGTCCCAGGTGCCGGGCAAGCCACTCGTCATGGATGTTATGCTTGAAGGCTGCTAGGGCCTGTGCGTCCGGACAGTCGACTATCTGGTTTTTCTTTGTTAGGAACCGTGTCCAGAATTGTCTCGCCGATTCCTCTGGCTGCTGAATTATGTGGCTTAAGTCGTCGGCATCTGGCGGTCGCACGTAAGTGCCCTGGAAGTTGTCGAGGAATACGGCTTCCAGGTCCTCCCAAGAACCGATTGAGTCTGCTGGCAAGCTGTTAAGCCAATGCTGGGCCGGTCCTTTAAGTTTGAGCGGGAGGTATTTGATGGCGTGTAGATCATCGCTGCGTGCCATGTGGATGTGAAGGAGATAATCCACGATCCATACCGCCGGATCTGTTGTTTACGGGTTTGAAACCCTCTGGGATTTTATGATCCATTACTTCATTCGTGAAGCATAGCGGGTGTGCGGCGCCTCTGTACTGGGCTATATCACGACGCAGCTCGGAAGAGCTATGCCTGTTGTGTTCGGCCCGGCCAGATTTGTTGTATCCGGCGTGAAGATCATTGTCACATGCCGTAGGGCGCCTGCGCGATCCGTAGATCAATCTTGTTTGTCTTGCCTTATCCTCCAGTATGTCTCGCAGGTCGGGCGCATTTTCCCGTGCCTTAGTTGAGCGGCGTCGGGGCATGGCTTGGGTGGAGGGTCGAGAGGCCTCTCTGTCGCGGCCGCGAGGTGGCCGGTCTGCCATGTCATGCGCTGGTGATGTAGGTGCTTCCTCCTCTGATCGGGGTAGCGGCCTGCGCTTCGGGTAACTCTTGGAGGGGCGTTCGAGTTCATACTCTTCGGCTGCAAGGACTTCAGTCCATCTGTCAGCTGGCAAATCTTGGGCAGCTCTAAGCTATTGCTTCTTTTTCTTGAGGCTGCTTGCCATGGCTAAAAACCTGCGTTTAAAATGCTCTTGTTCGGCGGGGTATGATGGTATGACGAATTCGTCGCCATCGAGGCTTGCCTCGTCTTCGGAGGGAGGCGTATAGTTATCATCCTCGACCTCTCGGTCTGCCGCTCTCTCATGAAGGCTGGCTTTTCCATCTTCCTGTGCCGAATCTTGCTGAGGTGGGTGTTCTTCGGCGCTATCCGGGGTAGTATTATCTCCCGTGCCGGAATCACCGTTTTTGCTTTGGCGGGATTTAGAGCGGCGCCGCTGACGCCGGCGCTTTGGCTGTTTCTTGGGGGCGTCATCCCCTACTGTTCCATCGCCATCTCCATCTTTTGGAGTATCCACCATATATATGTCATATGACAAGGTGGCATTCCAGCGCCCTACAGGTGCTGGTTCCTATTCGTCTCCTACTTCGCCGTCCATGTCGTCGATGTCTTCGGAGCTGAAGTCAAGCATGTCGGTTAGATCATCGATAGTGGCTACAAAGTGGGTGGTGGGTGGGCTTTGAATTTCCTCATCGTCCGTATCCCACCCTCGCTGACCGTAGTCCGGCCAGGGCTCTCCTGATAAAGAGAGAGACTTAAGAGAATTCAGGATGTCGCCAAAAGGCGAATACTGAAAGATGTCTGCGGTGGTGAACTCCATTATCGGCGCCCAGTCGGATTCGATTGGCAGGGGCGCGGGGGGTTCGGAGTCCGGGGAGGAGTCCGGATCCTCGGAGTCACGGGTCGTGCAGAGTGCGGGGCTAGCATTCGGCTCGATCGCTTTCGGGATCGTAGCCCCCGAGGTGACGTCCAACCGCTCATCCTCGATTGGCGCAATAGGCTCCGAGTTAGGGCTCGGAACCGATGCGTGTGCGGCCTCCAGGACACTGTCTGGGGGCAGAGCTAGATCATGCCCCTCGAGATAGTGCAGCACGCTTGGCCGTGGCTCGAGCCCGTCGAAGATCAAGTCTCCGCGGATGTCAGCCGTGTAGTTTAAGCTTCCAAACCTGACTTGATGGCCAGGGGCGTAGCTTTCGATCTGCTCCAGGTGGCCGAGCAAATTGGCCCGCGGAGCGAAGCCGCCGAAGACGAAGATCTGTCCGGGGAGCAAAGTCTCACCCTGGACCGCATCGTTGTTGATGATCAAAGGAGCCATCGGGCCTAAAGGCGATGACACAGAGGAACTCTCAATGAAAGCACCAATGTCGGTGTCCAAACCGACGGATCTCGGGTAGGGGGTCCCGAACTGTGCGTCTAGGCCGGATGGTAACAGGAGGCAGGGAACACGATGTTTTACCCAGGTTTGGGCCCTCTTGATGGAGGTAAAACCCTACGTCCTGCTTGATTAATATTGATGATATGGGTAGTACAAGAGTAGATCTACCACGAGATCAAGGAGGCTAAACCCTAGAAGCTAGCCTATGGTATGATTGTTGTATATGGAGTTGATTGCCTACGGACTACAACCCTTCGGTTTATATAGACACCGGATAGGGTTAGGGTTACATAGAGTCGGTTACAATGGTAGGAGATCTTGAATATCCGCATCGCCAAGCTTGCCTTCCACGCCAAGGAAAGTCCCATCCGGACACGGGACGAAGTCTTCAATCTTGTATCTTCATAGTCCAGGAGTCCGGCTGAAGGTATAGTCCGGCTACCCAAACACCCCCTAATCCAGGACTCCCTCAATGAAGGTCATCTTCAATTTCAGCGTCCTCTTCAGCCATCCTTTCGTCAGCATCCCCTTGATTTACTGAATGTATTGCATCAAGCTCTTCCACAAGCCTCTTGAGAACATAGTAGGCTCTGTCATATTGCTAGTCACATCTCATCACTTTCTTGTTAACCATCAAATTCAGCTGCAGCAAGAGGTCTTGCTTCGATAGCCTAGAGCTGCCATCCAATGCGGTTGTGTTTTAGTCCCTTGTATCAAAGGTTGGTTGTGATCTTGCAGTCTTTGTGTACCGTTTGAGGATATATTTTTTTGGAAATTTGTCAGGCTTGATGTAGTCCGTTATGTTCATGATGTGAAGGCAGAACAGGCCTGCATTTTTGTGATGAATGCAGAATACATAGTTTGTGAGCCAGCAATGAGTTTCATAAATTTTGATATGATACTACTAATCTAGCTATTTAATGATCTTGTTTTTTCGCTCACCTGTGTGTATCCAGAGCTTGCATTCACACTCGTATATTTCCTTCTCTGGGTCAGCTACAACCTGGAATTCATGCTTTGACCAGGAAAATCTTTCTTCATCATCATGGCCAGGCTTGTTGTGGTAGTACACAAGGTACTTAGTGGGCTCTGCTGTACGCTTTGCGCGAAATAGCGTGGCCTTTCTCATCTTATTCCTCATCTCAGTGTACATGGCTCTCGTGTACTTGATAGACATGTCTTCCTCATAGCCGTAAGTTGTTTTTGTCACAGGATTGGTCTGCACATGTCAAAAAGTGAGATATTAGTCGAAGCAGAGTCGTGGGTTTCATTTTTTTAAAATTCAAAGTGCACATGTTGAAGGTAAAACAGAACATGATGGGGGTGTTTTGTACTTGTCATCATACCATGCTGGTCATTGTTTGCTCGTTCTCCTTCTGCATCCGAGTTTGTATGCAAGCATTGACCCGCCTAGCAAACTTGTGTAGGTTCTGGGTCCCCTTGACAAACCCTTTCTTTAGCACGTGGTTCATGCTCTCGCTTCGTTGTGTGGAAGTCATTCTAGCACAGAAAATGTTCTTGTAATATGCTGAAATCCACATCTTCCTATCACTCCAGAGCTGCATCATCATCTGGTCGTTCTCCAGGTTGTATTTGTGCACGATTTTAGCCCAGGCATCTTCAAACTCCGTTGGCATCAGTGGCCATTTTAATATAGTTGTGAACTCCTCTTTGACTGTTTTATACTTTTTGTACAGCAACGTGAGGTATTCCCTGTACTTCTTCATGATGTGCCAACGGCATAGCTTGTGGACGGTGTCTGGAAATGATTATGGTATAGCTTTCGCCATCGATGGGCATTGGTCTGCATGAATTAAAAAAATGAAACTTGATTCTTTTTTTGTACTGATGGTGAACTTATGTTGTACAAGTACTTGAACTACACATCTTGGCAGTATGGTATCTAAGAATGTCACATGTATTTTTTCTTTACAGCAGCGTTGCTGAACTTCTTTGGTATCAGTGCTTGAACTTCACAGTTAGTAGTAGGACAAACTAGTAGTGTCTCAATAAAAAAATTTCTTAAATCATTGTTGTTGAACTTCTGTGGTAGCAGTGCTTGAACTTCACGTAAATAACTATATTTTTCTGAACATGCTACATATATTTATCTTACAGATTTGTCCTTGAACTTCTATGATTCATGTATTTGAAGTTCACATTCATAACTAATTTTTTTGTAAACATGTGACAGATAATTTTGCTTTCTTGTACTGCTAGTTGGACTTCTGTGCTTACAGTGGTTGAACTGCATTCTTTACATTATTTTCAGACAAAACCAATGTACCCAACCAACACAGACCCATAGACTGAAAAGATGATGAAACTTGAGGAGTTTTTTTTTTGAACTCACCTGTTAGAATGCAAGTTGGGTGCTTGTTGTTCATGCACCGTAGAAATGTATCGAACAGCCACTTGAATGACTTTGCATCTTCGTCTCTTATCAGGGCAACAGCAAATATCATTGACTGCAAGTGATGGTTTGTTCCAACAAACACTCCCAAGGGCATATGAAATTTGTTGGTCTTGTAAGTTGTGTCGAATGTTACGCAATCGCCAAAGTATTGATAGGCTCCTCGGCAGCTTGCATTGGACCATAAAATGTTTTTAATTGACTTGTCCTTCTCCACTTGGATGTCATAGAAAAACTCATCATTTACTGCCTTCATGTCTTTGAAGAATGAAACAAGTTTCAATACATCATCCAAATCATCTTTCCTTGCATTCATGGCTTTCCTGCAAATCACATGCGAACATGCATTTGTTTATTTTTTGCTAGCAAAGGGTTGTGAGCTAGGATGCTATTTTACATTGCAGTATGTGGGTGTTTGAATACTTACTGGTTTAGCAGGTCTCGTCCGGTCATGCTTAGGAAGTAGCTTCCATCTTCATTTTCAGATAGCATGGACATGATTGTTGTGTGCTTGACATCATGGTACTGCATGAGCTTTACGTACTCCAAAATAGTGGGGTCATAATTCTTGTGTGAGTGCAAAAATACCAGCATGTCATCAGTTTGCATGAGCTCGTGATTATGATTGTACTCAATGTCCACTGCCATGCATGTGCCATCCTCCTGCACCTTCACCCTCATTCTTGCATTGCAGCCCGTCCTCTGCGATGTTTTGTTTCGCTTCCTGTTGGCCTCTGAAACAGAAGATGTGTGTATCCCTTGGAAGGCGCAAACAAAATACTTGTGGTTGTCATTTCCACCCGTCTTCCTGATAGCAAAACCAGCGTGTCTGGCATATCTGTTATAAAATTCCCTTGCTTTCTCTACATCTTTGAATCACATTTTTAGTCTTGGTATTAGATAATCCGGTAGATCTGGCATCTGCAGAAAAACAAAAAAATTAATCCAAACAGCACCTTAAAATGCAATTTATGAACTTGTTATCCTGGAGGGCGCAGAAAATGTGCAGATAATACAAGATGCGTATATAAATATTTTTTGTTTCACTTACGTGCGTGTATGATCGCAACTCCAGCGGTGTTGGCTGCTGTCCCTCTGGGATGGGGCATGGCGGAGTAATCATAGCAGGATGCAGCAGTGGATCACGAGGAGGAAGGAGGGCTGAAGATGGCCTCTCTCTTGTTTGCGTCCTTTTTGCTTGAGGTGGTTGTGGAGGTATTGCGATCCTGGTCTTGGTTTGCTCTTTTGTTTTGTGAAGCAATCCATCTACCTTATGCCCCGTAGAATTCTGACTTGTAGCAGCAGCAGGATCAAACGGTTGTAGTGTGTTGATCACTCTCCTCCGTGTGTGTGTTGCTGTTGGATTTGTCCTGGGATCCGGTTTAGTTGCTTCGCTTTGGCATTGATGAGGCACACCAGGATAACCTCCAGAGTTACACGCAGGACTTGAGCTAACCCCCTCCTCCATCGGCGTGCTTGGGAGTCTGCTGGTGGATACAAAGAATCCGCGGGGGATTTCCGGCGTCACCCAATTAGGTGGAGGTGCAAACCTGTGCGGATAGGGCTGTGACCCAGCATCTTGGAAGTATCCGTGTGTTTCGGCTGTCATCCATTTTTGGTCTGGAGTAGGTTGGTAATGTTGTTGGTGCGTTTGAGGTGTGACCCATTGAGGGGGTGGTGCAACGCATACAGGCTTTGGATTGTGTACTTGCTGCTGGGAACTTCTAAGCTTCTTCATGCGTCTCTCGTCTTGCTGACATAAAAGAAAAAAATGTCTATTAGCACGCAAGTTATATCTGCATATACCTTTGTAACTGAACTTAGCACTATTCACAGCCTGAACTTCTCATATAAAAGTGGTGAGAGCCATCACACTATGCACTGAGCTGAGCATCTGCTGATGCCTTTGTACCTGAACTGAGCACCCTTCACAGAATGAACTTCACACCATGTTTTTTAATTCTACAATATTTGATTACTTATATGTACCTGAACTTAGCACTCTCCACAACCTGAAATTCTTGTTTTGCAAAGGGGAAATACTGTCTACAGTTAAAAAACCTGAACCTTCATGAAGTTTTTGAATGGTTGGACTGCTAGTGCATACCAACCTGACCTTCATGTCATATCACATGCATGTTCTATTTTCCTTTTATTTATTTTTTGCACAGAACCAGACACATACCAACCTGAACTCAAGCACACTTACTAGTTGAACTTCACATGGCTTTTCCACATGTGAATGTGAATGCAAGAAAATTTTATAGTGGTTGTAGCCTGGACTGAGGCTCACATACTACCTGAACTTCACATGCCTGTAAGCAGGCAGGCAAATTTTACAATGCTGTTTTGTAGCCTGGACTGAGGATCATACACTACTAGAACTTCACATGGTTGTAAGGAGGCAGATTTTAAAAAAGTTTTTGTAGCCTGGACTGATGCTCACACACCACCTGAACTTCACATAGCTATAAGCAAATAACAAACCGAAGGAAGGAAGAAGTTCAACCATACCCTGGCTATAAGTTCGGCCAACCTTTTTCCAGCAGCTGATAGGCCACCTTGAGAACAATTTGTTGTGGAGGTATGAGTGGAATTCCATGGCAATCCATGTCTTGCAGAGGGCGCGAAGTTCATCTGTACGAAGCAAGAAGGTCAGAGAAGGCAAGATTGAAGAAGAAGGCAAAATTGGGAGGAAGTTCATGTACTGTGGCCGCTGAATTTGAGGGCGCGACAGATGCCGCCTCCATGGAGGAGTTGCTCCGTTGGTCGCGCCGCTCACCGTAGCTTGCGTCGGGCCCATCATCTGGTCTACCAAGGCTTCGGGCGGTGGCGATGGGACGACGATGCGGCTTCCTGAAGTCCATGGCGGCTTCGCCGCGTCCAGGCGACGCGGGCTCCCTCGTGCCGGCGTCCGTCGTCGCTCGCTCGCCCGCGCCGGTGGCCGGCCAGGAGCTGGAGATGGAGGGGAGGCGGTGGACCCGGCCGGCCAGGCGCTGGGGAAGGAGGGGAGGCGGCGGATCCGGCCGGCCAGGAGCTGTAGACGAGGAGGAGGCGGCGGATCCGGCGAAGATCAGCGACCAGGAGGGGAGGAGTGGCGAGGAGGGGGGCTGGGGCGGCTCAGGATCGAGGGGATCAGGTGGATCCTGTCGAGGCGTCTCGGATTGTCACACCCTGATTTTCATGCCACAACACTTAAGCTAATAAATCATGATAAAATGTGGTTTGACAAAAACTTTTGAGTGTTTTGGACCTTGCCTTGTTTGGATTTTGTCTGTTGTTTGCAAGTGCTCTAAAAATCAAATAAATCCTCCAACTCCTATACTTCATCTCCTTGCTCCAAACTCTTGAACCAATGATCATGCCATGTGTATAGAGCAATATAGTATTTTCTTACAAAAAGTATTTGGCCAAAAAGTATTTTCAAAAATTAGTTTTCCAAAAACCCCTGAATTAAGATTTGTACTACAAGTACTTAATTCAGGGCAGTAAAAATCTTTCCAAAAATATGTTTGACTCCTATTAGATATAGGATACCCAGAAACCACAAAAATATAATTTTAAAAGTTATTTTCCTATTTGATTTAAAGGCTTTTTCTTAAGGCCAGAAATGGTATTTAATAGGTTAAAATTATTTTAAAGCTTTAAAAAAATTTGAGAAAAATTAGGGAGACTCAATGGACATATATTTTCCATATATATGTGTTTCAACACATGGTCATGATCAAAATATTGGACAAAACCTCCCAAAACCATTTCTGCTCATTTCAAGGATTTGAAATATTTCTACAGGAAATATTTTCATAAAAATCCAAGAAAATTCTAACATGTCACATATGAAATTTTTGATGATCTAGCCAAGTACCATGTCATGGAGAATAGTATAACCCCATGAAACCCTCTCAAAACCACTTCTGTCCTTTTTCAAGTTTGAACATTTTTGCACTGTCAAACATGTCCAAATGCTCTAAAACTTGGTGCACGCGCTCAATGGTGTAATAATGCATCTAGACCAAATGGCACAAGTTGGAGAGAATGTTATCTTGATCAAAGTACCCCAAAACCCTCTCTGACCAGAATCAAATTTGAACAAGTTTGTACTGCCAACTTTCTCATTTTGATCTCAACTTTTGTGGACATGTTCAGAACCTAAAATGATGACACTACACTAAGTGGTGCATCAAGGAGAATAGATTTGCATGACTAAATCTTGGAAAGTCTATTTCTGTTGATTTCTAGGGTTTACCAAAGTTACATTGGCTACTTTGCCCAAATGAGCTGAAACTTGGTGGAACATCCTACTTCTATGTGCCATTCCATCCTGTTAATTCTCATGGCAAGTGGAATTAATTTCTTGCCCAAACCAACAACAAACACCTTCTGCCATTTTCCCAAAATCATCATTTTGACCTCTTCCACTAATTTCCATGAGCCCAAGTTTTTACCACAGCTGCCCCAGGTCACCTTCTACCCCCAGTAAGTCTTGCCAGCTCTCAGATCAATCATGGAATAGGGTAAAACCCCACTTTCTCTCTCTGGACATCACATTTCTCTCTCTGTCTCAACCCCACCTCTCTCCTAGTGGTTCACCAGGGCATCCAAGGCCATCTCCCCTTTGTTTAATCACCCCACAAAGTCTCAGACACTAGTGGACACGCCCCTGGCGCATAAACAATGCCATGGCTTGCAGAGCTCGCGCTCTGGAGCACGCTACAGTGCTATCCGGCACTGTAGCACGCCCATTCCAAGGCCTCCCGTCGACCTTCGGATCCGGAATCGTGTCCCCCGAGGATGCCTCGGCGTCCACGACACGCAATACTGTCGGCCCCTTCCTCCCTTGCCCTCGTTCTCCCTCCTCGAGCTCACCCGAGCGCGGCCTGGACCGCGCCCATGGTGCACCGATGCCCCCTATATAGAGCCTCCCCCAAGCACTCCCTCGACTCTTCTGGATCCCCGTCTCTCTCCCGTGCACCTCCCAGACAACATCCCTATCCCCTAGTGCTCTCCTGCCCTCTCCATGGCCGGAGTGCCGCCGCCGACCGCCGCTCGAATTCGGGCACCACGGCCCCTCTCTCTTCTCCCTAACCACTCCAGTACTCCCTCACCACCACCATGAAGCCCCCATCGCCTCCATTCTTCCCCGGGACGCCCCTGGGCTCGAAGCCGGCAATGGCCGATGCCATCCTCCGCCGTGGGCGAAGGACCGCTCCCCTCCGAGGAAGCTGGCGCCCGTAGTGTGGCATCCCGGATGCGGCTCGTCTCCCCGAGCACGTCGGTGGACGGATCACCGGAAATGGTGGCCGGTAGCGCCGGCAGTCGCCGTCGACGTCCCTCTGCCTCGCCTCCTCTGCTTTGGGTGGGAGGTTGAGGACGACGCCGCGTCAGTTCGCTGGCCCCGCCTGTCGGCGGCAGCGGCAACCGAGCCGGCCCCGCAGGTCGGGTTAAGTGGAAGCGGGACCAGGGAAGACGCTTGCCCCGCAGGGACGCGTACTAGGCTAGTACGCCTTTGGCGTGGCCCTTCTTAGCCGCGTGGCTGTGCAGCTGGGCCGGCCCAGTGCGCTGCGGCGCTATACTCCGCTCGGTGTGCGGTATAGGTATAACCCCCACTTCCTTTGTCCTTTTCTTTTTCCAGAAAATTGTAAAATCTCCCAAATATTCATATTAACTCAACATTGAACGATTCAAATTTCTAGTGACTCTATAAATCATGCTCTACCTCTTAGAGGAGCTTCCACATTATTCCATAGAACTTTCCTCCACACTTATTTAGTAAATTCCAATTATCTTAATTCTGTGATAAACTTTAGAAAATCACAGAGAGCCCATTTCTGATCCAAATTCCATGATTCAAAATCCTAGATGTCTAAAAGTTCAAAACTTAGTTTTTGAACATTTTTACTAATACTTTCTGTATCACCTCAAATAATGAGCCATTTCTTCATATTTGTCAACTTTGTAAATTCATAGGAAAATCATTTGAACTCCAAAACCAGTGAAACCAACTCCTAGATGCTTATAAAATCATGCCTTGTTAAATGGGTATCCTTGCACATTTTTCAAAATAATATTTCTGTACACCTCTTGCAAATCCATAAACCCCTTGATTCCATCATATCAAAATGTTTAGAAATATCCATTGATCCAATTCCAATGAAATCACTTTGGTCATTCCTCACATGACCAGAGGTATCCTAGAAAAGTCAAATCAATATTTTTGGAGCACTTTTATTTCTGCCTTGTTGTGTTGCTTATTGTGGTTGCTTTCAATGATAGTTGACGAAGTAGACGAAATGCTTGGAATTGGACCAGAGCTATTTGAAGACCTCGAAGACTTTGTTGAAACAGGCAAGCAGCCCTTTGACCATGTCTATCAAAACCCTTTTTATGCATGTCATATAGCACTTTATTAGTGTTGCATCGGAATCATGATGAGATGGTAACCACTTTAATGGGTTGCCTCTATTACTTCCTCGTTGATACTTGCATTATGCATGACCCTACCTCCTTATGAGGGTTATGCTGGCAGGAGTAGATAGGATGCTAAGTAGTGCTACGCAAAAAGGGACGGGAATATGCATAGTGATGGAGGCAAAATATTTTCAAAGGACTTTTCGAAAACCCCGTCGGGTGACACATATGCCCGAGGGAGATGATGAGTTGGGTAACCACTTGATGATGAAGTGGTGTACTGAGGCAAATGTGTGTTTTGTTTTTCAAAACGGATTGGTTTAAGTTGCGACCGTTATTCCAACCTTACATGCGCAGCCACTCTACCCTTATATGGGAAAGGGCATTATTGATTACCTAGGCCGATACTAGCTTGGAGCCCGCCTTACTAGTGACGGGGGAGAGTTGGTGCTCTCTCTCGGGACGGGGTCGTGCCAGGTAGGGCGGCCATGACTGTCTTCATAGGGCACCGGACGCACTGTTGGTACCCCGTGCTTGTGGTATGTGATGAAAATGGGAGCGAGGCTCCACAATTTTAAGATGTGAAATGTTGGGCACGGGGGTTACTGCCAATTGAGTGGACTCTATGTTAGTGTCGTCTAGGGAAAGATAGTGATCGGGTGCTTACCCCAGGTACTTGAGGTACCGCGGGTCGTGGATGACACGGAAGTTCCCCGGATCTTGTGGGTAAAGTGTGCAACCTCTGCAGAGTGTAAAACTATTCGAATAGCCGTGTCCACGGTCAAGGACATTTGGGTAACTGCTCTTGGGCTACGTCCACTTGTTTACAAACCAGTGTGTGTGGGAAGAACTACTTGGGTCAAGTCAAAGGACTTGACATGATTGAGTTGGGTTGATGCCCACTCTGTTTATGTTGATATCTATAACCTATCCTCATGGTTAATTGAATTCTCCTGATGCATGTCTTACAAGTTGTTGAACATGTCATTGCACTCAAAACTAGCTTTCCGCAAAAATTTACCTATATCATGCATTGTTGTATCTTGAACCAAAACATGGGTTGTTTGTGAGTACATTCAAAGTACTCATTGGCTTGCCACTGGTTATTTTATTGGCCAGGCATGAAAGAACAGGATATAATGAAGAGTACCTTGGTGACGAACATGCGAGCTAGTTTACCTCGGGTGAAGAATAACTTATTCTACACCCTGGGTGATGAATAGTAACACTATATATATATATATGGTGGACACACCCAAAGAAGGCAATGGCGACGGGACAGCGGAGGATGACCCCTCCAAGAAGCAACCCAAGCGCCAACGTCAACGGCGCCGCTCTAAGTCTCGCCAAGGCAAAAGCGGTGATACCGGCACAGGAGATAATAGCACTCCGGACAGTGCCAAAGATGACGACAATCCCCTCCAGCAAGATTTAGTGCAGGAGGATGGAGAAGCCAGCCCTCCTGAGAGAGCGGCAGATGGAGAGGCAGAGGATGATAATTACATGCCTCCTTACGAAGACGAGGCAAGCCTCGATGATGAAGAATTTGTCATGCCTGAGGATCCTGTCGAGCAAGAGCGCTTCAAGCGCCGGCTTATAGCCACGGCAAATAGCCTTAAGAAAAAGCAACAGCAGCTTCAAGCTGATCAAGATTTGCTAGCTGACAGATGGACTGAAGTCCTTGCGGCCGAGGAATATGAACTCGAACGCCCCTCCAAGAGTTACCCAAAGCGCACGTTGCTACCACGACTGGAGGAGGAAGCATTAAAACCTACATCTCCAGCGTATGACGCGGCTGATCGGCCACGTCGTGGCCGCGACAAAGAGGCATTACTGCCAAAAGCTCAGCCCGCACCCCAACGCCACTCAAATAAAAATGTCAAGGCACGGGGAAACACGCTAGACCTGCAAGACGTATTGGAGGACAAAGCAAAACACGCAAGATCGATCTACGGATCACAAGGGCGCGCCACTACGCGAGACGATAACCGTCACGCCGGATACAATAAAAGTAAATCCGGCCGGGCCGAACACAACGGACAAGACTCATTTGAGCTACGTCGCGATATAGCCCAGTACAGAGGCGCCGCACACCCCCAATGCTTCACAGACGAAGTAATGGATCACCAAATCCCACAGGGTTTCAAACCTGTAAATATCGAATCATACAACGGTACAACAGATCCTGCGGTATGGATCGAGGACTTCCTCCTGCACATCCACATGGCCCGCGGTGACGATCTACATGCCATCAAATACCTCCCACTCAAACTCAATAACAGCCTGCCAATAGAATCCATTGGCTGTTGGGAAGATCTGGAAGCCGCATTCCTCGACAACTTCCAGGGCACTTATGTGCGACCACCAAATGCCGATGACTTGAGCCACATAATTCAGCAGCCAGAGGAATCGGCCAGGCAATTCTGGACACGGTTCCTGACAAAGAAAAATCAAATCGTCGACTGTCCGGATGCAGAGGCCCTAGCAGCTTTTAAGCACAACATCTACGACGAGTGGCTCGCCCGGCACCTTCGCCAGGAAAATCCGAAATCTATGGCAGCCCTCAAGACACTCATGACCTGCTTTTGCGCGGGAGAGGACAGCTGGCTGGCTCGCAGCAATAACATATCAAAGAACCATGGTACTTCGGATACCAAGGATAGCAATGGCAGGTCACGTCACAACAAACACAAGCGCCGCACCAACAGTGACAATACCGAGGATACGATAGTCAATGCCGGATTCAGAGGCTCTAAACCCGGTCAGCGGAAAAAGGCATTCAAAAGAAGCACTCCGGGCCCGTCCAGTTTGGACCATATACTCGATCTCTCGTGTCAAATACACGGCACCCCCGACAAGGCAGCCAACCACACCAACAGGGAATGTTGGGTGTTCAAGCAGGCCGGCAAGTTAAATGCCGAAAACAAGGATAAGGGGCCACATAGCTATGACGAGGAGGAGCCCCGACCGCCGAACACCGGAGTACAAAAGAGGTTCCCCCCACAAGTGCGGACGGTGAACATGATATACGCAACCCACATCCCCAAGAGGGATCGGAAGCGTGCGCTAAGGGACGTATATGCGTTGGAGCCAGTCGCCCCAAAGTTCAACCCATGGTCCTCCTGTCCGATCACCTTCGATCGCAGGGACCACCCCACTAGTATCCGTCATGGCGGATTCGCCGCACTGGTCCTAGACCCAATCATCGACGGATTTCACCTCACTCGAGTCCTTATGGACGGCGGCAGCAGCCTAAACCTGCTTTATCAGGACACGGTGCGCAAAATGGGTATAGACCCCTCAAGGATCAAACCCACAAAAACGACCTTCAAAGGCGTCATACCAGGTGTAGAGGCCCATTGCACAGGCTCAGTCACACTGGAAGTGGTCTTCGGATCCCCGGATAACTTCCGAAGCAAGGAGTTAAGCTTCGATATAGTCCCGTTCCGCAGTGGCTATCACGCACTGCTCGGGCGAACCGCATTTGCGAGATTCAATGCGGTACCGCATTATGCATACCTCAAGATCAAGATGCCAGGACCTCGGGGGGTCATCACAGTCAATGGAAACACAGAGCGCTCTCTCCGCACAGAGGAGCACACTACGGCCCTCGCAGTAGAAGCACAAAGCAGCCTCTTAAGGCAATCCACCAGTTTGACGATTAAACACCCGGACACCTTCAAGCGCGCCCGGAGTAATCCGCTACAAGACCGCCTGGCATGTTCCGAGCTCTCATAGCAATGCGGCCCCCACTCCAGTCCCAGCCAAACGGCGAAATCCGTGCCACGCGTACATAATTACGCATTGAAAATACCATGGGCATAGGTGGGGGGCACGACTACGGCACGCCCCAAAACGCGGCTCAACCGCACTAGGGGCTTCCCGCTTTGTTATTTTTTCTCTCTTTCAGGACTTTACTCTCTGGAAACCCCGTCCGGTAGTACGATTGCTGGACACACGATACAACAAACAAGGAGGTAGAAAGCTACGTCGCACCATGGAACTCCCAGGTGGTCTCTGATAACGATTGAAATACCTGCTTTATATACCATTTCGCAGCTTTCCCTTGGAGGGGACATGTCAAATAGTCCTACTTTTTTTCTTATCGCACTACTTGTATCATTATGCTTCGATGCACCTTTTTGAATAAACAATGCATAGCACTAGTCTATTATAGCATTCTCTATTCTTTTTTATATATATGTTCATTCATGACATTCAGCACCCGTACACTCTGGTATGGCCAATACGCCAGGGGCTTAAGCGTACCCCATCATATGGCGTGAGAAGTCCGAACACTTTCGACAGTGCGGCACCCCGAACTTATAGCATTATATGCATCAGCTCCGAATCATGTCTTGGGTCAATAGTTGGGTTTGCCAACTCCCATGTTTTGGTACCTTACGTTCCGCTATATCGGCTAAGGTAGCACTGGGAGAACAACTGCGATTATGCCCCGGTTCATCTGGGCAAGCACATCAGTACAGAAAGCTAAAACTGACTGTCATGATAAGGCGAGAGTTGGTCGCTGTTCGAGAGGTCTCGAGTCCCTAAAGACTTATGCCGCTTAGGGCGAGGAGTCGGCTTTGTCCGGCTTAGGTGTGTATACCGCCCCGAATTCGACCTTCCGAATACCAGGGGCTTCGCCAAAATTTAAAATTATAGACTTTTATGGCTAAGTGAGAGTGATAAAGCATTATAGTTCAATTTCCTTGTTCGTTGCGCTGAGCACCTCCCTCGAAGGACCCAACAATGGGAAAAAGAGTGCTCAGATTTTTCCCGAACACCCCAGCACTCATGGCATGGGGGTAGAAGCCGACGACTGGCCATCTCTCAGATTTGATAAACAGCCGCACAGAAGGTAATATTTTAAATTCAAACAAGCGTTGCATAACGCACATGAACAAGTTTTCATAATACAGGATCACACGAGCAAGTTCATTCAAAAATTACATCCTTCGCACACTCGTCCGCCACAAGACGGGTACCCTTCAGGACACCCTCATAATACATTTCAGGGTGGCGATGCTCCTTGCCCTGCGGCGGCCCCTCCTTCACCAGCTTCTCGGCGTCCATCTTGGCCCAGTGCACCTTCGCACGGGCAAAAGCCCGGCGTGCACCTTCGATGCAGACGGACCGCTTTATGACTTCTAGCCGTGGGCAGGCATCCACAAGCCGCCTCACCAGGCCAAAGTAGCTGTTGGGAAGGGAGTCGCCAGGCCACATCCGGACTATAAGGCCCCTCATGGCCTGTTCAGCCTTCTTGTGCAGCTCGGCCAGTTGCTTCAGCTGGTCGCTCACAGGCATCGGGTGTTCGGTCCCAGTATACTAAGACCAGAACAACTTCTCCGTCGAGCTTCCCTCCTCGGCCTGGTAGTACTTCGCGGCATCCGACACGCTGCGGGGCAAATCTGCGAATGCTCCTGGAGAGCTCCGGACTCGGGTAAGTAACAAGTAATTTACTTTCACATGCTTGCTTTGCATAATGAATGCCTTACCCGCCGCTATCTTCCTCATCGCCGCAATTTCCTGGAGGGCCTTTTGGGCTTCAGCCTTGGTATGCTTTGTGCTCTCGAGGGCCGTGGCAAGCTCGGACTCTCGCGTCTTCGAGTCAAGCTCCAAATTCTCGTGCTTCTTCACGAGAGCATGGAGCTCTTGCTACACCTCGCCCACCCGTGCCTCTTGTTTCTCCCGCTTGGTGCTCTCCTCGGCCACTTTGTTTTCGGCCTCGGACAGCGCTTGCTTCAGGGTCGCCACTTCGGTCATGGCCCCTGGCACATCCATGATGATCCTATCATTTTGCAACCACATCTTATATATATATATGTATGTATAGACAAGGTTGTCCAGTGCCTCTGGATAGATAGAGGTCACCGGCACGGGCGGCTTGCCCCTCTTGGCAGGGGGGCGCCTGCCGGAGTCCGGAACCACTGGAGGTTCCGGCGCGGTGTTCGGCTGAGGGCCGAACTTGGAGCCCTTGGGAGTCTTGCTCCCTTTGCACCTGGAGTCCGGAAGGTCGCCTTGAGGCGCCTCCAGGACTACCTCCCCTCGGTTCGGTGCCCCTTGAGACAATACCTCGACATTGTCCGTAGGGAGAGGAGAGGAGGTGGTTGGACGTGACTCGCTATTCATATCCGACGAGTCCAAGGAACCGTCCGACGAGGATACGTCGATACGGGCTTGGGGCGGACTGCATGATCATATTCGACGTTAGGAGAAGGAGTCCAATAAAAGTATGCTATGAGTTACTCTGGTATCCGAATACTTACGACTTCGCCAGGGGCTTGGCCCTGAGTAACCACTCCTCTTCGCTGTCGGCGGCGGTGGTGGAACAGTCCGGAAGGAGAGCCCTTCCCTTCTTGGACCCTCCAGCCTCCCTAGTTGGGGCGGCCTTCCTTTTCCTGTCTCCCCGGCTGGAGGGGGAGAACCTTCATCTTCCTCCTCGTTTTCACGGGAGGAGTGCATCTCGGTGTTATCGGACGATGAGTCCGATACCACCTGGCGCCGGGAACTCTTTCGGGTTCCCGTGGCCTTCTTCTTGATCTTCTTCTCCGGCACCTCATAAGGAGCCGGAGTCCGCATCTCCGTCAGGAGAGCGTCTGCAGGGTCTTCCGGCAGAGGGGCGGACAGTCAATCTACTCCGATGTCTCCACCCAGTCTTGTTAAAGGCATGGGAGCTCAGACCCCTCACATGGTTAAACTATGGAAAATAAATACCCTACGAGATGTACAGAACTTACCGGATTCGCAGGGTGCGCCGCGCTTAGCCTGCAGTCCTCGTATGGGGAGGGGGGACCTCGGCGCCCTTGAACAGCACCTTCCAGACGTCCTTATGCGTCGTGTCGAAGAGCTCGCATAGAGTCTGGTGCTGGGCCAGGTCGAACTCCCATAAGTTGAAAACCTGTTGTTGACACGGGAGGATCCGGCGGAAGAGCATGACCTGGACTATGTTGACAAGCTTGAGTTTCTTGCCTATCATGTTCTGGATACACTTTTGGAGTCCATCCAGCTCCACCGATGAACTCCAGGACAGGCCCTTCTCCTTCCAGGAAATGATCCGCGTGGGGATTCCAGATCGAAACTCAGGGCTGCCACCCAGTTGGTGTCGCGTGGCTCGGTGATGTAGAACCACCTCGATTGCCACCCCTTTATGGTCTCCACGTAGGAGCCCTCGAGCCATGTAATGTTGGGCATTTTGCCCACCATGGCTCCGACGCATTCCGCTTGTTGGCCACGTACTACCTTCGGTTTGACATAGAAGGTCTTCAGCCACAGGCCGAAGTGGGGTCGGACGCGGAGGAAAGCTTCGCACATGACGATGAACGCCGAGATGTTGAGGATGAAATTCGGAGCTAGATCATGGAAGTCCAGCCCATAATAGAACATAAGGCCGCAGACGAATGGATGGAGGGGAAACCCCAGCCTGCGGACGAAGTGGGAGAGGAAAACCACCCCTTCGTAAGGTTTCGGGGTAGGGACAATCTGCCCTGCGCGTGGCAGCCGGTGCGCAATATCCACGGCTAAGTATCCAGCCCTGCGCAGCTTTTTGATGTCTCCCTCCGTAACGGATGAGACCATCCACTTGCCTCCCGCTCCGAACATTTCTGGAGAGGGTTGAGGAGAAGGATGTGGACTTGGGCGCTGGAGCTCGAGTGCGCGAGAATGGATGAGCAAGGAGGAAGAAGGCGTGGGTAGAAAAAGGTGAACCCTTATCCCTTTATAAGGGCGGACTAAACTATGCGCCCCCACCAGCCTGGTAAAACTTGCTTATCCCCCAAGCGCCGTAATTGATGGCGAAGTTGGGTTACCCATGTCCGTATTGATGGGAATCCCGTAATAAGGGGACACGATCCCTGCTTCGACAAGACGTGCCAAGGAAACCGCCTCGCGAAACATGCTGAGGTTGGTTGTGAAAACGATTCGAATGGTGACCTGGCTGTGGTGTGATGTCACACTACGGAATGCATCGGCAGATTAGATTTGTGAAAATATTATTGTCTCTATGGTTGTATGTGGAACTTGTTTTGCAGAGCTGGACACGATCCTCGTGTTCAAAATCTTCTATGAAGTATTCAGAGGAGGAACACGCCTTGCAATGCCGAAGACAATCTGCGCGTCGGACTCATCGTCATTGAAGCCTGGTTCAGGGGCTACTAAGGGAGTCCTGGATTAGGGGGTATTCGGACAGCCGGATTATATCCTTTGGCCGGACTGTTGGACTATGAAGATACAAGATTGAAGACTTCGTCCCGTGTCCGGATGGGACTCTCCTTGGCGTGGAAGGCAAGCTTGGCAATACGGATATGTAGATCTCCTTCCTTGTAACCGACTCTGTGTAACCCTAGCCCCCTCCGGTGTCTATATAAACCAGAGGGTTTAGTCCGTAGGACCAAGAACAACAATCATACCATAGGCTAGCTTCTAGGGTTTAGCCTCTTCGATCTCGTGGTAGATCAACTCTTGTAATACTCATATCATCAAGATCAATCAAGCAGGAGTAGGGTTTTACCTCCATCGAGAGGGCCCGGACCTGGGTAAAAACATCGTGTCCCCCGTCTCCTGTTACCATCCACCTAGACGCACAGTTCGGGACCCCCTACCCGAGATCCGCCGGTTTTGACACCGACAATCATCTCACATGTAAGGTAGTCGTTGCCCGAGCCCTTGAATGGCCTCGACTGAGGCCTCTGGCTTCAGCAAGATCGCCTTGGCACTGTTTATTCTTCTTCTTCTTCCTCTCCATGCTCTGTTTCTCTTTCTCCTCACCAGTTGGTGAAACCAAGTACATGATTGGCCTTCTAATTCAGAATTGGTTTTGTCCGTGAGGGAGTACAAGTGTACTAGTAAAAAACAGCATTGTTTTCTCATGGCAGTCGGAAAATAGAGATGAACACATGCATTAAATATCATTCTTACCTAAAGGAAGGTTATGGCGCAAATATGGATGATGAGGATAGGAACACAGATCTCCCTTTATGCAGTTCCAGCAAAAAGAACCAACTATTCCATTCTGACATTCTAGTTAAACAACACAAAAGTCACTTCTTTTAAGAAGAGTTTTGTGCAGTGCACCAAAAGGTCACAACAGCAACCAGGTGAATTGGATATCCCTGTTTGAACAAAAAGGCATAGAGGAAACAGTCAGAGTCTCAAACAATTACAGGAAAAAACATTTGGCTAAACTTTTCATGGCTTATAACAGTGGCATGGCTTCATTTTTACCAGGGACATTAGATTAAGAACAGCTAAGGCTGCGTTCGGTTCACAGGTTTGGTGCAGGATTTTCGTAGGAACACAATTCCTACGGTATTCTTTCCCTTCCAACCGTTCGGAACACGGAAAAGGTGAATAGTGTTTCATAGGAAATCTGGTCTGGTAGTACTGATTCCATAGGATTAGAAACATCCACGCGCTGCTCATTTTTTGGGCGGAAGCCCGAGGCAGGCGCTTGCTGCCATGCGTTAGACAGGTTGTTGTGATGTGTTGCTGGATTAAAAAAATCAACCTATGTGTGGTACGTGAGGTTAGGACAAGAGTAGTCACTGTGCAGCTAAATAAACAAATAGCATCTCATACTGCCAAGCATGCTACTCTAAAAAAACAAATATGTACATTTCGTAGTCCATCCGAACACATTCTCTTGAGAGTTTCCTCCTGTTCGCTGTTCCATAGTTTTATACCTACATTCCTTTCCTATTCCTCTATTTTCATCAAGACCTATGTTTTCTGCCCCTTTATTCCGAACGGAGCCTAAATATTTGGTATAAGGGCATGGGACAGTGGGTGCACCAGCAGTCCAGCACCATGTACGTAAACAGGGACATAAAGTGGTGATTCATAGTTTGTTGCCCCGAGAAACAAACATCCAAGAAACATACCTGGGTTGGTCCCATTTTTGTTCACTCTAGACACCTACTCCTATGTGTGGATAGAAAATCTAGTCCTGGTCATACCATTGTGTACAGCATTACCCCTCTATTTCCCTTTTCGACCAAGAGACCGGTTGGATGACCAGTCTGTACTACTTTCACCACCTTTCCTTCCTGTTTGTACCAAGTTCGATGTACATACTAAATTCCCCCACCCCCACTTTATTTCTTGTTTGAACCAACTACTCCCTCCGTCCGGAATTACTTGTCATCAAAATGGATGTGTCTAGAACTAAAATACATCCAGATACATCCATTTCAATGACAAGTATTTTCGGATGGAGGGAGTACAAGATTCGACTTCATGAAGTAGCTTTACCTCTAACAATAGAAGAAGAAAATGTGACGTTGGACCATCCGATCGAGAGGGGCTGAGAGGTAGAAAATGATGCACATGCAGCGACGTAGCGAGATGGGGAAGTAGAGCTAAGGCGGTTTTGAACGAAGATATACCTGAAGCTCGTCGGGATGTGGATAGGTGGGCGGCGGGAGGCCGGATCCGCCCACAGGCAACGATGAAGGGATCGGAGGACCTCCCGCGCCGGCGCTCGGCCAGAGATAATGGTGCGACCGGGAGTGGGTCTCCTCCCTCGCTGTCGACGACGGCCTAAACGCTGCCCCTCCTCCCCTTCACCGGCGGAGGGGGATACGTCCGGATCTGTAACCAGCAGTACTACCCCTATCTTATTTAGATCTGGAGAGGATGAGAGTGTGTGAATAGAGCAACCCTAGCAAGCAAGTGTGGAGGCTCCGGCCTATATATACGTAGTGGGGTAGTTTTCCTTTTTCACTCCATCAAAACAATCGTTTAAAATTGTCTACTACTACATGCCAGGTCGCGGTTTTTTTTAGTTGTTGATTGTTTTTTGAGATAGCTACCCGCTTGTTCCAAGTGGTGTTACGGTGTGCCAGGTCACACTTTGTATCATTCAAGTCTGGTACTACAAGTCCCTCCATTAAATGAACAACCACCCCCTCGTAAAAATTGTGAACAAGCCCACGGCTAAAATTAGCGGAAACATGGGTTGCCCCAACATGCATTATCATTTATATTTTCTACTCCCTCCGTTCCTAAATATACGTCTTTTTTATTAGCCACACCTAAGACAAGAATTTTTTTTATTAGCAGTGAACTCCACATGTCATAGACACAAAAATTGTGGCAAGATTCCCTTAGGCAAGCCAAAGTGTGTCTAACAATTTGAGCAACTCAGGTTAGGCAAGTGTGGCAAGTGTGGGAAAAATAATGTGGCAACATAAGACAAACATAGTCACAATCCAAACAGCCCCGTAATTTTTTGTGACATGCATGAATATTTGGTTAGTAAAATTTATAGTCAAAATTTGGCAAGGTGCATCAAATCAACACATGCAAGTATCAAAAGGAAAGTCATGGCATGCATGCATGCGTTGTACTCCCCCCATTTGCAAATATAAGTCTTTTTAGAGATTGCAACAAGTGACTACATATGAAGCAGAATATGTCTACTCCTACATACGAAGTAGCCCATTTGAAATGTGTAAAAAGACTTATATCGAGTGCAGTGCTTTGATGTGTCGCGTCAACTCGTACAAGACCAAGAAATTTGATTACTACAACACCCTCTCCCTCGCGGACTGAGCTCTGGTGCCTTAACTGCACCTGCCTTTGGCTGCATGACAGGAGGGCCAACCACCTGTTGGGCCCACCTGTCATAGACGCAAAGGTAGGAGCAGTAAGTAGAAGCTTTCGCTACACGCTATCCCTCCCGCACGAGGTGGGCGGACATGCAGCAGTGGATTCGATACTGTAGAAGTAGGAGTAACATCATTGTTCGTCTTCTCGAAGAGGCGAAGAGCCAAGCGCAACCCGAACGTGGCAGTTGCGAACGCTCGCGTGGTGCGGTTCCTTGGAGTACTAGCCAGGCCTTGCATGAGACAAAATTGTTATTGTTTAACAATTAAACTCCATTATCCATTGGTTGATACTCATTCTGCATAGGTCCACGCGCTTAGCACCGTTTCCTCCTGGGGTCACCAATGTTTATTTGCTAATTAATAGCATTTCATGCAATGAACTAGCCATTGCAAGTCATTAAAAGCATGCACACCTCTCATCTCTTATTGGTTGATATGTCAAGAAACAAGAAACAAGGTAGAAGTTAATGCACCGCGCCTAAGTGTTTTGGGACTATTTGGTTTTCGTAAGATGACTTACACACCTAGACGGAGGGAGTAGTATAGCCCTGTAAACCGGAAAGGAGTATTTGCCTTTGTAGAGATTTCAACAAGTGACTAGACTACACCGTGTGCAGTACTCCCTCCCTTCCGGTTTATAGGGCTCAAATCTCAAATCTCATGAACCAAGGAATTTTGCGATTGGAGGAATGTATCTCGTACTTTACAAAACTACCCTAATTAAACTCATGCATTAATTACGTAGTTATCTTGTTTTCCTCTCCGCCTTGGTCGCGGTGCACATGCGGGACATTTCAAAGCATCCGGGCCCGCGTGCCATCCACCAAATCACAGCAAGGTGCTATAGTCGAGACTCACCTCTCACCCCGGTGTGGCCGTCATGACCCGTCATATTACAAAACCCACACCTTTAGCAGCAGTGGTAAGGTGGCCTCCAAGTTGGACTGGACGAAGCAACCATCATTTCACTGGAACGCTCGTTCAAGCCCTTTCTTCCCTTTCTTGAAGAAAACCTCACTCTAGGCTACTCACTTCTGCCATTTTTCTTCTGTACCGACGAAGGAAAGGTGGGCGAATCAGTTATGCTGCTATATTTTCATTCCAAGAATCATCTTTTTGCGAAGCACCGACCGATTCTCACATCCTATTCTTTTCCTGTTTTCATTGCGATTATGGTTTCCTTTCCATTGCTTTTTGTTTGTCAGTTCATTGATGGATCCTGGAGCACTAGGCAAAGAGTTGCCGGTGGACAACCCGCTGGAGACAGCGATCTCCAGGAAGCGAGCATCGACCAATGAGTTGACCATGTTGGCGGGCCAACCCATGGAGACGAAGAACTCCAAGAAACAAGAACTGGCCAAAGAGTTGAGGACGTTGGCGGACGAACTCCTCAAAGAAAGTTGGAAGAACAATAAGGGCCCCACCGTGCCTACCCCAGGAACTCTGATTGCCACCTATGTGAGGCTGAAGACCGAGTTTGAGGAGATAGTCGTCGTTGAGAAGCAGTATTCCCCTGGCAAGGTGATGGCCCCCATCGAGGACGAGGAGATGGCCCCTGGAGGGATGAGATCCCCCGATGAGCTGCACAAGGTAAAAAATAATGGCTTATTACCATAGTTGTGGTTTTTGATTATTTGCAATGTGCTTGCTAATATGTTAGGGTTGTGCAGGTGCCGGTGGACGTCCTTGATGATTCCGATATCGTGGCCCGTCCTGTTGGCATCGCCCCAGAGATCGATTCTGATGCCGCTGTCCATCCTACGGACATCGCCCCAGAGATCGATTCTGATGTCGCGATCAGTCCTATGGACATCGCCCCAGAAATCGATTCCCATGCCGTTGTCCGTGCTGTGGTCATTGCCCGAGAGATCGATGACAAGAAATAGTTGGTTGCGCTAATCCTTCAGGGTAGTTTGCATTGCCCTATGTTTAATTACCAGAACGATGCGTGTTATCAAACCATATTAGGGCTAGTGCACTGTCTTGTGTGGGCGTATCTTGCTACTTTTGTTTGATAGTGAATCATGCGATGAATCATGCGAACCCTCTCCGAGTTATGGAAACAGATGTATCCTCACCAGCTTTTGATGTAATATATGGCATGCTTAGATGTAAGTTTGAACTATTTATCATATCAGCAGGGCTTGTTTGATGATTCTTGGTGTTAGTAGGCTAGCTACTGTGCGAGCTATAGTACTTGCAAAACACTCACCGAAGAGAAACGTTGGGGCTGATGAGCTCGTGGTACGCTTATACTTATCCCTCGTCGATCGACCAATAGCCCTAGCTCCTAAAATTGTAGGCTTAGCGATCGATCAGACAATAGTCGACATACATTCAGGCCTCATTTGGTTCATAGGGTAGGAAAATCATAGCAAAAGTATAGAGAACGTGCAACACAAAATCATAGCAGTGCAGAGACGTACTCCCTCCATTCCAAAATAGATGACCTAGGCGGGCTAGTTTGGCCTAGTGGGTTTCAGTGATATGATGTGGTACAGTGCCGTCTAGTCTTCGCGTGTGGTAGCAGTATTGCGGGTACAGTAAGTTTTCTTGAAGAAGCAGAATTCAACGAAGTCATGATGGTTCCTTCGTCCGAACAACTTACAGTGGGAAAGGTTAGGCCTGCGATACGACCGGGGTAGACCAGGATAATTTTGTGCATGGTAGGTGGACCAGGATGGTCGACGTCCCACATGTCGGCGAATGAAAGTATTATTTCCGATATAGAGGACGAGCAACGAGTATTCATTGTTTATTTTTGATGAAAGCTATTGTCTCCACTGTTACGACGGAGGAGTGTGAAACACGGCAGCCCAGTGAACTTGGCATGTGCACCACTCCCTCCTTCCTCATGTAATGCCCAGGTTACATCTTTTTCTCACTTTCTCTCTATCTATTTCCTCTCAAATGTTTTTTACATTTCTTTTTTTAAGACACAATTGTTTTTATGCCTTTTTTAGAATTATTTTTTTATACCTAGGAGCACGTGTAGAGACAGGCTCTTGCAGAGCCCACTCCTTGACTTTGTCAATGCCTCTCTCTCCTCCACATAAGGAGTACTACATGCTATGCATGCATGCGGCGGGCAGCTGGCGTCTTGAGGGGCCAGGGCGGTGAGAGAGGGCTCCGGAAGTGGTCCAGACTCCAGCATGGCCCACTCACATTATCACCATATATTTCTTGGAGTCCGTGCGCGGTGGGTGGGCGATCTCTTCTCCCTCCCCCGTTTCTCTCTTCTCAGTCGACGCCCACCGAGCGATTAGATTTCGGCTATCGACGGTTTATTCAATTACGGTCCCACATGTCAGTGAAATTGCAAGACAACGCGTGTCCCCTCTGGTGAGCGGCGTGCGAACCGGACTGTCGGGGTTGCGACGTGTACGAGTCATAAGTGTGCCGCCTTTTCCTTTAGAACTTGTGAAGTGTAACATTTTCGCGCGATCGATCGATAGAAATCCAGAACAAAATGACGAAGCGTATACAATGATCAAAGTGAGCTATCAAGACAAGTTTGATGACCACCAATGCATTTTACTCGGTAATAAATGACCAGGATTGAAGGGGAATCCAAATTTGCTTCGTCTTCTGTCCTTGAGCTCTTGACAAACCAATGCACTATACGGTTGTCCAGCCAATCCACCCCAGAGCTCTCACCAAGCGTCGTTCATGCCACCGCGCCGCACACTAATCGGTAAGGCAGCGATGGCATCCTGCCGCGCCGAGTTTTTCGCCGCCCACGACCGCACACAAAATGGCAGGGAAGCGATGGCATCCTGCCGTGCCGAGTTCATCGCCGCTCGCGACCTCACAACTATGTGGGAGGAATTTTAAGATGCCAAGGACGAATGGGCGGTAGAGCAAGAGGAGGCCAAAGCTGCATAGAGGGAGCGGAAAAGTTAGAAAGCACTCAATAAAAGAGAGGCCCGCCGCCGCAAGAAAGAAAAGAACACACGCGCTGCTGCGGAGAGGTCGGCGGAGATCCAAGCACAGTGGGGTGTCGCCGACAAAGCTGGGAAGGAGAACGACGGCGTCTCGCCAGCATGTGAGAAGTAGTAGTACTAGTAGTTAGTGTGTGTGTCTGTGTCTGAGTACGAGCATGTACCAATACTACTAGTTACTACTATAGTTTTTAGAGCAAATTACCAGTACATTAGCCTAGACTAAATGGAAAAAATTCCTATCCTAAGCATCAAATGGCATCTCTTTCTCTATAGGAATTGAGATGCATGTCATCTCACTTCCTATGATTTTCATATTCCTATCCTATGAACGAAAGGAGGCCTCTGTTGGAGTAACTACTGTAGCTAGCAGTACTGCTGGTACAGTAGTTTTCTTCAAGAAGTGGAATTCAACGAAGTCATGATGGTTCCTTTGTCCGAGCAACTTCAAAGTGGGAAGTGGGCCTGTGATTTGACGGCTCATTAGTCATTGTTACTGTGGTGCGATGACCTGGGTGACTCTCCCTTGGAGTTCTGCGTGCATGGCAAGTGGACCAGGATGGTCGACGTCCCACATGTTGGCGAATGAAAGTATTCTTTCCGATATCGAGGAGCAGGGAAACCGCGTGGTATAGTATCACTGCTGATTGGTTCGCAAAAAAATAGTATCACTGCCGATTTATAATTATTTTTTATTTCTGATGAATGCTAGAGTTTCAACTCTTACGACGAAGGGTGCCAAACACGGCACGTGCTGGATGTCCCACACGTCAGCGAAAGGAGTGGGATATGAACAGCGTGGTAGAGCCCAGCGTAAAAAAAATAGCATGGTAGAGCGTCTCCACTTCTTCCACTTCTGGGTCGGAGACCACACATAGTAGTACTTAGTGGTATGAATGATACAAAGTGCGACCTGGAAGAAAGACACGTCTAGTTGGAAGGTCTCGGGGCATACACGTAAACAAACATAACAGTTAATATGTGCCTCCAACTAATATAGTAGTAGTAGAGTACTTAGGCACGTACTCCATAACATCACCGTACATTGCACATACAACATTTAGTGGTAGTACGTAGTAAGAGACAAATGCCGCCCAAGAGTTCCCTTCTCGACCTACTTTTGGGTGTTTGGTAGAGTGTATGGAGGGTGCATGAGTCCACACTAGTTTAGTAGAAATACACTAGAAGCATGCATGAAGAGAGCATGCATGAAGAGGGGTGTTGAGTTGAGCATGCATGAAGAGGGAACAACTATGCTGAGACGAGAACGCAACCAAACACACCCTATATGCCATGCATGTTCATACCATTTGTGCCTTTCTACTTCACTTACTGCGCTACATTACTCAGGTTCGTATGTCCACTCCTGGGTACATGTCCGTCTCGTAGTTCCAGTCCCACGTGTTCTTCATATAGATGGAACGATCCTTGCATAACACGTGCACCTTGATGCTAGATGTCTCGCGTGTTGGCAAAACGATGAACAAAGCTCACGTAAAAAAATAGAGTGGAAGAACATAGATTCCGGATGACCGAGAAGGAGCAAGGAACCTTGTGGTGGAGCGTCTGCACTCATAATATTTAATATTATTCAGAGATATAAAATTAACCAATCATCTCGACAGTGGACTGGAAGAGTACGAAACACGGCAGCCCAGTGTAGTTACATCATACTAGTACATGGCTAACCCATGCTATCACCATATTTCTTGGCTTCCGTGCGACACCTATCTCTAGTAATCCAGCAGCCTGTATCGCTTCTCCCTCCTCGTCTCTATCAAAGTGCGGCAGGCTGGCATTTCTATCGTCTATTAAGGTCGGTTAACTATCACATGTTAGCGACATGCCAAGAGCATTCTAAAAAAAAATTCTTTCACGTTCCATTTTCAAAAAGAAAAAATCCTTTCACGTACGAATTTGCCTGTATGCTTTGAGCAACTTGCATGTCCTATACTGCTCCTGTTTGATACTCTAACTTAGCTAGAGGTTAGACTAACTCATGACTAACCCTGAACTAACTATAGCCAAAGAGGTGTTTGGGTGACAGGGTTAGATTGACAATAAATGCACTTCATGGAGAGAGAAAAGTGATTTTTTAGTGGTCCCAATGAGAACTATCTCCAGTTAGCACCTCTTGGGTGGGATAGTTTTTTTTGGTGGGTTCGGTGCAACTTGCTCCAATTTAAACCATCATGCTTGGATACTTTAGGGCTATTTGAGCCCAAACTAGCTCAAACTAACTCTAACCCATGGATCCAAACAGGGCCTATGGCCAGTCTTGACGCGGAGCAGTCGCGTGCACCGGGAAGCGGCGCTCTCTCGGCCATCGTGCCACTTCAAAGCCAGCGCTAGTGAGAGGTCGCCTCCTCTCTGGCCGGGCATTAATGCGGCACTGACGCTCCAGGGCGACGATGACCGTTTCACGCGGGAAGCGCGCGCTGGCAAGGGAGTATAGGTTTTCAACCGTTTCAGGTCTAGTACTGGTAGTTTGCAAAACTACTAAATTATTGCACTCAGTTTCCTAAGAAATTGTAGTAAAAAATGTTACTCCACAGCCCGCTTCCCTTCTCCTTCCTCTTCCACCGCCCGCGCACGTCCGCGGGAAGCGACCGGTCAACCCTTATATAGGAGTGCTAGCACAAAAAGATGCATGCATGACCACAAAAATTTCCATATTAAAGTGCCGCTCCGGCGGGAGTATGGCATATGTTGTTACCTTCGGCCGGCCCATGGCTACCGGGTGACGGCGACTAGAGAAGAGGCGGCGGGAGGGGAATGAATGCAGCTACTGTTTGGGTTCGCCTTCCGGCTTAAATAAATGCGCAGCATCATGTGTACCCGTGGGTGCACAAATTGTAACATACGTGTTTGCTTAAGTGGGCGTCACGTAACTGGTGTGTGTGTGTGACAGAGATTCTGAGAGACAGAGTGCATGTGTGCGACTCTACTCTTCGGACATGTACTCAACCTTTTGCATCGGGATATAAGTATAATGGTATTTACTTTAGCTAGTGATTTACGTGGCCATGGTAACGTGGTTGTGTCAAAAAATGTCACTTCCTGCTCGTGATTTGCATTATATAATTACAAGCAAGATTCTCGTGCATTGCAGGGAACATCAGTATGCATTTTTTTACAGAACACCTGTTGTGATTGACCCATGCAGGAGTAATCCCATGTGTAAAAACTAATGATATCTCGAGAATTTTATCAGAAAACTAGTATCTCGAGAATGTCATCAAAAAAATGAAAGATGAAATATAAGGCGAGGAGGAGTGGAGCGTGGTGGTGACTGGTGGTCGGAATGGGCGGAGGCATGGGGATGGACGGCGCCGGCAGGCGGCAACGGCCACCATGCATGCTAGATTGTTCCAGAGACTTATTCCTTTTATAATTGCTGAGCAATGAGGTTGCGGGAGATAATAATGTGGAGAGAGGTGCGGGTATCTTTTGTAAAATTATCATAGTTTGCTTTCTATCCTCAGATATAGATCATACGGTCTGTATTACAAGATGGCAGGCACACCATCACCGCCAACTCGTTTTTTTATAAGGGTACAGATGATAAGTTTGCTGACTACTAAAGTAAAGTGGATTTTTTTCCATGTTATGCAAGTAAATAAAGGTGATTGTTTATCATACGGGTAAGGTTGGATGAAGGGTGGTAGGAACAAATGCTCCACCTAGAGCATGTGTGTGTGAGATGGAGTCTTAGTGTGTGTGTGTGTGCGGTGTGTGTGTGAGAGAGAGAGAGAGGAGAGAGAGAGATATGGAGTCTTAGTTTGTGTGTGTGTGTGAGAGAGAGAGATGGAGTCTTAGTGTGTGGGGGGGTGTGTGTGCGTGTGTGTGTGTGTGTTTGTGTGTGTGTGTGAGAGAGAGAGAGAGATGGAGTCTTAGTGTGTGTGGGGGGGGTGCGTGTTGTGTGTGTGTGTGTGCGTGCGTGTGTGTCGTGGGGTCCTCTGTGGCGGATGTAATTTAAGTGTGCATGGCTTCATCATAGAGAGGTGATGTGTATGGCAGAGGCCACCAACGATGGGGTGCGAGAGAGAAAATGCCCGTAGAGAGGGAAGAGAAGGTGTGTCCGCGTGAGAGGAGTCGACATCGAGAGAACGTGTTTGTTCGAGAGACACCGAGGAAGACTAGTATATATCGATGGTGCATGTAGGCGGGAATTAAACAAAGGGATGGTCTTATTGGTTTCGGGGTATAGGGGAAGAGTGAGAGGCGGGGGGTAGCTAGAAGGAGATTGTTAAGTGTGAGTGTGTGTTTTACCCATCCAGGCGGAAGTTATGTGCACAAAAGAGGAGAACGATTCGATGTGGCGTTAGGATTGAGGGTAATTAACTACGTATGGAGACATGGAGACCTTGAACATGCATGTGTGAGAGGTATACATGTATACATGGGATGTGTGTGTGTGCGCGCACGCATGATCGAGATAAAAGAAAGAAGACATAAGTCATAAGATCAACGACATGGGAGAGACGGATCGGTATGACAATATGCGTTCATGTGAGAATGCAGAGAAGAAGCCCCGACAATTGAGCATGTGTTTTTTTCTTTAAGAGATAGTGGCGTGGGCTGGAGCATGCATCTATGGCGAGCAGAGGGAGTGAGGCGCAACGATTGTGCAAAAGAGACCAACCTATAAATGCATATGTATGGAGAGACATATATAGTGTGGGTGATAGGAAGCAAGACTCCGTGCGAGAAAGAAATGTTGACGGAGAAACTACAGATAGATACAGAGATGGAGATGCTAGCTAGAGGGACATCCGCTAGTTTGGGTGTTGGAGATGACCGTCGGGTGGTTCAAAGGGTGAAGTTATATATGTGTGTGAGAGGGCACTTGACTGCATGTAGAGAGAAACATATGTAGTGTGCGTGATAGAAATCAAGAGTGAGGGCGAGAAAGAAGGTTGATGGAGAAACAGATAAATAGGAAGATAAAGATGCCAGCTAGTGTGCGTTAGAGATAGGAGTCGAGTGGATCAGAAGGATGGGTTATGTGTGCGGGTGTGAGAGAGATAGAGAGAGGGTGCATGTGAGTCACATACAAACAGATATCAGAGAGAAATGAGATCCAGAGAGATGGAGTTTTGTGTCTGTGAGAGAGAAAGATATTTCACAACGAGAGTGATAGCTAGAGAGACATACGAGGGAACGCCAGATATCTCTAGGGAGAGAGGGTGTGTGTGAGCGACATACAAGAGACAATGGAGAAATATGAGACCCTAGGAGACAAAGTTTGTGTTTGTGTGTAAGAAAGAGATATTGAAGAGGAAGAGTCATAGGTTCTCATATCTAAGGAGCGAAGGACATCTCTGTATGAGGGGTGTGCGAGTGGCACACATGGGAATAGTAGAGAGAAATGAGACCCCAGGAGGCAAGGTTTTGTGTTTGTGTGAGAGAAAGAGATTCCACAAGGAGAATCATAGTTAGAGACACATAGCAGGGAGCGAGATATACTTAGAGAGAGATAGAGTGATGAAGGTCGGGGGAGAAAGTACCGTCAGTGTGTTACGAAGATAAAAGATCATTGTCGACATACAGGTAGCACGAGAGATACCTAAGAGACGATGAACACTTATAGGTCCAGAGAGATAGTCCTATATAAGCATGAGTGATAGCTATATGAGACGAATATCTGGATTAAAGGGGGTTCAAATATTTAAACTGGAGATCACGACATCGATAATATCATAATGCAAATTGGTGTATCAAACATGCATATTCATTTGAATTTGGGCACACGTGTAATGTTATATAGTTTATCAATATTGGTGATCCATAGATTCTTCAATTACAAACACTGCATGGTTTATATGCAATTAATGTCTAAACAGGATTACACTATATGTTGCGTGTGTGAAACACATTATACATGTTTGAGAAGTAAAAAAACCACATGAAACACACATTAATTGGAGACAGTTAGCGAGGAATGCATACATAGGATTTCAACATAAAGTGGTTTCAAATATTTGAAAATCCAAATTGATGGATACAACCTTATGAATCTGAGATCATGCCATTTGTAAACCATATTTATGTATAAACGGTGTCGTGCTTTGAAAGTATATATATAAAAAATGATGTATATAGAATGTAATTCCAATTGAAAATGGATCCCGCCCAAAAAAATAGAATACAAACGGGATTCGAATTGAGTTGGCACGGTAAACGTGCACTCTGCAAAATTTGAACGAAGTGGGGAAAGTCGCAGTAACCGCCCGAAACCAAAAACTGCGAGATGGAAATCACTACTTCCTATCCCTGCCACACAAAGCCTATCTGCTGGATTTCTATAGGTTTCAATAGGGGTAGGTTTGTAATTTCACCCAAACGTGACGTAACCGCCTCTCACCCGGATTCATACATGGTGGGCGCCAAAACACAGTGTGTCCTCGGCCGAAATCAACTCCCTCCCCGATTCATATTCATACACGATGGGCGCCAAAAACAAACTCTTGTCGGCAAATATTCGGTGTATGCGAGATTACCGTCCTATCCCCAACCGACTAATGTTGCTGTGATGTAGTAGAAATTTGAAACAGGGGCTAAGTTTGTAAATTTCCTCGCATTTGAGACAAGCGCGCCCTGAATACATGGTTCCCCCTTCCTCTCTACCTCCATTTTCCCCATTCGTACTCCGTGGGCACCAAAACACCCTCTCCACCCCACCCTCCTCCGTCCGCCGCCGTCCGCCACCCCATCCAATGCCGTCCTCCTCCACCATGCCGGAGCTGATACCCCGATGCCGCCGTCCATTACAAGAGATCGACCTCTCTCATCCACGGCTTTGGACCGGGATCCTTGCATCCCGTCCTCTCGCTTCATCCCCGCCGTCATCCACCTTGTCGACGCTGCTCCTACGACCGTCTCGTCCACCGCGCCCCGCCGCCACCGTCAACCCTCCTAGATCTGCTTCCACGCCGCCGACAACCATCGCTACCGCATTATTGTCAAATTCTCAGCAGATGCGTACATGGCGCCGCACCAGAGGCGGTACTCTTTCGTATTTTCTCAACTTATTTATCGCAGCAAGAAAATAGATCACCACTGCTTTACTCTGATTTCTTTCTTTGGTTGCGAAGTTGCCTTTGTCCGGTTTGCACCTTCAGATCCGCCATGGAACGCTCAACACTATACTCCCAATGCTTATGGTTTTCCCCTTTTATATTCCACATAGTTAAATCACAGTAGACTAAATTTCAAAATTGGGTCAGTCGATTTTTCAAAGCTCGCCGGAGTTCACCGGTGCGATCGAAGGGGCTCGGGTGGTTGTGGGGCCTCGCCGAACGAAGAAAACTCGACGCGGGTGGGGGTTTGGGCGGGGGTGGGGGTGGCGGAGGAACACAGGCGGTGGGGGCCGGTGGTTCGGCCGGCGGCTCGTGCGGTGTTCTGTATGGGAAGAATCAGAGACGAGGAAGAAGAAGGGCTAGGATACATAGGATCATCATCCAACCGCCTGAAATGGTCGAGAGACAGCTGGGAGTTGCATTCTTAATCTGCTCTGGTTCATCATGTGTGGGCACTGCGCAACCAACATTTTATTATCCAAAATCTGCTTGCTCTTCTTTACCATGTTCCTCTTTCGTTCTTCTTTAATATGTACTCTCTCCATTCCTAAATACAAGTCTTTGTATAGATTCCACCATGGCCTACATATGGAGCAAAATGAGTGAATCTACACTCTAAAATGTATCTGGATACATCTGTATGTGATCCATAGTGGAAATCTCTACCAAGACTTATATTTTGGAATGGAGGGAGTATGATAGTAGTACAGTATGTTCCTTGTACTGAAGATGAGCAGGGACATTTGCAGTGTAGAGGTCTATACGGTCGGTTGTGATGGACACTTTGAGCCTCTTTGATTCGTAGGATCTTGTAAACATAGGAATAGGATTTGTAGTGGCCTGCCCACTTGAATCCTATAAGAATAGCAAGGAAATGTGGGGAGCTGTGTCGCCTTTGAGAGTTACACTGATATTAACAGTACCGCACCTTCACTTGAAGAGAGCTGGTATCCGAAGCCTTTCTAGCCGTACCGGCAATACTAGCACATATATTCCAGCAAGTTCCACTTTGCTGATTTTACTCTGATGCTTAAGGTTTTTCCCGTTATATCTACACTATGATCTGTGTAGCTGCTTTGTGTCGCACTAGCAGCAGTCCACGCTTGAAGCTAAACACTGCAATGACTTACAAAATTGGCACCAAGGCATTGAGTGCCATTCTGGATGCAATGAAACTCATACGCTCCCCACCAGTTGATTCTTGTTCAGAATATGATCCTAATGACTATTCTAACCTCGAGGAGTCAAAGGCAGATGGCCTGTCCTGTTCACCCATCAAGGTGCCTGTTCTAATTTAGCAATGTTTTATTGATTGTGGGTATCTTGCATATGTTTTCTTGCATTTCTTCTACTTTGTTGCACCGCCATCTGCTTAGTTTACTCATCATATATGTCGAGATGCCATGCCCATCCATTATCAATACATATTCCATCTGTCATCATACCATGTTTTTCCACTCAAATGTTGTTCTTGTGCATCAGACATCAAAAAGGAAGAGGGTGATTGCCGAACCTGAAGGAGCACCAGCAAAGTCCTTGAAAAACATGGTGGTGCCGGAGAAATTGGACAGCACCCCACTTATATTGGCTGTACAACCAGTGACACAAAACGTAGGACTGACTCCAGCAGACTGTACCCATACTTCACTGGCCACACCACTAGCCCCACCACACAGGACCTGCACTCCAGCAAAAGGTATACCGATTTCATTTGCCATAGCACCAGCTGTACCACAGAAAAATCCCACTCCAGCAAAAAGTACAGCAAGTCCACCGGCCGAAGACCTATCCCAACTACAGAGACGGCCAATTCCTACAGATTAGAACCCCATTCCATTTATTCCCAGTTTAAAAGACAATGCTTTCAATGTTGTTAGGGACTACGTGCATATATTCCCATCATGGGAAGATTATTGTGAAGACAAACACCATTTTCACATCTTCCTATCCAACTTACGTGTAAGTGCTATTATTCATGGTTATTATTTTCCTGTTTTCTGCTGATTGAACACATCAATGATTTACATTACATTGTTGTAACTAGGCGAGGGTCAATCTGGATAGTCATGACGAGCAAATCTTGCTTGTGCTTTTCAAGGAAGCATTGCAGCAGTATCGGTGTTACCTGAGGAAATCACACTTTGATGGCAAGTCTATAAATGAACTTCCGGTGAAGTCTCCTATGCTAAATTTAGAAGACATTGAATGGAAAACCCTTGTTATGCACTGGTCTCATTCCCAGGATGAGGTACTGTCTATGAAATCACATGACAATTTGAACTTCTACTTTTCCGCATGTGCCTTACGGGTCTTTTTTGCAGGAAATCTGCTCGAACAAGAATTCTGGTTTGACAAGAACGACAGGATATCGCAAATATGCTGCCCGCAGCTTTGCTCTTGTTAGTACCTGTTGTCCTGTATCACTATGCTTGCATACATACCTGGTTCATTATGTGACAGTAGTATGCATGATAGGTTGCTTATCAATTGTTCGCACCAAATTATCTTATTTGTATGAATGGTTGTATTAGTGTAGAATATATCCAATGCCAATGTTTTTTAGCTCTGCATTGTTCTTGTAAGTACATGTTGTCCTTTATCAGTGTACTTATAATGACAGGTAGTTGTTCATGTACCATCACTCTGCAGCTTATTTTCCTTTGCCCTCCATTTTCTACACATCAGATCTATATTTACTCTTACCATAAGGTTGGTACAAAAGAAGTTTAGTTGTGCATTGCTCTTGGCTGTACCTTTTGCCTGTGTCGTTGCACTTACATTTATAGCTACTTGGTTATGTAGCATCACTCTTCATCTTATCTTAAATATTCTCCATTTTTTCGTATATTATCACATCTATATTTACTCTTAAGAAAATGTAGAATAAAGGCAATGCTTTTGAAGAAGATTCTGTGGTAAAATTCTTAAATTCCCCCCCCCCCTCAACATGGACAAGGCCTTTAAAGAGCCTGTCTTCACCAATAATGTAAGTTTGTCCATCTCAAGCCTTCAAACTTTGTTGTATATATTTGGTTAGGCATGACTGCAGTAGCTGTTTATTTTTGGTGTTTGCATCAAATTGCCTATTTAAAGTTTATTATGTAGTTCATAAACAAAAGCTTGTCCTTTCTCAATTTAAGTTTTCAGTTGTACAACCAAGTTCCTTCTTCATACCATGTAAATTAAACTATACAGAGCAAGTGATCTTCTTTTGCACTACATGTATGCTTTTGTTCTTCATCCGTAATCCAGTGGTGTGGTGAACCTACCCACTACAGCATAATGTCATATTCTGCAATGTCTTAACTATGAACAATGTCATATCATTCTACTATTATTTAAACCATCTCTTTATTTGCCAATCTGAAATGGTATAAATTGACAGCACACTAACCATTGATACTTATGAGTTCTTGATCTGTAATCCAGTGGTGTCGTGAAGCTGCCAACTCCTTCACAATGTCATTTCCTACCATGTCTTGACCTGAAAAATACCATATTGTGTTAATGCAATTTTAAACTATGTCACTTTATTCATCAGTAAGAAATGTGATGAATTGTCAGCACTGATACTTTTATGTGCAAAACCTGTCATCTATCTGCTTGTTTATCTTTCAGAGTGAGGAAGATATAAGTGTTGAACAAGCGCAGTCTCATCATCTTGCTCAGCTGCTTGCGCTGCAGCTCCCCAGCAGGGCTAACCTTTCTTTAACTCTATTGAAGTGCTGTCGGTTTTGTATATTATTTTTTCGGCGTGTTTATTTGCACTGGTGGCGATCTTTGATGCCCAGTGTATGTAATCTGCTGTCTGCTTGTGCTTTATTATCATAGTGGCAAACTTTGATGCCCAGTGGATGTAATATGCCGTAATTTCTTTATTGTATAGTCTAGATTTTTTCTTATTCACGATGCTGCAGTTATTTTACTGTATATATATCCTGTCTTCGTAGTAAACCGGTCAAACCGTTAAATTATGGTACATAATCGGGACGTCATGCAATCACGATGTAGGTTGGGCCTGAAACGTGCCGAACAGCTCACGGGCCGGTAGCAGCCCGAAATGAACCCCGGCCCATGATTGTGCGAATCAAATCACGGGCTTTTAACAGGCCAAAATTGTCTCGGTCCTTGTTTGGCCCAATCAGATATCGGCTGCAAGCAGGCTGGATGCAAACCGGGCCGTAGTTAAGCCCAACTATATGACGGGCTTTTAACAGGCCGAAATTAATATAGAGCCGAAATGTTAAACGGGCCCTTAACAGGCCAAAACTAATATCAGGCAGAATTACTAAGTGGGCCTTTAGCAAGTGGGCCCAAAAGCATAGTGTCCAGTTGACGGGCCGAATCTGATATGGGCCATAATTGAGCCCAAAGCCTCTTAAAGGGTCAGACCTGATCTAGGCCGTAATTTGGCCCAGAACGTGGTAGGCTTTTAACGGGCCGGATCTCATATGGGCCACTATTAGGTCCGGAGCATGGCAGGCCATTAATGGACCGGATCAAATATGGGCCAGCATTTGGCCAAAACATGGCAGCCAGTTAATGGGTCGGCCTACTAGGGTCCTCAAAATCTTGTGGGCCTATAGCTAGGCCGGCCCATTAATGTCGGTGAAATCTTGTGGGCCTTTAGCTGGGTCGGCCCATTATGATCCGCAAGAATCTTGTGGGCCTTTACCTGGGCCGGCCCATTATGGCACACAAAAATCTTGTGGGCCTTTACCTGGGCCAGCCCATGATGGCCCGCAAAATCTTGTGGGCCTTTAGCTGGGCCAGCCCATTATGGTCCGCAAAATCTTGTGGGCCTTTAGCTAGGTCGGCCCATTATGGTCCGCAAAATCTTGTGGGCCTTAAGTTGGGCCGGCCCATTTAAACTTGATGGGCCGGTCCACGTGTCAACATATCATAGGCGCGTCTCGCCCATTGGATGAGTGACACCTGTGCCAACACGGACCTGACACGTGTCTCCTCCAGCCAATGATGATTTTACACGTGGAAAATCCCCATTGGTCGGGGCTGTTAACGGGTTATCAGATCCAAAACCCGACCCGATAGCTTAACGGCGTTCCGTTACGGTGAATGCCACGTGTCGGTCACCCTTGACGAAAGCACTTCTGTGACGCGCGATTTATCGTCATGGAAGTGGACACTTCCGTGATGATAATTTTGGTAATGTCATGGAACACTTCTATGACAGCACAGGTATGACTATCTTGATTCCGTCATAAAACCTTCATGGATGTACATGCATGACAGAAAACGCGGCCTACTGTGACAAACACGTATCATCACGGAAGTGTATTTTTTTGTAGTGGTAGAGATTACACATACTGGGTCCGTAACTTGAGGATTATCCTCATTGCTGCACAGAAGAATTACGTCCTAGAAGCACCGCTAGGTGACAAACCTGCTACAGGAGGAATGATGACCCACAAGTATAGGGGATCATCGTAGTCCTTTCTATAAGTAAGAGTGTCGAACCCAACGAGGATCAGAAGGAAATGATAAGCGGTTTTCAGCAAGGTATTCTCTGCAAGCACTGAAATTATCGGTAACAGATAGTTTTGTGATAAGGTAATTGGTAATGAGTAGCAAGTAATGAAAGTAAATAAGGTGCAGCAAGATGGTCCAATCCTTTTTGTAGCACAGGACAAGCCTGGACAAACTCTTATATGAAGGAAAGCGCTCCCGAGGACACATAGGAATTATCGTCAAGCTAGTTCTCATCACGAACATATGATTTGCGTTCGGTACTTTGATAATCTGATATGTGGGTGGACCGGTGCTTGGGTACTCTCCTTACTTGGACAAGCATACCACTTATGATTAACCCCTATTGCAAGCATCCACAACTACAACAGAAGTATTAAGGTAAACCTAACCATAGCATGAAACATATGGATCCAAATCAACCCCTTACGAAGCAACGCATAAACTAGGGTTTAAGCTTCTGTCACTCTAGCAACCCATCATCTACTTATTACTTCTGAATGCCTCCCTCTAGGCCCAAAAAATGGTGAAGTGTCATGTAGTCGACGTTCACATGACACCACTAGAGGGATGACAACATACATCTCATCAAAATATCGAACGAATACCAAATTCACATGACTACTAATAGCAAGACTTCTCCCATGTCCTCAGGAACAAATGTAACTACTCACAAAGCATATTCATGTTCATAATTAGAGGGGTATTGATATGCATAATGGATCTGAACATATGATATTCCACCAAGTAAACCAACTAGCATCAACTACAAGGATTAATCAACACTACTAGCAACCCACAGATACCAATCTGAGGTTTGGATACAAAGATTGGATACGAGAGATGAACTAGGGTTTGAGAGGAGATGGTGCTGGTGAAGATGTTGATGGAGATTGACCCCCTCCCGATGATAGGATCGTTGGTGATGACGATGGTGATGATTTCCCCCTCCCGGAGGGAAGTTTCCTCGGTAGAACAGCTCCGCCAGAGCCCTAGATTGGTTCCGCCAAGGTTTCGCCTCGTGGTGGAGGAGTCTCCTTTCGAAAGCTTGCTTATGATTTTTTTTCCCGACGAAAGACTCCATATAGCAAAAGATGGGCATCGGAGGGCCACCATGGGGCCCACGAGGCAGGGGCGCGCCCAGGGGGGTAGGGCGCCCCCACCCTTGTGGCCAGGGTGTGGCCCCCCTCTGGAACTTCTTGCGCTCAGTATTTTTTATATATTATGGATATAAATTCTGTGAAGTTTCATGACTTTTGGAGCTGTGCAGAATATGTCTCTAATATTTGCTCCTTTTCCAACCCAGAATCCCAGCTGCCGGCATTCTCCCTCTTTGTGTAAACGAGAGAATAGGCATAAGTATTGTGACATAATGTGTAATAACAACCCATAATGCAATAAATATCGATATAAAAACATGATGCAAAATGGACGTATCAACTCCCCCAAGCTTAGACCTCGCTTGTCCTCAAGCGAAAGCCAAAATCGAAAAATATGTCGACATGTTTAGAGATAGAGGTGTCGATAAAAATAAAATACGGACATGAGGGCATCATGATCATTCTTAGAACAACAACATATATATATATATTGTCATATGATCTCTTATGCTAAAGTAACAATTCAATCACAATTTCAAGTATGAATCATAAACTTCATTGAGAACCAACAAACTCTAATCTCAGTCATTGAAGCAATTGTAATTTATCATAACATAGGAAAGAGTCAATATAAGAGCTTTTCAGTAACTCCACATACTCAACCATCTTTTAGTCTTTCACAATTGCTAACACTCACGCAATATTTAAGGGTATGCAGTTTTAATCGGACACAGAGAAAGATAGGGGCTTATAGTTTTGCCTCCCAACGTTTTACCTCAAGGGTAATGTCAACAATAATAGTTCAAGAAGACTCACATCCAATTAGCTATATATATATATATATATCAGGATCTTTCCAACATATTGTGCTTGCCAAAGGATAAAATGAAAAAAGGAAAGGTGAAGATCACCATGACTCTTATGTAAGGTAGAAGATAAAGGTAAAAGATAGGCCCTTCACAGAGGGAAGCAGAGGTTGTCATGCGCTTTTATGGTTGGATGCACAAAATCTTAATGCAAAAGAATGTCACTTTATATTGCCACTTGTGATATGGACCTTTATTATGCAGTCTGTCGCTTTTATTTCTTCCATATCACAAGATCGTATAAAGATTATTTTCTCCGCACTAATAAGTCATACATATTCAGAGAGCAATTTTTATTGCTTGCACCGATGACAACTTACTTGAAGAATCTTACTCAATGCATAGGTAGATATGGTGGACTCTCATGGCAAAACTGGGTTTAGGGATATTTGGAAGCACAAGTAGTATCTCTACTTGGTGCGAAGAAATTGGCTAGCATGAGAGGGAAAGGCAAGCTCAACATGTTGGATGATCCATGACAATATAATTTATCTCAGATGAAAGAAAACATAACCCATTACGTTGTCTTCCTTGTCCAACATCAACTCTTAGCATGTCATACTTTAATGAGTGCTAACAATCATAAAAGATGTTCAAGATAGTGTATTTATATGTGAACCTTTATTTCTTTATTACTTCCTATTAATTGCAACGATGACCAAAACTATGTTTGTCAACTCTCAACAACTTTTATTCATCATACTCTTTATATGTGAGCTCATTACTTTCCATAAGATCCATATGATCTCTTTGTTTCTTTTTATTCTTTCTCTTTTATTTTATTTAATTCCCTCAAGATCATAGCAAAATAATCAAGCCCTTAACTCAACACTAATCTTTATTATATAGCTCATGGACTCGATTACATAGAGGGATCATAAAGCAAAACTCACAACTAGATCATACTAAAACTTTATTCTACTAGATCAAGATATTACCAAAAGGGTCGAACTAAGAAAAACAGTAAAGATAAAAGTGATGGTGATACGATACCGGGGCACTCCCCCACGCTTGGCAGTTGCCAAGGGGAGTGCCCATACCAATGTGATTATATCTCTTTTGCTGGTGAAGAAGGTGGAGTTGTTGATGATGTAGGCTTGCCGTCCCTCTTCCAAGGCATGGGCTCACCATCATAGAAGGATGATCGAGTCTCCTGAATCCTCAAATCTGCAGCCAAACTCATCCTCTTGAATCTATATTCATACTCACAGTTTTGGTTTTGCAGGTCATAGATGTGGGCTTGAAGGTGCTCGATTTTCTCATGAAGCTTGAAGATGGCCTCCCCAATGTCCTTGGCGTCTAGCTTGTATTTGTTGGTGAACTCCGTGATCATAATGTGACTGGAGTCGAGTCCACGCTCCACCATCTCCTGACACTTTAAAACTTGTTTCTCCAATGCCTCGAGCCTTGCCTCCGTGCTTCCGGTCCTCCTTGGTCCCTCAACATCGCGGATGTGCAACAGCCCCTCACGCATCTCAATGGTTTGAGGATGTTGTAGCACCTTCGTGAGGTAGGGGTTGATGAACTTCTCAAAGAACGTGTCCTTGGGGGAGCTTGAAGACGACATGACGACCTAGATCTATCAGAAAAACAGCTCGAAACAAAGACAAGAGATATTTGCGTGATATGCTGGTCAAAACCTTCGGGAGATTATATAATGAATTTTTACCGACCAAAAGAAGTATCGTGCAAGAAAACAGAGTCCAGAGAGCACACGAGGTGCCCACGAGGCAGGGGGCGCGCCCAGGGGGTAGGGCGCGCCTCCCACCCTCGTGGAAGCCCTGTCCTTTCCAATCTGCTTCTTATTTTCCTATTTTATTAAATATTCCAAAACGGAGAAATATTGCCATTAGAAATGTTTTGGAGTCGGTTTACTTACCATACCACATACCTATTCCTTTTCGGAGTCTGAAACGTTTTGGAAAGTGTCCCTTATGTATTCCTCCGGGGTTACGATTTCAATAATATTAGTTTCAACATTTATAGGATTACCTGAGATATAATGTTTAATTCTTTGACCGTTCACCACCTTCGAATTTGTGCCTTCGAAGTTGTTGATTTTTATGGCACCGGAACGATAGACCTCCTCGATAACGTAAGGACCTTCCCATTTAGAGAGAAGTTTGCCTGCAAAAAATCTTAAACGAGAGTTGTATAGTAATACATAATCACCTATATTGAACTCACGCTTTTGTATCCTTTTATCATGACATCTTTTAACCTTTTCTTTAACCAGATTGGCATTTTCATAAGCTTGGGTTCTCCATTCATCAAGTGAGCAAATGTCAAATAACCTCTTCTCACCGGCAAGTTTGAAATCATAGTTGAGCTCTTTAATGGTCCAATATGCCTTATGTTCTAGTTCAAGAGGTAAGTGACATGCTTTACCATAAACCATTTTATCCTGGAGACATACCCATAGGATTTTTATATGCAGTTCTATAGGCCCATAATGCATCATCAAGTTTCTTGGACCAATTCTTTCTGGATCTATTAACAGTCTTTTGCAAAATTAATTTGAGCTCTCTGTTACTCAATTCTACTTGACCACTAGACTGTGGGTGATAAGGAGATGCAATTCTCTTTTACGAAAGGCACCATGAATAAAGTGTGAACCACCATCAGTCATTAAATATCTAGGGACTCCAAACCTCGGGAAAATAACTTCTTTAAGCATCTTAATAGAGGTGTTATGATCAGCACTACTAGTTGGAATAGCTTCTACCCACTTAGTAACGTAATCAACATCAACTAAAATATGTGTATACCCGTTAGAGAAAGGAAAAGGTCCCATATAGTCAAAGCCCCAAACATCAAATGGTTCAATAACAAGTGAATAGTTCATAGGCATTTCTTGACGTCTACTAATATTACCAATTTTTTGACATTCATCACAAGACAAGACAAACTTATGGGCATCCTTGAAGAGAGTAGGCCAATAAAAACTGGATTGCAATACCTTATGTGCAGTTCTATCTCCAGCATGGTGTCCTCCATAAGCCTTGGAGTGACACTTGCGTAGGATTTGTTCCTGTTCATGCTCAGGTACACAACGTCTAATACACCATCTACTCCTTCTTTATAAAGACTAGTTGACCCGTTGCGCCAAATGGCGCAGAGACCCACTAAAGCCATATTGTCAATGAAAATAGTTTCATTTTGCAAGGACATATGGCAGGGACCAGCTGAATTAATGTGGGCGTTGAAAAGGAAATCCATGGGGTAACAAATTTAACCCAAGGGTCCTTAATAAAAAACAATGAAGGCATTAATAAGATGTCTAATAATAGTACCTGTCATGCCAGATGGCACAAGGTCCCATTTCAAACCAAGAGCTATTTGAAAATAATTGACAATTTGGTAATAATAAGGATCCTTTTGATAAGGAAAATTGAAAGAAACATAGCCTCAAACTATGTAACAGAGTTTTCAAAATGCAGGCATCCTCTCTATACAATTCTGCTATGTGAGCTGGAACTTTGGAATCAAGGTCACACTTTGTCCTTTTGCCATGGGTAAACTCTGCCCTCCAACTACTCTGAATCCATAGTGTTTTGTCCTTCACAACCCCTTTATAGGTCAGATGCACTATAATTCCTTCATTTTTAAAGGAGCTTAACAACCAATGCCTTGCACAACATTTTTCATCTCTTTAGTGAGGCATGTTTATAGTTCCCACTCCTCTGCTCTTTTATGTTAGAAGGATCCACTCTCTATAGCCATCTCTTCTTTTTTGAAGGGAACTGGACAAACAATGCCCAATGGCATGTTTATGAAATGTTGTACTGTAATAGAAGTGCAAACATGAAACAAGAAACCAATTGAAGAAACAATGGACTTTTGGTCTGCTGGAATTTAAGGATAGACTTGAAATGGAAGGGCAAACCAAGATTGACAAGTACCACATCACGAAAAAAAGTTTATAACAGATATAGAAGTGACAATAAACCAGTTTTTCAAGATTTACAATGAACTACATGATTTGGCTTCTTGCTCTAAAATAGAAACAATCTGCAGCACTAACTTGGTGACAATCCCACCAATTCAATGACAATGGACATATTTTCTACACTTCACTCCTTTGCGGCTTTTAGAATCAAAGGGCTACGACCATGATGTCTACTACACAACCTTCTTCTTGTAGATGTTGTTGGGCCTCCAAGTGCAGAGGTTTGTAGGACAGTAGAAAATTTCCCTCAAGTGGATGACCTAAGGTTTATCAATCCGTAGGAGGCATAGGATGAATATGGTCTCTCTCAAGCAACCCTGCAACCAAATAACAAAGAGTCTCTTGTGTCCCCAACACACCCAATACAATGGTAAATTGTATAGGTGCACTAGTTCGGCGAAGAGATGGTGATACAAGTGGTATATGGATAGTAGATAATAGTTTTTGTAATCTGAAAATATAAAAACAGCAAGGTAACGAATGATAAAAGTGAGCCTAAACGGTATTGCAATGCTATGAAATAAGGCCTAGGGTTCATACTTTCACTATTGTAAGTTCCCTCAACAATACTAACATAATTGGATCACATAACTATCCCTCAACATGCAACAAAGAGTCACTCCAAAGTCACTAATAGCGGAGAACGAACGAAGAGATTATGGTAGGGTACGAAACCACCTCAAAGTTATTCTTTCCAATCAATCCGTTGGGCTATTCCTATAAGTGTCACAAACAACACCAGAGTTCGTACTAGAATAACACCTTAAGACACAAATCAATCAAAACCCTAATGTCACCTAGATACTCCATTGTCACCTCAAGTATCCGTGGGTATGATTATACGATATGCATCACACAATCTCAGATTCATCTATTTAACCAACACAAAGGACCTCGAAGAGTGCCCCAAAGTTCTACCGGAGAATCACGACGAAAACGTGTGCCAACCCCTATGCATAGGTTCATGGCCGAAACCCGCAAGTTGATCACCAAAACATACGTCAAGTGAATCACGTGGTATCCCATTGTCACCACAGATACGCACGGCAAGACATACATCAAGTGTTCTCAAATCTTTAAAGACTCAATCCGATAAGATTACTTCAAAGGGGAAACTCAATTCATTACAAGAGAGAAAAGGGGGAGGAGAAACATAGGATCCAACTATAATAGCAAAGCTCGTGATACATCAAGATCGTATCACCTCAAGAACACGAGAGAGACAGATCAAACACATAGCTACTGGTACATACCCTTAGCCCCTAGGGAGAACTACTCCCTCCTCGTCATGGAGAGCACCGGGATGATGAAGATGGCCACCGGAGAAGGATTGCCCCCTCCGGCAGGGTGCCGGAACGGGTCTAGATTGGTTTTCGGTGGCTACGGAGACTTCTGGCGGCGGAACTCCCGATCTATTCTCTGTTTTGGAAGTTTTACGATACGTAGGTATATATGGGTGCAAGGGGTGCGTCGGTGGAGCTTCGGGGGGCCCACGAGGCAGGGGGCGCGCCCTACGGGGGTGGGGGCGCCCCCCACCCTCGTGGCCAGCTCCCGTATCTTCTGACGTAGAGTCCAAGTCTATCTGGTGGCTTTCCTTCCAAAAATAACTTCTCCAGTTGATTTCGTTCCGTTTCGACTCCGTTTGATATTCCTTTTCTTCGAAACACTGAAATAGGCATAAAACAGCAAATTTGGGATGGGCCTCCGCTTAATAGGTTAGTCCCAAAAATAATATAAAAGTGGATAATAAAGCCCAATATTGCCCAAAACAGTAGATAATATAGCATGGAGCAATCAAAAATTATAGATACGTTGGAGACGTATCAAGCATCCCCAAGCTTAATTCTTGCTCGTCCTCAAGTAGGTAAATGATAAAAAAGAATTGTTGATGCGGAGTGCTACTTGGCATAATTTCAATGTAATTCTTCTTAATTGTGATATGAATATTCAGATCCATAAGATTCAAGACAAAAGTTCATACTGATATAAAAATAATAATACTTCAAGCATACTAACTAAGAAATTATGTCTTCTCAAAATAACATGGCCAAAGAAAGTTATCCCTACAAAATCATATAGTATGGATATGCTCCATCTTCCATCTTCACAACACAAAATATTTAAATCATGCACAACCCCGATGACAAGCCAAGCTATTGTTTCATACTTTTGATGTTCTCAAACTTTTTCAATCTTCACGCAATACATGAGCGTGAGCCATGGACATAGCACTATAGGTGGAATAGAATGGTAGTTGTGGAGAAGATAAAAAGGAGAGGATAGTCTCACATCAATTAGGCGTATCAACGGGCTACGGAGATGCCCATCAATAGATATCAATGTGAGTGAGTAGGGATTGCCATGCAATGGATGCACTAGAGCTATAAATTTATGAAAGCTCAAAAGAAACTAAGTGGGTGTGCATTCAACTTGCTTGCTCATGAAGACCTAGGGCATTTTGAGGAAGCCCATCATTGGAATATACAAGCCAAGTTCTATAATGAAAGATTCCCATTAGTATATTAAAGTGACAACATAGGAGACTCTCTATCATGAAGATCATGGTGCTACTTTGAAGCACAAGTGTGGTAAAAGGATAGTAGCATTGCCCCTTCTCTCTTTTTCTCTCTATTTTTTTATTTTTTTTATTTGGGCCTTCTCTTTTTTTATGGCCTCTTTTCTCTTTTTTTTATTTGGGCTTCTTTGGCCTCTTTTATTTATTTATTTTTGTCCGGAGTCTCATCCCGACTTGTGGGGGAATCATGGTCTCCATCATCCTTCCCTCACTAGGACAATGCTCTAATAATGATGATCATCACACTTTTATATATTTACAACTCAATGATTACAACTCGATACTAGAACAAAGTATGACTCTATATGGATGCCTCCGGCGGTGTACCGGGATGTGCAATGACTCATGAGTGACATGTATGAAAGAATTATGAATGGTGGCTTTGCCACAAATACGATGTCAACGACATGATCATGCAAAGCAATATGACAATGATGAAGCGTGTCATAATAACAGAACGGTGGAAATTTGCATGGCAATATATCTCGGAATAGCTATGGAAATGCCATAATAGGTAGGTATGGTGGCTGTTTTGAGGAAGGTATATGGTGGGTTTATGGTACCGGCGAAAGTTGCGCGGTACTAGAGAGGCTAGCAATGGTGGAAGGATGAGAGTGCGTATAATCCATGGACTCAACATTAATCATAAAGAACTCACATACTTATTGCAAAAATCTATTAGTTATCAAAACAAAGTACTACGCGCATGCTCCTAGGGGGATAGATTGTAGAAAAAGACCATCGCTCGTCCCCGACCGCCACTCATAAGGAGGACAATCAATAAATAAATCATGCTCCGACTTCATCATGTAACGGTTCACCATACGTGCATGCTACGGGAATCACAAACTTCAACACAAGTATTTTTCAAATTCACAACTACTCAACTAGCATGACTCTAATATCACCATCTCCATATCTCAAAACAATCATCAAGCATCAAACTTCTCTTAGTATTCAATACTCTATATGAAAGTTTTTACTATTCTTGGATACCTAACATATTAGGATTATTTAAGCAAATTACCATGCTATTTAAAACTCTCAAAATGATATAAGTGAAGCATGAAAGATCAACTATTTCTTCAAAATAAAACTACCACCATGCTCTAAAAGATATAAGTGAAGTACTAGAGCAAATGACAAACTACCCCGAAAGATTTAAGTGAAGATCAATGAGTAGTCGAATAATTATGCATCTATGTGAAGACTCTATAACATTTAATAATTTCAGATCTTATTATTTTATTCAAACAGCAAGAAAAGCAAAATAAAATAAAATGACGTTCCAAGCAAAACACATATCATGTGGCGAATAAAAATATAGCTCCAAGTAAAGTTACCGATAGAAGTAGACGAAAGAGGGGATGCCTTCCGGGGCATCCCCAAGCTTTGGATTTTAGGTGTCCTTAGATTATCTTTGGGGTGCCATGGGCATCCCCAATATTAGGCTCTTTCCACTCCTTGTTCCATAATCCATCAAATCTTTACCCAAAACTTGAAAACTTCACAACACAAAACTTAAAATAGAAAATCTTGTGAGCTCCGTTAGCGAAAGAAAACAAAAGACCACTTCAAGGTACTGTAATGAACTCATTCTTTATTTATATTGGTGTTATACCTACTGTATTCCAACTTCTCTATGGTTTATAAACTATTTTACTAGCCATAGATTCATCAAAATAAGCAAACAACACACGAAAACAGAATCTGTCAAAAACAGAACAGTCTGTAGTAATCTGTAGCTAGCGCAAGATCTGGAACCCCAAAAATTCTAAAATAAATTTCTGGACATGAGGAATTTATCTATTAATCATCTTCAAAAATAATTAACAAAATATCACTTTCCAAATAAAAATGGCAGTAGTTCTCATGAGCGCTAAAGTTTCTGTTTTTTACAGCAAGTGTAACAAGACTTTCCCCAAGTCTTCCCAACGGTTCTACTTGGCACAAACACTAATTAAACACAAACAACACAAACAAAACAGAGACCAGATAAATTATTTATTACTAAACAGGAGCAAAAATCAAGGAATAAAAATAAAATTGGGTTGCCTCCCAACAAGCGCTATCGTTTAACGCCCCTAGCTAGGCATAACAAGCAAGGATAGATCTAGGTATTGCCATCTTTGGTAGGCAATCCATAAGTGGCTCTCGTAATAGATTCATAAGGTAATTTAATTTTCTTTCTAGGAAAGTTTTCCATGCATTTCCTTAATGGAAATTGGAATCTAATATTTCCTTCCTTCATATCAATAATCGCACCAATCGTTCTAAGGAAAGGTCTACCAAGAATAATAGGACATGAAGGATTGCAATCTATGTCAAGAAAAATAAAATCTATGGGAACATAATTCCTATTTGCAACAATAAGAACATCATTAATTCTTCCCATAGATTTCTTAATAGTGGAATCCGTAAGGTGCAAGTTTAAAGAGCAATCATCAAAATCACGGAAACCTAACAAATCACACAAAGTCTTTGGAATCGTGGAAACAATAGCACCCAAATCACACAAAGCATAGCATTCATGATCTTTAATTTTAATTTTAATAGTTAGTTCCCACTCATCATAAAGCTTTCTAGGGATAGAAACTTCCAATTCAAGTTTTTCTTCATAAGATTGCATCAAGGCATCAACGATATGTTTAGTAAACGCTTTATTTTGACTATAAGCATGAGGAGAATTTAGCACGGATTGCAACAAGGAAATACAATCAATCAAAGAGAAATTTTCATAGTTAAATTCCTTGAAATCGATAATAGTGGGTTTAGCAACATCTAGGGTTTTAATTTCTGTAATCCCACTTTTATCAATTTTAGCATCAAGATCAAAAAATTCCGAATTCTTGGAACGCCTTCTAGGTAAAGGTGGATCATATTCAGTCCCATCATTATCAAGATTCATATTGCAAAACAAAGATTTAATAGGGGACACATCAATAACTTTTAGATCTTCATCATTATTTTCATAGGAACTAGAAGAACACGCTCTTATAAAGGCATCTTTCTTAGCACGCATCCTAGTGGTTCTTTATTTGCACTCATCAATGGGAATTCTCATAGATTTGAGAGACTCATTGATATCATGCTTAGGTGGAATAGATCTAAGTTTCAAAGAATCAACATCAAGAGAAATTCTATCAACGTTCCTAGCCAACTCATCAATCCTAAGCAATTTTTCTTCAATCAAAGCATTAAAATTCTTTTGCGAAGTAATAAATTCTTTAATATTAGATTCAAAATCAGAGGTCATCTTATTATAATTTCCATAGGAATTGTTGTAGGAATTACCATAATTATTAGAGGGATTACTAGGATAAGCCCTAGGATTAAAAGTTCCTCTATACTCGTTGTTACCAAAATTATTCCTACCAACAAAATTCACATCCATAGATTCATTATTATTCTCAATCAAAGTAGACAAGGGAATATCATTAGGATCAGAAGAAACACTCTTATTAGCAAATAATTTCATAAGTTCATCCATCTTTCCACTCAAAACATTAATTTCTACTATCGCATGCACCTTTTGATTAGTAGATCTTTCAGTATACCATTGAGAATAATTAACCATAGGAGTTTAGTAGCTTCTCCTAAAGTGATTTCCATAAAAGTGCCTCCCGCGGCCGAATCTAAAAGATTTCTAGAAGCAAAATTCAATCCAGCATAAAAATATTGTATAATCATCCACAAATTTAAACCATAAGTAGGGCAATTACGTATCATTAGTTTCATTCTCTCCCAAGCTTGTGCAACATGTTCATGATCAAGTTGCTTAAAATTCATAATATCGTTTCTAAGAGAGATGATCTTAGCGGGAGGAAAATACTTAGAGATAAAAGCATCTTTGCACTTATTCCATGAATCAATACTATTTTAGGCAAAGACGAAAACCAACCTTTAGCACGATCTCTAAGTGAAAAAGGAAATAGCTTGAATTTAACTATATCATTATCCACATCTTTCTTCTTTTGCATATCACACAAATCAACGAATCTATTTAGATGGGTAGCGGCATCTTCACTAGGAAGGCCGGAAAATGGATCTTTCATGACAAGATTCAGCAAAGCATTATTAATTTCACAAGATTCAGCATCGGTAAGAGGAGCAATCGGAGTGCTAATAAAATCATTGTTGTTGGTATTGGTGAAGTCACATAATTTAGTATTATCTTGAGCCATCGTGACAAGCAAGCAAACTAACACACAAGCAAACAAAAAACAAGCGGGCAAAAAGAGGCAAATCGAGAAAGAGATGGAGGATAGAGAGAGAGGGCGAATAAAACGGCAAGGCTGAAGTGGGGGAGAGGAAAACGAGAGGCAAATGGCAAATAATGTAATGTGAGAGATAAGGGTATGTGATGGGTACTTGGTATGTTGACTTTTGCGTAGACCTCCCCGGCAACGACGCCAGAAATCCTTCTTGCTACCTCTTGAGCACTGCGTTGGTTTTTCCCGAAGAGGAAGGGATGATGCAGCAAAGTAGCATAAGTATTTCCCTCAGTTTTTGAGAACCAAGGTATCAATCCAGTAGGAGGCTACGCGCGAGTCCCTCATACCTGCACAAAACAAATAAATCCTCACAACCAATGTGAATAGGGGTTGTCAATCCTTACACGGCCACTTACAAGAGTGAGATTTGATAGATATGATAATATAATATTTTTGGTATTTTTGTGATAAAGATGCAAAGTAAAATAAAGGAAAAGTAAAAAGCAAAGGAAATAACTAAGTAGTAGGAGATTAATATGATAAAGATAGACCCGGGGCGATAGGTTTCACTAGTGACTTCTCTCGAGAGCATAAGTATTCTACGGTGGGTGAACAAATTACTGTTGAGCAATTGACAAAATTGAGCATAGTTATGAGAATATCTAGGTATGATCATGTATATAGGCATCACGTCCGAGACAAGTAGACCGACTCCTGCCTGCATCTACTACTATTACTCCACTCATCGACCATTATCCAACATGCATCTAGAGTATTAAGTTAAAAACAGAGTAACGCCTTAAGCAAGATGACATGATATAGAGGGATAAACTCATGCAATATGATGAAAACCCCATCTTGTTATCCTCTATGGCAACAATACAATACGTGCCTTGCTGCACCTGCTGTCACTGGGAAAGGACACTGCAAGATTGAGCCCAAAGCTAAGCACTTCTCCCATTGCAAGAAATATCAATCTAGTAGGCCAAACCAAACTGATGATTCGAAGAGACTTGCAAAGATAACCAATCATACATAAAAGAATTCAGAGAAGATTCAAATATTGTTCATAGATAGACTTGATCATAAACCCACAATTCATCGGTCTCAACAAACACACCGCAAAAAGAAGATTACATTGAATAGTTCTCCACAAAAGAGGGGGAGAACATTGTATTGAGATCCAAAAAGAGAGAAGAAGCCATCTAGCTAATAACTATGGACCCGTAGGTCTGAGGTAAACTACTCACACTTCATCAGAGGGGCTATGGTGTTGATTTAGAAGCCCTCCGTGATCGATGCCCCCTCCGGCAGAGGTCCGGAACAGGCCCCAAGACGGGATCTCGTGGATACAGAAAGTTGCGGCGGTGGAATTAGGTTTTGGCTCCGTATCTGATCGTTTGGGGGTACGTAGGTATATATAGGACGAAGGAGTACGTCGGTGGAGCAACAGGGGGCCCACGAGGGTGGAGGGCCTTCGCAAGGACCGGGCGTAGCCACACTCAGTTCAACTAAAGTTGGAGAAACTGTCACCCGCAAGCCACCTATGTGCAAAGCACGTCGGGAGAACCGGTCTCGCGTAAGCGTACGCGTAATGTCGGTCCGGGCCGCTTCGTCCAACAATACCGCTGAACCAAAGTATGACATGCTGGTAAGCAGTATGGCTTATATCGCCCACAACTCACTTGTGTTCTACTCGTGCATATAACATCAACATATAAAACCTAGGCTCTGATACGACTGTTGGGTTTCGTAGTAATTTCAAAAAAATTCCTACGCTCACGCAAGATCATGGTGATGCATAGCAACGAGAGGGGAGAGTATGATCTACGTACCCTTGTAGATCGACAACGGAAGCGTTTAGTTGATGTAGTCGTACGTCTCCACGGCCCGACCGATCAAGCACCGAAACTACGGCACCTCCGAGTTCTAGCACACGTTCAGCTCGATGACGATCCCAGGACTCCGATCCAGCAAAGTGTCGGGGAAGAGTTCCGTCAGCACGACGGCGTAGTGACGATCTTGATGTACTACTGCAGCAAGGCTTCGCCTAAGCACCGCTACAATATTATCGAGGACTATGGTGGAAGGGGGCACCGCACACGGCTAAGAATATGATCACGTGGATCAACTTGTGTTTCTCTGGGGTGCCCCTGCCTCCGTATATAAAGGCTCAAGGGGGGGTGCGGCCGGCCTAGGAGAGGCGCGCCAGGAGGAGTCCTACTCCCTCTGGGAATAGGATTCCCCCCCCCCCAATCCTAGTTGGAATAGGATTCGCGGAGGGGGGAAAAGAGAGAGGGGGGCCGGCCCCCTCTCCTTGTCCTATTCGGACCAAGGGAGGGGAGGGGCGCGCGGCCCATCTAGGGCTGTCCCTTCTCTTTTCCACTAAGGCCCACTTAGGCCCATATAGCTCCCGGGGGGTTCCGGTAACCTCCCGGTACTCCGGTAAAATCCCGATTTCACCCGGAACACTTCCGATATCCAAACATAGGCTTCCAATATATCAATATTTATGTCTCGACCATTTCGAGACTCCTCGTCATGTCCGTGATCACATCCGGGACTCTGAACAACCTTCGGTATATCAAAATGTATAAACTCATAATATAACTGTCATCATAACCTTAAGCGTGCGGACCCTACGGGTTCGAGAACAATGTAGACATGACCGAGACACGTCTCTGGTCAATAACCAATAGCGGAACCTGGATGCTCATATTGGCTCTTACATATTCTATGAAGATCTTTTATCGGTCAGACCGCATAACAACATACGTTGTTCCCTTTGTCATCGGTATGTTACTTGCCCGAGATTCGATCGTCGGTATCCCATACCTAGTTCAATCTCGTTACCGGCAAGTCTCTTTACTCGTTTTGTAATACATCATCCCGCAACTAACTCATTAGTTGCAATGCTTGCAAGGCTTAAGTGATGTGCATTACCGAGAGGGCCCAGAGATACCTCTCCGTCAATCGGAGTGACAAATCCTAATCTCGAAATACGCCAACCCAACATGTACCTTTGGAGACACCTGTAGAGCTCCTTTATAATCACCCAGTTACGTTGTGACATTTGGTAGCACACAAAGTGTTCCTCTGGCAAACGGGAGTTGCATAATCTCATAGTCATAGGAACATGTATAAGTCATGAAGAAAGCAATAGCAATATACTAAACGATCGGGTGCTAAGCTAATGGAATGGGTCATGTCAATCAGATCATTCAACTAATGATGTGATCCTGTTAATCAAATGACAACTCTTTGTCCATGGTTAGGAAACATAACCATCTTTGATTAACAAGCTAGTCTAGTAGAGGCATACTAGTGACACTCTGTTTGTCTATGTATTCACACATGTATTATGTTTCCGGTTAATACAATTCTAGCATGAATAATAAACTTTTATCGTGATATAAGGAAATAAATAATAACTTTATTATTGCCTCTAGGTCATATTTCCTTCACAACCAGAGTAAGATCCGCACCAGAGTGGTATGGTAATCCTGTTCTGGAGGTCATGTTACTTGACCATGACGAACCTACGAACTATGAGGAAGTGATGATCAGCCCAGATTCCGCAGAATGGCTTGAGGCCATGAAATCTGAGATAGGATCCATGTATGAGAAGAAAGTGTGGACTTTGGTTGACTTTCCCGATGATCGGCAAGTAGAGAATAAATGGATCTTCAAGAAGAAGACTGACGCTGACGGTAATGTTACTGTCTACAAATCTCGACTTGTTGCAAAAGGTTTTCGAAAAGTTCAAGGAGTTGACTATGATGAGACCTTCTCACCCGTAGTGATGCTTAAGTCCGTCCGAATCATGTTAGCAATTGCCGCATTTTATGATTATGAAATTTGGCAAATGGATGTCAAAACTGCATTCCTTAATGGGTATCTTAAAGAAGAGTTGTATATGATGCAACCAGAAGGTTTTGTCGATCCAAAAGGTGCTAAAAAAGTGTGCAAGCTCCAGCGATCCATTTATGGACTGGTGCAAGCCTCTCAGAGTTGGAATATACGCTTTGATAGTGTGATCAAAGCATATGGTTTTATACAGACTTTTGGAGAAGCCTATATTTACAAGAAAGTGAGTGGGAGCTCTGTAGCATTTCTGATATTATATGTAGATGACATATTGTTGATCGAAAATGATACTGAATTTCCGAATAGCATAAAAGGATACTTGAATAAGAAACTTTCAATGAAAGACCTCGGTGAAGTTGCTTATATATCGGGCAACAAGATCTATAGAGATAGATCAAGATGCTTAATTAGACTTTCACAAAGCACATATCTTGATAAAGTTTTGAAGAAGTTCAAAATGGATCAAGAAAAGAAAGGGTTCTTGCCTGTGTTACAAGGTGTGAAGTTGAGTCAGACTCAATGCCCGACCACTGCAGAAGATAGAGAGAAAATGAAAGTCATTCCCTATGCTTCAGCCATAGGTTCTATCATGTATGCAATTCTATGTACTAGACCTGATGTGTGCCTTTCTACAAGTTAAGCAGGGAGGTACCAAAGTAATCCAGGAGTGGATCACTGGACAACGGTCAAGAACATCCTAAAATAACTGAAAAGGACTAAGGATATGTTTCTCGCTTATGGAGGTGACAAAGAGCTCGTCGTAAACGGTTACGTTGATGCTAGCTTTGACACTCATCCGGATGACTCTAAGTCACAAACCGGATATGTATTTTTATTGAAAGGTGGAGCTGTCAGTTGGTGCAGTTCCAAGCAGAGAGTTGTGGCGGGATCTACGTGTAAAGCGGGGTACATAGCTGCTTCGGAAGCAGCAAATGGAGGAGTCTGGATGAAGGAGTTCATATCCGATCTAAGTGTCATACCTAGTGCATCGGGTCCAATGAAAATCTTTTGTGACAATACTGGTGCAATTGCCTTGGCAAAGTGACGGTGTCCTAGACTATATCCTTTGGCCATCTAGAGCAGATTGAGAATAATATTGAATGCCTTACCCGCCGCTATCCAGATTTCACAAGAGAACCAAGCACATCAAGAGACACTTCAATTCCATCCGCGATCAAGTGAAGGAGGGAGACATAGAGATTTGCAAGATACATATGGATCTAAATGTTTCAGACCCGTTGACTAAGCCTCTCTCATGAGCAAAACATGATCAGCACCAAGACTCCATGGGTGTTAGAATCATTACATTGTAATCTAGATTATTGACTCTAGTGCAAGTGGGAGACTGAAGGTAATATGCCCTAGAGGCAATAATAAAGTTGTTATTTATATTTCCTTATATCATGATAAATGTTTATTATTCATGCTAGAATTGTATTAACCGGAAACTTAGTACATGTGTGAATACATAGACAAACAGAGTGTCACTAGTATGCCTCTACCTGACTAGCTCATTGATCAAAGATGGTTAATTTTCCTAGCCATGGACAAAGAGTTGTCATTTGATAAACGGGATCACATCATTAGAGAATGATGTGATTGAGTTGACCCATCCATTAGCTTAGCACTTTGACCGTTTAGTTTACTGCTATTGCTTTCTCCATAACTTATACATGTTCCTATGACTATGAGATTATGCAACTCCCGAATACCAGAGGAACACTTAGTGTGCTATCAAACGTCACAACGTAACTGGGTGACTATAAAGATGCTCTACAGGTGTCTCCGATGGTGTTTGTTGAGTTGGCATAGATAAAGATTAGGATTTGTCACTCCGTGTATCGGAGAGGTATCTCTGGGCCCTCCCGGTAATGCACATCACTATAAACCTTGCAAGCAATGTGACTAATGAGTTAGTTACGGGATGTTGCGTTACGGAATGAGTAAAGAGACTTGCCCGTAATGAGATTGAAGATACCGACGACCGAATCTCGGGCAAGTAACATACCGATGACAAAGGGAACAACGTATGTTGCTATGCGGTTTGACCAATAAAGATCTTCATAGAATATGTAGGAACCAATATGAGCATCCAGATTCTGCTATTGGTTATTGACTGGATATGAGTCTCAGTCATGTCTACATAGTTCTCGAACCCGTAGGGTCCGCATGCATAACACATAAACGGTGGTGGCGACGAGGTAGAGAAGATCTAATCCGGCTCCGGTGGTGGTGGGGGAAGCGGTGGAGCCATCTGGAGAGCCATCGCACGAAGCTGGGTGATGATGGAGGTGATGATGTCTCTCTCCCTGGGGTGGCTAAGTGGCCGCCAAAGCTGCAAGTAACCAGACCATTTGAACAAAGCATCAGTAGCGCGACGAAGAGGGATATGCTGAATCACAAGCTTATTCCTAACAGTCCACAACGTCCAGGAAAGCACCCCAATGGTCAGCCACCTAATGTGGCGAGCCGAAGGTGCTAACGCCTGGAGTTCAGCAAAGAGAGCGGGGAAGTTGTTGCGGTCCCAGCTTCCACTCACTATCTCGCGGAAACATCTCCAGAGGAACTACGCGGACACGCAGGAGAAGAAGATATGGTTCGAATCCTCTTCAGGCCCGCAGAGCGGGCAACGCCCATCACCAGGGCTGTTGCATTTCAGGACCTCCACGCTGGACGGTAGGCGGCCGCGGATCCATTGCCACAAGATGATCCTGATATTCAAGGTGAGCCGGATCTCCCAGATGGAGATGAGCGCCTCATGGCCCATCGAGGGGGTGATGGCCTGGTAGAGAGACTTAGTGGAGAATTTCCCATAGGGCTCTAAACGACACCTAGAGCGGTCATCTCCTATCTCAAGATCCGGCTCGTGCAAAGCGATGCAGTCTAGCAAATCATGCCAATCAACGTCCTTAGTCGGGCCAAATGGTCTCCGGAACGCGAGTTGCCCTAAGTTAATAAGGGCCGTCGCGACAGAAATCTGCAAATCAACCGTGATGGAGAATAGGTCAGGAAAGCGAGCCACAAGGGGCATGTCCCTAGCCCATCTATCGAACCAGAATAGTGTGGCGGTGCCAGATCCAATCGCGATTGAGGTCCCGATGCGGAGGACTGGAAGGAATTGAATGATAGATTGCCGGAACTAGGAGCCTCCAGACCTCTGGCAGAAGACGAGAGGCTGGCCATGGAGGTATTTCTGTTGAATGAGGCGTAACCACAGGCCGCCCTCTTCGTGGGCAATCCGCCAGAGCCATCTAGTCAGGAGGGCAATGTTCATGTTTGGAGGACATGATCCCGAGACTGCCCTGGTCACGCAACTTACAAATCTTTGATCACCGAACCATGTGGTACTTCTGCTTATCTCCCTCGTCGGCCTAGAAGAAATGCCCCTGAACTGTGGCAATCTCATGTAGAGTTTCAGGAAGGCTGTAGAAGCTCATGATGAATAAGAGCAGACTGGAGAGGGACGAGTTAATGAGCACCGTACGGGCTGCCTTAGAGAGCCACCGGCCCTACCAGGGCTCGATGCGGTGCTGAACCTTCCCCACTGTGGGCGCAGCTCTGCCACCGTGAGCCTCGAGTCACTAATGGGGATCCCCAGATAAGTCGTGGGGAAACACCCGAGCTGGCAATTAAGCCGATCCGTGATGCTCTGTCGTTTATCTTGGGAATATCCCAAGACCATCACCACACTCTTATCGAAGTTGATCCTGAGGCCAGACATCTGCTGGAAGCATAGCAGGAGGAACTTCAGGTTCGTGATGTCACTCGTAGAGCCTTCCACCATGATAATGGTGTCATCCGCATATTGGAGGAGGGAGATGTCGTTCCCCCCAACAAGATGCGGGACTATGTAGTTACTGTGGCATGCCGCCTTGGCTTCATCTAAAATGGTTGTCTGAGCATCGACAATCATGTTGAAGAGGAACGATGAGAAGGGGTCGCCCTGGCGCACCCCGCAGAATGTGGGAAAGTATGGGCCAACCTCGCCGTTAATGTTTACCGCGGTCTGGCCCGAGGAGACCATTTGCATCACCCGGGTTACCCATCAATCGTCGAAGCCCTTCCGTAGCAAGCATTCTCGAAGGAAGGACCAACTGACCGTGTCACAAGCCTTGTGGAAATCTAGTTTCAGAAAGATTGCCTTGAGGTGTTTGGTGTGAACCTCATGGAGTGCTTCGTGAAATACCAGGACTCCATCAAGGATATATCGGCTCTAGATAAATGTCGACTGATCAGGGTGAGTGATCCGGTCAGCGATGGGGGCCACCCTAATGGCGTACCCCTTCGCGAGGATGCGGAAGATGACATTAATCACCGTAATCGGCCAGAATTGGAAGAATATTCGAAGCCCTAGTTACTTTGGGTATGAGTGTGATTATACCAAAGTTCAGCCTGGTGAGGTTGATGGACTCGACAAAGAACTCCTCAAACAGGGCCATCACCACTGCTTAATTACTTCCCAGAAGGTTCGGAAGAACTTCACCGGGAGGCCATTGGGACCGGGAGCCAAAGAAGGGTTCATGCTCTTAATAGTCGCCCACACTTCAGCCTCGGAGAATGGAGCCATAAGGGCCACGTTGTCCACAGGCGAGACACAGCTGTGGGACGGCCAAATGTCATGTGTGAGGGCAAGCCCTCCTCGAGGGGAGGCAGAGAATTGGTCTCTGTAAAAGCCATTGACATGGGCCCGGATGTCCTCTGGCCGCTGCAGGAGGGTCTCTCCGTCCCAAAGAAGAGGGATGGAGTTACGGTGTCACTGGCCATTAGCGATGGCCTGGAATTAGGCGGTATTGGCATCCCCCTTGAGGACCCAATGTTGCATACCCCGCAGGCGCCAGTAAGCCTCCTCATCCGTGTATATGATCGTGAGTTTGTCTTCCAGGTCATACCTAAGCATCCACTCCTCGGCTGAGAGGCCAGCGGCATGGGCACATAGATCAAGGGACTGGATGGTGATGACCCACAAGTATAGGGGATAAATTGTAGCTCTTTCCGATAAGTAAGAGTGTCAAACCCAATGAGGAGCAGAAGGAATTGTAAGTGGTTTCCAGTAAGGTAATGTCTGCAAGTGCTGAAATTGTAAGTTGCAGAGTAGTTTGATAGCAAGATAGTTTGTAACGAGCAAGTAACGATAGTATTAACAAAAGTGCAGCAAGGTAGCCCAATCCTTTTGAGGCAAAGGATAGGCCAAAACGGTCTCTTATGATAAGCAAAGCGCTCTTGGGGGTACACAGGAATTTCATCTAGTGACTTTCATCATGTTGGTTTAATTCATGTTCGGTACTTTGATAATTTGATATGTGGGTGGACCAGTGCTTAGGTGCTATTCTTACTTGAACAAACCTCCTACTTATGATTAACCCTCCCGCAAGCATCCGCAACTACGAGAAAAGTATTAAGAATAAATTCTAACCATAGCATTAAACTTTTGGATCCAATCAGTCCCTTACGGAATAGCGCATAAACTAGGGTTTAAGTTTCTGTCACTCTAGCAACCCATCATCTAATTGCTACTCCACAATGCATTCCCTTAGGCCCAAATATGGTGAAGTGTCATGTAGTCGCGTTCACATCACACCACTAAGGGAATCACAACATACATACTATCAAAATATCGAACACATATCAAATTCACATGATTACTTGCAACATGATTTCTCCAATGACCTCAAGAACAAAGGTAACTACTCACAAATGATAAACATGCTCATGATTAGAGGAGTATTAAATAGCATATTGGATCTGAACATATAATCTTCCACCAAATAAACCATATAGTAATCAACTACAAGATGTAATCAACAATACTAGTCACCCACAAGTACCAATCTATAGTTCCGATAACAAGATTGAACACAAAAGATGAACTAGGGTTTGAGAGGAGATGGTGCCGTTGAAGATGTTGATGGAGATTGCCTTACCCAAGATGGGAGAATTGTTGGTGATGATGATGATGATGATTTCCCCCTCCGGGAGGGAAGATCCCCCGGCGGAATCGCTCTGCCGGAGGGCAAAAGTGCTCCTGCCCAAGTTCCGCCTCGAGGCGGCGGCCCTTTGTCCCGAAAGTCCTCTTCAATATGACTTATATACCAAAAGATGGGCACCGGAGGTGGGCCGAGGGGAGCACAACCCACCAGGGCGCGCCTGGGCTCGCTAGTGCACCCAGGTGGGTTGTACCCACCTGGTGGCCCCCTCTGGCACTTATTGGCTCCAATAATTCTTATATATTCCATAAAAAATCCTCATGAAGTTTCAACTTGTTTGGAGTTGTGCAGAATAAGTAGCCTGACGTAGCTTTTCCAGGTCTAGATTTCCAGCTGCCGGAATTCTCCCTCTTGGTGTGTTCGTTGCAAATTATGAGAGAAAAGGCATTAGAATTACTCCAAAAAGCATTATTATGGATAAAAAATCATAAATAACAGCAAGAAAACATGGTGCAAAATGAACGTATCAACTCCCCCAAGCTTAGACCTCGCTTGTCCTCAAGCGAAAACCGAAATCGAAAAACATGTCCACATGCTTTGAGAGAGGTGTCGATAAAAACAAAATACGAACATAGAAGCATCATGTTGATTATTATAACAGCAACAAAATTAAACATAGGACTTTTATCAAAGAAATTTTATCATATACTTCTCATGAATAAGTAATAGTTCATCACACAATCGAAGTATAAAGCAAAAACTCTATTAGAAACCAACAAACTATGTTCTCGGTTAACTTTGCAACTACAATTCATCATCTTTTTAGGAATGGTCACATGTCGGAGCCTTTCGGCAAGACCACATACTCAACCATCATATAGTCTTCTATGATTGCTAACACTCACCGCGTACATATGAGCAAAACGTTTCAACCGGACACATAGAAAGATAGGGGCTTATAGTTTCACAATGTATTCACCTCAAGGGTAATATCAACAATAATAACTCATGCCACCCACATTCAACTGGACATATGTGCCTAGATCTTTCCTCACCACATGATGCTTTCCAAAGGAGAAAAATAAAAGGAACAGAGAGAAAAACTTTGACTCTTGCATAAAAGTAAAAGATAGGCCCTTCGCAGAGGGAAGCAGAGGTTGCCATGCTCTTATTTGTTTGTATGCTCAATCCCTTAGTGCAAAAGAACATCACGTTACATTGCCCCTTGTGATAGTGACCTTTTTATGCAGTCTGTCACTTTTATTCTTCACCATCACAAGTTCGTACAACGCTCAATTTTCTCTTACACTAAATGATCTCACACTTTTAGAAGCAATTTTATTGCCTTTTTGCACCGATGACAACTTACTTGAGGGATCTTGCTCAATCCCTAGGTAGGTATGGTGGACACTTGAAAATAAGATTTGGGTTTAAGGGTTTTTGGATGCACAAGTAGTATATCTACTTAGTGCGGAATTTTTGTCTAGCAAAGATAGGGGCAAGCACCACATGTTAAAGGATCCATGACAATATGAGTTCTATGTGAATATGAACAAACACAAATCATTAAGTTGTCTTCCTTGTCCAACGTCAATAACTTTGGCATATAATATTTTGATGAGGGCTCACAATCACAAAAGATTTCTAGGATAGTATATTTATATGTGAATCTTCTCTTCCCTTATTAATTCTGTCATGAGTTGCATCATTGACTAATGCTATGTTTGTCAATCTCTAATAAAATTTTCTACTCATACTTCTCCTTATGTGGTGCCATTGATACGTCTCCAACGTATCTATAATTTCTGATTGTTCCATGTTATTATATTATCAATCTTGGATATTTTATAATCATTTTACAGTCATTTTATATCATTTTTTGGTACTAACCTATTGACATAGTGCCATGTGCCAGTTCCTGTTTTTTCCGTGTTTTTTACATCGCAGAAAATCAATATCAGACAGAGTCCAAATGCCATGAAACTTTACAGATAATTTTTATGGGCCAGAAGGAACACAACGGGCCCTGGTTGTGCCTGGAGGGCGCCCCGAGGGGGGCACAACCCACCAGGGCGCGCCAGGAGCCCCAGGCGCGCCCTGGTGGGTTGTGCCCACCTCGGGTGCCCCCCGGACCGCCTCTTTCCTCTATAAATACCCCAAAAATACCAGAACCCTAGGGGAGTCGACAAAATATTAATCCAGCCGCCGCAGAGTCCAGAACCACCAGATCCAATCTAGACACCATCTCGGATGGGGTTCACCACCTCCATTGGTGCCACTCCTGTGGGGCGTGAGTAATTCTTTGTAGACCTTCGGGTCCGTAGTTAGTATCTAGATGGCTTCATCTCTCTCTCTTGATTCTCAATACAATGTTCTCTTGGAGATCCATATGGTGTAACTCTTTTTGCGGTGTGTTTGTTGGGATCGATGAACTTTGAGTTTATGATAAGATCAATCTTTTTATATCCATGAAAGTATTTGAGTTTCTTTGATGTCTTTTATGCATGATTGCTTATGGCCTCGTATTTCTTCTTTGATATTTGGGTTTTGTTTGGCCAACTTGATCTATTTATCTTGCAATGGGAAGAGGTGCTTTGAAGTGGGTTCGATCTTACGGTGCTTGATCCCAGTGACAGAAAGGGAAACGACACGTATGTATCGTTGCTACTAAGGATAAAACGATGGGTTCTATCTCTACATAGATAGATCTTGTCTACATCATGTCATCGTTCTTATTGCATTACTCCGTTTCTCCATGAACTTAATACACTAGATGCATGCTGGATAGCGGTCGATGTGTGGAGTAATTGTAGTAGATGCAGGCAGGAGTCGGTCTACTAATCTTGGACGTGATGCCTATATAATGGTAATTGCCTAGATATGGTCATGAGTATTTGAAGTTCTATCAATTGCCCAACAGTAATTTGTTCACCCACTGCTTTTCTATTTTTCTCGAGAGAATCCACTAGTGAAACCTATGGCCCCCGGGTCTTCTTTCTCATATATTTTCCTTTGCGATATATTTTTCATTTGCTTTTATTTTCAGATCTATTAATCCAAAAACCCAAAAATACTTTGCTGCACTTTATTTTATTTGCAATCTATTTATTCAATCTATTACAACTTTCTCCTGTCTGTGCACCGTTTCTGGCGCTGTTACCCAAAGGGATTAACAACCCTTTTAACACGTCGGGTTGCGAGTGGTTGTTATTTGTGTGCAAGGGCTGTTTCCGTTGTGTTTCTTGGTTCTCCTACTGGTTTTATTAACCTTGGTTTCATATATGAGGGAAATACCTACCGCCTCTGTGCTGCATCATCCCTTCCTCCTTGGGGAAATACCGACGTAGCTTCAAGCGACATCCAAAGGAATTTCCGGCGCCGTTGCGGGGGAGGATCTTCAAAATATACCACGTTCCTAATCACAAATCTCATCTCCTCACAATTTACATTATTTTCCATTTTCCTCTCGTTTTCCTCTCCCCCACTTCACAAAAAATTGTTGTTTTATTCGCCTCTCTTTTCCATTCGCCGTTTTCTTGCTGGATCTGTTTTTGAGTGCAATCTTGTTGTGTGGTCATCATGACTCAAGAAAACACCAAGCTATGTGATTTCTCAAATACCAACAACAATGATTTTATCGGCACTCCGCTTGCTCCTCCCGCCACTAGTGCGGTGACTTGTCATATTAATACTGCTTTGTTGAATCTTGTTATGAAAGACCAATTTTCCGGTACTCCTAATGAGGATTCCGCGTCCCATCTTAATACCTTCGTGGAATTATGTGATAGGCTAAAGAAAAAAGATGTGGACAATGATGTGGTCAAGATGAAATTATTTCCATTTTCCTTACGTGATTCTGCAAAAAATTGGTTCTCTTCTTTGCCTCGCAATAGTATTGATTCTTGGAATAAGTGCAAAGATGCTTTTATCACTAAGTATTTTCCTCCCGCAAAAATTATTTCCCTTAGAACCCAGATCATGAATTTCAAGCAACTTGAACATGAGCATGTTGCACAATCTTGGGAAAGGATGAAAATGATGCTAAGGAATTGGCCAACTCATGGGTTAAATCTTTGGATGATCATACAAATTTTTTATGCGGGGTTGAATTTTGTTTCTCATAATCTTTTAGATTCTTTCGTGGGTGGTACTTTTATGGGAATTACTTTGGGTGAAGCCACCAAATTTCTTGATAATATTATGGCAAATTATTCGCAATGGCATACCAAAAGGGTTGAAGAAATTTCTTCTTTGAGTGAAAAATTTGATGCTCTTGTGATATTGGTTGCTAGTAGAAGTTCTCCTATTGATCTTAATGATCTGCCTTTGTCTACTTTGATTGAGCAAAATAGTGATGCCATAGATGTGAATTTTATCTCTCGAAATAATTTCAACAACAATGCTTATAGAGGTAATTTTAATCCTAGGCCTTTTCCTAGTAATTCCTCTAATAATTATGGTAATTTCTATGGAAATCAATCTTGCAATAATAATAGGAACACCTCTGATCTTGAGAATAATATTAAAGAATTTATCAACACTCAAAAAGTTTTCAAAACTTCCATAGAAGAAAAGTTGAGTAAGATTGACGATTTGTCTAGAAGTGTTGATAGAATTGCTCATGATGTGGAAAATCTCAAGATGAAATTTTTTGTGCCTAAAGTAGATGAATCAATCAAAGATCTTTATGTTTCTATGGATGAAAGTAAGAAAAGAACCGCTATGCTTAGAGCTAAAAGAGAACTTTTAGAAAAAGCTTTTTCTAGTGACTTCTTTGGCAAAAGTGATGAAGATCTTACAAGGATTGGTGTTTCGTATATTGATTCCTTGTTTAGTAAAGTCAATATTGATGAAAAAGGGACTGGAGAAGAGTCAACTTTAGGTAGAAGGCGTCCCAATATTTCGGAGGGTGAAAATCTTGTTGAAAAAATTGATGAAAGTGGGTTTGAAGAGGTCAAAACTTTAACTAGTGATGTGCCCACTCTTTTGGATTACAAAGACTTTAATTATGATTGTTGCTCTTTTATTGATTGTATTTCTTTGTTGCAATCCATGATAAATTCACCCCATGCTTATAAAAAATAAAGCTTTTAGTAAACATATTGTTGTTGCTATGATGAAAGATCTTGAAGAAAAATTGGAATTAGAAGTTTCAATTCCTAGAAAATTGCATGATGAATGGGAACCTACTATCAAAGTCAAGATTAAAAGTTATGAATGTTTTGCTTTGTGTGACTTGGGTGCTAGTGTTTCTACAATTCTGAAATCTTTATGTGATGTGCTTGGTCTTACTAGTCTTGAAGAATGTTCTTTGAATTTGCACTTGGTGTATTCTACTATTAAAAATCCTATGGGAAGAATTAATGATGTTCTTATTCTTGCAAATAGGAATTATGTGCCCATAGATTTTATTGTTCTTTATATTGGTTGCAATCCGTCTTGTCCAATTATTCTTGGTAGACCGTTTTTGCGCACTATCAGTGCCGTGATTGATATGAAAGAAGGAAATATTAAGTTCCAATTTACTTCGAGGAAGGGTATCGAACACTTTACTAGAACTAGAATTAATCCACCTTATGAATCAATCATGAGGGCATCTTATGGATCCCGAACCAAAAATGACAAAACTTAGATCCTTGCTTTATGCCTAGCTAAGGGCGTAAAACTATAGCGCTTGTTGGGAGGCAACCCGATGAATAAATTTTATTTTTGCTTTTTGTTTCCTGTTTTTGTGTGTTAGAAAAATTATGCTACTGTTATGATTGTGTTTTATATGTTTTAATTAGTGTTTGTGCCAAGTAAAGCCTTTAGGATCTTCTTGGGTGATAGTTATTTGATCTTGCTGAAAAAACAGAAACTCTTACGCTCACGAAATTAATTTTCGTTTTTACCAAGGAGCGATAAAGTACCCATTCCACTTGCAGTAGATCAATATACAAATTTATTAGGTCATCCTAATTTTTCAGAACTTTTGGAGTTATAGAAGTATTCGAAATAGTCAGACTGCTACAAACTATTCTGTTTTGACATATTCTGTTTTCTTTGTGTTATGTGCTTATTTTGATGGCTCTATGGTTTTCTTTGATGAGTTTTTGCAATAGAAAAGTTGGAATACATTAGATATAATACAAAAACAAAATATGAATTGGTTTGATATAGCACTTTTAGTAGTGGTTTATTATTCTTGTACTAATAGATCTCACGAAGGTTTTGTTGAGTTTTGTGTGATTGAAGTTTTCAAGTTTTGGGTTATCTTATGATGGATGAAGGAAGGATGGAACAGCCTAAGCTTGGGGATGCCCCGGCATCCCAAGCTATTATCCAAAAATGAGCAACCAACTAATCTTGGGGATGGCCCCGAGTGGCATCCCCGCTTTCTTCCAACAATTATCGGTATTTTACTCAAAACTATATTTTTATTCGTCACATGATATGTGTTTTGCTTGGAGTGTCTTGTACGATATGAGTCTTTGCTTGATTTATTTTGTGTTTTAATTCATCAATCCTTGCTGGACACACCTATTTGAGAGAGCCAAAATTATGTCATGACTTGTTAGAATTGCTCTCTATGCTTCACTTAAATTTTTATGAGCAATGGACTTGCTCTAGTGCTTCACTTATATCTTTTTGAGCATGGTGTGCTTTAGTATTTTTCAAGAAATGCTCTCTTGCTTCACTTAGATTTATTTGAGAGTTAGTAAAATTTTCAAGAAATTCTCTCTTGCTTCACTTAAATTAATTTGAGAGAAAGAAAAATTTCTTATGCTCATGATCGTCACTTATATTTGTTTGAGCTTGTCAAAAGCTACACATGAAAATTAGTCCCAAAGTGATAGATATCCAAGAAGGATATAATAAAAACTTTCATGAAGATCATTGGACAAAATAAAATTGATTCTTAGTAATAGTTTTGAGATATGATGATTTGATATGTGAGTCATCTTGATGAGTAATTATGCTTTAGTAAGAATATCGGTGTTAAGGTTTCTGATTCCCTATGCAAGTACGAAAGTCAATAGTCATGCAATGAAATTACATCCTACTTGTGGTGCATTATTCGGTGTTATTTATGCTTAATGCTTGCTTATGAGATTATCTGTTTCTTGGTTGGTCGCTTCCCAATCTTTCGCTAGCCTTCATTTTGCACTAAGTACGATCACTACTTGTGCATCCAAAAACCTTTAAACCAGTTTTGCCACATGAGTCCACTATATTTACCTATATGCAGTATTATTTTGCCGTTCTAAGCAAATTTGCATGTGCCATCTCTAACTTTCAAAATAAACTTTTCTTTTGTGTGTTTGTTTCGCTCGCGGAGCGGTGAGCGGTGAGGGGTGTTATTCTCAAGATGAGTGTTTATTCACTTGTCATTGCACGAGAGTAAGGCAAAGGTATTAGGGATGACCAGTCCCGAAATGCAAAAAAATGAGTTTACTTTATGTTGTCAAATAACAAATTCATTGGAAAGTGTTGGTATGGAGGGAACCCGTGGATACGGTTAGCCATGGAAAGTGAAAGTATGGTGGAAAAAGGAATAAACTCTATTTTCTGTTTGGGAACCACCTATGATATATCTATGCACGGAAAGTATTGGGAACTCTAAGTCGTTTTCGTTGGTGGGATGGATACACCTCCCAAAATGTTTTTATCTCTAAGTTTTTTGCTTTGAGCTCTAGCACCTCTACAAATCCCTGCTTCCCTCTGCGAAGGGCCTTTCTTTTACTTTATGCAATTTTTATTTTTGAATTTGAGTCTCCATCTTCTCTTATAAAAGCACCAACTAGGAGGCAATATGATCGTACTTAAGTATTGGGTGTAGCTAATATTCGAGTGTGTTTCATGAATGGATCAATGTTTGAGCATGATGGGCTAGGGATAAATTATTTTAGCATTGATATTTTGAAAGACTTGGTTGCTTGTTGATATGCTTGAGTATCTAAATTATCATGTCAAAACTATACTATTGCTTTGAACAACTAAAAGTCCAAATGTTCGTGCCATAAAGAAAAGAATATGATATGACATGATAGGCAGCATTCCACATCAAAAATTCCGTTTTTATCACTTACCTACTCGAGGACGAGTAGGAGTTAAGCTTGGGTATGCTGATACGTCTCGAACGTATCTACAATTTTTATTGTTCCATGCAGTTATATTATCAATCTTGGATGTTTTATAATCATTTTATAGTCATTATATATCATTTTTTGGTACTAGCCTATTGACATAGTTCCAAGTGCCAGTTCCTATTTTTCCTTGTTTTTTACATCACAGAAAATCAATACCAGACGGAGTCCAAATGCCACGAAACTTTACGACGGGCCATGGCTGTCACACCCGAGCTAGTTCAAGCATTAGAGTGTGCATCATGTTTAAATTCCTCTTAAATTTGAAATAGGGAAGGCAGAAACCCCCAACACCCCCCCTAGAAACAACTAGGGTTTACTAAAATTATTTTCAATGAACCTGAAATGCCCTTCTAAAAAGTTCACCCTCTTTGTCTTGGGTTAGAACCTCTGGCAAAATTGGTGCACAATTTTCTAGGTCAATAGAAGGTCATTGAATTAAATCATAAGTATTTGAATTTGGGCATTTAAATGCTATAAAATAATTTAAATGCTCAAATAATTCTGCAAATAAATGTTTGCTGTTGAATATATTCTAAACAGAGCCCACAATTATTTTCAGGATTTTTGGAAACGTTTTAGTATTTTTAATAAAGCCCAACAGTTGCAATTTAATAGAAAAAGAAAATAAAACAGGAAAGAGAGAGAGGGAAAGGCTTACCTGGCGCCACCCACCAGGCCCACCTGCCGGCCCAGCCCAGCCACCGCTCCAGCGAGCTGCTTGGCTCGGCCAGGCAGGCAGCCAGGTGCTCGACGGCGAGCACAGCATGCATGCCACGCAGCTGCCCGCCGCCTCGCCGCTCCCCTCGTCGAGCTGTCGACGTGGGACGAACCCTCTCGCTCTCCCCGACCTCGCAGACACCCGCACTCCCCTCTGGCCCCTCTCTCTCGCCCTCCCCGACGTCGTCCGAGACGTCACCGTCGCCGCCGCCACCGCAGCCGCGTCCAACGCCGTCCCCGCGCCCTTTCACCGTGTCCGGACGGTTCGTCGTCGTCGACTACGCCGACTAGCCAAGCCCCACGACGCCGGATCCCCTGCATCATCCCCGTCGCCGTCGTCTTCAACCTCGGGCTGCCCAGATCGCCGTCGCCGTTCCGACCGCACCGAGCCTTCCCCGAGCACGCTGACCCTCCCCGCGGCTTCTCTGTGAGCTGCTGAACCTCCCCGTGCTTTCCGTTTCGCCCCTAGAACACCGTAGACGCCGCATCTCTTGTGCCCGAACGCGCCGCCGCCTGACCACGTCGCCGGCATTGCTCCGGTGACCATTTGGTCACGGGCTTGTGTCCATCACACTCCTCGCGCCGCGTAGAGGCTGTAGGTGCTAGCGCCACACCGCCTAGCCCACCGCAGCCACACACACGAGCTGGACCGAGCTTCGGCCTCTGCCTGACCTCGTCGCCGGCGATGCTCCGGCCACTCCCCGGCCAAGCCATCACCACGGCTGGATGCGGGCGAGCACCAGCTGCCCGTAGCTGCTCTCCGTGTAGCAAATGGAGCCCTGTGGGCAAATCCCGCAGCACGCCGCCGCGTCTGGCCTCGCCGGTGGCTAAACGCCGGCAGGCTTTGACCTGTTGACTGGTGGGTTTGACCGCTGACGTGGACTGGGTGGGCCCAAGTTGACTCCCCTGAGTCAATGACAAGTGGGCCCCCCTCTGCTAACTAAATCAAATTATTCTTAACTAAAAATAATTAGTTTAATTAACTAGTGACACGCGGACCCACCAGTCAGGTTTGACCTGGACGTCCCCGTTGACCACTGACCTCACCCTGACGTAATGCTGACGCAGTAATTAAATTACTGGAATTATTCTTATACAGGAAATTCCAGAAAATAATCAAAACTTCTAAAAATCATAGAAAATCAACCATAGCTCCAAATGCAAAGATTTATATATGAAAAATGATCAGAAGAATTCAATCTATCCATCTGTAATGGTTTCATGCATGACAAAACAAGTTAACCTTGCTGTTTAAGCAGAATAAGGTAATGCACTAATGTGGCTATGTTAAATGAACTAACATTTGAACCATTGGTTCAAATAAGCACATTCCTTTCTGTTATAGCTTGCATTAGGCCAAGACACATTCATATTGCCATGTCATAGCATGCATCATATTGTTGCATATCGTAATGTGTTGATTGTGTTCCGATGTGTTCTTCGTGGTAGGTTCTGCCTCCGAGGATATTCACGAGTATCCAACTGAAGGGCAGTATCCCACTACCACTCCATCAGGCAAGCAACCCATTGATCATTCCGATACAAACCCATGTTCTCGCTTCTGCTCTTGTTTACTGCATTAAGACAACGCGATTCAAATTGTTGTGTGCTACGGTAGTTGAACCCTTATCCTCTGCATGACCTGTCATTGCCACAGTAACTAGATGAAACCCACTAGCATGTGTAGGAGTTGATTGAGCCATGTATGTGATTCCTACCTTGCTATGCCTGCTATGCTTAGAGTTGTGTCAGGTCTGGTTCATCTGGGTGATGGGCTAGAGTGAAATGCTTATGTCGGTAATATGAGGGATGTGTTGAACATGTTTTGGTAAAGGTATCGATGAGAGGCCATGTAGGAGTACATGGTGGGTTGTTTCATTGAGGCCGTCCCTAAGAACTAAGATCTGTATGTGTGATTTAAGATTCAGCTACTACCATGCATTGGGATCCTTAATTGACCCTCTCGGCTTCTTAATCACCCTAGTACTCTGTCCAGGAGTTGCAAATAGTTTCTGGTGTTTGTAGGTTATGTGTTGGCGGCCGTGCGTAGCGCTGACCCTAGGGGTGGGCTATGTTGCGGTAGATACACCGTGGCCGGGTATGCCGGGCGCCCGTTTGGCGTCTCGGTACCCTGTTCACATCGTTCGGGGCCGTATGTGGAAACCTCGGCCGGACTCCCTGTGGATGGAACCTGGATAGGCGATAAACCTGGACTAGAGACTTAAGTGTTTAGGTAGGCCGTGGCCGACACCCTCGCTGGGCTTCCACTTGAAGGTTGCCGGGTACATGTCATGTAAACGGCGGTAAGTGGTGAAAGCGTGTATGAAGAAGTACACCCTGCAGGGTATAAAACTATTCGAATAGCCGCGTCCGCGGTAAAGGACTACTTGGTTGCCTATACAGTTCATAGAAAAGTTAATGGATACTACTAAAAGATTCAAGATAAGTGTGAGTACCGAGGATGGCCCTCTCGTAGGATGACGAGGGAGGATTCCCGGTGGAGTATTGTGTTGGTGAGTAGTGGACTCGTGTGCGAAAACTATTTTACTAGTGAAGTTCCATGGGATAGCTTAGCCAAGAGTCAAAGCTGATGTAAGACTTGCTGAGTACCTTTGTACTCATGTTTTCTTAATTACTGTTTTCAGACGACAACACCGCCCCCTCCGATGGGTTCTACGTAGACCTTGACGTCGACGAGTGACTAGCCACCCAGGTGGTGATCCTGGCCATGGAGAGACCTATGTAGATAGACAGGCTTCGAGAAGCCTTCTTTCTTTCTAGAGTCTGTACTCAGACTAGTTGCTTCCGCATGTGCTTGTATGATTGTATGACTTGAGTGTCGGGTCATGTGACCCCTATCTGTATGAACATGTTATGTATGGCTCCCTGGAGCCTTTAAATAAAGTACTTGAGTTGTAGAGTTTTGTTGTGATGCCATGTTGTATGTACTCATATCGGGCATATTGTGTGTATGATTGAAATGCTTGGTATGAGTGGGATCCGACAATCTAGTTGTTTATCCTTGGCAGCCTTTCTTATGGGGAAATTTAGTCTAGTGTTCCTCGAGCCATAGTAGTCCGCTACAGCCCGGTTCACCGGAGTCCTGCTAGCCCAGCACTACTGTTCAGGACACTTGACTGGCTGGCATGTGTTTCACTTTGTTCCTATGTCTGTCCCTTCGGGGAAATGCCACGCGGTGATATCCGGAGTCCTGCCTAGCCTGCTACAGCCCGGGTTCCTCGGAGTCCTGTTAGCCCAGGGCTACAGCCCGGAATCACTCGCTAATGACCGACATGCTCGATGTGATTCATGTATGCATGTCTCCATAGGTCTGTGCCGCTTTGGGTTCACGACTAGCCATGTCGGCCCGGGTTCTCTGTCATATGGATGCTAGCGACACTATCATATACGTGAGCCAAAAGGCGCAAACGGTCCCGGGCCATGGTAAGGCGACACCCGTGGGATACCGTGCGTGAGGCCGCAAAGTGATATGAGGTGTTACCGGCTAGGTCGATGTGACTTGGAATTGGGGTCCTGACAATGGCTATGCCTGGGGGTGCCCCGAGGGGGGCACAACCCACCAGGGCATGCCAAGAGGCTCAGGCGTGCCCTGGTGGGTTGTGCCCACCTCGGGTGCCCCCTAGACTGCCTCTTTGCTCTATAAATAGCCCAAATATCCCAGAACCCTAGGGGAGTCGATGAAATATTCATCCAGCCGCCGCAGAGTCCAGAACCACCAGATCCAATCTAGACACCATGTCAGATGGGGTTCACCACCTCCATTGGTGCCCCTCCGATGATGCGTGAGTAGTTCTTTGTAGACCTTCGGGTCCATAGTCAGTAGCTAGATGGCATCATCTCTCTCTCTCTTGATTCTCAATACAATGGTCTCTTGGATATCCATATGATGTAACTCTTTTTGTGATGTGTTTGTTGGGATCAATGAACTTTGAGTTTATGATCAGATCTATCTTTTTATATCCCTGAAAGTATTTTTGTTTCTTTGATCTCTTTTATGCATGATTGCTTATAGCCTCATATTTCTTCTTCGATATTTGGGTTTTGTTTAGCCAACTTGATCTATTTGTATTGCAATGGGAAGAGGTGCTTTATAGTGGGTTCGATTTTACGGTGCTTGATCCAGTGATAGAAAGGGAAACGACACGTATGTATCGTTGCTATAAGGATAAAATGATGGGGTCTATCTCCACATAGATAGATCTTGTCTACATCATGTCATCGTTCTTATTGCATTACTCCGTTTCTCCATGAACTTAATACACTAGCTGCATGCTGGATATCGGTCGATGTGTGGAGTAATAGTAGTAGATGCAGGCAGGAGTCGGCCTACTAATCTTGGACACGATGCCTATATAATGATCATTGCCTGGATATCGTCATGAGTATTTGAAGTTCTATGAATTGCCCAACAGTAATTTGTTCACCCACCGCTTTGCTATTTTTCTCGAGAGAAGCCACTAGTGAAACCTACGGCCCCCGGGTCTTCTTTCTCATATATTTGCCTTTGCGATATATTTTTATTTGCTTTTATTTGCAATCTATTACAACTTTCTCCCGTCCGTGCACCGTTTCTTGCGCCGTTGCCCGGAAGGGATTGACAACCCCTTTAACATGTTGGGTTGAGAGTGGTTGTTATTTGTGTGCAGGGGCTGTTTATGTTGTGTTGCTTGGTTCTCCTACTTGTTCGATAACCTTGGTTTCATATCTGAGGTAAATCCCTACCGCCGCTGTGCTACGTCATCCCTTTGTCTTTGGGGAAATACCGACGTAGCTTCAAGCGACATCAGCCATCACCTACCATAGGATTAGTGTATAATATTTTCATTATTTCATTCCTTTCTTTTATTTATTTCCTTTCTTTTATTCTTTCTTATTTCTGCAACATGAAAATAAAGAAAGAAAAAACTCAGACTAAACTTTATTATATAACTTGCACACGATTTCAGGGATAGATCACTAAGCAAACTCTCAAAGAAGGATCGAACTAAACTTTTATTCATCTAAAGCAAAAGATTGGACCAAAATAAGTAAAAGCAAAAAGATAGTGGGATGATACGATACCGGGCACCTCCCCCAAGCTTGGCGGAAGCCAAGGGGAGTGCCCATACCCGATACTTAGTTCTCTTTTGGTGGTGAAGAAGATGATGGTGGTGATGAAGCGACCCTATCCTTAAGGATCAAGAGATTCTCCAATCGACAGATAACGCTCCGGAGGTAGGTGATGTGCTCTTGATGCAGAATATTTTCACGAGTGAGATACTTAGTTTGTATGCAAACTATTTCAATGATGCGAAAGGCTTCAATCTCAACAGGAGTAAGATGAGTAAGGTAAGGTTTAAGGATATCTTCCTCCTCCTCCTCCTTAGCAGGCAGTCCTTGCTCGAAGACCGGAGGCTGATCTATGGTAACCTCCTTGCTCTAATCTCCTCCGATGGCTTCCGCGGGCTCTTCTCTCTTCAGCTCGATCTTCATCAGCCAAGCATCCTCTTCCACGTTGTTAGACGAAGAAGACGACATGATGCCTGTCTCAACAGATCTGACAGAAAACAGCAAGAAAAGAGAACAGAGGATTTCTCTGCGATACGGTGATCAACAGGTTCGGGAAGTATATATAGATTTTTTTTATCTTGGAGGACAAGCATATGGTAGAAAAACGGAGTCCGGAAGGTGTCCCGAGTGGGCACAACCTACCTGGGCGCGCCAGGCCCTGGTGTCTTGTGCCCACTAGGGAACGCTTCCTGAAGGTTTCTTTATTTCCAAAATTCTTAAATATTCCAAAACTGATAAAAAAATATTTTCGCGGATTTTTGGGAGTCCGTTTACATACCGTATCACATACCTCCTTATTTTCACGATTCTGGAGTGTTCTGGAAGGACTCTTTTATGTGTTCTTCCGGTGTCAAAGTTTGGATAATATTACTTTCAACATTAATAGGCGTACCTGAGATATAATACTTTATTCGTTGCACATTGACAACCTTCGGGGTAGTACCATCGAAATTATTTATTTTGATGGCTCCAGACTGATAAACCTCCTCGATGACATATGGGCCTTCCCATTTTGGGAGGAGATTTCCTGCAAAGAAACTAAAATGAGAGTTGTACAAAAGAACATATTCTCTGGCTTTAAACTCACGCTTTTGGATTCTTTTGTCATGCCATCTTTTAACTTTTTCTTTGAATAATTTTGCATTTTCATAAGCTTGGGTTCTCCATTCATCTAGAGAGCTAATATCAAATAACCTCTTTTCACCAGCAAGTTTGAAATCATAATTGAGTTCTTTGATTTCCCAAAATGCTTTATGTTCTTACTCAAGACTCAAGAGGCAAATGACAAGCTTTTACATAAACCATTTTATAAGGAGACATACCCATAGGATTTTTATATGCTATTCTATAAGCCCAAAGTGCATCATCTAATTTCTTAGACCAATTCTTCCTGGACCTATTGACAGTCTTTTGCAAAATTAATTTTATTTCTCTATTGCTAAGTTCAACTTGACCAGTAGACTGAGGATGATAAGGTGATGCAATTCTATGGTTAACATCATACTTGGCAAGCATTTTACGGAAAGCACCATGAATAAAGTGTGAACCACCATCAATCATTAAATATCTAGGGACTCCAAACCTTGGGAAAATAACTTCCTTAAGCATTTTAATAGAGGTGTTGTGATCAGCACTACTGGTTGGAATAGCTTCTACACATTTAGTAACATAATCAACAACAACCAAAATATGTGTATACCCATTAGAGGAAGGAAAAGGTCCCATGTAATCAAATCGCCAAGCATTAAATGGTTCAGCAACAAGTGAATAATTCATAGGAATTTCTTGATGCTTACCAATATTACCTATTCTTTGGCATTCATCACAAGATAAGACGAACTTACGGGCATCCTTGAAGAGAGTAGGCCAATAAAATCCAGATTGCAATACCTTGTGAGTAGTTCTATCTCTAGCATGATGCCCTCCATAAGCTTCGGAGTGACATTTCCATAGGATTTGTCCCTGTTCACGCTCAGATACACAACATCTAATAATACCATCTACTCCTTCTTTATAAAGGTGTGAGTCATCCCAAAAGTAATGTCTTAAATCATAGAAGAATTTTTTCTTTTGTTGGTATGTAAAGCTAGGTGGTAAATATTTAGCAACAATGTAATTAGCATATTTAGCATACCAAGGAGTACCATGAGAAACATTTATTGCAGCTAACTGCTCATCAGGAAAACTACCGTCAATAGGTAGTGGGTCATCAAGCACATTTTTAAGCCTAGACAAATTATCAGCTACTGGGTTCTCAGCTCCTTTTCTATCAATGACATGTAAATCAAATTCTTGTAACAAGAGAACCCACCTAATAAGTCTAGGTTTAGCATCTTTATTTTCCATAAGATATTGAATAGCAGCATGGTCTGTGTGAATAGTTACTTTGGAATCAACAATATAAGGTCTAAACTTATCATAAGCAAACACTACTGCTAAGAATTCTTTTTCAGTAGTTGCATAATTTCTTTGAGCACTGTCTAGGGTTTTACTAGCATAATGAATTACATTAAGTTTTTTATCAACTCTTTGTCCTAGAACAACACCAACAACATAATCACTAGCATCACACATAATTTCAAAAGGCAAGTTCCAATCAGGTGGTTGAACAATAGGTGCAGAAATTAAAGCTTTCTTAAGTGTTTCAAAGGCTTCTAAAGAATCATCATAAAAAACAAAAGGAACATCCTTTTGCAAGAGACTAGTAAGAGACCTAGAAATTTTTGAAAAGTCTTTGATAAATCTCCTATAGAAACCAGCATGACCTAAGAAACTACGAATACCTTTTATATCTTTAGGCTACATGGCATTTTCTCAATTGCATCAACCTTAGCTTCGTCCACTTCAATACCTCTTTCAAAAAATTTATGACCGAAGACAATGCCTTCATTAACCATAAAGTGGCACTTCTCCCAATTCAAGACAAGATTTGTTTGTTCACATCTCCACAAAACTTGATCAAGATTGCTTAAACAATCATCAAAAGACTTCCCATAAACAGAAAAGTCATCCATGAAAACCTCAACAATCTTTTGACAAAAGTCAGAGAATATAACAGTCATATATCTTTGAAAGGTAGTAGGTGCATTACATAAACCGAAAGGCATACATCTATAAGCATAGGTTCCAGAGGGACAAGTAAAAGTGGTCTTGTCGTGGTGGGCGCATGATAGATGCCAAGGGATGGCTAAAGAGAGGAGGAGGCTCGAGGGTGCTGGTGGACTCTAGAGGCGAGGTTGGCATGAGTGGCCGCGAGACGCCGGACATACCCAGGTTCGGGGCTCTCCGGAGAGATAATACCCCTAGTCCTACCGAGTGTAGTTGGATGATTGATAGTACAATGTTGCTCCTGGAGCTGTATGGAGGAGGAAGGAAGCCGGCCAAGGCTTGGGCTGCTCCTTCTCTCCGGTGTTGCTGTTTTGTGGCTAGTCCTATGCTTACTTGCTTTTCTCTCATATGTGTTTTTTGCTTGCGCTCTCGCTCTCCCGCATATATGATCGTGGGCTCCCGGGGGGTTTTATAGTCCAACCCCCCGGGGGTACAATGGTAATGTCACAAGTCGGTGGGTCCGTATTGTCAGTGTCCGGGGACCCGGGCTGGGTCCCGCTAAGGGCTTGTGGTTCGCCGGGTTGCCCTAGGTGCGGTCCCCGCATGCCTAGGGGGATGGTGCGCCGTCTTGTCGATCATCAGGGCGTGGCCGAGTCGAGTCGCGTACAGTGCTCTCCGTCAGATTGCCGCTGCTGTCGTCGGCAATGAAGACGGGGGCTCTTTAGCCACGCTGGCCCTGGTTAGTGGGTAGGTGAGGGGCACTGTTGCCACGTTCCTGCTGACCAGAGGCATGGGCGGGGCACTGTTGCCTCGGTCATCGTTGATTGAAGACTCGTCCCCATCATACGGCCTGGATGGGACAGGAGTTGACCCGCGGCTAGATTGCATAGCACGCCACGGGTGGCGCAGGCTTGTCGATGAGGCTTTGGTCATGCCGGGTTCGGCTGTCTTGCACTAGTTGTTGGGGCCGAGTCGACATGTCTTGCTGTGTCGGCTAGTCTGGCCGGCTTGCGGGGCTTGGCCGGGTCGAGCGACCCGACCAAGCGCGTGCCGGTATTGAGGGGCGGTGCCAGCCCCGTTGTTTTTTGAAGAGGATCCGGGTTCCGTTGCCTGCCCGGGGTCCATCCCCTCGACAGTAGTCCCCAAAGCTGTGAAGGTTCGCCGTCTTTGGATGAGTGGGCCTTCGCAGTTTCCCCCTTAAGCAAGGTGGATTCTGCAAGCGCCAGGTCCGGCAACACCCACTATGTGCCGGTTTTCTCGGAAACCGGATCGTGGCATCCTGGCCATGGCGGGGACCGAGAAGTCCACCGAATCTTGGGGCAATCCCTCGGGCTTTGCACGGGCGCCACGTGGTGCCCGGAAGTCGGAGGGGCCTGACAGGCCAGGCGCGTGACGGGACCGGCCGACGGGCTGGGGCCCACCGCAGCTCGCCCTCGGCCCAAATGCGCGGGTTTATTGCAGCGTACGGGGGTCGGTTGCTCTTCCCCGAGCAGTTACTACGCGTGTACATGCGCACTTATTGCGGGGTAGTGGAACGGGCGCGTGCAGACGATCCTACTTCCCCACGTTCATACCGAGTGTTATAAATCGGGGGGCAGGGGGCGGCGGACATTATTCTCGCGCGCCCTCCTGTCCCTTGGCTCTCGCTCCGCTCTTTGCAACTGACGCACTGCGGTGCCCGCTGCTCCAAGCAGAACTCCTTCGCCGCCCATCTTCCTTCTTCTTCCTTTGATCATGTCACTTCCATCGGGCTCCTGGATGGGTTCGAATGTCACCTCCGAGAACATCACCCAACTCCGAGCGACGTGGCACCTGCCGCAGAAGACGAACGTCGGCGTCCGCTTGCCGCGCGGCGAGCAGAGGCCTCGGCCCGATGGGCAGGAGCGCGTGGTCTTCCTCACGCACTTCGAGCACGGGTTCGGGCTACCGGCGAGCACCTTCTTCCACGCGTTCCTAGAGTTCTTCGGGCTCCAGCCGCATCATCTTGGCACCGGCGCCATCGTCCAGCTCTCCGGCTTCGTCACCCTCTGCGAGGGGTACCTGGGGGTCGAGCCTACGATCGACCTCTGGGCGCGCTTCTTCTCCTTGAAGCAGTAGGGCCCGTCAGCCGGGGAGTTCGCCGATTGCGGCGCCGCCATCATCTCGAAGCGGCCGGGGGCGGATTTCCCCAAGATCCCGCTGGAGGATTCTGCCAAGAAGTGGCAGAACTCCTTTTTCTACGTCCGCAACCTTGGTGCGGATCGCATCAACCTTGCGGCCTTCGCCATTGCACCGCCATGGGCGAAGAAGAACTGGGGCTACTCGCCCAGGCGCCCCTTGTAGGAGATCGTCAATCTCTGCGAGCGGGTGACGGTGATGAGGATGCATGACGGGCTCACCGGCACCGACCTCCTCGCTGCGTTCATCCTGCGCCGGATCCTTCCACTTCAGGGGCGCTCCTACCTCATCGGCTAAATGGTCGGCCTTCAAGACCCCAACCGCATGGGGTCAACGCGGCTGTCCGTGGAGCAGATCGCGCGCGGCATGAATGACATCTCCAAGGCCAACCTTGGGGAGGACTGGCAGCTCGGCAAGGCGTCGTACAGCCAGTCGAACCCGGCGCCACAGGTGAGTGTCTGGTCTTCTTACTTTGCTGTCGCGCACCTTCTCATCTGTCCTGACGTGACGCGGGGGGTAATTCTGAACGTGATTCATCATCCTTACGCCCGGGCCCCGTCGCAGGTGGCGCTGGTGGCGCCAGAGGAGCCCACGGCTCATGGCGGGGAGGAGGAGGCCGAGTCCGACGCCGGCGCTGGGCGTCGCGCGGGTAAGTCTCGTGTTTTTCTTCATGTGTCTTGAATTGCTGACTACGGCACGGAACGGTCAGTGCTGACGCTGGTTGTCGGTGTAGTGGCGTTGGGCGTGGGAGGCGGCGACACGGGCGGAGCCGGGTCCTCGCATGGGGCGGCGCCGAGCCGCCCGCATGGGAAAGACAGCGTCGCGCCGCGACCCCGGGCCGAAGCGCACAGCGGACCCGGCCGGGGCCGGGAGGCCGGCCAAGAGCAAGCGCGGTGGCGGGCACGGGAGGCCAACCCCGGTCCCGGTCTTGGCGGGGTAAGCTTCATCTCTCGTTTGCACTCAGATTTTTTTCTTGAGCTAGTCTTGTTTCTTTTCTGCTCATTCTGTCTTCTTCAGGTCGCCGATCGCGCTGGCGAGGGCGGCGGCGGAAGCCGCGACCGCCGAAGGGGCCGCGTTCCGCAGGAGCCGGTCCGACCTCACCCACAAGGCCGAGGTGGTGGGACAGGCCGACTCGGACCTCGGCCTTGATCCGAACGACGCCGAAGCCTTGGCCTGGCGGGACAGGAACCGGGCCGAGGTGGAGCTAGAGGCGGCGTCGGTCCATGCTTGGACCGACGTTGCGGTGACATGGGCGCGAGCCAGCGCGGAGCCGGCCTGGCGCGAGATGCCGGAGGGCACGGTGGTGGCGGCGACGGTCTTTGAGCCGTCGTCGGTGAGGGAGCGCGGTTGTGGAGGCCGGGCTGAGGTGGTGATCCCCAACCAGGAGGTCGTGGAGGTGGCGGATGACACCCCGCCGCGGGCCGATGTGGTCGAGTGAGCGGGGACTGATGGTGGTGGAGGCGATGTCGTTTTGGAAGAGACGCTGCGGGCGGCGGTGTCGGAGGCGCCGCCGGTTTTGGAGGAGGCACCGCAGGAGGCGGTGCCGGAGGCCACCCCGGCAGCTGGGCTGGAGACGGCGACGCAGGGCGTCCCGGCGTCCGGGTCAGAGACGGCGACGCAGAGCGTCCCGGCGTCCGGGTCGTCATCGGCGCTGGGAGGGGCGTCGGAGGAGGTGCTGGCCGCGTTGCGAGCGGCCAGCGGGGAGTACGCCTTGGTGCCCCGGCAGGGAGGGCGCCGAGCTGCCGTGCCACAGCCGGCGCGGAGCGTGGGCGCCCTTGTCTTCGGGCCTCGAAACCAGGAAGAGGCGGCGCTGGACGCCGTCAGTCGCCGCCTGCGAGGCCGGACGGAACGGCTCGAGGCCTTCGCCTAGGCCGAGGTGGAGCGGACACGCGACCTGGAGCGCGCCGTTCTGGTAAGTCTTCTTGTAATTTCTTCTTTGTGGGGGCGCGCCTGCGCATCCACTGGGTGTAGCCCCAGATGTTCGGGCCAACTACGTAGTAGTTGGGTCGAATCTTTAGAGTGTTGGCCTTGTTCTGATTTCTGCTTATTTCAACATCTCGACGCCTTCCGGATCGCTGCCTACAATCGTCTCCTAGGCAAGCACCAGTAGCTCATGGAGCAACTTGCCGCCAAGGAGGAGGAGCTCCGTGTCGCTGCATGTATTCTTGTGCTCTTTCCTAGTGGGGGTGCGCTAGCTCATCCACTGGGTGTAGCCCCCGAGATTCGGGCCAACTATGTAACAGTTGGGCCAGATCTTAAGTTTTGCTTTTTTCTTCTGTTGGGTCCTTCTTTTTCGCAGCCGAGGTGCTGTCCTGGCGGACTCGTCTGCTCTAGGCCGGTCATCAGTACGACTGGCTCGTTGCCAACACCGGCCGTCTTGGCGTCGAGGCGGCGCAGGAGAGGGCGGAGGCGGCCGCGGCTCGGCGGTCTCTCGACGAGGCCAACCAGCTGCATGAGCAGCTGGCGGGTCACAAGAGCCGCCTTGAGGCCGAGGTGGAGCTCCTTAAGGCAGAAGCCGTCAAGGTGGCAGAGGCGCAGCAGGCCCTGGTGGAGGCGGACCAGCAGCGCCGCCAGCTGGCCGACGACACGGGCCGGCTCTAGGCCGTGGTGGATCGCCTGCGGGGGCGGGTCACCATGGTTGAGGGGGCCCGTCAGGACGAGGCCCGTCGCCGCGAGGCGGCCGAGAAGGCGGCCGAAGACAAGGAGTTCGGTTCTTTGAGAGGAGCGCGTAGGACTTGGGTCCCTCGAAACGTTGAGCGCGAGCAAAACACCCACTGGGCCGACTGGTGGCAATCCGGGGAAGCCGGTTGGCGAGCAGCCGGTCGTGCGGCTCTTCATTTGATGAATGGTGGGCCGGGTTGATTGACCCGGCAGCCTTTGACTTAGTGTATGAAGCGTAAAGGAGCTTTGGCTTGTTGTGCTTGCCAGCTGACAGCCAAAGCTAGATCTGTGGCTTTAGGGGGAAGTGGGGGACCGCGGCATCCTAACTTTATCAGGAATCACCAAGTAAGGCGGCGGGGTGGCGACCGAGCCGGCCAGCCCCCGAGCCCCTGGGTCGAGCGAGTCGGGCCGGTGGCCGGGTTCAGTGGTATAGTGATGCAAGAAAATAGGGACACAATAAATTGGTTGACAAAAGGCAGCCCTCGAGTCTCGTTCAGGGACCCCATGGTTTCGTGTGTTTACAGAAGGCGACGGTACATACGCTCGTGCAGCTAATTGTAAAACGGGCGGAGGAGTTCCGTGTTCCACGGCCGGGTCATTTCTTCACCGGCGGTGTCCTTCTTGCGCTTCCTTGACTTGCGTGCGTCGATGAGGTAGTAGGCGTTGCGGTCACGCAAGGCCCTGCTCACGACGAATGGACCCTCCCATGGAGGGGACAACTTGTACTGGCCTGCCTACTCTTGGACGAGTCGGAGGACGAGGTCGCCCTCGCGGAACGCGAGGGGCTTGATCTTCTTGTTGTGGTAGTGCCTCAGGCCTTGCTGGTAGATGGCCGAGCGACTGAGCGCCAGGAGGCGTGCTTCTTCGAGCAGGTTGACACCATCTTCGCGGGCTTCTCTGGCTTCAGATTCGGTGTACATCACGATGCGCGGCGAGTCGAACTCGACGTCGGTCGGGATGACGACTTCGGCTCCGTAGACGAGGAAGAACGGGGTGAACCCGGTCGACCGATTCGTCGTGGTGCGTAGACTCCAGAGAACGGCTGGCAACTCATCAAGCCAGCTGCCGGGTGAGCGGATGAGTGGCTCGACGAGTCACAGCTTGACGCTAGACAGGATGACTCCATTGGCCCGCTCGACCTGCCCGTTGGACTGCGGATGCGCAATGGAGGCCAGGTCGTGGCGGATGCCGGAGATGGAGCAATATCGCTCGAGCGCGCCCTTGGCGAAGTTGGTGCCGTTGTCGGTGATGATGCTGTTCGGCATGCCATAGCACACCGCTATGTCCTTGATGAACCGGACGGCTGTTCGTCCGTCCAGTTTCTTGATTGGTCTTGCCTCGATCCAGTTGGTGAATTTGTCCACTGCCACCAGCAAGTGCGTCATGCCACCTCGAGCGGTTTTGAAGGGTCCCACCATGTTGAGTCCCCAGACCGTGAAGGGCCAGGCGATCGGTATGGTGCGGAGTGCTGCCGCCGGCTGGTGGCTGCGTTTGCTGAAGCGCTGGCATCCCTCACACTTGAGGACGAGCGACTCGGCATCTTGGAGGGTCGTGGGCCAGTAGAAACCGTGGCGGAACGCCTTGGCCACCGGGGACCATGATGCGGCGTGGTGCCCGCACTTGCCCTGATGTATGTCGAGGAGGATGTCGATGCCCCGTTCCTGCTCGACGCAGCGCTGGAACACGCCAGTGGAGCTGCGCCTGACAAGCTCGCTATTGATGATGCTGTAGGTGGACGCCCGACGCTGCACTTGCCGGGCTTCGGTCTCGTCCATGGAGAGAACTCCGTTCTCCAAAAATTCTGATATTGGGAGGGCCCAAGATGGAGTCGTAACCACGGCGAAGACAGCCACCAGGGTGGGTTCCGAGTCGGCAGCCCCCGAGCCGGGGATGGCGACGGCCGGGTCTGGGACGATGGTGTCCGGGTCGAGCTGAGCAGCCCCTGGGCTGGGTTCAGCAGTCCCGAGGCCGGGTTGAGGTGCGGCCGGGTCGTCTGGAACGTGGATGGACTCGGAGTCCGGCGATGGCTTGACGGACGGCTTGTGCATGTGCTCAAGGGAGACTCTGGACGGGATGGCTTGTCGTGACGAGGCGATCTTGGCGAGCGTGTCGGCTGCTTCATTCTCCGCGTGTGGGACGTGGAGGAACTCGCAGCCCTCGGATCCGGACAGCCTCTGGACGACGAAGCGGTAGCTTGCCATGTTGGAGTCGCGGGCATCCCATTCGGTGGAGCACTGCTACACCACCAGGTCCGAGTCACCGTAGCACAGGATGCGTCAGATGCCGAGTTCCTTGGCAAGCCAGAGGCCGTGCACAAGGTCTTCGTACTCGGCGATGTTGTTGGAGGCGGCGAAGTGGATCTGGAGCGTGTAGCGGAGCCGGTCGCCCTTTGGGGACGACAGTACGATGCCGGCCCCCAAGCCGAGTCGAAGTGCATGCGCCAATGCGTCGAGCCGGGAGGCGGCAGCAAGTACTGGGTCTCGGTCTAGTCGACGAGGAAGTCGGCCAGGGCTTGAGACTTGATCATGGTGCGGGGCTCATAGAGGATAGTGTGGCCGGCTAGCTGGATCGCCCACTTGGCATCCCGGCACCCGATGATTTCTCCGATAGGCGCCGTGCTGACCACGGTGACAACGTGCTCAAGGAAATACTACTTCAACTTCTTGGCGGTGAAGTACACGCCGTAACACATCTTTTAGTAGTGCGGGTAGTTCTGCTTGGAGATGGAGAGCACCTCGCTCAGGTAGTAGACTAGGCGCTGGACGGCTTGGATCTTGCCCTTCTCTGGTCGCTCGACCACCAGTACCGTGCTGACCGCCCACGAGGTCGCGACTATGTAGAGCAACAGCGGCTCCTTGTCGGTCGGCGCGGCCAGGACCGGTGCGGTGGAGAGCATGCGCTTGAGGTCTTGGAGGGCCTCGTCTGCCTTGCCATTCCATTCGAACGGGCTCGTCTTCTTCATCAGCTGGTACAGGGGTAGCGCCCTCTCGCCCAGCCGGCTTACAAACCGGCTAACCGAGGCCAAGCATCCGGTGAACTTCTGGACATCGCGCAATCGAGCCGGCTTGTGCATGCACTCGATGGCCTTGATCTTTTCCGGGTTCGCCTCAATGCCGCGTTCCGAGACGAGGAAGCCGAGTAGCTTTCCGTCTGGGATGCCGAAGACACATTTTTCTGGGTTAAGCTTGACCTTGTATGCGCGGAGGTTGGCGAATGTTTCCTTCAAATCGTGGAGGAGAGTGAGGTGCTCCTTGGTCTTCACCACGATGTCATCCACGTATACGTGGATATTGCGGCCGAGTTGCGGCAGCAGGCATTTCTGCATGCAGCGCAGGAAGGTGGCATCGGCGTTCTTCAAGCCGAACGACATGGTGATGTAGCAGTACGCCCCAAAGGGCGTGATGAAGGACGTCTTCAGGGCTTCGGTAGGGTCCAGCTTGATCTGGTGGTAGCTGGAGTAAGCGCCCAGGAAGGACAGGAGCTCACACCCGGCAGTCGAGTCGATGACTTGGTCTATCCGCGGGAGGGCGAACGGATCCTTGGGAAAGGCCTTGTTGAGGCCGGTGTAGTCGATACACATGAGCCAGGTCTTGTTCTTCTTCAGGACGACGACTGGATTGGCCAGCCACTCGGGGTGAAACACTTCCATTATGAAGTCGTCCGCCAAAAGCTTGGCGGCCTCTTCACTAATGGTTCTTCTCTTCTCTTCAGAAAATTGTCGTAGGGGTTGATGGACAGGCTTGGCGTCCTTGCGGACGTGAAGTTTGTGCTCGGCGTACTTCCTCGGGATAGCCAGCATGTCCTTGGGGGTCCATGCGAAGATATCCCGATTCTCACGGAGGAAGTCAACGAGCTCGCCTTCCTATTTGCTGTCGAGGCGGGCGCCTATGACAACGTACTTGCTACAGCTGGGGTCTTCTGGGTTGAGTTTCACTTTCTTGGTCTCCTTGTAGGGCTTCAAGGCGGCCTCGTCAGCCGGGTCCGGGGTCGGGATCGACGCGGCGGAGGCCTCGCCTGCCAGGGCGACGATCCGGTCGAGCTGGCGCCGCTCCTCGGCAATGACCAGCAACTCGGCCAACTTGGCGCCGTCTCGGGCGCACTCCAGGGACTTGCGGTAATCACCGGTGATGGTGATGAGGCCCTTGGGACCCGGCATCTTCATCTTCAGGTACGCGTAGTGGGGAACCACCATGAACTTGGCGAGCGTGGGCCGGGCCAGCAACACGTGATACGCGCTGGACAGGTCCACCACCTCGAACCAGATCGGTTCGTGCCGAAAGTGGCTACTGTCACCGAACAGGACATCTAGCCGGACCCGGCAAATGGGGGAGCAGGAGAGGCCGGGCACGATGCCGTGGAAGATCGTTCGGGTCGACTCCAGGTCCTCGGCCTTGAGGCCGAGCTTGGTCATCGTGTCGCGGTAGAGCATGTTGATGCTGCTGCCGCCGTCGATGAGGATTCGGGAGAACTTGCATGTGCGTCATGCGACAATGGTGGGGTTGAGGATGAGGGCGTAACCACCCGGACTCGGCATGACTGCCGGGTGATCCTCCCGGGTCCAGGTGATCGGGCGATCCGACCAACGCATGAACTCCGGCTTGGCCGGGATGACGGTGTTCACCTTTTGCCGAAGGAGGTGCTCGCTGCGCTTGTCATTGCCGAGGCTGGTGAAGAAGGCGTAGGCCGCGTTCTGGTCCAGGTAGGCATTATCGCGCATCGCGCCGCCAACTGGAGGCGGCGGTGGAGGCGGCTGTCCCGCGCCTGGAGCCAAAGCCGGAGGGGGCGGGACGTCGCACCTCATGATGCGCTTGGTGATGGCGCACTTGTTGGGTATCGTAGCATAAATTCAAAATTTTCTACACATCACCAAGATCAATCTATGGAGTAATCTAGCAACGAGGGGAAGGAGAGTGCGTCTACATACCCTTGTAGATCGCTAAGCGGAAGCGTTCACGTGAACGGGGTTGATGGAGTCGTACTCGCCGTGATCCAAATCACCGATGATCCTAGTGCCGAACGGATGGCACCTCCGCGTTCAACACACATGCAGCCCGGTGACGTCTCCCATGCCTTGATCCAGCAAGGAGAGAGGGAGAGGTTGGGTAAGACTCCGTCCAGCAGTAGCACGACGGCGTGGTGGTGGTGGAGGAGCGTGGTACTCCAGCAAGGCTTCGCCAAGCACCGCAAGAGACGAGGAGGGAGAGGGGTAGGGCTGCGCCAAGAAGGAGATGTTCTCGTGTGTATGGCAGCCCAAAACCCCACTATATATAGGGGAAAGGGAGGGGCTGCGCCCCCACCTAGGTTTCCACCCCTAGGGGTGGCGGCCAGCCCTAGATCCCATCTAGGGGGGGCAGCCAAGGGGGGAGAGAGGGGGGCGCACCACTAGGTGGGCCTTAGGCCCATCTGAGCCTAGGGTTTCCCCCTTTTCCCTTCTCTCTTCGCCTTGGGCCCTGGTGGGGGGGCGCACCAGCCCACCTGGGGCTTGTCCCCTCTCACACTTGGCCCACGAAGCCCTCTGGGGCAGGTAGCCCCACCTGGTGGACCCCCGGGACCCTCCCGGTGGTCCTGGTACGTTACCGATAGCACCCGAAACTTTTTCGATGACCAAAACAGGACTTCCCATATATAAATCTTTACCTCCGGACCATTCCAGAACTCCTCGTGATGTCCGGGATCTCATCCGGGACTCCTAACAACATTCAGTAGCCACGTATATCTATTCCCTATAACCCAGCGTCATCGAACCTTAAGTGTGTAGAGCCTACGGGTTCGGGAACCATGCAGACATGACCGAGACACCTCTCCGGCCAATAACCAACAGCGGGATCTGGATACCCATGTTGGCTCCCACATGTTCCACGATGATCTCATCGGATGAACCACGATGTCGAGGATTCAATCAATCCCGTATTCAATTCCCTTTGTCTAGCGGTATTGTACTTGCCTGAGATTCGATCGTCGGTATCCGATACCTTGTTCAATCTCGTTACCGACAAGTCTCTTTACTCATTCTGTAATACATCATCCCGTGATCAACTCCTTGGTCACATTGCGCATATGATGATGTCCTACCGAGTGGGCCCAGAGATACCTCTCCGTCACACGGAGTGACAAATCCTAGTCTCGATTCGTGCCAACCCAACAGACACTTTCAGAGATACCCGTAGTGTACCTTTATAGCCACCCAGTTACGTTGTGACGTTTGGCACACCCAAAGCATTCCTACGGTATCCGGGAGTTGCACAATCTCATGGTCTAAGGAAATGATACTTGACATTAGAAAAGCTTTAGCATATGAACTACACGATCTTTGTGCTAGGCTTATGATTGGGTCTTGTCCATCACATCATTCTCCTAATGATGTGATCCCGTTATCAATGACATCCAATGTCCATGGTCAGGAAACCGTAACCATCTATTGATCAACGAGCTAGTCAACTAGAGGCTTACTAGGGACATGGTGTTGTCTATGTATCCACACATGTATCTGAGTTTCCTATCAATACAATTCTAGCATGGATAATAAACGATTATCATGAACAAGGAAATATGATAATAACTAATTTATTATTGCCTCTATGGCATATTTCCAACATTCTCCCACTTGCACTAGAGTCAATAATCCAGTTCACATCGCTATGTGATTAACATTCACAGGTCACATCGCCATGTGACCAACATCCAAAGAGTTTACTAGAGTTCAATAATCTAGTTCACAACACTATGTGACTAACACTCAATGAGTTCTGGGTTTGATCATGTTACTTGTGAGAGAGGTTGTAGTCTACGGGTCTGTCACATTTAGATCCGTATGTACTTTGCAAATCTCTATGCTATATTTGGAGCCATTTCAAATAACAGTTCTACTTGGAGCTATTCTAAATTGTTGCTCCATTATACATATCCGGTATCTCTACTCAGAGCTATCCGGATAGGTGTTAAGCTTGCATCGACGTAACTCTTTACGTCGAATTCTTTATCACCTCCATAATCGAGAAACATATCCTTATTCCTCTAAGGATAATTTTGACCGCTATCTGGTGATCTACTCCTAGATCACCTTTGTATCCTCTTGCCAGACATGTGGCAAGTCACACATCAGGTGCGGTACTCAGCATGGCATACCGTATAGAGCCTATGACAAAAGCATAGGGGACGACCTTCGTCCTTCCTCTTTCTTCTGCCGTGGTCGAGCTTTAAGTCTTAACTTCATACCTTACAACTCAGGCAAGAACTCCTTCTTTGGATGATACATCTTGAACACCTTCAAGATCATGTCAAGGTATGTGCTCATTTGAAAGTACCATTAAGCGGTTTTTATCTATCCTTATAGATCTTGATGCTCAATGTTCAAGTAGCTTAATCCAGGTTTTCCATTGAAAAACACCTTTCAAATAACCCTATATGTTTTCCAGAAATTCTACATCATTTCGGATCAACAATATGTCATCCACATATACTTATCAGAAATGTTGTAGTGCTCCCACTCACTTTATTGTAAATACAAGTTTCTAACAAACTTTGTATAAACCCATAAACTTTGATTACTCCATCAAAGTATATATTCCGACTCCAAGATGCTTGCTCTAGTCCATGGAAGGATCGCTAGAGCTAGCATACCTTTTAGCATCCTTAGGATCGAAAAAACCTTTCTGATTGTATCACATACAACCTTTCCGTACGAAAACTGGTAAGGAAACTTGTTTTGACATCCATCTGCCAGATTTCATAAATGCAGCTTATGCTAACATGATTCCGACAGACTTAAGCATCACTACGGGTGAGAAAATATCATCGTAGTCAACTGCTTGAACTTGTGAAAAACTCTTCGCCACAAGTCGAGCTTCATAGACGATGACATTACCATCCACGTCTGTCTTCTTCTTAAAATCCACATGTACCTAACAGCCTTACGACCATCAAGTAGTTCTTCCAAAGTCTACACTTTGTTTTCATACATGGATCCTCTCTCGGATTTTATGGCCTCGAGCCAATTTTCGGAATCCGGGCCCACCATCGCTTCTCCATAGCTCATAGGTTCATCGTTGTCCAACAACGTGACCTTTAAGACAGGGTTATCACTTAGAAGTTGTACACACCCTTGTCAACCCATGAGGTTCGATAGTAACTTGATCTGAAGCTCCATGATCATCATCATTAGCTTTCTCTTCAACTGAGGCAGGTGCCACAGAAACATTTTTCCTGTGCTGCGCTACTCTCTGGTTGAAGTAAAGGTTCAACAACCTTATCAAGTTCTATCTTCCTCCCACTCAATTCTTTCGAGAGAAACTTTTCCTCGAGAAAGGACCCGATTCGAGACACAATCCCTATTGCTTTCAGATCTGAGGTAGGAGGTATACCCAACGGTTTTTGGGTGTCCTATTAAGATGCATTTATCCACTTTGGGTTCGAGCTTATCAGCCTGAAACTTTTCACATAAGCGTCGCAGCCCCAAACTTTTAAGAAATGACAGCTTAGGTTTCTCTAAACCATAGTTCATACGGTGTCATCTCATCGGAATTACGCGGTGCCCTATTTAAAGTGAATGTGGTTGTCTCTAATGCCTAACCCATAAACTATCGTGGTAATTCGATAAGAGACATCATGGTATGCATCATATCCAATAGGGTGCAGTTATGATGTTCGGACACACCATCACACTATGGTGTTCCAGGCTGTATTAGTTGTGAAACAATTTCCACAATGTCTTAATTCTGTGCCAAACTCGTAATTCAGATATTCATCTCTATGATCATATCATAGATATTGTATCCTCTTGTCACGACGATCTTCAACTTCACCCTGAAATTACTTGAACCTTTCAATAATTCGGACTCGTGATTCATCAAGTAGATACACTCAGCATCTGCTCAAATCATCTGTGAAGTAAGAATATAACGATATCCACTACATGCCTCAACACTCATTGGACTGCACACATCAAGATGTATTACTTCCAACAAGTTACTTTCTTGTTCCATCTTACTGAAAACGAGGCCTTTCAGACATCTTGCTCATGTGGTATGATTTGCATGTCTCAAGTGATTCAAAATCAAGCGAGTCCAAAGATCCATCAACATGGAGCTTCTTCATGCGTTTTATACCATTGTGACTAAAATTGCAGTGCCACAAGTATGTGGTACTATCATTACTATCTTATATCTTTTGGCATGAACATGTGTATCACTACGATCGGGACTCAATAAACCATTCATTTTAGGTGTAAGACCATTGAAGGTATTATTTAAATAAACAGAGTAACCATTATTCTCCTTAAATGAATAACCACATTGCGATGAACATAATCTAATCATGTCCATGCTCAACGCAAACACCAAATAACAATTATTTAGGTTTAACACCAACCCCGATGGTAGACGGAGCGTGCGATGTTTGATCACATCAACCTTGGAAACTCTTCCAACACCTATCGTCGTCTCACCTTTGGCTAGTCTCCGTTTATTCTGTAGCCTTTTATTTCGAGTTACTAACACTTAGCAACCGAACCGGTATCTAATACCCTGCTGCTACTAGGAGTACTAGTAAAGTACACATTTAATATATGTCCAATACATACTTCTGTCAACCTTGTCAGCCTTCTCATCTACCAAGTATCTAGGGTGGTTCTGCTTCAGTGACCGTTCCCCTTATTACAGAAGCACTTAGTCTCGGGCTTGGGTTCAACTTTGGGTTTCTTCACTAGAGCAGCAACTGATTTGTTGTTTCATGAAGTATCCCTTTCTTTCCCTTGGCCTTCTTGAAACTAATGGTTTTACTAACCATCAACAATTGATGCTCCCTTTTGATTTCTACTTTCGCGGTGTCGCGAATAGCTTAAGGATCATATCTATCCCTGATATGTTATAGTTCTCTGGTGACAGTGACTTTGGAGAACCATCACTATCTCATCTGGAAGATTAACTCCCACTCGATTCAAGCGATTGTTGTACTCATACAATCTGAGCACATGCTCAATGGTTGAGCTTTTCTCCTTAGTTTGCAGACTTAAGAAACTTGTCAAAGGTCTCATACCTCTTGACGTGGGCACTAGCCTGAAATCCCAATTTCAGTCCTTGGAACATCTCGTATGTTCTGCGATGTTTCAAAAACATCTTTGGTGCCTCAATTCTAAACCATTTAGCATTACGCACAGAACTATCATGTAGTCATCAAAACGTGTATGTCAGATGTTCGCAACATCCACAACCGACATTCGCGGGTCAGCTCACTGAGCGGTGCATTAAGGACATAATCCTTCTGCGCAGCAATGAGGACAATCCTCTGTTTACGGATTCAGTCCGCATAATTGCTACTATCAACTTTCAACTAAATTTTCTCTAGGAACATATCTAAAACAGTAGAACTAAAGCGTGAGCTACGACATAATTTGCAAAGTCCTTTTGACTATGTTTATGATAATTGAGTTCATCTAATTATTTCATGAACTCCCACTCAGATAGACATCCCTCTAGTCATCTAAGTGATACATGATCCGAATCTACTAGGCCGTGTCCGATCATCACGTGAGACGGACTAGTCATCATCGGTGAACATCTCATGTTGATCGCATCTTCTATACAACTCATGTTCGACCTTTCGGTCCTCCATGTTCCAAGGCCATGTCTGTACATGCTAGGCTCGTCAAGTTAACCTAAGTGTTTCGCATGTGTTCCGAGGCCATGTCTGTACATGCTAGGATCGTCAACACCCGTTGTATTCGAACGTAAGAATCTATCACACCCGATCATCACGTGGTGCTTCGAAACGATGAACCTTCGCAATGGTGCACAGTTAGGGAGAACACTTTTCTTGAAATTTTAGTGAGGGATCATCTTATTTAAGCTACCGTCGTTCTAAGCAAATAAGATGTAAAAACATGATAAACATCACATGCAATCAAATAGTGACATGATATGGCCATCATCACTTTGCTCCTTTTGATCTCCATCTCCGGGGCTCCATGATCATCATCGTCACCGGCATGACACCATGATCTCCATCATCATGTCTTCATGAAGTTGTCTCGCCAACTACTACTTCTACTACTACAGCTAACGGTTAGCAATAAAGTAAAGTAATTACATGACGTTTATGTTGACACGCAGGTCATAAATAAATTAAGAAAACTCCTATGGCTCCTGCCGGTTGTCATACTCATTGACATGCAAGTCGTGATTCCTATTACAAGAACATGATCATCTCATACATCACATATATCATTCATCACATCCTTTGGCCACATCACATCACAAAACACTTGCTGCAAAAACAAGTTAGACGTCCTCTAATTGTTGTTGCAAGTTTTTTACGTGGCTGCTATAGGTTGCTAGCAAGAACATTTCTTACCTACGCCAAAACCACAACGTGAATTGCCAATTTCTATTTACCCTTCATAAGGACCCTGTTCATCGAATCCGATCCGACTAAAGTGGGAGAGACAGACACCCGCCAGCCACCTTATGCAACTAGTGCATGTCAGTCAGTGGAACCGGTCTCACGTAAGAGTACGTGTAAGGTTGGTCCGGGACGCTTCATCCCACAATGCCGCCGAATCAATACTAGTAACGGCAAGTAAATTGACAAAATCGACGCCCACAACTACTTTGTGTTCTACTCATGCATAGAAACTACGCATAGACCTGGCTCATGATGCCACTGTTGGGTATCGTAGCAGAAATTCAAAATTTTCTACGCATCACCAAGATCAATCTATGGAGTAATCTAGCAACGAGGGGAAGGAGAGTTCATCTACATACCCTTGTAGATCGCTAAGCGGAAGCGTTCAAGTGAACGGGGTTGATGGAGTCGTACTCGCTGTGATCCAAATCACCGAAGATCCGTGTGCCGAACGGACGGCACCTCCGCGTTCAACACACATGCAGCCCGGTGACGTCTCCCATGCCTTGATCCAGCAAGGAGAGAGGGAGAGGTTGGGGAAGACTCCGTCCAGCAGCAGCACGACAGCGTGGTGGTGGTGGAGGAGCGTGGTACTCCGGTAGGGCTTCGCCAAGCACCGCAAGAGACGAGGAGGGAGAGGGGTAGGGCTGCGCCAAGAAGGAGATGTTCTCGTGTGTATGGCAGCCCAAAACCCCACTATATATAGGGGAAAGGGAGGGGCTGCGCCCCCACCTAGGTTTCCACCCCTAGGGGTGGCGGCCAGCCCTAGATCCCATCTAGGGGGGTAGCCAAGGGGGAGAGAGGGGGGGCGCACCACAAGGTGGGCCTTAGGCCCATCCGAGCCTAGGGTTTCCCCCTTTTCCCTTCTCTCTTCGCCTTGGGCCCTGGTAGGGGGCGCACCAGCCCACCTGGGGCTGGTCCCCTCTCACACTTGGCCCACGCAGCCCTCTGGGGCAGGTAGCTGTTGGAAATATGCCCTAGAGGCAATAATAAATTGATTATTATTATATTTCCTTGTTCATGATAATCGTTTATTATCCATGCTATAATTGTATTGATAGGAAACTCAGATACATGTGTGGATACATAGACAACACCATGTCCCTAGTAAGCCTCTAGTTGACTAGCTCGTTGATCAATAGATGGTTACGGTTTCCTGACCATGGACATTGGATGTCATTGATAACGGGATCACATCATTAGGAGAATGATGTGATGGACAAGACCCAATCCTAAGCTTAGCTCAAAGATCGTGTAGTTCGTATGCTAAAGCTTTTCTAATGTCAAGTATCATTTCCTTAGACCATGAGATTGTGCAACTCCCGGATACCGTAGGAATGCTTTGGGTGTACCAAACGTCACAACGTAACTGGGTGACTATAAAGGTACACTACAGGTATCTCCGAAAGTGTCTGTTGGGTTGGCACGAATCGAGACTGGGATTTGTCACTCCGTGTAAACGGAGAGGTATCTCTGGGCCCACTCAGTAGGACATCATCATAATGTGCACAATGTGATCAAGGAGTTGATCACGGGATGATGTGTTACGGAACGAGTAAAGAGACTTGCCGGTAACGAGATTGAACAAGGTATCGGTATAACGACGATCGAATCTCGGGCAAGTATAATACCGCTAGACAAAGGGAATTGTATACGGGATTGATTAAGTCCTTGACGTCGTGGTTCATCCGATGAGATCATCGTGGAACATGTGGGAGCCAACATGGGTATCCAGATCCCGCTGTTGGTTATTGACCGGAGAACGTCTCGGTCATGTCTGCATGTCTCCCGAACCCGTAGGGTCTACACACTTAAGGTTCGATGACGCTAGGGTTATAAAGGAAGTTTGTATGTGGTTACCGAATGTTGTTCGGAGTCCCGGATGAGATCCCGTACGTCACGAGGAGTTCCGGAATGGTCCGGAGGTAAAGATTTATATATAGGAAGTCCTATTTCGGCCATCGGGACAAGTTTCGGGGTCATCGGTATTGTACCGGGACCACCGGAAGGGTCCCGGGGGTCCACCGGGTGGGGCCACCTATCCCGAAGGGTCCCATGGGCTGAAGTGGGAAAGGGATCCAGCCCAAAGTGGGCTGGGGCGCCACTTTCCCCTAGGGCCCATGCGCCTAGTGTGGGGAAACCCTAAAGGAAGAGTCCTAGGAGGGGAAGGCACCTCCTAGGTGCCTTGGGGGGGAGGGAATCCTCCCTTGGCCGCCACCCCAAGGCCCATCTAGGGTTGCCGCCCCTCTAGGGGTGGGAACCCTAGAGGGGGCGCACCCTCCTCCCTCTCCCCTATATATAGTGAGGCCTGGGGCTGCCCATAACACGCGATCTGATCTCTGCCTGTTGGTGCAACCCTCCCTCTCTTTCTCCTCATATCTCGCGGTGCTTGGCGAAGCCCTACAGGGATTGCCACGCTCCTCCATCACCACCACGCTGTTGTGCTGCTGCTGGATGGAGTCTTCCTCAACCTCTCCCTCTCTCCTTGCTGGATCAAGGCGTGGGAGACATCGTCGGGCTGTACGTGTGTTGAATGCGGAGGTGCCGTCCGTTCGGCACTAGGATCTCCGGTGATTTGAATCACGACGAGTACGACTCCATCAACCCCGTTCACTTGAACGCTTCCGCTTAGTGATCTACAAGGGTATGTAGATGCACTCTCCTTCCCCTCGTTGCTGGTCTCTCCATAGATAGATCTTTGTGACACGTAGGAAAATTTTGAATTTCTGCTACGTTCCCCAACAGTGGCTTCATGAGCTAGGTCTATGCGTAGTTTCTATGCATGAGTAGAACACAAAGTAGTTGTGGGAGTTGATTTTGTTCAATACGCTTGCCGTTACTAGTCTTATCTTGATTCGGCGGCATCGTGGGATGAAGCGGCCCGGACCGACCTTACACGTACTCTTACGTGAGACAGGTTCCACCGACTGACATGCACTAGTTGCATAAGGTGGCTAGCGGGTGCCAGTCTCTCCCACTTTAGTCGGATCGGATTCGATGAAAAGGGTCCTTATGAAGGGTAAATAGCAATTGGCATATCACGTTGTGGTTTCGCGTAGGTAAGAAACGTTCTTGCTAGAAACCCATAGCAGCCACGTAAAACATGCAAACAACAATGAGAGGACATCTAACTTGTTTTTGCAGGGTATGCTATGTGATGTGATATGGCCAAAAGGATGTGATGAATGATATATGTGATGTATGAGATTGATCATGTTCTTGTAATAGGAATCACGACTTGCATGTCGATGAGTATGACAACCAGCAGGAGCCATAGGAGTTGTCTTTATTTATGACCTGCGTGTCAACATAAACGTCATGTAATTACTTTACTTTATTGCTAACCGGTAGCCATAGAAGTAGAAGTAATAGTTGGCGAGACAACTTCATAAAGACACGATGATGGAGATCATGGTGTCATGCCGGTGACAAGATGATCATGGAGCCCCAAGATGGAGATCAAAGGAGCTATATGATATTGGCCATATCATGTCACTATTGTTTGATTGCATGTGATGTTTATCATGTTTATACATCTTATTTGCTTAGAATGACGGTAGTAAATAAGATGATCCCTTACAAAAATTTCAAGAAGTGTTCTCCCCTAACTGTGCACCGTTGCTAAAGTTCGTCGTTTCGAAGCACCACGTGATGATCGGGTGTGATAGATCCTTACGTTCACATACAACGGGTGTAAGACAGTTTTACACATGCAAAACACTTAGGGTTAACTTGACGAGCCTAGCATGTATAGACATGGCCTTGGAACACAGAAGACCGAAAGGTCGAGCATGAGTCGTATGGTAGATACGATCAACATGAAGATGTTCACCGATGATGACTAGTCCGTCTCACGTGATGATCGGACACGGCCTAGTTGACTCGGATCATGTAATCACTTAGATGACTAGAGGGATGTCTATCTGAGTGGGAGTTCATAAGATGAACTTGTTTATCCTGAACATAGTCAAAAGGTCTTTGCAAATTATGTCGTAGCTCGCGCTTCAGTTCTACTGTTTAGATATGTTCCTAGAGAAAATTTAGTTGAAAGTTGATAGTAGCAATTATGCGGACTAGGTCCGTAAACTGAGGATTGTCCTCATTGCTTCATAGAAGGCTTATGTCCTTAATGCACTGCTCAGTGTGCTGAACCTCGAACGTCGTCTGTGGATGTTGCGAACATCTGACATACACATTTTGATAACTACGTGATAGTTCAGTTAAACGGTTTAGAATTGAGGCACCAAAGACGTTTTTGAAACGTCGCAAAACATATGAGATGTTTTGAGGGCTGAAATTGGGATTTCAGGCTCGTGCCCACGTCAAGAGGTATAAGACCTCCGACGATTTTCTTAGCCTACAAACTAAGGAGAAAAGCTCAATTGTTGAACTTGTGCTCAGATTGTCTGAGTACAACAATCGCTTGAATCGAGTGGGAGTTGATCTTCCAGATGAGATAGTGATGTTTCTCCGAAGTCATTACCACCAAGCTGCTAGAGCTTCGTGATGAACTATAATATATCAGGGACATATATGATGATCCTTGAGATATTCGCGATGTTTGACACCACGAAAGTAGAAATCAAGAAGTAGCATCAATTGTTGATGGTTGGTGAAACCACTAGTTTCAAGAAGGGCAAGGGAACAAAGGGATACTTCATGAAATGGCAATTCAGCTGCTGCTCTAGTGAAGAAACCCAAGGGTGAACCCAAACCCGAGACTAAGTGCTTCTGTAATAAGGGGAACAGCCACTGGAGCAGAATTACCCAAGATACTTGGTAGATGAGAAGGCTGGCAAGGTCGATAGAAGTATATTGGATATACATTGTGTTGATGTGTACTTTACTAGTACTCCTAGTAGCACCAGGGTATTAGATACGGGTTCGGTTGCTAAGTGTTAGTAACACGAAATAAAAGCTACGGAATTAACGGAGACTAGCTAAAAGGTGAGCTGACGATATGTGTTGGAAGTATTTATAATGTTGATATGATCAAGCATCGCACGCTCCCTCTACCATCGAGATTGGTGTTTGCGTTGAGCATAGACATGATTGTATTATGTCTATCGCAATACGGTTATTCATTTAAGGAGAATAATGGTTACTCTGTTTATTTGAATAATACCTTCAATGGTCTTACACCTAAAATGAATGGTTTATTGAATCTCGATCGTAGTGATACACATGTTCATGCCAAAAGATAGTAATGATAGTACCACCTACTTGTGGCACTGCCACTTAAGTCATATCGGTATAAAACGCATGAAGAAGCTCCATGTTGATGAATCTTTGGGCTCACTCGTTTTTGAAAAGTTTGAGACATGCGAACCATGTCTATTGGTGTATATGCATGAAGAAACTCCATGCAGATGGACCATTTGAACACACTTGTTTTTGAATCACTTGAGATATGCAAATCATACCACATGGGCAAGATGACTGAAAGCCTCGGTTTCAGTAAAATGGAACCAGAAAGCAACTTGTTGGAAGAAATACATTTTGATGTGTGCAGTCCAATGAGTGCTGAGGCGTGTAGTGGATATCGTTATGTTCTTACTTCACAGATGATTTGAGTAGATGTTGAGTACATTTACTTGATAAATCACGAGTCTGAATTATTGAAAGGTTCAAGTAATTTCAGGGTGAAGTTGAAAGATCGTCGTGACAAGAGGATAAAAGATCTATGATATGATCATAGAGATGAATATCTGAATTACGAGTTTGGCACATAATTAAGACATTGTGGAAATTGTTTCACAACTAATACAGCCTGGAACACCATAGTGTGATGGTGTGTCTGAACATCATAACTGCACCCTATTGGATATGATGCATACCATGATGTCTCTTATCGAATTACCACAATAGTTTATGGGTTAGGCATTAGAGACAACCACATTCACTTTAAAAGGGGCACTACGTAATTCCGATGAGATGACACCGTATGAACTATGGTTTAGAGAAACCTAAGCTGTCATTTCTTAAAAGTTTGGGGCTGCAACGCTTATGTGAAAAAGTTTCAGGCTGATAAGCTCAAACCCAAAGCGGATAAATGCATCTTCATAGGACACCCAAAACAGTTGGGTATACCTCCTGTCTCAGATCCGAAAGCAATAAGGGATTGTTTCTAGAATCGGGTCCTTTCTCGAGGAAAAGTTTCTCTCGAAAGAATTGAGTGGGAGGATGGTGGAGGCTTGATGAGGTTTTTGAACCATCTCTTCAACTAGTGTGTGGAAGGGCACAGGAAGTTGTTCCTGTGGCACCTACACCAATTGAAGTGGAAGCTTATGATATTGATCATGAGACTTCGGATCAAGTCACTCCCAAACCTCGTAGGATGACAAGGATGCGTACTACTTCTGAGTGGTACGTAATCCTGTCTTATAAGTCATGTTGCTAGACAACAATGAACCTACGAGCTGTGGAGAAGCGATGGTGGGCCCGGATTCTGATAAATGGCTCGAGGCCATAAAATCCGAGAGAGGATCCATATATGAAAACAAAGTGTAGACTTTGGAAGAACTACTTGATGGTCGTAAGGCTGTTGAGTGTAGATGGATTTTAAAAGGAAGACGGACAATGATGGTAAATGTCACCATTAAGAAAGCTCGACTTGTCGTTAAGATGTTTTCCGACAAGTTTAAGGAGTTGACTACGATGAGACTTTCTCACTCGTAACGATGCTAAGAGTCTGTTGGAATTATATTAGCAGTCACTGCATTATTTATGAAATCTTGCAGATAGGATGTCAAAACATTGTTTCCTCGACGTTTTTCTTGAGGAAAGGTTGTATGTGATACAACCGGATGGTTTTGTCAATCCTGAAAGATGCTAATAAGTATGCAAAGCTCCAGCAATCCTTCTAAGGACTGGAGTAAGCATCTCGGAGTTGGAATGTATGCTTCGATGATGATCAAAGATTTTGGGTTTATACAAAGTTTATGAGAAACTTGTATTTCCAAAGAAGTGAGTGGGAGCACTATAGAATTTCTGATGAATATATGTTGTTGACATGTTGTTAATCAGAAATGACGTAGAATTTCTGGAAAGCATATAGGGTTATTTGGAAAGTGTTTTTCAATGGAAAGCCTGGATTAAGCTACTTGAACATTGAGCATCAAGATCTATAAGAATAGATCAAAACGCTTAAAAGTACTTTCAAATGAGCACATACCTTGACATGATCTTGAAGGTGTTCAAGATGGATCAGTCAAAGAAGGAGTTCTTGCCTGAGTTGTAAGGTATGAAGTTAAGACTTAAAGCTCGACCACGGCAGAATAGAGAGAAAGGACGAAGGTCGTCCCCTATGCTTAAGACATAGGCTCTACAGTATGCTATGCTGTGTACCGCACCTGAAGTGTGCCTTGCCATGAGTCAGTCAAGGGGTACAAGTGTGATCCAAGAATGGATCACAGGACAGCGGTCAAAGTTATCCTTAGTAACCAGTGGACTAAGGAATTTTCTCGATTATGGAGGTGATAAAGAGTTCGACGTAAAGAGTTACGTCGATGCAAGCTTAACACCTATCCGGATAGCTCTGAGTAGAGATGTCGGATACGTATAATGGAGCAACAATTTAGAATAGCTCCAAGTAGAACAGTTAGTTGGAATAGCTCCAAATAGAACATGGTAGCTACATCTAGGAGATGACATAGAGATTTGTAAAGCACATACGGATCTGAAAGGTTCAGACCCGTTGACTAAAACCTCTCTCACAAGCAACATGATCAAACCCAGAACTCATTGAGTCTTAATCACATGATGATGTGAACTAGTTTAGTGACACTAGTAAACTCTTTGGATGTTTGTCACATGGCGATGTGACCTGTGAGTGTTAATCACATGGCGATGTGAACTAGATTATTGACTCTAGTGCAAGTGGGAGACTGTTGGAAATATGCCCTAGAGGCAATAATAAATTGATTATTATTATATTTCCTTGTTCATGATAATCGTTTATTATCCATGCTATAATTGTATTGATAGGAAACTCAGATACATGTTTGGATACATAGACAACACCATGTCCCTAGTAAGCCTCTAGTTGACTAGCTCGTTGATCAATAGATGGTTACGGTTTCCTGACCATGGACATTGGATGTCATTGATAACGGGATCACATCATTAGGAGAATGATGTGATGGACAAGACCCAATCCTAAGCTTAGCTCAAAGATCGTGTAGTTCGTATGCTAAAGCTTTTCTAATGTCAAGTATCATTTCCTTAGACCATGAGATTGTGCAACTCCCGGATACCGTAGGAATGCTTTTGGTGTACCAAACGTCACAACGTAACTGGGTGACTATAAAGGTACACTAAAGGTATCTCCGAAAGTGTCTGTTGGGTTGGCACGAATCAAGACTGGGATTTGTCACTCCGTGTAAACGGAGAGGTATCTCTGGGCCCACTCGGTAGGACATCATCATAATGTGCACAATGTGATCAAGGAGTTGATCACGGGATGATGTGTTACGGAACGAGTAAAGAGACTTGCCGGTAACGAGATTGAACAAGGTATCGGTATACCGACGATCGAATCTCGGGCAAGTATAATACCGCTAGACAAAGGGAATTGTATACGGGATTGATTAAGTCCTTGACGTCGTGGTTCATCCGATGAGATCATCGTGGAACATGTGGGAGCCAACATGGGTATCCAGATCCCGCTGTTGGTTATTGACCGGAGAACGTCTCGGTCATGTCTGCATGACTCCCGAACCCGTAGGGTCTACACACTTAAGGTTCGATGACACTAGGGTTATAAAGGAAGTTTGTATGTGGTTACCGAATGTTGTTCGGAGTCCCGGATGAGATCCCGTACATCACGAGGAGTTCCGGAATGGTCCGGAGGTAAAGATTTATATATAGGAAGTCCTATTTCGGCCATCGGGACAAGTTTCGGGGTCATCGGTATTGTACCGGGACCACCGGAAGGGTCCCGGGGGTCCACCGGGTGGGGCCACCTATCCTGGAGGGTCCCATGGGCTGAAGTGGGAAAGGGATCCAGCCCAAAGTGGGCTGGGGCGCCACTTTCCCCTAGGGCCCATGCGCCTAGTGTGGGGAAACCCTAAAGGAAGAGTCCTAGGAGGGGAAGGCACCTCCTAGGTGCCTTGGGGGGGAGGGAATCCTCCCTTGGCCGCCACCCCAAGGCCCATCTAGGGTTGCCGCCCCTCTAGGGGTGGGAACCCTAGAGGGGGCGCACCCTCCTCCCTCTCCCCTATATATAGTGAGGCCTGGGGCTGCCCATAACACGCGATCTGATCTCTGCCTGTTGGTGCAACCCTCCCTCTCTTTCTCCTCATATCTCGCGGTGCTTGGCGAAGCCCTACAGGGATTGCCACGCTCCTCCATCACCACCACGCCGTTGTGCTGCTGCTGGATGGAGTCTTCCTCAACCTCTCCCTCTCTCCTTGCTGGATCAAGGCGTGGGAGACATCGTCGGGCTGTACGTGTGTTGAACGCGGAGGTGCCGTCCGTTCGGCACTAGGATCTCCGGTGATTTGAATCACGACGAGTACGACTCCATCAACCCCGTTCACTTGAACGCTTCCGCTTAGCGATCTACAAGGGTATGTAGATGCACTCTCCTTCCCCTCGTTGCTGGTCTCACCATAGATAGATCTTGGTGACACGTAGGAAAATTTTGAATTTCTGCTACGTTCCCCAATAGTAGCCCCACCTGGTGGACCCCCGGGACCCTCCCGGTGGACCCAGTACGTTACCGATAGCACCCGAAACTTTTCCGGTGACCAAAACAGGACTTCCCATATATAAATCTTTACCTTCGGACCATTCCGGAACTCCTCGTGATGTCTGGGATCTCATCCGGGACTCCGAACAACATTCGGTAACCACGTATATCTATTCCCTATAACCCTAGCGTCATCGAACCTTAAGTGTGTAGACCCTACGGGTTTGGGAACCATGCAGACATGACCGAGACACCTCTCCGGCCAATAACCAACAGCGGGATCTGGATACCCATGTTGGCTCCCACATGTTCCATGATGATCTCATCGGATGAACCACGATGTCGAGGATTCAATCAATCCTGTATTCAATTCCCTTTGTCTAGCAGTATTGTACTTGCCCGAGATTCGATCATCGGTATCCGATACCTTGTTCAATCTCGTTACCGTCAAGTCTCTTTACTCGTTCCGTAATACATCATCCCGTGATCAACTCCTTGGTCACATTGCGCATATGATGATGTCCTACCGAGTGGGCCCAGAGATACCTCTCCGTCACACGGAGTGACAAATCCCAGTCTCGATTCGTGCCAACCCAACAGACACTTTCGGAGATACCCGTAGTGTACCTTTATAGCCACCCAATTACGTTGTGACGTTTGGCACACCCAAAGCATTCCTACGGTATCCGGGAGTTGCACAATCTCATGGTCTAAGGAAATGATACTTGACATTAGAAAAGCTTTAGCATACGAACTACATGATCTTTGTGCTAGGCTTATGATTGGGTCTTGTCCATCACATCTTCTCCTAATGATGTGATCCCGTTATCAACGACATCCAATGTCCATGGTCAGGAAACCGTAACCATCTATTGATCAACAAGCTAGTCAACTAGAGGCTTACTAGGGACATGGTGTTGTCTATGTATCCACACATGTATCTGAGTTTCCTATCAATACAATTCTAGCATGGATAATAAACGATTATCATGAACAAGGAAATTTGATAATAACTAATTTATTATTGCCTCTAGGGCATATTTCCAACAGCACTGTCGAAGCGTGTGCGTGGAGGGTCTTGCACCACTGTGGTGCTTGCAGGGCGCGTCGAGCATCTGCTCGAAGCTCATGGCGGGTTGCCATGCCGTCTTGCCGGTTTGCCAGCGCTTCGCCGCCGGGTCTGCCGCGGGCTCGGTGGCCGTGATGAGCCGGTTGTCGTGACGCGGCGCCGGCTGGTCGGCCTTGCGCTTATTGTTCTGGTGATGCTGCTGTCGTCTGCTTTCGCCGGCCGGCTTTGGAGGGGAAACCGGCTTCGCCTTGCCGGCTTCATCCAGCGCCACCTGGATCTTCATGGCGGAGTCGGTGTTGGCGTACTTGTCCGCCGTCACCATGAGCGCGGCCATGGTGGCCGGCTCAGAGCGTAAGAGTTTGTGCTTGAGGAGGGTGTCGTATCGGCACCCGCTGACGAAGTACTGGATCGCCTGGACTTCATGGACGCCCTCGCAGCTGTTCTGGAGCTCGGTGTAGCGTGCGGGGTACTCACGACCGGTCTCCGTAGGCCCTTGCACGCACATGGCGAGCTGGCTAGGGCGGCCGGTCGCTTGTAGGTCCCCGTGAAGTTGTGGACGAAGGCTTCCTCGAAGTCCACCCACGTGTTGATGCTGCTCATCGGCAGGCTGTTCAACCACGCGCGGGCCGACCCTTGGAGCATGAGCGGTGCGTAGCGCACGACGAGACGACGATTGGCACCGGTGATGCCAATGGTTGTGGTGTAGTCGGTGAGCCAGTCTTCTGGCTTGACCATCCCATTGTACTTGGGGGTGTCGCGGGGGAGCATGAATCCTTTGGGGAAGGGCTCCTCCCGGATGCGCGGGCAGAAGCACACCGGCCTGATAGCGTCGCTCTCCTCCACCTCCAGGGAGTGAGCGAGCCGATCGAGATGGTGGCGAGCGTCGGCGTCGTCGATGGCGCGTGGGCCGAGTTGACTTGTGGCCAGGCCACGGGGGGCCAGGTCGGTTGGAGCCGGACGCTGGCCATGCTGTCCGGGTCCGTGTTGGATCTCTAGGACGGGCCTGTTGCCCAATCCGCCGGCGGCTGTAGCGGCCGGGTCGCGCCGAGTCCGGGCTCGGCCGGAGTGCGCCACGCCGGGTGGCGAGGAAGCTGTGCCCAGAAGTTCGCCGGGCCTGCCAAGGCGGGCGGAGCCGGATCCCGCCGGCTTGGCGAGCTGGTTGAGACGGTCCTGCTGGGTGTTGGCGGCGTGGAGGAGTTCGCGCATCCGCCCGATGCGCTCATTCAGCTCCTCACCCGCGAGCTGGTCCAGGCCGGTTGTGGCTGCCTAGGCAGTGTGCATGTTCTTTGCTGGGGTCTCACAGACGGTTGGGACGGAGCCGAGGGCTCGGCCGATCGCCCCTCCCTGGGCACGCACATCGGTGACCCGGCTTGGCTCGGCCGCGGCAGGCGTGAATCCGTAGGCGGCATCGCGCTCCAGCTGAGCGGTGTCCAGTCGACGCTGAGTGGCGGCGAGCGTCTCGGACAGGTCCAGCATCTGCTGGCACCTTTCCTCGAGCTGGGTTCAGGCCTCAGCGACGTTGGTGGCATCGACGTCGGTGCCGATGGGGATGCGGAGGCTCTGCATCATGGCACGCAACAGATCGGACGGCTCGACCCGATCCGCTGCGGCCCTGGCTTCGGCAGCCTTCCTCATCTTGCTCGACGAGGAGGAGGCGTCGTCGCCGGTGATGAAGACCTCCACATGGACATCCATTGCCCCGACAGAAACGCCGCCGAGGGAGAGGGGAGAGTCGGAGTAGCTGAGCACCTCGCTGGGGTACTCGTCGGCCGCGAACGCATCGGAGATGCGCAGCGCGGTGAAGGAGGCGGCAAGCGCACCGACGATGTCGTCCGCCAGTGCTACAGACTTGTCGGTGTAGGAGAAGGGCCACTTCTGAAGCATGCTCCCGGGCAGCTCCTCGAGCTACCCCACGGAGGGCGCCAACTGTCGTGGTGGGCACGCGGCAGATGCCAAGGGATGGCAAAAGAGAGGAGGAGGCTCGAGGGCGCTGGTGGACTCCAGAGGCGAGGTTGGCATGAGCGAGCGCGGGACGCCGGACATACCCAGGTTCGGGGCTCTCTGGAGAGATAATACCCCTAGTCCTGCCGAGTGTAGTTGGATGATCGATAGTATAATGTTGCTCCTAGAGCTGTATGGAGGAGGAAGGAAGCTGGCCAAGGCTTGGACTGCTCCTTCTCTCCAGTGTTGCTGTTTTGTGGCTAGTCCTATGCTTACTTGCTTTTCTCTCGTATGTGTTTTTTGCTTGCCCTCTCGCTCGCCCGCCTATATGATCGTGGGCTCCCGGGGGGTTTTATAGTCCAACCTCTGGGGGTACATGATATGTCTCCAACGTATCTATAATTTTTGATTGCTCCATGCTATATTATCTACTGTTTTGGACTATATTGGGCTTTATTTTCCACTTTTATATTATTTTTGGGACTAACCTGCTAACCGGAGGCCCAGCCCAGAATTGCTGTTTTTTTGCCTATTTCAGTGTTTCGAAGAAACAGAATATCAAACGGAGTCCAAACGGAATGAAACCTTCGGAAACGTGATTTTCTCATCACATAAGATCCAGGAGACTTGGACCCTCCGTCAAGAAAGCCACGAGGCAGTCACGAGGGTGGAGGGTGCGCCCCCCCAGGGCGCGCCCCCTGCCTCGTGGGCCCCTTGAAGCTCCACCGACGTACCTCTTCCTCCTATATATACCTACGTACCCCCAAACGATCGGGGATGGAGCAAAAAACCTAATTCCACCGCCGCAACTTTCTGTGTCCATGAGATCCCATCTTGGGGCCTGTTCCGGAGCTCCACCAGAGGGGGCATCGATCACGGAGGGCTTCTACATCATCATCCAAGCCCCTCCGATGAAGTGTGAGTAGTTTACTTCAGACCTACGGGTCCATAGTTAGTAGCTATATGGCTTCTTCTCTCCTTTTGGATCTCAATACAATGTTCTCCCCCTCTCTCGTGGAGATCAATTCGATGTAATCTTATTTTTGCGGTGTGTTTGTTGAGACCGATGAATTGTGGGTTTATGATCAAGTCTATCTATGAATAATATTTGAATCTTCTCTGAGTTCTTTTATGTATGATTGGTTATCTTTGCAAGTCTCTTCGAATTATCAGTTTGGTTTGGCCTACTAGATTGGTTATTCTTGCCATGGGAGAAGTGCTTAGCTTTGGGTTCGATCTTGCGGTGTCCTTTCCCAGTGACAGAAGGGGCAGCAAGGCACATATTGTATTGTTGCCATCAAGGATAACAAGATGGGGTTTTTATCATATTGAATGAAACTATCCCTCTACATCATGTCATCTTGCTTAAGGCGTTACTCTGTTTTTAACTTAATACTCTAGATGCATGCTGGATAGCGGTTGATGAGTGGAGTAATAGTAGTAGATGCAGGCAGGAGTCGGTCTACTTGTCTCGGACATGATGCCTATATACATGATCATACCTAGATATTCTCATAACTATGCTCAATTCTTTCAATTGCTCAACAGTAATTTGTTCACCCACCGTAGAATACTTATGCTCTTGAGAGAAGCCACTAGTGAAACCTATGGCCCCCGGGTCTCTTTCTCATCATATTAATCTCCATCACTTTATTATTGCTTTGCTTTTACTTTGTTTATACTTTTTACTTTGCATCTCTATACCAAAAATACCAAAAATATTATTTATCATCTCTATCAGATCTCACTTTCGTAAGTGACCGTGAAGGGATTGACAACCCCTAAGCGCGTTGGTTGCGTTGAGCTATTGTTTTTGTGTAGGTACGAGGGACTCGCACGTAGCCTCCTACTGGATTGATACCTTGGTTCTCAAAAACTGAGGGAAATACTTACGCTACTTTGCTGCATCATTCTCTCATCTTCGGGGAAATCCAACGCAGTGCTCAAGAGGTAGCAGTACAATGGTAATGTTACAAGTCGGTGGGTCCGTATTGTCGGTGTCCGGGGACCCCGACTGGGTCCTGCTGAGGGCTTGTGGTTCGCCGGGTTCCCCTAGGTGCGGGCCTCGCATGCCTAGGGGGACTATGCGCCATCTTGTCGATCGTCAGGGCGTGGCCGAGTCGAGTCGCGTATAGTGCTCTCCATCAGATTGCCGCTTGTTGTCATCAGCGGTGAAGGCGGGGGCACTGTAGCCACGCCGGCCCTGGTCAGCGGGTAGGTGAGGGGCATTGTTGCCACGTTCCTGCTGACTAGAGGCATGGGCGGGGCACTGTTGCATCGGTCATTGTTGAGTGAAGACTCGTCCCCATCATACGGCCTGGATGGGACGGGAGTTGACCCGCGGCTGGATTGCGTAGAATGCCACGGGTGGCGCTGGCTTGTCGAGGAGGCTTTGGTCGTGTCGGGTTCGGCTGTCTTGCGCTAGTTGTTGGGGCCGAGTCGACGTGTCTTGCCGGGTCGGCTAGTCTGGCTGGCTTGCGGGGCTTGGCCGGGTCGAGCGACCCGGCCAAGCGTGTGCCGATATTGAGGGGCGGTGCCTGCCCCGTTGTTTTTTGAAGAGGATCCGGGTTCCGTTGCCTGCTTGGGGTCCATCCCCCCGACAGTAGTCCCCGAAGTTGTGAAGGTCCACCATCTTCGGATGAGTGGGCCTTCGCAGTTTCCCCCTTAAGCAAGGTGGATTCTACGAGCGCCGGGTCCGGCAACACCCGCTGTGTGCCGGTTTTCTCAGAATCCGGATCGTGGCATCCCGGCCATGGCGGGGACCGAGAAGTCCGCCGAATCTTGGGGCAATCCCTCGGGCTTTGCACGGGCGCCATGTGGTGCCCGAAAGTCGGAGGGGCCTGACAGGCCACGCTCGTGACGGGACCGGGCGACGGGCTGGGGCCCACCGCCGCGCACCCTCGACCCAAGCATGCAGATTTATTGCGGCGTCTGGGGGTCGGTTGCTCTTCCCCGGGGCAGTTACTGCGCGTGTATGTGCGCACTTATTGTGGGGTAGTGGAACGGGCGCGTGCAGACAATCCCACTTCCCCACTTCCCCACATTTAATCCAAGGGTTATAAATCGAGGGGCAGGGGGCGACGGACATTATTCTCGCGCGCCCTCCTGTCCCTTTGCTCTCGCTCCGCTCTTTGCAACTGACGCACTGCGGTGCCTGCTGCTCCGAGCAGAACTCCTTCGCCGTCCATCTTCCCTCTTCTTCCTTTTATCATGTCACTGCCATCGGGCTCCTGGATGGGTTGAAATGTCACCTCCGAGGACATCACCCAACTCCGGGCGACGCGGCACCTGCCGCGGGAGACGGACATCGGCGTCCTCCTGCCGCGCAGTGTGCAGAGGCCTCGGCCCGAGGGGCAGGAGCGCGTGGTCTTCCTCACGCACTTCGAGTGCGGATTCGGGCTGCCGGTGAGCACCTTTTTTCACGCGTTCCTGGAGTTCTTCAGGCTCCAGCCGCATCATCTTGGCGCCGGCGCCATCGTCCAGCTCTCCGGCTTCGTCACCCTCTGCGAGGGGTACCTGGGGGTCAAGCCTATGACCGACCTCTGGGCGTGCTTCTTCTCCTTGAAGCAGCAGGGCCCGTCGGCCGGGGAGTTCGCCGATTGCCGGGTTCCCCTAGGTGCAGGCCCCACATGCCTAGGGGGACTGTGCGCCGTCTTGTCGATCTTTAGGGCGTGGCCGAGTCGAGTCGCGTACAGTGCTATCCGTCAGATTGCCGCTTGCTATCGTCAGCGGTGAAGGCGGGGGCACTGTAGCCACGCCGACCCTGGTCAGCGGGTAGGTGAGGGGCACTGTTGCCACGTTCCTGCTGACCAGAGGCATGGGCGAGGCACTATTGCCTCAGTCATCATTGATTGAAGACACGTCCCCATCATATGGCCTGGATGGGACGGGAGTTGACCCGCAACTGGATTGCATAGCATGCCACGGGTGGCGCTGGCTTGTCGAGGAGGCTTTGGTCGTGCCGTGTTCGGCTGTCTTGCGCTAGTTGTTGGGGCCGAGTCGACGTGTCTTGCCGGGTCGGCTAGTCTGGCCGGCTTGCGGGGCTTGGCCGGGTGGAGCGACCTGGCCAAGCGTGTGCCGATATTGAGGGGAGGTGTCAGCCCCGTTGTTTTTTGAAGAGGATCCGGGTTCCGTTGCCTGCCCGGGGTCCATCCCCCCGACAGGTCTTTTCATGATCAGGTTGAGAAACGGGTATTTGTGAAAACCATAATATCCATCAAGGAAGAAAAAGTGTGTATGCTTAGATAATCTTTCAAGCATTTGATCAATAAAAGGGAATGGGTAATGATCTTTTCTAGTTGCTTTATTTAATTTTCTAAAATCTATTACCACTCTATAGCCTATAACAATTATTTGTGGGATAAGTTCATTCTTATCATGTAACATCCCAATTTTTAATTTGGATATTATACATAGGTCATCATATGCATATCATATTTTATTTTCATTTTGGTTGAGATCCTAGAAATCTTAAGCAACTCAAGGACCCAAGGAGAGAGTTGGGGATTTCACAAATTTTCATATTTGATTTTTTCTCAAATTTGAAAAGAGGATCAATTTGATTTTTATATTTTTCTCTCCAATTATTTCCAATATTAAAAATAAAAGAGAGAAGATAATGTGACTTCTTCAAAAAGAAAGGAATATTGGCAAAGAAAATTTAAAATCAAATTAAAATTTTATTTGCTATTTTATTTGAATTAGAAAAATATGCATTTTTGAAAATTGCATTTTTAGGCCAGAAAAATGTTCACCTTGTTCAAAATATTAGGTTTAGATGGTGAAAATTGTTTCTGGTATTTTCAGAATTTTTTTATATTTTAATAGGATATTTCTTTCACATGAAATTTATTTTAAAAAAGTGTCGGACCAACCGGGCCGAAGGCCCAGCCGGCCCACCAGGCCGTGCCGCCGCCTTCCTCCCGGGCGGGAGGAGTCCCGCCGCCGCGGGGATGCCGAGGAGTCCGAGCCGGACTCCCCTCGCGCCGCCCCCTCACCAAAGGAAGCCGCCGCCCCGCCCCCTTTAAAGCCAGACTGCCCCGCCGCCTCCTCTTCACCCCACCCCAAGCCCGCAGCCGCCCGCGCCGCTAGCCACCACCGTCGCCGCAGCTCACGCCACCGCCCGCCGCCCGCAAGCCGCCGCCGCACTTCGCCCCGCTCCGCGCCTCCACCCCGCGCTACTAGCCACCACCGTCCACCGGAGCCGCTGCCTCGCTGCCTCGCTGAAAACCGCCGCCGACCCCACCGGTTTTTAGGTATAAACCTAGATCAGTTTTTTTAGGTTTCGTCGGTTTAATTTTTTCGGTTCTACGGTTTTAGATCATTTTTTAGGGTTCGCTAGTTAGCGAACATTTTCTGTTCAGTTTGTTTTAACGAACGCGTTCATTAGTAAGGTCTTCATAGCGAATGTTTATTCGATTAGGTTTTTATTTTATTTTATTTTTCGGCTAGGGACCTATCCGCGAATACTTTTATCACAGATTAGTCCCCAATTTTCAAACCCTCGCAACTTTTTGCTCATTTATCCAAATCCAGTGAAACCAACGCCAAAATCTTAGTCTTGTTCCCCTCTTTCCAGATAATCATCTTGAACATGATTTTGATAAATTAAAATTTTGGTTTCAAGCAGATTTGAATTTGAACTTCTTTTGATCGTAGTTTGAGTTTCGTTGCTCCGATTTGGTTGATTCTTTTTGAAAATCGAAGCTCTTCAGTTGAACTTCCAGTTGGATCTTTTCATTTGAGTTTTACCCTTGTATCTTATGCTTGAGTGCTTATGTATGCTATTGTTTGTTCACGATAGAGTTTCCGGAGTGCGAAGCGTGCTACTACGAGTCACTAGGGTTTTCAGATCATCGGCAAGGCAAGTAACACTTTGATCATACACCTTATTACCCAGTTTTTATGCATTAGCTTAAATCCTCAAACATTGCATGAGTAGGATCTTTTTAACATGTGGGTATTGGGAAGTAGTTGATGAGGTAGAACCTATTGTCTTTATTTCAAACCCTGGGAGTTACTTCTACGTTATGCTTATATTGCCATGCTATGCTTGTAGACGTGGTTTGGTTTGAGTGGTCCATGACAGATGTGAGAGTTTTAATTAATGGTTAAACTTAAGGTGGCTACTTTAATACACATCTGGGTGGATTGGTTGAGGCACCCTAGAGCACCCAGTGGTTTTCTGGGCACCTGGAGCAATCCAGCGTTGTCCTAGGATATCCCGGAGTACCCGTGTGATCATCCTATGGAATGCCACCCAGGCTCAAAGGGATCATAACATTATTCATGCTGGAAACTTCCGTGTCCAGCCACAAGCCATTATGGGCTCTGGCATGGTTGAGTATGTTGTGTGACCTCTTTCAGTGGTAGGCTAGCAGATGTAGGGGATGTAGGTGGTACTGTCTACCCAGAGTAAAGAGTTAATGCTTCTGAAAGACTGTGTCTCGGTCATCCATTTTTCAAACACCATGTAGTGCGAGAAATCCAACGGAGGATATTGAGTCTTGTGGGGAAGTGCGCAAATCTCTGCAGAGTGTATAAACTAATCATGGTTAGCCGTGTCCCCGGTTATGGACATCTTGAGTATCTGGTACTTGAATTATTGATTTGATCTCATCACTCTATTTTATTAATTTGTTGGGCTGATGATTATTAATTTGGGATTGAGTTGGAGGAACCTTCTTAATGTTTTCAAAAAACTTTGTAGTTAAATAAAATATATTCCTTTGTTGTAGGGAAAAACTAGTTTTCTGGAAAAATAACCATAGAAGCCTCCACCAGCCAAATATGCATATAGTTATAACTGTTACTTATTCATTGCTCTATAGTGTTATCTTGCCAGCATATTCCATGTGCTTACCTACACATGCTGCAACGTATTATGTTGCAGATTTTTCAGATGAAGAGTAAGGTGCGCTAGGTCCTTGTCGTGCACTTAGCTATGCCGTTGGAGTTGATGGACTCATTTACCTTCGAAGTTTCCGCAGTTATCTTATTTAGATGGCCTTCAGCCATATAATTGTAATAAGTTCTCTCTTTGAGACATTTGATGTAATAAGTGTGTGATTGCACTCTGCTATAAATCCTCGAGTACTGTGTGTGTCAGCATTACCAATGCAGGGATGACACTTATACACAGAGATTTGACCATCTTAGGTCGGATCGCTACATATCATTAGGAACAACAGTTATACCTCCTTTCTTAGGGACACAATGAACAGGACTTACCCATCTACTATCAGCTATAGGATAGATTATACCTGCTTCCAGGAGTTTTAATATTTCCGTTCTTACCACTTCTTTCATATTCGGATTTAACCGACGTTAGTGATCAACAACGGGTTTAGCATCAGGTTCCATATTAATTTTCTGCTGACATAGAGTGGGACTAATACCCTTTAAATCATCAAGAGTATATCCAATAGCAGCTCGGTGCTTCCTTAGAACTTTCAATAATCTTTCTTCCTCATGTTCTGAAAGGTTAGCACTAATAATAATAGGGTATATCTTCTTTTCATCAAGATAAGCATATTTCAAAGTGTCTGGCAATTGTTTTAATTCAAACATAGGATCACCTTTCGGTGGTGGAGGACCTACTAGAGTTTCAATAGGAAAATTGTGTTTAAGTAGAGGACGTTGTTCAAAGATTTTTTTATCTATTTCATGTCTTTCATGCATATGTAAATCATTTTCATGGTCAAGCAAATACTGTTCTAAAGGATCAGTAGGTGGTACATCAATAGAAGCAAGAGCAATTAATTCATCCTTACTAGGCAATTCTTTTTCATGAAGATTTCTACTAAACTTGGAAAAATTAAACTCATGAGACTCATTACCAAAACAAACACCGACAGTTTGTTTCTTGCAATTTATCTTAGCATTAACGGTGTTCAAGAAAGGTCTACCAAAGATAATGGGACAAAAGTCATCTTGTGGGGAACCAAGAACAAGAAAATCAGTAGGGTATTTTATTTTCCCACACAAGGCTTCAATATCTCTAACAATCCCAATTGGTGATATAGTGTCTCTATTAGCGTGTTTAATAGTAACATCTATTTCTTCTATCTCCGCGGGTGCTATGTCATTCATAATTTCTTGATATAAGGTATAAGGAATAGCACTCACACTATCACCTATGTCACATAAACCATGATAACGGTGATCTCCTATTTTAACTGAGATGATGGGCATGCCAACAACAGGTCTATGTTTATCCTTTTTACCAGGTTTAGCAATTCTAGCAGCTTCTTCACAGAAGTAAATAACATGCCCATCCATATCTTCTTCCAAGAGATCTTTAACCATAGCAATACTAGGTTCTACCTTAATTTGTTCATCAGGTTTAGGTGTTCTAGTATAGCTTTTGTTAACCACAGCTGAAACTTTAGCATATTCCTTTATCCTAACAGGGAAAGGTGGTTTCTCAATATAAGCAGAAGGAACAACTGGATCAACATTATAAAGTATAGTTTCTTCTTTAACTGGTACCGGTTCTTTAATTTCCTATTTAATAGGTCGGTGATATTTAAACCACTTCTCTTTAGGGAGATCAACATGAGTAGCAAATGATTCACAAAAGGAGGCTACTATTTCAGAGTCAAGTCCATATTTAGTGCTAAACTTTTGAAAAGCATCGGTATCCATAAAAGATTTAACACAATCATAATTAAGTTTAATACCTCACTCTTTACCTTCGTCGAGTTCCCAATCTTCAGAGTTGCGTTTAATTCTTTCCAAAAGATCCCACCGGAATTCAATAGTCTTCTTCATAAAAGAACCAGCACAAGAGGTATCAAGCATGGTTTGATCATTATGAGAAAGCCGAGCATAAAAATTCTGGATAATAATTTCTCTTGAGAGCTCATGATTGGGGCATGAATATAACATTGACTCAAGCCTCCCCAAAGCTAGAGCGATACTTTCTCCTTCACGAGGCCAAAAATTATATATATAATTCCAATCACGATGAACTAGATGCATAGGATAAAAATTTTGGTCGAACTCCAATTTCAAACGATTCCAATTCCAAGATCCAATATCATCGCATAGCCTATACCATGCCATTGCTTTTCCCTTCAAATATAAATGAAAAACCTTTCTCATAACTTCATCTAAGGATAAACCTGCAAGCTTGAACAATCCACAAATTTGTTCTACATATATTAAGTGCATATCAGGATGTTCGGTTCCATCTCCTGCATAAGGATTAGCTAGCAGGTGTTCTATCATACCCGAAGGAATTTCATAGTCAATATTTTCAGTAGGTGCAGTAGGTTGAGGGGTAGCTAATTGTGGTTCCGGACAAGGTGAAGATACCGCGAACAAACCCCTCAAAGGATTGTTTTCCATAGTAACAAGTGACAATAAATTTCAGCACACTATATAAATGTTTCCTTACCAATTTCCACTTACCAAAGATGCTTCACTCCCCGGCAACGGCGCCAGAAAATAGCCTTGATGACCCACAAGTATAGGGGATCAATTGTATCTCTTTTCTATAAGTAAGAGTGTCGAACCCAACGAGGAGCAAAAGGAAATGACAAGTGGTTTCACTACAAAAAAAGACACATCTGTGACATTTTGGGCTGAACGAAATTTTTTTCTGTCATACTTATGACACTTATATGAAGATAATTGTGACAAAACCCGGTATCATCATAGATGTGGTGGAGTCCTACTTCTATGACAAAAAATCATGACAAAAATGGCCTTTTTATCCTGGGTGGGCCAGAGACGCAGCTGCATGACATTCTTTGGGTCGTCCATGACGGAATAACCATGGTAGAAGTGAGGGCGAGGAAAATATCGGGGAGTTCCCGGTTACGGTGGGTGGTCGGGGGCCGAGCGATGCACGTTTCTCTGGTATGTACGTACGTGTGTGCGAGGCATTGGGCTCTAACTGAACCTGAGCGATTGCACTGCAGGCTACGCATTACTGAACCCAAGCGATCAATCGATCCCTTGTTGTTAACTAAACCTGAGTGATTCCTTCACTACTGCTGCTAACTGAAGCCGACTGATGCTACCTCTGGATGAATAGTGAGTGTTGTTGGGGGGGTTGGATGAACAGTTCCCGGTGGGGGGTTGGATGAATAGGACCCCATGGTAGTAGAGGCCGTCGCCGCTGGATGAACAGTACCCCGATCGATCGAGCCAGTGGATGAACAAGACCCTGTGGAGGGCTGGATGAACAATAGCCGGTGGAGGGCTGGTTGAATAGTAGCCGGTGAGGGCTGGATGAACAGTAGCCCATGGAGGGGTGGTTGAACAGGAGCCCGTGCAGAGGGCTGGTTGAACAGTAGCTGATGGAGGAGCACGCGGTGGAGGCTGGATGAACAGGAGCCCGTGGATGAACAGTCGCAGGTGGAGGCTGGAGGAGGTCGACGGTGGATGAACAGTAGCCCCATGGAGGCAGTCGACGGTGGAGATGAACAGTATCCCATGGAGTCCCGTTTTGTGGTACACCACACCCCTCCCGATGAACAAGACCCCCGTTTCAACCGTAGCGCTCCAACACAAGTATGTTTCCTCCATTTTGCGGTACGCCACACCCCTCCCGATCAACAAGACCCCGTTTCGACAGTAGGAGGTCCATTTCCTCCGTTTTGCGATACTCCAGACCCCTCCCGATGAATAGGATCCCGTTTCGACCGTGGCCGGTCGAACACAAGGCCGTTTCCTCCGTTCTGCGGTATGCCAGCCCTCGTTTCCATCGGCTGTTCCGACCAAGCTGGTTGGCTCCCGATGAACACGACGATGCATTCCGTTCTGACCCAGCCGGTTGCCTCGCCATGAACACGACGATGGCACAACTTCTCCATTCCGACCCAGCCATGTACATGAGCCCTGGCCATACGTATGCATGAGTAGGCGATCGAGACCCTGCCCGTATGTACATATGTGGCCGTATTTTCTTTCTTGCACCCTGGCCGCTGTACGTACGTGTACATGCTACGTGAGTACCTCTACTACGACACGTGCGCGCCTCTACATCAACCAGTATTTACGTACACGTTCGCGACCAGAATGACAATGCTACATATGGTTCGACCAGGTGGGTCCCGACTGTCAGGCACTTCCTTGCGTGTGAAGCTGTAGCTGGTGGGTCCCAGCAGTCAGGGGGCGTGTCATTTTTTTGCCCGTAATATGGATGCACTTCCTTGCGTGCGAAGATTTAGCTGGTGGGTCCTAGCAGTCAGGGGGAACGCTTTTTTCATGAAATGCGGTGGCCCGTCCGGTGGTCCCTGCTGTCAGGTGGAGGAATCATTATTTTCCGCGTAATAAGGAGGCACTTCCTTGCTGTGGCCGTGGACCCAGCTGTCAGCCTCTCCATGTACAGTACTCTTCTGATTGAAGTCGTTTGTTGACCACATTGACCACGCCGCGCCGAGAGCACGGAGGCGGTGGACGACGGCGAGGCCTAGGAAGGGGACGACGCGGAGCCGGGGAAGATGTGACAGTGGATGCCCACGCGGAGAGGAGTACGAGGGTTCACTGGTTCGCCTACGGTGTGAGGCTGCCCTCGCCGTAGGGCCTGGCCAGCGGTGGGAGTAGTAGGGGCGGTGAGGCCTCCGCAGCAGCACAGCCGACCACGGGAGGCAAGAGCAGGCGACACGACCGGCGCTGCTTTGGGCGGCTGGAGCAAGAAGACCAGAGGTTGAAGAAGCACTATGGCCGTTGGATAGACATCGTACGGTCACTTGAGCTAGAACCGTTCATATTGACTAAGTTGACAAATCCCTCCGTCCCCGTCAACTTAGTAGGCCCACATGTCAGCCTCCCACTATGTTGGGTCCCAGCTAGCAGGGGGAGTATTCATTTTTTGTGCGTAATAAGGAGGCACTTCCTTGCGTGCGAAGTTATGGCTGGTGGGTCCGATCTGTCAGCAGGGGGAACGTTTTTTTGCGAAATACAGAGGCCCTTCTGGTGGGTCCCAAATGTCAGGTGGAGGAATCATTATTTTGCGTGTAATAAGGAGGCATTTCCTTGTGTGCGGTCGTGGACCCAGCTGTCAGCCTCTCCACGTAAAGTCCATGTCCGATGGATGTCATTCGTTGACCACGTTGACCATGGCGCACCGAGAGCACCAGGGCGATGGACGACGGCGAGCCCTCGGAAGGGAACGACATGGAGCCGGGGAAGACACGACAGTGGATACCCACGCGGTGGGTAGTACGAGGGTTGACTGGTTCGGCTGCCGTCGCCGGAAAATAACAGGAGGTGTGGGTGAGTAGAGGGGTAGCCAGGCCAGGGATGCGAGTATGGTGGGCCCGTGAGGCCTGTCCGGTAGCACAGCCGGCCACGGGAGGCGGGAGCAGGCGGTTCCGCCGGCGCTGGTTTGGGCGGCTAGAGCAGGAAGATCAGAGACTGAAGAAGCACGATTGCTGTTAGATTGACATCTAATGGTCTGGCGCTGGTAGAGTCGATTGTTGACTAAGTTTCTTTTTTTGAGAAACCTTGTGTACGCATGAACTTAGTAGGCCCACAAGCCAGCCTCCAAATTTGTGGCAGACAACATAGAGCACATTTGCTATTTCTTTAATAATTTGCAACCCATTTGCTAATTGTTAAGTAATTTATTATAGCCCATTTTCTGCCCAGGACCACGGTCAAAAAGTTCAACCTTATTTTGCATATTTTGGTGTAGTCTGAACTGTTGTAATCCCAAAACGATAAACATTTTTTAAGAACTTATTGATTTGCCAAAAAATCATTTTGTTTTTGTAAGCAAACAAGACGTGGGACAATTGAGTTGGTTTAAGGGAAAACCAGTGGGTAAAAAAATAGCACTGGGAGGGAAAACAACAACAAAAATAAGGATGTAAATATGAAAAGGGAACTTTATGTATTTTCAATATAATGGTACGTGTATATGAACTAGTAAAACTATAGGTAGAGATTAGAAAACGAAAGTAGGACATGGCGTTTCAAGAGGAAAATAGAATTGGGTTGTGCGTTTGATTCAGTAAAAAAACTGCCTGCGGATGTTGTAAGACAAAATACAACTAACGGTGGCGGGCCAGAGGTCAGTAAATACTTTCTGGATCTTTGTGTCCCGTTGTCGTCATGGGCTAGGCCTGTTAAAAATAAAGCCAAGCCCGGGCAGTCTACAGCCCAGTTGAAACTTGCTCGACCTGAAAAAACAATATACCTGCTCAATAAACGAGAGAATTTTGCAAGTATAGACTGATAACTGGGATGCAGCAGGTATATTGTTTTTTCATTGTGATAATAAGTGCATGCACTTGTTTCGAAAAATTTGGAGAACTAGGAATTTGAATGGCATGTGCTTATGCTAGCCATCAAATAAAAATCAGGTGCCTGAAAATTCATTTCGAAACAAATGATTCAGCTTTATATCCACGTCGACCCTCAACATGATGGTTGGAAGCAAATGCCAAGTTCATACCGAAAGATTGTTAACAGCAATTCCAACTTGCGGACGACAAGGTAGTACAAGTACTAATACCAAAATAACTTATAATATTTTTATTCCTGGCCCTAGTGTTCGTCTGGTAGAAAATCTTGTAGAGGACCAGCTCCCGCTCCTTCTCTTGCTCCAGGTCCCCGAGGTGGTACTGGTGCATCACCCAGTTGGTCCTCTGCTGGTCGAAGTTCTTTTTTTGCGGGAATGGTTGAAGTTCTTGTTGGTGTGCAGCACCAGAACCTTTTTGCTGCCCACCTGCCGGCCATTGACCATCACCAGCAAGGTATTGCCGGTCTTATGCCACATCGCGTGCATACCGCACTCCGACTGTATCTTGCGACGCGTCCACGTGCCCCTTTTGAACGCCCTGGAATTGCGCTGGAAGAAATGCTTGCTTAGGCCACTCAGTGTGATACCTGCAGTATTGTGGAATACATGTTTTAGTGCACGTAGCTGGCATTTTCATAACATCTTTGGCATGTTGCAGTCACTTGTTTCACTTTTTATTAACTGTAAAATTGTAATTTCTTCACTACGTTTGCGTCTGAAAAGAAAAATAGAGCTATAAACAAAGGAATATGTTTGTGCAAGTAGACGGCCGATCGGTGTCTTACCTGGAAGTTTCTCAGGATGGGTGCAGCATATGCCGTGCTCGCTGTCGATGGTTAGTATGAACAAATCAATGAGAGGGTGACATCTCGCGCTGTCAGCACTCACTTTGGCCTCAAGGTTCTCGATCAGCTCCTGATCCGTGGGATCGAACTTGATGCCAGCCGGCAGCACCGGCCAATCCTTCTTGGAGTTGCATCGGTTAATTCCAGTTATATGGTACTCAATGTATGATCAATCAATTTTTTTAAGTGAATGATAAAATATTTCGACAGATAAGTGGTAGTACTCCAAACTTGAAGTCCACAATACCCGAACACGCCGCCGGGATTCTTGTGTCACCTCACGCACAGCGTGTTGTCACGTCAATTCAATGTGAGGACATGATGAATAATTTGACCGATGTATACTAGTACTGCTACTGTACTACATACTAGTCATATTTAGTGTCACATTTTAACCATAGGTTTAACTAACAAAGTGTCAATGCATGTCACCGAAAGTTATTCCATTGGAAACTATGTTCAAATACGAATAAAATGATATAATTTTTTGTGACATGCATTAACATTTAGTTAGTGAAATTTATGGTCAAAATTTGACACAAATTACGAAGGGGTCCAGTAAACCAGGAGGGAGGTAGTAGTATGAGTAGCACAATATACGGTGTAGAGGACTAGTACAAATTTAAAAATGGGGTAAGAAGTTAGATGGTTGTGCGACAGATTTTGTAGGCTACATGAGTAATACAAAATATAATTCCCATTGGACAACACTTTCACCAACAAGTACACACTTGAAGCCTAATTGATATATATATATATAAATGGCTTCTGCATAGCATCTCCATCATCATTATCAAAACATCCTATGCAGGTGAGTTAGGATGCACTTGATCACAGAAAGGTTTCTATCCTTCAAACCAGAGGTGTGCTTCAAACTAACAATAGTACATAATATCCAACAAAAGAGGGTCATGCTACAACAGCAGGATACATGGCTCAGTCCAGATATCAGTACGAATCAAGTTGTGCATATTTGTTGTTGGCATGAACCACATCGCCGCATGTCGGGTTTGCAAAAGCCATCCATCGCATGGAAGCCTGATGCCTTTCACACATTGAAGATTATCTGGCAACAAGCTGTGTCGATGAATCTCTGGATATGGTGATTCATGAAACCCATGGTATGATGTGTAAACACAGTTCCCCTGGCGAATGGAAGTTGCATAGCACGGTAATCATCACCGGTGATATGATCGATGATTGGTTGGATGATCAGATAATTGAGCCCGAGGGACATGGAGTGGTTATCGAGGCCATAGGCCCGCCTCCGGTTGAATACGCCTGGCCCAACGGAGCTAGGATCTTTCTCGAACATGAAGCAGCCATAGCCATCAATGTCATGAACGCCCCAGGCATTGTCCTATATGTGGTTTGATGAAATGGTTTGGTCAATTTGGTATGTGGAAGACCGCCGTTAGCTGAACAAGCGATAAACCACCACCCATCGGCTGGTATGATTCCAGGTCCTGGAATCATGAAGGCCAGCGCATTTGCGTCTGCTGCAACAATTCAAATTGGAGACCAAAAGGACCAAAATAAACAATCATGTTCAAAGTATGTGTGGAATTAAGATTATTATAACAGTGACACATATCATACACAGAGAATTGCAATGTCGTGGTCATAATCATACCCCAGGTTAAAAAATAAGCCAATGGCTTTCATATTCTAGCAATATATCATGGTTCAAACAACAATGAGTGGAAAATATATATGAAAGGGCCTACTCATATTCTACCATAGCACTTACTACAGTTATCATATCAACTCTAAGAAATAACATGCGTTGTTAAAAAAATCCTGGAAATGAGAGTAACATATAGCAATCATGAGGTTATACTCATAATATCTATTCTAACAATCATTAGATGCTAATTCTTCTCATATCAACTCTAACAATAACACGTGTGGTCATAAAAATCTAGGAAATGAGAGAATCATATAGCAATGATGTGGTTATAGACATACTATAGGCATGTTCGGATTCCCTCCTCCTCCACAACTCCGCTCCGGGAGCTGGAGGAGCCGTAGTTTAAAATCACGGAGTGTGGAAGGAGGCGCTCTACAGATTCTCAGATTTCACGGAGCAGGAGAATTACCGAACATGCATGTATATTCTAAATTTGTAACAATGAACATGCAGTCGTATTCATAAGGTAAAGATGAGATGAGATAGAACAATTACACGACGATAGATTCCACCAGTATAGGCAGCCATTCTGTGTGTCGGCTGCGTAAACGATGCCATCGTGCACTATAGCATGAGACAGAAATGTTGGCTAAAGAGGATTGACGATGAGCCATAACCATGTATGGCGACCGGATTCCAGATAGACTAATACCATGTTGAACACAGCAATGAGCTTGTAATCCATGTAGTCTTCTGATGGTGTGGGCACTTCGCAGATTACAACCTTCAGCAAACAGAGGTCGAGCCAAAAGCTCGACGCGTCTCGTGCGTAGTAGGAAGGAGTGTCCGGCGGGCCGCGAGGCTCGATGGCGGCGGTATCCAATGATGGAAGGGTGATCTCTCGCTGGGTGTAGATATCCACGAGACGCCATGGACTACCGGATTGGTGGATGAGGATGGTCCAGTTGGCCTTCATGCCCTCCCAGTAGTGGCCGCACATGAAGGATAGGTGGATGGGTAGTGGTAGCATGTCGAGGGGCACCACGGCAACCTCCGTAGGATCGTCAAGTCGGTGTCTGAGCCACCTGCGAGGATCGGGCATCACGTCGGTTGCAGACGAGTAGACGGTACAAAGACACCGAGCATGCGGCCAGACGGACGGTGCTGAGCGGGTCCATACGATTACAGATCTGCTCCAAGAGAACATCGGGGAGGGAATTCCAGTCGCGGCTCTGCATGTCAATCGGTTCTGCCATAGGTTTTTTTAGGGCGCTGAGTGACTGGCGTTTTCGGTGCCTGCGAGCCAGCGGGCAAGTGGATTCGGGCGGGTGAGCAAAGAAGATGGAGTGTGTGGCCGAGCAGTGAGCGGGGGGAAATGTTGTGTGGGCGACAATGGGGAAGAGAGGAGGAAGAAGAGTGAAAGACGGGGAAGAAAGTGCATTAAATCTCAATTCTACTAGTACTACTACCAGGATATACCGTCCTTCGGAGTGTAAATAGTTACACCGATGACATGTGGGTCTACCTCAAGAGGGCCCATATGTCAGTTAATGGAGGAGAGAGGTGCGTATTCATATTTGCGGAAGCATGCTCCACTCGCAAACATGATGGCAGTACTGGGTAAGGCTGATTTAGTAACACCAACACACTGGTTCAGCTTATTAATTAACTGTCCCATCTGCTGTAGCATGTATTGTCACTTCACTGTGAAGACTAGTTGAGTAATTCTGTCTGACCGAGATGGGGAATAATGGATCGCGAAGACTTCCTATCTACAGTATCCATATGCCTGTAAGCTCAGGCAACTCCCAATGCTCCGCCTTGTACAAGTGCTAAGGCCGTCATGTAGGCAAAAAGTCTGATGTGGCAAGTTAATTAAGAGGAGAGAGATACGTGTGGTGACCCCAGTACTAAGCGCGAGAACCTAGACAAAAGACTTAAATGGAAGAATCCCACCAATGCATGAAGAACTTTAGTTACAAAATCATTAAAGAAAGGATGCTTAGCACCAACAAGTTAAGCACCTATGCATTGGGATCTTTAGTTGCTAAAGTTTTTAATGTGCTTAGAACCCCATGTAATCATCGATGCATTGGAAGTAGCCTCATCCTGTCCAACAAGATGAAACATTGGCCAAGGCACCCAGCGCCAATAATGTAGGAGTACTAGTACTACCTCCTTTCCGTTTTATAGGGCTCGATTCAAAAATATCATCAACCATGGTAGATGATGAGTGGTGGAATAATTTTTGTAGTTTGCAAAAACACTCAATTAATGCACTCGTTTTCCTCAAAAAAATTATGTTTACCAATGTATTAATTTTGTGCCAAACTTTGACCATCTACTCCCTCCATCCAAGTGAATAAGTCATCTTTGGTTGTGCACCGTGACAGAGGAGGGAAAAACAAGAGAACTTAATGTTTATTTGCTACTCCCTCCGTTCCTAAATATTGTCCTTTTAGACATTCAAATGGAATACAACATACGAATGTATGTAGATATATTTTAGAGTGTAGATTCACTCATTTTGCTCCGTGCGTTGTCACTTGTTGAAATCTCTAGAAAGACAAATACTCCGTATTTGGGAACAGAGGGAGGCTTTTACTCCGTACTTGGGAACAGAGGGAGTATCACCATATGGAGGGAACAGAGGAAGCTTGAAATATGAACATGTCAATGGGAGGGAGTAAAAGCCTCATGCATGCATGCCACATGCAACACTCACACGTACACATGGACGCACGCAACACTCACGCACCCATGCGGCACATAGCACACAACGCAACACACATGCTCACGCTCAAGTGATCAGCCTACTCCCTACGTTCCTGAAAGACTATACAATTTAGAGATTTACACATTGACCAGGGCATAATTAATGCCCAAAAGTAGCAGACTTATGTGTGCATGCGACCATTGAGAGAAGAGGATTAAATGAAGGTTGTTGCATGCTTTAATTAAGGATAGACATGTAGCCTATAGCTAGAGCACAAGTTGGTGCATAGTCAATCAATATCGATTTTAGATTAAAGGCTAAATGCATTGGAAGTGTAGATGTACACTCTTTGTTTTTAGCCGATGTACACTATTTGTTGGAAGACCGAGGGAGTACACGTGCATGCACTAACATACACAGTCAGGGTGGTTCGCGCGCAAGGGTTGGACTCCTGTCGCGCCTGCGTAAAGTTTTATTTAACTGATTTCTTTGCTCTGCCAACTGACAAGTGGGACCCAGAAACCATGTGACAATTTAACCAGTAAACAAAGTGCCATGTCCACTATGTGGCCGGTCAGTAGGGTGCAATACAGTGCTCTATGATGAGCTAGTGATCGTATAATCACCGCAAAACTATATATAGTGACCGTAAAGAGCATATTGTTACATACATTGACCGCCGGTGTATTTTTCTCGTTTCAAATTAAGCCATATTAACCGGAAAGGACTAGTACTAGTACTACTTTGATGTGTCCCGTCAACTCGCCGAACAAGGAGAAGCTTGCTTACTACGCCTCTCCCTCGCCCACGCGTGCGGTGGCTCGCGGGACGAGGAGAGGGTTTTGACTACAGCGCCCTCTCCCTCGCCCTCGCGATGGACATGCAGTAGTTAAATTGGTGTCAGATTGCCAGAAGCATATTGTACTGTAGTATCATCATTGTTGGACCTTCTGAAGAGGCAAAGAGCAAAGTGCAAGGTTCACACGAGTACGAACTGTTGAACCTCCCGAAGAGGCAAAGAGCCAAGCGCAAGGTTTTATAGGAGTTGTCGTCCTAGCAGGAGTATTACAACAATACTGAACAATGCTACTGTATGATGCCGCCACGTCACCTATATCCAAAGTTGTGCCACCTTTTTTCTCAAAGAGCGTGTTGGAGCCCGTGCAACAACCACACAAGTTGCACGTACACATAACACATTTACTAGTAATAAATTCTAAAGAACAAATGCCAGTATGCCACACAAGTTCATCTCCAATTCATGTGATAAATTTGTGCATGACTAGTCTACATATATTCACAGCGCTACCGTTCACAATTTACCATACCCCACTTACACGTTATAGATGGGCTACATGTCCTCCTCCAGGTTCCAGTCCCAGGTGTTCTTCATGGATGGCACGATCCATAGCGGCGGGCAACAGGAATCATTGTCGCAGCTTTCTAGTCCGGTTCCACATGATGGAGACTCATCCAAGCTGAAGCGGCATAAATCAGGGATAGCGTGTCCCAGCATGTCGTTCATCCGGCGATGCGCACTAAAGTCACAACCATGCTTCATGAACGGCATGCCTTCGGTGTCGTGCACGGAAGGTGGCATCCGCTTCAAAATGGGGTAGTTGTCGCCAATGAAAAGCGAGTACTCTCCAAGAGTGTTCCTCGTCACCCACGTAGCATCACGGGGGTCAAACTCAGCGTCGTTCATCTGGTACACGCAGCATCTCAGATCTGGACACATGGTGACGAACATAGTCAAGCTCCATGCATAATAATGTTGTGCTCAAATATGGCGGTCAGTAATACTGTGCAGCAAATAGTACTACTCCAGTATAGAGGAAGTAAAATAACATTATATATAGCCACTCTTGGCTACATGGATGAGATAGTAAGACATGGAAAAACAAAAATGGTGGCAGCTAGTGGGTTCAAGTCTTCAAGGGCCTAGCTAGCTATACACGTCCTCCAAGGTAAAAAGTACTCCTACTAGTACTAGTAAGTAAGTAGTACAACAACGAAAGAGAAGGCGAGAGGGTTAAAAAATATAATACTAAATGGAATACCTGGGTAGATGGTGACGGTCCGATCGTGGTAGATTGTGTGACCATGTTGCACATCAGTGGTACCATGGGTAACGGCTTCTAAGATAGTTGATCCCAATATCCCAAAGTCAGCTACAAGGTTCCAGGTTAGACCGAATCACGGATGCAAATGCACATCCAGGATCGGCGATCTTATTTTGATCGAGGGATGACTGGTCCCTGCAAAATAATGGAGTACCGTTATGGATGCAAATGATGGTTTGTGCATTCCGTTTGTAATCTCCCGTACCGTAGGATGGCAACCAGATGAAACAAGTCCCCTGGCTTGTCACCACAAAGATGCAGCCTAAATGGCACACGACGTCTTTGAACGTGTAGGGGTACAAATCTACTGCGGCCAACATGCGCCAGCCTCTACCGTTACTGCCTCTTGCATTGCTGGCAATCCTTATGTCGAACACCGCGATGAGATAGTAATCATCATAGCCACATCGCTTTGTCGACGGGTCTGCAATTGCTATCTTCTTCAATCTCATGTAGGCATCATCATACGTATTCAAGCCCAGCCAGTCCGGAAGGCTGGTCCCAATGGTTGAGAAGGGGTCTACGGGAACGGCCGCACTGCTGTGAATGTTGTGCAAAATGATGGTGGTATCCAGCCGGAGGTATGCAAGCCAATCTTCGTTGGCACCGACCCAGACCTATATATAAGACGGTGGGCAGCGGAGAAATTATGGGATGGAAATGGAATAACTAAGTACTACATGATCAAAATCCATGACTGGCCTGCTCATCGGATGAAATTTGACTACCTCTCAACGTCGGCAACTCTAGCGCAGTCAACGTGCAACCATGGCCAGGGAGCGGTGTACTGTTCGAAGGATTGTCCCATAGAAGAACCTTCTCCTCGAGGACGCATGGAAGACCAACAAGCATGGCCTTTTTCCCAAGCCTGTTTAAGCACCATCTTGAAAAAGTTGGTGCAGGAAGCACCGAGTCTTGCGGCGATGAGGACGTCGGAGCGGCATGCAATTTCTCCCAGAGGATCGTCGTCCAAGGTCTCCCAGCCCCGACGAGGAGGAGAACCACCTGGCAAATCCATGGGAGCAGCAATGAACTGCCTTCTCTTCGGGGGGAGGGGAACTGACGAGGAGGAGATAAGAGCGTAGTAATCGCAGGGCCTCGTCCCTTCCAACTATACCTCCTCGATCGTTCCTTAGCGAAGGGGTGAGGCTATTATTTACTACTCCCTCCGTTCCTAAATATTTGTTTGTCTAGAGATTTCAACAAGTGACTACATACAAAGCAAAGTGAGTGAATCTACACTCCAAAATATGTCTACATAAATCCGTATGTTGTAGTCCATTTGAAATGTCTAGACAGACAAATAGTTAGGAACGGAGGGAGTAGTACGTACTCGTAATGTAGCAGTACTAGTAGTACTACTACTACTTTATCAACTAGTAGTCGATGTAGTACTGTACTTCTAGTATAGTGCACCAGTTTTGAACTCTTAAATCTCAGGGCCAAGGAGCTACAATTGGAAGTGGAGGGTAGTACTGTTCTCTAGAACCATCATTGTACTATCAATGCAGGGAAAGTACACCTGCATAGTGGGTACTCTCGATGCTCCATTCCAGCGCATAGCTGGCCTACTCAGCCACTCCTCTCACGCACACACTAGCAGCGTGTTTATCAGCGACGGTTACTGCGGGGGCAGAACATTTGAGTTATTTGATATAGCGAGACAAGGCTTTTCGCTTCCATTTGTGGAGGTGTAATGGATCTCGTCGAACTTTGTTAGTAGTTCCTTCTTCATGAATGAGATGAGGCAAAGCTTTTGCCTCCGTTTCAAAACAAAAAAACATGTCAAGAGGAATTTATTTTATAGAGACAATAATGGAGTGAAGTCCATGTGTGCAATGCCACAAGCTACAGAGTAGTAGAGTACTAGAACTTTACCTACGGAGCCATATTGCACAGTTCCCAATGACGCGCTAGGATTTTCCGGCTCCTCGGGCTTAATTGGGAGGCGCTAGTTTAAATATGATACTAGCTGATGAGGGAGCTGCAAGAGAGGTGCGGCTAGGGCGAGCACGCGAGCCATGAGATGATGGGAAGGAAAACCCGTTCATGTGGTTGGGCTATCCAGTGCACCCAGATTGTGGTGCGACACGTCCGTTCGACTTCAAAACTCAAACTACCCGTGTACAATATTGGCTCGCAGCGAAGTTACTATTTTAAAAAAGGCCGCCATGCGTTTAGCCGGGATCGAACCCACAAAACGAGGTATACACTCCCGCGACCACTAGTAGTACTCATTGGAGTACAACGCAACCTAGAATCGCCTTTTGTCGCTAGTAGTACATTGTTCCTTACAAGAAACCACTAATAATGCCAAGAAAAAACTACCACTTGCATATGTGGCAGACTTAAGAAAAGACTACCTTATCAACCATTGTACATGCCCTTACCAACCAGCCCTACCAAGAAACGACTACTCTACAAATTGCCATTATAGGAACGTTTCAACCCATGTCGCCCCTTAAGTCAACGACTTCTATTCGACCGGCAAGTTAGGCGTTATGACTTGTGGAACCTACATGTCAGCCTGCACAAAAATCCCCGAGTGACCTCCTACCTCCGGCCCATCCACCTAGTCATCCTCAGCCATGGGACGCAACTACCGCCACCGGCAGAAGGCGAGGTTAAAACCGCCGGCGGTGCCGAGCCCACCTTGCGGCATCCCGGATGCCAGCTCCGTCCGACGCTCGCGGCCGCTAGCTAGACAAGATAGCTCAGTCCAACTGCTTGTTTGCAAGGTTTGCTAGCTAGATTGGAACGACGGCGCGGCGGCTTTCTCGCGCGCGCCATGCTAAGGCCAGCCATCTGGCTCGAGCGAAGGCCAGCGCGGTGGCTTGCTCGCACATGAGTCATGCTCGGGCCAGCCTGCCAACCCGTGTGGAGGCCAGTATGGCGTCCGACCCATCCGGCGGAGCGGCGGCCAACTACCTCATCACCGGCGCCACCGACGAACACGCATCAGTACTGTTTGAAGTAATGTTCAGGAAAAATAATGATTTGAGGAGGAATATAACATGATAGAAGGTCAGATGTGGGTCCCTCGTGTCAACGGTCAAACAAAATGTGTTGGTTTAAGCTGCCTCGTCAGCACGGACGTGTGGGCCAACCCTGTCATAAACAGGTTTAAACGAGCCTAATCGGCACTAGGTAGTAATTTTTGGCACGGATTAACAAATTTTGTGTATGTTTTTGCTATTTTTTGTATAATAGTTTCTTCCTAGGGCTGGTTGAAAGTGGTAGTTTTTTGTTAAATACTCTACATATTGTAAGTAGGAGTGAAAGTTAAGCTCTAGAAGCCAATAAGCAAGGCTAGTTACATAGTGCCTATGTGTACGTGATTGAAAGTAATATCAACCATGAGTGACTAATATCTTGATGAAAAACTCAAAGTTATGGAAATACTAGCATTTTTTGGAATGGTTGGAAATTCTAGCAATGTTCATGTGTGTTACAACGGATACTAATTAGAATAATACTTATTCACAAACTTGATACAAAGCACTCAAATTTTGATATACATATATCACTAGAGATATATTATGTTTCAACCAGAAAATATTCCTTGGGCTGTTTTGGTGAGGTGAGCGAGGGGTGTTGTTGGTTTTAAGATACTAATTATGGGGTTTTCCGCAAATTGGTAGAGAAGTGGGATGTTGGTGAGAAAAGGCAACAACTTACCTCATAGTTGTTAGATGTAGATCTAATAGTCAGAAATGGCGGATGGCACACACACCATCATCACCAACTTAGTCTTCTGTAGGAGTACTAGCAAGATGTCTGTGCATATTGCACGGAACATCAAGATGCATATTTTTATAAAAAACTTGTTGTGATTGACCCATGTAGGAGTAATCCCATGTGTAAATACTAATGATATCTCGAGAAAGAGGAGATAAGGTGAAGAGGAGTGGGGCGTGGTGGTGATTGGTGGTCGGACTGAGCGGAGGTAAGGGGATGGACGACGCCGGCAACGGCCACCAGGCCAGTTTGTTCCATAGGCTTCCTTTTTTAATTGCTCGACAATGAGGTTGTTGGAGATAAGGATGAATGAGGGAAGGCCTTGTCTACAAATGTGGAGTGAGGTGCGGGTATCTTTTATTTCAATTTCCATCCGTCAGATATAGATCGGACGGTCTATTGCAACATGGCACGCATACCATCATCACCAACTCAGTTTTTTTATAAGAGAAGAATTATAAGTATGGAGATACAAACGTATTATCGATACTTGTTTTCGTAAACTAGGATCAACATTCTATTCAACGGCTCAGCATGTGGGGCCTTAGCACAATGACTTCTCGACTGTGTAAAACAAAGGTTTTCCCGTCGCCGATAAGGAGGGGGACGACGGCGCGCTTTCGGCTTGATCTAGTCCTAGTAGTCATACTGGGTGGTCTACGCACATCACGTCTCGTGGTTGCTGTACTGCCACGACTGTTGATGAATAGACGGTAAGTTATTCACGAGGAAACCCTTTTTAGCGTGTTTGCGAGAGAGAGAGAGAGAGAGAGAGAGTGCATGTGTGATATGTCTAAAGACTGAGGCAATGATAAGAGATTCTTTGTGTCTATGTGTGTGGAGGATAGAGAGAGACATGTACATGGGGCATTCTGTTGTGTAACGTGGAGACACATAGACATAATCAGAGAGTGAGTGTGTGAGATACACACGTGGACATGGGGAGAGATGTGTGAGTTCGAGAGATGGATGATTTTGGTGTGCATCTAAGTTAGAGAGGGGGATATATACATATCTAGAGTTGTAGAGAATATGCAAGGGTGTGTGTCTTAAAAGAAGGATCCAGATAGCTAGATGGGTGTTTGTGCGTGTTTGTGTGTGTTTGTGCGCGCGTTTGTGTGTGAGAGGGAGTGTGTGTATGTGGAGTAGAGATACCACTAATGATGTAAACCTAGTATAAGGGAAGGGGGAATGGTGTGACATGTGTGTCAAAGAGAGACAAAGGCATGTGTAGTAGCCGGCTAGCATGGGTGCGGGCGGGGAGCAGACTATTTGGAAGAGACATCGAGTGTGTGTGGGAGAGGGGTGTGAGTGCGAGAGAGAGAGAGAGAGCTAGTGACGGAGAGAGAGAGAGAGAGAGGAAAAGAGGGGGGAGAGAGGGGTCGTTTGTGTCCATAAGTGGCATATAGATAGGGAGACAATCTTGATGTTGTTCGAAATTGGCCTATGTACGGAGAAGCAAGGGAAGCGAGTTATCGTGTGTGTCATAGGGACTTCATGAGAGATCTAGAATAGATGGTGTAGAGAACAACGTGCGAGATTGAGAACGATGATACATTAGGGAGCTATGGAAAGAATCACGACATATATGTATACAGGGAAGGAGTTGGGGCGAGTCCACATGTGGGAGAGATAGAAAGAGGAGAGTGGTGCACAAGGAGACAAAGTGTGCTTGTTTGCAGTGGGGGTGGTGTGTGAGGTGAGCGTGCGAGAACCACATAACTAGGGAGATAGACGTTTGGGGGCGACGTTTTGTGTGTATGGGAAAGGTACAGTCTACATAGTGCGTGTGCTTGGGAAAGAGATGTCAGGACCCCGATTCCAAGTCACATCGATCTAGCTGGTAACACCTCATATCACTTTGCGGCCTCATGCACGGTATCCCCACGGGTGTCGCCTTACCATGGCCCAGGACCGTTTGCGCCTTTTGGCTCACGTATATGATAGTGTCGCTAGCATCCATATGATAGAGAACCCGGGACGACATGGCTAGTCGTGAACCCAAAGCGGCACAGACCTATGGGGACAGGCATACATGAATCACATCGAGCATGTCGGTCATCAGCGTGTGAATCCGGGCTGTAGCACTAGGCTAACAGGACTCCGGGGAACCCGGGCTGTAGCAGGCTAGGTAGGACTCCAGATGTCACCGCGTGACATTTCCCCGAAGGGACAGACATAGGAACGAAGTGAAACACATGTCGGCCAGTCAAGTGTCCTGAGCAGTAGTGCTGGGCTAGCAGGACTCCGGTGAACCGGGCTGTAGCGGACTACTATGGCTCCAGGAGCACTACACTACATTTTCCCATAAGAGAGGCTGCCAAGGATAAACAACTAGATTGTCGGATCCCACACATACCAAGCATTTCAATCATACACACAATATGCTCGATATGTGCAAATACAACAGGGCATCACAACAAAACTCTACAGCTCAAGTACTTTATTTAAAGGCTCCGGAGAGCCATACATAACATGTTCATATAGGTAGGGATCACATGACCCGACACTCAAGTCATACAAGCATACAAGCACAAGAGGAAGCAAATAGTCTGAGTACAGACACTAGAAAGAAAGAAGGCTTGTCGAAGCCTGTCTAACTACAAAGGGCCCTCCATGGCCAGGATCACCACCTGGGTGGCAAGTTACTCATCGACGTCGAGGTCTACATAAAACCCAACGGAGGGGGCGGTGTTGTCGTCTGAAAACAGTAATTAAAGCAAACATGAGTACAAAGGTACTCAGCAAGTCTTACAACAGAACCTACTATACATGCTCATTCTCAAGAAGGTGGTGGAGTTATTGCAGCAAGCCAGCTTTGACTCTTGGCTAAGCTATCCTACGAGACACCACTGTAAAATAGTTTTCGCACACGAGTCCACTAATCACCAACACAATACTCCACCGGGGATCCTCCCTCGTCATCCTACGAGAGGGCCATCCTCGGTACTCACACTTATCTTAAGTCTTTCAGTAGTAACCATTAACTTGTCTATGAACTGTATAGGCAACCAAGTAGTCCTTTACCTCGGACGCGGCTATTCGAATAGATGATGTTAACCCTGCAGGGGTGTACTTCTTCATACACGCTCTCACCACTTACCGTCTTACACGACATGTACTCGGCAACCTTCAAGCGGAAGCCCAACGAGGGTGTCGGCCACGGCCTACCTAAACACTCAAGTCTCTAGTCCAGGTTTATCGCCTATCCAGGTTCCATCCACTGGGAGTCCGGCCGAGTTTCCACATACGGCCCTGAACGATGTGAACAGGGTTCCAGAGACACCAAACGGGTGACTCGATACACCGTGCCACGGTGTATCTACCACATCATAGCCCACCCCTAGGGTCAGTGCTACGCACGGCCGCCAACACATAACCTACAAACACCAGAAACTAGTTGCAACTCCTGGACAGCGTACTAGGGTGATTAAGAAGCCGAGAGGGTCAATTAAGGATCCCAATGCATGGTAGTAGCTGATTCTTAAATCACACATACGGATCTCAGTTCTTAGGGACGGCCTCAATGAAACAACCCACCATGTACTCCTACATGGCCTCTCATCGATACCTTTACCAAATCATGTTCAACACATCTCTCACATTACCGACATAATCATTTCACTCTAGCCCATCACCCCGATGAACCAGACCTGACTCAACTCTAAGCATAGCAGGCATAGCAAGGTAGGAAACACATACATGGCTCAATCAACTCCTACACATGCTAGTGGGTTTCATCTAGTTACTGTGGCAATGACAGGTCATGAAGAGGATAAGGGTTCAACTACCGTAGCACACAGCAGTTTGAAACGTTGTTGTCTTAACGCAGTAAATGAGAGCAGATGCGGGAACATGGGATTGTATCGATATGATCAATGGGCTGCTTGCCTGATGGAGTAGTAGTAGGATACTGCCCTTCAGCTGGATACTCGGAAATATCCTTGGAGGCAGAACCTACCACGAAAGACACCATAGAACACAATCATCACATGGCAATATGCAACAATATGATGCATGCTATGACATGGCAATATGAGGTGTCCTGCCTAATGCAATGTGAAACAAGTTGAATTGGGTCCATTTGAATCAAAGATTCAAATGGAAGCTTATGTTCTTATGCATAATAAGTGTATTAGCTTGTTTCACCTAAACAGCAAGTTTAAAGTGTTTTGTCATGCATGAAACCATTACAGATGGAAAGATTGATTTTTTCTGATCAAATTTCATATATAAATCTTTTCAATCTGAGTTATAGATTATTTTCTATAATTTTCGAAGTTTTGGTTATTTTCTGGAATTTCCTATATAAGAATAAATCCAGAAAAGGATTTACTGCGTCAGCCTGGCGTCAGTGTGACGTCAGCGGGTCAAAGGCACCAGCCCAGGTCAAACCTGACTGGTGGGCCCCATCTGTTAGTGTAACAACTAACTAACAGAGTTAGTTAGTGTTTAGTTAGCACTAAACTAGGTTAGTTAGGCCCTAGGCCCACATGTCAGTGAGTCAAATTGTTAACTAAAATAATTAGTGTTAACTAAACTAATTCTAATTAGACAGGGGCATGGCCCACACGTCAGCGACTCAGGGGAGGTCAACCTGGGCCCACATGGGGTCAAACAGGGTCAAACTCGCCGGCGCTTAGCCGCCGGCGAGGCCAGACGCGGCGGAGCAGCGTGGGTTTCACCTACAAGGCGCTGTTCGCCGCGCGGAGCATAGCTACGGGACGCGGACGCTCGTCCGCATCCAACCAGGGTGGTGGCGCGGCCGGGGAGTGGCCGGAGTGGCACCGGCGACGAGCTTGGCGGTGGCCGAAGCTCGGGTGCAGGTGGGGATGAGGTTGTGGTGCACAAACGAGTGCGGCGAGGTGCTACGGGGGTTCTACGTGATGCGGGGAGCGCGTTGGGCACATGCCCGGGACCAAATGGTCACCGGAGCATCGCCGGTGACGAGCGCGGGCGATGGCGCGTGCGGGTGAGCATGGTGCAGTCGCTACGGAGTGCAGAAGAGGAAACAGAGAGGATGGGGAGAAGGCTGAGCTCACGGGGTCACGACGAGGCAGTCAGCGAGGTCGGGGGCGAGCTGATGCGGTGGGGACGGCGAAGGGGATCTCTGGTGGCCGGAGTTGGGGAAGACGAGGTCAGGGCGGTTCTAGAGCGGGCGAGCGCTCGGGGCTCGTCCTGCTCGACGTAGTCGACGACGGCGGAGCTCGTGGACACGACGGCGCGGCGTGATGACGGAGGGCGCGGCTATGGCGACGGTGCGGCGGCAGAGGCGTCGGCCATGGTGGGAGAGGGCGAGGGAGAGGCGTTGGGGTGAAAGGAGAGGTCTGCAGGGTCGGGGCGATGACGTGGAGGTCGTTCAGGCATCCAGGGGCGCGAGCGGCAAGCAGGCGGCGCCGTGGCGAGCCCAGGCACGCCGGCGCTCACCTCCCTGCCTGCCTGCCTGGCGAGAGGAAGCAGCTGACTTGCCATGGGCCAGCACAGTGCTGGGCCGCCAGGTGGGCCGGCTGGGGGTTTAGCCAGGTTAGTTCCTATCCCTCTCTTTTTTTGTTTTTATTTATTTTCTATTATTTCTGTAACTTCAGGGCTTTATTAAAAATGCCAAGGCATTTCCAAAAATCATAAAATTAATCATGGCTACTGCTTATAATATACTTCCTCCGTCCGGAAAAAGTTGTCTCCATAGCGTTTTTGCAAAAAAAAAACCTCCCCAAACTCCCGACACAACCCGCACTCCTCGTCTTCTCCAATCGACACACCCCGCCGCTCCGACACGGGCGCATCAACGCCGGAGCTCCCCTGCTCAGCTTCGCCGTGCTGCTCCCCTGCTCTCCCGCACGTCCTCCTCCGCCGCCGGGGATGCCTACGCCACCGCTCCCTCCTGCCTCGCGCAGCTCCCCTGGCCCCCTTGCCTGCCTCCCAAATATCCCCTCTTTCACCCCCAAAGTTGTTTCTTCTTCCTCCCGCTGCGTCTCCTACTTGCGCGCTGCGGCGACACCTCCCCCTCGTTGCCCCCGACGTCGGAGGAGGCACGGGGAAAGCAGCAGTGTCTCGCGCTGCGCTTGCGCCACCTCGGGTATGCATGGGCCTACGCGTCGGTCGCCGCCTCGGCCGTGCGCCAGTCCGCAAAGGAGGAGGAAGGGGATTCCGTTTGCCGCCAAGGCGTACTGGGTATGCTCCTCGAGTCCCCACTCTTCAGGCCCCTCCTCACCTCCCTCATCAAGAAGCAGAACAACATGACGCAGGTCCTCTCCTCCCTTGTCAGCTTTCATTTTGTTTGAAATTATTTTGGCCAGCAACTCCGTGGTTTGCTTCTGTTGATTCTGGTCTTGTTATGTTGGGGGCGAGCAGATGCTGTAGCGCACGGGGATCCCTGACCGGCCCATGTTCTTCCCGGAGTACCCTCTCTCTTTACAAGCAAAAGCAGCTATGAGAAACTTTTCATTCAGTCAAGTTCTACTGATTTTTGGTCTTCTTGAATTTTGTATAGTTGAGATAGATGTTCTACTTCTTTCATTCAGTCAGGCTCTACTGAAACATTTTGCAGAAACAATGTACTGCTGAAACTGAAAAAAAGAACAGAAACATAAATGTTCTGCTGAAACTGAAAAAAGGAACAGAACCACACCTGAATAATTTGTACTCCTCCTTAATTCTTCAATAGATTTAAAAATGTTCAGACTTTGAATGTTCACTGAAATAGTAAATCTTGTCTTTCCTAAAAACTGAATTTGTATATTAAGTCTTTGCTAAAGAGAAATAGAAAATCTTATCATAACAAATGCTCATTCAGAAGTGTTCAGAAATCTTCAGTTTTTTATCCTGAAATGTTCGATTTTTTGCTCTCTAAATTGTGTGCCTTTATTGCTCATTCAGTGCTCAGTACAGTATTCAGTTTGAGTAAAATTCAGTTCGTGTGGTGAGTTGAAGAGCATTGCTCCCTGCCTTGCTATGCCTAGTTATGTTAACTACAGTATCATTGTCTACTTTGGGGTCTTTTGTGGTGAAAGTATGGGTCTTTTTGTATGGTGGCAAGATGACTAGATGGATTCAAATAAATCTAGCTAATTCAAATAATTCCAAGTTAATAAAAATAAATCCAAATTAATTCAAATAATTAAGAATAAGAATAAGAATAATTCAAATTATTTCAAATAATTAAGAAGAAGAAGAAAAAGAATTCAAATAATTAAGAAGAAGAAGTACGGCGAGGTATTCGTAATGGCGTCAAGTCACCCTTGCCATATGGATCATATGTAAGCTCGCTGCTAACCTAGAGGAGTACATTTTCATGCTTCAAGTCTGAACTTATGTATGGAAAATGCATGCTTCGAGTCTGAACCTATGCACTCCATTTTGTGGTGATTAGTTGCCACTTCTATATGCACTAAGAAAAAGAAGCCTGAACATGGCATGCATGCTTTCTTGTGGTGTTAGCATCCCAGCACTGATCAACACAGCTTGTCCTCACAAGCACATAGAAAATGACAGGTTCTGAACACCAAGTTGACAGGTTCTGAACATCAAGTTGACTGAACACAGCTTGTCCTCACAAGCACTTTTATTTGTTTTATGAAACTTCTTGTAATATGCATTAAAATGTATAACAATAATTGGAGTATTTATGATGATCAAAGTGTTTCTTACTCAAGTGTAATTTGTTGCCTCATCCACCATTTAGTATCCCCTGCTTGACTCAAGCTCAGAATTTAGGAGTAGAATAGAGTAGGCTTCAATTTGTCAAAACTGAATTTTACTCACTGAAAATATGACAGTGGAGTACTGTCCAAACTATATTCACTGTCTAAATTTCATTGATGTCAAATTTTATTTATGTGTCAAGTTTGACATCAACTTGACTGAACATCAACTTGACAGATCAAAACCTGACAAAAATTGAGAGGTTTTGGAAGAAAATGACAGGTTCTGAACATCAACTTGATTGAATAATATAGTTTCTATTCTGATTGTTAACAGCAGAATAATACAGTTAATAGCAGTGTAATGGAGTGAGAAATCTTACTGTAAATTCAGTTACTGTAGTTACTGAAACTTCACTGTAAACTTCCAGTACACAAAATTCAGTTATCTTTTTAGTAGGGAAATTTCTGTAACAAATTTCAGAAGCTTGTATTTTCACACAGATTGTGCTCTAGCTGATACATCTGCGTGTTCTAGCATTCCCCTGCCAATGCATACCGATATGAAATTTCCTTTTTGTTTAATTTGTTGAGCTATTGCTACTGCTTAATCAAACAATGCATACCGATCTGCTGCTGCTTATGTTTGGGACTTTGGGGTGCTGCATCGATGTGCATCAAACATGATTAAGTTTTTTTGCTGTGATAATCCAAAATGTTTCAGACTGCTAGATTGAGTGTCTAGTGATAATCCAAAATGCTTCAGACTGCATAAAATGCTTCTTTTGCTGTGATAATCCAAAATGCTTCCTTTGAGTACAGTAGCTGTCAAATTTAGCCTATCTTGAGCTTGGGCTTGAGAGCTTCTTTAGCAAGATCACTGAATGCAGTGTACTCTGCTGGAGCTTCTTTAGCCTATCTTGAGCTTGAGCTTGGGAGCTATCTTGAACTTGCAAGTATATTTGTACGTTTGCTCACAATGGTGTATTGAAAATTGCAAGTTATATAGTGTTAGTGTTTTGTAAATTCAGACTAGATTTGAGCAAGATAAACTTTACTGTTATGATTGATAAAGAAAACTTCAGTGTTATTTAGATTCAGAGAAAGTAAAGGAAAATTTAATGAAAGTTAGTCTTGAGGAATCTGGTGGAATCATATTACTTGTTTCCAAAATAAATTGATTGATTGTGCACTAAAAATTGATTGATTGTTTTAGCAAATTTAGATATGTTTATTTGTTGTTAGAAGAATCTTTGACTAGTTACAAGACATATTCCTGATCTGTTATTTTTTTAACTTTGCAAATAATCTATTTCATTCAAACTACAGCTGTGCAACAATGAAGCATATAATCTACTGCAGTTTGATCTACTGCAAATTACCGAATCAATTGACAGCTACTCCTGGTTATCAATTTGATCTTCATTTGCATAAACCTGGTTGGTGCTCGCACTATTTCCTGAAAATAGACCATTATTTACTGAAGATAAACCTGGTTGACCTTCATTTGCATAAACCTGGTTTGTGCTTGCACTATTTACTGAAATAAACCATTATTTACTGAAGATAAACCTGGTTGATCTTCATTTTCATAAACCTGGTTTAGTATTACAGAGCAATTGACAGCAATTTGATCTGATTAGAATTCAGATAGCAAAAGTTAACTAAACTTCTTTATTTGTAACATTTATTCAGATGACATGATCAATTGTGTTTCAAATTACAGAGAAAGCAAGGTCCGGCACTGGAGATGAAAAAGCAAGGAGCCTTGTACTTCTTTCTTCTCACCGACAGCAGCACGAGCAGGGGACCTCCGGCGACAGCACACGAGCAGGTGACCTCCGGGCGGCAACACGAGCAGGGGACCAGTAGCAACTTGCAAAGGAGCAGGGGAAAGAGCTCGAGCTTGAGGTCCAGGCGCGGTCGGAACTCGCGGTCGAGGCGCTTGACACCCAGGCGCGTGCAGGTCCTGGCCGGCGGCGGCGCAGATCCTGGTGGAGGGAGGGGATATCGGCCGTGCAGGCCTGGCGGCGGCAGCCCAGGTCCTGGGTGGCGGAGGAGCACATCCTGCGCAGCGGCGGAGCAAGCAATAGGGTGGCCCAGGTCCTGGGCGGCGGAGGACCACGTACTCGGCGGTGGCGGAGCAAGCAATTGGGTGGCGCAGGACCTGGGCGTCGGAGGAGCACGTCCTGGGCGGCGGAGGAGCAAGCAATTGGGTGGCGCAGGTCCTGGGAGGCGGAGGAGCAAGCCCTGGGCGGCACCGGCATAGGTCCCCGACGGTGACTTGCCCTGGCGACGCACGCGGGTGACGGACAGAGGAAGAAGGAAGGAAACAGCGACCTGTTTGTAATAGATTTTAAGCTACGAGGGCGTTTTTGCAAAATTCACAGTACACTAAGCTGTGGACAACTTTTTCCGGACGGAGGGAGTATCCAACAGTAAACATTTTAGTTTATGATTATTTTAGCATTTAAATATTTTATAGCATTTAAATGCCCAAATGCAAATACTATATGAATTAATCCAATGACCTTAAGATGTCCTAGAAAATTGTGCACCATTTTTGTCAAAGGTTTTAACCCAAAACAAAAAGGGTGGGCTTTTTAGAAGGGCATTTCAGGTTCATTGAAAAAGTTTTTAGTAAACCCTAGTTGTTCCAGGGGGGTGCTGGGGGTTCTGTCATCCCCATTTCATTTTTCTGGGAAATTTAAACATGATGCAATCACTCTAATGCATGAACTAGCTAGGGTGTGACAACTCACCCCTACTGAAAAGAATCTCATCCCGAGATTTAGGATCCGTTGGGAAGAAGGTGAGGTACTCGGGTCGAAGACGATCCTCCCTTTCCCAAGTGGCTTCTTTCTTGGAATGGTGTGACCATTGAACCTTGAGAAACTTGATGTTATGGCGTCAAGTGGTACGCTCGGCTTGATCAAGGATACGAACGGGATATTCTTGATATGAGAGAATATCTTGTAGATCAAGCGTTTCGTGGTCCACTCCACGGATAGGATCCGCGAAGCAACGCCTGAGTTGAGAAACGTGGAAGACATCGTGAACTCTGGAAAGATGCGGAGGTAGTTCCAATTGGTAGGCAACTTCTCCTTGTTTGGCAAGAATGCGAAAGGGTCCAATGTAACGAGGAGCCAATTTGCCTTTGATACCGAAACGATGGGTTTCCTTTAACGGAGTAACCCGAAGGTAAGCTTTCTCGCCGACTTCATAAGTCATGAGCTTATGATTACGATCATATTGGCTCTTTTGACGAGATTGGGCTGTTTTCAATTTCTCACGAATAACGCGAACCTGCTCTTCTGCTTCCTGAATCATATCTAGGCCAAAGAGTTGTCTTTCCCCGGTTTCTGACCAGTTAACAGGCGTTCGCCATTTTCGTCCATAGAGAACTTCGAAAGGAGCTTTGCCCAAGCTAGCTTGATAACTATTGTTATAAGCAAACTCCGCGAATGGAAGGCATTTCTCCCAATCCATTCCGAATGAGATGACAGAAGCTCAGAGCATATCTTCCAGAATTTGATTTACTCGCTCTACTTGACCACTTGATTGGGGGTGGAAGGCGGTGCTAAAAGAGAGACGAGTTTCCATAGCATTTTGGAAACTTTCCCAAAATCGAGAGGTGAAGAGACTCCCACGGTCTGAGTTAATTTCCAATGGGACACCATGAAGAGACACTATTCGGGAGATGTATAGGTCAGCTAGCTGGCTAGCGGCGATACTCTCACGAACAGGTAGGAAATTGGCTACTTTGGAAAGACGATCGATTATGACGAAGATAGCATTATTCCCTCTCTTGGTTCTGGGAAACCCAGTAATGAAATCCATACTGATTTTATCCCATTTTCACTCAGGAATAGCCAAAGGTTGAAGGGTGCCAGCAGGCCGTTGATGCTCTGCTTTAACACGACGACAGATGTCGCAACTAGCAATGTATTGAGCAATTTCTCTCTTCATCCTAGTCCACCAAAACCTCTGGCGTAGGTCCTGATACATTTTAGTACTGCCGGGATGAATGGTGAGAGGGGATTCATGAGCTTCCTTAAGAATCAACTGTCATAGATGTTGTTTCTTGGGAACCACCAAGCGGTTCTCGAAGAAGACAACACCTCGCTCATCCATGGAAAAACATTTAGCAACTCCGCTAGAGATGTTTTCCTTGATCCGAGATATCCCCTTGTCATACTGCTGGGCGGTTATGATCTGATCCATAAGGGTCGGTTTCGCCACCAGGGTGGATAGGAATCCTTGAGGAACAATGTGAAGGTTAAGCTTACGAAATTCCTCGTGGAGAAGTGGTTGACTTTGTTGTAACATCAGGTTGTTACAATAAGATTTACGACTTCGCACATTAGCCATGACATTGGCTTTGCCCGGGGTGTAAGTTATTCCTAAGTCGTAATCCGAGATCAACTCGACCCAATGTCTTTGCCTGAGATTCAAATCCGGTTGGGTGAAGATATATTTCAGACTTTGGTGATCAGTGAAGATCTCGCAATGATTACCGAGAAGGTAATGTCGTCAAGTTTTAAGTGCATGGACTACCGCTGCAAGCTCTAGATCATGTGTGGGATAGTTTTCCTCATGTGGATGTAATTGCAGTGAGGCATAGGCAATTACCTGACGATCTTGCATGAGTATGCAACCTAGTCCTTGTCGCGAGGCGTCGCAATAGATAATAAAGTCCTTGGAGAAATCTGGTGGTACTAGTACGGGAGCAGATGTCAGGCGTCTTTTCAGTTCCTGAAAGCTGAACTCGCACTGTGGGGTCCACTCGAACTTTTTATCTTTTTTGAGGAGTTCAGCTAGAGGTTTAGCAACCTTGGAGAAATTCTCGACGAAGCGGTGACAATAGCTCGCTAAGCCAAGGAAGCTCCGAACTTGCTTGACCGTTTCAGGTGGAGTCCAATCAAGGACGGCTTGAACTCGCTCGAGATTGACAACAATACCCTTACCAGAGATTACATGGCCTAGATAGGTCACTTCTGGCAACCAAAATTCACACTTGGAGAATTTGGCATAAAGGCGATGCTCTCGAAGTTTCGTCAATACCAGCCTTAGATGTTCGGCATGTTCCTCTTCATTCTTGGAGTAGATGAGTATATCATCGAGGTATACTAGGACGAATTTATCCAAATACTCCATGAAGACCGAGTTCATTAACCGAGAGAAGGTGGCTGGGGCATTGGTTAAACCGAAGGACATAACGGTGTACTCGTATTGGCCATAACGAGTAACAAAGGCCGTTTTGGGAATGTCCCCGTTTCTGATTTTGATTTGATGGTAGCCCAACCTCAAATCCATTTTGTAAAAGACTGAGGATCCAGCGAGCTGATCATACAGATCATTGATCCTGGGAAGCGGATACTTGTTCTTGATAGTGACCAAGTCGACAGGTTGGTAATCTACAACCATCCGATCCGTCCCATCCTTTTTCTTGACGAAGAGGACGGGGCAAGCCCAAGGAGAGGAACTAGGATGGATGAAACCCTTTTTCAAGGACTCGTCGAGTTGGTTCTTAAGCTTGGCTAGTTCTAAGGGTGCCATCTTATAGGGTATTCTAGAAATTGGGACGGTTCCTGGAACAAGGTCTATCACAAACTTGACATCCCTGTCAGGTGGAACACCTGGCAGTTCTTCTGGAAAGACATCCGGGAAGTCTCGGACTACCGGGATATCTTCAAGGTCTGGAAGGGGGTTGGCATTTAGGGAGTAAAGCTGGCGCTTGGCCACTCGAGTTAAGACATTGATTGTCTTGTCCGATGGGTGAGTAAGTTGAACGGTTCTAGTGGCACAATCAATTTTAGCATAATGAGCTGACATCCAGTCCATACCCAAGATGATGTTTATGTCCGAGGACTTGAGAGCTATTAAGGATGCAAGGAAGACAAGTCCATCGACAAGAATTTCATTCCCATGGATTACTCTAGAAGTTTGCCATTTGGAACCCGGAGTTTGAATTACCATGGAAGTGGGCATGTCACAGAATGTCGTGTTATGCAATCGAGCATAGTTCTCAGATATGAATGAATGAGATGCTCCAGTATCGAAAAGAACAGATGCCGGATGGCAATTAATAAGGAGCGTACCAAGGACGACGTTAGGATCATCATGAGCCTCCTTAGCCGAGACATAGTTCACATGGCCACATGCAGTGGTGGCTGGCTTGGCGTAGAAGGTCTTTCCCGCTGGCTTACCACGGCCAACAGACTTTCCAGACTGATTGGGGTTGTTGTTCTGAGGACACTCCCGACTGTAGTGACCCGGCTCTCCACACTAGAAACATGTCACAACATTGGGGCGTGGAGCAGCATTAGCAGCGGGGCCACCATAGGGTTTAGGTGGTGCAAACTGCTGGTTGGGGCGAGGCGCCTCAAAGGATGGCCTTAGAATGAACCTGGGTGGCAGCGCTGTGCTTGGAATCCACACCCGGCGCTTCTGAGATCCAGAGCCGGATGAAGAGCCAAAATCACGAGAGTGCTTGTGTGAAGCGTCATAGTCAGACTGGCCTGTCTCAGCACTGATGGCTTTATTAACCAACTTCTGGAAGGAGGTGCACTCGTGCAGACGAAGATCGCGGCGAAGCTCGGGCCTAAGTCCTTTGCGGAACCTTGCCTGCTTCTTAGCATCGGTTGATACCTCTTCAGGAGCATATCGTGCCAGATTCCCAAACTCACGACTATATGCATCAACAGTCAGTCTTCCTTGGGTGAAATTGCAGAACTCTTCCCTCTTACGATCTATTAGACCTTCCGGGACATGATGCTCATGGAAAGCCTCACTGAATTCAGCTCAAGTAGTGATTTGGCCGACCGGGCGCATAGCCTCAAAGTTTTCCCACCAAAAGCTAGCAGGGCCTTCGAGGTGATAGGCAGCATAGGTAACCTTATCAGCTTCGGCTACGTTGGCAGAACATAACTTGTGGGTGATGCTGCGAAGCCAGTCATCCGCGTCGAGGGGCTCGACGGAATGATTAAACTTTGGTGGGTACAACTTGATGAAGTCATTGATTGACACCAAGCCGTTTCGCTGTTGACGTGCAGTGTTCTGCTCAATCCGCTCCAGCAAGCGGTTGATCTTACGCTTGTTTCTTTCTGCCTCCAACATAACTTCGGTCAGAGAAGACGGGTGAGGCAGATTTTCACCCCTAGCTACACTGGCTTCCCCCTGCTCCAGGACAGCAGGGTTGCTGCGGGTGTTGACCATCCTAGGAAAAACAAGACAACGGTTTAGACAAGAATGGCACAAACTTGGCAAGGAAGTGCAGAATGTAATGGATAACATGGAATGCTAAGATGTTCATTGCACGGCATGGTAATATAGAAACTGCCATATATATACCATTGGTCATGCACACCGTACATAGTTTAGTACACGCCCATGCTAGAGTACAACTACGGTAAAAGACATTACATCTCATCGGAGGCATTCCAAGCTCCTATACATTATTTTTCTACACCTCTGGAGCGTGATACACACCAAGTCGTATCCCACGGTCACGCAGGACTGTGGAGAATACAACTATTACAGCATTAGTGAAACTACTACTAGCTCAGACGGCTCCGTAGTAATCCTCATAGAAGTCACCACCAAAGCCTGGAAGCGGAACATGATCATCTGGGAACAGACGGTCCTGCGGAGCCTGTGGACCATAGGAACTCGGATGTGGCCTTGGTCCCACAGGCGGTGGCAGACGAGGACCACGAGGAGGGGTGATGCCTCCTACATCGTGCCACTCCATACAATCTGGCAATCCAGACCGCACAGGGTATAGGTCCCTCATGTCCATGTATCCTGCCGATGCAAACCGAGTCAAAGTGGCCCAATGATCAGAACGAGTGTGGAAAAGCTCCATACGCAAGGCCCGATTTTCGCGGTCCTTATCCTCGAGCATCTCGGCAGTGGTGCGGAGTAGTTACTCCTCATGTGTAGAGTCATAGTACAAAGCCTGATAGTACCCCTGTGCTCCAGGGAGTGAGGCTGGCATGTAACGGAAATCGGTGTTCTGAAGCAAGGCAGTCCTGGCTCGAATGATAGTCATCATTGAGTAAGCTGTATCCTGCACAGACATCTCAACAGTGACCCCAAGATCATAGGAACAGTGAAGGGGTTCAGTGGCTACAGGATAAGAGGGATATATCCTGACGGTACAAAGGTACTGGCTCTGGTTGAAGTCTCGGAACTACTCCTCGACGGTATATTCCGGATACCACCGATAGCCTGACTCGACCATCACTCGAACCAACATGGCCGTATGACCGGGTACATCGAGGCACCGGGTCAGACGAACCACTTGGTTCTGGGAACGGGTGGCCATCTGAAAGCACAGAATAATGCAAAGACATTAGAATTTTCTAGGGAAATTCGGACAGCATAACGGCTGTAAATGCTCAGAGAAAGATTTGAGACATCCACAACAGTTTGCAATACCACTCAACAACATCATATCAAGGTTCTGATTCAACTGGCAACATACTAAAAGTAGTATAAACTGTACTGAGGCTTGTAACAATAATCCTATAAGCTACTATGGATTAGTAACACGTGAACCTGATAGAGAGAAGAGAGCCTAGTCCTTAACCCACGTAGAATGAGAAGAGAATGACTCAGATCAGAGGCATAAGGTAAAGGAGTAAAAGAGCCTTACGTTCCCTCCCGCAATCAATTCCCCTACATATAACTAAAGCATTTCTAGACTCGACATCGACCAGTTTGGCTCAACGAACCTACAGGCAGTCCGGCTCTGATGCCAACGCTGTCAGGACCCCGATTCCAAGTCACATCGATCTAGCCGGTAACACCTCATATCACTTTGCGGCCTCACACACGGTATCCCCACGGGTGTCGCCTTATCATGGCCCGGGACCATTTGCGTCTTTTGGCTCATGTATATGATAGTGTCGCTAGCATCCATATGACAGAGAACCCGTGCCGACATGGCTAGTCGTGAACCCAAAGCGGCATAGACCTATGGGGACAGGCATGCATGAATCACATCGAGCATGTCGGTCATCAGCGTGTGAATCCGGGCTGTAGCACTGGGCTAACAGGACTCCGGGGAACCCGGGCTGTAGCAGGCTAGGCAGGACTCCGGATGTCACCGCGTGACATTTCCCCGAAGGGACAGACATAGGAACGAAGTGAAACACATGATGGCCAGTCAAGTGTCCTAAGCAGTAGTGCTGGGCTAGCAGGACTCCGGTGAACCGGGCTGTAGCGGACTACTATGGCTCAAGGAGCACTAGACTACATTTCCCCATAAAAGAGGCTGCCAAGGATAAACAACTAGATTGTCGGATCCCATACATACCAAGCATTTCAATCATACACACAATATGCTCGATATGTGCAAATACACCATGGCATCACAACAAAACTCTACAACTCAAGTACTTTATTTAAAGGCTCCGGAGAGCCATACATAACATGTTCATATAGGTAGGGGTCACATGACCCGACACTCAAGTCATACAAGCATACAAGCACAAGAGGAAGCAAATAGTCTGAGTACAGACACTAGAAAGAAAGAAGGCTTGTCGAAGCCTGTCTAACTACAAAGGGCCCTCCATGGCCAGGATCACCACCTGGGTGGCAAGTTACTCATTGACATCGAGGTCTACATAAAACCCAATGGAGGGGGCGGTGTTGTCGTTTGAAAACAGTAATTAAAGCAAACATGAGTACAAAGGTACTCAGCAAGTCTTACAACAGAACCTACTATACATGCTCATTCTCAAGAAGGTGGTGGAGTTATTGCAGTAAGCCAGCTTTGACTCTTGGCTAAGCTATCCTACGAGACACCATTGTAAAATAGTTTTCGCACACGAGTCCACTAATCACCAACACAATACTCCATCGGGGATCCTCCCTCGTCATCCTATGAGAGGGCCATCCTCGGTACTCACACTTATCTTGAGTCTTTTAGTAGTAACCATTAACTTGTCTATGAACTGTATAGGCAACCAAGTAGTCCTTTACCGCGGACGCGACTATTCGAATAGATGATGTTAACCCTGTAGGGGTGTACTTCTTCATACACACTCTCACCACTTACTATCGTTTACACGACACGTACTCAGCAACCTTCAAGCGGAAGCCCAACGAGGGTGTCGGCCACGGCCTACCTAAACACTCAAGTATGTAGTCCAGGTTTATCGCCTATCCAGGTTCCATCCGGAGGGAGTCCGGCCGAGGTTTCCACATACGGCCCTGAACAATGTGAACAGGGTTCCCGAGACACCAAACGGGTGACTCGGTACACCGTGCCATGGTGTATCTACCGCATCATAGCCCACCCCTAGGGTCAGCGCTACGCACGGCCGCCAACACATAACCTACAAACACCAGAAACTGGTTGCAACTCCTGGACAGAGTACTAGGGTGATTAAGAAGCCGAGAGGGTCAATTAAGGATCCCAATGCATGGTAGTAGCTGATTCTTAAATCACACATACAGATCTCAGTTCTTAGGGACGGCCTCAATGAAACAACCCACCATGTACTCCTACATGGCCTCTCATCGATACCTTTACCAAATCATGTTCAACACATCTCTCACATTACCGACATAATCATTTCACTCTAGCCCATCACCCCGATGAACCAGACCTGACTCAACTCTAAGCATAGCAGGCATAGGTATCCACATCAGGGGGCCTCCACCTGTCCACGAGGGTGGGGGCGCACCCTAGCCCCCTGGGCGCGCCCCCTGCCTCGTGGGCCCCTGACGCTCCACCAACCTCAACCCTGACTCCATATATTCACTTTCGGGGAGGAAAAAACCAGAGAGAACGATTCATCGCGTTTTACGATACGGAGCCGCCGCCAAGCCCTAAACTCTCTTGGGAGGGATGATCTGGAGTCCATTCAGGGCTCCGGAGAGGGGAATCCGTCGCCATCGTCATCATCAACCTTCCTCCATCACCAATTTCATGATGCTCACCGCCGTGCTTGAGTAATTCCATGGTAGGCTTGCTGGACGGTGATGGGTTGGATGAGATTTATCATGTAATCGAGTTAGTTTTGTTAGGGTTTGATCCCTAGTATCCACTATGTTCTGAGATTGATGTTGCTATGACTTTGCTATGCTTAATGCTTGTCACTAGGGCCCGAGTGCCATGATTTCAGATCTGAGCCTATTATGTTTTCATCAATATATGGGAGTTCTTGATGCTATCTTGCAAGTCTATAGTCACCTACTATGTGTTATGATCCGGCAACCCCGAAGTGACGATAGTCGGGACCACTCCCGATGATGACCGTAATTTGAGGAGTTCATGTATTCACTATGTGTTAATGATTTGGTCCGGTACTCTATTAAAAGGAGGCCTTAATATCCCTTAGTTTCCAATAGGACCCCGCTGCCATGGGAGGGTAGGACAAAAGATGCCATGCAAGTTCTTTTCCATAAGCACGTATGACTATATTCAGAATACATGCCTACATTACATTGATGAACTGGAGCTAGTTCTGTGTCACCCTAGGTTATGACTATTACATGATCGATTGCATCCGGCATAATTCTCCATCACCGATCCATTGCCTACGAGCTTTCCATATATTGTTCTTCGCTTATTTACTTTTCCGCTGCTACTGTTACAATCACTATAAAACACCAAAAATATTCCTTTTGCTGTTGTTACCTTTTACCACCGTTACCACTGCTATCATATTACTTTGCTACTAAATACCTTGCTGCAGATATTAAGTTTCCAGGTGTGGTTGAATTGACAACTCAGCTGCTAATACTTGAGAATATTATTTGGCTCCCCTTGTGTCGAATGAATAAATTTGGGTTGAATACTCTACCCTCGAAAACTATTGCGATCCCCTATACTTGTGGGTTATCAAGACTATTTTCTGGCGCCGTTGTCGGGGATCATAGCTCTATTCTTCGAGTCACTTGGGATTTATATCTGCTTATCATTATGAAGAACTTGAAAGATCAAAGAACCAAGATTTTCCCTCAACACGAGGGGAGGTAAGGAACTGCCATCTAGCTCTGCACTTGATTCACCTTCTGTTTTGAGTAAGCTTGCGACACCTAAACCTGCTTCTGCTATTAATTCTAATATGTCGCATGTTATTGATGAGGCCACTTCTGCTATGCATGATACTTATGATGAAACTACTTCTATGCTTGATACTACTATGCCACTTGGTGAATTTCTTGATGAACAACTTGCTAGGGCTAGAGAGAATGAAATTACTAAAACTGATAATATTAATGAAAGTGATGATGAAGATTCTCCCCCTAGATATGAATTGCCTATTGTTCCTGAGGGTTATGTTATGGATGAAGAAACTGCTAGAGACTTTCTTGCTTGCAATGATAGGAGTGGTCTTAAGAAACTTTTAGCTAAGTTGAAACAAAAAACTTTGAATGCTAGAATGAAATATGATCCTGCTTATGCTACTTCACCTATCTTTGTTACTGATAAGGATTATGTTTTCTCTGTTGATCCTGAGATAATTACTTTGGTTGAATCTGATCCTTTCTATGGCTATGAATCTGAAACTGTTGTGGCACATCTTACTAAATTAAATGATATAGCCACCCTGTTCACTAATGATGAGAAAACTAGCTACTATTATATCCTTAAACTATTTCCATTCTCATTAAAGGGTGATGCTAAAATATGGTTTAATTCTCTTGATCCTCGTTGTGTGCGTAGTCCCCAGGATATGATTTATTACTTCTCTGCTAAATATTTCCCTGCTCATAAGAAACAAGCTGCTTTAAGGGAAATATATAATTTTGTGCAAATTGAAGAAGAGAGTCTCCCACAAGCTTGGGGGAGGCTTCTCCAATTACTTAATGCTTTGCATGATCATCCTCTCAAGAAAAATGAGATACTTGATATCTTTTATAACGGACTAATCGATGCTTCTAGAGACCACCTGGATAGTTGTGTTGGTTGTGTTTTCAGGGAAAGAATTGTCGATGAAGCTGAAATTCTATTGAATAATATGTTGACTAATGAAAATAATTGAACATGTCCTGATCCAATTCCTGAACCAACTCCTGAGCCAACTCTGAAGAAAAGGGGTATTCTATTTCTCAGTCCTGAAGATATCCAAGAGGCAAAGAAATCTATGAAAGAAAAAGGTATTAAAGCTGAAGATGTTAAGAATTTACCTCCTATTGAAGAAATACATGGTCTTGATTTGCCGCCTGTTGAAGAAATACATGGTATTGATAACCCGACGCAGGTAGTAAAGGTAAATTATCTCTATAGATTTGATGAAGGTGATATTCCTCGTTATAAGTCTGGTAGCCAATGCTTAGATGAGTTTGATAACTTTATGGTTAAGCAAGAAGATTTTAATGCTTATGTTTGTAGACAATTGAAACATAATGCTTATATGATTGAACACTTGAGTGATTATATGTCTAATGTTAAAGGTGAACTAAAACTTATTAGTAAACATGCTTCTATGGTTACCACTCAAGTAGAACAAGTACCTAAAGCTCAGAATGATTTGCTCAATGAATTAAATAGTAAGAAAAATGATAATGCTATTAGAGTTATGACTAGAGGTGGTAAAATGACCCAGGAATCCCAATGATATTTCTATTTCTGATGCTGAAACACAATCTGGTAATGAGCATGAACCTAGTTATAATGTTAATAATGATGTTCATATTGATGCTCAACCCAGTAATGACAATGAAGTAGAGATCGAACCTGTTGTTGATCTTGATAAGCCACAATCAAAGAATCAACATTTTGATAAGAGAGACTTTGTTTCTAGGAAGCACGGTAAAGAAAGAGAACCATGGGTTCAGAAACCCATGCATTTCCCTCCTAAACCATCCAAGAAAAAGGATGATGAGGGTTTTGAGTGCTTTGCTGAAATGATTAGACCTATCTTCTTGCGTATGCATTTGACTAATATGCTTAAAATGAATCCTTATGCTAAGTACATGAAAGATATTGTTACAAATAAAAGAAAGATACCGGAAGCTGAAATTTCCACCATGCTTGCTAATTATACTTTTAAAGGTGGAATACCAAAGAAACTTGGAGATCCAGGAGTACCAACTATACCATGCTCCATTAAAAGAAACTATGTTAAAACTGCTTTATGTGATCTTGGAGCCGGTGTTAGTGTTATGCCTCTCTCTTTATACCGTAGACTTGATTTGAATAAGTTGACACCTACTGAAATATCTTTGCAAATGGCTGATAAATCAACTGCTATACCTGTCGGTATTTGTGAGGATGTGCCTGTTGTGGTTGCAAACGTTACTATTTTAACGAACTTTGTTATTCTTGATATTCCCGAGGATGATAGTATGTCTATTATTCTTGAAAGACCCTTTTTGAATACAGTAGGGGCTGTTATTGATTGCACCAAAGGCAATGTCACTTTTCATGTTAATGGTAATGAGCAAATGGTACAGTTTCCGAGAAAAGAACCTCAAGTCCATAGTATCAATTCTATTGGAAAAAATTCAACTATTACTATTGGAGGTTTTGAATTTCCTCTTCCTACTGTCAAGAAGAAATATGATATTCTTATTGTTGGGGACATGCATATCCCCGTTGAGGTAACCTAGTGTTATTCGAAAATTCTCCGGTTCCATGTTATTCGGAATGAGTTTGTTAACAAGACCTGATCAACCTTGTTAGTGGATTCCTTTTGATGAGCATGAGATGGATGAATTTAGAAAACACAACTCTTTGTACCCTCTTTTTATTTTCTGTTATTTATATTAAATAAATCAAAAATATTAATTTATGTTTGTTTCCTTAATTATCCATGCAATAAAAAATACCACGAAAATAAAAGTTCTCCAAATGCCCTGAAATTTAAATATGTTTTTTTCTGAAATATTTGAGAATATCTGGCACTGAGATCACAGCAGGGGGAGCAAGCACCTGGCCACGAGGGTCCAGGGCGCCCCACCCCCCTGGCGCCCCCCTGCCTCATGGGCCCACAGTGGCTCCCCTCCACTTATTCCAGCTACCACACACTCCTTCTTCCTCCCACAAAAATCACCAACCAGCTCAAACCCGAGCCCAAGCTCATTTTGCTGCCATTTTCGATCTCCTTGCTCAAAGCACCATTCAAAAATCTGCTTTGGGGATTGTTCATTGGTATATGACTCCTCCAATGGTCCAATTAGTTTTTGTTCTAGTGCTTTATTCATTGCATATTTTTGCTGCTTAGGTGACCTTGTTCTTGAGCTTGCATGTCAAATTTATGTGGTCAAAACTAGTTTTGATGCAAGATATTGCCTCTAGGCACTTGTAGGAGTAGTCGCTATCAATATTGTTGAGTTTGGTTCACTTTTATTTTGAAGTTACTAAAAATTTCAGATATTTTCAGAAAAATATGAAGAGATTTTTGAGGGGTCATCGAGCCGAAGCTCGAAGGATAAGCAAAGTGAGGAGGATAAGAGGCCCAAATATAATCTCACTCGCACCGCGGAGGTACGGCCATGTGAACGGCCTTGTGATGATTTCTTAAGAGCAACCAGGATTTATGATGATTTCTATGAGTTGGTTGAGAATGTAGGCCTCACCGCCTTCCTCCACGACCAACGCGAACAGTATCTCTTACTCACCAATACCTTTGTGCAAAACTTTCATTTCCATGCTAGGAGCTCACCACCTACGGTGGAATTTTATTTATATGATGAGCATAAGGATAAGTCACTTCGTGATTTTTGTTGGGTTTGTTTGATCCCTTTTGAGGGTAGTGTAGAGGAACCACATCGTGATGATGTGTAGGGGTTTATTGATACAATTCCTGTAGGGGAAACTAGGAAAGTTTCCGATGCAAGAATCACTAGCATACATTTTCCTGTTTTACGTTACTTTGCAATATTTGCTAGTAGATGCTTAATTGGTCGCGGGAACTGTGGCAACCTTAGTGCCCCTGATATTGTTATTTTGTGCCATGCCTTGTTCCATGATGACACATTTAGTATGGGTGCTATTGTTGCAAAGCGGTTAAATCTTAACCGTACTGAGGGCCCCATCTTGGGAGGTATCTTTGCCTCGCGTCTCGCTGCACATTTTAACATACCTATTAGACATTATGAGAAGGAAGAAAAGTTGTTGCCTCCTGTTTTTCTAGACTATAAGAGTATGTTAGCACATGATTTTATCGTTAAGAATAGGGAAAGGGCGCTTAAGTACAAACTAATATTTGATAAAATTCAACCTGAGATTATTACTTTGCCTGCTCCCTTTTTGTTTGATTTATTTGCAAGCAAGTACCTTGTTCCACCGGAGGTCATTCAGGCTTACCAGAGCCCCACGCCAGCTACAGAGCCAGAGCCGGAACCACAATTTGATCCTCACCGGCAGTGTGTTTATTAGTGGAATTTGGAAGAGATTGCCAACCAGTGGCACCAGGGGGATTCATCTCAGTACGACCCCAGCTACAACTTTGGATATCCACCAGGCCAGTCGTGGCCATAGACCAACTTAGGCCAAAAGCCTAAGCTTGGGGGAGTACGTATTTCTCACCAACATTACATTTATGTTCACACACTCATGCTAGTTGTCGGTGCTCATACTTTTTCACTGTAATATCCATGCCAGTTTATTCTCCTTTTTATGCTTTCTTCTTGTGTGTTTGATAAACCTTAAGAAAAAAACAAAAAAAATTAGTTGTAGCGTTTAGCTCGTTTACTTTCCATGCCTGTAGTAGTAATAATTAAATAGAAAACCCAAAAAGATTTCTCATTCTTCTTTTGCTTGTTGGGAGCTTTCCCTTGTAAATAGTTTTGTTTCTTTTCTTTGAGGGTCGAGAGGAGAAGACCATAATGAAAATGTTGAGTGGCTCTTATATGCATTATTGTTGATCTAACAAAGAGCCCATATTACCTTGTCTTCTCCCATGTATTGAATGCTTGCAGATTCCAGCTTAGTCCAATGCACGTGCACTATTATTATTTTCCACACTATTCGGTCGTGCAAGTGAAAGGCAATAATGATGATATATGATGAACTTATTGAGATGAGAAAAGCTGGTATGAACTCGACCTCTCTTGTTTTTGTAAATATGATTAGTTCATCGTTCATGATTCAGCCTATTATGAAAGAAACATGTTTGCAATGACAATTAGAGATTATAGTTGCTTATGCCATGCTTAATTAGCTAGGAGCTTATAATGGTTTACCTTGTGTGCCAACATGCTATTAAAATGGTTGTGATGTGGTATGATAGGGTGGTATCCTATTTTGAATGATTCGAGTGGCTTGACTTGGCACATGTTCACACATGTAGTTGAAACAAAATCAACATAGCCTCTACGATATTTATGTTCATGGTGCATAAAATCCTACTCATGCTTGCATTCGGTGTTGATTAATTTTAATGCATGTTCATGACTATTGTCGCTCTCTAGCTGGTCGCTTCCAGTCTTTTTCTAGCCTTCACTTGTACTAAGCGGCAATACTGCTTGTGCATACAATTCCATAAACCCCAAAGTTATTCCATATGAGTCCACCATACCTACCTATATACGGTATCTACCTGCCGTTCCAAGTAAATTTGTATGTGCCAAACTCTAAACTTTCAAATAAACATTCTGTTTTGTATGCTCGAATAGCTCATGTATCAACTAGGGCTGTCTGTATCTTCCATGCTAGGCGGGTTATTCTCAAGAGGAGTGGACTCCGCTCCTCACTCACGAGAAAAGGGCTGGTCACCGGGATGCCCAGTCCCATGCTTTATGCAAATCAAATCAAAATAACTGCAAACAAAACTCCCCCGGGACTCTTGTTAGTTGGAGGCACTCGTTGTTTCGAGCAAGCCATGGATTGATGCTTGTTGGTGGAGGGGGGTATAAACTTTACCATTCTGTTTGGGAACCGCCTATAATGTGTGTAGCATGGAAGATATCGAGATCTCTCGGTTGTTATGTTGACAATGAAAGTATACCGCTCAAAATATTATTCATGTATATTTCAAAACCGAGCTTTGGCACCTCTACAAATCCCTGCTTCCCTCTGCGAAGGGCCTATCTATTTACTTTTATGCCGAGTCATCATCTTCTTATTAAAAAACACCAGTTGGAGAGCACCACTATCATTTGCATCCATTACTGTTAGTTTACATTGAGTATGACTTGACTGGATCTCTTTTACCATGAATTACAATGTCTAGTCAGTCCTTGATCTTTAAAGGTGCTCTGCATTTATGTTCTGCAGTCTCAGAAAGGGCTAGCGAGATACCATCTTGTTATATCATATCATGATTGTTTTGAGAAAGTGTTGTCATCCGAGATTTATTATTATTGCTCGCTAGTTGATTATGCCATTGATATGAGTAAACATGAGACCTAAATGTTATTGTGAATATGGTTAGTTCATAATCTTTGCTGAAAACTTGAATGTTGGCTTTACATATTTACAACAACAAGAGCAAACAGAGTTTGTAAAAGTTTTTCTTTATCACTTTCAGTTTATCAACTGAATTGCTTGAGGACAAGCAAAGGTTTAAGCTTGGGGGAGTTGATACGTCTCTGTCGTATCTATTTTTCCAAACACTTTTGCCCTTGTTTTGGACTCTAACTTGCATGATTTGAATGGAACTAACCCAGACTGACGATGTTTTCAGCAGAACTGCCATGGTGTTATTTTTGTGCAGAAATAGAAGTTCTCGGAATGACCTGAAAATCAACAGAGAATTATTTTGGAATATATAAAAAATACTGGAAGGAAGATCCACGTCAAGGGGGCCTCCACCTATCCACAAGGGTGGGGGGCGCGCCCCCTGCCTCGTGGGCCCCCTAACGCTCCACCGACCTCAACCCTGACTCCATATATTCACTTTTGGGGAGGAAAAAACCAGAGAGAACGATTCATCGCGTTTTACGATACGGAGTCGCCGCCAAGCCCTAAACTCTCTCGGGAGGGCTGATCTAGAGTCCGTTCGGGGCTCCGGAGAGGGGAATCCGTCGCCATCGTCATCATCAACCTTCCTCCATCACCAATTTTATGATGCTCACCGCCATGCGTGAGTAATTCTGTCATAGGCTTACTGGACGGTGATGGGTTGGATGAGATTTATCATGTAATCGAGTTAGTTTTGTTAGGTTTTGATCCCTAGTATCCACTATGTTCTGAGATTGATGTTGCTATGACTTTGCTATGCTTAATGCTTGTCACTAGGGCCCGAGTGCCATGATTTCACATCTGAACCTATTATGTTTTCATCAATATATGAGAGTTCTTGATCCTATCTTGCAAGTCTATAGTCACCTACTATGTGTTATGATCCGCCAACCCCAAAGTGACAATAGTCGGGACCACTCCTGGTGATCACCGTAGCTTGAGGAGTTCATGTATTCACTATGTGTTAATACTTTGGTCCAGTACTCTATTAAACGGAGGCCTTAATATCCCTTAGTTTCCAATAGGACCCCGCTGCCATGGGAGGGTAGGACAAAAGATGTCATGCAAGTTCTTTTCCATAAGCATGTATGACTATATTCGGAATACATGCCTACATTACATTGATGAACTGGAGCTAGTTCTGTGTCACCCTAGGTTATGACTGTTACATGATCGATCACATCCAGCATAATTCTCCATCACCGATCCATTTCCTATGAGCTTTCCATATATTGTTCTTCGCTTATTTACTTTTCCGCTGCTACTGTTACAATCACTATAAAACACCAAAAATATTACTTTTGCTACTGTTACCTTTTACCACCATTACCACTACTATCATATTACTTTGCTACTAAATACCTTGTTGCAGATATTAAGTTTCCAGGTGTGGTTGAATTGACAACTCAGCTGCTAATACTTGAGAATATTCTTTGGCTCCCTTATGTCGAATCAATAAATTTGGGTTGAATACTCTATCCTCGAAAACTGTTGCGATCCCCTATACTTGTGGGTTATCACCCCTATGTTGTCCATGTGTTGTAATGATCTGAATTTTTTAGGCGAGGTAATCCTCAGTACTTGTATGAGTGACATAAGGTGAATTGTTTTTCGTGTGAGCATATTGTTTTGGATGAAATAACTGTTTGACTCAAAGTGTATCCAACCTAGTGAATTCGAAGATCACGGCATTTCTAAATCATAATCATATATAAAGGTGGAATAAATCTTTGTTGTGGTTTTGAAGAAATAAATAACAAAACATAGAATTATCAGTGGATATTCGTAATCGAATACAAATTGGATTTGAATTTAGTTGCCAGGGCCCAGGGCAAACGTGAATGCTAATTCTCCCAAGTTTTGAACGAAGCGGCTAAACACCCACTATCATTTGTGGGCTGCCCGAAGCAAGTGTTTGCGAGATGGAATTTTTTTGACTATATACTGTAAGGCAACAGCCTCACAGTGCTTTATTAAAACTCAACATAAAAGTCCAAAGTACAAAACAAGAGAAAAGAACAACTAACTATCTAGGGTAAAGAGGCTAACCAATCTAGAAGCTTATCTCTATATTTACATTTGACCCTATGAGTTAACAAGGTTAAATCATGTACAAAGTTCCTTCTCCAGGCTCTGAAGCTTGGTGTCTCATTTCTGAAGATTTTGCCATTCCTTTGAGTCCAAATGTTCCAGGTTGTAGTAAAAACCACTTCGGTGAAGAAGGGAAAACCAAACTCAGCTCTAGCCGAAGAAGCCATGGAGTAGGTTGACTGTTGAGGCTGAACCTGCCAAGAAATCCCGAGGTATTTCCAAACCCTCTGGCTGAAATTGCATGTGAAGAAGAGATGGATTCTATCTTCATGGGTTTGAGATTGGCAGAGCACACAGGAGTCATCCTGAATGATCCAGTGCCTGCGCTGCATCATATCCCTTGTGTTAAGGCGATCCATTAGGAGAAGCCATCCAAAAACTCTGATCTTGAGAGTGCAAGAACATTTCCATATCCATTTGAAAATAGGATCAACCACAATGCTAGAGAAAGCATAGTCATAGTATAGCTTGGTCTGCAAATGACCAGACTTAGATGGCCATCTCCAAATGTCCTTACTGCTCGGATCAAGCTCTATAGGAAGGAGCATAGACTGGAGTTGATCTAACTCTTGAAAAGCCTCCATAGACAGAGGTAGATGGAAACTATCAATCAGATTAGGTAGCTCGAGGACATCCTTGACAGTGGCCAAGTCATCAATCACAAAGGAATGTAGTCTTGGGAACCGATCCTTAAAAATAACAAGGCTGTCACTTACTTCCAATTTAACCAACCAAAAAACCATAGAGTCTCCAGCATGAACCTGCGACATTGCCAGTTTATGAAATTTATCATATAGCTTAAGCACGTCACACCACCAGAAGGAACCACACATTTGGGTAGCTTGAGGAGCCGATGATTGATAGTAGGAGTCCCAGATTAAGTTTACTCATGGAATATCCATCTTGTTAAAGAACTTGAAAAGGTGCTTGATCAGTAGGGCATCATTTTGCACACTCAGATCTAGTACTCCCAAACCACCATATTTATTTGGTCTGCTAACCAATTCCCAAGCTGCCAAAGGCTGTCGCGGCGTGTCCGAATTACCTCTCCAAAGACATTGTCGTTCAATTCTCTCGATCTGTTTAAGAATACCTTGCGGGATCGACAAAGTGCATAAGAAGTATATTGGCATTGAAGTGAGGACCGATTGGAGCAACTGAAGCCTACTGCCCTGGTTGAGGAGGCAAGAAGAAGCTGATGACCTTCTCTCAATATGATCAACCAAAGGCATCAAATCAGATATTGTAGGTCTCAAAGTTCCCATAGGCAAGCCTAAGTAGGTGAAGGGAAGCGTACCCACTGTGCATCCAAGTAAGTTGGCAATTCTCAAGCCCTCCTCATCAAACATATTTAAAGGAATCATCGAAGACTTACTGAAGTTGACTTTCAAACCAGTTGAGACAGCAAAAACTTCAAGCATCTCCTTAAGGGCAATGAGTTGGGAGTCAACAGCAGGCAGAACAATAAGAGTGTCGTCGGCGTACTGCACAATTGGGTAATCGTTGGACTTGGTGTGTATTAGCAAAGTGAGGATGTTGCGTCGGCACATGTCATTAACTACTGATTGTAGCAAGTCAACAACAATGACAAAAAGCAGTGGCGACAACGGATCACCCTGACGAACTCCAGATCGACACTTGAAATGCTGGCCAGGAACTCCATTCAGCAAAACTGAAGATGACCTAGAAGATAGCAAACTGTCAACCCACCCCCTCCAACGATCATCAAAACCCTTGCATTTCAAAATTCTGAGGACGGCTGCATGTTCAAGAGTATCAAAGGCCTTTGTGAAATCAAGTTTTAGCAGAACTATAGGTCTCTTTGAAGCTTTACATTGGTGAATATATTCAAAGCACCAAGCTAGACAATCCTGAATGGAACGACATTTAAGGAAACCATACCGGTTTTGATGGATGCAGCTAAGAATAACCTTCTGCAAACGATTGGCCAGAAGCTTGGTGAGAAATTTTAAGCAAGTATTTGTGAGAGAGATGGGCCGAAAATCACCAACAAACTCCGGGCTCAACTTCTTGGGTATAAGAGTAATGAAGGATGTATTTAGACATTCCAAGTTACATTTGCCCTCATAGAACTCTTTGACCAATTCCAAAAAATCATCTTTAAGGATATGCGAGCATTTCTTTAAAAAAAGTCCCATAAAGCCATTGGGACCAGGAGCACGATCAAGAGGCAAATGCTTGATAACCTCATCCACTTCAATTTCAGAGAAAGGTTTAGATAAATCCTCCAGACCATCAACTTTAGCTGGGAGAAACCCATCTGGATTCCTTGAGCATGAACCATACGATTTTTGAACTCAGACCAAAACATTCCAGCAAGTTGCTGATGATCAGACACCACATCTCCTGCAACATTTTTAATAGAGGAGATGGTGTTTTTGCGGTACCTTTCCATGGCCATAGCCTAAAAAAACTTCGAGTTTTCTTCACCAATCTTAATGAAACGGATGGTGTAACGTTGTTTCCAATAAATAAACTAAAGGTGAAGAATTTCCTCTAAATGCAACTTCACAATTCGATGAAAATTCAATTCTGGCCAGGTTAGAGCACGCAGTTCCTCAAGGCCATCAAAGAATAAAATGGCCGTGTTACAATTTGCAATGATTGCTTTAATCTTGGAAAGATTGACATGCCATTTTTTAAGAGCAACTCTGAGAGCTTTAAACTTGGCAGAGATAGAACCAGCGGTACAAGCTTTCCTGGAAGGCATATTCCAAACATCCTGCACACATTCCATAAACCCTGGTAGATTCACCCAATAATTTTCAAAACAGAACAGCTTGGCCTTTGGAATGCAGGTCGCAACATTTACTACACATGGAACGTGATCTAAAGCAGTGCGCGCCAACGGCAAGACCAAAGTATTAGGGTGATTATTAGTCCAAGAGACAGATGTGAAGAACCAATCTATCTGCTCTAGCAAAGGAGAAGTCTGCATGTTGGGCCAAGTATATTGACGACCTTTAATTGGCACCTCGACAAGGCCTAGATGACCAATAATTTAATTAAAAAGGAAAATATCATTGACATTACCCCTGGCAAGTTGTGATTGTCCAACGAGCGCATAAAGTTAAAATCGCCAACCAATAACCAATTATCATCGAAATGGATATCCAGATTATATAACCATGCACAAATTCATCGCGAGCCAGATTCTGACAGGGACCATAAACAGAGACCAAGGTCCAAATTTCAGACGTGTGCATAGAACGGAACTCCACAATGGTACCATAGGGTTTGGCTTGAACTAACTTTCCAGCAAAGAAAGAGGAGTTCCAAATAACCACGATTCCAGTAGATGCACCGGCAGATGGTACATACACAAAGTTATCAAAGCGACGTGGACAAAATTTCCTAAGGAAACGCTGATCAATATGCATGCATTTGGTTTCCTGAAGGCATATAATCGAACACCCAGATTCATCGATCTATTGCTTGATTGCTAACTAACGGGCTTCAGAGTTAAGGCCACGTACATTCCAACACAGGATCTTCCAGTCTCTAAACGTTCATTACAACCCAAAATAAATTCAGCATAAAGGAGACCACGCAGTGATCTACCCGACCCAAAAGCCAACTCCACATAAGAGTTCAACACAAATGAAACTAAGTAAATAAAAATGACGATTTGCGAGGCACGCCATAGACCCAAGCAGCCAAAGTTGTCACTTATCATCGGAGTTGTTGCTGGAGTGAGACTTGGACGGATCAGCTACAAGCTTCTTCGCTGTGATCTTCTCTGGCGCAATCTACAGGTGCAGTCCAATACGCTGGAGATCAGAGATAGATGTGGGTGGTGGCACTTCAGTTTCAAGATTATCTGACGTAGCTGGAGATGGAGCAGGCTCAGCAGGAAGAGCTCTCTTCTGTTTCTTGAACCGAGAAACCTAGGGCAGAGCAACTGGCTTGTGACGAAAACCATCACAAAGAGCACTGAGTCTTGCACTGCGAGGGACTTCAGTTTCAACCAGCACCTGATTAGCAGAAGATATGCGGGCTCTTTTCTTTGGGGTCTTAGCAGTAGCAGCAAACTGAAAAGGTTCACTGACAGGGTCAGAGATGGCATTGAAGCAAAGAGCACGAGCCACCAGCCTCTTAACAGGTGAAAAAACATATTCTAGCCTGACTAACGGAAGGAGCAGGCAAGGAGCGACTTCCAAGAAGATCATCAGGCAAATTGAAATCCCAAGACTAGTTAGAGAGCATGAGAAACTTCAGAATAGGCTGCATCATGGGTTTTGGGATTGTAATGGTGTCAAAATAGTGCATCATGCTTGAAAATGTACGTGTCCATTGCATCTCAGGTGGTAGGACTAGGCCAAAGACAATGAGCACTTGTCCAATGTGTAGAACTTGCTGAACTGGAACTTGCTGAACTGGAGGAGCAACTGCATGAGGTTGAAACAGTACCACGGCATCTTCAGGTAAGACAGCAGGCACCTCATTAAGGTCAAAATCAGCATTGTTGATCGAGTCATCAGAACCTTGCAAGATCATAGACTCTTGCGATTGTGCATCCTCTTCGGCGGGCTCATCAGGAATATCAGCATCCACAGGCGCATGATTGTTATCAGCAGGCGGAGGAACATCATTCCAACCAAGTTCCGGGTATTCAGGCATAACCCAATTGTGGTTATTGAAATGCATCTGACCAGGGAGAGGGTGCGGATTTCCGTTGAAAGGCATTGGATCCTCATCGCCAGGAAGAACATCCGCAAAGTCTGCTGACAGAACATAAACAGGGGTAGACCAGGACACTCTCACAGCTCCAAATTCTCCATACTCGCGGTAAACCAAACCTTGAGGGACAAGTGATGGCGCAGGAAAAGAAACATATGCCAGAGTGCGAATCATCATCTGATCATCCTGGTGCCAAACATGAAAATGTCCAAAGGTACTAATAACATCTGCTATGTACTGCGTGCGACGATAGTCCAGAGGTACACCCAAGAGCATGACCCAACCTCTACGAAACCCCTGAGTAGCTCTGTAGTTGATGCCCTCATCATGCGGAATAAATCGAACAAAGCGATCATTGCCTAGATCAAAGGGGGGATGATCCACCATGACATATCGGGATGCAGCGCTACGAAAACGGAATAGTCCCACCCCCTAAATCCATGGCTGCACATCTAGCACATCTCTGCCTAGCTGATTGACAACAAAATCACTCACCATGTTGCGGTACAGTTGGATCTCTTCAGGCAGGGGCTCTGGCTCAACAATGCCAATAGCATACTCCTCATGCCTCCGATCTGGAGCGGTGGCAGGAGCATAGAAGGTGCGCGGCAGATGAAGTGGGCCGCCATCGATGATGTCGAAGCCCGGCGGAACATACTCCCAGGGATTGAGCGCAAAGTTGGCCATTGGTGCAGGTGGCGGCGGTGGGGTTTCTGGTCGCGGTTCGGACGATGGAGGCGGAGGCAGTGTAGGCAATGGTGGTGGCATTGGCGGAGATTGCAGAGGCGGGGGTGGCGATTGGCAAGATGTAGCTGCAGGAGGGGCACACTCGATGGGACTGCTCAATGAGCAAAGAGCATAGTCTTGGAGGGAACTCGAGGCGTCGGGCGAGGAAAACGATGGTGGGTTGGCAGTCTTAGCCTCAATGACACGTGGGACCCATCTAAAACCCTCAGCTGGCGCAGATCCGGTGCAAGATTTGGCCCTGTGGCCCTGCATAAAGCATCGCCTACATCTCGTTTGATTGGTGCACGCAGCCGTAGGATGAGACATAGAAAAACAATTTTGACATTTCCAATAACGGAACGCCATATCTTCAACCATAGAGTGAAATCCCTCCAGGTCATCCTCAGGAAATCCAGATTCGGTAATTGGAGCCACATTAAGATCTTGCTGGTTGTTTATCCCAATATCTTGCTCGGGGAATAAAACATAAGGGGGAATTGGGGTATCCCTATTGGGCGCTGGTACAGGCCCAGAGCCTATGGAACCAAGAGATGGCCCAGAACTAATTGACGGGCCAGGTGGAAAAGCATTTGGTACAGGCCCAGGGCCTATGGAACCAAGAGATGGCCCAGAACTAGTTGACAGACTAGATGGAGAATCATTTGAAATCACGCCGGACCCGCCCAATGAAGCTGCCGAAGATAACGCATGGATAGACTTGGCAGGCGAAAAATATGGATCCACTGAAACAAACGTGATCAGAGGGACCGCCGCCGTCCAATGCAACTCCGGTGCCGGTGGCGTGTGAATGATAACATGTTCATGAGAAGAAACCGAGTAACCTCCATCAAGAGCTGTCAGAATGCAATTTTGCGTAGCCGGATATCGATATCCCTTGCATACAGGATAGGTTTGGAACGTAGCAAACGAGATTTTCTTTCTAGACTGGCCACTAGATTTGAGAGCAGATTTGTCTGGAGGTTTATGCATGGCAATCATGCCCAACGTAGATCTATGTTTTGTGGGACTAACAAAAATCCATTCAGCATCACATTCTTTTCTCCAGATTAAAACTTCATTTCTTCAATTAGGGCCACCATGTCCCCAAAGATGAAAATAACATTTGAAATGCTCACACGCAAAAGATCGAAGTGCTAAAATTCGAAGACCAACTTTTTTGCATGAGACGTGGAAGGAGTATACCTTGCCTTGAATATGTGAAACCAAGAATTCAATAGCTGAACCCCCAAGGGTAGCTTCCAAAGCCGCGGCCATCGAATCATCGGAGAGGCGAAATCATGCCTACTAAATGAGACACCATGATGAAATGACCAGAATCCTCCACGGGGTGCACCGTAACTCCAAAAGAGCTGTAGATCGCATCTGCAAAAGCCAAACCCTTGGAGAAGTCCAAGCCAGGGGTGGATCCAGACGGAGAAGCCATCAAAGATGGAAGTCTCCTTGATGGGGGGGGAAGACGCCGGAGAGTATGGGTGGATTGGAGGGAGGGTTTAGTGGTTGAGATGGAAGATCGCCGGAGAGCCTAGCGCCGGAGGGGTGGGGGTGGTGGGGAGAGCCATCGTGTTTAAATTTGAGGATAGGAGTATTAAAACATCGTGTTCGGATGCGAGATGGAAATTACAGTCTACCCCTGACACTTTTACATCCTTATCGACCGGATTTACACTGCTGTCGATAGGGGTAGACGAGTAACTTCAATCAGACGTGGCGCGACCGCCTCTGACCCCATTCAGACACGGTGGGCGCCAAACGTGGGCGGCAAAACACATTTGATTCAAGCCCTTCCAAAAGACATGTGTGTCTCTCCCTCCATTTCCCCATTCATACACGGTGGGCGGCAAAACAAACTCTCCTCACCCAAAATTGATGTAGGCAAATATTTTAAATAGGGGCAGATGTGTTACTTCCCTCAGATGTGACACAACCGCCCTACCTGTCAGCCCCGTTCATACACCGTGGGTGCCAACCGTGGGTGGCAAAACACCCTCTCCTCGCCCGAAATCGCTACAAGCAAATATTTGGGAGATGCGAGATTACCGTCCTATCCCCAACCGACGTGATGTTTGAAATTTTAAATGGGGGATAAGTTCGTAACTTTCCCATATTTCAGACAAGCGTGTCCCAACATTTGAGATCCCCCCTCCCCCTCCATTTCCCCATTCATAACACCATCGGCGCCACAACAACCTCCCCACTGCGGCCAGTCTCCTCCGTCTGCCACCCCATCCTCCACCTTGCTAGAGCCGCTACCCCGTCGTCCACTGCAAGAGATGGACATCTCTCATCCACGGCACCGGACCAGGATCTTTTCATCGCGTCCTCTCGCTTCATTAGCGCTGTTGTCCACCTTGTTGTTGCCACTCCTATGACTGCCTCGCCCACGACAACATGATTTATCCCCCGACTCGGTTGTTTGCCGTCTAAAGTCTTCTTCCCCACCGCCGACAGCCATCGCACTTGCAGCACCCTCAACGTATCATCATGGGCCTACACAGTGTCGCAAGAGAGGTGGTACTCTTCCATATGTGCTTAAGTAATTGATCTCACCCGGAAAAATAGATCGTAAATTGTTTACTATACTTTTCTTGTCCGTACCAAATTGTAGTGGCTAGTTGAAAGCAAACATTGGTTGCGAAGTAGCTTTGTCCGGTTTGCACCTTCAGATCCGCCATGGCACGGTCACTATACTCGTAAAGCTTATGGTTTCCCCCCTTTATATTCACTACCATCATCGTAGGTGCTTCGTGTCGTGTTAGCACTGCTCCTCAAGACCTCAACCCATCAAGAGAAACAACATGCCACTCACTATTCCAAAGCTTAGGTGTTGAAATACAAATATGATATGATGCTCATATTACTAAAACGGAGAACGTTTAATTGGTCACCTAATGTTCCTATATTCGTTCCGAAAAGCATGTGCGCCACCCACTGGTCCAGCTAGCTAGTTCCACTTTCCTGATTCTACTCTTGATGCTTAGGGTTTTCCCCTTTTATCTAATCTACTATGATCTGTGTAGGTGATTTCTGTCATACTAGCATTATTCCACCCTTCAAGCTAAACAACACAACACTAAAAATTCCAAAGCTTAGTTGTTCAAATATGTTGTGATACGTTACTGATATTAGTTAACAGACACATTTAATTGGTTAGATAAAGGTCCCACTTGAGTTTCCAAATGCATGTCGCGACATATAGAGAGACAGCAGAATTGCATTTCTTTGTCACTTGTTGACTGTATTTTCTTGTCCATACCAAATCTTAGTTGTTATTTCAAAGCAAACATCAGTTGCTAACTACCCTTTGCGCGGTTTGCAGCTTCAGATCTGCCATCCCACTGCCACGGTCAACACTATACTTATCATGCTTACGGTTTCCCCATTTTATGATGACCATGATCAGTCTACGTGGTTCGTGTCATAATAGCACTTCTCCACCCATCGAGCTAAACAAGCTTAGTTGTACAAATTCAAATATGGTATTATGTTGATATTAGTAAAACTGAGAGATGTTTAATTGGTCAGCTAAATGTTCCTACTTTAGTTTCAAAATGCATGTGAGCCACATATGGCGAGACCGGAAGGAATACTATTTCTCTGTGCGCTCTGGTTCATCATGGGTGGGCAACCGACATTGTATAGAAAGATATGTAATATCTTCAATCTGCTTGCTCTTCTGCTCTTCTTTAAGATGATCCTCTTCTCTTCTTTAATAAGTATGTTCCTTGTTGGGAAGAGTAGCAGATACATTTGCGGTCGACTGGTCAGGTCGAGTTGTTCTCCCTTAGTACATTTTGAATCTGTCAAGTCAGGTCGACTTGTTCTTCTTTACTATATGTTGAAGCTATCATCTGCGAAGTATCATCACTTTTGGAGCTCTCATATTTTGAGTAGTAGGCCACATTGTATTAATGCACACACCAAGTTACAGCATGCATGGCATCTCTCAGAAGAATTGCAAAGATAGCACAAAGGGGTTTATAGGGAGGCAGTATTGGATTAGAATCACTTCTGCATTACAAAGATAATCTCACTTGTTTTTATGTTTTCATGCATGTCAGGTACTGAACATTATCAAAATGAATATGAGAATGGGCGCACGAGATGAATATTGCGGAACAATCCACTGGCTAACAAACTTGGCATGGTGGAGGATGGCCTATCTTATTCACCCATCAAGGTGCTTGCTCTAACTTGGCAAGGTTGTATTGGTCGCACATATTTTGCATCCGACCTCTTGCATTACTTCTACTTTGTTACAACATCTGCTTAGTTTAAGCATCATATATGAGTATATGCCATACCTATCCATTTTCTGTACCTATTCCATGTGTCGCCATACTATGTTTTCCTGTCAAATGTTGTTCTTTCGTAATAGATGTCCAAAAGGAAGAGGGTGAGTGCAGATCCTCAAGGAGTACAAACTAGGTATTTGGAAAAGGTAGTGATACCTGATAAATTAGATAGATCAAAAGCCACAGAAAACACAGGCCCAACTGTACCACACTCTACCCCTACTCCACTGGCCAAACCCCTATTAGAACTGCTCAGAGCCCAGCGTTAGGTACTATCTATGATATCAATTCAAAGTTTGAACTCCTAAATTTTTGCATGTGCCTTACCTTATCTCTTGTATGGAAACTAATTTCAGATGAAGCTCCTTGCTCAAAGGATCATAGGATCTCACAACAATACTGGGCTATGCATTGCTCTTGTCGGTACCTCTTGCCCTTTGTCAGCATACTTACACTCATTGTTGTTTGATTATGTAGCATCACTGTACATGTTCGCTTCTTTATCCTCCCTTTGCTTGAAATTATAAGATTTATATTTACTCTTAGATAAATGTAGAATTAACACAATGGTTATGAAGTTTTGGATTGCTCATGTAAGTACCTGTTGTCATGTACTCCCTCTGTATCGAATTAATTGTTGATCAATTGGATGTATTTAGAACTTAATAGTGCTAGATACATCCATTTGAGCGACAAGTAATAACGGACAGTGGTGGTATTACTATACTTGCATCGCGAGATAGTTGATTGTCTAGCATTACTCTGCATCTTATCTGCCCTGCCCTCCACTTTCTCCAAATTATCATATCTACATTTACTCTTACCAAAATGTTGAATAAAGCCAATGCCACTGCACACGTTGATGTCTGCATTCCTCTTGTCAGTACCTTTTGCCTTGTAACCCTGTACTTAATTAATTGCTATTTGATTATGTATCATCAGTCTGCGCCCGAGCTTCATTATCATCTGTTTCTTCCAATATTATTTGATCTATATTTACTCTTTGCAAAATGTAGAAAAATGGCAATGCTTATAAAGAATTTTCTTTGGGGAATTTATTGAATTATCCTTCCATCAACATGGTGATGGGCTTTGTCCACCCCGTGTTAACATGTAATGTAAGTTCATCCTTCTCAAGCCTTCAAACTTTGTTCTAGTATAGAGTTGGATAGGCATCATTTCCTCCACTGCTGTTTACTTTGCTGTTTACATCTGATTGGATGTTTGCAAAAACTACCAGTTTTAAATTGTAGTTGTAAAAGCATGTTCCTTATGCAGAACAAATCCATTTATTTTCTTATATAATTGTAAAACCTGTTATGTGTATCCTTGTTTCTCTTTCAGAGTCGTATCTCTTATGCCAAGCAGAACTTTAGGGGAGATAGTGAACCAAATCATATTGAGGACAGCGAGATGACCCCAAGGTCCTGTCTTGATGAAGACAGTGAGTTGAAGCTACTCACCAGCAGGTGTGAGACAACCTCTGTGCAGTCGCTGCCTCGATTAGTTCGACTTCTTCAGTCTCAACTTAAAGCAGAAAGGCTTGCTTTAGCTCAGCTCCGACTTGAAGTCAAAGATGCAAGGAAGATGTCAAAGGACTGCCTTGCGCACTATGGTGCCATACAGCTAGGGATGGGGCATCTACCGTTGACACAACTGAGGTCTCATCAACTTGTTCGGCTGCTTGCGGGGCCTGCCCTGGTCAGGCCTCATGCCTTCTGAAGTGCTCTCAATTTTGTATATTCTTTTGACGGCGCGTTTATATGCACTGGTGGCGACCTTTGATGCCCAGTGTATGTAATCCCGGTGATGTTGTGCTTTATTATCACCGGTAGCGAACTTTGATTCCTAGTGGATGTAATATGTCATAATTTCTTTATTGTATAGTCTAGGTTTATTCTTTGGTCGGTATGCTGTAATTTAGGCCGGAAGGTTCAATGGATCTCAGTGTTGTCAGTCTTCAGGTCGACCCATTACTCATATGGGCCAAAACGTGGGCCTATAATCATCTTGGGCCATTAGCAGGTCTAAACCTATAGTGGTTTCCCGCCTTTAACAGGCCGAGTAAAGTTCTAGCCAGCTGGGCCAGAGAATACCATGGGCTTTTAACAGGCTAAAACCTAGATTGGGCCAGCGTTGGGCCAAAAAATTCATGGGCCAATACAGGCCGAAACTATCTAAGGCCCATGTTTGTTCCAAATAGGACGAGCAGTTAACAGGCCAAAATATATCTCGGGCCAGTTTGGTCCAATAAAATTATGGGCTCTAAGCAGGCCGGTATCCACACGGGCCATAGGCCAAAAAGTTTCATGGGCCATTATTAGATGGGTTGTAAGCAGGCCTGATTCAACGCGGGCTATAATTAGGCCCAACTGTTGCACGGGCCATTAACAGGCCGATAGGCCTGCTGGGCTGAAATTTATCCATGAAGACCACGGGCCGTTAAGAGGCCTAAAGTTACTTCAGACAAGAAATAGCCCAGTTACTACATGGGCCGTTAAAGGGCCTAAAGTTAAACCGGGCCGACAACGTCCCAGATGCACCACAGGCCGCTAACAGGCCGAAACTATTATCGAGCCGAACTGGTTAACGGGCATTTAACACACTGAAATACAAACATGTCTTAGAATGGGCCCAAAAGAACAGTGGCCTGTTAACAGGCCTGGTCCGATATGGGCCGTAATTTGGCCCAAAACACGGCAGGCTATGAACGGGCCTGATCTGCTATGGGCCACAATTTGGCCCAAAACATGGAAGGCTGTTAACGGGCCAGCCCACTAGTGTCTGAAAAAACATGGTGGGCCTTTAGCCGGGCCGACCTTTTCACCAGAATGGGCCTCTGTTGGGCCGTGCCACGTGTCCATGTATCATAGGTGCCTCCTGTCCAATGAATGGATGACATATGTCCCAACGGTGAGCCAACACGTGTTTCCTCCGGCCAATGAGAATTTTACATGTGGAAATCCTCATTGGTCCGGGATGTTAGCAGGTTATCGGATCCAAAACCGGACCCGATATCTTAACGGTGACCCGTTATGATGGATGCCATGTGTCGGCCACCCTTGATGAAAGCACTTCCATGACGCGCGATTTATCGTCATGGAAGTGTACACTTCCGTGATGATAATTTTGGTAATGTCATGGAACACTTCTACGACAGCACAGGTATGACTATCTTGATTCTGGCATAAAATCGTCATGGATGTACATGCATGACAGAAAATGTGACCTACTGTGACAAACACGTATCATCACGGAAGTGTATTTTTTGTAGTGTTTCCAGTAAGGTAATGTCTGCAAGTGCTGAAATTGTAAGTAGCAGAGTAGTTTGATAGCAAGATAGTTTGTAATGAGCAAGTAACGATAGTAGTAACAAAAGTGCAGCAAGGTAGCCCAATCCTTTTGAGGCAAAGGACAGGCCAAAACGGTCTCTTATGATAAGCAAAGCGTTCTTGAGGGTACACGGGAATTTCATCTAGTCACTTTCATCATATTGGTTTAATTCGTGTTCGGTACTTTGATAATTTGATATGTGGGTGAACCGGTTCTTAGGTGTTGTTCTTACTTGAACAAACCTCCTACTTATGATTAACCCTCCCTCAAGCATCCGCAACTACGAGAAAAGTATTAAGAATAAATTCTAACCATATCATTGAACTTTTGGATCCAATCGGTCCCTTACGGAATAGCGCATAAACTAGGGTTTAAGTTTCTGTCACTCTAGCAACTCATCATCTAATTGCTACTACACAATGCATTCCCTTAGGCCCAAATATGGTGAAGTGTCATGTAGTCGACGTTCACATGACACCACTAAGGGAATCACAACATACATACTATCAAAATATCGAACACATATCAAATTCACATGATTACTTGCAACATGATTTCTCCCGTGACCTCAAGAACAAAGGTAACTACTCACAAATGATACACATGCTCATGATCACAGGAGCATTAAATAGCATATTGGATCTGAACATATAATATTCCACCAAATAAACCATATATTAGTCAACTACAAGATGTAATCAACACTACTAGTCACCCACAAGTACCAATCTATAGTTCCGGTAACAAGATTGAACACAAAAGATGAACTAGGGTTTGAGAGGAGATGGTGCCGTTGAAGATGTTGATGGAGATTGCCTTCCCCAAGATGGGAGAGTTGTCGGTGATGATGATGACGATGATTTCTCCCTCCGGGAGGGAAGATCCCCCGGCGGAATCGCTCTGCTGGAGGACAAAAGTGCTCCTGCCCAAGTTCCGCCTCGAGGCGGCGGCCCTTCGTCCCGAAAGTCCTCTTCTTATTTTTTCTAGGTCAAAATGACTTATATACCAAAAGATGGGCACCAGAGGTGGGCCGAGGGGAGCACAACCCACCAAGGCGCGCCTGGGCTCCCTAGCGTGCCCAGGTGGGTTGTGCCCACCTGGTGGGCCCCCTCTAGTACTTATTGGCTCAAATAGTTCTTATATATTCCATAAAAAATCCTTGTGAAGTTTCAGCTTTTTTGGAGTTGTGCAGAATAGGTAGCCTGATGTAGCTTTTCCAGGTCCAGATTTCCAGCTGCCGGAATTCTCCCTCTTGGTGTGTTCCTTGCAAATTATGAGAGACAAGGCATTAGAATTACTCCAAAAAGCATTATTATGGATAAAAACATCATAAATAACAATAAGAAAACATGGTGCAAAATGGACGTATCAGATGGCCTCGAGGAGGGCTTTCTTCCACTCGCGGATATCCCGGCCCACATTCGCACCCCATCCTTTCATGAATTGTCGTGACCGCTTAGCACAAAAGCACCAGGAGTCAACGGCCGAAAGGGATCGATGGGGGGCATCTCGCACCTCGCGCCACCGGGCGACCACCGCTGCGGCAAACCCAGGCTGGCGCAACCAGAAGGTTTCAAAGCGGAAGCGGGGCGGAAGGAGCAGACGCTCATTCTCCGAAGAGAGGAGGAGGGGAACGTGATCGGAAGCAATCCATGTAATCGCCCGAGCGATGCTAGGGGGCAACGAATGTCCTACTCAGGCGAGGTGAAGACCCTATCTAGGACTGAGCGGGTCAGTTCCACTTGGCGGTTGGTCCAAGTGAACCTGACCCCGACTCTATCTAGCTCGCGAAGCCCCATGTACGCGATGCAGTCATTGAACATCCGCATCCAGGGGAAGTTGACCAAATTATTGCTCTTGTCGTCCTCCATTCGGATGAGGTTAAAGTCTCCGCCCACCACCACATGTAGCTGGGCGGCCGCCACCTTCCTACGGAGTTCATCGAGGAAGGCCTCAAATCGATGGTGATCGGCCAGGCCATAAACCGCGATGATCTCCCATTTGAAGTTTAGGGCCCGCTCGTAGATCTCCATGCTAACGAAGAACTCGCCCCGGCCCATGCTACCTACCTCAAAGGTGGCATCCTTCACTCCTAGAAGGATGCCACCCGAGTGGCCTGTACTCCCACTAGGAGGGAGCCAGTGCCAAGCAAATAGGTTGAAGCTCAAATGCTCGAGCTCCGACACGGAAAATCCGTACACATCGTTTCTTGGATGGCCACAATGTCAATTCGCTCGGTTCGCATGTACTCTCTCAGTTGGCAGTATCGGCCATCTTGGCCAAAGCCACGGATCTTCCAGAAGAGATTCCGCGTCACGAATCCATCGGGGGGCTGCTTGACCCCAAGACTCGTGATGCGCTCTGGGCACGGAGGGCGACGGTGCGGGACCGGGTGTGGCCCTGGATCTCCACAGGCTCAGTCGACGCACGCGGCTGGACGCTCAGGGGAGCCATGGACGGGGCACCCGAGGGGGTTGGAAGGCGTGCACGGGCCTCAGCAAGATGCCCATCGAGGATTTCCCTCGCGTGGATAGCCTCAATCTGAACTAGCGGGGGTGCAATCTCACCCCGGAAGACTATGGCTGAGTCTGCCGCCACCTTAGCGAGGTGGCCAAGCAGAGCCGACTCCAAAGCAGAAAACAAGCAAGTAGCAGGGGTAGCCGGGATGGATGGAGTACCTGGCTCGAGGTTCTGGGCAGCGGCCCAGAGCTCAGCCCGCGTGGGGATAGGCAGAGTTGGGCTGCCCTCTGGCATGGCCACCTTGATCCGAGCACTGCGACAAGAAGACGTCACCGGAGTCGAGGTCGATCTGCCCCACCTGGAGTAGGCCGCGGTCTGAGAGGGGGTGGGGCGGCGGCCACGGGAGTGGCCACCACCACCGACGGCCCATCAGAGGCGGTGTACGAGGACGCCAGAGGTAGGGTGGGTGGAGACGTGCAGCAAAGCTCCACGAAGGCCAGAGGGGCCGGTGTCAGGGCAGCACCCGGGGGTAGGTCGGCCACCCCCAGGTCCGATATGACCGGCCCGTCGAGAGGCGCAGAGAGGGCCAGGGTCAAGGCCGGCCCCAGCACCCCCAAAGGCGCGGCTGTCAGAGGTGTGGGCGATGCGGGTGGGGTTGGGTCGGCCTCGGCGGAGAGAGGCGCGGGGAAGCCAGAGGAGGTACCATCGGGGGAGCGAGGAGACGATGCTGGGAAGACCTGAAGGCTCATGTCAGATGCGTCGGGGCCGTCATTGGGAAACGGGGGGCGTGCGATCGGCCGTCTGCAGTGCCGCCCCTAGCAGCTGAAGCGGGAGGCTGGTCGTGGGGGGACTGTCCTCGGAGTCATCATCGTCGTCCTTCGAGCCGGAGGCGTGGCCGTGGCGGGGGTCCCGGTCGCTGCGATGGTCCCCCATGCCACCGCCATCCGGGCCACCCCCCAAGAGGTTGTCGTCGGGGATGCGGGGGCGGCCAATGTGGTTGGGCGGCTCGGGGAAGATGCGGAGGTCGAAGCCCTGGTCATTGAAGAACACTCGGACCATGGCTTGGCGCTTGGACGAGTCAAGGGATTTGACCTTTACTCGCACCTCCTCCTCCTTGCGGAGAGAAAGCTCGTCCACCATGACCACCTTGTCGAGGATGCGAGACATGTTCCGAATGACCCTCTCCGAGTGGGCGATGTCGGGGAGGCCGCCGATGAGGATCCAGGCCGTGTCCAGGATGGCAACCGCCAGTGGATCCCGGACCGGCACGGAGATGTCCACCACTAGCTTGTTGAGAGCCAGGGTGATGTCGCCGTTGTGGGTGCCATAGCCGTGGCTCACCACGTCGGGGAACACCACCGAGAACTGGCCTCCTGCCAGTAGGGTGACCTGCCAATTCCAGGTGCAGTGGTAGAGGTGGTTGAGCTCGGCCTCGATCATCTTCGGAGAGGCCACCCCGTCCCGCATGGTGACAATCACCAGGAGCGAGGCTGATGGGGGAAGGATGCCAGGCACCTCGATGTGGAAGTAGCCGAGGCCCTCGATCCCATGCCCGTACATCATCAACTCCTCCGTCACCGAACTGTCGGGGCAGAGGAACGCCAGGTGGTCAGGGTTCGAGCACACGTAGCAGCAATGGGGGTGCGTACATGCCACCTAGGAGTGTCCGAAGAGGCCACAGTTGAAGCACTTGACGAGGTCGGAGAGGCGGTCGTCCGGGAGCAACACGGACGCGGTGGAGGCTGATGGGTCGTGAGAGGGGCCAGAGGCAGGGGTGGCACCATTAGCACGCCCAAGTCCATGTTTCTTCTTGCGCTTTCCCCCTGGCGGTCGCGACCCGCCCCATTCCCGGCGGGGGGGGGGGGGGGGGGAGTTCGGTTCACCCCGCGGGGGCTGGTACTGGCGTGACGGTGCAGGGGGGGGGGCTGTTGGGTGCAGGCAGGGGAACGGGGGCGGCCGCCGCGAGTAGGGGAGACACTGCCCTCGCGCCGGCGATGGAGACCGGCAGCGCTGGTTGCGCCAATCCATGGCCGGAGGTGGGAGCGGGAGCGACCAGAGCGACGGGGCAGTGAGCGGCGGTCGTCGCGGGAGGGAGACCGACGGCCGTCGCGGGAAAAAAGCTGCCAGCGGAGGTCCTCCTCATGCCGGAGCGCGTCGGGGGGAGGGGGCGGGATCACGACAGTCGTCGGAGCGGCGGTCATCAGGGCAGCGGTCGTCGGCGCGGCGCTTGGGCGCTCCCCCGCATCATCCCACTCGCATGGCATGCTGGCTGGTGGCAGCGGCGCAGGGAGGGATCAGGGGGAGTTGACAGCGGGGAGGGGATGCGCGAGGGTTTGTGTCGGGTTTGGGTCGGGTGGGATCGAAGGGGCGTAGCGGGGGAAACCGGCCGGGGGCCATATAGGCCGCACGAGAGGGCAGGCCGGCCCACCAGCTGACCGCCCTAGACTGGGCCGGCACGCGGGCGGTGCGGCCCAGGCCGAGCGGCAGCTGATACGTCTCCAACGTATCTATAATTTTTTATTTTTCCGTGCTGTTTTATTATCAATCGTGGATGCTTTATAATCATTTTATAGTCATTTTATATCATTTTTTGGTACTAACCTATTGACACAGTGCCAGGTGCCAGTTACTATTTTTTCCATGTTTTTTACATCGCAGAAAATCAATATCAAACAGAGTCCAAATGCCATGAAACTTTACGAAGATTTTCTTATGGACCAGAAGGAAGATGTTGGGCCCTAGTTGCACCTGGAGGAGTCTCGAGGAGGGGACAACCCACCAGGGCGCGCCAGGAGACCCAGGCACGCCCTAGTGGGTTGTGCCCACCTCAGGTGCCCCCCGAACCGCCTCTTTGCTCTATAAAAACCCCAATATTCCAGAAGCCCTAGGGGAGTCGATGAGATATTCATCCAGCCACCGCAGAGTCCAGAACCACCAGATCCAATCTAGACACCATCACGGAGGGGTTCACCACTTCCATTGATGCCTCTCCGATGATGCGTGAGTAGTTCTTTGTAGACCTTTGGGTCCGTAGTTAGTAGCTAAATGGCTTCATCTCTCTCTCTCTCTCTTGATTCTCAATACAATGATCTCTTGGAGATCCATATGATGTAACTCTTTTGCGATGTGTTTGTTGGGATCGATGAACTTTGTCACAGCAGATGTCCTTGTGAAAGGACTTAGTCGTGGAGCCATCGCAACAGGTTAGCTTAAAGGGGTTAAACCGGACAAGGGGACACGGGGAGTTTTATACTAGTTCGGCCCCTTCAAGGAAGGTAAAAGCCTACGTCTAGTTGTGATTAGTATTGCTAGGGTTTCGAAGGCCAGGGAGCGAATCCGCTTTGTCTGGCTCTCGAGTTGTTGTCTCTCCCCTGAACCACTGCCGGGTCGTCCCCTTATATACATGAGTGGCGCCCGTCGGTTTACAGAGTCCCGCAACCGGCTCATAAACGTGTCCGGTTCGGTCTCCACTCTTTCTATCGTACAATGCAAGTTACAAACTAATGCCGGTTCACGGCTACAGGCTTTAAACCGGTTTCTGGGCCCTGGGCCTTTCCTCTTTTGTCTACATGGGCTTCAAGCATAATCCACTACGAATGAAGTTAACCCGGCCTTTTCTGGCCGGTTTACGCCCAGTAGTAATATCCCCAACATTAGGCCCCAGATTGATTTGAACAGGTTCATGTCAATCCTTAGTAAAAACTTCGTCTTCAACATCTTCCCATAATTTAGTAAACTGTCGTGACGTCATCTTCTTGGATCGTGGTAAACCGTCGTGACGTCATCTGTAAAAAAACTGCGTATGACACATCTTCATTAATGGGTCTCCGACAATCGAGGTGACAGCTCCGCCTCACTTCCAAATTTCTGGCCCCTCGGTTTTCATGCCTGACACTTATCCCTTGCCTTTATAAATAGGACCGAGGGGTCATTTTCACCTTTTCCCCCTTGTGCCTCTTCGCGTCGTCTTCCTTGCGCTACTCAGCATCCGGAGCTCCGCCGCCACCATCGACCGTCGCCTCTGCTCCGATCCTGGCCGCTGCATCACCATGAACGCACCAGAATACTGCGGCGCCTTTCCGCTTCCTCATCAGCTCCGGTAAGTTCTCTGCTTTTTTTCTGCCACGGAACTGTTCTAGGGTTGACGTTCTTCGGCGTTCACCAGCGTTCTTTGTTCATACGATGATTCTTGATAAAACTCTGAATATTTGTTATGCATACTGATAGATTTTAGCCTCTGTTTCCATTTATGTATCTCAAAACAGAAGATCTCATCTGAACCTTCACCCATTGATTTAGTACTGCTTCTTCGGCTTTGAATATATTTCCCTTTTTGATATGCCTCAGATCCAAAATTGCAACATCAACTTGTGAAACCTGTTTTACCTTACCTAGTCGTTTTTGCCTTAGATCTGTACCCTCTTATCACTTCGGCGATTTACCTTTGTATAAGCAATCTATACCATTAGCCCTCTGGTAAACCAGAGGAGCCTTTTACCTCCATCGTTATACTCCGGTTTAACAGTGTCTGGATACCCCTGTTCTGATATTGCCTTGTTATCCATTATTGCATTGGTCTCCGGTTTATGCAATTTCACATATCAGTATATCTTTTACTCCATTGAATCTTGCATGTCATCATGAGTGTTTTGTAAATCGGCCTTTCTTCTCCAGCCTTTTTGTTCCACAATGGCCAAGTAATTTACCGCTTGCAACTGGGCTCGTTCCCGGGTCACCGAGGAACAATTGAACAATATGGTCAGCATCGCACCTTGCCTAAGAAAACTGAAATTAAATGGCGAGTTCCGGGAGCAGAAAATCCTCCGACCCCGAGGCAGGGTGAGGTGGTGGTCTTTGTCGACCACATAGGTCATGGCTTCAAACCGCCAGGGTCAAAGTTTTACCGAGATGTGCTTGCCAGTTTCCAACTTCATCCTCAAGACATCGGACCCAACTCGGTATCCAATCTATGCAACTTCCAGGTCTTCTATGAAGTGTACTTACAAGAAGAACCAACTGCGGAGCTATTCCGGGACTTCTTTCATCTGAACCGGCGCACAGAATTTGTAAATGGCCCCAACACTGAACTTGGTGGTGTCTCAATTCAGAAGCGGAAGGAAGTTGAATTTCCTCGTGCCAAACTGCACAGCCACCCTAAGGAATGGAACCAAACTTGGTTTTACTGCACAGATACTTCTCCTGAAGATGAGAATCCTCTCCTAGGCTTTCGTGATCACCGGCTTTCCAACACCCATCCAATGCCGCAACGCTTAAGTTCCACAGAAAGGGCCAAATATGCCCCTCAACTCTCCAAACTCCGGGCTTTTATGGCCAACGGTTTAACAGGCGTTGATTTCGTGTGTTGTTGGATATCTTGGAGCATCTTGCCGCTAAGCCGGCGCCCCGGTTTAATGTGTGAGTACACCGGTGATGTTGAAGACCCTCAACGCCATTGCAACATTTAGGTGACCGATGAAGAGGTCACTGAAGGTGTAAATAAAATTTTGAATGAATCGGAATTAGTCTATAGTCAAACCGGCTTGAACCCCTTCTATACTAAGAACAAACCGCCTACTGTAAGCACTATACTTCCTTTTCATCTTTGATATCTTTAATTTGTTCAACTTGTAATCCTTCTTCTATGTATGTATGTATGGGGTGATGATCCCTTCTAGAAACGGAAATTCGTAGAGAAAGCAGTAAAGCCAACCGGGGATAAAGCGGTCAAACCATCTTGCCCCAAAACCAAAGCCGTCAAGTGACGTCAAAACGGAAAACAGCTGACCGGATCAACATGGAACTTGATGAAGATGCTGATGATCCGGAAGTTGAGGTAGAACTTGACTCATTTGGCTCCCTTTTCATGCATCTCATTAACAATGATCTTTATCAGGAGGACGTAGAGGGCAGCCAAGCGGATGATGTAGAGGTAATTACCCTTTCCTCCAGTTCAGACTCTATGCCAACACAAAAAACCATCAAGCAGTCCGGAAAGTAAGCTTTTCTCATCCTCTTGCTTACTTGGACCCAACATTTATTTTGAAGACATAGTAGCATGAGGCTCACCGGACAACCCGACACAGTGGCCAACAGGTTACTTTGGCCGGTTTACCTGATACCCCGGTTCGGAAGCGCCGGTCTGAGGTCTCTTCCACTTCTGACCATTCTTATCCCAAGGCAGGTTATTTCAGACAACCTCTTAATCCGTCTGATTCAAATTATCAGGTGACACCTCCCTCCTCCTCTGGCGAGTCGACAGCAACCCAACTCCCTTCTCTAAAAACTGTGGCTGGGTAAGTTTTCAAACTCTTTCTTCCAATGTGTTACAAATCTTGAATAAGATGCTGACCCTCTATTAATTTATTTGCAGAGCCAAAGCCAGACCAAGCAAGAAAGCTCGGGTCAACAATCCGTCAGAACACCAGGCAGTTTTTGAAGAAGAGCAGAGAGGTGAACCGGACCAAACTCGTGAACAGGAGGATCCTCAGCCTGAAGTTGCCGCTGATGAACCACCCCTTCAAGATCGGAATACTGATGATCCACCAGAAACTGACCCTGCCGTGCCTGACACTGAAACGGCCGCTCCAAACCGGGCTAGTCCAATGAGAGATACTGAAATTTCATCATCACCCGCAAAAACCACTGAAGGCCACGGAGATGATGTTATTGTTACTGGTATGGGCCACAGCTCTCCTGGTCGTCCCGTAATTTTGGCCCAACATAGTGCCAAAGAAGAGCGTGCTGCTAGGGAAAAGGGCAAATGGAGTACTGATTTATCAACTTATGCCCATCTCAACGCTGAAGAGCTTCACTCCGGCTTCTTAAACCATCTGCACTCAAACCGTGACTATGAAGCCAGTTTGGTGAATTTGATGAAGGGACGCTACGAGGTATTTTCATCTCCCTTTACTTGTTGATTCCAAAGTTGAAACACCAGCCCAAGCAGCCCCCAAGGGCCGTTTTATGATGTTATTGAAGGAAATATGCCCTAGAGGCAATAATAATGTTATTATTTTATTTCCTTATATCATGATAAATGTTTATTATTCATGCTAGAATTGTATTATATGGAAACATAATACTTGTGTGAATACATAGACAAACTAAACGTCACTAGTATGCCTCTACTTGACTAGCTCGTTAATCAAAGATGGTTATGTTTCCTAACCATAGACATGTGTTGTCATTTGATTAACGGGATCACATTATTAGGAGAATGATGTGATTGACATGACCCATTCCATTAGCTTAGCACCCGATCGTTTAGTATGTTACTATTGCTTTCTTCATGACTTATACATGTTCCTATGACTATGAGATTATGCAACTCCCGTTTGCCGGAGGAACACTTTGTGTGCTACCAAACGTCACAACGTAACTGGTGTGATTATAAAGGAGCTCTACAGGTGTCTCCAAAGGTAAATGTTGGGTTGGCGTATTTCGAGATTAGGATTTGTCACTCCGATTGTCGGAGAGGTATCTCTGGGCCCTCTCGGTAATGCACATCACATAAGCCTTGCAAGCATTGCAACTAATGAGTTAGTTGCGAGATGATGTATTACGAAATGATTAAAGAGACTTGCCGGTAACGAGATTGAACTAGGTATTGAGATACTGACGATCGAATCTCGGGTAAGTAACATACCGATGACAAAGGGAACAACGTATGTTGTTATGCAGTCTAACTGATAAAGATCTTCGTAGAATATGTGGGAGCCAATATGAGCATCCAAGTTCCGCTATTGGTTATTGACCGGAGACATGTCTCGGTCATGTCTACATTGTTCTTGAACCCGAAAGGGTCCGCACGCTTAAGGTTTCAATGACAGTTATATTATGAGATTATGAGTTTTGATGTACCGAAGTTAGTTCGGAGTCTCGGATGTGATCACGGACATAACGAGGAGTCTCGAAATGGTCGAGACATAAAGATTGATATATTGGACGACTATACTCGGACACCAGAAGTGTTCCGGGTGATTTCGGAGAAAACCGGAGTACCGGAGGGTTACCGGACCCCCCCGGAGAAGTAATGGGCCATATGGGCCTTAGTGGAGAGAGAGAAGGGCAGCCAGGGTGGGCTGCGCGCCTCCTCCCCCCTGGTCCGAATTGGACTAGGAGAGGGGGGCGGCGCCCCCCTTTCCTTCTCCCTCCCCACTTCCTTTCCCCCTCCTAGTAGGAGTCCTACTCCTACTAGGAGGAGGACTCCTCCTTGGCGCGCCAATAGGGCCGGTCGGCCTCCTCCCCTTGCTCCTTTATATACGGGGGCAGGGGGCACCCCTAGACACACAAGTTGATCCATGTGATCGTTTTCTTAGCCGTGTGCGGTGCCCCCTTCCACCATAATCCTCGATAACATTGTAGCGGTGCTTAGGCGAAGCCCTGCGACGGTAGAACATCAAGATCGTCACCATGCCGTCGTGCTGACGGAACTCTTCCCCGACACATTGCTAGATCGGAGTCCGGGGATCGTCATCGAGCTGAACGTGTGCTAAAACTCGGAGGTGCCGTAGTTTCGATGCTTGATCGGTCGGGCCATGAAGACGTACGACTACATCAACCGCGTTGTGCTAACGCTGCCGCTGTCGGTCTACAAGGGTACGTAGATCACACTCTCCCCTCTCGTTGCTATGCATCACCATGATCTTGCGTGTGCGTAGGAAATTTTTTGAAATTACTACGTTCCCCAACAGTGGCATCTGAGCCTAGGTTTTATGTGTTGATGTTATATGCACGAGTAGAACACAAGTGAGTTGTGGGCGATATAAGTCATACTGCTTACCAGCATGTCATACTTTGGTTCAGCGGTATTGTTGGACGAAGCGGCCCGGACCGACATTACGCGTACGCTTACGCGAGACCGGTTCTCCCGACGTGCTTTGCACAAAGGTGGCTAGCGGGTGTCAGTTTCTCCAACTTTAGTTGAACCGAGTGTGACTACGCCCGGTCCTTGCGAAGGTTAAAACAGCACCATCTTGACAAACTATCGTTGTGGTTTTGATGCGTAGGTAAGATTGGTTCTTACTTAAGCCCGTAGCAGCCACGTAAAACTTGCAACAACAAAGTAGAGGACGTCTAACTTGTTTTTGATGGGCATGTTGTGATGTGATATGGTCAAGACATGATGCTAAATTTTATTGTATGAGATGATCATGTTTTGTAACCAAGTTATCGGCAACTGGCAGGAGCCATATGGTTGTCGCTTTATTGTATGCAATGCGATTGCGCTGTAATGCTTTACTTTATCACTAAGCGGTAGCGATAGTCGTGGAAGCATAAGATTGGCGAGACGACAATGATGCTACGATGGTGATCAAGGTGTCGCGCCGGTGACGATGGTGATCATGACGATGCTTCGAAGATGGAGATCACAAGCACAAGATGATGATGGCCATATCATATCACTTATATTGATTGCATGTGATATTTATCTTTTATGCATCTTATCTTGCTTTGTTTGACGGTAGCATTTTAAGATGATCTCTCACTAATTATCAAGAAGTGTTCTCCCTGAGTATGCACCGTTGTGAAAGTTCTTCGTGATGAGACACCATGTGATGATCGGGTGTGATAGGCTCTACGTTCAAATACAACGGGTGCAAAACAGTTGCACACGCGGAATACTCAGGTTAAACTTGACGAGCCAAGCATATACAGATATGGCCTTGGAACACGGAGACCGAAAGGTCGAGCGTGAATCATATAGTAGATATGATCAACATAGTGATGTTCACCAATGAAACTACTCCATCTCACGTGATGATCGGACATGGTTTAGTTGATTTGGATCACATAATCACTTAGAGGATTAGAGGGATGTCTATCTAAGTGGGAGTTCTATAGTAATCATAATTGAACCTAAATTTATCATGAACTTAGTACCTGATAGTATCTTGCTTGTTTATGTTTGATTGTAGATAGATGGCCCGTGCTGTTGTTCCATTGAATTTTAATGCGTTCCTTGAGAAAGCAAAGTTGAAAGATGATGGTAGAAATTACACGGACTGGGTCCATAACTTGAGGAATATCCTCATTGCTGCACAGAAGAATTACGTCCTGGAAGCACCGCTGGGTGCCAGGCCTGCTGCTGGAGCAACACCAGATGTTATGAACGTCTGGCAGAGCAAAGCTGATGACTACTTGATAGTTCAGTGTGCCATGCTTTACGGCTTAGAATCGGGACTTCAACGATGTTTTGAACGTCATGGAGCATATGAGATGTTCCAGGACTTGAAGTTAATATTTCAAGCAAATGCCCGGATTGAGAGATATGAAGTCTCCAATAAGTTCTATAGCTGCAAGATGGAGGAGAACAGTTCTGTCAGTGAGCATATACTCAAAATGTCTGGGTATAATAATCACTTGATTCAATTGGGAGTTAATCTTCCAGATGATTGCGTCATTGACAGAATTCTCCAATCACTGCCACCAAGCTACAAGAGCTTCGTGATGAACTATAATATGCAAGGGATGAATAAGACTATTCCCGAGCTCTTCGCAATGCTGAAAGCTGCGGAGGTACAAATCAAGAAGGAGCATCAAGTGTTGATGGTCAACAAGACCACTAGTTTCAAGAAAAAGGGCAAAGGAAAGAAGAAGGGGAACTTCAAAAAGAACAGCAAGCAAGTTGCTACTCAAGAGAAGAAACCCAAACCTGGACCTAAGCCTGAAACTGAGTGCTTCTACTGCAAGCAGACTGGTCACTGGAAGCGGAACTGCCCCAAGTATTTGGCGGATAAGAAGGATGGCAAGGTGAACAAAGGTATATGTGATATATATGTTATTGATGTGTACCTTACTAATGCTCGCAGTAGCACCTGGGTATTTGATACTGGTTCTGTTGCTAACATTTGCAACTCGAAACAGGGACTACGGATTAAGCGAAGATTGGCTAAGGACGAGGTGACGATGCGCGTGGGAAATGGTTCCAAAGTCGATGTGATCGCGATCGGCACGCTACCTCTACATCTACCTTCGGGATTAGTATTAGACCTAAATAATTGTTATTTGGTGCCAGCGTTAAGCATGAACATTATATCTGGATCTTGTTTGATGCGAGACGGTTATTCATTTAAATCAGAGAATAATGGTTGTTCTATTTATATGAGTGATATCTTTTATGGTCATACACCCTTAAAGAGTGGTCTATTCTTATTAAATCTCGATAGTAGTGACACACATATTCATAATGTTGAAGACAAAAGATGCAGAGTTGATAATGATAGTGCAACTTATTTGTGGCACTGCCGTTTGGGTCATATCGGTGTAAAGCACATGAAGAAACTCCATACTGATGGACTTTTGGAACCACTTGATTATGAATCGCTTGGTACTTGCGAACCGTGCCTTATGGGTAAGATGACAAAAACACCATTCTCCGGTACTATGGAGAGAGCAACAAATTTGTTGGAAATCATACATACAGATGTATGTGGTCCAATGAATATTGAGGCTCGTGGCGGATATCGTTATTTTCTCACCTTCGCAGATGACTTAAGCATATATGGGTATATCTACTTAATGAAACATAAGTCTGAAATGTTTGAAAAGTTCAAAGAATTTCAGAGTGAAGTTGAAAATCATCGTAACAAGAAAATAAAATTCCTACGATCTGATCGTGGAGGAGAATATTTGAGTTACGAGTTTGGTGTACATTTGAAACAATGCGGAATATTTTCGCAACTCACGCCACCCGGAACACCACAGCGTAATGGTGTGTTCGAACGTCGTAATCGTACTTTACTTGATATGGTGCAATCTATGATGTCTCTTACTGATTTACCGCTATCATTTTGGGGTTATGCTCTAGATATGGCCACATTCACGTTAAATAGGGCACCATCAAAATCTGTTGAGACGACGCCTTATGAACTGTGGTTTGGCAAGAAACCAAAGTTGTCGTTTCTGAAAGTTTGGGGTTGCGATGCTTATGTGAAAAAGCTTCAACCTGATAAGCTCGAACCCAAATCGGAGAAATGTGTCTTCATAGGATATCCAAAGGAAACTATTGGATACACCTTCTATCACAGATCCGAAGGCAAGACTTTTGTTGCTAAATTCGGAAACTTTCTAGAGAAGGAGTTTCTCTCGAAAGAAGTGAGTGGGAGGAAAGTAGAACTTGATGAGGTAACTGTACCTGCTCCCTTATTGGAAAGTAGTACATCACAGAAACCAGTTTCTGTGACACCTACACCAATTAGTGAGGAAGCTAATGATGATGATCATGAAACTTCAGAACAAGATACTACTGAACCTCGTAGATCAACCAGAGCAAGATCCGCACCAGAGTGGTACGGTAATCCTGATCTAGAAGTCATGCTACTAGATCATGATGAACCTACGAACTATGGAGAAGCGATGGTGAGCCCAGATTCCGCAAAATGGCTTGAAGCCATGAAATCTGAGATGGGATCCATGTATGAGAACAAAGTATGGACTTTGGTTGACTTGCCAAATGATCGGCAAGCAATTGAAAATAAATGGATCTTCAAGAAGAAGACTGACGCTGACGGTAATGTTACTGTCTGCAAAGCTCGACTTGTCGCAAAAGGTTTTCGACAAGTTCAAGGGATTGACTACGATGAGACCTTCTCACCCGTAGCGATGCTTAAGTCTATCCGAATCATGTTAGCAATTGCCGCATTTTATGATTATGAAATTTGGCAGATGGATGTCAAAACTGCATTCCTGAATGGATTTCTGGAAGAAGAGTTGTATATGATGCAGCCAGAAGGTTTTGTTGATCCAAAGGGACCTAACAAAGTGTGCAAGATCCAGTGATCCATTTATGGACTGGTGCAAGCCTCTCGGAGTTGGAATAAACGCTTTGATAGTGTGATCAAAGCATTTGGTTTTGTACAGACTTTTGGAGAAGCCTGTATTTACAAGAAAGTGAGTGGGAACTCTGTAGCATTTCTCATATTATATGTAGATGACATATTACTAATCGGAAATGATATAGAATTTCTGGATAGCATAAAGGGATACTTGGATAAGAGTTTTTCAATGAAAGACCTCGATGAAGCTGCTTACATATTGGGCATTAAGATCTATAGAGACAGATCAAGACGCTTAATTGGACTTTCACAAAGCACATACCTTGACAAAGTTTTGAAAAAGTTCAAAATGGATCAAGCAAAGAAAGGATTCTTGCCAGTGTTACAAGGTGTGAAATTGAGTAAGACTCAATGCCCGACCAATGCAGAAGATAGAGAGAAAATGAAAGATGTTCCCTATGCTTCAGCCATAGGCTCTATCATGTATGCAATGTTGTGTACCAGACCTGATGTGTGCCTTGCTATAAGTCTAGCAGGGAGGTACCAAAGTAATCCAGGAGTGGATCACTGGACAGCGGTCAAGAACATCCTGAAATACCTGAAAAGGACTAAGGATATGTTTCTCATATATGGAGGTGACAAAGAGCTCATCGTAAATGGTTACGTTGATGCAAGCTTTGACACTGATCCGGACGATTCTAAATCGCAAAACCGGATACGTGTTTACATTAAACGGTGGAGCTGTCAGTTGGTGCAGTTCTAAACAAAGCGTTGTGGCGGGATCTACATGTGAAGGGGAGTACATAGCTGCTTCAGAAGCAGCAAACGAAGGAGTTTGGATGAAGGAGTTCATATCCGATCTAGGTGTCATACCTAGTGCATCGGGTCCAATGAAAATCTTTTGTGACAATACTGGTGCAATTGCCTTGGCAAAGGAATCCAGATTTCACAAGAGAACCAAGCACATCAAGAGACGCTTCAATTCCATCTGGGATCTAGTCCAGGTGGGAGACATAGAGATTTGCAAGATACATGCGGATCTGAATGTTGCAGACCCGTTGACTAAGCCTCTTCCACGAGCAAAACATGATCAGCACCAAAGCTCCATGGGTGTTAGAATCATTACTGTGTAATCTAGATTATTGACTCTAGTGCAAGTGGGAGACTGAAGGAAATATGCCCTAGAGGCAATAATAATGTTATTATTTTATTTCCTTATATCATGATAAATGTTTATTATTCATGCTAGAATTGTATTATCCGGAAACATAATACTTGTGTGAATACATAGACAAACTAAACGTCACTAGTATGCCTCTACTTGACTAGCTCGTTAATCAAAGATGGTTATGTTTCCTAACCATAGACATGTGTTGTCATTTGATTAACGGGATCACATTATTAGGAGAATGATGTGATTGACATGACCCATTCCATTAGCTTAGCACCCGATCGTTTAGTATGTTGTTATTGCTTTCTTCATGACTTATACATGTTCCTATGACTATGAGATTATGCAACTCCCGTTTGCCGGAGGAACACTTTGTGTGCTACCAAACGTCACAACGTAACTGGTGTGATTATAAAGGAGCTCTACAGGTGTCTCCAAAGGTAAATGTTGGGTTGGCGTATTTCGAGATTAGGATTTGTCACTCCGATTGTCGGAGAGGTATCTCTGGGCCCTCTCGGTAATGCACATCACATAAGCCTTGCAAGCATTGCAACTAATGAGTTAGTTGCGAGATGATGTATTACGAAACGAGTAAATAGACTAGCCGGTAACGAGATTGAACTAGGTATTGAGATACCGACGATCGAATCTCGGGCAAGTAACATACCGATGACAAAGGGAACAACGTATGTTGTTATGCGGTCTGACCGATAAAGATCTTCGTAGAATATGTGGGAGCCAATATGAGCATCCAGGTTCCGCTATTGGTTATTGACTGGAGACATGTCTCGGTCATGTCTACATTGTACTCGAACCCGTAGGGTCCGCACGCTTAAGGTTTCGATGACAGTTATATTATGAGTTTATGTGTTTTGATGTACCGAAGTTAGTTAGGAGTCCCGGATGTGATCACGGACATAACGAGGAGTCTCGAAATGGTCGAGACATAAAGATTGATATATTGGACGACTATATTCGGACACCGGAAGTGTTCCGGGTGATTTCGGAGAAAACCGGAGTATCAGAGGGTTACCGGACCCCCCCCCCCGGGAGAAGTAATGGGCCATATGGGCCTTAGTGGAGAGAGAGAAGGGCAGCCAGGGTGGGCCGCGCGCCTCCTCCCCCTTGGTCCGAATTGGACTAGGAGAGGGGGGGCGGCGCCCCCCTTTCCTTCTCCTTCCCCCCTGACTCCTACTAGGAGGAGGACTCCTCCTTGGCGCGCCAATAGGGACGGCCGGCCTCCTCCCCTTGCTCCTTTATATACGGGGGCAGGGGGCACCCCTAGACACACAAGTTGATCCACGTGATCATTTTCTTAGCCGTGTGCGGTGCCCCCTTCCACCATAATCCTCGATAATATTGTAGCGGTGCTTAGGCGAAGCCCTGCGACGGTAGAACATCAAGATCGTCACCACGCCGTCGTGCTGACGGAACTCTTCCCCGACACTTTGCTGGATCGGAGTCCGGGGATCGTCATCAAGCTGAACGTGTGCTAAAACTCAGAGGTGCCGTAGTTTCGGTGCTTGATCGGTCGGGCCATGAAGACGTACGACTACATCAATCGCGTTGTGCTAACGCTTCCGTTGTCGGTCTACAAGGGTACGTAGATCACACTCTCCCCTCTCGTTGCTATGCATCACCATGATCTTGCGTGTGCGTAGGAATTTTTTTGAAATTACTACATTCCCCAACAGTTATCGTGAACTGGGTCTTTGTAATACTTTAAGTCTCTTCCACTGATCCTCAAAATGTTAGGTCCTTAGTAAAAACCAAGGCTGATATCTAACCAATGTAATAATATAGTTTTCCTCAGCGTAGCCCCCAAAGGCCGGTTTAGCTTTGCAAGGTAATCCGGGTGTTAATCCTTGCGTCCGTTTTGAATAGATATACATTAGCCCCCAAGTACGAAGTGCATAACTTGTTATACGCTTTGTACTTTAGAAAATATATACCCTGTTGTTTGACATTTCTTCATTATTGTAGGCCGAATTAAGCAATAGAGATGCTCGGACTGCTGATTTACAAGAGAATGTGAAATCTCAACAAGCAGAGGCTGTAAAGGCAAAAGAGGAGCTGACCAAAGCCCTGGCAGTGATGGAAAAGCTGAAAGAGTCTTTTAACAAAGATCGTGCTGACTGGGAAACTGAGAAAACCAATTTAACCAAAAGAGCTGAGGATGTTGAGGCGGCCCTGAAACCAGTTGCAGATGAATTAGCTGGTTTGAAACGGCAAATCAACGCCATGACTTCCGCTGTGTTTGGTAAGTATCTCCTTGTGCAGTTTGTCCAATTCATGGAACCTTATTATTGATCAGAATGCTGATTTTAAACCGTCACAGGCACTCATATTGCTCATCTGGGCACAGATATGCGGATGAAGCTTAAAGCGGCGTATACTTTGATGGAATAGTTGTACTCTGGGTCGCGGCGGGCTATTTGCACTATCGCTTACAATAAACCGGCACCATCATTGATAAAGGAGACTCTTGAGAAGCTGGCCATGTTACCAGCCCGGATTACTGAACTGAAGAAGGCAGTTGCAAGAGCAGGCGCATTAACCGCACTAATCAGAGTGAAGGCATGGATCCCTGATCTTGAAGCGGAGGACATTATCAAAGGATATCCAGGTGTAAAGGAGGACGGTTCAAACTTCGACAATGATGACCTGCGAAGGCTGACCAAAGAAATGCGGCCAGTAGCCAGCAAACTGGCAGAGGACACAGACTTGTCTCATTTCCAACCGTCTTATGACGCTGAAGGGAAGAGACAGCCTGCCGAAATCCATGAAGTTGAAGAACTTGTACCTCCAATTCGTAAGCATACCTACGCTCCTGATATTAACCCTTCCAGCCTTATCCATGAAGAGGCTGTGTTTCAAGCATTAACTGGAATCGATTGGTCGACGGTTGATTTCCAGCGTCTGGGGAGGGATGAAGAAGAAGTGGTCGCACCAACTGACCCTCAACCATCAAACTGTCCAGACGAAGCATCTTAAACCGGCCGCCGGTTTACCATCTATTGTGTGCCAATGCTTAAAAACAACTATTCAATTGGAGTCGTTTGAAAGCTTCATGTAATAGGATAGCAGAAACTCCTTTATATGTCATGCCATCGAGCATGTTTTGTGACACTTTGCTGATGTGAAAACTTGCTCTACCTTTTGGGATCAATTTATCCTTAACCCAGGAAGAGTTTCGTTCCTGAATACAAAAACGTGCAAAGTGTCCTAGCGGTTTACCACTGGACGGGTTATGATGCTCAACAAATATACAATACTTACATGAATGATCAAAGTTGTTGTATAAAAAGTAATATGTGCAATATACCTCGTTGGTTGACCAACTGCTTGTATGGTAAAGGTGTTAACACCAATCCGGAGTATTAATAACTCCATCCTTATTTTGCCGGATTATGATAATAAACCATAGCGGGATATAATAATCACCGGGTTTTCTTTATAGCACTGGCGATTTAGTCAAACCAGACCGCGGTAACGAACACCGGTTTATAACTGGTCATGTACTGACAACTTGTAGTTGAAAGGCAAGCCGGGTCAAGGACACCGGTTTATCAGAAGACATTATGAACCTTTATAAAGTAAAAAACCTTAACAAATAAGAGTCAAAAAAGAAATATGCAAGGCTTTTTACGAGCTGCCAGGCTCCAAATCGAGGCTTTTCATGGGCTGCCAGGCCTCTGAATTAAACCATTTAACAAAGCCTTTTAAGATGGGCCTCCAATTAACCAATCGTCGTTTTAACTTTGACAAGTTCAGGGTCTGTAAAATATTAACTTGTCAAACGTTCAGCGGGTCATACCAGGATTACCTGGACAGGAGTGGCTTACTTGATGAAGGCAGGTTAACCCGGGGTTTTAGGTGAATACACCAGGCTTCCAAGCCGTGGCTTGATAGCCAATTAAAAGGGGCCTTTCAAACTCTTTGTTGCTTTGCAAAAAGAGCCCCCAAGTAACTTTGTGAGTTGTGCTCAGTGTGTGCCCATGTTTGAGTTTGTGCTTTGTGCAACACTCTCTTTGGCCCCACATAATTTCCTTTGTGGCTTAAACGCCTATCAAGAGGTGTAGCTATGGTGTGATAACAACCAAGCCCCCTAGTGATATCCCATTGTGGTTTCAAACCGATCAAGAGGTGTAGCTATGGTTCAGATATGACCAAGCCCCCTAGTGATTGTCTTTATATCCGTGCGGCTGCAGAGACCGGATTAACAAAAAACTCCACTTTGTCAGTAGAAAACTCTTGTAAGCACACACATGATGTAAAAAGAACAGATACCCCGCTTTAATGGAGGCTCCGGTTTATTATATATACATCGTCATAAATATGTACATATGAAGAGCCTATGGCTCAAGTATAGTAAGGCCGAAGAAGAGCTATGTTCCATGGCCGCTTGGTCTCCTCCTCTGATTTACGTGAGTCTTGGTGCTCTCGAACATCAATGAGGTAGTATGACCCGTTGTGCAGATTCTTGCTGACCACAAAAGGTCCTTCCCAAGGTGGGGATAATTTGTGCATATCAGTTTGATCCTGAATGAGACGGAGCACCAAATCGCCCTCTTGAAAGGTTCTGGTCTTAACCCGGCGGCTATGATATCATCAGAGATCCTGTTGATAAATCGCCGAACATGCTGCTGCAAGATCACGCTCTTCATCTAACAGGTCCAGAGAATCCTGACGTGCTGTCTCATTATCCGCTTCAACATAAGCTGCCACCCGGGGCGAATCGTGACGGATGTCACTAGGGAGAACTGCCTCCGCTCCATAAACCATGAAGAAAGGTGTGTAACCTGTCGACCTGTTAGGTGTGGTGTTGATGCTACGTAACACAGAAGGTAATTCCTCCACCCAACAACCCGGTGTCCGCTTCAAAGGAACCATAAGCCGGGGTTTAATACCTCTCAAAATTTCTTGATTTGCCCTTTCCGCTTGACCATTAGATTGGGGGGTGAGCCACTGATGCTATATCAAGCCAGATGTGCTCACGTTGGCAAAATTCCTCCATCTCTCCCTTTGACAGATTAGTACCATTATCAGTTATAATACTATGTGGAAAGCCAAACCGGAATATCACATTTTTGATGAATTTAACCGCCATGGCCGCATCACACTTACTGACTGGTTCTGCCTCCACCCATTTGGTAAATTTATCAACTGCCACTAACAGGTGGGTCTTTTTGTCCTTGGATCGCTTGAAGGGTCCAACCATATCAAGCCCCCAAGTCGCAAACAGCCAAGTTATTGGAATAATCCTCAACTCCTGAGCCGGAATGTGAGCACGGCGGGCGAATTTTTGACAACCGTCACATCTCTTGACTAAATCCTCCGCATCAGCATGAGCTATTAACCAGTAAAAACTGTGGCGAAAAGCTTTAGCAACCAAAGACTTTGAACCGGCATGGTGACCGCAATCCCCTTCATGGATTTCTCACAAAATCTCACAACCCTCTTGAGGAGAAACACAACGCTGAATTGCTCCTGAAACGTTGTAACGATGTAACTCCCCGTTGAGTATGGTCATGGACTTGGAACGCCGGATTATATGTCGGGCCAACGTTTCATCATCTGGTAACTCGCCCCGGTTCATGTAAGCCAGATATGGGATTGTCCAATCCGGTATGACGTGCAAAGCTGCCACCAATTGAGCCTCCGGATCAGGAATAGCCAACTCTTCTTCTGTTGGTACCTTGACTGGCGGATTATGCAATACGTCAAGAAAGACATTTGGTGGAACCGGTTTACGCTGAGAACCAAGACGACTTAAAGCATCCGCCGCTTCATTCTTTCACCGGTCTACATGGTCTACCTGATAACCCTTGAAGTGACCAGCCACTATATCCACCTCTCGCCGATATGCAGCCATGAGTGGGTCTTTAGAATCCCAAGTGCCAGTCACCTGTTGAGACACCAGATCTGAATCCCCGAAGCACTTAACCTGGCTTAAGTTCATCTCCTTAGCCATCCGAAGACCGTGGAGTAAAGCCTCATATTCAGCTACATTGTTAGTACAAGGGAACATTAAACGGGGGACATAACAAAACTTGTCACCTCGTGGGGAAGTTAGTATGACTCCAGCCCCCGAGCCCTCCAACTGCCTGGATCCATCAAAATGAATAGTCCAATACATATTATCTAGTTTTCTTCTGGTGCCTGTAACTCCGTCCAATCATTGATGAAGTCCACGAGTGCCTGGGATTTGATCATTGTGCGGGGTATATACTTGAGCCCATGAGGTCCAAGCTCAATAGCCCATTTGGCAATCCAGCCAGTTGCTTCTCTGTTTTGAATGATATCTCCCAGAGGGGCTGAACTGACCACTGTGATGGGATGGCCTTGAAAATAGTGTTTAAGCTTCCGGCTTGCCATAAACACTCCATACACCAGCTTCTGCCAATGTGGATACCTCTGCTTTGACTAAATGAGCACCTCACTGATATAATAAACCGGCCGTTGAACCAGATATTCCTGGCCAACTTCCTTGCGCTCGACCACAATAGCCACACTAACAGCTCGGGCATTAGCAACCACATATAGCAATAACGGCTCCTTATCGATCGGTGCTGCAAGCACAGGCGGTTTAGCTAACTGCCTCTTCAGATCCTCAAACGCTTTATCAGCTGCCTCGCTCCAGACAAAATTATCTGTTTTCTTGAGCATCTGATATAAAGGGATGGCCTTCTCCCCAAGACGACTGATAAAACGGTTCAAAGCTGTAATCCGGCCAGCCAGACGTTGAACGTCATTGATACACGCCGGTTTAGCCAAAGATGTGATTGCTGAATTTTTTTCCGGATTAGCCTCAATGCCTCTGTTTGACACCAGAAAACCCAAGAGCTTGCCTGCTGGGACACCAAAGACACACTTCTCCGGATTGAGCATCATCTTGTAAACCCGGAGGTTGTCAAAAATTTCTCTCAAATCATCTATCAATGTTTCCTCCTTTCTGGACTTTATCACAATATCATCCACATGTGCATGAACATTGCGCCCAATCTGCTTATGAAGGCAATTCTGAACACAGCGCTGATAAGTTGCCTGGGCACTCTTGAGTCCAAAGGGCATGGAGACATAGCAGAAGGCTCCAAAGGGAGTTATGAAAGCTTTCTTCTCCTGGTCCTTAACCGCCATTTTGATCTGATGATAACCAGAATAAGCATCCAGAAAACACAAACGGTCACAACCTGTCGTAGCATCAATTATCTGATCAATACGAGGGAGGGCAAAGGGTTCTGCAGGGCAAGCCTTGTTTAAATCTGTGTAATCCACACACATACGCCAAGTGCCGTTTTTCTTAAGAACCAACACCGAATTAGCCAACCACTCTGGGTGAAAGAGTTCCACGATAAACCCTGCGGCCAACAACCAAGCTACCTCTTCACCGATAGCCTTGTGCCTTTCTTCATTGAAGCGGCGAAGAAACTGCCGGACCGGTTTAAACTTAGGATCAATGTTAAGTGTGTGCTCAGCGAGTTCCCTCGGTACACCTGGCATGTCAGAAGGTTTCCATGCAAAGATGTCCCGGTTCTCACGGATGAACTCGCTGAGCGCGCTTTCCTATTTGTGATCCAGGTTAGCACTGATGCTGAATTGCTTGGATGCGTCGCCAGGAACAAAATCAATCATCTTAGTGTTTGTAGCCGATTTGAACTTCAACGCCGGATCATGTTCCGTAGTCGGCTTTTTCAAAGAGGTCATATCTACCGGATCAACTTGCTCCTTATAGAATTTCAACTCCTCCGTGGCACAAATCGACTCAGCATAAGCCGCATCACCTTCCTCATACTCCAAAGCGATCTTTCTGCTTCCGTGTACTGCGATAGTCCCCTTATAACCTAGCATTTTAAGCTGTAGATAAACATAACACGGCCTCGCCATGAACTTAGCATAAGCCGGCCGCCCAAACAGGGCGTGGTACGGACTTTTGATTTTCACCACCTCAAAAGGCAATGTTTCTGACCTTGAATCATAATCATCTCCAAAAGCCACCTCTAAGGCTATCTTGCCCACTGGATATGCGGACTTACCAAGCACCACACCATGAAAAACGGTATTTGATGGTTTAAGATTCTTATCTGTCAACCCCATACAGTGGAATGTATCATAATATAGAATGTTGATACTACTTCCCCCATCCATGAGCACTTTAGTGAACTTATATCCCCCAACTTGAGGGGCCACTACTAGGGCCAAGTGACCCGGATTGTCAACCCGGGGTGGGTGATCCTCTCTACTCCACAAAATGGGTTGCTCAGACCAGCGTAGATACTGAGGCACAGCCGGTTCAACAGAGTTTACTGCCCTCTTGTGAAGCTTCTAATCACGCTTACACAAGCTAGTAGTGAAGACATGATATTGCCCACTATTTAACTGCTTAGGATTGCTCCGATAACCTAACTGCTGCTGCTGCTGCTGGTTCCCCTGATGGTTGTAGCCTCCCTGGTTGCCTTGGTGTCCTTGATTGATGTGTCCGGTTTGATTGCCTTGAAATCCTGAACCGGAACTGCCACCTCCATAACCCGGCCCGTGGAAACCACCTCCTGAACCGCCGGGCGGGCCATTATCATACTGGAACATATTGGAGTTCTTGAAATCCCGCATGATGTAATAGTCCTTCCAAAGATGCGATGCTGGCTTCTCCTTTGATCCATGCTTTGGACAGGGTTGATTTAATAGGCGCTCCAAATTGGGGCCTGAACCTCCGCCCCTCTGGGGCTGCTTGCCCTTGCGGCGCTAGCCATTCTCCTGAGCATTGGTGTTAGCAACAAAGTCTAAGCTGTTGTCGGCCTTGCGCTTACCTCTGTTCCCGTGGCCTGCCGGATTATGCTGCTGACCCTTGGCGTTGCCGTTCTTCTTCCCTTTCCCCAGTTTGTCCTCTTCTGAGTCCGGGTCCTTGGTATTATCTGAATCGGCATACTTAACCAAAGCGGCCATGAGCATTGACATATCATTGCAGTGACGTTTGAGCCTTCCTAACTTCTGTTTGAGCGGCAGAAAACGGCAATTGCCCTCCAACGTTAGTACTGCGGTATCTGCATTGATATGATCCGATGAGTGCAAAATCGCTGAGACCCGCTTGACCCAATGGGTCGTGGACTCCCCCTCCTCTTGGACACAAGCGGCCAGATCCACGATTGACATGGGCTGCTTACAAGTATCTTTGAAGTTCTGGATAAACTGGTGCTTCAATTCGGCCCATGATCCAACAGAGTTAGTTGGCAAGCTCTTCAACCAAGTACGAGTTGTTCCTTCCAACATCATGGTGAAGTATTTAGCACACACTGCCTCATCCACATCTAAAATCTCCATTGCCATCTCAAAGCTTTCAATCCATGTCTCTGGTTGTAAATCGGTGGTGTAATTTGGTACCTTACGAGGTCCCTTGAAGTCCTTGGGCAATCTCACATTACGCAAAGCGGGGGTGAGACACGGCACCCCTAAGGAACTGAATACCACACCTGGCTCTACTGAAGCGGTAGGGTGAACTGGAGTATGTTGACGTGCTCCATGTCGAGCTGCTAACTCGGCCTCCCGACGCGCGCGGCCATGATCCACAACATCATGTGCATTAGCACCTCCCCCTGCCGGGTTGTGTCCTCGTGGAGAATTACGACGACGTGCACTGCTTGACACAGCCGGTTCCTCCTCAACGTGTCTGCTATAGCTCCAGATCGGACGGGGAGTGGAATGAATCCTCTCACGACTGTGTGAATATGTCTGCTGCTGATTTAGCGCCGTTTGAAGGAGATAACTGGCCTGACGTGCCTCAATCGCAACTGGTGATTCGCCGTCGGTTGGGAGGGCTGCCAGGCGTGAAGCGGCGGCCACGATATTGTCCAACGGGTTGGAATAATGTCCGGGAGGTGTTGGTACATACTGCGGCACAACGTTGTTCTGACGAGGCAGGTCCATCGTGCGCGGTTGAACCGACGCTCATGTTCCAGGTGCCTCCGCTCGGTTCAGTATTGGCTGGTTACTAGCTCCTGCTCCTGGTGTGTTGAAGAGATTTTGTGGCTCATAACCCGACGGGAGATGCGATCGGTACCTTCTTCTCATGACTTCTTCGGAAGCGTTCTGATCCAGCCTAATCCGGTAGGCCTGCGCTTCCAACTCAGCCCGTTCTGTACCATCCTAGCGTTCTCCGCCGCTAGGTCCGCTTTAGCCTGGGCTATCTGATCCTTTACCTTTGCAATCTCCGCATTGTGCTGATCCCTAGCTGCTGCATCCACCTCTGCGGCCATCAATGTTGCCAAAGTGTCGAACAAATCAGACAGGACTTGAGCCGGAGGCGGCGCAGAGCTTCCTGCCCCCGCCGGTGTGGCCGCTGTTGAAACGGAGAGTATTGCTGCGGCAGCCGACGAATGAGGCACTGATTGTGTGCCGACCATGAAGATAGCGGCTCGGTTTGGCAGATCAGGGGAATCCATAATACTGTTGCCCTCGGATCCTCCACTAATCCGGCCATCCTGCAACAGATAGAGTGATTCGGTCTCTCCAGAAGACTCGTCGTCGGAACAGACAACAGTTTCACCATCGGACGCCAGTCCGTCCTCGTATTCTGCTCCATGGATGACGCCTATGAAAACATGCTTCGCCACGGGCTGAACCAGCGAAGGGCTTGCACGCTGAGCCATCTCGATGATGTCGGTGCAGATGTCCGGCTCAGGGGCCGGTTCGCCGATTTTGCCGATGAAGACATGAATCCCACCAAAGGGGGCCCGGTACTCGTATTCAATTGAATCGGCCTCGGGACCCCATCCTGCGTTGTCGATGTAGAGCTTGCCGCGACGACTCTTTGTCATCCGGCCCACAGCGTATCCCTTGAGTCCATCAAAGCTGCCCTTCAAGAACTCGAAACCATCGTGCGATAGCCCCACGGTGGGCGCCAACTGTCGTGGGTTTGTCACGGCAGATGTCCTTGTGAAAGGTCTTAGTCGTGGAGCCATCGCAACGGGTTAGCTTAAAGGAGTTAAACTGGACAAGGGGACACGGGGAGTTTTATACTAGTTCGGCCCCTTCAAGGAAGGTAAAAGCCTACGTCTAGTTGTGATTGGTATTGCTAGGGTTTCGAAGGCCAGGGAGCGAATCTGCTTTGTCTGGCTCTCGAGTTGTTGTCTGTCCCCTGAACCGCTGCCGGGTCGTCCCCTTATATACATGGGTGGCGCCCGTCGGTTTACAGAGTCCCGCAACCGGCTCATAAACATGTCCAGTTCGGTCTCCACTCTTTCTATCTTACAATGCAAGTTACATACTAATGCCGGTTCACGGCTACAGGCTTTAAACCGGTTTCTGGGCCCTGGGCCTTTCCTCTTCTGTCTACATGGGCTTCAAGCATAATCCACTACAGATGAAGTTAACCCGGCCTTTTCTGGCCGGTTTACGCCCAGTAGTAATATCCCCAACAAGATCCAATCTAGACACCATCACGGAGGGGTTCACCACTTCCATTGGTGCCTCTCCGATGATGCGTGAGTAGTTCTTTGTAGACCTTTGGGTCCGTAGTTAGTAGCTAGATGGCTTCATCTCTCTCTCTTGATTCTCAATACAATGATCTCTTGGAGATCCATATGATGTAACTCTTTTGCGGTGTGTTTGTTGGGATCGATGAACTTTGAGTTTATGATCAGATCTATATTTTTATATCCATGAAAGTATTTGAGTTTCTTTGATATATTTTATGCATGATATCTTATCGTCTCGTATTTCTTCTCCGATATTTGGTTTTTGTTCGGCCAACTTGATCTATTTATCTTGCAATGGGAAGAGGTGCCTGGTAGTGGGTTCGATATTACGGTGCTTGATCCCAGTGAGAGAAAGGGAACCGACACATATGTATTGTTGCTACTAAGGATAAAAGATGGGATCTATATCTACCGCCATAGATAAATGGATCTCGTCTACATCATGTCATCGTTCTTATTGCATTGATCCATTTTTCCATGAACTTAATACACTAGATGCATGTTGGATAGTGGTCGATGTGTGAAGTAATAGTAGTAGATGCAGGCAGGAGTCAGTCTACTAATCTTGGACGTGATGCCTATGTAATGATCATTGCCTGGATATCGTCATAATTATTTGAGGTTCTATCAATTGCCCAACAGTAATTTGTTCACCCACCGTTTGCTATTTTTCTCGAGAGAAGCCACTAGTGAAACCTACGGCCCCGGGGTCTTCTTTCTCATATATTTGCCTTTGCGATCTATTTTTATTTGCTTTTATTTTCAGATCTATTAAACCAAAAGTACAAAAAATACTTTGCTGCACTTTATTTTATTTGCGATCTATTTATTCAATCTATTACAACTTTCTCCCGTCAACACGCCATTTCTGGCGTCGTTACCCGAAAGGGATTGACAACCCCTTTAACACGTCGGGTTGTGAGGAGTTGTTATTTGTGTGCAGGGGCTGTTTACGTTGTGTTGCTTGGTTCTCCTACTGGTTCGATAACCTTGGTTTCATATCTGAGGGAAATACCTACCGCCGCTGTGCTGCATCATCCCTTCCTCTTTGGGGAAAAACCGACGTAGCTTCAAGCGACATCAAAAGGAATTTCTGGCGCCATTGCTGGGGAGGATCTTCATCGTAACCAAGTTCCTAATCAGAAATTTCATCTCCTCGCAATTTACATTATTTGCCATTTTCCTCTCGTTTTCCTCTCTCCCACTTCACAAACATTTGCCGTTTTATTCGCCTCTTTTTTTCTGTTCGCCGTTTTCTCGTCAGATCTATTCTTTGCTTGCACTCATGAGTGATTTCGGTATGGCACCAACAGATGATGGCCTGACTCCTAAGATTGGACATACAGGCAATCTGGATGCTAAAACTTTTATCTTGGGGCAAGGGAACATTATGGGAAAAGAACGTATCCAAGAATTTTTCAATTGTGTTGGAAATCTAAGTCTTGATGATACTCCTATACTTAAAACTACTAGATCTTATGCGGATGTTGTTTCAGCACTAGTTCTGGAACTTGAAAGTAAATTTATTCGTACTCATCCTACCTTGCAAAGATTGTTTTTTGAGCTTCCAGAAATAAAGAATCCTAGGGCTAAAAAGTTGGCCACTCTCGTTCTTATGAACGAGTTTGACTACATAATCCGGGAAGATAGGGAAATCTTTGATTTTTATGGTATGAATCATAAAAAACCCTTGACAGATGAAATTCTTTACAATAGTGACTATGCACTAAGGCATTTTCTTGGGGACAATAACATATTTGATGAGAATCTTAAAAAGGAAGTCCACATTCTAGATATAATCCAACAAGTTTTTAATAATGTTAATCAACACTACTCTTGGATTGCTGCGGGAAATCAAAGGGGTTATGATGAAAACCAACTAAGGAATGATAAAGTTTCCATGGATAATATGTGTTATGTTTTTTTTACAAAACCTCATGATGGAAACACCTCTAAGAAAATTAAGAAGAAGAAGGATGGCAAAACTTAGATCCTTGCTTTATGCCTAGCTAAGGGTGTAAAACTCCACTTGTTGCGAGGCAACCCAATGAATAAAATTTATTTTTGCTTTTTGCTTCCTATTTTTGAGTGTTAGCACAATTATGCTACTGTTATGATTGTGTTTTTTGTGTTTTAATTAGTGTTTGTGCCAAGTAAAGCCTTTAGGATCTTCTTGGGTGATAGTTGTTTGATATTGCTGAAAAACAAAAACTTTTACGCTCATGAAATTAATTTTCATTTTTTACCAGAGAGTGATAAAATACCCATTCCACTTGCAGTAGATCAATATACAAATTTCTCAGGTCTTACTAACTTTTTAGAATTTTTGGAGTTACAGAAGTATTCGAAATAGTCAGATTGCTATAGACTGTTCTGTTTTGACAGATTCTGTTTTCTTTGTGTTGTGTCCTTATTTTGATGGCTCTATGGTTTTCTTTGATGAATTTTTGCCATAGAAAATTTAGAATACAGTAGATATGATACAAAAACAAAATATGAATTGGTTTGATACAGCACTAATAGTAGTGGTTTATTATTCTTATACTAACGGATCTCACGAAGGTTTTGTTGAGTTTTGTGTGATTGAAGTCTTCAAGTTTTGGGTTATCTTACGAAAGATAAAGGAAGGATGTAAGAGCCTAAGCTTGGGGATGCCCCGGCATCCCAAGCTATTATCCAAGAATGAGAAACCAACTAAGCTTGGGGATGTCCCCGAGTGGCATCCCTGCTTTCTTCCAAAAACTATCGGTATTTTACACGAGACTATATTTTTATTTGTCACCTGATATGTGTTTTGCTTGGAGCGTCTTGTATGATATGTGTCTTTGATTGTTTTATTTTGTGTTTTAAGTCATCAATCCTTTCTGGACACACCTATTTGAGAGAGCCAAAATTATGTCATGACTTGTTAGAATTGCTCTCTATGCTTCACTTAAATCTTTTATGAGCTAGGACTTGCTCTAGTGCTTCACTTATATCTTTGTGAGCACGGTGTGCTTAGTATTTTTAAATAAATTCTCTCTTGCTTCACTTAGATTTATTTGAGAGTTAGTAAAATTTTGAAGAAATTCTCTCTTGCTTCACTTAAATTATTTTGAGAGAGAAATTTTTTATGCTCATGATCTTCACTTATATTTGTTTGAGCTTATGAAAAGCAACACATGAAAATTAGTCCCAAAGGTATAGACATCAAAGATGGATAAAGAAAAAAAAGATGCCATGAATATCATTGGACAAAATAAACTTGATTCTTAGTAATAGTTTTGAGATATGATGATGTCATATGTGAGTCATCTTGATGAGTAACTATGCTTTAGTAAGAATATTGGTGTTAAGGTTTGTGATTCCCTATGCATGCACGAAAGTCAACAATCATGCAATGAAATTATATCCTACTTGTGGTGCATTATTTGGTGTTAATTATGCTTAATGCTTGCTTATGAGATTATTCGTTTCTTGGTTGGTCGCTTCCCAATCTTTTGCTAGCCTTCATTTTGCACTAAGTATGACAGCTACTTGTGCATCCAAAATCCTTTAACCCAGTTTTTGCCACATGAGTCCACTATATCTACTTATATGCGGTATTCTTTTGCCGTTCTAAGCAAATTTGCATGTGCAATCTCTAATTTTAAAAATAAACTTCTCTTTTGTGTGTTTGTTTCGCTCGCGAAGCGGTGAGGGGTCGCTAATATTTTCCATGCTAGATGTGTTATTCTCAAGATGAGTGTTTATTCACTTGTCATTGCATGAGAGTAAGGCAAAGGTATTAGGGATGCTGATACGTCTCCAACGTATCTACAATTTTTCATTATTCCATGATATTATATTATCTGTTTTGGATGTTTAATGGGCTTCAATATGCACTTTTATATTATTTTTGGGACTAACCTATTAACCGAAGGCCCAGTGCCAGTTGTTGTTTTTTTGCCTATTTCAGTGTTTCGCAGAAAAGGGATATCAAACGGAATCCAAACGGAATGAAACCTTCGCGAGGATATTTTTTGGAACAAACGCAATCCAGGAGACTTGGGGTGGAGGTCAAGGAAGCAATGAGGCGGCCACGAGGTAGGGCGGCGCGCCCCCACCCTCGTGGGCCCCTCATAGCTCCATCGACCTACTTCCTGTGCCTATATATACTCTTATACCCTGAAAACATCCAGGGGAGCCACGAAACCACTTTTCCACCACAGCAACCTTCTATACCCGTGAGATCCCATCTGGGGACCTTTTTCGGTGATCTGCCGGAGGGGGATTCGATCACGGAGGGCTTCTACATCAACACCATAGCCTCTCTGATGATGTGTGAGTAGTTTACCACATACCTTCAGGTCCATAGTTATTAGCTAGATGGCTTCTTCTCTCTCTTTGGTTCTCAATACAAAGTTCTCCTCGATGTTCTTGGAGATCTATTCGATGTAATTCTTTTTGCGGTGTGTTTGCCGAGATTCGGTGAATTCTGGGTTTATGATCAAGTTTATCTATGAACAATATTTGATTCTTCTCTGAATTCTTATATGCATGATTTGATATCTTTGCAAGTCTCTTCGAATTATCAGTTTGGTTTGGCCTACTAGATTGATCTTTCTTGCAATGGGAGAAGTTCTTAGCTTTGGGTTCAATCTTGCGGTGTCCTTTCCCAGTGACAGCAGGGGCAGCAAGGCACGTATTGTATTCTTGCCATTGAGGATAAAAAGATGGGGTTTATATCATATTGCTTGAGTTTATCCCTCTACATCATGTCATCTTGCCTAATGCGTTACTCCGTTCTTATGAACTTAATACTCTAGATGCATGCTGGATAGCGGTCGATGTGTGGAGTAATAGTAGTAGATGCAGAATCGTTTCGGTCTACTTGACACGGACGTGATGCCTATATTCATGATCATGCCTAGATGTCATCATAACTATGCGCTTTTCTATCAATTGCTCGGCAGTAATTTGTTCACCCACCGTAATATATGCTATCTTGAGAGAAGCCACTAGTGAAACCTATGGCCCGCGGGTCTACTTTACATTATATAAATTTCCGATCTACAATTCTAGTTTACTATTTATTTTGCAATCTTTATTTTCCAATCTATACAACAGAAATACCAAAAATATTTATCTTATTATCTTTATCAGATCTCACTTTTGCAAGTGGCCGTGAAGGGATTAACAACCCCTTTATCGCATTGGTTGCAAGGTTCTTATTTGTTTGTGCAGGTACTAGGAAACTTGCGTGTAGTCTCCTATTGGATTGATACATTGGTTCTCAAAAACTGAGGGAAATACTTACGCTACTTTGCTACATCACCCTTTGCTCTTCAAAGGGAAAACCAACGCATGCTCAAGAGGTAGCAAGAAGGATTTCTGGCGCCATTGTCGGGGAGATTTGCACCAACTCAAGTCAAGATTTGATCTCCCATCAACTAGCCAGTTCTGGCACCGTTGCCGGGGAGATCTACACTCAAGCCAAGACATACTAAGTACCCATCACAAACTCTTATCCCTCGCATTACATTATTTTGCCATTTGCCTCTCCCCCACTTCACCCCTGTTGTTTTATTCGCCTCATTTCCATTTGCCCTTTTTCCATTCGCCTTCTTTTGCTTGCCTCTTGTTTGCTTGTGTATTGAATTGATTGTTTGTCACGATGGCTCAAGACAATACTAAATTATGTGACTTTTCCAATACCAACAATAATGATTTTATTAGCACTCCGATTGCTCCTCTTACAGATGCTGAATCTTGTGAAATTAATATTGCTTTCCTGAATCTTGTCATGAAAGATTAATTTGCTGGCCTTCCTGGTGAAGATGCCGCTACCCATCTAAACAACTTTGTTGATTTATGTGATATGCAAAAGAAGAAAGATGTGGACAATGTTATTGTTAAATTGAAGCTATTTCCGTTTTCGCTTAGAGATCATGCTAAAACTTGGTTCTCTTCTTTGCCTAAAAATAGTATTGATTCTTGGAATAAGTGCAAAGATGCTTTTATCTCTAAGTATTTTCCTCCCGCTAAGATCGTCTCTCTTAGAAACGATATTATGAATTTTAAGCAACTTGATCATGAGCATGTTGCACAAGCTTGGGAGAGGATGAAATTAATGATACGTAATTGCCCTACACATGGTTTGAATTTATGGATGATTATACAGAAATTTTATGCTGGATTGAATTTTGCTTCTAGAAATCTTTTAGATTCGGCCGCGGGAGGCACTTTTATGGAAATCACTTTAGGAGAAGCTACTAAACTCCTAGATAATATTATGGTTAATTATTCTCAATGGCACACCGAAAGATCTACTAGTAAAAAAGTTCATGCGATAGAAGAGATTAATCTTTTGAGTGGGAAGATGGATGAACTTATGAAGTTGTTTGCTAATAAGAGTGTTTCTTCTAATCCTAATGATATGACTTTGTCCACTTTCATTGATAATGATGATGAATCCTTAGATGTGAATTTTGTTGGTAGGAACAACTTTGGTAATAACGCGTATAGAGGAAACTTTAATTCTAGGCCGTTCCCTAGTAATTCCTCTAATAATTATGGTAATTCCTACAACAACTCTTACAAATTTTTTAATAATATGCCCTCTGATTCTGAGACTAGAATTTATGAATTCGCAAAAGAATTTCAATGCTTTGATTGAAGAAAAATTGCTTAAGATTGATGAGTTGGCTAGGAACATGGATAGAATTTCTCTTGATGTTGATTCTTTGAAACTTAGATCTATTCCACCTAAGCATGATATCAATGAGTCTCTCAAAGCCATGAGAATTTCCATTGATGAGTGCAAAGAAATAACCACTAGGATGCGTGCTAAAAAAGATTGCTTTGTGAAGGCATGTTCTTCTAGTTTTCTTGATAATAATGATGAAGATCTAAAAGTGATTGATGTGTCTCCTATTAAATCTTTGTTTGCCAATATGAATGATAAAGATGGGACTGGAAATGAGTCAACTTTAGTTAGAAGGCGTCCCAATGATTCGAAGTTTTTAGATCTTGATGCAAAAATTAATAAAAGTGGGATTGAAGAGGTCAAAACTTTACATAGCAATGAACCCACTATTTTGGATTTCAAGGAATTTAATTATTATAATTGATCTTTGATAGATTGTATTTCCTTGTTGCAATCCGTGTTAAATTCTCCTGATGCTTATGATCAAAACAAAGCTTTTACTGAACACATCGTTGATGCTATAATGCAATCCCATAAAGAAAAGCTTGAACTAGAAGTTTCTATCCCTAGAAAACTTTATGATAAGTGGGAACCTACTATTAAAATTAAGATTAAAGATTATGAATGCTATGCTTTATGTGATTTGGGTGCTAGTGTTTCCACAATTCCAAAAACTTTGGGTGATGTGCTAGGTTTCCGTGAATTTGATGATTGTTCTTTAAATTTGCATCTTGCGGATTCCACCATTAAGAAACCTATGGGAAGGATTAATGATGTTCTTATTGTGGAAAATAGGAATTATGTGCTCGTAGATTTCATCGTTCTTGATATAGATTGCAATCCTACATGTCCTATTATTCTTGGTAGACCTTTCCTTAGAACGATTGGTGCAATTATTGACATGAAAGAAGGAAATATTAGATTCCAATTTCCGTTAAGGAAAGGCATGGAACACTTTACTAGAGAGAAAATTAAATTACCTTATGAATCTATTATGAGAGCCACATATGGATTGCATACCAAAGATGACAATACTTAGATCTATCCTTACTTTTATGCCTAGCTAGGGGCGTTAAACGATAGTGCTTGTTGGGAGCCAACCCAATTTTTTTTGTTCCTTGATTTTTGTTCCTATTTAGTAATAAATAAATCATCTATCCTCTGTTATTATTGTGTTTTCTATGTTTTAATTAGTGTTTGTGCCAAGTAAAGCCTTTAGGATGTTCTTGGGTGATTGTTATTTGATCTTGCTGTAAAAAACAGAAAGTATGCACTCACGAGAATAATTTTAATTTTTTACCAGAGAGCGATAAAATACCAATTCCAACTGCAGTAGATCAACATATAAATTATTTAGGACTTCCTAATTTCTCAGGAGTTTTGGAGTTACATAAGTATTCGAAACCTATAGATTGCTACAGACTATTCTGTTTTTGACAGATTCTGTTTTTCGTGTGTTGTTTGCTTATTTTGATGAATCTATGGCTAGTATCAGGGGGTATGAACCATAGAGAAGTTGGAATACAGTAGGTTTAACACCAATATAAATAAAGAATGAGTTCATTGCAGTACCTTAAGGTGGTGGTTTGTTTTTCTTATACTAACGGAGCTCATGAGATTTTTTGTTGAGTTTTGTGTTGTGAAGTTTTCAAGTTGTTGGGTAAAGATTTGGTGGATTTTGGAATAAGGAGTTGCGAGAGCCTGAGCTTGGGGATGCCCAAGGCACCCCAAGGTAAAATTCAAGTACAACCAAAAGCCTAAGCTTGGGGATGCCCCGAAAGGCATCCCCTCTTTCGTCTTCATCTATCGGTAACTTTAGTTGAGGCTATATTTTTATTCACCACATGATATGTGTTTTGCTTGGAGCGTCTTGTATGATTTGAGTCTTTGCTTTTTAGTTTACCACAATCGTCCTTGATGTACACACCCTTTTGGAGAGACACACATGAATCGGAATTTATTAGAATACTCTATGTGCTTCACTTATATCTTTTGAGCTAGATAATTTTGCTCTAGTGCTTCACTTATATCTTTTCAGAGCACGGTGGTGGTTTTATTTTATAGAAATTATTGATCTCTCATGCTTCACTTATATTATTTTGAGAGTCTTTTAGAACAGCATGGTAATTTGCTTTGTTCATGAAATTAGTCCAAATATGATAGGCATCCAAGATGGGTATAATAAAAACTTCCATATAGAGTGCATTGAATACTATGAGAAGTTTGATACTTGATGATTGTTTTGAGATATGAAGATGATGATATTAGAGTCATGCTAGTTGAGTAGTTGTGAATTTGAGAGATACTTGTGTTAAAGTTTGTGATTCTCGTAGCATGCACGTATGGTGAATCGTTATGTGATGAAGTCGGAGCATGATTTATTTATTGATTGTCTTCCTTATGAGTGGCAGTCGGGGATGAGGGATGGTCTTTTCCTACCAATCTATCCCCCTAGGAGCCTGCGTGTAGTACTTTGTTTCGATAACTAATAGATTTTTGCAATAAGTATGTGAGTTCTTTATGACTAATGTTGAGTCCATGGATTATACGCACTCTCACCCTTCCACCATTGCTAGCCTCTCTAGTACCGCGCAACTTTTGCCGATACCATATACCTTCCTCAAAACAGCCACCATACCTACCTATTATGGCATTTCCATAGTCATTTCGAGATATATTGCCATGCAACTTTCCACCGTTCCGTTTATTATGACATGCTTCATCATTGTCATATTGCTTTGCATGATCATGTAGTTGACATCGTATTTGTGGCAAAGCCACCGTTCATAATTTCATACATGTCACTCTTGATTCATTGCACATCCCGATACACCGCCAGAGGCATTCACATAGAGTCATATTTTGTTCTAAATATCGAGTTGGAAGTAAATAAAAGTGTGATGATCTTCATTATTAGAGCATTGTCCCATGTGAGGAAAGGATGATGGAGACTATGATTCCCCCACAAGTCGGGATGAGATTCCGGACAAAAAAAAAGAGGCCATAAAAAAGAGAAAAAAGGCCCAAATAATAAAAAAATGAGAGAAAAAGAGAGAAGGGGCAATGCTACTATCCTTTGTCCACACTTGCGCTTCAAAGTAGCACCATGATCTTCATGATAGAGAGTCTCCTATTTTGTCACTTTCATTTACTAGTGGGAATTTTTCATTATAGAACTTGGCTTGTATATTCCAATGATGGGCTTCCTCAAAATGCCCTAGGTCTTCGTCAGCAAGCAAGTTGGATGCACACCCACTTAGTTTCTTTTTGAGATTTCATACACTTATAGCTCTAGTGCATCCATTGCATGGCAATCCCTACTCACTCACATTGATATCTATTGATGGGCATCTCCATAGCCCGTTGATACTCCTAGTTGACGTGAGACTATATTCTCCTTTTTGTCTTCTCCACAACCACCATTCTATTCCACCTATAGTGCTATGTCCATGGCTCACACTCATGTATTGCGTGAAGATTGAAAAAGTTTGAGAACGTCAAAAGTATGAAACAATTGCTTGGCTTGTCATCGGGGTTGTGCATGATTTAAATATTTTGTGTGATGAAGATAGAGCATAGCCAGACTATATGATTTTGTAGGGATAACTTTCTTTGGCCATGTTATTTTGAGAAGACATGATTACTTTGTTAGTATGCTTGAAGTATTATTATTTTATGTCAATATTAAGCTTTTGTCTTGAATCTTTTGGATCTGAGTATTCATGCCACAATAAAGAAAATTACATTGAAAATTATGTTAGGTAGCATTCCACATCAAAAATTCTGTTTTTATCATTTACCTACTCGATCGAGGATGAGCAGGAATTAAGCTTGGGGATGCTTGATACGTCTCCAACGTATCTATAATTTTTGATTGTTTCATGCTATTATATTATCTGTTTTGGATGTTTAATGGGCTTTAATATGCACTTTTATATTATTTTTGGCACTAACCTATTAACCGAAGGCCCAATGCCAGTTGTTGTTTTTTGCCTATTTCAGTGTTTCGTAGAAAAGGAATATCAAACAGAATCCAAACGGAATGAAACCTTCGCAGGGATCTTTTTTGGAACAAACGCAATCCAGGAGACTTGGAGTGGAGGTCAAGGAAGCAACGAGGCGGCCATGAGGTAGGGCGGCGCGCCCCCCACCCTCGTGGGCCCCTCGTAGCTCCACCGACCTACTTCCTTCGCCTATATATACTCTTACACCCTGAAAACATCCAGGGGAGCCACGAAACCAATTTTCCACCATCGCAACCTTCTGTACCCATGAGATCCCATTTGGGGCACTTTTATGGCAATCTGCTGGAGGGGGATTCAATCACGAAGGGCTTCTACATCAACACCATAGCCTCTCCGATGATGTGTGAGTAGTTTACCACAGACCTTCGGGTCCATAGTTATTAGCTATATGGCTTCTTCTCTCTCTTTGGTTCTCAATACAAAGTTCTTCTCGATGTTCTTGGAGATATATTCGATGTAATTCTTTTTGCGGTGTGTTTGCCGAGATCCGATAAATTGTGGGTTTATGATCAAGTTTATCTGTGAACAATATTTGATTCTTCTCTGAATTCTTATATGCATGATTTTATATCTTTGCAAGTCTCTTCGAATTATCAGTTTGGTTTGGCTTACTAGATTGATCTTTCTTGCAATGGGAGAAGTGCTTAGCTTTGGGTTCAATCTTGCGGTGTCCTTTCCCAGTGACAGCAGGGGCAGCAAGGCACGTATTGTATTGTTGCCATTGTGGATAAAAAGATGGGGTTTATATCATATTGCTTGAGTTTATCCCTCTACATCATGTCATCTTGCCTAATGCGTTACTCCGTTCTTATGAACTTAATAGTCTAGATGCATGCTGGACAGCGGTCGATGTGTGGAGTAATAGTAGTAGATGCAAAATCTTTTCAGTATACTTGACACGGATGTGATGCTTATATTCATGATCATGCCTAGATATCATCATAACTATGCGCTTTTCTATCAATTACTCAGCAGTAATTTGTTCACCCACCATATTATATGCTATCTTGAGAGAAGCCACTAGTGAAACCTATGGCCCGCGGGTCTACTTTACATTATATAAATTTCCGATCTACAATTCTAGTTTACTATTTATTTTGCAATCTTTATTTTCCAATCTATACAACAAAAATACCAAAAATATTTATCTTATTATCTTTATCAGATCTCACTTTTGCAAGTGGCCGTGAAGGGATTGACAACCCCTTTATCGCGTTGGTTGCAAGGTTCTTATTTGTTTGTGCAGGTACTAGGCGACTTGCGTGTAGTCTCCTACTAGATTGATACCTTGGTTCTCAAAAACTGAGGGAAATACTTATGCTACTTTGCTACTTCACCCTTTCCTCTTCAAGGGAAAACCAACGCATGCTCAAGAGGTAGCAGATGCCCAGTCCCGAAATGCAAAAGAATTGAATTTACCTTATATTGTCAAATAATAAATTTCTTGGAAAGTGTTGGTATGGAGGGCACCCGTGGATACGGTTAGCCATGGAAAGTGAAAGTTATGGTGGAAAAAGGAATAAACTTTATTTTTTTGTTTGGGAACCGCCTATGATATATCTATACATGGAAAGTATTGGGAACTCTAAGTCGTTTTCGTTGGTGGGATGGATACACCTCTCAAAATGTTTTTATCTCAAATTTTTCGCTTTGAGCTCTGGCACCTCTACAAATCCCTACTTCCCTCTACGAAGGGCCTTTCTTTTACTTTATGCAAATTTTATTTTGAGTCTCCATCTTCTCTTACAAAAGCACCAACTAGGAGGCAATATGATCGTGCTTAAGTATTGGGTGTAGTTAATATTCGAGTGTGTTTCATGAATGGATCAATGTTTGAGCATGATAGGCTAGGGATAACTTATTTTAGCGTTGATATTTTGGAAGACATGGTTGCTTGTTGATATGCTTGAGTATCTAAATTATTATGTCAAAACTAGACTATTGCTTTGAATCACATAAAAGTCCAAATGTCCATGCTATAAAGAAAAGAATATGATATGACATGATGAACATCACTCCACATCAAAAATTCTGTTTTTATCACTTACCTACTCGAGGACGAGTAGGAGTTAAGCTTGGAGATGCTGATACGCCTCCAACGTATCTATAATTTTTTATTGTTCCATGCTATTTTATTATCAATCTTGGATGTTTTATAATCATTTATAGTCATTTTATATCATTTTTTGGTACTAACATATTGACATAGTGCCAAGTGGCAGTTGCTGTTTTTTCCATGTTTTTACGTCGCAAAAAAATCAATATCAAACGGAGTAAAATGCCACGAAACTTTATGAAGATTTTTTATGGATCAAAAGGAAGATGTTGGGCCCTGGTTGCACCTGGGGGGAGTCTCGAGGAGGGGACAACCCACCAGGGCACGCCAGGAGGCCCAGGCGCGCCCTGGTGGGTTGTGCCCATCTCAAGTGCCCCCGGACCACCTCTTCGCTCTATAAATACCCCAATATTCCAGAAACCCTAGGGGAGCCGATGAAATATTCATCCAGCAGCCGCAGATTCCAGAACCACTAGATCCAATCTAGACACCATCACAGAGGGGTTCACCACTTCCATTGGTGCCTCTCCGATTATGCGTTAGAAATTCTTTGTAGACCTTTGGGTCCGTAGTTAGTAGCTAGATGGCTTCATCTCTCTCTCTTTCTCTCTTGATTCTCAATACGATGGTCTCTTGGAGATCCATATGATGTAACTCTTTTGCGGTGTGTTTGTTGGGATCGATGAACTTTGAGTTTATGATCAGATCTATCTTTTTATATCCATGAAAATATTTGATATTTATCTAATAATTGTGCAAAAGTGACCTTGGATTTCTTGCACTTGTGCTTATTGTGGCCTTTGTTTCCTTTGGTTGTGCTTGCACCGATCTCTGAATTTGCTTGCTTCCCCCGAGTCCTTGGCGTCTCCATTGTAGCTTCGATGGAATTTTCGCCCTCAAGATTATGTTCATTATGCTCTTCAACAACTTCTTTACTTGAAAGCTTGATACCATCACCTGCAGTTTTTACCTTCTATTTAAATGGATCGGCTTGAAGTAGCCGATGCAAAAACTTTCTGCCATCGAAACCAATCGGAATAGACTGGTCATCTCTTGGTGTCTCAACAAATTTCAATCATCCTTTATCAATGGCCGATTTAACTATTTGACGAAACATGTTGCAATCCTCAAAATTATGCTTGGACGAATCATGCAACTTACAATACATTCGTACCCGGACAGATGGCTAAACATGGTGATCAAGAATTCTAATATAATTATTTCTCAACAACAAATTAAATATTTGATCACACATGCTTGAATTGAAGGTAAACTTTTTATTCTCTAGCCGATCTTGTTGTGAGAACGGCTTTGGAGTTAAGCAAACGAATGGTTCAGATTTTGCATCACCCCATTCGGCTATGCATTGTGTTTTGCACTCTATCTCTGATGTCTTTGGATAAGAAACTATACTGGCATCGCTTTGCTCAGAGGATTTTAACCTTGGCTTTAAATTTCTGAAACGAAAATAGTTAGAACATACATGTCTCAGTTGAGACCAAGTGTAATCCAAGTAAGAAATAAGCAAAGCTACCCAATTAGATATGAGTTTTAGATAAAGCAATGGGGAAGGCCTTGGATGCAATAATTTTTCGCTATCGGTCTTTCTGAATGGTGCAATGTGTTGACCGATATGCTTTGTGACAATCTGATTGCTAACAAATAAATTACCCTTCTTCATTGGTCTCTCAATATTTTCTATGAAGATTTTTCTAATATATGCATGAACAACTAAGTCATGACCAAATCTGAAAACAGGTAAATTAATTGCTAGACATACCTCTTCAAATATGTTGGGAGAGCATGATGGTGGTGTGACTTTAAGAATATCTTGCTCCGCCCTCGGATAGCTCCCCAATGCCTTGTCATCATCTTTTTCTTGATTTCGTGCATCATTAGTTTGAAGATCTTCGTCCACCAAACTTTCTTCGGCTACTTGTTCTTGTTCTTGACGCTCATCAATTTCTATGGCACGAAACTCATAGGGCAGGAAGTAGGTTCCATTAACTTTAGAAAAATCAAGTATGGTTGTCTTGCTATACTTCCCATGCCCTTTCTCAACAATGTTTGCCTCTTTGGATTTGATGCATTCGGAATATATACTACTTGATTCGGCTTTTTCAACTGAAGCACTTTTAGTTTCCGAATCATCATTCTTTTCACCGGTTATATCAATTGGCAACACTTCTTTTCTTTGAGCTAATTCCCTATCAATTCTCTCCTGGCGAAGTACTTGCACCCTATCACGCAAAGCTTTATCTCCCCTCTCAATCTCAGCCCGCTTTAGATTAGTTTGCCCCCCAATGCTTTTAGAATCTTTCAGCAACGAAGTGTTAGTGTTTCTGAAATTTTGCAATTGTGTAGGGGGTGTATAATATGCTGCGGTACAAGGTGGAGGTGTATGCACTGCTGTATAACCATATGCTCTTTCGCCAATTCTATGAATGCATGTAGTTTCATCTTCTTGCAAAACTCTAGCCTTTATTGCAGCATAATCAGGAAACAACGCCTTCTCATATTGTTCAAGGCAAAGAGCACTAATTCTCTTGTTTTGTGCCAAGCTCTTTTTTAACGCAGCCACAACCGCTTCTGGAAGGGATTGCTCCGCAATACTTTCAGATTCTTTCAGCAATGATTCCTGAGTGTTGCCGAAATTCTCGAATTGCGTAGAATATGCATTATACGCTACAGTATTTGATGGTGACACATGTGTTCTTTTAAAATTTTCACTTATTCGGCTATGACCATGAAGATGCGGGGCCGAATTATGAACATCTACAGTTGCATACGGTGCTGAAAAATTACTAACATGAGGTGTAGCATATGATGGTTGAGAGTAACTGGCCGAATAGCTAGTAGTAGCATGGCCAATTCTCCCAACCATCGGCAAGCTTGGATTCACATACTGCAAATTAGTTGCCGATGAATAAAAAGGTGAAACAATTTCTTCTATGCTATTGGAAATTTTAACATGAGGTGTTTCAAATTGATTAACCGAACCCATCATGTTGTTCATCGGCATATGGATTTGTGGGGTTGCCGATGCATGAGGGTTGGGATACATATGTTGCATGTTGCTAAAATCATAAGAATTTGAAGCACGCAGATTATTTTGCATCGGCCCTTGCGCATAATTAGATGCATGATTGATAAAACTAGGGCTAGCCGATACATTATGCTCATTAGGCGATCTAGCAACAACATATGAATTATTTGCATCCACAAAGGGGAATTGAGTGTTCATATTACCTTCGTAAATTGCAAACCCTAGATGACGATCTCTTCATAGCAAGAACGGGCTGGAGACCGTTCAAAGCTTCGTCCCCAACGGAGTCGCCAAAAAGTGTGTTTGCACACGAACATGTCACTGTGTACCCTCGACGTCGGGGGTGATGCACCGCAGCTCACATTGAAGGAGACCCGCCGGAAGCGCGGTACACAAGACAATCCAGCGGGCGCTTTTGAGGACCCCAAACCCCACGCGCCCGGGAGGGACCTCGTCAGGGCGCGCGGCGGCTATGGGCTGTCCGAGGTCGGCCTGACCGCCCCTAGGGCCTCGAGGTTCGCCTCCCTGCAACAAGAAGAACGAACGAAGAATGAGAAGAAGAAGAACAAAGGGAGAAGGTAAAGGTAAAGATAAAAGATGATAAATTGATATGTCGATTGTGTGTTGTTCAATCGGCCGTCACCCCTTACATATATATGAGTCGGCTGGACTTCCCATATAAGAAAAGGACTCAAATCACGTCCAAATCATCAAAAGTTACCCTAACTCGGACTACGAGGGCCGAAACTTCTGGTCTGGCCCAGAACTTCCGGGCTGAAATTATATCATGTAGCCCTCTTGCACTGAATCTGCAGGTCACATACTACTTCGGATGACGATGGTCCCAAAAGCAAAGTTGTAGATCTTTCAATGGAGAAAAACTCTTCAGTTGATCACTTTTTCATCCGAGGTCACCTTGATGCTGAAATCGGCCCCGCAAATCTGCAAACAATGTTAAAATTCCAGTTTTCGGGGCGCACCGCGTGCAAACTTTCGGTTTAGCCCGGAACCTCCTCGGAAGTTCTGCCCGGAACTTCCGGGGCAAACTTATGCAGTATACAGTTTTGGCTCTAACTTTTGCAAACGAACTTTGATTTAGACGTTTTTTATATCGAAATCGATCGCCTCGACGAGACGAAGACAATATGTGTAGAAAAATTTCTCATATGAGTCCATCTTGGGGGCGTGATCTGCCGAATAGTGTTCTGAATACAAAATCTGAGTACTTCAGACACAACTTCGGCCTTAGAGATGAGACCGGATGGCTATGGCCCAAATATGAAAGTTTCTCCTTTTGACGATACGGAACTTTCTCAGTTTGAGCACTTCTCCATTTGAGGCCATCTTAATTAAGTTCTTGACCGTGTCAAAATCTGGTGTCAACACATGCCCCCCTGTTTTTCGGCAAACTTGTGTGCCGAAAAATAACTTGCATGATGCTTTTTCTAAGGACGATGTCAACACTCCATCGGCCATTTTGCATGTTCTTAGGACGATAAGTATATATCGGCCATTGCTTGTTTGAACCTCTTGATGCAAACTTGGGTGAAAACTTCTCAGCTTCTATAACAATCCGGTGATAAGGTTCCATAGACCAAAACCATCCTCCGAACCATATTGTTCTCCCTTTCGCTAGGATTTTGCAGATAATCAAGAATGAACTTTCTTCAATCCTTACTTCGTCTGCATAAAATTTTCATTAGTGGCCGATATGGTGAGCTCCAATTCGGCCTTACCTATGTTGGCAAGAATAAGCATCGGCTATTGATAGATGTGCAATACACCATGACCAACATGGTAGCCGAATGCTTGCTATGCCAACTCTCTCCAATTGTCATGTCTAGATATATGAAGAATCTTAAAACAACACATGGTAAATTTTACATCTAGACATACCTCAAGATAAACTAAAAGTGATTCGTCAAAACATTGATAACAATTGGATATTTGTTGCACTACTAATAAGGAATCACCGAAAGCCTCAATATGTATAGCACCTATAGCAAGGAAAAGCTCCAATCCGAATAACAATGCATATTCGACTTTGATCATTTGTGCAAAAAATATTCTAAGTGGCATGAGGCTTCACAAAATTGCACCATAAGGAGATATATAAACAACACCAACACCTTGGCCATTGTGAATTCAACCATCAAAACATAATCTCCATAGTACTAGAGAGACAAGGCTAATATCAATATTATGCATGTCATAAATCGGATGCTCAATAATGAAACCAACAATGATTTGGCCTCAGATAAACTTGAAATACTTGTAGGCCAAATCATATATATTAAATCAAAGCATAAACCCACTCACCAATTCTCTAACTATGAATTGGTCTAGGCAACATATATTCAATGACATCGGTCATAATGTCTCAACTCCATTCAATCATAATATAGGCATACATATAAATTTTCATGAGCACATACCTTGTCTTGCTCTCCAATTGAACTAAGGGCGATGTTAGAATAGTGCATCGGTTATTACCACAAACTCTTAGGACGATAGATAAATATCGGCCATTACCACAAGGTCCATGTAGAATTCACCCACCAAAGTATGTATAGCCGAAATAAACAAATTAAATAGTACTAAAATATTTCGGCCCCTTTATATTAGCAACAAAAATGAAACTAACCAAATGTATAGTGATTTGGTAATACTCTCTCATAATATAGAAATTTATGTTGCATCCATGGATCAAAATGAATCCATGGAGGGTAATGGTTCATACCTAGGGATGAATTCCATGGCAAAGGCATCAATGGCATGGTTGAAGAAAATGGATGATGTGCTAACCGAAGATTTTGATGTTGTGATGCACACCTTCGGCTTAATTGTTTGTTGCTTCCATCCTTCTCTTTTTTCACTTTTATTGTACTTGTTGCAATAGAAGCATGCAAATCATTTTTGTTATGATTGGTCTTCTTGGGAACCCATGTCATGTTCTTCTTTCTCAACTCTTGTGCACTAAGATTTTATAATTCCTTCTTTTGCCAATACGACAAGCCGAGTGGGCATGTCGACTGTGATTTTGTTTCAACCAATGGAAACTTGTTTTGGACCTTGTGCACCCTCAACCTCTTTTCTTCAGATTTGGCACTCTGATTTTTATCAATTGATTGCTTCACTTCTTTGCCTTTTGTAGCCAATGTCAACACTTTAATTGGCTCTTTATCCTTTAAGATCAAATCTGAATTGGCACTCTTGCGACCATCTTTTTTAACTCGGTATACTTGTTTGATCACCTCTTTCTTATTTCCTGAGCTCTTGACCGATTCCTTATGATTGAAACGGTCTTTAACATGTGATTGTTCAAATGTTGATCTTCTCGGAGCTGCATAATATTGGTGAGATGGTTTAAAATAAGATGGAGAATGTGCCCTTGTATCATACCTGTCCCATGATGGATATGAATCTACATGAGCATAGGGAGGCATCCACGACATTGGCATTGGCGGCCCAAAATAAGGATATGAATATGTTGCATGAAAATTTTCACTTTTCCAATACCTCGATCCTCATATTTGCGCCTTGGGGGTGATCATGATGCTTTTGCATTAGTTGGCCGATAAGCACTTTTCTCTTCACTCTTCTTTTGATATTTATCTAATAATTGTGCAAAAGTGACCTTGGATTTCTTGCATGTGTGCTTATTGTGGCCTTTGTTTCCTTTGGTTGTGCTTGCACCGATCTCTGAATTTTCTTGCTGCCCCCCAGTCCTTGGTGTCTCCATTGTAGCTTCGATGGAATTTTCGTCCTCAAGATTATGTTCATTATGCTCTTCAACAACTTATTTACTTGAAAGCTTGATCCCATCACCTGCAGTTTTTACCTTCTCATTAAATGGATCGGCTTGAAGTAGCCGATGCAAAAACTTTCTGCCATCGGGACCAATCAGAATAGACTGGTCATCTCTTGGTGTCTCAACAAATTTCAATCGTCCTTTATCAATGGCTGATTTAACTATTTGACGAAACATGTTGCAATCCTCAAAATTATGCTTGGACGAATCATGCAACTTACAATACATTCGTCCCCGGACAGATGGCTCAACATGGTGATCAAGAATTCTAATATAATTATTTCTCAACAACAAATTAAATATTTGATCACACATGCTTGAATTGAAGGTAAACTTTTTATTCTCTAGCCGATCTTGTTGTGAGAATAGCTTTGGAGTTAAGCAAACGAATGGTTCAGATTTTGCATCACCCCATTCGGCTATGCATTGTGTTTTGCACTCTATCTCCGATGTCTTTGGATAAGAAACTATACTGGCATCGGTTTCTCAGAGGATTTTAACCTTGGCTTTAAATTTCTGAAATGAAAATAGTTAGAACATTGATACGTCCATTTTGCATCATGCTTTTATATCGATAGTTATTGTATTATGGGTTGTTATTACACATTATGTCACAATACTTATGCCTATTCTCTCTTATTTTACAAGGTTTACATAAAGAGGGAGAATGCCGGCAGCTGGGATTCTGGGCTGGAAAAGGAGAAAATATTAGAGACCTATCTGCACAGCTCTAGAAGTCCTGAAACTTCACGGAAGATGTTTTCCAAATATATAAAAAATACTGAGAGCAATAACTTCACCAGGGGCACACCCTGCCCACGAGGGTGGGGGCGCGCCCTACCCCCCTGGGCGCGCCCCCTACCTCGTGGGCCCCCTGGTGGCCCTCTGGTGACCATATTCTGCTATATGCAGTCTTTCCATGGGAAAAAAATCATAAGCCATCTTCTCGGACGAAACTCCGCCGCCACGAGGCGGAACCTTGGCGGAACCAATCTAGGGCTCTGGCGGAGCTGTTCTACCGGGGAAATTTCCCTCCCGGAGAGGGAAATCATCGCCATCGTCATCACCAACACTCCTCTCATCGGGAGAGGGCAATCTCCATCAACATCTTCATCAGCACCATCTCATCTCAAAACCCTAGTTCATCTCTTGTATCCAATTCTTGTCTCCAAGTCCGGGATTGGTGCTAGTAGGTTGCTAGTAGTGTTAATTACTCCTTGTAGTTGATGCTAGTTGGTTCAATTGGTGGAAGATCATATGTTCAGATCCTATATGCATATTAATACCCCTCTGATTATGAACATGTTTATGCTTTGTGAGTAGTTACTTTTGTTCCTGAGGACATGGGAGAAGTCTTGTTATTAGTAGTCATGTGAATTTGGTATTCGTTCGATATTTTGATGAGATGTATGTTGTGTCTCCTCTAGTGGTGTTATGTGAACGTCGACTACATGACACTTCACCATTGTTTGGGCCTAAAGGAAGGCACTGGAGAGTAATAAGTAGATGATGGGTTGCTAGAGTGACAGAAGCTTAAACCCTAGTTTATGCGTTGCTTCGTAAGGGGCTGATTTGGATCCATATGTTTCATGCTATGGTTAGGTTTACCTTAATACTTTTGTTGTAGTTGTGGATGCTTGCAATAGAGGTTAATCATAAGTGGGATGCTTGTCCAAGTAAGGGCAGTACCCAAGCACCGGTCCACCCACATACCAAATTATCAAAGTACCGAACGTGAATCATATGAGCGTGATGAAAACTAGCTTGACGATATTCCCATGTGTCCTCGGGAGAGCTTTACATCTTATAAGAGTTTGTCCAGGCTTGTCCTTTGCTACAAAAAGGATTGGGCCACCTTGCTGCACCTTATTTACTTTTATTACTTGTTGCTCGTTACAAATTATCTTATCACAAAACTATCCTTTACCACTTATTTCAGTACTTGCAGAGAATACCTTGCTGCAAACCGCTTATCATTTCCTTCTGCTCCTCGTTGGGTTCGACACTCTTACTTATCTAAAGGACTATGATAGATCCCCTATACTTGTGGGTCATCAAGACTCTTTTCTGGCGCCGTTGCCAGGGAGTGAAGCGCCTTTGGTAGGTGGAATTTGGTAAGGAAATATTTATATAGTGTGATGAAATTTACTGTCACTTGTTACAATGGAAGGTAATCCTCTGAGGGGCTTGTTCGGGGTATCTTCACCCCGACCAGTAGAGCAGAGAGTTGATCATCAACCTAATGAACCTACTGAAAATGAAAATGCTTGCTTTGAAGTTCCTTCGGGTATGATAGAAAAACTGCTAGCTAATCCTTTTTTAGGAGAAGGAACAAAACATCCTGATGAACATCTGATATATGTGGATGAAGTTTGTGGATTATTTAAGCTTGCAGGTGTATCCGGAGATGTTGTTAAGAAGAAGGTCTTTCCCTTAGCTTTGAGGGGAGATGCATCGACATGCTATAGGCTATGTGATGATATGAGGTCTTGGAATTACAGACGATTGAAATTGGAATTTCATCAGAATTTTTATCCTATGCATCTTGTTCATCGTGATCACAATTACATATATAATTTTTGGCCTCGCGAAGGAGAAAGCATCGCTCAAGCTTGGGGGAGGCTTAAATCAATATTATATTCATGCCCCAATCATGAGCTCTCAAGAGAAATGATTATTCAAAATTTTTATGCTCGGCTTTCTGGTAACAATCGAACCATGCTTGATACTTCTTGTGCTAGCTCTTTTATGATGAAGACTATTGAATTCAAGTGGGATTTATTGGAAGAATTAAACGCAACTCTGAAGATTGGGACCTCGACAATGGTAAGGAGTCAGGTATGACACCTAGTTTTGATTGTGTTAAATCTTTTATGGATACCGATATTTTTCGTAAATTTAGCACTAAATATGGACTTGACTCTGAGATAGTAGCTTCTTTCTTTGAATCTTTTGCTGCTTATGCTAATCTCCCCAAGGAGAAGTGGTTTAAATATCATCCTCCCATAGAAGTAAAAGTAGTTGCACCTATTAAAGTTGAAGAAAAGACTATCACTTATAATGATCCTATTGTTCCTACTTGTTATGTTGAGAACCCACCCTTCCCTGTTAGGATAAAGGATCATGCTAAAGCTTCAACTGTGGTTCGTAAAAGCAATATTAAAACATATACACCTCCTGAGCAAGTTAAAGTTGAACCTAATATTGCTATTATTAAAGATCTCTTGTCTGATAATATAGATGGGCATGTTATTTATTTCTGTAATGAAACTGCTAGAATTGCTAAACCCCGTGATAAAGATAAACCTAGACCTGTGGTAGGCATGCCTGTTATTTCTGTTAAAATAGGAGATCATTGTTATCATGGCTTATGTGATATGGGTGCTAGCGCTAGTGCAATACCTTATTCTGTATACCAAGAAGTTATGCACGATATTGCACCTGCTGAGATGGAAGGTATTGATGTCACAATTAAACTTGCCAATAGGGATACTATTTCACCAATGGGAATTGTTAGAGATGTTGAAGTCTTGTGTGGGAAAACTAAATATCTTGCTGATTTTCTTGTTCTTGGTTCCCACAAGATAGCTTTTGTCCCATTATATTTGGTAGACCCTTCTTAAACACTGTTAATGCTACCATAGATTGCAAAAGAGATGTTGTTAATATCGGTTTAGATGATATGACTCATGAATTTATTTTTTCTAAATTTAGTAGACAACACCGAGAAGAAGAATTACCTAGTAAGGATGAAATTATTGGTCTTGCTTCTATTGTCGTACCTCCTAGTGATCCTTTAGAACAATACTTGCTAGACCATGAAAATGATATGTTTATGAATGAAAGGAGGTAATTAGATGAAGTATTCTTTAAACAGGAACCTATTCTGAAAAAAAATTACCTGTAGAAATCCTAGGGGATCCTCCTCCACCCAAGGGTGATCCCGTGTTTGAGCTTAAACCGTTACCTGATACTCTTAAATATGCTTATCTTGATGAGAAAAAGATATATCATGTTATTATTAGTGCTAACCTTTCAGAACATGAAGAAGAGAGATTATTGAAAACTCTGAAGAAGCACCGTGCTGCTATTGGGTATACTCTTGATGATCTTAAGGGAATTAGTCCCACTCTATGTCAACATAAAATTAATTTGGAAGAAGATGCTAAACCAGTTCATGATCATCAACGCCGGCTGAATCCTAAAATGAAAGAAATGGTAAGAAAGGAGATACTAAAGATCCTTGAGGCAGGTATAATTTATCCCGTTGCTGATAGTCAATGGGTAAGCCCTGTCCATTGTGTCCCTAAGAAGGGAGGTATTACTGTTGTTCCTAATGATAAAGATGAATTGATTCCTCAAAGAATTATTACAGGTTATAGGATGGTAATTGATTCCCGCAAATTAAATAAGGCTACTAAAAAATATCATTACCCCTTACCTTTATCGATCAAATGCTAGAAAGATTGTCCAAACATACACATTTTTGCTTTCTAGATGGTTATTCTGATTTCTCTCAAATACCTGTGTCAGCCAAAGATCAATCAAAGACTACTTTTACATGCCCTTTTGGTACATTTGCTTATAGACGTATGCCTTTTGGTTTATGTAATGCACCTGCTACCTTTCAAAGATGCATAATGGCTATATTCTCTGACTTTTGTGAAAATATTTGTGAGGTTTTCATGGACGACTTTTACGTCTATGGATCTTCTTTTGATGATTGCTTGAGCAACCTTGATCGAGTTTTGCAGAGATGCAAAGAAACTAATGTTGTCTTGAATTGGGAAAAGTGCCACTTTATGGTTAATGAAGGTATTGTCTTGGGTCATAAAGTTTCTGAAAGAGGTATTGAAGTTGATAAAGCCAAGGTTGATTCTATTGAAAATATGCCATGTCCCAAGGACATCAAAGGTATAAGAAGCTTCCTTGGTCATGCCGGTTTTTATAGGAGGTTCATTAAGGACTTCTCGAAAATCTCTCGGCCTCTGACTAATTTATTACAAAAAGATATACCATTTTTCTTTGATGATGATTGTGTAGAAGCATTTGAAATACTTAAGAAAGCATTGATCTCTGCACCTATTGTCCAGCCACCTGATTGGAATTTACCCTTTGAATTTATGTGTGCTGCTAGTGATTATGCTGTAGGTGTTGTTCTAGGACAAAGAGTTGATAAGAAACTAAATGTTATTCAATATGCTAGTAAAACTCTAGACAATGCTCAAAGAAATTATGCTACTACTGAGAAGGAATTCTTAGCAGTTGTATTTGCTTGTGATAAGTTTAGACCTTATATTGTTGATTCTAAAGTAACCATTCACACTGATCATGCTGCTATTAAATATATTATGGAAAATAAAGATGCTAAACCTAGACTTATTAGATGGGTTCTCTTGCTACAAGAATTTGATTTGCATATTGTTGATAGAAAAGGAGTTGAGAACCCCGTTGCAGACAACTTATCTAGGTTAGAAAATGTGCTTGATGACCCACTACCTATTGATGATAGCTTTCCTGATGAGCAATTAAATGTCATAAATGCTTCTCATACTGCTCCATGGTATGCTGATTATGCTAATTACATTGTTGCTAAGTTTATACCACCTAGTTTCACATACCAGCAAAAGAAAAAGTTCTTCTATGATTTGAGGCATTACTTTTGGATGACCCACATCTTTATAAAGAAGGAGTAGATGGTGTTATTAGACGTTGTGTACCTGAGCATGAACAGGAACAGATCCTATGCAAGTGTCACTCCGAAGCTTATGGAGGACATCATGCTGGAGATAGAACTGCACATAAGGTACTGCAATCTGGTTTTTATTGGCCTACTCTCTTCAAGGATGCCCGTAAGTTTGTCTTATCTTGTGATGAATGTCAAAGAATTGGTAATATTAGTAGACGTCAAGAAATGCCTATGAATTATTCACTTGTTATTGAACCATTTGATGTTTGGGGCTTTGACTATATGGGACCCTTTCCTTCCTCTAATGGATATACACATATTTTAGTTGCTGTTGATTACGTTACTAAGTGGGTAGAAGATATTCCAACTAGTAGTGCTGATCATAACACTTCTATTAAAATGCTTAAAGAAGTTATTTTTCCAGGATTTGGAGTCCCTAGATATTTAATGACTCATGGTGGTTCACATTTTATTCATGGTGCTTTCCGTAAAATGCTTGCTAAATATGATGTTAATCATAGAATTGCATCTCCTTATCACCCTCAGTCTAGTGGTCAAGTAGAATTGAGTAATAGAGAACTAAAATTAATTTTGCAAAAGACTGTTAATAGGTCTAGAAAGAATTGGTCCAAGAAACTTGATGATGCATTATGGGCCTATAGAACTGCAAATCCTATGGGTATGTCTCAGTATAAAATGGTCTATGGAAAAGCATGTCACTTACCTCTCGAACTAGAACACAAGGCTTATTGGGCTATTAAAGAACTTAATTATGATTTTAAACTTGCCGGTGAGAAGAGGTTATTTGATATTAGCTCGCTTGATGAATGGAGAACCCAAGCCTACGAAAATGCCAAGTTGTTTAAAGAAAAAGTTAAAAGATGGCATGACAAAAGGATACAAAAGCGTGAGTTTAATGTAGGTGATTATGTATTGCTATACAACTCTCGTTTAAGATTTTTTGCAGGAAAACTTCTCTCTAAATGGGAAGGTCCTTACGTTATCGAGGAGGTCTACCGTTCTGGTGCCATAAAAATCAACAACTTCGAAGGCACAAATCCGAAGGTGGTGAACGGTCAAAGAATCAAACACTATATCTCAGGTAATCCCATAAATGTTGAAACCAATGTTATTGAAACCGTAACCCTGGAGGAGTACATAAGGGACACTTTCCGGCACGTTTCAGACTCCGAAAAGGAATAGGTATGTGGTACGGTAAGTAAACCGACTCCAAAACAGTTTTAAGGCAATATTTCTCCGTTTTGGAATATTTAGAAAAATAGAAAAATAAGCAGCAGTCCGGGAAGGACACAAGGGCTCCACGAGGGTGGAGGGCGCGCCCTACCCTACTGGGCGCACCCCCTACCTCGTGGGCACCTCATGTGCTCTCCGGACTCCGTTTTTGTACACGACACGTATTTTGGTGGGTAAAAATTCATTATATAATCTCCCGGAGGTTTTGACTCCCGTATCACGCAAAAATCTCCTGTCTTTGTTCTGAGCTGTTTTACGTCAGGGTTGTCAAGGCCAGGCACTATGTCGTCTCCCTCCTCCTCCAACCATGAGGGCAACGATGCTTGGCTAATGAAGATAGAGCTGAAGAGAGAAGAACCTATGGAGATCAACAAGGATGAAGGGATCAAGAAGGCCATGGAGGACCAAGTTCCGGCAACAGAAGACACCCTTCAACTGGATCACAATCTTCTTACCCCAACAGAAATCGAAGCTTTCAAGATGATTGAGTTAGCTCGTATACAAAATAAATATCTCACACGTGAAAATATTTTGTTGAAGGAGCATATCATCGCACTCAAGGGCATTATCCGCAAGTTAGAAGACCTCCTACGCTCGATGTGCGACTATCCACCATCAGCAACTCCACCTTCTTCACCAACAAAGGAGACATAATCACCTGGGTATGGGCACTCCACTTGGCAACTGCCAAGCTTGGGGGAGTGCCCCGGTATCGTATCACCATCACTTTTATCTTTACCGTTTTTCTTAGTTCGATCCTTTTGGTAATATCTTGATCTAGTAGAATAAAAGTTCTTAGTATGATCTAGTTGTGAGTTTTGCTTTATTATCCTTCTATGTAATCGAGTCCGTGAGCTATATAATAAAGATTAGTGTTGAGTCAAGGGCTTGATTATTTTGCCATGATCTTAGATGAATAAAAGAAAAGAGAAAGAAATAAAAAGAAACAAAGAGATCATATGAGTCTTATGGAGAGTAATGAGCTCACATAGAAAGAGTATGATGAATAAAAGTTGTTGAGAGTTGACGAACACAGTTTTGGTCATCGTTGCAATTAATAGGAAGTAATAAAGAAAGAGAGGTCTTCACATATAAATATACTATCTTGGACATCTTTCATGATTGTGAGCACTCATTAAAATATGACATGCTAAAAAGTTGACATTGGACAAGGAAGACAACATAATGGGTTATGTTTTCTTACATCTGAGATGAATTATATTGTCTTGGATCTTCCAACATGATGAACTTGCCTTTCCCCCTCATGCTAGCCAAATTCATTGCACCAAGTAGAGATACTACTTGTGCTTCCAAATACCCTTAAACCAGTCTTGCCATAAGAGTCCGCCATATCTACCTATGGATTGAGTAAGATCCATCAATTAAGTTGTCATCGGTGCAAGCAATAAAAATTGCTCTTTAAATATGTATGATTGATTGGTGTGGAGGAAATAAGCTTTATACGATCGTGTGATATGGAAGTAATAAAAGCGACAGACTGCATAATAAAGGTCCATATCACAAGTGGCAATATAAAGTGATGTTCTTTCGCATTAAGATTTTGTGCGTCCAACCATAAAAGCGCATGACAACCTTTGCTTTCCTCTGCCAAGGGCCTATCTTTTACTTTTATCTCCTACATTGCATAAGAGTCATGGTGATCTTCACCCTTCCTTTTTACATTTTATCCTTTGGCAAGCACAATATGTTGGAAAGATCCTGGTATATATGGCTAATTGGATGTGAGTTTTCATGAACTATTACTATTGACATTACCCTTGAGGTAAAACGTTGGGAGGCAAAACTATAAGCCCCTATCTTTCTCTGTGTCCGATTAAAACTCCATACCCATAAGTATTGTGTGAGTGTCAGCAATTGTGAAAGATTATATGATAGTTGAGTATGTGGACTTGCTGAAAATCTCTTATACATTGACTCTTTCCTATGTTATGATAATTTTCAATTGCTTCAATGACTGAGATTGTAGTTTGTTAGTTTTCAATGAAGTTTACGATTCATACTTGATATTGTGATTGAATTATTACTCTAGCATTAGATATTATATGACAAAGAATTATATAAGTTGTTGTTCTAAGAATGATCATGATGCCCTCATGTCCGTATTTTATTTTTATCGACACTCTATCTCTAAACATGTGGACATATTTTTCGATTTTGGCTTTTCGCTTGAGGACAAGCGAGGTCTAAGCTTGGGGGAGTTGATACGTCCATTTTGCATCATGCTTTTATATCAATATTTATTGCATTATGGGCTGTTATTACACATTATGTCACCATACTTATGCCTATTCTCTCTTATTTTACAAGGTTTACATAAAGAGGGAGAATGCCGGCAGCTGGGATTCTGGGCTGGAAAAGGAGCAAATATTAGAGACCTATTCTGCACAGCTCCAAAAGTCCTGAAACTTCATGGAAGATGTTTTCCAAATATATAAAAAATACTGAGAGCAAGAACTTCACCAGGGGGGCACACCCTGCCCATGAGGGTGGGGGGCACGCCCTACCCCCCTGGGCACGCCCCCCTACCTCGTGGGCCCCCTGGTGGCCCTCCGGTGACCATATTCTGCTATATGGAGACTTTCGATGGGAAAAAATCATAAGCCATCTTCTCGGACGAAACTCCGCCGCCACGAGGCGGAACCTTGGCGGAACCAATCTAGGGCTCTGGCGGAGCTGTTCTGCCAGGGAAACTTCCCTCCCGGAGGGGGAAATCATCGCCATCGTCATCACCAACGCTCCTCTCATCGGGAGAGGGCAATCTCCATCAACATCTTCATCAGCACCATCTCATCTCAAAACCCTAGTTGATCTCTTGTATCCAATTCTTGTCTCCAAGTCCGGGATTGGTGCTAATAGGTTGCTAGTAGTGTTAATTACTCCTTGTAGTTGATGCTAGTTGGTTCAATTGGTGGAAGATCATATGTTCAGATCCTATATGCATATTAATACCCCTCTGATTATGAACATGTTTATGCTTTGTGAGTAGTTACTTTTGTTCCTAAGGACATGGGAGAAGTCTTGCTATTAGTAGTCATGTGAATTTGGTATTCGTTCGATATTTTGATGAGATGTATGTTGTCTCTCCTCTAGTGGTGTTATGTGAACATTGACTACATGACACTTCACCATTGTTTGGGCCTAGAGGAAGGCATTGGGGAGTAATAAGTAGATGATGTGTTGCTAGAGTGGCAGAAGCTTAAACCCTAGTTTATGCGTTGCTTCGTAAGGGGCTGATTTGGATCCATATGTTTCATGCTATGGTTAGGTTTACCTTAATACTTTTGTTGTAGTTGCTGATGCTTGCAATAGAGGTTAATCATAAGTGGGATGCTTGTCCAAGTAAGGGCAGTACCCAAGCACCGGTCCACCCACATACCAAATTATCAAAGTACCGAACGTGAATCATATGAGCGTGATGAAAACTAGCTTGACGATATTCCCATGTGTCCTCGGGAGCGCTTTACATCTTATAAGAGTTTGTCCAGACTTGTCCTTTGCTACAAAAAGGATTGGGCCACCTTGCTGCACCTTATTTACTTTTGTTACTTGTTGCTCGTTACAAATTATCTTATCACAAAACTATCTGTTACCACTTATTTCAGTACTTGCAGAGAATACCTTGTTGGAAACCGCTTATCATTTCCTTCTGCTCCTCGTTGGGTTCGACACTCTTACTTATCAAAAGGACTACGATAGATCCCCTATACTTGTGGGTCATCAAACATACATGTCTCAATTGAGACCAAGTGTAAGCCAAGTAAGAAATAAGCAAAGCTACCCAATTAGATATGAGTTTTAGATAAAGCAATGGGGAAGGCCTTGGCTGCAATAATTTTTCGCTATCAGTCTTTCTGAATGGTGCAATGTGTTGACCGATATGCTTTGTGACAATCTGATTGCTAACAAATAAATTACCCTTCTTCATTGGTTTCTCAATATTTCATACGAAGATTTTTCTAATATATGCATGAACAACTAAGTCATGACCAAATCTGAAAACAGGTAAATTAATTGCTAGACATACCTCTTCAAATATGTTGGGAGAGCATGATGGTGGTGTGACTTGAAGAATATCTTGCTCCGCCTTCGGATAGCTCCACAACGCCTTGTCATCATTTTTTTCTTGATTTCGTGCATCATTAGTTTGAAGATCTTCGTCCACCAAACTTTCTTCGGCTACTTGTTCTTGTTCTTGAAGCTCATCAATTTCTATGGCACGAAACTCATAGGGCAGGAAGTAGGTTGCATTAACTTCAGAAAAATCAGGTATGGTTGTCTTGCTATACTTCCCATGCCCTTTCTCAACAATGTTTGCCTCTTTGGATTTGATGGATTCGGAATATATACTACTTGATTCCGCTTTTCCAACCGAAGCACTTTTAGTTTCCGAATCATCATTATTTTCACCGGTTATATCAATTGGCAACACTTCTTTTCTTTGATCTAATTCCCTATCAATTCTCTCTTGGCGAAGTATTTGCACCCTATCACGAAAGCTTTAATCCCCCCTCTCAATCTCAGCCCGCTCTAGATTAGTTTACCCCCCAATGCTTTTAGAATCTTTCGGCAACGAAGTGTTAGTGTTGCCAAAATTTTGCAATTGTGTATGGGGTGTATAATATGATGCGGTACTAGGTGGAGGCGTATGCACTGCTGTATAACCATATGCTCTTTCGCCAATTGTATGAATGCATGTAGTTTCATCTTCTTGCAAAACTCTAGCCTTTATTGCAGCATAATCAGGAAACAACGCATTTTCATATTGTTCAAGGCAAAGAGCACTAATTCTCTTGTTTTGTGACAAGCTCTTTTTTAACGCAGTCACAACCGCTTCCGGAAGGGATTGCTCCGCAATACTTTCAGATTCTTTCGGCAATGATTCGTGAGTGTTGCCAAAATTCTCGAATTGCGTAGAGTATGCATTATATGCTACAGTATTTGATGACGGCACATGTGTTCCTGTAAAATTTTCACTTATTCGGCTATGACCATGAAGATGCGGGGCCGAATTATGAACATCTACAGTTGCATACGGTGCTGAAAAATTACTAACATGAGGTGTAGCATATGATGGTTGAGAGTAACTGGCCGAATAGCTAGTAGTAGCATGGCCAATTCTCCCAACCATCAGCAAGGTTGGATTCACATATTGCAAATTAGTTGCCGATGAATAAAAAGGTGAAACACTTTCTTCTATGCTATTGGAAATTTTAACATGAGGTGTTTCAAATTGATTAACCGAATACATCATGTTGTTCATCGGCATATGGATTTGTGGGTTTGCCGATGCATGAGGGTTGGGATACATATGTTGCATGTTGCTAAAATCATAAGAATTTGAAGCACAAATATTATTTTGCATCGGCCCTTGTGCATAATTAGATGCATGATTGATAAAACTAGGGCTAGCCGATACATTATGCTCATTAGGCGATCTAGCAACAACATATGAATTATTTGCATCTACAAAGGGGAATTGAGTGTTCATATTACCTACGTAAATTGCAAACCCTAGATGACGATCTCTTCATAGCAAGAACGGGCTGGAGACCGTTCAAAACTTCGTCCCCAGCGGAGTCGCTAAAAAGTGTGTTTGCACACAAACACGTCACCGTGTACCCTCGACGCCAGGGGTGATGCACCGCAGCTCACGTTGAAGGAGACCCGTCGGAAGCGCGGTACGCAAGACAATCCGGCGGGCGCTTTTAAGGACTCGAAACCCCACGTGCCCGGGAGGGACCCCGTCAGGGTGCGCGACGGCTATGGGCTGCCCTAGGTCGGCCTGACCGCCCCTAGGGCCTCGAGGTTCGCCTCCCTGCAACAAGAAAAACGAACGAAGAACGAGAAGAATAAGAACAAAGGGAGAAGGTAAAGGTAAAGATAAAAGATGATAAATTGATATGTTGATTGTATGTTGTTTAATCGGCCGTCATCCCTTACATATATATGAGGCGGCTGGACTTCTCGTACAAGAAAAGGACTCAAATCACGTCCAAATCATCAAAAGTTACCCTAACTCGGACTACGAGGGCCGGAGCTTCCGGTCTGGCCCGGAACTTCCGGGCTTAAATTATATCAAGTAGCCCTCTTGCACTGAATCTGCAGGTCGCATACTACTTCGGATGATGATGGTCCCAAAAGCAAAGTTGTAGATCTTGCAATGTAGAAAAACTCTTCAGTTGATCACTTTTTCATCCGAGATCATCTTGATGTCAAAATCGACCCCACAAATCTGCAAACAATGTTAAAATTCCAGTTTTCGGGACGCACCGCGTGCAAACTTTCGGTTTAGCCCGGAACCTCCCCGGAAGTTGTGTCCGGAACTTCCGGGGCAAACTTATGCAGCACACTGTTTTGGCTCTAACTTTTGCATACAAACTCTGATTTAGACGTTTTGTATATCGAAATCAATCGTCTCGACGAGACGAAGACAATCCGTGTAGAAACATTTCTCATATGAGGCCATCTTGGGGGTGTAATCAGCCGAATAGTGTTCTGAATACAAAATCTGAGTACTTCAAACACAACTTCGGCCATAGAGATGAGACCGGATGGCTATGGCCCAAATATGAAAGTTTCTCCTTTTGACGATACGGAACTTTCTCACTTTGAGCACTTCTCCATTTGAGGACATCTTAATTAAGTTCTTGGCCGTGTCAAAATCTGGTGTCAACAGTATGGAGTAATAGTAGTAGATGCAGGAAGGAGTCGGTCTACTAATCTTGGACGTGATGCCTATGTAATGATCATTGCCTGAATATCGTCATAATTATTTAAGGTTCTATCAATTGCCCAACAATAATTTGTTCACCCACCATTTGCTATTTTTCTCGAGAGAAGCCACTAGTGAAACCTACGGCCCCCGGGTCTTATTTCTCATATATTTGCCTTTGCGATCTATTTTTGTTTGCTTCTATTTTCAGATCTATTAAACCAAAAGTACAAAAATACTTTGCTGCACTTTATTTTATTTGCGATCTATTTATTCAATCTATTACAACTTTCTCCCGTCAACACGCCATTTCTGGCGCCGTTACCCGAAAGGGATTGACAACCCTTTTAACACGTCGGGTTGCGAGGAGTTGTTATTTGTGTGCAGGGGTTGTTTATGTTGTGTTACTTGGTTCTTCTACTGGTTCGATAACCTTGGTTTCATATCTGAGGGAAATACCTACCACCGCTGTGCTGTATCATCCCTTCCTCTTCGGGGAAAAAACCGACGTAGCTTCAAGTGACATCAGCAACATGGCCCACGGGCACGCGGCCCAGCCAGCGAGGCGGGGAGGCAGCCGTTAAGGTTTCCCCCGACGCTGCGACCACCACCGCGGCCGGAGCCGGCACCGGCGCAGCCGCCACGGCGAGCCAGGGACGGCGCAGGGGAGGGCCAGGTGAGAAGCACAGGGCGGAGGATCCGAAAGTCGCGATGAATGGCTGGAAAGGGGAGCTGCGGATGATGACCGAAGGGTGCGCGGCGACGATGTCGACGCGGGCAGGGCGCGTGGAGGTGCAGCTGAGCGCCAAGAGCTCCGGACGCGGCCTTGGTCGGACCGCCCCGCGACGCCCCACGCCGGAGCGCGGCAGCGGCGAGCGGTCCTGGACCCAAGGTCGGCCTTTTGGCGCGGCATCAGCGGAAGGGGCGCCGGGGCCCGCCGACGAGCCTGCGGGAGGGACGGGCCGATGCGCCTGGGCGAGCTCACCATCGCCGAGCGAGGCACATCGCGGCGAACGATGGGGCGGCCAGCGGCGGCGGCGGCGACCTCCGTGACGTCAGCCCAACGCAGCAGCGTCTCCACCGGGGGAGCAGCGGCGTGGGGGGGGGGGGGGGAGGGGAGGCCACGGCAGGCGGCTGCGGGACGGCGGGAGAGGGAGCAGCGACGGCGGCGTTCGAGGCAGGGCAGGCCGAAGGCGGCGCCATGGCCGCGGGCGACACATTGCCAACGGAGTCGCGAGAGACGTCTGTCTGTTTAACTTGTTTCTGTTCAATTATCGTGTACACTGCCTGGTGGCTTTATTTATAAAGTCGGGCCGATTCCTTTCCTCTAAAAATGAAACTGATGCTGAATTTGCAAGTTGCTACCTACCCTAGCTTTTGGATCAACCAGCAACAGTGCACTGCTACAATTCTGGCCCGCCAAACTGCGATCGAAGGCAGCAGGGCAGCGGCCGAGAGCGTCTAAACGGTGTGTGCGTGACCCGGCGGTTTTGCACCCCCGTTGCATGCATGTGTTCCTCTCCGTGCCAAGCTCACACCAAACAGGCATCCACCGCCTCATCTGCATCGCATTCGCATGCATACGCCGCCCCTCTTTCGCTTGACCCCAGGTCAAACCCCTCACCCCTTCATAACTTCTGCCCCTCCCTCTCTCTCTCGCCTCTGCTCCTCCATTAACTCCTCGCATCCACCCCTCGCTGTCAAAAAAAAAAAAACTCCTCGCATCCACCCCCTCTTCACCTCGCTTCACTCCTCGCTCCATCATAAAAACTCGCCACCCCAAAGCGCGTACACAGAGACCCAGAGGCAGTCACAGACACACAGAGAGAGAGAGAGCAGAGCAGCCTATAGTTGCAGCTTGGACACGCCGCCCAAGAAACGCCATTCTTCTCCCACGCCGGCCTGGCTTGTACGGCCAGCTAGCTTCCTCTCACACTTAGCTGCGGCGAGGAGAAGGAGCCGTGTGCGTGCGTTCCCACCACTTGTCGCCAAGAGGAACCCCCGGCCTGCCCTCGTCTGCTCTGCTCTGACGGCCTCGCAAGGTGGTGGTGTCCGGCCGGCGAGGCGATGAAGAAGGGAGGGGCGGGGACGGCGAAGGAGGCGGCGGCGGTGGGGCAGGTGAAGGCGGAGCTGGAGGACGTGGGGAAGGCGGCGGGGCGGGCGGTGGCGGTGGCGGCCGCGCCGGCGCTGAGCCCGCTGAGCGAGACGCTGTGGCGGGAGAAGGCGGCGGTGGAGTTCCTCGGGGACGTGTCGGCGCGGCTGGCGTGGAGGGACCTCACGGTCACCGTCGCGCTCGGCAGCGGCGACACGCAGACCGTGCTCCAGGCGCTCACGGGGTACGCCGAGCCGGGCACAATCACCGCGCTCATGGGCCCCTCCGGCTCCGGCAAGTCCACGCTGCTCGACGCGCTCGCCGGCCGCCTTGCCGCCAACGCCTTCCTCTCCGGGACCATCCTGCTCAACGGCCGCAAGGCCAACCTCTCCTTCGGCGCCGCGGTACGTACCTCGCCGCCCGGCCGCCCGCCGTTGTCACTCTTAAGTAGTACCACCGGCAGTGTGACATGCATGGTTCCATACAGATTTGTGCATTTTGCGCCTTCAAATAGTTCATTTTGAAAGTAAAAGTACTACTGTATTTATTCATATTCATACAACTAAACTACAGCCCCCCACCAAAAAAAAACACAAGCCACAATTATCTTCATGAACACTCTAGTACTAGAATCATACACTTATTTTTGGATTAGTTTGAATTGCTTGCCACATATGTCACGTACACTAACATATCAACCATATCTTTTTGCTGTATGTGTACCATCATGAATATCGTTAATGGATTTGGGCATACAACACAGTAGCAGCTAGCCAGCTAGGTGATGCCGTGACGGTGACATGGTGTACAGTGTCTGGCCAGATGTTTTTCCCGCTTGCTCGCTTTCCATGTTTGTGTTCCATCTTGAATTGTGGTTGGATCTTTCTGTGATTCTGCATCACCTGATACCAACCATGGAGTAGTAATGTTACACCTGCAAAAAAAAAAACCATGGCAGTAATGTTCATTCACAACAAGAAATGGGTCATGTGCCCCTTAGTTATGAGGCCGGGTGTTACTCATAATGTTTTGTATCCTTGATGCTACATTTTGAGATAATAAAACGTCCTTTATCGAAAAAATGTGCCACGTGGCAGGCTTCGGAACTTTGCTGGGTTTTGGGTTTGTGCTAGCTTAGCTTAGCTGTATCTGCTATGTGTTGGAGGTTATCTCCTGAACTGCAGCTGCATGTAGTAATGTTCAGCAGTTTCTAGTCAAGATTGGGAGATCTGCTAGAATTTACCTTCTTCCTGTTCCTTATGGGTATTGTTGGTTGGTTATTGTTTACCTGTTTTTCCCTCAGGAATCTGCTCATAAAAAACTCTTGACACCTGACAGCCCAGTTTTTTTTTTGTACATTTAGTAGCTTGTACTTTTCCTTATGAAGAAAATGTTGTCTTAAACCAATTACTTACATGAACTTACACTCAAACTACTCACCGTTGTACTAAAAGTGACAATCACAACTTTTTTGCAATTTCAGGCCTATGTGACTCAAGACGACAACTTGATCGGCACGCTGACGGTGAGGGAGACGATCTCGTACTCGGCGCGCCTCCGGCTCCCCGACAACATGCCCATGGAAGAGAAGCGTGCCTTGGTGGAGGGCACCATCGTGGAGATGGGGCTCCAGGACTGCGCGGACACGGTCATCGGCAATTGGCACCTGAGGGGGGTCAGCGGCGGCGAGAAGAGGAGGGTCAGCATTGCCCTGGAGATACTCATGAGGCCTAGGCTGCTCTTCCTGGATGAGCCCACCAGTGGCCTCGACAGGTACTATATATCCAGTAACTTCACCATTGATCACCATGTAGCTGCTGACATGCCACACATTTTCAACTGTGCAGTGCTTCGGCGTTCTTCGTGACGCAGACTCTGCGCGGGCTGGCAAGGGATGGCCGGACCGTGATCGCCTCCATCCACCAGCCCAGCAGCGAGGTCTTCGAGCTTTTCGATCGCCTCTATCTTCTCTCAGGGGGCAAAACAGTCTACTTTGGGCAGGCTTCCGAGGCTTGCGAGGTATAAGCAACACATACTATCTACCTGAGTTTGCATATGTCTTATATGTGTGTTCCTGCAATGCCAGTGGGGTTGCTGAATCCTCTCCTGCTCTGTGCATTTTAATTGTATAGTTCTTTGCCCAAGCTGGATTCCCGTGCCCGCCGCTGCGCAACCCCTCGGATCATTTCCTCCGGTGCATAAACGCGGACTTCGACAAGGTGAAGGCCACACTGAAAGGATCAATGAAGATGAGAGTAAGTTTCAGAGGTCAGCCGCTTGTTACTGACTGTGGTACATTTTCCTGACTGAATGAAACTTTGTTCCTTTTTGCACACATACATAGTTTGAGAGGTCCGACGATCCCCTCGAGCACATCACGACTTCGGACGCGATCACAAGGCTGTTCAGCTACTACCAGCACTCGCAGCACTACTTGACGGCGCGGCAGAAGGTCGACGAGATGGCACGGGTGGTAAGCAGAGTACTCCATACATTCGTCCCATTCAGCAATTTTTCTATGACACCAAGAGAATTCATCATCATTCGTGTGGTTTTTTCCGACTGCAGAAAGGGACGGTCCTGGACGCAGGGGGGAGCCAGGCCAGCTTTGGGATGCAGGCCTTCACGCTCACCAAGCGATCGTTCGTCAACATGTCGAGGGACTTCGGGTACTACTGGCTGAGGCTTGTCATCTACATTGTGGTCACCGTCTGCATTGGATCCATCTACCTCAACGTCGGCACCAAATACAACTCCATCCTGGTAACATAAACAAGAACAATCTCCTTCAGTTTGACACTGCCATTTCTCTTCCAGGCACTGCACGGCTTTGGCTGTCCTGAACTGGCATTGTGTCAAGTTTGCTGATCTGACAGAGAAAAAAATTGTGTCAACATGCATGAATTCAGGCACGGGGCGCGTGCGCGTCCTTCATCTTCGGCTTCGTCACGTTCATGTCGATCGGAGGGTTCCCGTCTTTCGTGGAGGACATGAAGGTTTGCACTGCCGACGTGACCATGAGAGATCACCTGCTCTTTGACATTGTGAAGCAGTTCTTCAGGCTCAAAACATGCTTTGTTTCTTTTCTTCAGGTGTTCCAGAGGGAGCGGCTGAACGGGCACTACGGCGTGCTGGCGTTCGTGATCAGCAACACGCTGTCGGCGATGCCGTTCCTGATCCTCATCACCTTCCTGTCGGGGACGCTGTGCTACTTCATGGTGCGCCTCCACCCGGGCTTCATGCACTACCTCTTCTTTGTGCTCTGCCTCTACGCCAGCGTCACCGTCGTCGAGAGCCTCATGATGGCCATCGCCAGCATCATCCCCAACTTCCTCATGGGCATCATCATCGGCGCAGGGATACAGGTAACGTCCACGATCATCATCATCTCTCAGCTCATACTACTATTTCCAAACATACGATGAGTCAACTGATTGCTGTCTGCTGGAAATGTGTCAGGGGATATTCATGCTGGTGTCGGGGTACTTCAGGCTCCCGCACGACATCCCGAAGCCCTTCTGGAGGTACCCCATGTCCTACATCAGCTTCCACTACTGGGCGCTGCAGGTACGGGATGGATTCTCTTCCAGCTCGCAAAGCTACTGCATATATACCACCGGCGGCGAGCTCGAGCTCACGTTCTCTTGATGGTTGGCTGGCTCGCAGGGGCAGTACCAGAACGACCTGGTGGGGCTGGTGTTCGACAACCAGGACGAGGAGCTGCCCAAGATCCCGGGGGAGTACATCCTGGAGAACGTGTTCCAGATCGACGTGAGCCGCTCCAAGTGGCTGGACTTGTCCGTGCTCTTCGGCATGATCGTCATCTACCGCCTGCTCTTCTTCGCCATGATCAAGGTCAGCGAGGACGTGACGCCGTGGGTGCGCGGGTACGTCGCCAGGAGGAGGGTGCAGCACAAGCGCAGGGAGGCGGAGCTCGCCATGGTCCGGACGCCCTCGCTGCGCGGCTACGTCGTCGACGCGGCGCCGGAGCTGCCGGCCGATCAACCGTGATCGGTGATCGAGAATGGAAGATGAATGGCCTGAGCTGAATCGGCATACATGATCCATAATGTGTGATCCTTGTGTGGCGTGAGTACAATCTGACGATGCATCATTAAGATGGCATCTTGTAGCAGTAAGGTTGTCACTCAAATAGTGCTCCGAATGGCAACAATTTATATGAAGTGTACTACAATCTGATGATTCGTCATTAAGGTGGCATCTCGTAGCAGTAAGGTTTGTCACTCCAATAGTTGCTATAAATGGCAACAATTTTTCCAGAAACACGCATGAGATTTGCGTGTTGATTCATTAAGGAGTCACACTTGTAACACCCACGATGCGGCTATATCTCTCACGTGTCGGGGCACGAATTAAAGGCATAACCGCATGGTAGGCATGTCGCAAGAGGGTAATCTTTACACATCCCATGTACTGAATAAGGAAAGGATAAAGAGTTGGCTTACAATAGCCACTTCACACAATACATAAATATAGCATACATCATCCAGAATACAATCAAGGTCCGACTACGGAATCAACATAAATAAAGACCACCCCAAATGCTAGATCCCCGATCGACCCAACTGGGCTCCTCTACTGATCATCCGGAAAAGACACATAGTAACGGCCCGAATCCTCGTCGAACTCCCACTTGAGTTCGGTAGCGTCCCCTGCACTGGCATCATCGGCACCTGCATCTGTTTTGGAAGAATCTATGAGTCACGAGGACTCAGCAATCTCACACCCTCGCGTTCAAGACTATTTAAGTTTAAGGGTAGGAAAGGTAGTGAGGTGGAGCTGCAGCAAGCACTAGCATATATGGTGGCTAACTTACGCAAATGAGAGCGAGAAGAGAAGCAAAGCTCGGTCGAGAAACTAAAAGTGATCAAGAAGTGATCCTAAAGCTACTTACGTTCAAGCATAACACGAGACCGTGTTCTCTTCCCGGACTCCGCCGAAAAGAGGCCATCACGGCTACACACGCGGTTGATTCATTTTAATTAAGTTTAGTTTCAAGTTCTCTACAACCAGGCATTAACAAATTTCCATCTGCCCATAACCGCGGGCACGGCTTTCAAAAGTTCAAAACCCTGCAGGGGTGTCCCAACTTAGCCCATCACAAACTCTCACAGTCAACGAAGGATATTCCTTCTAGCGGGAAGACCCGATCAGTCTCGGAATCCAGGTTACAAGATATTTCGACAATGGTAAAACAAGACCAGCAAAGCCACCCGATGTGCCGACAAATCCCGATAGGAGTCGCATGTATCTCGTTCTCAGGGCAACACCGGATGAGACGGGCTACGAGTAAAACCAAACCTCGAGTTCCCCGAGGTGGCCCCGCAGACGGCTCGGTTCGGACCAACACTCAGAGAAGCACTGGCCGGGGGAGTTAAAATAAGATGACCCTTGAGTCTGCAGAACCCAATGGAAGGTATATGGTGGTAGGTAGGCAAATGGTAAAACCAAGATTGGGCCTTGCTGAAGGAGTTTTATTCAAAGCGAACTGTCAAGGGATTCGCATAACACCCAACCGCGTAAGGAACGCAAAATCAAGGAACATAGCACCGGTATGACGGAAACTAGGACGGCAAGAGTGGAACAAAACACCAGGCATAAAGCCGAGCCTTCCATCCTTTACCAAGTATATAGATGCATTAAAGTAAATAAGAGATAATAATAATATCCCAACAATATCCATGTTTCAACATGGAACAAACTTCAACTCCACCTGCAACTAGCAACGCTATAAGAGGGGTTGAGCAAAGAGGTAACATAGTCAAACAACGGTTTGCTAGGGAAGGTGGTTTAGAGGCTTGACATGGCAATATGGGAGGCATGGTATAGCAAGTGGTAGGTATCGCGGCATAGCAATAGAGCGAACAATTAGCAAGCAAAGATAGAAGTGATTTCGAGGGTATGGTCATCTTGCCTGCAAAGTTCTCCGAGTTGACGAAAACTTGATCCTCGTAAGCGTACTCAACGGGTTCCTCGATCACGAACTCGTATCCCGGCTCTACCCAAAGCAAGAACACAAGCAAAGGACCAACAATCAATCACGGTGCAATGCACAATCAATATGATGCAAAACATGACATGACATGCGGGATGTGATATGCAATGCATATGCATACTTCGGAAGGGAAAGATTGAACCATGCCTCAACTTGGCAAACCAAGTGTGTCGCTGGAAAGATGAGATGATTTTGGTCGAAATCGATATAAAGATCACCGGAATCGGATGCACGGTTTGCAAATGGCAAGCAAAACAAGAATGTCACAATTTTGCGATTAACAGCATGATGCCATCTAGAATGCAACAAGAAACTAAGCTACTGCACTCCAACATAGCAACAAAGCACATGGCAGTGATCTACTCAAGATGCTTGACAAAAGATGAACACTGAGCTACGGCTAAATCACACAAGAGCAGGTTCAAACAGGCATGGCAAAAGTGCAAAAGATATCATCATCACAGACTTAGTGAAAATACTAACATGTCAGGAACAACATCAGGAAGCAATGTTTAGAGCAAGCTAACAACATGATACAAAAACAGAACATAGCAAACAAAGACATGGCATGAATCTACTCAAAGCATAGAACAAAAGTCCCTTATTGATCAAGAGCCAAAAAAAGGCACAGAAAATACTATGGCACCCATGTAAACATAGCAAGTTTCGTTAACAGATTCAGACTTAATAGAAAAACCGGGCATGGCAAAAACAGAGTTACGAAGGCATCTTTGCGAGCTCGATTCACTCAACACAAGGAATTGCATGACAAGATAAGCATGGCATGTTCAAAAAGCTAACCAAGGCAAGAGAAAGTTTATAGCATGCATGAATCAACTACAACAACCATGGCAAAATTTATTAACATGTAAACAATCTGCCAGAAACATTTTATAGCAAAAGTAGAGCAAGATTGAGACATGCTAGGGCACTCCATAATTGCAAACAGGGACATGGATGGATAGAGCACAACCATAAGTCCAAATCATCCCTTACTGAATCAACTCAAATAAAGAATGTATCTCACTGTAGCAACATGGTTACATGGCATCAAAATAACAGCAGACAAGACTTGGCCAAAATCCTGAGATCCTGAAATCAGCAATAACACGAAGGCTACTTTGCATGCTGGTGCTAGTCACCACAAAGATCACAAAAATACATGGCATACACCCCTGTAAAGATGCCATGGCATAGATCAAAATACATGTAGAGCTCATGCCCATATGCAGCACACAACAAATATGACAAAAATGACAAAAGCTCATAATCTGCTAAGAGTCAGCACCTAACAATTCATAGCACTCTTGCATCCATGATTTGGGCATCAAGATGGACTCAAACAAGCATGTCACAATGGAACAAAATGAAGAGCACATCAAGATGAACATTTTGATATATCATGCATGCAAAACGGATCTACGGATGAGGAGTTATGGCATGATGAACAGGGCCTGAAAACTTGACACAAAAAGGACTTAGGGAAAAATCAAAGTCAACCTCGTGGATCAGATCTAGGGTTCGTCGGCGCGGACGTTGAGGTTCGTCGGAGGAGTGGCCGGAGAGGACGGGGACGGCGGCCGGAGTGGGGGAAGGGGACGCCGGAGTTGGATCTATGGAGGAGGCGGCGACGTGCGGCGGCTGGGCGGCGGCGTTGTGCGGCGGCAGGGCGCCGAAGGCGCAGGACGGGCGGCGGCCTCGGGCGCGGTCTCCCGCGGGCGGCGGCAGCGGAGAGACGGGCCGCGGGGGCCGGCCTCGGGCCCGGGCGGGCCGGCGGCGCGGGGGCAGCGGAGCGCTGACGTGGCGGGCAGTGATTCGGCGGTGGCGGCGGCGCGGACGCGTCCGACTCGGACGGACGTGTCCGGCGCGCGGAGGAAGGAGGAGTCTAGGGTTTGGACTGCGATTTGGACAGGGAGGACATATTTATACCTAGAAGGAGGTGGGAGTGTCCAAATGGAGTGTAGTTTTCGACCACGCGATCGTGATCGGACGGCGGAGGACATGGAAGTGGTTTGGATGGGTTATTGGGCCATTTTGGAGGGGTGTTGGGCTACAACACACACGAGGCCTTTACGGTTCCCCGGTTAATCGTTGGAGTATCAAACGGACTCCAAATGGCACGAAACTTGACAGACGGTCTACCGGTGGTGTACCAAGTCCGCCTGGCAAATCTCGGTCCATTCCGAAAAAGTTTAACACCCGCTCACGAAAAAAGACGAAAGGGGGCGCCGGAGGACGTAGGAGTGTCGGATTGCAAAACGGACAACGGGGAAAATGCTCGGATGCATGAGACGAACACGTATGCAAATGCGATGCACATGATGACATGATATGAATATGCATGACATGAACAAAATGAAAAACAAAGATAAGAACCCAACCACGAGTCTCATAACTTAAAGCCGGAAATGGCAGAGTCGGAGTTACAGATATGGTAAGTTACATCCGGGGTGTTACAACACTCCACCCAACATAAATGACAAAAATGACAAATAGCTACTGAAGAAGAAGCCCCAAGGGCCAATGAAGATCTTGTAGACGTATAAATGTATTGCCTAGTTTTTACATCAGATCGGTCTTTTGGTTGCATTGGCTACAACATGCATTTCTACATGGTATGAGCCATTTCGCAAGAAGAGAATGTCCAACACACTACCCCCGTGTCGCCCTCCTCTAGCGACCTGGGAGTGACTCATGTACATCACTGGGGGCCTCCTTGCCTTCGATCCTCCACCTCTCGCTGCCGCCAGAGGCGCCGCCGGCGAAGCCCGGGCGGGATCCAATGATGGTGGCGGCGGGGCGGTTCCCCTGGGCAACCTCCGCTTTCGTTCTCTCAGCCTCAATGGCATGTGGCGGCGGCTCGGCGGCGCACTCCCGATTTGTATGGGTCGACGGCGGGGTGGGGCAGAGGTCTTTGGCAGGCGTCTGGCAAGGGTCGACAACAACGAGGATGCTCAGGAGCGTGGCGGGGATGGAGCGTTGACGGCCAGGGTTGGTGGTCCAGATCTAGGCATTTCCGGCCTTTGGATTGCCTTCATGGCCGTCCTCGTCTCAGTGGTGCATCACTTGCCCCTCGTGGTAGGTGTGGCGGTGGTGGATGGTGCCTTCGGCGGTCTTTCGATGGTGGTGTCGATCCGAGTGAGGTGTGCGCCATCTCCTAGCATCGATCTCGCGCGACTCGAATGGGCTTGGGCGGATCGACGCCTCTGCGACGTGGCTGCAGGCGGGCGCGGTGGTGCCTGACAGCACCGGCCGCTAGGTACCGAGGTGGTGCCGGCCCGGTCTGGCGGCGACAGACTAGATCGGGGTGGCGTGGGGGCCTGCTGTCGTGATGATTAAGGTGGTCGTACTCGTACTCTTCTCGCATCACGACAACAGACTGCATGATCGGTCCTCCTCGATCTGGCCATCAACGTGTTCCGGGACGACCACAGGAGATCTTGTTCATGATATCTGGATCGGTTAGATTGCGGTCGTGCATGCCCATATCAGCCTACGAGGTTATGAGGGCATGGCGCGAAGCTCTATTGGTTGATGACACCTTAGGACATGCCGGCTTCTCGGTTTCCATGGTGAAGTTAGCGGTGGAGAAGGTCATTGTGGCCGAGATCGAAGGATCAGTTAGACGAACGGAGCCTTGGAGTCAATTGAGTCAGCCAGGTGTCAGATAACTCTCAGGAGCAGCAGTGATAAGTGGAGGCAACAACACTGGAGGATTTCATTTTTGGTGGTACTCCTTGAGTGCCAGGTCGTGACTTTCAGGGTGAAAACCTAAGGTCTGACCTTCATTGGTTGCGCCTGGCGATTGCCTTCGTGAAGGAATTGTTTTGAGAGCGCGGACTTTCTCCAAGGTGAAAACCTAAGATTTTCGATCGGGCAATGACAACGCTTGTGCACTGTTCCCTTCTTGAAGGCGTTGCTTTTGGAGGCTTTTTATGTTTTCCGGGTGTTGTATTAGGTGGTGGTAGGTGTGCTGCTGTTTAGAGGAGTCGATCACTATGGCAGGACCTTTCTTTTATTTTTCCTTTGGCTATGTGCATACTGGATGTCTTTGTGACATCTTATAGGTGCAGAGGCTGGGTGGTATTTTCATAATATTAATACATTTCCTTTTTCAAAAAAATCTACATGGTATCGGAGCCAAAGGTCTTCAATTCAAGACCGGGCATTTCTACATGGTATCGAAGCTAAGTGGTCTTGAGTTCATGACCCGGCTGACGCAATTAAATTGCAGCCCACTTTCGGTCCATATTTAGGTCCGAGGAAGCCACACGTGAGGGGAGTGTTGACGTATAAATGTAGTCTAGTCATAATTATCAGATCAATTTTTTGGTTGCACTGACTGGAGCATGCACTTCTACATATCTGATAGGGCAACACACTAATGTTCTGTATAATTTGGACAGAACTTAAGAAGGAATAGTAGAAGAAAAGACATAAGGTGTTTATGGCCATTAAAGAACTAACGATTTGTTACCATGATCCATTATTTAATCTGAACTTAACAGGTGGTAGTGGCATCTATTAACTAGAGGGATTTTGTGGGAGTTTGGACCGCTGCCACGTAAAACTGTGACACCCTCGACCCACCCAAAACCCCGCATCTCCATCCCTTTTCTCTTTCTTTGCATCTGCTTCCTCACTCGTCGGTGCCGCCGCTCTACAATCTTGGCCGCATGCCAACCCTTCCTGAACCTCTGCGACCTCCACCGCTACACCCAGTCGCCACATCACTTGTCCTACACCGCCTGAGCTGAATCTGTATACATGATCCATAATATGTGGTGTGAGTACAATCTGACGATTCAATGTTAAAGTGGCATCCTGTAGCAGTAAGGTTACCAATCAAATAGTGCCCCGAATGTCACAATTTATATGAAGTACTAGAATCTGATGGTTCATCATTAAGGTGGCATCTTGTAGCAGTAAGGTTGTCACTCGAATAGTTGCTACAAATGGCAACAATTTATGACAAATGGCAATTTAAGAAGATGCCCCAAGGACGATCTGACAGGGCAACACACTAATGTTCTGTATAATTTGTACTACTACAAAGAGGAACAATAGAAGAAAGGACAAGAGGTACTTATGGCCATTAAAGAACGAACTATTTGTTAGGTACTATACTATGATGATCCATTATTCAATCTGAAGTTAACAAGTGGTGGTGGCATATGTTGACACATGCAGTCAAGTATAGTGTTTAACTGGGAACGGGGCATATTATTGCTAGGGTAGATGAGGCAGCCAGTAACTCTGTCTGATGTTGATCCATAATGTATGGAGATTCTAATGTAAGATCCGTTATAGGCATCCACCATGAGCTGATGTTGGTCTAGATCACATGTCTGCAAGTTAATGCACTGAACAACAATGCAAGCCTTCCTTCAGCTTCTGCAGTTAGCCGGGTGTAAGAGCAACCGTAGCACATGCTTGTATTCCCTTCATTTCATTTTACTTTTAATATAAAATTTTGTTTGAAGTCAAAATATGCAAATTTTAATCAAATTTATATTAAAAATAACAATATCTATACTATTAAAGTTATATAATATAAAAAATAATTTCATGTCGCATCTAATAATATTGATTTTGTATTTTGAATGTTAATATTTTATCTTGTAAAGTTGGTCAAAAATTATGAAGTTTGACTTCAGACAAATTTTATATTCAGACTAAAAGGAACTTGCATGACATCTTTGTTCTATCCTCCCGTGACAGTGAGGTCCTAATGAAAACTAATGGTCATTAAGGTGCTTCTTTTAATAAAGAACCTAAGCAAAGCATTAACAATCAATGAATACATAAACTTCTCAAATTACAGTCATCCCTATAGAGTATCCCAATTATTGTTATATTGGGATCTACAAATCGAAACAATAACAAGTGCATATAACTTGCAAATATGACCAAGAACTCAAATATATTTATGACAACATAATAGATTCATTTCTGAAATCATCGCACTCGGATCCTAGTGACAATCATTAAACATCTCAAAGTCATATCAACATCAATATCAAAACATAGTGACGAATCTCATCCATCTACATCTACCTCTAGTATGCCTACGATAAAATTACTTACTCCCGGTGATGAGTATCATGAGATTGTTAATGAAGCAGGGCTGTTGATGATGATGGCGATGAATTCCTCTCTTTGGAGCCCCGAATGGGCTCCAGATCAGGTCTTCGGACGAAGAACAAGAGGCAGAGGCTCCGTATGATAAAAACGCGAAACTTTTTCTTTGTTTTTTTTTCTCGGAACGGGCTTGGAATTAGGTCAAACCGAGGCTCGTGGGGCCCATAAGCTCTCATGGCGCGCTCAGGGGGGCACCCCCTGAGCTTGTGGCGCCCCTCCGGTAGTTCTTTGCGTCAGTATTTTTTATATATTTCTAAAAAAAATTCTCTATAAAGTTTCGTCTAATTCCGAGATTTTTTTTGTTTCTGCACAAAAATAACACCAAATTAGTTTTGCTGAAAACAACGCTAATCCGAGTTAGTTTCATTCAAATCATACAAATTAGAGTTCAAAACAAGAGCAGAAGTGTTTGAAAAAATAGATACGTTGAAGACGTATTACCCACATGCCTTAAAAATGCGTCTTCTCATTTGGTAGACATTGGTGGATCGTCTTTCATCTGCATTAACCTTCAAAACCATCACGGTCCACGCAACATGTGTCAGTATGGAGCGTTGGAAAAACGCCAACCATATATTGTTCCAATGTGCCCCCCAAAATTCCTGTGGAGTTGCGTTCGAGAATGTGTTGATCCATCCTGGAACCCAAACTTGATGATAGGGATTTGAGCACTGTTAAGAACTCCCGCGTGCAGCTACAATTGCTTAGCTTTGATAGTATTTTGTGCTTTAGCTTGGTCGTTATGGACTAGTCATAATAAACTTGTCACCGAGGGAATCATTTCATCCCATCATGCTAACTATATCTTTAAATGGTCTCTATTTTTTAGCAATGACGTCCTTTAAGGAATACGAAGGATTGTTATGCGGCGGCAGACATCCTTCTCAACATCAAGCATCTTCATGCTCCTCGTAGAAACTCTTGGGTTGGAGCTAGTCAAACCGTAGTGATTTTGGCATTCATTTTAAATCGCAATATGTATCCCTGTTTATTTTTCTCGCATGGGTGTAAGAACGTAAAATTGGGCTATCTTAGCCTACGTGAGCTTTATTAGTTTTAAGCTGGTATCCCTTGTGTCTGTTTTTTTAGTTCTCAAATAAAAACAGTTGTGTCGTCTTTAATACACTTTATCAAACCAGTTTACAAAGCACATCTTCTTATGTTAATAGCACGCCACATTGTAAATGAGAATTTTGGGGGTTCAGTTTACAAAGCAAGTTTCGCAACAAAAAAAAAAAGTTTACAAAGCAAGGATCCGTCTGCGCCGCCACGAGGACTTCACCAAAAAAAAAGAAAATGTAGTCTTGCATATCCGAAAAAAAAACTCTTTTTTAGGCAAAAAGAAAAAAAGAAAACTCTTTGTTGGCATCGAGTTAACTCGTACGTACGTTCAAGCGGGCCATGCTGAAAAACCGAAGCTGCTCCTGGGCCCAGATCTGCACCAGAAAAGCAGCAAATAAACCCACGGGAAAAACTCCGACGGAAATTGAGAAACCCTAGCGATGCTCCAGATACGCCTGAGCAAGATCGGCTCGTCGGACTCTGGGGCCGCGGCCTCTGGCGCGGCGGCTGGGGCGTCCGGTGGCGCCCCGGCGAAGTCCGCCGCCGCGGCGGCTGGCGGTGCCCCGGAGTCGGTGACTGTGGCTTGCCCCGACCACCTGGTCATCGCGGACCTCGCCGTGGCGAAGAGCCTCGGCGCCGTTACAAACTCCGCCATCGCCGCGACGCGCGCCATCGGCCGTCGCTCTCGCCGGCCCCTCGGCGAACGCGTCCACATCTGCTCCCGCTGCGAGTTCCCCATCGCCATTTACGGCCGCCTCGTATGGAATCCTCAATCCCAGCATCTTCCCCCGTCTATGCCTTCACTACTTCACGTACTAAAGTCTAGATTTTATGTAGCACATATAACACCATCTAATTATATATCACTCAGGAGGAGTTAATTGCTATTGTAATCCTTGTTTGGAATAAATAGTCAAGTGCATCAGGCCGATGTAGAATTTCTGCAATGTCGCTATGCTCGCTGTTTAAGGATTTTAGGTGTCTGAGAGCCCAAGGCTAGTAAAACTATTGATATTGAGCAAACAGAAATAAAAAATACCTGTAGGAATTTCCAGTGGTATATTTTAGGGGTGTGTTACAGCGACATATGTAACTGGAGTCAATATTATATCCTTCTGTTTGTGGTACATTTGTTTGCCAGAAAAAGGATGTTGGTTGTTTTGTTTAAGTGTCGAATAGGGGAGGCCTACGGTCCAGTTTTGAAGCTGTATTGAATGGAAGCAGTAATCGTATTTTTTCTGCTTACACTATCGGTCGATATTAATATTTTTAGGGATTGCACATAATTTGCACATAGAATTTATATTAGTTTGATAATCTTTTGTTGTAGTAAATACTGAATCTAAATTACTCCATTGACGGCATGGGATGTTCATATTCACTTTATTCAGAGTTCCTGGCGTGGTTGGTGCTCGGATTTCTGAAAGTATTCCGGCTATCAAGCCTGTCTAGTTTTAGTACGACACAGTGCATAAGCAAGCGAAACCACTGATTGCATGCAGTACATTTCACAATCATCTAGGCATGTCGCCATGTCGTATGTCCCTAAACTAGCATGTATATTTTACCTGTTGTCTGAGACTATCAGTTACCGGTCTGAACTATATGCGGTCTATTCATTTTAATTCTTTTGCTATTTTCCATAGTTGAATCGTTCGATCAATGACTTTCTTTAACTTTGTGCAGATTCCTTGTGAACATGCTTTCTGTTTAGCCTGTGCAAGAAGTGATTCCAGTTGTTATCTGTAAGCATTCTCCTGAACTTTTCGTAACTTGGCTTTTGTCCCATTCTCACCTTCGTAGTATATCGAGTGACTTACTGATTAATGATAGGATAACTTGCATAACTCTGATGTATCTGCACGGCATGATACTTGCTGAAATAAGCTTGTTATGTGACATCTAAGTATCCACTGATTGAGTTTAAGGAGCTTCAGCTAAGTAGATCTCATGTTAGCATGCATGTATTTTCAATGTTGTGGCAGTGCAGTGGAACTATAGTAACCTTCACCCAAATTGCTTGTGTTTCAGCTTGTTTCCTTTTATCTTTACTACTCCCTCCGTCCCATAATGTAAGACGTTTTTTTTACACTACTGTAGTGTCAAAAAACGTCTTACATTATGGGACGGAGGGAGTAGTTATTGTTAGCATCAATAGCTGCGAACATTAGTTAAGCAGTGATGTACATTCTTCTGTACCTTTCATGAGATAGTAAACTAGCAATTGTAGTTTTCCCCCGTTGACATTGTACTTAAGAGGGACAATGTTGCTGCTTACTAATTACTGCTATGTTGTTCGACTAGTTTGGTCTTAGACATGTCATTTTGAAACTTATATATTTACTTATATCCCGCAGTTGTGATGAGCGCATTCAGAAGATTCAGACTGTGAAAATGATGGAAGGGATTTTTATTTGCGCTGCACCTATGTGCCTCAAGTCTTTCCTTAAGAAAGCTGAATTTATGTCTCATGTACCTGAAGCTCATGCAAATCTCCTCCAAACTAACACGGAGAAGGAAGAACGTAATGAACCAGATGCTCCTAACATCTCCCGTGCTTCTGGAGGAGATGCTCAAAGGCAGTCTCAAATGCCTGAGATATCGACCGCACGTGCTCCTCCAAGGCGGGGTGTTTCACCCACATCAAGTTCTCACATGCAAGAGCGTGAAGACCGGTCTCGGTACCACCAGTCCAGGGAGAGGGAGCACACCCCACTAAGGCCCCCTATGCTAAGCAAACCGCCATCATTCCATGGTCGCCACTATCCACCAGGTGATACTCAGTCTGAAAACAACACACCTCAAGGATTTGACCGTCCCTACAGCTGGGCTCATGATGGTACACCTGGTGCAACTCCACTTCGCCAAGAACCCGACCATGGTACTCAAGACAAGCAGCAAGTGATGCCTAATTCACCTTTCATGTTCTCTCCAATGCATCCTCATCAGCAAAACTTCATGATGCACATGAATATGAATCAGCCTTTAATCCCCAACGCATCATTCAGCTACCCTGTCCAACAAGATGGGAATCCGCAGTACTTCAATGCCCCTTTCCAGATGCAACTGCAAGATGCCGGATCAGATCAAGGTTCAGTGTCAGTGCCCGAGGGGCTTCAGCGCCCATGGGGCATGGGGTTGATGGGCAATCCATCTCAGGGAGGTGGCGGCATGGCCTTCATGCCATCTGGTTTCGGGATGATGCCTGACAGCTCGATGAATCCAGGCATGCAAGGTAGGGATTTTCAAGGCCAAGCTGACCGTGGTGACGGAAGGGGCGTCCAAGAACAGTTACCTATGGTGATGCAAATGCAGATGTCGCTCCCCCCACCTCCCCCTACACAACCCCCGTCTGGCGGACAGCAGTCTTTCAACAGAACTTGATGAGTTTTTTGCGTGCCAATTTTGTGGCTGCTGCCAAAATCGTGCTGTAGTGCGTTGGGAAATTGCAATTTTGCCATCTTGGCATGTAACTGATGAGCACTCGATGGCAGCCTATGTTGTGCTAAAAACGATGCAATTTAATCTGAGTTGTCATATGCTATTTGTGAATTGTTTTGGTGCTTCAAAATGCGTACTGCCCATTGTTGGGCTGCCAATTTTTTTATGTCTGATGCTTGGCATTTCTATTTGTCATCCTTTTGGTTTTTATTATATTTAGTGTGTCTTGTTTTTGTTATGAACCAGAACTACTAACACCCAAAATAAGTGTCTCAACTTCAGATGTACTACACTTATTTTGGGATGGAGGGATTACAAGTAAATGAAAACTGAATACGAATGTGATCTCTTGTTAAAATGTCATTTAGTAAAGGAGTTCCCTAAAAGTAAAAGTAGAGAAGAGAGTTCATATTTCGATTGCTGATGTTCTATCTGCGCAAGGCTACGTTCGTCGAGTAAGAAATTATGAATGTAAAGGTGCAAAACACAAAAAAACAGTGGCCGAAATGCAAAATATCTGGAATGAATATATTCCTCTGAGGTTCTATCTGCGTAACGATATTCCCATTGAGTAAGGGAAATATTATGAACGTAAAGGAGCCAAACAGTACAGGGATGAAAGTGTGAAATCTCACAAACATGAAGGGGCCACATACACAACGAATACAGGAGTGAAAGCGCTAAATCTCGAAAAACGTTAAGGGTCCAAACACACGGTAGCACAGGGTCATAAGTGTGAAGTCTCGAAAAACATAAAGGGGCCAAGAAGAAAAGTACAGGGACCAAAGCGCAAAATCTTGAAAAAATTTGAACCATTTCTCGATTTATGCGTGTCATCCAGGGGCCATGCTAATCTTCTCTATATCGTTCCAATTTTATCAGATGTCCCCGAAGGGAGAAGAGAGCTCTCACACGTCGGCTTATAAACTGGTCTGCGCGAAGCTCGGCAAGCCATGTGGGACTAAACGCTGGCACCGCTTCCCTCCCGCAGCCCTCCCGTGGGCCGTCCGATTCAATGCCAACGGGCCAGATCGAAGGCCACGCTGACGTCCTGTCCAGCACGATTTTGCGGGGGATCTTCTGTGGCTGCTGACACGCGCGTGCCCTTATGGGTTTTCTCTAGCCGTCTCACGTGACTTCGAGACCGGACTGCCGTGAAAAAGGTGCAAGTACGTTCTCGTGAAACTCGTATTCTACGTATACTTATTTCTGTATAAAGTGTTCATCTGACCGTGCTCATATCAGTATACGCTTTCTATCACGTAACAGTGTAACACCCACATACGATGTGTACAACAGCAGTTACCTCTGCAAGACAACAGTAAAATTCACCAAGTTTCTCAACAACAAAAAAAAAGGAACTTGAAGGACATGCTGCAATCCGTGTGTAAACTTGTTGCATGTATACACATGATTTGAAGATTACCACGCGGCAGGCCCGCGTGATCAGCCATCCTAAAATCTTTGATATATCATTATCAGATATAAAGACAAGGTAAGATCTTCTTCATACTTTTTTCACTGTATGCACTATCAACATAGATGCAGAGCTGAAGGTGTCATATACAGTTGTTCATTGATCCACAGAGTGGGAGAGACAAGGAGCAAGAAATAAACCTCAAACTGGATGTTGCGTATCTCTATCGGAAAATGAGATGCATTTTGCCCAACTTGTATCTACTTCCCGTATATTTATTCTGTCGTCGTAGCTGTTAATCCTACGTCGCTACGTATTTCATGTACAAAAGAAAAAGGGTGAAATTTCTGCATTTATACACTGCTTGGCGTCTTGAAGATATCCTGAAGGAGGAGGCTCAGCTCCCGTGCTGATCTCCCAACCTTGCCTTCTCGCCTACAAGATGATGATGTGTCATTTCGGTCCTTTACATTATAAGATCTCCAGATTTTTGGTTGTAACGCCTAGTTTTTGAATTGAAAGAGAGGGGCTTACCTTGTCAAGGAGATGAGACCTGCATTTATCTTTTCCAGCTCTTGAAAGCATATACTGCAGCGTTCCAACCTAGCAACATGGCACAAATGGAACAAACGCGTTACATTGTATGTACAGCAGGATCACCCTGAATGAGATGGAGGGATGGGTAAAATACCGGTGCTCTGCTTCGAGGTCTACACTGACTGGTGGAGTAGACGACAAAGTAGAAAAGATTGATGCACGGAAGCTTTTGACAAGCTTAAGGATCGTCACCAAGGCAACGTTCAAATGTCTGCGGGCGTAGATGACACAAACAACTTGTATAAGCCCAAATATTACCATCACATTATCTGTGACTTTTCATACTACTAAAACTGTATGAACTATGAAGGTTTTTTTTAAATAACAGTCGAATGGCAGTAAAAGACCACAGCACGGCAATGGCTATCAGTAAACCTTATCCAGTGTACAACAGGAAGGTAAAAGGTAAATTATAATACCCTGAATGAATAAATAAGATGAAATACCTGTCATATCCGCTTTCAAGAAGATTGGAGGCGAGAGGTAAAACAGAAGTGCAAATGTCTAGTGTAATATACTTGGTACTCTTTTCCATAATAAGAACATTAATTATATCAGCAGTAACCTACAAGACAGATAGAGCAAGACATCAGCCATTGTATAGAATGAGACTACAGTATTAGGGGTATGGTAGGAAGTACACACAGCATGATCCGACATTCTTCGCATAGCACTGACAGAGCCCTTGATATCATTATTTTGCCAACAGCGGTACACAAGCTGCAAATATCACATGGAAATTACCATTACTCAATATATGCACCATAATCATGTCTCCCGAATAATAGCAGTAAATGTTATTGCTGATTCTATTTTCCTTCAATACCTCTAGTTTTGTCAGCCGCGACTTCACGCCATGAATGAATTCTTGATGGTTTTGCATTAGGTCAGCTATAAGATCGTCATCATTAGCCAATGCACTGCGTTCTCCAGCAAATGAAGATTGTCTCTACAGAAGTAGAAAATATAGAGTTGGGTTTGGTATGAACAGAATGAGCAAAGGCATCCCAAATAACATAACTTAAAGTTTTGGAAGTAATGTATACCAAGCCATCTGACGTTGGTGCGTACTCGCTTCTCTTGTAACTCGCACATAAATGTCCCGTTCCTCCTGACAAAGAGCATGATGATAACCCTAGGAGGATCAAATATTCAAATCAAATAATATCATACCAATTCAGCGGAGCACTTACGATTTTGCATTATGCTGCTCTCACTTGATTCCACCAGTTGGCTCGATCCAAACACTACTGTTCTGTTAACATTCACAAATTGTGGATTCCTTCCAACTGCTGATTTTGTTTCTTCGAAACCACAAACATCATACCAGTTATCAACTTTGTTAGACTGAACACTTTCAGTGCACAATGCCCCAAAACAGTTAATGTCCCCATCACTTGATGTTTCTCTTATAAATTTCCTTTGTGGAGTTTTTGAAGTAATTGGCTTTGACTGAAATATGGAACGATGAACATCTTTGTCATGATCCACAGCCAGATGACCTTTTAGTAATTGTTCAGGCTTTATGGCAGCAGCGGCAGCTTCACTGAGATTGGAACCAGCATCCACTTTAGAAACATGCCTTGGGACAATACCAGGCACGAAAGTGGATCCTTCACTACTACATGCAAATATATTGGACCTAGGTATATATGTGGGAGCAGCAGAAGCCTGTGAGTTACCAGCGATCATTCTGGCACTTGTAGAGAGATCCACTTTGAAGCGAACATTAGCTATGTGTCTCTTCTGGTGGTCAGTAGAATCTGGCTTCAATCTAACCCTAGGAGAAATAAGAGGTGCAGATTCAGCTCTTGTCAGCCGAAGATTATTTATTCCAGGTGCTTTTGATAATCTCTTCCTCACTGCAGAAGAAGCTGGTACAGAAGCTTCTTTCGACGCAGACATCGGGCGCTTAAGCAATGTACTGGATGTTTCATTGGCTTCTGTTAAAAACAAATACAGGTAGTGTTGGGGTGAAAATCTTAACTAAAAGAGAACAGGCGAAGATTAGGAAATGAAATGTTATTCACTTATTCATGAGATAATAATAACTCCTTACGGGTACCTTGTCTTCTGGAAATCGATAAACTTCCCAGCATTGATGATATGCTATTATCAGCTTGTAATGGCCCATTACCAGTTCCATTCCAAAATGCTTCCGCACTACCGACAGTGAATGGATCAAATTTCTGAAGTTTAGGATTAATACCATATCAGAACTGCTCATATGCTAACATAATAAATTTTATAGAATCATACCATCAAGTCCACAACCCATATTCCCACACAACTTTGGTTATATGAGCAACCAAGAAGTTTTCCCTCTTGTACATTTAGATCTGCTAATGTTGACCAGCCAACATCAACTGCATCATGACATATGATAGGTTCCCATGAAAGAACCTGCAAGCAAAAGGATAACATGCAAATGATTTTGTTATGACATCATTTGTTCCAAGCTTGAAATGAGGAATTTGCCATTTTATTAGAGTATCTACCTTCAAGCTTTCATGTAATCCACAAAAAAGTGCTTTGCCGTCACTGTTGAATGTCATAGAACGAACTACACTAGCCTGAAAATTCGGAAGCTTGCGATAAGTATTAACTACAGCACTTACAGATAGTTAATTTGGTCATTATCAAGAATCCCCATCCACCCATAGGGAAACTATATACAATATGAATAACAGAGTAGCTGTGGTCAGAATCTGTACCGGCATATAGTATTCGCGACAATTCTGCATGAAGCTGAAAAATTAGTTAAATCCAGGATGAAAACAAGATAAATGCATACTAAAATTACTTATAGCCCAAGTACAGAAGATTAAAAAAAAGAGGGGGTATGCACCATCAGGCTTACCAACTGAAAGTTATAGAAGAGTTCAAATATGCATACACAAGAAACTTGTTCTAAAAACAAACCAAGAAACTTGAAATTAACAAATGATTATAAACAACTAAAGGCTCATGTTATGTGGCTCACAATTTCAGGTACAGTACAACATTTGGTCCGATATACTAATTTATGAATCATGGTCAGCATTACTTGGTACTATTTCATGACTCTGGTTACAAATACATGAAATCATTGCTTAATGCTGTTCTGACGTGTTCCCTTGGGTCCTTGTAAAGGGTCAGATTTAGGCATAATTACAAAGGACAAACACAATTCATAGTGATTGAACTCAGTTTGAAATAAAATTACATCAAAGCCAAGAGTATGATCAAATGTAGCTCGAGAAAAGTTGTAAAATTTTATTAGGACATAACTTTGCTGGATGACTGCATAATGATAGTGTTTATAGAACTACATTATTTCACAATCTGAACACAAAGATAGCATGAACAGGGAGACACAAATGTAGAGCCTGAGCTTTCTGAATCATCAATTAGGAGATATTATACCTCCGGTCCAGAAGATCCAATCAACTCAAAAGTCTCAAGGTCCCAAAATTTAACAGTTTTATCAGCTGAACCTGCAGAAGTTTTTGGAAAGAACAGAAAGCAAAAGTTACAACTAACCAAGTCTAGATGATGCACAATTAATTTTGGAGGAAAATGTTATCTGGGAACATGTCTTATATTCTTGTACAGGTTTTACAGTAATATGGTCATCCATCTAACCTGTGGCCAGTAAGAACTCGTGGGGGTGAAAATCTAAACAGTTAATTGGGCCTTCATGAAGCGTAAAGTCATGCAAGAGCTTTCCAGCTGTCAAATCCCAGATCTAGCAAGATATTTCCCAAAAATAATCAGTGACCGAAGAAATATAAGATATTTTTTCGCTAGAGCATGTGTTTATTCATCTTGTTGATATTAGTTCTGTTATGAGCATATATGGCAACTTTATAGGTTGGATTAATCAGCAGATTCCCCTGCAATTTTTTCTGTGGTACAGCTTAATAGTTTTTTTTTTCATATTTACTAGACAGGTTCAAACTCTTACCTTCACAGAACTATCAGCCCCACCGGAAACAATCCACCGACCATCAGGAGTGAATCTAAGCACATCAATCCTCCCGGTATGACCCTGGTATGTGTGAATGCATCTCTTCTTCCGCATGTCCCATATTTTCATGTTTGTATCTGAAGACCCAGACGCAAAAAATTCTCCAAAAGGGTGGGAATCAAGAGAGGCGCAATTTGATCTATGCCCAGTGAAAGTTCGAACAACTGTGGCAATAAAATCAGATATAGTTACAAGATATAATTACATTTGATCTTTTTGTTTCAAATACAGCCAAGCGTTATGAAGACTGGTTCACACCTTTTGCTTCCTTGATATCCCATATTTTTATTGTTCCGGTTGCTGCTCCGGCACCTATCATAACCTCAGAGGAATCAAAGCTCAGTGACTCAACTGGACTTGTATGGCCTGAGAGGCTCTGCAAAAGCGTAGTGACACTCACTTGTAATTATAAGTGCATAAGAAACCACCTAAATGACTACCAACCAAAAATTCAATGACATAGAAAGTGATGAAACTCCTCATATAACATTACCAGGACAGCACTAGGTTTCCCTACAGCCCAAAGATTGACCTTCTGATCCTCCCCACCAGTGATGAAAGTTCTTGATGTTCGCTTCCCAAACTTGGCACAAGTGACATCCGAAGCATGCGCTACAAACTCCTCTGGGCATTATCAAGGAAACATGAAACTGTTGTAGCCTGATATAAATCCATGAAGTCAGGCTAAATGTTTATGTCAGAGTTCACTCTCTGGTATTGTTTTGGAATACACATTCCCACTAGGTACATAGTCAACTAAAACCCAGAGCAAAATAGTTGAGCGGTCATGCCATCAATTAGAAATTTAGAATTATTCTGCACTTCATTATCAACATCGAACAGGTAATAACACCATATTGTGAGTGGAACTAGGTTCGTTTCAGTAATTCTACAATCCATGCTATCCTAAATGAGTCTAACAAAACGAAATCTGAAGATTCAGTATTGAGCTTCACAACTTCCACAAAGCAGGTGTCAGGAGTTCAGACCCAACAACATGATCATATTTGCTGCATTATCTGAAGTGACAAAAGCAATGGTAAATTACATAACACAAGGGGCAAATTTCCTAACAAGGATTGAATTTCTTTCAGTACTACACTTACAAACAAACTTTCTTTTAAGGAGCCTCGCAAACAAACTGTTGAGCACACATTCTCTCGAATTAAAATTGAACACAAAAAATGTAATTTAATGTTCAGCAGAAAACCGTATTGTTTCATGTAAAATTTTCTTTGGTCATATTAGTCCTCAATTTCAAGAGGACATTTCACTAAACTTACACGCCCATCCACACAGTTGCAAAATCACACCCAAAAAAATTGTCCGTTACTCCGTCTTACATTAGTTCGTTGGAACCAACTCAGCTCAATCACAAACTAAGAAGGCCAACATGAACCCAAGAACAGCTCAAGATGCAAAAGGTAGGTTCCTGGAATCAATTGTAATCGCTGCACGCGAGCCCAACCCAACCAAAACCTAACTGCACCGACCCAAGCAAGTCGGCTCAAAGCACCCTGATTCGAGATTCCCAGAAGATAATAGATTATTCACGGAGCAAGAAGTAGGATACGGAGCTTGTACGCGCGCTTGGTGGCCATCCGTGACGGCAGCAGTCATAAAAAGCTTGATTTTTTTTCCTCGCTGCGGCGGGCCGGCGGCGGCGGCGACGGCTGAGAAAAGATTTCGAATTGTGTGTCAGAATCGATCCGTTATTATATGCCGTTTCTCGATTGGTGCTACAAATCTGCCCGATTTTGTAGGAACAAACTAGTGAGAGGGAGAGAGAGGGGCGAGGGGAAAAGCAACTCCAAAGAGCACAGCAGAGTATTTCTTGGTTATTGTAAAAAAAGAGTTATTTCTTGGTTTTCTAGAGAGTTTTTCTTGTTCTTTTTACCGGTCAATGTCCAAGCCGTGATGATTAAAAAAAAAGCTATGACGTTTCCATTTTCAAATTATGTCAATTTTTTCCCTCAAAAAAGAATATGTCATTTTTATTTTTTTCATAAATTGGAGAACCTTATTATTATTATTGATTAATTATAATGAACAAATGCTCTTAGAAGCTTCAAAATGGACGAAGGTGTTGCCAAATACCATCACGTTCATGTGTTTTTTCTGGTTGGATATGCAAATTTACAAAGGCACTGTATTACTACCTCTGTTTCAAAATACAAGACATTTTGGTAGGCTAGTTTAATTAGCCTATCAAAACGTCTTATATTTTAAAATGGAGATAGCATATGTCATCTTTGTCCAGAAAGCTTTCATCTAGTAGTGTCATTAAACCTTAATATGGGACCAAGAACAATAGTAGAGTTTGGACTTGCAGAACAAAAGTTGTCAACTTTTAAACAAATTATAACATAGTCGAGAGATAGCATCATAAGCATGCAAATCCAATAAACTTGTAAGAAAGGAATTTGCTAAAAAAAATTACCCATTAGCTGCAACCACAAGGAATTTGTTCCATATGTTTGCATCGTTATGGTAATTTCATGTTTTTGTTGCAGACGTTTAGATACAAAGTCTTACTTTACTTGCCTTTTCTAATCCCTACACACAAAGTTAATGGACAAGCACCGATGATGGAGATTTTCTCTCCATAGATCATCTCTTGTCTTCATAAACTTCTTGGCTACTCAAAGACTCACAAGCAGCTATCTAGTAGAAGCTCACCCTTCAAGACTAACAAATTCTTGATGTCTTAGTTACATCCAAATGCCACCTGCAAATTTTAAGGTAAAAAGTTAAACATTTTGGCTTGTGCAAAAAAAATTTCAACACCAAAAGTGCTGGGGATATTACTACTGAGTATAAACCGGTCAGGAGGGGTCGGGTTATACCCATAACAAGTTATTCATATGGAAGCCCATGAAGACAAAGGGATATGACGTTTTATGGAGCAGATCTGACATAAAGGCCCAGGGCCCAACGGCGGATTAGGGCCCGTAGACATAAACCGTCATATGATATGTAACTTGTATTGTAAGATAGGAAAGGGTAGAAACCGAGCCGGACACGTTTATGAGCCGACCGAGATTCTGTGAACCGCCGGGCGTCAACTTGTGTATATAAAGGGACGACCCGGCGACGGTTTAAGGACAGACAACAACAACTCGAGAGCCAGACAAAGTGGATTCGCTCCCTGGTCATTGAAACCCTAGCAATTTCATCACAACTGGAGTAGGCTTTTACCTTCACCGTAAGGGGCCGAACCAGTATAATTCCATGCATCCCTTGTTCCGCTTTAACCCCTCTAAGCTACTACGTTGCGATGGCTTCACGACTAAGTCCTTACGCTAGGACAGCTGCCGTGACAAACCCACGACAGTTGGCGCCCACCGTGGGGCTACCGCATGATGGTTTCGATTTCTTAGAGGGCGGCTTCGAAGGACTCAAGGGATATGCTGTGGACCGGATGACCAAGAGTCGTCGCGGTAAGCTCTACATCGACGGCGTAGGCTGGGGCCCTAAGGCCGGCTCGATTGAGTACGGGTACCGGGTCCCCTTTGGCGGAATACACGTCTTCATTGGCAAGATCGGTGAACTGGGCCCTGAGCCAGACATCTGCACCGACATCGTCGAGACGGCTCAGCGTGCAAGACCTGCCCGGGTTCAGCCTGCCGTAAAGCATGCCTTCGTGGGAGTCATCCACGGAGCGGAATCTGAGGATAGATCGGTATCTGGTGGCGAAACCGTCGTTTACTCTGATGACGAGTCTTCAACCGGAGAGACCGAGTCACTGTATCAGCTGCACGATGGCCTGATGGGTGGCAGTTCCGATGGCGACAATATTCCTGACCCCTTTGATCCGCCGAGCCGAGTTGCGATTTTCATGGCTGGTACACAGTCGGTGTGACACCCGGATAATCAAGCTACAGTAACCTCTTCTAATGATGCCATGTCACCTCGATTACTGTTGCTAATATCGAGTTAGTTCGAAATCGATTCAATTTCAAAATCAAAATCAAGTCAAACGGTAAAAGTTTTCAAATATTAAAACTAAAATGTTCAGAGAGAACCAATTATTGCATAGGTAATTATGGTAGAGAAACCACCTTTTTATAAAATATTTAAATGCACTAAAGTAACTAAAACAGTACCAGAAACAACTATTTAAATGCTCTTTAATAATAGACTAGTGCAAACTACTTTATTTAGAGTACCTAGTTAATTTGTGATAGTGGCATAATTTGTAACATTATTTGAGTGTCACTTTTATAATTTATAAACATAAATAAAAAAAGAACTAAAAATAAGACAGTAGAGTTTAAAGGGAAAAAGGAAACGAGTATAAAAAAAGCGAACAAAGGGAACTGGGGCCAGCCCAGCTGACCGGCCCAGCCGCACCTCTCCTGGCCTATATGGCCTCTCCTCCGTGACCTAAGCCACGAACGCCCCCACTCCCCATGATCCTCACCTCTCCTCTCGTCTCCCTCACCCGCCGCCACCACACAACACATACACGAGCACACATTGTGCCAGGGAGAGGAGCTCCCGCGCCCGATCCCCTCTCCCCTCGATCCCCCATGCCTCTCTCCCCTCCCTGATCTGGATCGAGGTAGAGGGCCCCGACCCCTTCACCGCGCCGCCGCCGCCCAGTGCCTCCCGCTACCTCGTCGCCCCGTCCGCGACCGCATCGTTGCTGGATCCCGCCGGACTGCCCCGCCCTGGACCTCCCCGACCTCTCCCCCGACCGGCTTCTCCTAGCCACGACGCCCATCGCCTCTCCAACGCGGGTGAGGCCCCCGGCCTTCGCCACCTCTCTCCCATGTGCCCGCCATGCCCCGCGTCTGAGCCCATGCCTGCGGTCACCTCACACTCGCCGTGACCCTTGCCCGCGCCGTCGGCTACGCCCGCCTACGCGTGTTGCGCTTCCACGCACGCGCGTGGCCGCGCCCCCTCCCCTCTCGTTTCTGCCCGTGGCCGCGCCCAGCCCGCACGGCGGCCCTGCCGTGCATGTGCGCGCGCACCAGCGCGCTGCTGTTGCTGCCGGCTTCTGCTGCTGCTTGCTCTGCGTGCTGTGCTGCTTCTGCTGCCAACACTACTGCTGCCTCCTCTTCCCTGCAACTCATGCCACGCGCCGTGATCGTGCACCGCTGCCGGCTGCGACCCAGCCGCCCCGACTAGCCGCGCCTCCCTGCCCGTCGCCGCTGCCTCCCACCTACAGCCATCACCGCCGTTGCTGCTAGCTCCGCCGTGCCCCGCCTCTGCTCCGCTTGCCGCTGCGGCCTCACCGCGCCACGCGTAGGCATCCGCCTCCTCCCCTGGCCGGCGTCGTGGACGCCGGTGGCCACGCCGATGGCCTCGCCCGAGCTCGCGCACGGGCTCCCCCAGTCTGGCGCCCAGCGCCTGGCTCCACCCTGTAACCGCGCGCCCGTTAAGGCCCTGGGCCCATGACATGAGGGGCCCACGCCCTAGAACGTTAAAAACAAAAAAGAATTAAAAAATAATAATTAATTAATTAATTAAAATATTAATTAACTTAATCAATCTAGTTTAATTAAACCTAATTAACCTGCTAATAAAACTAACTATTGTTAATTGGTTAACAGCGACACACATGTCAGTTTGACCGGTCAACGGTCAGAGTTGACCGCTGACGTCATGTCGACATCATGCTAACGTCATAATTGTATTTTCTAATTTAATTAATTCTGCTAATCCTAAAAATGATTTAAATCTTTAAAAATTAATATAAAATAATCCGTAACTCGGATGAAAATACTTTGTACATGAAAGTTGCTCAGAACGACGAGATGAATTCGAATACGCAACCCGTCCATCCGCCACACATCCCTAGCATAGCAAACACGCAACTTTCCCCCTCCGGTTCATCTGTCCGAAAACGCGAAACACCGGGGATACTTTCCCGGATGTTCCCCCCCCTTCGCCGGTATCACCTCCTACCGCGTTAGGGCACCACTAGCACAGCTACTTGTCATGTCATGCATCGCTATGCATCTGTTTGCATTATATTCATTGTTTCTTCCCCCTCTTCTCTCCGATAGACTACGAGACTGACGCCGCTACTGGTGCCCTGATCGACTACCGTGTTGACGACCCCTCTTTCTTGCCAGAGCAACCAGGCAAGCCATCCCCTTGATCACCAGATATCGCCTATTCTTCTCTCTACTGCTTGCATTAGAGTAGTGTAGCATGTTACTGCTTACCGTTAATCCTATTCTGTTGCATAGCCTGTCATTGTTGCTACAGTTGTTGATACCTTACCTGCATTCCTAAATGCTTAGTTTAGGATGCTAGTTTATCATAAGTGGCCCTACATTCTTATCAGTCTGCCATGCTATACTATCGGGCCGTGATCACATCGGGTGTTGATCACGGGTATATACTATACATATTACACATGATACATGTGGTGACTAAAGTCGGGTCGGCTCGTGGAGTACCCGCGAGTGATTCACGGATTGGGGGCTGAAAGGACCTTTGTCCCGACGGCCCTCTGGGTGGATCTTTGTGGCGGAGCGACACGGCAGGTTGAGACCACCCAGGAGAGAGGTGGGCCTGGCCCTGGTCGGCGTTCGTGGTTACTTCAAAATAACACGCTTAACGAGATCTTGGTATTTGATCTGAGTCTGGCCATTGGCCTATACGCACGAACCAACTACGCGGGAACAGTTATGGGCACTCGACGTCGTGGTATCAGCCGAAGCCTTCGTGATGTCAGCGACTGAGCGGCGCGCGCCGGATTGGACTGGAGCGTCTGCTCTTATATAAGGGAGGCTAGGCCTGCTCGCCGGCCGCGTACGCAACGTGCAGGTGTGCAATGGGCGATGGGCCCAGACCCCTGCGCCATAGGTTTTAGACCGGCGTGCTGACCTCTCTATTGTGCCTAGGTAGGGCTGCGACGTGTTGATCTTCCGAGGCCGGCCATGACCCAGGAAAGTGTGTCCAGACAAAGGGGATCGAGCGTGTTGGGAAATGTGGTGCACCCCTGCAGGGAAGTTGATCTATTCCAATAGCCGTGTCCCTCGGTAAAAGGACGACCCGGAGTTGTACCTTGACCTTATGACAACTAGAACCAGATACTTAATAAAACACACCCTTCCAAGTGCCAGATACAACCGGTGATCGCTCTCTCACAGGGCGACGAGGGGATGATCACCGGGTAGGGTTATGCTATGCGATGTTACTTGGTGAACTTACCATCTACTCTCTTCTACATGCTGCGAGATGGAGGTTGCCAGAAGCGTAGTCTTCAATAGGACTAGCCATCCCCCTCTTATTCCGGCATTCTGTAGTTCAGTCCACATATACTACCCCTTTCATTGATACCAATGCATATGTAGCGTAGCTCCTTGCTTGCGAGTACTTTGGATGAGTACTCATGGTTGCTTTGCTCCCCCCTTTTCCCCCTTCCTCTATTCGATTGTTGTGACCAGACGTTGGAGTCCAGGAGCCAGACGCCACTATCAATGATGACTGCTACTACTCGGGAGGTGCCTACTACTACGTGCAGGCCGCTAACGACGACCAGGAGTAGTTTAGGAGGATCCCAGGCAGGAGGCCTACGCCTCTTTCGATCTGTATCCCAGTTTGTGCTAGCCATCTTATGGCAACTTGTTTAACTTATGTCTGTACTCAGATATTGTTGTTTCCGCTGACTCGTCTATGATCGAGTTCTTGTATTCGAGCCCTCGAGGCACCTGGCTTGTAATATGATGCTTGTATGACTTATTTTTATTTGTAGAGTTGTGTTGTGATATCTTTCCGTGAGTCCCTGATCTTGATCGTACACGTTTGCGTATATGATTAGTGTATGATTGAATCAGGGGCGTCACAAGTTGGTATCAGAGCCGACTACCTGTAGGAATCCCCCTTCCAAACTCCTTGGCCGAAGTTGAGTCTAGTCACTGAAAAAGTTTTTACTAACATGGCTGTGCGGCTTACGGGCCCACGTCACCATTGGGTGGATTAGGATCTTTTATTCCTCGACATATACTCTGGGACTCTGATCTCTCTTCTATTCAGATTAAAGGTTTTACTAACTCTGACTCTAGGTTCTCGTAAATACTTCCTTCCGGAGGGCCACTCATTCCAACGATGGCTTGACTCACTAGCAGATTATGAAGATACTCTCCGTTGTTCTCTCGAGACTTTGTGCACATTGCTTTTGCCATCCCCTACCACCGAAATATCCCTATGGATAAATAGCTACACCTGTCATCCTTACTTTTATTCCTAGTTAATCTTGTTATTACAAGATACCCCGAAATTCTCTCTGTTGTTCCAAAAATACCTTGTGCCCACTGCCCTTGCAGTTCTTTGCAACCTGAATACCCCTACGAATAATTTCTCGCACTTATCAAGTATCCGCTCATCCCCAGTGGATACATGTTTTTCACAAAAGTCTTCGAAATACCATTCGATCTTCGAAAATCCTCAACAGCCTATTGCTCTTGAAATTCTTGCTTGCTTGCATTATGATTAACCTCATAAGTCCGGTAATCTTGTTGGCATCCTTAGTCATTATCAGTTTGAGTCTGTTGAATCAATATGTTGTGAATGCTCGCAATCCTTAATCAGATCATTCATTTCTTCCTTCCGGCTCAGACATCATTTTAAACATGAGCTGGATCTCGACCAATCAAATTGCCATTGATTGTACCCCTAAGGCTATTCAACTTATCCATCCCTAATCAGAGCATTGCTTCCGATCCCTTGTCTTGGAATTCATAATTACTTTGCATTTGAGCTTTGAGTTAGTCAGTTGCTTCTATAATCTGATCTCAATGCATTCTTTCTTCCTCTGGTTGAGTACCGATGCTCACATCAGATCCCTTGTGGACCACCAGACCCTTTGTCGGAAATTTATCCGACAATGTCCTTCATATTCATTAAGCTTGTGAGCCTTTCCTCGGATACATAATGCCTCTAGTAAATTGTATCCTCTGCTTGCTTAAGCATGCTCTACTATCGAGCTTGTGTTATTCATTCTTGAAATTTGTGGTATATGCCCCTAAGATGCCCCGATGGGTTGAACCTATACCTTCCCTAAAAACCGTATGAACCCGAAGGTTTTCACAAGTCATACCCTTCTGGTGTTTTACTAGATAATTTTCTACCATACAAATTCTTCCAGGACGAGAAGTGGATGTAAGTTCATGCATTGGAGAAGTTGGAGTCGACCTTGAACTTTGTGTCCTGCCCATGGTTCCAATAACTTTTCGCTTCATCATTCCTTTGACTTGATGTCATCACTGATTGATTGCATCTTCATGAATTCTCTCGACAAAAGTGTCATGATCATCATCAACCTTATGAGCTCTTCTAGGATATCAATCGAATTCATGATGAGAAGTACCATCCTTGCCCCTCGATGAATTGTGTTATCATCGACAACTTAATTGCCTTCACTCCAACACAAACTTGATCGTGTTTTGAGTAGTACCTTGAGTTCCATTATATCCAACTTGTGATATGTTCTACCTTGGAGTATTACCATCTTTTATGTCAAAAATGTTGTGAGAATTTCACCACCTCTTAAGAATTCTTGATATAGTAATACTTATCTCCATTTCCGTTCATATCTTGGTCCCGTGTTGTTTCTAATCGGAATACCGACAATTGAACTCTGATGTGTGAAATCAAAACTTCTAGCAACCCTATTGCTTTGAAGTGAATGGTCGATAGTTTCATTCTAAGTCTTTTGTTCATTGAATCACCATTCTAACTTTGATCATGCTACCTAAACCCATATTTCGGGTGGACCTTTCAACCGATGTTTAACTGTGTATGTTTTCCTTGAGCATACCTCTTTATATCATTTGATCTGACAAATGATATCTCGTTGTTCACATAAGTGTGGAAATCCATCTTTTGAAAATCTCAATGAATTGTCACTGAGTCAATCAGCCACCTCCTCACCTCTCCTTGATTTAGTGATGAACTCTTGTTTCGGAACTCACTTCCATAGTTCAATTCCCGAGAATCTTACAATGTCATCTCGACAATTTGTGTTGCACCTCTCTTCTCAGGCATCCCGAGTCTACAATATGACGCCAATCAGAACTGGATCTCGGTCAAATATGATGGTTGGAACATATTCCAAAGATTTATAACATTAGTCTTTGACCCGATAAGGTGATGTCATGCCTAGCACACCTGGCCGGAGGAACTATTGTTATAAGCTTGCTTTTTGGCAAGGTTATCCATTCTCCCATGAGGAAATTGTAAGACTTATTCTATAAGTTGTTCCTGATGGTTCCTTTGTGTATCCATAGCCCGATCTTTACCTGATGACCATGTCAATAGTATCTCGAAGCATGTCTGTGCTACTCTGATCATCAATAAGAGCATTTGAAGCCCAATGCTAAATGTTTCTTGCTCAATTATCCAAACACCATTGTATGGGTAATGTCATGAAATTTCTCTCCCCTTACCTAAAGGGTTTTCTACGTTATATCCTGTCATGGATATCATGCTCTACTTGTCATTGGGGAGGATATACCCCTGGAATATGTGTTCAAACACATTTTCCTTTCCACTGTTCTGTTTAATCTGATAATCACATTTTCCTTTCCATTATTTTGTTTAACCTTTCTTGCGATCTATATATGGTCTAAGCAATAATATTCTCCTACTTATGTAAACACCTTGGTGTACACTTTTGTCAGTAAGTCCATGTTACTATTGTTGATGACATTCCGGTAGCCACCGATGGACGAGAACTTTGCCTAATGGTTCGCCTCGTTCAACGAGCAGGAAAACGATTCTCTCCGTCCCTTGCCCTTGGTACCGACATTGTTGCCGACATAACTGACAGGCTACCCTCTGACATGCCTTGCTATCATGACCATGCAAGATGTCACCGCTCCTCCTACTTTTAACCCAGATGGTGGGCCCATTACCCACAGTTCCACAAGATTGAAACCTGACTCTCCTGTACACCCCAGCTCCTAAAGGTTATTCCTCATGCTTGGCTTCGTATGTAATTCACGAGCCACCTTCCAAGAGATCATCAATTTTGGTATCAGACATAATACTTAATCCCGTTGCTCTAAAACCCTTTTACACTTTGTTTTAGGCTTCGAACGATTTCCTACCCGCTTGAAACTTCTCATGGTACTTTCTTACTTTGCTCTCAATATTTTCTTAAGTTTCAGTTCGAGAGTTACTTTCCACCACCTTCCCCGATGTTAGCTACCAAATAGTCAACCTTGCAGGTCCGTTCTCCCGGAATATACCCACCCTTTATTCTTTCGTAACTACGATGGAGTTCTTGAAGAAAGGATGCCGACTTCACCATGATGACCTGGAGCAGAGAAATGAGGACGTCAATGTAGAGGATCAACTACTTCAGGAAGAGCAACCAACACCGAGAAGACCCGTTAGAATTTCGTAACCAAATCCCTTCCCCCGCCTTACTCCCGCTCCTAAATCTCGGGACGAGATTTCTTGTAGTGGAGGAGAATTGTGACACCCGGATAATCAAGCTACAGTAACCTCTGCTAATGATGCCATGTCACCTCGATTACTGTTGCTAATCTCGAGTTAGTTCGAAACCGATTCAATTTCAAATTCAAAACCAAGTCAAACGGTAAAAGTTTTCAAATATTAAAACTAAAATGTTCGGAGAGAACCAATTATTGCATAGGTAATTATGGTGGAGAAACCACCTTTTTTATAAAATATTTAAATGCACTAAAGTAACTAAAATAGTACCAAAAACAACTATTTAAATGCTCTTTAAATAGTAGACTAGTGCAAACAACTTTATTTAGAGTACCTAGTTAATTTGTGACACTGGCATAATTTGTAACATTATTTAAGTGTCACAATTATATTTTATAAACATAAATAAAAAAGAAACTAAAAACAAGACAGTAGAGTTTAAAGGGAAAAAGGAAACAAGTATAAACAAAAAAAGGCGGGCAAAGGGACCCGGGGCTAGCCCAGCTGGCCGGCCCAGCCGCACCTCTCCTGGCCTATATGGCCTCTCCCCTGTGACCTAACCCACGAATGCCCCCACTCCCCCAAGATCCTCACCTCTTCCCTCGTCTCCCTCACCCGCCGCCACCACACAACACACACACACACACGAGCACACATTGTGCCAGCGAGAGGAGCTCCCGCGCCCGATCCCCTCTCCCCTCGACCCCCCACGCCTCTCTCCCCTCCCTGATCTGGATCGAGGCAGAGGGCCCCGACCCCTTCGCCGCGACGCCGCCGCCTGGTGCCTCCCGCTACCTCGCCGCCCCATCCGCGACCGCATCGTTGCTGGATCCCGCCGGACTGCCCCGCCCTGGACCTCCCTGACCTCTCCCCGACCTCTCCCCCGACCGGCTTCTCCGAGTCACGACGCCCATCACCTCTCCAACGCGGGTGAGGCCCCCGGCCTCCGCCACCTCTCTCCCCAGTGCCCGCTGGTACGTCTCCAACATATCTATAATTTTTGATTGCTCCATGCTATATTATCTACTGTTTTGGACATTATTGGGCTTTATTATCCATTTTTATATTATTTTTGGGACTAACCTATTAACCGGAGGCCCAGCCCAGAATTGTTGTTTTAGGGTTTCGAAGAAAAGGAATACCAAACAGAGTCCAAACGGAATGAAACCTTCGGAAACGTGATTTTCTCATCGAATAAGACTCAGGAGACTTGGACCCTACGTCAAGACACGTAACAGGAGGCCACGAGGTAGGGGGCGCACCTGCCTACCCCAGGCGCTCCCTCCACCCTCGTGGGCCCCCTGTTGCTCCACCGACGTACTTCTTCCTCCTATATATACCCATGTACCCCCAAACGATCAAATACAGAGCCAAAACCCTAATTCCACCGCCGTAACTTTCTGTATCCACGAGATCCCATCTTGGGGCCTGTTCCGGAGCTCTGCCGGAGGGGGCATCGATCACGGAGGGCTTCTACATCAACACCATAGCCTCGCCGATGAAGTGGGAGTAGTTTACCTCAGACCTACGGGTCCATAGTTAGTAGCTAGATGGCTTCTTCTCTCTTTTTAGATCTCAATACAATGTTCTACCCCTCTCTTGTGTAGATCTATTCGATGTAATCTTATTTTTGCGGTGTGTTTGTTGAGACCGATGAATTGTGGGTTTATGATCAAGTCTATCTATGAATAATATTTGAATCTTCTCTGAATTCTTTTATGTATTATTGGTTATCTTTGCAAGTCTCTTCGAATTATCAGTTTGGTTTGGCCTACTAGATTGATTTTTCTTGCAATAGGAGAAGTGCTTAGCTTTGGGTTCAATCTTGCAGTGTCCTTTCCCAGTGACAGTAGGGGCAGCAAGGCACGTATTGTATTGTTGCCATCTAGGATAACAAGATGGGGTTTTCTTCATATTGCATGAGTCTATCCCTCTACATCATGTCATCTTGCTTAAGGCGTTACTCTGTTTTTAACTTAATACTCTAGATGCATGCTAGATAGCGGTCGATGAGTAGAGTAATAGTAGTAGATGCAGGCAGGAGTCGGTCTACTTGTCTCAGACGTGATGCCTATATACATGATCATACCTAGATAATCTCATAATTATGCTCAATTCTGTCAATTGCCCAACAGTAATTTGTTCACCCACCGTAGAATACTTATGCTCTCGAGAGAAGCCACTAGTGAAACCTATGTCCCCCCGGTCTATCTTTATCATATTAATCTCCTACTACTTAGTTATTTACTTTGCTATTTACTTTGCCTTTATTTTACTTTGCATCTTTATCATAAAAATACCAAAAATATTATCTTATCATATCTATCAGATCTCACTCTCGTAAGTGGCCCTATAGGGATTGACAACCCCTATTTGCGTTGGTTGTGAGGATTTATTTGTTTTGTGCAGGTGCGAGGCACTCGCGCGTAGCCTCCTACTGGATTGATACCTTGGTTCTCAAAAACTGAGGGAAATACTTACGCTACTTTGCTGCATCATCCCTTCCTCTTCGGGGAAAACCAACGCAGTGCTAAAAGAGGTAGCAAGAAGGATTTCTGGCACCGTTGCCGGGGAGGTCTACGCAAAAGTCAACATACCAAGTACCCATCACATACCCTTATCTCCCGCATTACATTATTTGCCATTTGCCTCTCGTTTTCCTCTCCCCCCACTTCACCCTTGCCGTTTTATTTGCCCTCTCTCCCTCAATCCTCCCTCTCTTTCTCTATTTGCCTCTTTTCGCCCGCTTGCTTTTTGTTTGCTTGTGTGTTAGTTTGCTTGCTCGTCACGATGGCTCAAGATAATACTAAATTGTGTGACTTCACCAATACCAACAACAATGATTTTATTAGCACTCCGATTGCTCCTCTTACCGATGCTGAATCTTGTGAAATTAATGCTGCTTTGCTGAATCTTGTCATGAAATATCCGTCTTCCGGCCTTCCTAGTGAAGATGCCGCTGTTGGGGAACGTTGCAGAAAACAAAAATTTTCCTACGGTTTCACCAAGATCCATCTGGGAGTTCATCTAGCAACGAGTGATCGGATTGCATCTACATACCTTTGTAGATCACGCGCGGAAGCGTTCAAAGAACGGGGATGAGGAAGGCGTACTCGACGTGATCCAAATCACCGGAGATCCTAGCGCCGAACGGACGGCACCTCCGCGTTCAACACACGTACGGTCAGCGTAACGTCTCCTTCTTCTTGATTCAGCAAGGGGGAAGGAGAGGTTGAGGAAGATGGCTCCAGCAGCAGCACGACGGCGTGGTGGTGATGGAGCAGCAGTACTCCGGCAGGGCTTCGCCAAGCACTATGGAGGAGGAGGATGTGTTGGAGAGGGAGAGGGAGGCACCAAAGGCATGGTGTGAGAGGCCCTCCTTTCCCCACTATATATAGGGAGTCCAAGGGGGGTGCGCGCCGGCCCTAGGAGATCCAATCTCCTAGGGGGGGTGCGGCCAAGGGAGGAATCCCTCCTCCCCAAGGCACCTAGGAGGTGCCTTCCCCCTTTGGGACTCTTCCCTTCCTTGAACCCTAGGCGCATGGGCCTCTTGGGGCTGGTGCCCTTGGCCCATATAGGCCAAGGCGCACCCCCTACAGCCCATGTGGCCCCCGGGGGCAGGTGGCCCCACCCGGTGGACCCCCGGGACCCTTCCGGTGGTCCCGGTACAATACCGGTGACCCCGAAACTTGTCCCAATGCCCGAAATAGCACTTCCTATATATAATTCTTTACCTCCGGACCATTCCGGAACTCCTCGTGACGTCCGGGATCTCATCCGGGACTCCGAACAACATTCGGGTTACTGCATATACATATCCCTACAACCCTAGCGTCACCGAACCTTAAGTGTGTAGACCCTACGGGTTCGGGAGACATGTAGACATGACCGAGACGACTCTCCGGTCAATAACCAACAGCGGGATCTGGATACCCATGTTGGCTCCCACATGCTCCTCGATGATCTCATCGGATGAACCACTATGTCGAGGATTCAAGCAACCCCGTATACAATTCCCTTTGTCAATCGGTATGTTACTTGCCCGAGATTCGATCGTCGGTATCCCAATACCTCGTTCAATCTCGTTATCGGCAAGTCACTTTACTCGTACCATAATGCATGATCCCGTGACCAGACACTTGGTCACTTTGAGCTCATTATGATGATGCATTACCGAGTGGGCCCAGTGATACCTCTCCGTCATACGGAGTGACAAATCCCAGTCTTGATCCGTGTCAACCCAACAGACACTTTCGGAGATACCCGTAGTATACCTTTATAGTCACCCAGTTACGTTGTGACGTTTGGTATACCCAAAGCACTCCTACGGTATCCGGGAGTTACACGATCTCATGGTCTAAGGAAAGGATACTTGACATTGGAAAACTCTAGCAAACGAACTATACGATCTTGTGCTATGTTTAGGATTGGGTCTTGTCCATCACATCATTCTCCTAATGATGTGATCTCGTTATCAATGACATCCAATGTACATAGTCAGGAAACCATGACTATCCGTTGATCAACGAGCTAGTCAACTAGAGGCTTACTAGGGACATGTTGGTGTCTATTATTCACACATGTATTACGATTTCCGGATAATACAATTATAGCATGAATAAAGACAATTATCATGAACAAGGAAATATAATAATAATGATTTTATTATTGCCTCTAGGGCATATTTCCAACAGTCTCCCACTTGCACTAGAGTCAATAATCTAGTTACATTGTGATGAATCGAACACCCATGGAATTCTGGTGTTGATCATGTTTTGCTCTAGGGAGAGGTTTAGTCAACGGATCTGCTACATTCAGGTCCGTATGTACTTTACAAATATCTATGTCTCCATTTTGAACATTTTCACAAATGGAGTTGAAGCGACGCTTGATGTGCCTGGTCTTCTTGTGAAACCTGGGCTCCTTGGCAAGTGCAATAGCTCCAGTGTTGTCACAGAAAAGTTTGATTGGCCCCGACGCATTGGGTATGACTCCTAGGTCGGTGATGAACTCCTTCACCCAAATTGCTTCATGCGCTGCCTCCGAGGCTGCCATGTACTCCGCTTCACATGTAGATCCCGCCACGACGCTCTGCTTGCAACTGCACCAGCTTACTGCCCCACCATTCAAAATATACACGTATCCGGTTTGTGACTTTGAGTCATCCAGATCTGTGTCAAAGCTAGCGTCGATGTAACCCTTTACGACGAGCTCTTCGTCACCTCCATAGACGAGAAACATTTCCTTAGTCCTTTTCAGGTACTTCAGGATATTCTTGACCGCTGTCCAGTGTTCCTTGCCGGGATTACTTTGGTACCTTCCTACCAAACTTACGGCAAGGTTTACATCAGGTCTGGTACACAGCATGGCATACATAATAGAACCTATGGCTGAGGCATAGGGGATGACACTCATCTCTTCTATATCTTCTGCCGTGGTCGGGCATTGAGCCGAGCTCAATTTCACACCTTGTAACACAGGCAAGAACCCCTTCTTAGACTGATCCATATTGAATTTCTTCAATATCTTATCAAGGTATGTGCTTTGTGAAAGACCTATGAGGTGTCTTGATCTATCTCTATAGATCTTGATGCCTAATATATATGCAGCTTCTCCAAGGTCCTTCATTGAAAAACTCTTATTCAAGTAGGCCTTAATGCTGTCCAAGAGTTCTATATCATTTCCCATCAAAAGTATGTCATCTACATATAATATGAGAAATGCTACAGAGCTCCCACTCACTTTCTTGTAAACACAGGCTTCTCCATAAGTCTGCGTAAACCCAAACGCTTTGATCATCTCATCAAAGCAAATGTTCCAACTCCGAGATGCTTGCACCAGCCCATAAATCGAGCGTTGGAGCTTGCACACCTTGTTAGCATTCTTAGGATCGACAAAACCTTCCGGCTGCATCATATACAATTCTTCCTTAAGGAAACCATTAAGGAATGTCGTTTTGACGTCCATTTGCCATATTTCATAATCATAGAATGCGGCAATTGCTAACATGATTCGGACGGACTTTAGCTTCGCTACCGGTGAGAAAGTCCCATCGTAGTCAACCCCTTGAACTTGTCGATAACCCTTAGCGACAAGCCGAGCTTTATAGATGGTCACATTACCATCCGCGTCTGTCTTCTTATTAAAGATCCATTTATTTTCTATGGCTTGCCGCTCAACGGGCAAGTCAGTCAAAGTCCATACTTCGTTTTCATACATGGATCCTATCTCGGATTTCATGGCTTCTAGCCATTTGTCGGAATCCGGGCCCGCCATCGCTTCTTCATAGTTCGAAGGTTCACCGTTGTCTAACAACATGATTTCCAAGACAGGGTTGCCGTACCACTCTGGTGCGGAACGTGTCCTTGTGGACCTTCGAATTTCAGTAGGAGCTTGATCAGAAGTATCTTGATCATCATCATTAACTTCCTCTCTAGTCGGTGCAGGCACCACAGGAACATTTTCTTGAGTTGCGCCATTTTCCGGTTCAAGAGGTAATACTTCATCAAGTTCTACTTTCCTCCCACTTAATTCTTTCGATAGAAACTCTTTCTCTAGAAAGGACCCATTCTTGGCAACAAAGATCTTTCCTTCGGATCTGAGGTAGAAGGTATACCCAATAGTTTCTTTAGGGTATCCTATGAAGACGCATTTTTCCGATTTGGGTTCGAGCTTTTCAGGTTGAAGTTTCTTGACATAAGCATCGCATCCCCAAACTTTTAGAAACGACAGCTTAGGTTTCTTCCCAAACCATAATTCAAACGGTGTCGTCTCAACGGATTTCGACGGAGCCCTATTTAAAGTGAATGCGGTAGTCTCTAAAGCATAGCCCCAAAAGGATAGCGGTAAATCGGCAAGAGACATCATAGGTCGCACCATATCTAATAGAGTGCGATTACGACGTTCAGACACACCATTACGCTGAGGTGTTCCAGGCGGCGTGAGCTGTGAAACTATTCCACATTTTCTTAAGTGTGTGCCAAACTCATGACTCAAGTATTCTCCTCCACGATCTGATCGCAGGAACTTGATTTTCCTGTCACGTTGATTCTCAACCTCACTCTGAAATTCTTTGAACTTTTCAAAGGTCTCAGACTTGTGTTTCATTAAATAGACATACCCATATCTACTCAAGTCATCAGTGAGGGTGAGAACATAATGATAGCCACCGCGAGCCTCAACACTCATTGGACCGCACACATCAGTATGTATGATTTCCAATAAGTTGGTTGCTCGCTCCATTGTTCCTGAGAACGGAGTCTTGGTCATTTTACCCATGAGGCATGGTTCGCACGTGTCAAATGATTCGTAATCAAGAGACTCTAAAAGTCCATCAGCATGGAGCTTCTTCATGCGTTTGACACCTATGTGACCAAGGCGGCAGTGCCACAAGTATGTGGGACTATCATTATCAATCTTACATCTTTTGGTACTCACACTATGAACATGTGTAGCATTATGCTCGAGATTCATTAAGAATAAACAATTCACCATCGAAGCATGACCATAAAACATATCTCTCATATAAATAGAACAACCAGTATTCTCGGATTTAAATGAGTAGCCATCTCGTATTAAACGAGACCCTGATACAATGTTCATGCTCAAACTTGGCACTAAATAACAATTATTAAGGTTTAAAACTAATCCCGTAGGTAAATGTAGAGGTAGCATGCCGACGGCGATCACATCGACCTTGGAACCATTCCCGACGCGCATCGTCACCTCGTCCTTCGCCAGTCTCCGCTTATTCCGCAGCTCCTGTTTTGAGTTACAAATGTGAGCAACTGCACCGGTATCAAATACCCAGGAGCTACTACGAGTACTAGTAAGGTACACATCAATTACATGTATATCACATATACCTTTCGTTTTGCCGGCCTTCTTGTCCGCTAAGTATTTGGGGCAGTTCCGCTTCCAGTGACCACTTTCCTTGCAATAAAAGCACTCAGTCTCGGGCTTGGGTCCATTCTTTGGCTTCTTCCCGGCAGCTTGCTTGCTGGGCGCGGCAACTCCCTTGCCGTCCTTCTTGAAGGCTTTCTTACCCTTGCCCTTCTTGAACTTAGTGATTTTATTCACCATCAACACTTGATGTTCCTTTTTGACTTCTACCTCTGCTGATTTCAGCATTGCAAATACTTCAGGAATGGTCTTTTCCATCCCCTGCATATTGAAGTTCATCACAAAGCTCTTGTTGCTCGGTGGAAGCGACTGAAGGATTCTGTCAATGACCGCGTCATCCGGGAGATTAACTCCCAGCTGAGTCAAGCGGCTATGCAACCCAGACATAGTGAGTATGTGCTCACTGACAGAACTGTTTTCCTCCATCTTACAGCTGAAGAGCTTGTCGGAGACTTGATATCTCTCGACCCGGGCATGAGCTTTGAAAACCATTTTCAGCTCTTCGAACATCTCATATGCTCCGTGTCTCTCAAAACTCTTTTGGAGCCCCGGCTCTAAGCTGTAAAGCATGCCGCACTGAACGAGGGAGTAGTCATCGGTACGTGCCTGCCAAGCGTTCATAACGTCTTGTTCTGCAGGGAGAACAGGTGCGTCACCCAGCGGTGCTTGTAGGACATAATCTTTCTTGGCAGCTATGAGGATTATCCTCAGGTTCCGGACCCAGTCCGTGTAGTTGCTGCCATCGTCTTTTAGCTTGGTTTTCTCTAGGAACGCGTTGAAGTTGAGGACTACGTTGGCCATTTGATCTACAAGACATATTGTAAAAAATTTAGACTAAGTTCATGATAATTAAGTTCATCTAATCAAATTATTCAATGAACTCCTACTTAGATAGACATCCCTCCTGTAATCTAAGTATAACATGATCCGAGTTAACTAGGCCGTGTCTGATCATCACGTGAGACGGACTAGTCAACGTCGGTGAACATCTTCATGTTGATCGTATCTTCTATATGACTCATGCTCGACCTTTCGGTCTTCTGTGTTCCGAGGCCATGTTTGTACATGCTAGGCTCATCAAGTCAACCTAAGTGTTTACATGTGTAAATCTATCTTACACCCGTTGTATGTGAACGTTGGAATCTATCACACCCGATCATCACGTGGTGCTTCGAAACAACGAGCTGTCGCAACGGTGCACAGTTAGGGGGAACACTTTCTTGAAATTATTATGAGGGATCATCTTATTTACTACCGTCGTTCTAAGCAAACAAGATGCAAAAACATGATAAACATCACATGCAATCAAATAATAATAGCGACATGATATGGCCAATATCACAGAGCTCCTTTGATCTCCATCTTGGGGCTCCATGATCATCTTGTCACCGGCATGACACCATGATCTCCATCATCATGATCTCCATCATCGTGTCTCCATGAAGTTGCTCGCCAACTATTACTTCTACTACTATGGCTAACACGTTTAGCAATAAAGTAAAGTAATTTACATGGCGTTTCTCAATGATACGCAGGTCATACAAAAAATAAAGACAACTCCTATGGCTCCTGCCGGTTGTCATACTCATCGACATGCAAGTCGTGATTCCTATTACAATAGCATGAACATCTCATACATCACATATATATCATTCATCATTCATCACAACTTTGGCCATATCATATCACAAAGCACTTGCTGCAAAAACAAGTTAGACGTCCTCTAATTGTTGTTGCATGTTTTACGTGGCTGAAGTAGGGTTCTAGCAAGAACATTTTCTTACCTACGTGAAAGCCACAACGTGATTTGTCAACTTCTATTTACCCTTCATAAGGACCCTTTTCATCGAATCCGCTCCAACTAAAGTGGGAGAGACAGACACCCGCCAGCCACCTTATGCAACTAGTGCATGTAGTCGGTGGAACCGGTCTCACGTAAGCGTACGTGTAAGGTTGGTCCGGGCCGCTTCATCCCACAATACCGTTGAAGCAAGATAAGAATAGTAGTGGCAAGAAAGTTGACAACATCAACGCCCACAACAAATTGTGTTCTACTCGTGCAAGAGAACTACGCATAGACCTAGCTCATGATGCCACTGTTGGGGAACGTTGCAGAAAACAAAAAATTTCCTACGGTTTCACCAAGATCCATCTAGGAGTTCATCTAGCAACGAGTGATCGGATTGCATCTACATACCTTTGTAGATCACGCGCGGAAGCGTTCAAAGAACGGGGATGAGGAAGGCGTACTCGACGTGATCCAAATCACCGGAGATCCTAGCGCCGAACGGACGGCACCTCCGCGCTCAACACACGTATGGTCAGCGTAATGTCTCCTTCTTCTTGATTCAGCAAGGGGGAAGGAGAGGTTGAGGAAGATGGCTCCAGCAGCAGCACGACGGCGTGGTGGTGATGGAGCAGCAGTACTCCGGCAGGGCTTCGCCAAGCACTATGGAGGAGGAGGATGTGTTGGAGAGGGAGAGGGAGGCACCAAAGGCGTGGTGTGAGAGGCCCTCCTTTCCCCACTATATATAGGGAGTCCAAGGGGGGTGCGCGCCGGCCCTAGGATATCCAATCTCCTAGGGGGGGTGCGGCCAAGGGAGGAATCCCTCCTCCCCAAGGCACCTAGGAGGTGCCTTCCCCCTTTGGGACTCTTCCCTTCCTTGAACCCTAGGCGCATGGGCCTCTTGGGGCTGGTGCCCTTGGCCCATATAGGCCAAGGCGCACCCCCTACAGCCCATGTGGCCCCCGGGGGCAGGTGGCCCCACCCGGTGGACCCCCAGGACCCTTCCGGTGGTCCCGGTACAATACCGCTGACCCCGAAACTTGTCCCGATGCCCGAAATAGCACTTCCTATATATAATTCTTTACCTCCGGACCATTCCGGAACTCCTAGTGACGTCCGGGATCTCATCCGGGACTCCGAACAACATTCGGGTTACTGCATATACATATCCCTACAACCCTAGCGTCACCGAACCTTAAGTGTGTAGACCCTACGGGTTCGGGAGACATGTAGACATCACCGAGACGACTCTCCGGTCAATAACCAACAGCGGGATCTGGATACCCATGTTGGCTCCCACATGCTCCTCGATGATCTCATCGGATGAACCACAATGTCGAGGATTCAAGCAACCCCGTATACAATTCCCTTTGTCAATCGGTATGTTACTTGCCCGAGATTCGATCGTCGGTATCCCAATACCTCGTTCAATCTCATTATCGGCAAGTCACTTTACTCGTACCGTAATGCATGATCCCGTGACCAGACACTTGGTCACTTTGAGCTCATTATGATGATGCATTACCGAGTGGGCCCAGTGATACCTCTCCGTCATACGGAGTGACAAATCCCAGTCTTGATCCGTGTTAACCCAACAGACACTTTTGGAGATACCCGTAGTATACCTTTATAGTCACCCAGTTACGTTGTGACGTTTGGTATACCCAAAGCACTCCTACGTTATCCGGGAGTTACACAATCTCATGGTCTAAGGAAAGGATACTTGACATTGGAAAACTCTAGCAAACGAACTATACGATCTTGTGCTATGTTTAGGATTGGGTCTTGTCCATCACATCATTCTCCTAATGATGTGATCTCGTTATCAATGACATCCAATGTACATAGTCAGGAAACCATGACTATCCATTGATCAATGAGCTAGTCAACTAGAGGCTTACTAGGGACATGTTGGTGTCTATTATTCACACATGTATTACGATTTCCGGATAATACAATTATAGCATGAATAAAGACAATTATCATGAACAAGGAAATATAATAATAATGATTTTATTATTGCCTCTAGGGCATATTTCCAACAGCCGCTACCCATCTAAATAGCTTCGTTGATTTGTGTGACATGCAAAAGAAGAAAGATGTGGATAATGATATTGTTAAATTGAAGCTATTTCCTTTTTCGCTTAGAGATCGTGCTAAAGCTTGGTTTTCGTCTTTGCCTAAAAATAGTATTGATTCATGGAACAAGTGCAAAGATGCTTTTATATCTAAGTATTTTCCTCCCGCTAAGATCATCTCTCTTAGAAATGATATTATGAATTTTAAGCAACTTGATCATGAACATGTTGCACAAGCTTGGGAGAGGATGAAATTAATGATACGTAATTGCCCTACTCATGGTTTAAATTTGTGGATGATTATACAAAAATTTTATGCCGGATTAAATTTTGCTTCTAGAAATCTTTTAGATTTGGCCGCGGGAGGCACATTTATGGAAATCACTTTAGGAGAAGCTACTAAACTCCTAGATAATATTATGGTTAATTATTCTCAATGGCATACTGAAAGATCTACTAGTAAAAAGGTGCATACGATAGAAGAAATTAATGTTTTGAGTGGAAAGATGAATGAACTTATGAAATTATTTGCTAATAAGAGTGTTTCGTCTGATCCTAATGATATGCCCTTGTCTACTTTGATTGAGAATAATAATGAATCTATGGATGTGAATTTTGTTGGTAGGAACAATTTTGGTAACAACGCGCATAGAGGAAATTTTAGTCCTAGGCCTTATCCTAGTAATCCCTCTAATAATTATGGTAATTCCTACAACAATTCTTATGAAAATTATAATAATATGCCCTCTGTTTTTGAATCTAATATTAAAGAATTTATTACTTTGCAAAATAATTTTAATGCTATGATTGAAGAAAAACTGCTTAAGATTGATGATTTGGCTAGGAACGTTGATAGAATTGCTCTTGATGTTGATTCTTTGAAACTTAGATCTATTCCACCTAAGCATGATATCAATGAGTCTCTCAAAGCCATGAGAATTTCCATTGATGAGTGCAAAGAAAGAACCGCTAGGATGCGTGCTAAGAAAGATGCCTTTATAAAAGCGTGTTCTTCTAGTTCCTATGAAAATAATGATGAAGATCTAAAAGTTATTGATGTGTCCCCTATTAAATCTTTGTTTTGCAATATGAATCTTAATAATGATGGGACTGAATATGATCCACCTTTACCTAGAAGGCGTTCCAAGAATTCTGAATTTGTTGATCTTGATGCCAAATTTGATAAAAGTGGGATTGAAGAAATTATTGCTCAACCCACTATTATGGATTTCAAGGAATTTAACTATGAAAATTGCTCTTTGATTGATTGTATTTCCTTGTTGCAATCCGTGCTAAATTCTCCGCACGCTTATAGTCAAAATAAAGTGTTTACTAAACATATCGTTGATGCCTTGATGCAATCTTATGAAGAAAAACTTGAATTAGAAGTTTCTATCCCTAGAAAACTTTATGATGAGTGCTAACCAACTATTAAGATTAAAATTAAAGATCATGAATGCTATGCTTTCTGTGATTTGGGTGCTAGTGTTTCCACGATTCCAAATACCTTGTGCGATTTGTTAGGTTTCCGTGATTTTGATGATTGCTCTCTAAACTTGCACCTTAAGGATTCCACTATTAAGAAAACTATGGGAAGAATTAATGATGTTCTTATTGTTGCAAATAGGAATTATGTGCCTGTAGATTTTATTGTTCTTGACATAGATTACAATCCTTCATGTCCTATTATTCTTGGTAGACCTTTCCTTAGAACGATTGGGGCAATTATTGATATGAAGGAAGGAAATATTAGATTCTAATTTACATTAAGGAAAGGCATGGAACACTTTCCTAGAAATAAAATTAAATTACCTTATGAATCTATTATGAGAGCCACTTATGGATTGCCTACCAAAGATGGCAATACCTATATCTATTCTTGCTTGGTATGCCTAGTTAGGGGCGTTAAACGATAGCGCTTGTTGGGAGGCAACCCAATTTTATTTTTATTCCTTGATTTTTGCTCCTGTTTAGTAATAAGTAAATTATCTAGCCTATGTTTTGTTTGTGTTTTTTGTGTTTAATTAGTGTTTGTGCCAAGTAGAACCGTTGGGAAGACTTGGACAAAGTCTTATTGAACTTGCTGTAAAAAACAGAAACTTTAGCGCTTACGAGAACTGCTTTCATTTTTATTTGGAAAGTGATATTTAGTTAATTATTTTTGCATATGATTAATAGATAAATTCCTCACGTCCAGCAATTTATTTAAGAATTTTTGGGGTTCCATATCTTGCGCTAGCTACAGATTACTACAGACTGTTCTGTTTTTGACAGATTCTGTTTTTCGTGTGTTGTTTGCTTATTTTGATGAATCTATGGCTAGTAAAATAGTTTATAAACCCTAGAGAAGTTGGAATACAGTAGTTATAACACCCATATAAATAAATAATGAGTTCATTACAGTACCTCGAAGTGATCTTTTATTCTCTTTCACTAACGGAGCTCACGAGATTTTCTACTTTAAGTTTTGTGTTGTGAAGTTTTCAAGTTTTGGGTAAAGATTTGATGGATTATGGAACAAGGAGTGGCAAGAGCCTAAGCTTGGGGATGCCCATGGCACCCCCAATATAATCTAAGGACACCTAAAAGCCAAAGCTTGGGGATGCCCCGGAAGGCATCCCCTCTTTCGTCTACTTCTATCGGTAACTTTACTTGGAGCTATATTTTTATTCGCCACATGATATGTGTTTTGCTTGGAGCGTCTTGTATTATTTGAGTCTTTGCTTGTTAGTTTACCAAAATAATACTTTCTGTACACACCTTTTGAGAGAGCCATACATGATTTGGAATTTGTTAGAATACTCTATGTGCTTCGCTTATATCTTTTGAGTTATATAATTTTGCTCTAGTGCTTCACTTATATCTTTTAGAGCACGGTGGTGAGTTTGTTTTATAGAAACTATTGATCTCTCATGATTCACTTAGATTATTTTGAGAGTCTTAATAGCATGTTAATTTGCTTAAAATCTTAATATGCTTGGTATGCAAGATTAATAATATAACTTTCTTATGAGTGTGTTGAATACTATGATAAGTTTGATACTTGATAATTGTTTTGAGATATGGAGATGGTGATATTAAAGTCATGCTAGTTGAGTAGTTGTGAATTTTAGAAATACTTGTGTTGAAGCTTGTGATTCCCGTAGCATGCACCTATGGTGAACCGTTATGTGATGAAGTCGGAGCATGATTTATTTATTTATTGTCTTCCTTATGAGTGGCGGTCGGGGACGAGCGATGGTCTTTTCCTACCAATCTACCCCCTAGGAGCATGCGCGTAATACTTTGCTTTGATAACTTGCAAGTTTTTGCAATAAGTATATGAGTTCTTTATGACTAATGTTGAGTCCATGGATTATACGCACTCTCACCCTTCCACCTTTGCTAGCCTCTCTAATACCACACACCTTTCGCCGGTATCATACACCCACCATATACCTTCCTCAAAACAGCCACCATACCTACCTATTATGGCATTTCCATAGCCATTTCAAGATATATTGCCATGCAACTTTCCACCGTTCCGTTTATGACACACTCCATCATTGTCATATTGCTTAGCATGATCATGTAGTTGACATAGTATTTGTGGCAAAGCCACCATTCATAATTCTTTCATACTTGTCACTCATGCATCATTGCATATCCCGGTAGACCGCCGGATGCATTCATATAGAGTCATATTTTGTTCTAAGTATCAAGTTGTAATTGGTGAGTTGTAAGAAAAATAAAAGTGTGATGATTATCATTATTAGAGCATTGTCCCAGTGAGGAAAGGATGATGGAGACTATGATTCCCCCACATGTCGGGATGACACTCCGGACGAAAAATAAAAAAAAGAGAAAGAAAAGAGGCCAAAAAAAGAGAGAAGTCCCGAATAAAAAAAGGAAAAAATGATAGAAAAATAGAGAAGGGACAATGTTACTATCCTTTTACCACACTTGTGCTTCAAAGTAGCACCATGATCTTCATAGTAGAGAGTCTCTCATGTTGTCACTTTCATATACTAGTGCGAATTTTTCATTACAGAACTTGGCTTGTATATTCCAATGATGGGCTTCCTCAAATTGCCCTAGGTCTTCATGAGCAAGCAAGTTGTATGCACACCCACTTAGTTTCTTTTTGAGCTTTCATAAACTTATAGCTCTAGTGCATCCGTTGCATGGCAATCCCTACTCACTCACATTGATATCTATTGATGGGTATCTCCATAGCCCGTTGATACGCCTAGTTGATGTGAGAATATCTGCTCTTTTTTGTCTTCTCCACAACCACCACTCTATTCCACCTATCGTGCTATATCCATGGCTCACGCTCATGTATTGCGTGAAGATTGAAAAAGTTTTGAGAATGTCAAAAGTATGAAACAATTGCTTGGCTTGTCATCGGGGTTGTGCATGATTTAAATATTTTATGTGGTGAAGATAGAGCATAGCCAGACTATATGATTTTGTAGGGATAACTTTCTTTAGCCATGTTATTTTGAGAAGACATAATTGCTTTGTTAGTATGCTTGAAGTATTATTATTTTTATGTCAATATGAACTTTTCTCTTGAATCTTTCGGATCTGAATATTCATACCACAATTAATAAGAATTACATTAAAATTATGCCAAGTAGCACTCCGCATCAAAAATTCTGCTTTTATCATTTACCTACTCGAGGACGAGCATGAATTAAGCTTGGGGATGCTTGATACGTCTCCAACGTATCTATAATTTTTGATTGCTCCATGCTATATTATCTAATGTTTTGGACATTATTGGGCTTTATTATCCACTTTTATACTATTTTTGGGACTAACCTATTAACCGGAGGCCCAACCCAGAATTGCTGTTTTTTTGCCTGTTTTAGGGTTTCGAAGAAAAGGAATACCAAACGGAGTCCAAACGGAATGAAACCTTCGGGAACGTGATTTTCTCATAGAATAAGACTCGAGAGACTTGGACCCTACGTCAAGACACGTAACAGGAGGCCACGAGGTAGGGGGCGCACCTGCCTACCCCAGGCGCGCCCTCCACCCTCGTGGGCCCCCGGTTACTCCATCGACGTACTTCTTCCTCCTATATATACCGACGTATCCCCAAACGATCAGATATGGAGCCAAAACCCTAATTCCACCGCCGTAACTTTTTGTATCCACGAGATCCCATCTTGGGGCCAGTTCCGGAGCTCCGTCGGAGGGGGCATCGATCACGGAGGGCTTCTACATCAACACCATAGCCTCTCCGATGAAGTGTGAGTAGTTTACCTCAGACCTACGGGTCCATAGTTAGTAGCTAGATGACTTCTTCTCTCTTTTTGGATCTCAATACAATGTTCTTCCCCTCTCTTGTGGAGATCTATTCGATGTAATCTTCTTTTTGCGGCGTGTTTGTTGAGACCGATGAATTGTGGGTTTATGATCAAGTCTATCTATGAATAATATTTGAATCTTCTTTGAATTCATTTATGTATCATTGGTTATCTTTGCAAGTCTCTTCGAATTATCAGTTTGGTTTGGCCTACTAAATTGATCTTTCTTGCTGTCGGTGTCAAAACCGGCGGATCTCGGGTAGGGGGTCCCGAACTATGCGTCTAGGATCGATGGTAACAGGAGGCATGGGACACGATGTTTACCCAGGTTCGGGCCCTCTTGATGGAGGTAAAACCCTACGTCCTGATTGATTAATATTGATGATATGGGTAGTACAAGAGTAGATCTACCACGAGATCAAGGAGGCTAAACCCTAGAAGCTAGCCTATGGTATGATTGTTGTATGATGAAGTTGTCTCCTCTATCGACTAGCCTGGCCCTGGTTTATATAATGCACCAGAGGCCTAGGTTAACAAGAGTCCTAGCCGAATATGCCAGTGGGGAGAAGTCCTTGTCTTGATCGCCAAGTCTTTGTGGAATCTTCCTTATATGCGGCAGCTGTCCGAACCGGCCCATGAGTATGCGGCCATGGGGGGCCTCGGCCCAATCTAATAGATCGGGAGACGACGTGGTGAGTACCCCCTAGTCCAGGACACCGTCAGTAGCCCCCTGAACCGGTCTTCAAGTTAGGGACGCTCCTTGATTCTTCCGAACTGTTCTTCATCTTCGGTCGTCAGTCTTGAAAACTGGTTCAACAAATCTTCTTTATCTTTGATCTTGAGGATCGCCGAAATGCATTCGACGAGTTTACACGTCGGGTATCCGAGGAGCCCCTTTAAGTTTCCGGCCTTTACCAATGCCTTGTTATTTTTATGCCATACCTCGGGTTTGAAGTTGTTCCCGGGCGGCAGCGTCCTCTTGCATCCGAGCTCCAACGCCGGACTGTATTCGAGGTATCTTTTGCAACCGAGCACCAACGCCGGACCGCTTCCCAGCTCTAACGCCGGAATGTATCCGAGCTCCAACGCCGGACTATGTATCCGAGCTCCAATGCTGGACTGTATATCCGAGCTCCAACGCCGGACTGTATCCGAGCTCCAACGCCGGACTATATCCGAGGTGTCGTAAATCACCTTGGTTCAAAGAAGTTTGAAGGAGTTTAGCCGAGCTTAATGCCGGAAATGCCCTCTATGGAGCCAGCCACTAGCGCCCGAGCTTTATGCCGGACTACTTCCGAGGTGGTGCACCACCCCGAATGTGGGCCGATTTTTGTGAATATTTTTTATTGGTGCAATTTATTCTCTGCCGAGATATATAGCCAGTAGCCCTCAAGGTGTGTATTGGTCTAAAACCCGAGATGCACATGAAGGATGACGTAAGACCGCTGATCCCAGTAGCCGCTGAGACTCAGGTTGATTTGCAAAATCAGCCTGAGGATCAAGTCCTAGCTCGGCAGAATACTTCGGGACACTAAAAGCGGCGTGCTCAGTCCTCGAGACTCAGGTTGGGTGCGGCCGACCAACCTGAGGATCAAAATCTCTTCGGAAACTATATTGCACATAAAATTTTCTGCATTGGACAAGCAATGCAGTAGCCCCCGAGACACTGGTCGGGTGGTAACACCAGATCAGGGGATCGATGTGCCCCTCTAATATTTGTAAATAATAAGCCCGAAGCCCAGTAGCCCTCGGGTCTTAATGCGGGCACGGGTGGCCGAATTAAGGATCAATATCCATAGTAAAATCACAAATTATGTGTAATGACTCTATGTATCCAAGTACTTTACGTCATTAATGCTCGGATCCGCATTGTACAAAACTTTGTTGACCGACCATCGGCTTCCACCTCCTCGGCCAGTAGCCGAGGAGTGTTTGTCCTACTTTATAAAGCCTTTATGAGGGCAAAGATTTACAACAAACAAGGCAGGCCATACGGTTTTATAAACAAAGGTACGCAGAGAGATATGTTATATTACTGTTTAACAGAAGAAATGTCTTCCAAAGAAAATAGTCCCGCTATCGGTTCCTTTCTTTGGGTTGTCATGCTAAGCATGATCATTAAACCTCAGCTCTAATGTAAGAGCAAAATATCGAGAATTTAGTTTGGGAGGCCAGTTAATAGCCCCCGGTAGTGTTCGGCGACAGTCGGGGTCAAGCCGTAAACACTTCGGCCAATGTTATGAACGGCCCATCATTTAACATAGTCATCGGATCGCTGACCAGTTTACGCTTATTGTGAAAGTCAGTTTTTGGCTTTCTCCACTGAGGTGCTTAACCATGTGAGCTGGAAGCACAATCGCAGTGGTTCTCCCTTTGCACGCCTAGTTGAATAAACCGGAACGTAGGAAGCAAGTGCAGGAGTCGGGCAACCCAACTATTGACCGAAGACACAATTCGAAACCGATGCATATATAGCAATATCTGAGAATGTTTTTGCCGAATCCCTAAAGGTGTCCGGCGTTGCACTGCGAGACTAATGCTGGAAAAGCACAAATAGTTTAAAAGTGCCAAAAAGCTTGGAAAACCAAGAAACGTCAGTAAAAACATGACGTCCGAACAATATCAGGTGTTCGGTGCCAATCCGAAAGTTGGTCTTTAGAAAAAAGGAAGTGCTTCTGTCGTGCTTTAACATGATACATCCTATCTCAAGACTTCGAGCGGGTCAGCCTACGGCTTCAACCTCCTATCCCGAGGGCGGAGTACTTCTCATCAGGCCAGTTTAGCAAACTAAACTCTAGCGGCTTTGAGAGAGAAATTAGACTCCCCGGCTAGTGACCGCACACTCGTGTCGAAAAAAGGAGTGATAAATAATAATAATAAAACTTTGCAACGACTAAGAAGAAGAACACTTATTATAAAACGGCTCAAATAAACTTAAGATCCCCCAAGTGACTTGGGTAGAAGAATGATTGCATGTACCGAAGTACTTATATCATATATATGTTCAACCGAACTTTAAACGCGTCTTAACCAACCATCAGCTTCTCCCTCTTCGGTCAAGGACCGAAAAGTATTATGTACTCCATCGGTCGAGAATATCGACGGTGTTTCCAATAACCAGGCAATCAGGCCATAAGGCTGTAACAGACAAAGCGCGCTCAGGGAACTTATGCTATATTACCGTGAAGTGTAAGAAGCATCTTCGAAGAAAATAGTACCCCCACTGATACCTTTCTTCGGTGCTCATTGTTATTATGAGACTTGTGCAATAGATATTTTGTACTCATGAGTTCCGTTGTGTGCCGACCATCATTGAAAACTATAAGAGCGCTAGCTTTCGGCTTCACCCAGTCTGAGGTCCGGCTCGGGCGACCCGATCGTGACAATCGCAGAGGTGCTCCCTTTACTCCCTAGCCGAACAATCGGGAACGTAGGGGTAAACACAGGAGTGAGGCAACCCAGCTTGCAAATCGCTTAAGTCAATATGGTGCATATTGTGGCGTAATACACGAACAAGGAACGAAGCCGTACAAGTATAATCATATGCGAGTGGAAAAGCTTCATGAAGGAAGCCCCCAAATGAATTGGGTATTTGAATATGTGTGTCACAAACAAAGTTTGGACAAGGAAATTTTTTACAAGCAACTTTTTTTCGAAAAAAGTATAATGCTTGGTCGAACCGAACACAAGTTGAAAATAAAAACTTTGAGCATGAAAGCGACTTAGCTGGTTAATGTGTTCGGTATTGATGACGCGGTCCGAGCTTGATGCGGGGCAAGGTTCCATCCCCCAAGATGGTCCCGAGGTGGCGGAGCGGAGAGCTCGACACGCCGAAGCGGTGACACAACACGATCAATGCAGACCGGTAGAGTGACGCCGAAGTCCCCGGATCATTTTCCTGTGCACAAAAAATAGTGCAAACCGAAGATAATAGTAATAATGATAATTTAAAAAAATGTTGCATAATAAATAATTTATGCAAAGTGAGGAATAGAAGAAATATGGCCTGGCACCGAAGTCAATGTCGATGCAGGGCGTCGGCGTGATGTAGTAAAGGCGTGGCAAAGCCTGAATTCACAGGTCGGTCCGAGCTCTAGATGCGGCGTTCGCCGGACTATGTATGGAAATTGATCGAACCACCATGCGACCTCGTTAATGCGGTCACCATTTGATAGACCTATGTACATATAATGGACAAACCAGAGTAATAATTCCTTGGGAAAAATGAACCCAAACAAGCAAAAAATACTGGGATTAATAGCACCTGGTTTATTTGTTGTAGCAATCCGAAGGAAGATGATTCCCAAAATTGGGACTCGCTCTGCCCACCCATTGCCTGATGGGCGATAAAACGAGGGCATGGCAATGCTGGTAAAGGTTGACTCGCTAAGGCAAAGCCCTCGGCCCAGCTAACGTGACGGAGCTGGTCGGCTAGTGACGCCGAAGTGTCCGGAGTAGGTTGATGAAGAGATGGCGAAGCCCCCGGTCCAGCCGAGATGTCGAAGCCTCGACGTCAGCCGATGAGTCGAAGTAGGTCGGCGTGATGGACACCAGCTTGAAGAAGCAATAGTGCGGCCCTGTCGATGCAGGTCGTGACGTGGTCGATGCCGGCTTGATGAAGCGACCGTGCGGCGATGCCGGTATGCCCGCTCCGTGTAATCCGTGGGGCGGCGATGTTGATGATGATTTATCCTTCGCGATGCCGGACTCTTGTTCGGCTTGCCGAGATGATGATCCGAAGAAGTTGAGCTCGGCTAAAGTGACGACGTGTCTAGCGCAGGTCGGCAGCCGTGGAGTAATATTGCCGGACTGGTTTGACACCAGCATGATGTTGAAGATCATGTTCAAAAGATCTTAAAGTTAGTGGGGTGTGTTCGGGAACAAAACACAATACCCCATACAAAACTTCCTTCAAAAGGGATGTCCGAAATCCCGTTCATAAAAAAGATGAACTCGGGTTGGATTCGTTTTCGTGCAGAAAATAGATCCGAAAAGTGATGCACTAATCGGAAGGTTCCCGGAGTTTGGACGGTCGGATCGAGATGAAATTTTGAGAGGTGGTAGATACAGGAATTCCGCAGCCGATCAATGGTTGGATCTTCCAAAGGACGTCCGAGCTAGAAGCTGGACACCACACCCTAAACTCATCCAAATTCCCATCCAGATTTGACAGGGCTCCGGTATATCGTGGATTGCCAGAGATTCCTCCATCGGAACTCGACGAAATTTTCCAGGGTTGTTATAGACCCAATTCCATACAATTCCACCAAAGTGATCGTCAAAGAAATACTCGAGGAGGTGGTGGCGGCAGATACAAGTTTGCTGTCCAAAAAAAACAGCACGGTCGCTTGAGGGCAATGTTGACGTTGAGCCCCCGAGCTCCATAGATAATTCCTCCGTGATCTTGATAGAGATCGGAGTTGATGTTTGATGAAGGCCCTCATCCGAACATGGTGATCCGAACACAGGGCGCAATTCTTGGTCGAACCAAGGTGACCAGTCAAACTGGTGACGAAGACGCCGAAGTCGCAGTTGATCTACAGGCGGGCCATCGATCCTTTTGTCGATCACACAGCGGAACTCTCAATGAAAGCACCAATGTCGGTGTCAAAACCGGTGGATCTCGGGTAGGGGGTCCCGAACTGTGCGTCTAGGATCGATGGTAACAGGAGGCATGGGACACGATGTTTACCCAGATTCGGGCCCTCTTGATGGAGGTAAAACCCTACGTCCTGCTTGATTAATATTGATGATATGGGTAGTACAAGAGTAGATCTACCACGAGATCAAGGAGGCTAAACCCTAGAAGCTAGCCTATGGTATGATTGTTGTATGATGAAGTTGTCTCCTCTATCGACTAGCCTGGCCCTGGTTTATATAATGCACCAGAGGCCTAGGTTAACAAGAGTCCTAGCCGAATACGCCGGTGGGGAGAAGTTCTTGTCTTGATCGCCAAGTCTTTGTGGAATCTTCCTTATATGCGGCAGCTGTCCGAACCGGCCCATGAGTATGCGGCCATGGGGGGCCTTGGCCCAATCTAATAGATCGGGAGACAACGTGGTGAGTACCCCCTAGTCCAGGACACCGTCACTTGCAATAGGAGAAGTGCTTAGCTTTGGGTTCAATCTTGCGGTGTCCTTTCCCAGTGACAGTAGGGGCAGCAAGGCACGTATTGTATTGTTTCCATCGAGGATAACAAGATGGGATTTTCTTCATATTGCATGAGTCTATCCCTCTACATCATGTCATCTTGCTTAAGGCGTTACTCTGATTTTAACTTAATACTCTAGATGCATGCTGGATAGCGGTCGATGAGTGGAGTAATAGTAGTAGATGCAGGCAGGAGTCGGTCTACTTGTCTCGGACATGATGCCTATATACATGATCATACCTAGATATTCTCATAATTATGCTCAATTCTGTCAATTGCTCAATAGTAATTTGTTCACCCACCGTAGAATACTTATGCTCTCAAGAGAAGCCACTAGTGAAACCTATGGCCCCCGGGTCTATCTTTATCATATTAATCTCCTACTACTTAGTTATTTACTTTGCTATTTACTTTGCCTTTATTTTACTTTGCATCTTTATGATGAAAATACCAAAAATATTATCTTATCATATCTATCAGATCTCACTCTCGTAAGTGGCCCTATAGGGATTAACAACCCCTATTTGCGTTGGTTGCGAGGATTTATTTGTTTTGTGCAGGTGAGAGGGACTCGCGCGTAGCCTCCTACTGGATTGATACCTTGGTTCTCAAAAACTGAGGGAAATACTTACGCTACTTTGCTGCATCTGTTGGGGAACGTAGCATAAATTCGAAATTTTCTTACGTATCACCAAGATCTATCTATGGAGAAACCAGCAACGAGGGGAAGGAGAGTGCATCTACATACCCTTGTAGATCGCTAAGCGGAAGCGTTCAAGTGAACAGGGTTGATGGAGTCGTACTCGTCGTGATTCAGATCATCGATGATCCTAGTGCCGAACGGACGGCACCTCCGCGTTCAACACACGTACAGCCCGGTGACGTCTCCCATGCCTTGATCCAGCAAGGAGAGAGGGAGAGGTTGAGGAAGACTCCATCCAGCAGCAGCACAACGGCGTGGTGGTGATGGAGGAGCGTGGCTATCCTGCAGGGCTTCGCCAAGCACCACAGAAGAGGAGAAGAACTTGGGAGAGAGGGAGGGGCTGCACCAAAGGCAAAAGGTGTGTTTGAGAGGCCCTCCTACCCCACTATATATAGGGATCCCAAGGGGGGGGGGTGCGCCAGCCCCTAGGAGATCCAATCTCCAAGGGGCGGCGGCCAGGGGAGGAGTCCTCCCCCCCAAGGCACCTAGGAGGTGCCTTCCCCTGCTGGGACTCTTCCTTTAGGGTTTCCCCAGACGCATGGGCCTCTTGGGGCTGGTGCCCTTGGCCCATGTAGGCCAAGGCGCACCCCCTACAGCCCATGTGCCCCCCCGGGGTAGGTGGCCCCACCCGGTGGGCCCCCGGGACCCTTCCGGTGGTCCCGGTACAATACCGATGACCCCGAAACTTGTCCCGATGGCCGAAACAGGACTTCCTATATATAAATCTTTACCTCCGGACCATTCCAGAACTCCTCGTGACGTCCGGGATCTCATCCGGGACTCCGAACAATATTCGGTAACCACATACACGCTTCCTTTACAACCCTAGCGTCATCGAACCTTAAGTGTGTAGACCCTACGGGTTCGGGAGACATGCAGACATGACCGAGACGTTCTCCGGTCAATAACCAACAGCGGGATCTGGATACCCATGATGGCTCCCACATGTTCCACGATGATCTTAGCGGATGAACCACGATGTCAAGGACTTAATCAATCCCGTATACAATTCCCTTTGTCTATCGGTATGTTACTTGCCCGAGATTCGATCATCGGTATCCAATACCTAGTTCAATCTCGTTACCGGCAAGTCTCTTTACTCGTTCCGTAACACATCATCCCGTGATCAACTCCTTGGTCACATTGCGCATATGATGATGTCCTACCGAGTGGGCCCAGAGATACCTCTTCGCTTATACGGAGTGACAAATCCCAGTCTCGATTCGTGCCAACCCAACAGACACTTTCGGAGATACCTGTAGTGCACCTTTATAGTCACCCAGTTACGTTGTGACGTTTGATACACCCAAAGCATTCCTACGGTATCCGGGAGTTGCACAATATCATGGTCTAAGGAAATGATACTTGACATTAGAAAAGCTTCAGCATACGAACTACACGATCTTTGTGCTAGGCTTAGGATTGGGTCTTGTCCATCACATCATTCTCCTAATGATGTGATCCCATTATCAACGACATCCAATGTCCATGGTTAGGAAACCGTAACCATCTATTGATCAACGAGCTAGTCAACTAGAGGCTTACTAGGGACATGGTGTTGTCTATGTATCCACACATGTATCTGAGTTTCCTATCAATACAATTATAGCATGGATAATAAACGATTATCATGAACAAGGAAATATAATAATAACCAATTTATTATTGCCTCTAGGGCATATTTCCAACAGTCCCCCACTTGCACTAGAGTCAATAATCTAGTTCACATCGCCATGTGATTCACACTCACAGGTCACATCGCCATGTGACTAACACCCAAGAGTTTACTAGATTCAGTAGTCTAGTTCACATCACTATGTGATTAACACTCAATGAGTTTTAGGTTTGATCATGTTGCTTGTGAGAGAGGTTTTAGTCAACGGGTCCGAACCTTTCAGATCCGTGTGTACTTCGCAAATTTCTATGTCATCTTGTAGATGCAACTACTACGCTACATTTGGAGCTATTCCAAACAACTGTTCTACTATACGAATCCAGTTTACTATTCAGAGTAATCTGGATTAGTGTCAAAGTTTGCATCGGCGTAACCCTTTACGACGAACTCTTTTACCACCTCCATAATCGAGAAGATTCCTTAGTCCACTAGTTACTAAGGATAACTTTGACCACTGTCTTGTGATCCATTCTTGGATCACTCTTGTACCCCTTGACTGACTCATGGCAAGGCACATTTCAGGTGCGGTACACAGCATAGCATATGTAGAGCCTATGTCTTAAGCATAGGGGACGACCTTCGTCCTTTCTCTCTATTCTGCCGTGGTCGAGCTTTAAGTCTTAACTTCATACCTTACAACTCAGGCAAGAACTCCTTCTTTGACTGATCCATCTTGAACAACTTCAAGATCATGTCAAGGATGTGCTCATTTGAAAGTACCATTAAGCGTTTTGATCTATCCTTATAGATCTTGATGCTCAATGCTCAAGTAGCTTAATCCAGGTTTTCCATTGAAAACACTTTCCAAATAACCCTATATGCTTTCCAGAAATTCTACGTCATTTCCGATCAACAATATGTTAAAACATATACTCATCAGAAATTCTATAGTGCTCCCACTCACTTCTTTGGAAATACAAGTTTCTCATAAACTTTGTATAAACCCAAAATCTTTGATCATCTTATCAAATCATACATTCCAACTCCGAGATGCTTACTCCAGTCCTTAGAAGGATTGCTGGAGCTTTGCATACTTATTAGCATCCTTTCAGGATTGACAAAACCTTCCGGTTGTATCACATACAACCTTTCCTCAAGAAAATCGTCGAGGAAACAATGTTTTGACATCCTATCTGCAAGATTTCATAAATAATGCAGTAATCGCTAATATAATTCCAACAGACTCTTAGCATCGCTACGAGTGAGAAAGTCTCATCGTAGTCAACTCCTTGAACTTGTCGGAAAACATCTTAACGACAAGTCGAGCTTTCTTAACGGTGATACTTACCATCATTGTCCGTCTTCCTTTTAAAATCCATATGTACCTAACAGCCTTACGACCATCAAGTAGTTCTTCCAAAGTCTACACTTTGTTTATATATGGATCCTCTCTCGGATTTTATGGCCTCGAGCCATTTATCAGAATCCGGGCCCACCATCGCTTCTCCATAGCTCGTAGGTTCATTGTTGTCTAGCAACATGACTTCCAAGACAGGGTCACGTACCACTCTGAAGTAGTACGCATCCTTGTCATCCTACGAGGTTTGGGAGCGACTTGATCTGAAGTTTCATGATCACTATCATAAGCTTCCACTTCAGTTGGTGTAGGTGCCACAGGAACAACTTCCTGTGCCTTGCTACACACTAGTTGAAGTGAAGGTTCAATAACCTCATCAAGTCTCCACCATCCTCCCACTCAATTCTTTCGAGATAAACTTTTCCTCGAGAAAGGACCTGATTCTAGAAACAATCCCTTATTGCTTTCGAATCTGAGACAGGAGGTATACCCAACTGTTTTGGGTGTCCTATGAAGATGCATTTATCCGCTTTGGGTTCGAGCTTATCAGCCTGAAACTTTTCATATAAGCGTCGCAGCCCCAAACTTTTAAGAAATGACAGCTTAGGTTTCTCTAAACCATAGTTCATACGGTGTCATCTCATCGGAATTACGTGGTGCCCTATTTAAAGTGAATGTGGTTGTCTCTAATGCCTAACCCATAAACTATTGTGGTAATTTGATAAGAGACATCATGGTATGCATCATATCCAATAGGGTGCAGTTATGATGTTCGGACACACCATCACACTATGGTGTTCCAGGCTGTATCAGTTGTGAAACAATTTCCACAATGTCTTAATTCTGTGCCAAACTCGTAATTCAGATATTCATCTCTATGATCATATCATAGATCTTTTATCCTCTTGTCACGACGATCTTTCAACTTCACCCTGAAATTACTTGAACCTTTCAATAATTCAGGCTCGTGATTCATCAAGTAAATATACTCAACATCTACTCAAATCATCTGTGAAGTAAGAACATAACGATATCCACTACATGCCTCAGCACTCATTGGACTGCACACATCAAAATGTATTACTTCCAACAAGTTGCTTTCTAGTTCCATTTTACTGAAAACGAGGCTTTCAGTCATCTTGCCCATGTGGTATGATTTGCATGTCTCAAGTGATTCAAAATCAAGCGAGTACAAAACGGTCCATTTGCATGGAGTTTCTTCATGCATGTATACCAATAGACATGGTTCACATGTCCCAAACTTTTCAAAAAACGAGTGAGCCCAAAGATCCATCAACATGGAGCTTCTTCATGCGTTTTATACCGATATGACTTACATGGCAGTGCCACAAGTAGGTGGTACTATCATTACTATCTTTTGGCATGAACATGTGTATCACTACGATCGAGATTCAATAAACCATTCATTTTAGGTGTAAGACCATTGAAGGTATTATTCAAATAAACAGAGTAACCATTATTCTCCTTAAATGAATAACCGTATTGCGATAGACATAATCCAATCATGCTCAACGCAAACACCAATATCGATGGTAGAGGGAGCGTGCGATGCTTGATCATATCAACATTGGAAACACTTCTAACACATATCGTCAGCTCACCTTTAGCTAGTCTCCGTTTATTCCGTAGCTTTTATTTCGAGTTACTAACACTTAGCAACCGAACCGGTATCTAATACCCTGGTGCTACTAGGAGTACTAGTAAAGTACACATCAACACAATGTATATCCAATATACTTCTATCGACCTTGCCAGCCTTCTTATCTACCAAGTATCTAGGGTAATTCTGCTCCAGTGGCTGTTCCCTTTATTACAGAAGCACTTAGTCTCGGGTTTGGGTTCAACCTTAGGTTTCTTCACTAGAGCAGCAGCTGAATTGCCGTTTTATGAAGTATCCCTTCGTGCCCTTGCCCTTCTTGAAACTAGTGGTTTCACCAACCATCAACAATTGATGCTCCTTCTTGATTTCTACTTTTGTGGTGTCAAACATCACGAACATCTCAAGGATCATCATACATGTCCCCGATATATTATAGTTCATCACGAAGCTCTAGCAGCTTGGTGGTAATGACTTCGGAGAAACATCACTATCTTATCTGGAAGATCAACTCCCACTTGATTCAAATGATTGTTGTACTCAGACAATCTGAGCACAAGCTCAACAATTGAGCTTTTCTCCCTTAGTTTGCAGGTTAAGAAAATCGTCGGAGGTCTTATACCTCTTGACGTGGGCACGAGCCTGAAATTCCAATTTCAGCCCTCAAAACATCTCATATGTTTCGTGACGTTTCAAAAACGTCTTTGGTGCCTCAACTCTAAACCGTTTAACTGAACTATCATGTAGTTATCAAAATGTGTATGTCAGATGTTCGCAACATCCACAGACAACGTTCGAGGTTCAGCACACTGAGCGGTGCATTAAGGACATCAGCCTTCTATGAAGCAATGAGGACAATCCTCAGTTTTCGGACCTAGTCCGCATAATTGCTACTATCAACTTTCAACTAATTTTTCTCTAGGAACTTACCTAAATAGTAGAACTATAGCGTGAGCTACGACATAATTTGCAAAATCCTTTTGACTATGTTCAGGATAATTAAGTTCATCTTATGAACTCCCACTCAGATAGACATCCCTCTAGTCATCTAAGTGATTACATGATCCGAGTCAACTAGGCCGTGTCCGATCATCACGTGAGACGGACTAGTCAACGTCGGTGAACATCTTCATGTTGATCGTATCTTCTATACGACTCATGCTCGACCTTTCGGTCTTCTGTGTTCCGAGGCCATGTCTGTACATGCTAGGCTCGTCAAGTTAACCCTAAGTGTTTTGCATGTGTAAAACTGTCTTACACCCGTTGTATGTGAACGTAAGGATCCATCACACCCGATCATCACGGCGTGCTTAGAAACGACGAACTGTAGCAACGGTGCACAGTTAGGGGAGAACACTTCTTGAAATTTTAATGAGGGATCATCTTATTTACTACCGTCGTTCTAAGCAAATAAGATGTATAAACATGATAAACATCACATGCAATCAAATAGTGACATGATATGGCAAATATCATATAGCTCCTTTGATCTCCATCTTGGGGCTCCATGATCATCTTGTCACCGGCATGACACCATGATCTCCATCATCATGATCTCCATCATCGTGTCTCCATGAAGTTGTCACGTCATCTATTACTTCTACTACTACAGCTAACGGTTAGCAATAAAGTAAAGTAATTACATGACGTTTATGTTGACACGCAGGTCATGAATAAGTTAAGACAACTCCTATGGCTCCTGCCGGTTGTCATACTCATCGACATGCAAGTCGTGATTCCTATTACAAGAACATGATCAATCTCATACATCACATATATCATTCATCACATCCTTTTGGCCATATCACATCACATAGCATACCCTGCAAAAACAAGTTAGACGTCCTCTAATTGTTGTTTGCATGTTTTACGTGGCTGCTATGGGTTTCTAGCAAGAACGTTTCTTACCTACGTAAAGACCACAACGTGATATGCCAATTGCTATTTACCCTTCATAAGGACCCTGTTCATCGAATACGATCCGACTAAAGTGGGAGAGACAGACACCCGCCAGCCACCTTATGCAACTAGTGCATGTTTGTCGGTGGAACCGGTCTCACGTAAGAGTACGTGTAAGGTTGGTCCGGGCCGCTTCATCCCACGATGCCGCCGAATCAAGATAAGACTAGTAACGGTAAGCATATTGAACAAAATCAACGCCCACAACTACTTTGTGTTCTACTCGTGCATAGAATCTACGCAATAGACCTAGCTCATGATGCCACTGTTGGGGAACGTAGCATAAATTCAAAATTTTCTTACGTATCACCAAGATCTATCTATGGAGAAACCAGCAACGAGGGGAAGGAGAGTGCATCTACATAGCCTTGTAGATCGCTAAGCGGAAGCGTTCAAGTGAATGGGGTTGATGGAGTCGTACTCGTCGTGATTCAGATCACCGATGATCCTAGTGCCGAACGGACGGCACCTCCGCGTTCAACACACGTACAGCCCGGTGACGTCTCCCATGCCTTGATCCAGCAAGGAGAGAGGGAGAGGTTGAGGAAGACTCCATCCAGCAGCAGCACAACGACGTGGTGGTGATGGAGGAGCGTGGCTATCCTGCAGGGCTTCGCCAAGCACCACAGAAGAGGAGAAGAACTTGGGAGAGAGGGAGGGGCTGCACCAAAGGCAAAAGGTGTGTTTGAGAGGCCCTCCTACCCCACTATATATAGGGATCCCAAGGGGGGGGGGGTGCGTCAGCCCCTAGGAGATCCAATCTCCAAGGGGGCGGCGGCCAGGGGAGGAGTCCTCCCCCCCAAGGCACCTAGGAGGTGCCTTCCCCTGCTGGGACTCTTCCTTTAGGGTTTCCCCAGGCGCATGGGCCTCTTGGGGCTGGTGCCCTTGGCCCATGTAGGCCAAGGCGCACCCCCTACAGCCCATGTGGCCCCCCGGGGTAGGTGGCCCCACCCGGTGGGCCCCCGGGACCCTTCCGGTGGTCCCCGTACAATACCGATGACCCCGAAACTTGTCCCGATGGCCGAAACAGGACTTCCTATATATAAATCTTTACCTCCGGACCATTCCGGAACTCCTCATGACGTCCGGGATCTCATCCGGGACTCCGAACAATATTCGGTAACCACATACAAGCTTCCTTTACAACCCTAGCGTCATCGAACCTTAAGTGTGTAGACCCTACGGGTTCGGGAGACATGCAAACATGACCGAGACGTTCTCCGGTCAATAACCAACAGCGGGATCTGGATACCCATGATGGCTCCCACATGTTCCACGATGATCTCATCGGATGAACCACGATGTCAAGGACTTAATCAATCCCGTATACAATTCCCTTTGTCTATCGGTATGTTACTTGCCCGAGATTCGATCGTCGGTATCCAATACCTAGTTCAATCTCGTTACCGGCAAGTCTCTTTACTCGTTCCGTAACACATCATCCCGTGATCAACTCCTTGGTCACATTGCGCATATGATGATGTCCTACCGAGTGGGCCCAGAGATACCTCTCCGCTTATACGGAGTGACAAATCCCAGTCTCGATTCGTGCCAACCCAACAGACACTTTCGGAGATACCTGTAGTGCACCTTTATAGTCACCCAGTTACGTTGTGACGTTTGATACAGCCAAAGCATTCCTACGGTATCCGGGAGTTGCACAATCTCATGGTCTAAGGAAATGATACTTGACATTAGAAAAGCTTCAGCATACGAACTACACGATCTTTGTGCTAGGCTTAGGATTGGGTCTTGTCCATCACATCATTCTCCTAATGATGTGATCCCGTTATCAACGACATCCAATGTCCATGGTTAGGAAACCGTAACCATCTATTGATCAACGAGCTAGTCAACTAGAGGCTTACTAGGGACATGGTGTTGTCTATGTATCCACACATGTATCTGAGTTTCCTATCAATACAATTATAGCATGGATAATAAACGATTATCATGAACAAGGAAATATAATAATAACCAATTTATTATTGCCTCTAGGGCATATTTCCAATAGCATCATCCCTTCCTCTTAATGGAAAACCAACGCAGTGCTAAAAGAGGTAGCACCCGCCATGCCCCGCGTCCGAGCCCATGCCCGTGGTCACCTCACACTCGTCGCGACCCTTGCCCGCGTCGTCGGCTACACCTGCCTATGCGTGCTGCCCTTCCACGCGCTCACGTGGCCGTGCCTCCTCCCCTCTCATTTCTGCCCGTGGATGCGCCCAGCCCACGCTGCGGCCCTGCCGTGCATGTGCGCGCGCACCCGCGCGCTCCTGTTGCTGCTGGCTTCTGCTGCTGCTTGCTCTGCGTGCTGTGCTGCTTCTGCTGCTAACACTACTGCTGCCTCCTCTTCCCTACTACTCATGCCGCGCGCCGTGCTCGCACACCGCTGGTGGCTGTGACCCAGCCACCCCGACCAGCCGCGCCTCCCTGCCCGTCGCCGCTACCTCCCACCTACAGCCACCGCCGCCGTTGCTGCTAGCTCCGCCTGCCGCTGCAGCCTCACTGCGCCGCGCGTAGGCCTCCGCCTCCTCCCCCAGCCGGCGTCGTGGACGCCGGCGGCCGCGCCAATGGCCTCGCCCGATGTCGCGCACTGGCTCCCCCAGTCGGGTGCCCAGCGCCTGGCTCCACTCCGTAACCGCGCGCCCGTTAAGGCCTTGGGCCAATGACATGAGGGGCCCACACCCCAGAACGTTAAAACAAAAAGAATTAAAAATAATAATTAAATAATTAAAATATTAAAATGTTAATTAATTAATTAACTTAATTAATCTAGTTTAATTAAACCTAATTAACCTGCTAATAATACTAACTATTATTAATTGGTTAACAACCTATGACGAGTGGGACCCACATGTTAGATTGACCGGTCAATGGTCAGAGTTGGCCGCTGACGCCATGCCGACATCATGCTAACGTCATAATTGTATTTTCTAATTTAATTAATTCTCCTAATCCTAAAAATGATTTAAATCTTTAAAAATTAATATAAAATAATCCGTAACTCGGACGAAAATACTTTGTACATGAAAGTTGCTCAGAACGACGAGACGAATCCGAATACGCAGCTCATTCATCCGCCACACATCCCTAGCATAGCGAACATGCAACTTTCCCTCTCCGGTTCATCTGTCCGAAAACGCGAAACACCGGGGATACTTTCTCGGATGTCCCCCTCCTTCGCTGATATCACCTCCTACCGCGTTAGGGCACCCCTAGCACAGCTACTTGTCATGTCATGCATCGCTATGCATCTGTTTGCATTATATTCATTGTTTCTTCCCCCTCTTCTCTCTGATAGACTATGAGACTAACGCCGTTGCTGGTGCCCCGATTGACTATGGTGTTGACGACCCCTCTTTCTTGCTAGAGCAACCAGGAAAGCCCTCCCCTTGATCACCAGATATCGCCTATTCTTCTCTCTACTGCTTGCATTAGAGTAGTGTAGCATGTTACTGCTTACCATTAATCCTATTCTGTTGCATAGCCTGTCATTGTTGCTACAGTTGTTGATACCTTACCTGCATTCCTAAATGCTTAGTTTAGGATGCTAGTTTATCATAAGTGGCCCTACATTCTTGTCAGTCTACCATGCTATACTATCGGGCCGTGATCACGTCGGGTGTTGATCACGGGTATATACTATACATATTACACATGATACATGTGGTGACTAAAGTCGGGCCGGCTCGTGGAGTACCCGCGAGTGATTCACGGATTGGGGGCTGAAAGGACCTTTGTCCTGATGGCCGTCGATGTCAAAATCGGCGGATCCCGGGTAGGGGGTCCCGAACTGTGCGTCTAAGGATCGATGGTAACAGGAGGCAGGGGACACGATGTTTTACCCAGGTTCGGGCCCTCTTGATGGAGGTAAAACCCTACGTCCTGCATGATTGTTCTTGATAATATGAGTAGTACAAGAGTTGATCTACCACGAGATCAGAGAGGCTAAACCCTAGAAGCTAGCCTATGGTATGATTGTATGTTGTATATATGATCTATCGACTAGCCGGGCCCTGGTTTATATAATGCACCAGAGGCCTAGGATAACAAGAGTCCTAGCCGAATACGCCGGTGGGAGAGGAGTCCTTGTCTTGATCACCAAGTCTTGTGGAATCTTCCTTGTATGCGGCAGCTGTTGGGTAACGTAGTAATTTCAAAAAAATTCCTATGCACACACAAGATCATGGTGATGCATAGCAACGAGAGAGGAGTGTTGTCTACGTACCCTCGTAGACCGAAAGCGGAAGCGTTAGCACAACGCGGTTGATGTAGTTGTACGTCTTCACGGCCCGACCGATCAAGCACCGAAACTACGACACCTCCGATTTCTAGCACACGTTCAGCTCGATGACGATCCCCGGACTCTGATCCAGCAGAATGTCGGGGAAGAGTTCTGTCAGCACGACGGCGTGGTGACGATCTTGATGTTCTACCGTCGCAGGGCTTCGCCTAAGCACCGCTACAATATTATCGGGGATTATGGTGGAGGGGGGCACCGCACAGGGCTAAGAGATCAATGATCAATTGTTGTGTCTATGGGGTGCCCCCTGCCCCCGTATATAAAGGAGCAAGGGGGAGGAGGTGCGGCCAGGCAAGGGGCGCGCCAGGAGGAGCCCTACTCCCACCGGGAGTAGGACTCCCCCCTTTCCATGTTGGACTAGGACTTGGAGGGGGAAGGAGAGAAAGAGGGGAAAGGAAAGGGGGGGCGCCCCCCTCCTTGTCCAATTCGGACTTGGGGGGGGGAGGGGCGCGCGGCTGCCCCTTGGCCTCCTCTCTACTTCCTCCACTAGGCCCATTAAGGCCCATTAGGTTACCGGTGGTTCCGGTAACCTCCCGGTACTCCGGTAAAATGCCGATTTCACCCGGAACACTTCTGATGTCCAAACATAGGCTTCAAATATATCAATCTTTATGTCTCGACCATTTCGAGACTCCTCATCATGTCCGTGATCACATCCGGGACTCCGAACAACCTTCGGTACATCAAAACATATAAACTCATAATGAAACTATCATCGTAACGTTAAGCGTGCGGACCCTACGGGTTCGAGAACAATGTAGACATGACCGAGACACGTCTCTGGTCAATAACCAATAGCGAAACCTGGATGCTCATATTGGCTCCTACATATTCTACGAAGATCTTTATCGGTCAGACCGCATAACAACATACATTGTTCCCTTTGTCATCGGTATGTTACTTGCCCGAGATTCGATCGTCGGTATCTTAATACCTAGTTCAATCTCGTTACCGGCAAGTCTCTTTACTCGTTCTGTAATACATCATCCCGCAACTAACTCATTAGCTGCAATTCTTGCAAGGCTTAAGTGATGTGCATTACCAAGAGGGCCCAGAGATACCTCTCTGACAATCAGAGTGACAAATCCTAATCTCGAAATACGCCAAGCCAACAAGTACCTTTGGAGACACCTGTAGAGCATCTTTATAATCACCTAGTTATGTTGTGACGTTTGGTAGCACATAAAGTGTTCCTCCGGTAAACGAGAGTTGCATAATCTCATAGTCATAGGAACATGTATAAGTCATGAAGAAAGCAATAGCAACAAACTAAATGATCAAGTGTTATGCTAACGGAATGGGTCAAGTCAATCACATCATTCTCCTAATGATGTGATCCCGTTAATCAAATGACAACTCATGTCTATGGTTAGGAAACATAACCATCTTTGATCAATGGGCTAGTCAAGTAGAGGCATACTAGTGACACTCTGTTTGTCTATGTATTCACATGTATTACGTTTCCAGTTAATACAATTCTAGCATGAATAATAAACATTTATCATGATATAAGGAAATATATAATAACTTTATTATTGCCTCTAGGGCATATTTCCTTCAGTCTCCCACTTGCACTAGAGTCAATAATCTAGATTACACAGTAATGATTCTAACACCCATGGAGCCTTGGTGCTGATCATGTTTTGCTCGTGGAAGAGGCTTAGTCAGCGGGTCTGCAACATTCAGATCCGTATGTATCTTGCAAATTTCTATGTCTCCCACTTGGACTTAATCCCGAATGGAATTGAAGCTTCTCTTGATGTGCTTGGTTCTCTTGTGAAATCTGGATTCCATTGCCAAGGCAATTGTACCAGTATTGTCACAAAAGATTTTCATTGGACCCGATGCACTAGGTATGGCACCTAGATCAGATATGAACTCCTTCATCCAGACTCCTTCATTTGCTGCTTCCGAAGCAGCTATGTATTCCGCTTCACATGTAGATCCCGCCACGACGCTTTGTTTAGAACTGCACCAACTGACAGCTCCACCGTTTAATGTAAACACGTATCCGGTTTGCGATTTAGAATCGTCCGGATCAGTGTCAAAGCTTGCATCAACGTAACCATTTACGATGAGCTCTTTGTCACCTCCATATACGAGAAACATATCCTTAGTCCTTTTCAGGTACTTCAGGATGTTCTTGACTGCTGTCCAGTGATCCACTCTTGGATTACTTTGGTACCTCCCTGCTAGACTTATAGCAAGGTACACATCTGGTCTGGTACACAACATTGCATACATGATAGAGCCTATGGCTGAAGCATAGGGAACATCTTTCATTTTCTCTCTATCTTCTGCGGTGGTCGGACATTGAGTATTACTCAACTTCACACCTTGTAACACAGGCAAGAACCCTTTTTTTGCTTGATCCATTTTGAACTTCTTCAAAAAAATTTCAAGGTATGTGCTTTGTGAAAGTCCAATTAAGCGTCTTGATCTATCTCTATAGATCTTAATGCCCAATATGTAAGCAGCTTCACCGAGATCTTTCATTGAAAAACTCTTATTCAAGTATCCCTTTATGCTATCCAGAAATTCTATATCATTTCCAATCAATAATATGTCATCCACATATAATATCAGAAATGCTACAGAGCTCCCACTCACTTTCTTGTAAATACAGGCTTCTCCAAAAGTCTGTACAAAACCAAATGCTTTGATCGCACTATCAAAGCGCTTATTCCAACTCCGAGAGGCTTGCACCAGTCCATAAATGGATCGCTGGAGCTTGCACACTTTGTTAGCTCCCTTTGGATCGACAAAACCTTCAGGTTGGATCATATACAACTCTTCTTCCAGAAATCCATTCAGGAATGCAGTTTTGACATCCATCTGCCAAATTTCATAATCATAAAATGCGGCAATTGCTAACATGATTCGGACAGACTTAGCATCGCTACAGGTGAGAAGGTCTCATCGTAGTCAATCCCTTGAACTTGTCGAAAACCTTTCGCAACAAGTCGAGCTTTGTAGACAGTAACATTACAGTCAGCGTCAGTCTTCTTCTTGAAGATCCATTTATTCTCAATTGCTTGCCGATTAACAGGCAAGTCAACCAAAGTCCATACTTTGTTCTCATACATGGATCCCATCTCAGATTTCATGGCTTCTAGCCATTTTGTGGAATCTGGGCTCACCATCGCTTCTTCATAGTTCGTAGGTTCATCATGATATAGTAGCATGACTTCCAGAACAGGATTACCGTACCACTCTGGTGCGGATCTTACTCTGGTTGATCTACGAGGTTTGGTAGTAACTTGATCTGAAGTTTCATGATCATTATCATTAGCTTCCTCACTAATTGGTGTAGGTGTCGCAGAAACCATTTTCTGTGATGAACCACTTTCCAATAAGGGAGCAGGTATAATTATCTCTCAAGTTCTAATTTCCTCCCACTCACTTCTTTCGAGAGAAACTCCTCTAGAAAAACTCCGAATTTAGCAACAAAAGTCTTGCCTTCGGATCTGTGATAGAAGGTGTACCCTACAGTCTCCTTTGGGTATCCTATGAAGACACATTTCTCCAATTTGGGTTCGAGCTTATCAGGTTGAAGCTTTTTCACATAAGCATCGCAGCCCCAAACTTTCAGAAACGACAACTTTGGTTTCTTGCCAAACCACAGTTCATAAGGCGTCGTCTCAACGGATTTCGATGGTGCCCTATTTAACGTGAATGCAGCCGTCTCTAAAGCATAACCCCAAAACGATAGCGGTAAATCAGTAAGAGACATCATAGATCACACCATATCTAATAAAGTACGATTACGATGTTCGGACACACCATTACGATGTGGTGTTCCGGGTGGCGTGAGTTGCGAAACTATTCCGCATTGTTTCAAATGTAGACCAAACTCGTAACTCAAATATTCTCCTCCACGATCAGATCGTAGAAACTTTATTTTCTTGTTACGATGATTTTCAACTTCACTCTGAAATTCTTTGAACTTTTCAAATGTTTCAGACTTATGTTTCATTAAGTAGATATACCCATATCTGCTTAAATCATCTGTGAAGAATAAAGATGTCCGCCACGAGCCTCAACATTCATTGGACCACATACATCTGTATGTATGATTTCCAACAAATCCGTTGCTCTCTCCATAGTACCAGAGAATGGCGTTTTAGTCATCTTACCCATGAGGCACGGTTCGCATGTACCAAGTGATTCATAATCAAGTGGTTCCAAAAGTCCATCAGTATGGAGTTTCTTCATGCGCTTTACAGCAATATGACAGTGCCACAAATAAGTTGCACTATCATTATCAACTCTGCATCTTTTGATTTCAACATTATGAATATGTGTATCACTACTATCGAGATTCATCAAAAATAGACCATTCTTCAAGGGTGCATGACCATAAAAGATATTACTCATATAAATAGAACAACCATTATTCTCTGATTTAAATGAATAACCGTCTCGCATCAAACAAGATCCAAATATAATGTTCATGCTCAACGCTGGAACCAAATAACAATTACTTAGGTCTAATACTAATCCCGAAGGTAGATGTAGAGGTAGCGTGCCGACCACGATCACATCGACTTTGGAACCATTTCCCACGCGCATCGTCACCTCGTCCTTAGCCAATCTTCGCTTAATCCGTAGCCCCTGTTTCGAGTTGCAAATGTTAGCAACAGAACCAGTATCAAATACCCAGGTGCTACTGCGAGCATTAGTAAGGTACACATCAATAACATGTATATCACATATACCTTTGTTCACTTTGCCATCCTTCTTATCCGCCAAATACTTGGGGCAGTTCCGCTTCCAGTGACCAGTCTGCTTGCAGTAGAAGCACTCAGTCTCAGGCTTAGGTCCAGACTTGGGTTTCTTCTCCTGAGCAGCAACTTGTTTGCTGTTCTTCTTGAAGTTCCCCTTCTTCTTCCCTTTGCCCTTTTTCTTGAAACTGGTGGTCTTATTGACCATCAACACTTGATGCTCCTTCTTGATTTCTACCTCCGCGGCTTTTAGCATCGCGAAGAGCTCGGGAATAGTCTTATTCATCCCTTGCATATTATAGTTCATCACGAAGCTTTTGTAGCTTGGTGGCAGTGATTTAAGAACTCTGTCAATGACATAATCAACAGGAAGATTAACCCCCAGTTGAGTCAAGTGATTATGATACCCAGACATTTTGAGTATATGTTCACTCACAGAACTATTCTCCTCCATCTTGCAGCTATAGAACTTATTGGAGAATTCATATCTCTCAATCCGGGCATTTGCTTGAAATATTAACTTCAACTCCTGGAACATCTCATATGCTCCATGACGTTCAAGACGTTGTTGAAGGCCCGGTTCTAAGCCGTAAAGCATGGCACACTGAACTATCGAGTAGTCATCAGCTTTGCTCTGCCAAACGTTCATAACATCTGGTGTTGCTCCTGCAGCAGGCTTGGCATTTAGTGGTGCTTCCAGGACGTAATTCTTCTGGGCAGCAATGAGGATAATCCTCAAGTTACGGACCCAGTCCGTGTAATTGCTACCATCATCTTTCAACTTTGCTTTCTCAAGGAACGCATTAAAATTCAACGGAACAACAACACGAGCCATCTATCTACAATCAAACATAGACAAGCAAGATACTATCAGTTACTAAGTTTATGATAAATTTAAGTTCAATTAATCATATTACTTAAGAACTCCCACTTAGAAAGATATCCCTCTAATCCTCTAAGTGATCACGTGATCCAAATCAACTAAACCATGTCCGATCATCACGTGAGATGGAGTAGTATCAGTGGTGAACATCACTATGTTGATCATATCTACTATATGATTCACGCTCGACCTTTCGGTCTCCGTGTTTCGAGGCCATATCTGTTATATGCTAGGCTCGTCAAGTTTAACCTGAGTATTCCGCGTGTGCAACTGTTTTGCACCTGTTGTATTTGAATGTAGAGCCTATCACACCTGATCATCACGTGGTGTCTCAGAACGAAGAACTTTCGCAACGGTGCATACTCAGGGAGAACACTTATACTTTGATAATTTAGTGAGGGATCATCTTATAATGCTACCGTCAATCAAATCAAGATAAGATGCATAAAAGATAAACATCACATGCAATCAATATAAGTGATATGATATGGCCATCATCATCTTGTACTTGTGATCTCCATCTCCGAAGTACCGTCATGATCACCATCGTCACCGGCGCGGCACCTTGATCTCCATCGTAGCATCGTTGTCGTCTCACCAATCTTATGCTTCCACGACTATCGCTACCGCTTAGTGATAAAGTAAAGCATTACAACGCGATTGCATTGCATACAATAAAGCGACAACCATATGGCTCCTACCAGTTGCCTATAACTCGGTTACAAAACATGATCATCTCATACAATAAAATTTAGCATCATGTCTTGACCATATCACATCACAACATGCCCTGCAAAAACAAGTTAGACGTCCTCTACTTTGTTGTTGCAAGTTTTACGTGGCTGCTACGGGCTTTGCAAGAACCATTCTTACCTACGCATCAAAACCACAACGATAGTTTGTCAAGTTGGTGCTATTTTAACCTTCGCAAGGACCCGGCGTAGCCACACTCGATTCAACTAAAGTTGGAGAAATTGACACCCGCCAGCCACCTGTGTGCAAAGCACGTCGGTAGAACCAGTCTCACGTAAGCGTACGTGTAATGTCGGTCCGGGCCGCTTCATCCAACAATACCGCCGAACCAAAGTATGACATGCTGGTAAGCAGTATGACTTATATCGCCCACAACTCACTTGTGTTCTACTCGTGCAAATAACATCAACGCATAAAACCAGGCTCGGATGCCACTGTTGGGTAACGTAGTAATTTCAAAAAAATTCCTACGCACATGCAAGATCATGGTGATGCATAGCAACGAGAGAGGAGAGTGTTGTCTATGTACCCTTGTAGAACGAAAGCGGAAGCGTTAACACAACGCGGTTGATGTAGTCGTACGTCTTCATGGCCCTACCGATCAAGCACCGAAACTACGGCACCTCCGAGTTCTAGCACACGTTCAACTCGATGACGATCCCCGGACTCCGATCCAGCAGAATGTCAGGGAAGAGTTTCGTCAGCACGACGGCGTGGTGACGATCTTGATGTTCTACCGTCGCAGGGCTTCGCCTAAGCACCGCTACAATACTATCGGGGATTATGGTGGAGGGGGGCACCGCACACGGCTAAGAGATCAATGATCAATTGTTGTGTCTATGGGGTGCCCCTGCCCCCGTATATAAAGGAGAAATGGGGAGGAGGTGCGGCCAGGCAAGGGGCGTGCCAGGAGGAGTCCTACTCCCACCGGGAGTAGGACTTCCCCCCTTTCCATGTTGGACTAGGACTTGGGGGGAAGGAGAGAAAGAGGGGAAAGGAAAGGGGGGGGGCGCCGCCCCCCTCCTTGTCCAATTCGGACTTGGGGGGGGGGAGGGGCGCGCGGCTGCCCCTTGGCCTCCTCTCTACTTCCCCCACTAGGCCCATTAAGGCCCATTAGGTTACCGGGGGTTCCGGTAACCTCCCGGTACTCCGGTAAAATGCTGATTTCACCCGGAACACTTCCGATGTCCAAACATAGGCTTCCAATATATCAATCTTTTTGTCTCAACCATGTCGAGACTCCTCGTCATGTCCGTGATCACATCCGGGACTCCGAACAACCTTCGGTACATCAAAACATATAAACTCATAATGAAACTATCATCGTAACGTTAAGCGTGCGGACCCTACGGGTTCGAGAACAATGTAGACATGACCGAGACACGTCTCCGGTCAATAACCAATAGCGGAACCTGGATGCTCATATTGGCTCCTACATATTCTATGAAGATCTTTATCGGTCAGACCGCATAACAACATACGTTGTTCCCTTTGTCATCGGTATGTTACTTGCCCGAGATTCGATCGTCGGTATCTTAATACCTAGTTCAATCTCGTTACCAGCAAGTCTCTTTAATCGTTCAATAATAAATCATCCCGCAACTAACTCATTAGCTGCAATGCTTGCAAGGCTTAAGTGATGTGAATTACCGAGAGGGCCCAGAGATACCTCTCCGACAATTGGAGTGACAAATCCTAATCTCGAAATACGCCAACCCAACAAGTACCTTTGGAGACACCTGTAGAGCACCTTTATAATCACGTAGTTATGTTGTGATGTTTGGTAGCACACAAAGTGTTCCTTCGGTAAACGGGAGTTGCATAATCTCATAGTCATAGGAACATGTATAAGTCATGAAGAAAGCAATAGCCACAAACTAAACGATCAAGTGCTATGCTAACGGAATGGGTCAAGTCAATCACATCATTCTCCTAATGATGTGATCCCGTTAATCAAATGACAACTCATGTCTATGGTTAGGAAACATAACCATCTTTGATCAACGAGCTAGTCAAGTAGAGGCATACTAGTGACACTCTGTTTGTCTATGTATTCACACATGTATTATGTTTCTGGTTAATACAATGCTAGCATGAATAATAAACATTTATCATGATATAAGGAAATATATAATAACTTTATTATTGCCTCTAGGGCATATTTCCTTCAGTAGCTGTCCGGACTGGCCCATGAGTATACGGCCATGGGGGTCCTCGGCACAATCCAACTGATCGGGAGATGACGTGATGAGTACCCCCTAGTCCAGGACACCGTTAGTAGCCCCCTGAACCGGTCTTCAAGTTAGGGATGCTCCTCGATTATTCCGAACTGCTCTTCATCTTTGATCGTCGGTCTTGAAAACTGGTTCAACAAATCTTCTCATCTTCGATCTTGAGGATCACCGAAGTGCATCCGACGAGTTTACACGTCGGGTATCCGAGGAGCCCCTTTAAGTTTCCGGCCTTTATAAATGCCTTGTTATTTTTATGCCACACCTTGGGTTTGAAGTTGTTCCCGGGAGGCAGTGTCCTCTTGCGTCCGAGCTCTAACGCCGGACTGCATTCGAGGTATCTTTTGCAGCCGAGCACCAATGTCGAACTGCTTTCGAGCTCCAACGCCGAAATGTATCCGAGCTCCAATGCCAGACTATGTCCAAGCTCCAACGCCGGACTATATCCTAGAAGTCATAGATCATCTTGGTCCAAAAAAGTTGAAGGAGTTTAGCCGAGCTTAATGCTGGAAATGCCCTCTATGGAGCTAGCCGCTAGCGCCCGAGCATTATGCCGGACTGCTTCCAAGGTGGTGCACCACCCCGACCGCGGGCTGATTTATTGTGAATATTTTTAACTGGTGCAGTTTATTCTTTGCCGATGTATATCCAGTAGCCCTCTAGGTGTGTATCAGTCTAAAACCCGAGATGCACATGAAGGCAAGCATAAAGCCGCTATTCCTAGTAGCCCCCGAGACTCAGGTCGATGCGCGAAATCGGCCTGAGGATCAACTCCTAGCTCGGCAGCATACATAGGAATAAAAACGCAGTGTAATATATTAGAGATAATGGTGATCGGCGAACGGGCCCCTAAGAGAGGGTCGTGAGAAGTCGCCGTGATATATAGCTTGATGCCAGATAGGTCCAGATGGTACTTATTGCTGTCCAAAGACGCGCTTCCCATAGTTCGATCAAGCCGAACACTGAGCCCTTTGAATTTTCTGCATTGAATAGGCAATGCAGTAGCCCCCGAGACACTGGTCGGGTGGCAACACCAGATCAGGGGATTGATGTGACCCTTTAATATTTGTAAATAATGAGCGCAAAGCCCAGTAGCCCCCGAATCTTAATGTGGGCACAGGTGGCCGAATTAAGGATCGATATCTAGAGTAAAATCACAGATTATGTGTAATGATTCTATGTATCCAAGTACTTTACATCATTATTTTGACTCCATTGTGACCGTTTATCAGTTGAAAGTGGCCCATCGTCGGCTTCTACCCCTTGGTAGATACTATGTAGGGCGTTTCCGCAATAACAAAGCAACCCTTAGCCGATGTCTCGGTGCCCGAAGGCGGTTGTGTTAGCGGAAACGAGGCAATCAGATATGCGGGCTTTAAAACTTTCGCTTAGTCATAGGAGCTTTAAACTGGGGAAGCTAGCTATGAGCCCCCGATTACTGTTCGGCGACATCCGAGGTCAAGCCGTAAACACTCCAGCCAATGTTATGAACGGCCCGTCATTTAACATAGTCATCGGATCGCTGACCAGTTTACGCCTATTGTGATAGTCAGTTTTCGGCTTTCTCCACTGAGGTGCTTGACCATGCGAGCTGGAAGCACAATCGCAGTGGTTCTCCATTTGCACACCTAGCCGAACAAAGCAGAACGTAGGAGGCAAGCACAGGAGCCGGGCAACCCAACTATTGACCGAAGACACAATTCGAAACCAATGCATATATAGCAATATCCGAGAATGTTTTTGCCGAATCCCTAAAGGTGTCCGACGTTGCACTACGAGACTAATGCTGGAAATGGACAAATAGTTTAAAAGTGCCATCGGCTCGAAAAGCCAAAAAACTTATTCAAAAGTTTAATGTCCCAACTAGATCAAGTGTTCGGTGCCAATCCGAAAATTAGACTTGAGAAAAAAGTGCTTCTGCCGTGCTTTAACATGACACATCCTATCTCAAGACCTCAAGAGGGTCAGCCTACGGCTTCAACCTCCTATCCCGAAGGCGGAGTACTTCTCATTAGTCCAGTTTAGCAAACTAAACTCTAGCGGTTTCAAGAGAGAAATTAGGCTCCTCAGCTAGTGACCACATACTTGTGTCGAAAAAAGGAATGATAAATAATAATAATAATAATAATAATAATAAAAACTTTGCAACGACTAAGAAGAAAAACACTTATTATAAAACGACTCAAATAAACTTAAGAGCCCCCAAGTGACTTGGGTAAAAGAATGATTGCATGTACCGAAGTACTTATATCATATCTATGTTCACCCGAACTTTAAACGCGTCTTAACCGACTGTTGGCTTCTCCCTCTTCGGTCAAGGACCGAAAAGTGTTATGTACTCCACCTGTCGAGAATATCGACGGTGTTTCCAATAACCAAGCAATCAGGCCATAAGGCTGTAACAGACAAAGCGCGCTCAGGGAACTTATGCTATATTACTGCGAAGTGTAAGAAGCATCTTCGAAGAAAATAGTACCCCACCGATACCTTTCTTCGGTGCTCATTGTTACTATGAGACTTGTGCAATAGATTTTTTGTACTCATGAGTTCCGTTGTGTGCCGACCATCATTGAAAACTATAAGAGCGCTAGCTTTCGGCTTCACCCAGTCTGAGGTCCGGCTCGGATGACCCGATTGTGACAATCACAGAGGTGCTCCCTTTACTCCCTATCCGAACAATCGGGAACGTAGGTGTAAACACAGGAGCGAGGCAACCGAGCTTGCAAATCACTTAAGTCAATATGGTGCATATTGTGGCCTAATACATGAACAAGGAACGAAGCAGTACAAGTATAATCATATGCAAGAGGAAAGGCTTCATGAAGGAAGCCCCCAAGTGAACTGGGTATTTGAATTTGTGCGCCACAAACGTAGTTTGGACAAGGAAATTTTTTACAAGCAACTTTTTTTCCAAAAAGGTATAATGCTTGGTCGAACCGAACACAAGTTAAATTTTTTAAAACTTGGAGCATGAAGGCAACTTAGCTGGTTAATGTGTTCGGTATTGACGACGCGGTCCGAGCTTGATGCGGGACAAGGTTCCATTCCCCAAGCCGGTCCCAAGGTGGCGAAGCAAAGAGCTCGGCACTCCGAAGTGGTGACAAAGCACGGTCAATGCAGGCCGGCAGAGTGATGGCGAAGTCCCCGACGTGGGGTAATGAAGTGTTGATGAAGCCCCCCGTCCAGCCAAGGTGATGTCAAAGGATATAGTCCGGCCGGATCATTTTCCTGTGCACAAAAAATAGTGCAAACTAGAGATAATAGTAATAATAATAAAAAAAATCATTGCATAATAAATAATTTATGAAAAGTGAGTAATAAAAGAAATATGGCCTGGCGCCGAAGTCAATGTTGATGCAGGGCGTCAGCGTGATGCGGTAAAGGCGTGGCAAAGCCTGAATTCATAGGTTGGTCCGAGTTCCGGATGCGGCGTTCGTCGGACTATGTACGGAAACTGACTGAACCACGATGCAATCGTCGTTAATGCGGCTACCATTTGATAGACCTGCGTACATATGATGGACAAACTAGAGTAATAATTCCTTGGGAAAAATGAACCCAAACAAGCAAAAAATACTAGGATTAATAGCACCTGGTTTATTTGTTGTAGCGATCCGAAGAAAGGTGATTCCCAAAATTGGGACTCGATCCGCACACCCATTGCTTGATGGGCGATAAAGTGATGGCCTGGTGATTCTGGCAAAGGTTGGCTTGCCGAGGCGAAGCCCTCGGTCCAGCTAACGTGACGAAGCTGGTCGGCTGGTGATGCCGAAGCCACTAGAGTATGTTGATGAAGAAATAGCCAAGTCCCCGGTCTAGCCGAGGTGACGGAGCAGGCCAGTGAGGAGTAGTTGTAGCTGCCATGTCAGCCGAGGTGTTGAAGTAGTTCGGCGTGATGGACATTAGCTCGAAGAAGCAACAGTGCAGCCATGCCGACCCAGGTCGTAACTTGTGACGCGACCAATGCTGGTTTGATGAAGTGACCATGCGGTGATGCCGGTGTGCCTGCTCCATGTAATCCGTGGGGCAGCGATGTTGGTGATGATTTTATCCTTGGCGATTCCGAACTATTATTCGGCTCGCCGAGGTGAGGATCCAAAGAAGTTGAGCTCGGCTTAAAAAGTGACGACATGTCTAGCGCAGGTCGGCAGTCGTGGAGCTATATTGCCGGACTGGTTTGACACCAGCGTGATGGCGAAGATTACCTCAGAGGAGGCTTAAAATTTTATGGGCACGTGTTTAAAGACGACGCACAATACCCTAGAAAATAATTCCTCTAAAAAGGTTTTCCAATATCATGTTCATAAAGAAACATGAATTCGGGTTGGATCCGTATTCGCGCAGAAAATAGATCCGAAAATTGGTCCACTCATCGGAAGGTTCCCGGAGTTTGAACCGTCGGATCGAGCTGAAATTTGGAGGGGTGGTAGATATGCGAATTCTGCAGTAGATGAACGGTTGGATCTTCCAAAGGACCTCCGAGTTGGGCTCTGGAGACCACGCCCTAAACTCGTCCAGATTCCCGTCCAGATTTGACAGGGTTCCGCTATATCGTAGATTGTGAGAGATTCCTCCATCGAAACTTGACGAAATTTTCCAGGGTTGTTATAGACTCAATTCCGCACAATTCCACTGAAGCGATCGTTAAAACGACACTCGAGGAGGCGGTGGCAGAGGATACGCGCTCGCTGTCCAGAAAAATAACACGGTCGCCCGAGGGCAACGTTGACGTTGAGCCCCCGGGCTCCATGGACGATTCCTCCATGATCTTGATAGAGATCGGAGTTGGTGTTGATGAAGGCCCTCGTCCGAACATGATGATCGGAGGTAGGGCACAGTCCTTTGGTCAAGCCAAGGTGACCAGTCGAGCCGGTGACGAAGATATCGACGTCGCGGTTAATTTGCAGACGAGCCATCGATCCTTTTGTCGATCACACAGCGGAACTCTCAATGAAAGCACCAATGTCGGTGTCAAAACCGGCGAATCTCAGGTAGGGGTTCCCGAACTGTGCGTCTAAGGATTAATGGTAACAGGAGGCAGGGGACATGATGTTTTACCCAGGTTCGGGCCCTCTTGATGGAGGTAAAACCCTACGTCCTGCTTGATTGTTCTTGATAATATGAGTAGTACAAGAGTTGATCTACCACGAGATCAGAGAGGCTAAACCCTAGAAGCCAGCCTACGGTATGATTGTATGTTGTATATATGATCTATCGACTAGCCTGGCCCTGGTATATATAATGCACCACAGGCCTAGGATAACAAGAGTCCTAGCCGAATACGCCGGTGGGGGAGGAGTCCTTGTCATGATCACCAAGTCTTGTGGAATCTTCCTTGTATGCGGCAGTTGTCCAGACTGGCCCATGAGTATACGGCCATGGGGCTCCTCGGCCCAATCCAACTAATCGGGAGACGACGTGATGAGTACCCCCTATTCCAGGACACCGTCAACGGCCCTCTGGGTGGATCTTTGCGGCAGAGTGATAGGGCAGGTTGAGACCACCCAGGAGAGAGGTGGGCCTGGCCCTGGTCGGCGTTCGTGGTTACTTTAAAATAACACACTTAACGAGATCTTGGTATTTGATCTGAGTCTGGCCACTGGCCTATACGCACTAACCAACTACGCGAGAACAATTATGGGCACTCGACGTCATGGTATCAGCCGAAGCCTTCGTGACGCCAGCGACTGAGCGGCGCACGCCGGGTTGGACTGGAACGCCTGCTCTTGTATAAGGGAGGCTAGGTCTGCTCGCCGGCCGCGTATGCAACGTGCAGGTGTGCAATGGGCGATGGGCCCAGACCCCTGCGCCATAGTATTTAGACCGGCATGATGACCTCTCTATTGTGCCTAGGTAGGGCTACGATGTGTTGATCTTCCGAGGTCAGGCATGACCCAGGAAAGTGTGTTCAGACAAAGGGGATCGAGCGTGTTGGGAAATGTGGTGCACCCCTGCAGGGAAGTTGATCTATTCCAATAGCCGTGTCCCTCGGTAGAAGGACGACCCAGAGTTGTACCTTGACCTTATGACAACTAGAACTGGATACTTAATAAAACACACCCTTCCAAGTGCCAGATACAACCGGTGATCGCTCTCTCACAGGGCGACGAGGGGAGGATCACCGGGTAGGGTTATGCTATGCGATGTTACTTGGTGAACTTACCATCTACTCTCTTCTACATGCTGCAAGATGGAGGTTGCCAGAAGCGTAGTCTTCAATAGGACTAGCTATCCCCCTCTTATTCCGGCATTCTGTAGTTCAGTCCACATATACTACCCCCTTTCATTGATACCAATGCATATGTAGCGTAGCTCCTTGCTTGCGAGTACTTTGGATGAGTACTCATGGTTGCTTTGCTCCCCCTTTTCCCCCTTCCTCTATTCGATTGTTGTGACCAGACATTGGAGTCCAGGAGCCAGACACCACTGTCGATGATGACTGCTACTACTCGGGAGGTGCCTACTACTACGTGCAGGCCGCTGACAACGACCAGGAGTAGTTTAGGAGGATCCCGGGCAGGAGGCCTGCGCCTCTTTCGATCTGTATCCCAGTTTGTGGTAGCCATCTTATGGCAACTTGTTTAACTTATGTCTGTACTCAGATATTGTTGCTTCCGCTGACTCGTCTATGATCGAGTTCTTGTACTCGAGCCCTCGAGGCCCCTGGCTTGTAATATGATGCTTGTATGACTTATTTTTATTTGTAGAGTTATGTTGTGATATCTTCCCGTGAGTCCCTGATCTTGATCGTACACGTTTGCGTGTATGATTAGTGTACGATTGAATCGGGGGCGTCACAGTCGGTGCAGCATTCTTCTACCGCAGCAGCAATGATTTCCGGTTCAGTAGCTGCAACACCAGCTGGGGCAGGAGGCCCTGCGCCACCGCCGGTTCAAGTTTTGTCTGATTTATTCGACACTTTGGCAACATTGATGGCAGCTGAGGTTAATCCGGCAGATCAGGATCATCATAGCGCAGAAATTGCAAACGTGAAGGATCAGATAGCTCAAGCTAAGGTAGATCTGGCAGCAGAGAACACCAGGATGGCCACAGAGCAGGCCGAGTTAGAGGCACGGGCTTACCGGTTTATGCTGGATCAGAGCACATCAAACGATGTCATGAGGAGAAGGTATCGGTTTCACATGCCTCCGGTTTACGAGGCAAGGGATCTCTTTAACACGCTAGGGGCAGGAACCAGTAACCAGCCAGTGGTAAACCGGGTGGAGGCACCTGGAATGGGGGCGCCGGTTCAGCCGCGCATGTTGGATCTGCCTCGTCAGAACAATGTCCTGTCATAGCACGTCTCAACGCCTTCGGGTCATTACTCTAACCCGTTGGATAACATCGTTGCCGCCGCTTCACGATTGGCAGCTCTCCCGATCGAAGACGAGTCTCCAGTAGTAGTTGAAACACGATGGGCTAGAGAGCTCCTTCAAATAGCTTTAACTCAACAGCAGGCTTATTCATACAGTCGCGAGAGGATTCATTCCACCCCCTGCCCAAGTCGGAGGTACAACAGGCATATTGATGAGCCGGTAGTGTCAAGCAGTGCGCGAAACCATAACCCGCCACGAGGGCATAACCTGGCGGGCGGCGGTGCTAATGCCCAGGATGTGGTGGATCATGGTAGAGCACGTCGAGAAGCCGAGTTAGCAACGCAATACGCGGCCCGTCAGCTTACTCCGGTTCTTCCAACCACTCCGGTGGAACCAGGTGTGGTTTTCAGTTCTTTGGGGGTGCCATGTCTCACCCCAGCCTTACATAACATGCGGCTGCCCAAGGATTTCAAGGGTCCTTGTAAGGTGCCCAATTACACTACCGATTTACCCCCCGAATCATGGGTTGAGAGCTATGAGATGGCGATGGAGATGCTGGACGTGGATGATGCGGCATGTGCTAAGTACTTCACCATGATGCTGGAAGGAACAGCTCGTACCTGGTTGAAAAGTTTACCAGCTAAGTCCGTTGGGTCATGGGCTGAGTTAAAAAGCCCGTTTATCCAGAATTTCAAAGATACGTGCAAGCAGCCCATGTCAATTGTGGACCTAGCTGCCTGTTTTCAAGAGGAAGGGGAGTCTACAACCCATTGGGTGAAGTGAGTCTCAGCTATTCTGCATTCATCATACCGCATCAATGCTGATACGGCAGTCTTAACATTGGAAGGCAATTGCCGGTTTACGCCTTTGAAGCTGAAGTTGGGAAGACTCAAGCGTCACTGATGTGACATGGCAACACTTATGGCAGCTCTGGTTAAGTATGCCAACTCGGATAGTACCAAGGACCCTGAGTCTGATGATGAAAAGCCGGGGAAGGGAAAGAAGAATGGCAGTACCAAGGGGCAGCAGCATAACCCGGCGGGTCATGGGAACAACGGTAAGCGCAAGGCAGATAACAGTTTGGATTTTGTGGCGAACACCAACATGAAGGATAATGGTCAGCGCCGTAAGGGTAAACCGCCCCCACGGAGTGGAGGATCATGTCCCAATCTTGAGCGCCTATTAAACCAGCCTTTCCCAAAGCACGGGTCGCGAGAAAGGCCAGCTACGCACCTTTGGAAGGATTGCTTTATTATGCGGGAGTTCAAAAATTCGAATCTTTTCCAATACGACCATGGACCGCCCGGCGGTTCAGGAGGCGGTTCTCATGGGCCGGGTTATGGTGGAGGCAGCTCCGGTTCAGGATTTCAAGGCAACCAAAACGGACATGGCAATCAAGGTAGTCAGGGCAACCAAGGCGGCTATAATCATCAGGGGAGTCAGCAGCAGCAACAATCGGGTTATCAGAGTAATCCGAAGCAGTTGAATAGTGGGCAATACCATGTCTTCACCACCAGCTTATGTAAGTGCGATCGGAAGCTTCATAAAAGGGCAGTAAACTCCGTTGAACCGGCAGTGCCCCGTTATTTGCGCTGGTCTAAACAACCCATTTTGTGGAGTCGAGAGGATCATCCACCCTGGGTTGATAATCTGGGTCATCTGGCATTAGTGGTGGCACCTCAGGTTGGGGGTATAAGTTCACCAAGGTACTCATGGATGGAGGGAGCAGTATCAATATCCTTTATTATGATCCATCACATGGGGTTGACAGATAAAAATCTTAAACCGTCGAACACCGTTTTTCATGGTGTGGTGCCTGGTAAATCGGCGTACCCAGTTGGTAAGATAGCTCTAGAGGTTGCTTTTGGAGATGATCATGATTCAAGATCAGAGACATTGACTTTTGAAGTGGTGAAAATCAAGAGCCTGTATCATGCCCTGTTTGGACGGTCGGCTTATGCTAAGTTCATGGCAAGGCCCTATTATGTTTATCTGCAGCTTAAGATGCCAGGTCATAAGGGGACCATCACAGTGCATGGGAGCCGGAAGATTGCTTTGGACTGTGAAGAAGGTGATGCAGCCTATGCTGAGTCGGTTTGTGCAACAGAGGAGTTGAAGTTCTACAAGGACAATGTTGATCCGGAAGATATGACTTCTCTGAAAAAGCCAACTACAGAGCATGATCCGGCTTTGAAGTTTAAATCGGCTAAGGAGACTAAGCTGGTTGACTTTGTTCCTGGCGATTCATCGAGGCAGTTCAGCATCAGCGCCAACCTGGATCCGAAATAGGAAAGCGCGCTCATCGAGTTCATCCATGAGAACTGGGACATCTTTGCATGGAAACCTTCTGATATGCCAGGTGTACCGAGGGAACTCGCTGAGCACACTCTTAATATAGATCCTAAGTTTAAACCGGTCAGACAGTTTCTCCGCCGCTTCAATGAATAAAGGCGCAAGGCTATTGGTGAGGAGGTAGCCCGGCTCTTGGCAGCAGGGTTTATTGTGGAGGTTTTTCAGCCCGAGACGCTAGCTAATCCGGTGCTGATACTTAAGAAGAACAGCACTTGGCGCATGTGTGTGGACTACACAGATTTGAACAAGGCTTGTCCAGCTGATCCCTTTGCTCTCCCTCGTATTGATCAAATCATTGATGCTACGACGGGTTGTGACCGTTTGTGTTTTCTGGACGCTTATTCTGGTTATCATCAGATCAAAATGATAGTTAAAGACCAGGAGAAGACAACTTTTATAACTCCCTTTGGAGCCTTCTGCTATGTATCTATGCCTTTTGGGCTCAAGAGTGCCCAGGCGACTTATCAGTGCTGTGTGCATAATTGTCTTCATAATCAGATCAGGCGCAATGTTCATGCTTATGTAGATGATATTGCGGTGAAGTCCAGAAAAGAGGAGACGTTAATAGATGACTTAAAGGAAACATTTGATAATCTCCGGGTCTATAAGATGGTGCTTAATCCGACCAAGTGTGTTTTTGGTGTTCCGGCAGGCAAGCTATTGGGTTTTCTGGTGTCTAACAGGGGCATTGAAGCTAATCTGGAAAAGATCAAAGCTATTATGTCTCTAGCTAAACCGGCGTGTATTAACGATGTTCAGCGTCTGGCGGGTCGTGTTGCAACATTGAGCTGGTTTATCAGCCGTTTGGGAGAAAAAGCAATCCCTCTGTATCAGATGATGAAGAAGAGAAACAATTTTGTTTGGAGTGATGCTGCTAATGCGGCATTTGAGGACTTGAAGAAACAATTAGCTGAGCCACCTATCCTTGCGGCTCCGGTCGATAAAGAACCACTTTTGTTATATGTGGCTGCTAATGCCCGGGCTGTTAGTGTGGCCATTGTGGTTGAGCGCAAGGAGGCTAGGAAGGAGTATCCGGTTCAACGGCCGGTTTATTATATCAGTGAGGTGCTTACTGAATCCAAACAAAGGTACCCACATTGGCAGAAACTGGTGTATGGAGTTTTTATGGCAAGCCGGAAGCTCAAGCAGTATTTTCAGGGTCATCCTTCACTGTGGTCAGTTCTGCCCCCTTGGGGGATATCATCCAAAACAGGGAAGCAACTGGCCGGGTTGCCAAATGGGCCATTGAGCTTGTACTTCACGGGTTAAAATATATGCCTCGCACGGCGATCAAGTCCCAAGCACTTGTGGATTTCATCAATGACTGGACAGAGTTGTAGGCACTGGAGGAAAAGCCAGATAACACTTATTGGACTATTCATTTTGATGGGTCTAGACAATTGGAGGGCTCGGGGGCTGGAGTCGTATTAACTTCCCCACGAGGTGATAAGTTTTGTTATGTTCTCCGTTTAATGTTCCCTTGCACTAACAATGCAGCTGAATATGATGCCTTGGTCCATGGTCTTCGAATGGCTAAGGAGATGAATTTAAGCCGGGTTAAGTGCTTTGATGACTCGGACCTGGTAGCTCAACAAGTGTCCGGCACTTGGGATTCCAAGGATCCACTCATGGTGGCGTATTGACGAGAGGTGGACATGGTGGCTGGTCATTTCAAGGGTTATTAGGTCGACCATGTAGACCGACGAAAGAATGAAGCAGCGGACACTTTAAGTCGTTTGGGCTCTCAACGTAAACCAGTACCACCTAATGTTTTTTGGATGTTTTGCATAACCCGTCGGTCAAGCTACCTACAGAGGAGGATTTGGCTGTTCCTGACCCGGAAGCTCAATTGGTGGCGGCTCTTCATGTTATCCCAGATTGGACAGTCCCATATTTGGCGTATATGCGTGGCGAGTTACCGAAGGATGAAACCTTGGCCAGGAAGATAATCCGGCGGTCCAAGTCAATGACTATTGTCAATGGGGAATTGCCATCATTGCAGTATAACATGGGCGTTTCAGCGTTGCGTATCTCCTTAAGAAGGCCGTGAGATTTTGCATAAGATCCACGAAGGAGATTGTGGTCGCCACGCTGGTTGAAAATCCTTGGTAGCCAAAGCTTTTCGTCATGGATTCTATTGGTTGACGGCTCATGCTGACGTTGAGGACTTGGTGAAAAGGTGCGATGGTTATCAGAAATTTTCACGCCGAGCCCATGTTCCGGATCAAGAGTTGAGGATGATTCCAATCACTTGGCCATTTGCAACTTTGGGGCTGGATATGGTTGGGCCCTTTAAGAGGTCCAAGGACAAGAAGACCCACCTTCTGGTGGCGGTTGATAAATTCACCAAGTGGGTGGAGGCAGAGCCAGTCAGTAAGTGTGATGCAGCTACGACGGTTCAATTCATCAAAAAGGTGATCTTCCGTTTTGGTTTTCCACACAACATCATAACCGATAATGGTACTAATCCATCCAAGGGTGCTATGGAAGAATTTTGTTAACGTGAGCACATCTAGCTTGACGTGTCATCAGTGGCTCACCCCAATCTAATGGTCAAGCAGGGAGAGCCAATCAAGAGATTTTGAGAGGCATCAAGCCCCGGCTTATGGTTCCTTTAAAGCGGACGCCGGGTTGTTGGATGGAGGAGTTACCTTCTGTGTTATGGAGCATCAATACCACACCGAACAGATCTATGGGTTACACACCTTTCTTCATGGTTTACGGAGTAGAGGCGGTTCTTCCTAGTGACATTCGTCATGACTCGCCCCGTGTGGCGGCTTATGTTGAAGGTGATAATGAGAAAGCACGTCAGGATTCACCTGACCTGTTAGATGAGGAGCGTGATATTACGGCGGCTCATTCGGTGATTTACCAGCAAGACCTGCGTCGTTATCATAGCCTCCGGGTTAAAACCAGAACTTTTCAAGAAGGAGATCTGGTGCTCCGGCTCATCCAGGATCAGACAGATATGCATAAGTTGTCCCCACCTTGGGAAGGACCTTTTGTGGTCAGCAAAAATCTGCACAACAGATCATACTACCTTATCGATGTTCGAGAGCACAAAGACTCACGTAAATCGGAGGAGGAGACCCAACGGCCGTGGAATATAGCTCATCTTCGGCCTTACTATACTTGAGCCACAGGCTCTTCTTATGTACATAGTTATGACAATGTATATATTATGATCAGTATAATAAACCGGAGCCTCAACTAAAGCGGGGTCTCTGTTGTTTTTCTGACATCATGTGTGATTGATACGTCTTCGTCGTATCTAATTTTCCAAACACTTTTGCCCTTGTTTTGGACTCTAACTTGTATCATTTGAATGGAACTAACCCGGACTGACGCTGTTTTCAGTAGAATTGCCATGATATTGTTTTATGTGCAGAAAACAAAAGTTCTCGGAATGACCTGAAACTCCACAGAATATCTTACAATAAATAATAAAAAATCCTAGCCAAATATGAAGACCAGGGGCCCACACCCTTTCCACGAGGGTGCCCCCCCTAGGACGCGCCCCCTACCTCATGGCCCCCCTGGAGACCTCCCGACTCCAACTCCAACTCTATATATCTGCTTTCGGGGAAAAAAATAGAGGAGAATATTTCATCGTGTTTTATGATATGGAGTCACCGCCAAGCCCTAAAACCTATCAGGAGGGCTGATCTAGAGTCCGTTCGGGGCTCCGGAGAGGGGGATTCGTCGCCGTCGTCATCATCAACCATCCTCCATCACCAATTTCATGATGCTCACCGCCATGCGTGAGTAATTCCATCGTAGGCTTGCTGGACGGTGATGGGTTGGATGAGATTTTTCATGTATTCGAGTTAGTTTTGTTAGGGTTTGATCCCTAGTATCCACTATGTTCTGAGATTGATGTTGCTATGACTTTGCTATGCTTAATGCTTGTCACTAGGGCCCGAGTGCCATGATTTCGGATCTGAACCTATTATGTTTTCATCAATATATGAGAGTTCTCTATAGTCACCTATTATGTGTTATGATCCGTTAACCCCGAAGTGACAATAATCGGGATACTTACCGGTGATGACTGTAGTTTGAGGAGTTCATGTATTCACTATGTGCTAATGCTTTGTTCCAGTTCTCTATTAAAAGGAGGCCTTAATATCCCTTAGTTTCCATTAGGACCCCGCTGCCACGGGAGGGTAGGACAAAAGATGTCATGCAAGTTCTTTTCCATAAGCACGTATGACTATATTCAGAATACATGCCTACATTACATTGACGAATTGGAGCTAGATCTGTGTCACCCTATGTTATGACTGTTACATGATGAACCACATCCGGCATAATTATCCATCATTGATCCGATGCCTACGAGCTTTCCATATATTGGTTTACCCTTATTTACTTTCTCGTTGCTATTGTTACAATCACTACAAAATACCAAAAACATTACTTTGCTTTCGTTACTCTTTTGTTACCGTTACCATCACTATCATATTACTTTTCTACTAAACACTTTGCTGCAGATACTAAGTTTCCAGGTGTGGTTGAATTGACAACTCAGCTGCCAATACTTGAGAATATTCTTTGGCTCCCCTTGTGTCGAATCAATAAATTTGGGCTGAATACTCTACCCTCGAAAGCTGTTGCGATCCCCTATACTTGTGGGTCATCAAGACTAATTTCTGGCGCCGTTGCCGGGGAGCATAGCTCTATTCTTTGAGTCACTTGGGATTTATATCTGCTGGACACTATGAAGAACTTGAAAGACGCTAAGACAACAATTTATCCCTCAACTACGAGGGGAGGTAAGGAACTACCATCTAGCTTTGCACTTGATTAACCTTCTGTTTTGAGTAAGCTTGCGACACCTACACCTGCTTCTGCTATTCGTTCTCATATGTTGCATGTTATTGATGATGGTACTTCTGCTATACATGATTGCTACCTCTTGAGCTTGCGTTGGTTTTCCCCGAAGAGGAAGGGATGATGCAGTAGAGTAGCGTAAGTATTTCCCTCAGTTTTTGAGAACCAAGGTATCAATCCAGTAGGAGGCCACGCTCAAGTCCCTCATACCTGCACAAAACGATAGCTACTCGCAACCAACGCGATTAGGGGTTGTCAATCCCTTCACGGTCACTTACGAGAGTGAGATCTGATAGATATAATATTTTTGGTATTTTTGGTATAGAGATGCAAAGTAAAAAGTAAAATGCAAAGCAAAATTAAAGTGATGGAGATTGATATGATGAGAATAGACCCGGGGGCCATAGGTTTCACTAGTGGCTTCTCTCAAAAGCATAAGTATTCTATGGTGGGTGAACAAATTACTGTTGAGCAATTGACATAATTGAGCATAGTTATGAGAATATCTAGGCATGATCATGTATATAGGCATCATGTCCGTGACAAGTAGACCGAAACGATTCTGCATCTACTACTATTACTCCACTCATCGACCGCTATCCAGCATGCATCTAGAGTATTATGTTAAAAACAGAGTAACGCTTTAAGCAAGATGACATGATGTAGAGAGATAAATTCATGCAATATGAAATAAACCCCATCTTGTTATCCTCGATGGCAACGATACAATACGTGCCTTGCTGCCCCTTCTGTCACTGGGAAAGGACACCGCAAGATTGAACCCAAAGCTAAGCACTTCTCCCATGGCAAGAACTACCAATCTAGTTGGCCAAACCAAACGGATAATTCGAAGAGACTTGCAAAGATAACCAATCATACATAAAAGAATTCAGAGAAGATTCAAATATTATTCATAGATAGACTTGATCATAAACCCACAATTCATTGGTCTCAACAAACACACCGCAAAAAGAAGATTACATCGAATAGATCTCCACGAGACAGGGGGAGAACTTTGTATTGAGATCCAAAAAGAGAGAATAAGCCATCTAGCTACTAACTATGGACCCGAAGGTCTGAGGTAAACTACTCACACTTCATCGGAGAGGCTATGGTGATGTAGAAGCCCTCCGTGATGACGGCCCTCTCCGGTGGAGCTCCGGAACAGGCCCCAAGATGGGATCTCGTGGATACAGAAAGTAGCGGCGGTGGAATTAGGTTTTTGGCTCCTCTTCTGATCATTTGGGGGTACGTAGGTATATATAGGAGGAAGGAGTATGTCGGTGGAGCACCGAGCGGCCCACGAGGCAGGGGGCGTGCCCTAGGGGGGCGCCCCCCACCCTCGTGACCGCCTCTTTGACTCCTTGGAGTAGGGTCCAAGTCTCCTGGATCACGTTCGGTGAGAAAATCACGTTCCCGAAGGTTTTATTCCGTTTGGACTCCGTTTGATATTCTGTTTCTCCGAAATACTGAAATAGGCAAAAAAACAACAATTCTGGGCTGGGCCTCCGGTTAATAGGTTAGTCCCAAAAATAATATAAAAGTGGAAAATAAAGCCCAATATAGTCCAAAATAGTAAATAATATAGCATGGAGCAATAAAAAATTATAGATACGTTGGAGACGTATTAGGCATCCCCAAGCTTAATTCCTGCTCGTCCTCGAGTAGGTAAATGATAAAAAGAGAATTTTTGATGCGGGGTCCTACTTGGCATAATTTCAATGCAAATTTTCTTAATTGTGATATGAATATTCAGATTCAAAAGATTCAAGACAAAAGTTTATATTGACATAAAATAATAATACTTCAAGCATACTAACAAAGCAATTATGTCTTCTCAAAATATCATGACCAAAGAAAGTTATCCCTACAAAATCATATAGTCTGGCTATGCTCTATATTCACCACACAAAGTATTTAAATCATGCACAACCCCGATGACAAGCCAAGCAATTGTTTCATACTCTAACTTTTTCAGAACTTTTTCCATCTTCACGCAATACATGAGCGTGAGCCATGGATATAGCACTATAGGTGGAATATAATGGTGGTTGTAGAGAAGAAAAAAAGAGGGGAAGATAGTCTCACATCAACTAGGCGTATCAACGGGCTATGGAGATGCCCATCAATAGATATCAATGTGAGTGAGTAGGGATTGCCATGCAACGGATGCACTAGAACTATAAGTATATGAAAGCTCAAAAAGAAACTAAGTGGGTGTGCATCCAACTTGCTTGCTCATGAAGACCTAGGGCAATTTGAGGAAGCCCATCATTAAACATTCCCACTAGTATATGAAAGTGACATAACATGAGAGACTCTCTACTATGAAGATCATGGTGCTACTTTGAAGCACAAGTGTGGTAAAAGGATAGTAACATTGCCCCTTCTCTCTTTTTCTCTCACTTTTTTTTATTTGGGCCTTTTCTCTTTTTATGGCCTCTTTTTATTTGGGCTTCTTTGGCCTCTTTTATTTATTTTTGTCCGGAGTCTCATCCCGACTTATGTGGGAATCATAGCCTCCATCGTTCTTTCCTCACTTGGGACAATGCTCTAATAATGATGATAATCACACTTTTATTTTTCTTATAAATCATCAATTACAACTTGATACTTAGAACAAAATATGACTCTATATGAATGCCTCCGGCGGTGTACCGGGATATGCAATATGACAATGATGAATGTGTCATGATAAACGGAATGGTGGAAAGTTGCATGGCAATTTATCTCGGAATGGCTATGGAAATGCCATGATAGGTAGGTATGGTGGCTGTTTTGAGGAAGGTATATGGTGGGTGTATGATACCGGCGAAAGATGCGCGGTATTAGAGAGGCTAGCAAAGGTGGAAGGGTGAGAGTGCGTATAATCCATGGACTCAACATTAGTCATAAAGAACTCATATACTTATTGCAAAAATCTAGAAGTTATCAAAGCAAAGTATTACGCTTATGCTCCTAGGGGGATAGATTGGTAGGAAAATACCATTGCTCGTCCCCGACCGCCACTCATAAGGAAGACAATCAATAAATAATTCATGCTCCGACTTCATCACATAACAGTTCACCATACGTGCATGCTACGGGAATCACAAAATTTAACACAAGTATTTCTCAAATTCACAACTACTCAACTAGCATGACTCTAATATTATCACCTCCATATCTCAAAACAATTATCATGCTTCAATCTTTTCTTAGTATTCAACACACTCAAAAGAAAGTTCCACAAATCTTGAATACCAAGCATATTATTATTAAGCAAATTACCATGCTATTAAGAGACTCTCAAAATAATTTAAGTGAAGCATGAGAGATCAATAGTTTCTGTAAAACAAATCCACCACCGTGCTCTAAAAGATCTAAGTGAATCACATAGAGCAAAATTATAACGCTCAAAAGATATAAGTGAAGCACATAGAGCAAAACTACATAGCTCAAAAGATATAAGTGAAGCACATAGAGTATTCTATCAAATTTTAATTCATGTATGGCTCTCTCAAAAGGTGTGTACAGCAAGGATGATTGTGTAATACTAAAACACAAATACACAAATAATACAAGACGCTCCAAGCAAAACACATATCATGTTGGTGAATAAAAATATAGCTCCAAGTAAATTACCAATGGAAGTGGACGAAAGAGGGGATGCCTTCCGGGGCATCCCCAAGCTTTGACTTTTTGGTGTCCTTGGATTATCTTGGGGGTGACATGGGCATCCCCAATCTTAGGCTCTTGCCACTCCTTGTTCCATAATCCATCAAAAGAATTCACCCAAAACTTGAAAACTTCACAACACAAAACTTAAAGTAGAAAACTCGCGAGCTTCGTTAGCGAAAGAAAACAAAAAACCACTTCAAGGTACTGTAATGAACTCATTCTTTATTTATATTGGTGTTAAACCTACTGTATTCCAACTTCTCTATGGATTATAAACTATTTTACTAGCCATAGATTCATCAAAATAAGCAAACAACACATGAAAAACAGAATCTGTCAAAAACAGAATAGTCTGTAGTAATCTGTAGCTAGCGCAATATCTGGAATCCCAAAAATTCTAAAATAAATTTCTGGACGTGAGTAATTTATCTATTAATCATCTGCAAAAAGAATTAACTAAATATCACTCTCCAAATAAAAATGACAGCAGTTCTCATGAGCACTAAAGTTTCTCTTTTTTACAGCAAGTTCAACAAGACTTTCCCCAAGTCTTCCCAACGGTTCTACTTGGCACAAACACTAATTAAACACAAAAAACACAACCGAAATAGAGGCTAAATAATTTATTTATTACTAAACAGGAGAAAAAAGTAAGGAATAAAAATAAAATTGGGTTGCCTCCCAACAAGCGCTATCATTTAACGCCCCTAGCTAGGCATAAAAGCGAGGATAGATCTAGGTTGTGCCGTAGTAATAAGATAGATCGGTGAAACTCATTTCATATTCTCTATGTTCAGCAGCAAGTTTTCTTTGAGGCAAGAAAAATTAATCAAAAGGGCTAAATTTAATAGGACAGAAGTCCCCAAGATCAATTTTAGGAGGTATAGGTTCCTCTTTCGGCCCTTCGTATTGTACAACTAATTCATCATTATAAGCATTCTTTTGACAGAACCTTGTGAGCCTAAACTCAAGAGAGCATCATAGCTCATTATTTTGAATAGCCAAATCATCATTAAGTTCAGAGATTCTATCAATTAAAATATTGATTGGCACCTTTTTTTTAAGGTTTTCATTAAAAGCAACATAGTCAAGAGATTGAAAGCGCATAATTTCTTCTTGATCAAAGAGGATAGATTCTATGGGAGGACGACCAGCGTCCACCCTATAGTGCGCAAAGATTTCTTTGGCTTCTTTTATTATAAATCTGAATTCATGAGCCAAAAATATAGTAGCGGCACACTTAACAGAAGAATGCTCGATATTAGAAAATTCTAGGAAAACTCTTTGTATAGATGGGTGCATATGCATAAATTGCCTTTCAAGTTCAACGATAAGCATGGAAATAGCGTCCGCAAGACAACTAGTTCTATGGAGAATAGAACCGCCCATAGAGGGAAAGGCACCGGCACAAGTAAAGAAATCTTGAATAACTCCTTTTCCAATAATATTACCACTACCGATTCAAAATCTTTTTGTATGGTAGGTAGGGGGTTCTTCAGCAGGAGCATCAGAATTTTCCATGATATTGTTATCGCCCATATCGGCGATAACTTCCCCAATTTCAGACATAACGACAAGCAAGCAATCCAACATACGAGCAAACAAAAGGCAAGCGGGAAAGGAGAGGGAGGATAGAGAGAGAGAGGGCGAATAAAACGGCAAGGGTGAAGTGGGGGAGAGGAAAACGAGAGGCAAATGGAAAATAATGTAATGCGAGAGATAGGGATTGTGATGGGTACTTGGTATGTTGACTTTTTGCGTAGACTTCCCGGCAATGGCGCCAGAAATCCTTCTTGCTACCTCTTGAGCTTGCGTTGGTTTTCCCCGAAGAGGAAGGGATGATGCAGCAGAGTAGCGCAAGTATTTCCCTCAGTTTTTGAGAACCAAGGTATCAATCCAGTAGGAGGCCACTCTCAAGTCCCCCGTACCTGCACAAAACGATAGCTACTCACAACCAACGCGATTAGGGGTTGTCAATCCCTTCACAGTCACTTACGAGAGTGAGATCTGATAGATATAATATTTTTGGTATTTTTGGTATAGAGATGCAAAGTAAAAAGTAAAAGGCAAAGCAAAATTAAAGTGATGGAGATTGATATGATGAGAATAGACCCGGGGGCCATAGGTTTTACTAGTGGCTTCTCTCAAGAGCATAAGTATTCTACAGTGGGTGAACAAATTACTATTGAGCAATTGACAGAATTGAGCATAGTTATGAGAATATCTAGGCATGATCATGTATATAGGCATCACGTCCGTGACAAGTAGACCGAAACGATTCTGCATCTACTACTATTACTCCACTCATCGACCGCTATCCAGCATGCATCTAGAGTATTATGTTAAAAATAGAGTAACGCTTTAAGCAAGATGCCATGATGTAGAGAGATAAATTCATGCAATATGAAATAAACCCTATCTTGTTATCCTCGATGGCAACGATACAATACGTGCCTTGCTGCCCCTTCTGTCACTGGGAAAGGACACCGCAAGATCGAACCCAAAGCTAAGCACTTCTCCCAAGGCAAGAACTACCAATCTAGTTGGCCAAACCAAACGGATAATTCGAAGAGACTTGCAAAGATAACCAATCATACATAAAAGAATTCAGAGAAGATTCAAATATTATTCATAGATAGACTTGATCATAAACCCACAATTCATTGGTCTCAACAAACACACCGCAAAAAGAAGATTACATCGAATAGATCTCCACGAGAAAGGGGGAGAACTTTGTATTGAGATCCAAAAAGAGAGAATAAGCCATCTAGCTACTAACTATGGACCCGAAGGTCTGAGGTAAACTACTCACACTTCATCGGAGAGGCTATGGTGATGTAGAAGCCCTCCGTGATGACGGCCCTCTCCGGCGGAGCTCCGGAACAGACCCCAAGATGGGATCTCGTTGATACAAAAAGTTGCGGCGGTGGAATTAGGTTTTTGGCTCCTCTTCTGATCGTTTGGGGGTACGTAGGTATATATAGGAGGAAGGAGTATGTCGGTGGAGCACCGAGGGGCCCATGAGGCAAGGGGGCGCGCCCTAGGGGGGCGCCCCCACCCTCGTGACCGCCTCTTTGACTCCTTGGAGTAGGGTCCAAGTCTCCTAGATCACGTTCGGTGAGAAAATCACGTTCTCGAAGGTTTTATTCCGTTTGGACTCCGTTTGATATTCTGTTTCTCCGAAATACTGAAATAGGCAAAAACTGCAATTCTGGGCTGGGCCTCCGGTTAATAGGTTAGTCCCAAAAATAATATAAAAGTGGAAAATAAAGCCTAATATAGTCCAAAACAGTAGATAATATAGCATGGAGCAATCAAAAATTATAGATACGTTGGATACGTATCAATGATACTTATGATGAAACTACTTCTATGCTTGATACTACTGTGCCACTTGGTGATTTTCTCGAGGAACGACTTGCTAGGGCTAGAGAGATTGAAAATATTGAATCTGATTATGATGATGAAAGTGATGATGAAGAATCACTTGTTATTCCTAAGGGTTATTTATTTGATCAAGAATCTTCTTTAGCTATTTTAGCTTGCAAAGATAGATATGAACTCAAAAGGTTATTAGCTAAATGGAATAAGCAATCTCTAAATGCTAGGATGAAACCTGACCCTGCTTCTGCTACTTCACCTATCTTTGTTACTGATAAGGATTATGAATTCTCTGTTGATCCTGATATAATTACTTTGGTTGAATCTGATCCTTTTCATGGCTATGAATCTGAAACTGTTGTGGCACATCTTACTAAATTAAATGATATAGCCACCCTATTCACTAATGATGAGAGATCTCGCTACTTTTATATCCTCAAAATATTTCCGTTCTCATTAAAGGGTGATGCTAAGATATGGTTTAATTCTCTTGATCCTGGTTGTGTGCGTAGTCCCCAGGATATGATTTATTACTTCTCTGCTAAATATTTCCCTGCTCATAAGAAACAAGCTGCTTTAAAGGAAATATACAACTTTGTGCAAATTAAAGAAGAGAGTCTCCCACAAGCTTGGGGGGGCTTCTCAAGTTACTTAATGCTTTGCCTAATCATCCTCTTAAGAAAAATTAAATACTTGATATCTTTTATAATGGACTAACCGATGCTTCCAGAGATTACCTGGATAGTTGTGCCGGTTCTCTTTTCAGGGAAAGAAAACTGGATGAAGCTGAAATCTTATTGAATAATATGTTGACAAATGAAAATAATTGGGCACCTCCCGAGCCAGCTCCTGCTCCAATTAATGATCCTATTCTTAAACCAACTCCGAAGAAGAGAGGTATTCTATTTCTCTGTCCCGAAGATATGCAAGAGGCAAAGAAAACTATGAAAGAAAAAGGTATTAAAGCTGAAGATGTTAAGAATTTACCTCCTATTGAAGAAATACATGGTCTTAATTTACCGCCTATTGAAGAAACATATGATCTTAATCCTTTATTTATTGAAGAACCTCCAGACCTCGATAACCCGACACAGGTAGTAAAGGTAAATTCTCTCTATAGATATGATAAAGCTGAAATCCCATTTACTAAGTTTGCTAGCCCATGCTTAGATGAGTTTGATAAATTTATGGCTAAGCAAGAAGATTTTAATGCTTATTTTGGTAGACAATTGAAATACAATTCAAATATGCTAGGACACTTGGGTGATTATATGGCTAATGTCAAAGGTGAACTTAAACTTATTAGTAAACATGCTTCCATGGTTACTACTCAAGTAGAACAAGTACTTAAAGCTCAAAAGGAATTGCTCAATGAGATGGATAGTAAGAAAAATAATTATGCTGTTAAAGTGGCTACTAGAACTGGTAGATTGACTCAGGAACCTTTGTATCCTGAAGGCCACCCTAAGAGAATTGAGCAAGATTCTCAGAGAAATAATATTGATGCACCTAGTTCTTCTAAAAGGAAGAGAAAGAAAAATGATAGAACTGTGCAAACTTCTAGTGAACCTATTGCTGAACCACCTGATAATCAAAATGATATATCTATGTCTGATGCCGAAACACAATCTGGAAATGAACAAGAACCTAATGAAAATGTTAATGATGATGTTCATAATGATGCTCAACCTAGTAATGATAATGATGTAGAAATTGAACCTGCTGTTGATCTTGATAACCCACAATCAAAGAATCCACGTTATGATAAGAAAGACTTTGTTGCTAGGAAACATGGTAAAGAAAGAGAGCCTTGGGTTCAGAAACCCATGCCTTTTCCTCCCAAACCATCCAAGAAAAAGGATGATGAGGATTTTGAGCGCTTTGCTGAAATGATTAGACCTATCTTTTTGCGTATGCGATTGACTGATATGCTCAAAATGAATCCTTATGCTAAGTACATGAAAGATATTGTTACAAATAAAAGAAAGATACCAGAAGCTGAAATCTCCACCATGCTTGCTAATTATACTTTTAAGGGTGGAATACCAAAGAAACTTGGAGATCCATGAGTACCTACTATACCATGCTCCATTAGAAGAAACTATGTTAAAACTGCTTTATGTGATCTTGAAGCCGGTGTTAGTGTTATGCCTCTCTCTTTATATCATAGACTTGACTTGAATAAGTTGACACCTACTGAAATATCTTTGCAAATGGCTGATAAATCAACTGCTATACCTGTCGGTATTTGTGAGGATGTGCCTGTTGTGGTTGCAAACGTTACTATTTTAACGGACTTTGTTATTCTTGATATTCCTTAGGACGATAGTATGTCTATTATTCTTGGAAGACCTTTTCTTAATACTGCAGGGGCTGTTATTGATTGCAACAAAGGCAATGTCACTTTTCATGTTAATGGTAATGAGCATACGATACACTTTCCGAGGAAACAACCTCAAGTTCATAGTATCAATTCTATCGGAAAAAATCCATCGATTATATTTGGAGGTTTTGAATTTCCTCTTCCTACTGTCAAGAAGAAATATGATATACTTATTATTGGAGATGTGCATATCCCCGTTGAGGTAACCTAGTGTTATTCGAAATTTCTCCGGTTTCATGTTAATCGGAATGAGTTTGTTAACAAGACTTGATCAACCTTGTTAGTGGATTCCTTTTGACGAGCTTGAGATGGATGAAACTAGAAGCACAACCTTCTGTACCCTCTCTATAATTTCTGTTATTTAGTTGAAATAAAGTAAAAATAGTATTTTTTTGTCTATTACCTGATTTATCCGTGCAATATAAAAATGTCCCGAAAATAAAAGTCCTCAGAATGACATGCCAATTTAATATGATTTTTCGGGAATATTTGAGAATTTATGGTGCAAAAATTACCGCAGGGGGAGCTGCCACCTGGTCACGAGGGTGGAGGGCGCGCCCTCTCCCCTGGGCGCGCCCCCTGCCTCGTGGGCCCACGGTGGCCCTCCTCCACTTATTCCTGCACCCATCCTCTTCTTCTTCCTCCCACAAACACGAAAAACCAACTCAAGCACGAGTTCCAACCCTCTTTGCTGTAATTTTCGATCTCCTTGCTCAAAGCACCTCTCACAAAACTGCTTGGGGAGATTGTTCCTTGGTATGTGACTCCTCCATTGGTCCAATTAGTTTTTGTTCTAGTGCTTTATTCATTGCAAATTTTTGCTGCTTAGGTGACCCTGTTCTTGAGCTTGCATGTCAAATTTATATTGTCAAAAGTAGTTTTGATGCATGATATAGGCCTTAGGCACTTGTAGGAGTAGTTGCTATCAATATTATTGAGTTTGGTTTACTTTTATTTTGAAGTTACTAAAAAATTCAGAATTTTTCAGAAAATGATGAGGAGATTATTGAGGGGCTCATCGAGCCAAAGCTCGAAGGACAAGGCACCGAAGCCTAAGTATAATTTGCTGCGCACCGCGGAGGTTCGGGTGTGTGAATGGCCTTCCGAGGATTTCTTAAGAGCAGCCGGGATTTATGAAGATTTTCATGAGTTGGCTCAGACTGCAGGCCTTAACACCTTCCTCCACGACCAATGCGATCAGTATCTCTTTCTCACAAATACCTTTGTGCAAAACTTTCATTTTCATTCTAAGAACTCACCACCTACGGTGGAATTTCATTTATATGATGAGCATAAGGAGATGTCACTTTATGATTTCTGTTGGATTTGTTTAGTCCCTTTTGGGGGCAAGACAGAAGAACCACATCGTGATGATGTGGAGGGATTTATTGACACTATCACTATAGGGGAAACAAGGAAGGTTTCCGATGCACGAATCACTAGCATACATTTTCCTGTTTTACACTACTTTGCATTATTTGCTAGTCGTTGCTTAATTGGTCGCGGAAACTGTGGGAACCTGAGTATCCCTGATATTATTATTTTGCACCACGGCTTATACGGTGATAACTCTTTTAGTATGGGCGGCATTATTGCTAGACGGTTAAGTATGAACCGTACTAAGGGTCCCATCTTTGGAGGCATCTATGCTACACGCCTAGCTGCACATTTTAACATACCTATTAGGCATGCTGAGAAGGAAGAAAAAGTGCTGCCTCGTGTTTATCTAGATTATAAAACTATGGTGGCACATGATTTTATTATTAAGAATAGGGCAGGAGAGCTTAAATACCAATTGTTCTTTAATAAACATCATCCTGAGACTATTACCTTGCCTGCTCCTTCTTTGTTTGATTTGACTGTAGGCACGTACCTTGTTCCGTTGATGGCTATTCACGCCTACCGGAACCCTGCACCAGCCGAGGAGCCAGAACCGGAACCACAATTTGATCCTTCACGACAGTCTAACTATCAGTGGAATCCGGAGATGATTGCCAGCCAGTGGCAATCGGAGCCTTCTTCTTCCTCATCGCAGTACGACCCCAACTATTATTATGGATATCAGCCAGTCCAGCCATGGCCATAGATCAACTTAGGCCAAAAGTCTAAGCTTGGGGGAGTACGTATTTCTCATCGACATTACATTTATGTTCACACACACTCATTGCTAGATGTCGATGCTCATACTTTTTCATTGTATCATCCATGTCAGTTTATTTCCTTTTATACTTTCTTCTTGTGTGTTTAATAAACCTTAAGAAAAAACCAAAAAAATAGTTGTAGCTTTTAATTAATTTACTTTTCTTGCTATAGTAATAATTAAAAAGAAAACCCAAAATATTTCCCGTTCTTCTTTTGCTTGTTGGGAGCTTTCTCGTGTAAATAGTTTTATTTCTTTTCCTTCTTTGGGGGTCGATAGGAGAAGACCATAATTAAATTGTTGAAGTGGCTCTTATATGCTTTATTGTTGATTTAACCAAGCGCCCATATTGCTTTGTCTTCTCCTGTTTATTGAATGCTCGCAGATTCCAGCTTAGTCCAATGCACGTGCACTCTTATTATTATTCACATCGTTCGGTCGTGCAAGTGAAAGGCAATTATGATGATATATGATGGACTGACTGAGATGAGAAAAGCTGGTACGAACTCGACCTCTTTTGTTTTTGTAAATATGATGAGTTCATCGTTCTTGATTCAGCTTGTTATGAATAAACATGTTTGCAATGACAATTAGAGATCGTAGTTGCTTGTGCCATGCTTGATTAGCTATGAGTTATAATGGTTTACCTTGCGTGCCAACATGCTATTGAGATGGTTATGATGTGGTATGATGGGGTGGTATCCTCCTTTGAATGATTTAAGTGACTTGACTTGGCACATGTTCACGCATGTAGTTGAAACAAATCAAGATAGCCTTCACAATATTTATGTTCATGGTAGATTATATCCTACTCATGCTTGCATCCAATGTTTATTAATTTTAATGCATGTACATGGCTGTTGTCGCTCTCTAGTTGGTCGCTTCCCGGTCTTTTGCTAGCCTTCACCTGTACTAAGCGGGAATACTGCTTGTGCATCCAATCCCTTAAACCTCAAAGTTATTCCAGATGAGTCCACTATACCTTCCTATATGCGGTATCTACCTGCCGTTCCAAGTAAATTTGTATGTGCCAGACTCTAAACCTTCAAATAATCATCATGTTTTGTATGCTTGAATAGCTCATGTATCAACTAGGGCTGCCTGTATCTTCCATGCTAGGCGGGTTATTCTCAAGAGGAGTGGACTCCGCTCCTCACTCACGAGAAAATGGCTGGTCACCGGGATGAATCTATTTCAAAACCGAGCTCTAGCACCTCTACAAATCCCTGCTTCCCTCTGTGAAGGGCCTATCTATTTACTTTTATGTTGAGTCATCACCCTCTTATTAAAAGCACTAGCTGGAGAGCGCAGCTGTCATTTGCATTCATCACTGTTAATTTATATTGGGTGTGACTATGATTGGATCTCTTTTACCATGAATTACAATGTCTAGTCAGTCCTTGATCTTTAAAGGTGCTCTGCATTTATGTTTTGCGGTCTCAGAAAGGGCTAGTGAGATACCATCTTGTTATATCATATTATGATTGTTTTGAGAAAGTGTTGTCATCCGAGATTTATTATTATGGCTTGCTAGTTGATTATGCTATTGATATGGGTAATCCCGCGACCTAAGAATTATTGCAAATATGGTTAGTTATAATCCTTGCTGAAAACATGAATGCTAGCTTGACATATTTACAACAACAAGAGCAAACAGAGTTTGTAAAAGTTTTTCTTTATTTCTTTTAGTTTGTCAACTGAATTGCTTGAGGACAAGCAATGGTTTAAGCTTTGGGGAGTTGATACGTCTCCGTCGTATCTACTTTTCCAAACACTTTTGCACTTGTTTTGGACTCTAACTTGTATGATTTGAATGAAACTAACCTGGACTGACGCTGTTTTCAGCAGAATTGTCATGATGTTGTTTTATGTGCAGAAAACAAAAGTTCTCGGAATGACCTGAAACTCCACAGAATATCTTACAATAAATAATAAAAAATCCTCGCCAAAGATGAGGACCAGGGGCCCACACCCTTTCCATGAGGGTGGGGGCGCCCCCCTAGGGCGCGCCCCCTACCTCGTGGGCCCCTTGGAGACCTCCCGACTCCAACTCCAACTCTATATATCTGCTTTCAGGGAGAAAAAAATAGAGGAGAAGATTTCATCACGTTTTACGATACGGAGCCACCGCCAAGCCCTAAAACCTCTCGGGAGGGCTGATTTGGAGTCCGTTCGGGGCTCCGGAGAGGGGGATTCGTCGCCGTCGTCATCATCAACCATCCTCCATCACCAATTTCATGATGCTCACTGCCGTGCGTGAGTAATTCCATCATAGGCTTGCTGGACGGTGATGGGGTATGGATGAGATTTTTCATGTAATCGAGTTAGTTTTGTTAGGGTTTGATCCCTAGTATCCACTATGTTCTGAGATTGATGTTGCTATGACTTTGCTATGCTTAATGCTTGTCACTAGGGCCCGAGTGCCATGATTTCAGATCTGAACCTATTATGTTTTCATCAATATATGAGATTTCTTGATCCTATCTTGCAAGTCTATAGTCACCTATTATGTGTTATGATCCGTTAACCCCGAAGTGACAATAATCGGGATACTTGCCGGTGATGACTGTAGTTTGAGGAGTTCATGTATTCATTATGTGCTAATGCTTTGTGCTGGTTCTCTATTAAAAGGAGGCCTTAATATCACTTAGTTTCCATTAGGACCCCTCTGCCACGGGAGGGTAGGGCAAAAGATTTCATGCAAGTTCTTTTCCATAAGCACGTATGACTATATTCGGAATACATGCCTACATTACATTGACGAATAGGAGCTAGTTCTGTGTCACCCTATGTTATGACTGTTACATGATGAACCACATCCGGCATAATTATCCATCATTGATCCGATGCCTACGAGCTTTCCATAATTGGTTTACGCTTATTTACTTTCACGTTGCTATTGTTACAATCACTACAAAATGCCAAAAACATTACTTTGCTTTCGTTACTCTTTTGTTACCGTTACCATCACTATCATATTACTTTGCTACTAAACACTTTGCTGCAGATACTAAGTTTCCAGGTGTGGTTGAATTGACAACTCAGCTGCTAATACTTGAGAATATTTTTTGGCTCCCCTTGTGTCGAATCAATAAATTTGGGTTGAATACTCTACCCTCGAAAGCTGTTGCGATCCCCTATACTTGTGGGTCATCAGTGATTACATGGGGGCTTCTGTTTATAAAGTGGAGTTATGTTTACCCATTGATCCAGCTTATAAAGCCATATATATATATAAAATCAGTTGGGGGCTTGGTCGTATTCGAACCATAGCTACACCTCTTGATCGGCATAAGGCCACCGGGGAAATCACTTGGGGGCTTGGTTGTATTTGAACCGTAGCTACACCTCTTGATCGGCTTAAAGCCAAAAGGAAATCACGTGGGAGCCAAAGAGAGTGTTGCAAAAGCACAACTCAAACATAGGCACCCACCGAGCACATCTCGAAATATTGCTTGGGGGCTCTTTGCTTTTCAAAGGACAAAGAGTCTACACCCTTGTAATAGGCTATCAAGTCAGGCTTGGAAGCTAGGTGTATTCACCTAAAACCCCAGGTTATCCTGCCTCTTTAAGTAAGCCACTCCGTCCAGGTAATCCTGGTATGACCCGCCGAATGTTTGACAAGTCAATCTCATAGACCCTGAACTTGTCAAAGTTAAAACGACAATTGGTTAATGTGAGGTCCATCTTAAAAGGCTTTGTAAAATGGTTTAACTTAGTGGCCTGGTAGCCCATGAAAAGCCTCGATTTGGGCCTGGCAGCCCATGAAAAGCATCACATGTTCTTTTTATGTTTTTATTTGCCAAGTTTTTTCATCTTATGATAAACCGGCGTTTATTGACCCGGCTTGGCTTTCAACTATAAATTTTCAGTTCATGATCAGTTATAATCCGGTGCTTATTGACCCGGCCTAGCTGTTGACTATAAGTTGGCCAAACAAATTGAGAATATTGCCGGTATCTATTGACCCGGCTTGGCTGTCGATTATAAATCATCAGTTTACAATCAGATGTAAACCGGTGTTGATTGACCCAGTTTGGCTTTGACTACAAGTCGCCAGTATGATATACGAATAATCCGGTGTTTATTACAACCCGGCATGGTTTTATTATAAGCCAGCAAAGTAAGGAGGAGTTATCAGTACTCAAGATTTGGGTTATCACCCTTACTACAGAATGTTGGTAAGCCAACGATGTGATTCAATATCACATGTATGATATATTTCATATTTGATTATTATTATTTACAGCCTGGTTATAAATATGGGTTATATGTTGGGCATTATGACCCGCCTGGCGATAAACCGCCAGGGCACTTTATACTTGTCATATGCAGAAACAGACTCAATAAAGCTACTAAGGATCATAAGCAGACATAACATAAATCATGGCGGATTCACAGTATCAGGCAAAAGTGAATATGCACGATGGCAGTAGCGACCAGACCTCAAACAGTCTGATCTCTGTGCTCCGGTGTCATCCCTGGATCAGTAATGCTGACACCACACAGTACTCGGAGGATTTATAGCAGAGTAGCAATCACACACTTATTACATCGAATGTCTCAAAAGAGAACTTATTACAATAAATATGGCTTAAGGCCATCTAATAACGATAACAGCGGAAGGCTTGGAAGATAAGTGAGTCCATCAACTCCAACGGCATCACTGAGTATAGAACCACGACCTAAAAACTCCTTAATCGTCGTCTGAAAAGTCTGCAACATTAACCTTGCAGCCCGAAAACGGGTCAGCACATGGAATATGCTGGCAAGGTAACACATAGAGAGTAATGGAATGAAACAGCTATACTATATGCATATTTGGCTGGTGGAAAGCTCTATGGTTACAGTTTTGCGTAAAGCCAATTTTTCCCTACTTCAAAGGAATAAAATTTTAATTACTATCAAGGTGGTTGTTAAACATTGAGAATGGTTGACAGCATTCTCAATCCCAAATAAGCATCATCATTAAACATAACCCAACAAAATTAATTTAGAGTAACATGTTGAGATTCACATGATAATCCAAGTACTAGATACTCAAGATGTCCATAACCGGGGACACGGCTAACCATGATTAGTTTGTTACACTTTGCAGAGGTTTGCGCACTTTTCCCCACAAGACTCGATCGCCTCCGTTTGTTTTCTCGCACTACATGGTGTTTGAGAAGACGGATGACCGAGACATAGTCTTTCAGAAGCGCTAGCACCTTACGATCGGGTAGACCGTACCACCTACATCCCCTACATCTGCTAGTCTATCACTGTAAGAGTTCGCACAACTTAGTCAACTATGCTAGAGCCCATAATAGCTTGTGGCTGCACATGGGAGTTTCTAGTATGAATAGTCTCATGATCCCTTTGAGCCTAGGTGGCGGTCCAAAAGAAAACAGGCAAGTCCTGGAATACCCAGGTGCCTCAATCCACCCAAATGTGTGTTTAAGTTGCCACCTTAGATAAACTATTAATTATCAATCTCACATCTGTCATGGATATCACTCACCCAATCCACGTCTACTAGCATAGCATGGCATAATAAGCAAACGTAGAAGTAACTCCCAAAGGTTTGATAATAAACAGGTAATAGGTACTACCTCATCTACTTCCCATCCCACAATTTAATTAGATCCTAATCATGCAATGTGTGAGGATTGATCTAATGCAATAAAACTGGGTAGTAGAAAATGTATGATCAAAGTGTTACTTGCCTTGCTGATGATCCGGGAAACCTAGCGATTCGAAGTAACAGGCGGCGCACTCCGGATACTCTATCGTAGACAAACAAACAAGCATACAATAAGTACTTAACTAATGCACAGGTAAAACTCAAATAAGAGATCTAACCAGAAGGTTCAACTTAAGAACTCCGGTTGGCAAAAAGAATCAAATCGAACGAAGCAACGAAAGTTAAACGGCGGAAGAAAACAACTTCATTCTAGTAATCTAGATCTAGGGAAAATTTTACAGTAGCAAAATCTTGTTTAAGTTGGTTAAACGGATAGAGGGTTTCGAGACGAAACTCTAGGCGCTTGAATCGCCTGATTCCGATAAACGAGCGAAAAGTTAAACTAAAACGAAAATCGGATCAGGAATCGCGATCAGAAAAATCGCGGATTTAATCCGAGAAAAAGAGAAACGACGAACGCTCGCTAAAATAAATAAACCGGAAAAACCGATCTATTTAAAAAACCGAATCTATTAAACCGACGAAAACCGATGAAAACCGATCGTTTTTTTAACCAAAGGCATGAAAAACGAGGCGCGGTGGCGAACCTCGGCGGCGGCGGCGGCGTCCGGCGACGGCGGCGCGGGGCGGCGCGACGGCGGGTGGCGGCGGCGGCGCGGGCGGCGGGCAGCGGCGGCGGCGGCGGCGGGACCGGGCGGCGGCTAGGGTTGGGGCTGGGGCGGATAGGGTTCCCCGGGGCTGGGCCTCGGCTTATAAAGCCTAGTCGGGCCAGAGTCCTAGTCGGACACGGCCCGTTAGGTCGGTTCGTTTTTTTTAAATTTATTTCCGCTCGGAAAAAAATAAAAAGAAATACTAAACGGACTCCAAAAATCCCGAAATAAATTTTCCCGGGCTTCTAAAATCAAGCCCGACAAAGTGAACATTTATTTGGGGCCTAAATGCAATTTTGAAAAATGCACATTTTTCTTAAATTCAAATAAAACACCGAAAAACTCCGAAATAAAATCTTGTTTGATTTTATTATTAAATCCTCAATATTTCTCTATTTTGGGAAAGTAATTTTATTCCCTCTCTCATATTCTTGTAATAGAAATAATTGATGATAAAATAAATAAAATCAAATGATCCTATTCTCAAAATTTGAGAAAACTCAAATATGAAAATAACGAAATCCCCAACTCTCTCCATGGGTCCTTGAGTTGCGTAGAATTTTTTAGGATCAACCAAAATGCAAAAATAAAATATGATATGCAATGATGATCTAATGTATAACATTCCAAATTGAAAATTTGGGATGTTACAATGGCATAGAGACTAAGTGTTTAAACTAGCCTATCACAAGGCGCTTTGATGCCCAAAAGGATAACCTTTTTTCAAGCAAAGGATTGCAGTATGCAGAGGGCTAAACCGGCCTTCGGATCATGATTCTTCAGGCTGACTTGACGGCTGCGGGTCATCCTGTGCTGGCTCATCCTCCTCCTCTCTACCCAGTAGCTGGAAGTCAATGGTTGTCCAGTCGATTCCACTTAGGGCCTTGAATACAGCTTCATCACTTATAAGGGTTGTCGTGGAATTGTCATGGCAGATGTCCTTAATGTGAGGACTTAGTCGCGAGGCCAACGCATCTATGTGGTAGCTTGAGAGGGGTTGAGCGGAATCGAGAGACGCAACACAAGACAAGGGTTTAGACAGCTTCGGGCCCCGGGAAACATCATCCGGTAACAACCCTACATGCTGTTTGAGGCTAGATTTCATTATCATCACGAGGGAGTCGCCGTAAACCGGCTCTCCTCTAGTTGTGTCTAACCCTAGAGATTGTTTCTTGCTCCTCTCCCTTTGAGGAGCCATGCCCCTCCTTATATATGTTGAAGGGGCGGGTTACATGTGGAGTCCAACTCGGACTTTAACTTAAACTATTTTGACTTCCCTTCCTGGGCTTCTTAACGTCTGCTGGTTTAACATTGTTCTGCCGGTTTAACATTGTCTGCCAGTTTAACATTGTCTGTCGGTTTAACATTGTCTGTCGGTTTAACATTGTCTGCCGGTTTACCATCCGCCGGTTTACCAAGTCCCGGCCGGGTTACGACTCCGGCCGGGTCATACCGCGGGGTATATCCCTGACATTAGCCCCCAGTTTAATTTGGATTTATCCATGTTAAACTGATCTTGATTATCCTTAAGTCCTTGTCACTTCCTTCTTCTATAAAATTCGAGTCAATAGACCAGCGTCATGATCAATTTTGCTGACATCGGTTTGTCATAGTGAAATATTGTGAAGAATAACTCCTTTGACTTCAGCTCCCAATGCTTAACAAAAATATTGGCCTTTGAAATACTCATTTGATCTTCAGCTGGTTTAAGAATGTAGAACTTGCCGGTTTGAGAATGTAGAACTGTGCCGGTTTAAGACTTGAACTCGCCGGTTTATCATTGCCAGTTTACAAATATTGATGGCACCGGGTCATAATTGTAGTTAACATGAAGCTTGAAAATATACCTCTTATATGCCTATCACTTGTAGCCCCCGAGTCTTAAGAAGGTAACATAGCAACAGCTTAAGACTTGCTTCAATATGAATGTCACAATCTTGAAGAAATCCAGGTTGTTCATTTCAATCACCAGTCAGAACTGAGTATTCCACATATGTAGCCCCCAAGTGCCGGGTTGTCATGCTTGCAGCAACCTGGGACTTGAAATTGCTAACCTCCAAGGGCCGAGTTATTATGCAATAATGAGTAGAGACTTTGTAAATATGATCATGTAAACTTGAGCAGCGATATGTAGCCCCCAAGGGCCGGCTCAATAAGATAATATTGAGCTGGGACTTGATATATTCTTCAATGAAAATAACATCATATGATGTAACCCCCATCATGGGGCTTGAACCCACGTCCACAAGGTTAAGAGCCTTGTGCTTTACCAACTGAGCAGTGGATCCTTCAATAATAAATGAAAATCTGTGTACCTTGAATTTTTGACAGGAGCAATTGGTAGCCCCCAAGGGCCGGCTTATTACGATGTGATGAGTCGGGTCTTCAATAAGTGAGCAAACAATGACTTTGCATTAGCCCCCAAGTGTCATGGTGCATGCTTGCAGCGACATGAGACTTGTGTATTTGATGTAATCTCAACTTGAATAATGTAGCCCCTAAGTGCCGGGCCCCGCAGCGACTCGGGATTATTCCTTCAATTGTAGAATAAATCATATCCGTTGATAAAATAATAGCCATTGTGCTGAAGCGACTTTGAAAACTTTAATCATAATAGTGGTTATTGATAACCATAATAAAAATCCAGCCATGTTGGCTATTAAAGATTTGAATACCTTACGAGTTGATAAATAAATCCGGAGTTGAAATACTCGGCGGCTCTTGGCCGATGGCAACTTAATACGCATTCATTGTAAGCCGTAATTCTTATACCCGGCGGGCGGGTCATAATGCCCAAGCATATAGCCAGGGTTTATAACCAAAGTTGTAATTGAAGATAATCAAATATGACATAGATGATACCTGTGACATAGGATCACCTCGTTGGTTTAACCAACTTTTGTAGTGAGGGTGGTAACCCCAATCTTGAGTATTGAGAACTCCTTCCTTAATTTGCCGGATTATGATAATAAACCGCACCGGGATATAATAAACACCGGATTCTCCTTATAATACTGGCGACTTGTTTAGTCAAAACTAGACCGGGTTAATGAATGCCGGATTATAACTGATCATGTAGTGACAACTTGTAGTTGAGAGCCAAACCGGGTCAAGGACGCCGATTTACCAGAAGATATTATGAACCTCACCAAAGGCGAAAAAAAACTTGGCAAATAGAACTCAAAGAGAACATGCGAGGCTTTTTACGAGCTGCCAGGCTCCAAATCGAGGCTTTTCATGGGCTGCCAGGCCGCTGAGTTAAACCATTTAACAAAGCCTTTTAAGATGGGCCTCCAATTAACCAATCGTCGTTTTAACTTTGACAAGTTCAGGGTCTGTATAAGATTGACTTGTCAAACGTTCGGCGGGTCATACCAGGATTACCTGGACAGGAGTGGCTTACTTGATGAAGGCAGGTTAACCCGGGGTTTTAGGTGAATACATCAGGCTTCCAAGCTGTGGCTTGATAGCCAATTACAAGGGTCCTTTCAAACTCTTTGTTGCTTTGCACAAAGAGCCCCCAAGTAACTTTTTGAGCTGTGCTCAGTGGGTGGCCATGTTTGAGTTTGTGCTTTTTTGCAACACTCTCTTTGGCCCCAAAGTGAATTCATATTAGCCTTACGCCGATCAAGAGGTGTAGCTATGGTTCAGATATGACCAAGCCCCCTAGTGATATCCCTTTTGTGGTTTCAAACCGATCAAGAGGTGTAGCTATGGTTCAGATACGACCAAGCCCCCAAGTGATCAATAATATGATAAGCCAATAAGGCATGATACCCATGTTTGAACCGCGCATCATGGCAGCAGGTCCTCTTCGGCAACTTTTAACTTTTTGCAAGAGATAAATTTTTCTTGAACCGAGATTTTGAACCGGATATTGAGAGCTTCAAAGCTTTATGGAAAACAGGTTTACCTTGAGCCGGATTGTAAACCAAAGCATCATTGTGAGCCGAAAATTTTCTGACGGCCTTTAATTTTTTTACCAATATGGCGGTAGCCTCCGGGACCGGTTTATCTTCCCTCCAATGACTCAGGGTCTTAAATCTCACGATATTTGCTAAGTCATCTCATCGTAACTTCCGAGTCTCAAGGCGACTTGAGGAGTTGGCTTGAGATTCTTCATCATTAACCGTGATATAGACCGGTTTGAATCCTGCACGGGACAACTTGCAAACCGGAGTAATTGCTCTTTTAAAGAAAGCAATATATAATTTATAAAAATATGTTGGATGGATTTCACCTGATGCGTCAGGTCAGCAATTATCACCGCGGAGTTGATGATCACCGTGGTGAAACTGAAAACAATCACGTCCGAGTCAGCCGCGGGTGCTGACAGATTTTTCGGCCGCGGCGTTTCAAACCGGTGTGAACGGGAGATTCGGCCGCGACGTTGTAAACCGGTGCGGTCGCGAGAGACGGTCACGTCACTGTAAGCTGGTGCGGTTGTTCGTTGAATAACGACGACCACCTGGACCAAAAGATGTTGGCGTGCCTCCATCTCCACGGTATAATATCACTTTTTATAAATAATTGCCCTGCATAAACAATATTGCAGACCAAGGCGAAGATAAACTCGTTTTTCGACAAAAAACAACATGTACTAATAAATCAAACTTGGATGGATATCACCTGATTTGTTTGGACAACAGATGATCCGTTTATCACGACAGAGGTGGCTCAGGCAGACCAGCGGCTCAATATAGCTCCGGCGGCTCAGGCATACCGGCAACTTAATATAACCCCGGCGGCTCAAAGCGGCAAGGCCGGCTCAGCGCGGCTCCGGCGGGTTGATGTAGATTAAACTGCACGGGTGACGGCTTGCACACACCCGTTCAATAACAAGCAGGTGCGGATGCCGACGTATGACAACGCTTAACGCATAATTCATCGGCACAACATGGCACCATCTTTATAATAAATCGTTGTCCTACACATAAAAATATACAGACCAAAAGTAATTGTTTTTTGATAAAAACAATATGTGTTAAATAAATAGACTCAGATGGATATCACCTCGTAATATTGTGCAGCACCAGTAGGCCGGGTTGTCGCGGGTATCCCGGGTTATATCCATAATCACAACAGTGGTAGCAGGGCGGCTTGCGACGGAAGAAACGCCGGGGCGCAGGCATAACATTCGACTCAAATCCTTGAGTTTGATGCTTCTTCAGCAACTTGTCATCTGACAGTCCACGAGGCACGAAGTACGCCGCGCTCCCGTCAGTCTCTATAATTTGATTGATCTGACTCCGAATCACTGGATGTGAGCGGTGGTTTGACCCTTTGTTAATTGTTTTTCGCGTACAAAACGGCGTCCATCACCAGCGACTTGGAAGGCTGTGGCTATGCAGCAGAGGCGGCAGTGCGGCCGTGGAAACGAGCAACAAAACGGGTCAACAGGGCGTGGCATAGCGGCAGCTCTCAGGTGGCTGCGGCTCTGTCTGAGAGAAAAAAAATTGTGTATCCTTTTATCTCCTCTTGGGTGCTGCAGGAGCAAAGAGAGGTCGCTGTCTGTTTCTTTATTTTATTTGCTTTTAGCATGCAAGAAGCAAACAAGGACTTTGGTCTTCACGTGGTGGAAAGAGAGTTGCTCCACGGACGGCACCTTACGCACATAGTAGCAGATGTGAGCGAGCCCGCCCAGAGACCGGCCGTGGCGACTGAGACAGCTCGGGACCGCGAGCCCGGGCGGCTCGGGAGCGACGTAGCGGCTCAGGGCCGACCACAGCGGACGACGGCTCTCGGGCAGTACGAAGGTGCGGCGGTTCAAGGGCAGCACATAGGCAACTCGACGCCCGACGGCGGAGCGGCAACAACGGCTCGGACGCGGCCAAGGACGAACCAGTACGAAGCGACGGCGGTTTTAACGGCGGCGCCTGAGGCTGGGCTTGAGAGCGAAGACCATTGGCGGCGAAGGCAGCTCAACAGCAGAGACCGAGCCCGTTGGCCTAAAATTTGTTTCTGAGTCCCAGATTGTTTCATCATTGACTGGACCTCAATCCCTTACTTTGTCTTTTGTTTCCAATTGTTGCAGTACTACGCATGTCCCTCTGACAAGGCTTAGTTTCCTTTTTGATCCAAACCAAAGAAAGGATAAAGCGACTCGGAGTGGTCCAGCCACGGAGGCTCGGACTGCGGCCGTTGATTGCAGTGGCAGAAACAACTATTCGAGGCCGGGTCGACTCTAAAAAACGATCGGCGTGACCGGGTTAGAACCGGTGGTAGGCAACTTGACGACAACCGGCGGAGGTAGAGGTGAGTCTGGAGGCGGCTCGTGGTAATCGTCGAGGTGGCAGGGCAGCGCCCAAGGTGGAGGCAACAACGACTCTCGGTGGCGACTGAAGTCCACCGCTCAGGCGGAATCGGCGGCGGGTTGCGACCCGAGGTGCGGCTGCTTGAGGCGCCAAGAGGCCGGCTTACAGGTTCGAACTGGCGACGACGAAGCATGGTGATTCAACGAAGTGAGTCACAAGAGAAGACTGAATTCGTGGACCACCTGTGTCTGGGTCGCGGTTACTGGATCCGTATTGACCAAGGTTTAAACTGATAGTTTGGCTCTAATCTGATTTCTTTGGTATTCACGTGCTAATCCCACGTGGTAGCTTTTCCTTCCCTAATCCTTGAATTAATCTTTAGTAGATTCCTTGTAGTGATCAGAGTTGACCAAAGAAAACCGATTTGGCTTCAGATGATTTTGTAACAAATCAACTTCGTCTTGATGTGATGTACGTACGCAGCGGGCAACTCAGCGGATCATATCATTATTGCTATTGACAGTGGCAGAGCCAGGATTAGACCAAGCCCCGGACCCAAAAAAAATCGCCGCGAGGAAAAAACTTAACGTCCATAAGGCTATAGCTTCTCAAAAGATATTCCATACAAAATATGGCTCAATTGCAAAAAAAAGTAGAATTTGCGAAATTGAGCACAGGCATCAGCAGAAATACCATGATTTTTACTCTCTTGAGTTGACATTGCAAGTGTGTTGCTTGAAGTCGAAAGTGGTCGTCCCATTTCTACGGCTGTTTCGGTTTGTGGTGTCGATTCAGTCCCCTCGGCGGTTTGATTCCCTTCATCTAAAATGATAGCTGTACACACCCCCATTGCAGACACCAGTGAAAAAAATCTCTTCATCTTATTTTACTACAATATAAAATAAAATTAGCAATTACATCAATTTGTGTTCAAAAATACCCTTGGTATAAGACTAGATACATACACATGCACATTATCTCAGTGAAATTTAGTTCAGAGCAGATTATACACTGATACACACAGAGTCATATTTAACATTATAGAACAAAATATAAACTGAAAGCATCAGGAGAAACCGAAAAGCATCAAAGAAAAATACCAAGGTGCGGCAGTCAAGCAGCTAGCGGAGGATGGCGCGCCTCGCGGGAAAACAGCGCAGAGGTGGGCGGTGGCCGGAAGCAGGGGGGAAGTGGGGGGCGGAGACGGTTCGTGGACGACTCCACGGCGGCGGACAGCGGTGAGAAGAGGCGGCGGCGTGAGCGCTGTAGATTGATTACGTACAGGCGAACGGCGGCGCGGATTGAGCGTCTCATGTGCGTGCGTGCGTACGTGCGAGCTAGGCTTTGGGCGATCGAGTGGCTCGCGCTACGGGCGTCCGTGGCTTCGTGCTCGTGAGCCAGCCCATCAGTCTTTAGGCCTCCTTCGTTTGATTGGGCTGCACCCGGGGCCTGTAGAAACACTTCCTATAAATAGCCTGGTAAAATCTGCACGCCCCGGGCCTGGGCCCTGGGTGCCCGGGGCCCAGCTCCGCCCCTGGCTATTGGTCTCAAACTCGGCGACTCAAAAACAATTGCCGTTGGTCTTACCGGCTCTTAAAAGTTGATCCGGATCTGATGGATCGTCCGATCGCGGTAGGCTCGCACCACACAACCGTAATTTTTCTTTCATCAAATCTCGCATACATCGTTCCGGCTGCTTGTCATGGACATGATGCAAATCCTTCAAACTGATTCTTCGTTCGAAAAAATTGCGCACTTCTTGAATCCTAAAAGAGGTCCCTCCAAGAACTCAACACCACCGTGCGCAGGCCCCACGGTGAGCGTCAACTGTCGTGGAATTGTCACGGCAGATGTCCTTAGTGTGAGGATTTAGTCGCGAGGCCAACGCATCTATGTGGTAGCTTGAGAGGGGTTGAGCGGAATCGAGAGACGCAACACAAGATAAGGGTTTAGACAGCTTCGGGCCCCGGAAAACATCATCCGGTAACAACCCTACATGCTGTTTGAGGCTAGATTTCATTATCATCACGAGGGAGTCGCCGTAAACCGGCTCTCCTCTAGTTGTGTCTAGCCCTAGAGATTGTTTATTGCTCCTCTCCCTTTGAGGAGCCCTGCCCCTCCTTATATATGCTGAAGGGGCGGGTTACATGTGGAGTCCAACTCGGACTTTAACTTAAACTATTTTGACTTCCCTTCCTGGGCTTCTTAATGTCTGCTGGTTTAACATTGTTCTGCCGGTTTAACATTGTCTGTCGGTTTAACATTGTCTGCCGGTTTACCATCCGCCGGTTTACCAAGTCCCGGCCGGGTTACGACTCTGGCCGGGTCATACCGCGGGGTATATCCCCGACAAGGGTGGAGGGGTCAACATCAGGGGCATAGGTATGCTTACGGATTGGCGGGATAAGATCTTCCACATCATGAGTTGGCGCAGCAAGTCGTGTGTTGTCAGTATCATAAACCGCCTAATAATGCAAAAGATCTGTTTCTTCAGCCAATTTGCTCGCTAAGGGGTGCATTTCCTTTGTCAACCTTCGAAGATCATCATTGTTAAACTCTGAACCATCTTCCTTTAGGCTCGGATAGCCGCTTCCTATATCTGCTGAGTCAAGATCCGGTACCCAAGCTTTAGCCCGGATTAGCGCAGTCAGAGCACCCGACCTTGCAGCTGATCTTTTTAACTCATCCAACCGAGCAGGCAGCATTGGCAGCTTCTCAAGTGTTTCCTTGATCAAGGTTGGGGGCGGTTTATTATGAGCAGCAGTGAAAATGGCCCGTTGGGTGCCGGAATATAATTTCTCTATAAGAGTATAGGCAACCTTCAGTTTCTTATGCATATCAGAGCCCAGGTGGGTAATGCGGGATCCCGCGTCATTGAACATATTGATAAACCGACAGTTTATGGGATAATACATATTGAAGCTTATCATAAAGGTACTTACCAAATACAGCAGTGGTCATGGCATTGATTTACCGCTTCAAGCCAGTCAATTCTTCTGCTATCGGTTTAAGAGTTGTTTCAGCATCCTCCGCCCGTTTTAGCAGAGCTACTTTTTTAGTATCCCATCCTGCCCATTCGCTTTTGAAGCTTTCCTTCAGTTGTTCCATAGCAGTTAAAGCGCCAGTCAGCTCCTCTTTAGCCTTGGAGGTTTCAGCTTGCTGGGACTTAATATTTTCCTAAAGGTCGGCGATTTGAGATTCTTTCTGGCTTAGATCAGCCTGCAAGCGACTTAATAAGTCAGTAGTGCATGTTGGAAGTCCCAAGCACATAACAGGTTGTACACTTGGCACTTGGGGGCTAATGCATATGGATTTTCTAAACTGACATTTTAAGTCCCAAGCACATAACAAGTTATACTCTTGGCACTTGGGGGCTAATGTATATTTGCTCAAGACAGAATTATGGATTTTTCTTCATCAACCGGTTTACAGAGATGGTTATCAAGAGTTTTGGAAGCTTCATACAGGAAGGTACCGATTCATCCTAAAAGTATAAACCGATCCCTTGGGGGCTACGCAGGCAAAAAATGAAGTATTACGAAGTCCCGGTTCATGTTGATATCATAAACCGGCCCTTGGGGGCTGCTAGAGTTGATAGTAGAAATTGAACAAGAGAAACAATTATGAAGAGTTAAACAATGTTTACCTCATATCGCTCCTTCATCAGGACTACTAAACCAGCTTCATAGTCGCGACTAGTATACAGGCGGTTCAAGAAACCAGAATGAATCTCTTGAGCGTTGAGGTGGGCATAGCTGGATAAATCCGTTTTACACTTGCCCTTGTCCATAGCAGAAAACTCTTCCTTGGCACTATGCTTTGATAAAGCGATAGGATTGCCAGGGGTGGTGTGGCTGACGCCAGTAACAATGACGTCGTCTAATTGTTCCTTAGCGGCTTTGGCCGGGCTTGACGGTTTATCTATGGCTTTGGCTGGGTTTGGCGGGTCAGTAGCATGGCCGGTGGGATCCTCTTCCATCGGTTCAGCAAAGGTATCATGGTATTCTGGTGGTGAATCATCATGTATGTCATCAGCGTTCGGCTCAAACCGTTCTGGGTTATCTTCAGCCGGGTTATCGTTAGCTGGGTTATCGTCCACTGGTTTATTCAATTTGGCCTTTTTTCTAGGCCTGGCCTTGGCTCTGAAAGGAAAAGATATAAAGGTTAGTATAACACGCAAGTATAAAGCGTCAAAAGGTTAAGTTTAAAGTGTTTACCCAGGAACAGTCTTAAGAGGAGGGAGCTGTGTGGCCGTTGACTCGCCAGATGATGAATGAGGCGTTCCATGATAATTTGAATCGGACAGATTAAGAGGTTGTCGGAAATAACTTGCCTTGGGATAAGAAGTATCAGAAGTATGTGAGACCTTAGATCGACGTTTCCAAACCGGAGTGTTCGGTAAACCGGCTGAAGTGACTACTTGGCCGCTGTGCCGGGTTGTGCAGCGAGCTTCGTGTTGCTGCTTCTTCAAAAGAAAGTTTGGGTCCAAGTGAGCTAGGGGGTGAGAAAATCGTACTTTCCGGTTTGCTTGACGGATTTTCTGTGTTGGCAGAGGATCTGAACCGGAGGAAAGAATAATTACCTCTGCGTCATCGGCTTGGCTGCCATTAGCGTCATCCTGATAATAGTCATTGTCAATGAGGTGTAGGAAAAATGAACCAAGAGAGTCAAGTTCTACCTCTGAGTCCGGATTATCTAGGTCATCATCAACGTTCGGTTCAGAGGGTTCATCGTTTTTCTTCTTGGCGGGTTTTTTAGTAACCTTGGTCTTGAGGCGAGGCATCTTGGTCGGTTTGTCCTGTGGCTTCTTCTTCCAGAACGGATCATCACCCTGCCAAAAATTGACAAAATTTTGAGGGAATATTTAAAAGGATCGGATTAAAGCAGGAGTTGTATGATTCTTACAGCTGGCGGTTTATTGGAAGCACAGAAGGGATTCAACCCTGTTTTGCTGCAGACAGCCACCGATTCATCCAATATCTTCTTAACAACTTCAGTAATTTCATTTTCTGTTAGCTGAATGCCAATATGTCGTTGAGGATCTTTCAAGCCCCCTGTGTACTCACACATTAAACCGGGGAGTCGGCTTAAAGGCAAAATGCTCCAGGCGATCCAGCAACGAACAAAATCGACACCTGTTAAACCGTTTGCAACGAAGGCCCAAAGCTTTCAAAGCTGTGGTGCATACTTGGATCGTTCCTTGGCGCTAAGACATTGGGGAAATGGATGTGTGCTGCTAAGCCGATGAGGACGATAACCCAGCAGAGGATTTTCATCAGTTGGAGATGTATCTCGGCAGTAAAACCAAGTCTGATTCCAATCCTTGGGGTGACTATGATGCTTGGCGTGAGGGAAGCTAACGTCTTTCCTTTTCTGAATTGCCATCCCGCCAAGTTCAGTATTGGGTCCGTCTGTAAATTCTGTACGGCGGTCCAAGTAGAATAAATCCCTAAACAGTTCAACCGTGGGCTCTTCTTGAAGATAAGCCTCACAAAATACTAGGAAATTGCAAATATTGGACATTGAGTTTGGTCCAATGTCTTGAGGATGTAGTTGGAAGCTAGCAAGCACATCTCGGAATTTTTTTGATCCGGGAGGGCTAAACCCTCGACCCAGATGGTCAACAAACACAATCACTTCTCCGTCCTTAGGCTAAGGAGGATTTTCCGGGCCAGGGACCCTCCAGTGGATGGCCTCCTTTTTTGCTAAAGCGCCCATGTTGACTACACCGCTCAATTATTCCTCGGTAACCCGGGACGGAACCCAATTACATGAGTAAAATTGCTTGGCCAATTCAAGGAAAAGCTGAAAGAAAAGATTAAATGCCGGTTTATGATTTATGACTGACAAGTATAAAGCGTCGCAAGATCAAAGGAAAAGACATTGAGGCATATACACATGTTAAACCGGAGTCTGACATTGGAAGGGTTACAAAGATAAACAAATCGGCGGTTTAAGAGGGGACTAATGGTACCTGCCGGATTATCATTTTCTAAAAAATAAACCGCCTATGCTGGTAAGGAAGGTACAGATCTGACATAACTAAGTGATGGAGAAACAATTTCCACAAATTGGTATTACAAATCTGGATCTATCATGTGTCAGAAAATGAAAAATTATTCAGGGTTAAATATTCTGGTACTTGAACAGTCGAAGGATTCAGATGGGATTTTCTACTTAAATAAGATGCATTAGTAGAAAGGAATGATCATGGCGATTTCTATGCAGAATAAGCATCAAAGTTTAGATCAAGAACTATCAGGCAGAGATGACGAACACCGACGAACTCCAATGAACACTGAAACCCTAATGACAGATCTAGGGTGGAAGGAAAGATGACTTACCAATGTCGCAAGAGCGGCGGAGAGGCGCCACGGTTCTCTGATTCGATCAGGATGATGCAGCGGCCGTTGTTGGGGTAGAAGCGATGGACGACGGCGGTGACAGAGCTCAAGCGCTAGGTCGACGCAAGGAAGGGGACGATGCTAAGAGGCACGAGGGGGAAAGATGAAAATGACCCTTGGCCTTATTTATAAGGCGAAGGGATAAGTGACAGGCGCGAAAATTGAGGAGCCCAAAAATTGGATATGTGACAGAGCCATCGCCTCGATTGTCGGAGGCTCATTAATGAAGGTGTGGTATATACAATTTTTCATAACAGGTGACGTCATAGCGGTTTACTATAATCCTGGAAGATGACGCCATGGCGGATTACAAGATTTACGCGAAGGTATTGAAGGAGGAATTTTTCTTAAAGTGTTGAAGATTGACATGAACAGGTTCAAATCAATCTGGGACCTAATGTTGGGGATATTACTACTGAGTATAAACCGGCCAGGAGGGGCCGGGTTATACCCATAATAAGTTATTGATATGGAAGCCCATGAAGACAAAGGGATATGACGTTTTATGGAGCAGATCTGACATAAAGGCTCAGGGCCCAACGGTGGATTAGGGCCCGTAGACATAAACCGCCATATGATATGTAACTTGTATTCATAGGAAAGGGTAGAAACCGAGACAGACACGTTTATGAGCCGCCCAGGATTCTGTGAACCGCTGGGCGTCAACTTGTGTATATAAAGGGATGACCTGGTGGCGGTTTAAGGACAGACAACAACAACTCAAGAGCCAGGCAAAGCGGATTCGCTCCCTGGTCATCGAAACCCTAGCAATTCCATCACAACTGGAGTAGGCTTTTACCTTCACCATAAGGGGCTGAACCAATATAATTCCTTGCGTCCCTTGTTCTGCTTTAACCCCTCTAAGCTACTATGTTGCGATGGCTCCATGACTAAGTCCTTACGCTAGGACATCTGCCGTGACAAACCCACGACAAAAAGTTACCTCAAATTTGTTTTTTTGGCTGACAAAACACCGCCGTTCCGCTTCGCATGAAATTTTCATGCATGCTGGCAACACTAACACAAACATCTATAAAAAATTCAGAATTTTTCGAAAAAATTTAATATTTTGTGTGTGTTACTCTTCACCCTGGAGCACCAAAACTAGCTTTTATTCACAAAGACTTTAGACACGTAAGTATCAAGCAAACACAGTTCATCGGTATTATTGGATGTGTTCAAATTTTGAATATGGCTAGCAAGAACACATTGAAGGAAATATGCCCTAGAGGCAATAGTAAAGTTGTTATTTATATTTCCTTATATCATGATAAATGTTTATTATTCATGCTAGAATTGTATAAACCAGAAACTTAGTACATGTGTGAATACATAGACAAACAGAGTGTCCCTGGTATGCCTCTACTTGACTAGCTCGTTAATCAAAGATGGTTAAGTTTCCTGACCATAGACATGTGTTGTCATTTGATGAACATGATCACATCATTAGAGAATGATGTGATGGACAAGACCCATCCGTTAGCTTAGCATTATGATAGTTTAGATTTATTGCTATTGCTTTCTTCATGACTTATACATATTCCTCTGACTATGAGATTATGCAACTCCCGAATACTGGAGGAACACCTTGTGTGCTATCAAACGTCACAACGTAACTAGGTGATTATAAAGATGCTTTACAGGTGTCTCTGAAGGTGTTTGTTGAGTTAGCATAGATATAGATTAGGTTTTGTCAGTCCATGTATCAGAGAGGTATCTCTAGGCCCTCTCGGTAATGCTCATCACTATAAGCCTTGCAAGCAATGTGACTAATGGTTTAGTTGCAGGATGATGCATTACGGGACGAGTAAAGAGACTTTCCGGTAACGAGATCGAACTAGGTATGAGGATACCGACGATCGAATCTCGGGCAAGTAACATACCAATGACAAAGGGAATGATGTATGTTGTTATGTGGTTGACCAATAAAGATCTTCGATGAATATGTAAGAGCCACTATGAGCATCCAGGTTCCACCATTAGTTATTGACCGGAGATGTGTCTCGCTCATGTTTACATAGTTCTCGAACCCAGAGGGTCCGCACGCTTAACGTTCGATGACGATTTGTATTACAAGTTATGTGATTTGATGACCGAAGTTTGTTCGGAGTCCCGGATGAGTTCACGGACATGACGAGGAGTATCGAAATGGTCGAGAGGTAAAGATTCATATGTTCGAAGATTATATTCGGACATCGGAATGGTTTTGAGTGATTCAGGTATTTTTCTAGAGTACCGGGGGGTTACCGGAACCCCCTGGGAAAGTATTGGGCCAACATGGGCCTAAGGGTGAGAGAGGGAAGCCCACAGGGGGTGGCCGCGCACCCCCGGGAGTCCGAATAGGACAAGGAGGAGGGGGCGGTGCCCCCTTCCTTATCCCTCTCCTTCCTATTCCCTCCGGTGGAAGAAAGGAAAGGGGGGGGGGCGAATACTACTTGGACTAGGAGTCCAAGTAGGACTCCCCCCCATGGCGCGCCCCTCCTGGCCGCCGGCCTCTCTCCCCCTCCTTTATATACGTGGCCAGGGGGCACCCCAAAGGCACAACAGACAATCTCTTAGCCGTGTGCGGTGACCCCCTGCACAGTTCAACACCTCGGTCATATCGTCGCAGTGCTTAGGTGAAGCCCTGCGCTGGTAACTTCATCATCACCGTCGCCACGCCGTCGTACTGACGGAACTCTCCCCCGTCCTCAACTGGATCAAGAGCTCGAGGGACGTCATCATCCTCAACTGGATAAAATTTCTACGATCTGATTGTGGAGGTGAATATTTGAGTTATGAGTATGGTCTTCATTTGAAACAATATGGACTATTTTCGCAACTCACGCCACCTGGAACACCACAGCGTAATGGTGTGTCCGAACGTCGTAACCGTACTTTATTAGATATGGTGCGATCTATGATGTCTCTTACCGATTTATCACTATCGTTTTGTGGTTATGCTTTAGAGACGACTGCATTCACGTTAAATAGGGCACCATCTAAATCCGTTGAGAAGACACCATATGAGCTGCGGTTTGACAAGAAACCTAAGCTATCGTTTCTTAAAGTTTGGGGTTGCGATGTTTATGTGAAAAAGGTTCAACCTGATAAACGCGAATCCAAATCAAAGAAATGTGTCTTCATAGGATACTTAAAGGAGACTGTTGGGTACACCCTCTATCACAGATCCGAAGGCAAGATATTCGTTGCTAAGAATGGATCTGTTGATGATGTAATTTGGCTAGTTAGTATGGGCCAAATTAATTTTATCATTGATCTAACTAATCAGTTGATGCATAGCTTCAATATTGCAGTTATCTATATAAGGCTGACCAGATTTCAGGAATGCGTTGAACTAGCATACTGCTTCCATGGATATCTCTTAACCAACCTCGTATGCTAAGCTGAAGTATGGAGTTTGCATGGACTAGATGGAGAAGTGTGCTTAGTACATGATGGTTACTATTGCATGTGATAGTGATGTGGCTGGAGTATTTTATTATTTCCTTGTAGATACAAGAGTATATCTACGTGACATGATCAGAACTAGTGCAAGTTGTAAACAACCGAAATAGGGCATGTTCTAATCAGTTTTGGTTTCACAGTTTTAGTCTTACACGCCAAGTCCAGCATGCCATATATATGTAAGGGCATGGCCGATTGGAAAACCCCCAACAATCGATCTATCAACAAATACATTACTTTTTCACGTACGTCTATTTTCTGTCGCTACTTCCTGCTGAGCCCTAGCAGCCCTAGGGTTTGATGATCTTTGCCATTTTGCGCTAAAAACCGGCCGGTTCTTCTCCACAAAAGCGAGAAAATCTTTGTTGCTTTGCTCGTAAAGCAATCGTTTGTCGTCACGAAAGCATGACAAATATCCTGGTGTTGCACGGTGATTTCGCGTGCCAACACAATTGGCGACTCCGCTGGGGATGAGAAGGAGAAGAGGTACATGATGAGTACCGAATCCAAGAACAGGAGCGACATCGACACGGAGAACGTCATCGCCGTCACACTCGACGATTTGTCGGAAGATGATCGGCGCGAGCTTGAAGAGGAGCTTGAGAAAAAAAAGGTTGAGAGGTTGAAGCTGAAGTTGGCTGGATACGCGAAGACGAGGAACGGCATCGTCAAAAAGGTAGTTACGAGCCCTTCCGATGCATTCAACGCTTAGGTAAAAAACTGAACCGAAGAAATTGCTCATCTAATTGATGTGTCTGTAGCTAGCAAATATGGTTCTGATATGGAAAATACGGCACGTACAATTACTCGAGCAGTAGCTAGTAGACCTGAAGAATTTAAGGTGCATATTAATAAATATCTTAAAAATTGTCTATTTGGACATGTACGCTCATTAGTGCTGCAAGTCAATGATGAATATTCCGTGGAAAAGCCGATGTCACTGCAAAATAGCGGATTCATTAATTTGCCTAATCATATACATACACCTAGTGCATCGGCTAATGTTACGCAGCTTCCTGCCCTTTAACAAATAATCAAGATGGCCGGAAGTATGTGGGCACTTCGGCTAATAATTTTGTTCCTAGTACTACTGCTCCTATTGTTTCGCCTTCGGTTCCACAAAATCACAATAGCAATAACCAAAGTTTTGGTTTTAATTCTAATTTGCAGCAGCCTTTTTATCGGACACAGGCATATAGTACGCCACCACTGCCGCCTGTTGGTATCGGGGTTCCGTACGGGCTGGTACCCGATTCATACTTTAGTGGGTCTCAGTTGCAAACTTCACATGCTCAAATTTCATTGCCGGAGTTTCCGCCGCGTGCTTGTGTTTCATCTGATCCACAAACTAGTTCTCTATAGCCCAATGATAAATTTAGGGATCAGCTTGCTAGTATACTTAGAGAATTCGGGTTAGAACCTAAGGGTAGAGCACGTGCATATCAAAAACCATACCTTGATTACTTTGACTCAACACCATATCCTCATGGTATTAGAATTCCAGATTTTGTTAAATTCACGGGGGAAGATGGTATATCTACTTTTGAGCATGTGGGACAATTTTTAGCACAATGCAGCAAGGTCGGCACATCAGATGTTTTTAGATTAAAATTATTTCCTTTATCTTTATCCGGTACTCCATTTACTTGGTTTACATCGCTTGCTCCTAATTCTATTTCAACATGGGCACAATTGGAGCAAAAATTTCATGAGTATTTTTATAGCGGTGAAACATAAGTTCGGCTTTCAGATTTAACTATGGTTAGACAAAAATATAATGAGCATGTTCATGGTTATATTAGGAGGTTTAGGGATGTCAAAAACCGATGTTTCAACTTGACCATAGCCGAAAAGGACTTAGCCGATCTTGCCTTTTCGGGTCTACTCACTCATATTAAGGATAAACTAGAAGGGTAAGAATTTTTAGATGTTAACCAAGTTTTGCAGAAGGCTTTGGCGCAGGAAAACCGGGCTAAGGAAATTAAACAATATAGCCGGTTTAAAGATAATAGAAATAAAGAGAAAGATAACCACACGGATAATGCCTTAGATTATGATAGTGATTCAGCTAGTGAGGATGATGTTAATATATGTGTAGCCGAATGGGTTCATGCGACAAAGTCAAAGCCCTTTGCATGTTCTACTTTGAAACCTACACCTGCTAGAAAAGATGAAATTAAATATACTTTTGATGTAAGCAAGTGTGATAGAATTTTTGATATGTTACTGCAAAATAAATTAATTAGAGTGCGAGAGGGTCATGTAATTCCACCTCCAGAAGAATTGGGTAGAAGGGCTTATTGTAAGTGGCACAATTCTTTTTCTCATGCTACCAATGATTGTAACATGTTTCGTCGATAGGTGCAATCGGCCATCAATGAAGGATGATTGACGTTTACATAATGTTCTAAGATGAAGCTCGACAGCGACCCTTTTCCTATCAATGCGGTCGAGCTTGAGAGTAAAAAAATGCTTATTCGGTCGGATCAGACCAAATCCACAAGAGAGAAAAATGTTGTTGATAACAATGCTCCTCCAAGGATGATCAAACCAAAACATCCAGAACTAGGAGTATGGAAAGTTAATGGGAGAAGAAAATAAGCTCCAAGGCCAAAGCCGACAGTTAGCATGTTGTTGGAAAAATATACCTCACGCAAGACCAGCAATGTGTTCAATCGACTCGGAGGTAATAAGCGTCCAAGATTTCCTTTTGGACCTCGCGGTCATGAGCAATGGCAAGGAAGTGCGTATGACCAACAACCATATTTTGCAATGGAGCCAACATATTGGGGTTGTGCACTTCCTTTGTATCCACAGTTTCCTCCATGGGGGTTTAATCCTTGGGCGCCATAGCCAATAGGGCCAGCAGGTTATTTTCAGCCGAGATGGATCCCGCCGAGGCCTATATTCAGACCAAACGTGCATGAGAAAAGGGCTCGGTTCAATGAGGAAGCTAGATCACATAATGCCATCGAGATTCGAGGAAGTCAATCATTGGTGCGCAATGTAGATGACAAAAACTATAAGGGTGGCCACAAGCACGTGTGGGTGCTAGTGAAGCATGCTCAAACTAAAGTGAAAAAAATCAGATGATTTAGATGCTGCTCATGGTATGAAAATAGCGAAACACCAGTCGGATGAAGGTGTTGTCAATTATACAAAAACAAGTAGTGTCTCAAAAAAAGCTCTCGGTGCAGAGGAGAAAAGTAATGGCGTAAAGTTGCGGCAAGCTAGCCATTCTAATCAATTTGAAAAGCAAACTAATCTGGGCATAACCCGCATGCACGGCCAGATGTTATATCATCACGTACTATTGAGAAGCCTAAATCGGCTAGCACACAAGCTGATTTTGTCATAAAGAATTGTTGCACAGGAACGTCCAAGAGTTTGCATCCGAGGAGTTTCAAGTCTAATACTAGTACATCTACACGTTGGGACTCAAACAATGTATGCGGCCAGGGATTTAATGCCAGTACCGTATATGATCAGCAGAGGAGTTTTTTGGTCATAGATAAAATGTTTGCCAGAAAAACAGAAGTACTCCAGTATAGGCCGAAGGACCCGGGGGGCAGCCAAATTAAGTCTGTCGCGCCAGGGACTAAACCAGCACCACAGTGGCTCCCAAAGGGACTTACTCACATTCAGAAACGACGTGTACAACGATTGCGGACATTGGAAATAAAGGAAGAGATAGCTGAGAAGAAGTGCGATAAATGGTTCAATCAAGATAAACCAATAATACCCACCAAGACTTGGAAGGAGAAGTACATCGCAGCGAAGGAAAATAAAAATATGGATGACACAACTGTTGCTGAAAATTCAGAGAATAACGAAGATGCACCTACTGATATGGATGTTAATATGGTGTTCGCGTTGCCTGCTGAATTTCGCGCGCCCAAGGCTGAAATTGCTGAACTTGTTCTTGGCCGAAAGAATGCTACATTTGAGAAACCAGAGAAGCATGGACAACACCTAAAACCATTATTTATCAGAGGTCACACTGATGGTAAGCCTATTGGTCGCATGCTTGTTGATGGCGGCGCAGGTGTTAATATTATGCCCTTTCCAGTATTTTCTAAGCTGAACCGAAAAGAGAGTGAGTTAATGAAGACCAATATGGGACTTAGCGGGTTCTCAGGAGAATTATCTGAAGCTAAGGGTGTTATTTCTATGGAGCTCACAGTCGGAAGCAAAACATTGCCAACTGCATTTTTTTATTGATGTCAAAGCCCGGTATAATATTCTGTTGGGACGCGACTGGATTCATGCAAATTGTTGCATCCATTCTACCTTACATCAATGCTTAATTCAGTGGGTTAATGATGATGTGGAGGTGATTGAGGCTGACAATTCTTCATGCATTGCTTTGACGGATGCACCGGTTGATTGGCAACACGGTGAGATGCGATGTTTGACCGGTAGGGATTTGTCGGACTATGATTATATCAATATTGGTATAGATGGTTTTGTACCTATAAATGCACGGCCGACTAATGTAGCTCGGCTTAATGATTTGTCTATATAAATGATGAATAAAGATGATAGTATTAAGTGGCTGCAAAGACACACGGAGGAGTATCATTCTGGAAAGAGCGATATGCATGAAACAATTGAAGATTTTGATGATATGGAAAAGCTTGGACAAGGATTCTCATCGGCTGATCCACTTGAAGAAATAGATATTGGTGATGGAAGTATTCTGAGACCTACATTTATCAAAGCTAGCTTGAAAGCCGATCAGAAAAACAAGAGAAAATTGAATCATTTGTTCCTCTACTTCGGCTAAAGAATGAGGCCGAATTTACTTGGGGGGGGCAGAGCAACGAGATGATTTTAATTATATAAAGTGATGCTTGTAGAATCCTCCAATATTGCAGGCGCCAAAGATCGATGCACCGTTCAGGCTGTACATTGCTGCAGAAGATAGGGTGATCGGTGCGGTGTTGGCGCAAGAGGTCAACGGGAAAGAATACATCATTGCTGAATGAACTAGTTGTACAATGTGCTGCAGATTCGGTGTATGAGTTACAAACGACCGAATTAGCAAATAATTTAGAACCAAGTGATTGGAGAGTTCCTTTAGTTAATCATTTAAAGGATCCAAGTCAAACGAGAGATAGGAAAGTTTGGCGACAATTTTAAAGTATACTTTGTTTAACGGCGAGTTGTATCGCCGAACAATAGAGGGGTTATTTTTAAAGTGCTTGGATTCAGATCAATCTAGAGTAGCTATGGGTGAAGTGCACGAAGGAATATGCGGGACACATCAGTCGGCTCACAAAATGCGATGGTTATTAAAAAGAGTAGGTTTTTATTGGCCGACTTTGCTAGAGGGTTGTTTTCGGTACTATAAAGGTTGTGAGGCATGTCAAAAATTTGGAAATATACAGTTAGCTCCCGCAGCTATGTTAAATCCTATAATTAGGCCATGGCCATTTAGAGGAAGGGGCTTAGATTTTATTGGTGAAATACATCCTTCGTCTTCTAAAAAACATCACTTCATCCTAGTAGCCACAGATTGTTTTACTAAATGGACAAACGCAGTTCCTTTGAAAAACATGACCCATAAAGAGGTTATCAGTTTTGTTTTAGAGCATATTGTTCATAGATTCGATATTCCTCAAACTTTAACTACCGATCAAGGTGCTTCTTTTATGTCTCATCAAATTCACGAATTTGCCGAATCTTTAGGAATTGTTAAATTTGTCGCCTTATTATGCTCAAGCTAATGGACAGGCCGAATCTAGCAATAAAACTTTAATTAAGCTTATAAAGAAGAAAATTGAGGAGCATCCGAAAAGATGGCATGAGGTACTTTCGGAAGCTTTATGGGCTCATCGGATATCTAAACATGGAGCAACTCAAGTGGCACCGTACGACTTGGTATATGGTCAAGAGGCGGTGTTACCTGCAGAGGTTAATTTACAAGCTCTTAGAGTGGCCAGACAAAATGATTTCTCTGCTGTAGATAATAATGAATTGATGATGGATAGGATAGATGGAATTTCAGAAAAGAGATTAAGAGCCTTGCGAGAAATTGAGAATGAGAAATTAAGAGTAGCCAAGGCTTATAATAAAAGGGTGAGAGAGAAATCGTTTCAAATAGGAGATTTAGTGTGGAAAACGATTTTACCTATTGGAACTAAAGATAGGAAATTCGGCAAATGGTCGCTGAGTTGGGAAGGCCCTTGCAAAATTATAGAGATTGTTCCCAGAAATTCATACTTTGTACAATCTTTGCACGGAGAGAAGTTGTCCAAAGCTCTCAACGGAAAATATTTGAAAAACTACTATCCTAGCGTGTGGCAGGAGGCTTGAGCACACTTGGCCGATATATTGTTCAAGATATCGCCCTAAGAAAAAATTGGCCGATGTATCTTTGGACATCGCCCAGAGCAGTAAAATGGTCGGTGAAGTGATCAATTTCATTCTACGGTAATTGCTACTATATTTTTGTAGCGACCCGACTCGGTAAGAGTCGAAGTCTCTGTGCTTACCGTGCTAGTCCCTGGATCGACTTGCTCGCACACACAATACTCGATGAATTGGGCAGACTCCATCCAGCAGCAGCACGACGGCGTGGTGGTGGTGGAGGAGTGCGGGACTCCAGCAGGGCTTCGCCAAGCACTACGAGAGACGAGGAGGGAGAGGAGTAGGGCTGCGCCAACAGGGAGAGCAAATCACATGTGTTGGGCAGCCCCAAACCTCAAGTATATATAGGGGAAGGGGAGGGGCTGCGCCCCCACCTAGGGTTCCCTCCCTAGGGGTGGCGGCAGCCCCCAGATCCCATCTGGGAGGCGGCCAAGGGGGAGAGAGAGGGGGGCGCACCTAGGGTGGGCCTTAGGGCCCATCTGCGCCTAGGGTTTGCCCCCTCTCCTCTTGAGGACGCCTTGGGCCTTGGTGGGAGGCGCCCCAGCCCACATAGGGGCTGGTCCCTTCCCACTTATGGCCCACGCAAGCCTCCGGGGCTGGTGGCCCCTCCCGGTGGACCCCCGGGCCACTCCGGTGGTCCCGGTACACTACCGGTGATGTCCGAAACACTTCCGGTGGCCAAAACCATACTTCCTATATATCAATATTTACCTCCGGAACTCCTCGTGACGTCCGGGATCTCATCCGGGACTCCGAACAACATTCGGTAACCGCGTACATACTTTCCCTATAACCCTAGCGTCATCGAACCTTAAGTGTGTAGACCCTACGGGTTCGGGAGTCATGCAGACATGGCCGAGAAAACTCTCCGGCCAATAACCAACAGCGGGATCTGGATACCCATGTTGGCTCCCACATGCTCCATGATGATCTCATCGGATGAACCACGATGTCAAGGATTCAGTCAATCCCGTATACAATTCCCTTTGTCTATCGGTACGATACTTGCCCGAGATTCGATCGTCGGTATCCCGATACCTTGTTCAATCTCGTTACCGGCAAGTCTCTTTACTCGTTCCGTAACACATCATCCTGTGATCAACTCCTTGGTCACATTGTGCACATTATGATGATGTCCTACCGAGTGGGCCCAGAGATACCTCTCCGTTTACACGGAGTGACAAATCCCAGTCTCGATTCGTGCCAACCCAACACACACTTTCGGAGATACCTGTAGTGTACCTTTATAGCCACCCAGTTACGTTGTGACGTTTGGCACACCCAAAGCACTCCTACGGTATCCGGGAGTTGCACAATCTCATGGTCTAAGGAAATGATACTTGACATTAGAAAAGCTTTAGCATACGAACTACACAATCTTTGTGCTAGGCTCAGGATTGGGTCTTGTCCATTACATCATTCTCCTAATGATGTGATCCCGTTATCAACGACATCCAATGTCCATGGTCAGGAAACCGTAACCATCTATTTATCAACGAGCTAGTCAACTAGAGGCTTACTAGGGACATGGTGTTGTCTATGTATCCACACATGTATCTGAGTTTCCTATCAATACAATTATAGCATGGACAATAAACGATTATCATGAACAATGAAATATAATAATAACTAATTTATTATTGCCTCTAGGGCATATTTCCAACAGTCTCCCACTTGCACTAGAGTCAATAATCTAGTTCACATCGCCATGTGATTAACACTCATAGGTCACATCGCCATGTGACCAACATCCAAGAGTCTACTAGACTCAATGATCTAGTTCACATCACTATGTGATAAACACTCAAAGAGTTCTGGGTTTGATCATGTTATGCTTGAGAGAGGTTGTAGTCAACGGGTCTTGCCATATTCAGATCCCTATGTACTTCGCAAAACTTTATGTCATATCGTAGATGCTGCTACCATGTTCTACTTGGAGCTATTCCAAATTGTTGCTCCATTATACGTATCCGGTATCTCTACTCAGAGCTATCCGGATATGTGTTAATCTTGCATCGACGTAACTCTTTATGTCGAACTCTTTATCACCTCCATAACCGAGAAACATTTCCTTATTCCTCTAAGGATAATTTTGACCGCTATCTGGTGATCTACTCCTAGATCACCTTTGTACCCTCTTGCCAGACATGTGGCAAGGCACACATCAGGTGCGGTACTTCAGCACGGCATACCATATAGAGCCTATGACAAAAGCATAGGGGACGACCTTCGTCCTTCCTCTTTCTTCTGCCGTGGTCAAGCTTTGAGTCTTACTCAACTTCACACCTTACAACTCAGGTAAGAACCCCTTCTTTGACTGATCTATTTTGAACTCCTTCAAAACATGTCAAGGTGTGCGTTCTTTGAAAGTACCATCAGGCGTCTTGATCTATCTCTATAGATCTTGATGCCCAATATGTAAGCAGCTTTATTCAGGTCTTCCTTTGAAAATCACTCTTCAAACAACCGTTTATGCTTTCCAGAAATTCTACATCATTTCGAATCAACAATATGTCATCCAAATATACTTATCAGAAATGTTGTAGTGCTCCCACTCACTTTCTTGTAAATACAAGTTTCTAGCAAACATTGTATAAACCTAAAAGCTTTGATCACTCCATCAAAACATATATTCCGATTCCGAGATGCTTGCTCTAGTCCATAGAAGGATTGCTGGAGCCAGCATACCTTTTAGCATCCTTAGGATCGTCAAAACCTTTTATTGTATCACATACAACTTTTCTTACGAAAACTGGTAATAAAACTTGTTTTGACATCCATCTGTAAGATTTCATAATCGAAAAATACAGCTAATGCTAACATGATTCCGACGGACTTAAGCATCACTACGGGTGAGAAATTCTCATCGTAGTCAACTCTTTGAACTTGTGAAAAGACTCTTTCCCACAAGTCGAGCTTCATAGACGGTAACATTACCGCCCACGTCCGTCTTCTTCTTAAAGATCCATTTATCTCAATGGCTTGCCGATCATCGAGCAAGTCCACCAAAGTCCATACTTTGTTCTGATATATGGATCCTATCTCGGATTTCATGGCTTCTAACCATTTGTCGGAATACGGGCCCACCATCGCTTCTCCATAGATCATAGGTTCATTGTTGTCTAACAACATGATATCTAAGACAGGATTACCGTACCACTTAGGAGTAGTACATATCCTTGTCGACCTACAAGGTTCGATAGCAATTTGATCCGAAGCTTCATGATCACTATCATTAACTTCCTATTCAACAGACGTAGGCGCCACAGAAAAACATCTTTCTGTGTTGCGTCACTCTCTGGTTGAAGTAAAGGTTCGACAACCTCATCAAGTTCTATCTTCCTCCCACTCAATTCTTTCGAGAGAAACTCCTTCTCGAGAAAGGACCCGTTCTTAGCGACAAACAATTTGCCCTCGGATCTGAGATAGAAGGTATACCCTACTGTCACCTTTGGGTATCCTATGAAGATGTGTTTGTTCGCTTTGGGTTCGAGCTTCTCCGGCTGAAGCCTTAAGCATCGCAGCCCCAAACATTAAGAAACGACAACTTCGGTTTCTTGCCAAACCAATGTTCACACGACGTCATTTCAACGGACTTAGATGGTGTCCTATCTAAAGTGAATGCAGCTGTCTCTAACGCATAACCTCAAAATGAAAACAGTAGATTGATAATAGACATCATAGATCGCACCATATCTCATAGGGTTCGATTACGACGTCCGGACACACCATTACCTTGTGGTGTTCTAGGTGGCTTCAACTGTGAAACAATTCCACAATGTCTTAAGTGATTGCCAAACTCATAACTCAGAAAATCCCCTTTTGATCAGATCGTAGGAACATGATCTTATTGTTATGATGATTCTTAACTTCACTCTGAAAATGCTTGAACTTTTCAAATGTTTCAGACTTGTGCTTCATTAAGTAGATATACCTATATCTACCCAAATCGTCAGTGAAGATGAGAAAATAGTGATATCCACCGCACGCTTCAATTCTCATTGGATCTGAAAGTGCGTTATATCGACTAGAGGGGGGGGGTGAATAGGTGATTTTTATGAAAGTCTTCAGAACATGGGAGTTTTGAAGACAAATGATAAAATTGAACCTATTACCATGCAGCGGAAGGTAGACTACACTAGGCAAACCATAGTCAAGTATTCAATGAAGTGAAAGCACAAAGACTAATAGCAGCTAGGTAGTAAGGATCAGGTAGGAAGATATTGTGAAGCCAAACAGAACACGCAGTCACTCAGTGAAGACAAATGATAGAGCAAACATATAGTGACTTCACAAGGAGTAACAGTAAGTAAAGTGAAGTGAAGATGAAACCAGTGACTCGTTGAAGACAATGATTTGTTGAACCAGTTCCAGTTGCTGTGATAACTGTACGTCTGGTTGGAGCGGCTAGGTATTTAAACCTTAGGACACACAGTCCCGGACACCCAGTCCTGAACACGCAGCTCAGGACACCCAGTCCTCACCGTATTCTCCTTGAGCTAAGGTCACATAGACCTCGCCCAATCACTCTGGTAAGTCTTCAAGGTAGACTCCCAAACCTTCACAGACTTCGTTCACTGGCAATCCACAATGTCTCTTGGATGCTCAGAACGCGACGCCTAACCGGCTGGAGGATGCACAGTCCTCAAGTGTAATAAGTCTTCAGATCACACAGACAAGAAGACTTAAGTGATGCCCAATTCTCTCTAGCTCTGGTGGTTAGGGCTTTTATCCTCGCAAGGAATTCTCTCTCAAAGGCTTCGAGGTGGGTTGCTCTCAAACGACAAAATTCGTGCTTTCAATCTGAGAAGCCAGCCATTTATGGTTGTAGGGGGTGGGCTATTTATAGCCACTTGGCAACCCGACCTGATTTGTCCGAAATGACCCTGGGTCACTAAGGAACTGACACGTGTTCCAACGGTCAGATTTCAAACTCACACGGCAACTTTACTTGGGCTACAAGCAAAGCTGACTTGTCCGACTCTGGACAATATTCGCTCTCATAGTCTTCACTCGAAGACATAGGTTTTTGGTTTAGGCATCACTTCAGTCATTCTGACTGGTTCTCTTGGACCCCACTTAACAGTACGGTGGTTCCTATGACTCAACACAAAAGAAAAAGAACTACGAAAGATCTAAGTCTTCGAGCTCCATAGGCTTCATATAGTGTCTTCTCTTGTCATAGTCTTCAATGTGAATATCTTCATATACCACCTTTGACTTCAATGTTTTCATACAGTTTTAGGGGTCATCTCTGGTAGTAAAACCGAATCAATGAGGGACTTCTACCTGTGTTATCCTGCAATTCTCACAAACACATTAGTCCCTCAACTAGGTTTGTAGTCAATACTCCAAAACCAACTAGGGGTGGCACTAGATGCACTTACAATCTCCCCCTTTTTGGTGATTGATGACAAACTAGTTGAAGTTTTCAACGGGGAATATAATCTGTGAAATTGTAAAGGATAAGGAATTGTCTTCATAAGTTGCTAGGGCTCCCCCTAAAGATGTGCATATAAGTTAATTTGCTTTTGGAATGCAAATGCACATGGCAGGTGGTACTTGTGGAGATCCACTTCAACTTATGATGACAATCCACTATGCATGTGAAAGTATATGAAGATAATGACATGCATAATGGAAAATGGACGTCTGCAGAATGAGCTAAGTGCGGAATTTATCGTCGCACATGCGGAATTTATCTTCGCAAAACAAGGTGGCAAATAAGTAGCAGACGACCATCTAGTTTAAGTGTTACAACTCATAAGAACCAAATGTAGCAAAAACGAGAGTTGTAAGCACGAAGCAAAATATAAAGCACCCGCCCATATGGACCCGCTTGAAGACTATCAATCTCATATGCTTCTCCCCCTTTTGTCAGGAATGAATAAAAAGGTTTGAAGACATAGAGCCTCTACTCGTTCCCATGAGGAGTAGGTGAAGTAGCAGGGTTGTTGGTGTTGTTTGGCGGTGCAGAAGAGCTTGGAGGTGCTGAAGGAGGTGGCGGTGAAGTAGCATCGTCTTCTTCCTCAATAATTCTGGCAGTCACTGTGGCAGCAGAGGAAGAGAACTCAGAGTCTTCAAGGGATGGAGTTCCTAGCAGCACAACCCTTCGAGGAGGTGTGGAGTCAAACTTGAATCTCTCAGAGAAGCCATCCTCTTGAAGATCAGCTTCAGAACACATCATCGTGAGCCCTTTCCATGTGCGGCGACAGGTTTCATGGGCAACGAAAGCATTCTTGGTGGCAAGATTTTGAGTGCGATTAACATCCACCCAGAGGCTTTTCATCTGACGCTTCAGCCAGTCATGATGCCTATCCTGTTTCTGATGTAGAGCCACAAGAAGCTCTCGGTCGTTGAGAACACGAGTGAACTTCTTGGGTCTTGGAGCAGTGGCACTGTCAGTGGCTTCAGTGGAAGAAGGGTGTGGTGCACGTGTAGTGCCAGCCAAAGGATACACCCGAGAAACTGCTTCAACGCCTTCAACGTTCTGAGTAAAACTCTGATGGTCTGCATTCTGAAGACTTCGAGGTTGCTTGGCAGGCTCAGAATATATGGCTTCAGTAGACATGTCCACGTCAGGCAAGAAGATCCGATGGTTGCGGGCTGAGGGCTGATACGAGATGGTGGAGTGTAGCTTGATCAACCGCATGACCCAAGGGGCGTAGAACTTCAAACCAAACAGATCAATGCCTGATGCAGCAAGTTGGCGTATGAAGAAGTCATGTGCATTGAAGCATTTTCCATGAAGTATATAGAAGACCAAAGTCTTCATTGCACCCTAAAGCTTGGCATTTGGAGAGTTCCCTTTGATAGGCCAGAGAGTTCGCCTGATGATATGATAGATGGTTCTTGGCAGATACTCAAGGTCTTCAACGAAAAACTCTGTGGGATAAGCAGCATCTTGGGGCAATGGCTTCATCATGCTGAGCATTTGACTCATATCAGGTTCTGGCTGCTGAAAGATGCTCTCAATAGCTTCAGCATGCAGCTGACAGCCTTGCTCGAAGAGATCGCCAGGAGTGGGCAAGCCAGTGAGCTCAATGATGTCAAATGCATTGGCTTCGTGATGAACGTTGCCAGTCATCCACTCCAGGACCCAAGTCTTCGGATCTCTGCTGTACCCTTTGATGTGAAGTGTGGCATAGAATTGTAGTAGCAGCTCTTCATTCCAATGCTCTTCATCAGTAACAAACTGCAGCAGACCCACTTGCTTGAAGCAATCCAACGCTTCTTCTAGACAGGGCAGACCAGCTATAGCTTCAGCGTCAAGGCGCTTGTGTGGGAAGATGTGACCTTGGTTGTAAAGAATGCAAGAGTAATAGCTTCACTGAGGATAGCTCCAGAACCGATCAGATGATATCCTTTCCCTTGAGTAGGGGTTCCTGGAGCTATTGAAGAATGTGTTGTCTGCCCTGAAGCCATTGATGTTGAAGGAGCCAGGTGCTGATGCAGGACCTGGAAACCTTGGCAGTCTTGGGATTGGCTTCTGGACCTGAGGTCTGTGCTCAACATGATAGTTGAATTGGGGACCGGCAGCAGACTCAGGAACATAAGTGGCGGGATCAGTGGCTTCGCTGTCTTCTGAAGCTTTTGCTGGGGAGGGCTCCACATTAGCTTCATTGTTGGTTGTGGCAGCCTCAAGATTTTCATCCTCCACTTGACTAGCTGGAGGGTCGGTCACAGGCACGTTCTCCTGGAGAACTGCTTCTTGGTGGAACAAGGGAGTGGGATCTTGTGGTACTTCTTCTTCTGCGGCTGATGCAGCCAGAATGTCTTCAGCAGAGACTTGAGGCCTTGGACCTTTGCAAAGCCTGCGTAACGTAGATGACGCCTGTGGAGTTGGAGTGGGCTAGGCCTCATAGTCTTCTTCCTCTTGTGGGCGATCCCCCCATGAGGCATCCTGTGCAATTGGCGTCAGTGGACGACCAATGCTGATGAGTTTGCTATTTTCAAACTGAGGAAGGACTGCATCATCTTCTACATTGTCATGATGACCAATGTCTTCAGCAGCGATGGGATCAGCTGCTGGAATGTCTTCAGCTTCAGGAGCCTCTATGAAAGCAGGCTCATGAACTGTCAGTTGACGTTCTGCGTCAGGATGAACCATAGAAATGGGTTCAACTCTCAAGGGCTCTGTGGGAGCAGCCCAAGCTTTCTTGGTCTTTCTCTTTTTCTTGGTGGGGGCAGTAGGAGAGGCTTCAGAGTGTTTTCTCTTCCTGGCTTCAGCCTCAGCAGTTCTTGTCTTCTTGAGCTCTGAAGCTGTTGACCGGCTTTTTGGTTTCGAGCCAGTCAGTCTAGTTGGGAAGACAATCGGAACTGCTTCTTGCCTTGGTGCATCAGGTTTAGCCGTAGCAGGTTTCTTCTTTTTCTTTGCGGCCATCCTGGGGTCGATGCCAGGACGCCCAAGTGCCTTGCGCTTCTCAGCCTCATTATAGGCTTGCACACATCTGTCAGCCAGAGTCTTCATGCGCTCACGCGAACCCTGAGCTTCTGCATGCTTCTTCACAAAGGCTTCCTTGAGCTCGTGCATCATTGTCTTGAAGTTCTTCACTTCTTGCACGCTGAGCTTGGCCATATGCTTCTTGAACTGAGCCTTTTCATAGTTAATCTTCTGCTTCAGTTCAACAATGCACTGGGCAATAGCAAGTTCTGAAGCAATGGCACCTTGGAAGGCGACACTGAGGCCAATGGGTAGCTGCAGATCTTCAAAGCTGATGTTTGGCATGTCAAACCACTCGTAAATGAAGTTGTGGATGATGGTGACATCAAAGAGAGGCAGATCATTGAAGATTTCTGCTTCTTCTTTGCTCTTGATGAGTTGCTCAAGAGCGTCATCTACAAGATCTTCATCACTTGACAGATCAATGTCGTCGTTGCGCAGAATGGCAGCAGCTGTTAGCTCTTTGCCAGTGTGAGACAGAGGCATCTTGGCCTTCTGGGGCTTGGAGACGCGTGATAAGTCTTCAGACTGCACACTGTCTTCAGGAGGTGCAGTTGCCAATGGCTTCGCCCTTGAGATTTTTGGTGAAGGGGCCGGCTTTGAAGCTTTTGGCTTCTTCAACTGCTTTGGCTTCGGCACTGCAGGTGCGTCATCAGACTCAGTGTCAGCTGTAGGCTCATTCACTGCAGTCCCTTGAACCAAGATGTAGGTGATGAGGCCTTCAAGGTTGGCGAAAGGACCGATGACATTGGGTTTTGCATGTCGTGTGCCATCTGCCCTTGGAGATGAGGGACCAGGGTTGAAGTCTAACCCAAAAGTCTTCTTGTTCTGCTTCGCTGAGTTCTGAGCAAACTGGAAGTTGCGCTTGAACAGATTGTCGTCACGACACCATAATAGTGACGACGAGTGTGCATCAGCAGGCTGTGGTCCACGGACCATGCATGGATAGAAGCCTTGAGCAATGGCTTCATCTCTGGACCTGGGTAGAAGATTCTTGAATAGGATGTCTCCCCACGATCTCTTGATGGCGTTTTTCTCAGCATACTCCTGGGTCACAAATCTGTATTTGAACCATTGTTCTGCCCAATATCTTCGAATCCATTGGATTCGGGTCTTGCGCTGACTGTAATCCTCTTCAGGATCTGTCTTGTACATTTCTGAGAGTTCATCTGGCAGATCTCTGGAGGTCTCACCACGACGCTTTCTGCCACCCTTCCTTGCTGCTTTCTCTGAAGCCATAAACTTTAACTTGAAAGGCTTCAAGACGTTCAAAGGCTTCAAAGGTTTTCGTTTGCTGGACCAACAGGAATTGGCTTCGGGAGAATCTATGTGATGCTGTAAGAATTCTGCAAATGAATGCAGACTATGAGAACCAAAGGATTCTCCCACAGACATGTACCTGTGACAGCATTAAGGTGCGAGGGAAGGGGAAGAGGTCATATGCATTCTCAGAAGATTTTGAAGATAAATCTGTTTAGAAGACATTGACCTCATCGTGCGAAGACATTCACTCATAGATAAGAAGTTGATTCCAGATTTGTACGAATTCACAGATCAGTACAAGTGAGGAATCTAACTACTTTGTGAAGCACAAGTGAATATACTAGGCATGTTATGAGATGCAGTATGAGAGAGATCTAGCTTGTGTGAACAGAAACTGCTTGTGGTAGAAAGTGACAGATCAATAGGATCAACGGTGCTGTAAAAAGGGAGTTTTATTTACCACACTGAGAACTGCTAGACGGAGTGGGAGATGAGGCCGAGCAGTTCACTCTTCCGTGCCCTAACTTGGCGACGGAGGACACCTACGGCGACGCCGGAGAGGACGATGTCCGCGGTCGGCATGAAGACGGCGTCGGAGAGGTTGCGGCAGCGAAGCGCTTCGTCGCCGGCGTCGTCGAGAGCTAGCGGTGGCGCTAGGGTTCGTGCGAGGGTGGAAGAAGAGATAATGACCGCTGTGAGTGTGTATTTATAGGCACAGGGGCGGCACTGTGCTATTACACAGGTGCCCCTGGCGATTTGCATCTCAGGAACACGTGGCCATTATGCGGAATTTTGGGGTTTGTTCCACGTCCCACGCACGCCTGGATTGTCGGGTGGTCGTTCCTACTTCTCCGGATTTCATGTGGAGGAATGAGCATTGAAAACGGACTTAATGGTTGTCTCTGTATCTTCTGTTGACAAGGACGCAGAGAAGACATTCCACAGTTTCAATAGAATGCATATGACTTGGAGAGATAGAGTTTGAGATAGAAAGCATAGAGAGGTTAGGTTCCGATCACATTCACTTAGTTCAAAAGATTCAACACGAAGACATAGCTATAAGTGAATGCTGTAGAGGACAGAACACTAGTATATATATATATATAATCAACATAGTGAAGATGATCATGAAAATATGTTGAGATCGAAGCCAAACCAAATGTGAAGACATTGCAAGGTAACGCCATGAGTGAAACACTTCAAAATAGAACGTTTGGTGGTGGCGTTACCCACCGTATAGGAAGTATTAGACCCAGACACGGCACACAATTATCGTGGCGCTCCGAAGTCAAATTCCACATTAATGTATTCACACTTAGAATGTATGTCTTCATTGATTGAAGATGTACTTTACTTTGTGTGTTGCACATCTAAGTCATCAATATGAATAAGGGTTAGGATGTGTGCCTGATCACAGGACATTTGAGGATTCCAGGATATTTAGCTCACACCGTAACTTGCAAAACCTCTTCTCATCCAAGGGCTTGAGGATATCTGCCAATTGCTCTTCAGTGTTGACGTGTATGATATCAATGTCTTCCTTCACAACATGATCTCTGAGAAAGTGATGACGAATTTCAATGTGCTTTGTCTTCGAGTGCTGAACTGGGTTGTTGGCAATCTTGATGGCGCTTTCGTTGTCGCTGTAAAGTGGCACTTGCTTCAGATGAATGCCATAGTCCTTGAGTGTTTGCTTCATCCACAGAAGCTGAGCGCAGCAAGATCCAGCAGCAATGTATTCAGATTCAGCAGTGGAGAGAGATACACAGTTCTGCTTCTTTGAAGACCAACATACAAGTGATCGCCCCAGAAAGTGACATGTGCATGATGTAGACTTGCGATCAACTTTGTCACCAGCATAATCAGCATCAGAGAATCCAACCAGATCAAACTCTGAGCCCTTTGGATACCATAATCCTAGAGTTGGGGTGTGAGCCAAATATCGAAGAATTCGCTTCACAGCTAAGTGATGCGACTCCTTTGGTGCCGCTTGAAATCGAGCACACATGCAAACACTAAGCATAATATCTGGCCTAGATGCACATAGATAAAGTAAAGAACCAATCATGGAGCGGTATACCTTTTGATCGAACTCTTTACCATTGTCGTCAGGTCCCAGATGATGTTTGGCTGGCATTGGTGTTGTGAAGCCTTTGCAGTCTTGCATACCGAACTTCTTCAGGCAATCTTTGAGATACTTCTCTTGAGATATGAAGATGCCATTGCGTTGTTGTCGTATTTGAAGACCGAGGAAGAACTTTAGCTCTCCCATCATAGACATCTGATATTGCTCTTGCATCATATATCCAAACTCTTCACTGTACTTCTGATTGGTGCAGCCGAAGATAATGTCATCCACATATATTTGGCACACAAACAGTTCACCATCATATGTCTTCGTGAAAAGAGTGGGGTCTAGGGAACCAGGTATGAAGCCTTTGCTCTTCAAGAAGTATTTGAGTGTGTCATACCAGGCCCGAGGGACTTGTTTGAGGCCATACAGTGCCTTGTTGAGCTTGTATACCATGTCAGGATGTTTTGGATCTTCAAAGCCAGGCGGTTGTGCAACATACACTTCTTCTTCAATCTTGCCATTGAGAAAGGCACTCTTCACATCCATTTGATATAGAAGTATGTTATGATGATTTGCATAGGACATCAGTATGCGTATGGCTTCAAGTCTAGCCACAGGAGCAAATGTTTCATCGAAGTCAATGCCTTCTACTTGAGTATATCCTTGAGCAACGAGACGAGCTTTGTTTCTGACAACTTGACCATGCTCATATTGCTTGTTGCGGTATATCCATTTGGTGCCTATTATATTGTGCTTCCGTGGATCAGGACGCTTAACCAGTTCCCATACATTATTCAGCTCAAACTGTTGAAGCTCTTCTTGCATAGCTTGAATCCATTCAGGTTCCATGAAGGCTTCTTCAAATTTCTTGGGTTCTGCTATTGAGACGAATGCGAAGTGCCCACAAAAATTTGCTAGCTGAGTTGCCCTTGAATGAGTGAGTGGACCAGGTGCATTGATGCTATCAATTATTTTTTCAATCTGCACTTCATTGGCAACACGAGGATGTACTGGGCGAAGACTTTGCTCTTGCTGTTCATTGTCGTTGTTGGAAGGAATGTCTTCAGGCTGAGCATTGTCTTCATGTTGATCAAGTGCTGAAATGATAAGTTCTTCTTCAGGATGAGCTTCAGAAGGTATAATTTCTCCAGTTCCCATTAGCTTGATTGATTCACTGGATGGAACTTCATCTAACACATTTGGCAGCTGCTCTCTTTGTGAACCGTTGGTCTCATCGAACCGCACATCCACTGTTTCAACCACTTTGTAATGAAAGAGATTGAAGACTCTGTAGGAGTGCGAATCCTTTCCATATCCAAGCATAAAACCCTCATGTGCTTTTGGTGCAAATTTTGAGGTGTGATGTGGGTCCTTGATCCAGCACCTTGCGCCAGATACTCTGAAGTAACTGACATTTGGCTTCTTCCCAGTAAGGAGCTCATAAGATGTCTTGTTCAGTAGCTTGTGAAGATAAACACGATTGATTGTATGGCATGCAGTATCAATGGCTTCAGGCCAGAATTTTCTTGGGGTCTTGTATTCATCTAGCAACGTTCTGGCCATCTCAATTAGTGTTCTGTTCTTGCGTTCGATGACGCCATTCTGCTGTGGCATGTACGGGCCTGAGAATTCATGTGTGATGCCCAAGGTATCAAGATATGTATCAAGGCCAGTGTTCTTGAATTCAGTGCCATTGTCACTTCTGATGTGCTTTATCTTGGCGCCAAAATTGTTCATAGCTCGATTGGCGAAGCGTCTGAAGACATCCTGCACTTCAGTCTTGTAAAGGATTATGTGCACCCAAGTATATCTAGAATAATCATCAACAATAATGAAGCCATAGAGGCAAGCAGTAGTAGTTAGAGTTGAGTAATGAGTGGGACCGAAAAGATCCATGTGAAGCAGTTCGAAGGGTCGAGTAGTGGTCATGATTGTCTTCGAGGGATGTTTGGCCCTCGTCATCTTCCCTGCTTCACAGGCACCACATAAGTGGTCTTTCTTGAACTTGACGCCCTCGATGCCTATGACATGCTTCTTCTTAGCAAGGGTGTGAAGGTTTCTCATGCCAGCATGTCCAAGCCTCCGATGCCAGAGCCAGCATTCTGAAGCCTTTGCTAGAAGACATACTGCAAGCTGTGGCCCTGCTGAGAAATCTACCACGTACAAATCATCTTTTCGATACCCTTCAAACACTAGAGACTTGTCAGATTCCATTAGTACAAGGCAACGATATTTTCCAAACATTACGATCATGTTCAAATCGCAAAGCATTGAGACAGACATTAAGTTGAAGCCAAGGGATTCAACAAGCATGACTTTATCCATGTGTTGATCCCTTGAGATTGCAACTCTACCTAGACCCAATACCTTACTTTTACCAGTGTCAGCAAATGTGATGTGGCTCTTGTCGGATGGACGTAAGGTTGAGTCCATAAGAAGACTTCTTTTGCCAGTCATGTGATTTGTACACCCACTGTCAATAATCCATTCTGAAGACGCTGGTGTCGTACCCTACAGTGCAGTTAGGGGGATAGGCTTCACCAAGAGCATTGTGAAGCAAAAACATTTGACGAACCAGTGGGTTATGAAAGCTTAGATCCAGGTTAGGACTAATAGGGAGAGTAGCAAGCGATTCAGGTACGAAGTACATAGTAAGACCATTTGGGCATTTGATCTTGCGCCCTACAAGATGTTTAAGGTCCCCAGCAATAGCGTCAGACGATTTTGGTTTTCTGCTGGAGACCTTTCCCTGCAAAAGAGAGTTAAGCTTTCTTAGCCACCCACATCTTCAAGGGTGGCTTAGAAGCAATTAGTCTAAGTGCAACAGCTGAGAATTTTGGCTTTGAAGCCCTAGCAAACAGTCTTGCAGGCGGACAATAGTACTCATAAGAATAAGCAGAATAGTTCTTGGTCTTATGAACATGGCGGTTTGATGAACCGCTCTCATATTCATATGCCTGAGTGTGGTTTCCCTATAAAACGTTTGCGTTAGTGCGGCTCAGGTGAGTCCTCTGTCTGTATGAATCCTTTGGACCGTATGAAGCCTTTGGTCTGAGGTTTGTCTTCTTCACGTGAGGTGTCATGATGACATTCACAGGAAGACTCTCCAGACACCTTTTCGGAACCCAGATCTTCTTCATAGGCGGTCCATTCCTGCAGTTAGTACCAATGTACCTGGCAAATACTTCACCATTCTGATTCTTAAATAGTATATAGTTTGCATCAAAGGATTCATCAATGATAATGGGGTTAGCACAAGTGAAGCCAGATAGATTGGATGGATCTGCTGAAGGTTCCTTTGTAGCAACCCACATGGTTTTGGGGTACTGCTCAGGTTTCCAGTAAGAGCCATCTGCATTCATTTTCCTTACGAACCCTACACCCTCTTTCCTAGGGTTTCGGTTTAGAATCTGCTTTTTCAGGACATCACATAGCGTCTGATGCCCTTTAAGACTTTTGTACATCCCTGTTTCAAGCAATGTCTTCAACCTAGCATTCTCATCAGCAATAGCGGTGGTATCCTCAGCAGAGGGGTTAGTTACCACATCAACAGTTGAAGATATTGCAACAGCAGTAGCAGTAGAACATTCAGCAACAGAAATAGCATTATCACGCTCAATGCATTTAAGACATGGTGGTTCAAATACTTCCTGAGCGGGACTGATCTGTTTGGCGCGAAGTGACTCGTTTTCCGATTGAAGATCTTCATGAACCGCTCTCAATTTCTCAAGATCTTGCTTCCTTTGAAGATAATCATAGGAAAGCTTTTCATGAGTTGTTGAGAGAGTTTCATGACGACTTTCAAGTTCCTGATACTTAACATGAAGATTTTTTATGTCTTCAATTAAGGATTCAGATCGAGTCATTTCAGCACCTAACAGATCATCGCTTCTGTCTAACAATTTTTGAATATGTTCCATAGCTTTCTGTTGTTCAGTTGCAATTTTAGCAAGTGTTTTGTAGCTAGGTTTTGAACCACAATCAGAGTCATCGTCACTAGATGTTTGATAGTGAGTAGTGCGTGTGTTTACCTTGGCACCGCGTGCCATGAAGCAGTAGGTAGAAGTGGAGTAGTCCTTGTCATTTGCATCGGTGTCGGTGATGAAGTCATTGTCTTCAGTGTTGAAGATGGACTTGGCAACGTATGCTGTAGCCAGACTTGCGACGCCTGAGTCGGATTCCTCCTCAGAATCCACCTCTGCCTCCTCAGAAGCAGACTCCTCCTCTGAATCCATTTCCTTGCCAACAAACGCACGTGCCTTGCCAGATGAGCTCTTCTTGTGTGATGAAGACTTTGAGGAAGACTTGGAAGAAGACTTTGAGTATTTCTTCTTCTTCTTCTTGTCGTCAGAGTCATATTCCTTGCTCTTCTTCTTTTTGTTCTCATTGTCCCACTGTGGACACTCAGAGATGAAGTGTCCAAGTTTCTTGCACTTGTGACATGTTTTCTTCTTGTAGTCATGAGCAGGAGCTTCATCATTCCTTGAACTTGATCGGGAAGACTTTCTGAAGCCTTTCTTCTTGGTGAATTTTTGGAACTTCTTGACAAGCATAGCAAGTTCCCTTCCAATGTCTTCAGGATCATCAGAACTGCTGTCAGATTCTTCTTCAGATGAGGAGACAGCTTTTGCCTTCAAGGCACGAGTTCGCCCATAGTTTGGACCGTAGATATCTCTTTTCTCCGAAAGCTGAAACTCATGTGTGTTGAGCCTCTCAAGTATGTCAGACGGATCGAGTGTCTTGAAATCAGGACGTTCTTGAATCATCAGGGCCAGGATGTCAAACGAACTATCAAGTGATCTCAGCAGCGTCTTGACGACTTCGTGTTTGGTAATCTCAGTGGCGCCGAGGGCTTGAAGCTCATTTGTGATGTCAGTGAGTCGGTCAAATGCGTGTTGGACATTCTCATTGTCATTTCGCTTGAAGCGGTTGAAGAGGTTGCGAAGGACACTGATTTTCTGATCTCTCTGGGTTGAGATGCCTTCATTGACCTTGGAGAGCCAGTCCCAGACCAGCTTGGATGTCTTCAAAGCACTCACACGGCCATACTGTCCTTTGGTCATATGACCACAGATGATATTCTTGGCAGTAGAGTCCAGTTGAACAAATTTCTTGACATCAGCAGTAGTGACACCTTCTCCAGCCTTGGGAACGCCGTTCTCGACGACATACCATAGGTCGACGTCAATGGCTTCAAGATGCATGTGCATCTTATTCTTCCAGTAGGGATATTCAGTTCCATCGAAGACGGGGCACGCAGCGGAGACTTTAATTATCCCTGCAGTCGACATAGCTAAAACTCCAGGTGGTTAAACCGAATCACACAGAACAAGGGAGCACCTTGCTCTGGTACCAATTGAAAGTGCGTTATATCGACTAGAGGGGGGTGAATAGGTGATTTTTATGAAAGTCTTCAGAACATGGGAGTTTTGAAGACAAACGATAAAATTGAACCTATTACCATGCAGCGGAAGGTAGACTACACTAGGCAAACCATAGTCAAGTATTCAATGAAGTGAAAGCACAAAGACTAATAGCAGCTAGGTAGTAAGGATCAGGTAGGAAGATATTGTGAAGCCAAACAGAACACACAGTCACTCAGTGAAGACAAATGATAGAGCAAACATATAGTGACTTCACAAGGAGTAACAGTAAGTAAAGTGAAGTGAAGATGAAACCAGTGACTCGTTGAAGACAATGATTTGTTGAACCAGTTCCAGTTGCTGTGACAACTGTACGTCTGGTTGGAGCGGCTAGGTATTTAAACCTTAGGACACACAGTCCCGGACACCCAGTCCTGAACACGCAGCTCAGGACACCCAGTCCTCACCGTATTCTCCTTGAGCTAAGGTCACATAGACCTCGCCCAATCACTCTGGTAAGTCTTCAAGGTAGACTCCCAAACCTTCACAGACTTCGTTCACTGGCAATCCACAATGTCTCTTGGATGCTCAGAACGCGACGCCTAACCGGCTAGAGGATGCACAGTCCTCAAGTGTAATAAGTCTTCAGATCACACAAACAAGAAGACTTAAGTGATGCCCAATTCTCTCTGGCTCTGGTGGTTAGGGCTTTTATCCTCGCAAGGAATTCTCTCTCAAAGGCTTCGAGGTGGGTTGCTCTCAAACGACAAAAGTCGTGCTTTCAATCTGAGCAGCCAGCCATTTATGGTTGTAGGGGGTGGGCTATTTATAGCCACTTGGCAACCCGACCTGATTTGTCCGAAATGACCCTGTGTCACTAAGGAACTGACACGTGTTCCAACGGTCAGATTTCAAACTCACACGGAACTTTACTTGGGCTACAAGCAAAGCTGACTTGTCCGATCTGGACAATATTCGCTCTCATAGTCTTCACTCGAAGACATAGGTTTTTGGTTTAGGCATCACTTCAGTCATTCTGACTGGTTCTCTTGGACCCCACTTAACAGTACGGTGGTTCCTATGACTCAACACAAAAGAAAAAGAACTACGAAAGATCTAAGTCTTCGAGATCCATAGGCTTCATATAGTGTCTTCTCTTGTCATAGTCTTCAATGTGAATATCTTCATATACCACCTTTGACTTCAATGTCTTCATACAGTTTTAGGGGTCATCTCTGGTAGTAAAACCGAATCAATGAGGGACTTCTACCTGTGTTATCCTGCAATTCTCACAAACACATTAGTCCCTCAACTAGGTTTGTCGTCAATACTCCAAAACCAACTAGGGGTGGCACTAGATGCACTTACAGGATCACACGCATCAGCATGCATGATTTCCAACAAGTCACTTGCCCGTTTCATTGTACCTGAAAACGGGGTCTTAGTCATCCTGCCCATGAGGCATGGCTCGCATGTGTCAAGCGATTCAAAATCAAGTGACTCCAAACATCCATCGACATGGAGTTTCTTCATGCATCTTACGCCAATATGACCTAAGCGGCAGTGCCACAAGAAAGTGGTACTATCATTATTAACTCTACATCTTTTGGCGTGAACATGTGTATTACCATGACCGAGATTCAATGAATCATTCACATAGGGTGCATGACCATGAAAGGTATTATTCATGTAAATAGAATAACCAGTATTCTCTAACTTAAATGAATAACCGTATTGCAATGAACATGATCTAATCATATTCATGCTCAACATAGACACCTGATAACATTTATCTAGGTTCAATATTAACCCCGAAGGCAGATGGAGCGTGCGATGGTGATCTCATCAACTTTGGAAACACTTCCAACACACATCGTCACCTCGCCCTTAGCCAGTCTCCGTTGAGTCCGTAGCTTTAGCTTCAAGTCACCAATAATAGTAACTGAACCGGTATCCAATACCCAGGTGCTACCAGGAGTACTAGCGAGGTACACATTAATAACACGTATATACTTTGTTGAAGTTGCTAGCCTTCTTATCTACCATGCATTTGGGGTAATTCCGCTACCAGTGATCGTTCCCCTTACAACAGAAGCACTTAGTCTCGAGTTTGGGTTCAACCTTGGGTTCCTTCACTGGAGCGGCAACTGGTTTTCCATCCATGAAGTTTCCCTTCTAGCCCTTGCCCTTCTTGAAACCAGTGGTCTTGTTAAACCATCAACACTTGATGCTCCTTCTTGATTTCTACCTTTTGCGGTCTTAAGCACCGCGAACAGCTCCGGGATCAACTCCATCCCTTGCATGTCATAGTTCACCATGAAGATCTAGTAGCTAAGTGATAGTGTCTAGAGAACTCTATCAATCACTATCTTATCTGGAAGTTTAACTCCCACTTGATTGAAGTGATTGTAGCACCCAGACATTCCGAGCACATGCTCACTAGCTGAGCTATTCTCCTCTATCTTGTTGGCAAAAGAACTTGTTAGAGGTCTCACACCTCTCAACACGGGCATGAGCCTGAAATCCCAATTTCAGCTCTTGGAACATCTCATATGTTCTATGGCGTTCAAAACGTCATTGGAATCCCGATTCTAAGCCGTAAAGTATGGTGCACTAAACTATCAAGTAGTCATCAGGATGTGTCCTGTCAGGTGTTCACAACATCCACAGACGACATTCTAGGGGTTTGCACATCGAGCGGTGCATCAAAGACGTAAGCCTTCTGTGTAGCAGTGAGGACACTCCTCGGACTACGGACCTAGTCCGCATCATTGCTTACAATATCTTTCAACTTAATATTTCTCTAGGAACATATTGAAACAGGGAGCTACAACGTGAGCTATTTATCTACAACATATTTGCGAAGACAATTTAGACTATGTTCAGGATAATTAAGTTCATCTTATGAACTCCCACTCAGATAGACATCCCTCTAGTCATCTAAGTGATTACATGATCCGAGTCAACTAGGCCGTGTCCGATCATCACGTGAGACAGACTAGTCATCATCGGTGAACATCTTCATGTTGATCGTATCTACCATACGACTCATGCTCGACCTTTCGGTCTCTTGTGTTCCGAGGCCATGTCTGTACATGCTAGGCTCGTCAAGTCAACCTAAGTGTTTCGCGTGTGTAAATCTGTCTTACACCCGTTGTATGTGAACGTTAGAATCTATCACACCCGATCATCACGTGGTGCTTCGAAACGACGAACTTTCGCAACGGTGCACAGTTAGGGGGAACACTTTCTTGAAATTTTAATGAGGGATCATCTTATTTACTACCGTCGTTCTAAGCAAATAAGATGCAAAAACATGATAAACATCACATGCAATCAAATAGTGACATGATATGGCCAATATCATTTTGCTCCTTTTGATCTCCATCTTCGGGGCTGCATGATCATCATTGTCACCGGCATGACACCATGATCTCCATCATCATGATCTCCATCATCGTGTCTTCTTGAAGTTGTCTCGTCATCTATTACTTCTACTACTATGGCTAACGCTTTTAGCAATAAAGTAAAGTAATTACATGACGTTTAAGTTGACACGCAGGTCATAAATAAATTAAGACAACTCCTATGGCTCCTGCCGGTTGTCATACTCATCGACATGCAAGTCGTGATTCCTATTACAAGAACATGATCAATCTCATACATCACATATATCATTCATCACATCCTTTTGGCCATATCACATCACAAGGCATATGCTGCAAAAACAAGTTAGACGTCCTCTAATTGTTGTTGCAAGTTTTTACGTGGCTGCTATAGGTTTCTAGCAAGAACGTTTCTTACCTACGCCAAAACCACAACGTGATATGCCAATTTCTATTTACCCTTCATAAGGACCCTTTTCATCGAATCCGATCCGACTAAAGTGGGAGAGACAGACACCCGCTAGCCACCTTATGCAACTAGTGCATGTCAGTCGGTGGAACCAGTTTCACGTAAGAGTACGTGTAAGGTCGGTCCGGGCCGCTTCATCCCACGATGCCACCGAATCAAGATAAGACTAGTAACGGCAAGTAAATTGACAATATCGACGCCCACAACTGCTTTGTGTTCTACTCGTGCATAGGAACTACGCATAGACCTAGCTCATGATGCCACTGTTGGGGATCGTAGCAGAATTTTAAAATTTTCTACGCATCACCAAGATCAATCTATGGAGTCATCTAGCAACGAGAGAGAGGAGTGTGCATCTACATACCCTTGTAGATCACTAAGCGGAAGCGTTCAAGTGAACGGGGTTGATGGAGTCGTACTCGTCGTGATTCAAATCATCGATGATCCTAGTGCCGAACGGACGGCACCTCCGTGTTCAACACACGTACAGCCAGGTGACGTCTCCTACGCCTTGATCCAGCAAGGGGAGAAGGAGAGGTTGGGGAAGACTCCATCCAGCAGCAGCACGACGGCGTGGTGGTGGTGGAGGAGTGTGGGACTCCAGCAGGGCTTCGCCAAGCACTACGAGAGACGAGGAGGGAGAGGGGTAGGGCTGCGCCAACAGGGAGAGCAAATCACATGTGTTGGGCAGCCCCAAACCTCAAGTATATATAGGGGAAGGGAAGGGGCTGCGCCCCCACCTAGGGTTCCCTCCCTAGGGGTGGCGGCAGCCCCCAGATCCCATCTGGGAGGCGGCCAAGGGGGAGAGAGAGGGGGGCGCACCTAGGGTGGGCCTTAGGGCCCATCTGCGCCTAGGGTTTGCCCCCTCTCCTCTTGAGGACGCCTTGGGCCTTGGTGGGAGGCGCCCCAGCCCACATAGGGGCTGGTCCCTTCCCACTTATGGCCCACGCAAGCCTCCGGGGCTGGTGGCCCCTCCCGATGGACCCCCGGACCCCTCCGGTGGTCCCGGTACACTACCGGTGATGCCCGAAACACTTCCGGTGGCCAAAACCATACTTCCTATATATCAATCTTTACCTCCGGACCATTCCGTAACTCCTTGTGATGTCCGAGATCTCATCCGGGACTCCGAACAACATTCGGTAACCGCGTACATACTTTCCCTATAACCCTAGCGTCATCGAACCTTAAGTGTGTAGACCCTATGGGTTCGGGAGTCATGCAGACATGGCCGAGAAAACTCTCCGGCCAATAACCAACAACGGGATCTGGATACCCATGTTGGCTCCCACATGTTCCACGATGATCTCATCGGATGAACCACGATGTCAAGGACTTAATCAATCCCGTATACAATTCCCTTTGTCTAGCGGTACGATACTTGCCCGAGATTCGATCGTCGGTATCCCGATACCTTGTTCAATCTCGTTACCGGCAAGTCTCTTTACTCGTTTCGTAACACATCATCCCGTGATCAACTCCTTGGTCACATTGTGCACATTATGATGATGTCCTACCGAGTGGGCCCAGAGATACCTCTCCGTTTACACGGAGTGACAAATCCCAGTCTCGATTCGTGCCAACCCAACAGACACTTTCGGAGATACCTGTAGTGTACCTTTATAGCCACCCAGTTACGTTGTGACGTTTGGCACACCCAAAGCACTCCTACGGTATCCGGGAGTTGCACAATCTCATGGTCTAAGGAAATGATACTTGACATTAGAAAAGCTTTAGCATATGAACTACATGATCTTTGTGCTAGGCTCAGGATTGGGTCTTGTCCATCACATCATTCTCCTAATGATGTGATCCCGTTATCAACGACATCCAATGTCCATGGTCAAGAAACCATAACCATCTATTTATCAACGAGCTAGTCAACTAGAGGCTTACTAGGGACATGGTGTTGTCTATGTATCCACACATGTATCTGAGTTTCCTATCAATACAATTATAGCATGGACAATAAACGATTATCATGAACAATGAAATATAATAATAACTAATTTATTATTGCCTCTAGGGCATATTTCCAACAACAATGATCACTTCCCAGTCCACGTCTACATAGCGAAGCAACATAAGGTAAAACAATGGCGACAATGTTATATGGTTCAAACCTACCTCAATGAACTACTGGGTGAAAAGCATAGTCATACGGCATTAATTCCTACCATGTAGTCCTTCTGCAAAGAGCTAAGTGCATAATAAAAACATAGGTAATGGAAACATGATCAAGATGCAACTTGCCTTGGTACTACTGGTTGAACTCTAAAGACTGATAATATTCTGCTTCGCACTCCGGGCAATCTATCACAAAGAAGGTAAACAAACATAAGCAAACATTCCAGAGAACCAAAAGAACATGCACAACAAAAAGTCTCGGAAAAACCAAATGAACATACAACACACTAAGCTACCACAAAAATATTGTAAGTGCAAAACAACATAGGCCTATGGTTCAAAAAGTGATGTGAGCTATAGTGCATACTAATAAAAATACTAAAGGGCAGATTCTAGTGTGTGAAAATTACTATGACAAAGGTCTAGGTGATAGGGTTTGGCTACGGTGATAGAATGCAAAAAGAAACAACTTAATCGGAGCTTCGGTTTGGGAGATATGGCCATTTGAAGTTTGAATTCAAATATGAATATCAAATTTGAATCCACCAGAAGTTTGCAAAAAGGATACCACTGGATAGATCTAAACATGACGAAGAAATTGCCATTGCTTTCATCGAGTTTGAATCTATGGTTTAAAAGTTATGGCTAATCTAAGATCAGGGACTAATCTGTGATAAAAGGGACTAGACAGTGAAGAAAAACTATCGCAAACAGGTCCCTGGTGTGTGGCAGATTCCTACTGGCCGAAAGGTGTTCGCCGCGTATGAGGGAGTCCTAGATTAGGGGGTCTCCGGACAGCCGGATATCCTTTGGCCGGACTGTTGGACTATGAAGATACTAGATTGAAGACTTCGTCTCGTGTCCAGATGGGACTTTACTTGGCATAGAAGGCAAGCTAGGCAATACGGATATGTATATCTCCTCCTTTGTAACCGACCTTGTGTAACCCTAGCCCCCTTCGGTGTCTATATTAACCGGAGGGTTTTAGTCCGTAGGACAACAACAATCATACCATAGGCTAGCTTCTAGGGTTTAGCCTCTTCGATCTCGTGGTAGATCAACTCTTGTAATACTCATATCATCAAGAACAATCAAGCAGGACGTAGGGTTTTACCTCCATCAAGAGGGCCCGAACCTGGGTAAACATCGTGTCCCCTGCCTCCTGTTACCATCCGCCCTAGACGCACAGTTCGGGACCCCCTACCCGAGATCCACCGGTTTTGACACCGACATTGGTGCTTTCATTGAGAGTTCCACTGTGCCGTCACCGTAAGGAGCCCTGGCTGTCTCATTGTTAAAAACAACATTACCGCCGGGGGAGCCCTGGCTGTCGGCCAAACTCTTCGGCTAGGCTGTTTCATCATGACCGCCCGTTCGGCTGTTGCACCGACGATGACTTCTCGGGTCATCGAAAACAGCCTCCACATCGGCTTGGAATTTGCCGAGCAGATGGATCCAATGGAGCTCTCATCCCTAAACGAGCTCTTGGATCGCATCGCTGCCTTGGGAGTCGCTACGGACTATGATCGGATTGGGCTTAAACCCGATCAAAGGGAGATTAACTCTCCACCGGTCACCCATCATATTGCGGTGGTGGAGGAACAATGCGGCGATTCTTCCTCTATCTTGAGGACTAACTATGTCCGGATTCCTGAGCTCTCCGAGCTGGATACCCGTTTACGGGAGGACATCACCCAAGCCCTGAACCTAGAGTCAGGCAGCGGGCCAGACTTATCGGGCAACATCCCGAAACCCGAACTTCCAAGATTGGAAACTCCTCGGCCCCTGGGTCTCAGATCGGGTAAGGGTTCGGACTCAAAGCCACCCACCACCCAAGCATAAACAATCTTTCCCACATCAGGCCAGCGCCCCAGGAAATAGTACATCATTATTGGGCCAGATTCCTCCTTGTGATGAACAAGGTTAAGGACTGTCGCGAGGAAGACGCAGTCTCATTTTTCTGCAATAATTGAACGGACAAGGGAATCCTTAACGCCATAAGTCGCCATGACATATCACGCTTCGCCGACTTGGCGTCCATAGTACGAAAGTACTGTGCGATGGAAAGCGCCTGGAAAACCGAAACGAAATTTTGGGATAATCCGGCTCCAAATATACACCCAGTCCGAAGTAAAAGGGTGCACTATCATAAGACATCCGAGTTAATTACAAAGAGGCAAAGACCCTCTACAGGGCGTGGAACCGTATTGGAGGGATGGCTCAACGGACCCTGCAAAAATTAATAGTACAGCAGATACCATACCAACACACAGCCTTAGAGCATGTTGGCTACTCCGGCAGGTGGCCAAAAGTGGTGAGGATCTTCTCATCCCAGATGCCACAGAGCACCATCCCGGGGATAACAATACAGTATTAACAGTCTTTGAAACCTTCGCATCAAATAATAGGCGCAAGCGAACACTCCGCAGCCTTGCCGAAATCTGCCATGTGGCAGCAATAAATCCATGGAGTGACATGGCTATTACCTTCAATGCCAATGACGAACCTAAATTCCGAACAGCCCGAGCACCAGCTGCACTGGTCCTCAGTGCAATTGTGGACGGCTTTCGACTCACCAAAGTACTCATGGACGGCGGCAGTGGACTAAACCTCATCTATGAGGAAACTCTTCAAAAAATGGAAATAGACTGGAACCGCATTGAGCAAAGCAGCACAACCTTCAGAGGAATCATCCCCAGTCATGAAGCACGCTGTGCTGGGAAAATCACACTAGATGTGGTATTCGACACGCCGGAGAACTATAGGTCTGAAGAAATTACATTCCAAGTGGCCCCGTTCAGTAGAGGATACCACGCCCTTTTAGGGTGGAGGCGTTCATGATCTTCTAAGCTATACCCCATTACGGGTACATGAAGCTCAAAATGCCCGGGCCCAATGGAATCATCACTCTTGCTAGTGATCCAGACACAGCACTCCGCGCCGAAAACAAAACAGCCGCATTGGCCCTCGAGGCATTATCCGAAGCCCTTGCGGCCGAGGAATTAACTGTGCTACGCTCCATAGTGGACAAGGACGACGTGATACTTGACAAGAGATCCAAGTCCACCTCTTTTAAACCAGAAGATGAAATAGTCAAATTCCAAGTCCACCCAACGGACCCTACAAAAACAGCCTCCATGGGGGCACAGTTAAAACCCACCGTGGATGCCTCACTACGAGAATTCCTGCGCGAGAATTGGGACATATTCGCCCGGCACCCCTCAGACATGCCAGGAATCCCACGCAGGCTAGCCGAACACAGCCTCCATATTCTAAAGGGATTCAAGCCGGTCAAGCAGACTCTTCGGCGTTTCTCTGAACCTAAGAGACAAGCTATGGGAGAGGAACCTAGCCAAGTTATTGGAGCCGGATTCATTAGAGAAATAAAACACCCAGGCTGGCTAGCAAACATGGTGATGGTACCAAAGAAGGACAAATCCTGGCGCCTATGTGTTGATTTCAAGGACCTCAACAAGGCTTGCCCAAAGGATCCCTTCCCCGTCCCCCGCATTGATCAAATTATAGATGCTACTGCAGGACACGACTCATTGTGTTTCCTCGACGCATACTCCGGCTACCACCAAATCAAGATGGCGGAGTCTGACCAAGCCGCAACGGCATTTATCACACCATACGGCCCCTTCTGTATCAACACAATGCCTTTTGGGCTCAAAAACACCGGCGCAACATATCAGCGCATGATTCAGGCATGTCTGGAGAAACAGATCGTCAAAACAGTAGAGGCATACGTAGATGATGTGGTCATCAAAACCAAACACGTCGACTCTCTAATAAACGACTTGAGGCTCACATTCGACAACCTCCGAACATATGACATCAAGCTCAATCCAGAAAAATGCGTTTTCGGTGTACCAGCCGGAAAGCTCCTGGGTTTCATTGTCTCCAGTAGAGGAATTGAACAAAATCCGGCCAAAATACGAGATATGTCACAGTTGGCTATACCAACGGACCTCAAACAAATCCAGAAATTAACCGGATGTGTGGCGGCTTTAAGCCGCTTTATCTCCCGCTTAGGAGAAAAGGCATTACCCCTTTATCACCTCCTTCGGCGCACCGAACACTTCGAGTGGACGGACGCTGCCACTGCCGGATTGGAAGAAATAAAAGCCATACTGGTAACCAACCCAATCCTGGCCGCGCCAAACATCGGTGAACCAATGCTGTTATACATTGCGGCAACTCATCAGGTTGTAAGCGCAGTGCTCGTCATCGAACGAGAAACGGACGGACATAAATCCCCCCTTCAAAAGCCGGTATATTATGTATCCACTGTCCTCACTCCATGCAAATCACGGTACCCACACTATCAAAAGATAGCCTATGCGGTATTCATGGCATCCCGAAAGCTGCGACACTACTTTCAAGAGTGTTCAATTACAGTAGCCTCGGAAGTGCCACTTAATGATATTATAAACAACCGTGACGCCACGGGCCGGATTGCCAAATGGGCTATTGAGCTCCTCCCATTCACATAACATACAAACCCCGGCGAGCCATTAAATCGCAAGTATTGGCTGACTTTGTCGCTGAATGGACGAAAGACGAACTCCCTAAAGAGTACGGCACATACTCCAATTGGATCATGCACTTCGACGGCTCCAAAATGCTAGCTGGTCTGGGGGCTGGCGTCGTCCTAACGTCCCCAACTGGAGATACAGTGCAATACGTACTACAAATACTGTATACAGACTCCAACAACGCAGCCGAATACGAAGCCCTGTTACATGGTCTTCGGATGGCAGTCTCCATGGGCATTCAACGCCTGGAGGTGCGTGGGGATTTGAACCTCGCAATATCCCAAATAAATGGAGACTTCGATGCCAAGGATCCGAAGATGGCGGCCTATCGCAACGCCGTCCTAAAGATGTCAGCTCGGTTCGAGGGGCTCGAATTTCACCATGTGGCTCGGGAAGACAATCAAGCGGCGGATATCCTCGCCCGCATCAGCGCAAAATGCGATGCGGTCCCCCAACATCTTTTTGGAGAGGTTGTTTAAGCCATCCGTGGTATGGGAAGGGGACACCGGTAACAATAGTCCGGACCCGGCCAAAATGCCCGATACCGAACACTCTGACATAATCGGAGGCTCTGCCACTGAAATAACACCTTCAGCCCACGTAATAATGGCCATGATCGCCCCGTGGACAGAACCATTCCTGGCCTACCTAACTAGGCAGGAACTTCCCGAGGACCAAAATGAGGCACGCTGCATAGTGCAGCGATCTAAAGCCTACAGGGTCCACGAGGGAGAGCTGTATAAAAAAAGCACTACCGGAGTCCTTCAAAGGTGCATCTCCGAAGTGTAAGGGCGGAAGCTTTTGGCAGAAATTCACGTCGGACTCGGTGGCCACCACGCCGTAGCCCGGGCCCTTGTAAGCAAGGCCTTCCGTACAGGTTTTTATTGGCCGACGGCCCGGGTAGATGCACAGGACTTGGTCCAACGATGCGTCGGTTGCCAGCTTTTTGCAAACCAAAGCCACATGCCACCCACCGCCCTCCAAACAATCCCCATTACCTGGCCCTTCGCGGTTTGGGGGCTTGACATGGTTGGACCCCTTAAAGGGGGAACCCATAAGAAAAAATACTTACTGGTCATGGTGGATAAATTCACCAAATGGATAGAAGCCAAACCTGTTAAAATGGCCGAATTCGGACCGGTGATAGACTTCATATCCGGGGTTGTACACTGTTATGGCGTCCCCCACAACATCATCACTAACAACGGCACAAACTTCACGGCCGACGAGGTAAAACTCTGGTGCAACAACATGGGCATTAAGCTCGATTATGCCTCTGTCTATCGCCCACAAACTAACGACCAAGTTGAGCGAGCAAATGGTCTTATCATGAGCGGCGTCAAACCCAGATTAGTGCGGTCCTTAAAGGAGTCTAACACGCACTAGGTAGAGGAGCTCGACTCCGTACTCTGGGGGCTGCAAACCACGCCGAATCGTACTACCGGATACACACCCTTCTTTATGGTGTATGGAGCAGAGGCGGTTCTGCAGTGCGACATAATTCATGACTCACCTCGAGTGCGCATGTACGAAGAAAGAGAAGCCGAGCTCGATCGGCAGGACAGTATGGACACCTTGGAGGAGGAGCGCGATGTGGCAAAAGCCCGTTCCGCATTCTATCAGCAATAGGCTCATAGATACCAAAGCAGAGAAGTACGGGCCAAAACTTATAACGTTGGCGAGCTAGTTCTACGCCTGCCGGAGAAGAAAAAGACCAAGCTCGAGCCCAAATGGGAAGGTCCCTTCATTATTGACCAAGTTCGGACCAGTGGAGTGTACAGTCTGCGGGATGCATCGAATAATCGACTTGAGCCGAACCCATGGAACGCAGCCAGGCTCCGAAGATTCTACGCCTAGTGTTGGACTCTATGTGCGTCTCCTTCCTCTGTCCATTTTTTGCGTATACATTATCTGTCTTTTTTCTCTTCCTTTCTTTTATTCTTTCTCAAGGCCTTCAAGGGACAACTTGTGCCCTGTTTGCACACTATTGATGCACTAACCGCGCTCATTATACCTGGGGGCTTCTTACACAGAAGCTTAATTATTCATCTGGGCTTCATGCCCCGCACATGTGTTATTCTTCCGCATGTACCTTTTCTTCGCCATTATATGCATCGATATGACTTAAGTTTTGGCCAAGCTGGGTTGCTTGGCTCTTGCATTTATGCCCTACGTTCCCGTTAATTCGGCTAGGGCATAAGGGGAACACATCTGCGATTGTTACTGCCGGGTCAGCCGGATGTGTATCTCAGACTAGGTGAAGCCGAAAGCTAGCGTTCTTAAGGGAATATTCGGTCGGTGAACAAAAGATGATTTTTATTTATTTTCCATATGTGCCCCCAGATGTTTTTTCCTGCGTCTCCTCTCGCAGTCCGGACATGCACTTTAGGGCATGCATACCCAGGGAAAGGAACCCTTAACGGAACTATTCTCCCTGGAAGATGTTTCTTACTACCCATGTAATATAGCATAACTAGTTGGATACTTGTCTGTTCAAGCACTAATGATCCCTATGCCTGGTTTCCACGCATACCCCGGTTCTTATATAACTGAGCGGGTATTCGGATACACTCCGGACTATTGGGTCCCAAGGTTGAAGCAAAAAGGTCCACCATGACAAATGATTTACAATCCGGCTAGAAGGCATTATACACGTCACTTTAATTACATAGTCATGTAGACTGACTAAATTCCTCTTGTATACCATCCAACAGGCTCTCTAGCCTACAATCCTGTTGGGAATACTTTGCGGCTAATTCTACTTGCCCATACACCAAGCTAACGGGGATCTCTTTCCCATCGGGCCCAACAGGTCCGACCTCGGCCATGTGGTTTGGGTCAGCCTTGGTATACCGCGTCTTCACCATGGCCCAGGCTTCCCTGGCACCTTGACGGCAGGCTGATATCTTCCATAATCAGAAGCGCTGCTGTTCTCCCTTGAGCTTCTCCGCAAGCTCTCCAATGCCTTCTGGCAAGGAGATGGATGGCCACAAGGCCTGGGCAATACCTTCCATCACCTGCCGAACTTGTTCGTGCAGTTGTGAGAGCTCGGGTAGAAGATCACCCGCAGACCCGGGCATCTCCTCCGCGGGACGACCCGTCAGGATACCTGAAGACATAACTCTGTTAGCCGGCTTCTCCACCGCACCCTTTTAAGGGTTAGTTCAAGTACTTACTGAAAATGCCGCGTCGAAGCCGCTTATTCTCCTTCTCGGAGTTCGCAAGCTGGGCTCGAACATCTTTCAGTTCCACGCTCATCTTGGTATTGGCGTCTTGGAGATTCTTTTTCTCCCGCCTGACCTTAGTCAGCACGCATTTGCCAGCCTTTAGCTGTCGTATGACATGCTGGTCCTCCGGATTCTCTCCGGAGTCATCTGCAATATCTACTGTTAGATCTGCAGCCATGCCGCACACTATATGGTACCTGTCATTCTTTGAAACAAATGTTACCAGCTGGGGACTTTTCAGGTTCCTTCAATGCGGCAATGGCGGCCCGAAGTTGGGTCTTGCATTCCTCCAGCTCCTGTGACAGTCGAGTATTCTTCTCTGTAAGAACCTGCACAATAAATGATCCTTAAATCAGTTGTGCCAACTGTTTCAAGTCTCATGGGCTACTGATACATATAATCGTCAGATTTGCTTACCCGTACATCCATTACATACTGGTCCATGGATCTGGCTAGACCATTTTGAGCAGCACGGAGGTATGCGTCTCCAGAATTGAAGGCATCAAATGCCTCTGGTGAGAAGCAAGCGTCACGAAGTACGGCCTAGCGACGCCTATGATTCATGGCGCTCTCCAGTTCTGAGTTTGTAGCGGACAGTCTATTCACATCCTCTGTAGGAGGAGTATCCGGCGTCCGCCCCATGTCAGCTTCTGCCTCTATGTCCGGCCCTGGAGCCCGACTGGTGGAAGCATGATCGGCAGCCTCTCCGGGCATATTCCGGCGAGCGTTTTTTCTATTAAAGAAACATGGACGTCATTACATTTTGAGAAAGACGACAACCACAGAGCGGGGTTTTTGTCATACCTTTGCGCCGGCGTCTCCGTCCTGACCGTCTTCCTTTTTGGCCTACCCGGCCTCGGTGCCTCTTGTTGGCGAGTTGCTGCGGGTTCGGCACGGCGTCCCGAATGCCTTCCCTATAAAACACCATATGTATATGGTAGGTGAAGTGTCTAAAAGGGGATCCTAGTCTTTGGAGTTGGAATTTTGGTTTTTCTTACATGCGACGCAGGGAGCAGTCCGGGATAGTCGGCCGTAATGGCCACCATGGCGTCATCACAGCTCAATTGATAGAACCGCCTGTCTATCAGCTCCACGAATATGTCCGGATCCTCTTCGAGTCCGGGACCGAGGGCCCGGTCAGGGTCCTCTGGTTGTGGAGATGGGCTGTTGACCTCCCTTACAGCTTTTCGCAGTTCCTGCCGTAAAATGTCAAGGTGAGTACCTACGACAAAGAATGCGGGAAGAATGGGAGTAAGGAGATATAACTCACCCAGCTTGGAGGGTTGTACATGGAGAATCCATCCCGTGGCTTGATGCAGATGAACTCCTCTTCCTCTCCTTTGAACAACTCAGACGGAATTTTTGCTAAAGCAGCAGCGGTGTCCGGTCCCTTACGCCCGCAACGGGTGGCATCATATTCCCCGTTAAAACACCACATGGGGTGCCCTCAATATTGAAGTGGCTGCACTCCCCGCATTATGCATATTGACATAACCTCGATTACTGTCAATCCTGATTGAGCCAACGCTTTAATCCGGTTCATCAGGTAAAGGACTTCTCCGTTGTCTTCCTCCTGCGGGCTCCGTGGGCGCCAGCTTCGGCGTTTCTTTAGAGGAGCATTGTTGAACTCAGGAAGACCCCTCCAAACAAGGTCCGGAAGGGGGACGTCCTCCATATAAAACCATTCTGAAGGACAATCCTTGGATGTCTTCTTCGGTGTACCGGACAGGTATCCGGTTTCGGCGATGCACGATATTTCGGCTCCGCCTACTTGATAAAGTGACCCCTTCTGTGTGCGGGGGATGAGGCAAAATAACCTTTTTCACAGCTCGAAATGAGCCTCGCAGCCCAAGAATAACTCGCGGAGGGCAACGTAGCCAGCGATGTGTAATATGGAAGCAGGGGTGAAATTATGCAGTTGGAGGCCGTAAAACTCGACGAGCCCGCGGAGGAACGGATGAATTGGAAATCCGAGTCCCCTTAATAAGTAAGGAACAAGGCATACCCGCTCCCCCGTAGAGGGGCTGGGGAAGCTCTCCGCTTGCTCGCCACCATTGTAGGTGGCGAGCCCGGCTCGGACGGGAACCATATACACTGGAGGGAGAAATCCCTGAGTCTGCAGCGACTAATCGACTGTGTGAGACAGAACACCTCTCCCAATCACCAGGATTAGGGCTACGGGGGCGAGAGGAGGACCTGCGGTGGTCGGCCATGTTGGAGTGGATTTTTCCGAAGCGCGCTCCGATGGATTCTCGCTGTGCGAGGATGGTATGGATTGGATCTAAGAATCCCCATCCCTTTAATAGACAATTTATTTATCTGGCTAGGGGGGCAAATGTAAAAACGCCCTGGATCCTCGTATTCATTCGACGTGTGGAAGATAGCCCTTATTGGGCACGGAAGCCAAGAGGTCCAACATTTATGGGGCCGGACACTACTTAACAAACATTCAAAATTTGGAGAAGAACCCGCCTTGCAATGCGGAAGACAATACTGCGTGTCGGACTTGACGTCATTGAAGACTGGTTCAGGGGCTACAGAGGGAGTCCTGGATTAGGGGGTCTCCGGACAGCCGGACTATATCCTTAGGCCGGACTGTTGGACTATGAATATATAAGATTGAAGACTTCGTCTCGTGTCCGGATGGGACTTTACTTGGCGTAGAAGGCAAGCTAGGGAATACGGATATGTATATCTCCTCCTTTGTAACAGACCTTGTGTAACCCTAGCCCCCTCCGGTGTCTATATAAACCGAAGGGTTGTAGTCCGTAGGACAACAACAATCATACCATAGGCTAGCTTCTAGGGTTTAGCCTCTTCGATCTCGTGGTAGAACAACTCTTGTAATACTCATATCATCAAGAACAATCAAGCAGGACGTAGGGTTTTACCTCCATCAAGAGGGCCCGAACCTGGGTAAACATCGTGTCCCCTGCCTCCTGTTACCATCCGCCCTAGACGCACAGTTCAGGACCCCCTACCCGAGATCCGCCGGTTTTGACACCGACAACGTAGCTTATACAGCGGACGGCCACAATCTAAGAAAAACAATGGCGACGGCGGCTAACTTATACAGAAACCGATCAGTTTTTAGAATAAAAACCCGCGGTTTACCGTGTACCGGTTCAACTAAAAAACAAACTAACTTAATCTAATCTGGGCCATCGGTGATCGATCTAAGGGGAGAGAGTGGGGCGGCGGCTTACAACGGGTGGTGGTGGTGGCCGGCGACGATGAAGACGGCAATGCAGCGTCGGTGACGGAGGGGGCGGCGGCTGCGGTGGTCCTCGGCGACGGGGAAGAAGACAGGGAGGTGCGGCGCGTCGAGGGCATCACGAAGGTAGTGGCGGCATGCGTCAGCGGCGTCTGGATGGGGCGGGGCAAAGACGGCGGCCTTCGGTGCTCCGGCGGCTCCGGCGTCGACGCGGCGGCGGCTCCGACGGGACCTAGGGGCAAAAATCATGTCAAAAGGATGCGCCTCTGCGGGCTAAGAAGATTTACAGAAAAGGGAGGGTCGGAGTGGTCTATGGGCGACGAAATGCTCGGCGGAGTGACGCGGCTCCGGCGAGATGCGGACGACAACGGCGGCGGCTATGGGCGCCGTGGGAAGAAGCGGGATGGCGAGATCAACAGAGGGGAGCCCGAGGCATTTATAGGCGAGGGGGAGGGCGTGCGGGTGCTGCGGATAAGCATTATCTGCGAGGGCCTTGCCCGGCGGTTGCGGGAGCACGACAACGAGCTCATCTAAGCGGGGCAAGCGGGAGGTTCGGGGAGATGAGGTGGAGCGGGGGCCCACCAGTCAGTGGCGGCGGCGGTAGCGAGCGAGAGAGGCCGCGGGCGGTCGACCGGGCGGGAGGCGTCAGGCACTGGCCTTGGGCCAAATGGTCAGCTGTGCCGGTCGGGGCGCCCCTGGGCCGAACTGGTTTCGGTCCAGGCGGGTGAGTGCTTGTGTTTTTTTAAACCGATGACTAAAGTGGCCCTAAATAATTCAAACTAATTTGCAAAAACACCCCAATAATTTATAAAATAACTATACAATATTTAGAGCCTAATGAACATTAACGTCAGTACAGAAAATTTTGAATATATTTTCCTAATGCAATTAATGCACCTTTTGCAAATAAAATAAATACCAATAAACTCCAAAACTTCAAATAATATTCAAAATAAAATTTCCCACTCTTTTATATTTTGAGGAAGTCATCTTATCCCGTCTCATTTGTTTTTCTCTAGTGGAAAAATATTATTTGAATATTTAAAAAAACTCCAAAATGCAAAGAAATATGATATGCATTGAATGATTCTATTAACATCCAAATTTAATAAAAATTGGGGTGTTACAAACCTACCCCCTTAAGATGAATCGCGTCCTCGAGATATGGGTTGGCCAGCAAAAAGGTGCGGATGGTCCTGCCTAAGATCTTCCTCTCGTTCCCAAGTGGCTTCCTCCTCAGTGTGGTGACTCCACTAAACCTTGCAGAACTTGATAATCTTGGCGCGAGTGATCCTCTCTGCAGTCTCAAGAATCTTAATAGGCTTCTCCTCATAAGTCAGATCATTCTCCAACTGAATTGCCTCCAGTGGCACTGTATCTCTCAAAGGAATGTCCGCCATCTCTGCATGACACTTCTTCAGCTGGGAAACATGAAACACATCATGAACTGCTGACAAAGCCTCTGGTATTTCCACCTGTTATGCAACCTCTCCTCTATGTTCCAGAACTCTGTATGGTCCCACAAATCATGGTGCTAACTTTCCTTTGACACCAAACCTCTTAATACCTTGAAGTGGAGACACTCGAAGATATGCTCTATCTACCACTTCATAGATCACTTCCTTGCATTTATCATCGGCATAACTTTTCTGCCTTGACTGAGCTATCTTAAGTCTGTCACGAATCAACTTGACCTTCTCCTCAGAATCCCTGATCAAATCAGGTCCAAGCAATTTGCGATCTCCAACTCCATTCCACATCAAAGGTGTCCTGCTTTCCTTCCATATAATGCCTCGAAAGGGGCCATCTGCAAACTGGCTTGGTAGCTGTTGTTGTACGAGAACTCTGCGTAGGGTAAGTTATCATCCCAACTAGACCCATAGTCTAGCGCACAAGCTCTCAACATGTCCTCCAGAATCTGATTGACTCTCTCTGTCTGCCCATCAGTCTGTGGATGGAAGGCTGTACTGAACTCTAGCCTGGTACCCAAAGTTCCGTGTAACTGCTTCCAAAACTTTGAGGTAAACTGTGTCCCTCTATCTGATACAATGCTCCTTAGAACTCCATGTAGGCATACGATCCTAGTCATATATATCTTTGCCAGCTTAGCATTTGTATAGGTGGTCTTCACTGGAATGAAGTGAGCAACCTTGGTCAAACGATCAACTATTTCCCAAATGGAATCATAACCTGAACGGGTCCTGGGTAACCCCGTGATAAAGTCCATACCAACTTTATCCCATTTCCAATCAGGTATCGGCAACGGCTGAAGTAATCCTGCTAGTTTCTAATGTTTTGCCTTTACTCTCTGACATACATCACATATTGCCACATACTCGGCAATTTCTCTCTTCATACCGGCCCACCAAAAACATTCCTTCAAGTCCGAATACATCTGGGTGTTGCCTGGGTGTATCGAATATGGTGAGTCGTGAGCCTCCTGAAGAATCAACTTCCTGATCTCCGGGTCATTGGGTACACAAATCCATTGCTCAAACCATATGGTTCCATGTTCATCCTCACGGAATCTTTCTGCTTTCCCTTTGCTCATCATTTCCTTGATCTCAGCAATACCTTGGTCCAACTTCTGGGCTTCTCTGATTCTTCCCAACAAGGTGGACTGTACCTCGAGTGCGGCAACATAACCTCTGGGGACTATTTCCGACTGTAGGTCTCTAAGCTCATCACATAACTCCTGAGCTAAACCTCCTGCTGTAAGGGTATTAACATAACTCTTACGGGTCAAAGCATCTACCACCACATTGGCTTTTCCTGGATGATAATGCAGACTCATGTCATAATCCTTTATAAGTTCCAACCATCTCCTTTGCCTGAGATTCAACTCCTTCTGCGTGAAGATATACTTCAAACTCTTGTGATCCGTGTAAACATCACAATGATTCCCAATAAGATAATGTCTCCATGTCCTGAGTGCATGCACTACATCTTCCACCCCCAAATCATGCGTGGCATAGTTCAACGCATGAGGTCAAAGCTATCGTGAAGCATAAGCTACAACCTTTCCCTCTTGCATAAGAACTCCTCCAAGTCCCTGACGTGAAGCATCACAATACACCTGAAAGTCCTTGTGTACGTCAGGCAGGATTAGCACTGGGGCTGTAACCAAACACTTCTTCAACTCTTGAAAGCTAGCTTCACACTCTTCAGTCCAAACGAACTTGATGTCTTCTTCAACAACGCTGTCATGGGCCTTGCAATCTTGGAGAAATTTTCAATAAATCTCCGGCAATATCCTGCAAGTCCAAGGAAACTACGAATCTCGCCAACTGTGGTGGGTGCATTCCATTCTGTGACTAACTCTACCTTGGTAGGGTCCACTGTAATCCCTTCACTTGACGCTACATGTCCAAGAAATCTGACTTCCTTGAGCCAAAACTCACACTTGCTAAACTTGGCATAAAGTTGATGTTCTCTGAGCTTCTCCAAAACTAAGCGCAGATGTTCGGCGTGTCCCTCCTTATTCTTGGAGTAAACCAATATGTCATCAATGAATACCATAACAAACTTATCCAAGAACTCCATGAATACCTTGTTCATCATGCTCATAAAATAGGCAGGGGCATTAGTCAAACCAAAGGACATGACTGTATACTCATAAAGCCCATACCTTGTGGTAAAAGCTTTCTTGGGTATGTCCTTCTCACGGATCTTCAACTGGTGATAACCCGATCGAAGATCGATCTTGGAGAAAACACTAGCTCCTTCTAGCTGGTCAAACAAGTCATTGATCAAAGGCAGGGGATACTTGTTCTTGATGGTCACCTCGTTCAAAGAGCGGTAGTCCACACACATTCTCAATGTTCCATCCTTCTTCTCCACTAAGAGTGCTGGGGCTCCCCAAGGTGATGAACTCGGGCGGATATACCCTTTCTCCAACAAGTCCTTAATCTGTTTCTTGACTTCCTCCAAATCATTAGCGGGCATCCGATACGGCCTCTTGGAGATAGGTCATGTGCCTGGCAGCAACTCAATCAAAAACTCAATCTCCCGATCTGGCGGCATACCCGGTAACTCATCCAGAAATACATCGGGATAATCCTTCACCACTGGTACTTCTTCCTGGACAACTCCCGTAAGAGAGTTCACCTGAGTGCTCTTAGGCTTAAGCCTAGATACATACTTGATCCTCTTCTTCTCTGGGGTGGTGAGAAAAATCGATCTACTAGCACAGTCAATGTTTCCCTCATACTTGGACATCCAATCCATCCTAGGATTACATCCAACCCTTGTGACTCTAGTATAATAATATATGTGGGGAAAACATGTCCCCTACGTTCAAAGGCAATTGGAAACAACCCTAACTAGCCATAGACTCGGCTCCTGGGGAACTCACTAGAATGGGTGACTTAAGAGCTATGGTAGGCAACTTATATTTATCCACAAATCCCCTTGATATGAATGAATGCGATGCACCAGCGTTAAAAAGAATGAGTGCTGGAAATGAATTAACCAAGAACTTACCAATCACCGCGTCAGGCTACTCATAAACCTCTTCCACATTGACATGATTCACATGCCCCTTAGTGAAAGGATTGGGCTTCTTGCCTCCAGAATTCCCATTGCCATTTCCATTTCCATTCTACGCCTTAGGACACTCATTGGAGTAGTGACATGTCTTCTTGCACTTGAAGCAGGTGATGTGACTCAGATCCTTCTTCATCGGTGTAGAAGAGTTGAAATGCTGCTGATTGCCATTTCCTCCATTGCCATTTCCATTGCCATGCTTGTGACCATGGTGGTTGTGTCCATTTCCTCCATGATGAATGTGGCCTCCATGGTTATGGTGATTCCCTCCAAACTTGCTAGTGCCTGATCAAGAACTTCCTGAGTACGGGCTGTAGCGGGGTTTCTGTTGAACTCGAGAGTTATACTTCCCATGACCGTGCTTCCTCTTACGATTCTCCATTTGTTGGTGCTTGCCTTCGAGAATGGTAGCCTTATCAACCAGCTCCTGATAGTCTGCAAAGGTTGCCACAGTTAACTGAACTCCCAACTCATCGTTCAGTCCCTCCAGAAACTTCTCGTGCTTGGCTGCATCAGTGGCCACGTCCTCTGGAGCATAACGAGCCAAGTTACTGAACTCATCAACATACTAAGATACCGTGCATCGTCCCTGGCACAAGCTGCGGAACTCCTTCTTCTTCAGACTCATGGCTCCAGCTGAGACATGAGCAGTGCGGAACGCTTGCTGGAACTGAGTCCAAGTCACATTCTCCATGGGGTATGTGGTGGTGTAGTTCTCCCACCAAGCAGCTGCCGGTCCATCCAGCTGGTGGGCAGCAAACTTTACCTTCTTAGCATCATTGCATCCTGCCGTGGCCAGCTCCCTTCCTATCTTGCGGAGCCAGTCATCTGCGACAATCGGCTCAGTGCTGCTGGAGAACACGGGTGGGTTCAGCCTCAGAAAACGGGTAAGACTATCAACTGGGGGTGGTTGTTGTTGTTGTTGTTGTTGTTATTGTTGTTGTTGTTGTTGTGGTTGTTGTTCTGAATGAGCATCTGCATAAGAGTATTCTGCTGCTGGATCAATTGCATGAGCTCCGGTGGAAAGTTGAATCAGGGGTCACGTCTTGGAGGCATCTGATGAGTTTTAGAGTGGACGAGGAGTTAGAATAGAACAAGGCCTAGTGAGTAAAATCACACTACCCATATGCACATGATAGCAATAAAACTTCAAATCACTCCAATTCAATTTCAAATAAAGAGGTTCACACGAATAATCAAACCTAAGGTAAGCCATGTCACAAGATTTGACAAGGTCTTACAGATGAGATAAACTAATCGGATAACGAAATCAAATTTCTAAACTCTCATGGTGGTATAAAATCTAACTCTCATCAGATGAGGACCACTCAACCATGTCGACATCGGGTGTCCTTGCATCACTCTCCGTGTCGTCATCTCCGAGCTCATCATTTTGGTCCCTCTCCTAGCTGACATAGGCACCATACGAGTGATCCTCCTAGATGTTTTCTCCCTCATCCAGCTTCTCCTCGGCCTCCTCAAGCTCAAGCTTCAGGCCGTCGATCTTCTCCTGCAGTGCGTCCAGCTCTCCCTCGTGCTCGATGCGAGCGTCCTGGAGCTCCTCCTCTAGCTCGGTCTTGCGGGTCATGAGGTTCTTGATGACGATCATGTTGTCGGACAGCTCCAGTTCTATCATGCGAATGTGCTCCTCCATGTCCTAGATATGGGATGCTATCGTCTCGCCCTCCAGGGTACGCACCACATCTCCATTTGCGTCGCGGCGCCTGTACATCACGAATGAGGTCCTCTTGAGGTCTTCGTCATACACCTCTCGAATGCGTCCAAGAGCAATGTGAGCAGCGATACCCCTGCCCAAGCCCCATGTTGCGGTATCCACATGGAAATCAATGGGCTTGGTGCGGTTTCCAAGGATGCGTCCGGGGATATGAGCATCGATCCTCCAATGTGTCTCCTCGGGCAGGGTGGTTGTGAAGGTTCCAGTGAATGTGGGAAGCCCAATCTTCAGGTGATTCGCGATCTTCACCAGCTGCCGTCCAAAGGGCATGGTCTCATCGGGCTGCTCGAACTCAACAAGGGCGGACGACGTCTACATTTTGAAAGAGAGAAGAAATTAGTATTGAAGTAGAGAAGGTACGAGAGGATATATAGGGAAAGTGAAAAATATAGTTTTGATCCTATGGCTTTTTCCATTTCTAGGGGTCGCGTCCTACAGTCAACGTGTGCTCTGATACCATCTTGTAGCGACCCGACTCGGTAAGAGTCGAAGTCTCTGTGCTTACCGTGCTAGTCCCTGGATCGACTTGCTAGCACACATAGTACTCGATAAAATAACAGAAATAACACACGTCTCTTTATTACATCGATAGTCCAGGAGCAATACATTTATTACAAAATAGGGCATAGAGCTAATAAGCAAATACTGCGGAAGCAAAGTAGTAAATGAGTCCAACTCCACAAGCAAGGTTGAGTGTATAACATCTACCTATCGCACCTTAATCCTCGTCGGATATATCTGCAACGTGATAAGTTGCAGCCATATAGGTCAGTACATTGAATGTACTGGAAAGTCACATCATAAGTGTAAAGAACCTACTTGTACATGCAATTTGGCTGGTGGAAAGCTCTAAGTTTGGTTTTTGCATAAAGCTAGTTTTTCCCTATTAGAAAAGATGTTATTCTACTACTACACATTTGCATAGGATGAGTTGGCAAACCCAACTCCATCCATTCCCAAGTTTCATTTAAAACCCAACTGTTTAATTAAAGGTGAGGAGATCTCCCGGCATTGTCACTACTAGATGCTCAAGTTGTCCGTAACAGGGGACACGGCTAATCGATTAGGTTGACACTCTGCAGAGGTTGCACACTTTTCCCCACAAGACTCGACTACCTCCATGATCGGAAGATCGAGACATAGTCTTTCGAAAATGTTCCACCTTAACCCACGGATAGGCCGGTACACCTACATCATTCTACATCTGCTAGCCCATCCCGGAAGGGGGTCACACTAACTACTCAACTAAGCCAGAGCCCATATTGGCTTGTGGCTGCACACATAAGCTTCAAGACATGAGAATACGATTGATCTCTTTGAACCTGAGCGGACGGTCCACTAGTGGTGCACCACCATGGATTTCCCATGCGTGCCCCACTGTACTTCGCCACCATTCCAACAAGTTTCCTCCCAGGTAGTTCATTAATTATCTTAGGTCCTATTTACTACATTGTCACTCAAACTTTACAATGATCACTTCCTAGTCCACGTCTACTTACCGAAGCAACATAATGTAAAACAATGGCGACAATGTTATATGGTTCAAACCTACCTCAATGAACTACTAGGTGAAAAGCATAGTCATACGACATTAATTCCTACCATGAGGTCCTATCGCAAAGAACTAAGTGCATAATAAAAACATAGGTAATGGAAACATGATCAAGATGCAACTTGCCTTGGTACTGCTGGTTGAACTCTAAAGACTAATAATATTCTGCTTCGCACTCCGGGCAATCTATCGCAAAGAAGGTAAACAAACATAAGCAAACATTCCAGAGAACCAAAAGAACATGCACAGCAAAAAGTCTCGGAAAAACCAAATGAACATACAACACACTAAGCTACCACAAAAATATTCTAAGTGCAAAACAACATAGGCCTATGGTTCAAAAAGTGACGTGAGCTATAGTGCATACTAATAAAAATACTAAAGTGCAGATTCTAGTGTGTGAAAATTACTGTGACAGAGGTCCAGGTGATAGGGTTTGGCTACGTGACAGAATGCAAAAAGAAACAACTTAATCGGAGCTTCGATTTGGGAGATATGGCCATTTGAAGTTTGAATTGAAATCTGAATAAATTCAAATTTGAATCTTCCAAAATTTTGCAAAGAGGATACCACTGGATAGATCTAAACATGATGAAGAAATTGCCGTTGGTTTCATCGAGTTTGGATCTACGGTTTAAAAGTTATGGCTAATCTAAGATCAGGGACTAATCTGTGATAAAAGGGACTAGACAATGAAGAAAAACTATCGCAAACAGGTCCCTGGTGCGTGGCAGATTCCTACTGGCCGAAAGGTGTTCGCCACGTAGCTTATAAAGCGTACGGCCACAATCTAAGAAAAACGGCGGCGACGGCTAACTTATACAGAAACCGATCGGTTTTTAGAATAAAAACCCACGGTTAACCGCGTACCGGTTCAACTAAAAAAACAAACTAACCTAATCTAATCTGGGCCGTCGGTGATCGATCTAAGGGGAGGGAGTGGGGCGTCGGCTTACAACGGGTGGGGGTGGTGGCCGGCGACGATGAAGACGGCGACGCGTCGTCGGTGACGGAGGGGGCGGCGGCTGCGGTGGTCCTCGGTGACGGGGAAGAAGATAAGGAGGTGCGGCCCGTCGAGGGCGTCGCGAAGGTAGTGGCGGCGTATGTCGACGGTGTCCGGACGGGGCGGGGTGAAGACGGCGACCTTCGGTGCTCCGGCAGCTCTGGCGTCGACGGTGTGGCGGCTCCGACGGGACCTAGGGGCAAAAATCGTGTCAAAAGGATGCGCCTCGGCGGGCTAAGAAGATTTACAGAAAAGGGAGGGTTGGAGTGGTCTACGGGCGACGAAATGCTCGGCGGAGTGACGCGGCTCCGGCGAGATGCGAACGACAACGGCGGCGGCTATGGGCTGCGTGGGAGGAAGCGGGACGACGAGATCGACAGAGGGGAGCCCGGGGCATTTATAGGCGCGGGGAGGGCATGCGGGTGCCACGGATAAGCATTATCTGCGAGGGCCTCGCCCGACGGTTGCGGGAGCGTGGCGGCGAGCTCATCCGAGTGGGGCAAGCGGGAGGTTGGGGAGATGAGGTGGAGCGGGGGCCCACCAGTCAGTGGCGGCGGCGGTAGCGAGCGAGAGAGGCTGCGGGCGGTCGATCGAGCGGGAGGCGTCGGGCGCTGGCCTTGGGCCAAATGGCCAGTTGGGCCGGTCGGGGCGCCCCTGGGCCGAACTGGTTTCGGTCCAGGCGGGTGAGTTCGTGTTTTTTTTAAAAACCGAAGACTAAATTGGCCCCAAATAATTCAAACTTATTTGCAAAAACACCACATAATTTATAAAATAACTATACAATATTTAGAGCCTAATGAACATTAACTTCAGCACTCTTTTATATTTTCCTAATACAATTAATGCACATTTTGCAAATAAAATAAATACCAATAAACTCCAAAACTTCAAATAATATTCAAAATAAAATTTCCCACTCTTTTATATTTTGAGGAAGTCATCTTATCCCCTCTCATTTGTTTTTCTCGAGTGGAAAAATATTATTTGAATATTTAAAAAAAACTCCAAAATGCAAAGAAATATGATATGCATTGAATGATTCTATTAACATCCGAATTTAATAAAAATTGGGATGTTACAATTTTTGGTTAATACAATTGTACCAAAAACAGGGGGCATGTGTTGACGATGTAATTTGGCTAGTTAGTATGGACCAAATTAATTTTATCATTGATCCAACTAATCAGTTGATGCATAGCTTCAATATTGCAGTTATCTATATAAGGCTGACCATATTTCAGGGATACGTTGAACTAGCATACTGCTGCCATGGATATCTCTTAACCAACCTCGTATGCTAAGCTGAAGTATGGAGTTTGCATGGACTAGATGGATAAGTGTGCTTAGTACATGATGGTTACTATTGCATGTGATAGCGATGTGGCCGGAGTATTTTATTATTTCCTTGTAGACACAAGAGTATATCTACGTGACATGGTTAGAACTAGTGCAAGTTGTAAACAACCAAAACAGGGCATGTCCTAGTTGGTTTTGGCTTCAGAGTTTTAGTCTTATACGCCAAGTCCAGTGTGCTGTATATATGTAAGGCCATGGTCAATTAGAAAACCCCCAACAATCGATCTATCAACAAATACATTAATTTTTCACGTACGTCTATTTTCTGTCGCTACTTCCTGCCAAGCTCTAGCAGTCCTAGGGTTTGGTGATCTTTGCTGTTTTGCGCTGAAAAGCGTCCGGTTCTTCTCCACAAAAGCAAGAAAATCTTTCTTTCTTTGCTCGTAAAGCAATTGTTCATCGTCACGAAAGCACGACAAATATCCTGGTGTTGCGCGACGCTTTCACGTGCCAACATGATCCTTTCTAGAGATGGAGTTTCTCTCAAAAGAAGTGAGTGGGAGGAAAGTAGAACTTGATGAGGTAATTGTACCTTCTCCCGAATTGGAAACTAGTTCATCACATAAATTAGTTCCAGTGATTCCTACCCCAATTAGTGAGGAAGCTAATGATGATGATCATGAAACTTTTGATCAAGTTTCTACCGAACCTTGTAGGTCAACCAGAGTATGATCCGCACCAGAGTGGTACGGTAATCCTATTTTGGAGGTCATGTTACTTGACCATGACAAACCTATGAACTATGAGCAAGCGATGATGAGCCCAGATTCCGCAAAATGGCTTGAGGTCATGAAATCTGAGATGGGATCCATGTATGAGAACAAATTGAGGACTTTGGTTGACTTGCCCGATGGCCGGCAAGCAATAGAGAATAAATGGATCTTCAAGAAGAAGACTGATGCTGACGGTAATGTTACAGTCTACAAAGATCGACTTGTTACGAAAGGTTTTCGACAAGTTCAAGGAGTTGACTATGACGAGACCTTCTCACCCATAGAGATGCTTAAGTCTGTCCGAATCATGTTAGCAATTGCTGCATTTTATGATTATGAAATTTGGCAAATGGATGTCAAAACTGCATTCCTTAATGGATATCTTAAAGAAGAGTTGTATATGATGCAACCAGAAGGTTTTGTTGATCCTAAAGGTGCTAACAAAGTGTGCAAGCTCCAGCGATCCATTTATGGACTGGTGCAAGCCTCTCGGAGTTGGAATATATGCTTTGATAGTGTGATCAAAGCATATGGTTTTATACAGAATTTTGGAGAAGCCTGTATTTACAAGAAAGTTAGTGGGAGCTTTGTAGCATTTCTCATATTATATGTGGATGACATATTGTTGATTGGAAATAATACATAATTTCTGGATAGCATAAAATAATACTTGAATAAGAATTTTTCAATGAAAGACCTCGGTGAAGCTGCTTATATATTGGGCATCAAGATCTATAGAGATAGATCAAGACGCTTAATTGGACTTTCACAAAGCACATACCTTGATAAAGTTTTGGAGAAGTTCAAAATGGATCAGTCAAAGAAAGGGTTATTGCCTGTGTTACAAGGTGTGAAGTTGAGTCAGACTCAATGCCCGACCACTGCAGAAGATAGAGAGAAAATGAAGGTCATTCCCTATGCCTCGGCCATAGGTTCTATCATGTATGCAATGTTGTGTACCAGACTTGATGTGTGCCTTGCTATAAGTTTAGTAGGGAGGTACCAAAGTAATCTAGGAGTGGATCACGGGACATCGGTCAAGAACATCCTGAAATACCTGAAAAGGACTAAGGATATGTTTCTCATTTATGGAGGTGACAAAGAGCTTGTCGTAAATGGTTACGTCGATGTAAGCTTTGACACTGATCCGGATGACTCTAAGTCACAAACCGGATACGAATTTATATTGAATGGTGGAGCTGTCAGTTGTTGCAGTTCCAGGCAGAGCATCGTGGCAGGATCTACGTGTGAAGCGGAGTACATAGCTACTTCAGAAGCAGCAAATGAAGGAGTCCGGATGAAGGAGTTCATATCCGATCTAGGTGTAATACCTAGTGCATCAGGTCCAATGAAAATCTTTTGTGACAATACTGGAGCAATTGCCTTGGCGAAGGAATCCAGATTTCATAAGAGAAACAAACACATCAAGAGACGCTTCAATTCCATCCGAGATCAAGTCTAGGAGGGAGACATAGCTAGAGATTTGCAAGATACATACAGATCTGAATGTTGCAGACCCGTTGACTAAGCCTCTCTCAGGAGCAAAACATGACCAGCAACAAGACTCCATGGGTGTTGGAATCTTTACTATGTAATCTAGATTATTGACTCTAGTGCAAGTGGGAGACTGATGGAAATATGCCCTGGAGGCAATAATAAAGTTGTTATTTATATTTCCTTATATCATGACAAATGTTTATTGTTCATGCTATAATTGTATTAACCGGAAACTTAGTATATGTGTGAATACATAGACAAACAGAGTGTCCCTAGTATGCCTATACTTGACTAGCTCGTTAATCAAAGATGGTTAAGTTTCCTGACCATAGATATGTGTTGTCATTTGATGAACGGGATCACATCATTAGAGAATGATGTGATGGATAAGACCCATCCGTTAGCTTAGCATTATGATTGTTTAGTTTTATTGCTATTGCTTTCTTCATGACGTATACATATTCCTCTGACTATGCGATTATGCAACTCCCGAATACTAGAGGAACACCTTTTGTGCTATCAAACATCACAACGTAACTGGGTGATTATAAAGATGCTCTACAGGTGTCTCTGAAGGTGTTTGTTGAGTTAGCATAGATCAAGATTAGGATTTGTCACTCCGTGTATCAGATAGGTATCTCTAGGCCCTCTCGGTAATGCTCATCACTATAAGCCTTGCAAGCTAATGGTTTAGTTGTGGGATGATGCATTACGGAACGAGTAAAGAGACTTGCCGGTAACGAGATTGAACTAGGTATGAGGATACCGACGATCGAATCTCGGGCAAGTAATATACCGATGAAAAAGGGAATGACATATGTTGTTATGCGGTTTGACCGATAAAGATCTTCGAAGAATATGTAGGAGCCAATATGAGCATCCATGTTTCACTATTGGTTATTGACCGGAGATGTGTCTCGGTCATGTCTACATAGTTCTGGAACCATAGGGTCCGCACGCTTAACCTTCGATGACGATTTGTATTATGAGTTATGTGATTTGATGACCGAAGTTTGTTCGGAGTCCCGAATGGGTTCACAGACATGACGAGGAGTCTCAAAATGGTCGAGAGGTAAAGATTCATGTATTGGAACGTTATATTCGGACATCAGAATGGTTTAGGTATTTTTCCGGAGTACCGAGCGGTTGCCGGAACCCCCCGGGGAAGTATTGGGCCGACATGGGCCTAAGGGATAGAGAGAGGGAAGCCCTCAGGGGGTGGCCGCGCGCCCCCCTCCTTGGGAGTCCGAATAGGACAAGGAGGAGGGGGCGGCGCCCCCCTTCCCTTTCCATCTCCCTCTCCTTCCTATTCCCTCCGGTGGAAGAAAGGAAAGGGGGGGCGAATCCTACTTGGACTAGGGGTCCAAGTAGGACCCCCTCATGGCGCGCCCCTCCAGGCCGCCGGCCCCTCTCCCCCTCCTTTATATGCGTGTACAGGGGCACCCCAAAGGCACAACAGACAATCTCTTAGCCGTGTGCGATGCCCCGGCGGTTGCGGGAGCACGACAACGAGCTCATCTAAGCGGGGCAAGCGGGAGGTTCGGGGAGATGAGGTGGAGCGGGGGCCCACCAGTCAGTGGCGGCGGCGGTAGCGAGCGAGAGAGGCCGCGGGCGGTCGACCGGGCGGGAGGCGTCAGGCACTGGCCTTGGGCCAAATGGTCAGCTGTGCCGGTCGGGGCGCCCCTGGGCCGAACTGGTTTCGGTCCAGGCGGGTGAGTGCTTGTGTTTTTTTAAACCGATGACTAAAGTGGCCCTAAATAATTCAAACTAATTTGCAAAAACACCCCAATAATTTATAAAATAACTATACAATATTTAGAGCCTAATGAACATTAACGTCAGTACAGAAAATTTTGAATATATTTTCCTAATGCAATTAATGCACCTTTTGCAAATAAAATAAATACCAATAAACTCCAAAACTTCAAATAATATTCAAAATAAAATTTCCCACTCTTTTATATTTTGAGGAAGTCATCTTATCCCGTCTCATTTGTTTTTCTCTAGTGGAAAAATATTATTTGAATATTTAAAAAAACTCCAAAATGCAAAGAAATATGATATGCATTGAATGATTCTATTAACATCCAAATTTAATAAAAATTGGGGTGTTACAAACCTACCCCCTTAAGATGAATCGCGTCCTCGAGATATGGGTTGGCCAGCAAAAAGGTGCGGATGGTCCTGCCTAAGATCTTCCTCTCGTTCCCAAGTGGCTTCCTCCTCAGTGTGGTGACTCCACTAAACCTTGCAGAACTTGATAATCTTGGCGCGAGTGATCCTCTCTGCAGTCTCAAGAATCTTAATAGGCTTCTCCTCATAAGTCAGATCATTCTCCAACTGAATTGCCTCCAGTGGCACTGTATCTCTCAAAGGAATGTCCGCCATCTCTGCATGACACTTCTTCAGCTGGGAAACATGAAACACATCATGAACTGCTGACAAAGCCTCTGGTATTTCCACCTGTTATGCAACCTCTCCTCTATGTTCCAGAACTCTGTATGGTCCCACAAATCATGGTGCTAACTTTCCTTTGACACCAAACCTCTTAATACCTTGAAGTGGAGACACTCGAAGATATGCTCTATCTACCACTTCATAGATCACTTCCTTGCATTTATCATCGGCATAACTTTTCTGCCTTGACTGAGCTATCTTAAGTCTGTCACGAATCAACTTGACCTTCTCCTCAGAATCCCTGATCAAATCAGGTCCAAGCAATTTGCGATCTCCAACTCCATTCCACATCAAAGGTGTCCTGCTTTCCTTCCATATAATGCCTCGAAAGGGGCCATCTGCAAACTGGCTTGGTAGCTGTTGTTGTACGAGAACTCTGCGTAGGGTAAGTTATCATCCCAACTAGACCCATAGTCTAGCGCACAAGCTCTCAACATGTCCTCCAGAATCTGATTGACTCTCTCTGTCTGCCCATCAGTCTGTGGATGGAAGGCTGTACTGAACTCTAGCCTGGTACCCAAAGTTCCGTGTAACTGCTTCCAAAACTTTGAGGTAAACTGTGTCCCTCTATCTGATACAATGCTCCTTAGAACTCCATGTAGGCATACGATCCTAGTCATATATATCTTTGCCAGCTTAGCATTTGTATAGGTGGTCTTCACTGGAATGAAGTGAGCAACCTTGGTCAAACGATCAACTATTTCCCAAATGGAATCATAACCTGAACGGGTCCTGGGTAACCCCGTGATAAAGTCCATACCAACTTTATCCCATTTCCAATCAGGTATCGGCAACGGCTGAAGTAATCCTGCTAGTTTCTAATGTTTTGCCTTTACTCTCTGACATAGATCACATATTGCCACATACTCGGCAATTTCTCTCTTCATACCGGCCCACCAAAAACATTCCTTCAAGTCCGAATACATCTGGGTGTTGCCTGGGTGTATCGAATATGGTGAGTCGTGAGCCTCCTGAAGAATCAACTTCCTGATCTCCGGGTCATTGGGTACACAAATCCATTGCTCAAACCATATGGTTCCATGTTCATCCTCACGGAATCTTTCTGCTTTCCCTTTGCTCATCATTTCCTTGATCTCAGCAATACCTTGGTCCAACTTCTGGGCTTCTCTGATTCTTCCCAACAAGGTGGACTGTACCTCGAGTGCGGCAACATAACCTCTGGGGACTATTTCCGACTGTAGGTCTCTAAGCTCATCACATAACTCCTGAGCTAAACCTCCTGCTGTAAGGGTATTAACATAACTCTTACGGGTCAAAGCATCTACCACCACATTGGCTTTTCCTGGATGATAATGCAGACTCATGTCATAATCCTTTATAAGTTCCAACCATCTCCTTTGCCTGAGATTCAACTCCTTCTGCGTGAAGATATACTTCAAACTCTTGTGATCCGTGTAAACATCACAATGATTCCCAATAAGATAATGTCTCCATGTCCTGAGTGCATGCACTACATCTTCCACCCCCAAATCATGCGTGGCATAGTTCAACGCATGAGGTCAAAGCTATCGTGAAGCATAAGCTACAACCTTTCCCTCTTGCATAAGAACTCCTCCAAGTCCCTGACGTGAAGCATCACAATACACCTGAAAGTCCTTGTGTACGTCAGGCAGGATTAGCACTGGGGCTGTAACCAAACACTTCTTCAACTCTTGAAAGCTAGCTTCACACTCTTCAGTCCAAACGAACTTGATGTCTTCTTCAACAACGCTGTCATGGGCCTTGCAATCTTGGAGAAATTTTCAATAAATCTCCGGCAATATCCTGCAAGTCCAAGGAAACTACGAATCTCGCCAACTGTGGTGGGTGCATTCCATTCTGTGACTAACTCTACCTTGGTAGGGTCCACTGTAATCCCTTCACTTGACGCTACATGTCCAAGAAATCTGACTTCCTTGAGCCAAAACTCACACTTGCTAAACTTGGCATAAAGTTGATGTTCTCTGAGCTTCTCCAAAACTAAGCGCAGATGTTCGGCGTGTCCCTCCTTATTCTTGGAGTAAACCAATATGTCATCAATGAATACCATAACAAACTTATCCAAGAACTCCATGAATACCTTGTTCATCATGCTCATAAAATAGGCAGGGGCATTAGTCAAACCAAAGGACATGACTGTATACTCATAAAGCCCATACCTTGTGGTAAAAGCTTTCTTGGGTATGTCCTTCTCACGGATCTTCAACTGGTGATAACCCGATCGAAGATCGATCTTGGAGAAAACACTAGCTCCTTCTAGCTGGTCAAACAAGTCATTGATCAAAGGCAGGGGATACTTGTTCTTGATGGTCACCTCGTTCAAAGAGCGGTAGTCCACACACATTCTCAATGTTCCATCCTTCTTCTCCACTAAGAGTGCTGGGGCTCCCCAAGGTGATGAACTCGGGCGGATATACCCTTTCTCCAACAAGTCCTTAATCTGTTTCTTGACTTCCTCCAAATCATTAGCGGGCATCCGATACGGCCTCTTGGAGATAGGTCATGTGCCTGGCAGCAACTCAATCAAAAACTCAATCTCCCGATCTGGCGGCATACCCGGTAACTCATCCAGAAATACATCGGGATAATCCTTCACCACTGGTACTTCTTCCTGGACAACTCCCGTAAGAGAGTTCACCTGAGTGCTCTTAGGCTTAAGCCTAGATACATACTTGATCCTCTTCTTCTCTGGGGTGGTGAGAAAAATCGATCTACTAGCACAGTCAATGTTTCCCTCATACTTGGACATCCAATCCATCCTAGGATTACATCCAACCCTTGTGACTCTAGTATAATAATATATGTGGGGAAAACATGTCCCCTACGTTCAAAGGCAATTGGAAACAACCCTAACTAGCCATAGACTCGGCTCCTGGGGAACTCACTAGAATGGGTGACTTAAGAGCTATGGTAGGCAACTTATATTTATCCACAAATCCCCTTGATATGAATGAATGCGATGCACCAGCGTTAAAAAGAATGAGTGCTGGAAATGAATTAACCAAGAACTTACCAATCACTGCGTCAGGCTGCTCATAAACCTCTTCCACATTGACATGATTCACATGCCCCTTAGTGAAAGGATTGGGCTTCTTGCCTCCAGAATTCCCATTGCCATTTCCATTTCCATTCTACGCCTTAGGACACTCATTGGAGTAGTGACATGTCTTCTTGCACTTGAAGCAGGTGATGTGACTCAGATCCTTCTTCATCGGTGTAGAAGAGTTGAAATGCTGCTGATTGCCATTTCCTCCATTGCCATTTCCATTGCCATGCTTGTGACCATGGTGGTTGTGTCCATTTCCTCCATGATGAATGTGGCCTCCATGGTTATGGTGATTCCCTCCAAACTTGCTAGTGCCTGATCAAGAACTTCCTGAGTACGGGCTGTAGCGGGGTTTCTGTTGAACTCGAGAGTTATACTTCCCATGACCGTGCTTCCTCTTACGATTCTCCATTTGTTGGTGCTTGCCTTCGAGAATGGTAGCCTTATCAACCAGCTCCTGATAGTCTGCAAAGGTTGCCGCAGTTAACTGAACTCCCAACTCATCGTTCAGTCCCTCCACTCAAACTTCTCGTGCTTGGCTGCATCAGTGGCCATGTCCTCTGGAGCATAACGAGCCAAGTTACTGAACTCATCAACATACTAAGATACCGTGCATCGTCCCTGGCGCAAGCTGCGGAACTCCTTCTTCTTCAGACTCATGGCTCCAGCTGAGACATGAGCAGTGCGGAACGCTTGCTGGAACTGAGTCCAAGTCACATTCTCCATGGGGTATGTGGTGGTGTAGTTCTCCCACCAAGCAGCTGCCGGTCCATCCAGCTGGTGGGCAGCAAACTTTACCTTCTTAGCATCATTGCATCCTGCCGTGGCCAACTCCCTTCCTATCTTGCGGAGCTAGTCATCTGCGACAATCGGCTCAGTGCTGCTGGAGAACACGGGTGGGTTCAGCCTCAGAAAATGGGTAAGACTATCAACTGGGGGTTGTTGTTGTTGTTGTTGTTGTTGTTGTTATTGTTGTTGTTGTTGTTGTGGTTGTTGTTCTGAATGAGCATCTGCATAAGAGTATTCTGCTGCTGGATCAATTGCATGAGCTCCGGTGGAAAGTTGAATCAGGGGTCACGTCTTGGAGGCATCTGATGAGTTTTAGAGTGGACGAGGAGTTAGAATAGAACAAGGCCTAGTGAGTAAAATCACACTACCCATATGCACATGATAGCAATAAAACTTCAAATCACTCCAATTCAATTTCAAATAAAGAGGTTCACACGAATAATCAAACCTAAGGTAAGCCATGTCACAAGATTTGACAAGGTCTTACAGATGAGATAAACTAATCGGATAACGAAATCAAATTTCTAAACTCTCATGGTGGTATAAAATCTAACTCTCATCAGATGAGGACCACTCAACCATGTCGACATCGGGTGTCCTTGCATCACTCTCCGTGTCGTCATCTCCGAGCTCATCATTTTGGTCCCTCTCCTAGCTGACATAGGCACCATACGAGTGATCCTCCTAGATGTTTTCTCCCTCATCCAGCTTCTCCTCGGCCTCCTCAAGCTCAAGCTTCAGGCCGTCGATCTTCTCCTGCAGTGCGTCCAGCTCTCCCTCGTGCTCGATGCGAGCGTCCTGGAGCTCCTCCTCTAGCTCGGTCTTGCGGGTCATGAGGTTCTTGATGACGATCATGTTGTCGGACAGCTCCAGTTCTATCATGCGAATGTGCTCCTCCATGTCCTGGATATGGGATGCTATCGTCTCGCCCTCCAGGGTACGCACCACATCTCCATTTGCGTCGCGGCGCCTGTACATCACGAATGAGGTCCTCTTGAGGTCTTCGTCATACACCTCTCGAATGCGTCCAAGAGCAATGTGAGCAGCGATACCCCTGCCCAAGCCCCATGTTGCGGTATCCACATGGAAATCAATGGGCTTGGTGCGGTTTCCAAGGATGCGTCCGGGGATATGAGCATCGATCCTCCAATGTGTCTCCTCGGGCAGGGTGGTTGTGAAGGTTCCAGTGAATGTGGGAAGCCCAATCTTCAGGTGATTCGCGATCTTCACCAGCTGCCGTCCAAAGGGCATGGTCTCATCGGGCTGCTCGAACTCAACAAGGGCGGACGACGTCTACATTTTGAAAGAGAGAAGAAATTAGTATTGAAGTAGAGAAGGTACGAGAGGATATATAGGGAAAGTGAAAAATATAGTTTTGATCCTATGGCTTTTTCCATTTCTAGGGGTCGCGTCCTACAGTCAACGTGTGCTCTGATACCATCTTGTAACGACCCGACTCGGTAAGAGTCGAAGTCTCTGTGCTTACCGTGCTAGTCCCTGGATCGACTTGCTAGCACACATAGTACTCGATAAAATAACAGAAATAACACACGTCTCTTTATTACATCGATAGTCCAGGAGCAATACATTTATTACAAAATAGGGCATAGAGCTAATAAGCAAATACTGCGGAAGCAAAGTAGTAAATGAGTCCAACTCCACAAGCAAGGTTGAGTGTATAACATCTACCTATCGCACCTTAATCCTCGTCGGATATATCTGCAACGTGATAAGTTGCAGCCATATAGGTCAGTACATTGAATGTACTGGAAAGTCACATCATAAGTGTAAAGAACCTACTTGTACATGCAATTTGGCTGGTGGAAAGCTCTAAGTTTGGTTTTTGCATAAAGCTAGTTTTTCCCTATTAGAAAAGATGTTATTCTACTACTACACATTTGCATAGGATGAGTTGGCAAACCCAACTCCATCCATTCCCAAGTTTCATTTAAAACCCAACTGTTTAATTAAAGGTGAGGAGATCTCCCGGCATTGTCACTACTAGATGCTCAAGTTGTCCGTAACAGGGGACACGGCTAATCGATTAGGTTGACACTCTGCAGAGGTTGCACACTTTTCCCCACAAGACTCGACTACCTCCATGATCGGAAGATCGAGACATAGTCTTTCGAAAATGTTCCACCTTAACCCACGGATAGGCCGGTACACCTACATCATTCTACATCTGCTAGCCCATCCCGGAAGGGGGTCACACTAACTACTCAACTAAGCCAGAGCCCATATTGGCTTGTGGCTGCACACATAAGCTTCAAGACATGAGAATACGATTGATCTCTTTGAACCTGAGCGGACGGTCCACTAGTGGTGCACCACCATGGATTTCCCATGCGTGCCCCACTGTACTTCGCCACCATTCCAACAAGTTTCCTCCCAGGTAGTTCATTAATTATCTTAGGTCCTATTTACTACATTGTCACTCAAACTTTACAATGATCACTTCCTAGTCCACGTCTACTTACCGAAGCAACATAATGTAAAACAATGGCGACAATGTTATATGGTTCAAACCTACCTCAATGAACTACTAGGTGAAAAGCATAGTCATACGACATTAATTCCTACCATGAGGTCCTATCGCAAAGAACTAAGTGCATAATAAAAACATAGGTAATGGAAACATGATCAAGATGCAACTTGCCTTGGTACTGCTGGTTGAACTCTAAAGACTAATAATATTCTGCTTCGCACTCCGGGCAATCTATCGCAAAGAAGGTAAACAAACATAAGCAAACATTCCAGAGAACCAAAAGAACATGCACAGCAAAAAGTCTCGGAAAAACCAAATGAACATACAACACACTAAGCTACCACAAAAATATTCTAAGTGCAAAACAACATAGGCCTATGGTTCAAAAAGTGACGTGAGCTATAGTGCATACTAATAAAAATACTAAAGTGCAGATTCTAGTGTGTGAAAATTACTGTGACAGAGGTCCAGGTGATAGGGTTTGGCTACGTGACAGAATGCAAAAAGAAACAACTTAATCGGAGCTTCGATTTGGGAGATATGGCCATTTGAAGTTTGAATTGAAATCTGAATAAATTCAAATTTGAATCTTCCAAAATTTTGCAAAGAGGATACCACTGGATAGATCTAAACATGATGAAGAAATTGCCGTTGGTTTCATCGAGTTTGGATCTACGGTTTAAAAGTTATGGCTAATCTAAGATCAGGGACTAATCTGTGATAAAAGGGACTAGACAATGAAGAAAAACTATCGCAAACAGGTCCCTGGTGCGTGGCAGATTCCTACTGGCCGAAAGGTGTTCGCCACGTAGCTTATAAAGCGTACGGCCACAATCTAAGAAAAACGGCGGCGACGGCTAACTTATACAGAAACCGATCGGTTTTTAGAATAAAAACCCACGGTTAACCGCGTACCGGTTCAACTAAAAAAACAAACTAACCTAATCTAATCTGGGCCGTCGGTGATCGATCTAAGGGGAGGGAGTGGGGCGTCGGCTTACAACGGGTGGGGGTGGTGGCCGGCGACGATGAAGACGGCGACGCGTCGTCGGTGACGGAGGGGGCGGCGGCTGCGGTGGTCCTCGGTGACGGGGAAGAAGATAAGGAGGTGCGGCCCGTCGAGGGCGTCGCGAAGGTAGTGGCGGCGTATGTCGACGGTGTCCGGACGGGGCGGGGTGAAGACGGCGACCTTCGGTGCTCCGGCAGCTCTGGCGTCGACGGTGTGGCGGCTCCGACGGGACCTAGGGGCAAAAATCGTGTCAAAAGGATGCGCCTCGGCGGGCTAAGAAGATTTACAGAAAAGGGAGGGTTGGAGTGGTCTACGGGCGACGAAATGCTCGGCGGAGTGACGCGGCTCCGGCGAGATGCGAACGACAACGGCGGCGGCTATGGGCTGCGTGGGAGGAAGCGGGACGACGAGATCGACAGAGGGGAGCCCGGGGCATTTATAGGCGCGGGGAGGGCATGCGGGTGCCACGGATAAGCATTATCTGCGAGGGCCTCGCCCGACGGTTGCGGGAGCGTGGCGGCGAGCTCATCCGAGTGGGGCAAGCGGGAGGTTGGGGAGATGAGGTGGAGCGGGGGCCCACCAGTCAGTGGCGGCGGCGGTAGCGAGCGAGAGAGGCTGCGGGCGGTCGATCGAGCGGGAGGCGTCGGGCGCTGGCCTTGGGCCAAATGGCCAGTTGGGCCGGTCGGGGCGCCCCTGGGCCGAACTGGTTTCGGTCCAGGCGGGTGAGTTCGTGTTTTTTTTAAAAACCGAAGACTAAATTGGCCCCAAATAATTCAAACTTATTTGCAAAAACACCACATAATTTATAAAATAACTATACAATATTTAGAGCCTAATGAACATTAACTTCAGCACTCTTTTATATTTTCCTAATACAATTAATGCACATTTTGCAAATAAAATAAATACCAATAAACTCCAAAACTTCAAATAATATTCAAAATAAAATTTCCCACTCTTTTATATTTTGAGGAAGTCATCTTATCCCCTCTCATTTGTTTTTCTCGAGTGGAAAAATATTATTTGAATATTTAAAAAAAACTCCAAAATGCAAAGAAATATGATATGCATTGAATGATTCTATTAACATCCGAATTTAATAAAAATTGGGATGTTACAATTTTTGGTTAATACAATTGTACCAAAAACAGGGGGCATGTGTTGACGATGTAATTTGGCTAGTTAGTATGGACCAAATTAATTTTATCATTGATCCAACTAATCAGTTGATGCATAGCTTCAATATTGCAGTTATCTATATAAGGCTGACCATATTTCAGGGATACGTTGAACTAGCATACTGCTGCCATGGATATCTCTTAACCAACCTCGTATGCTAAGCTGAAGTATGGAGTTTGCATGGACTAGATGGATAAGTGTGCTTAGTACATGATGGTTACTATTGCATGTGATAGCGATGTGGCCGGAGTATTTTATTATTTCCTTGTAGACACAAGAGTATATCTACGTGACATGGTTAGAACTAGTGCAAGTTGTAAACAACCAAAACAGGGCATGTCCTAGTTGGTTTTGGCTTCAGAGTTTTAGTCTTATACGCCAAGTCCAGTGTGCTGTATATATGTAAGGCCATGGTCAATTAGAAAACCCCCAACAATCGATCTATCAACAAATACATTAATTTTTCACGTACGTCTATTTTCTGTCGCTACTTCCTGCCAAGCTCTAGCAGTTCTAGGGTTTGGTGATCTTTGCTGTTTTGCGCTGAAAAGCGTCCGGTTCTTCTCCACGAAAGCAAGAAAATCTTTCTTTCTTTGCTCGTAAAGCAATTGTTCATCGTCACGAAAGCACGACAAATATCCTGGTGTTGCGCGACGCTTTCACGTGCCAACATGATCCTTTCTAGAGATGGAGTTTCTCTCAAAAGAAGTGAGTGGGAGGAAAGTAGAACTTGATGAGGTAATTGTACCTTCTCCCGAATTGGAAACTAGTTCATCACATAAATTAGTTCCAGTGATTCCTACCCCAATTAGTGAGGAAGCTAATGATGATGATCATGAAACTTTTGATCAAGTTTCTACCGAACCTTGTAGGTCAACCAGAGTATGATCCGCACCAGAGTGGTACGGTAATCCTATTTTGGAGGTCATGTTACTTGACCATGACAAACCTATGAACTATGAGCAAGCGATGATGAGCCCAGATTCCGCAAAATGGCTTGAGGTCATGAAATCTGAGATGGGATCCATGTATGAGAACAAATTGAGGACTTTGGTTGACTTGCCCGATGGCCGGCAAGCAATAGAGAATAAATGGATCTTCAAGAAGAAGACTGATGCTGACGGTAATGTTACAGTCTACAAAGCTCGACTTGTTACGAAAGGTTTTCGACAAGTTCAAGGAGTTGACTATGACGAGACCTTCTCACCCATAGAGATGCTTAAGTCTGTCCGAATCATGTTAGCAATTGCTGCATTTTATGATTATGAAATTTGGCAAATGGATGTCAAAACTGCATTCCTTAATGGATATCTTAAAGAAGAGTTGTATATGATGCAACCAGAAGGTTTTGTTGATCCTAAAGGTGCTAACAAAGTGTGCAAGCTCCAGCGATCCATTTATGGACTGGTGCAAGCCTCTCGGAGTTGGAATATATGCTTTGATAGTGTGATCAAAGCATATGGTTTTATACAGAATTTTGGAGAAGCCTGTATTTACAAGAAAGTTAGTGGGAGCTTTGTAGCATTTCTCATATTATATGTGGATGACATATTGTTGATTGGAAATAATACATAATTTCTGGATAGCATAAAATAATACTTGAATAAGAATTTTTCAATGAAAGACCTCGGTGAAGCTGCTTATATATTGGGCATCAAGATCTATAGAGATAGATCAAGACGCTTAATTGGACTTTCACAAAGCACATACCTTGATAAAGTTTTGGAGAAGTTCAAAATGGATCAGTCAAAGAAAGGGTTATTGCCTGTGTTACAAGGTGTGAAGTTGAGTCAGACTCAATGCCCGACCACTGCAGAAGATAGAGAGAAAATGAAGGTCATTCCCTATGCCTCGGCCATAGGTTCTATCATGTATGCAATGTTGTGTACCAGACTTGATGTGTGCCTTGCTATAAGTTTAGTAGGGAGGTACCAAAGTAATCTAGGAGTGGATCACGGGACATCGGTCAAGAACATCCTGAAATACCTGAAAAGGACTAAGGATATGTTTCTCATTTATGGAGGTGACAAAGAGCTTGTCGTAAATGGTTACGTCGATGTAAGCTTTGACACTGATCCGGATGACTCTAAGTCACAAACCGGATACGAATTTATATTGAATGGTGGAGCTGTCAGTTGTTGCAGTTCCAGGCAGAGCATCGTGGCAGGATCTACGTGTGAAGCGGAGTACATAGCTACTTCAGAAGCAGCAAATGAAGGAGTCCGGATGAAGGAGTTCATATCCGATCTAGGTGTAATACCTAGTGCATCAGGTCCAATGAAAATCTTTTGTGACAATACTGGAGCAATTGCCTTGGCGAAGGAATCCAGATTTCATAAGAGAAACAAACACATCAAGAGACGCTTCAATTCCATCCGAGATCAAGTCTAGGAGGGAGACATAGCTAGAGATTTGCAAGATACATACAGATCTGAATGTTGCAGACCCGTTGACTAAGCCTCTCTCAGGAGCAAAACATGACCAGCAACAAGACTCCATGGGTGTTGGAATCTTTACTATGTAATCTAGATTATTGACTCTAGTGCAAGTGGGAGACTGATGGAAATATGCCCTGGAGGCAATAATAAAGTTGTTATTTATATTTCCTTATATCATGACAAATGTTTATTGTTCATGCTATAATTGTATTAACCGGAAACTTAGTATATGTGTGAATACATAGACAAACAGAGTGTCCCTAGTATGCCTATACTTGACTAGCTCGTTAATCAAAGATGGTTAAGTTTCCTGACCATAGATATGTGTTGTCATTTGATGAACGGGATCACATCATTAGAGAATGATGTGATGGATAAGACCCATCCGTTAGCTTAGCATTATGATTGTTTAGTTTTATTGCTATTGCTTTCTTCATGACGTATACATATTCCTCTGACTATGCGATTATGCAACTCCCGAATACTAGAGGAACACCTTTTGTGCTATCAAACATCACAACGTAACTGGGTGATTATAAAGATGCTCTACAGGTGTCTCTGAAGGTGTTTGTTGAGTTAGCATAGATCAAGATTAGGATTTGTCACTCCGTGTATCAGATAGGTATCTCTAGGCCCTCTCGGTAATGCTCATCACTATAAGCCTTGCAAGCTAATGGTTTAGTTGTGGGATGATGCATTACGGAACGAGTAAAGAGACTTGCCGGTAACGAGATTGAACTAGGTATGAGGATACCGACGATCGAATCTCGGGCAAGTAATATACCGATGAAAAAGGGAATGACATATGTTGTTATGCGGTTTGACCGATAAAGATCTTCGAAGAATATGTAGGAGCCAATATGAGCATCCATGTTTCACTATTGGTTATTGACCGGAGATGTGTCTCGGTCATGTCTACATAGTTCTGGAACCATAGGGTCCGCACGCTTAACCTTCGATGACGATTTGTATTATGAGTTATGTGATTTGATGACCGAAGTTTGTTCGGAGTCCCGAATGGGTTCACGGACATGACGAGGAGTCTCAAAATGGTCGAGAGGTAAAGATTCATGTATTGGAACGTTATATTCGGACATCAGAATGGTTTAGGTATTTTTCCGGAGTACCGAGCGGTTGCCGGAACCCCCCGGGGAAGTATTGGGCCGACATGGGCCTAAGGGATAGAGAGAGGGAAGCCCTCAGGGGGTGGCCGCGCGCCCCCCTCCTTGGGAGTCCGAATAGGACAAGGAGGAGGGGGCGGCGCCCCCCTTCCCTTTCCCTCTCCCTCTCCTTCCTATTCCCTCCGGTGGAAGAAAGGAAAGGGGGGGGCGAATCCTACTTGGACTAGGAGTCCAAGTAGGACCCCCCCATGGCGCGCCCCTCCAGGCCGCCGGCCCCTCTCCCCCTCCTTTATATGCGTGTACAGGGGCACCCCAAAGGCACAACAGACAATCTCTTAGCCGTGTGCGATGCCCCCTCCATAGTTCAACACCTCGGTCATATCGTCGTAGTGCTTAGGTGAAGCCCTACGCCGGTAACTTCATCATCACCGTCGCCACACCATCATGCTAAAGGAACTCTCCCTCGTTCTCAACTGGATCAAGAGATCGAGGGACATCATCGTGCTGAACATGTGCTGAACACGGAGGTGCTGTACATTCGGTACTTGGATCGTGAAGACATTCGACTACATCAATCGCATTACTAAACGCTTCCGGTTTCGGTCTACAAGGGTACGTGGACACACTCTCCACTCTCGTTGCTATGCATATCCTAGTTAGATCTTGCGTGATCATAGGAATTTTTTTGAATTACTACGTTCCCCAACACACATAGCTTAGAGGCTTGGCTCACAATACTCAGAGTAAAGAATCCAAGACATCAACTAGAGGGCGAATAGACGACTACAAATTCCAAAATTTCTAGTTGATTCTTGGGATTATGGAATTGTAAGGTCTAAAAGGTATAATTTAGTGAATCTAATATTGCAAAGAACTGCTGGAATGATTATTGAAATGCCGCTCGAGGGGGGGACACTTCTTTTTTCAAATAAAATCAATTTCCAAAAGTAGAGAAAGAAAAGTAAAAAAGGGCAAGATGCATTTTTGGACCAAAAGGAACTTTGGGCCAAAGTTAGGGACCTGGGGGTGTGTGCTGGTCCCAGGTCCAAAAATCCTCCCTAGGTGCCCTATTCGATGCACATTGCCCTCTCTCAGATAAAATCAAAGACAAGTTTTTTTTAGATTTTCTCGTCGCTGTCTCGAAGTGGAACCATGTTGTACTTCTCGGACGATTGTTCCTACCCATATCTACCACCTCTGATTGTGCAATCTCGAAGCAGTCATCGTCATTGGTGCATCAAGGCGAGCATCTTCTATCGTATTTCGGGTTCCGGCAGACCCTTGTGGTTCGAAAACTGGGGTGCGCGCGGAGATCTCTCCCCTACCGATCTACGTCTAATCTCCTCGGGTGATCTAAGCTGGAAACAATGAACAACACAAGGGACACGAGGTTTATACTGGTTCGGGCCACCGTTGTGTTGTAGTACCCTACTCCAGTGTGTGGTGTGGTGGATTGCCTCAGGGGATGATGATGAACAGTACAAGGGAAGAACAGCCTCGCGAGAGGTGTTCTTGAGCTGGTGCGATGAACTGCTTGGGTGAGTTCAGTCGCCTCTCTCTCTCTCTCTCTGCTAGGGCTCTATCAGATCTCTTGATGTCCCCCTACTCTGTGGTGGCTAGCTCTATTTATAGAGGTCCTGGGCCTCTCCCCAAATAATGAGCGGGAAGGGCGCCAACAATTGGCCGTTTTGAAGGGGAACATCTAGTACAAGTTATCCTGACCAAAGGTGGTCTTCGGCTGCCAAAAGCACTGGTGATGACGCTGTCTTGGGCTCCACGGTGACCTCCGTCCTGCCACTATGTTGGTCTTGGTCTCGTTGCACCTGAATGGTAACCTTTGCCCGATGCCTTGGCCTGTGCTTGCCCCTTTGCACCAAAGGGGAAACAAGGACACTACGCAGGCAGGCGCCCGCCTGGTCTCGATCGTCATGGGCTCCTCGCGAGGTGCCCCTGCCTTGATCTCTCCGCCTCCACGCGAGCCTGCCTGATGAGGCTGCCTCTGAGGAAGCTTCCGGTCGTCCGCCCCGTGAGGCTTGGCCCCTCGCGAGGGTCTTAAGCTTGAGCTGATGAAGATGGGCCGTGCTGGGCCCCCACTTGAGGCACGCCGCAGGCCGCAGGCAGGCAAGTCTGGGGAGCCTCATTCCCAGAATGCCGACAGTAGCCCCCGGGCCCAAGGCGCGCCCGGGCTTGGCCTAGCCGAGAAGTGGACGGGCGAGCGCGAAGCGCCGCGGGCCCTAATAGCCTGTGGTCTTGGGCGTCGTGTGGCGACTGATTGGACGTGGGCGTATGCGCTTCCCCATGATGCCTTGGTGACCGCACGACTTGGCAAGTCCCTGCAGGCAGAGAAATCCGGTCATGATTACCTGCGATCGTGGTGCTCGGTGGTTGGCCTCCTCCGGCTATAAGTACGGGGCTGCGTGAGCCCCTTCAGCCCATCCCTTCTTGTTGCTCCTTTTCTTCTTCTTGGCTACTCACCGTTCCTATGGCTCCAAAGAGATTCTCGGCCGTGGAGAAAGGAAAGGCCCGCCAGGCAGGGCCTGACTCCCCCCGACCAAGCGCAGCCGAGGCCGCCCTCGCAAGCATTCCACGGTCCCCGTAGTGGCTTCCCGCGGCCATGGAGGCGGTTCCCTGCGCGGTGGTGAGCGCCCGGCCGCCGATGGGGGCATGCCGTGGCTGCACGCCCCCCTAGGCCATGCTTTCGCTCTGCGGAGGTGCTGTCGGAGTTCGTCGTGTGGTCAGCGGACCCAACCAGCACCCGGCTCCAGCTCCCCCATTTCTTCGTAGGTGATCTGCCGGCAAGCGTCCGGTGCGACTTCTGGATCTAGGCAGACGGCTGCTGCAGCAGGGCCTCCTGGGCTTCGCTGGAGGTCTCCGTTTCTGGGAATGGGGCCCTCACCCGCGGCTGGCAAACGTTTGCCCGCGCGCGCGGCCTGGGCCGGTGGTGCACCTTGCACTTCAAGTTCGATGGCGACGCCACCCTCTACGTGAGGGTGTTCGGGGAAGACGGTCGCCGTGCTGGGTGCTGCCCCAAAGACGATGACCGCGGCCGCCTGCCCAGCCCCGGTACCGACCAGGATGAAGGCGGCGACAGGCGTACAGGCGGCGGTGCTCGGGGTTCACTGAGCTTCGGCGACTCCCTCTCAGGCAGCAGCTCCTCCAGCGGTGGCGGCGACCAGCCCCCGCGCCGTCGCACCCGCCTGGGTGAAGGTAGCGGGCCAGCCTGCCATTGCTCCTCGGCGAAGCGAGAGGAGGGATCCGCCTGAGCCCCAGGAGCAGCTCGAACCTTCGCTGTGGGTCGGTGCAGGCGCGAATCGCGCCCATTTTGTTTTCCTTCTTTTCCTGCGCAGAAATAGAAGGTAGTATAGGGCCCCACGGGGGCGTGTTAGAACTGCTGCTGTTAACTATCATGCTGCTTCCGCTATTTCTGCGCTATGTTCCCGTGCCGTGCACCCATGTGCGGGAAATATTTTAGCTCGGTGGGGCATGACGCGGTCCTTGCCTCCCGAGGCCGTGGCCTCGCCATGCGCTTTGTGCCCTGCAAGGATTAGTAGGAGGGGTAACTTTCGATCTTGGTTGTGGGGGCGATCGGCCCAGGTCCTGCGCTCATGTCACGATTCCCGTGAGGCACGGACTGGGAGGGGTGCTCCTGCAGAGGACTCGGATAGGAAATCTCCAAATGACCGGGGCAGAAAACACTCGCGAGGGCGCCCGCGAACCTCCCTCGCGAGACTTGGGCGAGAGAAAACGAGGCAAGCGAGTGAAAAAGACAAAGAGTCACAAGCCAGGAACGTCAACAACTTCAATAAAACATCAAACGGGAATAAACAAGCCAACTGCAAAAGCAAATGAAAAAGCCGTGTCCGGCACCTATTCTAGTCTTCGATGTCTTCTCACCAGCGCGGAGCTAAGTGATGCCACTGGGCGTGGGCGGGAGCCCCCGAGGCCGGAGGGCGGCACTCCGGAGACTCCGGGGCGTGTACAGCCCCACTCATTATTACGTGAGAGTGTCACGGGCGGTGAGCTTCACAGGCATTGGCCTTCTTCACAGGCACCGAGACTTTCCCGAAATGTGGCAGCTTCACAGGCATTGGCCTTCTTCACAGGCACCGGGCCTTTTCCCAAAACACAGCAGCTTCACAGGCATTTGCCTTCTTCACTAGCACCGGGCCTTTCCCAAAACATGGCAGCTTCACAGGCATTTGCCTTCTTCGCAGGCACCGGGCCTTTCCCAAAACACGATAGCTTCACAGGCATTTTCCTTGTTCACACGCACCGGGCCTTTCCTAGGTGCTAGGCTTCGCTCAGGGATAGAACCTCCGGAGATGTTGAATGTTCCACGCATTCTGGATGGGTACCCTCTCCGTGGTCTCCAAGCGCGCGGAGCCAGGCCTGGAGACATGAACAACCTTGAATGGGGCCTCCCACATGGGAGAGAGCTTGTGCAGCCCCTCCCTGGAGAGAACCCGTATGAGTACGAGATCCCTACCTCAAGAGTTCTGGGGCGGATGTTGCGGTAGTGGTATCGTCGCAGCGCCTGTTGATACCTTGCCGCTCGCAGCGCGGCTTCTCGGCGGCGTTCCTCCCCCAGCACGAGATCCATCCCCCGCATGGCATCCTGCTGCGTCTCGTCGAACGCCAGGACCCATGTGGAGCGACGCCTGACCTCGTGAGGGAGAACAACCTCTGCTCCGTAGACGAGGAAGAACGGGGTCTCGCCAGTTGGCTTGGTCTCAGTTGTGCGGATTGACCACAGCACGGACTGGAGCTCGTCGTACCAGCTCCTGCCACAGGCCTCCAGCTTCTTCTTAAAGGTCCTAGCTTTGAGGCCCCTCGGCCTGGCCGTTGCTCCGGGGGTGTGCTATCGAAGCGTAGCATATCTGCGTTCCAAGGTTAGCACAACATGTTTTGAAGAGATTACTGGTGAATTGCGAACCGTTGTCGGTGATGATGCGGTTGGGCACCCCAAATCGGCTCATGAGGCCCTTGATGAACTTGACCGCGGAGCCTGCCGGGATTGTGCGGACGGCTTCCACCTCAGCCCACTTGGTGAACTTGTCCACAACGATGTAGAGGTAGCGATAGCCCCCTGGCGCCCCAGGAAACGGGCCCAGAATGTCCAGCCCCCAAACTGCGAACGGCCATGAGAGGGGTATAGTCTGTAGACCCCCCCGCAGGCTGATGGATCTGCTTAGCGTGAAACTGGTAGGCCTCACAAGCCTTCACCAGCTCAACGGCGTCGATGAGCGCTGTGGGCCAGTAGAATCCACTACGGAACGCCTTGCCGACGAGGGTTCGTGACAATGAGTGGTGCCCGCAGTCTCCGCCGTGTATGTCCGCCAGTAGCTCCTTCCCTTGCTCTCGGGAGATGCAACATAGGGACACATCATTTGGCCGTTTCCTGTAGAGCTCTCCATCCTTGATGCAATAAGCTGTGGCCTGCCGCGCCACACGCTCCGCTTCCTCCTCGTTCTCCGGCAGAGTCCCTTGCATCAGGTAGTTCTTGAGCTCAGGGATCCAACACCCTTCCTGAGGCTCTAATGCCAGGAGCAGGCGTGCCCCTGAGGCCGGGCCGCAGACCGGGGCTCCTGAGGCAGGCGGCTGAGGGAGCTCCTCCCTTGGTTGCGTCGTGCTCGACAGTGACGGCACCACCGAGGGTTTGAAGAGCCGCTCCTCGAAGACGCCAGGCTCCTGAGGCAGCCGCCGAGATGCCCTCTTGGCAATGTCATCAGCTTCCTGATTGGTGCCCCGGGGCACTGATGGGGAACGTAGCAGAATTTTAAAATTTTCTACGCATCACCAAGATCAATCTATGGAGTCATCTAGCAACGAGGGAGAGGGGAGTGCATCTACATACCCTTGTAGATCGCGAGCGGAAGCGTTCAAGAGAACAGGGTTGATGGAGTCATACTCGTCGTGATCCAAATCACCGATGACCTGGCACCGAACGGACGGCACCTCCGCATTCAACACATGTATGGTTGGGAAGACGTCTCCTCCAACTTGATCCAGCAAGGGGGAAGGAGAGGTTGATGGAGATCCAGCAGCACGATGGCGTGGTGGTGGAAGCAACAGTGATCTCGCCAGGGCTTCGCCAAGCTCAGGGAGAGGAAGAAGTGTCACGGGAGGGAGAGGGAGGCGCCAGGGGCTAGGGTCGGCTGCCCTCCCTCCCCCCACTATATATAGGACCCCAGGGGGCCGGCCCTAGGAGATGCAATCTCCAAGGGGGGGTGGCGGCCAAGGGGGTGGAGTGCCCCCCAAGCCAAGTGGGGCGCCCCCACCCCTAGGGTTTCCAACCCTAGGCGCAGGGGGAGGCCCAAGGGGGGGGGCGCACCAGCCCACTAGGGGCTGGTTCCCCTCCCACTTCAGCCCATGGGCCCTCCGTGATACCCGGTGGACCCCCGGGACCCTTCCGGTGGTCCCGGTACAATACCGATTACCCCCGAAACTTTCCCGATGGCCGAAACTTGACTTCCTATATATAAATCTTCACCTCCGGACCATTTCGGAACTCCTCGTGACGTTCGGGATCTCATCCGGGACTCCGAACAATTTTCGGGTTACCATATACTAATATCTCATCAACCCTAGCGTCACTGAACCTTAAGTGTGTAGACCCTACGGGTTCGGGAGACACGCAAACATGACCGAGACAACTCTTCGGTCAATAACGAACAGCGGGATCTGGATACCCATGTTGGCTCCCACATGCTCCTCGATGATCTCATCGGATGAACCACGATGTCGAGGATTCAATCAATCCCGTATACAATTCCCTTTGTCAATCGGTATGTTACTTGCCCGAGACTCGATCGTCGGTATCCCAATACCTTGTTCAATCTCGTTACCGGCAAGTCACTTTACTCGTACCGTAATGCATGATCCCGTATCAACCACTTGGTCACATTGAGCTCATTATGATGATGCATTACCGAGTGGGCCCAGAGATACCTCTCCGTCATACGGAGTGACAAATCCCAGTCTCGATTCGTGCCAACCCAACAGACACTTTCGGAGATACCCGTAGTGCACCTTTATAGTCACCCTGTTACGTTGTGACGTTTGGTACACCCAAAGCACTCCTACGGTATCCGGGAGTTGCACAATCTCATGGTCTAAGGAAATGATACTTGACATTTGGAAAAGCTATAGCAAACGAACTACACGATCTTTAAGCTATGCTTAGGATTGGGTCTTGTCCATCACATCATTCTCCTAATGATGTGATCCCGTTATCAATGACATCCAATGTCCATAGTCAGGAAACCATGAATATCTTTTGATCAATGAGCTAGTCAACTAGAGGCTCACTAGGGACGTGTTGTGGTCTATGTATTCACACATGTATTACGATTTCCGGATAACACAATTATAGCATGAACAATAGACAATTATCATGAACAAGGAAATATAATAATAACCATTTTATTATTGCCTCTAGGGCATAGTTCCAACAGTCTCCCACTTGCACTAGAGTCAATAACCTAGTTACATTGTGATGAATCGAACACCCATGCAGTTCTGGTGTTGATCATGTTTTGCTCTAGGGAGAGGTTTAGTCAACGGATCTGCCACATTCAGGTTCGTATGTACTTTACAAATATTTATGTCTCCATTTTGAACACTTTCACGAATGGAGTTGAAGCGACCCTTGATATGCCTGGTTTTCCTATGAAACATGGGCTCCTTGGCAAGGGCAATAGCTCCAGTGTTGTCACAGAAGAGAGTCATCGGGCCCGACGCATTGGGTATGACTCCTAGGTCGGTAATGAACTCCTTCACCCAGATTGCTTCTTGTGCTGCCTCCGAGGCTATCATGTACTCCGCTTCACATGTAGATCCCGCCACAATGCTTTGCTTGCAACTGCACCGGCTTACTGCCCCACCATTCAAAATATACACGTATCCGGTTTGTGACTTAGAGTCATCCAGATCTATGTCGAAGCTAGCATCGACTTAACCCTTTATGATGAGCTCTTCGTCACCTCCATAAACGAGGAACATATCCTTAGTCCTCTTCAGGTACTTCAGGATATTCTTGACCACTGTCCAGTGTTCCATGCTGGGATTACTTTCGTACCTTCCTACCAAACTTACGGCAAGGTTTACATGAGGTCTGGTACACAGCATAGCATACATGATAGACCCTATGGCCGAGGCATAGGGGACGACACTCATCTTTTATCTATCTTCTGCCGTGGTCGGGCATTGAGCCGTGCTCAATCTCGTACCTTGCAATACAGGCAATAACCCCTTCTTTGACTGATCCACATTGAACTTCTTCAATATCTTGTCAAGGTACGTACTCTGTGAAAGACCAATGAGGTGTCTTGATCTATCTCTATAGATCTTGATGCCTAATATGTAAGCAGCTTCTCCAAGATCCTTCATTGAAAAACACTTGTTCAAGTAGGCCTTTATGCTTTCCAAGAATTCTATATCATTTCCCATCAACAGTATGTCATCCACATACAATATGAGAAATGCTACACAGCTCCCACTCACTTTCTTGTAAATGCAGGCTTCTCCATAAGTCTGCGTAAACCCAAACGCTTTGATCATCTCATCAAAACAAATGTTCCAACTCCGAGATGCTTGCACCAGCCCATAGATCGAGCATTGGAGCTTGCACACCTTGTCAGCATTCTTAGGATCGACAAAACCTTCCGGCTGCATCATATACAATTCTTCCTTAAGGAAACCATTAAGGAATGCCGTTTTGACGTCCATTTGCCATATCTCATAATCATAGAATGCGGCAATTGCTAACATGATTCGGACGGACTTCAGCTTCGCTATGGGTGAGAAAGTCTCATCATAGTCAACTCCTTGAACTTGTCGATAACCCTTAGCGACAAGCCGAACTTTATAGATGGTTACATTACCATCCGCGTCTGTCTTCTTCTTAAAGATCCATTTATTTTCTATGGCTCGCCGATCATCGGGCAAGTCAGTCAAAGTCCATACTTCGTTTTCATACATGGATCCTATCTCGGATTTCATGGCTTCCAGCCATTTGTCGGAATCTGGGCCTGCCATCGCTTCCTCATAGTTCGAAGGTTCACCGTTGTCTAACAACATGATTTCCAAGACAGGGTTGCCGTACCACTCTAGTGCGGAACGTGTCCTTGTGGACCTACGAAGTTCGGTAGCAACTTGATCTGAAGTTTCATGATCATCATCATCAACTTCCTCTCTAGTCGGTGCAGGAACCTCAGGAACAATTTCCTGAGCCGCGCCACTCTCCGGTTCAAGAGGCAATACTTCATCAAGTTCTACTTTCCTCCCACTTACTTCTTTCGAGAGAAACTCTTTCTCTAGAAAGGATCCATTCTTGGCAACAAAGATCTTGCCTTCAGATCTGAGGTAGAAGGTATACCCAATAGTTTCTTTAGGGTATCCTATGAAGACGCATTTTCCGATTTGGATTCGAGCTTTTCAGGTTGAAGTTTCTTGACATAAGCATCGCATCCCCAAACTTTTAGAAACGACAGCTTAGGTTTCTTCCCAAATCATAATTCATACGGTGTCGTCTCAACGGATTTTGACGGAGCCCTATTTAAAGTGAATGCGGCAGTCTCTAAAGCATAGCCCCAAAATGACACTGGTAGATCGGTAAGAGACATCATAGATCGCACCATATCCAATAGAGTGCGATTACGACGTTCAGACACACCATTATGCTGAGGTGTTCCAGGCGACGTGAGTTGTGAAACTATTCCACATTTCCTTAAGTGTGTGCCAAATTTGTGACTCAAGTATTCTCCCCCACGATCTGATCACAAGAACTTGATTTTTCTGTCACGTTGATTCTCAACCTCACTCTGAAATTCCTTGAACTTCTCAAAGGTCTCAGACTTGTGTTTCATTAAGTAGACATACCCATATCTACTCAAGTCATCAGTGAGGGTGAGAACATAACGATAGCCACCGCGAGCCTCAACACTCATTGGACCGCACACATCAGTATGTATGATTTCCAATAATTTGGTTGCTCGCTCCATTGTTCCTGAGAACGGAGTCTTGGTCATTTTACCCATGAGGCATGGTTTGCACGTGTCAAATGATTTGTAATCAAGAGACTCCAAAAGTCCTTCTGCATGGAGCTTCTTCATGCGTTTGACACCTATGTGACCAAGGCGGCAGTGCCACAAGTATGTGGGACTATCATTATCAACCTTACATCTTTTGGTATTCACACTATGAATATGTGTAACATTACACTCGAGATTCATTAAGAATAAACCATTCACCAGCGGAGCATGACCATAAAACATATCTCTCATATAAATAGAACAACCATTATTCTCGGATTTAAATGAGTAGCCATCTCGAATTAAACGAGATCCTGATACAATGTTCATGCTCAAAGCTGGCACTAAATAACAATTATTGAGGTTTAAAACTAATCCCGTAGGTAAATGTAGAGGTAGCGTGCCGACAGTGATCACATCGACCTTGGAACCATTCCCGACACGCATCGTCACCTCGTCCTTCGCCAGTCTCCGCTTATTCCGCAGCTCCTGCTTTGAGTTACAAATGTGAGCAACCGCACCGGTATCAAATACCCAGGAGCTACTACGAGTACTGGTAAGGTACACATCAATTACATGTATATCACATATACCTTTAGTGTTGCCGGCCTTCTTGCCCGCTAAGTATTTCGGGCAGTTCCGCTTCTAGTGACCACTTCCCTTGCAATAAAAACACTCAGTCTCAGGCTTGGGTCCATTCTTTAACTTCTTCCCGGCAGCTTGCTTACCGGGCGTGGCAACTACCTTGCCATCCTTCTTGAAGTTCTTTTTACCCTTGCCTTTCTTGAACTTAGTGGTTTTATTCACCATCAACACTTGATGTTCCTTTTTGATTTCCACCTCCACTGATTTCAGCATTGAATATACCTCAGGAATGGTCTTTTCCATCCCTTGCATATTGAAGTTCATCACAAAGCTCTTGTAGCTCGGTGGAAGCAACTGAAGGATTCTGTCAATGACCGCGTCATCCGGGAGATTAACTCCCAGCTCAGTCAAGCGGTTATGCAACCCAGACATTTTGAGTATGTGCTCACTGACAGAACTGTTTTCCTCCATCTTACAACTGAAGAACTTGTCGGAGACTTCATATCTCTCGACCCGGGCATGAGCTTGGAAAACCATTTTCAGCTCTTTGAACATCTCATATGCTCCGTGTCGCTCAAAACGCTTTTGGAGCCCCGGTTCTAAGCTGTAAAGCATGCCGCACTGAACGAGGGAGTAATCATCAGCACGTGACTGCCAAGCGTTCATAACATCTTGGTTCTCTAGGATGGGTGCGTCACCTAGCGGTGCTTCTAGGACACAATCTTTCTTGGCAGCTATGAGGATTATCCTCAGGTTCCGGACCCAGTCCGTATAGTTGCTGCCATCATCTTTCAGCTTGGTTTTCTCTAGAAACGCGTTGAATTTGAGGGAAACATTAGCGTGGGCCATTTGATCTACAAGACATAGTCTAAAGATTTTAGACTAAGTTCATGATAGTTAAGTTCATCTAATCAAATTATTCAATGAACTCCCACTCAGATAGACATCCCTCTAGTCATCTAAGTGAAACATGATCCGAGTCAACTAGGCCGTGTCCGATCATCACGTGAGACGGACTAGTCAACATCGGTGAACATCTTCATGTTGATCGTATCTTCTATATGACTCATGCTCGACCTTTCGGTCTTCCGTGTTCCGAGGCCATGTCTGTACATGCTAGGCTCGTCAAGTCAACCTAAGTGTATTGCGTGTGTAAATCTGGCTTACACCCGTTGTATTCGAACGTTAGAATCTATCACACCCGATCATCATGTGGTGCTTCGAAACAATCAACCTTCGCAACGGTGCACAGTTAGGGGGAACACTTTCTTGAAATTATTACGAGGGATCATCTTATTTAAGCTACCGTCGTTCTAAGCAAATAAGATGTAAAACATGATAAACATCACATGCAATCAAATAGTGACATGATATGGCCAATATCATTTGCTCCTTTTGATCTCCATCTTCGAGGCTCCATGATCATCGTTGTCACCGGCATGACACCATGATCTCCATCATCGTGCCTTCTTGAAGTTGTCTCGTCATCTATTACTTCTACTACTATGGCTAACGCTTTAGCAATAAAGTAAAGTAATTACATGACGTTTATGTTGACACGCAGGTCATAAATAAATTAAGACAACTCCTATGGCTCATGCCGGTTGTCATACTCATCGACATGAAAGTCGTGATTCCTATTACAAGAACATGATCAATCTCATACATCACATATGTCATTCATCACATCCTTTTGGCCATATCACATCACACGGCACATGCTGCAAAAACAAGTTAGACGTCCTCTAATTGTTGTTGCAAGTTTTTACGTGGCTGCTATAGGTTTCTAGCAAGAACGTTTCTTACCTACGCCAAAACCACAACGTGATATGCCAATTTCTATTTACCCTTCATAAGGACCCTTTTCATCAAATCCGATCCGACTAAAGTGGGAGAGACAGACACCCGCCAGCCACCTTATGCAACTAGTGCATGTCAATCGGTGGAACCAGTCTCACGTAAGCGTACGTGTAAGGTCGGTCCGGGCCGCTTCATCCCACGATGCCGCCGAATAAAGATAAGACTAGTAACGACAAGCAAATTGACAATATCGACGCCCACAACTACTTTGTGTTCTACTCGTGCATAGAAACTACGGATAGACCTAGCTCATGATGCCACTGATGGGGAACGTAGCAGAATTTTAAAAATTTTTACGCATCACCAAGATCAATCTATGGAGTCATATAGAAATGAGGGAGAGGGGAGTGCATCTACATACCCTTGTAGATCGCGAGCGGAAGCGTTCAAGAGAACGGGGTTGATGGAGTCGTACTCGTCGTGATCCAAATCACCGATGACCTAGCGCCGAACGGACGACACCTCCGTGTTCAACACACGTACGGTTGGGAAGACGTCTCCTCCAACTTTATCCAGCAAGGGGGAAGGAGAGGTTGATGGAGATCCAGCAGCACGACGGCGTGGTGGTGGAAGAAACGGTGATCTCGGCAGGGCTTCGCCAAGCTCAGGGAGAGGAAGAAGTGTCACGGGAGGGAGAGGGAGGCGCCAGGGGCTAGGGTCGGCTGCCCTCTCTCCCCCCACTATATATAGGACCCCAGGGGGGCACCGGCCCTAGGAGATGCAATCTCCAAGGGGGGGCGGCGGCCAAGGGGGTGGAGTGCCCCCCAAGCAAAGTGGGGCGCCCCCACCCCTAGGGTTTCCAACCCTAGGCGCAGGGGGAGGCCCAAGGGTAGGCGCACCATTCCACTAGGGGCTGGTTCCCCTCCCACTTCAGCCCATGGGCCCTCCGGGATAGGTGGCCCCACCTGGTGGACCCCCGGGACCCTTCCGGTGGTCCCGGCACAATACCGATTACCCCCGAAACTTTCCCGATGGCCGAAACTTGACTTCCTATATATAAATCTTCACCTCCGGACCATTCTGGAACTCCTTGTGACGTCCGGGATCTCATCCGGGACTCCGAGCAATTTTCGGGTTACCGTATACTAATATCTCAACAACCCTAGCGTCGCCGAACCTTAAGTGTGTAGACCCTACGGGTTCGGGAGACACGCAAACATGACCGAGACAACTCTTCGGTCAATAACGAACAGCGGGATCTGGATACCCATGTTGGCTCCCACATGCTCCTCGATGATCTCATCGGATGAACCACGATGTCGAGGATTCAATCAATCCCGTATACAATTCCCTTTGTCAATCGGTACGTTACTTGCCCGAGACTCGATCGTCGGTATCCCAATACCTTGTTCAATCTCGTTACCGGCAAGTCACTTTACTCGTACCGTAATGCATGATCCCGTATCAACCACTTGGTCACATTGAGCTCATTATGATGATGCATTACCGAGTGGGCCCAGAGATACCTCTCCGTCATACGGAGTGACAAATCCCAATCTCAATTCGTGCCAACCCAACAGACACTTTCGGAGATACCCGTAGTGCACCTTTATAGTCACCCAGTTACGTTGTGACGTTTGGTACACCCAAAGCACTCCTACGGTATCCGGAAGTTGCACAATCTCATGGTCTAAGGAAATGACACTTGCCATTTGGAAAAGCTATAGCAAACGAACTATACGATCTTTAAGCTATGCTTAGGATTGGGTCTTGTCCATCACATCATTCTCCTAATGATGTGATCCCGTTATCAATGACATCCAATGTCCATAGTCAGGAAACCATGACTATCTTTTGATCAACGAGCTAGTCAACTAGAGGCTCACTAGGGACGTGTTGTGGTCTATGTATTCGCACATGTATTACGATTTCCGGATAACACAATTATAGCATGAACAATAGACAATTATCATGAACAAGGAAATATAATAATAACCATTTTATTATTGCCTCTAGGGCATATTTCCAACAAGCACGTGTTGCAACTCCAGCCCGCAGAACTGTTTCTCCATCTTGCGAACCTCATCGAGGTAGGCTTCCATGTGCTCGTCCTTTGGCTCGTATATCTTGTTGGAGAAGTTGACGAGGAGCTGCGAATCGCCCTTGATGATGAGGCGCTTTACCCCTAAGGCAATTACGGCCTTCAGGCCTGCTATTAGGCCTTCGTACTCCGCTATGTTGTTGGAGACCTTTTCTCCATGCTGGAAGCAGAGTTGTACGGTGTAGTAGAGTTTGTCCTGGGTAGGGGATATGAGCACTGCGCCAGCTCCCGCACCGTGCCGAGAGAACGCCCCATCGAAGTACATGACCCAGCCGTCCGGTGCTTCACTTCCCGGGGGAAGTGATCGGTCTTCGCCTGCCTCGAGACCCGGCGCTTCTGCCCATTCTGCCACGAAATCCGCAAGTGCGGCTCCGTTGATGACTCTGGTCGTACTGAATTCTAGCTGAAATGTCTGTAGTTCAATGTTCCATTCAGCGACCCTCCCAGCTGAGTTGGGGCTCCTGAGTACTCTTTCCAAGGGGTATGCTGAGACGACATTGATGGGATGGCCTTGGAAGTAGTGGCGCAGCTTGCGTGAGGCCACTAGTAGCGCGAGGAGGAGTTTTTGAGGCATAGGGTACCGTGCCCTTGTCCCGTAGCACCGTGCTGACGAAGTATACGAGATGCTCGACGAGGTTGAGGGTGCTGGCGCAGCTTGCGTCCTCCAGAGGTCGAGGCGTCTCTTGAGACGACGGATCCCCCAGTGCTTGGTCGCCTGAAGAGGCCTCTCCTGCTTCGGGTGCGTTCTCCTGCTGCGGCTGTTCCTTTCTGGCTGTGGTTGCGGCCTTAGCGAGGCCCTCCCGGTCTGCTTTGCTTCAGTTCGGATGGTCGATGCGGCCTTGGCACGGCGCTCCTCCCTGACCGCCACTAGGGCTGCGCTAGCCGAGTAGGGGGTGGCCGCAAGGTAGAGCACTAGGGGCTCCCGAGGATGCGGAGCTACCATCGCTGGTGGGCTGGTAAGGTACCTCTTGAGGTCTTGGAATGCCTTGTCAGCCTCTTCAGTCCATTCGAAGGGGCCCTTTTTCTTCATTAGCTTGAAGAAGGGCAGCGCTCGTTCCCCTAGCTTGGAGATGAAGCGCCCCAGCGCAGTTACACGCCCGGTGAGCTTCTGCATTTCTCTGAGGGTCCTTGGCGGGCTCATGTCTTCGACTGCCTTGACCTTCTCCGGGTTGGCCTCGATGCCCCTGTGGGACACGAGGAAACCCAGGAGCTTGCCCGAGGGGACTCCAAACACGCACTTCTCCGGGTTGAGCCGTAGGTCCACTTCGTTGAGGCTCGCAAAGGTTTCTTCCAGGTCCTGTATCAGGGTTCTTGCCTCACGAGACTTCACCACAATGTCATCGACGTAAGCTTCAGCGTTCCTCCCGAGCTGCCGGCCTAAGGCGATGTGCATCAGCCGCTGAAAGGTCGCGCCTGCATTGCGCAACCCAAATGGCATGCACGTATAGCAGTACACTCCACACGGGGTCAGGAAAGCCGTCTTCTCCACGTCTTCTACCGCCATCTTGATCTGGTGATAGCCCGAGAAGGCATCTAGGAAGCACAATAGGTCACACTCTGCAGTGGAGTCGACTATCTGGTCAATGCGGGGGAGCGGAAATGGATCCTGGGGGCAGGCCTTGTTGATGTTGGTGAAGTCAACACACATGCGCTCCTTTCCTCTCTTTTTTGGCACAACGACCGGATTAGCCAGCCAATCAGGGTAGCAAACCTTGCGGATAACTCCTGCCGCCTCTAGCTTCCAGGTCTCTTGAACGATGAAAGCCTGTTTCTCAGTGGACTGCCGCCTCGCCTTCTGATTCACGGGGCACACATTGGGGCACACGTTGAGGTGATGCTCAATCACTTTTCTTGGGACCCCAGCTAACTGATCAGGTTCCCACGCGAACACCTTCTTGTTCGCACGCAGGAACCTTACCAGGGCCTCCTCCTGCTCGGGCTCGAGGTTGGCCCCTATGGTGAAGGTGGCGCCAGTGGACCCGTCCTCGTCGACTGGTACCTGCTTGGTTTCCGCCTTGTCTTGGGTGAATAGTTGCTTCTTTTTAGCCGGTGCAGCCCCCTTGGGCTCAAGGGCATCGGTGCTAGTGGGCTGTGCCACCGCGGCCGCCCTGAAAACAAGCTGGAGTACCTGCAGCGCATCCCTTGTGTCTCCTGACACGGTGAGGACGTCGGCGCTCCCAGGCATCTTCATGAGGTTGTGCGCCGGGTGAGTTGCTGCCATGAATCGAGCCAAGGCCGGATAGCTGAGGATGGCATTGTAGGGGAGGCCAATGGGGGCGATGTCGAAGTCGATCAGCTCCGTGCGGAAGATGTCGTGGGTGCCGAAGGTCACTGGGAGGCGGATCTGTTCCAAGGAGGCGGTGGAACCGGCTCCAACGCCCGAGAAAGGCCTGCTGGGTTGGAGCCGCTCTAGCGGTATGTGGAGGAGGCTGAAGGCCTCCACCGAGAGCACGTTGAGGCCGGCACCACCGTCGATGAGGGTCCTGGTGACGGCCACTTGGCAGATGGTGGGGGTGCACAGCATTGGGAGCGCGCCCGAACCAATGGGGTTGAAAGGGTGGTCCTCCGAGTCGAAGGTTAGATCGGCCTCGGGTGCCACCCAACCCGGGGGGGCTTCTCGGTGCTTGGAGGCGGTGCTGATCTGGCGGGTGAACGGCTTGACGTGATGGCTCGAGGGTGGTGCCTAGGAGCCACCCAGGAGAGTTGCGACGATGGGCGGCGTGGTGCGGCGAAACGGGCGAGGAAGAGGTCACACAGCTCCTCCCAGGAGGTGACAAAGGCCGTCGGCAGGTGGAGGAGCCACGCGCGCGGGACACCGGTGAGGGCCATGGGTAACCAGTTGGCCATCACCCGGTCGTCACCCCCGGCTCTGAGGACGGCATCCTCGTACGCCAGCAGGAAAATCATCGGGTCTGTCGCGCCGTTATAGCGCAGCGGCATCTCGGGCTTGAACTTGTGCGGCCACTACACCTATCGCAAGGTGGGGGACAAGGCCCGGAGCCCCTGGCCCCAGTGCCGGCATCCGTTGCTGGACTGGGCGGCGCGTTGTCCGCCATGAGGGCGGGATGCGATGTTGGGGGAGAGCGGGTCGTCAGGAGGGAGAACTCCGGCGCACCCCCTACCTGGCGCGCCAAATGTCGGATTTCGGGTTCCGACAGACCCTTGAGGTTCAAACACTAGGGTGCGCACGGAGATCTCTCCCCTACCGATCTACGTCTAATCTCCTCGCGTGATCTAAGCTGGAAACAATGAACAACACAAGGGACACGAGGTTTATACTGGTTCGGACCACCATTGTGGTGTAATACCCTACTCCAGTGTGTTGTGTGGTGGATTGCCTCAGGGACTGATGATGAACAGTACAAGGGAAGAACAGCCTCGTGAGAGGTGTTCTTGAGCTGGTGGATGAACTGCTTGGGTGAGTTCAATCGACTCTCTCTCTCTCTCTCTCTGATAGGGCTCTATCAGATCTCTTGATGCCCCCCTACTCTGTGGTGGCTAGCTCTATTTATAGAGGTCCTGGGCCTCTCCCCAAATAATGAGCGGGAAGGGCGCCAACAATTGGCCGTTTTGAAGGGGAACATCTAGTACAAGTTATCCTGACCAAAGGTGGTCTTCGGCTGCCAAAAGCACTGGTGATGACGCCGTCTTGGGCTCCACGGTGACCTCCATCCTGCCACTTTGTTGGTCTTGGTCTCGTTGCACCTGAATGGTAACCTTTGCCCGATGCCTTGGCCTGTGCTTGCCCCCTTTGCACCAAAGGGGAAACAAGGACACTGCGCAGGCAGGCGCCCGCCTGACGCCCGCCTGGTCTCGATCGTCATGGCTTGCGTCATGGGCTCCTCGCGAGGTGCCCCTGCCTTGATCTCTCCGCCTCCTCGCGAGCCTGCCTGATGAGGCTGCCTCTGAGGAAGCTTCCAGTCGTTCGCCCCGTGAGGCTTGGCCCCTCGCGAGGGTCTTGAGCTTGAGCTGATGAAGATGGGCCGTGCTGGGCCCCCACTTGAGCCACGCCGCAGGCCGCAGGCAGGCAAGTCTGGGGACCCCCGTTCCCAGAATGCCGACATCTTCATCCAAGTAATCTTCAACATCTACATAAGTAGCACCATCTCCCCATCTATCTCCGTCTCATCGATGAACAATTTGTGTAGATTGGTTGATGTTATTATCTCTCAGTGTTATTTGTTGTTATAGTGGTTGATGTTATGTGTTTTATTGGTGAATGATTCATATTTCCAGATTGTCATATTTATCCATGCCCACTAAATATGTTCACCATGATATCTTGTGAGTAGCTGTTGGAAATATGCCCTAGAGGCAATAATATTGTATTATTACGGTTTCATAATTAAGAGTTATATTTTATGCTATAACTGTTATGATCCTGGAATATGCGATTCTGTGGAAACCTCATATGCACGTGTGGAATGATAAACAGTAAAGAGAGAAGGGACAATGCTACTATCCTTTTACCACACTTGTGCTTCAAAGTAGCACCATGATCTTCATGATAGAGAGTCTCCTATGTTGTCACTTTCATATACTAGTGGGAATTTTACATTATAGAACTTGGCTTTTATATTAAAATGATGGGCTTCCTCAAAATGCCCTAGGTCTTCATGAGCAAGTGAGTTGGATGCACACCCACTTAGTTCTTTTGTTGAGCTTTCATACACTTATAGCTCTAGTGCATCCATTGCATGGCAATCCCTACTCACTCACATTGATATCTATTGATGGGCATCTCCATAGCCCGTTGATAAGCCTAGTTGATGTGAGACTATCTTCTCCTTTTTGTCTTCTCCACAACCACCATTCTATTCCACCTATAGTGCTATGTCCATGGCTCACGCTCATGTATTGCGTGAAGATTGAAAAAGTTTGAGAACATCAAAAGTATGAAACAATTGCTTGGCTTGTCATCAGGGTTGTGCATGATTTAAATATTTTGTGTGGTGAAGATAGAACATAGCCAGACTATATGATTTTGTAGGGATTCTTTGGACATGTTATTTTGAGAAGACATGATTGCTTTGCTAGTATGCTTGAAGTATTATTATTTTTATGTCAATATTAAACTTTTGTCTTGAATCTTTCGGACCTGAACATTCATGCCACAATAAAGAAAATTACATTGAGAATTATGCTAGGTAGCATTCCACATCAATTTTTTTGTTTTTATCATTTACCTACTCGAGGACGAGCAGGAATTAAGCTTGGGGATGCTTGATACGTCTCCAACGTATCTATAATTATTGATTGTTCCATGCTATTATATTATCTGTTTTGGATGTTTAATGGTCTTTAATATACCTTTTTATATTATTTTTGGGACTAACTTATTAACCAAAGGCCCAGTGCAAATTGTTGTTTTATTGCCTATTTCAGTGTTTCGCAGAAAAGGAATATCAAACGGAATCCAAGCGTAATGAAACCTTCGGGAGAGTTATTTTTGGAACAAACGTGATCCAGGAGACTTGGAGTGGACGTCAAGAAAGAAGCAAGGAGGCCACGAGGCAGGAGGGCGCGCCCCCACCCTCGTGGGCCCCTCGCAGCTCCACCGACGTACTTCTTCCTCCTATATATACCCATATACCTTGAAAACATCCAGGAGCACCACAAAACCCTATTTCCACCGCCGCGACCTTCTGTACCCGTGAGATCCCATCTTGGTGCCTTTTCCGATGCTCCGCTGGAGGGGGAATCGATCACGGAGGGCTTCTACATCAACACCATAGCCTCTCCGATGATGTGTGAGTAGTTTACCACAGACCTTCGGGTCCATATTTATTAGCTAGATGTCTTCTTCTCTCTCTTTGGATCTCAATACAAAGTTCTCCTCGATTATCTTGGAGATCTATTCGATGTAATTCTTTTTGCGGTGTGTTTGTCAAGATCTGATGAGTTGTGGGTTTATGATCAAGATTATCTATGAACAATATTTGATTCTTGTCTGAAATCTTTTATGCATGATTTAAATATCTTTGCAAGTCTCTTCGAATTATCAGTTTGGTTTGGCCTACTAGATTGATCTTTCTTGCAATGGGAGAAGTGCTTAGCTTTGGGTTCAATCTTGCGGTGTCCTTTCCTAGTGACAGCAGGGGCAGCAAGGCATGTATTGTATTGTTGCCATCGAGGATAAAAAGATGGGGTTTATATCATATTGCTTGAGTTTATCCCTCTACATCATTTCATCTTGCCTAATGTGTAACTTTGTTCTTATGAACTTAATACTCTAGATGCATGCTGGATAGCGGTCGATGTGTGGAGTAATAGTAGTAGATGCAGAATCGTTTCGGTCTACTTGTCGCGGACGTGATGCCTATACACATGATCATGCCTAGATATTCTCATAACTATGCGCTTTTCTATCAATTGCTCGACAGTAATTTGTTCACCCACCATAGAATTTGCTATCTTGAGAGAAGCCACTAGTGAAACCTATGGCCCCCGGGTCTATCTTCCATCATATTATTTTCCTATCTATTTACTATTTTTATCATTGTTTATTTTGCAATCTTTATTTTGCAATCTTTATTTTCCAATCTATACACAAAAAATACCAAAAATATTTACCTTATTATCTCTATCAGATCTCACTTTCGCAAGTGACCGTGAAGGCATTGACAACCCCTTTATCGCGTTGGTTGCGAGGTTCTTGTTTGTTTGTGCAGGTACTGGGCTACTTGTGTGTTACCTCCTACTGGATTGATACCTTGGTTCTCAAAACTGAGGGAAATACTTACGCTACTTTGCTGCATCACCCTTTCCTCTTCAAGGAAAAACCAACGCATGCTCAAGAAGTAGCAAGAAGGATTTCTGGCACCGTTGCTGGGGAGGTTGCATCAAGTCAAGACATACCAAGTACCCATCACAAACTCTTATCCCTCGCATTACATTATTTGCCATTTGCCTCTTGTTTTCCTCCCCCCCCCCACTTCACCCTTGCCGTTTTATTCGCCCTCTTTTCTGTTCGCCTTTTTCCTGTTCGCCTTCTTTTCGCTTGCCTCTTGTTTGCGTGTGTGTTGGATTGATTGTTTGTCATGATGGCTTAAGATAATACTAAATTGTGTGAATTCTCCAATACCAACAATAATGATTTTATTAGCACTCTGATTGCTCCACTTACCGATGTTGAATCTTGTGAAATTAATACTGCTTTGCTGAATCTTGTCATGAAAGATCCATTTTTTGGCCTTCCTAGTGAAGATGCCTCTACCCATCTAAACAACTTTGTTGATTTATGTGATATGCAAAAGAAGAAATATGTGATTATGATATTGTTAAATTGAAGCTATTTCCGTTTTCGCTTAGAGATCGTGCTAAAACTTGGTTTTCGTCTTTGCCTAAAAATAGTTTTGATTCGTGGAATAAGTGCAAAGATGCTTTTATCTCTAAGTATTTTCCTCCCTCTAAGATCATCTCTCTTAGAAACGATATCATGAATTTTAAGCAACTTGATCATGAGCATGTTGCACAAGCTTGGGAGAGGATGAAATTAATAATACGTAATTGCCCTACTCATGGATTAAATTTATGGATGATTATACAAAAAAATTATGCTGGATTGAATTTTGCTTCTAGAAATCTTTTAGATTTGGCCACAGGAGGCACTTTTATGGAAATCACTTTAGGAGAAGCTACTAAACTCCCAGATAATATTATGGTTAATTACTCTCAATGGCACACCGAAAGATCTACTAGTAAAAAGGTTCATGCTATAGAAGAAATTAATGTTTTGAGTGGAAAGTTGGATGAACTTATGAAATTGTTTGCTAATAAGAGTGTTTCTTCTGATCCTAATGATATGCCTTTATCTACTTTGATTGAGAATAATAATGAATCTATGGATGTGAATTTTGTTGGTAGGAACAATTTGGTAGCAACACTTATAGAGGAAACCTTAATCCTAGGCCGTTTCCTAGTAATTCCTCTAATAATTATGGTAATTCCTACAACAATTCTTATGGAAATTATAATAAGGTACCCTCTGATTTTGAATCTAACATTAAAGAATTTATTAGTTCGCAAAAGAGTTTCAATGCTTTGATTGAAGAAAATTGTCTAAGATTGATGAGTTGGCTAGGAATGTGGATAGGATTTCTCTTGATGTTGATCCTTTGAAACTTAGATCTATTGCACCTAAGCATGATATCAATGAGTCTCTCAAATCCATGAGAATTTCCATTGATGAGTGCAAGGAAAGAACCGTTAGGATATGTGCTAAAAAAGATTGCTTTATAAAAATGTGTTCTTCTAGTTTTCACGATAATAAGGATGAAGATCTAAAAGTGATTGATGTGTCTCCTATTAAATCTTTGTTTTGCAATATGAATCTTGATAATGATGGGACTAGAGATGAGTCAACTTTAGCTAAAAGGCGTCCCACAGATTTGGAGTTTTTAGATCTTGATGCAAAAATTGGTAAAAATGGGATTGAAGAGGTCAAAACTTTACGTAGCAATGAACCCACTATTTTGGATTTCAAGGATTTAATTATGATAATTGATCTTTGATAGATTGTATTTCCTTGTTTCAATCCTTGCTAAATTCTCCTCATGCTTATGATCAAAATAAAGCTTTTACCAAACATATCGTTGATGCTTTAATGAAATCTTATGAAGAAAAGCTTGAATTAGAAGTTTCTATCCCTAGAAAACTTTATGATGAGTGGGAACCTACTATTAAAATTAAAATTAAAGATCATGAATGCTATGCTTTATGTGATTTGGGTGCTAGTGTTTCCACGATTCCAAAAACTTTGTGTGATGTGTTAGGTTTCCGTGAATTTGATGCTTGTTCTTTAAATTTGCACCTTGCGGATTCCACTATTAAGAAACCCATGGGAAGAATTAATGATGTTCTTATTGTTGCAAATAGGAATTATGTGCCCTTAGATTCCATCGTTCTTGATATAGATTGCAATCCTTCATGTCCTATTATTCTTGGTAGACCTTTCCTTAGAACGATTGGTGCAATTATTGATATGAAAGAAGGAAACATTAGTCCAATTTCTGTTAAGGAAAGGCATGGAACACTTTCCTAGAAACAAAATTAAATTACCTTATGAATCTATTATGAAAGCCACTTATGGATAGCATACCAAAGATGACAATACCTAGATCTATCTTGTTTTTATGCCAGCTAGGGGCGTTAAACGATAGCGCTTGTTGGGAGGCAACCCAATTTTATTTTTGTTTCTTGATTTTTGTACCTGTTTAGTAATAAATAATTAATCTATCTTCTGTTTAGATGTGGTTTTATGTTTTTAATTAGTGTTTGTGCCAAGTAGAACCTTTGGGAAGACTTGGGGGAAGTTTTTGCGATCTTGCGGGAAAAAAGAGAAACTTTAGTGCTGAGATTTGCTGCCATTTTTTACTAGAATGTGCGATTAGATTGATTCTTTTTGAATATGATTAATAGACAAATTCCTCACGTCCACCAATTTATTTCAGAATTTTTGGGGTTACAAAAGTATTCGAAACCTATAGATTACTACAGACTGTTCTGTTTTTGACAGATTATGTTTTTCGTGTGTTGTTTGCTTATTTTGATGAATCTATGGCTAGTATCGGGGGGTATGAACCATATAGAAGTTGGAATACAGTAGTTTTAACACCAATATAAATAAATAATGAGTTAATTACAGTACCTTGAAGTGGTGGTTTGTTTTCTTATACTAACGGAGCTCATGAGATTTTCTGTTGAGTTTTGTGTTGTGAAGTTATCAAGTTTTGGGTAAATATTTGATGGATTTTGGAATAAGGAGTGGCAAGAGCCTAAGCTTGGGGATGCCCAAGGAACCACAAGGTAAAATTCAAGGACAACCAAAAGCCTAAGCTTGGGGATGCCCCAGAAGGCATCCCCTCTTTCGTCTTCTTCCATTGGTAACTTTACTTGAGGCTATATTTTTATTCACCACATGATATGTGTTTTGCTTGGAGCGTCTTGTATGATTTGAGTATTTGATTTTTAGTTTACCACAATCATCCTTGCTGTACACACCTTTTGAAGAGACACGCATGAATCGGAATTTATTAGAATACTCTATGTACTTCACTTATATCTTTTGAGCTAGATAATTTTGCTCTAGTGCTTCACTTATATCTTTAAGAGCACGGTGGTGGTTTTATTTTATAGAAATTATTGATCTCTCATGCTTCACTTATATTATTTTGAGTCTCTTTTAGAACAGCATGGTAATTTTCTTTGGCTATAAAATTAGTCCTAATATGATAGGCATCCAAGATGGGTATAATAAAAACTATCATAAAAAGTGCATTGAATACTATGAGAAGTTTGCTACTTGATGATTGTTTTGAGATATGAAGATGGTGATGTTAGAGTCATGCTAGTTGAGTAGTTGTGAATTTGAGAAATACTTGTTCTAAAGTTTGCGATTCCCGTAGCATGCACGTATGGTGAACCGTTATGTGATGAAGTCGGAGCATGATTTATTTATTGATTGTCTTCCTTATGAGTGGCGGTCGGGGACGAGCGATGGTCTTTTCCTACCAATCTATCCCTCTAGGAGCATGCGCGTATTAATTTTTTTTGATAACTAATAGATTTTTGCAGTAAGTATGTGAGTTCTTTATGACTAATGTTGAGTCCATGGATTATACACACTCTCACCCTTCCACCATTGCTAGGCTCTCTAGTACCGCGCAACTTTCTCTAGTACCATACACCCACCATTGTCATATTGATTTGCATGATCATGTAGTTGACATCATATTTGTGGCAAGCCACCTTGATAATTCTTTCATACATGTCACTCTTGACTCATTGCACCTCCCGGCACACCGCCGGAGGCATTCACATAGAGTCATATTTTGTTCTAGTATCAAGTTGTAATTTTTCGAGTTGTAAGTAAATAAAAGTGTGATGATCATCATTATTAGAGCATTGTCCCCAGTGAGACAAGGATGATGGAGACTATGATTCCCCCACAAGTCAGGATGAGACTCCGGACGAATATAAAAAAAATGAAAAAATGAGAGAAAAAGAGAGAAGGGACAATGCTACTATCCTTTTACCACACTTGTGCTTCAAAGTAGCACCATGATCTTCATGATAGAGAGTCTCCTATGTTGTCACTTTCATATACTAGTGGGAATTTTACATTATAGCACTTGGCTTGTATATTCCAATGATGGGCTTCCTCAAAATGCCCTAGGTCTTTGTGAGCAAGCGAGTTGGATGCAACCCAGTTAGCTCTTTTGTTGAGCTTTCATATACTTATAGCTCTAGTGCATCCGTTGCATGGCAATCCCTACTCACTCACATTGATATCTATTGATGGGCATCTCCATAGCCCGTTGATACACCTAGTTGATGTGAGACTATCTTCTCCTTTTTGTCTTCTCCACAACCACCATTCTATTCCACCTATAGTGCTATGTCCATGGCTCACGCTCATGTATTGCGTGAAGATTGAAAAAGTTTGAGAACATCAAAAGTATGAAACAATTGCTTGGCTTGTCATCGGGGTTGTGCATGATTTAAATATTTCTTGTGGTGAAGATAGAGCATAGCCAGACTATATGATTTTGTAGGGATTCTTTGGCCATGTTATTTTGAGAAGACATGATTGCTTTGCTAGTATGCTTGAAGTATTATTATTTTCATGTCAATATTAAACTTTTGTCTAGAATATTTCGTACCTGAACATTCATGCCACAATAAAGAAAATTACATTGAGAATTATGCTAGGTAGCATTCCACATCAAAAATTCTGTTTTTATCATTTACCTACTTGAGAACGAGCAGGAACTAAGATTAGGGATGCTTGACACGTCTCCAACATATCTATAATTTTTGATTGTTCCATGCTATTATATTATCTGTTTTGGATGTTAAATGGGCTTTAATATACCTTTTTGTATTATTTTCGGGACTAACCTATTAACCAAAGGCCTAGTGCAAATTGGTGTTTTTTTTTCCTATTTCAGTGTTTCGCAGAAAAGGAATATCAAAAGGAATCCAAACGGAATGAAACCTTCGGAAGAGTTATTTTTGGAGCAAACATGATTCAGGAGACTTGGAGTGGACGTCAAGAAAGAAGCGAGGATGCCCTGAGGCAGGAGGGATGCCGAGGGGGCGTAGGCGCGCCCCCACCCTCGTGGGCCCCTCGCAGCTCCACCGATGTACTTCTTCCTCCTATATATACCCATATACCTTGAAAACATCCAGGAGCACCACGAAACCCTATTTCCACCGCCGCGACCTTCTGTACCCGTGAGATCCCATCTTGGTGCCTTTTCCGATGCTCCGCCGGAGGGGGAATCGATCACAGAGGGCTTCTACATCAACACCTTAGCCTCTCCGATGATGTGTGAGTAGTTTACCACATACCTTCGGGTCCATAGTTATTATCTAGATGCCTTCTTCTCTCTCTTTGGATCTCAATACAAATTTCTCCTCGATTCTCTTGGAGATATATTCGATGTAATTCTTTTTGCGGTGTGTTTGTCGAGATCCGATGAAGTATGGGTTTATGATCAAGATTATCTATGAACAATATTTGATTCTTCTCTGAAATCTTTTATGCATGATTTAAATATCTTTGCAAGTCTCTTCAAATTATCATTTTGGTTTGGCCTACTAGATTGATCTTTCTTGTAATGGGAGAAGTGCTTAGCTTTGGGTTCAATCTTGCGGTGTCCTTTCCCTGTGACAGCAGGGGCACCAAGGCACGTATTGTATTGTTGCCATCGAGGATAAAAAGATAGGGTTTATATCATATTGCTTGAGTTTATCCCTCTACATCATTTCATCTTGCCTAATGTGTTACTCCGTTCTTATGAACTTAGTACTCTAGATTCATGCTGGATAGTGGTCGATGTGTGGAGTAATAGTAGTAGATGTAGAATCATTTCGGTCCACTTGTTGCGGACGTGATGCCTATATACATGATCATGCCTAGATATTCTCATAACTATGCGTTTTTCTATAAATTGCTCGATAGTAATTTGTTCACCCATCGTAGAATTTGCTATCTTGAGAGAAGCCACTAGTGAAACCTATAGCCCCCGGGTCTATCTTCCATCATATTATTTTCCTATGTATTTACTATTTTTATCATTGTTTATTTTGCAATCTTTATTTTCCAATCTAGACGCAAAAAATACCAAAAATATTTATCTTATTATCTCTATCAGATCTCACTTTTGTAAGTGACCGTGAATGGATTGACAACCCCTTTATCGCGTTGGTTGCGAGGTTCAAGTTTGTTTGTGCAGGTACTAGGCGACTTGTGTGTTACCTCCTACTGGATTGATACCTTGGTTCTCAAAACCGAGGTAAATACTTATGCTACTTTGCTGCGGCACCCTTTCCTCTTCAAGGGAAAACCAACGCATGCTCAAGAGGTAGCAGACCCATCCATTAGCTTAACACTATGGTTGTTTAGTTTATTGCTATTGCTTTCTTCATGACTTATACATGTTCCTATGACCATGAGATTATGCAACTCCCGAATACCGGAGGAACACCTTGTGTGCTATCAAACGTCACTATGTAACTGGGTGATTATAAAGATGCTCTACAGGTGTCTCCGATGGTGTTTGTTGAGTTGGCATAGATCAAGATTAGGATTTGTCACTCCGTGTATCAAAGTGGTATCTCTAGGCCCTCTCGGTGATGCACATCACTATGTTCGGAGTCCCGGATGAGATCACGGACATGACGAGGAGTCTCGAAATGGTCGAGACATAAAGATTGATATATTGGAAGGTTATGTTTGGACACCGGAATGGTTTCGGATAGGTTCGGGCATTTTCCGGAGTACCGGGGTGTTACCGGAACCCCTCGGGGGGTTAATGGGCCTTCATGGGCCCTAGTGGAAGAGAGGAGGCAGCGGCCAGGTGGAGGCGCGGCCCCCAAGCCCAATCTGAACTGGGTCAGGGTTGGGGGGGCGGCCCCCCTTTCCTTCTCTCCCTCTCTTCTTTCCCCCCTTCTCCTTGTAGGAATAGGAAAGGGGGGGCGAATCCTACTTGGACTAGGACTACCCCCTTGGGCCCGCCACCCTTGGCCGGCCTCCTCCTCCCTCCCCCTTTATATACGTGGGAGGGGGCACCCCATAGACACACAAGTTGATCTTTTAGCCGTGTGCGGTGCCCCCTCCACAGTTACACACCTCAGTCATATCGTTATAGTGCTTAGGCAAAGCCCTGCGTCGGTAACTTCATCATCACCGTCACCACGCCGCCGTTCTGACGGAACTCACCCTCGGCCTCAGCTGGATCAAGAGTACGTGGGACGTCACCCAGCTGAACATGTGCTAATCGCGGAGGTGCCGTGTGTTCGGTACTTGGATCGGTTGGATCGTGAAGACGTTCGACTACATCAAACGCGTTACTAAACGCTTCCGCTTTCGGTCTACGAGGGTACGTAGACACACTCTCCCCTCTCGTTGCTATGCATCTCCTAGATAGATCTTGCGTGATCGTAGGTAAAATCTTTGAAATACTGTGTTCCCAAAAGTGGCATCCGAGCCAGGTTTATGCGTAGATGTTATATGCACGAGTAGAACACAAAGAGTTGTGGGCGATAATAGTCATACTGCTTACCAGCATGTCTTACTTTGATTCGGTGGTATTATTGGATGAAGCGGCCCAAACCGACATTACATGTCCGCGTTCATGAGACTAGTTCTACCGACGTGCTTCGCACACAAGTGGCTAGTGGGCTTCTGTTTCTCCAGCTTTAGTTGAATCGAGTTTGACTACGCCCGGTCCTTGTTGAAGGTTAAAATAGCACACTTGACGAAAAATCGTTGTGGTTTTATGCGTAGGTAAGAACGGTTCTTGCTAGAAGCCCGTAGCAGCCACGTAAAACTTGCAACAACAAAGTAGAGGACGTCTAACTTGTTTTTGCAGGGCATGTTGTGATGTGATATGGTCAAGACGTGATGATATATATAAATTGTTGTGAGATGGTCATGTTTTGTAGAAGTTATCGGCAACTAGTAGGAGCCATATGGTTGTCGCTTTATTGTATGAAATGCAATCGCCATGTAATTGCTTTACTTTATCACTAAGCGGTAGCGATAGTCGTAGAAGCAATAGTTGGCGAGACGACAATGATACTACGATGTAGATCAAGGTGTCAAGCCGGTGATGATGGTGTTCATGATGGTGCTTTGGAGATGGAGATCAAAGTCACAAGATGATGGCCATATCATATCACTTATTTTGATTGCATGTGATGTTTATCTTTTATGCATCTTATTTTGCTTAGTACGGCGGTAGCATTATAAGATGATCTCTCACTAAATTTCAAGGTATAAGTGTTCTCCCTGAGTATGCACCGTTGCTACAGTTCATCGTGCCGAGACACCACGTGATGATCAGGTGTGATAAGCTCTACATTCACATACAATGGGTGTAAGCCAGTTTTGCACAAGCAGAATACTGTCAGATTTCGGGTTCCGGCAAAACCCTTGAGGCTCGAACACTGGGGTGCGCACAAAGATCTCTCCCCTCTCTAGCTCGCACACTCTATGATCTCACGGCCTAGCTCGACGAACCCAAAGAACACGAGACACAAGATTTATACTGGTTTGGACCACCGTTGTGGTGTAATACCCTACTCCAGTGTGGTGTGGTGGATTGCCTCTTGGGCTGAGGATGAATAGTTACAAGGGAAGAACAGCCATACGAGGAGAGGTGTTCTTGTGCTTGGTGAACTTGAGTGGATGGGGATGATCTGGATCCGATCCCCTTCTATGGTGGTGGCTAGTCCTATTTATAGAGGCCTTGGTCCTCCTCCCAAATATTAGGCGGGAAGGGATCCCACAATGACCAAATTCGAAGGGAGACAACTAGTACAAGCTATCCTGACAAAAGTAGTCTTCGCCTGCCAAAGGCTCTGGTGGTGACGCCGTCTTGGGCTCCACGGTGACCTCCGTCCTGTCGTCCTGCTGGTCTTAGTCTTGTTGCATATATATGGAAACCTTTGCCTGATGCATCGGGACTCCTCGTCTGCGCTTGCCTATTTAGCACCAAAGAGGAAACAAGGACACTGCGTGCGCTAGCGCCCGCCTGGCTCCAGTCGTCATGGCTTGCATCACGGAAACCTCGCGAGGTGTCATGTGCCTTCATTTCTCCGCCCCTCGCGAGCCAGCCTGGCGAGGCCACCCCTGAGATGGTCCTGCATCATCCGCCTCACGACGCTTGGCCCCTAGCGAGGGTCTTGAGTGTTTGCTGGTGAAGATGGGCCGTACAGGGCCGCTGGTGGAGCCACACTACGAGCCGCAGGCAGGCAAGTCTGGGGACCCTGTTCCCAGAATGCCGACAGTAGCCCCCGAGCCCAAGGCGCACTCGGGCTTGGCTTCAAGGTGAAGCCAAATGGCAAGCGCGGAGCGCCGCGGGCCCCATCAGCCTGCGGCCATAGTGGGCGCGTGGCGACTGCTCGGACGTGGGCGTCTCCGCTTCCCCATGCTGCCTCGGCAACTGCCCGTCTGACAAAAGGCCAGTGCGGGCAATGCTTGCCTTCATTGCTTTCCTTCGCCTTGCTCCAGATCCCCTCTCTCGCTCCTCGCTTTCGAAATCTCTAGATCTAGTCCGATCTCCTTCCGAGCTTCCGACCAATGGCGCCCCGAAAGCCCAAGGTTGAATTGCCGCCTGCCTGGTATGAGCCGGCTCTGGAGGCGCCCAATGTCTCGGCGAAGAACCTTGCTGCCACGCGCCTGCTGACGGCGGGGGAGAACAACGAGAAGGGGAAGACCAAGCTCCAGGCTGGCTCCGCCGTGCCCGAGGCTTTGAAGAGCTCCTTCTACCCCTTCTTCATGAGCAGCGTCATCGCCGACCTCGTTCCCCCCTTTTCCGACTACTTCTACGCAGTCCTCCAACACTACTGGTTACAGGCTCTCCACCTCCATCCCAACTCCATTCTTCTCTTGTCAATCTTTGCCTTCTACTGTGAGGCGTATGTCGGGGTGATGCCGTCCGTGACACTGCTGCGCCATTTCTTCTTCCTCCGATTCAATGACGGCCACACCACGGGGTGCGCCAACTTCGTCGCAGCTGGCAAGGCCAACGCGATCTCGAAGGCCGACAAGAAGGCTGATGGCTTCCGGAGCAAGTGGGTTATGATGGATGCCAAGTGCGTCCACCCACGACTGAAGCCGCTGACGGAGATGCCCCAGTCTGATGAGGGGTGGTCTCGCGCGAAGCTTACTGACGACCGGGCAAAGGCGGTGCTGGAGAAGATGACTGTCGACCTGAGGCCGGGCAACGCGAAGGCGGCGAAGCTGACGAGGGCCATGCTCCTGAGGGAGTTCCTGACGCTGCGGGTGGCTCCTCTCCAGGCGCGCTCGCGCCCCTTGTGGACGCTCGGGGATGGAGAGGACAAGCTTCGCCTGAGCTGAGTCCGGAGTCTTTGTCCGAAGGGGAGCTGGCCGCAGCTCTCCGCCTCTTGGTCGGGGACGACCAAGAGTATCCGCCGAGTGCCCACGCTCCTTTGTTCCTTCGGAAGGACGGGGCGGTGATCGCGGCCGCCATGCCTACCTTTGACGGGCACGGCCTGGTGCCAACGGCTGATACGTCTCCAACGTATCTATAATTTTTGATTGTTCCATGCTGTTATATATATTCTATTTTGGATGTTAATGGGCTTTATTTTACACTTTTATATTATTTTTGGGACTAACCTATTAACCCAAGGCCCAGTGCAAATTGTTGTTTTTTTGCCTATTTCAGTGTTTCGCGAAAAAGGAATATCAAACGGAATCCAAACGGAATGAAACCTTCAGGAGAGTATTTTTTTGGAACAAACGTGATCCAGGGGACTTAGAGTGGACGTCAAGAAACAATCGAGGAGGCCACGAGGCAGGGGGCGCGCCTACCCCCCGGGCACGCCCTCCACCCTCGTGGGCCCCTCGTTGCTCCATCGACCTACTTCTTCCTCCTATATATATTCATATACCCCGAAAACATCCAAGAGCACCACGAAACCCTATTTCCACCGCCGCAACTTCTGTACCCAAGAGATCCCATCTTGGGGCCTATTCGGGAGCTCCACCGGAGGGGGCATCGATCACGGAGGGCCTCTACATCAACTCCATGGCCTCTCCGGTGATGTGTGAGTAGTTTACTTCAGACCTTCGGGTCCATAGCTAGTAGCTAGATGGCTTCTTCTCTCTCTTTGGATCTCAATACAATGTTCTCCTCGATCTTCTTGGAGATCTATTCGATGTAACTCTTTTTGTGGTGTGTTTGTCGAGATCCGATGAATTGTGGGTTTATGATCAAGTCTATCTATGAACAATATTTGAATCTTCTCTGAATTATTTTATGCATGATTGGTTATCTTTGCAAGTCTCTTCGAATTATCAGTTTGGTTTGGCCTACTAGATTGATCTTTCTTGCAATGGGAGAAGTGCTTAGCTTTGGGTTCAATCTTGCAGTGCTCAATCCCAGTGACAGAAAGGGAAATGACACGTATTGTATTGTTGCCATCAAGGATAAAAGGATGGGGTTTATATCATATTGCTTGAGTTTATCCCTCTACATCATGTCATCTTACCTAATGCGTTACTCTGTTCTTATGAACTTAATTCTCTAGATGCATGCTGGATAGCGGTCGATGTGTGGAGTAATAGTAGTAGATGCAGGCAGGAGTCGGTCTACTTGTCACGAACGTGATGCCTATATTCATGATCATTCCTATATATTCTCATAACTATGCTCAAATCTATCAATTGCTCGACAGTAATTTGTTCACCCATCGTAATACTTATGCTATCTTGAGAGAAGCCACTAGTGAAACCTATGGCCCCCAGGTCTATTCTCCATCATATAAGTTTCCAATCTATTTTACTTTGCAATTTTTACTTTCAATCTATATCATAAAACTAGCAAAAATATTTATCTTATCATTATCATTTCTATCAGATCTCACTCTCGTAAGTGACCGTGAAGGGATTGACAACCCCTTTATAGCGTTGGTTGCGAGGTTCTTATTTGTTTGTGTAGGTATGAGGGACTTGCGTGTGGCCTCCTACTGGATTGATACCTTGGTTCTCAAAAACTGAGGGAAATACTTACGCTACTTCGCTGCATCTCCCTTTCCTCTTCAAGGGAAAACCAACGCAGTGCTCAAGGGGTAGCAAGAAGGATTTCTGGCGCCGTTGCTGGGGAGTCTACGCACAAGTCAAGACATACCAAGTACCCATCACAAACTCTTATCCCTCACATTACATTTATTTGCCATTTTCCTCTCGTTTTCCTCTCCCCCACTTCACCCTTGCCATTTTATTCGCCCTCTTTCTCCGTTCCCCTTCTCTTTTCTAGTTCGTCTCTTTTTGCTCCTTTCTTGTTTGCTTGTGTGTTGGATCGCTTGCTTGTCATGATGGCTCAAGATAATACTAAATTGTGTGACTTTGCCAATACCAACAACAATGATTTTATTAGCACTCCGATGCCGAATCTTGTGAAATTAATGCTGCTTTGCTGAATCTTGTCATGAAAGATCAATTTTGATGCGGAGCATCCCAAGATCATTCCCATGGACGCACCTACACCTCCAACGACACCACTTGGACCAATGCCACGGTCCCGAGCCAAGGCTATCGAAGATAAGGTGAACTCACTCCTCTCCGAACTTCCACTTTCTATGCATAAGATATGGCTACTACCTAAGTCCGAGGTGTTGTGCATGATTAGGCACCATGAGGACCCGCCCAAAGATGCGCATGAAGATGTACAAGTACCCAAGTCCACGGATGAGGAGAACCAACAGAAGGAACCAAGAACATCTCCCAGGCCCCGGACATCCGGCCATGACCCCGGACATCCGGCCCCTGGAGCGTCATCCACTACGGCAGCTCAGCCGCCAGAAGCTACAAGCCCCGGACATCCGGCCCAGACAGCCCGGACATCCGGCCTCTGCTGAGCCCCCGGACATCCGGCCACTAGCCCGGAAATCCGTCCCCTCCGAACCCGAGAGCAACAAATGCCACCACTCCAGCCCATACATCCGGCCTCCCCTGCCCAGACATCCGGCGTCGCCTGAAAGCCTGGACATCCGGCCCGACCAGACCGGACATCCGGCCTCCCCTGTTTGCGCATAGTGAAGGGCCGAGGCCCGTGTATCCCTTCTCCCCCTAGACTATATATACTCCACCTCGCCCAACTTTCTAGGGTTAGCAAAGGATTAGCTCATATTTTGTGTGAGAGCTTTGCTCATCCACTTGGATACCTTCTCCTCGGAGATTCAAGACTCCACCGGAGAAGATCCCCCAAGCGGATTCAAGACCCCTCTTTAGGGAAGAATATCAAGACCTCCTCACGGAGAAGACCGGTTACTGTGTATCGTCCCTAGTTGATCGTGGATCGTGTATCTTACTTTATGTACTCGAGGATCTAACATATGTGTGACTATTTCTTGTTGGTTTAGTGTTTTCTCCCGTGTTTCCTCTTGTGTTCTTCCCTATTTTCCCCTTGTTTCCCTTGTGTTCTTTGCCGGATCCGCTCCTTTCGTGAAAGATCATGCGATTAGGGTTCTACCCTACATCATCTTGGTATCAAGAGCCAGGTTGATCACGATTTTGGAGCCTCCCCGTTGTGTTTCTAGCCTTGTTTTGTTGTTTTTCGTCCTAATTCGAAAATTCCCCACCAAAAATAGCCCTATTTTTTGTGATTTGTTGGTGTGTTGAGATTTTGTTGGTTTGGATCCGTGGATTTGCTTTGTTTTGAGTGGATCTAGCTTCCCATCTATTTTCCCCAATTTCCATCCACAAATTCCTCCGAACTTCGCCCGGATTTGACCTCTCCACGCGGTGTTCATCCCATTCATCCCCGGATCCAGAGCTCGAACATCCGGCCTGTCAAGCCCGGACATCCGACCCCTGGCAGCAACATCTCCATCCGCCGCTCGTTTTCCGTCCATTTTTCACCAAATTTTGTTCCGGTGCCCACCATAGACCACATATACTTCTGCATACCTCCACCACTTCCGCATAACCCAACCATTTTGGCACGTTTCGCTCTCCGACACATTTGCTACTTCGAGGTTTGAGAATTTGAGTTGTGGTACCGTATCCTTTTGTGTTTCAGCTATCTAGGTACGGTTCGACATCGACATCACCGCCGCTCATCTTCACTGCGAACGCGTCCTACATTGTCACCGCCGTCCTACATTGTCACCGCCGTCCTACATCGTCATCAACAACGACCACCTCGCCTACACCTTGGTATTCGTGCCACCATCACCATACCGGAAGTAAGACCGGTAACCTCATCTTGGTATTGGACATATCACTCTTGCCATTACATTGATAGCCATTATAGCCTTACTCCTTTGCGTTGCCTACCCATCGAGACTAGCCATTGAGTATTGCCAACAACGAGACTTGTGCACATTAGTGATCATACTTCTCATGTCATCCATATATCATTGTTTCATATATTGGTATCATCTCTTGTGTCACAAAGTTGTCATCGCATACTCACTTGCCATATCGGTTCGTCAAGCATTGCATGAGAAAAGAGCTCAAACATCAAAGAGCCAAACAAGCTTTTAAGCAAAGAGGAAAGATAAGCAAAGAGATTTTAAGCAAGAACCATATCATCATACAACATTAAGATTGTCATACTCGATCATCTTGGATCATATCATAGCAACACCTTGCATAGAGCATATTTGGGATAGAAGTCGTTGCATTTTTGCTAAGTAGGTTGTGCACAAGTTCTTGTATTCGCCTATTGTGCAATCGTGCTAGCGTCTCTCTAGTGTTGTGCAACAAGAGCATTTTTGTGGATTCCACATTTTGGCTCACCCTTGGTTGCACGACCCCACTTATCTTTTTGCGTGTGTGTTCCCGTGTACCTTATATGCTTGGTCTACTTGTTACATTGCATCTTGCGAATCTTTTCCAACATTATTGAAGCTCACTTACAATTGCATCAAATTTTGTGCCACCATCCTAACCAAGCTCCACCAAAAGCTTTTACTTGTGTAGGTGTGAGAAACTGACAAGAGCTAGTACCAATTGTGCTATTTCCTTGTCCTACATTGGAGTGATCCTCGATCCACTTTCAACTTCGGCCAAGGTACATTTGGTACTTGTTCTTCTCTTTCTACCACTCACATTTGTCTTGGAATGATGGATAGGCCAAGTACTTCTACCAACCCACTCTTCATGGAGCAGGACGACGACATGAACTCCTTCGTCACCAAGAGTCACCTCTTTGGTGCACAACGTGCTTTGCATCAAGAGCAACAAGCTATGAGTGAACGCATCGACAACCTTGCCGCCGACTTGCGACTTTTAGAGCAACGTACAAGGGACTACTTCGACCACAAGCTCGACGATCACAAGCAAGAGAATGACACAAGGATGGACGAAATTCATGCTTTGTTGCTCAACCGCTCTTCTTCCACTTCAAGAAGGAGCCGTTCAAGCCGCCACTCCGACTTCACCCTCTCCGGCTCAAGTACACCGACATCGAACACTCTTCGTCGAGCCGCACGCAACGATCGTCAAGCAAGCCTCAATCCCCTACGCGACACCGACTCTCAAGAGCGCCGACAACGTCAAAATCAAGAGGCCTTTGTGCTAGCACGAGAACGTCAACGACAACGACAACATGAAGAGGAAGAGCGAGCGCGTCTACACCAAAATGCTAAAGATGCCGAGGCACAACGTCAAGAAAAACAACTCCGTGATGCTCAAGCACTTGAGGCACAACAATCTCTACGTGATTCATGTCGAGCCGTAGCCGACCGAGGCCGGCAAGCTCGTGAACATGCCGAAGCACTTCGCGAAGAAGTCCGCGAGAGGATTTATCAAGCTCGCGTGCACCGTCAAGTTCCTCCTCGAGCTCGACAAGCTCCTCCACAAGCACATCAAGGACAACAAGTTCCTCAAGATCATGAAGACAATGGAGATCCTCCACGAAAAGAGCAACAAGAGGTTGAGAACCCTCCGCGCCAAGAGCACCACGAGTTGAACAATCATCAACAACATGGGCATCATCATCCCCGACCCCAACACAATGAAGAGCAACGCTATGGCAAGCTCAAGTTCTACGGAAGCAACGATCCCGAAGAGTACCTTTCATGGGAATTGAAAGTTGACAAGATCTTCCATTTGCACAATTATGAAGAAGAGAAGAAGATCGCGATGGCATCCCTTGAGTTCCAAGACTATGTCCTCATTTGGTGGGAACAAATCATAGAGCGCCGAGAGGCAAGAGGTGAACCACCCATCACTACTTGGGCGCAAATGAAGGATGTTATGAGAGCACGCTTCGTACCTACCTACTACAACCGCGACCTCTTCAAGAAACTCCAACAACTCAAGCAAGGAACCAAGAACGTTGAAGAGTACTACAAGGAGATGGATATTGCAATGATACGAGCCAATGTCACAGAAGATGATGAGCAAACAATGGCACATTTCTTGAATGGACTCAATCATCCCATCAAGAAGATCGCCGACTTCCAGCCATACTCAAATCTCATCGAGTTAGTGCACCAAGCTATGAAAGCGGACCGCCAAGTGCAAGATGATTTCAAGTATTCCAAGTTCTCATCCAAGTCCTACGGCTTCTCCAACAACCAAGCTTCAAGCACTCCAACACCGACTACAAAGCCTTCTACTACCAACACCGACAAGTCGAGTTCCAAGAAAGCTTCGTCAACTACAAGCCATCCTACTACGAGCAACTTCAAGACGAGAGCTTCATCATCATCAACCCCAACCGATGAGACCGTCAAGACGAGTTCCTTCAAGTCTTTCACTTGCGGAGGCCGAGGCCACAAGTCCTATGAGTGCACCAACAAGCGAACCATGGTCTTCAATGACGATGGCACTTATGACTCCATGAGTGAAGGAGAAATGGAAGCCCTTGAGCAAGTCACCATGCACCGCCAAGTGAACAATGAAGAAGAACAAGTCTTTTGCGATGAAGACTCAAGTCCCGCCCTTGTTGTCTTCAAAGTTTTGACTCTCCAACATCACCAAGAAGAAGACCAACGATGCCACATATTCCACACCAAGGCCGGCATCAATGGACGATCCGTCAAGGTCATCATCGATGGAGGGAGTTGTCATAATCTCGCAAGTGAAGAACCTTGTTCCAAGCTCCAATTTCCCAAGATGAAGCATCCACATCCATACAAAGTGCAATGGCTTAGTGACTCCGGCACGATCCAAGTCGAGCACCGAGTACAAGTCTCCTTCAAAATTGGCACCTACGAAGACACCTTGGAGTGAGACGTCGTTCCAATGACCGTTTGCCATCTTCTCCTTGGACGCCCATGGCAATTTGATAGAGGAGTCGTCCACAACGGCCGAACGAACCACTACATCTTCAAGATGAACGGCAAGGATTACGTCCTTCATCCAATGTCACCAAGTCAAGTGATCGCCGACAAGCAAGCCACCCATCATGGAGATCATAGTGAGAGAGCGAGCCACCAAAATAAGAGTGAGCGCCACAAGCCCAAATTGAACACTTCCACGATGAGAGAAAAGAAGAACCTAGTCCTATTTGCCACCAAAAGTGAGATAAGAGGAGTGTGTGAGAACCCATCTAGTGTCCTACACTATGTTCTCGTGTGCAAGGACAATGCACCACAAACTAACACTTCTCACACTCTTCCTCTAGTGTTGTCTTCTCTTTTGTAGGAATTTCAAGATGTTTTCCCCGATGAGCTACCTCTGGGTCTACCTCCTCTACGAGGCATTGAGCACCGAATCGACCTCATCCCCGGAGCACCTCTTCCGAACAAAGCTCCATACCGCGTCAACCCCGAAGAAACCAAAGAAATACAAAGGCAAGTAAAGCATCTCATAGACCATGGACATGTGCGTGAAAGTTTGAGCCCTTGTGCCGTCCCGGTCATTCTTGTGCCAAAACCTGACGGTAGCTTTCACATGTGCTCCGATTGTAGACCTATCAATGCTATCACCGTTCAATATAGGTATCCCATTCCACGCCTAGACGATATGCTTAATGAGCTTAGCGGTGCCACTATCTTTTCCAAAATTGATCTTAAGAGTGGTTACTATCAAATCCGCATACAAGAGGGTGATGAATGGAAAACCACCTTCAAAACCAAGTTTGGTTTGTATGAGTGGTTAGTCATGCCTATGGGTCTCTTGGAGGCACCGGGTACTTTTATGCGTCTTATGAATCATGTCTTTCGCCCTTACATTGGTATATTTGTTGTGGTCTACTTTGATGATATCCTTGTTTATAGCAAATATCTTAGAGATCATGTCACCCATGTTCGAACCGTTTTGCAAACTCTTCAAAAAGAGCATCTCTATGCTAATATGGAGAAATGCCTTTTTGGCGTTGATAAGCTCATTTTCTTAGGTTTTGTTGTGTCCTCCAAGGGTGTTCATGTTGATGAGTCCAAGATCAATGCTATTAAGACTTGGCCACAACCAACCAACTTGCATCAAGTGCGTAGTTTTCTTGGCCTTGCGGGTTTCTATCGTCGCTTTGTGAAGGATTTTAGCACCATTGCTTCGCCTTTACATGCTTTGAGCAAGAATAATGCGCCTTTTGTTTGGGGACCACCCCAAGATACCGCATTCAATGAGCTTAAGAATTTGCTTACTCATGCTCCCGTGCTTGCTTTACCCAACTTTGACAAGCCTTTTGAGATTAATTGCGATGCTAGTGGTAATGGCATAGGAGGTGTGTTAGCACAAGAGAAGCGCCCCATAGCTTACTTTAGTGAGAAACTTTCCGGAGGACAACTCAATTACCCCATCTATGACAAATAGCTATATGCTTTAGTCCGCGTTTTGCATGAATGGGAACATTACCTTCGTCCCCATGAATTTATCATTCATACCGATCATGAGACTCTCAAGTATCTTAAGGGTCAAACCAAGTTGAACAAGCGTCATGCTAAATGGAGTGAATTTATTGAGTCTTTTCCTTATGTCATCAAGTACATCAAGGGTAATGAAAACATCGTAGCGGATGCTCTTTCCCGCATATGCATGCTTGTTACACAACTTGAGTTAGATGTCATTGGCTTCGAGCATATCAAAGACTTGTATGAGCATGACGCAACTTTTGCTACTCCTTATGCCAAGTGTTTGTCGCATACATCTTGGGAACGCTATTACATCAAAGATGGATATCTTATGCGAGCTAACAAACTTTGCATCCCCGAGTCTTCTCTTTGTTTGTTGCTATTGCATGAATCTCATGGAGGAGTCTTAATGGGACATTTCGGGCGCGACAAGACGTTCGCCACGCTCTCAAAGAACTACTTTTGGCCCAAGATGTTTCGGGACGTCAATCGTTTCACCAACCAATGCTCTACATGTCGCAAAGCTAAGTCCAAAGCTCAATCTCATGGCCTCTATATGCCTCTACCAATTCCATACCAACCATGGGAAGACATTAGCATGGACTTTGTACTTGGTTTTCCTAGGACTCAAAATGGGAAAGATTCAATATTTGTCGTTGTCGACCGTTTATCAAAAATGGCACATTTTATTCCTTGCAACAAGATAGACGATGCTTCACATGTTGCTAATCTCTTTTGTAGGGAAATATTGTGTCTACATGGAGTGCCAAAGACTATCGTCTCGGACCGCGACGTCAAGTTCCTTAGCTACTTTTGGAAGACCCTATGCGCCAAGCTCGGAATCAAGCTACTCTTCTCCACGGATTACCACCCTCAAACCGACGGCCAAACGGAGGTGACAAACCGCACACTCTCCGCTCTACTTCGAGTACTCCTCAAGAAGAACATCAAGGAGTGGGAGGAGTGCCTACCTATCGCCGAGTTCGCCTACAACCGCGCAAGACACTCAACAACCGGCAAGTCCCCATTCGAGGTCGTCTACGGATTCAACCCTTTGTCACCATTGGATATTCTCCCTCTACCACTCCAAGAGCGCATCAATTTGGACGCAAGTGCACGAGCGACCCATCTCAAGAAGGTCCATGAAGATACAAGAAACACCATCGAGTTCCAAGTAAAATGCCTTGCAACCAAGCTCAACGTCAACAAGCACCCTATGATATTCAACATTGGAGACCTCACGTGGCTACACCTTCGCAAGGACCGCTTTCCCCAAGAACGCAAGTCCAAACATCGACCATGCACGGATGGACCATTCAAGGTGCTTGCACGCTACAACAACAACGCATACAAGATCGACATCCCTCGTGACAAGTACTCCGTGAGCGACATCTTCAACGTCAAAGATCTCTCGCCCTACCATGGTGATGAGGATTTCGATCCGAGGATGGATCTTCCCCAAGGGAGGGGAGATGATGCGGAGCATACCAAGATCATCCCCATGGACGCACCTACACCTCCAACGACACCACTTGGACCAATGACACGGGCCCGAGCCAAGGCTATCGAAGATAAGGTGAACTCACTCCTCTCCGAACTTCCACTTTCTATGCATGAGACATGGCTACTACCTAAGTCCGAGGTGTTGTGCATGATTAGGCACCAAGAGGACCTGCCCGAAGATGCGCATGAAGATGTACAAGTCTGCAAGTCCACGGATGAGGAGAACCAACGGAAGGAGCCAAGAACATCTCCCAGGCCCCAGACATCCAGCCATGACCCCGGACATCCGGCCCCTGGAGCGTCATCCACTACAGCAGCTCAACCGCCAGAAGCTACAGGCCCCGGACATCCGGCCCAGACAGCCCGGACATCCGGCCTCTCTCGAGCCCCCGGACATCCGACCACCAGCTCGGAAATCCGTCCCCTCTGAACCCGAGAGCAATAAATGCCACCACTCCAGCCCGGACATCTGGCCTCCCTAGCCCGGACATCCGGCGTCGCCTGAAAGCCCGGACATCCGGCCCGACCATCCCGGACATCCGGCCTCCCCAGTCTGCGCACAGTGAAGGGCCGAGGCCCGTGTATCCCTTCTCCCCCTAGACTATATATACCCCACCTCGCCCAACTTTCTAGGGTTAGCAAAGGATTAGCTCATATTTTGTGTGAGAGCTTTGCTCATCCACTTGGATACCTTCTCCTCGGAGATTCGAGCCTCCACCGGAGAAGATCCCCCAAGCGGATTCAAGACCCCTCTTTAGGGAAGAACATCAAGACCTCCTCATGGAGAAGACCGGTTACCGTGTATCGTCCCTAGTTGATCGTGGATCGTGTATCTTACTTTATGTACTCGAGGATCTAGCATATGTGTGACTATTTCTTGTTGGTTTAGTGCTTTCTCCCGTGTTTCCTCTTGTGTTTTCCCCTATTTTCCCCTCGTTTTCCTCGTGTTCTTTGCGGGATCCGCTCCTTTCATGAAAGACCAGGCGATTAGGGTTGTACCCTACATCAAATTTGTCGGCCTTCCTAGTGAAGATGCCGCTACCCATCTTAATAACTTTGTTGATTTATGTGATATGCAAAAGAAGAAAGATGTGGAAAATGATATTGTTAAACTAAAGCTATTTCCGTTTTCGCTTAGAGATCGTGAATCTTGGTTTTCGTCTTTGCCTAAAAATAGTATTGATTCATGGAATAAGTGCAAAGATGCTTTTATCTCTAAGTATTTTCCTCCCGCTAAAATCATCTCTCTTAGGAATGATATTATGAACTTTAAACAACTAGATCATGAGCATGTTGCACCATCTTGGGAAATGATGAAATTAATGATCCGTAATTGCCCTACTCATGGTTTGAATCTTTGGATGATTATATGAAATTTTTATGCCGGATAGCAATTTGCTTCTATAAATCTTTTAGACTCAACCGCGGGAGGTACTTTTATGGAAATCACTTTAGGAGAAGCTACTATACTCCTATATAATATTATGGTTAATTATTCTTAATGGCACACTAAAAGATCTACTAGTAAACAGGTGCATGCATAGAAGAAATTAATGTTTTGAGTGGAAAGATGGATGAACTTATGAAATTGTTTGCTAATAAGAGTGTTCCTTCTGATCCTAATGATGTGCCTTTGTATACTTTGATTGAGAATAATAATGAATCTATGGATGTGAATTTTGTTGGTAGGAACAGTTTTGGTAATAACACGTATAGAGGTAATTTTAATCCTAGGCCGTTTCCTAGCAATTCCTCTAATAATTATGTTAATTCCTACACAATTCTTATGGAAATTATAATAAGGTACCCTCTGATTTTGAATCTAATATTAAAGAATTTATTAGTTCGCAAAAGAGTTTCAATGCTTTTATTGAAGAAAAATTGTCTAAGATTGATGAGTTGGCTAGGAACATGGATAGGATTTCTCTTGATCTTGATTATTTGAAACTTAGATCTATCCCACCTAAGCATGATATCAACGAGTCTCTCAAAGCCATGAGAATTTCCAGTGATGAGTGCAAAGAAAGAACCGCTAGGATGCGTGCTAAAAAAGATTGCTTTGTGAAAGCGTGTTCTTCTAGTTTCCATGATAATAATGATGAAGATCTAAAAGTTATTGATGTGTCTCCTATTAAATCTTTGTTTTGCAATACGAATCTTGATAATGATGGTACTGGAGATGAGTCAACTTTAGTTAGAAGGCATCCCAATGATTCGGAGTTTTTAGATCTTGATTCAAAAAATGATAAAAGTGGGATTGGAGAGGTCAAAACTTTGGATAGCAATAAACCCACTATTTTGGATTTCAAGGAATTTAATTATGATAATTGCTCTTTGATAGATTGTATTTCCTTGTTACAATCTGTGCTAAATTCTCCGCATGCTTATGGTCAAAATAAGGCTTTTACCAAACACATCGTTGATGCTTTGATGCAATCTTATGAAGAAAAACTTGAATTGGAAGTTTCTATCCCTAGAAAACTTTATGATGAGTGGTAACCTACTATTAAAATTGAAATTAAAGATCATGAATGCTTTGCTTTGTGTGATTTGGGTGCTAGTGTTTCCACGATTCCAAAAACTTTGTGTGATTCGCTAGGTTTCCATGAATTTGATGATTGCTCTTTAAATTTGCATCTTGCCAATTCCACCATTAAGAAACCTATGGGAATAATTAATGATGTTCTTATTGTTGCAAATAGGAATTATGTGCCCGTAGATTTCATTGTCTTTGATATAGATTGCAATCCTCCATGTCCTATTATTCTTGGTAGACCTTCCTTAGAACGATCGGTGCAATTATTGATATGAAAGAAGGGAATATTAGATTCCAATTTCCGTTAAGTAAAGGCATGGAACATTTTCCTAGAAATAAAATGAAATTACCTTATGAATCTATTATGAGAGCCACTTATGGATTGCCTACCAAAGATGGCAATACCTAGATCTATCCTTGCTTTTACGCCTAGCTAGGGGCGTTAAACGATAGCGCTTGTTGGGAGGCAACACAATTTTATTTTTGTTCCTTGCTTTTTGATTCTGTTTAGTAATAAATAATTCATCTAGCATCTGTTTAGATGTGGTTTTATGCTTTTATTTAGTGTTTGTGCCAAGTAGAACCTTTGGGAAGACTTGGGGAAAGTCTTTGTGATCTTGCTGTAAAAAAACAAAAACTTTAGCGCTCATGAGAATTGCTACCATTTTTTATTAAGAGTGATATTTAGTTAATTCTTTTTGCAGATGATTAATAGATAAATTACTCACGTCCCGCAATTTATTTTAGAATTTTTGGGGTTCCAGAAGTAGTCGAAAACTACAGATTACTACAGACTGTTCTGTTTTTGACAGATTCTGTTTTTCGTGTGTTGTTTGCTTATTTTGATGAATCTATGGCTATTAATAGAGTTTATGAACCATAGAGAAGTTGTAATACAGTAGGTTTAACACCAATATAAACAAATAATGAGTTCGTTACAGTACCTTGAAGTGGTAGTTTGTTTTCTATTACTAACGGAGGTCATGATATTTTCTATTTGAGTTTTGTGTTGTGAAGTTTTCAAGTTTTGGGTAAGGATTTGATGCATTATGGAACAAGGAGTGGCAAGAGACTAAGCTTGGGGATGCCCAAGGAACCCCAATTTAAAATCCAAGGACAACCAAAAGCCTGAGCTTGGGGATGCCCCGGAAGGCATCCCCTCTTTTGTTTTCGACCATCGGTAACTTTACTTGGAGCTATATTTTTATTCACCACATGATATGTGTTTTGCTTGGAGAGTCTTGTATGATTTGAGTCTTTGATTTTTAGTTTACCACAACCATCCTTGCTGTACACACCTTTTGGGAGAGACACACATAAATTGGAATTTGTTAGAATACTCTATGTGCTTCACTTATATTTTTTGAGCTAGATAATTTTGCTCTAGTGCTTCACTTATATCTTTTTAGAGCACGGCGGTGGTTCCATTTTATAGAAATAATTGATCTCTCATGCTTAACTTATATTATTTTGAGATTCCTTTAGAACAGTATGGTAATTTGCTTTGGGTATGAATTTAGTCCTAATATAATAGGCATCCAAGATCTGTATAATAAAAACTATCATACAGAAAGTGCATTGGATATTATGAGAAGTTTGATACTTGATAATTGTTTTGAGAGATGAAGATGGTGATATTAGAGTCATGCTAGTTGAGTAGTTGTGGATTTGAGAAATACTTGTGTTAAAGTTTGTGATTCCCGTAGCATGCACGTATGGTGAACCGTTATGTGATGAAGTTGGAGCATGATTTATTTATTGATTGTCTTCCTTATGAGTGGCGGTCGGGGACGAGCGATGGTCTTTTCCTACCAATCTATCCCCCTAGGAGCATGCGCGTATTACTTTGTTTCAATAACTAATAGGTTTTTGCAATAAGTATGTGAGTTCTTTATGACTAATGTTGAGTCCATGGATTATACACACTCTCACCCTTCCACCATTGCTAGCCTCTCTAATACCACGCACCTTTCGCCGGTATCACACCCACCATATACCTTCCTCAAAACAGCCACCATACCTACCTATTATGGCATTTCCATAGCCATTCCAAGATATATTGCCATGCAACTTTCCACCGTTCCATTATTATGACACGCTTCATCATTGTCATATTGCTTTGCATGACCATGTAGTTGACATCGTATTTTTTGCAAAGCCACCATTCATAATTCTTTCGTACATGTCACTCTTGATTCATTGCGTATCCCGGTACTCCGTCGGAGGCATTCACATAGAGTCATATTTTGTTCTAACTATTGAGTTGTAATTGTTGAGTTGTAAGTAAATAAAGTGTGATGATCATCATTATTAGAGCATTGTCCCAAGTGAGGAAAGGATGATGGATACTATGATTCCCCCACAAGTCGGATGAGACTCCGGACGAAAAAAAGAAAAAGAAAAGGAGGCCATAAAAAAAGGGAAAAGGCCCAAAAATGAGAGAAAAAGAGAGAAGCAATGTTACTATCCTTTTACCACACTTGTGCTTCAAAGTAGCACCAAGATCTTCATGATAGAGAGTCTCATATGTTGTCACCTTCATATACTAGTGGGGATTTCACATTATAGAACTTGGCTTGTATATTCCAATGATGAGCTTCCTCAAAATGCCCTAGGTCTTCATGAGCAAGCAAGTTGGATGCACACCCACTTAGTTTCTTTTGTTGAGCTTTCATACACTTATAGCTCTAGTGCATCCGTTGCATGGCAATCCCTACGCACTCACATTGATATCTATTAATGGGCATCTCCATAGCCCATTGATACGCCTAGTTGATGTGAGACTATCTTCTCCCTTTTTGTCTTCTCCACAACCACCATTCTATTCCACCTATAGTGCTATATCCATGGCTCACGCTCATATATTGCGTGAAGATTGAAAAAGTTTGAGAACATCAAAAGTATGAAATAATTGCTTGGCTTGTCATCGGGGTTGTGCATGATTTAAATATTTTGTGTGGTGAAGATAGAGCATAGCCAGACTATATGATTTTGTAGGGATAACTTTCTTTGGCCATGTCATTTTGAGAAGACATGATTGCTTAGTTAGTATGCTTGAAGTATTACTATCTTTATGTCAATATTAAATTTTATCTTGAATCTTTCGGATCTGAATATTCATGCCACAATAAAGAGATTTACATTGAGAGTATGCTAGAAAGCATTCCGCATCAAAAATTCTATTTTTTTCATTTACCTACTCGAGGACGAGCAGGAATTAAGCTTGGGGATGCTGGTACGTCTCCAATGTATCTATAATTTTTGATTGTTCCATGCTGTTATATATTCTGTTTTGGATGTTAATGGGCTTTATTTTACACTTTTATATTATTTTTGGGACTAACCTATTAACCCAAGGCCCAGTGCAAATTGCTATTTTTTTGCCTATTTCAGTGTTTCGCAGAAAAGGAATATCAAACGGAATCCAAACGGAATGAAACCTTCGGGAGAGTTATTTTTGGAACAAATGTGATCCAGGGGAGTTGGAGTGGACATCAAGAAACAATCGAGGAGGCCACGACGGGGGAGCCTAACCCCCCTATGCGCGCCCTCCACCCTCGTGGCCCCCTCGTTGCTCCACCGACCTACTTCTTCCTCCTATATATATTCATATACCCCGAAAACATCCAAGAGCACCACGAAACCCTATTTCCACGGCTGCAGCCTTCTGTACCCAAGAGATCCCATCTTGGGGCCTTTTCCGGAGCTCCGCCGAAGCGGACATCGATCATGGAGGGCCTCTACATCAACTCAATGGCCTCTCCGGTGATGTGTGAGTAGTTTACTTCAGACCTTCGGGTCCATAGCTAGTAGCTAGATGGCTTCTTCTCTCTCTTTGGATCTCAATACAATGTTCTCCTCGATCTTCTTGGAGATCTATTCGATGTAACTCTTTTTGCGGTGTGTTTGTCGAGATCCGATGAATTGTGGGTTTATGATCAAGTCTATCTATGAACAATATTTGAATCTTATCTGAATTCTTTGATGCATGATTTGTTATCTTTGCAAGTCTTTTCGAATTATCAATTTGATTTGGCCTACTAGATTGATCTTTCTTGCAATGGGAGAAGTGCTTAGCTTTGGGTTCAATCTTGCGGTGCTCGATCCCAGTGACAGAAAGGGAAACAACACGTATTGTATTGTTGCCACTGAGGATAAAGATGAGGTTTATATCATATTGCTTGATTTTATCCCTCTACATCATGTCATCTTACCTAATGCGTTACTCTATTCTTATGAACTTAATACTCTAGATGCATGCTGGATAGCGGTCGATGTGTGGAGTAATAGTAGTAGATGCAGGCAGGAGTCGGTCTACTTTTCACGGACGTGATGCCTATATTCATGATCATGCCTAGATATTCTCATAACTATGCTCAATTCTATCAATTGCTCGACAGTTATTCGTTCACTCACCGTAATACTTATGCTATCTTGAGACAAGCCACTAGTGAAACCTATGGCCTCCGGGTCTATTCTCCATCATATAAGTTTCCAATCTATTTTACTTTGCAATTTTTAATTTCAATCTATATCATAAAAATACCAAAAATATTTATCTTATTATTATCATATCTATCAGATATCACTCTCGTAGGTGACAATGAAGGGATTGACAACCCCTTTATCGCGTTGGTTGCGAGGTTCTTATTTGTTTCTGTAGGTACGAGGGACTTGCATGTGGCCTCCTACTGGATTGATACCTTGGTTCTCAAAAACTGAGGAAAATACTTACGCTACTTTGCTGCATCACCCTTTCCTCTTCAAGGGAAAACCAACGCAATGCTCAAGCGGTAGCACCGGCGCCCTCCGAAGTCCCGGTGGCGACGGCGACGGTGGACGTGTCTTCCGACGATTCCCGTGGGGATGGCGGGGATGAGGAGGACGAGGAGCGCGACTCAGAGGCGACCCCTGAGGGGATACGGGAGACCTCCCCCTTGTGCAAGGCCGACATCCTCCGCACCCTGCCTGATAACGACAATGATGTCGGCGTCCTCCCGGAGAGAGGGGAGTCGCCCATGGTTCCGATGAAGGGCAGGTCGGCGCTGCTCTCCCGGAACGACGCTCCTGCCTCACCGCTGCCTGGAGCTACTTCTGGTCCAGCTGCTGCCCCTGCTTCTGCTCCGAGAGCCGACGTGCCCGCGCCTCAGGCTGTGAAGCTCTCTGGCTTCAAGCTTATGAAGCGGAGGGACTATGCCGCGGTGGACCAGTAAGTGTTATCGTCCTGCCTTGTTCTTGCTTCTGCTGCTCGTTTCTAACTCTTCTTCTTCGTTGTGCAACTAGGCCGACGCATACGGCGAAGAGGAGAAGGGAGGGCGAGGTGGTACTACTCGAGCCCAGATCGCCTCCTGCGGCTGCAGCCCTCTCCATGAGTAAGGGAGGCAACGGCGCTCGTGCCTCTCTAGGCCGATCATCCTCGCACGGCTGGGTGGAGCATCCTCGGGAGGAGTCAGTCCCCGTGGCCCCGCTGGCTCCGGAGGTGCCAGCGTTCGGCTCGGGCGCTGGGGTCCCCGAGGCTCAGGAGCCTCTGGCCTCTTAGGTCGTGGTGATGACGACGCCTCCTCTTCCTCCTCCTGCCACATTGTTGTCCCCGGGTTCTTCCATCTCTCCTGACGTCCTGGAGCGGGCTATTTCTGCGATGGCCCTGCTGCGAGAAGATCTTCAGGGCACCGACCGTCGCCTGGTGACCGGATGCCTGGAGCTGGTCTCTGCCTGGCTGCACTCCGACGCGTGCGTCCGGGCGACACTGAGCCAAGCTGCTATTGACTCCGAGAAGGACACGGAGGCCGTCGCCCAGGCTGTGGCCGCCCGCGAGGTGGCACTGAAGGATGTCGAGGCCGCCCAGGACCGCTGCTGGTCACTGGCGGCCGAGCTGGAGACCGTGCGGAGGGAGCGCGCGAAAGAAGCCCGAGGCCGCAAGGCGGAGGAGGAGAAGATGAAAGCCCGAGAGGACGCCGTCAAGGATCGCGACGCTGAACTGGACCAGTTGGAGAAGGCGCGGGCCACAGAGCGCGGCCGGCTAGAGGAGTTGGAGCAGAAGCTGAAGGCGGAGGAGGCCGAGCTTGACGCCAAGGCAAAGGTCCTGACTGAGGACCGCGCGGCCTTCGAGCTCCTTGAAGAGAAGGCTCGGACGGCATTGAAGTCTCTCTACGAGAAGGGCTTCGAGGAACCGCTGGTTGCCGACGACGAGGGCCCCAACCAGCTGGTTCCTTATCTGGTTGGTGCGTTGGAGGACGTTGTGAGCGGCATCGGCCCCATGGTGGACGAAGAAGCTCGCGTTCTCTCCTCAGCCGCGCTGACGCGCGTCTTCAGCCACCTCCACCTTTGCGATCCCACCGCCTGCCTTGACGAGCTGCTGGAGCCTGTGAAAGACGAGCATTACGAGGTCGCTGCTGCAGCTATGAAGGGACGGGTGGAGGCCCTGCCGAAGAGGTTCCGCGCCTTCACTTCCGCGCCCCCGACCGGCGGTGCTACCGATCCTGCAACTCCGGCTGGTGGTGCAGGTGAAGGCGACGCCGTTGGAGAAGAAGCATCCCTTGCAGGCGACGACGGCGTCCAGGGATGACGAGACAACTTGCTGACGGCTCCTTTCCTGTTTTAGTTTCTGCAATATGCACCATGCCTTGTGGAGGCGTTAAACTTGCGTTTGATTTCAGGGGAACAATATGTCCTGTAATATTTTCTTTGAAATTCTGCGATTTCCTTTCTATTTTCTTTACGTTCTACGTCGGCAGGGCCTGACCGCGCGCATACCTCAGCCGTCGTTGGGTCGTCCGGATCACCAGGACGGACCAAGGAGTGAGGGGCTACGTGATCAGTTAGGCTCCTGAGTCGCGATGCTCAGGAGTCCCCCTTGACGCGCAAACATCTTATAGAAAGGAGATCTGGGAGTAGGTCTAGTGTTCTACGTCGGCAGGGCCCGACCCCGGGCATACCTCAGCCGCCATTGGGCCGACCGGATCACCAGGACGGACCAAGGAGTGAGGGGCTACGTGGCCAGTTAGGCTCCTGAGTCGCGATGCTCAGGAGTCCCCCTTGACGTTCAAATGACCTTCGTACCTTAGCTTCGCTTGGGAGGGCGCGCGACGACCAGGTCTGAGGGACCTGGCAAGGTGGTGTATGCTTGGGCGTGACCTGAGCGCAACCCCCGTGCCCAGCCCCCTCACGCGACTCTCCCGAGGGGAGGTGTTGCGATGAGGCCAACCATCGAGCTCGGAGGCTCCCTGAGGTTGATACAGCTGTGAGGCCGCCCTCAATTGTTTATCACCAGCGCGGAGCATAGCACTTCCGTACTTGCACAGGCATAGCCGCTCCTCGGCTGTGTCGACTACCAGTGCGGAGCATGGTGCTTCCACTGGTACATGGGAGGGGACTCCCTACTGCGGAGAGCCCCCGGGGCGTGTACAACCCCGCCCTGACACGTGGCTTGCACAGCGGGGCTAGACGAGGTGTGTCTGGGCACTCGTGAGCCAGCGCGGGACTCACGAGGCCCTACCTCAAGGCGGGTTGCGCGTGGTGTTTTTTCTTGATGGTTGTGGCGTTCCTGCGGGATGGTTAGACAACCTGCGCCGAATGAATTTCCTGAGGCTATCGTACGAGAAGGCCAAGCACCAACGACCCGAGGAGGTGACATGAACGGGGCCGGCCCGCCAGACAGAGCTCAGTCGTTGGATTTATCGATGCTACAGGAACAGGCCCGAGCACAGACGCCGTGCCTAGCCTTCTTATGCGAAGGATCCTGAAGAAAGACGATCGGCGTGCGGCTCCCATGGTGGGTGACAATCAAGCAAGTGGTATCCATAGATAGATTACGCATGAAAATCAACTAGTTTAGGTAAATGCGAGGACGATACATGCCACTGGTGTAACACCCTGGTACTCATCTACAGTAGTCACACTCTAATGGTGCCATGTCAACATAATTAATTTTGCTAAACCTCACTTCGATCCAATCCGAGTTCAAATCCAAAGTTTAAATTAAAGTCATACATAATATTTCTTCAAACATGGAAACTAAAATGTTCGTTAGGTTGCAAATATTCGCTAACTAAATTTCATGCATTAACCGACATATTTGAAAGTATCAAAATACATTAAAATATCAAAACAGTGCCAACAACATTTAAATTAACCATTTGAAAATAAACAAATATATTTAAACTAATCAAAAATATTTGGAACTGGTTGTACTAGCCCATTACACAGTTTAGTATTTATGTATCAAGTCCTATATTTTACGAAAGTCATTTGTTGGCTCTACTTAACGCAAAACAGAAAATAATTTGAAGAAACAGAAAAATAAAGCCAGAAAAAGAAAAGGAACCTATTATACTCTGAGCTTTGGCCCATCTAGTAAAAGTAATCGGCCTAGCCCACCTCCACCTCTCCTTCCACCTTCTGCTACAGGAGGCACACGAGCCGTGGCGGCCATCCCGCCGGCCATGGCCACGTGCTGGCCATCGGCGCCCCAACTGCCGTCTATATGAGCACGCAAATCCTCCCTGAACACTAGGCCCGTTTCTTCCCCTCCCATGCTCGCCCCCCTGTTTTCTTCATGCCCGAAACACCATGGACGCGCCGCCGTCGCTCACACGGCCACCGCCTCCCCCGCGCTGCACCACCATGTCCCGGGGGACCAACGTCATCTCCTACGCCGTCCACAACACCAACTCGACGCCGGGGAGCCTCACAACGATGGGATCGAGGTCGTCTTCAATCTCGGTGCCGCCACCGTCCGTCGTTCGATCCGCGACCGATGATGCATCCCCGGCCTCCACGAGACCTCCTCGAGCTCCGCAGTGAGCTCCCGGTCCTATATGACCTCCTTCCTCTCTTCCTCGCATCCCCTAGCTTCGATTCCGGTTAACACCGGCCGTCACCGCCACGGCAAGTCGTCGTAGCCGTCGTTTTGGTTCGCCTCAACTCACACCCGTGGCGTGGTTGGATGCAGCGCATCACACTGGTTTTATAGGAGCTCACGCCGCTCCGTTTAGCCGCCCGTAGCTCACTCCGGCATCCGCCGCTGTCGTCGCGCCCTACTCCCCTCGAACGCGAGCGCCCGCAGCCGCCCGCTACCATCGCTAGCTGCGCTACTGTTGTGCCGCTGGTACTCTGTACTACTGCTGCTTTGCTGGTACTCTTGCCGCTGCTGCTGCTTCGTGCTGGGCACCGGCCGCCGTTCCTGCTGCTAGCTGCTTGCCGCCGGTGCCGCTGGCGCCTGCTACTGATGCTCCGCTGCTGCTCTACACTTCTGCTACCGCTGTTTGCTGCTGCTTACTACCAGTGCTGCCGTTGGTCTGAGCCGCTCCCTGCCGCTGCTGATGCTGGCCATAGCATGGCCGTGAGCTAGGTGTGTGTGATGTGTGTGTATCTGTGGTAGGTGTGCGTTCTCTGTGTGTGTGGGGTAGATGTGCGTGCTGGGTGTGTGAGTGTAGGCCGGCCCCTTTTAGTTAGGCACTAACTATAACTAGTGCTAACACCCCCACCCACGCACACAAGTAATTAGTTTATTTTAAGCAATCTGCCAAACAAATGGCCCTATGACACATGGGCCTCACTGTCTGGTTTTGACCAGTCAACCCAGTTAATGTTGAATATTGACCTTGCTGACTCAGCACCCATCCAGCCCACTGTCATACACTCTGGCTGGACTGACACTAGGTGACAGAAGAATATTCTGTTTTAATTCGAATTTATAACAATGTCAGAAATTGTTTAGAACTTTGAAAAATTGTATAAAATAATCCGTAACTCGGATGAAACTAATTTATACATGAAAAATGATCAGAAAAATATGAGAATCCGAATACGCAGCCCGTTCGTCTGCCACACATCTCTAGCATAGCGAACACGTAATTTTCTCCCTCCGGTTCATTTGTCCGAAAACGCGAAACACCGGGGATACTTTTCCGGATGTTTCCCCCCTTGCCGGTATCACCTAGTACTGCGTTAGGTCACATCTAGCACCGCATATTGTCATGTTATGCTTTGTGATACTTTGATTGCTCTGTTATTTATTGTATTCCCCCTCCGTTACTTCTTTCTGGTAGACCCGAGACCGCGGTTGAACCACTGATCGACTACTTCACCTTCGAGGGTCCGTTTCTGTCTACAGAGCAACCAGGCAAGCCCCCCTTGATCAACCAGATATCGCCCACTCTGTTCTCTCTTATTCTTGCCTTAGGTTTGCTACTGTTGTTGATTTGATAGCTCCTATTCTGTTGCATAGCCTGTCATTGTTGCTACAATTGTTGATATCTTTACCTGTTATCCTAATGCTTAGTATAGGTTGCTAGTATTACATCAGTGGCCCTACACTCTTGTCCGTCTGCTATGCTATACTATCGGGCCGTGATCAGTCGGGAAGTGAACACGGGTATATACTTACATACTTATTATATGATACATGTGGTGACTAAAGTCAGGTCGGCACGTAGAGTACCCGCCAGTGATTCTGATGAGGGGGCTGAAAGGACAGGTGGTTCCATCCTGGTAGAGGTGGGCCTAGGGTTCCCGACGGCCCCCGACTGTTACTTTGTGGCGGAGCGACAGGGCAGGTTGAGACCACCTAGGAGAGAGGTGGGCCTGGCCCTGGTCGGCGTCCGCGGTTACATCAATTAACATGCTTAACGAGATGTTGGTATTTGATCTGAGTCTGGCCACTGGCCTATACGCACTAACCAACTACGCGGGAACAGTTATGGGCACTCGACGTCATGGTATCAGCCGAAGCCTTCGTGACGTCAGCGACTGAGCGGCGCACGTCGGGTTGGACCGCGTAACGCAACTTCCTTGGAAATGGAGGTTAATAGGTCTGCTTACTGGCCGCCCTCGCAACGTGCAGGTGTGCAATGGGCGATGCGTCTAGACCCCTGCGCGCATAGGATTTAGACCGGCGTGCTGACCTCTCTATTGTGCCTAGATGGGGCTGCGACGTGTTGATCTTCCGAGGCCGGGCATGACCCAGGAAAGTGTGTCCGGCCAAACGGGATCGAGCATGTTGGGAAATGTGGTGCACCCCTACAGGGAAGTTTATCTATTCGAATAGCCGTATCCCTCGGTAAAAGGACGACCCGGAGTTGTACCTTGACCTTATGACAACTAGAAACAGATACTTAATAAAATACACCCTTTCAAGTGCCAGTTACAACCCGGTGATCGCTCTCTCACAGGGCGACGAGGGGAGGATCGCCGGGTAGGATTATGCTATACGATGCTACTTGGTGAACTTACCATCTACTCTCTCCTATATGCTTCAAGATGGAGGTTGCCAGAAGCGTAGTCTTCGATAGGACTAGCTATCCTCCTCTTATTCTGGCATTCCGCAGTTCAGTCCACAGATACTACCCATTTCATTGATACCATTGCATATGTAGTGTAGATCCTTGCTTGCGAGTTCTTTGGATGAGTACTCACGGTTTCTTTGCTACTTCTTTTCCCCTTTTCCCGGTTATTGTGATCATATGATGGAGTCCAGGAGCCAGAGGATCTCGAGGATGTTTCTACGTGGAGTTCGGCTTCGAGGAGTAGTTAGGAGGTCCCAGGCAGGAGGCCTCACCTTTTCGATCGTTGCTACTTTTGTGCTAGCCTTCTTAAGGCAAACTTGTTTAACTTATGTCTGTACTCAGATATTGTTGCTTCCGCTGACTCTTTCTATTCAAGCTATGTATTCGAGCCCTCGAGGCCCCTGGCTTGTAATATAAAGCTTGTATTATTTTTAATTTGTGTCTAGAGTTGTGTTGTGATATCTTCCCGTGAGTACTTGATCTTGATCATACACATTTGCGTGTATGATTAGTGTACGGTCATCACCGCCCCAACTGCCATCTATAGGAGCACACCACTCCTCCCTGAAAGTGCGTTATATCGACTAGAGGGGGGGTGAATAGGCGATTTTTATGAAAGTCTTCAAAACGTGAGAGTTATGAAGACAGACAGTGAAGATTATGCCTATTACTATGCAGCGGAAGTTAGATTACACTAGGCCAGTCATGGTCATGTATTCAATAGAGTGAAAGCGCGGTGACAAACAGCTTCAGTGTAATAAGGATCAGGTAGGAAGAAGTTATGAAGCCAAACAGATCATATATTCATGTTGTGAAGACAAAAGATAAAGCAAGCATGCAACTTCACAATGAATAACTGTAAGTAAAAGGAAGTGAAGATGAAACCAGTGACACGTTGAAGACAATGATTTGTTGGACCAGTTCTAGTTGCTGTGACAACTGTACGTCTGGTTGGAGCGGATAGGTATTTAAACCAAAGGACACACAGTCCCGGACACCCAGTCAAGGACACTTAGTCCAAGACACCCAGTCCTCACCGTTTTCTCCTTGAGCTAAGGTCACACAGACCTCGCCCAATCACTCTGGTAAGTCTTCGAGGTAGACTCCCAAACCTTCACAGACTTCGTTCACTGGAAATCCACAATTTCTCTTGGATGCTCTGAACGCGACGCCTAACCGTCTGGAGGATGCACAGTCCTCAAGTGTAATAAGTCTTCAGATCACACAGACACGAAGACTTAAGTGATGCCCAATTTACTTTGGCTCTGGGTGGTTAGGGCTTTTCTCCTCACTAGGAATTTTTCTTTCAAAGGCTTCGAGGTGGGTTGCTCTCAAACGACAAAAGCCGTGCACTGAAATCTGAGCAGCCAACCGTTTATGGTTGTGGGGGTGGGCTATTTATAGCCACTTGGCAACCCGACCTGATTTGTCCGAAATGACCCTGGGTCACTAAGGAACTGACACGTGTACCAACGGTCGAATTTTGAACTCACAAGGCAACTATACTTGGACTACAAGTAAAGCTGACTTGTCCGACTCTGGACAAGATTTTCTCTCATAGGCTTCGCTCGAAGACATAGGATTTGAATTAGGCATCACTTCAGTCATTCTGACTGGTTCTCTTGGACCCCACTTAACAGTACGATGGTTCCTACGACACAACATAAATGAAATGAAACTACGAAGGATCTAAGTCTTCGAGTTCCATAAGCTTCATAGGGAGTCTTCTCATGTCATTGTCTTCAATATGAATATCTTCATAAGCCACCATTGTCTTCAATGTCTTCGTACATTTTTAGGGGTCATCTCTGGTAGTAAAACCGAATCAATGAGGGACTTCTACCTGTGTTTTCCTGCAATTCTCACAAACACATTAGTCCCTCAACTAGGTTTGTCGTCAATACTCCAAAACCAATTAGGGGTGGCACTAGATGCACTTACAATCTCCCCCTTTTTGGTGATTGATGACAAACTAGTTGAATTTTTCAACGGGGAACATAATTTGTGAAATTGTAAAGGAATTGTCTTCATAAGTTGCAAGGGCTCCCCCTGAAGATGTGCATATAAGTAATTTGCTTCTTGAATGCAAATGCACATGGCAGGTTGTACTTGTGGAGATCCACTTCAACTTATGATGACAATCCACTATGCATTTGAAAGTGTAAGAAGATAATGATATGCATAATGGAAAATGGACGTCTGCAGAATGAGTTTAGTGCGGAATTTATCGTCGCACATGCGGACTTTATCTTCGCAAAACGGAGTGACAAACAGGTAGCAGACGACCATCAAGGCTAAGTGTTACAACTCAATGAAGCAAATATAGCAAAAACGGGAGTTGTAAGCACGAAGCAAAATGTAGCAAAAATATGAAGGCACCCGCCCATAGTGACCCGCTTGAAGACTATAACCATCATATGCTTCTCCCCCTTTTGTCAGTGATGACCAAAAAGGTTTGAAGACATAGAGGTTTCTACGCGTTCCCAGGCGCAGCAGGGTCGGTGGAGTTGTTTGGCGGCGGTGCAGACGAGCTTGGTGCAGATTCGACGCGCGTTGAAGCAGGTGGAGATGATGTTGCGTCGTCTTCTTCTTCGATAATCCGGGCAGACACGGTGGCAGCAGAAGAAGAGAACTCTGACTCTTCAAGTGATGGTGTGCTGCGCATCACCGCTCTTCTTGGAGGCGTGGAGTCAAATTTGAAGTGCTCTGTGAAGCCATCCTCGTGCAGTTCAGCTTCAGGGCACATCATGGTGAGGCCCTTCCAAGTGCGGCGACAGGTTTCGTGTGTGACAAATGCATTCTTGGTTGCCAGATTTCTGATGCGATTGACGTCTTGCATGATGCTTCTCATCTGCCTCTTGAGCCAGTCCTGCTGCCTATCTTGCTTTTGGTGAAGAGCCACAAGAAGCTCTCGGTAATTGAGTGCACGAGCGTGCTTCTTGGGTCTCTGTGCAGCTGTGCTGTTGGTGGCTTCAGTTGATGCAGGGGCACGTGTGGTGCCAGCCATTGGATACACTCGGGAGAGAGCTTCAACACCTTTAATATTTTGAGTGAAGCTCTGGTGTTCTGCATTCTGAAGACTTAGTGGTTGCTTGGCAGGCTCTGGATATATTGCTTCAGCAGATGTGTCCACATCTGGCAAAAATATCCTATGATTGCGGGCTGAGGGTTGATAGGAGATTGCAGAGTGAAGCTTGATCAGCCTCATAACCCAAGGAGCATAGAACTTTAATCCAAACAGTTCTGAAGCAGACGCTGCAAATTGACGGATGAAGAGATCCTGTGCATTGAAGCATTTGCCGTGAAGAATGCAGAAGATGAGAGTCTTCATTGTGCCATCAATCGTTGCATATCGAGAGTGTCCCTTGACTGGCCAGAGAGTCCGCCTTATGATGTGATATATTGTTCTGGGCAGGTACTCTAAGTCTTCAACTAAGAACCTAGTTGGATAGGGTGCATTTGGAGGCAATGGCTTCATCATTGAGAGCATCTGACTCATATCTGGCTCAGGACGCTGAAATATGCTCTCAATTGCTTCAGCATGGAGTTGGCACCCTTCTTCAAAGAATTCGCCAGGAGTGGGAAGGCCGGTAAGCTCAATTAGGTCGAAAGCATTGGCTTCATGATGGATATTGCCTGTCATCCACTCCAGGATCCATGTCTTCGGATCTCTGTTATAGCCTTTGATATGCAAAGTGGCATAGAACTGGAGCAGAAGCTCTTCGTTCCAGTGCTCTTCATCAGTGATAAACGGCAGCAAACCCACTTACTTGAAGCAATCTAGTGCTTCTTCCAGACCAGGCAGACTAGCAACAGCTTCAACCTCAAGGCGCTTGTGAGGAAAGATGCGGCCTTGGTTGTATAAGATGCATGAATAATAGCTGTGCTGTTGATGGCTCCAGAACCTATCTGATACAATGCGTTCCCTTGAATAAGGGTTCTTGGAGCGGTCGAAAAACGTGTTATCTGCCCTGAAGCCGTTGATGTTGAAGGAACCAGGAGCTGATGCAGGACCTGGGAACCTTGGTAGTCGCGGGACCGGCTTCTGGACCTGTGGCCTGTGCGCAATATGATAGTTGAATTGTGGTCCGGCAGCAGACTCAGGCACAGAATGTTCAGGAGCAGTAGCTTCGGTGTCTTCGGAAGCTGTTTTGGGGGAGGGCTCCACATTTGCTTCGGCGTTGTTTGTGGCAGCCTCAACATTTTCAGCTTCAGGCACGTTCTCCTTGAGAACTGCTTCTTGTTGGTGCGGGGGAGTTGGAGCTTGTGGTATTTCTGCTTGCTCTTCGGTGGATGCAGCCGGAATGTCTTCAGCCTGAGCCCTTGGCCCTTTGCGAAGCCTACGGAATGTAGGCGTCGGTGGAGTGGCAGTCGGTTGGGGCTCATTATCTTCCTCCTGTGGGCGATCTGCCCACGATGCATCTTGTGTGATTGGCGTCAATGGACGACCAATACTGATCAGTTCGCTTGACTCACGCTGAGGAAGGGCTGCATCACCTTGCACATTGTCTTGGGGACCAATGTCTTTAGCAGCATTGGGGTCGGCTGCTGGAATGTCTTCAGCGTGCGGAGCCTCTGTGAAGGCAGGTTCATGCACAGTCAACTGACGATCTGCGTCAGGATAGCGGACGGAGAGGGGTTCAACTATCAAGGGCTCTGTGGGAGCAACCCGAGATTTCTTGGTCTTGCGCTTCTTGATGGTGGGTTCAGAAGGAGAGGCTTCAGAGTGTTTTCTCTTTTTAGCTTCAGCCTCTGCAATCCGTGTCTTCTTGAGCTGTGAGGCGGTTGATTGACTTTTTGGCTTCGAGCCAGTCGTTGCAGCGGGGAAGACAATCGGAGCAGTTTCTGTCCTTGGCGCTTCAGGTTCAGGCACAACAGCCTTCTTTTTCTTCTTCGCGGCCATCCTGGGGTCAATGCCAGGACGCCCAAGTGCCTTGCGCTTTTCTGCCTCATTGTAGGCCTGCACGCAGCGATCGGCCAAAGTCTTCATGCGTTCTCGCGAGCCTTGAGCTTCGGCACGCGTCTTCAGGAAGTTCTCTTTCAGCTCGTGCAACATGATCTTGAAGTTTTTCACTTCTTGCACACTGAGCTTGGCCACGTGCTTTTTGAACTGAGCCTTTTCATAATCAATTTTCTGCTTCAGTTCTACAATGTGCTGGGCTATTGCAAGTTTTGAAGCTATTGCGCCTTGAAAAGCAACGCTGAGGCCTATGGGCAGCTGCAGATCGTTGAAGCTGATGTCCGGCGAGGCAAACCATTCATCGATGAAATTGTGGATGATGGTGACATCAAACAGAGGCAGATTGTTGAAGATTTCAGCCTCCTCCTTGCTCTTGATGAGCTGCTCGAGAGCGTCATCTCCAAGATCCTCATCGCTTGAGAGATCAATGGTTTCGCAGCGCAGAATATCAGCAGCTGTAAGCTCTTTGCCTGTGTGTGGCTGAGGCTTCTTGGCTTCTTGAGGCTTGGACACTCGTGATAAGCCTTCAGACTGCACACTGGCTTCAGGAGGTGCAGTTGCCAATGGTTTCACTCTTGAGATTTTGGGAGAAGCGGTTGGTTTTGAAGCTTTTGGCTTCTTCTGCTTTGGCTTCGGCGCAGCAGGGGCGTCATCTGACTCAGTATCTGCTGGAGGGTCATTCACAGCAGTCCCTTGGACTAGGATGCGAGTGATGAGGCCTGCAAGATTGGCATACGGCCCGATGATATTGGGATCGGCGTCGCGTGTGCCATCTGCCCTTGGTGAGGAGGGACCAGGGTTGAAGTCAAGCCCAAATTTCTTCTTATTTGTCTTCGCTGACTGTTGTGCAAACTGAAAGTTGCGCTTGAAGAGATTATCATCGCGGCACCAGAGAAGTGATGACGGATGTGCTTCAGCTGGCTTTGGTCCTCTCACCATGCATGGATAGAAGCCTTGAGCAATGGCTTCGACTCTGGACCTGGGTACGAGATTTTTGTATAGTATGTCTCCCCACGGTCTCTTGATGGCGCACTTCTCCGCATATTCCTGAGTGACGAAGCGGTAGAGGAACCATTGCTCTGCCCAATATCTTCGAATCCATTGGATTCGTGTCTTGCGCTGACCATAACTTTCTTCAGGATCAGTTTTGTACATCTCTGCCAATTCATCAGGCAGATCTTTGGACGTCTCACCACGTCGCTGTCTGCCTCCCTTCCTTGCTGCAGTTTCTGAAGCCATGAATAACTTGGAAGGCTTCAAGATGTTCAAAGGCTTCAAAGGCTTCCTTTTGCAAGAGCTGGCTTCAGGAGAGTTGATATGATGCTGCAAGTACTCTGCAAATGAATGCAGACTATGAGAACCAAAGGATTCTCCCACGGACATGTACCTGTGATAGCATTAAGGTGCGAGGGAAGGGGAAGAGGTCATATGCATTCTCAGAAGATTTTGAAGATAAAATCGGTTTAGAAGACATTGACCTCATTGTGCGAAGACATTCACTTATAGATAAGAAGTTGGTTCCAGATTTGTACGAACCCATAGATCAGTACAAGTGAGGAATCTAACTGCTTTATGAAGCACAAGTGAATGTACTAGGCATGTTATGAGATGCAGCGAGAGATTTAACTGGTGTGAAGAGAAACTTCTTATGGCAGAAAGTGACTGAACTGTAGGATCAAAAGAAGCTGTAAAAAGAGGTTTTATTTACCACACTTGGAACTGCTAGACGAAGTGAGAGTTGAGGCCGAGCAGTTCGATCCTCCGTGCCCTAACTTGGCGACGGAAGACACCTATGGCGACGGCGGAGAGAGCAACGTCCGCTTTCGGCGTGAAAACGGCGTCGGAGAGGTTGCGGCAGTGAAGCGCTTCGTCGTCGGCGTCGTCGAGTGCTAGCGGTGGCGCTAGGGTTCGTGCGAGGGTGGAGGAAGGAGATAATGACCGCGGTAAGTGTGAATTTATAGACTCAGAGGCGGCACTGTGCTATTACCCAGGTGCCCCTGGCGGTTCACATTTGGGGCACGCGTGGCCAGTTAGAGAAAGATTGGGATTTGTTCCACGTCCCACGCACGCCTAAATTGTCGGGCGGTCGTTCCTGCTTCTCCGGATCTTATGTGAAGGAATGAGCATTAAAAACGGACTTTTATGGTTGTCTCTATGTCTTCGGCTGACAAGGACACAGTGAAGACATTCGACAGTTTCAACAGAATGCATATGACTTGGAGAGATAGAGTTTGAGATAGAAAGCATAGAGAGGTTAGGGTCCGATCACATTCACTTAGTTCAAAAGATTCAAACAAGAAGACATAGCTATAAGTGAATGCTGTAGAGGACAGAACACTAGTATGTATATATCTATATAATCAACGTAGTGAAGATAATCATGGATACATATTGAGAATGAAGCCAAACCAAATGTGAAGACATTGAGAGGTAACGCCATGAGAGAAACACTTCAAAATGGAACGTTTGGTGGTGGCGTTACCCACCGTATAGGAAGTATTAGACCCAGACACGGCGCACAATTATCGTGGCGCTCCGAAGTCAAATTCCACATTAATGTATTCACACTTAGAATGTATGTCTTCATTGTTTGAAGATATACGCTACTTCGTGTGTTGCACATCTAAGTCATCAATATGCATAAGTGTTAGGATGTGTGCCTGATCACAGGACATTTGAGGATTCCAAGATATTTAGCTCACACCGTAACTTGCAAAATCTCTTCTCATCCAAGGGCTTGGTGAAGATATCTGCCAATTGCTCTTCAGTGTTGACGTGTATGATAGCAATGTCTTCCTTCACAACATGATCTCTGAGAAAGTGATGACGAATTTCAATGTGTTTTGTCTTCGAGTGCTGAACTGGGTTGTTGGCAATCTTGATGGTGCTTTCGTTGTCGCAGTAAAGTGGCACTTGCTTCAGATGAATGCCATAATCCTTGAGTGTTTGCTTCATCCACAGAAGCTGAGCGCAGCAAGATCCAGCAGCAATGTATTCAGATTCAGCAGTGGAGAGTGATACACAGTTCTGCTTCTTTGAAGACCAACATACAAGTGATCGTCCCAGAAAGTGACATGTGCCTGATGTAGACTTGCGATCAACTTTGTCACCAGCATAATCAGCATCCGAAAATCCAACCAAATCAAACTCTGAGCCCTTTGGATACCATAATCCTAGAGTTGGGGTGTGAGCCAAATATCGAAGAATTCGCTTCACAGCTAAGTGATGCGACTCCTTTGGTGTCGCTTGAAATCGAGCACACATGCAAACACTAAGCATGATATCTGGCCTAGATGCACATAAATAAAGCAAAGACCCAATCATGGAGCGGTATACCTTTTGATCGAACTCTTTACCATTGTCGTCGGGACCCAGATGATGCTTGGCTGGCATTGGTGTTGTGAAGCCTTTGCAGTCTTGCATACCGAACTTCTTCAGGCACTCTTTAAGATATTTCTCTTGAGATATGAAGATGCCGTTGCGTTGTTGTCGTATTTGAAGACCGAGGAAGAATTTCAGCTCACCCATCATGGACATCTGATATTGCTCTTGCATCATATATCCAAACTCTTCACTATACTTCTGATTGGTGCAGCCGAAGATAATGTCATCCACATATATTTGGCACACAAACAGTTCACCATCATATGTCTTCGTGAAAAGAGTGGGATCCAGGGAACCAGGTATGAAGCCTTTGCTCTTCAGAAAGTACTTGAGTGTATCATACCAGGCCCTGGGGGCTTGTTTGAGGCCATACAGTGCCTTGTTGAGCTTGTATACCATATCAGGATGTTTTGGATTTTCAAAGCCAGGTGGTTGTGCAACATACACTTCTTCTTCAATCTTGCCATTGAGAAAGGCACTTTTCACATCCATTTGATATAGAAGTATGTTATGATGATTTGCATAGGCCAGCAGTATGCGTATGGCTTCAAGCCTAGCCACAGGAGCAAATGTTTCATCGAAGTCAATGCCCTCCACTTGAGTATATCCTTGAGCAACTAGACGAGCTTTGTTTCTGACAACTTTACCATGTTCATCTTGCTTGTTGCGGTATATCCATTTGGTGCCTATTATGTTGTGCTTCCGTGGATCAGGACGCTTAACCAGTTCCCATACATTATTCAGCTCAAACTGTTGAAGCTCTTCTTGCATAGCTTGAATCCATTCAGGTTCCATGAAGGCTTCTTCAACTTTCTTGGGTTCTGATATTGAGACGAATGCGAAATGCCCACAGAAATTTGCTAGCTGAGTTGCCTTTGAACGAGTGAGTGGACCAGGTGCATTGATGCTGTCAAGTATCTTGTCAATCTGTACTTCATTTGCAACACGGGGATGTATAGGGCGAAGACTTTGCTCTTGCTGATCTGTGTCGTCATTTGGAGGTATATCTTCAGGCTGAGCATTGTCTTCATGTGGATCAGGTGCTGAGATGATAAGTTCTTCTTCAGGATGAGCTTCAGAAGGTACAATCTCTCCAGTTCCCATAAGCTTGATTGATTCATTAGATGGAACTTCATCTAGCACATTTGGCAATTGCTCTCTTTGTGATCCATTGGTTTCATCAAACCGCGCATCCACTGTTTCAACCACTTTATAGTGGAAGAGATTGAAGACTCTGTAGGAGTGCGAATCCTTTCCATATCCAAGCATGAAGCCCTCATGTGCTTTTGGTGCAAACTTTGAGGTGTGGTGTGGGTCCTTGATCCAGCATTTTGCGCCAAATACTCTGAAGTAACTGACATTTGGCTTCTTGCCAGTTAGGAGTTCATAATATGTCTTGTTCAGAAGTTTGTGAAGATAAACACGATTGATTGTATGGCATGCAGTATCAATGGCTTCAGTCCAGAATTTCCTTGGAGTCTTGTATTCATCTAGCATTGTTCTGGCCATCTCAATGAGTGTTCTGTTCTTGCGTTCGACGACGCCATTCTGCTGTGGTGTGTATGGAGCTGAGAATTCATGTGTGATGCCCAAGGTATCCAGATATGTATCAAGACCAGTGTTCTTGAATTCAGTGCCATTGTCACTTCTGATGTGCTTTATCTTGGCGCCAAAATTGTTCATAGCTCGATTTGCGAAGCGTCTGAAGACATCCTGCACTTCAGTCTTGTAAAGGATTATGTGCACCCAAGTATATCTAGAGTAATCATCAACAATGACAAAGCCATAGAGGCAAGCAGAAGTAGTAAAAGTTGAGTAGTGAGTGGGACCGAAAAAGATCCATGTGGAGCAGTTCGAAGGGTTGTGTAGTAGTCATGATTGTCTTCGAAGGATGTTTTGCCCTTGTCATCTTCCCTGCTTCACAGGCACCGCATAAATGATCTTTCTTGAACTTGACGCCCTCGATGCCTATGACATGCTTCTTCCTTGCAAGGGTGTGGAGGTTCCTCATGCCAGCATGCCCAAGCCTTCGATGCCAAAGCCAGCATTCTGAAGCTTTTGCAAGAAGACATACTGCAAGTTGTGGTCCTGCTGAGAAATCTACCACATACAAATCACCCTTCCGATACCCTTCAAACACTAGAGATTTGTCAGATTCCATTAGCACCAGGCAACGATATTTCCCAAACATTACAATCATATTCAAATCACAAAGCATTGAGACAGACATTAAGTTGAAGCCAAGGGATTCAACAAGCATGACTTTATCCATGTGTTGATCCTTTGAGATTGCAACTCTACCTAGACCCAATACCTTACTTTTACCAGTGTCAGCAAATGTGATGTGGCTCTTATCGGATGGACGTAATGTTGAGTCCATAAGAAGGCTTCTTCTGCCAGTCATATGATTTGTACACCCACTGTCAATAATCCATTCTGAAGACTTTGAAGTCGCTGGTGTCGTACCCTACAGTGCAGTTAGGGGGATAGGCTTCACGAAGGGTATTGTGAAGCATAAACATTTGACGAACCAGTGGGTTATGAAAACTTAGATCCAGATTTGGACTAATAGGGAGAGTAGCATGCGATTCAGGAACGAAGTACATAATGATGCCATTTGGGCATTTTATCTTGCGCCCCACAAGATTTTTATGGTCCCCAGCAATAGCATCGGAAGATTTTGTTTTTGTGCTGGAGACCTTTCCCTGCAAAAGAGAGTTAAGCTTTCTTAACCACCCACATCTTCAAGGGTGGCTTAGAAGCTATAAGTCTAAGTGCACCGTCTGAGAATTTTGGTTTTGAAGCCTTAGCAAACAGTCCAGCAGGTGAACAATAATACTCATAGGAATAAGCAGAATAATTTTTGGTCATATGAACATGACGGTTCGATGAATCGCTCTCATATTCATATGCCTGAGTATGGTTTCCCTGCAGAACATTTGCGTTAGTGCAACTTAGGTGAGTCCCCTGTTTGTATGAAGCCTTTGGTCTGAGGTTTGTCTTCTTCAAGTGAGGTGTCAAGAAGACATTCACAGGAAGATTTTCCAGACATGTTTTCGGAACCCAGATCTTCTTCATAGGCGGTCCATTCCTGCAGTTAGTACTAATGTACCTGGCAAACACTTCACCATTCTGATTCTTAAACAGTTTATAGTTTGCATCAAAGGATTCATCAATGATAATTGGGTTAGCACAAGTGAAGCCAGACAGATTGGATGCATCTGCTGAGGATTCCTTTGCAGCAACCCATGTAGTTTTGGGGTACTGCTCAGGTTTCCAGTAAGACCCATCTGCATTAATTTTCCTCACGAACCCAACACCCTCTTTCCTAGGGTTTCGGTTCAGAATCTGCTTCTTAAGGACATCACATAGTGTCTGATGCCCTTTCAGACTTTTGTACATCCCTGTTTCAAGCAATGTCTTCAACCTAGCATTCTCATCAGCAATAGCAGTGGTATCCTCAGGAGAGGGGTTAGTTACCACGTCAACAGTTGAAGATATTGCAACAGCAGTAGCAGTGGAACATTCAGCAACATAATTAGCATTATCACGCTCAATACATTTAAGACATGGTGGTTCAAATCCTTCCTGAGCGGGACTGATCTGTTCGGAGTGAAGTGACTCATTTTCCTTTTGAAGATCTTCATGATCCGCTCTCAACTTCTCAAGATCTTGCTTCTTTTGAAGATAATCATAGGAAAGCTTTTCATGAGTAGTTGAGAGAGTCTCAAGCCGATCTTCAAGTTCCTGATACTTAATGTGAAGATTTTTTATGTCTTCAATTAAGGATTCAGAACGAGTCATTTCAGCACCCAACAGATCATCGCTTCTGTCTAACAGTTTTTGAATATGTTCCATAGCTTTCTGTTGTTCAGTTGCAATTTTAGCAAGTGTTCTGTAGCTAGGTTTTGAATCACATTCAGAGTCATCGTCACTAGATGTTTCATAGCGAGTAGTGCGTGTGTTTACCTTGGCACCGCGTGCCATGAAGCAGTAGGTAGGAGTGGAGTCGTTCTTGTCATTTGCGTCGGTGTCGGTGATGCAGTCATTGTCTTCAGTGTTGAAGATGGACTTGGCGACGTATGCTGTAGCCAGACTCGCAATGCCAGAATCAGACTCCTCCTCAGACTCCACCTCTGCCTCCTCAGATGCGGACTCCTCCTCTGAATCCATCTCCTTTCCAACAAATGCACGTGCCTTGCCAGATAAGCTCTTCTTGTGTGATGAAGACTTTGATGAAGTTTTGGAAGAGGACTTTGAGTATTTCTTCTTCTTCTTGTCGTCAGAATCATATTCCTTGCTCTTCTTCTTTCTTCTGTTCTCATTGTCCCACTGTGGACACTCAGAGATGAAGTGTCCAGTTTTCTTGCACTTGTGACATGTTTTCTTCTTGTAGTCATGAGCAGAAGCTTCATCATTTCTTGAGCTTGATCGTGAAGATTTTCTGAAACCTTTCTTCTTAGTGAATTTTTGGAACTTCTTCACTAGCATTGCAAGTTCTCTTCCAATGTCTTCAGGATCATCAGAACTACAGTCAGATTCTTCTTCAGATGAGGAGACAGCTTTTGCCTTCAAGGCACGAGTTCGCCCATAGTTTGGACCGTAGATATCTCTTTTCTCAGAAAGATGAAACTCATGTGTGTTGAGCCTCTCAAGTATGTCAGACGGATCGAGTGTCTTGAAATCAGGACATTCTTGAATCATCAGGGCCAGGATATCAAACGAACTATCAAGTGATCTCAGAAGCGTCTTGACGATTTCATGTTTGGTGATCTCAGTGGCGCCGAGGGCTTGAAGCTCATTTGTGATGTCAGTGAGCCGGTCAAACGTGTGCTGGACATTCTCATTGTCATTTCGCTTGAAGCGGTTGAAGAGGTTGCGAAGAACACTGATTCTTTGATCTCTCTGGGTTGAGATGCCTTCATTGACCTTTGAGAGCCAGTCCCAGACCAGTTTGGATGTCTTCAAGGCACTCACACGGCCATACTGTCCTTTGGTCAGATGACCACAGATGATATTCTTGGCAGTAGAGTCCAGTTGAACGAATTTCTTGACATCAGCAGCAGTGACACCTTCTCCAGCCTTGGGAACGCCGTTCTGGACGACATACCATAGGTCAACATCAATGGCTTCAAGATGCATGCACATCTTATTCTTCTAGTAGGGATATTTAGTTCCATCGAAGACGGGGCAAGCAGCGGAGACTTTGATTATCCCTGCAGTCGACATAGCTAAAACTCCAGGTGGTTAAACCGAATCACACAGAACAAGGGAGCACCTTGCTCTGATACCAATTGAAAGTGCGTTATATCGACTAGAGGGGGGGTGAATAGGCGATTTTTATGAAAGTCTTCAAAACGTGAGAGTTATGAAGACAGACAGTGAAGATTATGCCTATTACTATGCAGCGGAAGTTAGATTACACTAGGCCAGTCATGGTCATGTATTCAATAGAGTGAAAGCGCGGTGACAAACAGCTTCAGTGTAATAAGGATCAGGTAGGAAGAAGTTATGAAGCCAAACAAATCATATATTCATGTTGTGAAGACAAAAGATAAAGCAAGCATGCAATGGCTTCACAATGAATAACTGTAAGTAAAAGGAAGTGAAGATGAAACCAGTGACACGTTGAAGACAATGATTTGTTGGACCAGTTCCAGTTGCTGTGACAACTGTACGTCTGGTTGGAGCGGATAGGTATTTAAACCAAAGGACACACAGTCCCGGACACCCAGTCAAGGACACTTAGTCCAAGACACCCAGTCCTCACCGTTTTCTCCTTGAGCTAAGGTCACACAGACCTCGCCCAATCACTCTGGTAAGTCTTCAAGGTAGACTCCCAAACCTTCACGGACTTCGTTCACTGGCAATCCACAATTTCTCTTGGATGCTCTGAACGCGACGCCTAACCGTCTGGAGGATGCACAGTCCTCAAGTGTAATAAGTCTTCAGATCACACAGACACGAAGACTTAAGTGATGCCCAATTTACTTTGGCTCTGGGTGGTTAGGGCTTTTCTCCTCACTAGGAATTTTTCTTTCAAAGGCTTCGAGGTGGGTTGCTCTCAAACGACAAAAGCCGTGCATTGAAATCTGAGCAGCCAACCATTTATGGTTGTGGGGGTGGGCTATTTATAGCCACTTGGCAACCCGACCTGATTTGTCCGAAATGACCCTGGGTCACTAAGGAACTGACACGTGTACCAACGGTCGAATTTTGAAATCACAAGGCAACTATACTTGGCCTACAAGTAAAGCTGACTTGTCCGACTCTGGACAAGATTTTCTCTCATAGGCTTCGCTCGAAGACATAGGATTTGAATTAGGCATCACTTCAGTCATTCTGACTGGTTCTCTTGGACCCCACTTAACAGTACGATGGTTCCTACGACACAACATAAATGAAATGAAACTACGAAGGATCTAAGTCTTCGAGTTCCATAAGCTTTATAGGGAGTCTTCTCATGTCATTGTCTTCAATATGAATATCTTCATAAGCCACCATTGTCTTCAATGTCTTCGTACATTTTTAGGGGTCATCTCTGGTAGTAAAACCGAATCAATGAGGGACTTCTACCTGTGTTTTCCTGCAATTCTCACAAACACATTAGTCCCTCAATTAGGTTTGTCGTCAATACTCCAAAACCAATTAGGGGTGGCACTAGATGCACTTACACTCCCCGAACCCTAGGCCTGTTTCTTCCCCTCCCATGCTCGCCCCCCCTGTTTTCTTCATGCCCGAAACACCATGGACGCGCCGTCGTCGCTCACACGGTCACCGCCTCCCCCGCGATGCACCACCATGTCCCGGGGGACCAACGTCATCTCCTACGCCGTCTACAACACCGACTCGACGCCGGGAAGCCTCACAACGATGGGATCGAGGTCGTCTTCAACCTCGGTGCTGCCACCGTCCGTTGTTCGATCCGCGACCGATGATGCATCCTCGGCCTCCACGAGACCTCCTCGAGCTCCGAGTGAGCTCCCGGTCCTATATGACCTCCTTCCTCTCTTCCTCGCGTCCCCTAGCTTTGATTCTGGTTAACACCGGCCGTCACCGCCGCGGCAAGTCGTCGTTTTGGTTCGCCTCAACTCACACCCGTGGCGTGGTGGGATGCAGCGCATCACACTGGTTTTATAGGAGCTCACGCCACTCCGTTTAGCCGCCCGTAGCTCACTCCGGCACCGGCCGCTGCCGCCGCGCCCTACTCCCCTCGAACGCGAGCGCCCGCAGCCGCCCGCTACCATCGCTAGCTGCGCTGCTGTTGTGCCGCTGGTACTCTGTACTACTGCTGCTTTGATGGTACTCTTGCTGCCGCTGCTGCTTCGTGTTGGGCACCGGCCGCCGTTCCTGCTGCTAGCCGCTTGCCGCCGGTGCCTGCTGCCGATGCTCCGCTGCTGCTCTACACTTCTGCTACCGCTATTTGCTGCTGCTTACTACCAGTGCTGCCGTTGGTCTGATGCTGCTCCCTGTCGCTGCTGATGCTGGCCATAGCATGGCCGTGAGCTAGGTGTGTGTGATGTGTGTGTATGTGTGGTAGGTGTGCGTTCTCTGTGTGTGTGGGGTAGGTGTGCGTGCTGGGTGTGTGAGTGTAGGCCGACCCCTTTTAGTTAGGCACTAACTATAACTAGTGCTAACACCCCCACCCACGCACACAAGTAATTAGTTTATTTTAAGCAATCTGCCAAACAAATGGCACTATGACACATGGGCCTCACTGTCTAGTTTTGACCAGTCAACCCAGTTAATGTTGAATGTTGACCTTGCTGACTCAACACCCATCCGGCCTACGGTCATACACTCTGGCTGGACTGACACTAGGTGACAGAAGAATATTTTGTTTTAATTCGAATTTATAACAATTTCAGAAATTGTTTAGAACTTTGAAAAAATATATAAAATAATCCATAACTCGGATGAAAATAATTTATATATAAAAAATGATCAGAAAAATATGACGAATCCGAATACGCAGCCCGTTCGTCCGCCACACATCCCTAGCATAGCGAACACACAACTTCCTCCCTCTAGTTCATCTGTCCAAAAACGCGAAACACCGGGGATACTTTTCCGGATGTTTCCCCCCTTGCCGGTATCACCTAGTACAGCGTTAGGTCACATCTAGCACCGCGTATTGTCATGTTATGCTTTGTGATACTTTGATTGCTTTATTATTTATTGTATTCCCCTCCGTTACTTCTTTTCGGTAGACCCCGAGACCGCGGTTGAACCACTGATCGACTACTTCACCTTCGAGGGTCCGTTTCTGTCCGCAGAGCAATCAGGCAAGCCCCTGATAACCCACAAGTATAGGGGATCGCAACAATTTTTGATAAGTAAGAGTGTCGAACCCAACGAGGAGCTAAAGGTAGAACAAATATTCCCTCAAGTTCTATCGACCACCGATACAACTCTACGCACGTTTGGCGTTCGCTTTACCTAGAACAAGTATGAAACTAGAAGTACTTTGTAGGTGTTGTTGGATAGGTTTGCAAGATAATAAAGAGCAAGTAAATAAAAGGTAGGGGCTGTTTAGGTTAAGAAACAATGAAGTAAATATAGCAAGTGTGGAAAAGTGGTGGTAGGAGTTGCGAAATTGTCCCTTAAGCAATTGACTACTTTACTAGACCGATAGCAAGTATTATGTGGGAGAGGCCACTGCTAGCATGTCATCCCTTACTTGGAATTCTATGCACTTATGATTGGAACTATTAGCAAGCATCCGCAACTACTAATGTTCATTAAGGTAAAACCCAACCATAGCATTAAGATATATTGGTCCCCCTTCAATCCCGTATGCATCAATTTCTATGCTAGGTTGAAGCTTCTGTCACTCTTTCCCTCCAATAAATAGTCCTATCAACATACAACTAACCCTATGGTGTGATCCACGCGCACGCTCATATGATGGGCACCAAAGGACAGCAACATAACCACAAGCAAATTAAATCAATCATAGCAATTCATCAACCACCGATAGGACAACGAAAATCTACTCAGACATCATAGGACGGCAACACATCATTTGATAATAATATGAAGCATAAAGCACCATGTTCAAGTAGAGGGTACAGCGGGTTGCAGGAGAGTGGACCGCTGTAGATAGTGGGGGGAAGGTGATGGAGATGTTGGTGAAGATGGCGGAGGTGTTGGTGAAGATCGCAGTGATGATGATGATGGCCACGGCGGCGTTCCGGCGCCACCGGGGGAGAGGGGGAGAGGGGCCCCCTTCTTCCTCTTCTTCCTTGACCTCCTCCCTAGATGGGAGAAGGGTTTCCCCTCTGGTCCTTGGCCTCCATGGCATGGGAGGGGCGAGAGCCCCTCCGAGATTGGATCTATCTCTCTGTTTCTCTCTGGTTCTGCGTTCTGTTCTGACTTTGTTTCACCGTTTCATATATAATATGGAGATCCGTAACTCCGATTGGCTTGAAACCTTCGCCGTGATTTTTTTCCCGAATATTAGCTTTCTTGCAGCAAAAGAAGAGCGTCAACCGCCTTACGGTGGGCTCACGAGGGTAGGGGGCGCACCCTAGGGGGGGCACGCCCCCTGCCTCGTGACCACCTCGGGCACTGGTTCGCATTGATTTTCCTTCCGAATTTTCCATATTTTCCAAAAATAAGCTCCGTCCGTTTTTGTCCCGTTTGGACTCCGTTTGATATGGATATTCTGCGAAACCAAAAACATGCAACAGACATGAACTGGCACTGGGCACTGGATCAATATGTTAGTCCCAGAAATAATATAAAAAGTTGCCAAAAAGTATATGAAAGTTGAATAATATTGGCATGGAACAATCAAAAATTATAGATACGACGGAGACATATCAGCATGCCCAAGCTTAATTCCTGCTCTTCCTTGAGTAGGTAAATGATAAAAAAAGATAATTTTTGATGTGGAATGCTACCTAGCATAATCTTGATCATATGTCTAATCATGGCATGAATATTAAGAGACGAGTTATTCAAAGCAATAGTCTATCCTTTGACATTAAGACAATAGTACTTCAAGCATACTAATAAAGCAATCATGTATTTTCAAAATAACATGGCCAAAGAAAGTTATCCCTACAAAATCATATAGTCTTGCTATGCTCCATCTTCACCACACAAAATATTCACATCATGCACAACCCCGATGACAAGCCAAGCAATTGTTTCATACTTTTGACGTTCTCAAACCTTTTCAACTTTCACGCAATACATGAGCGTGAGCCATGGACATAGCACTATAGGTGAAATAGAATATGAAGGTGGATAAGACAAGAAGGAGAAGATAGTCTCACATCAACTAGGCTTATCAACAGGCTATGGAGATGCCCATCAATAGATATCAATGTGAGTGAGTAGGGATTGCCATGCAACGGATGCACTAGAGCTATAAGTGTATGAAAGCTCTAACTGAAACTAAGTGGGTGTGCATCCAACTTGCTTGCTCATGAAGACCTCGGGCATTTGAGGAAGCCCATCATCGGAATATACAAGCCAAGTTCTATAATGAAAATTCCCACTAGTATATGAAAGTGATAACTCAAGAGACTCTCTATATGGTGCTACTTTGAAGCACAAGTGTGGAAAAGGATAGTAGCACTGCCCCTTCTCTCTTTTTCTCTCATCATTTTTTTATTATTTTGTTGGTGGGCTTCTTTGGCCTCTTTTATTTTTTTTAAAGTCCGGAGTCTCATCCCGACTTATGGGGGAATCATAGTCTCCATCATCCTTTCCTCAATGGGGCAATGCTCTAATAATGATGATCATCACACTTTTATTTACTTACAACTCAATATTACAACTCAATGTCTAGAACAAAGTATGACTCTATATGGATGCCTCCAGCGGTGTACCGGGATGTGCAATGATCTAGCGTAGCAATGACATCAAAAAATGGACAAGCCATGAAAACACCATGCTAGCTATCTTATGATCATGCAAAGCAATATGACAATGAATGCTCAAGTCATGTATATGATTGATGGAAGTTGCATGGCAATATATCTCGGAATGGCTATGGAAATGCCATAATAGGTAGGTATGGTGGCTGTTTTGAGGAAGGTATATGGTGGGTTTATGGTACCGGCGAAAGTTGCGCGGTACTAGAGAGGCTAGCAATGGTGGAAGGGTGAGAGTGCGTATAATCCATGGACTCAACATTAGTCATAAGGAACTCACATACTTATTGCAAAAATCTATTAGTCATCGAAACAAAGTACTACGCGCATGCTCCTAGGGGGATAGATTGGTAGGAAAAGACCATCGCTCATCCCCGACCGCCACTCATAAGGAAGACAATCAATAAATAAATCATGCTCCGACTTCGTTACATAACGGTTCACCATACGTGCATGCTATGGGAATCACAAACCTCAACACAAGTATTTCTAGAATCCACAACTACCCACTAGCATGACTCTAATATCACCATATTTATATCGCAAAACTATTCCAAGGAATCAAACATATCATATTCAGTGATCTACAAGTTTTATGTAGCATTTTATGACTAACCATGTGAATGACCAATTCCTGTCATCTCTCTAAATAGGTATAAGTGAAGCAAGAGAGTTTTATTCTTTCTACAAAAGATATGCCCACGCTCTAACAAATATAAGTGAAGCAAAAGAGCATTCTAGAAATGGCGGTTTTCTATGTAAAGAGAAACAGGCAATCCAAACTTCAAATGATATAAGTGAAGCACATGAAGCATTCTATAAAGCCATACTCAAAAGATATAAGTGAAGTTCATAGAGCATTCTATAAATAAACCAAGGACTATCTCATACCAGCATGGTGCATAAAAGAAAGATTAAAACTAAATGCAAAAGACGCTCCAAGATTGCACATATCACATGAACGAAACGAATCCAAAAACATACCGATACTTGTTGAAGAAAGAGGGGATGCCTCCCCAGCATCCCCAAGCTTAGACGCTTGAGTCTCCTTGAATATTTACTTGGGGTGCCTCGGGCATCCCCAAGCTTGAGCTCTTTCCTCTCTTCCTTCTTCTCACATCGAGACCTTCTCAATCATCGAACACTTCATCCACACAAAACTTCAACAGAAAACTCGGTAAGATCCGTTAGTATAATAAAGCAAATCACTACTCTAAGTACTATTGCAAACCAATTCATATTTTATTTTTGCATTGTGTATACTGTAAGATAACTTTTTCATGGCTTAATCCACTAATATAAATTGATAGTTTCATCAAAATAAGCAAACTATGCATCAAAAACCGAATCTGTCTAAAACAGAACAGTCTGTAATAATCTGAACATTCACCATACTTCTGATACTTGAAAAATTCTACCAAAAGTAGGAAAAATAAAAAATTTGTATAGGAAGACAGTGCAAAAAGAATCAGAACCATTTGACGTTCCAGATAAAAATGTAAAATCGCGCACTACAGCCAAAGTTTCTGAACTGCACCGTACAAACCATCAAGCAAATGTAAACATCCTAAAGGCAAACCTTGGCACATTATTTTATAATACAATGGAATTGTACAAGGGGATAATTATTTTTATTGAAAAGTTTCTGTAATCAAGATTCACAAAGCTTCCACGAGCATGAACAAAGCTCAAGGCTAGCTCCCACTTCAATAATGCTTGTCTTTCTCACTTTCGCTTTCCTTTTTGAAAAAGTTTTGGGTTCCCCTCTTTATTTTTGTTGTTTTTAAACTATATAAAAGCACTCAACAGAAATAAATGACTCTCTAAAACTTCTGGGTTGTCTCCCTGGCAGCACTTTTTTTAAAGCCATTAAGCTAGGCATATAGTGCTCAAGTAATGGATCCACCCGGATCCCAAGGTATATCAAAGCCAATTTTAATTAACAATGATTGCTAATTTAGTGATGAGCACAAGGTAACATATTTCATGTAATGACGAAGTCTAACTCTCTTCCTATGCATCGGCATGTCATAAAAGAACAATTCATGCACACATAGTAAAGGCCAATGCATAGTATAAACAGTTTCTTGCAATTTTCTCATATTGGAAATATAGAGAGGTGGAGATATAGTTCCTCTCTCAAAATAATTGCAAGTAGGAGCAGCAAGCACATGCATATTATATTCATCAAAATCATCATGTGCAACGGTAAAAGGCAACCCATCAATATAATCCTTAATAAGTGCAAACTTCTCCGATATAGTGTAGTCGGGAGAATTCAAAAAGATAATAGGACTATCATGCGTGGGTGCAATAGCAACAATTTCATGTTTAACATAAGGAACTATAGCAAGTTCATCTCCATAAGCATAATTCATATTGGAATCTTGGCCACAAGCATAGCAAGCATCATCAAAAAGGGATATTTCAAAAGAATCGACGGGATCATAGCAATTATCATAGCATTCATCCTTCGGTAAGCATGAAGGGAAATTAAACAATGTATGAGTTGAAGAGTTACTCTCATTAGAAGGTGGGCACGGGTGATCAATCCACTCTTCCTCCTTTTGTTCTTCGCTCTTCTCCTCATCTTTCTCATCCAATGAGCTCATAGTTTCATCAATTTCTTCTTCCATAGACTCCTGCAAAATATTAGTCTCTTCTTGGACAGCGGAGACTTTCTCAATAAGCACATTAATTTCGTAATTGTATTCATAATTCTCATAACAATATTTCAGGATAGCTAAATTTTCAGGTCTATAAATAGCATCATCAAAATCTTCAAACTCTTTAAACATAGATTCAATTTCATAAGCACCCATAAAAGCAACAAATTCTTCTATTTGTTCCACGTCATAGTAATCATATATACCATTAGCATAAGAAGCTAAGGTCTTATTATCATTAAGTTTGCATGAAAAGGGAAGGTGTGGAGCCTTCATCCTAGAGCAACAAGTATAATCATATCTCAAGCATAGTTGCCTAGCATACCAATTCAATATATGAATTTGATCCCATAATAGTTTCCCATTTTGTGTCAAGCGGTAATCCCTAAAGTATTCACGTTGATCCAACATTACTCCCATTACATAATTGAATGGGGTTTTCTCAAGATTATTAAAGTAGTACATAATATCTTTCACATAACCAGCATCGAGGGTTTTAGGAGGTTCCCCATCTCCATGAGCAGAAAGTACACCTAATTTTTTTGGTATTTCGTGTTCCATATCCATAACTAAAGATAAATAACAACTAAGAACAACAAATAAAAATTACTTAGTGATAAAGCAAACAAGCACACACACGAGAATATTCACCCCACGCTATTGCTCCCCAGCAACGGCGCCAGAAAAAGGTCTTGATAACCCACAAGTATAGGGGATCGCAACAGTTTTCGATAAGTAAGAGTGTCTAAGCCAACAAGGATCTAAAGGTAGAACAAATATTCCCTCAAGTTCTACCGACCACCGATACAACTCTACGCACGCTTGACGTTCGCTTTACCTAGAACAAGTATGAAACTAGAAGTACTTTGTAGGTGTGGTTGGATAGGTTTGCAAGATAATAAAGAGCAAGTAAATAAAAGGTAGGGGCTATTTAGGTTAAGAAACAATAAAGTAAATATAGCGAGTGTGGAAAAGTGGTGGTAGGAGTTGCGAAATTTTAAGCAATTGACTACTTTACTAGACCGATAGCAAGTATTATGTGGGAGAGGCCACTGCTAGCATGTCATCCCTTACTTGGAATTCTATGCACTTATGATTGGAACTATTAGCAAGCATCCGCAACTACTAATGTTCATTAAGGTAAAACCCAACCATAGCATTAAGATATATTGGTCCCCCTTCATTCCCGTATGCATCAATTTCTATGCTAGGTTGAAGCTTCTGTCACTCTTGCCCTCCAATACATAGTCCTATCAACATACAACTAACCCTATGGTGTGATCCACGCGCGCGCTCATATGATGGGCACCAAAGGACAGCAACATAACCACAAGCAAATTAAATCAATCATAGCAATTCATCAACCACCGATAGGACAACGAAAATCTACTCAAACATCATAGGATGGCAACACATCATTGGATAATAATATGAAGCATAAAGCACCATGTTCAAGTAGAGGGTACAGAGGGTTACGGGAGAGTGGACCACTGTAGATAGAGGGGGAAGGTGATGGAGATGTTGGTGAAGATGGCGGAGGTGTTGGTGAAGATCGCGGTGATGATGATGATGGCCACGGCGGTGTTCTGGCACCACCGGAGGAGAGGGGGAGAGGGGGAGAGGGGCCCCCTTCTTCCTCTTCTTCCTTGACCTCCTCCCTAGATGGGAGAAGGGTTTCCCCTCTGGTCCTTGGCCTCCATGGCATGGGAGGGGCGAGAGCCCCTCCGAGATTGGATCTATCTCTCTGTTTCTCTCTGGTTCTGCGTTTTGTTCTGGCTCTGTTTCACCGTTTCATATATATATATGGAGATCCGTAACTCCGATTTGCCTGAAACCTTCGCCGTGATTTTTTCCTGAATATTAGCTATCTTGCGGCAAAAGAAGAGCATCAACCGCCTTACGGTGGGCTCACGACGGTAGGGGCACGCCCTAGGGGGGGCGCCCCCTGCCTCGTGACCACCTCGGGCACTGGTTCACGTTGATTTTCCTTTCGAATTTTCCATATTTTCCAAAAATAAGCTCCGTTCGTTTTTATCCCGTTTGGACTCCGTTTGATATGGATATTCTGCGAAACCAAAAACATGCAACAGACAGGAACTGGCACTGGGCACTGGATCAATATGTTAGTCCCAGAAATAATATAAAAAGTTGCCAAAAAGTATATGAAAGTTGAATAATATTGGCATGGAAAAATCAAAAATTATAGATACGATGGAGACGTATCAGCCCCCCTTGATCAACCAGATACTGCCCACTCTGTTCTCTCTTATTCTTGCATTAGGTTTGCTACTGTTGTTGATTCGATAGCTCCTATTCTGTTGCATAGCCTGTCATTGTTGCTACAATTGTTGATATATTTACTTGTTATCCTAATGCTTAGTATAGGTTGCTAGTATTACATCAGTGGCCCTACACTCTTGTCTGTCTGCTATGCTATACTATCGGGCCGTGATTAGTAGGGAAGTGAACACGGGTATATACTTACATACTTATTATATGATACATGTGGTGACTAAAGTCGGGTCGGGTCGGCTCGTAGAGTACCCGCCAATGATTCTGATGAGGGGGCTGAAAGGACAGGTGGTTCCATCCTGGTAGAGGTGTGCCTGGGTTCCCGACGGCCACCGACTGTTACTTTGTGGCGGAGCAACATGGCAGGTTGAGACCACCTAGGAGAGAGGTGGGCCTGGCCTTGGTCGGTGTCCGCGGTTACATCAATTAACACGCTTAACGAGATATTGGTATTTGATCTGAGTCTAGCCACTGGCCTATACGCATTAACCAACTACGCGGGAACAGTTATGGGCACTCGACGTTGTGGTATCAGCCGAAGCCTTCGTGACATCAGCGATTGAGCGGCGCGCGTCGGGTTGGACTGCGTAACACAACTTCCTTGGAAATTTAGGTTAATAGGTATGCTCACCGGCCGCCCTCGCAACGTGCAGGTGTGCAATGGGCGATGGGTCTAGACCCCTGCGCGCATAGGATTTAGACCGGCGTGCTGACCTCTCTGTTGTGCCTAGATGGGGCTGCGACGTGTTGATCTTCCGACGCCGGGAATGACCCAGGAAAGTGTGTCCGGCCAAACGGGATCGAGCATGTTGGGAAATGTGGTGCACCCCTGCAGGGAAGTTTATCTATTCGAATAGCCATGTCCCTCGGTAAAAGGACGACCCAGAGTTGTACCTTGACCTTATGACAACTAGAACCAGATACTTAATAAAATACACCCTTTCAAGTGCCAGATACAACCCGGTGATCGCTCTCTCACAGGGCGGCGAGGGGAGGATCGCCGGGTAGGATTATTCTATACGATGCTACTTGGTGAACTTACCATCTACTCTCTCCTATATGCTTCAAGATGGAGGCTGCCAGAAGCGTAGTCTTCGATAGGACTAGCTATCCCCCTGTTATTCTGGCATTCCGCAGTTCAGTCCACAAATACTACCCATTTCATTGATACCATTGCATATGTAGTGTAGATCCTTGCTTGCGAGTTCTTTGGATGAGTACTCACGGTTTCTTTGCTACTTCTTTTCCCCTTTTCCCGGTTATTGCGATCATATGATGGAGTCCAGGAGCCAGAGGATCCCGAGGATGTTTCTACATGGAGTTCGGCTTCGAGGAGTAGTTAGGAGGTCCCAGGCAGGAGGCCTCGCCTTTTCGATCGTTGCTACTTTTGTGCTAGCCTTCTTAAGGCAAACTTGTTTAACTTATGTTTGTACTCAGATATTGTTGCTTCCGCTGACTCTTTGTATTCAAGCTATGTATTCGAGCCCTTGAGGCCCCTGGCTTGTAATACAAAGCTTGTATTATTTTTAATTTGTGTCTAGAGTTGTGTTGTGATATCTTCCCGTGAGTCCTTGATCTTGATCATACACATTTGTGTGTATGAGTAGTGTACGGTCATCAGTGCCCCAACTGCCGTCTATATGAGCACGCCACTCCTCGCCGAACCCTAGGCCCGTTTCTTCCCCTCCCATGCTCGCCCCCTTGTTTTCTTCATGCCCGAAACACCATGGACGCGCTGCCGTCGCTCACACGGCCACCGCCTCCCCCCCGCTGCACGTCCCGGGGGACCAACATCATCTCCTACGCCGTCTACAACACTGACTCGACGCTGGGGAGACTCACAACGACGGGATCGAGGCTGTCTTCAACCTCGGTGCCGCCACCGTCCGTCGTTCGATCCGCGACCGATGATGCATCCCAGGCCTCCATGAGACCTCCTCGAGCTCCGCAGTGAGCTCCCGGTCCTATATGACCTCCTTCCTCTCTTCCTTGCGTCCCCTAGCTTCGATTCCGGTTAACACTGGCCGTCACCGCCGCGGCAAGTCCTCGTACCCGTCATTTTGGTTCGCCTCAACTCACACCCGTGGCGTGGTTGGATGCAGTGCATCACACTGGTTCTATAGGAGCTCGCGCCGCTCCGTTTAGCCGCCCATAGCTCACTCCGGCACCCCCCGCTGCCGTCGTGCCCTTCTCCCCTCGAACGTGAGTGCCCGCAGCCGCCCGCTACCGTCGCTAGCTGCGCTGCTGTTGTGCCGCTGGTACTCTGTACTGCTGCTGCATTGCTGGTACTCTTCCCGTTGCTGCTGCTTCGTGCTGGGCACCAGCTCCCGTTCCTGTTGCTAGCCGCTTGTCGCCTGTGCCGTTGGCGCCTGCTGCCGATGCTCCCCTGCTGCTCTACACTTCTGCTACCACTGTTTGCTGCGGCTTACTACCAGTGTTGTCGTTGGTCTGATGCTGCTCCCTGCCGCTGCTGATGCTGGCCATAGCATGGCTGTGATGCCCGGATATTTACGTTACAATGATTCTTTGTGAAAAATGCCACATCACCTCAAATACTGTTGCTAATCTCGGGTTAGCTCAAAACTGGTTTGAGTTCAAGTTCAAAATCAAGCAAGCAATAAAAGTTTTCAAATGTTAAAACTAAAATGTTCAAGTGTAGCAAATAAATCATGGATGATTGTGGTGGAGAAACCACATTTTGATAAAATGTATAGATGCAATAAATTAATTAAATTAGGGGCTAAACAATTACTTAAAAGCTTTTAAAAAAAGAATGAACTATTACAAACCATTTTATTTTGAAGAGCTAAATTAATAGGGCAAAGACACAATTTGTAGCACTAAATTAGGTGCCACTTTTGAATTTTATTTATAGTAAAATAAAAGAAACTGAAATAAAATAGAAAAGGAAAATAAATAAAAGAAAATGTGAGTGCAAAACAGAAAACAAAAGAGAAAAGGAAAACCCCCCTTTCCCCTGGGCCTTGGCCCAGACAACTGCTAGGCCGGCCCAGTCCCCACCTATTAACCCCCTCCCCACCCGGCCGAACCCTAGCTACACCCCACTCCCCCCGAACTGCTTGTCACCACTCCCCCCATTCCCCCACGGCCCCTCCCTCAATCTCCTTGTCCCTACCCTGTTCTGGATCGGGAGCGGGCGCCCCCGACGCCGCCCGTCACCCACCCCGCCGCGCCTCCGTCCTCCTCCTCGGCGTCACCTCTCCGGCGCCGCCTCACCGCCTGACCCTGCTGACGCCGATGCCGCGCGCCACCCCGCCGCTTCTCGTCGGCGCCCCGAAGCCGCTGCCATCGCCGGATCGACCTTGCTGTCACCTCCTCATCCTCCTCCTCGAGCACACTGTCGTTCCCTTACACCGCAAGTGAGGCCTGACCTCTCCTCCTCCCTTCCCCCCGCTGTCACTCGAGCTCGCTGGAGTCGTAACCCCCCACGACTACACGCACTCCCTCGCGCCACCGCACACGCCCCTGAACGCACCCACGGTCGCCCCCCGGCCGCCCGTCACCCTCGCTCACCCCGCACGCCGCGACCCCGCCCCCCTACGCCTGCCGGCATGCGCTGGCCGTTGTCCGCACGGCCACCTTTGCCTAACCGCGCCCTCTCCTCCTTCTTGCTGCTGATGTGCCATACCCGCCAAGCCGCACTTCGCCCTCGCCGCTGCTGCTAGCGCGCTGCCGCCGTTGGCTCTTGCTGCTGCTTGCTCTGTCTGCTGGCTGCTGCCGCTCCAGCCGCGTCGCCCGCTGCCTCTTACTCTTGCTTGCTTGCATGACCAGGAGTAGTTTAGGAGGATCCCAGGCAGGAGGCCTGCGCCTCTTTCGTTATGTATCCCAGTTTGTGCTTGCCTTCTTAAGGCAAACTTGTTTAACTTATGTCTATACTCAGATATTGTTGCTTCCGCTGACTCGTCTATGATCGAGCTCTTGTATTCGAGCCCTCGAGGCCCCTGGCTTGTACTATGATGCTTGTATGACTTTTATTTTTATTTTTAGAGTTGTGTTGCGATATCTTCCCATGAGTCCCTGACCTTGACCGTACACGTTTGCGTGTATGATTAGTGTATGGTCAAATCAGGGGCGTCACAAGTTGGTATCAGAGCCGATTGCCTGTAGGAATCCCCTTCCACACTCCTTGGCCGAAGTCGAGTCTAGACATTACAAAACTTTTTACTAACATGGTTGTGTGTCTTACGGGCCCATGTCGCCATTTGGGTGGTATCAGGATCTTTTATTCCTCGTCTATACTCTGGGACTCTGATCTCTCTTCTATTCGGGTTAAAATATTTTGCTAACTCTAACTCTAGGTTCTCGTAATTACTTCCTTCCGGAGAGCCCCTTATTACAGATGATCGCCTGCTGCACCAGAAGTTTCAGAGGATACTCTCCGATGTTATCCCAAAAACTTGTGCTCATTGTGTTTGCAACTCCCTACCACCGTCAACCCCTATAGATAACTACATGCACTTGCCATTCTTAGCTTAGTCCCTAGTTGTTCTTGTTATAACAAGATAGTCTGAAACACTTCAGATATTCCGAGAATCATTTGTGACTGCTGCCTTGCAGCTCCTTTTCCTCATGAATACATGTATGAATAATTCCTCACACTTACCGGAGATTCATTCATCCCCAGTTGTTTAGGTGTTTCACAAAACTCTTCGAAATACCACCTGATCTTTCGAAAATCCTCAGCAACCTATTGCTCTTGAAATTCTTGCTTGCTTGCATTATGGTTAATCCCATAAGTCTCATAATCTTATTGGCATCCCTTGTCTTTATCATTTTAAGTCTGTTGATTCAATATGTTGAGGATGCTCACAATCCTCAACCAGATCCGAGAATTCATCCTTCCGGCTCAGACGCCCTTTTAAACATGAGCTCGATCTCGACCAACCAAATTACCATTGATTGTACCCCTAAGGCAATTCAACTTATCCATCCCTAATCAGAGCATTGCTTCTAATCCCTTGTCTTGGAATTCATAATTCCTTTGCATTTGAGCTTTGAGTTAGTCAGTTGTTTCTATAATCTGACCTCCTTGCATTCTTTCTTCCTCTGGTTGAGTACCGATACTCACAGCAGATCCCTTATGGACCACCAGATCCTTTGTTGGATTTTGTCCGACACTGTCCTTCATATTCATTAAACTTGTGAGCCTTTCATCGGATACATAATGCCTTTGTTAAATTGTATCCCCTGCTTTTGTCAACCATGCTATGCTCCCGATCTTGAGTTATTCGCCCCTGAAGTTGGTGGTATGTGTTGATACGGTGCCCTGATGGGTTAAAACCTATGCCTTCCTTACTCTGTGTGAACCCGAAAGATTTCACGGGTCATAATTATCTAGTATTGCACCAGGTAAAACTTTCGACAACTAATGTCATTTTTGAAAAGCGAGAGGTGAATGGAAGGTTATACATTGAAGAAGTGGGAGTCGACCTTGAACTTTGCGTTCATGCCCATGGACACGATGTATATCCTATCATGGAAGCTTCTTGTAATAATAACTATTCCCTTGATATAATATCATTTGGTATTTGTGAATTGAGCCTTTGCAATCGTGGTTCCGATCATATTTTCTCCTTGAATCCATTTCTCGGACTAGAAAAGCACTTGTCTTCTGTAGATCAATACACCTCCGCAACCTCTATTATGTTCTACCTTTGAGTATTACCCCGTGGTATCTCGATAAAATCACAGAACCATATTACTTATTATGAGTTCTTCTTCAAGTATTATTTATCACCAATTCCAATTTTTCCCCGGGTTCTGAGTTGTTAGACACTCAGGGACACCTATAGTGAATCGAGTCCATAATCCGATTCATTAACTCTAAGTAATTTTCATTGCTTATGAGTTTAATAATCCTTCAAGTCATTCCTAGCCCGATCGGCTATATCATTATCGTGCTAAATTTTGATTGTGCTACCTGGTCCATCTTCTTGGAGCACAATTTTCGATGATGAACTAATCTTACGTCAAACTTCCTCGTCATATCATTTCTCCTTGAACATCAAACTTGATTTCGAGTTTATGTCGTACCCTTGGTTCCCATAACCTTTTGCTACATCATCATTTGACTTGATGGCATCGCCGACCGATTACATCTTCATGAAATCTCTCGACAACTGTGTCGTGATCATCATCAACATCCTAAGATCTTCCAAGATATATATCGAATTCTTGCTGGGTAATACCATCCTTGCCCCTCGATGATTCGTGTATCATCGACCACTTTATTGCCTTCCGTTCAACACAAACTTGTTCGTGTTTTGTGTTATACCTTGAGATCCTTGCTATCCAACATTTTTCTCCTTTACCTTGGAGTATTACCTTCTTTTTATGTCAAGAATGCCGTGAGAATTTCACCACCTCTTAAGGATTCTTGATATAGGTGACACTTCTTGCCATATCTGTTCATTCTTGGTCCCCGCGTTGTTTCTAACCAGAAAACCAATAATTGAATTATGTTGTGCGAGTTCAAAAAGTTCTAGCAACCCTACTGCTTTGAAGTTAATGGTCAATAATTCATTCTTAGACCATTGGTTATCGAATCACCATTCTAACTTTGATCATGCTACCTAAACCCATATTTCAGGTGGACCTTTCAACCAGTGTTTAACTGTGTATGTTTTCCTTGAGCATACCTCTTTATATCATTTGATCTGACGAATGATATCTCCTTGTTCACATAAGTGTGGAAATCCATCTTTTGAAAATATCAATGAATTTTTGCTGAACCGATCAACACCTCCTCACCTCTCCTTGATTTAATGATGAACTATTGTTTCGGAACTCGCTCCCATGGTTAAATTCCCGAGAATCTTACAATGTCGTCTCGTCAATTGTGTTGCACCTCTTCTTCTCAGGCATCCTAAGTTTGAGGTGTCGTGACACCAATCAGATTTGAAACTTGTCATATATGATGGTTGGAACATTTTCCAAGAGTCATAGCATTGATCTTTATATAACCCAGTAAGGTGATATCATGCCTAGCATGCCTGGTCGGAGGACCTATTGTTATAGTTTTCTTTTAGCAAGGTTAGCCATTCTTCCATGAGGAAATTGTAAGACTTATTCTATAAGTTGTTCCTGATGAATCCTTTGTGTATCCAAGTCCGACCTTTGCTTGAAGACCATGTCAATGCTATCTCGAAGCATGTCGGTGGTATTCTGATTTTCAACAAGAACATTTGAAGCCCAATGTTAAATGTTTCCTGCTCAATTATCCAAACCGATGTCAAGAAATTTCTCTCCCCTTACCTAAAGAGTTTTCTACATTATATCCTATCAAGGATATCATGCTCTGCTTGTCCTTGGGAAGGATATACCATTGAAATATGTGTTTTAACACATTTTCCTTTCCATTGTTCTGTTTAATCTGATAACCATATTTTCCTTTCCATTGGTTGGTTTAACGTTTCTTGTGATCTATATGATCTAAGCAGTAATATTCTCATGCTTATGTCAACACCTCAGTTGTAAAACTCTGTCCGTAAGACCCTATTACTACTATTGATGACCTTCCGGTAGCCATCGATGGACGAGAACTTTTCCTAATGGTCTGCCTCGTTCAACGAGCAGGAAAATAGTTCTCTTCGTCCCTCGCCCTTGGTACCAATGATGCAGTCAACATAACTGACTGGTTATTCTCTGACATGCCTTGCTATCATGACCATGCCAGATGTCAACACCCTTCCTTATTTTAACCCACATGGTGGGCCCATAACCCACGGTTCCATAGGATCGAAACCTGGCTCTCCTGTACACCCTGTTGCCAAAGTTATTCCTTGAGCCTGGCTATGTATGTAATTGACGGGTCACCTTCCTAGTGACCTATTCTGGTATCAGACGCAATACTTATTCTCATGCCCTAAAACCCTTTCACCTTCTAATTGGGCATCGAACGATTGCCTATCTGCTTGATACTTCTTACTATACCTTCTTGCTTGGCTCCCGATGTGTTTCATTTGACCAACTCGAGAGATACCCCTGTGTTTTTCATTCATGGGATAACCCCCGATGGTTAACCCTTATAGCATTCTATCATTGTCGAACTGGCCCATACCTATTCGTAAGTACGAAACAAACCGTGAAGAAAGGATGCAACTTCGTCAAGATGACCTGAAGCAGAGAAATGAAGACATCGATGTATTGGACCGGCCTCTTCGAGATGAGCAAGCCAAAATGAGAAGACCCGTTAGGATACCATAACCAGACCTTTCCCCCTTTCTCTACCTCTTAAATCTCGGGACGAGATTTCTTGTAGTGGAGGAGAATTGTGACGCCCGAATATTTAAGCTATAGTGATTCTCTGCGAAAAATGCCACGTCACCTCAATTACTGTTGCTAATCTCGGGTTAGCTCGAAACTAGTTTGAATTCAAATTCAAAATCAAGCAAACAATAAAAGTTTTTAAATGTTAAAACTAAAATGTTCAAATGTAGCAAATAAATCCTGGATGATTGTGGTGGAGAAACCACATTTTGATAAAATGTTTAGATGCAATAAATTAATTAAATTAGGGGCTAAACAATTACTTAAAAGCTTTTAAAAAAAGAATGAACTGTTACAAACCATTTTATTTCGAAGAGCTAAATTAATAGGGCAAAGACACAATTTGTAGCACTAAATTAGGTGCCACTTTTCAATTTTATCTCTCCTTAATAATAATGCACGGATTGAGTCTCCGGGTTCACCATCGCGCACTATTTGCAGAAAAGCCCGTGTGATTTTGTGCATTGAACCCACAATCTATCGTTAATCTGCGAAGAAAAAATGGTTCGCTGGAAAAAAACACCCGTTCGCTTCCGCCTTCCCCCACGACCCTGGCCTTGCCGAGCCAAATCCCCTGGCCGCCGCGGCCGACCTCAACCCGCCCGCCGCCGCGGCCGCACCTCTGCCCGCTCGCCGCTCCTGCCGTGCTCTCGACCGCAGCTTCTGGATCAGGTCAACGCGGCTGCTCGAGAGGCTGGGGACGACGCATCTGCTCGGTGCAGAACGGCGGCGGCGGGATCCAGCGGGTGCGGGAGAATGAGGGATCTGGCGCCGCGGGCGAAGTCCTTGCAGCTGGAGGCGGGCCTCCATGGCTGGTAGGGAGAGCTCCAAGGTCATGGCGGGGCTTTCATTTTTCTGGTAGAAAAGAGAGACAGAGGAGGATCCAGGGAGGAGGAGAGGTAGGAGAAGAAGGAAGGGTGCAGCGGTGCGAGGGCACTGGTATCCCGCGTGAGGAGCGCCTCTCCTCGGGAGGATCTAGAGGGAGTGAATGAAACTCAAATCCACTTAAGAGCAAGGTACCATTGTAGAAGTACGAAGAAGCAAGATGACCAGATGTACAAGTAGTAGCCGGCAACGACGATCAAGCAAGCCAACCAGATGTGCACGAAACGACCATACATCATGCCTGATTGATCCTCTGGCACGTGTTTCATTGGCCAATAGCCCATGCTAGCTAGCTAGCAACCATGTAAATTTCCCATGCTTGATTTATTCCTTTAGGACTTTATTAATTTTATATGTTCTTCCCATGATTATCTAGATAATACTAACTGTTGATGTTTCTTTCACGCATACATGGCTTTGCTAGGAGTTTTTCCACTGGTGAGGTTTGAACTCTGAATACTATGAACTTAAGGATAAATCTTATAACAGATCAAAATCATGGTCCACGCAAAAAAAAGAGATCAGAATCATGGTTGTGCTGATTCCATAGGGGCCTCATGATGGTTTGTGTTCTCTTATTCAAATGAAAAAACCAAGATTATTATTGTAACTGTTACAGTTGTACTAGCAGGATTATCCTAGAAGCTGTGCCAATTTTTCATCAATTGATAACACAATAAGGTAGTGAATCATCTTTGTAGACTTTACCATGCCTAGACTGGTTGACTTGGATCATGTGTATGTCTTAAACTTTTAAAAAATTCTCACTTGTTCAATTCCAGTTTATGTAACATCTATATAATACCTAAGATGATAGTTTGATGTGTTGATTCGAAGAAACCGCACACAATAGATGCAGTTAGTATTTTGAAAATAAAGGTATAAGTCTTTTGTCATAAGCTTTCAAATGGTACCTATTTTGGTCAATCTGAATTCAATTTTAAAAGTACAGCAAGAACATGATGTTGTCTGTCAGTTTTAACCATGCGCAGAGTTCTGTTTAGCATCGATATATCTATTTCGAGATAGAAATAATTTGGGGCTCATCATGTTTCTAGTATGAGATGTGGTTGGGCTATAAATTGCATCCCCTATGCCAAGCCTACCGAGTTCACTAAAGCAACAAGCAGGGGATCACCTTGATGCATATCGCCATCACATTCAGACCCAAAGATCTGGGAGCTGCAGTATGGGCATGATTAACTGGGCAGTGCCAAAGTCAAGCTTCCGGATGGTGGCGACAACAATGGTGGCTGGAGGCGACGGGGCTAGCAGCGTGGCAAACAGTAGCGTGCAGCGTTTCACGGTAGGGCGTGTGGCCAGTGCTTGCGGCGGTTGTGGATGATGAAGTACTGGACCTACGGTGGGCGACCATCCGCAAGATCTACATCATCATCTTTGGGTCAGTTCGCCATGAAGGCCATTCTGCGAACGAGGTTGTTCATGTCCCTCCTCATGTACAGTTGTACTTCTATTCTAGGATTTCAACTCTGCACTCCATTCCGCATCCTGAATATTCAGAGTCTCAAGTTTGCATGAGTCTCGATTTGATTAAATGAATAGGTTAGTAAGATAGATTTTTGGTCGAGGATAGATTTTTGATCGTGTGTGGAATGAGAGGGAATACTTATCGAGTTAGGGTCGTGACATTTTTTCTCCTGTTGCAACGCACGGGCACTTTTGCTAGTTTACACTAAAATAAATAGAAACTGAAATAAAATAGAAAAGGAAAATAAATAAAAGAAAAGGTGAGTACAAAACAGAAAACAAAAGAGAAAAGGAAAACCCCCCTTTCCCCTGGGCCTTGGCCCACACAACTGCCAGGCCGGCCCAGTCCCCACCTATTAACCCCCTCCCCACCCGGTCGAACCCTAGCTACACCCCCACTCCCCCCCGAATTGCTTTTCACCACCCCCCCATTCCCCCATGATTCCCCCCTTGATCTCCCTCTCCCTACCCTGTTCTGGATCGGGAGCGGGCGTCCCCGACGCCGCCTGTCACCCACCCCACCGCGCCTCCCTCCTCCTCCTCGGCGTCACCCCGCCGGCGCTGCCTCACCGCCCCGACCCCGCCGACGCCGATGCCGCGCGCCACCCTGCCGCTCCACGTCGGCGCCCCGAAGCTGTTGCCATCGCCGGATCGACCTTGCCGTCACCTCCTCATCCTCCTCCTCGAGCACACTGTCGTTCCCCTACACCGCAAGTGAGGCCCGACGTCTCCTCCTCCCTTCCCCCCGCTGTTGCCCGAGCTCGCTGGGGTCGTAACCCCCCACTGCTGCATGCGGTCCCTCCCACCACCGCACGCGCCCCGACACCCCTGAATGCGCCCACGGTCGCCCCCCCGTCGCCCGCCTCCCTCGCTCACCCCGCACGCCGCGACCCCGCCCCTGCGCCTGCCGGCGTGCGCTCGCCGCTGTCCGCACGGCCACCTTTGCCTAACCGCGCCATCTCCTCCTTCTTGCCGCTGATGTGCCATGCCCGCCCCGCCGCACTTCACCCTCGCCGCCGCTGCTAGCACGCTGCCGCCGTCGGCTCTCGCTGTTGCTTGCTCTGTCTGCTAGCTGCTGTTGCTCCAGCCGCGTCGCCCGCTGTGGCTTACTCGCGCTTGCTCCCCGCAACATGCCGGCGCCTTCTCTATCCGATACGGCCGGCCCCTGTCCACGGCCGCTCCCCGCGCGCACTCCAGCAAGCCGCCTCCCCCCGTCCTCCCGCCGCTTCGGCCGCGGCCACGGCCACCGGTGTGAAGCCGCGCGTGCCCGACCTGGCCTCGCCTCCTCATCGCCATGGCCTCGCCCCGCCGTGGCCTCACCGGTGCCCACGCCCGTTCGGGCGGCGCTTGCGGCCGCTCGCGCCCGAACCCGCCAAGGCCCCCTGGCCCTATGACACATGGGGCCCACCCCTTGAACGATTAAAAAAATAAAAAAAATAATAAATAAAAATAATAATAATTAATTAATTAATTAATTTAATCCTGATTGGATTAGCCTAATTAATTAATTAACCTGACTAATCTGTAATTTAAACTAATTAAATTGGTTAATTAATTAACAGTGTATGACAGTGGGACCCACACGTCAATTTGACCGGTCAACGGTCATAGTTGACTGCTAATGTCATGCTGACGTCATGATGATGTCAGCAGGCACTATTCTGGATAATGTTGAATTAAAATAGTTAAATAAATCGTAAAGACGATTTAAATCTTTTAAAATCAATATAAAATAAACCATAGGTCGGATGGAAAAACTTTGTACATGAAAGTTGCTCAGAACGACGAGACGAATCCGGATATGCAGCCCGTTTGTCTGCCACGCATCCCTAGCATAGTGAACACGCAACTTTCCGCTCCGATTCATTTGTCCGAAAACGCAAAATACCGGGGATACTTTCCCGGTTATTTCCCCCCTTCGCCGGTACCACCTCCTACTGCGTTAGGACACACCTAGCACCGCTACTTGTCATGTCATGCATCGTTATGCATTTGTTTGCATTGTATTCATTGTTTCTTCCCCCTTTTCTCTACGATAGACTACGAGACTGGCGCCACTGCTGGTGCCCCGGTCGACTACGTTGTTGACGAACCCTCCTTCTTGCCAGAGCAACCAGGCAAGCCCCCCCCTTGATCACCATATATCGCCTTTTATTCTCTCTACTGCTTGCATTAGAGTAGTGTAGGATGTTACTGCTTTCCGTTAATCCTATTCTGATGCATAGCCTGTCATTGTTGCTACAGTTATTGATACCTTACCTGCAATCCTAAATGCTTAGTATAGGATGCTAGTTTATCATTAGTGGCCCTACATTCTTATTTGTCTGCCATGCTATACTATCGGGCCGTGATCACTCGGGAGGTGATCACGGGTATATACTTATACATAATATATGATACTTGTGGTGACTAAAGACGGGTCGGCTCGAAGAGTACCCGCGAGTGATTCACGGATTGGGTCCGAAAGGACGTTTGTCCCAACGGCCCTCTGAGTGGATCTTTATGGCGGAGCGACAAGGTAGGTTGAGACCACCTAGGAGTGAGGTGGGCCTGGCCCTGGTCGGCATTCGCGGTTAATTCAATTAACACGCTTAACGAGATCTGGGTATTTGATCTGAGTCTGGCCATTGGCCTATACACACTAACCAACTATGCGGGGACAGTTATGGGCACTCGACGTCATGGTATCAGCCGAAGCCTTCTTGACGTCAGCGACAAGGCGGCGCGCGCTGAGTTGGACTGGAACGCCTGCTCTTGTATAAGGGAGGCTAGGTCTGCTCGCCGACCGCGTTCGCAACATGCAGGTATGCAATGGGCGATGGGCACAGACCCCTGCGCCATAGGATTTAGACTAGCGTGCTGACCTCTCTGATGTGCCTAGGTGGGGCTGCGACGTGTTGATCTTTTGAGGCCGGGCATGACCCAGGAAAGTGTGTCCTGCCAAAGGGGATCGAGCGTGTTGGGAAATGTGGTGCACCCCTGCAGGGAAGTTTATCTATTCGAATAGCCGTGTCCCTCGGTAAAAGGACGACCCGGAGTTGTACCTTGACCTTATGACAACTAGAACTGGATACTTAATAATACACACCCTTCCAAGTGCCAGATACAATCGGTGATCGCTCTCTCACAGGGCGACGAGGGGAGTATCACCGGGTAGGATTATGCTATGCGATGATACTTGGTGAACTTACCATCTACTCTATTCTACATGCTGCAAGATGGAGGTTACTAGAAGTGTAGTCTTCGATAGGACTATCTATCCCCCTCTTATTCCGGCATTCTGCAGTTCAGTCCACATATGCTACCCCTTGTTCATTTGATACCAATGCATACATATGTAGTGTAGCTCCTTGCTTGCGAGTACTTTGGATGAGTACTAACGGTTTCTTTGCTTCCCCCTTTTCCCCTTTTTATACCCGATTGTTGCGACCAGATGATAGAGTCTAGGAGCCAGACGCCACCGTTGACGACGACTCCTACTACACTGGAGGTGCCTACTACTACGTGCAGGCCGCTAACGACGACCAGGAGTAGTTTAGGAGGATTCCAGGCAGGAGGCCTGCGCCTCTTTCGTTATGTATCCCAGTTTGTGCTAGCCTTCTGAAGGCAAACTCGTTTAACTTATGTCTGTACTCAGATATTGTTGCTTCCGCTGACTCGTCTATGATCGAGCTCTTGTATTCGAGCCCTCGAGGCCCCTGGCTTATAATATGATGCTTGTATGACTTATTTTATTTTTAGAGTTGTGTTATGATATCTTCCCGTGAGTCCCTGACCTTGATCGTACACGTTTGCGTGTATGATTAGTGTACGGTCAAATCGGGGGCGTCACAATGGCCATGAGCTAGGTGTGTGTGATGTGTGTGTATGTGTGGTAGGTGTGCGTTCTCTCTGTGTGTGGGGTAGGTGTGCGTGCTGGGTGTGTGAGTGTTGGCCGACCCCTTTTAATTAGGCACTAACTAAAACTAGTGCTAACACCCCCACCCACGCACACAAGTAATTAGTTTATTTTAAGCAATCTGCCAAACAAATGGCCCTATGACACATGAGCCCCACTGTCTAGTTTTGAGCAGTCAATGTTGAATGTCAACCTTGCTGATTCAGCACCCATCTGGCCCACTGTCATACACTCTGGCTGGACTGACACTAGGTGACAGAAGAATATTCTGTTTTAATTCGAATTTATAACAATGTCAGAAATTGTTTAGAACTTTGAAAAATTATATAAAATAATCCATAACTTGAATGAAAATAATTTATAAATGAAAAATGATCAGAAAAATATGACGAATCTGAATACGCAGCCCGTTCGTCCGCCACACATCTCTAGCATAGAGAACACACAACTTTCTCCCTCAGGTTCATCTGTCCGAAAATGCGAAACACCGGGGATACCTTTTCAGATGTTCCCCCCTTGCCGGTATCACCTAGTACTGTGTTAGGTCACCTCTAGCATGACCTATTGTCATGTTATGCTTTGTGATACTTTGATTGCTTTGTTATTTATTGTGTTCCCCCTCAGTTACTTCTTTCCGGTAGACCGCGAGACTGCGGTTGAACCAGTGATCGACTACTTCACCTTCGAGGGTCTGTTTCTGTCTGCAGAGCAACCAGGCAAGCCCCCCCACTTGATCAACCAGATATTGCCCACTCTGTTCTCTCTTATTCTTGCATTAGGTTTGCTACTGTTGTTGATTATATAGCTCCTATTCTGCTGCATAGCCTGTCATTGTTGCTACAATTGTTGATACCTTTACCTATTATCCTAATGCTTAGTGTAGGTTGCTAGTATTACATCAGTGGCCCTACACTCTTGTACGTCTGCTATGCTATACTATCGGGCCGTGATCAGTCAGGACGTGAACACGGGTATATACTTACATACTTATTATATGATACATGTGTTGACTAAAGTCGGGTCGGCTCGTAGAGTACCCGCCAATGATTCTGATGAGGGTGCTGAAAGGACAGGTGGTTCCATCCTGGTAGAGGTGGGCCTGGGTTCCCGACGGCCCCCGACTATTACTTCGTGGCGGAGCGACAGGGCAGGTTGAGACCACCTAGGAGAGAGGTGGGCCTAGCCCTGGTTGGCATCCGCGGTTACATCAATTAACACGCTTAACGAGATCTTGGTATTCGATCTAAGTCTGGCCACTGGCCTATACGCACTAACCAACTACGCAGGAACAGTTATGGGCACTCGACGTCGTGGTATCAGCCAAAGCCTTCGTGACGTCAGCGACTAAGCAGCGCGCGTCGGGTTGGACCGCGTAGCGCAACTTCTTTGGAAATGGAGGTTGCTAGGTCTGCTCACCGGCCGCCCTCGCAACATGCAGGTGTGCAATGGGCGATGGGCCCAGACCCCTGCGTGCATAGGATTTAGACTTGCGTGCTGACCTCTCTGTTGTGCCTAGATGGGGCTGCGACGTGTTGATCTTCCGAGGCCGGGCATGACCCAGGAAAGTGTGTCCGGTTAAACGGGATCGAGCGTGTTGGGAAATGTGGTGCACCCCTGCAGGGAAGTTTATCTATTCGAATAGCCGTGTCCCTTGGTAAAAGGACGACCCGGTGTTGTACCTTGACCTGATGACAACTAGAACCGGATACTTAATAAAATACACACTTTCAAGTGCCAGATACAACCCGGTGATCTCTCTCTCACAAGGCGATGAGGGGAGGATCGCCGGGTAGGATTATGCTATATGATGCTACTTGGTGAACTTACCATCTACTCTCTCCTATATGCTTCAAGATGGAGGATGCCAGAAGCGTAGTCTTCGATAGGACTAGCTACCCCCCTCTTATTCTAGCATTCTACAGTTCAGTCCACAGATACTATCCATTTCATTGATACCATTGCATATGTAGTGTAGATCCTTGCTTGCGAGTACTTTGGATGAGTACTCACGGTTGCTTTGCTACTTCTTTTCCCCTTTTCTCGGTTATTGCGATCATATGATGGAGTCCAGGAGCCGGAGGATCCCGAGGATGTTTCTACGTGGAGTTCGGCTTCGAGGAGTAGTTAGGAGGTCCCAGGCAGGAGGCCTCACCTTTTCGATCGTTGCTACTTTTGTGCTAGCCTTCTTAAGGCAAACTTGTTTAACTTATGTCTGTACTCAGATATTTGTTGCTTCCGCTGACTCTTGTGTATTCGAGATATGTATTCGTGCCCTTGAGACCTCTGACTTGTAATATAAAGCTTGTATTATTTTTAATTTGTGCCTAGAGTTGTGTTGTGATATCTTCCCGTGAGTCCTTGATCTTGATCGTACACATTTGCGTGTATGATTAGTGTAAGGTCAAATCGGGGGTGTCACAACTAGGTCGGATCCGAGCGGCCTGGGGTTAATGCAGCCCGAGGGGCGCCCCCAGCAGGGTGAACTAAAGATGCAACCGGATACATGTCGCAGGGACGGACCCACATGGCCTGGGGATGATGCAACCTCGGGAGCGCTCCTAGCCGAATGAACTTGGAAAAATGTCACCTGGTTTGGTTGCCGAAGGAGTGTTGGGGCAGCCGAAGACATGCGCTGAGGAAGCTGCTCCTCACGAGCCGTCGAGGCCCTGGGCCTCGGGAGGCTCTGGAGGCTCGGGTGGCCTCTTGAGGACCGTCTCCATCTCCTCCAGGACTGCGTGGTGCCTGGCCTCCTTACCCGCCAGGGTGCTCCGCAGGTTGCGCTGGAAGGCGGCAGCTATGCTCGGCAGGTGGAACGAAATGCGAACGTAGCTGTGAGGTGGACCCTCACACCGTCCAGCACGTGAAGGCCAGAAGCACTCCTGAGATACAGCCCTGTTGAGCCCTGGGATGTCGATGCAGACGCGCGGCTCACCACCCTCGCCTGGGTGGGGAGCAGCACCAGGTGGGCAGCGGTCGCCTCGTATTGCTCTTGCTTCCTGAAGCTCCTGAGATGCCTTGGTGATGAACTCCTGACCGCCGGGCACTCCTCGCCTGGTGTCCTCCTGAGAGAAACGTGCCACGAAGCACACCTCCACGTGGTGCCCGAGCGCCTCCCTCGTGATGTTGGCCAGGTCCGAGGCCCTCCAGAAGAGAGCCCCCGAACCCTGCCCGAGGTGGGCACCGTGCGCGCCTCCCTATGCGAGGGAGGGAGGAGCGCCAGGCGCTGGCGCAGATCCTGAAGTGGTGCCGCTGGAGGTGCCGCTCCCTTGAGGCCCAGCGTGGAGTAGCTTCTTCTTCCTCTTGGGGTTGGCCTCAGGAGGGTACTACGCACCCGCGATGTCAGGTTCTTCGATTGATGCAGCTTGGAAGGCGCACTCGAGGGAGCACACCATTGGGGAACATAGTAATTTCAAAAATTTCCTATGCACACGCAAGATCATGGTGATGCATAGCAATGAGAGGGGAGACTATGTCTACGTACCCTCGTAGACCGAAAGCGGAAGCGTTTATCAACGTGGTTGATGTAGTCGTACACCTTCACGATCCGTCCCGATCAAGTACCGAATGTACGGCACCTCTGCGTTCAGCACAAGTTCAGCTCGATAACGTCCTCGCCTTCTTGATCCAGCAAGAGGGGCGAAGTAGTATATGAGTTCCGGCAGCACAACGACGTGGTGACGGTGTTGGTGAAGAGCAATCTCCGCAGGGCATCGCCTAAGCACTACGAAAACTATTACGGAGGATAAACTAGAGGGGACAGGGTTGCCGGCACACGGCTTGGTGTTTCTTGATGTCTTGGGTGCTAGCCCTACCCCTCTATTTATATGTTGAGCCTTGGGGTCGAAACTTGGAGTAAAAGCCTCCACCAAGTCGATTTCACCCGAAAGGCAAGAGTCCTTCTCGGACTCCAGGGCCAGACGCCCGGGTTCCCGGCGTCCGGACCCAGACGCTAGGGACCCTGGCGTCTGGCCCCTGGACTCCGCAAAACTTCCTTTTGCGCTTTCCAAAAACCTTGTGGGCTTTCCCCTTTGGCCCAAATAAAGTGTTCTCGTACCCAAACATTTCGGGAAATGTCCGGAACCCCTTCCAGTGAATTGCGGAACCCTTCCGGAGACCAAACAATATTATCCCATATATCAAACTTTATCTCCGGACCATTCCGGAGTTCCTCGTCATGTCTGTGATCTTATACGGAACTCCGAACAACATTCAGTTACCAACATACATAACTCATAAATACTATATCGTCAACGAACGTTAAGCGTGCGGACCCTACGGGTTCGAGAACTATGTGGACATGACCGAGACACTTCTTTGGTCAATAACCAACAGCGGAACCTGGATGCCCATATTGGCTCCTACATATTCTACGAAGATCTTTATCGGTCGAACCGCATAACAACATACGTTGTTCCCTTTGTCATCGGTATGTTACTTGCCCGAGATTCGATCATTGGTATCTCAATACCTAGTTCAATCTCGTTACCGGAAAGTCTCTTTACTCATTATGTAATGCATCATGCCGCAACTAACTCATTAGTTACATTGCTTGCAAGGCGTATAGTGATGTGCATTACCGAGAGGGCCCAGAGATACCTCTCCGACAATCGGAGTGACAAATCCTAATCTTGATCTATGCCAACTCAACAAGTACCTTTGGAGACACCTGTAGAGCACCTTTATAATCACCCAGTTACATTGTGATGTTTGGTAGCACACAAAGTGTTCATCCGGTAATCGGGAGTTGCATAATCTCATAGTCATAGGAACATGTATAAGTCATGAAGAAAGCAATAGCAGTAAACTAAAAAGATCAAGTGCTAAGCTAATGGAATGGGTCAAGTCAATCACATCATTCTCATAATGATGTGATCCCATTTATCAAATGACAACTCATGTCTATGGTTAGGAAACATAACCATCTTTGATCAACGAGCTAGTCAAGTAGAGGCATACTAGTGACACTCTGTTTGTCTATGTATTCACACATGTATTATGTTTCCGGTTAATACAATTCTAGCATGAATAATAAACATTTATCATGATATAAGGAAATATAAATAACAACTTTATTATTGCCTCTAGGGCATATGTCCTTTAGTCTCCCACTTGCACTAGAGTCAATAATCTAGTTCACACCGTCATGTGCTTTAACACCAATAGTTCACATCTTTATGTGATTAGTTCACATCTCCATGTGACTAACACCCAAAGGGTTTACTAGAGTCAATAATCTAGTTCGCATCTCTATGTGATTAACACCCAAAGAGTGATCATGTTTTGTTTGTGAGAAAAATTTAGTCAACGGGTCTGTAACATTCATATTTGTATGTATTTCGCAAATATCTATATCTACAATGCTCTGCACGGAGCTACTCTAGCTAATTTCTCCCACTTCCAATATGTATCCAAATCGAGACTTAGAGTCATCCAGATCGATGTAAAAAAGTGTCCATCGACGTAACTCTTTACGACGAACTCTTTCATCACCTCCATAACCAAGAAATATTTCCTTAGCCCTCTAAGGATAATTTTGACCGCTGTCTGGTGATCTACTCCTAGATCACTATTGTACTCCCTTGCCAGAAAAATGCTAAGGTATACAATAGGACTGGTAAACATCATAGCATACTTTATACAACCGATGACTGAGGCATAGGGAATGACTTTTCCTTGTCTTTCTATTTTCTGCCGTGGTCAGGTTTTGAGTCTTTACTCAACTTCACACCTTGCAACACAGGCAAGAGCTCCTTCTTTGACTGTTCCATTTTGAACTACTTCAAAATCTTATCAAGGTATGTACTCATTGAAAAAACTTATCAAGCGTCTTGATCTATCTCTATAGATCTTGATGCTCAATGTGTAAGCAGCTTCATCGAGGTCTTTCTTTGGAAAACTCTTTTCAAACACTCCTTTATGCTTTCCAGAAAATTCTACATTATTTCTGATCAACAGTATGTCATTCAGAAATGTTTTAGTGCTCCCACTCACTTTCTTGTAAATACAGGCTTCACCGCAAGTCTGTATAAAACCATATACTTTGATCACTTTATCAAAGCATATATTCCAACTCCGAGATGCTTGCACCAGTCCATAGATGGATCACTGGAGCTTGCTCACTTTGTTAGCACCTTTAGGATCGACAAAACCTTCTGGTTGCATCATATACAACTCTTCTTTAAGAAATCCATGAAGCAATACAGTTTTGACATCCTTTTGTCGGATTTCACAAAATGCGGCAACTGCTAACATGATTCGGACAGACTTTTAAGCATCGATACGAGTGAGAAAATCTCATCGTAGTCAACACCTTGAACTTGTCGAAAACATTTTGCGACAATTTGAGCTTTGTAGATAGTAACACTACTATCAGCGTCCGTCTTCGTCTTGAAGATCCATTTATTCTTAATGTGTAACACCCTCGATGCGACTATAGCTCCCACGTGTCGAGGCACGACTTAGAGACATAATCGCATTGAAGGCATATGTCGCAAGTTAGGCAATCTTCACAACATCCCATGTAATATGATAATAAAAGGGAGATAACAATAGTTGGCTTACACTCGCCACGTCAATCAGGTACATAAATAACATTACATCATCCAAACACTCATGGCCTGACTACGGCGCCAAAATAAAGAGAACCCAACATGCGACAACGGTCCCGTTCACCCCCAACTGGGCACCACTACTGATCATCGGGAAAGGAAACATAGTAACGTTGAGAGTCTTCGTCGAACTCCCACTTGAGCTCATACGCGTCTCCTGAAGCGGAATCATCAGGCCCTGCATCTGGTGTAATAGTAATCTGTGAGCCACAGGGACTCAACAATCTCGCACCCTCGCGATCAAGACTATTCAAGCTTATAGGTAAGGCAGGGTAAAATATGAGTGGAGCTGCAGCAAGCGACTAGCAAGTATGGTGGCTAACTTATTCGCAAAAGAGAGCGAGAAGCTAGAGAACAACCTGCGCAAACATAACTCCAACACCGTGTCCACTTCCCAGACTCCGCCGAGAAGAGGCCATCACGGTAACACACTCAGTTGATTCATTTTAATTAATTAAGGTTCAAGTTATCTACAACCGGACATTAACAAATTCCCATCTTCCCATAACCGCGGGCACGACTTTCGAAAGTTCAAACCCTGCAGGGGAGTCCCAACTTAGCCCATGACAAGCTGTCACGGTCAACGAAGGAATAGACCTCCTCCCAAGACGTTCCGATCAGACTCGGAATCTCGGTAACTCAAGACACTTCGACAGGTTAAAACAAGACCAGCAACACCGCCCGAATGTGCCGACAAATCCCGATAGGAGCTGCACATATCTCTTTCTCAGGGCACACTCGGATGAGACATCCTACGAGTAAAACCAACCCTCAAGTTGCCCCGAGGTGGCCCCGCAGTCTACTCGGTCGGACCAACACTCAGAGGAGCACTGGCCCGGGGGGGGGTTAAAATAAGATGACCCGCGGGCTCCGGAAACCCGAGGGAAAAAGAGGCTAGGTGGCAAATGGTAAGACCAAGGTTGGGCATTGCTGGAAAAGCTTTAATCAAGGCGAACTATCAAGGGGTTCCCATTATAACCCAACCGCGTAAGGAACGCAAAATCCGAGAACATAACACCGATAAGACGGAAACTAGGGCGGCAAGAGTGGAACAAAACACTAGGCGAGAGGCCGAGACTTCCACCCTTTACCAAGTATATAGATGCATTAAGATAACAAGGCAATATAATGATATCCCAACAAGTAAAAAAAAGATGTTCCAATAAGGAACGGCCTCCAATCTTCACCTGCAACTAGCAACGCTATAAGAGGGGCTGAGCAAAGCGGTAACATAGCCAATCAACGGTTTGCTAGGACAATGGTGGGTTAGAGGTTTGACATGGCAATTTGGGAGGCTTGCAAGCAAGTGGTAGGCATCGTAGCATTGGCATAGCAAAAGAGCGAGCAAACTAGCATAGCAAAGATAGTAGTGATTTCGAGGGTATGATCATCTTGCCTGCACAGTTGTCAGAGTTGACTGGATCCTCGAAAGCAAACTCAACGGGCTCCTCGATAGCGAACTCGTCTCCCGGCTCTACCCAAACAAGACAAACAGAAACAAGGATACAATCAACCACGTGCAAACTCAGATAACACGATGCAAAGATGATATGCTATGCGGGATGCGATGCGGGATGCAAAATGCAAGATATGCCAGGAAATGCATGAACCTGGCCTCAACATGGAATTCCAAGTGTGCCACTGGAAAGATGAGATGAAATCTCTTGAAAACGATATAAAGAACGCCGGAATCGGAGTTACGGTTTGGAAATGGCAAGCGATTCAAAAATGACACCGGTCTGTGATTTACAGCAAGTAGGCATCTAAATGCAACGAGATGAACATGCTACAACACTTAAACATGGCATCAAAATACATGGCAGGGAAGAATTCAAGATGCTTAACAAAAGTCTAGCACTGAGCTACGTCCAATTCATCCATTAGGAGGTCCAAACAAGCATGGCAAAAACGCAAATGGTAAAACAGATCTCAGACTTAGTGAAATTAACACTTGTCTGGAATTTCAGATCATATAGCCCTCTTCGGAGCAACAAAACAACATGCTACAGGACATGAACATGACAAAGAAAGACATGGCATGGAGCTACTCAACAAGGTTAACAAAAGTCCCTTAGTGACCTTGAGTCAAAAGGGATCACAAAATATACTAACAAGCACACGAACATAGCAAAAACATAATCAGTTTTCAGACTTAGTGAAAACTGGGACATGCTGAAACATAACTCACGAAGGCATGTTTACGAGCTCGATGCACTCACCATGGTGCAAGTCATGGCAAGACAAGCATACATCCCTTAAGAAGGCACAAAATTCAAGCTAGACATGGCAAGAACAATGGCATAGCATGCACGGATCAACTACAATAACATCGGCAAAATCGCAAACAAGTTGACGATCTGCCCAGATTCGCAACGAAGCAAAAGTAGAGCTCGATTGACTGAAGCTAGGGTGCTCCATAATTGCAAACAAAGACATGGATGGATAGAGCACTACAATATTAACAAAAATCCCTTACTGATCATCCTCAAAAGAGGCATGGATCGCTAGGAAACAACATGAACATATGGCATCGTGAACTAAACAATCCCAGGACTTAGTGAAATTACTAAGTCCCTGAAAACAGAATTAGCAAGTGCACCACTTTGCAAGCTTGCACAAGTCACCACACACATCCTAAAAATATATGGGTTGCACCTCTGGAAAGATGAAAAAACCCTTAACAAAACACATGTAGAACTCACGGGCATAGCATGCACACAATAATCATGGCAAAAATGACAAAAGTGCTAAACGGAGTAACAGATCTGACAATTAACTCAAGTAGCCCTCTTCTAACAGCATTTCGGGCATCACGATGTGCTCAAATTAAAATGATGCAATGGAATGAAATGATGTACCCTCTGAGATGAACATTTTGATATGCTATATGCGCAAATCGGAGCTACGGATGCAAAGTTACGGGGCCGCGAACAGGGGCATATGAACTAAAAATATCCGGGACAGTGAAAAAAACTACCCCTAGGGTTTACTGTAGCAACCCCGATCCAGATCGGATCTCGCGGCACTGTAGCTGGCCGGACCCGAGTTCGCCGGAGTCGGCGTGGAGGAGGGAGGAGGCGGCCGGCGAGGGCGCGGTCGCCGGTGGCCGAGGCGGCGGCGGCGGCGGCCGGAGCTGGGGCGACGCCGGCGAGCTCCTGCGGCGGCTCGGGGCGGCGACCCCAACGACGAGGCGGCGGCGGACCGAGACGGCGGCGGCGGACGGCTGGGCGGCGATGGCCGGGCGGGGCGGCGGCGGCGGCGGAGGCGGCGGCCGGGCCGAGGAGGGAGGCGGCGCGGGGCGGCCGGCTCGCGGGCTCGCGGGGGCCTCGCCTGGGCCGGGCGGGCCGGCGGCGGTGGGAGGTGGCGGCCGCCACGTGGCGACGCACGGGTGGCTGGAGGCGGCGGGCGGACGCTGTCCGGCCCTGTCCGGACACGTCCGACGGCGGTGGCGGATGGATCTAGGGTTTAGGGGGGAGGGAAGACCCGTGAATTTCAGAGGGGGTGTATATATAGGCATAGAGGGAGCTAGGAGAGTCCAAATGAGGTGCGGTTTTCGGCCACGCGATCGTGATCGAACGCTCTAGGACATGGAGCAGAGTTTGGTGGGTTTTGGGCCAAAATGGAGGGGTGTTGGGCTGCAACACTCACGAGGCCTTTTTGGTCCCTCGGTTAACCGTTGGAGTATCAAACGAAGTCCAAATGGTACGAAACTTGACAGGCGGTCTACCGGTAGTAAACCAAGGCCTCTTGGCAAGTCTCGGTCCAATCCGGAAATGTTTAATCCCCACACACGAAAGAAAGATAGATATGACCACCGGAGGAGGACGAAGCGCCGGAATGCAAAACGGACAACGGGGAAAATGCTCGCATGCCTGAGACGAACACGTATGCAAATGCAATGCACATGATGACATGATATGAGATGCATAACAACGACAACAACACACGGAGGCAAAACCCGAACCCGAGAAAATAAAATAACTTAACGCCGGAAACGGCAAGAGTTGGAGTACAAATAGGTAAAGTTACATCCGGGGTGTTACATAACGACTCACCAATCATCGGGCAAGTCAATCAAAGTCCATACTTTGTTCTCATACATGGATCCCATCTCAGATTTCATGGCCTCAAGCCATTTCGCGGAATCTGGGCTCATCAACGCTTCCTCATAGTTTGTAGGTTTGTCATGGTCAAGTAACATGACTTCCAGAACAGGATTACCGTACCATTCTGGTGCGGATCTTACTCTGGTTGACCTACGAGGTTCGTTAGTAACTTGATCAGAAGTTTCATGATCATCATCATTAGCTTCCTAACTTACCGGTGTAGGAATCACTTGAATTGGTTTCAGTGATGAACTACTTTCCAACAAGGGAGCAGGTACAGTTACCTCATCAAGTTCTACTTTCCTCCCACTCACTTCTTTCGAGAGAAACTTCTTCTGTAGAAAGGATCCACTCTTAGCAACAAAGATCTTGCCTTTCAGATCTGTGATAGAAGGTGTACCCAACAATTTCTTTTGGGTATCCTATGAAGACGCACTTTTCTGATTTGGGTTTGAGCTTATCAGGCTGAATCTTTTCATATAAGTATCACAACCCCAAACTTTAAGAAACGACACCTTAGGTTTCTTGCTAAACCACAGTTCATACGATGTCGTCTCAACGAATTTAGATGGTGCCCTTTTTAATGTGAATGCAGCTGTCTCCAATGCATAACCCCAAAATGATAGCGGTAAATCGGCAAGAGACATCATAGATTGCACCATATCTAATAAAGTACGGTTACGATGTTCGGACACACCATTAAGCTGTGGTGTTCCAGGTGGCGTGAGTTGCGAAACTATTCCGCGTTGTTTCAAATGAAGACCAAACTCGTAACTCAAATATTCTCCTCCACGATTAGATTGTAGAAACTTTATTTTCTTGTTATGATGATTTTCCACTTCACTCTAAAATTATTTGAACTTTTCAAATGTTTCAGATTTATGTTTCATCAAGACGATATACCTATATCTTACTCAAATCATCTATGAAGGTTATTAAATAACAATACCTGCCGCGAGCCTCAACACTCATCGATCTGCATACATTAGTATGTATTATTTCCAACAAGTCTATTGCTCGCTCCATTGTTCCGGAGAATGGAGTCTTAGTCATCTTGCCCATGAGGCATGGTTCGCAAGCATCAACTGATTCATAATCAAGTGATTCCAAAAGCCCATCAGTATGGATTTTCTTCATGCGTTTTACACCAATATGACCTAAACGGCAGTGCCGCAAATAAGTTGCACTATCATTATTAACTTTGCATCTTTTGGCTTCAATATTATGAATATGTGTATCACTACGATCGAGATTCAATAAACCATTCACCTTGGGTGTATGACCATTGAAGGTTTTATTCATGTAAACAGAACAACAATTATTCTCTGACTTTAAATGAATAACCGTATTGCAATAAACATGATCAAATCGTATTCATGCTTAACGCAAACACCAAATAACATATATTTAGGTTCAACACTAATCCCGAAAGTATAGGGAGTGTGCGATGATGATCATATCAATCTTGGAACCACTTCCAACACACATCGTCACTTCACCCTTAACTAGTCTCTGTTCATTCTGCAACTCCCGTTTCGAGTTACTAATATTAGCAACTGAACTAGTATCAGATACTGAGGGGTTGCTATAAACACTAGTAAAGTACACATCAATAACATGTATATCAAATATACCTTTGTTCACTTTTCCATCCTTCTTATCCTCCAAATACTTGGGGCAGTTCTGCTTCCAGTGACCAGTCCCTTTGAAGTAGAAGCACTTAGTCTCAGGCTTAAGTCTAGACTTGGGTTCTTCACTTGAGCAGCAACTTGCTTGCCGTTCTTGTTGAAGTTCCCCTTCTTCCCTTTCCCTTTTCTTGAACCTAGTGGTCTTGTCAACCATCAACACTTGATGTTTTTCTTGATTCTACCTTCGTCAATTTTTGTATCACGAAGAGCTTGGGAATCGTTTCCGTTATCCCTTGCATATTATCGTTCATCATGAAGTTATAGTAACTTGGTGATAGTGACTAGAGAATTCTGTCAATCACTATCTTATATGGAAGATTAACTCCCACTTGATTCAAGTGATTGTAGCACTCAAACATTCTGAGCACATGCTCACTAGCTGAGCTATTCTCCTCCATTTTGTAGGCAAAGTACTTGTCAAAGGTCTCATACATTTCGACATGGGCATGAGTCTGAAATACTAATTTCAACTCTTGGAACATCTTATATGCTCCATGGCATTCAAAACATTTTTGAAGTCCCGGTTCTAAGCCGTAAAGCATGGTGCACTAAACTATCAAGTAGTCATCATACCGAGCTTTGCCAAACGTTCATAACGTCTGCATATGCTCCTCCAATAGGTCCGTCACCTAGCAGTGCATCAAGGACATAATTCTTCTGTGCAGCAATGAGGATAATCCTCAGATCATGGATCCAATCTGCATCATTGCTACTAACATCTTTCAATTTATTTTTTCCCTAGGAACATATCAAAAATAAATGGGGAAGCTATGTGCGAGCTATTGATCTACAACATAGATATGCAAATACTATCAGGACTAAGTTCATGATAAATTTAAGTTCAATTAATCATATTACTTAAGAACTCCCACTTAGATAGACATCCCTCTAGTCATCTAAATGATCACGTGATCCAAACCAACTAAGCCATGTCCGATCATCACGTGAGATGGAGTAGTTTTCAATGGTGAACATCACTATGTTGATCATATCTACTATATGATTCATGCTCGACCTTTCGGTCTTAGTGTTCCGAGGCCATATCTGCATATGCTAGGCTTGTCAAGTTTAACCCGAGTATTCTGCGTGTGTAAAACTGTCTTACACCCGTTGTAGATGAACGTTGAGCTTATCACACCCGATCATCATGTGGTGTCTCGGCACGGCGAACTTTGGCAACGGTGCATACTCAGGGAGAACACTTTTACCTTGAAATTTAGTGAGAGATCATCTTATAATGCTACTGTCAAACAAAGCAAAATAAGATGCATAAAGGATAAACATCACATGCAATCAATATAAGTGATATTATATGGTCATCATCATGTTGTGCCTTTGATAGCTATCTCCAAAGCACCATCATGATCACCATCGTCACCGGTACGACACCTTGATCTCCATCGTACCATCATTGTCGTCTCACCATCTATTGCTTCTATGACTATCACTACCGCTTAGTGATAAAGTAAAGCAATTACAGGGCGATTGCATTGCATACAATAAAGCGACAACCATATGGCTCCTGCCAGTTGCCGATAACTCTGTTACAAAACATGATCATCTCATACAATAAATATAGCATCATGTTTTGACCATATCACATCACAACATGCCCTGCAAAAACAAGTTAGACGTCCTCTACTTTGTTGTTGCAAGTTTTACGTGGCTGCTATGGGCTGAGCAAGAACCGTTCTTACCTACGCATCAAAACCACAAAGATAGTTCATCAAGTTAGTGTTGTTTTAACCTTCTCAAGGACCGGGCGTAACAACACTTGGTTCAGCTAAAGTTGGAGAAACTGACACCTGCCAGCCACCTGTATGCAAAGCACATCGGTAGAACCAGTCTCGCGTAAGCATATGCGTAATGTTGGTCCAGGCCGCTTCAACCAACAATACCGCCGAACCAAAGTATGACATGCTGGTAAGCAGTATGACTTGTATCGCCCACAACTCACTTGTGTTCTACTCGTGCATATAATTTCAAAATTTTCCTACGCACACGCAAGATCATGGTGATGCATAGCAACGAGAGGGGAGAGTATGTCTACGTACCCTCGTAGACCGACAGCGGAAGCATTTATCAACGCGGTTGATGTAGTCGTACACCTTCACGATCCATCCCGATCAAGTACCGAACGTACGGCACCTCCGTGTTCAGCACACGTTCAGCTCGATGATGTTCACGTGCTTCTTGATCCAGCAAGAGGGGCGAAGTGGTATATGAGTTCCGGCAGCACGACGTCGTGGTGACGGTGTTGGTGAAGAGCAATCTCCGCAGGGCTTCGCCTAAGCACTATGAAAACTATTACGGAGTATAAACTAGAGGGGATGGGGTTGCCGGCACACGGCTTGGTGTTTCTTGATGTATTGGGTGCTAGCCCTACCCCTCTATTTATATGTTGAGCCTTAGGGTCGAAACTTGGAGTAAAAGCCTCCACAAAGTTGGTTTCACCCGAAAGGCAAGAGTCCTTCTCGGACTCCAGGGCCAGACGCCAGGGTTCCCGGCGTCCCAGACGCTAGGGACCCTGGCGTCTGGCCCCTGGACTCCGCAAAACTTCCTTTTGCGCTTTCCAAAAACCTTGTGGGCTTTCCCCTTTGGCCCAAATAAAGTGTTCTCGTACCCAAACATTTCGGGAAACGCCCGGAACCCCTTCCAGTGAATTGCGGAACCCTTCCGGAGACCAAACACTATTATCCCATATATCAAACTTTATCTCCGGACCATTCTGGAGTTCCTCGTCATGTCCGTGATCTTACCCGGAACTCCGAACAACATTCGGTTACGAACATACATAACTCATAAATACTATATCGTCAACGACCGTTAAACGTGCGGACCCTACGGGTTCGAGAACTATGTAGACATGACCAAGACACTTCTCTGGTCAATAACCAATAGCGGAACCTGGATGCCCATATTGGCTCGTACATATTCTACGAAGATCTTTATCGGTTGAACCGCATAATAACATACGTTGTTCCCTTTGTCATCGGTATGTTACTTGCCCGAGATTCGGTCGTCAGTATCTCAATACCTAGTTCAATCTCGTTACAGGCAAGTCTCTTTACTCGTTCTATAATGCATCATCCCGCAACTAACTCATTAGTTACATTGCTTGCAAGGCGTATAGTGATGTGCATTACTGAGAGGGCCCAGAGATACCTCTCCGACAATCGAAGTGACAAATCCTAATCTCGATCTATGCCAACTCAACAAGTACCTTTGGAGACACCTGTAGAGCACCTTTATAATCACCCAGTTATGTTGTGATGTTTGGTAGCACACAAAGTGTTCCTCCGGTAATCGGGAGTTGCATAGTCTCATAGTCATAGGAACATGTATAAGTCATGAAGAAAGCAATAGCAGTAAACTAAAACGATCAAGTGCTAAGATAACAGAATGGGTCAAGTCAATCACATCATTCTCCTAATGATGTGATCTCATTTATCAAATGACAACTCATGTCCATGGTTAGGAAACATAACCATCTTTTATCAACGAGCTAGTCAAGTAGAGGCATACTAGTGACACTCTGTTTGTCTATGTATTCACACATGTATTATGTTTCCGGTTAATACAATTCTAGCATGAATAATAAACATTTATCATGATATAAGGAAATATAAATAATAACTTTATTATTGCCTCTAGGGCATATTTCCTTCACACACCGCGTCTCTTTCTTCGCAAGGGGCTATGATGATTCTGCCGCTTTCCGGCATCTTGAGGATGTTGTATCCATGGGGGGTGACTGCCATGAATTTGGTCAGTGGTGGGTACCCGAGGATGGCATTGTACGGCAGGCGGATGTGGGCGACATCGAAGTCGACGAGCTCGGTGTGGTAGTTGTCGCACTGACCGAAGGTGACAGGGAGGCGAACTTGCCATATCGGGTGGTGGAGCTGTCTATCACTCCTGAGAAAGGCTTGGTGGGCTGGAGCTGATCGTATGGCACTTGAAGGCTGTCGAACGTCTCAATGGACAAGACACTGAGCCCTGCGCCGCCGTCGATGAGGGTCTTGGTGACTTGGACATTACTGATGACGGGTGAATAGAGCATCGAAAGGACGCCAGCAGTTGCCACACATTTGAGCTGGTCTGCCAAGCTAAAGGTGATGTCGTACTTGGACCTCCTGAGCGGGCGTGTACCTTCGAGCTTGGGGAGGGTTGCATTCACTTCACGAGAAAACTGCTTGAAGATGCACTGTGAGGCTGGGGCCTGAGCGCCATCCAAGATGCAGGTGATGGCGCGCGGCTCCTGGAATCCCCCAGCCCCTTCGTCCTGTTGATGGTCGTCGTTCCTCCTTGGCGGCGGCAGCGGAGGGAGACCAGGGTTGCCCTGAGGACGGTCCTCGCGAGGTTGGTCCCTCTAGGCTCCCTCACGAGGCTGGTCCTGCCAGCGATCCTCGCGAGGCTAGTCGCGCCACTCTTGGCGAGGGTCACGGTCGTCCCAGCGTCCTCCACCTCGTCCACCTCTTCGGCCATATCCCCGGTCGCTGCGCTCGGGGCGTCGACCGAATCACCCGTCTCGAATGGCCCTTAGCTCTTGACAATCATTGGTGTTGTGCGTGGGCACGTTGTGGAAGGCGCAGAACTTACGGCTGCCCTTGGACGACTCGGGAAGATCTCGGCCGCGCTTGGTGTCCGGTTCTGCTGCGAGTACGACCACTCCTTTGTGCTTCATGTCCTTGTCCTTATCCTTCTTCTCCTCTGGATCCGCAGCGGGGAGCTCGAGGAGGGAGAGGCGCCCCTCCTCAGCTCTTGCACAGTTGGTCGCTATGTTGAACAGCTCCAAAGTTGTGCACATCTCCTCATGGATGGCGAGCTCCTCCTTCATCTTGATGTCGCGGGCGCCGTCGGAAAATGTTGAGATGATGGCCTCGTCCGTCACCTTGGGGATCTTGATACGCGCGCTGTTGAAGCGCTGGATGCACTTCTGCAGGGTTTCTCTAGGTTGTTGCTTGATGCGGCACAGGTCACCCGCGACCGGGGGGCGGTCACGAGTGACCAGGAAGTTGGCAATAAAGTGGTTGCGCATCTCATCTCAGGAGGAAATCGAGCCTGGGGGCAGGTTCAGGAGCCATGAGCAGGCGCCGTCCTTGAGAGCCATGGGAAACCATTTCACCATGACCTTTTCATCGCCGTTGGCCGCCTCGATGCTCAGCTCGTAGAGCTGCAAGAACTCTGCAGGGTCGGGGTGCCATTGTAGCGAGGGGGTAGATCCGGCTATGCTTGATGCCTCGGGACTCCTCGTCTATGCTTGCCTATTTATCACCAAAGAGGAAATGAGGACACTGCGCGCTGGCGCCCGCCTGGCTCCAGTCGTCATGGCTTGCGACACAGAAACCTCACGAGGTGTCCCGTGCCTTGATCTCTCCGCCCCTCGTGATCCATCCTGGTGAGGCCACCCCTGAGGAGGTCTTGCATCGTCCGCCTCGTGAGGCTTGGCCCCTCGCGAGGGTATTGAGTGTTTGTTGGTGAAGATGGGCCGTACAGGGCCACTGGTGGAGCCACACTTCAGGCCGCAGGCAGGCAAGTCTGGGGACCCCCGTTCCCAGAACACCGACAAATACTCAAGTTAAACTTGACGAGCCTAGCATATGCATATATGGCCTGGGAACACCGAGACCGAAAGGTCAAGCGTGAATCATATAGTAGATATGATCAACATAGTGATGTTCACCATTGAAAACTTTTCCATCTCACATGATGATCGGACATGGTTTAGTTGATATGGATCACGTGATCATTTAGATGTAGAGGGATGTCTATCTAAGTGGGAGTTCTTAAGTAATATGATTAATTGAACTTTAATTTAGATGACTGAGCGGGCGCCGTCCTTGAGAGCCATGGGAAAGCATTTCGCCATGACCTTTTCGTCGCTGTTGGCCGCCTCGATGCTCAGCTCGTAGAACTACAAGAACTCCACAGGGTCAGGGGTGATGTCATAGCGAGGAGGCAGATTTGGCTTGAACTTGCCCAGCCAGACGATGCTACGCAGCTCAGGAGTGAAGGCGCGGCAGCCCGCCATGGCCACCAGGGCCCGTCATGGAGGCGGAGCTTGACCTTGGTGTCCCTGCGCCGCCACAGCAAGTGGCACATGGCCCTGCCGCATCAAGCGATCCTGACATGGTGGTGCTGGAAGCGGTGGAGTGTTTTCTTGCACACGGGGAACCTCCTGGCAACTTCTTTCTTCGTGCGCGGGCACATGGCGCGGTGGATCACACCGCTGGGCCACGCATCTTGGAGCGAGGACGCCGTCTTGACGCGGGGGAGGCTGAGGCGCTCCATGAGCCGCATGCGTCGGCGCGAGGGCGCCATCTTGGTACTGAGGGGACGGAGGTGCTCCATGAGCCACATCGCCCGCAGCCGGGGGCGGGCGAGGCAGCGAGAGGGATGGTGCGGGAGAGCCCCCTACGGTGCTAATGAGCTCGACGATGCGGTCCAACCAGTCCTCATAGAGGTCGTCGACCAGACGGTAGCGCAGCAGCTCACGCGCCATGAGCAGCGTGGCCTGCGCGTCCGTGGGGGCGCGGTGAGCGTGAGACGATGAGATGGCCGGAGTCAGCGATGAGGTGGCAGTGCGACCGTCACGGCGCACGGAGGGGTGCTTCGAAGAGGCTTGCTGCTCGTTTTCCGCTGGGTCGGTGGCGGCGTTGGTGGCGGGTGACGGAGAATGACGGGGAGGCCCGCCGACAGGGGCTGTCTGAGCGACACAGGTGGCGAGAGCGGCCCGGCGCTCAGCGCGGGCCCGACGAGCATCGGCCATGAACTTGGCGGAGTGGTGAAGCACGGATCGACGAAGAGGAAAGCTTAAGCGCACCCCTACCTGGCGCGCCAAATGTCGGATTTAGGGTTCCGGCAAAACCCTTGAGGTTCAAACACTGGGGTGCGCACAAATATCTCTCCCCCTCTCTAGCTCGCACACTCCACGATCTCACGGCCTAACTCGACGAACCCAAAGAACACGAGACACAAGATTTATACTGGTTCGGGCCACCGTTGTGGTGTAATACCCTACTCCAGTGTGGTGTGGTGGATTGCCTCTTGGGCTGAGAATGAACAGTTACAAGGGAAGAACAACCTCATGAGGAGAGGTGTTCTTGTGCTTGGTGAACTTGAGTGGCTGGGGATGATCTAGATCCGATCCCCTTCTATGGTGGTGGCTAGTCCTATTTATAGAGGCCCTAGTCCTACTCCCAAATATTAGGCAGGAAGGGATCCCACAACGGCGAAATTCAAAGGGAGACAACTAGTACAAGCTATCTTGACAAAAGTAGACTTCGCCTGCCAAAGGCTCTGGTGGTGACGCCGTCTTGGGCTCCATGGTGACCTCTGTCCTGCCGTCCTGCTGGTCTTAGTCTTGTTGCACCGATATGGAAACCTTTACCTGATGCCTCGGGACTCCTCGTCTATGCTTGCCTCTTTAGCACCAAAGAGGAAACGAGGACACTTCGCGCTGGCGCCCGCCTAGCGCCAGTCGTCATGGCTTGCGTCACAGAAACCTCACGAGGTGTCCCGTGCCTTGATCTCTCCGCCCCTCGCTAGCCAGCCTGGCGAGGCCGCCCCTGAGGAGGTCTTGCATCGCCCGCCTCATGAGGCTTGGCCCCTCGTGAGGGTCTTGAGTGTTTGCTGGTGAAGATGGGCCGTACAGGGCCGCTAGTGGATTCACGCTGCGGGCCACAGGCAGGCAAGTCTGGGGCCCCCTGTTCCTAGAACGCCGACAGTAGCCCCCGGGCCCAAGGCGCGCTCGGCCTTGGCTTCAAGGTGAATCCAAAGGGCAAGCGCGGAGCGCCGCGGGCCCCATCATCCTGCGGCCACGGTGGGCGTGTGGCGACAGATTGGATGTGGGCGTCTCCGCTTCCCCACGCTGCCTCGGCAACTGCCCGTTTGACAAAAGGATGGTGCAGGCAACGCTTGCCTTCATTGCTTTCCTTCGCCTTGCTCCAGATCCCCTCTCTCGCTCCTCGCTTCCGAAATCTCCAGATCTGCTCCGATCTCCTTCCGAGCTTCCGACCAATGGCGCCCCGAAAGCCCAAGGTTGATTCGCCGCCTGCCTGGTATGAGCCGGCTCTGGAGGAGCCCAATGTCTCGGCGAAGAACCTTGCCGCCACGCGTCTGCAGACGGTGGGGGAGAACAACGAGAAGGGGAAGACCGAGCTCCGGGCTGGCTCCGCCGTGCCCGAGGCTTCGAAGAGCTCCTTCTACCCCTTCTTCTTGAGCAGCGTCGTCGCCGGCCTTGTTCCCCCCTTCTCCGACTTCTTCTATGCAGTCCTCCAACACTACGGGTTATAGGCTCTCCACCTCCATCCCAACTCCATTCTTATCTTGTGAATCTTTGCCTTCTACTTCGAGGCGTATGTCGGGGTGATGCCGTCCGTGGCACTGCTGCGCCATTTCTTCTTCCTCTGAATCAACGACAGCCACACCATGGGGTGCGCCAACTTCGTCGCAGTTGGCAAGGCCAACGCGATCTCGAAGGCCGGCAAGAAGGATGATGGCTTCCGGAGCAAGTGGGTTATGATGGATGCCAAGTGTGTCCACCCACGACTGAAGCTACCGACGGAGATGCCCCAGTCTGACGAGGGGTGGTCTCGCGCGAAGCCTACGGACGACCGGGCGAAGGCGGTGCTGGAGAAGATGACCGTCTCCCTGAGGCCGGGCAACGCGAAGGCGGCTGATGACCCACAAGTGTAGGGGATCTATCATAGCTTTTTCGATAAGTAAGAGTGTCAAACCCAACGAGGAGCAGAAGGAAATGATAAGCAGTTTTCAGTAAGGTATTCTCTGCAAGCACTGAAATTATCAGTAACAGATAGTTTTGTGATAAGGTAATTTGTAACGAGTAGCAAGTAATAAAAGTAAGTAAGGTGCAGCAAGATGGCCCAATGCTTTTTTCAGCAAAGGACAATCCTGAGGACACATGGGAATTATCGTCAAGCTAGTTTTCATCACGTTCATATGATTCGCGTTCGGTACTTTGATAATTTTATATGTGGGTGGACCGGTGCTTGGGTACTGCCCTTACTTGGACAAGCATCCCACTTATTATTAACCCCTATTGCAAGCATCCACAACTACAACAGAAGTATTAAGGTAAACCTAACCATAACATGAAACATATGGATCCAAATTAGCCCCTTACGAAGCAACGCATAAACTAGGGCTTAAGCTTGTGTCACTCTAGAAACCCATCATCTACTTATTACTTCCCAATGCCTCCCTCTAGGACCAAACAATGGTGAAGTGTCATGTAGTCGACGTTCACATGACACCACTAGAGGGATGACAACATACATCTCATCAAATATCGAACGAATACCAAATTCACATGACTACTTATAGCAAGACTTCTCCCATGTCCTCAGGAACAAACATAACTACTCACAAATCATATTCATGTTCATAATCAAAGGGGTATTAATATGCATAATGGATCTGAACATATGATCTTCCACCAAGTAAACCAACTAGCATCAACTACAAGGAGTAATCAACACTACTAGCAACCCACAGGTACCAATCTGAGGTTTGGATACAAAGATTGCATACAAGAGATGAACTAGGGTTGAGATGGTGCTGGTGAAGATGTGGATGGAGATTGACCCCCTCCCCATGAGAGGATCGTTGGTGATGACGATGGTGATGATTTCCCCCTCCCGGAGGGAAGTTTCCCCAGCAGAACATCTCTGCCGGAGCCCTAGATTGGTCCGCCTCGTGGCAGCGGAGTTTCTTCCCGAAAGCTTGCTTATGATTTTTTTCTCGACTAAAGATTCCATATAGCCAAAGATGGACATCGGAGGGCCATCCGGGGGCCCACGAGGCAGGGGGCTCGCCTAGGGGGGTAGGGTGCGCCCCCACCCTCGTGGACGGTGGGTGGCCCCCCTCTGGTACTTCTGTCGCCCAATATTTTTTATATATTCTGAAACGTGCTCCCGTGAAGTTTCATGACTTTTGGAGATGTGCAGAATAGGTCTCTAATATTTGCTCCTTTTCCAGGCCAGAATTCTAGCTACCGGCATTCCCCCTCTTCATGTAAACCTTGTAAAATAAGAGAGAATAGGCATAAGTATTTTGACATAATGTGTAATAACAGCCCATAATGCAATAAATATCGATATAAAAGCATGATGCAAAATGGACGTATCAACTCCCCCAAGCTTAGACCTCGCTTGTCCTCAAGCGAAAGCCGAAATTGAAAAATATGTCCACATGTTTGGAGATAGAGGTATCGATAAAAATAAAATACGGACATGAGGGCATCATGATCATTCTTAGAACATCAATATATATATATATATATTGTCATATGATCTCTTATGTTAAAGTAACAATTCAATCACAATTTCAAGTATGAATCATAAACTTCATTGAGAACCAACAAACTCTAATCTCAGTCATTGAGGCAATTGCAATTTATCATAACATAGGAAAGAGTCAATATAAGAGCTTTTCAGCAAGTCCACATACTCAACTATCATTTAGTCTTTCACAATTGCTAACACTCCCGCAATATTTATGGGTATGAAGTTTTAATCGGACACAGAGAAAGATAGGGGCTTATAGTTTTGCCTCCCGACGCTTTACCTCAAGGGTAATGTCAACAATAATAGTTCATGAAAACTCACATCCAATTAGCTATATATATCAGGATCTTTCCAACACATTGTGCTTGCCAAAGGATAAAACGTAAAAAGGAAAGGTGAATATCACCATGACTCTTTGCGTGAAGTATAAGACAAGAATAAAAGATAGGCCCTTCGCAGAGGGAAGCAGAGGTTGTCATGCGCTTTTATTGTTGGATGCACAAAATCTTAATGCAAAAGAATGTCACTTTATATTGCCACTTGTGATATGAACCTTTATTATGCAGTCCGTCATTTTTATTGCTTCCACATCACAAGATCTTATAAAGCTTATTTTCTCCACACTAATAAGTCATACATATTTAGAGGGAAATTTTTTATTGCATGCACCGAAGACAACTTACTTGAAGGATCTTACTCAATCCATAGGTAGATATGGTGGACTCTCATGGCAAAAACGGGTTTAGGGATATTTGGAAGCACAAGTAATATCTCCACTTGGTGCAAAGAAATTGGCTAGCATGAGAGGGAAAGGAAATCTCAACGTGTTGGATGATCCATGACAATATAATTTATCTCACATGTAAGAAAACATAACCCAGTACGTTGTCTTCCTTGTCCAATGTCAACTCTTTAGCATGTCATATTTTAATGAGTGCTCACAATCATAAAAGGTGTCCAGGATTGTATATTTATATGTGAAAACCTCTCTTTCTTTATTACTTCCTATTAATTGCAACGATGACCAAAACTATGTTTGTCAACTCTCAACAACTTTTATTCGTCATACTCTTTATATGTGAGCTCATTACTCTCCATAAGATCCATATGATCTCTTTATTTCTTCTCTTTTATTTTATTCCCTCAAGATCATAGCAAAATAAACAAGCCCTTGACTAAACACTAATCATTATTATATATAGCTCACGGACTCGAATACATAAGAAGATCATAAAGCAAAACTCACAACTAGATCATACTAAAACTTTATTCTACTAGATAAAGATATTATCAAAAAGGATCGAACTAAGAAAAATGGTAAAGATAAAAGTGATGGTGATACAATACCGGGGCACTCCCCCAAGCTTGGCAGTTGCCAAGGGGAGTGCCCATACCCATGTGTTTATGCTTCCTTCCTCGGAGGTGGTGATGAAGGAGTTGTTGATGATGTAGCCTTGTCGTCCATCTTCCAAGGCATAGGCTCACCATCATAGAAGGATGATCGAGTCTCCAGGATCCTCAAATCTGTAGCCAAACTTATCCTCTTGAATCTATATTCATACTCACAGTTTTGGTTTTGCAGGTCATAGATCTGGTATTGGAGGCACTCGATTTTCTCATCAAGGTTGAAGATGGCCTCCCCAATGTCCTTGGCGTCCAGCTTTTGGTTGTTGGTGAACTCATGATCATTATGTGATTGGAGTCGAGTCCACGCTCCACCATTTCCTGACACTTGAAAACTTGTTGCTCCATTGCCTCGAGCCTTGTCTCCACGCTTCCGGTCCTCCTTGGTCCCTCAACATCGCGGATGTGTAACAACCCCTCACGCATCTCAATGGTTTGAGGGTGTTGCGCACCTCTGCGAGGTAGGGGTTGATGACCTTCTTGAAGAACTTGTCCTTGGGGGCACTTGAAGACGACATGGCGACCTAGATCTGTCAGGAAAACAACTCGAAACAAAGACAGGAGATATTTGCATGATACGGTGGTCAAAACCTTTGGGAGATTATATAATGAATTTTTACCGACCATAAGAAGTATTGTGCAAGAAAACAGAGTCCAGAGGGCACACGAGGTGCCCACGAGGCAGGGGGCGCGCCCTCCACCCTCGTGGAAGCCTCGTGCCCTTTCCGGTCTGCTTCTTATTTTCCTATTTTTCTAAATATTCCAAAACGGAGAAAAATTGCCATTAGAACTGTTTTGGAGTCGGTTTACTTACTGTACCACGCACCTATTCCTTTTCGGAGTCTGAAACGTTCCGGAAAGTGTCCCTTATGTATTCCTCTGGGGTTATGGTTTCAATAATATTAGTTTCAACATCTATGGGATTACCTGAGATATAATGTTTAATTCTTTGACCGTTCACCACCTTCGAATTTGTGCCTTCGAAGTTGTTGATTTTTATGGCACCGAAACGGTAGACCTCCTCGATAACGTAAGGACCTTCCCATTTAGAGAGAAGTTTGCCTGCAAAAAATCTTAAACGAGAGTTGAATAGCAACACATAATCACCTACCTTAAATTCACGCTTTTGTATCCTTTTGTCATGCCATCTTTTAACTTTTTCTTTGAACGGCTTGGCATTCTCAAAAGCCTGGGTTCTCCATTCATCAAGTGAGCTAATGTCAAATAACCTCTTCTCACCGGCAAGTTTGAAGTCATAATTGAGCTCTTTAATAGCGCAATATGCCTTATGTTCTAATTCAAGAGGTAAGTGACATGCTTTTCCATAAACCATTTTGTATGGAGACATACTCATAGGATTTTTATATGCAGTTCTGTAAGCCCATAATGCATCATCAAGTTTCTTGGACCAATTATTTCTAGATCTATTAACATACTTTTGCAAAATTAATTTAAGCTCTCTGTTGCTAAGTTCTACTTGACCACTAGATTGTGGATGATATGGAGATGCAATTCTATGATTAACATCATACTTAGCAAGCATTTTACGAAAAGCACCATGAATAAAATGTGAACCACCATCAGTCATTAAATATCTAGGGACTCCAAACCTCGGAAAAATAACTTCTTTAAGCATCTTAATAGAGGTGTTATGATCAGCACTACTAGTTGGAATAGCTTCTACCCACTTAGTAACGTAATCAACATCAACTAAAATATGTGTATACCCATTGGAGGAAGGAAAAGGTCCCATATAATCAAAGACCCAAACATCAAATGGTTCAATAACAAGTGAATAATTCATACGCATTTCTTGACATCTACTAATATTACCAATTCTTTGACATTCATCACAAGATAAGACAAACTTACGGGCATCCTTGAAGAGAGTAGGCCAATAAAAACCGGATTGCAATACCTTGTGTGCAGTTCTATCTCCGGCGTGGTGTCCTCCATAAGCCTCGGAGTGACACTTGCGTAAGATCTGTTCCCGTTCATGCTCAGGTACACAACGTCTAATAACACCACTTACTCCTTCTTTATAAAGATGTGGGTCATCCCAAAAGTAATGTCTTAAATCATAGAAGAACTTTTTCTTTTGCTGCTATGTGAAACTAGGTGGTATAAATTTAGCAACAATGTAATTAGCATAATCAGCATACCATGGAGCAGTACGAGAAGCATTTATGACAGCTAACTGTTCATCAGGAAAGCTATCTCAGCTCCCTTTCTATCAATAATATGCAAATCAAATCCTTGTAGCAAGAGAACCCATCTAATAAGTCTAGGTTTAGCATCTTTCTTTTCCATAAGATATTTAATAACAGCATGATCAGTGTGAATAGTTACTTTAGAATCAACAATATAAGGTCTGAACTTATCACATGCAAATACAACTGCTAAGAATTCTTTTTTAGTGGTAGCATAATTTCTCTGGGCATTGTCTAGAGTTTTGCTAGCATATTGAATAACATTTAATTTTTTATCAACTCTTTGTCCTAGAACAGCACCTACAGCATAATCACTAGCATCACACATGATTTCAAAGGGTAAATTCAAATCAGGAGGCTGAACGATAGGTTCAGAAATCAAGGCTTTCTTAAGTATTTCAAATACTTCTACACAATCATCATCAAAGACAAAATGAATATCTTTTTGTAATAGGTTAGTCAGAGGCCGGGAATTTTTTGAGAAGTCCTCAATGAACCTCCTATAAAACCGGCATGACCAAGGAAACTTCTTATACCTTTGATGTCCTTGGGACACGACATCTTTTCAATAGCATCAACTTTAGCTTTGTCAACTTCAATACCTCTTTCAGAAATTTTATGCCCCAAGACAATACCTTCATTAACCATAAAGTGGCACTTCTCCCAATTCAAGACAAGGTTAGCTTCTTCACATCTCTACAAAACTCGATCAAGGTTGGTCAAGCAATCATCAAAAGAGGATCCATAAACAGAGAAATCATCCATGAAAACTTCACAAATCTGTTCACAAAAGTCAGAGAATATAGCCATCATGCATCTTTTAAAGGTAGCAGGTGCATTACATGAACCAAAAGGCATACGTCTATAAGCAAAGGTACCGAAAGGGCATGTAAAAGTAGTCTTTTCTTGATCATCGGCTGACACGGGTATTTGAGAGAAACCAGAGTAACCATCCAGAAAGAAAAAATGTGTATGTTTGGATAATCTTTCTAGCATTTGATCAATGAAAGGCAAAGGGTAATGATATTGTTTAGTAGCTTTATTTAATTTGCGGAAATCAATCACCATCCTATAACCTGTAATAATTCTTTGCGGATCAATTCATCATTATCATTAGGAATGACAGTAATACCTCCCTTCTTAGGGACACAATGGACAGGGCTTACCAACTGACTATCAACAACGGGATAAATTATACCTGCTTCAAGGAGGTTTAATATTTCCTTTCTTACCACTTCTTTCATCTTAGGATTTAGCCGTCGTTGGTGATCAATAACTGGTTTGGCGTCTTTCTCAAAATTTATTTTGTGTTGACATAGAGTGGGACTAATGCCCTTAAGATCATCAAGAGTATATCCAATAGCAGCACGGTGCTTCTTTAGAGTTTTCAATAATTTCTCTTCTTCATGCTCTAAAAGGTTAGCACTAATAATAACAAGATATATCTTATTTTCATCAAGGTAAGCATATTTAAGAGTATCGGGCAATGGTTTAAGCTCAAACACGGGATCACCCTTGGGTGGAGGAGGATCCCCTAGGATTTCAACAGGCAAGTTGTGTTTCAGAGTAGGTCCCTATTTAAAGAATACTTCATCTATTTCCCTTCTTTCATTCATAAACATATCGTTGTCATGGTCTAGCAAATATTGTTCTGAAGGATCAGTAGGAGGCACGGCAATAGAAGCAAGACCAATAATTTCATCTTTACTAGGCAATTCTTTATCATGGGGTTGTCTACGAAATTTAGCAAAATTAAACTCATGAGACATATCCCCTAAACCAACAGAAACAATATCCTTATTGCAGTCTATCTTAGCATTAACAGTATTCAAGAAGGGTCTACCAAATATAATGGGACAAAAGTCATCTTGTGGGGAACCGAGAACAAGAAAATCAGCAGGGTATTTAACTTTCCCACACAAGACTTCAACATCTCTAACAATCCCAACTGGTGAAATAGTATCTCTATTGGTAAGCTTAATTGTAACATCAATCTCTTCTATCTCAGCAGGTGCAATATCATGCATAATTTCTTGGTATAAGGAATGAGGTATTGCACTTGCACTAGCACCCATATCACATAAGCCATGATAACAATGATCTCCTATTTTAACAGAAATAACAGGCATGCCCACAACAGGTCTATGTTTATTTTTAGTATCAGGTCTAGCAATTCTAGCAGATTCATTGCAGAAGTAAATAACATGCCCATCAATACTATCGGCCAAGATATCTTTAACCATAGCAATTTTAGGTTAAACTTTTGTGTGTCCTAATATTACTTTTGTTGACTGCAGTTGAACCTTTAGCATGATCCTTTATTCTAACAGGGAAAGGTGGCTTCTCAATATAAGCAGTAGGAACAACTGGATCATTGTAAGTGATAGTCTTTTCTTAAACTTTAATAGGTGCAACTACTTTTACATCAGTGGGAGGATTATATTTAAACCACTTCTCCTTTGGGAGATCAACATGAGTAGCAAAGGATTCACAAAAAGAAGCTACTATCTCAGAGTTAATTACATATTTAGTGCTAAATTCACGGAAAGCATCGGTATCCATAAAAGATTTAACACAATCAAACTTAGGTGTTATACCTGACTCCTTACCTTTTTCGAGGTCCCAATCTTCAGAGCTGTGTTTAATTCTTTCCAATAAATCCCATTTTAATTCAATAGTCTTCATCATAAAAGATCCAGTACAAGAAGTATCGAGCATGGAGCGATTACCGAGAGAAAGCCGAGCATAATTTTTTTGAATAATCATTTCTCTTGAGAGCTCATGATTGGGGCATGAATATAACATTGACTTAAGCGTCCCCCAAGCTTGAGCGATGCTTTCTCCTTCGCGAGGCCAAAAATTATATATATATATAATTACGATCACAATGAACAAGATGCATAGGATAAAACTTGTGATGAAATTCCAATTTCAATCGCTTGTAGTCCCATGATCCCATATCATCACATAGCCTATACCATGTCAATGCCTCTCCCTTCAAAGATAAAGGGAAGACCTTCTTCTTGATAACATCATCGGGCATACCTGCAAGCTTAAATAATCCACAAACATCATCCACATAGATTAAGTGTAAATCGGGATGCAATGTTCTATCTCCTGCAAATGGATTAGCTAGCAGTTTCTCTATCACACCCGAAGGAATTTTGAAGTGAACATTTTTAGTAGGTTCAGTAGGTTCAGGAGAAACTCTTTGCTCTACTGGTCGAGGTGAAAATACCTCGAACAAGCCCTTCAAAGGATTATGTTCCATAGTAACAAGTGACAGTAAATTTCAGGACACTATATAAATTTTTCCTTACCAAATTCCACCTACCAAAGGCGCTTCACTCCCGGCAACGGCGCCATAAAAGAGTCTTGATGACCCACAAGTGTAGGGGATCTATCTAGACTTTTTGGTAAGTAAGATTGTCAAACCCAACGAGGAGCAAAAGGAAATGATAAGCAGTTTTCAGTAAGGTAGTCTCTGCATGCACTGAAATTATCGGTAACAGATAGTTTTGTGATAAGGTAATTTGTAACGAGTAGCAAGTAATAAAAGTAAATAAGGTTCAGCAAGATGGCCCAATCCTTTTTGCAGCAAAGGACAAGCCTGAACAAACTCTTATATGAAGGAAATCGCTCCCGAGGACACATGGGAATTATCGTCAAGCTAGTTTTCATCACGTTCATATGATTCACGTTCGGTACTTTGTTAATTTGATATGTGGGTGGACCGGTGCTTGGGTACTGCCCTTACTTGGACAAGCATCCCACTTACGATTAACCTCTATTGCAAGAATCCGCAATTACAACAGAAATATTAAGGTAAAGCTAACCATAGCATGAAACATATATATGGATCCAAATCAGCCCCTTACGAAGAAACACATAAACTAGGGTTTAAGCTTATGTCACTCTAGCAACCCATCATCTACTTATTACTTCCCAATGCCTCCCTATAGGCCCAAACAATGGTGAAGTGTCATGTAGTCGACGTTGACATCACACCACTAGAGGGATGACAACATACATCTCATCCAAAATATCGAACGAATACCAAATTCACATCACTACTTATAGCAAGACTTCTCCCATGTCCTCAGGAACAAATGTAACTACTCACAAAGCATATTCATGTTCATAATCAGAGGGGTATTAATATGCATAACGGATCTGAACATATGATCTTCCACCAAGTAAACCAACTAGCATCAACTACAAGGAGTAATCAACACTACCAGCAAACCACAGGTACCAATCTGAGGTTTGGATACAAAGATTGGATACAAGAGATGAACTAGGGTTTGAGATGAGATGGTGCTGGTGAAGATGTTGATGGAGATTGACCCCCTCCCGATGAGAGGATCATTGGTGATGATGATGGTGATGATTTCCCCCTCCCAGAGGGAAGTTTCCCTGGCAGAACAGCTCTGTCGGAGCCCTAGATTGGTTCCGCCAAGGTTCCGCCTCATGGAGGCGGAGTTTCTTCCCGAAAGCTTGCTTATGATTTTTTTTCTCGACGAAAGACTCCATATAGCCAAAGATGGGCATCGAAGGGCCACCAGGGGGCCCACGAGGCAGGGGGCGCGCCCCCCACCCTCGTGGACGGTGGGAGGCCCCCCTCTGGTACTTCTTTCGCCCAATATTTTTTTATCTATTATGAAACGTGCTCCCGTGAAGTTTCAGGACTTTTGGAGATGTGCAGAATAGGTCTCTAATATTTTATCCTTTTCCAGCCTAGAATTCCAGCTGCCGGCATTCCCCCTCTTCATGTAAACCTTGTAAAATAAGAGAGAATAGGCATAAGTATTGTGACATAATGTGTAATAACAGCCCATAATGCAATAGATATCGATATAAAAGCATGATGCAAAATGGACGTATCAGCGGCGAAGTTGACGGGGGCATGCTCCTGAGGGAGTTCCTGACGCTGCGGGTGGCTCCTCTCTAGGTGTGCTCGCGCCCCTTGTGGACGCTCGGGGATGGAGAGGACAAGCTTTGCCTGAGTCCGGAGGTTTTGTCCGAAGGGGAGCTGGCCGTGGCTCTCCGCCTCTTGGTCGGGGACGACCAAGAGTATCCGCCGAGTGCCCACGCTCCTTTGTTCCTTCGGAAGGATGGGGCGGTGATCGCAGTCTCCATGCCTGCCTTTGACGGGCACGGCCTGGTGTCGCCGGCGCCCTCTAAAGTCCTGGTGGCGACGGTGACGGTGGACGTGTCTTCTGGCGATTCCCGCAGGGATGGCCAGGATGAGGAGGACAAGGAGCGTGACTCGGAGGCGACCCCTAAGGGGATGGGGGAGACCTCCCCCTTGCGCAAGGCCGACGTCCTCCACACCCTACATGATGACGACAACGATGTCGGCGTCCTCCCGGAGAGAGGGGAGCCGCCCATGGTTCCGACGAAGGGCAGGTCGGTGCTGCTCTCCCGGGACAACGCTCCTGCCTCACCGCCGCCTGGAGCTACTTCCGGTCCAGCTGCTGCCCCTGCTTCTGCTCCGAGAGCCGACGTGCCCGCGCCTCGGGTTGTGAAGCTCTCCGTCTTTAAATTTACGAAGTAGAAGGACTACGACACGGTGGACCAATAAGTGTTCTCGTCCTGCCTTGTTCTTGCTTCTGCTGCTTGTTTCTAACTCTTCTTCTTCGTTGTGCAACTAGGCCGATGCATGTGGAGAAGAGGAGAAGGGAGGGCGAGGTGGTACTGCTCGAGCCCAGATCGCCTCCTGCGGCCGCAACCCTCTCCATGAGTAAGGGCGGCGACGGCGCTCGTGCCTCTCCAGGCTGATCATCCTCGCAAGGCTGGGTGGAGCATCCTCGGGAGGAGTCAGCCCCCGTGGCCCCGCTGGCTCCGGAGGTGCCAGCGTCCGGCTCGGGCGCTGGGGTCCCCGAGGCTCAGGAGCCTCTGGCCTCTCAGGCCATGGTGATGATGACGCCTCCTCCTCCTCTTGCCGCATTGCTGTCCCCGTGTTCTTCCGTCTCTCCTGACGTCCTGGAGCGGGCTCTTTCTGCGATAGCCCTGCTGCGAGAAGATCTTCAGGGCCGCCCAGGACCGCTGCCAGTCACTAGTGGCCGAGCTGGAGACCGCGCGGAGGGAGCGCGCGAAAGAAGCTCGAGGCCGCAAGGCGGAGTAGGAGAAGATGAAAGCCCGAGAGGACGCCGTCAAGGATCACGACACCGAACTGGAGCAGTTGGCGAAGGCGCAGGCCACAGAGCACGACCGGCTGGAGGAGTTGGAGCAGAAGCTGAAGGCGGAGGAGGCCGAGCTTGACACCAAGGCAAATGTCCTGACTGAGGACCGCACGACCTTCAAGCTCCTTGAAGAGAAGGCTCAGACGATGCTGAAGTCGCTCTGCGAGAAGGGCTTGGAGGAACCGCTGGTTGCCGATGACGAGGGCCCCAACCAGCTAGTTCCTTATATGGTTGCTGCGCTGGAGGACGTTGGGAGCGGCATCGGCCCCATGGCGGAGGAAGAAGCCAGCGTTCTCTCCTCAACCGCGCTGATGCGCGTCTTCAGCCATCTCCACCTTCGCGATCCTGCCGCCCGCCTTGACGAGCTGCTGGAGCCTATGAAAGACGAGCATTACGAGGCCGTTGCTGCAGCTGTGAAGGGTCAGGTGGAGGCCCTGCTGAATAGGTTCCGCGCCTTCACTCCCGCGCCCCCGACCGGCGGTGCTACCGATCCTGCAACTCTGGCTGGTGGTGCAGGTGAAGGCGACGCCGTTGGAGAAGAAGCATCCCTTGCAGGCGACGGCTGCGTCCAGGGATGACGAGACAACTTGCTGGTGGCTCCTTTCCTGTTTTAGTTTCTGCAATATGCACCATGCCTCGTGGAGGCGTTAAACTCACATTTGATATCAGGGGAACAATATGTCCTATAATATTTGCTTTGAAATTCTCCAATTTCCTTTCTATTTGCTTTACATTCTATGTCGGCAGGGCTCGACCCCGCGCATATCTCAGCCGCCGTTGGGTCGTCCGGATCACCAGGACGGACCATGGAGTGAGGGGCTATGTGATCATTTAGGCTCCTGAGTCGTGATGCTCAGGAGTCCCCCTTGACACACAAACAGCTTATAGAAAGGAGATCTGGGAGTAGGTCTAGTGTTCTACGTCGGCAGGGCCCGACCCCGCGCATACCTCAGCCACCATTGGGCCGACTGGATCACCAGGACGAACCAAGGAGTGAGGGGCTACGTGGCCAGTTAGGCTCCTGAGTCGCGATGCTCAGGAGTCCCCCTTGACGTTCAAACCACCTCCGTACCTTAGCTCTGCTTGGGAGGGTGCGTGACGACCAGGTCCGAGGGACCTGGCAGGGTGGCGTACGCTTGGGCGTGACCCGAGCGCAACCCCCGTGCCCAGCCCCCTCGCGTGACTCTCCCGAGGGGAGGTGTTGTGATGAGGCCAGACACCGATCCCAGAGGCTCCCTGAGGTTGATACGGCCGTGAGGCCGCCCTCAGTTGTTTATCACCAGCACGGAGCATAGCGCTTCCGTACTTGCACGTGCATAGCCGCTCCTCGGCAGTGTCGACTACCAGCACGGAGCATGGTGCTTCCACTGGTACGTGGGAGGGGAATCCCTACTGCGGAGAGCCCCCGGGGTGTGTACAGCCCTGCCCTGACACGTGGCTTGCACGGCAGGGCTAGACAAGGTGTGTCTGGGCACTTGTGAGCCAGCGGGGGACTCACGAGGCCCTACCTCAAGGCGGGTTGCGCCTGGTCTTGTTTCTCGATGGCTGTGGCGTTCCTGCGAGATGGTTAGACAACCTACACCAAATGAATTTCCCGAGGCTATCGCACGAGAAGGCCAAGCACCAACGACCCCAGGAGGTGATGTGAACGGGGCCAGACCGCCAGACAGAGCTTAGCCGTTGGATTTATCAACGCTGCAGGGACGGGCCAGAGCACAGACGCCGTGCCTAGCCTTCTTATGCGAAGGATCCTAAAGAAAGATGATCAGCGCTTGGCTCCCATGGTGGGTGACAATCAAGCAAGTGGTATCCATAGATAGATTACGCATGAAAAGCAACTAGCTTAGGTAAATGCGAGAACGATACATGCCACTGGGTCGGACCCGAGCGGCCTGGGGTTAATGCAGCCCGAGGGGTGCCCCCAGCAGGGTGAACTAAAGATGCAAGCAGATACATGCCGCAGGGACGGACCCACGCGGCCTGTGGATGATGCAGCCTAGGGGGCGCTCCCAGCTGAATGAACTTGGAAAAAAGTCACCTGGTTTGGTTGTTGAAGGAGTGTTGGGGTAGCCGAAGACATGCGCTGAAGAAGCCACTACTCACGAGTCGTCGAGGTCCTAAGCCTCGGGAGGCTCTGGAGGCTCGGGTGGCCTCCTGAGGACCGTCTCCATCTCCGCCAGGACTGCGTGGTGCCTGGCCTCCTGACCCGCCAGGGTGCTCCGCGGGTTGCGCTGGAAGGCGGCTGCTACGCTCGGCAGGCCGAACGGCATGCGAATGTAGCTATGAGGTGGACCCTCACACCGTCCAGCACGCGAAGGCTAGAAGCACTCCTGAGATACGGCCCTATTGAGCCCTGGGATGTCGATGCAGACGCGCAGCTCGCCACCCTCGCCTGGGTGGGGAGCAGCGCCAGTTGGGCGGCGGTCACCGCGTATTGCTCTTGCTTCCTGAAGCTCCTGAGATGCCTTGGTGATGAACTCCTTAGTGCCGGGCGCTCCTCGCCCGGTGTCCTCCTGAGGGAAACATGCCGCGAAGCACGCCTCCACATGGTGCCCGAGCGCCTCCCTCGTGATGTTGGCCAGGTCCGAGGCCCTCCAGAAGAGAGCCCCTAAGCCCTGCCCGAGGTGGGCAACGGGCGCACCTCCCTATGCAAGGGAGGGAGGCGCGCCAGGCGCTGGCGCAGATCCTGAAGTGGTGCCGCTGGAGGTGCCGCTCCCTTGAGGCCAGCGCGGAGTAGCTGCTTCTTCTTCTTGGGGTTGGCCTCAGGAGGGTACTGCACACCCGCGCTGTCAGGGTCTTCGATTGATGCAGCTTGGAAGCCGCGCTCGAGGGAGCACACCGTGTCTCTTTCTTCGCAATGGACTGTGATGATTCCGCTGCTACCCGGCATCTTGAGGATGTTGTTGCCATGGTGGGTGACTGCCATGAATTTGTCCAGTGTTGGGTACATGAGGATGGCATTGTACGGCAGGCGGATGTGGGCGACATCGAAGCCAACGAGCTCGGTGTGGTAGTTGTTGCGCTGACCGAAGGTGACAGGGAGGCGAACTTGCCCTATCGGGGTGGTGGAGCCATCTGTCACTCCTGAGAAAGGCTTGGTGGGCTGGAGCTGATCGTATGGCACTTGAAGGCTGTCGAACGTCTCGTCGGACAGGACACTGAACACTGCGCCGCCGTCGATGAGGGTCTTGGTGACTTGGACATTGCAGATGACGGGTGAACAGAGCATCAGAGGATGCCAGCGGTTGCCGCGCATTTGAGCTGGTCCACCGAGCTAAAGGTGATGTCATACTTGGACCACCTGAGCGGGCACGTAGCCTCGAGCTTGGGGAGTGCTGCATTCACTTCGCGAGAAAATTGCTTGAAGATGCGCTGGGAGGCTGGGACCTGAGCGCCACCCAAGATGCAGGCGACGGCGCGCGGTTCCTGGAAGCCCCCAGCCCCTTCGTCCTGTTGATGGTCGTCGTTCCTCCTTGGCGACGGCAGCAGAGGGAGACCAGGGTTGCCCTGAGGACGATCCTCGCGAGGCTGGTCCTTCGAGGCTCCTTCACGAGGCTGGTCCTGCCAACGATCCTCGTGAGGCTGGTCACGCCTCTCTTGGCGAGGGCCACGGTCGTCCCAGCGTCCTCCACCCCGTCCACCTCCTCGGCCGTAGCCCCGGTCGATGTGCTCGGGACGTCGGCTGACGCGTCCATCTCTAATGGCCCTAAGCTCTTGACAATCGTTGGTGTTGTGCGTGCGCATGTTGTGTAAGGCGCAGAACATACGGCTGCCCTTGGATGACTCGGGAAGAACTTGGCCGTGCTTGGTGTGCGGTTCTGCTGTGAGTATGGCCACTCCTTTGCACTTCACGTCCTTGACCTTGGCCTTCTTCTCCTCTAGATCCGCAGCGGGGAGCTCGAGGAGGGAGAGGCACCCCTTCTCAGCTCTTGCACACTTGGTCGCTATGTTGAACAGCTCCAAAGTCATGCACAGCTCCTCATGGATGGAGAGCTCCTCCTTCATCTTGATGCCGCGGACGTCGTCGGAAAATGCTGAGATGATGGCCTCGTCCGTCACCTTGGGGATCTTGATACACGCGCTGTTGAAGCGCTGGATGTACTTCTGCAGGGTTTCTCCCGGTTGTTGCTTGATGTGGCGCAGGTCACCAGCGACCGGGGGCGGTCGCGAGTGCCCTGGAAGTTGGCGATGAAGTGGTTGCGCATCTCATCCCAGGAGGAAATCGAGCCTGGGGGCAGGTTCAGGAGCCATGAGCGGGCGCCGTCCTTGAGAGCCATGGGAAACCAGTACGCCCTGACCTTTTCGTCGCCGTTGGCCGCCTCGATGCTTAGCTCGTAGAGCTGCAAGAACTCCGCAGGGTCGGGGTGCCGTCATAGCGAGGAGGCAGATCCGGCTACGCTTGATGCCTCGGGACTCCTTGTCTGCGCTTGCCTCTTTAGCACCAAAGAGTAAACGAGGACACTGCGCGCTGGCGCCCGCCTGGCTCCAGTCGTCATGGCTTGTGTCACAGAAACCTCGTGAGGTGTCCCGTGCCTTGATCTATCTACCCCTCGCGCGCCAGCCTGGTGAGCCGCCCCTAAGGAGGTCTTGCATCATACGCCTCGCGAGGCTTGGCCCCTCGCGAGGGTATTGAGTGTTTGCTGGTGAAGATGGGCTGTACAGGACCGCTGGTGGAGCCACGCTGCGGGCACCAGGCAGGCATGTCCGGGGATCCCCGTTCCTAGAACGCCAACAAATACTCAGGTTAAACTTGACGAGCCTAGCATATGCATATATGGCCTGGGAACACTGAGACCGAAAGGTCAAGGGTGAATCATATAGTAGATATGATCAACATAGTGATGTTCACCATTGAAAACATTTCCATTGCACGTGATGATCGGACATGGTTTAGTTGATATGGATCACGTGATCATTTTGATGACTAGAGGGATGTCTATCTAAGTCGGAGTTCTTAAGTAATATGATTAATTGAACCTTAATTTATCATGAACTTAGTACCTGATAGTATTTTGCATGTCTATGTTGTTGTAGATAAATGGCCCATGCTACTGTTCCTTTGAATTTTAATGCGTTCCTAGAGAAAGCTAATTTGAAAGATGATGGTAGCAACTACACGGATTGGGTCCATAACTTGAGGATTATCCTCATTGCTGCCCAGAACAATTACATCCTAGAAGCACCGCTAGGTACAAAGCCTGCTGTAGGAGCAACACCAGATGTTATGATCGTCTGGCAGAGCAAAGCTGATGACTACTTGATAGTTCAGTGTGCCATGCTTTACGGCTTAGAGTTGGGACTTCAACGACGTTTTGGACGTCATGGAGCATATGAGATGTTCCAGGAGTTGAAGTTAATATTTCAAGCAAATGCCCGAATTGAGAGATATGAAGTCGCCAATAAGTTCTGTAGCTGCAAGATGGAGGAGAATAGTTCTGTCAGTGAACATATACTCAGAATGTCTGGGTACCACAACCAGTTGACTCAATTGGGAGTTAATATTCCTGATGATAGTGTCATTGATAGAGTTCTTCAGTCACGGCCACCAAGCTACAAAAGCTTCATGATGAACTATAATATGCAAGGGATGGATAAGACAATTCCTGAGCTCTTCACAATGCTGAAAGCTGCGGAGGTAGAAATCAAGAAGGGGCATCAAGTGTTGATGGTCAACAAGACCACTAGTTTCAAGAAGAAGGGCAAAGGGAAGAAGGGCAACTTCAAGAATAAGAGCAAGCAAGTTGTTGCTCAAGTGAAGAAGCCCAAGTCTGGACCTAAGCCTGAGACTGAGTGTTTCTACTGCAAAGGGACTGGTCACTGGAAGCGGAACTGCCCCAAGTATTTGGCGGATAAGAAGGATGGCAAAGTGAAAGGTATATTTGATATACATGTTATTGATGTGTACCTTACTAATGCTCGCAATAGTGCTTGGGTATTTGATACTGGTTCTGTTGCTCATATTTGCAACTCGAAACAGGGGCTACGGATTAAGCGAAGATTGGCTAAGGATGAGGTCACGATGCGTGTGGGAAATGGTTCCAAAGTTGATGTGATTGCGGTCGGCACACTACCTCTACATCTACCTTCAGGATTAGTTTTAGACCTGAATAATTGTTATTTGGTGCCAGCGTGTCGGTGTACAAAAAGAGGGGTACACTTTCTGTACCCCTATAACTGTGCACGGGCAGTCTGAGCCACGGGCACCACCACACTGAGCAAGGCAAGGGAGGTGAGCCAAGGTAAGGCCAAAGCTCAGGAGAAGCAGAACGATGCCAAGACCAAGACCATAGAGAGCAAAGGGGACGAAGCGGACCCCCCCGGCAAGATCCTTGCCGGGAGGCGGTTTTAGCAAACCCGGCGAAACCCTTGCCGTGGCAGCTCGCCCCACACCTACGGAGTGAGTCACCCTTGAGTCCACTGCCCCCATGGGGCAAGGATTCGGGAGACATCCCCATGGTGGCATGCAGATCTTTGTGAAGACATTCGAGATCAGATACACCCTTCAGAAGATGATGATCCTTGGCGGGATCCCAGCCAAGGAGGACCACAAGGCCCCCGGCAAGAGCCTTGCTGGGGATGACAGCAGGCGCCACGGCAAGACCCTTGCCGGGGGCCCCACAAGGCCCTTGCCAAGAACACCCGTTGGGCCACCATCAGGCCCACGCCAGTCAAACCTCCACCGCCGTTCGCATGCAGCTGCCGACCCAACCAGCTGGGCAGGCACCTGCGTGGTGGCATGTAGATCTTCGTGGAGACCCAGCACTGCGCCACCTCAGCTACCTGCCTGCCTACATGGCACCGCGGGCGCCGCTGGCCAGGGCGCGTGTCGACGCGAGAGGGAGCGGCGACGGACGAGACAGGGCTCTCCCCCGTCCCCGATAAAGCAAGGACACCTGGGCAAGACGCATTAAATGTGCCTTGTCATGTAATGCGAGGGATAACCTCACATCACTGTTCCCTTTCCACCTCCTGGTGCTACTATGGCAACCCCTTTCCTATAAAAGGAGGCCCGAGGCGACCAGGAGGAGGATTCGGCTTTTGGAGCTCCTCACGCCCCATAGCTAGCTCAAGAACACAGATATACAATCCACCAAAGCAGGAGTAGGGTTTTATGCATCCCCGCGGCCCGAACCTGGATAAACGAACCGTGTGCTATCTGTTTGATCCGCTCTTCTCACGACCCCACGCCCCGCAACCGTAGTAGGGATTCTTGTGATCCCATAGGTGTCGTTCCCACCGACATCTTTGGCGCGCCAGGTAGGAGGCGCAGTTGTGAGAATCGGCTTTAGCAGTTAGTTCGATGCTTCTTCATCGTCATGGCGCCCAAGAAGAAGACGACGGTGGCAGTTGGCCCGTCGGAGGCCGGACATCCTGTCCCGACGCAGGCGAGCAGTGAACCGGTCGCAGAAAGGACCCGGGGCGCCGTTCGCGAACACCAACACCGTCCCAGCAACCGGAGTTTGGGAGGCGGCGATGTTCGTGCGCCTGGTAACGGGCCGCACGCCGCCAAATCCAAAGACGGAGCCAGGCCCTCCGCGGGTGGCGCGAGGCCTTCCAAGATCGCTACCGCCCCGCCCGAAGGCGATGCGAGGGCCTCCAAGACTCCCACGCCAGCGCCGACGGCGCGCTCCTCTCAAGCGGCGCGCGACTAACGGCGCAACCACGCCGAAGAGCCCCGAGCGCCACCCCCGGGAGGTAGAAGACCTGCCCGCTCGCCGAGGCGCTGGTGAAGATGGCATGCGACTGCGGGGTCGTGATAGAGCTCCTTCTGACATGGTCAGAAGTCGAAGCGCGTCGTGATCCGTGCAGGTTTTGCTGCCACCAACGCCAGCAGAAGCCCTGGCGCGCGCGCAGTTGCTCCTCGATTTTCCTCCCACTATGAGGAAACTCAACGAATGGAGAGCCACTATCCGAAGCCTTGTTGCGGTGGCCAACAAAGACGAACCGAGTCCGGTGGAGCCCCCGGGTCGATGCTCCAACGGAGTCCCACGCACCAGTGGCTGGAAAGCCGGCGGCGCCGCGACCACGGTGCACTCGCCTCCTCCTCGCCCGGTACCGCGGACGCCAGCCCATTGCGACGTTGCGGGCGATGAAATCTCCATAGCGTCGTCCGACCCACGGACCCACTACGACCAGCGCCAAGTCCTTCGGGAACGACAACATGAAGACGCTCGAACCACTATCGAGCGCCGGCGCGGAGCGCGCCACCAGTCAGACAGGCGAGCAGGGCCTGCTGTGAACCACCCGACACCGGAGAGCCCTGGAGGCCTACCTTATGAGGTGGGCTGTCCGGCAATTACCCGTGAGCTGCGGCAGTTCTAGTGGCCCACTCACCGCACCTTCAAACCTGACGTGGGCGAAAAGTTTAGCGGCAAGACCCACCCGTCCGAGTTCCTCAGCATCTACACCATTGCGATGCAAGCTGCCGGAGCCCGCGATGATAAGGTGCTTGCGAATTACTTTCCGTTGGCTCTTAAACCCAATGCCATGTCATGGTTGATGCACTTGCAGGTAGACTCTATTTCCTCCTGGTCGGATTTGTGCCATGAGTTTGTGGGCGCCTTTACTGGAGGCCACCAAGCCCATGGCCAAGCGAGCGACCTGCACGTCATTCCCCAGAAGGGAGGCGAGAGTCTCCGCAAGTATATACAGAGGTTCAACTGGATACAGTACAATATCCCTGATGTTCACCCTGCCGCCATCATCAGCGTGTTCCATCAGAACGTGCGTAACCGCAAGATGTGCGAAGAGCTGGCAATGAACAAGGTGAAAGATGTAGCAGAACTCTATGTTCTTGCTAACAGATGTGCCCGGGCTGAAGAGGGAAGGAAGTACCCCGGCGAAGACGCCGGCGTGGAAACCGACTCCTCAGATGAAGATACTGCCGCCCCGGCGAAGAAGGGCCGGCGCCGCAACAGGAAGCGCAAAGGTAAAGCCGTGCTTGCCGTCGAGGGATCTGGTGACACCGGCTCCACCAAGAAAACCAAGGCAGATGACCCCGGCAAGGAAATTGCCGGATGTGTCGCCTGCCGGGCCTTGGCGGTTGCCGAGAAGCTGGGGAACTCCGACAAGCGATACTGCAAGATCCATCACACCAAAGGCCCTGCTCTCCAAGACTGCCGACAGGTTGAGCTCCTCGCTGAGAAGCAGAGGGCTGAATATGAGAGGCAGGACAAGGAGAAGGGCCAAGACGGTGCTGAGGGGTCTGGCAAGAAGCGTGACGGCCAGGCGGGCCGTCGCGGCAAGGATAAACAACAGGAGAGGCCCGCCCGGGGCCGTGACAAAAAGCCAAAAGACGACGATCATGAAGAGGACGACAAATCCGGCGACCAAGAGTTTCAGAAAGCTACAGAGGCCATGTGCATCGACGGCGGCGCCTCGCCGCATACTTCTCACCGCCAGCTTAAACAGTGGGCGCGAGAGATTACAGCGGCAGAGCCGTCGTTTGATGCCCAAAGGCCGCTAAAGTGGTCGAGCATACCTATCATTTTTGACATTGAGGATCACCCTGATCGCATTACTGCGGTCGGGTGCTTGCCATTGTTGGTTTCACCAACAATACGCAACCTCAAGGTGACAAAGATGCTAGTCGATGGCGGGGCCGGTCTGAACTTAATCTCGCCTGCCGTGATCGAGAAACTGCAGATTCCTGATGGAGACCTCGAGGAGACGGGCACATTTCAGGGGGTCAACCCGGGAAGAAGCCAACCTAAGGGAAAGTTCATGCTGCCCGTGACTTTTGGAAGCAATCTGAACTACAGGATGGAGAGGATTGTGTTTGATGTTGCCAAGATCCCCTTGCCCTACAATGGGATCCTTGGCCGCCCAGTGCTGGCCAAGTTCATGGCGGCGTCACACTACGCCTACAACACCCTAAAGATGCCAGGACCTGTGACGATCATCACCATCCCCTCCGATAAGAAAGATGCGCTGATTTGCGCTGACCAACTATACCAGCAAGCAGTTGCAGCAGCTGCCGCCACTAGGGCACTTGCTCCTGCCGCTGGGACCCTGGGAGGGAAGAAGAAGAAGACCGGTGAGATCTCGGATACCCACTCCGGCAAGCGCACCTCTTCGGAGTGTAGCGCTCCCGTCAAGGACGTGCCAGAGAGCTCCACCGACGGAAACAAGAAGCCCAGGGCCATACCACCGGGAACCAAGAAGGTTCCTGTCAATGAAGACGGCACAGGAGGGGCTTTCACCATAAGCTCCACCCTTGACGACAAATAGGAAGACGCGCTCGTCACCTTCCTGCGGGCGAATGTCGATGTGTTTGCATGGCAAGCTTCCGACATCCCCGGCGTTCCCAGGGAGGTGATTGAGCACCACCTTGCTGTCTGTCCTCATGCGCGGCCCGTCAAGCAGAAGGTCAGAAAGCAAGCTTTGGAACGACAAGAGTTCATCACAGAGGAGATCCAGAAACTGGAAGCAACGGGTTTGGTAAGAGGAGTGCTCCATCCAACGTGGTTGGCTAATCCGGTCATAGTGCTTAAGGCTAATGGGAAGTGGAGGCTGTGTATTGATTACACAGATATCAATAAGGCTTGTCCTAAGGACCCCTTCCCATTGCCGCGCATCGACCAGATTGTTGACTCCACAGCTGGGTGTGATCTGTTGTCATTCCTCGATGCCTACTCCGGCTACCACCAGATCTTCATGACAAGAGAAGACGAAGAGAAAACAGCATTCATCACCCCATGTGGTACGTATTGTTTCATGCGGATGCCTTTCGGGCTGAAGAGTGCTGGTTCGACATTTGCAAGGGCGGTCCAGATTGGTTTTGAACCCCAGCTCTATAGAAATATGGAAGCTTATATGGATGACATAGTGGTCAAAACCAAGGACAGGGCAACCATCATACCGGATTTGCAAGAAACATTTGCAAACTTGTGCAAGATCAATCTCAAGCTGAACCCTGAGAAGTGCGTCTTTGGCGTCCCGTCCGGCAAGCTTCTCGGGTTCTTTGTGTCACAACATGGGATAGAGGCCAATCCGGACAAGATCAAAGCTATAGAGCAGATTGAAGCACCCAAGCGAATCAAGGATGTGTGTCGGCTTGCTGGTTGCGTCGCCGCCATGGGCAGATTCATTTCCAAGTCTGCCGAGCGCGCCCTTCCCTTTTTCAAGATCCTGAAAAAGGCGGGCCCGATGCAGTGGACGCCAGAAGCCGAAGTAGCATTGCAAGATTTGAAGAAGTACCTCTCCTCCGCGCCAATACTAGTTGCGCCTAGGCCACAGGAGCCGTTGCTGCTATACCTGGCGGCAACGAACCAGGTGGTCAGCGCCACACTAGTGGCGCAGAGAGAGGTTGGTGACGAGGTAATGGCAGCGACAGAGCCCGACACCACCAATGCAGAGACGACACAGCCAGTTGAAGTGCCGACGAAGAAGAAAATGATGCAGCACCCGGTCTACTTTGTTAGTTCCCTCCTGCAGGGAGCTTGATCAAGGTACTCCGACGTGCATAAACTGCTCTTCGGCCTTCTTATGGCTTTGAGGAAGCTGCGTCACTACTTCCAGGCACACGAGATCACTGTCGTCACTCGCCTCCCTCTGCAACGGATATTGCACAATCCAGATGCAACGGGAAGAATTGTGGAATGGGCACTGGAATTGTCCAGCTTTGGCCTCAAGTTTGAAAGTACTTCGACGATTCAGAGCCGAGTCTTGGCGGAGTTCATTGCAGAATGGACCGCAACGCCTGACGAAGAAGCCCAAGAGACTGCTCTCCCCGGCAAGGAGGCAAGTTGCAGTTGGATCATGTACTTTGATGGAGCTTTCTCCTTACATGGTGCCGGGGCTAGTGTACTTCTTGTCGCGCCCACCGGAGAGCACCTCAAGTACGTGATCCAGATGCACTTCCCCAGGGAGGTGTCAACAAACAATACGACAGAGTACGAAGGGCTGCTTGCCGGTCTTAGGATCGTGGCAGACCTCGGAATGAAGAAGCTCATCGTCAGGGGCGACTCGCCGCTCGTCGTCAAGCAAGTCAACAAGGACTACCAGAGCCCGTTGATGAAGGCCTACGTCGATGAAGTGAGATGGAAGAGCATTTCGACGGTATACAGGCTAAATACGTTCCCCGAGCAGAGAACGATATCGCCGATTACCTGTCAAAACACGCTGCCCTCAAGCTACCTGTGGAACCAGGTACCTTTGTGCTCCAGCTAACTCAGCCATCCGTTGATCCATCAACAGAGCAGAACAAGAGGAGGAAATCAGGACACGACAAGTACTTTCCCACCGAGCTCCCCGGAGCCGCCTGCAAGGATGTTGCCAGGGACACTGAGCCCGCCACGGGACGGCTAGCTCCGGCGGAGCGTCAAGCTCTTGCCGTCGAGACAGCCGCTCCTATAGCGGAGGAAATGCCTTTAGTCCTCGCCGTCGAGCCCCAGGCTCCAGCGTGGGCATAGCATACTGTACGATTCCTCCAAACAGGGGAACTTCCTGAAGAGCGGGAGGAAGCGGAAAAAGTAGCCCGTCGATCTACCATGTACCAGTTTGTCGATGACGTCCTGTACAGAAAGAGGCCGAACGGTGTGAAATTGAAGTGTATCCCTCGGGAGGAAGGACTGGAGCTGTTGGCGGAGATACACGGAGGCATATGTGGGTCCCACATCGGGTCAAGGGCCCTTGCCGGCAAGGCATTTCGGCAAGGCTTCTTCTGGCCCACCGCCCTCCAGGATGCGACGACACTAGTCACCAGGTGTGAAGCGTGTCAGTTCCATTCAAAGAAGCTTCATCAGCCAGCTCAAGCCCTTCAAACCATTCCTCTCTCCTGGCCCTTCTCTGTCTGGGGGCTCGACATACTGGGCCCTTTCCCTCGCGCTGTCGGGGGCTTTGAGTACTTGTACGTTGCAATCGACAAGTTCACAAAGTGGCCGGAGGTGGAGGCAGTGAGGAAGGTCACGGCTCAGTCAGCCATCAAGTTCTTCAAGGGACTACTGTGCCATTTTGGTGTACCCAACAGGGTCATCACCGACAACGGCACACAGTTCACAAGCCGCACCTTCATGCAATATATCCAAGACCTCGGTAGCAAAGTCTGTTTCTCTTCCATTGCTCACCCACGAAGCAATGGTCAAGCTGAGAGGGCAAACGCTGAAGTACTGCGAGGCTTAAGGACCAAGACCTTTGACAGGCTGCACAAGAGTGGAAGGCGCTGGATTGATGAGTTGCCGACGGTTCTTTGGTCGATCAGGACGACGCCAAATCGAGCCACCGGCCAGACACCTTTTGCCCTGGTATACGGGGCAGAAGCAGTTCTCCCCACTGAACTCATATACGGGTCACCTCGAGTGCTCGCTTATGATGAGCTTGAGCAAGAGCAACTGCGGCAAGATGACGCAATGCTCCTTGAGGAAGATCGTCTTCGGGCGGCTGTGAAAGCAGCACGCTACCAGCAAGCCTTGCGCCGCTACCATAGCCGCAAGGTTCATGCCCGAAGCCTTGAGGAAGGCGACCTTGTCCTTCGGCGCGTTCAATCGGCCAAGAATTCCAAAAAGTTGACGCCAAAGTGGGAAGGCCCTTATCGGGTAATACAAGTCACCAGGCCCGACGCAGTCCGCCTGGAGACCGATGATGCCGTTCCGGTGAGTAACTCCTGGAACATTGAGCATCTTCGCAAGTTTTACCCGTGAGGCGCGGCTTGCCAGCCCCCCTGGCAAGCCACCTTTTGTACAAGCATTGCCGATGATGCATGTAACCCTTTCTACAAAGCCAGGCGCAGACCCTGAGCATAAATAAATGAAGCGCCGGCGCCCTAAGTTATAGCATGCATGCTAGGTCGAGTCTCATTCTTGGTTAGGGTTGATAGTGCTTAGCGGCGACTAACCCCTAGCTTAGAGGTCGAGTGTGCATCTCTTTGTCTCTCTTTTGTCTTCTTTGGTTCACAGGATGCACGGATATCCATGCCGAACCACTTGGGGAGGAAAAGAAGATAAACAGACCAACATCTAGCCCCCGGCAAGCCAGCATTGCCGGGGGCTGCAAGAGCAAAGATTCACCCACGGCGAACCAGAGTTGCCGGGGGCTGCATCTTCAGATAAGTTCTTCATCCCTTATCATGCATTCCATTATGTACTGAGGTATGTGAAACCTCATTTTCCCCTAAGCTACCATGCTCCCATAACTCTAGGCCCTAGGGCTCGTTCCTGGGGCCAAGTTTGGTCATAGTCACGGCAGCGAAAGGATGAAACAAGGAGCCAGAACCCGCCTCATCCCTGCCTCCGCCAAAGGCGTGAGGAAGGTCGAGCAAAGTGGGAAGACGGCAAGGCCTGTTGCTGGGCAAGGAAATGTTTATCTTAAGGATATCAAGGATTTACTCCTTGTCGTGGGTTCTACCCACAGACAAATGACCCGGCAAGCATCCCTTTTTCATTAAAAACATTCCACTCAGGTACAGTCCATAGGGAATGAAAAACATGAATGATGGGATTACAAGTTTTAAATTCAGCTAAGGCCTGAAGGCTTACAAACTAAAAAGAGATAAGGTGCCTGTAATCCCTTTCTTGTCCCTCTCCTTAGGAGGCAGGTCAAGGAGGCAAAAAGGGCAAAAGGGGTGCCTGGGCGAGCTACGGGTGGCAGAAGACACCAAGAGAACATCTCGGTGGCCGTCCGAAGGCTGGATGGTGATGGCGGCGCCGGAAGCAGAGCTCAAAGACGAGGCGGCAGGACGTCAGCACGCGTCAAAGGCGTCGGTGCCCGCGCACTCCGGCTTGACGGCCTTGCCGCCCGCCCTCTTCCTCTTCCGCAGCCTCCCAATGCCAGCCGCCCAAGGAGACGACCCCGAGAAGTTCAGGGAGCCGGCGACGCGGATGATGGGGTCGCCGGTGCCGCACGGAGCGGCTCCCGACACCTAATCGGACCCGTCATCCTGCCGCCTACCACCCTCGTCGTGGCTGCCGCTGTCCTCCTCGTCACTCCCGCCCGAGGAGGAGTCTTCACTATCAGAAGAGCTCTCCATGCAACACCTTGCACGGGTCCCAAAGCACCCGAAGACCTTGACGGAGAGAAGGCCACCCTCCATCAGCTTAAAATGGAGAGTGAGCCCCTCCGTCAAGCGGTGGATATGGGCAAACTTCTTCCATCCCTGACGGAGAAACATCACGTGAGGGGCGGGGAAATCGACGCGGGCCCGCGTGCCACTGATCGCGCAGCCCCTCATGTGTAGCCACAACGACTCCGGCGGATCCAGCTCCATCTCCCGCGCGAATGGAGTCGGGAGACAAAGGCGACGGTGAGGCGGCCGGCGTAGCCTGACGAAGAACTCGCAAGGGTCATCCCCAACGTGGCCCTCCACGGGGGAAGAACTGCTGGCGGAGGCGAGGCCGGCGCGCCGCCCCGTCCTCCACTTCCCCGAGCGCCTCGGCCTCGCCCCCTCCCCCTTCCCCTCATGGCTGGCTCTGCCACCGCGGGTGCAGGAGAAGGAGGGACGCGTTGTTGAGCGGCGACCCTCGTCGCCACCGTTGAAGGACCAGGATTCCCTCTCTCCATGACGGATGGAAGGGGGAGCAGAAGCTGAAGGAAGGAGGAGATGAAGGAATGTGGGACGCCATCCCCCCTCCTGCTCTTTATAAAGGAACGGGGTGGGGGCTCGGCCGCCCCACTCAGGCAATCAAGACGTGAAAGGCGCAGGGAACTGGGACCGACCCGCCGCCCCAGCCCGCGGCGGCCCGGTTTCCCGCCTCCACCGTTCACCACCCCAAGCGCATGAGAGCCACGTGGCAGGCGTGCAGGACTGAGGCGACGGGTGAGGCGACCTCTCCCCACCCCGTGATCATGGGGAGTGGATGCCTTGAAGACAACACCTCGGCCCCTTTCAGTAAATGGGCCGCGCCTCCACTCCTCCCTCCGTTTATGGGGAAGGCGCAAACCGCCCCCTTTACTACGACGTGACGCAGGCATGCAGAGCTCAGCCCCACGCATGCCGCCCACGTCAAACACGCCTCCCCACGCGCCGCCACGCGCGGGAAGCATGGGAAGCACAGTGCGCGAAGAGACTTACCGTGGTAAAAACCGCCCCGCCTGCCCGCGCACCGTTTTTGGGCCTAGCCCAACGACGCGATTGCGCTTACGTGTGGCCCAGGCCCGGGGGCTCCTGTCGGTGTACAAAAAGAGGGGTACACTTTTTGTACCCCTATAACTGTGCACGGGCAGTCTGAGCCACGGGAACCACCACACTGAGCAAGGCAAGGGAGGTGAGCCAAGGTAAGGCCGAAGCTCAGGAGAAGCAGAACAACGCCAAGACCAAGACCACAGAGAGAAAAGGGGACGAAGCAGACCCCCCCGGCAAGATCCTTGCCGGGAGGCGGTTTTAGCAAACCCGGCGAAACCCTTGCCGTGGCAGCTCGCCCCACACCTACGGAGTGAGTCACCCTTGAGTCCACTGCCCCCATGGGGCAAGGATTCGGGAGACATCCCCGTGGTGGCATGTAGATCTTTGTGAAGACATTCAAGATCAGATACACCCTTCAGAAGATGATGAGCCTTGGTGGGATCCCATCCAAGGAGGACCACAAGGCCCCCGGCAAGAGCCTTGCTGGGGATGACAGCAGGCGCCACGGCAAGACCCTTGCCGGGGCCCCGGCAAGGCCCTTGCCAAGAACACCCGTTGGGCCACCATCAGGCCCACGCCAGTCAAACCTCCACCGCCGTTCGCATGAAGCTGCCGACCCAACCAGCTGGGCAGGCACCTGCGTGGCGGCATGCAGATCTTCGTGGAGACCCAGCACTGCGCCACCTCAGCTGCCTGCCTGCCTACATGGCACCGCGGGCGCCGCTGGCCAGGGCGCGTGTCGACGCGAGAGGGAGCGGCGACGGACGAGATAGGGCTCTCCCCCGTCCCCGATAAAGCAAGGACACCTGGGCAAGACGCATTAAATGCGCATTGTCATGTAATGCGAGGGATAACCTCACATCACTGTTCCCTTTCCACCTCCTGGTGCTACTGTGGCAACCCCTTTCCTATAAAAGGAGGCCCGAGGCGACCAGGAGGAGGATTCGGCTTTTTGGAGCTCCTCACGCCCCATAGCTAGCTCAAGAACACATATATACAATCCACCAAAGAAGGAGTAGGGTTTTACGCATCCCCGTGGCCCGAACCTGGATAAACGAACCATGTGCTATCTGTTTGATCCACTCTTCTCACGACCCCGCGCCCCGCAACCGTAGTAGGGATTCTTGTGATCTCATAGGTGTCGTTCCCACCGACACAACGTTAAGCATGAACACTATATCTAGATCTTGTTTGATGTGAGACGGTTATTCATTTAAATCATAGAATAATGGTTGTTCTATTTATATGAGTAATATCTTTTATGGTCATGCACCCTTGATGAGTGGTCTATTTTTATGGAATCTCGATAGTAGTGATACACATGGTATTGAAGCCAAAAGATATAAGTTTAATAATGATAGTGCAACTTATTTGTGGCATTGCCGTTTAGGTCATATTGGTGTAAAGCGCATGAAGAAACTCCATGCTGATGGGCTTTTGGAAGCACTTGATGCTTGCGAACCATGCCTCATGGGCAAGATGACACTACAAAAAAAAGACACTTCCGTGATGATACGTGTTTGTCACAGTAGGTCACGTTTTCTGTCATGCATGTACATCCATGACGATTTTATGACAGAATCAAGATAGTCATACATATGCTTTCTTAGAAGTGTTCTATGACATTACCAAAATTATCATCACGGAAGTGTTCACTTCCATGACGATAAATGCCGCGTCATGGAAGTGCTTTCGTCAAGAGTGACCGACATGTGGCATCCACTGTAACAGGTCGCCGTTAAGCTACCGGGTACGGTTTTGGATCCGATAACCCGCTAACAGCCAGGACCAATGACGATTTTCCATGTGTAAAATTCTCATTGGCCGACGAAACCGCGTGTCAGCTCTGCGTTGGCACATGTGTCACTCATCCAATGGGCAAGATGCGCCTATGATATGTCGACACGTGGACCGGCCTAACAGTGGCCCTTTCAGGTTAAAAGGCCAGGCCTGTCAAAATAAGCGAGCCGGCCCATTAGCGGCCTACTTGTCAGGCCCATTTACAAGCACGACCCATACAAGTTACATAGAATCGTCCCATCAAAGGCCCATTCTACATTTGACAATTTCCAGCCCATCATCAGTTTTTGCCCATTAACGGCCCGCTACGTCTTTGGGCCCAATTGTGGCCCGAGCTTCTTTCGTCCTGTTAGCGGCCCATCGTCAGTTCTAGCCCGTTAACGGCCTAGAACGTCTTTCGGCCTTTTCTCAGCCCATTCTGCAATTGGGCCAATTCTAGCCCGCTGTGACTTTAGGCCTGTACTCGGCCCATTCGGTAAATGGGACAACTCCTAGCCCATTTTGTCTCTCGGCCTATTAACGGCCCGCACAATAGTTGGGCCTTTGACTTTAGGTCCATTAGGGGCCCACCTTCCACAGGGCATCATTTCAGCCTAGTGCGACTTTCAGCCTGTTAAAAGCCTAGTTTGCAAATTGGGCCTCCTATGCCCCATAACACTTTCGGCCTCTTACTGGCCCGTAAAGTAAAAGGGCCGAGACAAAATAGACATATATTTCGGCCTACTAGAGGCCCGCGGGACATTTCCATTTATACGGTCCTATCGAGCTTTTGGCCTGTTAACGGCCTGCTAAGAGCCGTTGTTACGGTGGGCCACATCAATTGGGATCCACTTAATATTATTTTGACCAGCCCAATTATGGCCTGCTTTGACTACATATGTTTGTTCGTTTCTATGGCGTCCAGGAAATGTTTGGGCGTGTTGGCCCCCGTTTCAACGATATAGCATATTCAAGAATTATCCTACTCTATACTATCGCCTCTAAAAACATACACTATATAATAAAAAGACTAAGGCATAGAAATGTAGAATAATCCTACACTATACAATAAAGAAATTACAGCCGAATATACCCACTGGGCATTATAGTTCGGCACCAGTGATAATAAAGCGTACACAAACAGCAAATTACATACACTAGACAAATAAAGCTCATACATCATGGACACGCATCAACAGAACTTACCATTTGAACTATAATCTCTTCAGAAAATAGGATTGGCCGGATTCAGATAGCACAAATTTCAGTCTGCAAAATCTCCAATTCCTTCATGGTTACCTCAGTGTCTTGTTTCATTTTTTGACTCCTGTATCTAATACCTGCATGTCCAGTCTCAACTTGTTGATTGTACATTGAGAATCATGTACACGTTGTCTTGCCACCTCTAGTTGATGCTCGAGAACATCAGCATATTCCAATTCCAATCCATAATCATTCGTTAATGGCCATGCCGCACTGCTCGCAGATCTTTGTGTTGATGTCACTTCATCCTGAAATGTTTCTGTAAGTACACATGACTAGGGCAAAAATATAGTTACAACAGTGAAGTGAGCAAGACGGACTATTTTGTACATGGCAAAATAGGACTAACAATAATGTTACACGTCATGAAGCATAAGCAGGTGATATTTTAGAAATTATAAAAATGGTAGTCTGTGCAGCATGCATACAGAAATCTCTCTTAGCTCACTAGAGGAGCATGATGTTGGGGCCAAATGCAAAACATAGACATGTTACAAATTTAGACAGCACGTTGCATATAAGTAAGCAAGCATTTGGCCATTCTGTAGCTCAATTATAGTCTTAGGGAGCATAATGAACAGAAGAGGGATTCATACAAACCTACTACAGCGAGCAAAGCTATGCAATCATTAGCCTAGTATAAACTAGATTGTGAGCCTCAAGCAGTAATAGTTGGTTAATAGACTTCAAAGCTTCAGGCACACTACGCCAGAGTAATTAAACGGCAAGGCCTTTAATTATATCAACTAATAGTTATACAAGTACCCAACATGAGGCATCATTGTTTGGGCATCTCATTAACTGAGGACAAGTAAAGCATTTGAAAAGAGCAAATTAACTATGCCTGAAACAAACAAGGATTTGAGCTGTTGATTTGGATACAATGACTTACCTTAACTGGTTGAACAGGCTCAGCACTGCTCCTACTTCTCTTGCAAGGCTCCTTCCTAACATCTTGTACTTGGAAATCCTCAATCTTATCTTCATTGCACCCCCTCTGCAAGGTGACACAAACTAGTTACTCGTCTCCTTGAAAGATAAATATGCATACTTTCCAGTCTGTGAACAACACAAAAGGATGAGATTATAACAAAACAACACCACATAATGAAACATGCCACATTTCTTACACTTGCACACAATGAAATGAGCATTTACTATGTGTGCACTATGTAAAAACTAGGCATACCTTTGAACTGGATCTCCAGGTACTATTAGAGAGCCTACTTTAGTGTACAGCCAAACCTTTATGTCACCTATGAGTTAGACAAGCCCCCACTACAGCAGCCCTTAGTGTTTAAATCATTGACAAGCTCTGTTAGAGTGTTAGGTCAAGAACAATAAGTAATCAAAGCAAACAGTTCTGGTATGGCTGGCTGATGCAAACAAGCAATTGAACAAATGTATCAAGAAAAGAAGCAAATAAGGAGGCTTAAAGACCATCACTTGACTGACCAGATTTAAGGGGCATTTAAACATAAACATTGCATATTCCATATTCTACAATGGAATGCACATGTATTAGGTTATGCCATGTATAATGATGCCTAAATGTACACTATAACAGGCAGGAGTGATTCATCATTGCACGCACAATTGAATTGTAGGTTAAGGGCCAGTTCTATTCCGCCTTTTCAGAGCTTATTGTCAAAATAAGCCATAAAAGATGTAAAGAAGTCATTTTTGAGTTATGGGCTTGGGTTTAACTTATTTCGCTTTGGAGGGGGGTGTTTCGGGTAGAAGCTCACCAAAAATTGAAGGGAAGGGGAATAGTGAAATGACTCTGTTGTCTGCCTATATTACACTCACAATGCAATTGCCCTGCCCGCTTGCATCTCCTCTCCCCTTTCCCTCTACCTCGATCCCCTGCCTACAACGCTAGGGTTCCTCCAGCGAGCCATCGGCACTGGTCCCATCTGGCCTCGTCCTCGACTATGCTCTGTCCAGCTAGGCTACATGGCCGGCGGGTTGGGCCAAATCTCCCCGGTTGCTCCTCCCTCTGGCGCCGCCCCTCATTCTCATGGTCTCCAGCAGCTGCTCCACTGTGGTCCGTCCAACACACTACTCCAGCGGGCACCGCACAACTACGGCTGATGCCACACTGCGGCAGAAGGCACCTTATTCCTCCTCTGTCGTGGGTTTGTCACGGCAGATGTCCTTGTGAAAGGACTTAGTCGTGGAGCCATCGCTACGGGTTAGCTTAAGGGGGTTAAACCGGACAAGGGGACACGGGGAATTTTATACTAGTTCGGCCCCTTCAAGGAAGGTAAAAGCCTACGTCTAGTTGTGATTGGTATTGCTAGGGTTTCGAAGGCCAGGGAGTGAATCTGCTTTGTCTGGCTCTCGAGTTGTTGTCTGTCCCTAAACCGCTGTCGAGTCGTCCCTTTATATACATAGGTTGATGCCCGCCGGTTTACAAAGTCCCGAAGCCGGATCATAAACGTATCCAGTTTGGTCTCTATCCTTCCTATCTTACAATACAAGTTACATGACTATGCTGGTTTACATTTACAGGCTTTAACCCGCCTTTGGGCCTTGGGCCTCCACGAAGCGCCATCACCCTTGCATCTTTTCGGGCTTCTAATCTTCAAGGAGTCAACCCGGCTACATAAGGCCGATTTACCTCCAGTAGTAATATCCCCAACATTAGGCCCCAGATTGGTTTGAACTCGTTCATGTCAATCTTCTATAGTTAGAAAAAATTCTTTCCTCATATCTTCACCTCGATCTTGTAAACCGCCGTGACGTCATACTTCAAGATTATGATAAACGGTCCTGATGTCATCCATCCATTGATGTCGAAGATTACCTTCATTTAATATGTCTTCAGCCATCAAGGTGACACCCTTATTAACTTATCCATTTTGGGGCTCCTTGATTCCCGCACTTGCCATTTCATCTCTTCGCCTTATAAATAGGGACAACAGACCCCTTTTCTTTTCTTTCCGCTACCCATTCATCTCTTCTTCTTCCTCTCGATGACCTCGCACCCGAGCGCCGCCATCATCTTCGAACTCCGCCTCTGCTTCGCCGTTGGCCGTTGCATCAACCTGTTCGCACCAGAGTTCCACAGCACCCTTCCGCTGCTTCCGCCGTCGCAGTAAGTCTTTTCCCCTTTCTTTCTTAGATCCATTAGGGTTTGCTTGTTCTTCGTTGTTCTTGAGGTTCATCAGAGCTTTCAGTGTTGTTCTTTCATGGCCTTTAGGTGAATACTTCGTATCTGACGTACTTCTTGTCGTAGCTAACCTTCCATTGTCACCACATACCCTTATGCGCAAAGAACTGATCTAGTCCTTCATAAGTTGCTTCGGTTCTGCACCCCTTCTAGATCCAATTTTTTTTACTTTTCTGTCTTATCTTAGATCCGAAAATTTCATATGTCACTTTGAGATTTGTTTCTATGTCCCTGTGAGATCTGATTCTCCTTACACCAACATAGGCGGTTTAACCTTGTATAAGCAGTCTATGCCATTAGCCATCTGATAAACCGGAGGAGCATTTTACCTTCATAATTATGCTCCGGTTTAACAGTGTCTGAGTAATCCTGTGCTAGTATTACCTTTTTTCCCTTATTGCATTAGTCTCCGGTTTACACCATTTCACATATCAGTATGTTTCTTACTCCCTTGTCTCTTGCATATAATCATGCGTAATTTATAAACCGGCCTTTCATTTTGAGTTTGTTTGTTTCGCAATGGCGAAAAAATCCACTGCCTGCAACTGGGCTCGTTCTCGGGTTACTAAGACTCAGTTGAATGAGATGGTTACCATCGGCTCCCTGCCTAAGAAAACTGAAATCAAATGGCGAGTTCCAGGAACAGAAAATCCTCCAACCCCAAGGCAAGGCGAGGTGGTGGTCTTTGTTGACCATATAGGTCGTGGCTTCAAACCGCCAGGGTCAAAGTTTTATCGAGATGTGCTTGCCAGCTTCCAACTTCATCCGCAAGATATTGGTCCCAACTCGGTTTCCAATTTATGCAACTTCCAGGTCTTCTGTGAAGTATATTTACAAGAAGGGCCAACTACGGAACTGTTCCGGGATTTCTTTCACTTAAACCGGTGCACAGAGTTCGTAAATGGCCCGAACACAGAACTTGGTGGTGTCTCGATTCAAAAGCAGAAAGAAGTTGAATTTCCTCATGCCAAACATCATAGCCACCCAAAGGAATGGAACCAAACTTGGTTTTATTGTAGAGACACTTCGCCTGAAGATGAAAATCCCCTCCCTGGATTTCGTGATCACAGACTATCCAATACTCACCCAATGCCACAATGCCTGAGCTCTTCAGAAAGGGCGAAATACGCTCCTCAACTCGCCAAACTCCGGGCCTTTATGGCGAACGGTTTAATAGGCGTGGACTTTCTACGCTGTTGGATATCCTGGAGTATCTTGCCGCTAAGCCGACGTCCCGGTTTAATGTGTGAATATACCGGCGAGGTTGATGACCCTCAACGCCATTGCAACATCCAATTATCTGAGGAAGAAGTCACTGAAGGTGTAAAAAAGATTCTGAATGAATCGAAACTGATCTGCAGTCAAACCGGTCTGAGTCCCTTCTATGCCAAGAACAAACCGCCTGCTATAAGCATTATACTTCCTCTTCATCTCTAATATCTTTAACTTACGCAACCTGTAACCCTTCTTCTTTATATGTAGGGTGATGACCCCTTCTGGAAATGGAAAAGCATAGAGAAAGCGGCAAAGCCGACTAGAGACAAAGCGGTCAAGCCATCCCGCCCAAAGACCAAAGCCGTAAAACGGACGTCAAAACGGAAAACGGCTGACCGGATTAATATGGAGCTTGATGATGATACTGATGATCCAGAAGTTGAGGTAGAACTTGACTCACTTGGCTCTCTTTTCATGCATCTCATTAACAATGATCTTCCTCAGGAGGACGCAGAATCTAGTCAAGCTGATGACGTAGAGGTAATTACCCTTTCCTTCGGTTCAGACTCTATGCCAACACAAAAAACTCGCCAAGCAGTCCGGAAAGTAAGCTTTTCTCATCCTCTTGCTCACTTGGATCCAACATTTATTTTGAAGACTCAGCAACATGAAGCTCGCCGAACAACCCGGCACAGTGGCCAACAGGTCACTTTAGCCGGTTTACCTGATACTCCGGCTCGGAAGTGCTGGTCTGAGGTCTCTCCTACTTCTGACCATTATTACCCCAAGGCAGGTTATTTCAGACAGCCTCTTAATCCGTCCGATTCAAATTATCAGGTGGCACCTCCTTCATCTTCTGGTGAATCGACAGCAACTCAACTCCCCCCCTTTGAAAACTGTGGCCGGGTGAGTTGTAAATACCTTTCCTTTCAATGCACCATAAATCCTTTGAATAGGATGTTAATCCTCTTTTATTCTGTTTGCGGGGCCAAAGCCAGACCCAGCAAGAAAGCTCGGGTCACCAATCTGCCAGAAGACCCTGTCGCCGAAGAAGAAGAACCAAGAGATGAACCGGAACAGACTTGTGAACCGAAAGGCCCTCATCCTGAAGCTACTTTTGATGATCCACCCCTTGAAGGCCAACATACCGATGAACCAATAGATGCTGAGCCTGCTGCGCCCGATACTGAACTAGCAGAACCAAACCGGGCCAGTCCGGTGAAAGACACTGAAATTCCAGTATCATCAACCAAAAATCCTGAAGGCCAAGGTGATGATGTTATTATTACTGGAATAGGCCATAGCTCTCCTGGCCATCCCGTCATTTTGGCTCAGCACAGTGCCAAAGAAGAGCAAGCTGCCCGGGATAAAGGTAAATGGAGCAGCGACTTATCAAGCTATGCTCATTTTAACACTGATGAGCTTCATTTTGGCTTCTTAAACCGTCTGCACTCAAACCGGAATTATGAAGCCGGCTTGGTGAACTTGATGAAAGAACGATATGAGGTAAATTCCTCTGCCTTTGTTGATTGATTTACAACTGAATTACTATCCCAAGCAGCCCCCAAGGGCCGTTTATATGATTATTAATCATAAATCGGGTCTTTGTGACACTTTACACTTGTCATCATTGATCCTTGCAATGGCAGGTCTCTAATAAAATATAAAACTCATCTTGAAATAATTAGATAACGTTCTGCAGCATACCCCCCAAAGGCCGGTTTAACTTAGAAGGTTAATCCGGGTTTTAATCTGTACATCCGCTTTAGAATCGACGCACATTAGCCCCCAAGTGTCAAGGATAATGCTTGCATTCTTCTGGAGACTTGTATAAAATGTAGCACTTTAGAGCAAATAGGCATTAGCCCCCAAGTATGAAGTGTATAACTTGTTATATTATTTATACTTAGCACATATATATGTTGTTTGTTGAATATACCTTCAATGTTGCAGGCTGAACTAAAAAGCAAAGATGCCCGAAATTCTGACTTGCAAGAAAATGTGAAGTCACAACAAGCCGAGGCTGCAAAAGCCAAAGAGGAGCTGACCCAAGCCCTGGCCGTAATGGAAAAGATGAAAGAATCCTTCAACCAAGAGCGTGCTGAATGGGAAACCGAGAAATCCGGTTTAACCAAAAGAGTTGAAGACACTGAGGCAGCCCTAAAGCCAGTGGTTGAAGAACTAGCCGGTTTGAAACGCCAAATCAATGCTGTGACCTCTGCTATCTTTGGTAAGTGTTTGCTTATGTGTGTTGCGCCAGTCAATGAATCTTATAACTGACCAAAATGTTGATAAAATCTTTGGCAGGAACTCGGATCGCTCATCTTGGTACAGATATGCGGATGAAGCTCAAAGCGCATATACACTGGTTGAACAGCTATACTCTGGGTCTCAGCGGGTTATTAGCACGGCAGCTTGTAACAAACTGGCTCCAACTTTGATTAAGGAGACCCTGGAGAAGTTGGGCATGTTACCAGCCTGTATTGCCGAGTTGAAGAGGGCAGCTGCCAGAGCAGGAGCTTTAACCGCCCTTATTCAAGCCAAAGCCTGGATTCCAGACCTTGAAGCGGAGGATATCATTAAAGGATACCCAGGCGTTAAAGAAGACGGTTCAAACTTCAACAATGATGATCTTCGGCGGCTGACCAAACAGATGCGGCTAGCAGCCAGCAAGTTGGCTGATGATACTGATTTGTCCCATTTTCAACCGTTTTATGATGCAGAAGGGAAAAGACAACCGGCCGACATCCATGAAGTCGAAGAACTTGTGCCGCCAATTCGTAAGCACACTTATGCCCCTGATATTAACCCTTCCAATCTTATCCATGAGGAAGCAGTGTTCCAAGCGTTAACTGGAATCGATTGGTCAATGGCTGATTTCCAGCGTCTGGGGAGGGATGAAGAAGTGCCTACACCAACTGACCCTCAACCGTCAAACCGTCGCGATGAAGAGTCCTGATTCGGTCGCCTATTTATATGGCTACTGTGAAAAACAATGATACTATTGGAGCCGCTTTGAAGCTTCATGTAATAGGATAGCCGAAACTCCGTTATCTGCCATGCCATCGAGCATGTTTCATAATACTTTGTGACAATCTTGTGCCACTTTTTGGGATATATTTATGCATAACCCATGATGAATTCTGCTCCTCGGTACAACAACTTAAAAGTATCTAGCGGTTTACCGCTAGACATGTCATGATGTCCAAGAAGTATATAGTATCTAGATGAATAATCAAGTGTTTGTACAAAAAGTAATGTACATAACATACCTCATTGGTTGACCAAATGTGTATACGGCAAAGGTGTTAATACCAATCCGGAACGTTGATAACTCCATCGTCATAATGCAGGTCTATATATTAAACCGAACCGGGATAACCACCGGATTTTCTTTATAACACTGGCGATTTAGTCAAACCAGACCGGGTTAATGAACACCGGTTTATAATTGATCATGTGCCAACAACTTGTAGTTGAGAAGCAAGCCGGGTCAAGGACGCCGGTTTATCAAAAAATACTTATGATTTTCAACAAACAAAATTCAAACAGGAAAATATGCAAGGCTTTTTACGAGCTGCCAGGCTCCAAATCGAGGCTTTTCATGGGCTGCCAGGCCTCTGAGTTAAACCATTTAACAAAGCCTTTTAAGATGGGCCTCCAATTAACCAATCATCGTTTTAACTGTGACAAGTTCAGGGTCTGTAAAAGATTGACTTGTCAAACGTTCGATGGGTCATACCAGGATTACTTGGATAGGAGTGGCTTACTTGATGAAGGCAGTTTAACCCGGGTTTTTAGGTGAATACACCCGGCTTCCAAGCCATGGCTTGATAGCCAATTACAAGGGTCCTTTCAAACTCTTTGTTGCTTTGCAAAAAGAGCCCCCAAGTAACTTTGTGAGGGATGCTCAGTGTGTGCCCATGTTTGAGTCTGTACTTTGTACAACACTCTCTTTGGCTCCACAAATTTTCCCTTTGTGGCTTAAATGCCTATCAAGAGGTGTAGCTATGGTGTGAGGACAACCAAGCCCCCTAGTGATATCCCTTCGTGGTTTCAAAACCGATCAAGAGGTGTAGCTGTAGTTCAAATATGACCAAGCCCCCTAGTAATTTTCTTTATATCTATGCAGCTGCTAAAGCCGGATTAACAAAAACTCTGCTTTGTCAGTTATCTTGTAAAAGCACACACAGGATATAAAAAAACAGATACCCCGCTTATAACGGAGGCTCCGGTTTATTATATGATATATACACTGTCAGAAATATGTACAGATGAAGAGCCTATGGCTTCAAGTATAGTAAGGCCGAAGGAGAGCTATGTTCCATGGCCGCTTGGTCTCCTCCTCCGATTGACGTGAGTCTTCATGCTCTCGAACATCAACGAGGTAGTAAGATCCGTTGTGCAGATTTTTGCTGACCACAAAGGGTCCTTCCCAAGGTGGGGATAACTTGTGCATATCAGTCTGATCCTGGATGAGCCGGAGCACCAAATCACCTTCTTGAAAGGTTCTAGATATAACCCGGCGGCTGTGATAACGTCGGAGATCTTGTTGATAAATCGACGATCGTGCCACGGCCATATCACGCTCTTCATCCAACAGGTTCAGAGAATCTTGACGTGCCTTCTCATTATCAGCTTCAACATAAGCTGTCACACGGGGCGAGTCGTGACGGATGTCACTAGGAAGAACTGCCTCCGCTCCATAAACCATAAAGAAAGGTGTGTAACCCGTAGACCTATTGGGTGTGGTGTTGATGCTCCACAACACAGAAGGCAGCTCCTCAACCCAACAACCCGGTGTTCGCTTTAAGGGAACCATAAGCCTGGGTTTGATACCACGTATAATTTCTTGATTTGCCCTCTCTGCTTGACCATTAGACTAGGGGTGAGCCACCGATGCTAAGTCGAGCCGGATGTGCTCACGTTGACAAAATTCTTCCATCTCCCCTTTTGACAAGTTAGTACCATTATCTGTTATAATGATGTGCGGAAAGCCAAACCGGAATATCACCTTCTTGATGAATTGAACCACCGTAGCTGCATCACACTTGCTGACTGGCTCTGCCTCCACCCATTTAGTGAATTTATCAACTGCTACTAACAGGTGGGTCTTTTTGTCCTTAGAACGTTTGAAGGGTCCAACCATATCAAGCCCCCAAGTTGCAAACGACCATGTAATTGGAATAATCCACAACTCTTGAGCCGGAACGTGCGCACGGCGGGCAAATTTTTGACATCCATCACATCTCTTGACTAAATCCTCCGCATCAGCATGCGCCGTCAACCAGTAAAAACCGTGGCGAAAAGCTTTGGCAACCAACGACTTTGAACCGGTATGGTGACCGCAATCCCCTTCATGGATTTCTCGCAAAATCCCACAACCTTCTTGAGGAGAAACACAACGCTGAATTGCTCCTGAAACACTGTAACGATGTAACTCCCCGTTGAGTATGGTCATGGACTTGGAACGCCGGATTATCTGTCGAGCCAACGTTTCATCGTCTGGTAACTCGCCCCGGTTCATGTAAACCAGATATGGGATCGTCCAATCCGGTATGGCATGCAGAGCTGCCACCAACTGAGCCTCCGGATCAGGAATTGCCAAATCTTCTTCGGTTGGCACTTTGACAGACGGATTATGCAACACATCAAGAAAGACATTGGGCGGGACCGGTTTACGCTAGGAACCAAGACGGCTTAAAGCGTCCGCCGCTTCATTCTTCCGCCGGTCTATATGGTCCACCTGATAACCTTTAAAGTGACCAGCCACCGCGTCCACTTCTCGCCGATATGCAGCCATGAGTGGGTCCTTAGAATCCCAAGTGCCAGACACCTGCTGAGCCACTAGATCTGAATCGCCGAAGCACTTAACCCGGCTCAAATTCATCTCCTTAGCCATTCGAAGACCATGGAGCAAAGCCTCATATTCAGCTGCATTGTTAGTACAAGGGAACATTAAACGGAGGACATAACAAAACTTGTCACCTCGTGGGGAAGTTAGTATGACTCCAACCCCCGAGCCCTCCAACTGTCTGGGCCCATCAAAATGAATAGTCCAATATGTATTATCTGGCTTCTCGTCCGGTGCCTGCAACTCCGTCTAATCATTAATGAAGTCCACGAGCGCCTGGGATTTTATCGCTGTGCGGGGTATATACTTGAGCCCGTGAGGTCCAAGTTCAATAGCCCACTTCGCAATCCGGCCAGTTGCTTCTCTGTTTTGAATGATGTCGCCCAGAGGAGCTGAACTGGCCACTGTGATGGGATGGCCCTAAAAATAATGTTTAAGCATCCGGTTCGCCATAAACACCCCATACACCAGCTTCTGCTAATGCGGATACCTCTGCTTTGACTCAATGAGCACCTCGCTGATATAATAAACCGGCCGTTGAACCGGATATTCCTTGCCAAGCTCCTTGCGCTCTACCACAATGGCTACGCTAACAGCCCGGGCATTAGCAGCCACATATAATAATAATGGCTCTTTATCGATCGGCGCTGCAAGAATAGGCGGTTCAGCTAGCTGCCTCTTCAGATCCTCGAACGCCTTATCAGCTGCCTCACTCCAGACAAAGTTATCTGTTTTCTTGAGCATCTGATATAAGGGGATGGCCTTCTCTCCAAGGCAACTGATAAACCGGCTCAAGGCTGTAATCCGGCTGGCCAGACGTTGAACATCGTTGATACACGCCGGTTTAGCCAAGGATGTAATTGCTGCAATTTTTCCGGATTAGCCTCAATGCCTCTGTTTGACACCACAAACCCCAAGAGCTTGCATGCCTGGACACCAAAAACACACTTCTCCGGATTGAGCATCATCTTGTAAACCCGGAGATTGTCAAAAGTTTCTCGTAAATCATTTATCAATGTCTCCTCCTTTCTGGACTTTACCACAATGTCATCCACATATGCATGAACATTGCGCCCAATTTGCTTATGAAGGCAATTCTGAACACATCGCTGGTAAGTTGCCTGGGCACTCTTGAGTCCAAAAGGCATGGAAACATAGCAGAAGGCTCCAAAGGGATTTATGAAAGCTGTCTTCTCCTGGTCCTTAACCGCCATCTTGATCTGTTGATAACCAGAATAAGCATCCAGAAAACACAAACGGTCACAACCTGCAGTCGCATCAATTATCTGATCAATGCGAGGAAGAGCAAAGGGGTCTGCAGGGCAAGCCTTGTTTAAATTTGTGTAATCCACACACATACGCCAAGTGCCGTTTTTCTTAAGAACCAGCACCGGATTAACCAGCCACTCTGGATGAAAGACCTCTACAATAAACCCCGCAGCCAACAAACGGGCTACCTCCTCACCAATAGCCTTACGCCTTTCTTCATTGAAGCGGCGGAGAAACTGCCGGACCGGTTTAAACTTAGGATCAATCTTGAGTGTGTGCTCAGCGAGTTCCCTCGGTACACTAGGCATGTCAAAAAGGTTTCCATGCAAAGATGTCCCGAATCTCATGGATGAACTCGATGAGCGCGCTTTCCTATTTGGGATCCAGGTTAGCGCTGATGATGAACTGTTTGGATGAATCGCCAGGCACAAAGTCAACAATCTTGGTACCTGTGGCCGATTTGAACTTGAACGCCGGATCATGTTCCGTAGTTGTTTTTTTAAAGAGGTCATATCTGCCGGATCAACTTGCTCCTTATATAATTTCAACTCTTCCGCGGCACAAACCGACTCAGCATAAGCCGCATCACCTTCCTCACATTCCAAAGCAATCTTTTTGCTTCCATGTACTGTGATAGTCCCCTTATGACCTGGCATTTTGAGCTGCAGATAAACATAACATGGCCTTGCCATAAATTTAGCATAAGCCGGCCGCCCAAACAAGGCGTGGTACGGACTATTGATCTTTACCACCTCAAATGTCAATGTTTCTGACCTTGAATCATAGTCATCTCCAAAATCTACCTCCAAAGCTATCTTGCCAACAGGATATGCAGACTTACCAGGCACCACCCCATGAAAGACCGTATTTGAAGGTTTAAGATCCTTATCTATCAACCCCATACGGTGGAATGTATCATAATACAAAATATTGATACTACTTCCCACATCCATGAGCACTTTAGTGAACTTGTATCCCCCAACTTGAGGGGCTACCACCAGGGCCAAGTGACCTGGATTATCAACCCGGGGTGGGTGATCATCTCTACTCCACAAAATAGGTTGCTCAGACCAGCACAAATACTAATGTACTGCCGGCTCAACAGAATTTACTGCCCTTTTGTGAAGCTTCTGATCACGTTTGCACAAACTAGTAGTGAAGACATGATATTGCCCACTATTCAGCTGTTTGGGATTGCTCTGATAACCCGGCTGCTGCTGCTGCTGATTCCCCTGATGGTTGTAACCTCCCTGGTTGCCTTGGTGCCCTTGATTGACGTGCCCGGTTTGGTTGCCTTGAAACCCTAAACCGGAACCACCACCTCCGTAACCCGGCCCGTGGAAACCTCCTCCTGAACCGCCGGGTGGGCCGTTGTCATATTGGAACATATTGGAATTCTTGAAATCTCGCATGATATAACAGTCCTTCCAAAGATGTGATGCCGACTTCTCTTTCGATCCATGCTTTGGACATGGCTGATTTAACAAACGCTCCAAATTGGGGCCTGAACCTCCACCCCTCTGGGGATGCTTGCCTTTACGGCGATGGCCATTCTCCTACGCATTGGTATTTGCAACATAGTCCAAGCTACTGTCAGCCTTGCGCTTACCACCATTTCCATGGCCTGCCGGATTATGCTATTGACCCTTGGCATTGCCGTTCTTCTTACCTTTCCCCGATTTATCCTCCTTTGAATCTGGATCCTTGGTATTATCTGAATCAGCGTATTTAACCAAAGCGGCCATGAGTGTTGACATATCATTGCAGTGACGTTTGAGCCTTCCCAACTTCTGTTTTAGTGGTAAGAAATGACAATTGCCCTGTAATGTTAACACTGCAGTGTTTTCATTGATACGATCTGATGAATGCAAAATTGCTGAGACCCGTTTGACCCAATGGGTCGTGGACTCCCCTTCCTCTTGGACACAAGCGTCCAGATCCACGACTGACATCGGCTGCTTACACGTATCCTTGATGTTCTGGATAAACCGGTGCTTCAATTCAGCCCATGATCCAACAGAGTTGGTCGGCAAGCTCTTCAACCAAGTGCGAGTTGTTCCTTCCAACATCATGGTGAAATATTTAGCACACACCGCCTCATCCACATCTAACATCTCCATTGCCATCTCATAGCTCTCCACCCACGCCTCTGGTTGCAAATCGGCGGTGTAATTTGGTACCTTACGAGGTCCCTTGAAATCCTTGGGCAGTCTCACATTACACAAAGTGGGGGTTAGACACGGCACCCCTAAGGAACTGAACACCACACCTGGCTCTACGGAGGTCGTGGGGTGATCTGGAGTATGTTGTCGCATTCCGCGTCGAGCTGCCAACTCGGCCTCCCGATGTGTGCAGCCATGGTCCACAACATCCTGCGCATTAGCGCCTCCCCCGGCCGGGTTGTTTCCTCGTGGTCAATTTCGGCGACATGCATTACTGGACACGGCTGGTTCGTCCTCCACGTGTCTGCTATAGCTCTGGCTTGGATGGGGAGTGGAATGAATCCTCTCACGACTGTGTGAATACGCCTGTTGTTGATTTAGTGATGTTTGAAGGAGATCCCTGGCCCGACGTGCTTCCACTACAACTGGTGACTCGCCGTCGGTTGGGAGGGCCGCCAGGCGTGAAGCGGCGGCCACAATGTTGTCCAACGGGTTGGAATAATGCTCGGGCGGCGTTGGTACATACTGTGGCACAACGTTGTTCTGGCGAGGCGGGTCCGTCGTGCGCGATTGAACCGGCGCTCCTGTTCCCGGCGCTTCCGCCCGGTTCAGTATGGGTTGGCTACCAGCTCCTGCTCCTGGTGTGTTGAAGCGATTTTGCGGTTCATAAACTGACGGGAGACGTGATCGATACGTTCTTCTCATGACTTCCTCTGAAGCATTCTGATCCAGCCTAATCCGGTAAGCCTGCGCTTCCAATTCAGCCCGCTCTGTAGCCATCCTAGCATTCTCTGTCGCCAGGTCCGCTTTAGCCTGGGCTATCTAATCTTTCACCTTTGCAATCTCCGTGTTGTGCTGATCCCTGGCTGTTGCATCCATCTCTGCGGCCATCAACGTTGCCAAAGCATCGAACAAATCAGACAGGACTTGGGCTGGAGGTGGCACTGAGCTTCCTGCCCCTGCTGGTGTGGCCGTTGTTGAACCGGAGAGCATCGCTGCAGCGGTAGATGAATGAGGCGCCGATTGTGTGCCGGCCATGAAGATGGCGGCCCGGTTTGGCAAATCAGGGGAATCTGGAATACTGTTGCCCTCGGATCATCCCTCAATCCGGCCGTCTTGCAGCTGGTAAAGTGATTCGGTCTCTCTAGAAGACTCGTCACCCGAACAGACCACGGTCTCTCCATCGGACACCGGCCCGTCCTCGTACCTCAGTCCATGGACGACAGCCACGAAAACATGCCTTGCCTTGGGCTGAACCGGCGAAGAATTTGCACGCCGAGCCGTCTCGATGATGTCGGTGCAGATGTCCGGCTCAGGGGCCGGTCCGCCGATCTTGCCGATGAAGACGTGAATCCTACCAAAGGGGACCCGGTACCCGTATTCGATTGAATCAGCCTCGGGACCCCATCCTGCGTTGTCGATGTAGAGCTTGCCGCGACGACTCTTCGTCATCCGGTCCACAGTGTATCCCTTAAGTCCATCGAAGCTACCCTTCAAGAACTCAAAACCATCGTGCGATAGCCCCATGGTGGGCGCCAACTGTCGTGGGTTTGTCACGGAAGATGTCCTTGTGAAAGGACTTAGTCGTGGAGCCATCGCTATGGGTTAGCTTAAGGGGGTTAAACCGGACAAGGGGACACGGGGAATTTTATACTAGTTTGGCCCCTTCAAGGAAGGTAAAAGCCTACGTCTAGTTGTGATTGGTATTGATAGGGTTTCGAAGGCCAGGGAGCGAATCCGCTTTGTCTGGCTCTTGAGTTGTTGTCTGTCCCTAAACCGCTATCGGGTCGTCCCTTTATATACATAGGTTGACGCCCGCCGGTTTACAAAGTCCCGAAGCCGGATCATAAACGTATCCAGTTCGGTCTCTATCCTTCCTATCTTACAATACAAGTTACATGACTAAGCCGGTTTACATTTACAGGCTTTAACCCGCCTTTGGGCCTTGGGCCTCCATGAAGTGCCATCATCCTTGCATCTTTATGGGCTTCTAATCTTCAAGGAGTCAACCCGGCTACATAAGGCCGGTTTACCTCTAGTAGTAATATCCCCAACACCCTCCCCTCCTCCCAGGCCGTGGCCTTGAGGTGCTCTTGAAGGATGAGCTCATCCAACAAGGTGAGGATCTCCTCTGATTTTTTGCCAAATTTTCATTCTGATCCACTATACGATGAATTGCTATGAGCTGCTTCTACTGCTGCTATATGATGCATTGCTATGAGCTGCTCCTGCTGCTGCTATATGATGAATTGCTATGAGTTGTTGCTGCTATATGATGAATTGCTATGAGCTGCTGCTGCTATATGATGAATTGCTATGAGCTGCTTCTGCTGCTGCTATATGATGAATTGCTATGAGCTGCTCCTGCTGCTGCTATATGATGGATTGCTATGAGTTGCTGCTGAATTGATATGAGTTGCTCCTGCTGCTGCTATATGATGAATTGCTATGAGCTGTTGCTGGTACATGATGAATTGCACACTGCTGCTGCTGTATGATGAGTTGCTATGAGCTGCTGCTGCTATATGATGCTTTCAAGTGGTGCTGCTATATGATAATAACCAACCACTTGGACCATCGAATTTCAATAAATAATTGTTCTTCATTTAAATGTGGATCATGTGTTCTTCGTTTAAATTAGGCAATGGGATCTCTATGGAAGACATTGACCAAAGTAGATTGTGCCAAGTAGATGGTATCTTTGTATTTGCATTTTGAACAAATAGTGATGGTCTGTTTTCCTATCATATTAATTACTATAGTGGGTTCAATTTGTGATGTTTGCAAGTCAATTTAATTTTCATACGGGCAGAAAAATGACAAAATATAATGCAATCTAGACTTTTCACTGATCATACCAAAGATAAGCTGAAAAGGAAGGCAATGAAAAGAACTGGTTGGCTTATTACCTTGAGCTTATATTCACATGTGCTTATTTTCTTAGGATAACTCGTAATAACTGTCCCTAAGAAACTTGGCCAATAGAACTAACATACAAATAACATGTCACGATGATTGCAATGGAGGAGTGACCTACCATAGCACACTATATAGGCTCACCGCGGCCTCTCCTTTTTTTGCGATGTTCCATGAAATTGCCACATACATCTTGTACTTTTTCATTGTGTAACCCTATTTGCAAGTTGACACGGCTAATTTCAGACATCTCTACATGATATTACATTGCATATCCCTTGCGCATATTTAAACCACCAATTAACGATCGTGTGCATAGCATAAACTAGCCATGACTCTATGTGCTGGACTAGCAGGCACTCTAAGGGAGCCTAATGTAGTGCACTGGAATTCCTACATGCAACCTACGATTTTGTGTAATGTACTACCTCTTTTCCTAAATATATGTCTTTGTAGAGATTCCAGTATGGACCACATACAGATGTATATAGATGCATTTTCGAGTGTAGATTCACTCATTTTGCTCTGTATGTAGCCTATAGTGGAATCTCTAGAAAGACTTATATTTAGGAACAGAGGTACGAGGTAGTATCATGTATGGCATCTACATATCTAATTTAGCAGCCAGTAGTAGAAATCATTGTCTGCACAAAGGGATTACTGGTTGAAAATCCTAGCAAAGCACGCTGGCAGGCACACAACAATACAAGAGAGAGACGCACTTACAAGATCATAGCAATGCCTCAGTCCAGGATCTTGGTTGGCCAAGCTGTTAGATCCAGAAGAAACATCATCCTTTTAGTGTTTGCCAGCAGCATAACAGGTAACAGCGACATGTTAGTATATTTGAAGTACATCGGGAAGGTGATGCTGGACGGGTTTAAAGGTGAAGTACCTAGGCCGTGGCGAGTGCTTGGTATCTTGCCAGACAGTGGGAATCAGGTTAGAAACGTCAAGGGTGATGATGTTGCGCTGGCTTTCAGGGTCCGGCAAGGAGATCTAGAACCGTCGAGTAGGGTGTTTGTGGAGTAGCTCCGGTAGGGCGGACTATGGTGTGGGTGAAGCGGATCTGTGGCCATGGACGAGGGCGTCGGTGAAGCTGCTCTGGTGGTTGGGTTAAGGATGGTGTCGACGATGCGGATCTGCGGCCTTGGACGGGTCCTCAGAAGCTGCTCCGGTAGGTTGGATGAGGGTGCGACGAAGCGGATCTGTGGCCGTGGACTTGTGAGTTGGCAAAGCGGCCCCGGTAGGGTTGAGAATGGTATGGGTGAAGCTACTCCGGTAGGGTTGACGATGGTGTCGGCGAAGCAGCTCCGATAGGGTTGAGGAAGGTGTCGGCGAAGAGGAGCAGAGGTCGTCGATGGGGGCGTCGGTGGGGCGGCTCCAGGGGGTGTGGACGAAGCATCTCCGGTCGGGAGTATGAATGAGCCGCTGCAGATGCGCTGCGGTTAATGAGAGTACCGGCGAAGCAGATCTGGCGCCGCGGACAAGGCCGGCACTGAATGGGTTGTGGTACAGTGGTGGATGAGCAGTCTACTTGTTTCTAGTGGAGGTGGGAGGGGTAGATGCGGCCGCAGAAGCAGATCCGGCGAGGTGGATGCCGCTGGCAGTGAATCGGCTCTGGTACGCCGGTGGATGAGCAGTCTAGGGTTTCAAGAGAGGAGGGGTAGAAAGGCCGATGAAGTACAGACGGCGTGATGTAAGATGCTCTGGTGCTGTGGAGTTAGTCATTTTTGTGGGAGGGGAGAGGAAATGTGCGTGCCGTGTGGTGGGGGGAACCGGAAGTTACCGAAGCAGCCTTGACCTATTATGTAGATGAGGGTGGTATTGTAACTTTTGTTCTCTGTGCACCAAGGAAAAAAGGGGAATTCCGCATGCTAAAGACTAGGTGGCGGAAATTTTAGAAGCCCGCGGGATCGTTCGTATCCAGTTTCAACTAATTTTGGACCGTACTAGCGGGAAGGTAATGCGAGACTGTGTACACGGGCATGCGTCAGTAGTTAATAACTGGTGTGAAGTACACCCCAGGAAAAAAGATAATAACTCCAGATGATGCGTCGATAACTTGGACGTTCACACGGGCGCGGCCAATCATACGGGTGTAGAGGCACGTTCACAAAAAAGGTATCAAACGCTCAGCCTATGTATTTCTTGTGTAAATAGATAATTTAGTGCCATTGGTTATTTACTTTAAATATAATGCATTGATGTGTTACTGTAGAGGCACACAAAAAGAAATGGATATTGTAGTCCCACAAAAGAAATGGATATTGTAGTCCGCTACTTAAAAGTGTTACCTCATATGATTACATAGCCTCCATTTCATAAATTGCGTTCCTGTTGAATTCATATATGAATATTACATATATTACTTCATAATAGAACCTTAAATCATCCAAGACTAATGAATTCGAATGCAAGAGTAACAATGGTGCATGTACATGATAGCTACATTGGTTGTTTGAAGAAACATCACTGTAACTTTGGAATGCACAATTGAAAAGGTTTATTTAGATAGAAAAAAATGTGATATGTGAGTGTCCAATCTTTATAGCATTGAATCGATATTGTACCTTTGGCCACGATACGAAGTAGATATTTATTTATGTTCAAGTGATGCACGTCCACGATCGCTAGATAGTGATACGTGAATGAATTGTGCAATATCTCTCACACGCACACATATCTCATTTCCCCGTGGGCATCGGAATCACACACACGCACTTCATGTATTTCTGTCCCTCCATCAAGGTTAGAATTCGTTTTTCTACCCCGTCCTACAAGTTTCTCACACACAAACACACACGCTCTCTCTGTCGAGCACTCCCACCCCTTTAATTCCGCCCACCCACAACCACTAATGTCTCAAAGTATAATTATGTCTCTCACACATATGCCTAAGGTTAACTCGAGTTTCGGAACCATATGAATACATACAATGGGATTCTAGCAGAGCACCTTTTGTTTTGGGATTTCTCTCTCTCTCTCACACACACACACATACACACACGCGCGCGTAGACATTGTTTATCGCTTCATTTTTTGGGCACTTGCATGCACACCGTTTGTTTATCTCCGTGATGCTTTAAGTATGCCTCACACACATGCTATCTACATATCCCTTAATATAGATATGTGTCACACAAACTCCTTCTCCCTACTAGCAAGATGCCCATGCGTTGCATAGAACATCAAGATTTGTATGAGTAGTTTATCTAGGGAATTCCTTATTTGCAAATGTGGAGAGGGGTGTGGGTATCTTTTTGCAAAATTGCCATAGTTTCCTTCCTATTCGTCAGATATCAATCGGATGGACTATATTGTAGGACGGCAGGAACACCATCATCACCAACTCTGTTTTTTATAGGAGAAGAGATATGTAAGTGTCACTGCCACCCCCCCACCCACACACACACACACTTCCCGACACCGAAGGAGTAGGGTGACACCTAGATCTTGATACTAATCTATCGACTGTCTTCTCTCTCAAACACACACACACGCACACTACCCGACACCGAAGGAGAGGGTGGCACCTCAATCTTGATAGTAATCTATATACTCCTCTTTCAAACACACACACACACATACAAACACACTCGCTAGTTGTGCCTCTGTGCCTAACGCGCACACTCTTGATACGTCTTTCTCTCCATTCCCCTCCCCACCCCCAACCCCAACAATGACAGCAGAAGGGTGACAACTCGATCTGATCTTAATCTGTCAATTGGTTTCTCTCTCAAACATTGTGTCTCTGTGCCTCGTTCAGACACCCTCAATACGTCTTTTTCTCCGTCGCCCCCTCGATATGTAGAATACTTGCGCGCGCATGCTACCTCTTGAGCATGCGTTGGTTTTCCCTTGAAGAGGAAAGGGTGATGCAGAAAAGTAGTGTAAGTATTTCCCTCAATTTTTGAGAACCAAGGTATCAATCGAGTAGGAGACTACACGCAAGTCGCCTAGTACCTGCACAAACAAACAAGAACCTCGCAACCAACGCGATAAAGGGGTTGTCAATCCCTTCACGGTCACTTATGAAAGTGAGATCTGATAGAGATAATAAGATAAATATTTTTGGTATTTTTGTTGTATAGATTGAAAAGTAAAGATTGCAAAATAAACGGCGACAGCAATAGCTAGTTGACAGGAAAATAATATGATGTAAAGTAGATCCAGGGGCCATAGGTTTCATTAGTGGCTTCTCTCAAGATAGCATATATTACGGTGGGTGAACAAATTACTTTCGAGCAATTGATAGAAAAGTGCTTAGTTATGATGATATCTAGGCATGATCATGAACAAATGCATCACGTCCGTGTCAAGTAGACCAAATGATTCTGCATCTACTACTATTACTCCACACATCGACCGCTATCCATCATGCATCTAGAGTATTAAGTTCATAAGAACAGAGTAACGCATTAGGCAAGATGACATGATGTAGAGGGATAAACTCAAGCAATATGATATAAACCCCATCTTTTTATCCTCGATGGCAACAATACAATACGTGCCTTGCTGCCCCTGCTATCACTGGGAAAGGATACCGCAAGATTGAACCCAAAGCTAAGCACTTCTCCCATTGCAAGAAAGATCAATCTAGTAGGCCAAACCAAACTGATAATTCGAAGAGACTTGAAAAGATATTTAAATCATGCATAAAAGATTTCAGAGAAGAATCAAATATTGTTCATAGATAATCTTGATCATAAACCCACAATTCATCGGATCTCGGCAAACACACCGCAAAAAGAATTACATCAAATAGATCTCCAAGAACATCAAGGAGAACTTTGTATTGAGATCCAAAGAGAGAGAAGAAGCCATCTAGCTAATAACTATGGACCCGAAGGTCTGTGGTAAACTACTCACAGATCATCGGAGAGGCTATGGTGTTGATGTAGAAGCCCTCCGTGATCGAATCCCCCTCCGGCAGATTGCCGGAAAAGGTCCCCAGATGGGATCTCATGGGTACAGAAGGTTGCAGCGGTGGAAAAGTGGTTTCGTAGCTCCCCTGATTGTTTTTAGGGTATAAGAGTATATATAGACGAAAGAAGTAGGTCAGTGGAGCTATGAGGGGCTCACGAGGGTGGGGGTGTGCCTGCCCCCTCATGTCTACTACACAACCTTCTTCTTGTAGACGTTGTTGGGCCTCCAAGTGCAGAGGTTTGTAGGACAGTAACAAATTTCCCTCAAGTGGATGACCTAAGGTATATCAATCCGTGGGAGGCGTAGGATGAAGATGGTCTCTCTCAAGCAACCCTACAACCAAATAACAAAGAGTCTCATGTGTCCCCAACACACCCAATACAATGGTAAATTGTATAGGTGCACTAGTTCGGCGAAGAGATGGTGATACAAGTGCAATATGGATGGTAGATAAAGGTTTTTCTAATCTGAAAATATAAAAACAGCAAGGTAACTAATGATAAAAGTGAACACAAATGGTATTGCAATGCGTTGAAACAAGGCATAGGGTTCATACTTTCACTAGTGCAAGTTGTCTCAACAATAATAACATAATTGGATCATATAACTATCCCTCAACATGCAACAAAGAGTCACTCCAAAGTCACTAATAGCGGAGAACAAACGAAGAGATTATGGTAGGGTACGAAACCACCTCAAAGTTATCCTTTCTGATCGATCTATCATAGAGTTCGTACTAGAATAACACCTTAAGACACAAATCAACCAAAACCCTAATGTCACCTAGATACTCCAATGTCACCTCAAGTATCCGTGGGTATGATTATACGATATGCATCACACAATCTCATATTCATCTATTCAACCAACAAAAAGAACTTCAAAGAGTGCCCCAAAGTTTCTACCGAAGAGTCAAGATGAAAATGTGTGCCGGCCCCTATGCATAAGTTCACGGAACTCGCAAGTTGATCACCACAACATACATCAAGTGGATCACTTGATATCCCATTGTCACCACAAATAAGCACATGCAAGACATACATCAAGTGTTCTCAAATCCTTAAAGACTCAATCCGATAAGATAACTTCAAAGGGAAAAAATCAATCCATTACAAGAGAGTAGAGCGGGAGAAACATCATAAGATCCAAAAATAATAGCAAAGCTCACGATACATCAAGATCATGCCAACTCAAGAACACGAGAGAGAGATCAAACACATAGCTACTGGTACATACCCTCAGCCCCGAGGGTGAACTACTCCCTCCTCCTCATGGAGAGCGCCGGCATGATGAAGATGGCCACCGGAGAGGGATTCCCCCCTCTGGCAGGGTGCCGGAACGGGTCTAGATTGGTTTTCGATGGCTATGGAGGCTTCTGGCAGCGGAACTCCCGATCTATTCTGCTCCTCGATGTTTTTAGGGTATATGGACATATATAGGCGAAATAAGTCGGTCAGGGGATCCACGAGGGGCCCACGGGGGTGGGGGCGCGCCTCCCTGCCTCGTGGCCACCTTGAAGCTTCCCTGACGTATACTCCAAGTCTCCTGGATTGCTTTCGTTCCAAAAATAACTCTCCCGAAGGTTTCATTCCATTTGGACTCCATTTGATACTCCTTTTCTTCAAAACACTGAAATAGGCAAGAAAACAACAATTCAGGCTGGGCCTCCGGTTAATAGGTTAGTCCCAAAAATAATATAAAAGTGTATAATAAAGCCCATAAACATCCAAAACAGATAATATAATAGCATGGAACAATCAAAAATTATAGATACGTTGGAGACGTATCAGCATCCCAAGCTTAATTCCTCCTCGTCCTCGTGTAGGTAAATGATAAAAACAGAATTTTTGATGTGGAATGCTACCTAACATATTTATCAATGTAATATTCTCTATTGTGGCAAGAATATTCAGATCCATAAGATTCAAGACAAAAGTTTTACACTGACATAAAAATAATAATACTTCAAGCATACTAACAAAGTAATCATGTCTTCTCAAAATAACATGGCCAAACAAAGCTATCCCTACAAAATCATATAGTCTGGCTATGCTCTATCTTCGTCACACAAAATATTTAAATCATGCACAACCCTGATGACAAGCCAAGCAATTGTTTCATACTTTTGATGTTATCAAACCTTTTCAATCTTCACGCAATGCATGAGCGTGAGCCATGGATATAGCACTATGGTGGAATAGAATGGTGGTTGTGGAGAAGACAAAAAAGGAGAAGATAGTCTCACATCAACTAGGCGTATCAATGGGCTATGGAGATGCCCATCAATAGATATCTATGTGAGTGAGTAGGGATTGCCATGCAATGGATGCACTAGAGCTATAAGTGTATCAAAGCTCAAAAAGAAACTAAGTGGGTGTGCATCCAACTCGCTTGCTCACGAAGACCTAGGGCATTTTGAGGAAGCCCATCATTGGAATATACAAGCCAAGTTCTATAATGAAAGATTCCCACTAGTATATGAAAGTGACAACATAGAAGACTCTTTATCATGAAGATCATGGTGCTACTTTGAAGCACAAGTGTGGTAAAAGGATAGTAGCGTTGCCCCTTCTCTCTTTTTCTCTCATTTTTTGGGCCTTCTCTTTTTTATGGCCTCTTTTTTCTCTTTTTATTTTTTCGTCTGGAATCTCATCCTGACTTGTGGGGGAATCATAGTCTCCAACATCCTTTCCTCATTGGGAAAATGCTCTAATAATGATGATCATCACACTTTTATTTACTTACAACTCAAGAATTACAACTCAATACTTAGAACAAAATATGACTCTATAGGAATGCCTCCGGCAGTGTACCGGGATGAGCGATGAATCAAGAGTGACATGTATGAAAGAATTATGAACGGTGGATTTGCCACAAATACGATGTCAACTACATGATCATGCAAAGCAATATGACAATGATGGAGCGTGTCATAATAAATGGAACGGTGGAAAGTTGCATGGCAATATATCTCGGAATGGCTATGGAAAGGCCATAATAGGTAGGTATGGTGGCTGTTTTGAGGAAGGTAAATGGTGGGTTTATGGTACCGGCGAAAGTTGTGCGGTACTAGAGAGGCTAGCAATGGTGGAAGGGTGAGAGTGTGTATAATCCATGGACTCAACATTAATCATAAAGAACTCACATACTTATTGCAAAAATCTACAAGTCATCAAAACCAAGCACTACGCGCATGCTCCTAGGGGGATAGATTGGTAGGAAAAGACCATCGCTCGTCCCCGACCGCCACTCATAAGGAAGGCAATCAATAAATAAATCATGCTCCGACTTCATCACATAACGGTTCACCATACGTGCATGCTACGGGAATCACAAACTTCAACACAAGTATTTCTCAAATTCACAACTACTCAACTAGCATGACTCTAATATCACCATCTCCATATCTCAAAACAATCATCAAGTATCAAACTTCTCTTAGTATTCAATGCACTTACATGAAAGTTTTTATAATGCCATGTTGTTCTAAAGTACTCTCAAAATAATATAAGTGAAGCATGAGAGATAAATTATTTCTATAAAATAAAACCACCGCCGTGCTCTAAAAGATATAAGTGAAGCACTAGAGCAAATGACAAACTACTCCGAAAGATATAAGTGAAGATCAATGAGTAGTCGAATAATTATGCAACTACATGAAGAATCTCTAACATTTAGTAATTTAAGAGCTTGGTATTTTATTCAAACATAAAGCAAAACAAAATAAAATAAAATAAAATGACGCTCCAAGCAAAACACATATCATGTGGTGAATAAAAATATAGCTCCAAGTAAAGTTACAGATGAATGAAGATGAAAGAGGGGATGCCTTCCGGGGCATCCCCAATCTTAGGCTTTTTGGTGTCCTTGGATTTACCTTGGGGTGCCTTGGGCATACCCAAGCTTAGGCTCTTTCCACTCCTTATTCCATAGTCCATCGAATCTTTACCCAAAACTTGAAAACTTCACAACACAAAACTTAACAGAAAACTCGTAAGCTCCGTTAGTATAAGAAAATAAATCACCACTTAGGTACTGTTGTGAACTCATTCTAAATTCATATTGGTGTAATATCTACTGTATTACAACTTCTCTATGGTTCATACCCTCCGATACTACTCATAGATTCATCAAAATAAGCAAACAACACGTGGAAAACAGAATCTGTCAAAAACAGAACAGTCTGTAGTAATCTTTATCAAACGTATACTTCTGTAAATAATAAAATTCTCAAATAAATTGGTGGACCTAAGGAATTTTTCTATTAATCCTATTAAAAAATAATTAACTAAATAGCACTCTCCAATAAAATATGGCAGCCATTCTCGTGAGTGCTAACGTTTCTGTTTTTTACAGCAAGATCAAAAAGACTTTCCCCAAGTCTTCCCAACGGTTCTACTTGGCACAAACACTAATTAAACACAAAAAACACAACCAAAACAGAGGCTAGATAAATTATTTATTACTAAACAGGAGCAAAAATCAAGGAATAAAAATAAAATTGGGTTGCCTCCCAACAAGCGCTATCGTTTAACGCCCCTAGCTAGGCATGATGATTTCAATGATGCTCACATAAAAGATAAGAATTGAAACATAAAGAGAGAACCATGAAGAATATGACTAGCACATTTAAGTCTAACCCACTTCCTATGCATAGGTATTTTGTGAGCAAACAACTTATGGGAACAATAATCAACTAGCATAGGAAGGCAAAACAAGCATAACTTCGAAACTTTAAGCACATAGAGAGGAAACTTGGTATTATTGCAATTCCTACAGGCATAAATTCCTCCCTCATAATAATTTTCAGTAGCATCATGAATGAATTCAACAATATAACCAGCACCTAAAGCATTATTTTCATGATCTAAAAGCATAGAAAATTTACTACTCTCCACATAGGCAAAATTCTTCTCATTCGGAATAGTGGGAGTATCATAAGAAACTCGAATACTATAAATTGTTTCCACATTAAAAGAGTAATGTTCAGAAAGAGGGTAATCATGATCATGAAAAGTTTTATAAATATAATCATCTCTACTTTTATAGCATAAGTATCATCACAATAATCATCATAAGTAGCAACTTTGTTCTCATCATAATCAATTGGAACCTCTTCCAAGATAGTGGAATCATTACTAAATAAAGTCATGACCTCTCCAAATCCACTTTCATAATTTTAAAAATAAGATTCAACATCCTCCAAAATAGTGGGATCATTACTTCCTAAAGTTGACACTCTTCCAAACCCACTTTCATCAATATAACCATCATACATAGGAGGCATGCTATCATCATAATAAATTTGCTCATCAAAACATGGGAGACTAAAGATATCATCTTCATCAAACAGAGAACCCCCAAGCTTGGGAAAAACATTAATTGCAGCAAATACATTCTCAAACATGTCATTCTCATCAAACATAGCATCCCCAAGCTTGGGCTTTTTCATATCATAAGCAGAATCACTCTCATCATTAATAGTATGGATAGCACCAATAGTAGTATAGCAATTATCATCATCACAATGAGTAATAGAAGCAACATCATTTGGGAGCGATGCCTTTTTACCTTTGCTTCTCCGTATTTTCTTTTTCTTGTTCACATCATGTGTGGGTTTATTCCTCTTTTTGGAGCTCTTTATTGATGAGGTTGGTTGAATAGAAGGCTCCTCCTCGTTACCTGATTCATCATAAGAAATAATAGGAGGATATTGGGAAGCCTTTTCCCTTTCATTAGTATTATCTTCATCCTCTATTTTTTTTATTTTCTATATGTAATTGGCAATATAAGGATTTTCAAAGCAATTCACCGCACAATACATAAAAATTTCTTCTAGATCAAAATCAAGAAATCTATCAAGATTAAATTTTGGAATACCCTCAGTTATACGTTTCATTTCTTCATACCCCAAAAGAAGACTAAGCTCTTTATGATGCTCAAGGGTAATCAAGTTATCACAATTTTTGGACACGATTTGATCATGAAACAAATAGCATTGGAGCTTTAAATGACCATGTTCATTACAAAGTTCACAAAATGGCGATAAATATTGAATCTTTCAGCACAATCATCTAGCCTTTCTTGCAACCATTTAGTTTCCAAATACTTATGCCTCTTGCAAAATCTATCTTCCCTATTTGGTGTGTGCTTGCAAGCTCTATGTATTCCAAAAAAGTTGACATGCTTATAAGAGAAATTTTCATCATGACTAGTGCAATCATCATTAGTACTATGGATATTCAAAGAGTTCATACTAACAACATTGCAATCATGCTCATCATTCAAAGATTTAGTGCCAAACATTTTAATGCATTCTTCTTCTAACAATTTGGCACAATTATCGGAATCCTTATTTTCATGAAAGATATTAAATAGATGAAGCATATGAGGTACCCTCAATTCCAATTTTTATAGATTTCTTTTATAAACTAAACTAGTGATAAAACAAGAAACAAAAAATTCGATTGCAAGATCTAAAGATATACCTTCAAGCGCTAACCTCCCCGACAACGGCGCCAGAAAAGAGCTTGATGTCTACTACACAACCTTCTTCTTTTAGACGTTGTTGGGCCTCCAAGTGCAGAGGTTTGTAGGACAGTAGCAAATTTCCCTCAAGTGGATGACCTAAGGTTTATCAATCCGTGGGAGGCGTAGGATGAAGATGGTCTCTCTCAAGCAACCCTGCAACCAAATAACAAAGAGTCTCTTGTGTCCCCAACACACCCAATACAATGGTAAATTGTATAGGTGCACTAGTTCGGTGAAGAGATGGTGATACAAGTGCAATATGGATGGTAGATAAAGGTTTTTGTAATCTGAAAATATAAAACAGCAAGGTAACTAATGATAAAAGTGAGCACAAATGGTATGGCAATGCGTTCAAACAAGGCATAGGGTTCATACTTTCACTAGTGCAAGTTCTCTCAACAATAATAACATAATTGGATCATATAACTATCCCTCAACATGCAATAATGAGTCACTCCAAAGTCACTAATAGCGGAGAACAAATGAAGAGATTATGGTAGGGTACGAAACCACCTCAAAGTTATCCTTTCTGATCGATCTATCATAGAGTTCGTACTAGAATAACACCTTAAGACACAAATCAACCAAAACCCTAATGTCACCTGGATACTCCAATGTCACCTCAAGTATCCGTGGGTATGATTATACGATATGCATCACACAATCTCAGATTCATCTATTCAACCAACACAAAGAACTTCAAAGAGTGCCCCAAAGTTTCTACCGGAGAGTCAAGATGAAAACGTGTGCCAGCCCCTATGAATAAGTTTACGAAACTTGCAAGTTGATCACGAAAGCATACATCAAGTGGATCATGTGATATCCCATTGTCACCACAGATAAGCACATCCAAGACATACATCAAGTGTTCTCAAATCCTTAAAGACTCCATCCAATAAGATAACTTCAAAGGGAAAACTCAATCCATTACAAGAGAGTAGGAGGGGAGAAACATCATAAGATCCAAATATAATAGCAAAGCCCGTGATACATCAAGATCATGCCGACTCAAGAACACAAGAGAGAGAGAGAGAGATCAAACACATAGCTACTGGTACATACCCTCAGCCCCGAGGGTGAACTACTCCCTCCTCGTCATGGAGAGCGCCGGGATGATGAAGATGGGCATAGGAGAGGGATTCCCCCCCTCCAGCAGGGTGCCGGAACGGGTCTGGATTGGTTTTTGGTCGCTACGGAGGCTTCTGGCGGCGGAACTCCCGATCTATTCTACTCCCCGATATTTTTAGGGTATATGGACATATATAGGCGAAAGAAGTCGGTTAGGGGAGCCACGAGGGGACCACGAGGGTGGGGGCGCGCCTCCCTACCTCGTGGCCACATCGAAGCTTCCCTGACGTATACTCCAAGTCTCCTGGATTGCTTCTGTTCCAAAAATAACTCTCCCGAATGTTTCATTCCATTTGGACTCCGTTTGATATTCCTTTTCTTCGAAACACTGAAATAGGCAAGAAAACAACAATTTGGGCTAGGCCTCCGGTTAATAGGTTAGTCCCAAAAATAATATAAAAGTGTACAATAAAGCTCATAAACATCCAAAACAGATAATATAATAGCATGGAACAATAAAAAAATTATAGATACGTTGGAGACGTATCACCCCCTGGGCGCGCCGCCCTACCTCGTGGCCGCCTCACTGCTTCCTTGACCTCCACTCCAAGTCTCCTGGATTGCGTTTGTTCCAAAAAAGATCCTCGCGAAGGTTTCATTCCATTTGGATTCCGTTTGATATTCCTTTTCTGCGAAACACTGAAATAGGCAAAAAAACAGCAATTTGCACTCGGCCTTTGGTTAATAGATTAGTCCCAAAAATAATATAAAAGTGCATAATAAAGCCCACTAAACATAAAAAATAGATAATATAATAGCATGGAACAATAAAAAATGATAGATACGTTGGAGACGTATCAGCGCACAGCTGTAGTGACGATGACGCTGAACCAAGTGTGCCTTGTTTTTACCAGCCTCATGTGATAGTTTTCACCTTGTTTTCTATTAATTAACAAGACAATTTTTTCTTTGTTACTACTAGTGAATCTAAAATCATTCGGGGAAGACATAAAATATATCACTTCAACCCAATTATCGCAATAACTATTTTAAAAGAAACTAGCTAGACGCTCGTGCGTTGCACGGAACATCAAGATGCATTTGTATGAGTAGTTTATGTTGTGAGAGACTAGCAAGATACCCATGCATTGCATGGAACATCAAGATGAATTTATATGAGTAGTTTATCTTGTGAGAGAAAAGGATGAACGAGGGAAGGCCTTATTTGCAAATGTGGAGAGGGGTGTGGGTATCTTTTTGTAAAACTGCCATAGTTTCCTTCCTATCCATCAGATATAAATCGGACGGCCTATACTACAGGATGGTAGGCACACCATCATCACCAACTCTATTTTTATCTCTAACTCCTATAAAAGACTCAGTTGCTGATGATGGTGTGTCTGCCATCCATCATTTCTCACCATCAGATCTGTATCTAACAACTATGATGTAAGTCATGGCATTTTTGCAACAAGACCCCTTAGTATCTTGAAACCAACCACATCCCTTCACCACCTCATCAAAACAGCCACAAGGAATATATTTTTAGCGAAACCTAATACGAGTATATTTTTAGTGATATATACACCGAACTAGAGTGTTTTTCTTTCAAGTTTGTGAACATGTATTATTCTATTTTGGATCCGTTGCAACGCACGGGCACATTTCTAGTAAGAGTAGAGAAAAGGATAAACTAGGGAAGGCCTTATTTGCAAACATGGAGAGGGGTGTGGGTATCTTTTTGCAAAATTGCCATAGTTTCCTTCCTATCTGTTAGATATAAATCCGACGGCCTATATTGCAGGATGGCACGCATGCCATCATCACCAACTCTGTTTTCTACTCCCTCCATTCCTAAATATTTATATTTTTAGACATTTCAACAAGTGACTACATATGGAGCAAAATGAGTGAATCTACACTCTAAAATATGTCTACATACACATCCATATGTGGTAGTCTATTTGAAATCTGAAAAACAAATATTTAGGAACGGATGGAGTATAAGAGTAGACATGCAGATATATCTCCAGCATGGTCTACAACAAAAATGTGCTGGACTGGTTAGCACCGGATGCTCGCAACGCGATGAACTGAGTTCGAATTCTATCTTTAACTTCAAAATTTTATATTATATGTTACTTATTTAATATATACTTCTTTCGCTACTGTACTAACAATGGAACCCACAGAGTACTTAGAATACAAGATTAAGGATGGACTTGTTTCTTTTTAACTTTCTGTATGAAGCTGTAGCCACCCTGCTAGTCACGTGTACACTGTACATGCAATTAACTCTTTATAGAGGGAGAATCATACACGCAATTAACTCAAATGGATTGGATGTGACTCCATTATTTCCAGCATAAGAGCATCTCCAACGGCAGCCGGCAAATTTCCTCCCGCTTCCTTTCGCGGAGGACGACATCAAACGCCAACGGCATACATTTTCACAACTCTAACCAACCAGATGAAATTCGTGCAAACATGGACTGTTTTCATATAAGCATGAAGGATTTCGTATAAAAAAGCCGGATCTTCATATAAACATGATGGATTTCATTACATTTACATGAACTAAGTAGTGCTAATCCGGCTCTCTTGGTATAATTAATACTCCCTCCGTCCGAAAATACTTTTCCTAGAAATGGATGTATCTAGACTTATTTTAGTTATAGATACATCCAATTTATCTATTATTAGAACAGATATTTCCCACCAGCTGGAGAGGGAGTACCTAATCTAAATGGCCGCCCGCGGATCCCATTGTCTTCCTCATGTCCGGCAGACACTTGATACGTCTCCAACGTATCTATAATTTTTGATTGTTCCATGCTATTATATTATCAACCTTGGATGTTTTATATGCATTTATATGCTATTTTATATGATTTTTAGGACTAACCTATTAACCTAGAGCCTAGTGCCAGTTTCTGTTTTTTCCTTGTTTTTGAGTTTTACAGAAAAGGAAAATCAAACGGAGTCCAATTGACCTGAAACTTCACGGAACTTAGTTTTGGACCAGAAGAAGGCCATGGAGTAAAAGAGTTGGGCCAGAATATTCCCGAGCTGCCCACGAGGGTGGGGGCGCGCCTCCCTACCTCGTGGACAGGCCGGAGACCCCCTGACTTGTTCTCGACACCAAAACCTCTTATATATACTGAAACTTCTAGAAAGAAACCTAGATCGGGAGTTCCGCCGTCGCAAGCCTGTGTAGCCACCGAAAACCAATCTAGACCCGTTTCGGCACCCTGCCGGAGGGGGGAATCCCTCTCCGGTGGCCATCTTCATCATCCTGGCGCTCTCCATGACGAGGAGGGAGTAGTTCACCCTCGGGGCTGAGGGTATGTACCAGTAGCTATGTGTTTGATCTCTCTCTCTCGTGTTCTTGATTCGGCATGATCTTGATGTATCGTGAGCTTTGCTATTATAGTTGGTTCTTATGATGTTTCTCCCCCTCTACTCTCGTGTGATGGATTGAGTTTTCCCTTTGAAGTTATCTTATCGGATTGAGTCTTTAAGGATTTGAGAACACTTGATGTATGTCTTGCATGTGCTTATCTGTGGTGACAATGGGATATCACGTGATCCACTTGATGTATGTTTTGGTGATCAACTTGCGAGTTCCGTGACCTTGTGAACTTATGCATAGGGGTTGGCACACGTTTTCGTCTTGACTCTCCGGTAGAAACTTTGGGGCACTCTTTGAAGTTCTTTGTGTTGGTTGAATAGATGAATCTGAGATTGTGTGATGCACATCGTATAATCATACCCACAGATACTTGAGGTGACATTGGAGTATCTAGGTGACATTAGGGTTTTGGTTGATTTGTGTCTTAAGGTGTTATTCTAGTACAAACTCTAGGATAGATTGAACGGAACGAATAGCTTCGTGTTATTTTACTACGGACTCTTGAATAGATCGATCAGAAAAGATAACTGAGGGAGTCCTGGATTAGGGGGTCTCCGGACAGCCGGACTATATCCTTTGGCCGGACTGTTGGAATATGAAGATACAAGATTGAAGACTTCGTCCCGTGTCCGGATGGGACTCTCCTTGGCGTGGAAGGCAAGCTAGGGAATATGGACATGTAGATCTCCTCCCTTGTAACCGACTCTGTGTAACCCTAGCCCACTCCGGTGTCTATATAAACTGGAGGGTTTAGTCCGTAGGAAAACATACAATCATACCATAGGCTAGCTTCTAGGGTTTAGCCTCTACGATCTCGTGGTAGATCAACCCTTGTAATACTCATATCATCAAGAACAATCAAGCAGGACGTAGGGTATTACCTCCATCAAGAGGGCCCAAACCTGGGTAAACATCGTGTCCCCTGCCTCCTATTACCATCCGCCTTAGATGCACAGTTCGGGACCCCCTACCCGAGATCCGCCGGTCTTGACACCGACATTGGTGCTTTCTTTGAGAGTTCCACTGTGTCGTCACCATAAGGCTTGATGGCTCCTTCGATCATCGGTAGCGATGCGGTCCAGGGTGAGATTTTCCTCCCCGGACAGATCTTTGTATTCGGCAGCTTCGCACTGTGGGCCAATTCGCTTGGCCATCTGGAGCAGATTGAGAGCTACGCCCCCGGCCATCAGGTCAGATTCGGAAACTTAAACTACACTGCCCACATCCGCGGAGACTTGATCTTCAATGGATTCGAGCCCATGTCAGGTGCGCCGCACAGTCACGACGAGCACGACATAACTCTGCCCTCGGACAGTGTTTGGGAGATCGCATCTACAACTACTTCGGCCTTCAACCCGGAGCAAATTGTGCCATCCAATGACGGAGGGATAGACCCCGCCATGGAGGCCGCACTCTCAGTGGTGATGGAGCCGGATACTGACTTCACCCCTTACGAGAGTCGTGTCACCAAACCACTGGATTCGTCTCCGGCCACGGACTCCGAGCCGCCTACATCCGTGCCCACCGAATCTGACTGGGCGCCGATCATGGAGTTCACCTCTGCGGATATCTTTCAAGGCGATGTGCTAAATTCATTAAAGTCTCTCTGCTTGTTAGGAGAACCTTGGCCGAACTATGTCCGGCTAGAATGGGATATGGATGACGAAGAAATTCGCTGCCCGCCCACCACCCACTTAGTAGCCACTGTCGACGACTTAACTGACATGCTCAACTTTGACTCCGAAGACATCGACGGCATGGACGAAGATGCAGGAGACGAACAGGAACCAGCGCCCACAGGGCGCCGGACAGCCACCTCATCACATGACATATACATGGTGGATACACCCAAAGAAGGCAATGTCGAAGAGACAGCGGAGGATGGCCCCTCCAAGAAGCAACCCAAGCGCCAACGTCAGCGGCGCCGCTCTAAGTCCCGCCATACTAAAAACAACGATAAAAACGCAAGAGAAAATAACACTCCAGTCGACTCCAGAGGAAACGACAACCACATTGCCCCGGCGGCAGAGCACGATGAAGCTGCAAGCGGTGAACATAGTATGGATCCGACGTCCGAACACGGCGACGCCGAGTATAAACCTCATCAAACCCCCTCTGGGAGGAAAATAGTCCGGACGAAGATGCACACATCATCCCGAAAACGCACTTGGACAAGAGAACCTCCGCAGAAGGCTTATTGCCACAGCGAGGAGTCTGAAGAAGCAGAAGCAAAGGCTTAAGGCCGCACAAAATACACTCAACAGCAGGTGGAACAAAGTGCTCGACAACGAAGCAAAGTATGGTGGAAGTTACCACACAAAGAGCTATCCAAAGCGCAAGCTGTTACCTGAATTTGACGACGAGGCCTTAGAGCCCACACAACCAAAAAAATGAAACGGCCAACCGACTGGATCCACGACCTTGTGACCGTGATAGAGCGGATAACAAATACGCACATAAGTCAACACACGATGTACGTGAGGACTTGCGCCAAAAATCCGGTACGACCAGATCCATCTATGGATCTAGGAAGCGTGCTCTGGCACAAAATCAAAACCAAATACCACAACCGCCCGAACGCCATGGTACATCCAAATACAGGGGCGCCGCACACCCCCTATGTTCCACTGATGAGGTGCGGGACCACGAATTCCAAGAAAGATTCAAACCAGTGAACATAGAGGCATACGACGGGACCACATACACTGGGGTCTGGATTGAGGACTTTATCCTCCATATCCATATGGCTCGCGGAGATGATCTCCATGCCATTAAATACTTGCCCCTCAAGCTTAAAGGACCAGCTCGGCACTGACTGAAAGGCCTCCCCGAAAACTCAATTGGAAGTTGGGAGGAGCTCGAGGACGCTTTTCGGGCTAATTTTCAAGGGACCTATGTCCGACCTCCAGATGCAGACAATTTAAGTCATATAATTCAACAGTCTGGAGAGTCCGCCCGAAAGCTTTGGACCCGGTTTCTCACCAAGAAGAACCAAATCATCGACTGTCCGGACGCCGAAGCCTTAGCAGCTTTCAAACACAGCGTCCGAGACAAATGGCTCGCCAGACACCTCGGCCAAGAAAAACCGAGAACAATGGAAGCTCTAACAAGTCTCATGACCCGCTTCTGCGCGGGCGAAGATGGCTGGTTAGCACGCAGTAGAACCAGCGACCCAAGCACATCCGAAGTCAGGGATGGCAATGGAAAACCAAGACGCAATAAAAGCAAGCGTTGAAATCAAGAAGATAGCCCAGATAATACGGCGGTAAACGCCGGATTCAGGGGCTCTCGACCAGGTCAGCGGAAAAAGCCTTTCAAAGGCAGCAGAGACGGACCGTCTGGCCTAAACAAGATTCTTGACAAACTATGTCAGATTCATGGCACCCTTGATAAACCTCCAAACCACACCCATAGAGAATGCTGGGTCTTCAAGCAAGCAGGTAAGCTAAACGCCAAACACAAGGGGGGAGACACCAAGCGAAGACGAGGACGAGCCTCGCCAGCAAAGCACTGGAGGACAGAAAAAATCCCCACCGGAGGTTAAAACAGTCAACATGATCCATGTGACGAAGAGGAGAAGTAAACATGCACGCGTGCCATAGAGCCCGTCACCCCTAGGTTCAACCCCTGGTTGGCCTGCCCTGTCACAGCCCTAGCTTTACCCTGGCCTTGGACTAGTTTGATTGCTGCATCATGTTTAAATTCAATTGAAATTTGAATTGAGGAATTTTCCAAGCCTTAGAAAACCTCTAAAAATAACCAACATTTAAATCTCATCAAATGAGTCCAAGAAAATGTTCCCGTTATTCTGTGAAAATATTGGCATGAGTTGAAATCCCAACCAATGTTTTTGGAGTCACAGGAATAATTTATTTTGGGACTTTGAATTAATTCAATAACTATTTGCATTGGATATATATATATATTATAATTAATATATGTCCAATAATTCTGGAACATTTTATGTGGTTGGGTATATTCTAGTTCTAGCCACATAATTATTTTCAGGATTTTATAAAATGGTTTGGTGTTAAAACTAAACCCAAAATAAATTGTAGAATAGAAAATAGAAAATAGAGAAGAGAGAGAGAGATTACCTGGGCTTACCTGGCTGGCCCAGTGGACAGCCCATCCCACTGGCCTGGTGCCAGTCATCCCTAACCTCTGCTAGTAGGCAGAGGCGGGACAGCGCACGCGCGCGCGAGGCGCCACGCCTCCTCCTCCTTGGCGCTGAGCCCCTGGACGCGTGGGTGAATGCCCCGGCATCGTCCCGAACCGCTCGACCCCTCTCACTCTCCCCCTGCTCCCTCCCTCGCTGATCCCCATCTCACCGAGCGCACCCGACGCTGCCGTTCGCCATAGCGGCAGCCAGCGCCACCCCCTTGCTTCTTTGACCGACCCAGAGGCTCCACCTCGACCCCCACTTCCTCTCCACCGAGTCGCGCCCCGTCGGAAGCCCTGCAGCGTCGTCCCCGACATTGTCTTCAACCTCTGGCCGCCGGCGAACTCTTCGGGGATTCGTGAGCTCCAGTCTCTCCCCGGCCTCGCCGTGGCCTCTGCATTCGCCGTGAGCCCCTGCCTCTTTCCCCTCTCTCCCCGTGCTCGTCCGTGCCTTCTAGCCACCGTGGCCATCAGAGCCGACAGCTCCTCGCCGCCGGTCATGTCGCCACCGTGGCTACGACCGTGCAAGCATGTGTCTGAGCTCACCACCGAACTAACCCATCCATCTCCCCGTGCTCTGTAGCCCCATCTCGCTCAACACCCGAACGCCAGCCGCCACTACGAGCTCGACTCCAGCGAGCTCGCTCCACCCCAGACCCTTCCGGTTGCCCTACCAGATGCGCGCGAGTCCCAGCTACGCATAGGACCAAACCACGGTCAATTTGGTTGACCGTGGGCAAAACCCGAGCCAACCCAGTGTCTCTCCACCGCGTTTTGGTCGCCGCCGGCGTAAACTCCGGCGATGTGACGTGGCAGATTAGTTTAGGCTAATGACGCAGTTAGTTACCACCTATGAGACTGACAGTAGGGCCCCGCCACCTAATTAAGCATAGATTAAGTCTCTGCTTAGTATTAACTAATCCCAGTGGCCCCACGCGTCAGCATTGACCATGTTGACGTGGCCATTGACTGGGCCCACACGTCAGCGTCCCTACACAGCACTGAGACACTGACCAGTGGGTCCCACTGGTTAGGTTTGACCTGGACGGCGTCTGTTGACCAGATGGCGTCAGTATGATGCAAGGCTGACGCAGTAAATGCTTTTCTGTATTTTTAAATAAATCTAAATGATTTATTTATTTTCAGAAAATGCCCAAAACTTCTAAAAATCATAGAAATTAAACCGTAACTCCAAATGAAATAATTTATATATGAAAAATTATCAGAAAAATTCAAGGAATCTATTTATGGCATTTTCATGCATGTTAGAACAACTTATGGCTGCTGTTTAGGCCAATTCATATAAATGGAATTTAAACTCTCACATATGGAGTTTGAATTTGAACCTAGGGTTCAAACCAACTCCATTTAACATGTTGCTAGTTGCATTAGCTCAAACCACATCATATCGACATGTCATGATCATGCATCATATTGTGCATTGCATTGATTGTGTTTCTTTCTATGTTGCCGGTATTTGTCCCCTCTCGATAGACGTGGTTTCGATGATGAGATCGATGACACCGATGAAGAACTATATTATCTTCAGGAGTGCCAGGAAAGCAAAACCCCCTTGTTCATTCTGATACAATCCCACTCTATCGCTCCTTCTCTCTTTTACTGCATTAGGACAACAACGATTCAACTGTTACATGCTGCGGTAGTTGAACCCATTTCCTCTGCATGACCTATCATTGCCACAGTAAATAGATGAAACCCACTAGCATGAGTAGGAGTTGTTTGAGCCCTGATGTGCCTACTCATTCATGCTTGTTTGTCATGCCTGCTATTGCATAGAGTTGTGTCAGGTCTGATTCATCGGGGATGAATGGGAGGTGTGTGAACATGTCCTACTCTGTGTGAGCTAAGTGTGTGAACACGATTTGGTAAAGGTAGCGGTGAGAGGCCAGTAGGAGTACATGGTGGGTTGTCTCATTGAAACCATCCTCAGGAACTGAGTTCTGTGTCTGTGATCCATGAATAGCTACTACCACTCATTGGGATCCTTAATTGACCCTCTCGGCTTCTTAATCACCCTAGTACTCTGTCCAGGAGTTGAACCTAGTTTCTGGTGTTTGTAGGTTATGTGTTGGTGGCCGTGCGTAGTGCTGACCCTAGGGGTGGGCTATGATGCGGTAGATACACCGTGGCACGGTGTACCGGGCGCCCGTTTGGTGTCTCGGGAACCCTGTTCACATCATTCGGGGCCGTATGTGGAAACCTCGGCCGGACTCCCCGCGGATGGAACCTGGATAGGCGATAAACCTGGACTAGAGACTTGAGTGTTTAGGTAGGCCGTGGCCGACACCCTCGCCAGGCTTCCGCTTGAAGGTTGCCGAGATACATGACGTGTATATGGTGATAAGTGGTGGGAGCGTGTGTGAAGAAGTACACCCCTGCGGGGTTATCATTATCTATTCAAATAGCCGGATTCCTCAGATATGGAAACTTGGACCCCTTGCATAGTTCATAGACAAGTGAAAGTGGATACTCTAAAACTCGCAAGATAAGCGTGAGTGCTATGGATGGCCTTCTCGCAGGGAGATGGGAGCGGATCCATAGTTGTGTATTGATATGGTGAATATGTGGACTCGTGTGCGCCACCTCAAAAGAGTTGCTTGCTGTCGTAGTTCAGGTTAGCCACTGAGTCAAAGCTGGCTTGCTGCAGTTAAACTCCACTACCCTTTTGTTGATACCGATGCATATGTAGTTAGTTCTGATGTAAGTCTTGCTGAGTACAATTGTACTCACGTTTGCTTAATTTATGTTTTGCAGAGAGACGTCAGTCTCGCTAGTAGTTCCGTATGGGCTTCGACATTTAGCTTGCTACCTCAGCTATGATCTTGTGCCCTCGGCAGGATCTGGTAGATAGTCAGGCTTCTTAGCCTTTTTCATTTGTAGATGTCTGTACTCAGACATGTTAAGCTTCCGCATGTGTTTTGATTTGTATGCTATGATTGTTGGGTCATGAGACCCATGTTTGTAATATCTCGGTCCTCGGAGCCTACTGAATAAATACTTGAGTCGTAGAGTTATGTTGTGATGCCATGTTGTACTTACACATATCGAGCATATTGTGTGTATGATTGAAATGCTTGGTATGTGTGGGATCCGACAATCTAGTTGTTTATCCTTGGCAACCTCTCTTATGGGGAAATGTAGTCTAGTGCTCCTTGAGCCATAGTAGTCCGCTACAGCCCGGTTCACCGGAGTGCTGCTAGCCCAGCACTACTGCTCAGGACACTTGACTGGCCGGCATGTGTTTCATTTCGTTCCTATGTCTGTCCCTTCGGGGAAATGTCACGCGGTGACTTCCGGAGTCCTGCCTAGCCTGCTACAGCCCGGCTTCCCCGGAGTCCTGTTAGCCCAGTGCTACAGCCCGGATTCACTCGCTGATGACCGACATGCTCGATGTGATTCATGTATGCCTGTCCCCATAGGCCTGTGGCGCTTTGGGTTCACGACTAGCCATGTCGGCCCGGGTTCTCTGTCATATGGATGCTAGCGACACTATCATATACGTGAGCCAAAAGGCGCAAACGGTCCCGGGCCATGGTAAGGCGACACCATGGGGATACCGTGCGTAAGGCCGCAATGTGATATGAGGTGTTACCGGCTAGATCAATGTGACTTGGAATCGGGATCCTGACATGCCCGATCACTTTTGATCGCGGGGATCACGCGACAAGCATCTGGCACAAAGGATTGTCTACCTTGGTGTTAGACCCAATAATAAACGGATACCATCTCACACGAGTCCTCATGGACGGCAGCAGTGGTCTAAATCTGATATATCAGGACACAGTCTGCAAAATGGGGATAGACCCAACAAAAATAAGCCACCGTACTACTACATTCAAGGGAGTAATACCAGGCCTAGAGGCCCGCTACATGGGCTCTCTATTACTAGAGGTTGTATTCGGTTCTTCCGACAACTTCTGAAGTGAAAGGTTAACTTTCTACATCGCTCCATTCCGAAGTGGCTATCAGGCACTACTCGGAAGAGCGGCTTTCGCTCATTTTAATGCAATCCCGCATTACGCTTCTCTCAAGCTTAAGATGCCCGGTCCACATGGCACCATCATAGTTAGCGGAAATACTAAGCGTGCTCTATGCATAGAAGAATGTGCGGCGGCTTTAGCCGCCGAGCACTGGACGGCCTCACCAACCAGAAAAAATGACAGGTCGTCAAGACCACGGATACGGTTAGACGAGTCCGGTGCACCACTACATATACATGAGATTGGTTTGATGATCAAGCCCTCCCAGACGGTACCAGGGGCTTCCCACGTGTAATTAGGGCTAGTCCGGCTCAACTTGACTTATCTTGAATTTTAATGGTTTATCGATAATAACCAATTTTCTGGCACGGCAACTTTCACCTAAGTTCTTCTCTTTTACAGATGACAATCGTGCTACACCCGTCCAGGACACGGCACAACGGAGACACAGGCACAGACGTGGAGCAGGGACCCGCTCAAAGGTTTCTTTTTAGATTAAGACCCTGCTTAAACCTTTTTTTATTGTCCCTTGTTGTTCACATCCTCCGGATACTCAATACAACCAAGAAGCATGCGGACGTATTGGCATGTGGCCACGTCAGGATATTGCACGTACCTGGACACCTAGGGTTTATTATTAAGGGCATTGTTCAGCCCAACATATGTTATAAAGACCGAATACCTTAGGGAGTGTTCGGCGGCGTGAGTTTGGCCTTATATGCATCAGCTCCGAATCATGTCATTGGTCAAATGTTGGGTTTTCCCGGCTCCCATGTTTTGGTACCTTACGTTCCGCTATATCGGCTAAGGTATCACTGGGAGAACTACTGCGGTTGTGCCCTGGTTCATCGGGATGAGCACCTCAGTAGAGAAAGCCGAAAACTAACTGTCATGATATAGCACAAGACTGGTCAACCACTCGATGACTCAGCGGAATCTTCGGGATTCCTCCGCATTAACGAAGGGCCGTTTCTCGGTCATGTACGTATGCACCCTGTATTCGGACGAGCACAGAAGTACCAGGGGCTATATAGTAGCCCCACCGTCAAACTCCTATGGCTAAGTGAAAGTGTTAGAGCAATGTAGTTCGATTGCCTCATTCGCTGCGCTGCCACCTCCTTAATGGACCAAGACATTGGATCAAGTGTGAATACGCGTTTTTTGCGAACACCCCTGCATTATATGCGTGGGGGCAGAAGTCGACGACTGCAAACTTTTAGGTTATATACATATATACATAAACGGCCCCACAGGAGGCATCATAATACTTTCAGGCAAAAGTACAAACACAGCCTTGATAACTCAATAAAACATTGTTTTTACAATGGGAGTACATGTCACTAGAACATAATATTCTTCGAGCACTGAGCCTCTATCGAACGAGCGCCTTCAAGAACTTCTTCAAAGTAGTTCTCGGCAGCCACTCGGCCCACGGCCGAACCCTGTGTTGCAAAAGTGGTGGCCTCCATATCTTCCCATTATGTCTTGACACGGGCAAAGGCCATCCACGCACCCTCTATGCACGCTGACCTCTTCATAGCATCAATGTGCAGCACAGCACCAAGGAATTGTTGCACCAAACTAAAGTAACTATTCGGCCTTGGTCCTCCCGGCCACAGATGATCCACAACGGACCTCATGGCGAGTCCGGACAACCTATGGAGCTCGGCCCACTCGGCCATTCGCTCATTTAACAGCAGCGGTCGCACTGGAGCATGGAACTGTGACCAGAACAGCTTTTCCACTTCGCGATCTCCTTGATCCTTGAAGTACTCGGCCGCATCAGTAGCACTTGCCGCCAAATCCACGTAGGCGTCTGCAGAACTCCATAGTTGATCAAGAGGAGCATACTTCGGATCTCCGAACTTAGTCCGCAACAAGAAGGGCTTCCCAGCCACGATATCCGCAGCTTGATGCAGCTCCTCCTTCATCGCTCTGATTTTAGAGCGGGCTTCCTTGGCTGCTACCATGGCCTTCTCTAGGTCCGTCGCCCTTGCTCGGCTTTCTTTTTCAAGAAGCTGGTAACGGTCAGCGGCATCTTTTAACTCAATGGCCATCTTGGCTATCCTTTCCTTGCTCTGGTGATGGACGAACTGTTCGGCCCGCAGCTCTTCGACCGCCCTTAGAGCGGCCGCATCGCTATTCCTTGCTTGTTCCTTGGCTCGGGCAAGCTTTGCCCGAAGGGTCTCCACGGTGGCAGCTCCATCTGCAGCCACAACATATTAAAGATACTGGCATCATGCTCCTCTTACTATGCGTTGATCAACGGAGAAATCACTTACCCTGTGCCTCATCAAGTCACTTGTTGACAAGCACGATGTCGGCATCTGCCGCATCAAGTTGCCGCTTTAGCTCGGCAAACCCATCAGTCCGGCTAGCCATCGGAGCTTCAGCCACCTGCACATAAATGCGGTCTGGTTATTACCTAGGACTATGATCCTCTGTTTGCCACCGTCTTCGACGACAACCAGAGTCTCAGGGGCTACTATCTGCATAGGGCACACCTAACGTGTGCGGTACCGTCAAAAACATACACTATTTCACGTACCTCAAAGCCTTTCAGCAGACTCATAAAAGCTTCATGCAATCCGCTTTCAGCGGACGAAATCCTTTCAATTACCGTACCCATTAGCATACAATGCGCTTATGAGATGGGTGCTTGCTCTAGAAGGTCCTTCTGTGCGTCTGACCGCACACTGTACGGTCCCGGATTCTTCCTGTTTCTCTCTTTAGGAGCCGAATACTGAGGACTCCGGGTGGCCAAGGGATTGCCCCCTGGCCTTGGTGGATCCGGAGAAACCCTCCGCGACGACACTTTAGGGTCGCCCGCCTCATGAGGCGGGGTGGCAGGGGGAGGTGTTTCGCTCTCCACCATCTCCGAAAGAAGATCCCCCGAAGACGAACTCTGTCAAGAAGGGCTACGATCCGAACTACAAGATATAAGCATCGGTTATTGTCTTCAGAAGTAAGGTAGGGTATTTTCACTACTAAGTACTTTTCGATTACTTACAGCTCGGTAGAGGGCTGATTCCCTTGCAGACACTGTGCGACAAGGGTACCCCCTGAGGCAGGACCCTCTGGGGAAGATTTCTTCCCCCGTTTGGAAACCTCTATTTCCGGATCTCCAGAGGTGGTCCTCTTCTTTCCTCGGGGAGAGCGAATGTCAGATTCTTCTCCCTGGTTATCCTCCTTCGCGGAGGCGCTCATTCCCCCGGTTGGGACGATTAGTGAGCGAGGCTCGCTTTCGGCCTCTTTATTCCCCCCTTTATCTTCCTTCGAGGGCACTTGATAAGGCGCCGACTTGAGCATTCTGTCTAGTACTGGATTGGCCAAGCCCTCGGGAAGGGGGGCCGGACACCTGAGCATCTTCGCCTTTGTTATCCAGTCCTAGTCAAAGAGCGACTTTTCAGAATGATGTTATGATGAATAAGAGAAATAGTGTGTTTGACAATGGGATTACTTACTTGGGTATCCGGGCGATTAGAGCTCAGACCCGCATCCTCGATGGTGTCCGGACACTTCATTTGTGATCCAAAGAACAACTTGTACATCTCCTCAAGCGTCATGCCGAGGAAGTGCTGAATGATTCGTGGTCCCTTTGGGTTGAACTCCCACAAATGGAGAGGTCTACGTTTGCAAGGCGGGACTTGGCGAACTAGCATGACCTGCATCACCGTGACCAGGTTGACATCTCTCTCAATGAGATCTCGGATGCGACTCTGCAATATCAGCACATCCTTTACTGGACCCCAGTTTAGCCCCTCGCTGATCCATGACGTTAGTTGTGGTGGGGGGCCCGAGCGAAAGGCAGGGATGACCGCCCACTTGGCACTTCGGGGAGTTGTGATATAAAACCACTCCCGCTGCCACAAACTGGACACCTCTGGGAAGGAACCCTCTGGCCATGGAGCATCAGTGGTTTTGCTTATTACGGCACCTCTGACTCTGCGTGCCACCCTCGATCATCTTCGGCTTCACATTGAAGGTCTTGAGCCATAGGCCGAAGTGAGGGGTAATGCGGAGGAAGGCCTCACATACGACGATGAACGACGAGATGTGAAGGAGGGAATCCGGGGCAAGATCGTGGAAATCCAACCCATAATAGAACATGAGTCCCCTAACAAAGGGATCCAGAGCGAGGCCTAGTCCTCGGAGGAAGTGAGAGACGAACACAACAGTCTCGTTGGGTTCGGGAGTGGGGATGGTGTGCCCTCGGGCGGGCAGCCTGTGCAAAATTTCGGCATCAGATATCTGGCCTCTCTCATCTTCTTGATGTCCTCCTCTGTGAGAGAGGAAGGCATCCACTGACCTTGGAGGTTGGATCCGGACATGGTTGAAGGTCCGAAGCGCCTGACCTGAGCCTGGGGTGTTGGAACTTGAGGCGGGGGAAGGATTCGATTGAGCGGGAGAGGAAAAAGGGACAGGTCTTGGCCTCTTTATAAAGAGGGTGAATGTCAAGTGCCCTCCTCGCGGCTGTTTTGGACTCACCTAAAATCAAGGAGTCATACCAACGGACACGGCTGGGTTACCCATGTTCGTATTGATGAGAATCCCGTAATAAGGGGAACACGATCCCTGCTTTGACAAGACGTGTCAAAAAACCACCTCGCGATATGTGCGGTGTTGGTTGAGAAAAACGGTTCGAATAATGACCAGGCCATGGCGTGATGTCATGCTGTCAAAACATGTCAGTAGGTTAGATTTGTGGAAATATTATTCTCTCTACGGTGGTACGTGGAACTTGTTTTGCAGAGCCGGACACTATCCTTGTGTTCAAAATCTTCCATGGAGTATTCGGAGGAGGAACCCACCTTGCAATGTCGAAGACAATACCGCGCGCCGGACTCATCGTCATTGAAGGCTGGTTCAGGGGCTACTGAGGGAGTCCTGGATTAGGGGATCTTCGGACAGACGGACTATATCCTTTGGCCGAACTGTTGGACTATGAAGATACAAGATTAAAGACTTCGTCCCGTGTCCGGATGGGACTCTCCTTGGCGTGGAAGGCAAGCTAGGGAATACGGATATGTAGATCTCCTCCCTTGTAACCGACTCTGTGTAACCCTAGCCCCCTCCGGTGTCTATATAAACCAAAGGGTTTAGTCCGTAGGACAACATACAATCATACCATAGGCTAGCTTCTAGGGTTTAGCCTCTACGATCTCGTGGTAGATCACCTCTTGTAATACTCATATCATCAAGAACAATCAAGCAGGACGTAGGTTATTACCTCCATCAAGAGGTCCCGAACCTGGGTAAACATCATGTCCCCTGCCTCATGTTACCATCCGCCTTAGACGCACAGTTCGGGACCCCCTACCCGAGATCCGTCGGTTTTGACACCGACAATAACTTTGAGGTGGTTTCGTACCCTACAATAATCTCTTCGTTTGTTCTCCGCTGTTAGTGACTTTGGAGTGACTCTTTGTTGCATGTTGAGGGATAGTTATATGATCCAATTATGTTATTATTGTTGAGAGAACATGCACTAGTGAAAGTATGAACCCTAGGCCTTGTTTCCTAGCATTGCAATACCATTTGTGCTCACTTTTATCATTAGTTACCTTGCTATTTTTATATTTTCAGATTACAAAAACCTATATCTATCATCCATATTGCACTTGTATCACCATCTCTTCGCCGAACTAGTGCACCTATACAATTTACCATTGTATTGGGTGTGTTGGGGACCCAAGAGACTCTTTGTTATTTGGTTGCAGGGTTGTTTGAGAGAGACCATCTTCATCCTACGCCTCCCACGGATTGATAAACCTTAGGTCATCCACTTGAGGGAAATTTGCTACTGTCCTACAAACCTCTGCACTTGGAGGCCCAACAACGTCTACAAGAAGAAGGTTGTGTAGTAGACATCAAGCTCTTTTCTAGCGCAGTTGCCGGGGAGGTTAGCGCTTGAAGGTATATCTTTAGATCTTGCAATCGAATCTTTTTGTTTCTTGTTTTATCACGAGTTTAGTCTATAAAATAAAACTACAAAAAAATGGAATTGAGGGTACCTCATATGCTTCATATTTTTAATATCTTTCATGACAATAAGGATTCTAATAATTGTGCCAAAATGCTATAAGAAGAATGCATTAAAATGTTTTTGACACTAAATCTTTGAATGATGAGCATGATGGCAATGTTGTTAGTCTGAACTCTTTGAATATCCATAGTACTAATGATGATTGCACTAGTCATGATGAAAATGTCTCTTATAAGCATGTCCATTTTTGTGGAGTGCATAGGGTTTGCAAGTACACACCAAATAGGGAAGATAGATTTTGCAAGAGGCATAAGTATCTAGAAACTAAATGGTTGCAAGAAAGGCTAGATGTTTGTGCTGAAAATTTAAATTTTCTTAGCCATCCTTGTGAACTTTGCAATGAACGTGGTCATCTAAATATCCAATGCAAATTGTTTCATGATCGAATCGTGTCCAAAAATTGTGATGACTTGATTTCCCTTGACATCATAATGAACTTAGTTTGCTTCTGGGTTACGAAGAAATGAAACTTATAACTAATGATATTCCAGAATTTTCCCTTGATAAAGTTCTTGATTTTGATCTAGAGGAAATTTATATGTATTGTGAAGTGAATTGCATTGAAAATCCTTGTATTGTCAATTACATAAAGTCAAGAAAACAATTAGAAGATGAAGAGAATACTAATGAAAGGGAATAGATTTCCCAATATCCTCCTATTTTTTCTTATGATGAATCAGGTAATGAGGAGGAGCCTTCTATCCAACCAATCTCATTAATAAGGAGCTCCAAAAAGATTGTTAAACCCACACATGATGTGAAGATGAAAAAGAAAAGACGTAGAAGCAAAGGTAAAAAGGTATCCCTCCCAAATGATGTTGCTCCTATTACTCATTGTGGTTATGATAATTGCTATACTATTGGTGCTATCCATACTATTAATGATGAGAGTGATTATGCTTATGATATGAAAAGGCCCAAGCTTGGGGATGCTATGTTTAATGGAGATGATATTTTTAGTCTCCCAAGTTTTGATGAGCAAATTTATTATGATGATAGCATGCCTCCTATTTATGATGACTATTGTGATGACACTTATGCTATAAAAAATTGTGATGATTATATTTATAAAACTTTTCATGATTATGATTACCCTTTTTCTGAACATTACTCTTTTAATGTGGAAACAATTTATAGTATTCGAGTTTCTTATGATACTCCCACTATTCCGAACGAGAAGAATTTTGCTTATGCGGAGAGTAGTAAAATTTCTATGCTTGTAGATCATGAAAAGAATACTTTATGTGATGGTTATATTGTTGAATTCATTAATGATGCTACTGGAATTTATTATGAGGGAGGAATATATGCCTGTAGGAATTGCAATAATATCAAGTTTCCTCTCTATGTTGATGTAGGGTGGAACCCTAGTGGCCGATTTTTCACGAAAGGAGCGGATCCCGTGAAGAACACGAAGAACACGAGGGAAACAAGGGGAAAATCACGAGGGGAACACAAGAGAACACTCAAACCAACAAAAATGATCACACATGCGCTAGATCCATGAACACAAAGGGAGATACAAGATCCAAAGTCAACAACAGACGATACAAGAGGTAACGGTCTTCTCCGTGAGGAGGTCTTGATGAGGCCGCCCAAGAGGGGGTCTTGATGATCTTCTCTGCAAGGAGGTCTTGAATCCAAAAGGATCTTCTCTGTAGAGGCTGCGGTCTCTCTCGTGGAGTAGATCCGATGTGGATGAGCAATGCTCTATCTCTAAAATGAGCTAAACCAATGCTAACCCTAACTAGAAGGAGGTGGGGGTATATATAGTCTAAGCCACGAAGGGGTAAGTGGGAAAGAGGGATACATGGTCCCTTGGCCCGTTTACTGTGCGCAGACAGGCGCCGGATGTCCGGGCTGGGGGCCGGATGTCCGGCCGTTCGCGGGTGGCCGGATGTCCGGGGCACGGGCCGGATGTCCGGGCTGGAGAGGTCGGTCTTGGTGCTCTCTGGATAGGGGGAGCCAGATTTCCGGGCACGGGCCGGATGTCTGGCCCATTGCGGGGCGCTGGATGTCCGGGGGTCGGCCGGATGTCCGGCCGCTGTAGAGTCGCCTAGCGTCTGTCTCTCTCTTATCTTCTTCTGGTTGGTGGCGCCGGATGTCCGGGCTCTTGCGGGATGTCCGGTCACTGTAGCTCCACGGCGACTCCACTTGAGGCACTTCTCGATCCGCTTCCGCGTGGACTTGTCCTATGCTTCGAGCATCTCCATGGTCGTCTCCTCGGTTCCAGAGCACACATAGTGTCTTTACATTAGGTAGCAACCATGTCTCATACGAGTGGGAAGGGGAAGCATTTAGGAATGGGTTCACCTTGTGTCCAATGGCGTATGCTTGAGTGTACATGGGGATGATCGTAGGATGCTCCACATCATCTCCCCTCCCTTGGGGAAGATCCGACCTCGGATAGAAAACCTCATCACCATGGAAACGGTTATCATGGAAGGACTTGTAGTTGGACGAAGAGGAAGACATGGCACAATCCAAGTACTCCAAAGTGTCGTCGGAGGAGTATACATGCAAAAAGAGAAAACACAAACAACACTCGGAAATACAATGGTTAGCGCACTCAAAGGGTCCATCATGTAAGAATGAGTTCGTTCGGCAAGATTGTTCATGAGAAAGCACATGAAGCTTATGAAGATGATATATAATGATATGCAAAGCATTCATCGGAACAATAGGATTTGTAGTATGCACAAAGGTGTGGTGAATGTGATCAAAGCAACCAGTGTGCAAAATGATGTCATAATGGGATGGTTTATCAAAAGCATGAACATGGCAATTGATGCTCATTGTGATGTGATCATGCAATTGATGGTGAGCAATATGATCATCATGTATGAATATGCCATCAAGGAAGATCACAACAAATTTGCTAAGGAAATGCACAACCTCATATATCATGGACGACATGGGAATACAAGATGCAACAAGGCAGTCATAATGTGAGTCAACCCATGCATAAGATGCAAATTTTTCGTGTGTATGAAATGTCCATCGAGCATGACATGTGTGAACACAATCAACAAATATGGAGGTGTTGGTGTACCAATGCTCGATGTCATGTCATGAGTTTGAGAGCTCCTCAATGTGAAGGTCCATAGAACCAATCTCCAATGTCGCTCCTCCGTTCGCAAGATGTATCATGTAGACAATAAGAAAGAGGCAACAATGAAATAATGACCTATCCAATATGCGTATTTGAGAATGGCTCAAAGGGAATGAGTTCACCTTTATGAGACTGTCGAAAATGTTGGTGTTGTGCATCATGTACGCCTTCACATGACCAAGGTGTTTCATGATGGTGCCACCTTGTGAATCCTTCAAAATGATAGAACATGACAAACACTCGGAAAAACAAATGAGGTTAGTGCAAATGCAACACCTATCATTCGAATGGTGAGATACCCAACAAGTGTTTGCATCATGCTCATCATAAGAAAGGACAAGGGAGCATTTCATAGTATGGAGGCATATGATGCGAGAACAACCAAAGAGATTAAGCGCAATCAAACAAGCATGCATCACAAGTAATATGTCCAAGTCTCCACGATCAATAAGCATAGATGCAACAATTGGAGGCAAGCGACAATGAACAAGATATATCATGTGAGAGGCATGAACATATATGTCATCAACCCAAGAAAGCAAGTAAGAATGGAACATGGGTGATGCGACAAAGCAAGCAATAGTGATTAGGTCAAGCAAGCTAGTAGTGCGAAGATGCAACGTACTAGAAGGAATCATGGCAAGCATGTCATGGGTGCAAATAGTGTGCATGAATAATTCACATGACATAGCACAAGCATGAAAGGATGCTATGAGCAAAATAGCATCAATAGCATGAGGCACATGATAAACATGGCAATAGCAACAAGGATCTCCACCAAGCATGCAAATACACATAGGAGTAGCATAATAGTGAATCATGGGTAGATGCACGAAAGGGTCACAATTGCATGGCAAAGGCATAGAAGTAAGCATAGCATGCAAAGTAAACACGGTAAAATGAGCATGAAGCGATAAGCGGTATATAGCCCATAGCCGTGTGAGAGCCAAGTGAGAGAGATGCACGTAGTCGTTGCGCGAAAGGAACGGTGGTAAGGATAGTCCACGGGATCTCAAGTCATCTTTGCTCTCAAGAGCTCGTTTCGTCAATTCTTGGGATTGAGAGGTTGACGAGTATACGTGAGTACCTACACAAAACAAAGACAAAGGGAAAAATTGTGTGTGTGTGGTAGATGTACACATCATCCATCATGATGCGCACATGCTTGTGTCGGTTAGCACAAAATATCCAATGCTCAAATAAATGAGATGTGTGATATAGAAACATGTCATACATCATGATAGGTTTGTTGTTATGTATAACATAATGGAGACTCAAATTATGTAATGCATCATGGGAAATATGTAGAGCATTGTTATTCATGGAATGCATATTGTGCAAGCAATTATGGGAATCATTCAAAGTATGGAATGCATCAAAATCTCCTAATATGTATGAGGAAACTATGGGGGTCTCCTCATGAGCATTAATGGAAACATCACATGGACAATATTGACAACATCCAAAACAATGCATAGTTGGAACATTGTGATCATGGCATGGCATAGTAGATGAATTGCGCAAATCATGTAAAGGAAGCATGGCAATGTCATTGCAAGAGAAACAAAAGCCAATGACCATCATCTCGTCACCTAAGCCGTAAGTGCAAATGGGATTTATGTGAATGGGGCATGCATAGTCACTATGTTGAGATTGAAAAGATGCAATATGGGATATCTCACTCATAGCATATGACAAGGTTAATGGATTGTCAAACATGATGCGACCAAAAGAATTTTCACATGATATCCTATGGAGCATAGCATCACAACTAGGCAACTCGACATGCTCGTCATCATATTCATCATAAATAGGTAAGTCATGACATGAAGAAGTCGCACTAGCATGAAGCATGGGTATAGGTGGATCAACATCATGCAAGGAATCATTGGTGAGATAGTCCACTAGTGGGACAAGAGAAGCACCATCACCTAGTTTACCTTTGGAGCATCGCTCATGTGTTGTAGGTGAGGTGTCGAAGACCAAGTCGTGGTCATCTTCATCTTGATGGAACCATGTGGGGGTGCATCTTCTTCCACCATGGCCATCATCGTCTCCATTGGAGGTATGGACTCGTCGAGGATAAGCATGTAGTTATGTAGGAGACCTAGCACCAAAGAAGAAAACTGTAACACCCTCGATGCGACTATATCTCCCACGTGTCGAGGCACGACTTAGAGGCATAATCGCATTGAAGGCATATGTCGCAAGTTAGGCAATCTTCACAACATCCCATGTAATATAAATAATAAAGGGGAGATAACATAGTTGGCTTACACTCGCCACGTCAATCAAGTACATAAATAACATTACATCATCCAAACACTCATGGCCCGACTACAGCGCCAAAATAAAAGATAACCCAACATGCGACACGGTCCCAATCACCCCAACTGGGCACCACTACTGATCATCGGGAAAGGAAACATAGTAACATTGAGAGTCTTCGTCGAACTCCCACTTGAGCTCAAACGCGTCTCCTGGAGCGGAATCATCAGGCACTGCATCTGGTGTAATAGTAATCTGTGAGCCACAGGGACTCAGCAATCTCGCACCCTCGCGATCAAGACTATTTAAGCTTATAGGTAAGGCAAGGTACATATATGTGGAGTTGCAGCAAGCGACTAGCATATATGGTGGCTAACTTATTCACAAAAGAGAGCGAGAAGAGGAGGCAAAGCACGAGCGAGAAACTAGAGAGCAACCTGCGCAAACATTACTCCAACACCGTGTCCACTTCCCGGACTCCGCCGAGAAGAGGCCATCACGGTAACACACTCAGTTGATTCATTTTAATTAAGTTAAGGTTCAAGTTATCTACAACCGGACATTAACAAATTCCCATCTGCCCATAACCGCGGGCACGGCTTTCGAAAGTTCAATCCCTGCAGGGGAGTCCCAACTTAGCCCATGACAAGCTCTCACGGTCAACAAAGGAATAGACCTCCTCCCAAGACATTCCGATCAGACTCGGTATCTCGGTAATAATAGACACTTCGACAGGTTAAAACAAGACCAGCAACACCGCCCGAATGTGCCGACAAATCCCGATAGGAGCTGCACATATCTCTTTCTCAGGGCACACTCAGATAAGCAATCTGTACAACTAAAACCAGCCCTCGAGTTTCCCCGAGGTGGCGCTGCAAGGGGCTCTAGGATGGACCAACATCAGAGGAGCACTGGCCTGGGGGGGTTTAAATAAGATGACCCTTGAGTCTGCAGAACCCAAGGGAAAGAAAAGGATAGGTGGCAAATGGTAAAACCAAGGTTGGGCATTGCTAGAAAAGCTTTAATCAAGGCGAACTATCAAGGGGTTCCCATTATAACCCAACCGCGTAAGGAACGCAAAATCCGGGAACATAACACCGATATGACGGAAACTAGGGCGGCAAGAGTGGAACAAAACACTAGGCGAGAGGCCGAGCCTTCCACCCTTTTCCAAGTATATAGATGCATTAAGATAACAAGATAATATAATTATATCCCAACAAGTAAATAAATGTTCCAACAAGGAACGGCCTCCAATCTTCACCTGCAACTAGCAACGCTATAAGAGGGGCTGAGCAAAGCGGTAACATAGCCAATCAACGGTTTGCTAGGACAAGGTGGGTTAGAGGTTTGACATGGCAATATGGGAGGCTTGAAAACAAGTGGTAGGCATCGTAGCAATGGCATAGCAAAAGAGCGAGCAAACTAGCATAGCAAAGATAGTAGTGATTTCGAGGGTATGATCATCTTGCTTGCACAGTTGTCAGAGTTGACTGGATCCTCAAAAGCAAACTCAACGGGCTCCTCATTAGCAAACTCGTCTCCCGGCTCTACCCAAACAAGACAAACAAGCAACAAGGACACAATCAACCACGTGCAAACTCAAACAACACAATGCAAAGATGGTATGCTATGCGGGATGCAATGCGGGATGCCAAATGCAAGATATGATAGGAAATACAAGAACCTGGCCTCAACTTGGAAAATCAAGTGTGCCACCGGAAATATGAGATGAAATCGCTTGAAAACGATATAAAGAACCCCGGAATCGGAGTTACGGTTTGGAAATGGCAAGCGATTCAAAAATGACACCGGTCTGCGATTTACAGCAAGTAGCCATCTAAATGCAATGAGATGAACATGCTACAGCACCCAAACATGACAACAAAATACATGGCAGGGATGCATTCAAGATGCTTAACAAAAGTCTAGCACTGTGCTACGGCCAATTCATCCATTAACAGGTTCAAACAAGCATGGCAAAAATACATATGACAAACAGATCTCAGACTTAGTGAAATCAACACTTGTCTGGAATTTCAGATCAGATAGCACTCTTCGGAGCAACAAAACTACATGCTACAGGACCTGAACATGGCAAAGTAAAGCATGGCATGGAGCTACTCAAAGAGCTTAACAAAAGTCCCTTAGTGACCTTGAGCCAAAAGGAATCAGAAAATACAATTGCAAGCATGTGAACATAGCAAAAACATAATCAGTTTTCAGACTTAGTGAAAACTGACACATGCTGAAATATAACTCAAGTAGGCATGTTTACGAGCTCGATGCACTCACTACAGAGCAAGTCATGGCAAGAAAAGGATACATCCATCAAGAAGGAACAAAATTCAAGCTAGACATGGCAAGAACAATAGCATAGAATGCATGGATCAACTACAGCATCACCGGCAAAATTGCAAACAAGTTGACAATCTGCCCAGATTCACAAAGTAGCAAAAGTAGAGCTCGACTGACTCAAGCTAGGGTGCTCCATAATTGCAAACACAGACATGGATGGATAGATCACTACAATATTAACAAAACATCCTTAATGATCATCCTCAAAAGAGGCACGGATCACTAGGAAATAACATGAACATATGGCATCATGAGATAAACAGGTCAAGGACTTAGTGGAATTGCTAAGTCCCTGAAAACAGAATTAGCAAGTGCACCACTTTGCAAGCTTGCACTAGTCACCACACATATCACAAAAATACATGGGTTGCACTTCTAGAAAGATGACAAAACCCTTAACAAAACATATGTAGAGCATCAGGGCATATCATGCACACATTAATCATGGCAAAAATGACAAAAAGCTAAATGGAGTAGCAGATCTGACAATTATCCCAATTAGCCCTGTTCTAACAGCATTTCGGGCATCAAGATGAGCTCAAATGAAAATGATGCAATGGAAAGAAATGATGTACTCTCTGAGATGAACATTTTGATATGCTATATGCATGAATCGGAGCTACGGATGCAAAGTTACGGGGCTAGGAAGAAGGGCACATGGATCTGCAATTCCTGGGACTTAGAGGAAAAATCAACCCGCGAGAAAAGTCAAGTCGGGACACGGAAGCCGAGGCGGTGGCACGGTTCGCCGGAGAAGTTGAGGACGGCAGCGGCCGGGGTTGGGGGCGCCGGATCCGGCTCTCCCGCGGGCCGGATCTGGCCGGAGGCGAGGCGGGGAGGCGGCGGAGCGGCCGGAGGGCGCGGTGGCCGCGGCGGCCCGGTGCGGTGGCGGGGCGCGCCGGCGAGCAAGGTGGCGGCGGCTCCGGCCGGCGAGCAAGGCGGCGGGGTCGAGGCGCGGGCGAGGGAGCCGGGCGGCGGCGGCGCGCGGGCCGGGAGGGCCGCGGTCGGGCTCCCCGGGCCGGAGCGGTGGGAGGCGGAGGTGGACACATGGCGGGCGGCGGTTGGTTGGGGCGCGGCGGCGGACGCGTCCAGCCCGAATCGGACGTGTCCGTCGGCGGGAGGTGCAGTTTTTAGGGTTTCGGAGAGGGAGATCCGGATTTCGGGGAAGGGGTCTTTAAATAGCCATAGAGGGAGCTAGGAGAGTCCAAATGAGGTGCGGTTTGCGGCCACGCGATCATGATCGAACGCTCTAGATGATGGAGCAGGTTTAGGTGGGTTTTGGGCCAAATTGGAGGGGTGTTGGGCTGCAAAACACACGAGGCCTTTTCGGTCCCTCGGTTAACCGTTGGAGTATCAAACGAAGTCCAAATGATACGGAACTTGACAGGCGGTCTACCGGTAGTAAACCAAGGCCGCTTGGCAAGTCTTGGTCCAATCCGGAAACGTTTAATCCCCACACACGAAAGAAAGCTAGAATTGACCACCGGAGGAGAACGAAGCGCCGGAATGCAAAACGGACAACGGGGAAAAAGCTCGAATGCATGAGATGAACACGTATGCAAATGCAATGCACATGATGACATGATATGAGATGCATGACAACGACAACAACACACGGAGACAAAAAACACGAACCCGAGATAATAAATTAACTTAACGCCAGAAACGGCAAGAGTTGGAGTACAAATTGGGAAAGTTACATCCGGGGTGTTACAACACTCCACCACTACGAAAGGATCTCGTCCCGAGATCTAGGACTAAAAGAACGCCGGGTACTCAGAATGGAGGTGATCCTCGCATTCCCAGGTAGCTTCACGGTCGGAATGGTGTGACCACTTGACTTTGAGAAATTTGATTGACTTGTTGTGAGTCTTGCGTTCAGTCTCTTCAAGAATAGCAACTGGGTGCTCACGATAAGAGAGATCTTCTTGGATCTCAATGTCCTCGAAGTTGATGGTGCGGTCAGGAGTCTTGAAGCACTTTCACAGCTGAGAGACATGGAACACGTCATGAACATTTGCAAAGTTTGAAGGAAGCTCGAGTTGATAGGCGAGGTCGCCTCTCTTGCTGACAATCTCGAAAGGTCCCACGTATCTAGGGGCAAGCTTACCTTCGATACCGAAGCGACGAGTACCTTTCATAGGAGAGACACGGAGGTAAACATGATCTCCGATCTCGAAAGCCAAAACGTGGTGCTTACTATCATAGTAGCTCTTCTGACGGGATTGGGCTGCTTTGAGGTTATCACGAATGACTTTGCACATTTCCTCTGCCTCTGTGATTAAGTCATTACCCAAAAGCTGACGTTCGCCGGTTTCAGACCAGTTGAGAGGGGTACGGCACTTCCTGCCATACAGAATTTCAAATGGGGCTTTGCCCAAACTTGCTTGAAACTGTTGTTGTAGGAGAATTCAGCATAAGGAAGACAATCCTCCCACTTCATGCCGAAGGAGATCACACAAGCCCTGAGCATATCTTCAAGAATCTGGTTGACACGCTCGACTTGACCGCTAGTTTGAGGATGGAAAGCTGTGTTGAAGCGGATGTTGGTACCCATGGCCTTTTGAAAAGAATCCCAAAACTTTGAGGTAAAGATGCTGCCACGGTCTGAAGAGATCACTTGTGGAATACCGTGCAGAGAGACAATACGAGAGGTATAGAGTTCCGCCAATTGAGCTGAAGTGATCGACTCTTTGATAGGCAGAAAGTGAGCCACTTTGTGAGTTTGTCGATGACAACGAATATAGCATCATTGCCACGCTTGGACTTTGGAAACCCAGTCACGAAGTCCATCTCAATGTGGTCAAACTTCCATTCTGGAATGGCAAGAGGTTGGAGAAGACCTGCTGGCCTTTGGTGTTCTGCCTTCACTCTTCTGCAGACATCACATTCATTCACGAATTGAGCGATCTCACGCTTCATTCGGGTCCACCAATAAGCTTGCTTGAGGTCCTGATACATCTTCGTGCTCCCAGGATGGATGGAGAGGAGAGAATTGTGAGCCTCATTCATGATCACTTTACGAAGTTCACCTTTGGGTACAACAATACGATCCTCGAAGAAGAGAGTGTCCTTGTCATCAAGGCGGTAGCACTTGTACTTGGACTGACTCTTGGCAATCCCAATCTTCACCTTTTTCACCATAGCATCAAGAAGCTGGGCTTGGCGAATCTGGTCTTCTAAGGTAGGAGAGACTTGAAGATTGGCGAGGAAACCTTGAGGAACAACTTGCAGATTAAGTTTGCGGAAAGCTTCACAAAGCACGGGTTGATAAGGCTTGAGAATCAGACTGTTGCAGTAAGCTTTCCTGCTCAATGCGTCAACAATCACATTAGCCTTGCCTGGAGTATACTCAATACTCGGATTATACTCTTGAATCTTTTCGACCCATCGAGTTTGCCTGAGGTTGAGATTAGGCTGAGTGAAGATGTACTTGAGACTCTTGTGATCAGTGAAAATGTCCACTTTTCTTCCCAAAAGAAGATGTCTCCAAGTCAAAAGAGCATGCACAACTGCCGCCAACTCGAGATCATGAATGGGGTAGTTCTTCTCATTAGGCTTCAACTGGCGAGAGGTATAAGCAACAACTTTCTTCTCTTGCATCAATACTGCGCCAAGACCTTGGAGAGAGGCATCACAAAAGACCTCGTACGGCTTGGATTCATCAGGCGGAGTCAGAACTGGAGCAGTGATCAATTTCTCTTTCAAAGTGTTGAAAGCAATATCACACTCCGGAGACCAAACGTACTTGACGTGCTTCTAGAGAAGATTAGAGAGAGGCTTCGCGATCTTAGAAAAGTTTTCAACGAATCTTCGGCAATAGCTTGCGAGACCGAGAAAGCTACGGAGTTGCTTCACGTTCTGAGGAGGTTCCCAATTCACAATTGCAGACACCTTCTCAGGATGCACGGCGATGCCCTTGGCCGAGATGATATGACCAAGATAAAGAACCTCATCAAGCCAAAATTCACACTTGGAGAACTTGGCGTAGAACTGATGTTCCCTTAGCTTATCAAGAACCAAACGCAAGTGCTTGGCATGATCTTCCTTGTTCTTCGAGAAAACCAGAATGTCGTCGAGATAGACCAAAACGAAGTCATTGGTGTAGGCGTTGAAGATGAAGTTCATCATGCGAGAGAACGTCGGAGGAGCGTTGACGAGGCCAAAAGACATGACAGTGTATTCATATGAACCAAAACTTGTCCTGAAAGCCGTCTTGGGAATATCTTGCTCACGGATTCGAATCTGATGATAACCCATACGGAGATCAAGCTTGGAGAATACTTTGGCACGTTTGAGTTGTTCGAACAGCTCATTGATGTTGGGAAGTGGGTATTTGTTCTCTATGGTCTTCTTGTTCACTGGACGGTAATCAACACAAAGTCGGTCCGTTCCATCCTTCTTCTTCACAAAAAGAACACCACAACCCCACGGAGAAGAACTAGGCCGGATGAGACCCATTTTCTCTTGAATATCGAGTTGCTTCTTCAGCTCCTTCAACTCTTCAGTTCCGAGCTTGTAAGGACGTTTGCACACAGGTTCCGTGCCAGGCTCAAGATCAATAACGAATTCAACTGGCCGGTGCAGAGGCATTCCTGGAAGCTCTTCTGGAAAGACGTCTTGATATTTGCAAACGACTGGAATTTGCGAGATAGCATCCAGTTCACCCTTCTCATTGAGAGAAAACAGACGGATGGTATCATCACGAGCGGCAAAGACAATTACATCCTCAGACGAATGAGTCAATTGAATCTGCCTAGCTGCACAATCGAGCTGAGCCTTGTGCTTAGAAAGCCAATCCATTCCGAGAATAAGATCAATATCCGAGTCACCAAGAACATTTGGAGAGGACAAGAACTTATAGTCACCCAAAGTGATAGTAACATCCAGAACGCATACTCGAGATGTCATTTGACGGGCCGGAGAGACAATAGCCAACGGTTTCGGTAACACTTGAGTAACAAAATCATGCTTAGATGCAAAAGGTCTCGAGATGAAACAATGCAATGCACCAGTGTCAAAAAGAACTTTTGCAGGAATATCATTAATAGGAAGGTTACCCATGATCACATCTGACAAGTCCTCTGCCTGAGCTGCATTCATCAAATTGACCTTGGCGTGCTTGGGGTTATGCTTGACCACAGCTGTACTTGCCGATCTGACAGGAGGAGGAGGAAGAAGACGCCTCTGGTTGAAACACTTGTTGGCATAGTGACCCTTCTGTTGGCACTTGTTGCATGTGACCTCTGAAAGCGGACGGTGATACAGAGCACTCGATCTTGGAGCTTGAGACGACGTCTTGTTCTGAAAGCCAGGGTTGGGTGGGTGGGAAGATCCACTACCACCTTTGCTCTTCTGCTGATATGGCTGACAGAACGGAGGAGGAGGAAGCCAATACTTCTGCTGCTTGGCCACTTGAGTAGAGGAAGAAGGAGTAGCATCTCTGACTCGCTTCTTGGAAGCATCACACCTCAACTGAGCAGCCTCTTGCTTCAATGCCATGTTGTAGAACTCATCGTACCTCAAGGGCTCAAAGAGAACAAGAGCGAGCTGAATTTCTTCTCTGAGACCACCCCTGAACTGATATATCATGCTCTTCTCATCAGGGACGTCCTGCTTGGCAAAGCGGGCGAGCTTCTGGAACAACTTGTTGTAGTCATAGACAGACAAAGAGCCTTGCTTCAGGTTGCGGAATTCCTCACGCTTGCTTTCAACCACGCTTTGGGGAATATGATGAGCTCGGAAATCTCGACGGAAATCATCCCAAGTTATAACACGTCCACCTCTGGAATCCTTGTACTGCTGGAACCATTCTGCAGCTTGATCTTTGAGTTGGAAGGAAGCGAACTTGACAAAGTCCTCAGACCTGACGTTACTGCACTCGAAATGCTTGCACAGATCCACTAGCCAATCGTCAGCATCGGTTGCCTCAACACAATTGCTGAAAGTCTTTGGCCCGTTAGCAAGGAACTGGTTGAGTGTAGCAAAGTGATTCTGATTGTTGCCTTGATTCCCTTGGTTGCCTTGATTGCGCTCTTGAAGAATTTGCATGATCAACTGTGTGTTTGCATTGGTTGCGGCCATCACAGCTTGCCATGCCTCCGGAGGAGGTGGAGGTGGTGGCGGATCAGGATTCGGAGTCATGCGCGTTGGAGGAGCCATCCTGAAGAGGTTGACCACCATTAGCACATTGACAGACAAATATTGAAGCTGAATCCAACGGAATGAAAATTGCAACATATTGTGTTCACATCCGAACAAAATGAACGAATGCAATCCTCTTGAAATGGTCACATATCCATAAATTGAGAAGCCACTTAGAATTAAGGTAGAGAAATAAATCAACAAGGTACGGATCAAGAACGAATAATCGGTAAGAAATCCCAATCTCAAACCAATATCCATGGAAGAAGAACTAGAGCTACTAGAATTCCCACCTATGAAACTCCCGAACCTTTCCAGTTATGCAATCAGGTGGATACAGGGGAAGCGTAATATCTCACCCAAACTAGCAATTCCTACATCCAGCTGTATCCATCCTTCAACACATAACCAAGAAACCTTCGGAAACCATCTACCTCAACCTTCGAAAAGCATCCGTTATACAAGTTATGGCGATACTCCCGAACTCCCGCCCCAGTACTGGGTGGCGTCGAGGTTATCTCACCAACGAACTGCATAAAAGAGATTTTCGATGTCGGCATACTAAACTCAGGTATTCCAGAACTGCAACGATAAAATTATGACGACAACACCTCAGAGCTCAACTCCCCGGGACACTTCCACTAAACCCCTGACAGGAGGCACCAAGACAATGTTCTCATCATAAAACCATCGGAACGATTCTAAGATACCCGCGTGATCCTAAAAAATTTTTAGTGAAATTTGAGAAGAGTCAAAACTCTACGTCAGGATGCCTTACCAGAGCGATGAGGAGACTGGGAAGTAAAAAAGAATTCGTAATCTCTCCGATATATAATCCCTAAAAGACTCAAAACATTTTTCTAGACACAACTCAACCGCTAAAAACGATCAAGCGATGGGGCTCCTAAGGTCGGGGATGGCTCTGATTACCAACTTGTAACACCCTCGATGCGACTATATCTCCCACGTGTCGAGGCATGACTTAGAGGCATAATCGCATTGAAGGCATATGTCGCAAGTTAGGCAATCTTCACAACATCCCATGTAATATAAATAATAAAGGGGAGATAACATAGTTGGCTTACACTCACCACGTCAATCAAGTACATAAATAACATTACATCATCCAAACACTCATGGCCCGACTACGGCGCCAAAATAAGAGATAACCAACAAGTGTTTGCATCATGCTCATCATAAGAAAGGACAAGGGAGCATTTCATAGTATGGAGGCATATGATGCGAGAACAACCAAAGAGATTAAGCGCAATCAAACAAGCATGCATCACAAGTAATATGTCCAAGTCTCCACGATCAATAAGCATAGATGCAACAATTGGAGGCAAGCGACAATGAACAAGATATATCATGTGAGAGGCATGAACATATATGTCATCAACCCAAGAAAGCAAGTAAGAATGGAACATGGGTGATGCGACAAAGCAAGCAATAGTGATTAGGTCAAGCAAGCTAGTAGTGCGAAGATGCAACATACTAGAAGGAATCATGGCAAGCATGTCATGGGTGCAAATAGTGTGCATGAATAATTCACATGACATAGCACAAGCATGAAAGGATGCTATGAGCAAAATAGCATCAATAGCATGAGGCACATGATAAACATGGCAATAGCAACAAGGATCTCCACCAAGCATGCAAATACACATAGGAGTAGCATAATAGTGAATCATGGGTAGATGCATGAAAGGGTCACAATTGCATGGCAAAGGCATAGAAGTAAGCATAGCATGCAAAGTAAACACGGTAAAATGAGGATGAAGCGATAAGCGGTATATAGCCCATAGCCATGTGAGAGCCAAGTGAGAGAGATGCGGGTAGTCGTTGCGCGAAAGGAACGGTGGTAAGGATAGTCCACGGGATCTCAAGTCATCTTTGCTCTCAAGAGCTCGTTTCGTCAATTCTTGGGATTGAGAGGTTGACGAGTATGCGTGAGTACCTACAAAAAACAAAGACAAAGGGAAAAATTGTGTGTGCGTGGTAGATGTACACATCATCCATCATGATGCGCACATGCTTGTGTCGGTTAGCACAAAATATCCAATGCTCAAATAAATGAGATGTGTGATATTGAAACATGTCAGACATCATGATAGGTTTGTTGTTATGTATAACATAATGGAGACTCAAATTATGTATAGCATCATGGGAAATATGTAGAGCATTGTTATTCATGGAATGCATATTGTGCAAGCAATTATGGGAATCATGCAAAGTATGGAATGCATCAAAATCTCCTAATATGTATGAGGAAACTATGGGGGTCTCCTCATGAGCATTAATGGAAACATCACATGGGGAATATTGACAACATCCAAAACAATGCATAGTTGGAACATTGTGATCATGGCATGGCATAGTAGATGAATTGCGCAAATAATGTAAAGGAAGCATGGAAATGTCATTGCAAGAGAAACAAAAGCCAATGACCATCATCTCGTCACCTAAGCCGTAAGTGCAAATGGGATTTATGTGAATGGGGCATGCATAGTCACTATGTTGAGATTGAAAAGATGCAATATGGGATATCTCACTCATAGCATATGACAAGGTTAATGGATTGTCAAACATGATGCGACCAAAAGAATTTTCACATGATATCCTATGGAGCATAGCATCACAACTAGGCAACTCGACATGCTCGTCATCATATTCATCATAAATAGGTAAGTCATGACATGAAGAAGTCGCACTAGCATGAAGCATGGGTATAGGTGGATCAACATCATGCAAGGAATCATTGGTGAGATAGTCCACTAGTGGGACAAGAGAAGCACCATCACCTAGTTTACCTTTGGAGCATCGCTCATGTGTTGTAGGTGAGGTGTCGAAGACCAAGTCGTGGTCATCTTCATCTTGATGGAACCATGTGGGGGTGCATCTTCTTCCACCATGGCCATCATCGTCTCCATTGGAGGTATGGACTCGTCGAGGATAAGCATGTAGTTATGTAGGAGACCTAGCACCAAAGAAGAAAACTGTAACACCCTCGATGCGACTATATCTCCCACGTGTCGAGGCACGACTTAGAGGCATAATCGCATTGAAGGCATATGTCGCAAGTTAGGCAATCTTCACAACATCCCATGTAATATAAATAATAAAGGGGAGATAACATAGTTGGCTTACACTCGCCACGTCAATCAAGTACATAAATAACATTACATCATCCAAACACTCATGGCCCGACTACAGCGCCAAAATAAAAGATAACCCAACATGCGACACGGTCCCAATCACCCCCAACTGGGCACCACTACCGATCATCGGGAAAGGAAACATAGTAACGTTGAGAGTCTTCGTCGAACTCCCACTTGAGCTCAAACGCGTCTCCTGGAGCGGAATCATCAAGCACTGCATCTGGTGTAATAGTAATCTGTGAGCCACAGGGACTCAGCAATCTCGCACCCTCGCGATCAAGACTATTTAAGCTTATAGGTAAGGCAAGGTACATATATGTGGAGTTGCAGCAAGCGACTAGCACATATGGTGGCTAACTTATTCGCAAAAGAGAGCGAGAAGAGGAGGCAAAGCACGAGCGAGAAACTAGAGAGCAACCTGCGCAAACATTACTCCAACACCGTGTCCACTTCCCGGACTCCGCCGAGAAGAGGCCATCACGGTAACACACTCAGTTGATTCATTTTAATTAAGTTAAGGTTCAAGTTATCTACAACCGGACATTAACAAATTCCCATCTGCCCATAACCGCGGGCACGGCTTTCGAAAGTTCAATCCCTGCAGGGGAGTCCCAACTTAGCCCATGACAAGCTCTCACAGTCAACGAAGGAATAGACCTCCTCCCAAGATGTTCCGGTCAGACTCGGTATCTCGGTAATTCAAGACACTTCGACAGGTTAAAACAAGACCAGCAACACCACCCGAATGTGCCGACAAATCCCGATAGGAGCTGCACATATCTCTTTCTCAGGGCACACTCAGATAAGCAATCCGTACAACTAAAACCAGCCCTCGAGTTTGCCCGAGGTGGCGCTGCAAGGGGCTCTAGGTTGGACCAACACTCAGAGGAGCCCTGGCCTGGGGGGGTTTAAATAAGATGACCCTTGAGTCTGCAGAACCCAAGGGAAAGAAAAGGCTAGGTGGCAAATGGTAAAACCAAGGTTGGGCATTGCTGGAAAAGCTTTAATCAAGGCGAACTATCAAGGGGTTCCCATTATAACCCAACCGCGTAAGGAACGCAAAATCCGGGAACATAACACCGATATGACGGAAACTAGGGCGGCAAGAGTGGAACAAAACACTAGGCGAGATGCCGAGCCTTCCACCCTTTACCAAGTATATAGATGCATTAAGATAACAAGATAATATAATTATATCCCAACAAGTAAATAAATGTTCCAACAAGGAACGGCCTCCAATCTTCACCTGCAACTAGCAACGCTATAAGAGGGGCTGAGCAAAGCGGTAACATAGCCAATCAACGGTTTGCTAGGACAAGGTGGGTTAGAGGTTTGACATGGCAATATGGGAGGCTTGAAAACAAGTGGTAGGCATCGTAGCAATGGCATAGCAAAAGAGCGAGCAAACTAGCATAGCAAAGATAGTAGTGATTTCGAGGGTATGATCATCTTGCCTGCACAGTTGTCAAAGTTGACTGGATCCTCGAAAGCAAACTCAACGGGCTCCTCATTTGCAAACTCGTCTCCCGGCTCTACCCAAACAAGACAAACAAGCAACAAGGACACAATCAACCACGTGCAAACTCAAACAACACAATGCAAAGATGGTATGCTATGCGGGATGCAATGCGGGATGCCAAATGCAAGATATGACAGGAAATGCAAGAACCTGGCCTCAACTTGGAAAATCAAGTGTGCCACCGGAAACAAGCCTAGCTCTAAAACGGCAGCACCTGAGTGCAACTTCGAGTAAGAAAGAACGACCTTCTGCTACCTTTTTACCGGGGCATTGTTTTAACGATGAGATGAAATCGCTTGAAAACGATATAAAGAACCCCGGAATCGGAGTTACGGTTTGGAAATGGCAAGCGATTCAAAAATGACACCGGTCTGCGATTTACAGCAAGTAGCCATCTAAATGCAATGAGATGAACATGCTACAGCACCCAAACATGACAACAAAATACATGGCAGGGATGCATTCAAGATGCTTAACAAAAGTCTAGCACTGAGCTACGGCCAATTCATCCATTAACAGGTTCAAACAAGCATGGAAAAAATGCATATGACAAACAGATCTCAGACTTAGTGAAATCAACACTTTTCTGGAATTTCAGATCAGGTAGCACTCTTCGGAGCAACAAAACTACATGCTACAGGACCTGAACATGGCAAAATAAAGCATGGCATGGAGCTACTCAAAGAGCTTAACAAAAGTCCCTTAGTGACCTTGAGCCAAAAGGAATCAGAAAATACAATTGCAAGCATGTGAACATAGCAAAAACAAAATCAGTTTTCAGACTTAGTGAAAACTGACACATGCTGAAATATAACTCAAGTAGGCATGTTTACGAGCTCGATGCACTCACTACAGAGCAAGTCATGGAAAGAAAAGGATACATCCATCAAGAAGGAACAAAATTCAAGCTAGACATGGCAAGAACAATAGCATAGCATGCATGGATCAACTACAGCATCACCGGCAAAATTGCAAACAAGTTGACAATCTGCCTAGATTCAGAAAGTAGCAAAAGTAGAGCTCGATTGACTAAAGCTAGGGTGCTCCATAATTGCAAACACAGACATGGATGGATAGATCACTACAATACTAACAAAACATCCTTACTGATCATCCTCAAAAGAGGCACGGATCACTAGGAAACAACATGAACATATGGCATCATGAGATAAACAGGTCAAGGACTTAGTGGAATTGCTAAGTCCCTGAAAACAGAATTAGCAAGTGCACCACTTTGCAAGCTTGCACTAGTCACCACACACATCACAAAAATACATGGGTTGCACCTCTAGAAAGATGACAAAACCCTTAACAAAACATATGTAGAGCATCAGGGCATATCATGCACACATTAATCATGGCAAAAATGACAAAAAGCTAAATGGAGTAGCAGATCTGACAATTATCCCAAGTAGCCCTGTTCTAACAGCATTTCGGGCATCAAGATGAGCTCAAATGAAAATGATGCAATGGAACGAAATGATGTACTCTCTGAGATGAACATTTTGATATGCTATATTCATGAATCGGAGCTACGGATGCAAAGTTACGGGGCTAGGAAGAAGGGCACATGGATCTACAATTCCTGGGACTTTGAGGAAAAATCAACCCGCGAGAAAAGTCAACTCGGGACACGGAAGCCGAGGCGGTGGCGCGGTTCGCCGGAGAAGTCGAGGACGGCGGTGGCCGGGGTTGGGGGCGCCGGATCCCGCTCTCCCACGGCCGGATCTGGCCGGAGGCGAGGCGGGGAGGCGGCGGAGCGGCCGGCGGGCGTGGTGGCCGCGATGGCCCGGTGCGGTGGCGGGGCGCGCCGGCGAGCAAGGCGGCGGGGTCGAGGCGCGGGCGAGGGAGCCGGGCGGCGGTGGCGCGCGGGCCGGGAGGGCCGCGGTCGGGCTCCCCGGGCTGGAGCGGTGGGAGGCGGCGGTGGACACGTGGCGGGCGGCGGTTGGTTGGGGCACGGCGGCGGACGCGTCCGGCCCGAATCGGACGTGTCCGTCAGCGGGAGGTGCAGTTTTTAGGGTTTGGGAGAGGGAGATCCGGATTTCGGGGAAGGGGTCTTTAAATAGGCATAGAGGGAGCTAGGAGAGTCCAAATGAGGTGCGGTTTGCGGCCACGCGGTCGTGATCGAATGCTCTAGATGATGGAGCAGGTTTAGTTGGGTTTTGGGCCAAATTGGAGGGGTGTTGGGCTGCAACACACACGAGGCCTTTTCGGTCCCTCGGTTAACCGTTGGAGTATCAAACGAAGTCCAAATGATACGGAACTTGACAGGCGGTCTACCGGTAGTAAACCTAGGTCGCTTGGCAAGTCTCGGTCCAATCCGGAAACGTTTAATCCCCACACACGAAAGAAAGCTAGAATTGACCACCGGAGGAGAACGAAGCGCCGGAATGCAAAACGGACAACGGGGAAAAAGCTCAAATGCATGAGATGAACACGTATGCAAATGCAATGCACATGATGACATGATATGAGATGCATGACAACGACAACAACACACGGAGACAAAAAACCGAAACCCGAGATAATAAATTAACTTAACACCGGAAACGGCAAGAGTTGGAGTACAAATTGGGAAAGTTACATCCGGGGTGTTACAAAAACACACTTGGAGTAGAGGTTAATTCATTAGAAATCATAGTGGCCTCACGTGCCATGTCAACTACCTGACTCACTAAGTGTTTTGGCTCACTCACTCCCTCTTGGATGCTCTCACTCATATGGTTGGTGGAGTCACTCAAATAGCTCTCAGCCTCACATAGGATGTGTGGCATGCTCTCAAGTGTGTGGCTAGTGGTGGTCACACTCATCCTTTCAAAGGAAATGCTCTCAATGTCACGTATGGTGGAGTCACTCATGTCACTCATGTGGTGGTGGCTCTCCTCACATGGCAACTGGGGCATCTCGTCATATGTGGGTGTTGGAGAGATGTTGGTCAAATGTCTCCATGCCCAATCATGTCGTAGTCGTAGCCGTGGATGAAGGCCGAAGATGGCACATCATCACTCTCCTCTAAGACTAAAGGTAAGGTCTCATGTGCGGTCTCATAACTTGACTCGGAGTATGAGTCCAATATGGGCGCCGTCTTCAAGTGGTTGAAGAGGTTCATGCTCATCGCCGTGGTCGAAGGGGATGGCCCTAGCTCGACCTTCTTGTCGCCATCTTGTTGTTGGAGGCCCATATGATGTGGCACCTCGTAGCTCGTCTCCATGACCGAAGGGAATGTCCCATGCCCGTCCATCTTCCTTGGGGGGCTTCCGAAGATGGAAGTGTCGCCCTCGCTCATAGGTGGTCGCCTTGTACTTGATGATGTCGATGTAGGCAAACTAACGGGAAGTAGGCGAAGATGTCGTACGTCCAAAGGAGAAGATGCCTTGATAGCACTTGGCGAAGATGCCAAAGTGGTTGTTGTAGCCGTAGCTCCGTCTTGGTGGTGCTCGTCTCGCGATATTCTTTTGTGCTCATGAAGTTTGGACTTGGTGTGAAGTAGGGCTTGTTGGGACTTGTGCATTTTCTCTTGGTGAGCATCGTCATGATGATGTTGGCGTTGTCGCACTTGAGCTCGTCATAGATGTCATTCGTCGTCGTCGTGCACATGTTGCTTGGAGGTGACTTGCCCTTCATGACGAGGTTGATCATGAACGTGATGATGGTCTCCATGGAGATGTGGACGTGGACGACTTGCGCTTGTATCGCTTGGGCGCTCCGAAGAGGATCGATGTGCTCGCCGCCGCCTTGAAGATGACAAAGGGGAGGTAGACTTGATCAAGGCCTGAATCTCCTCCATCCTTGCATCTTGCTCCTTCTTTTGTGTGGAAAGCTTGTTGTCGATGTAGTCCCTTTTCCTCGCTTCGGAGTGGTGAATGTCGATGGAGAGGTTCTCGATGCGCTCTCGCAATCTTGATTGTGCAGCTTGCGTTTGTCGTTGTAGATCGAAGATTGACGCTTTGGTGATGTAGTTGTTCATGCCGTGGTTGTTGTGGAAGACCGGAGATGAAATGCCTTGCCTATCCATCACAAGACTCGAGCCAATATGAGTGGGTAAAATAGAAAAACGAATACTAAATGTACCTTGACCGAAGTTGAAGGTGGATCAATGATCACTCCGATGTGGAACAAGGAAATAGCACAATTGGTACCAATTCTTGTCGGTTTCTCACACCTACACAAATAAGGCTTATGGTGGAGCTCGGTGAGGATAGTGGCACAAAAATGTGATGTAAAATGTTAGCAAGAGTCAATAATGTTGAAAGAGATTCAAAAATTCGCAAGTGTAACAAGTAGACCAATAGCAATGAATGGTACACAGGAACACACACACAGATAGATAAATGGGGTCGTGAAACCAAGGAATGAGCTCAAAATGTGGAATCCACGGAAAATGCTCTTGTTGCACAACTCTAGAGAGATGCTAGCATGATTGCTCAATAGGCAGATACGACAGTTGTGCACAACCTATAGGAGACACTAATGCAATGACTTCTATCCCAATTATGCTATGTATATGATGTTCCGGTCGTATGATCCAAGATGATCGGATATGATAATCTTATATGCAATGTGGTATGATGCTATGGCACTTGCTTACAAGCTTCTTTGCTTTTTCTCTTTTGCTTAAAAGATTTATTCTTTTTTTGTATGGCCACTTTGCGAAATGCACAAACCAAGATAGCTATTGTGTATATGCGGTAACAAACTTAAGGCACATGAGATGATATGATACCAATATGATATGGTATGTATGCCATGTATGGTGTAGATCACTAATGTGCACAAGTATCGTTGCCGGCAATACTCAAAGGCTAGTCTCGATAGGCAAGTGACGCAAAATGGGCTAGGGGTTATCAATGCAATTGCAAGGGAATATACAATGGAGGGATACCAAGATGATATGGAGGTTACCGTCCGCGGTGATGATGAGTGGCGGTGATCTTGATGGAGATACCAAGATGATGGAGACTCGTCCCTAAGTAGCCGAAACACCTTAGGAAACGGAAAAACCGCGAACTCAAAATCTCAAATGTCAAATGGTGGTAGCGGGATGTGGTGGTGGCGGAAGCTCAATGGAATTGCTGAATGGAAAAGATGGGTTGCGGAGTACGGAATGCGGAAATGGAGGGTAAGGTTGGCTATACATGGTGGCGGAGTTGGAAGCACGGTCCCTAAGTAGCCGAAACACCTTAGGAGACACAACTCACAACACAAACAAAATTGGGTTAAGTTGGGATGGTGGAAGTGTATGGTGGTCAAGCCTATGCGGAAGTTATGGTGATGGTTGATGAAGAAGCAACCGTCCCTAAGTAGCCTAAACACCTTAGGAGACTCAAATCACTCCTCAAGCAACCACTAATGCGATGGGGAACAAAATTGGTTAGGTTGCAGAAGTCTGTGGTGGTGTAGCGGATGATGTGGTGTAAGCCCTAGGAAAAGATGCCAAAGTTTCAAAACATTGATGGAGTCAAATGGTGATGGTAGTATTTTTTAGGGAAGGGGGATGTCAAGAGCTTTTCAACGAGCTAAAGAACGCGAAAATCGGACTTCGGATGAATTAGTTATGGACAAAACGGTGAAACGGGGATGGCTGAAATGTTAGGGGCCGGACATCCGGGCTCGGGGCCGGAAATCTGGGACCTGATGTCCAGAACCGAGCAGATTTAGAGCTCCAGGAGCCGGATGTCCGGCCTAAGGCCCGGATTTCCGGCCCGACGATTCCAGATCGGGATTTGAACTTCGAAACTCAATTTGGGGCGGAAATTGATGATTTGGGGGGAAAATTGGATGGATTTCGTGGATGGAAGGTGGGGAAACTCGGGGAGAAGCTAGATCTACTCAAGACACAATGAATCCATGGATCAAAATCAAGAAAACATCATCAAAAGAACAAATCACAAAAAATGGGGCTATTTTTGGTGGGGATTTTCGAAATTGGGACAAAATCAACAAAATTAGGCTAGAAAACAAAGAGGGGGGCTCCGAAATCTTGATCAACCTGGCTCATGATACCAAGATGATGTAGGGTGGAACGCTAGTGACCGATCTTTCACAAAAGGAGCGGATCCCGCGAAGAACACAAAGAACACGAGGAGGGAAACGAGGGGAAAATCACGAGGGGAACACAAGAGAACACTCAAACCAACAAGAATGATCACACATGCGCCAGACCCATGAACACAAAGGGAGATACAAGATCCAAAGTCAACAACGGACGATACAAGAGGTAACGGTCTTCTCCGTGAGGAGGTCTTGATGGGGCCGCCCAAGAGGGGGTCTTGATGATCTTCTCCGCAAGGAGGTCTTGAATCCAAAAGGATCTTCTTCGTAGAGGCCGTGGTCTCTCTCGTGGAGTAGATCCGATGTGGATGAGCAATGCTCTATCTCTAAAATGAGCTAAACCAATGCTAACCCTAACTAGAAGGAGGTGGGGGAGTATATATAGTCTAAGCCACGAAGGGGTAAGTGGGAAAGAGGGATACATGGGCCCTTGGCCCGTTCACTGTGCGCAGACAGGCGCCGGATGTCTGGGCTGGGGGCCGGATGTCCGGCCGTTCGCGGGTGGCCGGATGTCCGGGGCATGGGCCGGATGTCCGGGCTGGCGAGGTTGGTCTTGGTGCTCTCTAGATAGGGGGCGCCGGATTTCCGGGCAGGAGCCGGATGTCTGGCCCGTTGCGGGGCGCGGATGTCCGGGGGTCGGCTGGATGTCCGGTCGCTGTAGAGTCGCCTAGCGTCTATCTCTCTCTGGTCTTCCTCTGGTTGCTGGCGCCGGATGTCCGGGCTCTTGCCGGATGTCTGGCCGCTGTAGCTCCGCGGCGACTCCACTTGAGGCACTTCTCGATCCGCTTCCGCGTGGACTTGTCCTATGCTTCGAGCATCTCCATGGTCGTCTCCTCGGTTCCTGAGCACACATAGTGTCTTTACATTAGGTAGCAACCATGTCTCATACGAGTTGGAAGGGGAATCATTTAGGAACGGGTTCACCTTGTGTCCAATGGCGTATGCTTGAGTGTACATGGGGATGATCGTAGGATGCTCCGCATCATATGTTCTTGAAGTTTTAAAGTTATGCTTGTTTTGCCTTCCTATGCTAGTTGATTACTGTTCCCATAAGTTGTTTAATCACAAAATCCCTATGCATAGGAAGTGGGTTATACTTAAATGTGCTAGTCATATTCTTCATGATGCTCTCTTTATGTTTCAATTCTTATCTTTTATGAGAGCATCATTGAAATCATCATGCCTAGCTAGGGGTTTTAAACGATAGCGCTTGTTAGGAGGCAACCCAATATTATTTTTGTTCTTTGCTTTTTGCTCCTGTTTAGTAATAAATAATTCATATAGCCTCTGTTTAGATGTTGTTTTATGTTTTAGTTAGTGTTTCTGCCAAGTAGAACCTTTGGGAAGACTTGGGCGAAGTCTTTGTGATCTTGCTGTAAAAAAACCAGAAACTTTTGCCCTCACGAGATTAGCTGCCATTTTTTACTGGAGAGTGAGATTAGGTTGATTCTTTTTGCATATTATTAATATACAAATTACTCAGGTCCACCAATTTATTTCAGAATTTTTGGAGTGACATAAGTATTCGAATGATATAGATTACTACAGACTGTTCTGTTTTTGATAGATTCTGTTTCTTGATTGTGTTGTTTGCTTATTTTGATGAATCTATGAGTAGTATCGGAGGGTATGAACCATAGGGAAGTTGGAATACAGTAGATATTACACCAATATAAATAAATAATGAGTTCACAACAGTGACAAAAGTGATTATTTTATTTTCTTATACTAACAGAGCTTACGAGTTTTCTGTTAAGTGTTGTGTTGTGAAGTTTTCAAGTTTTGGGTAAAGATTTGATGGACTGTGGAATAAGGAGTGGCAAGAGCCTAATATTGGGGATGCCCAAGGCACCCCAAGGTAATATTAAAGGACAACCAAGAGCCTAAGCTTGCGGATGCCCCGGATGGCATCCCCTCTTTCGTCTTCGTTCATCGGTAACTTTACTTGGAGCTATATATTTATTCACCACATGATATGTGTTTTGCTTGGAGCATCATTTTATTTTGTTTTGCTTGATGTTTGAATATAATACCAAGATCTGAAATTCTTAAATGTTAGAGAGTCTTCACATAGTTGCATAATTATTCGACTACTCATTGATCTTCACTTATATCTTTCGGAGTAGTTTGTTGTTTGCTCTAGTGCCTCACTTATATCTTCTTAGAGCATGGCGGGTTTTATTTTATAGAAATAGATGAAATCTCATGCTTCACTTATATTATTTTGAAAGTCTTTTAGAACAGCATGGTAATTTGTTTGGTTTATAAAATTAGTCCTAATATGATAGGCATCCAAGATGGGTATAATAAAAACTTTCATATAAAGTGCATTGAATACTATGAGAAGTTTGATACTTGATGATTGTTTTGAGATATGAAGATGGTGATATTAGAGTCATGCTAGTTGAGTAGTTGTGAATTTGAGAGATACTTGTGTTAAAGTTTGTGATTCATGTAGCATGCATGTATGGTGAACCGTTATGTGATGAAGTCGGAGCATGATTTGTTTATTGATTGTCTTCCTTATGAGTTGCGGCCGGGGACGTGCGATGGTCTTTTCCTACCAATCTATCTCCCTAGGAGCATGCGCTTAGTACTTTGTTTCGATAACCAATAGATTTTTGCAATAAGTATGTGAGTTCTTTATGACTAATGCAGTCCATGGATTATACGCACTCTCACCCTTTCACCATTGCTAGCCTCTCTAGTACCGCACAACTTTCGCCGGTACCATAAACCCACCATCTACCTTCCTCAAAACAGACACCATACCTACCTATTATGGCATTTCCATAGCAATTCCGAGATATATTGTCATGCAACTTTCCACTGTTCTGTTTATTATGACACGCTCCATCATTGTCATTGCTTGGCATGATCATGTAGTTGACATCGTATTTGTGGCAAAGCCACCATTCATAATTCTTTCATACATGTCACTCTTGATTCATTGCACATCCCGGTACACCGCCGGAGGCATTCACATAGAGTCATATTTTGTTCTAAGTAATCCTTGAGTTGTAAGTAAATAAAAGTGTGATGATCATCATTATTAGAGCATTGTCCCAGTGAGGAAAGGATGATGGAGACTATGATTCCCCCACAAGTCGGGATGAGACTCCGGACGAAAAATAAAAAAAGAAAAAGAAAAAAGAGGCCATAAAAAAGAGAAGGCCCAAAAAACAAAAAAAGAGAAAAATAAAGAAGGGGCAATGCTACTATCCTTTTACCACACTTGTGCTTCAAAGTAGCACCATGATCTTCATGATAGAGAGTCTCCTATGTTTTCACTTTCATATACTAGTGGGAATCATTCATTATAGAACTTGGCTTGTATATTCCAATGATGGGCTTCCACAAAATGCCCCAGGTCTTCGTGAGCAAGCGAGTTGGATGCACACCCACTTAGTTTCTTTTTGAGCTTTCATACACTTATAGCTCTAGTGCATCCGTTGCATGGCAATCCCTACTCACTCACATTGATATCTGTTGATGGGCATCTCCATAGCCCGTTGATACGCCTAGTTGATGTGATACTATCTTCTCCTTTTTGTCTTCTCCACAACCACCATTCTATTGCACCTATAGTGCTATGTCCATGGCTCACGCTCATGTATTGCATGAAGATTGAAAAAGTTTGAGAACATCAAAAGTATGAAACAATTGCTTGGCATGTCATCAGGGTTGTGCATGATTTAAATATTTTGTGTGATGAAGATAGAGCATAGCCAGACTATATGATTTTGTAGGGATAGCTTTCTTTGACCATGTTATTTTGAGAAGACATGATTACTTTGTTAGTATGCTTGAAGTATTATTATTTATATGTCAATATTAAAATTTTGTCTTGAATCTTTCGGATCTAGATATTCTTGCCACAATAAACAGAATTACATGGATAAATATGTTAGGTACCATTCCACATCAATTTTTTTTTATCATTTACCTACTCGAGGACGAGCAGGAATTAAGCTTGGGGATGCTTGATATGTCTCCAACGTATCTATAATTTTTTATTGTTCCATGCTATTATATTATCAACCTTGGATGTTTTATATGCATTTATATGCTACTTTATATGATTTTTGGGACTAACCTATTAACCTAGAGCCCAGTGCCAGTTTCTGTTTTTTCCTTGTTTTTGAGTTTTACAGAAAAGGAAAATCAAACGAAGTCCAATTGACCTGAAACTTCACGGAACTTATTTTTGGACTAGAAGAAGGCCATGGAGTAAAAGAGTTGGGCCAGAAGAGTCACGGGCTGCCCACGAGGGTGGGGGGCATGCCCACCCCCTTGGGCGTGCCTCCCTACCTCGTGGACAGCCCGGAGACCCCCTTGACTTGTTCTCGACGCCAAAACCTCTTATATATACTGAAACTTCCAGAAAGAAACCTAGATCGGGAGTTCCGCCGCTGCAAGCCTCTATAGCCACCGAAAACCAATCTAGACCCGTTCTGGCACCCTGCCGGAGGGAGGATTCCCTCTCCGGTGGCCATCTTCATCATCCTGACGCTCTCAATGACGAGGAGGGAGTAGTTCACCTTCGGGGCTGAGGGTATGTACCAGTAGCTATGTGTTTGATCTCTCTCTCTCTCGTGTTCTTGATTCGGCACGATCTTGATGTATCGCGAGCTTTGCTATTATAGTTGGATCTTATGATGTTTCTCCCCCTCTACTCTCTTGTGATGGATTGAGTTTTCCCTTTGAAGTTATCTTATCGGATTGAGTCGTTAAGGATTTGAGAACACTTGATGTATGTCTTGCATGTGCTTATCTATGGTGACAATGGGATATCACGTGATCCACTTGATGTATGTTTTGGTGATCAACTTGCGAGTTCCATGACCTTGTGAACTTATGCGTAGGGGTTGGCACACGTTTTCGTCTTGACTCTCCGGTAGAAACTTTGGGGCACTCTTTGAAGTTCTTTGTGTTGGTTGAATAGATGAATCTAAGATTGTGTGATGCATATAGTATAATCATACCCACGGATACTTGAGGTGACATTGGAGTATCTAGGTGACATTAGGGTTTTGGTTGATTTGTGTCTTAAGGTGTTATTCTAGTATGAACTCTAGGTTAGATTGAACGGAAAGAATAGCTTAGTGTTATTTTACTACGGACTCTTGAATAGATCAATCAAAAAGGATAACTTTGAGGTGGTTTCGTACCCTACAATAATCTCTTCATTTGTTCTCCGCTATTAGTGACTTTGGAGTGACTCTTTGTTGCATGTTGAGGGATAGTTATATGATCCAATTATGTTATTATTATTGAGAGAACTTGCACTAGTGAAAGTATGAACCCTAGGCCTTGTTTCCTAGCATTGTAATACCATTTGTGCTCACTTTTATCATTAGTTACCTTGCTTTTTTTATATTTCAGATTACAAAAACCTATATCTATCATCCATATTGCACTTGTATCACCATCTCTTCGCTGAACTAGTGCACCTATACAGTTTACCATTGTATTGGCTATGTTGGGGACACAAGAGACTCTTTGTTATTTGGTTGCAGGGTTGTTTGAGAGAGACCATCTTCATTCTATGCCTCCCACGGATTGATACACCTTAGGTCATCCACTTGAGGGAAATTTGCTACTGTCCGACAAACCTCTGCACTTGGAGGCCCAACAACGTCTACAAGAAGGTTGTGTAGTAGACATCAACACTTGCGGGGTCGACGAAGGTCCTCGGAAGAGATGAAGTAGTAAAGAAACCACCTGAATGCGCAGTCGTTGCCTCGGTGGTGGCCTTCATGGGACCCAAGTGGCGGCGGCCTCATGTGTTGTACTTCTCCTTGATGATGGCGATGGACACGGAGAAGCTAGCCACCGACTCGTCGCTCTCCATGCACCTGACTTCCATCTCTGCCTGCATGGCGTTGCCGCAGGCACGGGAGGCGCGCCGCATGCACGGGAGGCATGGCCACCGCAGACAGTGGCGGCGCGTGTAACACCCCGGTGTAATGATGCTACAGTAACCCCTGGGGTTAAGTTAATCATTTTGCTAAATAAGTGTTTGATCATCATTGTCTCCTCTCTCTTTCAAATTCCAGTTGAATTCATTTTCAAATTATAAGTGAAATTCAAAATGCTCAAACATGAAAACTAAAATGTTCATCATGTGCCAAATATTCCACAACTAATATAGGTGGTGAACCAACATTTTTGCAAAGGGTTTAAGTGGCCTAAACTACTTAAAACAGTGACCTAAGCAATAAATTAAATGCCCTTTTTAATCTATAAAATTGGAAACTATTCCAAAAGCCTCCCAACCTTTTGTGGCAGTGCACAATAATTCTAGGAATTTGTTTTGGCCTGTGGCATAATTTTGCAAGGTCATTTTTGGCTAAAAGGAAAATGCAAAAGCTGTTGAAAATAAAAAAGGAAAAGAAAAAGGAAAAGGAAAGTAGAGGGGAGAGAGAGAAAGCCCCTGGCCTCCCCTTGGGCTTCGGCCCATCCCAACAGGTTGGCCCACCTACCTCCCCGGTCGCTCTTCCCTCCCCTTGTTCCACCGACCGAGAGCGCGCGCCCGCGCGTCACCACCGAACCACCTCGCCGTCGATGAGGGGGATAAAGATCCCCTCGACGCCTCGGGCTCCCCTTCCACTTGCTCTGCCACCCCCACTCGCCCGCCCGCTCGCTCCGCCTCTCCCTCTCCCCAGCAGATTCCTCCTCTCCTCCCCCCTCGTTCCCCCGTCCACCTCCGAGCACGGTCACCGCCATTGTCCGTCGTCACCGCGGCCACCGGCCACCCCGCGCCTCGCCAGCATGTCTTCGAGACGCGCCGGCAACCTCTACCTCGGCTACGCCTCGCCATCGAGCTCGAGGAGCACCGCAGGCCACAGATCGAGCCGCCCCCCTTTTCCACCTCAGTCGCCGGCGATCTTCCTCCTCCCGACGCTCCTGCTGCTCCTAATCTTTCAAGGGCCACCGTGTGTGCCGCTAGGTGAGCTCTTCCATCTCTAGCCCCTCCCCGTGCCCCGTAGCCCGGTCCCCGCCAATGCCCGTTCCGGCCGTCCGCCCCGCTCGACGCCGTTGTCGTTGCAACCCGCCCCCGCTCAAGCTAAGGTCGCAGTTGGATGTGCCGCTTCTCCGGCGTCCGAACGAGCCTAGCCGCGTCCGATTTGAGCCACCGTAGCGCCGTTTCCGTTGAGCACCCGTACGCGCCGCCACCTCTGCTCATTACCGGCGACGATTCCGGCCAAGTTCGGCCGCGCTACCGTCACCACTCGACGCGCGACACCGTCCGCGTTCGAACGCACCTGGCTGGGTGTGAAACGGAGCCCTGTGCTCGTTTTCCGGCCGTCTCCAGCGACGGGCCGCTGCGAGAGAGGCTCGCCGGAGCTCTCTCCGGTGCTGACCCGACGTGGCTCAGTGGGCCCCGCCCCTAGGTCACTGACCAGTCGGCCCTGATGGCCTAGTTGACTGGTTTGACCCAGTTAACTGCTGACTGGGCCGCCCAATGGCACTGACATGCGGGCCCCACCATGAATTAAACTAATTAAAATTTTTTAATAATTAACCTAGGTTTGTTAGTTTAATGCACTGTTAGACTAACAGAGGCTGACATGTGGGTCCCACTGGACCCACAGGTCAGGTTTGAACTGGTCAGTGAGTTTGTTGACTACTGACGTCATCAACACGTCATGCTAACGTCATATTTTCTTTTCTGTTATTTTAAATAATTCTAGAATATGTTTAAAATTTGAAAAATCATAGAAAACAAACCGTAGCTCGGATCGAAAAACTTTATATATGAAAGTTGCTCAGAACGACGAGATGAACCCGATTACACTACCCACATACCTGTCAGATGCCTCTAACTATCTGAACATGGAACTTTCCCCCTTCGGTCATCTGTCTGACACAGGTCCGGAACCGGGAAACCATTCCCGGTTATTTTCCCCCTTCACCTTTATCGTGTAGCCATACATTAGGTCACACGCGGCACATCTTATTGCCATGTTATGCCTTGTGATGCATTGTTTGCTCTGTATTTACTGTTTCTTCCCCCTCTTCTCTCTGGTAGACCCCGGGACCGATGCCGCCCCTGTGATCAACTACGTCGACGACGACCCCTCCTTGCTAGAGCAACCAGGCAAGCAAACCCCCCTTGAGCATTTCGATATCGCCCATTTCTTTCCCTCTCATGCTTGCATTAGAACTGCTACTGCTTTATGTGTGATACTACTCAGATGCATAGCCTGTTGTTGTTACCTGCTTTCATACCTTACCTGCTTATCCAAAACTCCTTAGTATAGGTTGGTTAGAGATCCATCAGTGACCCCCACCTTCTCCCAGTTGCCTCGCTTTATGTTCGATGACTCGATCATCGTGATCGACTTCCAGGCCCCGACACCGCACATCACCCCCCTAGTTGTACGACTCTGCAGAGTTACCATCAAGTGCCGAGGGTGGAACCTCTTACATCACTCCTAATGAGATCTCTGTAGTGTAGCTATACGGTCGAGGTCATCGAGGGTGATTTCCTCCTTAACCACTTCCGTTATGGCTCTGTCGTGCAACCCCTCAAGTGTGAACCTTGAGGGTGGATCCTCTTACGTTCACCTTGATGATTACATCAAGTGGAATTCACCGGGGGTGATTCCTCGGGTTTTCCCCTTGGTGTTAGACACACAGTTACTATGGTTACTATGACTTTGCACTGAGCCATGTTACTAAAGACGGGTCGGCCCTGAGGGGTACCCGCGCGAGCTTAATAGCGAGTGATGTGGAGTTGGGTTGACCTGGAAGGTGCCTGCGAGATACTTACGAGGCGTGGTCGGGCATTCTTAGCCCTTGCTGCAAGTACTCGAGACAGGGCGACGGGGTCACATCGATCGTGAGTCTCTGCTCGTTACCGCGTGCTCCTAATCCACTACGGTTTGGATATTTGATCCGAGGGGCCTCTGGCCTGATAGCACTAACCGTCACATGGGCATAGTATGGGCGTTCTGCGTCGTATGAATCAGCCGAAGATTAATAGACGTCAGCGACTGAGCGGCGCGCTCCGGGTTGGACTGCGTAAGCTCCTGCCTTGTTGAAGGAGGTAGCTAGGTCTGCTCACCGGCCGCCCACGCAACATGCAGGAGTTCCCGGGGCGATGGCCCATGACCCCTGGGGGCATAGGTTTAGTATGGCGTGCTGGCCTCTCTATTAAGCCTAGGTTGGGTTGCGGCGTATTGTTTGGCCGAGGCCGGGCATGACCCAGGAAAGTGTGTCCGGCCGGAGTTAATCGAGCGTGATGGGTAAGTTGGTGCACCCCTGCTGGGAAGAAAACATCTATCGATAGCCCGTCCAACGGTAATGGACACTTGGAGTTGTATCCCGATCGATACAACTAGAACTGGATCCTTGTGATGAGAACTGGATGGTGATGAGAATTGGATTGTGATGATAACTGGATAATATGGCTATGGGGTTGCTTTCTCGCAGGGAGTCGAGAAAGGATCTCTGGCCGAGGTTGATAACCTACTGCTACTTTACTTTATGCTACTCTACTCCCTCCTGTTGCTGCAAGATGGTGGGTTCCGGAAGATGCTAGTCTTCGATAGGCTATGCTTTTCCCCCTTCTCTTCTGGCATTCTGTAGTTTAGTCCACAGATACAACCCATTTCCTTTGATACAGATGCATACTTAGTTTAGATCTGATGTAAGTCTTGCGATTACTTTGGATGAGTACTCACGGTTGCTTTGCTACCTCTTTTTCCCCCATACCCGATTGTTGCGACCAGATGACAGATCCCAGGAGCCAGACGACACCACTGATGATTACTACTACCTTGAGGGTGCCTACTACTACGTGACGACCACTGACGACCTAGAGTAGTTAGGAGGCTCCCAGGCAGGAGGCCTTGCCTTTTCGATCGATGTTGCTTTTGTGCTAGCCTTCTTAAGGCAAACTTGTTTAACTCATGTTTGTACTCTGATATTGTTGCTTCCGCTGACTCTTGTGTATCCAAGCTGATGTATTCGAGCCCTCCAGGCCCTGGCTTGTAATATAAAGCTTGTATTATTTTAATTTGTGTCTAGTGTTGTGTTGTGATATCTTCCCGTGAGTCCTTCATCTTGATCGTACACATTTGTGTGTATGATTACTTTACGATTGAGTCGAGGGCGTCACAAGTTGGTATCAAAGCCGACTGCCTGTAGGTAGCCCCCTTTCCAACTCCTTGGCCGAAGTTGAGTCTAGTCACTACAAAAAAAATTACTAACATGGTTGTGTGTCTTACAGGCCCACGTCACCATATGAGTGGTATTAGGATCTTTTATTCCTCGTCTATACTCTGGGACTCTGATCTCTCTTCTATTCGGGTTAAAATGGTTTTACTAACTCTAACATTAGGATCCCGTGACCACATTCACCGCAAAGCTGGATAAGCCATAATTTTTCCTTAGAATAGTATTCTGGATAGTACACGCACTGTCGTGATGACAACGAAGTGGTATCCATCGTACCCTTTCATTATGCATGTTTCATCATGAATGATCCTTGTTTTTACAAATGCTCAATACTGAACTACCCCCTATTATATGTTAGTAGGATGGTTAGACCCGCTGGTCGTGGCCGTGGTGCCAACGATCCACCACCGCCCAAATTCTTTGCTGGAATGATGCAACAATTTGAGCTAAACCGCCAGTTCATGGAAGGAATGATGGCTCAGTTTCCTCGTCCGAACATGAATCAACAGCCAACCCCAGTAACTCTGCAGGACTTCATGCGTCTCAACCCAACTATTTACCGCAGCTCAACTCAACCCCTTTATGCTAATGACTGGCTCCACGACATCACGTATGAAATGGAGTCTGCTAGTGTGGCCCATGCTAGTTATGTCACCTTCGCATCTTTTTTTCTGAAGGGTCCCGCTGCTCAATGGTGGGACAGCCACAGGCGTACCCTGCTTGCTGGAACGGTCATCACTTGGCCGGATTTCCAAGCTGCTTTCCGTGCTCGCTTCATTCCTCAGGGAATCATGGACAGGAAGAAGCCAGAGTTCCGCAACCTCACCCAAGGCAACAACAATGTAGATGCTTATCAGTGGGAATTTATGGACTTGTCTCGTTATGCTGAAGAAGACATTGCAACTGATGCTCGTAGGCAAGAAAAGTTCTATGATGGACTTCACCCTGATATTAAGCTAGCACTGCTCGCTCATGACTTTGCCGACTTTGCCACCTTGGTGAACAAGGCTATTCAGGTTGAGACTGGTCTTCAGGAACACCGGGGATCCCTCAGGCGCAGCCGTGACGCTGGCCCATCTTCGGGCCCGTCAACACAGAAGCATCGGATATGGATTCCCCACAGCATGTATCGTCCAACTGCACCTACACCAAGACAGTCCTATGCCGCACCTCGTCTTCCTCCTCCACCGTAGAGGCGGCCTCTTCGAGCTGTACCACCCCAAGCTCCTGCTACCAATCCCAATGATGGTCTGTGCTTCAAGTGTGGCCTTCCGGGTCACCGCTCCAGGAAATGACCTCAAAATCAGAATCAACTGGCTCTTCCTGCTGTCGGTCGTGGTAACAATCTACCCCGCAACAACAATGCCCGACCATATGGTCGTGGTCAGGCTAATCATGTTGATCTGAATGAAGCTAAAGACCAGCCTGCCACTGTGATGGGTACTCTTCTCGTTAATTCAGTACCAGCATCTGTTTTATTTGATTCAGGGGCATCACATTCATTCATGTCAGAAAATTTTGCATATGCACACGACATTCGATGCGAGCCCATGAACACTCCAATTGTGGTACGCACCCCTATGGGTCAGTGTCGAACTACCATGATTGGTCGCGACGTCCCCGTTGAAATTGAAGGGTTGGAATTTCATGTTTCTCCCATTATTCTGGAGTCTTCCAACATTGACCTCATTCTGGGAATGGAATGGTTGAAAGCACATACTGCCTCTATCGTTTGTGCCACCGAAGTCGTTCATCTCCTACATCCTTCCGATGAGATAGTAAGCTACCATGCTCAGATTGTTCAAAATGCTGAAGCACAACTTTATGCCTTGAATGCGTTGAACGCAACACCTCTTGAGGGAATCAAAAAGATTCCAGTTGTTCGCGACTTCCTCGATGTCTTCCCAGAAGAACTTCCAGGAATACCCCTGCCCGGGCTGTCGAGTTCGTCATCGATTTGAAACCAGGCACCGTTCCTATTGCCAAACGACCCTACAAGATGCCGCCTCACGAACTCCTTGAACTTAAGGAGGAAATCGACAAATCACTTCGCAGTGGTTTCATTCGTCCAAGTTCCTCAGCTTGGGGAGCACCTTCTCTCTTTGTAAAGAAGAAGGATGGAACAAACCGTTTGGTCCAAGACTATCGTCCTATCAACCAAGCTACAATTCAGAACAAATATCCCCTTCCTCGAATCAATGATCTGTATGATAAACTTGCTAGATCATCAATATTCTCTAAACTCGACTTGAGGTTGGGTTACCACCAGATCCGTGTTTGTGAAGAGTATATTCCAAAGACCGCATTCGTCACTTGTTATGGTTCTTACGAGTACACCATCATGTCTTTTGGCTTGACCAATGCCCCAGCCACATTCTCTCGTCTGATGAACTACATATTCACGGATAACCTCGACAAGTTCGTCGTAGTCTATCTGGATGATTTCCTGGTATATTCGAAGAACAAAGAAGAACATGTTGAACATCTTCGACTTTTTCTACAGAAGCTTCGAAAACATCAACTTTATGCCAAGTATTCTAAGTGCGAATTTTGGTTACCCGAAGTCACCTACCTTGGTCATGTCATCTCCAAGGATGGCATTGCCGTCAACCCAGAGCGAGTTCAGGCTATTCTTGACTGGACCCCTCCGAAAACTGTCAAGCAAGTCTGACGCTTTCTCGGTCTAGCCAGCTATTGTCACCGCTTCGTAGAGAACTTCTCCAATATCGCCAAGCCACTGACCAATCTGCTTCACAAAGGCGTTAAGTTCGATTGGACAGACAAATGTCAGGAAATTTTCCAGGCACTCAAAGACAAACTGACATCGGCCCCAGTGCTTGCTCCCCCTGATTCTCGCAAGGACTTTGTCATCTATTGCGACGCTTCACGTCAGGGATTAGGCTGTGTCCTAATGCAATAGCGTAGAGTGATTGCTTATGCCTCTCGTCAAGTACGTCCTCATGAAGAGAACTACCCAGTTCATGACCTCGAGCTTGCTGCGGTTATCTATGCACTGAAGCTATGGCGACAGTACCTTCTCGGTAATCGTTACGAGATCTTCACCGATCATCAGAGTCTGAAGTACCTATTTACTCAGCCAGATCTGAACCTCCGTCAGCAGCGATGGATGGAAGCTATTGCTGACTACAAATGCGGTATATCCTATACCCCTGGTAAGGCTAATGTAATGGCCGATGCCCTGAGTCGTAAGTCTTATTGCAATAACCACATGGTTCATAAAGCTCAGCCTCGCCTTTATGAAGAGCTATGCAAGCTGAACCTTCAACTAGTTCCACAGGGTTCTCTGAATAACCTTGTCTTGGAACCAACTCTTCTGAAAGCAATTAAGTCTGCTCAAGCCAAAGATGCTCATGTTGATCTGATGAAAAAGGATCTTGCCTTAGAGAAATCCAGAGATTTTTCACTTTGTGAAGATGGAACCTTATACTTCAGAGATCGTATTGTAGTACCTCAATTCGAGCTTATGACAGAGAAGGTGATGAAAGAAGCGCATGACACCCCTCTCTCTATTCATCCGGGAAGTACCAAGATGTACTTGGACATTCGTTAGAAGTATTGGTGGTCTAAGATGAAGCAAGACATTGCTCGATATATTGAAGAATGTGACGTTTGTCGTCACGTCAAAGCAGAACATCAGAAACCGGCTGGACTTCTGCAACCTCTCCCTATTCCTGAATGGAAATGGGATAAGATTCAGATGGACTTTGTCACTGGCCTTCCCAAGTCTCAGAAAGGTAACGATGCTATTTTTGTCTTCATTGACCAATTCTCGAAGGTTGCTCACTTTCTGCCAGTCAAGGAGATTATCACTGCTAGTCAATTAGCAAACTTGTATATCTCCCGAATTGTGTCGCTCCACGGCATTCCGAAGGAGATCAGTTCAGACTGTGGCAGTATATTCACTTCAAAGTTCTGGGATAGTTTCCAAGAGGCAATGGGAACTCATATTACCTGGAGCACTACTTATCATCCCCAATCCCAAGGCCAAGTCGAGCGAGTCAATCAAATTCTTGAAGACATGCTTCGGGCTTGTGTTATTTCTTTCGGCAAGAAGTGGGAAGAATCTCTCCCTTATGCGGAATTCTCTTATAACAACAGCTATCAAGCCAGCTTGAAGATGGCACCCTTCGAAGTGCTTTATGGACGTAAGTGCCAAACCCCTCTGAATTGGTCAGAAACTGGGGAACGGACGCTCATTGGTCCAGACATTATTCAACAAGCTGAAGAGCAGGTTCGCATTGTCCGGGATAATCTTAAGGCGGCCCAGTCCCGCCAGAAGAGCAACTATGACCGGAAACACTGGGGTTCAACTTATCAACCTGGTGAATAAGCTTATCTGCGTGTCACTCCTTTGAGAGGCACTCATCAGTTCAGAGTCAAGGGCAAGCTAGCTCCGCGCTACATTGGTCCTTTCCGCATTCTGGCCCGTCGTGGACTGGTGGCTTATCAATTGGAGTTGCCACCTCAGTTCTCTCACGTCCATGACGTCTTCCATGTGTCGCAACTTCGTCGTTGCTTCAAGGATCCGGAACGTGAAGTGGATCCGGAATTGATTGAAATTCAAGATGATCTCACATACAAAGAGCATCCGATCCGCATTCTTGAAGAAGCTGAACGTCGAACATGCCAGAAGGTTACCAAGTTCCTCAAAGTGCAATGGTCAAATCATTCTAAAGATGAAGCCACTTGGGAACGCGAGGATAACCTCCATGCTGAATACCCCGATCTGTTCCCTTCTACCTCTTAATTCTCGGGACGAGAATTTCTTTTACAGGAGAGTTGTAACACCCCGGTGTAATGATGCTACAGTAACCCCTGGGGTTAAGTTAATCATTTTTCTAAGTAAGTGTTTGATCGTCATTGTCTCCTCTCTCTTTAAAATTCTAGTTGAATTCATTTTCAAATTATGAGTGAAATTCAAAATGCTCAAACATGAAATTAAAATGTTCATCATGTGCCAAATATTCCACAACTAATATTTGTGGTGAACCAACATTTTTGCAAAGGGTTTAAGTGGCCTAAACTACTTAAAACAGTGACCTAAGCAATAAATTAAATGCCCTTTTTAATTTATAAAATTCGCAACTATTCCAAAAGCCTCCCAACCTTTTGTGGCAGTGCACAATAATTCTAGGAATTTGTTTTGGCCAGTGGCATAATTTTGCAAGGTCATTTTTGGCTAAAAGGAAAATGCAAAAGCTGCTGAAAATAAAAAAGAAAAAGAAAAAGAAAAAGGAAAGCAGAGGGGAGAGAGAGAAAGCCCCTGGCCTCCCCTTGGGCTTCGGCCCATACCAACAGGCTGGCCCACCTACCTCCCCGGTCGCTCTTCCCTCCCCCTGTTCCACCGACCGAGAGCGCGCGCCCGCGCTTCACCACCGAACCACCTCGCTGTCGACGAGGGGGATAAAGATCCCCTCGACGCCTCGGGCTCCCCTTCCACTTGCTCTACCACCCCGACTAGCCCGCCCGCTCGCTCCGCCTCTCCCTCTCCCCAGCAGATTCCTCCTCTCCTCCCCCTCGTTCCCCCGTCCACCTCCAAGCACGGTCGCCGCCGTTCTCCGTCGTCACCGCGGCCACCGGCCACCCCGCACCTCGCCAGCACGTCCTCGAGATGCGCCGGCAACCTCTACCTTGACTATGACTCGCCATCGAGCTCGAGGAGCACCGCAGGCCACGGATCGAGCCGCCCCCCTTTTCCACCTCGGTCGCCGGTGATCTTCCTGCTCCCGACGCTCCTGCTGCTCCTAATCTTTCAAGGGCCACCGTGCGTGCTGCTAGGTGAGCTCCTCCGTCTCCTACTCCCCTTGGTTTACCCCCTTCACACGCCGTAGCTAGCTGCTGCCGCGCCCGAGCTCTGTTCGCCGCCGACGAGCTCGTGACTGTGGCCATGGCCCTTTTCACGCTCGCTTGAGGCCTCCGCAATGCTCCTGGTGTTCCCAGGAGACCAACACGCACGCGCACGCCCCTCCCCGTGCCCCGTAGCCCGGTCCCCGTCAACGCCCATTCCGTCCGTCCGAGCCGCTCGACGTCGTCGTCATTGCAACCCGCCCCCGCTCGAGCTAAGGTCGCAGTTGGATGCACCGCTTCTCCCGCGTCCGAACGAGCCTAGCCGCATCCGATTTGAGCCACCGTAGCTCCGTTTCCGTCGAGCACCCGTACGCGCCGCCACCTCTGCTCATCGCCGGCGACGATTCCGGCCAAGTCTGGCCGCGCTACCGCGACCACTCGACGCGAGACACCGTCCGTGTTCGAACGCACCTGGCTGGGTGTGAAACAGAGCCCTGTGCTCGTTTTCCGGCCGTCTCAGGCGAAGGGCCGCCGCGAGAGAGGCTCGCCGGAGCTCTCTCCGGCGCTGACCCGACGTGGCTCAGTGGGCCCTGATGGCCCAGTTGACTGGGTTGACCCAGTCAACTGCTGACTGGGCCGCCCAATGGCACTGACATGCTGGCCCCACCACGAATTAAACTAATTAAAACTAATTAGTTTAGCTAACTAGTCTATGACAGGAGGGGTCCAGTAGCTAATTAACCTAGGTTTGTTAGTTTAATGCACTGTTAGACTAACAGAGGCTGACATGTGGGTTCCACTGGACCCATAGGTCAGGTTTGACCTAGTCAGCGAGTCTGTTGACTGCTGACGTCATCAACACGTCATGCTGACGTCATATTTTCTTTTATGTTATTTTAAATAGTTCCAGAATTTGTTTAAAACTTTGAAAAATCATAGAAAATAAACCATAGCTCGGATCGAAAAACTTTATATATGAAAATTGCTCAGAATGACGAGACGAATCCGATTACACTACCCACATACCTGTGAGATGCCTCTAACTATCTGAACATGGAACTTTCCCCCTCCGATCATTTGTCTGACACAGGTCCGGAACTGGGAAAACATTCCCGGTTGTTTTCCCCCTTCACCTTTATCGTGTATCCATGCGTTAGGTCACACCCGGCACATCTTATTGCCATGTTATGCCTTGTGATGCATTCTCTGCTCTGTATTTATTGTTTCTCCCCCTCTTCTCTCCGGTAGACCCCGGGACCGATGCCGCCCCTGTGATAGACTACGTCGACGATGACCCCTCCTAGCCAGAGCAACCAGGCAAGCAAACCCCCTTGATCATTCTGATATCGCCCATTTCTTTCCCTCTCATGCTTGCATTAGAACTGCTACTACTTTATGTGTGATACTACCTTGATGCATAGCCTGTTTTTGTTACCTGCTTTCATACCTTACCTGCTTATCCTAAACTCCTTAGTATAGGTTGGTTAGAGATCCATCAGTGACCCCCACCTTCTCCCAGTTGCCTCACTTTATGTTCGATGACTCGATCATCGTGATCGACGTCCAGGCCCGGACACCGCACATCACCCCCCGCCTAGTTGTAGGACTCTGCAGAGTTACCATCGAGTGCCGAGGGTGGAACCTCTTACATCACTCCTAATGAGATCTCTGTATTGTAGCTATACGGTCGGGGTCATCGAGGGTGATTTCTTCCTTAACCACTTCCGTTATGGCTCTGTCATGCAACCCCTCAAGTGTGAACCTTGAGGGTGGATCCTCTTACATTCACCTTGATGATTACATCGAGTGGAATTCACCGGGGGTGATTCCTCGGGTTTTCCCCTTGGTGTTAGACACACAGTTACTATGGTTACTATGACTTTGCATTGAGCCATGTTACTAAAGACGGGTCGGCCCTGAGGGGTACCCGCGCAAGCTTAATAGTGAGTGATGTGGAGTTGGGTTGACCTGGAAGGTGCCTGCGAGATACTTACGAGGCATGGCCGGGCATTCTTAGCCCTTGCTGCAAGTACTCGAGATGGGGCGACGGGGTCACATCGATCGTGAGTCTCTGCTCATTACCGCGTGCTCCTAATCCACTAGGGTTTGGATATTTGATCCGAGGGGCCTCTGGCCTGATAGCACTAACCGTCACGTGGGCATAGTATGGGCGTTCTGCGTCGTATGAAACAGCCGAAGCTTAATAGACGTCAGTGACTGAGCGGCGTGCGCCGGGTTGGACTGCGTAAGCTCCTGCCTTGTTGAAGGAGGTAGCTAGGTCTGCTCACCGGCCGCCCACGCAACATGCAGGAGTTCCCGGGGCGATGGCCCATGACCCCTGGGGGCATAGGTTTAGTCTGGCGTGCTGGCCTCTCTATTAAGCCTAGGTTGGGTTGCGGCGTATTGTTTGGCCGAGGCCGGGCATGACCCAGGAAAGTGTGTCCGGCCGGAGTTAATCGAGCGTGATGGGTAAGTTGGTGCACCCCTGCTGGGAAGAAAACATCTATCGACAGATCCCAGGAGCCAGACGACACCACTGATGATTACTACTACCCCGAGGGTGCCTACTACTATGTGACGACCACTGACGACCTGGAGTAGTTAGGAGGCTCCCAGGAAGGAGGCCTTGCCTTTTCGATCGATGTTTCTTTTGTGCAAGCCTTCTTAAGGCAAACTTGTTTAACTCATATATGTACTCAAATATTGTTGCTTTCGCTGACTCTTGTGTATCCGAGCTGATGTATTCGAGCCCTCAAGGCTCCTGGCTTGTAATATAAAGCTTGTATTATTTTAATTTGTGTCTAGAGTTGTGTTGTGATATCTTCCCGTGAGTCCTTGATCTTGATCGTACACATTTGCGTGTATGATTAGTGTATGATTGAATCGAGGGCGTCACAAGTTGGTATCAGAGCCGACTGCCTGTAGGTAGCCCCCTTTCCAACTCCTTGGCCGAAGTTGAGTCTAGTCACTACAAAAAACTTTTACTAACATGGTTGTGTGTCTTACAGGCCCACGTCGCCATATGGGTGGTATTAGGATCTTTTATTCCTCGTCTATACTCTGGGACTCTGATCTCTCTTCTATTTGGGTTAAAATGGTTTTACTAACTCTAACATTAGGATTCCGTGACCACATTCACCCCAAAGCTGGATAAGCCATAGTTTTTCCTTATGCATGTTTCATCATGAATAATCCTTGTTTTTACAAATGCTCAATGCTGAACTACCCCCTGTTATATGTTAGCAGGATGGTTAGACCCGCTGGTCGTGGCTGTGGTGCCAACGATCCACCACCGCCCGAATTCTTTGCTGGAGTGATGCAACAATTTGAGCTGAACCGCCAGTTCATGGAAGGAATGATGGCTCAGTTTCCTCGTCCGAACATGAATCAACAGCCAACCCCGGTAACTCTGCAGGACTTCATGCGTCTCAACCTAACTATTTCCCGCAACTCAACTCAACCCCTTGATGCTGATGACTGGCTCCGTGACATCACGTATGAAATGGAGTTTGCTAGTGTGGCCCCTGCTAGTTATGTCACCTTCGCATCTTTCTTTCTGAAGGGTCCCGCTGCTTAATGGTGGGACAACCACAGGCGTACCCTTCTTGCTGGAACGGTCATCACTTGGCCGAATTTCCAAGCTACTTTCCGTGCCCACTTCATTCCTCAAGGAATCATGGACAGGAGGAAACGAGAGTTCCGCAACCTCACCCAAGGCAACAATACTGTAGATGCTTATCAGTGGGAATTTCTGGACTTGTCTCATTATGCTGAAGAAGACATTGCAACTAATGCTCGTAGGCAAAAAAGTTCCATGATGGACTTCACCCTGATATTAAGCTAGCACTGCTCGCTCATGACTTTGACGACTTTGACACCTTGGTGAACAAGGCTATTCAGGTTGAGACTGGTCTTTAGGAACACCGGGGATCCCTCAGGCGCAGCCGTGACGCTGGCTCATCTTCGGGCCCGTCAACACAGAAGCGTCGGATATGGATGCCCCACAGCATGTATCGTCCAACTGCACCTACACCGAGACAATCCTGCACCGCACCTCGTCTTCCTCCTCCATCGTAGAGGCAGCCTCTTCGAGTTGTACCACCCCAAGCTCCTACTACCAATCCCAATGATGGTCTGTGCTTCAAGTGAGGCCTTCCGGGTCACCGCTCCAGGAACTGTCCTCAGAATCAGAATCAACTGGCTCTTCCTGCTGCCGGTCGTGGTAACAATCTACCCCGCAACAACAATGCCCGACGATATGGTCGTGGTCAGGCTAATCATGTTGATCTGAATGAAGCTCAAGACCAGCCTGCCACTGTGATGGGTACTCTTCTCGTTAATTCAGTACCAGCATCTGTTTTATTTGATTCAGGGGCTTCGCATTCAATCATGTCAGAAAATTTTGCATATGCACATGACATTCAATGCGAGCCCATGAACACTCCAATTGTGGTACGCACCCATGCGGGTCAGTGTCGAACTACCCTTATTGGTCGTGACGTCCCCGTTGAAATTGAAGGGTTGGAATTTCATGTTTCTCCCATTATTCTGGAGTCTTCCAACATTGACCTCATTCTGGGAATGGAATGGTTGAAAGCACATAATGCCTCTATCGTTTGTGCCACCAAAGTCGTTCATCTCCTACATCCTTCCGATGAGATAGTAAGCTACCATGCTCAGATTGTTCAAAACGCTGAAGCACGACTTTATGCCTTGAATGTGTTGAACGTAGCACCTCTTGAGGGAATTGAAAAGATTCCAGTTGTTCGCGACTTCCTCGATGTCTTCCCAGAAGAACTTCCGGGAATACCCCCTGCCCGGGCTGTCGAGTTCGTCATCGATTTGAAACCAGGCACCGTCCCTATTGCCAAACGACCCTACAAGATGCCGCCTCACGAACTCCTTGAACTTAAGGAGGAAATTGATAAATCACTTCGCAGTGGTTTCATTCGTCCAAGTTCCTCATCTTGGGGAGCACCTTCTCTCTTTGTAAAGAAGAAGGATGGAAGGAACCGTTTGGTCCAAGACTATCGTCCTATCAACCAAGCTACAATTCAGAACAAATATCCCCTTCCTCGGATCAATGATCTGTATGATCAACTTGCTGGATCATCAATATTCTCTAAACTCGACTTGAGGTTGGGTTACCATAAGATCCGTGTTCGTGAAGAGGATATTCCAAAGACCGCATCCGTTACTTGTTATGGTTCTTACAAGTACACCATCATGTCTTTTGGCTTGACCAATGCCCCAGCCACATTCTATCGTATGATGAACTACATATTCATGGATTACCTCGACAAGTTCGTCGTAGTATACTTGCATGATATCCTGGTATATTCGAAGAACAAAGAAGAACATGTTGAACATCTTCGACTTGTTCTAGAGAATCTTCGAGAACATCAACTTTATGCCAACTATTCTAAGTGCGAATTTTGGTTACCCGAAGTCACCTACCTTGGTCATGTCATCTCCATGGATGGCATTGCCGTCAACCCAGAGCGAGTTCAGGCTATTCTTGACTGGACCCCTCCGAAGACTGTCAAGCAAGTCAGAAGCTTTCTCAGTCTAGCCAGCTATTGTCGCCTCTTTGTAGAGAACTTCTCCAAGATCGCCAAGCCACTCACCAATCTGCTTCACAAAGGCGTTAAGTTCGATTGGACAGACAAATGTCAGGAAAGTTTCCAGGCACTCAAAGACAAGTTGACTGGACCCCTCCGAAGACTGTCAAGCAAGTCAGAAGCTTTAACGGAGGGGTTTGATGGAGGCGAGGAGGCGTGTTCAACCGGGCATGCAGCAGGCGGCGCAGTACTATTCGATTTGATAGCGGGCAGTGCAGTTCCCGATATGACTTTAATGCAGATGAGGGAAGGGTAGCGGTTCCCGAAATGTTGAACGGCCAATGATGCATCCTCCTTCAATTATCATCGTGCATCCATAAGGGAAGTAATGGGAGGAGGGCCGGGAAAAGAGGCTGCACGATGTGAATGCAATGCAGTTTGCACTCATATATAAAGGCGCCCTTCCATTCCAATGCATCTACCACATCGTACGCACCTAAGCATTTGCCTAAGCACCTGCACTAAGCGCATAAGTGCTCACTCCAGACCCATGGCGGCGATGCGCGCGAGTGGCCAGCGGCTGTGCCAGATGGTCCATGATGCCACCTGCGGCATGGTACCGAGGATCGTCTCCAGACGGTGTTCGCGACTGGCTGGTGGATGGCCGCCGTCGATGCCAACTATGAATCTCAGTTGGACCAGATGATCATTGGCACCACCAACAAGTTAACCGTCCTCAGGAAGCTCGGGGACGACATCGCCGTACTCCTCCAGCCCGTGCGCCCGGGCTCCTCATTGCCTACCACCCTAATCGGCCTCCATGGCCGGAACCTCTTTCAAGCACTGGTAGCCCTGCGATTGCCCGCCGATGCCATGAAGAATGTCCACATGGAGGTCGCGCTCTCCGCGAGGCACCTCACCCTGCAAGAATTCGTCGACCTACACATCCACATGTACGATCAAATCATGTACATAGGTATCTACAAGGCCGTTGAGGACGCTATGACATTGGCATTCCTCAACCGGCTGGAAGCCTTGGATGCCTTTGCTGAGAAGCACCATGACCTCATCACAAAAGCCGCCGCTCCTTAGCCGCCGATCGGTGGCCCATCGCACTAAGTTGAGGAGAAGGAGGTCGTACGTTGATGGATGCAACTTTCTTCTTGCCTCCTGTAACCACCACTTCAATCGCATGCATCATCGTGGCCTTAATTCTTATTGTGTTATTGCATTCTCATTCCAGTCAATATCGACATGTGCGATCCCTTTGCTTAATTATATGCATCACTGTAACTAGTACTCCATCCATCAATTTATAAGTTGTGCTTACCTTTTCCATCAACTTCGTGCAATGCACGGGCATCTTGCTAGAAACACTAGAACATGTCGGACCGCATGTGACCAAACCAACGATGCGCCAACCTAGATACTACGTACCCTGCTTATCTGGAGGAAATAGCCCCGCCCTAGCGTTTCCAATTGTTATTTCTATCTATAGATCGTGCCAAGGAGCAGAACCAAATGTTACAATTTATACATTTTTCTCTACTCCTACTCCTATAGAAGACTCAGTTGGTGATGGTAGTGTGTCTGCCATCCGTCATTTCTGACCATTAGATCTGCATCTAACGGCTGTGAGGTAAGTTGTGGCATTTTTGCAACAATATCCCACTTCTCTGCTCCAATTTGCAGAAAACCCCTTATTATCTTGAAAGCAACCACATCCCTCCCTCACCTCATCAAAACAGCTTGAGAAATATATTTTGAGTGAAAAATAATATATTAGGAGTATATCAAAACAATAGTGATTTTTTCAAGTTTGTGAACAAGTACTACTATTCTACTACTTTGGATCCGTCACAACACACGGGCACATTGCCAGTAAAATAAAAAGGCATGTCGCGTTCGCATCGCACCCCCACACGCCCGGGAATCCGGCATGCCACATAGCTAGGGAAGGCTTGTTGCCTAGCATTTTCACTTTCATGTGGGACCGCCGTTGAGCAAACCGACTATTGGCAAACCGCACCCCGCCTGCCGCCGGGTTGGAAAACAGAAACGAGGGGAAGATCTAGTTGTAGCACGGAAGCCAAGAAATTTGGTATCTGATGGGGCACATAGAGTGTTATCTATTCATAACTAGCAAGATGCCCATGCATTGCATGGAAATTCAAGATGCATTTATGTGAGTAGTTTATGTTATGGGAGAAAAGGATGACCAAGAGAAGGCCTTATTTGCAAATGTGGAGAGGGGTGTGGGTACCTTTTTGCAAAATTGCCATAGTTTCCTTCTTATCCGTTAGATATAAATCGGATGGCCTATATTGTGGGATGGCAGGCACACCATCATCACCAACTCTGTTTTTTATATACTAGTTTATCTTGTAAGAGAAAAGGATGAACGAGGGAAGACCTTATTTGCAAATGTGGAGAGGTGTGTGGGTACCTTTTTGCAAAGTTGCCATAGTTTCCTTCCTATCTGTCAGATAAGAGTAGGGATTTGGTTACCAAATCTCATGCGTGCAATGCACGTGTACCTTACTAGTTGGTACTCGTAAGGCTAGTCATAGTGGGGAGTAACTTAGACTAGTAACATACATATGTTACTAGTCCATGTTACTACCTTCATAGTGGGAAGTGTCATAGGTGTAGTAACATACATATCTTAATTTATTGCTTTGTAGACTCATTTTGTATTGGGAACCGCTATGTGATGGTAACATATTATGTTACTCTATTTGTCTCTCTCCTCTTTAATTACATGACACATCATATTCTTTGCTTATGTGGCATCTATGTTACTACTTAAGTTACTCCCACTATGACTAGCCTAAGAAACGAATTCCGGGTTTGGCACGAGCTCGTACTACGGGAGCACCACAAGGCCTGCCGCAGGAGTTACATTTACCTCCCGGGGCCCACGAGACCGAGCTTCAATGCCTTAGTGCACCGGCCTATGAGTCAATGACATGAGGACCTTAAATGCAGCTAGCCCACATGTCATTCTCATGGTGGTGGCGTGGTTCGCGACTCACTCGTTCGAGATGAACCGGCCGGTGGTGGCCTGGCCGTGCCGAGGGTTCCACAGCTGGGCATCGAGGTGTTATGAGGCGTAGATGGCCACACCGACGGGTACTACCTATAGTACAAAAGTACTCTAGCTGAGGATTGATGCCCGGGACGAAATGTGTCACAACCGCTGGATGAAAATTCGATGGTGCGGGAGTATGGATCGGAGCACAGGAGCGGAGCAGGCAAACCGCGTCCAATCGGGTGTGGCTGTGGTAGAAAGTTGATGGTCGCCACAGTTTAGCTGGCCCGCATGTCATGCACACAAAGGCAGAGGAGCGGTGGGGTCGAGAGGGATGAGGCGCACGTCGGGCGACGTCGTGCCGTGGGTTGGAGTGGCGTCATAGGAATCGCATGTGGGTGTGGCAGTGGTAGAAACAAGAAACGTGATGGTCGACGTGGTTCAATTTCCATGGACAAGCTGTCATGTCTGCTGACACATGCATTGCATACCGCTCACTGCAAGGAGCAGTAGTAGAGAAAACTTGTTCCAAAGATACCATTTTTGGATAAAATACTTGAGATATCATTAGTTTTTATACATGGGATTACTCCTGCAAGGGTCAACCAGAACAAGTGTTTGGTAAAAAAATGCATCTTGATGTTCCCTGCAATGCACGGGCATCTTGCTAGTTATGGAAGAAGCCCACACGGGCATCTTGCCGCAGGGTATGCCACCGACCCAAACTCAATTTTTTTTGCGGACGCTTAGGTGCACCGGATGCCGTGCCACGCTACAAAATGTAAAAAAAACAGCTCCAGTTTTTTTAAAACCTGTTATCTTCGAACCATCAAAATAGCCCGAGGAATATATTTTGAGTGAAGCATGATTTACTTTTACTGATATATGTATATCAAAACTAGAGTGTTTATATTTCAAGCCCGTGAACAAGTATTATTCTACTACTTTGGATCCATTGCAACGCATGGGCCAGCACATTGGTAGTAGTCTTCTCTATCTCTATCTCTACTCTACTCTTATAAAAGCATAGTTGTTGATGATGGTGTGCATGCCATCCTGCAGTATAGGCCATCCGATTTATATTTGAGGGATACAAAGGAAACTATGGCAATTTTGCAAAAAAAAACTACCCACACCCCTCTCCACATTTGCAAATAAGGCCTTCCCTCGTTCATCCTTTTCTCCCACAAGATAAACTACTCATATAAATGCATCTTGATGTTCCGTGCAATGCAGGAGGATGTATCCTTGTGGGTCTCTCTAGTGCGGCGTGGTCGTAGTTGCAAGTTGACGCCCCTTGAGATGCTGACGTTGAGGGGCACTCGGATTTTGTCCGATGAGCAGGTAAGATGAGTTTGATCACGTACTAAATGCATTCTAAAGACTACTTCCATATCCATTTCCTAATTCTCCCCCTGCCCACTGTTTTACAGGTTAGGCTCGGTGCGAATGGAGATTGGCTTGCATATGTACGGTAGGGTACCAATATCAATTTGCACAAATTTTACAATGGTGACACCATTCCCGTAGAACCTTTGTCCAACGTTGGGATCAGCCATGCAACGGGCCACCACCTGAACTGGTACGATGGAACCACAGTGATATTGAAGAAGATAGCACGAACCTTGCACATGGCAGTCAAAGGTGAACGATGTTGTGTGTAGCTGATTTGTTGTCGTACGAGTACAAAGACGTTGTGCTCCTTTCTAACCGCATCTTCATGGTGACAAACCAGGGGTTGTTTTGTATGGGACACATCCTACAGTATACTCCCTCTCTCCTAGTTTATTTGTTTTGAATTTTTTCATTTTATAAGTTTCAAATTCCAATTTAGAGCTCCCCATCACATGTTGAGATTACAATGTCCATTAAATCATTGGTGCATGTATAGTAAAGAAACAAATCTCGAGTTTGGCACGAGTTCGTGCAGCGGTAGCACCACAAGGCCTGGCGCAGGAGTTACATTTACCTCTCGGGGCCCTCGGGACTGAGCTTCAGCGCCTTACTACACCTGCCTTTGAGTCAATAACATGTGGACTCGATAGGTGGCTGGTCCACATGTAATGCTCCTGAAGGAAGAGGGGCAGTGGGGCCGAGAGGGGTGAGCCGCAGGTCGAGGGACGTGTGGTGTCATGGGTTCGAGCGGCGTCATGGGAATCGCATGTGGCTGTGGTAGAAACTTGATGCTCGCCGCATTTCAGTTGGCCCACATGTCATGCACACAAAGGCAGAGGGGCGGTGCGGACGAGAGGGGTGAGGCGCACGTCGGGGGACGTGGTGCCGTGGGTTGGAGCGGCATCGTGGGAATCGCGAGTGGAAGTGGATGAAACATGATGGTCGCTGTAGTTAAACTTCCATGGACAGGCTGTCATGTCTACGGACACATGCATTGCATACTGATTACTGGAAGGAGTAGTAGAGAAAGCTAGGCAGATAAATAGTTCCTTATAGTCAAGCGGACCCACGCTACTACTTGTTCCAAAGACATGCACACCATCGAAATAGTCCATCTATATCAATATACACAGAGAGGGAATAATTTTTTTTACAAGAGAGGAAATAGTTCATCCATCCATAATGCCCTGCTGCTGGTGCAGCATCTTCTTCTTGTTGTTGTTCTCATTTTCTGTGGGATACGGCTTCGCAACAAGCTCTCTGGACCTTATAGCTATCTCGAAACTCACATTGACATCGAGGGCAGCATATTTTATCCGCTCGTACGTCAAGGGATAATTCTCCCATCCAGACGACCTTAATGCCAGCGTCTCGTCACCCTTTTGAAGATGTGTTCCGAGTACAAAATTTGCTATGTCGAATAGGGATGGTGTCGGTTTATCACAATCTTCTACAGGAATTTTTATTTTGGTTTGTACGACAGTGATGCTTTTTAAATCAAGGTTGTACGGCTCCAACTTCTATTTGTCCCCTACGATGGCTGCCCCACAGAAGTATATGTCCTCCCAAGAAAAGAAATCGTGAAGCTCACCTTGTATGGAGGGCGCGTGTATGATCTGGTACACCAAAACATCATCTTCAAGGCGCAACTGAAGGACGGTGGCGTGTTGGATCTTCCCAGTGGCACGCTCCGTGTACTCTGCGCCGAGACCGATGACCTTCATCTCCACCTTTTGGTGGGAGTTGGATACATTCTTGATCCACTTCCGAACAACCCTTGGGTCGTCGGTGACAGTGGCAACTATGCTCAATGAGCCTTCGACGAGGACATGTTGGACGCTAAAAACCTGCATCTCTATCTCTTTCGCCATTTGGAACCGCTGACCGGAGGGGTATGGTTTGGAGAATTAGGATTAGATGGCTAGTCTTACTGAAGAAGATGATTATTTATAGGGGCTTCATAATTACTCCATGAGGATGTGAAGAGGTTAAAACAATGTGAATGCAGTGTGGTTTGGATGCAAATGAAGATGAATGAGTAGTGAAGAAGCCGAGAAAAATCAGTTCCTGATGGAGAAGTAAATGGGAGAAGTGTCCTCCAGGTAGTTGATTAGACGGCTAGGTAGACTAAACAAAAAGGCTACGTGGGTAGACTAAGGAGTGGGGCATGTCCCTGTACGTGCCCATCCTTCTAGCGCTACATGTGCCACTAGCTAGTTGAGGTCACTCTTTCGAATCACCGTGGCGAGACATTTTATGATTCCTTTTTATTTCTGCACCCCTCCTGACAGGTGGGACCTATGCAAACGGATAAAAAATGTGTCATAGCTGGTTCGGATGGATATTGGCGTGTGCGTGGGAGACACAACATTCTCTAGTGAAGGAATATGTGGTTATCCTCAAAAAAGAAAAGTCCTTCGCACTTCCGCATGCATGAGAATTTGGTTCTGCTCGCAATATGGATGATACCTGGAGGATGAAGTGAACCCAGAGGCATGCTAGCACGGGAGTACTACTCATGTTCCTACTACTCCTAATAGTAGTAGTAGTACAACTGTGGTACACTTGATGGTCAAAATACTATTATTCATACAGTCCTCATAGTGAAGTGACAAGACCCTGCGCCCGAGGTGACACCAGTCCAGGCGGCGTGTCCGGGTTACCAAAGTCAGCCTCACCTTGTGCAATGTGCAGTCACTGTCACCGCCGCTGTATAGCATGCCTCGCCTCGTCTCCCTCTCCCCTAGCACCACTCCATCTCCATATCCATCTCCATCGCGCCGGAGATCTTGAGGTCACTCTTCATCATCTCACTGTGCCCCGCGTACCCTTGCCTCGCTCGCCTCCCCCAGTACCACTATTCCCTCGCTAGCCGCTCCAGCACCGAGAGCCTTCCCCCCATAAATCAAGCCCCCCCAAAACCCCACCTTCCAAACTTCACCATGGCCGAACGTGAACTGCGCAGTATCCATATGAGCCGCGATTAGAGCAATCTCCCCAGTGACGTCCTCGACCTCTATTGTTCGTGTATGGATATGTTGAGCGCCCTGCAGCTGGCTGCATGCTCGAGGGGCATGCACACGGCCATTGTCGAAGTGAGGCCTAAGCTTTTCAAGACACCCTGCTTGCTGCTATCTGGTCTTGCGAGATTTGCTCACCATGATACGGAGGCGTACATGATGCCCCTCGACTTCAATCTGACCTCCATTAGCAGAAACTTCTTTGCAGGTATGTAGTGGGTCGCCGTACATCATTTCCCTTGACTTTGATCAGATCACCATCGCCCTAAACTTCTTGCAGGTGTGTACTGGGTCGGCATGAACTCCCACTAGATGGCTGCCATCGGAGAAGACGGGAAAAGGTTGGTGCTCGTGAACTTCCAGACCTCCCATGAGATTATCCTTCCTCTGTTGGATGATATAGAGTTTTACCGTCGCGGTCCAAGTCATCTAGATTACGTCATCAGTTGGATGCGCCTTGTTTTGCAGAAGATTGTAATCTGCCAAGTGCCCACATGACATGCGGATTACGCAGACTTCAAGCTAATTGCCTTGTTCGACAAGGGACTCGCCTATCTTTCCGTCGGTGCCTTCATTAGCTGGAGACAGCTCAGCTCACAGTCGATCATCGTCAAAGCTGATACACACTTCTGTGATGCTATTGAACACAATGGCATCATCTACGCAATTGACAAAGAAGATGGCACCACATATTGCTGGGACTGCGCGTGTAAGTTGTTTCCATCTGATGTTAATGATGACGCCATGACACTGTTTGAACTTTTTGTGATGATTGACATATCCCTGTTTGAGCAGAATTTGAGTAGAACTATGGCAATGTATTAGATACACCGTAAATCAGCTATATTTGGAATGAGTTAGTTCATGCGATTGTGACCATGTCATTACAACCAATTTGTATCCCTGAATAATCAAACGGTTAGGAAGATATTGATATTCTCCTTATTTTATAGTAATCTATATACTACTAAATATGAGTGTGTATCAATGGCCATGTTAGTTTCCTCATTTTCATGATGTAGAAACATGCATCACACTGTTGGTTTCATCTAACCATACATTAGGGAAGTAAATGTGCATATGGATAACTCTATATTTGGAAATAGTGAAATCATGTAATGCTCACTGTCGTGGAATTGTCACGGCAGATGTCCTAGTGTGAGGACTTAGTCGTGAAGCCATCACAACAGGGTTAGCTTAAAGGGGTTAAACGGGACAAATGACACAAGGAGTTTATACTGGTTTGGCCCCTTGCAGTGAAGGTAAAGGCCTAATCTAGTTTGAGGTGGTATTGCTTATGTCTCGATTACCACGGAGCGAATATGCTTAACCTTGCTTTAGATCTATTGTCTCTTGCCCTAAGTCGCCGCTGGGTCGTCCCTTTATATACAGAGGTCGACGCCCAATGGCTTACAGAGTCCCGGTCGGCTCATAAACAACGTGTCCGGCTCGGTGACTTAACTGTACATGCCTTATAATACAAGTTACACATATACGGCGGTTTACACTTGTTTGGGCCTTAAGTTGCCTTTGGGCTTCGGGTCCTCGATGAGTCTATGTATTGGACTACTATTTTAAACATCTTCATGGGCTTTGTCTTGATGAACCTCCAGGGGCCTAACTCGGCCCCTCCTGGGCAGGTTAACCCAATAGTTATATCCCTAACATTAGGCCCCAGGTTGATTTGTACTTGTTCATATCAATCTTCAACACTTAGAAAAAATTCCTTCCTTATTACTCTTGCGAAACCTTGTAACTCGCCATGACATCATATTCTATGATCATGGTAACCCGCTGTGACATCACCTGTCATTAATATTGCACAAAACTCAAATAAATCTTCTATTTTAATGAATCTCCGAAGACCGTGGCATGTGCATCGTCATATCCATTTTTTGGCCTCCTCGATTCCCGCGCATGTCACTTATCCCTTTGCCTTATAAATAGGGCCAGGGGTCCCTTCACTTTCCCCCTCGCCTCTTCATCTTTGTCTTATACCTCACGACGCCCCAGCATTCGAGATTTGTCGCCGCCGTCAACCTTCGTCTCCGCTCCTACAACAGCCGCTGCATCAACCTGTTTGGATCAGATTCCATCAGCGCACCTCCGCTGTCAAACAGCCCTACTACACTTTCCTTCTCTCCTTTCTCATAAATCCCATTAGGGTATCCCAAAGTTCACCAAAGTTCGTCCTCGTTCTTGGCTGTAGCACTCATTTTTTATTTGAACTTGGTATCTTTCCTACGCGGTAATATCCATAGCACTTATTTTCACTATCAGGGCATCCCCCTTTGAACGGAAAAAACTCGATCTGGATCTTATCAACTGCTCAAGCACTGTAATTTAGGTCTAGATATTTTGCATTATCTAACACGCCGAAGATCCAAAGTTATGATATCAATCTGTGAAATCTGTTTTCCATCACTTAGCAATTTTTCCTTTGTTAGATATGTTCTATCAATATCTGTATAGGCGGCCTAACTCAAAAATAGTAACCCGCCAGGTATCATTAGTCCCCTCTTAAACCGCCAATGGTTCCCTGTAATCTTGTAATGCCAATCTCCCGCTTAATACCTATGCTTGGTTCTTACTGTTATCCTTTTAACCATAAGCCGGCTTAACTATGTAATCTTGAACCGGCATAACCTTTCTTTCAGATCATTGAGAAAAATGGCTAAGACATACACGTCTTGCAATTGGGTCAAATCTCGGGTTACCAAAGAAGAACTGAACAACTTTGTCGCCACTAGCGCCTTAGCCAAGAAAGAGATCATCCAATGGAGAGCTCCTGGTGAAGAAATTCCTCCTCAACCAAAAGATGGAGAAGTAATTGTTTTTGCTGACCAGTTGGGCAGAGGGTTCAGCCCCACTGGTTCAAAGTTTTTCCGTGATGTGCCTCATTTCTTGCAACTGCACCCTCAAGACATCGGACCCAACTCCGTGTCCAACATCTGTAACTTCCAAGTATTCCGTGAAGCTTATCTTCAAGAGGAGCCCACAATTGATTTATTCAGGGAGTTCTATTACTTAAACCGCCAAATAGAGTTTGTACACGGTTCGTGTCAAGAACTTGGTGGAGTCTCAATTCAAAAAGGAAAGAAGTCAACTTTCCCCATGCCAAGCTCCACAGTCACCCCAAAGACTGGAACCGGACTTGGTTCTATTGTCAAGACACATCTCCAGCCAGTGAGAATCCTCTGCCGGGTCACCGTGAACACTGACTTAGCAACGCACATCCACTCCCCCAACGACTCAATGCAAGGGAACAAGCCAAATATGCACTAGACTTTTCAAAGCTCAGAGCCTTTATGGCCAACGGCTTAACTGGCGTTGACTTTTTCCGGTGCCGGATATCTTGGAGTATCTTGCCATTAAGTCGTCGCCCTGGCTTAATGTGCGAATACACTGGTGATGTAAAAGATCCTCAGCACCATTGCAACATTCAATAGTCTGATGCGGAGATCACTGGAGCCACTTAAAAAATGTTGAATGAACCTGTGAAGGAGTGCAGCAAAACCAGACTTAGTCCTTTCTGTACTTTCAACAAGCCGCCAGCTGTAAGAATTGCACCTCTTCTTCTTAACCAATATTTTGATGCCTACTTATGATCTTTTTAATCTTAACAGGCTGACGATCCATTTTGGAAGAGGAAAACATAGGATAAACCGGCAAAACCGGCCCGTGTCAAAACCAAAGCCATCAAGAAGTCTACCAAGAAGGCTACTGAATCCGCTGATGATAATGAGGATAATGAGTCAGAGGTAGAACTCGACTCTCTTGGCTCCTTTTTATACATCTCATGGACAACGATTGTTATCAGGACGACACAGAGGACAGCCGTGCGGGTGACGCAGAGGTAATTACTCTTTCTTCCGGCTCAGAACCTCTGCCAACAGAGAAAGCCCGACAAGCAAGCTGGAAAGTAAGCTTTTCTCACCCTCTAGCTCACTTGGATCCCAACTTTCTTTTGAAGAAACAACAACACGAAGCTCGCCGAGTCACCTGGCATAGTGGTGGGCAGATCACTTCTTCTGGCTTACCAAACATGCCGGTTCGCAAACGCCGCCCAGAGGTCCTTCAAATTTCTGATATATTTTATCCCAAGGCAGGTCATTTCCGACAACCTCTTAACCCGTCTGATTCAAACTATCAGGGGACTTCTCATTCTTCCTCTGGCGAGTCATCAGGGACACAAATCCCAGCTTTCAAAACTGTACCTAGGTAAGGATGCTTCTTAACCATTCACACCTTATGCTTTGATAATTATACTGACCTCTTGACACTTCTTATTCTCATAGGCCAAGCCGAACCCAGCAAGAAAGCCAAGCTAACTAAGCTGGTCGGCGATCCTAATCTGTCTGAGCCGGAGAAACAACTAGAGTCTCCTCATCCTCATCCAACTGCAGAAGCCACCATTGACAACTCACCTCCGGAAGATCATGAAGCTTCCATGGACCATATGGATGTTGAGCCGACTATCTCTAAGCCACCAAGCCCAATCAAACCTGCCAAGGAGAAGACTGATGATGTCATTGTCACTGGCTTTGGGTTCACAGCTCCGAGTCAATCTACTGTCTTATCTAAGCACAGCGCTGCGGAAGAAATTTCTGCTGAAGACAAAGGCAAGTGGAAAACAGACTTGGAGAGCTATACTCATTTCAGCGCTCAAGACCTCCATTGTGGTTATTTAAATCGTCTGTACACCAGCCATGACTTTGAAGCCGACTTAGTGAACCCGATGAAGGAGCACTGTGAGGTAAACACTGCAATTCCTTGTTACATGAATATCCTTCCCCTTAGCCGCCAAGTTTATTGGACATGATTAGAATAACATGTGCTGTAAACTTCAATAGCTGCATAGATCAATTCCAATAGCCCCCAAGGGCCGGTTTACACTTGCAAGATAAAACTGGGACTTTATAATATCAGCGCCTCAACTTTGCATCTGTAGCCCCCAAGGGCCGGCTCAACAAATATGTTGAGCCGGGACTTTAACTCAGCAATAATTAACATTGTGTCTGTAGCCCCCAAGGGTCGGCTTAACAAATATGTTAAGTTGAGACTAATCATCTTCTAGAAATCCATAACCCCACTCAAAACCTTCATAACCCGGATCACCATCATTTATCCGGGTCAGTAAATAAAGCCATGTTTGAAGAGCAATATGCTTTAGCCCCCAAGTGCCAAGCATAATACTTGTATTGTGCTTGGGACTTCATAATATTTGAAGAAGCAATAGACATTAGCCCCCAAGCACCAAGTATAATACTTGTATTATGCTTGGTACTTCAAATAAATTCATTGCCATCTCATTTACTGTTTACTTTTGTAGACTGAGCTTAGCAGTAAGGAATACCAAGTCGCCGACCTTCAATAGAACATCAAATCCCAACAGGCAAAAACCTCCAAAGCCAAGGATGAATTGACTAGTGCCTTAGCAGCGATGGAGAAATTGACGGAAAACTTCAAGGCTGAACAAGTGGGTTGGGATACAGAGAAGTCAGCCCTGCTGAAGAGAGTCGAGGATGCTGAGGCGGCCCTTAAGCCGGTATCTGCAGAGCTTGCCGGCTTAAAACAACAAATCAATGCCATGTCCACTGCCATTTTCGGTAAGATAGCTTCCTCTTAATCTTTGAACATATGTTATCTAATGTGCTCTCGGCTTACAAACTTCCTTAATGATACAGGATCCTGGGTTACCCATCTTGGCTCAGACATGCGGAAAAAAACTAAAAGTGGCTTACACTGACGGTGTCCTGGACTAGGGGGTACTCACCACGTCGTCTCCCGATCAGTTAGATTGGGCCGAGGAACCCCATGGCCGTATACTCATGGGCCAGTTCAGACAGCTGCCGCATACAAGGAAGATTCCACAAGACTTGGTGGTCAAGACAAAGACTCCTCCCCCACCGGCGTATTCGGCTAGGACTCTTGTTATCCTAGGCCTCTGGTGCATTATATAAACCAGGGCCAGGCTAGTCGATAGAGATAACATGCAATCATACCATAGGCTAGCTTCTAGGGTTTAGCCTCTCTGATCTCGTGGTAGATCAACTCTTGTACTACTCATATTATCAAGAATAATCAAGCAGGACGTAGGGTTTTACCTCCATAAAGAGGGCCCGAACCTGGGTAAAACATCGTTTCCCCTGCCTCCTGTTACCATTCGCCTTAGACGCACAGTTCGGGACCCCCTACCCGAGATCCACCGGTTTTGACACCGACATTGATGTTTTCATTGAGAGTTCCGCTGTGTGATCGGCAAAAAGATCGATGGCTCGCCTGCAGATCAACTGCGACTTCGGCATCTTCGTCACCAACTCGACTGGTCACCTTGGTTCGACCAAGAACTGTGCCCCGTGTTTGGATCACCATGTTCGGACGAGGGCCTTCATCAAACATCAACTCCGATCTCTATCAAGATCAGGGAGGAATCATCCATGGAGCTCGAGGGCTCAACGTCAACATTGCCCTTGGGTGGCCATGCTGTTTTTATGGACAGTGAACTTGTATTCGTCGTTACCGCCTACTCGAGCGTCGGTTTGACGATTGCTTCAGTGGAATAGTGCGGAATTACATCTACAACAGCCATGCAAAATTTCGTCGAGTTCCCATGGAGGAATTTCTGAGAATCTACGATATACCGGAGCCCTGTCAAATCTGCACGGGAATCTGGACGAGTTTAGGGCGTGGTCTCCAGATCCCAGCTGAGAGGTCCTTTGGAAGATCCAACCGTTCATATACTGTGAAATTCCCATATCTACCACCCCTCCAAATTTCTTCTCGGTCCGACGGTTCAAACTCCAGGAACCTTTCAATGAGTGGACCAATTTTCGGATCCGTTTTCCGCGCGAATACGGATCCGACCCGAATTCATGTTTCTTCATGAACGTGATATTGGACAATCTTTTTAGAGGAATTCTCTTCTAGGGTATTGTGTGTTGTTTTTAAACACGTGCCCGTAAATTTTTAAGCCTCCCCTGAGGTCATCTTCATCATCATGCTGGTGTCAAACCAGTCCGGCAATATTGCTCCAAGGCTGTTGACCTGCTGAAAGTGCAACTATCCCTAGGTGGTTTTGGTAATTCATAACAACATATAGCTCATTGAGCTAATGCTATTCCAAGATGACTATTTCAGGAAAGCTCAATGATTGGCATGGCATGGATGTGAAAGTGGAACCCTCAAAATGCTAAGGACAAAGGATTAGCTCAAGCTCAAAAGCTCAAGACTCTTCATTTTATATTTTAGTGATCCAAGATCACATTGAGTCTTTAGGAAAAGCCAACACTATCAAGGAGGGATGAGGTGTTGCTTAATGAGCCTTTTGCTTCATGTACTTAGTGATATGCTCCAAAACCCTCAACTACTTTCCCATATCCACATATGACCTAAACCCAAAGCCAAACTTGGTCATACCGATTATTTCTATCCGGCGCCACCGAGTTTCACTTGTCATAAGCCACTGCCAAACCCTAGCAATTCGGTTCTACCAATAGGGATCTCGGTCTCACCGAGATGGGATTGCAAACTCTCTGTTTCCCTTTCGTAACTTTTCGGTCTCACCGAAAGAGCAAATCGGTCCCACCGAGTTTGCCTGACCAACTCTCTGGTTAGCTTATTACCAAACTCGGTCACACCGAGTTTGTGTAATCGGTCTCACCGAGATTATGTTATGCCCAAACCCTAACCATATCGGTCCTACCGAGTTGCATGTCAGTCCCACCGAAAATCTCTAACGGTCACTAGGTTTACCTTTTCGGTCCGACCGAGTTTGTTGATTCGGTCCCACCGAGATTGGAAAACTGTATGTAACGGTTGGATTTTGTGTGGAGGCTATATATATACCCCTCCACCTCCTCTTCATTCATGGAGAGAGCCATCAGAACACATACAAAATTCCAACTCATATGTTCTTAGAGAGAACCACCTACTCATGTGTTGAGACCAAGATATTCCATTCCTACCATATGAATCTTGATCTCTAGCCTTCCCCAAGTTGCTTTCCACTCAAATCTTCTTTCCACCAGATCCAAATCCTATGAGAGAGAGTTGAGTGTTGGGGAGACTATCATTTGAAGCACAAGAGCAAGGAGTTCATTACCTACACACCATTTGTTACTTCTTGGAGAGTGGTGTCTCCTAGATTGGCTAGGTGTTACTTGGGAGCCTCCGACAAGATTGTGGAGTTGAACCAAGGAGTTTGTAAGGGCAAGGAGATCGCCTACTTCGTGAAGATCTACCGCTAGTGAGGCAAGTCCTTCGTGGGCGATGGCCATGGTGGGATAGACAAGGTTGCTTCTTCGTGGACCCTTCGTGGGTGGTTGCTTCTTCGTGGACCCTTCGTGGGTGGAGCCCTCCGTGGACTCGCGCAACCATTACCCTTCGTGGGTGGAGCCCTCCGTGGACTCGCACAACCGTTACCCTTCGTGGGTTGAAGTCTCCATCAACGTGGATGTAGGATAGCACCACCTATCCGAACCACAGGAAAAAAATCCGTGTCTCCAATTGCGTTTGAATTCTCCAAACCCTTCCCTTTACATTCTTGCAAGTTGCATGCTTTACTTTCTGCTGCCAATATACTTTTGGCATGCTTGCTTGAATTGTGTGATGATTGCTTGACTTGTCCTACAATTGGGAAAAGGTTAAGTTTTTATTTGGTCAAGTAGTCTAATCACCCCCCCTCTAGACATACTTTCGATCCTACAAGTGGTATCAGAGCTTTGGTCTCCATTTGCTTTGATCTCCATAGCTTTTGGTGGTCATAGCCTTGGTTTCACAACCTAGGAGAGTATGGCGTCTAGCGAGGGAAATTATCACCGTAGAGGTCCTTACTTTGATGGTACTAATTTTGCTAGTTGGAAGCATAAAATGAAAATGCATATTCTTGGACATAACCCCGCCGTTTGGGCTATTGTGTGTGTTGGTTTGCAAGGTGACTTCTTTGATGGGAAAGAACCAAACCATGAAGCTACCGCAGATGAGTTGAAGATGTTGCAATACAATGCTCAAGCTTGTGATATTCTCTTCAACGGATTGTGCCCCGAAGAATTCAACAAAATCAGCCATCTTGAGAATGCAAAGGAAATTTGGGACACTTTGATTGATATGCACGAAGGTACCGATTCCGTCAAGGAATCCAAGTTGGATGTGCTTCAAAGTCAACTTGACAAGTTCAAAATGAAGGATGGTGAAGGTGTTGCTGAAATGTACTCTAGGCTTGCTCTCATCACAAATGAGATTGCCGGCTTAGGAAGTGAAGAGATGACCGATAGATTCATCATCAAGAAGATTCTAAGAGCCTTGGATGGAAAATATGATACCGTGTGCACATTGATCCAAATGATGCCCAATTACAAAGATCTCAAGCCAACAGAGGTGATTGGAAGAATTGTTGCTCATGAGATGTCACTTAAGGATAAAGAGGAACTTCACAACAAATCAAGTGGTTCCTACAAAGCCTCATGTGAAGCCCCTACATCATCAAGTGAGAAACAAAACTTCAATGAAGAATTGAGCTTAATGGTGAAGAACTTCAACAAGTTCTACAAGAGTAGAAGCAAACATAGAAGCTTCAAGTCAAGGTCCTACAATGACAAAAGATCTTCTAGTCGAGAGCAAAACTGCTACAGTTGTGGAAGACCCGGACACTATTCCAATGAGTGTACGGCTCCCTACAAGATAAGAGAAGATTCTCCAAAAAGAAGAAGCAAAGAATCACCACCAAGAGAGAGAAGGAGTAGAGATGATCGTTATGAACGAAGATACTCATGGAGAAGCAAGGATTCGGAAAGGAAGGAAAAATCATCAAGGAGCTACACAAAACGAAGACATCAAGCTCATGTTGGTGAATGGGTATCCGGCTCCGACTCCGACAGCCACTCCGAGAGAAGTTGTTGCCGGTCTAGCACTTGTGTCAACCAACTCCTACGACATATTTGACTCACCAAATCAAGGAATTGGAAGATGCTTCATGGCCAAAGGTCCTAAGGTAACACACCCCGAGTATGTTGATTTCAATAGTGATGAAGATGACTTGTTAGGTGATGATTTGCTTGCTGACAACTCTAGTGATGAATACTATGATGAAACATCAATTAATCATGCTAATCAAGATAAAACGAATGACAATGATAAGGAGAAGATTGAGGCTCTAACTAAAGAACTAAACACTCTTAAGTTAGCTCATGAAACTATCTTCGAAGATCATCGAGAACTTTTAAGAGCTCATGAGAAATTACACTTTGAAAAGCTCAATCTTGAGCAAGAGCATGAGTTCTTAAAAGCAATCAATGATGATCTCCGCAAGAAAAGTTCTTCTTACATTGCCAAGTGTTTACTCTTATCCACTTACATGCCTCAAGTCAAGCCTAGTAACAAGAACAAGAAAGATTCTTCCTCTAGCAGTAACAATGATCATGCTAAATCCAATATTGTTGCTTCTAGTAGTTCTCTTGATTCCACTAATGATTCTCTTAGCCAAGTTACACTTGAGCAAGAAAATAGCTTATTGAAGGGAATTATAGAGAAAGGAGTGTACAAAAGCCTTGCCGGGAGTAAGCAATTCGAGGAAATTGTGCGCAAGCAAGGAATGCACCGGAAGAATCAAGGTGTTGGTTTTGAACGAAAGTTCAATGCCAATGGAGTTGAGTGGGAAGAAGATCAATACCCCAAGACAAAGTTTGTTCCTCAACAAGAGAAGTATGATACTTCTTTCAAGGGGACACAAGCTCAAGATGATCTTCCACCACAAGACTACAAGCAAAAAGGCAAGGACAAGCTTCAAGAGGAAATTGATGCATTTGAAGAAGCTCCTAAGACCTTAGTCAAGTGGATTCCCAAGACTACTTCAAGTTCCACTTCATCAAGTACGACTACAACTCCAAGGATTCCCATCAAGATGGTGTGGATCCAAAATAAGAACAACTAGAGAGTTCTTGAGGGTGACTCCGCCAACATACTTCACTCTTATCATTTTGGCAAGAACAAGTGCAATCAACTTCCACATCTTGCACTAGTTCAAGGAGTCACAAACCCTCTTGTTGGTAAGACAAGGGACAAGGTAACCTAAAAGTTTTCATGGACATCATCTTGTGTGTGCATCACTCTATGTCTATGGATATCCTTGTTTGTTCCTTGTGGGACTAACCCATGTAGGTATTGAAAGTGCAATTCACTCAAATGGATAGCTCCAAGTGATCTACATCAACATTGAGCATCCACATCTTCAACATCTACATGAAGTCATCATCGACAAAACCCGAGGTTAGTTCATCCCTCTAAGGGGGGATATCACATCTAGGGGGAGCTTTAATCTAAGACTTGAGCTAAAGCAACTCTAAAGATGTGAACACAACAATGCTTTATGTAAAAGTGGTAACCCCACTTGAGCTTAAACGACGAGTATGACCTATGATCAAGTGTTCTCACTTGACTCCTAAGTCAATATACTCATATATAGATGACCTTGTCATCGCAAATTGCTTGATAGATGCTAGAATTGGTTGTGCATGCCTTGTCACATATTTCATTTGCCATCTTATTGTGTGAGCATGCTGGTTGCATATTTTACTCATTCGAGGACATCCACTTGTTGTTTTGATTGTTTGGTTTTATTTCCTTTTACCAAGTGGATGGACAAGAATGCCTAAGAACCTCCTCTAGCTATCTATGCTTTTCTCATCTCAAACTCTATTCATGCTACATCACAAAATTTGATCAAGTCAGATTCGAACCACTCTGTGTGAGGAGCGCTCGGAGTCCCCGATTCGTCATAGACTTAAACTTCCAAAACCTCTTTATGATTCTCGGTCTGACCGATACCCTACTTTCGGTCCTACCGAGATCATTAAGTTGATCTAGGTTTTCGATCTCGGTGCAACCGATTTGAACCATTCGGTCACACCGAGTTGCAACAACTGTATACAGTTTCGCATCTCGGTGCCACCGAGTTGTTCCACTCGGTCACACCGACAGGGTCGGGCTATATACAGTCACGGGCAAAAATTTGGAAATTTCTCCGAACCCCTTCGCCCGCGCGATAGCCTGCTCTGCCAACTTGGTCTCCGGATCGTCTCCTCGCCGCCAGCCGCCTCCAGTCGATGGTCTCCGTCACCGTCAACGGAAATTCAACCCCGCCGTTGCCACCGTAGCGAGTCTCCGCCGAACTAGGGTATGGACTCGATCTTTGTGCTATTCCCCAATCCGATTCTTAGCACATTGTGATCATCATGATTCTTGCCATGTTTGTTAAACTTCTATCCAGTCAATGAACTCGTAGATTAGGTTTAATTCGAAAATTTTAGGGTTAGGTTTCCGCCGAAACCATCTCGGACCCACCGAGTTGAAAAACTCGGTCCCACCAATTTGGCTCATGCCATTGCACAAGTGAGACTCGGTCTGACCGAGAATTACTTATCGGTGTGACCGATTTTGGAACTCTGTGAAACCCTAGCAGTCTCGGTGCCACCGAAGTGTGACTCGGTCTGATCGAGTTCACTAGTTTAGGTGCCAAAACTGCTTCGGTAAACCGAGTTTAGAAATCGGTAGATCCGAGATGCTTTCAGTGGGAAACTAAAACTAAGTTTTTGAATTATTCTTTTGCAAAAATCTCTGCATTTTGTGATGCTCATCCACTCTATCTCATCTATAACCTATTCACAGGGTCAGCAGTCAGAGTTTGCATCATGTCAGACCAAAGTGATAGCCAGAACTTGTCAGAGCAGCAAGTGCAGATGAGTGAGGGCACTAGTCCCTCAAGTTCCTCAGATGATGGCAGCAGGAGCACCCCTAGCAATCTGCCTAAAGCTGCCACAAGACAGAGAAAGAAGAGAACCTCAGACTCAGAAGATGAGGATTATGTGGCAGAAGAGGAAGCAACTTCCAAGAGAGTTGAGCCAGCACAGGGCATAAAACCAGGGATGAAGATCAAAAGGCCAGCAGGCAGGCAGCCTATGTCAAAGGCCAGAGCTTCAACTGAGAAGCCCACTCCCATTGAGCCAGTTGTTGCTGAAGGCAAGAAGAGGAAAGAAAGGGTGAAGAAAACTGTAGCCAGAGTGCTTGGCAAGCCTTCCATCATGGAAGATGAGGAGGAAGAAGAAGAGGTAGCTGCACCAGCACCTAAGGCACCCAAGCTGATGGGTGATGCCATAAGAACAGGGGCAGCTGCTTCCAAGGCCAAGCCAGCTCCAAAGCCAAAGCCAAAGAGGAACACAAGAAGCATCCCAGCTACTGAGAAGAACAAGGCCCCAGTGCCTGAAGTTGCAGAAGAAGAAGAAGAGAATGTTCTTAGAAAGCTCAAGCCCAAGATCCCAGACCACAACGATGCTCATCCTGTGGCTGAGGATATGAAACTCAGGAGAGATTCAGGGCTCCGGAAGTGGAGAGAAGCAGACCCGTATGCTTCAAGGAGAAGGACTGCAGTTGACTACAGGTTTCACACCAAGGAGCAGCAAGACTTTTATGAGACAGTGCTGCTAGACAAGAAGCCAATTGTCTGTGATATGAGATGGGTTGATTGGCAATACATCAAGGACAACGAAGAGTACTACCCTGGAGTGCAGGACAGCTTCAAGGCATGTGGAGTAGAGGACTTTGTTGGGCAGAAGCTCACAAAGTGGAATGAGGAACTCATCATGCAGTTCTACTCCACAGCCCATTTCTATCCAGATGGCAGGATTGTATGGATGTCAGAGGGTACGATGTACCAGTCTACAGTTGCTAAATGGGCTCAGCTGATTAATGCCCCAGAAGAGCATGACAATGACTTGGACATTTATGCCAAGAAGAAGATGGACCACAACTCAATGTCAAACATGTACAAGGAGATTCCAAATGAAGCACTTGATACGTTCAAGTTTGGCTCAGTACACTATCTTCTGTCAGGGATGCCAACCATCAACTGGATTCTTAGGCACACCCTATTGCCCAAGTCTGGAGATCACAAGATGATCAGGGGCCACGCGATCAACTTGCTTCATATCTTTGACGTGCCACAGAAATTCAAAGTCATGAGCCTTATGATTGAAACAATCAAGAGGACAGCAGCAGACCAGAAGAGGAGCTGTGGATATGCCCCACAGCTTCAGGAGCTCATCAACTCTAAGATGGGCACGAGCATATACTTATTGGACAAGGAACACCTGCCCATCCGTCCAGACTTTGAAGATAATCAAGTGGTCATGACTGAGAATGAGCCATCATCTGCCCAAGCACAAGCCAAGAAGGAGAAGGCGAGGAAGGAGAAAGCTGCCAAGATGCCTACTCAAGAGGAGGCATCTGAATATTTCCTGAAAACCAAACAAGAGCAGCTTGGTTACTTGATTGCATCCACCCTGCGGATTGAGCAAGGACTAGCCACCCTAACTCAGAACCAGGCAAGCTTAGAGAGGATCATGGAACAAAAGTTCTATGACTTGGATGTCAAAGTGACAGAGATTCAGACTGCAGTGGAGCAGCTCCAGGATGACATGCAGGAGAGGAGAGGCAAGACTACAACTGATGCCTTTGCCAGAGTGCCACGAGGTCCGAGGTCGTCTGCAGTGCCAGTTGCTGACCCCAGAGCCACCACGTCTGCACCAGCTACAGCCTTAGTTCCACCAGCTCCAGCGTCCAATTCAGCCTCGACTCCGACCACGTCTACAGAAGGCTTCGTCCTTGGAGTGCTCCGGACTCCACCACCACCTGAAGATCAAGCCTGAGTGTCGACTTAGCACTATGCATTTTCTAGGAACTTTTTGGTAACTTGTTGCCAAAGGGGGAGAAAATGTATAGATCATAGGCTTCGAGAGAGAGTGTTGCTTTTAGTGTTGCTTTTATTCTCTCTTGTTTTATTTGGTGGTTTTTCGAACTTTGTTTGCTTTTGTGTGAGATACTATGTCATTGCTCGTGAGACATTGATGATCATGTGTTTAATCATAAGCTACACTTAATGTTTGCTTAATATTATCATCTTATCTATCTTATGTGATCATTCACTATTCTTGGTGATGAGTGCATGTATTTCATTCTTATCATTTTAAGCGCTCCACCAAGATGTATGTGACATGGAAGAGTAACCCATGACTCTAACTCTTTGTGCATTTGCAGTCTAAAGCAAATTTTAAATATGCACAAATTTAGGGGGAACTCTTACTTGTCACATACTTCTCAAAGCGACGATATATTTCATGCTTATTATCATTTGTCGAAGCTTTGATCTATATGTTGTCATCAATTACCAAAAAGGGGGAAATTGAAAGTGCAACTATCCCTAGGTGGTTTTGGTAATTCATAACAACATATAGCTCATTGAGCTAATGCTATTCCAAGATGACTATTTCAGGAAAGCTCAATGATTGGCATGGCATGGATGTGAAAGTGGAACCCTCAAAATGCTAAGGACAAAGGATTGGCTCAATCTCAAAAGCTCAAGACTCTTCATTTTATATTTTAGTAATCCAAGATCACATTGAGTCTTTAGGAAAAGCCAATACTATCAAGGAGGGATGAGGTGTTGCTTAATGAGCCTTTTGCTTCATGTACTTAGTGATATGCTCCAAAACCCTCAACTACTTTCCCATATCCACATATGACCTAAACCCAAAGCCAACCTCGGTCATACCAATTCTTTCTATCCGGCGCCACCGAGTTTCACTTGTCATAAGCCACTGCGAAACCCTAGCAATTCGGTTCTACCGATAGGGATCTCGGTCTCACCGAGATGGGATTGCAAACTCTCTGTTTCCCTTTCGTAACTTTTCGGTCTCACCGAAAGAGCGAATCGGTCCCACCGAGATTGCAATGTAAACTCTTTGTTTCCCTTTTGTAACTTTTCGGTCTCACCGAAAGAGCAAATCGATCCCACCGAGTTTGCCTGACCAACTCTCTGGTTAGCTTATTACCAAACTCGGTCTCACCGAGTTTGTGTAATCGGTCTCACCGAGATTACGTTAGGCCCAAACCCTAACCATATCGGTCCTACCGAGTTGCATGTCAGTCCCACCGAAAATCTCTAACGTTCACTAGGTTTACCTTTTCAGTCCGACCGAGTTTGTTGATTCGGTCCCACCGAGATTGGAAAACTGTGTGTAACGGTTGGATTTTGTGTGGAGGCTATATATATACCCCTCCACCTCCTCTTCATTCGTGGAGAGAGCCATCAGAACACATACACAATTCCAACTCATATGTTCTGAGAGAGAACCACCTACTCATGTGTTGAGACCAAGATATTCCATTCCTACCATATGAATCTTGATCTCTAGCCTTCCCCAAGTTGCTTTCCACTCAAATCTTCTTTCCACCAGATCCAAATCCTATGAGAGAGAGTTGAGTGTTGGGGAGACTATCATTTGAAGCACAAGAGCAAGGAGTTCATTACCTACACACCATTTGTTACTTCTTGGAGAGTGGTGTCTCCTAGATTGGCTAGGTGTTACTTGGGAGCCTCCGACAAGATTGTGGATTTGAACCAAAGAGTTTGTAAGGGCAAGGAGATCACCTACTTCGTGAAGATCTACCGCTAGTGAGGCAAGTCCTTCGTGGGCGATGGCCATGGTGGGATAGACAAGGTTGCTTCTTCGTGGACCCTTCGTGTGTGGTTGCTTCTTCGTGGACCCTTCGTGGGTGGAGCCCTCCGTGGACTCGCGCAACCATTACCCTTCGTGGGTGGAGCCCTCCGTGGACTCGCGCAAGCTTTACACTTCGTGGGTTGAAGTCTCCATCAACGTGGATGTAGGATAGCACCACCTATCCGAACCACGGGAAAAACATCTGTGTCTCCAATTGCATTTGAATTCTCCAAACCCTTCCCTTTACATTCTTGCAAGTTGCATGCTTTACTTTCCGCTGCCAATATACTCTTTGCATGCTTGCTTGAATTGTGTGATGATTGCTTGACTTGTCCTACAATAGCTAAAATCTGCCAAGAACTAAAATTGGGAAAAGGTTAAGTTTTTATTTGGTCAAGTAGTCTAATCACCCCCCCCCTCTAGACATACTTTTGATCCTACACCTGCGCTGGACACTCGTCACTTTTTTGAGCCGAGCTCAACTTCTTCGAATCATCATCTCGGCAAGCCGAACAAGAGTCCGGCATCGTGAAGGATAAATCATCACCAACATCTCCGCCCCACGGATTACATGGAGCGGGCATACCGGCATCGCCGCACGGTCACTTCATCAAGCCAGCATCGACCACGTCACGACCTGCATCGGCAGGGCCGCACTGTTGCTTCTTCAAGCTGGTGTCCATCACGCCGACCTACTTTGACTCATCGGCTAACATCGAGGCTTCGACATCTTGGCTGGACCGAGGGCTTCGCCGTCTCTTCATCAACCTACTTCGGAGACTTCGGCGTCACTAGCCGACCAGCTCCGTCACGTTAGCTGGACCGAGGGTTTGCCTCGGCGAGCCAACCTTTGCTAGCATCGCCATGCCATCGCTTTACCCCCCATCAGGCAATGGGTGTGCGGATCGAGTCCCAATTTTCGGAATCACCTTCCTTTGGATTGCTACAACAAATAAACCAGGTGCTATTAATCCTAGTATTTTTTGCTTGTTCGGGTTCATTTTTCCCAAGGAATTATTACTCTGGTTTGTTCATCATATGTACACAGGTCTATCAAATGGTGGCCGCATTAACGATGGTCGCATGGTGGTTCGGTCAGTTTCCGTACATGGTCTGGCAAACGCCGCATCCAAAACTCGGACCGACCTGTGAATTCAGGCTTTGCTAGGCCTTTACGGCATCAAGCCGACGCCCTGCATCGACATTGACTTCGGCGCCAGGCCATATTTCTTTTATTACTCACTTTGCATAAATTATTTATTATGCAAAATAAAATTATATTATTATTCCTATTATCTCCGGCTTGCACTATTTTATGTGCACAGGTAGATAATTCGGGCAGCACTGTCACCGCGGCGTACCGATGTACCACGTCACCTCGGCTGACTGGGGGCTTCGTCATCACTTCATTAACACACGCTGGGGGTGTTCGGCATCACATTGCCGGCCTGCTCCGTCGCCGTGGTCGGACTGGGGTTTCCACCTCGCCCATCGACTATGCTGCGTCACCACTTCGTCAAGCCGAGTTCTTCACTCGTACATCTCGGGACCGGCTTGGGGGCTGGGATCTCGTCCCGCCACCAACTCGGCATGCGTCATCAACATCGAGCACATTAACCAGCTAAGTCGCTTTCATGCCCAAAAACTTTCAGTTTTAAATTTTGTTCGATTCGACCAAGCATTATACTTTTCGGCACAAAGTTGTTTGTGACAAAGTTCCTTGTCTAAACTTTGTTTACGACTCGCATATTCAAATACCCCGTTTATTTGGGGGCTCCCTTGATGGAGCTTTTCCTCTTGCATATGATTATACTTGTATGGCTTCGTTCCTTGTTCGTGTATTATGCCACAATATGCACCATATTAATCTAAGCGATTTGCAAGCTGGGTTGCCTGGCTCCTGTGCTTACCCCTACGTTCCCGATTGTTCGGCTAGGGAGTAAAGGGAGCACCTCTGCGATTGTCACGACCGGGTCATCCGAGCTCTAACCTCAGACTAGGTGAAGCCGAAAGCTAGCGCCCTTATTGTTTTCAATCATGGTCGGCACACAACGGAACTCATGAGTACAAAAAATCTATTACACAAGTCTCATAGTAATAATGAGCACCGAAGAAAGGTATCGGTGGGGGTACTATTTTCTTCGAAGATGCTTCTTACACTTTGTTAGTAATATAGCATAAGTTCCCTGAGCACGCTTTGTCTGTTACAGCCTTATAGCCTGATTGTCTGGTCATCGGAAACACCATCGATACTCTCGACAGGTGGAGTACATGACACTCTTCGGCCCTTGGCCGAAGAGGGAGAAGCCGACGGTCGGTTAAGACGCGTTTAAAGTTTGGGTGAACACATATATGATATAAGTACTTCGGTACATGCAATCATTATACATAAAATTCTTTTACCTAAGTCACTTGGGGGCTCTTAAATTTATATGAGCCGTTTTATAATAAGTGTTCTTCTTCTTAGTCGTTGCAAATTTTTATTATTATTATTATTTATCACTCCTTTTTCGACACGAGTGTGTGGTCACTAGCCGGGAGCCTAATTTCTCTCTCAAAGCCGCTAGAGTTTAGTTTGCTAAGCTGGTCTAACGAGAAGCACTCCGCCTTCGGGATAGGAGGCTGCAGCCGTAGGCTGACCCACTTGAAGTCTTGAGATCGGATGTGTCATATTAATGCACGACAGAAGCACAATAGTAAGACCAATTTCTGGATTGGCACCGAACACTTGATCTTGTTCGGACGTCATGTTTTTACTGATGTTTTTTGGTTTTTCAAACTTTTGGCACTTTTAAACTATTTGTGTGTTTTCAGCACAAGTCTCGCAGTGCAATGCCGGACACCTTTAGAGATTCGGCAAAAACATTCTCGGTTATTGCTATATATGCATCGGTTTCGAATTGTGTCTTTGGTCAATAGTTGGGTTGCCCGGCTCCTGCGCTTGCCTCCTATGTTCCGCTTTGTTCGGCTAGGTGTGCAAAGGGAGAACCACTGCAATTGTGCTTCCAGCTCACATGGTTAAGCACCTCAGTGGAGAAAGCCAAAAACTGACTGTCACAATAAGCATAAACTGGTCAGTGATCCGATGGCTGTGTTAAATGACGGGCCATTCATAACGTCGGTTGAAGTGTTTACGGCTTGACCTCGACTGTCGCCGAGCACTACCGGGGGCTAGTAACTGGCCTCCCAAACTAAATCCTCAATATTTTGCTCTTACATTAGAGTTGAGGTTTCATGACCATGCTTAGCATGACAACCCAAAGAAAGGAACCGATAGCGGGACTATTTTCTTTGGAAGACATTTCTTATGTTAAACAGTAATATAACATATCTCTCTACGTACCTTTGTTTATAACACCGTATGGCCAGATTGCCTTGTTTGTCGAAAATCTTTGCCCTCATAAAGGCTTTATAAAGTAGGACAAACACTCCTCGGCTACTGGCCGAGGAGGTGGAAGTCGATGGTTGGTCAACAAAGTTGTGTACAATGCGAATCCGAGCATTAATGATGTAAAGTACTTGGATACATAGAGTCATTGCACATAATTTGTGATTTTACTATGGATACCGATCCCTAATTTGGCCACCCGTGCCCGCATTAAGGCTCGGGGGCTACTGGGCTTCGTGCTTATTATTTACAAATATTAAAGGGGCACATCGATCCCCTGATCTGGTGTTGCCACCCGACCAGTGTCTCGGGGGCTACTGCATTGCCTATCCAATGCAGAAAATTTTAAGTGCAATACAGTTTCCGAGGAGATTATGATCCTCAGGTTGGTCGACCGCACCCAACCTGAGTCTCGAGGACTGAGCACACCGCTTTTTGTGTCCTGAAGTATTTTGCTGAGCTAGGACTTGATCCTCAGGCCGATTTTGCAAATCAACCCGAGTCTTAGTGGCTACTGGGATCAGCGGTCTTACGTCATCCTTCAAGTGCATCTCGGGTCTTAAACCGATACACACCTTGAGGGCTACTGGCTATATATCTCGGCAGAGAATAAATTGCACCAATCAAAAATATTGACAAAAAATCGGCCCACAGTCGGGGGGGTGCACCACCTCGGAAGCAGTCTGGCATAAAGCTCGGGCGCTAGTGGCTGGCTCCTTAGAGGGCATTTCCAGCATTAAGCTTGGCTAAACTCCTTCAACTTTTTTTGGACCAAGATGATCTATGGCTTCTTGGATATAGTCCGGCGTTGGAGCTTGGACACAGTCCGGCGTTGGAGCTCGGATACATTTTGGCATTGGAGCTCGGAAGCAGTCCGGCATTGGTGCTCGGCTGCAAAAGACACCTCGAATGCAGTCCGGCGTTGGAGCTCGGACGCAAGAGGACACTGCCTCCCGGGAACAACTTCAAAACCCGAGGTGTGGCATAAAAATAACAAGGCATTGATAATGGCCGAAGACTTAAAGGACTCCTCGAATACCCGACGTGTGAGATCTTCAGATTTAGCTCGGCAATCCTCAAGATAGAAGATGGGAAGATTTGTTGAACCAGTTTTCAAGACGACGACCGAAGACAAAGAACAGTTCGGAAGAATCGAGGAGCGTCCCCAACTTGAAGACCGGTTCAGGGGGCTACTGACGGTGTCCTGGACTAGGGGGTACTCACCACGTCGTCTCCCGGTCAGTTAGACTGGGCCGAGGACCCCCATGGCCGTATACTCATGGGCCAGTTCGGACAGCTGCCGCATACAAGGAAGATTCCACAAGGCTTGGTGGTCAAGACAAAGACTCCTCCCCCACCGGCGTATTTGGCTAGGACTCTTGTTATCCTAGGCCTCTGGTGCATTATATAAACTAAGGCCAGGCTAGTCGATAGAGATAACATACAATCATACCATAGGCTAGCTTCTAGGGTTTAGCCTCTCTGATCTCGTGGTAGATCAACTCTTGTACTACTCATATTATCAAGAATAATCAAGCAGGACGTAGGGTTTTACCTCCATCAAGAGGGCCCGAACTTGGGTAAAACATCGTGTCCCCTGCCTCCTGTTACCATCCGCCTTAGACGCACAGTTCGGGACCCCCTACCCGAGATCCGCTGGTTTCGACACCGACATACACGCTCATAGAACAGCTGTATAGTGGCGCACAATGGGTTATCTACGCAGCTGCTCACAACAAACCGGCTCTAACCCTTATCAAGGATACGTTGGATAAACTATCGATGGTGCCTGCGCGGATCGAAGAGTTGAAAATATCAGTTGCAAGAGTCGGTGCACTTATTGTGCTAAACCGGGCCAAAGCGTGGCTAGTTGATCTTGAACCAGCAGACTTGGCAAACGGCTGTCTTGGCATAAAAGAAGATGGGTCACCCTTCACTGTAGATGACTTCGCCGCCCTTACAAGGTAAATGCGTTCTTTGGCTAGCAAACTGGCTGAAGACACTGATCTTACACATTACCAGCCGGTTTATGATGCCAATAATAAGAAGGTGAAAGCGCCAACTCATGATGCTCCAGACCTGACTCCTCTGATCCGTAAGCACACTTATGCCCCTAATGTTGAACCATCCACACTTATAAGTGACGAAGCTGTATTCAGAGCTTTAAATGGGATCGACTGGTCGACCACTGACTTCCAGCCATTGGGTGAAAAGGAGGCAGATGAACCGGTGCTGGACGAGCCGCAACCTTCAACTCAGCAAGGTCAAGAGTCATAAGCCGTGGGTCGGCTTAGCATCTGCTATCTGAAAAACTGCTAAGACAATTATTCATGTGGGGCATTAGATGCATTTGTAATAGGCTTAGTTAAACTCTTGATCTGCCATGCCATCGTGCATGTTTTGTTTTGCATGATACTACTAATCTGTCAAGTTGAAGATCTGCCACTTATATTTATGATTTCATCAAATGCGTGCTCCAGATTATTTATTGTACCTGCACACAGACACATGACAAGGATCCTGGCGGTTTACCACAGGACGGGTCATAATACCTTATAAACCACTGGTGGCTAAAGATAGTTCATAACCAGGGCCAGTTTAATCATGACCCTTAAAAAATATCATACATGTGATACACCGCCGGCTTAGCATACCAGCAGAATAAGGGTGAAAACCCAAAAGGTTGAGCATACAAAACTCTGTGCAAGTTGACACATACCGCCAGCTTAATACGCCATATGCCGCAAGGGGTAATATCCCAAACTTAGAGCATAGCACTTCCAAGCATATAAAATTATCATATCCTGGCGACTCAAAGTCTTAAAGCTAGGCGGGGTTAATAAACACCGGGTAGGTTCATGTATGAATCATAAAGCATAACCCTCCTTAGTTTTTAACCATGTATCAATATGTCATAGGAGAGGAAACTCGGGTTTTTAGGTGAATACACATGGCTTCCAAGCCTGGCTTTTAAGCCTATTACAAGGGTCATAAAAACTCTTGTCTGTTGAACAAAGAGCCACCAAGTAACATTATATTCCGGACGTATAAGCCGGATCAACAAGGGTAGTCAGAGCTATGCTCAATGAGCAGGAAACCCCCAAGTGATATATTTGTGAGATGTGCTCGTCGGGTACCTGTGTTTGAGTTGCGTTGTGCAACAAACTCCCTTTGGTCCCTGTAACTTGGCATCAAGCCTTTAAGTGATTATATAAAGTAATAATAAAGACTTAGTTTCGTAGAAACAAAATGACAGAGGCCCTGAATTATCAGGGATGCCGGCTTTATTATACTAATCATAATATATACATTGTCAAAATATGTACATCAGGCGAGCCAGGGGCTCAAGTATAGTAAGACCGAAGATGAGCAATATTCCACGGCCGGCGGGTCTCCTCCTCTGACGTGCATGAGTCCTTGCGGTCTCGAACATCGATAAGATAGTATGACCCATTGTTCAGATTTTTGCTGACCACAAAGGGCCCTTCCCAAGGTGGGGATAGCTTGTGCATATCAAATTGATCTTGGATAAGCCGGAGCACCAAGTCACCTTCTTGAAAGGTTCTGGTTTTAACCTGACGACTGTGATAACAGCGCAGATCTTGTTGGTAAATCGCCGAATGAGCCGCCGCAAGGTCACGCTCCTCATCTAACAGGTCAAGTGCATCCTGACGTGCTTTTTCATTGTCAGCTTCAACATAAGATGCCACACAGGGCGAGTCCCGACGGATGTCACTAGGGAGAACCGCCTCTGCTCCATAAACCATGAAGAAAGGCATGTAACCCGTAGATCTGTTGGGGGTAGTATTGATACTCCATAACACTGAGGGTAACACCTCCACCCAACAACCTGGCGTCCTCTACAAAGGAACCATAAGCCGGGGCTTGATGCCTCGTAGGATCTCTTGATTGGCTCTCGCAGCTTGACCATTAGACTAGGGGTGAGCTACTGATGATACACCAAGCCGGATATGCTCACATTGACAAAATTCTTCCATATCACCCTTGGATAGATTAGTGCCATTATCAGTTATGATGCTGTGGGGAAAACTGAGATGGAAAATCACCTTTTTGATGAATTGAACCACCGTCGCCGCGTCACATCTACTGACCGGCTCTGCCTCAACCCACTTTGTGAACTTGCCAACCGCCACCAGGAGGTGTGTATTTTTTATCTTGGGACCTTTTGAAAGGCCCAACCATATCAAGCCCCCAGACTACAAACGGCCAAGTAATTGGAATCATCCTCAATTCTTGAGCTGGCACATGAGCTCGACGTGAAAACTTCTGACACCCATCACATTTACTGACTAGATCTTCAATGTCAGCATGAGCCGTCAGCCAATAAAACCCATGAGGGAAATCCTTGGCTACAAGAGATTTAGAGCCGGCATGATGACCACAATCTCCTTCATGAATCTCTCGCAGAATTTCATAGCCTTCTTCAGGAGAAACACAACGTTGAAACGTCCCTGTAACACTACAATGATGCAACTCTCCATTGACAATAGTCATTGACTTAGGCCGCCGGGTTATCTACCTGGCCAAAGTTTCGTCCTTAGGTAACTCGCCCCGGGTCATATAAGCCAAATATGCAACCGTCCAATCAGGAATAGCATGAAGAGCCGCCATCAGTTGTGCCTCCGGGTCAGGAATAGCAAGATCCTCCTTTGTAGGCAACTTGACAGAAGGGTTATGCAGAATATCCAGGAAAATGTTAGGTGGCACCAGCTTACGCTGAGACCCTAACCGTCTTAAAGCATCAGTCGCCTCATTTTTCCTGCGATCCACATGTTCAACTTGATAACCCTTGAAGTGCCCAGCAATAGCATCAACCTCTCGACGATAAGCCACCATGAGTGGATCCTTAGAATCCCAAGTGCTAGAAACTTGCTGAGCTACCAGATCTGAGTCACTGAAGCACCTCACCCGGCTTAAGTTCATCTCCTTAGCCACCCGGAGACCATGGAGCAAGGCCTCATACTCAGTTGCATTGTTAGTACAAGGGAACATCAACCGGAGAACATAAGAAAATTTATCACCTCGTGGGGAAGTCAAGACAACTCCAGTCCCCGAGCCCTCCAATTGTCTAGACCCATCAAAGTGGATAGTCCAATATGTGTTATCTGGATTCTCCTCCGGCATCTGCAATTCTTTCCTATCATTGATTAAATCCACAAGTGCTTGAGACTTTATGTTTGTATGAGGCACATACTTTAAACCATGAGGTCCAAGCTCAATGGCCCACTTGGCTACCCGACTTGTGGCTTCTTTGTTTTGAATAATATCCCCTGAAGGAGCAGAACTAACCACAGTGATAGGATGACCCAAAAAATATTGCTTGAGCTTTCGACTAGCCATAAAAACCCCATACACCAGCTTCTGCCAATGTGGATACCTCTGCTTGGACTCAATAAGTACCTCACTGATGTAGTAAACCGGCCGTTGAACCGGACGCTCTTTCCCTGACTCCTTCCTTTCCACCACAATGGCTACACTGACAGCTCGACTATTGGCAGCCACATATAACAATAAAGGCGCTTTATCAATAGGAGCAGCAAGAACTGGCGGCTCAGCCAATTGTTTCTTCAAGGCCTCAAATGCCTGATTAGCAGCATCACTCCAGACAAAGTGATATGTCTTCTTCATCATCTGGTACAGAGGGATAGCCTTCTCACCTAACCGGCTTACGAACCGGCTTAAGGCCGCAATACGACACGCCAAACGCTGAACATCATTGATACATGCCGGTCTAGCCAGAGAGGTGATAGCCTTTATCTTCTCCGGGTTAGCCTTAATACCCCGTTCTGAAACTAGAAAACTCAAGAGCTTATCAGCTGGCACACCAAAAACACACTTGGCCGGGTTAAGCATCATCTTATTAACCCGGAGGTTGTCAAAGGTTTCCTTCAAATCATCAATCAGGGTCTCCTTCTTCATGGACTTTACCACAATATCATCCACATAGGCATGAACATTGCGCCCAATCTGATCATGAAGACAATTCTGCACACATCGTTGGTAAGTCGCTTGGGCGCTCTTGAGCCCAAAAGGCATAGACACATAGCAGAAGGCTCCAAACGGAGTGATGAAAGTTTTCTTCTCCTGGTCCTTAACTGCCATCTTAATCTAATGATAACCAGAATAAGCATCCAAAAAGCTCAGACGCTCACAACCCGCTGTAGCATCAATAATTTGATCAATACGAGGGAGAGCAAAAGGATCAGCCGGACAAGCTTTGTTTAAGTCCGTGTAGTCCACACACATACGCCAAGTGTCGTTCTTCTTAAGTACCAAGACCGGGTTAGCCAACCTCTCAGGATGAAAAACTTCAACAATAAACCCAACCGCCAAGAGCCGGGCCACTTCTTCACTGATGGCCTTACGCCTCTCTTCATTGAAACGATGAAGAAATTGCTTGACCGGTTTAAACTTTGGATCAATATTAAGAGTGTGCTCAGCGAGTTCCCTCGGTACACCTGGCATGTCAAAAGGTTTCCATGCAAAGATGTCCCGGCTCTCAAGGATGAACTCGACGAGCGCGCTTTCTTATTTCGGATCCAGATCAGCACTGATGTTGAACTGCTTGGATGAATCGCCAGGAATGAAATCAACTAGCTTAGTGTCATCTGCCGATTTAAACTTCAAGACTGGATCATGCTCCATAGTTGGCTTTTTCAAAGATGTCATATCTGCCGGGTCAAGTTGTCTTTATAAAAATTTAACTCCTCTATTGCGCAGACAGACTCAGCATAAGCACCGTCACCTTCTTCACACTCCAAAGCTATATTGCGACTCCCATGCACTGTTATAGTGCCCTTGTGACCCGACATCTTTAGCTGCAAATAAACATAACAAGGCCTTGCCATGAACTTAGCATAAGTCGGCTGCCCAAATAGAGCATGATAAGGGCTCTTGATTTTAACCACTTCAAAGGTCAACGTCTCAGATCTGGAATCATGATCATCTCCAAAAGCAACCTCTAGAGATATTTTACCAACCGGATATGCCGACTTACCAGGCACCACACCGTGAAAAACAGTATTCGACGACTTAAGATTTTTGTCCGTCAATCCCATGCGATGAAAAGTTTCATAGTAAAGGATATTGATGATGTTGCCTCCATCCATGAGCACCTTGGTGAATTTGTATCCTCCAACCTGGGGTGCTACCACCAACGCCAAGTGACCCGGATTATCCACCTGGGGCAGGTGATCCTCACGACTCCACACAATGGGTTGTTCAGACCATCGTAAGTAACGGGGAACCGCCGGCTCAATAGCGTTCACTGCCCTTTTATGGAGCTTCTGATCCCGCTTGCATAAACTTGTGGTGAAAATGTGGTACTCCACACTATTCAATTGCTTCGATTTACTCTAATAACCAGATTGTTGTTGCTAATTCCTCTGATTGCTCTGTTGGTTGTAACCACCCTGATTACCTTGGCCTTGAAAACCAGAATTAGAGCCGCCACCACCGTAACCCGGACCGTGAGAGCCGGAACCTGAGCCGCCGCCTGGCCCACAATTGTCTTGAAAAAGATTGGAATTTCTGTACTCCTTCATAATGAAGCAATCCTTCCAGAAGTGAGTGGATGGCCTATCCCGTGTACCATGCCTTGGACAGGGCATATTCAGCTGCCGCTCAAGATCAAAGCCTGACCCCCCAATCTGTGGAGGTGGCTTTCCTTTACGACGCTGTCCATTATTCTGCGTATTGGTGTTAGCCACAAAATCCAATTATTATCAACTTTGCGCTTACCGTTGCCTCCCTGACTCGCCGGGTTATGCTGCTGTCATGTGTTACCGCTACTCTTCTTTCCCTTTCCCGGCTTTTCATCAGACTCGGGGTCCTTGGTACCATCAGAGTCGGCATACTTAACTAGAGCTGCCATCAGCTCCCCCATGTCATTGCAGTGGCGTTTGAGCCGCCCTAACTTCTGCTTAAGGGGCATAAAACGACAATTCTTCTCTAACATCAAGGCTGCTAAGCCGGCATTGATACGATCCAATGAATGCAGGATAATCGAGACCCGGCGCACCCAATGGGTTGTTGACTCGCCTTCTTCTTGGATACAGGAATACAGATCCACAATCGACATAGGATGTTTGCATGTATCTTTAAAATTCTGGATAAACCGGGCTTTTAACTCGGCCCACGATCCAATGGAGTTAGCAGTCAACCCTTTCAACCAAGTGTGGGCCGTCCCTCCCAACATCATCATGAAGTACTTAGCACATGCAGCATCATCAACATCCAACAGCTCCATTGCCGTCTCATAACTCTCCACCCACGCTTCAGGGGGTAAGTCAGCTGTATAGTTAGGCACCTTACGAGGATCCTTGAAATCCTTAGGAAAAACGCACGTTGTGCAAATCTGGCACCAAACATGGCACTCCCAAGGTTCTGGAGGTTACCCCTATCTCCACCGAAGTTGTTGGATAAACCGGAGATCGTTGATGAGCCCCTCGCTGAGCCACCAGATCAGCTTCCCGACGTGCTTTGCCCTGGTCCACCAAATCCTGAGCATTAGCATCACTGCGCGCCGGGTCATGTCCACGAGGCTGGTTACGGTGTCGGTCACTACTTGAAACGGCTGGTGAGTCAATGTGTCTGCTATAACTCTGGCTTAGGCGAGGGGTTGAATGAATCCTCTCATGACTATAAGAATAAGCCTCCTGCTATACTAATGCTGTCTGAAGAAGCTCTCTAGCCCTCCGTGTTTCAACCGCAGCTGGAGACTCACCTTCAACTGGGAGAGCTGCCAACCGTGTCGCCGCAGCGATCGTATTATCCAAAGGGTTAGAACACTGACCCGGTGGCGTCGGCACATATTGTGGTGGGATATTATTCAAACGAGGCGGATCCGTTGTGCATGGTTGAGCCGGCGCTCCAGTCCCAGGCGCGGCCATCACCCGATTTACCCCTGGCGGGTCACTGGTCCCTGCACCAGGTGTGTTGAAGAGATTCCTCGCCTCGTAAACCAGAGGCAGAGGACTCTGGTGCCTTCTTCTCATGACTTCGTTTGACGCGTTCTGATCCAACAAGAGCTGGAAGGAATCAGCCTGGATCCATTGTGCATGAGCATCTAGAGCAGCTCGCTCCATAGTTATCCTCGCGTCCTTCAGCCGCCAGATCTCCCTTAGCCTGAGCTATCTCATCTCGCAGTTTCGCAACTTCCGCGTTATGTTGAGCTTGATTTTATGGATTAACCTCTGCTATTAACAATGTGGTCAAGGTGTCCAATAAGTCGGACAAGACCTGAGCCGGCGAGCACACAGGGCCTCCTGCCCCGGCCATCGTTGATGTTGCTCACCCAGAAATCATTGCCGCTGCAGTCATAGAATTCTGCCATGGCTGTGTACCGACCATGAAAATCGCCACCCGGTTCGGCGGCCCATAGGGGTCCGGAATACTATCGCCATCGGAACAGCCCCCAAGCCTGTCGTTGAAAGTGCAACTATCCCTAGGTGGTTTTGGTAATTCATAACAACATATAGCTCATTGAGCTAATGCTATTCCAAGATGATTATTTCAGGAAAGCTCAATGATTGGCATGGCATGGATGGTGAAAGTGGAACCCTCAAAATGCTAAGGACAAAGGATTGGCTCAAGCTCAAAAGCTCAAGACTCTTCATTTTATATTTTAGTGATCCAAGATCACATTGAGTCTTTAGGAAAAGCCAATACTATCAAGGAGGGATGAGGTGTTGCTTAATGAGCCTCTTGCTTCATGTGCTTAGTGATATGCTCCAAAACCCTCAACTACTTTCCCATATCCACATATGAACTAAACCCTAAGCCAAACTCGGTCATACCGATTCTTTCTATCCGGCACCACCGAGTTTCACTTGTCATAAGCCACTGCCAAACCCTAGCAATTCGGTTCTACCGATAGGGATCTCGGTCTCACCGAGATGGGATTGCAAACTCTCTGTTTCCCTTTCGTAACTTTTCGGTCTCACCGAAAGAGCGAATCGGTCCCACCGAGATTGCAATGTAAATTCAGTGTTTCCTTTTTGTAACTTTTTGGTCTCACCGAAAGAGCAAATCGGTCCCACCGAGTTTGCCTGACCAACTCTCTGGTTAGCTAATTACCAAATTCGGTCTCACCGAGTTTGTGTAATCGGTCTCACCGAGATTATGTTATGCCCAAACCCTAACCATATCGGTCCTACTGAGTTGCATGTCAGTCCCACCGAAAATCTCTAACAGTCACTAGGTTTACCTTTTTGGTCCGACCGAGTTTGTTGATTCGGTCCCACCGAGATTGGAAAACTGTGTGTAATGGTTGGATTTTGTGTGGAGGCTATATATACCCCTCCACCTCCTCTTCATTCGTGGAGAGAGCCATCAGAACACATACACAATTCCAACTCATATGTTCTGAGAGAGAACCACCTACTCATGTGTTGAGACCAAGATATTCCATTCCTACCATATGAATCTTGATCTCTAGCCTTCCCCAAGTTGCTTTCCACTCAAATCTTCTTTCCACAAAATCCAAATCCTATGAGAGAGAGTTGAGTGTTGGGGAGACTATCATTTGAAGCACAAGAGCAAGGAGTTCATTACCTACACACCATTTGTTACTTCTTGGAGAGTGGTGTCTCCTAGATTGTCTAGGTGTCACTTGGGAGCCTCCGACAAGATTGTGGAGTTGAACCAAGGAGTTTGTAAGGGCAAGGAGATTGCCTACTTCGTGAAGATCTACCGCTAGTGAGGCAAGTCATTCGTGGGCGATGGCCATGGTGGGATAGACAAGGTTGCTTCTTCGTGGACCCTTTGTGGGTGGTTGCTTCTTCGTGGACCCTTCGTGGGTGGAGCCCTCCGTGGACTCGCGCAACCGTTACCCTTTGTGGGTGGAGCCCTCCATGGACTCGCGCAACCGTTACCCTTCATGGGTTGAAGTCTCCATCAACGTGGATGTAGGATAGCACCACCTATCCGAACCACGGGAAAAACATCCGTGTCTCCAATTGCGTTTGAATTCTCCAAACCCTTCCCTTTACATTCTTGCAAGTTGCATGCTTTACTTTTCGCTGCCAATATACTCTTTGCATGCTTGCTTGAATTGTGTGATGATTGCTTGACTTGTCCTACAATAGCTAAAATCTGCCAAGAACTAAAATTGGGAAAAGGTTAAGTTTTTACTTGGTCAAGTAGTCTAATCACCCCCCTCTGGACATACTTTCGATCCTACAAGTGGTATCAGAGCTTTGGTCTCCATTTGCTTTGATCTCCATAGCTTTTGGTGGTCATAGCCTTGGTTTCACAACCTAGGAGAGTATGGCGTCTAGGGAGGGAAATTATCACCGTAGAGGTCCTTACTTTGATGGTACTAATTTTGCTAGTTGGAAGCATAAAATGAAAATGCATATTTTTGGACATAACCCCACTGTTTGGGCTATTGTGTGTGTTGGTTTGCAAGGTGACTTCTTTGATGGGAAAGAACCAAACCGTGAAGCTACCGCGGATGAGTTGAAGATGTTGCAATACAATGCTCAAGCTTGTGATATTCTCTTCAATGGATTGTGCCCCGAAGAATTCAACAAAATCAGCCGTCTTGAGAATGCAAAGGAAATTTGGGACACTTTGATTGATATGCATGAAGGTACCGACTCCGTCAAGGAATCCAAGTTGGATGTGCTTCAAAGTCAACTTGACAAGTTCAAAATGAAGGATGGTGAAGGTGTCGCTGAAATGTACTCTAGGCTTGCTCTCATCACAAATGAGATTGCCGGCTTAGGAAGTGAAGAGATGACCGATAGATTCATCATCAATAAGATTCTAAGAGCCTTGGATGGAAAATATGATACCGTGTGCACATTGATCAAAATGATGCCCAATTACAAAGATCTCAAGCCAACGGAGGTGATTGGAAGAATTGTTGCTCATGAGATGTCACTTAAGGATAAAGAGGAACTTCACAACAAATCAAGTGGTGCCTACAAAGCCTCATGTGAAGCCCCTACATCATCAAGTGAGAAACAAGACTTCAATGAAGAATTGAGCTTAATGGTGAAGAACTTCAACAAGTTCTACAAGAGTAGAAGCAAAGATAGAAGCTTCAAGTCAAGGTCCTACAATGACAAAAGATCTTCTAGTCAAGAGCGAAACTGCTACAGTTGTGGAAGACCCGGACACTATTCCAATGAGTGTACGGCTCCCTACAAGAGAAGAGAAGATTCTCCAAAAAGAAGAAGCAAAGAATCACCACCAAGAGAGAGAAGGAGTAGAGATGATCGTTATGAACGAAGATACTCACGGAGAAGCAAGGATTCGGAAAGGAAGGAAAAATCATCAAGGAGCTACACAAAACGAAGACATCAAGCTCATGTTGGTGAATGGGTATCCGGCTCCGACTCCGACAGCCACTCCGAGAGAAGTTATCACTCCGACTCCGAAGATACTCAAGATGAAGGTGTTGCCGGTCTAGCACTCGTGTCAACCAACTCCTACGACATATTTGACTCACCAAATGAAGGAATTGGAAGATGCTTCATGGCCAAAGGTCCTAAGGTAACACACCCCGAGTATGTTGATTTCAATAGTGATGAAGATGACTTGTTAGGTGATGATTTGCTTGCTGACAACTCTAGTGATGAATAATATGATGAAAAGTCAATTAATCATGCTAATCAAGATAAAACGAATGAAAATTATAAGGAGAAGATTGAGGCTCTAACTAAAGAACTAAACACTCTTAAGTTAGCTCATGAAACTATCTTCGAAGATCATCGAGAACTTTTAAGAGCTCATGAGAAATTACGCTTTGAAAAGCTCAATCTTGAGCAAGAGCATGAGTTCTTAAAAGCAATCAATGATGATCTTCGCAAGAAAAGTTCTTCTTACATTGCCAAGCGTTTACTCTTATCCACTTACATGCCTCAAGTCAAGCCTAGTAACAAGAACAAGAAAGATTCTTCCTCTAGCAGTAACAATGATCATGCTAAATCCAATATTGTTGCTTCTAGTAGTTCTCTTGATTCCACTAATGATTCTCTTAGCCAAGTTACACTTGAGCAAGAAAATAGCTTATTGAAGGGAATTGTAGAGAAAGGAGTGTACAAAAGCCTTGCCGGGAGTAAGCAATTCGAGGAAATTGTGCGCAAGCAAGGAATGCACCGGAAGAATCAAGGTGTTGGTTTTGAACGAAAGTTCAATGCCAATGGAGTTGAGTGGGAAGAAGATCAATACCCCAAGACAAAGTTTGTTCCTCAACAAGAGAAGTATGATACTTCTTTCAAGGGGACACAAGCTCAAGATGATCTTCCACCACAAGACTACAAGCAAAAAGGCAAGGACAAGCTTCAAGAGGAAATTGATGCATTTGAAGAAGCTCCTAAGACCTTAGTCAAGTGGATTCCCAAGACTACTTCAAGTTCCACTTCATCAAGTACGACTACAACTCCAAGGATTCCCATCAAGATGGTGTGGATCCAAAATAAGAACAACTAGAGAGTTCTTGAGGGTGACTCCGCCAACATACTTCACTCTTATCATTTTGGCAAGAACAAGTGCAATCAACTTCCACATCTTGCACTAGTTCAAGGAGTCACAAACCCTCTTGTTGGTAAGACAAGGGACAAGGTAACCTAAAAGTTTTCATGGACATCATCTTGTGTGTGCATCACTCTATGTCTATGGATATCCTTGTTTGTTCCTTGTGGGACTAACCCATGTAGGTATTGAAAGTGCAATTCACTCAAATGGATAGCTCCAAGTGATCTACATCAACATTGAGCATCCACATCTTCAACATCTACATGAAGTCATCATCGACAAAACCCGAGGTTAGTTCATCCCTCTAAGGGGGGATATCACATCTAGGGGGAGCTTTAATCTAAGACTTGAGCTAAAGCAACTCTAAAGATGTGAACACAACAATGCTTTATGTAAAAGTGGTAACCCCACTTGAGCTTAAACGACGAGTATGACCTATGATCAAGTGTTCTCACTTGACTCCTAAGTCAATATACTCATATATAGATGACCTTGTCATCGCAAATTGCTTGATAGATGCTAGAATTGGTTGTGCATGCCTTGTCACATATTTCATTTGCCATCTTATTGTGTGAGCATGCTGGTTGCATATTTTACTCATTCGAGGACATCCACTTGTTGTTTTGATTGTTTGGTTTTATTTCCTTTTGCCAAGTGGATGGACAAGAATGCCTAAGAACCTCCTCTAGCTATCTATGCTTTTCTCATCTCAAACTCTATTCATGCTACATCACAAAATTTGATCAAGTCAGATTCGAACCACTCTGTGTGAGGAGCGCTCGGAGTCCCCGATTCGTCATAGACTTAAACTTCCAAAACCTCTTTATGATTCTCGGTCTGACCGATACCCTACTTTCGGTCCTACCGAGATCATTAAGTTGATCTAGGTTTTCGATCTCGGTGCAACTGATTTGAACCATTCGGTCACACCGAGTTGCAACAACTGTATACAGTTTCGCATCTCGGTGCCACCGAGTTGTTCCACTCGGTCACACCGACAGGGTCGGGCTATATACAGTCACAGGCAAAAATTTGGAAATTTCTCCGAACCCCTTCGCCCGCGCGATAGCCTGCTCTGCCAACTTGGTCTCCGGATCGTCTCCTCGCCGCCAGCCGCCTCCAGTCGCTGGTCTCCATCGCTGTCAACGGAATTCAACCCCACCGTTGCCGCCGTAGCGAGTCTCCGCCGAACTAGGGTATGGACTCGATCACAGTGCTATTCCCCGTCCGATTCCTAGCACATTGTGTTCTTAATGATTCTTGCCATGATTGAAACACTCCTATCCAGTCAATGCGTTCGTAGATTAGTTTTGATTCGAAAATTTTAGGGTTAGGTTTCCGCCGAAACCATCTCGGACCCACCGAGTTAAAAAACTCGGTCCCACCGATTTGGCTTATGCCATTGCACAAGTGAGACTCGGTCTGACCGAGAATTACTTAACGGTGTGACCGATTTTGGAACTTTGTGAAACCCTAGCAGTCTCGGTGCCACCGAACTGTGACTCGGTCCAACCGAGTTCACTAGTTTAGGGTCCAAAACTGCTTCGGTATCACCGAGTTTAAAAATCGGTAGATCCGAGATGATTTCAGTGGGAAACTAAAACTAAGTTTTTGGATCATTCTTTTGCAAAAATCTCTGCATTTTGTGATGCTCATCTATTCTACCTCATCTATAAACTATTCACAGGGTCAGCAGACAGCTTGTTCATCATGTCAGATTAGAGTGACAGCCAGAATGTGTCAGAACAGCAAGTGCACATGAGTGAGGGCACTAGTCCCTCAAGTTCTTCTGATGAAGGCAGCAGAAGTACCCCAAGCAATTTGCCAAAAGCTGCCACCAGACAGAGGAAGAAGAGAACTTCAGATTCTGAGGATGAAGATTATGTGGCAGAGGAAGAGGAAGCCATATCAAAGAGAGTTGAGCCAGCACAGGGCACAAAGCCAGGGTTAAAGATCAAAAGGCCAGCAGGCAGGCAGCCTATGTCAAAGGCCAGAGCTTCAACTGAGAAGCCCACTCCCTTAGAGCCAGTTGCTGCTGAAGGCAAGAAGAGGAAGGAAAGGGTGAAGAAAACCATAGCCAGAGTGCTTGGAAAGGCTTCCATCATGGAAGAAGAGGAAGAAGAAGAGGTTGCTGCACCAGCACCTAAGGCACCCAAGCTAATGGGTGATGCTATCAAATCAGGGGCTGCTACATCCAAGCCCAAAGAAGCACCCAAAGCTGCCTCCAAACCCAAGTCTGCACCAAAGAGAAATACAAGGAGCATCCCAGCTACTGAGAAGAACAAGGCCCCAGTGCCTGAAGCTGCAGAAGAAGAGGAAGAGAATGTTCTGAGAAAGCTCAAGCCCAAGATCCCAGACCACAACGATGCTCATCCTGTGGCTGAGGATATGAAACTCGGGAGAGATTCAGGGCTCAGGAAGTGGAGAGAAGCAGACCCGTATGCTTCAAGGAGGAGGACTGCTGTTGACTACAGATTTCACACCAAGGAACAGCAGGACTTCTATGAGACAGTGCTACTTCATAAGAAGCCCATAGTTTGTGACATGAGATGGGTTGATTGGGAGTACATCAAGCACAATGAAGAACACTACCTTGGAGTGTATGACAGCTTCAATGCTTGTGGAGTAGCAGACTTTGTTGGGCAGAAGCTCACAAAGTGGAATGAGGAGCTTTTCATGCAGTTCTACTCCACAGCACATTTTTATCCAGATGGTAGGATAACATGGATGTCTGAAGGTACGAGGTACCAATCTACAGTTGTTGAATGGGCTCAGCTGATTAATGCCCCAGAAGAGCAAGCAGATGACTTGGACATTTATGCCAAGAATAAGATGGATCATAACTCAATGTCAAACATGTACAAGGAGATCCCAAACGAGGCACTTGATACTTTCAAGTTTGGGTCTGTGCATTATCTTCTGTCAGGGCTGCCAACCATCAATTGGATACTGAGGCACACCGTGTTGCCCAAGATGATCAGAGGCCATGCGATCAATTTGCTTCATATATTTGATGTGCCACAGAAGTTCAAGGTGATGAGCCTCATGGTAGAGACCATTAAGAGGACAGCAGCTGATCAGAAGAGGAGCTGTGGATATGCCCCTCAAATTCAGGAGCTCATTAACTCCAAGATGGGCACGGGCATATACTTATTGGACAAGGAACACCTGCCCATCCGTCCAGATTTTGAAGATAATCAAGTTGTTATAACTGAGAATGAACCATCGTCTGCACAAGCACAAGCAAAGAAGGAGAAGGCAAGGAAGGAGAAAGCTGCCAAGATGCCTACTCAAGAGGAGGCATCTGAATATTTCCTGAAAACCAAACAAGAGCAGCTTGGTTACTTGATTGCATCCACCCTGCGGATTGAGCAAGGACTATCCACCCTAACTCAGAACCAGGCAAGCTTAGAGAGGATCATGGAACAAAAGTTCTATGACTTGGATGTCAAGGTGACAGAGATTCAAACTGCAGTGGAGCAGCTCCAAGATGACATGCAGGAGAGGAGAGGCAGGACTACAACTGATGCCTTTGCCAGAGTGCCATGAGGTCCGAGGTCGTCTGCAGTTCCAGTTGCTGACCCCAGAGCCACCACGACTGCACCAGCTACAGCCTCAGTTCCACCAGCTCCAGCATCTACTTCAGCCTCAACTCCAACCACGTCTACAGAAGGCTTCGTCCTTGGAGTGCTCCAGACTCCACCACCACCTGAAGATCAAGCCTGAGAGTCGATCTAGCACTATGCATTTTCTAGGAACTTTTTGGTAACTTGTTGCCAAAGGGGGAGAAAATGTATAGATCATAGGCTTCGAGAGAGAGTGTGTTGCTTTTATTCTCTCTTGCTTTATTTGGTGGTTTTTTCGAACTTTGTTTGCTTTTGAGTGGTTGAGATACTATGCTTGAGAGACATTGATGATCATGTGTTTGATCATAAGCTACACTTAATGTTTGCTTAATGCTATTATCTTATCTATCTTATGTGATCATTCACTTTTCTTGGTGATGAGTGCATGTATTTCATTCTTATCATTTTAAGCGCTCCACCAAGATGTATGTGACATCGAAGAGTAACCCATGACTCTAACTCTTTGTGCATTTGCAGTCCAAAGCAAATTTTAAATATGCACAAATTTAGGGGGAGCTCTTACTTGTCACATACTTCTCAAAGCGACGATATATTTCATGCTTATTATCTTTTGTCGAAGCTTTGATCTATATGTTGTCATCAATTACCAAAAAGGGGGAGATTGAAAGTGCAACTATCCCTAGGTGGTTTTGGTAATTCATAACAACATATAGCTCATTGAGCTAATGCTATTCCAAGATGATTATTTCAGGAAAGCTCAATGATTGGCATGGCATGGATGGTGAAAGTGGAACCCTCAAAATGCTAAGGACAAAGGATTGGCTCAAGCTCAAAATCTCAAGACTCTTCACTTTATATTTTAGTGATCCAAGATCACATTGAGTCTTTAGGAAAAGCCAATACTATCAAGGAGGGATGAGGTGTTGCTTAATGACCCTCTTGCTTCATGTGCTTAGTGGTATGCTCCAAAACCCTCAACTACTTTCCCATATCCACATATGACCTAAACCCTAAGCCAAACTCGGTCATACCGATTCTTTCTATCCAGTGCCACCGAGTTTCACTTGTCATAAGCCACTGCCAAACCCTAGCAATTCGGTTCTACCGATAGGGATCTCGGTCTCACCGAGATGGGATTGCAAACTCTCTGTTTCCCTTTCGTAACTTTTCGGTCTCACCGAAAGAGCGAATCGGTCCCATCGAGATTGCAACGTAAATTCAGTGTTTCCTTTTTGTAACTTTTCGGTCTCACTGAAAGAGCAAATCGGTCCCACCGAGTTTGCCTGACCAACTCTCTGGTTAGCTAATTACCAAATTCGGTCTCACCGAGTTTGTGTAATCGGTCTCACCGAGATTACGTTATGCCCAAACCCTAACCATATCGGTCCTACCGAGTTGCATGTCAGTCCCACCGAAAATCTCTAACGGTCACTAGGTTTACCTTTTCGGTCCGACCGAGTTTGTTGATTCGGTCCCACCGAGATTGGAAAACTGTGTGTAACGGTTGGATTTTGTGTGGAGGCTATATATACCCCTCCACCTCCTCTTCATTCGTGGAGAGAGCCATCAGAACACATACACAATTCCAACTCATATGTTCTGAGAGAGAACCACCTACTCATGTGTTGAGACCAAGATATTCCATTCCTACCATATGAATCTTGATCTCTAGCCTTCCCCAAGTTGCTTTCCACTCAAATCTTCTTTCCACAAAATCCAAATCCTATGAGAGAGAGAGTTGAGTGTTGGGGAGACTATCATTTGAAGCACAAGAGCAAGGAGTTCATTACCTACACACCATTTGTTACTTCTTGGAGAGTGGTGTCTCCTAGATTGGCTAGGTGTCACTTGGGAGCCTCCGACAAGATTGTGGAGTTGAACCAAGGAGTTTGTAAGGGCAAGGAGATCGCCTACTTCGTGATGATCTACCGCTAGTGAGGCAAGTCCTTCGTGGGCGATGGCCATGGTGGGATAGACAAGGTTGCTTCTTCGTGGACCCTTTGTGGGTGGTTGCTTCTTCGTGGACCCTTCGTGGGTGGAGCCCTCTGTGGACTCGCGCAACCGTTACCCTTTGTGGGTGGAGCCCTCCGTGGACTCGCGCAACCGTTACCCTTCGTGGGTTGAAGTCTCCATCAACGTGGATGTAGGATAGCACCACCTATCCGAACCACGGGAAAAACATCCGTGTCTCCAATTGCATTTGAATTCTCCAAACCCTTCCCTTTACATTCTTGCAAGTTGCATGCTTTACTTTCCGCTGCCAATATACTCTTTGCATGCTTGCTTGAATTGTGTGATGATTGCTTGACTTGTCCTACAATAGCTAAAATCTGCCAAGAACTAAAATTGGGAAAAGGTTAAGTTTTTATTTGGTCAAGTAGTCTAATCACCCCCCCCCCTCTCTAGACATACTTTCGATCCTACAGTCGTCTTGAAACTGATACAATGAAGTAGTCTCGCCTGTGGATGACTCACCATCAAAATAGATGGCTGTCTCACCGCCAGACACGGATCCTTCCTCAAATTCCGCCCCATGGATGAATCCAATGAAGGCGTGCTTCACGGCGGGTTGAACCCGAGCGGGTCGTGCACGTTGAGCCATCTCGATGATGTCAGTGCAGATGTCCGACTCAGGGCCCGGTTCGCCGATCTTGCCGATGAAGACGTGGATTCTGCCGAAGGGGACCCGGTACACGTACTCGATCGAGCCGGCCTCGGGGCCCCAGCCTGCGTCATCATGTCGAGCTTGCCGTGACGACTCTTGGTCATCCGACCCACAACGTATCCCTTGATCCCTTAGAAGCTGCCCTGTAAGAACTCGAAACCACCGTGCGTTGGCCCCACGGTGGGTGTCGACTGTCGTGGAATTGTCACGGCAGATTCCTAGTGTGAGGACTTGGTCGTGGAGCCATCGCAACTGGGTTAGCTTAAAGGGGTTAAATGGGACAAAGGACACAAGGAGTTTATACTAGTTTGGCCCCTTGCGGTGAAGGTAAAGGACTAATCCAGTTTGAGGTGGTATTGATTATGTTTCGATTACCAGGGAGCAAATATGCTTAACCTAGATTTCGATCTGTTGTCTCTTGCCCTAAGTCGCTGTCGGGTCGTCCCTTTATATACACAGGTTGACGCCCAGCACCTTACAGAGTCCCAACCATCTCATAAACAACGTGTCCGGCTCGGTGACTTAACTGTACATGCCTTATAATACAAGTTACACATATATGGCGGTTTACACTTGTTTGGGCCTTAAGTCGCCTTCGGGCTTCAGGTCCTCGATGAGTCTACATATTGGACTACCGTTTTAAGCATCTTCATGGGCTTTGTCTTGATGAACCTCCAGGGGCTTAACCCGGCCCCTCCTGGGCGGGTTAACCCAATAGTTATATCCCCAACACTTACCATGTGTACATACCTATGTTCGCCCTTCAATAATCAATGGCTAGAATAATATGCTCACAAAAATTTTGCCCACGGAACATGTGTATATAACATTGCATGGTTTGTTAGTTTCCTTGAAGAATTTGTTTGTGAGGATTGAACATGATTACATAACATGCATGATATGGTAGTTTGCTCTGAAGAATCGATTGTGAGATAACATGAGTATAACCATGCATGGCACTTCTATATTTTCGAACCCAGTATACATTTCCCTGTATTTTCCTCCCAGTTCCAACAGGGACATATCAATGTTGTTTCTTGCATTATCCTACCCATACTCTGAACAATGCTGATCTTACATTAACAATGCATGTCCTTTTTGATATAATACAATGTCCCTACACCTACTGCCCTTTGTAATCACACCACCTTTGCCAAAAACAGTGAAGCACAACTGGTTCCTCGCTCGATCAGATGGCGGCAAAAGACTGATGATCATTCGGACACATGAGCCAGAAAAGTTATATTGCAAAAAACCCACTGTATGCAAGCACCATGAAATATGTGAGTATCCGAACAGTGGCTCTTACGTCTATGAGCAGGATACTAGCTTGTTGGGGCCTTCAGGATTTTTGAGTTGGAGGCGGGTAAATAGCCTTGGTTCACACTCTCTGTTTTTCGGACTCAATTATCCGATTAACCAGGAGATCACCGTTGGCAAGGACCTTGATGGCAGAGAGGCTCTGTTTCCTATGGAAAACTGTGTCTACCCAGCGAGCCCTATGAGTTCGGGAGCAAACTCCCCTGATTGTCAATGATATAGCCTGCAGCCAAAAGAAGGTGAGAATGACAAAGGCATCTGGATTAACTTTGATCCTTGGATGTGTCGAGTCCGACAGGTAGTGATGTGGTTCAAACCTTCAGGTTGATAGGTAATTGGGCTGTTCCGTCGAAAGGGTGGAGTACTAGTGTCTCCGGATCACTGCGGCTGAACCGGGGCTGCAAATTATGATGGTGTTGGATCATCCCTCTTCAAATGACTTGTTGTCTTTGCTGCTTGTTCTAGATGGGTAGTTCTCTCTTTTGTTATGCATATTCCTTGTCATTTGATCATCCTCGTCTATGTCACTCTTACTATGTAATAGTTGCCTCTATTTAGAATGTCATTCTCATCTGGATCATGAGAGTCTGAGCGCTGCAGATGGGTGCGTTTTGGTGGTGTGGCAAGACTTCTTATGAACTATCATGTCTTGTTGTTTATGTCAATAGTAGTCACTAGTCAGTGTTTGAATGTTGTATATATCATTGTTTCGAACTGTTTATTATCTCGAACTTCTGGTGGGCTAAATGAGGGCATCACCATTCTCCAGTGTTCAGAGTATATCTCCTTTTTTCAAGTTATAATTTGAGCCCAATGTGTTTTCGATGATGTACACTTGTTTGGGCCAGTGAAGGTGTCGTTGAATATGGGCAGAGTAGTAACGCAATGCCAAATAGGTCAATTATGACTCTCAATCCGGGCTCTCAAAAGATCCTAAAAAAGGCCGGGCTCTCAAAAAAAGAAAGAATAGGGACTCTTAGGCCGATATGTGGGCGCCACCGGTGTTTTCGTGCGCTTGCGCGCTGAGAGCATATTGGCGCGTGCTCGAAATTCATGCTACCTTTTCATCCCCAATCTCCCACCCCTCCCCCACCTCTGGAATCTCAATTCCTACTCCAGTTCCCCCAAATCCCCCTCCTGTACTCCCTGTACTCAAGCGCACTATCATGTCGCCGGTCAATGCGGATCTCCGACCCGAAGATCCTGAGGTCTGTCCTGCCTTCGGGCGCTGCGTGCTGTCGCTCAATAGTGGCATGGCGGCGCTTGACGACCAGTTTGTTGGCAAAGTGCTGATGGTAACCATCAACGGCGATCGACCTCCCATCTCACCGGATGACCTTGTCAAAGCTCTTGGCATTACGCATGGCATCCAAATAAGTGACTTGCTTGTCGAAGTCTATCCGCTACCGGTTGATTTCTTCGTCAGGTTCCGGACAACTTTCGACTGCAGTCGTGTGTTTGAATCTTCCCGATGTTTGTTCTGTGATGGCGCGCTTGTGAGCTTTGATCGGTGGCACCCAGGATGGGGCTCGGTGCCCTCTGAGCTTGAGTTTTTAACAATTCTTACCTTCCATGGCATGCCTCGACATGCTTGTAACAGCGAGTCCATGATTGAGCTTATCAACAACCTTGGAGGTGAGCTTGTAAGTATGTTTGTTCCTCCAGACAGCTAGGCTCTGACGGTTATGGCATGGATGAAGAAGCCATCCACCATATCGAAGGTGATTGGTGTTGAGATACCAATGTAGGAACCGGGGTTATACTATTCGTCGCCACCAAGGCCGCCGCGGACCACGTTAGGGATGTACCTGTATCGAGTGTTCATGCATGTCGAAGAAGTGATCAATCCATCAATCGAAGTCCTGCCGCCGCCGCTGGTGCCTGGGTCCATCGATGACGTCCATTACAAGAGTTAACGTCAGACTTTCCCCGTGTTTCTCAGAATGATAGATGGCACTGGGCCTACTCCATCGCATGACGGAGGCCACTGCTTCTTTGGGAGAAGAGGCAGGGCTGGCTGCCTGGATGTGCTCTAATTTGAGGTAACAACTGAATCTTGTCAGATACTGTACTAGTTAAATCCAAGCTATGGGTGTGAAGCACTGATGTGCCAGTACATTTGATTGCGACATGTTCTATTTTTTTACCTGAACTTTTTTTAGAAAGGGTTGTACGTCAACTTAATGTTCTAGCAGAACTTATATATTGTGTTGTCTATCTGTTGCACAACATTCAAGTTATTTCCCCGTCATTGATAAAGACGATGAACCGTTATGTACGAGTTCATTGGTTTCAACATAGCCCTACCCGTAGCGATCCCTGCCGCCTACGTGAAATTTTTGTATGCAAGTTCAGTGTGCTATGATGTTCTATATGATTGTGTCAACTATATAAGTTTTTACTGAGCATCATCAATGCATATGGTTGAAAGATGTATTTACGAGCATCGACCGATGGGTTTCTCGCTCTCTCTCTATCTCTCTCTCATACACACATGCGCGAGCACACACACACACACGCGCGTGCACACATGCACAAGTGGGACCCGTTGAATTATTTCTTCGCTCGTGATAGCTTTTAATTAGGTTCCACTGTACTCTAACTTTTTTCTTAAGTTATTAATTGAGCTCAGTGATTTCAATAAGTTGTACAAAAGCCTTGTTTGGGCCTTTCCGGCATCGTTGAATGTGGGCTGAGTAGCCATGTAAGGTTGTACTGTACTACACAGGCCTTTTTTCAACATCAGCAATGCGACTGGGCCGACAGTTGTACACAATTTGGGTCAACCTTTTCTTCCCCGCCCCGCTGGGCTGCAAATCTTTCCTAGGAGGGATATATTAGGCTTAACAAAAAATGGGCTTTAAGAAATAATAAATGGGATGTAATTATAAAAACTGGGCAGTAACTATAAAAAATGCACCAAACACGTAATTAGTTTATAAAATATTACTTTTGGATTTTGAAAATTTTAATTTCATTAATTGTTGCGCGCGCAATATTTCGTTGGATTTTTACGTAATAAAATTTATATTAAAATTGTATTTAATCTGACTAGAAATTTTGGGATAAAAATATTTCGGATCCTATCAAAATGTGAGAAATTTTATTGAATTCTGTTTTGAACGGTTGGTTTAAAATTATTAATTGTTGTCCTAGCTAGAAAATGGGTTGTACTTTTAACAAACTGTAAATGGGCTGTAGTAAATTCCATTAGAATTCAAAAATGGGTTGTACATTCTTACAAATCACAAATGGGCTATAAGTTCTCTGCCACACACTTGTGGGCCTACTAAGTTGACACGTCCCCTAAAAAAAGTAAGTTGACACGTATGCAAGGCTTTGTCAACTTATAGTCAACACACGGTTCTAGCAGTAGTGGCCATTGGATGTCCATCCAACGGATGTCGTGCTTCTTCTTCAATCTTGGATATTCTAGCTTCGGCAGCCCAAAAATGATTCCTCCCCCTGACATCTGGGGCACATCGTTTCGGAGGCTGATCTGTGGGCCTATTAAGTTGACGCGTACCAAGGGCTTTGTCAACTTAGCCAATATAAACAATTCTAACTGCAGAGACCGTACGATGTCCATCCAACGGCTGTAGTCCTTCTTCAACCTCTGGTCTTCTTGCTCCAGCCGCCCAAACTAGCGCCGGTGGGACTGCCTGCTCCCGCCTCCTGTGGCCGGCTGTGCTGCCGCACAAACCGCACCGCCCCACCCTACTCCATTGCTGGCCAAGCCATTCCTCTAATCATCCACACCTCCTGTTATTTTCCGGCGATGGTAGCTGGACCAGTAAACCCTCATACTCCCCACCGTGTGGCCTTCCACTGTTGCGTCTTCCCTGGCTCTGTGTCATTCCCTTCCTAGGCCTCGCCGCCGTCCACCGCCCTGGTGCTCTCGGTGCGGCGTGGTCAAGGTGGTCAAGGAACGACATCCATCGGACGTGGACTGTACGTGGAGAGGCTGACATCTGGGTCCACAGCCGCACACAAGGAAATGCCTCCTTATTACGTGCAAAACAATGATTCCTCCACCTGATAGCAGGGGCCCACCGGACGGGCCACCATATTTCGCAAAAAAACGTTCCCCCCCTCTAACTGCTGGGACCCACCAGCTACATCTTCGCACGCAAGGAAGTGCGTCCATATTACGGGGAAAAATGATTCGCCCCCTAAATGTTGGGACCCACCAGCTACATCTTCGCACACAAGGAAGTGCCTGACAATCGGGACCCACCTGGTCGAAGCGTACGTAGCGTTGTCATTCTGGTGGCGAACGTGTACGTACATACTGGTCGATCGGTCTGTCTGCAGGCTGCAGCGATGAAGCGTGGCCGTGTAAGGAAGGGCACATGTCGCAGTAGAGGCATGCACGTAGCATGTACACGTACATACAGCGGCTAGGGTGCAAGAAAGTAAATACGGCCACATACGTACATATGGACGGGGTCTCGAATGCCTACTCGCGCATACGTACGGCTGGGTCGGAACGGAGAAACTACGTCGCGTCGTGTTCATGGGGAGTCAACGGAATGCGTCGTGTTCATCGGGAGGCAACGGAACGCGTCGTGTTCATCGGGAGGCAATGGAACACGTGCTGTTCATCGGGAGCTAACCAACTTGGACGGAACAGCCGATGGACACGAGGCCTGGCGTACCGCAGAACGGAGGAAACGGCCTTGTGTTTGACCGACCATGGTTGAAATGGGATCATGTTTATCGAGAGGTGTCTGGCGTACCGCAAAATGGAGGAAACGGACTTCTCTTCGACCTCCTATGGTCGAAACAGGGTCCTGTTGATCGGGAGGGGTGTGGCATACCGCAAAATGGAGGAAACGGACTTGTGTTGGAGCGCTATGGTCGAAACTGGGGTCCTGTTCATCAGGAGGGATGTGGCATACCGCAAAACGGGACTCCACGGGATAATGTTCATCTCCACCGTTGACATCCTCCAGCCTCCACGGGCTACTGTTCATCCACCGTCGACCTCCTCCAGCCTCCACCTGCGACTGTTCATCCACGGGCTCCTATTCATCTAGCCTCCACTGTGCGCTCCTCCACCGGCTACTGTTCAACCAGCCCTCTCCACGGGGTCCTGTTCAACCACCCCTCCATGGGCTACTGTTCATCCAGCCCTCCACTGGCTACTGTCCAACCAGTCCTCCACGGGGTCCTGTTAATCCAACCCTCCACGGGGTCCTGTTCATCCACCAGCTCGATCGATCCAGGTCCTATTCATCCAGCGACAACGGCCTCTACTACCACGGGTTCCTGTTCATCCAACCCCCCACCGGGAACTGTTCATCCACCCCCCCCCAACAACACTCACTATTCATCCAGAGGCAGCATCGATCGGCTTCAGTTAGCAGCAGTAGTGAAGGAATCACTCGAGTTTAGTTAACAGCAAGGGATCGATCGATCGCTCGGGTTCAGTAACGCGTAGCCTGCAGTGCAATCGCTCGGGTTCAATTAGAGCCCAACGCCTCGCTCGGGTTTAGTTAGAGCGCAACGCCTTGCACACACGCGCGTACGTATGAGAGAAACGCGCATCGCTCGGCCCCCGACCACCCATCGTAACCGGGAACTCCCTCGATATTTTCCTCGCCCTCGCTTCTACCACAGTTTTTTCTGTCATGGACGGCCCAAAGAATGTCATGCAGCTGCGTCTCCGGCCCACCCAGGACGAAAAGCCTATTTTCTGTCATGATTTTTATCATAGAAGTAGGACCCCACCACATCTATGATGATACCGGGTTTTGTCACAATTATCGTCAAAGAAGTGTCATAAGCATGACAGGAAAAAAATTCGTTCGGCCCAAAATGTCACGGATGTGTCTTTTTTTGTAGTGTTACTAAGACTCCGTTCTCCGGAATAATGGAGCGAGCAACAGACTTAATGGAAATAATACATACTGATGTATGTGGTCCAATGAGTGTTGATGCTCGTGGTGGGTATCATTATTTTCTGACCTTCACAGATGATTTGAGCAGATATGGGTATATCCACTTGATGAAACACAAGTCTGAAACATTTGAAAAGTTCAAAGAATTTTAGATGAAGTGGAAAATCATCGTGACAAGAAAATTAAGTTTCTATGATCTGATCGTGGAGGTGAATATTTGAGTTATGAATTTGGTCTTCATTTAAAACAATGCGGAATAGTTTCGCAACTCACGCCACCTGGAACACCACATCGTAATGGTGTGTCCGAACATCGTAACCGCACTTTATTATATATGGTGCTATCTATGATGTCTCTTACTGATTTACCGCTATCGTTTTGGGGTTATGCTATAGAGACGGCTGCATTCACATTAAATAGGGCACCATTGAAATCCGTTGAGACGACACCATATGAACTATGGTTTCTCACGAAACCCAAGTTGTCGTTTCTTAAAGTTTGGGGCTGCGATGCTTATGTGAAAAAGCTTCAAGCTAATAAGCTCAAACCCAAATCGGAGAAATGTGTCTTCATAGGATACCTAAAGGAAACTATTGGGTACACCTTCTATCAAGATCTGAAGGCAAGATATTTGTTGCTAAGAATGGATCCTTTCTAGAAAAGGAGTTTCTCTCTAAAGAAGTGAGTGGGAGGAAAGTAGAACTTGATGAGGTAACTGTACCTTCTCCCTTATTGGAAGTAGTCATCAAAGAAATCAGTTCTAGTGATTTGTACACCAATTAGTGAGGAAGCTAATGATAATGATCATGAATAAGCTCGAACCCAAATCGGAGAAATGTGTCTTCATAGGATACCTAAAGGAAACTGTTGGGTACACCTTCTATCACAGATCCGAAGGCAAGATATTTGTTGCTAAGAATGGATCCTTTCTAGAAAAGGAGTTTCTCTCGAAAGAAGTGAGTGGGAGGAAAGTAGAACTTGATGAGGTAACTGTACCTTCTATCTTATTGGAAGTAGTCATCACAAAAATCAGTTCTAGTGATTCGTACACCAATTATTGAGGAAGCTAATGATAATGATCATGAAACTTTTGATCAAGTTACCACCGAACCTCATACGTCAACCAGAGCAAGATCCGCACCAGAGTGGTACGGTAATCCTGTTCTGGAGGTCATGTTATTTGACCATAACGAACCTACGAACTATGAGGAAGCGATGATGAGCCCAGATTCGACAAAATGGCTTGAGGCCATGAAATCTGAGATGGGATCCATGTATGAGAACAAAGTATGGACTTTGGTTGACTTGCCCGATGATCGGCAAGCCATAGAGAATAAATGGATCTTCAAGAAGAAGACTGGCGTTGATGGTAATGTTACTACCTACAAAGCTCAACTTGTTGCGAAAGGTTTTCGACAAGTTCAAGGAGTTGACTACGATGAGACCTTCTCACCCGTAGCGATGCTTAAGTCCGTCCGAATCATGTTAGCAATTGCCGCATTTTATGATTATGAAATTTGGCAAATGGATGTCAAAAATGCATTCCTTAATGGATATCTTAAAGAAGAGTTGTAAATGATGCAACTAGAAGGTTTTGTCGACCCAAAAGGTGCTAACAAAGTGTGCAAGCTCCAGCGATCCATTTATGGACTGGTGCAAGCCTCTTGGAGTTGGAATATACACTTTGATAGTGTGATCAAAGCATATGGTTTATACAGACTTTTGGAGAAGCCTGTATTTACAAGTGAGTGGGAGCTCCGTAGCATTTCTGATATTATATGTGGATTATTGATCAAAAATGATACTGAATTTCTGAATAGCATAAAAGGATACTTGAATAAGAATTTTTCAATGAAAGACCTCGGTAAAGTTGCTTATATATTGGGCATCAAGATCTATAGAGATAGATCAAGACGCTTAATTGTACTTTCACAAAGCACATACTTGATAAAGTTTTGAAGAAGTTCAAAATGTATCAAGCAAAGAAAGGGTTCTTGCCTGTGTTACAAGGTGTGAAATTGAGTCAGACTCAATGCTCGACCACTGCAGAAGATAAAGAGAAAATGAAAGTCATTCCCTATGCCTCAGCCATAGGTTCTATCATGTATGCAATGTTGTGTACCAGACCTGATGTGTGCCTTGCTATTAGTTTAGCAGGGAGGTACCAAAGTAATCCAGGAGTGGATCACTGGACAACTATCAAGAACATTCTGAAATACCTCATCGATGCAAGCTTTGACACTCATCTGGATGACTCTAAGTGACAAATCAGATACATATTTTTATTGAATGGTGGAGCTGTCAGTTGGTGCAGTTCTAAGTAGAGCGTCGTGGTGGGATCTATGTGTGAAGCGGAATACATAGCTGCTTCGGAAGCAGCAAATGAAGGAGTTCATATCCAATCTAGGTGTAATACCTAGTGCATCGGGTCCAATGAAAATCTTTTGGGACAATACTGGTGCAATTGCCTTGGCAAAGGAATCCAGATTTCACAAGAGAACCAAGCACATCAAGAGACACTTCAATTCCATCTGCGATCAAGTCAAGGAGGGAGACATAGAGATTTGCAAGATACATATGGATCTGAATGTTGCAGACCCATTGACTAAGCCTCTCTCACGAGCAAAACATGATCAGCAGCAAGACTCCATTGGTGTTAGAATCATTACTATGTAATCTAGATTATTGACTCTAGTGCAAGTAGGAGACTAAAGTAAATATGTCCTAGAGGCAATAATAAAGTTGTTATTTATATTTCCTTATATCATGATAAATGTTTATTATTCATGCTAGAATTATATTAACCGGAAACTTAGTACATGTGTGAATACATAGACAAACAGAATGTCCCTAGTATGCCTCTACTTGACTAGCTCGTTTATCAATGATGGTTAAGTTTCCTAGCCATAGACATGTGTTGTCATTTGATGAACGGGATCACATCATTAGAGAATGATGTGATGGACAAGACCCATCTATTAGCTTAGCACTATGATCGTTTAGTTTATTGTTATTGCTTTCTTCATGACTTATACATGTTCCTACGACTATGAGATTATGCAACTCCCGATTAACGGAGGAACACCTTGTGTGCTATCAAACTTCACAACAGTAACTGGGTGATTATAAAGATGCTCTATAGGTGTCTCCGATGGTGTTTGTTGAGTTGGCATAGATCAAGATTAGGATTTGTCACTCCATGTATCGGAGAGGTATCTCTAGGCCCTCTCGGTAATGCACATCACTATGAGCCTTGCAAGAAATATGACTAATGAGTTAGTCACGGGATGATGCATTATGGAACGAATAAAGAGACTTTCCAGTGATGATATTGAACTAGGTATGATGATACCGACGATCGAATCTTGGGCAAGTAACATACCGATGACAAAGGGAACAATGTATGTTGTTATGCAGTTTGACCGATAAAGATCTTCATAGAATATGTAGGAGCCAATATGAGCATCCAGGTTCATCTATTCGTTATTGACCGGAGATGTGTCTCGGTCATGTCTACATAGTTCTCGAACCGTAGGGTCCGCATGCTTAACGTTCGATGACGATTTGTATTATGAGTTTCATGTTCTAATGAACCGAAGTTTTTTCGGAGTCCCGGATGAGATCACGGACATGACGAGGAGTCTTGAAATGGTCGAGACATAAAGATTGATAAATTGGAAGGTTATGTTTCGACACCAGAATGGTTTCAGATAGGTTTGGGCATTTTCCGAAGTACCGGGGGGTTACCGGAACCCCCCGGGGGGTTAATGGGCCTTCACCGGCCTAGTGGAAGAGAGGAGGTGGCGTCCAGGTGGAGGCGCGCGCCCCCCAAGCCCAATCCGAATTGGGTTAGGGTTGGGGGGCTTTCCTTCTCTTCCTCTCCTCTTTCCCCCTTCTCCTTGTAGGAATAGGAAATGGGGGCCGAATCCTACTTGGAGTAGGACTCCCCCCCTTGGGCGCGCCACCCTTGGCCGGCCTCCTCCTCCCTCCCCCTTTATACACATGGGAGGGAGGCACCCTATAGACACACAAGTTGATCTTTTAGTCGTGTGTTGTGCCCCCCTCCACATTTACACACCTCGGTCATATCGTTGTAGTGCTTAGGCGAAGCCCTGCATCGGTAACTTCATCATTACCGTCACCACGCCGTCGTGCTGACGAAACTCACCCTCGGCATCAGCTGGATCAAGAGTACAAGGGACGTCACCGAGCTAAACGTGTGCTGATCGCGGAGGTTCCGTGCATTCGGTACTTGGATCGTGAAGACATTCGACTACATCAACCGTGTTACTAAACGCTTCCGCTTTCGGTCTACGAGGGTACGTAGACACACTCTCCCCTCTCGTTGTTATGCATCTCCTAGATAGATCTTGCGTGATTGTAGGTAAAATCTTTGAAATGCTGCGTTCGTCAACAGCGGTGTGATACGTCCATTTTGCATCATGTTTTCTTGTTGTTATTTATAATGTTTTTATCTATAATAATGCTTTTTGGAGTAATTCGAATGCCTTTTCTCTCATAATTTGCAAGGAACACACCAAGAGGGAGAATTCGGGCAGGTGGAAATCTGGACTTGAAAAAGCTACGTCAGGCTACCTATTCTGCACAACTCCAAATAAGCTGAAACTTCACGGGGATTTTTTATGGATTATTTAAGAAATATTGGAGCCAATAAACACCAGAGGGGGGCCACCAGGTGGGCACTGCCCACCTGGGCACGCCAAGCCCCCAAGCGTGCCCTGATGGGTTGTGGCCTCCTCGGTCCACCTCTGGTGCCCATCTTTTGGTATATAAGTCATTTTGACCTAGAAAAAATAAGGGGAGGACTTTCGGGATGAAGCGCCGCCGCCTCGAGGTGGAACTTGGGCAGGAGCACTTTTGCCCTCCGGTGGAGCGATTCCGCCAGGGGAACTTCCCTCCCGAAGGGGGAAATCATCGTCATCATCATCACCAACAACTCTCCCATCTTGGGGAGGGCAATCTCCATCAACATCTTCAACAGCACCATCTCCTCTCAAACCCTAGTTCATCTCTTGTGTTCAATCTTGTTACCGGAACTATAGATTGGTACTTGTGGGTGACTAGTAGTGTTGATTACATCTTGTAGTTGATTACTATATGGTTTATTTGGTGGAAGATTATATGTTCAGATCCATTATGCTATTTAATACCCCTCTGATCTTGAGCATCATTATTATTTGTGATTAGTTACTTTTGTTCTTGAGGTCACGGGAGAAATCATGTTGCAAGTAATCATGTGAACTTGATATGTGTTCGATATTTTGATAGTATGTATGTTGTCATTCCCTTAGTGGTTTCATGTGAACATCGACTACATGACACTTCACCATGCACTATTGCAGGATGCTGCTAACGCGACACTATGATCGGAGACCCTTCGACGAAACTGTGTGCGATGCCATAATCGCAAATGGTGGTGTAAAAATCTATCAAAAAAGGTGCAAAATGTTTGCGATGGCGGAGCCATCAAACATGGTTCAGATTTTAGTTGCATGTGCGATGCAGGGCATACGGTTCAGTTCAATTAACTGTTTGTGATGAGGAGGAACAAAGGAAACGGGCAGCCAGATGGAGGTGTGTGTGATATATAGCATACGGTCCACTCGGATGAACTGTTTGTGATTAGGCAGCACAAAAGAAACGGTCAGGCAGATGAAGGTGTGTGCGATATACGGCATGTAGTTCACTCGGATGAACTGTTTGCGTTGAGACATGAGAACAGAAACGGTTCAACTTAACAAGATGTGTGTGATACGCGGCAAACAGGTCTGTAATCAGAAATGTGTGTGAAGACAGATAATAACACAGACGGTTGCTGCTAATAAGACGTGTGTGTTGTGCGATGGGATTACAACAACACACACACACACACTTATAAGGACATGCTTGCATAACCAAATTAAACATCCAGTTAGATAGGTGGCTACTACAACCATGGCATTTGCACACACGAAAGTAAACTATTACATGCATAATTACATAGGTGGCTACTACATGCATGACATTTCCACACACCAATAAAGTAAACTATATATTACATGCATGATTAACTAGCATAAACGATCATCTCATCATCATCTACTTCTTGTGATGCTTACTCTGCTTGTGGCTCGATCCGGGCTCGTCGATTTGGGTAACGAGGCACTTCCTCATGTCAACGATCCGCCTGTGCATCTCGTAGCATGTGTACATGCTCTTGGTCGCGAACCTGAGGTGAGGTTCATCCAATTGCCGCATCCAGGCCCTGTGCCAGGATAGGGGACTTGTTCTCTCGGCATCCTACTTCATCTTTTCATAGTAGGGGTCGATGATGGCCGAGGCGAGTTCAACCAAGGAGTCCTTCTTCGTGCTACCCCAGACCCTGTAGTGGGCACAGATTTCGACAAGGTTCTTGCAGGCCAAGCCCGCAACACTGAGCATGTTTACATCGTCTGTGGTTTCCACCGTGGCGAACTTGTAGTCGGTGTTGTTGACAAACCTGTTGAAACGGTCGCAAGGCTCTGTGGCCATGCAGTAGTGGTGGATGAGGACATGATGGCCCACACACAACTGGGCGACGGTAACCTTCTGATCTATGTCGGGACGACCGGTGGTGTACTGGAGGTCGATGCCGACCACCTTGTACTTGTCTCGAGCAAGCAACTGCTCAACGTTGTTGATGTAGTCGTCCACCATGGCCGGGTCGATGGTGTACACCACGATCCGCCTCCCTCGCGTGGGTCTCCACTCTATGCTCGCCGAACTCCATTGGAGTGCCGCTGGACATCCCCTCTCTATGTGTCGTCGTGGGTGTGCTTGTTCTATTGTGGGGCGCGATCGAAAGGTTGAAGAGACTAAGGTTATAATGGTCGCGGGAATTAAAGGGGAAGCCGGACGGACAGGAATATCGGCTGGCCCTGATGGGAGTTCTAATTTGTAGTGCGTAACTCCATTGTGACGCACGTAACTGCATCGCGTGGCAACACGCGCGGTGCAACCGCATGCATATGGGCCCCCGATGTGATCGTGCGCACCCCCAACCGCTGGCAGAGCGCACGCGAAGGGACGCGAGCAGAGCGCTCCGCGGTCGCCTCAACGGCAAGCAACCATATATATGTGCATATAGCACTTGAATGCGCAAGGAAAAGCTATCCACAAGCCGAGCGCGCCGACGGACACGAGCAGAGTGCGCCAACGGATGCGAGCAGAGTGCACCATAGTGCCTAACGGCGAGCATAGCGCGCTGCAGCGCCTAACGGCGAGCAGAGCTTGCCAAGGGACGCGAGCAGAGGTCGGCATAGTGATACATGGCAAATAAGACGAACTGTGCAAGCGATGTCGAAGACATCAAGCACGAATCAGATTAGAGTTGTGTGTGCGATACGTGGCATACAGTTGATCCATCCGAGCTGTTTGTGATGGAGTAAGCCGTGTGTGTTGCGGGCAAACGCTTGCTGGTATATAACCTTAAATTTAACCAAAAAAGTGTTAATGCATGTTACAAAAATTGTATAGCTGGAAACTATGTTCAAATACGACTCCAACGATATAATGTTTGGCGACATGCATTCGTATTTTATTAGTTAAATCCTACTTATAAACCAGGATGGGGGTATAGTAGGTAATTAAATCGCAAACATTTTTTGTATTAACCATATATGTATGTGCCCTTTCGTCCGCCTCTCGCATGTCTTGTCAACCCACTGCCGTAGACGGCATACAGCGCAAGCTTGCGCAGCGCGCAGGGGCGTTCTTTGGCCAAACGATGGCGCCAATGAATCATTAGTGAGCCCGTTCCCACGCAACCTCGCAGGTTCCCGCGCAAGCTTCCTGCCCGACTCGGTGAAATCCCCCAAAATAACAATGCTTACCGGCCTGCTATAAAAACCCTCATGGTCGGCGAGTCCTGCATCGCATTTTCCCCTCCCTCCCTGTAGTTTATCTCGTGTGCTTCTCCCACAATCGCAAATGGCACCAGTCCATCTTCGTCGCTCAGCCACTCCGCCGTCATCAGAGGACAGCTCCAGCTGGGAGGCTACACCGCGATGGCGGCGAAGTCCCCGTCGTAGTGTAGTGCGCGTGGCGTCCCTGTTGGGTGTGCGCGAAACACCCACCACATGCTCCACCGCCGCTGCCCGTCGGCAGCTATTCCCGGCCGCTGTTGCCGCCACACCACCGTCGAAAGCCCGGGCCATCTACCGCTCCGCCGCCATGGCCCGAAGGCGGGAGGTGGCCGTCGTGGCCGCCACCCCACCGCCAGCCATTGTGGCCATCACTCGCTCCGCCACCGCGGCCCAAAGGCGGGAGGTGGTGGTCGTGGACGCAACCCCATCGTCGGCCGCCGTGGCCGCCAGCCCACCGTCGACCGCCGGGATCATCACCCACTCCGCCACCCGCCGCCCGAAGGAGGGAGGCGGAGCTGGAGCCCCGCATGTGCGTCGGCGACCTTGAGCGCTACATCGAGTTCCTGCGGGAGGAGGAGGAGTGCCCAATCGAGCACGCAAAGAGCCTTACTGTAGCCGTGGCCGCAGCACATGCCGACGGAGAGGCGAGGAATCAGGAGATCTACAGCAGTCCGACCGCTTCGAGAGGGATCGTCTGGAGCGGCAGTGGGCGCTCGAGCTGGCAAGCGTCGCTGAACGTGCAGCAGCGGTAGGCACCGTATTGCATTTCTCCAGCTCATCGGTAGCTCCTCCTCTGCCTCTGCCTCTTACTAAGCGCGCTCGGCAGTGGAGAGGCTGCCGGAAGTAGCACAAAGCCCATCCATGGTAGTAGTAGTTTTTAGGGGCTATTTTGTTCAGTTCATCTGACTATGGATGTGTGGTCGAACTGTACAGCATACTTAAAATTAGCTAGTATATATAGTTGAACTAGCTATTTCAGTATGTTGTTGGCAACAACTGGGGAAAAGTTTGGTCGGTTCAGCTGTCGAGTTAAACTGTTTCTATAAATTAAGAACGACTGCTTAATCTATGAATGAAATCTATGCTTAATTACAGAATTTCAGTTGCAAAAATTAGATAGTGCTAGTGATTTCTAGCTGCATATTTTGACAAATCGCAGTTTTACAAGGATTGACAAATGGCAACGTTACTAGATCAACAAATGTAAATCTTTCCAGCTTGACAAATGGCAATATACCCAATATGATAGATGAAAATCTTACCAAATTGTTTGTACATGGTTGCACACGGGTCATCCAAAACAACTGTTTGCGTTGAAGGTATGCACAAATCCCACGCTGCGGATTTTCCATCGACTTAGGGGGAAGACCATAGCTCTCACTTTGCATACGGGTGTTCTATCTAAAACATTTGCGATCAAGAGCTGCAGAAATCCTGCGTGGCATATAGCTTGCATGCTTCCCGGTGAGCCTCCGCATTGGAGTACAACTCGCACGCCTTCCGTTTAGTCAAGCACTCAAGCACCTGTCCACACGACACCTCCTAGCCATTAAAAGAGTGAGGCGTGGCGTCACGTGAATGCTTAACAGAACGCACACAATTTAAATTGTACAAAATGCCTGAGATGTTACAGTGGCAGCTATTTGTTTCAAAATGCCTTTGTTGGCTGTTATTCAAGTGTGTCTTCTCTCAAAATGGACACGAAAAATACCACAACATGTCAGGTGCCATTCCATTATAGCATGCCAAGTTTCATGAATTTCAGACGAGTTTTGGATTTACTAGAATTTAAAAACAAAGCATCTCAACGTTTTTTCGGCAATCAACAGTTCCTTGGTGTTTAAAATTCATTCCCATTTCTTGCATGGGACCTAAGCATGCCCCGAAGGATACAGATTTGATTTTTCAACCAATTTATATGCACTAGAGCTTGTGCATGTAGTTCAAATTTGAATTATGCACATGAAATGCGTAGAAAACCTAGTTCATGTATAAAAATGTCCAAACGAACCCCGAAAAATTCCAAAAGTAAACACAACACTCCTCTTATTCTATGTTGACACTAGAAATTTTTTGAAAGCAATAATAGGCAACGGATATCGTTTCGTCCCCAAAGGTGGCACATTCCTTACTAAAACCATCACGCTTTTTGAGAAGCTAAGGTTTGTGAGAAGCTTATACCCAAACCTGGCCCAAATGAGGCAAATTTTTACCACGGCATGTTGATGCTGCTCCATGATAGCATGCCAAGTTTCATGAATTTCAGACGACTTTTGGATTTACTAGAATTTAAAAGCCAGGTATCTCAATGTTTGCGACCGAGTGACGGTGGCAGGGTGTTTAAAATTCATTCCTATTTATTGCATGGGACCTCAGCATACAACCGAGGACACATATTTGATTTTTCAACCAGTTTATATGCACTGGAGAATGTGCATGTAGTTCAAATTTGAATTGTGCACATAAAATGCCTGGAAAACCCAGTGAATGTATAAAAATGTCCAAACGAACCCCAAAAAATTTCAAAATTGAACACAACACTCCTGTTGTTCTATGTTGACGCTCGAATTTTTTTGAAAGCAATAAGAGGCAACGGATATCGTTTCGTCCCCAAAGGTGGCACGTTCCCTACCGAAACCATCACACTTGTTTTGAGAAGCTCTGGTTTGTGAGAAGCTTATACCCAAATCTGCCCCAAATGGGACAAAAATTTTACCACGGCATGTTGATGCTGCTCCATGATAGCATGCCAAGTTTCATGAATTTCAGACGACTTTTGGATTTACTAGAATTTAAAAGCCAGGTATCTCAATGTTTGCGGCCGAGTGACGGTGGCAGGGTGTTTGAAATTCATTCCCATTTCTAGCATGGGACCTAAGCATGCAACCAAGGACACATATTAGATTTTTCAACCAGTTTATATGCATTGGAGAATGTGCATGTAGTTCAAATTTGAATTGTGCACATAAAATGCCTGGAAACCCTAGTTAATGTATAAAAATGTCCAAACGAACCCCGAAAAATTCCAAAATTGAACACAAAACTCTTGTTGTCCTATGTTGACACTCAAAAAAATTTGAAAGCAATAATAGGCAACGGATATCGTTTCGTCCCCAAAGGTGGCACGTTCCCTACCGAAACCATCACGCTTGTTGTGAGAAGCTCTGGTTTGTGAGAAGCTTATACCCAAAGCTGCCCCAAATGGGACAATTTTTTTACCACGACATGTTGATGCCGCTCCATGATAGCATGCCAAGTTTCATGAATTTCAGACAAGTTTTGGATTTACTAGAATTTAAAAACCAGGTATCTCAATGTTTGCGGCCGAGTGACGGTGGCAGGGTGTTTGAAATTCATTCCCATTTCTTGCATGTGACCTAAACATGCAACCAAGGACACATATTTGATTTTTAAACCAGTTTATATGCACTAGAGAATGTGCATGTAGTTCAAATTTGAATTATGCGCATAAAATGACTGGGAAACCCAGTTAATGTATAAAAATGTCCAAACGAACCCCGAAAAATTCCAAAATTAAACACAACACTCCTGTTGTGCTATGTTGACACTCGAAAAATTTTGTAAGCAATAAGAGGCAATGGATATCATTTCTTCCCCAAAGGTGGCACGTTCCCTACCGAAACCAGCATCATGCTTGTTGTGAGAAGCTCTGGTTTGTGAGAATCTTATACCCAAACCTGCCCCTAATGGCACAAAAAATTTACCACAACATGTTCATGCCGCTCCATGATAGCATGCCAAGTTTCATGAATTTCAAACGAGTTTTGGATTTACTAGAATCTAAAAACCAGGTATCTCAATGTTTGCGGCCAAGTGACGGTGGCAGGGTGTATGACATTCATTCCCATTTCTTGCATGGAACCTAAGCATGCAACCAAGGACACAGATTTGATTTTTCAACCCATTTATATGCACTAGAGCATGTGCATGTAGTTCAAACTAGAATTATGCACCTGAAATGCCTACAAAACCAAGTTAATGTATAAAAACGTCCAAACGAACCCTGGATAATTCCAATTTTTTTGATGACACACCTATAGTTGCATGTTTACTGCAGATAAAAGTTATAGCAATTCAAACACCATCCTTTGTAGCTGTGACCCCATTACGTAATTCAAATCAAGACGATAAATCAAGTAGATCGCACACAGTTTATTATCACCAACAGTGTGAGATGCAGCACAAAATATCTTGGAGCACTGTCGGTGTATAGTACGCCTATGGCTTACGCGAGAAGGTGCGTCGGCTACAGTCCACAGCCGGCGTGTCAAGCACACTAGCTCACTCCCCAAATATCATTTTATTGTTCATTCGTATCCGGTGAAAGATGGGGACGTGGACCCACGTCGTGCGGGCAACTTCGGCGGCCCACTCCGGCGAGAGGACGGCCGCAGCCGCCAGGCACGTGCTAACAAGCTTCATGAGGGCGACCGCAGTCTGCATCCAGGCGGCCAAGGAAGCCCAAACGGCCGTTGTTGCTTCTCAGGCAGCGGCAGCAGCATCTGCCTTGGGGATAGCAACTGGCGAGAGCGGCAAAGCCGTTGTCCGTTCCGCAGTGGCGGCCTTAGCCCTGATGGAGGCCACCCACTACCATGTCGAGGCTGTCCACGCCCAGCTCATGGCGGTCACCGCACAAATCGGACGAAGCTTCTCCGACAACGGTCGGCAACCCACGGCCGAAGAGTTCCTGCGCGGCATACCTTGCCACGATGGAGCCTGCCAGAGCCTAGATCGCGGCTGCCCATGCCTAGCTCATGGCGGCCTATTCCAAAGATATGGCGTACACGGATGGCGAGATGCTTGCAGAGTATGGTGCAATTGATACCATGGAGCCCCTTCCCCAGGAGACCGTCGGGCGTGAGCTGGACATGGAGGCGGCGGCGGAGATCGACGAGCACCAGCCGTAGTAGTACTCTTTGTTTTGTTTAATTAAGAGCGTCGGTCTTTAATTTCTTAGAGTAATGTTTAGGTCATCTAGCTTTGTTTAATTGCTGAACTTGCTCGATTAAGAAGTTAGTCTCCTTTGTGTACCCAAATTATGCAATGACGTGGATGACCACCGTAACCAGGGAAATTCTAACCAAAATTTTTGACGTTCAAACTCAACCACTACTGCAGGATGGTCCAAATGCGACACTATGATCAGAGACCCTTCGACGAAACTATGTGCGATGCCATAATCACAAACGAGGGTGTAAAAAACCGTCAACAAAGGTGCAAAACGTTTGCAATGACGGATGCATCAAACACGGTTCAGATTTTAGTTGCTTGTGCGATGCAGGGCATACGGTTCAGTTCAATTAACTGTTTGCGATGAGGAGGGACAAAAGAAACGGGCAGCCAGATGAAGGCGTGTGCGATATATAGCATATGGTTCACTAGGATGAACTGTGTGTGATTAGGCAACACAATGGAAACGGTTCAACTGAATAAGATGTGTGTGATACACGGCAAACAAGTCCGTAATCAGAAATGTGTGTGAAGACCAATAATAACACAAACGATTGCTGCTAATAAGCCGTGTGATTTGCTCTGTCTATAGTAGAATAACATGTATATATATAACTGAAATAAACATCCAATTACATAAGTGACTATACAGATCATTCGCACACACCTAAATAAACAATTGTGTGCATTCTAAAGTAGGAGAAATGATCGTCTAGTCATCTACTTCTTGTGACGCTCCCGCCACTGCTATGTGGCTCGATCCCTCGTCTGGGTCAGGAAGAAGACAATTCCTCATGTCAACGATCCGCCTGTACATCTCGTAGCTTGTGTATGCGTCCATGGCCGCGTACTTGTCATGTTGTTCATCCAGTCTGTTATGCCACACACTATGCCAGGTGTTCCTGTCCTTATTGCTCTCATTCTTCATCCTCATGTAGTAGGGGTCGATGATGGCCGAGGCAAGGTCAACCAGGGAGTTCAGTTTGTTTTTGTCGCTGCCCCAGACCTTGTAGTGGCTTTGGATGTTGACAAGATTCGGGCATTTCAAGCACGAAACCTTGAGCGCTTTTAGATCATTGGTGGTGTCGACCGCAGCGAAACTGTAGTCGGAGTTGCTGATAAACCTAGAGAAACGCTCGCCAGGCGTTGTGGCCAGGTGGTAGTGGTAGACGAAGATGTCATGTCGCATGCACAACTGGGCGACGGCAACCTTCTGATCGTGCCCGGCACGACCCATGGTGTACTCGAGGTCGAAGCCGACCACTTGGTGCTTGTCCTCGGCAAGGAACTGCTCCATAGTTTGGATGGATCTCTCTGATACGTCTCCAACGTATCTATAATTTTTTATTGTTCCATGCTATTATATTATCTGTTTTGGATGTTTACTGGGCTTTATTATGCACTTTATATTATTTTTGGGACTAACCTATTAACCGAAGGCCCAGTGCAAATTGTTGTTTTTTTGCCTATTTCAGTGTTTCGCAAAAAAGGAATATCAAACGGAATCCAAACGGAACGAAGCCTTCGCGAGGATCTTTTCTGGAACAAACGCAATCCAAGAGACTTGGAGTGGAGGTCAAGGAAGCAATGAGGCGGCCACGAGGTAGGGCGGCGCGCCCAAGGGGGTAGGCACGCCCCCACCCTCGTGGGCCCCTTGTAGCTCCATTGACCTACTTGTTTCGCCTATATATACTCTTATACCCTGAAAACATCCGGGGGAGCCACGAAACCACTTTTTTCCACCGCCACAACCTTATGTACCCATGAGATCCCATCTGGGGACCTTTTTCGGCAATCTGCCAGAGGGGGATTCGATCACGGAGGGCTTCTACATCAACACCATAGCCTCTCCGGTGATGTGTGAGTAGTTTACCATAGACCTTCGGGTCCATAGTTATTAGCTAGATGGCTTCTTCTCTCTCTTTGGATCTCAATACAAAGTTCTCCTCGATGTTCTTGGAGATCTATTCGATGTAATTCTTTTTGTGGTGTCTTTGTCGCGATCCGATGAATTGTGGGTTTATGATCAAGATTATCTATGAACAATATTTGATTCTTCTCTGAATTCTTTTATGCATGATTTGATATCTTTGCAAGTCTCTTTGAATTATCAGTTTGGTTTGGCCTACTAGATTGATCTTTCTTGCAATGGGAGAAGTGCTTAGCTTTGGGTTCAATCTTGCGGTGCTCGATCCCAGTGACAGAAAGGGAACCTTGTATTGTTGCCATCGAGGATAAAATGATGGGGTTTATATCATATTGCTTGAGTTTATCCCTCTACATCATGTCATCTTGCCTAATGCGTTACTCTGTTCTTATGAACTTAATACTCTAGATGCATGCTGGATAGCGGTCGATGTGTGGAGTAATAGTAGTAGATGCAGAATCGTTTCGGTCTACTTGACACGGACGTGATGCCAATGTTCATGATCATTCCTAGGTATTCTCATAACTATGCGCTTTTCTATCAATTGATCGACAGTAATTTTTTCACCCACCATAATATATGCTATCTTGTGAGAAGCCACTAGTGAAACCATTGGCCCCCGGGTCTACTTTACATCATATAAGTTTCCGATCTACAATTCTAGTTTACTGTTTATTTTGCAATCTTTACTTTCCAATCTATACAACAAAAACCAAAAATATTTATCTTATTATATTTATCTAATCTCACTTTCGTAAGTGAAGGGATTGACAACCCCTTTATCGCATTGGTTGTGAGGTTCTTGTTTGTTTGTGCAGGTACTAGGCGACTTGCGTGTAGTCTCCTACTGGATTGATACCTTGGTTCTCAAAAACTGAGGGAAATACTTACGCTACTTCACTGCATCACCCTTCCCTCTTCAAGGGAAAACCAACGCATGCTCAAGAGGTAGCAAGAAGGATTTCTGGCGCCGTTGCCGGGGAGGTTTAAGCCAAGCCAAGTCAAGATTTGATCTCTCGTCAACTTGCTAATTTCTGGCGCCATTGCCAGGGAGATCTACACTCAAGTCAAGACATACCAAGTACCCATCACAAACTCTTATCCCTCGCATTACATTATTTGCCATTTGCCTCTCGTTTTCCTCTCCCCCACTTCATCTTTACTGTTTTCTTCACCCCTCTTCCGTTCATCCTTCTGTTTGCTCGTGTTACCATGTGCCTTCTATTTGCTTGCATCTTCGCTTGCTAAAAATCTATTGATATGGATCCTCATCCTCTTGCTAATATTTTTAAAAGATCCAGTTATGATGAACCAATTGCTAGTGAGTTGAGTGCACTAGATTATCTTTATGAGGTTTTGCTTGAAATTCGTGAATTTGAAAATTGTTATGAAGTGCTTTATGAAGTGATTCACGATAGATCTTTGAATAAAAAGCATGATTGCAAGGATGTTATTATAAATTCTATTGATGTAATTGTGTTAATGATATGCAAAACCTCAAGCTTGGGGATGCTAGTTTTTCTATGAGTACTATTTGTTGCAATGATCATGATTGGGGTAATTCTTCTTTTGATCTTGAAAATTTATTTAAGCCCCATGTTGAATATGAGATTTATAATAGTGTTTGCAATATTATTGAAAGTGGGTTTGGAAGAGTGTCAACTTTAGATCCCACATATTTGGATAATGTTCAATCTTATAAAGTTTTTGATAAAAGTGGGTTTGGAGAGGTCATGACTTTAGTTAATATTAATCCCACTATTTTGGAAGAGTGTCAACTTTGCATGCATGTGGATCATGTTGAAAATATTTTATGTGATAGCTATTTTGTTGAATTTGCTTACGGTCACACATGTAATTATTATGAGAGAGGAAAATATGATTGTAGAAATTTTCATGTTACTAAATTATCTCTCGTTATGTTGAGATTGTTATTTTTTCTTTCCGCTTCCTTGCATATGCTAGTTTTTGTTTGCTATGATAATTTGTTTTCCTATAAGATGCCTATGCATAGGAAGTATGTTAGACTTAGATGTGTTTTTCACGTGTTTCATGATGCTCTCTTTGTGCTTCAATTCTTGTCTTTCATGCGAGCATCATTGAAATTATCAATGCCTAGCTAGGGGCGTTAAACGATAGCGCTTGTTGGGAGGCAACCCAATTTTATTTTTGTTCTTTACCTTTTGTTCCTGTTTAGTAATAAATAATTCATCTACCCTCTTTTATGATTGTCTTTTTTATGTTTTAATTAATGTTTGTGCCAAGTAAAGCCTTTAGGATCTTCTTGGATGATTGTTATTTGATCTTGCTGGAAAAAAAGAAAGTATGCGCTCACGAGAATAATTTTCATTTTTACCAGAGAGCGATCAAATACCAATTCCAACTGCAGTAGATCAATATACAAATTATTTAGGGTGTCCTAATTTCTCAGGATTTTTGGAGTTACAGAAGTATTCGAAACTTCCAGTTTGCTACAGACTGTTCTGTTTTTGACAGATTCTATTTTCCGTGTGTTATTTGCTTATTTTGATGAATCTATGGCTAGTATCGGGGGGTATGAACCATAAAGAAGTTGGAATACAGTAGGTTTAACACCAATATAAATAAAGAATGAGCTCATTGCAGTACATTAAAGTGGTGGCTTGTTTTCTTATACTAACGGAGCTCATGAGATTTTCTGTTGAGTTTTGTGTTGTGAAGTTTTCAAGTTTTTGGGTAAAGATTTGATGGATTTTGGAACAAGGAGTGCCAAGAGCCTAAGCTTGGGGATGCCCAAGGCACCCCAAGGTAAAATTCAAGGACAACCAAAAGCCTAATCTTGGGGATGCCCCGGAAGGCATCCCCTCTTTCGTCTTCATCTATCGGTAACTTTACTTGAGGCTATATTTTTATTCACCACATGATATGCGTTTTGGTTGGAGCGTCTTGTATGATTTGAGTCTTTGCTTTTTAGTTTACCACAATCATCCTTGTTGTACACACCTTCAGGATAGACACACATGAATCGGAATTTATTAGAATACTCTAGTGCTTCACTTATACCTTTTTAGACCACGGTGGTGGTTTTATTTTATAGAAATTATTGATCTCTCATGCTTCACTTGTATTATTTTGAGAGTCTATTAGAATACCATGGTAATTTTCTTTGGCTATAAAATTAGTCCTAATATGATAGGCATCCAGGATGGGTATAATAAAAACTTTCATATAGAGTGCATTAAATACCATGAGAAGCTTGATACTTGATAATTGTTTTGAGATATAAAGGTGGTAATTTTAGAGTTGTGCTAGTTGAGTAATTGTGGAATTGAGAAATACTTGTGTTGAAGTTGGCAAGTCCCGTAGCATGCATGTATGGTAAATTTTGTGTGACAAATTTGAAGCATGAGGTGTTCTTTGATTACTTTCCTTATGAGTGGCGGTCGGGGACGAGCGATGGTGTTTTCCTACCAATCTATCCCCCTAGGAGCATGCGCGTAGTGCTTGGCTTTGATGACTTGTAGATTTTTGCAATAAGTATGTGAGTTCTTTATGACTAATGTTGAGTCCACGGAGTATACGCACTATCACCCTTCCATCATTGCTAGCCTCTTCGATACCGTGCATTTCCCTTTCTCACCTCGAGAGTTGGTGCAAACTTCGCCGGTGCATCCAAACCCCGTGATATGATACGCTCTATCACACATAAGCCTCCTTATATCTTCCTCAAAACAGCCACCATACCTACCTATTATGGCATTTCCATAGCCATTCCGAGATATATTGCCATGCAACTTTCCACCGTTCCGTTTATTATGACACGCTCCATCATTGTCATATTGCTTTGCATGATCATGTAGTTTACATCGTATTTGTGGCAGAGCCACCTTCATAATTCTTTCATACATGTCACTCTTGATTCATTGCATATCACGGTACACCGCCGGAGGCATTCACATAGTGTCATATTTTGTTCTAAGTATCGAGTTGTAATTCTTGAGTTGTAAGTAAATAAAAGTGTGATGATTTTCATTATTAGAGCATTGTCCCATGTGAGGAAAGGATGATGGAGACTATGATACCCCCACAAGTCGGGATGAGATTCCAGACGAAAAAAAAGAGGCCGTAAAAGAAAAAAGAGAAAACGGCCCAAATAAAAAATGAGAGAAAAAGAGAGAAGGGGCAATGTTACTATCCTTTTTCCACACTTGTGCTTCAAAGTAGCACCATGATCTTCATGATAGAGAGTCTCTTATGTTGCCACTTTTTTATCGAAAGACTGTAAGGGAACCCCCTACAGTATAATTGGTGGAACAAACCCAAATTGCAAGTACCAAGCCTTGAACCTGGGTGGGTGGGAAGGCATCAACCCCTTCCCACCACTAGGCTATGCATTAGTCTGCTATGTTGTCACTTTCATATACTAGTGGGAATTTTTCATTATAGAACTTGGCTTGTATATTCCAATGATGGGCTTCCTCAAAATGCCCTAGGTCTTCGTGAGCAAGCAAGTTGGATGCACACCCACTTAGTTTCTTTTGTTGAGCTCTCATATATTTATAGCTCTAGTGCATCCGTTGCATGGCAATTCCTACTCCTTGCATTGACATCAATTGATGGGAATCTCCATAGCCCGTTGATTAGCCGCGTCAATGTGGGACTTTCTCCTTTTTGTCTTCTCGCACAACCTCCATCATCATATTCTATTCCACCCATAGTGTTATGTCCATGGCTCGCGCTCATATATTGCGCGAAAGTTGAAAGAGTTTGAAAAGACTAAGTATGAAACAATTGCTTGGCTTGTCATCGGGGTTGTGCATGATGGGAGCATTTTGTGTGACGAAAATGAAGCATGGCCAAACTATATGATTTTGTAGGGATAAGCTTTCTTTGGCTATGTTATTTTGATAAGACATAATTGCTTGGTTAGCATGCTTGAAGTATTATTATTTTTATGTAAATATTAAACTTTTGTCTAGAATCTTTTGGATCTAAACATTCATTCTGCAATAAAGAGGATTACATTGACAATTATGTTAGGTAGCATTCCACATCAAAAAATTTGTTTTTATCATTTACCTACTCGAGGACGAGCAGGAATTAAGCTTAGGGATGCTTGATACGTCTCCAACGTATCTATAATTTTTGATTGTTCCATGCTATTATATTATCTATTTTGGATGTTTAATGGGCTTTATTATGCACTTTCATTTTTTGGGACTAACCTATTAACCGAAGGGCCAGTGCAGATTGCTATTTTTTGCCTATTTCAGTGTTTCGCAGAAAAGGAATATCAAACGGAATCCAAATGGAACGAAACCTTCGTGAGGATCTTTTTTGGAACAAACACAATCCAGGAGACTTGGAGTGGAGGTCAAGGAAGCAACGAGGCGGCCACAAGGTAGGGCGGCATGCCCAGGGGGTAGGCGCGCCCCCACCCTCGTGGGCCCTCCACCAACCTACTTCTTTCGCCTATATATACTCTTATACCCTAAAAACATCTAGGGGAACCACAAAAACACTTTTCCACCGCCGCAACCTTCTGTACCCGTGAGATCCCATCTGGGGACTTTTTCTCGCGATCTGTCGGAGGGGGATTTGATCACGGAGGGCTTCTACATCAACACCATAGCCTCTCGTATGATGTGTGAGTAGTTTACCACAGACCTTCGGGTCCATAGTTATTAGCTAGATGGCTTCTTCTCTCTCTTTGGATCTCAATACAAAGTTCTCCTTGATGTTCTTGGAGATCTATTCGATGTAATTATGTTTGCAGTGTGTTTGTCGAGATCTGATGAATTGTGGGTTTATGATCAATATTATCTATGAACAATATTTTTATGCAAGATTTGGTATCTTTGCAAGTCTCTTCGAATTATCAGTTTGGTTTGGCCTACTAGATTGATCTTTCTTGCAATGGGACAAGTGCTTAGCTTTGGGTTCAATCTTGCGGTGCTCGATCCCAGTGACAGAAAGGGAACCGACAGGTATTGTATTGTTGCCATCGAGGATAAAAAGATGGGGTTTATATCATATTGCTTGAGTTTATCCCTCTACATCATGTCATCTTGCCTAATGTGTTACTCTGTTCTTATGAACTTAATACTCTAGATGCATGTTGGATAGCGGTCGATGTGTGGAGTAATAGTAGTAGATGCAGAATCATTTCGGTCTACTTGACACGGACGTGATGCCTATGTTCATGATCATGCCTAGATATTCTCACAACTATGCGATTTTCTATCAATTGCTCGGCAGTAATTTGTTCACCCACCGTAATATATGCTATCTTGAGAGAAGCCACTAGTGAAACCTTTGGCCCCTGGGTCTACTTTACATCATATAATTTTCCGATCTATACAACAAAAATACCAAAAATATTTACTTTCCAATCTATACAACAAAAATATCAAAAATATTTATCTTATTATCTTTATCAGATCTAACTTTCATAAGTGACCGTGAAGGGATTGACAACCCCTTTATTGCGTTGGTTGCGAGGTTCTTGTTTGTTTGTGCAGGTACTAGGCGACTTGCGTGTAGTCTCCTACTGGATTGATACCTTGGTTGTCAAAAACTGAGGGAAATACTTATGCTACTTTGCCGCATCACCCTTTCCTCTTCAAGGGAAAACCAACGCATGATAAAGCGGTAGCACTCTCCACCGAGACCGGATCATTCGTGTACACCACCAAGAGAGCCTTCCCCCTCACATGGGTGTCCACGACGTGTTGCGTCGTGAACTGCCCGCCGTTGTCGTCGTCGGCCACTAGGAGCGCCATTGGAGCCACGAGGAGCGCCATTGGAACCGTTGGATGTCCTCTCTCTATGTGTCCTCGTGGGTGTGCTTATTGTGTCATGTGAGACGAGAGATGAAGGTAAATGGCCACAGGAGTAAAGGGGGGTTGGGCGGCCTGGATTCTCGGCGCGTCCGCATGGCAGTTTTTGCAGCGGGTAACTACATCGTCTTGCCGCGCTCGGCGCAACCACATGCACACGAACGTGTGTGATCGTGCGCCGGCCCCAAACACTTGCAGCGCGTGTGGAGGGACAAGGGCAGAGCACCCGGAGGGACCCAAGAAGAGAGCGTGCACGGCGGGACGCGAGCAGAGCACGCCGCGGCCGCCTGAACCGCAAGCAACCACACGCATAGAGCAGTTGAACACATAGGAAATGGTTGCCTACAAGCCGGCCGACAGTTGTGTCGCTGCGTAGAGAGCGGCCGTGTGCTACCACCTCTGTCTAGTCTATAGTCCCCTTTATATTTTGTGCCATACTTTGCCCTCAAATTTAACCAACAAAATGTTAATGCATGTTATAAAAATTATATAATTGGAAACTATGTTCAAATACGAATCCAACTACATAATCTTTGGCGACATGTATTCGTATTTTATTAGTTAAATCATACTTATAAACCAAGACAGGGGTATAGTAGGTAATTAAATCGCAAACGTTTTTTATTAACCGTATGTGTACGTGGCCTTTCGTCCTCTCGCACGTCTTGTCACCCCGCTGCCGCAGACGGTTTACAGCGCAAGCTTGCGCAACGCGCGGGGGCGTTCTTTTGGCCAAACGGTGGCGCCATTGAATCATCGGTGAGCCTATTCCCTCGCAACCTCGTAGGTTCCTGCGCAAGCTTCCCGCCCGACTCGGTGAAATCCCCCAAAATCCCAATGCTTATCGGCCTACTATAAAAACCCTCACGGCCGGCGATTCATGCGTCGCATTTTCCGCTCCCTTCCCGTAGCTTATCTTTTCTGCTTCTCCCACAACCGCCAATGGCACCGGTCCGTCATCATCGCTTAGCCACTCCGCCATCATCAGAGGACATCTCCAGCTGGGAGGCTACACCGCGGCGGCGGCACAGTCCCCGTCGTAGTGTAGTGCGCATGGCGTCCTTGTTGGGTGTGCGCGGAACACCCACCACACGCTCCGGCGCCGGTGCCCGTCGGCAGCTGTTGCCGGCCGCCGTTGCCGCCACACCACCGTCGAAAGCCAGGGCCATCGCCCGCTCCGACGCTGCGGCCCAAATGCAGGAGGTGGCCATCGTGGCCGCCACCCCACTGCCGGCCACCATGGCTATCACCCGCTCCGCCACCGTGGTCCGAAGGCGGGAGGTGGTGGTCGTGGCCGCCTCCCCGTCGTCAGCCACCGTGGCCGCCAGCCCACCATCGACTGTCGGGGTCATCACCCGCTCCACCACTGCCGCCCGAAGGCAGGAGGCGGAGGTGGATGCCCGACCGTCCGTCAGTGACCTTGCGCGCTACACCGAGTTCCTGCGGGAGGAGGAGGAGCGCCTCGTCGAGCATGCAAAGAGCCTTACTGTCGTCGTGGCTGCGGCACACACCACCTCAGAAGCGAGGAATCAGGAGATCTACGAGGAGAGCCACCGCTTTGAGAGGGGTCGTCTAGAGCGGTAGAGGGCATTCGAGGTGAGCGTCGCCGAAGCTGGAACTGCGGTAGGCACCATATTGCGGTTGCCCAGCTCGTCGGTAGGCTCCTCCTCTGCCTCTTACTGAGCGCACTCGGTAGAGGAGAGGCAGCCGGAAGTAGTACAAGGCCCCTCCACAGTAATAGTAGTAGTATTTAGGGGCTATTTTGTTCAGTTCATCTGACTATAGATGTGGTGGAACTATACAACGTACTTAAAATTAGCTAGTATATATAGTTGAACTAGCTATTTCAGTACATGGTTGGCAACAATTGGGGAAAAGTTTGGTTAGTTCAGCTGTCGAGTTGAACTATTTGTATAAATTAAGAACGAATGCTTAATGTATGAATGAAATCTATGCTTAATTACTAAATTTTAGTTGCAAAGATTAGATACTGCTTGTGATTTTTAGCTTCATACTTTAACAAATCGGAGTGTTACAAGGTTGACAAATGGCAATGTTACTAGATCAACAAATGTCAATCTTTCCAGTTTGACAAATGGTAACATACCCAATATGACAGATGCAAATTGCACCAAATTGTTTGTAAGTGGTTGCACACGGGTCATCCAAAAGAACCGTTTGCGTTGAAGAGATGCACAAATCCTGCTCTCACTTTGCATCATGTCATCCCGGGGTCGATAGGCATGGGGTGGGAGGACGGCAGCTGGCTGAGAGGTAGCGTTCGACGGCGGCGTCCCATGGCGCTGAGGGGGGCGCGCGCACGGAGAGGAAGGCGGGCGGACATGGAAGTCAAAGGGCTCGCTTCCCAGTGAGCCTGCGCAGCATACAAATCGCACGCTTCCCAGTGAGCATGCGCATTCGAGGACAGCTTGCACTCCTCTCGGTCAGCCTGTGCACCGGACTGTGCTCGCATGCCTCCCGTTCAGTCAAGGTCAAGCAGCTGTCCGCATGACACCTCCTACAGCCATTAAAACCAAGACACATGGCGTCACGTGAATGGTTAAAAGAACGCACACGATTTGTATTATACAAACGAAAGTGGCAGCTATTTTTTTTAAATGCCTTTCTTGGTTGTCATTATTCGAGTGCGCCTTCTCTCAAAATGGACACGAAAAATACCACATCATGCTGGGTGCCATTCCATGATAGCATGCCAAGTTTCATGAATTTAAGACGAGTTTTGGATTTACTAGAATTTAAAAACCAGACATCTCAATGTTTTGCCGGCAATCAACGGTGCCCTGGTGTTTGAAATTCATTCCCATTTCTTGCATGGGACCTAAGCATGCACCCAAGGACACAGATTTGATTTTTCAACCAATTTATATGCACTGGAGCATGTGCATGTAGTTCAAATTATAATCATGCACATAAATGCATTGAAAACTCAGTTAATGCATAAAAATGTCCAAACAACCCCTGAAAAATCACAAAAATTGAAACAACACTCCTGTTGTTCTATGTTGACACGAGAAAAAATTTGGAAGCAATAAGAGGCAATGGATATCGTTTCGCCCCCAAAGGTGGGGCATTCCCTACCGAAACCGTCATGCTTGTTGTGAGAAGCTCTGGTTTGTGAGAAGCATATACCCAAACCTGCCCCAAACGGGACAAAAATTTTACCATGGCATGTTGATGCCGCTCCATTAAAGCATGCCGACTTTCATGAATTTCAGACGAGTTTTGGATTTACTAGAATTTAAAAACCAGGCATCTCAATGTTTTGCCGGCAATTAACGGTGCCCTGGTGTTTGAAATTCATTCTCATTTCTTGCATGGACATAAGCATGCACCCAAGGACAAGGATTTGATTTTTCAACCAATTTATATGCACTAGAGCATGTGCATGTAGTTCGAATTTGAATTATGCACATAAATGCATTGAAAACTCAGTTAGTGCATAAAAATATCCAAACGAACCCCGAAAAATCACAAAAAATGACACAACACTCCTGTTGTTCTATGTTGACACGAGAAAAATTTTGGAAGCAATAAGAGGCAATGGATATCGTTTCGTCCCCAAAGGTGGGACGTTCCCTACCGAAACATGCTTGTTGTGAGAAGCTCTGGTTTGTGAGAAGCATATACCCAAACCTGCCCCAAACGGGACAAAAATTTTACCACGTCATGTTGATGCCACTCCATGAAAGCATGCCAAGTTTCATGAATTTCAGACGAGTTTTGGATTTACTAGAATTAAAAAAACCAGGCATCTCAATGTTTTGTCGGCAATCAATGGTTCCCTGATGTTTGAAATTCATTCCCGTTTCTTGCATGGGACCTAAGCATGCACCCAAGGACACGGTGATTTTTCAACCAATTTATATGCACTGGAGCATGTGCATGTAGTTCAAATTTGAACTATGCACATAAATGCATTGAAAGCTCAGTTAATGCATAAAAATATGCAAACGAACCTCGAAAAATCACAAAAAATGACAGAACACTCATGTTGTTCTATGTTGACACGAGAAAAAAAATTGGAAGCAATAAGAGGCAATGGATATCGTTTCGTCCCCAAAGGTGGGACGTTCCCTACCCAAACCATCATGCTTGTTGTGAGAAGCTCTGGTTTGTGAGAAGCATATATCCAAACCTACCCCAAATGGGACAAAAAATTTACCACAGCATGTTGATGCCGCTCCATGATAGCATGCCAAGTTTCATGAATTTCAGACGAGTTTTGGATTTACTAGAATTTAAAAACCAGGCATCTCAATGTTTTGCCGGCAATCAACGGTGCCCTGGTGTTTAAAATTCATTCTCGTTTCTTGTATGGGACCTAAGCATGCACCCAAGGACACAGATTTGATTTTTCAACCAATTTATATGCACTGGAGCATGTGCATGTAGTTCAAATTTGAATTATGCACATAAATGCATGGAAAACTCAGTTAATGCATAAAATGTCCAAACGAACCCCGAAAAATCACAAAAATTGACACAACACTCCTGTTGTTCTATGTTGACACGAGAAAAAATTTGGAAGCAATAAGAGGCAATGGATATCGTTTCGTCCCCAAAGGTGGGACGTTCCCTACCCATACCATCATGCTTGTTGTGAGAAGCTCTGGTTTGTCAGAAGCATATACCTAAACCTGCCTCAAATGGGACAAATTTTTCACCACGGCATGTTGATGCCGCTCCATGATAGCATGCCAAGTTTCATGAATTTCAGACAAGTTTTGGATTTACTAGAATTTAAAAAGCGGGTTTCTCAATGTTTGTGGCCGAGTGACGGTGGCAGGGTGTTTGACATTCATTCCCATTTCTTGCATGGGACGTAAGCAGGCAACCAAGGACACAGATTTAAATTTTCAACCAATTTATATGCATTAGAGCATGTGCCTGTAGTTCAAATTTGAATTATGCACATGAATGCACAGAAAACTTAGATAATGTATAAAAATGTCCAAGCGAACCCCGAAAAATACCAAAAATTGACACAACACTTCTGTTGTTCTATGTTGACACTAGGAAAAATAATTGAAATTGAGAAGAGGCAACGGATATCGTTTCGTCCAGAAAGGTGAAACGTTCCCTACCGAAACCATCACACTTGTTGTGTGAGAAGCTCTGGTATATGAGAAGCTTATTCCCAAACCTGCCGCAAATGGGACAAAAATTTTACCACGGCATGGTGATGCCGCTCCATTATAGCATGTCAAGTTTCATGAATTTCGGACGAATTTTGGATTTACTAGAATTACAAAAGCAAGTACATCGACGTTTTCCGGAGAGCCACGGTGTCGTGTTGTTCGAATCTCATCCCCATTTCTTGCATGAGAGATAAGCATAAACCCATGGACACATATATGATTTTACAACCCATGTTGGTGCACCGGAGCATGTGCATTTAGTTTAATTTTGAATTGTGCACCTGAAATGGCTAGAAAACCAATTTAATGTATAAAATGTTCAAACAAAACCTGAATAATTCCAATTCTTTTACGACACACATATATGTATGTTCACTCCAGATAAAAGGCCTAGCAATTCAAACACCGTCCATTGCCGCTGTGACCCCATTATGTAATTCAAATCAAGATGAAAAATCAAGTAGATCGCACACAGTTTATTATCACCAACCGTGTGAGATGCAACACAAAATATCCTGGAGCACCGTCGGTGTATAGTACGCCTATGGCTTACGCGAGAAGGTCATTCGGCTACAATCCACAGCTGGCGTCTCAAGCACACTAGCTCGCTCCCCAAATATCATTTCACTATTCAATCGTCGCCGGTGAAAGATAGGCACGTGGACCTGCGTCGTGAGGGAAACTTCGGTGGCCCACACCGGCGGGAGCGCGGCCACAGCCGCCATGCGCATGCTAACAAGGTGCATGAGCGCGGCCGCAATCTTCAACCGGGCGGCTATGGCAGCCCAAACGGCCACTGTTGCTTCTCATGTGGCGGCAGCAACATCTGGCTCGGGGATAACAACTGGCGAGAGCAGCACAACAGCTGTCCGTTCCGTAGCGGCGGCCTTAGCCCTGATGGAGGGCGCCCATGACCATGTCGAGGCCGCCCATGCCTAGCTCCTGGCGGTCACCGCACAAATCGAACGAAGCTTCTCTGACAACGATCGGCAACCCACGGCCGAAGAGCTGGCAATCGCCGAGAGCGTCCGAGCAGCCGTCCGTTCCTCCACCGCATACCTTGCGACGACGGAGCCCGTCCAAGCCCAGATCGCATCCGCCCACGCCCAGCTCATGGCGGCCTTTTCCAAAGAGATGGCAGACACGGATGGCGATATGCTTGTCAAGTATGGTGCGATGGATGCGATGGAGCCCCTTCCCTAGGAGACCGTCGGGCGCGAGCTGGACATGGAGGCGGCGGCGGAGATCGGCGAGCACGAGTCGTAGTAGTACTCTTTGTTTTGTTTAATTAAGAGGGCCGGTCTTTAATTTGTTAGAGTAATGTTTAGGTCAGCTAGCTTTGTTTAATTGTTGAACTTGCTCGATTAAGAAGTTAGTCTCCTTTGTGTACCCAAATTATGCAATGATGTGGATGACCACTGTAACCAGGGAAATTCGAACCAAATTTTTTTATGTTCAAACTCATCACACATGGGTTAAGCTATCTGAATCATTTGTGATGTTCACATATCATACATAGTTCTGAATAAGGGACCGTGTCTGATGACACTTTGTGCTCCAGTTTTTTCGCTAAAGCGATTCCAAATTTTCGACTTCCGCAGAAATATCTACCTCCCCTCCCCCTCCCCCTTACCAAAAGCCACATTTCCCTTGTTTCCGCCTTACTTTCCAAGTTGAAACCTTCACTCCTTGCTTGCAGCGCCGCCGCCTCCTTGCCGGTGACCCTCCTTCACACTGCTCGGCCTCGCCTATCCAGGCAGGTAATCCACACCCGACCACCATCCTCCACATCCCACATGCCCCGACCGCCGACGTGAACGCGACACCTTCCACCCAAATCACCGACCCCTCCACCAAATAAGCGTGGCCCTAAGCCATGGTGTGCGTAATATAGCCAGGATCTCAAGGAGCATTTGGCAGCGGAGAAGCAAATCGCGGCTGCACGCGCGGATGAGGTCGCGATGGCTGCTATTCATGCCGACCCCCATATCTTGGAGGAACACCTTGCCATTTGCTAGCTACGTCAGATAAGCATGCTCGGTTTACCCGTTGTGTGTGCTGCTCCTGCATTTCCTTCACAAATTCTAGTGAATTGTGCTATCTAATTTTACCATGCAATCTGTTGCTGTAGTGTATATGTTCTATATGTCGTGCAGTGTGGTGCTCACTTATTAACTGTTTTGATAATTAGTAGTTGTCGTCTTTAGTTAACTGTTTGGTTCAATTCTGCAACTATGATGTTCAATTCTTCAGGCTGCAATTTTGTATTGTCTTCCATGTAAGAAATAAATCAAATTTATCTTTACAAAATACATGAGAAACGAATAAATTTGATGCGGAGCATCCTACGGACATCACCATGTCAAGAGTCTGTTTGACAAGTGACACGTTCGACATCCACTTCACATACACAAAGGTGAATCATCTCATTTACGCGTGTTCACTTGACCCCTTCGAGGATGGTATACTACTTGACACTCCACTTGTGTGCATGCATAGGTATTGCCGGAACGCTACGGATGACAAGGAGGAGTGTGAGAGCAAGTGTACAACTACACCATCCACGAGGGAAGCGTGGAAACGAAGACGCAAGAAGAAGCTCCAGCGAGCGGACGTCCGGACAACACCGGACGACCGGCCCCTCCTAGTGAGCGGACGTTCGGCCCCCACCGGACGACCGACACATCTACACCCGAGCCAAATCAGCGAAAGACCGATGACACCGGACGACCGCCAGCTACCGGACGTCCGGTGCCACCTCAACCGAGCCAAAGTGAGCGGAAGTTCGGCGACTACCGGACGTCCGGAAGCCCATGAGCCATCGGACGACCGGTCCCCAGCGGACGTCCGGTACCTGTCTGTGTACAAAGATCGGGCACAAGGCCCATGTATCCCTCTCCCACTTACCCCTTCATGGACTGAGGGAGTCCTGGATTAGGGGGTGTTCGGGTAGCCGGACTATACCTTCAGCCGGACTCCTAGACTATGAAGATACAAGATTGAAGACTTCGTCCCGTGTCCGGATGGGACTTTCCTTGGCGTGGAAGGCAAGCTTGGCGATGCGGATATTCAATATCTCCTACCATTGTAACCGACTCTGTGTAACCCTAACCCTATCCGGTGTCTATATAAACCGGAGGGTTGTAGTCCGTAGGCAATCAACTCCATACACAACAATCATACCATAGGCTAGCTTCTAGGGTTTAGCCTCCTTCATCTCGTGGTAGATCTACTCTTGTACTACCCATATCATCAATATTAATCAAGCAGGAGTAGGGTATTACCTCCATCGAGAGGGCCCGAACCTGGGTAAAACAAAGTGTCCCCTGTCTCCTGTTACCATCCGGCCTAGACGCATAGTTCGGGACCCCCTACCCGAGATCCGCCGGTTTTGACACCGACATTGGTGCTTTCATTGAGAGTTCCTCTGTGTCGTCGCTTTTAGGCCCGATGGCTCCTTCGATCATCAACAACGACGCGGTCCAGGGTGAGACTTTTCCCCTCGGACAGATCTTCGTCTTCGGCGGCTTCGCACTGCGGACCAATTCGCTTGGCCTCCTTGAGCAGATCGAAAGCTACGCCCCTGGCCATCAGGTCAGGTTTGGAAGCCTAAACTACACGGCTGACATCCGCGGGGACTTGATCTTCGACGGATTCGAGCCACACCCAAGCGCGCCGCACTGTCTCGATGGGCATGATATAGCTCTGCCACCGAACAGCGCCTTGAAGGCCGCACACGCATTGGTTCCGACCATTGATTCGGAGCCTACTGCACCGATCGAGGATCAGCGGTTAGACGTTGCCTCAGGGGCTGCGATCTCAGAGGCAATTGAGCCGAACTCTAGCCCCCACTCCGCATGGCCCGTGACTCCGAGGAGCCAGATTCCTCTCCGATCTTCGAGCCCCCCGCGCCCCTTCCGATCGAATCCAATTGGGCACCGATCATGGAGTTAACCGCCGCGGACATCTTTCAGCACTCGCCCTTCGGCGACATCCTGAATTCTCTAAAGTCTCTCTCTTTATCAGGAGAGCCCTGGCCGGACTGCGGTCAGCAAGGTTGGGATACGGATGACGAAGAAATTCAAAGCCCACCAACCACCCACTTCGTAGCCACTGTCGACGACTTAACCGACACGCTCGACTTCAACTCCGAAGACATCGACGGCATGGACGACGATGCAGGAGACGAACAAGAACCAGCACCCGTAGGGCGCTGGAAGGCCACCTCGTCATATGACATATATATGGTGGATACTCCAAAAGAGCTGCCCAAGAATTGCTAGCTGACAGATGGACTGAAGACCTTGCGGCCAAAGAGTATGAACTCGAACGCCCCTCCAAGAGTTACCCGAAGCGCAGGCCGCTACCCCGATCAGAGGAGGAAGCACCTACATCACCAGCGCATGACATGGCAGACCGGCCACCTCGCGGCCGCGACAGAGAGGCCTGTCGGCCCTCCACCCAAGCCATGCCCCCACGCCGCTCAACTAAGGCACGGGAAAATGCGCCCGACCTGCGAGACATACTGGAGGATAAGGCAAGACAAACAAGATCGATCTACGGATCGCGCAGGCGCCCTGCGGCATGTGACAATGATCTTCACTCCGGATACAACAAATCCGGCCGGGCCAAACACAACAGACATAGCTCTTCCAAGCTGCATCGTGATATAGCCCAGTACAGAGGCGCCGCACACCCGCTATGCTTCACGAATGAAGTAATGGATCATAAAATCCCAGAGGGTTTCAAACCCGTAAACATCGAATCATACGATGGCACAACAGACCTGGCGATGTGGATCAAGGATTATCTCCTTCACATCCACATGGCACGCGGAGATGATCTACACGCCATTAAATACCTCCTGCTCAAACTTAAAGGACCAGCCTGGCATTGGCTTAACAGCTTGCCAGCAGACTCAATCGGTTCTTGGGAGGACCTGGAAGCCGCATTCCTCGACAACTTCCAGGGCACTTATGTGCGACCGCCGGATGCCGACGACTTAAGCCACATAATTCAGCAGCCAGAAGAATCGGCCAGACAATTCTGGACACGGTTCCTAACAAAGAAAACCAGATAGTCGACTATCCGGACGCAGAGGCCCTAGCAGCCTTCAAGCATAACATCCGCGACGAGTGGCTTGCCCGGCACCTGGGACAGGAAAAACCGAAATCCATGGCAGCCCTCACGACACTCATGACCCGCTTTTGCGCGGGAGAAGACAGCTGGCTAGCTCACAGTAACAACCTGTCAAAAAACCCTGGTAATTCGGATACCAAGGACAAAAGCGGCGGGACACGTCGGAATAAGCAAAAACGCTGCATTAACAGCGATAGCAATGAAGATACGGCAGTCAATGCCGGATTCAAAGGCTATAAACCCGGTCAGCGGAAAAAGCCATTCAAAAAGAATACTCAGGGCCTGTCCAGTTTGGACCGAATACTCGATCGCTTGTGCCAGATACATGGCACCCCCGAAAGGCCAGCCAATCACACTAACAGGGATTGTTGGGTGTTCAAGCAGGCAGGCAAGTTAAGGGCCGAAAACAGAGACAAGAGGCTGCACAGCGACGACGAGGAGCCCAAGCCGCCGAACAACAATGGACAGAAGGGCTTTCCCCCACAAGTGCGGATGGTGAACATGATATACGCAACCCACATTCCCAAGCGGGAGCGGAAGCGTGCGCTACGGGACGTATACGCGATGGAGCCGGTCGCCCCAAAGTTCAACCCATGGTCCTCCTGCCCGATCACTTTTGATCGAAGGGACCATCCCACTAGCATCCATCATGGAGGCTTCGCCGCATTGGTTCTCAACCCAATCATCGACGGATTTCACCTCACAAGAGTCCTCATGGACGGCGGCAGTAGCCTAAACCTGCTTTATCAGGATACAGTGCGGAAAATGGGCATAGATCCCTCAAGGATTAAGCCCACAAGAATGACCTTTAAAGGCGTCATACCAGGTGTAGAAGCCAACTGTACAGGCTCAGTAACACTTGACGTGGTCTTCGGATACCCAGACAATTTCCGAAGCGAAGAGTTAATCTTCGATATAGTCCCGTTTCGCAGTGGCTATCACGCCCTGCTCGGACGAACCGCATTTGCAAAGTTCAATGCGGTGCCGCACTACGCATATCTCAAGCTCAAGATGCCAGGCCCTCGAGGAGTAATTACGGTCAACGGAAACACCGAACGCTCCCTCCGTACGGAGGAGCATGTGGCGGCTCTCGCAGCGGAGGTACAAAGTAGCCTTCTCAGGCAATTCTCCAGTCCGGCCATTAAAAAGCCAGACACTGCGAAGCGCGCCCGGAGTAATCCACAGCAGGACCGCCTGGCACGCTCTGAGCAAGCATAGCAATGCGGCCCCAACCCCAGCTTTCGCAACATAGCGAAACCAGTACCTCGCGTACATAACTATACCCTGGAAATACCATGGGCACAGGGGAAGGAGCACAACAACGGCACACCCAAAATACGGCTTAAAACATACTAGGGGCTGCCGGATTCTTTTTTTAATTTTTCTTACTTTCAGGACTCCATGCTTCGGACGACCTGCTCGGCAATTCAACTGCCGCACAAATGATGCAAGATCCAGGGAGGCAGACAAGCCATGCCGCATTATGGAACTCCCAGGTGGTCTCTGTTACGAGCGGTATACCTGTTTTAAATACAATTCCGCGGCCTGCCCCTGGTCAGGACATACTGAATAGTCCAATATCTTTTGCTTGCCGCACTATTTGTATCGTTCGGCTTTGATAAATAGCCTCTCTATAAACAATGCATAGCTTTTTGTCTATTTTTTGCATTATCCTCTCTTTTATATATGTTCATTAATGACATGTTGCACCCGTACACTATGGTACGGCAAGTACGCCAGGGGCTTCAGTACCCTTTAATATGGTGTGAGAAGTCCGTACACTTTCACAAGTGCGGCACCCCGAACTTATAGCACTATATGCATCGGCTCCGAATCATGATTTGGGTCAATAGTTGGGTTTGCCCGGCTCCTATGTTTTGGTGCCTTACGTTCCACTATATCGGCTAAGGTAGCACTAGGAGAACCACTGCGATTGTGCCCCGGTTGAGCTGGGTTAAGCACCTCAGTGGAGAAAGCTAAAATTGACTGTCATGATGAGGCGAGAGACCGGTCACTGTTCGAGAGGTTTTTTGAGTCCCTAACGACTTATGCCGCTTCGAGCGAGGAGCTGGATAACCCCAGCCAAGGCATGGATAGCGCCCCGAACTCGGTCTTCCGAACTAGGGGCTTTGCCGAAATTTAAAATTATAAAGTTCTATGGCTAAGTGAGAGTGTTCGAGCATTATAGTCTGATTGCCTGGTTCGTCGTGCTGAGCGCCTCCCTCGAAGGATCCAAACATGGGAAAAAGAGCGCACAGGTTTATCACCGAACACCCCAGCACTAGTGGCATGGGGGCAGAAGCCGACGACTGGCCATCTCTCAATTTTTGATAAACGGCCGCACAGAAAATAATATTTTAAATTCAATAAGCATTGCTTAGCGCATATGAACAAGTTTTCAGCGCACAGGATAAAATCGAGCGAGTTCATTCAAAAATTACATCCTTGGTACACTCATCCGCTACAAGGCGGGCACCCGCAAGAACATCCTTATAGTAGTTCTCGGGCTTGCGATGCTCCTTCCCCGGCGGCGGCCCGTCCCTAACAAGCTTCTCACCGTCCAGCTTACCCCAGTGCACCTTTGCATGGGCAAGGGCCCTACGGGCACCTTCGATGCAGACGGAGCGCTTGATGACCTCGAGCCTCGGACAGGCCTCCACCAGCCGCCGCACCAGCCCGAAGTAGCTCCCAGGCAGGGCCTCTCCGGGCCACAGCCAAACTATGAAGCCCTTCATGACTTGTTCGGCCGCCTTGTGGAGCTCGACCAGCTGTTTCAGCTGGTCGCTCAAGGGCACAGGGTGTCCGGCCTCAGCATACTGAGACCAGAACACCTTCTCCGTCGAGCTGCCCTCTTCAGCTCGGTAGAATGCGGTGGCGTCGGATACGCTGCGGGGAAGATCTGCGAATGCCCCTGGAGAGCTCCGGATTCGGGTAAGTAACAAGTAGTTTACTTTTATATTTCTGCTTTGCATAAAGAATGCCTTACCCGCTGCTATCTTTTTCACCTCCTCCAACTCTTGGAGGGCCTTTTGGGCTTCGGCCTTGGCAGACTTGGTAGTCTCAAGGGCCGCCGCGAGCTCGGACGCTTGGGTCTTTGACTCAAGCTCCAAACTCTCATGTTTTTTCATGAGAGCCTGAAGCTCTCGCTGCACCTCGCCGACCTGAGCCCCAAGTTTCTCTCGCTCGGTGCGCTCCGCGGCCGTTTTCTTTTCGGCCTCAGATAGCGCCTGCTTGAGGGCCGCCACCTCAGTCGTGGCCCCTACAATAAGCAGTACAATCCTGTTATTTTTTGCAATCATGCCTCTCCATAGGCACCCTTTTCAATAAGGTATTTCTTACCTTCTTTCTCCTCGAGCTGCCGCTTGGCAAGGCCGAGCTCTTGCTCGGTCCGCTCGAGGTCCTGCTTCAGGACACCCACCTCCGCAGTCAGTGCGGCGGTGGATAGCAGTGAAGCCTGCATACGCATATTGACTCTTTTTGTTAGACTCCTGCGAAATTTACTAGATCCTCTATTCGGCTTTTCTTTCCGAACGCCAAACAGAGCATCAGGGGCTACTGTCTATGCGGTAATATTTTTACATATTTTTACTTACCTCGAAGCCTGTTAGAAGGCTAGCGCAAGCTTCAGTCAGTCCGCTCTTGGCGGACTGAACCTTCTGGATCACCGTACTCATAATAGTACGGTGCTCCTCGTCGATGGAGGCGCCTTCAAGCACCTCCAGCAGATTGTCCGGCGCCTCTGGTTGGACGGAGGCCACCGGCTCAGAAGACTTGCTCCTCTTAGAAGGAGTTTGCCTACCGCAGTCCGGAACTGTTGAAGTTTCCGGCGCGGTGTCCGGCATAAAGCCGGACTTGGAGCCCTGGGGGGTCTTGTCCCCTTTGCTCCTGGAGTCCGGGAGGTCGCCTTGCGGCTCCTCCAGGACCACCTCCTCCTACCCCAGAGCTCGTTGTGACGCCACTTCGGCGTCATCCGCAATGAGGGGGGAGACGACGGGCGGAACTGAGCTCACGTCCGATGAATCCAGGGAGCCGCTCGACGACTCGTTGAGTTTGGCCCGGGGCAGGCTGCATGATTATATTCGACATTAGGGAAAGCTGTGCAACAAAAGGAATATCATGAGTTACTCTAGTATCCGAACACTTACGATTTCGCCGGACGCCTGGCCCTGTCCGGCCACTCCTCTTCGTCCTCGTCGGCGTCGGGGGCGTAGTCCGGCGGAGGGGTCTTCCTCTTCTTGGACCCTTCGGCCTTCCCCCTTGGGGCGGCCTTCCTTTTCTTTCCTCCCTCCGCTGGGGGGGGAGCTTTCTTCTTCCTCCTCCTCGTTTTTACGGGAGGAGGGCGTCTCAGACTCGTCGGATGACGAGTCCGATGACACCACGTTGCAGGTACTCTTTTGAGTCCCCGTGGTCTTCTTCTTCTTGGCCTTCTTTTCCGGCACCACATAAGGCGCCGGAGCCAGCAGCTTCACTAGTAGAGTTGGGGCTGGGTCTTCGGGCAGCGGAGCTGGACAATTAATCGGTCCGGATACCGCCCGCCAAGCCTGTCAAAGGTAAGGGAGTTTAGATCCCGCATAGAGTTAAACTATGAAAAAAGTTGAACATCCTGTAAAAGGTGAAAATGGCTTACCTCGCTAGCGTGACGCTGCGAGCTGTATCCGCGGTCCTCGGAAGCGGATGTGGGAGCCTCGGCGCCTTTGGTTAGCACCTTCTAGACGTCTTCATACATCGTGTCGAAGAGCCTGTTAAGGGTTTGGTGCTGCGCCGGGACGAACTCCCACAGATTAAAATCCCGTTGTTGGCACGGGAGGATCCGGCGGACAAGCATAACCTGGATTACATTAACAAGCCGGATTGGCTTGTTCACTAGGGACTGGATGCATGTTTGCAATCCGGTCACCTCTTTTTCGTCACCCCGCGATAGGCCCATCTCTTTCCAGGACATAAGCCGCGTGGGGGTCCGGATCGGAACTCGGGGGCTGCGGTCCATTTCGGATCGCGTGGCTCGGTGATGTAAAACAACCCGGATTGCCACCCCTTTAGGGTCTCCACGAAGGAGCCCTCGAGCCATAGGACGTTGGCCATCTTGCCCGCCATGGCGCCTCTGCACTCCGCCTGGTTGCCGCGCACCACCTTGGGCTTGACGTTGAAGGTCTTAAGCCAGAGGCCGAAATGGGGGCGGACGCGGAGGAAGGCCTCGCACACGACGATAAACGCCGAGATGTTGAGGATGAAGTTCGGGGCCAGATCGTGAAAATCCAGGCCGTATTAGAACATGAGCCCCCGGACGAATGGGTGAAGTGGAAAACCCAGTCCGCGGAGGAAATGGGGGAGGAATACTACCCTCTCATGGGGCCTTGGGGTGGGAAGAAGCTGCCCCTCTTTGGGAAGCCGGTGCGCGATGTCTTTGGATAAGTATCCGGCCTTCCTTAGCTTTTTGACATGGCCCTCCGTGACGGAGGAGACCATCCATTTGCCTCCCGCTCTGGACATTGCTGGAGAAGGTTGAGGTGGGAAGTGCGGGCTTGGGCACTGGAGCTCGAGTGCGCAGGAGATGGATAGGCAAAGGAGGAAGAAGGCGTAGGTAAAAAGGTGGATCTTTATCCCCTTATATGGGCGGATGCGGTTGTGCGTCCCCACCTGCCTAATAAAACTCGCTTGCCTCTCAAGCGCCGTGGTAAATGGCGCAGTTAGGGTTACCCACGTCCGTATTGATGAGAATCCCGTAAAAAGGGCACGCGATCTCTGCTTTGACAAGACGTGCCAAGGAAACCGCCTCGCCAAACATGCTGAGGTGGAAAAGTAAAAACGATTTGAGTAAAGGACTTGGCCGTAGTGTGATAGCGCACTGCGGAATACGTCAGCAGATTTGATTTGTGTCAATATTATTCTCTCTATGGCAATATGTGGAAACTTATTTTGCAGAACCGGACACTACTCTTGGTGTTTACAAATCTTCTATGAAGGACTTGGAGGAGGAACCCGCCTTGCAATGCCGAAGACAATTTGTGCGCCGGACTCGTCGTCATTGAAGCCTGATTCAGGGGCTACTGAGGGAGTCCTGGATTAGGGGGTGTTTGGGTAGCCGGACTATACCTTCAGCCAGACTCCTGGACTATGAAGATACAAGATTGAAGACTTCGTCCCGTGTCCGGATGGGACTTTCCTTGGCGTGGAAGGAAAGCTTGGCGATGCGGATATTCAAGATCTCCTACCATTGTAACCGACTCTATGTAACCCTAACCCTATCCGGTGTCTATATAAACCGGAGGGTTGTAGTCCGTAGGCAATCAACTCCATACACAACAATCATACCATAGGCTAGCTTCTAGGGTTTAGCCTCCTTGATCTCGTGGTAGATCTACTCTTGTACTACCCATATCATCAATATTAATCAAGCAGGAGTAGGGTATTACCTCCATCGAGAGGGCCCAAACCTGGGTAAAACAAAGTGTCCCCTGTCTCCTGTTACCATCCGGCCTAGACGCACAGTTCGGGACCCCCTACCCGAGATCCGCCGGTTTTGACACCGGCATGGACCTAGACTATATATACTCCTCCACCTCCTCGTAGTTAGGTTAGCATTGTGTTAGATCATTTGTGAGATAGAGCTCGCTCATACATATAGGATCTACTCCTTGAGAGAGACTGCGGCCCCTCTTCGGAGAAGATCCACCTTGGATTCAAGACCCCTTTACGGGAAGATCCCCTTGTGGATTCAAGACCTCCTCACGGAGAAGAACCGGCTACCCTTTGTATTGTCCCATGTTGGATTTGGATCGTGTATCTCTTTGTGTTTCGAGGATCTAGCATATGTGTGACCATATCTTGTTGGTTTTAGTGTTTCTCTCGTGTCTCCTCTCGTGATTCCCCTCGTTTTCCCCCTCGTGTTCTTCGTGTTCTTCGCAGGATCTACTCCTTTCGTGAAAGATCGGCCACATAGGGTTCTACCCTACATCATCTTGGTATCATGAGCCACGTTGATCACGATTTCGGAGCCTCCCCTCTTTGTTTTCTAGCTTGATTTTGTTGTGTTCTTCCCCAAATTCGAAAATCCCCACCAAAAATAGCCCCAATTTTTTTTGTGATTTGTTGGTTTGAAGAAGTTTTGTTGATTTTGATCCATGGATTTGCTTGGTTTCAAGTGGATCTAGCATCTCCCCAAGTTTCCCCATCTTTCATCCATGAAATCTCCTCAATTTTGACCCCAAAATCCCCAAATTCCGCCCAAAATCGTGCCCCAGATCTCGCATCTCGCGTTGATCCCGACCCACCGGATGACCGGCGTTTTACGGATGTCCGAAGCCCCTGGAACGATCGGACGTCCGCAACTTACCAGACGACCGGAACCCCCTAACCCGAGCAGAATTTATGTATTTCCGACCCGACCGAACGTCCGGCGACCGGACATCCGTCCTTTTACGGACGTCCGGCGACCGGACATCCGTCCTTTTACGGACGTCTGTAACCTGTAAAAACTGACTTCGCTGAAATTTTGTTTCGGCCATAACTAATTCATCTGAACTCCGATTTTGACATTCGTTAGCTCGTTTTGAAGCTCTTGACATCCCCCTTCCCAAAAAAACTACCATAATATTTTGACTCCATCAAATTTTGTGAATTTTGGCATCTTTTCCTAGGGCTTCCACCACATCATCCGCTACACCACCACCGACTTCCACAACCTAACCAATTTTGTTCCCCTTCGCATTAGTGGTTGTTGTGATTTGAGTCTCATAAGGTGTTTAGGATACTTAGGGACGGTTGCTTCTTCATCAACCACCACCACTACCGCATAGGCTTACCCACCATACACTTCTGCCACACCGACTTAACCCAATTTTGTTTGTGTTGTGAGTTGTGTCTCCTAAGGTGTTTCGGCTACTTAGGGACCATGCTTCCAACTCTGACACCGTGTATAGTACACCACCGTACTCTCCACTTCCGCATTGCCTACTCGCATAACCCATCACACCACCACCGCATCCCGCTACCACCATTTTGACATTTGACATTTGAGATTTTGAGTTCGCGGTTTTTCCGTTTCCTAAGGTGTTTCGGCTACTTAGGGACGAGTCTCCATCATCTTGGTATCTCCATCAAGATCACCGCCACTCATCATCGCCAAGGATGGTAACCTCCATATCATCTTGGTATCGTGGTATCCCTCCATGTATATTCCCTTGCCATTGCATTGATAAACCCTAGCCCATTTTGCGTCACTTGCCTATCGAGACTAGCCATTTGAGTATTGCCGGCAACGTTACTTGTGCACATTAGTGATCATCGAGCTACATCTTCCATTACATACATACCATATCATATTGGTATCATCATATCATCTATTGTGCCTCAAGTTTGTTCCCGCATATATACAATTGCTATCTTGGTTTGTGCATCGTGCAAAAGTGGCCATACAAAAAAAAAAGAATAAGCTTTTAAGCAAAAGAGAAAGAGCAAAGAAGCTTGTAAGCAAGAGCCATAGCATCATACCACATTGCATATAAGATTGTCATATCCGATCATCTTGGATCATACCACCGGAACATCATACATAGCATACTTGGGATAGAAAGTTCATACATTTTGCATCTTATAGGTTGTGCACAAGTGTCGTATCCGCCTATTGAGAAATTGTGATAGCGTCTCTCTTGAGTTGTGCAACACGAGCGTTTTCCGTGGATTCCACATTTTGTGCTCACTCCTTGGTTGCACGACCCCATTTATCTATCCGTGTGTGTGTGTGTTTTCGTGTGCCATTCATTGCTATTGGTCTACTTGTTTCACTTGTGAATTTGTGAATCTCTTTCAACTTTATTGACTCTTGCTTACATATTGCATCAAATTTTTGTGCCACTATCCTCACCGAACTGCACTATAAGCCTTATTTGTGTAGGTGTGAGAAATCGACAAGATCGGTACCAATTGTGCTATTTCCTTGTTACACTATTGAGTGATCATTAATCCATCTTCAACATCGGTCAAGGTACATTTGGTATAGTTCTTCTCTTTCTCCCACTCACATTTGCTCGAGTCTTGTGATTGATAGGCAAGGCATTTCATCTTCGATCTACAACAACAACAACGAGTTCAATGCCACGATCAACCCCAACGACGCCAAGATGCAAGCTCAAATGGAGGAGATCAAAGCCCTCATCAAGTCCTACAAGTGATCTTCCTCATCTTCGAGAATATGCTCAAGAGCACATGTCTCCGAGCTACCATCTCCGGCAAAATCACATCAGCATTGACACCATCACCAACAAGGACGTGAAGGTCAAGAGCTCAACACCAACAACCGCTCAACGACTTCACCATCTCCCTTGGAATCTTCGCCAAGCGACTTCAAGGCATCTTCTCCTACGAACATACGACATCTTCGCCCTCAAGCACCTCAAGAGAAGCTCCCCAAGCTCAAGTCCGCGACTTCCACGATCTACTACGACCTCGACATCGACCACGTGATTCCTTTCTATGGGACTCAAGAACCCGAGGAGTATCTTGAGTGGGAGCGTTTGATGGACGACTACCTCAAGCTACATCAAGTTCCTCCCGAAGATCAAGTGAAGTGCGCCACGAGGAACTTCCACGACTACGTGTCCACATGGTGGCTTCACGCACCTTCGGAGATCTATGACATGAGTTGGCCCAAGACAAAGAGAGCTTTGCGGTGAGAGTTCGCGCCTCCAACCTACACGGAACAACTTCTACGCCAATTGGAGAACACCACCCAAGGATCCAAGTCCATCGACGAGTACTTCAAGGAGATGAAGAAAGCCTTGCGACGAGCCGGCGTGGACGACCCCATTTTGATGAAGTTCCACTTCATGATGGGATTGCAAAACGACATCTCCAAGACAATCTTCCTCGAGAACTACAAGTCCCTCGACGACAACTACATAGGTGCTCTCAAGGCGGATCAAGAAATCATGAAGGCCAAGGCTTCCCCACCCCAAACACACTTCTCGAAGACCAAGCTCTAAGAAGGTGAGCATGAGGATAGTACCACCTAGATGTCCAAGCCCGACGAGCTCCAAGACGATGCTCCCAAGTTCAACTTCACTGCCATACCTCTTTGTGGCATTGACGATGCCGAGTCTATCATGACTCTTTTTCAAGACGGTGCGGCGACGAGTACAACTACGGAGACCCTCAAGGACCAAGCTTTGGAGGCGAGCGACAAGGTGGCGAGCAAGGATGATGCTTCCATCTTAGGAGGCGAGAGTGATGATGTGCCATCTTCGGCCTTCATCCACGGCGACGATAACGAGATGGTTGAGCATGGGATTTTCCCTTAGACCACGGCGACATATGATGACTTGAGTGACTTTAACCACCATATTGAGAGCGAGAGTGACTCCATCACTAGCCCCATATATGATGTGTTGCCACAATTCCCATGTGAGGAGAGCCACAACCCCCACCACTTGAGTGAGATGAGTGACTCCACCATACGTGAGATTGAGTGCACATACTTTGAGGGAGTGAGTGAACCACCACATAGAGAGAGTGTGATAGTTGATAGGTCTCGTGAGGCCATTTGCATTTCTAACAACTTGACCTCTACCTCTATTGTGTCTTCTCATTTGGTGCTAGGTCCCATCTATGATGACGCACCTATTCGCGATGACTACGTCCTCCCTTTGGACAAGACGATGGCCATGGTGGAATATGATGCACCCCCCACATGGTTCCATCAAGATGAAGATGCCCACAATTTGGTCTTTCCCACCTCACCTACACCACATGAGTGGAATGACAAAGGTAACATAGGTGAAGGTGATGCTCTAGTCCCACTAGTGGACATTCTTGACATTGATTGCTTGCATGATGTTGATCAACCTATTACCATACTTCATGCTAGTGCGACTTCCCCATGCGATGATTTACCCATTTATGATGAGTATGATGATTTCCATGTGGAGTCTATTAGTTGTGATGCCATGTTGCATAGGATCGCTTGTGATAATTCTCTTGGTCACATCATGTTTGACAATCTGCTTGACTTGTCATATTCTATGCATGAGATCAACAATATGTCATATTTGCACTCTCTTCATAGTGATTATGCATATGCCATTAAAATGAACCCAATTTGCACTTATGGCATAGATGACAAGCCTATGGTTATTGGCATTTGTTTCTCTTGTGATGATATTGACATGCTACCTTTGCATCATTTATCTCATATGCCATGCCATAACCACCTAGCTTCGGATATGCATTGTTTTGGATGTTCTCCATTTTCTCCATATGATGTTTCCGATATTGCTCATGAGGAGACCCCCATAGTTTCCTCATACATTTTAGGAGATTTTGATTTATCCCATTCATTGCATGATCCCAATACTTGTGTGCACAATATGCTCCCCATGAATAAAAATGCTATTGTTGTGCCTTATACTTGTATGCTCAATTTGCATCCCCATCGTGTTATAAACAATAACTATTCTTTCATGATGGATGACATGTTCTTATACCATGCATCAAATTTCTTTGAGCGATGCTTATCTTGTGCTAACTCTCGCGTGCACATACACATCATGATGGATGATGTGTACATTACACACAATCTCTTTTGTTTGTGTCTCTTTTGTGTAGGTACCCATGAATTCTTATCAACCTCGCAATCCCACGAGTTGACAAAACGAGCTCTAGAGAGCAATGATGACTTGGGATCCCATGGAGTGTCTTTCCACCGCTCTCTTCCCGCAAAGACTTCGTGCATTTCTTCTACATGGCCCTCAGTTGGCTATGGGTTGTTGTGCATTATATATCCTTTGCCCATCTTCCCATGTTCACTTCGCATGATATGCTCATTCATATGCTTTTGTCATGCATTTGTGACCCATGCTTTGCATCACACATGATGATTGATTCTCATACTTGTATGTGTATTTGCAAGCTTGGTGGAGATATTGCTTGTTATTGCCATGTTTGCTTTGTACCCCATGCCTATGATGATACTTTCATCTTGCTTTGTGTTCGTGCTTGCGATATGTCATGTACATTGCCTATGACTATTATTTTCTCACATGTCATGATTGCCACGATTTCCTCTAGTATGTTGCATCTTCGCACTACTAGCTTGCACGACTTGATTCCTATGATTGCTTGCCTTGTTGCATCACCGATGATTCATACTTGCTCATTTCATGTGGTTGATGACAACCATCTACATGCTTTGCACATGATTGTTATTGCTTCTTATCATATATCCCCATATGTTGCCTCTCTCATGCTAGATGATTTGCCATGTACTGAGTGCAACGATACATTTAGCATTGCTAATGAGATTGCCCCCATAGCATTCTCACATATGATTGGAGATTTTGACATTTTTATTGTGAAGCATGCTTGTCTTGCCTCTTTGCACCATATACCTAGTGACATGAATATAGCCATTGTTGCATCATATTATTCACGCACTTGTGCTTCCAATGGTTATGTGCAAAAGAAGAGAACCATCATGATGGATGATGTGTTTATCTACCATGCGCATACGTTCTTTGCCTTGTTTTGTGCATGTGTAGGAAACTTGGACCTCGTGTCAACTTCCACGTCACGTGAGTTGACCATTCGAGCTCTTAAGAGCGAACCACCTCCTACCACGATGATTCTACATCGCACTTGCTTGTACTTCGGCATTGTGAAGGACGCACAAGGACATGCTTTCAAGGTGATATCACTCTCTTTTGATAATCCCCAAACCATGAGCATGAATATTGTGGATCATACTACTTGTGTTGCTTGCACCATGAGACTTGGACCACTTGATTGCACACTTGTTAGAGATCTTGCTTCGACTTGTCATTTTCACCATTCCATGCATCATGATATATATGCCTTGTGTGTTGCATCCAATTCTTGGATTACTTACTCCTCTCACATGTTTGGTTGCCACAATGTCGTTTCTTCACATATGCCATGTCCCATTGATTGCTACATGCTTGCCTTGATTGCCTCACACATGATGAACAATTGCTATTTCTATTGTGTTGAGTGCCACACTATATTCACTACACCCTGTGCACATTATGCTTGGATTGTCTTGCACTTGTCCCATGAGTTTACACACTTCATTTTATTTGGTGTTGTGAATGATTCCTATGCCTACCATAGACCTTTCACTGAGAAATTTGTGAATGCTTGCTATGAACTTGAGGTAGATGCTTCTTCTCTTGTCACACATATTTGCATCACTACCTCACATTCACATGCTTGCCCCCATGATTTCTTTGCTTGTGCTCAATTGATATGCGTACATGCCATGTCACAATCCTTTGTCACACCATATGCTTTGCATGATGACGACACTTGTTTGGTGAATAACCTCTTGAATGCTTGGTTTTGCACTAGCGCTAACCACATTTGTTTTTCCAAGTGTTTGTTGTCCTTAATCCTTTTGAAGGAATCACAAGACGGTGCGACATTGGAGAGTGCCCATTTTGAGCTTCAAGATGACAAGAACTTGGTAAATGTCCACTTCTACACGTCGAAGCCATCTCTTTCCCATGGTGATTTGGTTTTCGATCCGAGGTCGGATCTTTCCCAAGGGAGGGGAGATGATGTGGAGCATCCTACGGACATCACCATGTCAAGAGTCCGTTTGGCAAGTGACACATTCGACATCCACTTCACATACACAAAGGTGAATCATCTCCTTTACGCGTGTTCACTTGACCCCTTCGAGGATGGTATACTACTTGACACTCCACTTGTGTGCATGCATAGGTATTGTCGGAATGCTACGGATGACGAGGAGCAGTGCGAGCGCAAGTGTACAACTACACCATCCGCGAGGGAAGGTGGAAACGAAGACGCAAGAAGAAGCTCCAGCGAGCGGACGTCCGGACGATCGGCCCCTCCCAGCGAGCGGACGTTCGGCCCCCACCGGACTACCGACACATCTACACCCGAGCCAAATCAGCGGAAGACCGACGACACCGGACGACCGGCGACCGGACGACCGCCAGCTACCGGACGTCCGGTGCCACCTCAACCGAGCCAAAGTGAGCGGAAGTCCGGCGACTACCGGATGTCCGGAAGCCCATGAGCCACCGGACGAACGGTCCCCAGCGGACGTCCGGTACCTGTCTACGTACAGAGATCGGGCATGAAGCCCATGTATCCCTCTCCCACTTACCCCTTCGTGGACCTAGACTATATATACTCCTCCACCTCCTCCTAGTTAGGGTTAGCGTTGTGTTAGCTCATTTGTGAGATAGAGCTTCGCTCATCCATATCGGATCTACTCCTTGAGAGAGACTGCAGCCCCTCTTCGGAGAAGATACACCTTGGATTCAAGACCCCTTTACAGGAAGATCCCCTTGTGGATTCAAGACCTCCTCACGGAGAAGAACCGGCTACCCTTTGTATCGTACCTTGTTGGATTTGGATCGTGTATCTCTTTGTGTTTTGAGGATCTAGCATATGTGTGACCATATCTTGTTGGTTTTAGTGTTTCTCTCGTGTCTCCCCTCGTGATTCCCCTCGTGTTCTTCGTGTTCTTCGCGGGATCCGCTCCTTTTGTGAAAGATCGGCCACATAGGGTTCTACCCTACATCACAATTTCTATATTTCCAAGTTGTCAAGCATGCTTGGTTTGGTTATACATTGTGCGATGTGGTGCTCAGTTAACGTTTGGTTCATTTGTGTTGTGGTTGTCGGATTACGAGTTCCGGCAACCCTTGAGGTTCGAACACTGGGGTGTTGTAGGATCAAAAGTATGTCTAGAGGGGGGTGATTAGACTACTTGACCAAACAAAAATCTAGCCTTTTCCCAATTTTAGTTCTAGGCAGATTTTAGCAACTTAGCACAAGTCAAGCAATCAACCTACACATGCAATTCTAAGAGTATAGCAGCGGAAAGTAAAACAATTGCATATGAAGGTAAAGGGAGGAGTTTGGAGTGTGCAAACGCAATTGGAGACACGGAGATTTTTGACGTGCTTCCGATAGGTGGTGCTATCATACATCCACGTTGATGGAGACTTCAACCCATGAACGGTAATGGTTGCGCGAGTCCACGGAGGGCTCCACCCACGAAGGGTCCACGAAGAAGCAACCGTGTCTATCCCACCATGGCCGTCGCCCATGAAGGACTTGCCTCACTCGGGTAGATCTTCACGAAGTAGGCAATCTTCTTGCCCTTACAAACTCCTTGGTTCAACTCCACAATCTTGACAGAGGCTCCCAAGTAACACCTAACCAATCTAGGAGACACCACTCTCCAAGAGGTAACAAATGGTGTGTTGATGATGAACTCCTTGCTCTTGTGCTTCAAATGATAGTCTCGCCAACACTCAACTCTCTCTCATAGGATTTGGATTTGGTGGAAAGATGATTTGAGTGGAAAGCAACTTGGGGAAGGCTAGAGATCAAGATTTATGTGGTTGGAGTGGAATATCTTGACCTCAACACAAGTGTAGGTGGTTCTCTCTCAGAAAATGTATGTTGGAAGTGTAGGCATGTTCTGATGGCTCTCTCCACGAACGAAGAGTGGGTGGAGGGGTATAAATAGCCTCCACACAACATCTAAACGTTACACAAAAATCACCAAACTCGGTGGGACCGAATCAGGAAACTCGGTCAGACCGATTTAGTTCAAAATGTGAACGTTAGGATTTTCGATGGGACCGACATGTCAGCTCGGTGGGACTGATTTTGTTAGGGTTAGGGCATAACGTGATCTTGGTGAGACCGATTACACAAACTAGGTGAGACCGATTACACAAACTAGGTGAGACCGATTTTGGTAATGGACTAACAGAGAGTTGGTCAGGCAAACTCGGTGGGACCGATTCGCTCATCTCGGCTGGACCGAAACATTACAAAAGGGAAACAGAGTGTTTGCCTTGCAATCTCGGTGGGACCGATCGCTCATCTCGGTTTGACCGAAACGTTACGAAGGGAAACAGAGATATTACAATCCCATCTCGGTGAGACCGAGATCCCTATCGGTGAGACCGAAAAGACTAGGGTTTCTGGCAGTGGCTATGTCAACTGAACTCGGTGGCGTCGGATAGAAAGTTTCGGTGGGGCCGAGTTTGACTTTTGGTTTGGCACATATGTGGATGTGAAAAAATAGTTGAGGACTTTGGAGCGTATCACTAAGCACTTTGAGCAAGAAAGACATTAGGCAACACCTCATCCCCTCTTAATAGTATTGGCTTTTCCTATGGACTCAATGCGATCTTGGATCACTTAAAATGAAAATATGTAGAGTCCTGAGCTTTGAGCTTGAGCCAATTCTTTGTCCTTAGAATTTTGAGGGATCCACTTTTCTCATCCATGCCATGCCAATCATTGATCTTTCCTGAAATGTTTTTCTTTAAGTAGCATTAGCTCAATGAGTTATATGTTGTTAGGAATTACCAAAACCACCCAGGGATAGTTGCACTTTCAATCTCCCCTTTTTTGGTAATTGATGACAACATATAGATCAAAGCTTCGACAAATGATAAGTAAGATTGAAAAGAACATCATCGCTTTGAGAAGTATGTGATAAGCAAGAGCTCCCCCTAAATTTGTGCATTATTTAAAATTTGCTTTTGAATGCAAATGCACAATCGATTAGGATCATGGGTTACTCTTCCATGTCACATACATCTTAGTGGAGCGCTCAAAATGATAGAGATTAAAAGCATGCACTCATCACCAAGCAAGTGAATGATCATATAAGGATATAAGAGATGATATCATCCAACAAGCATTAAGGGTAGCATATGATCAAACACATGATCAACAAGTGTCTCACAAGGACATAAAGTATCTCACATAAGCACTCAATAAAGAAGTTCAACCAAAATAGCAAGAGAGATAAAAAGAACAACACTCTCTCTCTCTCGAAGCCTATGATCTATACATTTTTCTCCCCCTTTGGCAACAAGTTACCAAAAAGTTCAAAAATGCATAGTGCTAAACGACTCTCAGGCTTGATCTTCGGGAGGTGGTGTAGAGAGAACTCCAAGGACGAAGGCTTCCGATGAAGTAGTTGGAGCTGATGGAGTGGCTGCTGGAGGTGGCACTAGAGTTGTGGCTGCTGGTGCTGACACTGAAGCTCGAGTATCTGTGACTGGTACTGCAACAGACCTCTAGCTTCGGGGCACTCTAGCAAAAGCATCTGTACTTGACTTGCCCTTCTTCTCCTCCACTTCCTCCTGAAGCTTCTCAACTTCTGACTGAATCTCAGTTACTTTGACATCAAGATCATAGAATTTCTGCTCTACGATCCTCTCCAAGCTCTTCTGGTTTTGAGTCGGGGTGGCCAAGCCCTTCTCAATCCTCAAGGTGGATTGGATCAGATATCCAAGATGATCTTGCTTGCTCTTCAGGAAAACTTGAGATGCCTCCTCAACACTTGGCATCTTTGCAGATTTCTCTACCCTTGCTTTTTCTCTCTTCTCATGTGCTTGAGCTGAAGATGGTTCATTTTCATCCATGACAACAGTGTTGTCTTCAAATTCAGAGTAGAGGGCAGGTGCTCCTTATCCAAAAGATATTTGCTTGTGCCCATCTTTGAGTTGATGAGCTCCTGAATTTGTGGGGCATACCCACAACTCCTCTTCTGATCAGCTGTTGTCCTTTTGATTGTCTCCACAATCACACTCATGACTTTGAATTTTTGAGGCACATCAAACAAATGTAGCAAGTTGATGGCATGTCCTCTGATCATCTTGTGATCACCTGACTTGGGTAGCAATGTGTGTCTGAGGATCCAATTTATAGTAGGCATACCAGACAACAAGAAGTGGACAGATCCAAACTTGTGAGTATCCAAAGCAGCATCTGGGATCTCTTTGTACATGTTGGCCATTGTGTTGTGGTATTTCTTCTTCTCAGCATAAACATCCAAGTCATCTTCATGCTCTGCAGGGGCATTGATCAGCTTAGCCCATTCATCAACTGTGGACTGGTACTTGGTACCCTCAGACATCCAAACTATCCTCCCATCTGGATAGAAGTGGGCAGTGGAGTAGAATTGCATGATCAACTCATCATTCCACTTGGTGAGCTTTTGGGCCACAAAGGTATCAAGTCCACATGCCTTGAAGCTGTCATATACACCTGGATAGTGATCTTCATTCTCCTTGATGTACTCTCAGTCAACCCATCTCATGTCACACACAATGGGCTTCTTGTCAAGCAGGATTGTCTCATAAAAGTCTTGTTGTTCCTTGGTGTGAAACCTGTAGTCCACAGCAGTCCTCCTCCTGATAGCATATGGATCAGACTGTCTCCATAATCTCAGTCCTGCATCCTTTCTGATTTTCATGTTTTCTGCCACAGGGTGTGTATCATTGTGGTCAGGGATCTTGGGCTTCAGCTTCCTCAACACAATTGAGTCATCTTCTTCTTCAGCAGCTTCAGGCACTGGGGCCTTGTTTTTCTCCTCAATAGGAATGTTTCTCGTGCTTCTCTTGGGTTTAGGCTTCTGAGCTGGAGCAGTAGCCTTGGGAGCAGCTTTGGGTTTAGATGGAGTAGCCCCTGATCTGATTGCATCTCCCATGAGCTTTTGTGCTTTGGGTGCTGGTGCAGCATCCTCTTCCTCTTCATCCGAACCTCTCATTATTTATGATCTGCCAAGCACTCTGGCAGTGGTCTTCTTGACCCTTTCCTTCCTTTTCTTCCCTTCTCCAATTGCCTCTTCAGTTGGCTTGGAGGTTTCAGCAGTGGATGCTCTAGCCTTAGACATAGGAACTCTCTTTGCTGGTGCCTTCTTATGCATCCCTGGCTTAACTGTGGCAGCTGAGCCATACTCCTTTTTCAGCACCTTTTTCCTTGAAGTGGCCTCATCCTCAATGGCCACATAATCTTCATCCTCTGAATCAGAAGTTTTCTTCTTCCTTGTCCTGGTAGCTGCCTTTGGCAAGTTACTTGGTGTGCTCCTGCTTCCCTCGTCATAGCTGCTAGAAGGATCAGAACCCTCGGTCATCTGCACCTGCTATTCAGACTTGTTCTAGCGGTCACTTTGGTCAGACATCGTGCAGGCAAACTGTCAGCAGACCCTGTGAATAGATTATAGATGAGGTAGAGAATATGAGCATCACAAAGTAGAGGAGTTTTGCAAAACAATTGAATCAAAAAGTTTAGTTTTAGTTCTCTACAGAAGTGATCTCGGAGCTACCGAATTGACAAACTCAGTGATACCGAAGCAACACTTGGAACCTAAACTAGTGAACTCGGTAGGGCCGAGTCACAGTTTGGTGGCATCGAGATTGCTAGGGTTTCACAGAATCTTGAACTCGGTCACACCGATTTGTGCGTTTCGGTCAGACCGAAGAGCGCATGTGTAATGGCCAAGGCCGAATTGGTGAGACCGATTTCTACAGTCCGGTCGGTCCGAGATGAGTTCTGCGGAGAGCTGACCCTAAAATTTTTGAATCAATCTAGACCTAAGGAAGTTTTAGCTGGATGGATGAATCTCAATCATGGCAAGAAAGATGGCATTGTCCTTGTGCTAGGAATCGGAGTGAAAAAGACAGCACAAGGGATCGAACACTTACCCTAATGTGGCATGTGTTCGCTACGGCGGCAGCGGCGGAGCAGATTGCCGTTGACAGCGGCGGAGACCAGCGGTGGGAGGTCGCTGGCGGCGAGAAGACGATCCGGAGGCCCGAAGAGGCAGAGTAGGTTATGTGTGGGCGAAGGGTTTTGGAAAAATTTCCAAAATTTGGCCCGTCAATATATATAACCTGACCCTGTCGGTGTGACCGAGTGGAACAACTAGGTGGCACCGAGATGCAAAACTGCAGGCAATTACTGCAACTCGGTGTGACCGAAAGGTTCTAATTTGTTGCACCGAGATTGAAAACCTAGATCAACTAAGTGATCTCGGTAGGACCGAAAAGGATGAATCGGTCAAACCAAAATGCACAAAGAGGTTTTGGAAGTTTAAGTCTATGATGAATCGGGAACTCCGAGTGCTCCTCACACAGAGTGGTTCGAATCTGACTTGATCAAACTTTGTGATGTAGCATGAATAGAGTTTGAGATGAGAAAAGCATAGATAGCTAGAGGGAGTTCTTAGGCATTCTTGTCCATCCATTTGGCAAAAGAGAAAAAACCAAACAATCAAAGCAACAAATGGATGTCCTCGAATGAGAAAAATATGCATTCAACATGCTCACACAATTAAAATGGCAAATGAAATATGTGACGAAGCATGCACAGACACTCTAGCATCTATCAAGCAATTGGCGATGACTAGGTCATCTATATATGAGTATATTGACTTAGGAGTCAAATGAGAACATTTGATCATAGGTCATACTCATCGTTTAAGCACAAGTGGAGTTACCACTTTTACATAGAGCATTGGTGTACTCACACCATTAGAGTTGCTTTAACTCAATTGATTAGAGTAAAGCTCCCCCTAGATGTGACATCCCCCCTAAGAGGGATCAACTAACCTTGGGTTTTGTCGATGATGACTTCATGTAGGTGTTGAAGATGTGGATGCTCAATGTTGATGTAGATCATTCGGAGCAATCCTTTGGAGTGAGTTGCACTTTCAATACCTACATGGGTTAGTCCCACAAGGAACAAACAAGGATATCCATAGACATAGAGTGATGTGTACACAAGATGATGTCCATGGAAGCATTAGGTTACCTTGTCCCTTGTCTTACCAACAAGAGGGTTTGTGACTCCTTGAACTAGTGCAAGATATGAAAGTTGTTTGCACTTGTCCTTGCCAAAATGATAAGAGTGAAGTAGGTTGGCGGAGTCACCCTCAAGAACTCTCTAGTTCTTGTTCTTCGGGATCCACACCATTCTGATGGGAATCCTTGGGGTTATAGTCGTACTTGAAGTAGAACTGTAGAACTTGATGTAGTCTTGGGAATTCATTTGACCAAGGCCTTGGGTGCTTCCTCGAATGCATTAATCTCCTCTTGAAGCTTGTCCTTGCCTTTTTGCTTGTGGTCTTGTGGTGGAAGATCATCTTGAGATTGTGTTCCTTTGAAGGAAGTAGGATCATACTTCTCTTGTTGAGGAACAAACTTCGTCTTGGGGTATTGATCTTCTTCCCACTCAACTCCATTGGCATTGAACTTTCATTCAAAACCAACACATTGATTCTTCCGGTGTCTTCCTTGCTTGCGTACAATTTCCTCAAATTGCTTACTTCCAGCAAGGCTCTTGTAAACACCTTTCTCTATAATTCCCTTCAATAAGCTATTTTCTTGCTCAAGTGTAACTTGGCTAAGAGAATCATTAGTAGAATCAAGAGAGCTACTAGAAGCAACAACATTGGATTTAGCATGATTGTTGTTACTACTAGATGATGAATCTTTCTTGTTCTTGTTACTAGATTTAACTTGTGGCATGTAAGTAGACAAGAGTAAATGCTTGTCAATGTAAGAAGAACTTTTCTTGCGAAGATCATCATTGATTGCCTTTAAAAACTCATGTTCTTGCTCAAGGTTGAGCTTTTCAAAGCGTAGCTTATCATGAGTCTTTAAAAGTTATTGATGATCTTCCAAGGTAGTTTCATGAGCTAACTTAAGAGTGTTTAGTTCTTTAGTTAGACGCTCAATCTCCTTCTTATCATCGTCATTTGTTTTATCTTGATTATCATGATTAATAGCAAGCTCATCATAGTTTTCATAACTAGAGTTGTCAACAAGTAAATCATCATCTCCTAGCAAATCATCTTCATCACTATTGAAATCAACATACTCGGGTGTGTTACCTTTGGACCTTTAGCCATGAAGCATCTCCCAATTCCTTCATTTGGTGAGTCAAATATGTCGTAGGAGTTGGTTGTCACAAGTGCTAGTCCGGCAACACCTTCATCTTGAGTATATTCGGAGTGATAACTTCTTTCGGAGTGATTGTCGGAGTCGGAACCGGATACCCATTCACCAACATGAGCTTGATGTCTTATTTTTGTGTAGGTCCTTGATGAATTATCCTTCCTTTCCGAGTCCTTGCTTCTCCGAGAGGGTCTTCATTCATAACGATCATCTCTACTCCTTCTCTCTCTTGATGGTGATTCTTCTCTTCTATTCCTTCTTTTGGGAAAATCTTCTCTTCTTTTGTAGGGGTCGTACATTCATTGGAGTAGTGTCTGGGTCTTCAACAATTGTAGCAATTACGCTCATGACTAGAAGATATTTTGTCATTGTAGGACCTTGACTTGGAACTTCTTTCCTTGCTTCTACTCTTGTAGAACTTGTTGAAGTTCTTCACCATTAGACTCAATTCTTCATTGAAGGTTTGCTTCTCACTTGATGATGTGGGTGCATCACACGAGGCTTTGTAAGCACCACTTGACTTGTTGTGAAGCTCTTCCTTATCCTTGAGTGACATCTCATGAGCAACAATTCTTCCAATAACTTTCGTTGGCTTGAGATCTTTGTAATTGGCCATCATTTGGATCAATATGCACACGGTATCATATTTTCCATCCAAGGCTCTTAGGATCTTCTTGATGATGAATCTATCTGTCATCTCTTCACTTCCTAAGCCGGCAATCTCATTTGTGATGAGAGCAAGCCTAGAGTACATTTCAGCGATGCCATCACCATCCTTCGTTTTGAACTTGTCAAGCTGACTTTGAAGCACATCCAATTTGGATTCCTTGACAGATTCGGTACCTTCGTGCATATCAATCAAAGTATCCCAAATTTCCTTTGCATTCTCAAGACGGCTGATTTTGTTGAATTCTTCGGGGCATAATCCGTTGAAGAGAATATCAAAATCTTGAGCACTGTATTGTAGCATCTTCAGCTCTTCCACGGTAGCTTCACGGTTTGGTTATCTCCCATCAAAGAATTCACCTTGCAAGCCAATACACACAATAGCCCAAACAACGGGGTTATGTCCAATAATATGCATTTCCATCTTATGCTTCCAACTAGCAAAATTTGTACCATCAAAGTAAGGACCTCTACGGTGGTAATTTCCCTCGCTAGACACCATACTCTCCTAGGTTGCGAAACCAAGGCTATGACCACCAAAAGCTATTGAAATCAAAGCAAATGGAGACCAGAGCTCTGATACCACTTGTAGGATCGGAAGTATGTCTATAGGGGGTGATTAGACTACTTGACCAAATAAAAATCTAGCCTTTTCCCAATTTTAGTTCTAGGCAGATTTTAGCAACTTAGCACAAGTCAAGCAATCAACCTACACATGCAATTCTAAGAGTATAGCAGCGGAAAGTAAAACAATTGCATATGAAGGTAAAGGGAGGAGTTTGGAGTGTGCAAACGCAATTGGAGACACGGAGATTTTTGGTGTGGTTCTGATAGGTGGTGCTATCGTACATCCACGTTGATGGAGACTTCAACCCACGAAGGGTAATGGTTGCGCGAGTCCATGGAGGGCTCCACCCATGAAGGGCCACAAAGAAGAAACCTTGTCTATCCCACCATGGCCGTCTCCCACGAAGGACTTGCCTCACTCGAGTAGATCTTCACGAAGTAGGTGATCTCCTTGCCCTTACAAACTCCTTGGTTCAACTCCATAATCTTGACGGAGGCTCCCAAGTGACACCTAACCAATCTAGGAGACACCACTCTCCAAGAGGTAACAAATGGTGTGTTGACGATGAACTCCTTGCTCTTGTGCTTCAAATGATAGTCTCCCCAACATTCAACTCTCTCTCACAGGATTTGGATTTGGTGGAAAGATGATTTGAGTGGAAAGCAACTTGGGGAAGGCTAGAGATCAAGATTTATGTGGTTGGAGTGGAATATCTTGACCTCAACACAAGTGTAGGTGGTTCTCTCTCAGAAAATGTATGTTGGAAGTGTAGGCATGTTCTGATGGCTCTCTCCACGAATGAAGAGTGGGTGGAGGTGTATAAATAGCCTCCACACAAAGTCTAACCGTTACACACAAATCACCAAACTCGGTGAGACCGAATCATGAAACTCGGTCAGACCAATTTAGTTCAAAATGTGAACGTTAGGATTTTCGGTGGGACCGACATGTCAACTCGGTGGGACCGATTTTGTTAGGGTTAGGGCATAACGTAATCTCGGTGAGACCAATTACACAAACTCGGTGAGACCGATTTTGGTAATGGACTAACAGAGAGTTGGTCAGGCAAACTCGGTGGGACCGATTCGCTCATCTCGGTTGGACCGAAATGTTACAAAAGGGAAACAAAGAGTTTGCATTGCAATCTCGGCGGGACCGATCGCTCATCTCGGTTCGACTGAAATGTTATGAAGGGAAATAGAGAGATTACAATCCCATCTCGGCGAGACCGAGATCCCTATCGGTGAGGCCAAAAAGACTAGGGTTTCTGGCAATGGCTATGTCAACTGAACTCGGTGGCGCTGGATAGAAAGTTTCGGTGGGGCCGAGTTTGACTTTTGGTTTGGGACATATGTGGATGTGAGAAAGTAGTTGAGGACTTTGGAGCGTATCACTAAGCACTTTGAGCAAGAAAGCCATTAGGCAACACCTCATCCCCTCTTAATAGTATTGGCTTTTCCTATGGACTCAATGTGATCTTGGATCACTTAAAATGAAAAGATGTAGAGTCCTGAGCTTTGAGCTTGAGCCAATTCTTTGTCCTTAGAATTTTGAGGGATCCACTTTTCTCATCCATGCCATGCCAATCATTGAGCTTTCCTGAAATGTTTATCTTTAAGTAGCATTAGCTCAATGAGTTATATGTTGTTAGGAATTACCAAAACCATCCAGGGATAGTTGCACTTTTAGGTGCACATGAAGATCTCTCTCTCCCGCGAGCTCACTCTCGCAAAGATCTCTAAGCCTAGCTCGCCGAACCCAAAGAACAAGGGACACAAGGATTTATACTGGTTCGGGCCACCGTTGTGGTGTAATACCCTTCTCTAGTGTGGTGTGGTGGATTGCCTTGTAGGCTGAGGATGAACAAGTACAAGGGATGAACAACCTCTTGAGGAGAGGTGTCCTTGAGCTCGATGAGCTTGTGTGTGTGGATTGTCTGGATCCTTTGTCCTCCCTAAGGTGGTGGCTAGTCCTATTTATAGAGGCCCTGGTCCTCTTCACAAATATAGGCGGGAAGGGATCGCACAACGGCCAGTTTGAAAGGGGACAACTAGTACAAGTTATCGTGACAAAAGGTGGTCTTCGCCTACCAAAGGCTCTGGTGGTGACACCGTCATGGGCTCCGCGGTGACCTCCGTCCTGCCGTCCTGCTGGTCTTGGTCTTGTTGCACCGATATGGAAACCTTTGCATGATGCCTCGGGACTCTCGCCTGCGCTTGCCTCCTTAGCACCAAACAGGAAACTGGCACCCTACACCCACTAGCGCCTGCCTGGCCTTGGTCATCATGGCTCACGTCACGCGGACCTCGCGAGGTACCCCTTGCATAGATATCTCCGCTCCTCAGGAGCTAGCCTAGGGAGGCTGCCCCTGAGGAGGTCTTGCGTCGTTTGCCTCGCGAGGGTCTTGAATGGTTGCTGATGAAGATGGGTTGTACCAGTCCCCTGGTGGAGCCACGCCCTGGGCCGCAGGCAGGCAAGTCTGGGTACCCCCGTTCCCAGGACGCCGACAGTGGTATTTAGTTATTTGTTTGGTTCAATTCTGCAATGCGATGTTCAATTGTTGTGGCTGCATTCTGTTATTGTGTACCATGTGAGGAATAAATCGAATTTGGCTGTACTAAATACATGAGAAAAAAATACAATTGCTATATTTCCAAGTTGTTAAGCATGCTTGGTTTGCTTAACTGTCTGATCTTCTATTAGGAGTATGTTATATTGTGCAATGTGGTGCTCGGTTAACATTTGGTTCATTTGTGTTGTGGTGTTTAGTTAACTGTTTGGTTCAATTCTGCAATGGATGTTAAATTGCTATGGCTGCATTCTGTTATTGTATACCATGTCAGGAATAAATCGAATTTGGCTGCACTTCATACATGAGAAACATATACAAGTGCCATATTTCCTAGTTCTTAATCATGCTTGGTTTGGATAAATGGGTTTTCCATGTGGCTTGAATTAATCTGATGAATCTGCAATGTGCTTATTTTTCATCAACATATTTTACTGATAGCATGTGAACCCTTACTTAACCTGATGACTGACTACCTTATATGTGTTGCAGGGAAAAATGGGAAGACTGAGGTCTACAATCAAGGTTAGCATGTGCATGGTCCGTTGTCTAATAGCAAATTATTGTGCAATTGCAGGAACCATTCTAATATTTTGGTTTTTAACAATTTGGTCTTGCACATGTAGGTCCTGCTATCAGAGGTTTTGACCCATTGTTCAATCCTTTTTGCATATGGGAAAATGAGTTGTCCATGAATATCAATCAATTCAAGAAACTCAAAACGATTGTTAGGATAAAGAAATTAGCGACAAAAAACAACAAGATCTTTGTCTGCACAATGAAGAAGACATCAGTTCACTACAAGATGGTACTAACTATTATACCTTGCCTTTTTTTTATTCCTTCGCCCCATTTCCAATATAGAGAAGATATTTATGCACATCCTTGTTTTCAGGCCTTTCCAAAGCAGTTCACTGATGATTACCTCTCAACCCACCTCTATGTTCAGGAGGTGAGGAAGGTTTTCATACAACACCCACAGTTCAATATTGGAGTGTTCCTGAAGAGGATGAAGGACGGGTGGTCAATCATCCACAGGCACTGACCTAAAGTTGCAAAGACCTTCCACATGAATGAAGGCTCAATATTCGCCTTCTGCTTCATCAGTTTTCCAGATGAGATGCATCTGTCTATATACCGTTTATGATGCTAACTTCGAAAGGTTCTACATGTTGCATGTGAAACTTGGTGCTGGTGCAGTTGTGTAATGGGGTAGCTGAGTGCTGAAGCTATATCATGTTGTACTCTGATGTAGTTCAATTATGAAATTCTGCTTCCTTAATATGGAAATGAAATATATTATGTGTTTAATATGAATGTCAATTAGATTAATAAATGGATTGTTAATAATAGGGTAATTAGCCTGCTAATGGCGAATTAGCCTGCTAATTGGGTTTTTCTATTGCAAACGGTTGTTGAAAAAATACCATGGGCGATGACCTCAGGCAACGCACACAGTTTCTAGGAATAAACTATGTTGGATCAATGAACAATCACACACGATTTTCTCTTGAAAACTGTTAGCGTTAGGCCACCTTGCGCAAACATTTACCACATAAAAACGGTATGTGATGGGCAGCCTTTGCCACACAGTTTCTTGTACGGACCGTGTGTGATACATTTAATAATGCAAATGATTTAATGAGAAAAATTGCGTGTGATGTACCTGTGAACGGAAACTTTTCCTTGGAGCAACTGTGCGGGATGTACATACGAACGGAAACGTTTAGCGGGGACTGACTGTGTGCGATGTACTTGCGACCAGAAACAATTTTGCTGTATAATTGTATTTTTTTAGCTCTACTGTATGTATTTCCGTATTTGAGCGCTCGTCGGTCGCACACAACCTCATTTTGCCGAGCGTGTGTGCCAGGAGGGCATATCCCCGACAGTTTTTGGGTCGTGTGAGAAGGACCCCCCTATCACCCACACTCACTTGGCAACGGTTCCAAATGCCATCACGGAAAGGGGTTAAAAACCGTTTGTTTAGGACCGACGCGTACTAGTGAACACACATGGGTTAAGCTATCTGAATCATTTGTGATGTTCACATATCGTACACAGTTCTGAATAAGGGACCGTGTCTGATGACACTTTGCGCGCCAGTTTTTTCGCTGAAGCGATTCCAAATTTTCGGCTTCCGCAGAAATATCTACCTTCCCGCCCCCTTCCCCTTACCAAAAGCCACATTTCCCCTATTTCCGCCTTCCTTTCCAAGTTGGAAGCTTCACTCCTTGTTTGCAGCGCCGCCTCCTCGTCGACGACCCTCCTCCATGCTGCTCGGCCTCACCTATCCAGGCAGGTAATCCACACCTGACCCCCATCCTCCTTCTCCTTCCACATCCCACATGCCTCGCCCGGCGGCGCGACACCTTCCACCCAAATCACCGACCCTCCACCAAATAAGCTCCGCCCAAAGCCATGGTGCACGCAGTATAGCCAGGATCCCAAGGACCATTTGGCAGCGGAGAAGAAAATCGCGGCCGCACGCGCGGATGAGGTCGCGATGGCTGCCATTCACGTCGACCCCCAGATCTTGGAGAAGCGCCTCATCATCGAGGCCACCATCGATGCCTCGCGCGCCGACGACGCGACGCGGTTGGCTGTTTGGTTCAATTCTGCAATGCATTGTTCAATTGTTGTGGGTGCATTCTGTTATTGTATACCATGTGAGAAATAAATCGAATTTGGTTGTGCTAAATACATGAGAAACAAACACAATTGCTATATTTCCATGTTGTTAAGCATGCTTGGTTTGGTTAACTGTCTGATCTTCTATTAGGAATATGTTAAATTGTGCAATGTGGTGCTCAGTTAACGTTTGTTTCATTTGTTGTGGTGTTTAATTAACTGTTTTGTTTGGTTCAATTCTGCAATACGATGTTCAATAGTTGTGGGTGCATTCTGTTATTGTATACCATGTGAGGAATAAATTGAATTTGGTTGTAGTAAATACATGACAAAAAATACAATTGCTATATTTCCAAGTTGTTAGGCATGATTGGTTTGGTTAACTGCCTGATCTTCTATTAGGAGTATATTATATTGTGCAATGTGGTGCTCAGTTAATGTTTGCTTCATTTGTTGTGGTGTTTAGCTAACTGCTTGGTTCAATTCTACACTGCGATGTCCAATTGTCGTGGGTAGAATTTTGTATTGTTGTACATGTGAGAAATAAATCGAATTTGGCTGCACTTAATACATGAGAAACATATATAAGTGCTATATTTCCTAGTTCTTAATCATGATTGGTTTGGATAAATGGGTTTTCCATGTGGCTTGAATTAATCTGATGAATCTGCAGTGTGCTTATTTTTCATCAACATATTTTACTAATAGCACGAACCCTTACTTAACCTAATGACTAACTACCTTATATGTGTTGCAGGGAAACAATGGGAAGCACTGAGGTTTACAATCGAGGTTAGCACGTGCATGGTCTGTTGTCTAATAGCACATTATTGTGCAATTGCAGGAACCATTCTAATATTTAGGTTTTTAACAATTTGGTCTTGCACATGTAGGTCCTGTAGTCAGAGGTTTTGACCCACTGTTCGACCCTTTTTGCATATGGGGAAATGAGTTGTCCATGAATATCAGTCAAGTCAAGAAACTCAGAAAGATTGTTAGGATAAAGAAATTAGCGACAAAAAACAACAAGTTCTTTGTCTGCACAATGAAGAAGGCATCAGTTCACTACATGATGGTACTAACTATTATACCTTGCCTTTTTTATTCCTTTGCCCCATTTCCAATATAGAGAAGATATTTATGCACATCCTTGTTTTTAGGCCTTTCTAAAGCAGTTCACTGATGATTACCTCTCAAACCACCTGTATGGTCAGGAGGCGAGGAAGGTATTCATAAAACACCCACGGTTCAATATAGAAGTGTTCCTGAAGAGGACGAAGGATGGACGGTCAATCATCCACAGGCACTGGTCTAAAGTTACAAAGACCTTCAACATTAATGAAGGCTCAATATTCGCCTTCTGCTTCAGCAGTTTTCTAGATGAGATACATCTGTCTATGTACCGTCTATGATGCTAATTTCGAAAGGTTATAGATGTTGCATGTGAAACTTGGTCCTGGTGTGGTTGTGTAATGGGGTAGCTGAGTGTTGAAGCTATATGATGTTGTACTCTGATGTATTTCAATTATTAAAATGAAATATATTGTCTGCTTAATATGAAATGTCAATTAGATTAATAAATGGATTATGAATAATTGGATAATTAGCTTGCTAATTGGGTTTTTCTATTGCAAACGGTTATTGAGAAAACACCGTGTGCGATGCATTCAATAACGCACACAGTTTCTAGGAATAAACCGTGTTAGATTAATGAACAATCACACACGACATCCACTTGAAAACTGTTTGCGTTAGGCCACCTGACGCAAATGTTTACCACATAAAAACTGTGTGTGATGGACAGCCCTTGACACACATTTTCTTCTAGGCACCGTGTGTGATGAATTCAATAACGCAAAAGATAAAATTGTTAATACCGTGTGCCGAAACGCTATCACAAATGATTTAACCGGGAAAATTATGTGTGATGTACTTGCGAACAGAAACGTTTTCCTTTGAGCGACTGTGTGGGATGTATATATGAACAGAAACGTTTAGCGCTGGCTGACTGTGTGGGATGTCCTTACGACCGGAAATGATTTTGCCTGTATAATTGTATTTTTTAGCACTATTGTACGTATTTTGTGTTTGAGCGCTCGCCAGTCACACACGACCTCATTTTGCCAAGCGTGTGGGCCACGAGGGCATATCCCCGGCGGTTTCTGGGTCGTGTGGGAAGGACCCCCCCTATCACCACACTCACTTGGCGACGGTTCCAAATGCCGTCGAGGAAAGGGGTTAAAAACCGTTTGTTTAGCACCTCGTTGTACTAGTGATGTTTGGGCCTAAGGGAATGCATTGCGGAGTAGCAATTAGATGGTGGGTTGCGAGAGTGACATAAGCTTAAACCCCAGTTTATGCGCTATTTCGTAAGGGACCGATTGGATCCAAAAGTTTAATGCTATGGTTAGAATTTATTCTTAATACTTTTCTCATAGTTGCGGATGCTTGCGGGAGGGTTAATCATAAGTAGGAGGTTTGTCCAAGTAATAATAGCACCTAATTATCAAATTATCAAAGTAGCGAACACGAATCAAATCAACATGATGAAAGTGAATAGATGAAATTCCCGTGTACCCTCAAGAACGCTTTGCTTATTATAAGAGACTGTTTTGGCATATCCTTTGCCTCAAAAGGATTGGGCTACCTTGCTGCATACTTGTTACTACTATCTTTACTTGCCCATTAAAACTTACCTTGCTATCAAACTACTCGCTACTTACAATTTCAGCACTTGCAGACAATACCTTACTAAAAACTACTTGTCATTTCCTTCTGCTCCTCATTGGGTTTGGCACTCTTACTTATCAAAAGAGCTACAATTGATCCCCTATAATTGTGGGTCATCAGAGTGTTAACATGTGTTTTTAGTTCCTCAGACCATGAGAGTATCGTAGTCACTTCCTACCATATGGTGGACTTTGGGGTTGCTCAAACGTCATCTATAACTAGGTGATCATAACGACAACTTACACGTTCATTGGAAAGTTTGACAAGCGACTAGATAGCTCGAGAGTGGAATTTTCTCCTTCGACAATGGAGAGATATTTTTAGGTCCCTCTTGGTGTGATGGCATCGATAATCGTCTGGACAGACACATGTGACTATGTCACAGGGATGCCCGAACACACAATGAGAAAGAAGAACAAAACTGGTAACAAGGGGAACGGTATAGTGAGCATGTGGATGACTCAGGAGGATACCGACACTCCTCGGGTTTTGTAAAGTATCGGGAAGCAAAGGGAACATCACATGATAACCAAAGGTTCACTCGAATGTCATTCGTACATAGGGATCGATATGGACGTCCACGGTTCCGCTATCTGTCATTGAACGAAGGGGTTACGTTCATGTGCATAATTTACCAAACCTAAAGGTAACAAGCTTAAGATAATCATGATATGCTGAGTGTTAGTAGGACGAGAGTATCGAGGATTTATTTGTGAAATTATTTTATTATTATTCATAATATATTTAGAGGAACCCTTTCGAGGTCACCAGAAGGGTTTCAGAGTTTATTGGGCAATACCAGGTATTACCGATAAATAATACATATATATAGGACAACACTATTCTAATCCCAGGATTAGAATAGTTATTTGGATCACGACGCCCCTATATAGACGCGATTAGTTGTTCCCGAACTTCCTAATCACCCACGCCCCCACCGGTCCACCACTTCCCCCCGATCCCACGATCCCCACCAGCGCCCTCCGATCCCCCGATCCCCCACCAGCGCCCCGGCAACCTCTCGACCCACCGCCTCCCCCTCTCCCCCGGGCCATGGATCCCGCGCGCCGCCGCCGGCCCTGGACCCGGCCTCCGCCGCCCCGCCCCCGTTCCCTTGTCCAGCCAGTGCGCCGCCCCGCCCCCACCCCATCTTATGTCGATCGGATCTCACTGCCACCTCCTATGCGGGATCGAGCATCGCCTCCGGTTTCCTCCCTAAAAGTTGTCGCTGGCCTTCTAATCCGACAGTGCCACCACGGGCGAGCCACCTCCGCCCACCTCACCGCGAGCCCATCGGCCACCACCCCCTGCCTCCCCTTCGATGCGACACACCGACGGCCACCACCCGCCTCCCCATCGACGCCGTGCGCCGGCGGCCACTACCCAACGTCCACCGTGCCTACCTGCATCCACCTGCAGCTAGAGGAGGGCTTGGCCTGCAGCAAGAGGACGACATGACCTGCAGCTGGGTGGCCACATCCAACAGAGAGGATAGAGGCGGTTGGGTGATGGATCTTGCACGCCGTCCTCCGGACACGAGGCTGCCGAGCTGCTGGGTCACCGTCCACAAGCAGCAGCAGGTTGTCTTTCCTACCTCCCATACAGAACGCAGACGACGCTGAGCTTCTCAGCCCCTCCTCCCTCCTCTAGTGTTCCTTTGCAGAAAAACTAGCTCTGGGCCTGTTCGTCCCGACCTTCCTCTTCGACCGCACCAGTGACGATCTCCTCCGAGCAGTGAGCTACTGTCCGCAGCATCCTCTCCTCGAGCATTGTCGAGCTGTTGTTGGTGCACTACTGCTGCAGTTCAGCTTGAGTGCGAGAGGAAAGATTTCTGAGACAGATTAGTTGTTGTTGTTGTCCTTGGGATTTTTTGTTTGAACCTGCTATTGTCCGTGGTTAAAGAGGTACAATTTTGTTAAATGAACTCGCAGTACACCTCTTTTCCTAACAAAGGCAGCCAGCTATGGTTTCTGACCTTCAATTTGCTTGTGTGTCCAGTGTGTATGTATATATGTGCCAATGTTTTATATACTATATTGGTGCTGAAATTAAGTGCAAGATGTGCAGATTTTGTTTTCTAGCATGCGCGCGTGAATGTGTAGGCAAACTCCCATTGACATTTTGTTCTCAACTGTGGCACAATTTGTCAGATAGAATATGTAGATATTTCTTCCATTGGTGTCCAAAATTCCTGACACATACGTACGAGCAATTTTTAGTTTAGATTTTAGTTTTGCTGTGCAATTGGGTCATACTAGGCACCCCTAAGGATTGGAGAAAACTCTCCGCACAGTATGTTTTCGCATTGGATATTTTGTCAGGAAGTTTTGATGTATGTTTGGGGTACTTCTAGGCGCTAAAGTTTTTCTCCATGCTGAATTTTGTGTGGCCCAAGGTTTGCTCCAATCCCCTATATGTCATAGTAAAAGAATCATAAGCGTATGTTTGGGGTACAAACGCGTACTGGCCTTCTCTCCAAACACATACTTGACCTTTAATTTTTTTGTGTGAAGGTCAAAATGTTTTGTTCGAGAAGGTCAATTGTGTTACGTGTATCTCAGCAAGTTCAAATAATTTGAATATGCAAAATGTTGTGTTCGAGAAGGTCAAGTGTGTTATGTGCATCACCTCACCCCCATTGAATCTTTTGCATTTTTGTGTATTCTTCAAAAGTTCAGGTCATCATGAGATGCTTCGATTGAGTTACTATGAAATTTTTTTCGCTAAAAATATAGTGTAGTTTAAAAAGTTTTTTAAAAAGCAAAATTTTCCTGTTTCTAAAAAACCTAGAAGTTCAATTAAAATACCAGAGAAGTTCAGTGTTTATAAGAAAACTTGGATTTCTTTAGTTCCTAAAAAATAAAACCCAAGAAGTTCAAATTAAGATAACACAGAAGTTCGATGGTTATATACCATGAAGAAAAACAAAGCTTCAACTATAACAGTGTTAACTTGAGAAGTTCAAATTTCATAAAATAGAGTTCAAAGAAAATGTTACTCTTGTACTAAAAAATTCCCATGGATTTTCCTATTATTAAAACATGATAACCAAAAAGTTCAAACTAAAATAACAAAGTCATTCAAAATAACAAAGCAATTAACTCTGAGAAGGTCAAATTAAAATAACAAAGCAATTCAAAAATATATATTTTTTAAATATTTTCTCCGTTTCTATGAAAAACCTAGAAGTTCAAATTTATAAAATGAAGTGGTTCTATGTTTATTTATAAAAACAATCCCTGTTACCAAATAATAAAGCCAAGACATTCACTTTAAAGAAACGGAGGGTCTGATGTATACAAAAAAATCAGATTCTTCTCATTTCGCGAAGAAATAAGTATAAAGTTCAATTTGAAAAAGTAAAGTATAAAAGGATTTTCACCGTTTCTAAATAAAAAACTCTTGAAGTTCAAATTAAAATAATAAAGCATTTTGATTTTACTAAAAACTAGGTTTATTCCCATTACTAAAAAACAAGAAGTCCAAATTTAAAAAACGATGAAGTTCGGTGTAAATAAAAAAACTCATATTTTTTTCGTTACTAAAGAATAAAAATAAACTCGTGAAATTCCTTATAGGGACAAACACATCCGTTTTATTTTCCACCTTTATAAAATAAATACAAAGAAGTTCAAAATAAAAATGTTGAGAAGTTCAAATTCAATTAATAAAGTAGTTCAACATTTAAAACATCTTAGATTTTTTTTCGTTACTAAAATATGCTCAAAACAAGTCTTAGCATGTTCAAAACAAGTCTTAGCATGTTCAAAATATGCTCATAACTAGTTATGATTTGTCAAAAAAATCCTTTCCAATGCTATCATTTGCTCAAATTCGACGAGTGCTTTGGGTGTTAGGGACAACTATTTTACAGAGAAGTTGAAATTGAAAATGGCCAGAAGTTCACGTGCTGCATGGTGTGTGTTTTCATATGAGAAAATAGAATAAAAAGTTAAAGTATAAAAATTTCACTGTTAGAAGTTCAGGTGCTCAGCACGGGGAAGTTCAAAAACTTCTTGTGAGAGAGGCAATCGGCACTATATATCAGTTGTGCAACTCCGACGAACGGGTGAGAAATTACGAACAAAAAAACATGGTAGAAGTTCAAGTGAAAACATCGGGAGGTGCGATGATATAGAAAGCTTAGATTTTTCTCGTTATTAAAGAATGAAAAAAAAGAAGTTCAAAAATAAAACAACAAGAAGTTTAACTTTTAAAAATAGAGTGCTTCAAAATTCCATAAAAAGATTAAAGAAATAAAATCAGGAAGTCCATATTAAAAAGATGAAGAAGTTCGATGATTATAGAAAACTCAGATTTTCCTCGTTATTAAAGATTGGAAACAAGAAGTTCAAAAATAAAAAACAAGAAGTTCAACTTTTAAAAATAGAGTGCTTCAAAATTTTATAAAAAAGGATTAAGAAATTCAGATAAATATTTATAAAAACTCACATATTTTCACGTAACTGAGAGAAGTTCGATTGATAACTGCCAGAAGTTCACGTACTACACGGTGTGCATTTTGTATTAAAAAAGGAATAAAAAAGCAAAGACTAAAAGTTTTGTTGTTATAAGTGCAACTCCTCGGTCGAACAAAGTTAAAAAAAATATTGTGAGAGGGGTTTGTACAAAAGGAGTATCATTTTTGTAACACTAACGAATGGATGAGAAAATTACAAACGAAAATACGTCACAGAAGTTCAACATGAAAACAACATGAAGTTCAACTACTACGCTGAATGAATTTCATATGAAAAACTTTTAAAATCATCGCGAGTATGAAAAAACGATCAACACGGGAAAGTTAAGTGCTTACAGCAGCTTTCCACCAGTATATCACTTGCTCAATTCCGGTGAGTGGATGGAGAGTTACGAGCAGTGGATGGAGACCTACGAGCAAAAAAATCATGTGAAAAACAGAGTGAAGTTTAGGTACACGCGCCGAGAAGTTCAGGTTCTTCACGTGGTGCATTTTCGAAGAATCTGTTTCGCGATAAAGGCAGAACGAATGATCTCGCTGTTTTCGAAATTACAGGAAAACGGCTAGGAATCAGAGAAAACCATCAACATGGAAAAGTTTCGCATTTTCCATAGCTTTTCAGAGATATATTATTAGCCTCATTCCGATAAAGTTTGTAGAAATTATGGGGAAAATATGTTTTTAGACATTTTCCAAATTGACTTAAAACTGTAAGGAATTAGGAGAAACAATATATACAAAAAGTTTCGTGTTTGTTCAATCTTTCCAACGCCATATCATTTGCTGCATTCGGACGTACGTTTAAATAATTAGCTCGAAAATATGAACTCGGTGGAACTTGTATCATTTTCAAAATTACTTTTAAACCGTTCAAAATTAGAAAAATCTTTTAACATGAAAAAGTAGCGCATTTTCATAAGCTTTCCAACGCCATATTATTTGCCTCAATTGGATTAGCCATTTAGAAATGCATCAAAAATACAAACTCGGGTGTTCCATTTGTGAAATTCTACGATTTTCCGAATTACTCTTTAACCGTAGGGAATTAGAGAAAACTTTCAACATGTGGAAGGAGCAGTTTTGCAGCAGCTTTCCAACGCCATATTATTTGCCTCATTCCGATAAACGGTTTAAAAATGCGATCGAAATATGATTCACGTTTTTTGTATGAAGAAAAAAAGGTTTTCAAAACTGCTCTTAAACCGCTTACATTTTGCCAAAAATTTAACTTGGGTCATGATACTGATGTCCATAGCTTTCCAACGGTATATTGCAAGCCCCATTTGGACACCTTTTAGCTGAAGTTCAACCTAGTACTAGGGGAAGGTCAGGCGCGTTACTCAGGAAGTTCATGTTGTGATCAGAATATTATTCTGATCCCGTGATCAAAATAGTGTTTATGTATATATATATATATATATGAAAAATGTTTCTGGAGATGTTAAATTATATATAATATGCTCTAGTAATTGTTAGAGGGATTTTAAATTTAATTTAATATCAACGGGTCTTAAAAGTTCAGGTGTTGGAAGGATAATTGGGCCACAAGGGCCCAATAGGGGAGGTGCCACCCCTTTGCCCTTTTTGAGGATAAGGGGAGGCCGAATTGGAGTGGAAAACTCCTTCCTTGGCCGGCCTAAGGGGGAGGTTTCCTCCCCCACCCCTGTGGCGCCCCTCTCCCCTCCTCCAACCTATATATACTAAAGGTTTTGGGCATTTTTGAACACATAAGTTTTGGAGCCTCCTCTAGTTCATCTAGTTCTAGTTTTAGTTGGTCATAATTGACTAATTAGAGCTAGACCTAGTTCCTATAATCCTCATAATTATAAACCCAATGTTGTTCTAATCTCCTCCCTCTAATTCTCCAGCGATGATTAGCTCTGGACGGCGAAGCGCTACCGGATCATGAAGATTGTATGCTTGCAACCAAGTAGAGAGGTCATGCTTTCGGTCTTCCATTTGATGGATCATTCGAGGGCGGTTCACGGGATCATCATCAATGGTTCGAGGGACTCTAAGTACGATCTACACCGGCTTGTCTACTTCTTCTGCACTCCGGAGTCGGTAACGGTCGTTGATCGAAACCTTATATGCATCTTCGTATTGTTCTTGGGTGTTCGTAGGGTGTTTTTTTGTTTTCTACTACGTTTCCCAAACAGTGCCATCAAGAATGGTTCTACGAGTAGATGAAGGTTTCGATCTAGATCACATACGGATATGATGGTTTGATGTTCTTGCTATGCTTCCCTCAAGTGTTGCTTCAATTCAGTGCAATGATGTCATGATGTACCTTTGTACAAAGTTCTAACAATCGGTCGACTCTGGCTGTCGACAATATGCTAGCAGTTCATTGGACTTCGTCATAGTCAAGAATAGTGAACTGTCGTGTACACAATAGGGCAATGTAGATGAATGATCTTTTAGGGGTCATGCATATTAAACAAAGTTTAGTGTGGGGCTAGAGATATTTAATTAAGTCTCTTCTCTCATACATCCTGAAAGTTAATCTAGCAACAAGAATTATCACCTTGATTTTGCATGTAGGTAGTTAGTGTTATCCCGAAACCTTAGCAACCACATAATTAAATTTTGCCAAACTGTTAGAGGACGTCTAACTTGGTTTTGCACGTTTGCATGCGATGTGGTATAGTCTTTGATACATCTCCAACGTATCTATAATTTTTGATTGTTCCATGCTATTATATTATCTGTTTTGGATGTTAATGGGCTTTATTTTACACTTTTATATTATTTTTGGGACTAACCTATTAACCGGAGGCCCAGCCCAAATTGTTTTTTTTGCCTATTTCAGTGTTTTGCGGAAAAGGAATATCAAACGGAGTCCAAACGGAATTCGGGAGCGCGATTTTTGGAACAAACGTGATCCAAAGGACTTGGAGTGGACATCAAGCAATCAACGAGGTGGCCACGAGGCAGGGGGCACGCCTACACCCCCTGGGCGCGCCCTCCCCCCTCGTGGGCCCCTCGTGGCTCAACCGACCTACTTATTCCTCCTATATATGTTCGCATACCCCAAAAACATCCAGGAGCACCACAAAACCCTATTTCCACCACCGCAACCTTCTGTACCCAAGAGATCCCATCTTGGGGCCTTTTCCGGAGCTCCGCCGGAGGGGGCATTGATCACGGAGGGCCTCTACATCAACTCCATGGCCCCTCCGATGATGTGTGAGTAGTTTACCTCAGACCTTCAGGTCCATAGTTATTAGCTAGATGGATTCTTCTCTCTCTTTGGATCTCAATACAAAGTTCTCCTCGATTCTCTTGGAGATCTATTCGATGTAATCTTCTTTTGCAGTGTTTTTGTCGAGATCCGATGAATTGTGGGTTTATGATCAAGATTATCTATGAACAATATTTGAATCTTCTCTGAATTCTTTTATGTATGATTGGTTATCTTTGCAAGTCTCTTCGAATTATCAGTTTGGTTTGGCCTACTAGATTGATCTTTCTTGCAATGGGAGAAGTGCTTAGCTTTGGGTTCAATCTTGCGGTGCTCAATCCCAGTGACAGAAAGGGAAACGACACGTATTGTATTGTTGCCATTGAGGATAAAAATATGGGGTTTATATCATATTGCATGAGTTTATCCCTCTACATCATGTCATCTTGCTTAAAGCGTTACTCTATTCTTATGAACTTAATACTCTAGATGCATGCTGGATAGCGGTCAATGTGTGGAGTAATAGTAGTAGATGCAGGCAGGAGTCGGTCTACTTTTCACGGACGTGATGCCTATATACATGATCATACCTAGATATTCTCATAATTATTCGCTTTTCTATCAATTGCTCGACAGTAATTTGTTCACCCACCGTAATACTTATGTTATCTTGAGACAAGCCACTAGTGAAACCTATGGCCCCCGGGTCTATTTTCCATCATACAAGTTTTCAATCTATTTTATTTTGCAATCTTTACTTTCAATCTATATTATAAAAATAGCAAAAATATTTATCTTATTATCATTATCTCTATCTGATCTCACTCTTGCAAGTGGTCGTGAAGGGATTGACAACCCCTTTATCGCGTTGGTTGCGAGGTTCTTATTTGTTTGTGCAGGTACGAGGTGACTCGCGCGTGGTCTCCTACTGGATTGATACCTTGGTTCTCAAAAACTGAGGGAAATACTTCCGCTGCTTTGCTGCATCACCCTTTCCTCTTCAAGGGAAAACCAACGCATGTTCAAGAGGTAGCAAGAAGGATTTCTGGCGCCGTTGCCGGGGAGATCTACGCCAAGTCAAGACATACCAAGTACCCATCACAACTCTTATCCTTCGCATTACATTATTTGCCATTTGCCTCTCATTTTCCTCTCCCCCACTTCACCCTTGCCATTTTATTCGCCCTATTTTGCTTTCACTCTTTCTTTTACTTGCTTAGTCATTATGGCTAGTCCTTTATATAATCCTTTATCTCCAAGAATGAGGTCCTTAATTTTAAACAAAGGGGGAGAAAATCTAAAACATGCTTGGTACAGAATTTGCAATGCACAGAATAGATCTACTAGGAAGCAATCTACTTCCGTTCTTCTTTGCAATTTTTATGTAGGCATCACTCCTTGGAATAGATATATTCTTGATACCATTACCAGAGGAAATTTCTTGGGTAGCCATACTTTTGATTCTTATAATGCTATGCTAGATTTGTTTGGCTCACCACCTCTTTTGGTTAATGGAACTATTTTAACTTTGGAACATATGATGCAACGACTTGAAATTATTGAAAATAAAGTTGCCACCGTAGAGTTAATTGAAAATTTGGATAGAAAAATCTGTAACCAAATTACCCAATACGGATCTAAGGTAGGAGTTGCTCTTAAATTTTTTAAAGAAAAGGGACCTATGGTTAATGAAAAGATAGATCAAGATTCCACTGGAATTGATAAAATTGAGGGTATTATTACCAACCTTGGGTCTGCCTTTTCTTCCGTGAAGAACACTCCTCCTAGTGCTAAGATTTCCAAATTGATGTATGTTCCTAAAAATAAGGGTGAAACTTCTAGTAAGGGAAATGCGGACCTCAAATCCATAAGTGTTCACCCCAACTTTCTCTCACTATCCTTAAGGAACCTTTTGCTACAAATGATTTTCTCGATTTCATGCCTAGGATTTTGATAATTAATAAAAAGAAAGAAACTCCTAGGAGTTATAGGTGTTTTATTAAAGAATTGCCTACCAAAGATGGCAATACCTAGATCTATCTTCGCTTTTATGCCTCGCTAGGGGCGTTAAACGATAGCGCTTGTTGGGAGGCAACCCAATTTTATTTTTATTCCTTGCTTTTTGCTCCTGTTTAGTAATAAATAATTTATCTATCCTCTATTTTGGTTGTGTTTTTTGTGTTTAGTTAGTGTCTGTGCCAAGTAGAACCGTTGGGAAGACTTGGGGAAAGTCTTTTTAATCTTGCTGTAAAAAACAGAAACTTTAGCGCTCGCGAGAATTGCTGCCATTTTTTATTGGAGAGTCATATTTAGTTAATTATTTTTGCAGATGGTTAATAGATAAATTCCTCACGTCCAGCAATTTATTTTAGAATTTTTGGGGTTCTAGAAGTTTGCGTTAGTTACAAATTACTACAGACTGTTCTGTTCTTTGACAGATTCTGTTTTTCGTGTGTTGTTTGCTTATTTTGATGAATCTATGGCTAGTAATGGAGTTTATAAACCATAGAGAAGTTGGAATACAGTAGGTTTAACACCAATATAAATAAATAATGAGTTCATTACAGTACCTTGAAGTGGTGTTTTGTTTTCTTTCGCTAACGGAGCTCACGAGATTTTCTGTTAAGTTTTGTGTTGTGAAGTTTTCAAGTTTTGGGTAAGGATTTGATGGATTATGGAACAAGGAGTGGCAAGAGACTAAGCTTGGGGATGCTCAAGGCACCCCAAGGTAAAATCCAAGGACACCAAAAAGCCTAAGCTTGGGGATGCCCCGGAAGGCATCCCCTCTTTCGTCTTCGCCTATCGGTAACTTTACTTGGAGCTATATTTTTATTCACCACATGATATGTGTTTTGCTTGGAGCATCTTGTATGATTTGAGTCTTTGCTTTTTAGTTTACCACAATCATCCTTGCTGTACACATATTTTGAGAGAGACACACATGAATCGTAATTTATTAGAATACTCTATGTGCTTCACTTATATCTTTTGAGCTATATAATTTTTGCTCTATGTGCTTCACTTATATCTTTTAGAGCACGGTGGTAGTTTTATTTTATAGAAATAATTGATCTCTCATGCTTCATTTATATTATTTTGCGCGTCCTTTTGAACAACATGGCAATTTTATTTTAGGAATAATAAAAACTATCATAAAAAGTGCATTGAATACTATGAGAAGTTTGATACTTGATGATTGTTTTGAGATATGGAGGTAGTGATATTAGAGTCATGCTAGTTGAGTAGTTGTGAATTTGAGAAATACTTGTGTTGAAGTTTGTGATTCCCGTAGCATGCACGTATGGTGAACTGTTATGTGATGAAGTCGGAGCATGATTTATTTAGTGATTGCCTTCCTTATGAGTGGAGGTCGGGGACGAGCGATGGTCTTTTCCTACCAATCTATCCCCCTAGGAGCATGCGCGTAGTACTTTGTTTCGATAACTAATAGATTTTTGCAATAAGTATGTGAGTTCTTTATGACTAATGTTGAGTCCATGGATTATACGCACCCTCACCCTTCCACATTTGCTAGCATCTCTATTACCGCGCACCTTTCACCGGTATCATACACCCACCATATACCTTCCTCAAAACAGCCACCATACCTACCTATTATGGCATTTCCATAGCCATTCCGAGATATATTTCCATGCAACTTTCCACCGTTCCGTTTGTTATGACACGCTTCATCATTGTCATATTGCCATGCATGATCATGTAGTTGACATCGTATTTGTGGCAAATCCATCGTTCATAAATTTTTTCATACATGTCACTCTTGATTCATTGCATATCCCGGTACACCCCTGGAGGCATTCACATAGAGTCATATATTGTTATAAGTATTGAGTTGTAATTCTTGAGTTGTAAGTAAAAAAAGTGTGATGATCATCATTATTAGAGCATTGTCCTAGTGAAGAAAGGATGATGGAGGCTATGATTCCCCCACGGGTCGGGATGAGACTCCGGACGAAAAATAAAAAAAGGAAAAAAAGAGGCCAAAAGAAAAAAAGAAAGAAGGCCCAAATAAAAAAATGAGAGAAAAAGAGAGAAGGGACAATGTTACTATCCTTTTTCCACACTTGTGCTTCAAAGTAGCACCATGATCTTCATGATAGAGAGTCTCCTATGTTGTGACTTTCATAAACTAGTGGGAATTTTACATTATAGAACTTGGCTTGTATATTCCAATGATGGGCTTCCTCAAATTGCCCTAGGTCTTCGTGAGCAAGCAAGTTGGATGCACACCCACTTAGTTTCTTTTGTTGAGCTTTCATACACTTATAGCTCTAGTGCATTCGTTGCATGGCAATGCCTACTCACTCACATTGATATCTACTGATGGGCATCTCCATAGCCCATTGATATGCCTAGTTGATGTGAGACTATCTTCTCCTTTTTGTCTTCTCCACAACCATCATTCTATTCCACCTATAGTGCTATGCCCATGGCTCACGCTCATGTATTGCGTGAAAATTGAAAAGGTTTGAGAACATCAAAAGTATGAAACAATTGCTTGGCTTGTCATCGGGGTTGTGCATGATTTAATATTTTGTGGGATGAAGATGGAGCATAGCCAGACTATATGATTTTGTAGGGATCACTTTCTTTGGCCATGTTATTTTGAGAAGACATAATTGCTTAGTTAGTATGCTTGAAATATTATTATTTCTATGTCAATATTGAACTTTTATGTTGAATCTTTCGGATCTGAACATTCATGCCACAATAAAGAAAAATTACATTGAGAAATATGTTAGGAAGCATTCCACATCAAAAATTCCATTTTTATCATTTACCTACTCGAGGACGAGCAGGAATTACGCTTGGGGATGCTTGATACGTCTCCAACGTATCCATAATTTTTTATTGTTCCATGCTATTATATTATCTATTTTGGATGTTGATGGGCTTTCTTTTACACTTTTATATTATTTTTGGGATTAACCTATTAACCGGAGGCCCAGTCCAAATTGCTGTTTTTTTGCCTATTTCAGTGTTTCGCAAAAAAGGAATATCAAACGGAGTCCAAACGGAATGAAACCTTCGGGAGCGTGATTTTTGGAACAAACGTGATCCAGAGGACTTGGAGTGGACGTCAAGCAATCAACGAGGCGGCTACGAGGCAGGGGGCGCGCCTACCCCCCTAGGCGCGCCCTCCCCCCTCGTGGGCCCCTCGTGGCTCAACCGTCCTACTTCTTCCTCCTATATATGTGTGACGCCCGGATAATTAAGCTACAGTAAACCTCTGCTAATGGTGCCACGTCACCTCGGTTACTGTTGATAAACTCGAGTTGGTTCAAGCCGATTCAAATTCAAATTCAAAATCAGGCAAACAATAAAGGTTTTCAAACGTTAGAATTTAAAATGATCATCATGTGGCAAATAATCCGTAACTTATTTTGGGTGTTGGAACCAACCTTTTTCAAAATGTTTAAGTGCCTAAACTAAATAAAAACAGGGGCTAAAACAATTATTAAATACTTTTCAATAATAAACAAATGTAAAACTAATTTATTTAGTGCCAAATTAATTATGACAGTAGCCTAACTAATAATGCTAATTTAGGGGCTGAGTTGATATATTATAAAAAAAACTGCATATAGAGTAAAACTAAAAGAAACAGGAAAATAGAAAAAAAAGGAAAAGGTCAAACAAAAAAAACATAAAAATAGAAACACCCCCCCCACGCTGGGCCGAGCGGCCCAGCTGGCCTCCGCACCGGCCGGCCCACCAGGCCCAGCCGGCCCTCCTCTCTGGCCCACAAGGCCACCTCCCCGAACCCTAACCCCCACCCGATCCCCACTCTCCCCCACTCGCACCACTCCTCTCCCCCCCTCGCTGGATCTGGATCAGGATCCCGATCCCCTCGCCCCGACGCCCGTCGCCGGACCCCCCCCCCCCCCGCCGGGCACGCCCTGCTCCTCCCCTGAGCTCGCCTCTCCCTCCCCTGCTCCAACCTCCGTCGCCACTCCCGCGCCAGAACCCTCCCCCACCGACGCCTCGCCAAGCCCGACGCCTCCCGTCGTCATCGTCGGCACCAGGCGCCGCCTCGCGTGCGCTGCCCCGCCGCCGAGCTCCGTCGCCGGATCTGCACCAGCCCGCCGCCCGTCTCCGGCTCACCTCCCCTCTCGCTCCTCTTCCCCGACCCGATCTGGATCGGGAAGGGGCAACGAGCCCGACGCCGCCCTGCCTCTGAAGCCGCTAGACCTCGCCGCCACCTCGCCCCGTAGTCACCCCGCCTCCCTGACGCCGCGTCGCCGGACCGCCCGTCTTCGTCCTCCTCCACGACCGGCCTCCTCACGCCTCGTCGCCCCCTCTCCCCATCAACGCTGGTGAGGCCCCGGGCCTCTCCCCTTCTCTGCCTCGCCCCTCGCTCGCGGTCACCGCACGTTAGACCGCCCACGCGTGCGCCTGCGGTGAGCACGCGCTCACCGCGCCCTCTGCGCCGTCCTCGCCGTCCGCCGCATCCGCCGTGGCCCGCTCCCTTCCATGGCCGGCGTCGTGCCCCGTCATGGCTGCCGGCAAGGCACCGCCCGGGTCCAGGCGACCCGGCGCCCGCAACCGCGCCCGTTCGGGCGACAACCATCGCCCCGGCGCCCAAAACCCGTTAAGGCCCCCTGTGCCTATGACAGGGGGGCCCACGACCAGAACGTTTTTAACAAAAAAAGAAAAATAAATAATAAATATAATAATTAAAATGTTAATTAATTAATTAGAGAATTAATTAAATCGGATTAGATTAACCTAATCATTTAGCTAAAGCTAATTAGCCCTATTTAATTACTATGAGCCTATGACATATGGGCCCCATGCCCCAAAAAAAGGAATTATAATAATTAATTAATTAGGATAATTAATTAATTTAATTAATTCTGTTTAGTTAACCTAAACCTAATTAGGCTAATTAATTCTGATAATGAGATAACAGTCAATGACCGACGGGCCCCACCCACAAGTTGACTGGTCAACGGTCAGAGTTGACCGCTGACATCATGATGATGTCATAATTGTATTTCCTAAATTAATTAATTCTGTTAGTCCTAAAAATGATTTAAATCTTTAATAATTAATATAAAATAAACCGTAATTCGGATGAAAAAACTTTGTACATGGAAGTTGCTCAGAACGACGAGACGAATCCGGATACGCAACCCATTCATCCGCCACGCATCCCTAGCATACCAAACACGCAACTTTCCTCCTCCGGTTCATCTGTCCGAAAATGCGAAACACCGGGAATACTTTCCCGGATGTTTCCCCCCCTTCGCCGGTATCACCTATCCCTGCGTTAGATCACCTCTAGCACCACGTTTGTCATGTTATGCTTTGATTGCTCTGTTATTTATTGTGTTCCCCCTCCGTTACTTTTCCGGTAGATCCCGAGACTGCCGCTGATGCCCCTGTGATCGACTACGTCGACGACGACCCTCCTTCTTGTCTGAGCAACCAGGCAAGCCCCCCCTTTGATCACCAGATATCGCCTACTCTTCTCTATACTGCTTGCATTAGAGTAGTGTAGCATGTTACTGCTTCCCGTTAATCCTATACTGATGCATAGCCTGTCCTTGCTACTACTGTTGTTACCTTACTTGCAATCCTAATGCTTAGTATAGGATGCTAGTTTTTCATCAGTGGCCCTACATCCTTGTCCGTCTGCCATGCTATACTATCGGGCCGTGATCACTCGGGAGTTGATCACGGGTATATACTATATACTTTATACATGATACATGTGGTGACTAAAGACGGGTCGGCTTGAGGAGCACCCGCGAGTGGAGTTTTGAGGCGGAGCGGCAGGGCAGGTTCCGACCACCTAGGAGAGAGGTGGGCCTGGCCCTGGTCGGCGTTCGCGGATACTTAACACGCTTAACGAGATCTGGGTATTTGATCTGAGTCTGGCCATTTGGTCTATACGCACTAACCATCTACGCGGGAGTAGTTATGGGTATCCCGGCGTCGTGGTATCAGCCGAAGCCTTCGTGACGTCAGCGACTGAGTGGCGCGCGCCGGATTGGACTGGAAGGCCACTAGGCTAGGTCTGCTTTCGGCCGCGTTCGCAACGTGCAGGTGTGCTAAGGGCGATGGGCCCAGACCCCTGGGCGCTTAGGTTTAGACCGGCGTGCTGACCTCTCTGTTGGTCTAGGTGGGGCTGCGACGTGTTGATCTTCCGAGGCCGGGCATGACCCAGGAAAGTGTGTCCGGCCAAATGGGATCGAGCATGTTGGGGTATGTGGTGCACCCCTGCAGGGAAGTTAATCTATTCGAATAGCCGTGATCTTCGGTAACAGGACGATTTGGAGTTGTACCTTGACCTTATGACAACTAGAACCGGATACTTAATAAAACACACCCTTCCAAGTGCCAGATACAACCGGTGATCGCTCTCTCACAGGGCGACGAGGGGAGGATCAACGGTTAGGGTTATGCTATGCGATGCTACTTGGAGGACTTCCGTCTACTCTCTTCTACATGCTGCAAGATGGAGGTTGCCAGAAGCGTAGTCTTCGAAAGGACTAGCTATCCCCCTCTTATTCTGGCATTCTGCAGTTCAGTCCACATATGATAGCCTTATTCCAATTGATACCAATGCATACATATGTAGTGTAGCTCCTTGCTTGCGAGTACTTTGGATGAGTACTCACGGTTGCTTTCTCCTTCTTTTCCCTCTATCCCTTCTACCTGGTTGTCGCAACCAGATGCTGGAGCCCAGGAGCCAGACGCCACCTTCGACGACGACTCCTACTACACCGGAGGTGCCTGCTACTACGTGCTGCCCGCTGACGACGACCAGGAGTAGCTAGGAGGATCCCAGGCAGGAGGCCTGCGCCTCTTTCGATCTGTATCCCAGTTTGTGCTAGCCTTCTTAAGGCAAACTTGCTTAACTTATGTCTGTACTCAGATATTGTTGCTTCCGCTGACTCGTCTATGATCGAGCTCTTGTATTCGAGCCCTCGAGGCCCCTGACTTGTAATATGATGCTTGTATGACTTATTTTATTTGTAGAGTTGTGTTGTGATATCTTCCCGTGAGTCCCTGATCTTGATCGTACACGTTTGCGTGTATGATTAGTGTACGATTAAATCGGGGGCGTCACAATATGTTCACATACCCGAAAACATCCGGGAGCACCACGAAATCCTATTTCCACTACCGCAACCTTTTGTACCCAAGAGATCCCATCTCGGGGCCTTTTCCGGAGCTCCGCCGGAGGGGGCATTGATCACGAAGGGCCTCTACATCAACTCCATGGCCCCTCCGATGATGTGTGAGTAGTTTACCTAAGACCTTCGGGTCCATAGTTATTAGCTAGATGGCTTCTTCTCTCTCTCTGGATCTCAATATAAAGTTCTCCTCGATTCTCTTGGAGATCTATTCAATGTAATCTTCTTTTGCGGTGTGTTTGTCGAGATCCGATGAATTGTGGGTTTATGATCAAGATTATCTATGAACAATATTTGAATCTTCTCTAAATTCTTTTATGTATGATTGGTTATCTTTGCAAGTCTCTTCGAATTATCAGTTTGGTTTGGCCTACTAGATTGATCTTTCTTGCAATGGGAGAAGTGCTTAGCTTTGGGTCCAATCTTGCGGTGCTCGATCCCAGTGACAGAAAGGGAAACGACACGTATTGTATTGTTGCCATCGAGGATAAAAAGATGGGGTTTATATCATATTGCATGAGTTTATCCCTCTACATCATGTCATCTTTCTTAAAGCGTTACTCTATTATTATGAACTTAATACTCTAGATGCATGCTGGATAGCAGTCGATGTGTGGAGTAATAGTAGTAGATGTAGGCAGGAGTCGGTCTACTTGTCACGGACGTGATGACTATATACATGATCATACCTAGATATTCTCATAATTATTCGCTTTTCTATCAATTGCTCGACAATAATTTGTTCACCCACTGTAATACTTATGCTATCTTGAGAGAAGCCACTAGTGAAACCTATGGCCCCCGAGTCTATTTTCCATCATACAAGTTTTCAATCTATTTTATTTTGCAATCTTTACTTTCAATCTATATCATAAAAATACCAAAAATATTTATCTTATTATCATCATCTCTATCAGATCTCACTCTTGCAAGTGGCCATGAAGGGATTCACAACCCCTTCATCGTGTTGGTTGCGAGGTTCTTATTTGTTTGTGCAAGTACGAGGTGACTCGCGCGTGGTCTCCTACTAGATTGATACCTTGGTTCTCAAAAACTGAGGGAAATACTTACGCTGCTTTGCTGCATCACCCTTTCCTCTTCAAGGGAAAACCAACGCATGCTCAAGAGGTAGCAGTCTTCATCATGATAATAAGTTTATGTATGGGCTGATTATATGATGCAACATTAAGTGTAATCAGGAGTACTATGTTACCACATGTTTAAGTACGTGAGATGGTTATATGATGCAACGTTACGAGGAGTACTATGTTACCACATGTCTCTCTTTCCCATTAATTACTTGCCATATCATCTATTTTGCCTAAATATATGTGATGTTATCACTTATACTACTCCCACTATGGGTAGTTCATGGATGCAATCTTCGTGTTTACTCCATGGCCCTGTAATAACCAACCAAGTGAGGCCACGTCATCCATAACTATCAATTATGTTAGACTAGTCACAGTGAAGAGTAACTTACACTATTAACATACACGCTACCTTAGGCTATGTTACTACCTTCATAGTGGGTAGTAACATATGTGTTGTGTCATGTAAAGTTTCATTTATTATGTTATAGACTCATATTGTCTTGGGATATGTGATGTTACGGTAACTAGCTAAGTTACTCACTGCCACATAGGCAAATTTGCTGAGTTGAACCCAATATTACTCTTGAAGTTAGGCCAACTGCAACACACGACCCCAAACGGACGTCCGTTTCGTCCGTTTGGGGTGGCAATGGGGTCGTGTCCGCCCGGATTTGTGGATGCGTCGGACGTGCTCCTAATGCACGGCCGCATTTCGGCCGCATCTCGTCTGTTCGAGAATATAACAAATATCTGGAATTAAACATGGCAATAGTTGCACGTCCGAAATAGTCTTATTACAACCCAATCGAATTAAAAATAATATCAAATAGTCTTATTACAATCCAATTGAAAAATGTTTGGACGTAAAGAAATTAAACCGATAGATAGATCTATTGGTTGTCAATGTGAGTCCACATGTGCTCAACCAAGTTATCCTGGAGCTGGACATGAGTAATGACAATCACACAATTCCTGATGAAACTCGACAAACTGTTCAATGGTTGCAAGAGGTGCATGCTCAGGCTCAACATTTTCACCCTGAAAATCAAACCCTTGGTCGTAGATGATATCATCGCGCTCATCCTCCACGATCATATTGTGCATGATCACACAAGCAGTCATCACCTCCCAAAGCTTCTTTGTGCTCCATGTCAATGCAGGGTTACAAACGATACCCCACCGAGACTTAAGCACACTGAAAGCATGCTCCACATCCTTCCTAGCACTCTCCTGCATTTGGGCAAACCTCTATCTCTTCTCTCCTTGCGGATTGGGTATGGTCTTCACAAGAGTGGACCACTGAGAATAGATACCATCAGCTAGGTAATATCCCTTGTTGTAATGGTGGCCATTGACCTCAAAGTTGACCTCCAGGGAGTGGCCTTCTGCAAGCCTTGCAAATGCAGAGACCGCTGAAGAACACTAATATCTTTCTGAGAACCAGACATGTTGAAGAAAGCATACCATATCAATACATCTCCAACGTATCTATAATTTATAAGTATTCATGCTGTTATTTTATCATTCTTGGATGTTTTACAATCATTTTATAGCAACTTCATATCATTTTTTGGGACTAACCTATTAACCCAGTGCCTGGTGCCAATTGTTGTTTGTTGCCTGTTTTTTACATTGCAGAAAATCAATATCAAACAGAGTCCAAACACCGAGAAACTTTTTGAGGATTTTTTATGGACCAGAACACTTCCAATGGGCCAGAGCTGCACCTGGGGGGTGCCTCGAGGGGGGCACAACCCACCAGGGCGCGCCTGGGCCCCCAGGCACGCCCTGGTGGGTTGTGCCCACCACGGTGGCTTCCCGTACCCCCTCTTTGCACTATAAATTCCCAAATATTCCGAAACCCTTCGGGGTTAACCTAGATCAGAAGTTCCGCCGCCGCAAGGCTCTATAGCCACTGAAAACCAATCTAGACCCTTTCCGACACCCTGCCGGAGGGGGGAATCATCTCTGGTGGCCATCTTCATCATCCCGGCGGCCACCACGATGAGGAGGGAGTAGTCCACCCTCGGGGCTGAGGGTTTGTACCAGTAGCTATGTGTTTAATCTCTCTCTCTTGTGTTCTTGAGATGTCATGATCTTGATGTATCGCGGGCTTTGTTAATATAGTCGGATCATATGGTGTTTTCCCCTCTCTATCTTGTTGTGATGAATTGAGTTTTTCCCTTTGAGATTTCGTTGTTATCGGATTGAATACTTTTATGGATTTGAGAGCACTTGATATATGTCTTGCATATGAATACTCGTGGTGACAATGGGGTATCATATTGATTCACATGATATGTGTTTTGGCATTCAACTCGCGGATTCCCGCGGTGACATTGGGGTAATCTATGCATAGGGGTTGATGCACGTTCTCGTCTTTTGTTTCTCCAGTAGAAATCTTGGGGCACTCTTTGAGGTTCTTGTGTTGGATTGAGTATTATGAATCTGAAATTATTTGGTGTTATTTTAGTACAAACTCTTGGATAGATCAATCGGAAGGAATAGCTTCGAGGTGGTTTCGTACCCTGCAAATAATCTCTTCTTATGTTCTCCACTAGATAGGAACTTTGGAGTGATTCTTCATCGCACTTTGAGGGGTGGTTATATGATCCAATTATATTAGCATTGTTGAGAGATTGCACTAGGCCTCATTTTCAAGCATTGCAATACTGTTTTTGTGCCTGTTTACTATTTGCTACCTTGCTGTTTTTATTTATTAAGATTATAAAAATATATTTATACCATCCATATTACACTTTTATCACCATCTCTTCGCCGAACTACTGCACCTATACAATTTGCCATTGTATTGGGTGTGTTGGGGACACAAGATATTTCTTGTATTTGGTTGCAGGGTCGTTTGAGAGAGACCATCTTCATCCTACACCTCCCACGAATTGATAAACCTTAGGTCATCCACTTGAGAGAAAATTGCTACTGTCCTACAAAACTCTACACTTGGAGGCCCAACACAAGTCTACAAGAATAAAGTTGCATAGTAGACATCACATACACAGATATCTTGTGAAGCCACAGCTTCGAGTATAATAGTGGCACCTTTCACATGCAGCTTGTACTGCCCCTGCAAGCAAATGGATAGTTCTTCTACTTCCAGTGCATACAATCTATACTACCCAGCATGCCCAAAAGCCCCTCTCGGCATTGATCACCAACAACCTCTCTGTATCAATGCCTGCTACCTCTTGAGCATGCGTTGGTTTTCCCTTGAAGAGGAAAGGGTGATGCAACAAAGTAGCATAAGTATTTCCCTCAGTTTTTGAGAACCAAGGTATCAATCCAGTAGGAGACAATGCAAACAATCAAGAACCTTGCAACCAACGCGATAAAGGGGTTGTCAATCCCTTCACAGCCACTCCCAAAAGTGAGATCTGATAAAGATAGTAAGATAAATATTTTTGGTATTTTTGTTGTATAGATTGGAAAGTAAAGATTGCAAAATAGTAAATGAGATGCGATGTAAATAAAAGAGATGCAATATAATAAGAAAGAGACCCGGGGGCCATAGGTTTCACTAGTGGATTCTCTCAAGATAGCATGTATTACGGTGGGTGAACAAATTACTGCTAAGCAATTGATAGAAAAGCACATAGTTATGAAGATATCTAAGGCAACGATCATGAATATAGGCATCACGTCCGTGTCAAGTAGATCGAAACGATTCTGCATCTACTACTACTCCACACATCGACCGCTATCCAGCATGCATCTAGAGTATTAAGTTCATAAGAACAGAGTAACGCATTAAGCAAGATGACATGATGTAGAGGGATAAACTCAAGCAATATGATATAAACCCCATCTTTTTATCCTCGATGGCAATAATACAATATGTGCCTTGCTGCCCCAACTGTCACTGGGAAAGGACACCGCAAGATTAAACCCAAAGCTAAGCACTTCTCCCATTGCAAGAAAGATCAATCTAGTAGGCCAAACTAAACCAATAATTCGAAGAGACTTGCAAAGATATCAAATCATGCATATAAGAATTTGATACGTCTCCGTCGTATCTATAATTTTTGATTGTTCCATGCCAATATTATTCAACTTTCATATACTTTTTGGTAACTTTTTATATTATTTTTGGGATTAACATATTGATCCAGTGCCCAGTGCCAGTTCCTGTCTGTTGCATGTTTTTGGTTTCACAGAATATCCATATCAAGCGGAGTCCAAACGGGATAAAAACGGATGGAGCTTATTTTTGGAAAATATGGAAAATTCGGAAGGAAAATCAACGCGAACCAGTGCCCGAGGTGGTCATGAGGCAGGGGGGCGCCCCCCCTTATGGCGCGCCCCCTACCCTCGTGAGCCCGCCGTAAGGCGGATGACGCTCTTCTTTTGCCGCAAGAAAGCTAATATTCAGAAGAAAAAAATCACGGCGAAGGTTTCAGGCCAATCGGAGTTACGGATCTCTATATATATACGAAACGGTGAAACAGAGCCAGAAGAGAACGCAGAACCAGAGAGAAACAGATAGATAGATCCAATCTCGGAGGGGCTCTCGCCCCTCCCACGCCATGGGAGCCAAGGACCAGAGGGGAAACCCTTCTCCCATATAGGGAGGAGGTTAAGGAAGAAGAAGAAGGGGGGCCTCTCCCCCTTGCTTCCGGTGGCGCCGGAGCGCTGCCGGGGCCATCATCATCACCGCCATCTTCACCACCATCATCACCAACTCTTCCCCCCTCTATGCAACGCTGTAACCTCTCTCTTACCCATTGTAATGTCTACTTAAACATGGTGCTCAACGCTATATATTATTTCCCAATGATGTATGGCTATCCTATGATGTTTGAGTAGATCTGTTTTTTCCTAATGGCTATTTGATGATCAAGATTGGTTTGAGTTGTATGTTTTATTATTGGTGCTGTCCTATGGTGCTCTCCGTGTCGCGCAAGCATGAGGGATTCCCGCTGTAGGGTTTGCAATATGTTCATGATTTGCTTATGGTGGGTGGCGTGAGTGACAGAAGCACAGACCCGAGTAAGTAGGTTGCTTGCGTATGGGATAAAGGGGACTTGATACTTTAATGCTATGGTTGGGTTTTACCTTAATGAATCTTTAGTAGTTGCGGATGCTTGCTAGAGTTCCAATCATAAGTGCATATGATCCAAGTAGAGAAAGTATGTTAGCTTATGCCTCTCCCTCGAATAAACTTGCAATAATGATTACCGGTCTAGTTATCGATTGCCTAGGGATAAATAACTTTCTTGTTGACAAAAGCTCTCTATTAAAAATAATTTAGTTGTGTCTTTATCTAAGAAGCCCCTAGTTTTATTTACATGCTCTTTACTTTCTTGCAAGCTTATCCAAAAACACCTACAAAGTACTTCTAGTTTCATACTTGTTTCTGGTAAAGCGAACGTCAAGCGTGCGTAGAGTTGTATCGGTGGTCGATAGAACTTGAGGGAATATTTTTTCTACCTTTAGCTCCTCGTTGGGTTCGACACTCTTACTTATCGAAAGAGGCTACAATTGATCCCCTATACTTGAGGGTTATCAAGACCTTTTTCTGGCACCATTGCCGGGGAGCAATAGCGTGGGGTGAATATTCTCGTGTGTGCTTGTTTGCTTTAGCACTAAGTAATTTTTATTTGTTGTTCTTAATTGTTTTCTATCTTTAGTTATGGGTAGAAAATGCAAAATACCAAAAAAATTAGTTGTACCTACTGAACCAATGGTTGAAGAACCACTCAAAATCTATCACACTGCTGAAGCTTTTTACTTGGATCATCTTCGATCCCTTTGTGCTCGTGCCGAAACCCCAACTAGCTTAGTTGAGGGCAAATCTTTAGATGAGTATGCTTGTTATGTGCGACACCGTATATCAAAAAAAGGGAAACTATTATGGGGTCAAATTCAACGTTTGCAATGCTATGCTTGGAATTTATGTGAAATATATGATTTTACTTGTTGTTCTGAAAACCCTAAGAAACACCTTCCCTGTCAATGTGAGTTTAGTGATAATGGAATCGTATCTTCGTATGCTAAGGGTGTTTACAATTACTATGATGTTCAACAAATTGAAGAATTTGTTGCTTTTGAGGGTGCTTATGAAATTGCTTCTTTGATTGAAAAGTATGATGCTACTTTTCACAAATCTGAAATTTTTGCTATACTTAAATATTGCTATGATAATTATGCTTCTAATACCTATGTTAAACAATATATTGAGGAATACTCCGCTGTCCAAGAAGAGATTAATATTTTGCAGGAGTCTATGGAAGAAGAAATTGATGAAACCGTGAGCTCATTGGATGAAAAAGATGATGAGGAGAGTGAAGAACAAAAGGAGGAAGAGCGGATTGATCACCCATGCCCACCTTCTAATGAGAGTAACTCTTCAACTCATACATTGTTTAATTCCCCTTCGTGCTTACCGAAGGATGATTGCTATGATGACTGTTATGATCCCTATGATTCTTTTGAAATATCCCTTTTTGATGATGCTTGCTATACTTGTGGCCAAGATGCCAATATGAATTATGCTTATGGAGATGAACTTGCTATAGTTCCTTATGTTAAACATGAAATTGTTGCTATTGCACCCACGCATGATAGTCCTATTATCTTTTTGAATTCTCCAAACTACACTACATCGGAGAAGTTTGCACTTATTAAGGATTATATTGATGGGCTGCCTTTTATCATTGCACATGATGATTCTGATGAATATAATATGCATGTGCTTTCTGCTCCTACTTGCAATTATTATGAGAGAGGAACTATATCTCCACCTCTCTATGTTTCCAATATGACAAAATTGCAAGAAACTATTTATACTATGCATTGGCCTTTACTATGTGTGCATGAATTGTTCTTTTATGACATGTCGATGCATAGGAAGAGAGTTAGACTTATTCATTACATGATATATGTTGCTTTGTGCTCATTACTAAATTACAAATCATTGCTAATTAAAATTGGCTTTGATATACCTTGGGATCCGGGTGGATTCACTACTTGAGCACTATATGCCTAGCTTAATGGCTTTAAAGAAAGCGCTGCCAGGGAGACAACCTGGAACTTTTAGAGAGTCATTTATTTCTGTTGACTGCTTTTATATAGTTTAAAAACAACAAAAATAAAGAGGGGAACCCAAAACTTTTTCAAAAAGGAAAGTGAAAGTGATAGAGACAAGCATTGTTGAAGTGGGAGCTAGCCTTGAACTTTGTTCATGCTCACGGCAACTTTGTGAATCTTGATTACAGAAACTTTTCAACAAAAATAATTATCCCCTTGTACAATTCCATTTTATTATAAAAATAATGTGCCAAGGTTTGCCTTTAGGGTGTTTACATTTGCTTGATGGTTTGTTCGGTGCAGGACAGAAACTTTGGCTGTAGTGCGCGATTTTATATTTTTAGCTGGAACGTCAAATGGTTCTGATTCTTTTTGCAATGTCTTCCTATACAAATTTTTTATTTTTCCTAATTTTGGCAGAATTTTTCAAGTAACAGAAGTATGGTTAATGTTCAGATTGCTACAGATTGTTCTGTTTTAGACAGATTCTATTTTTGATGCATAGTTTGCTTGTTTTGATGAAACTATCAATTTATATCAGTGGATTAAGCCATGAAAAAGTTATATTACAGTAGACACAATTCAAAAACAAAATATGAATTGGTTTTCAACAGTACTTAGAGTAGTGATTTGCTTTATTATACTAACGGATCTTACCGAGTTTTCTGTTGAAGTTTTGTGTGGATGAAGTGTTCGATGATTGAGAAGGTCTCGATGTGAGAAGAAGGAAGAGAGGCAAGAGCTCAAGATTGGTGATGCCCGAGGCACCCAAAGTAAATATTCAAGGAGACTCAAGCGTCTAAGCTTGGGGATGCTGGGGAGGCATCCCCTCTTTCTTCAACAAATATCGGTATGTTTTCGGATTCGTTTCGTTCATGCGATATGTGCAAGTCTTGGAGCGTCTTTTGCATTTAGGTTTTTATTTTTATTTTTATGCACCATGCTGGTATGAGATAGTCCTTGGTTGATTTATAGAATGCTCTTTGCACTTCACTTATATCTTTTGAGTATGGCTTTATAGATGCTTCATGTGCTTCACTTATATCATTTGAAGTTTGGATTGTCTGTTTCTCTTTACATAGACAACCGCCATTTGTAGAATGCTCTTTTGCTTCACTTATACTTGTTAGAGTGTGGGCATATATTTTGTAGAAAGAATTAAACTCTCTTGCTTCACTTATATCTATTTAGAGAGATGACAGGAATTGGTCATTCACATGGTTAGTCATAAAATCCTACATAAAACTTGTAGATCACTGAATATGATATGTTTGATTCCTTACAATAGTTTTGCGATATAAAGATGGTGATATTAGAGTCATGCTAGTGGATAGTTGTTGATTGTAGAAATACTTGTGTTGAGGTTTGTGATTCTCGTAGCATGCACGTATGGTGAACCGTTATGTGATGAAGTCGGAGCATGATTTATTTATTGATTGTCTTCCTTATGAGTGGCGGTCGAGGATGAGCGATGGTCTTTTCCTACCAATCTATCCCCCTAGGAGCATGCATGTAGTACTTTGTTTCGATAACTAATAGATTTTTGCAATAAGTATATGAGTTCTTTATGACTAATGTTGAGTCCATGGATTATACGCACTCTCACCCTTCCACCATTGCTAGCCTCTCTAGTACCGCGCAACTTTTGCCGGTACCATAAACCCACCATATACCTTTCTCTAAACAGCCACCATACCTACCTATTATGGCATTTCCATAGCCATTCCGAGATATATTGCCATGCAACTTCCATCATCGTCATATACATGACTTGAGCATTTATTGTCATATTGCTTAGCATGATCGTAAGATAGCTAGCATGATGTTTTCATGGCTTGTCCGTTTTTTTATGTCATTGCTACGCTAGATCATTGCACATCCCGGTACACCGCCGGAGGCATTCATATAGAGTCATATCTTTGTTCTAGTATCGAGTTGTAATATTGAGTTGTAAGTAAATAAAAGTGTGATGATCATCATTATTAAAGCATTGCCCAAAAAAAGGAGAGGCCAAAGAATCCTAAATAAAAAAGGGGGCCAAAGAAGCCCGCAAAAAAAGAAAAAAAGGGCAATGTTACTATCATTTTATCACACTTGTGCTTCAAAGTAGCACCATGTTCTTCATATAGAGAGTCTCTTGAGTTAACACTTTCATATACTAGTGGGAATTTTCATTATAGAACTTGGCTTGTATATTCCAACGATGGGCTTCCTCAAATGCCCTAGGTCTTCATGAGCAAGCAAGTTGGATGCACACACACTTAGTTTCAGTTTGAGCTTTCATATACTTATAGCTCTAGTGCATCCGTTGCATGGCAATCCGTACTCACTCACATTGATATCTATTGATGGGCATCTCCATAGCCCGTTGATACGCCTAGTTGATGTGAGACTATCTTCTCCTTTTTTTTCTTCTCCACCATCATATTCTATTCCACCTATAGTGCTATGTCCATGGCTCACGCTCATGTATTGCGTGAAAGTTGAAAAGGTTTGAGAACGTCAAAAGTATGAAACAATTGCTTGGCTTGTCATCGGGGTTGTGCATGATGTGAATATTTTGTGTGGTGAAGATGGAGCATAGCCAGACTATATGATTTTTTAGGGATAACTTTCTTTGGCCATGTTATTTTGAAAGACATGATTGCTTTATTAGTAGGCTTGAAGTAGTATTGTTTTTATGTCAAATGATAGACTATTGCTTTGAATCACACGTGTCTTAATATTCATGCCATGATTAGACATATGATCAAGATTATGCTAGGTAGCATTCCACATCAAAAATTATCTTTTTTATCATTTACCTACTCGAGGACGAGCAGGAATTAATCTTGGGGATGCTGATACGTCTCCATCGTATCTACAATTTTTGATTGTTCCATGTCAATATTATTCAACTTCCATATACTTTTTGGCAACTTTTTATATTATTTTTGGGACTAACATATTGATCCAGTGCCCAGTGCCAGTTCCTGTCTGTTGCATGTTTTTGGTTTCGCAGAATATCCATATCAAACGGAGTCCAAATGGGATAAAAATGGACGGATCTTATTTTTGGAAAATATGGAAAATTCGGAAGGAAAATCAACGCGAACCAGTGCCCGACGTGGTCACGAGGCAGGGGGGCACGCCCCCCCCCCTTAGGGCGCGCCCCCTACCCTCGTGAGCCCACCGTAAGGCGGTTGACGCTCTTCTTTTGCCGCAAGAAAGCTAATATTCGGAAAAAAAAATCACGGCGAAGATTTCAGGCCAATCGGAGTTATGGATCTCCATATATATACGAAACAGTGAAACAGAGCCAGAAGAGAACGCAGAACCAGAGAGAAACAGAGAGATAGATCCAATCTCGGAGGGGCTCTCGCCCCTCCCACGCCATGGGAGCCAAGGACCAGAGGGGAAACCCTTCTCCCATCTAGGGAGGAGGTCAAGGAAGAAGAAGAAGAATAAGGGGGGCCTCTCCCCCTTGCTTCCGGTGGCACCGGAGCGCTGCCGGGGCCATCATCATCACCGCCATCTTCACCAACAACTTCACCATCATAATCACCAACTCTTCCCCCCTCTATGCAGCGGTGTAACCTCTCTCTTACCCGCTGTAATCTCTACTTAAACATGGTGCTCAACGCTATATATTATTTCCCAATGATGTATGGCTATCCTATGATGTTTGAGTGGATCTGTTTTGTCCTAATGGCTATTTGATGATCAAGATTGGTTTGAGTTGTATGTTTTATTATTGGTGCTGTCCTATGGTGCTCTCCGTGTTGCGCAAGCGTGAGGGATTCCTGCTGTAGGGTTTGCAATATGTTCATGATTTGCTTATGGTGGGTGGCGTGAGTGACAGAAGCACAGACCCGAGTAAGTAGGTTGTTTGCGTATGGGATAAAGGGGACTTGATACTTTAATGCTATGGTTGGGTTTTACCTTAATGAATCTTTAGTAGTTGCGGATGCTTGCTAGAGTTCCAATCATAAGTGCATATGATCCAAGTAGAGAAAGTATGTTAGCTTATGCCTCTCCCTCAAATAAAATTGCAATAATGATTACCGGTCTAGTTATTGATTGCCTAGGGACAAATAACTTTCTTGTTGACAAAAGCTCTCTATTAAAACTAATTTAGTTGTGTCTTTATCTAAGCAGCCCCTAGTTTTATTTACGTGCTCTTTACTTTCTTGCAAACTTATCCAAAAACACCTACAAAGTACTTCTAGTTTCATACTTGTTTCCGGTAAAGCGAACGTCAAGCGTGCGTAGAGTTGTATCGGTGGTCGATAGAACTTGAGGGAATATTTGTTCTACCTTTAGCTCCTCGTTGGGTTCGACACTCTTACTTATCGAAAGAGGCTACAATTGATCCCCTATACTTGTGGGTTATCAGAATTCAGAGAAGAACCAAATAATATTCATAGATAATCAAGTTCATAAATCCACAATTCATCGGATCTCGGAAAACACACCGCAAAAGAGTATTACATCGAATAGATCTCCAAGAACATCGAGGAGAACTTTGTATTGAAGATCAAAGAGAGAGAAGAAGTCATCTAACTAATAACTATGAACCTGAAGGTCTGTGGTAAACTACTCACACTTCATCGGAGAGGCTATGGTGTTGATGTAGAAGCCCTCCATGATTGATTCCTCCTCCGGCAAATTGCTGGAAAAGGTCCCTAGATGGGATCTCACGGGTACAGAAGGTTGCGGCGGTGGAAAAGTGGTTTCGTGGCTCCCCCCGATGTTTCTAGGGTATAAGAGTATATATAGGCGAAAGAAGTACGTTGGTGGAGCTTCATGGGGCCCACGAGCGTGGGGACTGCGCCTAACCCCCTTGGGCGCACCCTCCTACCTAATGGCCGCCTCACGGAGTTCCAGACTTCAACTCCAAGTCTTCTGGTTTGCTTTCGGTCCAAGAAAGATCATTGAGAAGGTTTCATTCCATTTGGATTCTGTTTGGTATTCCTTTTCTGAGAAACTCTAAAATAGGTAAAAAAAACAGAAACTGGCGCTGGGCCTCCGGTTAATAGGTTAGTCCCAAAAATAATATAAAAGAGCATATTAAAGCCCATTAAACATCCAAAATAGATAATATAATAGCATGGAACAATCAAACATTATAGATACATTGGAGACGTATCAAGCATCCCCAAGATTAATTCTTGCTCGTCCTCGAGTAGGTAAATGATAAAAACGGAATTTATGATGTGGAATGCTACCTAACATATTTACCAATGTAATTTTCTTTATTGTGGCATGAATGTTCATATCTGAAAGATTTAAGACAAAAGTTTATATTGACATAAGAATAATAATACTTCAAGCATACTAACAAAGTAATTATGTCTTCTCAAAATAACATGGCCAAAGAAAGTTCATCCCTGCAAAATCATATAGTTTGGTTATGCTCCATCTTCGTCACACAAAATATTCAAATCATGCACAACCCTGATGACAAGCCAAGCAATTGTTTCATACTTTAGTATTCTCAACCTTTTTCAACTTTCACGCAATACATGAGCGTGAGCCATGGACATGGCACTATAGGTGGAATAGAGTGGTGGTTGTGGAGAAGACAAAAAGGAGGAAGATGGTCTCACTAGAGCTATAAATGTATGAAATCTCAACAAAAGAAACTAAGTGGATGTGCATCCAACTTGCTTGCTCACGAAGACCTAGGGAATTTGAGGAAGCCCATTGAGGGAGTCCTGGATTAGGGGGTGTTCGGGTAGCCGGACTATACCTTCAGCCGGACTCTTGGACTATGAAGATACAAGATTGAAGACTTCGTCCCGTGTCCGGATGGAACTTTCCTTGGTGTGGAAGGCAAGCTTGGCGATGCGGATATTCAAGATCTCTTACCCTTGTAACCGACTCTGTGTAACCCTAACCCTATCCGGTGTCTATATAAACCGGAGGGTTGTAGTCCGTAGGCAATCAACTCCATACACAACAATCATACCATAGGCTAGCTTCTAGGGTTTAGCCTCCTTGATCTCGTGGTAGATCTACTCTTGTACTACCCATATCATCAATATTAATCAAGCAGGAGTAGGGTATTACCTCCATAGAGAGGGCCCGAACCTGGGTAAAAAAACATCGTGTCCCTTGTCTCCTGTTACCATCCAGCCTTGACGCACAGTTCGGTACCCCCTACCCAAGATCCGCCGGTTTTGACACCGACATTGGTGCTTTCATTGAGAGTTCCTCTATGTCGTCGCCTTTAGGCCCGATGGCTCCTTTGATCATCAACAACGATACGGTCCAGGGTGAGACTTTTCTCCCCGGACAGATCTTCGTCTTCGGCGGCTTCGCTCTGCGGGCCAATTCGCTCGGCCACCTTGAGCAGATCGAAATCTACGCCCCTGGCCATCAGGTCAGGTTTGGAAGCCTAAACTACACGGCTGACATCCACGGGGACTTGATCTTCGACGGATTCGAGCCACAGCCAAGCGTGCCGCACTGTCTCGATGGGCATGATATAGCTCTGCCGCCAAACAACGCCTTGGAGGCCGCACACGCATCGGTTCCGACCCCTAACTCGGAGCCTATTGCGCCAACCGAGGATGAACGGTTGGATGTCACCTCGGGGGCTGCGATCCCAAAAGCGATCGAGCCAAACGCTAGCCCCGCACTCTGCACGACCCGTGACTCCGAGGATCCGGACTCCTCCCCGGACTCCGAATCCCCCGCGCCCCTGCCAATCGAATCCGATTGGGCGCCGATAATGGAGTTCACCGCCGCAGACATCTTTCAGCATTCGCCTTTTGGTGACATCCTGAATTCTCTTAAGTCTCTCTCTTTATCAGGAGAGCCCTGGCCGGACTACGGTCAGCGAGGGTAGGATACGGACGATGAGGAAATTCAAAGCCCACCCACCACCCACTTTGTAGCCACTGTCGACGATCTAACCGACATGCTTGACTTCAGCTCCGAAGACATCGACGGCATGGACGACGATGTAGGAGACGAACAGGAACCAACACCTGTAGGGCGCTGGAAGGCCACCTCGTCATATGACATATATATGGTGGATACTCCAGAAGATGGAGATGGCGATGGAACAGTGGGGGATGACGCCCCCAAGAAACAGCCAAAGCGCTGGCGTCAGCGGCGCCGCTCTAAATCCCGCCAAAGCAAAAACGGTGATTCTGGCACAGGAGATAATACTACCCCGGATAGCGCCGAAGAACACCCACCTCAGCAAGATTCGGCACAGGAAGATGGAGAAGCCATCCCTCATGAGAGAGCGGCAGACCGAGAGGTCGAGGATGATAACTATACGCCTCCCTCCGAAGACGAGGCAAGCCTCGATGGCGACGAATTCATCATACCATCAGACCCCGCCGAACAAGAGCGTTTTAAACGCAGGCTTTTAGCCACGGCAAGCAGCCTCAAGAAAAAACAGCAACAGCTTAGAGCTGCCCAAGATTTGCTAGCTGACAGATGGACTGAAGTCCTTGCGGCCGAAGAGTATGAACTCGAACGCCCCTCCAAGAGTTACCCGAAGCGCAGGCCGCTACCCCGATCAGAGGAGGAAGCACCTACATCATCAGCGCATGACATGGAAGACCGGACACCTCGCGGCCGCGACAGAGAGGCCTCTCGGCCCTCCACCCAAGCCATGCCCCGACGCCGCTCAACTAAGGCACGGGAAAATGCGCCCGACCTGCGAGACATACTGGAGGATAAGGCAAGACAAACAAGATCGATCTACGGATCGCGCAGGCGCCCTACGGCATGTGACAATGATCTTCACGCCGGATACAACAAATCCGGTCGGGCCGAACACAAAAGACATAGCTCTTCCGAGCTGCGTCGTGATATAGCCCAGTACAGAGGCGCCGCACACCAGCTATGCTTCACGAAACCATCATGCTTGTTGTGAGAAGCTCTGGTTTGTGAGAAGCATATACCCAAACCTGCCCCAAATGGGACAAAAATTTTACCACGTCATGTTGATGCCGCTCCATGAAAGCATGCCAAGTTTCATGAATTTCAGACGAGTTTTGGATTTACTAGAATTAAAAAACCAGGCATCTCAATGTTTTGTCGGCAATCAATGGTGCCCTGATGTTTGAAATTCATTCCCGTTTCTTGCATGGGACCTAAGCATGCACCCAAGGACACGGTGATTTTTCAACCAATTTATATGCACTGGAGCATGTGCATGTAGTTCAAATTTGAACTATGCACATAAATGCATTGAAAGCTCAGTTAATGCATAAAAATATGCAAACGAACCTCGAAAAATCACAAAAAATGACAGAACACTCATGTTGTTCTATGTTGACACGAGAAAAAAAAATTGGAAGCAATAAGAGGCAATGGATATCGTTTCGTCCCCAAAGGTGGGACGTTCCCTACCCAAACCATCATGCTTGTTGTGAGAAGCTCTGGTTTGTGAGAAGCATATATCCAAACCTACCCCAAATGGGACAAAAATTTTACCACGGCATGTTGATGCCGCTCCATGATAGCATGCCAAGTTTCATGAATTTCAGACGAGTTTTGGATTTACTAGAATTTAAAAACCAGGCATCTCAATGTTTTGCCGGCAATCAACGGTGCCCTGGTGTTTAAAATTCATTCTCGTTTCTTGTATGGGACCTAAGCATGCACCCAAGGACACAGATTTGATTTTTCAACCAATTTATATGCACTGGAGCATGTGCATGTAGTTCAAATTTGAATTATGCACATAAATGCATGGAAAACTCAGTTAATGCATAAAATGTCCAAACGAACCCCGAAAAATCACAAAAATTGACACAACACTCCTGTTGTTCTATGTTGACACGAGAAAAAAATTTGGAAGCAATAAGAGGCAATGGATATCGTTTCATCCCCAAAGGTGGGACGTTCCCTACCCATACCATCATGCTTGTTGTGAGAAACTCTGGTTTGTCAGAAGCATATACCTAAACCTGCCTCAAATGGGACAAATTTTTTACCACGGCATGTTGATGCCGCTCCATGATAGCATGCCAAGTTTCATGAATTTCAGACAAGTTTTGGATTTACTAGAATTTAAAAAGCGGGTTTCTCAATGTTTGTGGCCGAGTGACGGTGGCAGGGTGTTTGACATTCATTCCCATTTCTTGCATGGGACGTAAGCAGGAAACCAAGGACACAGATTTAAATTTTCAACCAATTTATATGCATTAGAGCATGTGCCTGTAGTTCAAATTTGAATTATGCACATGAATGCACAGAAAACTTAGATAATGTATAAAAATGTCCAAGCGAACCCCGAAAAAATACCAAAAATTGACACAACACTTCTGTTGTTCTATGTTGACACTAGGAAAAATAATTGAAATTGAGAAGAGGCAACGGATATCGTTTCGTCCAGAAAGGTGAAACGTTCCCTACCGAAACCATCACACTTGTTGTGTGAGAAGCTCTGGTATATGAGAAGCTTATTCCCAAACCTGCCGCAAATGGGACAAAAATTTTACCACGGCATGGTGATGCCGCTCCATTATAGCATGTCAAGTTTCATGAATTTCGGATGAATTTTGGATTTACTAGAATTACAAAAGCAAGTACATCGACGTTTTCCGGAGAGCCACGGTGCCGTGTTGTTTGAATCTCATCCCCATTTCTTGCATGAGAGATAAGCATAAACCCATGGACACATATATGATTTTACAACCCATGTTGGTGCACCGGAGCATGTGCATTTAGTTTAATTTTGAATTGTGCACCTGAAATGGCTAGAAAACCAATTTAATGTATAAAATGTTCAAACAAACCCTGGATAATTCCAATTCTTTTACGACACACATATATGTATGTTCACTCCAGATAAAAGGCCTAGCAATTCAAACACTGTCCATTGCCGCTGTGACCCCATTATGTAATTCAAATCAAGATGAAAAATCAAGTAGATCGCACACAGTTTATTATCACCAACCGTGTGAGATGCAACACAAAATATCCTGGAGCACCGTCAGTGTATAGTACGCCTATGGCTTACGCGAGAAGGTGATTCGGCTACAATCCACAGCTGGCGTCTCAAGCACACTAGCTCGCTCCCCAAATATCATTTCACTATTCAATCGTCGCCGGTGAAAGATAGGCACGTGGACCTGCGTCGTGAGGGAAACTTCGGTGGCCCACTCCGGCGGGAGCGCGGCCACAGCCGCCATGCGCATGCTAACAAGGTGCATGAGCGCGGCCGCAATCTGCAACCGGGCGGCTATGGCAGCCCAAACGGCCACTGTTGCTTCTCATGTGGCGGCAGCAACATCTGGCTCGGGGATAACAACTGGCGAGAGCAGCACAACAGCTGTCCGTTCCGTAGCGGCGGCCTTAGCCCTGATGGAGGGCGCCCACGACCATGTCGAGGCCGCCCACGCCTAGCTCCTGGCGGTCACCGCACAAATCGAACGAAGCTTCTCTGACAACGGTCGGCAACCCACGGCCGAAGAGCTGGCAATCGCCGAGAGCGTCCAAGCAGCCGTCCGTTCCTCCACCGCATACCTTGCGACGACGGAGCCCGTCCAAGCCCAGATCGCATCCGCCCACGCCCAGCTCGTGGCGGCCTTTTCCAAAGAGATGGCAGACACGGATGATGGCGATATGCTTGTCGAGTATGGTGCGATGGATGCGATGGAGCCCCTTCCCTAGGAGACCGTCGGGCGCGAGCTGGACATGGAGGCGGCGGCGGAGATCGACGAGCACGAGCCGTAGTAGTACTCTTTGTTTTGTTTAATTAAGAGGGCCGGTCTTTAATTTGTTAGAGTAATGTTTAGGTCAGCTAGCTTTGTTTAATTGTTGAACTTGCTTGATTAAGAAGTTAGTCTCCTTTGTGTACCCAAATTATGCAATGACGTGGATGACCACTGTAACCAGGGAAATTCGAACCAAATTTTTTTATGTTCAAACTCATCACACATGGGTTAAGCTATCTGAATCATTTGTGATGTTCACATATCATACATAGTTCTGAATAAGGGACCGTGTCTGATGACACTTTGTGCTCCAGTTTTTTCGCTAAAGCGATTCCAAATTTTCGACTTCCGCAGAAATATCTACCTCCCCTCCCCCTCCCCCTTACCAAAAGCCACATTTCCCTTGTTTCCGCCTTACTTTCCAAGTTGAAACCTTCACTCCTTGCTTGCAGCGCCGCCGCCTCCTTGTCGGTGACCCTCCTTCACGCTGCTCGGCCTCGCCTATCCAGGCAGGTAATCCACACCCGACCACCATCCTCCACCTCCTTCCACATGCCCCGACCGCCGACGTGAACGCGACACCTTCCACCCAAATCACCGACCCCTCCACCAAATAAGCGTGGCCCTAAGCCATGGTGTGCGTAATATAGCCAGGATCTCAAGGAGCATTTGGCAGCGGAGAAGCAAATCGCGGCCGCACGCGCGGATGAGGTCGCGATGGCTGCTATTCGTGCTGACCCCCATATCTTGGAGGAACACCTTGCCATTTGCTAGCTACGTCAGTTAAGCATGCTCGGTTTACCCGTTGTGTGTGCTGCTCCTGCATTTCCTTCACAAATTCTAGTGAATTGTGCTATCTAATTTTACCATGCAATCTGTTGCTGTAGTGTATATGTTCTATATGTCGTGCAGTGTGGTGCTCACTTATTAACTGTTTTGTTAATTAGTAGTTGTCGTCTTTAGTTAACTGTTTGGTTCAATTCTGCAAATATGATGTTCAATTCTTCAGGCTGCAATTTTGTATTGTCTTCCATGTAAGAAATAAATCAAATTTATCTTTACAAAATACATGAGAAACGAATAAATTTGATGCGGAGCATCCTACGGACATCACCATGTCAAGAGTCTGTTTGACAAGTGACACGTTCGACATCCACTTCACATACACAAAGGTGAATCATCTCCTTTACGCGTGTTCACTTGACCCCTTCGAGGATGGTATACTACTTGACACTCCACTTGTGTGCATGCATAGGTATTGTCGAAACGCTACGGATGACAAGGAGGAGTGTGAGAGCAAGTGTACAACTACACCATCCGCGAGGGAAGCGTGGAAACGAAGACGCAAGAAGAAGCTCCAGCGAGCGGACGTCCGGACGACACCGGACGACCGGCCCCTCCTAGCGAGCGGACGTTCGGCCCCCACCGGACGACCGACACATCTACACCCGAGCCAAATCAGCGACAGACCGACGACACCGGACGACCGCTAGCTACCGGACGTCCGGTGCCACCTCAACCGAGCCAAAGTGAGCGGAAGTTCGGCGACTACCGGACGTCCGGAAGCCCACGAGCCACCGGACGTCCGGTACCTGTCTGTGTACAAAGATCGGGCACGAGGCCCATGTATCCCTCTCCCACTTACCCCTTCGTGGACTGAGGGAGTCCTGGATTAGGGGGTGTTCGGGTAGCCGGACTATACCTTCAGCCGGACTCCTGGACTATGAAGATACAAGATTGAAGACTTCGTCCCGTGTCCGGATGGGACTTTCCTTGGCGTGGAAGGCAAGCTTGGCGATGCGGATATTCAAGATCTCCTACCATTGTAACCGACTCTGTGTAACCCTAACCCTATCCGGTGTCTATATAAACCGGAGGGTTGTAGTCCGTATGCAATCAACTCCATACACAACAATCATACCATAGGCTAGCTTCTAGGGTTTAGCCTCCTTGATCTCGTGGTAGATCTACTCTTGTACTACCCATATCATCAATATTAATCAAGCAGGAGTAGGGTATTACCTCCATCGAGAGGGCCCGAACCTGGGTAAAACAAAGTGTCCCCTGTCTCCTGTTACCATCCGGCCTAGACGCATAGTTCGGGACCCCCTACCCGAGATCCGCCGGTTTTGACACCGACATTGGTGCTTTCATTGAGAGTTCCTCTGTGTCGTCGCTTTTAGGCCCGATGGCTCCTTCGATCATCAACAACGACGCGGTCCAGGGTGAGACTTTTCCCCCCGGACAGATCTTCGTCTTCGGTGGCTTCGCACTACGGACCAATTCGCTTGGCCTCCTTGAGCAGATCGAAAGCTACGCCCCTGGCCATCAGGTCAGGTTTGGAAGCCTAAACTACACGGCTGACATCCGCGGGGACTTGATCTTCGACGGATTCGAGCCACACCCAAGCGCGCCGCACTGTCTCGATGGGCATGATATAGCTCTGCCACCGAACAGCGCCTTGAAGGCCGCACACGCATCGGTTCCGACCATTGATTCGGAGCCTACTGCACCGATCGAGGATCAGCGGTTAGACGCTGCCTCAGGGGCTGCGATCTCAGAGGCGATTGAGCCGAACTCCAGCCCCGCACTCCGCATGGCCCGTGACTCCGAGGAGCCGGATTCCTCTCCGAGCTCCGAGCCCCCCGCGCCCCTGCCGATCGAATCCGATTGGGCACCGATCATGGAGTTCACCGCCGCGGACATCTTTCAGCACTCACCCTTCGGCGACATCCTGAATTCTCTAAAGTCTCTCTCTTTATCAGGAGAGCCCTGGCCGGACTGCGGTCAGCAAGGTTGGGATACAGACGACGAAGAAATTCAAAGCCCACCCACCACCCACTTCGTAGCCACTGTCGACGACTTAACCGACACGCTCGACTTCGACTCCGAAGACATCAACGGCATGGACGACGATGCAGGAGACGAACAAGAACCAGCACCCGTAGGGCGCTGGAAGGCCACCTCGTCATATGACATATATATGGTGGATACTCCAAAAGATGGAGATGGCGATGGAACAGTGGGGGATGACGCCCCCAAGAAACAGCAAAAGTGCCGACGTCAGCAGCGCCACTCTAAATCCCGCCAAAGCAAAAACGGTGATTCCGGCACGGGAGATAATACTACCCCGGATAGCGCCGAAGAAAACCCACCTCAGAAAAATTCGGCACAGGAAGATGGAGAAACCAGCCCTCATGAAAGAGTGGCAGACTGAGAGGTCGAGGATGATAACTATACGCATCCCTCCGAAGACGAGGCTAGCCTCGATGATGACGAATTCGTCATACCATCAGCCCCGCCGAACAAGAGCGTCTTAAACGCAGGCTTTTAGCCACGGCAAACAGCCTCAAGAAAAAGCAGCAACAACTTAGAGCTGCCCAAGAATTGCTAGCTGACAGATGGACTGAAGACCTTGCGGCCAAAGAGTATGAACTCGAACGCCCCTCCAAGAGTTACCTGAAGCGCAGGCTGCTACCCCGATCATAGGAGGAAGCACCTACATCACCAGCGCATGACATGGCAGACCGGCCACCTCGCGGCCGTGACAGAGAGGCCTGTCGGCCCTCCACCCAAGCCATGCCCCCACGCCGCTCAACTAAGGCACGGGAAAATGCGCCCGACCTGCGAGACATACTGGAGGATAAGGCAAGACAAACAAGATCGATCTACGGATCGCGCAGGCGCCCTACGGCATGTGACAATGATCTTCACTCCGGATACAACAAATCCGGCCGGGCCAAACACAACAGACATAGCTCTTCCGAGCTGCGTCGTGATATAGCCCAGTACAGAGGCGCTGCACACCCGCTATGCTTCACGAATGAAGTAATGGATCATAAAATCCCAGAGGGTTTCAAACCCGTAAACATCGAATCATACGATGGCACAACAGACCCGGCGGTGTGGATCGAGGATTATCTCCTTCACATCCACATGGCACGCGGCGATGATCTACACGCCATTAAATACCTCCCGCTCAAACTTAAAGGACCAGCCCGGCATTGGCTTAACAGCTTGCCAGCAGACTCAATCGGTTCTTGGGAGGACCTGGAAGCCGCATTCCTCGACAACTTCCAGGGCACTTATGTGCAACCGCCGGATGCCGATGACTTAAGCCACATAATTCAGCAGCCAGAAGAATCGGCCAGACAATTCTGGACACGGTTCCTAACAAAGAAAAACCAGATAGTCGACTGTCCGGACGCAGAGGCCCTAGCAGCCTTCAAGCATAACATCCGCGATGAGTGGCTTGCCCGGCACCTAGGACAGGAAAAACCGAAATCCATGGCAGCCCTCACGACACTCATGACCCGCTTTTGCGCGGGAGAAGACAGCTGGCTAGCTCGCAGTAACAACCTGTCAAAAAACCCTGGTAATTCGGATACCAAGGACAAAAGCGGCGGGACACGTCGGAATAAGCAAAAACGTCGTGTTAACAGCGATAGCAATGAAGATACGGCAGTCAATGCCGGATTCAAAGGCTATAAACCCGGTCAGCGGAAAAAGCCATTCAAAAAGAATACTCAGGGCCCGTCCAGTTTGGACCGAATACTCGATCGCTTGTGCCAGATACATGGCACCCCCGAAAGGCCAGCCAATCACACTAACAGGGATTGTTGGGTGTTCAAGCAGGCAGGCAAGTTAAGGGCCGAAAACAGAGACAAGGGGCTGCACAGCGACGACGAGGAGCCCAAGCCGCCGAACAACAATGGATAGAAGGGCTTTCCCCCACAAGTGCGGACGGTGAACATGATATACGCAACCCACATTCCCAAGCGGGAGCGGAAGCGTGCGCTACGGGACGTATACGCGATGGAGCCAGTCGCCTCAAAGTTCAACCCATGGTCCTCCTGCCCGATCACTTTTGATCGAAGGGACCATCCCACTAGCATCCGTCATGGCGGCTTCGCTGCATTGGTTCTCGACCCAATCATCGACGGATTTCATCTCACAAGAGTCCTCATGGATGGCGGCGGTAGCCTGAACCTGCTTTATCAGGATACAGTGCGGAAAATGGGCATAGATCCCTCAAGGATTAAGCCCACAAGAACGACCTTTAAAGGCGTTATACTAGGTGTAGAAGCCAACTATACAGGCTCAGTAACACTTGACGTGGTCTTCGGATCCCAGGACAATTTCCGAAGCGAAGATTTAATCTTCGATATAGTCCCGTTTCGCAGTAGCTATCACGCCCTGCTCGGACGAACCGCATTCGCAAAGTTCAATGCGGTGCCGCACTACGCATATCTCAAGCTCAAGATGCCAGGCCCTCGAGGAGTAATTACGGTTAATGAAAACACCGAACGCTCCCTCTGTATGGAGGAGCATACGGCGGCTCTCGCAGCGGAGGTACAAAGTAGCCTTCTCAGGCAATTCTCCAGTCCGGCCATTAAAAAGCCAGACACTGCCAAGCGCGCCCGGAGTAACCCACAGCAGGACCGCCTGGCACACTCTGAGCAAGCATAGCAATGCGGCCCCAACCCCAGCTTTCGCGACATAGCGAAACCAGTACCTCGCGTACATAACTATGCCCTTGAAATACCATGGGCACGGGGGAAGGGGTACAATAACGGCACGCCCAAAATATGGCTTAAAACGTACTAGGGGCTTCCGGATTCTTTTTTTTAATTTTTTCTTACTTTCAGGACTCCATACTTCGGACTACCTGTTCGGCAATTCGACTGTCGCACAAATGATGCAAGATCCAGGGAGGCAGACAAGCCATGCCGCATTATGGAACCCCCAGGTGGTCTCTATTACGAGCAGTATACTTATTTTGAATACAATTCCGCGGCCTGCCCCTGGCTAGGACATGTTAAATACTCCAATATCTTTACCTTATAATACTACTTGTATCGTTCTGCTCTGACAGCAGCCTTTATATAAACAATGCATAGCTTTTGTCTACTTTCTGCATTACTCCCTTTTATATATGTTCATTAATGACATGTTGCAACCGTACACTGTGGTACGGCAAGTACGCCAGGGGCTTCAGTACCCTTTAATATGGTGTGAGAAGTCCGTACACTTTCACAAGTGCGGCACCCCGAACTTATAGCACTATATGCATCGGCTCCGAATCATGATTTGGGTCAATAGTTGGGTTTGCCCGGCTCCTATGTTTTGGTGCCTTACGTTCCGCTATATCGGCTAAGGTAGCACTAGGAGAACCACTGCGATTGTGCCCCGGTTGAGCTGGGTTAAGCACCTCAGTGGAGAAAGCTAAAACTGACTGTCATGATGAGGCGAGAGACCGGTCGCTGTTCGAGAGGTTTTTTGAGTCCCTAAAGACTTATGCCGCTTCGAGCAAGGAGCCGGATTTGTCCGGCCAAGGCGTGGATAGCGCCCCGAACTCGGTCTTCCGAACTAGGGGCTTCGCCGAAATTTAAAATTATAAAGTTCTATGGCTAAGTGAGAGTGTTCAAGCATTATAGTCCGATTGCCTGGTTCGTTGTGCTGAGCGCCTCCCTCGAAGGACCCAACTATGGGAAAAAGAGCGCTCGGGTTTATCCCGAACACCCTAGCACTAGTGGCATGGGGGAATAAGCCAACGACTGGCCATCTCTCAATTTTTTGATAAACGGCCGCACAGAAAATAATATTTTAAATTCAACAAGCATTGCTTAGAGCGCCTATGAACAAGTTTTCAGCGCACAGGATAAAAACGAGCGAGTTTATTCAAAAATTACATCCTTGGTACATTCATCCGCCACAAGGCAGGCACCCGCAAGAACATCCTTGTAATAGTTCTCGGGCTTGCGATGCTCCTTCCCCGGCGGCGGCCCGTCCTTCACAAGCTTCTCACTGTCCAGCTTACCCCAGTGCACCTTTTCACGGGCAAGGGCCCGACGGGCACCTTCGATGCAGACGGAGCGCTTGATGACCTTGAGCCTTGGACAGGCCTCCACCAGCTGCCGCACCAGCCCGAAGTAGCTCCCAGGCAGGGCCTCTCCGGGCCACAGCCGAACTATGAAGCCCTTCATGGCCTGTTCGGCCGCCTTGTGGAGCTCGACCAGCTGTTTCAGCTGGTCGCTCAAGGACACAGGGTGTCCGGCCTCAGCATACTGAGACCAGAACACCTTCTCCGTCGAGCTGCCCTCTTCAGCTCGGTAGAATGCGGCGGTGGCGGATACGCTATGGGGAAGATCTGCGAATGCCCCTAGAGAACTCCGGATTCGGGTAAGTAACAAGTAGTTTACTTTTATATTTCTGCTTTGCATAAAGAATGCCTTACCCGCTGCTATCTTCTTCATCTCCTCCAACTCTTGGAGGGCCCTTTGGGCTTCGGCCTTGGCAGACTTGGCAGTCTCAAGGGCCGCCGCGAGCTCGAACGCTTGGGTCTTCGACTCAAGCTCCAAACTCTCATGTTTTTTCATGAGAGCCTGAAGCTCTTGCTGCACCTCGCCGACCTGAGCCCCAAGTTTCTCTCGCTCGGTGCGCTCCGCGGCCGTTTTCTTTTCGGCCTCGGACAGCGCCTGCTTGAGGGTCGCCACCTCAGTCGTGGCCCCTATAATAAGCAGTGCAATCCTGTTATTTTTTGCAATCACGCCTCTCTATAGGCACTTTTTCTGTAAGGTATTTCTTACCTTCTTTCTCCTCTAGTTGCCGCTTGGCAAGGCCGAGCTCTTGCTCGGTCCGTTCGAGTCCCTGTTTCGGGGCACCCACCTCCGCAGTCAGTGCGGCGGTGGCTAGCAGCGAAGCCTGCATACGCATATTGACTCTTTGTTGTTAGACTCCTGCAAAATTTAATAGATCCTCTATTCGGCTTTTCTTTCCGAACGCCAAACAGAGCATCAGGGGCTACTGTCTATGCGGTAATATTTTTACATATTTTTTTACTTACCTCGAAGCATGTTAGGAGGCTAGCGCAAGCTTCACTCAGTCCACTCTTGGCGGACTGAACCTTCTGGATCACCGTACTCATAATAGTACGGTGTTCCTCATCGATGGAGGCGCCGTAAGCACCTCTAGCAGATTGTCCGGCACCTCCGGTTGGACGGAGGCCGCCGGCTCAGAAGGCTTGCTCCTCTTGGAAGGAGTTCGCCTACCGCAGTCCGGAACTGTTGAAGATTCCGGCGCGGTGTCCGGCACAAAGCCGGACTTAGAGCCCTGGGGGGTCTTGTCCCCTTTACTCCTGGGGTCCGGGAGGTCGCCTTGCGGCTCCCCCAGGACCACCTCCTCCTGCCCCGAAGCTCGTTGTGACGCCACTTCGGTGTCGTCCGCAGTGCGGGGGGAGACAGCGGGTGGAACTGAGTTCACGTCCGATGAATCCAGGGAGCCGCTCGATGACTCGTTGAGTTCGGCCCGGGGCGGGCTGCATAATTATGTTCGACATTAGGGAAAGCTGTGCAACAAAGGAACATCATGAGTTATTCTGATATCCAAACTTACGATTTCGCCGGACGCTTGGCCCTGTTTGGCCACTCCTCTTTGCCCTCTTCGACGTTGGGGGCGTAGTCCGGCGGAGGGGTCTTCCTTTTCCTAGACCCCTCGGCCTCCCCCGTTGGGGCGGCCTTCCTCTTCTCTCCTCCCTCCGCTAGGGGGGGAGAGTTTTCTTCTTCCTCCTCCTCGTTTTCACGGAAGGAGGGCGTCTCGGACTCGTCAGATGACGAGTCCGACACCACCATGTTGCGGGCACTCTTTCGAGTCCTCGTGGTCTTCTTCTTCTTGGCCTTCTTCTCCGGCACCACATAAGGCGCCGGAACCAGCAGCTTCACTAGTAGAGCTGGGGCTGGGTCTTCGGGCAGCGGAGCCGGACAGTTAATCGGTCCGGATATCGCTCGCCAAGCCTGTCAAAGGTAAGGGAGCTTAGATCCCGCATAGAGTCAAACTATGAAAAAAGCTTAACATCCTGTAAAAGGTGAAGATAGCTTACCTCGCTAGCATGACGCTGCGAGCTGTATCCGCGGTCCTCGGAAGGGGATGCGGGAGCCTCAGCGCCCTTGAATAGCACCTTCCAGGCATCTTCATGCGTCGTGTCGAAGAGCCGGCTAAGGGTTTGGTGCTGCGCCGGGTTAAACTCCCACATATTAAAATCCCGTTGTTGGCACGGGAGGATCCGGTGGACGAGCATGACCTAGATTACATTAACAAGCCGGATTGGCTTGTTCACCGGGGATTGGATGCATGTTTGCAATCCGGTCACCTCTTTTTCGTCGCCCCATGACAGGCCCGTCTCTTTTCAGGACATAAGCCGCGTGGGGGGTCTGGATCGGAACTTGGGGGCTGCGATCCAGTTCGGATCGCGTGGCTCGGTGATGTAAAACCACCCGGATTACCACCCCTTTAGGGTCTCCACAAAAGAGCCCTCGAACCATAGGACGTTGGCCATCTTGCCCGCCATGGCGCCTCCGCACTCCGCCTGGCTGCCGCGCACCACCTTGGGCTTGACGTTGAAGGTCTTGAGCCAGAGGCCGAAATGAGGGCGGACGCGGAGGAAAGCCTCGCACACGATGATAAACGCTGAGATGTTGAGGATGAAGTTCGGGGCCAGATCGTGGAAATCCAGGCCGTAGTAGAACATGAGCCCCCGGACAAATGGGTGGAGTGGAAAACCCAGTCCGCGGAGGAAGTGGGGAAGGAATACTACCCTCTCATGGGGCCTTGGGGTGGGGAGAAGCTGTCCCTCCTCGGGAAGCCGGTGCGCGATGTCTTTGGACAAGTATCCGGCCTTCCTTAGCTTTTTGACATGGCCCTCCGTGACGGAGGAGACCATCCACTTGCCTCCCGCTCCGGACATTGCTGGAGAAGGTTGAGGTGGGAAGTGCGGGCTTGGGCGCTGGAGCTCGAGTGCGCAGGATATGGATAGGCAAAGGAGGAAGAAGGCGTAGGTAAAAAGGTGGATCCTTATCCCCTTATATGGGCGGATGCGGTTGTGCGTCCCCACCAGCCTAGTAAAACTCACTTGTCTCCCAAGCGCCGTGATAAATGGCGCGGTTGGGTTACCCACATCCGTATTGATGAGAATCCCGTAAAAGGGGTACACGATCTCTGCTTTGACAAGACGTGCCAAGGAAACCGCCTCGCAAAACACGCTGAGGTGGAAAAGTAAAAACGATTCGAGTAAAGGACTTGGTTGTAGTGTGATGACGCACTGCGGAATACGTCAGCAGATTTGATTTGTGTTAATATTATTCTCTCTATGGCAATATGTGGAAGCTTATTTTGCAGAGCCGGACACTACTCTTGGTGTTTACAATCTTCTATGAAGGACTTGGAGGAGGAACCCGCCTTGCAATGACGAAGACAATTTGCGCGTCGGACTCGTCGTCATTGAAGCCTGGTTCAGGGGCTACTGAGGGAGTCCTGGATTAGGGGGTGTTCGGGTAGCCGGACTATACCTTCAGCCGGACTCCTGGACTATGAAGATACAAGATTGAAGACTTCGTCCCGTGTCCGGATGGGACTTTCCTTGGCGTGGAAGGCAAGCTTGGCGATGCGGATATTCAAGATCTCTTACCCTTGTAACCGACTCTGTGTAACCCTAACCCTATCTGGTGTCTATATAAACCGGAGGGTTCTAGTCCGTAGGCAATCAACTCCATACACAACAATCATACCATAGGCTAGCTTCTAGGGTTTAGCCTCCTTGATCTCGTGGTAGATCTACTCTTGTACTACCCATATCATCAATATTAATCAAGCAGGAGTAGGGTATTACCTCCATCGAGAGGGCCCGAACCTGGGTAAAAAACATCATGTCCCTTGTCTCCTATTACCATCCGGCCTTGACGCACAGTTCGGGACCCCCTACCCGAGATCTGCCAGTTTTGACACCGACACCCATCGTTGGAATATACAAGCCAAGTTCTATAATGAAAATTTCCCACTAGTATATGAAATTGACAAAATAAGAGACTCCCTATCATGAAGATCATGGTGCTACTTTGAAGCTCAAGTGTGGAAAAAGGAGAGTAGCATTGTCCCTTCTCTCTTTTTCTCTCTTTTTTTTTCTTGGCTTCTTTGGCCTCTTTTTTCTCTTTTTTTCCTCACATGGGACAATGCTCTAATAATGATGATCATCACACTTCTATTTATTTACAACTCAAAGATTACAACTCGATACTTAGAAAAAAAATATGACTCTATATGCGTGCCTCCGGCGGTTTACCAGGATGTGCAATGCATCAAGAGTGACATGTATGAAAAAATTATGAATGGTGGCTTTGCCACAAATACGATGCCAACTACATGATCATGCAAGGCAATATGACAATGATGGAGCGTGTCATAATAAACGGAACGGTGGAAGGTTGCATGGCAATATATCTCGGAATGGCTATGGAAATGCCATAATAGGTAGGTATGGTGGCTGTTTTGAGGAAGGTAAATGGTGGGTTTATGGTACCGGCGAAAGTTGCACGGTACTAGAGAGGCTAGCAATGGTGGAAGGGTGAGAGTGCGTATAATCCATGGACTCAACATTAGTCATAAAGAACTCACATACTTATTCCAAAAATCTACAAGTCACCAAAAACCAAGCACTACGCGCATGCTCCTAGGGGGATAGATTGGTAGGAAAAGACCATCGCTCGTCCCCGACCACCACTCATAAGGTAGACAATCAAAGAAATACCTCATGCTTCAAATTTGTTACACAACGGTTACCATACGTGCATGCTACGGGACTTGCAAACCTCAACAGAAGTATTTCTCAAATTTACAATTACTTTACTAGCATGACTCTAATATCACCATCCTCATGTCTCAAAACAATCATCAAGCATCAAACTTCTCATAGTATTCAACGCACTTTATATGAAAGTTTTTATTATATCCATCTTGGATGCCCATCATATTAGGACTAGTTTTATAGCCAAAGCAAATTACCATGCTGTTCTAAAAGACTCTCAAAATAATATAAGTGAAGCATGAGAGATCAATAATTTCTATAAAATAAAACCACCACCGTGCTCTAAAAAGATTTAAGTGAAGTACTAGAGCAAAATTGTATAGCTCAAAAGATATAAGTGAAGCACATAGAGTATTCTAACAAATTCCGAATCATGCGTGTCTCTCCCAAAAGGTGTGTACAGTAAGGATGATTTTGGTAAACTAAAAATCAAAGACTCAAATCATACAAGACGCTCCAAGCAAAACACATATCATGTGGTGAATAAAAATATAGCCTCAAGTAAAGTTACCGATGGACAAAGACGAAAGAGGGGATGCCTTCCGGGGCATCCCCAACTTAGGCTTTTGGTTGTCCTTGAATTTTACCTTGGGGTGTCTTGGGCATCCCCAAGCTTAGGCTCTTGCCACTCCTTCTTCCAAAATCCATCAAATCTTTACCCAAAAACTTGAAAACTTCACAACACAAAACTCAACAGAAAATCTCATGAGCTCTGTTAGTATAAGAAAATAAACCACCACTTTAAGGTACTGTAATTAACTCATTCTTTATTTATATTGGTGTTAAACCTACTATATTCCAACTTCTATATGGTTCATACCCCTCGATACTAGCCATAGATTCATCAAAATAAGCAAACAACACGCGAAAAATAGAATATGTCAAAAATAGAGCAGTCTGTAGCAATCTGTAGGTTCCGAATACTTCTGCAACTCCAAAAATTCTGGAAAATTAGGACGACTAGGAAAATTTGTATATTGATCTACTGCAGTTGGAATTGGTATTTTATTGCTCTATGGTAAAAACATTAAAATTATTTTCGTGAGCGCATACTTTCTGTTTTCATCAGTAAGATCAAACAACAATCGCCCAAGAAGATCCAAAAGGATTTACTTGGCACAAACACCAATTAAAACATAAAAACACAATCATAACAGAGTCTAGATGAATTATTTATTACTAAACAGGAACAAAAAGCAAAGAACAAAAATAAAATTGGGTTGCCTCCCAACAAGCGCTATCGTTTAACGCCCCTGGCTAGGCATAAAAGCAAGAATAGATCTAGGTATTGCCATGATAATGATAAGGGAAATCGCGAAAACTCATCTCATACTCCCTATGTTCAACAACAAGTTTTCTTTGTGGCAAGCAAAAGTAATCAAAGGACTAATTTTAATGGGACAAAAGTGAAGGAAATATACCCTAGAGGCAATAATAAAGTTGTTATTTATATTTCCTTATATCATGATAAATGTTTATTATTCATGCTAGAATTGTATTAACCGGAAACTTAGTACATGTGTGAATACATAGACAAACAGAGTGTCACTAGTTTTCCTCTACTTGACTAGCTCGTTGAATTAATGATGGTTATGTTTCCTAACCATAGACATGAGTTGTCATTTGATTAACGGGATCACATCATTAGAGAATGACGTGATTGACTTGACCCATCCGTTAGCTTAGCACGATGATCGTTTAGTTTTTGATATTGCTTCTCCATAACTATACATGTTCCTATGACTATGAGATCATGCAACTCCCAAATACCGGAGGAACACTTTGTGTGCTACCAAACGTCACAACGTAACTGGGTGATTATAAAGGTGCTCTACAGGTGTCTCCGATGGTGTTTGTTGAGTTGGCATGGATCAAGATTAGGATTTGTCACTCCGATTGTCGGAGAGGTATCTCTAGGCCCTCTCGGTAATGTACATCAAAATAAGCCTTGCAAGCAATATAGCTAATGAGTTAGTTATGGGATGTAGCATTACGAAACGAGTAAAGGGACTTGCCGGTAACGAGATTGAACTAGGTATTGAGATACCGACGATCGAATCTCGGGCAAGTAACATACCGATGACAAAGGGAACAACATATATTATTATGCGGTTTGACCGATAAAGATCTTCATAGAATATGTAGGAGCCAATATGAGCATCCAGGTTCCGCTATTGGTTATTGACTAGAGACATGTCTCGGTCATGTCTACATAGTTCTCGAACCCGTAGGGTCCGCACGCTTAACGTTCGGTGACGATCGGTATTATGAGTTTATGTGTTTTGATGTACCGAAGGTAGTTCGGAGTCCCGGATTTGATCACGGACATGACGAGGAGTCTCGGAATGGTTGAGACGTAAAGATCGATATATTGGAAGCCTATATTTGGACATCAGAATGGTTCCGGGTGGTTCGGGCATTTTTCCGGAGTACCGGGAGGTTACCGGAACCCCCCGGGGAGTATATGGGCCTTATTGGGCCTTGGTGGAATAGAGGAGAGGGAAGGTAAAAGAGGGAGGCGCACCCCCCCCAAGCCCAATCCAAATTGGGAGGGGGGCCGGCCCCTCTTTCCTTCCTCCCTCTCTCCTCCTTCCTTCCTCTCCTACTCCTACTTGGAAGGGGGGAATCCTACTCCCGGAGGGAGTAGGACTCCCCTAGGGCGCGCCATAGAGAGGGCCGGCCCTCCCCCTCCTCCACTCCTTTATATAGGGGGGAGGGGGGCACCCCATGGACACACAAGTTGATCATTGATCTTTTAGCCGTGTGCGGTGCCCCCCTCCACCATAATCCACATTGGTTATATCATAGCGGTGCTTAGGCGAAGCCCTGTTCCGGTAGCAACATCATCACCGTCATCACACCGTCGTGCTGATGAAACTCTCTCTCTCTCTCTCGAAGCTCTACTGGATCGTGATTTCGTGGGACGTCACCGAGCCGAACGTGTGCAGATCGTGGAGGTGCCGTACCTTCGGTGCTAGATCGGTCGATCGTGAAGACGTACGACTACATCAACCGCGTTGTCATAACGCTTCCGCTTATGGTCTACGAGGGTACGTAGACGATACTCTTCCCTCTCGTTGCTACGCATCACCATGATCTTGCGTGCACGTAGGAATTTTTTTGAAATTACTGCGTTCCCCAACAAAAAGTCCCCAAAATCAACCTCGGGAGGTATTGGTTCCTCCTTTGGCCCCTCATATTGCACAACCAATTCATCATTATAAGCATTCTTTTGGCAAAAAGTCATGAGCCTTTGTTCAAGATAAAATCCTAACCCATTGTTCTGGATAGCAAAATTATCATTAAGTTCGGAAATCTTGTCAACTAAAACATCGGTAGGAACCTTTTTTCTAATGTTTTCATTAAAAGCAACATGATCTAAAGATCGTAAACGCATTATGCCTTCTTGATAAAAAAAGGTTGCTTCTATGGGAGGACGGCCGACATCCACCCTATAATGCACAAAAATTTCGTTGGCCTCTTTTATTATAAATCTGAACTCATGAGCTAAAAAGATGGTAGTTGCTCGCTTAACAGAAGAATGCTCAACATTGGAAAATTCTAGAAAAATCCTTTGTATGCAAGGATGCATGTGGATAAATTGTCTTTCAAGTTCAACCACGAGTAGAGATATAGCATCTGCAAGACTACTAGTTTTATGAAAAATAGACCCGCCCATAGTGGGCAAAGCACCGGTGCAAGTAAAGAAATCTTGAATAACTCCTTTTCCAATAATATTACCACTACCAATCCGAAACTTTTTAGTGTGTAAAATAGTAGGTTCTTCATGAGGATTATTAAAAGCATCAAAGTTTCCCTCATCGTTACTACTATCCTTTTCAATGATAACCTCCCCAGTTTCAGACATGATGGCAACAAACCGCACTAAGAACGAACACACAAGAGGCAAGCGGAAAGAGGCGAATGGAAGAGGGCGAATAAAATGGCAAAGGTGAAGTGGGGGAGAGGGAAACGAGAGTGGAATGGCAAATAATGTAATGCGAGGGAGAAGAGTTTATGATGGGTACTTGGTATGTCTTGACTTGGCATAGATCTCCCCGGCAACGGCGCCGAAAATCCTTCTTGCTACCTCTTGAGCATGCGTTGGTTTTCCCTTGAAGAGGAAAGGGTGATGTAACAAAGTAGCATAAGTATTTCCCTCGGTTTTTGAGAACCAAGGTATCAATCCAGTAGGAGACAACGCACAAGTCACCTAGTACCTGCACAAACAATCAAGAACCTTGCAACCAACGTGATAAAGGGGTTGTCAATCCCTTCACAGCCACTCACAAAAGTGAGATCTGATAAATATAGTAAGATAAATATTTTTGGTATTTTTGTTGTATAGATTGGAAAGTAGAGATTGCAAAATAGTAAACGAGATGCAATGTAAATAAAACAGATGCAATATAGTAAGAAAGAGACCCGGGGGGCGTAGGTTTCACTAGTGGCTTCTCTCAAGATAGCATGTATTACGGTGGGTGAACAAATTACTGTCGAGCATTGATTGAAAATCGCATAGTTATGAAGATATCTAAGGCAATGATCATGAATATAGGCATCACGTCCGTGTCAAGTAGATCGAAATGATTCTGCATCTACTACTATTACGCCACACATCGACCGCTATCCAGCATGCATCTAGAGTATTAAGTTCATAAGAACAGAGTAACGCATTAAGCAAGATGACATGATGTAGAGGGATAAACTCAAGCAATATGATATAAACCCCATCTTTTTATCCTCGATGGAAACAATACAATATGTGCCTTGCTGCCCCTATTGTCACTGGGAAAGGACACCGCAAGATCGAACCCAAAGCCAAGCACTTCTCCCATTGCAAGAAAGATCAATCTAGTAGGCCAAACTAAACCGATAATTCGAAGAGACTTGCAAATATATCAAATCATCCATATACGAATTCAGAGAAGAACAAAATAATATTCACAGATAATCAAGTTCATAAATCCACAATTCATCGGATCTCGGCAAAGACACCGCAAAAGAGTATTACATCGAATAGATCTCCAAGAACATCGAGGAGAACTTTGTATTGAAGATCAAAGAGAGAGAGAAGAAGCCATCTAGCTAATAACTATGGACCCGAAGGCTTGTGGTAAACTACTCACGCTTCATCGGAGAGGCTATGGTGTTGATGTAGGAGCCCTCCGCGATCGATTCCTCCTCCGGCAGATCGCCGAAAAAGGTCCCAGATGGGATCTCATGGGTACAGAAGGTTGCAGCGGTGGAAAAGTGGTTTCGTGGCTCCCCCCGATGTTTCTAGGGTATAAGAGTATACATAGGCGAAAGAAGTATGTCGGTGGAGCTTCGTGGGGCCCACGGGGGTGGAGGGCGCGCCTACCCCCCTGGGCGCGCGCTCCTGCCTTGTGGCCCCCTCACGGAGTTCCAGACTTCAACTCCAAGTCTTCTAGTTTGCTTTCGGTCCAAGAAAGATCATCGCGAAGGTTTCATTCCGTTTGGTATTCCTTTTCTGCGAAACTCTAAAATAGGCAAAAGAAGAGAAACTGGCATTGGGCCTCTGGTTAATAGGTTAGTCCCAAAAATAATATAAAAGAGCATATTAAAGCCCATTAAACATCCAAAATAGATAATATAATAGCATGGAACAATCAAAAATTATAGATAAGTTGGAGATGTATCAGCGCGAGTTGGCTCTCTGAGGTACTCAGGGCCGAACACTTTCACCACGTCCGCACAAAAACTATACATTGGGAAGAGACATATGGACTCACTCATACGGACATACTCATCCACAAGATCACCAGGAATTCCATATGCAAGCATGCGGTGCATTTCTGGTATGAAGAGAAACCAGGCTTGCCTAGGGCATCCTCTTTGCACTCAAAGTATGGGTCATGCATGCCCACTCCCTCGCGAATACGATTGAACACATGTCTTCTCATTCGGAATCGACGATGAAATTGATGTGGTCTGAAGAGTGCACCATCCTTAAAGTAATCAGCATAGAGAAGGGTGTGGCCTTTTGAACAAAATATGCCCTACAGGCAATAATAAAGTTATTATTTATTTCCTTATTTCATGATAAATGTTTATTATTCATGCTAGAATTGTATTAACCAGAAACTTCGTACATGTGTGAATACATAGACAAAACAAAGTATCCCTTGTATGCCTCTACTTGACTAGTTCGTTTATCAAAGATGGTTATGTTTCCTAACCATAGACATGTGTTGTCATTTGATGAACGGGATCACATCATTAGGAGAATGATGTGATGGACAAGACTCATTCGTTAGCTTAGCACTATGATCGTTACAGTTTCATTGCTACTGCTTTCTTCATGACTTATACATTTTCCTCGGACTATGAGATTATGCAACTCCCGAATACCGAAGGAACACCTTGTGTGCTATCAAACGTCACAACATAACTGGGTGATTATAAATATGCTCTACAGGTGTCTCCGATGGTGTTGGTTGAGTTGGCATAGATCGAGATTAGGATTTGTCACTCCGTGTATCGGAGAGGTATCTCTCGGCCCTCTCGGTAATGCACATCACTATAAGCCTTGCAAGCATTGTGACTAATGAGTTAGTTGCGGGATGATGCATTACGGAACGAGTAAAGAGACTTGCCGGTAACGAGATTGAACTAGGTATTGAGATACCGACGATCGAATCTCGGGCAAGTAACATGCCAATGACAAAGGGAACAACGTATGTTGTTATGCGGTTTGACCGATAAAGATCTTCGTAGAATATGTAGGAACCAATATGAGCATACAGGTTCCGCTATTGGTTATTGACTAGAGATGAGTCTCGGTCATGTCTACATAGTTCTCAAACCCATAGGGTCCGCATGCTTAACGTTCTGTGACGATTTGTATTATGAGTTATGTGATTTGATGACCGAAGTTTGTTCGGAGTCCCGGATGAGATCGGGGACATGATGAGGAGTCTCGAAATGGTCGAGACGTACAGATCGATATATTGGAAGGCTATATTCGGACATTGGAAAGGTTCCGAGTGATTCAGGTATTTTTCGGAGTACCGGAGAGTTACCGAAATTCGTATTGGGCCTTAATGGGCCATACGGGAAAGGAGAGAAAGGCCTCAAGGGTGGCCGTGCCCCTTCCCCATGGGCTGGTCCGAATTGGACTAGGGAAAGGGGGCCCTTCCTTCCTTCTCCTTCTCCCTTCTCTCTTTCCTATTCCATGTGGGAGGTGGAATCCTACTAGGACTAGGGAGTCCTAGTAGGACTCCACACTTTGGGCGCGCCCTATGAGGGTTGGCCTCCTCCTCCCGCCATCATTTATATACTTGGCCAGGGGGCACCCCATAGACACACAAATTGATAATTGATCTCTTAGCCGTGTGCGGTGCCCCCCTCCACCATAATCCACCTCGGTCATATCGTAGCGGTGCTTAGGCGAAGCCCTGTTCCGGTAGCATCATCATCACCGTCATCACGCCGTCGTGCTGACGAAGCTCTCCCTCGATAATCTGTTGGATCGTGAGTTCGTGGGACGTCACCAAGCCGAACGTGTGCAGATCGCGGAGGTGCCGTACTTTCGGTACTAGGATCGGTCGATCATGAAGACGTACGACTACATCAACCGCGTTGTCATAACGCTTCCGCTTATGGTCTACAAGGGTAAGTGGACAACACTCTCCCCTCTCGTTGCTATGCATCACCATGATCTTGCGTGTGCGTAGGAATTTTTTTGAAATTACTGCGTTCCCCAACAGTGGCATCCGAGCCAGGTCTATGCATAGATGTTATATGCACGAGTAGAACACAAAGAAGTTGTGGGCGTAAGTATATACATATTGCTTGTCGTTACTAATTGATTCTTGATTCGGCGGTATTGTTGGATGAAGCGGCCCAGACCGATATTACGCGTATGCTTACGGGAGACTGGTTCTACCGCCGTGCCTCGCACACAGGTGGCTAGTGGGTGTCTGTTTCTCCAACTTTAGTTGAATCAGTTTCAATGAACAGGGTTCTTTTTGAAGATCAAAAAGAGATCACTATACTACGCTGTGGTTTTTGATGCGTAGGTAAGAACGGTTCTTGCTCAGCCTGTAGCAGCCACGTAAAACTTGCAACAACAAAGTAGAGGACCTCTAACTTGTTTTTGCAGGGCATGTTGTGATGTGATATGGTCAAGACATGATGAGATATAAATTGTTGTATGAGATGATCCTGTTTTGTTGAAGTTATCGGCAACTGGCAGAAGCCTTATGGTTGTCTCTTTATTGCATAAGATGCAAGCACCAAATAATTGCTTTACTTTATCGCTATGCGATAGCAATAGTTGCAAGAGCAATAGTTGGCGAGACGAGCATGTGACGACACGTTGATAGAGATCAAGATGATGGAGATCATGGTGTCATGCCGGTGACGATAGAGATCATGACGATACTTTGGATATGGAGATCAAAGGCGCAAGATGATCATGGCCATATCATGTCACATATTTTGATTGCATGTGATGTTTATGATTTATGCATCCTATTTTGCTTAGTTCGGCGGTAGCATTATAAGATGATCTCTCATTAAATTTCAAGGTATAAGTGTTCTCCCTGAGTATGCACCGTTGCGACAGTTCGTCGTGCCGAGACACCACGTGATGATCGGGTGTGATAAGCTCTACATTCACATACAACGGGTGCAAGCCAGTTTTGCACACGCGGAATACTCGGGTTAAACTTGACGAGCCTAGCATATGCAGATATGGCCTCGGAACACTGGAGACCGAAAGGTCGAGCGTGAATCATATAGTAGATATGATCAACATAGTTATGTTCACCATTGAAAAACTACTCCATCTCACGTGATGATCGAACATGGTTTAGTTGATTTGGATCACGTGATCATTTAGATGACTAGAGGGATGTCTATCTAAGTGGGAGTTCTTAAATAATATGATTAATTGAACTTTAATTTATCATGAACTTAGTCCTGATAGTATTTGCATAACTATGTTGTAGATCAATAGCTCGCGATGTAGCTCCCCATTTATTTATGATATGTTCCTAGAGAAAAACTATGTTGAAAGATGATAGTAGCAATGATGCGGACTAGGTCCATGATCTGAGGATTATCCTCATTGCTGCACAGAATAATTATGTCCTTGATGCACCGCTAGGTGAGAGACCTATTGCAGGAGCAGATGCAGACGTTATGAACGTTTGACAAGCTTGGTATGATGACTGCTTGATAGTTTAGTGAACCATGCTTTACGGTTTAGAACCGGGACTTAAAGAATGTTTTGAATGCCACAGAGCATATAAGATGTTCCAAGAGTTGAAATTGGTATCTCATACTCATGCCCGTGTCAAGAGGTATGAGACCTCTGACGGTACTTTGCCTACAAGATGGAGGAGAATAGCTCAACGAGTGAGCATATGCTCAAAATGTCTGAGTACTACAATCACTTGAATCAAGTGGGAGTTAATCTTCCTAATAAGATAGTGATTGACAAAGTTCTCTAGTCACTATCACCAAGTTACTAGAACTTCATGATGAACTATAATATGCAAGGGATAACGAAAAAAATTCCCAAGATCTTCGCGATGCTAAAATCGGCAGAGGTAGAAATCAAGAAAAGCATCAAGTGTTGATGGTTAACAAGACCACTAGTTTCAAGTAAAAGGGCAAGGGAAAGAAAGGGAACTTCAAGAAGAATGGCAAGCAAGTTTCCACTCCCATGAAGAAGACCAAAGCTAGACCCAAGCCTGAAACTGAGTGCTTCTACTGCAAAGGAAATGGTCACTGGAAGTGGAACTGCCCTAGATACTTGGCGGATAAGAAGGATGGCATACTGAACAAAGGTATATTGGATATACATGTTATTGATGTGTACTTTACTAGTGTTTATAGCAACCCCTTGGTATTTGATACTAGTTCAGTTGCTAAAGAGTAGTAACTCAAAACGGGAGTTGCAAAATAAACAGAGGCTAGTTAAGGGCAAGGTGATGATGTGTGTTGGAAGTGATTCCAAGGTTGATAAGATCACCATCGCACTCCCTTTACCTTCGGGATTAGTGTTGAACCTAAAATAAATGTTATTTGGTGTTTGCATTGAGCATGAATATGATTGGATCATGTTTATTGCAATACGGTTATTCATTTAAGTCAAATAATAATTGTTGTTCTATTTACATGAATAAAACCTCCTATGGTCATACACTCAAAATAAATGGTTTATTGAATCTCGATCGTAGTGATACACATATTCACAATATTGAAGCCAAAAGATGCAAAGTTACTAATGATAGTACAACTTATTTGTGGCACTGCCGTTTAGGTCATATTGGTGTAAAGCACATGAAGAAACTCCATGCTGATGGGCTTCTGGAATCATTTGATTATGAATCACTTAATGCTTGCGAACCATGCCTCATGGGCAAGATGACTAAGACTCCGTTCTCCGGAATGATGGAGCGAGCAACTGACTTATTGGAAATAATACATACTGATGTATGTGGTCCGATGAGTGTTAAGGATCGCGGCGGGTATGGTTATTTTCTGACCTTCATAGATGATTTGAGCAGATATGGGTATATCTACTTGATGAAACATAAGGCTGAAACATTTGAAAAGTTCAAAGAATTTCAGAATGAAGTGGAAAATCATCGTAACAAGAAAATAAAGTTTCTAAGATCTGATCGCGGAGACGAATATTTGAGTTACCAGTTTGGTCTTCAACTAAAACAATATGGAATAGTTTCACAAATTCATGCCACCTGGAACACGACAGCTTAATGGTGTGTCCGAACGTCATAACCGTACTTTATTGGATATAGTGCAATCTATGATGTCTCTTACCGATTTACCACTATCGTTTTGGGGTTATGCATTAGAGACAGTTGCATTCATGTTAAATAGGGCACCATCTAAATCCGTTGAGATGACACCGTATGAACTATAGCTTGGCAAGAAACCAAAGCTGTCATTTCTTAAAGTTTGGGGTTGCGATGCTTATGTGAAAAAGTTTCAAACTGATAAGCTCGAACCCAAATCGGAGTAGTGCGTCTTCATAGGATACCCAAAAAGAAACTGTTGGGTACACCTTCTATCACAGACCCGAAGGCAAGATATTTTGTTACTAAGAATGGATCCTTTCTAGAGAAGGAGTTTCTCTCGAAATAAGTGAGTGGGAGGAAAGTAGAACTTGATGAGGTAATTGTACCTTCTCCCAAATTGGAAAGTAGTTCATCACAGAAATTAGTTCCAGTGATTCCTACACCAATTAGTGAGGAAGCTAGTGATGATGATCATGAAACTTCAGATCAAATTACTACCGAACCTCGTAGATCAACCAACCCTTGAGGCCTTTCTCTCCTTTCCTATATGGCCCATTAAGGCCCAATATGAATTCCCGTAACTCTCCGGTACTCCGAAAAATACCCGAATCACTCGGAACCTTTCCAATGTCCGAATATAGCCTTCCAATATATCGATCTTTACGTCTCGATCTTTTTCGTCCAAATCATGTTAGCAATTGCCGCGTTTTATGATTATGAAATTTGGCAAATGGATGTAAAGATTGCATTCCTGAATGGATTTCTGGAAGAAGAGTTGTATATGATGCAACCTGAAGGTTTTATCGATCCAAAGGGAGCTAACAAAGTGTGCAAGCTCCAGCGATCCATTTATGAACTGGTGCAAGCCTCTGGGAGTTGGAATAAATGTTTTGATAGTGTGATCAAAGCATATGGTTTTCTACAGACTTTGGAGAAGCCTGTATTTACAAGAAAGTGAGTGGGAGCTCTATAGCATTTCTAATATTATATGTGGATGACATATTGCTGATTGGAAATGATATAGAATTTCTGGACAACATAAAAGGATACTTGAATAAGAGTTTTTCAATGAAATACCTCGGTGAAGCTGCGTATATATTGGGCATCAAGATCTATAGAGATAGATCAAGACGTTTGATTGGACTTTCACAAAGCACATACCTTGATAAAGTTTTGAAGAAGTTCAAAATGGATCAAGCTAAGAAAGGGTTCTTGCCTGTGTTACAAGGTGTGAAGTTGAGTAAGACTCAATGTCCGACCACTGCAGAAGATAGAGAGAAAATGAGAAGTGTTCCCTATGCTTCAGCCATAGGCTCTATCATGTATGCAATGCTGTGTACCAGACCTGATGTGTGCCTTGATATTAGCCTACCAAGGGAGGTACCAAAGTAATCCAGGAGTGGATCACTGGACAGCGGTCAAGAACATCCTGAAGTACCTGAAAAGGACCAAGGATATGTTTCTCGTTTATGGAGGTGACAAAGAGCTCATCGTAAATGGTTACGTTGATGCAAACTTTGACACTGATCCGGACGATTCTAAATCGCAAACCGGATACATGTTTATATTAAACGGTGGAGCTATCAGTTGGAGCAGTTCTAAACAGAGCGTCGTGGCGGGATCTACATGTGAAGCGGAGTACATTGCTGCTTCGGAAGCAGCGAATGAAGGAGTCTGGATGAAGGAGTTCATATCCGATCTAGGTGTCATACCTAGTGCATCGGGTCCAATGAAAATCTTTTGTGACAATACTGGTGCAATTGCCTTAGCAAAGGAATCCAGATTTCACAAGAGAACCAAGCATATCAAGAGAAGCTTCAACTCCATCCGAGATCAAGTCCAGGTGGGAGACATAGAGATTTGCAAGATACATACAGAACCGAATGTTGCAGACCCATTGACTAAGCCTCTTCCACGAGCAAAAAATGATCAGCACCAAGGCTCCATGGGTGTTAAAATCATTACTGTGTAATCTAGATTATTGACTCTAGTGCAAGTGGGAGACTGAAGGAAATATGCCCTAGAGGCAATAATAAAGTTATTATTTATTTCCTTATTTCATGATAAATGTTTATTATTCATGCTAGAATTGTATTAACCGGAAACATAATACATGTGTGAATACATAGACAAACATAGTGTCACTAGTATGCCTCTACTTGACTAGCTCATTGATCAAAGATGGTTAAGTTTCCTAACCATAGACATGAGTTGTTATTTGATCAATGAGATCACATCATTAGGAGAATGATGTGATTGACTTGACTCATTCCGTTAGCTTAGCACTTGATCGTTTGTTTACTGCTATTGCTTTCTTCATGACTTATACATGTTCTTATGACTATGAGATTATGCAACTCCCGAATACCGGAGGAACACTTTGTGTGCTACCAAACGTCACAACATAACCGGGTGATTATAAAGGTGCTCTACAGGTGTCTCCGATGGTACTTGTTGAGTTGGCATAGATCATGATTAGGATTTGTCACTCTGATTGTCGAAGAGGTATCTCTGGGCCCTCTCGGTCATACACATCACTATAAGCCTTGCAAGCATGATAACTAATGAGTTAGTTACATGATGATGTACTACGGAATGAGTAAAGAGACTCGCCGGTAACGAGATTGAACTAGGTATTGGGATACCGACGATCAAATCTCGGGCAAGTAACATACCGATGACAAAGAGAACAACGTATAGTGTTATGCGGTTTGACCGATAAAGATCTTCGTAGAATATGTAGGAACCAATATGAGCATCCAGGTTCCGCTATTGGTTATTGACCGGAGACGTGTCTCGGTCATGTCTACATAGTTCTCGAATCCGTAGGATCCGCACGCTTAAAGTTCTGTGACGATCGGTTTTATAAGTTTATATATTTTGATGTACCAAAGGTGGTTCGGAGTCCCGAATGTGTTCACGAACATGACGAGGAGTCTCGAAATGGTCGAGACATAAAGATTTATATATTGGAAGCCTATATTTGGATATCGGAAATGTTCCAGGTGAAATCGGGATTTTATCGGAGTACCGGGGGTTACCGGAAACCCCCTGGGGGTTTAATGGGTCAAGATGGGCCTTAGTGGAAGAGAGGAGGGGCTGCCAGGGCAGGCCGCCCCCCCTCTCCCTCTAGTCTGAATTGGACAAGGAGGGGGAGGGCGCCCCCTTTCCTTCCTCTCCCCCTCCTCCTCCCCCTTCTCCTATTCCAACTAGGAAAGAAGGGAGTCCTACTCCCGGTGGAAGTAGGGCTCCTCCTGGCGCGCCTCCTCCTGGCCGGCCGCCTATCCCCCCTTGCTCCTTTATATACGGTGGCAGGAGGGCACCTCTAGACACACAAGTTGATCGTAGAGATCTCTCCAGCCGTGTGCGGTTCCCCCTTCCACCATAATCCACCTCGGTCATACTGTAGCGGTGTTTAGGTGAAAGCCTGCTACGGTAGCTTCATCAACATCGTCACCACGCCGCCGTGCTGACGAAACTCTTCCCCGAGCTCTACTGGATCGTGAGTTCGCGGGACATCACCGAGCTGAACGTGTGCTGAACGCGGAGGTGCCGTACGTTCGGTACTGAGGATCGGTCGATCATGAAGACGTACGACTACATCAACCACGTTATCATAACGCTTCCGCTTAACGGTCTACGAGGGTACGTGGACGACACTCTCCCCTCTCGTTGCTATGCATCACCATGATCCTGCGTGTGCGTAGGAATTTTTTTTGAAATTACTACGTTCCCCAACAGGCCGTCCTCGACCACATCGAGACCGGCAACACGCCGCGCCTCGAGTACCCGGCGCGGCCATCCTTCTCTCGCCGCCGGGGCAGCTCATGGATGTCGCGGCAAATGGAGGCGGTGACTTCCTCATCGCCGGGCTCCGGTTCACGCTCCTACGGGTCGCCGGCGCTCCGCCCCGTCAAGCCGGAGCCGCAGGAGACACCGCTTGGGCGCCGCACCCGCAACGACGCCCTCGTCATCAACCAGGGTGGTCGCCCGTCCCCGCGTTCCCTCCGCCTAGTCCGGCCGAAGACCGATCCGGGGCTGCTCCCCGTGAAGCCGGAGCACGCGGAGATGGGCGCCGTCGACGAGACCGCCCTCAAGTGGGCGAAGGCGGATTACGTCCGGGAGCAGGTGGCGCGCCAGCGCCGGGCCTACGAGGAGAAGGCCCGGCATCGCGGACGCGAGGAGGGCGTCGTCGTCGTCCTCGACAGTGACGAGGAGGACGAGCCCGGGCCATCCAACCCCCCGCGCGTCGGCGACCCTGGTCAGGAGTGTAGTAGGGACGGCGGCAACTCCGGCGGGACGCAGCGCGGCGACGGCGACGACGGTGGCGGCGACTACACCCAGTTCTACAGGCTCCTCGGCATGTAGAAGGCGGGCGGCGGCCGCAGCGTAGTAGGGCTAGGCGTAGTTTGTATGTTTTTCTGTTTTTTATACGAATTTGAATGAGAAATCTCCGAGTTTGTGTCAAATTCGTATCAGATCGTCGAGTTTGCGCGATTTTGGAGGCGACCTGGGGTGACGATTGGGAATGCAATCGTCCTCACGCCGAAAATAAACGTCGATTCGATCTCAGATGGCGCTTTTCAGCATCGGCCGAACGGCTGGAGATGCTCTTAGTCTTAGGTGTAGCGTTGGTCTATCTCTTGTGCCCCGGGTTATACCCTAAAAGAAAAGTGCACCTGGTTATGAATTTAGGATAATTTTTTTCGTTTCGTCTTCCCCGTCCCCGTCAAAATCCATCTCTTCCCACAGCGACTTTTCCTCTGCGCCGTCCCGTTGAGAAATTTCCTCTTCTTCCCCGGTGCCCTAGCTCCAAGCTGCCGCCTTGCCGTGGCACCGCCCACGCCTCACACCCCTAAGCTCCCAACCCCACCCCTGTCACGCGCGTCGCCGCCTCCAACCTTATCGCGGCACCGCGGCCCTGCCGTATCCCCCAGCCGCCGCCGCCGACGCCGCCATCTTCGTCATTAGTTTGAAGGTACGAGCTTCTTGTTATCCAGGGAATTGCTCCCACCCTAAGTTAGCCCGCACGAATTTTGGGCGCGACAGCCGACGCACCATCTAGATCCGGCACTAGAAACTAGGTTTGTGATGCGATATGCCGGTCCCCAAGGATGGAGATTGTGTCGCGGGGGATGTAAATACTGCTTCTTTTGTTTGGCGTCTTCGATGGGTGTGACTGAAGCTGTGCGTGTGAGCAATTCTGCCCACACGCCTGGACTTGTGTGGTCAATCTGGCGCCTTTTCTGAATCCAGGTCGAGATCCTTCAGTTTGCCAAACAAAATTTTATGGCTGGATGAGGTAGTGAGCTGATATGCGAGGTCAAACTGTCGTCTTTTGCTTGTTCTTCTGACCTAGATCAGTGGAGTTTCTTCAAGTCATATATATAAGCGTGCTGAAAAGGGCTAGGTCAATTTAGCGCACCTGTTTGCTTATTTGGTTATGTGTTTGTGAATTTGGCATGTTGCTTTATGTGGTGGGCTGATGCGCTATAATTATCACCATCAACTCTTACCACTTATAGATGCAAAGCCAAGTTACTGTAGATTTCACTTCACATGGAGCTGCTGCAAGTCCCATATGCTAGGATGCCTTTTTTTTTCCTTTCTATGGATATTTGGCCTTATTCGCTCAGCACTGTAGCTTCTCTTGATGTTATTCTGTACATACTATAAATTCAAGCCTTATCTTTCCAGTTGCCTAACAGTCCTTCTACCATTGTAAAGCTAGGACATCTTTGCATCCATAAACTGACAGAATTATGGTTGCGTACTTATTTTGTACTCCGTCCGGAAATACTTGTCATCAAAATGAATAAAAGGGGATGTATCTAGATGTATTTTAGTTCTAGATACATCCATTTTTATCCATATTGATGACAAGTATTTTCTGACGGAGGGAGTACCATTCAGATCTCTATGCAATTATGATTGGTTAAGTTTTATGCAGTTTTACCTTCCCGTTGTAAAGCTATGTTATGATGTTAAGTCATTTATCACCACTACGCCCTCTGCATATTTCATCTTTAAGTGCTTGCTTTCACTATTCGTTCAAATTACTATGACTAATTCTTGCACTGGACTTGCACTCCAAACTCCAAGTACTTCCCGATTGATACTCTGTTTATGCAGTGTTACATGCACCATGTTTCTTTGTGCCAATTACATAGTGGTAGTGTTTCATCTGAATGAAATACAGTAGGTGGGAGCTCTGGATGAAACCGTGAGGATCTTATTAGTTTAGTACAGTTAATAGATTTGAATCTGGTAACCTACCTGTAAACAGTCATTTGACTACAAAAAATTATACCTTTTCTTGCACTTGTGAACAACCTACAGCAGTTTTCCGTAGGTCTAAGTAGCAACATGAGCATTTATCAGCAATATCTCAATTTTGAGGTACGCACAAGCGAGAAGGTTATGCATGTGTCATAATCAGACAGCTAATGGAGTAATGGAATCGTAGGGCGCCCCACACCTTCTTTGCTACCTCTACAGTTTCTTTATATTGATGGACCTTTCTTTATGTAGACTGATGGATTATGATAACTCTAGAAGACACAATCAAAGTACTTCCAAAAAGAGGACTCGTTTCAATTCTGATGATGGAAAGAGGAAACGGCTAAACTACAGGCAGGATGGCGGACATATGTCCTCTCAGCCAATAGAAACCGTTTACAGGATATTGTGCCCAGGAAAAAAGATCGGCGGTGTCTTGGGGAGAGGTGGTCATGTTGTTAAGGCCCTTAGAGACGAGACTAAAGCAAAGATACGGGTTGCTGATTCTATTCCTGGTGCAGATGAGAGAGTAATTATCATATTTGATTACCAAAATAACTCCGAACAAGCTAGTCAAAATATTTCTAATATTGATGGCCCAGAGAACATGAAGCCCCATTGTTTTGCTCAAGATGCGTTGTTGAAGATACATGATAAGATTGCTGCTGATGAAGATTCCAACGATGGAGTTACCTGTGAGAATTCTGAAACTGCTGGTGATGTGACTTCCCGAATTTTGGTTCCAGGCAATCAAGTTGGCTGCCTGCTAGGAAAAGGTGGCTCTATTATACAACAATTGCGAAATGATACCGGCGCAGGGATCCGGATCTTACCATCCGAAAACCTTCCTCAGTGTGCACTTAAGAGTGATGAATTGGTGCAGGTAAATTTGTTTTAGTAGCAAAATATCCTTTGTTGTGTTGTGTTCCAACTTGTAATGCCTTTTGCTTGTATTGATCTCCAGGGACTTTTGTATTGGTTTTGTTTAGCTTAGATTTGGATTCATTACTCTACTGTATCATTTTATTTTACTATAGAAGTTCTCTGTTATGTTTATATTCTCTGTTAAATTCCTAAATAATTGGATTTTAGAGTTTGGTATCTGGCATGGGTTAATTGATATATAGCATGTACTTCCTCCGTTCCTAAATATAAGTCTTTCTAGAGATTTCAATATGGACTACATATGGAGCAAAATGAATGAATCTATACTCTAAACCACGTCTATATACATCCGTATGTAGTCGATATTGAAATCTCTAGAAAGACTTATATTTAGGAACGGAGGGAGTAGTTTATTTTTAGATTATAGTTTACCAAGATATTTGCCAGTTCAGTTAAAATAAGATATCTGTCACTTACAACATGCTCTTTTTTGTGTGCTTTATTATCTTTAGACATGAATAATATTGATGCATAATTGCTTATATCATGTCAGATATCTGGTGCACCTTCTCTTGTAAGAAAAGCTCTCTACGAGATATCTACTCGTCTCCATCGGCATCCTCGTAAAGAAAATCCATCTCTTGAAGAAATTATAGATGCAAGCACACAAAGGAAGCGCGAGTCCCCACCACCGCTACCACATGAAAATCACATGTTACCACACCTGCATGTGGATCATCCACCACCAATGCCCTTGCTTGATCCATATAGAAACGGACCATTGCAATATCCTGTTCCTGAACCAGAAGAGTTTTCTATTAAAATTCTGTGCGCTTCTGAGCTTATTGGACCTGTTATTGGCAGAAGTGGGGCAAATGTTCGGCAGTTAGAGCAGCAGACTGGTGCTCGAATTATGGTTCAGGAATTGCACAAAGATGCTTCTGGAGAAAGGTTGATTGTTATTTCATCCAAGGAGGTAAGATGTAGATGGTTGTTTAAATTGCTATATCTCCTTATCATACCAATCTTCACAATTGAGTCCTCACAGTTTTATCTCCTATGTATTTTTTCAATCCAGATTCCGGCTGATCCAGTATCCCCAACAATTGAGGCACTTATTTTGCTCCATAGTAAAGTAAGTGAGAGCAAAGTAAGCGAACCTTCAGTAAGTGCACCTTCAGAAAGTGCACCTTCTGAGGAGCACAAATTGGTTACAAGACTTGTTGTACCATCAAAAAAAGTTGGTTGTATTATTGGGGAAGGTGGGAAGGTAATTACTGAAATGAGAAGGCGTATTGGGGCTGAAATCCGAGTTTATTCAAAAGCAGACAAACCAAAGTACTTATCTTTTCACGATGAGCTTGTGCAGGTGATTTATATTCAATTGTATCTGCATCAAGTTGTCCATATTGTTTCAATATATCTGCCTTTTTAATGTTTTTGTTTCTTGACTTGTTATTATGCTGTTACATGTGTTCCGAGCTTTCAGGTTTCTGGGTCTCCAGATATTGCAAGAGAAGCCCTCACAGAGATTGCTTCGAGGCTTAGAAATAGAATCCTCAGAGATGGAATTTCCTCTTTTGATGGTCCTCCTGCTGATATATTTCCTAGCAGGGATTTCACACTGTATGGAAGACCTGCCAATCCACCATATGGAAGGCTTGCCAATGATACCCCTTATGGAAGGCCTGCTAATGATACCCCTTATGGAAGGCCTGCTAATGATTCCCCATATCAAAGGCGGCTTGCCATTGATCAACCATACGGGCTTGCCAGTGATTCACTGTATGGAAGACCTGCCAATGATCCACTATATGGAAGACCAGCCAATGATCCACCATATGGAAGACCAGCCAATGATCCACCATATGGAAGACCAGCCAACGATGCATCATATGGGAGACCTGCCAACGATGCACCATATGGGAGACCTGCCAACGATACACCATATGGGAGACCAAACAATAAACCCCATGATTCAGTAGATTATTTCTCTAAAAGAAGAGAGTATCCTAGTGGAAGTCCATTTGCTAGCGACGCTCCACCATCTGCTTCTTATGATAGATATGCAGCATCTGCTCGCTTGCCTACTAGAGAAATGCCCTTGCCTGTTAGTCCTGGTGCTGATTATATGTCGCATCGTTCTTATCATGACCATATGCCTACTGATAGCTATTCTAGTAGAGGCATGCAGCAATTAGGCCTCTCAAGAGCTGGGAATAGTAATATGCAACAATTAGGCGTCACCAGAGCCGGAAATTCCAATGCTTATGATTACACTGAGGTACAGTTTAATGCGTCAGTTCCCCTGTTTTGCAAATGGCCCTCACCTCATAGTTTTCATTGGAAACCTGAAACTGTGTAGTGTATGCAATTTTTCCATAACTGGTTGGGATTCCTGAAGAGGGAAAAAAATATCCGTAGGTTTGCGTAGGTTATACTGATCTGCATTCATATCATTCTAGCTGTCACTTCTGTGCACTATAACTTGTTGATGTTCATTGTTTTCTTGATTGGTTGACGGTCTTTACTTATATTATCAACTTTCCTTGTCTGGCTCTGTTCATGCTGATTCACATGCGTGGACATGTGCATCTGAATATATTTGGTTCTCATTTGCTTCAGTGCTGAATAGATTCAAATTTCACTCTTCAGGCTGCCGGGCAGATGCATGGACGTGAGGATTATCAAAGAGTGGCAGATGTTACAGGGTATGTTTTCGCAGCTCGTCTCCCTTCTGAAATGCTACGTGGGAATTGTCATTGAGAGATAATCCTTTTGGCAGGTATTCAAGTAGCTCTGTTGAACTGAGGATTCCAAATAGTTCTCTGGAATCTATTGTTGGAGCTGGTGGTGTCAATCTAGCAGAGATCCGCCAGGTACCAGCTATGCTCTGATCTTTCTGAACTACAAATGGGACTGCGTCATCCATTGAGCCAGTCTTCATTATTTTATTCCCTGTAATAGTTTAGAAGTTTTTCTCATGTATAAGTTCTCGATCTCAGATCTCTGGTGCAAGAATGAAGTTGCTTGAAGCCCGTCCTGGTTCTTCGGAATCCATCATGGAGATCCAAGGTATGCCGGACCAAGTGAGAGTGGCGCAGAGCCTTCTGCAAGGCTTCATTGGTGCCAACAGCCAGAGCGTGCAGCCATCCCAGTCTTCTCGCGACGTCCATTACCCAAGGTGGAACTAAACCCTAGAGGCTTGTTGTGAAGAACAACAGAACACCGTGCAAACTCCAGGTCGATTGCCAAGCTGCCACATTAACTAGGTTGAGCGGTGTAACTTAGATCATGTTTGTTGACCAAAATAATCTGGGCTTTGGTTATTTCCAAGGATGTACTGCTAAACGTGCTTGTTTTCTTACTCTTTTTACCCCCTTTTGAGTGAAATACATCTGATGACAAGAGTTGCAAGTACTCTGTAGTCATTGTACACATGGAACCTGGATGGTTGAAGCTGTTGTTATATGCAGTGCTATTTACGAACTTCACACAGTCACATACTCACATCTGATTTTCTCCGAGACTGGCCTGACTCTTGCTATTTTGCTGATTGTGTTAGGAGGCCATAGTTTCGAACTTAGAATTCTGTTTGTAGCAGCAATTAAGCTGTTATTGGTTATTGCACTACATGAAACAACATTAGGTCTCCATTACCCTTTGTCAGCTTATATTATTGTCCATCACTAGACAATGCTTTGTGATTTGCTACCGAAAAAATGTATTGCTTTGTGCTCAGTAGTAACAATTATCTTGATGTATACATTTACCACATAATGGATGGCAATTAAGATAATTTCCCGTTTGCCTTTGTGGGGTGAACAGCAAATCAGTCCATAACTGGGTTTCTAGGGCGAACATAAAACATTTTAATTTCATTATTAGTTTCAAAATATACATTTAAATTTCACAGATCATACCATCATCTTGAACCCTTTCTCCCGCTCATTTTGCAAAACGAATCTGAAGGTAGACAGTCATAAGGCTGCCTAAGAGTACATAATGGCACATGTGGAATTCCAAAAGATAAAAAGACCCGGTGAAAAGGCAAAAGAACCCAGTAGGGTAACTAATATTCAAACAAGTTTAACATTGATTCTTTTTCTTGAGCTTTCCTTGGCCAAAAAATAGCACAATTCTTCTAGCAAAGATCAAAGGCAGCATGGCCCTGGTCCTTGGCCTTTCCTCTTGAGTCCCAATATATGACACCTGCAAAACGCAACACCTTGTCTCTATGGTCATGTTATGCGTTAAGAAAATGCAACCCCTTAATAAATAATAACTACTCCCTCTGTCCCTAGTGTAGTGTAGTGTCAAAAAAAGCATCTTACATTATGGGACGGAGGGAGTACCATAAAATACTTCAAAGGCATTTCCTGAAGGCAGCAAGCATTTCACCCTTCTACCCCCAGTCGCACCAATCAACATCCTTTGTTTCTAAATATGAGACGTTTTGGCGGTTTGAACGCATCGGCGGCGCTGGGGGTATTCCTGGAACTTCCCTGGAATACCCAAGATTCTCGTGTAAAAAAAATATACTACATGTATTATACGGTGATGATTTGGCCCATGACTCAATTGCAGCCCAAACTGCAACAGCGGCAGCCACGCACGAAGCGAAGGTATTATCCAGAGTCCACTTTCCACACACTCGTTCATTGAGCGGTTCATTGCCGAGCTCGATCTTCTACAGGATGGAAAGCAGACAACTTTGCAGTTAGCCCCTTGGGAGATGAGGAAGGCACATGCAAGACCAAAAGCTCCCCCGCAGGGGTATGCCAAGATACACACTGATGGAGCGGTCTATCGAAACCGGGGCGGCTCGGCCGTTGCTATCTGCCGAGATGATGCGGGCAACTATCTAGGGAGTTCCTCCCTGGTCATTGATGGACAGATTGATCCAGCCACTCTTGAGGCAATTGCGGTCAGAGAAGCGTTGGCGTTCGCGGAGGATCTTCTTGTGCATGATCTTATTATTTCCTCGGACTGCAAGCAAGTTGTTGATGACATTATAAATGGAAACCAGGGGCACTACGGATCCGTCATCACAGAGATAAAACTTCGATCTACTAGTTGAAGGAAATATGCCCTAGAGGCAATAATAAAGTTATTATTTATTTCCTTATATCATGATAAAAGTTTATTATTCATGCTAGAATTGTATTAACCGAAAACATAATACATGTGTGAATACATAGACAAACAGAGTGTCACTAGTATGCCTCTACTAGACTAGCTTGCTGATCAAAGATGGTTATGTTTCCTAACCATGGACAAAGAGTTGTCATTTGATTAACAGGATCACATCATTAGTTGAATGATCTGATTGACATGACCCATTCCATTAGCTTAGCACCCGGTCGTTTAGTATGTTGCTATTGCTTTCTTCATGACTTATACATGTTCCTATGACTATGAGATTATGCAACTCCCGTTTGCCAGAGGAACACTTTGTGTTCTATCAAACGTCACAACGTAACTGGGTGATTATAAAGGAGCTCTACAGGTGTCTCCAAAGGTACATGTTGGGTTGGCGTATTTCGAGATTAGGATTTGTCACTCCGATTGTCGGAGAGGTATCTCTGGGCCCTCTCGGTAATGCACATCACTTAAGCCTTGCAAGCATTGCAACTAATGAGTTAGTTGCGGGATGATGTATTACAGAACGAGTAAAGAGACTTGCTGGTAACGAGATTGAACTAGGTATGGGATACCGACGATCGAATCTCGGGCAAGTAACATACCGATGACAAAGGGAACAACGTATGTTGTTATGCGGTCTGACCGATAAAAGATCTTCGTAGAATATGTAGGAGCCAATATGAGTATCCAGGTTCCGCTATTGGTTATTGACCGGAGACGAGTCTCGGTCATGTCTACATTGTTCTCGAACCCGTAGGGTCCGCACGCTTAAGGTTACGATGACAGTTATATTATGAGTTTATACATTTTGATGTACTGAAGGTTGTTCGGAGTCCCGGATATGATCACGGACATGACGAGGAGTCTCGAAATGGTCGAGACATAAAGATTGATATATTGGAAGCCTATGTTTGGATATCGGAAGTGTTCCGGGTGAAATCGGGATTTTACCGGAGTACCGGGAGGTTACCGGAACCCCCCGGGAGCTATATGGGCCTAAGTGGGCCTTAGTGGAAAAGAGAAGGGGCAGCCCAAGATGGGCCGCGCGCCCCTCCCCTCCCTTGGTCCGAATAGGACAAGGAGAGGGGGCCGGCCCCCCTCTCTCTTTTCCCCCCTCCGCGAATCCTATTCCAACTAGGATTGGGGGGGGGATCCTACTCCCAGAGGGAGTAGGACTCCTCCTGGCGCGCCTCTCCTAGGCCGGCCGCACCCCCCCTTGAGCCTTTATATACGGAGGCAGGGGCACCCCAGAGAAACACAAGTTGATCCACGTGATCATATTCTTAGCCGTGTGCGGTGCCCCCTTTCACCATAGTCCTCGATAATATTGTAGCAGTGCTTAGGCGAAGCCCTGCCGCGGTAGTACATCAAGATCGTCAACACGCCGTCGTGCTGACGGAACTCTTCCCCAACACTTTGCTGGATCGGAGTCCGGGGATCGTCATCGAGCTGAACGTGTGCTAGAACTCGGAGGTGCCGTAGTTTCGGTGCTTGATCGGTCGGGCCGTGGAGACGTATGACTACATCAACCAAACGCTTCCGTTGTCGATCTACAAGGGTACGTAGATCACACTCTCTCCTCTCGTTGATATGCATCACCATGATCTTGCGTGAGCGTAGGAATTTTTTTGAAATTACTACGAAACCCAACACTAGTTTTCATTGTAATTTTATTTTTGAGGGGCGAGCCGTCAATGGTGAGGCCCATAGTTTAGCTAAGCACTCTCTTACTCTCGGTCCGGGACGCCACGTTTGGTTGGCCAATCCCCACGATCCGAATTGTATCCCACTACATCAATAAAGCTTAGCTTATCCCTAAAAACAACGCACGAAGCGAGACACGGCCGAGCGGGCGTCTGGTTAGGCGCGCGACTCGTCTGCAGCCACTGCTCGTCTCCCTCCCCAATCCCAAATCGATCCCCTTTCCCCTCTTCGAGCACTGCTCCAGCGCCCAGGTCCGGCCGGCCCTCTCCTGCGCCGCCGTCTGTGTGAGATTTCTATTGAGCCAAGGCTTGGCATTTAGGGGGCATGATGAAAGTGAAGACTCGCTAAATAAAGGAAATTTCCTTGAGCTTCTAAATTGGCTAGCAGGAAATTTTGAAGAGGTTGATAGGGTTGTTCTCAAGAATGCTTCACAGAACTGCAAGATGACTCACCATGATATACAACAAGAGGTGATCAAATGTTGTGCACAAGAGACTACTAAGGCCCTGTTTGGTTTAGCTTTTATCGACGGAGCTACTTTCTTGCATGGCAGCATTTTGTCCACTTCATCTATTTGCTGCTTGGCACAAGAGAAGTTGGTTAGGCTTGCTACAAAGTTTTATGCTTCCGATTTTACAAGTGATGAACTGGCAAGACTTCCATGGCAACTAAACATGTATGTTATTAATGTGCGTAGAGATGAAAGGTTTCAAAACCTGAAAAATCTGTGTCGGCTTTCAGTTATGCTTGTTGAGACAAACAAGCATGAACTATATCATATTGTTTACAAGCTTCTTAAGTTGGTATTGATTCTCCCAGTAGCTACTGCTAGTGTTGAAAGGGTATTCTCTTTAATGAGCTATGTGAAGAATAAGTTAAGGAACAAAATGGGTGATGAATATTTGAACAATTGTTTGGTTACATTTGTTGAGAGAGAATTTTTCAATCAAGTGAAGGATGAAGATGTCATCAATCTCTTCCAGAAAGGCGACCGCAAAGTTATATTGTAAGAAGGATATCATCACTTTATCAATCAAAAGGTACTTATGTATTCATGTTGTTATGGTCTGATACATTGAAATATTGCTACTGCCATTATCCTAGTGTTGTTTTGTTCATATATTGCTTGTGGTCTGTTGTTTGGTTCATATACTATGTTTAGAGCAAAAAAAAAAAAGGTGAATACCCAGCCTTCATTTCCTGGAGCCGCCACTGTTTGAACGTTTCGGCAGTACCTCTCAACAACCTGAAAATAAAAACGCATGAATGATCACTGTTGATGAAGTAGGCCAGCATTGATCTTAACACATTTGCAAGCTGACAAGTTCTTGTACAATGGATAGAGAGCTGAAGGCACTAGACAGCCAAGAACTAACGACTCACAGCCAGAGTCGGTTTCAACAGAAACAAGGCAGTGACAGCCAAGAACATCTCTCATGCTCATTTAAACCAAAGGAAACCAACAGAAGAACAAAATCAGCAGTGAGCTTATACTCGACCGAACAGAAAGAAACCCTACACAGTGGCATGCCACCGTGTCGTGTTATTATTTTTCTGCTGCTTTGTTACGGTGTCGTCTTTTTTCACCTAAAGGAACAGCGACGTTCTTCCTTTTGACACCTCTGGAAGTTCCAAAGCCCCTGGGCCAAGACAGGTTCTGAAAAAGGAATAAGTGAAACTTCAGAGGGAAACACTAATGATGGTAAGAGTGGCATGCACAGAAATGATTCACAGGGACATGTTTGGCATAACACAACAAAGAGCTCAAAAGGTTCATCTGCACCAATTGTCATAAGCAAGTATAACTTGAAACAAAAGCTACCTCGTCAGCTGAAAGCTCCACACCTGCAAAGTTACCGTCTTCAGACGCTGCCCACTTTAGCTATCCGGGCAGCATATATCGCATCAGCTAGTACTATAATTGGTTCATGTTGACCTAGTACAAGTTTTGAGGACATTAGAAGTAAACATCAGCGCCTCTAGGTGAGATCATTGCATCAAACGAGGTAAAAGTACATCACAAACAAATTCACCGTGTATTTCAACCTATTATATGTATGAGAATCTACAACAAACTTAAATAAAACAACCTGAACCTTACGATCAGGTTTTAGTCGCAGTGAACAGATGGAACATATATATTAAACTGTGCACTAATTTGTCATTTTTTCTATTTAGTACATATTTCGATGGACACGTCTGATCTATATGTATGAGGAAGTATCACTTCTTCGGAAAAGTGTCTGATGTATAACAAAAGAGAACTGTTTTTTGTTCGACTGCTTAGGCTGGTTAGTTATGTTGTTTGTCTTGCAGGATTATCTGGTGCAGTTTCACGTGCTAATACTTTCACATTTTCCGTTCACTCCCAATTGGAAGAGACAAGAAGCCATTTGATTTCCAAGGGAATTAGCATCTGTACGGCATTTCACCACTATGAAAAATAAACTTACTTGCATAGCTAGAGCAAAGCCATAATTAATTATGCCTTCTCTAGCTTTAGTTCACCGTTCACGTATAAAAATCTAAATAAATTGGTAGTTTCAATAAAAAAAAACTTCATTTCAGTGCTTAAAATTACAAATAGCATGCTTCTTCGGTTGATGCTAGAAGTGTATATTGTGTGATCCTGTAGCATGGACTGAAGTGCCATGAGTGTTGTGTAAGAAATACTACAGCCATCCAAAGTTAATTGAACCGTTCTCTGTTTCAAAGTTAATTAAATCGCTCTCTGTTTCAAATTGTTTCGTATTTATCAGCTGAATTTGTATATGCCTATTGATTGTTGATCTACCAGATGTACAGTGACTTTTTTATATATCTGAATGGTATTAAGTTCTACCCAAGCAGAAGTGCTGTTACAATTGGACGGCCATCATTGCCGCAAAAACTGTAAGTTAGTCTATTCATTTCATATGATTTATTTTACTGGGGTTATTACTGGGGTTAGCGAAACATATAATAAGGATACAGAAAAACAATGTATGGATCATTCTGCTGCTAGAAAGTTGCAAGATGTTCCAGGTTTCAGCAACCTATGCTTGTCAGGATCACTGAAAGTTCGATTGTAATGTACTACATCTTGGCCGTTCTAATTTTTCTCCGACATTGTACTCCCTGATTTAGTACAAAAGTTACAAATCTGTACTAAATCAGTGACACTTATTTTAGGACGGAGGGAGTATTTGATTGAGATCATGCGTGATGCGTCAGCGAGAAACTGGCGCAGCGAAGTGCCACACCATAAGCTTCTACTGTATGCTATGGTCCATGGGCTTAACAGAACAATTCTTCCACTTCATTGGTTTAGTATACTCATGTCATTCAAGAAAAAAATGGTGTGCCGTATATAGGCCATAGCAGCCATCCAAGCATATAGCTTGATTACATCAGCAAACTGACACCTCAATGGCTCCATCTATCCACTGAAACATCCAAGCAAAATTCTGAAAACCAGATAATGGAGTTGGTACACATGGCAGAAGACGATCTTCTCAACGAGCACTATTAATCCACAAATATAAGAGCGAGAATCATGTTGAGGCACAACTTTCGCTGTTGTGCATTGACTCTGCATTCAGAGGTGAAACTAGTTGGTCAGTATCTTGCGTCCAACAAGTGGAACACTATACACACTAACATCATAAAGAAAAATGTCAAATCAAGATCAACATTATGTAACTAGAAGAGAATAACTTCTTTTGAAAACATGTAACTAGAAGTCTAGAACTATATTTATTTGTCACCACTCGCAAATTTGAAATGAATTCCTGAATATATTGTACTCCCTCCGATATCTGAAAAGAAGACATAAATTTTGTTCTGAAGTCAAACAGTGCAAAGTTTGACCAAGTTTGTAGAAAACAAGAACTATGATACCAAATTAATATTGATATATTCTTTTCATATGCCTATGATATTGCATTTTTCTCCTCTCGGTGTTGGACCATGAAAATCAAACAAGATAATTAACTTTGGTAGTTTGGTTAATCTATAAACTTCTTTATAGGCTACTAAATACTAGTGGTGCGGGTATAGTGAGTAGAATCACCGCATAAAAAAGGGAAGTAAGGCAAGGAAGCCTGCATAGACTAGAAAGTTACAAAAGAAAAAGATATGTAGCATCACAATGATCATTTATACAAACAAACTAAGAAGGCAAGAGCAAGCTAATTAGATTAAGTTGACATACAATAAATAATTGATATGTTAACGACGTATTCAAAATGACACTGAGTTGACACAGGTATAAAGTTTTTTTAAAAATAGGCATAAGACAGACACTAAGCTGAGAACAGTATACTTATTATTTCAACGAAATATAGGCATAAGGCAATCAATGTGCAATCCACAATAAAAGTCTATTTTCCTTGAAAGAGGGTGAACACCCGGGGCTCGATGGAGTACATCTACAAGCATGGAAATCACACATGAAACCTGTAGAAAGTTATGGAAGCGTCTCAACCCTCCAACAGGGAGAGCCCGCAGGTTATATTGATCGAGTGAGGGTGTCTCACGAGGAGTACAGAAAGGTTCGGTTGGAATTCAACCAACCAGAGATATTACAAAGAGAGATAGGGACAGAAGGTTAAACAGAAAAGGACTCTATCTATGGCGCAAGACAAGTCCTTACTGTCAACTACTCCCTCCGTTCCTAAATACTTGTCTTTCTAGGCATTTCAACAAGTGACTACATACGGAGCAAAATGAGTGAATTTACATTCTAAAATATGTCTACATACATCCGTATGTAGTAGTCATTTGAAATGTCTAAAAAAACAAATATTTAGGAACGGAGGGAGTATATCCCTACAATATCTCATGTTTAACGGACGCGGAGGAATTGATCACGAGCACACAGGCTCTCGGAATCTATCCCACTCGATATGTCGTCGTGATTCGTTTTACCAAACACACGTGACCGCTGCAGGGCCCAGCAGACGAGGTGGAATAGAAAAAGAAAAGGAGAAATTCTCCTGGACGGAGGGCCAGAAAGGCATGTCCATTCGAGGCCGTCGCGAATTGGCGTCGGAGCCGTCGCTCGGGTCGTCAGCGTATTCCTGATCCGTGGATCAGTCTCCGGTAACGACGTCACTGGGTTGGAGTAAATGCGATATGGGTAGCTGGGTGTAGCTTGCTCCTACCTCTCCCCGCTGCCGCTCTGGTTCTATCGAGGGCGGCTCGGCGGCGAAACCTAGGGTTGCTAACTCTCTCGTCCAGCGCGCATGGAGTTCTTGATGCAGCCATTCAACAGGTGCGAATCTATCCATGTCTGTGCTTTCTCGCCCGCGATTTGGGTTTAGAGATTCTGGAGATCTAAATCTTAGTGCTGCCGGTGTGTGTGCAGTAGAACTCATAAGCCACAGGCATCTGAAAACTCCATAGAGCAGATTGATCCAAAGACCCCTGGCTGGACACGAAGGTATGAAATTTAGGCTCGCACACAAGTGCGTATAAATGAAAAAATGCTTCAGAACGAATCTCTGGCGTATGTTATAAGATGAGGACACAACTAAATTTGATAAACTGCGGAAAAATAGTTGTGGTTGTCATGATCGCATTGTGTGCAAGTGCAAGAGAGGTAGTGTATTACAGAAATTGAATACTACAAATATAATCAGCAAGGGACAGTAAATATATTCAGTTTTCCTAATTTTCAGTCATCTGTCTTTCAATTCGCTTCAGGTCGATTTTTGTAACTGTCCGATCCGACACGAATCACAGTGCACCGCTGTGCCTCATTTATTCCTCTGCCCGTGCGCGTGTCGGGCTTGTTTATTCTTGGGCTTCATTCGGCCATGAGCTCTTCAGTTCAATTATCAATTATAGTGAATCTTCAGTTTAGTTCAGTCTCCAATTTCAGTCATATTCCGTTAAATTTCTTCAGTCATATTCAGTTCCTCTTTGTTCTCCAGTCTCCCAATTAGCTTGCCTTCAGTTTTGTGTAGGTCTCTGCTTCGATCAATGAAGAAATTCATCATCAATCTTCTGTAGGTGTGTCCTCATTTTGTCCTATGGTGTTCGGTCTTTCATTCTATCATTAATCTTTTCTTCATTAGCTTGCCTTTAGTTTCAGGGTTCTCTGTTTTCCACTGTTATTCAGTCTTGTCCTTTTTAGCCAATGTCTTCGGTTAATTCTATCATTAATCTTTCTTTTTCAGTGTTTCATTTCGAGTGAATTTGTCTTCCAGTGCAAATTATTTTAGCCCTATCCTATGATATTTCCAGCCTTCTTCTTAGTGGATTGTTCTTCAGTAATCTATTTCTTTCTTCAGTCTTCAGTTCAAGTGTGGCAACCATGCATTAACTTCTTATTCAGATCACTATTTATCATTATAGATCAGGGTATGTGTGTGCAGTGTTTAGTTTTCAGGTTATTACAACTACTTGTCAAGAGAAGCATTTAGCTCGTCACGGTTCAGTTTAGACATTATCTTCAGTTTTTGAGACATAAGATTCTGTCCTGTTTTCTTTTAAGAGCACAATTGCTGATGCGGATGCCGTGAGAAAGATATAACAGAGCTAGTGCAGCTCAAATGACAAACTGCAGCTCATATATAACAGATCCATCTACGTATATTTAATTATTCTTCAGTTCCATCTCAAACTATTGCGTGCACTAAGCCACCCCGACGGCTTAGTTTAGTGCAGATAATTTGCAGTAAAATACTTTATATTTTAGCATGGTTTTACTTTTTTTCTCTCAGCTTGGTTTAGTTCTTAGTATCAGTTAGCGTGTTTTAAGTTATTTGTATCAGGCATCAGTCATGTTTCTTCAGTCTGGTTTCTTCATAATTCATTTTACTTTTGTGCTATTCATTTTATTAAAAATAATTTGTGAGTTGGCAACTGACATTTTTTTTACTTCTCCTTTTAGACAGACGGCAAAAAGACCAGAAATAACCTTTTAAGGTAGCTTCCAGCCTGACAACCACCCCGACCGCAGGCATGGTTGGGCTACGCCTTGGGGGAGGTATCATAAGCACTGTCGTGTATAAGACAGTAGCAGATGGTCGTATCGCCTTCAACAAGGATGGGTGTGGTAGGAATTCATGGAGGAGAACGACCTAAAGGTTGGCAGAGCGGTGCTAATCACCATCAGGAACAGTGCACTGGACGAACTGACACATGATGGTTGTCGTCAACCCGATCTAAGATGACCATCAGGGTCAATGCTAAAGTTGTCACCGCCTTTTGTTCTGCTGTGTGTTAACTATGTGGCGCCGCAGTTTGATGAACTATGTTTGTTTTCTCTTATTTTGTTATTGCGGTGGTATGCACCGTCAAAAAGTATGTAATATGGAGTCTGAAACTTTTTTTATGATTTCGTGTGGTACTTGATTCATAGGTTATCAGTATTTCCTAGTATCTATTTTTTCCAGCAATTTCAGTTCTGCTACGACCATAGTTTTTGCCTTTTTCATTTTTGATGTAGGTTCTAAATGCTAGTCCTCTGTTTATCCAGTCTTAATTTTATGTCATTGGTCAGTTATTAGACTCTTTTTTGTTAATGTCAGTATTTAGTTTTTTTTTGTCCATTCAGATGTGGTTTTTCCTATGTTCTTTAGTTACTTGGTGGAGGGCTGGAACAGGAGAGGCTGTGTGTTTAGTTTTCTTCAGCTTTGTTTTTCTTTTTGGAATTTTTGCACCAAGCATTTCATTGCTGGGAGTAACTTTCAATTATCTGAAATTCAGTATACTATCAAAGGACCCAAGTAAGTTCCCCTCTTACTCGAAGCACTCAAAACACTGCTATATATTCATTTTTTTTAATTCAGCGCACTAACATAAAAAATATTTTTATCCAATCCAGCATACAGGGAAAATGGAAGCTCAGGCAAAGAAGCTGGATGCTCCTTGTGCCAGTCCTCAGTCTGCTATGCCGGTAAAATCTAATCCTCCCATCATTGTTTTTTATTGAAGTTATTTGTCAGGTTTTCAGTTTCTATATGTTTTATTTTTTAGAGTTTTTCTATGTGTTTTTTATCAGTATGCAGTACAAGTAGTAACCTCATTTTGAGTTTAATCTTCACATTTTTGTTGCCACAGGGGTAATCTGCCACTAGTACTCATCATTTTGTTTGAAAAGAAATGGGAATTTAGATGCAGTCAAGTTCTTGTGTTTTCCAGTTTTTGTTTTGAGTCCTTTTTTTTTCTTTTTTGATAAGACATACATAGCAGTAGGTGTTACCCATGTGCTCTCCTTTTTTGTATAGAAATGGGAGGAATTCACATTTACTTTTCTTCTTTTTCAGATTTTTTCATCTATGTTTTTTCAACCTACTAAGATTATCTTCTCTGTTTCAGTATTTTTGTTCTCTGAACTTTCGGGGTCAGTGGTGGAAATGAAAGGCTTGGACTGGGGTACTATACCAGGGGAGGTCGGGGGCTGTAGCATGGCCCACTGACAGGGGAAAGTAGGGAAGACGTGAGACTTTTTTTTGTGTGTTAACGGGTTGGCTGGGCGGCCCGTTAGGTACAGGACGACACGCTAATCAATCGAAGGCAAAGAGGCCGGTGTCGACCTGATCCCAGGAAGGAAATTGATGCTTTTTTTAAACTGAGTTTAGACCGAGTACTCAGTGTAGACACCTGTCAAACCATGTTTGGAACAAAAATGGCCTGAAACAAATATAAAAACAGACGTCTGATGTTTAGTCACTCCCAATATATTAGGCTTGAATATTTCTGTAGGATAGAAGATGACTGGTAGTTCTTGATGCTTACGTCATGCATAAAAAAATGGATTCCAACAATTGACATGCAGCAAGTAATTTTGAAGCTGTACATAAGTTGGAAAACTCTGATTGTCTGTAATGAATAATTGTGTTCAAAACGATTTATGTTATATTTCAGAGAGAACGCGTCGTACGAAGGGCTGAGTAACAACATAACAAGATTCTGCATGATTTGTCGTCGACAGGGACACAAGCGGACAACATGCCCTCATCACGGGGATGTGCCAAAGCAGCCATGGAAGCCAGGGAGATGTACAAATTTCCGTGTCGAAGGGCATCGCCGAAACAACTGGAGGAGGAGGTCGTATGGATCAAAATGGTTTCTTTCTCACTGGATCTAGTGTCACCAGCTCCAAAGACTGCTCGCTGGGTGGGTTGCTGGCGATGTAGGTAAGTCTGAACTTAGCCCTGCCAGCTTAGAAATCTACCTCTTGATCTTCAGAAGCCCATCGCTTGTGCATCTCAGGAAGGTGCAGCTTCAGAGTCATCAGTGAATCAAGGGACACAATCTCAGCCAAGCAATCCAAGTGTATATCTGGGCGCTGCAGTCCTTGCATGGAACAAGAGGCAAAATCTCGTCATAGCCTACGGACGAGGACGATGCAGACATGGCTAGGAAGAGGTGGAGCTGCTGGCAATGGCTCGAGTGGGTTCTGGTGGAGCTGCAGAATGGGTGAGGTGTCGCCTGGATGGAGGAGATTATGAAGGAAACAATTCCTTACTTAACACTATCTTAAATTTCGTTTCCTTATTTGACACTGAAAAACTTTTCTTATGTAACAACGAGTCTAAATTTTATGCCTTTTATAACACTTTCGTCTATTTTGAGCCTAAATGACAACTGAAAAGATCCTTTTGCCCCTCATGTGATATGTGTGTGTGCGGGGCAATAACACACGCACGCAACATCAGCGCGAGGGCAGTAGCACACACAACACACACAGCAGCACGCACACACGCAGCACACACACACACAACACACTCACAGGTAGCAGCACACACGCACGCAGCAACACACACAGCAAAGTAATATACATCCAGTATTGTAGTAAGTTCTTTCAAAATTATATCATACATGATTTTCTCCTTCATAAACTCCGCCACATCAGAAAAATATTCCTGCCTCCGCCACTGCACGCACCACGCATGCACACAACAGCATGCACGTACACACGCAGTAGCAAACTCACACACAGCAGCACGCGCGCGTGCACACACACACACACATGCAGCAGTAGCACATACATACGCGCACACAAACAGACGCAACATCACAGGCACGCGCACACAAACATACCACATGAGGGCAAAATGGTCATTTCAGATGTCATTTAGGCTTAAAATGGACATAAGTGTTATAAAAGGCATAAAATTTAGACTCCTTGTCAGATAGGGAACACATTATTTATCAATGTCAAATAGGGCATAAATTTTAGACACGGTGTTAAAAATAAGGAATTCTCTCATTATGAAGAGGAGGAGCGTGTTCATGAAAATTGGTAGCTCCAACTGATGGATGCATTAATGAAGTAGGTGCCGGCGTTAGTCCAGAATCTGGGCAGAACCAGCTCATATCGTCAGCGTATCCTGATCCGTGACGGGGATTTCTGACGGCTTAACCAGAAGTCCTTCCGACTGGTGGGCCAAAGGCCACAATAAAAAATCCAGAATCCAAAAATAGAGCTAGACCCACACTGCTATTGCTGTGCATCACGAGATAGCCATGTGGTATAGATAAAGAGAGCACTGCAGCTCGGGCTCACATTAGTACTTTCGATGTTTAACACCCTCTCTTAATCTAAGCTTCTCAAGTTTAAATTATGCTTGAATTCCTCAACGGTCCTGTAGCCAAGGCCTTTGTGAAGCCATCCGCAACTTGATCTTTTGAATGAACAAACCGGATCTCCAATTCCTTGCTTGCAACCCTTTCTCGAACAAAGTGATAATCAATCTCAATATGCTTAGTTCTTGCATGAAAAACATGATTAGCAGAGAGATATGTAGCACCAAGATTGTCACACCAAAGACATGGAGTTCGTATGTGACATATTCCAAGCTCCTTGAGCATAGACTTTATCCCTATAATTTCGGCTGTTGCATTGGCCAATGCCTTGTATTCTGCCTCAGTACTTGACCTAGAGACAGTTGCCTGTTTCTTGGCACACCAGGAGATGAGATTAGGTCCAAAGAAAACTGCAAAACCACCTGTAGACCTTCTGCCATCCAGACAACCTACCCAGTCAGAATCAGAAAATGCACTAACAAGTGTTGAAGATGACTTGCTGAAGGTGAGTCCAACACCCAAGGTGTGCTTTACATATCTCAAGATGCACTTGGCAGCAGTCCAATGAGCTGAAGTGGGTGCATGGAGAAACTGACACACTTTATTAACTGCAAAAGAAATATCAGGCCTGGTGAGCGTCAAGTACTGAAGTGCACCTACCAAACTCCTGTACTTGGTGCCATCCTCTGGATTAAGAGGAACCCCCTATGCAAGGGACAATTTCTCTAAGCTGGAGAGTGGTGTTGGAGATGGTTTACAGCCCTGCAACCCAGCCTTATTCAAGAGATCAGATGCATATTTTTCCTGAGAGAGATGAAGACCACCTTCTTTATTTCTCTTGACCTCAATTCCAAGAAAATAGTGAAGATCTCCAAGATCCTTAAGAGCAAACTCTGAATTCAAATCTTTCAAAAGAGCTGTGATAGCCTCATTTGAGGAACTAGTGACAATGATATCATCCACATAGATGAGTACAAAGATAACTATCTGTGACTTATTGTAAATGAACAGGGATGTATCAGACTTGGGAAGGAATAAAACCAAGGGTGTGCATCTTAGAACTCAAACGAGAATACCATGCACGTGGAGCTTGCTTGAGTCCATAGAGAGACTTATCAAGTCTGCAAATGTGAGATGGTTTGTGTTTATCCTCAAACCCAGGAGGTTGCTTCATATAAACTTCCTCTTCCAGAACACCATGAAGAAACGCATTCTGCACATCTAGCTGTCGGAGAGTCCATCCTCTGGACACAACAACGGATAAAACAAGGCGAATGGTAGCAACTTTAACAACATGACTAAAGGTGTCCTCATAATCCAGTCCATACCTCTACTTAAAACCCTTGGCAACAAGTCTGGCTTTATATCGATCAATAGTGCCATCGGACCTGCGTTTGATTCTGTACACCCATTTGCAATCAATGACATTTCTGCCTGGACGTGATGGAACAAGATGCCATGTATGATTTTTTTGAAGAGCATGAAACTCCTCTTCCATAGCCATCCGCCACTTGGGATTAGCCAACGCCTCATTAACAGTGCGGGGTTCACCTGTGGAAACAGAAGAAACTAAGCCATACTTAGTTTTGTAGTTGATAGGTTGTATGGTGTCGTCACGAAGACGTGTACGAGGCAGTGTGGGGGCAAGTGGAGCCGCAGAAGATCCAGCAGCAGTTGCCAGCGGGTGGCAGGATCCAGATGATCCCGAGGCATCCGAAGCGCCAGGGCCCGCCGGATCGGTTGTGGCAGGGCGAGCTGATGCGGGGATGGGCGAGGCCGCAGGGGATCCGGGCGAGGCCGCAGAGGATCCAGGTGGGTTGAACGGATCTGCATCGGATCCAGTAGTGGGCCCGCCTGGCGCAAAGGACACAAGAACCCACGTGGGGCGCCTGGCGTACGTGTGCGGGACCGGTGCGTACCGCGCGATCGGCTGGTCCCCCGACGCTGATTGGTGTGCAGCGTCTGTGGAGCCCAGTGTAGATGCGGGGCGACACGCGTCACCCGGAGAGAGGCGCGGGGCGGGAGATGGTGGAGGGCCCCGGGCCGCCTGACTCGGCTGCAATCCCGAAGAGGATGCGGCCGGACCTGACGCGTCCATACGGGGCGATCCCGAGGATGATGGAGCTGGATCTCCTGTGTGCATGCTGGAGCCCCCTGATGCACTGTTTGCAACGCCATTTTCTTCGATGATTCTTCCTCAAACAATATACTTAGGAATAATAGGAGATATATGAGTCATAGTTTGGTCAGTACAAGTATCATCACCCGCACATGAGACACCGGAAAGATGAGATGGTAGTAGGAGAATTTCTTTCCTAAGGAGGGCACCGACATTGGGGTGTAGATGTGCAAAGGGAAACCGAGTCTCATCAAAGACTACGTCACATGAGATGTACACACGGCCGATAGAGACATCAAGGCACTTGACACCTTTGTGTTGCGCACTGTAGCCAAGAAAAACACATTGTTTGGAACGGTACATAAGTTTGCGAGCATTATAGGGACGAAGATTTGGCCAACATGCGCAACCAAAAACACGAAGAGCGGTGTAATCTGGTGTGATATGGAGAATACGTTCAGTGGGAGTTTCATGTGAGATAGTGCGACTGGGCTACATATTAATAAGATGAACAACGGTAAGAAAAGCCTCATCCCAAAATTTGAGGGGCATGGAGGGAGAAGCTAGGAGGGCTAAACCTACCTCGACAATATGTCGATGTTTATGTTCAGCAGAGCCATTCTGTTGATGTGCATGTGGGCATGAAACATGGTGAGAGATACCTATATTTTGAAAAGAAGAGTTTAGTTTCTCATACTCACCACCCCAGTCGGACTGTACAACAATGATTTTACTATTGAATTTTTGCTCTACAAGAGCTTGAAAATTGTGAAACACTTGCAACACGTCGGAACGTTTCTTAAGGAGATATATCCACGTATATTTGCTAAAGTCATCAATAAAGCTTACATAGTATTAGTGTCTACCGACAGAAGTGGGTGCTGGACCCCATACATAGAAAAGATAAGTTACACAGGTTTTGTAGAGACACTAATAGACATAGGATATGGTAGTTGATGACTTTTAGCACGTTGACAGGAATCACAAATTTTTTCTGAGTTTCTCTCACCAAGAACTGGGAGATTATTACTACTAAGAATACGATGAACAGTAGCAAACGAAGGATGTCCTAAGCGATTGTGACACCGTTCAGCAGAAAGCTTGATGGCACCATAGGCTTGTTTATTGTATCGACAATACTGCAGAAGCAAAGAGTAGAGGCCTTGCACACAAACACCTCTATGAAGAACTTTCTTCGTGACCTGATCCTTGATAAAAAAAAGAATGGGTAAAACTCTAGAAACAAATTGTTGTCAAGAGCAATACGATGAACATATAACAAAGTTTTGGAAGCATTGGGAATATGCAAGATTTCATTGAGCTCAAGGTTTTTGTGTGGGGTTTTGATAAATGAGTGACTAATATGACTTATCTCCATACCCGCACCATTGGCGGCGGTGTAGACTTGATCATGGCCATAGTATTTTTCATGCATTCTCAGCTTCTCCAATTCACCAGTGATATGATTTGTGGCACTTGTGTCCATATACCAATTGGTATCGACACCATAGCACACATCAGCTACAACTGCAATTTTATTTCTTTGGGAGTTAGGATCATCGGCATAGCGCCAATCACAACCCTTTGCAAGATGATTTGTTTTCTTACAAATTTGGCAATGTCCCTCATAACCATCATACCCTTGGAAGTGACACCCCCTGTTGTTGTTGCTGGGAGGGCGCCGAGTGTTGTTGCCGCCACCAGAGGGGTTCTGGTGATAGTGATCACCACCACCACCACCATAATGGCCTCCTCCTCCATTATTCTAATGGTAGCCACCACCAGAACCGCCGCCTGTGTGGTACCCGCCTCTACTGATGCCGTTGTAGCCTCCTCCACCAGTGTTGTAGTTGCCGCCACCAGGAGCACCGTAGCCATCGCCGTTTCCTCGAGGGCCACCGCCACCGCCGCCCTTCTGGTTGCGGTAGCCTCCCTTGACGGCGTTTGGATGACCCCTGGAAGCAGCATTTGCCGATGACTTGAAGCCACCAGCACCATGATACGTCCATTTTGATCATGTTTTCTTATTGCTATTTATAATGTTTTTATCCATAATAATGCTTTTTGGAGTAATTCTAATGCCTTCTCTCTCATAATTTGCAAGGTACACACAAAGAGGGAGAATTCTGGCAGCTGGAAATCTGGACCTGGAAAAGCTACGTCAGGCCACCCATTCTGCACAACTCCAAACAAGCTGAAGCTTCATAGAGATTTTTTATGGATTATTTAAGAATTATTGGAGCAAATAACTACCAGAGGAGGCCCACCAGGTGGGCACAACCCACCTGGGCACGCCCTGGTGGGTTGTGCCCTCCTCGGCCCACCTCCGGTGCCCATCTTTTGGTATATAAGTCATTTTGACCTAGAAAAAAATAAGGGGAGGACTTTCGGGACGAAGCGCCTCCGCCTCGAGGCGGAACTTGGGCAGGAGCACTTTTGCCCTCTGGCGGAGTGATTCCGCCGGGGGAACTTCCCTCCCGGAGGGGAAATCATGGTCATCATCATCACCAACAACTCTCCCATCTTGGGGAGGGCAATCTCCATCAACATCTTCAACAACACCATCTCCTCTCAAACCCCAGTTCATCTCTTGTGTTCAATCTTGTTACCGGAACTATAGATTGGTACTTGTGGGTGACTAGTAGTGTTGATTACATCTTGTAGTTGATTACTATATGGTTTATTTGGTGGAAGATTATATGTTCAGATCCAATATGCTATTTAATACCCCTCTGATCATGAGCATTTTTATCATTTGTGAGTAGTTACCTTTGTTCTTGAGGTCACGGGAGAAATCATGTTGCAAGTAATCATGTGAATTTGATATGTGTTCGATATTTTGATAGTATGTATGTTGTGATTCCCTTAGTGGTGTCATGTGAACGTCGACTACATGACACTTCACCATATTCATGCCTAAGGGAATGCATTGTGGAGTATCAATTATATGATGGGTTGCGAGAGTGACAGAAACTTAAACACCAGTTTATGCGCTATTCCGTAAGGGACTGGTTGGATCCAAAAGTTTAATGCTATGGTTAGAATTTATTCTTAATACTTTTCTCGTAGTTGCGGATGCTTGCGGGAGGGTTAATCATAAGTAGGAGGTTTGTTCAAGTAAGAACAACACGTAAGCACCGGTCCACCCACATATCAAATTATCAAAGTAGCGAACACGAATCGAACCAACATGATGAAAGTGACTAGATGAAATTCCCGTGTATCCTCAAGAATGCTTTGCTTATCATAAGAGACCATTTTGGCCTGTCCTTTGCCTCAAAAGGATTGCGCTACCTTGCTGCACTTTTGTTACTACTATCGTTACTTGCCCGCTACAAATTATCTTGCTATCAAACTACTCTGCTACTTACAATTTCAGCACTTGCAGACATTACCTTACTGAAAACTGATGGGGAACGTTGCAGAAAACAAAAATTTTCCTACGGTTTCACCAAGATCCATCTATGAGTTCATCTAGCAACGAGTGATCAGATTGCATCTACATACCTTTGTAGATCGCGAGCGGAAGCGTTCAAGAGAACGGGGATGAGGGAGTCGTACTCGACGTGATCCAAATCACCGGAGATCCTAGCGCCGAACGGACGGCACCTCTGCGTTCAACACACGTACGGTCAGCGTGACGTCTCCTTCTTCTTAATCCAACAAGGGGAAAGGAGAGGTTGATGAAGATCCAGCAGCACGACGGCGTGGTGGTGGATGCAGCAGTCACCGCAGCAGGGCTTCGCCGTTCTTTTGCGAGAGGGAGAGGTGTAGCAAGGGAGAGGGAGGCGCCAAGGGTCAAGGGTGTGGCTGCCCCTCCCTCCCCCCTTTATATAGGCTCCCCAAGGGGGGGCGCTGGCCCTAGGAGATGGGATCTCCTAGGGGGGGCGGCCAAGGGGGGAGTGGCCCCCAAGGCAAGTGGGGCACCCCCCCACCCTAGGGTTTCCAACCCTAGGCGCAGGGGGTGGGCCAAGGGGGGCGCACCAGCCCACTATGGGCTGGTTTCCCTCCCCACTTCAGCCCATGGGCCCTCCGGGATGGGTGGCCCCACCCGGTGGACCCCCGGGACCCATCCGGTGGTCCTGGTACAATACCGGTGACCCCCGAAACTCTCCCGATGGCTGAAACTGCACTTCCTATATATAATTCTTCACCTCCGGACCATTCCGGAACTCCTCGTGACGTCCAGGATCTCATCCGGGACTCCGAACAACTTTCGGGTTACTGCATATTCATATCTCTACAACCCTAGCGTCACTGAACCTTAAGTGTGTAGACCCTACGGGTTCGGGAGACATGTAGACATGACCGAGACGGCTCTTCGGTCAATAACCAACAGTGGGATCTGGATACCCATGTTGGCTCCCACATGCTCCTCGATGATCTCATCGGATGAACCACGATGTCGAGGATTCAAGCAATCCCGTATACAATTCCCTTTGTCAATCGGTACGTTACTTGCCCGAGATTCGATCGTCGGTATCCCAATACCTCGTTCAATCTCGTTACCGGCAAGTCACTTTACTCGTACCGTAATGCATGATCCTGTGACCAGACGCTTGGTCACTTTGAGCTCATTATGATGATGCATTACTGAGTGGGCCCAGAGATACCTCTCCGTCATACGGAGTGACAAATCCCAGTCTTGATCCGTGTCAACCCAACAGATACTTTCGGAGATACCCGTAGTATGCCTTTATAGTCACCCAGTTACGTTGTGACGTTTGGCACACCCAAAGCACTCCTACGGTATCCGGGAGTTACACGATCTCATGGTCTAAGGAAAAGATACTTGACATTGGAAAAACTCTAGCAAACGAACTATACGATCTTGTGCTATGTTTAGGATTGGGTCTTGTCCATCACATCATTCTCCTAATGATGTGATCTCGTTATCAATGACATCCAATGTCCATAGTCAGGAAACCATGACTATCTGTTGATCAACGAGCTAGTCAACTAGAGGCTTACTAGGGACATGTTGGTGTCTATGTATTCACACATGCATTACGATTTCCGGATAACACAATTATAGCATGAATAAAAGACAATTATCATGAACAAGGAAATATAATAATAATCCTTTTATTATTGCCTCTAGGGCATATTTCCAACAGTCTCCCACTTGCACTAGAGTCAATAATCTAGTTACATTGTGATGAATCGAACACCCATGGAATTCTGGTGTTGATCATGTTTTGCTCTAGGGAGAGGTTTAGTCAACGGATCTGCTACATTCAGGTCCGTATGTACTTTACAAATATCTATGTCTCCATCTTGAACATTTTCACGAATGGAGTTGAAGCGACGCTTGATGTGCCTGGTCTTCTTTTGAAATCTGGGCTCCTTGGCAAGTGCAATAGCTCCAGTGTTGTCACAGAAGAGTTTGATCGGCCCCGACGCATTGGGTATGACTCCTAGGTCGGTGATGAACTCCTTCACCCAAATTGCTTCATGCGCTGCCTCCGAGGCTGCCATGTACTCCGCTTCACATGTAGATCCCACCACAACGCTTTGCTTGCAACTGCACCAGCTTACTGCCCCACCATTCAATATATACACGTATCCGGTTTGTGACTTAGAGTCATCTAGATCTGTGTCGAAGCTAGCGTCGACGTAACCTTTTACGACGAGCTCTTTGTCACCTTCATAAACGAGAAACATTTCCTTAGTCCTTTTCAGGTACTTCAGGATATTCTTGACCGCTGTCCAGTGTTCCTTGCCGGGATTACTTTGGTACCTACCTACCAAACTTACGGTAAGGTTTACATCAGGTCTAGTACACAGCATGGCATACATAATAGACCCTATGGCTGATGCATAGGGGATGACACTCATCTCTTCTATATCTTCTGCCGTGGTCGGACATTGAGCTGAGCTCAATTTCACACCTTGCAACACATGCAAGAACCCCTTCTTAGACTGATCCATATTGAACTTCTTCAATATCTTATCAAGGTATGTGCTTTGTGAAAGACCTATGAGGCGTCTTGATCTATCTCTATAGATCTTGATGCCTAATATATAAGCAGCTTCTGCAAGGTCCTTCATTGAAAAACTCTTATTCAAGTAGGCCTTAATGCTGTCCAAAAGTTCTATATCATTTCCCATCAAAAATATGTCATCTACATATAATATGAGAAATGCTACAGAGCTCCCACTCACTTTCTTGTAAACGCAGGCTTCTCCATAAGTCTGCATAAACCCAAACGCTTTGATCATCTCATCAAAGCGAATGTTCCAACTCCGAGATGCTTGCACCAGCCCATAAATCGAGCGTTGGAGCTTGCACACCTTGTCAGCATTCTTAGGATCGACAAAACCTTCCGGCTGCATCATATACAATTCTTCCTCAAGGAAACCATTAAGGAATGCCGTTTTGACGTCCATTTGCCATATCTCATAATCATAGAATGCGGCAACTGTTAACATGATTCGGACGGACTTCAGCTTCGCTACAGGTGAGAAAGTCTCATCGTAGTCAACCCCTTGAACTTGTCGATAACCCTTAGCGACAAGCCGAGCTTTATAGATGGTCACATTACCATCCGCGTCTGTCTTCTTCTTAAAGATCCATTTTTTTTCTATGGCTCGCCGATCATCGGGCAAGTCAGTCAAAGTCCATACTTCGTTTTCATACATGGATCCTATCTCGGATTTCATGGCTTCCAGCCATTTGTCGGAATCCGGGCCCGCCATCGCTTCTTCATAGTTCAAAGGTTCACCATTGTCTAACAACATGATTTCCAAGACAGGGTTGCCGTACCACTCTGGTGCGGAACATGTCCTTGTGGACCTTCGAAGTTCAGTAGGAGCTTGATCCGAAGTGTCTTGATCATCATCATTAACTTCCTCTCTAATTGGTGCAGGCACCACAGGAACATTTTCCTGAGCTGCGCTACTCTCCGCTTCAAGAGGCAATACTTCATCAAGCTCTACTTTCCTCCCACTTACTTCTTTCGAGAGAAACTCCTTCTCTAGAAAGGATCCATTCTTGGCAACAAAGATTTTGCCTTCGGATCTGAGGTAGAAGGTATACCCAATAGTTTCTTTAGGGTATCCTATGAAGACGCATTTTTTCGACTTGGGTTCGAGCTTTTCAGGTTGAAGTTTCTTGACATAAGCATCGCATCCCCAAACTTTTAGAAACGACAGCTTAGGTTTCTTCCCAAACCATAATTCATACGGTGTCGTCTCAACGGATTTCGACGGTGCCCTATTTAAAGTGAATGCGGCAGTCTCTAAAGCATAGCCCCAAAATGACAGCGGTAAATCGGTAAGAGACACCATAGATCGCACCATATCCAATAGAGTGCGATTACGACGTTCGGACACACCATTACGTTGAGGTGTTCCAGGCGGCGTGAGTTGTGAAACTATTCCACATTTTCTTAAGTGTGTGCCAAATTCGTGACTGAAGTATTCTCCTCCACGATCTGATCGCAAAAACTTGATTTTTCTGTCACGTTGATTCTCAACCTCACTCTGAAATTCCTTGAACTTTTCAAAGGTCTCAGACTTGTGTTTCATTAAGTAGACATACCCATATCTACTCAAGTCATCAGTGAGGGTGAGAACATAACGATAGCCACCGCGAGCCTCAACGCTCATTGGACCGCACACATCAGTATGTATGATTTCCAATAAGTTGGTTGCTCGCTCCATTGTTCCTGAGAACGGAGTCTTGGTCATTTTACCCATGAGGCATGGTTCGCACGTGTCAAATGATTCATAATCAAGAGACTCTAAAAGTCCATCTGCATGGAGCTTCTTCATGCGTTTGATACCTATGTGACCAAGGCGGCAGTGCCACAAGTATGTGGGACTATCATTATCAACCTTACATCTTTTGGTATTCACACTATGAACATGTGTAGCATTACGCTCGAGATTCATTAATAATAAACCATTCACCATTGGAGCTTGACCATAAAACATATCTCTCATATAAATAGAACAACCATTATTCTCGGATTTAAATGAGTAGCCATCTCGTATTAAACGAGATCCTGATACAATGTTCATGCTCAAAGCTGGCACTAAATAACAATTATTGAGGTTTAAAACTAACCCCGTAGGTAAATGTAGAGGTAGCGTGCCGACGGCGATCACATCGACCTTGGAACCATTACCGACGCGCATCGTCACCTCGTCCTTCGCCAGTCTCCGCTTATTCCGCAGCTCCTGCTTTGAGTTACAAATGTGAGCAACCGCACCGGTATCAAATACCCAGGAGCTACTACGAGTACTGGTAAGGTACACATCAATTACATGTATATCACATATACCTTTCGTGATGCCGGCCTTCTTGTCCGCTAAGTATTTGGGGAAGTTCCGCTTCCAGTGACCACTTCCCTTGCAATAAAAACACTCAGTCTCGGGCTTGGGTCCATTCTTTGGCTTCTTCCCGGTAGCTTTCTTACCGGGCGCAGCAACTCCCTTGCCGTCCTTCTTGAAGTTCTTCTTACCCTTGCCTTTCTTGAACTTAGTGGTTTTATTCACCATCAACACTTGATGTTCCTTTTTGACTTCTACCTCTGCTGATTTCAACATTGCAAATAATTCAGGAATGGTCTTTTCCATCCCCTGCATATTGAAGTTCATCACAAAGCTCTTGTAGCTCGGTGGAAGCGACTGAAGGATTCTGTCAATGACCGCGTCATCCAGGAGATTAACTCCCAGCTGAGTCAAGCGGTTATGTAACCCAGACATAGTGAGTATGTGCTCACTGACAGAACTATTTTCCTCCATCTTACAGCTGAAGAACTTGTCGGAGACTTCATATCTCTCGACCCGGGCATGAGCTTGAAAAACCATTTTCAGCTCTTCGAACATCTCATATGCTCCGTGTCTCTCAAAACGGTTTTGGAGCCCCGGTTCTAAGCTGTAAAGCATGCCGCACTGAACGAGGGAGTAATCATCAACACGTGTTTTCCAAGCGTTCATAACGTCTTGGTTCTGTGGGACGGGTGCGTCACCTAGCGGTGCTTGTAGGACATAATCTTTCTTGGCAGCTATGAGGATGATCCTCAGGTTCCGGACCCAGTCCGTATAGTTGCTGCCATCGTCTTTCAGCTTGGTTTTCTCTAGGAACGCGTTGAAGTTGAGGACAACATTGGCCATTTGATCTACAAGACATATTGTAAAGATTTTAGACTAAGTTCATGATAATTAAGTTCATCTAATCAAATTATTCAATGAACTCCCACTCAGATAGACATCCCTCCAGTCATCTAAGTATAACATGATCCGAGTTAACTAGGCCGTGTCCGATCATCACGTGAGAAGGACTAGTCAACGTCGGTGAACATCTTCATGTTGATCGTATCTTCTATACGACTCATGCTCGACCTTTCGGTCTTCTGTGTTCCGAGGCCATGTCTGTACATGCTAGGCTCGTCAAGTCAACCTAAGTGTTTGCATGTGTAAATCTGTCTTACACCCGTTGTATGTGAACGTTGGAATCTATCACACCCGATCATCACGTGGTGCTTCGAAACAACGAACTGTCACAACGGTGCACAGTTAGGGGGAACACTTTCTTGAAATTATTATGAGGGATCATCTTATTTACTACCGTCGTTCTAAGTAAACAAGATGTAAAAACATGATAAACATCACATGCAATCAAATAATAATAGTGACATGATATGGCCATAGCTCCTTTGATCTCCATCTTGGGGCTCCATGATCATCTTGTCACCGGCATGACACCATGATCTCCATCATCGTGTCTCCATGAAGTTGCTCGCCAACTATTACTTCTACTACTATGGCTAACACGTTTAGCAATAAAGTAAAGTAATTTACATGGCGTTTCTCAATGACACGCAGGTCATACAAAAAATAAAGACAACTCCTATGGCTCCTGCCGGTTGTCATACTCATCGACATGCAAGTTGTGATTCCTATTACAAGAACATGATCTCATACATCACATATATATCATTCATCATTCATCACAACTTTGGCCATATCACATCACAGAACACTTTCTGCAAAAACAAGTTAGACGTCCTCTAATTGTTGTTGCAAGTTTTACGTGGCTGCAATAGGGTTCTAGCAAGATCGTTTTCTTACCTACATGAAAGCCGCAACGTGATTTGTCAACTTCTATTTACCCTTCATAAGGACCCTTTTCATCGAATCCGCTCCAACTAAAGTGGGAGAGACAGACACCCGCCAGCCACCTTATGCAACTAGTGCATGTTAGTCGGTGGAACCGGTCTCACGTAAGCGTATGTGTAAGGTTGGTCCGGGCCGCTTCATCCCACAATACCGCTGAAGCAAAATAAGACTAGTAGCGGCAAGAAAGTTGACAACATCTACGCCCACAACAAATTGTGTTCTACTCGTGCAAAGAGAACTACGCATAGACCTAGCTCATGATGCCACTGATGGGGAACGTTGCAGAAAACAAAAAATTTCCTACGGTTTCACCAAGATCCATCTATGAGTTCATCTAGCAACGAGTGATCGGATTGCATCTACATACCTTTGTAGATCGCAAGCGGAAGCGTTCAAGAGAACGGGGATGAGGGAGTCGTACTCGACGTGATCCAAATCACCGGAGATCCTAGCGCCGAACGGACGGCACCTCCGCGTTCAACACACGTACGGTCAGCGTGACGTCTCCTCCTTATTGATCCAGCAAGGGGAAAGGAGAGGTTGATGAAGATCCAGCAGCACGACGGCGTGGTGGTGGATGCAACAGTCACCACAGCAGGGCTTCGCCGTTCTTCTGCGAGAGGGAGAGGTGTAGCAAGGGAGAGGGAGGCGCCAAGAGTCAAGGGTGCGGCTGCCCCTCCCTCCCCCCTTTATATAGGCTCCCCAAGGGGGGGCGCCGGCCCTAGGAGATGGGATCTCCTAGGGGGCGGCGGCCAAGGGTGGAGTGGCCCCCAAGGCAAGTGGGGCACCCCCCCACCCTAGGGTTTCCAACCCTAGGCGCAGGGGGTGGGCCAAGGGGGGCGCACCAGCCCACTATGGGCTGGTTCCCCTCCCCACTTCAGCCCATGGGCCCTCCAGGATGGGTGGCCCCACCCGGTGGACCCCCGGGACCCATCCGGTGGTCCCGGTACAATACCGGTGACCCCCGAAACTCTCCCGATGGCCGAAACTGCACTTCCTATATATAATTCTTCACCTCCGGACCATTCCGGTAGTCCTCGTGACGTCCGGGATCTCATCCGGGACTCCGAACAACTTTCGGGTTACTGCATATTCATATCTCTACAACCCTAGCATCATCGAACCTTAAGTGTGTAGACCCTACGGGTTCGGGAGACATGTAGACATGACCGAGACGGCTCTCCGGTCAATAACCAACAGCGGGATCTGGATACCCATGTTGGCTCCCACATGCTCCTCGATGATCTCATCGGATGAACCACGATGTCGAGGATTTAAGCAATCCCGTATACAATTCCCTTTGTCAATCGGTACGTTACTTCCCGAGATTCGATCGTTGGTATCCCAATACCTCGTTCAATCTCGTTACCGGCAAGTCACTTTACTCGTACCGTAATGCATGATCCCATAACCAGACGCTTGGTCACTTTGAGCTCATTATGATGATGCATTACCGAGTGGGCCCAGAGATACCTCTCCGTCATACGGAGTGACAAATCCCAGTCTTGATCCGTGTCAACCCAACAGATACTTTTGGAGATACCCGTAGTATGCCTTTATAGTCACCCAGTTACGTTGTGACGTTTGGCACACCCAAAGCACTCCTACGGTATCCAGGAGTTACACGATCTCATGGTCTAAGGAAAAGATACTTGACATTGGAAAAACTCTAGCAAATGAACTATACGATCTTGTGCTATGTTTAGGATTGGGTCTTGTCCATCACATCATTCTCCTAATGATGTGATCTCGTTATCAATGACATCCAATGTCCATATCAGGAAACCATGACTATCTGTTGATCAACGAGCTAGTCAACTAGAGGCTTACTAGGGACATGTTGGTGTCTATGTATTCACACATGCATTACGATTTCCGGATAACACAATTATAGCATGAATAAAAGACAATTATCATGAACAAGGAAATATAATAATAATCCTTTTATTATTGCCTCTAGGGCATATTTCCAACAAAAACTACTTGTCATTTCCTTCTGCTCCTTGCTGGATTCGACGTTCTTTCTTATCGAAAAGAGCTACAATTGATCCCCTATACTTGTGGGTCATCAAGGCTATTCTCTGGCGCCGTTGCCGGGGAGGGCACAACCTTTGGTAAGTGGAATTTGGTAAGGAAACATTTATATAGTGTGCTGAAATTTATTGTCACTTGTTACTATGGAAAACAATCCTTGGAGGGGCTTGTTCGGGGTATCTTCACCTCGTCTAGAACCACAATTAGCTACCCCTCAACCTACTTCACCTACTGAAATATTGAATATGAAATTCCTTCAGGTATGATAGAACAACTGCTAGCTAATCCTTATGCAGGAGATGGAACCGAACATCCTGATATGCACTTGATATATGTGGAACAAATTTTTTGATTGTTTAAGCTTGCAGGTTTACCCGAAGATAAAGTTATGAAGAAGGTTTTCCCTTTATCTTTGAAGGGAAAAGCATTGGCATGGTATAGGCTATGCGATGATATTGGATCATGGAATTGGAATTGTTTGAAATTGGAGTTCCACCAAATTTTTTATCCTATGCATCTAGTTCATCGTGATCGGAATTATATATATAATTTTTGGCCTCGTGAAGGAGAAAGTATCGCTCTAGCTTGGGGGAGGCTTAAGTCAATGTTATATTAATGCCCCAATCATGAGCTCTCAAGAGAAATTATTATCCAGAACTTTTATGCTCGGCTTTCTTGTAATGATCAAACCATGCTTGATACTTCTTGTGCTGGTTCCTTTATGAAGAAGACTATTGAATTCCAGTGGGATCTTTTGGAAATAATTAAAATCAACTCTGAAGATTGGGAACTCGACAAAGGTAAAGAGTCAGGTATTAAACTTGAGTATGATTGTTAAATCTTTTATGGATACCGATGCTTTTCAAAAGTTTAGCACCAAATATGAACTTGACTCTGAGATAGTAGCCTCCTTTTGTGAATCATTTCCTACTCATGTTGAAATCCCTAAAGAGAAGTGGTTTAAATATCACCCACCTATTAAAGAAGAAACCAAAGAACCGGTACCAGTTAAAGAAGAAACTATACTTCATAATGTTGATCCAGTTGTTCCTTCTGCTTATATAGAGAAACCACCTTTCCCTGTTAGGATAAAGGAACATGCTAAAGTTTCAACCGTGGTTAACAAAAGCTATATTAGAACACCTAAACCTGATGAACAAATTAAAGTAGAACCTAGTATTGCTATGGTTAAAGATCTCTTGGAAGAAGATATGGATGGGCATGTTATTTACTTCTGTGAAGAAGCTGCTAGAATTGCCAAACCTGCTAAAAAAGATAAACATAGACTTGTTGTTGGCATGCCTGTCATCTCAGTTAAAATAGGAGATCACTGTTATCATGGTTTATGTGACATAGGTGCTAGTGTGAGTGCTATTCCTTACACTTTATATCAAGAAATTGGTCTTGCTATTCCTTATCATGGTTTATGTGTCATCTCAGTTAATTGGTCTTGCTTCTATTGCTGTACCACCTACTGATCCTTTAGAACAATATTTGCTAAACCATGAAAATGATTTTCATATGCATGAAAAAAATGAAATAGATAAAATTTTGTGTGAACAACGTCCTCTACTTAAACACAATTTTCCTATTGAAACTCTAGGAGGTCCTCCTCCACCTAAAGGTGATCCTGTGTTTGAATTAAAACAATTGCCAGACACTTTGAAATATGCTTATCTTGACGAAAAGAAGATATACCATGTTATTATTAGTGCTAACCTTTCAGAACATGAAGAAGAAAGATTATTGAAAGTTCTAAGGAAGCACCGAGATGCTATTGGATATACTCTTGATGATTTAAACGGCATTAGTCCCACTCTATGTCAGCATAAAATTAATATGAAACCTGATGCTAAACCCGTTGTTGATCACCAACGTCAGTTAAATGCGAAGATGAAAGAAGGGGTAAGAACGGAAATATTAAAACTTCTGGAAGCAGGTATAATCTATCCCATAGCTGATAGTAGATGGGTAAGTCCTGTTCATTGTGTTCCTAAGAAAGGAGGTATTACTGTTGTTCCTAATGATAAGAATGAACTTATTCCACAAAGAATTGTTACAGGTTATAGAATGGTAATAGATTTTAGAAAATTAAACAAAGCAACTAGAAAGGATCATCACCCTTTGCCTTTTATTGATCAAATGCTTGAAAGATTATCCAAGCACACACACTTTTGCTTCCTTGATGGATATTCTAGCTTTTCACAAATACCTGTCTCTCAACCTGATCAAGAAAATACCACTTTTACTTGTCCCTTTGGAACCTATGCTTATAGACGTATGCCTTTTGGTTTATGTAATGCATCTGCTACCTTTCAAAGATGTACGACTGCTATATTCTTTGACTTTTGTGAAAAGATTGTTGAAGTTTTCATGGATGACTTTTCTGTTTATGGGAAGTCTTTTGATGATTGTTTAAGCAATCTTGATCGAGTTTTGTAGAGATGTGAACAAGCAAATCTTGTCTTGAATTGGGAGAAGTGCCACTTTATGGTTAATGAAGGCATTGTCTTGGGTCATAAACTTTCTGAAAGAGGTATTGAAGTGGACAAAGCTAAGGTTGATGCAATTGATAAAATGCCATGTCCTAAAGATATAAAAGGTATTCGTAGTTTCTTAGATCATGCTAGTTTCTATAGGAGATTTATCAAAGACTTTTCAAAAATTTATAGGCCTCCTACTAGTCTCTTGCAGAAGGATATTTCTTTTGTTTTTGATGATGATTCTTTAGAAGCCTTTGAAACACTTAAGAAAACTTTAATTTCTGCACCTATTGTTCAACCACCTGATTGGAACTTGCCTTTTGAAATTATGTGTGATGCTAGTGATTATGTTGTTGGTGTTGTTCTAGGACAAAGAGTTGATAAGAAACTTAATGTTATTCATTATGCTAGTAAAACTCTAGACAGTGCTCAAAGAAATTATGCTACTACTAAAAAAGAATTCTTAGCAATGGTGTTTGCTTGTGATAAATTTAAACCTTATATTGTTGATTCCAAAGTAACTGTTCACTCAGACCATGCTGCTATTAAATATCTAATGGAAAAGAAAGATGCTAAACCTAGACTTATTCGATGGGTTCTCTTGTTACAAGAATTTGATTTACATATTGTTGATAGAAAAGGAGCTGAAAACCCAGTAGCCGATAATTTGTCTAGGCTTGAAAATGTGCTTAATGACCCACTACCTATTGATGATAGTTTTCCTGATGAGCAGTTAGCTGCAATAAATGTTTCTCATGGTACTCCTTGGTATGTTGATTATGCTAATTACATTGTTGCTAAATATTTACCACCTAGCTTTATGCACCAACAAAAGAAAAAACTCTTCTACGATTTAAGCCATTACTTTTAGGATGACCCACATCTTTATAAAGAGGGAGTAGATGGTATTATTAGACGTTGTGTACCTGAGCATGAACAGGGACAAATCCTACGGAAATGTCACTCCAAAGCTTATGGAGGGCATCATGCTGGAGATAGAACTGCTCACAAGGTATTGCAATCTGGATTTTATTAGCCTACTCTCTTCAAGGATGCCGGTAAGTTCGTCTTATCTTGCGATGGATGTTAAAGAATAGGTAATATCGGTAAGCGTCAAGAAATTCCTACGAATTATTCACTTGTTGTTGAACCATTTGATGTTTGGGGATTTGATTACATTGGACCTTTTCCTTCCTCTAATGGGTATGCTCATATTTTGGTTGTTGTTGATTATGTTACTAAATGGGTAGAAGCTATTCCAACCGGTAGTGCTGATCACAACACCTCTATTAAAATGCTTAAGGAAGTTATTTTCCCGAGGTTTAGAGTCCCTAGATATTTAATGGCTGATGGTGGTTCACACTTTATTCATGGTGCTTTCTGTAGAATGCTTGCCAAGTATGACGTTAACCATAGAATTGCATCACCCTATCATCCTCAGTCTAGTGGTCAAGTTGAACTTAGCAATAGAGAAATAAAATTAATTTTGCAAAAGACTGTTAATAGGTCCAGGAAGAATTGGTCTAAGAAATTAGATGATGCACTTTGGGCTTATAGAACAACATATAAAAATCCTATGGGTATGTCTCCTTATAGAAAGGTTTATGGAAAAGCTTGTCATTTGCCTCTTGAGTTAGAACATAAACCATATTGGGCAATCAAAGAACTCAATTATGACTTCAAACTTGCTGGTGAAAAGAGGTTATTTGATATTAGCTCTCTAGATGAGTGGAGAACCCAAGCTTATGAAAATGTAAAACTATTCAAAGAAAAAGTAAAAAGATGGCATGACAAAAGAATCCGAAAGCATGAGTTTAAAGTCGGAGAATATGTCCTTTTGTACAACTCTCATTTCAAATTATTTGCATGGACACCCCTCTCAAAATGGGAAGGCCCATACGTCATTGGGGAGGTTTACCGGTCTGGAGCCATCAAAATAAATAATTCCGAAGGAACTAACCCGAAGGTTGTCAATGGGCAACGAATAAAGCATTATATCTCAGGTACGGCTATTAATATTAATGTTGAAAGTAATATTATCCAAACTATGAAACCGGAAGAACACATAAAAGAGTCCTTCCGGAACACTCAAGAATCGTGAAAATAAGGAGGTATGTGATACGGTAAGTAAACAGACTGCGAAAAATTCGCAAACATATTTTTTATCAGTTTTGGAATATTTAAGAATTTTGGGAATAAAGAAACTTCCAGGAAGCGTCCCCAGGTGGGTTGTGCCCACCTGGGACACCTTCCGTACTCCATTTTTCTACAGTTTGCTTGTCCCCCAAGATAAAAAAAAATCTATATATACTTCCCGAACCCGTTGATCACCGTATCGCAGAGAAATACTCTGTCCTCTTTTCTTGCTATTTTCTGCGTAGACCTGAAAATATGTCTTCCCAAGACTCTGAGGGAGAGAGCCATGTTGCTGATCTCGTCGCAAATCCCAAGTCCTATGGGGATGAGGGGCACTATAGCTGGACCTCCGAAGAAGATGAAGATGAATCAGTTCCTCCCCGGTTCAAAAACGAGAGCATGGGGGCATTATGCAAGAGGATAATAAAACTTGAGATAGATAACGATGAGTTGAGAATAGATAATTTTATTCTCCGATAGAAACTGGAGGAAGCAAAGGGCAAACCTTCCACCTTTTCACCACCACCACTGCCATGGAAATCCAAGGACAAGATCTCTTCTTCATCACCAACATTACCTTCTTCACCACCAAAAGAAAATTGAGTATCGGGTATGGGCACTCCCCTTGGCTTTCGCCAAGCTTGGGGGAGGTGCCCCGGTATCGTATCATCCCAATATATTTTTGCTTTTACTTATTTTAGTTTGATCTTTTGCTTTAGATGAATAAAAGTTTAGTTCGATCCTTTCTTCTTTGAGAGTTTGCTTAGTGATCTATCCTTGTAATCGCGTGCAAGTTATATAATAAAGTTTAGTTTGAGTTTTTGCTTTCTTTACTCTCATGTTGCAAATAAAAGATAAGAAATAAGAAAGGAAAAAGGAAATAAATAAAGAAAAGATTATATACTAATCCTATGATAGGTGATGGCACCACATAATGAAAAGTATAAGTAGAAATTTTTATTATAGATTGACAAACATAGCATTAGTCAATGATGCAACTCATGAAAGAATTAATAAGGAAGAGAAGATTCACATATAAATATACTAGCCTAGAAATCTTTTGTGATTGTGAGCCCTCATCAAAATATTATATGCCAAAATTGTTGACGTTGGACAAGGAAGACAACGTAATGATTTATGTTTGTTCATATTCACATAGAAGTCATATTGTCATGGATCCTTTAACATGTGGTGCTTGCCCCATATCTTTGCTAGCCAAAAATTCTACACCAAGTAGAGATACACTACAAGAAATATGTCAACTTGTGACCTTCTGTTAGTGACCCTGAAAGAATTGGTCATAGATCTATGACCATTTCAGACCAATTGGTCAAAAGTTGTTCGGGGGCTCCAAAACCTAAACTATAACGACCATTTTGGTCAGAAAGGTCGTAATTTCCTTACATGAAATGGTCATAAAGCAGATAGCACTGGTCTGCTGCCTTATTTCTAGCTGATCATGACCAATATAGATGGTCATAACCTTGTAAATTGTGGTGGGTTGCTATGACTAGGCGCCACCTCATCAGTTTTGCCTATGTGTCATGTCCATGTGGCAGTTTTTGCCCTAGGTTGTGAAGCAACCTATATTTCTGTCATTCCCAAAATTCCCAAAAAAATCTCATAAATTCTTTGGGTCATATCTTCATCAAATATGTAAAAATCCTTCCTTGCCTAGTTCAAAACTAATTCAACAATATTCATTTTCCTATTCTATTCACGACAGCACTTTATGAAGGAAGTGCTATTTATATATTCTTGATTGCCCTTGGAATTTTTGGGCACTCTTTTCTATCCAAATCATCACCGCATGACAAAATTCAGCTCCACTTGCCTAGCAAATCTTCCTCGGCAAATTTCCAAAGTTTTTGTCCACCTAGAAGCATTGTGAAGGAAGTACCTTTTTTATATATCGAAATGACATGAAATTTATACAGTTCCTTCATATGCCCAAATTATCACCCTCCTCCAAATCGCAGCTCAGTCAAATCATCTATGTGAGCCCAGGTTCAATTTATATTTTATGGCCAAATTGGCACGTTGCAAAGCAAGTGTTATCTAGACCCCTCCTATTACCCTCAAACTTTTCGGGCACTCTTCCATACCCAAATCATTGCCACATGATAATATTCAGCTCAATTTTCCTAGTAAATCTTTCTCAGGAAATTTTCAAAGTTTCTACGTCGAGAGAAGCTTTGTGAAGTAAGTACTAGCTAGGCTTACCCAAATGATCTAAAAATTTACCAGCGCATGACCATACCTATGTAACTTACCTACACCAAATTTTAGCTCATTTCATTCATCCAATATCTCTCACTAGTTTTCTCAAGTTTCTGTCCATAGAAGAGAATTGTGAAGGAAGTACCACTTTGGCATTTCCAAATAGTATCCATTTTCTACAGTGGTTTCCTATGCACAAATAACCATCCTCCACCTAATGCCAGCTCAATCCGTTCATTATTTTGAGCCGAGCTTCAACATTCGTAGTTATGTCCAGTGTGGTAGTTCGCAAAGCAAGTACCACCGAGGCTCCTCCTTTTGAGCTGAAAATTTGTGAAGACGGTCTTCTTAGTAACTGATCATCCTCAGCCAAAACTCACGCCCATTAGCCATGTACATTTCCCGTACCGCTAATCAAACACTTGGCTGTTAATTCATGTTTGAGCATCGATCGGTCTCCTCGTGAGAATCTTATGTTGTAATTTTCTTCCTAGCACCAACCTAGGGAGTGCCCAACCCACTAGACATGCCTAGGCCGCCCAGAACGCATGGCAACGCCATGGTCACGCGGTGACCACGCGGCGGGCATGCGAGTTTACGCACTCTAGAGTTGGGGCCCTCGGCCACTGCCCAAACCTCTACGTATCGCCAAATGATATAACTATAAATGATATTTGGAAAAAATAAATAGCAAACTATGAGGCAGCTGCAGTTCAAATTTGACCCGCTTCCTACTGAATCGGTGGAAATTTGTGTTTTTCACGAGAGGTGGATCAAAAAAATTTACACCCAACCATTTTGTCAATTGTGCATTAAATATGGCCTAGTATTTTATAAAAATGATTTGGTCCAATTTTGCAACAATTATTTGGTAGTTCCTTCACAAAAAAACCTCTTTTTAGGCACTCGAAAAATGGAAAATGGTTTTTTCGTCCAACGAAAATGAAAACTTCCTTAGGCAACATTGTTTGCCATTCCAATATGCACCCTTGTGCACAATATGAGATCATTTGAACAAACTATGCCATGAATGTGGCCATAAGATTGATCATTTGGCTTGAAAGCCATTGACCTTCACACATGATAGCTCATTTCTGAGAACACTTTTTTAAAATAATTATCGTATTACAAGTTTATTATTTTTCCCAGAAACTTAATCACATATAATGAGACAATGCGAAGGTTTTCCAATTTTTTGATTTTTTTAATTTTTTATGCCCGTTTCAAAATGCGGTCAAAACGGCGGGAATGACCGTTCCTAGCTAGTGGTTGAATCTTGGAATTTTTTTGGTGTTTCTCTGATTAAATAAACACTTATGTACCTAGAAATGATTTTTGGAAAATATAAATAGCAAACTATGAGGCAGCTGCAGTTCAAATTTGACCCGCTTCCAACTGAATCGGCGGAAAATTGTCTTTTTCACGAGAGGTGGATCAAAACTTTTTACACCCAATTTTTTTCTCAATTGTGCATTAAATATGTCCTAGTATTTTATAAAATTGATTTGGTCCAATTTTGAAACAATTATTTGGGAGGACCTTCACAAAAAACCTCCTTTTGGGCACTCGAAAAATGGAAAATGGTTTTTTGTCCAACGAAAATGAAAACTTCCTTAGGCAACATTGTTTGCCATTCCAATATGCACCCTTGTGCACAATATGAGATCATTTGAACAAACTATGCCATGAATGTGGCCATAAGATTGATCATTTGGCTTGAAAGCCATTGATCTCCACATGTGATACCTCGTTTCTGAGAACACTTTTTAAAAATAATTGCCGTATTACAAGTTTGTTATTTTTCCTGGGAACTTGGCCACATATAATGACACAATGCGAAGGTTTCCCAATTTTTTGATTTTTTTGATTTTTTTATGCCCGTTTCAAAATGCGGTCAAAATGGCGGGAATGACCGTTCCTAGCTAGTGGTTGAATCTTGAATTTTTTTTGATGTTTCTCTGATTAAATAGATACTTATGTACCTAGAAATGATTTTTGGAAAAAATAAATAGCAAACTATGAACAAGCTGCAGTTCAAATTTGACCCGCTTCCAACTGAATCGGTGGAAATTTGTCTTTTTCACGAGAGGTGGATCAAAACTTTTTACACCCAACCATTTGGTCAATTGTGCATTAAATATGTCCTAGTATTTTAGAAAATTGATTTGGTCCAATTTTGCAACAAATATATGGTAGGTCCTTCACAAAAAAAGTCATTTTGGACACTCAGAAAATGATTAAAAATAGCTAGAAAGATCAGAAATGCATAGAAATTAGTCCTTATCCATAAACTGTGGTCTAACTCTAGTGAAAATTTGTGTGGTGCCATTTTACAAAATATTTTTGATAGCTACTTCACAAAACCCTTTATTTTTAGTACTTAGATAATTTTTTAAATCACTGGTTTTTGAACCAATCAGGACTCTTCCCATGGATCGATGACATGGAGCCCATCCATCCATCCATCTCTCCATCCCACATCCATCCATCCATCTATCTACAAAAAAAATAAAATAAAATGAAAAAGAGATACCCCCACCCGCAGCCCAAACCCTAGGTCAGATCCCATCGACTCCCTCCTCTCCTCGCAGCCGCCGCCACCTCCTCCCTCGATCCAGTCCTCTCCCCGGCCTCCTTTCCCTGATCCAGTCCTCCCCCCGCCGCTCCCACCCACCGCCGACCTCGCAGCCCTCCTCACCACTGCCGCCGACCTCGTCCCTCCCTTCCCTCACCATCTTTCCCTACCCTATGCCCCAGATCGAGTCGAGCAGGTCCGCCGACGCGCTAGGGTTCCGTTTGGTCAGCTTCGCGCCGGCTCTCCGTTTGGCCGCCAGGGCAGCGCGGGCGGTTACATCCTCGACAGGGATGACTACATCCTCGACAGGGGCGACTACATCCGCCAGGTCGCCCGCCAGGGCGGCGCGGGCGGCGCGGCGGCGGTGTTGGCCAAGACGGGGGCGGCGCCAATGAAGCGCGTCAAGCTGCTGCTGCAGAACCAGGCCGAGATGCTGCGCTGGGGCGCCCTCACGCGGCCCTACCGCGGGATCACCGACGCCTTCGCCCGCGTCCTCCCGCTCGCTCGTCGTGGGTACTGGCGGAGGAGAAGAAGGCCCACCGAGAGGCCCTCACCGACTCCCTCACGCGCGCCATGGTCGAGCTGGGCTTAGCTGATGTCCGGCTCCACGAGCATGCGTCAGGAGATGAGGTGCTCCTCCTCCTCAACCACACCGAGGCAACATCGGCGTGCTTCTCCTCCCCCATGGGCTTGGTGAAGGTACGCATCATCCTTCCCCTCTCTGCCCTCATCTGCTCGCTCTTATCTCCTCTGACCCTTATCTCATCTCTGTCCTAGGTGAGGGCACGCCGGACTTCTTCTCCAACCACAAGGATCTTCTCCTCCATCGGAACAAGGACGACCCCGGTGGCCTTCCCCCGACGGATCTGCATCGCCTCGCTGGTGCCCTTCTGCGGCCTCCAGCGCATCTCGCCGCGTAGGAAACCGCATCCCCTTTTTGCTTCGCTTTGCTTGCTGCTGCAGTTAAGTTGCGCGCTGCTTGTTATGTTGGGCCGCACTTATTATGTTCCACTACAAGGAAGGGTCCGGCACCGTGATCTCCATCTAGGATATCTGTTGGAGTCGGGCCAGATCAGGGGAATCACCTGATTGGTAGTCATAGAGTGTGTACCGAGTTAGGAGTGGCACATAGGTGGTAGCATTGGTAGCTATCACTTTTTATCAGTTTAGGTTATAATCTAGTGTCATATCCAGTTTGTGTTCAGCAAAGAATCCCTAGTACATAAAGGAATTTAAGCTATTGGTTGCAACTTATGGAATCAAGCAAGAAGAGATAGTTAGTCCACTTAGTCTTACCTACACAGTGAATTCTAGTTCACTTGTCATATGGCATAGCTTATTAGCAGCAGCTGCTCTTTATTTCAAGTAGTAATGCGGTAGCCTACTTTGTAAACTAATGATTTGTATGTGTTAAGTTTTCAACCCCGGCAACCCCACTATGGTCACTTGCTTCCTAATCCAACACATCAAATCTCTGAAAGGCTCTTATGTTTTCTGCATTACAAAAGATTGCAAGGCTAACTTCACAAATACTTCCCTTGACTGACATGTGATGTGGTTTCATGCCATGGATGAGCAGCTACACCCGGATGGATGTAGGACGCCCAGCCATGGACGAGCAGCAGCAGCTGGATGGATGTGGTTTCCCTTGCTGCAGGACGTGGGTGTTGGAGAACCAAGTGGCCTTGCACGAGCTCAACCCTGGCGCTCTTCCTAAGGTCCATCTTCCAGTTCCCCTCCCGATGTGATTTTTTTGGATAGATTGTTGTTCCTAAGGTTCATATTTTTTGGACTGTTACTGTTGTCAAATGCACATATTATTATGTTACTCGGTATGTGAAAGATTATTAGCTAGGGTCAATTTCTGCTGCTGCTAGTTAGGATGAGTACAACTACATTTTTTATCTATCTGAAAAATGATGTAAAGATTTACTAGTACTTGCCTTGGTGATATGACACGTCCATGGTGCGATTTAATTAGATTCAGACTTTGATAGGCCAGGGCGTGTGCTTGTATTAGCATGGAACAATTACTACTACTAATTAATGAAGGAAGCACACTTGTTCACATAAAGGAAGATATGTCTTTGTTAATATTAGTGTTCTTGATCTTACCTGATAGAGTTGATGGCCATGCTGCTGTTTTGCCCTGCTTGATAATTCTTTCACTGTCCGGCGCTAAATTACTGTACATTACTAGTAGAAGCCTGTAACACTTGACAAGCATAATATACTAATATACTGTACATTACTAGTAGAATACTTTGGCTCTCATCACAGTGCAAGCAATTCAATAGCAGGGAACGCAATTACTAAACCATCTCTGACTAATCAGCCATTTAAAAAGCATTACTTATTAGGGGAGGGGTGGGTCTATTACTGTGCAACACTTGAATTCTTAGCACTGGCTAAGCATAATATATTTGTACTAATTTGTGTGCTTTCTGCTGTCTTTGAGAATATAAAAGAGCTCAAGTGCTTCAGTTGTCATTGCTGTCTGTTGTTTGATTTGTCAAACCCCAAGTTCAATTTTCACTAGGAATACAGTTGCTCTTGTCAGCGTGCAAGCAGTCCACTAATATGAAATCTGCAAATATTTTACCATCCCTTACTAATCACCCATTTAATGGTTTAACATAGTGCATACATATACTGTAAAATGCTTACATTTTCAGTCTTGAACTTTGGCTAAGATTAATATGGCTCTGATCCTGTAGTGTTTAAAACTGATAATTATGATGCATTGGTCCATATGGCCTTGTTTTTTGATGCATATATATATGAGTTGATAGGCCTTGATCTCAACCTCTCAAGTTTATGTTTCCTTGTGTATAGGTAACTTGTTATTTTTATTGGCAAGCCTGTAATGAATTTATTAGATTTTTGCTCCTATTGCCGTGTACAGTATGTCACAGGCTTGCGGAGCCTGTCATTATTCTTAGTGTGTTGTTGTGATTCTTGAACGGTGTCAATGGTCGTGTACATGTGTCTTTTGTAGTATAAAAAGGGCCACTATCAGCCGTAGGATTTGGATTCATGCTGTGAAGATCATGAATATATATCTTATTTTACTGCTGTATGCCTCATTCGTGTACAGATTCCCTAGCAGTATTTTTTTTCGTCTGCCACTTGCGACTGTCGGGTTCCTGATGTGCTTCTCATGCCCCGCAGACCATTGACCTGTACGTGGTTTTCAACGTGGCCACTGCCCTACTTCAGGTAAAATTTCACACTTTGATGAGGATTCATGAGCCCTGATTTGGGATATACAAGTGTAGCATACTGAGTTCAGGAAATCAATTATGCGGCACGACACCTATTAGGTGATTCGTGAACACACAACCAGGATGATTCCTATCCTACCTATGCTGTGCTTATTGCTTCCAAGCTAGTGATGGCGGTCGCAGGTGCAGTACCTGCTGGTTGTTACTATCGCTGGCAGTTAGTGTTCAACATCTATCGCTTTAGCACCAAGCGACTAAACAATGTTTTGGTAAAGCTTTCAGAAATCAGTTTGCAGTGTTGAATCAGTACACATCTTTTACCTTCAATTTGGTAGTATGAAAAACACATTAGTAAATCTGAGTAACTTTGACATATTTTCTCTATTAACTTGCACTGGATTGGTACCCGTGATTGCCTTGTACTTAATTCTGCTAACACTGATCTTGTTACTGTTAATTTGTTATTGCCATGGTGTTTATGCTGTTTAGAATAAGATCCATGCATCAATTCTAAGTTCTCGTCTCTCTGAAGGGACACTTATAGCTTCTATGACTCAGACTTGTTAACTATTGTTTCTTACTTTGTTAGCTACGACATATATTTCCCCCAGTTATTCTAATTCTTCTCTGATTCATGTAACAGGATGACAGTGGAAGCCATGTTGTTGTTTTGTTTGTTCCCAGCCCTGACTATGGTCGTCGAGCGAGTCCGGCATGTTGTTCATCTAGTAGAGCTTGTTAGGAGTCTGAATCTAAGAACTCACCCTGTTTTTCTTACTTTTGTTTGTTGGCAACTATGTTCATCCAGCGAGTCGAGTATGTTCACGACAGGAGCAGGTAGTTTGTGATCACATGGAAGGAGCTTGTAAAGCAGTACTATATTACAATTGTAGAGCTTGTAAAGCAGTATGGTCTTTTGTATTGGAATGGATAGAGCTTGTATTATGTGATCTGGTTGCTCTTATTTAAGTATCATGTGTGTTTTTGTCTCCGAAAATCTAAATAATGCTTGAAATATGAGTCTCAATTGATGGGACCCACTTACCACAACATGACAAATGGGAACCTATTACTAGAACCTGACAACTGGGACCCATCTGACTAGTGGACCCTTCTTTTGAAAAAAAACTAAATTCGTTTAGACAAAAAGGCCACAACCCAACAATAAAAAGGCTGCAATATTGGGCTTGGCCCATGAACCCAACCAAAAATTGACAGACAGAAAAAACACAAATAGGCCGAATTGTTGGGCTAGGCCCATGTAGAAAATCGAATTGGACCGGGCTGAATCTTGTGCCACATCAGATTGCCATGTTGGATGCCTACATGGCCCGGGGAGGTTGCTAGTGACCAAAACGCCACAGTAGACGTATTTTGGTCATAAACGTCTTCGACCATTCCAGAAGAAAGGTCGCTATAGTCAGTTTATGACGGCCAGCTTTTGACCTTATGTTTTTGGTCACAAAAAGGTCACAAATGGAAATTTGTGACCATTCAGTGACCAATAGTGGTGGTCACAAGTTGACATATTTCTTGTAGTGATACTACTTGTGCACCCAAAAACCCTTAAACCCAAATCTTATTTTCAAGTGTCCACCATACCTACCTAGGGATTGAGCAAGATCCCTCAAGTAAGTTGTCATCGGTGCAAAAAGGCAATAAAAATTGCTTCTAAAAGTGTGCGATCATTTAGTGTAAGAGAAAATTGAGAGTTGCACGAACTTGTGATGGTGAAGAATAAAAGCGACAGACTACATAATAAAGTTTGCTATCACAAGGGGCAATGTAACGTGACGTTCTTTTGCACTAACAGATTGAGCATACAAACAAATAAGCGCATGACAACCTCTGCTTCCCTCTGCGAAGGGACTATATTTTACTTTGATGCAAGAGTCAAAGTTTTTCTCTCTATTCCTTTTATTTTTCTCCTTTGGCAAGCATCATGTGGTGAGGAAAGATCTAGGAACATATGTCCAGTTGATTATGGGTGGCATGAGTTATTATTGTTGACATCACCCTTGAGGTGAGTACGTTGGGAGGCGAAACCATAAGCCCCTATCTTTCTATGTGTCCGGTTGAAACGTTTTGCTCATGTGTACGCGGTGAGTGTTAGAAATCATCGAATACTATATGATGGTTGAGTGTGTGGACTTGCCTAAAGGCTCTGACACTTGACCCTTCTTGAAAAGATGATGAATTGTAGTTGCAAAGTTGACTGAGAACGTAGTTTGTTGGTTTCTAATAGAGTTTTTGCTTTATACTTCGATTGTGTGATGAACTATTACTTATTCATGAGAAGTATATGATAAAAGTTCTATGATAAAAGTCCTATGTTTAAATTTTGTTGCTGTTATAATAATCAACATGATGCTTCTATGTCCATACTTTGTTTTTATCGACACCTCTCTGTCAAAGCATGTGGACATGTCTTTCAATTTCGGTTTTCGCTTGAGGACAAGCGAGGTCTAAGCTTGGGGGAGTTGATACGTCCATTTTGCATCATGTTTTTTTACTGTTATTTATAATGTTTTTATCCATAATAATGCTTTTTGGAGTAATTCTAACACCTTTTCTCTCATAATTTGCAAGGTACACACAATGAGGGAGAATTGCGGCAACTGGAAATCTGGACCTAGAAAAGCTACGTCAGGCCACCTATTCTGCACAACTCCAAACAAGATGAAACTTCACGGAGATTTTTATGGATTATTTAAGAATTATTGGAGCAAATAACTAGCAGAGGGGGCCCACCAGGTGGGCACAACCCACCTGGGCGTGCCAGGGAGCCTAGACGCGCCCTGGTGGGTTGTACCCTCCTCGGCCCACCTCCGGTGCCCATCTTTTGGTATATAAGTCATTTTGACCTAGAAAAAAAATAAGGGGAGGACTTTTGGGACGAAGCGCCGCCGCCTCGAGGCGGAACTTGGGCAGGAGCACTTTTGCCCTCCGACGGAGCGATTCCGCCGGGGGAACTTCCCTCCTGGAGGGGGAAATCATCGTCATCATCATCACCAACAACTCTCCCATCTTGGGGAGGGCAATCTCCATCAACATCTTCAACAACACCATCTCCTCTCTAACCCTAGTTCATCTCTTGTGTTCAATCTTGTTACCGGAACTATAGATTGGTACTTGTGGGTGACTAGTAGTATTGATTACATCTTGTAGTTGATTACTATATGGTTTATTTGGTGGAAGATTATATGTTTAGATCCAATATGCTATTTAATACCCCTCCGATCATGAGCATGTTTATCATTTGTGAGTAGTTACCTTTGTTCTTGAGGTCACGGGAGAAATCATGTTGCAAGTAATCATGTGAATTTGATATGTGTTCGATATTTGTTAGTATGTATGTTGTGATTCCCTTAATGGTGTCATGTGAACGTCAACTACATGACACTTCACCATATTCGGGCCTAAGAGAATGCATTGTGGAGTAGCAATTAGATGATGGGTTGCGAGAGTGACAGAAACTTAAACCCAGTTTATGCGCTATTCCGTAAGGTACCGATTGGATCCAAACGTTTAATGCTATGGTTAGAATTTATTCTTAATACTTTTCTCATACTTGCGGATGCTTGCAGGAGGGTTAATCATAAGTAGGAGGTTTGTTCAAGTAAGAACATCACCTAAGCACCGGTCCACCCACATATCAAATTATGAAAGTAGCGAACACGAATCGAACCAACATGATGAAAGTGACTAGATGAAATTCCCGTGTACCCTCAAGAACGCTTTGCTTATCATGAGAGGCAGTTTTGGCCTGTCCTTTGCCTCAAAAGGATTGGGCTACCTTGTTGCATTTTTGTTACAACTATCATTACTTGCCCGTTACAAATTATCTTGCTATCAAACTACTTTGCTACTTACAATTTCAGCACTTGCATACATTACCTTACTGAAAACTACTTGTCATTTCCTTCTGCTCCTCGCTGGGTTCGACACTCTTACTTATCGAAAAGAGCTACAATTGATCCCCTATACTTGTGGGTCATCTCACCACCACCATGGAACATCTCGATCCGCTGATCGAAGTTTGCCACCAGGGAGAAGAGCACGTCGATGGTGACAGGTTCAGTGCGCACATCGAGGGCGGAGATGATTGGCTGGTAGTCCATGTCCAAGCCCGCGATGATGAAGGAGATGAGCTCCCCCTCCCCGAGTGGTTTGCCCGCCGCCGCGAACTCATCGGAGAGGGAGCGCATGTGCCCGAAGTATGCAGAGGCTGACTGAGTACCTTTCTGCGCATTGGTTAGGGGCAGATCGGATGTTGTTGACGTGGGACAACGAGATGGCAGAAAACATAGCCGCCAGTGCAGCCCATATCGCATGTGAGAATTCAAGCAAGGAAACTTGGACAAGAACTTCTTTGGACAGGTTGCGAAGGAGATAGGCGATGATCTGTTGATCCTGGATCAGCCAGGGGGCATAGGCAGGGTTTGGAACCACCTGGTCCTTGCCATCTTTGTCTTTGGTGGTGATGGTTTTGGGAGGCTCCTCTAGGGTTTGATCTATATAGCCAAACAAGCCGATGCCCATTATCTGGGATCGTGCTTGAGCTCTCCAGAGAACATAGTTCGTCTGGGAGAGGGGCTCAGAGGTGTTGTAGTTGAGGCCGGAGGTGATAGGGACGGCGGAGGATGACATGATGGGAGGGAGGTGATGGGAGATCGATGGAAGCTAGCTAGATGTGATGGAAGGGCCTGCTCTGTATACCATGTAGAAAGTTATGGGAGCATCTCAACCCTCCAACAAGGAGAGCCCGCAGGTTATATTGATCGAGCGAGGGTGTCTCGCGAGGAGTACAGAAAGGTTCGGTAGGGATTCAACCAATCAGAGATATTACAGAGAGAGAGAGAGAGATAGGGATAGAAGGTTAAACAGAAAATGATTCTATCTATGGCGCAAGACAAGTCCTTGCTGCCAACTATATCCCTACAATATCTCATGTTTAACAAAACCATCTTAATTACCGGGAGTACAATCAACGCTGCATTCCACTGAAGGATATGCCATGAAGATGTTGTGTATTTTTGTCCACCAATCATCATTTGGTGTGAACCCTTTTGACAGCTCCACCCTCACTCTGTTAAGCATTGGTGTGCATCTAAATATCACTTTCAAGAAATCAAACTCATGATCCACCCCTTCGAATTCTACAATATCCAGTTTTTCAAGATTGGTCAAGGAGATAGTCTGGGTTCTCCAGTTCTTAGGCTCATCACAAGGACAATGTGGCGGACATCCATCTTCCCTCTGGAAAAAAATGTGACATACACCAATGTGTTATACAATTCATGGCTAAAGAATGTGCCCAGCTAGAGCCTTATAGTTGATCTACAATTTTTTCAACTATAAGAACATCGATAAATTACCTCAAATCTCTGTAGGACAACCTTAAGACTTCGTGCAGCAGTACGAAATGGATGCTTTCCAAGGAGTCGCAACAGAAATGCTCCAAACACATGTCCTGGTGTCATGAGATGCACCTCCAAACTAGAGAAGTGGGTAATCATATGTTTTCTTATCTCCGTTGTAAAGCGGAGCTCTCCATCTGGAAAGGTACGTGGATCGCCCTAAAGCAATTTTTGAAAGGACATTATGATTTATGATCATAAGTGTAATGTTGTAATCAAATTAACCCAGTAAGTAAATTGAGTAGGAGATCAAGGAGACATACCATGGCAACCATGTGTAGGAACATAATATGGATGGGAGGGAGAACCCCCTGTCATCCACTGCTCTTCTCCCTCATTAATCTTGCTGCCATGAGGCCCCAAAGACCAAGTCCAACCCTCACGCCGGAATACATGCACCGCCACGTGACTTTCTCCACAGCTGGTGCCAAGACAGAGATGCCGAGATCGCCACTATTGCGTAAGAACACGGTCAATTGCTTGAGCGCGGGGGCCTCGACGTCGACACGTCTCGTTGATGCGCCGGCGACCTCGTTCTCCACGACGAGCTCCTGCAGCGACGCCGAGCGGACGGTGATGACGTCACCTTGGTAGAAAGCGCGAGGCACCCTGAGCACGCGCAGGCGCGGGCAGAGGGGGACTACGACGGCGAGACGGACAAGGCAACCCGACAGCGAAAGACTCTCGAGCGCCGGGAACTCAGACCGCGGCTCGGGGAAACAGATGAACTCTGCGTCCAGCTCGATGGAGGTGGCGCGGCGGAAGCAGCTAGACAGGTCCACGTTGACGTACGGGTTCTCTAGCTCGTGCAGGTGACTGAAGCAGAACGCCGCCGGCGAGAGCCTCCCGGCGGCGCGGAGCAGCATGGTGACCTGGTTGGTGGGATGTAGGGGCTGTAATCGGTAACTCTGTCTTCTTGCTCGGCCACGGGCCCATGGAGGGCCGCGGTCGACAGGCACTTTTGTGTTGTGGTTCAGGGACGTGGATGTCGAGGAGAGAGAGGGGTGCGCCGGCAGGTCCGAGCGAGGAGAGAGCCGCTAGGAGCGGGCCGGGCATGACGTCTCGGAAGGTGAGCTCGGGGAGGTGGGTCCAGAGCCCACGCCACCGGCGGGAGAGGATGCTGGTGCGTGCGGCCGCGCGGGCGCAACGGAGGCGGACGAGGACCTGGAGAAGCAGGTCCGTCGGGACGGCGCTGATGAGGTCGGCCTCTCCGCTCTGCGCCCCGCTTGGACCGCCTAGCTCCGGATGCTTGCCATGACTGCGTGCTCTGTCCTTGTCCATGGAGCTAGCGCGCCCCAAATGCAGTGCGGGAGGGGAAGAGAGAATGGAAGCGACGTTCGCGCGCGAGAAGACAGGTATAGAGGCACGGGCACCCCGGAAAAGACGAAGAAGAGGCAGAAGGCATGAATGGAATGCGCTGTGAAGCTTACTTTCAGCGAGGCAGGAAAGTCCAACGCGGGAGAGGAAATCCATGCCGAGAGGCAGAATTGGACTGTTAGTAAACAATGGCTATGGCTAAAGAATGTTCAATTGTCGGCAGCGGCGGAGATCTCTATGGCTAGCTAGGCCGGCCGGCCATGACACTTCGTGATTGCTCGATGGAGTTATTTGTTTTTTGTTGCATGCTTAATGGAGTTCTTCGTTTTACACACTTGGCACCAAACATTCGCAATAATGCTAAACATACAAAGAGTTACACGAAATTACACGTGGACTATGATTCTTTCTTTCTAACTTTTAGAGAATGGACCCCTCACCCCCCCTCCCCCAATCTCCAATCAAAACTCACCGGTTTATAAATACCATGTACCATTACCCTCTTGTTTGCTTAGTTGGTCCACTCGGCACGGTGTCCTAGAGGTAGAGGGGACCGTCCTGCTTGTTATAGGTTCACTCCAGGGATTCACTGGATTCCTTTGAGTATATAACATTTATATTCATAATTCTCTTTGTGGGGAATATTCATAGGGCGTGGTTAGCAGTCAATCGACTGAAAACTAGGTTTGGGTCAGTCGGTCATTATGGACAATCGGATGCAAAATCAACAGCCATGACGTCTTCTTCAACCTCCCACCCATCTTCCTCCTCTAGCCACCTCGCGTACCACCGGCCCGACCGGCTGCTGCCACCCCCGCGACCGCCTCAACGCATCCCCTCCCCAGAACCGTTCCCCTACCGCCGGTCTAGCCACCGCCCTCGGCCATCCCTCTAACCCCTGACGATGATCGGTTTTTCTCCGACGAACTTGCACCACCGCCGTGCCCCACCGCCGCCGTGCTGCCTCCCCCACCCCCAACCCTAAGATATATGATGGGGTAGCCTGCCAGAGAGCTTCTTCCTCCCCACCGGCAGTTTCTTCCTTCTAGGGAAATAGAATGACCCAAAAAATCAAAACTCAAGCGACTGTCATGTAGCTACTGTGATATTCATAATATTTTACCACATGCTTTTATGCCCTGTAGTTGTATATCTAGATCAGAAAAAAATGATATATATGTTTTTTCGTCATCTATATGGTCTAGAAATACCCCCCCACCTGTTCCAATTTTTTCCAACACAGTACAACCGAAGTCGCTCACATACACTCAGCCCTATGAATGCACACACACATCCTACTAACGGTGATAAAACCGGCAGATCTTAGGTAGGGGGTCCCAAGGTTGGTGACCAAAGCTAGATGGTAAGAGGAAAGAGTAGGGACATGATGTTACACAGGTTTGGACCCTCTTGATGAGGTAAAACCCTACGTCATGCTTCTTATATATTGATTGTGATGGGGTACAAAGTACAATGTGATCTACCTCGTGATCGTATGAGGGAGTTCTCAGCTCTAAACGGCATATCTGTCTCAATACAGACTAAACCCCATGGCTTATATAGTCACCGGGGGTGTCTAGGGTTGACAAATGGTTGGTTGTAGTCTAGGGATAAGCATGCCGATCCTTAAAACGCATTGTGATGTATACGCCAAGTCTTCGAAGATCTTCATTAGGATTATGGTGAGGAGCAGGCTAGTCAGGACCCATCCGTCGACCACTGGTGGGTCCTCTGCCCGACCCATGAGTGATGGGCCAACATGATGTGCACCCCCTAATCCAGGATACTGTCAGTAGCCCCTGAACTAGTCTTCAAGCCGAGGATAATATGCGTCTCCTTCAGAATAGTTCCATAACTTTGGGTCTTCGGCTTCGCGGATGAGTTCCATCCCCTATGTTGGCTCCCTACTCATGCTCGGTTCCGAGGTCTTCTTGTTTATGCCTTTGACAATCAGATAACGAAGGGTATTTTAACAAGACCTCCCTCCTTGGCATATTTCAATGAGGTCGAGGCATATTTTAGCTTAGCCACGATGGTGGGCCGTAAGAAGCTTGACCAGGTCAAAAATCCTTACAACTTTTTTGGCCGAGAACCGAAGCTTTACCTCCCATGGCAGAGTCAATCTGTCTAATCAATAGTCATTATTGAGGATACCGTGGCCCAAAGCCATTTTTATTGGCATGTCCCATCAATGAAGAGATCGTGCTTCCGTATTTCTAGCGGTGTCATCAACGCACATGCTATAATATTTGTGCGCATAGGATGCATAGTGCATCAGGACGGCGATTCGTTCCCTTCCCTATGGTGGGGTGACCCCTGGTCTTCGATTACCCTATAAAAAGGGAAAAGCTGGTGAATCTAGTTTACCCATGCTTTTACCTTCTGCTCTAGTGCAAAGGACTTGCCGCTATCCAAGTATCTTGAGATCTAGCTCTTTAGCCCTTCTTTCTCCTACTTCTCCTCTGCATAAGATGACTAGCACAGGGAAAAGAACTGCAACTGAAGCCAACAACAAAGGGGGGCAGTGGCTGGTGAGGGCATCAGTCTAGTGGATGTAATCCATATGATGCTCCATCGTCGGATCCCCTCGCTTCTGGTCCGAGTTGCTCCAATGTGGGGGCTTCAAGCCCGAGGACGAAGCGACGGTCCGAGAATTCTTTCGGGGATGGGACCTCTTGGCGAAATGTGGAACCTCTTGTTCGAACACAAGAAGAACTTCTTCCCCGCCAGTGCCGAGGACATTGGTTTAAGCCACACCATCCCTATTGCCGAGGTGATTCTTTATCTTTTTACCCTACTTGAGTTTCATCTTCACGACAGTTCCCTTTCTTCTACATGATAGATGATTGTATCTTTGTTCGACACAGGTTTGGCATGTGTGGGCCGAGAAGATGAAGTCCCCGGCTCCGCTTCCAGGGGATCCCAGGACTCTCGAGCTTGAAAGGATTCTAGTTGAGAATCCTTATGGGGTTCCAGTAAGAGGGAAGGAGAGGAAGGACAGGACAAAGAATTTGTTTGTCCGAGAGGACACCACAGGCACTACGCAGATCAAGGAAAGGAAGAACAGGAAAAGGAACTTATCTTTCTAGGGAGATACCTCAGACACATAATCGACAACTCATCAGAGCTCTTCCTCTCAGCTGAGCTCCACCCACAAAGACAACAGGAAGAACAGGACGAGAATGTGTCCTTCCTGGAAAATATCCTAGATACTGCATTGGAGAGTCATCAAATGTAACACCCACAATGCGGCTATATCTCCCATGTGTTGGGGCACGACTTAGAGGCATAGTTGCATGGTAGGCTTGTCGCAAGAGGGGTAATCTTTACACATCCCATGTACTGAATAAGAAAGGGATAAAGAGTTGGCTTACAATCGCCACTTCACACAATACATAAATAATCCATACATCATCCAAGGTACAATCAAAGGTCCGACTACGGAACCAAAATAAAGAAAGACAACCCCAAATGCTAGATCCCCGATCTACCCAACTGGGCTCCACTACTGATCATCCGGAAAAGAAACATAGTAACGGCCCGAATCCTTGTCGAACTCCCACTTGAGTTCGGTAGCATCGCCTGCACTGGTATCGTCGGCACCTGCAACTGTTTGGAAGTATTTGTGAGTCACGAGGACTCAGCAATCTCACACCCACGAGATCAAGACTATTTAAGCTTATGGGTAGGAAGGGGTGGTGAGGTGGAGCTGCAGCAAGCACTAGCATGTATGGTGGCTAACTTACGCAAATAAGAGTGAGAAGAGAAGCAACGCAATGGTCGAGAAGCTAGAAGTGATCAAGAAGTGATCCTGAAACTACTTACGTTCAAGCATAACATGAGACCGTGTTCTCTTCCCGGACTCCGCCGAAAAGAGACCATCACGGCTAAACACGCGGTTGATTCATTTTAATTAAGTTAAGTGTCAAGTTCTCTACAACCGGATATTAACAAATTCCCATCTTCCACATAACCACGGGCATGACTCTCGAAAGTTTATACCCTGCAGGGGTGTCCCAACTTAGCCCATCACAAGCTCTCACGGTCAACGAAGGATATTCCTTCTCCCGGGAAGACCCGATCAGTCTTGGAATCCCGGTTACAAGACATTTCGACAATGGTAAAACAAGACCAGCAAAGCCGCCCGATGTGCCGACAATCCCGATAGGAGTCGCATGTATCTCGTTCTCAGGGCAACATTGGATGAGACTAGCTATGAGTAAAACCAACCCTCAAGTTTCCCCGAGGTGGCCCCGCAGGAAGCTCGGTTCGGACCAACACTTAGAGAAGCACTGGCCCGAGGGGGGGTTAAAATAAAGATGACCCACGGGAGCACGACTCCCAAGGGAAAAGTATAGGTTGTGGTGAGGCAAATGGTAAAATCAAGGTTGGGCCTTGCTGGAGGAGTTTTATTCAAAGCGAACTGTCAAGGGGTTCCCATAACACCCAACCACGTAAGGAACACAAAATCAAGGAACATAACACTGGTATGATGGAAACTAGGGTGGCAAGAGTGGAACAAAACACCAGGCATAAGGCCGAGCCTCCCACCCTTTACCAAGTATATAGATGCATTAATTAAAATAAGAGACATGTGATATCCCAACATATCCATACTCCAACATGGAACAAATCTTCAACTTAACCTGCAACTAGCAACGCTATAAGAGGGGCTGAGCGAAAGCGGTAATATAGCCAAACAACGGTTTGCTAGGAAAGGTGGGTTAGAGGCTTGACATGGCAATATGGGAGGCATGATATATCAAGTGGTAGGTAGCGCGACATAGCAATAGAGCAAACAACTAGCAAGCAAAGATAGAAGTGATTTCGAGGGTATGGTGATCTTGCCTGCAAAGTACTCAGAGTTGTCGAAAGCTTGATCCTCGAAAGCGTACTCAACAGGTTCCTCGGTCACGTACTCGTCTCCCGGCTCTACGCAAAGCAAGAACACAAGCAAAAAGGAACAACAATCAATCACGGTGCAATGCACAAGCAACATGATGCAATACATGGCATGATATGCAAGACATGATATGCAATGCATATGCATGCTCCGGAAGGGAAATAATGATAAAGGAATCAACTTGGCAAACCAAGTGTGCCACTGGAAATATGAGATAATTTCAGGTGAAATCGATATAAAGATCACCGGAAACGGATGCACGGTTTGCAAATGGCAAGCAAAACAAGAATGACACAATGCTGCGATTAACAGCATGATGTCATCTAGAATGCAACAAGAAACTTAGCTACTGCACTCCAACATAACAATAAAGCATATGGCGGTGATGTACATGAGATGCTTGACAAAACATGAATAGTGAGCTACGGCCAGATCACACAAGAACATGTTCAGGCAAGCATGGCAAAAGTGCAAAAGATATCAGCATCACAGACTTAGAGAAATTACTAACATGTCAAAAACAACATCAGGAAGCAATGTTCAGAGCAAGCAAACAACAGGAACATATCATGGTAAACAAAGGCATGGCATGATTCTACTAAAAGCATAGGTCAAAAGTCCCTTACTGAACATGAGCCAAAAAGGCACAGAAGACATGATGGCACCCATGTAAACACAACAAGTTCTATTAACAGTTTCAGACTTGGCAGAAAAACAGAGCTTGGCATAAAAAGATTCACGATAACAACTTTGCGAGCTCATGCCAAAACATTGCATACCAACAGCAAGATGACATGTTCATGAAGCTAACCATGGCAAGAGCAAGTTCATAGGATGCATGGATCACTAGCAACAACCATGGCAATATTGATTAACATGTTAACATTCTGCCAGGAACATTTTATAGCAAAAGTAGAGCAAGAACAAGACATGCTAGACAACTCCACAATTGCAAACAGGGGCATGGATGGATAGAGCATAACCACATGTTCAAAACATCCTTACTGAAGTAACTCAAAATAAGCATGGATCTCACTGTAGCATCAAGTTTACATGTCATCAAAATAACAGCAGGAAAAAGACTTAGCAAAATCCTAAGTCCCTGAAAACAGCAACATCACGAAGCCTAGTTTGCATGCTTGTTCTAGTCACCACATAGATCACGAAAATACAAGACAAGCACGTCTGTAAAGATGGCATGATGTAGTTCAAAACTCATGTATACCTCAAGCTCATACGATGCACACATCAATTGCAACAAAAAATGACAAAACCTCATGATCTGATAATTACCAGCAACTAACATTTTATAGCATTCTTGCATCAATGAAAATGGCATCATAATGAAAATGAACATGCATGGAAATGCTACTGGCCTGAAGAGCTCATTGAGACGAACAAATCGATATATCATAAGCATGAATCGGAGTCACGATCACCGAGATACGACATGTAGAAGGAGGCATAAAAATATGAGGATCTGAGGACTTGGTGAATTTACCCTCGTCGAAAACGGGACAGAGGGAAGCGGGACAGGTGGATCCGGGACGCGGGCGCCTGTTTGGATCGTGTCCTGGTGGATCTCATCCACCCGGACCGGATCTGGCTCCGGTGACATGGCGGCGGCCGGCGACGAAGCTCCGGCAGCGAGGAGATCCGTGGCGCGGGGCGACTCCGGCGAGGCAGCAGCCGGCGGCGGCGACCGCGGCGACGGGGGGCGGCGGGGCAGCGCGGTGGATGCGGCGGGGAACGGCGCAGGCGATGGCGGCGGGCGGCGGGCGGAGCCGAGGCGGCGGTGACGAGGCGACGCGGCTCACCGGTGTGCGGCGGCGTGTGGTGGAAGACGGCAGCGCGGCGGCGGGCCCAATCTGGCCCGGGGCAGGGAGGAGAGAGAAGGTCCGGAGGCGGATTATGTGGCACCGCAGGATTGGAGGAGAGCGGCGGCGGACGTGACGTGTCGCCTTGTGATTGGCCGGAACGCGTGGCGGCGACGGACGGACATGTCCGGTGGCGCGATGGAGGTGAGATCTAGGGTTTAGACTGCGATTTTGGACGGGGTGCACATATATAGGTAGAGGGAGTTTGGAGTGTCCAAACGGGGTGTAGTTTTCGCCCACACGATCGTGATCCGACGACGGAGGACATGGGGATGGTTTAGATGGGTTATTGGGCCGTTTTGGAGGGGTGTTGGGCTGCAACACAAAGAGGCTTATCACGGTTGCCCGATTAACCGTTGGGGCATCAAACGGCCTCGAAATGGAATGAAATTTGACAGGCGGTCTACCGGTGGTGTACCAAGGCCACTTGGCAAATCTCGGTCTATTCCGAGAACGTTTAACACCCGCTCACGAAAAGAGACAAGAGGGGTCCGCCGGTGCATGTGGGAGTGTCGGATTGCGAAACGGACAACGGGGAAAATGCTCGGATGCATGAGATGAACACAAATGCAAATGCGATGCACATGATGACATGATATGAAATGCATGACATGAACAAAAAGCAAAACGAAGACAAAAACCGAACCACGAAGGGAAATAACATAACTTAAAGCCAAAAATGGCAAGAGTCGGAGTTACAAATATGGCAAGTTACATCCGGGGCGTTACATCAAAGCTCCTCGATCGTCGTCGAATGGGAGGGCGGAGGTGGAGAAAGTGAGTCCAAATCTTCAGAAAACTGGAAAAGTCCAGCGTTTGAGGAGGCCGAGGAGGTCGACCCTCCTTAGAAATATAGGCGCTTACGGAAGGCTCATACTGCTCTGACAAGCCAGATATTGATACAAGGAGATGAAGGGGAACGTTGCATGAAAATCAAAAAAATTCCAATGAACACCCAAGATCTAATATAGGAGATGCATCACAAAGAGACGGGAGTGTGTCTACGTACCATCATAGAGAGAAAGTGGAAGCGTATATAACACAGTTGATGTAGTCGTACTCTTGCGATCCAATCACGATCCAACCGATCAAGTGTCGAATGGATGACACATCCAAGTTTAGCACACGTGAGGCTTGGTGATGTGTCCTCCTCGTTGATCCAGCAAGAGAAGCGGAGAGGTAGATGGGATCACAACCAGCATGACGGTGTGGTGGTGATGGTGTTGGAATACCGGTAGGGCTTCGCTAAGCGCCACACGGGTGCGTAGTGTGTCCAGAGGTAGAGAGGGGACATCGGGGTTGTGGTGTGTCCTTGGTGTGCCCCTTCCACTCAATATATAGGTGTGGAGGGGCTAGGAGTCCAGCCCTTATCCTCCTAGGGCTGGCGCTAAGGGAGAAGGAATTTGACTAAGTCCAATCCTTCTCCTACTAGGACTCTCCTTCCACCTCTTCCTTAGCATGGGCCTCTGGGGGCTTGGTGCGCCTGGCCCAATAAGGCCAGGGCGCCTCCCATCAACCCATGTTGGCCCTAGGGACGTGGTAGAACCCTTGGTGGACTTCCGAACTCCTCCAGAAGTCTCCGGAAGAGGTGGGCGATGATACGTCTCCAACGCATCTATCATTTTTGATTGTTCCATGCTATTATTGTTGGGGAACGTAGCAGAAATTCAAAATTTTCCTACGTGTCACCAAGATCTATCTATGGAGTCATCTAGCAACGAGGGAGGAGTGGATCTACATACCCTTGTAGATCGCGCGCGGAAGCGTTCAAGAGAACGGGGTTGATGGAGTCGTACTCGTCGTGATTCAAATCACCGATGATCCTAGTGCCGAATGGACGGCACCTCCGCGTTCAACACACGTACGGAACGGAGACGTCTCCCACGCCTTGATCCAGCAAGGAGGAGGGAGAGGTTGATGGAGATCCAACAACACGACGACGTGGTGGTGGAAGTAGCGGGATTCCAACAGGGCTTCGCCAAGCGCTGCGGGAGGAGGGAGATGTGTCACGGGAGGGAGAGGGAGGCTCCAGGCCTTAGGTATGGTTGCTCCTCCTTTCCCCCACTATATATAGGGCCAAGGGAGAGGGGGGAGGCGCAGCCCTTGCCCCTTCCTCCAAGGAAGGGTGCGGCCAAGGGGAGGAGGAGTCCATCCTCCCCAAGGCACCTCGGAGGTGCCTTCCCCTTTTAGGACTCTCCCCTTTTTTTTCTTCTCTTGGCGCATGGGCCTCTTGGGGCTGGTGCCCTTGGCCCATGTAGGCCAAGGCACACCCCCTACAGCCCATGTGGCCCCCCGGGGCAGGTGGCCCCACCCGGTGGACCCCCGGAACCCTTCCGGTGGTCCCGGTACAATACCGGTGACCCCGAAACTTGTCCCGATGGCCGAAATAGCACTTCCTATATATAATTCTTTACCTCCGGACCATTCCGGAACTCCTCGTGACGTCCGGGATCTCATCCGGGACTCCGAACAACTTTCGGGTTACCGCATACTAATATCTCTATAACCCTAGCGTCACCGAACCTTAAGTGTGTAGACCCTACGGGTTCGGGAGACATGCAGACATGACCGAGACGTTCTCCGGTCAATAACCAACAGCGGGATCTGGATACCCATGTTGGCTCCCACATGTTCCACGATGATCTCATCGGATGAACCACGATGTCAAGGACTTAATCAATCCCGTATACAATTCCCTTTGTCTAGCGGTATTGTACTTGCCCGAGATTCGATCGTCGGTATACCGATACCTTGTTCAATCTCATTACCGGCAAGTCTCTTTACTCGTTCCGTAACACATCATCCCGTGATCAACTCCTTGATCACATTGTGCACATTATGATGATGTCCTACCGAGTGGGCCCAGAGATACCTCTCCGTTTACACGGAGTGACAAATCCCAGTCTCGATTCGTGCCAACCCAACAGACACTTTCAGAGATACCTGTAGTGCACCTTTATAGTCACCCAGTTACGTTGTGACGTTTGGTACACCCAAAGCATTCCTACGGTATCCGGGAGTTGCACAATCTCATGGTCTAAGGAAATGATACTTGACATTAGAAAAGCTTTAGCATACGAACTACACGATCTTTGTGCTAGGCTTAGGATTGGGTCTTGTCCATCACATCATTCTCCTAATGATGTGATCCCGTTATCAATGACATCCAATGTCCATGGTCAGGAAACCGTAACCATCTATTGATCAACGAGCTAGTCAAGTAGAGGCTTACTAGGGACATGGTGTTGTCTATGTATCCACACATGTATCTGAGTTTCCTATCAATACAATTATAGCATGGATAATAAACAATTATCATGAGCAAGGAAATATAATAATAACTAATTTATTATTGCCTCTAGGGCATATTTCCAACAATTATATCATTTGTTTTGGATGTTTTATATGCATTAATATGCTATTTTATATTATTTTTTAGACTAACTTATTAACTCAGAGTCCAGTGCTAATTTTTGTTTTTTCTTGTTTTTGAGTTTTACAGAAAAGGAATATCAAACAGAGTCCAAACGGAATAAAACTTTATGATGATTTTTCTTGGACTAGAAGAAACACGTAGGACTTGGAGATCAAGGCAGAAGAACCCCAAGGCGACGACAAGGGTCCAGGGCACGCCCCAAGGGGGCGTCCCCTGCCTTGCGGGTTCCACGGGAGTCCTCCAACCCTAATCTTTGGCCTATAAATTCAGGAATATTCCCAAACGACCGGAAGCGTCCACCAAAATACTTTTCCGCCGCCGTAACCTTCTATACCCGTGAGATCCCATCTTGGGACCTTTTTTGGCACCCTGCCGGAGGGGGATTCGATCACGGAGGGCTTCTACATCAAACCTATTGCCCTTCCGATGAAGTGTGAGTAGTTTAACACAGACCTACGGGTCCATAGCAAGTAGCTAGATGGCTTCTTCTCTCTCTTTGATCCTCAATACCATGTTCTCCTCGATGTTCTTGGAGATCTCCGATGTAATATTCTTTTGCGGTATGTTTGTCAAGATCCGATGAATTGTGGATTTATGATCAGATTATCTATGAATATTATTTGAATCTTCTCTGATTTCTTATATGCATGACTTGGTATCTTTGTATTTCTCTTCGAATTATCAGTTTGGTTTGGCCAACTAGATTGGTTCTTCTTGCAATGGGAGAGGTGCTTAGTTTTGGGTTCAATCTTGCGGTGTCCTCACCCAGTGACAAAGTAGGGGTAGTAAGGCACGCATTTTTATTGTTGCCATCAAGGGTAAAAATATGGTGTTTTAATCATATTGCTTGAGTTTATACCTCTACATCGTGTCTTCTTACTTAAGGCGTTACTATGTTCTTTATGAACTTAATACTCTAGATGCATGCTGGATAGCGGTCGATGTGTGGAGTAATAGTAGTAGATGCAGAATCATTTCGGTCTACTTGACACGAACATGATGCCTATATGCATAATCATTGCCTTGGGTATCATCATAACTTTGCACTTTTCTATCAATTGCTCGACAGCAATTTGTTCACCCACCATATTATTTGCCTTCAAGAGAGAAGCCTCTAGTGAAACCTATGGCCCCGGGTCTATTTTCCATCATATATTTTTAGATCTATAAACCAAAAATGCCAAAAATATCTTGCTGCAATTTATTTACTTTTTTTTACGTTTTAGTAATCTTTTATATCTATCTCTATCAGATCTCACCTTTGCAAGTGACCGTGAAGGCATTGACGACCCCTTTATCGCGTTTGGTGCAAGTGTTTGGTTGTTTGTGTAGGTGCATATATTGGAGACTTGCTTGTATCTCCTACTGGATTGATACCTTGGTTCTCAACTGAGGGAAATGCTTATCTTTACTTTGCTGCATCACCCTTTCCTCTTCAAGGAAAAAACCAACGCAAGCTCAAGAAGTAGCATGCGATGAAGATGAAGTTGTGGAGGTGGCCAAGGCAAACACACGGTCATCAAGGTCACACACTGCCAACTACAATCAAGTCGAAGATGTTGATCTATGCTTGTTTAATTTGAAAATCACAATGATGAAACTATGTGCTATGTTTGTTTTAATCAGTTATGTTGTGCTTGTTATTAATTTCAATGTTTTTATGATATATATTATGAAGTGTTTGAAGTTCATGCTGTGGTGACAATGTACATGCCACAACAACACAACTTGGATACATGATGGTTGATGATGCAGTCCGTTTGAAGCCTTGATACGTCCATTTTGCATCATGCTTTTATATCGATATTTATTGCATTATGGACTGTTATTACACATTATGTCACAATACTTATGCTTTCTCTCTCTTATTTTACAAGGTTTACATGAAGAGGGAGAATTCCGACAGCTGGAATTCTGGGCTGGAAAAGGAGCAAATAATAGAGACCTATTCCGCACAACTCCAAAAGTCCTGAAACTCCACGGAAGTCAGTTTTGGAATATATAAAAAATATTGGGCGAAGAAACACCAAAGGGGGGTCACCCACCGTCCACGAGGGTGGGGGGCGTGCCATACCCCCTGGGCGCGCCCCCTGCCTCGTGGGCCCCCTTGTCAGGCCTCCGGTGCCCATATTTTGCTATAAGAAGTCTTTCGCCCTGATAAAAATAAGGATGAAGATTTTGGGACGAGGCGCCGCCGTCTCGAGGCGGAACCTTGGCGGAACCAATCTAGGGCTCTGGCGGAGCTGTTCTGCCGGGGAAACATCCCACGGGAGGGGGAAATCATCACCATCGTCATCACCATCGATCCTCTCATTGGTAGGGGGTCAATCTCCATCAACACCTTCACCAGCACCATCTCCTCTCAACCCCTAGTTCATCTCTTGTATTCAATCTTTGTCTCAAAACCTCAGATTGGTACCTGTGGGTTGCTAGTAGTGTTGATTACTCCTTGTAGTTGATGCTAGTTGGTTTATTCGGTGGAAGATTACATGTTTAGATCCTTTATGCATATTAATACCCCTCTGATTATGAACATGAATATGATTTGTGAGTAGTTACGTTTGTTCCTGAGGACATGGGAGCAGTCTTGCTATAAGTAGTCATGTGAATTTGGTATTCGTTCGATATTTTGATGAGATGTATGTTGTCTCTCCTCTAGTGGTGTCATGTGAACGTCGACTACATGACACTTCACCATTGTTTGGGCCTAGAGGAAGGCATTGGGAAGTAATAAGTAGATGATGGGTTGCTAGAGTGACAGAAGCTTAAACCCTAGTTTATGCGTTGCTTCGTAAGGGGCTGATTTGGATCCATATGTTTCATGCTATGGTTAGGTTTACCTTAATACTTCTGTTCTAGTTGCAGATGATTGCAAGAGGGGTTAATCATAAGTGGGATGCTTGTCGAAGGAAGGGCAGTACCCAAGCATCGGTCCACCCACATATCAAATAATCAAAGTAATGAACGCGAATCATATATGCATGATGAAAACTAGCTTGAGGATAATTCCCATGTGTCCTCGGGAGCGCTTTCCTTTATATAAGAGTTTGTCCAGGCTTGTCCTTTGCTACAAAAAGGATTGGTACACCTTGCTGCACCTTGTTTACTTTTGTCACTTATTACCCATTACAAATTACCTTATCACAAAACTATCTGTTACCGATAATTTCAGTGCTTGCAGAGAATACCTTACTGAAAACTGCTTATCATTTCCTCTTGCTCCTCGGTGGGTTCGGCACTCCTACTTATCAAAAGGACTACGATAGATCCCCTATACTTGTGGGTCATCAAGACTCTTTTCTGGCGTTGTTGCCAGGAAGTGAAGCGCCTTTGGTAGGTGGAATTTGGTAAGGAAAATTTTATATAGTGTGCTGAAAGTTACTGTCACTTGTTACTATGGAAAGTAATCCTTTGAGTGGCTTGTTCGGGGTATCTTCACCCCAAAAAGTTTCTCCTCAACCTACTGAAAATGTTTACATTGAAATTCCTTCGGGTATGATAGAGAAACTGCTAGCTAATCCTTTTACAGGAGATGGAACATTACATCCCGATATGCACCTAATCTATGTGGATGAAGTTTGTGGATTATTTAAGCTTGCAGGTATGCCCGAGGATGTTATCAAGAAGAAGGTCTTCCCTTTATCTTTGAAGGGAAAGTCATTGACATGGTTTAGGCTATGTGATGATATTGGATCATGGAACTACAACCGATTGAAATTGGAATTTCATCAGAAGTTTTATCCTATGCATCTAGTTCATTGTGATCGTAATTATATATATATAATTTTTGGCCTCACGAAGGAGAAAGCATTGCTCAAACTTGGGGGAGGCTTAAGTCAATGTTATATTCATGCCCCAATCATGAGCTCTCAAGAGAAATTATTATTCAAAAAAATTATGCTCGGCTTTCTCTCAATAATCGCTCCATGCTCGATACTTCTTGTACTGGTTCTTTTATGATGAAGACTATTGAATTCAGATGGTATTTATTGGAAATAATTAAACGCAACTCTGAAGATTGGGAACTCGACGAAGGTAAGGAGTCAGGTATAACACCTAAGTTTGATTGTGTTAAAAAATTATGGATACCGATGCTTTTCGTGAATTTAGCACTAAATATGGACTTGACTCTGGGATAGTAGCTTCTTTTTGTGAATCATTTTCTACTCATGTTAATCTCCCTAAGGAGAAGTGGCTTAAATATCATCCTCCCATTGAAGTAAAAGTAGTTAAACCTGTTAAAGTTAAGGAAAAGACTATCACTTATAATGTTGATCCTATTGTTCCTACCGCTTATATTGAGAAACCGCCTTTCCCTGCTAGAATAAAGGATCATGCTAAAGCTTCAACTGTGGTTCGTAAGAGTAATGATAGAACACCTACACCCCCTGAGCAAATTAAAGTTGAACCTAGTATTGCTATGGTTAAAGATCTCTTGGTCGGTAATATTGATGGGCATGTTATTTACTTTTGTGATGAAGCTGCTAGAATTACTAGACCCGATACTAAAGATAAACATAGACCTGTTGTTGGCATGCCTGTTGTTTCTGTTAAAATAGAAGATCACTGTTATCATGGCTTATGCGATATGGGTGGTAGTGTCAGTGCAATACCTTATACTTTATATAAATAAATTATACATGATATTGCACCTGCTGAGATACAAGATATTGATGTTACTATTAAGCTTGCCAATAGAGATACTATTTCATCCGTTGGGATTGTTAGAGATGTTGAAGTCTTGTGTGGGAAAGTTAAATATCCTACTGATTTTCTTGTTCTCGGTTCCCACAAGATGAGTTTTATCCCATTATATTTGGTAGACCCTTCTTGAATACTGTTAATGCTAAGATAGACTGCAAAAAGGATATTGTTACTATTGGTTTAGGGGATATGTCTCATGATTTTAATTTTGATAAATTTCGTAGACAACCCCATGATAAAGAATTGCCTAGTAATGATGAAATTATTGGTCTTGCTTCTATTGTCGTGCCTCCTAACGATCCTTTAGAACAATATTTGCTAGACCATGAAAATGATACGTTTATGAATGAAACAAGGGAAATAGATGAAGTATTCTTTAAGAAGGGACCTATTTTGAAACATGACTTTCCTGTTGAAATTCTAGGGGATCCTCCTCCACCCAAGGGTGATCCCGTGTTTGAGCTTAAACCATTACCTGATGCTCTTAAATATGCTTATCTTGATGAAAAGAAGATATATCCTGTCATTATTAGTGCTAACCTTTCAGAGCAAGAATAAGAGAGATTATTGAAAAATCTAAAGAAGCACCATGCTGCTATTGGATATACTCTTGATGATCTTAAGGGCATTAGTCCCACTCTATGCCAGAACAAAATAAAATTGGAGAAAGATGCTAAATCGGTTGTTGATCACCAACGACGGTTAAATCCTAAGATGAAAGAAGTGGTAAGAAATGAAATACTAAAGCTTCTGGAGGTAGGTATAATTTATCCTGTTGTTGATAGTCAGTGGATAAGTCCTATCCATTGTGTCCCTAAGGAGGGAGGTATTACTGTTGTTCCTAATGATAAAGATGAATTGATCCCACAAAGAATTGTTACATGTTATAGAATGGTAATTGATTTCCGCAAATTAAATAAAGCCACTAGAAAAGATCATTACCCTTTACCTTTTATTGATCAAATTCTAGAAAGATTATCCAAACATACACATTTTTGCTTTCTAGATGGTTATTCTGGTTTCTCTCAAATACCTGTGTCAAAAGAGGATCAGGAAAAGACCACTTTTACTTGCCCTTTTGGTACCTTTGCTTATAGACGTATGCCTTTTGGTTTATGTAATGCACCTGCTACCTTTTAAAGATGTATGACTGCTATATTTTTTGACTTTTGTGAAAAGATTGTTGAGGTTTTCATGGATGATTTTTCCGTATATGGAACTTCTTTTGATGATTTCTTAAGCAACCTTGATCGAGTTTTGCAGAGATGTGAAGAAACTAATCTTGTCTTGAATTGGGAGAAGTGCCACTTTATGGTTAATGAAGGTATTGTCTTGGGGCATAAAGTTTCTGAAATAGGTATTGAAGTTGATAAAGCTAAAGTTGATGCTATTGAAAAGATGCCATGTCCTAAGGACATTAAAGGTATAATAAGTTTCCTTGGTCATGCCGGTTTTTATAGGAGGTTCATTAAAGACTTCTCAAAAATTTCTAGGCCTCTGACTAATCTTTTACAAAAAGATGTTCCTTTTGTCTTTGATGATGATTGTGTAGAAGCATTTGAAATACTTAAGAAAGCCTTGATTTCTCCACCTATTGTTCAGCCTCCTGATTGGAATTTACCCTTTGAAATTATGTGTGATGCTAGTGATTATGCTGTAGGCGCTGTTCTAGGACAAAGAGTTGATAAGAAATTAAATGTTATCCAATATGCTAGTAAAACTCTAGACAATGCCCAGAGAAATTATGCTACTACTGAAAAAGAATTTTTAGCAGTTGTATTTGCTTGTGATAAGTTTAGACCTTATATTGTTGATTCTAAAGTAACTATTCACACCGATCATGCTGCTATTAAATATCTTATGGAAAAGAAAGATGCTAAACCTAGACTTATTAGATGGGTTCTCTTAGTACAAGAATTTGATTTGCATATTATTGATAGAAAGAGAGCTGAGAACCCCATTGCAGACAACTTGTCTAGGTTAGAAAATGTTCTTGATGACCCACTACCTATAGATGATAGCTTTCCTGATGAACAATTAACTATCATAAATGCTTCTCGTACTGCTCCATGGTATGCTGATTATGCTAATTACATTGTTGCTATATTTATACCACCTAGTTTCACATACCAGCAAAATAAAAAAATCTATGACTTAAGACATTACTTCTGGGATGACCCACACCTTTATAAAGAAGGAGTAGATGGTGTTATTAAACATTGTGTACCTGAGCATGAATAGGAACAGATCCTACCCAAGTGTCACTCCGAGGCTTATGGAGGACACCACGCTGGAGATAGAACTGCACATAAGGTATTGCAATCCGGTTTTTATTGGCCTACTCTCTTCAATGATGCCCGTAAGTTTGTCTTGTCTTGTGATGAATGTCAAAGAATTGGTAGTATTAGTAGACGTCAAGAAATGCCTATGAATTATTCACTTGTTATTGAACCATTTGATGTTTGGGGCTTTGATTATATGGGACTGTTTCCTTCCTCTAATGGGTATACACATATTTTAGTTGTTGTTGATTACGTTACTAAGTGGGTAGAAGCTATTCCAACTAGTAGTGCTGATCATAACACCTCTATTAAGATTCTTAAAGAAGTTATTTTTCCAAGGTTTGGAGTCCCTAGATACTTAATGACTAATGGTGGTGCACATTTTCTTCATGGTGCTTTTCATAAAATGCTTGCTAAGTATGATGTTAATCATAGAATTGCATATCCATACCACCCACAGTCTAGTGGTCAAGTAGAACTGAGTAATAGAGAGATTAAATTAATTTTGCAAAATACTATTAATATATCTAGAAAGAATTGGTCCAAGAAACTTGATGATGCATTATGGGCCTATAGAGCTGCATATAAAAATCCTATGGGTATGTCTCTGTATAAGATGGTTTATGGAAAAGCATGTCACTTACCTCTCGAACTAGAACATAAGGCATATTGGGCCATTAAAGAGCTCAATTATGATTTCAAACTTGCCGAGAAGAGACTATTTGACATTAGCTCACTTGATGAGTGGAGAACCCAGGCCTATGAGAATGCCAAACTATATAAAGAAAAAGTTAAAAGATGGCATGACAAAAGGATACAAAAGCATGAGTTTAATGTAGGTGATTATGTTTTGCTATACAACTCTCGTTTAAGATTTTTTGCAGGAAAACTCCTCTCTAAATGGAAGGTCCTTAGGTTATCGATGAGGTCTATCTTTCCGGTGCCATAAAAATCAACAACTTCTAAGGCACAAATCCGAAGGTGGTGAACGGTCAAAAAATCAAACATTGTATCTCAGGTAATCCCATCAATGTTGAAACTAATGTTATTGACACCGTAACCCCGGAGGAGTATATAAGGGGCACTTTCCAGAATGTTTCAGACTCCGAAAAGGAATATGTATATTGTACGGTAAGTAAACCTACTCCAAAACAGTTCTAATAGCATTTGTTTCTCCGTTTGGAATATTTAAGAAAAATAGAAAAATAAGAAGCGGTCCGGAAAGGACACGAGGCGTCCACAAGGGTGGAGGGCGCGCCCCTACCTCGTGGGCACCTCATGTGCCCTCCGGACTCCATTTTCTTGCACAATACTTCTTTTGGTCGGTAAAAAAATCATTATATAATCTCCCGAAGGTTTTGACCACCGCACCACGCGAATATCTCCTGCTTTTGTTTCGAGTTGTTTTCTGCCAGAGTTGTCAAGGCCAGGCATCATGATAAGTTGTTGTTCTAAGAATGATCATGATGCCCTCATGTCCGTAATTTATTTTATGGACACCTCTACCTCTGAACATGTGGAAATATTTTTCGATATCGGCTTCCGCTTGAGGACAAGCGAGGTCTAAGCTTGGGGGAGTTGATACGTCCAGTTTGCATCATACTTTTATATCGATATTTATTGCATTATGGACTGTTATTACACATTATGTCACAATACTTATGCCTTTTCTCTCTTATTTTACAAGGTTTACATGAAGAGGGAGAATGCCGGCAGTTGGAATTCTGGGTTGGAAAAGGAGCAAATATTAGAGACCTATTCTGCACAACTCCAAAAGTCCTAAAACTCCACGAAAGTAAGTTTTGGAATATATAAAAAAATATTGGGCGAAGAAAGCACCAGAGGGGGGCAACCCACCGTCCACGAGGGTGGGGGGTGCGCCCCCTGCCTCGTGGCCCCCTTGTCAGGCCTCCGGTGCCCATCTTTTGCTATATGAAGTCTTTCACCCTCATAAAAATAAGGATGAAGATTTTGGGACGAGGCACCGCCGTCTCGAGGCGGAACCTTGGCGGAACCAATCTAGGGCTCTGGCGGAGCTGTTCTGCCGGGGAAACATCCCACGGGAGGGGGAAATCGTCACCATCGTCATCACCATCGATCCTCTCATTGGTAGGGGGTCAATCTCCATCAACACCTTCACCAGCACCATCTCGTCTCAAACCCTAGTTCATCTCTTGTATTCAATCTTTGTCTCAAAACCTTAGATTGGTACCTGTGGGTTTCTAGTAGTGTTGATTACTCCTTATAGTTGATGCTAGTTGGTTTATTCGGTGGAAGATTACATGTTTAGATCCTTTATGCATATTAATACCCCTCTGATTATGAACATGAATATGATTTGTGAGTAGTTACGTTTGTTCCTGAGGACATGGGAGCAGTCTTGCTATAAGTAGTCATGTGAATTTGGTATTCGTTCGATATTTTGATGAGATGTATGTTGTCTCTCCTCTAGTGGTGTCATGTGAACGTCGACTACATGACACTTCACCATTGTTTGGGCCTAGAGGAAGGCATTGGGAAGTAAATAAGTAGATGATGGGTTGCTAGAGTGACAGAAGCTTAAACCCTAGTTTATGCGTTGCTTCATAAGGGCCTGATTTGGATCCACATGTTTCATGTTATCGTTAGGTTTACCTTAATACTTCTTTTATAGTTGTGGATGCTTGCAAGAGGGGTTAATCATAAGTGGGATGCTTGTCCAAGGAAGGCCAGTACCCAAGCACCGGTCCATCCACATATCAAATTATCAAAGTAACGAACGCGAATCATATGAGCATGATGAAAACTAGCTTGACGATAATTCCCATGTGTCCTCAGGAGCGCTTTCCTTTATATAAGAGTTTGTCCAAGTTGTCCTTTGCTACAAAAAGGATTGGGCCACCTTGCTGCACCTTGTTTACTTTTGTCACTTATTACCCATTACAAATTACCTTATCACAAAACTATCTGTTACCGATAATTTCAGTGCTTGCAGAGAATACCTTACTGAAAACTGCTTATCATTTCCTTCTGCTCCTCGTTGTCAGTTCCCTATGCTAGGGAAGTTCTAAAAATCATGAAGCTAAAAGCTAGAGCCGTTGGAAGTGGTCCATCACCGCCACCGGTGATAATGCTACAACCTCTTATAAACTGTGAGGTGTGGAGGTTGAGAAACACAACATCAAGAGGCGATGTTTGGTGATGGAGTTCGTTTGAAGCCTACATATACAAGAGCCCTTGTTCAAGTGCTACTTCTTGTACTTGATCGATATGATGTAACAAACAGATGCCCTAGAAGGAGTATTTTTCTCATCAAAACATGGTATGTTACAAATGTTCAGGCTTGAGAGGCATTCCACTGGAGGTGGAGCCAGTTACGTGATAACCATGATGCCGTTTGGATGCAATTTTTGCAGAACAATACTAGGGTGAAAAAAATACAAGATCCAAACACACTACCTAGGCTCTAGGTAAAGTTTTGAAACTCAACAATAGTGGTGCCGTTATAAAATCCAAGGCATGGAGAAACAAGCAAGTAAAACAACATGCCATCTAGACACAACATTTGATGATGGAGTTCGACCGAATCCTACATCTGTAACATACCCGATAACCACCATATGGTTGGATGAAAAATACAAGGTCAATTCCCAGGCCTATGATGAGAAGCATCAGTGATACATAGGTTAGTTGTAGCAATTATCGTTGTAGCCTTTGCTCTCTCTGATCAAACATCAAGTAGTTCTAATATAACTATGGTAACATCAACACTTGACATGTACCAATAGTTGAATTCACAAAATTAATTGAGATGAGCGAGTCACCATCAAAAACTAAGAAAACTATATAGTTTTTAAAATAACAAATTAACCAAATTATGGTTGATGCTGCTGCAAGAAACTAGAGGTTCATTACAAGATAATCCGTTCACCTGCTTACGCATGCCAGCAACGTAGGTAAATTACCAAGCAACAAGATGATGAGAAAACAAGCAGCACTACAATAGCTACCCCAAGAGAATTGATCACATGACCCATGTCACCTCCAACTCCCAAGTGGTCCAGCCATCTTTCCCGTTGATGAAAGCGGCAGCCTGCCCTTAACCTTATTTAGTATCCTCCCTTTCTGCAAACATAGATTGTCAATGTGTCACATCACCAGGGATCACCCTTTCTGCAAACATATTTGTGGATGTTATTCCAAAAAGGATATGCCATGCTGATACGTCTCCAGCATATCTATAATTTTTGATTGCTCCATGCTATTATATTATCTATTTTGGATGTTAATGGGCTTATTTTTACACTTTTATATTATTTTTGGGACTAACCTATTAACCGGAGGCCCAACCCAAATTGCTATTTTTTTGCCTATTTTAGTGTTTTGTAGAAAAGGAATATCAAATGGAGTCCAAACGGAATGAAACCTTCGGGAACGTGATTTTTGGAACGAACGTGATCCAGGAGACTTGGAGTGGACGTCAAGAATCAATCGAGGAGGCCACAAGGCAAGGGGCACGCCCACCTCCCTGGGCGCACCCTCCACCCTCGTGGGCCCCTCATTGCTCCACCGACCTACTTCTTCCTCCTATATATATCCATATACCCCGCAAACATCCAGGAGTACCACGAAACCCTATTTCCACCACGGCAACCTTATGTACCCGAGAGATCCCATCTTGGGGCCTTTTCCGGAGCTCCGCCAGAGGGGGCATTGATCACGGAGGGCCTCTACATCAACTCCATGGCCCTTCCGATGATGTGTGAGTAGTTTACTACAGACCTTCGGGTCCATAGCTAGTAGCTAGATGGCTTCTTCTCCCTCTTTGGATCTCAATACAAAGTTCTCCTCGATGCTCTTGGAGATCTATTCGATGTAATCTTCTTTTGCAGTGTGTTTGTCGAGATCCAATGAATTGTGGGTTTATGATCAAGTTTATCTATGAACAATATTTGAATCTTCTCTGAATTCTTTTATGTATGATTGGTTTATCTTTGCAAGTCTCTTCGAATTATTAGTTTGGTTTGGCCTACTAGATTGATCTTTCTTGCAATGGGAGAAGTGCTTAGCTTTGGGTTCAATCTTGCGGTGCTCGATCCCAGTGACAGAAAAGGAAACGACACGTACTGTATTGTTTCCATCGAGGATAAAAATATGGGGTTTACATCATATTGCATGAGTTTATCCCTCTACATCATGTCATCTTGCTTAAGGCGTTACTCTGTTCTTATGAACTTAATACTCTAGATGCATGCTGGATAGCGGTCGATATGTGGAGTAATAGTAGTAGATGCAGGCAGGAGTGGGTTTACTTGTCACGGACGTGATGCCTATATACATGATCATACCTAGATATTCTCATAATTATTCGCTTTTCAATCAATTGCTCAACAATAATTTGTTCACCCACCGTAATACTTATGCTATCTTGAGAGAAGCCACTAGTGAAACCTATGGCCCCCGGGTATATTCTCCATCATACAAGTTTCCACTCTATTTTATTTTGCAATCTTTACTTTCAATCTATATCATAAAAATACCAAAAAAATTTATCTTATTATTATTATCTCTATCAGATCTCACTCTTGCAAGTGGTCGTGAAGGGATTGACAACCCCTTTATCGCGTTGGTTGCGAGGTTCTTATTTGTTTGTGTAGGTACGAGGTGACTCGCGCGTGGTCTCCTACTGGATTGATACCTTGGTTCTCAAAAACTGAGGGAAATACTTACGCTGCTTTACTACACCACCCTTTCCTCTTCAAGGGAAAACCAATGCAGTGCTCAAGAGGTAGCAAGAAGGATTTCTGGCACCGTTGCCGGGGAGATCTACGCGAAGTCAAGACATACCAAGTACCCATCACAACTCTTATCCTTCGCATTACATTATTTGCCATTTGCCTCTCGTTTTCCTCTCCCCCACTTCACCCTTGCTGTTTTATTTGCCCTTCTTCTGTTCGTCTTTCCATTTGCTTTGATGTCTTACTTGGCTCGTTTGCTCGTTTGGTTGGAATAGTTGTTTATTTATTGCTAAACAAAGAACCTAAGATCTATGGATCCTCATCCGCTTGCTAATCTTTTTAAGAGATCCAATTATGATGAACCAATTGCTAGTGAGTTTTGTGCACTAGATTATCTTTATGAAGTTTTGCTTGAAATTCGTGAATCTGAAAATTGTGATGAAGTACTTTATGAAGCGATTCACGATAGATCTTTGAATAAAAATCATGATTGCAATGATTTTATTATAAATTCTATCGATGTAAATTGTGCTAATTATATGCAAAACCCTAAGCATGGGGATGCTAGTTTTGCTATGTCCTCCACTTGTTGCAATGATCAAGATTGGGGCGATTCTTCTTTTGATCTTGAAAATTTATTTAAGCCCCATGATGAATATGAGATTGATAATAGTATTTGCAATATTATTGAAAGTGGGTTTGGAAGAGTGTCAACTTTAGATCCCACATATTTGGATAATGTTCAAGCTTATGAAGTTTTTGATAAAAGTGGGTTTGGAGAGGTCATGACTTTATTTAATGTTAATCCCACTATTTTGGAAGAGTGTCAACTTTGCATACATGTGGATCGTGTTAATAATATGTTTTGTGATAGCTATATTGTTGATTATTATGAGAGAGGAAAATATGGTGGTAGAAATTTTCATGTTACTAAATTACCTCTCGTTATGTTGAGATTGCTATTGTTTCTTTCCGCTTCCTTGCATATGCTAGTTTTTGCTTTCCTTGATAATTTTTTTGCCTATAAGATGCCTATGCATAGGAAGTATGTTAGACTTAGATGTGTTTGTCACGTGTTTTATGATGCTCTCTTTGTGCTTCAATTCTTGTCTTTCATGTGAGCATCGTTGAAATCTTATGCCTAGCTATAAGGCTTTAAATAAAAGCGCTTGTTGGGAGACAACCCAATATATTTCCTTGCTGTTATTCAATAAATAATTTATCTAGCCTCTGTTTTGGTTGTGTTTTTTGTGTTTAATTAGTTTTTGTGCCAAGTAGAACCGTTGGGAAGACTTGGGGAAAGTCTTTTTGATCTTGCTGTAAAAAACAGAAACTTTAGCGCTCACGAGAATTGCTGCCATTTTTTATTGGAGAGTTATATTTAGTTAATTCTTTTTGACGATGATTAATATATAAATTCCTCACGTCCAGAAATTTATTTTAGAATTTTTGGGGTTCCAGAAGTTTGCGTTAGTTACATATTACTTCAGACTGTTCTGTTTTTGACAGATTCTGTTTTTCGTGTGTTGTTTGCTTATTTCGATGAATCTATGGCTAGTAAAAGAGTTTATAAACCATAGAGAAGTTCGAATACAGTAGGTTTAACACCAATATAAATAAATAATGAGTTCATTACAGTGCCTTGAAGTGGTGTTTTGTTTTCTTTCGCAAACGAAGCTCACGAGATTTTTCTGGTAAGTTTTGTGTTGTGAAGTTTAAAATACAAGGACACCAAAAAGATTAAGCTTGGGTATGCCCCGGAAGGCATCCCCTCTTTCGTCTTCGTCTATCGGTAACTTTACTTAGAGCTATATTTTTATTCGCCACATGATATGTGTTTTGCTTGGAGCGTCTTGTATGATTTGAGTCTTTGCTTTTTAGTTTACCACAATCATCCTTGCTGTACACACCTTTTGGGAGAGACACGCATGAATTATAATTTATTAGAATACTCTATGTGATTCACTTATATCTTTTGAGCTATATAGTTTTTGCTCTAGTGCTTCACTTGTATATTTTAGAGCACGTCGGTGGTTCTATTTTATAGAAATAATTGACCTCTCATGCTTCACTTATATTATTTTGAGAGTCCTTTAGAACAACATGGCAATTTTCTTTTAGGCGTAATAAAAACTTTAATATAAGTGCATTGAATACTAAGAAAAGTTTGATACTTTATAATTGTTTTGAGATATGGCGATGGTGATATTAGAGTCATGCTAGTCGAGTAGTTGTGAATTTAGAAATACTTGTGTTGAAGTTTGTGATTTCCGTAGCATGCACGTATGGTGAACCGTTATGTGATGAAGTCGGAGCATTATTTATTTATTGATTGCCTTCCTTATGAGTGGCGGTCGGAGCCGAGCGATGGTCTTTTCCTACCAATCTACCCCCCTAGGAGCATGCGCGTAGTACTTTGTTTCGATAACTAATAGATTTTTGCAATAAGTATGTGAGTTCTTTATGACAAATGTTGAGCCCATGGATTATACGCACCCTCACCCTTCCACATTTGCTAGCCTCTCTAGTACCGCGCAACTTTCGCCGGTACCACAAACCCACCATATACCTTCCTCAAAACAGCCACCATACCTACCTATTATGGCATTTCCATAGCCATTCCGAGATATATTGCCATGCAACTTTCCACCGTTCCGTTATTATGACACGCTTCATCATTGTCATATTGCTTTGCATGATCATGTAGTTGACATCGTATTTGTGGCAAAGCCACCTATAACACCCATGATGCGGCTATATCTCCCACATGTCAGGGCACGACTTAGAGGCATAGCCGCACGGTAGGTTTATTGCAAGAGGGGTAATCTTCACACAATCCCATGTACTGAATAAGAAAGGGATAACGAGTTGGCTTACAATCGCCACTTCACACAAATACAAGTTAAACATACATCATCCAGAATACAATCAAGGTCCGACTACGGAACCAAATAAAAGAAGAAAACCCCAATTGCTAGATCCCTAATCGTCCCAACTGGGCTCCACTACTGATCAATAGGAAACGAAACAACACCACGAACAAGATCTTCATCGGGCTCCCACTTGAGCTGGATTGCGTCACCTGCACTGGTATCATCGGCACCTGCAACTGTTTGGAAGTATCTGTGAGTCACGAGGACTCAGCAATCTCAAATTCGAGAGATCAAGACTATTTAAGCTAATGGGTAGGGAAGGGGTAGTGAGGTGGAGCTACAGCAAGCACTAGCATATATGGTGGCTAACTTACGCAAAAGAGAGCGAGAAGAGAAGCAAAGCACGGCCGAGAAGCTAATAGTGATCAAGAAGTGATCCTGTAGCTACTTATGTTCAAGCATAACACGAGCCCGTGTTCTCTTCTCGGACTCCGCTGAAAAGAGACCATCACGGTTACACACGCGGTTGATTCATATTAATTAAGTTAAGTGTCAAGTTCTCTACAACCGGATATTAACAAATTCCCATCTGCCCATAACCGCGGGCACGGCTTTCGAAAGTTCAAAACCCTGCAGGGGTGTCACAACTTAGCCCATCACAAGCTCTCACGGTCAACGAAGGATATTCCTTCTCCCAGGAAGACCCGATCAGACTCGGAATCCCGGTTACAAGACATTTCGATAATGGTAAAACAAGACCAGCAAGACCGCCCGATGCGCCGACATCCCGATAGGAGTTGCACATATCTCGTTCTCAGGGCAACACCGGATGAGCGCTCCGTACAACTAAAACCAGCCCTCAAGTTTCCCCGAGGTGGCGCTGCAAAGGACTCTAGTTCGGACCAACACTTAGAGAAGCACTGGCCCGGGGGGGTTAAAATAAAGATGACCCTCGAGAGCGCGGCTCCCAAGGGAAAAGTAGGTGGTGGTGAGGCAAATGGTAAAACCAAGGTTGGGCCTTGCTGGAGGAGTTTTATTCAAAGCGAACTGTCAAGGGTTTCCCATAACACCCAACCGCGTAAGGAATGCAAAATCAAGGAACATAACACCGGTATGACGGAAACTAGGGCGGCAAGAGTGGAACAAAACACCAGGCATAAAGCCGAGCCTTCCACCCTTTACCAAGTATATAGGTGCATTAAAGTAAATAAGATATAATAATGATATCCCAACAAATCCATGTTCCAAACATGGAACAAACTTCAACTTCACCTGTAACTAGCAACGCTATAAGAGGGGCTGAGCAAAGCGGTAACATAGCCAAGCAACGGTTTGCTAGGAAAGGTGGGTTAGAGGCTTGACATGGCAATATGGGAGGCATGATATAGCAAGTGTTAGGTATCGCGACATAGCAATAGAGCGAACAACTAGCAAGCAAAGATAGAAGTGATTTCGAGGGTATGGTCATCTTGCCTGAGATCCCGCAAGGAAGAAGAACGAGTCCATGAAGAAGACAAACGGACGTAGTCGAACGAATCCCCACAAACGCGACGTTATCGGAACTAACCCGAAGAAGCAACACCGGAAAGAAGCAAACAACATGGTAAACAACCATCACATAAGCATGGCATGATGCGCAAACAAGTATGATGCATGTCCGGTTCAAAGAGGCACGACGTGGCAAAGTGCACAAACAATACTACAAATTAAGTGGACCTCAATATGCAACGAGTTGCATATTGACGAAACACCACATGACTTATTTAGTTATCTCCCGTTTATGTACTCTACAATATTAAATGTTGATTAACATGGCAAGAGGTGAAGCATATGAAAACTACCTATCTAGGCAAGTTTAAATGAGGTCGGAAATAACAAACAACAACTCCGGTAAATCCCCACATGCAATATTTGAATTTGGTATTGATCTTCCCTAAACAAAATTTTAGAGTTATTAAACATGTAAAGTAATGCCACCATCTAAAACTATGCATTTTTCTACCCCATTTACATATAAAGTTTGTTAGGTTTTGAGCTATGGTTATTTAGTTATGAATTAAATCATTTTAGCATAGCATTGGAGCAAAGCAAACAACAATTTAAACATGTCAAACATGCATGAAAGTTGGATATTGTGAAACTAGATGAAATTCTAATCATTTTTCTTATATAATGTATTTACAAATGAGGCACGGTTGGTGGGTTATGATATGCATAATGCTTGGGGGGTTTCTGCAAAACTGGTGGTCTCTGAAAAATTAGGAAAATCGCAGAACGGAAAAAAAACGTGACATGGGCCGAATCAGCTGGCCCAACAGCTGGAAAAAAAGGTGGGGCGCTAGGGGTGGCCTCAACCAATGCGCCTTGGCCCGGTCGAAGGAGAAGCAAGGCGGGCTGACAGGAAAGACCAGGTCGGGCCTTCCAGCGATGTGCGGCCCACGAGGCCGAGGCGTCGTCTCTCTTGTGCTCGTGCACGATGCAGAGAGGGGAGGTCGAGATGGCAGCGTAGGACTCCGGCAAGGGATGGAGGAGGTCCAGCGGCGCGGGACAGGGCAGATCCGGGCCTGGGGACCCCGGATTCGGCCGGACGACGGCGCCAACGGAGCCGGCGACAAGCGACGACGGTAGCATGGCTTCCTGGCCATGGAGAGAGACAGGTTACAGGAGAGGGGCGGTGGAAAAAGGGAAAGAGACAGGGTGGCGCGACCTGATGCTCACCGGCGGCGAGGTGCTCGCCGGCGCGGCTGGCTGATGCTGTGACGGAGCGGCCCGACGAGGACCAAGGCGGCAGCGAGCGGGTGGAGCACGCGCGGGCACTCGGGCCCAGATCCGCCCCGAGCGGGCCCCGATCTGGGTTTCGCGGGCCTCCTGCGGGCTGCGGCGGTGCGGGGAGGCCAGGGGCGACGTGGAGGCGCGGCGTTGGCTGCGGAGGCGCTTGGTGGCGGCCGGCGGCTGGGGAGATGCGGAAATGGAAGCCAAGTGGTGGCGCTGATGATTGGGGAGGCATGGATTTTGATGGGGAGGCGGCTAGAGGTAGGTGGAGGGGTCTAGGTTTCCCAAAATGGCAGGATGGGGTCTATATATAGGGAAGGTTTAGGGTTAGGGGGATTAGGAGGGGTTTTTGGAGACTCGGATCGCGATCGTGCGGCTCCGGACAGAGGGGGAAAACTAGGTGGTCTGCAGGTGAATGGTAGTGGGCTGTGTAGAAGGCCTCGGGCTAAGAGAAGAGAAGAGAGAGAGGCCCGACGACTGTTTTCGGAGACCAAAAACGTGTGATGAAAAGACCGGCTATATTGTCGCTATAGTTATCCGTTGGGGTGTCAAACGGACTCCGAATGCGATGAAACTTGGCAGGCGGCCTACCTACACTAATAAAAGACCGCACGTCAACTTTCATCCCAATCCGAGAGCATTTTCTGACCACTTATAAAATAATATTTCGGACATGCCGCGGGCACATGCAAGTGTGTCTGGGCTCAGAGCGGACAACAGAAAGAACGGGGAGGCCGGGACGGATGCAAGTTTTGAAAACATGCGGATGCAATGCGGATGATGGCATGGCAAGATGCAACACACAAGCGAATGACAAGGCAACAATAACGAATAACTGGAAGACAAATAGCGCATCGGACTCGGGGCGTCACAACACTCCACCACCACAAGAGGATCTCGTCCTGAGATCTAGGATGGCACCGAAGAGAAACAGAAGAGGGAGAGAAGAGGTAAAACTAAGTTGCTTCTTTGGCAAACGAGTGAAACCAAAGAACCTTGCGAGGTTGAACAAATTGAAAGAAAGAATACAACGAAAATGAACGAAGTTGAAAATGCTCCGTTAGGAAAGAGGAACAAGGAACATTACTAGACCCTTGTAGGTTGAAAGACATAAGCAAAGGGTTGCAATGGACAAGAAGTACATGCAAGCACTCTGGATGACACGAGATGTACAAGGAACGATAAGGATCAATTATGACAACACTCTGGTTAAAACAAGATAGAGAAGGAAAAGGAATGATATAAATTTGACAACACTCCGACTGTAAATGGAAGGAATAAAACATGATGTTGACAAGATGAGAGGATACTTGATGAAATCAACAACACACTGCCTCCGAAACTATTGAAAAAAATGGCACAATGGGTAAGAACGATTTCAGACAGCACTTCGGTTGAGAAGGGATGCAAAACCTGATAAGATGAGAGAACTTGAATAGAGGGCACGACACTCCGGTTGAATGGATAAGCACGAAAAGAACACGATCCTCACAACTTGAGATGATGAGAGAGAAGAGCAACATGACAATGCCTCTAGAATAAAGAATAGAAGGTAGATCATTGGAATGAAACAATGGTGAAGAAAATGCCCACTTCTGACACAAATGAGTTTGGAGGGCACCCTTACAAGAACGTTATGACGGAGTTGTTGGAAAACCAACAACAAAACGAATAAGCTTGTAGTGGGCTTATGTAAAACGTCTCAAAATTATGAGGTGAAATTCTACAACTAACGAAAATAGTTGCTTGGTTGAGATCAACGAAGAGATGAAAACTTGCACCAAGAGGATAAAGAGAAAGCTTGGGTCATTGAGAAGCACCACAACAACAACATTGAAAGGATCGATATGGTTGACTAGAGGGGGGTGAATAGGCAACTAACAATTTTTAAACTTTTCTTCACCAAATTAAACTTTGCATCAAAGTAGGTTGTCTAGATATGCAACTAGGTGAGCAACCTATATGATGTAACAACAACAAGAAAACATGCAAGCAAGAGAAGTAACACTAATGAGATTGCACAAGCAAAGGTAAGAGATAACCAAGAGTGGACCCGGTGAAGACGAGGATGTGTTACCAAAGTTCCTTCCTTTTGAGGGGAAGTACGTCTCCGTTAGAGCGGTGTGGAGGCACAATGCTCCCCAAGAAGCCACTAGGGCCACTGTATTCTCCTCACGCCCTCACACAATGCGAGATGCCGTGATTCCACTATTGGTGCCCTTGGAGGCGGCAACCGGACCTTTACAAACAAGGTTGGGGCAAACTCCACAACTTAATTGGAGGCTCCCAACGAAACCATGAAGCTTCACCACAATGGAATACGGCTCCGAGGTGACCTCAACCGTCTAGGGTGCACAAAGCACCCAAGAGTAACAAAATCCACACAAGAAAGTATGGGAAGCAAATATCCTTTGGTGGAAGTGTAGATCTAGGTCTCCTCCTTCAATCCCTAGCAAATCAACAAGTTTGAGTGGCTAGAGAAAGAGATCGGGCAAAGAGAGCTTGAGTAGCATTAATGGTGGAAAGAGAGAGGTTAGAGGTGGATGTGGTAGGTGGAAGAAGCACCCTTATATAGCAACCCTAAAAATCCAATCGTTACTGTGCTCTCAGTGCTGCAGCGGTACAACCGCTCCTGGTCTCGGTACAACCGGGACTCACAGTTTACGTGCAGAACCCTACCATGCGGTACAACCAGGCGACCAGGCGGTAGTACCGGTTGAAAAGAACAATCGGACCAACCACCCAGCCACCGCCCAACCACCGCATAGGAACAAAAGGGAGTCACCCCTGAGTGCGGTAGTCGAGCGGTACCGGGCCGGTGCAACCGCATGGCCTCGAGCGCTCGGGCGGCTAAGTCATGAGCGGTAGAACCGCTCCGGACCCCAGTGGTACCGGTACGACCAGACCAACCGGGCCACCACCGCACGAGTACCGCATCAAAACAGAGGCCAGGCCGGTACTTGGGCGGTGCCTGGCCGGAACAACCGCCCTAGTCCTTGCTGAGCATTGGCGGTACCACTGCCCGTAAGCAGCGGTACAACCGCTTGAACAAAACTGGTCAGCGCCAAGACCCAGCGGTACAACCGCTCCAGAGAGCGGTACAACCGCTAGAGCCCACAGTAGACAATAGGAAGGAAGGGGAAGACAAGAGAGGGGTGAGGTAAGTGTACGTGAATGGATACCCCCAACACTTTCCAATGTGGATTCCCTCTTGATAGTACGGGTTCCCTATGACCAAAAGAGATAAACAAACGTGTAGAAAACACCGTCTTCGATCCTTTTTTCTTCAGAGAGAATAGCTAACCGAAGAAGACCTAAAACCGAAACCTGAAACTTAGCATAAGATTAGGTCAATAAAGGGTTGTCATCATCCTCCAAAACACAAAGTAGGGAAATGACCTTACAATCTCCCCCTTTTTGGTGGATGATGACAACACCACGATTTGCAAGTGAAAAGTCTAGAAAATGTAGACGGGACTCCCCCTAGATGTGTGCCCCAAATTTAGAATGCTATTTGAGAGCACATATTAGGGACGAGACTCCCCTAGATTTTATAGACTCGCCACTCCTACTAAACATGGTGAGAAAAAAGTGAAGGAAATTTGCCCTAGAGGCAATAATAAAGTTATTATTTATTTCCTTATATCATGATAAATGTTTATTATTCATGCTAGAATTGTATTAACCAGAAACATAATACATGTGTGAATACATAGACAAACAGAGTGTCACTAGTATGCCTCTACTTGACTAGCTCGTTAATCAAAGATGGTTATGTTTCCTAACCATGAACAAGGAGTTGTTATTTGATTAAACGAGATCACATCATTAGGTGAATGATCTGATTGACATGACCCATTCCATTAGCTTAGCACCCGATCGTTTAGTATGTTGCTATTGCTTTCTTCATGACTTATACATGTTCCTATGACTATGAGATTATGCAACTCCCGTTTGCGAGAGGAACACTTTGTGTGCTACCAAACGTCACAACGTAACTGGGTGATTATAAAGGAACTCTACAGGTGTCTCCAAAGGTACATGTTGGGTTGGCGTATTCCGAGATTAGGATTTGTCACTTCGATTGTCGGAGAGGTATCTCTGGGCCCTCTTGGTAATGCACATCACTTAAGCCTTGCAAGCATTGCAACTAATAAGTTAGTTGCGGGATGATGTATTACAGAACGAGTAAAGAGACTTGCCGGTAACGAGATTGAACTAGGTATTGAGATACCGACGATCGAATCTCGGGCAAGTAACATACCGATGACAAAGGGAACGACGTATGTTGTTATGCGGTCTGACCGATAAAGATCTTCGTAGAATATGTAGGAGCCAATATGAGCATCTAGGTTCTGCTATTGGTTATTGACCGGAGACGTGTCTCGGTCATGTCTACATTGTTCTCGAACCCGTAGGGTCCGCACGCTTAAGGTTTCGATGACAGTTATATTATGAGTTTATGAGTTTTGATGTACCGAAGTTAGTTTGGAGTCCCGGATGTGATCACGGACATGACGAGGAGTCTCGAAATGGTCGAGACATAAAGATTGATATATTGGACGGCTATATTCGGACACCGGAAGCGTTCCGGGTGATTTCGGAGAAAACCGGAGAGCCGGAGGGTTACCGGAACCCCCCCGGGAGAAGTAATGGGCCATATGGGCCTTAGTGGAGAGATAAAGGGGCTGCCAGAGGTGGGCTGCGCGCCTCCTCCCCCCTAGTCCGAATTGGACTAGGAGAGGGGGGCGGCGCCCCCCCTTTTCCCTCTCCCTCCCCACTTCTTTCCCCCTCCTAGTAGGAGTCCTACTCCTACTAGGAGGAGGACTCCTCCTTGGCGCGCCATAGAAGGCCGGCCGGCCTCCTCCCCTAGATCCTTTATATACGGGGGTAGAGGGCACCCCTATACACACAAGTTGATCTTCGTGATCGTTCCTTAGCCGTGTGCGGTGCCCACTTCCACCATATTCCACCTCGGTCATATTGTAGCGGTGCTTAGGCGAAGCCCTGCGACGGTAGAACATCAAGATCGTCACCACGCCATCGTGCTGACGGAACTCCTCCCCGACGCTTTGCTGGATCGGAGCCCGGGGATCGTCATCGATATGAACGTGTGCTAGAACTCGGAGGTGCCGTAGTTTCGGTGCTTGATCGGTCGGGCAGTGAAGACGTACGACTACATCAACCAAACGCTTCCGTTGTCGATCTACAAGGGTACGTAGATCACACTCTTCCTCTCGTTGCTATACATCACCATGATCTTGCATGTGCGTAGGAATTTTTTTTGAAATTACTACGTTTCCCAACAGTGGCATCCGAGCCTAGGTTTTATATGTTGATGTTATATGCACGAGTAGAACACAAGTGAGTTGTGGGCGATATAATTCATACTGCTTACCAGCATGTCATACTTTGGTTCAGCGGTATTGTTAGAAGAAGCGGCCCGAACCGACATTACGCGTACGCTTACGCGAGACCGGTTCTCCCGACGTGCTTTGCACATAGGTGGCTTGCGGGTGACAGTTTCTCCAACTTTAGTTGAACCAAGTGTGGCTACGCCCGGTCCTTGCGAAGGTTAAAACAGCACCAACTTGACAAACTATCATTGTGGTTTTGATGCATAGGTAAGATTGGTTCTTGCTTAAGCCCGTAGCAGCCACGTAAAACTTGCAACAACAAAGTAGAGGATGTCTAACTTGTTTTTGCAGGGCATGTTGTGATGTGATATGGTCAAGACATGATGCTAAATTTTATTGTATGAGATGATCATGTTTTGTAACCGAGTTATCGGCAACTGGCAGGAGCCATATGGTTGTCGCTTTATTGTATGCAATGCAATCGCGCTGTAATGCTTTACTTTATCACTAAGCGGTAGCGATAGTCGTGGAAGCACAAGGTTGGCGAGACGACAACGATGCTACGATGGAGATCAAGGTGTCGCGCCGGTGACGATGGTGATCACGACGGTGCTTCGGAGATGGAGATCACAAGCACAAGATGATGATGGCCATATCATATCACTTATATTGATTGCATGTGATGTTTATCTTTTATGCATCTTATCTTGCTTTGATTGACGGTAGAATTATAAGATGATCTCTCACTAATTATCAAGAAGTGTTCTCCCTGAGTATGCACCGTTGCGAAAGTTCTTCGTGCTAAGAAACCACGTGATGATCGGGTGTGATAGACTCTACGTTCAAATACAACGGGTGCAAAACAGTTGCACACGCAGAATACTCAGGTTATACTTGACGATCCAAGCATATACAGATATGGCCTCGGAACACGGAGACCGAAAGGTCGAGCGTGAATCATATAGTAGATATGATCAACATAGTGATGTTCACCAATGAAACTACTCCATCTCACGTGATGATCGGACATGGTTTAGTTGATTTGGATCACGTAATCACTTAGAGGATTAGAGGGATGTCTATCTAAGTGGGAGTTCTTTAGTAATATGATTAATTGAACTTTAATTTATCATGAACTTAGTACCTAATAGTATCTTGCTTGTTTTTTGCTTGATTGTAGATAGATGGCTCGTGCTGTTGTTCCGTTGAATTTTAATGCGTTCCTTGAGAAAGCAAAGTTGAAAGATGATGGTAGCAATTACACGGACTGGGTCCGTAACTTGAGGATTATCCTCATTGCTGCACAGAAGAATTACGTCCTAGAAGCACCGCTGGATGCCAGGCCTGCTGCTGGAGCAACACCAGATGTTATGAACGTCTGGCAGAGCAAAGCTAATGACTACTCGATAGTTCAGTGTGCCATGCTTTACGGCTTAGAATCGGGACTTCAACGATGTTTTGAACGTCATGGAGCATATGAGATGTTCCAGGAGTTGAAGTTAATATTTCAAGCAAATGCCCGGATTGAGAGATATGAAGTCTCCAATAAGTTCTATAGCTGCAAGATGGAGGAGAACAGTTCTGTCAGTGAGCATATACTCAAAATGTCTGGGTATAATAATCACTTGATTCAATTGGGAGTTAATCTTCCAGATGATTGCGTCATCGACAGAATTCTCCAATCACTGCCACCGAGCTACAAGAGCTTCGTGATGAACTATAATATGCAAGGGATGAATAAGACTATTCCCGAGCTCTTCGCAATGTTGAAAGCTGCGGAGGTAGAAATCAAGAAGGAGCATCAAGTGTTGATGGTCAACAAGACCACTAGTTTCAAGAAAAAGGGCAAAGGGAAGAAGAAGGGGAACTTCAAAAAGAACGGCAAGCAAGTTGCTACTCAAGAGAAGAAACCCAAACCTGGACCTAAGCCTGAAACTGAGTGCTTCTACTGCAAGCAGACTGGTCACTGGAAGCGGAACTGCCCCAAGTATTTGGCGGATAAGAAGGATGGCAAGGTGAACAAAGGTATATGTGATATACATGTTATTGATGTGTACCTTACTAATGCTCGCAGTAGCACCTGGGTATTTGATACTGGTTCTGTTGCTAATATTTGCAACTCGAAACAGGGACTACGGATTAAGCGAAGATTGGCTAAGGACGAGGTGACAATGCCCGTGGGAAACGGTTCCAAAGTCGATGTGATCGCAGTCGGCACGCTACCTCCACATCTACCTTCGGGATTAATATTAGACCTAAATAATTGTTATTTGGTGCCAGCGTTAAGCATGAACATTATATCTGGATCTTGTTTGATGCGAGACGGTTATTCATTTAAATCAGAGAATAATGGTTGTTCTATTTATATGAGTAATATCTTTTATGGTCATGCACCCTTGAAGAGTGGTCTATTCTTATTGAATCTCGATAGTAGTAACACACATATTCATAATGTTGAAGCCAAAAGATGCAGAGTTGATAATGATAGTGCAACCTATTTGTGGCACTGCCGTTTAGGTCATATCGGTGTAAAGCGCATGAAGAAACTCCATACCGATGGACTTTTGGAACCACTTGATTATGAATCACTTGGTACTTGCGAACCGTGCCTCATGGGCAAGATGACTAAAACACCGTTCTCCGGTACTATGGAGAGAGCAATAGATTTGTTGGAAATCATACATACAGATGTATGTGGTCCGATGAATATTGAGGCTCGTGGCGGATATCGTTATTTTCTCACCTTCACAGATGACTTAAGCAGATATGGGTATATCTACTTAATGAAACACACAAGTCTGAAACATTTCAAAAGTTCAAAGAATTTCAGAGTGAAGTAGAAAATCATCGTAACAAGAAAATAAAATTCCTACGATCCGATCGTGGAGGAGAATATTTGAGTTACGAGTTTGGTGTACATTTGAAAAATTGTGGAATAGTTTCGCAACTCACGCCACCCGGAACACCACAGCGTAATGGTGTGTACGAATGTCGTAATCGTACTTTACTAGATATGGTGCGATCTATGATGTCTCTTACTGATTTACCGCTATCGTTTTGGGGATACGCTCTAGAGACGGCCGCATTCACGTTAAATAAGGCACCATCAAAATCCGTTGAGACGACGCCTTATGAAGTGTGGTTTGGCAAGAAACCAAAGTTGTCGTTTCTGAAAGTTTGGGGCTGCGATGCTTATGTGAAAAAGCTTCAACCTGATAAGCTTGAACCCAAATCGGAGAAATGTGTCTTATAGGATATCCAAAGGAAACTATTAGATACACCTTCTATCACAGATCCGAAGGCAAAACTTTTGTTGCTAAGTTCGGAAACTTTCTAGAGAAGGAGTTTCTCTCGAAAGAAGTGAGTGGGAGGAAAGTAGAACTTGACGAGGTAACTGTACCTGCTCCCTTATTGGAAAGTAGTGCATCACAGAAAACTGTTTCTGTGACACCTACACCAGTTAGTGAGGAAGCTAATGATGATGATCATGAAACTTCAGAACAAGATACTACTGAACCTCGTAGATCAACCAGAGTAAGATCCGTGCCAGAGTGGTACGGTAATCCTGTTCTGCAAGTCATGCTACTAGATCATGATGAACCTATGAACTATGAAGAAGCGATGGTGAGCCCAGATTCCGCAAAATGGCTTGAAGCCATGAAATCTGAGATGGGATCCATGTATGAGAACAAAGTATGGACTTTGGTTGACTTGCCTGATGATCGGCAAGCAATTGAGAATAAATGATCTTCAAGAAGAAGACTGACGCTGACGGTAATATTACTGTCTACAAAGCTCGACTTGTCGCAAAAGGTTTTCGGCAAGTTCAAGGGATTGACTATGATGAGACCTTCTCACTCGTAGCGATGCTTAAGTTTGTCCGAATCATGTTAGCAATTGCCGCATTTTATGATTATGAAATTTGGCAGATGGATGTCAAAACTGCATTCCTGAATGGATTTCTGGAAGAAGAGTTGTATATGATGCAACCAGAAGGTTTTGTCGATCCAAAGGGAGCTAACAAAGTGTGCAAGCTCCAGCGATCCATTTATGGACTGGTGCAAGCCTCTCGGAGTTGGAATAAACGCTTTGATAGTGTGATCAAAGCATTTGGTTTTATAAAGACTTTTGGAGAAGCCTGTATTTACAAGAAAGTGAGTGGGAGCTCTGTAGCATTTCTGATATTATATGTAGATGACATATTACTAATTGGAAATGATATAGAATTTCTGGATAGCATAAAGGGATACTTGAATAAGAGTTTTTCAATGAAAGACCTCGGTGAAGCTGCTTACATATTAGGCATTAAGATCTATAGAGATAGATCAAGACGCTTAATTGGACTTTCACAAAGCACATACCTTGACAAAGTTTTGAAGAAGTTCAAAATGGATCAAGCAAAGAAAGGGTTCTTGCCTGTGTTACAAGGAGTGAAGTTGAGTAAGACTCAATGCCCGACCACTGCAGAAGATAGAGAGAAAATGAAAGATGTTCCCTATGCTTCAGCCATAGGCTCTATCATGTATGCAATGCTGTGTACTAGACCTGATGTGTGCCTTGCTATAAGTCTAGCAGGAAGGTACCAAAGTAATCCAGGAGTGGATCACTGGACAGCGGTCAAGAACATCCTGAAATACCTGAAAAGGACTAAGGATATGTTTCTCATATATGGAGGTGACAAAGAGCTCATCGTAAAAGGTTACGTTGATGCAAGCTTTGACACTGATCCGGACGATTCCAAATCGCAAACCGGATACGTGTTTACATTAAACGGTGGAGCTGTCAGTTGGTGCAGTTCTAAACAAAGCGTTGTAGCGGGATCTACATGTGAAGCGGAGTACATAGCTGCTTCAGAAGCAGCAAATGAAGGAGTCTGGATGAAGGAGTTCATATCCGATCTAGGTGTCATACCTAGTGCATCGGGTCCAATGAAAATCTTTTGTGACAATACTGGTGCAATTGCCTTGGCAAAAGAATCCAGATTTCACAAGAGAACCAAGCACATCAAGAGACGCTTCAATTCCATCCGGGATCTGGTCCAGGTGGGAGACATAGAGATTTGCAAGATACATACGGATCTGAATGTTGCAGACCCGTTGACTAAGCCTCTTCCACGAGCAAAACATGATCAGCACCAAAGCTCCATGGGTGTTAGAATCATTACTGTGTAATCTAGATTATTGACTCTAGTGCAAGTGGGAGACTGAAGGAAATATGCCCTAGAGGCAATAATAAAGTTATTATTTATTTCCTTATATCATGATAAATGTTTATTATTCATGCTAGAATTGTATTAACCGGAAACATAATACATGTGTGAATATATAGACAAACAGAGTGTCACTAGTATGCCTCTACTTGACTAGCTCATTAATCAAAGATGGTTATGTTTCCTAACCATGAACAAGGAGTTGTTATTTGATTAAACGAGATCACATCATTAGGTGAATGATCTGATTGACATGACCCATTCCATTAGCTTAGCACCCGATCGTTTAGTATGTTGCTATTGCTTTCTTCATGACTTATACATGTTCCTATGACTATGAGATTATGCAACTCCCGTTTGCCAGAGGAACACTTTGTGTGCTACCAAACATCACAACGTAACTGGGTGATTATAAAGGAACTCTACAGGTGTCTCCAAAGGTACATGTTGGGTCGGCGTATTTCGAGATTAGGATTTGTCACTCCGATTGTCGGAGAGGTATCTCTGGGCCCTCTCGGTAATGCACATCACTTAAGCCTTGCAAGCATTGCAACTAATAAGTTAGTTGCGGGATGATGTATTACAGAACGAGTAAAGAGACTTGCCAGTAACGAGATTGAACTAGGTATTGAGATACCGACGATCGAATCTCGGGCAAGTAACATACCGATGACAAAGGGAACGACGTATGTTGTTATGCGGTCTGACCGATAAAGATCTTCGTAGAATATGTAGGAGCCAATATGAGCATCCAGGTTCCGCTATTGGTTATTGACCGGAGACGTGTCTCGGTCATGTCTACATTGTTCTCGAACCCGTAGGGTCCGCACGCTTAAGGTTTCGATGACAGTTATATTATGAGTTTATGAGTTTTGATGTACCGAAGTTAGTTCGGAGTCCCGGATGTGATCACGGACATGACGAGGAGTCTCGAAATGGTCGAGACATAAAGATTGATATATTGGACGGCTATATTCGGACACCGGAAGCATTCCGGGTGATTTCGGAGAAAACCGGAGAGCCGGAGGGTTACCGGAACCCCTCCGGGAGAAGTAATGGGCCATATGGGCCTTAGTGGAGAGAGAAAGGGGCTGCCAGAGGTGGGCTGCGCGCCTCCTCCCCCCTGGTCCGAATTGGACTAGGAGAGGGGGGCGGCGCCCCCCCTTTCCCTCTCCCTCCCCACTTCTTTCCCCCTCCTAGTAGGAGTCCTACTCCTACTAGGAGGACTCCTCCTTGGCGCGCCATAGAAGGCCGGCCGGCCTCCTCCCCTAGATCCTTTATATACGGGGGTAGAGGGCACCCCTAGACACACAAGTTGATCTTCATGATCATTCCTTAGCCGTGTGCGGTGCCCCCTTCCACCATATTCCACCTCGGTCATATTGTAGCGGTGCTTAGGCGAAGCCCTGCGACGGTAGAATATCAAGATTGTCACCACGCCGTCGTGCTGACAGAACTCCTCCCCGACGCTTTGCTGGATCGGAGCCCGGGGATCGTCATCGAGCTGAACGTGTGCTAGAACTCGGAGGTGCCATAGTTTCGGTGCTTGATCGGTCGGGCCGTGAAGACGTACGACTACATCAACCAAACGCTTCCGTTGTCGATCTACAAGGGTACGTAGATCACACTCTCCCCTCTTGTTGCTATACATCACCATGATCTTGCGTGTGCGTAGGAATTTTTTTTGAAATTACTACGTTCCCCAACAAAAAGACCATAATATGAGGGTAAAGATAATAATGAAATACACAACAATATCACGGAAAATAAAGATAGATAGCTAGATACGCACATGTATTACACCATGCAAGCAGAGATAAGCAACAAGGTTCACAGGCCAAAGTTCAACACAAACGACGGAAAAGGAAAAAACACAAGCAAAAAGGCAAATAAAACCCATGCAAATCCCGAGACCTAAAACTCTCTCCCCCTTTGGCATCAAGACGCCAAAAAGGAAAAAGAGCGAAGCTAGCGTCCCAAGGCTCAATCGTCCTCCTCCGACTCCTCGGTAGCATCTGGATCCGCATCATCATCAGACTCGTCAACATCATCTTGATCGGATTTCTCCATGAAATCATCAGCTGCAACAAAGCATGTGGATGGATGGGGAGGAGCTTCATCATCAGACCAGGTGCTGTGGGTAGATATCCAACGCTCCTCCGGTGTGATGCTCTTCTCAGAGCCACTCTGAACCGGCATATTGAGGTGCTTCATCATTGCAATTTGGCGACGCCGGGCATGCTTCTCATTGACATGGGCCTCATACGTCCTCTTCTGGATGTCAGACTGGAGGCAGAAAGTCTTCTTCACCTTGGCAGTGAGCTTCTCCACCCAAGATGGCTTGGCCCCTGGCTCCATCTCAAAGTCCTCATCGTCAGAAGTGGCATAGACATCCTCAGGAGCATTGGCAGGGAAGCAAGGCTCGGCGTGCTTCTTCTTCTTAAGAACCTTGACCTCATGAATAGTGAGATTATCAGGAGAGGTGAGAGCCTCTCCAGGATGGCGTACCTCCCATACTGAGTTCAGAAAGCACATGACAAACGGAGCATAAATGGGGACCTTCCGGTAGATGATGATGTTGTACATCTCGTGCCACAACCAGTTGGACACGTCAAACGTTTCCCCAGAGCCCACCTTGGTCTTCATTGCAACCATCAAGTCAACGAGATAGCCATGGATTTCATCTTGATTTCCCACCTTGGGCGGAAGCACATTGCGAAACACACGATGCTTGATGTCATAGAGCTTCACCAAATCCTTAGATTCTCCAATAATACCATGACCCTGAATGTACAGAGTGGCAAGCTTCTCCTTAGGCATAGACTCAGGATGATCATGAGGGCGAATGCCACCTCTACCTTCCAGATCGGTATCGTCATACCCAAGAGCATTGCAAAAGGCCCTCCAGGGAACTTGAAAGAGCTCATCACGACACATGAAAGTGAGAGTGCGCGCGTCATCTTCTCCAAAGTGAACCGTGGCATAGAACTGATGGACGAGTTGAACATCAAAGTCACAGTTGACAGACATGAGCTTGACAAGATCAAACTCCTCACAGAGAGCCAGTGCCTCACCAAAATACTCCAAGTTGTTCCTCCAATGGTCAAGGTCGATGGTCCACTGCTTGGCATACCTGTTCTTGTTGTGCTCAAAGAGTTCATGAACAATCCGCACTTGCATCTCATTCCGGAACTGAATAGTGGTCCAACGAGGAGCAATGGGAACCTCATAAGGATTCTTCAAGCGGAAAGCTTCCCAATCCTTGGCTTTCCAACGATGCAAGGGCAAAACCACATGTTGCTTGGCAGCGGCAGACTTCTCACGGCGAGTGGGCTTGGTGGGAATCACAACCTCTTCTTCGTCATCAGACACAACCGGACGCAAGGTCCGTCGTGCAGAGCCTCTTCTTCTTGGTCTTGCGAGGAGCAGAGCGAGAACTAGAGCCACCTGAACACACGCACAAGGAGAACACAAGAGACCCAGCAAAGATGAGAGGATTGCACACACAAATAGAAGAAAAGATATATTGCACGAACTTAGAAAATGAAACAGGGCTACATGGTGCAGATATCCAGGTTGAACCGGTTCTCCTACCGGTAGTACCGCTCCAGCGGTTGTACCGCCCGCAGAGGCGGTAGAACCGCTGAACAGTGGTACTACGGGTAGAGACTAGATTTAACCGCGAAATATGAATCATACTAGCCATATTCTACTCTCTAAGACATGCAATCTAAGCAAGAGGCAAAAAGGGATCTCTTCCACCCAATAGTTTAATCAATAAACACGGAATGCCAAGTAATGCCCTAGAACAAGGGGAACAAACCCTGGAACGAAGAAAGAAGGTCAATGGGGCATTACCGACATCCATGGGAAGAAATCGGGAAGGAGGAGGCCTCCTTGGAGAGGATCCACGGAGACCCCACGGATCCGAAGCGCGAGAAGCACTCCGGGGCAGAGGCAATGGCGGCCGACGGCTAGGGCACAAGATGGGAAGGGCTGGGGGAGAGAGAAAAGAAACCCCCCTCCAGCCCCGATGGGAATATATAGGCCCAAAGTCGTGCGGCGGTTGTACCGCTCAAGGAAGCGGTTGTACCACTGTCTGGTACGAGCCAGTGGTTGCGGGCGGTACTTCCGTCGCCAAGAGGCAGTAGTAGTACCGCTGTAACCAACCGGTAGAACCGGCCAGACGGGCACCCCAGTGGTTGAGCGGTGGAACCGCTCAAGCACCGCTGGGAGACCGCCTGGAGAGCACCAGCGGTAGAACCGCCTGTGACCCCGGTTGTACCGCCCGGTCACCATCACCAAAGCCATGGACAAGTGTGTGCAATTAGACTAGATGGCTTGAGGAAGGGAAGGCTTGGGATAGAGAAGGCACGGGGAAAAAGGTGGGTCTCCAAGAAAAAAAACAAAAAGAAAACGAAAGAGAACCACACTTGGAGACCCCAACACCTAGCGCCTAAGAAAACAAACTAAGGCACATACAAGAAGGACTAACACAAGGCACAACATGAACAAGGGGGTCGGAGGCCGTAGCCACCTATGTATGAGTCAATTAGTATGGCACCGCGAAGAATTATCCTTGGGCCCATGACCAAAACTTGTCTTTCAACAAGATAATGTGAAAGAGTTGATCAATTTATGCATAATGGGGGGAGGAAAAGTTCATTGAGAGAACACCACTCCACCTATGTCCATGCCTACATCTAAACAAGATAACAAGTTGAGTATGGTGGGGTGTGCAAGGGTTCAAGCAACATTGCTCGAATCAATGATATTTAGCTCATGCCTTAACGCGCGAAATCTTGCTTCATCCAAGGGTTTTGTGAAAATATCTGCCAGGTTATCATGAGTGTTGACATAGTTGAGCTCGATTTCCCCTCGCCTTATGTGATCCTGGATGAAGTGATACCGAATCTCAATATGCTTCATCTTGAAGTGTTGCACCGGGTTGAGAGAAATCTTGATGGCACTTTCATTGTCACACCAAAGAGGCACTTTGTCACAAATGACACTGTAATCCTTTAAAGTTTGCCTCATCCATAAAAGTTGAGCACAACAACTACCGGCAGCCACATACTCCGCTTCCGTGGATGAGAGAGACACACAACTTTGCTTCTTGGAAGACCAACTTACCAAAGAGCAGCCAAGAAATTGGCACCCTCCGGAAGTGGACTTCCTATCCACTTCGTCTCCCGCCCAATCCGAGTCCGAATAACCTACAAGCTTGAAGTTTGCTCCTCTTGGGTACCATAAGCCAAAGGTTGGGGTATGAGCCAAATATCGAAAGATTCGTTTGACCACCATATAGTGACTTTCCTTAGGTGCGGCTTGAAACCATGCACAAATTCCCACACTCAACATGATATCTGGTCTAGATGCACAAAGGTAAAGCAAGGAGCCAATCATGGAGTGATATACCTTTTGATCCACCGCTTTACCATTGGGATCAATGTCAAGTTGGCACTTGGTGGGCATGGGAGTGGATGCCGGCTTGACATCACTTAGCTTGAATCTCTTAAGCATGTCTTGAGTGTATTTGGCTTGGTTGATGAAGGTTCCTTCTATCCTTTTCTTCACTTCGAACCCGAGAAAGAACTTCAACTCTCCCATGGAAGACATCTCGAACTTTCAGGTCATGAGAGCAGGAATGCTTTGTTAGGGAACCAAAGATAATATCATCAACATATAATTAGCACACAAACAACTCCCCTTTGACCTTCTTAGTAAAAAGAGTGGGGTCAATTAGCCAACTTCAAAACCACGGTCTTGTAACAACTCGGTAAGGTGGTTATACCACGCACGTGGGGCTTGTTTAAGGCCATAGAGTGCCTTATCGAGTTGATACACATGATCGGGAAAGTAGGGATCCTCGAACCCGGGGGGTTGCTTGACATAAACCAATTCATTAATAGGACCATTAAGAAAAGCACTCTTCACATCCATTTGTTGTAACTTAAAGTTATGATGAGAAGCATATGCAATCAACATGCGAATGGATTCAAGACGAGCAACGGGAGCAAAGGTTTCACCGTAGTCGATACCCTTGACTTGGAGTAGCCTTGTGCTACCAAACGAGCCTTGTTGTGAATGATAATCCCATGAGCATCTTGCTTGTTCTTAAATATCCACTTGGTTCTAATGACATTGTGGTTCACCGTCGGCCTTGGCACCAATCTCCACACTCTGTTGCGCTCGAAGTTGTTGAGTTCTTCATGCATGGCATTGAGCCAATCCGGACCTTCGAGTGCCTCATAGACCTTGTGGGGTTCGACACAAGAGACAAACGCGTGATGTTCACAATAGTTTGCTAATTGTCTATGAGTGCTTACCCCCTTTCTTAAGCTTCCAAGCACATTCGTCATGAGATGATCCTTGGTGGAGAGCTTGGAAGCAACCTTGGCGGCACGACGCTCCAATTCCTCCTCGAGGGTGAGACAAGGAGTGGTCACTTGATCATCTTGAGCGTCGTCTTGAGCTTGTTCTTGTTCTTGAACTTGCTCGGAGGAGAGAACTTGACCTTGGGCATCACTTGATGTGTCAACACCATCTTGAGCATGATCTTTCCCTTGGTCATGTTCTTCAGGATTAGGGCCTTCATGTTGTTCTTCAGAAGCGTGTGGGCCTTGGGTTGGTGATGGCTCCACTTGAGTGGAGCATTGTCCTTCTCCTTCGGCCACAAGGGGTTCCTCAATGGGTAGGATAAAGCCAACACCCATTCTTCTTATGGCTTGAGGAGGAATTTCATCACCTACATCACAAGTGCCACTTTGCTCCACTTGGGAGCCGTTATTCTCATCAAACTCCATGTTACATGTCTCCTCAATAAGTCCCATGGATTTATTGAGGACACGGTAAGCATGAGAGTTTGTAGCATAACCAAAAAATATTCCCTCATATGCTCTAGCCTCAAATTTAGACAACCGAACACCTTTCTTGAGAATGAAACACTTACACCCGAACACCTGAAAGTACTTGAGGTGGGCTTGTTACCGGTGAGTATCTCATATGGAGTCTTGTTCAAGCCCTTGCGGAGGTAGAGCCGATTGGATGCATGACACGCGGTGTTGATGGCTTCGGCCCAAAAGTTGTACGGAGACTTGAACTCCGCCATCATGGTCCTTGCCGCATCCATCAATGTTCGGTTCTTCCTCACCGCTACACCATTTTGTTGAGGGGTATGAGGTGCGGAATATTGATGCTTGATTCCCTCATCACTCAAAAACTCATCCAAGGTGTAGTTCTTGAAATCAGAGCCGTTGTCACTTCTTATTGTCAAGATCTTTGCATTGTGTTGTCCTTGAGCTTCATTTGCAAAGTCGATGACGATTTGTTGGGTCTCGCTCTTCCTCTTGAAGAAATATACCCAAGTGTATCTTGAATAGTCATCTACAATCACCAAGCAATACTTTCTACCCCCAAGACTATCAAAGGATGGAGGTCCAAAGAGATCCATGTGAAGGAGCTCCAAAGGCCTCTTCGAGTAGATGATAGTCGTGGGAGGGTGAGCCTTCTCATGTAGCTTTCCTTCGATGCAAGCACTGCAAGCAAAATCTTTAGCAAAACTAACATTTGTTAGTCCACAGACATGGTCCCCCTTGAGAAGACTTTGCAAATATCTCATATTGATGTGGGCTAAACGGTGATGCCAAAGCCATCCCACGTCAACTTTAGCCATTAGGCATGTCGCGGTCTTAGTGGGTCGCTTCGAAAAGTTAATCACATAGAGACCGTTCTCGACATGCCCAACGAAGGCTACTTTAAGAGTCTTGCTCCACAAGAGGGCCACGGAATCAATATCAAAGAAAGTGGCAAAGCCCATGAGTGCTAGTTGACGAACGGAAAGTAAATTGTATGCAAGGGACTCAACAAGCATGACCTTCTCGATCATAAGATCATGAGAAATGACAACTTTGCCGAGTCCCAATACCTTAGAAGACGAGGCATCACCCCACTCAACATTGGTGGGCATGGATGGAATCTTTTGCATGTCCACCACCAAGTCCTTGCTTCCGGTCATATGATTAGTAGCTCCACTATCGAGCAACCATGATCCCCCACCGGAAGCAAACACCTACAAGAGATCAATGCTTGGTTTTAGGAACCCATTTTGTAATGGGTCCTTTGATGCTAGTAACAAGGGTCTTAGGAACACAAATAGACCATTCAATGTACTCATAAGGAAAACCAACAAATTTGGCATAAACATGCCCATCTCTAGTGCAGCACAACACATAAGAAGGGTTAAAGTCGCCGGCTTTGTTGGGAAGGGGAGCGTTTCCCTTCTTGGCATCACTATCCTTCATGGAGTTCTTCTCCTTCTCCTTAGTAGCACCCTCACCCTCCTTCACAAAGGTTTGCTTGAGAGGAGGAGGTCGTTTGGCCTTGTCATTCTTCTTCTCGTTCTTGGACTTGGGCACGTACCCAATCCCTTCCTTGGCCACCACTCCCTTTTGGTTGGTCAAGAGGTCGTTGAGGCTCTTCTCTCCTTGTATGCAAGACACAAGACCTTTCTCAAGTTGCACCTTTAGCTTAGCGTTCTCCTCAACAAGATGCACATGCTCACAACACGGGTTAGTAGCATTTGCATTATCAATTAACATCAAACAAGGAAAGGTGGCTTTCTCCTTGGTTAGCTTTACTTGGAGTTGATCATGAGACTCTTTGAGGCTAGCATGAGCACCCTTCAAGACCTTGTGAGCCTTGTCAAGTAGATCAAACTCCTCTTTGAGTCTAACAAGATCAACCCCAAGTTTGGCCTTCTCGGAGTTTAGCACACGAGAAACAATGATAGCATGATCAAGATCTTTCTTTAACTTAGCATGATCATCGTTGTGTGACTCCTCAAGAGCCAAACAAAGACCACACTCTTCCTCAAGAGCATGTGAAAGATCCGAAATCTCATCGGCATAGTCACGACTATGCCCCTCCATCTTGGAGATGGTATCTTCATGAGACTCGATCACGTCATTGGCTTCACCAAGTTGTTCCAAGAGAGCAACAAAATGCTTCTTGGATTTACCCTTGAGTTTACCCATAAAGGACTCAAACTCATTTTCTTCCACATTAGATCCCTCACATTCGTCAATGCAATCCGTCAAGGAAGGATTATTAATGATGGTAGTTTTGATGTTGGGAGTTACCTTGTTGGTGGCGTTAGCCATGAGGCACTTGGTGGTGATGTTCTCATTGGGTGAGTCGAAGAGAGATATTCGTGGAGTTTTTGCAATGCCAATGGAGGCCATGGCAACCGACTCACCATCTTCATCATCATCATCATCTTCATGGTACTCTTCTTGAACCACCAAAGCCTTGTGAGGGGTTTTCTTGATGAAGTTGCTCTTGTTGGGGAAAGACTTGGCTTTGTCCTTTCGAATGAGCTTGCCACCATTGTCTTCCCTCTTCTCATATGGGCACTCCGCAACAAAATGACTCACATTGCCACAGTTGTAGCAAGTCCTTACACGTTGCTTGCTCTTCGTGCCACTAGTTGTTCTTGTTGAAGTTTGGCCTTGAGTTTTTCTTACTCCAAAATTGCCTTGAAGCAAGTGCCATGTGTTCATGATATGCATACTTTGTATCTTCGGGATTGCTTTCCTCTTCTTCCTCTTCTTATTCTTCAACGCAAACCTTGGCCTTCAATGCAAGGTTGGGCTTCTTTGCCCTTTGAGAACGAAGCACCGCATTGTCGGTGGTCTTGTCCAAGATGTTCATAGCCACAAACTCATCCAACACTTCACTTGAGGTCAAAGTGTGGAAGTCCGGCCTTTGACGAATAACGGAGGACATGGCCTTGTGGTAAGGCATCATTGCCTTGAGGAATTTGCGCTTGATCCACTTGTCATCCGCGTCCTTGCTCCCGTGATCTCGGAGTGAGACCGCGAGTTTGGTTACTCTCCGATAAAGCTCACGAGGTTCTTCATCTTCTTTCATTGCAAACTCATCGGCTTCATCTTGCACTACTTCATAGTTGGAGTGTTGAATGCTTGCGCTTCCCCGATAGAGAGAAACAACACAAAGCCATGCATCTTTGGCCAAGGCGAAAGGCCGAAGATGAGGTAGATCTTCGGGTGGAATAGCATCTTGGATGATGAAGAGAGCATTCTCATTGAATTGATTATCCGCGGCTTCTCGAGGAGTGAAGTTGCTTGGATCATGCGGATGGAAACCTTCTTCAATGATTCTCCAAAGATTAGTATTCACATGATTTAAATGTCGCTTAAAGCGATAAACCCAAGAATCAAAATCCTCATTTTTCACAATCTTAGGGGGAGGACCGACATGATTCAAATGAGTGGAAGGAACCAGTCCACCATAAACAAGTGGTGGTTCCACATGAGCAAAGATGCCGGTGCCATTTTTACCACTAGAAGAAGGAGCCTTTTCACTACTAGCTTCCCCCTTGTCGGAGATAGCATCCATCACCTTGTCAGTGGGATCACCCACTTTCAACGGTGCGATGGAGAGTTTAATCCCTTCAATGAATTTAGTAAACATGCTTTCAACCTCGGTCGTCATGGAGGTTTTCAATGTCTCCAAGGCCACATTGAACTCCTCACGAGAGAACGAGGTTCCCCCATCGCCCGTAGACGAGATCGGATTAACACCGGAGTGTTCCTCCACACCGTCTACGGTATCAACCATACTCTTCGGACGACAAAGTCCTTAATGAAGAGACGAGGCTCTGATACCAATTGAAAGAATCGATATGGTTGACTAGAGGGGGGTGAATAGGCAACTAACAATTTTTAAACTTTACTTTACCAAACTAAACTTTGCATCAAAGTAGGTTGTCTAGATATGCAACTAGGTGAGCAACCTATATGATGCAACAACAAAAAGCAAACACGCAAGCAAGAGAAGTAACACTAATGAGCTTGCACAAGTAAAGGTAAGAGATAACCAAGAGTGGACCCGGTGAAGACGAGGATGTGTTATCGAAGTTCCTTCCTTTTGAGGGGAAGTACGTCTCCGTTAGAGCGGTGTGGAGGCACAATGCTCCCCAAGAAGCCACTAGGGCCACCGTATTCTCCTCACGCCCTCACACAATGCGAGATGCCGTGATTCCACTATTGGTGCCCTTGGAGGTGGCAACCGGACCTTTACAAACAAGGTTGGGGCAAACTCCACAACTTAATTGGAGGCTCCCAACGAAACCACGAAGCTTCACCACAATGGAATACGGCTCCGAGGTGACCTCGACCGTCTAGGGTGCACAAAGCACCCAAGAGTAACAACATCCACACAAGAAATTATGGGAAGCAAATATCCTTTGGTGGAAGTGTAGATCTAGGTCTCCTCCTTCAATCCCTAGCAAATCAACAAGTTTGAGTGGCTAGAGAAAGAGATCGGGCAAAGAGAGCTTGAGTAGCATTAATGGTGGAAAGAGAGAGGTTAGAGGTGGATGTGGTAGGTGGAAGAAGCACCCTATATAGCAACCCTAAAAATCCAACCGTTACTGTGCTCTCAGTGCTGCAGTGGTACAACCGCTCCTGGTCCCGGTACAACCGGGACTCACAGTTTACGTGCAGAACCCTACCAGGCGGTAGTACCGGTTGAAAAGAACAACCGGACCAACCGCCCAGCCACCGCCCAACCACCGCATAGGAACAAAAGGGAGTCACCCCTGAGTGCGGTAGTCGAGCGGTACCGGGCCGGTGAAACCGCATGGCCTCGAGCGCTCGGGCGGCTAAGTCATGAGCGGTAGAACCGCTCCGGACCCCGGTGGTACCGGTACGACCGGACCAACCGGGCCACCACCGCACGAGTACCGCATCAAAACAGAGGCCAGACCGGTACTTGGGCGGTGCCTGGCCGGAACAACCGCCCTAGTCCTTGCTGAGCATTGGCGGTACCACCGCCCGGAAGCAGCGGTACAACCGCTCGAACAAAACTGGTCAGCGCCAAGACCCAGCGGTACAACCGCTCCGGAGAGCGGTACAACAGCTGGAGCCCACAGTAGACAGTAGGAAGGAAGGGGAAGACAAGAGGGGGTGAGGTAAGTGTACTTGAATGGATACCCCCAACACTTTCCAATGTGGATTCCCTCTTGATAGTACGGGTTCCCTATGACCAAAAGAGATAAACAAACATGTAGAAAACACCGTCTTCGATCCTTTTTTCATCAGAGAGAATAGCTAACCGAAGAAGACCTAAAACCGAAACCTGAAACACTTAGCATAAGATTAGGTCAATAAAGGGTTGTCATCATCCTCCAAAACACAAAGTAGGGAAATGACCTTACAAACATTCCTTAGGGAATGCTTTAGGTGAAATCTTTGCCAAGATAACTCCAACAAAGAGATTGATGGATTTAAAATATCTCATTCTTGACGACATGTGAATCATGAAACACGAAGGAAAATTATCAAGAACAATATAACACCACCTCAAAACATAAGAGAGAAAGAATTGCACTTCGGAATACAAGATGAAGAAAGCTTGAGATCCTTTGGAAAGAATCTTGATGAACACTTCGAGAAGGAATTAAATCCTTGATGAACCACCATGTAGAGCCTCCATGAAGAACTCCGGTAATAAAAGAATGACCAAAAAGAAGTGAAGGATGAAAAGAATAAGGTTGAATCCTTTCAATGATTTAGATGGATCTTCGCGACGATATAATAGAGAGAGCTTGGAACTATAGGAAAAGAAAAGGTGAAACACTAGAAACCAAGAATTGATATCATGAATGAGTTTCGGAAGAAAAGAATAGAATCACCTCAAAGAAAACAAGAATAGGATTTACTGTATGTTTATCCTTCATCAACTTAACTTGATGACAAGCAACGGATTTGGCATACTACTTATTCTTCTTGAAAAGATTGAAAAGATATAGCCAAACTTCAGGAAGGTCTTCAACGAACCACCGGTAGGATTTGGAAAGAATGAATGAATTGATATGATAACGAAGGAAGAGAAATCTTTAATGAACCACCGTAAGAATTGAAAATGACGAAGATACTTGAGTGAATCAAGATGCAAGAGAATGAAGATATCGCGAACTGATTAGAGAATACTTGAATGATGCACCGGTAAGATTTGAAGAACAATATCTGAAAGCTGAGAAAGAATAATTCTGAGATGATGTGCTCCGGAGAATCAAACTGAAAAGACTCCTGAATTGCTCCGGATGGGTGAAAAGAATTCTCACAATCGAAAACAATTATGAGAGGATGGCATCAAGCTTGAACTACACATCTCTGAGAGAACGGATAAGATTTGGAGGAAAAACTCTTCTTCGGTCTTCAAATGTTGAGAATGATGATGAGAAACACCACCATGAATTGTTGAGATACTCCGGGAGAATGAAAAGCGGAGAGGTTGAGTCAACAATAAAAAGAGTTATAAGATCTTGGAGAAACCATCTGACTGATGATAATTCATTCTTACGTCAAACTTTGAAAGATTTGAGAATAACTCTGGTAAAATTAGAAGAGTCAGGTAAGATCCTAGAAAAAGACCTGTGGGTTAGGGCCCACTCAAAAGAAACACCATTGAACGATTGCTTGAAAAGAGAGATTGCACCGGTTGAATTAGATGGCTTGAATGAGATAACAACCTCGAAATAGGTTGAACGGATCTTGAATGAAAAGACGAGCCTTCTGAGATATCTTCAGCACTTCCGAACAAATGAATAGCGAGAGGTTAAAGATTAAGAGGTGCAACGGCATGGAAAAGCATTTGAAACAATGAAACGAATATGATCAACACCAAAAACTTGAATTGAATCCACCGGAGAAGAAAGAGAACGAAGAATGATGAACTTAAGCTCCGTTAGTATCTTCCTGAGAATCACCGGATAAGAATATTGACGGAAAAGAATGGAGAGACTTCACATCAATAAGATGGATACTTGATTAAGAAATCTTAGTCCTCGAAGAAAAAGGGTGGGAGGGCGGGAAAACAAAGGCAACTTCGGACGGATGAAACAAACAACGTTGAGAAGACTTGAGTTGATCTTGCGGATGGGAAAAATGATAGGATCATCTTGAAGAGAACCACACCGGTTGGAAAGAATCGACATGACAATCTCGATTATCAAGAAGGATTGGTATTCACATAGAAGTATGAGAACACCACTTAGGAAAGGTATGGAATCAACACTTGACATTGAAGCAACTCGAATACCACAAACCAAAACAAAAACAAAGGATTGGCTTGCAATATAAGCCGGAACAAACATATGATAGAGATTTCGTCCGAAGTTTTCATGGTGGGGCCCACACGGGCTCGATCGTACAACACCATCATGTACAAGGCAGTGCACATGACATACGAAGCGTCCCCGAGTCAGCATAGCCAAGGACTCTTTAAGACACAACGAGACCACTATAAAACCAACCGTGGATAGGCGGACCACTATACGTCGAACCCCAATCTCATATCATGCATCTGTCGGAAAGATATCCTAGGAGCTACTTGAATTCCCACTTATAAACTCCCGAAACTTTCTGTTTATGCAATCAGGCGTTGGGGATACAAGGGAAGCATAATATCTCACCCAAAACTAGCAAATCCTACATCCAGCTGTATCCATCCTTCAACACATAACCAAGAAACCTTCGGAAATCATTTACCACAACCTTCGAAAAGCATCCATTATACGAGTTATGGCAATACTCCCGAACTCCCGCCCCAGTACTGGGTGGCGTTGAGGTTATCTCACCAACAACTGCATAAAAGAGATTTTCGGTGTCGGCGAACTCAGGTATTCCAGAATTGCAACGATAAAATTGCGACGACAACACCTCGGAGCTCAACTCCCTGGGACACTGCCACAACCCCTAAATGTTAGGAGGCACCAAGAACAATGTTCTCGTCACAAGACTATCGGAACGATTCCAAGCTACCCGTGTGATCCTAAAAAAATTCGTGAAATTTGAGAAGAGAAGAGTCAAAACTCTACGTCAGGAGGCCTCACTAGAGCGACGAAGGGACTGAGGAGTAAAAATAATCCTACTCTCTGATATATATAATCCTAAGACTCAAAATATTTTGTTCTAGACTCAACAACGTCAGCGATTCGATCAAGCAGGGGGCTCCTAAGTCGGGGATGGCTCTGATTACCAACTTGTAACACCCACGATGCAGCTATATCTCCCGTGTCGGGGCACGACTTAGAGGCATAGCCGCATGGTAGGTTTGTCGCAAGAGGGGTAATCTTCACACAATCCCATGTACTGAATAAGAAAGGGATAAAGAGTTGGCTTACAATCGCCACTTCACACAAATACAAGTTAAACATACATCTTCCATGTAGGATCGAAAGTATGTCTAAAGGGGGGTGATTAGACTACTTGACCAAATAAAAATCTAGCCTTTTCCCAATTTTAGTTCTTGGAAGATTTTAGCAACTTTGAACAAGTCAAGCAATCTTAACACAATTCAAGCAAGCATGCAAAGAGTATATGAGCAGCGGAAAGTAAAGCATGCAACTTGCAAGAATGTAAAGGGAAGGGTTTGGAGAATTCAAACGCAATTGGAGACACTGATGTTTTGTCGTGGTTCCGATAGGTGGTGCTATCGTACATCCACGTTGATGGAGACTTCAACCCACGAAGGGTAACGGTTGCGCGAGTCCACGGAGGGCTCCACCCACGAAGGGTCCATGAAGAAGCAACCTTGTCTATCCCACCATGGCCATCGCCCACGAAGTACTTGCCTCACTAGCGATAGATCTTCACGAAGTAGGCGATCCCCTTGCCCTTAAAAACTCCTTGGTTCAACTCCACAATCTTGTCGGAGGCTCCCAAGTGACACCTAGCCAATCTAGGAGACACCACTCTCCAAGAAGTAACAAATGGTGTGTTGATGATGAACTCCTTGCTCTTGTGCTTTAAATGATAGTCTCCCCAACACTCAACTCTCTCTCACAGGATATGGATTTGGTGGAAAGAAGATTTGAGTGGAAAGCAACTTGGGAAGGCTAGAGATCAAGATTCATATGGCAGGAATGGAATATCTTGGTCTCAACACAAGTGTAGGTGGTCCTCTCTCAGAAAATATAAGTTGGAAGTGTAGGTTTATTCTGATGGCTCTCTCCACGAATGAAGAGGAGGTGGAGGGCTATATATAGCCTCCACACTAAATCTAACTGTTACACATAACTTCCCAAACTCGGTGGGACTGAATGGTTAAACTCGGTCGGACCGATTCAGTAAAGCTAGTGACCGTTAGGGTTTTCGGTGGGACCGACATGCAACTCGGTAGGACCGATATGATTAGGGTTAGGGCATAACGTAATCTCGGTGAGACCGATTACACAAACTAGGTGAGACCGATTTTGGTAATAAGCTAACCAGAGAGTTGGTCAGGTAAACTCAGTGGGACCGATCGCTCATTTCGGTGAGACCGAAATGTTATGAAGGGAAAATAGAGAGTTTACATTGCAATCTCGGTGGGACCGATCGCTCATCTCGGTGGGACCAAAACTGTCGGGGAAACAGAGAGATTACAACCCCATCTCGGTGAGACCGAGATCCCTATCGGTGAGACCGATTTGCCTAGGGTTTGTGGCAGTGGCTATGACATTTGAAACTCGGTGGCGCCGGATAGAAAGAATTGGTGGGGCCGAGTTTGACTTTTGGTTTAGGTCATATGTGGATGTAAGAAAGTAGTTCAGTGTTTTGGAGCATATCACTAAGCATTTTGAGCAAGAACCTCATTAAGCAACACCTCATCCCTCCTTGATAGTATTGGCCTTTCCTATACACTCAATGTGATCTTGGATCACTAAAATAGAAAATGTAGAGTCTTGAGCTTTGAGCTTGAGCCAATCCTTTGTCCTTAGCATTTTGAGGGGTCCACTTTTCTCATCCATGCCATGCCAATCATTGAGCTTTCCTGAGATATTAATCTTGAAATAGCATTAGCTCAATGAGCTATATGTTGTTAGGAATTACCAAAACCACCTAGGGATAGTTGCACTTTCAATCTCCCCCTTTTTGGTAATTGATGACAACATATATATATCAATGCTTCGACAAATGATAATAAGAGTGAAAAACATTGTCGCTTTGAGAAGTATGTGAAAAGCAAGAGCTCCCCCTAAATTTGTGCATAGTTTAAGATTTGCTTTGGACTGCAAATGCACAAAGAGTTAGGATCATGGGTTACTCTTCCATGTCACATACATCTTGGTGGAGCGCTCAAAATGATAATAATTAAAATACATGCACTCATCACCAAGCAAAGTGAATGATCATATAAAAGGATAATGTCATCCGACAATCATTAAGGTAGCATATGATCAAACACATGATCATCTAAGCAAGCACAAAGTATAAAGTGTCTCAACCAAGCAAATAAACAAAGTTTAACCACCAAACCAAAAAGAGAGAATAAAAAGCAATGCTCTCTCTCGAAGCCTATGATCTATACATTTTCTCCCCCTTTGGCAACAAGTTACCAAAAAGTTCATAAAAATGCATAGTGCTAGATCGACACTCAGGCTTGGTCTTCATGTGGTGGTGTAGACAGGACTCCAAGAACGAAGGCATCAGTCGATGTAGATGGAGCTGGTGGAGTAGGTGCTGGAGCCGGTGGCACTGAAGCTGTAGCTGGTGCAGATGAGGTAGCTCTGGTGTCTGGAATAGGCACTGCAGCAGACCTTTGACCTCTGGGCACTCTAGCAAAAGCATCAGTGGTTGTCTTGCCCTTCTTCTCCTCTACTTTATCCTGAAGTTTCTCAACGACTGACTGGATCTCAGTGACCTTCACATCTAAGTCATAGAACTTCTGCTCCACGATCCTCTCCAAGCTCTCCTGGTTTTGAGTCAGGGTAGCCAATCCCTTCTCAATCCTCAGGGTGGAGGCAATCAAGTAGCCAAGCTGATATTTCTTGCTCTTCAGAAGGTACTGAGATGCTTCTTCAGTAGTTGGCATCCTTGCAGCCTTTTCAGCCTTTGCCTTCTCCTTCTTGGCTTGTGCGTGCATAGAAGATGGTTCATTTTCATCCATCACCACAGTGTTGTCCTCAAAGTCTGGGTGGATGGGCAGGTGCTCCTTGTCTAGCAGATATGTGCCAGTGCTCATCTTGGAGTTGATCAGCTCCTGGATCTGTGGGGCATACCCACAACTCCTCTTCTGATCTGCAGCTGTCCTCTTTATGGTTTCCACTATTAGGCTCATGACTTCGAACTTCTGTGGGACATCAAAGATGTGAAGCAAGTTAATTGCATGGACTCTAATCATCTTGTGATCACATGACTTTGGCAAGAGAGTGTGCCTGAGGATCCAGTTGATAGTTGGCAAGCCTGACAGAAGGTAGTGTACAGATCCAAACTTGTGTGTCTCAAGAGCAGCATCTGGGATCTCCTTGTACATGTGTGCCATGGTGTTGTGATCCTTCTTCTTCTTGGCATAGACATCCAAGTCATCTTCACTCTCTTCTGGGGCATTGATCAACTTAGCCCATTCAGCAACTGTGGACTGGTACCTCGTGCCTTCAGACATCCAGACAATCCTTCCATCTGGGTAGAAGTGAGATGTGGAGTAGAACTGCATGATGCGCTCATTGTTCCATTTTGTGAGCTTCTGAGCCACAAACTCATCAACTCCACAAGCCTTGAAGCTGTCATATACACCAGGGAAGTGATCCTCATTTTCCTCAATGAATGACCAATCGACCCATCTCATGTCACACACTATGGGCTTCTTGTCAAGCAAGATGGTCTCATAGAAGTCCTATTGTTCCTTTGTATGGAACCTGTAGTCCACAGCAGTCCTTCTCCTGGTGGCATATGGATCAGACTCTCTCCATAGCCTTAGACCAGAGTCCTTCCTGACTTTCATGTTCTCTGCAACTGGATGAGCATCATTGTGATCTGGAATTTTTGGCTTCAATTTCCTCAAGACAACAAAATCATCATCTTCTTCCATTGCAGCTTCAGGCATTGGAGCCTTGTTCTTTTCTGCTGTTGGGATGTTCCTAGTGCTCCTCTTGGGTGCAGTTTTGGGTTTTGGAGCAGCTGGCTTAGGAGTTCCTTTGGGCTTAGATGGAGCAGCCCCCGATCTTATGGCATCTCCCATAAGCTTCTGAGCTTTAGGTGTTGGTGCAGCATCCTCTTCCTCTTCTTCAGAGTCTTTCATGATTGAAGATCTTCCAAGCACTCTGGCAGTGGTCTTCTTGACCCTCTCTTTCCTTTTCTTTTCTGTCACAACCTGCTCTTTGGGTGCAGATCCCAAAGTGTCTTGAGTAGATGCTCTAGCTTTAGACATTGGAGCTCTCTTGGCAGGAACCTTTTGCTTCATCCCTGGCTTGGTGGCAGCAGTTGTGCCATATTCCTTCTTCAGGACTTTCCTCTTTGAGGTTGTTTCTTCTTCCTCAGCCACATAGTCCTCATCCTCGGACTCTAAGGTTCTTTTCTTGCTGGCCCTTGTGGCAGCCTTTGGCAGATTGTTGGGTGTGCTCCTGCTACCATCATCTGAGCTGCTAGAGGGACTAGTGCCCTCACTCAAGTGAACCTGCTCCTCAGACTTGTTCTGACCGTCACTCTGATCTGACATGATGCAAACACTGGCAGTAGACCCTATGAATAGATTATAGATGAGGTAGAGTGGATGAGCATCACAAAGTACAAAAGTTTTTGCAAAAGAATGGATTAAAAACTTAGTTTTAGTTTTCCACAGAAAGCATTTCGGATCTACCGATTTGCAAAGTCGGTGATACCGAAGCAACTTTTGGAACCTAAACTAGTGAACTTGGTCAGACCGAGTCACAGTTCGGTGGCACTGAGACTGCTAGGGTTTCACAAAGTGCTGAACTCGGTCACACCAATTTGCAATTCTCGGTCAGACCAAGAATCACATGTGCACTGGCCTGAGCCAAATCGGTGGAACCGATTTCATCAACTCGGTCGGTCCGAGATGGTTTCGGGGGAAACCTAACCTTAAATTTTCAATTCACGACTAAACTATGGAGTGTTTTTGATGGATAGAACAATCTCAATCGTGGCAAGATACATGGCAAATCAATGTGCTGGGGAATCGGAGTTAGAACAGCACAAAGTTCAAGTCCATACCCTAGTTCGGCGATGAACTTGCTACGGAGGCAACGGCGAAGACGATCCATTGACGGCGGCGGAGACCAGCGACAGGAGGCGGCTGGCGACGAGGAGGATGATCCGGAGACCCAGGGAGGCAGAGCAGGCTAAGCGCGGGCGAGGAGGTTCGGAAAGTTTTCCAAAATTTGACACGTGGATATATATAGCCTGACCCTATCGGTGTGATCGAGTGGAACAACTCGGTGGCACCGAGATTCATAACTGCAAGCAGTTACTGAAACTTGGTGTGACCGAAAAGTTCAAATCGGTTGCACCAAGATTGAAAATCTAGATCGACTTAGTGATCTCGGTATGACCGAAGTGGATGAATCGGTCAGACCGAGACACACAAAGAAGTTTTGGAAGTTGAAGTCTATGATGAATCGGGGACTCCGAGTGCTCCTCACACAGAGTGGTTCGAATCTGACTTGATGAAACTTTGTGATGCAGCATGAATAGAGTTTGAGACGAGAAAAGCATAGATAGCTAGAGAAGGTTCTTAGGCATTCTTGTCTATCCACTTGGCCAAAAGAAAATGAAACCAATCAATCAAAACAACAAGTGGATGTCCTCGAATGAGTAAATTATGCAACCAACATGCTCACACAATAAAATGACAAATGAAATATGTGGCAAAGCATGCTCAAACAATTCTAGCATCTATCAAGCAATTGGCGATGACTAGGTCATCTATATATGAGTATATTGACTTAGGAGTCAAATGAGAACATTTGATCATAGGTCATACTCATCGTTTAAGCACAAGTGGGGTTACCACTTTTACATAAAGCGTTGTTGTGTTCACACCATTAGAGTTGCTTTAACTCAATTCTTAGAGTAAAGCTCCCCCTAGATGTGATATCCCCCCTAAGAGGGATGAACTAACCTTGGGTTTTGTCGATGATGACTTCATGTAGGTGTTGAAGATGTGGATGCTCTAAGTTGATGTAGATCATTCGGAGCTATCCTTTGGAGTGAATTGCACTTTCAATACCTACATGGGTTAGTCCCACAAGGAACAAACAAGGATATCCATAGACATAGAGTGATGCACACACAAGATGATGTCTATGAGAGCATTAGGTTACCTTGTCCCTTGTCTTACCAACAAGAGGGTTTGTGACTCCTTGAACTAGTGCAAGATGTGGAGGTTGATTGCACTTGTTCTTGCCAAAGTGATAAGAGTGAAGTATGTTGGCGGAGTCACCCTCAAGAACTCTCTAGTTCTTCTTCTTCGGGATCCACACCATCTTGATGGGAATACTCGGAGTTTTAGTTGTACTTGATGAAGTGGAACTTGATGTAGTCTTGGGAACCCACTTGACCAAGGCCTTAGGAGCTTATTCAAATGCATCAATTTCCTCTTGAAGCTTGTCCTTGCCTTTTTCCTTGTGGTCTTGTGTGAAAATCATCTTGAGCTTGTGTCCCCTTGAAAGAAGTAGGATCATACTTCTCTTGTTGAGGAACAAACTTCGTCTTGGGGTATTGATCTTCTTCCCACTCAACTCCATTGGCATTGAACTTTCGTTCAAAACCAATACCTTGATTCTTCCGGTGCCTTCCTTGCTTGCACAGAATTTCCTCGTATTGCTTACTCCCGGTAAGGCTCTTGTAAACACCTTTCTCTATGATTCCCTTCAATAAGCTATTTTCTTGCTCAAGTGTAACTTGGCTAAGAAAATCATTAGTGGAATCAAGAGAACTACTAGAAGCAACAACATTGGATTTAGCATGATTATTGTTACTACTAGAGGAAGAATCCTTCTTGTTCTTGTTACTAGACTTGACTTGAGGCATGTAAGTGGATAAGAGTAAATGCTTGGCAATGTAAGAAGAACTTTTCTTGCGAAGATTATCATTGATTGCCTTTAAGAACTCATGCTCTTGCTCAAGATTGAGCTTCTCAAAGCGTAATTTCTCATGAGTCCTTAAAAGTTCTCGATGATCTCCTAAGATAGTTTCATGAGCTAACTTAAGAGTGTTTAGTTCTTTAGTTAGAGACTCAATCTTCTCCTTATCATTGTCATTCGTTTCATCTTGATTAGCATGATTAATTGATGTTTCATCATAGTATTCATCACTAGAGTTGTTAACAAGTAAATCATCATCACCTAACAAGTCATCTTCATCACTATTGAAATCAACATACTCGGGGTGTGATACCTTTGGACCTTTGGCCATGAAGCATCTTCCAATTCCTTCATTTGGTGAATCAAATATGTCGTATGAGTTGGTTGACACAAGTGCTAGACCAGAAACACCTTCATCTTGAGTATATTCGGAGTCGGAGTGATAGCTTCTCTCGAAGTGACTGTCGGAGTCGGAGCCGGATACCCATTCACCAACATGAGCTTGATGTCTTTGTTTTTTGTAGCTCCTTGATGACTTGTCCTTCCTTTCCGAATCCTTGCTTCTCCGGGAGGGTCTTCGTTCATAACGATCATCCCTACTCCTTCTCTCCCTCGATGGTGATTCTTCTCTTCTACTTCTTCTTTTGGGAGAATCTTCTCTTCTCTTGTGGGGACCGTACACTCATTTGAGTAGTGTCCGGGTCTTCCACAATTGTAGCAGTTTCGCTCTCGCCTAGAAGATCTTTTGTCATTGTAGGACCTTGACTTGGAACTTCTCTCTTTGCTTCTATTCTTGTAGAACTTGTTGAAGTTCTTCACCATTAGGCTCAATTCTTCATTGAAGGTTTGTTTCTCACTTGATGATGTGGGAGCTTCACATGAGGCTTTGTAAGCACCACTTGACTTGTTATGGAGCTCCTCCTTATCTTTGAGTGACATCTCATGAGCAACAATTCTTCCAATGACTTCCGTTGGCTTGAGATCTTTGTAATTTGGCATCATTTGGATCAATGTGCATACGGTATCGTACTTTCCATCCAAGGCTCTTAGGATCTTCTTGATGATGAATTTGTTGGTCATCTCTTCACTTCCTAAGCCGGCAATCTCATTTGTGATAAGAGCAAGCCTAGAGTACATTTCAGCGACACCTTCACCATCCTTCATTTTGAACTTTTCAAGTTGACTTTGAAGCACATCCAACTTGGATTCCTTGACGGAGTCGGTACCTTTGTGCATATCAATCAAAGTATCCCAAATTTCCTTTGCATTCTCAAGACGGCTGATTTTGTTGAATTCTTCGGGGCACAATCCGTTGAAGAGGATATCACAAGCTTGAGCATTGTATTGCAGCATCTTCAACTCTTCCGCGGTAGCTTCACGGTTCGGTTCTCTCCCATCAAAGAATTCACCTTGCAAGCCAACACACACAATAGCCCAAACAGCGGGGTTATGTCCAATAATATGCATTTTCATCTTATGCTTCCAACTAGCAAAATTAGTACCATCAAAGTAAGGACCTCTACGGTGGTAATTTCCCTCGCAAGATGTCATACTCTCCTAGGTTGTGAAACCAAGGCCATGACTTCCAAAAGCTATGAAAATCAAGGAAAATGGAGACCAAATCTCTGATACCACTTGTAGGATCGAAAGTATGTCTAGAGGAGGGGTGATTAGACTAGTTGACCAAATAAAAATCTAGCCTTTTCCCAATTTTAGTTCTTGGCAGATTTTAGCAACTTTGAACAAGTCAAGCAATCTTAACACAATTCAAGCAAGCATGCAAAGAGTATATGAGAAGCGGAAAGTAAAGCATGCAACTTGCAAGAATGTAAAGGGAAGGGTTTGGAGAATTCAAACGCAATTGGAGACACGGATGTTTTGTCGTGGTTCCGATAGGTGGTGCTATCGTACATCCACGTTGATGGAGACTTCAACCCACGAAGGGTAATGGTTGCGCGAGTCCACGAAGGGTCCACGAAGAAGCAACCTTGTCTATCCAACCATGGCCATCGCCCACGAAGGACTTGCCTCACTAGCGGTAGATCTTGACGAAGTAGGCGATCCCCTTGCCCTTAAAAACTCCTTGGTTCAACTCCACAATCTTGTCGGAGGCTCCCAAGTGACACCTAGCCAATCTAGGAGACACCACTCTCCAAGAAGTAATAAATGGTGTGTTGATGATGAACTCCTTGCTCTTGTGCTTCAAATGATAGTCTCCCCAACACTCAACTCTCTCTCTCTCTCAGGATATGGATTTGGTGGAAAGAAAATTTGAGTGGAAAGCAACTTGGGAAGGCTAGAGATCAAGATTCATATGGTAGGAATGGAATATCTTGGTCTCAACACAAGTGTAGGTGGTCCTCTCTCAGAAAATATAAGTTGGAAGTGTAGGTTTATTCTGATGGCTCTCTCCACGAATGAAGAGGAGGTGGAGGGCTATATATAGCCTCCACACAAAATCTAACTGTTACACATAACTTTCCAAACTCGGTGGGACCGAATGGTTAAACTCGGTCGGACCGATTCAGTAAAGCTAGTGACCGTTAGGGTTTCCGGTGGGACCGACATGCAACTCGGTAGGACCAATATGATTAGGGTTAGGGAATAACATAATCTCGTTGAGACCGATTACACAAACTCGGTGAGACCGATTTTGGTAATAAGCTAACCAGAGAGTTGGTCAGGTAAACTCAGTGGGACCGATCGCTCATTTCGGTGAGACCGAAATGTTATGAAGGGAAAACAGAGATTTTACATTGCAATCTCGGTGGGACCGATCGCTCATCTTGGTGGGACCGAAACGTTACGAAGGGAAACAGAGAGATTACAACCCCATCTCGGTGAGACCGAGATCCCTATCGGTGAGACCAATTTGCCTAGGGTTTGTGGCAGTGGCTATGACATTTGGAACTCAGTGGCGCCGGATAGAAAGAATCGGTGGGGCCGAGTTTGACTTTTGTTTTAGGTCATATGTGGATGTGAGAAAGTAGTTGAGGGTTTTGGAGCATATCACTAAGCATTTTGAGCAAGAACCTCATTAAGCAACACCTCATCCCTCCTTGATAGTATTGGCTTTTTCTATACACTCAATGTGATCTTGGATCACTAAAATAGAAAATGTAGAGTCTTGAGCTTTGAGCTTGAGCCAATCCTTTGTCCTTAGAATTTTGAGGGGTCCACTTTTTTCATCCATGCCATGCCAATCATTGAGCTTTCCTGAGATATTAATCTTGAAATAGCATTAGCTCAATGAGCTATATGTTGTTAGCAATTACCAAAACCACCTAGGTATAGTTGCACTTCCAATCCAGAATACAATCAAGGTCCGACTACGGAACCAAATAAAAGAAGAAAACCCCAATTGCTAGATCCATGATCATCCCAGCTGGGCTCCACTACTGATCAATAGGAAATGAAACAACACAACGAACAAGATCTTCATCGAGCTCCCACTTGAGCTGGATTGCGTCACCTGCACTGGTATCATCGGCACCTGCAACTGTTTGGAAGTATCTGTGAGTCACAAGGACTCAGCAATCTCAAACCCGCGAGATCAAGACTATTTAAGCTTATGGGTAGGGAAGGGGTAGTGAGGTGGAGCTGCAGCAAGCACTAGCATATATGGTGGCTAACTTATGCAAAAGAGAGCGAGAAGAGAAGCAAAGAACGGTCGAGAAGCTAATAGTGATCAAGAAGTGATCCTGTAGCTACTTACGTTCAAGCATAACACGAGCCCATGTTCTCTTCCTGGACTCCGCCGAAAAGAGACCATCACGGTTACACACGCGGTTGATTCATTTTAATTAAGTTAAGTGTCAAGTTCTCTACAACCGGATATTAACAAATTCCCATCTGCCCATAACCGCGAGCATGGCTTTCGAAAGTTCAAAACCCTACAGGGGTGTCCCAACTTAGCCCATCACAAGCTCTCATGGTCAACGAAGGATATTCCTTCTCCCAGGAAGACCCGATCAGACTCAGAATCCCAGTTACCAGACATTTCGACAATGGTAAAACAAGACCAGCAAGACCGCCCGGTGCGCCGACATCCCGATAGGAGCTGCACATATCTCGTTCTCAGGGAAACACCGGATGAGCGCTCCGTACAACTAAAACCATCCCTCAAGTTTCCCCGAGGTGGCGCTGCAAAGGACTCTAGTTCAGACCAACACTTAGAGAAGCACTGGCCCGGGGGGTTAAAATAAAGATGACCCTTGAGAGCGCGACTCCCAAGGGAAAAGTAGGTGGTGGTGAGGCAAATGGTAAAACCAAGGTTGGGCCTTGCTGGAAGAGTTTTATTCAAAGCGAACTGTCAAGGGGTTCCCATAACACCCAACCGCGTAAGGAACGCAAAATCAAGGAGCATAACACCGGTATGATGGAAACTATGGTGGCAAGAGTGGAACAAAACACCAGGCATAAGGTCGAGCCTTCCACCCTTTACCAAGTATATAGATGCATTAAAGTAAATAAGATATAATAATGATATCCCAACAAATCCATGTTCCAAACCTGGAACAAACTTCAACTTCACCTGCAACTAGCAACGCTATAATAGGGGCTGAGCAAAGTGGTAACATAGCCAAACAACGGTTTGCTAGGAAAGGTGGGTTAGAGGCTTGACATGGCAATATGGGAGGCATGATATAGCAAGTGTTAGGTATCGCGGCATAGCAATAGAGCGAACAACTAGCAAGCAAAGATAGAAGTGATTTCGAGGGTATGGTCATCTTGCCTGAGATCCCACAAGGAAGAAGAACTAGTCCATGAAGAAGACAAACGGACGTAGTCGAACGAATCCTCACAAACGCGACGTTATCGGAACTAACCAAAAGAAGCAACACCGGAAATAAGCAAACAACATGGTAAACAACCATCACATAAGCATGGCATGATGCGCAAACAAGTATGATGCATGTCCGGTTTAAAGAGGCATGACATGACAAAGTGCACAAAGAATACTACAAATTAAGTGGAGCTCAATATGCAACGAGTTGCATATTGACGAAACACCACATGACTTATTTAGTTATCTCCCATTTATGTACTCAACAATATTAAATATTGATTAACATGGCAAGAGGTGAAGCATATGAAAACTACCTATCTAGGCAAGTTTAAATGAGGCCGGAAATAACAAACAACAATTCCGGTAAATCCCCACATGCAATTTTTGAATTTGGTATTGATCTGCCCTAAACAAAATTTAAGAGTTATTAAACATGCAAAGTAATGCCACCATCTAAAACTATGCATTTTTCTACCCCATTTACATATAAAGTTTGTTAGGTTTGGAGCTATGGTTATTTAGTTATGAATTAAATCATTTTAGCATAGCATTGGAGCAAATTAGAGCAAACAACAATTTAAACATGTCAAACATGCATGAAAGTTGTATATTGTGAAACTAGATGAAATTCTAATCATTTCTCATATATAATGTTTTTACAAATGATGCACGGTTGGTGGGTTATGATATGCATAATGCTTGGGGGGGTTTATGCAAAACTGGTGGTCTCTGGAAAATTAGGAAAACCGTAGAACGGAAAAAAAACATGACATGTGCCGAATCAGCTGGCACAACAGCTGGAAAAAAAAGGTGGGCGCTATGGGTGGCCTCACCCAATGCGCCTTGGCCCGGTCGAAGGAGAAGCAAGGCGGGCTGACAGGAAAGACTGGGCCAGGCCTTCCAGCGCTGTGCGGCCCACGAGGCCGAGGCATCGTCTCCCTCGTGCTCGTGCATGATGCAGAAAGTGGAGGCGCTGTAGTGGAGGTCGAGACGGTGGCGCGGGACTCCGGCAAGGGATGGACGAGGTCCAGCGGCGCGGGACAGGGCAGATCCAGGCCTGGGGACCCCGGATTCAGCCGGATGACGGCGCCAACGGAGCCGGCGACAAGCGACGACGGCGGCACGACTTCCTGGCCATGGAGAGAGATAGGTTACAGGAGAGGGGTGGTGGAAAAAGGGAAAGAGACGGGGCGTCGCGACCTGGTGCTCACCGGCGGCGAGGCGCTCGCCGGCGCGGCTGGCTGATGCTGTGACGGAGCGGCCCGGCGAGGACCAAGGCGGCGGGGGAGCTCGGGAGGAGCAGCAGCGAGCGGGTGGAACACGCGCGGGCACTCGGGCCCAGATCCGCCCCAAGCAGGCCCTGATCTGGGTTTCGCGGGCTTCGCGCGGGCTGCGGCGGTGCGGGGAGGCCAGGGGTGATGTGGAGGCACGGCGTTGGCTGCGGAGGCGCTGGGTGGCCGCGCGGCCACTCAGATGGCGCCAAGTGGCGGCCGGCAGCTGGGTAGGTGCGGAAATGGAGGCCAAGTGGTGGCGTTGATGATTGGGGAGGCATGGATTTTGAGGGGGAGGCGGCTAGAGGTAGGTGGAGGGGTCTAGGTTTCCCAAAATGGCAGGAGGGGGTCTATATATAGGGAAGGTTTAGGGTTAGGGGGATTATGATGGGTTTTTGGAGACTTGGATCGCAATCGTGCGGCTCTGGACAGAGGGGGAAAACTAGGTGGTCTGCAGGTGAATGGTAGTGGGCTGTGCAGAAGGCCTCGGGCTGAGAGAAGAGAAGAGAGAGAGGCCCGGCGACTGTTCCCGGAGACCGAAAACGTCCGATGAAAAGATCGGCTATATTGCCGCTATAGTTATCGGTTGGGGCGTCAAACGGACTCCGAATGTGATGAAACTTAGCAGGCGGCCTACCTACACTAATAAAAGACCGCACGTCGACTTTCATCCCAATCTGAGAATATTTTCAGGCCACTTATAAAATAATATTTTGGACATGCCGCGGGCGCGTGCAAGTGTGTCTGGGCTCAGAACGGACAACGAAAAGAACGGGGAGGCCGGGACGGGTGCAAGTTTTGAAAACATGCGGATGCAATGCAGATGATGACATGGCAAGAAGCAACACGCAAGCGAATGACAAGGCAACAATAACGAATAACTGGAAGACACCTGGCGCATCAGACTCGGGGCGTCACACCACCGTTCATAATTCTTTCATACATGTCACTCTTGATTCATTGCATATCCCGGTACACCACCAGAGGCATTCACATAGAGTCATATTTTGTTCTAAGTATCGAGTTGTAATTCTTGAGTTGTAAGAAAATAAAAGTGTGATGATCATCATTAGAGCATTGTCCCATGTGAGGAAAGGATGATGGAGACTATGATTCCCCCACAAGTCGGGATGAGACTCCGGACGAAAAGAAAAAAAAAGAGAAAAAAGAGGCCAAAAAGAAAAGAAAAAAGAAGGCCCAAATAAAAAAAGAGAAAAAAAGAGAAGGGACAATGTTACTATCCTTTTTCCACACTTGTGTTTCAAAGTAGCACCATGATCTTCATGATAGAGTCTCCTATGTTGTCACCTTCATAAACTAGTGGGAATTTTACATTATAGAACTTGGCTTGTATATTCCAATGATGGGCTTCCTCAAATTACCCTAGGTCTTCGTGAGCAAGCAAGTTGGATGCACACCGACTTAGTTTCTTTTGTTGAGCTTTCATACACTTATAGCTCGAGTGCATTCATTGCATGGCAATCCCTGCTCACTCACATTGATATCTATTGACGGGCATCTCCATAGCCCATTGATACGCCTAGTTGATGTGAGACTATCTTCTCCTTTTTTGTCTTCTCCACAACCACCATTCTATTCCACCATAGTGCTATATCCATGGCTCACGCTCATATATTGCGTGAAGATTGAAAAAGTTTGAGAACATCAAAAGTATGAAACAATTGCTTGGCTTGTCATCGGGGTTGTGCATGATTTAATATTTTGTGTGATGAAGATAGAGCATAGCCAGACTATATGATTTTGTAGGGATAACTTTCTTTGGCCATGTTATTTTGAGAAGACATGATTGCTTAGTTAGTATGCTTGAAGTATTATTATTTCTATGTCAAACTTTTATCTTGAATCTTTCGGATCTGAACATTCATGCCACAATAAAGAAAAAATTACATTGAGAAATATGTTAGGAAGCATTCCACATCAAAAATTCTATTTTTATCATTTACCTACTCAAGGACGAGCAGGAATTAAGCTTGGGGATGCTTAATACATCTCCAACGTATCTATAATTTTTGATTGCTCCATGCTATTATATTATCTATTTTGGATGTTAATGGGCTTATTTTTACATTTTTATATTATTTTTGGGACTAACCTATTAACCGGAGGCCCAGCCCAAATTGCTGTTTTTTTGCCTATTTTAGTGTTTTGTAGAAAAGGAATATCAAACGGAGTCCAAACGGAATGAAACCTTCGGGAACGTGATTTTTGGAACAAACGTGATCGAGGAGACTTGGAGTGGACGTCAAGAATCAATCGAGGAGGCCACGAGGCAGGGGGCGCGCCCACCCCCCCTGGGCGCGCCCTCCACCCTCATGGGCCCCTTGTTGCACCACCGACCTACTCCTTCCTCCTATATATATATCCATATACCCCGCAAACATCCAGGAGCACCACGAAACCCTATTTCCACCGCCGCAACCTTCTGTACCCAAGAGATCCCATCTTGGGGCCTTTTCCGGAGCTCCGCCAGAGGGGGCATTGATCACGGAGGGCCTATACATCAACTCCATGGCCCCTCCGATGATGTGTGAGTAGTTTACTTCAGACCTTCGAGTCCATAGCTAGTAGCTAGATGGCTTCTTGTCTCTCTTTGGATCTCAATACAAAGTTCTGCTCGATTCTCTTGCAGATCTATTCGATGTAATCTTCTTTTGCGGTGTGTTTGTCGAGATCCGATGAATTGTGGGTTTATGATCAAGTTTATCTATGAACAATATTTGAATCTTCTCTGAATTCTTTTATGTATGATTGGTTTATCTTTGCAAGTCTCTTCGAATTATCAGTTTGGTTTGGCCTACTAGGTTGATCTTTCTTGCAATGGGAGAAGTGCTTAGCTTTGGGTTCAATCTTGCGGTGCTCGATCCCAGTGACAGAAAGGGAAACGACACGTATTGTATTGTTGCCATCGAGGATAAAAAGATGGGGTTTACATCATATTGCATGAGTTTATCCCTCTACATCATGTCATCTTGCTTAAGGCGTTACTCTGTTCTTATGAACTTAATACTCTAGATGCATGCTGGATAGCGGTCGATGTGTGGAGTAATAGTAGTAGATGTAGGCAGGAGTCGGTCTACTTGTCACGGACGTGATGCCTATATACATGATCATACCTAGATATTCTCATAATTATTCGCTTTTCTATCAATTGCTCGACAGTAATTTGTTCACCCACCTTAATACTTATGCTATCTCGAGAGAAGCCACTAGTGAAACCTATGGCCCCCAGGTCTATTCTCCATCATACAAGTTTCCAATCTATTTTATTTTGCAATCTTTACTTTCAATCTATATCATAAAAATACCAAAAATATTTATCTTATTATTATTATCTCTATCAGATCTCACTCTTGCAAGTGGTCGTGAAGGGATTGACAACCCCTTTATCGCGTTGGTTGCAAGGTTCTTATTTGTTTGTGTAGGTACGAGGTGACTCGCGCGTGGTCTCCTACTAGATTGATACCTTGGTTCTCAAAAACCGAGGGAAATACTTACGTTGCTTTACTGCACCACCCTTTCCTCTTTAAGGGAAAACCAACGCAGTGCTCAAGAGGTAGCACATGCTAATATGCAAATTTCCAATTTAGTAAGCATAATTAGTTGCAACCTTCGAGTGTTACATCGCACTCAAAGTTGAGATTAGACATTCAATGTCTTGTTTGTTCCGCTAACTTATATATTATGACTTAAGATTTGATCCCAAACCACATAAGAAAGGACATATAGGTATAGATGTACCTTTTGGAATGTAAAAACTCATGTGTGGAAACAAAGCACGTAAACTTTCAGTCTTCCATATGGTCTTCCACCTTAGTGACTTGAGATTAATCTCATAGACGCCAAGGTCTACAGTCACAAAAAGGATATCACTGCCCTCCACAGATCCAATTAGTCTAGGTCTTCTCTCGGGATTTTGAACGGGGAGAAGGTTTTTGAGGTCGATGAGTGTTCGTTGAGTCCATGATGCAACTCCGTTGGAACCCATCTGTCTTGACCACAAGTAGAGGGTTAATCTATCCATGTGTGCAAGACCCAAACTGTCATCCTCCATGGCCATGAGTATAGTGGCACCGACAAAGACATCCTCCACTGGCGGCCCATCAAGCAATGATAAGCAATTAGAGCTCAAGTTGTACTTGAGAATTCCTACACAAACATCAACATAATATGAAAGTATGAAGTAGAGTGGGTCTTCGATGAGGCCTGGGGGGATTGATTCGATGCATGCCCCAAATGGAACATGAAGGCCAGAGGAATCTCTCCACCGCTTGCTCCATGGTTTAGAGCATGGCTTGCTCAGAAATTTAGAGCACGGATTGCTCCAATTGCACATCTCTGGCAGGGACACACCCGGGTATGCAACACAATCATCCTCGTCCTCGCCCTCTCCCACATACAAGTAGGCAAAGACCAACCGGAACGGGCCCTCATGACACTTGCGGTGGTCACATCCAGTCATAGCACAAAGCACAACGGCTACACGGTTGTCGGCCACCATGTATCTTTTGGGTGTGTGCACCTCCGTCCAGCGGGACGTCATGGGGTTCCGAATGATGAACTTTGTGGATCTCCGACCCTTTTCCCCAAATAGAACATGACCATGTCGACAATCCCATACATCATACTTCGACTCGATCCAGTCGTCCTTGGATATGCATGAGCCGGATGTTGTGGTGGGAACAAAGTGTGATACAGGTTCTTCCTCCTCCTCTCCCGAGTCGGAGGTGTCGATCTGATTACAAAAGAATCCCAACATGGGGAGAACTACATGGAACTCTTGATAGCGGCTCTGGAAGTTAGGGCTGGTGAGAAGGCCGAACCAGAGCTTACTTGCAAGTGAGGCGCGCACGAGGAATGAGGGCTCATCCGGCGGGATACGGAGGAAGATCTCCTCGAGAAGCTCGTCGGGCAAGGATGGTGCCGCTAGCGGCGGCGTGGTTGTTGGCATGGAGGCGAGGGTTTCGGGTGGGGGAAAATTTGATGAAGCAAATAAATGTGGCCGTAGATGTAAGGGTTTGTCCAACATATGGGGTCGGAGTGGCAGCGAGAGGGGGTTGCTCTCGTTGTTGGCTTGTAGATGAGTTGTCTTTTTAAGAATGTTTAGTTTTGTACAACCAGATAGAGAGAACAACAAATCCATACCAAATAAGACATATACCCATATTCAAAATGAAAAGGGTCTTGATATAAATAAAAAAGGTACTCAGATTCTTGAGCCATCTCGCAGGCCCAAATCCGTAGCCTCTCTCCGTCTTATTCAACTCTATCTCCTGAATAAAAATAGTTACAAGTTTTGCTTTGGTACCCCCCCCCCCCCCCTCTCCAAAAAAAAGTTTACAGTTGATCAGAATATGTACGAGAATACCCTTTTAAGTAACTTTAAGATTCGTGCAAAAAAATGGGAAGAGGGGGTACTAAAGCAAAACTCAATAGTTATTATTAAAATCCACCATAATATGTATGATTTATGGGTAATTTTTGTCGAGCACATGCTACACAACATCAAAATGTCTTAGAACAATACTCCTAAAAAATCATATTAGTCGTACAAATCAACAATAAAATATATCCGGTCCACCTAATGGATGCGAATATATTTTGCTTTTTCGATACTCTATACACACCTCTCATTTTCTTGTAACCGGTAGTTGTGCGTAATAAACCATATTATTTACTGCAATTGAATCTCATTTGGTAAAAATGTAACATCTTCTATTCAATTAAATATGAATACATAATCAGTACATATGGCACAACATAACAACACACACGAGTTGAAATCAAACAACAAACACCATACAACAATGATCAATGCTATAGATGGACGGATGAGGCTAGGCGGCAGTGACGGCGGTCTTCATGCCGGACTGGCAGTGTACGGGGATGTTGTAGATGAAGTAGTTTGTTCCCCTCAAAAAAAAAAAAGATGAAGCAGTTTGTGCCGCATGCCAGCGTCACACCGTCGGAGCCAGACTTGTAGACCTTGGCACCTTGGCCGGCTTGGCGCATGCCCTGTACCCCGCTGCGCCCACCACATGTCATGTGTCGTAGCGCCATACTTGAACACTGCAGACTACACCATAAATTCATATATTCCCTCTGTTTTATAATGTAGTGCATATAGATTTTTTAGAAGCTAAACCTCACAAACTTTGATCAAGTTTATGGAGAGAAATAATTTTGCTCTGTATGTACAAGGGGTTGTACCTAACGAGATATGCATTGGTTCTCTCTAAACACAATAGGTTTGAAGGTTACCAACTTTAGATACGCGGTGCACCGAAGTCATCTGACGTTTCAGTTCCCCTCGCCAGGTTGATTAAACAAAGCATCCAAGCGGAGGCTGAGAAAAAAATAATCGTTCCTCATTTCCATAATCCAAATACTGAAGCCAAGCAATGGCACGCCAATTGCATTATTACACGTACATATCATACAGGTTACCGCCTAACCAACCCGAGCACAATTGACATTACTCCACCGGAACTCGTAACTAGTATGCCAGTATACACAAGAATGGAATCCATAAGCACACATATCCGCGAGAAAAATCAAGAGAACAAATCGTTCCTCCAGACCAAGATGGTCTTTCATTGAGGCCTGTAGTAGTTGCTCTGGTGATGAGGAGGGTACGCGCCTGGGGCACTGTACGGTGCTTGTGGATACGGCCCTGGTTGCTGCGGCTGTGGCTGCTGCCCATTGTAGTACGGCCCGCGCCACCCGGGATACGCTGGTTGGCCATAGTCATGGCCAGGAGGTGGCTGATGCTGCTGCGGGTGCTGCTGGTACTGACCAGGGTGTGCTGCGCCATATGGAGGCTGCTGCGGTGGCGCACCATAGGTGGGGTATGGCTGCGAGTACGGAGGTCTTGACTCTGGTTGGGAGTAAACTGGCCTCGGGTCACCCCCAGGTGGAGCACCGTACGAGGACTGAGCATGAGGTGCATGTGACGGTGGTGGACTGTGCTGATCCGGTGGAACGGAAGAGCTCCTCGGCGTGTTAGTGTTGTGGCTGGAAGATGACAAGTTGAAACCTGCTAACTTTCTTTGCACGTCCTCGATCATTTCACGGCATTGGATGTTCCGCGTCATTATGAAGTCACTGCACTGCTGTTGTATCTTGCCGGTTGCATCCTGCCAAGGATCAAAAGTATCATCATCAGTAGTTCTACCAACAGGAGTCATCAACTCATCATCATTTATATTATCATAGGAGGGGAAAAAATGCAGTCACACAAACCTGTAAAGACACGTAAAAATTTAGGCCGTCATTCATGTTCTTCTTAATTGCCTGGTATTTAGCAACAGCTGCAGCAATTTGCTTGTAACATCTCTCACGAGCAACTGCAAAGTTATGTTCCACAAATCAGGACAATAATTGGTTGATTGAAAAGCATCTCGTATTACAGGCCTATAAACAAAAAAAAACAAATACTGTACATAAAGAACTCGGACTGGGATATCATTTCGAAGCTGCATAGAAGTGTCAACAAAGCCCGTACTTGAACTTAAGATAGGAGTAAACAGAAGTCGCATCCATTGAAGGAACTTTACTAACAATGATGCACACACGGGAAAAATGTGCATACAAACAAATACCTAGCCTGCCACTTTAAGTACATAAGTGGTCAAAGGGAGAACATAATCGTACGAATAACTAAGATTAAAAATTGCTGAAACTGTCACAGATATGACCGAAACAATAGCTATCTAATCCAATTGTACAAGGAATATAAATGGAGACATCATTCCCAAATCATTTGCTGGTACAACCGTACAACACTAAGTACATTCAAGATTGTATCAAGCCACTTCTAAAGTCACGAGTGCTGGATATCTACCATCCATTGATGAAGAAATTTAAAGGGTTACCTTTGTAATCATCTAGATTGAATACAGCAGCAAATTGCGCATTTTGTTCCTGTGGGAGGATCAGGTAGTGTTAGACACAGGAAGAAAGAACGTCAAATGTAGCATTGTCAATTGTTTGAAATAATTTTTAGGGTCTTGCTTTCTTTGCCAATATTGGTTGCAAACCACTGATGCTTCCAAATATTGGATGCAAATTGTTAGTGCTTCTACACCTTCTCTTAACTAGTAATAATGTACGTGCAATGCACGTTTATGTTAGGTAGGATATTAGTTGCACGTTATATTAGGTAAGATATATCTGTTGCACGTTGGTATTTGGTAAGATATCAATTACTTTTTTCGCGGAAATGGTACGATATTAATTACATGGCAGATTTCATGGGATAGCGTGGAGTCAAAACGTGTTTATAACCAATGGCAGTGGTGGGTAATTAGAGCGTTAAACATGTTTGGTGCTCAACATTGAAGCGATTTGAACCGTTAGAGAACATGATTTGACGGTCGAGATGCTTTGGATCTGCCTCTTTGGGTCTTTTTATATTGGTATAGATATATACACATTATCAATGGGATATATCTAAGTAAAAATATTAGCAGAAAGAATGTCTGCACCAAACTACCAGAACAAAATTTGTCCCAGAGTACACTAAGCGAAGTCTTTATCAGGAATTGGGGCTTTACCTGTATTTGCAACAATAATTGTTCCTGTGCTACAATGTTATCAGCAATTTCAGCACAGATAGGATCGTACTTCGCAATCTCCTTCCTAAAAAGATCATCATGTGCTCCAACACCAGCCATCAACTTAGGGAGTATATCATCCTAGCATAAAATGAATGAATGTCCCAAATCTCAGTACACAAAATCAATGTAGAGTTGTAGACAACATCACAGACATGTTACATACGTATACTACTATTTTTGCCAGCATCAAATTCAGTTATGCAAGGACCACCAAACTTGAAAAGCGAAGTCACAACACCTCCCTGAAATCTCAACAGGTTGAGGTGGAAGTAAACAAGAGTGCAAAGCAGAAAATGAATTGTTCCAGCATGAGTAGCAAACTAAAAGCAAGGTTCTCATTAAAGGTTATCACAAATTAGTATTAGCATAGCACTCCCATGAACATAACATCTCATACATAAGCACGACTTGCCCACCGCGATGATAACTGGAGAACTGCTTGCGATTGATTCAATTACCAGACTCCATCAGGGCAGAAACAAGCGAAAGGTGCACTTAAGGCGCTAGCTTCTTAAATTTCCTAAAATACTAGGTGCAAATGTAAAACATGAATGTTTCACATGTATGTAGCATACATGGAACAATTAGAATTCAACTTGAAGAAGGATTGCATGCAGATTCTTGCGACTACTGTAGATGACAGCTAGAATATTCACATGAAAAATAATAATTTTGCAGGTCATCACCAGGATCAGGCACCCAATGTTCGCTACTATAGTATTTGCAGGACGGCTAGCAAACAAAATACAGCACCAGAAGATTACTAGGGTGGCATTCTAGAGCTCAGGCTTGATGGTTATGAATGTGGAGATCAAAATTAGCCTCACGACAGGAAAGGACTGTACCTTTCTCTTCATTTCCTTGAGATGATCTTCAAGGCCTGCCCTTTGTGCACCAAGAGATTCCAGTTGCCTCTGTGTCGACACATCAATTAGTTTTACCAAGCTTAAAGAAATAAGTCAAGCCTGCTACATTTTCGCCAGCTAACAAAAATAGGTGCATTACCAAGCTTTGTTTAAGGGCTCCAACGATAGCATCTTCATTCCCATCCAAGGACATGATAGGCCTTGAAATACTTGGTAGTGCAGACTCTATCTGCACACATATAAAATCATCTTTTAAGTTTTAACTAAGAGGTGAAGAACTCGATAGTGACGAATAATAGGGTGCAGTTCACTGCGAAGTAGATCAAGAAAGTTTCAAAATCTTAAGAATAATTTTAGTTCGATATAGTGTTAAACTCTTACCGGTCTTCTGTCAAGAATAGACATCAAGGGGTAGCTCTCCTTCACATCTCGTTCGATCAAAGCATCACTCGCAGCCGCTTTTTTAAGATTACCAGCAAAAAGATTCAATCGGTCTTGAATGTTCTTTGTTAGGGTGCTTGATTGAGGCCTAGTCCACCGACTTCCGAATTGCGTCCGGAATTGAGCATCTTCACTTGCCTCCTTCTGCAGCATCTCTTCAGTCTGAACAAGCAACTCCTGATTGACCCTATTCAAATCTCTAAGCTGCTGCAACTCAGCTTCCAAGCCAGCAGGACCACCGCTTATCTGAACAGCCTCAACATCTTCCTTCAGATCTGCAGGTATGCTGACATTACCTTCCAATGATAGAATAGAATCAGGCAAGTCCATTTCCTTCAGCCTAACTCTAGTGATCTCACTAGATTGCTGAAGTTTCTCTGCCTGGGTCCGAATGATATCATCTACCATCTCTGTGTACTTAGAAAGGGCCTTCATGCTGCCATCAGGCACAAGTGATGAAAAAAGCCTCTCATTGCTAGCATCTAGAACTTCAGCCAAAGAAGTAGATTTTACAAGGGAAGCTGCAGGCAGAGCTCCCAAAGTACCCGCCTCAGGAACCCGCATCAGATAAACACTATTGTTCTCCTTCATGGCCCTATCCAAGTTGGTTTTCATGTTACTCTCCAGCTTATTAACAGAATCCAGAAGTGGCGCAGCAACTCCCTTAGCTGCCTTCTTGGCATCAGCCAAGGCGTTCATTCCAATCTTTAGGCGTGCAATTTCCTGAGCAATTTCTTCTTGCTGATGAAGATCCAATGAAAACCTATAGCAAGCATCAGCATAGAATTGAGCTGCCTTGAGCTGGACATGAGAAACCCATGTCCTGTCAAAGTGCTGACTAAGAGGAGGTGCACAGAGAGCTGCATAAGCTTCTTCGTAGAATACGCCCACCTGAAAGCACAACAAGTAAGGCAGATGGCACATTTGAAATCAAAGTTACAGAAATGTGAAGGAATGTGGTATCATGAAGTTGAGCTAACTGTAAAGCATCAACATGCAAATTCTGCCAAAACAAGCAAATCTAGCAGGATCAGATTAAGAAAAAATCTCTAATGCAAATATGAGACAAAGGAAATAGGGGAAATCGATCATACATGACTGTCTTCATCAAAATGTGTTGTAAAACAAAGGACTTTATCGGCACGGGTTATCAGGTTCCGGGTTATCAGGTTCGTCATAATATCAGGATAAACATACTGCACTAACATGGTGTTTAGCATAGTGAAACTCAATAACTGTCAACACTTGACTAGACAAATTCCCCAAACTACATCATATTATAGTGTTCAAATTATAGTGTGCTTGTATAAACGAGTGCAGAAGGTAACAACCCGAGCTGCCTATTAGTTTTAATTAGACTCATCAATCAATGCCATGAGATAATCACAAGGTCATAGAACAGTAGGGACAGACCTGGCGCGCCACCTTGGAGCATAGCGCGGGCGGCTTCCCACCAGCTATGACCTTCTCAAAGAAGCACTCCTGCGCCTGTGCCAGCATGAGTTTCTCCAGCATGGCCGCGCAGTCGGGCGTGACATCGACGGTGGTGGCCCCCGCGGCGACGGCCTTGGCAGCGACCCCACTCTCCCTGAGCCAGGCAAAGGCCCCCGCGGCGCTCTGGAACGCGCCACACGCGGTCCTGATCCCGACGTCGGTGGTGCGATCGGCGGCGAGCGCGATCTGCGAGTAGACGGCGCCGAGGTTGAAGAGCACGGCGGCCTTCTCGAGGTGGACGGAGGGCAGGCCGACCTTCTTGTTGGTCTTGAAGGCGTCGTGCCAGGTGAAGGAGAGGGAGTGGACGTGGGCGCGGTCGGGGGAGATGGGGAAGCGGGGCTCGACGAGGGCGAGCGCGCGGGCGTAGGCCAGGAGCGCGGCGCGGCGCTGCTCGAGGGAGGAGGAGTCCGGGAGGGAGGGGCTCTCGACGGCCGCGGCGCGGAGGTCGCGCACGGCGCAGAGGTCGTCGTCGGCGGTGGCCGCGTCGCGCTCGGAGTAGGCGGAGGCGATGTACTGGCGGAGCGGGCGGTAGAGGTCGACGGCCGCGGCCTTCTTCTCGTGGATCGCCAGCATGACGTTGGCCGCCATCGGGGCGCGGTGGCCGGAGGGGAGGGAGGAGGGGATCGGGGTCAGGGGTTGGGGGAAATTGCTTCGAGGTGAAGAAATTTGGGGGGAGTTGGAAGTTGTCGCGTTGGAGAGACGAGACTAGAGATTGCGGCCGGGGCCCGGTGAGCGGAGAGATACTTCGCCGCGTTGGGGACTCACGAGAGGATGACGGAGTGGGACACGCGACGCTGTCTGGATCGGAACGAGCTTAACGCGATCTCAAGCTGGCCGCCACAGCCCACAGCCCCACACGGTCGGTCGACTTGTGTGCTAGCCTAGTAGTAGGAAAAGAAAAGAAAAAAGTTGTATTTTTATATAATTTGCGAAAAGAAGTGTGTTTTTCTAACACAGTATATAGCACACCTTAACACTATGAGCACTTCGATGAGACTGGGAAAATTGACGAAGCCGTCCCATACGCCTTTGTAATCGACGCGAACATCTCCTCCCACTAAATGCATATCGTCAGAAGGCCTGAAATAAATACAGGAAAAATACAAACACCAATATCAAGTCGAGGACTTAAACTCTAGTGAGTTGAGAATATCATTATCCTCCTGACCGTCCAACCATAGAGTGTGTGGTTCGCCACATTCTCTCAAACTGGTCAGTCGAGTTGTAGTAGGAAAAGAAGAAAAAAATTATGTCTCTTATAATATATTTTTTACGACCATCTTCTTCTTTATTCATTAACTAGCAAAAATGCCAGTGCGTTGCAACGGGAAATTTTTAACTTCCCTAGCATAGACTAATATATAAACCATTATTTAATTTATGATCCACGACAATTATTCCCAATATAAAAAAGAATTATGCTTTCAATCATACCATCTTTGCAAAATGATCACATTTCAGTTTGCGGCTTCATAGTTTTATTTTCGCCTCCATGCCACAATCAAATGAGAAAAAAGAAAAAGAAAAGGTTGTTTCGGAATAGGCCCATCTTGGCTGACGTAGGAGAGAAATAGAAACATATTATTTTTCACTGCTCCACAATTGAATCGAAGAAAGAAAAAAGTGTGGAGCAGCCTAGCTCGGCCCACGCATCGGAGAAACATAAGAGGTGTGTGGTACATTGGTAGATAGATGACAACGGGAACTATAATTGGACGGAAGAATCCTTTCTTCCTTTAATATTAATATTTAATTAGTATATATAAAAAAGAGATTAGGACAACAAAGTGACACGAATTTTACATCGGGGCAAAAATTCAATGACCTCATCGAGGCGATGACGGAGTTTGCAACATCAGGTTCATGACCATGGATTGCACGGATCATATTGCGTGGAGCCAACAACAATAATAAAACAATCAACAAAATCTAAAAGGTTGACGGTATCTTGATGAATATTGTTGTGAGTAACTGGAAAATTTCTTACGATGCAAGATGATTAATTTTTGAATGGATGAACATTTTTATAACTTGTGAATATTTTTTCAATGGGCACACATTTTTGGAATGGGTGAACATTTTTTGAAATTAATGAACATTTTTTGTTTGACGAACATTATTTTTAATGCATGAAGATTTTGAATCAACAAAACATTTTTTGAACCGATGAACTTTTAATGAACATGTTTTGAATTCACAATTTTTTTGTTAAATTCATAAACATTTTACTACTACTGAAACATTTTTCAAAATTCACTTTCCTTTTTCATTTGAAACTTTCTTGAAATCCCAAATTATTTAAAGGAGAAACAAATAAAAAAAATAAGAAAACAGTGGCGTCCCTCCCCGATCATGGGCCAGCCTAATAGGACGCATGGTTTCCAGGACATTTTTCAATATTCACATTTTCTTTTGAAATTTGGAACTTTCTGAAATCTCAAATTATTTCAAATAATAAAAATAGAAAAACGAAATAAGAAAGAGGGAAGTCCCTCACCACTAATGGGCCGGCCCAATAGGGCGCGCTTGAGAGGAGCATATATATAAGGCAATATTCCTCTATTTTTTCAAATAACACTATGTCTAGGTGGGCTGGTTGTTCCATTGCAGCTGCACATAAGAGGGCAGTGGTTCGAGTCTAAGCGAGAGCAATTGTTTATTTTTTTAATGTAAAGCAGCGACGGACGAAAAATGAAAACCTGTAAAACAGGGGACGGACGAAAAACAAAAACGTACTAAAAACATTGATGGACCAAAAATAATGGAGAAACAATCCATTCTTTAATATTAAGTATAGCTATAGAAAAGTCAACAGCCTACAACCAAAATCGAAGCCGCCACTCTGATATCCATGAGAGCTCCATCACCCTAGCAACCTGAAACCGACAACCTACAACCAAAATGAAGCTGCAAATCCGGCATCCACGCCAACCCGAAGGGCGCGCATCACGCGAGCCGAGAGCTCAATCTCCCTAGCAACCTGAAACCGACAACCTACAACCAAAATGAAGCCGCCACTCTGGCATCCACGCCGACCCCGAGGTCGCGCACCAGGCGAGCCGCCATCTCTGTCGCCCGAGCAATCGGAGCCGACACCCTACAACCACCGGAGCCGCCGCTCCGGCTTAGAAACGAAAACAACACACACTTCGACCCTAAGGCCACACACCACGCGAGTCGCTTGCTCCGTCACCCAAGCAACCGGAGGTGACACCCTACCACTATATTCAGAGCCTGTCGGGGAATGTTGAATGGAAAACAAAAAATTTCTACCCACGCGCAAGATCTATGCATGGAGATGCATAGCAACAAGAGGGGAGGGGAGAGTGTGTCTACGTACCCTCGTAGACCATAAGCGGAAGCGTTTAGTAACGCGATTGATGTAGTCGAAAAATAAAAACCTGTAAAACAGGGGACGGACGAAAAACAAAAACGTACTAAAAACATTGATGGACCAAAAATAATGGAGAAACAATCCATCCTTTAATATTAAGTATAGGTATAGAAAAGTCAACAGCCTACAACCAAAATCGAAGCCGCCACTCTGATATCCATGCTGCCCCGAAGGGCGCGCACCAGGTGAGCTGAGAGCTCCATCACCCTAGCAACCTGAAACCGACAACCTACAACCAAAATGAAGCCGCAAATCCGGCATCCACGCCGACCCGAAGGGCACGCATCAGGCGAGCCGAGAGCTCAATCTCCCTAGCAACCTGAAACCGACAACCTACAACCAAAATGAAGCTGCCACTCTGGCATCCACGCCGACCCCGAGGTCGCGCACCAGGCGAGCCGCCATCTCTGTCGCCCGAGCAATCGGAGCCGACACCCTACAACCACCGGAGCCGCCGCTCCGGCTTAGAAACGAAAACAACACACACTTCGACCCTAAGGCCACACACCACGCGAGTTGCCTGCTCCGTCACCCAAGCAACCGGAGGTGACACCCTACCACTATATTCAGAGCCTGTCGGGGAATGTTGAATGGAAAACAAAAAATTTCTACCCACGCGCAAGATCTATGCATGGAGATGCATAGCAACAAGAGGGGAGAGTGTGTCTACGTACCCTCATAGACCGTAAGCGGAAGCGTTTAGTAACGCGATTGATGTAGTCAAACTTCTTCGTGATCCAACCGATCGAGTACCGAACGTACGTCGCCTCCGCGTTCAGCATACATTCAGCTCAATGACGTTTGACGATGATATGTATCTAGGGTAGGGCAATAGACCTGATCTAAGCACCCTCCCCAAGGACACTGCCCTACAGTCGAAGACATTCAAAGGACAGCAAATCCTACCGACTGAAATCACCTCAGGGTGCAGCTCACTCGACCATGGGTTCCACTCGGACAACCCAATTCCATTCGACTAGGATATAATCATTCGACCACATCAGAAACCACTCGGAGTATGGAAGATCTAAGGTCACTCTGGATAGCAACGGTCAGGCGTTCACTCCGCAGTCTTAAAGATCATTTATATCACTTTAATGCTGGCGTTACCAGTAACGTCCCCTCTTTATGTACATTGAACTCTATGTAACGGGGGATGGCTGGGGTCCTGGCACACTCTATGTAAGCCACCCCCCTCCCCTGAGACAAGGGTTCGCACCCCCTGTAACTTCACGCATAATCCAATCGACCAGCCTCCGGGCACCGAGACGTAGGGCTGTTACTTCCTCTGAGAATGGCCTGAACTCGTAAATCTTGCGTGCACAACTTCACCGTAGTTAGGATCTTGCCTCCTCATACCTACCCCCCATTCTACTGTCAGACTTAGAACCACGACAATTGGCGCCCACCGTGGGGCCGGTGTCTTAGCGACTTTTCGGTGAGGTTGCAATTTTTCCGAGTCCTATCATCATGGTTTCCGGTGGAGGTTTGGCTGAGGGCCGCGAGATCCATCTCGGCGCGCTTGTCTTCATCGCCAACGACTCCGCTTGGCTTCAAGAAGCTCCCCTCGACGTCGAGACACTCCTCGTCCGCGGAGCGACGCACTTTCGTGCGTGCGTTCGCGGCGTCCTTCTGCGGCAGCCGTCGACCCAGTATCGGTTGGCTCCCGCGGTGTCTTCGCTCCCTGTTGTTCCCCGTCGCAAGCAGTCCGGTCGGTCACGGTTTCAGCGGTGGGTGAAGCATGTGGTGGCACGTCAGTCGGCCACCCCTCAAGTCGCGGCAATCAAGCCCGACGAATCTCTCTATGGCCTGTTCGATCTGTCGACTGGCTCCGTCAAGACCCTATCCGAGTGCGACAGCAGCGACCCCGCAGCGGAGGTCCTGATGGTCGGCACGCCATGCAGCCCGCCTGGCATGCATCGCAACGGCGGCGACGACGGCGGCGACGATCCGTCGCGCGTTCATGAGGAGTACCACCCCAAAACCCTCTCTTCTTAGTAGAGGGAGGAACTTCACCGCCGCAATATGGAGGCGCTCCACACGCCCGTTGTTGGAGAGACCTCTGAGGCTCGGGCCTTGGAGGCAGCGCGCTTGGCCACTTTGACTGAGCGCACTCGACTGGAGAACCTTCAGCATGCACTCGACGAGCGTGCTTGGTGGCAGATCCCCGAATCCAATCAGTGGCAGTTGTTCCTGCCTGAACCACAGGTATACCGCACTCCGATCCAGAACCTTACAGCTACAGCCAGCATAGCAGAGTCTATTCAGCAGTCCTAGTCGGAAGCTGGTAGAGGTTTGATGCAGATCAGAGCGCTGCTCCGAGCAGCCGGAGAGCAGAACACTGCAGTATCTCAGCCACGTAACAGAATTCATAGCAGATCTGTGGTGGCTGACACAGTTCAGTCGGCTCATAGCCCAAGATCGCCTCCGCGATGTGAGGGGCGAGGGCATCGTCAAGGGCAGTACCTGGCTCAGAACCACGAGCAGCACGATCATCATCTCGACCGTGATGACCATCGTCGAGTGCCTACGCCCCCTCCAAGGGGTGGATCATACGTGCCCCGGCATTATGATGATAGGCGCCCGTACAACGAGGAGCGGGGGATGCCAGTCGACCCAAGGGAGTCAGGGTTTGATGCGAGGTCAATTCTGGTACAAGGTCTAGTGGACAGGAATCGAGCACACAGAGAAGGGCAGGACAGAGATCGCTCGACTGGAAGCAGAGTGCATGTTTTTGGCCCCGAGTGTTTTAGCAGAGCCATCAGGGCTGCAGAGATCCCCCTAACTTCAGGTTGGCGACTGGAGTTAGTAAGTTCACTGGTGAATCGAAGCCTGACACTTGGCTTGAGGTTTACCGAGTGGCTGTTTAGATCGGAGGTGGAAACGATGAGGTGGCCATGAAACACCTTCCCCTGATGCTTGAAGGGTCAGCTAGAGCTTGGTTGAATCAGTTGGCTCCAGGCAGTATATTCAGCTGAGAGGAGTTAGCCCGAGTGTTTGTCAGAACATTCGAGGGCACATGCAAACGACCTGCAGGGTTGACAGAGTTGCAGCATTGTGTGCAAAAACCGAATGAAACTTTGAGGGATTACATCCAGAGATGGACCACTTTGCATCACAATGTGGAGAATGTGTCTCGGCATCAAGCAGTTTGCGCCTTCAAGGAGGGCGTTCGGTATAGAGAGCTTAACCTGAAATTCGGTCGGATAGGAGACATGACCTTGACCCGAATGATGGAAATAGCCACTCGGTACGCAAACGGCAAAGAAGAAGACCGACTCCGCAGCGGCAAGGGCAAACCAGTCGGCCAGGATACTGGAGGAGGTAATTCCAATCGGAAGTAGAAGCGCAAAGCGGAGCCTGCGGCTCCTGGAGAGGTTGCCGCCACAACCCAAGGAAAATTTAAGGGAAAGCCTAAAGGGCCCTAGATCCCCAAGAAGGTAAAAGATTCAGCAGGGAACGACGTGTTGGATTTACCATGTCACATTCACATCAAGAAGGATGAAGAGGGTAATATGATTTATCCCAAACATACCACTCGGCAGTGTCGAGTCCTTATACAACAGTTCCGAGAGAAAAACAACCCAGTGAGAAAGAGAAGGAATCTGATAAGGATGAGGACAAGGAAGAGGATGATGAAGGATTCCCCAATGTCAATTCCACTTTGGTGATTTTCGCTGACATTGAAAGTAAAAGTCGACTAAAAGTCATCAGTAGAGAAGTAAACATGGTTGCTCCGGCAACGACGACGTATTTGAAATGGTCAAAGACTCTCATCACATTCGACCAGTCTGACCACCCGCCGCATGTAGCCACCCCCGGGAGGCAAGCATTGGTGATCGACCCGGTCATTGGGGGCACCTGATTGACCAAAGTCCTTATGGATGGCGGCAGTGGTTTGAACATTTTGTATGTTGAGACCCTTCGAGGGATGGGCATTCTGATGTCCAAACTCAGCGAGAGCAACATGCGGTTCCATGGAGTTATACCTGGAAAGAAAGCCGATTCACTCGGCCAGATCATTCTTGACGTGGTTTTCAGTGATTCAAAGAATTGCCATAACGAAAAGTTGACATTTGAAATTGTGGATTTTCACAGTGCCTATCATGCTATCCTGGGCAGAACTGCGTATGCTCGTTTCATGGCTCGGCCATGTTACGTGTACCTCAAACTCAAGATGCCTGGCCCTAGGGGCGTGATTATAGTCACTGGTAATCGGCAGCGAGCAGGAGAGTGCTTCCAAAAAGGCTCGAAGATTGCTGATGAACAGATGGCAGTAGTAGAAATGGAAGAATACAAGAAGACTACAGATCCGAGTGATTTGTTGAGAGCTAAGAAGCCTGCTTCAGAATCTGCATTTAAGTCGTCTGGTGAAACAAAGTCAGTTCATATTCACCCGACTGATCCCAATGTTGCTCCGACTCATATTTCAACAACACTCGACAGCAAATAGGAAGAAGCGCTCATCCAGTTCCTCCGTGAGAACTGGGACATCTTTGCATGGAAACCTTCTGACATGCCAGGTGCACCCAGAGAACTGGCTGAGCACCGTTTGCGAGTCGACCCAAAAGCAAAACCTGTCAAAGAGCATCTCTGACGGTCTGCCGTGGAGAAAAGAAAGGCAATTGGCAAGGAAGTGGCTCGGCTTCTGGCAGCTGAGTTCATCCGAGAGATTTACCACTCCGAGTGGCTCGCCAACGTCGTCATGGCTCCCAAGAAAGATGATTCACTCCGTATGTGTATTGACTTCAAGCATATCAATCAGGCCTGCCCGAAAGATCACTTCCCTCTCCCCCGCATCGACCAAATAGTCGACTCGACTGCGGGATGTGCGAGATTGTCCTTTCTAGACGCGTACTCCGGGTACCATCAGATCCGACTGTATGGACCCGATGAAATAAAAACAGCTTTTATCACCCATTTGGGTGCTTTTGCTATGTTACTATGCCTTTTGGTCTCAAGAATGCTGGTGCCACATTCATGCGCATGATATAGAAGTGCCTGGTCACTCAAATCAGGCAGAATGTTGAAGCATACATGGATGACATCGTGGTTAAGTCGCGTAAAGGTTCCGACCTGCTGGCTGACCTCGCTGAAACCTTTGCCAATCTGAGAAGATATGATATCAAGCTTAACCCGTCGAAGTGTACATTCGGAGTTCCAGGTGGAAAGTTACTCGGTTTCCTCGTTTCTGAACATGGTATCGATGCAAACCCAGAGAAAGTTGGTGCAACACTCTGAATGAAATGCCCTGTGCGCATACACGATGTTCAGAAGCTTACTGGTTGTTTGGCCACTTTGAGTCAATTCATCTCTTATCTCGGCGAAAAGGCGTTGCCTCTTTACCGATTGATGAAGAAATCCGATAAGTTCGAGTGGACTCCTGAAGCTGATGCAGCGTTTGCAGAGCTCAAAACCCTGCTCTCCACCCAGTCGGTGCTCGCTGCTCCAATCATCAAAGAGCCTTTACTGCTTTATATTGCAGCCACTGGACAAGTTGTCAGTACAGTACTCACGGTCGAGCCGGAAGAAGAAGGTAAATCCTATAAGGTTCAGCGCCCAGTGCACTATATTTCTGAGGTCTTAACTCCGTCCAAGCAAAGATATCCGCATTATCAGAAGCTTGTCTATGGAATTTACCTGACCACGAAGAAGGTTGCACATTATTTCTCAGATCACTCTATCACGGTCGTTAGTGATGCTCCATTGTCAGAAATTCTGAACAACAGAGATGCAACTAGTCGAGTGGCAAAGTGGGCGATTGAACTCCTTCCGTTGGATATCAAGTTTGAGGCAAAGAAAGCAATCAAGTCCCAGGCAATAGCAGATTTCCTTGTCGAGTGGATCGAACAACAGCAACCGACTCAAGTTCACTCAGAACATTGGACTATGTTCTTTGATGGATCCAAGATGTTGAATGGTTCTGGCGCTGGAGTAGTTCTGGTATCCCCGCAAAGTGACAAACTCAATTATGTCCTTCAGATTAACTTTGATTCCTCCAACAATGATGCTGAATACGAAGCACTTCTGTATGGGTTGCGAATGGCCATTTCACTCAGCGTCTGTCGCCTAATGGTCTACGGCGACTCAGATTTTGTGGTCAATCAAGTGATGAAGGAGTGGGACGTCAGAAGCCCAGCTATGACCGGTTATTGCAATGCAGTGAGAAAGTTAGAAAAGAAGTTTGAAGGGCTAGAGTTCCACCATATTCCCCGACTGAAGAACCAGGCAGCGGATGACCTGGCAAACATAGGTTCCAAGCGGGAGCCCATTCCTGGCAATGTGTTCTTAGAACATCTTCACACACCGTCAGTTCAAGAGGATCCCTTCACAGAAGAGCCCCCGCAACCTAAGAGTTCTACTGATCCGACTGAAGTTGAAATCCCACCTATGGTCGACTTAATCATGGAGGTTTTGGTTGTCATTCCTGACTGGACAGTGTCGTATATCGCATATATTCTCAGGAAAGAACTTCCAGAAGACAAAGATGAAGCACGACAGATCGACCGTCGATCCAAAGCCTTCACTGTGATAAGTGGTCGACTATATATGGAGAGTGTGACTGGAGTTGCTCAACAATGCATTACCCCAGAAGAAGGTCGAATGATCCTCAATGATATCCACTCGGGGACCTGTGGTCACCATGCGTCCTCTCGGACAATCGTGGCCAAAGCATACCGAGCAGGTTTTTACTAGCCACGAGCGAATGAAATGGCAAAAGAAATAGTCGACAAGTGTGAGTGCTTCCAGTTCTATTCCAACATGTCTCACAAGCCCGCTTCAGCTTTGAAGACCATTCCACTCGTCTGGCCATTTGATGTTTGGGGGTTGGATATGGTTGGACCCTTGAGGACTGGCAGAAGTGGTCTCACCCACCTGCTTGTTGCAGTCGACAAGTTCACTAAATGGATTGAAGCCAAACCCATCAAGAACCTTGATTCGAGAACCGCCGTCAGCTTCATCACAGAGTTAACATTCAGATATGGAGTCCCGCGCAGCAGCATCACAGACAATAGTTCAATTTTTGATTCAGATGAGTTCAGAGCTTTATGTGCTTCCCAGGGCACCCGGGTCGACTATGCTTCAGTCGCTCACCCACAGTCGAATGGACAAGCAGAAAGAGCAAATGGTTTGATCTTACAAGGGTTGAAGCGCAGATTGATGCGCGACCTCAAGCATGCGGCTGGTGCCTGGGTAGATGAGTTACCATCAGTATTGTGGGGGTCTGAGAACAATGCCAAATCGGTCGACTGGCCGGACTCCCTTCTTCATGGTTTATGGAGCTGAGGCCGTGCTGCCAACTGATTTACTCCATAATGCCCCGTGAGTGGAGCTTTTCTCAGAGGCAGAAGCAGAACAAGCCCGACAAGATGTTGTTGATCTTTTGGAAGAAGAAAGAGAGATGGCCCTGATCAGGTCGACCATTTATCAGCAAGACCTTCGTCGGTTCCATGCTAGGAATGTAAGAGGTCGAGCATTTCAGGAAGGGGACCTGGTTGTCCGAGTGGATCAGCAACGATCACATAAGCTTGCTCCCGCCTGGGAAGGCCCCTTCATCATCACCAAAGTGCTCCACAACGGAGCATACCACCTGTACGATGTGGAACACAAGAAAGATGAGCCACGCGCTTGGAATGCGGAGCTTCTCCGCCATTTTAATACTTAAGCATTCAGACCGTCGAGATGTAATAAGTACCTTTCAGTTTGTTTATCAAAGACATGGTTTTACAATCTCTTAAATGATTGTTATTACTTATACATGTGTCCAAAATCCCCTAGTGGGTGACTTAACTGCGAATCCGATTCGCCTAAGTTTCAAAAACAAAATCCTATCGAGTGAAGAGCAAGCCTCTCACTCGGGGGCTTAGCTGCGAATCTAATTCGCTTAAGTTTTAAAAATCCTACCGAGTGGAGAGCAATCCTCCCACTCGGGGGCTTAGCTGCAGTTCCGTACTCGCCTAAGTTTAAAAAAATCCTACCGAGTGGAGAGCAACCCTCCCACTCGGGGGCTTAGCTGCAGTTCCGTACTCACCTAAGTTTAAAAAATCCTACCGAGTGGAGAGCAACCCTCCCACTCGGGGGCTTAGCTGCAGTTCCGTATTCGCCTAAATTTTTTAAAAAATCCTACCAAGTGGAGAGCAACCCTCACACTCGGAGGCTTAGCTGCAGTCTCGTACTATCCTAAGTTTAAAAAATCCTACCGAGTGGAGATCAACCCTCTCACTCGGGGGCTTAGCTGTAGTCTCGTGTTCGCCTAAGTTTTAAAAAAATCCTACCGAGTGGAGAGCAATACTCCCACTCGGGGGCTTAGCTGCAGTCCCGTACTCGCCTAAGTTTAAAACATGCTCCATCCTGGTCCGCAAGGACGATGAGGTGCAGGTCGACTGCGACCTTATCCTTAGAGCTGCGGCACAAGTACAGTGTGCGCTCCATCCTGATCCACAAGGACGACGAGGTGCAGGTCATGGACGGCACCAAGTGCCTTTGTCTATGATCCACTCAACAGAGCTGCATCACAGAGTCAGTAACAATTCAGACTGAAGAATCAAGTTCCACTCAGAGTCAAGAGATTCAAAAGCAACAAAGTTCAGATAAATCCTATGAGGTTCCGGACCGCAGATTAAAGTACTCGGGCACCAGGCCCGAAGGAGTTTAACGGTTACAAAACCACTCGGCATACCGAGGCAAATTTAATCGGATCATAAAAAGTTTGTTCACTCCATTGGAGGAGGACTGGCAGGCTCGACGAACTCATCCAGGTCGATTCCATCTGCAATTCGAGTAGTAGCAGCAATGAAGGTCTCCATAAAAGACTGGAAGTCAAATCTCTTGGTGTTGGCAACCTTGATCGCCGCTAACTTCTCTTCTTTGGCCTCCTTGCAATGGACGCGGACAAGAGACAGAGCTACATCAGCACCACATCGAGCAGATGATTTCTTCCATTCCTGCACTTGACCAGGGATCTCATTGAGTCGAGTCATCAAAGACTCGAGGTCATTTTGGAGTGTCTGCTTTGGCCAAAGTGCCGTGTCGATCCGCGACACCGCAACCTTCAATCGAGCGAGGTAGTCTGTAACGCTGGTAAGGTGGGATTCCAGTCGAAGCACGTCCATGGAAACTTCATCCTTGACAGGAGAATTGATGGGGTCCAAGCTTGTCTCAATTCGCCTAGTTTCTTCCTCAAAGTTTTGACAGAATTCTACAACCACAAAGAACTAATGAGTTGACGACTTTTATGATGAATTGACGATAGCAAAACAGTCGGACAAGGAAAGATACCTTCAAGCATAAGGAATAACTTCTTGGCGAGTGCCCCCAGATAAGCCTCCAGATCATTTCTCTTATGAGAAATGTCTTCAATCTTGGCGTTCAAAGCTACCTTGTCCTTCTTCAGATGGGTCACTTCTCTATTAGCTTCGGCGAGAGCAGTCTTCAGCTTGGCATTGTCTTCCTCTAGCGCCCCGACTGAGGCCAGCTTCTTATTAGGGAGTGTTGTTTTCTCCTGAGCCTCCTTCTGCGCTGCGGCAAGATCAAGGTCCTTCTATGCCAGAGCCTGCCTCATTTTCTCTGAAAAATATACATATACAACAAACAAGCACTCGGTTCAGAGAGAAGAACGAGGAGATGACTTGAGAGACAGCCCAATCCTACAGTCGACAAGTTTTTTACCTTCCATACCAGCTGTTTCATCTTTGGCCTTCTACAAGTTCTGCTTGGCCAACTCCAAGTCAAGGTTGAGCTGTCTCTGCTTCTCCTCGAATTCGGCAAATTTGGAGATGAGCTCACATGATTCCTAAAGTGAGTAAAGAGATACATCAGTGGACAGAATCAAAGATTATTCTCTTCCGAGTGAAAAGAATTCTAAGACTACTGCAAAATCAAACATTCAATAGTAGTCTCGGGGACTACACCCAGTGGGTGCACTTAGCGTGCCCCCACTGGTCCAGGTTCCACTAGACATGGTCCGCCTAGACCAAGTGGAAGGAAAAAAAGAAAAGAAAGAAGAGGCAACAATTATTCTCAGACCACAATCGACTGCTCGCAGTCGACTGCGGTCTCGGGGACTACACCCAGTGGGTGCACTCAGCGTGCCCCCACTGGTTCAGGTTCCACTCGACATGGTCCGCCCAAACTGAGTGAAAGAACTGAAGAACAAAATATTTTCATCAAGACCCCCGCCAAATCACACATTCAACGGCGGCCTCGGGGACTACACCCAGTGGGTGCACTATGTGTGCCCCCACTAGTCCAAAGTTACAATCGACACAACCTAGTCAACTCAACTGGAAAAACTGCTCGACATAAATTGAAACACCCAGTGGGTGTATAGATGCGAAGTACAAGTTGACAAATGGATGCACAATGAAAAGGTTTCAGGTAGCATATCCTAACAGAACAAGAGTCAAGCTAGGAGATCAGCCGGAAACCAACTAACCTGGACATTGGCTTGGAGGGCTGCACTGGCATCATAAGCAGCTTGGCTGGTCGCGTGCACTGTCTTCATCCGCTCCATCATCAGGCCTACTTGGCATATGGCTTCTGTAGCAGCGCTTGCCTGGTCTTCCGGAACATGATGGGTGACGAACATCGGAGACGGTGGTTCAGTCGCGGCAGCCTGAGGATCCGAGACGTGGTGTTGGACAGACGAAACAGGGACTTGTGCAGTCGACGATGAAGGGCGTTCACCGGACACTGGAACAACAAAAGTAACAGAAGCCCAGTTCAGGTCTCCGGACTGCTGAATCACTGGTTCCGTCGCCGGCGTCGACTGGGGCGTCTTTCTAGCTGGTGCCTTCCTGCTCGAAGTCCTGCCCCTCCTTCCCATGGGTCTCTGTGGCACATCCTCGTCGTCATCTGGAAGTTCAATAACATTGGGTGGAGCTGCAAAGCAATCAATTGCAAGAGTTCAGTCGACCGTCAAAATGGATGATAAAGTAAAGACAAGACGAAAAGAGTTATACCGCGTTGGAGGTGACTGCATCTTCCATCTCCTCATCATCATCATCTTGGTAAAGAGAAGTCCCAGAGGCAGCACTGCAAATTTCAGAATTCACTCGTTTACAACAGGAAAGTGAATCGACCAAAGATCGAGTCATGCAAAAACCAAGAGGTCGAGCACAATAATTACCCAGAAGCGATGGGAACGACCACTTTGATATTGGGCAGGGCCTTCTGGGGCTTTGACGACGCAACTTTGGGCTACTTCGGAGCTTTCTCAGTCGGCACAGGAGAAGATGTTCGAGTGTGCTTCGAGGTCTCTCATGTCGGTGGAGTAGCTTTGTGACGAACACTTGCTGGGTCCTGCCTCTGCTTGGAGCGTCTTTCCGTGCGAGGTGGAGAGTCGACCTCCTCGCCACTGCTCGAGTCTTCATTCTCCTCGTCTCCTCTTCCGTCGGAGTGCCAGTCACCGCTGTCACCCCCGCTCGCCTCTCCCTCCTGCTCCTGCTCTCCGTTGGGCATCGAATACATCTCAGTGTAGATCTGCAAGGCATAGAATCGAGTGGATATCAATCAGATTCGAGAACAAATACATGTCAGAATAAAAGACACTCAGAAGAAAAGAGTTAGACCTTGTCTGGTTCGGTGGTGTTGTCGAGTGGAGGAACCCTCCTAGACCCCCAGGGGTTGTCTTTGTTGCCAGTAATACCTTGCAGCCACTGTGCCACCGCCTTCTTGTCAACTTCCTCCGGGTGGATCCGAGTGCTGTCTTAAATACCCGAATACATTCACATTGGATGGTCACGGGCTTGGAGTGGCTGGATGCGTCAACTAAGGAACACCTCTAGCAAGTCCATGCCAGTCACACCATCGCAGACAAGTTGGACTACCCGCTCAACCAACATATTCACCTCCACTTTCTCAGCTGGAGTCACTCTCAAGGGGGAAGGCTTCTCAACTCGTCCTATGGAAAATGGGGGAAGGTCAGTCGACTGGCCCGGGGTCGGTTGGTCCTTACAATAGAACTAGGTCGACTGCCAGCCTCTGACTGACTAAGGAAGAATCATAGCAGGGAAAGTACTTTTATTCCTCATCTGGATCCCTAGACCTCCACACATCTGGATCACGTGTGTCCTCTCGTCACTCGGATTGGCCTTTTTTATAGACTGAGAACGATAGGTGAAAATGTGTTTGAAGAGGCCCCAGTGCGGTCGACAGCCCAGAAAGTTCTCGCACATGGACACGTATGCATCAAGGTATGTGATGGTGTTGGGAGAAAAGTGATGAAGTTCGGCTCCAAAAAAGTTCAGAAAACCTCGGGAGAAAGGATGGGGAGGCAAAGAGAAACCACAGTCGACGTGGGTCGCAAGAAGGACACACTCAGCCTCCTGCGGTCGCAGCTCGGTCTCGTCCTCCGGAAGCCACCAAGAATCGTGGGGAATCAGTCCCCCCTTAGCCAGATCCTCCATGTCTTCTAGCTGGATCGTTGACCGGATCCAGTCGCCCTGGATCCAGCCGAGCGGCAAGCCGGTTTTCAACGACGACCCTTCCCGGCTCGTCTTCTTCCCCTTCGCCTTCGTCGTCGCCTTCTTCGCACGCTCCAAAGCCGCCGTCTTTTCCTTGCCCATTGCAGCGTGTTGAGCTTGGACTGGGCGGCGGCACCGAGAGCAGAGGTGGATGCAGTGGAGAAGTAGAGAAAGAAGGTGGGAAATGGGGCGCACAGTGCAAAGACGCCGGCCCGTACGCCTTATATGGTCATGTTCCCCGAGTGACTGACTTGTGGACCCAGGCAATCCTGTCAAATCCCGCAACAGTCACGCGCTCGATACGTGGCAAAAAAGGTGGCGTGAGAACAGAGGCGCCCCTACCTAATCCGCCCCGCTTACTGCGGCTCTCTCCGTCCCGCGCGCTTCCCCAGATTTCGAATCCCGCAAGATCCGGGAACGGCAGCGCAATCGATCACGCCAAAGATTTTATGCCATATCAGCATTCGAAGCTTATCAGTTAAGTTCACTCGACAACCTTTGAATGGCTCAAGGCAACTCGAAATGAAGTCGAAATTTTGCATGGTTCACCAATCCAAGTAAAATGCTTCTGAAGCATGAACATTGAGTCGGAACCATCTTTAACTCCATCTCCACTCGGACCCAGAACCATTCGGGGGCTAATGACGATGATATGTACCTAGGGTAGGGCAATAGACCTGATCTAAGCACCCTCTCCAAGGACACTGCCCTATAGTCGAAGACATTCAAAGGACAACAAATCCTACCGACTGAAATCACCTCAGGGTGCAGCTCACTCGACCATGGGTTCCACTCGGACAACCCAATTCCATTCGACTAGGATATAATCATTCTACCACATCAGAAACCACTCGGAGTACATAAGATCTAAGGTCACTTTGGATAGCAACGGTTAGGCGTTCGCTCCGTAGTCTTAAAGATCATTTATATCACTTTAATGCTGGCGTTACCAGTAACGTCCCCTCTTTATGTACATTGAACTCTATGTAACGGGGGATGGCTAGGGTCCTAGCGCACTCTATATAAGCCACCCCCTCCTCTGAGACAAGGGTTCGCACCCCTTGTAACTTCACGCATAATCCAATCGACCAGCCTCCGGGCACCGAGACGTAGGGCTGTTACTTCCTCTGAGAAGGGCTTGAACTCGTAAGTCTTGCGTGCACAACTTCACCGTAGCTAGGATCTTGCCTCCTCATACCTACCCCCATTCTACTGTCAGACTTAGAACCACGACAACGTCCACGCCTTCTTGATCGAGCAAGACGGTGAGGTAGTGGATGAGTTTCGGCAGCACGACGGCATGGTGATGGTGATGCTATCTCCGCAGGGCTTCACCTAAGCACCACAAAAAAATGACCGAGGGTGTAAACGGTGGAGGGGGGCTCCGCACACGTCTAAGCAACTGTTATGGTTGTGCTAGGTGCCCCCCTCCCACATATACATAAGTGGGGGAAGAGGGGAGAGGCCAAGGGGCGCCCCATATATAGGTGGGGGAAGAGGGGAGAGGCCAAGGGGTGCCCCAAGTAGGGACAAATCCTACTTGGGCTCCTGCCCTTGGCCACGACCCCCTTCCATATTTGTCGGAGGGGGGAAGGAAAGGGGGGAGAGGGAAGGAAGGGGGAGGCCGAAACCTCCCCCCTTTCCTTTCTCCCACTTGGCCGGCTGCCATAGGAGGGTTCGCCAGCCCCTTGTGGGCTAGCGTGCTCCCCTCTAATGGCCCAATAGTCCCATTACCCTCCCGGGAGTGTCCGGTACCCCCTCCGGTATTCCGATGACTACCCGATACACTCTGAAACACTTCTGGTGTCCGAGTACCATTGTCCTATATATCAATCCTTACCTTCGGACCATTCTGGAGCTCCTCATCATGTCTGTGATCTTATCCGAGACTCCGAACAACATTCAGTCACCAAATCATATAACTCATATAACACTATATCGTCAACGAACGTTAAGCGTGCGGACCCTACGGGTTTGAGAACTATGTAGACATGATCGAGACACCTCTCCGGTCAATAACCAATAGCGGAACCTGGATGCCCATATTGGCTCCTACATATTCTACGAAGATCTTTATCGGTCGAACCTTATGAGAACATACGTAATTCCCTTTGTCCATCGGTATGTTACTTGCCCGAGATTCGATCGTCGGTATCTTCATACCTAGTTCAATCTCGTTACCGGCAAGTCTCTTTACTCATTCCGTAATACATCATATAGAAACTAACTTTTTATTCACTATGCTTGCAAGGCTTCTTATGATGTGTATTACCGAGAGGGCCCGAAGATATCTCTCCGATACTCGGTGTGACAAATCCTAATCTTGATATATGCCAACTCAACAAACACCTTCAGAGATACTTGCAGAGCATCTTTATGATCACCTAGTTACGTTGTGATGTTTGATAGCACACATGGTATTCCTCCGGTATCTGGGAGTTGCATAATCTCATAGTCGAAGGAATATGTATTTAACATTAAGAAAGCAATAGCAATAAACTGAACGATCAATATGCTAAGCTAACGGATGGGTCTTGTCCATCACATCATTCTCCAAATGATGTGATCCTGTTATCAAATGACAAAACATGTCCATGGTTAGGAAACCTTAGGGTGTGTTTGGTTCGGGGACGAGGTGGAATGGAATGTAATGGTTTCATTCCAGTAGAACGGGTCGGTTCCGTCACTGTGTTTGGTATGGGCAATTAGGTAGAATGGAATGGTTCCATTTTGATGTTTGGTTAGTGAGACGAAATGGTGACATCTCACATATAGATTTCTACTACATGTTAACACATGTTAAGGTAGCAAAACATATTGCCAAAAATGTACTATACAGTCTAACACACGTTAGAAAGATGAAGTTGACCTATTGTTGGTACTCTACCTTGCAACAAACAAATTCACAACAAACATGACGGACTGGAGTGCTAAATCAAAGAATCCATCTGGTCAGTTGTGGCTGGACGGAACTTGACTCAAATGGTAGCCGCAGATTGCTGCTGGTCGCCGTGCGACCAACAACTCGCATGGCCGCTTGCTTGGAGAAGGCCGCCCGCCGCCCCGCAGGCCGCATCTGCTCGTCCGCCGCCAGGCAGTAGTTCGTCCGCCATGCCATAGTTGAGAGAGGAGGGGACGAGGGAGAGGAGCAGTAGGCAGCGCGGATCGCGGGAGATGGGCAGCCGGAAACGCAGTTCGTGCAGAGGAGCAGCCGTCGTCGCGGATCGAGGAAGAATAGCAGGCGGCGACACAATACAGAGAGGCAGAGGTGACGCAGTTTGTGCACGAGAGAGAGGGCGAGGGAGCGTTCCGTGTCGTTCCTTCGATTTGGAGGAATGACTGCGTTCCGGATCTGGACCGGATATTCCCTTTGTGGGAACCAGCGGGTTCCGGTTCTAGTAGTGTACCAAACACAAGAATGAGGCCCAATCATGGGTTGGACCCGTTCCATTCCACTTGATGCCATGTACCAAACACACCCTTAACCATCTTTGATCAACGAGCTAGTCTAGTAGAGGCTTACAAGGGACACGGTATTTCGTTTATGTATTGACACATGTATTTAAGTTTCTAATCAATACAATTCTAGCATGAATAATAAACCTTTATCATGAATAAGGAAATATAAAATAACAACTTTATTATTGCCTCTAGGGCATATTTCCTTCAGTATCCCACTTGCACTAGAGTCAATAATCTAGATTACATTGTAATGAATCTAACACCCATGGAGTCTTGGTGCTGATCATGTTTTGCTCACGGAAGAGGCTTAGTCAACGGGTCTCCACATTCAGATCTGTATGCTTTTCATGAATGGAGTTGAAGCGTCTCTTGATGTGTTTGGTTCTCTTATGAAAACTGGATTCCTTCACCAAGGCAATTGCTCCAGTGTTGTCATAAAATATTTTCATTAGACCCGATGCACTAGGTATTACACCCAGATCGAATATGAACTCCTTCATCCAGACTCCTTCATGTGCTACTTCTGAAGCAGTTATGTACTCTGCTTCACACGTAGATCCCGCCACGATGCTCTGCTTGGAACTGCACCAGCTGACAGCTCCACCATTCAATATAAAAACGTATCCAGTTTGTATCTTAGAGTCATCGGGATTAGTGTTGAAGCTAGCATCGACGTAACCATTTACGACGAGCTCTTCGTCACCTCCATAAATGAGAAACATATCCTTGGTCCTTTTCAGGTACTTCAGGATGTTCTTGATCGTTGTCCAGTGATCCACTCCTGGATTACTTTGGTACCTCCCTGCCAAACTTATGGCAAGGCACACATCAGGTCTGGTACATATCATAGCATACATGATAGAACTATGGCTGAGGCAGTGGGAATGACTTTCAGTTTCTCTCTATCTTCTGTAGTGGTCGGGCCTTGAGTCTGACTCAATTTCACACCTTGTAACACAGGCAAGAACCCTTTCTTTGGCTCATCCATTTTGAACTTCAAAACTTTATCAAGGTATGTGCTTTGTGAAAGTCCTATTAAGCGTCTCGATCTATCCCTATAGATCTTGATGCCCAATATATAAGCAACTTCACCGAGGTCTTTCATTGAAAAATTCTTATTCAAGTATACATTTATGCTATCCAGAAGTTCTATATCATTTCCAATCAATAATAGGTCATCCACATATAATATTACAAATGCTACAGAGATCCCACTCACTTTCTTGTAAATACATGCTTCACCATAAGTTTGCATAAAACCATATGCTTTGATCACCTCATCAAAGCATATATTCTAACTCCGAGATGCTTGCACCAGTCCATAGATGGATCGCTGGAGCTTGCACACTTTGTTAGCACCTTTAGGATCAATAAAACCTTCTGGTTGCATTATATACAACTCTTCTTTAAGAAATCCATTAAGGAATGCAGTTTTGACGTCCATTTGCTAGATTTCATAATTATAAAATGCGGCAATTGCTAATATGATTCGGACTGACTTAAGCATCGCTACCGGTGAGAAGGTCTTATTGTAGTCAACCCCTTGAACTTGTCGAAAACCTTTTGTGACAAATTGAGCTTTGTAGATGGTGACATTACCATCAGTGCTTGTCTTCTTCTTGAATATCCATTTATTCTCAATGGCTTGCCTATCATTGGGCAAGTCCACCAAAGTCCACACTTTGTTCTCATACATGGATCATATCTCATATCTCAGATTTCATGGCCTCAAGCCATTTATCGGAATCTAGGCTCATCATAGCTTCTTCATAGTTCGTAGGTTCGCCATGGTCTAATAACATGACCTCTAGGTACAGGATTACCGTACCACTCTGGTGCGGTACATGCTCTATTTGACCTACAAGGTCTAGTAGTAACTTGATTCGAAGTTTCATGATCATCATCATTAGCTTCCTCTCTAGTTGGTGTAGCATCACGGGAATGGATTTCTCTGATGTGATACTTTCCAATTCTAGAGTAGGTACAACTACCTCATCCAGTTCTACTTTCCTCCCACTCACTTCTTTCGAGAGAAACTCCTTCTCTAGAAACGTTCCATTCTTGGCAACAAAGATCTTGCCTTCGGATCTATGGTAGAAGGTGTACCCAATTGTTTCCTTTGGGTATCCTATGAAGACGCATTTTTTTGATTTGGGTCCGAGCTTATCAGGCTGAAGCCTTTTGACATAAGTGTCACAACCCCAAACTTTAAGAAACAACAGCTTAGGTTTCTTGCCAAACCAAAGTTCATATGGTGTCATCTCAATGAATTTAGACGGTGCCCTATTTAACGTGAATGCACATGTCTCTAATGCATAACCCCAAAACGATAGTGGTAAATCGGTAAGAGACATCATAGAACGCACCATATCCAATAAAGTACGGTTACGACGTTCGGACACACCATTACGCTGTGGTGTTCTAGGTGACGTGAGTTGTGAAACAATTCCACATTGTTTTAAATGAAGGCCAAACTCGTAACTCAAATATTCGCCTCCGCGATCAGATCGTAGAAACTTTATTTTCTTGCTATGAGATTCTCCACTTCACTCTGAAATTCTTTGAACTTTTCAAATGTTTCAGACTTGTGTTTCATCAAGTAGATATACTCATACCTACTCAAATCATCTATGAAGGTCAGAAAATAATGATACCTGCCGCGTGCTTAAACACTCACCGGACCGCATACATCGGTATGTATTATTTCCAATAAGTCATTAGCTTGCTCCATTGTTCCGAAGAACAGAGTTTTAGTCATCTTGCCCATGAGGCATGGTTCGCAGGTAGTGATTCCAAAAGTCCATCTGCATGGAGTTTCTTCATGCGCTTTACACCAATATGACCTAAACGGCAGTGCCACAAATATGTTGCACTATCATTATTCAACTTTGCATCTTTTGGCATCAATATTATGAATATGTGTATCACTACGACCGAGATTCAACAAGAATAGACCATTCATCAAGGGTGCATGACCATAAAAGATATTACTCATATAAATAGAACAATCATTATTCTCCGATTTAAATGAATAACCGTCTCGCAATAAACAAGGTCCAGATATAATGTTCATGCTCAACGCTGGCACCAAATAACAGTTACTGAGGTCTAAAACTAATCCCGAAGGTAGATGTAGAGGTAGCGTGCGACGGCGATCACATCGACCTTGGAACCATTCCCGACGCGCACCGTCACCTCATCCTTAGCCAATCTTCATTTATTCCGTAGCTCCTGTTTTGACTAAAAAATATGACCAATCGAACCAGTATCAAATACCCAATCGCTACTATGAGCATTAGGTACACATCAATAACATGTATATCAAATATACCTTTGTTCACTTTGCCATCCTTCCATCCTTCTTATCTGCCAAGTATTTGTGGCAGTTCCACTTCCAGTGACCACTCCCTTTGTAGTAGAAGCACTTAGTTTCAGGCTTGGGTCCAGCTTTGGGTTTCTTCCTGGGAGTGGCAACTTGCTTTCCATTATTCTTGAAGTTCCCTTTCTTTCCCTTGCCCTTTTTCTTGAAACTAGTGGTCTTATTAACCATCAACACTTGATGCTCCTTCTTGATGTCTACCTCCGCGGCCTTAAGCATTGCAAAGAGCTCAAGAATCGTTTTATTCATCCTTTGCATATTATAGTTCATCACGAAGCCTTTGTAGTTTGGTGTCAGTGATTGAAGAACTTTGTCAATAACACTATCAACTGCAAGTTCAACTCCCAGTTGAGTCAAGTGGTTATGATACCCAGACATTTTGAGTATGTGTTCACTGACAGAACTGTTCTCCTCCTTCTTGCAGCTATAGAACTTGTTGGAGACATCATATCTCTCAACCCGGGCATTTGCTTGAAATATTAACTTCAACTCTTGGAACATCTCATATGCTCCATGACGTTCAAAACGTCTTTGAAGTCCCGGTTCTAAGTCGTAAAGCATGTCACACTGCACTATAGAGTAGTTATCAGATCGAGCCTGCCAGACGTTCATAACATCTGCATTTGCTCCTGCAGCTGGTCTGTCACCTAGTGGTGCATCCATGACATAATTCTTCTGTGTAGCAATGAGGATAATCCTCAAGTTACTGATAACCCACAAGTATAGGGGATCACAACAGTTTTCGAGGGTAGAGTATTCAACACAAATTTATTGATTGGACACAAGGGGAGCCAAAGAATATTCTCAAGTATTAGCAGTTGAGTTGTCAATTCAACCACACTTGAAAGACTTAATATCTGCAACAAAGTAGTATGGAAGTAATGGTAATGGTGGCAAAAGTAACAGTAGAAGTTTTGTGGCAATCGTAACAGTGGCAACGAAAAAGTAACTAAGCAAAGATCAATATGTGAAAAGCACGTAGGCATTGGATCAATGATGGATAATTATGTCGAATGCGATTCCTCATGCAACAGTTATAACATAGGGTGACACAGAACTAGCTCTAGTTCATCAATGTAATGTAGGCATGTATTTCGAATATAGTCATACGTGCTTATGGAAAAGAACTTGCATGACATCTTTTGTCCTACCCTCCCATGGTAGCGGGGTCCTATTGGAAACTAAGGGATATTAAGGCCTCCTTTTAATAGAGTACCGGACCAAAGCATTAACACTTAGTGAATACATGAACTCCTTAAACTACGGTCATCACCGGAAGTGGTCCCGATTATTGTCACTTCGGGGTTTCCGGATCATAACACATAGTAGGTGACTATTGACTTGCAAGATAAGATCAAGAACTCACATATATTCATGAAAACATAATAGGTTCAGATCTAAAATCATGGCACTCGAGCCCTAGTGACAAGCATTAAGCATAGCAAAGTCATATCAACATCAATCTTAGAACATAATGGATACTAGGGATCAAACCCTAACAAAACTAACTTGATTACATGGTAAATGTCATCCAACCCATCACCGTCCAGCAAGCCTACGATGGGATTACTCACGCACGTCGGTGAGCATCATGAAATTTGTGATGGAGGAAGGTTGATGATGACGATTGCGATGATGGCGACGGATTCCCCTCTCCAGAGCTCTGAATGGACTCCAGATCAGCCCTCCCAATGAAGATTAGGGCTTGGCGGAGGCTCCGTATCGTAGAATGCAATGAATCCTTCTTTCTGATTTTTTCCTTCCCGAACATGAATATATAGAGTTAGAGTTGACATCGGTGGAGTCTCAGGGGGCCCACGAGGCAGGGGGCGCGCCCTAGGGGGGGCCCGCCCTGCACCCTCGTGGACAGGGTGTGGGCCCCCTGATGCCGATTCTTTCGCCTATATTTTTTATCAATTCCAAAATGTATCTCCGTGGATTTTTGGGTCATTCCAAGAACTTTTATTTCTACACAAAAATAACACCATGGCAATTCTGCTGAAAACAACATCAGTCCGGGTTAGTTCCATTCAAATCATGCAAGTTAGAGTCCAAAACAAGGGTAAAGGTGTTTGGAAAAGTAGATACGTTGGAGACGTATCAACTCCCCCAAGCTTAAATCTTTGCTTATCCTCAAGCAATTCAGTTGACAAACTGAAAGTGGTAAAGAAAAAATTTTACAAACTCTATTTGATCTTGTTGTTGCAAATATGTGAAGCCAACATTCAAGTTTTCAGCAAAGATTATGAACTAACCATATTCACAATAACATTTAGGTCTCATGTTTACTCACATCAATGGCATAATCAACTAGCGAGCAATAATACTAAATCTCGGATGAAAACACTTTCTCAAAACAATCATAACATGATATAACAAGATGGTATCTCGTTAGCCCTTTCTGAGACCGCAAAACATAAATGCAGAGCACCCCTGAAGATCAAGGACTGACTAGACATTGTAATTCATGGTAAAAGAGATCCAGTCACAGTCATACTCAATGTAAATTAATAGCAATGCATGCGAATGACAGCGGTGCTCTCCAACTGGTGCTTTTTAATAAGAGGATGATGGCTCAACATAAAAGTAAGTAGATAGGCCCTTCGCAGAGGGAAGTAGGGATTTGCAAAGGTGCCAGAGCTCGAGTTTTGAAACAGAGATAAATAATATTTTGTGTGGTATACTTTCATTATCAACATAACAACCAGGAGATCTCGATATCTTCCATGCTACACACATTATAGGCAGTTCCCAAACAGAACGGTAAAGTTTATACTCCCCCACCACCAACAAACATCAATCCATGGCTTGTTTGAAACAACGGGTGCCTCCAACTAACAACAATCCTGGGGGAGTTTTGTTTGCAATTATTTTGATTTAAGCATGGGACTAGGCATCCCGGTTACCAGCCATTTTCTCGTGAGTGATGAGCGGAGTCAACTCGTCATGAGAATAACCCACCTAGCATGGAAGATATAGACAACCCTAGTTGATACATGTGCTATTCGAGCATACAAAACAGAATTTCATTTGAAGGTTTAGAGTTTGGCACATACAAATTTACTTGGAACGACAAGTAAATACCGTATATAGGAAGGTATGGTGGGCTCATGTGGAATAACTTTGGGGTTTATGGAAGTGGATGCACAAGCAATATTCCCGCTTAGTACAAGTGAAGGCTAGAAAGAGACTGGGAAGCGACCAACTAGAGAGCGACAACAGTCATGAACATGCATTAAGATTAATCAACAATGAGTGCAAGCATGAGTAGGATATAAATCACCATGAACATAAATATCGTGGAGGCTATGTTGATTTTGTTTCAACTACATGCGTGAACATGTCCCAAGTCAAGCCACTCGAATCGTTCAAAGGAGGATACCACCCTATCATACCACATCGCAATCATTTTAATAGCATGTTGGCACGCAAGGTAAACCATTATAAACTCCTAGCTAATTAAGCATGGCATGGGCAACTATAATCTCTAATTGTCATTGCAAACATGTTTCATTCATAATAGGCTGAATCAAGAACGATGAACTAATCATATTTACAAAAACAAGATAGGTCGAGTTCATACCAGCTTATCTCATCTCAATCGGTCCATCATATATCGTCATTATTGCCTTTCACTCGCACGACCGAACGGTGTGGATAATAATAATAGTGCACGTGCATTGGACTAAGCTGGAATCTGCAAGCATTTAATACAAGGGAGAAGACAAGGTAATATGGGCTCTTGGTTAAATCAATAATAATGCATATGAGAGCCGCTCAACATTTGCATCATGGTATTCTCCTCTTGACCCCCCAATAATAAGAAAAGAAATAAAACTATTTACACGGGAAAGCTCCCAACAAGCAAAAGAAGAACGACAAATCTTTTTGGGTTTTCTTTTAATTACTACTACATGCATGGAAAGTAAGCTAGCTAAAAGCTACAACTAATATTTTTTTGGTTTTCCTTAAGGTTTTCCAGACACACAAGAAGAAGGCTTAGCAAGAAAAATAAACTAGCATGGATAGTACAATGAAAAAGTATGAGCACCGACAACTGGCATGAGTGTGTGAACATGAATGTAATGTCGGTGAGAAATACGTACTCCCCCAAGCTTAGGCTTTTGGCCTAAGTTGGTCTATGCCCACGGATCGAAGCTACTCTCTCCGGTGTATTGAGGAGGGTCCTGAGGATGCCACTGGTTGGCGATCTCCTCCGGATCCCACTGATACACCGACTGTCGATAAGGGTCAAGTGGTGGCTCAGGCTCGGGCTCTGGGACTTGTGTCAGCCTCCAGTATGCATATATGGCCTCGGGTAAGATGAGGTATGTGCCTGAAAGTATGTTAAACAAAGAGGGTGCAGGCAAGGTAATAATATCACAGTGAGTTTTATCAAATATCAAATTATACTTAAGCATCTTCTTCTTATTTTTAACAATAAAATCATGTGCTACCACACTCTTATAATCTAGAAAAACAAGGGCAACAACTTTTCCTCTTTCTCATAATGCCTAATAGGTATCTCAAAGTGTTCAGCAAGGCGTGAGGCAAAGATGCCTCCGAAGATGGGGCCCTTTATACGGTTCAGACTTAATCATTTAGCAACAATGGTGCCTAAGCTGAAAGTTGTATCACGAAACAAAGCATGACGCAAAATGACAATATCAAGAGCACTAAGATTTCCACTGTTACCACGACCAATTAAGCATCTACTAGCAAATATCGCAAAGTAACGTAGAACAGGAAAATGTATACTAGTAATTCTTGCATCGAAAACTTTCCTAGTTTCTCCTATAACAATTCTATCAATAAACCCATCCACATCACTACGATGTGGTTCCTCGATGCTGCCCTCAAAGGGTATCTTGCAGACCCGACAAAAATCATGGAGTGACATCTCCTTAACCTCATCATATAAGTGAAACTCCACTGAAGGTGGTGATTTCTTAGCATGGAAATAAAAAATTTGCACGAAAGTATTAGTGAGTAGGAGATACTGTTCGCGCTGGTCGTGGAGGAAGTTGGTGAGGCCTGCATTCTCAGCCAAGCAATAAAAGTCATCATGAATTCTAGCGGCTCTCAAGAACTCATCACAAGGCCATTCGCACGGCCGAACCTCCGCAGTGCGAGGAAGAATGCATTTGGGCTTTTTATTCTCCTCATTCTGCTTATCCTTCGAGCTTCGGCTCGAATAGCCTCTCAACAATCTCTTCAACATTTTCTCCCTCTGAAAATTTCTGAAATTTTAGCGACTCGAAATAAAAGTGAACCAAACTCAACAAAATTGATAGCAACTACTCCCACAAGTGCCTAGAGGCTATATCATGCATTAAAACTATTTTGGACCATATAAATTTGACATGACAGCTCAAGAACAGGGTCACCTTAGCAGCAAAAATTTGCAATAAATAAAGCACTAGAACAAAAACTAATTGGGCCATTAGATGAGTCACATACCAAAGAACAATCTCCCCAAACAGTTTTGTGAATGGAGCTTTGAGCAAGGAGATCGAAAATGGCAGCATGATGAGCTAGAACATGGGTATGAGCTATGGGAGGATTTTTCTGGAGGAAGACGAAGTGAGTGGGTGCTGGAATAAGTGGAGGGGTCCATGTGGGGTCCACAAGGCAGGGGGCAAGCCCCATGGGGGGCGCGCCCTACATCCTCGTGGCCAAATGGTGGGCCCCCTGGTGTGTTCTCAGTGCGAGTAATTCTTAAATATTCTACAAAAAATCATATTTCATTTTCAGGACATTCGGAGAACTTGTATTTTCGGGGTATTTTTATTGCAAGGATAATTCAGAAAACAGACAGAAAATACTATTTTTGCTTTATTTAATCTAAATAACAGAAAGTAAAAGGAGGGTACAGAAAATTGTGCTTTCTAACTTCATCCATCTCATGCTCATCAAAAGGAATCCACTAACAAGGTTGATCAAGTCTTGTTAACAAACCCTTTCCGAATAACATGAAACCGGAGAATTTTCGAATAACACTAGGTTACCTCAACGGGGATGTGCATGTCCCCAACAAGAAGAATACAATATTTCTTCTTGACAGTAGGAAGAGGGAATTCAAAACCTCCAATAGTAATCATTGAAATTTTTCCAATAGAATTGATACTATGGACTTGAGGTTGTTTCCTCGGATAGTGTAGCATATGCTCATTACCATTAACATGAAAAGTGACATTGCCTTTGTTGCAATCAATAACAGCCCCTACAGTATTAGAAAAGGGTCTACCAAGGATAATGGACATACTATCTTCCTCAGGAATATCAAGAATAACAAAGTCCGTTAAAATAATGACATTTGCAACCACAACGGGCACATCCTCACAAATTCCGACAGGTATAAAAGTTCATTTATCGTCCATTTGCAAAGATATTTCAGTAGGTGTCAACTTATGCAAATCAAGTCTATGATATAAAGAGAGAGGCATAACACTAACACCGGCTCCAAGATCACATAAAGCAGTTTTAACATAGTTTCTTTTAATGGAGCATGGTATAGTTGGTACTCCTGGATCTCCTAGTTTCTTAGGTATTCCACCTTTAAAAGTATAATTGGCAAGCATGGTGGAAATTTCAGCCTCCGATATCTTTCTTTTATTTGTAACAATATCTTTCATATACTTAGCATAAGGATTCATTTTAAGCATATCAGTCAAACGCATACGCAAAAAGATAGGTCTAATCATTTCAACAAAGCGCTCAAAATCCTCATCGTCCTTTTTCTTGGATGGTTTAGGAGGAAAAGGCATGGGTTTCTAAACCCATGGTTCTCTTTCTTTACCGTGCTACCTAGCAACAAAGTCTCTCTTATCATAACGTTGATTCTTTGATTGTGGATTATCAAGATCAACAGCAGGTTCAATCTCTACATCATTGTTATTACTAGGTTGAGCATCAACATGAACATCATCATTAACATTATCACTAGGTTCATGTTCATTACCAGATTGTGTTTCAACATCAGAAATAGAAATATGTCAGGACCCCGATTCCAAGTCACATTGATCTAGCCGGTAACACCTCATATCACTTTGCGGCCTCACGCACGGTATTCCCACGGGTGTCGCCTTACCATGGCCTGGGACCGTTTGCGCCTTTTGGCTCACGTATATCATAGTGTCGCTAGCATCCATATGACAGAGAACCCGGGCCGACATGACTAGTCGTGAACCCAAAGCGGCACTAACCTATGGGGACAGGCATACATGAATCACATCGAGCATGTCGGTCAGCAGCGTGTGAATCCGGGCTGTAGCACTGGGCTAACAGGACTCCGGGAACCCGGGCTGTAGCAGGCTAGGCAGGACTCCGGATGTCACTGCGTGACATTTCCCCGAAGGGACAGACACAGGAACAAAGTGAAACACATGCCGGCCAGTCAAGTGTCCTGAGCAGTAGTGCTGGGCTAGCAGGACTCCGGTGAACCGGGCTGTAGCAGACTACTATGGCTCATGGAAGCACAAGACTACATTTCCCCATAAGAGAGGCTGCCAAGGATAAACAACTAGATTGTCGGATCCCACACATACCAAGCATTTCAATCGTACACACAATATGCTCGATATGTGTAAATACAACATGGCATCACAACATAACTCTACGAATCAAGTATTTATTCACTAGGCTCCGAGGAGCGAGATATTACAAACATGGGTCTCATGACCCAACATCCAGAGCATACAAGTCAAAGCACATGCGGAAGCTTAACTTGTCTGAGTACAGACAACTAAAAATGAAGAAGGCTGAGGAGCCTGACTATATACCAGACCCTCCCAAGGGTACAAGATCGTAGCTGAGGTAACAAGCTAAACGTCGAAGTCCAAGCGGAACTACTAGCGAGACTGAAGTCTCTCTGCAAAACATAAAATAAGCAAACATGAGTACAAATGTACCCAGCAAGACTTACATCAGAACTATCTACATATGCGTCGGTATCAACAAAGGGGGTGGTGGAGTTTAACTGCAGCAAGCCAGCTTTGACCCATTGGCTAACCTGAACTACGACTACAAGCAACTCTTTTGAGGTGGCGCACACGAGTCCACATATTCACCATTCAATACACCACTATGGATCCGCTCTCGTCTCCCTACGAGAAGGCCATCCATAGCACTCACACTTATCTTGCGAGTTTTAGAGTAACCACTTTCACTTATCTATGAACTATGCAAGGGGTCCAAGTTTCCATATCCGAGGAATCCGGCTATTCGAATAGATAATGATAACCCTGCAGGGGTGTACTTCTTCACACACGCTCCCACCACTTACCGTCGTTTACACGACATGTACTCGGCAACCTTCAAGCGGAAGCCCAACGAGGGTGTCGGCCATGGCCTACCTAAACACTTAAGTCTCTAGTCCAGGTTTATCGCCTATCCAGGTTCCATCCGCAGGGAGTCTGGCCGAGGTTTCCACATACGGCCCCGAACGATGTGAACAGGGTTCCCGAGACACCAAACGGGCGCCTGGTACACCGTGCCACAGTGTATCTACCGCAACATAGCCCACCCCTAGGGTCAGCACTACGCACGGCCGCCAACACATAACCTACAAACACCAGAAACTAGTTGCAACTCCTGGACAGAGTACTAGGGTGATTAAGAAGCCGAGAGGGTCAATTAAGGATCCCAATGAGTGGTAGTAGCTGTTCATGGATCACAGACACAGAACTCAGTTCCTGAGGACGGCTGCAATGAGACAACCCACCATGTACTCCTACATGGCCTCTCACTACTACCTTTACCAAATCGTGTTCACACACTTAGCTCACACACAGTAGGACATGTTCACACACCTCCGATTCATCCCCGATGAATCAGACCCGACACAACTCTATGCAATAGCAGGCATGACAAACAAGCATGAATGAGTAGGCACATCAGGGCTCAAACAACTCCTACTCATGCTAGTGGGTTTCATCTATTTACTGTGGCAATGACAGGTCATGCAGAGGATAAGGGGTTCAACTACCGCAACAAGTAACAGATGAATCGTTGTTGTCCTAATGCAGTAAAAGAGAGCCGGAGCGAGAGAGTGGGATTGTATCGGAATGAACAAGGGGGTTTTGCTTGCCTGGCACTTCTGAAGATATCATTGGGTCTTCATCAGTGTCAACGATCACAGTGTCGGTACAACGTCTATCGAGCGGGGACAAATACCCGCAACAGAGAAAGAAACACAATCAATGCAATGCACAATATGATGCATGATCATGACATGTCAATATGCTGTGGTTTGAGCTAATGCAACTAGCAACATGTTAAATGGAGTTGGTTTGAACCCTAGGGTCAAATTCAAATTCCATATGTGAGAGTTTAAATTCTATTTATGTGAATTGGCCTAAACAGCAGCCATAAGTTGTTCTAACATGCATGAAAATGCCATAAACAGATTCCTTGAATTTTTCTGATAATTTTTCATATATAAATTATTTCATTTGGAGTTATGGTTTAATTTCTATGATGTTTTGAAGTTTAAGTCATTTTCTAGAATTTCCTGAATTGTTTTAAAATCCAGAAAATCATTTACTGCGTTAGCATGACATAGGGGTGACATCAGCAGGTCAACTGGGTCGGCCAGGTCAAACCTGACCTGTGGGACCCATACGTCAGTGTCTCAGGCTGGTTTGGGTGGATGACAGGTGGGACCGGTCAAAGGCCATGTCAGCAAAGTCAACCTGACATGTGGGCCCGGTGGATTAGTCTAAGTTAAACTGGGAATAAATTCCGGGGTTAATTAACATGTGGGGCCCAGTTGTCAATGACTCCAGGGGGGTAATCGGTAGGGTGCTTAGGCCCTAATGATGGTGCCACATCAGCCACTAGCGTTTAACCGCCGGCGACGACAGACCACGGCGGTGCCCGCTTCGGATTTGCTCTACGGGCCACCGTTCGATGCGCGGAAGGGCGCATTTGAAAGAGGGGAGAGAGACGCATCCGTGGGTAGCCGTGGTTCGAGCGGGGATGGAAGGAGTCAACGACGGCGACTAAAACTGCGGCGGTCGGAGCACGGTGGGTTGCGGGTTTGGGGTTGCGGTGCACGAGAGGAGGAGATGTTGGTGGCTACGGTCTCGTGGGGTCATTCTGAGCACGGTAGTGTACTCAGGTGGAAGCTCCAGTGGCTATAGCCACGACGGCAACATGGCGCGGCGGCGGCGAGCTTCGGCTCCGGTGAGAACGAGGGCTACAAGGTGCAATCGAGGCGGGGAAGAGAGGGGTCCGAAGTGGTAGCTCACAATGGTTGTAGGGGGCGTCGAAGTGGGCTCGGGGAAGCACGGATGGCGTCGTGGCATTGCCAGTGATGTCGGTGGCCCGAGGTAGAAGACGACGATGTCGAGGGCGTTGCGGTGCTTCCCAGATCACGTGGCTCGGTGGGGTATACGGGGACGGCGTGGCGGAGCTCCCGAGCACGTTGGATGGGCGAGGGAGGGCCAGTGGCCATGGCAATAGCGAGCGGCGGCGACGGGCATGCTCGGCCATGGGGGGGGGGAATTAGAGGAGCGAGGGGGAGGGAGGTCCAGAGAGCTAGGGAGAAGTGAGAGGGGGGTCGGGGAGGTGGCGTGGCACTCGTGGAGGCGTCCAGGCCCTCGACGGCAAGCAGGAGCTGGCGAGGCGCGTGCCAGCGCGCCGCGGCCACGCGCTCATCCTCCTGGCAAAGGAGGAAGACGACAGGGGAGGGGGCTAGGTGGGCCGGGCCGGCCACTTGGGCCGCCAGGTAAGGTCCAGGTGGGCTTCTCTCTCTCTGCTTTCCTTTTTTATTTGTTTCTGTTTTCTATTTTTCTATTGCTGTTTTGGCTTTAGTAAAAATACTAAAGCATTTTGTAAAATGCTGCAATAATTTGTGGACACTCTATGGATTATTCCAATGGTCCACATTTAAATTCAGCATTATTTGAGCATTTAAATTATTTATAGTGTTTAAATGCCTAAATTCAAATATGATATGATTTAATTCAAAAATTCATGAATGACCTTGAAACATGTGCATCATTTTTGTCAGAGGTTTTAACCTTTTCTAAAAATGATGAACATTTTTTAAAGGCATTTTGGGTTTATTGAAAAGGCTTATGGCTGACCCTATTTGATTTAATTTTTGGTGCTAGGGTTTGTCATCCCCATTTCAACTTTCTGAGAAATTTAACATGATGACATGAATGCCTTAATGCAACTAATGACAAGCAAATTCTAGGGCTGTGACAACTCACCCCTACTAAACAAGAATCTCGTCCCGAGATTCAAGCGTAGGGTAAGATGAAGGGGGACGCAAACTTAACCCAATCTTCACGATCCAGGTTGCACTTCAAATGAACGTTGATTCAATCACCATCTTTGTCTCAGTGTCTTGCCCCGAGAACTCCAACTAACATGACAATGAGAGGAGAAGGAAAACTCGAGAGGGATCGATCTTATCGAAGGTCGAACAACTCAGGATCAACTCACGGAGTGAGACATTGAAACATCTCTCGAGCTGAGGCACAGAACACATATCAAGAGGGGAGGAAAGAAACAAATGACGAGGTTTCAATTTGGCAGGTTACAATTCCACACTTGACTAAGATGGTGCATGAATTTCAAGTAGCAAGGAGATAATTGCCATGATTTCGTAACGTGATACCTTAAAGAAGGTGACTCGTGGAATTATCCCTTAAGTGGCAAAAAGAATTACTTTTGATACAGAGATCATTGGAACTCTCTATACCAGCCTAAGGCAATTTATGAGCGATCGTTTGACAGAGTTCGGGAGAGCGACACACTCGGGCTAAAATGGATGATGTGAACTACCTTGTGGAAGACAACGCAAGGGATGATTTTGCTTGCGCGTGCTCTCAAGAACTTGAGCATTTCCATATTCATCAAGTTTCTACCAACATCCGAGTCGAGGATCCTGGCAACACATCTTACTACCTTGACGAATAGTGATGGACAATGCAGATGCATAGAAAGACAACCCTTTCTCAGATTTCACCTTAGCGAGGCCAAGGGAATGAAATCTGGATGATCGACCGAGAGACATTTAGCACTCCTCTTCTAATGTTCTCCTTGATGCACTGGTTACCAAGGTCATGCTTTAAAGCATCAGCATAGCCATCAAGTAGTGGTCAGACTTCGGAATACACTAGATCCATAAGGAACAACTTCTGGAGTAAATCCTACGAAATCCTTATGGGGAGGTGGCCAACTTCCTCAATCAGGATACTACAATAATAGGTCTTCCGGCTGGGTGTGTTGGCCACGACATCCACTTTACCAGTTACAGAGAGACCAATATTATAGTTCTTGGAGTGTGTTCCAACCATCATATCTGCCTGAGATTCAGATCTGGTTGGTGTCAGGATATTCCAAACTCATCAAGTCTAGAAAGAAAAATAAAGTTTGCAACACAAATCGACGAGATGATGTTGCGAGAATCTCGGGGAAATGAACTACGGTAGCAAGCTCCAAAACATGAGCTGGTTCGGCCAAACACATGTGAACACGTTGTCCCAGACAAGCATGACCAGATGGTAGTCTTATGATAAAACACTACCGAGTTCAGGTTGGGAACCATCATCGAGGATATCTAAGTCTTGTGCATTACCATGGATTAGCACTTAACTCCTTCTCCTAGAACAAATCAGTCAGTGGCTTGGTGTGCTAGGGACACATATGGACTGGAGGTAGCGAGCCTATCAAACCATAGAATACTTCGCACATGCATGACTAACTTGGGATGATTCCAAGGAAGTGGAACAAGCTTTCTTGAATCCACGACGGCAACTTTCACCAAATGCACGTGAATCAGAGGTAGTCACTTCTTTCATCCAAACATATGCTTCATGAAGAAATGCTTTCAAAGTTTCCAACGCTAACTTAGATGTTCAACATGAATCATGGATAAGATGAGAATGTTGTCAATGGGCTCAACAAACAACCATCCAGGCTTCCATATAGATGGAATTCCACAATTAAGTGAACATGGTGATAGCATTGGTCAGAACAAAGGATGTAATGGTGTATGCCCGAGGAATCAACCTCGAGTAGGATAACATTACGAACATCGTTGGTTCTGATTTGATTTGAGGATAGCCCACACTCAAATCAAAGTTTGGACAAGACAATAGATCCAATAACTGATCACGAGGACCAATCGATGAAGATATCATCTTTCATCAACACACACACACACAAAAGATATCCCTTAACACGAACTAAGCAAGACAAGCTTTTATGTTCCAACTCTCCAAGTTGTTGTTAAGCTTAACCAACTAGCTCAGGGGTATCCAACACAGATTCTTGGAGAAAAGGGTGGCTACAAGAAACCAACTTGATCACGAACTCAACATAGCGATCAGGTGACAACCTGGTGATACTTCCAAGAAGATATTTGGAAAATCACAACCCACCGATATGTTATTAAGCTCGAGAACAATCTTGCTTTGCGAGGCAAGACGATGTGATCAATAGAGCAAGGGTTTGACACAATCCTAACTCATTGATCGAATAGTGCTCCGGAAATAAGGACTAGGTAGCACGATCAATCTTAGAATGATGATTCAATAACCGACACGCTAAGAATGAGTTTATTGTCCATTAACTACCAAGCAACGGGGTTGCTAGGAGTATTGATTTCACACATCATAGTTCACTTGTCGGCATTCCGGTTACAACAACACGGAACCGAAGAATGAATAATGATGGCGATAAGTATCACTGCGTCAAGAATTCATAAGAGGTGGTGCAATTCTCATGACATTCTTGACATAAATATGGTAACACTCCAAGGTAGAATAGAGCAAAAGCTGGGTTGGCATTTTGATCCATGGAATACAACTACTTTGACCCAATCCTAGATATGGATAAGGTACTGGAGTTTGTTTCTCCTAGTCATTCTGGAATAGAATGGCTTGACGGACCACAAGAATAGCAGGCATCGATGAACACGATCGCACAATTACTCCCGACTATCAGTTGATAGACGAGAGTCAGAAAACAACTAAAGAGGGACAACTCAAGGGAACATATAATTTTCTGAGTTGTGGATGCATAGATTAGTATGTCGAACCAAGTTCAACAGGTTTCTTCCGGATAACCCATGCAGAAAGGTAGAGCTGGCAGAATCACAATTATGAATGGAGAACTCCTCAGGAGTACTCTAATGGTGATCTTTTGGTTCAAAGAACGTCTGCCTTAATGGTTCATGGTATTTGGAAGAAGGAAATACCATGGACCTCGAGGACTATCGCAAAGGTTACTAATATCCTAAAGGAACTAGCAACACTATCAACATGAAGCAAGTAGGGTGAATCTTGGGCTTAAGAACCCAGAAGTAGAATATCTACTACTAAATGGCATCATGGGATGTTTTCGAGAATGGTGGCCAGAATTATCACACTGGGAACAGAAACATTGCTAGATCACTGAGTGGTTCTCGAAGACACCTAGGGTCATAATACTAACTCCAACATACATGTCAAGGCAACGGAGTACCTCAGTAGACCGATTAGTGTGCTTAATCTGGCCCAAAGGAACATCGAGAACAGGAAGAAGGGAGTTGCAAATGCATCGAACTATTTAGAAACCTGGGATGACTCGGACAGCATGACGGCTGTAAATGCTCAAAAGATTTTAGACATCCTGCAAAAATGGTGGCATAACCACTCAACATCACAATATCGAAGTTCTGAGACCAGCTACGAACATATGGAAGTAGTAGGAATTGAACTGAGTCTTGAACTCAACAATCCTAGGAAACTACGGTTTAGTAACACGTCATCCTGAGAGATAGAAGAGAAGCCTAGTTCTTAACCCTGTAGAAAAGATAAGATGACTCAGATCAGAAGGTCATGAGGATAAGGAGTAAAAGAGCCTTACGTTCCCATCCATAATCAATTCGCTTACATAACTAAAGCATTTCTAGACATGACTTCGACTAGATTGGCTTGGTAATCCTACAGGCAGTTAGGCTCTGATACCAAAGCTGTCAGGACCCCGATTCCAAGTCACATTGATCTAGCCGGTAACACCTCATATCACTTTGCGGCCTCACGCACGGTATTCCCACGGGTGTCGCCTTACCATGGCCCGAGACTGTTTACGCCTTTTGGCTCACGTATATGATAGTGTCGCTAGCATCCATATGACAGAGAACCCGGGCCGACATGACTAGTCATGAACCCAAAGCGGCACTAACCTATGGGGACAGGCATACATGAATCACATCGAGCATGTCGGTCAGCAGCGTGTGAATCCGGGCTGTAGCACTGGGCTAACAGGACTCCGGGAACCCGGGCTGTAGCAGGCTAGGCAGGACTCCGGATGTCACCGCGTGACATTTCCCCGAAGGGACAGACACAGGAACGAAGTGAAACACATGCCGGTCAGTCAAGTGTCCTGAGCAGTAGTGCTGGGCTAGCAGGACTCCGGTGAACCGGGCTGTAGCAGACTACTATGGCTCATGGAAGCACAAGACTACATTTCCCCATAAGAGAGGCTGCCAAGGATAAACAACTAGATTGTCGGATCCCACACATACCAAGCATTTCAATCATACACACAATATGCTCGATATGTGTAAATACAACATGGCATCACAACATAACTCTACGACTCAAGTATTTATTCACTAGGCTTCGAGGAGCGAGATATTACAAACATGGGTCTCATGACCCAACATCCAGAGCATACAAGTCAAAGCACATGCGGAAGCTTAACTTGTCTGAGTACAGACAACTAAAAATGAAGAAGGCTGAGGAGCCTGACTATATACCAGACCCTCCCAAGGGTACAAGATCGTAGCTGAGGTAACAAGCTAAACGTCGAAGTCCAAGCGGAACTACTAGCGAGACTGAAGTCTCTCTGCAAAACATAAAATAAGCAAACGTGAGTACAAATGTACCCAGCAAGACTTACATCAGAACTATCTACATATGCGTCGGTATCAACAAAGGGGGTGGTGGAGTTTAACTGCAGCAAGCCAGCTTTGACCCATTGGCTAACCTGAACTACGACTACAAGCAACTCTTTTGAGGTGGCGCACACGAGTCCACATATTCACCATTCAATACACCACTATGGATCCACTCTCGTCTCCCTACGAGAAGGCCATCCATAGCACTCACACTTATCTTGCGAGTTTTAGAGTAACCACTTTCACTTATCTATGAACTATGCAAGGGGTCCAAGTTTCCATATCCGAGGAATCCGGCTATTCAAATAGATAATGATAACCCTGCAGGGGTGTACTTCTTCACACACGCTCCCACCACTTACCGTCGTTTACTCGACATGTACTCGGCAACCTTCAAGCGGAAGCCCAACGAGGGTGTCGGCCACGGCCTACCTAAACACTTAAGTCCCTAGTCCAGGTTTATCGCCTATCCAGGTTCCATCCGCAGGGAGTCCGGCCGAGGTTTCCACATACGGCCCCGAACGATGTGAACAGGGTTCCCGAGACACCAAACGGGCGCCTGGTACACCGTGCCACAGTGTATCTGCCGCAACATAGCCCACCCCTAGGGTCAGCACTACACACGGCCGCCAACACATAACCTACAAACACCAGAAACTAATTGCAACTCCTGGACAGAGTACTAGGGTGATTAAGAAGCCGAGAGGGTCAATTAAGGATCCCAATGAGTGGTAGTAGCTGTTCATGGATCACAGACACAGAACTCAGTTCCTGAGGACGGCTGCAATGAGACAACCCACCATGTACTCCTACATGGTCTCTCACTACTACCTTTACCAAATCGTGTTCACACACTTAGCTCACACACAGTAGGACATGTTCACACACCTCCGATTCATCCCCGATGAATCAGACCCGACACAACTCTATGCAATAGCAGGCATGACAAACAAGCATGAATGAGTAGGCACATCAGGGCTCAAACAACTCCTACTCATGCTAGTGGGTTTCATCTATTTACTGTGGCAATGACAGGTCATGCAGAGGATAAGGGGTTCAACTACCGCAACAAGTAACAGATGAATCGTTGTTGTCCTAATGCAGTAAAAGAGAGCCGGAGCGAGAGAGTGGGATTGTATCGGAATGAACAAGGGGGTTTTGCTTGCCTGGCACTTCTGAAGATATCATTGGGTCTTCATCAGTGTCAACGATCACAGTGTCGGTACAACGTCTATCGAGCGGGGACAAATACCCGCAACAGAGAAAGAAACACAATCAATGCAATGCACAATATGATGCATGATCATGACATGTCAATATGCTGTGGTTTGAGCTAATGCAACTAGCAACATGTTAAATGGAGTTGGTTTGAACCCTAGGTTCAAATTCAAATTCCATATGTGAGAGTTTAAATTCTATTTATGTGAATTGGCCTAAACAGCAGCCATAAGTTGTTCTAACATGCATGAAAATGCCATAAACAGATTCCTTGAATTTTTCTGATAATTTTTCATATATAAATTATTTCATTTGGAGTTATGGTTTAATTTCTATGATTTTTTGAAGTTTAAGTCATTTTCTGGAATTTCCTGAATTGTTTTAAAATCCAGAAAATCATTTACTGCGTCAGCATGACATAGGGGTGACGTCAGCAGGTCAACTGGGTCAGCCAGGTCAAACCTGACCTGTGGGACCCATACGTCAGTGTCTCAGGCTGGTTTGGGTGGATGACAGGTGGGACCGGTCAAAGGCCACGTCAGCAAAGTCAACCTGACATGTGGGCCCGGTGGATTAGTCTAAGTTAAACAGGGAATAAATTCCGGGGTTAATTAACATGTGGGGCCCAGTTGTCAATGACTCCAGGGGGGTAATCAGTAGGGTGCTTAGGCCCTAATGATGGTGCCACGTCAGCCACCGGCGTTTAACCGCCGGCGACGACAGACCGCGGCGGTGCTCGCTTCGGGTTTGCTCTACGGGCCACCGTTCGACGCGCGGAAGGGCGCATTTGAAAGAGGGGAGAGAGACGCATCCGTGGGTAGCCGTGGTTCGAGCGGGGATGGAAGGAGTCAACGACGGCGACTAAAACGGCGGCGGCCGGAGCACGGTGGGTTGCGGGTTTGGGGTTGCGGTGCATGAGAGGAGGAGATGTTGGTGGCTACGATCTCGTGGGGTCATTCTGAGCACGGTAGTGTACTCAGGTGGAAGCTCCAGTGGCTATAGCCATGACAGCAACATGGCGCGGCGGCGGCGAGCTTCGGCTCCGGTGAGAACGAGGGCTACAAGGTGCAATCGAGGCGGGGAAGAGAGGGGTTCGAAGCGGTAGCTCACAGCGGTTGTAGGGGGCGTCGAAGTGGGCTCGGGGAAGCACGGACGGCGCCGTGGCATTGCCGGCGATCTCGGTGGCCCGAGGTAGAAGACGATGATGTCGAGGGTGTTGCGGTGCTTCCCAGCTCACGTGGCTCGGTGGGGTATACGGGGACGGCGTGGCGGAGCTCCCAAGCACGTTGGATCAGCGAGGGAGGGCCAGTGGCCGTGGCAATAGCGAGCGGCGGCGACGGGCATGCTCGGCCATGGGGGGGAATCAGAGGAGCGAGGGGAAGGGAGGTCCAGAGAGCGAGGGAGAAGTGAGAGGGGGGTCGGGGAGGTGGCGTGGCACTCGTGGAGGCGTTCAGGCCCTCGACGGCGAGCAGGAGCTGGCGAGGCGCGTGCCAGCGCGCCGCGGCCACGCGCTCATCCTCCTGGCAAAGGAGGAAGACGACAGGGGAGGGGGCCAGGTGGGCCGGGCCGGCCACTTGGGCCGCCAGGTAAGGTCCAGGTGGGCTTCTCTCTCTGCTTTCCTTTTTTATTTGTTTCTGTTTTCTATTTTTCTGCTGCTGTTTTGGCTTTAGTAAAAATACTAAAGCATTTTGTAAAATGCTGCAATAATTTGTGGACACTCTATGGATTATTCCAGTGGTCCACATTTAAATTCAGCATTATTTGAGCATTTAAATTATTTATAGTGTTTAAATGCCCAAATTCAAATATGATATGATTTAATTCAAAAATTCATGAATGACCTTGAAACATGTGCATCATTTTTATCAGAGGTTTTAACCTTTCTAAAAATGATGAACATTTTTTAAAGGCATTTTGGGTTTATTGAAAAGGCTTATGGCTGACCCTATTTGATTTAATTTTTGGTGCTAGGGTTTGTCATCCCCATTTCAACTTTCTGAGAAATTTAACATGATGACATGAATGCCTTAATGCAACTAATGACAAGAAAATTCTAGGGCTGTGACAAAATATCATTGGGATTCTCAGGTGTGTCAACAACAGATTCACTAGAGGCATGCAAAGTCCTATCATTTTTCTTTTCTTCTTCTTAGAAGGACTCAGTGCATCAACATTTGTTCTCTGAGAATCTTGCTCAACTCTCTTAGGGTGGCCCTTAGGATACAGAGGTTCCTGAGTCATTTTACCCCCTCTAGTCACAACTCTAACAACATTATCATTTTTCTTATTATTTAATTCATTGAGCAAATCATCTTATGCTTTAAGCACTTGTTCTACCTGAGTGGTAACTATAGAAGCATGTTTACTAATAAGTTTAAGGTCACCTTTAACTCTAGACGTATAATCACTCAAGTGTTCAATCATATAAGCATTACGTTTCAATTGTCTACCAACATAAGCATTGAAGTTTTCTTGTTTAACAATAAAATTATCAAACTCATCCAAGCATTGGCTAGCAGACTTATTATGAGGAATATCACCTTCATCAAATCTATAGAGAGAATTTACCTTTACTACCTGTGTCGGGTTATTAAGACCATGTATTTCTTCAATAGGTGGTAAATTCTTAACATCTTCAGTTTTAATACCCTTTTCTTTCATAGATTTCTTTGCCTCTTGCATATCTTCAGGACTGAGAAATAGAATACCCCTTTTCTTAGGAGTTGGCTTAGGAGTTGTTTCAGGAAGTGTCCAATCATTATCATTACTCAATATATTATTCAATAGCAATTCAGCTTGCTCAACAGTTCTTTCCCTAAAAACATAACCAACACAACTATCCAGGTGGTCTCTGGAAGCATCGGTTAGTCCATTATAAAAGATATGAAGTATTTCATTTTTCTTGAGAGGATGATCAGGCAAAGCATTAAGTAATCGGAGAAGCCTCCCCCAAGCTTGTGGGAGACTCTATTCTTCAATTTGCATAAAATTATATATTTCCCTTAAGGCAGCTTGTTTCTTATGAGCGGGGAAATGTTTAGCAGAGAAGTAATACATCATATCCTGGGGACTACGCACACAACCAGGAGCAAGAGAATTAAACCATGTTTTGGCATCACCCTTTAATGATAACAGAAATAACTTAAGGATATAGTAGTAACAAATTTTTTCCTCATGAGTGAATAGGGTGGCTATATCATTCGATTTAGTAAGATGTGCCACAACAGTTTCAGATTCACAGCCATAAAAAGGATCAGATTCAACCAAAGTAATTAACTCAGGATCGACAGAGAAATCATAATCCTTATCAGAAATACAGATAGGTGAAGTAGCAAAAGCAGGGTCATATTTCATTCTAGCATTCAAAGACCTTTCTTTCAGCTTAGCTAACAGTTTCTTAAGATCATATCTATCTTTCCAAGCAAAAAGGTCTCTAGCAGTTTCTTCATCCATAACATAACCCTCAGGCACATCAGGCAATTCATATCTAGGGGGAGAATCTTCATCATCACTTTCATCAATATTATTTGTTACAATAATTTCATTCTCTCCAACCCTAGCAAGTTGTTCATGAAGAAATTCACCTAATGGCACAGTATTATCAAGCATAGAAGTAGTTTCATCATAAGAATCATGCATAGCAGAAGTGGCATCATCAATAACATGCGACATATTAGAATCAATAACAGGAGTAGGTGTCGCAAGTTTACTCAAAACAGAAGGAGAATCAAGTGCAGAGCTAGATGGCAGTTCCTTACCTCCCCTCGTAGTTGAGAGAAAAATATTAGTTCTTTCATCTTTCAAGTTCCTCATAGTGATCAACAGATATAAATCCCAAGTGACTCAAAGAATAGAGCTACGCTCCCCGGCAATGGCGCCATAAAATAGTCTTGATAACCCATAAGTATAGGGGATCGCAATAGTTTTTGAGGGTAGAGTATTCAACCCAAATTTATTGATTCAACACTAGGGGAGCCAAAGAATATTCTCAAGTATTAGCAGTTGAGTTTTCAATTCAACCACACCTGAAATACTTAATATCCACAGCAAAGTATTTAGTAGCAAAGTAGTATGGAAGTAACGGTAACGGTGGCAAAAGTAACAGTAGAAGTTTTGTGGCAATCGTAACAGTGGCAACGAAAAAGTAACTAAGCAAAGATCAATATGTGAAAAGCTCGTAGGCATTGGATCAATGATGGATAATTATGTCAGATGTGATTCCTCATGCAACAGTTATAACATAGGGTGACACAAAACTAGCTCCAGTTCATCAATGTAACGTAGGCATGTCTTCCGAATAGATTCATACGTGCTTATGGAAAAGAACTTGCATGACATATTTTGTCCTACCCTCCTGTGGTAGCGGGGTCCTATTGGAAACTAAGGGATATTAAGGCCTCCTTTTAATAGAGTACCGGACCAAAGAATTAACACTTAGTGAATACATGAACTCCTCAAACTACGGTCATCACCGAAAGTGGTCCCGATTATTGTCACTTCGGGGTTGCCGGATCATAACACATAGTAGGTGACTATTGACTTGCAAGATAGGATCAAGAACTCACATATATTCATGAAAACATAATAGGTTCAGATCTGAAATCATGGCACTCGAGCCCTAGTGACAAGCATTAAACATAGCAAAGTCATAGCAACATCAATCTTAGAACATAATGGTTACTAGGGATCAAACCCTAACAAAACTAAATTGAATAAATCTCATCCAACCCATCACCGTCCAGCAAGCCTACGATGGGATTACTCATGCACGGCGGTGAGCATCATGAAATTGGTGATGGAGGAAGGTTGATGATGACGATGGCGACGGATTCCCCTCTCTGGAGCCCTGAACGGACTCCGGATCAGCCCTCCCGATGAAGATTAGGGCTTGGCGGCGGCTCCGTATCGTAAAACGCGATGAATCCTTCTTTCTAATTTTTTCTATCCCCAAACGTGAATGTATGGAGTTGGAGTTTATGTCGATGGAGTCTTAGGGGGCCCACGAGGCAGGGGGCGCGCCCTGCACCCTCATGGACAGGGTGTGGGCCCCTTGATGCTGATTTGTCGGGGTTGGGTGCGACATATGCCAATGGATGGCTTATCATGGTGGGGGCGAGTAGAACGTCGCTGGTGCCTGGAAACGGGATGAGGCGTAGACATGAACGCCGTCGTACTTTACCCAGGTTCGGGGCTCTCCTAGGAGATAACACCCCTAGTCCTGCTCTGCGGGGTCTCCGCATGATCACTAAGGCAAAGTGAGTACAAAGGTGCTCCTCGAGCTGTATCTGTGGATAGGAGAAGGCAGGGCTAGCTCTCTCCTTTCTCTAAGGTCTGGTCTAGTTCTAATGAATCGGAACCCCTTGCATGGGTGTCCTGGGGGGTTTATATAAGCCTACCCCCAGGGGTACAATGGTAAACTGTATGGACGTAGGGCCCAGCTGTCAGTCTCTTCGCCCGCGGGCCCTCCTACCGACTGCTGGGGCCCACGATTGGTGGGCCCAGTTGACTGGTCGGGTACGGAGCCGACAGGCCGCACCCGCCGCTAGCGGGTCCTGCCGGCTGTTGATCACTGTAGCCGTGCCTCTAATGATGCAGGCTTGGTCATGGGGTCGTGGCTACAGTCCTGCCGCCTGGCAGGCAATTACTGTAGTCACTCCCCGTCTCATCTGGATAATGGTGCGTGGGACCCATGGGAGGGGCATGCCGACTTCCGCGGGCCGGCTCCCTACGGGTCCGACTGGTGGCGCCGTTGCCGTCTTCTGGACTCTCACTGACTGGTAGGGCCCGTCTTCCGTGGATCGTACCGTCAGACCGTCGTGGGTACATGACTCCACCCACTGTTGCTGGCGTCAGGGATGGCATGGCAACAGTGCTGTGCTAGACGGAGATCTCCGCTGGTACAACGCACTATGCCCTGGCCATCCCCCGGAAAAGGGTAGGGAGTGGGCTTCACTGTCGCCACTCCCTGTCCCATCCCCCCTGATGAGGGCATGGGCTTTGCTGGTGTCGTGGGCCGACTTCCCGTGGTCGGCGACTCCGGAAGCCGCCAGTCGGAGTCGCTCGGTCTCGATCTCATCTGTAGGACTCGGACGCTTATGGGCAGCCGGCTGTTCCTCCAGCCGCCCTCCTGAAGTCGGCTCTCTGTCCGTTGTCTTGAGGGGCGCAGTCAGCCCTGATGTCTTGAAAGGTTATGGGCCTCGGGTTAGCCTACCCATGGCCCATTACTCCGACAGTAGTCCCCGAAGCTGATGAGGCGCCGCGGACAATCAGCCGAGGAGCCTCAGTAGCTTCATTCTCCGAATATTTGAGGTGGAGACTCTGCTTGACTCTGTCGGGCTAACTGGTAGGAGTCGGAGTCGCCTGACTTTGACTCGTCCAAAAATACTTTTGAATCCCCTGGCGGGAACTCAGTGGGGTATGAGCTAAGCTTCCTAGCCGCCACCCACTTCGTGCCCGCCACGTGACAACCAGTGGCCGAGCTAGCCTGCCTACCCATCAGCGAGATGGGACATGTCCGCAGGCGGGGCCCGCCACTACCACGCCTCGGCACGCGAGCGGATCCGCTGCGGCCGTGGGGGACGGTTGAGGTTCCCACGGAGTTACCGCGCACAGTAACTTTGCGCGATAAACGTGGGGGGCGCGGGGTAGTGGGCGCAGTAAATCCCACAACCGCCCTCTCAGCTTCGCAGCCCACTGGGCTATAAGTAGGGGGAGGAGGGGAAACGGCGGAGCACGCGCGTCCCGCCTCCCCACTGCTTCCTCTCCTTCTTTCTCTCTCTCTCTGTACCTCAAGCTTCGTTGAACGTTGCGGCGGTCCGCTCACGATGAGCTCTTCCTCCGTCATCACGCCCCCGACGGCGCACTCCGGTACCTAGGATGGTTCGGAGGTCCACGAGGATCACATCGACTTCCTCCGCAAGACGCGTCGATTGCCCGGCGAGGACCTCGTGAGGGTCCGCCTCACGCGGAGGGAAGAAATTTCACCGGCGCCGCAGGAGGGCAAGCGGGTCATCTTCTGCTCGCACTGCCTGCGCGGCCTGGGCCTGCCGGTGAGCAACTTCTTCCGCTCCTTCCTCGAGTTCTACGGACTCCAGCCGCACCACCTCACCCCCAACACGGTGGTGCTGCTATCCGCCTTCGTCACCCTGTGCGAGGGCTTCATCGGCGTTCTCCCCACCATCGAGCTCTGGGGGGAGTTCTTCTTCTCCAAGCTCGGCACCCAAGCCGTGGGCGTGCCGGCTCAGTGCGGCGCGTTCATCGCCGTGCGGAGGTCGGGGGCCGACAACCCATTTCCCTCCATCAGGCTGATCAAGTCGGTGAAGATGTGGCAGCGGTCGTACTTCTACGTGAAGAACGTCTCCGTGGAGGGCGATTGGATCAACCTGCCGGCCTACATAGCCGGCCCGCCGGCTGGGAGGCAGCCCAACTGGTGGCACCGGGCCTGGACATTGACGCCTGCGGGAGCCGGTGCCATTGCGCGGCTTCGAGTACTGGCGCAGTCGGATGGCCTGAATGGGCCGGACTTGCTGGCCGCCTTCGTGGCGCGCCGAGTGCTGCCCCTCCAAAGTCGCCCCCACATGATCTGCCAGATGAGCGGGCACCGAGACCCGAGCCAAATGTGCACCAAGGAGATGCCTCACGAGGAGGTAGCCTACATGGTGGACTATCTTGCGAGCTGCGACCTCAACAAAGAGTGGCAGTTCGGCAAGGAGCCGTATTCACGTGCTGCCCCTCCGCCTCTGGTGAGTCGTTTTCCTTCTCTCTTTTTCTTCGATTCTCCTGACATCTTTACTTCCGAGTCCGTCTTGCTCGTTCTGACCAGTCGGCTTTGGTCAGAACCCCCTCCTCCAGCCAGCGGCTGGCACCATGGGGCCGGACCGCGAGTTCCTCCCCGACCGAGTAGAGAGCGATGTGGACGACCCCGAATTGGGGGCGGTGGCCCTGGAGGACGACGCCGAGGGGGGAGGCGGCGCGTCAGGTGGCCCGAGACTTGGGCCAGTCTTGAGGACTGGCCTGATGATGACAAGGAGGTTGCCCCACGCCACCAGCCAGGAGCCGGCCAGCCGGGTGCGGGCTTGTCAGCCCCGCCGGACGCTCAAGGCGGCGACAAGAAGCGCAGGGCCGGGACGAGCCTGTTCGGCAGCCAGCCGAAGAAGCCCAAGGGCTCAGCAACGGCGACCAAGTGGGACGAAGCGGCTGCAAAGGCCAACCGCTTCCGCAAGGTGGTGAAGACGCTGCAGTTGATTTCGGCGTAAGTACTACCTCCCTTCTTACCTTCACATTTCTTTATTAAGTCTGTCTGAAATCCCTTTACTTTATTTTCCCGGCTTTAGGGCCCCTCTCTCTCTTGAGAAGTCAACCGCCGGCTCCGTCGTAAAGTCGGCGGAGACCTCCTCCACCACCCAGCGGATTGATCCCGCCGCCGACCTCTGGGAGGCGACGGAGCGGAACGCGCGGGAGGCGCGTGAGGAGCGGGAAGCCGCCCGCTTGAAGAAGGCGGAAGCCGACAAGGCGGAGACCGCCGCTCTGAAGAAGCTGGCGGAGGCCGAGGCTGCCGATGCGGAGAAGAAGCGCGCAGAGGAAGCCGCACACCGCCAGTCTGCGGTGTTTGTCGTCCCCTTGAACTCCGCGCCGCCGCCACCGGAGTTCACAGCGCAGACTGGGGAAGTCGGCGACGAGAACCCGGTCATGGAGAGGGACGCCGACGTCACCGCCACGCCGGAAGTCATTGTGCCGCCACCGCCACCCTCCAGAGGCGCGCCAGGCGGACAACCGGCGGACCCGCCAGTGCCGCCAACCGGAGGCGCGGCGGCGACGGGCCTGGCCCTCGAGGTCAGTACGCCAACGCGCTGCCGTCCGCGTCCTCTGGAGACCGGCGCTGCGAGCTCCACGATCCCGGACACCAAGGTGTCGAGCGCCGCGCCCACCGGGTGGGTGCGGGGAGGCGGGACGGGCCCGTTGAACCGGGCGCTCTTGGACGTCCAAGCCAAGCTCCGGGCCGAGGGTGACGCCATCAAGGAGTGCACCAAAGCATACCTGGCATCACGAACGGCCATCCGGGTACACATCCTTCCTTGTTTTTCTTTGTGGGGGCGCGCCAGTGCACCCACTGGGTGTAGTCCCCGAGTTTCGGGCCGGCTGCTGAGCAGGCGGCTCAGAACTCTAATCGGTGAGTTCCAAGTACCAACACTTTTTCTGAAATTTTGATGCAGCATTACCAAAATCTTCGTGTGACCTCCTTCAACGCCAATGTCGAGGAGCTGGCCAAGCGGACCGCCGACTTGTCGGACAGCCGGGGTGAGTCTTCTTTCTCTGCGGGGGCGCGCTGGCGCACCCGCGGGTTGTAGTCCTCGAGATTCAGGCTGACTGCTGAGCAGTCGGGCCAGATCTCCCCGGTGACCTTTCTTCTTTTTTGACGACTGACATCACTCCCCCTCCTTCTTCAGAAGCCAACGCCGCCCTTCAGCAGCAGCTGGGCGAAGTCAACACCGCGCTGCGCGTCAGGGAGGAGGAGTGCGGCCGGCTGACGGAGGAGCGCGACTGGCTGGCTACGCAGCTGGCGGAGCAGAAAGAGCCGCCCCAAAGGGCCCAGAAGGAGGCGGAAGACAAGGAGACCGCCCTTCTCACCGAATTTTCATCCGAGCGCTCCTCCTGGACCGACAAGGAGGCGACGCTAGTCTCCGGCTTCCAAGCAATCGAAGATCTTGTCGATGGTGAGCTTCCCCTCGTTTCCTTTTCTGGGCTGCCGACTGCTAGTCGAGTCGGCCTTAAATTTTTAACCTTGTTTCTTCGCTCTTCTTCCTTAGCAGACTTCTTCCCCGGCCATTCTGATGCCGCTAATCAAGCCATCGAGGCTGACCGTGAAGCACGGAGGGCGGACGGCGCACAGGTCGCCGCCAACGCCCCCCCGAACTCTTAGCAAGCAGATTCTTAGCATCGAGGCCCGCCTTCGGCCAGCCCACCGGATGCTGCGCCGGCTTCAACGTGTCGGCGCCCAGGCGATTGCCGCCCTGTGGCCGGACATGCAGGCACCATGCACCCCCAGTCGGACTGCCGACTGGCTGGAGGTAGCAGCCGGTCGTCTTGAGGCCTGGAAGGGTTCTTCAGCCCGGGCTGGAGCCCGCCGGGCTTTAGAATTCGCCAAGGCATGGTATCCTGGGCTAAGTTTAGCCCAGTTAGCCACGTTTCGGCTAGAAGCTCAGGCGGAGCTGGCAACAGTGGAGGACGATCTTGTCAAGCGCGCCACGTCGATCGCCGAGTACACCGACACCAGCGTCTTCGTCCCAGAGCGGGCTAAGAACGGCGAGGAGGCGCCGCCGGAGTGGTTCGGGCTGAACCCGGACGACGGCGAGGACTCGGCGGAGGTGATCGACTCTAGTGGCGAAGAGGAAGGTGAGGAGGAGGCGCTAGAGGTCGAGGCAGACGGACAGCCCCAGCCCGACCGCGCCTCTAGCAACGAGCCCCGCCCAACTGAGCCAGCTGTTGCCAGAGGTGATCAGGCGGAGACCAACCAGCCGGCCACCCCGGCAACTGGCACTGTCGACCCCTCCGGTCCTCCGAGTCCGTCCGCGGCTTCCTAGGCTGCCACTTTACCTTTGTTTTACCTGCTTAGCAGTCTCGATGAACTTGTTATTTTGCACAATTCCACCCACTGGGTATATCTTGAACTTCTATTTAATGAATCGGCCAAGGGCCTTTCTATGTAAATATTTATCCATATTCTAACTCTTCTTGCTCATTGCTCTTTGACTTTTTCCTTTGCCGCCTTCCCTTGGTTGCCGTTTTGCCAGTCAGACAGCCGCTCTGCGGACTGCCGCTAGATCAAACACTTGGCTTCTTTGGGAAGGCAAGTACTTAGCCTTTTAGAGTTTTTAGCAAGTTAATTTAGGAAACGGCAAGCCGGCTGCTAAAGAGTCGGTTGTAAAAGGTTGAAAACTGGCTTTAAACTATGAGCGAGCTTTGAGTCCTTAGCCATTTTTCATATGGACACCCATTCTACCTTACTCCTGTTCGCCGGACAGTCGCTCTGCGATCTGCGGCTTCTAACAGGAGACAGCTTAAGTGCCACACATTACTTGTCCGGCTGTCGGAAGTCGTTTCATAGCTCAAGTCGGCAAGTCCCCGGGCCGACTAGTCAAACCCGGTGCCAAGTGTCATAATGAAGAATAACATATTCATAGGAATAACTCTTTATCATATAGATAAAAGAAGGCAGCCCCCGAGATCTTCTCGAGGGGCCCGAAGTCTTCGTACTTTAATACAAAAGGTAGCGTGATACATACTGCATTAACTGTAAAATCTTCGGAGGAGGTTTGCATTCCATGGCCGCTCCGTCTCTTTGCCAGAGTCGTCCCTTTTGCGTGCTCGGGGCTTCTGAGCGTCGATCAGGTAATATGTAATTCCCTCGATGCGGCTATATCTCCCACGTGTCGAAGCACGACTTAGAGGCATAACCGCATTGAAAGCAATGTTGCAAGTGAGGTAATCTTCACACAACCCATGTAATACATAAGGGAAAGGGATACATAGTTGGCTTACAATCGCCACTTCACACAATTACATGAATAAAGCATTACATCATACAGATACAATCAAGGTCCAACTACGGAACCAAAATAAAAGAAGACTACCCCAATGCTACACAGATCCCCGATCGTCTCGACTGGGATCCACTACTGATCAACTAGAACGAAACAACCCAAAGGACAAGATCTTCATCGAGCTCCTCCTTGAGCTTGGTTGCGTCACCTGCACAGTATCATCGGCACCTGCAAACTGGTTTTGGAAGTATCTGTGAGTCACGGGGACTCAGCAATCACACACCCTCGCGATCAAGACTATTTAAGCTTATTGGAAGGGTAAAAGGTATGAGGTGGAGTTGCAGCAAGCGACTAGCATATATGGTGGCTAACATACGCAAATGAGAGCGAGAAGAGAAGGCAAAAGCACGGTCGAACAACTATGATCAAGAAGTGATCCTAGAACAACCTACGTCAAACATTACTCCAACACCATGTTCGCTTCCCGAACTCCGCCGAGAAGAGACCATCACGGTTACACACGCGGTTGGTGCATTTTAATTAAGATCAACTTCAGGTTTTCTACAACCGGACATTAACAAATTCCCATATGCCCATAACCGCGGGCACGGCTTTCGAAAGTTCAAATCCCTGCAGGGGTGTCCCAACTTAGCCCATCACAAGCTCTCACGGTCAATGAAGGATAATCTTTCTCCCAAGACATTCCGATCAGACTCGGCATCCAGGTTACAAGACATCTCGACAATGGTAAAACAAGTCCAGCAACACCGCCCGAATGTGCCGACAAATCCCGATAGGAGCTGCACATATCTCGTTCTCAGGGCACACCGGATTGTCCTGACTTCCGGTAGGCCAGCCCAGAGTTGCCCCTGGTGGCCACCGGCAGTCGACAAGTTGGACCAACACTCAGAGGAGCACTGGCCCAGGGGTTTAATAAAGATGACCCTTGAGTCTGCAGAACCCAAGGGAAAGAAAAGGCTAGGTGGCGAATGGTAAAACCAATGTTGGGCATTGCTGGAGGAGTTTTATTCAAGGCGAACTGTCAAGGGGTTCCCATTATAACCCAACCGCGTAAGGAACGCAAAATCCGGGAACATAACACCGATATGACAGAAACTAGGGCGGCAAGAGTGGAACAAAACACCAGGCATAAGGCCGAGCCTTCCACCCTTTACCAAGTATATATATATGCATTAATTTAATAAGAGATATTGTGATATCCCCACATATAAACATGTTCTAACAAGGAACAACATATCCATGTTCCAACAAGGAACAAACTTCATCTTGACCTGCAACTAACAACGCTATAAGAGGGGCTGAGCAAAGCGGTAACATAGCCAAACAACGGTTTGCTAGGACAAGGTGGGTTAGAGGCTTGGTTCAACAATATGGGAGGCATGATAAGCAAGTGGTAGGTATCGCAGCATAGGCATAGCAAAAGAGCGAGCAACTAGCAAGCAAAGATAGAAGTGATTTCGAGGGTATGGTCATCTTGCCTGAGATCCCGCAAGGAAGAAGAACAAGTCCATGAAGAAGACAAACAGACGAAGTCGAACGAATCCTCACAAACGTGACGTTACCGGATTACCGAGAAGAAGTACACCAGAAAGAAAGCAAACAACATAGTAAACAACCAAGCACATGAACATGGCATGATGCACAATCAAGTATGATGCGTGTCCGGTTTAAATATGCATGGCATGGCAAAGTGCAACAGACAACACTACAAATTAAGTGGATCTCAATATGCCACGGAGTTGCATATTGAAGAAAACACCACATGGCTTATTTAGTTCTCTCTCGTTTAGGTACCCAACAATATTAAATGTTGTTAAACATGGCAAGAGGGTGAAGCAAAGAAAACTACCTATCTAGTAAAGTTTAAATGAGGCCGGAAACAACAAACAACAATTCTGGAAAATCCTCATGTGCATTTATTAGGTTTGGTACTGTTCTACCCTAAACCATATTTTAGAGTTGTTAAACATGCAAGATGAGTGCACCATGTTAAACTATGCATTTTCCACCCCATTTACATATAAGGTTTGTTACAAACCGAGTTACGGTTATTTAGTTATGTAATAAAGCATTTTAACATGGCATAGGGGCAAAATACACAAACATCATTTTAAACATTTTTAACATGGATGAAAGTTGGATATTATTAAACTAGATGAAATTCTAAGCAAGTTTCATATAAAGTTTGATTAATTTGGATGCACAGTTTGAGAGTTATTAAATGCATGAAGAGTAAGGGGTAATATGTAAATATGCAGTTTTCTGTAAATAAAGAAATTCGTCTTCTGGGAAAAAACATCACGGCCGAATTCGATGGAACTGGGCTGCTCACCACGGGCTTCGGCCTGGTCCAGTGGTGAGGTGAGGCCAACAGTGGGGGCACAGCTGGGCCTGCTGGAGCGGCCCACGTGGAGGACGACGGGTCAACGGGCACGGGCGAGCGAGACTTGACACATGCCTCGTCCTCGAAGCAGAGGAAGCAGGCAGAGGATGCGAGACGCGGGGCGGCTCCAGTTGATGCAGGGAACGGCGGCGGATGGAAGTCCTGCTCCGGCGATGCGACGACGCGAGGTAGAGGCAGGACACGGCAGGCGGGGGTGGATCCGGGTCATGGAAGACGGCGGGGACGGATGGATCCACCTCGGACCCGGCGAGGCAGCTTGAGCTCGGCGGCTGGGCTCGTCCTGCTGGTGCTCGATGGCGAACGGATGAAGCAGCGGCTGGCATCCATGGCGAGGAGTATCTGCAGGTCAACGGCGGTGACGAGGCTGTCGAGTAGCCGTCGGGGTCATACAGCTCGTGCGCGAGCAGAGGAGCTCGGGGACTCGGGCGCGCGAGGCTGCAAGAAAACTCCGGCTGGTCGAGGTACTTGGCGAAGCGGACGCCGGGGTTGGGTCCTTGGCTGCAGTGTGTCGAAGGAGGAACTCATGCTCCTGGTTGCTGCTCGAGGTGGCCTCCAGCCAAGCAGACGACGGTGCACGAGCGGGAAGAAGTAGAGGCGAAGACTCGGGCTCCTGCTCAGGGTCTCAGGCGGGCGCAACGCGAGCGTGCGGGGATGGTGGCGGCGTCGTTGCCCTGTTCACAGAGAGACAGAGGAGAACAAGGTGAGGTTTGGGGGAGAAGAAAAAGAACGGGGAAGGAAGAAAAAGCAGGGGTACGTCGAGGTGGCACTGGTCTTGCAGGTGAGGAGGGATCGAGGCACAGAGGGCATCGGGCTCCAGATCGACGCGAGGAAGGGCGGCCTTGGAGGAAGAAGGTTGCGAGGAGGTGCTCGATGGATTGGCTGGGCGAGGGGATCGAGGGAGATTTGAGTGAGGGGATCCCAATGTGGAAGATGAGACACGGGGTGGTGGCGACAGAGAAAGGATGGTTGGGACATCTCCCTAAAATTTAGGGTTTGGATCTAATATTTATATGAGATGAGTTTTAGGTTAGGGGCTAACTCGTCCCTCCGATCAAAATCGGAGGGTCGAGGATAAATAGCTTAGGAGAGTCCAATGAGAAACCGATGATGTTTTGTAGATGTTTGGGGATGATCCGGACACAATGGTGGCGACAGTCCGGGTCGGGTTCGGGACAGCTTTCGGACGCGCGCGCGAGGAGGTTCACGGGCTGACGAGAGAGGTTAGGTTAGGCCTGGCGGTAGGTAGTGGACTGTGCGGAAGGCCTCAGGCTGAGAAAAGAGAAGAGAGAAAGGCCCGGCAACTGTTTCCGGGGACCGAAAATGTCCGACGTTAGACCGACTATAATGCCGCTATAGTTTAACGGTTGGGCTATCAAACGAACTCCGAATGCGATGAAACTTGGCAGGCGGTCTATCTACACTATAATAAGACCGCACGCCAACTTTCAACCCATTCCGAGAACATTTTCCGGTCACTTATAAAATAATATTTCGGACATGCCGCGGGCGCGTGCAAGTGTGTCTGGGCTTAGAACGGACAACGGAAAGAACGAGGAGACTGGGACGGATGCAAGTTTTGAAAACATGATGATGCAATGCACATGATGACATGACAAGATGCAACACGCAAGCAAATGACATGGCAACGACGGCGAATAATTGGAAGACACCTGGCGCATCGGTCTTGGGGCGTTAAATAGTAGGAGTCGTTGCCCAACACTTTGCTGATGATGAAGGGGCCTTCCCAGGGTGCTGAGAGCTTGTGCTGGCCAGCTGTTCGCTGAATCAGCCGGAGCACAAGGTCTCCTTGGAAAGATCGTGGCTTGACCTTCCGATTGTAGTATCGGCGTAGGCTCTGCTGGTAGATGCTGGACCGGCTGAGTGCTAACAGCCGGCCCTCTTCCAGCAGATCGACGCCGTCTTGACGTGCTTCCTTTGCTTCCTCCTCGGTGTACATGGTGACTCGGGGGGAGTCGAACTCTATGTGTGTTGGGATGACGGCTTCGGCACCGTAGACGAGGAAGAAGGGCGTGAAGCCGGTTGACTTGTTTGGATTCGTGCGTAGGCTTGATGACCCACAAGTATAGGGTATCTATCGTAGTCCTTTCGATAAGTAAGAGTGTCGAACCCAACGAGGAGCAGAAGGAAATGATAAGCGGTTTTCAGCAAGGTATTCTCTGCAAGTACTGAAATAAGTGGTAACAAATAGTTTTGTGATAGGATAAATTGTAACGAGCAACAAGTAACAAAAGTAAATAAAGTGCAGCAAGGTGGCCCAATCCTTTTTGTAGCAAAGGACAAGCTGGAACAAACTCTTATAATAGGAAAAGCGCTCCCGAGGACACATGGGAATATCGTCAAGCTAGTTTTTATCACGTTCATATGATTCGCGTTCGATACTTTGATAATTTGATATGTGGGTGGACCGGTGCTTGGGTGCTGTTCTTACTTCAACAAGCATCCAATTATGATTAACCTCTATTGCAAGCATCCACAACTACAACAAAAGTATTAAGGTAAAACTAACCATAGCATGAAACATGTGGATCCAAATCAGCCCCTTACGAAGCAACGCATAAACTAGGGTTTAAGCTTCTGTCACTCTAGCAACCCATCATGTACTTATTACTTCCCAATGCCTTCCTCTAGGCCCAAATAATGGTGAAGTGTTATGTAGTCGACGTTCACATAACACCACTAGAGGCTAGACAACATACATCTTATCAAAATATCAAACGAATACCAAATTCACATGACTACTCGTAGCAAGACTTCTCCCTTGTCCTCAGGAACAAACGTAATTACTCACAAAGCATATTCATGTTCATAATCAGAGGGGTAATAATATGCATATAGGATCTGAACATATGATCTTCCACCAAATAAACCAACTAGCATCAACTACAAAGAGTAATCAACACTACTAGCAACCTACTAGCACCAATCCCGGACTTTGAGACAAGAATTGGATACAAGAGATGAACTAGAGTTTGGAGATGAGATGGTGCTGGTGAAGATGTTGATGGAGATTGCCCTCTCCCGATGAGAGGAGCGCTGGTGACGATTTCCCCCTCCGGGAGGGAAGTTTCCCCGGCAGAACAGCTCTGCCGGAGCTCTAGATTGGATCCGCCAAGGTTCCGCCTCGTGGCGGCGGAGTCTCGTCCCGAAAAGTTCCTTCTTATTTTTTTCTCATCGAAAGACCTCATATAGGAGAAGATGGACGTCGGAGAGCCACCAGGGGGCCCACAAGGGAGGGGGCGCGCCCTAGGGGGGGGGGGCGCCCCCCACCCTCGTGAGAAGGGTGTGGGCCCCCTGGCCTTCATATTTGGCGAGGATTTTTCTTTATTTATTTTAAGACGTTCCATGGAGTTTCAGGACTTTTGGAGTTGCGCAGAATAGGTCTCTAATATTTGCTTCTTTTCCAGCCCAGAATTCCAGCTGCCGGCATTCTCCCTCCTTATGTAAACCTTGTAAAATAAGAGAGAATAGCCATAAGTATTATGACATAAAGTGAAATAACATCCCATAATGCAATAAATATCAATATAAAAGCATGATGCAAAATGGACGTATCAACTCCCCCAAGCTTAGACCTCGCTTGTCCTCAAGCAAAAAGCCGATAACAATAAATATGTCCTCATGTTTAGAGGTAGAGGCGTCGATAAATATAAAATACGGACATGAAGGCATCATGATTATTCTCTTAACAACAACTTATATAGATTTTGTTATATGATTACTTATGTTCAAGTGATGATCTATTCACAATGCAAAAGTATAAATCATAAACCTTATTGGGCTCCGACAAACTATAATCTCAGTCATTGAAGCAATTGCAATTTATCATAACATCGGAAAGAGTCTATGTCAGAGCTAAAAAGCAAGTCCACATACTCAACTATCATTTAGTCCTCCATAATTGCTAACACTCACACAATACTTATGGTTACGGAGTTTTAATCGAACACAGAGAAAGATAGGGGCTTATAGTTTTGCCCCACAAGCTTTTACCTCAAGGGCAATGTCAACAATAATGGTTCATGCTCCCCTACATCCAATTAGATATATATATATATCATGTTCTTTCCAACATGCTGAGCTTGCCAAAGGATAAAATGAAAAAGAAAAGGTGAAGATCACCATGACTCTTGCATAAGGTAGAAGATAATGATAAAGGATAGGCCCTTCGCAGAGGGAAGCAGAGGTTGCCATGCGCTTTTATGGTTGGATGCATAAAATCTCAATGCGGAAGAACGTCACTTTATATTGCCCCTTGTGATATGAACCTTTATTATGCAGTCCGTCGCTTTTATTACTTCCACATCACAAAGATCGTATAAAGCTTATTTCTCCCACACCAATCAATCGTACATATTTAGAGAAATTTTTATTGCTTTGCACTGATGACAACTTACTTGAAGGATCTTACTCAATCCATAGGTAGGTATGGTGGACTCTCATGGCAAAACTGGTTTAAGGGATTTTGGAAGCACAAGTAGTATTTCTACTTGGTGCTGAGAATTTGGCTAGCATGAGGGGGAAAGGCAAGCTCAACAAGTTAGAGGAACCATGACAACATACTTTATCTCAGATATAAGAAAGACATAACTCATTACGTTGTCTTCCTTGTCCAACATCAACTCTTTAGCATGCCATATTTTAATGAGTGCTCCCAATCATAAAAGAGTCAATGATAATATATCTATATGTGAAAACCTCTCTTTCCTTATGACTTCCTATTAATTGCAACAATGACCAAAGCTATGTCTGCCAACTCCCAACAACTTTTAATCATCATACTCTTTCTGTGAAAAGTCATTACTCTCAATAAGATCAATATGAACTTTTTGTTTCTTTTTATTCCTTTTCTCTTTCTTTTATTCATCCAAGATCATGGCAAAACAATCAAGCCCTTGACTCAACACTAATCTTTATTATATATAGCTCACTGACTCGATTACAAAGAGAGATCAAAAAGCAAAACTCAAAACTAGATCATGCCATAAACTTTATTCTACTAGATCAAGATACTACTAATAGGATTGAACTAAGAAAAGCGATAAAGATAGGAGTTGTGATGGTGATACGATACCGGGGCACCTCCCCCAAGCTTGGCAGTTGCCAAGGGGAGTGCCCATACCCATGTGATTATATCTCCTTCTTTGTTGTCGATGTAATATTCTTGGCGATGATTCCCCTCAGGATGCGGTTCTCCTCCTCAAGCTTATTGACTTGTTGTTTGAGGTCCATTATTTCCTTACGCAGCTTTCCTGTGATAGCTAAAGCTCCTTGCACTCAAGGGTGTTGCATAGTGAGCTCTGTAGTTCCCCCGTGAACCCAGCTCGGAGGCGAGAGGTAACTTCTTGATCCTCCATGGCATCTACTCTCATCAAGTCAGCCTCCATCTCTTCCTCCGTTGCTGGCCCAAAGTGCTCGGCGTCGCTGTCTGCCCTTGGTTCCGGTGCCGGATTAGATACCCGGCTCTCCCCGATTAACTCTTGAGAAGACATCTTGCTCTAATCTGCAGCAGTAACAGCTCGAAAACAAAAACAGAGGAGATTGGCGTGATACGGGAGTCAAAACCTTCGGGAGAATATATAATGAATTTTTACCGACCAAAATACGTAACGTGCAAGAAAATGGAGTCCGGGAGGCACACGAGGTGCTCACGAGGTAGGGGGGCGCGCCCACCACCCTCGTGGGGCCCTCGTGTCCTTCCCGGACTGCTACTTATTTTTTCTATTTTTCTAAATATTCCAAAACGGAGAAATATTGCCTTAAAAATTGTTTTGGAGTCGGTTTACTTACCGTACCACATACCTATTCCTTTTCAGAGTCTGAAACGTTCCGGAAAGTGTCCTTTATGTATTCCTCCGGGGTTACGGTTTCAATAATATTGGTTTCAACATTTATGGGATTACCTGAGATATAATGTTTGATTCTTTGACCGTTTACCACCTTCGGATTTGTGCCCTCGAAGTTGTTGATTTTTATGGCACCGGAACGATAGACCTCCTCGATAACGTAGGGGCCTTCATTTAGAGAGAAGTTTTCCTGCAAAAAATCTTAAATGAGAGTTGTATAGCAATACATAATCACCTATATTAAACTCGCGCTTTTGTATCCTTTTGTCATGCCATCTTTTAACTTTTTCTTTAAACAACTTGGCATTTTCATAAGCTTGGGTTCTCCATTCATCAAGTGAGCTAATATCAAATAACCTCTTCTCACCGACAAGTTTAAAATCATAGTTAAGCTCTTTAATAACCCAATATGCCTTATGTTCTAGTTCGAGAGGTAAGTGACATGCTTTTCCATAAACCATTTTATACGGAGACATACCCATAGGATTTTTATATGCAGTTCTATAAGCCCATAATGCATCATCAAGTTTCTTAGACCAATTCTTTCTAGACCTATTAACAGTCTTTTGCAAAATTAATTTGAGCTCTCTATTGCTCAACTCTACTTGAACACTAGACTGTGGGTGATAAGGAGATGCAATTCTATGATTAACATCATATTTAGCAAGCATTTTACGGAAGGCGCCATGAATAAAATGTGAACCACCATCAGTCATTAAATATCTAGGGACTCCAAACCTCAGAAAAATAACTTCTTTAAGCATTTTAATAGAAGTGTTATGATCAGCACTACTAGTTGGAATAGCTTCTACCCACTTAGTAACGTAATCAACAACAACTAGAATATGTGTGTATCCATTAGAGGCAGGAAAAGGTCCCATATAATCAAAGCCCCAAACATCAAATGGCTCAATAACAAGTGAATAATTCATAGACATTTCTTGACGTCTACTAATATTAACAATTCTTTGACATTCATCACAAGACAAGACAAACTTACGGGCATCCTTGAAGAGAGTAGGCCAATAAAAACCAGATTGCAATACCTTATGTGCAGTTCTATCTCCAGCGTGGTGTCCTCCATAAGTTTCGGAGTGGCACTTGCGTAGGATCTGTTCCTATTCATGCTCAGGTACACAAAGTCTAATAACACCATCTACTCCTTCTTTATAAAGATGTGGGTCATCCCAAAAGTAATGTCTCAAATCATAGAAGAACTTTTTCTTTTGCTGCTATGTGAAGCTAGGTGGTATAAACTTAGCAACAATATAATTAGCATAATCAGCATACCATGGAGTACTACGACAAGTACTTATAACATTTAATTGTTCATCACGAAAGTTATCATTAATAGGCAGTGGGCCATCAAGAATAGTTTTTAACCTAGACAAGTTGTCTGCAACGGGGTTCTCAGCTCCCTTTCTATCAACAATATGCAAATCAAATTCTTGTAGCAAGAGAACCCATCTAATAAGTCTAGGTTTAGCATCTTTCTTTTCCATAAGGTATTTAATAGCAGCATGATCAGTTTGAATAGTTACTTTAGAATCAACAATATAAGATCTGAACTTATCACAAGCAAATACAACTGCTAAAAGCTCTTTTTCAGTAGTAGCATAATTTCTTTGAGCATTGTCTAGAGTCTTACTAGCATAATGAATAACATTTAATTTCTTATCAACTCTTTGCCCTAGAATAGCACCTACAGCATAATCACTAGCATCACACATAATTTCAAAGGGTAAATTCCAATCAGGTGGCTGAACAACAGGTGCAGAGACTAATGCTTTCTTTAGTATTTCAAATGCTTCTACACAATTGTAACGCCCTCGATGCGGCTATATCTCCCACGTGTCGAAGCACGACTTAGAGGCATAACCGCATTGAAAGCAATGTCGCAAGTGAGGTAATCTTCACACAACCCATGTAATACATAAGGGAAAAAGATACATAGTTGGCTTACAATCGCCACTTCACACAATTACATGAATAAAGCATTACATCATCCAAATACAAACAAGGTCCGACTACGGAACCAAAATAAAAGAAGAACCCCAAATGCGACACGGTCCCCGATCGACCCCAACTGGGCTCCACTACTGACCAACTAGAACGAAACAACATAAAGGACAAGATCTGCATCGAGCTCCTCCTGAGCTTGGTTGCGTCATCTGCACGGACTCATCGGCACCTGCAAGCTGGTTTTGGAAGTATCTGTGAGTCACGGGGACTCAGCAATCTCGCACCCTCACGATCAAGACTATTTAAGCTTATGGGTATGGTAAAGGTATGAGGTGGAGCTGCAGCAAGCGACTAGCATATATGGTGGCTAACATACGCAAATGAGAGCGAGAAGAGAAGGCAAAGCACGGTCGAACAACTATGATCAAGAAGTGATCCTAGAACAACCTACGTCAAGCATAACTCCAACACCGTGTTCACTTCCCGGACTCCGCCGGAAAGAGACCATCACGGTTACACACGCGGTTGATGTATTTTAATTAAGGTCAACTTCAGGTTTTCTACAACCAGACATTAACAAATTCCCATCTGCCCATAACCGCGGGCATGGCTTTCGAAAGTTCAAATCCCTGCAAGGGTGTCCCAACTTAGCCCATGACAAGCTCTCACGGTCAACGAAGGAATATACCTCCTCCCGAGACATTCCGATCAGACTCGGTATCCCGGTTCTACAAGACATCCTCGACAATGGTAAAACAAGTCCAGCAAAGCCGCTCGATGCGCCGACATCCTGAAAGGAGCTGCACATATCTCGTTCTCAGGGCAACACCGAATGATACATCCTACGAGTAAAACCAGCCCTCAAGTTTCCCCGAGGTGGCCCCGCAGTCTACTCAGTTCGGACCAACACTTAGACAAGCACTGGCCCGGGGGGGGGTTAAAAATAAAGATAACCCTTGGGCTGGCCTAACCCAAGGGAAAAAGAGGCTAGGTGGCGAATGGTAAAACCAAGGTTGGGCCTTGCTGGAGGAGTTTTATTCAAAGCGAACTGTCAAGGGGTTCCCATTAACCCAACCGCATAAGGAACGCAAAATCCGGGAACATAACACCGATATGACGGAAACTAGGGCGGCAAGAGTGGAACAAAACACCAGGCATAAGGCCGAGCCTTCCACCCTTTACCAAGTATATAGATGCATTAATTAAATAAGATATATTGTGATATCTCAACAAAATATCCATGTTCCAAACATGGAACAAGCCCCAATCTTCACCTGCAACTAACAACGCTATAAGAGGGGCTGAGCAAAGCGGTAACATAGCCAAACAACGGTTTGCTAGGACAAGGTGGGTTAGAGGCTTGGTTCAACAATATAGGAGGCATGATAAGCAAGTGGTAGGTATCGCAGCATAGGCATAGCAAAAGAGCGAGCAACTAACCAAGCAAAGATAGAAGTGATTTCGAGGGTATGGTCATCTTGCCTGAAATCCCACAAGGAAGAAGAACGAGGCCATGAAGAAGACAAACGGACGTAGACGAACGGGTCCTCACAAACGCGACGTTACCGGAACCAACCCGAAGAAGCAAACACCGGAAAGAAGCACACAACATAGTAAACAACCAACACATGAACATGGTATGATATGCGGGATGCGGTATGCAATGCATATGCATGATTTGCAAGGGAATGAATGAACCTGGCCTCAACTTGGAAATCCAAGTGTGCCACTGGAAAGATGAGATGAAATCGCTTGAAAACGATATAAAGATCACCGGAATCGGAGTTGCGGTTTGGAAATGGCAAGCAAATCAAATATGGCACCGATCTGCGATAAACAGCAAGTAGCCATCTAAATGCAACAAGTTAAACATGCTACAGCACCCAAACATGGCAACACAATACAAGGCAGGGATCCACTCATGAAGCTTAACAAAAGATGAACACCGAGCTACGGCTAATTCATCCATTAACAGGTTCAAACAAGCATGGAAAAAGTGCAATTGGTAAACAGATCTCAGACTTAGTGAAATTAACACTTGTCTGGAATTTCAGATCAGGTAGCACACTTTGGAGCATGAAAACTATATGCTATAGGACCTGAACATGGCAAAGTAAAGCATGGCATGGAGGTACTCAAAGAGCTTAACAAAAGTCCCTTAGTGACCTTGAGCCAAAAGGGATCAGAAAATACAATTGCAAGCATGGGAACATGGTAAAAACATAATCAGATCTCAGACTTAAGAGAAAAACTGGAACATGCTAATCAGATATCAAGTAGGCATGTTTACGAGCTCGATGCACTCACTACAGAGCAAGGCATGACAAACTAAGCATACACCCATCAAGAATACACATTATACAAGCTAGACATGGCAAGAACAATAACTTGGCATGCACGGAACAACTACAACATCCTCGGCAAATTCGCTAACAAATAGACAATCTGCCCAGATTCATGGAATAGCAAAAGTAGAGCTCGATTGACTCAAGCTAGGGTGCTCCATAATTTCAAACAAAGACATGGATGGATAGAGCACTGCAAGATTAACAAAACATCCTTACTGATCATCCTCAAAAGAGGCACAGATCACTAGGAAACAACATGAACATATGGCAAAATGAGATAAACAGATCAAGGACTTAGTGGAATTGCTAAGTCCCTGAAATCAGCATTAACGAATGCACCACTTTGCAAGCTTGTGCTAGTCACCACACACATCACAAAAATACATGGGTTGCACCTATGGAAAGATGGCAAAGCATATAACAAAACACATGTAGAACTTAGGGGCATATCATGCACACAATAATCATGGCAAAAATGACAAATAGCTTAGGAGCAGCAGATCTGACAACTAACTCAAATAGCACTCTTCCAACAGCATTTCAGGCATCAAGATGAACTCAAATGAAAATGATGCAATGATATGAAATGATGTTCTCTCTGAGACGAACATTTTGATATGCTATATGCTCAAATCGGAGTTACGGATGCGGAGTTACGATGCGATGAATATGGGCATATGAATCTGGGAATTTCGGGGACTTAGTGAAATTATACCTCCGCGAAAAGTCAACACGGGATGAGGATATCCGGGACGAAGAGATCCGGGGACGGCGCGGGCGTTTGGTTCATGAACCGGTGGATCTGGTCCACCTTCACCAGATCCGGTCGGCGAGGGAGGAGGACTCCGGCGAGGCGGCTCGCTCCGGCGACGAGGGACTCCGGCGGGAGGAGCAGGGCACGCCGGCGAGGTGAGGTGCTCGGGCCGGCCTGGCAACGGCGGATGGCGGCGGCGAGCTCGCGCGCGGCGAGGCGCGAAGGCGGCGGGCGGTGGAGGCGGCGCACGGCGGCCTAGGCGGCGGGGCGGCGCCGGCGAGAGGGCGCATGGCGGTGGCGGCGGAGAAGCGGCGGCGCGGCGGCGGAGATCCAGTGGCGCGGAGCAACTCCGACGACCGGGCGTGAAGAAGACGACGGGCAGACGGCGCGGCTCGGTCAGGAGGGCGGCGCGGCGGATCCGGGCCGGGCGGGCCGGATCTGGGCGCCACGGGCCCGCGCGGTGGAGGGAGCGACGGTGGCGACGTGGCCGGCTGTGATTGGCTGCGGCGGGTAGCGCTGCTGACATGGCGATGTCTGATTTTTCGGAGTGAGGTGGAGGGCGTGGTCGGACATGTCCGGCGGCGCGGGACGAAATGTCCGGCGGCGCGCGGAGGAGTTTTAGGGTTTCATCTGCGCGAATTTCGGAGGGGATCACACATTTATAGGTAGAGGGAGCTAGGAGAGTCCAAATGAGGTGCGGTTTTCGGCCACGCGATCATGATCGAACGACCGAGATGATGGAGGAGGTTTAGGTGGGTTTTGGGCCAAATTGGAAGGGTGTTGGGCTGCAACACACACGAGGCCTTCTCGGTCCCTCGGTTAACCGTTGGAGTATCAAACGAAGTCCAAATGGCACGAAACTTGACATGCGGTCTACGGTAGTAAACCAAGGCCGCTTGGCAAGTCTCGGTCCAATCCAGAAATGTTTAACCCCCACACATGAAAAGAAGGAAGAAATGACCACTGGAGGACATAGGAGCGCCGGATTGCAAAACGGACAACGGGAAAAATGCTCGGATCCATGAGACAAACATGTATGCAAATGAAAAGCACATGATGACATGATATGCAATGCATGACAAGCAAGCAATGACAAGGCAACAACAGCGAATAACTGGGCGACACCTGGCACATCGGTCTCGGGGCGTTACAACAATCATCATCAAAGACAAATGGTATATCTTTTTGCAATAAATTAGTCAGAGGCCGAGAAATTTTTGAGAAGTCCTTAATGAACCTCCTATAAAATCCAGCGTGACCAAGGAAACTTCTTATACCTTTGATGTCCTTGGGACATGGCATCTTTTCAATAGCATCAACCTTGGCTTTATCAACTTCAATACCTCTTTCAGAAACTTTATGCCCCAGACAATACCTTCATTAACCATAAAGTGGCACTTTTCCCAATTCAAGACAAGATTAGTTTCTTCACATCTCTGCAAAACTCGATCAAGATTGCTCAAGCAATCATCAAAAGAGGAACCATAGACGGAAAAATCGTCCATGAAAACCTCACAAATCCTTTCACAAAAGTCAGATAATATAGCCATCATGCATCTTTGAAAGGTAGCAGGTGCATTACATAAACCAAAAGGCATATGTCTATAAGCAAAAGTACCAAAAGGGCATGTAAAAGTAGTCTTTGATTGATCTCTAGCCGACACAGGTATTTGAGAGAAACTATAATAACCATCTAGAAAGCAATAGTGTGTATGTTTGCATAATCTTTCTAGCATTTGATCAATAAAAGGTATGGGGTAATGATCTTTCTTAGTAGCTTTATTTAATTTGCGGAAATCAATTACCATCCTATAAGCTGTGATAATTCTTTGTGGAATCAATTCATCTTTATCATTAGGAACAACAGTAATACCTCCCTTCTTAGGGACACAATGGACAGGACTTACCCACTCACTATCAGCAACGGGATAAATAATACCTGCCTCCAGAAGCTTAAGTATTTCTTTTCTTACCACTTCTTTCATTTTAGGATTCAGACGTCGTTGAGGATCACGAACTGGTTTGGCATCTGCTTCCAAATTTATTTTATGTTGACATAGAGTGGGACTAATGCCCTTAAGATCATCAAGAGTATATCCAATAGCAGCACGATGCTTCTTCAGAGTTTTCAATAATCTTTCTTCTTCATGCTCTGAAAGGTTAGCACTAATAATAACATGATATATCTTCTTTTCATCAAGATAAGCACATTTAAGATTATCAGGCAAAGGTTTAAGCTCAAACACGGGATCACCCTTGGGTGGAGGAGGATCCCCTAAAATTTCAACAGGCAAATTGTGTTGCAAAATAGGTTCCTGTTTAAAGAATACTTCATCTATTTCCCTTCTTTCATCCATGAACATATTATTTTCACGGTCTAGTAAATAGTGTTCTAAAGGATCACTAGGAGGTACGGCAATAGAAGCAAGACCAATAATTTCATCCTTACTAGGCAATTCTTCCTCACGATGTTGTTTACTAAATTTAGAGAAATTAAACTCATGAACCATATCATCCAAGGCAATAGTAACAACATTGTTTGTGCAATCTATAGTAGCATTGACAATATTTAAGAAGGGTCTACCAAATATAATGGGACAAAAACTATCTTGTGGGGAACCAAGAACAAGAAAATCAGTAGGATATTTAGTTTTCCCACACAAGACTTCAACATCTCTAACAATTCTAACAAGGTCTAACAAGTTTAATTGTGACATCAATATCTTCTAACTCAGCAGGTGCAATTTCATTCTTAATTTCTTCATATATAAGTCAATAGGTATTACACTAGCACTAGCACCCATATCACATAAGCCATGATAACAATGATCTCCTATTTTAACAGAAATAACAGGCACACCTACCACAGGTCTATGTTTATCTTTATCACAAGGTTTAGCAATTCTAGCAGTTTCACCTTCAAACTAAATAACATGCCCATCAATATTATCAGACAAGAGATCTTTAACAATAGCAATTTTAGGTTCTACTTTAACTTGCTCAGGAGGTGTATACGTTCTAATATTGCTTTTACGAACAATAGTTGAAGCTTTAGCATGATCCTTTACTCTAACAGGGAAAGGTGGTTTCTCAACATAAGAAGTAGGAACAATAGGATCATTTTATAAGTGACAGTCTTTTCTTCAACTTTAATAGGTGCAGCTACTTTTACTTCTATGGGAGAATGATATTTAAACCACTTCTCCTTAGGAAGATCAACATAAGTAGCAAAAGATTCACAGAAAGAAGCTACTATCTCAGAGTCAAGTCCATATTTAGTGCTAAACTTACGGAAAATATCGGTATCCATAAAAGATTTAACACAACCAAACTTAGGTGTCATACCTGACTCTTTACCTTCGTTGAGGTCCCAATCTTCAGAGTTGCATTTAATTCTATCCAATCAATTCCATAATTCAATAGTCTTCATCATAAAAGAGCCAGCACAAGAAGTATCGAGCATGGTGCGATTGTTTTCAGAAAGCCGAGCATAAAAACTTTGCATAATTATTTATCTTGGGAGCTCATGATTGGGGCATGAATATAACATTGATTAAAGCCTCCCCAAGCTTGAGCGATGCTTTCTCCTTCGCGAGGCCAGAAATTATATATATAATTGCGATCACGATGAACAAGATGCATAGGGTAATACTTTTGATGAAATTCCAACATCAATCTTTTATAGTCCCATGATCTCATATCATCACATAGCCTATACCATATCAATGCATCTCCCTTCAAAGATAAAGGGAAGATCTTCTTCTTAGCAACATCATCGGGTATACCTGCAAGCTTAAATAATCCACAAACTTCATCCACATATATTAAGTGCTCATCAGGATGCTTTGTTCCATCTTCTGTAAAAGGGTTAGCTAGCAGTTTTTCCATCATAGCCAAAGGAAATTCAAAAGGAGTTTCATTTTCAATAGGTTCACTAGGTTGAGGAGCATCTCTTTGCTTTACTGGACGGGGTGAAGATATCCCGAACAAGCCCCTCAGAGAATTACTTTCCAAAGTAACAAGTGACAGTAAATTTCAGCACACTATATAAATTTTTCCTTAGCAAATTCCACCTACCAAAGGCACTACACTCCCCGACAATAGCACCAGAAAAGAGTCTTGATGACCCACAAGTATAGGGGATCTATCATAGTCCTTTCGATAAGTAAGAGTGTCGAACCCAACGAGGAGCAGAAGGAAATGATAAGCGGTTTTCAGCAAGGTATTCTCTGCAAGTACTGAAATAAGTGGTAACAGATAGTTTTGTGATAGGATAAATTGTAACGAGCAACAAGTAACAAAAGTAAATAAAGTGCAGCAAGGTGGTCCAATCCTTTTTGTAGCAAAGGACAAGCCGGAACAAACTCTTATAATAGGAAAAGCGCTCTCGAGGACACATGGGAATATCGTCAAGCTAGTTTTTATCACGTTCATATGATTCGCGTTCGATACTTTGATAATTTGATATGTGGGTGGACCGGTGCTTGGGTGCTGTTCTTACTTGAACAAGAATCCCACTTATGATTAACCTCTATTGCGAGCATCCACAACTACATCAAAAGTATTAAGGTAAACCTAACCATAGCATGAAACATGTGGATCCAAATCAGCCCCTTACAAAGCAACACATAAACTAGGGTTTAAGCTTCTGTCACTCTAGCAACCCATCATCTACTTATTACTTCCCAATGCCTTCCTCTAGGCCCAAATAATGGTGAAGTGTTATGTAGTCGACATTCACATAACACCACTAGAGGCCAGACAACATACATCTTATCAAAATATCAAACGAATACCAAATTCACATGACTACTCATAGCAAGACTTCTCCCTTGTCCTCAGGAACAAACGTAATTACTCACAAAGCATATTCATGTTCATAATCAGAGGGGTAATAATATGCATATAGGATCGGAACATATGATCTTCCACCAAATAAACCAACTAGCATCAACTACAAAGAGTAATCAACACTACTAGCAACCTACTAGCACCAATCCCGGACTTTGAGACAAGAATTGGATACAAGAGATGAACTAGGGTTTGGAGATGAGATGGTGCTGGTGAAGATGTTGATGGAGATTGCCCTCTCCTGATGAGAGGAATGTTGGTGATGACGATGGTGATGATTTCCCCCTCCGGGAGGGAAGTTTCCCCGGCAGAACAGCTCTGCCGGAGCTCTAGATTGGATCCGCCAAGGTTCCGCCTCGTGGCGGCGGAGTCTCGTCCCGAAAAGTTCCTTATTATTTTTTTCTCATCGAAAGACCTCATATAGGAGAAGATGGACGTCGGAGAGCCACCAGGAGACCCACGAGGTAGGGGGGCACACCCTAGGGGGAGGGGCCGCCCCCCACCCTTGTGAGAAGGGTGTGGGACCCCTGGCCTTCATCTTTGGCGAGGATTTTTCTTTATTTATTTTAAGACGTTCCGTGGAGTTTCAGGACTTTTGGAGTTGCGCGGAATAGGTCTCTAATATTTGCTCCTTTTCCAGCCCAGAATTCCAGCTGCCGGCATTCTCCCTCCTTATGTAAACCTTGTAAAATAAGAGAGAATAGCCATAAGTATTGTGACATAAAGTGAAATAACAGCCCATAATGCAATAAATATCCATATAAAAGCATGATGCAAAATGGATGTATCAAGGCTCCAAAGGACGGCTGGCAATTCGTCAAGCCAGCAGCCTGCCGAGCGCTCCAGAGGCTCGACCAGCTGAGGCTTGATGCTGGACAGGATTAGGCCATTTGCTCGCTCTACCTGGACGTTGGAGGAAATCGACGAGCTCACCTTCCTATTTGTTGTCGAGGTTGGCACCTACGAACGCGTACCTCTCTGGGTGCTATGGGTCCAAATGTATCTTCTTTGTTTCCTTGGCCGGCTTGAACGAGCCCTCGGCTTCCGACTCTCTGGGATTAGGCGACATCTCTGGCTGTTTGCTTGCCATCGCCACAACTCGATCTAGCAGTCGCTTCTCAGCTGCGATCACGAGGGACTCGGCCAGCCGACTGCTCTCTGATGCGCAGGCGGACAACTTCTTGTAGTCGCCATTTATGGTTAGGATCCCCTTGGAACTCGACATCTTCATCTTGAGGTAGGCATAGTGGGGGACGACCATGAACTTGGCCAGGGCTGGCCGGCCAAGCAGCGCATGGTATGGGTTCTCTAGGTCCACCACCTCGAACCATATTGACTCTCGGTGGAAATGATCTTTGTCTCCGAAGAGGACGTCGATCAAGATCTTGCCGATTGGCGAGCAGGAAAGGCCAGGAACTATGCCGTGAAACACCGTCCGGCTGGACTGCAGTTGCCTCTGCCAGATTCCTAACTTCTCCATGGTGTCTTTGTACAGGATGTTGATGCTGCTGCCGCCGTCTATCAAGACTCTGGAGAAGCGAGCAGCTCGCTTTTCTGTGGCAAAGGTGGCGTCCAAAACCAAAGCATAGGAGCCAGGTTTGGGCATTACTTCTGGGTGGTCAGCTCGGCTCCAGCTGATGGGCTTCTCAGACCAATGCATGAACTCTGGGGTGTCAGTTGCTACTGCATTCACCTCCTGCTGCTGCACTCGCCTGCTGTGTCGATCGTCGACCACACTGGTGAATACGACATAAGCCCCCTGCTCTTCTGGGTACTCGTCTTGTATTGCGCCGACTGGTCTGACCGCCGGCTGCTGGGGCGGAGGAGGCGGCTGCCCCGCAGGTGGGGGAGGCAAAAGTCCGTCTCCCTTGGCTATCCTAGTGAGCCAGTGGCATTTCCGAGTGGTGTGGTTGGACGGCTTCGCGCCACTATGGAACTTGCAGGGTCCATCCAGAGTCTGCTCATATGAGAAAGCCGGCTGCCAGTTGGGCTTGCCGCCCTTCTGGCGTTTGGGCGGGGGCTGCCCTTCTGGCTGCTGGTTTTCGACTGTCGCCACCTGCCGGCTAGTGGAAATCGGTGGTGGGGCTTTGCGCTTGTGGTCGTTCTGCGGTTGACGCCGACTGGTGTCTCCGGCCGGGGTTCGGGGAGCCTGAGGAGCCACCTTGCCGGTCGCGCTAACTTGAATCTCCATCTTCATGGAGGAGTCAGCCATGGCGTACTTGTCCACTATGATCAGCAGCTCGTCGAGGGTTTCCGGCTCATCACAGAGAAGCTTGTGCTTGAGGAGGGTGCCCTCTTGGAATCCTGTGGTGAAGTACTCGATGGCTTGCACCTCTTGCACGCCTTCGCAGGGTTGCGATGCTCGGCCCAGCGCGTGAGGTAGTCGCGGGTCGACTCGCTGGGGCCCTGTACACATAAGGAGAGCTAGCGAGGCTTGGGAGGCTGCTTGTACGTGCTGGTGAAGTTGCGGACGAAGGCATCAGTGAAGTCGACCCAACTGTTGATGTTGCGGGGCCTTAAGCTATTCAGCCAAGTACGGGCCATGCCTTGGACCATGAGCGGAACGTACTTCACAGCAACACGCTTGTTGCCGTTTGCTATGCTGACGGCCGTGGAGTAGTCGACAAGCCAGTCTTCCGGCTTCACGGAGCCGGTGTATTTGGGTGTGTCTCTGGGGAGTGCGAACCCCTTGGGGAAGGGCTCGTCTCGGATGCGGGGGCCAAAACACGGTGGACCCAACTCATCCTCTTCTTCAAGCGCCAGGGACGGTCGATCCGGTGGCGGGCGTCATTCTCTCCGACTCCCTCTCAGCGGCCAAGGCGGTCGCCGAGCGTTGGGTGATCAATAGGCGGCGGGGAGACTCGCCTTTCCCTCCGAGGGGAGGAGGCGGACAGTCGTCCCGTCGTTCCACTGTTCTTGGGCGACTGTCTCGGTCGCGCTCTATGGTGATGCGAGTCCGACTGCGGCTGGCAGCCGACTCCTTGTCTTTTCTTCCGCGGACGCCGCCAGTTGGCGTCCAAGACTCCGCGCCTTGGTCTCGGCGCGGAAGCAGGTTGTCATTCCGTCGGCGCGGTGCATCAGTGTGGCAGCCGGCCTCGTTCTGCTCAGCAGCCGCATCAAGGAGTCACTGGACGCGCTCTGTCATCAAGCGACGTTCTTCGCCCTCGAACTTGTCCAGCTTGTCCGCCGCCGCTTGGGCGGCTCGAATGTTCTCCGTAGGCGTGGCGTAAACAGGGCGATTCGCCCTAAACAGATCGGCGATAGCCGCGCCGCGCTGCTGGACCGTGCCAAGGCGGCTAGGCCCAGCCGCAGCCGGCGTGCCGCCCACAGCGCGGTCCATCTCGCGCTGGTAGGCTTCTGACAAGCGTCTCATGCTGGCCAGCTTTTTGGCGCCTTCGACTAGCTGAAGGCGGCGTGCCTCCAGCATCTCGGCGTTGGGGCGTCTTCGAGAATGGGCGCCGTCAGGTCTTGTAGCGCTGCGTTGAGCAGGTCATAATCACCCCGGCTGTAACGCCCGGGTAATCAAGCTACAGTAGTTCCATGCTAATGGTGCCACGTCACCACGATTACTGTTGCTAATCTACCGTTAGTTCGAAACCGAGTCAAGTTCAAAACCCAAATTAATGGCAACAATAAAAGTTTTCAAAAGTTGAAACAGAAATGTTCGGTGGGTGCCAAATATTACAAGGGTAATTATGGTGCAGCAAACACAATTTTACAAAATACCTAAATGAGCTAAACTAACTAAAACAGAAAAGGGAAATAAATAAAAGAAAGAAACTAACAAAAAAAGACCCCCAACTGGGCCTCGGCCCAGCAGGCCATCGGGCCCCAGGCCGGCCCAGTCGCCCCCTGCATAACCCCCTCCCCACTCGGCCGAACCCTAGCGCCACCCCACGTCCCCCCACTCGCTTCCACTCCCCTCCCCACGTCATTCTCCCCTCGCCCCCCGATCTGGATCGGGAAGGGGAAACAAACCGCGCGGCCCCGTCGCCCCTGATCCCGCTCGACCGCGCAGCACCTCCCGCCAGCCACGCCCTGCTCCTCCCCCGAGTTCGCCTCTCCCTCCCCTACAACCACCTCTGTCGCCATTCCTGCGCCAGAACCCTCCCCCGCCGACGCATCGCCAAGCATGACGCCGCCCGTCGTCATCGCCGGCGCTAGGCGCTGCCTCGACCACGCCTCCCCACCGGACTGCCTCCCCGTCTACGACGCCGTCGTCTCCGTCCTCCGCCCCAAGCCCCGTTGCCTCGAACCCTACGGCCCCCTGTGAGCCGCCACCTCCCCTCCTCCCTTTCTCTGCTCACCACGCTTCGCCGTCGTGCCCCGCCCCCGCCGGCCACCGCGACCCCCCTGCCCTTGCTCGCCTGCGCACATCGCCGCGCACACCGCGTCCGGTCCCCGTGGTGCTGCACCTCCGCCTGCCTCTCTGATGTGCCCGCGCGCCCCGCCGCGGCCTCGTCCCCTCGCCACTCGCCCCACTCACCCCTGCCGGCGCCTGCTTCTTGCGCCGGCTGCCTTTGCCTTGCCGCGTCGCCCGCTCGCCGGTGCACCAGCGCCCGCGCCCGCCAGCCGCCCCATCGGGTGCGCCCCTGCGAGGGCCATCGCCCGTTCGGGCTGCACCCGATACCCGCACGCCTGCAAAGGCCCCTAGGGCCTATGACGAACGGGGCCCACGCCCATAACAAAAATGTTAAAAAAAGAAGAGAATTAAAAATAATAATTAATAATAAAAAATAATTAATTAATTAGTTAATTAATTAAAGAATTAATTAACTTAATTAATTGTGTTTAACTAACCTAATCAATTAACTAAACTAATTAAACCTGTTTAGTTAGTCATAGACAATGACAGTAGGACCCACATGTCAGTTTGACTAGGTCAACTGACTAGTTGACCGCTGACACAATAATGACGTCATGCTGACATCACAAGTCACTGTTTTGGATAATTCGGATGAAAAAAATTAAATTAATTCTAGAAAATAGGTAAATCTTTAAAAATTAATATAAAATAAACCATAACTCGGATTAAATTATTTTCAACATGAAAGTTGCTCAAAACGACGAGACGAATCCGGATACGCAACCCGTTCGTCCGCCATGCATCCCTAGCATAGCAAACACACAAATTTTCCCCTCCGACTCCTCTGCCCGAAAACGCGAAACACTGGGGATAATTTCCCGGATGTTCCTCCCCTTCACCGGTACCACCTCGTAACGCGTTAGGGCACACCTAGCATCATGCTTTGTCATGTCATGCATCGTCATGCATTTGTTTGCATTATATTTATTGTTTCTTCCCCCTCTTCTCTCGCTAGACATCGAGACCGACGCCGCTGCTACCCAGTACGACTATGGTGTTGACGACCCCTCTCTCTTGCCAGAGCAACCAGGCAAGCCCCCCCTTTGATCACCAGATATCGCCTACTCTTTTCTCTACTGCTTGCATTAGAGTAGTGTAGCATGTTACTGCTTTCCATTAATCCTATTCTAATGCATAGCCTGTCCTTGCTACTACTGTTGTTACCTTTACCTGCAATCCTAATGCTTAGTATAGGATGCTAGTTTATCATCAGTGGCCATATATTCTTGTCCGTCTGCCATGCTATATTATCCGGCCGTGATCACTCGGGAGGTGATCACGGGTATATACTATATACTTTATACATGATACATGTGGTGACTAAAGACGGGTCGGCTTGTGGAGCACCCGCGAGTGATTCACGGATTGGGGGCTGAAAGGACCTTTGTCCCAACGGCCCTCTGTGTGGATCTTTGTGGCGAAGCGACAGGGCAGGTTGTGACCACCTAGGAGAGAGGTGGGCCTGGCCCTGGTCGGTGTTCGCGGATACTTAACACGTTTAACGAGATCTTGGTATTTGATCTGAGTCTGGCTACTGGCCTATACGCACTAACCATCTACACGGGGACAGTTATGGGCACTCGACGTCGTGGTATCAGCCGAAGCCTTCGTGACGTCAGCGACTGAGTGGCACGCGCCGGATTGGACCGTAAGCCTGCTCTTGTATTAAGGGGGCTAGTTCTGCTTCCGGCCGCGTACGCAACATGCAGGTGTGCAATGGGCGATGGGCCCAGACCCCTGCGCCATAGGATTTAGACCGGCGTGCTGACCTCTCTGTTGTGCCTAGGTAGGGCTGCGACGTGTTGATCTTCCGAGGCCGGGCATGACCCAGGAAAGTGTGTCCGGCCAAATGGGATCGAGCGTGTTGGGATATGTGGTGCACCCCTGCAGGGAAGTTAATCTATTCGAATAGCCGTGATCTTCGGTAACAGGACGACTTGGAGTTGTACCTTGACCTTATGATAGCTAGAACCGGATACTTAATAAAACACACCCTTCCAAGTGCCAGATACAACCGGTGATCGCTCTCTCACAGGGCGACGAGGGGAGGATCATCGGTTAGGATTATGCTATACGATGCTACTTGGAGGTCTTCAGTCTACTCTCTTCTACATGATGCAAGACGAGGCTGCCAGAAGCGTAGTCTTCGAAAGGACTAGCTATCCCCCCTTATCCCGGCTTTCTACAGTTCAATCCACATATAATAGCCTTATTCCAGTTGATACCAATGCATACATATGTAGTGTAGCTCCTTGCTTGCGAGTACTTTGGATGAGTACTCACGGTTGCTTTCTCCTTCTCTTCCCTCTATCCTTTCTACCTGGTTGTCGCAACCAGATGCTGGAGCCCAGTAGCCAGGCGCCACCGTCGATGATGACTCCTACTACACCAGAGGTGCCTACTACTACGTGTTGCCCGCTGACGACGACCAGGAGTAGTTAGGAGGATCCCAGGCAGGAGGCCTGCGCCTCTTTCGATCTGTATCCCAGTTTGTGCTAGCCTTGTTAAGGAAAACTTGTTTAACTTATGTCTGTACTCAGATATTGTTGCTTCCGCTGACTCGTCTATGATCGAGCTCTTGTATTCGAGCCCTCGAGGCCCCTGGCTTGTAATATGATGCTTGTATGACTTATTTTATTTGTAGAGTTGTGTTGTGATATCTTCCCGTGAGTCCTTGATCTTGATCGTACACATTTGCGTGCATGATTAGTGTACGGTCAAATCAGGGGCGTCACAAGTTGGTATCAGAGCCGACTGCCTGAAGGAATCCCCCTTCCACACTCCTTGGCCGAAGTTGAGTCTAGACATTACAAAAACTTTTACTAACATGGTTGTGTGCCTTACGGGCCCACATCGCCATCTGGGTGGTATTAGGCTCTTTTACTCCTCGATCCTTACTCTGGGACTTTGAACTCTCTCTTACTCGGGTTAAACGATTTTACTAACTCTAACACTAGGATCCGTGACCACGTTCACCCCAAAGTTGGATAAGCCCTAGTTATTCTTTAGAGTAGTATTTGAACATTATCCACATTGTCATTTGACTCCTGTGAAAACATCTTTGTTTTCAGATGGAACCCACGAGGCAGGTCGTGCGCCACACGACGGCCATTGGTGCCTCAGGATCACCTGCTGTGTTGGTTGAGATGATGACCTATCTGGGTTATCGCTGGCACCCTGAGTACACCGTCTATGAGGAGTATCAGGACTTCAACCAGGAACAGTACCGTGCCATCGTCCACCTCTACTCTCGGGAGTATGACTCCACTACCATGCTGCACACTGCTCATGGTGTTGGAGTGACTATCGATATGGCAGTCCACGATGCTGCTTATGCTACTTTGACACATCTTCGTGGAGAGTATCAGGAGTTGGATACCTCCCCCTTCAGGCACATTGCTATCGCATCCGATGTTGGTGCGGAGGGATACTACACTGCTGCCTACTCCACTGTCACCCGAGAGCCCTTCTACCATCAGAACCTAGTTTTGCATGCTGATGGGCTGGATAGAGCTAACCAAGCTCTTCGCCACGAGCTGTACACCACCCGTCAGCACCTGTATCGTGCTCTGACACTGTTGCACCCCTCTGTCCGCTCTGGTGATCTGTCGCGTTCTGCGATCTACCCTGCCCGGACCGTGATGCCCCAGGGCGTCGGCTGGCCAGATGTGGGAGGCTACTCTCCTGCATTGGGTCCTCTCCTGCCACCTGCGCATCGGGTTCCACGCCAGAGTATCCGCGGACCCCAGGCTACTCGCGTGGAGGTCTTCCCTTCGCGTCACTACCAGCTGTCGGGCTACACCTACCTCCGCAGTACCGCATGGGACTGATGTAGACTTGCTTGTTAGTGTTAGATGCATTCGCCGCGAGCCTGTGTGCCGCCTATGATGTCTTAGCCTGTGTACCGAACTCTGTGTAACGAACTCTATGCATGATCTCTTTTGTAAGATATGCCGACTACTATGTAGTATCTATCGTGCTGCTTTCGTTGTGCATGTTTCATCATGAATGATTCTTGTCTTTGCAAATTTCTCAATGCTAAACTACCCCTGTTATATATTAGCAGGATGGTTAGACCAGGTGGTCGTGGTCGTGGTGGCAACGCCCCACCACCGCCTGAGTACATGGCTGGGATGATGCAACAGTTTGAGCTGAATCGTCAGTTCATGGAGAATATTATGGCTCAGTTTCCTCGCCCCAATATGAACCAGCAACCAACCCGAGTGACTCTGCAGGATTTCATGCGCCTCAACCCAACCGTGTACCACAGCTCAACTCAGCCTCTGGATGCTGACGACTGGCTCCGTGACATCACCTATGAGATGGAGTCTGCTGATGTAGCCCCTGCCAGCTATGTCACCTTTGCTTCCTTCTTCCTGAAAGGACCCGTAGCTCAATGGTGGGACAGCCACAGGCGTACTCTGCCAGCTGGAACAATCATCACCTGGCCAGACTTCCAAGCTGCCTTCCGTGCTCGCTTCATTCCTCAGGGAGTCATGGACCGGAAGAAGCGTGAGTTCCGCAACCTCACCCAAGGCAACAAAACTGTGGAAGCTTATCAGCGGGAGTTTCTAGACTTGTCCCACTATGCTGAAGAGGACATTGCAATTGATGCACGCAGACAGGAGAAGTTTCGTGATGGCCTTCAAGCTGACATCAAGCTCGCACTTCTAGTGCATGACTTTGCTGATTTCGCCACTCTGGTGAACAAAGCCATCAATGTCGAAACTGGTCTGCAGGAATACCAGAGCTCTCACAGGCGCAACCGTGACACGGGCTCATCTTCGGGCCCGTCTTCGCAGAAGCGCAAGATATGGATTCCCAACAGTATGTACCATCCGAATGCACCTGCCCCAAGGCAGACCTATGCTGCACCTCGTCTGCCTGCTCCTCCAACTAGGCAGCCAAGACTTCCAGCTCCACCACCACAAGCTCCTGTTCCCACTCCCAATAATGGTCTCTGCTACAAGTGTGGTCAGCCAGGTAACCGTGCTAGGGATTGCAATCAGAACCAGAATCAACTGGCCCTCCCCACAGCTGGCCATGGAAGCAACCAGCCTCGCAACAACAATGCCAAGTCTTATGGTCGTGTTCATGCCAACCACGTTGATCTCAATGAAGTTCTAGACCAGCCTGCTACCGTGGTGGGTACACTCCTCGTAAACTCAGTACCTGCATCTGTTTTATTCGATTCAGGAGCATCGCATTCATTCATGTCAGAAGATTTTGCATACAAGCATGACGTTAAATGTGAGGAGATGAACACTTCGGTATTGGTAAAAACCCCCGTGGGACAATGTCAAACCTCACTGGTTGGCATCGATGTCCCCGTGGAAATCGAAGGCTGGAATTCTATGCCTCTCCCATTATCCTGAAGTCGTCTAACATCGACCTCATTCTGGGAATGGATTGGTTGAAAGCGCATACTGCTTCTATAGTTTGCGCCACTAAGATCGTCCATCTGCTACACCCTTCTGACGAAATAATAGCTTACCAAGCTCATCTAGTTCAGAACGCCGAGGCACGACTTTATGCCTTGAATGCGTTGAACGCTGCACCACTCGAGGGCATTGAAAACATTTCCGTCGTTTGTAAATTCCAAGACGTCTTCCCAGAAGAACTTCCAGGGATTCCCCCTGCTAGAGCTATCGAATTCATCATCCACTTGAAACCCAGCACCACCCCTATAGCTAAACGACCCTATAAGATGCCGCCGCATGAACTCATTGAGCTTAAGGAGGAAATCGACAAATCTCTTGTCAAAGGTTTCATTCGCCCAAGTTGCTCTCCTTGGGGAGCACCTTCTCTCTTTGTTAAGAAAAAGGATGGGACAAACCGATTAGTCCAAGACTACCGTCCTATAAACCAAGCTACCATTCAGAATAAATATCCTCTTCCTCGGATCAATGATCTTTATGATCAACTGGCTGGCTCATCAGTGTTCTCCAAACTCGATTTGAGGCTAGGTTACCACCAGATCCGTGTTCGTGAAGAGGATATCCCAAAAACCGCCTTCGTGACTCGGTATGGATCATACGAGTACACCGTCATGTCATTCGGCTTAACGAATGCTCCCGCCACCTTCTCTCGTCTGATGAACTATATATTCATGGATTACCTCGACAAGTTCGTCGTGGTTTATCTGGAAGATATCCTTGTATTTTCCAAGAACGAGGAAGAACATGCTGGACATCTTCGTCTGGTGGTAGAAAAGCTTCGAGAGCACCAACTGTATGCTAAGTATTCCAAGTGTAAATTCTGGCTCCCCGAAGTAACCTATCTTGGGCATGTCATCTCCAAGGATGGTATTGCCGTCAACCCTAAACGAGTTCAGGCTATTCTCGATTGGACTCCTCCGAAGAATGTCAAGCAAGTCCGAAGTTTTCTCGGTCTCGCCAGCTATTGCCGTCGATTCGTCGAGAACTTCTCCAAGATTGCCAGGCCTCTGACTAATCTGTTGCATAAGGGTGTCAAGTTCGAATGGACAGAAAAGTGTCAGGAAAGTTTTCAGGCGCTCAAAGACAAGTTGACCTCTGCCCCCGTGCTTGCTCCACCTGATACTAAGAAGGACTTCGTCATTTACTGCGACGCTTCCCGTCAAGGATTAGGCTGTGTCCTAATGCAAGAGCGCAGAGTGATTGCTTATGCCTCTCGTCAACTGCGCCCTCACGAAGAAAACTACCCAGTTCACGACCTCGAGCTTGCTGCTGTCATTCATGCACTAAAGCAGTGGCGACATTACCTTCTCGGTAATCGTTGCAAGATCTTCACCGACCACCAAAGCCTGAAGTATCTGTTTACTCAGCCAGATCTGAACCTCCGCCAGCAGAGATGGATGGAGACTGTTGCAGACTTTGATGTGGGTATATCTTATACCCCCGGCAAGGCTAATGTAATGGCTGATGCCTTGAGCCGCAAGTCTTACTGCAACCACCTCCAGGTTCACCAAGTTCAGCCCTCGCTTGTCGAAGAATTTAGAAAGCTGAACCTCCATATTGTTCCTCCTGGAGCACTCGCTCCCCCTCCCCCGGAGTTCCGCAAGATGAATCTTCTTGTTGTTACTAAGGGTTCTCTAAATACCCTGGCTGTCGTACCAGATCTCGTAGCTGGTATAAAGACTATTCAAGGTTATGACTCTGAAGTCCATAAGATTAAACGCTATCTAGCAGAAGGAAAGCCCTCATTCTTCACTATCGCCGACGATGGCGCCTTGTATTTCAAAGGCCGCCTAGTGGTACCATGTTCGAAGAAAAACCTGGATAAGACTAAAAGGGTTATGCAAGAAGCCCATGATACGCCTCTGTCCATCCATCCTGGTAGTACAAAGATGTACCAGGATATTCGTCAAAGATTCTGGTGGTCTAATATGAAGCAGGACATTGCTCGTTATGTTGTTGAGTGTGACGTTTGTCGCCGAATCAAAGCAGAGCATCAAAGGCCTGCTGGAACTCTGCAACCTATCTCTATTCTTGAATGGAAATGGGACCATGTTGAAATGGACTTCGTCACTAGATTTCCCAAATCGCAGAAAGGTAATGATGCTATTCTTGTCGTCATTGACCGGCTTTCCAAAGTTGCCCATTTTCTGGCGGTCAAAGAGACAATCACTGCTAGTCAGCTTGCTACTCTCTACATGGCCAGAATTGTTTCACTTCACGGTATTCCACTGGTTATCAGTTCAGACCGTGGCAGCTTATTCACTTCAAGGTTTTGGGCGAGTTTCCAAGAAGCTATGGGAACTCATCTGTCGTTCAGTACTGCGTTTCATCCTCAGTCGCAAGGACAGGTTGAACGTGTCAACCAAGTTCTCGAATACATGCTTCGAGCTTGTGTAATATCATTCGGCAAGAAATGGGAGGAATCTCTTCCATATGCCGAGTTCTCTTATAATAATAGCTACCAAGCTAGTCTGAAGATGTCCCCCTTCAAAGTGCTATATGGACGAAAGTGTCGAACCCCTCTGAACTGGTCAGAAACGGGGGAACGTCCACTCTTCGGTCCGGATATTATCCAACAGGCCGAAGAACAAGTTCGCATTATTCGCGAGAATCTCAAGACTGCTCAGTCACGTCAGAAAAGTCAGTATGACCGTCATCACCAAGACATGGTCTATCAACCTGGCGAAAAGGCTTATCTTCGAGTTACACCAATGAAGGGTGCTCACCGCTTCGGGATTAAGGGCAAGCTAGCTCCTCGCTATATCGGTGCCTTCACTATTCTCGAAAGGCGTGGAAAAGTGGCATATCAACTGGAGCTTCCGCCGAACCTTTCTCAGGTTCACGATGTGTTCCATGTGTCACAACTCCGCCGTTGCTTTAAGGATCCAATCCGAGCAGTGGATCATGAAGTGCTTGAATTGCAACAGGACCTCTCCTATAAAGAGCATCCGGTCCGCATTCTCGACCAAGCTGAACGCCGCACACGTCAGAAGGCGATCAAGTTCCTCAAAGTCCAGTGGTCGAATCACTCTGAAGACAAAGCCACTTGGGAACGCGAGGACCGCCTGCGTGATGAATACCCCGCACTGTTTCCTTCTACCTCCTGTGAGCCGCCACCTCCCCTCCTCCCTTTCTCTGCTCACCACGCTTCGCCGTCCTGCCCCGCCCCCGCCGGCCACCGTGACCCCCCTGCCCTTGCTCGCGCGCCTGCGCACATCGCCGCGCACACCGCGTCCGGTCCCCGTGGTGCTGCACCTCCGCCTGCCTCTCTGATGTGCCCGCGCGCCCCGCCGCGGCCTCGTCCCCTCGCCACTCGCCCCACTCACCCCTGCCGGCGCCTGCTTCTTGCGCCGGCCGCCTTTGCCTTGCCGCGTCGCCCGCTCGCCGGTGCACCGGCGCCCACGCCCGCCAGCCGCCCCGTCGGGTGCGCCCCTGCGAGGGCCATCGCCCGTTCGGGCTGCACCCGATACCCGCACGCCCGCAAAGGCCCCTAGGGCCTATGACGAACGGGGCCCACGCCCAAAACAAAAATGTTTTAAAAAAAGAAGAGAATTAAAAATAATAATAATTAATAAAAAATAATTAATTAATTAATTAATTAATTAACTTAATTAATTGTGTTTAACTAACCTAATCAATTAACTAAACTAATTAAACCTGTTTAGTTAGTCATAGACAATGACAGTAGGACCCACATGTCAGTTTGACTAGGTCAACTGACTAGTTGACCGCTGACACAATAATGACGTCATGCTGACATCACAAGTCACTGTTTTGGATAATTCGGATGAAAAAAAATTAAATTAATTCTAGAAAATAGGTAAATCTTTAAAAATTAATATAAAGTAAACCATAACTCGAATTAAATTATTTTCAACATGAAAGTTGCTCAGAACGACGAGACGAATCCGGATACGCAACCCGTTCGTCCGCCACGCATCCCTAGCATAGCGAACACGCAACTTTTCCCCTCCGACTCCTCTGCCCAAAAACGCGAAACACCGGGGATAATTTCCCGGATGTTCCTCCCCCTCATCGGTACCACCTCGTAACGCGTTAGGGCACACCTAGCATCACGCTTTGTCATGTCATGCATCCTCATGCATTTGTTTGCATTATATTTATTGTTTCTTCCCCCTCTTCTCTTGCTAGACATCGAGACCAACGCCGCTGCTACCCAGTACGACTACGGTGTTGACGACCCCTCTCTCTTGCCAGAGCAACCAGGCAAGCCCCCCCTTTGATCACCAGATATCGCCTACTCTTTTCTCTACTGCTTGCATTAGAGTAGTGTAGCATGTTACTGCTTTCCTTTAATTCTATTCTGATGCATAACCTGTCCTTTCTACTACTGTTGTTACCTTTACCTGCAATCCTAATGCTTAGTATAGGATGCTAGTTTATCATCAATGGCCATACATTCTTGTCCGTCTGCCATGCTATATTATCCAGCCGTGATCACTCGGGAGGTGATCACGGGTATATACTATATACTTTATACATGATACATGTGGTGACTAAAGACGGGTCGGCTTGTGGAGCACCCGCGAGTGATTCACGGATTGGGGGCTGAAAGGACCTTTGTCCCAACGGCCCTCTGTGTGGATCTTTGTGGCGAAGCGACAGGGCAGGTTGTGACCACCTAGGAGAGAGGTGGGCCTGGCCCTGGTCGGTGTTCGCGGATACTTAACACGTTTAACGAGATCTTGGTATTTGATCTGAGTCTGGCTACTGGCCTATACGCACTAACCATCTACGCGGGGACAGTTATGGGCACTTGACGTCGTGGTATCAGCCGAAGCCTTCGTGACGTCAGCGACTGAGTGGCGCGCGCCGGATTGGACCGTAAGCCTGCTCTTGTATTAAGGGGGCTAGTTCTGCTTCCGGCCGCGTACGCAACGTGCAGGTGTGCAATGGGCGATGGGCCCAGACCCCTGCGCGATAGGATTTAGACCGGCGTGCTGACCTCTCTGTTGTGCCTAGGTAGGGCTGCGACGTGTTGATCTTCCGAGGCCGGGCATGACCCAGGAAAGTGTGTCTGGCCAAATGGGATCGAGCGTGTTGGGATATGTGGTGCACCCCTGCAGGGAAGTTAATCTATTCGAATAGCCGTGATCTTCGGTAACAGGACGACTTGGAGTTGTACCTTGACCTTATGATAGCTAGAACCGGATACTTAATAAAACACACCCTTCCAAGTGCCAGATACAACCGGTGATCGCTCTCTCACAGGGCGACGAGGGGAGGATCATCGGTTAGGATTATGCTATACGATGCTACTTGGAGGTCTTCAGTCTACTCTCTTCTACATGCTGCAAGACGAGGCTGCCAGAAGCGTAGTCTTCGAAAGGACTAGCTATCCCCCCTTATCCCGGCTTTCTACAGTTCAATCCACATATAATAGCCTTATTCCAGTTGATACCAATGCATACATATGTAGTGTAGCTCCTTGCTTGCGAGTACTTTGGATGAGTACTCACGGTTGGTTTCTCCTTCTCTTCCCTCTATCCTTTCTACCTGGTTGTCGCAACCAGATGCTGGAGCCCAGGAGCCAGGCGCCACCATCGACGACAACTCCTACTACACCGGAGGTGCCTACTACTACGTGCTGCCCGCTGACGACGACCAGGAGTAGTTAGGAGTATCCCAGGCAGGAGGCCTGCGCCTCTTTCGATCTGTATCCCAGTTTGTGCTAGCCTTCTTAAGGCAAACTTGTTTAACTTATGTCTGTACTCAGATATTGTTGCTTCCGCTGACTCGTCTATGATCGAGCTCTTGTATTCGAGCCCTCGAGGCCCCTGGCTTGTAATATGATGCTTGTATGACTTATTTTATTTGTAGAGTTGTGTTGTGATATCTTCCCGTGAGTCCTTGATCTCGATCGTACACATTTGCGTGCATGATTAGTGTACGGTCAAATCGGGGCCGTCACACCGTCCAGAGTGCTCGTCATGATCAATGACAAGCACTTTTTTGACGGTACTTCCGCCGCTCTCCGTGCGAGGAAGAGGTTCGTCGTAGACCACCATGTTGGTTGGGAACATGTCAAGTGACGTGGTGTCGGAGTCGACCAGCATCGAATCGGTGGAGCCTACGGACTCCAAGTCCCCAGCTGGCTCGCTGGCAACGTGGAGTTGATCGAGGAGGCCCACAAGGAGGCTCTTGGGGCCACCCGTGCCTGCGTCGGATGCGGGCTCGTCGGAGAGGCGGACCTCGTCAACAAGATCGGCGAGGCAACTGGCTGCGACGGCGATTTCAGCGCCATGCAGCGCGTCGGCGCAGACTCCGTCCGGCGTGCCGGGCTGGCTGCGCTCGCCAGGGAGAAAAAGGGTTCCCGTCGAGAACAGGTCTCTGGACGACGGTGCACCAGGCCCCACAGTGGGCGCCAAATGTCGGGGGTTGGGTGTGACATATGCCAATGGATGGCTTATCATGGTGGGGGCAAGTAGAACGTCGCCGGTGCCTGGAAACGGGATGAGGCGTAGACACGAACGCCGGCGTACTTTACCCAGGTTCGGGGCTCTCCTAGGAGAAAACACCCCTAGTCCTGCTCTGCGGGGTCTCCGCATGATCACTAAGGCAAAGTGAGTACAAATGCACTCCTCGAGCTGTATCTGTGGATAGGAGAAGGCAGGGCTAGCTCTCTCCTTTCTCTAAGGTCTGGTCTAGTTCTAATGAATCAGAACCCCTTGCATGGGTGTCCTGGGGGGTTTATATAAGCCTACCCCCAGGGGTACAATGGTAAACTGTATGGACGTAGGGCCCAGCTGTCAGTCTCTTCACCTGCGGGCCCTCCTGCCGACTGCTGGGGCCCACCGATTGGTGGGCCCTGCCGACTGGTCGGGTACGGAGCCGACAGGCCGCACCCGCTGCTGGCGGGTCCTACCGGCTGCTGATCACTGTAGCCATGCCTCTAATGATGCAGGCTTGGTCATGGGGTCGTGGCTACAGTCCTGCCGCATGGCAGGCGATTACTGTAGCCACTCCCCGTCTCGTCCGGTTAATGGCGTGTGGGACCCATGGGAGGGGTAGGCCGACTTCCGCGGGCCGGCTCCCTACGGGTCCGACTGGTGGCGCCTTTGCCGTCTTCTAGACTCTCACTGACTGGTAGGGCCCGTCTTCCGTGGATCGTACTGTCAGACCGTCGTGGGTACATGACTCCACCCACTGTTGCTGGCGTCAGTGATGGCATGGAAACAGTGCTGTGCCAGACGGAGATCTCCGCTGGTACAGCGCACTGTGCCCTGGCCATCCCCCGGAAAAGGGGAGGGAGTGGGCTTCACTGCCGCCACGCCCTGTCCCATCCCCCCTGATGAGGACATGGGCTTTGCGGGTGTCATGGGCCGACTTCCCGTGGTCGGCGACTCCAGAAGCCGCCAGTCGGAGTCGGCCGGTCTCGATCTCATCTGTAGGACTCGGACGCTTATGGGCAGCCGGCTGTTCCTCCAGCCGCCCTCCTGAAGTCAGCACTTCGTCCGTTGTCTTGAGGGGCGCAGTCAGCCCCGATGTCTTGAAAGGTTATGGGCCTCGGGTTAGCCTACCCGTGGCCCATTACTCCAACATGATTCTTTCGCCAGTATTTTTTATTAATTCCAAAACGTGTCTCCGTGGATTTTCAGGTCATTCCGAGAACTTCTATTTCTGCACAAAAATAACACCATGGCAATTCTGCTGAAAACAACGTCGGTCCGGGTTAGTTCCATTCAAATCATGCAAGTTAGAGTCCAAAACAAGGGCAAAAGTGTTTGGAAAAGTAGATATGTTGGAGACGTATCAGTTACGGACCCAGTCCGTGTAGTTGCTACCATCATCTTTCAACTTAGCTTTCTCTAGGAACACATTAAAATTCAGGGGAATGGTAGCTCAGGCCATTGATCTACAACTTAGATATGCAAAACTATAAGACTAAGTTCATGATAAATTTAAGTTCAATTAATCAAATTAGTAAAGAACTCCCACTTAAATAAACATCACTCAAGTTATTCCAATCATCACGTGAGATGGGGTAGTCATCAATGGTGAACATCTCTATGTTGATCATACCTACTATATGACTCACGTTCGACCTTTCGGTCTCCAGTGTTGCGAGACCATGTCTGTACATGCTAGGCTCGTTAAGTTTAACCTAAGTATTCCGCATGTGCAAAACTGTCTTACACCCATTATATGTGAACATAGAGTCTATCACACCCGATCATCACGTGGTGCTTCAAAACGATGAACTTTGGCAACGGTGCATACTCGGGGAGAACACTTTTATCTTGAAATTTAGTGAAGGGATCATCTTATAATGCTACCGCCGTTCTAAGGAAAATAAGATGCATAAAAGATAAACATCACATGCAATCAAAATATGTGACATGATATGGCCATCATCATCTTGTGCTTTTGATCTCCATCTCCAAAGCATCGTCATGATCTCCATCATCACGGGCTCGACACCTTGATCTCCATCGTTGCGTCGGGGTCGTCACATCAACTATTGCTTCTACAACTATTGCTAATGCATAGCGATAAAGTAAAGCAATTACATGGCGCTTGTATTTCATACAATAAAGAGACAACCCTAAGGCTCCTATCGGTTATCGATATTACAAAACATGATCATCTCATACATCAACATCAACATATATCACATCATATATTGACCATATCACATCACAACATGCCCTGCAAAAAACAAGTTAGACATCCTCTAATTTGATGTTGCAAGTTTTATGTGGCTGCTACGGGCTTCTAGCAAGAACTGTTCTTAACTATGCAAAAACCACAACAGTGATTCATCAAGTTTGCTGTTTTAACCTTTTTCAATGACCGGTCATAGTCAAATTCGATTCAACTAAAGTAGGAGAAACAGACACCCGCCAGCCACCTTTATGCAAAACTAGTTGCATGTCACTTGGTGGAACCGGTCTCATGTGCGTGGACATGTAAGGTTGGTTTGGGCCGCTTCATCCCACAATACCGCTGAATCAAAATAAGACGTTGGTGGTAAGCAGTATGACTATCACCGCCCACAAATCTTTGTGTTCTACTCGTGCATATCACCTATGCATAGACCTGGCTCGGATGCCACTGTCGGGGAACGTTACATGGAAAACAAAAAATTCTACGCACACGCAAGATCTATCCATGGAGATGCATAGCAATGAGAGGGGAGAGTGTGTCTACGTACCCTCGTAGACCGTAAGAGGAAGCGTTCAGTAACGCGGTTGATGTAGTCGAACTTCTTCGTGATCCAATCGATCGAGTACCGAACATACGGCAGCTTCACGTTCAGCACAAGTTCAGCTCGGTGACGTCCACGCCTTCTTGATCCAGCAAGGCGGCGAGGTAGTGGATGAGTTCCGGCAGCACGATGGCGTTTCTTTTTAGTCTGCATATAAGATTTGGTCAAATTCAAACTTTATAAAGTTTGACCAACTTTGTTAAAAATATATCACCATCTACAATACTAAAGCTATATGGTATGAAAATTAATTTCATGATGCATCTAACAATATTGCTCTCATATTGTGAATCTTGATATTTACTTCTATAAACTTAGTCAAAGTTGACAAAGTTTGACTTTGACCAAATCTTATATGCAGAGTAAAAAGAAACGGAGGGAGTATATATAGGTGGGGGGAAGAGGGGAGAGGCCAAGGGGCGCCTGATGTCTACTACGCAACTTTATTCTTATAGACACGTGTTGGGCCTCCAAGCGTAGAGTTTTGTAGGACAGTAGCATTTTCCCCTCAAGTGGATGACCTAAGGTTTATCAATCCGTGGGAGGCATATGATGTAGATGGTCTCTCTCAAACAACCCTGCAACCAAATAATAAAAAGTCTATTGTGTCCCCAACACACCAAATACAATGATAATTTGTATAGGTGCACTAGTTCGGCGAAGAGATGGTGATACAAGTGTAATATGGATAGTAGATATTGATTTTTGTAATAAGAACAATAAAAAACAACAAGGTAGCAATTGATAAAACGGAGCACAAACAGTATTGCAATGCTTGAAAATGAGGCCTAGGGTCCATACTTTCGCTTGTGCAATCTATCAATAGTGCTAATATAATTGGATCATATAACCACCCCTCAAAGTGCGATGAAGAATCACTCCAAAGTTCCTATCTATTGGAGAACATAAGAAGAAATCGTTTGTAGGGTACGAAACCACCTCGAAGCTATTCTATCCGATCGATCTATCCAAGAGTTCGTACTAAAATAATAGCAAATAATTTCAGATTCATAATACTAAATCCAACACAAAGAACTTCAAAGAGTGCCCCAAGATTTCTACCGGAGAAACAAAGACAAGAACGTGCATCAACCCCTATGTGTAGATTACCCCAATGTCACCTCGGGAATCCGCGAGTTGAGTACCAAAACATATATCAAGTGAATCAAAATAATACCCCATTGTCACCACGAGTATTCATTTGCAAGACATATATCAAGTGCTCACAAATCCATAAAAGTGTTCAATCCGATAAAAGGAAATCTCAAAGGGAAACTCAATTCATCACAAGATAGAGAGGGGAAAACTCCATATGATCCGACTATATTAACAAAGCTCTCGATACATCAAGATCGTGACATCTCAAGAACACGAGAGAGAGAGAGAGATTAAACACATAGCTTCTGGTACAAACCCTCAGTCCTGAGGGTGGACTACTCCCTCCTCATCGTGGTGGCTGCCAGGATCATGAAGATGGCCACCGGTGATGATTCCCCCCTCCGGAAGGGTGCCAAAACGGGGTCTAGGTTGGTTTTCGGTGGCTACAGAGCCTTGCGGCGGTGGAACTTCTGATCTAGGGTTAACCCCAAGGGTTTTTGGAATATTTTTGATGTTATAGGGCAAAGAGGGGGTGCGGGAGGCCACCGAGGTGGGCACAGCCCACCTGGCCCTGGTGGGTTGTGCCCTCCTTGGGGCACCCCTAGGTACTGCTCTAGCCCATCGAGAGTGTTCTGGTCCATAGAAATCCATAGAAAGTTTCACGGTGCTTGTACTCCGTTTGATATTGATTTCCTGCGATGTAAAAAACAAGCAAAAAAACAACAACTGGCACTGGGCATTGGGTCAATAGGTTAGTCCCAAAAAATGATATAAAGTTGCTATAAAATGATTGTAAAACATCCAAGAATGATAATAAAACATCATGAGTACTTCATAAACTATAGATACGTTGGAGATGTATCATCGCCCCAAGTTGGGCCGAATCCTACTTGGGCTCCTGCCCTTGGCCATGCGCCCCTCCATATTTGTCGGAGGGGGGAAGGAAAGGGGGGAGAGGGAAGGAAGGGGGAGGCCAAATCCCCCCTTTCCTTTCTCCCACTTGGCCGACTGCCATAAGGGGTTGTGCCAGCCCCTTGTGGGCTGGTGTGCTCCCCTCTAATGGCCCAATAGGCCCATTACCCTCCCGGCGGTATCCGGTACCCCCTTCAGTATTCCGATGACTACCTGGTACACTCCGAAACACTTCCGGTGTCCGAATACCATCGTCCTATATATCAACCTTTACCTCCGGGCCATTTCAGAGCTCCTTGTCTTGTCCGTGATCTCATCCGGGACTCTGAACAACATTCTATCACCAAATCATATAACTCATATAACACTATGTCGTCAATGAACGTTAAGCGTGCGGACCCTACGGGTTCGAGAACTATGTAGACATGACCGAGACACCTCTCCCGTCAATAACTAATAGCAGAACCTAGATGCCCATATTAGCTCCTACATATTCTACGAAGATATTTATCGATCGGAACTTATGACAACATACGTAATTCCCTTTGTCCATTAGTATGTTACTTGCCCGAGATTCGATCGTCGATATCTTCATACCTAGTTCAATCTCATTACCAGCAAGTCTCTTTACTCGTTCTGTAATACATCATCTTGCAACTGACTTCTTAGTCACTATGCTTGCAAGGCTTCTTACAATGTGTATTACCGATAGGGCCCAGAGATACCTGTCCGATACTCGGAGTGACAAATCCTAATCTTTATCTATGCCAACTCAACAAACACCTTCGGAGATACCTGTAGAGCATCTTTATGATCACCCAGTTATGTTGTGACGTTTGATAGCACACAAGGTATTCCTCTGGTATCCGGGAGTTGCATAATCTCATAGTCGAAGGAATATGTAGTTGACATTAAGAAAGCAATAACAATAAACTGAACGATCAATATGCTATATGCTAGGCTAACGGATGGGTTTTGTCCATTACATCATTCTCCTAATGATGCGATCCCATTATCAAATGACAACACATGTCCATGGTTAAGAAACCTTAACCATCTTTGATCAACGATCTAGTCTAGTAGAGGCTTACAAGGGACACTGTATTTTGTTTATGTATTCACACATGTATTTAACTTTCCGATCAATACAATTCTAGCATGAATAATAAACCTTTATCATGAATAAGGAAATATAAAATAACAACTTTATTATCGCCTCTAGGGCATATTTCCTTTAGAGCCATTGCTCCGACATCCACATCATCCCTGATACGTCTCAAATGTATGTTTAATTTTTGATTTCATGTCATTATAATATCACTTTTGAATACTTTTTATAACATTTCATATTATTTTTCTGTACTAGCCTATTAATTCAGTGTTTACAACTAGTTGTTGTTTTTATTGCGTGTTTTTAGTTTTTCAAAAAATCCATATCTATGGAGGTAAAAAAAACTAAGGATTTAACATGATTTTTTTGTGACTAGAATATTCTAGAAAGTGTTGAGACATGCCGAGGGCCTAGCTAGGGGCCCCATGCGGCCAGAGGCTGACCCGCATGTGGGGTGACCGCATGGACCCCTTGGCCAACAAGTTTATTTTCTAAGGAGATCCAGCCTAGAGGCCTGCTCTGGCACACTACTGGGAGGGCGGGTGTCGTGGATTTTTCACGGCAAATGTCCTTAGTATGAGGACTTAGTTGTGAGGCCAACGCATCTATGTGGTAGCTTGAGAGGGTTGAGTGGGACGAGATACGCGAGGTTTTTACCCAGGTTCGGCCCCTCACGGTGGAGGTAAAAGCCTATATCCTGCTTCATTGATATTGATGATGATGAACATGATTACAAGGGTGCTCTATCTCGAGAGCTATAAACTTGTTTGTCTAACCCTAATCTATCCAACTCGTGAAACTTGTCCCTCTTGGGGTGCCCTGCCCCTCCTTATATAAGTTAGAGGGGTAGGTACATGTGGAGTCCTAGTAGGACTAGGACTATTCTATCTTTCATTACAAGCCGGATACAAGCTCGGGTCTTGCTTCCTGGTAAGGGAAATATTCCTTATGCCCTTCATCTTAAGCCAGCCCACCATAGCACGAGTCGGTCTTCCACAAATCGCCTTCTGGGCCTCCAGGTCTTGTCGCTCTTCTGTCCCGCCTGCCGGGTCACTAATGAACCGCCATCCCTGGGCGGGTTACTAGTCAGTCGCCGGGTCAGGGCAGGTCACCAGTGAGTCACCAAGTCCGGCCGGGTCATACATCCGGCCGGGTTACACCACGGGGTATATCCCCGACATTAGCCCCCAGTTTAATTTGAATTTATCCATGTTAAACTCATCCTGCAAAATAAACACAAGAACATATTTGACAGGTTGCACTCCGGGTTAAAAGTTCTTGTAAGCCGGCACCTGATCATCCTTAAGTCCTTGTCACTTCCTTCTTCTGGAAAGTCTAGGTCAATAGACCAGCTTCATAATCAATTTGCTGACATTGGCTTGTCACAGAAATATTGTGAAGAATAATTCATTTCATTCAGCTCCCAAAGCTTAACAAAAATATTGGTCCTGAATACTCATCTGATTTTCAGCCGGCTTGAAGATGTAGAACTTGCTGGTTTATCATTGCCAGAATTGTCGGTTTGTACATATTGATGGCACGAGATCATAATTGTTGCTAACATCAAGCTTGAAAGCGTACCTCCCTTATATGCATATCACTTGTAGCCCCCAAGTCTTAAGAAGAAATCCAGGTTGTTCATCTCAATCACTAGTCAAAACTGAATATTCCACATATGTAGCCCCCAAGTGTCGGGTTGTCATGCTTGCAGCAACCTGGGACTTGTAATTGCCTTATGCTTATAAAAACTTCAACCAGTGTAGCCCCCAAGGGCCGGCTCAGTAAGATAATACTGAGCTGGTACTTTATATATACTTCATTGAAAATAACATCATATGATGTAGTCTCCATCGTAGGGCTTGAACCCACGTCCACAAGGTTAAGAGCTTTGTGCTTTACCAACTGAGCAATGGACCCTTCAATATAATGGATTTAGCTTGTGTACTTTGAATTTTTGAAAGGAGCAATTGGTAGCCCCCAAGGGCCGGCTCATTACGATGTGATGAGTCGAGTCTTCAATAAAGCAAGTAAAAAATGACCTTGCATTAGCCCCCAAGTGCCATGGTGCATGCTGGCAGTGACATGGGACTTGCATATTTAATGTAATCTCAACTTGAATAATGTAGCCCCCAAGTGCCGGGTCGTAAACCTGCAGCGACTCGGGACTATCCCTTCCATCGTAGAATAAATCATATCCATTGATAAAATAATAGCCATTGCGCTGAAGCGACTTTGAAAACCTCAATCATAATACTGGCTATCGATAACCATAATAAAAATCCAGCCATGTTGGCTATTCAAGATTTGAATAATATAATCTGGTATGAAAACCTCAATCATTCAATATCATCATGATAATCCAGCCAAGTTTGGCTATTAAAGATTTGAATACCTTATCGGTTGACAAGTAAATCTAGAGTTTATATACCTGATGGCTCTTGGCCGATGGGGACTTAATGCGCATCCATTGTAATCCAGGATTTTTTTAACCCCACAGCTTATAGCCTTTGTGACAATCAATAATTGATAACCCTTTTGAAACACCAATTTCAATTTTTGATGATGGGCTTGAACTTAAACGTTTATATAAGTCATAGCTCTACAAATCCTGCACAGAGTTTAAACAACATATGCCCCGACGACTTAACGTCAAAAGCCAGGGCGGGTAACAACCCAAACATAATAGAGTCTTATGTAATTATGGAAAAAACTAGCATTAAGGCCATTCAAGCCGAAACATACTGGCAATTTAAAGTTAAAGGCCAAGGCAGGTTATCAAACCTCGCATATTCATATAACCAGGAGAACATACCTGTAGGATTGATTTATACTACCGGCTTACATTACCATAGCTAGTGGAGGTATAAGCGCATGATACCAATGGCGCAATCCAAAATATACTGGCGACTTAACATCCACAACCAGGGCGGGTTATCAAACCTCGCATATTCATCCAACAATTTAAAAATATACCTGGAAGATTGGCTCAAATTGCCGGTTGTAGATTAATATCGTGGTGATGCCTTGATAATTATAATACGGAGGTAGTATTAACTCGGAGTCATGAAATATCATCATTTTGATTGCTCAAGGCAAAATATCCTGGCATCTTTGCTCAATGATGAGTCATATAATCAAGGCTACGTGGCCTGTGAAATTAGTTCATACCGCCGACTTGATATGCCACATGCAGTAATTAAGGGTAACAGCCCAAAGATGTAGAGCACAATGCCCTATCCACAAATTCATACTGCCGGCTTATCATGCCGCATGCAGTAAGGGTAACAGCCCAAAGCTTAGAGCACAGAACTGCAAGCACATAATCATGACACACTGGCGACTTAATCGTCCAAAGCCAGGCCGGGTTAACAAACACCGGATAGATTTATATATGAACCGTAAGGCAACATAGCCCTCATCGGTTTTCAACCATGTATTAACATGTCACAAAAGATGAACCTCAAAAAATGTTCAAATCAAATATAAATCTAAAGACAAAAACAAGGCTTTCACAGGCTGCCAAACCTTCAAATCAAGTGCTTTCAAAGGGCCGCACAACCACTGAGTTAAACCTTCATGCAACCTTATAAGCTAGGCCTCACATGACCAATCGTTGTTTTAACTTTGACAAGTTCAGGGTCTGTATAAGATTGACTGTCAAAAGTACGGCGAGTCATTCCAGTCAATCTGGGCGGAGTGGCAGACTTAAAAAGGCAGGATAACCCGGGTTTTTAGGTGAATACACCTGGCTTCCAAGCCTATTACAAGGGTCATAAAAACTCTTGTCCATTGAACAAAGAGCCCCCAAGTAATATTTCATTCCAGGCATACAAGCCGGATCAATAGGGTAATCATAGCTATGCTCAATGAGCAGGAAGCCCCCAAGTATTTGGTAATTATGGCGTACAAGCCGGATCAAGAGGGTAAGCATAGCTATGCGCAGTGAGCAGGAAGCCCCCAAGTGACCATAATAAGATGATTCCATAATGCAGGATACCCATGTTTGAAGCGAGCATCATGGCACCAAGTTCTCTTTGGCAACCTTTAATTTTTCTTGGAACTCGATCTTGCAAGAGATGAATTCTTTTTGAACTGGAATTTCTAACCGGATATTGAGAGCTTCAAATCTTTGTGAGAGACAGATTTCCCTTGAGCCAGATTTTAAACCGGATATTGAGAGCTTTAGCACTTTGTGGGAGACAGGTTTCTCTTGAATCGGATTTTGAACCGGAATCCTTCTTTTTAAGCCGGAAATTTTCTAACGGCCTTTAAATATTCGCCAATAAGGCAGTAGCCTCTGGGGCTGGGTTATTTTCCCCTCCAATGATCCAGAGTTCTTGAACTCATTGAAACCAGCCAATTCTGCTGAGTCATGACATTGTAGCCCCCGAGTCTCAAGAAGACTCGAGGAGCTGGCTTGAGATGCATCATACTTGGTGGTGATATAAACCGGCACATAGTTGAACAGCGGAACACTGTAATTTATGTAAACCAGAAGCTTGAAGCAAGTTGATGATCTTCGCAACATTCATTTATACTCCTAGTATGAGTTATTCAATAAACTCCGTGACATGACAGTCACCTTTGCAGTAGACAATTTGTCCCGCATTAAAGAATTTGCAATCCAGAGTAATTTCTCTTTTAAAGAAAGCAATATGTAATATAAAAATATACTGGAAGGATTTCATCTGATATGTCAGGCCAGAAATCATCCACCGTAGAGTTGATGATCACCAGGGTGAAGCTGAAATCAGTCACGGCCGAGTCGACCACGGGAGCGGATAGATGAGCCGGCTGTGGCGTTGTAAGCCAGCGCGGACGGGCGAGGCAATCGCAGGCGTGGTAAGCCGCGCACACGGGCGAATCAACCATGTCATATTGATGTAAATTGGGCCGTAAAAATAGTGGTTTGCACACATATTCATCGAGCATCATGGCACGGTCAGATACTAGCACATGATAATGGTGGCGCGAGCTATACATCCATGACACGACCATCGCTCTCGCAGTGAACAATTTTCCTGCATAAACAATATTATAGACCAAGGCAAAGATAAACTGTTCTTTGACAAAAACAATATGTGCTAATAAAACAAATTTAGATGGATATCACCTGATATGTCTTTTGGACAACGTGACTGCATAGCAATTTGATCAAATGATGGCCTTGACAGCCAAACAAATAACCATGCATCCATCCAGTTTTTAAATGGGTCGTGTCCCTCATTCTTGCGGACTCTGGTCTCCGATGAATTTATTGTATATCATCCAGCGCTATCTCTTTGCATCGACCACCAGGAGCAGCACATGGGTGTCCTGCTTAATCAACCAAGGTAGTCCCAGCATTAATTCTCCATCATTATTTTTAATATTGCATGCTCATCTTTGGTTGATTGCACTAGATCGTCAAGAGGAATATTCTCCTCTAGTCTCGAGGCAATCATCACAAATAAACAATGCTTTCATGACAACGCGGAGAGTAGCAACACAAGTAGACACCTTGACGATTTGAACTTTCACTTGCAACCTTAGGACCTGATCTTTGGTGACTTTGCAATACCGCACAAAAATCACTAAATCAGTAGGTCAACGCGGTACATCACAGGCGATGCTCAAAGCAGGAGTCCCGACTTGGCGCGGCAGTGACACGCAACAGAAGCAACAACGGCGGCTGGGTCACCGGGAAACTTGAGGCGCTGGACAGGTCAACTGATGCGCGGGGGGCGGAATGATGCAGCAGCAGGCGACTTGGCAGCTCGAGGTGCAACAGCAGCGAGGTGGACCGCCGAATTGCAGCAGAAGAGGCGGCTCAGAAGCGAAGCTAGTCCAGCGATTCAGAGTGGAGGTGTGGCATGCCTGAGAAGGCTGGCATCAGGCCAGAATCGAGCAGAGGAGGATGGCTCGAGGGAGGCCGCAGTAGAGGTGAACCGTGGCGGAGAGTCGCCGAGGCCGCTGGAACAGAAGCACTCAACGTCCCGATGTCGCGGTTGAGGTTGGTCGAGTCGAAGACGACGGCTCAGAGGCAGCTGCCGCGGCGATTCATCGGGCAAGGAGATGGAGGCAGGCCGGTTCTAGCACCAATGGCGACTCGGCGGCGGAGGCTGAAGCCAGCCGCAGAGGAGGACGACCGACAGAGCAACGGCGGCTCGATAATGGAATCGATTTCCGAATCATGGGCTGTTTCCCACTTTTTTTAACTTCCCATGTAAATCCAAATGATGGCTGTTGTTCTGGTCCTTTTTTGGCCATAACGATCGGCTTCAAATTTTTATTGTATTTACTCTCGTCAGCCGCCCTGGATGCGATTTTACTTCATGCATAGTTTCCTTTTAGAGAATACAAAACAAGAATCTGTCCTCAAGCGACTCGGTGGCCGCCTATGAGGTATTGCAGCGGAGAACTTTTGTCCGTCTCGGTGATACACTGAAAATTGATCCGGTTTCGACGGATCATCCGATCACAGCAACGCGCATCATGCAACCCTAACTTTTCTTCAACTCAAATCTGGTACTACCAGATCCAAGGTAAATCCTGTGTGATTGTTTCGTATCGGTTCTTCTTCATCCGGCTGACCGCGAGCTTCTCGATCCATGAAGAAATCCCTTCAAGAACTCATCACCACCGTGCATAGGCCCCACGATGGGCGCCAACTTCGTGGATTTGTCACGGCAGATGTCCTTAGTATGAGGACTTAGTCGTGAGGCCAACACATCTATGTGGTAGCTTGAGAGGGGTTGAGTGGGATGAGAGACGCGAGGTTTTTACCCAGGTTCACCCCCTCACAGTGGAGGTAAAAGCCTACATCCTGCTTCATTGATATTGATGATAATGAACATGATTACAAGGGTGCTCTATCTCGAGAGCTATAAACTTGTTTGTCTAACCCTAATTTATCCAACTCGTGAAACTTCTCCCTCTTGGGGTGCCCTGCCCCTCCTTATATAAGTTAGAGGGGCAGGTTACATGTGGAGTACTAGTAGGACTAGGACTATTCTATCTTTCATTACAAGCCGGATACAAGCCCGGGTCTTGCTTCCTTGTAAGGGAAATATTCCTTATGCCCTTCATCTTAAGCCGGACCACCATAGCATGAGCCGACCTTCCATGAACCGCCTTCTGGGCCTCCAAGTCTTGTCAGTTTTCTGACCCACCTGTCGGCTCACTAATGAACCGCCAGCCTTGGGCGGGTTACTAGTCAGTCGCGGGTCAGGGCAGGTCACCAGTGAGTCTCCAAGTCCGGGTCATACATCCGGCCGGGTTACACCATGGGGTATATCCCCGACAGCGGGGGTGAAGGAAATATGCCCTAGAGGCAATAATAAAGTTGTTATTTTATATTTCCTTATTCATGATAAAGGTTTATTATTCATGCTAGAATTGTATTGATCGGAAACCTAAATACATGTGTGAATACATAAACAAACACCGTGTCCCTAGTGAGCCTCTACTTGACTAGCTGGTTGATTAAATATGGTTAAGGTTTCCTAACCATGGACATGAGTTTTCATTTGATAATGTGATCACATCATTAGGAGAATGATGTGATGGACAAGACCCGTCCGTTAGCTTAGCATAATGATAATTCAGTTTTATTGCTATTGCTTTCTTCATGTCAAATACATATTCCTTTGACTATGAGATTATGCAACTCCCGGATACCGGAGGAATGCCTTATGTGCTATCAAACGTCACAACATAGCTGGGTGATTATAAAGATGCTCTACAGGTATCTCCGAAGGTGTTTGTTGGGTTGGCATATATCGAGATTAGGATTTATTACTCCGAGTATCAGAGAGGTATCTCTGGGCCCTATCGGTAATACGCATCATAAGCTTGCAAGCAAACGACTAAGGAGTTAGTCACGAGGTGATGTATTACGGAACGAGTAAAGAGACTTGTCGGTAACGAGATTGAACTAGGTATGAAGATACGGACGATCGAATCTCGGGCATGTAACATACCGACAAACAATGGGAATAATGTATGTTGTCATAACGGTTCGACCGATAAAGATCTTCGTAGAATATTTAGGAGCCAATATGGGCATCGAGGTTCCGCTATTGGTTATTGACCAGAGAGGTGTCTCGGTCATGTCTACATAGTTCTCGAACCCGTAGGGTCCGCATGCTTAACATTTGAGGACGATATTGTATTATATGAGTTATGTGATTTGGTGATCGAATGTTGTTCGGAGTCCCGCATGAGATCACGGACATGATGAGGAGTATAAAAATGGTCGAGAGGTGAAGACTGATATATAGGTCGATAGTATTCAGACACCGGAAGTGTTCCGGAGGGTACCGTGTACATATCGGGTCACCGGAAGGGGTTCTGGGCACCCCGAGCAAAAGTTATGGCCCTAATGGGCCAAGAGGGGAAGGAAATATGCCCTAGAGGCAATAATAAAGTTGTTATTTTATATTCCTTATTCATGATAAATGTCTATTATTCATGCTAGAATTGTATTGACCGGAAACCTTAATACATGTGTGAACACATAGACAAAACACTGAGTCCCTAATGAGCCTCTACTTGACTAGCTCGTTGATCAAATATGGTTAAGGTTTCCTAACCATGAACATGAGTTGTCATTTGATAACGGGATCACATCATTAGGAGAATGATGTCATGGACAAGACCCATCTGTTAGCTTAGCATATTGATCGTTTAGTTTTATTGCTATTGCTTTCTTCATGTCATATACATGTTCCTTTAACTATGAGATTATGCAACCCCCGGACACCGGAGGAATACTTTGTGTGCTATCAAACATCACAACGTAACTGGGTGATTATAAATATGCTCTACACGTATCTCCGAAGGTGTTTGTTGGGTTGACATAGATCGAGATTAGGATTTGTCACTCCGAGTATCGGAGAGGTATCCCCGGTCCCTCTCGGTAATGCACATCATAAGAAGCCTTGCAAGCAAAGTGACTAATGAGCTAGTTACAGGATGATGTATTATGGAACTAGTAAAGAGACTTGCTGGTAATGAGATTGAACTAGGTATGAAGATACCGACGATCGAATCTCGGGCAAGTAACATACCGATGGACAAAGGGAATGACGTATGTTGTCATAACAGTTTGATCGATAAAGATCTTCATAGAATATTTAGGAGCCAATATGAGCATCCAGGTTCTGCCATCGGTTATTGACCGTAGAGGTGTCTCGGTCATGTCTACATAGTTCTCGAACCCGTAGGGTCCGCACACTTAACGTTCGATGACGATTTTGTATTATATGAGTTATGTGATTTGGTGACCGAATGTTGTTCGGATTCCCGGATGAGATCATAGACATGACGAGGAGTCTCGAAATGGTTGAGGGGTAAAGATTGATATATATATATATATAGGACGATAGTATTCGGACACTGGAAGTGTTTCAGAGGGTTCCAGGTACATATCGGGTCACCGGAAGGGGTTCCGGGCACCCCCGGCAAAATATATGGGCCCAATGGGCCAAGAGGGGAAACACAGCAGCCAGCAGGGCTGCTGCCCCCCCATATGGACCAAACCAAAGGAGAAGGAAAGAGGGGAAGAGAGAAGGAAGGGGAGGGATTCGACCTCCCCCTTCCTTCCCTCCTCCCTCCTCCTTCCTCCCCCCTTAGGAACTTATGGAAGGGGGGAGGCCGAATTGGGGAGGCGCCCAAGTAGGATTCCTCCTACTTGGGGCGCCCCCTTGCTGCTCTCCTCCCTCTCCCACCTATATATACATGGGGAGAGGGCGCCTAGAACACAAAACAACATCTGTTAGCCATGTGCGGCACCCCCCCTCTACAGATTACACCCTCAGTCATATTCTCGCGGTGCTTAGGCGAAGCCCTACGCGGATCACTTCACCATCACCGTCACCACGCCGTCGTGCTAACGGAACTCATTGATGTGCTTGAAGCTACGTCGGTATTTCCCCAAAGAGGAAGGGATGATGCAGCATAGCGACGATAGGTATCTCCCTCGGCGATGAAACCAAGGTTATCGAACCAGTAGGAGAACCAAGCAACACTACGTAAACAACACCTGCACACAAATAACAAATACTCACAACCCGACGTGTAAAAGGGGTTGTCAATCCCTTTCGGGTAGCGGCGCCAGAAATTGGCAAACAGACGTGAGAGAGTAGTAAATATTGATAGATTGAATGCCAAATAAAATAAATTGCAGAAGATATTTTTGGGTTTTTGGTTTAGTAGATCTGAAAATAAACGCAAAGGAAAATAGATCGCAAAGGCAAATAATATGAGAAAGAGGCCCGGGGGCCGTAGATTTCACTAGTGGCTTCTCTCGAGAAAAATAGCAAACAGTGGGTAAACAAATTACTGTTGGGCAATTGACAGAACTTCAAACAATCATGATGATATCCAGGCAATGATCATTATATAGGCATCACGTCCAAGATTAGTAGACCGACTCCTGCCTGCATCTACTACTATTACTCCACACATCGACCGCTATCCAGCATGTATCTAGTGTATTAAGTTCATGGAGAAATGGAGTAATGCAATAAGAACGATGACATGATGTAGACAAGATCTATTTATGTAGAAATAGACCCCATCGTTTATCCTTAGTAGCAACAATACATACGTGTCGGTTCCCCTTCTGTCATTGGGATCAAGCACCGTAAGATGGAACCCACTACAAAGCACCTCTTCCCATTGCAAGATAAATAGATCAAGTTGTCCAAACAAAACCCAAATATCGGAGAAGAAATACGAGGCTATAAGAAATCATGCATATAAGAGATCAAAGAAACTCAAATAACTTTCATGGATAAAAAGAGATAGATCTGATCATAAACTCGAAGTTCATCGGATCCCAACAAACACACCGGAAAAGAATTACATCATATGGATCTCCAAGAGACCATTGTATTGAGAATCAAACGAGAGAGAGGAAGCCATCTAGCTACTAACTACGGATCCGAAGGTCTACAAAGAACTACCCACGCATCATCGGAGAGGCACCAATGGAAGTGGTGAACCCCTCCGTAATGGTGTCTAGATTGGATCTGGTGGTTCTGGACTTTGCGGCGGCTGGAATTGATTTTTGTGGACTCCCCTAGGGTTTCTGGAATATTGGGGTATTTATAGACCAAAGAGGTGGCCCGGGGGGCACCCCAAGTGGGCACAACCCACCAGGGCGCGCCTGGGCCTCCAAGCGCGCCCTGGTGGGTTGTGCTCCCCTCGGAGCACCTTCCAGGCCCCATTGGATGTCTTCTGGTCCAAAAAAATTCACCAAAAGTTTTGCTGCGTTTGGACTCCGTTTGATATTGATTACTTGCGATGTAAAAAAACATGCAAAAAACAGCAACTGGCACTTGGCACTATGTCAATAGTTTGTACCAAAAAATGATATAAAATGATTATAAAACATCAAAGAATGATAATATAACAGCATGGAACAATCAAAAATTATAGATACGTTGGAGATGTATCACTCATCTACTTCCTCGACACTTTGCTGGATCAAGAGTTCGAGGGACGTCATCGAGCTGAATGTGTGCAAAACTCGGAGGTGTCGTATGTTGGTACTTGATCAGTCGGAACAAGAAGAAGTTCGACTACATCAACCACGTTGTTAAACACTTCCACTTTCGGTCTACGAGGGTACGTAGACACACTCTCCCCCTCTCATTGCTATGCATCTCCTAGATAGATCTTGCATGAGCGTAGGAATTTTTTTGAAATTGCATGCTACGTTTCCCAACAAAATGCACCAGATACCAGGGGCTGGTGCGCCCCCATATGGGCCGAACCAGAGGAGAAGGAAAGAGGGGAAGGGGGAAGGAAAGGGGGGATTCAGTCTCCCCCTTCCTTCCCTCCTCCCTCCCCTCCCCCCCCCTCCGATAAATAAGGAAGGGGGGCGCCGGCCTAGGAGGAACCCAATTAGGATTCGGTCCTACTTGGGGCGCCTCCTGGCCTCTCCCCTCTCCCTCCCACCTATATATATGTGGGGGAGCCCCCTAACACACCCCAGACAATTGTTAGCCGTTGGTGGTGCCCCCCTCCACCATTTACTCCCACGATCATATCTTCGTAGTGCTCAGGACAAGCCCTGCAAGGATCACTTCACCATCACCGTCACCGCACCGTCATGCTAACGAAACTCGTCTACTACCTAGACAACTTGTGGATCAAGAAGGCGAGGGACGTCACCAAGCTGAACGTGTGTAGAACGCGGAGGTGCCGCGCATTCGGTACTTGATCGGTTGAAGCACGAAGAAGTTCAACTACATCAACCGCGTTGAGAAACGCTTCCACTTACGGTCTATGAGGGTACGTAGACATACTCTCCCCCTCGTTGCTATACATCTCCAAGGATAGATCATTGTGTGTGGGTAGAATTTGTTTTGTTTTCCATGCAACGATTCCCAACAGTGGCATCATGAGCCAGGTCTATGCGTAGATGATATGCACGAGTAGAACACAAAGAGTTGTGGGCGGTGATAGTCATACTGCTTACCACAACGTCTTATTTTGATTCGGCGGTATTGTGGGATGAAGCGGCCCGGACCAACCTTACATGTCCACGCACATGAGACCGGTTCCACCGACACACATGCAACTAGTGTTGCATAAAGGTGGCTGGCGTGTGTATGTTTCCCCTACTTTAGTTGAATCAAATTTGACTGTGACCGATCCTTGAAGAAGGTTAAAACAGCAAACTTGACGAAACACCGTTGTGGTTTTATGCGTAGGTAAGAATGGTTCTTGCTAGAAGCCCGTAGCAGGCACGTAAAACTTGCAACAACAAAGTAGAGGACGTCGAACTTGTTTTTGCAGGGCATGTTGTGATGTGATATGGTCAAGACATGATGTGATAAACGTTATTGTATGAGATGATCATGTTTTGCAACTGGCAGGAGCCTTATGGTTGTGTCTTTATTGTATGAAATGCAAATGCCATGTAATTTCTTTACTTTATCACTATGTGTTAGCGATAGTTGTAGAAGCAATAGTTGGCGAGACAACCACAACGCTATGACGGAGATCAAGGTGTTGAGCCGGTGACGATGGAGATCATGATGATCCTTTGGAGATGGAGATCAAAAGCGTAAGATGATGATGGCCATATGATGCCACATATTTTGATTGCATGTGATGTTTATCTTATTTACATCTTATTTTACTTAGAACGATGGTAGCATTATAAGATGATCCCTTCACTAAATTTCAAGGTAAAAGTGTTCTCCCTGAGTATGCACCATTGCGAAAGTTCGTCATTTCGAGACACCACGTGATGATCGCGTGTGATAGACTCTACGTTCACATACAACGAGTGTAAGACAATTTTACACATGCAGAATACTTGGGTTAAACTTGATGAGCCTAGCATGTACAGACATGGCCTCGGAACACTGGAGACCCAAAGGTCTAACGTGAATCATATAGTAGATGTGATAAACATAGAGATGTTCACCATTGATGACTACCCTATCTTACGTGATGATCGAACATGGGTTAGTTGATTTGGACCATGTATCACTTAGATGACTTGAGGGATGTCTATTTAAGTGGGAGTTCATTAGTAATTTGATTAAATTGAACTTAATTTATCATGAACTTAGTCTTGATAGTTTTGCATATCTATGTTGTAGATCAATAGCTCGCGATATAGCTCCTATATTTTTTTGATATGTTCCTAGAGAAAACTAAGTTGAAAAATGATAGTAGCAATGATGCGGACTGGGTCTGTGATCTGAGGATTATCCTCATTGCTGCACAGAAGAATTATGTCCTTGATGCACCGCTGATGTCTACTATGCAACTTTATTCTTGTAGACTCGTGTTGGGCCTCCAAGCGCAGAGTTTTGTAGGGCAGTAGCAATTTTCCCTCAAGTGGATGACCTAAGGTTTATCGATCCATGGGAGGTGTAGGATGAAGATGGTCTCTCTCAAACAACCCTGCAACCAAATACAAGAAATCTCTTCACTACAAAAAAAAGACACATCCGTGACATCTTGGGCCGAACAATTTTTTTTCCTGTCATGCTTATGACACTTCTATGACGATAATTGTGACAAAACCCGGTATCATCATAGATGTGGTGGGCTCCTACTTCTATGACAAGAAAATATGACAGAAAATGGGCTTTTCATCCTGGGCGGGCTAGAGACGTAGCTGCATGACATTCTTCGGGCCGTCCATGATGGAAAAAACCATGGTAGAAGCGAGGGCGAGGAAAATATCGGGGAGTTCCCGGTTACGGTGGGTGGTCGGGGGCCGAGTGATGCGTGTTTCTCTCGTACATGTACGCGTGTGGGTGCGGGGCGTTGGGCTCTAGCTGAACTCGAGCGAGGCGTTCGCCTACTGAACCCGAGCGATTGCATTGCAGGCTATGCGTTACTGAACCCGAGCGATCGATCGATGGCTATTAACTGAACCCGATCGAGCGATTCCTTCGCTACTGCTACTAACTGAAGCTGATCGATGCTGCCTCTGGATGAACAGTGAGCGTTGTTGGGGGGGGGGGTTGGATGTACAGTTCCCGGTGGGGGGTTGGATGAACAGGACCCCGTGGTAGTAGAGGCCGTTGTCACTACATGTACAGGACCCCGATCGAGTCAGTTGGGGTGGATGAACTTGGCCCCATGGAGGGCTGCATGAACAGGACGACCCCGTGGAGGGCTGGTTGAATAGTAGCCGGTGGAGGGCTAGATGAACAGTAGCCCGTGGTGGGGTGGTTGAACAGGACCCTATGGAGAGGGCTGGTTGAACATTAGCCGGTGGAGGGCTGGATGAACAGTAGCCTGTGGAGGGGTGGTTGAACAGGACCCCGTGGAGAGGGCTTGTCGTGTTTTTGTCACGGCAGATGTCCTAGTGTAAGGACTTAGTTGTGAGGCCAACACATCTATGTGGTAGCTTGAGAGGGGTTGATCGGGATGAGAGACGCGAGGCGGATCATCACACAAGACAAGGATTTATACAGCTTCGGGCCCAGGGAAGCATCATACAGAATAGCCCTACATGTTGTTTGTGGCTAGGTCTCATTATGCTCATGAGGGAGTCGCCGCATAAACCGGCTCTCCTTTAGTTGTGTCTAGCCTTAGCTATTATTTCTTCTTGCTCGTCCCTCTTTGGGGAGCCCTACCCCTCCTTATATATGTTGAAGGGGCGGGTTACATGTGGAGTCCTATTAGGATTAGGACTAGTCTACCTTCTAATACAAACTGGATACAAGTCTAGGTCTTAACTCCTTGTAAGACAAATATTGCTCACGCCTTTCCTCTTAAACCGGTCCACCATAACATGAAACAGCCTTCTGGGCCTTGGGCCTTGTCCTCCGTCTGTCCCGCCCGCCGGGTTACCAGTGAATCATAATGTTCAGTCAGGTTGCTTGTAAACTGTCTGGTCAGTGCGGGTCGCCGGTGAATCGCCAAGTCCGGCCGGGTTATACTTCCGGCCGGGTTACACCACGGGGTATATCCCCAACATTAGCCCCCAAGTTTAGCTTGGATTTATCCATGGTAAACTTATGCTGATCATCCTTAAATCCTTGTCATTTCCTCCTAGAAAATCCGGGTCAATAAGCATAAACCGGTTTGAAGATGTAGAACTTTCCATTTAATATCACCAAAATTGTCGGCTTGTAAATATTGATGGCACTGAGTCATAATTGTTACTGACGCCGGGTCATAATTGTTGCAGATACCGGGTCAATCTGGTTTGCTCAGAACTGAGAATTTGAAGATTTTTCTCCCTTATATCCATATTACCTATAGCCCCCAAGTCTTGAGCAGAACAAAGTGATGGCTTAAGACTTGCTTCAGTATAAATACTGCCACTTTTGAAAAAAAATCCATGTTGTTCATCCCAGTCACTAGTAAAAACTGAATACTCCATATTATGTAGCCCCCAAGTGCCCTGTTGTCATGCTTGCAGCAACCTGGGACTTGTAATTGCCTGATGCTCAAAAAACTTCGACTAGTGTAGCCCCCAAGGGCCGGGTCATTATGCAATAATGAGAAGGGACTTTATAAATATAATCATGCTTCATTGAAAATAACATCATATGATGTAACTCCACCATGGGGCTTTAACCCACGTCCACAAGGTTAAGAGCTTTGTGCTTTACCAACTGAGCAGTGGACCCTTGAATATAATGGATTAAGACTTGTGTACCTTGAACCATTGATAGGATAAATTGGTAGCCCCCAAGGGCCGGCTCATTATGATGTGAAGTGTCGGTTGAACAGTAGCCGGTGGAGGAGCAGTGGAGGCCGGATGAATAGGAGCCCGTGGATGAACAGTCGCAGGTGCAGGCTGGAGGAGGTCGAAGGTGGATGAATAGTAGCCCGTGGAGGCAGTCGACGGTGGAGATGAATAGTATCCCATAGAGTCCCATTTTGCGGTATGCCACACCCCTCCCGATGAACAGGACCCCCGTTTCGACCGTAGCGCTCCAACACAAGTCCCTTTCCTCTGTTTTGCAGTACGCCACACCCCTCCCGATCCATAGGACCCCATTTTGACCATAGGAGGTCCAAGAGAAGTCCGTTTCCTCCGTTTTGCGGTACGCCAGACCCCTCCTGATGAACAAGATCCTGTTTCGACCGTGGTCGTTCGAACGCAAGGCCGTTTCCTTCGTTCTACGGTACGCCAGGCCTTGTTTCACTCGGCTGTTCCATCCAAGCCGGTTGGCTCCCAATGAACACAACGATGATGCAGTTTCTCTGTTTCGACCCAGCCATGTACACAAGCCCATGCCATACGTATGCGCGAGTAGGCGTTCGAGACCCCGCCTGTATGTATGTATGTGGCCGTATTTACTTTCTTGCACCTTGGCTGTACATATGTGTACATGCTACATGCGCGCCTCTACTACGACACGTGCCCATCCTTACTCGGCCATGGTTCATTGCTGCAGCCTGCAGACAGACCGATCGACCAGTATGTACGTACACGTTCGCGACCAGAATGACAACGCTACGTACGCTTCGACCAGGTGGGTCCCGACTGTCAGGCTTTTCATTGCGTGTGAAGATGTAGCTGGTAGGTCCCAGTAGTTAGGGGGAAATGTTTTTTTTCATGAATTACGGTGGCCTCTATGATGGGTCCCTGCTGTCAGGTGGAGGAATCATTATTTTGCGCGTAGTAAGGAGGCACTTCCTTGCTGCGGCCGTGGACCCAGTTGTCAGCCTCTCCTCGTATAGTACTCTTCCAATGGAAGTATTTCGTTGACCACATTGACCACGCTACGCCGAGAGCACCAAGGCGGTGGACGACGGCGAGGCCTAGGAAGGGGACGACGTGGAGCCGGGGAAGACGTGGCAGTGGATGCCCATGCGGAGAGGAGTACGAGGGTTCACTGGTTCGGCTTCAGTGTGAGGCTGCCGTCGCCGCAGGGCCTGGCCAGCGGTGGGAGTAGTAGGGGGCGGTGAGGCCTCCGCGACAGCATAGCCGGCCACGGGAGGCAGGAGCTGGCGGCACGACGGGCGCTGCTTTGGGCGGCTGGAGCAAGAAGACCAGAGGTTGAAGAAGCAGTACGACCATTAGATGGATATCGTACGGTCACTGGAGCTAAAATCGTTCATATTGACTAATTGACAAAGCCCTCCGTCCCCATCAACTTAGTAGGCCCACAAGTCAGCCTCCCACTACGGTGGGTCCCAACTAGCAGGGGGAGTATTCATTTTTTGTGCATAATAAGGAGGCACTTCCTTGCGTGCGAAGATATAGCTGGTGGGTCCGAGCTGACAGCGGGGGGGGGCATTTTTTTCGTGAAATACAGAGGCCCTTCTGGTGGGTCCCAGCTGTCAGGTGGAGGAATCATTATTTTGCATGTAATAAGGAGGCATTTCCTTGTGTGGGCCCCTACTATCAGCCTCTTCCGATGGATGTTGTTTGTTGACCATGTTGACCTCGCCGCGCCGAGAGCACAAACGCGGTGGACGAGGGCAAGGCTCAGGAAGGGAATGACCCGGAGCCGGAAGCCACCGCAGCGGATGCCCATGCTGAGGGGAGTACGAGCGCTGACTGGTTGGCTGCGGGGTGAGGCTGACGTTGCCAGAAAATAACAGGATGTGTGGGTGGGTAGAGGGATGGCCTGGCGGCATCACAGCTAGCCACGGGAGGAGGGAGCAGGCAGTCCCGCTGGTGCTGGTTTGGGCGGCTGAAGCAGGAAGATCAGAGATTAAAGAAGCACGGCGGCCGTTGGATGGACATCCAACAGTCACTTCTCTGTGTTGACTAAGTTGACAAAGCCTTGCGTACATGTCAAAAAAAATTCTAGGACAATGTCATCGTCAACCTAGTAGGCCCAGAAGTTAGCCTCAAATCTATGGAAAACAACATACAACCCATTAGCCACTATTTTCAATAATTTATAGCCCATTTGCTAATTCTTAAGGATATTTGAAGCCCATATTCTTTTATTAGCATTAGAGACCATATATTCTGGGCACTGCTAAAAAATTCAACAAAATTTTGCATATTTGGTGGGGTCCAAACTCTTTTAATCACGAAATTTTGAGTCATGTTAAAAATAATTTTTAAAAAATTATATTAAAATAAAATTCAAAAAACAATTCTCCGCAAAAAAATGAATGAAATTGAAAATCTTAACTGGCAAGATGCCCGTGAGTTGCATGGAACATGAAGATGCATTTGTATGAGTAGTTTATCTTGTGGGAGAAAAGCCGATATTTTAATGTAATTGCCAGTTGGCTTTAGTTTTTATAAGAGTAGGGAGTAGTGAAATCAAGAAAAAATGACATTTTAATGTAATTACCAGTTGGCTTTGGTTTAAAAATTTACAACCCATTTCTTACAACTTATAGCCCATTTTCTAGGGAAGCCCATTTCCTACTACTTACATCCCTCCTCGTCTTGAAAGATTTGCAGCCCAACAGGCCTGAGAAAAGCAAGTAGGCCTCGGTTTTGGTATTCTCCAAAAAAAGAACTGGGCTAGCCATTTTCAGAAAGAAAAAAGATATCAACTAGGCTCGTCATGTGCTTAAATAAAAGCGTAAGCCTAGGCTAGATGGGCCACAACCCCCGCACATCGTGCAGTTGAGCTCTGTCTCTGAAACTAAAAAACAACTTGGCGAGCTGTTGGGTCCCTGGTGTTATCCGCTCGTTGTGTAATTTTCTCGTTTATTGACTACATTGACAATGGCGTGGGACCTAGTTGTCAAACAATTAGGAGGAAGTAATTTTTTTGGCTTGTAATAACGAGGCACCTTCTTGCGTAATGCAATGACCCTGGTGGGTCCCTACTGTCAGCCTCTCCATGTACAGTCATCTCCTGATTCCTCTTGGTTGTTGACCATTTTTACAACGCCAAACGACGGCGGGCACATCGAGCGAACCAAGGCAGAGAACGACGGTGAGGCCTTGGACGGGAACGAACAGCAGCCGTGGAAGATGCGGCAGTGTAGTGGCAGGTGGAGGGGAGTACGAGGGCAACAACATGCAACTCAAGCTTACAAACGGTATAAAAAGCCCAAGGATTAATTATTCATCAAATTTTTAGACAAAACCCAGATTGAACATGGCAGTAACATCTAACCCAACCACTCTTTTTCGCAGTCACAAACAAACGGATCGGTCTAATCCATAAAATCAACATCCCGAGCAAAAAAATTATTTTAGGATGACTACAACTTGTTGTAAATAGAAGTCGAGCATGTTTAGAAGCCCATTTTTCCACCTGAAACTTCTTTTTTTGCTGTTCAATGTGTCCGTCCATGATAAATCTCTGGTGGTAAAAGTTAAGCCTCATGGACAATAGTAACCTTGCATTCAACAGGAAGAATGTGACAAAGCTTCTATTTTCCTGGTTGGATGCATATCCTTCCATCGTTATTGTCCTCAAACGAATGTCATGAGAACTGAGAAAATCCTGGTGCTTATTATGCCACCGATTGGTTATATGTTTTTCTCCATGTGGTTGCAGTACCTAAGTAGACATGAAGATTTGAAAATAGTTAAGGTCTGAAAAAGAGTATGTCGAAAGAGCAACAGCTGAATGGTTAATTCTAGTACAATATATACGGTCTTTCAATGTGCATGAAATCATCACCTTTATATATAAATTCTCCAGAGACCGAAAGCATCGCAGCAAGCCAATAATTATGTTCAGATCATAACTAAACATTCCGATATATATAAGATCTTGACAGAATCCAACAACATTGATAGGCTATCCATGGACGTACTCTTCATTGAGCATATAACATAATATTAGTACCGAAAGTGTACTCCAATATGATATAAAACTTATGCGCACAAATGGAAAATACAGCTTATGATTACAAATGTGTAGATGATAATATACGATACCTGAAAAAGTGAGGAGCCAAACACCAACTTGTTGTGATCATCAAACAGAGCACTAATTAGACCACTAATTAGACCCAAGGTCTCCAATTTGGGTGCAGAGATGACAGTTATTTGTGAAGGTTTATAACAATCATCAAGGAGCAACCTTTGAAGTGAAGGGGCATCTTCGATGATGAGCTGTTGTGCTTTAAAACAAATTCCAATGCTTTTAAGGTGAGGCGACTTTATTTGGAGACAACTGATAGGGATTTCTATTCCCAAAACAATCAGCAAGCGCTCCAGGGCAGGGCAACTGGAGTGGATGATGTTGTGCAGTGAGGCCTCCGACAGATAAACTACCACACGCGGAAGTTTTTTTAGCAGTGGGAGTCAAAGCATTTGTACCAAATCATCTAGTAGATGGCACCGAGCGAAGGTGGCGGTGTGGAGAGAGGAGGAAAACCGCAAGATGGACAACGGTGGTGTGGGCACGAATTCTTGGTGTATTCGTGGTATGAAACTTTCATGGTAATGGTAGAACTCAAACTGCTGGAGTTTTTCGAATTCAGGGGATGTCAGCCAAGCATCCACCGTGTCGGGTATGGACAACAGGTAGCATGTCGGGATGCATAGGTGTTGAACGGGGCCCTACTAGTGAGTGGAGACGATGGCTCTAAGGAGATCAAATTTAGGAACGACAGATATCTGACGACAGTCGAGATTGAGGGGCGCGGTGCGCCATAGAGGGCGCCACCGAGTTGAGAGGACTTGTGTGCGGCAACAATCCTTGGTGGGGAGAAGCGAGATGATCTCCTCAAGGATGACGTCCGAGAGATCGCTGATGCGGTCCACCGGAGATTCTACCAGTTCCTCAGATCCGGGTGGGGGGGGGGCTCGCCGCTTCTCCCCACGCTGCTAGGTGCGGGATCTACAAATGGCGTCGCTGCTGGCGGGAGCCTCATCTTCTTGGCACTGGGCCAACTGACTCCATTTTACTTATGGGCGTCATGCCGAGCTCACGGGTTTGAGAAGAGTAGCCAGAGACGAGCCTAGTGGTAGTGCAAGTGGGGAAGAAGGGGGCTGGAGTTTTCTATAGGAGTGGAAGAAGAGGAGCAGGCGTTTTCTGTACGAGTGAGGAAGAAGGTGAGCGGGGGTTTTCTGTACGAGTGAGGAAGATGGGGAGCGGGGGAATTGGGGGGCGACGGAAGTGGGAGAGTCCAGCGAGCTGCAGTATAAGTGGAAGCGAGTAGGAAGGAGGGTTTTTCTGGGACTGCCCCCTCTTCAAGAAATATGGGCTTCTCCTCGCAAAAAACAAAAACAAATGGGCTTTAAGATGGATAGGCTTTTGTATCGGCCCAGTCGGCTGCCCATGTTTCGTACTGGAGGGCCTTAACACTAGAGGCAGCCCATTAGAGACACTCTCCAGCTCTCCAGCTTATTGCCCATTCGAAAGAAAATCAGAGACGCCTCCTGCTTAATTATGGCTCCTCATCGGTAACATTTTTCAACTTGAAAAAAAAGCTATAGCTCCTTTTCGGACCGGTTTGGCATACACCAAATTAGAGGATGGTGTACTGCATGCAGACACTCACACTGGTCGTAGCGCGGCAAAATGAGGGGTCAAATAAAATGCCCACAATATACATAGATTAACATGGATTGTGGGGGATTAAACCATGTACAAGCCAAATTCCCCTCCATTCCTCTCCAAACCCCTTGGGAGGAGGTTGAACCGAACAAGGCCTAAGACTAACCATAGTGGGAGTAACTTAGGCTTGTCAGGCTAGTCATAGTGGGAGTAACTTAGGTAGTAACATAGCGCACTACAATAAATTTTTTCTTATGTGGCATGTACTTAATGAGGATAGAGGTGTTTAGAGTAACATAATATGTTACTGTAACATAGCGCTTCCCGAAAAAGGATGAGTCTACAAGCTAATAAATGAACCCATCTATGACACTACTATTATGTTACTTTGCATTATGGAGGTACTAGTAACTTAGACTAGTGTCATATGCATGACACTAGTATAAGTTACTCCCCACTATGACCAACCTCATAGTGGGAGTAACTTAGGTAGTAACATAGCGCACTCCAAGAAAATTTGCTTATGTGGCATGTAGTTAACGAGGAGAGAGAGGTCTAGAGTAACATAGTAATATGTTACAGTATAAGTTACTCCCCACTATGACCAGCCTTAGGCCTCTCCGAGTGCTCCACCATGTATAGGTGCTAAGCCTGCCACGTAGGCATAAAATATGATGTGGCAAGTTAATTAAGAAGAGAGAGACTAGTCATGCGTGCCTTCTTTGATGAAGCGGTTGAACCCGAGGGGTTGGGGGTGGGCCACTTAAGCTGTGACATAGCCCGCCTCAGGCCGTCGCTGTCGATGACCTCGATGTCGTAGCCAGCGACCGAGACATGCCCGCATACTCTAGCCCGCTGCTTCAGTGCCTGCCACCAGTAATGGTCATCAGTTTCCTCGGCGACGTCGAGCAAAGAGACCGCTATAGCCCTCCTTAGGCTGCGACGCTCTGGAGTGGGGGATGGGGATGGGGATCTGTGGGAAAGGGGGCTTTTGGCAGGCGTCATCTAAGAAACTCTAGGTGGCCTGGGTATGGAGATCGGTGGGTAAGCTGCATGGGCAAACCGGCAGATATTGATAATGGAGGCCTTGCAACGGCGGCGGGGACCTTGCTCGGGTTTTGAGTGAGGGAGGGGGGTGTGTGCGCACGCCCGAGGAGGTTTTGGTGTGTGTGCGTTGTGTGTGTGTGGAGGGGGTGTTTGAGGAAATGAGGCGGGTACTGAAAATTTTACTACGCGGGAGTCAAACGTGGGAGTGCAATGCCGGGCTGTTGAAAATTTTGATGATAATGCATCAAACACGGTCCAGAGATAACAACTGTGTGTTATGAAACAGAAAAACCCTCGAGGCGGGCAGATATTTTCTAGGGATGCAGGCGGGATTGGGAACAAGAAACATCACACACGGTCCAGAGATAACAACAGTGTGTTATGAAACAGAAAAACCATCGAGGCGGGTAGATATTTTCTAGGGATGCAGGCGGGATTGGGAACAAGAAACATCGCACATGGTCCGAAGATAACAATAGTGTGTTATGACACAGAAAAACCCTCGAGGCGGGTAGATATTTTTGAGAGGGGGATACTCGTGGAGCCCAATGTACTGTGCGGATGTGTGTGTGACAAGGGCACCGGCATGACACACGGTTAGTTTGAGTGAACCGTGTCTGTTGCGTCATCCGACTTGTCTAATTTTCATAAATTTGGCGAAAAATGACGCGGGAGAGGGTCAGAACACGAACACACTTGCATGTGGACCAAATTTATGTATCAAAAGGGTGGTTTGATTTTCAAATACCAAATGCAACTTCGATGTGGCACCTATCTCGCAAAGCGCACGGTATTGCTTGCCCCCACCCCCCTCGTGTCGGCACGAATTGGGAATCCTAAGCTATGAATGCAGGCCCCCTCCCCCCCAACCGAGGTTCACCTAGAAAAGTGCGAAGTAGCTAGCAGCCCCCCTCCTCCCTCGTGTCAGCAAGGGAATCCTAAGCTATAAATGCATGCCCCCAACCGAGGTTCATTCACCTAGCAAAGTGCAAAGTAGATGGCAGCCCCCCTCCCTCGTGTCGGCACAAAGGGAATCCTAAGCTACGAATGCATGCCCCCAAACCGAGGTTCACCCTAGCAAAGTGCAAAGTAGCTAGCAGCCCCCCTCCCTCGTGTTGGCACGAAGGGAATCCTAAGCTATGAATGCATGCCCCCCAACCGAGGTTCACCCTAGCAAAGTGTGAAGTAGCTAGCAGCCCCCCTCCCTCGTGTCGGCACGAAGGGGGTCCTAAGCTATGAATGCATGCCCCCCCAACCGAGGTTCACCTGGCAAAGTGTGAATTAGCTAGCAGCCCCCTCCCTCATGTCAGCACGAAGGGAATCCTAAGCTATGAATGAATGCCCCCCAACCGAGGTTCACCTAGCAAAGTGCGAAGTAGCTAGCATCCCTCCCCTTCATGTCGGCACAAAGGGAATCCTAAGCTATGAATGCATTCCCCCTCCCCCTAACCGAGGTTCACCTAGCAAAGTGCGAAGTAGCTAGCAGCCCCCCACTCCCCACCCCTCGTGTCGCCACGAAGGGAATCCTAAGCTATGAATGCATGCCCCCCAACCGAGGTTCACCTAGCAAAGTGTGAAGTAGCAACCCCCCCCCCCCACACACACTTTCAGTCGGCGGGCCGGAGAGGCATATCTCACCAAGATGGATCATGAAACGGACCAAGAATAATCCACCTTGGTCGTACAACCTCTCTCTTGTTGCTAGTCAAAGTGATGGCCATTCATGCGACCCCGGAGATGGGCTAGCTCGCAAATAATCACGCAAGTAGCTAGTCCCTGAAGACAACCACTGCATGCGTGTGGCCCAAACATATGTATGGAGAGGTGTGTTTTTGAGTAACAATGGAACAACTTTGATGTGGCACTGTGATTTCGAACTAGAAATCCCCACACTGAGTGAGGGTTAGGTTGACGATGCATATGTATGTTACACCACACTTCAAGCCAATGACGGGGATTCATGCATGCATGTGTGCATAGTATATGCGCTCAAACTTAAGGTCTGAATCTCACCATGACCTATACTACGATAACACAAACCAAATGAAGAATCCGCCATGGTAACTTATCTTGTTGTTGGTCAAGGTGATCATGGATGTCCACACGGGCCCACGAATATATAGGCTTGTCGCCGATAACCACGCGAGGGAGTGTACCGTTTGAAGGCAACCACTACATGCATATGTATGGAGGTGATGCGTGCATGCATGTTTGAATACACAACATTGATGTGCCGTGTGCGTCAAAAATCGTACACTAGCTCCCCACACAGAGCGAGATCGGTTCATGATGTGTTGTTGTACTAGCCACTTCGACTCGATGGGAGGGATTCATGCGTACACATGCATGTGTGTGTGCTCAAACTGTATCATGCATGTCATCCCAGAGCAAAAATAATAATCCCCTCCTAAGTCAAATTAACCTCTCTTATTGTCAGGCAAAAAGTAGTGATGGACCAAGCGGGCCCACAGATGGAAAGCATCGATATCGCTGATAACCGCTTAAGTGGGTGTGAGAGGACAACCACCATCGCTTTGCATGTGGGCCAAACATATATATGTTGAATACCCAAAATGCACAACTTTGATGTGCCACATGCCTAAAAAAACCATAAACCATGCACCCACACAGAGCGAGGTTCATCAAGCGTACAACATATGATGGTCCCCTTCCCCCCTCTTCACCGCATACTATATGCTCCTGCCGTAATATATGTACAACCCAAAAGAATCCTCATCGATGGTGAAATCAATTAACCTCTCCCGATGTAGGTCAAAGTGATGCATGCATGCATCGATGATGGCCCCGTGGGCCCATAGATGGAAGCGTCACACGTGAGTGTCCTAGCTAGGATATGCATGTGGCCCAAAAAGGTGTTGTGTGATGTTTGAATAGCCAATTTCACAATTTTGATGTGGCATGTTCCTCGGAAACCAAAAAGTCCCGACACTGAGTGAGGTGTACTTGTTCACGGACGCGTACGTATAGTATATATGCTAGTCCCCTCCCACCTCTTTGACGCGTACTATATACCACCATAACACAAACAAAAAAGAGTCTACCTTGTTGGTCAAATTAACCTCACTGCCGGCTGTTCGTCAAAGTGATGGACGACGACCTCGCGGGCCCACAGACAGTGTCACACGCGAGTATCAAGTGTGGTGTAGGACAACCATCGACTGCATGTGGCCAAAACATTTATGTATGAAAGGGTTTTGTAATGTTTTAAATAATGATTTCACGACTCTGATGTGGCACCGGCCTTCCTAACAAAACAGCCAACCCACACGGTGGCTCACAACTCGTAGTATACTGCGAGCCACCTGCCACCCCCAGACGCACATACCCACACACACCGCTAATTATCCCGTAGTGAACATATATGTTACCAAAGGAGGGACGTTTTAATTTCAAAAAAAATCACAGAGATCATTAAGACGTTTTAGTACATTGATTGATTAATTTTCTACGGGTATAATGTGCAAAAATCAAATTTGAGCTACATGCACACGTGACAGTGCACCTAAATGGATTGCAAAAACACATGTGTCTCACTGGGTGCATGTTTACTCCCGTGCAACAAATTTCAAACATTGAGAATCTTGATTTTTAAATTCTAGTACATCCAAAACTTATTTGAAGTTCATGAAAATTATCATGTTGTCATATGGACACCAATACAAAGTGGCATTGTACTTTTTTGTTGTCAAATTTGAGACCAGTTTTGATGTGTTCTTTATCTAATTACAGATGGGAGATTATTAATAATTGGGAACCAATATCCCAAACGGATTATTTATTCGAACCGTGAGCGTTAGACCAACAATGGATATGTGCCATGCTTCGGTTAAGCAATAAAGCGGCAACATTAATCATCCAAATAGAAAAATAATATACGTGCCGCTGTGCGACCCGTGTGCCGTGCGAGCAGGCGTGAGTTGACGGGACGCATGCGAGCAGTCCGCCGCGCAGGCAGACGGGGAGGCGTGTGTGCAGGTGTGTGAAATTGACAGAGGCGTGCTCACTGCACAGTGTCATCGGGAGGCGTGCGAGTAGCTGTGTGAAACTTTGGTAGGTATGCCATCAGTCAGGTGCGCAGGCTCACCGGGAGGCGAGCCATCGGTTTGACCGCCGCCCGCCTCTCTCCCACAAATCCCACTACTCTATATTAATGGTGCGCCCAAGCAGCCGCACCCCCATCCTCGCTACACACACAATCCTCTCTCTCCGCTTGCATCCTCGACGCTGCTCTCAGTCCTCAAAGCCGTCAGTGTATGAGGATGCCGCCGAAGTGCCCCATCGGAGGGAGTGGCGACGCCGGGGCTGCTAAAGCACCGGAGCACGACGTGGAGATGGAGACAGAGGTTGCCATCACTGCCGGCGAGTTATCGATGCACCCTGACGTCATTGACGGTGCCGAGCTTCCACAACCGGAGGCGGAGTTCCACACCGACTCCGACGACCACTCCGGCGACGATGGACATCTGGTTAGTCATCTATACCCATTTATGTGTCAAATAGATCATAGGGTTTCTGTGGTTACTCCTGCCTCCCCCTTTTTGGAATAAAAATCCTATGGTTATGTTCTCCCAATCCATGAAATCTGGGTAAGTTCCGTTAGATCCATGTAGTGTATTGATTGTTTGAATGGTACAGGTGATAAGTGATTAGTTGTTTCATCTGTGCAAATGATTTCTGCTAGTAATCCGACTAGGGTTAGTGTTCGTGCTAATAATTCCTAGCCAGGTCTTGACAATTGATCTATACATAGACGATTGTGCTTAAAAATCGAACCATAATCTCTGGATATGTATAAATAAATAGCCCTAAATTCCTAGTCCTACTTCACGGCATGTAATCATTGATCTGATGCAAAATTTGTTTTACTATTTGTATAGGTGCGGTCTAACGATGTGGACAGCGGAGATGAAGATGGTCAAAGGAGGTACAAGAGGCAAATCCCGAGGGAGCTTTATGCGGGAATGCATAACAGGCATATTAGGACCTGGAACGGTGGCTATGGATGCCCATTTTGCAACCAGAAGCTTCATGACGCGTATCTAAGTGTTCTGGCGCATGCAAGAGGACGGTCCGTTGGCTCCTTCAAGCAGAAGTATTCTCATAGGGTGGCGCACGACGCGTACACCGAGTACCTGGAGAAGCTTCAGGATCATGTCGGCTGCATGTGAGATGAGATGTGGGATGGATCAAACTATGTACACTTGAGTATGCTTAATGCGGTTGAACTATGTACTTATGGTTGAACTATGTTTATGTACGTGTATGATTATTATGTATGTCTGAGTATGTTAAATATTTGGTTAAAATTTGGTAAAAATTACAAAGGGGGACCAATAAACCAGGACAGAGGTAGTACGTCAATCACACACGGTTCCCAAAATTGGAACCGTGTGCAATGAATTTCATTTTTCCTATTGCATCAATCACACACGGTTTGCTCTAGCAAACCGTCGCCCCGAAAATTCTTTGTGGGACAGAAAACCCTCACCACCCAATTCAAAAAACAAAAAGAAAACCCTCACCATCCCCATGTCACAAAAACCCTCATGTAACACCCTCGATGCGGCTATATCTCCCACGTGTCGAAGCACGACTTAGAGGCATAACCGCATTGAAAGCAATGTCGCAAGTGAGGTAATCTTCGCAAACAACCCATGTAATATAATAAGGGAAAAGATACATAGTTGGCTTACAATCGCCACTTCACACAATTACATGAATAAAGCATTACATCATCCAGATACAATCAAGGTCCGACTATGGAACTAAAATAAAAGAAGACTACCCCACATGCTACACAGATCCCCGATCGACCCCAACTGGGCTCCACTACTGATCAACTAGAATGAAACAACATAAAGGACAAGATCTTCATCGAGCTCCTCCTTGAGCTTGGTTGCATCATCTGCACAGTTCAACGGCACCTGCAAGCTGGTTTTGTAAGTATCTGTGAGTCACGGGGACTCAGCAATCTCGCACCCTCGCGATCAAGACTATTTAAGCTTATGGGTAAGGTAAAGGTATGAGGTGGAGCTGCAGCAAGCGACTAGCATATATAGTGGCTAACATACGCAAATCAGAGCGAGAAGAGAAGGCAAAGCACGGTCGACAAAAGTATGATCAAGAAGTGATCCTAGAACAACCTACGTCAAGCATAACTCCAACACCGTGTTCACTTCCCGGACTCCGCCGGAAAGAGACCATCACGGTTACACACGCGGTTGATGTATTTTAATTAAGGTCAACTTCAGGTTTTCTACAACCGGACATTAACAAATTCCCATCTGCCCATAACCGCGGGCACGGCTTTCGAAAGTTCAAATCCCTGCAGGGGTGTCCCAACTTAGCCCATCACAAGCTCTCACGGTCAACGAAGGATATTCCTTCTAGCGGGAAGACCCGATCAGACTCGGAATCCCGGTTACAAGACATTTCGACAATGGTAAAACAAGACCAGCAAAGCCACCTAGATGTGCCGACAAATCCCGATAGGAGCTGCACATATCTCGTTCTCAGGGCACACCGGATGAGCTAGACGTCGGGTGGGCCAGCCCAGAGTTACCCCTGGTAGCTCCGGACATCGCTCAGTTTGGACCAACACTCAGAGGAGCACTGGCCCGGGGGTTTTAAAATAAAGATGACCCTTGAGTCTGCAGAACCCAAGGGAAAGAAAAGGCTAGGTGGCGAATGGTAAAACCAATGTTGGGCCATGCTGGAGGAGTTTTATTCAAGGCGAACTGTCAAGGGGTTCCCATTATAACCCAACCGCGTAAGGAACGCAAAATCCGGGAACATAACACCGATATGACGGAAACTAGGGTGGCAAGAGTGGAACAAAACACGAGGCATAAGGCCGAGCCTTCCACCCTTTACCAAGTATATAGATGCATTAATTAAATAAGAGATATTGTGATATCCCAACAAGTAAACATGTTCCAACAAGGAACAACATCTCCATGTTCCAACAAGGAATAAACTTCAATCTTCACCTGCAACTAACAATGCTATAAGAGGGGCTGAGCAAAGCGGTAACATAGACAAACAACGGTTTGCTAGAACAAGGTGGGTTAGAGGCTTGGTTCAACAATATGGGAGGCATGATAAGCAAGTGGTAGGTATCGCAGCATAGGCATAGCAAAAGGGCGAGCATCTAGCAAGCAAAGATAGAAGTGATTTCGAGGGTATGGTCATCTTGCCTGAAATCCCGCAAGGAAGAAGAACGAGTCCATGAAGAAGACAAACGGACGTAGTCGAACGGATCCTCACAACTCCGGAACGAAACCGAAGCTAACGCGAGAAACAACCCGGAAAGAAGCAAACAACATAATAAGCAACCAACACATAATCATGGCATGATGCACAACCAAGTATGATGCATGTCCGGTTTAAAGATACATGGCATGGCAAAGTGCCCAAACAATCCTACAAATTAAGTGGAGCTCAATATGCAACTCCGTTGCATATTGACGAAACACCACATGACTAATTTAGTTCTCTCTCATTTAGGTACTCAACAATATTAAATGTTGTTAAACATGGCAAGAGGGTGAAGCAAAAGAAAACTACCTATCTAGGCAAGTTTAAATGAGGCCGGAAACAACGAACAACAATTCCGGTAAATCCCCATGTGCATATATTAGTTTAGGTCCTGTTCTGTCCTAAACCATACTTTAGAGTTGTTTAACATGCAAAGCAATGCCACCATGTTAAACTATGCAAAATTCTACCCCATTTACATATAAAGATTATTAAATTCCGAGTTACGGTTATTTAGTTATGAATTAAATCATTTTAGCAAGTTATTTAAGCAAATTTAAACAAACAGCAATTTAAACATGTTAAACATGGATAAAAGTGGCATATTATGAAACTACACAAAATTCTAGGCATTTTACGTATATAAGTTGTTTTAATGTGATGCACCGTTTGTGAGTTATTAAATGCATAAGCAACAGGGGGTTTTCTGTAAAATAGGTCTCTCTGGAATAATAACTAAATTCGCAGATCTGTAAAAAAAACAGTAAATGGGTTGCATCTCGGGCGGACTGGGCTTCTCACCAGAGGGCCAGGCCCAGTCGGTGGAAGAGCCATGGCAGGCCAGGGTGGACTGGGCCGCGCGGGGACGTGGCTGACGACGCGAGACGAGTGGAAGGAGAGAAACGGTCAACGCGGCCGTGCAACTGCAAGGCCGGAGCAGGGGAGGCGCACGCGCTCCAAGACGGGCGTGCGGTGGCCGCGGAAGTCCATGGAGGTGCGGCGGGGCCGACGGAGGCCGGCCGGACCTGGCCGTTCTGAGGTCAGGCGGCGGAGCTTGCCGGGGAGGTGGAGGCGCTGGGTGGCTCGGCACGCTGCAGGAGCACGTCGGTGCGGGAACGGTTTCAGGTGATGTACTCCTCGTCGAGCGAAGCAGAGGAGGCGAGGTCGCAGGGTAGGCCGACGGCAAGGGACTTGCGACGGCGGCGGGGAACTTGGCGGCAGCAGCAGGACCATGATGGATCGCCGGGGCTCTTGGTGGCATCGGCCCAAGGCACCGGTGTGCTCTCAAGACGGGGCGGCGTGGCGTTGGAGCTCCCGGCGGGTGAGGGACGAGGCAGAACAGCGGCTGCGACAGCTCCTGTTGAGGAAACGAGAGAGGTGCGGGAGGTTAGAGATCAGAGGGAAAAGGAAGACTGCGGAAGGAAGGAGAAGAAGGTAGGGAGAGCGGCGGCACTGGCCCGATGCGGCAGAGAGTAGGCCATCGGAGAGGCGCTGTAGGTGCTTGGTGGGGATCGAAGGATTGGGGAATAGGGCAGATCGAGCGCTGCTGTTGGTTGGATCAATTTCGGTGGGGATTGGCCGGCGCTGAAAATTAGGAAGGAAGTGGCTGGCTGTCTGGATCGGGGAAGGATCCCGAGATAACAGTGGTGGCGGTGGATACGGGAATAGGTGGATGGGACAGCTTAGGACTAGGGTTAGGCTGGTTATATAGCAGGTGTGATTAGGTTAGGGGGGGTATTTGGTCCCTCCGATTTTAATCGGACGGTACCAGATAAATAGGCTAGGGAGACCAAAAAGAAAAACGGAGATGTTTTGTAGACGTTTGGGGATGATCCGGACACAACGGTAGCGACAGTCCGAGTCGGGTTCGGGAAAACTTTCGGACGTGCGCGCGAGGAGGGCCGCGGGCTGACGAGAGAGGTTAGCTTGGACCTGGCGGTATGTAGTGGGCTGTGTAGACGGTCTCGAGCTGAGAGAAGAGAAGGGAGGGAGGCCCGGCGACTGTTTTCGGAGACCAAAGCGTCCGACGATTTGACCGACTATAATGTCGCTATAGTTATCTGTTGCGGCATCAAACGATCTCCGAATGCGATGAAACTTGACAGGACGTCTATCTACACTATAATAAGACCACACGTCAAATCTCATCTCATTCCGGGAACATTTTCCAGCCACTTATAAAATAATATTTCGGACATGTCGCGGGCGTGTGCAAGTGTGTCTGGACTCAGAACGGACAACGGAGAGAAACTGAGGGAATCCGAACAAATGCAAGTTTTAAAACATGATAATGCAATGCACATGATGACATGATAAGATGCAACACGCAAGAAAATGACAAGGCAACAACAGCGAATAACTAGAGGACACCTGGCACATTGGTCTCGGGGCGTCACAACACTCCACCACTACGAGAGGATCTCGTCCCGAGATCTAGAATGGCACCGGAGGGAAAAAACGGAAGAGAAAAGAGAAGAGGTAAAACTAAGTTGCTTTTTTGACAAACGAGTGAGACCAAAGAACCTTGAAAAGGTTGCGCAAAATGAAAGAAAGAAAGCAACGGAGAAGAACAAAGTTGAAAGCAATCCGTTAAGAAAGAGGAATAAGAAAGAACCGATTCGGGTAGCACTCCGTTTGAAAAGAAAAGGAATTGAATAAGAACTTGATAAGATGATAAGATACTTGATGAAATCAGAACACACTGCCTCCAGAACTATTGAATGAATAGAACAAGGGGTAACAAAGATCTCATACATCACTCCGGTTGAAAAGAGGTGAAAGGCTTGATAAAATGAAATAGCTTGAGCAAAGGGACACAACACTCCGGTTAAACAAGATAGAGAAGGGATAAGACTGATATAATTTGGACAGCACTTCGACTGTAAATGGAAGAAATTGAACATGATCTTGACAAAACGAGATGACGGGTGAAAAGAACAACATCGCAATGCCTCCGGAATAAAAGAATAGAAGATAGATAATTGAAATAAAAGAATGGAGAAGAAAATGCCATCTTATGCCACAAAAGAGCTTGAGAAGGCATCCCTAGGAAACGGGTCGAGCGAAGTCGTTGGAAAACCAACAACGAAAGGATAAGCTTGATATGGTCTTGTGGAGTACATCTCAAATTATGAGGTGACAACCTGCCACTCACGGGAAGAAGAATTGGATTGATAAGAACAAGGAGACGAGAAGCTTATTTCACCGGGAGGATAGATGAATAGCTTGGGTCATTTATAAACACCATAGATAGCAACAATCCTTAGGGAAGGCTTTAGGTGAAATATAACCCAAGATATCTCCAATAACGAGATTGATGGATTTAAAATATCTCATACTTGATAACTTGTGAATCATGAAACACGAAGGAAAATTATCAAGAATGACATAACACCACCTCCGATGATATGGTAGAAAGAATTGCACTCCGGATTGCAAAATGAAGAATGATTGAGCTCCTTAGAAAAGAATGTTGATGAACGCTTCGAGAAGGAAATAAAACCTCGATGAACCATCATGTAGCACCTTGATGAAGAACTCCGGTAAACAAAAGAATGGTCAAACGAAAGGAAAGAGAAGTTGAAAACACAAGTTGAATCCTTGTAACGATTTAGATGAATCTCCTTGGTGAAATGATTGAGAGAACTTGGGACTCCAGGGAAAGAATAGATAAAGTATCTCGAACCGAGAATTTGATATGATGAAGCACTCCGGAAAAAAGAATAAATCACTTGAATGGAACAAGAATAAGAATTATGTTATGCATATCCTTCAACAATTTAATTGCTGACAAGCAACGGATTTGACATACTACTTATCCTCGTAGAAAGATTAAGATAGATATCGCGCCAACTTGAGAAAGTCTTCAACGATCCACCGGTAGAATTTGAAAAGCACGAATGCATAGATATGACACACGAAGGAAGAAAACTCTTGAACGAACCACCGTCAGAGTTGAAAATGAACGAATAAAAGATGAAGAAACACCGGGAAGGACTAGTAAATAAACGAAGATGCTTGAGAGAATTTAGATACATGAGAACGAAGAGATCACGAGCTGATTAGAGGATATTTGAATGATGCCCTGGCAAGATTTGGAGAATGATAGCTGAAAGCTGAGAATGAATACACCCGAATTGATGGACTCCGGATAACAAATTGAGAAGACTCTTGAATTTGCTCCGGATAGTTGAAAAGAATTCTCACAATCCAAAGACAACTATGAGAGGATGGCAACAAGCTAGAATCACGAATCTTTGATGAGAATGGAGCAAGATTAAAGAGAAACTCTTCTTCGGTCTTCAAAAATCTGAGAATTACGACTTGAAACACCACCATGAATCGTTGAGACACTCCAGAATGATTAAAAGAGGAGAGGTTGAGCCGAAGATGAAAAGAATTTAACCGATCTTGGAGAAAGGCATTTGACTGATGATAAATCATTCTTACGTCAAACTTTGAAATATTTGAGAATAGCTTCGGGAAAATAAGAAGAGTCAGGTAATATCCTGGGAAAAGGCCTGTGGGTTAGGGCCCACTCAAGAGAAACACCGTTGAAATGATTTAAAAGAGAGAATGCACCGGTTGAATTAAAAGACTTGAATGAGATAACATCCTCGAAAAAACTTGAACGAATGTAGAGTGGAAACACGAATCTTCGAGATATCTTGAGCACTCTAGAACAATAGAATGGCAAGCAGGGAAGATTAAGAGGTGCACTGACATAAGTAAGCATTGAAACGAGGAAAAGATATGATCAACAAAGCTTGACTTGAAACCACCGGAGAAGAAAAGGAATGAGGAATGACGAACTTGAAGCTCCGTTAGAATCTTCATGAGAATCACCGGATAAGAATATTGAAAGAAAAGAATGAAGAGACTTCACATGAATAAAATGGATACTTGATTCAGAAATCTGAGTTCTTGAAGGAAAAGGGTGGGTGGGCGGGAAAAACAAAGGCAACTTGGAGACGGATGAAACAAACACCGTTGAGAAGAAGTGATAATTGATCTTGCGGAAGTTGAAATGGTCGGATCCACTAGAAGATAAGCACACCGGTTGAAAAGGATTGACATGACAGGCTCGATGATAGAGAAGGATTAGTACTCACATCGCAGTATGAGAACACCATTTGGGGAAGGTATGGAATCAACACTTGACATTGAAGCAACTCGAATACCATAACTCAAAAACAAAACAAAGGATTGGCTTGCAAAATAAGCCAGAACAAACATATGATAGAGATTTCGTTCGAAGTTTTCATGGTGGGGCCTACACGGGCTCGATCGTATAGCACCATCATGTACAAGGCAGTGCACATGACATACGAAGCGTCCCCGAGTCGGCATAGCCAAGGACTCTTTAAGACACAACGAGACCACTGTAAAACCAACCGTGAATAGGCGGACCACTAGACATCGAACCCCAATTTCATATCATACATCTGACGGAAAGATGTCCTAAGAGCTACTTGAATTCCCACTTATAAACTCCCGAAATTTTCCGGTTATGCAATCAGGTGTTGGGGATACAGGGGAAGCATAATATCTCACCCAAAACTAGCAAATCCTACATCCAACTGTATCCATCCTTCAACACATAACCAAGAAACCTTCGGAAATCCTCTACCTCAACCTTCGAAAAGCATCCGTTATACAAGTTATGGCAATACTCCCGATCTCCTGCCCCAGTACTGGGTGGCGTCGAGGTTATCTCACCAACAACTGCATAAAAGAGATTTTTGATGTCGGCGAAACTAAACTCAGGTATTCCAGAACTGCAATGATAAAATTGTGACGACAACACCTCGGAGCTCAACTCCCCGGGACACTGCCACAACCCCTAAATGACAGGAGGCACCAAGAACAATGTTCTCGTCACAAAACCATCAGAATGATTCCAAGATACCCGTGTGATCCTAAATTTTTTTTAGTGAAATTTGAGAAGAGAAGAGTCAAAACTCTACGTCAGGATGCCTCACCAGAGCGATGAAGGAACTGGGGAGTAAAACGAATTCCTAAACTCTCCGATATATAATTCCTAAATGACTCAAAACATTTTTCTAGACTCAACAACGGCCGCTAAAAACGATCAAGCAGTGGGGGCTCCTAAGGTCGAGGAAGGCTCTGATTACCAACTTGTAACGCCCTCGATGCGGCTATATCTCCCACGTGTCGAAGCACGACTTAGAGGCATAACCGCATTGAAAGCAATGTCGCAAGTGAGGTAATCTTTGCAAACAACCCATGTAATATAATAAGGGAAAGATACATAGTTGGCTTACGATCGCCACTTCACACAATTACATGAATAAAGCATTACATCATCCAGATACAATCAAGGTCCGACTATGGAACCAAAATAAAGGAAGACTACCCCACATGCTACACAGATCCCCGATCGACCCCAACTGGGCACCACTACTGATCAACTAGAACGAAACAACATAAAGGATAAGATCTTCATCGAGCTCCTCCTTGAGCTTGGTTGCATCATCTGCATAGTTCAACGGCACCTGCAAGCTGGTTTTGTAAGTATCTGTGAGTCACGGGGACTCAGCAATCTCGCACCCTCGCGATCAAGACTATTTAAGCTTATGGGTAAGGTAAAGGTATGAGGTGGAGCTGCAGCAAGCGACTAGCATATATAGTGGCTAACATACGCAAATCAGAGCGAGAAGAGAAGGCAAAGCACGGTCGACAAAAGTATGATCAAGAAGTGATCCTAGAACAACCTACGTCAAGCATAACTCCAACACCGTGTTCACTTCCCGGACTCCGCCGGAAAGAGACCATCACGGTTACACACGCGGTTGATGTATTTTAATTAAGGTCAACTTCAGGTTTTCTACAACCGGACATTAACAAATTCCCATCTGCCCATAACCGTGGGCACGGCTTTCGAAAGTTCAAATCCCTGCAGGGGTGTCCCAACTTAGCCCATCACAAGCTCTCACGGTCAACGAAGGATATTCCTTCTAGCGGGAAGACCCGATCAGACTCGGAATCCCGGTTACAAGACATTTCGACAATGGTAAAACAAGACCAGCAAAGCCACCCAGATGTGCCGACAAATCCCGATAGGAGCTGCACATATCTCGTTCTCAGGGCACACCGGATGAGCCAGACGTCGGGTGGGCCAGCCCAGAGTTGCCCCTGGTAGCTCCGGACATCGCTCAGTTTGGACCAACACTCAGAGGAGCACTGGCCCAGGGGTTTTAAAATAAAGATGACCCTTGAGTCTGCAGAACCCAAGGGAAAGAAAAGGCTAGGTGGTGAATGGTAAAACCAATGTTGGGCCATGCTGGAGGAGTTTTATTCAAGGCGAACTGTCAAGGGGTTCCCATTATAACCCAACCGCGTAAGGAACGCAAAATCCGGGAACATAACACCGATATGACGGAAACTAGGGCGGCAAGAGTGGAACAAAACACGAGGCATAAGGCCGAGCCTTCCACCCTTTACCAAGTATATAGATGCATTAATTAAATAAGAGATATTGTGATATCCCAACAAGTAAACATGTTCCAACAAGGAACAACATCTCCATGTTCCAACAAGGAACAAACTTCAATCTTCACCTGCAACTAACAATGCTATAAGAGGGGCTGAGCAAAGCGGTAACATAGCCAAACAACGGTTTGCTAGGACAAGGTGGGTTAGAGGCTTCGTTCAACAATATGGGAGGCATGATAAGCAAGTGGTAGGTATCGCAGCATAGGCATAGCAAAAGAGCGAGCATCTAGCAAGCAAAGATAGAAGTGATTTCGAGGGTATGGTCATCTTGCCTGAAATCCCGCAAGGAAGAAGAACGAGTCCATGAAGAAGACAAACGGACGTAGTCGAACGGATCCTCACAACTCCGGAACGAAACCGAAGCTAACGCGAGAAACAACCCGGAAAGAAGCAAACAACATAATAAGCAACCAACACATAATCATGGCATGATGCACAACCAAGTATGATGCATGTCCGGTTTAGAGATGCATGGCATGGCAAAGTGCCCAAACAATCCTACAAATTAAGTGGAGCTCAATATGCAACTCCGTTGCATATTGACGAAACACCACATGACTAATTTAGTTCTCTCTCTTTTAGGTACTCAACAATATTAAATGTTGTTAAACATGGCAAGAGGGTGAAGCAAAAGAAAACTACCTATCTAGGCAAGTTTAAATGAGGCCGGAAACAACGAACAACAATTCCGGTAAATCCCCATGTGCATATATTAGTTCAGGTCCTGTTCTGTCCTAAACCATACTTTAGAGTTGTTTAACATGCAAAGCAATTCCACCATGTTAAACTATGCAAAATTCTACCCCATTTACATATAAAGATTATTAAATTCCGAGTTACGGTTATTTAGTTATGAATTAAATCATGTTAGCAAGTTATTTAAGCAAATTTAAACAAACAGCAATTTAAACATGTTAAACATGGATAAAAGTGGCATATTATGAAACTACACAAAATTCTAGGCATTTTACGTACATAAGTTGTTTTAATGTGATGCACCGTTTGTGAGTTATTAAATGCATAAACAACAAGGGGTTTTCTGTAAAATCGGTCTCTCTGGAATAATAACTAAATTCGCAGATCTATAAAAAACAGTAAATGGGCTGCATCTCGGGCGGACTGGGCTTCTCACCAGAGGGCCAGGCCCAGTGGGTGGAAGAGCCGTGGCAGGCCGGGGTGGACTGGGCCGCGCGGGGACGTGGCTGATGACGCGAGACGAGCGGAAGGAGAGAAACGGTCAACGCGGCCGTGCGACTGCAAGGCCGGAGCAGGGGAGGCGCACCCGCTCCAGGACGGGCGTGCGGTGGCCGCGGAAGTCCATGGAGGCGCGGCGGGGCCGACGGAGGCCGGCCTGACCTGGCCGTTCCGAGGTCAGGCGGCGGAGCTTGTCGGGGAGGTGGAGGCGTTGGGTGGCTCGGCACGCTGCAAGAGCACGTTGGTGCGGGAACGGTTTCAGGTGATGTACTCCTCGTCGAGCGAAGCAGAGGAGGCGAGGTCGCAGGGTAGGCCGACGGCAAGGGACTTGCGACGGCGGCGGGGAACTTGGCGGCTGCAGCAGGACCATGATGGATCGCCGGGGCTCTTGGTGGCATCGGCCCAAGGCGCCGGTGTGCTCGCAAGACGGGGCGGCGTGGCGTTGGAGCTCCCGGCGAGTGAGGGACGAGGCAGAACAGCGGCTGCGACAGCTCCTGTTGAGGAAACGAGAGAGGTGCGGGAGGTTAGAGATCAGAGGGAAAAGGAAGACTGCGGAAGGAAGGAGAAGAAGGTAGGGAGAGCGGCGGCACTGGCCCGATGCGGCAGAGAGTAGGCCATCAAAGAGGCGCTGTAGGTGCTTGGTGGGGATCGAAGGATTGGGGAACAGGGCAGATCAAGCACTGCTATTGGTTGGATCAATTTCGGTGGGGATTGGCCGGCGCTGAAAATTAGGAAGGAAGTGGCTGGCTGTCTGGATCGGGGAAGGATCCCGAGATAATAGTGGCGGTGGCGGATACAGGAATAGGTGGATGGGACAGCTTAGGACTAGGGTTAGGCTGGTTATATAGCAGGTGGGATTAGGTTAGGGGGGTATTTGGTCCCTCCGATTTTAATCAGACGGTACCGGATAAATAGGCTAGGGAGACCAAAAAGAAAAACGGAGATGTTTTGTAGACGTTTGGGGATGATCCTGACACAACGGTAGCGACAGTCCGAGTCGGGTTCGGGACAACTTTCGGACGTGCGCGCGAGGAGGGCCGCGGGCTGACGAGAGACGTTAGCTTGGACCTGGCGGTATGTAGTGGGCTGTGTAGACGGTCTCGAGCTGAGAGAAGAGAAGGGAGGGAGGCCCGGCGACTGTTTTCGGTGACTAAAACGTCCGACGATTTGACCGACTATAATGTCGCTATAGTTATCCGTTGGGGCATCAAACGATCTCTGAATGCGATGAAACTTGACAGGCGGTCTATCTACACTATAATAAGACCACATGTCAAATCTCATCTCATTCCGAGAACATTTTCCGGCCACTTATAAAATAATATTTCGGACATGTCCCGGGCGTGTGCAAGTGTGTCTGGACTCAGAACGGACAACGGAGAGAAACTGAGGGAATCCGGACGAATGCAAGTTTTAAAACATGATAATGCAATGCACATGATGATATGATAAGATGCAACAAGCAAGCAAATGACAAGGCAACAACAGCGAATAACTGGAGGACACCTGGCACATCGGTCTCGGGGCGTCACACCTCACCCCGCCCGCCACCCCCTCGGCCCCTCCGGTACATTCCCCTTCACACCTACACAAGCTCCTCTGCGTCTATGCCATGGCACTGCCTATCGCGGCGGTAAACACTTAGCTCAATGCCTGCCGCCGCCGCCAGGCTGCTGGCAAAGCCCACCACATTTTGACACTTTCGCTTGCCGCTGCCTATCACCATCGACTTTCTCGATGTTTCTCGCGGTCGACCCAGCTCTGCTCGGTTGGGGAATCTGCTGTACTGAGGGTTCTTTCTCATGGACGACAAGGTAAGTAATTTAACGAGATATTATCTCATCTCTTATCCCAGTTCATCTGCCTCCTTTAATCACCCAACGGAAATCGCCGTGAATTCATTTTTATTCGAGCTGATTTGAGGGTTTTCTTTCATTCATGGAATGTACAGTGCACCGACACTTCAGGACTTTGCGACCTCCGCTAGAGATTCCATCTCACCATACCAGATAACTTGAGGATGCGTGCGGTATGTTCAATCTCACCCTAAATCAGTTGGCATGGCCTACTTTCCTGAACATATTCTAAATATTGCTACATTTGGATAAAAGGTGCCACATGCACCATATACGTCAAAGGGGATTTCCCCCTCTTCTTTCTATATTACGCAAATTCATGATGTATTGTTCTTTCGGTTACTCTCATATTTCCATGACATCATGTTTACCCTATCTGTTTAATTATAGATTGTTGTCCTTCGATTTCAACTGTTGTACAGTTCTTTCAATTTGGGCCCATATTTGCATGTTACCATATTTTCTTTAACAATCCTACCATTTTCTGCAGAACATCCCTTGCTATGCAACATATTATGTAGTGCACAATTTTTCCCTTTACATAGATGAAGGCTCCACGAATTTCATACTGCACACAAACCATGGATTTACAATCGTTGCTACTGTAAGACTTGATGAACGTGGTGACTCCTATTTTGGCACTGGCTTTTGGAAAGAAATTGCAAAGTTTTATGTACTGAAAGCTGGCACTAAAATTGCATTGCACATAAAAGGGCCTGGTCATGAGATATATGCTAACTTCCCCGACAAAATCATCCATCCAGACTTTGTTTGAAGTAAGTTTTCTTTTCAACTATCTGCATGTTGACTTACCCAGCAATGTCAAATGAATTGTGTAGTATTTAAGCAACCAATTGTTATTCCCTTTTCTTACTATATTCCTACCTAATAACTTCTAGTTACCAATGCACTTTTCTATTGCCCTGTTTTAACTAAATATTTCCTGTACTCCTATTTCTATCAGAAAGCGCCGCTGACAAGGAGACTCCAAAGGTGGAGAACGGGGCTGCCAACAAGCGGAGGCGGGGCGAGCTAGAACCGCAAGCGACTCCAGCAGGCCAAGGCTTCATTAGCAGCCTCCCCGATGATATGTTGAGAGTCACCATCTCCCTCCTCCCAATCAAATATGGGGCGCGGTCAACCGTCCTTTCCCGGCGGTGGTGCCCCCTATGGAACTCCAGCCCTCTCGACATCATCGACACCCATGAGCTCTGCCATGGCTATCACAAAACCTTGGATGCGTTCTCCAAGATCCTCGGCAGTCACCTTGGCCCAACCAAAGGCCTTAGAATGGGCAAGTTCCGTTCCATCGGCAAGGACCGAGCCAAGCTTGACGAATGGTTCTGATCCCCTGCCCTAGATTAGCTCGAGGAGCTCACTTTTTATGATGGGCATATGCGGTCGCTGCCAACGTCCGCACTCCTCCTCGCGCCCACGCTACGCGTCGCCAAGTTCAGGAACTGCCATCCCCCTTAATGACGCGCCCGCTCTTATTCTACCACGACTGAAGCACCTCGAGCTTGTCGCCATTTGCCTCTCAAACGGTAACATGGAGCGTGTGCTCCGTGGCTGTACTACACATGAGTACCTTCGTCTTCAGGCGATCAATGGGTTGAGTAGCTTCCACATCACCTCCATGACTATCTGGACTATTTATGTGTGTTGCTGGTGCGACAGGAAGACATCACAAGATGTGTACCACGGTATGGTCATTGAGGACACACCTGCACTTGAGAGATTACTTGTAGTTGATCAAGAAGGTCCAACAAGAATCAATGTCATTTCTGCGCTGAAATTGATAGTGGTGGGCTACTCGTCTCACAAATACTCCGAACTTGTTATTGGATCCTCACCCGTTCAGGTACAACAACTGCCTTCTACCTCTCCTTCTATAAATTAACATTATTTCTAATTTTGAAGATGTTTGTTCGTCTGCCATTCAGAAAATGATTCCGACAAGCTTGACCCCAAAACTGCGCACAGTGAAGGTCTTGGCACTAGAATCTATCGGCCCTAACCTGGAGCAAGTTGTCAGTTTCCTGAGATGCTTTCCGTGCCTAGAGAAGCTATATATCAAGGTGATGTTCCTTTCCTGTTAAATGTAAACCATAAGGGAGTTCATGTTTTCTTAGGGAACTTTTCATCCACTCCAACCTCTTGTGAAGAAGGCTACATTTTTCTAGAATGTAATCAAATGCCCATATTAATCATGTTAGATCGAAGATGGCATGTTAGTCATTTTACAAATCCTGCAAACCAAATAGGCCTGTAGTAATGTTCAAAACTGCATGTAGGCACTAACATGTTTTCTTCTTTTGCAGATAAGATTAGGCCCAGTGGTGGATAATGTGATACAATATAACAAACATCGAATGCCTAGATCAGCATCTCTCAGAAATTACTTTGAAGTCCTACCGAGGGACCTTACCGGAGATTATATTTGCCAGGTTATTTATTCTCAGAGAAAGGGTGTTGAAGGAAATGAGGTTTTCCCTACATTTATTTCGCAAAAATGAATGGTTTGTTGATCAGCACCGGCGCCTGCGGCAGAATGGAGTAGGCTCCAAAAATGCTGAATTTCACTTTGGAACTTCAGATGACAGAGTATCGGAAGTCATCATGTCAACCCCATACATGACTTCTCAGTGGCTGACCCCTTTGCAAAAATTGTGAGGTTTTGAAACCAGACTTAGAAGCAGTGATATTAGTTTGAACCTCTCTGATATCCTGTTCAGCGGATCAGCATGAGCGTTTGCAGCTGATGAGCTGAATTTGATTTCTAATATCAGTTTGAACCTTGTAATCTTTGAATTTGAGCCATATAACTGTGGAATTTGAACCTTGTAACATTTCGAGCTTTTGTGGTACAATCGTTGAAATGGCATCGTATGAGACTCGTATATTGCTAACACTATTTTGACCTTAATATGCAATAGTCTTAGATTTTATTAACCATTCTTCAATCAGTTTGCCTTGTCGATCTCACAGCACACGATCTGTATAGCTAACTCAACTACGATCTTCGACATCATTGCACACGGTTGGTTTCTTCCACCGTGTGCACTGTAGAGCGCATAATTAATTATCACACTCGAGTGTCCATCATCACCCTTCTGTGTAACTTTGACCTCATCACCCACGGGTAAACTTATGATCGAAGTCATTCCACACACTTCGTTTTACAAAGCTTTTTGCCAATAAACGCCCATGATTTGTCCCTCTTCTAGCTAACGCGTGGCCAAACTAGCCGGGCGGGAAGCTTGCACGGTAAACAGCGTGGTAGCATGGGAACAGGCTCACCGACGATACATTTGGCGTCTCTTCGAGCCCACGCGTGCGGTGCGGTGTTGTCAAGCGTGCACTGGAATCCTCCGCTATGAATGTCGTGATAAGACGTGACGATTACAGGCCGGCCGGCCCCCATTTATTACAGCAGCCATTTAACCCTTGTGTCTATTCAACCTTTCAATCATGCCCCACCATTGCAAGAAGCACACCCACCACGAGAAATTCTTAGAGGGTATCCCGCACGGCTCCAATGGCGCTCCGAGTGGCTGCCGACGACGAGCAGCAGTTCACCATGCATGCCGTGGTGGACACCCACAGAAGGTTCATGAACCTCTCGGTGGTGTACACCAACGACCCGGTCTGGGTGGAGCACTCCATCCACATCATGGAGTTGTTGCTTGCCGTAGAGAAGTACAAGGTGGTTCGGTTCGACCTCGAGTACACCCGCACTCGTGCTGGGTCTCGTCCCAAGGTCACCGTTGCCCAGATGTGCGTGCGCCACCACGTCCTCGTCTACCACTACTGCGTGGCCACAAGGCCTTGCAAGCATTTCGCCAGGTTTGTCAACAATCCCCACTACATGTTCGCTACGATGGACATCACCACCGGTGTAAAGGCGCTTGAGAATTCGGGCATCGCCTGCCAGAATCTTGTCGACATCAAGGGCCAGTACAAGATCTGGGGAAGCAAGGAGCATGAGGACTCACTGGTTCACCTCGCCGAGGCCATCATCGACCCCTACTACAGAGACATGAAGGATTCGTGCAACAATGACAAGCGTGCCTGGCACTCGGCCTGGATGGAGAAACTCGACAAAGCTCACGTCGTGTACGCGGCCAAGGAGGCATACACGAGCTATGACATGTACAGGAGGATCATTGACATGAGGAAGTGCCTCCTTCCCCAAAACAGTCAGGGATCCAGCCGAAAGCGGAGCAATGGCAAGCATCGTCGCAACAATAAGTAGATGATTAGATCCTCACTGGTGTGTGGAAATGTTATGTGTGTAGTCACTTGTGTAATTGTATGCTTAATTTGGTTATGCAATGCTGTCTTTTTAAGTATATATGTTCATGCTCTGTAGACAGAGCGTAGATGTTGTGCGGACAAAGAAAATCACATCGCACACGGACTAAACAATGGAACCCATCGGTGATGTTTTCATCAATCACTCACAATTGTATACCAGCAATCGTTTGCTCACAACACACACGGCTTGTTAACAGTAATCATCTGTGTTGTTATCGGTCTTTGCACATGTTTCTGATCATAGACCTGTTTGCCTCGTATCACACACATCTTGTTCATTTGAGCCGTTTCTGCTCTCATGTCTCAACGCAAATAGTTCATCCGAGTGAACCGCATGCCGTATATCGCACACACCTTTGATCTGGCTGACTGTTTCTTTTGTGTTGCCTAATCACAAACAGTTCATCTGAGTGAACCATATGCTGTACATCGCACACACCTTCATCTGGCTGGCCGTTTCTTCTGTTCCTTCGCATCGCAAATAGTTAATTGAGCTGAACCGTATGCCCTGCATCGCACACGTAACTAAATCTGAACTGTGTTTGATGCATCCTCCATCGCAAACGTTTTGCACCTGTTTGATGGGTTTTTTACACCACCGTTTGCGATTATGGCATCGCACACAGTTTCGTCGAAGGGTCTCTGATCATAGTGTCGCGTTAGCAGCAAACTGCAGTAGTGGATACTCAATCCTCTCTTTCTTCATTTAATTCTACACCACATCATCAAATTTGCCTACTACTACTCTCTCTGTTCCTAAATATAAGTCTTTTTAGACATTTCAAATGGACTACAACATACATATGTATGTAGACATATTTTAGAGTGTAGATTCACTCATTTTGCTCTGTATGTAGTCATTTGTTGGAATCTCTAAAAAGACTTATATTTGGGAACAGAGGGAGTAGTTGGCATGCATGATACTACTTATAATACTCCCATTACAACCAGCCTGGCAGAATTAAAATACCTAATCTAAATGGCCGCCGGACGATTTCTTTGTCCTCCTCCAACATCCGACAGAATAAGAATCGTGCAAGACACCAACTGTATTCGCCGGCATCGCCTCGACGGTGGCTGTCGGTGTCAAAACCGGCGGATCTCGGGTAGGGGGTCCCGAACTGTGCGTCTAAGGCGGATGGTAACAGGAGGCAGGGGACACGATGTTTTACCCAGGTTTGGGCCCTCTTGATAGAGGTAAAACCCTACGTCCTGCTTGATTGTTCTTGATGATATGAGTATTACAAGAGTAGATCTACCACGAGATTAGAGAGGCTAAACCCTAGAAGCTAGCCTATGGTATAATTGTATGTTGTCCTACGGACTAAATCCCTCCGGTTTATATAGACACCGGAGGAGGCTAGGGTTACACAAGGTCGGTTACAAAGGAGGAGATATCCATATCCGTATTGCCTAGCTTGCCTTCCACGCCAAGTAGAGTCCCATCCGAACATGGGACGAAGTCTTCAATCTTGTATCTTCATAGTCCAACAGTCCAGCCAAAGGATATAGTCCGGCTGTCCGGAGACCCCCTAATCCAGGACTCCCTTAGTAGCCCCTGAACCAGGCTTCAATGACGATGAGTCCGGCGTGCAGTGTTGTCTTCTACATTGCAAGGCGGGTTCCTCCTCCAAATACACCACGGAAGAGTTTGAATACAAGGATAGTGTTCGACCCTGCAAAATAAGTTCCACATACCACCATAGAGAGAATAATATTTCCACAAATCTAATATGCTGACGCGTTTTGGCAGCATGACATCACGCCACGGCCCGGTAATTATTAGAACCGTTTTTCTTTAACCAGCCCCGCACATAATGCGAGGCGGTTTCTTGACACGTCTTGTCAAAACAGAGATCATGTTCCCCTTATCACGGGATTCTCATCAATACAAACGTGGGTAACCGAACCGTGCATGTTGGTATGACTCCTAGATCTTAGGTAAGTCTCGAACGGCCATGAGGAGGACGCCTGATATTCACCCCCTTTATAAAGGGACAAGGCTTTTTCTTTTTCCCTCCTGTGCTCAATCGAATCCTTCTCTCGCCTCGAGTTCTAACACCCAAAGCTCAGGTCAGGCGCTTCGGACCTTCAATCATGTCTGGATCCAACCTTCAAGGCCGGTGGATGCCTTCCTCCGTCACAGAGGAGGACATCAAGAGGTTGAGGGAGGCCAGATATCTGACCGCCGAAATTTTGCATAGGCTGCCTGCCCGAGGGCAGGTCATCCCTACTCCCGAACCCAACGAGAGCGTCGTGTTCATCTCCCACTTCCTCCGAGGACTAGGCCTCGCTCTGGATCCCTTTGTTAGGGGTCTTATGTTCTATTACGGGCTGGATTTTCACAATCTGGCCCCGGATTACCTTCTTCACATCTCATCATTTATTGTCGTGTGTGAGGCCTTCCTTCGCATTACCCCTCACTTCGGCCTGTGGCTCAAGACCTTCGATGTGAAGCCAAAGATGGTCGAGGGGCAGTACACAACGTGCAGGGGTGCTTTAATAAGAAAAATTGCTGACGCTCCATGGCCAAAGGGTTCCTTTCCAGAGGTGTCCGGATTGTGGCAGCGGGAGTGGTTCTACATCACAGCTCCCCGAAGTGCCAAATGGGTAGCTGCCCCCGCCTTTCGCTCCCCCCCACCACAACTGATGTCATGGATCAGCAGGGGGCTGAGCTGGGGTCCAGCCAAGGACATGCCAATACTACAGAGCCGTGTCCGAGATCTCTTCGAGGGAGATTTCAGTCTGGTTACGGTAATGCAAGTTATGCTGGTTCATCGAGTCCAGCCCTGCAAACGCCGACCCCTCCGTATGTGGGAATTCAACCCGGAAGGACCACGTGCTATTCAGCATTTCCTCGGCATGACGCACGAGGAGATGTACAAATCGTTCTTCGGACCCCAAATAGAGTGTCCGGACACCACCGAGGACGTGGGCCTAAGCTGCAACCGCCCCGCTGCCCAAGTAAGTAATCCCATGGCCGAACACACTGTCCTTTTATTTATCATGACATCATTCTGAAGAATCGCTCTTTGACCAGGACTGGATAACAAAGGCGAAGATGATCCGGTGTTCGGCCCCCCTTCCTGAAGGCTTGGATAATTCGGTGCTGGAAAATATGCTCGAGCCAGCACCTCGTCTAGTGCCCTCAAAGGAAGATGAAGGGGGGAATAAAGAGGGCGAAAGCGGGCCTCCATCGCTACCTATTCCAATCGAAGGAATGAGCGCCTCCGTGAGGGAGGATAACCAAGGGGAAGAATCTGACATTCTCCCTCCCCGGGGAAGGAAGAGGACTACCTCTGGAGATCCGGAAACTAAGGTTTCCAAACGGGAGAAGAAATCTCCGCCAGAGGGTCCTGCCTCGGAGGGCATTCTTGCCGCACAGTGTCCGCGCGGGGATCAGCCCTCTACCGAGCTATAAGTAATCAAAAAGTACTTAATAGTGAAGATATCCTACCTTGCTTCCGAAGACAATAACCGATGCTTGTGAATTGTAGTCCGGATCGCAGCTCTTCTCGACAGAGTTCATCTTCAGGGGATCTTCTTCCGGAGATGATGGAGAGCGAAACGCCTCCCCCGGACTCCCCAGCTCAAGAAGCGGGCGACCTTGAAGTGTCATCGCGAAGGGTATCTCTGGATCCAATATCGCCGTAAGATAACCCTTTGGCTGCACGGCATCCCCATTATCCGGCTCCTGAGGAGAGCGACAGCAAGGGTCCGTACAGTGTGCGGTCGGACGTGCTGAAGGATCTTCTGGGGCAAGCTGTCGTCTCGGAAGCACATCGTACGCTAATGGGTACGGTAATTGAAAGGATTTCATCCGCCGAAAGCAGTTTGCACGAAGCTTTTATGAGTCTGCTGAAAGGCTTCGAGGTACGTGAAATAATGTATGCTTTTAACAGTACCACATACGTTAGGTATGCCCATGCAGATAGTAGCCCCTGAGACTCTGGTTGTCATTGAGAACGGCGGCAAACAGAGGATCATAGTCCCAGGTAATAACCAGACCGCCTTTATGTGCAGGTGGTTGAAGCTCTGGTGGCTATCCGGACTGATGGGTTTGCCGAACTAAAGCGGCAGCTGGATGCGGCAGATGGCGACATCGTGCTTGTCAACAAGCGGCTTGACGAGGCATAGGGTGAGTGATTTTTCTAGTGATCGTCACATAGTAAGAGTAGCATGATGCCAGTATCTTTAATATGTTGTGACTGCAGATGGAGCTGCCACCATGGAAACCCTTCAGGCGGAGCTTGCCCGAGCCAAGGAGCAAGCGAGGAGTAGCAATGCGGCCGCTTTAAAGGCAGTCGAAGAGTTAAGGGCCGAACAGGCTGCGCATTGCGAGAGCAAGGAGAAAATAGCCAAGATGGTTGTAGAATTAAAAGATGCTGCTGATCATTACCGGCTTCTTGAAGAAGAAGACCGGGCGAAAGCGACGGACCTGGAGAAGGCCCGGGTGGCTGCCAAGGAAGCCCGCTCCAAAATTAGAGCGACGAAGGAGGAGCCGAATCAAGCTGCAGATATCGTGTCTGGGAAGCTCTTCTTGTTGCGGACTAAGTTCGGAGATCCGAAGTATGCTCCTCTGGACCGGCTATGGAGTTCTGCGGACGAGTACATGGATTTGGCTGCAAGTGCTGCTGATGCAGCCGAGTACTTCAAGGATCAGAAAGGTCCCGAAGTGGAGAAGCTGTTCTGGTCACAGTTTCACGCTCTAGTCCGTCCGCTACTGCTGAATGAGCGATTGACCGGTTGGGCCGAGCTCCATAGGTTGTCCGGACTTGCCATGAGGTCGTTGTGGATCACCTGTGGCCAGGAGGGCCAAGGCCGAGTAGCTACTTTAGCTTAGTGTAACAATTCCTTGAAGCTATGCCACACATCGATGCTGTAAAGAGATCAGCGTGCATAGAAGGTGCGCGGATGGCCCTAGCCCGTGTTAGAACATACTGGGCGGAGATGGAGGCCACCACTATTGCGGCACAGGGTTCAACCATAGGCTGAGTGGCTGCTGAGCACTACTTTGAAGAAGTCCTTGAAGGCGCTCGCTCGATAGAGGCTCAGTGCTCGAAGAATATTATTTTCCAAGGACATGTAGTCCCATTGTACAAACAATGTTTTTCTGAGTTAAGCAAGGCTGTATTTATACTTTTGCCCGAAAGTACTATGATGCCTCCTGTGCGGCCGTTTGTGTATATATGTATATAACCTGAAAGTTTGCAGTCGTCGGCTTCCGCCCCCACACATATAATGCGGGGGTGTTCGCAAAAGATGCATATCCACACTTGATCCAATGTCTTGGTCTATTAAGGAGGTGATAGCGTAGCGAACAAGGCAATCGGACTATATTGCTTCAACACTTTCACTTAGCCATAGGAGTTTGACAGTGGGGCTACTATATAGCCCCTGGTACTTCTGCGCTCGTCCGAATACGGTGCGCGTACGTACATGACCGGGAAACGGCCCTTTGTTAATGCCGAGGAATCCCGAAGATTCTGATTAGTCATCGAGTGGTTGACCAGTCTCTCGCTATATCATGACAGTCGGTTTTCGGCTTTCTCTACCGAGGTGCTCAGCCGGACGAACCAGGGCACAATCACAGTAGTTCTCCCAGTGCTACCTTAGCCGATATAACGGAACGTAAGGTACCAAAACGTGGGAGCCGGGCAAACCCAACATTTGACCAAAGACATGATTTGGATCTGATGCATATAGGGCCAAACTCGCGACGCCGAACACTCCCTAAGGTGTTTGGTCTTTATAACATATACCGGCTAAACAATGCCCTTTATAAGAAACCCCATGTGTCCAGGTACGTGCAAAATCCTGGCGTGGCCACATGCCAATAACGCCGGCATCCTTCTCGGTTGTATGGAGTATCCGGAGGATGTGAGCAACAAGAGACAGTAAAAAAGGTTTACACAGGGCCTTAATCTAAAAAGAAACCTTTGTGCGGGTCCCTGTTGCACGTCTGCGCCTGTGTCTCCGTTGTGCCGTGTCCTGGACGGGTGTAGCATGATCGTAACCTACAAAAGGAAATAATTTAGGTGAAAGTTGTCGTGCCGAAAAGAAGAATGAGTTATCAGAATTCCAGAGAAGCCTAGTTGAGTTGGGCTGGCCCTGATTACACGCGGGAAGCCCCTGGTATCTTTTTATGAGGGTTCGAAAACCAATCTCATGCATGTATGATGGAACACCGGACTCGTCTAACCGTGTCTGTGGTCTTGACGACCTGCCATTTTTCTGGTTGGTGAGGCCGCCTAGTGTGCGGCTGTTAGAGCCGCCGCGTCCTCTTCTGTACGTGAAGGATAGTTGGTATTTCCGCTAACTGTAATGATGCCTCATGGACCAGGCATCTTGAGCTTGAGAAAATCATAATGCGGTATTGCGTTAAAACGAGCGAAAGCCGCCCTTCCGAGTAGTGCTTGAAAATCACTTCGGAATGGAGCGTTGTGAAAAGTTAACGTTTCACTTCGGAAGTTATCGGGAGAACCGAATACCACCTCTAGTAGTAGAGAGCCCGTACAGTGGGCCTCTTGGCCTGGTATTACTCCCTTGAAGGTAGTATTACTGTGGCTTATTTGTGTCGGGTCTATCCCCATTTTGCGGACTGTGTCTTCATATATCAGATTGAGATCACTGCCGCCGTCCATGAGGACCCTTGTGAAATGGTACCCATTTATTATTGGGCCTAACACCAAGGCCGTCAGTCCTTCGCGCCGGATATGTGTATCATGATCCCTACGATCAAAAGTGATCGGGCAGGCCAACCAGGGGTTGGACCTAGGGGTGACGGGCTCTATGGCGCGTGTGTACCAGAGTGCGTGATTGCTTCTCCTCCTTGTCACATGGATCACATTTACTGCTTTAACCTCCGGTGGGAACTTTTTCTGTCCTCCGGCGCTTAGCTGGCGAGGTTCATCCTCGTCTTCGCTTGGTGTCTCTTCCCCTTTATGTTCGGCGTTTTAGCTTACCGGCCTTCTTGAAGACCCAACATTCTCTGTGGGTATGATTTGCAGGTTTGTCTGGGCTGCCGTGAATCTGACAGAGTTTGTCAAGAATTTTGTTTAGGCCAGATTGTCCTTCTCTGCTGCATTTGAAAGGCTTTTTCTGCTGACCTGGTCGGGAGCCCCTGAATCCGGCGTTTACCGCCGTATTATCTGGGCTACCTTCTTTATTTCAACGCTTGTTTTTGTTGCGTCATGATTTACCATTTCCATCCCTTACTTCGGATGTGCTTGGGTCGCTGGTGCTTCTACGGGCCAACCAGCTGTCCTCGCCCGCACAAAAGCGGGTCATGAGGCTTGTTAGGGCTGCCATTGTTCTTGGTTTTTCTTGACCGAGGTGTCTGGCAAGCCATTCGTCTCGGACGCTGTGTTTAAAAGCTGCTAAGGCTTCGGCGTCCGGACAGTCGACTATTTGGTTCTTCTTGGTGAGGAACCCGTTCCAAAGCTTTCGGGCGGACTCTCCAGATTGTTGGATTATATGACTTAAATCGTCGGCATCCGGAGGTCGGACATAAGTCCCTTGAAAATTGGCCCAGAAAGCGCCCTCGAGCTCCTCCCAACTTCCAATTGAGTTTTCGGGGAGGCTTTTCAGCTAGTGCCTAGCTGGCCCTTTAAGATTGAGGGGCAAGTATTTAATGGCATGGAGATCGTCTCCACAAGCCATATGAATATGGAGGATGAAGTCCTCTATCCAGACTCCAGGGTCTGTGGTTCCGTCGTACGCCTCTATGTTTACTGGTTTGAATCCTTCTGGGAATTCGTGATCTAGCACCTCATCAGTGAAACATAGTGGGTGTGCGGCACCCGTGTATTGGGATGCGCCATAGTGTTCGGATGGTTGTTGTATTCGGTGTTGGTTGTGTACCGTAGCGCGCTTCCTAGATCCATAGATAGATCTGGTCGCGTCGGATTTTTGACGCAAGTTCTCACGTAGAACGTGTGTTGACTTATGCGTGTCTTTGTTAGCCGCTCTATCGCGTTCACAGGGCGGTGGATCCGGCCGGTTGGCCGTATCACTTATCGGATGTATGGGCTCTAAGGCCTCGTCGTCGAATTCCGGTAATAGCTTGCGCTTTGGATAGCTATTTGGGTGGTAGCTTCTACCATACTTTGTTACTTTGTTCCACTTGCTGTTGAGCGTATCTTGTGCGACCTTGAGCCTTTGCTTCTATTTCTTCAGGCTTCTCGCTATGGCAGTAAGCCTCCTACGGAGGTTCTCTTGCTCCAAGTGTGTTTCCGGGATGATGGGTGCATCATCGTCCGGACTATTTTCTTCCCTAGATGGGGATTGATGATGCTTATCTTTGGCGTCATCGTGTTCGGACGTCGGATCCGTACTATGTTTGCTGTTTGCATCTTGATCGTTTTCTGCCACCGGGGTGGTGCAGTTGTCGTCTTTTCTGGAGTTGCGTGGACTATTGTTATCGCTGTTTTTGCTATGGCGGGACTTAGGGCGGCGCCGCTGACGTTGGCGCTTGGGTTGCTTCTTGGAGGGGTCATCCTCCACCTTCTCGTCGCCATTGGCTTCGTTGGGGGTGTCCACCATGTATACGTCATGTGATGAAGTAGCGGTCCAGCACCCTGTGGGCGGTGGTTCCGGTTCGTCTCCGGCTTCGTCGTCCATACCGTCGAAGTCCTCGGAGCCGAAGCCGAGCATGTCGGTTAAGTCGTGGACAGTGGCTACTAAGTGGGTGGTGGGTGGGTGGCGAATTTCTTCGTCGTCCGCATCCCATTCTAGCCGGACATAGTTCGGCCAAGGTTCTCCTGACAGGGAGAGATACCTTAATGAATTTAGCACATCTCCAAAAGGTGAGTGCTGAAAGATATCCGCGGAGGTGAACTCCATGATCGGCGCCCAGTCGGACTCGACGAGCGCGGATACGAGCGGCTCGGAGTCGGTGACCGAAGATGAATCCAGTGGTTCGGCAACACGGCTCTCGTAAGGGGTGAAGTCAGTATCCGGCTCTATCACCGCTGAGAATGCGGCCTCCATGGCGGGGTCCATCCCTCCGCTCTCGGATTGCGCGACTTGTTCCAGGTTAAAAACCGGAGTAGCTGCGGATGCGATCTCCCAAACACTGTTCGACGGTAGAGTTACGTCTTGCTCGTCGTGACTGCGCGGCGCGTCCGGCATGGGCTCGAATCCGTCGAAGATCAAGTCTTCGCGGGCATCGGCTGTGTAGTTCAAGTTTCCAAATCTGACATGATGGCCAAGGGCGTAGCTCTCAATCTGCTCTAGATGGCCAAGCGAATTGGCCCGCAGTGCAAATTCGCCGAATATGAAGATCTGTCCGGGGAGGAAAGCCTCACCCTGGACCGCATCACTAGCGATGATCGAAGGAGCCATCGAGCCTTATGGTGATGACACAGTGGAACTCTCAATGAAAGCACCAATGTCGGTGTCAAAACCGGCGGATCTCGGGTAGGGGGTCCCGAACTGTGCGTCTAAGGCGGATGGTAACAGGACGCAGGGGACACAATGTTTTACCCAGGTTCGGGCCCTCTTGATAGAGGTAAAACCCTACGTCCTGCTTGATTGTTCTTGATGATATGAGTATTACAAGAGTAGATCTACCACGAGATCAGAGAGGCTAAACCCTAGAAGCTAGCCTATGGTATGATTGTATGTTGTCCTACGGACTAAAACTCTCCGGTTTATATAGACACTGGAGGATGCTAGGGTTACACAAGGTCGGTTACAAAGGAGGAGATATCCATATCCGTATTGCCTAGCTTGCCTTCCACGCCAAGTAGAGTCCCATCCGGACACGGGACAAAGTCTTCAATCTTGTATTTTCATAGTCCAACAGTCCGGCCAAAGGATATAGTCCGGCTGTCCGGAGACCCCCTAATCCAGGACTCCCTCAGTGGCTTTCATGGGAATCGGTGGCGGCCTCCCGTGTTCTACTTCTCCTCGATGATGGCGGCGGGAAGGGACGTGCTGCCCGTCACCTCTTCGACATCCGCGTAGTCGCGTCACCTCGTCGACATCCACGGCGGCTTCTTTCTCTGCTTGCATGTCGCGGCTATGAGCGCGTCAACAGCAGATGGCGCAGTCACAGACACTAGAGGCGCTGTACGACGCAGCAGCGTCGAGGGCAGTGACGATGCCCATGCCGCCGTGCTCCCAGACAAGCCAGCGTGGAGCAAGTCGGCACTCTTCCTCGAGCTGTATTGGAGAGGCCAACTGCGGAACCACGCGTTGGCTTAGTGCGGCAACTGCATCTGACGGGCTAGGCGAGGTAGGTGGAGAAGCGAGCTGCCTCGCTCATAACTGTCGGGCTTGGTGGGCCACCCAGACGGCTTTTATGCGGGAGAACTGCTCTTCCTGCTCATCGGATGCCGCCGAAAGAGTGGACAAAATGGTGGAAGGAGGAGCTTGGCCGGTTTCCTGCTCCTGAACGGACATGTGTGGCTGGAGTTAGTTTCTCGCATTCCATGCGGGTTAAAATGTAGGTTTTTGAATGCGGTGAGGAGGCGGGTATAGCTGGGAGTGCAGCGGGTGGTGCCCTGGGCCAGCGCGCCGCTTCAAATGTCGGATGGAGTGAGGTCGCGTCTGCCCTGACCCCCTTGACCGTGGACCTTGATGGTGTACGTAACCTTGTGTCCAGATCTGAGATGCCACGTGTACCAGATGAATGACTCCAAGTTCGACCACCGTGATGCTAGAGGTGCGAGCCGAGGAACACTATTGGAGACACCCCCCTCATACTAGCCACAATGGGTAGTAACATAGACTAGTAACATGCTCATGTTACTAGTCTATGTTACTACCTCTATAGTGGGGACATGCAACACTTTATTTATTAGTCTATAGACACATCTTGCCTTGATATGTGTGATGTTACTCACACTACTAGTAACTAGCTATGTTACTACTTTCCTCTCTTTCTTCATTTATTGCTTGCCACATCATCTACTTCATCTAGATATGTGTGATGTTACTACCTATGTTACTCCCATTGTGGGTAGTCTCATAATTTTTCTCATCATCATGTGAGTCCTAGAAGATCTCATCCACATCATCATTATGCATGCAGCCGCCTTCATAGACAACGTGCGCAGAAGGAGTAGAGGCGACCAGGGACGCACCACGTCGTGGGCACTCCGTACGTGCTCGTGTGCGTGCTTTTCCATCGGTGCTAGCTCTAAGGCCGAGGTTGCGGTCGTGTTCGTCTCCGGCTAGTTGTTGAGCAACGGCGGCAAAGAGGTGCTGCAAGAGATGCATAGGCGCCATTGTGTGTGAGCTTCACCGTAGCATGACGAACCGGACGTCGCTGCAGATGGCGCATGCCTCCATGCAGCCGAGTGTGCGCGCATGCATGTGTTATTCACGTGCATTATGCGGCCGAGTGTGTGCGCATGCATGTGCTGTGTACGTGTGTTGTGTGCTCCATGTTGTGCGCGTATGTGCATGAGTGCGTTGGCGTGTGTACATGCGTGGCTGCATGCGTCCTGTACATGCGCGGCTTCTTGCGTGGTTATCAATATAAACTATAAAATATCTTCAACTTAGCATCCTGATGTATCGTCTCTAGTGGTTAGCGAAGAGTTCATGTTCTTTTATTCGTTTATAGGTGGGCAGGCAGCAAAAAAACAGGGAAAAACGCGCAAGGTTCCTTGCAGACGCTCCACCGCGAGGTTCCTTGCTCCTTCTCGGTCGTCAGGAATCTATGTTCTTCCACTCTTTTTTTACATGAGCTTTGTTCATCGTTTTGCCAACACGCGAGACATCTAGCATCAAGGTGCACGTGTCATGCAAGAAAATGGAGATAATCAGATAAGCAGTGCGTAAGTGAGTCATGCACTTCGATGGCACCTACTACGCAAGAGTTTTTCTCCTCGATGGCACGTGAATAGTGCATGTACTCAACGACGGAGCACGGGATGGTAGCCATGACATGGTAAGCCCTTTTTGGAGAGAGTACGTACTAAATATATTTGATGTGTCACGTCAACTCGCAGAACGACGAGAAGCTTGCTTACTACGCCTTCTCCCACGCCAATGCGTGTGCGGTGGCTCGCAGCACGAGGAGAAACTCTTGCTTACAAGCGGTGGACGTGCAGCAGTTCATTTGGTGTCATATTGCCAGAAGTACTACTGTAGTACCATCATTATTGTTCGACTTCCAGAAGAGGCAAAGAGCCAAGTGCAAGGTCACCTACTAACCTTAGGCTAGCCATAGTGGGAGTAACATAAGTAGGAGTACCTCCTTTTCTTTATTCTAGAAACAACCACACGCGAATATTGGACGGTAGCAACACAACAACTGAACCAAGAATCGAAACCAACCAATGAACTACTACTACTGGTGAGCGTTTGCTAGTATCATGTACTCCGTCTGTCCATGTATATAGGGCTTAATGCATTTTCCAAGACTAACATTGGCCCTGTTTGGATCCATGGGTTAGAGTTAGTTTGAGCTAGTATGGGCTCAAATAGCCCTAAAGTATCCAAACACGAGGGTTAAATTGGAGCAAGTTGCCCCAAACCCACCAAAAAAATATCCCACCCAAGAATTGCTAACATGTGATGAGTTAACTGACCTCAATAGACGGCAAAAACGCCAGCCCGCCGCACTTTGAGAGAGACGAGGAGCGAGAAGCGATACGGGCTGGTGGATTACTAGAGCTAGGTGTCGCACGAAGGCCAAGAAATATGGTGATAGCGTAGGTTAGCCATCTAGTATGATGTAACTACACTGGGCTGCCATGTTTCGTACTCTTCCGGTCTACTGTGGAGATGATTGGTTGATTTTCTATCGCTGAATAATACAAAATATTATGAGTGCAGATGCTCGACCACGAGGTTCCTTGCTCCTTCTCGGTCGTCAGGAATCTATGTTCTTCCACTCTTCTCCCGATGACCGAGAAGCAGTGTCGTGCCGTGAGTGGGTCCAGTTTCTCATTTTAAACTTGTTTGGTGTAGTAGTAACACTTGGTTTTGAGTATTGATAAGATTTTATATAGGGGCTAATGTATTCTTTGAGGATGCCTTTGACTATTGATAAGATTTTATATAATTTGAAAATTATATCATTTAAAGATACTTTCACGTTCCGTTTAATAAAAAAGATCCTTTCACATACGAATATGTCTGTATGCTTTGAGCAACTTGCATGTCCTATACTGCTCCTGTTTGGATACTCTAACTTAGCTAGAGGTTAGACTAACTCATGACTAACCCTAAACTAACTGTAGCCAAAGAGGTGTTTGGGTGACAGGGTTAGATTGACAATAAATGCACTTGATGGAGAGAGAAAAGTGATTTTCTGGTGGGCCCAATGAGAACTATCTCTAATTAGCACCTCTTGGGTGGGATAGTTTTTTTGGTGGGTTCGGTGCAACTTGCTCCAATTTAACCCTCATGCTTGGATACTTTAGGGCTATTTGAGCCCCTACTAGCTCAAACTAACTCTAACCCATGGATCCAAACAGGGCCAAAGTTAGTCTCGGAAAACGCATTAAGCCCTATATACATGGACAGCCGGAGTACATGATACTAGCAAACACTCACCATTACTAGTAGTTCATTGGTTGGTTTCGATTTTTTATTCAGTTGTTGTGCTGCTACCATCCAATATTCGTGTGTGGTTGTTTCTAGAGTAAAAAGGAGGTACTAGTACTTATTGTGGGAAAGGTGAAGTGATGGTTGCTTCGCCCCAGCAACTTATTACTCTGGCAATATGGGAGTACCAGTGGATTCAACGAACAGAGAAATGATGGTTGCTTCGTCCGAGAAACTTACTGTGGCGAAGGTGGGGCTCTGTGATTTGACTACTCACTAGTCATTACTAATGCGGCGCAATGACCAGGGTGAATCTTTCCCTGCAGTTGTCCACTCAATATTGTTGCACGGCAGGTGGAGCCAGATGAAGGATGTCCCACATGTTGGCGAAACGAAGTTGAATTGTTTCTAGCATTGCTATCAATCCTTCAGGATTTGTTTATATGTATGATAATTTGAATGAAATTGTACTGTGATGATATGTAGGTTTCAACTTTGGTTCCCGTAGGAAAAAAAGGTTTCAACTTAGGATTCATGTGTCCTCTTGCCTCAAGATTATCTCATTACAACATTCCATCAAATACAAATGAAACTACCATGGCTGCTAATGCATCTCAATGGTTTGCAGACCAGCGCCAATATTCACATCACAACTGAAGACAAAGTTGTGAGAAGGTGTACAAATAAAGAGAAATATATAATTGATCAAACAAAAAACATAACTTATGCAATGTGTGTGAAACAGAGTCATGGATACATCATATATAGAGGGAGAGATCCACAAGAAGAGAGTGGAGGGATCATGGGCGTGAGATATCGATAGAATCGAAAACATGGATGAAGTGTGTGGCTGCATGATCGATAAAGAGTGCCATTGAATTTGTGTTTGACCATGTCAAAGATACAGGGCGGCTGGCCTACTGGAATTTGAGAGGTCGGAGAGGCAACAGGGGGCCCACGAGGTAGGAGGCGCGCCTAGGGGGGCAGGCGCGCCCCCCACCCTCGTGGACAGGTGGTGGGCCCCTGGCCTTCATCTTTTGTAGGTATTTTTCATATTTTCTGAAAAGTCGCTCCGTGAAGTTTCAGGTCATTCCGAGAACGTTTGTTTCTGCACATAAATAACACCATGGTAATTCTGCTGAAAACAGCGTCAGTCCGGGTTAGTTCCATTCAAATCATGCAATTTAGAGTCCAAAACAAGGGCAAAAGTGTTTGGAAAAGTAGATACGATGGAGACATATCACAAACCTATCCAAAAACACCTGCATAATACTTCTAGTTTCATACTTGTTCTAGGTAAAGCGAACGTTAAGCGTGCGTAGAGTTGTATCGGTGGTCGATAGAACTTGAGGGAATATTTGTTCTACCTTTAGCCCATCGATGGGTTCGACACTCTTACTTATAGAAAGAGGCTACAATTGATCCCCTATACTTGTGGGTTATCAAGACCTTTTTCTGGCGCTGTCGCTGGGGAGCCATAGCGTGGGGTGAATATTCTCGTGTGTGCTTGTTTGCTTTATCACTATGTAATTTTTATTTGTTGTTCTTAGTTGTTTTCTATCTTTAGTTATGGGTAGGAAACGCAAAATACCAAAAAAATTAGTTGTGCCTACTGAACCAATGGTTGAAGAACCACTCAAAATCTATCACACTCGTGAAGCTTATTACTTGGATCATCTTCGATCCCTATGTGCTCGTGCTGAAACCCCAACTAGCTTAGTTGAGGGCAAATCTTTAGATGAGCATGCTTGTTATGTGCGACACCGTATATCTAAAAAGGGAAACGTTTACTAGATCAAATTCATCGTTTGCAATGCTATGCTTGGAATTTATGTGAAATATATGATGTTACTTGTTGTTCTGAAAACCCTAAGAAACACCTTCCCTACCAATGTGAGTTTATTGATAATGGAATTGTATCTTCGTATGCTAAAGGTGTTTATAATTACTATGATGTTCAACAAATTGAAGAATTTGTTGCTTTTAAGGGTGCTTATGAAATTGCTTCTTTGATTGAAAAGTATGATGCTACTCTTTACAAATCTGAAGATTTTGCCATACTTGAATATTGTTATGAGAATTATGCTTCTAATGCCTATGTTAAACCATATGTCGAGGTCTCCTCCGCTGTCCAAGAAGAGATTAATATTTTGCAGGAGTCTATGGAAGAAGAAATTGATGAAACTGTGAGCTCATTGGATGAGAAAGATGATGAGGAGAGTGAAGAACAAAAGGAGGAAGAGCGGATTAGCTACCCGTGCCCACCTTCTAATGAGAGTAACTCTTCAACTCATACATTGTTTAATTTCCATTCGTGCTTATCGAAGGATGATTGCTATGATGATTGTTATGATCCCATTGATTCTCTTGAAATATCCATTTTTGATGATGCTTGCTATGCTTGTGGCCAAGATGCCAATATGGATTATGCTTATGGAAATGAACTTGCTATAGTTCCTTATGTTAAACATGAAATTTTTGCTATTGCACCCACGCATGATAGTCCTATTATCTTTTTGAATTCTCCCAACTACATTATATCGGAGAAGTTTACCCTTATTAAGGATTATATTGATGGGTTGTGTTTTACTATTACACATGATGATTTTGACAGATATAATATGCATGTGCTTGCTGCTCCTACTTGCAATTATTATGAGAGAGGAACTACATCGCCGCCTCTTTATGTTTCCAACATGGTAAAATTGCAAGAAACTGTTTATACTATGCATTGGCCTTTACTGTGTGTGCATGAATTGTTCTTTCATGACATGCCAATGCATAGGAAGAGAGTTAGACTTCTTCATTGCTTGATTTATGTTACTTTGTGCTCACTACTAAATGCCAAATCATTGCTAATTAAAATTGGCTTCCATATACCTTGGGATCCGGGTGGATCCATTACTTGAGCACTATATGCCTAGTTTAATGGCTTTAAAGAAAGCGCTGCCAGGGAGACAACCCGGAAGTTTTAGAGAGTCATTTATTTCTGTTGTGTGCTTTTATAAAGTTTAAAAATAAAAATAATGTGCCAAGATTTGCCTTTAGGATGTTTACTTTGCTTGTTGGTTTGTACGGTGCAGGACAGAAACTTTGGCTGTAGTGCGCGATTTTACATTTTTTACTGGAACGTCAAACGGTTCTGAAACTTTTTTCACTATCTTTATATACAAATTGTTTATTTTTCCTAATTTTGGTAGAACTTTTGGAGTACCAGAGGTATGGTGAATGTTCAGATTATTACAGACTGTTTTGTTTTAGACAGATTCTGTTTTTGATGCATAGTTTGCTTGTTTTGATGAAACTATCGAATTATATCAGTGGATTAAGCCATGGAAAAGTTATACTACAGTAGATACAATGCAAAAACAAAATATTAATTGGTTTTCAACAGTACCTAGAGTAGTGATTTGCTTTATTATACTAACGGATCTTATCGAGTTTTCTGTTGAAGTTTTGTGTGGATGAAGTGTTCGATGATCGAGAAGGTCTCGATATGAGAAGAAGGAAGAGAGGCAAGAGCTCAATATTGGGGATGCACTAGGCACCCCAAGTAAATATTCAAGGAGACTCAAGCGTCTATGCTTGGGGATGCCCCGGAAGGCATCCCCTCTTTCTTCAACAAGTATCGGTACGTTTTCGGATTCGTTTTGTTCATGCGATATGTGCAATCTTGGAGCGTCTTTTGCATTTAGTTTTCACTTTTATTTTATGAACCATGCTGTTATGATATAGTCCTTGGTTGATTTATAGAATTCTGTATGCACTTCACTTATATCTTTTGAGTATGGCTTTATAGAATGCTTCATGTGCTTCACTTATATCATTTGAAGTTTGGATTGCCTGTTTCTCTTTACATAGAAAACCGCCATTTGTAGAATTCTCTTTTGCTTCACTTATATTTGTTAGAGCGTGGGCATATATTTTGTAGAAAGATTTAAACTCTATTGCTTCACTTATATCTATTTAGAGAGATGACAGGAACTGGTCATTCACATGGTTAGTCATAAAATCCTACATAAAACTTGTAGATCACTGAATATGATATGTTTGATTCCTTGCAATAGTTTTGCGATATAAAGATGGTGATATTAGAGTCATGCTAATGGGTAGTTGTGGATTAGTATAAATACTTGTGTTGAGGTTTGTGATTCCCGTAGCATGCACGTATGGTGAACCGTTATGTGATGAAGTCGGGGCATGATTTATTTATTGATTGTCTTCCTTATGAGTGGTGGTCGGGGACAAGCGATGGTCTTTTCCTACCAATCTATCCCCCTAGGAGCATGCGCGCAGTACTTTGTTCCGATAACTAATAGATTTTTGCAATAAGTATGTGAGTTCTTTATGACTAATGTTGAGTCCATGGATTATACGCACTCTCACCCTTCCATCATTGCTAGCCTCTTCGGTACCGTGCATTGCCCTTTCTCACCTCGAGAGTTGGTGCAAACTTCGCCGGTGCATCCAAACCCCGTGATATGATACGCTCTATCACACATAAGCCTCCTTATATCTTCCTCAAAACAGCCACCATACCTACCTATCATGGCATTTCCATAGCCATTCCGAGATATATTGCCATGCAACTTCCATCATCATCATATACATGACTTGAGCATTTATTGTCATATTGCTTTGCATGATCGTAAGATAGCTAGCATGATGTTTTCATGGCTTGTCCATTTTTTGATGTCATTTCTACGCTAGATCATTGCACATCCTGGTACACCGCCGGAGGCATTCATATAGAGTCATATCTTTGTTCTAGTATCGAGTTGTAAGTAAATAAAAGTGTGATGATCATCATTATTAGAGCATTGTCCCATGTGAGGAAAGGATGATGGAAGCTATGATTCCCTCACAAGTTGGGATGAGTCTCTGGACTTTACAAAAAAATAAAAGAGGCCAAAGAAGCCCACAAAAAATAAAAAGAGGCCAAAGAAGCCCACCAAAAAAAGAGAGAGAGAAAAATAAAGAAAATAATAAAAAAATGAGAGAAAAGAGAGAAGGGACAATGTTACTATCCTTTTACCACACTTGTGCTTTAGAATAGCACCATGTTCTTCATATAGAGAGTCTCTTGAGTTATCACTTTCATATACTAGTGGGAATTTTCATTATAGAACTTGGCTTGTATATTCCGATGATGGGCTTCCTCAAATGCCCGAGGTCTTCATGAGCAAGCAAGTTGGATGCACAACCACTTAGTTTCCAGTTTGAGCTTTCATACACTTATATCTCTTAGTGCATCCGTTGCATGGCAATCCCTACTCCTCACATTGACATCAATTGATGGGCATATCCATAGCCCGTTGATTAGCCGCGTCGATGTGAGAATTTCTCCCTTTTTGTCTTCTCCACACAACCTCCACCACCATATTCTATTCCACCTATAGTGCTATATCCATGGCTCACGCTCATGTATTGCGTGAAAGTTGAAAAGGTTTGAGAACATCAAAAGTATGAAACAATTGCTTGGCTTGTCATCGGGGTTGTGCATGATTTGAATATTTTGTGTGGTGAAGATGGAGCATAGCCAGACCATATGATTTTGTAGGTATAACTTTCTTTGGCCATGTTATTTTGAAAAGACATGATTGCTTTATTAGTAGGCTTGAAGTATTATTGTTTTTATGTCAAATGATAGACAATTGCTTTGAATCACTCGTATCTTAATATTCATGCCATGATTAGATATGTGATCAAGATTATGCTAGGTAGCATTCCACATCAAAAATTATCTTTTTTATCATTTACCTACTCGAGGACGAGCAGGAATTAAGCTTGGGGATGCTGATACGTCTTCGTCGTATCTATAATTTTTTATTGTTCCATGCCAATATTCTACAACTTTCATATACTTTTGGCAACTTTTTATACTATTTTTGGGGACTAACATATTGATCCAGTGCCTAGTGCCAATTTCTGTTTGTTGCGTGTTTTTTGTTTCGCAGAAAATCCATATCAAACGGAGTCCAAACGGGATAGAAACGGACGGAGATTATTTTTGGAATATATGTGAAATATGGGTAGAAAATCAACGTGAGACGGTGCCCGAGGGAGCCACGAGGCAGGGGGCACCCCCCCCCGGGCGTGCCCCTGACCCTTGTGGGGCCCCCGTAAGGCGGTTAATGCTCTTCCTCGGCCGCAAGAAAGCTAACTTTCGGGAAAAAAAATCCGAGTGAAGGTTTCAATCCAATCGGAGTTACGTATCTCCGGATAAAGAAACGGTAAAAGGGCAGAATCTGGGAACGCAGAAACAGAGAGAGACAGAGAGACAGATCCAATCTCGGAAGGGCTCTCGCCCCTCCCACGCCATGGAGACCAAGGACCAGAGGGGAAACCCTTCTCCCATCTATGGGGGAGGTCAAGGAAGAAGAAGAAGAAGGAGGGGGGCTCTCTTCCCCTCGCTTCCGGTGGTGCTGGAGTGCCACCGGGGGCCATCATCATCACCGCAATCTTCACCAACAACTTCACGGCCATCATCACCAACTCTTCCCCCCTCTATGCAGCGGTGTAACCCCTCTTTTACCTGCTGTAATCTCTACTTAAACTTGGTGCTCAATGTCATATATTATTTCCCAATGATGTATGGCTATCCTATGATGTTTGAGTAGATCCATTTTGTCCTATGGGTTAATTGATGATCGTGATTGGTTTGAGTTGCATGTTTTATTATTGGTGTTGTCCTATGGTGCTCTCCGTGTCGCGCAAGCGTGAGGGATTCCCGCTGTAGGGTTTCCAATATGTTCATGATTTTCTTATGGTGGGTGGCGTGAGTGACAGAAGCACAGACCCGAGTAAGTAGGTTGTTTGTGTATGGGATAAAGAGGACTTGATATTTTAATGCTATGGTTGGGTTTTACCTTAATGATCTTTAGTAGTTGCGGATGCTTGCTAGAGTTCCAATCATAAGTGCATATGATCCGAGTAGAGAAAGTATGTTAGCTTATGCCTCTCCCTCAAATAAAATTGCAATAATGATTACCGGTCTAGTTATCAATTGCCTAGGAACAAATAACTTTCTTGTAACAAAAAGCTCTTTACTAAAACTAACTTAGTTGTGTCTTTATCTAAACAGCCCCTACTTTTTATTTACATGCTCTTTATTATCTTGAAAACCTATCCAAAAACACCTACATAATACTTCTGGTTTCATACTTGTTCTAGGTAAAGTGAACGTCAAGCGTGCGTAGAGTTGTGTCGGTGGTCGATAGAACTTGAGGGAATATTTGTTCTACCTTTAGCTCCTCGTTGGGTTCGACACTCTTACTTATCGAAAGAGGCTACAATTTATGCCCTATACTTGTGGGTTATCAGAAACATCATAGATTGCACCATATCTAATAAAGTACGGTTATGACGTTCGGACACACCATTACGCTGTGGTGTTCCAGGTGGCGTGAGTTGCGAAACTATTCGACATTGTTTCAATTGAAGGCCAAACTCGTAATTCAAATATTTCATCTCCGCGATCAGATCGTAGAAACTTTATTTTCTTGTTACGATGATTCTCCACTTCACTCTGAAACTCTTTGAACTTTTCAAATGTTTCAGACTTATATTTCATCAAGCAGATTTACCCATATCTGCTCAAATCATCTGTGAAGATCAGAAAATAACGATACCCGCCGTGAGCCTCAACACTCATCGGATTGCATACATCAGTATGTATTATTTTCCAATAAGTCAGTTGCTTGCTCCATTGTTCCGGAGAACGGAGTTTTAGTCATCTTGCCCACGAGGCATGGTTCGCAAGCATGAAATGATTCATAATCAAGTGATTCCAAAAGCCCATCAGCATGGAGTTTCTTCATGCGCTTTACACCAATATGACCTAAACGGCAGTGCCACATATAAGTTGCACTATCATTATTAACTTTGCATATTTTGGCTTCAATATTATGAATGTGTGTATTACTATGATCGAGATTCAATAAACCATTCACCTTGGGTGTATGACCTCAGAAGGTTTTATTCATGTAAACAGAATAACAATTATCCTTGACTTAAATGAATAACCGTATTGCAATAAACACGATCCAATCATATTATGCTCTATGCAAACACCAAATAACATTTATTTTAGGTTCAACACTAATCCCGAAGGTAAAGGGAGTGTGCGATGGTGATCTTATCAACCTTGGAATCACTTCCAACTCACATCATCACCTCGCCCTTAACTAGTCTATGTTTATTTTGTAACTCCCATTTTGAGTTACTACTCTTAGTAACTGAACCAGTATCAAATACTGAAGTGTTGTTATAAACACTAGTAAAGTACACATCAATAACATGTATATCAAATATATACTTTTGTTCACTTTTCCATCCTTCTTATCCGCCAAGTATCTAGGGCAGTTCCACTTCCAGTGACCATTTCCTTTGCAGTAGAAGCACTCGGTTCCAGGCTTGGGTCTAGTTTTGAGCTTCTTCATGGGAGCAGCAACTTTCTTGCTATTCTTCTTTGAAGTTCCTCTTTCTTTCCCTTTGCCCTTTTTCTTGAAACTAGTGGTCTTGTTAACCATCAACACTTGATGCTATTTCTTGATTTCTACCTTCGCCGATTTCAGCATTGCGAAGAGCTTGGGAATTACTTTCATTATCCCTTGCATATTATAGTTCATCACTAAGTTCTAGTAACTTGGTGATAGTGACTAGAGAACTTTGTCAATTACTATCTTATCTGGAAGATTAACTCCCACTTGATTCAAGCAATTGTAGTACCCAGACAATCTGAGCACATGCTCACTAGTTGAGCTATTCTCCTCCATCTTGTAGGCAAAGTACTGTCAGAGGTCTTCTACCTCTCGGCATGGGCATGAGTATGAAATACCAATTTCAACTCTTAGAACATCTTATATGCTTTGTGGCATTCAAAACGTTTTTGAAGTCCCGGTTCTAAGTCGTAAAGCATGGTGCACTAAACTATCAAGTAGTCATCATATCAAGCTTTACCAAACGTTCATAATGTCTGTATCTGCTCCTGCAATAGGTCCGTCACCTAGCGGTGCATCAAGGACATAATTCTTCTGTGCAGCAATGAGGATAATCCTCAGATCATGGATCTAGTCTGCATCATTGCTACTATCATCTTTCAACATAGTTTTTCTCTAGGAACATATCAAAAATAAACTGGGAGCTACATCGCGAGCTATTGATCTACAACATAGTTATGCAAATACTATCAAGATTAAGTTCATGATAAATTAAAGTTCAATTAATCATATTACTTACGAACTCCCACTTAGATAGACATCCCTCTAGTCATCTAAATGATCACGTGATCCAACTCAACTAAACCATGTCCGATCATCACGTGAGATGGAGTCATTTTCAATGGTGAACATCACTATGTTGATCATATCTACTATATGATTCACGCTCGATGAGGGAGTCCTGGATTAGGGGGTCTCAGGACAGCCGGACTATATCTTTTGGCCGGACTGTTGGACTATGAAGATACAAGATTGAAGACTTTGTCTCGTGTCCGGATGGGACTCTACTTGGCGTGGAAGGCAAGCTATGCAATACGGATATGGATATCTCTTCCTTTGTAACCGACCTTGTGTAACCCTAGCCCCTCTGGTGTCTATATAAACCGGAGGGTTTTAGTCCGTAGGACAACATACAATCATACCATAGGCTAGCTTCTAGGGTTTAGCCTCTCCAATCTCGTGGTAGATCAACTCTTGTAATACTCATATCATCAAGAATAAATCAAGCAGGACGTAGGGTTTTACCTCCATCAAGAGGGCCCGAACCTGGGTAAAACATCGTGTCCCTTGCCTCCTGTTACCATCCGCCTTAGACGCACAGTTCGGGACGCCCTACCCGAGATCCGCTAGTTTTGACACCGACATTGGTGCTTTCATTGAGAGTTCCTCTGTGTCGTCGCCGTTAGGCTTGATGGCTCCTACGATCATTGATGGCGATGCAGTCCAGGGTGAGACTTTTCTCCCCGCATAGATCTTTTTATTCGGCGGCTTCGCACTGCGGGCCAACTCGCTTGGCCATCTGGAGCAGATCGAAAGTTACGCCCTTGGCCACCAGGTCAGATTTGGAAGCTTAAACTACATGGCCAATATCCGCGGAGACTTGATCTTCGACGGATCCAAGCCCCTGCCAAGTGCGCCACACGGTCATGATGAGCATGATTTAGCTCTGCCATCAGACAGTGTCCAGGAGATCGCGCCGGCAACCGCTCCGACCCTCAATTCGGAGGCAGCTGCGCCATCCATGGACGGGTGGATAGACCCTGCCACGGAGGCCGCACTCTCATCGGTGATCGAGCCTAATATCGACCTTACCCTTCACGAGAGCCGTGTTGCCAAACTGTTGGATCCTTCTCCGGCCACGGACTCTAAACCGCATGCGCCCGTGTCTATCGAATCCGATTGGGTGTCGATCATGGAGTTTACCTCCGCGGATATTTTTTAGCACTCGCCCTTCGGCGACATACTGAACTCATTAAGGTCTCTCTCCTTGTCAGGAGAATCCTGGCCGAACTATGTCCGGCAGGATTGGGATGCGGATGACGAAGAAATTCGCTGCCCACCCACCACCCACTTAATAGCCACTGTCGACGACTTAACCGACATACTCGACTTCGACTCCGAAGACATCGACGGTATGGACGACGATGCGGGAGACGAAGAGGAACCACTGCCCACAGGGCACTGGACAGCCACCTTATCGTATGATATATACATGGTGGACACACCCAAAGAAGGCAATGGTGACGAGACAGCGGAGGATGACCCCTCCAAGAAGCAACCCAAGCGTCGGCGTCAGCGGCGTCGCACTAAGTCCCGCCAAGGCAAAAGCTGTGATACCTGCACCGGAGATAATAGCACTCCGGACAGTGCTGAAGACAACAACAATCCCCTCCAGCAAGATTTAGAGCAGGAGGATGGAGAAACCAGCCCTCCCGAGAGAGCGGCAGATGGAGAGGTGGAGGATGATAATTACATGCCTCCCTCCAAAGACGAGGCAAGCCTCGACGACGACGAATTCGTCGTGCCTGAGGATCCCGTCGAATAAGAGCGCTTCAAGCACCGTCTTATAGCCACGGCAAATAGCCTTAAGAAAAAGCAACAACAGCTTCAAGCTGATCAAGATTTGCTAGTCGACAGATGGACTGAAGTCCTTGCGAACGAGGAATATAAAATCGAACGTCCCTCCAAGAGTTACCCAAAGCGTAGGTTGCTACCCCGACTGGAGGAGGAAGCACTCAAGCCTACATCCCCTGCACATGATGCGGCTGACCGGCCACCTCGTGGTCGCGACAGAGAAGCATTTAAGCCAAAAGCTCAGCCCGCACTCCGACGCCACTCAAATAAAAATGTCAAGGCATGCGGAAATACGCCAGACCTACGAGACGTATTGGAGGACAAAGCAAAACATGCAAGAACGATCTATGGATCACGAGGGCGCGCCGCTATGTGAGAGATAATCGTCACGCCGGACACAGTAAAAGTCAGTCCGGCCGGGCCGAACACAGCGGGCAAGACTCATTTGAGCTGCGTCGCGATATAGCCCAGTACAGAGGCGCCGCACACCCCCTATGCTTCACAGACGAAGTAATGGATCATCAAATCCCAGAGGGTTTCAAATTCGTACATATAGGATCATACGACGGCACAACAGATCCTGCGGTATGAATCGAGGATTTCCTCTTGCACATCCACATGGCCCGCGGAGATGATCTACACGCCATCAAATACCTCCCACTCAAACTCAAAGGACCATCTCGGCATTGGCTCAATAGCTTGCCAGCAGAGTCCATTGGATGTTGGGAAGATCTGGAAGCCGCATTCCTTGACAACTTCCAGGGCACTTATGTGCGACCACCAGATGCCGATGACTTGAGCCACATAATTCAGCAGCCAGAGGAATCGGCCAGGCAATTCTGGACATGGTTCCTAACAAATAAAAATCAAACCGTCAACTATCCGGATGCAGAGGCCCTAGCAGCTTTTAAGCACAACATCCACGAGGAATGGCTCGCCCGGCATCTTGGCAGGAAAAGCCGAAATCTATGGCAGCCCTCACGGCACTCATGACCCGCTTTTGTGCAGGAGAGGACAGCTAGCTGGCTCGCAGCAATTGTTGGGGAACGTAGCATAAATTCAAAATTTTCCTACGTGTCACAAAGATCTATCTATGGAGTCATCTAGCAACGAGGGAGGAGTGGATCTACATACCCTTGTAGATCGCACGCGGAAGCGTTCAAGAGAACGGGGTTGATGGAGTCGTACTCGTCGTGATTCAAATCACCGATGATCCTAGCGCCGAACGGACGGCACCTCCGCGTTCAACACACGTACGGAAGGGAGACGTCTCCCATGCCTTGATCCAGCAAGGAGGAGGGAGAGGTTGATGGAGATCCAGCAGCACGACGGCGTGGTGGAAGTAGCGGGATTCCAACAGGGCTTCGCTAAGCGCTGCGGGAGGAGGAAGATGTGTCACGGGAGGGAGAGGGAGGCGCCAGGCCTTAGATTGGTTTGCTCCTCCTTTTCCCCACTATATATAGGGCCAAGGGAGAGGGGAAGGCGCAGCCCTTGCCCCTTCCTCCAAGGAAGGGTGCGGCCAAGGGTGGGGAGGAGTCCATCCTCCCTAAGGCACCTCGGAGGTGCCTTCCCCCTTTAGGACTCTCCCCTTTTTCCTCTCTCTTGGCGCATGGGCCTCTTGGGGCTGGTGCCCTTGGCCCATATAGGCCAAGACACACCCCCTACAGCCCATGTGGCCCCCCGGGGCAGGTGGCCCCACCCGGTGGACCCCCGGGACCCTTCCGGTGGTCCCGGTACAATACCGATGACCCCGAAACTTGTCCCGATGGCCGAAACAGGACTTCCTATATATAATTCTTTACCTACGGACCATTCCGGAACTCCTCGTGACATCCGGGATCTCATCCGGGACTCCGAACAACATTCGGGTTACCGCATACTAATATCTCTACAACCCTAGCGTCACCGAACCTTAAGTGTGTAGACCCTACGGGTTCGGGAGACATGCAGACATGACCGAGACGTTCTCCGGTCAATAACCAACAGCGGGATCTGGATACCCATGATGGCTCCCACATGTTCCATGATGATCTCATCGGATGAACCACGATGTCAAGGACTTAATCAATCCCGTATACAATTCCCTTTGTCTATCGGTATGTTACTTGCCCGAGATTCGATCGTCGGTATCCAATACCTAGTTCAATATCGTTACCGGCAAGTCTCTTTACTCGTTCCGTAACACATCATCCCGTGATCAACTCCTTGGTCACATTGCGCATATGATGATGTCCTACCGAGTGGGCCCAGAGATACCTCTCCGCTTACACGGAGTGACAAATCCCAGTCTCGATTCGTGCCAACCCAACAGACACTTTCGGAGATACCTGTAATGCACCTTTATAGTCACCCAGTTACGTTGTGACGTTTGATACACCCAAAGCATTCCTACGGTATCCGGGAGTTGCACAATCTCATGGTCTAAGGAAATGATACTTGACATTAGAAAAGCTTTAGCATACGAACTACACGATCTTTGTGCTAGGCTTAGGATTGGGTCTTGTCCATCACATCATTCTCCTAATGATGTGATCCCGTTATCAACGACATCCAATGTCCATGGTTAGGAAACCATAACCATCTATTGATCAACGAGCTAGTCAACTAGAGGCTCACTAGGGACATGGTGTTGTCTATGTATCCACACATGTATCTGAGTTTCCTATCAATACAATTATAGCATGGATAATAAACGATTATCATGAACAAGGAAATATAATAATAACCAATTTATTATTGCCTCTAGGGCATATTTCCAACAGTCTCCCACTTGCACTAGAGTCAATAATCTAGTTCACATCGCCATGTGATTAACACTCACAGGTCACATCGCCATGTGACTACCACCCAAGAGTTTACTAGAGTCAGTAGTCTAGTTCACATCACTATGTGATTAACACTCAATGAGTTCTAGGTTTGATCATGTTGCTTGTGAGAGAGGTTTTAGTCAACGGGTCCGAACCTTTCAGATTCGTGTGTGCTTTACAAATCTCTATGTCATCTCCTAGATGTAGCTACCACGCTCTATTTGGAGCTATTCCAAATAACTGTTCTACTTGGAGCTATTCTAAATTGTTGCTCTATTATATGCATCCGGTATCTCTACTCAGAGCTATCCGGATAGGTGTTAAGCTTGCATCGACGTAACCCTTTACGACGAACTCTTTTACCACCTCCATAATCGAGAAAATTCCTTAGTCCAGTAGTTACTAAGGATAACTTTGACCGCTGTCCTGTGATCCATTCTTGGATCACTCTGGTACCCCTTGACTGACTCATGGCAAGGCACACTTCAGGAGCGGTACACAGCATAGCATACTGTAGAGCCTATGTCTTAAGAATAGGGGACGACCTTCGTCCTTTCTCTCTATTCTACCGCGGTCGAGCTTTAAGTCTTAACTTCATACCTTACAACTCAGGCAAGAAATCCTTCTTTGACTGATCCATCTTGAACACCTTCAAGATCACGTCAAAGCATGCGCTCATTTGAAAGTACTATCAAGCGTTTTGATCTATCCTTATAGATCTTGATGCTCAATGTTCAAGCAGCTTAATCCAGGCTTTCCATTGAAAAACACTTTCCAAATAACCCTACATGCTTTCTAGAAATTCTACATCATTTCTGATCAACAACATATATTCATCAGAAATTCTATAGTGCTCCCACTCACTTCTTTGGAAATACAAGTTTCTCATAAACTTTGTATACACCCAAAATCTTTGATCATCTCATCAAAGCATACATTCCAACTCTGAGATGCTCACTCCAGTCCTCAGAAGGATTGCTGGAGCTTTGCATCCTTATTAGCATCTTTTCAGGATTGACAAAACCTTTCGGTTGTATCACATACAACCTTTCCTCAAAAATCGTCGAGGAAACAATGTTTTTGACATCCTATCTGCAAGATTTCATAAATAATGCAGTGACTGCTAATATAATTCCAACAGACTCTTAGCATCGCTACGAGTGAGAAAGTCTCATCGTAGTCAACTCCTTGAACTTGTCGGGAAACTTCTTAACGACAAGTCGAGCTTTCTTAATGGTGATACTTACCATCATTGTCCGTCTTCCTTTTAAAATCCATATGTACCTAACAGCCTTACGACCATCAAGTAGTTCTTCCAAAGTCTACACTTTGTTTTCACATATGGATCCTCTCTCGGATTATATGGCCTCAAGCCATTTATCGGAATCCGGGCCCACCATCGCTTCTCCATAGCTCGTAAGTTCATTGTTGTCTAGCAACATGACTTCCAAGACAGGATTACGTACCACTCTGAAGTAGTACGCATCCTTGTCATCCTTCGAGGTTTGGGAGTGACTTGATCCGAAATCTCATGATTGATATCATAAGCTTCCACTTCAATTGGTGTAGGTGCCACAGGAACAACTTCCTGTGCCCTGCCATACACTAGTTGAAGAGACGGTTCAATGACCTCATCAAGTCTCCACCATCCTCCCACTCAATTCTTTCGAGAGAAACTTTTCCTCGAGAAAGGACCCGATTCCAGAAAAAATTGCTTTCGGATCTGAGACAGGAGGTATACCCAACTGTTTTGGGTGTCCTATGAAGATGCATTTATCCGCTTTGGGTTCGAGCTTATCAGCCTGAAACTTTTTCACATAAGCGTCGTAGCCCCAAAGTTTTAAGAAAAGACAGCTTAGGTTTCTCTAAACCATAGTTCATATGGTGTCATATCATCGGAATTACGTGGTGCCCTATTTAAAGTGAATGTGGTTGTCTTTAATGCCTAACCCATAAACTATCGTGGTAATTCGATAAGAGACATCATGGTATGCATCATATCCAATAGGGTGCAGTTATGATGTTCGGACACACCATCACACTATGGTGTTCTAGGCTGTATTAATTGTGAAACAATTTCCACAATGTCTTAATTCTGTGCCAAACTCGTAATTCAGATATTCATCTCTATGATCATATCATAGATCTTTTATCCTCTTGTCACGACGATCTTTCAACTTCACCCTGAAATTACTTGAACCTTTCAATAATTCAGACTCGTGATTTATCAAGTAAATGCACTCAACATCTACTCAAATCATCTGTGAAGAAAGAACATAACGATATCCACTACATGCCTCAGCACTCATTGGACTGCACACATCAAAATGTATTACTTCCAGCAAGTAGCTTTCTGGTTCCATTTTACTGAAAACGAGGCTTTCAGTCATCTTGCCCATGTGGTATGATTTGCATGTCTCAAGTGATTCAAAATCAAGCGAGTACAAAACGGTCCATTTGCATGGAGTTTCTTCATGCATACACACCAATAGACATGGTTCACATGTCTCAAACTTTTCAAAAATGAGTGAGTCCAAAGATCCATCAACATGGAGCTTCTTCATGCATTTTATACCGATATGACTTACGTGGCTGTGCCACAAGTAGGTGGTACTATCATTACTATCTTTTGGCATGAACATGTGTATCACTACGATCGAGATTCAATAAACCATTCATTTTAGGTGTAAGACCATTGAAGGTATTATTCAAATAAACAGAGTAACCATTATTCTCCTTAAATGAATAACCGTATTGCGATAGGCATAATCCAATCATGTCTATGCTCAACGCAAACACCAATCTCGATGGTAGAGGGAGTGTGCGATGCTTGATCATATCAACATTGGAAACACTTCCAACACATATCGTCAGCTCACCTTTAGCTAGTCTCCGTTTATTTCGTAGCTTTTATTTCGAGTTACTAACACTTAGCAACCGAACCGGTATCTAATACCCTGGTGCTACTAGGAGTACTAGTAAAGTACACATCAACACAATGTATATCCAATATACTTCTATCGACCTTGCCAGCCTTCTAATCTACCAAGTATCTAGGGTAATTCTGCTCCAGTGGTTGTTCCCCTTATTACAGAAGCACTTAGTCTCGGGTTTGGGTTCAACCTTGGGTTTCTTCACTAGAGCAGCAGCTGAATTGCCGTTTCACGAAGTATCCCTTCTTGCCCTTGCCCTTCTTGAAACTAGAGGTTTCACAAACCATCAACAATTGATGCTCCTTCTTGATTTCTACTTTTGTGGTGTCTAACATCGCGAATATCTCACGGATCATCATATATGTCCCTGATATATTATAGTTCATCACGAAGCTCTAGCAGCTTGGTGGTAATGACTTCGGAGAAACATCACTATCTCATCTGGAAGATCAACTCCCACTTGATTCAAGCGATTGTTGTACTCAGACAATCTGAGCACAAGCTCAACAATTGAGCTTTTCTCCCTTAGTATGTAGGCTAAGAAATCGTCGGAGGTCTTATACCTTTTGACGTGGGCACGAGCCTGAAATTCCAATTTCAGCCCTCAAAACATCTCATATGTTTCGTGACGTTTCAAAAACGTCTTTGGTGCCTCAACTCTAAACCGTTTAACTGAACTATCATGTAGTTATCAAAACGTGTATGTCAGATGTTCGCAACATCCACAGACGACGTTCGAGGTTCAACACACCGAGCGGTGCATTAAGGACATAAGCCTTCTATGAAGCAATGAGGACAATCCTCAGTTCACGGACCTAGTCCGCATAATTGCTACTATCAACTTTCAACTAATTTTTCTCTAGGAACATATCTAAACAGTAGAACTATAGCGTGAGCTATGACATAATTTGCGAAGACCTTTTGACTATGTTCAGGATAATTAAGTTCATCTTATGAACTCCCACTTAGATAGACATCCCTCTAGTCATCTAAGTGATTACATGATCCAAGTCGACTAAGCCGTGTCCGATTAACACGTGAGACGGACTAGTCATCGTCGGTGAACATCTCCATGTTGATCGTATCTTCCATACGACTCGTGTTCGACCTTTCGGTCTCTGTGTTCCGAGGCCATGTCTTCACATGCTAGGCTCGTCAAGTTAACCCTAAGTGTTTTTGCATGTGTAAATCTTGCTTACACCCGTTGTATGTGAACGAAAGGATCTATCACACCCGATTAACACGTGATGCTTCGAAGCGACGAACTGTAGCAACGGTGCACAGTTAGGGGAGAACACTTCTTGAAATTGTTGTAAGGGATCATCTTATTTACTACCGTCGTTCTAAGAAAATAAGATGTATAAACATGATAAACATCATATGCAATCAAATAATAGTGACATGATATGGCCAATATCATATAGCTCCTTTGATCTCCATCTTGGGGCTCCATGATCATCTATTACAAGAACATGATCAATCTCATACATTACATATATCATTTATCACATCCTTTTGGCCATATCACATCACATAGCATACCCTGCAAAAACAAGTTAGACGTCCTCTAATTGTTGTTTGCATGTTTTACGTGGCTGCTATGGGTTTCTAGCAAGAACGGTTCTTACCTACGCAAAGACCACAACGTGATATGCCAATTGCTATTTACCCTTCATAAGGACCCTTTTCATCGAATCCGATCCGACTAAAGTAGGAGAGACAGACACCCGCTAGCCACCTTATGCAACTAGTGCATGTTTGTCGGTGGAACCGGTCTCACGTAAGAGTACGTGTAAGGTTGGTCCGGGCCGCTTCATCCCACGATGCCGCTGAATCAAGATAAGACTAGTAACGGCAAGCATATTGAACAAAATCAACGCCCACAACTACTTTGTGTTCTACTCGTGCATAGAATCTACGCATAGACCTAGCTCATGATGCCACTGTTGGGGAACGTAGCATAAATTCAAAATTTTCCTATGTGTCACCAAGATCTATCTATGGAGTCATCTAGCAACGAGGGAGGAGTGGATCTACATACCCTTGTAGATCACGCGCGGAAGCGTTCAAGAGAACGGGGTTGATGGAGTCGTACTCGTCGTGATTCAAATCACCGATGATCCTAGCGCCGAACGGACGGCACCTCCGCGTTCAACACACGTACGGAAGGGAGACGTCTCCCATGCCTTGATCCAGCAAGGAGGAGGGAGAGGTTGATGGAGATCCAGCAGCACGACGGCGTGGTGGAAGTAGCGGGATTCCAACAGGGCTTCGCTAAGCGCTGCGGGAGGAGGAAGATGTGTCACGGGAGGGAGAGGGAGGCGCCAGGCCTTAGATTGGTTTGCTCCTCCTTTTCCCCACTATATATAGGGCCAAGGGAGAGGGGAAGGCGCAGCCCTTGCCCCTTCCTCCAAGGAAGGGTGCGGCCAAGGGTGGGGAGGAGTCCATCCTCCCTAAGGCACCTCGGAGGTGCCTTCCCCCTTTAGGACTCTCCCCTTTTTCCTCTCTCTTGGCGCATGGGCCTCTTGGGGCTGGTGCCCTTGGCCCATATAGGCCAAGGCACACCCCCTACAGCCCATGTGGCCCCCCGGGGCAGGTGGCCCCACCCGGTGGACCCCCGGGACCCTTCCGGTGGTCCCGGTACAATACCGATGACCCCGAAACTTGTCCCGATGGCCGAAACAGGACTTCCTATATATAATTCTTTACCTCCGGACCATTCCGGAACTCCTCGTGACATACGGGATCTCATCCGGGACTCCGAACAACATTCGGGTTACCGCATACTAATATCTCTACAACCCTAGCGTCACCGAACCTTAAGTGTGTAGACCCTACGGGTTCGGGAGACATGCAGACATGACCGAGACGTTCTCCGGTCAATAACCAACAGCGGGATCTGGATACCCATGATGGCTCCCACATGCTCCATGATGATCTCATCGGATGAACCACGATGTCAAGGACTTAATCAATCCCGTATACAATTCCCTTTGTCTATCGGTATGTTACTTGCCCGAGATTCGATCGTCGGTATCCAATACCTAGTTCAATCTCGTTACCGGCAAGTCTCTTTACTCGTTCCGTAACACATCATCCCGTGATCAACTCCTTGGTCACATTGCGCATATGATGATGTCCTACCGAGTGGGCCCAGAGATACCTCTCCGCTTACACGGAGTGACAAATCCCAGTCTCGATTCGTGCCAACCCAACAGACACTTTCGGAGATACCTGTAATGCACCTTTATAGTCACCCAGTTACGTTGTGACGTTTGATACACCCAAAGCATTCCTACGGTATCCGGGAGTTGCACAATCTCATGGTCTAAGGAAATGATACTTGACATTAGAAAAGCTTTAGCATACGAACTACACGATCTTTGTGCTAGGCTTAGGATTGGGTCTTGTCCATCACATCATTCTCCTAATGATGTGATCCCGTTATCAACGGCATCCAATGTCCATGGTTAGGAAACCATAACCATCTATTGATCAACGAGCCAGTCAACTAGAGGCTCACTAGGGACATGGTGTTGTCTATGTATCCACACATGTATCTGAGTTTCCTATCAATACAATTATAGCATGGATAATAAACGATTATCATGAACAAGGAAATATAATAATAACCAATTTATTATTGCCTCTAGGGCATATTTCCAACAGCAATAACATATCAAAGAACCATGGTACTTCGGATACCAAGGATGGCAGTGGTCGGTCACGTCGCAACAAACAAAGCGCCGCATTAACAGCGACAATACCGAGGATACGACAGTCAATGCCGGATTCAAAGGCTCTAAAACCGGTCAGCGGAAAAAGCCATTTAAAAGAAGCACTCCGGGCCCGTCCAGTTTGGACCGTATAATCAATCGCTCGTGTCAAATACATGGCACCCCCGACAAGCTAGCCAACCACACCAACAGGGATTGTTGGGTGTTCAAGCATGCCGGCAAGTTAAATGCCGAAAACAAAGATAAGGGGTCTCATAGTGATGACGAGGAGGAGCCCCGGCAGCCGAACACCGGAGGACAGAAGAGGTTCCCCCCACAAGTGCGGACGGTGAACATGATATACGCAACCCACATCCCCAAGAGGGAGTGGAAGCGTGCGCTAAGGGACGTATATGCGTTGGAGCCAGTCGCCCCAAAGTTCAACCCATGGTCCTCTTGTCCGATCACCTTCGATCGCAGGGACCACCCCACTAGTATCCATCATGGCGGATTCGCCGCATTGGTCCTAGACCCAATCATTGACGGATTTCACCTCACTTGAGTCCTTATGGATGGCGGCAGCAGCCTGAACCTGCTTTACCAGGACACATTGCGCAAAATGGGTATAGACCCCTCAAGGATCAAACCCACAAAAACGACCTTCAAAGGCGTCATATCAGGTGTAGAGGCCCATTGCACAGGCTCAGTCACACTGGAAGTGGTCTTTGGATCCCCGGATAACTTCCGAAGTGAAGAGTTAATCTTCGATATAGTCCCGTTCCACAGTGGCTATCATGCACTGCTCGGGCGAACCGCTTTTGCGAGATTCAATGCGGTACCGCATTATGCATACCTCAAGCTCAAGATGCCAGGACCTCGGGGGGTCATCACAGTTAATGGAAACACAGAGCGCTCTCTCCACATGGAGGAGCACACTGCGGCCCTCGTAGCAGAAGCGCAAAGCAGCCTCTTAAGGCAATCCACCAGTTCGGCAATTCAAAACCCGGACACCTTCAAGCACGCCTGGAGTAATCGGCAACAAGACCGCCTGGCATGTTCTGAGCTCGCATAGCAATGCGGGCCCCACCCCGGTCCCAGCCAAACAGCGAAATCCGTGCCACGCGTACATAATTACGCATTAAAAATACCATGGGCACAGGTGGGGAGGGGGGGCACGACTACGGCACGCCCCAAGATGTGGCTCAACCGCACTAGGGGCTTCTCGCTTTGTTATTTTTCTCTTTCAGGACTTTAATCTCTGGAAACCCAATCCGGCTGCATGATTGTCGGATACATGATGCAGCAACCAAGGAGGCAGAAAGCTACATCGCACCACGGAACTCCCAGGTGGATTACGACAATGAGTGAAATACTTGCTTTAATACCATTCCTCAGCTTGCCCTTGGAGGGGACATGTCAAATAGTCCTACTTTTTGCTTATCGCACTACTTGTATCATTCTGCATTAATACCTTTCTGAATAAACAATGCATAGCACTAAGACTATTATTGCATTCTTCTTTTCTATATATATATATATGTTCATTCATGACATTCAGCATCCGTACACTCTGGTACGGCCAATATGCTAGGGGCTTAAGCATACCCCATAATACGGCGTGAGAAGTCCGAACACTTTCAACAGTGCGGCACCCCGAACTTATAACGTTATATGCATCAGCTCCGAATCATGTCTTGGGTCAATAGTTGGGTTTACCCGGCTCCCATGTTTTGGTACCTTACGTTCCGCTATATCGGCTAAGGTAGCACTGGGAGAACTACTGCGATTGTGCCCCGGTTCTGCTGGGCTAAGCACCTTAGTAGAGAAAGCTAAAACTGACTGTCATGATAAGGCGAGAGACTGGTCGCTGTTCGAGAGGTTTCGAGTCCCTAAAGACTTATGCCGCTTAGAGCGAGGAGTCGGCTCTGTCCGGCCTAAGGCGTGTATAGTGCCCCGAATTCGGCCTTCCGAAAACCAGGGGCTTCGCCGAAATTTAAAATTATAGAGTTCTATGGCTAAGTGAGAGTGATAAAGCATTATAGTCCGATTACCTTGTTCGTTGTGCTGAGCACCTCCCTCGAAGGACCCAAAAATGGGAACAAGAGTGCTCAGGTTTATCCCAAACACCCCAACACTCGTGGCATGGGGGCAGAAGCCGATGACTAGCCATCTCTTAGATTTGATAAACAGCCGAACAGAAGGTAATATTTTAAATTCAAACAAGCGTTGCATAGCGCATATGAAACAAGTTTTGCTCATACAGGATCACACGAGCAAGTTTATTCAAATATTACATCTTTTGCACACTCGTCCGCTACAAGACAGGCACCCTTCAGGACACCCTCATAATACATCTCAGGGTGGCGATGCTCCTTGCCCTGCGGCGGCCCCTCCTTCACCAGCTTCAATAGCGTCCATCTTGGCCCGGTGCACCTTCGCACAGGCGAAAGCCCGGCGTGCACCCTCGATGCAGACTGACCGCTTGATGACTTCCAGTTGTGGGCAGGCATCTACAAGCCGCCTCACCAAGCCGAAGTAGCTGTTGGGAAGGGCGTCGTCAGGCCACATCCGGACTATGAAGCCTTTCATGGCCTGTTCGGCCGCCTTGTGCAGCTCGACCAGTTGCTTCAGTTGGTCGCTCATGGGCACCGGGTGTTCTGCCCCAGTATACTAAGACCAGAACAACTTCTCCGTCGAGCTTCCCTCCTCGGCCTGGTAAAACTGCGCGGCATCCGACACGCTGCGGGGCAAATCTGCGAGTGCTCCTGGAGAGCTCCGAACTCGGGTAAGTAACAAGTAATTTACTTTCACATGCTTGCTCTACATAAAGAATGCCTTACCTGCCGCTATCTTCCTCATCGCCTCAATCTCCTGGAGGGCTTTTTGGGCTTCCACCTTGGCATTCTTTGCGCTCTCAAGGACCGCGGAAAGCTCGGACTCACGCGTCTTCGAGTCAAGCTCCAACGCCTCGTGCTTCGTCACGAGAGCTTGGAGCTCTTGCTGCACCTCGCCCACCCGTGCCTCTTGCTTTTCTCACTCGGTGCGCTCCTTGGCCGCTTTATCTTCGGCCTCGGACAGCACTTGCTTTAGGGTCGCCACTTCGGTCGTGGCCCCTGGCAAATTCATGATGATCCTGTCATTTTGCAATCGCATCTTTTTCATATATATATATATATAGACAGGGTATTTCTTACCTTTGTTCTCTTCGAGCTGCCTCTTGGCAAGGCCGAGCTCTTTCTCGGACCCCTCAAGGTCCTGCTTCAGTGCGGCGACCTCCGCAGTTAGTGCAGCAGAGGTCAGCAGCGAAGCCTGCATACGCATATAGACATACTTGTATTAGACTCCTGCAGATATCATTCGATCCCCTATTCGGCTTTTCTTTGTGAACGCCAAACAGAGCATTAGGGGCTACTGTCTATGCGGTAATATTTTCCCTATATTTTAAATACTTACCTCAAAGCCTTTTAGAAGGCTGGCACAGGCTTCAGTCAGTCCGCTCTTGGCGGACTGAACCTTCTTGATCATCGCACTCATAATAGTGCGGTGCTCTTCATCGATGGAAGCACTGCGAAGCGCTCCCAGTAGGTTGTCCGGCGCCTCTGGATGGACGGAGGTCACCGGCACGGGCGTCTTACCCCTTTTGGAAGGGGGCCGCCTGCCCGAGTCCGGAACCACTGGAGGTTCCGGCACGGTGTCCGGCTGAGTGCCGAACTTGGAGCCCTCGAGAGCCTTGCTCCCCTTGCTCCTGGAGTCCGGAAGGTCGCCTTGAGGCGCCTCCGAGACTGTCTCTCCTTGGCTCGGTGCCCCTTGATACAATACCTCGGCATTGTCCGTAGGGCAAGGGGAGGAGGCGGTTGGAAGTGGATCGCTATCCATATCCGATGAATCCAAGGAGCCGTCCGACGAGGATACGTCGATATGGGCTTGGGGCGGTCTGCATAATCATATTCGGTGTTAGGAGAAGCAGTGCGGCAATGGTATGCTATGAGTAACTCTGGTATCTGAATACTTACGACTTCGCCAGGGGCTTGACCCTGAGCAGCCACTCGTCTTCGCCTTCGGCGGCGGTGGTGGAGCAGTCCAGAAGGAGAGTCCTTCCCTTCTTGGACCCTTCGGCCTCCCCGGTTGGGGCGGCCTTCCTTTTCTTGTCTCCCCGACTGGAGGGGGAGCATCTTCATCTTCCTCCTCGTTCTCATGGGAGGAGTGTGTCGCGGAGTTATCGGACAATGAGTCCGATACCACCTGGCGCCGGGAACTCTTTCGGGTTCCCTTGGCCTTCTTCTGGGTCTTCTCCGGCACCTTATAAGGAGCCGGAGTCAGCATCTCCATCAGGAGAGCGTCCGCGGTGTCTTCAGGCAGGGGGGGCGGACAGTTAATCTGCTCCGATGCCTCCACCCAGTCATCTCAAAGGCATGGGAGCTCAGACTCCGCACATGGTTAAACTATGAAAGATAAATATCATACCAGATGTACAGAACTTACCGGATTCGCAGGGCGCTTCGCGCTTAGCCCGCGGTCCTCGGTAAGAGAGGGGGGACCTCGGCGCCCTTGAACAGCACCCTCCAAACGTCTTTATGCATCATGTCAAAGATCTCGCTGAGAGTCTGGTGCTAGGCCGGGTCGAACTCCCATAAGTTAAAAGCAAGTTGTTGACACGGGAGGATCCGGCGGAAGAGCATGACCTGGACTATGTTGACAAGCTTGAGCTTCTTGCTTGTCATATTCCGGATACACTTCTGGAGTCTGTCCAGCTCCACCGATGAACCCCAGGACAAGCCCTTCTCCTTCCAGGAAGTGAGCCGCGTGGGGATTCTGGATCGAAACTCGGGGGCCGCCACCCAGTTGGTGTCGCGCGGCTCGGTGATGTAGAACCACCCCGATTTCCACCCCTTTACGGTCTCCATGAAGGAGCCCTCGAGCCATGCAACATTGGGCATTTTACCCACCATGGCTCCACTGCATTCCGCTTGTTGGCCACCTACAACCTTTGGCTTGATATTGAAGGTCTTCAGCCACAGGCCGAAGTGGGGCCGGATGCGGAGGATAGCCTCGCACATGACGATGAACGCCGAGATGTTGAGGATAAAATTTGGGGCCAGATCATGAAAATCCAGCCCGTAGAAGAACATGAGGCCGCGGACAAACGGATGGAGGGGAAACCCCAGTCCGCGGAGGAAATGATGGAGGAAAACCACCCTCTCGTGAGGTTCCGGGGTAGGGACAATCTGCCCCGCAGCTAGCAGCCGATGCGCGATATCCGCGGCTAAATATCCAGCTCCGCGTAGCTTTTTGATGTGTCCCTCCGTAACGAAGGAAGCCATCCACTTGCCTCCCGCTCCGGACATGTTTGGAGGAGGTTGAGGAGAAGGATGTGGACTTGGGCATTGGAGCTCGAGTGCGCGAGAATGGATGAGCAAAGAGGAAGAAGGCATGGGTAGAAGAAGGTTAAACATTATCCCTTTATAAGGGCGGACGAAACTATGCGCCCCCACTAGCCTGGTAAAACTCGCTTATCCCCCAAACGTCGTAATTGATGGCACGGTTGGGTTACCCACGTCCGTATTGATGAGAATCCCGTAATAAGGGGAACACAATCTCTACTTTGACAAGATGTGTCAAGAAACCGCCTCGCGTTGTGTGCGGGGCTGGTTGAAGAAAAACGGTTCGAATAATTGTCGGGTCGTGGCCTGATGTCATGCTACCAAAACATGTCAGCAGATTAGATTTGTGGAAATATTATTCTCTCTACGATGGTATGTGGAGCTTATTTTGCAGGGTCGGACACTATCCTTGTATTCAAATTCTTCCATGGTGTATTTGGAGGAGGAACCCGCCTTGCAATGCCGAAGACAATAACTGCGCGCCAGACTCATCGTCATTGAAGCCTGGTTCAGGGGCTACTGAGGGAGTCCTGGATTAGGGGGTCTCCGGACAGCCGGACTATGTCTTTTGGCTGGACTGTTGGACTATGAAGATACAAGATTGAAGACTTCGTCTCGTGTCCGGATGGGACTCTACTTGGCGTGGAAGGCAAGCTAGGCAATACGGATATGGATATCTCCTCCTTTGTAACCGACCTTGTGTAACCCTAGCCCCTCCGGTGTCTATATAAACCGGAGGGTTTTAGTCCGTAGGACAACATACAATCATACCATAGGCTAGCTTCTAGGGTTTAGCCTCTCCGATCTCGTGGTAGATCAACTCTTGTAATACTCATATCATCAAGAATAAATCAAGCAGGACGTAGGGTTTTACCTCCATCAAGAGGGCCCGAAGCTGGGTAAAACATCGTGTCCCCTGCCTCCTGTTACCATCCACCTTAGACGCACAGTTCGGGACCCCCTACCCGAGATCCGCTGGTTTTGACACCAACACTCGACCTTTCGGTCTCCAATGTTCCAAGGCCATATCTGCATATGCTAGGCTCGTCAAGTTTAACCCGAGTATTCCGCGTGTACAAAACTGGCTTGCACACGTTGTATGTGAATGTAGAGCTTAACACACCCGATCGTCACGTGGTGTCTCGGCACGACGAACTGTCGCAACGGTGCATACTCAGGGAGAACACTTATACCTTGAAATTTAGTGAGAGGTCATCTTATAATGCTACTGCCGAACTAAGCAAAATAAGATGCATAAAGGATAAACATCACACGCAATCAAAATATGTGACATGATATGGCCATGATCATCTTGCGCCTTTGATCTCCATCTCCAAAGTACCGTCATGATCTCTATCGTCACCGGCATGACACCTTGATCTCCATCGAAGCATCATTATCGTCTTGCCAACTATTCTTCTATGACTATCGCTACTGCTTAGTGATAAAGTAAAGCAATTACATGGCAATTGCATTTCATACAATAAAGCGACAACCATATGGCTCCTGCCAGTTGCCGATAACTGTGTTACAAAACATGATCATCTCATACAATAAAATTTAGCATCATGTCTTGACCATATCACATCACAACATGCCCTGCAAAAACAAGTTAGACGTCCTCTACTTTGTTGTTGCAAGTTTTACGTGGCTGCTACGGGTTGAGCAAGAACCGTTCTTACCTATGCATCAAAAAAACCACAACGCGGTATAGTTATTGCTTTTTGATCTTCAGAAAGAACCATGTTCATTGAATCCGATTCAACTAAAGTTGGAGAAACAGACACCCACTAGCCACATGTGAGCGAAGCACGTCGGTAGAACCAGTCTCGCGTAAGCGTACGCGTAATGTCGGTCTGGGCCGCTTCATCCAACAATACTGCTGAATCAAGAATCAACTAGTAACGGCAAGCAATATGTATATACTCACACCCACAACTCCTTTGTGTTCTACTCGTGCATATAACATCTACGCATAAACCTGGCTCAGATGCCACTGTTGGGGAACGCAGTAATTTCAAAAAAAATCCTACGCACACGCAAGATCATGGTGATGCATAGCAATGAGAGGGGAGAGTGTCGTCCATGTACCCTCGTAGACCGTAAGCGGAAGGGTTATGACAACGCGGTTGATGTAGTCGTACGTCTTCACGATCGATCGATCTTTGTACCGAACGTACGGCACCTTCGTGATCTGCACATGTTCAGCTCGGTGACGTCCCACGAACTCACGATCCAGTAGAGCTTCGAGGAGAGTTCCATCAGCACGACGGCGTGATGACGGTGTTGATGAAGCTACTGACACAGGGCTTCGCCTAAGCACCGCTACGATATGACCGAGGTGGATTATGCTGGAGGGGGGCACCGCACACGGCTAAAAGATCAATGATCAACTTGTCTCTACGAGGTGCCCCCCTCCGCCGTATATAAAGGAGTGGAGGAGGGGGAGAGGCCGGCCCTCCTAGGCGCGCCCCAAGGGGAGTCCTACTCCCACCGGGAGTAGGACTCCAACCCTTCCAAGAGTAGGAGTAGGAGAGAGGGGGAAGAAAGGGGGGCGCCGCCCCCCTCCTTGTCCAATTCGGACTAGAGGGGGAGGGGGGCGCGGCCTGCCCTGGTCGCCCCTCCTCTTCTCCACTAAGGCCCAATAGGCCCATTACACTCCCCGAGGGGTTCCGATAACCCCCCGGTACTCCGGTATTTATCTGAACTTGCCCGGAACCCTTCCGAAGTTCAAACATAGTCATCCAATATATCGATCTTTATGTCTCGACCATTTCGAGACTCCTCGTCATGTCCGTGATCATATCCGGGACTCCGAACTACCTTTGGTGCATCAAAACACATAAACCCATATTACCGATCGTCACCGAACGTTAAGCATGCGGACCCTACGGGTTCGAGAACTATGTAGACATGACTGAGACTCATTTCTGGTTAATAACCAATAGCGGAACCTGGATACTCATATTGGCTCCTACATATTCTACGAAGATCTTTATCGGTCAAACCGCATAACAACATACGTTGTTCCCTTTGTCATCGGTATGTTACTTTCCCGAGATTCGATCGTCGGTATCTCAATACCTAGTTCAATCTCGTTACCTGCAAGTCTCTTTACTCGTTCCGTAATGCATCATCCCGCAACTAACTCATTAGTCACATTGCTTGCAAGGCTTATAGTGATGTGCATTACCGAGAGGGCCCAGAGATACCTATCTGACAATCGGAGTGACAAATCCTAATCTCGATCTATGCCAACTCAAAAAGTACCATCGGAGACACCTGTAGAGCACCTTTATAATCACCCAGTTACGTTGTGACATTTGGTAGCACACAAAGTGTTCCTCCGGTATTTGGGAGTTGCATAATCTCATAGTCAGAGGAACATGTATAAGTCATGAAGAAAGCAGTAGCAACAAACTAAACGATCATCGTGCTAAGCTAACGGAATTGGTCAAGTCAATCACATCATTCTCTAATGACGTGATCCCGTTAATCAAATGACAACTCATGTCTATGGATAGGAAACATAACCATCTTTGATTGAACGAGCTAGTCAAGTAGAGGCATACTAGTGACACTCTGTTTGTCTATGTATTCACACATGTACTAAGTTTCCGGTTAATACAATTCTAGCATGAATAATAAACATTTATCATGATATAAGGAAATAATAACTTTTTATTGCCTCTGGGGCATATTTCCTTCATCGTCCTCAACTGGATCAAGAGCTCGAGGGACGTCATCGTGATGAACGTGTGCTGAACACGGAGGTGCCGTATGTTCGGTTCTAGGATCGGTTGGATCGTGAAGACATTCGACTACATCAACCACGTTATTAAATGCTTTCGATTTCGGTCTACGAGGCTACGTGGACACACTCTCCCATCTCGTTTTTGCGCATCTCCTAGATAGATATTATGTGATCGTAGGTAATTTTTTTGAAATACTGCATTCCCTAACATTGGCATCCGAGCCAGGTCTATGTGTAGATGTTATATGCACGAGTAGAACACAAAGAGTTGTGGGCGATAAATAGTCATACTGCTTACCACCAACGTCTTACTTTGATTCGGCGGTATTGCCGGATGAAGCAGCCCAGACCGACATTACATGACCCCGTTCATGTGACTGGTTCTACCGACGGGTGTCTATTTCTCCAACTTTAGTTGAATCGAGTTTGATTACGGCCGATCCTTGTTGAAGGTTAAAAACGCACACTTGACGAAAAATTGTTGTGGTTTTGATGCGTAGGTAAGAACGGTTCTTGCTAGAAGCCCGCAACAGCCACATAAAACTTGCAACAACAAAGTAGAGGATGTCTAACTTGTTTTTGCAGGGCATGTTGTGATGTGATATGGTCAAGACGTGATGAGATATAAATTGTTGTATGAGAGGATCATGTTTTGTAAAAGTTATCGGCAACTAGAAGGAGCCTTATGGTTGTCGCTTTATTGTATGAAATGCAATCGCCATGTAATTGCTTTACTTTATCACTAAGCGGTAGCGATAGTCGTGGAATCAATAGTTGGTGAGACGACAACTATGCTACGATGGAGATCAAGGTGTCAAGCTGGTGACGATGGAGATCATGATGGTGCTTTGGAGATGGAGATCAAAGGCACAAGATGATGATGGTCATATCATGTCACATATTTTGATTGCATGTGATGTTTATCCTTTATGCATCTTATTTTGCTTAGTACGGCGGTAGCATTATAATATGACCCCTCAGTAAATTTCAAGGTACATGTGTTCTCCCTAAGTATGCACCGTTGCTACAGTTCATCGTGCCGAGACACCATGTGATGATCGGGTGTGATAAGCTCTACATTCACATACAACAGGTGCAAGCCAGTTTTGCACGTGCAGAATACTCGGGTTAAACTTGACGAGCCTAGCATATGCAGATATGGCCTCGGAACACTGAGACCGAAAGGTCGAACGTGAATCATATAGTAGATATGATCAACATAGTGATGTTCACCATTGAAAACTACTCCATCTCACGTGATGATCGGACATGGTTTAGTTGATATGGATCACGTGATCATTTAGATGACTAAAGGGATGTCTATCTAAGTGGGAGTTCTTAAGTAATATGATTAATTGAACTTCGATTTATCATGAACTTAGTACCTGATAGTATTTGCATGTCTATGTTGTTGTAGATCAATGGCCCGTGCTACCGTTCCCTTGAATTTTAATGCACTCCTAGAGAAAGCTAAGTTGAAAGATGATGGTAGCAACTACACGGATTGGGTCCGTAACTTGAGGATTATCCTCATTGCTGCACAGAAGAATTACGTCATGGAAGCACCGCTAGGTGCAAGACCCGCTGCAGGAGCAACTCCAGATGTTATGAACGTCTGGCAGAGCAAAGCTGATGACTACACGATAGTTCAGTGTGCCATGCTTTACGGCTTAGAATCGGGACTTCAAAGACATTTTGAACGTCATGGAGCATATGAGATGTTCCAGGAGTTGAAGTTAATATTTCAAGCAAATGCCCGGATTGAGAGATATGAAGTCTCCAATAAGTTCGATAGCTGCAAGATGGAGGAGAATAGTTCTGTCAGTGAACATATACTCAGAATGTCTGGGTACCACAACCACTTGACTCAATTGGGAGTTAATCTTCCTGGTGATAGTGTCATTGACAGAGTTCTTCAATCACTACCACCAAGCTACAAAAGCTTCGTGATGAACTATAATATGCACGGGATGGATAAGACAATTCCCAAGCTCTTCGCAATGCTAAAGCCTGCGGAGGTAGAAATCAAGAAGGAGCATCAAGTGTTGATGGTTAACAAGACCACTAGTTTCAAGAAAAAGGGTAAAGGGAAGAAAGGGAACTTCAAGAAGAACGGTAAGCAAGTTGTTGCTCAAGTGAATAAGCCCAAGTATGGACCTAAGCCTGAGACCGAGTGCTTCTACTGCAAAGGGACTGGTCACTGGAAGCGGAACTGCCCCAAGTATTTGGCGGATAATAAGGATGGCAAAGTGAAAGGTATATTTGATATACATGTTATTGATGTGTACCTTACTAACGCTCGTAGTAGCGCCTGAGTATTTGCTACTGGTTTTGTTGCTCATATTTGCAACTCGAAATAGGGGCTATGGATTAAATTAAAATTGGCTAAGGACGAGGTGATGATGCGCATGGGAAATGGTTCCAAAGTCGATGTGATCGTGGTCGGCACACTACCTCTACATCTGCCGTCGGGATTAGTTTTAGACCTAAATAATTGTTATTTGGTGCCAGCGTTGAGCATGAACATTATATCTGGATCTTGTTTGATGTGAGACGGTTATTCATTTAAATCAGAGAATAATGGTTGTTCTATTTATATGAGTAATATCTTTTATGGTCATGCACCCTTGAAGAGTGGTCTATTTTTGTTGAATATCGATTGTAGTGATACACATATTCATAATATTAAAGGCAAAAGATGCAAGGTTAATAATGATAGTGCAACTTATTTGTGGCACTGTCGTTTAGGTCATATTGGTGTAAAGCGCATGAAGAAACTCCATGCTGATGGGCTTTGGAATCACTTGCTGCTTGCGAACCATGCCCTATGGGCAAGATGACTAAGACTCCATTCTCCGGAACAATGGAGCGAGCAACTGACTTATTGGAAATAATACATACTGATGTATGCGGTCCGATGAGTGTTGAGGCTCGCGGCTGGTATCATTATTTTCTGACCTTCACAGATGATTTGAGCAGATATGGGTATATCTACTTGATGAAACATAAGTCTGAAACATTTGAAAAGTTCAAAGAAATTCAGAGTGAAGTGGAAAATCATCGTAACAATAAAATAAAGTTTCAACGATCTGATCGTGGAGGTGAATATTTGAGTTATGAGTTTGGTCTTCATTTGAAACAATGTGGAGTAGTTTCGCAACTCACGCCACCTGGAACACCACAGCGTAATGATGTCTCTTAAAGCTACATCGATGTTTCCCCAAAGAGGAAGGGATGAAGCAGCACAACGGTGGTAGGTATTTCCCTCAGATATGAAACCAAGGTTATCAAACCAGTAGGAGAACCAAGCAACACAACGTAAACAGCCCCTGCACACAGATAACAGATCCTCGCAACCCGGCGTGTTAAAGGGGTTGTCAATCCCTTCCGGGGTACGTCGCCTCAAGATAGGAAAACGGACGTGAGGTAAATTTGTAGTAGATTGATAGATCGAACACCGAATAAATAAATAAGAATAAATTGCAGCAAGATATTTTCGGGTTCTTGGTTTAGTAGATCTGAAAATAAACGCAAAGGAAAATACATCGCAAAGGCAAATAATATGAGAAAGAGACCCGGGGGGCGTAGGTTTCACTAGTGGCTTCTCTCGAGAAAAATAGCAAACGGTGGGTGAACAAATTACTGTTGGGCAAATGATAGAACTTCAAATACTCATGATGATATCCAGGCAATGATCATTATATAGGCATCACGTCCAAGATTAGTAAATCGACTCCTGCCTGCATCTACTACTATTACTCCACACATCGACCGCTATCCAGCATGCATCTAGTGTATTAAGTTCATGGAGAAATAGAGTAATGCAACAAGAACGCTGACATGATGTAGACGAGTTCTATCTATGTAGAGATAGACCCCATCGTTTTATCCTTAGTAGCAAGGATACATATGTGTCGGTTGCCTTTCTGTCACTGGGATCAAGCACTGTAAGATCGAACCCACTACAAAGCACCTCTTCCCATTGCAAGATAAATAGATCAAGTTGGCCAAACAAAACCCAAATATCGGAGAAGAAATACGAGGCTATAAGAGATCATGCATAAAAGAGATCAAAGAAACTCAAATACTTTCATGGATATAAAAAGATAGATCTGATCATAAACTCAAAGTTCATCGGTCCCAACAAACACACCGCAAAAGAGTTGCATCATATGGATCTCCAAGACACCATTGTATTGAGAATCAAGAGAGAGAGAGATGAAGCCATCTAGCTACTAACTACGGGCCCGAAGGTCTACAAAGAACTACACACGCATCATCGGGGAGGCACCAATGGAGGTGGTGAACCCCATCCAAGATGGTGTCTAGTTCTGGTGGTTCTAGACTTTGCGGCGGCTGGATGAATATTTCGTCGACTCCCCTAGGGTTCTGGAAATATTGGAGTATTTATAGAGCAAAGAGGCGGTCCGGGGGGCACCCGAGGTGGGCACAACCCACCAGGGCGCGCCTGGGCCTCCTAGCGCGCCCTGGTGGGTTGTGCCTCCCTCGGGGTGTTGGGGAACGTAGTAATTTCAAAAAAGTTCCTACGCACACGCAAGATCGTGGTGATGCATAGCAACGAGAGGGGAGAGTGTTGTCTACGTACTCTCGTAGACCGGCAACGGAAGCATTGACACAACATAGAGGAAGTAGTCTGTGACACCCCAAAATTTTAACCTTGTTTTATTAATTAAAATTTTGCCATGAAATTTAAACTTTTATTTTCTGGATTTCCTTTTGATTTCAGAGCCATTCTTTTCCTTATTATCATGGAGTTTTTACCTCAAGTGGAAAAACTTTCCAAAATTATTATTGGACTTGTTTGCCCTTTCAAGAAAAACATTTCTATTATCAGTGGAATTTATTTGCATAATTATTTTTTCTCTGAGCTTTATTCCCTAAGGTGAATTTTCATTAATTTTGGAGCTCTATTTGAACTACAACCATTTGATAAATTTATTTAAAATTCCAACCAAAATTTGGAGATGTCATGTGATGTTTTTAAGTCACTTTTATGCAAAAATATCTTCTGTTCATTGGAGATTTTGAGCTCTACACCAAGTTTTCAAATCTGGTCCAGTGGGCAATTTGGCACTACAACCTAATTAAACATTTCTTTAAAACTTCCACCAAAATTATGGGATGTTCATAGGAGTATATTATCCAACTTTATGCAAAAACCCATTGATGTTCTTTGTAAAATTTGAGTGAATCAACCTCTTCTTCATTCTGGTCCAGCTTGGTGATTTCTACTGCATCCCTATTTAATGTTGCTCTAGTGCCCTTGAGCTTTTTCCTACTTATAGCCCATGCTACAAAACCCTTAAGTCTAGGAGAGTGGACTCATTGGAGGATTTTAAATGCATGCAAACATGCCTTTTTCTTTCTGTCCAAAACTGTAGATTTGCAAAACTTGCACTAACAAGTTTTTGCTTTTGACAAACTAACCTCACCACCCTCTGTATCATCTAAAGAGACCCCAATCTGGGAATTTGGGCCACCCCAAGAGTTGCCTAGATGCCATTGGCATTCTGGCAAACACCTTGAGTGCATGAGCAGATTTGGCATGAATTTTGGTTTGCATTGTGAACTTGATCCTCTGACCTAGCAAGCTTGTCCACTGATCTCCTTGCAAACCCTAGCCCAGACCTGCTAATCCCCAGCTCCACCCAAGCCACCTAGCATGCCCTGGCATTTCGCCGAACGCTTGGCGTGCACGCTCTGGCGCGCCCAGAGCGCATGTTTTGCATGCGCGCGCACCGAGCCGCCATGTCCCACTGCCGACGCCCCGCGCCCGTTCTAGCCCTTCCCCTCTCCCAGTCGACGCACCCGACCCCTCCCGCGTCGCAGAGCTGCCCCTAGAGCTCCACAGTGCCGCCGTCAGGTCGGCCACGGCGGCTAGCGAGCGGCCACATCAACCTCTGCCGTGGACGGCGCCGCCCGAGCCACCTCTGCTCGCCAGCTGCCCCCTTGAGCAGCTCAAGCTCATCCGCAAGCTTGTCCGCAAGCGCTCGTCGCCACCACGTCCCCCTGCTGCTACAGAATGACGGTCGCCGGTGATCTTGTCCAAGGCCACCATCAGAACCGACACCAATCGCCTATTTAAGGACCCCCGAGCTCGTCCAGGCCCTCAAGCAAACTCATACCACCTCTCTCACTCCTTCACTGATCCTCCCGTGGCAGTAGAAAGACCAAAGATGGTCGTCTTCTTCTTCTCCGGCAAACACAGCCGCCGCCACTGTCTCGATCATTCTGGCGCCACCAGGGCCTCCCCCTCGCCACTCTCTTCACCAGAAGCTCTCTCTTCATCTCGTGAATCCATCCCCCTGCTTGATTTTGATCAGGAGCCACCAGAGGCAAGAACCCCACCCTGCCCGACGACCACCGTCCGCTGCGGAGCTCGCCGCCGGCGACTCCGTCCACCCCAGGAACCATAGCGACCACCGAAAGGACCGCCTCGACCCCCTGAGCCCGTGGATGGCCTCGGTTTCTCGAACGGTGCCGTCGTTCGCCGGCGAGCATCGCCGGAGTCCCGCCTCCGCTCGGGCAGAGGGAGCGGAGGGAGAGACGACTGGTCAAACCTGACCAGTGGGCCTCGTGGACCCACTGTCAGTGACCCACGCGCCCGTCCACGCTGGATAAGTGAAAGCGTAAAGTCTCGAGTATGTATCCCCCACCCCGAAAGCGTATTCTGTATCGAAGCGTTTTCCTTTTTCTGTTTTATTTTAAAAACAGAATTTGACTAAACTTTGACTGGCTATAACTTTTTAAATATAAATCCAAATGACTTGATTCTTTTTCTGTTGTTTCCCAAATATTGTCTAGTTTATTTTCATATTTATTTCAAAAATAATTGGGACAACTTTTTTTATTGTTTTTGAAGTATGTGTTATTTGAACATTTTTGAAAATAGGAATTTGGAAGGGAGATTATAACTTTCAAAAAGTTTTGGAGAGCTCCTCACCTCTCCACACCTTGAAGGCAAGCATTTTTGAACTCTGGAATAATATTATTGTGTGTTGTTTGATACAGTTACAACACCACCGTGACACGGAGTATCCGTTACTTTTTTTTGTGAGAGTATGATCATACTTGCATACTGGTGACCTCATGCTATTGGAGCTTGATATGTTTGCGATAGTAATCATTCTCACATGCCTTTTTTGCCTACCGAAAGGAAGCCGAGAAAGTCTCTGTCTTGGGTAGACACGAGCTTATCTCTGGTTCCCCGTCGGGGCGGTTGTGTTCGGTATGGCAAGATGAGGTATGATGAGTAGTGATACTGTCTGTTGGATTGAAACATATTTGTTATACTAATCATGCAGGAAATACTTAAGCCTCCTGAGTCGGCCGTAGATCGAGTCTTGTTCCAGTAACCCCCATACTTGTTTCGTGCTGCCACTTGTCCCTGCCGTAGGTAGGGTACAGTTCAGTAAGTTGTCAACCCCTGTCTAGCACACACCATACAGAGAGGCCATGGTGGAAGATACCGGCTGCATCCGGTAGGCATGCCACCTGGTCCGGGGGCATGGGTGTTTCCGGTTGGGACCGAGAGGGGGGCACCCCTTAGAGCGCATGATAGAAATTTGATCCGATGCTACGCGAGGTTGTAGCCTCCCCACTTAGAGTTTTGCTTAACAGGTGTCGTGGGTGATTCCAGACACGAGTAAAGTTAAGCTGGTGTGTGCAAGTCAGGCGTGTTTTCGACTAAAAGACCATAGATGGAATTAGTTCTGATGGACTAAAGAAATCCGTTACTCGTGGGTAAAGAGTACACCCTCTACAGAGATATTAAACCTATTCGAATAGCCGTGTCCATGGTTAAGGACTACAGTCTGGGATGGGTCAAGTGTCGGTCTTAGTGTCGGTCTTCGGAGGGGAAACTACTAAACCAGAACATTGATCATTACTTGTGACGTATGATAATTATGATTATTATTATTATTATGGACTAACCATTTATGTTATTTGAATTATTGAGTATCCCTGGGACGGTTCTACCTCCTGGATATTCACTGTGATTATTTTTATATATAAGCCCTTTATGTGGCATCGCTCAAACGCCCGACTGTGGCATGTTTGTTATTTCATCTACTTATAAGCCCTTTGCGTGGTGTCGCTTAGACGCCCGACTGAGGCATACTTTATATTGTTATCCTTTCGAGGCGTCACTTCAAACACCCGATTGGTGCATTCTATTTCTACTCGCTGATTGCATATTCATATATGACATGATTAACCTGCTTGCATGCATCATGAGCTTCATTTATGACTGACGAAGTAATCATAGAATATTTCAAAACATGATTATCAGTGGCTATATTATACCTATGTTCTTAATGTTTGCGAGTACATTCAAAGTACTCACTGGCTTGTCCCTGGCTATTGTCTTGGCCAGATTTCTTGAGTGGAGAGGAGCGTTGTGATGACAGACCCGGAACCTACGCAATGGTGATAGCAGCCTCGCGAAGATAGGAATTATCCTGGTCAGCTGTTCCCGTGGGAAATGGAGTCCCATAGACGCTGATGATCCGCAAACCGCTTCCGCCATCAACCACTAGAAGCCAATTGTTGTACCCATAGGCCAGAATGGTCTTGTACTACATATTTTGTATTTTGCTTGGAGTTTCTGTAACAAGTTGGTGTCTCATTAACGGTAATCCTGGGGCTAGTGAGCACAAGGGCCGCTTTTGGGAAATTAATATCCCGAAAAACCGGTCCTGACAAACTTGGTATCAGAGCTAGGGTGACCATTGGCTAATCCTATCTTAGCCAGGTCGAAAAACCTAGGTAAACCAACCCACCAGACCTTAACCAAACCCCGGCCAAGCTTCTCGTGTAAGATAGTCACACAGTGACCCGACACCTTTTGGTAGTTGGTGCCCAACCTATCAGCCTAGCCTGTCGATCACACGCCAGTGACTGGCCCCTGAATAGTCTTTTTCGCAAGCGTGCGAAGGAAGACTCTGCCCCCTTTTTCTATAAAAAGGGCACGCTAGCCTCGACCCAGCACAGCACAGCCTCTAACCCCAAACCTAGCTAAAATGCCTGGCCCCATTGTTCACAATGATACCACAGCAACCAACCTTGGAGGTTTTGTGACCGTGCTAGCAAACCTCACCCGCCGTGCCTTTGCATTAGAAGATCCCCCAGAATATGTTGTGTACCAAGGGTCCATGAGCGGTGAGAGCCGTCAATTTTGGGCCATTGTGCATGTCTATGGTAGGGGTCTATCGCCAGAACGCCCCTACAGGTTCACCGGAAGGACAACTTCCTTTGAGCCACAAGCCATCCAACTAGCTGCCCGAGAGGCTATAGTTCAACTCCAGCACTTGTCGCCCAGAGTTAACTGTCGCTCATTCTACTACTACCCCAGCCGTGACGGGTATGGTAGGCCACCCCAGGTTGCCAACGGAGATCACGAGACGGATCCTGCATTATTGCATCTGGTGCGCTATGTAAGTGCACTAGAGGGACTGTTCGATCAAATCACCCTTGATCTGATCGTAGCTCGTGGAGAACTGATCTACAGAGCCCCAGCGAGAGGAGAAGATGAGCCTGACACCGACAACCTAGTCGTGTTGTTCGAACAACCGATCGAGACCTTGAGGTCAGCCCCAGCCATCGATCGAGGTGCTTTGATGACCCCAGAAGTGCTTCGTCGCCTTTTGGGAACACACTCCAACGGGATTGTGGCCAACAATCCCCGCGATGGTCATCATCGCTACCCCGACCCTGCTGTTCCTCAACCCCCTCCAGCTAACCCTGACGGTGAGGCCAATGGAGAAGCCTCGGCGTCCACAAGGCACACCCGCTTAGACATAAACGAAGTGGACTAAGTCACTCGAGTAGTACCGAGTCTCAGTATGTCCACACCCTGTAATTGTGTGATCTTGTATCACCATATTGGAATGATGTCTGCATGTGCGCCCCTATTTTAAATAGTAACTATGCATAAGTATGTTGATGTGCGGTTGCCTTTTAATACCGGGCGTAGCTACCAAAAACCAACCCCGGCGACACCCACAGTAATGCGTCGCTTTGGCGGGATGTGTGTATCTGTGGCTTTGACCCCGACCCCATAGAGCAGAACCGACAAACTAGTTGCCCTTCACCGTGGTAAATAACCCAGCCCGGGTGCTATAAAGAGGCCACCTTGTGACCTTGCCAAGTACCCCTCACCTTGTGCACCACCCTCACAACCATTTCTTGCCATGCCGAGCCCTAGCATTTATCTGAGAACCCCAGATGCAACCCCGGGTAGTTTTGTTAAAATATTGTGGGACTTTACCTGCAGTACCATGGGTTCCACCCAGCCACCCCAGTACGAGCTGCTCAAGTCGAGGATCACCTCATCCACCTCGAAATATTGGGCAGTAGTACACATCCCTCCTGTAAACTCAAATCAAGACCCAACAGAAGTCTCCTTCATGGGGAAATCTATGCCGACTCCGCAAATGGCCATAGAAGCGGCTGCACACGAAGCTCTTGTTCGCCTTCGATTCGCGGTACCTTATGCCAGCGAACGAGGGTATTATTACTTTCCGAGCCGTGCTGCACCCGGAGGAGTAACATCTTTTCCCGGTGGACGAATTGAGAGAGACCCAGTACTGGCCAACCTTGTCCAGTATGTCATCGCTCAAGAGCGTTTGACCCAGCGAGTAATGGGTTATCTCCAGAGCCTCGCTGATTTAAACCCTCAGATCGCCATCGGCAGACCACTGAGGCCCGACCAGGAGAGACGCGTTCATCGACTGGTAAATCCACTTCCCCCGATAGAAGAAGAGTGTGCCCCAGTACCAGAGACGTTTTCTCGGGATCCTGTCCTTTTACCGTTTTCATTGTAAACGTCATAGCTATGTTTATTTATGTGTTGCAACTTATGCGATGTACCCAAGTATGTGCTATGAGTAATCTGTTTGGTTTCAGCTGATAGGAGCAATATTTTCAAAACGACCCTTAGCAAATCTCGAGGACAAGATTTTTTTCTTAAGGGGGGTAGTATTGTGACACCCCAAAATTTTAACCTTGTTTTATTAATTAAAATTTTGCCAGGAAATTTAAACTTTTATTTTCTGGATTTCCTTTTGATTTCAGAGCCATTCTTTTCCTTATTATTATGGAGTTTTTACCTCAAGTGGAAAAACTTTCCAAATATATTATTGGACTTGTTTGCCCTTTCAAGAAAAACATTTCTATTATCAGTGGAATTTATTTGCATAATTATTTTTTCTCTGAGCTTTATTCCCTAAGGTGAATTTTCATTAATTTTGGAGCTCTATTTGAACTACAACCATTTGATAAATTTATTTAAAATTCCAACCAAAATTTGGAGATGTCATGTGATGTTTTTAAATCACTTTTATGCAAAAATATCTTCTGTTCATTGGAGATTTTGAGCTCTACACCAAGTTTTCAAATCTGGTCTAGTGGGCAATTTGGCACTACAACCTAATTAAATATTTCTTTAAAACTTCCACCAAAATTATGGGATGTTCATAGGAGTATATTATCCAACTTTATGCAAAAACCCATTGATGTTCTTTGTAAAATTTGAGTGAATCAACCTCTTTTTCATTCTGGTCCAGCTTGGTGATTTCTACTGCATCCCTATTTAATGTTGCTCTAGTGCCCTTGAGCTTTTTCCTACTTATAGCCCATGCTACAAAACCCTTAAGTCCAGGAGAGTGCACTCATTGGAGGATTTTAAATGCATGCAAACATGCCTTTTTCTTTCTGTCCAAAACTGTAGATTTGCAAAACTTGCACTAACAAGTTTTTGCTTTTGACAAACTAACCTCACCACCCTCTGTATCATCTAAAGAGACCCCAATCTGGAAATTTGGGCCACCCCAAGAGTTGCCTAGATGCCATTGGCATTCTGGCAAACACCTTGAGTGCATGAGCAGATTTGGCATGAATTTTGGTTTGCATTGTGAACTTGATCCTCTGACCCAGCAAGCTTGTCCACTGATCTCCTTGCAAACCCTAGCCCAGACCTGCTAATCCCCAGCTCCACCCAAGCCACCTAGCATGCCCTGGCATTTCGCCGAACGCTTGGCGTGCATGCTCTGGGCGCACCCAGAGCGCACGTTTTGCACGCGCACGCACCGAGCCGCCGCGTCCCACTGCCGACGCCTCCCGCCCGTTCTAGCCCTTCCCCTCTCCCAGTCGATGCACCCGACCCCTCCCACAGCGGCTAGCGGGCGGCCACAGCAACCTCTGCCGTGGACTACGCCGCCCGAGCCACCTCTGTTCGCCAGCTGCCCCCTTGAGCAGCTCAAGCTCATCCACAAGCTTGTCCGCAAGCGCTCGTCGCCGCCACGTCCCCCTGCTGCTATAGAATGACGGTCGCCGGTGATCTTATCCATGGCCACCGTCGGAACCGACCCCTATCGCCTATTTAAGGACCCCCGAGCTCGTCCAGGCCCTCAAGCAAACTCATACCACCTCTCTCACTCCTTCACTGATCCTCCTGTAGCAGTAGAAAGACCAGAGATGGTCGTCTTCTTCTTCTTCGGCAACCACAGCCGCCGCCACTGTCTCGATCATTCCGGCGCCACCAGGGCCTCCCCCTCTCCACTCTCTTCACCAGAAGCTCTCTCTTCTTCTCGTGAATCCATCCCCCTGCTCGATTTTGATTAGGAGCCGCCAGAGGCAAGAACCCCACCCTGCCCGACGGCCACCGTCCACTGTGGAGCTCGCCGCCGGCGACTCCGTCCACCCCAGGAACCATAGCGACCACCGAAAGGACCGCCTCGACCCCCTAAGCCCGCGGATGGCCTCGGTTTCTCGAACGGTGCCGCCGTTCACCAGCGAGCATCGCTGGAGTCCCGCCTCCGCTCGGGCAGAGGGAGAGGAGGGAAAGACGACTGGTCAAACCTGACCAGTGGGCCCCGTGGACCCACTGTCAGTGACCCACGCGCCCGTCCATGCTGGATAAGTGAAAGTTTAAAGTCTCGAGTATGTATCCCCCACCCCGAAAGCGTATTCTGTATCAAAGCGTTTTCCTTTTTCTGTTTTATTTTAAAAACAAAATTTGACTAAACTTTGACTGGCTATAACTTTTTAAATATAAATCCAAATGACTTGATTCTTTTTCTGTTGTTTCCCAAATATTGTCTAGTTTATTTTCATATTTATTTCAAAAATAATTGGGACAAATTTTTGTACTGTTTTTGAAGTATGTGTTATTTGAATATTTTTGAAAATAGGAATTTGGAAGGGAGATTATAACTTTCAAAAAGTTTTGGAGAGCTCCTCACCTCTCCACACCTTGAAGGCAAGCATTTTTGAACTCTGGAATAATATTATTGTGTGTTGTTTGATACAGTTACAACACCACCGTGACACGGAGTATCCGTTACTTTTTTTTGTGAGAGTATGATCATACTTGCATACTGGTGACCTCATGCTATTGGAGCTTGATATGTTTGCGATAGTAATCATTCTCACATGCCTTTTTTGCCTACCGAAAGGAAGCCGAGAAAGTCTCTGTCTTGGGTAGACACGAGCTTATCTCTGGTTCCCCGTCCGGATGGTTGTGCCCGGTATGGCAAGATGAGGTATGATGAGTAGTGATACTGTCTGTTGGATTGAAACATATTTGTTATACTAATCATGCAGGAAATACTTAAGCCTCCTGAGTCGGTCGTAGATCGAGTCTTATTCCAGTAACCCCCATACTTGTTTCGTGCTGCCACTTGTCCCTGCCGTAGGTAGGGTACAGTTCAGTAAGTTGTCAACCCCTGTCTAGCACACACCGTACAGAGAGGCCATGATGGAAGATACCGGCTGCATCCGGTAGGCATGCCACCTGGTCCGGGGGCATGGGTGTTTCCGGTTGGGACCGAGAGGGGGGCACCCCTTAGAGCGCGCGATAGAAATTTGATCCCATGCTACGCGAGGTTGTAGCCTCCCACTTAGAGTTTTGCTTAACAGGTGTTGTGGGTGATTCCAGACACGAGTAAAGTTAAGCTGGTGTGTGCAAATCAGGCGTGTTTTCAACTAAAAGACCGTAGACGGAATTAGTTCTGATGGACTAAAGAAATCCGTTACTCGTGGGTAAAGAGTACACGCTCTACAGAGATATTAAACCTATTCGAATAGCTGTGTCCATGGTTAAGGACTACAGTCTGGGATGGGTCATTTGTCGGTCTTAGTGTCGGTCTTCGGAGGGGAAACTACTAAACTAGAACATTGATCATGACTTGTGACGTATGATTATTATTATTATTATTATGGACTAACCATTTATGTTATTTGAATTATTGAGTATCCCTGGGACGGTTCTACCTCCTGGATATTCACTGTGATTATTTTTATATATAAGCCCTTTATGTGGCATCGCTCAGACGCCCGACTGTGGCATGTTTGTTATTTCATCTACTTATAAGCCCTTTACGTGGTGTCGCTTAGACGCCCGACTGAGGCATACTTTATATTGTTATCCTTTCGAGGCGTCACTTCAGACACCCGATTGGTGCATTCTATTTCTACTCACCGATTGCATATTCATATATGACATGATTAACCTGCTTGCATGCATCATGAGCTTCATTTATGACTGACGAAGTAATCATAGAATATTTCAAAACATGACTATCAGTGGCTATATTATACCCGTGTTCTTAATGTTTGCGAGTACATTCAAAGTACTCACTGGCTTGTCCCTGGCTATTGTCTTGGCCAGATTTCTTGCATGGAGAGGAGCATTGTGATGACAGCCCCGGAACCTACGCAATGGTGATAGCAGCCTCGCGAAGATAGGAATTATCCTGGTCAGCTGTTCCTATGGGAAATGGAGTCCCATAGACGCTGATGATCCACAAACAGCTTCCGCCATCAACCACTAGAAGCCAATTGTTGTACCCATAGGCCAGAATGGTCTTGTATGGCATATTTTGTATTTTGCTTGGAGTTTCTGTAACAAGATGGTGTCTCATCAGCTAACAATAATCCTGGGGCTGGTGAGCACAAGGGCCGCTTTTGGGAAATTAATATCCCGAAAAACCAGTCATGACAAACGTACGTCTTCCCGATCCGACCGATCCAAGTACCGAACGTACGGCACCTCCGAGTTCTGCACACGTTCAACTCGGTGACGTCCCTCGAGCTCCGATCCAGCCGAGTGTTGAGGGAGAGTTTCGTCAGCACGATGGCGTGATGACGGTGATGATGTTCTACCGACGCCGGGCTTCGCCTAAGCACCGCTACGATATGACCGAGGTGGAATATGGTGGAAGGGGGCACCGCACACGGCTAAGGAACGGTCACGAAGATCAACTTGTGTGTCATGGGGTGCCCCCTTGCCCCCGTATATAAAAGAGGGAGAGGGGGAGGTGCGGTCGGCCCTAGGGGTGCGCCTAGAGGAGTCCTACTCCCACCGGGAGTAGGACTCCCCCCTCTTGCCTTGTTGGAGAAGGAAAGGGGAAGGGGGAAAGAGGAAAGGGGGGCACCGCCCCCCCCTTCCTTGTCCTATTCGGACTAGGGGGGAGGGGGCGCGCGGCCTGCCCTGGCCGGCCCTCCTCTTCCCCCTTAGGGCCCATGTAGGACCATTAACCCCCGGGGGGGTTCCGTAACCCCCCGGTACTCCGGTAAAATCCCGATTTCACCCGGAACGATTCCGATATCCAAATATAGGCTTCCAATATATCAATATTTATGTCTCGACCATTTCGAGACTCCTCGTCATGTCCGTGATCACATCCGGGACTCCGAACAACCTTCGGTACATCAAAACACAAAAACCCTAATTACGATCGTCACCGAACTTTAAGCGTGCGGACCCTACGGGTTCGAGAACTATGTAGACATGACCGAGACATGTCTCCGGTCAATAACCAATAGCGGAACCTGGATGCTCATATTGGTTCCTACATATTATACGAAGATCTTTATCAGTCAAACCGCATAACAACATACGTTGTCCCCTTTGTCATCGGTATGTCACTTGCCCGAGATTCGATCGTCGGTATTCCAATACCTAGTTCAATCTCGTTACCGGCAAGTCTCTTTACTCGTTTCGTAATACATCATCTCACAACTAACTCATTAGTTGCAATGCTTGCAAGGCTTATGTGATGTGCATTACCGAGAGGGCCCAGAGATACCTCTCCGTCAATCGGAGTGACAAATCCTAATCTCAAAATACGCCAACCCAACATGTACCTTCGGAGACACCTGTAGAGCACCTTTATAATCACCCAGTTACGTTGTGACGTTTGGTAGCACACAAAGTGTTCCTCCGGTAAATGGGAGTTGCATAATCTCATAGTCATAGGAACATGTATAAGTTATGAAGAAAGCAATAGCAACAAACTAAACGATCAAGTGCTAAGCTAACAGAATGGGTCATGTCAATCACATCATTCTCCTAATGATGTGATCCCGTTAATCAAATGACAACTCATGTCTATGGTTAGGAAACATAACCATCTTTGATTAACGAGCTAGTCAAGTAGAGGCATACTAGTGACACTCTGTTTGTCTATGTATTCACACATGTATTACGTTTCCGGTTAATACAATTCTAGCAGGAATAATAAACATTTATCATGATATAAGGAAATAAATAATAACTTTATTATTGCCTCTAGGGCATATTTCCTTCAGTCTCCCACTTGCACTAGAGTCAATAATCTAGATTACACAGTAATGATTCTAACACCCATGGAGCCTTGGTGCTGATCATGTTTTGCTCGTGGAAGAGGCTTAGTCAACGGGTCTGCAACATTCAGATCCGTATGTATCTTGCAAATTTCTATGTCTCCCACTTGGACTAAATCCCGAATGGAATTGAAGCGTCTTTTGATGTGCTTGGTTCTCTTGTGAAATCTGGATTCCTTCGCCAAGGCAATTGCACCAGTATGGTCACAAAAGATTTTCATTGGACCCGATGCACTAGGTATGACACCTAGATCGGATATGAACTCCTTCATCCAGACTTCTTCATTTGCTGCTTCCGAAGCAGCTATGTACTCCGCTTCACATGTAGATCCCGCCATGACGCTTTGTTTAGAACTGCACCAACTGACAGCTCCATGTTCAGTATAAACACGTATCCGGTTTGCGATTTCGAATCGTCCGGATCAGTATCAAAGCTTGCATCAACATAACCATTTACGATGAGCTCTTTGTCACCTCCATATACGAGAAACATATCCTTAGTCCTTTTCAGGTACTTCAGGATGTTCTTGACCGCTGTCCAGTGATCCACTCCTGGATTACTTTGGTACCTCCCTGCTAGACTTATAGCAAGGCACACATCAGGTCTGGTACACAGCACTGCATACATGATAGAGCCTATGGCTGAAGCATAGGGAACATCTTTCATTTTCACTCTATCTTCTGCGGTGGTTGGACATTGAGTCTTACTCAACTTCACACCTTGTAACATAGGCAAGAACCCTTTCTTTGCTTGATCCATTTTGAACTTCTTCAAAACTTTGTCAAGGTATGTGCTTTTGTGAAAGTCCAATTAAGCGTTTTGATCTATCTCTATAGATTTTAATGCCCAATATGTAAGCAGCTTCACCGAGGTCTTTCATTGAAAAACTCTTATTCAAGTATCCCTTTATGTTATCCAGAAATTCTATATCATTTCCAATCAGTAATATGTCATCCACATATAATATTAGAAATGCTACAGAGCTCCCACTCACTTTCTTGTAAATACAGGCTTCTCCAAAAGTTTGTACAAAACCAAATGCTTTGATCGCACTATCAAAGCGTTTATTCCAACTCTGAGAGGCTTGCACTAGTCCATAAATGGATCGCTGGAGCTTGCACACTTTGTTAGCTCCCTTTGGATCGACAAAACCTTCCGGTTGCATCATATACAACTCTTCTTCCAGAAATCCATTCAGGAATGCAGTTTTGACATCCATCTGCCAAATTTCATAATCATAAAATGCAGCAATTGCTAACATGATTCGGACAGACTTAAGCATCGCTACGGGTGAGAAGGTCTCATCGTAGTCAATCCCTTGAACTTGTTGAAAACCTTTCGCAACAAGTCGAGCTTTGTAGACAGTAACATTACCGTCAGCGTCAGTCTTCTTCTTGAAGATCCATTTATTCTCAATTGCTTGTCGATCAACGGGCAAGTCAACCAAAGTCCACACTTTGTTCTCATACATGGATCCCATCTCGGATTTCATGGCTTCTAGCCATTTTGCGGAATCTGGGCTCACCACCGCTTCTTCATAGTTCGTAGGTTCATCATGATCTAGTAGCATGACTTCCAGAACAGGATTACCGTACCACTCTGGTGCGGATCTTACTCTGGTTGATCTACGAGGTTCGGTAGTAACTTGATCTGAAGTTTCATGATCATTATCATTAGCTTCCTCACTAATGGGTGTAGGTGTCATAGAAACCGGTTTCTGTGATGTACTACTTTCCAATAAGGGAGCAGGTACAGTTACCTCATCAAGTTCTACTTTCCTCCCACTCACTTCTTTCGAGAGAAACTCCTTCTCTAGAAAGGATCCATTCTTAGCAACGAATGTCTTGCCTTCGGATCTGTGATAGAAGGTGTACCCAATAGTCTCCTTTGGGTATCCTATGAAGACACATTTCTCCGGTTTGGGTTCGAGCTTATCAGGTTGAAGCTTTTTCACATAAGCATCGCAGCCCCAAACTTTCAGAAATGACAACTTTGGTTTCTTTCCAAACCACGGTTCATAAGGCGTGATCTCAACAGATTTCGATGGTGCCCTATTTAACGTGAATGCAGTTGTCTCTAAAGCATAACCCCAAAAAGATAGCGGTAAATCTGTAAGAGACATCATAGATCACACCATATCTAGTAAAGTACGATTACGATGTTCGGACACACCATTACGCTGTGGTGTTCCGGGAGGCGTGAGTTGCGAAACTATTCCGCATTGTTTCAAATGTACACCAAACTCGTAACTCAAATATTCTCCTCCACGATCAGATCGTAGAAACTTTATTTTCTTGTTACGATGATTTTCAACTTCACTCTGAAATTATTTGAACTTTTCAAATGTTTCAGACTTATGTTTCATTAAGTAGATATACCCATATCTGCTTAAATCATCTGTGAAGGTGAGAAAATAACGATATCCGCCACGAGCCTCAATATTCATCGGACCACATACATATGTATGTATGATTTCCAACAAATCTGTTGCTCTCTCCATAGTACCGGAGAACGGCGATTTAGTCATCTTGCCTAGGAGGCACGGTTCGCAAGTACCAAGTGATTCCAAAAGTCCATCAATATGGAGTTTCTTCATGCGCTTTACACCGATATGACCTAAACGGCAGTGCCACAAATAAGTTGCACTATCATTATCAACTCTGCATCTTTTGGCTTCAACATTATGAATATGTGTATCACTACTATCGAGATTCATCAAAAATAGACCACTCTTCAAGGATGCATGACCATAAAAGATATTACTCATATAAATAGAACAACCATTATTCTCTGATTTAAATGAATAACCGTCTCGCATCAAACAAGATCTAGATATAATGTTCATGCTCAACGCTGGCACAAAATAACAATTATTTAGGTCTAAAACTAATCCCGAAGGTAGATGTAGAGGTAGCGTGCCAACCGCGATCACATCAACTTTGGAACCATTTCCCACGTGCATCGTCACCTCGTCCTTTGCTAGTGTTCGCTTAATCCGTAGTCCCTGTTTCGAGTTGCAAATGTTAGCAACAGAACCAGTATCAAATACCCAGGTGCTACTGCGAGCTCTAGTAAGGTACACATCAATAACATGTATATCACATATACCTTTGTTCACCTTGCCATCCTTCTTATCCGCCAAATACTTGGGGCAGTTCCGCTTCCAGTGTCCAGTCTGCTTGCAGTAGAAGCACTCAGTTTCAGGCTTAGGTCCAGATTTGGGTTTCTTCTCCTGAGCATCAACTTGCTTACTATTCTTCTTGAAGTTCCCCTTTCTCTTCGCTTTGCCCTTTTTCTTGAAACTGGCGGTCTTGTTGACCATCAACACTTGATGCTCCTTCTTGATTTCTACCTCCGCAGCCTTTAGCATTGCGAAGAGCTCGGGAATCGTCTTATCCATCCCTTGCATGTTATAGTTCATCACAAAGCTCTTGTAGCTTGGTGGCAGTGATTGAAGAACTCTGTCAATGACACTATCAACAGGAAGATTAACTCCCAGTTGAGTCAAGTGATTATGATACCCAGACATTTTGAGTATATGTTCCCTGATAGAACTATTCTCCTCCATCTTGTAGCTATAGAATTTATTGGAGACTTCATATCTCTCAATCCGGGCATTTGCTTGAAATATTAACTTCAACTCCTGGAACATCTCATATGCTCCATGACATTCAAAATGTCGTTGAAGTCCCGATTCTAAGCTGTAAAGCATGGCACACTGAACTATCGAGTAGTCATCAGCTTTGCTCTGCCAGACGTTCATAACATCTGGTGTTGCTCCAGCAGCAGGCCTGGCACCCAGCGGTGCTTCCAGGACATAATTCTTCTGTGCAGCAATGAGGATAATCCTCAAGTTACGGACCCAGTCCGTGTAATTGCTACCATCATCTTTCAACTTTGCTTTCTCAAGGAACGCATTAAAATTCAACGGAACAACAGCATGGGCCATCTATCTACAATCAAACATAGACAAGCAAGATACTATCAGGTACTAAGTTCATGATAAATTTAAGTTCAATTAATCATATTACTTAAGAACTCCCACTTAGAAAGACATCCCTCTAATCTTCTAAGTGATCACGTGATCCAAATCAACTAAACCATAACCGATCATCACGTGAAATGGAGTAGCTTTCAATGGTGAACATCAATATGTTGATCATATCTACTATATGATTCACGCTCGACCTTTCGGTCTCAGTGTTCTGAGGCCATATCTGCATATGCTAGGCTCGTCAAGTTTAACCTGAGTATTCTGCATGTGCAAAACTGGCTTGCACCCGTTGTAGATGGACGTAGAGCTTATCACACCCGATCATCACATGGTGTCTAGGCATGACGAACTTTGGCAGCGGTGCATACTCAGGGAGAACACTTCTATCTTGAAATTTAGTGAGAGATCATCTTATAATGCTACCGCCAATCAAAGCAAGATAAGATGCATAAAAGATAAACATCACATGCAATCAATATAAGTGATATGATATGGCCATCATCATCTTGTGCTTGTGATCTCCATCTCCGAAGCACCGTCATGATCACCATCATCACCGGTGTGACACCTTGATCACCATCGTAGCATCGTTGTCGTCTCGCCAATCTTATGCTTCCACGACTATCGCTACCGCTTAGTGATAAAGTAAAGCATTACAGCGCGATTGCATTGCATACAATAAAGCGACAACCATATGGCTCCTGCCAGTTGCCGATAACTCGGTTACAAAACATGATCATCTCATACAATAAAATTTAGCATCATGTCTTGACCATATCACATCACAAAATGCCCTGCAAAAACAAGTTAGATGTCATCTACTTTGTTGTTGCAAGTTTTACGTGGCTGCTACGGGCTTTAGCAAGAACCGTTCTTACCTACGCATCAAAACCACAACAATAGTTTGTCAAGTTGGTCCTGTTTTAACCTTCGCAAGGACCGGGCGTAGCCACACTCGGTTCAACTAAAGTTGGAGAAACTGACACCCGCCAGCCACCTGTGTGCAAAGCACGTCGGTAGAACTAGTCTCGCGTAAGCGTACGCGTAATGTCGGTCCGGGCCGCTTCATCCAACAATACTGCCGAACCAAAGTATGACATGCTGGTAAGCAGTATGACTCATATCGCCCACAACTCACTTGTGTTCTACTCGTGCATATAACATCAACGCATAAAACCTAGGCTCGGATACCACTGTTGGGGAACGTAGTAATTTCAAAAAAATTCCTACACACACGCAAGATCATGGTGATGCATAGAAACGAGAGGGGAGAGTGTTGTCTACGTACTCTCATAGACCGGCAACGGAAGCGTTGACACAACGTATAGGAAGTAGTCGTACGTCTTCCCGATCCGACAGATCCAAGTACCAAACGTATAGCACCTCCGAGTTCTGCACACGTTCAACTCAGTGACGTCCCTCGAGCTTTGATCCAGCCGAGTGTTGAGGGAGAGTTTCGTTAGCACGACAGCGTGATGACGGTGATGATGTTCTACCGACGCAGGGCTTCGCCTAAGCACCGCTACGATATGACTGTGGTGGAATATGGTGGAAGGGGGCACCACACACGGCTAAGGAACGATCACGAAGATCAACGTGTGTGTCATGGGGTGCCCCCTTGCCCCCGTATATAAAGGAGGGAGAGGGGGAGGTGCGGCCGGCCCTAGGGGTGAGCCTGGAGGAGTCCTACTCCCACCGGGAGTAGGACTCCCCCCTCTTACCTTGTTGGAGAAGGAAAGGGGAAGGGGGAAAGAGGAAAGGGGGGTGCCCCCCCCCTTCCTTGTCCTATTCGGACTAGGGGGGAGGGGGGCGGCCTGCCCTGGCCGGCCCTCCTCTTCCCCCTTAGGGCCCATGTAGGCCCATTAACCCCCGGGGGGTTCCGGTAACCCCCCGGTACTCCCGTAAAATCCCGATTTCACCCGGAACGATTCCGATATCCAAATATAGGCTTCCAATATATCAATATTTATGTCTCGACCATTTTGAGACTCCTCGTCATGTTCGTGATCACATCCGGGACTTCGAACAACCTTCGGTACATCAAAACACAAAAACCCTAATTACGATCGTCACCGAACTTTAAGCGTGCGAACCCTATGGGTTCGAGAACTATGTAGACATGACCGAGACATGTCTCCGGTGAATAAACAATAGCGGAACATGGATGCTCATATTGATTCCTACATATTCTACAAAGATCTTTATCGGTCAAACCACATAACAACATACGGTGTTCCCTTTGTCATCGGTATGTTACTTGCCCGAGATTCGATCGTCGGTATTCCAATACCTAGTTCAATCTCGTTACCGGCAAGTCTCTTTACTTGTTTCGTAATACATCATCTCACAACTAACTCATTAGTTGCAATGCTTGCAAGGCTTATGTGATGTGCATTACCGAGAGGGCCCAGAGATACCTCTCCGACAATCGGAGTGACAAATCCTAATCTCGAAATACGCCAACCCAACATGTACCTTCGGAGACACCTGTAGAGCACCTTTATAATCACCCAGTTACGTTGTGACGTTTGGTAGCACACAAAGTGTTCCTCCGGTAAACAGGAGTTGCATAATCTCATAGTCATAGGAACATGTATAAGTTATGAAGAAAGCAATAGCAACAAACTAAACGATCAAGTGCTAAGCTAACGGAATGGGTCATGTCAATCACATCATTCTCCTAATGATCTGATCCCGTTAATCAAATGACAACTCATGTCTATGGTTAGGAAACATAACCATCTTTGATTAACGAGCTAGTCAAGTAGAGGCATACTAGTGACACTCTGTTTGTCTATGTATTCACACATGTATTATGTTTCCGGTTAATACAATTCTAGCATGAATAATAAACATTTATCATGATATAAGGAAATAAATAATAACTTTATTATTGCCTCTAGGGCATATTTCCTTCACGGGGCACCCCCAAGGCGCAGCGAGGGCCCGTTGTGTTCCTTTTGGCCCATAAAAATTCTCCGTAAAGTTTCGTGGCATTTGGACTCTGTTTGATATTGATTTTCTGCGATGTAAAAAACATGAAAAAACCAGCAACTGGCACTTGGCACTATGTCAATAGGTTACTACCAAAAAATGATATAAAATGACTATAAAATGATTATAAAACATCCAAGATTGATAATATAACAGCATGGAACAATCAAAAATTATAGATACATTGGAGACATATCACGTAATGGCGTGTCCGAACGGTCGTAACCGTACTTTATTAGATATGGTGCGATCTATGATGTCTCTTACTGCTTTACCGCTATCGTTTTGGGGTGATGCTTTAGAGATGGCTGCATTCACGTTAAATAGGGCACCATCTAAATCCGTTAAGATGACGCCATATTAACTGTGGTTTGGCAAGAAACCTAAGCTGTCATTTCTTTAAGTTTGGGGCTGCGATGCTTATGTGAAAAAGCTTCAACCTGATAAGCTCGAACCCAAATCAGAGAAATGTGTCTTCATAGGATACCCAAAGGAAACTATTGGGTACACCTTTAATCACAGATCCGAAGGCAAGATATTCGTTGCTAAGAATGGATCCTTTCTAGAGAAGGAGTTTCTCTCAAAAGAAATGAGTGGGAGGAAAGTAGAACTTGATGAGGTAATTGTACCTTCTCCCTTAATGGAAAGTAGTTCATCACAGAAATCAGTTCCAGTGATTCCTGCACCAATCAGTGAGGAAGCCAATGATGATGATCATGAAACTTCTGATCAAGTTACTACGAACCTTGTAGGTCAACCAGAGTACAATCCGTACCAGAATGGTACGGTAATCTTGTTCTGGAGGTCATGTTACTTGACCATGACAAACCTACGAACTATGAGGAAGCAGTGATCAGCCTAGATTCCGCGAAATGGCTTGAGGACATGAAATCTGAGATGGGATCTGAGGGATTCCTGGATTAGGGGGTCTCCGGACAGCCGGACTATATCCTGTGCCGGACTGTTGGACCGTGAAGATACAAGATTGAAGACTTCGTCCCGTGTCCGGATGGGACTCTACTTGGCGTGGAAGGCAAGCTAGGCAGTACGGATATGTATATCTCTTCCTTTGTAACCGACCTTGTGTAACCCTAGCCCCCTTCGGTGTCTATATAAACCGGAGGGTTTAGTCCGTAGGACAACATACAATCATACCATAGGCTAGCTTTTATGGTTTAGCCTCTCTGATCTCGTGGTAGATCTACTCTTGTACTACCCATATCATCAATATTAATCAAGCAGGACATAGGGTTTTACCTCCATCAAGAGGGCCCGAACCTGGGTAAAACATCGTGTTCCCTGCCTCCTGTTACCATCCGCCTTAGACGCACAGTTCGGGACCCCCTACCCGAGATCCACCAGTTTTGACACCGACATTGGTGCTTTCATTGAGAGTTCCTCTGTGTCGTCGCCAGAAGGAAGGATGTCTCGTCTCGTCTTTAAAGACAGTACTTATGTCGGGGAGCATTGGTTGTCGGCCAAACTCTCCGGCTAGGCGGGTTCATCATGACCGCCTGTTCGGCCGTCGCGCAGACGATGACTTCTCGGGTCATCGAAAACAGCCTCCACGTCAAATCGACACTCGCCGAACAGATGGATCCAATGGAGCTCGCCTCCTTAAACGAGCTCTTGGATCGCATCGCCGCCTTGGGAGTCGCTAGGGACTATGATCGGATTGGGCTTAAACCCGACCGAAGGGAGATTAACTCTCCACCGATCACCCATCATGTTGCAGTGGTGGAGGAACAACACGGCGACCTTTCCTCTATCTTGAGGACCAATTATGTCCGGATTCCCGAGCTCTCCGAGCCGGATGCCCGTTCGCGGGAAGACAACATCCAATCCCTGAACCTTGAGTCAGGCAGCAGACCAGGATTACCGGGTAACACCCCGGAACCGGAACTTCCAAAATTGGAAACTCCTCGGCCCCTGAATCCCAGATCGGGAGTGGGTTCAGATTCAATTCCACCCACCCACCCAAAAATAAGCAATCTTTCCCACATCAGGCAGGAGCCCCAGGAAACAGTACATCACTATTGGGCCAGATTCCTCCTTGCAATGAACAAGGTTAAGGACTGTCGCGAGGAAGACGCAATCTCATTTTTCTGCAGTAATTGCACGGACAAGGGAATCCTTAACGCCATAAATCGCCGTGAGATAACATGCTTCGCTGATTTGGCGTCCATAGTACGAAAGTACTATGCAATGGAAAGTGCCTGGAAAACTAAAACAAACTTTTGGGATAATCCGACCCTGAATACAAACCCAGTCCGAAATAAAAGGGTTCATTATCACAATACACCTGGGTCAACTACCAAAAAGCAAAAACCCTCTACAGGGCATGGAACTGTACTGGAGGGATGGCTTAACGGACCCTGCAAAATTCATAGCATAGCGGATACAATACCAACGCACAGCCTTAGAGCATGTTGGATACTCCGGTAGGTGGCCAAAAGTGGTGAGGATCTTCTTATCCCAAATACCACAGAGCACCATCCCTTGAATAGCAATACGGTGTTAACAGTGTTCAAGACCTTCGTGTCAAATAATAGGCGCAAGCGAACACTCCGCAGCATGGCCGAAATCTGCCACGTAGCAGCAATAAATCCATGGAGTGACATGGCTATTACCTTCAATGCCAGTGATGAACCTAAATTCCGAACAGCCCGAGCACCATCCGCACTGGTCCTCAGTCCAATCGTGGACGGCTTTCGACTCACTAAAGTACTCATGGACGGCGGCAGCGGACTAAACCTCATCTATGAGGAAACTCTTCAAAAGATGGAAATAGACTGGAACCGCATCGAGCAAAGTAGTACAACCTTTAGAGGAATCCCCAGCCGGGAAGCACGCTGTGCTGGGAAAATCACACTAGATGTGGTATTCGGCATGCCGGACAATTACAGGTCCGAAGAAATTACATTCCAAGTGGCCCCATTCAGTAGTGGCTATCACGCTCTTTTAGGACGGGAGACGTTTACGATCTTCCAAGCCGTACCCCATTACGGGTACATGAAGCTTAAAATGCCCGGGCCCAACGGAATCATCACTCTCGCCAGTGATCCGGATATAGCACTCCGCGCCGAAAACAAAACAGCTGCTTTGGCCCTCGAGGCATTATCCGAAGCCCTCTCGGCCGAGGAATTAACCATGCTACGCTCCACAGTGGATAGGGACGACGTGATACTCGACAAGAGATCCAAGTCCACCTCTTTTAAACCAGCGGATGAAATAGTCAAATTCCAAGTCCACCCAACGGACCCTACAAAAACAGCCTCCATCGGGGCACAATTAAACCCCGTTGTGGACGCCGCACTACGAGAGTTCCTGCGCGAGAACTGGGACATATTCGCCTGGCATCCCTCAGACATGCCAGGAATCCCACGCAGGTTGGCCGAGCATATCCTCAATATCCTAAAGGGATTCAAGCCGGTCAAGCAAGCTCTTCGACGTTTCTCCGAACCTAAGAGACAGGCCATGGGAGAAGAACTAGCCAAGTTATTGGAGGCCGGATTCATCAGAGAAATAAAACATCCGGACTGGCTAGCAAACCTGGTGATGGTACCAAAGAAGGACAAATCCTGGCGCCTTTGTGTCGATTTCAAAGACCTCAATAAAGCTTGCCCAAAGGATCCCTTCCCCCTCCCACGCATCGATCAAATTATCGATGCTACCGCAGGACACGAGTCATTGTGTTTCCTCGACGCATACTCCGGTTACCACCAAATCAAGATGGCGGAGTCCGACCAAGCCGCAATGGCATTCATCACACCATACGGTCCCTTCTGTTTCAACACAATGCCTTCTGGGCTAAAAAACACCGGCGCAACATATCAACGCATGATTCAGACATGCCTGGAGAAACAAATTGGCAAAACATTAGAGGCATACGTAGACGATGTGGTCGTCAAAACCAAACACGTCGACTCTTTGATAGACGACTTGAGGCTCACATTCGACAACCTCCGAACATATGACATCAAGCTCAATCCGGAAAAATGCGTTTTCGGTGTACCGGCCGGAAAGCTCCTGGGATTCATTGTCTCCAGTAGAGGTATTGAAGCTAATCCGGCCAAAATCCGAGCGTTGTCACAGTTGGCTACCCCAACAGACCTCAAACAAATCCAGAAGTTAACTGGATGCGTGGCGGCTCTAAGCCGCTTTATCTCCCGCTTAGGATAAAAGGCTTTACCCCTCTATCGCCTCCTTCGGCGCACCGAACACTTCAAGTGGACGGACGCGGCCACATCCGATTGGAAGAAATAAAGGCCATTTTGGCAACCAACCCAATCCTGGCCGCACCAAACATCGGCGAACCAATGCTGTTATACATTGCGGCAACTCATCAAGTTGTAAGCGCGGTGCTCGTTGTCGAACGGGAAGAGGACGGACACAAATTCCCTCTTCAAAAGCCGGTATATTATGTATCCACTGTCCTCACTTCATGCAAACCACGGTACCCGCATTACCAAAAGATAGCATACGCGGTATTCATGGCATCGCGGAAACTGGGACACTACTTTTAAGAGTGTTTGATTACAGTAGCCTCGGAAGTGCCACTTAATGATATTATAAACAACCGCGACGCTACGGGCCGGATTGCCAAATGGGCCATTGAGCTCCTCCCATTCGACATAACATACAAACCTCGACGAGCCATCAAATCACAAGTATTGGCCGACTTCGTCATCGAATGGACGGAGGCCGAACTCCCTAAAGAGTACGGCGCATACTCCAATTGGATCATGCACTTCGACGGTTCTAAAATGTTGGCCGGTCTAGGGGCTGGCGTCATCCTGACGTCCTCAACCGGAGATACCGTTCGGTACATACTGCAAATATTGTATACAGACTCCAACAATGCAGCCGAATACGAAGCTCTATTGCATGGTCTTCGGATGGCAGTCTCCATGGGCATTCAACGCTTGGAGGTGCGTGGGGATTCAAACCTCGCAATATCCCAAATAAACGGAGATTTTGACGCTAAGGATCTGAAAATGGCGGCCTATCGAAATGCCGTCCTAAAAATGTCAGCTCGGTTCGAGGGACTCGAATTTCACCATGTGGCTCGGGAAAACAATCAGGCGGCGGATATCCTCACCCGCATCGGCGCAAAACACGACGCGGTCCCTCCCAACATATTTTTGGAAAGGCTTTTCAAGCCATCCATAGTATGGGAAGGGGACATCGGTAACAGACCAGACCTGGCCAAACTACCCGATACCGAACTCTCTGACACAATCGGAGGCTCCGCCACCGAAATAACACCTTCAGCCCACGAAATAATGGCCATTATTTCCCCGTGGACAGAACCATTCCTGGCCTACCTAACTAGAAAGGAACTTCCGGAGGACCAAAATGAGGCACGCTGCATAGTGCAGCGATCCAAGGCCTACAGGGTCCATGAGGGAGAATTGTACAAGAAAAGCACTACCGGAGTCCTTCAAAGGTGCATCTCCGAAGAGGAAGGGCGGAATCTTTTGGCAGAAATTCACACCGGACTCGGCGGTCATCACGCCGCAGCCCGGGCTCTTGTAAGCAAGGCCTTTCGTACATGATTGTATTGGCCAACGGCCCGGGCAGATGCACATGACTTGGTCCAACGTTGCGCCGGTTGCCAGCTCTTTGCAAATCAAAGCCACATGCCACCCACCGCCCTCCAAACAATCCCCATCACATGGCCCTTTGCAGTCTGGGGGCTCGACATGGTTGGACCCCTTAAAGGGGGAACCCACAAGAAAAAATACTTATTGGTCATGGTGGATAAATTCACCAAATGGATAGAGGCCAAACCAGTTAAAACAGTCGAATCCGGACCGGTGATAGAGTTCATATCCGGGGTTGTACACCGTTATGGCGTCTCCCACAGCATCATCACTGATAATGGCACGAACTTCACGATCGACGAGGTAAAACTCTAGTGCAGCAAAATGGGCATCAAGCTCGATTATGCCTCAGTCTATCACCCACAAACCAACGGTCAAGTCGAGTGAGCAAACGGTCTTATAATGAGCGGCATTAAACCTAGATTAGTGCGTTCCTTAACAGAGTCTAACACACACTGGGTAGAGGAGCTCGACTCCGTACTCTGGGGGCTGCGGACCACGCCGAATCGTAGTACCGGATATACACCTTTCTTTATGGTGTACGGCGCAGAGGCAGTCTTGCCCTGTGACATAATTCATGACTCACCTAGAGTGCGCATGTACGAAGAAAGAGAAGCCGAGCTCGATCGGCAGGACAGTCTGGACACCTTGGAGGAGGAGCGCGACGTAGCCAAAGCCCGTTCTGCATTTTATCAGCAACAGGCTCGCATATACCAAAGCAGAGAAGTACGGGCCAAAACTTATAACGTTGGCAAACTAGTTCTATGCCTGCCGGATAAGACAAAGAACAAGCTCGAGCCCAAATGGGAAGGTCCCTTCATTATTGACCAAGTTCTGACCGGTGGAGCGTAGATGCATCGACTAGTCGACTCGAGCCGAACCCATGGAACACGATCAGGCTCCGAAGATTCTACGCCTAGCGCCGGACTCTATGTTAGTCCCCTCCCTTTGTCCATTTTTCACAAATGCAGTATCTGTCTTGTTTTCCTTTCTTTCTTTCTTTTCTTATTTCTCTAGGCCTTCAAGGGTCACCTTGTGCCTTGTTCGCACATGACAGATGCGCTAGCCGCACTCTTCATACCCGGGGGCTTCTTTCACAGAAGCTTAAATTATTTATCCGGGCTTCAGGCCCAACACATGTGTTATACTTCCGCATGTACCTTTTTTCACCATTATATGCATTGATATGACTTAAGTTTTGGCCAAGCTGGGTTGCCTGGCTCTTGTATTAATGCCCTACGTTCCCGTTAATTCATCTAGGGCATAAGGGGAGCACCTCTACGATTGTTACTGCCGGGTCAGCCGGATGTGTACCTCAGACTGGGTGAAGCCGAAAGCTAGCGTTCTTAAGGGAATATTCGGTCGGTGAACAAAAGATGATTTTTTATTTTTCATATCTGCCCCCAGATGTTTTTCCTGCGTTTCCTATCGCAGTCCGTACATGCACTTTAGGGCATGCTTGCCCAGGGAAAGGAACCCTTAACGGAACTATTCTCCCGGGAAGATGTTTCTTACTACCCATGTAATATAACATAACTAGTTGGGCACTTGTCTGATAAAGCACTAATGACCCCTATGCCTAGTCTCCACGCATACCCCTGTTCTTATATAACTGAGCGGGTATTCGGATAAACTCCGGACTATTGGACCCGGAGGATGAAGCGAAAAGGTCTGCAACGACAAATGATCTACAATCCGGCTAGAAGGCATTATACATGTCACTTCAATTACATAGTCATGCAGACTGACTAAATTCTTCTTATATACCATCCAATAGGCGGTCTAGCTTACAATCCTGTTGGGAATACTTTGCGGCTAATTCTACTTGCCCATAAACTAAGCTAATGGGAATCTCTTTTCCGTCGGGCCCCACAGGTCCGACCTCGGCCATGTGATTTGGGTCCGCTCTGGTATACCGCGTCTTCACCATGGCCCAGGCTTCTCTGGCACCCTGTCGGCAGGCTGATATCTTCCATAATCGGAAGCGCCGCCGAGCTCCTTTGAGCTTCTCCGCAAGCTCCGCAACACCCTCTGGCAGAGAGACGGACGGCCACAAGGCCTGGGCAACACCCTGCATCACCTGCCGAACTTGTTCGTGCAGATGTGACAGCTTGGACAGAAGATCACCCGCAGACCCGGGCATTTCCTCTGCGGGACGACCCGTCAGCATACCTACAGACATAACGCTGTTAGTCGGCTTCTTCGCCGAATACCTTTAAAGGATTCGTTCAAGCACTTACTAAAAATGCCGTGTCGAAGCCTCTTATTCTCCTTCTCGGAGTCTGCAAGCTGGCTCTGAACGTCTTTTAGTTCCACGTTCAGCCTTATATTGGCGTCTTGGAGATTGTTTTTCTCCCGCCCAACCTCAGTCAACACGCGTTTGCCAGCTTCTAGCTGCCGCATAACATGTTGGTCCTCCGGATTTTCTCCGGATTCATCTGCAAAATCTATTGTTAGATTTGCAGCCACGCCGCGCACTATATGGTAACCATCATTTAAAAAAATGTTACCAGCAGGAGGCTTTTTCTGTTCCTGCAATGCGGCAATAGCGGCCCGCAGTTGGGTCTTGCATTCCTCCAGCTCCTGGGACAGCCTAGTATTCTTCTCTAAAAGAACCTGCACAATAAAGATGATCCTTAAATTAGTTCTGCTAACTGTTTCAAGTCTCAGGGGCTACTGATACATACAAATCGTCAGATTCACTCACCCGTGCATCCTTTACATCCTGATCCGTGGCTCTGGCTAGACCATCTTGAGCGGCACGGAGGTACGCCTCACCAGAATTAAAGGCATCAAACGCCTCTGGTGAGAAACAAGCATCACGGAGTACGGCCCGGCGGCGCCTATGATTCATGGCGCTTTCCACTTCTGAGTTTGTAGCAGATAACCTATCTGCATCCTCTGTAGGGGGGTTATCTGGCGCCTGCCCCATATCGGCTTCTGCCTCCGTGTCCGGTCCTGGTGCCCGAATGGTGGAAGCGTGATCGGCGACATCGCCGGACATATTCCGGCGAGCGTTTTTTCTGTTAAAGAAACATGGGCGTCATTATATTTTGAAAGAGACGCCAACCACGGAGTGGGGTTTGTTGTGCCTTTGCGCCGGCGTCTCCGTCCTAACCGCCTTCCTTTTTGGCCTACCCTGCCTCGATACCTCCTGTTGGCGCGTTGCTGCAGGGCGTCCTGAATGCCTTCCTTGTAAAAAAAGGGCCATGTGAATATGGTGGGCGAAGTGTCCAAAAAGGGATCCTACCTTTTTGAGTTGGGACTTTTCGGTTTTTCTTACATGCGATGCAGGGAGCAGTCCGGGATAGTCGGCCGTAATGGCCACCATGGCATCATCGCAGCTCAACTGATAGAACTGCCGGTTTATCAGCTCCACGGAGATAACCGAATCTTCTTCGAGTCCGGAGTCGAGGGCCCGGTCAGGGTCCTCCAGTTGTGGAGAAGGGCTGCTGACCTCCTTTATGGCCTTTCGCAGTTCCTGCCGTAAATTGGCAAGGTGAATACCTACAAGGAAAAATGCGGGAAGATGGGAATAAGGGGATATAGCTTACCCAGCTTGGAGGATTGTACATGGAGAATCCGTCTCGTGGCTTGATGCGGGTGAACTCCTCCTCCTCTCCCTTGAATAGTTCGGATAGAATTTTGGCTAATGCGGCAGCATCGCCCGGACCCTTACGCCCGTAGCGGGTGGCGTCATCCTCCCCGTTGAAACACCACAAGGGGTGCCCACGATATTGAAGTGGTTGCACTCCCCGCATTATGCAAATCGACATAACTTCGGTTATTGTCAATCCTGACTGAGCCAGTGCCTTAATCCGGTTCATCAGATAGAGGACTTCTCTGTCGTCTTCCACCTGGGGGCTCCGTGGGCGCCAACTTCGGCGCTTCTTCAGAGGAGCATTGCTAAACTCAGGAAGACCCCGCCGAACAGGGTCCGGAAGGGGAACGTCCTCCATATAAAACCATTCTAAAGGCCAGTCTTCAGATGGCTTCTTCGGGGTACCAGACAGATATTCGGTATCGGTGATGCGCCATACTTCGGCTCCGCCCACTTGATAAAGTGATTCCCTCTGTGTGCGAGGAACGAGGCAAAATAGCCTTTTCCACAGCTCGAAGTGAGCCTTGCAGCCCAGGAACAACTCGCAGATGGCAACGTAGCCAGTGATGTGTAGGATGGAGGCAGGGGTGAGATTGTGTAGTTGGAGGCCGTAGAACTCCATGAGCCCGCGGAGGAACGGATGAATTGGAAATCCGAGTCCCCTTAGTAAGTAAGGAACAAGGCAAACCCGTTCCCCCATGGAGGGACAGGGGAAGTTCTCCGCCTACTCCCCGCCATTGTAGGTGGCGAGCCCAGCTCGAATGGGCACCATGTATGATGGAGGAAGAAATCCTTTGGTCTGCAGTTCGACCAATCGACTATGTGGGACTGAACACCTCTCCCAATCACCAAGCTTAGGGCTACGGGGGCGGGAGGAGGAGCTGCGGAGGTCGGCCATGCTGGAATGGATCTTTCTGAAACGCGCTCTGATGGATTCTCGCTGAGGGGGGGAAGGTGTAGATCGGATCTAAGAATCCCTATCCCTTTAATAGACAATTTATTTATTTGGCTAGGGGGCGAATTTGAAAAACGCCCTGGCGCCTCATATTCATTCGACGCGTGGGAGATAGCCCTTACTGGGCACAGAAGCCAAGAGGTTCGACATTTATGGAGCCGGACACTACTTACGCACACTTGAAGATCGGAGAAGAACCCGCCTTGCAATGCCGAAGACAATACTGCGCGCCGGACTCATCGTCATTGAAGCCTGGTTCGGGGGCTACTGAGGGAGTCCTGGATTAGGGGGTCTCCGGACAGCCGGACTATATCCTGTGGCCGGACTGTTGGACCGTGAAGATACAAGATTGAAGACTTCGTCCCGTGTCTGGATGGGACTCTACTTGGCGTGGAAGGCAAGCTAGGCAGTACGGATATGTATATCTCTTCCTTTGTAACCGACCCTGTGTAACCCTAGCCCCCTCCGGTGTCTATATAAACCGGAGGGTTTAGTCCGTAGGACAACATACAATCATACCATAGGCTAGCTTTTAGGGTTTAGCCTCTCTGATCTTGTGGTAGATCTACTCTTGTACTACCCATATCATCAATATTAATCAAGCAGGACGTAGGGTTTTACCTCCATCAAGAGGGCCCGAACCTGGGTAAAACATCATGTTCCCTGCCTCCTGTTACCATCCGCCTTAGACACACAGTTCGGGACCCCCTACCCAAGATCCGCCGGTTTTGACACCGACAGGATCCATGTATGAGAACAAAGTGTGGACTTTGGTTGACTTGCCCGATGAACGTCAAGCCATAGAGTATAAATGGATCTTCAAGAAGAAGACTGACGCTCATGGTAATGTTACTGTTTACAAAGCTTGACTTGTCGCGAAAGGTTTCCGACAAGTTCAAGGAGTTGACTGCGATGAGACCTTCTCACACGTAGCGATTCTTAAGCCTGTCTGAATCATGTTAGCAATTGCCGCATTCTATGATTATGTAATTTGGCAAATGGATGTCAAAACTGCATTCCTTAATGGATATTTTAAATAAGAGTTGTATATGATGCAACCAGAAGGTTTTGTCGATCCTAAAGGTGCTAACAAAGTGTGCAAGCTCCAGTGATCCATTTATGGACTGGTGCAAGCCTCTCGGAGTTGGAATATACACTTTGATAGTGTGATCAAAGCATATGGTTTTATACAGACTTTTGGAGAAGCCTGTATTTACAAGAAACTGAGTGGGTGCAACATTTCTAATATTATATGTGGATGACATATTGTTGATTGGAAATAATACAGAATTTCTAGATATCATAAAAGGATACTTGAATAATAATTTTTCAATGGAAGACCTCGGTCAAGCTGCTTATATTGGGCATCAAGATCTATAGAGATAGATCAAGACGCTTAATTGGACTTTCACAAAGCACATACCTTGATAAAGTTTTGAAGAAGTTCAAAATGGATCAGTCAAAGAAAGGGTTCTTGCCTGTGTTACAAGGTGTGAAGTTGAGTCGGACTCAATGCCCGACCACTATAGAAGATAGAGAGAAAATGAAAGTAATTCCCTATGCCTCAGCCATAGGTTCTATCATGTATGCAATGTTGTGTACCGGACCTGATGTGTGCCTTGCTATAAGTTTAGCAGGTAGGTACCAAAGTAATCCAAGAGTGGATCAGCGGTCAAGAACATCCTGAAATACCTGAAAAGGACTAAGGATATGTTTCTCGTTTGTGGAGGTGACAAAGAGCTCGCCGTAAATGGTTATGTTGATGCAAGCTTTGACACTAATTCGGATGACTCTAAGTCACAAACCGGATACATATTTATATTGAATGGTGGAGCTGTCAGTTGGTGCAGTTCCAAGCAGAGCGTCGTGGCGGGATCTACGTGTGAAGCGGAGTACATAGATGCTTCGAAAGCAGCAAATGAAGGAGTCTGGATAAAGGAGTTCATATCCGATCTAGGTGTAATACCTAGTGCATCAGGTCCAATGAAAATCTTTTGTGACAATACTGGAGCAATTGCCTTGGCGAAGGAATCCAGATTTCACAAGAGAACCAAACACATCAAGAGACACTTCAATTCCATCAGCGATCAAGTCAAGGAGGGAGACATAGAGATTTGCAAGATACATACGGATCTGAATGTTGCAGACCCATTGACTAAGCCTCTCTCACGAGCAAAACATGATCAGCACCAAGACTCCATGGGTGTTAGAATCATTACTATGCAATCTAGATTATTGACTCTAGTGCAAGTGGGAGACAAAAGGAAATATGCCCTAGAGGCAATAATAAAGTTGTTATTTATATTTCCTTATATCATGATAAATGTTTATTACTCATGCTAGAATTGTATTAACCGGAAACTTAGTACATGTGTGAATACATAGACAAACAGAGTGTCCATAGTATTCATCTACTTGACTAGCTCGTTAATCAAAGATGGTTAAGTTTCCTGACCATAGACATGTGTTGTCATTTGATGAACGGGGTCACATCATTAGAGAATGATGTGATGGACAAGACCCATCCGTTAGCTTAGCATAATGATCGTTTAGTTTTACTACTATTGCTTTCTTCATGACTTATACATGTTCCTCTGACTATGAGATTATGCAACTCCCGAATACCGGAGGAACACCTTGTGTGCTATCAAACTTCACAACATAATTGGGTAATTATAAAGATGCTCTACAAGTGTCTCTGTTGGTGTTTGTTGAGTTGGCATAGATAGATATTAGGATTTGTCACTCCATGTATCGGAGAAGTATCTCTGGGCCCTCTCGGTAATGCATGTCACTATGAGCCTTGCAAGCAATGTGACAAATGAGTTAGTTATGGGATGATGCATTATCAAACGAGTAAAGAGACTTGCCAGAAACAAGATTGAACTAGGTATGAAGATACCAACGATAGAATCTCGGGCAAGTAACATACCGATGACAAAGGGAACAATGTATGTTGTTATGTGGTTTGATCGATAAAGATCTTCGTAGAATATGTAGGAGCCAATATGAGCATCCAGGTTCCGCTATTGGTTATTAACCGGAGATGTGTCTCAGTCATGTCTACATAGTTCTCGAACCCGTAGGGTCCACACGCTTAACGTTCGATGACGATTTGTATTATGAGTTATGTGATTTGATGACCAAAGTTTGTTCGGAGTCCCGGATGAGATCACAGACATGAAGAGGAGTCTCAAAATGGTCGATAGGTAAAGATTGATATATTGGACGAAGGTATTCGGACACTAGAAAGGTTTCGGGACGTTTCAGATATTTATCGAGGAACCGAGGGGTTACCGGAACCCCCCGGGAAGTTATGGGCCCTAATGGGCCATAAGGGAGTAGGAGAGGGAAGGCCACAAGGTGGCACCCCCCAAGGGCAGTCCGAATTGGACTAGGGGGAGGGGGTGCGCCCCCCTTTCTTTCCCTCTCCCTCTCCTTCCCTCCTTCCCCTTGTTGGAATAGGAAAGGGGGGGACGAATCCTACTTGGACCGGGAGTCCAAGTAGGACTCCCCCATGGCGCGCCCCCTTGGGCCGGCCTCCTCCTCCCCCTCCTTTATATACGTGGGAGGGGCACCCCAAAGGCACACCAAGTCTTCTCTTAGTCGTGTGCGGGGCCCCCCTCCACAGTTACACACCTCGGTCATATCGTCATAGTGCTTAGGTGAAGCCCTACGCCGATAAATTCATCATCACCGTTGCCACGCCGTCGTGCTGACGGAACTCTCCCTCATCCTCAATTGGATCAAGAGCTCGAGGGACGTTATCGTGCTGAACGTGTGCTGAACACGGAGGTGTCGTACGTTCGGTACTAGGATCGGTTGGATCATGAAGACGTTCGACTACATCAACCGCGTTACTAAACGCTTCCGCTTTCAGTCTATGAGGGTACGTGGACACACTCTCCCATCTCATTGTTGTGCATATCCTAGATAGATCTTGTGTGACCGTAGGTAATTTTTTTGAAATACTGCGTTCCCCAACAGAAGAGTCAGTCACGGAACCTGCAGAACCAGTCGATGAAGAATCCCAAGCTGCAAGCAGCCATCATAGCTGCAAAATCTCACGCGTAGACAAAGACATGATGGAATATGTCGAGGTAGAAACACCTACTGATGATAACCAATCGCCACCACCCGTGGAAGCCGTGTGTAGACTCGATCGAGAGTAGTTAGTCAATGTAATGCCGCATGCGGAAGCCACTGGGGGAGTGGACGTAGAGCGGTCACCGAGTAGTTAGTCGACGTAGAGTAGGCACCACTGATGTCGCTTGAAGCTACGCTAGTATTTCCCCAAAGAGGAAGGGATGATGCAGCACAGCGGCGGTAGGTATTTCCTTCAGATATGAAACCAAGGTTATCGAACCAGTAGGAGAACCAAGCAACACAACGTAAACATCCCCTGCGCACAGATAATAAATACTCTCAACCCGATGCGTTAAAGGGGTTGTCAATCCCTTTCGGGTAACGGTGCCAGAAATTGGTGCGTGACGGGAGAAAGTTGTAATAGATTGAATAAATAGATCGCAAATAAAATAAAGTGCAGCAAAGTATTTTGGGTTTTTGGATTAATAGATCTGAAAATAAAAGCAAAAAAAGTAGATCGCAAAGGCAAATAATATCATAAAGAGACCTGGGGGCCATAGGTTTCACTAGTGGCTTCTCTCGAGAAAAATAGCAAATGGTGGGTGAACAAATTACTGTTGGGCAATTGATAGAACTTCAAATACTCATGACGATATCCAGGCAATGATCGTTATATAGGCATCACATCCAAGATTAGTAGACCGACTCCTGCCTGCATCTACTACTATTACTCCACACATCGACCGCTATCCAGCATGCATCTAGTGTATTAAGTTCACGGAGAAACGAAGTAATGCAATAAGAACGATGACATGATGTAGATGAGATCTATCTATGTAGAGATATACCCCATCGTTTTATCCTTAGTAGCAAGGATACATATGTGTCGGTTCCTTTCTGTCATTGGGATCAAGCACCGTAAGATCGAACCCACTACAAAGCACCTCTTCCCATTGCAAGATAAATAGATCAAGTTGGCCAAACAAAACCAAAATATCGGAGAAGAAATACGAGGCTATAAGAGATCATGCATAAAAGAGATCAAAGAAACTCAAATACTTTCATGGATATAAAAAGATAGATCTGATCATAAACTCAAAGTTCATCGATCCCAACAAATACACCGCAAAAGAGTTACATCATATGGATCTCCAAGAGACCATTGTATTGAGAATCAAGAGAGAGAGAGATGAAGCCATCTAGCTACTAACTACGGACCCAAAGGTCCACAAAGAACTACTAACGCATCATCGGAGAGGCACCATTGGAGGTGGTGAACCACATCTGAGATGGTGTCTAGATTGGATCTGGTGGTTCTGGACTTTGCGGCGGCTGGATGGATATTTTGTCGACTCCCCTAGGGTTTTGGGAATATTGGGGTATTTACAGAGCAAAGAGGCGGTCCGAGGGGCACCCGAGGTGGGCACAACCCACCAGGGCGCGCTTGGGCCTCCTGGCGCGCCTTGGTGGGTTGTGCCTCCCTCGGGGCACCCCCTAGGCACAGCCAGGGCCCGTTGTGTTCCTTTTGGCCCATAAACATTCTTCATAAAGTCTCGTGGCATTTGGACTCCGTTTGATATTGATTTTCTGCGATGTAAAAAACATGGGGAAAACAACAACTGGCACTTGGCACTATGTCAATAGGTTAGTACGAAAAATGATATAAAATGACTATAAAATGATTATAGAACATCCAAGATTGATAATATAACACCATGGAACAATCAAAAATTATTGATACGTTGGACACATATCAGCATCCCCAAGCTTAACTCCTACTCGTCCTCGAGTAGGGAAGTGATAAAAACAGATTTTTTTTTTGATGTGGAATGCTTCCTAACATGTCATATCATATTCTTTTCTTTATAGCATGGACATTAGGAATTTTATATTGTTCAAAGCAATAGTCTAGTTTGGACATGATAATTTAAATACTCAAGCATATCAACAAGCAACCATGTCTTTCAAAATATCGATGCTAAAATAAGTTATCCCTAGCCCATGATGCTCAACCATTGATCCATTCATGAAACACACTCGCATATTAGCTACATCCAATACTCAAGTACGATCATATTGACTCCTAGTTGGCGCTTTTATAAGAGAAGATGGAGACTCAAATTCAGAATAAAAACCGCAGAAAGTAAAAGAAAGGCCCTTCGCAGAGGGAAGTAGGGATTTGTAGAGATGCCAGAGCTCAAAGCGAAAAACTTAGAGATAAAAAAATTTTGGGAGGTGTATCCATCCCACCAACGAAAACGACTTAGAGTTCCCAATACTTTCCATGCTTAGATATATCATAGGCGGCTCCCAAACAAAAAATAAAGTTTATTCCTTTTTTCACCATACTTTCACTTTCCATGGCTAACCGTATCCACGGGTGCCCTCCATACCAACACTTTCCAAGAAATTTATTATTTGACAACATAAAGTAAATTCATTTTTTTCATTTTGGGACTGGGCATCCCTAATACCTTTGCCTTACTCTCATGCAATGACAAGTGAATAAACACTCATCTTGAGAATGACACATTTAGCATGGAAAATATTAGCCACCCATCACCGCTCCGCGAGCGAAACGAACACACAAAAGAGAAGTTTATTTTTGAAAATTAGAGATGGCACATGCAAATTTGCTTAGAATGGCAAAAGAATACCGCATATAGATAGATATAGTGGACTCATGTGGAAAACCTGGTTTAAAGGTTTTTGGATGCACAAGTAGTGATCATACTTAGTGCAAAATGAAGGCTAGCAAAAGATTGAGAAGCGACCAACCAAGAAACAAATAATCTCATAAGCGAGCATTAAGCATAACTAACACCAAATAATGCACCATAAGTAGGATATAATTTCATTGCGTAACTATTGACTTTCGTGCTTGCATAGGGAATCACAAACCTTAACACCAATATTCTTACTAAAGCATAATTACTCACCAAGATGACTCACATATCACATCATCATATCTCAAAACTATTACTAACAATCAAGTTTATTTTGTGCAATGATCTTCATGAAAGTTTTTATTGTGTCCTTCTTGGATTTCTATCACTTTGGGACTAATTTTCATATGTTGCTTTTGACAAGCTCAAACAAATATAAGTGAAGATCATGAGCATAATATTTCTTTCTCTCAAATTAATTTAAGTGAAGCAAGAGAGAATTTCTTAAAAATTGTACTAACTCTAAAAAAATCTAAGTGAAGCAAGAGAATATTCTTCAAAAATACTAAGCACACCGTGCTCAAAAAGATATAAGTGAAGCACTAGAGCAAGTCCATATCTCATAACAAAATTTAAGTGAAGCATAGAGAGCAATTCTAACAAGTCATGACATAATTTTGGTTCTCTCAAATAGGTATGTCCAGCAAGAGATCAAGACTTAAAACACACAAAAAAACAAGCAAAGACTCATATCATACAATATGCCCCAAGCAAAACACATAGTATGTGACAAATAAAAATATAGTTTCGAGTAAAATACCGATGGTCGTTAGAAAAAAGAGGGGATGCCACTTGAGGGCATCCCCAAGCTTAGTTGGTTGCTCATTTTTGGATAATATCTTGGGATGCCGGGGCATCCCCAAGCTTAGGTTCTTCTACTCCTTATTCCTTCATCTATCGTAAGATAACCCAAAACTTGAAAACTTCAATCACGCAAAACTCAACAAAACCTTTGTGAGATCCGTTAGTATAAGAATAATAAATCACTACTATAAGTGTTGTATCAAACCAATTCATATTTTGTTCTTGCATTATATCTATTGTATTCCAACTTTTCTATGGCAAAAACTCATCAAAGAAAACCATAGAGCCATCAAAATAAGCACACAACACAAAGAAAACAGAATCTGTCAAAACAGAACAGTCTGTAGAAATCTGACTATTTCGAATACTTCTGTAACTCCACAAATTCTGAAAAAATTAGGACCATGAGAAATTTGTATATTGATCTACTGCAAGTGTAATGGGTATTTTATCGCTCTCTGGTAAAAATAAAAATTATTTTCGTGAGCGCAAAAGTTTTTGTTTTTTCAGCAAGATCAAACAACTATCACCCAAGAAGATCCTAAAGGCTTTACTTGGCACAAACACTAATTAAAACATAAAAACACAATCATAACAGTAGCATAATTGTGCTAACACTCAAAAACAGGAAGCAAAAATAAATTTTATTCATTGGGTTGCCTCCCAACAAGCGCTATAGTTTTACGCCCTTAGCTAGGCGTAAAGTAAGGATCAAAGTTTTGTCATCTTTCTTCTTAACCTTCTTAGAGGTGCTTTCATCATGGGGTTTTGTAAACACAACATAAAACATATTATCCATAGAAACCTTAGCATTCCTAAGTTGATGTTCATCATACCCTTTTTGATTTCCCGCAACAATCCAAGAGTAATGTTGATTAACATTATTGAAAACCTGTTGGATTATATCTAGAATGGGGACTTCCTTTTTAAGTTTCTCATGAAAAAAATTATTATCCCCAAGCAAATGTCTTAAAGCATAGTCACTATTGTAAAGAATTTCATCTATCACAGGTTTTTCAAAATTCATACCATAAAAATCAAAGATTTCCCTACCTTCCCATATTATGTAGTCAAACTCATTCATAAGGACGAGAGTGGCTAACTTTTTAGCCCTAGGATTCTTTATAACGGGAAGCTCAAAAAACAATCTTTGCAAAGTAGGATGGGTACGAATAAATTTACTTTCAAGTTTCTGAACTAGGGCTGAAATAGCATCCGCATAAGATCTAGTAGTTTTAAGTATAGGAGAATCATCAAGACTTAGCTTCCCAACACAATTGGGAAATTCTTGGATACATTCTTTTCTCATAATGTTTCCTTGCCCCAAGATAAAAGTTTTGGCATCCAGATTTCCCGTACGTCCAATTTTAGGAGTTAGGCCATCATCTGTTGGTGTCATACCGAAATCACTCATGATTGCAAGCGAAGGATAGATCTGACGAGAAAGCGGCGAACGGAAAAAGAGGGGCGAATAAAACGGAAATTTTTTGTGAAGTGGGGGAGAGGAAAATGAGAGGCAAATGACAAATAATGTAAATTGTGAGAAGATGAGATTTGTGATTAAGAACCTGGTATATGTTGAATATGTTCTTGGCAACGGCGCCAGAAATTCCTTTTGATGTCGCTTGAAGCTACGTCGGTATTTCCTCAAAGAGGAAGGGATGATGCAGCATAGCGGCGGTAGGTATTTCCCTCAGATATGAAACCAAGGTTATCGAACCAGTAGGAGAACCAAGCAACACAAACGTAAACAACCCCTGCACACAGATAACAAATCCCCGCAATCTGATGTGTTAAAGGGGTTTTCAATCCCTTTCGGGTAACGGTGCCAAAATTTGGTGTGTGACTGGATAAAGTTGTAACAGATTGAATAAATAGATCGCAAATAAAATAAACTGCAGCAAAGTATTTTTAGGTTTTTGGATTAATAGATCTGAAAATAAAAGCAAATAAAAGTAGATCGCAAAGGCAAATAATATGAGAAAGAGACCTGAGGACCGTAGGTTTCACTAGTGGCTTCTCTCGAGAAAAATAGCAAATGGTGGGTGAACAAATTACTGTTGGGCAATTGATATAACATCAAATACTCATGAAAACATCCAGGAATGATCATTATATAGGCATCACGTCCAAGATTAGTAGACCGACTCCCGTCTGCATCTACCACCATTACTCCACACATCGACCGCTATCCAGCATGCATCTAGTGTATTAAGTTCATGGAGAAACGGAGTAATGCAATAAGAACATTGACATGATGTAGACAAGATATATCTATGTAGAGACAGACCCCATCATTTTATCCTTAGTAGCAACGATACATACGTGTCGGTTCCCCTTCTGTCACTGGGATCAAGCACCGTAAGATCGAACCCACTGCAAAGCACCTCTTCCCATTGCAAGATAAATAGATCAAGTTGGCCAAACAAAACCCAAATATCGGAGAACAAATACGAGGCTATAAGCAATCATGCATAAAAGAGATCGAAGAAACTCAAATACTTTCATGGATATAAAAAGATAGATCTGATCATAAACTCAAAGTTCATCGATCCAAACAAACACACCGCAAAAGAGTTACATCATATGGATCTCCAAGAGACCATTGTATTGAGAATCAAGAGAGAGAGAGATGAAGCCATCTAGCTACTAACTACGAACCCAAAGGTTTACAAAGAACTACTCACGCATCATCGAAGAGGCACCAATGAAGGTGGTGAACCCCATTCGAGATGGTGTCTAGATTGGATCTGGTGGTTCTGGACTTTGCGGCGGCTGGATGAATATTTCGTCGATTCCCCTAGGGTTTTGGAAATATTGGCGTATTTATAGAGCAAAGAGGCGGTCCAGGGGGCATCCGAGGTGGGCACAACCCACCAGGGTGCACCTGGGCCTCCTGGCGCGCCCTGGTGGGTTGTGCCTCCCTCGGGGCACCCCCCAGGCGCAGCCAGGGCCCGTTGTGTTCCTTTTGGCCCATAAAAATTCTCTGTAAAGTTTCGTGGCATTTGGACTCCGTTTGATATTGATTTTCTGCGATGTAAAAAACATGGAAAAAATAACAACTGACACTTGGCGCTATGTCAATAAGTTAGTACCAACAAATGATATAAAATGACTATAAAACATCCAAGATTGATAATATAACACCATGGAACAATAAAAAATTATAGTTACGTTGGAGACGTATCAACCAGCATCGCGGGCAGAAGCCGCAAGAAGAGTCGACGAATAGGGACCATCACAACCTGCTGAAGACGTTGTAGGGGACAGCATCATAGACGGACGAGCACCAAGCACCGACTGACATCGCATGTGCAAGACAGGATCAATATAGGGAACACGGCCGAAAGTCGGTCGACGACGAAGAAGATGCAAGCCGATGGAAACATCATATTAGTTTTTTAACTCTCTTTCTTTTTCCTTGTTTTTACTCTCTCAGCCGATCTGGATCAGGTCAACCACCCACACACGCAGAGGCACACACACGTTCGCCACAACACCGCCCACAATCTGCAAGTATTCGAGGAGCACCGGCCTCGAGACAACAACGGTCTGGAGGACAGCGGACTGGACATAGGCGGCGGCGGCTTGGCCTGGAGCAGGCAGGGCGACGGCGGCTGGGACTAGGAGGCGAGGCGACGGCGGCGGCGGGGCCTAGAGTAGGTGGGGCGACGGCGGCCGAGCCTGGGAGTTGAGGCGACGGCGACGGCCGAGCCTGGGAGCCGAGGCGGCGGCGGTGGCCTGACCTGGGAGCCGACGCGGTGGTGACCTGGAATCAGTGGCCGGGAGATGCGGACCTCCGACAGTGCCTCCTCCCACAAGTACGTGTCCAAATCGAGAATAATTTCTTGCAGACGCTGGATCCCTTCGGTGACGGGGATGTTGGCCAGGCAGGCGAAGGGCAGCGGCAACAAGGTAATACTAGAGGAAGCAACGGGCTAGGTACAGGCTCCCAGACCCAACCTCTTTGATTTGGACGGGGAGACGCCTATTTGATTTGGAAAGGGAGGCCAGAGAAGGGGAACCGACTGCCTAAGGAGCGAGGACAGCCAGGGCGGCGCGGTTTCTCCCCTCTTTTTTTTTTCAAAAAAACCTAGAAAAAACCGAAAAAAGCAACAACAAACTCAAAAATGCGTGAAAAAAATTGTGCTCCAGCTCGTGCGCCCAGTACAAGACACCTAACAACGGCGCACCACACGACGTGACCTTGTGTACCCCTCGCTCGCACTGGGAAGGGCCCCAGGAGTAATCACCGGTTAGTCGCTTCTCTGTAATACTTCATGTTCAAGCTTAATTTATGGTCAGTGCAATTCAGAACGTTTTTTGTTTGTTTTATCTATTAAGAATATAAAAAACATCCATTTGGCTTCTTTTTGAGGGGAAATAACATCCATTTAGTTTTTTATTTTTGAGACAAAACATCCATTTACCTTTTTTTAGACAAAACATCCATTTAGCTGGGTGGTCTCAATTTCTAATAGGGCCTTTCTTCTGCGGACCGAAAGCCCAAGACGCTCGCGCAACCCAACTCTCTCCAGCCTTCACCTGTCTCTCTGCCCGCGCCGTCTCTCTCTCCCTCGCCTCTTTCGGCAACCAGCACCCTCTAGGGCACCAGCACCACACGCCGCCGCCGCCGCCGCCGCTCGCCATGTCCGACTCCGACGAATACGGTGCGATTCCCACCCCTTCTCGTCCCCTTCCCCTGCTATCTACTCCTTCGTTTTTCTGATCGACTCGCTCCTCTCTTCGTGTGACGTTCAGTGGACCTGCCCGTCTCGGACGAGGAGGAGGATGAGTGGGAGGGTGAAGACGAAGCTGACGAGGAGGAGGTGCAGGGAAGCTCTAAGAAGAAGGCCAAGCAGCACATCGACCAACTGAAGAGGCTGCAGGAAAAGGTTCGTCTCCTGTCCGTCTCATCTTCTGGTTTCTGCTCCGTCCTTCAGTGGAATCTTATTTTTGCAATCGATTAATGGTCGCTGGTTACTACCTATAGTTATCTTAATAAGCGGATACTCATATGCGATTTTTTTTGGATGCACCGAATTCAGGCTGCAAGTCATTGTAAGAATTGTGCACATACAGTTTGCCATTCGTATCAATGGTAGTCTGGCAACTTAAAGATATGACAGTAAATAAACTCTGAATTGCACTGACCATTCTAAGCAACGAAATCTTTAAGCATGTTGCAAGTTGGATTGTTGTTTTACAGAGATAATAATCGCGAGAGATGTGACAAAGGCGGTTTGTCATTTTGTATGGAGTGCCACTAGCTTCAGCTGCACTGTAGTTGTTATGAATGAAACTGAAACTGTACGTGTTAGGCACACCCATGCTCTAACATAAGTAGCTCCGTTGAATTAAAATTCCAAATTTATAATTTCAAGTCTTAACTGGACCCTTTTCACCGAAAAGAATATGCCATTGACTTAACATTTGGATAGTCTTCTTATTCTTTAACTAATATAAGCTCCCCACAGTTGATTTGTTTTTTCTGTTGTCGACTGGACATGTGATTGATGCGTAAGAGAATTGGTCCCTAATTGTTTGATGTCTTTTGGTTAGCTTTGGTTGGTTTGCTTGTGCAATTCCTTTTTGATATCCTATCATGTATGGACTCAGGTTACACATGTCACAGCCACAGCCAGGAGCTTAATTCTGGTTTTTCAGTTTGTTGTTCTTTTCTTTCGTATTTTGTAACCACTAATTTTCTTCTCTGTGCTGTTGAGTTACTATTGACTGCTTATGAAACTTACTGAACTTTTTTCTTATAGGATCCCGAGTTCTTTAAATATTTGGAAGAGTGTGATAAAGAGCTCTTGGAATTCAATGATGATGACATCGCTGTAAGATGAATTTTAGTCTTTTTACTTGTAATAATCCTTCTTCTCCCTCTAGAAGTTTATATGAGTTGGGTTGCTTTGTGTTTAGGATGATCAAAAAAGTGACGAGGAACCTAAATCTGTCCCTAAGGAGGAGCCAAAAGAAAGTGTTAAACCAATTACGATGGAAATGGTTGATTCCTGGTGCAAAGGGGCCGAAGATGGGAAGATAGGTTCTATCAGGTCTATTCTTCAAGCCTTCAGGAGAGCCTGCCATTATGGCGAGGACAGTGGGGACAATTCAGCACCAAAATTCAGTGTCATGTCCGGTAGTGTACTCGACAAAGTCATGCACTACGTTTTGAAGAACATGGATAGCATCCTTCGCCAATTACTCGGTGCCCCTAGCTTTGGAGGGAAGAAAGAGAAAATCAGTGAGCTGATGATGACTAATTCATGGAAGAGGAATGGCAATCTAATGAGGGTATATCTTGTCAATGCACTCCATATGATAACCGAGATGACTGATGACCAAATGATCGCATTTACTATTCTCCGTGTCAGAGCATCAGCTGTTTTTCTGGCAGCCTTCCCTTCTCTCCTGAGGAAGTATGTTAAGGTGCGTTAGCTTTGCCTTCTCATTTCATTTTTAAGTAGCTTTCGACATTACTCTGATGTCCATCTGACAATAATTTTTTCAACTGGATGGTGTTATTTTAGACCCTGTTGTATACCTGGGCTAGAGGTCGAGGTGCCATGCCCTTTATTTCCTTTTTGTTCCTCCGAGACTTGTGTGTTCAAGTAGGTCCGGATTGCCTTGACACATGCCTCAAGGGTATCTACAAGGCTTATTTGGTGAACTGCAAGTTGTCCAAGTCTATCAGCGGATCGAAACTGCAGCACATTCAATTTCTTGGGAATTGCGTCAAAGAATTGTATATCGTGGACCCTCAAAGTGCTTATCAACATGCTTTTGTTTTCATTCGTCAATTGGCAGTTATCCTAAGAGGTGCTCTTACCGAAAGAGGACCAAAGGTATTTTGTCTGTTGAACTGTCATGGTCATATGCTAGAACTGCATTGATTACTTGTGATCTAACAGAGTTTTTTTGGTTCTTGTTTCATCTTTTGAAGACATCAAAGGACAAAAAGCAGAAAGAAAGAAACAAACCAACGAACAAACAGCTGGAGGTACTATGTCTGTTAGTTTTTGCCAAGTATTTTCTTCTTGTATTTTGGAAACACAAGTGTTGTCTGCACATAGGAAGGATATCATTCTTTTAGATTATTTGCTGACAACAGCTCACTTTGGTCTAATTCTAATTCTATTCGTCCCTTGTGTATGTTAGTTTGATATTTTTTGTTGGCAATCAGACAAAAAGAGGAACGTTTTCCTGTTGTGAACTGATGATAAGCTTACATTGTTCTTGTGCAGAAATCCTACCAAAAAGTTTATGATTGGCAATTTATATTCTGCCTTGAGCTTTGGACAGGTGTTGTGTGTGGATGTAGTTCTGAGGAAGATTTCCGGCCTTTGGCCTATCCGTTAACCCAGATAATACACGGTGTAGCATGTCTTGTACCGAGTGCACGTTACTTCCCTGTACGCATTAGATGTGTAAAGATGCTTAATTGCATTGCCGAAGCCACCGGTACCTTTATTCCGGTGTCCTCTCTGTTGCTTGATATGCTAGAAATGAAAGAACTTAGAGGCCGTCCAGATGGTGGTGTTGGCAAAGCAGTGAATCTGTTCAATGTTAAACAGGTTTGTTTCCTTGTAATACAATTCTATGGGGACATGCCTCTGAAAACAGACATATAACCGGCAGTCCTCTTACAGGTAGATAAGAAAATGGTGAAGACACGTGCCTTTCAGGAAGCTTGCATTTACTCTGTGGTTGATGAGCTGGCTAAGCATTTGGCGCAGTGGAGCTACTCTGTTGCCTTCATCGAGATGTCCTTTTTGCCACTTGTTCAACTTCGGAACTTTTGCAAAACCATCAAGGCTGACAGATTTCGAAAAGAGATGAAGGATCTTATTCGTCAGGTTTGCTAAGCATGTATAAAAGAATATTTAACTATATATAGTACTTGATTGATCGCATGTGCTGATTTCCGTTTCTGATTCCAGGTAGAGGCAAATGTTGAGTACATAAGCTCAAAGCGTGCCGGAATTACATTCCCCCCCAATGATCCAGCTGTAGATTCATTTCTACAGGTATAGGTGGTCCTGTTGGCTTTGCTATCTGGACGCTATTTATTACTCCCTCTGTTCACAAATGTAAGACGTTTACATTTGTGAACAGAGGGAGTAGTATATTTTGATTCTTGTGCAGTTGTGTTAAAACATATAATATTCTTTCCCAACAGGCTGAGAAGGAAGTACGGTCAAGCCCTCTCTCAGAATATGTTGCTACTCTACATCAGAGAGCACAGAACAGAATCGATTCTTTGGATGAGACAAGGTTAGTTCCGTCGATGCTTGTGTATAATACCATAAAGCAAATTACCGCATTATCTTACCACACACCATACTTCAGTAATTTGTATGACTAAATGTACTCATGCACTCTCAACGTTCTGAGTAAATGTATTGATTAATGCCATTTACTAATTCATTCCTTTGTGTACCAGTGTTATCGTGGGTGCAGAGTCCTCTACCTTTTCGAAGAGGCTATCAGAGGCACAGAAGCAACAGGAGGAACATGATGATAGTGAAGAACCCATTGCTTTCAGTAAGAACTTGTTGGCGGAGAAGAAGAAAACAAAGTATGTTCAAACCTTTACCCTTCTTTCCTGGTCGGTTTCCTTGCGTGCGCAAGGCATGATGTTTACCTCCACTCCTTTCCTGGTGCAGAGCTGCAAAGGAGAAGAGCAAGAAACGAGCCCGTGACGACGATGATGTGCCTGCGGAGGAGGATGTGGTCGAGGATTTGATCTTGAGTTCGGACGAGGAAGCGGAAGATGAGAACGATGGCCTCGGATCAGACGAGGATGGCTCCGCGCCTGTTGAAGATGACAGCGACGAGGACTTTGTGGACCCAGACAGCGCTTGGAAGAAACAGAAGAAGGAGAAGCTAAAGAAACGGAGCAAGTACCAACCGTCGAACAAGGCATCCTCCAAAACCAAAAGGAAACCCCACCCTAAGAAGAAAGCAAAACATTAATCAAGGTAGAGCTAGGGCTCGGCAAAGACTGTTGACGAAGTGCTATGCTTTCAGTCATGAGAAACACCTGCCTGTCACGGGAAATTTTGTTTAAGTTGAGAATTACACAGCTTCCTTTGTCATTTCCATGCATTTATATCGAGGTTATTCATATGCTGATCGGTTCAACTTTGCCGATATTGATGATTTCATTTCCATACACTGTTCTCTTGCCTATTTTTCAGGCTGATTATGTGCCAGGTACTTTCTAGCTATCTTCACTTGAAACTTTGCTGAGTACGCCACAAAAACTTGCAACATTAAACTGGAAGCAAATTTCCCAGTTTCTGACTATTCCTGTCATTTTCAGTAGGGAATGTAAGCAAGCGTGTACAGGTTATGAAGCTTCGTTTGCCGCCCAGACATGCTTAGGAAGTTGTTGTTTTTATGCCAATATAAATTCTACTCCCTATGTAAACTAATATAAGAGCGTTTAGATCACTATTTTAGTATTCTAAAAGCTCTTATATTAGTTTACAGAGGGAGTACTACGTACTAGTTTATATTGTGTAAGAGATGATTAATGCATATATACTACTGAAGAAAGAAGTTTGGTGCACATTAAAGAGAATTTGGTGTACAGCACCGCGGAAATTTCACGTGAACCGGTTTGCTTCCTTAGAGCATCTCCAACAGTCGCGCTAAACAAGCGCCGCGCCGCAAATTTGGCCAGTTTAGCGCGCGCAACCCGGCGGGTGGCTCCAGCGGGCGCGCGATATAAGGAGTTGGGCGCGCGGTCGGATTCGCTATCTCGCGCGGTGTATTTGGGATGCCCGTTTCCGCGCGCGGCACACTCGAGCACTCGCGCTGTACTCTCTCTTCTCCGCCTCCTACGCCCCGCGCGCCGGCGCCGGCGAACTGCACCCATGGACGCACGCGCCGGCACCCCAATCACCCCATCCTATAGCCGCGACCCCTCCACCGTTGCCGCCGCCTCCGCCGCCGCCGCAAACTCTAGCCCGGGTGGCGTTGGCCTCTCCTCCGCCGGAGCTCCTCCGACCATCGGCCTCGCGCGCGGCCTCTTCATGCCGCCGTGGATGACCTCGACGGCGGGTGGCATCGCGCCGGCGCCGACCCGAGCCGCCGCCCCCTCTTCAAATCTCCCCAATGCGGCGCGGCCAAAGAAGGGCAAGACATCGGCGAAGAAAAACAAGGCGGCGAACGGCTCCGGCACCTCGAAGGCGAGGAGGAAGAAGCTTGCAGGGTGTGCGACGGGCGCGGCGGCTACTGAAGCGCCGGCGAGCTCACTCGTTGAGCCGGCGGCTGACGCGCACAACATGTTCGACGAAATGCCCCCAAGGTAAAAAAATCCCAACTTTTCTTTTCTTGTTATTTTTTCAATGCATTCACATATAGATAGCTTATTTGCATCGTTCAAAAAACTTTGTAGTCTCAATGATGATGCATACATGTCAACTATGGGTGTTGGCTCCAACAATTCGCATTGGTCTCAAACCAATGACATGCATTTCGAAGACCACGAGTTCGAGGTGGACGAGGAGGGTGAGGGCATTGTCGACGCGCCGAAAAGAAGAGCGGGCAATTACACCAACGCCGGTGACATCTTAATATGCAATACTTGATTGCAAGTGTCGAGGGATCCATCCGTTGGAGGTGATCAAAGTCGAGATGCTTATTGGGGGCGGATGAAAGAACACTTTGATGTTCACAACGTGAGTGGAATTGACCGGTCCGAGAGATCACTTCAGTCCCGATGGTCGACAATCAACTCGGATTGTCAAATGTGGGCGGCCTGTCAAAAGGCGGTTGACAAGTTGAACCCAAGTGGCACAAATGAGGACGATAGAGTAAGTGGCATTTCATACATGTTCATCATACTTGTTGTTGGTGCTAACTTGCTTTGTTTTCATGTAGTACAACATTGCGCAAAACTTGTTCAAAGAAGAGGATAGGAAAACCAAGAAGGGGAAGATGAAGAAAGGAAGGGTCTTTACCTTGCCCCATTGCTATAACGTGTTGAAGGATGATGAGAAATAGAAGAAGCGTGAAGATTTGGATGATTTGCATTTGAGCAACAAACGCAAGCGAACAATTGAGTTGGATGATGATGATGAGGAGGATGATGCATCAAGTGATGACGGCAAGAGAAGCTCCACACCCAACTCGGTTTCATACTCGAAGCCAAAGCGACCGGATGGGTGCAAGAAAGACAAAACCGAAAAGAAGAAGAGGAAAGGAGATGATGAGCTCAAAAATGCTATGGAAGCTATTGTAAAGGCAAGAAAAGAAGCCAACGAGGTGAGGAAAATGGTAAGGAACCAAGATGCCGCGGCCGAGGAGAGGAGGGTGGCGGCCGAGGAGAGGAAGGTGAGCAATGAGGAGCGAAAAAGATTGTTGGAATGGGAGAATCACTTGTTCTTCTTGGACACATCTAACCTTAATGAGGCGCAAAAGGAGTATGCCAATCTTGCCCGTGAAGAAGTCTTGATCCAAAAAAGAGCCATGATTCATGCAATGGATTCATGCAATGGGTGGCGGTGGCCTTGGCGCCATGGGTGGCATGGGTGGCTTCGGAGGTACCATGGGCGGTTTAGGTGCCATGGGAGGCATGGGTGGCTTTGGAGCACCCCCCGACGCTATGACCATCATGGGAGTCATGAGTTTTGCTTCTCTCATGGGAGGCATGGGTGCACCTCCGGCCGCCAAGGACGGAATGTCTTTCAATGTGCCTCTTCGCACACATTTCCATGAAGATGCCGTTGAAGATCTTGCCAACACCGTCGGAGCTTCACGTGATGCGGTGCACAATGAGAAGAGGGAGGAAGATTCATCTTTGGAGGCGGAAAAATCGTCTTCCGAGGACGAGGACGAAGACGAGGACGAGGAATGATGTGTCTTTCATTTGTGTCTTGAACTTGATTTGCATTTTGAACTTGGTTGGATGAACTTGTGGGCATGATTTTGAACTTGTGGGAATGAATTTTTCTTCATCAACTTGTTTGTGTGAAATTTTATATGTCATGTTCATTGCATTTTGAATGTTTCACAACTTCATTTTGTGTCCAAAATGACATATATGCAATGCCCCGATGAGTTGCGCGCGCTGCATTTTTTGCGCGCATTGCATTTTTTGCGCGTGCTCCATTTTAGCGCGGTTGTTGGAGCCAGCGCTAGCGGCCGCGCAAAACCAGGCGAACGGCACGCGGTAAATTAGTTTTTAACGCGCGGCGTGAAGCGCGGCTGTTGGAGATGCTCTTAACATCTGCCAAAAAAAAACACATTGGCAATATGATTTGCAAAACAAAATAAATATAGTAAGCCCATCTAAAGGAAAACTCAAGCCGTTGACATTCCACGTCAATAACTGAACCGCGTTGGCCCGGCACGCTTCCCGCCCCCGCCATGAGTAGTAGTACGAGAGCTCAACAATACCGCATCGTTTAATTAGTCGGACTCCGTTTCCTAATCTGCATCCAACTCGCGAGTTCCTCGCACCGATCATATTATTAATCCAACTCCTTTCCTCCGTAAACCCTCCAGCAGCCTTCCTTCTTCTTTGCGATTACTACAAATTTTACTTGCCAACGAACGAACAGATCAAGTCCACCACTCTCGACGTGACCAACGTACGTACGATACGATCATGCAGTTCCCGTTCCGCCGCGCGCCGGCGTCGCCGGCGCCGATGACGATGCTGTCGCTCCCGGGCAAGACGCCGCAGGGCTTCCCGGAGGACACCTCGGCCGCGGAGGGGGACGGCGACCTGAGGGAGTTGCTACACTGCCGCAGCCGCCTCGTCCAGACCTACTCGGACAAGAAGGGCGCCGCGGCCACGCGCGGGTACCTCCTCCGGGCCTACGTCCGCGAGCTCGACGCCGCCGCCCCGCGCTTCGACGAGGCGGTCGTACGGCACCAGCTCTGCTTCGCGTGGCGGGACGCCGGGACGATCCGTCGCCGGACGCACACCGCGCTGTCCGCCGAGCGGGCGGTGGCCCTGTTCGCGCTGGCCACGGAGCAGGCCCGCGCGGCGGCGGAGGAGGATAGGCGCGAGGCCGACGGGATACGGCGCGCGTGCGCCGCGCTCTGCGACGCGGCGGGCCTGCTGAGGGCGGCGTCGGAGGGGGGAGACCACGCGGCGAGTTGCCAGCTGCGGCACATGTCCGGCGCGTGCATGGCGGCGTTCGAGGCGCTGATGCTCGCGCAGGCGCTCGAGTGCTACTTCGAGCTCGCCGTCGCCGGGGGCAAGCCGGCCGCGCTGTGCGCCAAGGTGGCACAGCAGGTGAGCCTGGACTACGACCGGGCGCACCGCTTCATGACGGCGCACGAGCAACACCAGATGGACAAGTCGTGGCCGGCGAACGCGCAGGCCAAGGCGGCCTACTTCCGCGGTGAGGCGTGCCTGCGGTCGGCGCGGCTGCTGCGCGAGAACGGTGACGGTGCTGGCGACGGCGTGGGCGAAACGATCGCGCGGCTGAGGCAGGGGCTGGCGTCCCTGGAGGTCGCCAAGGGCGCGCTCGGGAGGGCGGCGGCGCCGGTGCGGGACGCGGTGAAGGAGGTGGAGGCCGATCTGGCGGCGGCCGAACAGGACAACTGCAGGATCTACTACGCGCGCGTGCCAACCGCGGCCGCGCTGGCCGAGCTGCCCGGACTGCCGCAGCAGCTCGTGCGGCCCACCGCCGTGGAAAAGATCCTCGAGCGGGGAGCTGTGGACAAGGCGCCGCCGCCGCCGGCGGCGGCTGAAGAAAAAACGAGCTAGCTTAGATTGAGTAGGATCATGTCATGTTGTGTTTGTTGATGTTTTTGGTTTGGGAGGGCCGTCCATCCTGCATGAGATGTGAAACCGTACAAATGTGCATCTTCCCTTCCCTCGTTCGATGCTGGCTACCCTGAGGCTCCGTTCCGAAACCAGTAGTTAGATGAGATCTTTCAGCGCGGCCCTCCGGCGGTCCCCTCTGCCGGTGACCTTGATCATCGGTGGTGGGGGTCACCGGATCCATCAGTGTGAATTTTTTTTTTACTTTCACGTAGTCTAGATTTTTAGACTGTTCATTGTTTTGATTTTGACGGCGACGACGATGACGCTGAATAAAAATTCTTTGAATTCTTTCCTGACGAGGCCATTGGTCCTGTGGCTGGGATTTGAAAACCAGTATGTTCAAGCAAGGATAGCATGGCGGCGGCATGCTCGTGATGGACCTGTGTCCTCGGACTCAGCCGTTGCGACGACGCTTGCTCCAGCGTCGGCAAAGCTTGGGAGGTAGTCCAGGAGTGGATGCAGACTGCATCGACGACATGTGGAAGATGGAACGTGTGCTGGGTTCATGGTTCGTGGATGACAGGTATGGTTTCCTTCTTCAGCGTCTTAGTTGTGGTGGGGTGTCAGATCTGGAGTTTGATGACGTGTTCGGGGTGTTGTCACAGTCTGATTCGTTCAACAGGAATGTCTTTACTTTTGGTGAGTCATCTTCGAGGTCTGCAAAGCTGCACATCAATGATGGAGCCGCATCGAGCTCTGTTGAGGAGGTGATCCTTCATTCCTTATTCGGTATCGCGTAATGAAGAATATGAGCTGGACACCAAAGAAGGAATCTTAACCTTCTTGAATTTCTTCGGTGAAGGTGCAGACCAGTCAAAATCTTCCTTGAGACCCATTTTTTTGAAATCTTCTTCACCATACAGATGTGATAGAATAGCCCAGGTGCGACCGAAGACTTCATGGAGGTAGTAATGGTTTTTCTTCACTGCATTGTGTGTAGCAGTCATGTTGTGAAGAAATGAACCAAACTGACGCTTAACCCATTTATGGTTTCGATCCACCTTCTGGTGAAGACTAAGCAGAAGCTCACGGTCAGTCATTACACGATGAGCAGTGGCTTGAGGAGTAGACTTGGGTGCATTGGCAGCAGAGTCATGTGTGGCAGAGTCATTATTGGTGGAATAAGATGCAGTTTTGCGAAACTGACTATCCAATGGACAAATGCCTTCATCAATGACAGCAGGAGCCTTGCCCTTTTCATCATTTGAAGTAAAAGCCTGCTTGAGGACTTCAATCGGGGGCAAATAGCTAAGGTGATTCTGAAAATCAGCCTTGTAGTTGAGTGAAGACCTTGTCCTGAGGAATCTCATAATCCAAGGTGCATAAGGTTTTAGCTCAAACGAAGAGAGTGCAGCATTTGCCAGAGTCCTCATGAAAAAATCGTGATAGTTGATAGGAATACCATGAATGATGTTGAATAGCAGATTCTTCATGATGCCAACTATTTTCTCATCAGATGAGTCGTGGCCTTTGATGGGACTCATTGTCCTCGTCAGAATGCGATAGACGGTTCTGGGCACATAGAGTAAATCCTTCACGAGGAATTTGGTCCTTGGGGCTTGACCGAGCTTCATAGGCTTCATTAACACTTGCATGTAATGAGCTGTGAGTTCTGGTTTGTGATACAGGCAGCGAGCTTCTTCACTGGGTGGACTGATGGGCAGTGAGGGAGTCCTGGATTATGGGGTGTTCGGGTAGCCGGACTATACCTTCAGCCGGACTCCTGGACTATGTAGATACAAGATTGAAGACTTCGTCCCGTGTCCGGATGGGACTTTCCTTGGCGTGGAAGGCAAGCTTGGCGATGTGGATATTCAAGATCTCCTACCATTGTAACCGACTTTATGTAACCCTAACCCTATCCGGTGTCTATATAAACCGAAGGGTTGTAGTCCGTAGGCGATCAACTCCATATACAACAATCATACCATAGGCTAGCTTCTAGGGTTTAGCCTCCTTGATCTCATGGTAGATCTACTCTTGTACTACCCATATCATCAATATTAATCAAGCAGGACGTAAGGTTTTACCTCCATCAAGAGGGCCCGAACCTGGGTAAAACATCGTGTTCCCTGCCTCCTGTTACCATCCGGCCTAGACGCACAGTTCGGGACCCCCTACCCGAGATCCGCCGGTTTTGACACCGACATTGGTGCTTTCATTGAGAGTTCCTCTGTATCGTCGCCTTTAGGCCCGATGGCTCCTTTGATCATCAACAACGATACGGTTCAGGGTGAGACTTTTCTCCCCAGACAGATCTTCGTCTTCGGCGGCTTCGCTCTGCGGGCCAATTCGCTCAGCCACCTGGAGCATATTGAAAGCTACGCCCCTGGCCATCAAGTCAGGTTTGGAAGCTTAAACTACACGACTGACATCCACGGAGACTTGATCTTCGACGGGTTCGAGCCACGGCCAAGCGTGCCGCACTATCTCGAGGGGCATGATCTAGCTCTGCCTCCGGACAGTGTCCTGAAGGCCGCACACGCATCGGTTCCGACCCCTAACTCGGAGCCTATTGCGCCAATCGAGGATGAGCGGTTGGACGTCACCTCGGGGGCTTCGATCTCAAAGGCGATCGAGCCGAACGCTAGCCCCGCACTCTGCATGATCCGTGACTCCGAGGATCCGGACTCATTTCCGAACTCCGAACCCCCCGCGCCCCTGCCGATCGAATCCGATTGGGCGCCGATAATAGAGTTCACCGCCGCAGACATCTTTCAGCACTCGCCTTGTGGCGATATCCTGAACTCTCTCAAGTCTCTCTCCTTATCAGGAGAGCCCTGGCCAAACTACGGTCAGCGAGGATGGGATACAGACGATGAAGAAATTCAAAGCCCACCCAACACCCACTTGGTAGCCACTGTCGACAATTTAAACGACGTGCTCAACTTCGACTCCGGAGACATCGACAGCATGGATGACGATGCAGGAGATACCGACGAACCAACGCCCATAGGGCATTGGACAGCCACCTCATCTCATGATGTGTACATGGTGGATACCCCTAAAGGAAGCGACAACGAGGAAAAAGGGGATGGGACGGGAGATCGACCCCCCGAAAAGCAATCAAAGCGTTGGCGTAAACGCCGATCCTAGCCCCGCCTCGACAAAAACCCAGCCATAGAGCAGGACGAGTCGGTAGACGACGAGCAGGCCTTAGAGCAACCGTCCGAATAGGGCAACATGAATAGAGAAACCGAACATCCCTCCTCCGGCGAAAACGGCATTCCGGACGACCTCACGCCGAATAAACCTATGGAGCAGAAGAATCTCCACGAGAGGCTCGTTGCAACTGCATGCAGCCTAAAAAAGCAGAAGCGGAAGCTAAAAACAGCGGAAGATGCACTCCGGATTAGATGGAGCAAAGTAATCAATACCACAGATAAGTACGGCGACAATCGCCGCACTAAAAGCTATCCGAAAAGAAAGCTACTGCCTGAATTCGACGAAGAGGCCCTAGAGCCCTCGCATTCAAAAAATGAAAAAGCCACACAGTCGGATAGACGACCCCATAAAGCGGCAAGCGGCGCCGCACCTAAATCGGCATGCGACCCACTTAAGGATTCACATCATGGCCCAGTCAGGTCCATTTATGGGCCAAGAAAGCAAGCTCTCGTAAGCAACGCTATGAAGCCATCATCAGAATCCGTCACACCCAAATACAGGGGCGCCGCACACCCCCTATGTTTCACCGATGAGGTCCTGGACTATGAATTCCCAGAGGGATTCAAACCCGTAAACATAGAGGCATATGATGGAACAACAGACCCTGGAGTTTGGATTGAGGATTATATCCTCCACATACACATGGCTAGAGGAGATGATCTCCACGCCATAAAATATCTACCCCTTAAGCTTAAAGGGCCAGCCCGGCATTGGCTTAAAAGCCTTCCCAAAAACACAATTGGAAGTTGGGAAGAGCTCGAGGATGATTTCCGAGCAAACTTTCAAGGGACCTATGTCCGCCCTCCGGATGCAGACGATCTTAGTCACATAACTCAACAACCCAGAGAATCATCTCGGCAGTTCTGGAATAGATTCCTCACTAAAAAGAATCAGATAGTCGACTGTCCGGACGCCGAAGCCTTAGCAGCTTTCAGGCATAACGTCCGAGACGAATGGCTCGCCAGACACCTCGGCCAAGAAAAGCCAAGAACAATGGCCGCACTAACAAGCCTCATGACCCGCTTTTGTGCAGGGGAGGACAGCTGGTTGGCAAGGTGCAACCCCAGCGACCCAAGTACATCCGAAACTAGGGATGGAAACGGAAAACCGCGACGCAACAAGGACCGTCGCTGGACTAAGGACAAAAGTCCGAAGAGCACGTCAGTCAATGCCAGATTCAAAGGCTCACGACAAAATCAGGAAAAATCGCCCCCCCCAGGATAACAGGGACGATCCATCCAACCTAAATAAAATCCTGGACAGGATATGTCAGATACACAGTACTCCCGGGAAGCCTGCTAACCATACCCACAGAGACTGTTGGGTTTTCAAACAATCCGGCAGACTCAATGCCGAACACAAGGGGCTCGACACACCAAGCGAAGACGAGGACGAACCCTAAAAGCAGAGCACCAGGGAACAAAAGAACTTCCCACAAGAAGTAAAAACAGTGAACTCACTTCACATAACAAAACGTGCGGCGCCCGTAAAGGTACGCACCACACGGCCCACCCCCAAAGGGTCCTGCCACTGGTTGTCAAAACCGATCATCTTCGATCAGCTAGATTATTCTAGGAATATCAAGAATGTAGGCTGGACTGCCTTGATACTCGATCCAATAATTGGCGGACTCCAGTTTTCAAATGTCCTTATGGACGGCGGCAGTGGACTAAACCTGATATATCAGGATACAATCCAGCACATGGGGATAAACCCAGCAAGAATCCACCGCAGCAAAACCTCCTTTCAAGGGGTAATACCTGGTCCGGACACCCATTGTATGGGTTTTCTCCGGCTCGAAGTCATATTCGGCTCTGCCGATAACCTCCGCCACGAAAAGCTGACCTTCCATATCGTCCCGTTCTCAAGTCGCTATCAAGCACTACTGGGACGCGAAGCTTTCGCTCGCTTTAACGCAATACCGCATTATGCATCTCTTACGCTTAAGATGCCCGGTCCACGAGGCATCATCTCTTTGAAGGGGAAGCACTAAAGTGCGCCTCCCCAAGCGGAGGACTGTGCGACCGCTTTGACAGCCCCACAGCAAAATGGCCTCACCGGCCAAAAAACTTCGAAATAGGTCATTCAAGACCACGAACGCGGATAGACGAGTTCGGTGCAAAATCATCATTGATGCAGGCCTAGAAGCCATATACCCCCGCACTAGGGGCTCCACGCATATACAATAAGAGACAATAAAGCTCAATCTTATATATCTTACTTTATACTTTGCTTATTTTAAACTTTTTCGGCACGACCCGTTTTCAACTCAGTTCCTCTTTTTTACAGATGAACATTGTGCGGCGCCCATCCAAGATACGGCACAACGGAGACACAGGCGCAGACGTGCAGTAGGGACCCGTCCTAAAGGATTCTTTTTAGATTAAGACCCTGCGTAAACCTTTTTTACTGTCTCTTGTTGCTACACATCCCCTGGTTTTTTCTTTCTGATATAACCAAGGAGGAGGCTGGCGTCTTGGCATGTGGCCACGTCAGAATTTTTGCACGTACCTGGACACTAGGGGCTTTTTTAATAAAGAGTTTTGTTTCACCCGCACTCATAAAAGACCGAACACCTTAGGGAGTGTTCGGCGTCGCGAGTTTTGGCATTATATGCATCAGCTCCGAATCATGTCTTTGGTCAAATGTTGGGTTGCCCGGCTCCTGAGTTCGGCTACCTTACGTTCCGCTCTATCGGCTAAGGTAGCACCAGGAGAACTACTGCGATTGTGCCCCGGTTCGGCCGGGCGAGCACCTCAGTAGAGAAAGCCGAAAACTGACTGTCATGATGTAGCGTGAGACTGGTCAGCCACTCGATGACCTATCGGAATCTATCGGATTCCTCCGCTTTAACGAAGGGCCGCTTCCCGGTCAGGCACATACGCTCCCCGAACTCGGACGAGCGCAGTTGCCACCAAGGGGCTACCTAAATAGTCTCACTGTCAAACTCCTATGGCTAAGTGAAAGTGTTAAAGCATTATAGTCCGGTTGCTTGGCCCGCTGCGCTATCACCTCCTTTGTAGGACCAAGACGTTGGGTTAAGTGTGAAAATGCGTCTTCTGCGAGCACCCCCGCACTATGTGCGTGGGGGCTGAAGCCAACGACCGCCATCTTCCAGATTCTATATATATATATATATATATATCTTAAAACGGCCGCACAGGAGGTGTTCCCAATACTTGGAGGCACAAGTATAAAAAAGGCCACTACAGTTTATCAAAATACTACTTTATAATTACATATGCTATCATAACATAGCATCTTTCGGGCACTGCGTCTCTATTACACGAGCGCCTTCAAGAACTTCCTGAAAATAGTGCTCGGAGGGTACTCTGCTTTTGTCAACAACGGTGGTCTCCATCTCTGCCCAGTATGTCTTAACACGGGCAAGAGCCATCCTAGCGCCCTCTATGCATGCTGACCTCTTCATTGCATTTATACGCGGCACCGCGTCAAGGAATTGCTGCACCAAGCTGAAATAACTCTTCGGCTCCGATCTCCCCGGCCACAGGTGACCCATGACGTACTTCATGGCGAGTCCAGACAACCTATTCAGTTCGGCCCATTGAGCCAAATGATCATCCACTGCCAGTGGACGCTCTGGATTGTGAAACTGCGACCAGAAAAGCTTTTCCACTTCGCGATCTTTCTGATCTCGAAAGTGTTCGGTTGCATCAGCAGCACTCGCTGCCAAGTCCAGATAGGTATCCTCCACACTCCACATCCGGTCCAATGGAGCAAACTTCGGATCACAAAATTTCCTTCGCAGCATAAAGGGCTTTCCAGCCGCAATCTGTTCGACCTGACGCAGCTCCTCCTTCGCAGCTCTCATCGCAGAGCGCGCGTCCTTGGCATTGGCAACGGCCTTCTCTAAGTCCGTCTGTTTCGCTTGGTCTTCTTTTTCAAGAAGTCTGCAACGGTCTGTAGCGCTTTTTAACTTTTTGGCCATCTCAGCCATCTCTTCCTTGCTTCGGCAATGAGCAGCCCGTTCGGCTCTCAGCTCTTCAAGGGCTTTCCTGGTGGCCGCATCACTTTTGCTGGCTTGTTCTTTAGCTCGGGCAAGTTCTGCCCTAAGACTCCACGGCGGCCACACCATCTGCGTCAAGCACACACATCGTAAGACACAGGCATAAAACTGTTCTTACCTGATGCCGCCCGAGGAATTACATACCTTGAGCCTCATCAAGCCGCTTATTGACAAGCGTGATGTCGGCATCTGCCACGTCCAGTTGCCGCTTTAGTTCGGCAAAATCGTCAGTTCGGCTCGATTCCGGACACCCTGCCGCCTACATTCAAAGGCGACATCTTAGACCTGGGATTATGATCCTCTGCGTGCCGTCATTTCTTGACGACGCGCAGAGTCTCAGGGGCTACTATCTACACAGGGCGCATCTTACTCATGCGCAACTGACAAAATTATACATTATCTAATGTACCTCGGAACCCGTCAGTAAACTTTTGACGGCCTCATACAATCCGCTCTCTACGGATGAAATACTTTCAATCACCGTGCCCATCAATGCGCGGTGCTCTTCTGAGATAGAAGCTCGCCCCAGCAGAATCTTTAGCTCCTCCGGCCGAGCACCAGACGGTGCCGGGCTCGTCCCATGACCTCTTTTGAAGGCCGGACGCGGAGAACCTCGGGGGGCCGCATAGCCACCTTCCGCCCCTGCCGGATTTGGATAAACCCTCCGCGATGACACCTCAGGGTCGCCCACCTCGCTAGGCGGCACGGCAGGGGGAGGTGTCCCGCTCTCCATCATCTCCGGAAGGAGATCCCCCGAAGACGAGCTCTGCTGAGAAGGGCTGAGGTCCGAGCTACAAGATAAAGGTTTGGTTAGTCTTCTCAGATATAAATCAAGGACTTCCCTCATCCCTCAAAAGGAAAATCTTTTCTCCACTTACGGCTCGCTGGAGGGCTAATCCCCTTGAGGGTGTAGTCCGGCCGAGGAACTCCCCGGCGTCGGACCCTCTGACGAGGATTTTCTCCCCCGTTTCGAGGCCATGGTTTCCGGGTCGTCAGAGGCGGCTCTCTTCTTCCCCTTAGGAGAGGAATTGTCGGTTCCTCCCTTCAGAGCAGCCTCCTTCGAGGAGGCCATAGCTTCCTTGTCCTCCCCCTCCAAAGGCATTATCTCCAGCATCCTGACCAGCACAGGATCCGGCCTGGTTTCAGGAAGGGGAGCCGGACACCTGATCAGCTTTGCCTTCACTATCTACTCATGTTTAAAAGGACGGCTCTTTTAGGGGCAAGTTTATGACAATTATACGGATAGAAGGTCCAGGCACAAGGTTGCTTACTTGAGTATCCGGGCGATTGCAGCTTAGGCCTGCGTCCTCGGTTAAATCCGGACACATCTCTTGTGATCCGAAGAACAGTCTATTCTCCACGGGCGTTGCGCCCATAAAGTTCTGGAGAGCTCGCGGTCCCTCTGGATTAAGCTCCCACAGGCGAAGGGGGCGACGTTTGCCGGGCAATATTCGGGGAATCAGCATGACCTACGTCACCTTGACCAAGCTGAGGTCTCCTTCCAAGAGATCCTTAATTCGGCCCTGTAACAGGGGCACGTCTTTGGGCAAACCCCAATCTAACCCTCTATTAACCCATGACGCTAGCCGTGGTGGGGGACCCGAGCGAAAGGCAGGAAGCGCCACCCACTTGGTGCTCCGGGAAGCGGTGATATAAAACCACTCTCGTTGCCACAAGCCTAGCTCCTCTTGAAAAGAGCCCTCGGGCCATGGAGCATCAATATTTTTGCTTATAACAGCGCCTCCGCACTCTGCGTGCCGTCCCTTGATCATCTTCGGCTCCACTTTGAAAGTCTTGAGCCATAACCCGAAGTGAGGGGTAACACGGAGGAACGCTTCGCATACAACGATAAACGAGGAGATATGGAGGATGGACTCCGGAGCTAAGTCGTGGAATTCCAGCCCGTAATAAAACAACAGTCCCCTCACAAAGGGGTCCATCGGGAAGCCTAACCCCCGAAGGAAGTGAGACATGAACACTACGCTCTCACCGGGCTAGGGACTGGGGATAGCCTGCCTTTGAGCAGGCAACCTGTGCAAAATTTCGGCGGTCAAGAACTTAGCCTCTCTCAACTTTAGCACGTCCTCCTCCGTGACGGAGGAGGGCATCCATCGGCCTTGAAGGTCGGAACCGGACATTGTCGAAGGTCTGAGGCGCCCGGAATCTGGAGCCTAGGGTGTTGGAACTCGAGGCGACGGGCGAACTTGTTTTGGGATTGGAGAAAAGGAGTAAGGCCCTGGTCTCTTTATAAGAGGTTGAATACCAGGAGCCCTCCCCGTAACCGTTTGGGACTCGCCTTTAATCGAGAAAACATGCTAATGGGCACGATTGGGTTACCCACGTCCGTATTGATGAGAATCCCATAAAAGGGGGGCACACGATCTCTGCTTTGACAAGACGTGCCAAGGAAACCGCCCCGCAAAACACGCTGAGGTGGAAAAGTGAAAACGATTCGAATGAAGGACATGGCTGTAGTGTGATGACGCACTGCGGAATACGTCAGCAGATTTGATTTGTGTTAATATTATTCTCTCTAGGGCAATATGTGGAAGCTTATTTTGCAGAGCCGGACACTACTCTTGGTGTTTACAATCTTTTATGAAGGACTTGGAGGAGGAACCCGCCTTGCAATGCCGAAGACAATTTGCACGCCGGACTCGTCGTCATTGAAGCCTGGTTCAGGGGCTACTGAGGGAGTCCTGGATTATGGGGTGTTCGGGTAGCCGGACTCCTGGACTATGAAGATACAAGATTGAAGACTTCGTCCCGTGTCCGGATGGGACTTTCCTTGGCGTGGAAGGCAAGCTTGGCGATGCGGATATTCAAGATCTCCTACCATTGTAACCGACTTTATGTAACCCTAACCCTATCCGGTGTCTATATAAACCGGAGGGTTGTAGTCCGTAGGCGATCAACTCCATATACAACAATCATATCGTAGGCTAGCTTCTAGGGTTTATCCTCCTTCATCTCGTGGTAGATCTACTCTTGTACTACCCATATCATCAATATTAATCAAGCAGGACGTAGGGTTTTACCTCCATCAAGAGGGCCCGAACCTGGGTAAAACATCGTGTTCCCTGCCTCCTGTTACCATCCGGCCTAGACGCACAGTTCGGGACCCCCTACCCGAGATCCGCCGGTTTTGACACCGACAGGCAGGGCGTGAAGCAATTCAGAGGCTGGTGCCTTATAGTGAGTATTTTGGGTCATCCAGTCCAAGACCTAGGTGTTGATATCTTCAGGATCACCTGTGATATGCAATGTAGCATAGAACTGAAGAATAAACTCTTCATTCCAATCAACAATGTCAGAGCAAAAGTTGAGGAGGCCTGCATCATGAAGAACACTGAGCACAGGAGAGAAGCAAGGTAATGATTCCATGTCCACGTGAGGAATATGCTTATGGTAGAAGATTTTGTCTTTGTTGAAAAGCAGTGAAAAATAGAAGTTGGTCTGGCTTGCAGTCCAGAAACGCTTCCTCCATAGACGAGCAGAGTCATAAGGATTGTAGTCAGTGAATAACACGTGCTCGCCGAAGAAATCATCAGCCTTGAATTTCTGCTTCTTTGAGAATGGATCCTTTGGCTTGGGGTGAGGAGTGTCAATCAATTGCATCACAACCTCCGGAATCTCGATCTCAGGTTCCATAAGCTGAGGAATTTCAGGTGCTGCTTCAGTGGCAGCCTGGGACTTCAATTCTTCATTTACATGATCTTCAACACTAGTGGTTGGAATTTCTTCATGGACAGACGGTGTGACATGTGGTTCATCAGATCCCATTTGTACAGTAGTTACTAGGGACTGAGGAATTTGTTGCAATGGTGTGAAGAGTGGAGAGTTGGGGTGCTGACTTTCCCAAAATTCATCACTTAGTACGGGTGTGATATAGCCAATGTCCACATCTTCATCTCCCATTTCTTCAACGCCGGCCTCTTCAGCAGTAAACTGAGGCATAGGTGAGGAGACAACTGGTGTTGAAGGGATTGTATCCACTTCAATTTCTTCATCCATTTGCTCCGACGAAGCAGCAGAGGGATTCTCATCATCGGATTCACTTGAAATCACATATTCTTCATCAAAAGGAACAAGGTCCTTTGATGGCATGGTTGAGATATGAACAACATCAATTGGATTTGCAAACGAGCTGGTCAGTGGCTTCATCTTCTTCTGAGCTGAAGAATCTGATGCAGTTGATGCCTTCCTTTTCTTCACCGCTGCACGCTCTGCAGTCTTAGTTTTCTTCACATCTGATGCAGATGGAAGAATCGGAGTTGGTGTAGGCGCAGGAGCAGAGGATTTGGGTTGAATTTCTTCAGGCGCAACTGATGCAGTTGCCCTGACTTCTTCATTTTCTTCAGGCGCACCACCAATGGATGCCCTGGCAATTTTTTCAGTGGCTGGAATGCGGTCAACAGCCCTGGAACTCACATTTTATTCAGCAGCCTAATTGTCATCAACGGTGCTGACATTTTCTTCAGTTGGCTGGGCAGATGATTCAGCCTAAGGAATTTCCTGTTGTGTTGGGGCTGCAACATTTGAGGTGAAGTTGTCAGCAAGTCTTACAAAACAAACCTTGGCTCCCAGCCAATCAGCATGGTATGCGTCAAATTCATCACTAAGTTTCTTGATCTCAGACTGTATATTGACGAGTTCTTCGGTTGTTATAGAGACAACATTTTGCTTCAGGTAGCGCTCCTTTTTGTACTGCGCTTTCTTGATTTGCCTGGCCTTCTCAAACTTTCATTTTTCTTCTTGTATGAAATGAGTCAACATTGACTTTGGCCAGGTGTCAGCTTGAAATCAGGCATGGGAGTATTTGAGTCCTTGTGCCATAAGTCAATGTACTCAAGGATCAACTTTGGATCCAAAAGTAGAGGCACACATGTTCCCTTGGCTCTAGCGGCCCTGACTTGCCTGCCTCTGATGATTTCTGCTAGTTCTTCATCATCAGCCTCATCATCATCAGAGGGCACTTGGAAAGCAACTTGTTTCTTGTGAGGACTTGGTCGAGGACCTCGTCCAGCAGTCGTCTTCTTCTTCAGAAGAGTGGGAGAAGCTGAGGAACTTGGAGCAACTGAGGAACTTGCAGAGGCTCCTGAGGCAATAGATATGCCTATGGTCCTTTGGCACGTGGCGAGATGCACATGTGCTGAGGATTTGGTCGGAGCAGCTGAAGACTTTGGCGGAGGAGCTGAAGATTTTGTAGGAGCAGGAACAGCGTGAGGAATTGGTCGTGAGGGCTTTGAGGAATCTGGCCGTGAGGGCATAGCTGAGGAACTCGGCCGTGAGGGCATTGCTGGTGAAGCAATGGGCTTGTGAGAAGGCTTCTTTGGCATGGCCTTCTTCGGCTTTACAGAGGCCTCAACAGCAGCAGCGGCAGCAGAGTCTTCCTTGAATTTCCTCACTGCATCTTTTGCTTGTTTGACCAACTTGGCCTAGCGCTTGGCCCATTCATCAGGATAATACTCACCACGCTTGAGGCTGGTGGGATCATCTATTTGACCATGTGCCAACGGAGGTCTTGGGCATGGAGGATTTAGTGCAAATTTCTTCATATATTTGGGAGTGACATATATGTACTCCCTCCACTCTCTTTCCCATCTCCTCTCAATCTTTTGAATGAGCACCTTGCGCTGATTTTTATCCTCCTCAGGGGGTGTGCAGTACCCAACATAGATGTCCTCAGGTATTTCAAAGGCATTGTTGACCTCAGGCCTCTTTCCTCCTTTCTATGGCTTCTTACCACCAGCCATTTTCTTCAGTTGAGGAATTTGAACAATTGAATTCTCTGAAGAAGTATGCAACTTTTCTTCGAGGAACGCTGCAAATGAGTTAAGTTGATGAGAACTTAGTGATTCAGCAGCTGACATGAGTACATGTGAACAGAGTATAGTTGTGAGGAATTTGGAGAGGTCATATGCGTTCTCAGAGGTTTTTCAAAAAGAACAAGTTTGAGGAATTTGACCAGATGAGTCTTGAAGAATTTCACTAAGCGTTCTTTGTCTTAGGTTCCAGAGATGTATAGATCGAAAATCCACACATTTGAGGATTCTTGAAGAAAAAACATAGCTTAGAGAAACGAATCAAGAACAAATGACATGTAAGGTGTTTTAGTGTGTGAAGATATGAAGAAAAACACCTTTGAGGATTTTGTAGAAATCATTTGAATCAAAGAGGGCAGTAAAAGTAACTTTTAATTACCCTGGACGAAGAACACAACGAACTGGTATGTGGAGATGTGAAGTTCGTCAGTGCATATCTTCCACGCCCTAACTTGGCGGAGGAAGACAGCTACGACGGCGGCGGAGTGAAGATTTCCGCGGCCGGCACGAGTACGACGATGATGAGGTTGAGGCAGTGAAGCTTTTCCTCACCGGCGACGATGAAGTAGCGGCGGCGCTAGGGTTTGAGAAGCTCGAGCTGGAGAGAGGTCGAGCGGAGTAAAGGAAGTGAGGAAGGGGAAGAGGGGTATTTATAGCCACGGTGAAAAACTATTCGCCCGAAGAATTTGGATGAACGTGCCCTTTGACCCTTCTCATTCGCTTGACATGTGTCACCCACGTACTAAGAAGTGGAGATCGTGTGCGATCATGGGTGAATAGATAAGTATATCGTGGGATGCGGAACGGTTTGAGCGGCAAAGCCGAAAATTTGGATAAGATAGGTTTTAACGTTGCGTTCGCAATTCTTCAGCTGACAAGGACACAGTGAAGATTTTGAACGAGTTTCAAAAAGAACGCACATGAAGAATTTGTAAATAGATTGGGTTGAGTATAGCCTAGAGGGGGAAGGGTCCGATCACATTCACTTAGCAGAAAAGCCAACTTGAAAAGATAGCCATAAGTGAATGCTGTAGAGGACATAAACTCATATATATATATATAGCAAATGAAGAAAAACGGCGGAAACAGTGAAGACAATGCAAAGTTGAAGAATTTGAACAACTGAGGAATTTCAAAACTGAGGAAAAACTTAAATTGAAGATTTTCAACTTTTGGTGGTGGCGTAACCCACCGTATAAGAATGATGATTTCACACACCGCGTACAATTGTCGTAGGGTTCTGAAAATTAAATTCTTCGTTAATTTCTTCACACTTAGAGTGTTATTCTTCAATGATTGAAGAAAACCGTTTTCTTCATGTGTTGCACATCTAAGTCATCAATTTTGCATAAGTGTTAGGATGGGTGTCCTTTTCAAAGAACATTCGAAGATTCTAAGATATTTAGCTCACACCGCAACTTGCTAAATCTCTTCTCATCCAAGGGCTTTGTGAAGATATCGGCTAGCTGTTCTTCAGTCTTCACATGCTCAATAGAAATGTCGCCCTTCAACACATGATCACGAAGAAAATGATGACGAATCTGAATGTGCTTTGTCTTCGAGTGCTGAACTAGGTTGTGAGCAATCTTGATGGCACTCTTATTGTCACAGAAGAGAGGCACATTCTTCATGTTGACGCCGTAGTCCTTGAGAGTTTGCTTCATCCATAGTAATTGAGCACAGCAAGAACCAGCGGCAATCTACTCAGCTTCAGCAGTAGATAGTGATATGCAGTTCTGTTTCTTCGAGGACCAACAGACCAAAGATCGTCCAAGGAAATGACATGTACCAGATGTTGACTTGCGGTCCACATGATCACCAGCATAATCAGAGTCAGAATATCCAATGAGATCAAAAGCCGAGCCCTTGGGGTACCATAATCCAAGTGTTGGTGTGTGAGCTAGATATCGAAGAATATGCTTCACAACCTTATGGTGTGATTCCTTCGGTGTAGCTTGAAATCGTGCACACATGCAAACACTAAGCATTATATCTGGCCTAGATGCACATAAGTACAATAAAGAACCAATCATGGAGCGGTATACCTTATGATTGAAGTCGATACCATTTTCATCAGTGCACAGATGGCCATTTGTGGGCATAGGAATTTTGACGCCTTTGCAATCTTGCATGCTGAATTTCCTCAGTACATCCTTGAGGTATTTCTCCTGAGATATGAATATGCCATTGCGTTGTTGATGAATTTGAAGACCTAAGAAGAATTTCAATTCTCCCATCATAGACATTTGATATTCTTCACTCATCATATAGGCAAATTCATCACTATAACGTTGGTCAGTACAGCCAAAGATAATATCATCAACATATATTTGGCACACAAACAATTCACCATCATAAGATTTAGTGAAAAGAGTAGGGTCGAGTGAACCGGGTTTGAAGCCTTTCTTCATAAGGAATTCCTTCAAAGTATCATACCACGCCCGTGGGGCCTGCTTGAGGCCATAGAGGGCCTTATTGAGTCTGAAGACTTTGTCAGGATGCTTTGGATCTTCAAAACCTGGGGTTGAGCAACATATACTTCTTCCTCAAGCTTACCATTGAGGAATGCACTTTTCACATCCATTTGATATAGAGTGATATCATGATGGTTAGCATAAGCAAGTAATATACGAATAGCCTCAAGTCTAGCAACAGGTGCAAAAGTTCCATCGAAATCAATTCCTTTAACCTGTGTGTAGCCTTGAGATACAAGCCGTGCCTTATTCCTTACCACAAGTCCATTTTTGTCTTGCTTGTTGCGATAGATCCACTTTGTGCCAATGATATTGTGCTTGCGAGGATCTGGACGTTTGACCAGTTCCCAGACGTTGTTGAGCTCGAACTGATGTAATTCTTATTGCATGGCCTGAATCCACTCAGGCTCCAGAAATGCTTCATCTACCTTAGTGGGCTCTGTGATAAAGACAAAAGCATAATGCCCACAAAAGTTAGATAAATGTGAAGCTTTTGAGCGTGTGAGAGGACCTGGCGCTTTAATGTCATCGATGATCTTTTCAACTTGCACTTATTTTGCAACGCGAGGATGAGCTGGTTGTCATTGAGGAATTTGATCAGCATTCTCTTCAGCACCATTTTCTTCAGGTGCATTAGCTCGACGTTCTTCATGTTCTGGAATGAATTCTTTAGCATATTCTTCGGTAGGAATGACATCCTCAGTAGCCTTGAACTTGATAGTTTCCTCAGGTGCTGGTTCATCTATCACAGAAGGTAGGTGCTCTCTTTGCGAGCCATTAGTTTCATTGAACCGCATATCTATAGTTTCAACAAACTTGTGAAGAACGTTGTTGAAAACTCTGTAGGTGTGTGAGTCCTTTCCGTAACCAAGCATAAAGCCTTCATGTGCTTTCAGTGCAAGTTTTGAGTTGTGATGAGGATCTCTAATCCAACATTTAGCACCGAAGACTTTGAAATAACTTACATTGGGTTTCTTATCAGTGAGGAGTTCATAGTCAGTCTTCTTGAAGAATTTGTGAAGATATACTCTATTGATGATGTGGCACACAGTATCAATTGCCTCAATCCAGAAACGACGAGGCGTTTTGTATTCATCAAGCATAGTGCGAGCCATCTCAGCAAGAGTCCTGTTCTTGCGCTCCACGACGCCATTCTGCTGAGGAGTATAAGGAGCAGATAACTCATGAGTAATACCAAGTTCATCAAGATAGTCATCAAGACCAGAATTCTTGAACTCAGTTCCATTGTCACTTCTGATGTGCTTGATCTTCACACCAAAGTTGGTTGAAGCCCTCGAGGAAAATTGTTTGAAGACTTCCTGCACTTCATGTTTGTAAGTAACAATGTGTACCCATGTGTATCGAGAGTAATCATCAACAATAACAAATCCATATTGAGATGCATCATTTGAGACTGCAGAATAATGGTTAGGACCGAAGAGATCCATGTGAAGCAATTCAAATGGGCGAGTGGTGGTCATGATAGTCTTCGCTGGATGCTTAGCCTTTGTCATCTTCCCAGCTTCACAGGCTCCGCATAAGTGATCCTTGAGGAATTTGACATTCTCGATGCCAATGACATGCTTCTTCTTCGCAAGCGTGTGCAAATTCCTCATGCCTACATGACCAAGTCGTCGATGCCAGAGCCAGCCTTGTGAAGCTTTTGCAAGTAGGCACACGGCTGGTTGCGGTCCTGTAGAGAAATCAACAATATACAGGTCTCCTCTCCTAAAGCCTTCGAAGACTTTGGAATTGTCAGCTTCCATAACCACAACACAACGGTACTTGCCAAAGACAACTACCATATCAAGATCGCAAAGCATTGAGACAAACATGAGGTTGTATCCTAAGGACTCGACAAGCATGACTTTGTCCATGTGTCGATCCTTTGTGATTGCAACCTTACCTAGACCCAATACCTGACTTTTGCCTTTGTCAGCGAAGATGATATGCGTCAGATGCGATGGTGATAAGGGAGCATCCATCAATAGATTCTTGTCACTAGTCATGTGATTTGTACATCCACTATCGAGGACCCACTCAGTGGCTTTGGGTTGATCATCCTGCAGATGAATTAGTGCAATTTACGAACTCATATACTTCATCAGTGAAGAATATGACATCAATTCATCAGATCAATTTCATCAAGCAACATAACAGATAAAGCAGTATGAGGACGTGAGAAATGAAAGTTCATTTCTTCATGATTAGCCTGCGTCCTTTCAGGCACACTCAGGTCTCCAGCAAATTCTTTAGGCGATTACGTACGTCTGGAGACCTGACCCTACAGAAGAGATTAGTTCTTTTTCTTCACCACCCACATCTGAAGGGGTGGCAAAGAGTTCATCACTCTGCGAGCTCCATACGAGAAAGGTGGCATAGAAGCCAGACCATTTCGTTTCACATAAGAGGAGTTAGTATAAGCATATGAATAAGCAGAGAAATTCTTCGGGGACTTATGAACATAATGATTAGAAGAATAATGCTCATATTCATAGCCCTTAGCTCTTTCCTGCGAAATAGAGTTGTTAGCACGATGATATTCATATGAGGACTTTGATCCTTTTGAGGAATTTGGTCCATATGAAGAATTTTATCTGGGGTTCCTATTCTTCACAGGTGGTGTCTTGAGGACATTCACCTGAAGACTTTCAAGGCACCTTTTGGGAACCCAGATTTTCTTTATAGGAGGACCGTTCCTGCAGTTAGTGCCAACATATCTAGCAAATATTTCACCATTTTGATTTTCGAACAGTTTATAGTTGGAGTCAAATGACTCATCATCAGAACGAGGAGATTCACATGCAAAGCCAGATAAGTTAGATGGATCAACTGGAAGTCCCTTTGCAGCAACCCATGAGGTTTTGGGGTACTGCTCAGGCTTCCAATATGTACCATCAGCATTGAGTTTCCTCTCAAAGGCAATACCCTCTTTCCTAGGGTTCCTGTTGAGGATCTGCTTTTTAACACATCACAAAGAGTCTGATGCCCTTTGAGGCTTTTGTACATGCCTGTCATGTATAATTCCTTCAGCCCTGCATCGTCAGTGATACTAGCAATGTCCTCAAATGAGGAATTAGTGATAGCAGAGGTAGGTGAAGAATTTTAAACATTAGCAGCATTTGAACATTCAGGTGAAGAATTAGTAGATTCACGTTCAATGCACTTCAAGCATGGAGGAACAAATTCTTCCTGAGAAGCGCTGATTTGTTGAGCAAGTAATGAATCACGCTCCTTCTGAAGATCTTCATAACTCACCCTTAGCTTTTTAAGATCTTGCTTTCTTTGAAGACATTCATATGAAAGCTTCTCATGATCAGATAAGAGAGTGTTATGATGACCTTGAAGGTTGTCAAACCTAGACTAAAGTCTCTGAAGATTTTCAGTCAAGGTTTTAGTGCGATCCATTTCTTCACCCAACATATCATCACTTTTGTCTAGCATGTTTTGAACCTTTTCAAAAGCCTTTTGTTGTTTTACAGCAATCTTAGCAAGTTTGAGTAGCTAGGTTTGAGGTTTTCATCAGATTCATTCTCACTTGATTCAGAGGAGGGGTATTTGAGTACCTTGGCACCTTTTTCCATGAAGCAATAGGTGGGAGCGTAGTCATCATTGTTTCCATCAACCATGTTGGTGAAGCCATTTTCTTCAGAGTTGAAGATGGACTTGCTGACGAAAGCAGTAGCGAGAGCCAGGCTCACCACACCAGACTCAGACTCCTCAAATGCCTCCTCTTCCTCATGTTCCTTAGATTCAGCCTCAGAGTCCATTTCCTTGCCAATGAACGCCCGAGCCTTCTTGGAGCTGCTCTTCTTGTAAGACGAAGACTTCGAGGATTTTGATGATGAAGATTTTGAGGATTTCTTCTTTTTCTTCGCATCATCAGAACTGTAATCCTTGTACTTCTTCTTCTTTGATTCCTTTTCCCACTGAGGACAATCTTGAATATAGTATCCAGGTTTCTTGCATTTGTGACAAAGCCTCTTCTTGTAGTCACTGGATGAGGAATCAATGCTCCTTGAGGATTTTCCAAAGCAACCACGTCTTGAGAACTTCTGGAATTTCTTCATGAGCAGTGCTAGCTCATGGCTCAGTTCTTCAGGATCACCAAGGCTGCTACCAAAATCTTCATCTTCAGACTCAGATACTGCCTTGGCCTTCAGGACACGTGATCTGCCATAGAGATCTCTCTTCTCAGCAAGCTAGAACTCATGAGTATTTAGCCTCTCAAGGATATCAGCGGGATCAAGTGACTTGTAATCAACACGTTCTTGTATCATCAATGCCAGAGTATCAAATGAGGAATCAAGCGATCTCAGCAATTTCTTCACCACCTCATGGTCGGTGATGTTAGTGGCACCAAGTGCTTGAAGCTCATTTGAGATGTCAGTGAGGCGATCGAAGGTCTGCTAAACATTTTCATTGTCGAGTCTTTTGAAGCGGTTGAAGAGATTGTGAAGAACATCAACTCGAGAGTCATGCTGTGTTGAGACTCCATCATTGACTTTGGACAACCTATCCCAGATAATCTTAGCAGTTTCCAAAGCACTCACTCTTCCATACCGTCCTTTGCTCAGATGGCCACATATGATATTCTTCGCTTGAGAGTCGAGTTGCTTAAATCTCTTCACATCAGCAGCATTCAGAGAAGGTGTGACTAAGGGAACACCATTTTCCACAACATACCAGAGATCGTTATCAATTGCCTCAAGATGCATTTGCATCTTATTTTTCCAGTAGGGGTAGTCTATTCCATCGAAGGTAGGACACCCAGTAGAGACCTTGATCATACCTGCGGTCGACATAACTAAAACTCCAGGCGGTTAAACCAAAATCACACAGAACAAGGGAGTACCTTGCTCTGATACCAATTGAAAGTGCGTTATATCGACTAGAGGGAGGGGGGGTGAATAGGCGATTTTTATGAATTCTTCACTAAGGAATTTGCAGGTGAGGAAATTCCTTAGCGAAGAACTACTAGCAATGGAATAAGTACTCAAAAGTAAACATAACAGAACACAAGCATAGTCATCATGATGAAATGAAGACAAGCACAGAGTACAGAAAGCGTAAACACAGGATAACATAGGATAACACAGGATGAAGACAAACAGACTGAAGAAATTGAACTGAGGAAATTGGGAAAGTCTTCAGTCAAAGTCTTCAAACACAGATACGAACAAGCACTCAACACAGTTACGAGGAAATGAAAGAGTTGAGGAAATAGAACCAGTGAGCTTGGTGAAGACAATGATTTGGTAGACCAGTTTCAACTGCTGTCTCAGTTGTACATCTGGTTGGAGCGGCTAGGTATTTAAACCTGAGGACACACAGTCCCGGACACACAGTCCTCACCGTATTCTCCTTGAGCTAAAGTCACACAGACCTTGCCCAATCACTCGTGGTAAGTCTTCAGGTGACTTTCGAACCTTCACAAACTTGGTCACTCGGCGATCCACAATTCCTCTTGGATGCTCTAGACCATGACGCCTAACCGTCTGGAAGAAGCACAGTCTTCAGAGGTAACAAGCGTCGGATCCATGCAGGATCAATCTCTTTAGTGATGCTCAATCACTTGGGGTTTGTAGGTGTTTTGGTTTGGGTTTTCCTCACTTGATGATTTTCGCTCAAAGTCCTCGGAGGATGGGATGCTCTCAAATGACAAGTGTCAGTTTCTCTCGGAGCAGCCAACCAGCTAGTGGTTGTAGGGGGCGGCTATTTATAGCCTAGGGAGCAGCCCGACATGATAAGACATAAATGCCCTTCAATGATATGACCGTTAGGTAGGTAGATATTTTGGGACAGCTGGCGCATAGCACAACAACGGTCGGAAATTTGAGTATCAAATTCCTCAGGACTATCATGTTCCTCACTGTGTAGGCAATCCGCACTGGCGAATTCCTAACTCCTCAGTGAGAACAAATTCCTCAGAGACCAGAAGAACTTCGTCTATGTCACTGAAGAATATGACTGGACTGTATGAGATTTCCAATGGCTTCACTCGAAGGGATTGGTAGGTGTAGGATTTTGAGTTGAGCATCACATGAAATTTTTTCCTTAGTATTTCCCCGACCCCCTTTAACAGTACGGTGTTTCCTATGACTCAAGAAAGAGAAAATGAAACTACGAAAACAAGAGTCTTCATGCTTCATGTTCCTCGAATGAATACCAAGTCTTCATGATTGCACCAATTTCTTCACTTTCAAAGTCTTCAGAAATCCAAAGTCTTCAATGGAAGAACTTCATTTTTAGGGGTCGACTTTCTCTGTAAATATCAAACTCCTCATAGACTTATAGACCTGTGTACACTCAAAAACACATTAGTCCCTTAACCTATAAGTCTCCAATACACCAAAATCACTAAGGGGCACTAGATGCACTTACATCTACATACCCTCGTACACCATAAGAGAAAGCGTTTCTTAACGCGGTTGATGTAGTCGAACGTCTTCGCGCTTCAACCGATCAGTACCGAACGCACGACACCTCCGCGTTCTGCACACGTTTAGCTCGGTGACGTCCCTCGCCTTCTTGATCCAGAAAGTTGTCGAGGTAGTAGATGAGTTCGTCAGCACGAAGGCGTGGTGACGGTGATGGTGAAGTGATCCTTGCAGGGCTTCGCCTAAGCACTACGAAGATATGACCATGGGAACAAAAGGTGGAGGGGGCGCTACACACAGCTAACAATTGTCCGGGGTGTGCTAGGAGGCGCCCCCACATATATATAGGTGGGAGGGAAATGGGAAAGGCCAGGAGGCGCCCCAAGTAGGACCGAATCTTACTTGGGTTCCTCCTAGGCCGGTTCCCCTTCCTTATTTATCGGAGGGGGAAGGAAAGATGAGGGAGGAGGGAAGGAAGGGGGAGGCCGAATCCCCCCTTTCCTTCTCCCTTCCCCTCTTTCCTTCTCCTCTGGTTCGGCCCATATGGGGGGCGCACTAGCCCCTGGTGGCTGGTGCGTTTCCCCTCTTGGCCCATTAGGCCCATATCTTTTGCCGGGGGTGCCCGGAACCCCTTCCGGTGACCCGATATGTACCCGGTACCCTCCGGAACACTTCCGATGTCCGAATACTATCGTCCTATATATCAATATTTACCCCTCGAACATTTTGACACTCCTCGTCATGTCCGTGATCTCATCTGGGGCTTCGAACAACATTGGGTCACCAAATCACATAACTCATATAATACAATATCGTCATCGAACGTTAAGCGTGCGGACCCTACGGGTTCGAGAACTATGTAGACATGACCGAGACACCTCTCCGGTCAATTACTAATAGCGGAACATGGATGCCCATATTGGCGCCTACATATTCTACGAAGATCTTTATCGGTCGAACCGTTATGACAACATATGTTATTCCCTTTGTCTGTCGGTATGCTACTTGCCCGAGATTCGATCGTCAGTATCTTCAGACCTAGTTCAATCTCGTTACCAGCAAGTCTCTTTACTCGTTCCGTAATACATCACCTCGTGACTAACTCCTTTGTTGTTTGCTTACAAGATTATGATGTGTATTAGCGAGAGGGCCCAGAGATACCTCTCCGATACTCAGAGTGACAAATCCTAATCTCGATATATGCCAACTCAACAAACACCTTCGGATATACTTGTAGAGCATCTTTATAATCACCCAGTTACGTTGTGACGTTTGATAGCACAAAAGGCATTCCTCCGGTATCCGGGATTTGCATAATCTCATAGTCAAAGGAATATGTATTTGACATGAAGAAAGCAATAACAATAAAACTGAATGATCATTATGCTAAGCTAATAGATGGGTCTTGTCCATCACATCATTCTCCTAATGATGTGATCCTGTTATCAAATGACAAATCATGTCCATGGTTAGGAAACCTTAACCATCTTTGATCAATGAGCTAGTCAAGTAGAGGCTCACTAGGGACACGGTGTTTGTTTATGTATTCACACATGTATTTAGGTTACCGATCAATACAATTCTAGCATGAATAATAAACCCTTATCATGAATAAGGAAATATAAATAACAACTTTATTATTGCCTCTAGGGAATATTTCCTTCAGTCTCCCACTTGCACTAGAGTCAATAATCTAGTTCACATCACCATGTGATTTATGACCCATAGTTCACATCGTCATGTGACCAACACCCAAAGAGTTTACTAGAGTCAGTAATCTAGTTCACATCACCATGTGATTAACACCCAAATAGTACTAAGGTGTGATCATGTTTTGATTGTGAGAGAGGTTTAGTCATCGGGTCTGTCGCATTCAGATCCGTATGTATTTTGTAAATTTCTGTGTCTACAATGCTCTGCATGGAGCTACTCTAGATAATTGCTCCCACTTTCAATATGTATCCAGATCGAGACTCAGAGTCATCCGTATCGGTGTCAAAGCTTGCATCGATGTAATTATTTATGATGAACTCTTTATCACCTCCATAACCGAGAAATATTTCCTTAATTCTCTTAGGTAACTAAGGATAATTTTGACCGATGTCTAGTGATCTACTCCTGGATCACTATTGTACCTGATAACCCACAAGTATAGGGGATCACAATAGTTTTCAAGGGTAGAGTATTCAACCCAAATTTATAGATTCGACACAAGGGGAGCCAAAGAATATTTGCAACTATTAGCAACTGAGTTGTCAATTCAGTCACACCTGGAGATTAATTATCTGCAGCAAAGTGATCAGTAGCACAGTAATATGATAGATTTGATAGTAGTTGTAGCAGCAACAGTAACGGTAACAGTGATAGCAATAGTTTGGTAGCAGTGACAATAGTAATAGCAGTAGTAGTAACTTAGCAAGATCAATATGTAGGAAAATCGTACGCATTGGATCGGCGATTTGTTGGATGATATTCATCATATAACAGTCATAACCTAGGGCGATACGGGACTAGCTCCAGTTCATAAATATAATGTAGGCATGTATTTCGTAAATAGTCATACATGCTTATGGAAAGAACTTGCATGACATCTCTGGTCCTACCCTCCCGTGGCAGCGGGGTCCTATTGGAAACTAAGGGATATTAAGGCCTCCTTTTAATAGAGAACCGGAAGAAAGCATTAACACACATTGAATACATGAACTCCTCAAACTACGGTCATCACTGGGAAGTGTCCCGACTATTGTCACTCCGGGGTTGCCGGATCATAACATGTAGTAGGTGACTATAACTTGCAAGATCGGATCTAGAACATGGATATAATGGTGATAACATAAACGGTTCAGATCTGAAATCATGGCACCCGGGCCCAAAGTGACAAGCATTAAGCATGGAAAAGTCATAGCAACATCAATCTCAGAACATAGTGGATACTAGGGATCAAGCCCTAACAAAACTAACTCGATTACATGATGAATCTCATCGAACTCCTCATCGACCAGTGAGCCTACGAAGGAATTACTCACTCCCGGTGGAGAGCATCATGGAATTGGCGATGGAGGAGGGTTAGTGATGATGAAGACAGAAGATCCCCCTCTCCGGAGCCCCAAATGGACTCAAGATCTGGCCTCCCGATGAAGAACATGAGGTGACTGCGGCTCCGTATCGTGAAACGAGATAATTCTTCCTCCCTGATTTTTTTTGGAAAAACAGGATTTTATAGCATCGGTTTCACGGTCTGTGGGGCCAGCAGGTGGGGACAACCCACCTGGGCGTGCCTGGAGGGGGTGGCGCACCCTGGTGGGTTGTGCCCACCCAGGTGCCCCCTTCCGGTGGTTCTTGGCTCCAGAAATCCTCTTTTATTGTGTAAAAAATCCCCGCAATGTTCTGTTCCAATCCGAGAACTTTTATTTCTGCACAAAAAACAACACCATGGTAGTTCTACTGAAAACATCGTAAGTCTGGGTTAGTTTCATTCAAATCATGCAAATTAGAGTCCAAAACAAGAGGAAAAATGTTAGAAAAAGTAGATACGATGGAGACGTATCAACTCCCCAAGCTTAAACCTTTGGTTGTCCTCAAGCAAATCAGTTGATAAACTGAAAGTGAAAAAGAAAAAACTTTTACGAACTCTTTTGCTCTTGTTTGCATAAATAAGCTTAAACAACACCCATGTTTTTAGCCAATATTATAACTAACCATGTCAACAATAACTCTTAAAAATTATATTAACTCATATCAATGACATAATCAACTAGGAGCAATAATAAGATATCTCAAACAGCAACACGTTGTCAAAACAACCATGATATAATATGACAATAGTGGTATCTCGCTAGCCCTTTCTGAGACCGCAAAACATAAATGCAGAGCACCTCCAAAGTTCAAACAACGACTAAACATTGTAATTCATGGTAAAAAAGATCCAGTCATGATGCACCCGACATTACCTACACACAATGCATGAGTATGACAACAACACTCTTAGGTTCTGGCGCTTATTTGAGAAAGTGATGACACAATATAAAAGTAAATAGATAGTCCCTTCGCAGAGGGAAGCAGTGATTTACAGAGGTGCCAGAGATCAAGTTTTTAAGACAGAGGTAAATGAAATTTTGAGAGGTGCACCCTTCTTGTTTACTTTGCGACCATCAGTTATCAATATCTTTCATGCTAAACACATTAGTGGCGGTTCCCAAGCGATAAAGTAAAGGTTATGACTCCGTAGGAGTTTTTGTTTGATTATTTGTAAGCTCTTTTCCTTTTGCAATTCGGAACTGGGAACCCCTATTAACGCCCCTTTCTCGTGCAAGACGAGTGAATAAACACTCAACCTGAGATTAATACGTTTAGCATGGAAGATACCGACTACCTCTTGTCACGCTATGAATGATCCAGGCACACAAAAAGGATATTTATTTGAAGTTTTTAGAGGTGGCACGTGCAAATTTACTTAGGACGGCAGGGTAATACCGCATATAGGTAGGTATGGTGGACTCATCTGGAATAATTTGGGTTCAAGGTGTTTGATGCACAAGCAGAATTCCTGCTTAGTACAGGCGAAGGCTAGCAAATAGGTTGAGAAGCGGCCAGCTAGAGAGCAACAACGGTCATGAACACACATTATGCATAAGTAACATTGGATACTAGCATGAGTAGGATATGAACACCATGAACATAAATATCATAGAGGCTATGTTGGTTTTGATTCAACTACATGCATGAACATGTGTCAAGTCAAGCCACTCACTGGTGCATGTCGGTCCTAAACAAATGGTTTTTAACCCCTTTCTGCGACGGCACTTGGAACCGTCGCCAAGTGAGTGTGGGCAATAGGGGGGGGTCCTTCCCACACGACCCAGAAACCGTCGGGGATATGCCCTCCTGGCACACACGTTCGGCAAAATGAGGTCATGTGCGACCGACGAGCACTCAAATACGGAAATACATATAGTAGAGCTAAAAAAATACAATTATATGACGAAATTGTTTCCAGTCGCAAGTACATCCCACACAACCAGTCCCCGCTAAATGTTTCCGTTCGTATGCACATCCCACACAGTCGCTCCAAGGAAAACGTTTCCGTTCACAGGTACATCACACACAATTTTTCCCGTTAAATCGTTCACGTTATTGAATGTATCACACACGGTCCATAGAAGGAACTGTGTGGCAAAGGCTGTCCATCACACACAGTTTTTATGTGGTAAACGTTTGTGCAAGGTGGCCTAACGCAAACAGTTTTCAAGAGAAAGTTGCTACCTCTTGAGCACTGCGTTGGTTTTCCCTTGAAGAGGAAAGGCTGATGCAGCAAATTAGCGTAAGTATTTCCCTCAGTTTTTGAGAACCAAGGTATCAATCCAGTAGGAGGCTACGCACGAGTCCCTCGCACCTACACAAAACAAATAAATCCTCGCAACCAACGCGATAAGGGGTTGTCAATCCCTACACGGTTACTAACGAGAGTGAGATATGATAAGATAATATTTTTGGTATTTTTATGATAAATATGCAAAGTAAAATAAAAGCAAAGTAAAAAGCAAAGGAAATAACTAAGTGTTGTAATATTAATATGATGGAAGATAGACTCGGGGGCCATAGGTTTCACTAGTGGCTTCTCTCAAGAGCATAAGTATTTTACGGTGGGTGAACAAATTACTGTTGAGCAATTGACAGAATTGAGCATAGTTATGAGAATATCTAGGTATGATCATGTATATAGGCATCATGTCCGAGACAAGTAGACCGACTCCTGCCTGCATCTACTACTATTACTCCACACATCGTCCGCTACCCAACATGCATCTAGAGTATTAAGTTCATAAGAACAGAGTAACGCTTTAAGCAAGATGACATGATGTAGAGGGATAAATTCATGCAATATGATAAAAACCCCATCTTGTTATCCTCCATGGCAACAATACAATACGTGCCTTGTTGCCCCTACTGTCACTGGGAAAGGACACCGCAAGATTGAACCCAACGCTAAGCACTTCTCCCATTGCAAGAAAGATCAATCTAGTAGGCCAAACCAAACTGATAATTCGAAGAGACTTGCAAAGATAACCAATCATACATAAAAGAATTCAGAGAAGATTCAAATATTGTTCATAGATAAACTTGATCATAAACCCACAATTCATCAGTCTCAACAAACACACCGCAAAAGAAGATTACATTGAATAGATCTCCACAAGAGAGGGGGAGAACTTTGTATTGAGATCCAAAAAGAGAGAAGAAGGCATCTAGCTAATAACTATGGACCCGAAGGTCTAAGGTAAACTACTCACACATCATCGGAGAGGCTATGGTGTTGATGTAGAAGCCCTCTGTGATTGATGCCCCCTCCGGTGGAGCTCCGGAACAGGCCCCAAGATGGGATCTCATGGATACAGAAAGTTACGGCGGCGGAATTAGGGTTTTTGCTCCTCTTCCGATTGTTTGGGGGTACGTAGGTATATATAGGAGGAAGGAGTACATTGGTGGAGCAACAGGGGACCCATGAGGGTGGAGGGCGCGCCTGGGGGGGGGGGGGTAGGCGCGCCCCCTACCTCGTGGCTTCCCTGTTGGTTGCTTGACGTAGGGTCCAAGTCTCCTGGATCATGTTCGTTCCCGAAAATCACGTTCCCGAAGGTTTCATTCCGTTTGATATTCTTTTTCTGTGAAACTCTGAAATAGGCAAAAAACAGCAATTCTGGGCTGGGCCTCTGGTTAATAGGTTAGTCCCAAAAATAATATAAAAATGAATAATAAAGCCCAATAATGTCCAAAACAGAAGATAATATAGCATGGAGCAATCAAAAATTATAGATACGTTGGAGACGTATTAAGCATCCCCAAGCTTAATTCCTGCTCGTCCTCGAGTAGGTAAATGATAAAAACAGAATTTTTGATGTGGAATGCTACTAGGCATAATTTCAATGTAATTCTTCTTAATTGTGGCATGAATATTTAGATCCGAAAGATTCAAGATAAAAGTTTAATATTGACATAGACATAATAATACTTCAAGCATACTAACTAAGCAATTATGTCTTCTCAAAATAACATGGCCAAAGAAAGTTCATCCCTACAAAATCATATAGTTTAGTCATGCTCCATTTTCATCACACAAGAATGCTCTCATCATGCACAACCCCGATGACAAGCCAAGCAATTGTTTCATACTTTAGTAATCTCAAACTTTATAAACCTTCACGCAATACATGAGCGTGAGCCATGGATATAGCACTATGGGTGGAATAGAGTATAGTGATGGGGGTTATGTGGAGAAGACAAAAAAGGAGAAAGTCTCACATCAAAGAGGCTACTCAATGAGCTATGGAGATGCCAATCTATTGATGTTAATGCAAGGAGTAGGGATTGCGATGCAACGGATGCACTAGAGCTATAAATGTATGAAAGCTCAACAAAATAAACTAGTGGGTGTGCATCCAACTTGCTTGCTCATGAAGACCTAGGGCACTTGAGGAGGCCCATTGTTGGAATATACAAGCCAAGTTCTATAATGAAAAATTCCCACTAGTACATGAAAGTGACAAAACAAGAGACTCTCTATCATGAAGATCATGGTGCTACTTTGAAGCACAAGTGTGGAAAAAAGGATAGTAGCATTGTCCCCTTTTTTGGGGCCTTTTTTGGCCTTTCTCTTTTTTTATTGGGACAATGCTCTATTAAATGATGATCATCACACTTCTATTTATTTACATCTCAATGATTACAACTCGATACTAGAACAAGATATGACTCTATATGAATGCCTCTGGCGGTGTACCGGGATATGCAATGAACCAAGAGTGACATGTATGAAAGAATTATGAACGGTGGCTTTGCCACAAATACTATGTCAACTACATGATCATGCTAAACAATATGACAATGATGAACGTGTCATGATAAACGGGATGGTGGATAGTTGCATGGCAATATATCTCGGAATGGCTATGGAAATGCCATAATAGGTAGGTATGGTGGCTGTTTTGAGGAAGATATAAGGAGGTTTATGTGTGAAAGAGCGTATCATATCATGGGGTTTGGATGCACCGACGAAGTTTGCACCAACTCTCAATGTGAGAAAGGGCAATGCACGGTACCGAAGAGGCTAGCAATGATGGAAAGGTGAGAGTGCGTATAATCCATGGACTCAACATTAGTCATAAAGAACTCACATACTTATTGCAAAAATCTACAAGTCATCAAAAACCAAGCACTACGCGCATGCTCCTAGGGGGATAGATTGGTAGGAAAATACCATTGCTCGTCCCCGACCGCCACTCATAAGGAGGACAATCAAAGAACACCTCATGTTTCAAATTTATTACATAACGTTTACCATACGTACATGCTATAGGACTTGCAAACTTCAACACAAGTATTTCTCAAATTCACAACTACTCAACTAGCACAACTTTAATATCACTACCTCCATATCTCAAAACAATCATCAATCATCAAACTTCTCTTAGTATTCAAAACACTCATAAGAAAGTTTTTACTAATCTTGAATACCTAGCATATTAGGATTATTTAAGCAAATTACCATGCTATTTAATACTCTCAAAATAATCTAAGTGAAGCATGAGAGATCAATAGTTTCTATAAAACAAATCCACTACCGTGCTCTAAAAGATATAAGTGAAGTACTAGAGCAAAACTATAACTCAAAAGATATAAGTGAAGCACATAGAGTATTCTAATAATTTGCGGATCATGTGTGTCTCTCTCAAAAGGTGTGTACAGCAAATATGATTGTGGTAAACTAAAAAGGAAAGACTCAAATCATGCAAGATGCTCCAAGCAAAACACATATCATGTGGTGAATAAAAATATAGCTCCAAGTAAAGTTACCGATGGAAGTAGACGAAAGAGGGGATGCCTTCCGGGGCATCCCCAAGCTTTGGCTTTTTGGTGTCCTTAGATTATCTTGGGGGTGCCATGGGAATCCCAAAGATTAGGCTCTTGCCACTCTTTGTTCTATAATCCATCAAATCCTTACCCAAAACTTAAAAACTTCACAACACAAAACTTAAAGTAGAAAATCTCGTGAGCTCCGTTAGGGAAAGAAAACAAAACACAACTTCAAGTTACTGCAATGAACTCATTCTTTATTTATATTGGTGTTAAACCTATTGTATTCCAACTTCTATATGGTTTATAAACTATTTTACTAGCCATAGATTCATCAAAATAAGCAAACAACACACGAAAAACAGAATCTGTCAAAAATAGAACAGTCTGTAGTAATCTGTAGCTAGCGCAAGATCTGGAACCCCAAAAATTCTAAAATAAATTGCTGGACGCGAGGAATTTATCTATTAATCACCTTCAAAAATAATTAACTAAATATCACTTTCCAAATAAAAATGGCAGCAGTTCTCGTGAGCGCTAAAGTTTCTGTTTTTTTACAGCAAGATTAACAAGACTTTCCCCAAGTCTTCCCAACGGTTCTACTTGGCACAAACACTAATTAAACACAAAAAACACAACCAAAACAGAGGCTAGATAAATTATTTATTACCAACAGGAGCAAAAATCAAGGAATAAAGATAAAATTGGGTTGCCTCCCAACAAGTGCTATCGTTTAACGCCCCTAGCTAGGCATAAAAAACAAGGATAGATCTAGGTATTGCCATCTTTGGTAGGCAATCCATAAGTGGCTCTCATAATAGATTCATAAGGTAATTTGATTTTATTTCTAGGAAAGTGTTCCATGCCTTTACTTAACGGAAATTGGAATCTAATATTTCCTTCCTTCATATCAATAATTGCACCAATCGTTCTAAGGAAAGGTCTACTAAGAATAATAGGACATGAAGGATTGCAATCTATGTCAAGAACAATAAAATCTACGGGAACATAGTTCCTATTTGAAAAATTAAAAACATCATTAATTCTTCCCATAGGTTTCTTAATAGTGGAACCCGCAAGGTGCAAGTTTAAAGAGCAATCATCAAAATCACGGAAACCTAACAAATCACACAAAGTTTTGGGAATAGTGGAAACACTAGCACCCAAATCACATAAAGCATAGCATTCCATTCATGATCTTTAATTTTAATTTTAATAGTTGGTTCCCACTCATCATAAAGTTTTCTAGGGATAGAAACTTCAAACTCAAGTTTTTCTTCATAATATTGCATCAAAGCATCAACGATATGTTTGGTAAAAGCTTTATTTTGGCTATAAGCATGAGGAGAATTTAGCACGAACTGCAACAAGGAAATACAATCTATGAAAGAGCAGATATCATAATTAAATTCCTTGAAATCCAAAATAGTAGGTTCATTAACATCTAGAGTTTTGATCTCTTCAATCCCACTTTTATCAAATTTAGCATCAAGATCTAAAAACTCCGAATTTTTGGAACGCCTTCTAGGTAAAGGTGGATCATATTAAGTCCCATCATTATCAAGATTCATATTGCAAAAAAAATATTTAATAGGGGACACATCAATAACTTTTAGATCTTCATCTTTATTATCATGGAAACTAGAAGAACACACTCTTATAAAGGAATCTTTCTTAGCACGCATCCTAGCGGTTCTTTCTTTGAACTCATCAATGGAAATTCTCATGGATTTGAGAGACTCATTGATATCATGATTAGGAGGAATAGATCTAAGTTTTAAAGAATCAACATCAAGAGAAATTCTATCAACGTTCCTAGCCAACTCATCAATCTTAAGCAATTTTTCTTCAATCAAAGCATTGAAATTCTTTTGAGAAGTAATAAATTCTTTAATATTAGATTCAAAATCAGAGGGAATCTTATTATAATTTCCATAAGAATTGTTGTAGGAATTACCATAATTATTAGAGGAATTACTAGGATAAGGCCTAGGATTAAAGTTTCCTCTATACGCGTTGTTACCAAAATTATTCCTACCAACAAAATTCACATCTATAGATTCATTATTATTCTCAATAAAAGTAGACAAAGGCATATCATTAGGATCAGAAGAAACACTCTTAGTAGAAAATAATTTCATAAGTTCATCCAACTTTCCACTCAAAACATTAATTTCTTCTATCGCATGCACTTTTTTATTAGTAGATCTTTCAGTGTGCCATTGAGAATAATTAACCATAATATTATCTAGGAGTTTAGTAGCTTCTCCTAAAGTGATTTCCATAAAAGTGCCTCCCGCGGCCGAATCTAAAAGATTTCTAGAAGCAAAATTCAATCCGGCATAAATTTTTTGTATAATCATCCACAAATTCAAACCATGTGTTGGGCAATTACGTATCATTAATTTCATCCTCTCCCAAGCTTGTGCAAAATGTTCATGATCAAGTTGCTTAAAATTCATAATATCGTTTCTAAGAGAGATTATCTTAGCGGGAGGAAAATACTTAGAGATAAAAGCATCTTTGCACTTATTCCAAGAATCAATACTATTTTTAGGCAAAGACGAAAACCAAGCTTTAGCACGATCTCTAAGCGAAAAAGGAAATAGCTTCAATTTAACAATATCATTGTCCACATCTTTCTTCTTTTGCATATCACACTAATCAACGAAGCTATTTAGATGGGTAGTGGCATCTTCACTGGGAAGGCCGGAAAACGGATCTTTCATGACAAGATTCAGCAAGGCAGCATTAATTTCACAAGATTCAACATCGGTAAGAGGAGCAATCGGAGTGCTAATAAAATCATTGTTGTTGGTATTGGTAAAGTCACACAATTTAGTGTTATCTTGAGCCATCGTGACAAGCAAGCAATCCAACACACAAGCAAATGAGGAATGGACAAAAAAGAGGCAAATAGAGAAAGAGAGGGAGGATAGAGAGAGAGGGCGAATAAAATGGCAATGGTGAAGTGGGGGAGAGGAAAACGAGAGGCAAATGGCAAACAATGAAATGCGGGAGATAAGGGTTTGTGATGGGTACTTGGTATGTTGAATTTTGCGTAGACCTCCCCGACAATGGTGCCAGAAATCCTTCTTGCTACCTCTTGAGCGTTGTGTTGGTTTTCCCTTGAAGAGGAAAGGGTGATGCAGCAAAGTAGCGTAAGTATTTCCCTTAGTTTTTGAGAACCAAGGTATCAATCCAGTAGGAGGCTACGCGCGAGTCCCTCGCACCTACACAAAACAAATAAATCCTCGCAACCAACACGATAAGGGGTTGTCAATACCTACACAGTCACTTACGAGAGTGAGATCTGATAGATATGATAAGATAATATTTTTGGTATTTTTATGATAAAGATGCAAAGTAAAATAAAATCAAAGTAAAAAGCAAAGGAAATAACTAAGTGTTGGAAGATTAATATGATGGAAGATAGACCCGGGGGCCATAGGTTTCACTAGTGGATTCTCTCAGGAGCATAAGTATTTTACGGTGGGTGAACAAATTTGTAACACCCCGGATGTAACTTTCCAAATTTGTACTCCAACTCTTGCCGTTTCCGGCATTAAGTTATATTTATTTTCTCGGGTTCGGGTCTTTGTCTCCGTGTGTTGTTATCGTTGTCATGCATCTCATATCATGTCATCATGTGCATTGCATTTGCATACGTGTTCATCTCATGCATTCGAGCATTTTCCCCGTTGTCCGTTTTGCATTCCGGCGCTTCGTTCTCCTCCGGTGGTCTTTTCTACCTTTCTTTCGTGTGTGGGCATTAAACATTTCCGGATTGGACCGAGACTTGCCAAGCGGCCTTGGTTTACTACCGGTAGACCGCCTGTCAAGTTTCGTATCATTTGGACTTCGTTTGATACTCCAACGGTTAACCGAGGGACCGAAAAGGCCTCGTGTGTGTTGCAGCCCAACACCCCTCCAATTTGGACCAAAACCCACCTAACTCTGCTCCATCGTCAAGAGCGTTCGATCACGATCGCGTGGCCGAAAACCGCACCTCATTTGGACTCTCCTAACTCCCTCTATGCCTATAAATAGACCCCTTCCCCGAAATCCGGATCCCCCCTCGTCCAAACCCTAGAAATCACCTCCGCGCCGGCCGGACACGTCCGCCGCCGCGCCCCAGCCTACCGCCGCCTGCCACCTGTCCCGCCGCCACCCGCGCCCGCTCCAGCCCGCTCCGGCCCGGGAAGAGCCCCCGCGGCCCATCCCGCCGCCGCCGCCGCACGGGAGCAGCCCGCCCGCGGTCGCCTCGCCGCGCCGCCTCCGCCGTTCCCCGCGCCGCCGCCCGGACTTGGCTGGCGCCTGAGCCGGCCGGAGCAGCCCGCTCGCCGGCGTGCACCTCCTCCGCCGCGGCCGGTCCGCGCCCCGCCGCCCGAGGAGCCGCCCCTCGTCACCGGCCGCCGTCTCCGCCGCCCCCCGGCTCCGGCCTCCTCCTCCGGCGAGCTCCGGCCTCCTCCCCGTCCTCAACTCCGGCGAACAGGGCCCGGCGTCGAACCTCGGGAGGCGCGCCTAGATCTGATCCGGTTGCTACAGTAACCCTAATTTTTTTTCGCGAGGTTGATTTTCTCCAAGTCCCAGAAATTCTCAGTTCAAGTGCTCATGTTCACGGCTCCGTAACTTTGCATCCGTAGCTCCGATTCATGCATATAGCATATCAAAATGTTCATCTCAGAGAGTACATCATTTCTTTCCATTGCGTCATTTTCATTTGAGATCATCTTGATGCCCGAAATGCTGTTAGAAGAGGGCTACTTGAGTTAATTGTCAGATCTGCTACTCCGTTTAGCACTTTTGTCATTTTTGCCATGATTATTGTGTGCATGATATGCCCGTGAGTTCTACATGTGTTTTGTTAAGGGTTTGTCATCTTTCCATAGGTGCAACCCATGTATTTTTAGGATGTGTATGGTGACTTGTGCAAGCTTGCAAAGTGGTGCACTTGCTAATTCTGTTTTCAGGGACTTAGTGATTTCACCAAGTCCTGGAGCTGTTTATCTCATGATGACATATGTTCATGTTGTTATCTAGTGATCCGTGCCTCTTTTGAGGATGATCAGTAAGGATGTTTTGTCAATATTGTAGTGGTCTATCCATCCATGTCTTTGTTTGCAATTGTGGAGCACCCTAGCTTGAGTCAATCGAGCTCTACTTTTGCTACTTTGTGAATCTGGGCAGATTGTCAACTTGTTTGCAATTTTTCCGGTGATGTTGTAGTTGATCCGTGCATGATATGCTATTGTTCTTGCCATGTATAGCTTGCATTTTGTGTGCTCTTAATGTATGTATGCTTGTCTTGCCATGAATTGCTCTGTAGTGAGTGCTTCGAGCTCGTAAACATGCCTACTTGAGTTATATTTCAGCATGTGTCAGTTTTCACGAAGTCTGAAAACTGATTATGTTTTTGCTATGTTCACATGCTTGCAATTGTATTTTCTGATCCCTTTTGGCTCAAGGTCACTAAGGGACTTTTGTTAATCTCTTTGAGTAGCTCCATTCCATGCTTTACTTTGCCATGTTCAGGTCCTGCAGCATACAGTTTTGTTGCTCCGAAGAGTGCTACCTGATCTGAAATTCCAGACAAGTGTTAATTTCACTAAGTCTGAGATCTGTTTGTCATATGCATTTTTGCCATGCTTGTTTGAATCTGTTAGTGGATGAATTGGCCGTAGCTCAGTGCTAGACTTTTGTTAAGAATCTTGTGTGCATCCCTGCCATGTATTTTGTTATCATGTTTGGGTGCTGTAGCATGTTCATTTCATTGCATTTAGATGCCTACTTCCTGTAAATCGCAGACCGGTGTCATATTTGAATCGCTTGCCATTTCCAAACCGTAACTCCGATTCCGGCGTTCTTTATATCGTTTTCAAGCGATTTCATCTCATCTTTCCAGTGGAACACTTGGTTTTCCAAGTTGAGGCCAGGTTCTTGCATATCCTGTCATATCTTGCATTTTGCATCCCGCATAGCATATCATCATTGCATCATATTGCTTGATCCTTGCACGTGATTGATTGTATCCTTGTTGCTTGTTTGTCTTGTTTGGGTAGAGCCGGGAGACGAGTTCGCTAACGAGGAGCCCGTTGAGTTTGCTTTCGAGGATCCAGTCAACTCTGACAACTGTGCAGGCAAGATGATCATACCCTCGAAATCACTACTATCTTTGCTATGCTAGTTTGCTCGCTCTTTTGCTATGCCAATGCTACGATGCCTACCACTTGCTTGCAAGCCTCCCAAATTGCCATGTCAAACCTCTAACCCACCATGTCCTAGCAAACCGTTGATTGGCTATGTTACCGCTTTGCTCAGCCCCTCTTATAGCGATTGTTAGCTGCAGGTGAAGATTGGAGGCCGTTCCTTGTTGGAACATTTATTTACTTGTTGGGATATCACTATATTGTTATGTTCTCTTAATGCATCTATATACTTGGTAAAGGGTGGAAGGCTCGGCCTCTCGCCTAGTGTTTTATTCCACTCTTGCCGCCCTAGTTTCCGTCATATCGGTGTTATGTTCCCGGATTTTGCGTTCCTTACGCGGTTGGGTTATAATGGGAACCCCTTGATAGTTCGCCTTGATTAAAGCTTTTCCAGCAATGCCCAACATTGGTTTTACCATTTGCCACCTAGCCTCTTTTTCCCTTGGGTTCTGCAGACTCAAGGGTCATCATTATTTTAACCCCCCCGGGCCAGTGCTCCTCTGAGTGTTGGTCCAAACCGTCAGCCGCCGGTGGCTACCAGGGGCAACTCTGGGCTGGCCTACCGGAAGTTTGGACAATCTGAGTGTGCCCTGAGAAAGAGATATGTGCAGCTCCTATCGGGATTTGTCGACACATTCGGGCGGTGTTGGTCTTGTTTTAACCTGTCGAATTGTCTTGAAGAACCGAGATACCGAGTCTAATCGGAACATCTTGGGAGGAGGTCTATTCCTTCGTTGACCGTGAGAGCTTGTCATGGGTTAAGTTGGGACTCCCCTGCAGGGACTGAACTTTCGAAAGCCGTGCCCGCGGTTATGGGCAGATGGGAATTTGTTAATGTCCGGTTGTAGATAACTTGAACCTTAACTTAATTAAAATGAATCAACTGAGTGTGTTATCGTGATGGCCTCTTCTCGGCGGAGTCCGGGAAGCGGACACGGTGTTGGAGTAATGTTTGCGCATGTTGCTCTCTAGTTTCTCGCTCGCGCTTTGCCTCCTCTTCTCGCTCTCTTTTGCGAATAAGTTAGCCACCATACTTGCTAGTCGCTTGCTGCAGCTCCACATATATTTTTACCTTGTCATACCTATAAGCTTAAATAGTCTTGATCGCGTGGGTGTGAGATTGCTGAGTCCCTGTGGCTCACAGATTACTATTACCCCAGATGCAGGGCCTGATGATTCCGCTCCCGCAGACGCGTATGAGCTCAAGTGGGAGTTCGACGAAGACTCTCAACATTACTATGTTTCCTTTCCCGATGATCAGTAGTGGTGCCCAGTTGGGGGTGAACGGGACCGTTGTCGCATGTTGGGTTCTCTTTTATTTTGGCGCCGTAGTCGGGCCATAAGTGTTTGGATGATGTAATGTTATTTATGTACTTGATTGACGTGGCGAGTGTAAGCCAACTATGTTATCTCCCCTTTATGATCTTTATTACATGGGATGTTTGTGAAGATTGCCTAACTTGCGACATATGCCTTCAATGCGATTATGCCTCTAAGTCGTGCCTCGACACGTGGGAGATATAGTCGCATCGAGGGTGTTACAAGTTGGTAATCAGAGCCTTCCCTGACCTTAGGAGCCCCATTGCTTGATCGTTTTTAGCGGCCGAGTTGTGTCTAGAAAAATGTTTTGAGTCATTTAGGAATTATATATCGGAGAGTTTAGGAATTATTTTTACTTCCCAGTCTCCTCATCGCTCTGGTAAGGCATCCTGACATAGAGTTTTGACTCTTCTCCTCTCAAATTTCACTAAATTTTTTTTAGGATCACGCGGGTATCTTGGAATTGTTCCGATGGTTTTATGATGAGAACATTGACTTGGTGCCTCCTGTCAGGGGTTTAGTGGAAGTGTCCCGGGGACTTGAGCTCTGAGGTGTTGTCATCATAATTTTATCGTTGCAGTTCTGGAATACCTGAGTTTAGTACGCCGACATCGAAAATCTCTTTTATGCAGTTCGTTGGTGAGATAACCTCGACGCCACCCAGTACTGGGGCGGGAGTTCGGGAGTATCGCCATAACTTGTATAACGGATGCTTTTCGAAGGTTGAGGTAGATGGTTTCCGAAGGTTTCTTGGTTATGTGTTGAAGGATGGATACAACTGGATGTAGGATTTGCTAGTTTGGGTGAGATATTATGCTTCCCCTGTATCCCCAACACCCGATTGCATAACTGGAAAGGTTCGGGAGTTTCATAGGTGGGAATTCTAGTAGCTCTAGTTCTTCTTCCACGGATATTGGTTTGAGATTGGGATTTCTTACCGATTATTCGTTCTTGATCCGTACCTTGTTGAATTATTTCTCTAACTTAATTCTACGTGGCTTCTCAATTTATGGATATGTGACCATTTCAAGAGGAATGCATTCGTTCATTTTGTTCGGATGTGAAGACTATATGTTGCAATTTTCATTCCATTGGATTCAGCTTCAATATTTATCTATCAATGTGCTAATGGACGTCAACCTCTTCAGGATGGCTCCTCCAACGCGCACGACTCCGAATCCTGATCCGCCACCACCTCCACCTCCTCCAGAGGCATGGCAAGCTGTAATGGCCGCAACCAATGCAAACACACAGTTGATCATGCAAATTCTTCAAGAGCGCAATCAAGGCAACCAAGGGAATCAAGGCAGTAATCAGAGTCACTTTGCTACACTCAACCAGTTTCTTGCTAACGGGCCAAAGTGTGACGCCCCCGATTTGACCGTACACTAATCATACACGCAAACGTGTACGATCAAGATCAGGGACTCACGGGAAGATATCACAACACAACTCTACAAATAAAATAAGTCATACAAGCATCATATTACAAGCCAGGGGCCTCGAAGGCTCGAATACAAGAGCTCGATCATAGACGAGTCAGCGGAAGCAACAATATCTGAGTACAGACATAAGTTAAACAAGTCTGCCTTAAGAAGGCTAGCACAAACTGGGATACAGGTCGAAAGAGGCGCAGGCCTCCTGCCTGGGATCCTCCTAACTACTCCTGGTCATCGTCAGCGGGCAGCACGTAGTAGTAGGCACCTCCGGTGTAGTAGGAGTCGTCGTCGACGGTGGCGTCTGGATCCTGGGCTCCAACATCTGGTTGCAACAACCAGGTAGAAGGGACAGGGGGAAAAGAGGGAGAAAGCAACCGTGAGTACTCATCCAAAGTACTCGCAAGCAAGGAGCTACACTACATATGCATGGGTAAATGTGTAAAGGGCCATATCGGTGGACTGAACTGCAGAAAGCCAGAATAAGAGGGGGATAGCTAATCCTGTCGAAGACTACGCTTCTGGCAGCCTCCGTCTTGCAGCATGTAGAAGAGAGTAGACTGAAGTCCTCCAAGTAGCATTGCATAGCATAATCCTACCCGACGATCCTCTCCTTGTCGCCCTGTTAGAGAGCGATCACCGGTTGTATCTGGCACTTGGAAGGGTGTGTTTTATTAAGTATCCGGTTCTAGTTGTCATAAGGTCAAGGTACAACTCCAAGTCGTCCTGTTACCAGAGATCACGGCTATTCAAATAGATTAACTTCCCTGCAGGGGTGCACCACATAACCCAACACGCTCGATCCCATTTGGCCGGACACACTTTCCTGGGTCATGCCCGGCCTCGGAAGATCAACACATCACAGCCCTACCTAGGCACAATAGAGAGGTCAGCACGCCGGTCTAAAGCCTATGGCGCAGGGGTCTGGGCCCATCGCCCATTGCACACCTGCACGTTGCGTACGCGGCCGGAAGGAGAACTAGCCCCCTTAATACAAGAGCAGGCTTACGGTCCAATCCGGCGCGTGCCACTCAGTCGCTGACGTCACGAAGGCTTCGGCTGATACCACGACGTCGAGTGCCCATAACTGTCCCCGCGTAGATGGTTAGTGCGTATAGGCCAGTAGCCAGACTCAGATCAAATACCAAGATCTCGTTAAGCGTGTTATTTTGAAATAACCGCGAACGCCGACCAGGCCCAGGCCCACCTCTCTCCTAGGTGGTCTCAACCTGCCCTGTCGCTTTGCCACAAAGATCCACACAGAGGGCCGTCGGGAAAGTATGTCCTTCCAGCCCCCAATTCGTGAATCAACTGCGGGTACTCCTCGAGCCAACCCGACTTTGGTCATCACATGTATCATGTATAAAGTATATAGTATATATCCGTGATCACCTCCCGAGTGATCACGGCCCGATAGTATAGCATGGCAGACGGACAAGAATGTAGGGCCACTGATGATAAACTAGCATCCTATACTAAGCATTAGGATTGCAGGTAAAGGTAACAACAGTAGTAGCAAGGACATGCTATGCATCAGGATAGGATGAACGGAAAGCAGTAACATGCTACACTACTCTGATGCAAGCAGTATAGAGAAGAGTAGGCGATATCTGGTGATCAAGGGGGGGGGGGCTTGCCTGGTTGCTCTGGCAAGAGAGAGGGGTCGTCAACACCGTAGTCGTACTGGGTAGCAGCGGCGTCGGTCTCGGTGTCTAGCGAGAGAAGAGGGGGAAGAAACAATAAATATAATGCAAACAAATGCATGACGATGCATGACATGACAAAGCGTGGTGCTAGGTGTGCCCTAACGCGGTACGAGGTGGTACCGGTGAAGGGGGAAAACATCCGGGAAAGTATCCCCGGTGTTTCGCGTTTTCGGGCAGAGTAGTCGGAGGGGGAAAGTTAGGAGTTCGATAGGTTAGGGAGGTGTGGCGGACGAACGGGTTGCGTATCCGGAATCGTCTCGTCGTTCTGAGCAACTTTCATGTACAAAGTATTTTCATCCGAGTTACGGATTAAAAGATATGATTTTCTAAAGATTTAAATCATTTTCTGATTTTAATTATATATTTAATTCCAACATTATCCAAAACAGTGTGTGGTGACGTAGGCATGACATCAGAGTGATGTCAGCAGGTAAACTGGTCGGTTGACCAGTCAAACCAGACAGGTGGGTCCAGTGGGACCCACATGTCATTGTCAAGGGCATTAACAGGGGGTTTAGACTAACTAAACAGGTTAATTAGAGGGTGGGACCCAGCAGTTAGTGAGAGAATAGGGTTTTAATTAGCTAACTATTTAGTTAACCAATTATTCTTTTTATTTATTTCGTTTATTGAAGTGGGGCCTATAGGTCAGTGAGATAGGGGCGGCCCAGTCAGCAGTTGACCCAGTCAACAGGTCAACAGGGGGCCCTGGGCCCACCAGTTAGTGGCCCAGGTGGTGGGACCCGTGGTGCCAGGTCAGCAGGGCCGGCCCTCGCCGCCGGCGACCAAAAGCACGGCGCAGACCCGCCGGAGTTCACCGGAAATTGCGCACAGGGCACGGATCCACGCGCGCCTGGGCTCGTTCGAACGAGCGCGCAGAGGCGCATCTAGTGGGGGCGGTGGCGTGGCCGGAGGAGGGCCGCAGCGTCACCGGTGACGAGCGGGGCGGACGCCGGCGTTCGGCCGCGAGAGGGAAACGGCGCTGCGGCACGGCAACAAGTACCCTAAACGGCCAGGAGGCCTCTACGGGCGCGTGCGAGCACGACAGGCATGAGCCCGAGACCAAATGGTCACCGGACGGTTGCCGGCGACGGGCGCGTGCGGCGATGCGTTCGGGCGTTCATCGAGCTAGGGGCTAGCGGCCACGGAGTAGTGCGCGAGCGGGTGCGTTGGGTTCCTGGGGGCACCAGGAACAAGATGCCGTGCTCAGGCGAGCACGACGGAGAGTACGGCCACGGCGGCGAGGCGAGCCGCGGCGACGGGCTCTCGGGTACTTCGGCGGCAGCTGGCTAGGGCGCACGAGAGAGAGAGAGGAGGGAGTAGGGGCTCACCGAGCGGCGCACACGGTGGCCCTTGGGGGTTTAGTAGCTGCAGGGGCGCGGCCGGAGTCGGTGAAGAACGGCGGCGGAGTTTGTCGGAGCAGAGGAAGACGAAGGCGGCGTCGGGGCGTTGCGGTGGCTCCGGTCTCCAACGGGGAGCACCAGTCGAAGCAGCGGACGACGGTGGCCCTTGGAGACACCGTGGGGCGGCGAGGTGGGCATGGTGGCCGTGGCTAGGCCGGAGCCATGGCGGCGGTGGCGCTCGGTTACGGAGGGGAACGAGGGGGGGAGCGTGGTGGATCTAAGGGGGAAGGCGCGGGGACCGAGGGGAGAGTGGGGCGAGTGGGAGGAGAGACCGAGGGGGCGCGGCGTGGCGACCTTATCCCCTCGTCATCGCCGGCGAGAGGGTGAGGCAGGGACGCGTCCCTGTTCCGACCCGGGTCGGGGGAACAGGGAAGGGAGGCGGCAGGGGGAGGCGGGCCGGTTCGGCCGGATGGGCCAGGTGGGTTAGCTGGGCCAGATGGCCCAGGGGGGTTTGGGGGGTTTTCCTTTCTCTTTCTTTTTTTCTTTTTTGTTTTATTTCATTTTAAAGTATTTAGTCTTTTACTAAAAATGTGTTTTCTGCACCATAATTACCTTTGTAATATTTGGCCTCCACCGAACATTTTTGTTTCAATTTTGAGAACTTTTATTGTCGACCTTAATTTTAAGTTTGAATTTGACGCAGTTTTGAATTATCCCGAGATTAGTAACAGTAATCGCAGATGACATGGCATCATTAGGAGAGTTTTACTGTAGCCAAATTATCCGGGCGTTACAAATCTCCTCCACTACAAGAAATCTCGTCCCGAGATTTAGGAGGTAGAAGGAAACAGTGCGGGGTATTCATCACGCAGGCGGTCCTCGCGTTCCCAAGTGGCTTCGTCTTCAGAGTGATTCGACCACTGGACTTTGAGGAATTTGATCGCCTTCTGACGTGTGCGGCGTTCAGCTTGGTCAAGAATGCGGACCGGATGCTCTTTATAAGAGAGGTCCTGTTGCAATTCGAGCACTTCATGATCCACCGCTCGGATTGGATCCTTGAAGCAACGGCGGAGTTGTGACACATGGAACACATCATGAACCTGTGAAAGGTTCGGCGGAAGCTCCAGTTGATATGCCACTTTTCCACGCCTTTCGAGAATAGTAAAGGGACCGATATAGCGAGGAGCTAGCTTGCCCTTGATCCCGAAGCGGTGAGCACCCTTCATTGGTGTAACTCGAAGATAAGCCTTTTCGCCAGGTTGATAGACCATGTCTTGGTGATGACGGTCATACTGACTTTTCTGACGTGACTGAGCAGTCTTGAGATTCTCGCGAATAATGCGAACTTGTTCTTCGGCCTGTTGGATAATATCCGGACCGAAGAGTGGACGTTCCCCAGTTTCTGACCAGTTCAGAGGGGTTCGACACTTTCATCCATATAGCACTTCGAAGGGGGACATCTTCAGACTAGCTTGATAGCTATTATTATAAGAGAACTCGGCATATGGACGAGATTCCTCCCATTTCTTGCCGAATGAGATTACACAAGCTCGAAGCATGTCTTCGAGAACTTGGTTGACACGTTCAACCTGTCCTTGCGACTGAGGATGAAACGCAGTACTGAACGACAGATGAGTTCCCATAGCTTCTTGGAAACTCGCCCAAAACCTTGAAGTGAATAAGCTGCCATGGTCTGAACTGATAACCAGTGGGATACCGTGAAGTGAAACAATTTTGGCCATGTAGAGAGTAGCAAGCTGACTAGCAGTGATTGTCTCTTTGACCGCCAGAAAATGGGCAACTTTGGAAAGTCGGTTAATGACGACAAGAATAGCATCATTACCTTTCTGCGATTTGGGAAATCCAGTGACGAAGTCCATTTCAACATGGTCCCACTTCCATTCAGGAATAGAGATAGGTTGCAGTGTTCCAGCAGGCTTTTGATGCTCTGCTTTGATACGGCGACAAACGTCACACTCAGCAACATAACGAGCAATGTCCTGCTTCATATTAGACCACCAGAATCTTTGATGAATATCCTGGTACATCTTTGTACTACCAGGATGGATGGACAGAGGCGTATCATGAGCTTCTTGCATAACCCTTTTAGTCTTATCCAGGTTTTTCTTCGAACATGGTACCACTAGGCGGCCTTTGAAATACAAGGCGCCATCGTCGGCGATAGTGAAGAATGAGGGCTTTCCTTCTGCTAGATGGCGTTTAATCTTATGGACTTCAGAGTCATAACCTTGAATAGTCTTTATACCAGCTACGAGATCTGGTATGACAGCCAGGGTATTTAGAGAACCCTTAGTAACAACAAGAAGATTCATCTTGCGGAACTCCGGGGGAGGGGGAGCGAGTGCTCCAGGAGGAACAATATGGAGGTTCAGCTTTCTAAATTCTTTGACAAGCGAGGGCTGAACTTTGTGAACCTGGAGGTGGTTGCAGTAAGACTTGCGGCTCAAGGCATCAGCCATTACATTAGCCTTGCCGGGGGTATATGATATACCCACGTCAAAGTCTGCAACAGTCTCCATCCATCTTTGCTGACGAAGGTTCAGATCTGGCTGAGTAAACAGATACTTCAGACTTTGGTGATCGGTGAAGATCTCGCAACGATTACCGAGAAGGTAGTGTCGCCACTGCTTCAGTGAATGAATGACAGCAGCAAGCTCGAGGTCGTGAACTGGGTAGTTTTCTTCGTGAGGGCGCAGTTGACGAGAGGCATAAGCAACCACTCTGCGCTCTTGCATTAGGACACAGCCTAATCCTTGACGGGAAGCGTCGCAGTAAATGACGAAGTCCTTCTTAGTATCAGGTGGAGCAAGCACGGGGGCAGAGGTCAACTTGTCTTTGAGCGCCTGAAAACTTTCCTGACACTTGTCTGTCCATTCGAACTTGACACCCTTATGCAACAGATTAGTCAGAGGCCTGGCAATCTTGGAGAAGTTCTCGACGAATCGACGGCAATAGCTGGCGAGACCGAGAAAACTTCGGACTTGCTTGACATTCTTCGGAGGAGTCCAATCGAGAATAGCCTGAACTCGTTCAGGGTTGACGGCAATACCATCCTTGGAGATGACATGCCCAAGATAGGTTACTTCGGGGAGCCAGAATTCACACTTGGAATACTTAGCATACAGTTGGTGCTCTCGAAGCTTTTCTAGCACCAGACGAAGATGTCCAGCATGTTCTTCCTTGTTCTTGGAAAATACAAGGATATCGTCCAGATAAACCACGACGAACTTGTCGAGGTAATCCATGAATATATAGTTCATCAGACGAGAGAAGGTGGCGGGAGCATTCGTTAAGCCAAATGACATGACGGTGTACTCGTATGATCCATACCGAGTCACGAAGGCAGTTTTTGGGATATCCTCTTCACGAACACGGATCTGGTGGTAGCCTAGCCTCAAATCAAGTTTGGAGAACACTGATGAGCCAGCCAGTTGATCATAAAGATCATTGATCCGAGGAAGAGGATATTTATTCTGAATGGTAGCTTGGTTTATAGGACGGTAGTCTTGGACTAATCGGTTTGTCCCATCCTTTTTCTTAACAAAGAGAGAAGGTGCTCCCCAAGGAGAGCAACTTGGGAGAATGAAACCTTTGACAAGAGATTTGTCGATTTCCTCCTTAAGCTCAATGAGTTCATGCGGCGGCATCTTATAGGGTCGTTTAGCTATAGGGGTGGTGCCGGGTTTCAAGTCGATGATGAACTCGATAGCTCTAGCAGGGGGAATCCCTGGAAGTTCTTCTGGGAAGACGTCTTGGAATTCACGAACGACGGGAATGTTTTCAATGCCCTCGAGTGGTGCAGCGTTCAACGCATTCAAGGCATAAAGTCGTGCCTCGGCGTTCTGAACTAGATGAGCTTGGTAAGCTATTATTTCGTCAGAAGGGTGTAGCAGATGGACGACCTTAGTGGCGCAAACTATAGAAGCAGTATGCGCTTTCAACCAATCCATTCCCAGAATGAGGTCGATGTTAGACGACTTCAGGATAATGGGAGAGGCATAGAATTCCAGCCCTTCAATTTCCACGGGGACAACGATGCCAACCAGTGAGGTTTGACATTGTCCCACGGGGTTTTTTACCAATACCGAAGTGTTCATCTCCCCACATTTAACGTCATGCTTGTATGCAAAATCTTCTGACATGAATGAATGCGATGCTCCTGAATCGAATAAAACAGATGCAGGTACTGAGTTTACGAGGAGTGTACCCATCACGGTAGTAGGCTGGTCTAGAACTTCATTGAGATCAACGTGGTTGGCATGAACATGACCATAAGACTTGGCATTGTTGTTGCGAGGCTGGTTGCTTCCACGGCCAGCTGTGGGGAGGGCCAGTTGATTCTGGTTCTGATTGCAATCCCTAGCACGGTGACCTGGCTGACCACACTTGTAGCAGAGGCCATTATTGGGAGTGGGAACAGGAGCTTGTGGTGGTGGAGCTGGAAGTCTTGGCTGCCTAGTTGGAGGAGCAGGTAGACGAGGTGCAGCATAGGTCTGCCTTGGGGCAGGTGCATTCGGCTGGTACATGCTGTTGGGAATCCATATCTTGCGCTTCTGCGAAGACGGGCCCGAAGATGAGCCCGTGTCACGGTTGCGCCTGTGAGAGCTCTGGTATTCCTGCAGACCAGTTTCGACATTGGTGGCTTTGTTCACCAGAGTGGCAAAATCAGCAAAGTCATGCACTAGAAGTGCGAGCTTGATGTCAGCTTGAAGGCCATCACGGAACTTCTCCTGTCTGCGTGCATCAGTTGCAATGTCCTCTTCAGCATAGCGGGACAAGTCCAGAAACTCCCGCTGGTAAGCTTCCACAGTTTTGTTGCCTTGGGTGAGGTTGCGGAACTCACGTTTCTTCCGGTCCATGACTCCCTGAGGAATGAAGCGAGCACGGGAGGCAGCTTGGAAGTCTAGCCAGGTGATGATTGTTCCAGCTGGCAGAGTACGCCTGTGGCTGTCCCACCATTGAGCTGCGGGTCCTTTCAGGAAGAAGGAAGCAAAGGTGACATAGCTGGCAGGGGCTACATCAGCAGACTCCATCTCATAGGTGATGTCACGGAGCCAGTCATCAGCATCCAGAGGCTGAGTCGAGCTGCGGTACACGGTTGGGTTGAGGCGCATGAAATCCTGCAGAGTCACTTGGGCTGGCTGCTGGTTCATATTGGGGCGAGGAAACTGAGCCATTATATTCTCCATGAACTGACGATTCAGCTCAAACTGTTGCATCATCCCAGCCATGTACTCAGGCGGTGGTGGGGCGTTGCCACCACGACCACGACCACCTGGTCTAACCATGCTGCTAATATTTAACAGGGGTAGTTCAGCATTGAGAAATTTGCAAAAACAAGAATAATTCATGATGAAACATGCATAACGAAAGCCGCACGATAGATACTACATAGTAGTCGGCATATCTTACAAAAGAGATCATGCATAGAGTTCGTTACACAGTGTTCAGTACATAGGCTAAGACATCATAGGCGGCACACAGGCTCGCGGCGAATGCATCTAACACTAATAAGCAAGTCTACGTCAGTCCCATGCGGTACTGCGAAGGTAGGTGTAGCCCGACAGCTGGTAGTGACGCGAAGGGAAGACCTCCACGCGAGTAGCCTGGGGTCCGCGAATACCCTGGTGCAGAACCCAATGCGCAGGTGGCAGGAGAGGGCCCAATGCAGGAGAGTAGCCTCCCACATCTGGCCAGCCGACGCCCTGGGGCATCACGGTCCGGGTAGGGTAGATCGCAGAACGCGACAGATCACCAGAGCGGACAGAGGGGTGCAACAGCGTCAGAGCACGATACAGGTGCTGACGGGTGGTGTACAACTCGTGGCGAAGATCTCGGTTAGCTCTATCCAGCCCATCAGCATGCAGAACCAGGTTCTGATGGTAGAAGGGCTCTCGGGTGACAGTGGAGTAGGCAGCAGTGTAGTATCCCTCCGCACCAACATCGGATGCGATAGCAATGTGCCTGAAGGGGGAGGTGTCCAACTCCTGATACTCTCCACGAAGACGTGTCAGAGTAGCATAAGCAGCATCGTGGACCGCCATATCGATAGTCACTCCAACACCATGAGCAGTGTGCAGCACAGTAGAGGAGTCATACTCCCGAGAGTAGAGGTGGACGATGGCACGGTACTGCTCTTGGTCGAAGTCCTGATACTCCTCATAGACGGTGTACTCAGGGTGCCAGCGATAACCCACATAGGTCATCATCTCAACCAACACAGCAGGTGATCCTGAGGCACCAATGGCCGTCGTGTGGCGCACGACCTGCCTCATGGGTTCCATCTGAAAACAAAGATGTTTTCACAGGAGTCAAATGACAATGTGGATAATGTTCAAATACTACTCTAAAGAATAACTAGGGCTTATCCAACTCTGGGGTGAACGTGGTCACGGGATCCTAGTGTTAGAGTTAGTAAAATCGTTTAACCCGAGTAGGAGAGAGTTCAGTGTCCCAGAGTAAGGATCGAGGAGTAAAAGAGCCTAATACCACCCAGATGGCGATGTGGGCCCGTAAGGCACACGACCATGTTAGTAAAAGTTTTTGTAATGTCTAGACTCAACTTCGGCCAAGGAGTTGGAAAGGGGGATTCCTACAGGCAGTCGGCTCTGATACCAACTTGTGACGCCCCCGATTTGACCGTACACTAATCATACACGCAAACGTGTACGATCAAGATCAGGGACTCACGGGAGGATATCACAACACAACTCTACAAATAAAATAAGTCATACAAGCATCATATTACAAGCCAGGGGCCTCGAAGGCTCGAATACAAGAGCTAGATCATAGACGAGTCAGCGGAAGCAACAATATCTGAGTACAGACATAAGTTAAACAAGTCTGCCTTAAGAAGGCTAGCACAAACTGGGATACAGGTCGAAAGAGGCGCATGCCTCCTGCCTGGGATCCTCCTAACTACTCCTGGTCATCGTCAGCGGGCAGCACGTAGTAGTAGGCACCTCCGGTGTAGTAGGAGTCGTCGTCGACGGTGGCGTCTGGATCCTGGGCTCCAACATCTGGTTGCGGCAACCAGGTAGAAGGGATAGGGGGAAAAGAGGGAGAAAGCAACCGTGAGTACTCATCCAAAGTACTCGCAAGCAAGGAGCTACACTACATATGCATGGGTAAATGTGTAAAGGGCCATATCGGTGGACTGAACTGTAGAAAGCCAGAATAAGAGGGGGATAGCTAATCCTGTCGAAGACTACGCTTCTGGCAGCCTCCGTCTTGCAGCATGTAGAAGAGAGTAGACTGAAGTCCTCCAAGTAGCATTGCATAGCATAATCCTACCCAGCGATCCTCTCCTCGTCGCCCTGTTAGAGAGCGATCACCGGTTGTATCTGGCACTTGGAAGGGTGTGTTTTATTAAGTATCCGGTTCTAGTTGTCATAAGGTCAAGGTACAACTCCAAGTCGTCCTGTTACCGAAGATCACGGCTATTCGAATAGATTAACTTCCCTGCAGGGGTGCACCACATAACCCAACACGCTCGATCCCATTTGGCCGGACACACTTTCCTGGGTCATGCCCGGCCTCGGAAGATCAACACGTCGCAGCCCTACCTAGGCACAATAGAGAGGTCAGCACGCCGGTCTAAAGCCTATGGCGCAGGGGTCTGGGCCCATCGCCCATTGCACACCTGCACGTTGTGTACGCGGCCGGAAGCAGAACTAGCCCCCTTAATACAAGAGCAGGCTTACGGTCCAATCCGGCGCGTGCCACTCAGTCGCTGACGTCATGAAGGCTTCGGCTGATACCACGACGTCGAGTGCCCATAACTGTCCCCGCGTAGATGGTTAGTGCGTATAGGCCAGTAGCCAGACTCAGATCAAATACCAAGATCTCGTTAAGCGTGTTATTTTGAAATAACCGCGAACGCCGACCAGGGCCAGGCCCACCTCTCTCCTAGGTGGTCTCAACCTGCCCTGTCGCTTCGCCACAAAGATCCACACAGAGGGCCGTCGGGAAAGTATGTCCTTCCAGCCCCCAATTCGTGAATCAACTGCGGGTACTCCTCGAGCCAACCCGACTTTGGTCATCACATGTATCATGTATAAAGTATATAGTATATATCTGTGATCACCTCCCGAGTGATCACGGCCCGATAGTATAGCATGGCAGACGGACAAGAATGTAGGGCCACTGATGATAAACTAGCATCCTATACTAAGCATTAGGATTGCAGGTAAAGGTAACAACAGTAGTAGCAAGGACAGGCTATGCATCAGGATAGGATGAACGGAAAGCAGTAACATGCTACACTACTCTAATGCAAGTAGTATAGAGAAGAGTAGGCGATATCTGGTGATCAAAGGGGGGGGCTTGCCTGGTTGCTCTGGCAAGAGAGAGGGGTCGTCAACACCGTAGTCGTACTGGGTAGCAGCGGCGTCGGTCTCGGTGTCTAGCGAGAGAAGAGGGGGAAGAAACAATAAATATAATGCAAACAAATGCATGACGATGCATGACATGACAAAGCGTGGTGCTAGGTGTGCCCTAACGCGGTACGAGGTGGTACCGGTGAAGGGGGAAAACATCCGGGAAAGTATCCCCGGTGTTTCGCGTTTTCGGGCAGAGTAGTCGGAGGGGGAAAGTTAGGAGTTCGATAGGTTAGGGAGGTGTGGCGGACGAACGGGTTGCGTATCCGGAATCGTCTCGTCGTTCTGAGCAACTTTCATGTACAAAGTATTTTCATCCGAGTTACAGATTAAAAGATATGATTTTCTAAAGATTTAAATCATTTTCTGATTTTAATTATATATTTAATTCCAACATTATCCAAAACAGTGTGTGGTGACGTAGGCATGACATCAGAGTGATGTCAGCAGGTAAACTGGTCGGTTGACCAGTCAAACCAGACAGGTGGGTCCAGTGGGACCCACATGTCATTGTCAAGGGCATTAACAGGGGGTTTAGACTAACTAAACAGGTTAATTAGAGGGTGGGACCCAGCAGTTAGTGAGAGAATAGGGTTTAAATTAGCTAACTATTTAGTTAACCAATTATTCTTTTTATTTATTTCGTTTATTGAAGTGGGGCCTATAGGTCAGTGAGATAGGGGCGGCCCAGTCAACAGGTCAACAGGGGGCCCTGGGCCCACCAGTCAGTGGCCCAGGTGGTGGGACCCGCGATGCCAGGTCAGCAGGGCCGGCCCTCGCCGCCGGCGACCAAAAGCACGGCGCAGACCCGCCGGAGTTCGCCGGAAATTGCGCATAGGGCACGGATCCGCGTGCGCCTGGGCTCGTTCGAACGAGCGCGCAGAGGCGCATCTAGTGGGGGCGGTGGCGTGGCCGGAGGAGGGCCACAGCGTCACCGGTGACGAGCGGGGCGGACGCCGGCGTTCGGCCGCGAGAGGGAAACGGCGCTGCGGCATGGCAGCAAGTACCCTAAACGGCCAGGAGGCCTCTACGGGCGCGTGCGAGCACGACAGGCATGAGCCCGGGACCAAATGGTCACCGGACGGCTGCCGGCGACGGGCGCGTGCGACGATGCGTTCGGGCGTTCATCGAGCTAGGGGCTAGCGGCCATGGAGCAGTGCGCAAGCGGGTGCGTTGGGTTCCTGGGGGCACCAGGAAGAAGATGCCGTGCTCAGGCAAGCACGACGGAGAGTACGGCCACGGCGGCGAGGCGATCCGCGGCGACGGGCTCTCGGGTACTTCGGCGGCAGCTGGCTAGGGTGCACGAGAGAGAGAGAGAGAGGAGGGAGCAGGGGCTCACCGAGCGGCGCACACGGTGGCCCTTGGGGGTTTAGTAGCTGCAGGGGCGCGGCCGGAGTCGGTGAAGAACGGCGGCGGAGTTTGTCAGAGCAGAGGAAGACGAAGGCGACGTCGGGGCGTTGCGGTGGCTCCGGTATCCAACGGGGAGCACCAGTCGAAGCAGCGGACGACGGCGGCCCTTGGAGACACCGTGGGGCGGCGAGGTGGGCACGGTGGCCGTGGCTAGGCCGGAGCCATGGCGGCGGTGGCGCTCGGTTACGGAGGGGAACGAGGGGGGAGCACGGTGGATCTAAGGGGGAAGGCGCGGGGACCGAGGGGAGAGTGGGGCGAGTGGGAGGAGAGACCAAGGGGGCGCGGCGTGGCGGCCTTATCCCCTCGTCGTCGCCGGCGAGAGGGTGAGGCGGGGACGCGCCCCTGTTCCGACCCGGGTCGGGGGAACAGGGAAGGGAGGCGGCAGGGGGAGGCGGGCCGGTTCGGCCGGATGGGCCAGGTGGGTTAGCTGGGCCAGATGGCCCAGGGGGGTTTGGGGGGGTTTTCCTTTCTCTTTCTTTTTTTCTTTTTTGTTTTATTTCATTTTAAAGTATTTAGTCTTTTACTAAAAATGTGTTTTCTGCACCATAATTACCTTTGTAATATTTGGCGTCCACCGAACATTTTTTGTTTCAATTTTGAAAACTTTTATTGTCGACCTTAATTTTAAGTTTGAATTTGACGCGTTTTCGAATTATCCCGAGATTAGTAGCAGTAATCGCAGATGACATGGCATCATTAGGAGAGTTTTACTGTAGCCAAATTATCCGGGCGTTACACAAAGACTTTCAGTAATTGTGTTGAGGCAACCAATGCTGACGATTGGCTTGTGGATCTGTGTAAGCATTTCGAGTGCAGTAACGTCAGGCCTGAGGACTTTGTCAAGTTCGCTTCCTTCCAACTCAAAGATCAGGCTGCAGAATGGTTCCAGCAGTACAAGGACTCCAGAGGTGGATGTGTTATCACTTGGGATGATTTCCGTCAAGATTTCCGAGCTCATCATATTCCCCAGAGCGTGGTTGAAAGCAAGCGTGAGGAATTCCGCAATCTGAAGCAAGGCTCTTTGTCTGTCTATGACTACAACAAGTTGTTCCAGAAGCTCGCCCGTTTTGCCAAGCAGGACGTCCCTAATGAGAAGAGCATGATATATCAGTTCAGGGGTGGTCTCAGAGAAGATATTCAACTCGCTCTTGTCCTCTTTGAGCCCTTGAGATACGATGAGTTCTACAACATGGCACTGAAGCAAGAGGCTGCTCAGTTGAGGTGTGATGCTTCCAAGAAGCGAGCCAGAGATGTTACTCGTTCTTCCTCTACTCAAGTGGCCAAGCAGCAGAAGTTTTGGCTTCCTCCTCCTCCGTTCCGTTAGCCGTATCAGCAGAAGAGCAAAGGTGGCAGTGGTTCTTCCCACCCACCCAACCCTGGCTTTCAGAACAAGACTTCGTCTCAACCTCCAAGATCGAGTGCTCTGTATCACCGTCCGCTTTCAGAGGTCACATGCAACAAGTGCCAACAGAAGGGTCACTATGCCAACAAGTGTTTCAACCAGAGGCGTCTTCCTCCTCCTCCTCCTCCTGTCAGATCGGCAAGTACAGCTGTGGTCAAGCATAACCCCAAGCATGCCAAGGTCAACTTAATGAATGCAGCTCAGGCAGAGGACTCGTCAGATGTCATCATGGGTAACCTTCCTGTTAACGATGTTCCTGCAAAAGTTCTTTTTGACACTGGTGCATCGCATTGCTTCATCTCGAAACCTTTAGCATCTAAGCATGAGTTGACTTCCCAAGTTATGCATAAACCGTTAGCAGTTGTCTCTCCGGGTAAATGTTTGCTTGCTAATCACGAGATTCCGGATATTTCTATCACATTGGGCGATTACAAGTTTCTTTCTTCTCCTATGGTGCTTGGTAACTCATATATTGATCTTATTCTCGGAATGGATTGGCTTTCTAAGCACAAGGCTCAGCTTGATTGTGCAGCCAGGCAGATTCAATTGACTCATTCGTCTGAGGATGTAATTGTCTTTGCCGCTCGGGATAATACCATCCGTCTATTTTCTCTCAATGAGAAGGGTGAATTGGATGCCATCTCGCAAATTCCAGTCGTTTGCGAATATCAAGACGTCTTTCCAGAAGAGCTTCCAGGAATGCCTCCGCACCGGCTAGTTGAATTCGTTATTGATCTTGAGCCTGACACGGAACCTGTGTGCAAACGTCCTTACAAGCTCGGACCTGAAGAGTTGAAGGAGCTGAAGAAGCAACTCGATATTCAAGAGAAAATGGGTCTCATCCGGCCTAGTTCTTCTCCGTGGGGTTGTGGTGTTCTTTTTGTGAAGAAGAAGGATGGAACGGACCGACTTTGTGTTGATTACCATCCAGTGAACAAGAAGACCATCAAGAACAAATACCCACTTCCCAACATCAATGAGCTGTTCAAACAACTCAAAGGTGCTCAAGTATTCTCCAAGCTTGATCTCCGCATGGGTTATCATCAGATTCGTATTCGTGAGCAAGATATTCCCAAGACGGCGTTCAGGACAAGCTTTGGTTCATATGAATACACTGTCATGTCTTTTGGCCTCGTCAACGCTCCTCCGACGTTCTCTCGCATGATGAACTTCATCTTCAACGCCTACACCAATGACTTTGTTTTGGTCTATCTCGACGACATTCTGGTTTTCTCGAAGAACAAGGAAGATCATGCCAAGCATTTGCGTTTGGTTCTTGATAAGCTCAGGGAACACAAGTTCTACGCCAAGTTCTCCAAGTGTGAATTTTGGCTTGATGAGGTTCTTTATCTTGGTCATATCATCTCTGCCAAGGGCATTGCCGTGAATCCTGAGAAGGTGTCTGCAATTGTGAATTGGGAACCTCCTCAGAACGTGAAGCAACTCCGTAGCTTCCTCAGTCTCGCAAGCTATTGCCGAAGATTCGTTGAAAACTTTTCCAAGATCGCGAAGCCTCTCTCAAATCTTCTCTAGAAGCACGTCAAGTACGTTTGGTCTCCGGAGTGTGATATTGCTTTCAACACTTTGAAAGAGAAATTGATCACTGCTCCAGTTCTGACTCCGCCTGATGAATCCAAGCCGTACGAGGTCTTTTGTGATGCCTCTCTCCAAGGTCTTGGCGCAGTATTGATGCAAGAGAAGAAAGTTGTTGCTTATACCTCTCGCCAGTTGAAGCCTAATGAGAAGAACTACCCCACTCATGATCTCGAGTTGGCGGCAGTTGTGCATGCTCTTTTGACTTGGAGACATCTTCTATTGGGAAGAAAAGTGGACATTTTCACTGATCACAAGAGTCTCAAGTACATCTTCACTCAGCCTAATCTCAACCTCAGGAAAACTCGATGGGTCGAAATGATTCAAGAGTATAATCCGAGTATCGAGTATACTCCAGGCAAGGCCAATGTGATTGCTGATGCATTGAGCAGGAAAGCTTACTGCAACAGTCTGATTCTCAAGCCTTATCAACCCGAGCTTTGTGAAGCTTTCCGCAAACTTAACCTGCAAGTTGTTCCTCAAGGTTTCCTCGCCAACCTTCAAGTCTCTCCTACCTTAGAAGACCAGATTCGCCAAGCCCAGCTTCTTGATGCTATGGTGAAAAAGGTGAAGATTGGGATTGCCAAGAGTCAACCCAAGTACAAGTGCTACCGCCTTGATGACAAGGACACTCTCTTCTTCGAGGATCGTCTTGTTGTACCCAAAGGTGACCTCCGTAAAGTGATCATGAACGAGGCTCACAATTCTCTCCTCTCCATCCACCCTGGGAGCACGAAGATGTATCATGACCTCAAGCAGGCTTATTGGTGGACTCGAATGAAGCGCGAGTTTGCTCAATTCGTGAATGAATGTGATGTCTGCAGAAGAGTGAAGGCAGAACACCAAAGGCCAGCTGGTCTCCTCCAACCTCTTGCCATTCCAGAATGGAAGTTTGACCACATTGAAATGGACTTCATGACTGGGTTTCCTAAGTCCAAGCGTGGCAATGATGCTATATTCGTTGTCATCGACAAACTCACCAAAGTGGCTCACTTTCTGCCTATTAAAGAGTCAATCACTGCAGCTCAATTGGCGGAACTCTATACCTCTCGTATTGTCTCTCTGCACGGTATTCCACAAGTGATCTCTTCAGACCGTGGCAGCATCTTTACCTCGAAGTTTTGGGATTCTTTTCAGAAGGCCATGGGCACGAACATCCGCTTCAGCACAGCTTTCCATCCTCAAACTAGCGGTCAAGTCGAGCGTGTCAACCGGATTCTTGAAGATATGCTCAGGGCTTGTGTGATCTCCTTCGGCTTGAAGTGGGAGGATTGTCTTCCTTATGCTGAATTCTCCTACAACAACAGTTTTCAAGGAAGTTCGGGCAAGGCCCCATTTGAAATTCTGTATGGCAGGAAGTGCCGTACCCCTCTCAACTGGTCTGAAACCGGTGAATGTCAGCTTTTGGGTAATGACTTAATCACAGAGGCAGAAGAAATGTGCAAAGTCATTCGTGATAACCTCAAAGCAGCCCAATCCTGCCAGAAGAGCTACTATGATAGTAAGCACCATGATTTGGCTTTCGAGATCGGAGATCATGTTTACCTCCGTGTCTCTCCTATGAAAGGTACGTGGGACCTTTCAAGATTGTCAGCAAGAGAGGCGACCTCGCCTATCAACTCGAGCTTCCTTCAAACTTTGCAAATGTTCATGACGTGTTCCATGTCTCTCAACTTCGAAAGTGCTTCAAGACTCCTGACCGTACCATCAACTTCGAGGACATTGAGCTCCAAGAAGATCTCTCTTATCGTGAGCACCCAGTTGCTATTCTTGAAGAGACTGAACGCAAGACTCGCAACAAGTCAATCAAATTTCTCAAAGTCAAGTGGTCACACCATTCCGACCGTGAAGCTACCTGGGAATGCGAGGATCACCTCCGTTCTGAGTACCCGGCGTTCTTTCAGTCCTAGATCTCAGGACGAGATCCTTTCGTAGTGGTGGAGTGTTGTAACACCCCGGATGTAACTTTCCAAATTTGTACTCCAACTCTTGCCGTTTCCGGCGTTAAGTTATATTTATTTTCTCGGGTTTGGTTCTTTGTCTCCGTGTGTTGTTATCGTTGTCATGCATCTCATATCATGTCATCACGTGCATTGCATTTGCATACGTGTTCGTCTCATGCATTCGAGCATTTTCCCCGTTGTCCGTTTTGCATTCCGGCGCTTCGTTCTCCTCCGGTGGTCATTTCTACCTTTCTTTCGTGTGTGGGGATTAAATATTTCCGGATTGGAACGAGACTTGCCAAGTGGCCTTGGTTTACTACCGGTAGATCGCCTGTCAAGTTTCATATCATTTGGACTTCGTTTGATACTTCAACGGTTAACCGAGGGACCGAAAAGGCCTCGTGTGTGTTGCAGCCCAACACCCCTCCAATTTGGCCCAAAACCCACCTAACTCTGCTCCATCATCTAGAGCGTTCGATCACGATCGCGTGGCCGAAAACCGCACCTCATTTGGACTCTCCTAGCTCCCTCTATGCCTATAAATAGACCCCTTCCCCGAAATCCGGACCCCCCCTCGTCCAAACCCTAGAAATCACCGGCCGGACACGTCCGCCGCCGTGCCCCAGCCTACCGCCGCCACCAGCGCCCGCTCCAGCCCGCTCCGGCCCGGGGAGAGCCCCCGCGGCCCATCCCGCCGCCGCCGCCGCACGGGAGTAGCCCGCCCGCGGTCGCCTCGCCGCGCCGCCTCCGCCGTTCCCCGCGCCGCCGCCCGAACTTGGCCGGCGCCCGCGCTGGCCGGAGCAGCCCACTCACCGGCGTGCACTTCCTCCGCCGCGGCCGGTCCGCGCCCCGCCGCCCGAGGAGCCGCCCCTCGTCGCCGGCTGCCGTCTCCGCTGCCCCCCAGGCTCCGGCCTCCTCCTCCGGCGAGCTCCGGCCTCCTCCCCGTCCTCAACTCTGGCGAACAGGGCCCGGCGTCGAACCTCGGGAGGCGCGCCCAGATCTGATCCGGTTGCTACAGTAACCCTAATTTTTTTCGCGAGGTTGATTTTCTCTAAGTCCCAGAAATTCTCAGTTCAAGTGCTCATGTTCACGGCTCCGTAACTTTGCATCCGTAGCTCCGATTCATGCATATAGCATATCAAAATGTTCATCTCAGAGATTACATCATTTCTTTCCATTGCATCATTTTTATTTGAGTTCATCTTGATGCCCGAAATGCTGTTAGAAGAGGGCTACTTGAGTTAATTGTCAGATCTGCTACTCCGTTTAGCACATTTGTCATTTTTGCCATGATTATTGTGTGCATGATATGCCCATGAGTTCTACATGTGTTTTGTTAAGGGTTTTGTCATCTTTCCAGAGGTGCAACCCATGTATTTTTAGGATGTGTATGGTGACTTGTGCAAGCTTGCAAAGTGGTGCACTTGCTAATTCTGTTTTCAGGGACTTAGTGATTTCACCAAGTCCTGGAGCTGTTTATCTCATGATGCCATATGTTCATGTTGTTACCTAGTGATCCGTGCCTCTTTTGAGGATGATCAGTAAGGATGTTTTGTTAATATTGTAGTGGTCTATCCATCCATGTCTTTGTTTGCAATTGTGGAGCACCCTAGCTTGAGTCAATCGAGCTCTACTTTTGCTACTTTGTGAATCTGGGCAGATTGTCAACTTGTTTGCAATTTTTCCGGTGATGTTGTAGTTGATCCGTGCATGATATGCTATTGTTCTTGCCATGTATAGCTTGCATTTTGTGTGCTCTTAATGTATGTATGCTTGTCTTGCCATGAATTGCTCTGTAGTGAGTGCTTCGAGCTCATAAACATGCCTACTTGAGTTATATTTCAGCATGTGTCAGTTTTCACAAAGTCTGAAAACTGATTATGTTTTTGCTATGTTCACATGCTTGCAATTGTATTTTCTGATCCCTTTTGGCTCAAGGTCACTAAGGGACTTTTGTTAAGCTCTTTGAGTAGCTCCATTCCATGCTTTACTTTGCCATGTTCAGGTCCTGCAGCATACAGTTTTGTTGCTCCGAAGAGTGCTACCTGATCTGAAATTCCAGACAAGTGTTAATTTCACTAAGTCTGAGATCTGTTTGTCATATGCATTTTTGCCATGCTTGTTTGAATCTGTTAGTGGATGAATTGGCCGTAGCTCAGTGCTAGACTTTTGTTAAGAATCTTTTGTGCATCCCTGCCATGTATTTTGTTATCATGTTTGGGTGCTGTAGCATGTTCATTTCATTGCATTTAGATGCCTACTTGCTGTAAATCGCAGACCGGTGTCCTATTTGAATCGCTTGCCATTTCCAAACCGTAACTCCGATTCCGGCGTTCTTTATATCGTTTTCAAGCGATTTCATCTCATATTTCCAGTGGAACACTTGGTTTTCCAAGTTGAGGCCAGGTTCTTGCATATCCTGTCATATCTTGCATTTTGCATCCCGCATAGCATATCATCATTGCATCATATTGCTTGATCCTTGCACGTGATTGATTGTATCCTTGTTGCTTGTTTGTCTTGTTTGGGTAGAGCCAGGAGACGAGTTCGCTAACGAGGAGCCCGTTGAGTTTGCTTTCGAGGATCCAGTCAACTCTGACAACTGTGCAGGCAAGATGATCATACCCTCGAAATCACTACTATCTTTGCTATGCTAGTTTGCTCGCTCTTTTGCTATGCCAATGCTACGATGCCTACCACTTGCTTGCAAGCCTCCCAAATTGCCACGTCAAACCTCTAACCCACCATGTCCTAGCAAACCGTTGATTGGCTATATTACCGCTTTGCTCAGCCCCTCTTATAGCGATTGTTAGCTGCAGGTGAAGATTGGAGGCCGTTCCTTGTTGGAACATTTATTTACTTGTTGGGATATCACTATATTGTTATGTTCTCTTAATGCATCTATATACTTGGTAAAGGGTGGAAGTCTCGGCCTCTCGCCTAGTGTTCTGTTCCACTCTTGCCGCCCTAGTTTCCGTCATATCGGTGTTATGTTCCCGGATTTTGCGTTCCTTACGCGGTTGGGTTATAATGGGAACCCCTTGATAGTTCGCCTTGATTAAAGCTTTTCCAGCAATGCCCAACATTGGTTTTACCATTTGTCACCTAGCCTCTTTTTCCCTTGGGTTCTGCAGACTCAAGGGTCATCATTATTTTAACCCCCCGAGCCAGTGCTCCTCTGAGTGTTGGTCCAAACCGTCAGCCGCCGGTGGCTACCAGGGGCAACTCTGGGCTGGCCTACCGGAAGTTTGGACAATCTGAGTGTGCCCTGAGAAAGAGATATGTGCAGCTCCTATCGGGATTTGTCAGCACATTCGGGCGGTGTTGCTGGTCTTGTTTTAACCTCTCGAATTATCTTGAAGAACCGAGATACCGAGTCTGATTGGAACGTCTTGGGAGGAGGTCTATTCCTTCGTTGACCGTGAGAGCTTGTCATGGGTTAAGTTGGGACTCCCCTGCAGGGATTGAACTTTCGAAAGCCATGCCCGCGGTTATGGGCAGATGGGAATTTGTTAATGTCCGGTTGTAGATAACTTGAACCTTAACTTAATTAAAATGAATCAACTGAGTGTGTTACCGTGATGGCCTCTTCTCGGCGGAGTCCGGGAAGCGGACACGGTGTTGGAGTAATGTTTGCGCAGGTTGCTCTCTAGTTTCTCACTTGCGCTTTGCCTCCTCTTCTCGCTCTCTTTTGCGAATAAGTTAGCCACCATACTTGCTAGTCGCTTGCTGCAGCTCCACATATATTTTTACCTTGTCATACCTATAAGATTAAATAGTCTTGATCGCGAGGGTGCGAGATTGCTGAGTCCCTGTGGCTCACAGATTACTATTACCCCAGATGCAGGGCCTGATGATTCTGCTCCAGCAGACGCGTATGAGCTCAAGTGGGAGTTCGACGAAGACTCTCAACGTTACTATGTTTCCTTTCCCGATGATCAGTAGTGGTGCCCAGTTGGGGGTGAACGGGACCGTTGTCGCATGTTGGGTTCTCTTTTATTTTGGCACCGTAGTCGGGCCATGAGTGTTTGGATGATGTAATGTTATTTATGTACTTGATTGACGTGGCGAGTGTAAGCCAACTATGTTATCTCCCCTTTATGATCTTTATTACATGGGATGTTTGTGAAGATTGCCTAACTTGCGACATATGCCTTCAATGCGATTATGCCTCTAAGTTGTGCCTCGACACGTGGGAGATATAGTCGCATCGAGGGTGTTACAAAATTACTGTTGAGCAATTGACAGAATTGAGCATAGTTATGAGAATATCTAGGTATGATCATGTATATAGGCATCACATCCGAGACAAGTAGACCGACTCCTGCCTGCATCTACTACTATTACTCCACACATCGACCGCTATCCAACATGCATCTAGAGTACTAAGTTCATAAGAATAGAGTAACGCTTTAAGCAAGATGACATGATGTAGAGGGATAAATTCATGCAATATGATAAAAACCCCATCTTGTTATCCTCGATGGCAGCAATACAATACGTGCCTTGCTGCCCCTACTATCACTGGGAAAGGACACCGCTAGATTGAACCCAAAGCTAAGCACTTCTCCCATTGCAAGAAAGATCAATCTAGTAGGCCAAACCAAACTGATAATTCGAAGAGACTTGCAAAGATAACCAATAATACATAAACGAATTCAGAGAAGATTCAAATATTGTTCATAGATAAACTTGATCATAAACCCACAATTCATCGGTCTCAACAAACACACCGCAAAAGAAGATTACATCGAATAGATCTCCACAAGAGAGGCGGAGAACTTTGTATTGAGATCCAAAAAGAGAGAAGAAGCCATCTAGCTAATAACTATGGACCCGAAGGTCTGAGGTAAACTACTCACACATCATCGGAGAGGCTATGGTGTTGATGTAGAAGCCCTCCATGATCGATGCCCCCTTCGGCGGAGCTCCGGAACAGGCCCCAAGATGGGATCTCGTGGATACAGAAAGTTACGACGGTGGAATTAGGGTTTTTGCTCCTCTTCTGATCGTTTGGGGGCACGTAGGTGTATATAGGAGGAAGGAGTATGTCGGTGCAGCAACAGGGGGCCCACGAGGGTGGAGGGCGTGCCTGGGGGGGGGGGGGGGTAGGCGCGCCCCTACCTCATGGCTTCCTTGTTGGTTACTTGACGTAGGGTCCAAGTCTCCTGGATCATGTTCATTCCGAAAATCACGTTCCCTAAGGTTTCATTCCATTTGGACTCCGTTTGATATTCTTTTTCTGCAAAACTCTGAAATAGGCAAAAACAACAATTCTGGGCTGGGCCTCCGGTTAATAGGTTAGTCCCAAAAATAATATAAAAGTGAATAATAAGGCCCAATAATGTCCAGAACAGAAGATAATATAGCATGGAGTAATCAAAAATTATAGATACTTTGGAGACGTATTAAAAGTCATGTGTGATTGTTCATTGATCCAACACATTTTATTCCTAGAAACTGTGTGCGTTGCTTGAGGTCATCGCCAACGGTATTTTCTCAACAACCGTTTGCAATAGCAAAACACAATTAACAGGCTAATTCGCCATTAGTAGGCTAATTATCCAATTATTCATAATCCATTTATTAATCTAATTGACATTTCATATTAAGCACACAATATATTTCATTTCCATATTAAGGAAGCAGAATTTCATGATTGAAATACATTAGAGTACAACATGATATAGCTTCAGCACTCAGCTACCCCATTACACAACTGCACCAGCAGCAAGTTCCACATGCAACATGTAGAACCTTTCGAAATCAGCATCATAGATGGTATATAGATAGATGCATCTCATATGGACAATTGCTAAAGCGGAAGGTGAATATTGAGCCTTCATTCATGTTGAAGTTCTTTGCAACTTTAGGCCAGTGCCTGTGGATGATTGACCGTCCGTCCTTCGTCCTCTTCAGGAACACTTCAATATTGAACCGTGGGTGTTGTATTAAAACCTTCCTCGCCTTCTGACCATAGAGGTGGTTTGAGAGGTAATCATCAGTGAACTGCTTTGAAAAGGCCTGAAAACAAGGATGTGCATAAATATCTTCTCTATATTGGAAATGGGGCAAAGGAATAAAAAAAGGCAAGGTATAATAGTTAGTACCATCTTGTAGTGAACTGATGTCTTCTTCATTATGCAGACAAAGATCTTGTTGTTTTTTGTCGCTAATTTCTTTATCCTAAAAATCTTTCCAAGTTTCTTGATTGATTGATATTCATGGACAACACATTTCCCCATATGCAAAAAGGGTCGAACAGTAAGGGTTCGCATGCTATCAGTAAAATATGTTGATGAAAAATAAGCACATTGCAGGTTCGTCAGATTAATTGAAGCCACACGGAAAACCCACTTACCCAAACCAAGCATGATTAAGAACTAGGAAATATAGCACTTTTATATGTTTCTCATGTATTAAGTGCAGCCAAATTCGATTTATTCTTCACATGCACAACAATACGAAATTCTACCCATGACAATTGGACATCGCATTGCAGAATTGAACCAAGCAGTTAACTAAACACCACAACAAATGAACCAAACATTAACTGAGCACCACATTCCACAATATAACATAATCCTAATAGAAGATCAGAGAGTTAACCAAACAGTTAACTATAGCCAATTGTAGCAATTGTATTTATTCTCATGTATTTACTACAGCCTAATTCAATTTATTCCTCACATGGTATACAATAACAGAATGCACCCACAATTTTGTAAAGATAAATTCGATTTATTTCTCACATGGAAGACAATACAAAATTGCAGCCTGAAGAATTGAACATCACATTTACAGAATTGAATCGAACAGTTAACTGAAAACGACAACTAATTAACAAAATAGTTAATAAGTGAGCACCACACTGCATGGCATATAGAACATATACACTAGAGCAACAAATTGCATGGTGAAATTAGATAGCACAATTCACTAGAATTTGTGAAGGAAAGGCAGGAGCAGCACACACAACGGGTAAACCGAGCATGCTTAACCGGCGTAGCTAGCAATTGGCAAGGTGCTCCTTCAAGATCTGGGGGTCGACACGAATGGCAGCCATCGCGAGCTCATCCACGAGTGCGGCCGTGATTTGCTTATCCGCTGCCAAATGCTCCTTGAGGTCTTGGCTATACTGCGTCCAGCATGGCTTAGGCCGACGCTTTTTTGGTGGAGGGGTCAGTGATTTGGGTGGAAGGTGTCGCTCTTGCACCGGCGGTCAGGGCATGTGGGATGTGGAAGGAGGAGGAGGATGGGGGTCGGGTGTGGATTACCTGCCTGGATAGAGGAGGCCGAGCAACATGAAGGAGGGTCACTGGCGAGGAGGCGGCGGCGCTGCAAGCAAGGAGTGAAGGTTTAAACTTTGAAAGTAAGGCGGAAAGAGGGGAAATGTGGCTTTTGGTAAGGGGGAGGGGCGGGGAGGTAGATATTTCCGCGGAAGCCGAAAATTTGGAGTCACTTCAGCCAAAGAACCGGCACGCAAAGTGTCATCAGATACGGTCCCTTATTCAGAACTGTGTACGATATGTGGACATCACAAACGATTCAGATAGCTTAACCCGTGTGTGATGAGTTTGAACGTCAAAAGTTTTGGTTCTAATTTCCATGGCTACAGTGGTCATCCACGTCATTGCATAATTTGGGTACACAAAGGAGACTACAGCACACCCACACTTCTTAATCAAGCAAGTTCAGCAATTAAACAGAGCTAGCTGACCTAAACATTACTCTAATAAATCAAAGACCTGTGCTCTTAATTAAACAAAACAAAGAGTACTACTACGGCTGGTGCTCGTCGATCTCCGCCGCCGCCTCCATGTCCAACTCGCACCTGACGGTCTCCTGGGGAAGGGGCTCCATGGCATCCATCATACCATACTCGGCAAGCATCTCGCCATCCGCGTCCGCCATCTCTTTGGAAAAGGCCGCCACGAGCTGGGCGTGGGCGGACGCGACCTGGGCTTGGACGGGCTCCATCGTCGCAAGGTATGCGGCGGAGGAACGAACGGCTGCTCGAACACTCTCGGCGATTGCCAGCTCTTCGGTCGTGGGTTGCCGACCATTGTCGGAGAATCTTCGTTCGATTTGTGTGGTGACCGCCAGGAGCTGGGCGTGTGCTACCTCTTGAGCATGCGCTGGTTTTCCCTTGAAGAGGAAAGGGTGATGCAGCAAAGTAGCGTAAGTATTTCCCTCAGTTTTTGAGAACCAAGGTATCAATCCAGTAGGAGACTACACGCAAGTCCCTCGTACCTGCACAAACAATCAAGAACCTTGCAACCAACGCGATATAGGGGTTGTCAGTCCCTTCATGGCCACTTGCAAAAGTGAGATCTAATAGAGATAGTAAAGTAAATATTTTTGGTATTTTTGTTGTATAGATTGAAAAGTAAAGATTGCAAAATAAACGGCGACAGAAATAGGCAAGTTGACGAGAAAATAATATAATGGAGAATAGACCCGGGGGCCATAGGTTTCACTAGTGGCTTCTCTCAAGATAGCATAATCTACGGTGGGTGAATAAATTTCCATCGAGCAATTGATAGAAAAGCAAATAGTTATGAGAATATCTAGGCATGATCATGTATATACGCATCACGTCCGTGACAAGTAGACCGGAACAATTCTGCATCTACTACTATTACTCAACACATCGACCGCTATCCAGCATGCATCTAGAGTATTAAGTTCATAAGAACAGAGTAACGCATTAGGCAAGATGACATGATGTAGAGGGATAAACTCAAGCAATATGATATAAACCCCATCTTTTTATCCTCGATGGCAACAATACAATACGTGCCTTGCTGCCCCTGCTATCACTGGGAAAGGACACCGCAAGATTGAACCCAAAGCTAAGCACTTCTCCCATTGCAAGAAAGATCAATCTAGTAGGCCAAACCAAACTGATAATTCAAAGAGACTTGGAAATATATTTAAATCATGCATAAAAGAATTCAGAGAAGAATCAAATATTGTTCATAGATAATCTTGATCATAAACTCACAATTCATCGGATCTCGACAAACACACCGCAAAAAGAATTACATCGAGTAGATCTCCAACATAATCGAGGAGAACTTTGTATTGAGATCCAAAGAGAGAGAAGAAGCCATCTAGCTAATAACTATGGACCCGAAGGTCTGTGGTAAACTACTCACACATCATCGAAGAGGCTATGGTGTTGATGTAGAAGCCCTCCGTGATTGATTCCCCCTCCGGCGGAGCGCCGGAAAAGGCCCCAAGATGGGATCTCACGGGTACAAAAGGTTGCGGCGGTGGAAACAGGGTTTCGTGGTGCTCCTGGATGTTTTCAGGGTATATGAGTATATATAGGCGAAAGAAGTAGGTCGGTGGAGCTGCGAGGGGCCCACAAGGGTGGGGGGCGCCCTCATGCCTCATGGCTTCCTCGTTGCTTCCTTGACGTCCACTCCAAGTCTCCTGGATTACGTTTGTTCCAAAAACGATCCTCGCGAAGGTTTTATTTTGTTTGGATTCCGTTTGATATTCCTTTTCTGCGAAACACTGAAATAGGCAAAAAAACAACAATTTGCACTGGGCCTTCGGTTAATATGTTAGTCCCAAAAATAATATAAAAGTGCATAATAAAGCCCATTAAACATCCAAAACAGATAATATAATAGCATGGAACAATCAAAAATTATAGATACGTTGGAGACGTATCAGCGTGGGCGGTCTCGACATGGTCGTGGGCGGCCTCCATCAGGGCTAAGGCCGCCGCTGCGGAACGGACAACTGCTGTGCTGCTCTGGCCAGTTGCTATCCCCGAGGCAGATGTTGCTGCCGCCACCTGAGAAGCAACCGTGGCCGTTTGGGCTGCCTTTGCCGCCCGGTCGCAAATTGCGGCCGCGCTCATGCACCTTGTTAGCACGCGCATGGCGGCTGCGGCCACGCTCTCGCTGGAGTGGGCCACCGAAGTTGCCCTCACGACGCAGGTCCACGTGCCCAGCTTTTACCGGTGATGATTGAACAGTGAAATGATATTTGGGGAGGGAGCTAGTGTGCTTGACGCCGGCTGTGGACTATAGCCGACGCACCTTCTCGCGTAAGCCATAGGCATACTATACACCGACGGTGCTCCAAGATATTTTGTACTACATCTCACACGTTTGCTGATAATAAACTGTGTGCGATCTACTTGATTTTTCATCTTGATTTGAATTACATAATGGGGTCACAGCGGCAATGGACGGTGTTTGAATTGCTAGACCTTTTATCTCGAGTGAGCATGCAACTATATGTGTGTCGTAAAAGAATTTGAATTATTCAGGATTCATTTGAACATTTTATACTCCCTCCGTTCCTTGATATAAGGTGTACAGATTTTTGAGAAAAAAAATCCAAAATGTAAGGTGTATTGCATTGCACCACCCGTTTGGATATTTTTTTAGGGATTTGATTACATTTCCTTATATTAGGCAAGCTCCTCTATTTTCTTATGTCAATTAGTCAGGTGTAATCTCACCCAAAACTTGTGAACTTTTCCCGCCACATGCGTTCTTTAATTTTCGTGCCAAAAACTATACACCCTATATTTAGGAACGGAGGGAGTACATTAAATTGGTTTTCTAGCCATTTCAGGTGAACAATTCAAATTTCAACTATATGCACATGCTCCAGTGCATATAAATTGTTTGAAAAATCAAATCTGTGTCCTTGGGTGCATGCTTAGGTCCCATGCAAGAAATGGGAATGAATTTCAAACACCAGGGCACCGTTGATTGCTGGCAAAACATTGAGATGCCTAGTTTTTAAATTCTAGTAAATCAAAAACTCGTCTAAAATTCATGAAATTTGGCATGCTATCATGGAGCGGCATCAACATGCCGTGGTAAATTTTTTATCCAATTTGGGGCAGGTTTGGGTATATGCTTCTCACAAACCGGAGCTTCTCACAACAAGCATGATGGTTTTCGGTAGGGAACGTCCCACCTTTGGGGACGAAACAATATCCATTGCCTCTTATTGCTTTCAATTTTTTTCTCGTGTCAACATAGAACAATAGGAGTGTCATGTGAATTTTTGTGATTTTTCGGGGTTCGTTTGGACATTTTTTATGCATCAACTGAGTTTTCAATGCATTTTATGAGCATAATTCAAATTTGAATTACATGCACATGCTCCAGTGCATATAAATTGGTTGAAAAATCAAATATGTGTCCTTGGGTGCATGCTTAGGTCCCATGCAAGAAATGGGAATGAATTTCAAACACCGGGGCACCGTTGATTGCTGACAAAACATTGAGGTGCCTGGTTTTTAAATTCTACTAAATCCAAAACTCTTCTGAAATTCATGAAACTTGGCATGCTATCGTGGAGCGGCATCAACATGTTGTGGTACCAATTTTGTCCCATTTGGGACAGGGTTGGGTATATGCTTCTCAGAAACCGAAGCTTCTCACAACAAGCATGATGGTTTTCGGTAGGGAACGTCCCACCTTTGGGGACGAAACGATATCCATTGCCTCTTATTGCTTTCAATTTTTTTCTCATGTCAACATAGAACAACAGCAGTGTTGTGTGAATTTTTGTGATTTTCAGGGTACGTTTGGACATTTTTATGCATTTAGCTGAGTTTTCAATGCATTTATGTGCATAATTTAAATTTGAACTACATGCAGATGCTCCAGTGCATATAAATTGGTTGAAAAATCAAATATGTGTCCTTGGGTGCATGCTTAGGTCCCATGCAAGAAATGGGAATGAATTTCAAACACCATGGCATCGTTGATTGCCCGCAAAACATTGAGATGCCTGGTTTTTAAATTCTAGTAAATCCAAAACTCGTCTGAAATTCATGAAACTTGGCATGCTATTATGGAGCGGCATCTACATGCCATGGTACAAATTTTGTCCCATTTGGGGTAGGTTTGGGTATATGCTTCTCACAAACCGGAGCTTCTCACAACAAGCATGATGGTTTTCGGTAGGGAACGTCCCACCTTTGGGGACGAAACGATATCCATTGCCTCTTATTACTTTCAATTTTTTTTCTCATGTCAACATAGAACAACAAGAGTGTTGTGTGAAGTTTGTGATTTTTCGGGGTTCGTTTGGACATTTTTATGCATTAACTGAGTTTTTAATGCATTTATGTGCATAATTCAAATTTGAACTACATGCACATGCTCCAGTGCATATAAATTGGTTGAAAAAGCAAATATGTGTCATTGGGTGCATACGTAGGTCCCATGCAAGAAATGGGAATGAATTTCAAACACCAGGGCACCGTTGATTGCCGGCAAAACATTCAAATGCCTGGTTTTTAAATTCTAGTAAATCCAAAACTTGTTTGAAATTCATGAAACTTGGCATGCTATCATGGAGCAGCATCAACATGCCGTGGTACAAATTTTGTCCCATTTTGGGTATGCTTCTCACAAACCGGAGCTTCTCACAACAAGCATGATGGTTTTCGGTAGGGAACGTCCCACCTTTGGGGACGAAATGATATCCATCGCCTCTTACTGCTTTCAATTTTTGTCTCATGTCAATATAGAACAACAGGAGTGTTGTGTGAGTTTTTGTGATTTTTCGGGGTTCGTTTGGACATTTTATGCATTAACTAAGTTTTCAATTCATTTATGTGCATAATTCAAATTTGAACTACATGCACATGCTCCAGTGCATATAAATTGGTTGAAAAAAAATCAAATATGTGTCCTTGGGTGCATGCTTAGGTCCCATGCAAGAAATGGAAATGAATTTCAAACACTAGGGCACCATTGATTGCTGGCAAAACATTGAGATGCCTGGTTTTTAAATTCTAGTAAATCCGAAACTCGTCTGAAATTCATGAAACTTGGAATGCTATCATGGAGCGTCATCAACATACTGTGGTACAAATTTTGTCCCATTTGGGGCAGGTTTGGGTATATGCTTCTCACAGACCGTAGCTTCTCACAACAAGCATGATGGTTTTCGGTAGAGAACGTCCCACCTTTGGGGACGAAACGATATCCATTGCCTCTTATTGCTTTCAATTTTTTTTCTCATGTCAACATAGAACAACAGGAGTGTTGCATGAATTTTTGTGATTTTTTGGGGTTCGTTTGGACATTTTATGCATTAACTGAGTTTTCAATGCATTTATGTGCATAATTCAAATTTGAACTACATGCACATGCTCCAGTGCATATAAATTGGTTGAAAAATCAAATATGTGTCCTTGGGTGCATGCTTAGGTCCAATGCAAGAAATGGGAGTGAATTTCAAACACCAGGGCACTGTTGATTGCTGGCAAAACATTGAGATGCCTGGTTTTTAAATTCTAGTAAATCCAAAATTCTGTTAACCATTCACGTGATGCCTTCTGTCTTGGTTTTAATGGCTGTAGGAGGTGTCATGCGGACAACTGCTTGACCTTGACTGAACGGGAGGCGTGCAAGCGCCGTCCGCTGCACAGGATGACCGAGAGGTGTGCAAGCTGTCCTCGTGTGCACATGCTCACCGGGAAGCGTGCGAGCTGTACACTGCGCAGGCTCACTCGGAAGCGAGCCCTTTGACTTCCATGGCTGCCCGCCTTGCTTGCATCCTCTCAATTAATGGTGCCCAAGCCGCAGTTTAATTCGATTTTTAAATATAAAACACTCATCGCAAATTTTTTAGTTAGAACACCCGTATGCAAACCGACAGCTTCCCCAGGAAGCCAAGAGAAAATGTGCCGAGCAGGATTTCTGCAGCTCTTGATCGCAAACATTTTAGATAGAACACCTATATGCAAAGTGAGAGCAGCGCAGGATTTGTGCATCCCTTCAACGCAAACGGTTGTTTTGGATGACCCGTGTGCAACCACGTACAAACAATTTGGTAATTTGTCAATTCTTTGTAACACCGCGATTTGTCAAAATATGAAGCTAAAAATCACTAGTAGTATATAATTTTTGCAACTAAAATTCAGTAATTAAGTATAGATTTCATTCATAGATTAAGCAGTCATTCTTAATTTATACAAACAGTTCAACTCGACAGTTGAACCGATCAAACTTTTCCCCAATTGTTGCCAACCACGTACTGAAATAGCTAGTTCAACTATATATACTAGCTAATTTTAAGTACGTTGTACAGTTCCACCACATCTATAGTCAGATGAAATGAGCAAAATAGCCCCTAAATACTACTACTACTACCGCAGAGGGGATTTGTACTACTTTCGTCTACCTCTCCTCTGTCGAGCGTGCTCAGTAAGAGGCGGAGGAGGAGGAGCCTACCGACGAGCTGGGCAACCGCAATGCGGTGCCTACCACTAATGTAGTTTGAACGCCCTCTACCGCTCCAAACGACCCCTCGTGAAGCGGTGGTTCTTCTCGTAGATCTCCTGATTCCTCACCTCTGAGGCGGCGTGTGCCGCGGCCACTGAGGCGGTAAGGCTCTTTGCATGCTCGACGAGGCGCTCCTCCTCCTCCTCCTCCTCCCGCAGGAACTCGGTGTAGCACGTAAGGTCGACGTTGCACGTGCCAGCATCCACCTCCACCTCCTGCCTTTGGGCGGCGGTAGCGGAGCGGGTGATGACCCCGGCGGTCGACGGTGGGCTAGCGGCCACGACGGCTGACGACGGGGTGGCGGCCACGACCACCACCTCCCGCCTTCGGGCCGTGGTGGCGGAGCAGGTGATGGCCATAGTGTCCGGCAGTGGGGTGGCGGCCACGACGGCCATCTCCCGCCTTCGGGTCGCGGTGGTGGAGCGGGCAATGGCCCTGGCTTTCGACGGTGGTGTGGCGGCAATGGCGGCCGGCAACAACTGCCGAAGGGCACCGGCGGCGGAGCGTGTGGTGGGTGTTCCGCGCACACCCAACAGGGACGCGCACTACACTACACCGGGGACTGCGCCGCCACCGCGGTGTAGCCTCCCAGCTGGAGCTATCCTCTGATGACGGCGGAGTGCCTGAGCGACGACGACAGGCCGGTGCCATTGGAGAATGCGGGAGAAGCAAATGAGAGAAGCTACAGGGATGGAGGGGAAAATGCGACGCAGGACTCGCCGGTCGTGAGGGTTTTTATAGCAGGCCGGTAAGCATTGGGATTTTGGGGGATTTCACCGAGTCGGGCAGGAAGCTTGTGCGGGAACCTGTGAGGTTGCGTGGGAACGGGCTCACCGACGATTCATTGGCGCAACCAATTTGGCAAAAAGAACGCCCCAGCGCGCTGCGCAAGCTTGCGCTATAAGCCGTCTGCGGCAGCGGGGTGACAAGACGTGCGAGAGGAGGATGAAAGGCCATGTACACATACGGTTAATAAAAAAACGTTTGCGATTTAATTACCTACTATACCACCGTCCTGGTTTATAAGTATGATTTAACTAATAAAATACGAATGCATGTTGCCAAAGATTATATAGTTGGATTTGTATTTGAACATAGTTTCCAATTATATAATTTTTAGAACATGCATTAACATTTTGTTGGTTAAATTTGATGGCAAAGTATGGCATGGAATATAAAGGAGACTATAGACTAGACGGAGGTGGTACCACACGGTCGCTCTCTACGGAGCGACACAATTGTCAGCCGGCTTGTAGGCGACCATTCCCGCGTGTTCAATTGCTCTATGCGTGTGGTTGCTTGTGGTTCAGGCGGCCGCGGCGCGCTCTGCTCGCGTCCCGCCTCGCGCGCTCTGCTCTTGCGTCCCTCCGGGTGCTCTGCCCTCGTCCCTCCACGCGCGCTGCTAGTGTTTTGGGCCGGCGCACGATCACGCATGTTCGTGTGCAAGCGGTTGCGCCGGGCGCGGCGCGACGATGCAGTTACCCGCCGGAAAAACTGCCGTGCGAACGCGCCGAGAATCCACGCCGCCCGACCCACTTTTATTCCTGCAGCCATTTACCTTCATCTCTCGTCTCACACGACACAATAAGCACACCCACGAGAACACATACAGAGAGGGCATCCAGCGGTTCCAATGGCGCTCCCAGCGGCCGACGACAATAACAGCGGGCAGTTCACCACACATCACGTAGTGGACACCCACGTGAGGGGGAAGGCCCTCTCGGTGGTGTACACGAATGATCTGGTCTCGGTGGAGAGATCCATCCAAACTATGGAGCAGTTCCTTGCCGAGGACAAGTACTGAGTGGTCGGCTTCGACCTCGAGTACACCATCGGTCATGCCGGGCATGATCAGAAGGTTGCCGTCACCCAGTTGTGTGTGCGACATGACGTCCTCGTCTACCACTTCCACCTTGCCACAAGGCCTTGCGAGCATTTCTCCAGGTTTATCAATAGCTCCGACTACAGTTTCGCTACGGTGGACACCACCAACAATCTAAAAGCGCTCAAGGTTTTGAACTTGAAATGCCCGAATCTTGTCAACATCCAGAACCACTACAAGGTCTGGGGCAGCGACAAAAGCAAACTGAACTCCCTGGTTGACCTCGCCTCGACCATCATCGACCCCTACTACGCAAAGATGAAGCAAGAGAGCAATAAGGACAAGAACGCCTGGCACAGTGTGTGGCATAAGAGACTGGATGAATAACATGTCAAGTACGTGGCCATGGACGCGTACACAAAGCTACGAGATGTACAGGTGGATCATTGACATGAGGAGCTGTCTTCTTCCTGACCCAGACGAGGGATCGAGCCACATAGCAGTGGCGGGAGCGTCACAAGAAGTAGATGACTAGACGATCATTTCTCCTACTTTAGAATGCATGCAATTATTTATTGAGGTGTGTGCGAATGATCTGTATATTCATTTATGCAATTATTTATTGAGCAATTCACACGGCTTATTAGTAGCAATCGTCTGTGTTATTATTGGCCTTCGCACACATTTCAGATTACGGACCTGTTTGCCGCGTATCACACACATCTTATTCAGTTGAACCATTTCCATTGTGTTGCCTAATCACACACAGTTCATCCCAGTGAACCGTATGCTGTATATCGCACACGCCTTCATCTGGTTGCCCGTTTCTTTTGTGCCTCCTCATCCCAAACAGTTAATTGAGCTGAACCGTATGCCCTGCATCGCACACGCTACTAAATTCTGAACCGTGTTTGATGCATCTTTCATCGCAAATGTTTTGCACCTTTTTTGATGGGTTTTTTACACCACCGTTTGCGATTATGGCATCGCACACAGTTTCGTCGAAGGGTCTCTGTTCGTAGTGTCGCGTTTGGACCATCCTGCAGTAGTGACTCGAACATTCAGAGGAGGATACCATACCATCATAATACATCACAATACTTTTAACGCAATGTTGACATTCAAGATAAATCATTATCCACTCCTAGCTACTTATGCATGGCATGAGAAACTATAATCTCTAATTGTCATTGCAAACATGTTTGATCATAATAGGTTGAATCATGGATACTAGGTTAAACATATTTATAAAAACAAAACAAGTCGAGTTCATACCCGTTTCTCTCTGCCACAGCCAGTTCATCAAATATCGTCATTATTGCCATTCACTTGCACAACCGATTGATATGAAAATAATAATGGTGCAAGAGTGCTGTGGACTAAGCTAGAATCTGCAAACATTTTATTCAACGGGAGAAGACAAGGTAAAATGGGCTCTGTTAGATCAACAATAATGCATATGAGAGCCACTCAACATTTTCATCGTGGTCCTCTCCTCAGTATGAATCAATAAAAGGAAAAGAAATTCAGAGAAACACACTGAAATATTTTTGGAGTTCTTGGTTTTCTTGAACAAGCAAATAAAAGGGAAAGCAAAAATGAGAAAAACTATTTACACGAGAAAACTCCCAACTAGCAAAAGAAGAACAAGGAAATCTTTTTGGTTTTTTTAGTGCTACAGCTAACTACTCTAGGAAGAAAAAGCAAAAAGAAGCAGGAAGTATTTTTGGATTTTCTCAAGTTTTTCAAACACACAAGAAGAAAGCGAGAAAATAAATTTAGCATGGATAATACAATGAAAAAGTGTGGACACCGACAACTGAAGTGAAATGTGTGAACATGAATGTAATGCCGGTGGAAATACATACTCCCCCAAGCTTAGGCTTTCGGCCTAACTTGGTCTAGGGCCACTCGAAGAAACCATGGGGTCCTATATTGAAATGCTGAGGAGCCGGCACCTGAGGATTCCACTGTTGAGGCTCCGCCTGTGCTGCAGCTAGGTTGTTCTGGTAGGCGACGATGTCCTGAGGCAAAATCATGTGTTCGCCCCTGGCAATAGGATCAAGCAAAGCAGGTGCAGGCAATGAGATAATATCACGAATGTTCACACTAAAAACTAGGTTATAAGGAATAGGAATGTTAGGGTAATTGCTGGCAATAGACTGGTGGTGTTCCACAGCTTGACGATCTAAATAAACCTTAGGTAAAGGATAATCATGCTGGCGTATCTGAACGTTAAAGTGAGTCTCCAAGTGAGTAGCGTAAATACCACCATGTATTTTGCCCTTGGATCCATTAATATGGAGGCGACGTGCCACAATAGCTCCCAAGCTATAAGTGTTGTCGCCGTGAAGTGCGCGACGTAAAACAACAAAGTCTGGAGCACATAGTGCACCTACTTTCTCTCTAGCAAGCAAACACTTCGCAATGAATAAAGAAAAATAATGCACAACACAAAAGTGTATGCTAGTGGCAGTGACACTCGACACCCCTCTCTCATCCCCACAATCAGAGTACGGTAAAAACCATCAAACTCCGCGGGCCTAGGCTCTACTAAACTCCCGTCAGAAGGGATCATGCATATGTCACAAAATTCTATAAGTGGTATCTCACGGGTTTCAGCATATAAATTAAACTCCACCGCAGGGGGATTATTCCTAGGAAGAAAATGAAAACTTTGCACAAAGGAAGTTGTGAGGAGATGATATTGTTCACATTCAGCTGCGATGAAGTCGGTGAGGCCGGCATTAGCAGCATATTGTGCAAACTCCTGAAGGATTCTGGCCCCTTCCATGAACGGGTTGTGCGGCCATTCGCATGGCTGTACCTCCATCATTCTCCAGGTATGGAGATCACTGTCAGATGACTCCCCAATGACTCCCTTGGAGTTCTTGGAAACAAACTTCCTAAGGCCCTGTTTGTTTGGGCTTGGGCTTCAGCTTTTGCTGCTTCTAACCCTCTAAAAGTTGAAGCCCAGCCAAACGCCTATTTCATGCGACGGTGCTTCTTGCATACTAGCTTCTCCAGACTAGCTTCGTCTCGAAATTGCACTACGAACGAAAAGCACCTCCAGACTAGCTTCTTGCAGCTCCACCGGCTTCTCATACCTCCCGCTAAAGCCCACCCTTCCACTTCGCTGAAATTGCAAAAAAATGCCACCGCCACCCCTTCAGATTTTTCCTCTCTCCCACCCCATCACCCCATTCGCCCCCACCCTACTGAGCTTAGTGAGAGAGAAAGAGAAGAGGAGGCGCTAGGGTTCGGTCCGCCACCACCATCTCCGGCCACCCTGGTAGCCGGAGCTCGCGCCCCCTCAGTCGGATCTCTCCCCGTCCTCCTCCTGATCTGGGAGATTGATCTCCTGCCTCCTCCATGTCCCAACGTCGCCGCCATCTGCAGCAGCCACGTCGACGGGGATCCGGCCTTCCCCGGCCACCCCGGCGGCCGGAGCTCATGCCCCCCCTCAGCCGGACCTTCCCCCGTCCTCCTCCCAGTCTCCTTCCGATGTGGGAGCTCGCTCCCCTGCCTCCTCTAGGACCCAGCGCCGCCGCCATCTACAGCAGCAACGCCGACGGGATCCGGCCTTCCCCAGCCACCCCGGCAGCCGGAGCTCACGCCCCCCTCAGCCTGAAGCACACACCCCTACAGTTGCTGCCTCTACCATGCCTCCTCGGTCTCCCTCCACTGCTCCCTCGGGCAAGCTCAAGGTGAGCCGTTTCTTCATGATTCCTATGAAAAAATTGTTACTTGTTGCTGTGAACAAATTATGATTCTGCTTGGTGTATGATTGGTATGAAAAAATTGTCATGGTAGTAGATGTGATATGCTTGGTAGTGTTGTCATGGTACTTTCCTGATTTGTATCGTACAAATTCATGATAAATGGTGACATTAATTTGCTTGTTTATTTGTATGATAGCTGTCTAAATCCTTGTCTTGCATTGCGTATCTCGATTCCGCTCAACTCCACTGCTCCCTCTAGGCGGGTTGCGCCTGGCACTGTGCCTTATCTTGTGATGTGTCCCTGCAAATTCGGTTAGATGTCAGAACTCTACGTCCTCGGGTCCCGGCCCTCGAGCTGGTCTCAGCCGTCGCTGGTATGCCAGGTCGCGATGCCGTGGACAAGGCCAGAGGGTGAGGGCTGGAGAGCTAGTAAGAGCCCTGAGTCGCGATGCTCAGGTACCCCCCTTTAACATGCAAGTGGTCGGCATGGAGAAGAAGATGTGCCGTGGACCGGCATCAAATAATCAAGCATGGTGGGTCGAACGCATAACCGGAAATAAACGCAAATGGGATACATGCCGCTAGGTCTGGCCCGAGCGACTTGGGGATCATGCAGCCCGAGGGGTGCCCCCAACAAGGTAAGCTAACAAGATGAAATAAAATGGATACACGCCACAGGGATGGACCCACGCGGCCTGGGAATAATGCAGCCCTGGGGGGCACTCCCAGCTGGAAGTGAAAACTTGAAAGATGTCACCTGATGACGTTGAGGACGAAGGGGTGTTGGTGTAGCAGACTTGGTGGGCTGCGGGAGCCGATCCTCATGAGCCCCCAGGCCCAAGGGCGTCGGGAGGCTCCGGAGGCGCTGGTGGCTCCTCGCGGACCATCTCCATCTCCGCCAGGGCCGCAGAACGCCCGGCCTCTTGTGCCTCCATGATGCCCCTCATGAGGCGCTGATACGTGGCAACCGCGTTTGGCAAGCCGTAAGACATGCGAACATAGCTGTGGGGTGGACCTCCGCAGTGCCCCACTCGCGAGGGCCAGAGGCGTTCCAGAGAGGCGACTCGGTTGAGCCCTGGTATGTCGATGCAGATGCGCAGCCCACCATCCTCGCCTGGATGGGGAGCCACTGCTGGTAGGCGGCGGCCGCCTTTCATGACTCTTGACTCCTGTAGCTCCTGAATGGCCTTGCTGACAAACTCCTGAGGGTCTGGCTCTCCTTTCCTTACTCCTTCTTGAGGGAAACGTGCTTCGAAACACGCTCCATGTGGTGCCCAAGCGCCTCCCTCGTGACCCTGGCCAGGTCGGTGGCCCTCCAGGGGAGAGCCCCCGAGCCCTTCCTGAGGAGGGCGCCGGGCACGCTTTCCTATGCGATGGAAGGAGGTTCCCCTGGGCAGGCACGGGCCCAGAGGGGCTTGCCTCCTGAGGGGCCGGGCTAGACGATGTCTTCTTCTTCTTGGGGGAGGTCTCGGGAAGCCTCCTGCTTCCGCGATCCGGGTCTTCCAGTGATGCGGCCTGAAAGGCACGTTCCAGGGAACACACCGCGTCCTTCTCTTCACAGGGCACCATGATGACTCCGCCACTTCCTGGCATCTTGAGGACGTTGTAGCCGTGGTGAGTTACGGCCATGAACTTGGCCAGCGCCGGGTACCCAAGGATGGCGTTGTACGGCAGGCGAATGTGAGCGACGTCGAAGTCGATGAGCTCGGTGCGGTAGTTGTCGCGTGCCCCGAAGGTGACAGGGAGGCGGACCTGCCCAATCGGGACCATGGAGCCGTCGGTGATTCCGGAGAAAGGCTTGGTTGGCTGAAGCTGGCTGTAGGGCACTTGGAGATTGTTGAATGTTTCCACGGACAGGATGTTGAGCCCTGCCCCGCCATCGATGAGGGTCCTGGTGACCACCATGTTGCTGATGATTGGAGAACAAAGCATCGGGAGGACTCCGGCTGTAGCCGCACACTTGAGCTGATCTGCTGAGCTGAACGTGATGGCGCACGCCGACACCTGAGAGGGTGCGTGGCTTCGAGCTTGGGGAGGACTGCAGTCACTTTGCGAGCGAACTGCTTGAAGATGCGTTGAGAGGCTGGTGCTTGAGCCCCGCCTAGGATGCAGGCGATCGCGCGCGGCTCTTGGAAGCCCCCAGCCCCCTCGTCCTGGTGGCGGTCCTCGTTTCTCCTTGGCTGCGGCGGTAGCGGAGGGAGGCCTGCGTTGCCTTGCGGGCGATCCTTGCGAGGCTGATCCCTCCAGTCTCCCTCACGAGGCGGGTCTTGCCAGCGATCCTCACGAGGTTGATCGCGCCACCCTTGGCGCGGGCCACGATCTTCCCAGCGTCTTGCATTCCTTCCTCCTCCTCGACCGTAGCCCCGGTCACCACGGTCGGGGCGACGACCGATCCTTCCTTCTCGCACGGCTCGGAGCTCTTGACATTCGTTGGTGTTGTGGGTGTGGAGGTCGTGGTACACACAGTACCGACTGCCCTTGGAAGGTTCGGGCTGATCTCTGCCCCGCTTGGTGTCTGGTTCTGCCACGAGCACGGCAGCCCCCTTGCTCTTCACATCCTTGGCCTTGGGCTTCTTCTCTTCTAGGTCTGCGGCAGGCAGCTCGAGGAGGGAGAGACGCCCTTCCTCAGCCCTGGCGCACTTGGTTGCCAAGTTGAACAGCTCCAAGGAAGTGTACAGGTCTTCATGCATCGCCAGCTCCTCCTTCATCTTGACATCGCGCGCGCCGTCGGAGAAGGCTGAGATGATGGCCTCCTCAGTCACCTTGGGAATCTTGAGGCATGCGTTGTTGAAGCGCTGGATGTACTTCTGCAGGGTCTCCCCGGGTTGTTGCTTGATGCGGCGCATGTCGCTCACGGCGGGTGGCCGGTCGCGAGTACCTTGGAAGTTGGCGATGAAGCGGGTGCGCATCTCGTCCCAGGAGGAGATCGTGCCTGGAGCCAGGTTCAGGAGCCAGGTGCGGGCCCCGTCCTTGAGCGCCATGGGAAACCAGTTCGCCATGACCTTCTTGTCTCCGTTGGCAGCTTCAATGCCCAGCTCGTAGAGCTGCAGGAACTCCGCGGGGTCAGCCGTGCCGTCGTAACGAGGAGGCATGTCTGGCTTGAACTTGCCGGGCCACGCAACGCTGCGTAGCTCGGTGGTGAAGGCACGACAGCCTGCTGTGGCCACGGGAGGCCTTGGGTGACGGAGAGCTTGGTCTTGCGTGTCCCCACGCGCTGCAGCTGGGAGCAGCGCGGGGTCTTGACGTGCTGGAGCAGGAGCATGGTCGCGACGTGCTGGAGCAGGGAGCGCCCGGGCAGCTTCTTGCGGGCGAGGGACTTCTTGGCAGCTCTGCTCTTGCCGCGCTGGCACCTGACGGAGCGGGTTCCGCCCAGGGGCCACGCGCCTTGGAGCCATGGCGCCTTCTTGAGGAGGAGGCGGCCGGGGCACCGCCGGAGCTTCGTCGCCCGCGCGGGGCGGGGTGCGTTGCAGCAGAACATACGGCGCAGGAGAGCCCCCTGCGGCGCGGACGAGCTTGGCGACGCGGTCGAGCCATTCTTCGTAGACGTCGTCGACGGGACGGTAGCGCAGGAGCTCGTTCGCCGCGATGAGCGCAGCTCGAGCCTCCATGGGTGCGCGGAGCGCGCGGGACGAAGAACTAGCTAGGGTGAGCGAGGGAGTAGCGGTGCGGCCGTCTTTCCGCACGGACGGATGCTGAGACGATGCTTGCTGCTCGTCCCCCGCCGGGCCGGTGGCGGTGTTGACGGCAGGTGACGGGGAACGGCGAGGACACCCGCCAACAGGGGCCGTCTGGGCGACACGGGAAGCGAGAGCGGCCCGGCGCTCTGCGCGGGCCCGACGAGCGTCAGACATGGACGCGATGGTCGGAGGAGAACGGGGTGGTGGAAGACGAATTCCGGCGCACCCCTACCTGGCGCACCAAATGTCGGATTTCGGGTTCCGGCAGACCCTTGAGGTTCGAACACTGGGGTGCGCGCGGAGATTTTGCCTCCTACCTACCTGCACCCCTCCGCCTCGCTAAGATCTAAGCTATGGAAAGAACAACACAAGAGACACAGGGTTTATACTGGTTCGGGCCACCGTTGTGGTGTAATACCCTACTCCAGTGTGTGGTGTGGTGGATTGCCTCTTGGGCTGATGATGATGAGCGATACAAGGAAGAACAGCCTCGCGAGGGTCTGTTCTTGGCTGGGGGGACGAACTGCTAGGAGGAGTTCAGTCACCCTTCTCTCTCTCTCTCTTCCCGATTGTTGATGCCCTAAAACCTCTCTCTTCGATCGTTGGTCTCGATCCCCCTAAAACCTCCCTCCTCTAAAACCTCTCTCCTCTAAAACCTCTCCCCCTGATTTCGATCCTCTCTTCTTCGTCCTTCCCTCTTTTTCTTGCCTACCCTGTGGGTGGCTGGTCCTATTTATAGAGGCCCTGGTCCTCTTCCCAAATATCGAGCGGGAAGGGAGCCAACAATGGCGGGCTAATTTAAAGGGGGACAGCTAGTACTAGCTATCCTGACAAAAGTAGTCTTCGCCTGCACAAAGCTCTGGTGGTGACGCCGTCTTGGGCTCCACGATGACCTCCGTCTGGCAGTCCTCCTGGTCTTGGTCTTGTTGCACCGAAATGGCAACCTTTGCCTGATGCTTCGGTACTCCGCGGCTGCGCTTGCTCCCTTTGCACCAAAGAGGAAAGGAGGACACTGCGCGGGCTGGCGCCTGGCGCCTTTGGTCGTCATGGCTTGCGTCATGGGCACCTCGTGAGGTACCCCGCCTTGATCTCTCCGCCTCCTCGCGAGCCAGCCTGATGAGGCCGTGCCTGAGGAAGCTCTGTGTCGTCCGCCCCGCGAGGCTTGGCCCCTCGCGAGGGTCTTGGGTCTATGTTGATGAAGATGGGCCGTGCTGGGCCCCCCTTTGAGCCACGCCGCAGGCCGCAGGCAGGCAAGTCTGGGGACCCCCGTTCCCAGAACGCCGACAGCAACCATCCATGTCAAGTAGTTGTTTAGCCTATGTCCATGTTGTACTTGATCAGCTGCGCACTTAGAAAAAAACTTCGATGGGCTCTCGATCCCGCATCTGAACTGACATCTACATAGTCAGACATCAAGCAATCATCAAACATACATGCACAACCCATGACATCAAGCAACCATGACCAACAAACATATATTACATCCAGCAAGCATTTCCAACAATCAACAAGCAACCATGTTATCCATATGCATGTCTAGCAAGCATATTTTGTTCAAATTGACAGCAAGTAACAAGCAAATTAATGTCACCATTTATCATGAATTTGTATGTCCAGCAAGCATATTTTGTTCAAATTGACAGCAAGTGACAAGCAAATTGACAGCAAGTGACAAGCATATTTTGTCCAGCAAGCATATTTCGGATGTTCGTAGACAACCAAGTCCCACTTTCAGATGATACAACAAGCAAATTAATGTCCAACACTATCATACAAACAAACAAGCAAATTAATGTCACCATTTATCATGAATTTGTACGATATAAATTAGGAAAGTACCATGACAGCACTACCAAGCATATCACATCTACTACCATGACAATTTTTTCATACCAATCATACACCAAGCAGAATCATAATTTGTTCAAAGCAACAAGTAACAATTTTTTCATAGGAATCATGAAGAAATGACCCACTTTGAGTTTGCCTGAGGGAGCAGTGGAGGGAGACCGAGGAGGCGTGGTAGAGGCAGCAACTGTAGGGGTGCGTGCTTCAGGTTGAGGGGGCGCGAGCTCCGGCTGCCGGGGTTGCCGGGGAAGGCCGGATCCCGTCGGCGGCGCTGCTGCAGATGGTGGCGGCGTTGGGTCCTGGAGGATGCAGGGAGCGAACTCCCAGATCGGAAGGAGGCTGGGAGGAGGACGGGGGGAGGTCCGGCTGAGGGGGGGGCATGAGCTCCGGCCGCCGGGGTGGCCGGGGAAGGCCGGATCCCGTCGGCGTGGCTGTTGCAGATGGCGGGGCGTTGGGACGTGGAGGAGGCAGGAGATCAATCTCCCAGATCAGGAGGAGGACGGGGAGAGATCCGGTTGAGGGGGTGTGAGCTCTGGCTGCCGGGGTGGCCGGAGATGGCGGCGGCGGACTGAACCCTAGCGCCTCCTCTGCTCTCTCTCGCTAAGCTCGGTGGGGTGGGGGCGAATGGGGTGACGGGGATAGAGGAAAAATCTGAAGGGGTGGCAGTGGCATTTTTTTGTAATTTCAGCGAAGTGGAAGGGCAGGCTTTTACGTGAGGGATGAGAAGTCGGTGGAGCTGCAAGAAGCTAGTCTGGAGGTGCTTTTCGTTCGTAGTGCAATTTCAAGATGTGCTTCTCAGAAGCACCATCGCATAAAATAGGTGTTTGGCTCGGCTTCATCTTTTAGAGGGTTAGAAGCAGCAAAAGCTGAAGCCCAAGCCCAAACAAACAGGGCCTTAAAACTCTAAGAATTCAACATGCAAGCTCATCAACAGAAGCACCAAGAGTAGCTAATTATTCAAAATATAAACCACTAAAGCAAAAACTAATTGGACAAATGGAGGAGTCACATACCAAGCAACAATCCTCGGAACAGTTTCATAAATGAAGCTTCGAGCAAAGAGATCGAAATCCGCGGATTTGAGAGCAAGAACACGGGAGAGAGAGAGCAATGGTGATTTTTGTCTGGATGTAGGTGATGATGTGGTATGAAGAGATAACATGGGGACCACAGCCCACCAGGGCGCGCCTGGGGGTCCTGGCGCGCCCAGGTGGGTTGTGCCCACCTGGTGCACCTCCCTCTGATGTTATTTGCACCAAAAATTCTTAAATATTCAGAAAAATCACATTAAATTTTCAGAGCATTCTGAGAACTTTTATTTTTGGGTCATTTTTTATTTCATGGAAAATTTAGAAAACAGACAAAACATGGCATTTTATTTTATTTAACTAATAAAAACAGAAAATAGAAGGTAGGGACAGAAGGTAGTGCTCACCAAATTCATCAACTTCATACCTCTCAAAAATGATCCATTAACAAGGCTGATCAAGTCTTATTAACAGCCACTTTCGATTAGCGTGAAACCAAAGAACTTTCGTAAATCACTAAGTTACCTCAACGTGGATATGAATGTCCCCAACAATTAACATTTCATATTTCTTTTTAATAGTAGGTAGAGGTAGTTGAAAACTTCCAATAGTGATTGTTGGAGATTTTTCAATAACATTAATACCATTCACTTGGAATTGTTTCTTCGGAAAGTGCACTGTATGCTCATTACCATTGATATGAAAATTGACCTTGCTTTTATTGCAATCAATAACATCCCTTGCAGTATTCAAAAAGGGTCTCCCAAGGATAATCGACATGTTGTCATCCTCGGGCATCTCAAGTATAACAAAGTCAGTCAAGATTGTAACATTAGCAACAACAACGGGCACATCCTCACAAATACCGATAGGTATGGCAGTTGATTTGTCAAACATTTGCAAACATATTTCGGTAGGTGTGAGTTTATTCAAATCAAGTCTTTTATATAAATAGAAAGGCATAACACTAACACCAGCTCCTTAATCACATAAAGCAGTTTTCACATAATTTCTTTTGATGGAGCAAGGTATAGTTGGTATTCCCGGGTCTCCAAGTTTTTTAGGTACTCCATCTTTAAAATTATAATTAGCAAGCATGGTGGAGATTTCATCTTCCGGTATTTTTCACTTATTGGTGATGATGTCTTTCATGTACTTTGCATAAGGATGCATTTTTAAGATGTCAGTCAAGCGAGTACGCAAAAGACTGGCCTCAATATTTCAACAAAGCATTTAAATTCTTCATCATCTTTATTTTTAGTTGACTTAGGTGGAAAGGGCATAGGTTTTTGAACCCATGATTCTCTTTCCTTGCAGTGTTTTCTAGCAACAAAGTCTCTTTTATCATATCTTTTATTCTTGGGTTGTGGGTTATCAAGATCAACTGCTGGTTCTATCTGAACATCATTGTCTGGTTCTTTATCATTTGTTTGAGTATTTTCATGAACCTCATCATTATCTTTTTCATTATCTGAAGGTGAGTGTCCATTACCAGATTGAGTTTTAGCATCAGAGATAGAAACTTCATTATCATTAACAGGAGGTTTTTCCACTTCAGGTTCACTAGAGGCATGCAAAGTCCTATCATTTTTTTCTTCCTTTTCTTTTTAGAAGGACTAGGTGCATCAATGTTAATTCTTTGAGAATCTTGTTCAATTCTTTTTGGGTGTCCCTTAGGATAAAGTGGTTCCTGAGTCACCTTACCTCCTCTAGTGGCTACTCTAACAACAAAGTCATTTATATTGTTGTTCATTTCATCTAACAACTCTTCTTTGAGATTTAGCAATTTGTTCCAACTGAGTTTGAATCATTGAAGCATGCTTTCCCACACCTCTAATTTTGTGTCTAAACCTATGGCTGAGGCATAGGGAATGACTTTCATTCTCTCTATATTTTCTGACGTGGTCGGGTTTTGAGTCTTATCAACTTTACACCTTGTAATACAGACAAGAACTTCTTCTTGGACTGTACCTTTTTTGAACTTCTTCAAATCTTATCAAGGTATGTGTTTTCTGAAAGTTCTATTAAGCATCTTTATCTATCTCTATAGATCTTGATGCCCAATATATAAGCAACTTCACCGTGGTTTTTCTTTGAAAAACTTTTATTCAAGTATCCTTTTATGCTATCCAAAAATTTTATATCATTTCCAATCAATAATATGTCATCTACATATAATATCAGAAATGCTACAAAGCTCCCACTCACTTTCTTGTAAATACAGGCTTCACCAAAAGTCTATATAAAACCATATGCTTTGATCACCCCATCAAAGCGTATATTCCAACTCCGATATGCTTGCACCAGTCCATAGATGGATCGCTGGAGTTTGCGCACTTTGTTAGTTCCTTTAGGATCGACAAAACCTTCTGGTTGCATCATATACAACTCTTCTTTAAGAAATCCATTAAGGAATGCAGTTTTGACGTCCATTTGCCAAATTTCATAATCATAAAATGCGGCAATTGCTAACATGATTCAGACTGACTTAAGCATCTCTACCGGTGAGAAGGTCTCATTGTAGTCAACCCCTTGAACTTGTCGAAAACCTTTCGCGACAAGTCGAGCTTTGTAGACGGTGACATTACCATCAGTGTCAGTCTTCTTCTTGAAGATCCATTTATTCTCAATGGCTTGCCGATCATCGGACAAGTCCATCAAAGTCCACACTTTGTTCTCATACATGGATCCTATCTTAGATTTCATGGCTTCAAGCCATTTATTAGAACTCATCATAGCTTCTTCATAGTTCGTAGGTTCGCCATGGTCTAGTAACACGACTTCCAGGATAGTATTACTGTACCACTCTGGTGCGAAACATGCTCTGTTCGACCTATGATGTCCAGTAGTAACTTGATCTGAAGTTCCATGGTCATCATCATTAGCTTCCTCTCTAGTTGGTGTAGGCATCACGGGAACAAATTTCTCTGATGTGCTACTTTACAAATTGAGAGAAGATACAATTACCTCATCAAGTTCTACTTTCCTCCCACTCACTTCTTTCGAGAGAAACTTCTTCTCTAGAAAGGATCCATTCTTAGCAACAAAGATCTTTCCTTCGGATCTTGTGGTAGAAGGAGTACCCAATGGTTTCCTCAGGGTATCCTATGAAGACACACTGCTCCGCTTTGGGTTCGAGCTTATCAAGATGAAGCCTTTTGACATAAGTGTCACATCCCCAAACTTTTAAGAAATGGCAGCTTAGGTTTCTTGCCAAACCACAGTTCATACGGTGTCATCTCAACGGATTTAGACAGTGCCCTATTTAACGTGAATGCGGCTGTCTCTAATGCATAACCCCAAAACTATATTGGCAAATCGGTAAGAGACATCATAGAATGTACCATATCTAATAAAGTACGGTTATGATGTTTGCACACACCATTACGCTGTGGTGTTCCAGGTGGCGTGAGTTGTGAAACTATTCCACATTGTTTTATATGAAGGCCAAACTCGTAACTCAATATTTGCCTCCGCGATCAGATCGTAGAAACTTTATTTTCTTGTTACGATGATTCTCCACTTTATTCTGAAATTCTTTGAACTTTTCAAATGTTTCAGACTTGTGTTTCATTAAGTAGATATACCCATATCTGCTCAAATCATCTGTGAAGGTCAGAAAATAACGATACCCGCCGCGTGCTTCAACACTCATTGGACTGCATACATCGGTATGCATTATTTCCAATAAGTTATTAGCTTGCTCCATTGTTCTGAACAACGGAGTTTTAGTCATTTTCCCATGAGGCATGGTTCGCAAGTATCAAATGATTCATAATCAAGTGATTCCAAAAGTCCATCCACATGGAGCTTCTTCATGCGCTTTACACCAATATGACCTAAACGACAATGCCACAAGTATGTTGCACTATCATTATCAACTTTGCATCTTTTGGCATCAATATGTGTATCACTATGATCGAGATTCAATAAACCATTCACATTGGGTGTATGACCATAGAAGGTTTTATTCATGTAAACATAATAACAATTGTTCTATGAATTACTTGAATAACCATATTGCAATAAACATGATCCAGTCATATTCATGCTCAACGCAAACACCACATAACATTTATTTAGGTTTCAACACTAATCCCGACGGTAGAGGGAGTGTGCGATGGTGATCGTATCAACCTTGGAATCACTTCCAACACACATCGTCACCTCGCTTTTAACTAGTCTCTGCAACTCCTGTTTTGAGTTACTAATCTTAGCAACTGAACCGATATCAAATACCTAGGGGTTACTATGAATGCTAGTAAAATATACATCAATAACATGTATATCAAATATACCTTTGTTCATGTTGCCATCCTTTTTATCTTCCAAGTATTTGGGGCACTTCCATTTCCAGTGACTATTTTCTTCGCAGTAGAAGCACTCAATTTCAGGCTTGGGTCCAGCTTTGGGCTTCTTCATGGGAGTGGCAACTTGCTTGCCATTCTTCTTGAAGTTCCCTTTCTTTCCCTCGCCGTTTTTCTTGAAACTAGTGGTATTGTTAACCATCAACACTTTATGCTCTTTCTTGATTTCTACCTTCACCGATTTCAGCATCGCGAAGAGCTTGGGAATCATTTTTGTCATCCCTTGCATAATATAGTTCATCACGAAGTTCTAGTAGCTTGGTGATAGTGACTAGAGAACTCTGTCAATCACTATCTTATCTAGAAGATTACCTCCCACTTGATTCAAGCGATTGTAGTACCCAGACATTCTGAGTACATGCTCACTGGCTGAGGTATTCTCCTGCACCTTGTAGGCAAAGTACTTGTCAGAGGTCTCATACCTCTTAACACGAGCATGCATATGAAATACCATTTTTCAGCTCTTGGAACATCTCATATGCTCCATGGCGTTCAAAACCTTTTTGAAGTCTCGATTCTAAGCCGTAAAGCATGGCACACTAAACTATCAAGTAGTCATCATATCGAGCTTGCAAAACATTCATAACGTCTACATCTGCTCCTACAACAGGTTTGTCACCTAGCGATTGATACGTCTCCAATGATCTATAATTTATGAAGTATTCATGTTGTTATATTATCATTCTTGGATGTTTTACAATCATTTTATAGCAACTTTATATCATTTTTTGGGACAAACCTATTGGCCCAGTGCCCAGTGCCAGTTGCCGTTTTTGCTTGTTTTTTGCATCGCAGGAAATCAATATCAAATGGAGTCCAAACACCGCAAATTTTTTGTTGATTTTTTATGGCCCAGAAGGCATCCATTGGGCCAGAGCAGCACCTGGGGGTGCCCCGAGGGGGCAAAACCCACCAGGGCGCGCCTGGGGGCCCAGGCGCGCCCAGATGGGTTGTGCCCACCTCGGTGGCCTCCTGCACCCCCTCTTCACCCTATAAATTCCCAAATATTCCAAAAAACCCTCGCGGTAACCCTAGATCGGAAGTTCCAACGCCGCAAGCCTCTGTAGCCAGGAAAAAAAACCTAGACCCCGTTCTGGCACTCCGCCGGTGGGGGAAATCATCACCGGTGGCCATCTTCATCATCCCGGCGGCCACCATGATGAGGAGGGAGTAGTCCACCCTCGGGGCTGAGGGTTTGTACCAGTAGCTATGTGTTTAATCTCTCTCTCTCTGTCTCGTGTTCTTGATGGCACGATCTTGATGTATCAAGGGCTTTATTAATATAGTTGGATCATATGGTGTTTTCCCCTCTCTATCTTGTTGTGATGAATTGAGTTTTCCCTTTGAGATTTTGTTTTATCGAATTGAATAGTTTTATGGATTTGAGAGCACTTGATATATATCTTGCATAGGAATACCCGTAGTGACAATGGGGTATTATTTTGATTCACTTGATATATGTTTTGGCACTCAACTCGTGGATTCCCGAGGTGACATTGGGGTAATCTACGCATAGGGGTTGATGCACGTTCTTGTCCTTGTTTCTCCGGTAGAAATCTTGGGGCACTCTTTGAGGTTCTTTGTGTTGGATTGAGTATTATGAATCTGAAATTAGTTGGTGTTATTTTAGTACGAACTCTTGGATGGATCGATCGGAAAGAATAGCTTCGAGGTGGTTTCGTACCCTACAAACGATTTCTTCTTATGTTCTCCGCTAGATAGGAACTTTGGAGTGATTCTTCGTTGCACCTCGAGGGATGGTTATATGATCCAATTATATTAGCATTGTTGAGAGACCGCACTAGCGAAAGTACGGACCCTAGGCCTCATTTTCAAGCATTGCAATACCATTTTTGCTTCGTTTTATCAATTGCTACCTTGCTGTTTTTATTTATTCAGATTATAAAAACATATTCCTACCATCAATATTACACTTTTATCACCATCTCTTCGCCAAACTAGTGCACCTATACAATTTGACATTGTATTGGGTGTGTTGGGGACACAAGAGATTTCTTGTATTTGGTTGCAGGGTTGTTTGAGAGAGACCATCTTCATCCTACACCTCCCATGGATTGATAAACCTTAGGTCATCCACTTGAGGGAAAATTTCTACTGTCCTACAAAACTCCGCGCTTGGAGGCCCAACACGAGTCTACAAGAATAAAGTTGCGTAGTAGACATCAAGCTCTTTTCTAGCGCCATTGCCGGGGAGGTGAGTGCATGAAGGTATATCTTTAGATCTTGCAACTGAATCTTTTAGTTTCTTGTTTTATCACTAGTTTGGTTTATAATAGAAAACTACAAAAAATGGAATTGAGGTTGCATCATATTATTCATATTTATAATGTCTTTCGTGAGAATGATGGAAAGGAAAATTGTGCTCAATTGATAGAAGAAGAATTTGATAACCCACAAGTATAGGGGATCGCAACACTTTCCGAGGGTAGGGTAATCAACCCAAATTTATAGATTCGACACAAGGGGAGCCAAAGAATATTTGAAGGTATTAGAAGCTGAGTTGTAAATTCAAACACACCTGGAGATTAATTATCTGCAGCAAGTAATCAGTAGCAAAGTAATATGATAGATTTGATAGTAGTGACAACAGTAATAGTAACGGTAACAGTGATAGCAGTAGTTTTTAGCAAGTGTAACCGTGATGATAGCAGTAGTAACTTAGCAAGAAAAATATCAGATAAATTCGTAGGCATTGGATCGGTGACTTATTGGATGATATTCATCATGAGACAGTTATAACCTAGGGCGATACGGCACTAGCTCTAGTTCATCGATATAATGTACGCATGTATTCCGTAAATAGTCATACATGCTTATTGAAAGAACTTGCATGACATCTTTTGTCCTACCCTCCCGTGGCAGCGGGGTCCTATTGGAAACTAAGGGATATTAAGGCCTCCTTTTAATAGAGAACCGGAACAAAGCATTAACACACGGTGAATACATGAACTCCTCAAACTACGGTCATCACCGGGAGTGGTCCCGGCTAATGTCACTCCGGGGTTGCCGGATCATAACACGTAGTAGGTGACTATAACTTGCAAGATCGGATCTAGAACATGGATATAATGGTGATAACATAAACGGTTCAGATCTGAAATCATGGCACCCGGGCCCAAAGTGACAAGCATTAAGCATGGCAAAGTCATAGAAACATTAATCTCAGAACATAGTGGATACTAGGGATCAAGCCCTCACAAAACTAACTCGATTACATGATGAATCTCATCCAACTCCTCACCGACCAGCGAGCCTACGAAGGAATTACTGGGGATCATCATGGAATTGGCGATGGAGAAGGGTTGGTGATGACGAAGAACGAAGATCCCCCTCTCCGGAGCCCCAAACGTACTCCAGATCTGGCCTCCCGATGAAGAACAGGAGGTGGCAGCGGCTCTGTCTCGTGGATCATGATAATTCTTTCTCCCTGATTTTTTCTGGGAAAATATGAATTTATAGCATCGGTTTTAGGGTCTACGGGGCCACCAGGTGGGGACAACCCACCTGGGCACGCTTGGTGAGGGGCGCGCGCCCTGGTGGGTTGTGCCCACCTAGGTGCCCCCTTCGGTAGGTCTTGGCTCCTGAAATTATTATATATTATATAAAAATTCCTCGCAAAAATTCATTCCATTCCGAGGACTTTTATTTCTGCACAAAAACAACACCATGGTAGTTCTGCTGAAAACAGCGTCAGTCCGGGGTTAGTTTCATTCAAATCATGCAAATTAGAGTCCAAAACAAGAGGAAAAGCGTTAGGAAAAGTAGATACGTTGGAGATGTACCAACTCCCCCAAGCTTAAACCTTTGCTTATCCTCAAGCAATTCAGTTGATAAACTGAAAGTGAAAAAGAAAAACTTTTACGAACTATTTTGCTCTTGTTTGCATAAATAAGCTTAAATAGCACCCATGTTTTCAGCCAACATTATATCTAACCATGTTGACAATAACTCTTAAACATTATATTAACTCTTATCAATGACATAATCAGCTAGCGAGCAATAATAAGATATCTCAAACGGCAACACATTGTCAAAACAACCATGATATAATATGACAATAGTGGTATCTCGCTAGCCCTTTATGAGACCGCAAGACATAAATGTAGAGCACCTCCAAAGTCCAAGCAGCAACTAAACATTGTAATTCATGGTAGAAAAGATCCAGTCATGATGCACTCAACATTAGCTATACACTATGCATAAGTCATGACAGCTATGTTCTCAGGTTCTAGCGCTTGTTTTAGAAGGTGGTGACACAACATAAAAGTAAATAGACAGTCCCTTCGCAGAGGGAAGCAGTGATTTGGAGAGGTGCCAGAGCTCAAGTTTTAAAAAGGATATAAATGATATTTTGAGACATGCACCCTTCTCATTTACTTCACGACTATCAGTTATCAATATCTCCCATGCTAAACAAGCTAGTGGCGGTTCCCAAGCGATAAAAGTAAAGGTTTTGACTCCATTGAGAGTTTTTGTTTGATTATTCGAGCGATTAACTCTTTTTGTATTTTGTAGTTTGGGAGGGCATCCCTATTACCGCCCTTTTCTCGTGCGATGGCGAGTGAATAAACACTCGACCTGAGAATAACCCGCTTAGCATGGAAGATACCGACTACCTCCTGTCATTCCATGAACGATCTAGGCACACAAAATAGATATTTTTTTAGAAGTTTTTAGAGGTGGCACATGCAAATTTACTTAGGACGGCAGGGTAATACCGCATATAGGTAGGTATGGTGGACTCATCTGGAATAACTTTGGGTTCAGGGTTTTTGATGTACAAGCAGAATTCCCACTTAGTACAGGCGAAGGCTAGCAATTAAATTGAGAAGCAGCCAGCTAGAGAGCAACAACGATCATGATCATGCATTATGCATAAGTAACATTGGACACTGGCATGAGTAGGATATGAACACCATGAACATAAATATCATAGACGCTATGTTGGTTTTGATTCAACTACATGTATGAACATGTGCCAAGTCATGCCAGTCGAACATTCAGAGGAGGATACCATATCATCATACTACATCACATTCATTTTAACGCAATGTTGATATCCAAGATAAATAATTATTCACTCCCAGCTACTTATGCATGGCATGAGAAACTATAATCTCTAATTGTCATTGCAAACATGTTTAATCATAAGGGGCTGAATCATGGACACTAGGTTAAGCATATTTACACAAATAGAACAAGTCGAGTTCATATCAGTTTCTCTCTGCCACGACCAGTTCATCAAATATCGTCATTATTGCTTTTCACTTGCACGACCGAACGATGTGAAAATAATAATAGTGCAAGAGTGCCATGGACTAAGCTGGAATCTGGAAACATTTTATTCAACAGGATAAGACAAGGTAAAATGGGCTCCTTATTAGTTCAACAGTTATTCATATGAGAGCCACTCAACATTTTCATCGTGGTCTTCTCCTCGGTACAACTCGAATAAAAGGAAAAGAAATTCAGAGAAACACACTGAAATATTTTTGGAGTTTTTGGTTTTCTTGAACAAACAAATAAAAGGGAAAAGCAAAAACAAGAAAAACTATTTACACGGGAAAGCTCCCAACAAGCAAAAGAAGAACAAGGAAATCTTTTTGGGTTTTTCTTTTTAATATTACTACTAAGAATGCAAGGAAAGTAAACTAGCTACAACTAATTTTTTGTTTTTCTAAAGTTTTTCAAACACACAAGAAGAGAGCAAGAAAAATAAATCTTAGCATGGATGATACAATGAAAAAGTGTGAACACCGACAAATGGAATAAATGAGCATGAATGTAATGTCCATGAGAAACACGTACTCCCCCAAGCTTAGGCTTTTGGCCTAACTTGGTAAACGATCAGTAATTTGGATGGTAGTAGGGGTACTGATCCCACTATGGAGGTTCCTCCTGTGCTACCTCCACAGCAGCCTGAGCGTTCCGGTAGGCGATGATGTCTGCAGGCATGATCTTATATCCGCCGTGGCAAGAGAATTAAACAAAGCAAGGGCAGGCAACGGAATAATATTACGAGTTTCAATGCTAAAGACCAAGTTATAAGGAATAGGAATGTTAGGATAATCTCGTGCAAGAAAATAATGATGCTCCATGGCTGCACAGTCTAGGTAAACCTTGGTCAGAGGGTAATCATGAGGGTGTATCCCAACATTAAAATGAGCCGCCAAGCGAGTATCATAAATCCCATCATGGATTTTACCCTGAGATTTATTAAGATGGAGGCGACGAGCCACAATAGCTCCCAAGCTATAAGTGTTGTCGCCCTCTAATGCACGACGTAAAACAACAAGGTCTGGTGAACTAAGTGCACCCACCTTCTCTCTAGCAAGCAAGCATTTTGTAATGAAAAGTGCAAAGTAATGGACAATAGGAAAATGCAAGCCAACGGCAGTGGTAGCTGACACCCCTCTCTCATCTCCCACTGTCAAAGTGCGATAAAAGGCCTCAAACCCAGCCAGCCTAGGCTCGGCCAAGCTCCCATCATAAGGGATCATGCACATGTTGCAAAATTAACACTACAAAAAAATACACTTCCGTGATGATACGTGTTTGTCACAGTAGGTCACTTTTTTTGTCATGCATGTAATTCCATGACAAATTTATGACAGAATCAAGATAGTCATACCTGTGTTGTCGTAGAAGTGTTCCATGACATTACCAAAATTATCATCACGGAAGTGTCCACTTCCATGACGATAAATCGCGCGTCACAGAAGTGCTTTCATCAAGGGTGACCGACACGTGGCATCCACCGTAACGGAACGCCGTTAAGCTATCGAGTCGGGTTTTGGATCCGATAACCCGTTAACAGCCCTGACCAATGGGGATTTTCCACGTGTAAAATCATCATTGGCTAGAGGAAACACGTGTCGGCTCCTCGTCGGGACAGATGTCATCCACTCACTGGACAGAAGGCGCCTATGATACGTCGACACGTGGCACGACCCAACAAGTTTAAATGGGCCAGCCCAACTAAAGGCCCACAAGATTTTGCGGACCATAATGGGCCAGCCCAGCTAAAGGCCCACGAGATTTTGTGGACCATAATGGGCTGGCCCAGCTAAAGGCCCACAAGATTTCGCGGGCCATAATGGGCCGGCCCAGGTAAAGGCCCACAAGATCTTTGTGTGCCATAATAGGCCGGCCCAGGTAAAGGCACACAAAATTCTTGCGGATCATAATGGGCCGGCCCAGCTAAAGGCCCATGAGATTTCACCGACATTAATGGGCCGGCCCAGCTATTGGCCCACAAGATTTTGAGGACCCTAGTAGGCCGCCCCGTTAACTGGCTGCCATGTTCTGGGCCAAATGCCAGCCCATATTTGATACGGTCTATTAATGGCCTGCCACGCTCCGGGCCTAATAGTGGCCCATATGAGATCCGACCCGTTAAAAGCCTAGCACGTTCTGGGCCAAATTACGGCCCAGATCAGGTCCGACCCTTTAAGAGGTTTTGGGCCTAATTATGGCCCATATCAGATTCGGCCCGTCAACTGGACACTATGCTTTTGGGCCCACTTGCTAAAGGCCCACTTAGTAATTCGGCCTGATATTAGTTTTGGCCTGTTAAGGGCCCGTTTAACATTTCGGCCCTATATTAATTTCAGCCTGTTAAAAGCCCGTCATATAGTTGGGCCTAACTACGACCCAGTTTGCATCCGGCCTGCTCGCAGCCGATATCTGATTGGGCCAAACAAGGACCGAGACAATTTTTCGGCCTGTTAAAAGCCCGTGATTTGATTCGCACAATCATGGGTCGGGGTTCATTTCGGGCTGCTGCCGGCCCGTGAGCTGATTGGCACGTTTCATGCCCAACCGACATCGTGATTGCATGACAGCCCGATTATGTACCATAATTTTACGGTTTGGCCGGTTTACTGCGAAGACAGGATATATATACAGTAAAATAACTGCAGCATCGTGAATAAGAAAAAATCTATACTATACAATAAAGAAAATTACGACATATTACATCCACTGGGCATCAAAGTTCGCCACTATGATCATAAAGCACAAGCAGACAGCAGATTACATACAGCGGGCATCAAAGATCGCCACCAGTGCAAATAAACACGCCGACAAAATAATATACAAAACCGACAGCACTTCAATAGAGTTCAAGAAAGGTTAGCCCTGCTGGGGAGCTGCAGCACAAGCAGCTGAGCAAGATGATGAGACTACACTTGTTCAACACTTATATCTTCCTCACTCTGAAAGATAAACAAGCAGACAGATGATAGGTTTTGCACATAAAAGTATCAGTGCTGACAATTCATCACATTTCTTACTGACGAATAAAGTGACACAGTTTAAATTTGCATTAACACAATATGGTATTGTTCAGGTCAAGACATGGCAGGAAATGACATTGTGAAGGATTTGGCAGCTTCACGACACCACTGGATTACAGATCAAGAACTCATAAGTATCAATGGTTAGTGTGCTGTCAATTTATACCATTTCAGATTGGCAAATAAAGAGACGGTTTAAATAATAGTAGAATGATATGAAATTTTTCATAGTTAAGACATTGCAGAATATGACATTGTGCTGTAGTGGGTAGGTTCACCACACCACTGGATTACAGATGAAGAACAGAAGCATACATGCAGTGCAAAAGAAGATCACTTGCTCTGTATAGTTTAATTTACATGGTATGAAGAAGGAACTTGGTTGTACAACTGAAAACTTAAATTGAGAAAGGATGAACTTTTGTTTATGAAGTACATATAATAAAATTTAAACAAGCAACTTGATGCAAACACCAAAAATAAACAGCTGTTGCAGTCATGCCTAACCAAATATATACAACAAAGTTTGAAGGCTTGAGATGGACAAACTTACATTATTGGTGAAGACAGGCTCTATAAAGGCCTTGTCCATGCTGATGGGGGGGGGGGCAATTCAAGAATTTTACCACATAATCTTCTTCAAAAGCATTGCCTTTATTCTACATTTTGTTAAGAGTAAATATAGATGTGATAATATACGAAAAAATGGAGAATATTTAAGATAAGATGAAGAGTGATGCCACATAACCAAGTAGCTATAAATGTAAGTGCAGCGATATAGGCAAAAGGTACAGCCAAGAGCAATGCACAACTAAACTTCTTCAGTACCAACCTTATGGTAAGAGTAAATATAGATCTAATGTGTAGAAAATGGAGGGCAAAGGAAAATAAGCTGCAGAGTGATGGTACATGAACAACTACCTGTCATTATAAGTACACTGATAAAGGACCGCATGTACTTACAAGAACAATGTAGAGCTAAAAAAAACATTGGCATTGGATATATTCTACACTAATGTAACCATTCATACATATCAGATAATTTGGAGCAAAAAATTGATAAGCAAGCTATCATGCATACTTGTAACACCCTCGATGCGACTATATCTCCCACGTGTCGAGGCACGACTTAGAGGCATAATCGCATTGAAGGCATATGTCGCAAGTTAGGCAATCTTCACAACATCCCATGTAATATGATAATAAAAGGGGAGATAACATAGTTGGCTTACACTCGCCACGTCAATCAAGTACATAAACAACATTACATCAACCAAACACTCATGGCCCGACTACGGCGCCAAAATAAAAGAGAACCCAACATGCAGCACGGTCCCGATCACTCCCAACTGGGCACCACTACTGATCATCAGGAAAGGAAACATAGTAACGTTGAGAGTCCTCGTCGAACTCCCACTTGAGCTCGAGCGCGTCACCTGGAGCGGAATCATCGGGCCCTGCATCTGGTGTAATAGTAATCTGTGAGCCACGGGGACTCAGCAATCTCGCACCCTCGTGATCAAGACTATTTAAGCTTATAGGTAAGGCAAGGTAAATATATGTGGAGCTGCAGCAAGCGACTAGCAAGTATGGTGGCTATCCTGTTCGCAAAGGAGAGCGAGAAGAGGAGGCAAAGCGCGAGCGAGAAGCTAGAGAACAACCTGCGCAAGCATTACTGCAACACCGTGTTCACTTCCCGGACTCCACCGAGAAGAGGCCATCACGGTAACACACTCAGTTGATTCATTTTAATTAAGTTAAGGTTCAAGTTATCTACAACCGGACATTAACAAATTCCCATCTACCCATAACCGTGGGCATGGCTTTCGAAAGTTCAAATCCCTGCAGGGGAGTCCCAACTTAGCCCATGACAAGCTCTCACGGTCAACGAAGGAATAGACCTCCTCCCAAGACGTTCCGATCAGGCTCGGTATCTCGGTTCTTCAAGACACTTCGACAGGTTAAAACCAATCCAGAAACACCGCCCGAATGTGCCGACAAATCCCGATAGGAGCTGCACATATCTCTTTCTCAGGGCACACTCAGATAGGTCAAGCTACGAGTAAAACCAACCCTCGAGTTTCCCCGAGGTGGCCCCGCAGGCTGCCTAGTTCGGACCAACACTCAGAGGAGCACTGGCCCCCCGGGGGGGGGGGTTTAAACAAGATGACCCTCGGGCTCCGGAAACCCAAGGGAAAAAGAGGCTAGGTGGCAAATGGTAAAACCAAGGTTGGGCATTGCTGGAAAAGCTTTAATCAAGGCGAACTATCAAGGGGTTCCCATTATAACCCAACCACGTAAGGAACGCAAAATCCGGGAACATAATACTGATATGACGGAAACTAGGGCGACAAGAGTGGAACAAAACACTAGGCGAGAGGCCGAGCCTTCCACCCTTTACCAAGTATATAGATGCATTAATTAAATAAGATATATAGTGATATCCCAACAAGTAAATAAATGTTCCAACAAGGAACGGCCTCCAATCTTCACCTGCAACTAGCAGTGCTATAAGAGGGGCTGAGCAAAGCGGTAACATAGCCAATCAATGGTTTGCTAGGACATGGTGGGTTAGAGGTTTGACATGGAAATTTTGGAGGCTTGAAAGCAAATGGTAGGCATCGTAGCATTGGCATAGCAAAAGAGCGAGCAAACTAGCATAACAAAGATAGTAGTGATTTCGAGGGTATGATCATCTTGCTTGCACAGTTGTCAGAGTTGACTGGATCCTCGAAAGCAAACTCAACGGGATCCTCGTTAGCGAACTCGTCTCCCGGCTCTACCCAAACAAGACAAACAAGCAACAAGGACACAATCAACCACGTGCAAGGATCAAACAATATGATGCAAACATGATGTGCTATGCGGGATGCGATGTGGGATGCATATGCAAGATGTGACAAGGAATGCATGAACCTGGCCTCAACTTGGGAATCCAAGTGTGCCACTGGAAATATGAGATGAAGTCGCTTGAAAACGATATAAAGAACGCCGGAATCGGAGTTACGGTTTGGAAATGGCAAGCGATTCAATTATGACACCGGTCTGCGATTTACAGCAAGTAGCCATCTAAATGCAACGAGATGAACATGCTACAGCACCCAAACATGACAAAAAAATACATGGCAGGGATGCATTCAAGATGCTTAACAAAAGTCTAGCACTGATATATGGCCAATTCAACCATTAACAGGTTCAAACAAGCATGGCAAAAATGCATATGGCAAATAGACCTCGGACTTAGTGAAATTAACACTTGTCTGGAATTTCAGATCAGGTAGCACACTTCGGAGCAACAAAACTACATGCTACAGGACCTGAACATGGCAAAGTAAAGCATGACATGGAGCTACTCAAAGAGCTTAACAAAAGTCCCTTAGTGACCTTGAGCCAAAAGGGATCAGAAAATACAATTGCAAGCATGTGAACATGGCAAAAATATAATCAGTTCTCAGACTTAGTGAAAACTGGAGCATGCTGAAAACAGATATCAAGTAGGCAAGTTTACGAGCTCGATGCACTCACTACGGAGCAAGTCATGACCAACTAAGCATACATCCATCAAGAATACACAAAATGCAAGCTAGAAATGGCAAGAACAATAACATAGCATGCACGGATCAACTACAACATCATCGGCAAAATTGCGAACAAGTCGACAATCTGCCCAGATTCACAAAGTAGCAAAAGTAGAGCTCAATTGACTCAATCTAGGGTGCTCCATAATTGCAAACAAAGACATGGATGGATAGAGCACTACAAGATTAACAAAACATCCTTACTGATCATCCTCAAACGAGGCACGGATCACTAGGAAACAACATGAACATATGGCCATATGAGATAAACAGCTCAAGGACTTAGTGGAAATGTTAAGTCCCTAAAAATAGAATTACCAAGTGCCTCATTTGGCAAGCTTGTGCTAGTCACCACACACATCACAAAAATACATGGGTTGCACCTCTGGAAAGATGGCAAAACCCTTAACAAAACATATGTAGAGCTCATGGGCATATCATGCACACAATAATCATGGCAAAAATGACAAATATCTAAATGGAGTAGCAGATCTGACAATAATCTCAAGTAGCCCTCTTCTAACAGCATTTCGGGCATCAAGATGATCTCAAATGAAAATGATGGAATGGAATGAAATGATGTAATCTCTGAGATGAACATTTTGATATACTACATGCCCAAATCGGAGCTACGAATGCGGAGTTACGGCATGAACAAGAATGCAAAAAATATGCAGACTTCGGAAAAATTCAGGGTCAACCCTAGGGTTACTGTAGCTCCGATTCCAGATCTGGTGCACGGATCGAGGATCGCCGGGGTTCAAGAACTCGCCAGAGATTGAGGGGTCGCCGGACTTGGCGAGGCACGCCGGCCGGAGGAGAGGAGGACGTTGGGGTGGCGTGGTGCGGTGGCGGCGGAGGCTCTCGGCGGCGCGGGGCGACGAGGAGGGCCGGGGACGGCGCGCGGCAGTGACCTGCGGCGACGGGGCGACAGAGATCCGGCGATGGCGCGCAGCGGCCCCGGCGGCCGGGCGCGAGGGAGAGGCGGCGTGAGGAGGCGGGCGCGCGCGGCCATGGTCGGGCGGCGATGCGGGCCGGGAGGGCCCGGCCTGGGCTGCGGCGGGCCCGCGCGGGTGGCGGCGTGGTGATGCGGTCCCGCGGGGCGCGGACCAATGGCGTGGCAACACGTGGCGGCGGGGTGGAGATTCGGACGTGTCCGTCGGCGGGGAGTTTGTCCGGCGGGCGTGATGATGAGTGGATCTAGGGTTTTCGGGGGGGAGGAGAAGGAGATTTTCGGGGGATCTTTAAATAGGCATAGGAGGAGCCAGGAGAGTCCAAATGAGGTGCGGTTTTCGGCCACGCGATCGTGATCGAACGCTCGAGATGATGGAGAAGGTTTTGGTGGTTTTTGGGCAAAAATGGAGGGGTGTTGGGCTACAACACACACGATGCCTTTTCGGTCCCTCGGTTAACCGTTGGAGTATCAAACGAAGTCCGAATGACACGAAACTTGACAGGCGGTCTACCGGTAGTAAACCAAGGCCGCCTGGAAAGTCTCAGTCCAATCCGGAAATGTTTAATCCCCACACACGAAATAAGGCTAGAAATGACCACCGGAGGAGAACGAAGCGCCGGAATGCAAAACGGACAATGGGGAAAATGCTCGAATGCATGAGACGAACACATATGCAAATGCAATGCACATGATGACATGATATGAGATGCATGACAATAACAACAACACACAGAGACAAAAAAACCCGAACCTGAGAAGATAAAATAACTTAACGCCGGAAACGGCAAGAGTTGGAGTACAAATTGGGAAAGTCACATCCGGGGTGTTACAACACTCTACCACTACGAAAGGATCTCATCCCGAGATCTAGGACTGAAAGAACGCCGGGTACTCAGAACGGAGGTGATCCTCGCGTTCCCAGGTAGCTTCACAGTCGGAATGGTGTGACCACTTGACTTTGAGGGATTTGATTGACTTATTGCGAGTCTTGCGTTCAGTCTCTTCAAGAATAGCAACTGGGTGCTCACGATAAGAGAGATCTTCTTGGAGATCAATGTCCTCGAAGTTGACGGTGCGGTCAGGAGTCTTGAAGCACTTTCGGAGCTGAGAGACATGGAACACGTCATGAACATTTGCAAAGTTTGAAGGAAGATCGAGTTGATAGGCGAGGTCGCCTCTCTTGCTGACAATCTTGAAAGGTCCCACGTATCTGGGGGCAAGCTTCCCTTTGATACCGAAGCGACGAGTACCTTTCATAGGAGAGACGCGGAGGTAAACATGATCTCCGATCTCGAAAGCCAAATCACGGTGCTTACTATCATAGTAGCTCTTCTGGCGGGATTACGCTGCTTTGAGGTTATCTCGAATGACTTTGCACATTTCCTCTGCCTCTGTGATTAAGTCATTACCCAAAAGCTCACGTTCACCGGTTTCAGACCAGTTAAGAGGGGTACAGCACTTCCTGCCATACAGAATTTCAAACGGGGCCTTACCCGAACTTGCTTGAAAACTGTTGTTGTAGGAGAATTCAACATAAGGAAGACAATCCTCCCACTTCATGCCGAAGGAGATCACACAAGCCCTGAGCATATCTTCAAGAATCTGGTTGACACGCTCGACTTGACCGCTAGTTTGAGTATGGAAAGCTGTGCTGAAGCGGATGTTGGTGCCCATGGCCTTCTGAAAAGAATCCCAAAACTTGGATGTAAAAATGCTGCCACGGTCTGAAGAGATCACCTGTGGAATACCGTGCAGAGAGACAATACGAGAGGTATAGAGTTCCGCCAATTGAGCTGCAGTGATTGACTCTTTGATAGGTAGAAAGTGAGCCACTTTAGTGAGTTTGTCGATGACAACGAATATAGCATCATTGCCACGCTTGGACTTTGGAAACCCAGTCACGAAGTCCATTCCAATGTGGTCAAACTTCCATTCTGGAATGGAAAGAGGTTGGAGGAGACCTGCTGGCCTTTGGTGTTCTGCCTTCAGTCTTCTGCAGACATCACATTCATTCACGAACTGAGCAATCTCACACTTCATTCGAGTCCACCAATAAGCCTGCTTAAGGTCCTGATACATCTTCGTGCTCCCAGGGTGGATGGAGAGGAGAGAATTGTGAGCCTCGTTCATGATCACTTTACGGAGGTCACCTTTGGGAACAACAATACGATCCTTGAAGAAGAGAGTGTCCTTGTCATCAAGGCGGTAGCACTTGTACTTGGGTTGACTCTTGGCAATCCCAATCTTCACCTTTTTCACCATAGCATCAAGAAGCTGGGCTTGGAGAATCTGGTCTTCCAAGGTAGTAGAGACTTGAAGGTTGGCGAGGAAACCTTGAGGAACAACTTGCAGATTAAGTTTGCGGAAAGCTTCACAAAGCTCGGGTTGATAAGGCTTGAGAATCAGACTGTTGCAGTAAGCTTTCCTGCTCAATGCGTCAGCAATCACATTGGCCTTGCCTGGAGTATACTCGATACTCGGATTATACTCTTGAATCATTTCGACCCATCGAGTTTGCCTGAGGTTGAGATTAGGCTGAGTGAAGATGTACTTGAGACTCTTGTGATCAGTGAAAATGTCCACTTTTCTTCCCAATAAGAGATGTCTCCAAGTCAAAAGAGCATGCACAACTGCCGCCAACTCGAGATCATGAGTGGGGTAGTTCTTCTCATTAGGCTTCAACCGGCGAGATGTATAAGCAACAACTTTCTTCTCTTGCATCAACACTGCGCCAAGACCTAGGAGAGAGGCATCACAAAAGACCTCATACGGCTTGGATTCATCAGGCGGAGTTAGAACTGGAGTAGTGATCAATTTCTCCTTCAAAGTGTTGAAAGCAATGTCACACTCCGGAGACCAAACGTACTTGACGTGCTTCTGGAGAAGATTAGAGAGAGGCTTCGCGATCTTAGAAAAGTTTTCAACCAATCTTCGGCAATAGCTTGCGAGACCGAGGAAGCTACGGAGTTGCTTCACGTTCTGAGGAGGTTCCCAATTCACAATTGCAGACACCTTCTTAGGATTCATGGCAATGCCCTTGGCAGAGATGATATGACCAAGATAAAGAACCTCATCGAGCCAAAATTCGCACTTGGAGAACTTGGCATAGAACTGATGTCCCCTAAGCTTATCAAGCACCAAATGCAAGTGCTTGGCATGATCTTCCTTGTTCTTGGAGAAAACCAGAATGTCGTCGAGATAGACCAAAACGAAGTCATTGGTGTAGGCGTTGAAGATGAAGTTCATCATGCGAGAGAACGTCGGAGGAGCGTTGACGAGACCAAAAGACATGACAGTGTATTCATATGAACCATAGCTTGTCCTGAAAGCCGTCTTGGGAATATCTTGCTCACGGATTCGAATCTGATGATAACCCATACGGAGATCAAGCTTGGAGAATACTTGGGCACCTTTGAGTTATTCGAACAGCTCGTTGATGTTGGGAAGTGGGTATTTGTTCTTGATGGTCTTCTTGTTCAATGGACGGTAATCAACACAAAGTCAGTCTATTCCATCCTTCTTCTTCACAAAAAGAACACCACAACCCCACGGAGAAGAACTAGGCCGGATGAGACCCATTTTCTCTTGAATATCGAGTTGCTTCTTCAGCTCCTTCAACTCTTCAGGTCCGAGCTTGTAAGGACGTTTGCACACAGGTTCCGTGCCAGGCTCAAGATCAATAACGAATTCAACTGGTCGATGCAGAGGCATTCCTGGAAGCTCTTCTGGAAAGACGTCTTGATATTCACAAACGACTGGAATCTGTGAGATAGCATCCAGTTCACCCTTCTCATTGAGAGAAAATAGATGGATGGTATCAACACGAGCGGCAAAGACAATTACATCCTCAGACGAATGAGTCAATTGAATCTGCCTGGCTGCACAATCAAGCTGAGCCTTGTGCTTAGAAAGCCAATCCATTCCGAGAATAAGATCAATATCCGAGTTGCCAAGAACCATTGGGGAAGAAAGAAACTTGTAATCGCCCAAGGTGATAGTAACATCTGGCACCTCCAGACTTGCACTCAAACGTTTGCCAGGAGAAACGATATCCATTTGTTTACCCAAATGAGAAGAAACGAACTCATGCTTGGTAAAAAATGGCTTTTGACATGATACAATGCGATGCACCAGTGTCAAAAAGAACTTTAGCTGGAATATCATTAACAGGGAGGTTACCCATGATGACATCTGATGAATCCTCTGCCTGAGCTTCATTCACCATATTGACCTTGGCGTGCTTGGGGTTATGCTTGACCACAACTGTACTTGCCGATCTCACAGGAGGAGGAGGAGGAAGACGCCTCTGGTTGAAACACTTGTTGGCATAGTGACCCTTCTGTTGGCACTTGTTGCACGTGACCTCTGAAAGAGGACGGTGGTATGGAGCACTCGATCTTGGAGCTTGAGACGAAGTCTTGTTCTGAAAGCCAGGTTTGGGTGGGTGGGAAGAACCGCTGCCACCTTTGCTCTTCTGCTGATACGGCTGACGGAATGGAGGAGGAGGAAGCCAATACTTCTGCTGCTTGGCCACTTGAGTAGAGGAAGAAGGAGTAACATCTCTGACTCGCTTCTTGGAAGCATCACACCTCAATTGAGCAGCCTCTTGCTTCAATGCCATGTTGTAGAACTCATCGTACCTCAAGGGCTCAAAGAGGACAATAGCTAGCTGAATTTATTCTCTGAGACCACCCCTGAACTTGTATAACATGCTCTTCTCATCAGGGACGTCCTGCTTGGCAAAGCGGGCGAGCTTCTGGAACAACTTGTTGTAGTCATAGACAGACAAAGAGCCTTGCTTCAGGTTGCGGAATTCCTCACGCTTGCTTTCAACCACGCTCTGAGGGATATGATGAGCTCAGAAATCTTGACGAAATTCATCCCAGGTGATAACACATCCACCTCTGGAATCCTTGTACTGCTGGAACCATTCTGCAGCTTGATCTTTGAGTTGGAAGGAAGCGAACTTGACAAAGTCCTCAGGCCTGACGTTGCTGCACTCAAAATGCTTGCACAGATCCACAAGCCAATCGTCAGCATCGGTTGCCTCAACACAATTGCTGAAAGTCTTTGGCCCGTTAGCAAGGAACTGGTTGAGTGTAGCAAAGTGATTCTGATTGTTGCCTTGGTTCCGTTGGTTGCCTTGATTGCGCTCTTGAAGAATTTGCATGATCAACTGTGTGTTTGCATTGGTTGCGGCCATCACAGCTTGCCATGCCTCCGGAGGAGGTGGAGGTGGTGGCGGATCAGGATTCGGAGTCGTGCGCGTTGGGGGAGCCATCCTGAAGAGGTTGACATCCATTAGCACATTGATAGACAAATATTGAAGCTCAATCCAACGGAATGAAAATTGCAACATATAGTCTTCACATCCGAACAAAATGAACGAATGCATTCCTCTTGAAATGGTCACATATCCATAAATTGAGAAGCCACTTAGAATTAAGGTAGAGAAATAAATCAACAAGGTACGGATCAAGAACGAATAATCGGTAAGAAACCCCAATCTCAAACCAATATCCGTGGAAGAAGAACTAGAGCTACTAGAATTCCCACCTATGAAACTCCTGAACCTTTCCGGTTATGAAATCAGTTGTTGGGGATACAGGGGAAGCATAATATCTCACCCAATTCTAGCAAATCCTACATCCAGCTGTATCCATCCTTCAACACATAACCGAGAAAAACTTCGAAAACCATCTACCTCAACCTTCAAAAAGCATCCGTTATACAAGTTCCGGCGATACTCCCGAACTCCCGCCCCAGTACTGGGTGGCATCGAGGTTATCTCACCAACGAATTGCATAAAAGAGATTTTCGATGTCGGCGTACTAAACTCAGGTATTCCAGAACTGCAACGATAAAATTATGACGACAACACCTCAGAGCTCAACTACCCGGGACACTTCCACAAAACCCCTGACAGGAGGCACCAAGACAATGTTCTCATCATAAAACCATCGGAACGATTCCAAGATACCCGCGTGATCCTAAAAATTCCTTAGTGAAATTTGAGAAGAGAAGAGTCAAAACTCTACGTCAGGATGCCTTACCAGAGCGATGAGGAGACTGTGAAGTAAAAAGAATTCCTAAACTCTCCGATATATAATTCCTAAATGACTCAAAACATTTTTCTAGACACAACTCGGCTGCTACAAACGATCAAGCAATGGGGCTCCTAAGGTCGGGGAAGGCTCTGATTACCAACTTGTAACACCCTCGATGCGACTATATCTCCCACGTGTCGAGTCACGACTTAGATGCATAATCGCATTGAAGGCATATGTCGCAAGTTAGGCAATCTTCACAACATCCCATGTAATATGATAATAAAAGGGGAGATAACATAGTTGGCTTACACTCGCCACGTCAATCAAGTACATAAACAACATTACATCAACCAAACACTCATGGCCCGACTACGGCGCCAAAATAAAAGAGAACCCAACATGCAGCACGGTCCCGATCACTCCCAACTGGGCACCACTACTGATCATCAGGAAAGGAAACATAGTAACGTTGAGAGTCCTCGTCGAACTCCCACTTGAGCTCGAGCGCGTCACCTGGAGCGGAACCATCGGGCCCTGCATCTGGTGTAATAGTAATCTGTGAGCCACGGGGACTCAGCAATCTCGCACCCTCGTGATCAAGACTATTTAAGCTTATAGGTAAGGCAAGGTAAATATATGTGGAGCTGCAGCAAGCGACTAGCAAGTATGGTGGCTATCCTGTTCGCAAAGGAGAGCGAGAAGAGGAGGCAAAGCGCGAGCGAGAAGCTAGAGAACAACCTGCGCAAACATTACTCCAACACCGTGTTCACTTCCCGGACTCCACCGAGAAGAGGCCATCACGGTAACACACTCAGTTGATTCATTTTAATTAAGTTAAGGTTCAAGTTATCTACAACCGGACATTAACAAATTCCCATCTACCCATATCCGCGGGCACGGCTTTCGAAAGTTCAAATCCCTGCAGGGGAGTCCCAACTTAGCCCATGACAAGCTCTCACGGTCAACGAAGGAATAGACCTCCTCCCAAGACGTTCCGATCAGGCTCGGTATCTCGGTTCTTCAAGACACTTCGACAGGTTAAAACCAATCCAGCAACACCGCCCGAATGTGCCGACAAATCCCGATAGGAGCTGCACATATCTCTTTCTCAGGGCACACTCAGATAGGTCAAGCTACGAGTAAAACCAACCCTCGAGTTTCCCTGAGGTGGCCCCGCAGGCTGCCTGGTTCGGACCAACACTCAGAGGAGCACTGGCCCCGGGGGGGGGGGGGTTAAACAAGATGACCCTCGGGCTCCGGAAACCCAAGGGAAAAAGAGGCTAGGTGGCAAATGGTAAAACCAAGGTTGGGCATTGCTGGAAAAGCTTTAATCAAGGCGAACTATCAAGGGGTTCCCATTATAACCCAACCACGTAAGGAACGCAAAATCCGGGAACATAATACCGATATGACGGAAACTAGGGCGACAAGAGTGGAACAAAACACTAGGCGAGAGGCCGAGCCTTCCACCCTTTACCAAGTATATAGATGCATTAATTAAATAAGATATATAGTGATATCCCAACAAGTAAATAAATGTTCCAACAAGGAACGGCCTCCAATCTTCACCTGCAACTAGCAACGCTATAAGAGGGGCTGAGCAAAGCGGTAACATAGCCAATCAACGGTTTGCTATGACATGGTGGGTTAGAGGTTTGACATGGCAATTTGGGAGGCTTGAAAGCAAATGGTAGGCGTCGTAGCATTGGCATAGCAAAAGAGCGAGCAAACTAGCATAGCAAAGATAGTAGTGATTTCGAGGGTATGATCATCTTGCCTGCACAGTTGTCAGAGTTGACTGGATCCTCGAAAGCAAACTCAACGGGCTCCTCGTTAGCGAACTCGTCTCCCGGCTCTACCCAAACAAGACAAACAAGCAACAAGGACACAATCAACCATGTGTGTCGTGGTTTTGACATGGCAGATGTCCTAGAGAAAAGACTTAGTCGTGGAGCCATCGCGACGGGTTAGCTTGAAGGGGTTAAAGCGGACACAAGGACGCAAGAGAGTTTATACTAGTTCGGCCCCTTCGATGAAGGTAAAAGCCTACGTCTAGTTGTGATGGAATTGATTGGGTCTCGATGACTTGGGAGCAAACAAGCTTCGCCTAAGTCTCGAGTTGTCGTCGTCTCCTTGAACCGCCGCCGGGTTGTCCCCTTATATACACGGGTGACGCCCGTCGGTCCACAGAGTCCCAACACCGGTTCATACTCATATCCGGGTTGGTCTCTCCTTATTCCTAACTTACAATACAAGTTTACATACCAAGCCGGTTTACGGCTACATGTCTTAAACTGACTACAGGCCTTGGGCCCCTATCTTCCTCGGGCTTTAACACCCTTGAACTACTGATGACGCTAACCCAGCCCAGATAGGCCGGTTTATGCCCAGTAGTAGTATCCCCAACATTAGACCCGAGATTGATTTGAACTGGTTCATGTCAATCCTTAGAAAAAATCTTCGTTTTTATCATCTTCTTGTATTTGTTGAACCGCCATGATGTCACCTTCTCTGGTTGTTGTAAACCGGCATGCGTCATCACAAAGACTACCTTCATGATATCTTCTTTGTTAAATAGATCCGCAATAATCGAGGCAACTACTCTGCTTCCAAGATTTGTGGTTCCTTGATTACGCGCCTGACACATGTCTCTTGCCTTATAAATAGGACCGAAGGGTCATTTCTTTTCTCCCCTTCGTCCCCTTTCTCTTCGTCTTCCTTGCGTTGCCAGCCTCGGAGCTCCGCCGCCGCCGTTGACCTCTGCACCGTCTTGGGCCGCTGCATCAACCTGAATGCACCAGAGCACTGCGATAGCTTTCCGCATCCTCCTCGATTCTGGTAAGCCTTTTGTTCTTCTTAACATAGATCTATTCTAGGGTTTCGTGTTCTTGGCGTGTTCATCACTTGTTCATGCTCGCACTCAGACTCCTGGATAGATCTGTGAAACCCTGCTCTGAGTAGCAGCAGCTTTTAGCATCCGCCTGTAGTTTCATGCTCAAGTCCATAGATCTCATCTATATATCTGCCCATTGATTCACTTCCACTCTGCTTTATCTCACCTATACTTCTGCTCATTGATTCAATACTGTTCTGCTTTGATCTTCGACTATTTTTCTTATTTTCTGAACTTGCTTCAGATCCAACGCCGTAACAAGATCTTGTGAAACCTGTTTCTGCATACTTAACCATCCGCAATCTCAATTGCTTCGATGTTTAGGTCAGGCGGTTTAACCTTATAGAAAATTTTCCAAACCGGTATGTACCATTAGTCCCCTTGTTGAACCGCCAGACGTAGGTTGCTTGATGAAAACTCCGGTTTAGATAGAGCTGTCTCCGGTTTAACATTGTACATACCAGTGCATTTTAATCAATGCATTTTTGAACCGGGATCTTTTACCTTGTAGATTCCATCATGGCCAAGCAAGTGTATGAGTGCAATTGGGTTCCTTCTCGCGTCACAGAGGCTGAACTGGACGATTTAGTCCTGATTGGTGCTTTAGGCAGCAAGGATACAATCCATTGGAGGGCTCCTGGCAAAGAATGCCCTCCCACACCTCGAGAAGGAGAGGTTGTTGTTTTCATAGATCACTTAGCCCGGGGCTTTAAGCCACCCGGTTCTAAATTTTACCGGGATGTCTTAGCTGATTTCCAGCTCCATCCACAAGATACTGGCCCCAACTCTGTTACAAATATGTGTCACTTCCAAGTACTCTGTGAAGCGTTCTTTCAAGAGGAGCCCACAGTGGAACTGTTCAGAGACCTATTCCATCTAAACCGTCGTACTGAATTTACTGATGGCTCCAATACGGAGTTGGGTGGTGTGGCGATTCAGAAAAGGAAAGAGGTCACATACCCTCACGCCAAACTGCATAGCCACCCCAAAGAATGGAATCAGACATGGTTCTACTACAACGACACCTCCCCTGCTGGTGAGAATCCCTTGCCTAGCTTTCGACCGGAGCGGCTTAGCAACACACACCCTTCTCCACAAAGATTGACTGCATAGGAGAGAAGTAAATATGCTCCTCAGCTATCAAAGCTCAGAGCTTTTATGGCCAACGGTTTAACAGGGGTTGACCTTGCTCGCTGTTGGATATCATGGAGCATACTGCCTCTTAGCCTGCGCTCCGGTTTGATGTGCCAGTATACTGACCATGTTGATGACCCACTGCGACACTCAAGACTCCAGCTCTCCGGTGAGGAAATCACAGAGGCTGTGCGTAAGATACTGAATGAACCGGAACACATCTGCGCCAGAACCGGCCTGCTTCCCTTCTGTGCCACCAACAAACCGCCAGCTGTAAGACTTTGATTTTTCTCTTTGCTGAATCTATTATTGATATGTTTGGTCATTGTTTTTAATATCAGTGTCTGCATAATCAGGGCGATGATCCGTTTTGGAGCAAAAAACTGCCGCAGGAGAAGCCAGAAAAACCAGACAAACCGGAAAGGGCAACCCGGCAAAAGACTAAAGCTGTGAAGAAGACTGCCCATAGGAAAAGAACCACTGCCTCTTCTAATCCAGCTCCTGACGATGAGGTGGATAATCCGGACTTTGAGGTAGAGCTTGACTCACTTGGTTTATTTTTCATGCGTCTTATTGATGATGATATTTGTCAGGATGATGTCGAAGCCAGCCACGCGGATGTTGCCGAGGTAATTGTTTTCTCTTCCGATTCAGAAACTTTGCCTTCACAAAAAATCCATCAGGCAAATCGGAAAGTTAAATTTTCTCATCCTCTTGCTTATTTGGATCCTAAACTTCTTATGAAGACCCAACAACACGAAGCTCGCCGCACCACCCGGCACAGCGGCCAGGTAGTTACCTCTGCCGGTTTACCGAACAGTCCGGTTCGGAAACGCCATTCCGAGGTCTCTAATTTGCTTGTCAGTGCTTGTCCTAAAGCGGGCTGCTTTCGTCAACCTCTTACTCTGTCTGACTCCGATTATCAGGTTACTTCCCACTCATCTTCTGGCGAGTCATCGGCTACTCAGCTCCCACCGCTCAAAACGGTGCTTGGGTAAGCTATACTTATTGTGATGTTTGCATTACATTGCCTTAGAACATATTCTGTATTTGATTTTGTTATTCTTCTCAGGGCCAAACCTAGGCCAAGCAAGAAGGCCCGCCTGGACAAAGCGGCCGAAGAAGATGTCGTTCTTGAAGCGGACAAGACACCCAATGCTGAAGCGGCTATTCCTGAGGATATTCCCAACGATCCACCGCAGCAAGATGATGATCTTATTGCAGAAGAGAGACCTACTGACACCTCAGGTCCTACCCATCAGCCTACAGGTTCCATCCAGATTGAAAGCTCCACCGGTCCAGCCAAGCCTACTGACAAGCCAACAGCTCTAGTGCAAACCGGCGGTACCAAAGATGATGAGGTTGTCATTACTGGTACTGGCCATACTGAGCCAAACAATCCTGTCGCTTTATCCAAACATTCTGCCAAGGAAGAACTTGCTGCCTTTGGTAAAGGCAAGTTGAACGCTGATCTGACGACCTACGCTGCTCTTAACGCCCAAGATATCCATTCCGGCTATCTGAACCGGCTGTATACCAGCCGTGACTATGAAGCCGGTTTGGTCAACATGATGAAAGACAAATATGAGGTAATTTCCATATGCTCCTTCCTGCCTGTATGCTTCCATTCCTGACTCTCCTAGCCCCCAAGGGCCGGTTTGGAATATTCTTTCAAACCGGGACTTAAATAATATAAATCCTGTTGCTTAGAAATTTGCTGATGTAGCCCCCAAGGGCCGGTTCAACTTTAGCGTAGTTAAACCGGTACTTTAAGTAATTGAAACTGCCGCATCAGAATATATATGATCAAATAGCCATTAGCCCCCAAGTGCCAAGTTGAATACTTGTATTGATCTTGGGACTTTGTAAACAATTGAAAGATGAAGATCAAATGTGCATTAGCCCCCAAGTGCTAAGCGCATAACTTGTTATGTGGTTGGTACTTGAATCCTTCAACCGATTTGTTGAAACATATATCTGTATGCATGCAGGCGGAGCTGAAGACGAAAGAAAACCAAGTCATCGATCTTCAAGAAAACCTGAAAACCCAACAGGCTGAAACTTCCAAAGAAAAAGAGGAATTGGCCAGTGCTTTAAGCGCCATGGAACAACTTAAGGAGAACTTCAAGAAGAAACAGGCGGGCTGGGCCACTGAAAAATCCGCTTTGATCAAACGAGCAGAGGATGCTGAGGCTGCGCTAAAACCAGTGGCAGATGAACTGACCAGCATAAAGCGGCACATGCATGCCATGACTGCTGCTATCTTTGGTAAGCCGGTTTGCCTTCTGAATTGGCTCTGCCTTCTGACAGAGTCGCTGGTTTATTAACCCTTTTATGGTATTTCAGGGACACGCATTGGTCACTTGGGGTCAGATGTGCTGAAGAAACTAAAAGCTGTCTATACATTGGTTGAACAATTGTATACTGGTGCCCAGCGAATCATCTGTACCGCCTCTCATAACAAACCGGCGCCTACTTTGATTCAAGATACTCTGATGAAACTGTCGGTGCTTCCTGCCCGAGTTGAAGAGCTGAAGAAATCTGCTGCTCGAACCGGTGCAATCAATGCTTTAATCCGGGCAAAAGCCTGGGTGCCGGATTTTGATCCTGTTGAAGCGGCTCAGGGCTATCCCAGCTTGAAGGAAGACGGATCAGAATTCGGTGAAGCGGATCTGCGAGCGATAAACCGGGAGGTGCGTCCACTAGCTTGTCAGTTGGCCGAGGAAGCAGACTTGTCTTGTTATCAAGCGCAATATGACAGTCAGAACAAGCGAATAGCTGCGCCTATCCATGAATCGGAAAATCTAATTCCTCCAATCCGTAAGCATACTTACGCTCCCGATATTGACCCGTCCTTGCTGATCCACGATGAAGCTGTTTTTCAAGCATTAATGGGAATCGACTGGACAACTGTGGATTTCCAGCCACTGGGTAGGGACACGGAGGCTGAAGCGGCGCAGGACGACCCACAACCATCAGGCCAGGCTGGTGACCAAGCTTGAACCGGACACCGGTTTTAAAACTGCCTCTTCTTCACGAAAAACAATTATATTATTATGGGCACCATGTTTCCTTGTAATAGGCTAGCTGATACCTTTGATGTTGATATGCCTTCGTGCATAATTTATTCTTCCTGTGGTAATGAACTTTCCAAAACACTTTCTGAAATGAAAAATTCGTCAAGTGCCACCGCGGTTGTACTATCAGGCGGAATATGATGTCTGCATATATGAAATCAAAACAAAATTTTAAGTATGACCAAATTTTGAGATACATAATACCTGCCATCATTGAGCGTGAAGTTGGCTTGGCCAATCTTGAAGCGGAGTTTTGCAAACCCATACTGTTGGAGGAGATAACAACTCCTGTATATATATATATATATATGACGCTGGTTTACCATGTAAACCGTGCCGGGTTATAATAAACACCGTGTTACTCCATAAGAGGATGTTAACAACACGGATCAAACCGGTCAAATAGCCTCTGGATTGACGTGAACTGTGTTCCATCAATTGAATTTTTTTTTGTCGGTTTAAGAAACACAATGAAAAGCAAAAAACCCCCCTTCAAAGAAAAGTGTGAAGCAAAATAAAAGTTTTATTTAAGCTGATCAAATGGCATTACCATGGCTAAACACGACCAAGTTCCCGTTAGGTGTAACTATGGTTCTAGTCAGCCAGGTCCCCAGATGAAATCGTGGCATTTATGCCGACCAAATGGCGTGGTCATGGTTCGGGTTCGACCAAGCCCCCAAGTGATTCTGTGGCCTTAGGCCGACCAAGAGGCATGACTGGTTCAAACATGACCAAGTCCCCAAGTGATCTAGTGGCTTTCGCCTATAAAGAGGCATGGTATTGGTTCGGACACGACCAATCCTCCAAGTGATATAACACGATGCTTTTAGCAAAGCGAACTCAAGGGGTAAACCGGAGGCCGCTTTAGAGCAACTCCGTGTAACCTCACATGATGTAAAAGAACAGACACCCCGCTTTAGCTGAGGTTCCGGTTTATTATATTTAATCATAATATATACATTGTCGTAATATGTACATAAGTATAGCCAATGGCTCAGGTGTAGTAAGGCCGAAGATGAGCTATATTCCACGGCCTATTAGTCTCCTCCTCTAATGTAAGTGAGTCCTTATGCTCTCGAATATCGATCAGATAGTACGACCCATTGTGCAGATTCTTGCTGACCACGAAAGGCCCCTCCCAAGGTGGGGATAGCTTATGCATAGTCTGATCTTGGATGAGTCGAAGCACCAAATCTCCTTCCTGAAAGGTTCTGGTTCTGACCCGACGACTGTGGTAACGACGAAGATCCTGCTGGTAAACCGCTGATCGGGCGGCTGCGATGTCACGCTCTTCATCCAACCGGTCCAAAGCATCTTGCCGTGCTGTCTCGTTGTCCGCTTCAACATAAGCCGTGACACGAGGTGAATCATGGTGGATATCACTGGGGAGAACCGCCTCTGCTCCATAAACCATGAAGAACGGTGTGTATCCTGTTGATCTGTTGGGTGTTGTATTGATGCTCCATAGCACAGATGGTAACTCTTCTACCCAACAACCCGGCGTTCTCTGCAAAGGAACCATGAGCCGGGGCTTGATACCTCTCAAGATCTCTTGATTAGCTCTTTCTGCTTGACCATTGGACTGTGGATGTGCCACTGATGAAACGTCGAGCCGGATGTGCTCCCGTTCGCAGAACTCCTTCATAGCACCTTTGGATAAATTGGTACCATTATCTGTGATAATACTGTGCGGAAAGCCAAACCAGAAAATCACCTTTTTGATGAACTGAACCGCCGTGGCCGCATCACACTTGCTAACAGGTTCTGCCTCCACCCACTTTGTAAACTTGTCAACCGCCACCAGGAGGTGGGTCTTCTTATCTTTGGACCTTTTGAAAGGCACAACCATATCCAGCCCCCAAGTCGCAAACGGCCAAGTAATCGGAATCATTCTCAATTCTTGAGCCGGTACATGAGCACACCTTGAAAACCTTTGGCAACCATCACACCGTCTGACCAGATCCTCCGCATCAGCATGAGCAGTTAACCAATAAAAACCATGGCGAAACGCTTTAGCCACCAGAGACTTTGAACCGGCATGGTGACCACAATCTCCTTCGTGGATCTTACGCAAGATTTCACGGCCTTCTTCAGGAGACACACAGCGTTGAAAATCCCCTGATATACTGCAATGATGCAACTCGCCGTTGATGATAGCCATGGACTTGGATCGCCGGATTATCTGCCTTGCTAGAATTTCATCCTCTGGCAACTCACCCCGGTTCTTGTACGCCAGGTAAGGAAGCGTCCAATCCGGAATAACATGAAGAGCCGCCACCAATCAAGCCTCCGGATCAGGAATAGCCAAATCCTCTTCACCAGGGATCTTGACCGACGGGTTGTGCAGCACATCCAGAAAAACATTGGGTGGGACCGGTTTGCGCTGAGAGCCCAGCCGGCTTAAAGCATCTGCCGCTTCATTTTTCCGCCGGTCCACGTGATCCACCTGATAGCCTTTGAAATAGCCTGCGACAGTATCCACCTCACGACGATATGCTGCCATGAGTGGGTCTTTGGAGTCCCAAGTGCCAGACACTTGCTGGGCCACAAGGTCCGAGTCACCGAAGCACTTAACTCGACTTAGATTCATCTCCTTAGCCATCCGGAGACCATGGAGCAAGGCTTCATACTCAGCTGCATTGTTAGTACAAGGGAACATTAAATGGAGAACATAACAAAACTTATCACCTCGTGTGGAAGTTAATACGACTCCAGCCCCTGAGCCTTCCAACTGCCTGGACCCGTCAAAATGGATGGTCCAATATGTATGATCCAGCTTTTCTTCAGGTGCTTGCATTTCCGTCCAATCATTGATGAAATCAACAAGTGCTTGAGAATTAACTGCTGTCCGAGGCACATACTTCAAACCGTACGGCCCCAGCTCTATTGCCCACTTTGCAATTCGGCCAGTTGCTTCCCGGTTCTGGATGATATCTCCCAAAGGAGCAGAACTGACCACCGTAATTGAGTGCCCTTGGAAATATTGTTTAAGCTTCCGGCTTGCCATAAAAACTCCATACACCAGCTTCTGCCAATGCGGATACCTTTGCTTGGACTCAATGAGCACCTCGCTGATGTAATAGACTGGACGTTGAACCGGATGCTCCTTACCTACCTCCTTTCGCTCCACCACAATAGCTACACTGACCGCCTGAACATTAGCAGCCACATATAGCAGTAACGGCTCCTTGTCAACGGGAGCGGCGAGCACAGGCGGATTGGCCAATTGCCGCTTTAAGTCCTCAAATGCTTCATCAGCAGCAGAACTCCAGACAAACTGATCTGTCTTTTTCAACATCTAATACAAAGGGATTGCCTTCTCACCCAAGCGACTGATAAACCGGCTTAGCGCAGCAATCCTGCCTGCCAAGCGTCGAACATCGTTGATACACTTCGGTTTAGCCAGGGAGGTGATAGCCGTGATCTTCTCCGGATTAGCCTCAATTCCACTGTTGGACACTAGAAAACCCAATAGCTTGCCCGCCGGTACACCAAAGACACATTTGTCCGGATTAAGCATCATCTTGTATGTTCTTAGATTATCAAAGGTTTCTTTCAAATCATCAATCAGAGTCTCCTTCTCCCTGGATTTAACCATGATATCGTCCATGTAAGCATGCACATTACAGCCAATCTGCTTATGAAGACAATTTTGTACACACCGTTGGTAAGTTGCCTGGGCACTCTTGAGCCCGAAGGGCATAGACACATAGCAGAAGGCTCCAAAGGGAGTTATAAATGCTGTCTTCTCCTGGTCCTTAACTGCCATTTTGATCTGATGATAGCCAGAATACGCATCCAGAAAACTTAAACGCTCACAACCCGCCGTAGCATCAATAATTTGATCAATACGGGGGAGGGCAAAAGGATCTGCTGGACAAGCCTTATTAAGATCTGTGTAATCCACACACATGCGCCAGGTGCCGTTTTTCTTGAGGACCAGCACCGGATTGGCAAGCCACTCAGGGTGAAAAACTTCAATAATAAAGCCAGCTGCTAAGAGCCTGGCCACCTCTTCTCCAATCGCCTTGCGCCTTTCTTCGTTAAACCGGAGGAGGAACTGTTTCACCGGTTTATATTTAGGATCCACATTAAGTGTGTGCTCAGCGAGTTGCCTTTGTACACCTGGCATGTCGGAGGGTTTCCATGCAAAGATGTCCCGATTCTCACGGATGAACTCGATGAGCACGCTTTCCTATTTCGGATCCAAGTTGGCACTGATGCTGAACTGCTTGGACGAATCGCCAGGTACGAAGTCAACAAGCTTAGTCTATGCTGCCGATTTGAACTTCAGGGCCGGATCATGCTCCGTAGTTGGCTTCTTCAACGGAGTCATGTCCACCGGATCAACATTGTCTTTATAGTATTTCAACTCCTCGGTGGCACAAACCGACTCTGCATTAGCTGCATCTCCTTCCTCGCATTCCAAAGCGATTTTGCGGCTTCCGTGAACCGTTATTGTCCCCTTATGACCCGGCATCTTGAGCTGCAAATACACATAACAGGGCCGGGCCATAAACTTGGCGTATGCCGGTCGCCCAAACAGGGCATGATATGGACTTTGGATTTTCACCACCTCAAACGTCAATGTCTCTGACCTGGAATCATGATCATCCCCAAAGGCCACTTCCAGAGCTATCTTACCAACGGGATATGCTGATCTGCCAGGCACTACACCGTGGAATACTGTATTAGATGGTTTGAGATTCTTATCTGCTAATCCCGTACGACGGAAGGTCTCATAGTACAGGATGTTAATACTGCTCCCTCCATCCATGAGCACCTTGGTGAACTTATAACCTCCCACCTGAGGCGCCACCACCAGAGCCAACTGACCCGGATTATCGACCTGGGCGGGTGATCCTATCTGCTCCATATGATCGGCTGTTCAGACCAACGTAGATAATGGGGTATGGCCGGTTCAATAGAGTTGACCGCCCGCCTCTAAACCTTCCAGTCTCGCTTGTCCAAGCTAGTGGTAAAGACATGGTACTGTCCACCACTCAACTGCTTTGGGTTGCTCTGGTAGCCCGACTGCTGCTGCTGCTGCTGCTGTTGGTTGTAACCACCCTGGTTGTTCCGATTATTTTGACCATCATTTCCGCCCGGATTACCATTAAATCCTGAACCGGAACTTCCTCCACCGTAACCCGGCCCGGACCCTGAGCCATTGCCAGATTCGTTATCATACCGGAAATTATTAGAATTCTTGAACTCCTGCATAATAAAGCAATCCTTCCAAAGGTGGTTTGCTGGTTCCTCCTTCGTCCCATGTCTTGGACAGGGCTGGCTTAACAGATAGTTTAGGCGGTTTGGGTTAGGGTTGGGGGCCCCACTATGATTTCTTGGCCTACCCTTGCGTCGCTGGCCATTGTTCTGTGCGTTGGTATTAGCCACAAAGTCCATGTTACCATCCGCTTTACGCTTGCCTCCTCCGCCATTGCCTACCCAGTGATGCTGCTGACCTTTGGCGCTGTTGTTCTTCTTTCCTTTCCCTGTCTTATCATCATCAGATTCGGGATCCTTGGTACTATCAGAATCAGCATATTTCACCAAAGCGGCCATGAGAGTCCCCATGTTGGTGCAATGACGCTTCATCCGTCCCAACTTCAGCTTCAGGGGTCCAAACCGGCAGTTGCCCTCTAGGGTTAATACTGCGGTGTCAGCGTTGATGCGGTCTGAGGAGTGCAACACTTGTGAAACCCGGCGCACCCAATGAGTCGTTGATTCTCCTTCCTCCTGGACGCATGCATCTAAGTCCACTATCGACATAGGCTGTTTATAGGTATATTTGAAATTGCTGATAAACCGGGCCCGTAATTGGGCCCATGAACTGATAGAATTAGCCGGCAAGCTTTTTAACCAAGTACGGGCCGTTCCTTCGAGCATCATGGTGAAGTATTTTGCACACGCCGCGTCATCCACATCAAGCATCTCCATGGCCATCTCATAGCTCTCTACCCATGTCTCTGGAGGTTGATCTGCCGTGTAATTTGGTACCTTGCGCGGGCCTTTGAAATCCTTGGGTAGGCGCACGTTGCGTAAAGCAAGGATAAGGCAAGGCACACCCAAAGAACTGGAAGTAACACCAGGTTCAGTCAAGGTGGTTGGATGAACCGGTGTGAGCTGCCGAGCCTGATGCTGTGCGGCTAACTCGGCCTCCCTGCGCGCGGGCCCGGTCCACCACTCCCTGAGCGTCATCAGCACCACCCGCCGGGTTGTTGTCCCGGGGTGCCCCACGTCGTTCATTACTCGACACTGCCGGTTCATCCATATGTCTGCTATAGCTCCGGCTTGGACGAGGGGTCGAGTGGATCCGGTCACGGCTGTACGAGTATGCTTCCTGTTGGGCCAAAGCGGTCCTCAGAAGTTCCTTGACCCGCCATGTCTCTACTTCTTGCGGTGAGTCACCTTCAATTGGAATGGCCTCCAGCCGTGCAGCAGCGGCAACAAGATTGTCCATTGGGTTGGAGTAGTGACCCGGGGGCGTTAAAGCAGCCTGAGGTACAACGGTGTTTTGATGAGGCGGGTCGATCTGACGAGGCTGAACCGGTGCACCGGTCCCAGGGGCTTCTGCCCGGTTCCGCTCCAGCAGATTGCCGGCTCTTGGCCCTGGAGTGTTGAAAAGGTCTCTGGCCTCGAAAACCGGAGGTAAGCGGGATCGGTGCTTCCTCCTCATGACTTCATGCAATGCGCTCTGGTCTAACATAAGCCTGTAGGCCTGTGCATCTAAAGCAGCCCGCTCTGCGGCCATCTTGGTGTCCTCAGCTGCCAGATCCGCTTTGGCCTGGGTGATCTGTTCCTTTACCTTTGCAATCTCCGTATTGTGAACGTCCTGATATGGCGGATTAACTTCCGCCATAAGCACAGCCAACGCATCAAATAGTTCTGATAGAACCTGAGCCGGCGGGCGCACAGGGCCTCCTGCCCCGGCAGCCGTCGCTGCTGCTGAACCGGAAATCGTTGCCGCGGCTGTCGAAGAATGAAGCGCTGCTTGTGTTCCGGCCATGAATATTCCAACTCGGTTGGGCAGATCAGAGGGGTCCGGAATGCTGTCGCCATCGGAACAGCTCCCAATCCGGCCATCTTGTAGCTGATAAAGAGATTCGGTTTCTCCGGTCGAAGATTCGTCTCCAGAACAAATGACAGTCACCCCGTGAAATCCCGATTCGTCCTCATAACTTCCTCCATGGGTAACTCCCACGAAGGCACGCTTCATGGCCGGTTTGACCCCGGCGGATTGCGCACGCTGAGCCGTCTCGACGAGGTCGGTGCAGATGTCCGGCTCAGGGCCCGGTTCACCGATCTTGCCAATGAAAACGTGAATGCTACCAAAGAGGACCCGGTACCCGTACTCAATTGAGCCGTCCTCGGGGCCCCAGCCTGCGTCGTCAATGTAGAGCCTGCCGCGACGACTCTTAGTCATCCGGCCTATAGCATAGCCCTCGAGTCCTTCAAAGCGGCCCTCCAAGAACCGGAAACCATCGTGCGATAGCCCCACGGTGGGCGCCAACTGTTGTGGTTTTGACACGGCAGATGTCCTAGAGAAAAGACTTAGTCATGGAGCCATCGCGACGGGTTAGCTTGAAGGGGTTAAAGCGGACACAAGGACGCAAGAGAGTTTATACTAGTTCGGCCCCTTCGATGAAGGTAAAAGCCTACGTCTAGTTGTGATGGAATTGATTGGGTCTCAATGAGTTGGGAGCAAACAAGCTTCGCCTAAGTCTCGAGTTGTCGTCGTCTCCTTGAACCGCCGTCGGGTTGTCCCCTTATATACACGGGTGACGCCCGTCGGTCCACAGAGTCCCAACACCGGTTTATACTCATATCCGGGTTGGTCTCTCCTTATTCCTAACTTACAATACAAGTTTACATACCAAGCCGGTTTATGGCTACAGGTCTTAAACTGACTACAGGCCTTGGGCCCCTATCATCCTCCTTGGGCTTTAACACCCTTGAACTACTGATGACGTTAACCCGGCCCAGATAGGCCGGTTTACGCCCAGTAGTAGTATCCCCAACAACGTGCAAGGATCAAACAATATGATGCAAACATGATATGCTATGCGGGATGCGATGCGGGATGCATATGCAAGATGTGACAAGGAATGCATGAACCTGGCCTCAACTTGGGAATCCAAGTGTGCCACTGGAAAGATGAGATTAAATCTCTTGAAAACGATATAAAGAACGCCGGAATCGGAGTTACGGTTTGGAAATGGCAATCGATTCAATTATGACACCCTGCGATTTACAGCAAGTAGCCATCTAAATGCAACGAGATGAACATGCTACAGCACCCAAACATGACAACAAAATACATGGCAGGGATGCATTCAAGATGCTTAACAAAAGTCTAGCACTGAGCTATGGCCAATTCATCCATTAACAGGTTCAAACAAGCATGGCAAAAATGCATATGGCAAACAGATCTTAGACTTAGTGAAATTAACACTTGTCTGGAATTTCAGATCAGGTAGCACACTTCGGAGCAACAAAACTACATGCTACAGGACCTGAACACGGCAAAGTAAAGCATGGCATGGAGATAATAAAAGAGCTTAACAAAAGTCCCTTAGTGACCTTGAGCCAAAAGGGATCAGAAAATAAAATTGCAAGCATGTGAACATGGCAAAAACATAATCAGTTCTCGGACTTAGTGAAAACTGGAGCATGCTGAAAACAGATATCAAGTAGGCATGTTTACGAGCTCGATGCACTCACTACGGAGCAAGTCATTACCAACTAAGCATACATCCATCAAGAATACACAAAATTCAAGCTAGACATGGCAAGAACAATAACATAGCATGCACGGATCAACTACAAAATCATCGGCAAAATTGCAAACAAGTTGACAATCTGGCCAGATTCACAAAGTAGCAAAAGTAGAGCTCGATTGACTCAAACTAGGGTGCTCCATAATTGCAAACAAAGACATGGATGGATAGAGAACTACAAGATTAACAAAACATCCTTACTGATCATCCTCAAACGAGGCACGGATCACTAGGAAACAACATGAACATATGGCCATATGAGATAAACAGCTCAAGGACTTAGTGGAAATGCTAAGTCCCTGAAAACAGAATTACCAAGTGCCTCATTTGGCAAGCTTGTGCTAGTCACCACACACATCACAAAAATACATGGGTTGCACCTCTGGAAAGATGGCAAAACCCTTAACAAAACATATGTAGAGCTCATGGGCATATCATGCACACAATAATCATGGCAAAAATGACAAATATCTAAATGGAGTAGCAGATCTGACAATAATCTCAAGTAGCCCTCTTCTAACAGCATTTCGGGCATGAAGATGATCTCAAATGAAGATGATGCAATGGAATTAAATGATGTACTCTCTGAGATGAACATTTTTATATACTATATGCCCAAATCGGAGCTACGGATGCGGAGTTACGGCATGAACAAGAATGCAAAAAAATATGCAGACTTAGGAAAAATTCAGGGTCAACCCTAGGGTTACTGTAGCTCCGATTCCAGATCTGGCGCACGGATCGAGGATCGCCGGGGTTCAAGAACTCGCCGGAGATGGAGGGGTCGCCGGACTTGGCGAGGCACGCCGACCGGAGGAGAGGAGGACGCCGGGGCGGCGTGGTGCGGTGGCGGCGGAGGGTCTCGGCGGCGCGGGGCGACGAGGAGGGCCGGGGACGGCGCGCGGCGGCGACCTGCGGCGGCGGGGCGACGGAGATCCGGCGATGGCACGTGGCGGCGCCGGCGGCCGGGCACGAGGGAGAGCTGGCGCGAGGAGGCGGGTGCGCGCGGCCACGGTCGGGCGGCGATACGGGCCGGGGTGGGCCGGCCTGGGCTGCGGCGGGCCCGCGCGGCTGGCGGCACGGTGATGCGGTCCCGCGGGGCACGGACCAACGGCGTGGCAACACGTGGTGGCGGGGTGGAGATTCGGACGTGTCCGTCGGCGTGGAGTTTGTCCGGCGGGCGCGATGATGAGTGGATCTAGGGTTTTCGGGGGGGAAGGAGAAGGAGATTTTCGGGGGATCTTTAAATAGGCATAGGAGGAGCTAGGAGAGTCGAAATGAGGTGCGGTTTTCGGCCACGCGATCGTGATCGAACGCTCTAGATGATGGAGAAGGTTTTGGTGGGTTTTGGGCAAAAATGGAGGGGTGTTGGGCTGCAACACACACGATGCCTTTTCGGTCCCTCGGTTAACCGTTGGAGTATCAAACGAAGTCCGAATGATACGAAACTTGATAGGCGGTCTACCGATAGTAAACCAAGGCCGCTTGGCAAGTCTCGGTCCAATCCGGAAATGTTTAATCCCCACACACGAAAGAAGGCTAGAAATGACCACCGGAGGAGAACGAAGCGCCGGAATGCAAAACGGACAATGGGGAAAATGCTCGAATGCATGAGACGAACACGTATGCAAATGCAATGCACATGATGACATGATATGAGATGCATGACAACAACAACAACAACAACACACAGAGACAAAAAAACCCGAACCCGAGAAGATAAAATAACTTAACGCCGGAAACGGCAAGAGTTGGAGTACAAATTGGGAAAGTCACATCCGGGGTGTTACAATACTGCTGTCACATAATGAACCATGTATGTATGCAAGTACAGTGATACAGGACAACAGGTACTAACAAGAGCAAAGCAGCGGGCAGCATATTTGCGATATCCTGTCGTTCTTGTCAAACCAGAATTCTTCTTCGAGCAGATTTCCTGCAAAAAAGATCCGTAAGGCACATGCGGAAAAGTAGAAGTTCAAATTGTCATGTGATTTCATAGACAGTACCTCATCCTGGGAACGAGACCAGTGCATAACAAGGTTTTTCCATTCAATGTCTTCTAAATTTAGCACAGGAGATTTCACCGGAAATTCGTTTATAGACTTGCCATCAAAGTGTGATTTCCTCAGGTAACAACGATACTGCTGCAATGCTTCCTTGAAAAGCACAAGCAAGCTTTGCTCGTCATGACTATACAGATTGACCCTTGCCTAGTTACAACAATGTAATGTAAATCATTGATGTGTTCAATCAGCAGAAAATAGGAAAATAATAGCCATGAATAATAGTACTTACACATAAGTTGGACAGGAAGATGTGAAAATGGTGTTTGTCTTCACAATAATTTCCCCATGATGGGAATATATGCACGTAGTCCCTAACAACATTGAAAGCATTGTCTTTTAAACTGGGAATAAATGGAATGGGGTTCCAATCTACAGGAATTGGCCATCTCTGCAGTTGGGATAGGTCTTCGGCCGGTGGACTTGCTGTACTTTTTGCTGGAGTGGGATTTTTATGTGGTACAGCTGGTGCTATGGCAAATGAAATCGGTATACCTTTTGCTGGAGTGCAGGTCCTGTGTGGTGGGGCTAGTGGTGTGGCCAGTGAAGTATGGGTACAGTCTGCTGGAGTCGGTACTACGTTTTGTGTCACTGGTTGTACAACCAATATAAGTGGGGTGCTGTCTGATTTCTCCGGCACCACCACGTTTTTCAAGGACTTTGCTGGTGCTCCTTCAAGTTCGGCAATCACCCTCTTCCTTTTTGATGTCTGATGCACAAGAACAACATTTGAGTGGAAAACATGGTATGATGACAGATGGAATATGTATTGATAATGGATGGGCATGGCATCTCGACATATATGATGAGTAAACTAAGCAGATGGCGATGCAACAAAGTAGAAGAAATGCAAGACAACATATGCAAGATACGTGCAATCAATAAAACCTTGCCAAATTAGAACATGCACCTTGATGGGTGAACAGGACAGGCCATCTGCCTTTGACTCCTCGAGGTTAGAATAGTCATTAGGATGATATTCTGAATAAGAATCAACAGGTGGGGAGCGTACGAGTTTCATTGCTTCCAGAATGGCACTCAATGCCTTGCTGCCAATTTTGTAAGTCATTGCAATGTTCCACAATATTCTTCTGATGCGCGGATTCTGATATTCACTGTAATTGCGTATAATATTTGATAACCATGAAAACATAAATAGTTGTGAGATTATCTTTGTAATGCAGATGATATTCTAATATAGGGGCGCCCCTGTAAACACTTGTGTGCTATCACTGGATTCTGATGAGAGAGCTCATGTGTGCTATAATATGGTGCGTGCATTTATATAATCTGGCACAAGTACACAAAAAATAGGCTCTAGAAGTAAGGATAGCTGGCAGATGATAGGTTAATAATGTACCGTATAGAGAGTTTATTGCCAAACCATGATAACAAGAGCACACAGCAACTAGGCAGATCATAGGAGCTGTTTGGTTTTAGGAATAGCATTGCCACACTTTGCCACACATTTTTGCCAAACTTGACTAAGGTTAGTTCATCAAAATGAGAGCCACAAGTTGGCAAGCCTAAGGGAATCTTGCCACACTTTTTGTGTGTATGCCATGTGGGGTCCAAGTGTGGCTTGCCTAAGATGTGGCTTGAACGAAACACTCACCTAAGTTGGTCAAACTTGCCTAACCTTAGGTGTGGCAATCTTTGGCAAAGTTAATCACAAACCAAACAGCCCCATAGTGTACATAATAGGGGTACACCATAACCAAGATATATAAATCGGGAAAGTGGAACTGGCTGGAAATTATGGTGTTGTATTGCCGCTAGTAATTGAAAGCCTATCGATCACGTACAGGCCAACTCTATCAGCTGTTGACTGCAGATGTCCCTACTCCCCTTCCTGACAAAGAACATACTCTGCTTCCCATACAGAACACTGCACGGGCCACCGGCCGAACCACCGGCCCCACCGCCTGTGTTCCTCCGCCACCCCCACCCCCGCCCCCACCTACGTCGAGTTTTCTTCGTTCGATGAGGCCCCACCACCGCCCCCACAACCACCGTCCCCACCCGAGCCCCTTCGATCACACCGGCGAACTCCGGCGAGCTCTGAAAAATCGACTGACCCGATTTTGAAATTTAGTCTACTGTGATTTAACTAGTGTGGAATATAAAAGGGGAAAACCATAAGCATTGCGAGTATGGTGTTGAGCGTGCCATGGCGGATCAGAAGGTGCAAACCGGACAAAGGCAACTTCACAACCAAGACAAGAAATCAGAGTAAAGCAGTGGCGATCTATTTTCTTGCTGTGATAAATAAGTTGAGCAGATACGAAAGAGTACAGCCTCTGGTGCGGCGCCGTGTACGCATCTGCTGAGAATCTGATGGTGCTGCTATAGCGATGGCTGTCGGCGGCGTGGAATCAGATCTAGGAGGGTAGACGGTGGCGGCGGGGCGCGGTGGACGAGACAGTCGTAGGAGCGGCGCCGACAAGGTGGACGACGGCGGGGATGAAGCGAGAGGATGGGATGCAAGGATCCCGGTCTGAAGCCATGGATGAGAGAGGTCGATCTCTTGTAATGGCCGGCGGCGTCGGGGTATCAGCTCCGGCATGGTGGAGGAGGACGGCGGTGGATGGGGTGGCGGACGGCGGCGGACGGAGGAGGGTGGGGTGGAGAGGGTGTTTTGGCGCCCACGGAGTACGAATGGGGAAAAGGGAGGTAGAGAGGAAGGGGGGAACCATGTATTCAGGGCGCGCTTGACTCAAATGCGAGGAAATTTACAAACTTAGCCCCCGTTTCAAATTTCTACTACATCACAGCAACACTAGTCGGTTGGGGATAGGATGGTAATCTCGCATACACCAAATATTTGCCGACGAGAGTTTGTTTTTGGCGCCCACCGTGTATGAATATGAATCGGGGAGGGAGTCGATTTCGGCTGAGGACACACTATGTTTTGGCGCCCACCGTGTATGAATCCGGGTGAGAGGCGGTTACATCACGTTTGGGTGAAATTACAAACCTACCCCTATCGAAACCTATAGAAATCCAGCATATAGGCTTTGCGTGGCAGGGATAGGCAGTAGTGATTTCCATCTCGCGGATTTTGGTTTCGGGCGATTACTGTGACTTTCCCCACTTCGTTCAATTTTTGCAGAGTGCACGTTTACCGTGCCAACTCAATTCGAATCCCGTTTGTATTCTATTTTTTTTCCGGGCGGGATCCATTTTCAATTGGAATTACATTCTATATACATCATTTTTTATATATACTTTCAAAAGCACAACAAAGAATTCTGCTCCTTTATATGTATAATATGATTTACAAATATAACGATCTCGAAATCTTAAGGTTGAATTCAAAATTTTTTAACCAAATTATGTTCTACTAAAATGTATGGATCAGTAATATCTACATATTAAATAACATAGATGTGCGTGAATTCATATGAGTATGCATGTTTGATAGATCAATTTTGGTTCGAGTATGGATTACATGTATCATCATCTCGAATTCAAATATTTGAATCCCTGTTTTGTTCACTCCTTTCACGCCCATCTCTCTCGCATGCATGCTCCTTCAGGTAGCTATCACTCTCTTTTCTCCAGCTCACCCGCACGCTCACTTCATGTTGCTCCTATCCTCACAAACATGGTCTCTCGACGTCTCCCTTGAGAAGTGTCACACTCTCCCTATCATTATAAATTACACGGTTTTCATTATCTCTCACGTCTCTACTGTTCTCTAGTATCACTCGGTACCTAAGCTTTCTTTTTCACCGCCAAACACACAGTCTCCACTCGTCTTTCAGTTTGTCTTTCTCTCTATGGGATTCTCTCACTCACCCTATATGTCTCTACATATGACTCATACCACTAAAATTACTCTCTCTATCTCTCCTGTAGACACAAAATTTGTTGCGGTCTCCTTTTCGTCTCCATCCCAGACTGACATTATTCATTTGTTTACCGATCAGACAACCCCGACTACCGTCTCCTCTCTCTCTCTCTCACAGACACACACGCACAACTCCTACCACTAAAATGTGAATGGAAAACGAGATTTTGTTATACCCAAACAAAAAAGGACTGGAGGGAGTGATTGCTTTGACACGGACGCGACCTCTCATAGCGCAGGCATTGAACTGGCACGCCGGCCAAGAGGGCCGCACTCGCTGCAGGCCCGGCTGAGCACGCTTCCTCGCCACGTGCAACCAGCTTAAGACTGCCCCGCCTGCCTTCATTGAATCCGCACGTGTGCCAGCAACACGTCCTTCCGCGAGCCGGCAGGCATTTTAGAACACAAAAAATGACTAAAATATAATTAATTTACGCATGGTCTTGACTTGTTGTGCTCACACTGGTAGCAGGAACTAGTAGAGGATTTTCTTTATTTATAACTCTCCTCACATTTTTTTGGCTTTGAAGTGAATCATGGTTGTGGACATTATGTATGAATGTGCAGATATCTTTGAACTTGAGTTTGATGTGGAAGTTGAACTTGGAATGTCGGGCTTGCGCGTGAACTATACCATGTCCAGTGCTTCGTCTGTTATTGTTTGGAAAGTAATTGTTGTTATTACATGACCCAAAAAAACATTTTGTGCCACATCAGTAGATGCACGGACATCACAACAGGCATGCTGACTGGATAAACATTTGAACCTAGCTATTATGAAGGAAATTTTGTATTGACGACAGTTTTAGATAGCAGGAGACGCCTAGCCTGCTCTGCCTCTGCCAGCTTATTTCTGGCTTCTTCCATCTCTTCTTTGGCTTGGGTGAAGAGAGCATCTGATTGCTCTTTTCGCTTCTTCAGGAACTCAGCTACATTCTCAAGGGCTGCTGCACGTTTTCTTTCAGCCTTTACTAATGCCACGAGGACATGAATAGCTGACGACTCCACCTGGCTTATGTGTAATCCAGCACCATCTGGGAATTTGCACCTTGTGTCTAATCCAGCATCATTACGGAACTGGCACCTTGTGTGTAATCCAGCCTCATTTTGGAAATATGATCTCGAGGTTGACCATACTTCCCTCCTCGCAGGAATTGCATCCTGACATGAAGTTACTTCTTTTTTAGATCAATACTCAGAGCAACCTAGATCCATTTAGTAGAAGCCAGATAAACAGAACTCGGAGAAGTGAATTCAAAAGAAAAAAATAAATAAAAACGGACTACAAGGTGAGAACACCCACTTCCTACATCAAGCTAAAAACGAAAGCATTAGGACGATTAAGACTCTTCTTATTACACATCGAAGAACACCATGCTTAAGAGAAACAAAAACTACAACATATACACATCGAAGAACACGAGGCTACACGAAAGTAATTGAAAGGGTGTTACTTACCAAAGCTCGTTTTACAGGTTCAGTGCAGCTCCTCTTTAACTTGCCACGCTCCTTGAAGATGTCCCGAATATCCCGTGTTTGGTCTTCATTTCTCCTCTGCATGTTCGCACTCGTGGTTTTAAAATCTCAACATGGCAAGAAAAATATACTACTAGTAATACTCGCGCATCTTGTGGGCAACATTAAAGCACTCATCTGCCATGTTAGAGCATCTCCAACAAGATAGACTACTCATACAAATGCATCTTGATGCGTGCAACGCATGGGCATTTTGCTAGTTCTAAAAACCTTTCCATCATTTGCCACACTACTGGTTGCAGATGAAAAACCTACCCAAGCACAGCGCGATACATGAGCGACGCACAATTACAAGCTGATATTCTGTTGGACAATGGAGGCTATAACCAATTACTTTTACAGGAACAATAGCACCCAGGAAATTTGAAGGGTAGGTCTGAACAAAATTGGAATTGCACATGTACTGCTAAGTGATTCAATACACACATTACCAATCGAGGAGGAGAACGATGGTCGCGGCAGCCTCTGTGAGTCATGGTTGGCAATGGGAGTCAGTTCATTGTCCACGACGGTGGTACTTCTGCGCTTGGCGTCGGCTCCCGGGAAGCAGATCCGAGACCGTGGAAGACGATGCCGGGAAAGAGGCTCCGTGTACGACGACGACGGTGGACCGGCTCCAGTGCGGCGTACGAGGTCGTCGATGAGGCAGATGCGCTGCGGTGGACGAGTGCGCCGATGTAAAGGGGAGGAGCACGAAGGCTGCGGTGCCGTGGAGAAGTCTATTTTGCGGTGGGGATAGAAATTGGGGAGTATTCAGGTGTACTACTCTAGGTGCCGAGGTGGGGTTGGCTGGGTAGGGTGAACCTGAAGTTACGAAAACAGCCCCCTACCAAGCGTCATCCGTAGGCCTGTTCCGAAGGCTATGATGGTAACTTCCCACTGCTCGAATCAGGGTCACGAGAGATTTTCCCGCCGACCTCAAAATTTTGTGACACTGGACTCCCCGTGTGGCGTGTTGAGTGATTCGGCTAAGCAACTAGCGAGTAGTAGTAGTAAACTCTGCATATTAGGTTTGACCGAAGTCAAACTTCCTAAAGTTTGACCAAGTTTATAGAAAAATATAAACATTTACCATAACAAATATGTATGATGTGAAAGTACATTCAATAATGAATCTAATGGTATTTATTTGTTATTGTATATGTTAATATTTTTTGTTATAAGCTTTCTGAGAGTTTACAAAACTTGACTTTGACCAATGCTAATACGCAGGCTTAAATAAAAACAGAGGGAGTACACATTTGTTTTCTTAGTTTGTAGTGAACTAATCATTTGTTGAAATTGTGAAATAAATATATTGGGCTATTGACTTCGAATGTAATGGTCTATAGAATTCAATAGTTACAATCATTGTCAAATCCCAAGATGTATACAAGGTCTATAGTACTTCACAACATGCTCAAACTCACATAATCCCAGTCAAATGAGAATCTAAATGCATTTCATAGTTATTACTTTGTAGGATGCAACAAGAACAACCATAACTCTACATCATCCATTATAGAAGCAACATTTTGACATATCCCAATGTGTGAATGAAACGTGCAGAGAGTGCTTTTGAATATGGAGCAGATAGGGCGGGAAAGATTGTATGTATGTGGACGAGAGAGTAGGAGACAAACCTAACGAGACAGACAGAGAGAGATAGAGAGAGAAAGAGAGAGGAAGAAGTTAGGTCTGTGAGAAAGATGCATACATGTAATATACATGAGATGCATGTGCGTCTGGATTCTGTATATGTGGAAGGAGAAGAGACAACATGTTTGATGAGAGATCAGGAAAAACATGGACGAGAGGGGAAGGATCCCGTGGGTTGAGGGATTGACAATTTTGTGCGGGGGAGAGAGGGATTGGTAATTTTGTGCAAGAGAGAGAGAGGGTGGGGGGAGGAGTTAGTCAGCCGTCGTCACATCACCCTGCTTCCAAATGACCCCGCATTCTCTAGCGCGGTGTGGTCGCCGTCTTCGATCTGCTCGTTGCCCTCTTTGAAGATTGAGGTGTTGTGCATGTTGGGGTGCAAAGAAGTACAAGCGAGAGTGGTCGCCGTATAACCTTGGATGGGGATGAATTGTGTGCTCGGGGGAGTGTGTGTGTGTGTGTGTGTGTTGTGCTGTGTGTGTGTGTGTGTCAGATATTGAGAGAAAACAAACCTAAGGAGAGAAATGGGTATTCACGAAGTGATTGTGTGGGCCTTGAGGTGGGCAGGGGCCGGGTGAGGGTGTCAAAATGTGCGCATTGATGCATGTGTTGCATGCGACCGTGCGAGGGATGGACGAATCGAGAGAGATGGTTGTTGTGTTACGGATGCTCCTCTCTCTGTCTCTCTCTCTCACACACACACAAGTAAACTAGAAGACCTTTCTCTCATGTATACACAACGTATCGGCATCTGTCTATGTCTCACTCATGCACGGTCATTTGCACATTCACACCTCTCTATGTCTGTATCACACGCACACCATCTCCACATTGCCCTTCCGCCACAACACACATATGGACACATACACACGTTCTCTCTCAGTCACACACACAAAATCAGTATTAAAAAAACTAGGGTGCACCTAAAACGTCCAAATCCAAATAAACACGAACTGGAGCTAAATTCAAATATATGGAAATATTGCAGCGTCAAGAACTTTCATAGGAAAAAAAGTTGAGTAATATTCGAGGATTGTTTTCACACACACAAAAAGGTTCGGTGGATGTCCTTCGAGCGCAACACGGTGACGCACCGTTCGGTCGACCGCGCGGCCGCGGTTCACGCGCTTGCACAGGATTCCGTATCATGGTCGTGGTACTAAGGCTGGTCACAATGGGCAAGAACATAAGCTAGTAACTAATAAAAGCGCTGCCTAAGTCTAATGTTTACATGTACTAGTACGGTTTTCTTTTAAGTTTGACCAACCTTATATATAAAACTAAAGTAAGCTCCAACACGCGCACTCATCAATATGCCGCCACTGCCGTTGCGCATGCCGGCGCCCGCCTGCTCCGGCCAACAATTTCTCGCCCATCACCGCCGTGTCGCTGCCATCCCTGTGCCATGAAGCCGAAGGCTCGCCCGCTCACGTCGTCTGTAGTCCCTGCTCGTGATGCCGCCACGCTGCCAAGCACGTGAGCAGCTGGTGGAGCCGCGTCTATGCATGCAGCGTACGAAGAGGAGGACGAGCGCGTGCTCCAGCACGCCGGCGAGGAGAAACTAACATGTCATTGTCGTCTCCGCCCGCACGGAGGAGGCGCACATGGTGGCTGTCGTGGCGGAAGACGGTCGCGCGCGCGTCGAGCCCGCAAACCGGGTGCGGACGTGGAATCTACCTTCGAGACCTTGAATGCCACGTGGGTCTTGCAATCTGAAGGAGCAATTTGGGTCAGTCAACTCATGTGAGCCGTTTGATGCAACATGGATGGCTAGAAGGGCTTCTTCCACCTCTTCTGTCGTCTTCTTCCTTCGCTCCGTCGAACTTCTTTCACAAATCGACTGACCCAAATTATACTACTAGTACGAACGTATTAAGTACAGTAGGAACACGAAGATACGAGCAGTAGTACCAACTGCAAGAAGAATAGTAGTAAGACATAGTACTAGTACTAATGTACATACTAAAGAGTTCAAATAACGAGAAAGAACATAAACATAGTTCTGCTGGGGCCTCAGCACAACACACCCTTGAAAATAAACTAATAAGCAACTAGTCATCTTGACACTGCAGTAGAACCAGCATGAGCGACGGCACTGCCACCTACTTGGAGTCCGAGTCCACGTCCTCGAGTTCATCCTTGTCCCTCTTCCTCTTCCTCTTCGCCGACGCTTCTTTGCTTGAACCGGACACTGGGCTCTGCTTCTTCATCCAAGCCTTGTAGATATTTAAACAAAGGTAGGCATCCATTGCTACGTACAGGATGTGATCTTCATCTAATGTCTTCGACTCCCATGCATGATGAAACTCGTGATGAGGTTTCTTCAGTTTAGCGTACGAAGGATCAATCATGGCTACTGCCAGGGTCAGCATTGAAGGTTGAGAGGAGGACACTAGGCTTGCCTTCTGGAGATCAAAGGGCTGGCCTACAACGAGACCTATCTGACACATGACGTCACTGTCGTTCTTAAAGCCTACAGTAACGAATTTCACTCTTTTGTCCTTGAGGAAGTTCTTAAAATCCTGGCACTCAACGTCGGCATGGCATATGTGGTACACCAAGCAAACATTATGTACGCAAACCTGGATCACGGCGGGCTTCTTCCTCTCTTCGTCCTTTAGATCCTTCTCTCGTCCCAGGACTGTAGTGTACTCAACATCTAGCCCAGCGACCCACTCATCCGTTGAACTGTTGAACATGCGTAGGAAGCGAGAAAGCCATGCTTTCACCGTCTCGGATCCACGTGTGTAGATGACGATGAACTAATCACTGGTGATGGCTCTAACCTGGTACTCAGCGACGACCATGGAGATTTGGGAGGCCATGGATTTTGGAGGAGGGTTAGGAGAAGTTGAACTGTTGTACCCCGCAAAAAAACTGGGAGCGAACTAATGTGAAAGGACGGGATGACTGGGAGCGAACTGTTGTAAGGTAGAAGACGGGGACGAGTAGGGCGTGCAAACGGCGTGGGGTTGCTGGCTTGCCCGGTGGATAAACGGCTGAAAGCCCCCAAAGAGTTCTCGAGAACTATGCGGGACCCACTAGATGTCATGTCTACTAGACCCATATCGTAGGCCTGACGGTATAGCTTCTGCCTGTTCGCACGCCATGCCGGCGCGTGGATGTAACTTCACTTAATTCCGTCAAACATCGCGCCTCCCACGACCTTCGCCTCCCTTGCGTGGTCACGCCCTTTGAGACTTCGACCGGCTATAAATGAGCAATTTGTTTTTGCCTTTTTTTAGACAAGCCATTTTTTGCCTACTCTACATGCATGATACACCCTCTGGTCCTTTTTACTCCCGTCAACCGTTTGCAAAGTGTTTGACCAAATTTATACTTTTTTTGAACACCACCTTATATTAATTAACCAGCCACACCAGTACACTCATTTGATACAATATTCACCAGACAGGGCGGTACGTTATTTACAAGAATACCATCTAATCTATTGTCAAAGATATACTTAGCGATTAAGTGTGCCACCTTATTGGCCGAACGACTAATCTTTGACAATTAAAGATTGTTGATCAACTTGAGATGCTCAACGCTTTCATCTTCAGGTCACGCATAGCAGACCTGTCAACGCTTTGACAGGGATCAATGAAATCCCACGACCAAATTTATACTAAAAATATCAATATCTACAATACTCCCAAAACACTTAGGTGCGGTGCATTAACTTCTACCTCGTTTCTTGTTTCTTGACATATAAACCAATAGGAGATGTGGGTGTGCATGCTTTTAATGACTTGAGACTACCAAACACGACATGCAGTGGTTAGTTCATTGCATGCAATGCTATTAATTAGCAAGTAAACATTAAGATCTCTCGTTTTCCCCTCCTCCTTGGTCATAGTGCACAATCTAAGATGACTTGCTCACCTAGACGGAGGGAGTACTGATTATAATGAGTACTATAAGAACTACATTTTATAATGAGTGTAAAAATATTGATTTGACATTGTGAATGTTGACACATTATGGAATAGTTTTTGAAGTCTGCAAAAGTACTCAACTAGTGCTGTCGTTCTCCACAAAAAAATGTGTTTACCAATGCATGCATGAACTCTAGTTACTCTAACCCCCCTCTCTTCTTTAATTCTTTGCCACATCAGCATGTTTGCTATTCCCGTGTGCATGATACTAGCTAAGATACCACCATTATGGCCAACCTTAATCATCGCATGCAATAATTTAGTGCACCTTGAAATATGAACATGTGTGGGGCGTGTTTGTTTTTAATGACTTGAGACAATACCTAGCCCGGCATGCAAGAGGACTTATTATGCACCGTTCCCCATACCTGCAGGAAGCCCGTTCGTCTCCAAATTTTTTCCTCTGCATGTGTGGAAACAATATGCCTGCCAAACTCTCCTTCTCCCTCCGGCGGTCCCACCACTCCACCCCGTGTGAAAAAATCTGCATGCATGACTCTCCTCCCCCACGCTCGTCCAATCCGTTGTGACCAGCAATATTTCCACCCCTTCGCTCCCTCGTAATTTGCTCCAACAAATATGCCCACTTAGCTGTTACTTAACTGCAGGTGCATTCGGTCACTGACATATGGGCCCAACAGGGGTCTGGCCCACATGTCAGTGACGCAACTGGACCGGCAGCTAAGTCAGTGCAGCTCAGTCCATATCTTATGTAGGTGTGCCATTGCTCGCTATAAATACTGCGCCTCCCACGACATCGCTATCTCCTCCCCCTCACGTTCACGTTCATCGCTATCTCCTCCCCCTCCCTCTCACGTCGACCACCATGGCATCGCCCCTCCCAAGCCCTAGGAGCCCCTCGCTGCACCGCGAAAACGGTCACGCGTCGCCGTTCCGTTCCTCGCCGCCACTAGTCGAGGAGGACACGTCGGTGTTCCGCTCCTCACCGCGACGCGTCGAGGTGGACGCATCGGCATTCCCAATCTCGCCAGCACGCGCGCCGAAGGACGCGTCTGCTCCCCGCTACGAGGAGAATGCCGCGCCGCCCGCCGAGCCCCCCCCAGCCTTGAGGAGCTTTGGAAAGAAATGGATGTCGCCTTGTGGGAGGCTTTGCCTCCAGCAGAGCGCGCCAAAATAGAGGCGGAGAAGAAGGCCGAGGAAGAGAAGCGCACCGCGGAACAAGCTGCCTAGGAGGCCTATGTCGCATCCGAGAGAGTCAGGCAATTGGCTCTTTGGCAGAAGGCTCGTGCGAGGGTCGTGAGGGTGGCGGAGGACGCCCGTGCCAACGCCCTGAGTGCAGTCGGGCCCAAGCACCTCATCTACGCTTGGCGGTACATGGACCGGGTGCACGCTTCCAGCGAGGAGGAGTACCTGTTGGCGCCGGATCACCACACCGGTGAGATCGCGCTCGCCCGCCGGCAAGCCGCCAATCAGCACCTCGCAAGTTGCAAGGCTGAGGAAGAGGCATTGTGTCGGCGCACTAGGAAACGTCCACGCACCAGGGCACTCGTGGCGCGCCGCAAGCGCTCCTGCGAGCGTCGTGGCTTTTAGGAGGAGTATAATTTTTGTTTTGTAAGGCGATCTCATTAGTTTTAGGACGCAAATGATACATCCCAAATGTTCAGGAATTTTTAGCGTCCTTAATTAAGTATGTAAAAGGGAAAGTTTGGAAACCTTGTGTATTCGTACGCATTTTGCAAGTACGTGCATATAGCACAAACTTTACTATATACTATCGCACTACACATCTCTCTCGATATATGCTTGCAGACTGTGCTACTCCCTCCGTCCAGGTCAATAAGTCATCTTCGGTTGTGCACCGTGACCAAGAAGGAGGGAAGACTTATACACTTAGATGGAGGGAGTACTACTATTACTTAGGTACGTGCAAATGCACGTTTTAACATTACGATGCGGTTTTTGTAAAAGTAGAAAAACATCACTAGTCAAGCTTGTGAAACGATTCAATGCAAAACAAATGCAAAAATGCTCGTTTGATTGTTTAATTTTAGCTTCCTTCTCTGTGGTTATTTCTCTGTCGTACTTTGTACGGAGTATCTCACTGGTTGGAAAGGCATGCAAGTTCCCAAACCGCTTCCTACACCCTGTATCTCACTGGTTGCCGGCGTTGACGTTGTCGCCCATGTCGTCGAGGATGAGGTTGCCGAGGTCGGGGAAGAAGTCGTTGTTCGCAACTAATCATGTGGACTAGCATAGTAGTAGGATACAGAGTAGAAACATGAATTCTACCATGATTTTGAACAGGAAGGACAGAAACACATACGGTGCAACGGGAGCAGCACCGTTGGCGTTGAGGTTGTCGCCCATGTCCAAACACCACGTAGACACGGTCTTTGAGCACGGTTCGTAGTCGTTCCACGCTCGGGCATTGAAGTTTGTAACTATTTTAGATTAGAATATACTACTCCTCCGGTGCTAGTAGTAGAGCAGAGTCGTACTCTACTACTCTACTCAAGCAAGTTAGGGCATATCATTGTAGGGAATACCAGCACTGTGATCACCCAAGCAAGTTGTGTGGCATCAACATGACCCTATGCTGCTGGTATGTGTCTCGTAAGTCAAGCAGCATGCTCTAGTCATCATCACCTGTCCACTTCCCGCAGCACATATTCGCTTCTCCATCTTTGTCCGCACATAATCTCGTCCAATCTTCCATCCCCGCTAAGGCGCCTCCCCCCCCCCTCGTCCGAAACCCAAGCACTAACAATGGTAGAACCGAGCAGCGTCCGCTGAAAGAGTGGCTGGAATTCGCTCCCCACAGAGGTAATAAAGCTCATTGTTTCGCGTGTGGACAATCTCAGTACCATGCCGCTCGCCGCGTGCTCGTCGGGGCTGTACCGTTTACTCAAAGCCCTTAGGCCGGAGCTTTTTAAGCCAGCTCCTTGCTTGCTGATGCCGCCTGATCTTCAGAAACGGCATGTCACACAGCATAACGATCGTAGGGTGGCGAGCATCAACCCCCTTGACTGTGATCCGATCCCCGTCAGCCTCAACTACATTAACGGTATGTACTGGGTCGGCATGAACACGTCTTGGATGGTGCTCGTCGACGGTCGCGGCAGCTGGATGCTCGTGGAGGTCTACACCCGGTGATTGATCCCCCTTCCTTCGATTAACACTGCACTGCTTTGGCACCGCGGCCCAGAATACTCGGAATCTTACAGTAGCCAACATGATACGAAGTTTGATTTGCTCAAGGTTGTAATCTGCCAAGTGCCAACAAGATCTGCAAATTATAAAGACTTCAGGCTCATTGAGTTCTTCAACCGCGGTCTTGCCTATCTGATAGGTCACTGCGGTAAGTGGATAAATCTGCACGTCCATCGCAGGATCATACATCCTCCATGGTTCTCTGATGCCATTGAACACAAGGGCTTCATTTACGCTGTCGACTCCTTCTATGGCTGGACGTATTGCTGGCCTACTCCAGTCATCGCTACAAACGACTGTTAAAGTAGTATGTTACTTTCCTATGATATCATGATGGCTTGCTTATATTACTGTCAACATTTGCTAAAAAATATTCATGCTCATAACATGCTGTTCTTAAGATTGACTAAACCAAGAGCCCTTTTTTATTTGAATCCAACTTGATATGATGTTGTAGGCCGCCTGGTGTCCCTACCCTTCCTAATGCCAGAACCATTCAAAGAAAAGCGGCATGGCAGTTGCAGGTGGTTCCTGGCTCGATCAGACGACGATGAAAGATTGATGATCATTCGCACGTACCGGACGTGTTGTTTCACGGAATACAATCACAGTCACTGCAAGGTCTTTGAGCAGGATCCCAGCTTCTCTGGGCCTTCAGGAATTTTTGACTGGAGGCTGGTAAGTAGCCTTGGTACACGCTCTCTGTTTGTCGGACTGAATTATCCGATTAACCAGGAGATAACGAATGGCAAGGATCATGATGGCAGCGCAGTTTCGTTCATCAGGCAAAACTGTATGTACACAACGTACCATGCGTCTCTGCATGCACCATACCCTGATATGTGCCGCCATGCTCTGCAGCCCAAAGTAGGAGAGAGGGTCGCAAGTATCAGACTTCGACTTGCTGGCTGGAGTTTCCCCCGTCAGGCACCCATCTGGTTCAAGCCGTCAACCAATCTCCACAGCTTAATAAATAGTAATGTCTAACTAAGCCAGTTAGTTAGATGCGTACACTTGGTGTAGTAGGATCTTTATTTAGTTTGATGCATACACTTGTTATTTTTTGGTAGCCCTTTTGTAATGATGGCTGATGTTTGGTTTGGAAGACAGAGCTGCGTCTTCACTCTTCTGGCCTGCTTACTGCTTCTGTTGCACCCCTAGCCCTGGTTGTTGCTGCTGCTGTTTTCAATGTACAATCAGTAGTATATTTCGTCTGTTGGTTCAATAAATGTGTTGTTAGAACGACAAACACAATGTTTTGGAAGTCGTTGCACGGTTCGATCCTTTAGTGCCCTGTACCGTACGTAGCGCATACTATTTATCGCACGGAACACATTTTTTTTGAAACTCGGAACACATTTTCCACTTGTTGATAACATGCAGCCCACTGATGAAGGCCCAATAGAGAAGCCCATAATTAACTGGAACGGAGGCTCTCACATGAATCCGGCCCAGGTACATGCTCATGGTCCCCTAAACATAAATAAGTAAGTAAATAAATAAATAAATAAAGCTAAATGCTCATGCACCAGCTCTTTGGGAAAATAGGTAGCCCAGTATTTCTTTTTGAAGAATACCCAAGCTAGGCCTATTTGTTTTCTCTGAATTACTGGGCTGCAAATCTTTCAAGACAAGGAGGGATGCATTCCGGCCTGGCTTAAGAGTATTGTCAATGTCTGTTAAAAGTAATATCAAAAGGGGTTGAAAATTCCAAAAAAATTATAGCAAATGGGATATAAGTTTCTTTTTTTGTTTTTGTTCTTCACTAGTATCTTATACGTATTTCATTGGATTTAACATGACATAGTACTAATTTATTTTTAAATTTGTTTTAGTATGGCTATTAATTTTTGGATTAATAATATTTTGTTCCACAGCAAAAAATTACGAATTTTCAAAATTTCCCACATATTTAGTTAATTTTTTGACCCTGGCACTGACCAGAAAATGGCCAGCAATTCTAAAAATGGAAAACGGGCTGCAATAAATTCCATATGACTTAGAAAATGAGTAAAAAGTATAAAAATAATAGCAAATGGGTTGTACACGCCACAGATTTCGAGGCTGACTTGTTTACGCAATGCTTTGTCAATGAACACACGATTCTAGTAGTAGTTAGTGTTGGATGTCCATCCAACGGCCGACGTGCTTCTTCAATCTCTGATCTTCCTGCTCCAGCCGCTTAAACTAGCGCCGGCGGGACTGCCTGCTCCCTCCTCTTGTGGCCCGCTGTGATGCCGCGCAGGCTTCCCCGGCCCACCCTACTCCCTCCGCTGGCCTGGCCGCATGCAATCAACTGCCTCCTTATTACGTGAAAAAATGATTCCTCCCACTGACATCTGGGGCGCACCGGTTGGGAGGATGGCCTGTGGGCCTACTAAGTTGACACGTACGCAGGGCTTGTCAACTTAGTCAACAAACGATTCTAGCAGCAGTAACCGTTGGATTTGAATCGAACGGTCCTGCTGCTTCTTCAATCGCTGCTCTTCTTGCACCAGCCGCCCAAACCAGCGCCAGGGAGACCGCCTGCTCCTGCCTCTAGTGGCCGGCTGTGCTGCCGATGAGGCCTCATCACCCCCTACTACTCCCACCGCTAGCCAGGCCCTGCGGCGACGGCAGCCTCACACCGCAGCCAAACCAGTGAACCCTCGTACTCCTCTCCGCGTGGGCATCCACTGCCGCGTCTTCCCCGGCTCCGCATCGTCCCCTTCCTAGGCCTCGCCGTCGTCCACCGCCTTGGTGCTCTCGGCACGGCGTGGTCAATGTGGTCAACGACATTCCATCGGAAGAGTACTGTACATGGAGAGGCTGACAGCTGGGTCCATGGCCACAACCCAGTGTTTTTTTGATTTGCCAAGTAAGTCGCTTTGTCAGGCCTGTTGGGCTGCAAATGTTTCAAGACGAGGAGAGCTTTCATTCGGCTGGCCGAGAAATGGCCCATCAGTAATGAGAAATGGGATGTACATTTTTAAAACACATCAAACCGGCAATTAGTTTCAAATATCTTTTTTTCATTTTGAGATTTGAAGTTACATTAATTTTTATGCGTGGAGAATTTTTTGGATTTTATATTGATATACATTTATTTTTAAAATCAGTTTGAATGTGAGTCGAAATTTCGGGATTAAAAATAGTTCGGACCGCACCGAAATATGCAAAATTTCATATAATTTTTTAACCGTGGCCACAACATGGGCTGTAATGCTAACAAAAAGAATATGGGCTCCAAAAAAACCTTAATAATTAGCAAATGGGCTGTAAATTATTAGAAATAATGGCAGATGGGTTGTATGCAGTTTTCCATAGATTTGAGGCTTTCCTAAAAAAAGGTTGACGCACAAGCAGTGACTGTTGGATGGCCATCCAACGGCTGTCGTGCTTCTTCAATCTCTGCTCTTCCTGCTCCAGCCGCTCAAACAGGCGCCGGCAGGACTGCCTGCTCCCTCCTCCCCGCGGCCGGCTCTGCTGCCGCGCAGGCCTCACCGCCTCACCGTACTCCCATCGCTGGCCTAGCCATCCCTCTACTCACCCACACCTGCTGTTATTCTCCGGTGACGGCAGACGAACCAGTAAACCCTCGTACAGTCGTACTCCCCTCCGCGTGGCAAACAACTGCCAAGTCTTCCCTGCCTCCGTGCCGTTCCCTTCCTAGGCCTTGCCGTCGTCCACCGCCCTGGTGCTCTCGGCGCGGCCTGGTCAACATGGTCAATGACCGACATGCATCTGAAGTGGACTTTACGTGGAGAGGCCGATAGCTGGGTCCACGGCTGCACGCAAGGAAATGCCTCCTTATTACACGCAAAATAATGATTCCTCCACCTGACATTAGGGACCCACCAAAAGGGCCTCTGTATTTTGCGAAAAAAACGTTACCTCCGCTGACAACTCAGACCCACCAGCTATATCTTCGCACGCAAGGAAGTGCCTCCTTATTATGCACAAAAAAAGAATACTCCCCCTATTAGCTGGGACCCAGTATAGTGGCAGGCTGACTTGTGGGCCTACTAAGTTGGCGGGGACGGAGGGCTTTGTGAACTTAGTCAATATGCACGATTCTAGCTCCAGTGACCATATGATGTCCATCCAACGGCCGTAGTGCTTCTTCAACCTCTGGTCTTCTTGCTCCAGCTGCCCAAACCAGCGCCGGTCGTGCCTCGTGCTCCTGTCTCCCGTGGCCGGCTGCGATGTGGCGGAGGCCTCACCGCCCCCTACTACTCCCACCGCTGGCCAGGCCATCCCTCTACTCACTCACACCCCCTGTTATTCTACGGCGACGGCAGCCTCACACCGCAGTGAACCAGTGAACCCTCGTACTCCTCTACGCGTGGGCATCCACTGCCGCGTCTTCCCCGGCTCCACGTCGTCCCCTTCCTAGCCCTCGTCGTCGTCCACCGCCCTGGTGCTCTTGGCGCGGCGTGGTCAACGTGGTCAAGGAACGGCTTCCATTGGACGTGGACTTTACGTGGAGAGGCTGACAGCTGGGTCCACGGCCGCAGCAAGGAAGTGCCTCCTTATTACGTGCAAAATAATTATTCCTCCACCTGACAACGGGACCCATCAGACGGGCCACCGTATTTCGCCCCCATGACTGCTGGGACCCACTAGCTACATCTTCGAACGCAAGGAAGTGCCTGACTGTCGGGACCCACCTAGTCGAAGCGTACGTAGCGTTGTCATTCTGGTCGGGAACGTGTACGTACATATATACTGGTCGATGTAGAGGCGCGCACGTGTCGTAGTAGAGGCGGCCAGGGTGCAAGAAAGAAAATACGGCCACGTATGTGTACATACGGGCAGGGTCTCGAATGCCTACTCGCGCATACGTACGGCTAGGGCTCGTGTACATGGCTGGGTCGGAACGGAGAAACAACGTCATCGTCGTGTTCATGGGGAGGCAACGGAATGCGTCGTGTTCATGGGGAGGCAATGGAATGCGTCATGTTCATGGGGAGGCAACGGAACGCATGGGAGCTAACCGGCTGGGTCGGAACAGAATGCGTGGTCGTGTTCATCGGGTGGGCTTGGACGGAACAGGCGATGGAAACGAGTCCTGGCGTACCGCAAAACAGAGGAAACGGCCTTGTGTTCGACTGGCCACGTTTGAAACAGGATCCTGTTCATCGGGAGGGGTCTAGCGTACCGCAAAACGGAGGAAACAGACCTCCTACGGTCGAAACGGGGGTCCTGTTGATCGGGAGGGGTGTGGCGTACCACAAAACGGACGAAACGGACTTGTGTTGGAGCGCTACGGTCGAAACGGGGGTCCTGTTCATTGGGAGGTGTGTGGTGTACCGCAAAACGGGACTCCACGGGATACTGTTCATCTCCACCGTCGACCCCCTCCAGCCTCCACGAGCTACTGTTCATCCACCGTCGACCTCCTCCAGCCTCCACCTGCGACTGCTCATCCACGGGCTCCTGTTCATCCAGCCTCCACCGCGCGCTACTCCACCAGCTACTGTTCAACCAGCCCTCTCCACGGGCTCCTGTTCAACCACCCCACCATGGGCTACTGTTCATCCTGCCCTCCATCGTCTACTGTTCATCCTGCCCTCCACGGGGTGGTCCTATTCATCCAGCCCTCCACGGGGTCCTGTTCACCCAGCCCCAACCGGCTCGATCGATCGGGGTCCTGTTCATCCAGAGGAAACACCACGGGGTCCTGTTCATCCACCCCACCGGGAACTATTCATCCAAACCCCCCTATCGGTGTAAAAACCGGCGGATCTCGGGTAGGGGGTCCCGAACTGTGTGTCTAAGGCGGATGGTAACTGGAGGCATGGGACACGATGTTTTACCCAGGTTCGGGCCCTCTTGATGGAGGTAAAACCCTACGTCCTGCTTGATTAATATTGATGATATGGGTAGTACAAGAGTAGATCTACCACGAGATCAGAGAGGCTAAACCCTAGAAGCTAGCCTATGGTATGATTGTATGTTGTCCTACGGACTAAAACCCTCCAGTTTATATAGACACCGGAGAGGTTAGGATTACACAAGGTCGGTTACAAAGGAGGAGATACACATATCCGTATTGCCTAGCTTGCCTTCCACGCCAAGTAGAGTCCCATCCAGACATGAGACAAAGTCTTCAATCTTGTATCTTCATAGTCTAACAGTCCGGCCAATGGATATAGTCCGGCTGTCTGGAGACCCCCTAATCCAGGACTCCCACAGTAGCCCCTGAACTAGGCTTTCAATGACGATGAGTCCGGCGCGCAGTATTGTCTTCGGCATTGCAAGGCGGGTTCCTCCTCCGAATACACCACGGAAGAATTTGAATATAAGGATAGTGTCCGACCCTGCAAAATAAGTTCCACATACCACTGTAGAGAGAATAATATTTCCACAAATCCAATTTGCTGACTTGTTTTGGCAACACGACATTATGTCACGGCCCGGTGATTATTTGAACCGTTTCCTTTAACTAGCCCCGCACATAACGCGAGGCAGTTTTTTGACACGTCTTGTCAAAAGCAGAGATCGTGTCCCCTTATCACGGGATTCTCATCAATACGGGTGTGGGTAACCCAACCACGCCATCGATTACGGCGCTTAGGGGATAAGCGATTTTTACCAGGCTAGTGGGGATGCATAGTTTCGTCCGCCCATATAAAGGGATAAGGATTTACCTTTTCATCCACGCCTTCTTCCTCCTTTGCTCATCCGTTTTCGCACACTCGAGCTCCAGCGCCCAAGTTCGCATTTCCCACCTCGACCTTCTCCAACCATGTCCGGAGCGGGAGGCAGGTGGATGGTCTCCTCCATCACGGAGGGACACATCAAGAAGCTGAGGAGAGCCGGATACCTGCCCGACGACATCGCGCACCGGCTCCCAGAAGAGGGGCAGCTCATCCCCACCCCCAGGCCCCATGAGAGCGTAGTGTTCCTTACCCATTTCCTCCGCGGACTGGGATTCCCTCTCCACCCACTCGTCCGGGGGCTCATGTTCTACTACGGCCTGGATTTCCACGATCTGGCCCCGAACTTCATCCTCAACATCTTGGCGTTTATCGTCGTGTGCGAGGCCTTCCTCCGCATCAAGCCCCACTTCGGCTTATGGCTAAAGACTTTCAATGTCAAGCCGAAGATAGTGAGCGGCCGCCAGGCGGAGTGCGGAGGCGCCATGGTGGGCAAGATGCCCAATGTCACATGGCTCGAGGGCTCCTTTGTGGAGACCATAAAGGAGTGGCAATCGGGGTGGTTCTACATCACCGAGCCGTGTGACCCTAAATGGGTAGCGGCCCCGAGTTCTGATCTGGCTTCCCCACACGGCTCACCTCCTGGCAAGAGAAGGGCCTGTCCTGGGGTAGTTCGGGAGAGCTGACCGGACTCCAAACATGTATTCAAAACATGGTGAACAAGAAGCTCAAACTTGTCAACGTAGTCCAGGTCATGCTCAACCGCCGGATCCTCCCGTGCTAACAACGGGCCTTCAACTTGTGGGAGTTCGACCCGGCACAGCATCGAACTCTGAACAGGCTCTTCGACACAACTCATGAAGATGCCTGGATGGTGCTATTCAAGAGTGCCGAGGTTCCCCCTCCCACTACTGAGGATCGCGGATTCAGCGCAAAGCGCCAAGCCAGCGCGGTAAGCTGCTTTACCTCTTACAGGATACTTGTTTTTCATAGTTTGACTCCATGAGGGATCTAAACTCCCATACCTTTGACAGGACTAGCAGGAGTCGGCCGGACAGATCGACTGTCCGGCTCCTTTGCCCGAAGGCCAGCATACGCTCTCCTGGCGAAAATGCTGACTCCGGTTCCCTACACGGTGCCGGAGAAGACCAAGAAGGCCGAGGGAACCCGAAAGAGTTCCCGATGCCAGGCGTCATCGAACTCACCGTCCGAGGACTCTACGGCGCAATCCTCCCCCGAAGATGAGGAGGCGGAAGAAGATGCTCCCCCTCCAGATGGGGGAGACAAGAAAAGGAAGGCCGCCCCAACTAGGGAGGCCGAGGGGTCCAAGAAGGGAAGGAATATCCTTCCGGACAGCTCTACCACCGCTGCCGACAGCGAAGATGAGTGGCTGCCCAGGGCCAAGCCCCTGGGGAAGTCATAAGTATTCGGATACCAGAGCAACTCATAGCATTCCTTTGTCGCACTACTTCACCTAACGCCGAATATAATTATGCAGGCCGCCCCAAGCCTGTATCGATGTATCATCGGACGGCTCCCTGGGCTCGTCGGATATGGATAGCGATCCAGCTCCGACCGCCACCTCCCCTCATCCTGCGGACGACACCGAGGTGCTGTCACAAGAGGCACCGGGTCGAGGGGAGACAGTCCCGGAGGCGCCTCAAGGCGGCCTCCCGGACTCCGGGAGCAAAGGGGACAAGGCCCCTGAGGGCTCCGAGTTCGGCCCTCAGCCGAACACCGCGCCGGAACCTCCAGTGGTTCTAGACTCGGGCAGGTGGCCTCCTTCCAAGAGGGGCAAAATGCCTGTAACGGTGACCTCTATCCATCCAGAGGCGCCGGACAATCTGCTGGAAGCGCTTCGCAGCGCTTCCATCGACGAGGAGCACCGCACTATTATGAGTGCGGTGATCCAGAAGGATCAGTCCGCCAAGAGCGGATTGACTGAAGCATATGCCAGCCTTCTAACAGGCTTTGAGGTAAGTGTTTAAAATATAGGAAAAATATTACCGCATAGACAGTAGACCCTGATGCTATGTTCGGTGTTCACAAAGAAAAGCCGAACAGAGGATCAAACAATATCACAGGAGTGTAATATAAGTATGTCAATATGCATATGCAGGCTTCGGTGTTGACGTCTGCCGCACTGACTGCGGAGGTCGCCGTACTGAAGCAGGACCTTAAAGGGTCCCAGGACGAGCTCGACCTTGCCAAGAGGCAGCTCGAGGAGAGCAAAGGTAAGTAGTACCTAGTCTATGGATATGTATAAAAAGAATGTGATTGCCAAATGACAGGATCATCATGAATTTGCCAAGGGCCACGACCGAAGTGGCGACCCTAAAGCAAGCGTTGTCCGAGGCCGAAGATAAAGCGGCCAAGGAGCGCACTGAGCGAGAAAAGCAAGAGGCTTGGGTGGATGAGGTGCAGCAGGAGCTCCAGGCTCTCGTGACGAAGCACGAGGCGTTGGAGCTTGACTCGAAGACACGAGAGTCTGAGCTTGCCGCGGCCCTCGAGAGCGCAAAAAGTGCTAAGGCCGAAGCCCAAAAGGCCCTCCAGGAGATCGACGCAATGAAGAAGATAGCGGCGGGTAAGGCATTATATATGCAAAGCAAACATGTAAAAGTAAATTACCGATTACTTACCCGAATTCGGAGCTCTCCAGGAGCATTCGCAGATTTGCCTCGCAGCGTGTCGGATGCCGTGAAATTTTACTGGGCCGAGGATGGAAGCTCAACGGAGAAGTTGTTCTGGGCCCAGTATACTGGGACCGAACACCCAGTGTCTGTGAGCGACCAGCTAAAGCAGCTGGTCGAACTGCACAAGGCGGCCGAACAGGCCATGAAGGGCTTTATAGTCTAGCTGTGGCCTGGTGACGCCCTTCCGAATAGCTACTTCGGCCTCGTGAGGTGGCTTGTGGATGCCTGCCCGCGGCTGGAGGTCGTCAAGCGATCCGTCTGCATTGAAGGTGCACGCCAGGCTTTCGCCCGTGTGAAGTTGCAATGGGTCAAGCTAGACGCCGTGAAGCTGATCAAGGAAGGGCCGCCGGAGGGAAAGGAGCATCGCCACCCCGAGATGTACTACGAGGGTGTTCTGCAGGGTGCCGGTCTCATAGCGGACGAGTGCACGAAACATGTAATATTTGAGTGAAACTTGCTCGTGTGATCCTGTATTTATGAAAACTTGTTCATATGCGCTATGCAACACTTATTTGAATTTAAAATATTACCTTCTGTTTGGCTGTTTATCCAATCTGAGAGATGGCTAGTCCTCGGCTTCTGACCCCATGCCATGAGTGCTGGGGTGTTCGGGATAAACCTGAGCACTCTTGTTCCCCTTTTTGGGTCCTTCGAGGGAGGTGCTCAGCACAACGAACAAGGCAACCGAACTAATAATGCTTTATCACTCTCACTTAGCCATGGAATTCTATAACTTTAAATTTCGGCGAAGCCCCTGGTATTCGGAAGGCCAAATTCGGGGCGCGATACATGCCTTTAAGTCGGACAGGGCTGGCCCCTCGCTCTAAGCGGCATAAGTCTTTAGGGACTCGAAACCTCGCCGAACAGCGACCAGTCTCTCGCCTTATCATGACAGTCAGTTTTAGCTTTCTCTACTGAGGTGCTTAGCCCAGCAGAACCGGGGCACAATCGCAGTAGTTCTCCTAGCGCTACCATAGCCGATAGAGCGTAACATAAGGTACCAAAACATAGGAGCCGGGCAAACCCAACATTTGACCAAAGACATGATTCGGAGCTGATGCATATAATGCTATAAGTTCGGGGTGCCGCACTTGTGAAAGTGTTCGGACTTCTCACACCATATTGTGGGTACTTAAGCCCCTCGTGTATTGGCCGTACCAAAGTGTACGGTTGCAAGGCGTCATTAATGAACACATGTATATAACAAGAATGCAATAATAGTCGTAATGTTATGCATTGTTTATTCAAAAAGGTGCATTAAAGCAGAATGATACAGATAGTGCGATAAGAAAAAAGTAGGACTATGTCCCTTCCAAGGGCAAGCTGAGGAATAGTATTAAATCAAATATTTCGCTTGTTATTGTAATCCACTTGGGAATTCCGTGGTGCGATGTAGCTTTCTGCCTCCTTGGTTGCTGCATCATGTGTTCGGCAATCATGCTACCGGACAAGGTTTCCAGAGATTAAGGTCCTGAAAAAGAGAAAAATAACAAAGCGGGAAGCCCCTAGTGCGGTTTAAGCCACATCTTGGGGCGTGCCGCAGTTGTGCCACCCTCCCCACCTGTGCCCATGGTATTTTTAGTGCGTAATTATGTACGCGTGGCACGAGTTTCACCGTTTGGCTGGGACTAGGGTGGGGGCCGCATTGCTACGCGAGCTTAGATCATGCCAGGCGGTCTAGTTGCCGATTACTCCGAGCGCGCTTGAAGGTGTCCGGGTCTTGAAACGCCGAACTGGTGGATTGCCTTGAGAGGCTGCTTTGCGCTTCTGCTGCGAGGGTCGCAGTGTGTTCCTCCGTTCGGAGAGAGTGCTCTGTGTTTCCATTGACTGTAATAACCCCACGAGGTCCTGGCATCTTGAGCTTTAGGTATGCATAATGCGGTACCGCATTGAATCTCGCAAATGCGGTTCGCCCGAGCAGTGCATGATAACCACTGCGGAATGGGACTATATCGAAGATTAACTCTTCGCTTCGGAAGTTATCCGGGGATCCGAAGACCACTTCCAGTGTAATTGAGCCTGTGCAATGGGCCTCTACGCCTCGAATAACGCCTTTAAAGGTCATTTTTGTGGGTTTGATCCTTGAGGGGTCTATACCCATTTTGCGCACTGTGTCCTGATAAAGCAGGTTCAGGCTGATGCCGCCATCCATAAGGACTCGAGTGAGGTGAAATCCGTCAATGATTGGGTCTAGAACCAGTGCGGCGAATCCGCCATGACGGATACTTGTGGGGTGGTCCCTACGATCGAAAGTGATCGGATAGGAGGACCATGGGTTGAACTTTGGGGCGACTGGCTCCAACGCATATAGGTCCCTGAGCGCACGCTTCCGCTTCCTCTTGGGGATGTGGGTTGCGTATATCATGTTCACCGTTCGCACTTGTGGGGGAAACCTCTTCTGTCCTTCGGTGTGTGGCTGCCGGGGCTCCTCCTCGTCATCGCTATGTGTCCCCTTATCCTTGTTTTTGGCAATTAACTTGTCGGCCTGCTTGAACACCCAACAATCCCTGTTGGTGTGATTGGCTGGCTTGTCTAGGGTGCCGTGTATTTTACACGAGCGATCGAGTATACGGTCCAAACTGGACGGGCCCGGCGTACTTTGTTTGAATGGCTTTTTCCGCTGACCGGGTTTAGAGCCTTTGAATCCGGCATTGACTGTCGTATCTTCAGTATTATCACTGTTAATGCGGCGCTTATATTTGTTGCGACGTGACCTGCTATTGCCATCCTTGGTATCCGAAGTACCATGGTTCTTTGACATATTGTTACTGCGAGCCAGCCAGCTGTCTTCTCCCTCACAAAAGAGGGTCATGAGTGTCGTGAGGGATGCCATAGACTTCGGCTTTTCCTGACCAAGGTGCCGGGCTAGCCACTCGTCGCGGATGTTGTGTTTGAAAACTCCTAGGGCCTCTGCATCCGGACAGTCGACGATTTGATTTTTATTTGTTAGGAACCGAGTCCAGAATTGCCTGGCCGATTGTTCTGGCTGCTGAATTATGTGGCTCAAGTCATCGGCGTCTAGTGGTCTCACATAAGTTCCCTGAAAGTTGTCGAAGAATGCGGCTTCCAGATCTTCCCAACAGCTAATGGACTCTGCTGGCAAGCTGTTAAGCCAAAGCCGCACTGGTCCTTTGAGCTTTAGTGGGAGGTATTTGATGGCGTGTAAGTCATCACCGTGGGCCATGTGGATGTGGAGGAGGAAATCCTCGATCCATACCGCAGGATCTGTTGTGCCGTCGTATGATTCAATATTTACAGGTTTGAAACCTTCTAGGATTTGATGATCCATTACTTCGTCTGTGAAGCATAAGGGGTGTGTGGCGCCTCTGTATTGGGCTATATCGCGACGCAGCTCGAATAGGTCTTGCCTGCTGCGTTCGGCCCGGCCGAATTTACTTTTACTGTATCTGGCGTGACATTTATCATCTCGCATAGTGGCGCGCCCTCGTGATCCGTAGATCGATCTTGCATGTTTTGCTTTGTCCTCCAATACGTCTCGCAGGTCTGGCGTGTTTCCCCATACTTTTTTATTTGAATGGCGTCGGGGCGCGGGCTGAGCTTTTGGCTGAAATGCCTCTCTATCATGGCCACAAGGTGGCAGATCAGCCACGTCATATGCTTCCTCCTCCAGTCGAGGTAGCAACCTGCATTTTGGGTAACTCTTGGAGGGGCACTCGAGTTTATATTCCTCGGCCGCGAGGACTTCAGTCCATCTGTCAGCTAGGAGATCTTGATCAGCTTGAAGCTGCTCTGCTTTTTCTTAAGGCTATTTGCCGTGGCCATAAGCCGGCGTTTGAAGCGCTCTTGTTCGATGGAATCCTCTGGCATGGCAAATTCGTCATCGCCGAGGCTTGCCTCGTCTTCGGAGGGGGGCATGTAAGTATCATCCTCCGCCTCTCCATCTGCCGCTCTCTCAGGAGGGCTGGCTCCTCCATCCTCCTGCTCTTGCTGGAGGGGGTTGTTGTTGTCTTCGGCACTATCCGAAGTGTTATTACCTCCTGTTTCGGTATCACCACTTTTGCTTTGGCGGGACTTAGAGCGGCGCCGCTGACGTCGGCGCTTGGGTTGCTTCTTGGAGGGGTCATCCTCCGCTGTCTCGTTGCCATTGTGTTCTTTGGGTGTATCCACCTTGTATATATCGTATGATGAGGTGGCTGTCCAGTGCCCTGTGGGCAGTGGTTCCTCTTCGTCTCCCGCATCGTCATCCATACCGTCGATATCTTTGGAGTCGAGGTTGAGCATGTCGGTTAAGTCATCGACAGTGGCTACTAAGTGGGTGGTGGGTGGGCTGCGAATTTCTTCGTTGTCCGCATCCCAGTCCTGCCAGACATAGTTCGGCCAGGATCCTCCTGACAAGGAGAGAGACCTTAATGAGTTCAGTATATCGCCGAAGGGCGAGTGCTGAAAGATATCCGCGGAGGTAAACTCCATGATCGGCGCCCAATCAGATTCTATAGGAACGGGCGCAGGCGGTTCGGAGTCCGTGGTCGGAGAAGGATCCGGCAGTTTAACAATATGACTCTCGTGCAAGGTAAGGTCGATGTTCGGCTCGATCGCCGCTAAGGGTAAGGCCTCCGTGGCGGGGTCCACCCACCCGTCCGTAGAAGGCGCAACTGGCTCCGAATTGAGGGTCGGAGCGGCTGCCGGTGCGATCTCCTTTACACTGTCCGATGGTAGAGCTAAATGGTACTCATCGTGACCGCGTGACGCACAAGGCAGAGGCTCGAATCCGTCGAAGATCAAGTCTCCGCTGATATCAGCCATGTAGTTTAAGCTTCCAAACCTGACCTGGTGGACAGGGGCGTAACTTTCAATCTGCTCCAGATGGCCAAGCGAATTGGCCCGCAGTGCAAAGCTACCGAACACGAAGATCTGTCCGGGGAGAAAAGTCTCACCCTGGACTACATCGCTATCGATGATAGTAGGAGCCATCAAGCCTAACGGCGACGACACAGAGGAACTCTCAATGAAAGCACCAATGTCAGTGTCAAAACCGGCAGATCTTGGGTAGGGGGTCCCGAACTATGCGTCTAAGGCGGATGGTAACAGGAGGCAGGGGACATGATGTTTTACCCAGGTTCGGGCCCTCTTGATGGATGTAAAACCCTACGTCCTGCTTGATTAATATTGATGATATGGGTAGTACAAGAGTAGATCTACCACGAGATCAGAGAGGCCAAACCCTAGAAGCTAGCCTATGGTATGATTGTATGTTGTCCTATGGACTAAAACCCTCTGGTTTATATAGACACCGGAGAGGTTAGGATTACACAAGGTCGGTTACAAAGGAGGAGATACACATATCCGTATTGCCTAGCTTGCCTTCCACGCCAAGTAGAGTCCCATCCGGACACGAGACGAAGTCTTCAATCTTGTATCTTCATAGTCTAACAGTCCGGCCAATGGATATAGTCCGGCTATCCGGAGACCCCCTAATCCAGGACTCCCACACCCCCTCGCAACGCTCACTGTTCATCTAGAGGCAGCACCGATCGGCTTCAGTTAGCAGTAGTAGCGAAGGAATCGCTCGATCGGGTTCAGTTAACAGCCATCGATCGATCGCTCGGGTTCAGTAACGCGTAGCCTGCAGTGCAATCGCTCGGGTTCAGTTAGAGCCCAACGCCTCGCTCGGGTTCAGTTAGAGCCAACGCCTCGCACACACGCGTGTATGTGTACGAGAGAAACGTGCATCGCTCGGCCCCCGACCTCCCACCGTAACCGGGAACTCCCCGAAATTTTCCTCTCCCTCGCTTCTACCACGGTTTTTTCCATCATGGATGGCCCAAAGAATGTCATGCAGCTGCGTCTCCGGCCCGCCCAGGATGAAAAGCCCATTTTCTGTCATGATTTTTTGTCATAGAAGTAGGAGCCCACCACATCTATGATGATACCGGGGTTTGTCACAATTATTGTCATAGAAGTGTCATATGTATGACAGAAAAAAATTTCGTTCGGCCCAAAATGTCACGGATGTGTCTTTTTTTTGTAGTGTAAGTAAGTGGTATCTGATGGTTTTCAGCATCAGAGATAGAAACTTCATTATCTAAGTCAGGAGTTTTCTCTATTTCAGGTTCACTAGGAGCATGTGAAGTCCTATCATTCTTCTTTTTCTTTTTCTTTTTAGAAGAACTAGGTGCACTAGTGTTGGCTCTTTGTGAATCTTGTTCAATTCTTTTAGGGTGTCCCTCAGGATAAAGTGGTTCCTGAGTCATTTTACCTCCTCTAGTTGCAACTCTAACAGCAAAGTCATGCATATTATTATTCATTTCATCAAGCAATTCTCTTTGAGATTTAGCAACTTGTTTTAACTGAGTTTGAACCATAGAAGCATGCTTTCCAATGCCTCTAACATCGTTTGATATTCTAAATAACAAGTCACTCAAGCGAGAAATCATATCAGAATTGTATTTCAATTGTTTCATAACATTTGCATTGAAGTGATCTTGTTTTCTAGTATATTTTTCAAACTCATAAAGGCATTTGCTAGGATGCATATTGTGAGGATTATCATTATCAATGAACTTCATAAGAGAATTTACCTCTACCACCTTAGGAAGTGGTGGTGTATTGTAACACCTCAGATGTAAAACTTCCCGGTTTGGAAATATATCCAACTTTGTACATGATCAATTCCATTTTGGGCTACTTCATTTTGGGTCATTTTGTTGGTTTCTTTCTAGCATTATTGTTGGTTTCCATGTCATCATCATATAGTGCATATTCATCTCATTGCATTGCCATGCTTACCTTGTCATTTTGCATTTGTGCTTGTGTCTATTTGCATTCTCATAATCATCGTGTGCATTGTCATATTCATGCATGTTGTATTGTTGCATGCTCCATGTGTGGTTCTTGAACCATCACTCCTCCTTCCTTCCCTTTCTTCCATTTCTGCAAGTTCCATATTTCCCTTCCCCATTAATGCTCATGTTCTCCCCAATATTCAAACTTCTTGTCCTAAACCCCTATGCAAGATTTCACCTCTTTTGGAGATGTTTTGGTTAGGTTTAAAAATGGCTCAAGTTTGAATTTAATTCAAACATGCATTATTTTTCTTCCTCTAAAAATGCCCAAACCATTTTTTGCAATTATGTGCATAATACGAGAGGCCCAGGGATATTTTTATATCTTCCATAGCCTATCTCAATCACTCTGGCCTTTTTTCTTGTTTTTATGTTTGCAGGAAAATATGAAAAGAAAAGAGAGTGAGAGAGCAGCAGCAGTTCAGCCCAATAGCATCCGAACCCACCCGGGCCTCTTGCTAGCCAGCTGGGCCTCAACTCCAGGCTGGCCCAGCCTTCCCGCGCATGCAGCCCCCTTCGCTCGCCCTTCCGTGTGGTGATCCACGCTGGACACCCACACCGGGCCCGCATGCAGTGACCTCTCCCCTACCTTTTTCTTCCTCCTCTCGCCACCTCCCCTCATGGTAAAACCTGTGAGCAGGGGCACATGGCCTCAGTGGCAAGCCACGGTGTCCGCACCCCTCCTATAAGACACCAACCTCTCCCTAGGGTCTTCCCTTCCTCTCCTCCCTCTCCTCCGCGCCGCCGCCATAGGTAAGGGGACACACTCACGTCGCTTCCACCGCCGCCCATGCCATGGCCGGCTTGGTCACGACCTCACCGCCGGCCTAACCCTCCTCCACGGCCTCCCCTCCTTTGTCCAAACGCTTGTGAACACCGCCTTGGTTGTGTCCTAACGTCGATCCGTGGCCGAGAACTCCTTCCACGACGTCCCCTTCTTCCTCTGCATCTCGACAGTAGATTGTGCCAAGTTTGTCGACCCGCTGCTGACGCCTCCGTCCATCGCCGGCCATGTTTTATCGTCCTAGGGTAAGGAGGTATACCTGCCTTCCTCCCTTCTCCTTCTCGATGTTGGATGATCCCCGTAGGAGATGCTAGGGTCGCACCTCCGCCAACGATCTCTGAATTTTGGGTGTAGTTGAAGTATAGTGTCTTGCGCGCTCTTGTTCTTGCACACGCACCCACGGGCGTTCATCTCCGCGTGCACCTACGCTCGCCCCGCACGCGCGCACGCCTGCTCCCGCACACGCTCGTCCTTGCCTCGCGTCACCGTAGTCACTATCGTCGCTCACCGCGGAGCCCATGGCCCCGAGCAAAGCTATGCTCGTGCTTGAGCACCCCAGCTCTCTATTGCACATGCTCCCCCAACGATTCCACGCGCCCGCTGAAGCTCCTCTGCTCCGCCAGTCGCCGGCGCCGCTCACCAGCGTCGTCGTCGTCTCTGGCCTCGTTCTGGAGGCCATCTCCGACTGGGGTCAGCTCAAAGGAGGCCGAACCCCTCCCTTTGCAGAAACACCTGCCTAGCCTAGTGGTTCCCGTGCTGCGCGTCCACCGGGGAGACCCGGGTTTGATTCCCCCAGGCACATAATAAATCCCCCTTTGTTGTGGTTTTGTCACGGCAGATGTCCTTGTGAAAGGACTTAGTCATGGAGCCATCGCTATGGGTTAGCTTAAAGGGGTTAAAGTGGACAAGGGACGCGAGAGTTTCATATTGGTTCGGCCCCTTACGATGAAGGTAAAAGCCTACTCCAGTTGTGATGGAATTGCTAGGGTTTCAATGACCAGGGAGCGAATCCGCTTTGCCTGGCTCTCGAGTTGTTGTGTGTTGTTCCTAAACCGCCGTCGGGTCGTCCCTTTATATACATAGGTCGATGCCTGCCGGTTTACAGAGTCCCGAGGCCAGATCATAAAATGTGTCCAACTCGGTCTCTATTCCTCCTATCTTACAATACGAGTTACATGACAACGTCGGTTTACATCTACAGGCCTTAACCCGCCTTTGGGCCTTCGGCCTTCATAAGGCGCCACCATCCTTTGTCTTCCCGGGCTACTAATCCTCATATAGTTAACCCGGACACTCCTAGCCGGTTTACGTCCAGTAGTAATATCCCCAACATTAGGCCCTAGATTGATTTGAACTTGTTCATGTCAATCCTCAATACTTAGAAAAATTCCCGCCCTTGCACCTTCGCATAAACCTTGTAAACCACCCTGACAACATCCTCCGTATTTGTAGTAAACTGACGTGACATCACCTGTTTATTTAAAGCTGAAGATACCCCTTTTATTAATGAGCATCCAACAATCGAGGCAACAATCTCATTATCTATCCATTTTTTGGGCTCCTCAATTCCCGCGCCTGTCGCTTATCTCTTTGTCCTTATAAATAGGGCGGAGGACCCCTTCCTTTTCCTTCCGTTGCCTTCTCCTCTCTTCTTCCTCCTCCCAACGCCTCTGCACCTGAGCGCCGCCACCGTTGTCGAGCTCCGTCTCTGCCTCACCATTGGCCGTTGCATCGACCTGACCGCTCTAGAGATACGCGGCACACCTCTGCTACTTCAACAGTTTCGGTAAGTCTTCCCCCTTTTCTTTGTAGATCCACTTAAGGTTTCAGTGTTCATCGGAGTTCATCGAAGCTCTGGTGCTGTTCTTCTCTTTCCTTTCCAGTAGCATCAAAGCCTGGTTAGATCTGTTTGCTCTTTGTGCGACCGTAGCCATAATCTCACCTTTCCTTATCAAACCATCCCCTTCATATAGGAAAAAACTCATCTGAACCTGATGAACTGGTATCTAAAATTTAGGTCTTGAATATATTCTTGTTTTTTGTCATACCGCAAATCTGAAATCATTATATAACCCTTGTGAAACTTGTTTTCCTTCGCTTAGCTATTTTTTGCTTCAGATCTGTACCTTCTTTACTTACACAGGCGGTTTATCTCTGTAGAAAATAATCTGTCATATGGCATTAGTCCCCTTGTAAACCGTCCATCGCTTTACCACTTATAAAACACTCTGTCAAAGGCGGTTTATAACTTCCTCCGGTTTATCAATTTTATATGCTTGAATTCCTTTTTCCTCAACCTGTTGCATCGTACGCTTTATCATAAATGAATCATAAACCGGTATTATTTTCTTTCCAACTCTTCACTTGCAATGGCCAAACAGTTCTATTCCTGTAACTGGGTCCCTTCCCGGGTTACTGAGGAGCAACTGAATGGAATGGTCAAAATTGGTACCTTACTGAAGAAAAACGAAACCCGGTGGCGAGTTTCTGGGCCGGAAAATCCTCCTACCCCCAGACAGGGTGAAGTAGTGGTGTTTGCTGATCATATAGGCCGTGGTTTTAAACCGCCGGGATCCAAGTTTTTCCGAGATGTACTTGCCAGCTTTCAGATCCACCCTCAAGATATTGGACCCAACTCTGTATCCAATATCTGCAACTTTCAGGTTTTTTGTGAAGCATATCTACAAGAAGAACCGACTATCGAGCTGTTCCGGGATTTCTTCCACTTGAACCGTCGCACTGAATTCGTAGACGGGCCCAATACTGAACTTGGTAGCGTCTCCATTTAGAAAAAGGAAGGATGTTAGTTTTCCTCACGCCAAACTTCACAGTCACCCAAAAGAGTGGAATCAAACTTGGTTCTATTGCAAGGACACCTCTCCTGAAGATGAGAACCCTCTGCCGGGTTACTGTGCTCACCGGCTCACCAATACTCATCCGCTTCCGCAACGACTAAGTGCCCAGGAATGGGCCTCATACACACCACAACTCGCCAAGATTAGAGTTTTTATGGCCAATGGTTTAACAGGTGTGGGCTTCGTCCGTTGCTGGATATCCTAGAGTATCTTGCTATTAAGTCATCGCGCCAGTTTAATGTGCGAGTACACTGGTGACATAAAAGACTCCCAACGTCATATTGACATTTAGCTAACAGATGAGGAAGTTACTGAGTCTGTCAAGAAAATGTTGAATGAACCAGAAGCTATCTGTAGCAAGACTGGGTTAAGCCCTTTTTACACATAGAACAAACCGCCCGCTGTAAGTATTGTTTTTGCTTCCGCTTTACACCTGATATTTTTGAACTATGCAACTTTGAATACCCTCTGCCCATTTTTAAACAGGGTGATGATCCGTTCTGGAAAAAGAAACCTCAGGAGAAAGCAGTGAAGCCTTCTCGGCCTAAAACGAAAGCTGTCAAGAAAACCACGAAGAGAAAGGCAACTGAACCCATCGGTTTAGAGCTTTATGACGACCCTGATGAACTGGAAGCAGAGGTAGAACTTGATTCACTTGGTTCACTTTTCATGCACCTCATTGACAATGATATTTATCAGGAGGACGCTGAGGGCAGCCAGGCTGACGATGAAGAGGTAATTATCCTTTCCTCCGGTTCAGACCCTCTGCCAACACAAAAAATCCGTCAAGCAGCCCCGAAAGTAAGATTTTCTCACCCTCTTGCTCACTTGGATCCAAAATTTCTTTTGAAGAAGCAGCAGCACGAGGCTCGCCCCGGCACAGCGGCCAAACGGTCACTTCGACCGGTTTACCGAATACCCCGGTTTGAAAACGCCGACCTGAGGTCTCACCCTCTTCTGACACTTCTTATCCTAAGGCCGGCTATTTACGACAACCTCTTAATCTGTCCGATTCGAACTATCAGGTGGCACCTCCTTCATCATTCGGTGAATCAACGACCACACAACTACCTCCTCTTAAGACCGTTGCTGGGTAAGTATTTCAACTTAATATTTTGATGTTTCATACTTTATATGCTATGCTAACCTTTGCATCTGTTCTTTTTAGAGCCAAAGCCAAACCCAGTAAGAAGGCTCGGGTGAATAACCCGTTTGAAGACCATGTGGTGATTGAACCGGAACTGACTACAGAACCGGAAGGTCCAAATACTAAGGCCACATTTGATGAACCGCCCCCTCAAGATCATAATGTTGATGAACAAGCAGAAGTTGATACCGCCGTGCAAGATGATAAATCGGCAAGTCCAGTCCGGACTGATGACGGGCCTTCTAATCCAGTGAAGGCTACTGACATTCCATCAACTCCAGAAAAGGCTGCTGGTGACAAGGAAGATGAGGTTATCATGACTGGTGTTGGCCACACCTCTCCTGGCCATCCTGTTGTATTGGCAAAACATAGCGCCAAAGAAGAACGTGCTGCCATGGAGAAAGGCAAGTGGAGCACCGATTTATCAAGTTATGCCCATCTTAACACCCAGGAGCTCCATTCTGGTTTTCTGAACCGTCTGTACACAAACCGTGACTATGAAGTCGGTTTAGTGAATATGATGAAGGAGCATTATGAAGTAAGTACAAATCCTCTTCTCTCTTAAGTTCAATTGTAAGTACCAATTCCAGTAGCTCCCAAGGGCTGGTTTATGATGGCAATCATAAATCGGGACTTTGTAATATCTTAAACCTTGCATGCTTATCTTTCACATGTCAAGTAGTCTTTAAAATAAACTGGTACTTTATCATTGTGTTCCTGTACTTTTTGCCTGGATAGTCCCCAAGGGCCGGTTTATCTTTCCAAGGTAAACTGGGTCTTTAACCAATGCTTTAATTTGAACAGATGTACATTAGCCCCCAGGTGTCAAGGATAATGCTTGCATTGTACTTGGGACTTGCAAAAATTTCTGATAACAGAGCAAATATGCATTAGCCCCCAAGTACAAAGTGCATAACTTCTTATGTGCTTGGTACTTCAAATATATACATAGCCCATTGATGATATATCTTGTCGTTGTAAGCCGAGCTGAGTAAGAAGGATGCCCAAACCGCTGACCTTCAGGAGAACATTAAATATCAGCAAGCGGAGGCGTCCAAAGCCAAGGAAGAACTGACTAATGCCTTAGCAGCCATGGAGAAGCTGAAGGAAACCTTTAAGAAGGAGCGTGCAGATTGGGACACAGAGAAGGCCGCTTTAGCAAAGAAGGCCGAAGACGCAGAAGCAGCCCTGAAACTGGTGGTTGAAGAACTCACTAGTTTAAAGTGGCAAATAAACGCTATGACCTCTGTTGTGTTTGGTAAGCGTCCTCATCTGACGTTTTTCAAGTCACATTTTCCTTATCAACTGTCGGTTTACTGATGGTTACAATGTCACAGGGACCCGCATTACCCATCTGGGCTCTGATATGCGGATGAAGCTGAAGGCTGCCTATACGTTGATAGAGCAGCTATATTCTGGATCCCAACGGGCTATCTGCGTTGCTTCTTACAACAAGCCTCCTCCAACATTGATAAAAGAAACCATCGAGAAGCTGTCAATGCTGCCTGCCCGGTTGGATGAACTGAAAAAATCAGCTGCAAGGTCAGGCGCTGTTACTGTGCTGATCCGGGCCAAGGCATGGATTCCAGATCTTGGACCGGCAGATATTGGCCAAGGCTACCCCAGCATAAAGGAAGATGGTTCAGAGTTCAACAATGATGATCTCCGAAGACTAACAAGGGAAATGCGACCCATAGCGAGCAAATTGACGGATGAAACGAATCTGTCTCATTATCAGCCGGTTTATGATGTTGATCAGAAAAGATATCCCGCGCCGATACATGATGTAGAGGATCTTGTTCCACCAATTCGTAAGCATACTTATGCCCCTGACATTGATCCTTCCCCCCTTATAAGTGAAGAAGCCATGTTCCAAGCTTTAACCGGAATCGATTGGACAACAATTGATTTCCAGCCACTGGGTAGAGAGGAGGATGCGCCAACTCAAGATGATCCTCAATCTTCAAGTCGTCTAGATGCTGAATCCTAAACCGGAGGCCGGTTTATGTGTCGCAGTCTGCCACTCGTTATTGAAACAATTATTCTGTGTGGGCTTTCTAAAGCACCTTGTAATAGACTAGATTAAACACTTATCTGTTATGCCATCAAGCATGTTTATTTTGCTTGATACTGATAACTCGCCATGCCCTTGGGATCTATTATATGCATAGTCCATTGCGGCTTTATTTAATTTGTTCCTGCATATAAGAACTTGAAAGTGTCCTAGTGGTTTACCACTGGACGGGTCATGATGCCCAAAATATATGCATAGCTTGGAGGTATAACCAAGACTATAATAATCAGATATAAAATAGATGATACATGTGATATATCTCGTTGTCTGACCAACTATTGTTATAATAAGGGTGATAACACCAAGCTGGAGTATTGATGACTCCTTTCATCCTTGCCGGTTCATATCAAAACCGGACTAGGTTATGATAAACACTGGCTTGTTCATAGAATGTGTCGGATGTGGGGTTCCGGCAAACCCTCAAGGTTCGAACACTAGGGTGCGCATGAAGTCTTTTCCTTCCACCAATCAATGCCCTAGCTCACTAAGATCCCGCAGACGAACTCGACGAACTCGCAACACAGAAAGACATGAGATTTATACTGGTTCGGGCCACCGTTGTGGTGTAATACCATACTCTAGTGTGGTGGTGGTGGATTGCCTCTAGGGCTAATGATGAACAGTACAAGGGAAGAACAGCCTCCTGAGGTTGAGGTGTTCTTAAGCTCGGTGAGCTTGTGTGTGTGAGGATGGTCTAAATGATCCGTCCCTTGCTAAGGTGGTGGCTAGTCCTATTTATATTGGCCCTGGTCCTCTTCCCAAATATCGAGCAGGAAGGGAGCCAACAATGGCGGGCCAATTTGAAGGGGGGTAGCTAGTACAAGCTATCCTGACAAAAGCGGTCTTCGCCTGCGTAAAGCTCTATGGTGACGCCGTCTTGGGCTCCACGATGACCCCCGTCTTCCCGTCCTCTTGGTCTTGGTCTCGTTGCACCAATATAGCAACCTTTGCCTGATGCCTCAGTACTCTTTGCCTGCGCTGGCCTCCTTTGCACCAAAGAGGAGACAAGGACGCTGTGTGCCCTGGCGCCCGCCTGGTGTCGTGCGTCATGGCTCACGTCATGAGGGCCTCGTGAGATTTTCCCCGCCTTGATATCTCCGCTCCTCGTGAGCCTGCCTAGCTAGGCTACTCCCGAGGAGGTCTTGCGTCGTCGGCCTCACGAGGCTTGGACCCTCGCGAGGGTCTTGGATGCTTTGTTGGTGAAGATGGGCCGTACGGCCTGCAGGCTCAGCCACGCCACGGGCCGTAGGCAGGCAAGTCTGGGGACCCCTATTCCTAGGACGCCGATAGTAGCCCCCGGGCCCAAGCTGCGCTCGGGCTTGGCTTCGCGGCGAAGCCGAGGGCCAAGTTCGGAGCACCGAGGGCCCCAAAAGCCTGCAGCCTCGATTGACGCGTGGTGGGTGATTGGACGTGGGCGTCTCCGCTTCTCCACGTTGCCTCAGCAACTGCTCGACTTGTCATGTCCCTGCGACATTCAAGGAAAACCATCATTGCCTGCAATCATGGGAGAGCCTGTTGGCCTTCCCTTGCTATAAATGGGGAGGGGGGCGGAGCCCCCATTGCCCATCTCTTCCTTGCTTGTTTGCTCCTTCCTCCTCGCTCCATCACTTGCAGTGACACCCATGGCACCACGAAGGAAGTTATCCGCCGCCGAGAAGGGGAAAGCCCCTTGCGAGGGACGCGGCTCCCCGACACCCAAGCGCGCCCGCGGCCGCCCGCATAAACATGCCGCGACCCCCGCCGTGGCCCATTGTCGAGGCGGCGCCACGTCACGCGGAGTGGGCCATCCCAGCCATGGCGGTCCAGTTGATGAGGGGAGGCGTGCCATGATGGCGCGGCCCCCTCGTCTGCGTTTCCACACGGCGGAGGTGTCACCGGAGTTCGTCGTCTGGTCGGAGAACCCGGCCGGCAACTGGCTCCAACTCCCGCGCTTCTTCGCCGGCGAACTGCCGGCCTCTAGCCCTGGCGGACTCTGGCTGCAGGCGGATGGCTACTGCAGCAAGGCCTCTTGGGTTGCGGTCGAGACTTCCGCGGCGGGTAACATAGCCCTGGCCCGCGGCTGGTAGACATTCGCCCGCGCGCGCGGCCTGGGCAGGCGGTGCACCCTCCACTTCAGGTACGATGGTGGGTCGATCCTTTATGTGAGGGTGTTTGGGGAAGATGGTCGTTGTGCCAGGTGCTGCCCCGAGGCGAATGACGGTGAGGAGGTACTCGTCCTTGGGGATGGTCGTGATGAGGACGAGGGCGAGCCCGCCCTCGTCGCGATCGTGTCTTGTCCAGCTACGGTGGCTCTTCCTCCGGCTACAGCTCCAGCAGTGGCGGCTATGCCCAGCCGCCACGCCGCCGCGCCCGTTTTGAAGGCGGCAGTGGGTCGTCTCGTTGTCGCACCTCTGTGAAGCACGAGCAAGGATCTGGCTAGGCTCGGGGTAGTGCTAGGTGCCTGTCCTCGCGGATCGCTGCAATGCTACTTTTGTTTTGCTCTTTTCCTGCATCAAGAATGAAACCAGCATGGGCCCAGGGGGGCGTGTATCGAACTATGGTTCTTTGGTTATATCAGTATGCGTGCTATTCTCGTGTTGTGTCATTATTTTGTGCAAAGATAACTTAACCTGGTATACTCAGGACATCCTCTTCCTCGTGAAGCGTTTATTTCCTCGCATTCATCTTGCCTTGGTGGCCTGCATTCGCTCAGGAACTGCGAAAAACTCATTAGGAAGTGTGTTAAAAGATTTGCCGTTCATCATGGCCCTGTCCTGGCGCTTTGTGTCGCAGTACCCGAGGGGCAGGGACTAGGAGAGGTGCGCCAGCTTTTGGGCTCGAACGAGGGTGGCTCGCGAGAAGGCGGAAAGGAGAAAAAATGCTCGTGAGGGCACCTGCCTAGCCCCCTCGCGAGGCATGCGAGAGAGAGAGAGAGAGAACACAAGCAAATTCGAGCCAGAAAAAATGCAGTGAGAGGCGAGGGAATCAAATCGGCAAGGAACGCCAAGGGAAAACTTTGATTGAAGAAAAGCGAGTCAACTACGGAAAGCAAATGAAAAGCCGCGTCCAGCACCTAATCTAGTCTTCAAGTCTTCTAACCAGCGCGGAGCTAAGTGTTGTCCACTAGGCGTGGGAGGGAGCCCCAGGGCCTGAGGCCGGCTCTCCTGAGACTCCGGGGCGTGTACAACCCCACTCATTATTACGTGAGAGTGTCACGGGCGGCGATTCTTCACAGGCACCGCCTTCTTCACAGGCTCTAGGCCTTTCTTCTCAGGCTCTGGGCCTTGCTTCTCAGGCTCTCGGCCTTGCTTCATGGATAGAACTTCCGGAGGTGCTGGATGTTCGAGGCGTTCTGGATAGGTATCCCGTCCTGCATCTCCAGGCGCGCTGCACCTGGCCTGGAGACATGGACGACCCTGAACGGGCCCTCCCACATGGGCGAAAGCTTGTGCAGCCCTTCCCTGGAGAGGACCCGCCTCAGGACGAGGTCGCCCACCTCGAGCATCCTGGAGCAGATGTTGCGGCAGTGGTATCGCCGCAGTGCTTGTTGGTACCTTGCTTCCCTCAACGCGGCTTCGCGACGGCGTTCCTCCCCCAACACGAGATCGATCCCCCGCATGGCATGTTGCTACGTTTCGTCGAACGCTAGGACCCGTGCGGAGCGATGCTTGACCTCGTGAGGAAGGACTACTTCAGCTCCATAGACGAGGAAGAATGGAGTCTCGCCCGTTGGCTTGGTGGCGGTGGTTCGGATGGACCACAACACAGACTGGAGCTCGTCGTGCCAGCCCCTGCCGCAGGCCTCCAGCTTCTTCTTGAAGGTCCTGGTCTTGAGGCCCCTCAGGAGCTCCACGTTAGCGCGCTCGGCCTGACCGTTACTCCTGGGGTGGGCCACCGAAGCGTAGTAGATATGCGTTCCAAGGTTAGCACAGTAGGTTTTGAAGAGGTTGCTAGTAAACTGCGAACCGTTATCTGTGATGATGTGGTTGGGGACCCCGAAGCGGCTCACGAGGCCCTTGATGAACTTGACAGCAGAGCCGGCTGGAATGGTACAGATGGCTTCCACTTCTGCCCACTTATTGAACTAGTCGATGGCGACATAGAGATAGCGGTAGCACCCTGGAGCCCGGGGAAACGGGCCTAGGATGTCCAGCCCCCAGACCACAAACGGCCATGTGAGCGGGGTGGTTTGGAGGCCCTGAGCAGGCTGATGGATTTGCTTGGCGTGGAATTGGCAAGCTTCACAGGACTTCACCAGCTCGGCCGCGTCGTTGAGTGTTGTAGGCCAATAGAACCCACTGCGGAACACCTTGCCGACGAGGGTCCGTGACGACGAGTGATGTCCGCAGTCACCGCCGTGTATGTCAATCAGCAACTCCCTTCCTTGATCGCTGGAGATGCAGCGCAGCGTGACATCGTTCGGTCGTTTCCTATATAACTCACCGTCTTGGATACAGTATGCCGTGGCCTACGGGGCCACGCGCTCCGTGTCCTCTTCCTTCTCCGACAGCGTCCCGTGCATCAGGTACTCCTTGAATTCCTTGATCCAGCACTCCTCCTGGGGCTCGAGCGCCAAGAGCAGCCGAGCTCCTGAGGTCGGGCCACAGGCTAGGGCTCCCATGGCCGGGGGCTGTGGGAGTTCCTCCCGAGGCTGAGTCATGCTTGAAAGAGGTGGCGAAGCTGATGGCTTGAAGAGCCGCTCTTCGAAGACGCCGGGCTCTTGCGGTTACCGCTTGGATGCTCTCCTGGCGATGTCATCGGCTTCCTTGTTGGTGCCCCGGGGCACGTGCTACAGCTCCAGGCCCGAGAACTGCTTTCCATCTTGCGCACCTCCGCGAGGTAGGCCTCCATGTGTTCATCCTTCGGCTCGTACACCTTGTTGGAAAAGTTGACGAGGAGCTGCGAGTCGCCTTTGACGGTGAGGTGCTTCACCCCTAGAGCCGCCGTAGCCCTCAGACCAGCTATGAGGCCTTCGTATTCTGCGATGTTGTTGGAGACCTTCTCGCCGTGCTGAAAACAGAGTTGCACGGTGTAGTAGAGCTTGTCCTGAGTGGGCGAGATGAGCACTGCTCCAGCCCCTGCGCCCTGATGTGCGAAGGCGCCATTGAGATACATGACCCAATCGTCTGGTGCCTCGCTTCCTTGGGAGGTGGACCGGTTTTCTCCTTCCTCAAGAGCCGGGCATCTGTCCATTCTGCCACAAAATCAGCGAGCACGGCTCCCTTGATGACCCTGGTAGTGCTGAACTCCAACTGGAATGCTTGCAACTCGATGTTCCACTCAGCAACCCTTCCGGCTGAGTTAGGGCTCCTGAGCACCCTCTCCAATGGGTAGGCTGAGACGACCTTGATGGGGTGGCCCTGGAAGTAGTGCTGCAGCTTGCGCGAGGCCACCAAGAGTGCGAGCAGGAGCTTTTGCGGCATGGGGTAGCGCGCCCTCGTGTCCCGCACTACGGTGCTGACGAAGTACACTGGGTGCTCGACGAGGGCTGGCACACTGTCGAGGCTCGGGTCCCGCGGAGATTGTGGCATATCCTGAGGTGGTGGGTTTCCTGAGACCCGACCGTCCTCAGGAGCTTCTGTGATGTTGCCCTGTTGAACTTGGTCTTCGACCGCTGATGGCTTTGTCGCGCCTTCCCGATCCCGCACTGCATCAGCTCTGGCTTGGCGCGGCACACCCTTGTCTTGGTGCTCCTCCAGAACTGCCACCAGCGCCGCGCTAGCGGAGTACGGGGTGGCGGCGAGGTAGAGCACCAGAGGCTCGAGAGGCCGCGGTGCCACCATCACTGGGGGGGCTGGTGAGGTACTTCTTGAGGTCTTGGAAGGCCCGGTCGGCCTCCGGGGTCCACTCGAACATGTCGTTCTTCTTCATGAGCTTAAAGAAGGGTAAGGCGCGCTCGCCTAGCTTGGAGATGAAATGCCCTAACGTGGTCACCCGCCCTGCTAGCTTTTGCATTTCCTTGAGGGTCTGCGGTGGGCTCATGTCTTCGATGGCCTTGATCTTCTCCGGGTTTGCTTCGATCCCTCTGTGGGATACGAGGAACCCTAGTAGCTTGCCAGAGGGGACGCCAAACACGCACTTCTCCGGGTTAAGCCTCAAGTTCACTTGGCGCAAGCTCTCAAAGGTCTCCTCCAGGTCTTGAATCAACGTCCTCGCCTCGCGAGATTTGACCACTATGTCATCAACGTAGGCCTCTGTGTTTCTGCCGAGCTGCCGCCCCAAGGCGATTTGCATCAACCGTTGAAAGTTTGCACCTGCGTTGCGCAGCCCAAAGGCATGCAGGTATAGCAGTACACCCCGCATGGTGTCAGGAAGGCTGTCTTCTCCACATCCTCCACCGCCATCTTGATTTGGTGGTATCCTGAGAATGCATCCAGGAAACATAGCAAGTCGCACTCGGCGGTGGAGTCGACAATTTGGTCGATGCATGGAAGCGGGAACGGATCTTGGGGCACGCTTTGTTAAGGTTGGTGAAGTCGACGCACATCCGTTCCTTCCCACCTTTCTTCGGTACTACGACGGGGTTTGCCAGGCATTCGGGGTATCGAACTTCTCAGATGGTACTTGCCGCCTCCAGCTTGCACGTCTCTTGGATGATGAAGGCCTGCTTCTCAGTGGACTGCCATCTTGCTCGCTGCTTCACGGGGCATACGTTAGGGCACACCCTTAGATGATGCTGGATTACCTCTCTTGGGACACCTACCAGCTGATTGGACTCCCACGCGAATATCTCCTTGTTCGCGCATAAGAACCTCACCAGAGCTTCTTCTTGTCCCGGGTCAAGGCCAGTTCCTATGGTGAAGGTGGCTCTTGAAGACCCGTCCTCGTCGACCGGCACCTGCTTGGTCTTTGCCTTGTCCTGAGTGAACAGCTGCTTCTTCTTGGTGGGCGTGGTTTCCTTGGCCTCAGGCGTACCGATGCCGGTTGGCTGTGCTGCTGTCGCGGTCTTGAAGGCGAGCCTGAGCGCCGTCACGGCCTCCTTAGTATCCCCCTTGATGGTGAGGATGCCCTTGCTCCCTAGCATCTTCATGAAGTTGTAGGCCGGGTGAGTCGCCGCCATGAACTGAGCGAGAGCCGGGTACCCGAGGATGGCATTGTACGGGAGACCGATGCGGGCGATGTCAAAGTCCACTAGCTCGGTGCGATAGTTGTCTCGCGTGCCAAAGGTGACGGGGAGGCGGATCTGCCCCAGAGAATGGGCAGCTCCACCACCCACTCCTGTGAAGGGCTTGCTGAGGCGTTCGAGCGGCACATGAAGAAGGCTGAAGGCTTCTACGGAGAACAAGTTGAGGCTGGCGCCGCCGTCGATGAGGGTCTTGGTGATGGCCACGTTGCAGATGGTGGGTGTGCAAAGCATCGGGAGCATCCCGGAGCCGGCGGTGGAGCCGGGGTGGTCTTCCGAGCCGAAGGTGAGGTCGGCCTCCGGCGCAGCCCAACCCGGCGGAGCCCCTGGGCGCTTGAAGGCTGCCCCAATCTGACCGAAGAAAGGTTTGACGTGGCGATCTGAAGGCGGTGCTTGGGAGCCATCCAGTAGTGCCACGACTGCGTGGTGCGCCGGCACTGCGTAGTGTGCGGTGAAGAGGTTGAGGAGTCCCCCCCAGGATTCCACCGTGGATCCTGGGAGGTTAAGCAGCCAGGCGCGCGGCTCGCCGGTGAGGGCCATGGGAAACCAGTTGGCCATGATCTTGTCGTCGCCTTCGGCCTCGAGGACGGCCTCCTCGTACGCCAACAGGAACGGTGTCGGGTCTACCGCGCTGTCGTAATGCGGCGGCATCTCCGGCCTGAACTTGGTTGGCCACTGCACTCGCCACAGAGCGAGGGCCAGGGCACGGTACCCAGACTCCCTGCTGCTGGTGTTGGCTACAGAGGTTGGTTTCGAAGCACCTGCCATGGGAGCATAGTGCGGCGGTACGGTGCGCTGGTTGGTGGAGAGAAGCCCCGGCACACCCCTACCTGGCGTGCCAAATGTCGGATGTGGGGTTCCGGCAAACCCTTAAGGTTCGAACATTGGGGTGCGCGCGAAGTCTTTTCCTCCCACCAATCTACGCCCTAGCTCACTAATATCTTGCGGACGAACTCGGCGAACTCGCAACACAGAAAGACACGAGATTTATACTGGTTCGGGCCACCGTTGCGGTGTAATACCCTACTCTAGTGTGGTGGTGGATTGCCTCTAGGGCTAATGATGAACAGTGCAAGGGAAGAACAACCTCCTGAGGTTGAGGTGTTCTTGAGCTCGGTGAGCTTGTGTGTGTGAGGATGGTCTGAATGATCCGTCCCTTGCTAACATGGTGGCTAGTCCTATTTATATTGGCCCTGGTCCTCTTCCCAAATATCGAGCGGGAAGGGAGCCAACAATGGCGGGCCAATTTGAAGGGGGACAACTAGTACAAGCTATCTTGACAAAAGTGGTCTTTGCCCGCGAAAAGCTCTGTGGTGAAGCCGTCTTGGGCTCCACGGTGACCTCCATCTTGTCGTCCTCTTGGTCTTGGTCTCGTTGCACCAATATAGCAACCTTTGCCTGATGCCTCGGTACTCTTCGCCTGCACTGGCCTCCTTTGCACCAAAGAGGAAACAAGGACGCTGCACGCCCTGGCGCCCGCCTGGTGTCGTGCATCATGGCTCACGTCATGAGGGCCTCGTGAGGTTTGCTCCGCCTTGATATCTCCGCTCCTCGTGAGCCTGCCTAGCTAGGCTACTCCCGAGGAGGTCTTGTGTCGTCCGCCTTGTGAGGCTTGGACCCTCGCAAGGGTCTTGGATGCTTTGTTGGTGAAGATGGGCCGTACGGCCTGCAGGCTCAGCCACGCCGCGGCCCGCAGGCAGGCAAGTCTGGGGACCCCCGTTCCCAGGACGCTGACATAATGCTGGTGACTTCTTGCCAAAACCAGATCGGATCAAGTTAATGCCGGATTGTAACTGATCATGTACTAACAACTTAGCGTTTGAAAGCCACACCGGGTTGTAATAGACATCGGTTTATTAGAAAATACTTATGAATATCAAAAAGAACAACTTTGCAAAAACACAAGAAGAATATGCAAGGCTTTTCATGGGCTACCAGGCCCTAAATCGAGGCTTTTCATGGGCTACCAGGCCACTGAGTTAAACCATTTTTCAAAGCCTTTTAAGGTGGACCTCAATCTTTAACCAATCATCGTTTTAACTTTGACAAGTTCAGGGTCTATGAGATTGACTTGTCAAACGTTCGACGGGTCATACCAGGTTTACCTGGACGGAGTGGCTTACTTAAAGAGGCAAGATAACCCGAGGTTTTAGGTGAATACACCTGGCTTCCAAGCCTGGCTTGATAGCCTATTGCAAAGGTGCAGACTCTTTGTTCTTTGAGAAGCAAAGAGCCCCGAAGCAACATTTGAGCTGTGCTCGGTGGGTGCCTATGTTTGAGTTGTGCTGGTGCAACACTCTCTTTGGCCCCACATAATTTCTTTTTTGGCTTTAAGCCTATCAAGAGGTGTAGCTATGGTGCAAATACAACCAAGCCCCCTAGTGATTTCCCTTTGGCTTTAAGCCGATCAAGAGGTGTAGCTAAGGTTCAGATATGACCTAGCCCCCTAGTGATTTCCTTTTATATGTGTGGCTTGACAAGCCGGATTAACAGAATTCCGCTTTGTAAACAGAAGCCCCCATGAAAACACATGATGTAAAACAAACAGAGACCCCGCTTTAGCTGAGGCTCCGATTTATTATATTGACTATAATATATACATTGTCATAAGTATGTACATAAAAAGAGCCTATGGCTCGAGTATAGTAAGGCCGAAGATGAGCTATATTCCATGGCCGCTGGGTCTCCTCCTCTGATTTACGTGAGTCTTTGTGCTCTCGAACATCAATAAGGTAGTATGATCCATTGTGCAAATTTTTGCTGACCACAAAAGGCCCTTCCCAAGGTGGGGATAACTTGTGCATATCAGTCTGATCCTGGATGAGCTGGAGCACCAGATCACCTTCTTGAAAAGTCCTGGTTTTAACCTGGCGGCTGTGATAACATCACAGATCTTATTAGTAAATCGCCGAACGTGCTGCCGCAAGATCACGCTCCTCATCTAACAGGTCCAGTGAATCCTGACGTGCTTTCTCATTATCAGCTTCAACATAAGCCGCCATGCGGGGCGAGTCATGACGTATGTCACTAGGGAGAACTGCTTCTGCTCCATAAACCATGAAGAAAGGCGTGTAACTAGTAGATCTGTTTGGTGTGGTGTTGATGCTCCATAACACGGAAGGTAACTCCTCCACCCAACAACCTGGCGTCCGCTTTAAAGGAACCATAAGTCGGGGCTTGACACCTCTCAAAATTTCTTGATTGGCCCTTTCTGCCTAGCCATTAGATTGGGGGTGAGCCATTGATGACACGTCAAGCCGGATGTGCTCTCGTTGACAAAATTCCTCCATAGACCCCTTGGATAGATTAGTACCATTATCAGTGATAATGCTGTGTGGAAAACCAAACCGGAATATCACCTTTTTGATGAATTGAACCGCCGTGGCTGCATCACACTTACTGACTGGCTCTGCCTCTACCCACTTGGTAAACTTATCAACTGCTACCAATAGGTGAGTCTTCCTATCCTTGGACCTCTTAAAAGGTCCAACCATATCGAGCCCCCAAGTTGCAAACGACCAAGTTATTGGGATCATTCTTAATTCTTGGGTCGGAACATGAGCACGGCGTGCAAACTTTTGACAACCATCACACCTGTTCACCAAATCCTCAGCATCAGCATGAGCCGTCTACCAATAGAAGCCGTGACGAAAAGCCTTAGCCACCAGGGATTTTGAACCGGCATGGTGACCACAATCTCCCTCGTGGATCTCACGCAAGATCTCACAACCTTCTTGAGGGGAGACACAACGCTGAAATGCTCCTGTGACGTTACAATGATGTAGCTCCCCATTGACAATGGTCATTGATTTGGATCGCCGGATTATCTGCCGGGCCAAGGTTTCGTCGTCTGGCAACTCGCCCTCATTCATGTATGCCAGGTACGGGACCGTCCAATCCGGAATGACATGAAGAGCCGCCACCAATTGAGCCTCCGGGTCAGGCACAGCCAAGTCCTCCTCCATAGGTATTTTCACTGACGGATTATGCAGTACATCGAGGAAGGTATTGGGTGGCACCGGTTTATGTTGAGATCCTAGGCGACTTAAAGCGTGTGATGCTTCGTTCTTTCGCCGGTCTATGTGGTCCACTTGATAACCCTTTAAGTGACCAGCCACTGCATCCACCTATCGTCTATACGGTGCCATAAGTGGATCCTTGGAATCCCAAGTGCCAGATACCTGCTGAGCCACCAGGCCTGAGTCACCAAAGCACTTAACCCGGCTTAAGTTCATTTCTTTAGCCATCTGAAGACCATGGAGCAAGGCCTCATACTCAGCTGCATTGTTAGTACAAGGGAACATTAAACGGAGAACATAACAAAACTTATCACCTCGTGGGGAAGTTAATATCACTCCAGCCCCCGAGCCCTCCAATTGCCTGGACCCATCAAAGTGAATAGTCCAATAAGTGTTGTCTGGCTTTTCCTCCGGTGCCTGCGACTCTGTCCAATTATTGATGAAGTCCACAAGTGCTTGAGATTTGATTGATGTGCGAGGTGTATATTTGAGCCTGTGAGGTCCAAGCTCAATAGCCCACTTAGCAATCCGGCCAGTTACTTATTTGTTTTGGATGATATCTCCCAGTGGGGCTGAACTGACCACTGTGATAGGATGACCTTGAAAATAATGCTTGAGCTTCCGTCTTGCCATAAAAACTCCATACACCAGTTTCTGCCAATGTGGGTATCTCTGTTTGGACTCTATAAGCACCTCGCTGATATAATAAACCGACCGTTGAACCGGATACTCTTTCCCAGCCTCCTTGCGCTCCACAACAATAGCCACACTAACAGCTCGGGCATTAGCAGCCACATATAGCAATAAAGGCTCCTTATCAATCGGAGCCGCAAGGACAGGTGGCTCGACTAACTGTCTTTTCAGATCTGCAAGTGTTTCATCAGCAGCATTACTCCAGACGAAGTGATCCGTTTTATTTAACATCTGATACAAAGGGATAGCCTTCTCTCCAAGGCGACTGATAAACTGACTTAAGGCTGCAATCCGGCCTGCCAGACGTTGAACATCATTAATGCACGCCGGTTTAGCCAGAGATGTGTTATCTGTGATCTTCTCCGGATTAGCTTCAATCCCTCTGTTAGATACCAGAAAAACCAAAAGCTTGCCTGCCAGTACACCAAAGACACATTTGGCCGGATTAAGCATCATCTTATAAACCCGGAGGTTATCAAAAGTTTCCCTCAAGTCACCTATCAATGTCTCCTCCTTTCTAGATTTTACCACAATATCATCCACATATGCATGCACGTTGCGCCCAATCTGTTTATGTAGACAATTCTGAACACAGCGCTGATAAGTTGCCTGGGCACTCTTGAGCCTGAAAGGCATATATACATAGCAGAAGGCTCCAAAGGGAGTTATGAAGGTTGTCTTCTCCTGGTCCTTAACTGCCATTTTGATCTGATGATAACCAGAATAAGCATACAGAAAACACAAACGGTCACAACCTGCTGTAGCATCAATAATTTGATCGATTCGAGGGAGAGGAAAGGGGTTAGCTGGACAGGCTTTGTTTAAATGTGTGTAATCTACACACATACGCCAAGTGCCCTTTTTCTTAAGTACCAGCACCGGATTAGCTAACCACTCAGGGTGAAATACCTCCACAATAAACCCTACTGCCAAGAGCCGGGCTACCTCCTCCCCAATAGCCTTACGCCTTTCTTCATTGAAGCGGCGAAGAAACTGCTTGACCGGTTTAAACTTAGGGTCTATATTAAGGGTGTGCTCAGTGAGTTCCCTCGGTACACCTGGCATGTCAGAAGGCTTCCATGCAAAGATGTCCCGGTTCTCACGGATGAACTCGATGAGCGTGCCTTCCTATTTTGGATCCAAGTTAGCGCTGATGCTGAACTGCTTGGATGAATCGCCAGGAACAAAGTCAACCAGTTTAGTCTCCTCGGCCGATTTAAACTTCAGTGCCGGATCATGGTCAGTAGTTGGCTTTTTCAGAGAAATCATATATGCTGGATCAACATGGTCTTTGTAAAATTTCAGCTCCTCCGTGGCACAAACCGACTCAGCATAAGCTGCATCCCCTTCTTCGCATTCCAAAGCAATCTTCCGGATTCCATGCACCGTGATGGTCCCCTTATGACCCGACATCTTAAGCTGCAAATAAACATAACAAGGTCTTGCCATGAACTTAGCATAAGCCGGCCGTCCGAACAGGGCATGATATGGACTCTTGATTTTCACCACTTCAAAAGTCAACACCTCTGATCTGAATCATGCTCGTCTCCAAAAGCAACTTCCGGAGCTATCTTGCCAACTGGGTATGCCGATTTACCAGGCACTACCCCATGAAACACAGTGTTCGAAGGCTTAAGATTCTTATCTATTAAACCCATGCGACGAAAGATTTCATAGTAAAGGATGTTAATACTGCTTCCTTCATCCATAAGCACCTTGGTAAATTTATTCCCCCAACCTGGGGTGCCACCACTAAAGCCAGATGACCCGGATTGTCAACCTGGGGTGGATGATCCTCTCGAGTCCACAGGATGGGTTGTTCGGACCAGCACAGATAACGAGGTACCGCCGGTTCAACAGAATTCACAGCTCTTTTATGAAGCTTCTGATCGCACTTACATAAGCTAGTGGTGAAGACATGATACTGCCCACTATTCAACTGTTTTGGATTGCTCTGATAACCTGAGTGCTGCTGTTGTTGATTCCCCTGATGGTTGTAACCTCCCTGGTCACAAAGTCCAAGCTATTGTCTGCCTTGCGTTTTACCATTGTTCCCATGACCTGCTGGATTATGCTGCTGCCCCTTGGCGTTGCCGCTCTTCTTTCCCTTCCCTGTCTTGTCATCCTCAGACTTGGGGTCCTTGGTACTATCAGAGTCGGCATACTTCACCAGAGCCGCCATAAGTGTTCCCATATCATTACAATGGTGTTTAAGCCATCCCAATTTCAGCTTCAAAGGCGCAAACCGGCAATTGCCCTCTAGTGTTAAAACGGCTGTGTCAGCGTTGATGCGGTCTGACGAATGCAAAATCTCCGAAACCCGGCGCACCCAGTGGGTTGTTGATTCTCCTTCCTCCTGGACACATGCAGCTACATCCACGATGGACTTGGGCTGCTTGCACGTATCTTTGAAGTTCTGGATAAACCGGGCCCGTAACTCGGCCGATGATCCAATAGAGTTGGCTGGCAGATTTTTCAGCCACGTGCGAGTTGTTCCCTCCAACATCATGGTAAATTATTTGGCACACGCCGCTTCGTCCACATCCAGCATCTCCATTGCTATATCATAACTCTCAACCCATGACTCAGGGGATAAATCGGCGGTGTAATTTGGCACCTTACGCAGGCCCTTGAAATCCTTGGGCAACCGTATGTTGCGCAGCACTGGAACAAGACATGGCACTCCCAAAGAACTAGAAGTAACCACTGGTTCCACCGATGTTGTTGGACGAACCGGAGTGAATTGACGAACTAGCGTGAGCTGACGAACCAGAGCTTCGTGCCGTGCCGCTAACTCGGCTTCCCGACGTGCCCTAGCGCGATCCACTACATCCTGGGCATTGCCACCGCCAGCCGCCGGGTTATTGCCACGGGGCGGATTATGATTCCTCGCACTGCTTGATATGGCCGGCTCATCTATATGCCTGCTGTAGCTCCGGCTTGGGCGGGGAGTGGAGTGAATCCTTTTGCGGCTATATGAATAGGCCTGCTACTGAGTCAAAGCCGTCTGTAGGAGCTCCCTATAGCCTGTCGTGTCTCAAGTGCTACGGGGGACTCGCCATCAATCGGGAGAGCTGCCAATCGTGAAGCGGCCGCAATGATGTTATCCAATGGGTTAGAATAATGACCTGGAGGTGTTGAGATGCGATGTGGCGGAAGGTCGTTTTGACGAGGCGGAGGAGGCGGATCCGTTACACGAGGCTGTACCGGCGCCCCAGTCCCAGGTGCCTCTGCCCGGTTCACCACAGGTTGGTTGCTAGTGCCTGCTCCGGGTGTGTTAAAGAGATTCCTCGCCTCCAAGACCGACGAAAGGCGCGATCGGTATCTTCTCCTCATGACGTCATCTGACGCACTCTGATCCAGCATAAGCCGGTACGCCTGAGCCTCCAATCCGGCCCGCTCTATAGCCATCCTGGTGTTTTCTACTGCCAGGTCCGCTTTAGCTTGAGTGATCTAATCCTTCACCTTTGCAATCTCTACGTTGTGCTGATCCCGGTTTGTCACGTCCACCTCCTTCGCCAACAACATTGCTAAAGCGTCGAATAGATCGGACAAAACCTGAGCCGGAGGCCGCGCAGAGCCCCCTGCTCCCACTGGTGTTGCTGTTGCTGAACCGGAGATCATTGCCGCAGCGGTAGAAGAGTGCTGCGCTGGTTGTGTACCAGCCATGAAGACCGCGACCCGGCTTGGCAGATCGAGGGGGTCTGGAATACTATTGTCATCGGAACCTCCACTAATCTGGCCATCCTGCAGCTAGTATAGCGACTCGGCCTCTCCGGTCGAAGACTCGTCATCGGAGCAGACAACGGTTTCATCACCAGATGCCGATCCATCCTCATATTCCGCTCCATGGATGACACCTATGAAGACATGCTTTACGGCGGGCTAAACCCGGGAAGAGCTTGCACACTGAGCTGTCTCGATGATGTCGGTGCAGATGTCCGGCTCAGGGCCCGGTTCGCCGATCTTGCTGATGAAGACGTGAATTCCACCAAAGGGGACCCGGTACCCGTATTCAATTGAATCGGCCTCGGGACCCCATCCTGCGTCGTTGATGTAGAGCTTGCTGCGACGACTTTTAGTCATCCGTCCCATAGCGTATCCCTAGAGTCCTTCGAAGCTGCCCTTCAAGAACTCGAAACCATCGTGCGATAGCCCCACGGTGGGCGCCAACTGTCGTGGTTTTGTCACGGCAGATGTCCTTGTGAAAGGACTTAGTCGTGAAGCCATCGCTACGGGTTAGCTTAAAGGGGTTAAAGCGGACAAGGGACGCGAGAGTTTTATACTGGTTCGGCCCCTTACGATGAAGGTAAAAGCCTACTCCAGTTGTGATGGAATTGCTAGGGTTTTGATGACCAGGGAGCGAATCCGCTTTGCCTGGCTCTCTAGTTGTTGTGTGTTGTCCCTAAACCGCCGCCGGGTCGTCCCTTTATATACATAGGTCGACGCCCGCCGGTTTACAGAGTCCCGAGGCCGGATCATCAATGTGTCCAACTCAGTCTCTATTCCTCCTATCTTACAATACGAGTTACATGACAACGTCAGTTTACATCTACAGGCCTCAACCCGCCTTTGGTCCTTGGGCCTTCATAAAGCGCTACCATCCTTTGTCTTCCCGAGCTTCTAATCTCATAGAGTTAACCTGGCCACTCCTGGCCGCTTTACGTCCAGTAGTAATATCCCCAACACCCTTTTTCTGTTTTACTTGAGCCACTGACAGAGGGGCCCCACTTGTCATTCTCTCACACCGCAGGGCCCCACATGTCATGCTCTCTCCCTTCTTTACTTTTTCTTTTAATTCATTTTAGCATATTCCATTTCTGGAAAGATACGTTATTCCATTTCAGGCAAGTCCATTTCTAGACGTTTCCAAATATGGCAATGGCCATATCTGTTTAATGCCATTTAAGGCAGGTTTCATCTTAGGGATTTTGTGAAGATTTTTTTATAAGAACCCCTACATATTATATATGTTTTTGGGGTAGAAAAATCCCAGCAATCCAGTGGTGGCATTAGTTTTTGCATTTGAGCAAGTTCATGACCATGTCATTTTACATCATGTTGTTCTTTTGTCATTTATGTGTATATTCATGCAATTGTGCTATGTGGTTGTTTTGCACATGGATAGCTTCATTTTCATGTCTACTCCATGATAGATTTTATTCCATGTCATAAAGTGCACTGTGATGAGTGCCACAGGCTTGCAAAGTTGCTATCATGAATCTGTTTCTGCCATGCCATGATTTCTACTAAGTCTGGGATCTGTTCATATCATTTGCCATGTTTGCATTGATGCTACCATATTTTCCGTGGATGTTTGGCTCAAGTTCAGTAAGGGAGTTTTGTTCATTGCCTCTAGTACTAGCATGCCATGCTCAAGTTTGTCATGATATATTCTTGTAGCATGTAGTTTACTATCTCTAAACATTGCTACATGATGCTGTTTCTATAATGCTCAGTGAATTTCCGCTAAGTCTGTTAAACTGTTGTCATTTGCATTTTTGCCATGCTATTTTGGACCTGTTCTAGCCAGTTCTAGCAGTAGCTCAGTGTTCATGATTTGTAGAGATTCACTTGTACTTCATTGCCATGTATTTTGTTTTCATGTTTGGGTGATGTAGCATGTCTAAACTATGCATCCAAGTGGCCATGTTGTTGTGTTAAGCAGATTGCATCATATCTTGTTTTGCTTGTCATTTGCAAACCGTCCATCCGTTTCCGGTGATCTTCACATTGATTTCAACCGAAATCTCCCAACCTATCCGGTGGCATGCTTGGGTTGCCAAGTTGATGCCATGATCATATTTTCCCTTCGGAGTACCCATATGCATAGCACATCATATCTTGAATCCGATGTCATGTCTTGCATCATGTTGCTTGCGCATTGCACCGTGATTGATTGTTGTTCCCTCGCTTGTGTTCTTGCTTTGGGTAGAGCCGGGAGACGAGTTCGTGAACGAGGATCCTGTCGAGTACGTTTACGAGGAGCAAGCTTTCGACAACCCTGAGAACTTTGCAGGCAAGATGATCATTACCCCCGATATCACTTCTGTATTTGCTTGCTAGTTGTTTGCTCTATCGCTATGTCGCGCTATCTACCACTTGTTTATCAAGCCTCCCTTATTGCCATGTCAAGCCTCTAGCCCACCTTCCTAGCAAACTGTTGTTTGGCTATGTTACCGCTTTTGCTCCGCCCCTCTTATAGCGTTGCTAGTTGCAGGTGTAGTGCAAGTTGTTCCATGTTGGAACATGGATATGTTGGGATATCACAATATCTTTTATTTAATTAATGCATATATATACTTGGAAAAGGGTGGAAGGCTTGGCCTTTTGCTTGGTGTTTTGTTCCACTCTTGCTGCCTTAGTTTCCGTCATACCGGTGTTATGTTCCTCGATTTTGCGTCCCTAACATGGTGAGGTTTTATGGGCCCCTCTTGACAGTTCGCTTTGAATAAAACTCTTCCAGCAAGGCCCAACATTGGTTTTACCATTTGCCTAATAACAACTAAAATTTGCATAGGGAGTAATTAACTCGAGGATTCTTAACCAACCACCCGGGCCAGTCCTCCTCATGAGTGTTGGTCCAACCTGTCAACCGCCGGTGGCCGCCAGGGGCAACTCTGGATTGGCCTACCGGAAGTTTGAAAAATCCGATTGTGGCCTGAGACGAGATACGCGCAGCTACTTTCAGGGTCTCGGCATGTCGAGAGGTCTTGCTGGACTTATTTTACCATTGTCGAAATGTCTTGTGCACCGGGATTCCGAGTCTGATCGGAGGGTCCCACGATGGAGGATTGTCTCCGCGGATCGTGAGCTTGTCATGGGCTAAGTTGGGACACCCCTGCAGGGTTTAAATTTTCGAGATCCATGCCCACGGTTATGTGGCAGATAAGAATTCGTTAATATCCGGTTGTAGAGAACTTGACACTTGACTTAATTTAAAAATACACCAACCGCGTGTGTAACCGTGATGGTCTATTTTCGACGAGGTTCGGGAAGAGAACACGGTGGGGTTATGTTTGCACGTAAGTAGTTCAGGATCACTTCTTGATCACTTCTAGCTCTGCGTCCATTGCGTAGTTTCTCATCTTACTCTTGTACTCATATGTTAGCCACCATATTTGCTTAGTGCTTGCTGCAACTCCACCTTACAACCACATCCTACCTTTAAGCTTAAACAGTCTTGATCTCGCAGGTTTTGAGATTGCTAAGTCCTCGTGACTCAAAGATACTACAAACACAGTTGCAGGTGCCGATGATACCTATGCAGGTGATGCCACCGAGCTCAAGTGGGAGTTCGACGAAGACCTTGGCCGTTACTATGTTTCCTTTCTGGATGATCAGTAGGGGTGCCCAGTAGGGACGATCGGTACTTAGCATAGGTGGTTGTCTTCTTTTCATTTGGATCAGTCCATAGTCGGACCTTGTGTGCACTCTGAATGATGTATGGATAATTTGATCATTGTGTGACGTGACGATTGTAAGCCAACTATTTACTTCCTTTTCTTTTACATGGGAATGTGTGAAGATGACCCTTCTTGTGATCATACCAAAATGCGGTTATGCCTCTAAGTCGTGCCTCGACACATGGGAGATATAGCCGCATCTTGGGCGTTACATGTATTAAGCCCATGTATTTCTTCAATAGGAGGTAAAATTTTAACATCCTCAGCTTTAATACCTTTTTCCTTCATGGATTCCTTTTCCTCTTGCATATCTTCAGGACTGGGATATAATATACCCCTCTTCTTCGGAGTGGGTTTGGGCGGTGGTTCAAGAATAGTCCAATCATCACAATGTTTCAATATGTTATTCAGTAATTCTTCAGCTTGTCCAACAATTAATTCCCTGAAAACACAACCAGCACAACTATCTAGGAAGTCCCTAGAAGCATCGGTTAGTCCATTATAGAAGATATCAAGTATTTCATTTTTCTTAAGAGGATGATCAGGCAAAGCATTAAGTAATTGGCAAAGCCTCCCCCAAGCTTGTGGGAGACTCTCTTCTTTAATTTGAACAAAGTTAAATATTTCCTGCAAGGCAGCTTGTTTCTTATGAGCAGGAAATATTTTTCAGAGAAGTAATAAATCATATCCCGGGGACTACACACACAACCAGGAGCAAGAGTATTGTACCAAGCTTTAGCATCACCCTTTAAAGAGAAAGGAAATAATTTGAGAATATAGTCATGACGAGTTTTCTCATCATGAGTAAAAATGGCGGCTATGTCATTCAACTTAGTAAGACTAGTAACTATGCACGTGCAATGCAAGTCTCGACTAAAATATGTTCATCAGAAACATAATAATAGTGCTATCGTAACAAAAACCTACCTTTTGAAAAGCTGAAATCTCATGCAAAGAGCATATAATTCCTAAGTCATACAAATGACTGGACATATTGTGCTTTATGAATCAACATGCCCATGTCCATTGCTTAGCATGTACCAAAGATCATTAACTACCAAACTAAACTAAATTTGAGGTACACTATTTCCAATCACGAAATATATATCTTCAATATTAATTTCTTCTAGTTAGTACCTACAAATGGGCCATTGCCAATAAGCACCAAGCAAAAAAGAAATGCAAGTGTGCGTGGAGGTAATGGAAATTGGCAGTTTCCACATAAGCTGATCAAATGACATAATTCGTCAGAGTTCCGATATACAAGTTTGTGCATCTAAGAAACAAAACATTGCAAGTTCATACAAAATCAAACCATCAATCTGCATAATATGACCACCTCGCTCCTGCGGCTGTAGCAAGTACACGTGAAACCAGTTAGAGAACTCGTTGACAGACAAATCAGTTGTGCAAACCTTTAAAGGTAGAACCACGCTTACTCATAATAAATATTGTAATTTCATGAAAATAAAAGTTCATAGTACTATGATAAAGGATCATATTATTGATTTATGGAAGCTCACTAGTGCGAAGTAGACTACCTTAAGATTTATATGACCAAGAAAAATGGACAAGAGATGCAAATAAAGAAAATCCAGAAGTTGATGACATGCACCTTAAAAAGTTTTTGCATATGTACAACACTCCAGAAGTCTCTAGAAATTCACATGTCATTAGCCTTGTGATAACTATAAGTCCCCTGACATACAGTTGTAGCCATAAAATATGTTTGGCATTCAAATAAACTCGGGCCTAATATGAATCTATTGAGAAAAATCAATGTAACAAACAGCTTTCAAAGATGTCAACAACCTACTGTAATTCTCCACCTTATGTTCCAGGGTCTGACCAAGGTTTCCTGTTATGCTTGTGTTAAGGGATGCATGTCAATCAAGAAAATGTGTTATGGTTACGTCATAAGATGTTCATAGTGTGAGTTAACTCCCAATCGGTGCCTCTAGCCGAGGATTAATCACAATTCTGCATATGTTCAAATAAACATTAAGTTGATATGTACATAGCACCTGCTCATAAGTATAAAAGGACCTTCTTACTGACTACAATACATTGAAGTAAAAAGTGAAAGATGATATTTAGCATGCATGCATGCACACACCTTTTTTGAGAAAATAAAAGACAATTGTTACTAACCTTGGCTATTTGAAAATATGATCATGGTTGCCGTGACCATAAAAAATTGGTTCCTTCCGAAATATAATCCTACAATCATTAGTAGTGTACAGAAGCAATGTCTGGTTTATTTCAATGGATGCACACTTTGCTAATGTGGTTAGGGCTGCTTGGGGTTGGGGAGGCCGTACCTTCACCATCGCGCTTCCAGGTTTCTCTATCCTCTTCGTCCTCCCTAGCCTCCCTTGTTACCCACTCCATCCCCTCTCTGCCTCCCCTCTTCCTCTCGGATCTCACTGATTGCGGGAGACGACACACGCGGTCGGCCGACATCTTAGCACCATGGTTACAAAATATAGGAGTGTTCGAAATAAATTATTCCTATGTTAGCACCGCTCTCGCCATCCCGAATGAATAACCACATGCAGGTCAAGATGCTTGCTCTGGAACATCAGCCAGTATATTAGATTTGCAACACACCTGGTGGGAAACAGTTTTAAATCACCAGGTTTCTATTTCTAATCATGCCACTACCTACTCAGCAACTTCAGAAAAGACATAATAAGCAAAGTAAATTAGATGGAAACCAAGAGCATGTCCCCTATGCCCCCCGCCAGTAGTCCACCAGACCTATCTAGCCGCCCGGCTGCCTCCCTTAATATCCTTGGACATTGTACCCTCGAAAAAAATAATCCATGGACACCATGCTCCACTACATGCAATGCAAGATAAACGATAAGTAAAGGCAGCACAGGGGAGCGGAGGGAAGTACCAGAATGCTGTGAGATCTCATCTCCATCCCCATCCATACACCATCTATCATCCACCTTCCCGTTGGCTGTAGTGATGCCCCTCTGCCTTTTACACAAATGTGGGGTCCTGGAGCGAAATGAAAAATGGGACCCTAATTTTGGAGATTTGTAAAATTCGTAGTTTACCTAATTATATAACTTGGTGTTCTTTTGTACATATTTAGAAATATGTCCACTATTGTGCAAGATAGTAAAGATTGTACTGTACTTCGGTGATCTAAATCTCCACTACTTATAAAAGATCAAACATTAGTTTCACTAAACACACACAACAAAACACACACAGACACACTACCACCGTTTGATTAGGCCCACTAATTTTAATCTAACAACTAGCTTTACCCTGATCTATTTTTCGGTGTGCGCTTAGTATTTTGCGTTGACTGACCATGCGTCACTCGGAGGAAAACAAATTCCATGCGCCCGCGATCACAACTCCTACAATCACGCATCCCACGCAAAAAAAGAAACATATCCCCTCATAAAAAAGAAACAGACCCCCCGGCAGATCTAAAACGCGTCATTAGAAAACCATTGAAACGCGTCATTATATTTCTTTATAGAGGAAGTATCAATAAACTGATCTTATATTCCATTGAAACGCATCATGATAACTAATGAATATATTTAGTATTTTTAATATATTCAGTGCAACGGTTAGACCAGCAAAAGTATGGGATCAACTGATGAATAATAAATTGATCAATGACTGGATGGAGTCTTGACCTATAATGTGTGGGATTTTTGATCTGGCATCATGGCGTGATTATATACAAGTACATCCTCGATGGGAAACTGTTCTGCAGCCGAAAGTGAAGACCACATCCCAGGTTAGGCTTAGTATGGCACGAACAACACAAGTACTGATAGATGTACAGTAGGAACTTACGACGCATATCAGCAACGTGGTGACACAACATGAGAGCTCATCCTGCTCGCTCAATAGGTGGGCATCTTTTCTGAGGCTGTTCTGCCGCAGCAGCTTATCTGTGATCCGGCAGGGCAGCGCCACCACGGCCGCTGGCAAAGCTGGATATCATCACGGAAGAAAGTACAGTTCCATCTTCATGATGTAAGAAGCCGGATTTTTGGGGGCCTGTGCGATCCGGCAGGGCGGCGTCAACGCAGCCGCCACCACCGATGTCATCCACCTCCACTAGTCCCTCTCCACGAGTGACACCAATGTTCTTGCTGGGGAGGAGCACTCCAGCAGGAAGAGCGGGCTCGCCCTGCGGCTCCACTCCAGGGACTTACATCTGGGAGGAGCAGGCCCGGCACCATAGCCACATGTCCCTCGTTCTCGCCCGCCTGCGCCGCGAATCGGCCTGGGCCGCCGCATTGTCGGCGCATGCGTCTCTGGCTGCCGATGGGATATCCTGTGCCGACCTGAATCAGGCCAACACCATGCCGATCTTCGTGGCATCGACGACGGAGATACAGGGGCCGGTTTTGTCCGGCGTTGGGAGCGACACGTACTTCTCTCACGTCGGCATCGGCTGGCCCGTGCGGCCGCTCTGCATGGTGCCCGACACCAGCAGCCGCGATGTGGTTGAGGCTGCGAGCGAGGTAGGCGGCGGGTAGGGGAGGGCATGGTGCAATCAGGATGTCGTGGGTGGGGTGCGATGGAGGTTTTCTAATGACGCATTTTAGATCTGCCGGGGGGTCTGTTTCTTTTTTATGAGGGGATATGTTTCTTTTTTTGCGTGGGATGCGTGATTGTAGGAGTTGTGATCGCGGGCGCATGGAATTTGTTTTCCTCCAGGTGAAGCATGGTCAATCAACGCAAAATACTAAGCGCACACCGAAAAATAGATCAGGGTAAAGCTAGCTGTTAGATTAAAATTAGTGGGCCTAATCAAACGGTGGTAGTGCGTCTGTGTGTGTTTTGTTGTGTGTGTTTAGTGAAACTAATGTTTGATCTTTTATAAGTAGTGGAGATGTGACAACAGTTTCAGTTTCATAACCATGGAAAGGATCAGATTCAACCAAAGTAATTAACTCTGGGTCGATAGAGAATTCATAATCCTTATCACCAATAAAGATAGGTGAAGTAGCAAACTTAGGATCACATTTCATTCTAGCATTCAGAGATTTTTCTTTATACTTGCATAATAATTTCTCTAGATCATCTCTATCTTTCCAAGCAAGAATATCTCTACTTGTTTCTTCACTCATAACATAACCTTCCGGTACCTTAGGCAATTTGTTTCTTGGAGGCCTAGTTCTAGCAGGAGTTTCAGTCTCAAGCTCATCATCAGATTCAACAACATCATGTTGTATAACTCTAGCAATTTGTTTATCCAGAAATTCACCAAGTGGCACGTCATTATTAAGCAAGGTACTAGCATCATCATAAGCATTATCCATAGCAGAAGTAGCATCATCAATAACTTGCGACATATCAGAATTAATAGCATGTGGTGGTGTTGCAAGTTTACTTATAACAGAAGGTGAATCTAAAGCAGAACTGGATGGTAGTTCCTTACCTCCCCTCGTCTTTGAGGGAAATATCTTAGTCTTAGAATCCTTCAAATTCTTCATAGTGATAATATGATAATAATCCCAAGTGACTCAACAAATATAGATATGCTCCTTGGCAACAGCTCCAAAAAAAGGTCTTGACAACCCACAAGTATAGGGGATCGCAACAGTTTTCGAGGGTAGAGTATTCAACCCAAATTTATAGATTCGACACAAGGGGAGCCAAAGAATATTTGAAGGTATTAGCAGCTGAGTTGTCAATTCAACCACACCTGGAGATTAATTATCTGCAGCAAGTAATCAGTAGCAAAGTAATATGATAGTTTTGATAGTAGTGACAGTAGTAACAGTAACGGTAACAGTGATAGCAGTAGTTTCGTAGCAAGTGTAACTGTGATGATAGCGGGTAGTAACTTAGCAAGAACAATATAAGATAAATTCGTAGGAATTAGATCAGTGACTTGTTGGATGATATTCATCACGAGACAGTTATAACCTAGGGCCATAGGGCACTAGCTCTAGTTCATCGATATATTGTAGGCATGTATTCCGTAAATAGACATACATGCTTATGGAAAGAACTTGCATGACATATTTTGTCCTACCCTCCCGCGGCAGCGGGGTCCTATTGGAAATTAAGGGATATTAAGGCCTCGTTTTAATAGAGAACCGGAACAAAGCATCAACACATGGTGAATACATGAACTCCTCAAACTACGGTCATCACCGGGAGTGGTCCCGGTTGTTGTCACCGGGGTTGCCGGATTATAACACGTAGTAGGTGACTATAACTTGCAAGATCGGATCTAGAACATGGATATAATGGTGATAACATAAACGGTTCAGATCTGAAATCATGGCACCCGGGCCCAAAGTGACAAGCATTAAGCATGGCAAAGTCATAGCAACATCAATCTAAGAACATAGTGGATACTAGGGATCAAGCCCTAACAAAACTAACTTGGTTACATGATGAATCTCATCCAACTCCTCACCGACCAGCGAGCCAACGAAGGAATTACTCACTCCCGGTGGGGAGCATCATGGAATTGGGATGGAGAAGGGTTGGTGATGACGAAGAACAAAGATCCCCCTCTCCAGAGCCCGAAACGGACTCCAGATCTAGCCTCTCAATGAAGAACAGGAGGTGGCGGCGGCTCCGTCTCGCGGATCACGATAATTCTTTCTCCCTGATTTTTTCTGGAAAAATAGGATTTTATAGCGTCGGTTTCAGGGTATGTGGGGCCACCAGGTGGGGACAACCCACCTGGGCCCGCCTGGTGTGGGGGGCGCGCCTTCGTGGGTTGTGCCCACCCAGGTGCCCCCCTTCGTAGGTCTCGGCTCTAGAAATTCTTATATATTATATAAAAATTCCTCGCAAAGTTTTGTTCCATTCCGAGAACTTTTATTTCCGCACAAAAACAACACCATGGTAGTTCTGTTGAAAACAGCGTCAGTCCGGGGTTAGTTTCATTCAAATCATTCAAATTAGACTCCAAAACAAAAGGAAAAGCGTTAGGAAAAGTAGATACGTTGGAGACGTATCAGAATTCTATAAAATGTTTGACAAAAAATCTTTGAATGATGAGCATGATTGCAATGTTGTTGGTAAGGACTCTTCGAATATCCATGACGCTAACGATATGCAAAGCCATAAGCTTGGGGATGCTATATTTGATGAAGATGATATTTTTAGTCCCCCAATATTTGATGTGCAAATTTGTTATAATGATTGCATGCCTCCTATTTATGATGATTATATTGATGAAAGTGGATTTGGAGAGGTCATGACTTTATTTAATGATGAATACAATATGTTGGAAGAGGTTTCAATTGACTATGATAACAAAGTTGCTATCTATGATGATTATGGTAATGACATGTATGCTATAAATAATAATGATAACCATGAAACTTTTCATCATGATTTTAATTTTGAATCCCATGATAGTTATTTTGTTGAGTTTGCTCCCACCACTATTGATGAGAATAAATTTGCTTATGTGGAGAGTAATAAAATTTCTATGCTTGTGGATCATGAAAAGAATGCTTTATGTGATAGTTATATTGCTGAATTCATTCATGATCCTACTCAAAATTATTATGAGAGAGGGACATATGCTTTTACATATTGCAATAATATTAAGTTTCCTCTCTTTATGTTGAAAGTTTTGAAGTTGCACTTGTTTTGCCTTCCTATGCTAGTTGATTCTTGTTCCCATAAATTGTTTGCTCACAAAATCCCTATGCATAGGAAGTGGGTTAGACTTAAATGTACTTGTCATTTGATTCATGATTCTCTCTTTATGTATCAATTCTTATCTTTATGTGAGCATCATTGAAATCATCATGCCTAGCTAAAAGGCATTAAAGAAAAGCGCTTGTTGGGAGACAACCCAACATTTACCCCTACTGTTTTTATGTGTTCACATGATTAGGCTACTGTGGTAATCATTTTTTTAGCTTTCATTTCAATGAAGTGCCAAGTAAGACCTTTGGGATGGTCTATCATGATAGTTGATTTGATCTTGCTGAAAAACAGAAACTTTTGCACCCAGTAAAATAATTTGCACTTTTTACAGAAGCGTGATAAAATCCTGATTCTTCTTGAAAATTATTGATATACAAATTTCCCAGACTTTCCTAATTTTTCAGAATTTTTGTAGTAGCAGAAGTATGGTTGTTGTTCAGATCATTATAGATTGTTCTGTTTTTGACAGATTCTGTTTTCAATGCATAGTTTGCTTGTTTCCTAGTTTCTACGGATTATATTGCTCAATATAAAGTATGGAAATGATAATTTATAGTAGGGTTTGTGTGAGAACAATTATTAATCTTGTCTTTGACAGTACCAAAGTGAATGGTTTACTCTTTATCATACTAACCTATCTCACGAAGTTCCGTTAAGTTCTGTGTGATTGAAGTCTTCATGTTTTGGGTGAGATATCGATATGAGGAGAATAAGGAGTGACAAGACCCTAAGCTTGGGGATGCCCAAGGCACCCTCAAGGTAATATTCAAGGAATATCCAAGCAACTAAGCTTAGGGATGCCCCGGAAGACATCCCCTCTTTCGTCTTCAACATTATCGATAACCTCACTTGGAGCTATATTTTCATTCATCACATGATATGTGTTTTGCTTGGACTGTCATTTTATTTTGCTAGGATTTGCTTTCTATTATTTATATTAATGTTGTGTATCTTTTATTTCAATAAAAGTGTCAAGTATAGCCTTTGCCATGCTTATTTTGCAAGTATATGAGTTGTTGTTTCAAAACAGAAAGTTTATCGCTGTTGCAAAAATTCTCTAGAAAAGTCAGAATGTGATAAAATGTTGAAACATTTTGCAAAATAAGCTATGATAAATTATCTACAGTGTGCTAAAATTTCATAATTTTTGGAGTTAAATAAGTATTTATACTCTTGCATTCTTTACAGACTGTACTGTTTTGGCAAATTGCTGTTATGTTTGCACTATTTGCATATGTTTGCTTGTTTAATGATTCTATTTGAGGATAGGAGTATTAAATATGCAGAGGAATTTAGTATGCAATGTTGAATAATAATTTTAGTGATTTGCTACAGTAGAGAATGATAAGGTTTTTGCATTGGTTTATACTAACTTATCACACGAGTTCTTGTTGAGTTTTGTGTGGATGAAGTTTTTAAGATTTAGGGAAACTGTGATATAAAAGGAATTAAGGAGACACAAAAGCTCAAGCTTGGTAATGCCCAAGGCACCCCAAGATACTATTTCAAGAAGTCTCAAGCATCTAAGCTTGGGGATGCCCCGGTAGGCATCCCACCTTTCTTCTTCAACAATTATCGGTTAGTAACGGTTGAGCCTAAGTTTTTGCTTCTTCACATGATGTGCGCTATTCTTGGATTGTCATTTTTTTCTTTTTGCTTGATTTTTTAATAAAACACTTAGATCTGAAAGTTTTTTAATAAGAGATAGTCCTCAAATAGCTACCCATTTAATTAACTACTCGTTTGATCTTCACTTATATCTTTTTGGAGTAGCTTGTCATTTACTCTTGTGCTTCACTTATATCCTATGAGTAAATTGTTGAATGAATTGAATATCATGAAGTTGAAATTATATCATGCCTAGTGGTAGCTTCCCATTGGGTTTATAAAGTGAAATCTTTTGAAGCTTGACAATCACAATATTGGTCATGCAAGAAATTCATGAATAATTAGTATAAGGAAGAGAACTTTCACATGCAAATACACTATCTTGGAAATCTTTTGTGATTGTGAGCCCCCATCAAAATATTATATGCCAAAATTGTTGATGTTGGACAAGGAAGACAACGTAATGGTTTACGTTTGTTCATATTCACATAGAAGTTATATTGTCATAGATCCTTCAACATGTGGTGCTCGCCCCCCACCCTTGCTAGCCAAAAATTCTGCACCAAGTAGAGATACTACTTGTGCATCCAAAAACCCTTAAACCCAAATCTTATTTTCAAGAGTCCACCATACCTACCTAAGGATTGAGCAAGATCCTTCAAATAAGTTGTCATCGGTGCAATAAGGCAATAAAAATTGCTTCTAAAAAGTGTTAGATCATTTAGTGTAAGAGAAAATTGAACGTTGTATGAACTTGTGATGGCAAAGAATAAAAGCGGCAGACTGCATAATAAAGGTTGCTATCATAATGGGCAATATAACATGATGTTCTTTTGCACTAAGGGGTTGAGCATACAAACAAATAAGCGCATGGCAACCTGTGCTTCCCTCTGCGAAGGGCCTACCTTTTACTTTTATGTATTTACTTTCATGCAAGAGTCAAAGTTTTTCTCTCTATTCCCTTTTATTTTTCTCTTTTGGCAAGCATCATGTGGAGAGGAAAGATCTAGGCACATATATCTAGTTGGATATGGGTAGCATGAGTTATTATTGTTAATGTCACCCCTTGAGGTGAATACCTTGGGAGGCGAAATTATAAGCCCATATCCTTCTATGTGTCCGGTTGAAACGTTTTGCTCATGTGTATGCGGTGAGTGTTAGCAATCATAGAAGTTTATATGATGGTTAAGTATGTGGAGCTCTTACTTTAAACTCCATTGAATAAGTTGAATTTCAATTGCTTGGTGACTGAGAACATAGGTTGTTGAGTTTCAAGAGAATTCATTGTTCGAACCTTAACATGTGAATTGGTTGCTACATTAAAATGAGAAGTTCTATAAGCAAGAATTGTTGTTATGATGCTAGCAAAAGTGATTGAAATTGTGATTGATCAAACTTGTGCACTTTGCTAGCATTCACACTTCATAAATTATTTATTTTATCATTTACCTACTCGAGGACGAGTAGGAATTAAGCTTGGGGATGCTGATACATCTCCAACACGTATCTATAATTTCTGAAGTATTCATGTTGTTATATTATCACTCTTTGATGTTTTACAATCATTTTATAGCAACTTTATATCATTTTTTGGGACTAACCTATTGACCTAGTGCCCAGTGCCAGTTGCTGTTTTTTGCTTGTTTTTTACATCGCAGGAAATCAATATCAAACGGAGTCCAAACACCGCAAAACTTTTTGTGGATTTTTATGGACCAGAAGACATCCATTGGGACAAAACAGCACCTGGGGGTGCCCCAAGGGGCGCACAACCCACCAGGGCGCACCTAGGGGCCCAGGCGCACCCAGGTGGGTTGTGCCCACCTCGATGGCCTCCCGCACCCCCTCTTCCCCTATAAATTCCCAAATGTTCAAAAAACACCCACGGTAACCCTAAATCATAAGTTCCGCCACCGCAAGCCTCTGTAGCCACGAAAAATCAATCTATGCCCCGTTCTGGCACTCTGCCGGAGGGGGAAATCATCACCGATGGCCATCTTCATCATCCCGGTGTCCACCATGATGAGGAGGGAGTAGTCCACCCTCGGGGCTGAGGGTTTGTACCAGTAGCTATGTGTTTAATCTCTCCTTGTCTCATTCTTGATGGCACAATCTTGATGTATCGAGGGCTTTGTTAATATAGTTAGATCATATGGTGTTTTCCCCTCTCTATCTTGTTGTGATGAATTGAGTTTTCCCTTTGAGGTTTTGTTTTATCGGATTGAATAATTTTATGGATTTGAGAGCACTTGATATATGTCTTGCATATGAATACACGTGGTCACAATGGGGTATTATTTTGATTCACTTGATGTATGTTTTGCCACTCAACTCGCGGATTCCCGAGGTGACATTGGGGTAATCTACGCATAGGGGTTGATGCACGTTCTTGTCCTTATTTCTCTGATAGAAATCTTGGGGCACTCTTTGAGGTTCTTTGTGTTGGATTGAGTATTATGAATCTGAGATTATTTGGTGTTATTTTAGTACAAACTCTTGGATAGATCGATCGGAAAGAATAGCTTCGAGGTGGTTTCCTACCCTGCAAACGATTTCTTCTTATGTTCTCTGCTAGATAGGAACTTTGGAGTGATTCTTCATTGCACGTTGAGGGATGGTTATATGATCCAATTATAAGCATTGTTGAGAGATTGCACTAGCAAAAGTACGGACCCTAGGCCTCATTTTCAAGCATTGTAATACCGTTTTTGCTCCGTTTTATCAATTGCTAACTTTTTGTTTTTATTTATTCAGATTATAAAAACATATTCCTACAATAAATATTACACTTTTATCACCATCTCTTTGCTGAACTAGTGCACCTATACAATTTGCCATTGTATTGGGTGTGTTGGGGACACAAGCATTACAAAAAAAATACACTTCCGTGATGATGCGTGTTTGTCACAGTAGGTCATGTTTTCTGTCATGCATGTACATCCATGACGATTTTATGACAGAATCAAGATAGTTATACCTGTGCTATCGTAGAAGTGTTCCATGACATTACCAAAATTATCATCATGGAAGTGTCCACTTCCATGACGATAAATGGCGCATCATGGAAGTGCTTTCGTCAAGGGTGACCGACACGTGGCATCCACCATAACGGATCACTATTAAGCTATCGGGTCCGTTTTTGGATCCGATAACCCGTTAAGAGCCCGGACCAATGGGGATTTTCCACGTGTAAAATTCTCATTGGCCCGAGGAAACACGTGTTGGCTCACCGTTGGGACAGATGTCATCCACTCACTGGACAGGAGGCGCCTATGATATGTTGACACGTGGCATGACCCAACAGAGGCACATTCCAGTGAAAAGGTCGGCCCGTTTGACTTGGTCAAAGAGGTAGAGGGCCGGCCCACAGAAAGCCTGTTAACGGCCTGTTACCATATAGCCCATATACAGCCCGCTAGGTCACGGTCCGTTACGGCTTACCCGAATTAGGCCCAGTAGCGTCATCTGGGCCATCCAATATGATTCTAGCCCATTGTAACTTCCGGCCCATGTCTGACCCATGACGTCTGCCCATATGAGGCCCTTTGCAAATCTTGGCCCATTAACGGCCCTTGGTGAAACTTGCCCGTAATGAATAGTGTATCACTTTATACCCATTAATGGCCCCGTAGTCCATCAGCCATTTCCAGCCCGTGTTAATTTTCGGCCTTCTAAGGGCCCATTTATTCTTGGGCTCATTTCCAGAATTAGATTACTTATGGTCTGTTAGTAGCCTGTTTAGCTTATGGGCCAAATTCAGCCCGTGGTTACAGTCGGCCTGCTTGTGGCCCGTTAACATGTTGGGTTGTTTTCGTAGCGTCATCAATTACGGCCTATTAACGGCCCATTATGGTCGGGCCAAAAAACAGACGATTTCCACTCTAGCCTATTTACAGCCCATTTTGCGGTCCGTCATTGGTCCACAAATAGTACGGTCCATGTTTGGCGAAATGATTACATGGCCCGTAGAAGGCCCATAGATGAGACGACCCGTAGAAGGCCCATGGACCCTGCGGCCCGTAGAAGGCCCACGGATCATACGGCCCGTGGAAGGCCCATGGATTGTACAGCCCGTGGAGGGCCATGGTCACTACGCAGGTAGCAGAACCATGGTCACAACAGTCTGTGTGTTGCCATGGTTATTGTGGCCTTTATTGTGGCCACTAGAAAAACGCGGAAAAAGAACTACAGTGACTACAAGCAAACAACTAAACAAGACAATACGGAAATAAATAAGCAAGGAACTAACGCTAGGCTGTTACGGCTATTACACACATTACATCCACTGGGCATCGAAGTTCGCCACCAGTGCAAATATAGGGAACAAAGAAGCATATTACATACACTGGCCGTCTAAATTGGCCACCAGTGCAAATAAACGCGGCAGAAAAACAAGTCCATAACCGAAACAACTTCAGAAGAGCTCAAGAAACGTTATCCTGGGTATCCACCATGCTGGTAATAGCAATCTTATTAGCTTTGTCCCGTTTGGCGCTAAAATCCTCCAATGCTTGTTGTTGCACTAGAAAGTATGCATCTGAATGCTCCAGGCACTTCCGCGGTCCTTCCGCTTCTTGTCGCAGCACAACTGATTGATGTCTTTCAGCTTGTAGTTGAGACTCATGAAACTGAACTGATTCAGACAATGAGTTTGAATAGCTTGTGCAAGCGGTAGTGGCCAGTAACTCAAACACTAAACCAAGACAGGACTTTGGGGTTGCCTCATTGTCTTCAAGATAGTTTTCCTTAGCTGTTTTATCAGCTTTGTTGGAGACCAACAAGGATGTCTCACTATCCTGAACCTTATCTGCATTACTTCCTTTACCATTTCTTAATAAGGCACTCTTCCCCAATATTCTATCAGCATTCTAAAAGAAGAAACAAGCAGACACATAACAGGTTTAGCATGTGCTAGTATATGAAACTCATTTCGGTGAACCAGTTCATTAGTAAGGTGGACATGATTAAACTACCAAGTCTTCTATTGCCAAGTAGTACATAATAAAAGCATCAAACAAACATATATCTATGTCCTATGGTCACTGCATTGTCTTGCCAAATCAAAATAGAGACACGGTTCAAATCATATCAGTTCAAGAGAAAGCATCATTGAAAGAATACAAAGCGTGGGAAACTACATGGCACAACAAGATTTCAGATGGGTAGCACGGGTCTACATGTACAACAACACTATTGGCTCTGTTGTGATGCCAGTAATGTGCATGATATGAGAAGTCAACTGTATACACAATTGAAATTGAAATCACTAGAGCTATTGATAAGAGCAAACATGTTAAAGAAACATGCGTGAACATACCTGCTGTGCCATTGGAGTTTCGATTGGATCCTTCAATTTAAAAATAAGTTTATATGAGTAAATACAGTGATACAAGAGCAAAGTAGTGTGCACGATAGCAATGGAATCTTAAATTAGAACAATTGTTCTTCAGGTTTAAGCACTTGTTCTACATGAACAGAGTACATTAAGACGCAAGAATATAGTACTTAAAAATAGAAAATGAGCTCATAGACCTTACCATATTCTTGGTCCGGGACCAGTACAGAACAAGGCGTTCCCAGTCATCGTCCAGTAAATGTGTCTCACGAGAACGTAAGGGAATTTGATGAGTTTCTTTGCCAGTGAAGTACGTTTTCTTTAGGTAATTCCGATACTGCCACCAAGCATTCTTGAAGATAGCAGAGGTATTAGCATAGGTTACCTCATCCTGAGTTTCCAAATCGGTCCTTCTCTATATAGAAAAATGGGAAAATTTGTTGTATTATAACCATCATGGAGGTAGAATGTATGGGATAACATTACTTACACATAACTCCTGGACAAACACATGCGACTGGAATTTTCCTTCATCTTCCAAGATGAGAAGATACGCACATAGGATTTAACAACATCAAATGCGATAGATGCTAAACTACGACTGGTTGGTTGTGCTTCCTCCACGGGAATAGGCGTACTAACTGGTGGAGTTGGGGTTCGCCATGGTAGTATTGGCCCTTTGGGCACTGGAGCTGCCTTACTAACTGCTCTTGTTTGGAAGCTCTATGGTGGAGATGGTGCTGTGTCAACAGGAACTGGGTTACTATCCGCTGGAGTTGGGGTTAGATTGGGTGAAGCTGGTTCTCTGTCCATCGCAGTAGGGGTACAATCTACGAGAGTCTGGGTTATGTGTGGTAGGGCTGGTTCTCGTGCATGTACAACCAGGGTGCTATCTGTAGGGTAACGTAGCATAAATTCAAAATTTTCCTACGTGTCACCAAGATCTATCTATGGAGTCATCTAGCAACGAGGGAGGAGTGGATCTACATACCCTTGTAGATCGCGCGCGGAAGCGTTCAAGAGAACGGGGCTGATGGAGTCGTACTTGTCGTGATCCAAATCACCGATGATCCTAGCGCCGAACGGACGGCACCTCCGCATTCAACACACGTACGGAGCAGCGACGTCTCCTCCTTCTTGATCCATCAAGGGGTAGGAGAGGTTGATGGAGATCCAACAACACGACGGCGTGGTGGTGGAAGTAGCGGGATTCCAACAGGGCTTCGCCAAGCGCTGCGGGAGGAGGAAGATGTGTCGTGGGAGGGAGAGGGAGGCGCCAGGGCTTAGGTATGGTTGCCCTCCCTTCCCCCCACTATATATAGGGCCAAGGGAGAGGGGGAGGGCGCAGCCTTGCCCCTTCCTCCAAGGAAGGGTGCGGCCAAGGGGGAGGAGTCCATCCTCCCCAAGGCACCTCGGAGGTGCCTTCCCCCTTTAGGACTCTTCCTTTTCCCTCTTCTCTTGGCGCATGGGCCTCTTGGGGCTGGTTCCCTTGGCCCATATAGGCCAAGGCGCACCCCCTACAGCCCATGTGGCCCCCCGGGGCAGGTGGCCCCACCCGGTGGACCCCCGGGACCCTTCCGGTGGTCCCGGTACAATACCGGTGACCCCGAAACTTGTCCCGATGGCCGAAATAGCACTTCCTATATATAATTCTTTACCTCCGGACCATTCCGGAACTCCTCGTGACGTCCGGGATCTCATCCGGGACTCCGAAAAACTTTTGGGTTACCGCATACTAATATCTCTATAACCCTAGCGTCACCGAACCTTAAGTGTGTAGACCCTACGGGTTCGGGAGACATGCAGACATGACCGAGATGACTCTCCGGTCAATAACCAACAGCGGGATCTGGATACCCATGTTGGCTCCCACATGTTCCACGATGATCTCATCGGATGAACCACGATGTCAAGGACTTAATCAATCCCGGATACAATTCCCTTTGTCTAGCGGTACGATACTTGCCCGAGATTCGATCGTCGGTATCCCGATACCTTGTTCAATCTCGTTACCGGCAAGTCTCTTTACTTGTTCCGTAACACATCATCCCGTGATCAACTCCTTGATCACATTGTGCACATTATAATGATGTCCTACCGAGTGGGCCCAGAGATACCTCTCCGTCACACGGAGTGACAAATCCCAGTCTCGATTCGTGCCAACCCAACAGACACTTTCGGTGATACCCGTAGTGCACCTTTATAGTCACCCAGTTACGTTGTGACGTTTGGTACACCCAAAGCACTCCTACGGTATCCGGGAGTTGCACAATCTCATGGTCTAAGGAAATGATACTTGACATTAGAAAAGCTTTAGCATACGAACTACATGATCTTGTGCTAGGCTTAGGATTGGGTCTTGTCCATCACATCATTCTCCTAATGATGTGATCCCGTTATCAATGACATCCAATGTCCATGGTCAGGAAACCGTAACCATCTATTGATCAACGAGCTAGTCAACTAGAGGCTTACTAGGGACATGGTGTTGTCTATGTATCCACACATGTATCTGAGTTTCCTATCAATACAATTATAGCATGGATAATAAACGATTATCATGAACAAGGAAATATAACAATAACCAATTTATTATTGCCTCTAGGGCATATTTCCAACAGTCTCCCACTTGCACTAGAGTCAATAATCCAGTTCACATCGATATGTGATTAACACTCAAGGTCACATCCCCATGTGACTAACACCCAAAGAGTTTACTAGAGTCAATAATCCAGTTCACATTACCATGTGATTAACACTCGATGAGTTCTAGGTTTGATCATGTTATGCTTGTGAGAGATGTTATAGTCAACGGGTCTGAATCTTTCAGATCCGTATGTACTTCGCAAATCTCTATGTCATCTTGTAGATGCAGCTACCACGTTCTATTTGGAGCTATTCCAAATAACTGTTCTACTATACGAATCCAGTTTACTACTCAGAATAATCTGGATTAGTGTCAAAGTTTGCATCGGCGTAACCCTTTACGACGAACTCTTTTACCACCTCCATAATCGAGAAAATTCCTTAGTCCACAAGTTACTAAGGATAACTTTGACCGCTGTCCTGTGATCCATTCTTAGATCACTCTTGTACCCCTTGACTGACTCATGGCAAGGCACATTTCAGGTGCGGTACACAGCATAGCATACTGTAGAGCCTATGTCTTAAGCATAGGGGACGACCTTCGTCCTTTCTCTCTATTCTGCCGTGGTCGAGCTTTAAGTCTTAACTTCATACCTTACAACTCAGGCAAGAACTCCTTCTTTGACTGATCCATCTTGAACACCTTCAAGATCATGTCAAGGTATGTGCTCATTTGAAAGTACCATTAAGCGTTTTGATCTATCCTTATAGATCTTGATGCTCAATGTTCAAGTAGCTTAATCCAGGCTTTCCATTGAAAAACACTTTCCAAATAACCCTATATGCTTTCCAGAAATTCTACGTCATTTCTGATCCATAACATATATTCATCAGAAATTCTATAGTGCTCCCACTCACTTCTTTGGAAATACAAGTTTCTCATAAACTTTGTATACACACAAAATCTTTGATCATCTCATCAAAGCATACATTCCAACTCCGAGATGCTTACTCCAATCCCTAGAAGGATTGCTGGAGCTTTGCATACTTATTAGCATCTTTCAGGATTGACAAAACCTTCCGGTTTGTATCACATACAACCTTTCCTCAAAAAAAACATCGAGGAAACAATGTTTTGACATCCTATCTGCAAGATTTCATAAATAATGCAGTAATCGCTAATATAATTCCAACAGACTCTTAGCATCGCTACGAGTGAGAAAGTCTCATCGTAGTCAACTCCTTGAACTTGTCGGAAAACATCTTAACGACAAGTCGAGCTTTCTTAATGGTGACATTTACCATCATTGTCCGTCTTCCTTTTAAAATCCATCTGCACTCAACAGCCTTACGACCATCGAGTTGTTCTGCCAAAGTCTACACTTTGTTTTCATACATGGATCCTCTCTCAGATTTTATGGCCTCGAGCCATTTATCGGAATCCAGGCCCACCATCGCTTCTCCATGGCTCGTAGGTTCATTGTTGTCTAGCAACATGACTTCCAAGACAGGATTACATACCACTCTGAAGTAGTACGCATCCTTGTCATCCCACGAGGTTTGGTAGTGACTTGATCTGAAGTTTCATGATCACTATCATAAGCTTCCACTTCAATTGGTGTAGGTGCCACAGGAACAACTTCCTGTGCCCTGCCACACACTAGATGAAGAGACGGTTCAATAACCTCATCAAGTCTCCACCATCCTCCCACTCAATTCTTTCGAGAGAAACTTTTCCTCGAGAAAGGACCCGATTCTAGAAACAATCCCTTATTGCTTTCGAATCTGAGACAGGAGGTATACCCAAATGTTTTGGGTGTCCTATGAAGATGTATTTATCCGCTTTGGGTTCGAGCTTATCAGCCTGAAACTTTTTCACATAAGCGTCGCAGCCCCAAACTTTTAAGAAATGACAGCTTAGGTTTCTCTAAACCATAGTTCATATGGTGTCATCTCATCGGAATTACGTGGTGCCCTATTTAAAGTGAATGTGGTTGTCTCTAATGCCTAACCCATAAACTATCATGGTAATTCGATAAGAAAAATCATGGTATGCATCATATCCAATAGGGTGCAGTTATGATGTTCGGACACACCATCACATTATGGTGTTCCAGGCTGTATTAGTTGTGAAACAATTTCCACAATGTCTTACTGTGCCAAACTCGTAATTCAGATATTCATCTCTATGATCATATCATAGATATTTTTATCCTCTTATCACGACGATCTTTCAACTTCACCCTGAAATTACTTGAACCTTTCAATAATTCAGACTCGTGATTCATCAAGTAAATATACTCAACATCTACTCAAATCATCTGTGAAGTAAGAACATAACGATATCCACTACATGCCTCAGCACTCATTGGACTGCACACATCAAAATGTATTAGTTCCAACAAGTTGCTTTCTAGTTCCATTTTACTGAAAAACGAGGCTTTCAGTCATCTTGCCCATATGGTATGATTTGCATGTCTCAAGTGATTCAAAATCAAGTGAGTCCAAACGATCCATCTGCATGGAGTTTCTTCATGCATATACACCAATAGACAGGGTTCGCATGTCTCAAACCTTTCAAAAACGAGTGAGCCCAAAGATCCATCAACATGGAGCTTCTTCATGCATTTTACTCCAATATGACTTAAGTGGCAGTGCCACAAGTAGGTGGTACTATCATTACTATCTTATATCTTTTGGCATGAACATGTGTATCACTATGATCGAGATTCAATGAACCATTCATTTTAGGTGCAAGACCATTGAAGGTATTATTCAAATAAACAGAGTAACCGTTATTCTCCTTAAATGAATAACCGTATTGCGATAGACATAATCCAATCATGTCTATGCTCAACGCAAACACCAATCTCGATGGTAGAGGGAGTGTGCGATGCTTGATCATATCAACATTGGAAACACTTCCAACACATATCGTCAGCTCACCTTTAGCTAGTCTCCGTTTATTCCGTAGCTTTTATTTCGAGTTACTAACACTTAGCAACCGAACCGGTATCTAATACCCTGGTGCTACTAGGAGTACTAGTAAAGTACACATCAACACAATGTATATCCAATATACTTCTATCGACCTTGCCAGCCTTCTCATCTACCAAGTATCTAGGGTAATTCTGCTCCAGTGGCTGTTCCCCTTATTACAGAAGCACTTAGTCTCGGGTTTGGGTTCAACCTTGGGTTTCTTCACTAGAGCAGCAGCTGAATTGCCGTTTCATGAAGTATCCCTTTGTTCCCTTGCTCTTCTTGAAACTAGTGGTTTCACCAACCATCAACAATTGATGCTCCTTCTTGATTTCTACTTTCGTGGTGTCAAACATCGCGAATATCTCAAGGATCATCATATATGTCCCTGATATATTATAGTTCATCACGAAGCTCTAGCAGCTTGGTGGTAATGACTTCAGAGAAACATCACTATCTTATCTGGAAGATCAACTCCCACTTGATTCAAATGATTGTTGTACTCAGACAATCTGAGCACAAGCTCAACAATTGAGCTTTTCTCCTTAGTTTGTAGGCTAAGAAAATCGTCGGAGGTCTTATACCTCTTGACGTGGGCACGAGCCTGAAATCCCAATTTCAGCCCTCGAAACATCTCATATGTTTCGCGACATTTCAAAACCGTCTTCGGTGCCTCAACTCTAAGCCGTTTAACTGAACTATCACGTAGTTATCAAAATGTGTATGTCAGATGTTCACAACATCCACAGACCACGTTCGAGGTTCAGCACACTGAGCGGTGCATTAAGGACATAAGCCTTCTATGAAGCAATGAGGACAATCCTCAGTTTACGGACCTAGTCCGCATAATTCTACTATCAACTTTTAACTAATTTTCTCTAGGGACATATCTAAACAGTAGAACTGAAGCGCGAGCTACGACATAATTTGCAAAAACCTTTTGACTATGTTCAGGATAATTAAGTTCATCATATGAACTCCCACTCAGATAGACATCCCTCTAGTCATCTAAGTGATTACATGATCCGAGTCAACTAGGCCGTGTCCGATCATCACGTGAGACGGACTAGTCAACATCGGTGAACATCTTCATGTTGATCGTATCTTCTATACGACTCATGCTCGACCTTTCGGTCTTCTGTGTTCCGAGGCCATGTCTATACACATGCTAGGCTCGTCAAGTCAACCTAAGTGTTTGCATGTGTAAATCTGTCTTACACCCGTTGTATGTGAACGTTTGAATCAAATACCCGATCATCACGTGGTGCATTGAAACAACGAACTGTCGCAACGGTGCACAGTTAGGGGGAACACCTTCTTGAAATTTTAGTGAGGGATCATCTTATTTACTACCGTCGTTCTAAGAAAACAAGATGTATAAACATGATAAACATCACATGCAATCAAATAATAGTGACATGATATGGCCAATATCATATAGCTCCTTTGATCTCCATCTTGGGGCTCCATGATCATCTTGTCACCGGCATGACACCATGATCTCCATCATCGTGTCTCCATGAAGTTGTCACGTCATCTATTACTTCTACTACTATAGCTAACGGTTAGCAATAAAGTAAAGTAATTACATGATGTTTATGTTGACACGCTGGTCATAAATAAATTAAGACAACTCCTATGGCTCCTGCCGGTTGTCATACTCATCGACATGCAAGTCGTGATTCCTATTACAAGAACATGATCAATCTCATACATCACATATATCATTCATCACATCCTTTGGCCATATCACATCACATAGCATACCCTGCAAAAACAAGTTAGACGTCCTCTAATTGTTGTTTGCATGTTTTACGTGGCTGCTATGGGTTTCTAGCAAGAATTTTTCTTACCTACGCAAAAACCACAACGTGATATGCCAATTGCTATTTACCCTTCATAAGGACCCTTTTCATCGAATCCGATCCGACTAAAGTGGGAGAGACAGACACCCGCCAGCCACCTAATGCAACTAGTGCATGTCAGTCGGTGGAACCGGTCTCACGTAAGCATACGTGTAAGGTTGGTCCGGGCCGCTTCATCCCACGATGCCGCCGAATCAAGATAATACTAGTAACGGCAAGCATATTGAACAAAATCAACGCCCACAACTACTTTGTGTTCTACTCATGCATAGAAACTACGCATAGACCTAGCTCATGATGCCACTGTAGGGTAACGTAGCATAAATTCAAAATTTTCCTACGTGTCACCAAGATCTATCTATGGAGTCATCTAGCAACGAGGGAGGAGTGGATCTACATACCCTTGTAGATCGCGCGCGGAAGCGTTCAAGAGAACGGGGTTGATGGAGTCGTACTTGTCGTGATCCAAATCACCGATGATCCTAGCGCCGAACGGACGGCACCTCCGCGTTCAACACACGTACGGAGCAGCGACGTCTCCTCCTTCTTGATCCAGCAAGGGGGAGGAGAGGTTGATGGAGATCCAACAACACGACGGCGTGGTGGTGGAAGTAGCGGGATTCCAACAGGGCTTCGCCAAGCGCTGCGGGAGGAGGGAGATGTGTCGTGGGAGGGAGAGGGAGGCGCCAGGGCTTAGGTATGGTTGCCCTCCCTTCCCCCCACTATATATAGGGCCAAGGGAGAGGGGGAGGGCGCAGCCTTGCCCCTTCCTCCAAGGAAGGGTGCGGCAAAGGGGGAGGAGTCCATCCTCCCCAAGGCACCTCGGAGGTGCCTTCCCCCTTTAGGACTCTTCCTTTTCCCTCTTCTCTTGGCGCATGGGCCTCTTGGGGATGGTGCCCTTGGCCCATATAGGCCAAGGCGCACCCCCTACAGCCCATGTGGCCCCCCGGGGCAGGTGGCCCCACCCGGTGGACCCCCGGGACCCTTCCGGTGGTCCCGGTACAATACCGGTGACCCCGAAACTTGTCCCGATGGCCGAAATAGCACTTCCTATATATAATTCTTTACCTCCGGACCATTCCGGAACTCCTCGTGACGTCCGGGATCTCATTCGGGACTCCGAACAACTTTCGGGTTACCGCATACTAATATCTCTATAACCCTAGCGTCACCGAACCTTAAGTGTGTAGACCCTACGGGTTCGGGAGACATGCAGACATGACCGAGATGACTCTCCGGTCAATAACCAATAGCGGGATCTGGATACCCATGTTGGCTCCGACATGTTCCACGATGATCTCATCGTATGAACCACGATGTCAAGGACTTAATCAATCCCATATACAATTCCCTTTGTCTAGCGGTACGATACTTGCCCGAGATTCGATCGTCGGTATCCCGATACCTTGTTCAATCTCGTTACCGGCAAGTCTCTTTACTCGTTCCGTAACACATCATCCCGTGATCAACTCCTTGATCACATTGTGCACATTATAATGATGTCCTGCCGAGTGGGCCCAGAGATACCTCTCCGTCACACGGAGTGACAAATCCCAGTCTCGATTCGTGCCAACCCAACAGACACTTCCGGAGATACCCGTAGTGCACCTTTATAGTCACCCAGTTACGTTGTGACGTTTGGTACACCCAAAGCACTCCTACGGTATCCGGGAGTTGCACAATCTCATGGTCTAAGGAAATGATACTTGACATTAGAAAAGCTTTAGCATACGAACTACATGATCTTGTGCTAGGCTTAGGATTGGGTCTTGTCCATCACATCATTCTCCTAATGATGTGATCCCGTTATCAATGACATCCAATGTCCATGGTCAGGAAACCGTAACCATCTATTGATCAACGAGCTAGTCAACTAGAGGCTTACTAGGGACATGGTGTTGTCTATGTATCCACACATGTATCTGAGTTTCCTATCAATACAATTATAGCATGGATAATAAACGATTATCATGAACAAGGAAATATAATAATAACCAATTTATTATTGCCTCTAGGGCATATTTCCAACACTATCTCCACCAAGAGGTAGCACTATTTTATTTGAAGACCGTGTTTTTACTCCGCTAGATACTGGCATCACCCGCTCCAATTCAAATGGCTGATAAACAGGAAACATACTTGAATGTACAAACATTGTATGAGAGACAGATGCAATAGATGGTGTGGAAAAAAGAGGGCATTTAATAGTTGACATGTATATTGTTTAAATAAAACGGATAGCATGACATAATTTGACATATATGATGTCTATCTAAACTGGATAGCATAGCATAACATAATCCAAAGATATGATGAATAACTAAACATGATCGCATGACATAATTCACATACATGTTATCTAAGTAATCAGGATCGCATGATTTAATTCACATATGTGATTTATATGCTAAGCAGAGGGTATTCGCATATATGATGTCTGAACTAAGAACATGGTGTTGAATATTGTGTATATGATGTCTAAACTATGCAATGCAAGACACCATATGCATGATATGAGCAGTATAACCGTGCCAAGTTAGAGCATACACCTCGGTGGGGGAATATGGTTGGTCATCTGTCTCTGAATCCATCTCTGAGGAGCTACTGGGACCCAACAAGAGATCTGCTTCGACAAGTAGCACTGTCTGCTCTAAAGGCCTTGTTTTCACTCCAGATTTTTCCATCCCCCACTCAAATGGCTGATTCACAGGAAGAGTAGTTTAATGTACAAACATTGTCGACAAATGGAGATGTAATGAAGAAAAGGATGGGCAAGATATCATTCAAATATATGATGCCTGGTTAAACAGGATGGCATTGCATAATTCACATATATTATGGCTGGCTAAAAGACATGAGACTGCATAATTCCCATATATGATATAGAAACTAAACAGGTGACATTACAAAACATGTCTAAACTAAGCAGATGACATATACGATGTCAAAAGTAGGCACTTCAAGGCAACATATGTATGATATGACTAACACCATCATGCCAAGGTAGAGAAAACACCTTGGGGGTAAATAGGAGTGGCCAGCTGTGTCTGAATCCGCCTTAGAACAGATATCTTCCTCTGGATTACAATCTAGAGAGGGGGGAGGGGGTTTGCTATTGAACCCACCATGGAGCGATGTCTGCATGACATTGTATTGTTGTGCAAAAATCTTCTCTTTTTGTCTACATGTTCAACATGACTGTGTACAATATCTGACATGCATACAAAAAATATGATGAGATTATGTAAGGAGAGCATGCAGAAATCTAGAGTGATGGTAACAACCAGTGGATGGATCCAAAAATAATGATAGCAAGCTGATGATTGCTTTAATATAATGAAAAGACAGATGATGATAGCTTTACTATTTGTTTCCCACCCAACATGAACAACATAGGCATACCCTAGGTGAACCAGATATTAGACAGAGATACTATTCATTGATGCCTCGATATGTGCCCCACAACTAATTTAGAACTCAAATTTGAACATTAATTTGGACCTGACTTAGAGTCTAAGAGGTGAACAAGACGATAAAGTAGCAGGTAATTTTAAGCAATGCATAACATAATTAGAAACAAAAGAGTGCAACCTCTCTTGTGGACCCGTGTACTCCTCAGGTTCATCTGCTGAGTCGATGATGGTGATGCCGTTGCGGTGGATGCCGGCGGCAGGGAAGGAGATCTAAGGCGGCGAAAGACGGTCAGGAGTCGTGATGTCTGGTTTGGTGGATGCTTCTGTTGATGGAGCAGCTCAGGTGAGGTGGACGACGTCGCAGCAGGAGCAGGACAAACCACACAAAGTTTCCTTTGACACCTACCTGTAACTGAAGTAATTCTGCAAGGGCTCATTTAGCTTGCATGATTCTAAAAACACAGGGATAGGAAAAACACCGGAATAGGATAGGAATGCACATGGTAAACAAAGAATTTGTAAACATAGGATTTCTGTCAACTTGGGTATTTGGTTCATAGGAATTGGAAGAGCAGAGGAATGCAAAGAAACATGGCCAAAATAAAGTGACACCATATGAAAGTGTGTACAGTTAGAATGTTATTCTGACACTAATGCACTTGGTCTTGTTTTCATGCATAGGATTTTGAAAAGTAGGACCAAGTGGATGTTTTGATCCATTCCTTTCAACAAAATGCATGAATAATTGAATAGTAGAGTGCCATAGGAAAATTTCCTATTGCTATGTTTTTCCGTCGAACCAGAATAGCCCTAATGGATCGACATGAATGTAGAGTAATAAGTGATGCAACAAGTGTACAACCTCTTTGCAGTAGCCGTGTCGACCTCAACACCATTGGGTTGGTCGCTAAAGAAGTTGAGGCAGAGGTGGCTGTCGGAGGTGTGGAGGAAGATGTGAGGAATATTTAGACGGTGTCCAGGGCACTGGTCTATTGTGATGGATCGTTCCGTCGTTGGAGCAGCTCCGACGAGCTGTAAGACGTCGAGGCTGAAGTAGCACAAGACAGACATCGTTAATCTCAAGTGGGATTCTAATAGCATCTCCTATAGATGATGTAAAATACATTACCACCAAAAACCACCTGACTACAATAGATGAGGTAAAAATTGTTGACTCTGAACTTAACTGTCGAAACTGAAATTTACTATGGAATCTAAATGTTACTGTTGAAACTGAACGCAATGGTAGTAGAGAGGCACTTCACATGTAGTTTAGGGAGGGCCTGCAGTTCATCTTCAACCTGCACCCCCCTGAGCCGCCAGCCACCACTGGCCGAACCGCCGCCCCCCGCGCTGCCTTGCTGCCCTGAAACAACTCCCCACCACCTCGCCGCCCCGAAACAACTCCCCACCGCCAGTCCGCCGCCGCCCCGGCCAGCCCTCTACCCCCCCCTCGCCCGCGCGCCGAGATTTTTCTCCGGCGATCCCCAACGTCACCGCCCCACCACCGTGCCCCCATCGTCGGTTACCACCGCCCCCACCCTGAACCCTAAGATAGATAGTGGGGTACCTCTCCGGCAAGCCCCCTTCCCCGCTGCGGGTGGTTCTTCCTTAACTCCGGCGAGGCACCCCCCCCCCCACCCCCAAAAATCGACTGACCCAAAAGTCGATTCAGTCGACTGAAGTGTGGTTAAATCAGAGCAGAGCAGTCGCACGAGCGAGGGGGAGAGCAGCAGCAGCACGAGCGAGAGCCAGAGCAGCAGCAGCAGCGCGAGCGAGCGAGCGAGAACCGGAGCAGCAGCAGCAGCAGTTTCGGCTAGTATGGACGCCACCGCCGAAGGGGCCTCGCACTGGGGGAGAGACGCCGTGGAGATGTCACCCGCGGCGCCGACTTTGAGGTAGCCGCTCCATGGGGGTGTAGGATGGAGCACCGTCGGTGCCGGGAGGTCGAGTTAAGGAGAAGGTATGATGCGATGAGTGTACATCCTCTTTGGTAGCGTCGAGTAGGCCTCAGCTTCGTCCGAGGAGTCGGTGAGGATGCTGCGGTTCCGGTGGAGCTGGTTAAGGAGGTGCTGTGGGGATGGAGCAGCCGCGATAGATGAGGCAATCGTCAGAGCAGCTCCTTGGAGGTGGAGGACGGGGCAGCTGAACCGGAGGGACGACGAGATGGGCGACGGATCCTCATCGGAGGAGGTGGATGAAGGACGTCGAGCTGTTGCGGTGGATGACGTCGTCGGGGAAGAGGCTCCGGCTGGGCAGCGGTGAGGTGGCGGATGGAGGAGGGTGGGGTTTCGCGGCTGGAGCAGAGAGGTTAGGGCGGCCTGGGATTTCGAATGGAGAAAAGGAGGCGATGGGAGGGGGAACCATGACTTAGGGACGCGCTTGTCCAAAATGTAGGGTGTGTTACAAAAGTACCCCCACCGATTTGAACTAGCGGCCCTTTCGGCTCAGGGTTAGAAGGGGGATTTCGCATGTCGGGATTTGGCAGCTGGAGGGAGTTTTTGCGCGCGTTGTAATTTCGGGATAGCAAGGCGTGGGTTGTGAAGGCACCAGTTTTGGGAGCACGATATCTGAATTTTCGGGATATAACAAGGCGCGGGTTGAATTTTAGGGACAAGCCTAACGTGTAATATTGTATGTGTACATACCAAATCAATTCACACTTCCCTCAATGAAAAAAAATGAAAAAAATAAAACTATTCACACCACACAAAGAGAGAGTCTTGTCCCGTTTTACTATACAAATGCTATTCAAAGCTATGAATCCATGTTATGTCCAATTAAATTTTTTCGTTGGTTGTATAATGCATGTAACCTACTTGTACCAACATTTTAGTGCGTTCCAAATGTCTATATTACTGCTGCAATTCGAACTAAATTTGAATTCGTTTCTCTATTTCAATAAGAATCTACAATCATGATTGTTGCCAATTTCAACCATCATTCGTGTATTACCTTAACAACACACCACATGATTACTATAGAGATAGATATGAACTATGTGTACAATATGAACTCGAATTCAATTTTTTGAATACACTTGATGTTGATTCCAAATAATAGTACATTTGATGTACTAACTAGATATTCATAATCTAAACCACGTTCCATACGTACACCGTGTTTATCACACAAAGTATAGTGCCCAGTGTCGGTGTCAAAACCGGCAGATCTCGGGTAGGGGGTCCCGAACTGTGCGTCTAAGGATTGATGGTAACAGGAGACAGGGGACACGATGTTTACCCAGGTTCGGGCCCTCTTGATGGAGGTAATACCCGACTTCCTGCTTGATTGACTTTGATGAGTATAGGGGTTACAAGAGTTGATCTACCTCGAGATCGTATGTTGTGGTCTAAACCCTACAGGTATGATGAGTAATGTCATAATGATCTATTGACTAGCCTGGCCTCGGCTTATATAACATACCAGAGGCCTAGGATAACAAGAGTCCTAGTCGAATACATCGGTGGAGAGGAGTCCTTGTCTTGATCACCAAGTCTTGTGGAATCTTCCTCGTATATGTCTTCGGCTATCCGAACTAGCCCATGAGCATACGGCCATGGGGATCCTCGGCCCAATCCAACTGATTGGGAGACGATGTGGTGAGTACCCCCTAGTGTAGGACACCGTCAGTAGCCCCCTGAACTGGTCTTCAAGTTGGGGACGCTCCTCGATTCTTCTGAACTGTTCTTCATCTTCGGTCGTCGGTCTTGAAAACTGGTTCAACAAATCTTCTCATCTTCGATCTTGAGGATCGCCGAAGTGCATCCAAAGAGTTTACACGTCGGGCATCTGAGGAGCCCCTTTAAGTTCTCGGCCTTTCTCAATGCCTTGTTATTTTTATGCCACACCTCGGGTTTGAAGTTGTTCCCGGGAGGCAGCGTCCTCTTGCGCCCGAGCTCCAACGTCGGACTGCATTCGAGGTATCTTTTGCAGCCGAGCACCAATGCCGGACCGCTTCCGAGCTCCAACGCCGGAATATATCCGAGCTCCAACGCCGGAATATGTCCAAGCTCCAACGCCGGACTATATTCAAGCTCCAACGTCGGACTGTATCCGAGCTCCAACGTTGGACTGTATCCGAGCTCCAACACCGCACTATGTCCAAGCTCCAACGCCGACTGTATCCGAGGTGTCACAAATCACCTTGGTTCAAAAAAAAGTTGAAGGAGTTTAGCCGAGCTTAATGCCGAAAATGCCCTCCATGGAGCCAGCCACTAGCGCCCGAGCCAGCCACCACCCCGACTGCGGGCCGATTTTTTGTCAATATTTTTGATTGGTGCAATTTATTCTCTGCCGAGATATATAGCCGGTAGCCCTCAAGGTGTGTATCGGTCTAAAACCCGAGATGCACCTGAAGGATGACATAAGACCGCTGATCCCAATAGCCCCTGAGACTCAGGTTGATTCACAAAATCGGCCAAAGGATCAACTCCTAGCTCGGCAGAATACTTCTGGACACAAAAAGCGGTGTGCAAATTCCTCGAGACTCAGGTTGGGTGTGGCTGACCAACCTAAGGATCATAATCTCCTCGAAATCTATATTGCACTTTAAATTTTCTGCATTGGATTGTCAATGCAGTAGCCCCCGAGACACTCGTCGGGTGGCAACACCAGATCAGGGGATCGATACGCCCCTTTCAATATTAGTGAATGATAAGCCCGAAGCCCAGTAGCCCCCGAGCCTTAATGTGCGCATGGGTGGCCGAATTAAGGATAGATATCCAGAGTAAAACCACAAATTATGTGTAATGATTCTATGTATCCAAGTACTTTACATCATTAATGCTCGGATCCGCATTGTACAAAACTTTGTTGACCGACCATCAGCTTTAACCTCCTAGGCTAGAAGCCGGGGAGTGTTTGTCCTACTTTATCAAGCCGTTATAAGGGCAAAGATTTATGGAAAACAAGGCAATCCGGCGGTTTTATAAACAAAGGTACGCGGAGGGATATGTTATATTACTTAATGTAAGAAACATCTTCCAAGGAAAATAGTCCCGCTATCGGTTCCTTTCTTTGGGTCGTCATGAAACCTCACCTCCGATCAAATGGGAGGAAAATATTGAGGATTTTGTTTGAGGAAAGTTCCCGAACTCTGTGGTATTAATGAACCAATTTTTTTACTTCTGTCGTTGCCGACCAATGTGATCCTTTAAGATCGCTAGCTTTCGGCTTCACCTAGTCTGAGGTACTAACTTGGATGACCCGGTAGTAACAATCATAGAGGTGCTCCCTTTACCGCCTAGCCGAACAATCGGGAATGTAGGGGTAAGCATAGGAGCCAGGCAACCCAGCTTGGCAAAAATCTTAAGTCAAATTGATGCATATTTGGGGCTTTATAACGATGATTACAGAAGGCAGCCCTTGTATATTAAATACAAATGACGGTGATATGTTTATTTTGACTCCGTTGCGACCGTTTATCAGTTGAAAGTGGCCCATCGTCGGCTTCTACCCCTTTGTAGATACTACGCAGGGTGTCTCCGCAATAACAAGACAACCCTTAGCCGACGTCTCGGTGCCCGAAGGCAGTTGTGTTAGCGGAAACGAGGCAATCAAATATGCGGGCTTTATAACTTTCACTTAGTCATAGGAGCTTTAAACTGGGGGAGCTAGCTATGATCCCCGGTTAGTGTTCAGCGACATCCGAGGTCAAGTCGTGAACACTTCGGCCAATGTTATGAACGGCCTGTCATTTAACATAGTCATCGGATCGCTGACCAGTTTACGCTTATTGTGACAGTTAGTTTTTGGCTTTCTCCACTGAGGTGCTTAACCATGCGAGCTGGAAGCACAATCGCAGTGGTTCTCCCTTTGCACACCTAGCCGAACAAAGCAGAACATAGGAGGCAAGCACAGGAGCTGGGCAACCCAACTATTTGACCGAAGACACAATTTGAAACAAATGCATATTTAGCAATATCCGAGAATGTTTTTGCCGGATCTCTAAAGGAGTCTGGCGTTGCACAGCCAGACTTGTGCTGAAAACACACAAATAGTTTAAAAGTACCATAAGCTTGGAAAACCAAAAATCATCAGTAAAAACTTGACGTTCAAACAAGATCAAGTGTTCGGTGCCAATCCGAAGATTGGAAAAAAGAAAAAGTGTGCTTTTGCCGTGCTTTAACATGACACACTCGATCTCAACACTTCAGGCGGGCCAGCCTACGGCTTCGAGCTCCTTATCCCAAAGCGGAGTACTTCTTCGAGGCCAGTTTAGCGAACTAAACTCGAGCAGCTTTTTAGAGAGAAGACAGGCTATCCGGCTATTGACCATACACTCAAGTCGAAAAAGAAGCGGTAGAAAAAGACTTTGCAACGACCAAGAAGAAAACACATTTCCTATAAAACAACTCATATAAATTTTAAGAGCCCCCAAGTGACTTGGGAAAAATAATTTTATGTATAATGATTGTATGTACTGATGTACTTATATCATATCTGTGTTCACCCGAACTTTAAACGCGTCTTAACCGACCGTCGACTTCTCCCTCTTCTGTCAAGGACCGAAAAGTGTCATGTACTCCACCTGTCGAAAGCATAGACAGTGTTTCCGATAACCAGACACTCAGGCCATAAGGCTGTAACATACAAAGCGCACTGTGATGCCCTGAGACCGATGTGCCAGGTGTCCTCCGCTTATTTGCTGTTGTTGGCTTGTCATTTGCTTGCGTGTTGCATCTTATCATGTCATCATGTGCATTGCATCATCATGTTTTCAAAACTTGCATCCATCCCGGCCTCCTCGTTCTCTCCGTTGTCCGTTCTGAGCCCAGACACACTTGCACGCGCCCGCGGCATGTCTGAAATAGTATTTTATAAGTGGCCGGAAAATGTTCTCGGCATGGGATGAAAGTTGGCGTGTGGTCTAATTATAGTGTAGATAGACCGCATGTCAAGTTTCATCGCATTTGGAGTTCGTCTGATAGCCCAATCGTTAAACTATAGTGACAGTATAGCCGGTCTAACGTCGGACGTTTTCGGTCTCTGAAAACTGTTGCCGGGCTTTCCCTCTCTTTCCTCTCTAGACCGTCTACACAGACCACTACCTACCGTCAGGTCCAACCTAACCTCTCTCGTCAGCCCGCAGCCCCCCTCGCGCGCGTCCGAAAGTTGCCCGAACCCGACCCGAACTGTCGCCACCGTTGTGTCCGGATCATCCCCAAACATCTACAAAACATCTCCTTTTTCCTATTTGGTCTTCCTATCTTTTATTTCTCGACCGTCCGATAAAAATCGGAGGGACCAAATACCCTAACCAAAATCCTCGTTGCTATATAAATAGATGGAACCCTAGCCTTGTCCCATCCATCCACCGAATCCCTTAGCCGCCACCACCCGACAACCTCCCTCTTTTCCCTCGTGCAGCCAGTCAACTCTTTGCTTTCTTCCTTGGGATCGCTCCTGATCCAAAAAAATCCACCAACCAGATCCACCTTCCTTTCCTCCTGTAGCACTCAACTCCTCTCGATCCATGCCATGCCTGCGCCTCCCGAGAGAGCCCGTCGTCGCCCCGTTCACTGCTTCCCGGAGTTCTTCACCGCGAGGCCTTCTTTGAGCCATGGCGCGCCAAGGTCTTCGTCGTCTCGCCTCCCTCGCCTCGCTGCCTCATCGCCATGGTAACGGCAGCAGTGTGCAAGACCCGGCACCGCTCCTCCTCTACGCGCCTGACGCCATGGCTGATTCCCTCACCTCTCTCTCGTCTTTAGGGACCCCATGACACCGCCGCAGACCCGGCCATGGAGCCATGGATGCCGCCCTCTGCAGCTCCGTAGCCAAGATCGTGCGCCCTCCTCCTCGTGCGCCCCCTCCTCGACCCTGTGCCTCCTGCATCCCCGTCGTCCTTCGGCCCTGCAGCCGCCTTCGTCCGCAACCACAGGAGCAAGAGCTCCTACCACCGCGAGCGCCCGAGCCCCCGTCGCCAAATGCCACCGTGGACAGCCGCAGGAGCCCGGCTAGACCAAGCCGCAACTCCTCTGCTTCCTTCCATGCTATCCTTCTTCTTCTTCCTGCTGGAGCTCCTCCTCCCGAGCGCCTTGGCCAGAGCACCATCACCCATCAACGGCTTCGCCGGAGCAGCGCCGCTGCAATCATCCCTGCCTCGCCGCCTCCCCTTATTTCTCCTTCCTCCCTCTATTATCTCCTCCTCACGCAATTCTCTCCCTCACTCTGAACCTTGACAGGACAGGAGCCATGGCGCCCCGATAGGAGCAGCGCCCGCTCGGCCCGTCTGCGTTGACCCCCCTACATCCGCTCCATCCCTGCCGTCTCGCCAGAGTCCCCTGCCTCGCCGAACCCCGCTGCTGCTCTTCTTCCGACGAGCAGAGGACCGCGCCCGCTTCTGAGCCTCCCCGCTGTTCAGATCGAGCGAGAGGAGCAAGCCCGGTCCAGCCGCCTTCGTTGACCGCGTCCAGCTGCTCGGTCCGCCCGCGCAGCGCCTAGCCCAGCTTCATGCGGGCCTGCTGCTTCACCGACCTGGGCCAAGCCCATGGTGAGAACACCCCTGGCGCCCCACCCCTTTTTTCCTGTTGTTGGGCCAGCAGATCCGGCCCAGTATCTATTTTTTGGCTCTGCGAATTTAGCTAATTTCCAGGGAATTGCAGATTTACAGAAAACCCCCTAGCCTTCATGCATTTAATATCTCACAAACTAAGCATCACATGTAAAAACTTTGTATATGAAACTTGCTTAGAATTTTGTCTAGTTTAATAATATTCAACTTTCATTCACGTTTAAAATGTTTAAAATGTTGTTTGTTTAAGTTTTGCTCCTATGCCATGTTAAAATGCTTTATTTCATAACTTAATAACCGTAGCTCCAAATTTAACAAACTTTATATGTAAATGGGGTAGAATTTTGCCAAGTTTAACATGGTGGCATCATCTTGCATGTTTAACAACTATAAAATATTGTTTAGGGCAGAACAGTACCAAATCTATAATATGATCATGAGGATTTTTCTGGACTTGTTGTTTTGTTGTTCCGGCCTCATTTAAACTTGCCTAGATAGATAGTTTCATCATGATTCACCTCTTGCCATGCTAACAACATTGAATATTGTTGGGTACATAAACAAGATCGAACTAAATAACTTGATGTGGTGTTTCGTCAATATGCAACCTGTTGCATATTGAGCCCCACTTAATTTGTAGGGTTGTTTGTGCACTTTACCATGCCAAGCTTCATTAAACCCGACATGCATCATACTTGATTGTGCATCATGCCATGTTGTTGTAGTGGTTGTTTACTATGTTGTTTGCTTCTTTCCGGGTTACTTTTCTCGTGAGCTTCGGTTCCGTTCCGGAGTTGTGAGGATCCGTTCGACTTCGTCCGTGTGTCTTCTTCATGACTCGTTCTTCTTCCTTGCGGGATTTCAGGCAAGATGACCATACCCTCGAAATCACTTCTATCTTTGCTTGCTTAGTTGCTCGCTCTTTTGCTATGCCTATGCTGCGATACCTACCACTTGCTTATCATGCCTCCCATATTGTTGAACCAAGCCTCTAACCCACCTTGTCCTAGCAAACCGTTGTTTGGCTATGTTACCCGCTTGGCTCAGCCCCTCTTATAGCGTTGTTAGTTGCAGGTGAAGATTGAAGTTTGTTCCTTGTTGGAACATGGAGATGTTGTTCCTTGTTGGGACATGTTTACTTGTTGGGATATCACAATATATCTTATTTAATTAATGCATCTATATACTTGGTAAAGGGTGGAAGGCTCAGCCTTATGCCTGGTGTTTTGTTCCACTCTTGCCGCCCTAGTTTCCGTCATATCGGTGTTATGTTCTCGGATTTTGCGTTCCTTACGCGGTTGGGCTATTATGGGAACCCCTTGACAGTTCGCCTTGAATAAAACTTCTCCAGCAATGCCCAACATTGGTTTTACCATTCGCCACCTAGCCTCTTTTTCCCTTGGGTTTCGCGGACTCAAGGGTCATCATTATTTTAACCCCCCCCCCCCCCGGGGCCAATGCTCCTCTGAGTGTTGGTCCAAACTAGAGCCTTGTGCATCGCCCCCTCGGGGAAACTCGAGGTTTGGTTTTAGTTGTACGGATTGCTCATCTGAGTGTGCCCTAAGAACGAGATATGTGCAGCTCCTATCAGGATTTTTCGGCACATTCGGGCGGTGTTGCTGGATTTGTTTGAACTTGTCGAAGTTGTCTTGTAGAACCGGGATACCGAGTCTGATCGGAATGTCTCGGGAGAAGGTATATCCTTCGTTGACCGTGAGAGCTTGTCATGGGCAAGTTGGGACTCCCCTGCAGGGATTTGAACTTTCGAAAGCCGTGCTCACGGTTATGGGCAGATGGGAATTTGTTAACGTCCGGTTGTAGAAAACCTAAAGTTGACCGTAATTAAAATACATCAACCACGTGTGTAACCGTGATGCTCTCTTTCCGGCGGAGTCCAGGAAGTGAACACGGTGTTGGAGTTATGCTTGACGTAGGTTGTTCTAGGATCACCTCTTGATCATAGTTTCTCGACCGTGCTTTGCCTTCTCTTCTCGCTCTCTTTTGCGTATATGTTAGCCACCAAATATGCTAGCCGCTTGCTGCATGCTCCACCTCATACCCTTACTTTACCCATAAGCTTAAATAGTCTTGATCGCGAGGGTGTGAGATTGCTGAGTCCCCGTGACTCACAGATATTTCCAAAACCAGCTTGCAGGTGCCGTTGAACCGTGCAGATGACGCAACCAAGCTCAAGGAGGAGCTCGATGAAGATCTTGCCCTTTGTGTTGTTTCATTCTAGTTGATCAGTAGTGGAGCCCAGTTGGGGTCGATCGGGGATCTGTGTAGCATTTGGGGTAGTCTTCTTTTATTTTGGCTCCGTAGTCGGGCCCTGATTGTATTTGGATGATGTAGTGCTTTATTCATGTATTTGTGTGAAGTGGCAATTGTAAGCCAACTATGTATCTCTTTCCCTTATCTATTACATGGGTTGTGTGAATATTACCTCACTTGCGACATTGCTTTCAATGCGGTTATGCCTCTAAGTCGTGCTTCGACACGTGGGAGATATAGCCGCATCGAGGGCGTTATAAGTTGGTAATCAGAGCCTTCCCCAACCTTAGGAGCCCCCACTACTTGATCGAATTAGCGGACGAGTTGAGTCTAGAAAAATGTTTTGAGTCATTTAGGAATTATATATCGGAGAGTTAGGAATTCTTTTTACTCCCCAGTCCCTTCATCGCTCTGATAAGGCATCCTGACGTAGAGTTTTGACTTTTCTCTTCTCAAATTTCACGAATTTTTTTTTTAGGATCACGCGGGTATCTTGGAATCGTTCCGATGGTTTTGTGACGAGAACATTGTTCTTGGTGCCTCCTGACATTTAGGGGTTGTGGCAGTGTCCCGGGGAGTTGAGCTCTGAGGTGTTTTCGTCACAATTTTATCGTTGTAGTTCTGGAATACCTGAGTTTAGTTCGCCGACATCGAAAATCTCTTTTATGCAGTTGTTGGTGAGATAACCTCGACGCCACCCAGTACTGGGGCGGGAGTTCGGGAGTATTGCCATAACTCGTATAACAGATGCTTTTCGAAGGTTGAGGTAGACGATTTCCGAAGTTTTCTTGGTTATGTGTTGAAGGATGGATACAGCTGGATGTAGGATTTGTTAGTTTTGGGTGAGATATTATGCTTCCCCGGTATCCCCAACACCTGATTGCATAACCGGAAAGGTTCGGGAGTTTTATAGGTGGGAATTCAAGTAGCTCGTAGGATATCTTTCCGACAGACGTATGATACGAAATTGGGGTTCAACGTCTAGTGGTCCGCCTATTCACGGTCGGTTTTACAGTGGTCTCGTTGTGTCTTAAAGAGTCCTTGGCTATGCCGACTCGGGGACGCTTCGTATGTCATGTGCACTGCCTTGTACATGATGGTGCTGTACGATCGAGCCCGTGTAGGCCCCACCACGAAAACTTCGGACGAAATTTCTATCATATGTTTGTTCCGGCTTATTCTGCAAGCCAATCCTTTGTTTTGTTTTGAGTTGTGGTATTCGAGTTGCTCCGAAGTCAAATGTTGATTCCATCCCTTGTCTAAGTGGTGTTCTCATATTCCTATGTGAATACTAATCCTTCTTGATCATCGAGATTGTCTTGCCAATCCTTTTCAACCGGTGTGCTTCTCTTCAAGCGGATCCGTCCATTTTCAACATCTGCAAGATTCAATCTCAGCTTTCTCAACGATGTTTGTTTCATCCTTCCCAAGTTTCCTTTGTTTTCCCGCCCTCCCACCCCTTCTTCTTTAAGGACTCGGATTCCTTTTTCGAGTATCCATTTTATTGATGGAAGTCTCTCCATTCTTTTCTTTCAATGTTCTTATCCAGTGATTCTCATGAAGATACTAACGGAGCCTCAAGTTCATCATTATTTGCTCTTTTTCTTCTCCGGTGGATTCAATTCAAGCTTTATCGATCATATATTTTTCTCATTTCAATGCTTTTATTATGCCGGTGCACCTCATAATAATTCACTTCTCGCTATACATTTGTTTCGAAGTGTTCAAGATATCTCGAAGATTCGTGTTTCCACTCTGCTTTCGTAATCCTTTCAAGCTCTTTCGAGGTTGTTATCTCATTCTAGCCATTTAAATCTTACCGGTGCATTCTCTCTTTTAAATCGTTCTACGGTCTTTCTTTTGAGTGGGCCCTAACCCATAGGTCTTTTCCCAGGATCTTACCTGACTCTTCTAATTTTCCCGGAGCTATCCTAAATTCTTTTTGAAGTTTGATGTAAGAATGAATCATCATCAGTCAAATGTCTTTCCCCAGGATCTTTCAAACTCTTTTCATTGTTGGCTCAACCTCTTCGCTTTCATTCTCCCGGGGTCTCTCATCAATTATCATGGTGGTGTTTCTCGTCGTCATTCTCGGATTTTGAAGACCAAAGAAGATTTTTCTCTCAATCCGGCTACATTCTCTTCAAGATTCGTGATTCTAGCTTATTGTCATCCCCTCATAATTGTTTTGATTATGAGAATTCTTTTCACCCATCCAGAGTAATTCATGAGTCTTTTCAGTTTGTTTATCTGAAGCCCATCATTTCAGAAGACTTATTCATTCTCAGCCTTCAGCTATCATTCTCCAAATCTTACCGGTGCATCATTCAATATTCTCTAATCAGTTCGTGATCCCATTGTTCACTTGTATCTAAATTCGCTCAAGTATCCTCGTTAATTTCATAATTCTTCCCGGTGTTCCTTTATCTTTCCTTTGGTCATTTTAATTCTTACGTTGGTTCGTGCAAGATTCCTCTTCTTTCGTTATCATATCAATTCATTCATTGTTTCGATTCCACCGGTGTTTCGTTGAAGGAATTCTCTAGTTGGCGCGATATCTATCTTAATCCTTTCTTCGATAATAAGTAGTATGCCAAATCCATTGCTTGTCATCAATTTTAATTGATGAGGGATAAGCATAATGTAATTATTATTCTTGTTTCATCGAGTTTATTCAATTCCTGTTTTCCGGAGTGGTTCATCATATCAATTCTCGATTTCACTTGATTCATCTTTTCTTTTCCGGAGTTCCAAGTTTTCAACTTATCTCGTCGCAGAGCTTCATCCAATCATCGCAAGGCTTCACCTTGTGTTCTCTACTTATCTTTCCTTTCGTTTGATCATCCTTTCATTATCGGAGTTCTTTGAGAGTTTCTTCTTGATGGCTCATCAAAGACTGAATTCCTTCTCGAAGGGTTCATCAACATTCTTTTTAGAGGAGCTCAAGCATTCTTCATCTTGCTATCCGGAGTGCAATTCTTTCTTCCGTCATTGGAGGTGGTATTATGTCATTCTTGATAATTTTCCTTCGTGTTTCAGGATTTCACAAGTTATCAAGAATGAGATATTTTAAATCCATCAATCTCGTCATTGGAGTTATCTTGGTTTAGATTTCACCGAAAGCCTTCCATTGGGAATGTTGCTATTTATGGTGCTTATAAATGACCCAAGTTTTTCATTTATCCTTCCGGTGAAATAGTTTCTCGTCTCCTTGCTGATATCAATCCAATCTACTGGTTCCGTTAGTGGCAAAAATTTCACCTCATAGTTTTGAGATGTTTTTCCATAAGCCCACTACAAACTTATTCGTTTTGTTGTTGGTCTTTCCCAACAACTCCGATTTAACCTTCTTGGAAGGGTGCCTTCCAAGATCATTTGTGGCAGAAGTTGTCATTTTCTTCTCAATTCCTTCCTTTTCATTTATCTATCGTCTATTTCTTTCTTCCGGAGGCATTGTGATGTTGCTCTCTTCAACCTTCTTCTTGTTATTGTCAGGATCTTGTTCTTTTCATGTTTTATCCATTTAACCGGAGTGTGTGCCCGCTGCTCAAGTTCTTTCATTTTATCAAGCCTTGCATATCTTTCCAACCGGAGTGCTGTTTGAAGTTGTTCTTCCTTGTCTCTCTTTTCTAACGGAGTGTTTCAACTTTGTTCTTCTCCGTTGCTTTCTTTCTTTCAATTTTCTCAACCTTTTCAAGGTTCTTTGGTTTTGCTCGTTTGTCAAAGAAGCAACTTAGTTTTTACCTTCTCTCTTCCTCTTCCTTCTCCCTCCGGTGCCATTCTAGATCTCGGGACGAGATCCTCTCGTAGTGGTGGAGTGTTGTGACGCCCCGAGACCGATGTGTCAGGTGTCCTCCGCTTATTTGCTGTTGTTGGCTTGTCATTTGCTTGCGTGTTGCATCTTATCATGTCATCATGTGCATTGCATCATCATGTTTTCAAAACTTGCATCCGTCCCGGCCTCCTCGTTCTCTCCGTTGTCCGTTCTGAGACCAGACACACTTGCACGCGCCCGCGGCATGTCCGAAATAGTATTTTATAAGTGGCCGGAAAATGTTCTCGGAATGGGATGAAAGTTGGCGTGTGGTCTTATTATAGTGTAGATAGACCGCCTGTCAAGTTTCATCGCATTCGGAATTCGTCTGATAGCCCAATCGTTAAACTATAGCAGCAGTATAGCCAGTCTAACGTCGGACGTTTTCGGTCTCCGAAAACTGTTGCCGGGCTTTCCCTCTCTTTCCTCTCTAGACCGTCTACACAGCCCACTACCTACCGTCAAGTCCAACCTAACCTCTCTCATCAGCCCGCAGCCCCCCTCGCGCGCGTCCGAAAGTTACCCGAACCCAACCCGGACTGTCGCCACCATTGTGTCCGGATCATCCCCAAACATCTACAAAACATCTCCTTTTCCTATTTGGTCTTCCTATCTTTTATTTCTCGACCGTCCGATAAAAATTGGAGGGACCAAATACCCTAACCAAAATCCTCGTTGCTATATAAATAGATGGAAACCTAGCCTTGTCCCATCCATCCACCGAATCCCTCAGCCGCCGCCGCCCGACAACCTCCCTCTTTTTCCTCGCGCAGCCAGTCAACTCTCTGCTTTCTTCCTTGGGATCGCTCCCGATCCAAAAAAATCCACCAACCAGATCCACCTTCCTTTCCTCCTGTAGCACTCAACTCCTCTCGATCCATGCCATGCCTGCGCCTCCCGAGAGAGCCCATCTTCGCCCCGTTCACTGCTTCCCGGAGTTCTTCACCGCGAGGCCTTCTTCGAGCCATGGCGCGCCAAGGTCTTCGTCGTCTCACCTCCCTCGCCTCGCTGCCTCATCGCCACGGTAACGGCAGCAGTGTGCAAGACCCGGCACCACTCCTCCTCTACGCGCCCGACGCCATGGCTGATTCCCTCACCTCTCTCTCGTCTTTAGGGACCCCATGACACCGCCGCAGACCCGGCCATGGAGCCATGGATGCCGCCCTCTGCAGCTCCGTAGCCGAGATCGTGCACCCTCCTCCTCGTGCGCCCCCTCCTTGACCCTGTGCCTCCTGCATCCCCGTCGTCCTTCGGCCCTGCAGCCGCCTTCGTCCGCAACCACAGGAGCAAGAGCTCCTACCACCGCGAGCGCCCGAGCCCCCGTCGCCAAACGCCACCGTGGACAACCGCAGGAGCCCGACTGGACCAAGCCGCAACTCCTCTGCTTCCTTCCATGCTATCCTTCTTCTTCTTCCTGCTGGAGCTCCTCCTCCCGAGCGCCTTGGCCAGAGCACCATCACCCATCAACGGCTTTGCCGGAGCAGCGCCGCTGCAATCATCCCTGCCTCGCCGCCTCCCCTTATTTCTCCTTCCTCCCTCTATTATCTCCCCCTCACGCAATTCTCTCCCTCGCTCTGAACCTTGACAGGACAGGAGCCATGGCGCCCCGATAGGAGCAGCGCCCGCTCGGCCCGTCTGCGTTGACCCCCCTACATCCGCTCCATCCCTGTCGTCCCGCCAGAGTCCCCTGCCTCACCGAACCCCGCTGCTGCTCTGCTTCCGACGAGCAAAGGACCGCACCCGCTTCTGAGCCTCCCCGCTGTTCAGATCGAGCGAGAGGAGCAAGCCCGATCCAGCCGCCTTCGTTGACCGCGTCCAGCTGCTCGGTCCGCCAGCGCAGCGCCTAGCCCAGCTTCATGCGGGCCTGCTGCTTCACCGACCTGGGCCAAGCCCATGGTGAGAACACCCCTGGCGCCCCACCCCTTTTTTCTTGTTGTTGGGCCAGCAGATCCGGCCCAGTATCTATTTTTTTGGCTCTGCGAATTTAGCTAATTTCCAGGGAATTGCAGATTTACAGAAAACCCCATAGCCTTCATGCATTTAATATCTCACAAACTAAGCATCACATGTAAAAACTTTGTATATGAAACTTGCTCAGAATTTTGTCTAGTTTAATAATATTCAACTTTCATTCACGTTTAAAATGTTTAAAATGTTGTTTGTTTAAGTTTTGCTCCTATGCCATGCTAAAATGCTTTATTTCATAACTTAATAACCGTAGCTCCAAATTTAACAAACTTTATATGTAAATGGGGTAGAATTTTGCCAAGTTTAACATGGTGGCATCATCTTGCATGTTTAACAACTCTAAAATATTGTTTAGGGCAGAACAGTACCAAATCTATAATATGATCATGAGGATTTTTCTGGACTTGTTGTTTTGTTGTTCCGGCCTCATTTAAACTTGCCTAGATAGATAGTTTCATCATGATTCACCTCTTGCCATGCTAACAACATTGAATATTGTTGGGTACATAAACAAGATCGAACTAAATAACTTGATGTGGTGCTTCGTCAATATGCAACCCGTTGCATATTGAGCCCCACTTAATTTGTAGGGTTGTTTGTGCACGTTACCATGTCATGCTTCATTAAACCGGACATGCATCATACTTGATTGTGCATCATGCCATGTTGTTGTAGTGGTTGTTTACTATGTTGTTTGCTTCTTTCCGGGTTGCCTTTCTCGTGAGCTTCGGTTCCGTTCCGGAGTTGTGAGGATCCGTTCGACTTCGTCTGTGTGTCTTCTTCATGACTCGTTCTTCTTCCTTGCAGGATTTCAGGCAAGATGACCATACCCTCGAAATCACTTCTATCTTTGCTTTCTTAGTTGCTCGCTCTTTTGCTATGCCTATGCGGCGATACCTACCACTTGCTTATCATGCCTCCCATATTGCTGAACCAAGCCTCTAACCCACCTTGTCCTAGCAAACCGTTGTTTGGCTATGTTACCACTTGGCTCAGCCCCTCTTATAGCGTTGTTAGTTGCAGGTGAAGATTGAAGTTTGTTCCTTGTTGGAACATGGAGATGTTGTTCCTTGTTGGGACATGTTTACTTGTTGGGATATCACAATATATCTTATTTAATTAATGCATCTATATACTTGGTAAAGGGTGGAAGGCTCGACCTTATGCCTGGTGTTTTGTTCCACTCTTGCCGCCCTAGTTTCCGTCATATCGGTGTTATGTTCCCGGATTTTGCGTTCCTTATGCGGTTGGGCTATTATGGGAACCCCTTGACAGTTCACCTTGAATAAAACTCCTCCAGCAATGCCCAACATTGGTTTTACCATTCGCCACCTAGCATCTTTTTCCCTTGGGTTTCGCGGACTCAAGGGTCATCATTATTTTAACCCCCCCGGGCCATTGCTCCTCTGAGTGTTGGTCCAAACTAGAGCCCTGTGCAGCGCCCCCTCGGGGAAACTCGAGGTTTGGTTTTAGTTGTACGGATTGCTCATCTGAGTGTGCCCTAAGAACGAGATATGTGCAGCTCCTATCAGGATTTGTCGGCACATTCGGGCGGTGTTGCTGGATTTGTTTTAACTTGTCGAAGTTGTCTTGTAGAACCGGGATACCGAGTCTGATCGGAATGTCTTGGGAGAAGGTATATCCTTCGTTGACCGTGAGAACTTGTCATGGGCTAAGTTGGGACTCCCCTGCAGGGATTTGAACTTTCGAAAGCCGTGCCCGCGGTTATGGGCAGATGGGAATTTGTTAACGTCCGGTTGTAGAAAACCTAAAGTTGACCTTAATTAAAATACATCAACCGCGTGTGTAACCGTGATGGTCTCTTTCCGGCGGAGTCCGGGAAGTGAACACGGTGTTGGAGTTATGCTTGACGTAGGTTGTTCTAGGATCACCTCTTGATCATAGTTTCTCGACCGTGCTTTGCCTTCTCTTCTCGCTCTCTTTTGCGTATATGTTAGCCACCAAATATGCCAGTCGCTTGCTGCAGCTCCACCTCATACCCTTACTTTACCCATAAGCTTAAATAGTGTTGATCGCGAGGGTGTGAGATTGTTGAGTCCCCGTGACTCACAGATATTTCCAAAACCAGCTTGTAGGTGCCGTTGAACCATCAAGATGACGCAACCAAGCTCAAGGAGGAGCTCGATGAAGATCTTGCCCTTTGTGTTGTTTCGTTCTAGTTGATCAGTAGTGGAGCCCAGTTGGGGTCGATCGGGGATCTGTGTAGCATTTGGGGTAGTCTTCTTTTATTTTGGCTCCGTAGTCGGGCCCTGATTGTATTTGGATGATGTAACGCTTTATTCATGTATTTGTGTGAAGTGGCGATTGTAAGCCAACTATGTATCTCTTTCCTTTATGTATTACATGGGTTGTGTGAAGATTACCTCACTTGCGACATTGCTTTCAATGTGGTTATGCCTCTAAGTCGTGCTTCGACACGTGGGAGATATAGCCACATCGAGGGCGTTACACGCGCTCAGGGAACTTATGCTATATTACCGACGAAGTGTAAGAAGCATCTTCGAAGAAAATAGTACCTCCACCGATACCTTTCTTCGGTTGCTCATTGTTACTATGAGACTTGTGCAATAGATTTTTTGTACTCATGAGTTCCGTTGTGTGTCGACCATTATTGAAAACAATTAGAGCGCTAGCTTTCAGCTTCACCCAGTCCGAGGTACTAACTCGGATGACCCAGTAGTAACAATCGCAGAGGTGCTCCCTTTACCGCCTAGCCGAACAATCGGGAACGTAGGGGTAAGCACAGGAGCCAGGCAACCCAGCTTGTGAAACACTTAAGTCAACATGGTGCATATTGTGGCGTAATACACGAACAAGGAACGAAGCCGTACAAGTATAATCATATGCAAGAGGAAAGGCTTCATAAAGGAAGCCCCCAAGTAAATGGGGTATTTGAATTTGCTTGCAACAAACAATATTTTGTCAAAGAAAGTTTTTCGCAGATGACTTTTTGTCAAAAAATCATAATGCTTGGTCGAACCAAACAAAATTTAAAACTAAAGGTTTTTAAGTATGGAAGCGACTTAGATGGTTAATGTGCTCGGTGTCGATGCACGGCCCGAGCTTACGGCGGAACAAGGTCCCAGCCCCCAAGCCGATCCCGAGGTGGCGGAGCGAAGATCTCGGCACTCCGAAGTGGCGACATAGCATGGCCAATGCAGGCCGGCAGTGTGACGCCGAAGTCTCGGGCGTGGCTTAATGAAGTAATGACGAAGCCCTCGGTCCAGCCGACGTGACGTGGTACGTCGGTACGCCGAGGTGACAGCGCTGCCCGACCCGGATCCTTTACCTGTGCATAGAAAATAGTGTGAGCCGGAGATAATAGGAATAATAAAAAAAATGTTGCATAATTAATGATTTACGCAAAGTGAGTAATAAAAGAAATATGGCCCGTGTGCCGAACACTCGATGAGGTAGAGCTCTCTCAGCGATGCCGAAGTCCCCGAGGCAACCGAACATGTCGGTATGGCGATTCGACCAACAAGGGGATCACGCGAGCCGACAACGACGTCGGCTTGCCAAAGCGACTGCGTGATGCAGTCGAAGTCAGTCACCTACACACATAAAATAGTGCGGTCCAAAAAGCATAATTGCTTTTCGCAAAAATAATTTATTAAAAGAGATGTGGCCTGGCGCCGAAGTCATGTCGATGCAGGGTGTCGGCATGATGGGGTGAAGGCATGGCCAAGCCTGAATTCACAGGCCGGTCTGAGTTCCGGATGCGGCATTCACCGAACTGTATACGGAAACTGACCGAACCACCATGCGGCCATTGTTAATGCGACCACCATTTGATAGACCTATGTACAGATGATGAAACAAACCAAAGTAATAATTCCTTGGGAAAAATAAACCCAAGCAAGAAAAAAATACTATGATTAATAGCACCTGGTTTATCTGTTGTAGTGATCTGAAAAAAGGTTACTCCCAAAATTGGTACTCGATCCGCACACCCATTGCCTGATGGGCTATAAAGCGACGGCATGGCGATGCTGGCAAAGGTGGGCTTGCCGAGGCAAAGCCCCTGGTCCAGCTAACGTGACGAAGCTGGTCGGCTGGTGACGCCGAAGTCACCGGAGTATGTTTATGAAGAAATAGCAAAGTCCCCAGTCTAGCTGAGATAACGGAGCGGGTCAGTAAGGAGATGTTGTAGCTTCCATGTCATCCGAGGTGTTGAAGCAGTTCGGCATGATGGGCATCGGCTTGAAAAAGCAACAGTGCGGCCATGCCGACGCTGGTCATAACTTGTGACACGGCCAATGCCGGATTGATGAAGTGACCGAGCAGCGATGTCGGCGCGCCTAACCCATGCAATCTGTGGGGCGATGGTGTTGGTGATGATTTATCCTTCGCGATGCCGAACTCTTGTTCGGCTTGCCGAGCTGATGATCCAAGGTTAGGCTCGGCTCGATGAAGCGACGATCTGTCTAGCACAAGTCGGTAGACGTGGAGCAGTGTTATCGGACTAGCGTGACACTAGCGCGATGGTGAAGAGTGCCTCAAAGAAGGCTTAAAATTTTATGGGCACGTGTTAAAAACAACACACGATACCATAGAAGAAAATTCCTTTAAAAAGGTTGTCCAATATCACGTTCATAAAGAAACATGAATTCTGGCCGGATCCGTATTCGCGCAGAAAACAGATCTGAAAAGTGATACACTAATTGGAAGGTTCCCGGAGTTTGGACGGTCGGATCGAGCTGAAATTTTGAGGGTGGTAGATATAGGAATTCCGCAGCCGATCAACGGTTGGATCTTCCAAAGGACGTCCGAGCTAGGTGCTGGAGACCACGCCCTAAACTCGTCCAGATTCCCGTCCAGATTTGACGGGGCTCCGGTATATCGTAGATTGCCGGAGATTCCTCGATCGGAACTTGACAAGATTTTTACATGGTTGTTGTAGACTCAATTCCGCACAATTCCACCAAAGGAATCGTCAAAGCGATGCTCGAGAAGATGGTGGCAGCAAATACAAGTTCGCTATTCGGAAAAACAGCACGGTCGCCCGAGGGCAATATTGACGTTGAGCCCCCGAGCTTCATGGATGATTCCTCCATGATCTTGATAGAGATCGGAGTTGATATTGATGAAGGCCCCCGTCCGAAAACGACGATCGGAGATGGGGCGCGGTCCTCGGTCGAGCCAAGGTGACCAGTCGAGCCGACAACGAAGATGCCGGCGTCACAGTTGATCTGCGGGTGAGCCATTGATCCTTTGCCGATCACATAGCGGAAATCTCAATAAAAGCACCATTGTCGGTGTCAAAACCTGCATATCTCGGGTAGAGGGTCCCAAACTATGCATCTAAGGATCGATGGTAACAGGAGACATGGGACACGATGTTTACCCAGGTTCGGGCCCTCTTGATGGAGGTAATACCCTACTTCCTGCTTGATTGACTTTGATGAGTATAGGGGTTACAAGAGTTGATCTACCTCGAGATCATATGTTGTGGTCTAAACCCTATATATATGATGAGTAATGTCATAATGATCTATTGACTAGCCTGGCCTCGGCTTATATAACATACCAGAGGCCTGGGATAACAAGAGTCCTAGTCGAATACGTCGGTGGAGAGGAGTCCTTGTCTTGATCACCAAGTCTTGTGGAATCTTCCTCATATATGTCTTCGGCTGTCCGAACTGTCCCATGAGCATACGGCCATGGGGGTCCTCGGCCCAATCCAACTGATTGGGAGACGACGTGATGAGTACCCCATAGTCCAGGACACCGTCACCCCGCCCCCTACATTATGACAAGTATTTAGCCCTGAGCTGCAAAAGCCACACATTAGCCCAAATTATAATCAGTGTTCTACATTATGATATCTTCTTCAAGTATCCGTATCCACTTTTTTATAATGAATTATGATCTCTATTCATCTTTTACACCTTCACGATCCTCTTCTCTTTGTAGCTAGCTAGCGCTAACTTTCTACCGTGCATGCACACGCCCGCCCCCTCTCACCCTCCCTCAGCATCCCCTCCATCGTGCACGTTCATTATTTCTCTTTAGGTCGTTCACCCGCGGTGTGTGTAGGCCCCCCGGCGCCTTCTTTCCGTCACACCAGTCGATATACCTCTCTAGCCAAGTGTGCCTACCACAAACACATACTTCCCCTCTTCTCTTCTCACCGTCCATGCCCCCCTGTGTCCAATACGGTTCCATGCAGGTGCAAACTATCGCCCCTCTTTTCATCGATCTCATACTTGCACACTCCTCCCCCTCGTAGGCCTCTTGCACCACCTCCTAGTCGCACCCCTCTCCCACTGTCTGTCTCTCCGGACCTTATTTGCTTCTAACACATGCATGCATGTATACGTACCGACCTCCCTACATATAGCCAGGTCGACTATAATTCGTTTTCCCCACGCACCGATAGAGTTACCTCACTAGTTATGTCTCTCCCTTTCTTGGACTCATGACGGTTGATCTTCCTATGTAGTTATGTATGCTTACCACAACCATATCGTCTTCCCTCATCATCCTTGCATACCTCCTGACCCGTCTCTCACACGCACGTGCATAGACAGACAGACATCACTGGCCCTCTCTTATGGATATTGCACTCGTACCCTCCGTTTGTCTAGCAGGCCTCTCCCACCATTTGTGAGATGCCACTACACCACCAACCCTCTGACACTCTACCTTTGTCTTCCTCCCAACCTTATTCCTCTGCTACACATATGCATGGATGCCGATCGATCTCCCTCAATACATAGCTAGGTCTATCACCTTCTCCACACATATACTAGTCGATCTACCTCTCTATAGTTAGGTCTCTGCCCCCTCCCCCCCCACACTCACCGATAGTCGCATGTTGTAGGTAGGTATCCATGCCACAGAGAAAAACTGCACCTTTGCACTCTCAAATTCCAGTAGGCCAGCCGCCCTATATCTTTGACGTGGGCAAACACAAATTCGATGGAACTCTTTATCGATCGCGCAGCCACACACTTCATCCCTGTTTTCGGTTCTATCAATATCTCACACCGATGATCCCTCCACTCTCTTCTCGTGGATCACTCCCTCTATATATGATATATCCATGACTCTGTTTCACACACATTGCATATGTTACATTTTTTTGAGATATCATTGACACATTGCCTCTGTTTTGCACAAACCGTCTCTCTCACACCCACGCACGTACGTACCTGCACCTAAAGAAGAGGTGCATGCAGGACGCACGTACTCACGTCTCGTTCCCGACCACACCCGCGCGGATACACGGTGGAGTTCGTTTCTGTACAAAAAGGCGGCCCACGTGATAATTTGACGCGTGTAGCGGTTGTTTACTCGAAGGAGGTTCGGGTACCACGCCTAGACAGAACAATGTTCGAATTGACGCATTAGTATTAACTAAAGTTATATATTCCTCAATGGCATGTACAGAATATAAAACGATTGTCGTGGGGAAAATGGAAAAATCCGCTCCACTATATACAATGGAGCCTGCCTGCCGGGGTTTGTCTCTCGTCACACCATCTCACGCAAGGCGGTGGTGGCCTCTCTCTCTCTCTCTCTATCACCGTTGGTTAGTGATCCGGTCGCATCCCGTCCGCCAGCGGAAAGGGAGGATGTGCATCAGTTCTCCGTTCGACGGCGTTGAGGCATCATGTCCCGATCTGCGGTACCCATCGTTCACTCTGACCAAGCTCCAGCGCAGTAGGGCCTTCGCCACTTGCTCGTTGCCGCAGTATGGGCAGATCCCGGCCACCGGCACCCTCCTAGTAACATCCCGACGACCCTCAGGTACAGCTTCCTCCGGCCTTGCTCCATTGCCCATCTTCCCGCGTTGCTGCATGTGGATCGTCTTTAGTTGTTTGCTTAAAATGTATCTCAACCGGCGTACTTTCCATCTTTCAATCTCGTCCTCAAACCATTTTTGATAAACCACCATGCTGCTATCTTTCCCTTATACATGGAATATGCTTCTTTTTTGTCGGCGTATGTGTCTTCAACTCGTGTTATTGGGCAGTAATTGTTTCCTTTCTACCTCCTTTTGCAAACAGGGCTATCCATTTCACCTCGTTGCTATTGCGACCTTTTGGTGAACTACACAAATCACTTTTTTCTTAAGAGTGTTTTGTGCAGTTCCGCCAAAATGTCACACGGGCAACGATTTTACATTTCTGTGGGACTGCAGAAAGGGAGATTGGTTTTGCTATCCTCCTCATCCAACTCCGTGCCTAATCTTCTCCAACAAGTAGTTAGTTGTCACATCCCTAGTCTGGTATGACCTAGACTAGCTAGTCATGTGAGCATCATGTTTAAATTCAATTTAATTTTGAATTGGGGATATGTGAAAGCCTGAGAAATGATTTTGAAAATGACCAATATAAAAATTGCTCCAAATAGGTCCAAGAAAATGTTCATGTTTCTCTCTCAAAATATTGGTTAGAGGTAAAATTCAAACCAATATTTTTAGGAGCTGATAAATATTATTTTGGCCATTTGGAACAAATGCAATAATTATTTGCATTGGATTTATATTTTTTATATATTCAAATATGCTCCAATAACTCTGGAAACTTGTGAGGGGCTTTGCAATAATCCCTTAAGTCCCTACAAAAAGTTTCGGAATTTTATTAAATGTTTAGTGCCTAAACTTGAATCAAAACAAATGTCAGAAAAGAAAAACAAAAAAATAAGAAAAGGAAACTTACCTGGGCCTCTTACCTGGCAGCCCAGCAACCGGCCCAGCCGACTGGCACTGCCAGTTGTCATCTCCATCGCGCCAGGAGGATGCCGAGCACACGCTTGCCACACGCGGCCACACGCCCGGCCACCTCCTGCCTCGCTGTTTCCTCCCACGGCTCCCTGAAGGCGCCACGCACCCCCAGTCCCTCTCACTCTCTCTCTCTCGCTGGACCGAACGTGCCCGTCACCGCCGCTCGCTGTTGTCGTAGCCACCGCCTCCCCCTCGCCCTCTCTTCGTGTTCGAGAGCTCCGCTTCGTCGCCTGCATCGTCCTCGATGAGCCAAGCAACCAGGGACGCGCCATAATGCCGCCATTGCTATCGTCTTCACCTCCAGCCGCCCGAGATCATCATTGTTGTTCTACCCGTGTTGGACCTCCCCTAAGCTCGCTGACGCCTCCGTCGGATCCGCTGTGAGCCCCTCCATCGTTCCCCCCCTCTTTGTTTCATCGTTCGCGCGTCGTAGCTAGGTCAGCTGCCGAGGCCGAGACCTCGCCACCGCCGGCCATGTTGCCGTCGTTGCTCTAGCCACCACAGCTCGCGCCCACGCATGCCATCGCGCTTAGCAGCCTCCCAGAAGGCCAACGCCGCCGCCCGCAGCTCCTGCCGTGCACCACAGCACCGCGCGCTGATACGTCTCCATCGTGTCTATAATTTTTCATTGTTTCATGCCAATATTATACAACTTTTACATACTTTTGGCAACTTTTTATATGATATTGGACTAACCTATTGATCCAGTGCCAGTGCCAGTTCCTGTTTTTTGCATGATTTTTGTACCGCAGAGTATCCATATCAAACGAAGTCCAAATGCAATAAAATTTCCCGGAGAATTATTATGGAATATATGTGATTTTTAGGAGGTGGAATCAACGCAAACGGGGGCCCACAGAGCCCACAGCCCACCAGGGCGCGCCAGACACCCCTGGCGCGCCTAGGTGTCTTGTGCCCTCCTTGAACTTCGATTGGAGCTCTACTTCGGGTGCAAGGAAGCTTATATCCGGAAAAAATCATGTTAACATCTTGCACAATCGGAGTTACAGATCTCCCGGAATATAAGAAACGGTTTTCGGTCAGATCTGGGGAACACGAAACAGAAGAGAACAGAGATGGAGATCCAATCTCGGAGGGGCTCCCGCTCCTCCGACGCCATGGAGACCAAGGACCAGAGGGGAAACTCTCCTCCCATCTAGGGGAGGCCAAGGAAGAAGAAGAAGGAGGAGGAGGGAGGCTCTCTCCCCCTCGCTTCCGGTGGCGCCGGAGTGCCGCCGGGGCAACGATCTACATCAACAATCTTGCTACCGTCAACACCAACTTTCTCCCCCTCTATGCAGCAGTGTAACACCTCTTTTCCCCCGCTGTAATCTCTACTTAAACATGGTGCTCAGCTCCATATATTATTTCCCAATGATCTATGGTTATCCTATGATGTTTGAGTAGATCCGTTTTGTCCTATGGGTTAATCGTGATCTTGGTTGGTATAATTGTATATTTTATTTATGGTGTTGCCCTATGGTGCCCTCCATTCTCGTGCAAATGTGAGGGGCCCCCGCTGTAGGGTGTTGCAATATGTTCATGATTTGCTTATGGTGGGTTGCGAGAGTGACAGAAACTTAAACCCGAGTAGGTGGGTTATGGCGTATGGGAGTAAAGAAGACTTGATACTTAATGCTATGGTTGGGTTTCACGACCTTAATGATCTTTAGTAGTTGTAGATGCTTTCTAGAGTTCCAATCATAAGTGCATATGATCCAAGTAGAGAAAGTATGTTAGCTCATGCCTCTCCCTCATATAAAATTACAAGAATGATTACCAGTACTTGTTATCGATTGCCTAGGGACAAATAACTTCCTTGTTGACACAAACCCTTTTACTAAACACCTAACTTTTATTATCTTGCAAAGTACTTCTAGTTTTATTCTTGCAAAGTAGTTCTAGCATCACACCTACAAAATAGTTTCATACCTGTTTCTGATAAAGCAAACATCAAGTATGCGTAGAGTTCTATCGGTGGTCAATAGAACTTGAGGGAATATTTGTTCTGCCTTTAGCTCCTCGTTGGGTTCGACACTCTTATCTATCAAAGAAGGCTATAGACGATCCCCTATACTTGTGGGTTATCAAGACTTTTTTCTGGCACCGTTGTCGGGGAGCAATAGCGTGGGTTGAATATTCTCGTGTGTGCTCGTTTGCTTTATCACTAAGTAATTTTTATTTTTTATTTTGTGCTCTTGTTTTCTATCTTTATTTATGGGTAGGAAACGCAAAATACCAAAAAAAATTAGTTGTACCTACTAAACCAATGGTTGAAGAACCACCCAAAATCTATCATACTACTAAAGCTTTTTACTTGGATCATCTTCGATCCATTTGTGCTCGTGCTGAAAACCCAACTAGCTTAGTTGAGGGAAATCATTAGATGAGCATGCTTGTTTTGTGCGACATTGTTTATCTGAAAAAGGGAAACTTTTACAGCATCAAATTAATACTATGCAATGCTATGCTTGGAATTTATGTGAATTATATGATGTTACTTGTTGTTCTGAAGACCCTAAGAAACACCTTCCCTACCAATGTGAGTTTATTGATAATGGAATCGTATCTTCTTATGCCAGAGGTGTTTATAATTACTTTGATATTGAACAAATTGAAGAATTTGTTGCTTTTAAGGGTGCTTATGAAATTGCTTCTTTGATTGAAAAGTATGATGCTACTCTTTACAAATCTGAAAATTTTGCTATACTTAAATATTGTTATGATAACTATGCTTCTAATGCCTATGTCAAACCATATATTGAGGACTCCTCCGCTATCCAAGAAGAGACTAATATTTTGCAGGAGTCTATGGAAGAAGAAATTGATGAAACTGTGAGCTCATTGGATGAAAAAGATGAGGAGGAGAGCGAAGAACAAACGGAGGAAGAACGGACTAGCTACCCATGCCCACCTTCTAATGAGAGTAACCCTTCAACTCATACATTATTTAATGCCCCTTTGTTCTTACCGAAGGATGATTTCTATGATAATTGTTGTGATCCCGTTGATTCATTTGAAATATCCCTTTTTGATGAACTTGATGCTTGCTATGCTTGTGGCCAAGATGCCAATATGAATGATGCTTATGGAGATGAACTTGCTATTGTTCCTTATGTTAAACATGAAATTTTTGCTATTGCACCCCCACATGATAGTCCTATTATCTTTTTGAATTCTCCAAACTACACTATATCGGAGAAGTTTGCACTTATTAAGGACTATATTGATGGGTTGCCTTTTACCGTTTCACATGATGATTTTGATGAATATAATATGCATGTGCTTGCTGCTCCTACTGGCAATTATTATGAGAGAGGAACTACATCTCCGCTTCTCTATGTTTCCAACATGATAAAATTGCAAGAAACTGCTTATGCTATGTATTGGCCTTTACTTGTTGTGCATGAATTGTTCTTGTATGACATGCCAATGCATAGGAAGAGAGTTTGACTTCGTCATTGCATGATATATGTTGCTTTGTGCTCATTACTAAATGCCAAATCATTATTAATTAAAATTGGCTTTGATATACCTGTTGGGGAACGTGGTAATTTCAAAAAAATCCTACGCACACGCAAGATCATGGTGATGCATAGCAACGAGAGGGGAGAGTGTGATCTACGTACCTTTGTAGACCGACAGCGGAAGCGTTAGCACAACGCGGTTGATGTAGTCGTACGTCTTCATGGCCCGACCGATCAAGCACCGAAACTATGGCACCTCCGAGTTTTAGCACACGTTCAGCTCGATGACGATCCCCGGACTCCGATCCAGCAAAGTGTCGGGGAAGAGTTCCGTCAGCATGACGGCGTGGTGACGATCTTGATGTTCAACTGTCACAGGGCTTCGCCTAAGCACCACTACAATATTATCGAGGTATATGGTGGAAGGGGGCACCGCACATGGCTAAGAAAACGATCACGAGGATCAACTTGTGTGTCTATGGGGTGCCCCCTGCCCCCGTATATAAAGGAGCAAGGGGGAGGCCGGCCGGCCCTTGTGGGCGCGCCAAGGAGGAGTAGGATTCCTACTCCTAGTTGGAGTAGGTTTCCACCTTTCCTAGTCCAACTAGGAGAAGGGGGGAAAGGGGGGAAGAGGGGAAGGAAGGAAGAGAGGGGCCTCGCCCCAAACCCCTTGTCCAATTCGGACTGGGCTTGGGAGGGGCGCGCGCCACCTCCTGGTTCTTTCCACTAAGACCCATTAAGGCCCATTGCTTCTTCCTCGTATTCCCGTAACTCCCCGGTACCTCCGAAAATACCCGAATCACTCGGAACCGTTCCGATGTCCGAATATAGTCGTCCAATATATCGATCTTTACGTCTCGGCCATTTCGAGACTCCTCGTCATGTCCCCGATCTCATCCGGGACTCCGAACTCCTTCGGTACATCAAAACTCATAAACTCATAATATAACTGTCATCGAAACCTTAAGCGTGCGGACCCTCCGGGTTCGAGAACAATGTAGACATGACCGAGACACGTCTCCGGTCAATAACCAATAGCGGAACCTGGATGCTCATATTGGCTCCCACATATTCTACGAAGATCTTTATCGGTCAGACCGCATAACAACATATGTTGTTCCCTTTGTCATCGGTATGTTACTGGCCCGAGATTCGATCGTCGGTACCTCAATACCTAGTTCAATCTCGTTACCGGCAAGTGAAGGATCTAGAAGTAGATGTGTCTAGAGGGGGGTGATTAGACACTTAGTGCTAAAGTTGCAATTTTTAGGCCTTTTTGGTTTGAGTGGAGTTTTAGGCACAATTTCAACATACACAATACATATCAAGCAAGCATGCAAAGAGTATATGAGCAGCGGAATGTAAAGCATGCAACTTGCAAGAATGTAAAGGGAAGGGTTTGGAGAATTCAAACGCAATTGGAGACACGGATGTTTTTCCCGTGGTTCGTATAGGTGGTGCTATCCTACATCCACGTTGATGGAGACTTCAACCCACGAAGGGTAACGGTTGTGCGAGTCCACGGAGGGCTCCACCCACAAAGGGTAACGGTTGCGCGAGTCCACGGAGGGCTCCACCCACGAAGGGTCCACGAAGAAGCAACCATCCACAAGGGGTCCACGAAGAAGCAACCTTGTCTATCCCACCATGGCCATCGCTGTAACATCCCAAAATTCTAAATTTTGGAATGTTATAATAAATAGATAGATTTGATTGACTGTTTGATTGATTGACTGAAAGTGGGTGAAATTCGAAACTTTTGAAAGTTAAATGAGAGGGAATAAAAGGACTTTGCCAAACTTTCATATTTGCTTTCTGATCTCCATGAATTCAAATTCTTTTCAAATACAAAACCCTTGAGCGAAGATGATATGACTTCTTCCATTTAAAATTAAATGAAAGAGTATTTGCAAATAATTGAATTTCATTTGGAAATATTTTCAATTCATAAACTTTAAGCAACTCAAGGACCCACGGAGAGAGTTGGGGATTTCGTTATTTACATATTTGAGTTTTCTCAAATTTTGTAAACAGGATCATTTGATTTTATTTATTTTATCATCAATTATTTCTATTAAAAAAATATGAGAGAGGGAATAAAATGACTTTCCCAAAATATAGAAATATTGAGGATTTAATAAAAAAATCAAATAAGATTTATTTCGGAGTTTTTCGGTATTTTTATTTGAATTTATGAACAATGCGTGTTTTTCAAAGTTGTAGTTTGGGCCCAGATAAATGCTCACTTTATCGGGCTTGATTTTAGAAACCCAGGAAAATTTATTTGGTGATTTTTGGAGTCCGTTTAGTATTTCTTTTTATTTTTCTTCCGAGCGTATTTATAAAAAAAAAAGCGAAACCGACCTTGGGCCGTACCCGAGCCCCCAGCCCACAACAGCCCTGCGCCCGATCCGCCGCCGCCGCCCGAGCAGCGCGCCGCCCGAGGTTCGCCGCCACCTCGACTTCCGTGCCGGAAAAAAAAATTAAAAAAAAAATTCTTTTTCGCCGGTTTTATTTTCGAATTTTTTTATTTTTTTTATTTTTTTATTTTTTTCGAATTAGGTTAATTAACGATTAATCTGTTCGTCGTTTTTCTTTTTCGTCGGATTTTCCGCGGTTATTTTCTGATCGCGATTTCTGATCCGATTTTCGTTTTAGTATAACTTTTCACTCGTTTATCGGAATCAGGCGATTCAAGCGCCTGGAGTTTCGTCTCGAAACCCTCTTTTCGAATAATCAACTTAAACAAGTTTTTGCTACTGTAAAATTTGACTTAGATCCAGAATACTAGAACGAAGTTGTTTTCTTTCGCCGTTTGATTTCTTTTGCTACGTTCGATTTGATTCTTTTTGCAAACCAGGGTTCTTAAGTTGAACTTTCTGGTTAGATCTTCTATTTGAGTTTTACCTGTGCATTAGATGAGTACTTATTGTATGCTTGTTTTTTGTCTGTGATAGAATACCCGGAGTGCGCCGCTTGTTACTTTGAATCTCTAGGTTTCACGGATCATCAGCAAGGCAAGTTCACACTTTGATCATACCTTTTCTACAACCCAGTTTTATTGCATTAGATCAATCCTCACACATTGCATGATTAGGATCTAATTAAATTGTGGGATGGGAAGTAGATGAGGTAGTACCTATTACCTGTTTATTATCAAACCTTTGGGAGTTACTTCTACGTTTGCTTATTATGCCATGCTATGCTAGTAGACGTGGATTGGGTGAGTGATATCCATGACAGATGTGAGATTGATAATTAAGGGTTTATCTAAGGTGGCAACCTAACACACATCTGGGTGGATTGAGGCACCTGGGGTTTCCAGGACTTGCCTGTTTTTATTTGGACCGCCACCCAGGCCCAAAGGGATCATGAGATTATTCATACTAGAAACTTCCGTGTGCAGCCACAAGCCATTATGGGCTCTGGCATGGTTGACTAAGTTGTGCGAACTCTTACAGGGTAGACTAGCAGATGTAGGGGAAAGTAGGTGTACCGGTCTATCCGTCGTAAGGTGCTAGCGCTTCTGAAAGACTGTGTCTCGGTCATCCGTCTTCTCAAACACCCTGTAGTGCGAGAAACCAAACGGAGGCGATCGAGTCTTGTGGGGAAAAGTGCGCAAACCTCTGCAGAGTGTATAAACTAATCATGATTAGCCGTGTCCCCGGTTATGGACATCTTGAGTATCTAGTTCTTGGATTATCCCGTTGATCTCATCACGTTACTTTAAATGAATATTGTTGGGTTTAATGATGTTACTTAATTGGGATTGAGAATGCTGTCAACCATTCTCAATGTTCAACAACCACCATGATAGTTAAATAAAATTTATTCCTTTGCAGTAGGGAAAAATTGGCTTTACGCAAAAACCTTATAACCATAGAGCTTTTCCACCAGCCAAATATGCATGTAGTGATAGTCTTTATTCATCATTCTCTATGGTGTGAATTTGCCAGTACATTCAATGTACTGACCCGTTTCGGGCTGCAACGTCTCATGTTGCAGGATTATCTTACGACGAGTAAGTGATACGTTAGGGTTACGATTTCTACACTCAACTTTGCCGTTGGTGTTGATGGGAATCCACAACCTTGTTGCTTCCGCTATATGGATTGAGGTAATAGTATTTACGTTACTTTATACATGTGATTTACCTCTGTTATAAATCCTTCAAGTACTGTGTGTGCCAGCATACCGATCCAGGGATGACACTTAAGCACAGAGACTTGATCCATTCGGGTCAGGTCGCTACAAGATGGTACCAGAGCACATGTTGACTGTAGGACGTGACCCTAGAAACTGGCAAGCCCATAGCAAAGATTTTTCTCTACAACTTTCCCTTTCAAAAAGATCTTTTACCTCTCTTCTCTTCTGAGCTTATTCAAAAATTCCCTTTAGTGAGACCATACCCCTTTCCCCTTTTGACCACACGAAGATTCGACTGATGAGACCACCCCAAGAAGTACGAGATATCAGACAACTAAGGCCACTTCGGAATGAAGAGTATTTTCCATGCATCTGAATAATGGAAACTACAACGGTTGAAGGCCGAAGACAAGTAGAATTGGAGGCTCTGTAGAATTTCCAGATTTGTATGACCTAGGAAGGCTACCCTGATGGAACTTAACAGATTATGGAAGTTGTCAATACCCGAGATCAAGGTGTATTGGAGAAAGACTGAAACAAGGAGCATGAGAACTCGAAGTTTTGTCAAAGAAAACCCTAAGGCAGGGGATATCAATTATGGAAGATAGCTCATGGCAATGATAAGGGCAGAAACACGGTTATCCGTGATGTCATCACCATTGATACTGTGGTCACCGAGCTGAGCTAAGCATGCATTCCTTCAGAAGGATTGGATGGTAGAAGGCTGATGGAGCATCTATCAGCAAAGGATGCAGTTTTAAACTTAGCTGGTGTATCACCAAGATCTGGAGTAGTACATCAAGAAGTTTAAAGCTACAAGAAGCCGTATTTTGACAAGGAGCATTTCATGAGGAACTCAGGATCCTGAAGATGAGAGTAGACAAGCTGTAGGAGCTACAACCTCGAGATACCGGAGAATTGTCAAGAACTAAAGGACAGTATGACCATGGTTCATGTGAAGGATGTTGAAACCAGAAGTTTGAAATGCAACTCCGGAATAAAGGATGTCACGAGAGATTTCACGTCAACAGAGATTGATCTGGCAAAAGAACTTGAGAAAGACAAGCATGATCGGAAGAAGCCATTGGAGGCATGAACAAGGCTTGAAGAGTTTGGAGACGTTGAAGATTTATTGACCTTAGAAGACCAAACCCCTGTTATATACCTACGTTAGATGCGACGTTTGTGATCTGTCATCTGTTTGATGTTTTTCGACAGCCACAACAAAAATCTGTCTTTTCAAATCTTTTGTTTGTATTGTGTGCATCCCTCTATATCTCTCTTATCTCACCTCAAACCCATGGACCCAATAGAGGATGAATGGAGATGAGCTTGTATTTTTGGGACCAATGAGTCAATTGGAGACAGACCGATGGATTCAGAACATGGAGGATCATATGGAGAACAACCCTATAGTCGGAAAGGATATGGCCCAGCATGCTCTTCAATGCTTTGAAAGAGGTGATGCTACTTGGTGGAGGATGTACCAAACCATCAATGGATGGCAAGGAGTAACCACTTGGAAAGAATTTAAGTTGACTTTGCTAAAGTCTCAGTTTGTGTCCCAGAAATTGAAGCCTTATGGAAAGGATATGAAAAAAAACTTGTGCATGCAAGCTTTGTGGAGAAATAGGACACAACCATAAAGAACACAAGGATGAATGCCCTAATTGTGAAGGAAGTCACCCAGCTGAAGAATGCCCAACTAGGCAGATCACTTGTTTCTTGTGTGAAGGGACTACCCACTACCCTGCTCAGTGTCACATTTACCCCATGGTACAAAGAACCATCTAGCAGAAGAAAGAAGCAAAGAGAGGAGCCCTTATGGAAAGTTTAGAAGAACCTGTGATGAAGGAAGATGTGGAGGACACACCCAAAGAAGAGCCAATTAAACCCTGCACCAAGTCATGCTATTCATGTGGGGAAGAAGGACACATCTCCCAGAATTGTTTGAATGGGGATTTAGTAGAATTCCCGACAGAGAAAGTAGAGTATGACCCACTGGAAATAGAAGCTCTGATGGGAATGGAGAAGTCCAGAAAGAGAAGTAGATTGGATTCCAGGAAGGATCTGAGTCATGTCACCTGTTATAAGTGCAAGGAGTCAGGGCACTACCTCAGCAATTGCCCAAAAAAAAGAAGCCAAGGACCCAAGTAGGCTATATAATCACAAGGAAACCTCGAAACTTGCCAGAAGTAATATGTTTCCGTTGTAATGAAGCAGGGCACTTTGCCAGAGATTGCCCCAAGGAGAAGGAAATTTGTGCTAGATAGTTGAGTTTGCAACAAAAGAAATGGAGTAGTAGAAGTGAGAACATTTTCTTTTATATTGAGGTGTTGAGTTGAGACATGTAATGGAGAAGCGAGAGATTGTAAACATTTGAGAAGCATCGTTGGTACTGATATGGATTTTATGAGTTGTTACTCTATGAAGAAGGATTTTGACCATTTTTGAGGATAAAAGAAATATGGTCTATGGAAGATTTGTGCATTTTAAGGGTGGTAGTACCCTGTAATGGACTTCGGACAAAATGAATACGAGTTTTGTCTCGATATGTGTGATGCCCCAAGAGTATGTGGGATGAAGTTAGAGACCGACAGTTGCTTGGACCAAAGGTGATCAAAGGAGTCAGAAGAGAATGTTAAGTTGATTCGAGATAGACTGAAGGTAGCTCAGTCCAGGCAGAAGAGTTATGTAGACTCAAAAACTCAAGGAGGTAGTCTATGAAATTGGAGACAGAGCATGTCTTCATGTGTTCCCTCTGCGAGGAGTTAAACGAATTGGAGTTAAGGTAAAGTTAGCCCCGAGATTTGTAGGACCATACCGAGTTTTGGAGCGTATGAGAGAAGTGGCCTACAAGTTTGAGTTACCCGAAGGACTGTCGGGAGTTCAAGATGTGTTTCACGTTTCCCAGTTGAAGAAGTGCCATGCAGAGATGGCCAATATTCCCCTGTAAGGACGCTTGACCGCGGAAAGGATAATGATGTTCCACGAAGTGGAATATGGACGTCATAAGTATAAGTTTTTATCTCGGTATGAGGGATATCCCACGAGAATGAAGAGATGAATTACTATTGGATATAAAGGAGGTATGATGTCGGAAATATGGATCAATGGGAACTCCATGATGAGTCTGAGTAATCATGTCCTAGTTTGGTGCCAATAGAAGGAAGGAAGATAGTACAATTGGATGGATTTAAGAATACTAGGAAGTTGGAAGTTGGAATAATGATCAGTTGTCCGATGATAAGTTCAAGGACTACAAGTGATGAGATGGGCCATAACCCACAGGCCCCAGGACCTGCCAAGAAGCAAGCACATTCTTGCTGAAGGAAAAACCCTGGAAGTGGATATACCTTTGTCGACAGACGATTTTATAGGAGTTTACGCAAAACCTGAGAGTTGTGAAGGAACGATAGATGTTTGTCTGGCTTGCAGAATCAATGGATTATTCCGAACTTGGTTCGTCGACGAGAGAAATTCTGCAATGCTTGTGAGGATGATCGAGTGTTACAATGCGAGATTCGCTAAACCGTATACAAGGTAATGATTTGGGTGCGGGATAGATTGATCACCATACCGACTTACTCTTATTATTCGCCTTGCTATATGGGATGGTAAATCTGAGTGACTTACCTATAGTGGAGAGACGACGATCAAAACCTTGTTTAAGCCTTAGAATGGTATAGGTATTTTTCCCTTGTACAAGGAAGCTTTGCCAACCGTAGGTTATCCGGTGAGGATCACCCAGACCCATTTCCTGCAGGAGAAACCATAAATGGTTGACCACCATGAGATATCGATAGTTGTTTAGTAATGGCGCCAGACCCGTCAGCTAAGAAGACCCAATCTCAGAAGAAACTTACCAAGATGAAAGGATAGAAAAATTGCGGTAAGGTTATGCCACTACCGGAAGAGCTCAGAGAAGGAATTTTCTCGAGGATCTGAGAAGACCGACACTGTCAAGAATAAGGATGGAGTATATGAGTTTTGATAGAACCGTAACCATGCTTCTAAGGGTGGTAGAACCCCAGACCCCGGAGACGATCGATGAATTTCGAGGAGACCCCCAAACCCTAACCTTTTCTTGCTAGCCTCTCCATATCTCGAGGACGAGATTCCTTTTAAGGGTGGTAGGTTTGTAACATCCCAAAATTCTAAATTTTGGAATGTTATAATAAATAGATAGATTTGATTGACTATTTGATTGATTGACTGAAAGTGAGTGAAATTCGAAACTTTTGAAAGTTAAATGAGAGGGAATAAAAGGACTTTCCCAAACTTTCATATTTGCTTTCTGATCTCCATGAATTCAAATTCTTTTCAAATACAAAACCCTTGAGCGAAGATGATATGACTTCTTCCATTTAAAATTAAATGAAAGGGTATTTGAAAATAATTGAATTTCATTTGGAAAGGGTATATGACGTCTCATGTTGCAGGATTATCTTACGACGAGTAAGTGATACGTTAGGGTTACGATTTCTACACTCAACTTTGCCGTTGGTGTTGATGGGAATCCACAACCTTGTTGCTTCCGCTATATGGATTGAGGTAATAGTATTTACATTACTTTATACATGTGATTTACCTCTGTTATAAATCCTTCGAGTACTGTGTGTGTCAGCATACCGATCCAGGGATGACACTTAAGCACAGAGACTTGATCCATTCGGGTCAGGTCGCTACAATCGCCCACGAAGGACTTGCCTCACTAGCGGTAGATCTTCACGAAGTAGGCGATCTCCTTGCCCTTACAAACTCCTTGGTTCAACTCCACAATCTTGTCGAAGGCTCCCAAGTGACACCTAGCCAATCTAGGAGACACCACTCTCCAAGAAGTAACAAATGGTGTGTTGATGATGAACTCCTTGCTCTTGTGCTTCAAATGATAGTCTCCCCAACACTCAACTCTCTCTCATAGGATTTGGATCTGGTGGAAAGAAGGTTTGAGTGGAAAGCAACTTGGGAAAGGCTAGAGATCAAGATTCATATGGTAGGAATGGAATATCTTGGCCTCAACACATGAGTAGGTAGTTCTCTCTCAGAAATAGGATGCTGGAAGTGTAGGCTTAGTCTGATGGCTCTCTCCACGAATGAAGAGGAGGTGGAGGGGTATATATAGCCTCCACACAAAATCCAACCGTTACACACAGTTTTCCAATCTCGGTGGGACCAAATCAACAAACTCGGTCGGACCGAAAAGGTAAACCTAGTGACCGTTAGAGATTTTCGGTGGGACTGACATGCAACTCGGTAGGACCGATATGGTTAGGGTTTGGGCATAACGTAATCTCGGTGAGACCGATTTTGGTAATTAGCTAACCAGAGAGTTGGTCAGGCAAACTCGGTGGGACCGATTTGCTCTTTCGGTGAGACCGAAAAGTTACAAAAAGGAAACACTGAATTTACATTGCAATCTTGGTGGGGCCGATTCGCTTTTTCGGTGAGACCGAAAAGTTACGAAAGGGAAACAGAGAGTTTGCAATCCCATCTCGGTGAGACCGAGATCCCAATCGGTAGAACCGAATTGCTAGGGTTTGGCAGTGGCTTATGACAAGTGAAACTCGGTGGCGCCGGATAGAAAGAATCGTTAGGACCGAGTTTGGCTTAGGGTTTAGGTCATATGTGGATATGGGAAAGTAGTTGAGGGTTTTGGAGCATATCACTAAGCACATGAAGCAAGAGGCTCATTAAGCAACACCTCATCCCTCCTTGATAGTATTGGCTTTTCCTAAAGACTCAATGTGATCTTGGATCACTAAAATATAAAATGAAGAGTCTTGAGCTTTTGAGCTTGAGCCAATCCTTTGTCCTTAGCATCTTGAAGGAGTTCCCACAACCTTTAGTCCATGCCACTCCATTGTTGAACTTACCTGAAACATGCTAGATAGAAATGTTAGTCCAACAAGAGATATGTTGTCATCAATTATCAAAACCACCTAGGGAGCACTTGTGCTTTCAATCTCCCCCTTTTTGGTAATTGATGGCAACATACATCAAAGCTTTAGATAAAGATATAAAGAACAGCAAGTAAAGCTTTTTGGAAGGACAAGCAACAAGCATAGGCTCCCCCTACATGTATGCACTCATGTAAATATGAAATATAGAGGCATGTGAGAGCATAACCATGACAGAGTAGGCAATGTGTTACATGTATCTTGGCCATATGCATCAGAGCAAAAGATTATCAAGGAAAATACCTTCATGCTCATGAGTCCTTCTTGCAAACAGTATGTACATAAGCAAGAACTCCTCATACTCATGATTTTGATGCATATACTTACCTTGTGGTCTTGAGTTGGCTTAGGATGGAATGAACCTGCACAAACAAGGTTAGATAACATAGGTACATCCACTAGCCAGAGCAAACAAAAGAAACCACAATAATACCAAGACTGGGATGACATGTAGAGAGTGAGTACAAGGTACCACATTGGATTCAACATGTCCCCAAGAATAAAGATATGCAATGAATTTAACTGATTTCTTTCCCTTAGGTGTCTTGCTCCCCCTGAATCTTACATGGGATATTGGGAGAAGATAGGAAACAGAAAATCAGAGCTGAAAAATACATATGAACATGTCTTTCCCCCTAAAAAAGACATGTGACACCTCTCCTCTTGAACATCAAGCATCTGGGATCCTTGAGTATTTTCTCTCCCCCTGGAAATCTCTTTCTCCCCCTTAATACTTTCTCTTGTAGGTTTGGTCCTTGAGACTTTTTCTCTCCCTTGATGTGATCTCTCTCTCCTACAAGCTTTGATGTGATCTCTCTCTCCCCCTTTGACATCAATTTCCAAGAAGGCCTTTCTGGAATCTGTCGTATAGGTTTGGTCCTTGAGACTCAGCACAAAGCAATGGATAAAACTGTGATGCTTGTAGAGGACAAGATTCATTGAGTAGAGCTGGATCAGAAGAAATATAGAACAAGTGGCAAACTGTTTTTCCTATTGCGAAGTCGGTGGCACCGAGTGGTATGTTTCGGTGGCACCGAAGAGATTCGGTTGGACCGAAAATTACAAGTCGGTGAAGCCGAGTTCACACAGAGAAAAACACTTGTCACCTCAGCTCACTAGACATGTAGGATCTCACAAAGATTTGCAATGAATTACCTGAAGGATTTGCAAGGAATTGAATGCAAAAAATGCAGAACAAAAACAAAGAGAAAAGAGAAGAAACTAAAAGATCTAGATGAAGTTTTTTTTGTTTTTGAAAAAGAGAAAGAAACTAAACATGCATGAGACAAATGCAATAACATAGAAAAGAACACAAGAGAACTTCATCTAGAGTTGGACGGTGACATAGTCACCTATGTTAGAGTATATTGACTTAGGAGTCAAGTGAGAACACTTGATCATAGGTCATACTCATCGTTTAAGCTGAAAATGGGGTTACCATTTTTCGTTTAAGCATCTTGATGTATTCACATCTTGTTGAGTTGCTTTGACTCATGTCTTGGAGTAAAGCTTCTCTAAGATGGAATAACATACCTTGGGTGGTGGTGTGGTTTTTGCTCATGTAGTTGAACTTGTGTGGGTGCTCAAGGTTGATGTAGCTCATCAAGAGTTGGGAGCACCACTTGGAGTTTGAGTTCATCTACCTACATGGGTTAGTTCTTTGCAAGGAAGAGCACTTGTGTATCCAAAAATGACAATCATGAAGCTCAACATAGAATTTGTCAAAGGATATGTTTGAATGGTTTTGTGCTTCCTTGTCTTCAACCACCATTGTGTAGAGTCTTGGTGATGTAGAGATTGCTCAAGATGTGAGTGAGTCGCAATCTCATGGAATTAGATTCAACCAAGCACCTACATGGGTTAGACAACATGCAAGGTGCAAATATATCCAAGACATAAGATAGTTATCATAAGAGATATATCATGGATTAGTCATAAGCTCATGTCTTGCATGTGTCCAATGGAGTTTCTACTCCAAGTTCGAAGCATCAATGATGTTCAATTCTCCTCTCAACCTGCAAAACACTTTCTCATCAAGTGGTTTAGTAAATATATCCGCTAATTGCTTATCGGTGCGAACGTGCTTAAGGTTAATGTCACCCTTAGCAACATGATCTCGAATGAAATGATGACGAACTTCAATATGCTTAGTTCGAGAATGTTGCACAGGATTATGACCAATTTTGATAGCACTTTCATTGTCACAAAGTAGTGGAACATGTTTCACATAAATCCCATAATCTTTAAGAGTTTGGGTCATCCAAAGTAATTGAGCACAACATGAACCAGCGGGAATGTATTCCGCTTCGGCGGTGGATAAGGATACCGAGTTTTGTTTCTTGGAAGACCAAGACACAAGAGATCTACCAAGAAATTGACAAGTACCCGAAGTGGACTTTCTATCAACCTTGTCTCCGGAATAATCCGAGTCGGAATAGCCAACAAGATCAAAAGAAGACCTCTTAGGATACCAAATGCCAAAATTTGGTGTATGGATTAAATATCTCACTATCCTTTTCACAGCCTTAAGATGACATTCTTTAGGAGCAGCTTGATATCGTGCACACATGCACACACTTAGCATAATATCGGGACATGAAGCACATAGGTATAACAATGAACCAATCATAGAGCGATAAACCTTCTTATCAACCGGTTCACCATCTTTGGTTAAATCATTATGTCCACTAGTAGGCATGGGTGTAGACATACCTTTGCATTCTTGCATATTGAACTTCTTGAATAAGTCCTTGGTGTACTTTGTTTGAGAGACAAATGTAACTTCCTTAGTTTGCTTGATTTGCAAATCGAGAAAGAATTTGAGTTCACTCATCATAGACATCTCAAACTTCTCTGACATTAGCTTTCCAAACTTTTCACTAAAGAGAGGGTTAGTTGAACCAAATATGATATCATCGACATAAATTTGGCATATAAATAGTTCTCCATTAACCCTTTTAGTAAAAAGAGTAGAATCAATTTTACCAATTTCAAAACCACTTGTAGTAAGGAACTTGTTCAAGCATTTATACCATGCTCTAGGAGCTTGTTTAAGACCATAAAGAGCTTTGTGAAGTTTGTAAACATGATTTGGTTTCTTAGGATTGATAAAGCCGGGAGGTTGTTTGACATAAACTTCCTCCTCTATTTCACCATTTAGAAAAGCACTTTTAATGTCCATTTGGTACAAGGTGATATTATGGTGATTAGCATAGGCAAGTAAGATGCGAATGGACTCAAGTCTAGCAACGGGAGCATATGTCTCACCATAGTCCATACCTTCGACTTGTGTGTACCCTTGGGCGACGAGACGTGCTTTGTTGCGAACCACTTGTCCATCTTCATCTTGTTCTTCTTCTTGGCCTTCTTCATTGTTGACGTTGTCATTCTCTTGTCGTGGTGGAGAAGGAGGTTGTTGATGTTCGTCTTGATGTATTTCCTCGTTTTCTTCATCTTGGTGTGTCCCACTTGTGGATGCTTCCGTGTCGATTCTTGGTTCACCTTGTCGTGAAGTAGAAGCTTCCACTTGGACGGATGAAGTACTCTCCTTCACCTCCGTTGGACGAACTTTGCCAATGGACAAGTCTTGGATTGCTTCTGAAGGGTCTTTGTCTCCTACATCAATTGGCAATTGCTCTACTTGCGAGCCATTAGATTCATCAAACTTCACATCTACCGTCTCTTCAACCTTCCGGGTGAAATTGTTGTAGACACGGTAAGTGTGAGAGTTTGAGCCATAACCAAGTAGAAAACCGGTGAGGAGCTCGTATGCCGTCTTGCCGAGTAGCTTGTGAAGATACAAGCGATTTGTTGCGTGACAAGCTGTCTCAACCGCTTCTGCCCAAAAGTGCTTCGGCGTCTTGTATTCATCAAAAATCGTTCTTGCCATTTCGATGAGCGTCCGGTTATTCCTCTCAACAACTCCATTTTATTGAGGTGTGTACGTAGCCGAGAACTCGTGTGAAATCCCTTCTTCGTCAAGGAAGGTGTCCACATTTGCGTTCTTGAACTCCGTTCCGTTGTCACTCCGAACCTTCTTGATCTTCACGTCAAACTGATTTTGGGCCTTCCTAGCGAAGTTTCTGAAGATCTTCTGGACCTGCGACTTGTCATTAAGAAAGAACACCCACGTAAATCTTGAAAAATCATCAACTATAACTAGACCAAAAGAATTTCCACCGAGACTCTTGTAGGCGTTGGGACCAAAAAGATCCATGTGAAGTAGCTCGAGTGGCCTCCTTGTGGTCATGATGTTCTTCACGGGATGTCTTCCTCCAACCTGTTTACCTGCTTGACAAGCATTGCAAAGTCTATCCTTATCAAATATGACATCGTTAACTCCAAGGATATGATTTCCTTTAATAAGCTTGTCAAGGTTTCTCATGCCAACGTGACCTAGTCGTCTATGCCACAACCAACCTTTTGAGGATTTAGCAACAAAGCAAGTTTTAGGTTGTGCCTTTTTAGAGAAATCGACAATGTAAAGATCACCTCTATGCATACCGGTAAAGACCATTTTATGATTGTCTCGACGAAACACTTGGCAATCTACCTCAGTAAATAGGACATTCAAACCGAAATCAGCAAGTCTAGATACTGAAAGTAAGTTGTAGCCAAGAGATTCAACGAGCATGACATTTTGAATGGAACTATCATGTGAGATGGCCACCTTACCAAGGCCAACCACTTTACCCTTTGAATTATCACCAAAGGTGACATATTTTCGAGGGCCGTCATTTTCAGCAAGCTCACGAAACATCTCTTCATCTCCGGTCATATGATCAGTACATCCACTATCAAGAACCCATTCCTTTCCTCCTGATTCATATCCCCGAAGATTTGCCATAAGACCAAAATGTCTCATTGCATCATCAAGATTGAAGTCACTATCATCATCATCATCATAGTATCCATGTTCATCATGATCTCGTGACTCATCATTTCCTAGAGAGGGTAATTCATTAGATAAATGATCATCAAAGTGGTCACTTTTATGAATTCTTATAGCTTCGAATATGATATCACTAATGATTCCAACATCTCCTTTAGCATGCTTAAGATTGGTAAGTTCAAATAGACAATTACCAAAACTAGGATCACTAGAGTTCATCTTACTCAAGGCAATAGATTTATGGAGAATTTCATCCAAAGTTTTCAAGGAATGATCGGGAAATCATTCCTCAAGAAATTTCCATATAGTATAGGCACAATTAAGATTAGGCAGACTAGCAATCAAACTTTTGGGCAATCCTCTAATGATGAGCTCAATAGTTCTAAGATTGCGAATCATGTCAATATCTTCATCTAGGGTAGGATGCAAAGGATCAATATGAGGTGCACAAGGACTAGCAATATACTTGTTCAAATGATATCGATTGAAGATTACAAGCATCTCATTTTTCCACTCATGAAAATACTCTCCATCAAGAATAGGCACTCTATGTCTAAGACTCCCTAAAGTAGACACATCCATCTTCCTCCAATGGTGATTAAACCAAGGCAATGCAGACCAAAGCTCTGATACCACTTGAAGGATCTAGAAGTAGATGTGTCTAGAGGGGGGTGATTAGACACTTAGTGCTAAAGTTGCAATTTTTAGGCCTTTTTGGTTTGAGTGGAGTTTTAGGCACAATTTCAACATACACAATACATATCAAGCAAGCATGCAAAGAGTATATGAGCAGCGGAATGTAAAGCATGCAACTTGCAAGAATGTAAAGGGAAGGGTTTGGAGAATTCAAACGCAATTGGAGATACGGATGTTTTTCCCGTGGTTCGGATAGGTGGTGCTATCCTACATCCACGTTGATGGAGACTTCAACCCACGAAGGGTAACGGTTGCGCGAGTCCACGGAGGGCTCCACCCACAAAGGGTAACGGTTGCGCGAGTCCATGGAGGGCTCCACCCACGAAGGGTCCACGAAGAAGCAACCATCCACAAGGGGTCCATGAAGAAGCAACCTTGTCTATCCCACCATGGCCATCGCCCACGAAGGACTTGCCTCACTAGCGGTAGATCTTCACGAAGTAGGCGATCTCCTTGCCCTTACAAACTCCTTGGTTCAACTCCACAATCTTGTCGGAGGCTCCCAAGTGACACCTAGACAATCTAGGAGACACCACTCTCCAAGAAGTAACAAATGGTGTGTTGATGATGAACTCCTTGCTCTTGTGCTTCAAATGATAGTCTCCCCAACACTCAACTCTATCTCATAGGATTTGGATCTGGTGGAAAGAAGGTTTGAGTGGAAAGCAACTTGGGAAAGGCTAGAGATCAAGATTCATATGGTAGGAATGGAATATCTTGGCCTCAACACATGAGTAGGTAGTTCTCTCTCAGAAATAGGATGCTGGAAGTGTAGGCTTAGTCTGATGGCTCTCTCCACTAATGAAGAGGAGGTAGAGGGGTATATATAGCCTCCACACAAAATCCAACCGTTACACACAGTTTTCCAATCTCGGTGGGACCGAATCAACAAACTCGGTCGGACCGAAAAGGTAAACCTAGTGACCGTTAGAGATTTTCGGTGGGACTGACATGCAACTCGGTAGGACCGATATGGTTAGGGTTTGGGCATAACGTAATCTCGGTGAGACCGATTACACAAACTCGGTGAGACCGATTTTGGTAATTAGCTAACCAGAGAATTGGTCAGGCAAACTCGGTGGGACCGATTTGCTCTTTCGGTGAGACCGAAAAGTAACAAAAAGGAAACACTGAATTTACATTGCAATCTCAGTGGGACCGATTCGCTTTTTCGGTGAGACCGAAAAGTTACGAAAGGGAAACAGAGAGTTTGCAATCCCATCTCGGTGAGACCGAGATCCCAATCGGTAGAACCGAATTGCTAGGGTTTGGCAGTGGCTTATGACAAGTGAAACTCGGTGGCGCCGGATAGAAAGAATCGGTAGGACCGAGTTTGGCTTAGGGTTTAGGTCATATGTGGATATGGGAAAGTAGTTGAGGGTTTTGGAGCATATCACTAAGCACATGAAGCAAGAGGCTCATTAAGCAACACCTCATCCCTCCTTGATAGTATTCGCTTTTCCTAAAGACTCAATGTGATCTTGGATCACTAAAATATAAAATGAAGAGTCTTGAGCTTTTGAGCTTGAGCCAATCCTTTGTCCTTAGCATCTTGAAGGAGTTCCCACAACCTTTAGTCCATGCCACTCCATTGTTGAACTTAGCTGAAACATGCTAGATAGAAATGTTAGTCCAACAAGAGATATGTTGTCATCAATTATCAAAACCACCTAGGGAGCACTTGTGCTTTCAGCAAGTCTCTTTACTCGTTTCGTAATACATCATCTTGCAACTAACTCATTAGTTGCAATGCTTGTAAGGCTTATGTGATGTGCATTACCGAGATGGCCCAGAGATACCTCTCCGACAATCGGAGTGACAAATCCTAATCTCGAAATATGCCAACCCAACATTTACCTTTGGAGACACCTGTAGAGCTCCTTTATAATCACCCAGTTACGTTGTGACATTTGGTAGCACACAAAGTGTTCCTCCGGCAAACGGGAGTTGCATAATCTCATAGTCATAGGAACATGTATAGGTCATGAATAAAGCAATAGCAACATACTAAACGATCGGGTGCTAAGCTAATGGAATGGGTCATGTCAATCACATCATTCTCCTAATAATGTGATCCCGTTAATCAAATGACAACACATGTCTATGGTTAGGAAACATAACCATCTTTGATTAACGAGCTAGTCAAGTAGAGGCATACTAGTGACGTTTAGTTTGTCTATGTATTCACACAAGTATTATGTTTCCGGATAATACAATTCTAGCATGAATAATAAACATTTATCATGAAATAAGGAAATAAAAAATAACTTTATTATTGCCTCTAGGGCATATTTCCTTCAGTCTCCCACTTGCACTAGAGTCAATAATCTAGTTCACATCGCCATGTGATCTAACATCAATAGTTCACATCTTTATGTGATTAACACCCATAGTTCACATTGAAATGTGACGAACACCCAAAAGGTTTACTAGAGTCAGTAATCTAGTTCACATCGCTATGTGATTAACACTCAAAGAGTACTAAGGTGTGATCATGTTTTGCTTGTGAGATAATTTTAGTCAACGGGTCTGTCATATTCAGATTTGTAATTATTTTGCAAATATCTATGTCAACAATGCTCTGCATGGAGCTACTCTAGCTAATTGCTCCCACTTTCAATATCTATCTAGATCGAGACTTAGAGTCATCCAGATCTGTGTCAAAGCTTGCATCGACGTAACTCTTTACGACGAACCTTTGGTCACCACCATAATTGAGAAATATTTCCTTATTCCACTAAGGATAATTTTGACCGCTGTCCAGTGATCTACTCCTAGATCACTATTGTACTCCCTTGCCAAAAATAGTGTAGGGTATACAATAGGTACACAGCATGGCATACTTTATAGAACCTATGATTGAGGCATAGGGAATGACTTTCATTCTCCTTCTATCTTCTGCCGTGGTCGGGCTTTGAGTCTTACTCAATTTCACACCTTGTTACACAGGCAAGAACTCTTTCTTTGACTGTTCCATTTTGAACTACTTCAAAATCTTGTCAAGGTATGTACTCATTGAAAAAACTTATCAAGCGTCTTGATCTATCTCTATAGATCTTGATGCTCAATATGTAAGAAGCTTCACCGAGGTCTTTCTTTGAAAAACTTCTTTCAAAACACTCCTTTATGCTTTGCAGAATAATTCTACATTATTTCCGATCAACAATATGTCATTCACATATACTTATCAGAAATGCTGTAGTGCTCCCACTCACTTTCTTGTAAATACAGGCTTCACCTCAAGTCTGTATAAAACTATATGCTTTGATCAACTTATCAAAATGTATATTCCAACTCCGAGATGCTTGCACCAGTCCATAGATGGATCACTGGAGCTTGCATATTTTGTTAGCACCTTTAGGATTGACAAAACCTTCTGGTTGCATCATATACAACTCTTCTTTAAATCCATTAAGGAATGTAGTTTTGTTTATCCATTTGCCAGATTTCATAAAAATGTGGCAATTGCTAACATGATTGGGAGAGACTTAAGCATCGCTACGAGTGAGAAAATTTCATCGTAGTCAACACCTTGAACTTTGTCAAGAACCTTTTTCGACAAGTCTAGCTTTGTAGATAGTAACACTACTATCAGCGTCCGTCTTCCTCTTGAAGATCCATTTATTTTCTATGGCTTGCCGATCATCGGGCAAATCCATCAAAGTCCATACTTTGTTCTCATACATGGATCATATCTCAGATTTCATGGCCTCAAACCATTTCGCGGAATCTGGGCTCATCATCGCTTCCTCATAGTTCGCAAGTTCGTCATGGTCTAGTAACATGACTTCCAAAACAGGATTACCGTACCACTCTGGTGCGGATCTCACTCTGGTTTACCTACGAGATTCGGTAGTAACTTGATCTGAAGTTACATGATCATCATCATTAGCTTCCTCACTAATTGGTGTAGTAGTCACAAGAACAGATTTCTGTGATGAACTACTTTCCAATAAGGGAGAAGGTACAATTACCTTATCAAGTTTTCTACTTTCCTCCCACTCACTTCTTTGAAGAGAAACTCCTTCTCTAGAAAGGATCCATTCTTAGCAACGAATGTCTTGCCTTCGGATCTGTGATAGAAGGTGTACCCAACAGTCTCCTTTGGGTATCCTATGAAGACATATTTCTCCGATTTGGGTTTGAGCTTATCAAGATGAAACTTTTTCATATAAGCATCACAATCCCATACTTTAAGAAACGACAACTTTCGTTTCTTGCCAAACCACAGTTCAGATTGTGTCGTCTCAACGGACTTAGATGGTGCCCCATTTTTTTAATGTGAATGCAACTGTCTCTAATGCATGATCCCAAAACGATATTGGTAAATCGGTAAGAAACATCATAGATTGTACTATATCCAATAAAGTACGGTTATGACGTTCGGACACACCATTATGCTGTGGTGTTCCAGGTGGCATGAGTTTGTGAAACTATTCCACATTGTTTTAATTGAAGACCAAACTCATAACTCAAATATTCGTCTCTGCGATCAGATCGTAGAAACTTTATTTTCTTGTCATGATGATTTTCTACTTCACTCTGAAATACTTTGAACTTTTCAGACTTATGTTTCATCAAGTAGATATACTCATATCTGCTTAAATCATCTGTGAAGGTCAGAAAATAATGATACTTGTCGTGAGCTTTAATATTCATCGGACCACATACATCAGTATGTATGATTTCCAACAAATATGTTGCTCGCTCCATTGTTCCGGAGAACGGAGTCTTTTAGTCATCTTGCCCATAAGGCATGGTTCGCAAGCACCAAGTGATTCATAATCAAGTGATTCCAAAATCCCATCAGCATGGAGTTTCTTCATGCGCTTTACACCAATATGACCTAAACGGCAGTGCCACAAATAAGTTGCACTATCATTATTAACTTTGTATCTTTTTGGTTTCAATATTATGAATATGTGTATCACTACGATCGAGATCCAATGAACCATTTTCATTGGGTGTGTAACCATATAAGGTTTTATTCATGTAAATAGAACAACAATTTATTCTCTTACTTAAATGAATAACTGTATTACAATAAACATGATCAAATCATATTCATGCTCAACGCAAACACCAAATAACACTTATTTAGGTTCAACACTAATCCCGAAATTATAGGGAGTGTGCGTTGATGATCATATCAATCTTGGAACCACTTCCAACACACATCGTCACTTCACGCTTAACTAGTCTCTGTTTATTCTGCAACTCCCGTTTCGAGCTACTAATCTTAGCAACTGAACTAGTATCAAATACTGAGGGGTTGCTATAAACACTAGTAAAGTACACATCAATAACATGTATATCAAATATACTTATGTTCACTTTGCCATCCTACTTATCCGCCAATCACTTGGGGTAGTTCCGCTTCCAGTGACCAGTCCCTTTGCAGTAGAAGCACTTAGTCTCAGGCTTAGGACCAGACTTGGGCTTCTTCACTTGAGCAGCAACTTGCTTGCTGTTCTTCTTGAAGTTCCCCTTCTTCCCTCTGCCCTTTTCTTGAAACTAGTGGTCTTGTCTACCATCAACACTTGATGTTTTTCTCGATTTCTACCTTCGTCAATTTCAGCATTACGAAGAGCTTGGGAATCGTTTCCGTTATCCCTTGCATATCATAGTTCATCACGAAGTTCTACTAACTTGGTGATGGTGACTAGAGAATTCTGTTAATCACTATTTTATCTGGAAGATTAACTCCCACTTGATTCAAGCAATTGTAGTACCCAGACAATCTGAGCACATGCTCACTAGTTGAGCGATTCTCCTCCATCTTTTAGCTATAGAACTTGCTGGAAACTTCATATCTCTCAACTCGGGTATTTGCTTGAAATATTAACTTCAACTCCTGGAACATCTCATATGTTCCATGACGTTCAAAACGTCTTTGAAGTCCCGATTCTAAGCCGTTAAGCATGGTGCACTAAACTATCAAGTAGTCATCATATTGAGCTAGCCAAACGTTCATAACATCTGCATCTGCTCCTGCAATAGGTCTGTCACCTAGCGGTGCATCAAGGACATAATTCTTCTGTGCAGCAATGAGGATAAACCTCAGATCACGGATCCAATCCGCATCATTGCTACTAACATCTTTCAATACAATTTTCTCTAGGAACATATCAAAATAAACACAGGGAAGCAACAATGCGAGCTATTGATCTACAACATGATTTACAAAATACTACCAGGACTAAGTTCATGATAAATTTAAGTTCAATTAATCATATTACTTTCAGAACTCCCACTTAGATAGACATCCCTCTAATCCTCTAAGTGATCACGTGATCCAAATCAACTAAACCATGTCCGATCATCACGTGAGATGGAGAAGTTTCATTGGTGAACATCACTATGTTGATCATATCTACTATATGATTCACGCTCGACCTTTCGGTCTCCGTGTTCCGAGGCCATATCTTTCTATGCTTGGCTCGTCAAGTATAACCTGAGTATTCCGCGTGTGCAACTGTTTTGCACCCGTTGTATTTGAACGTAGAGCCTATCACACCCGATCATCACGTGGTGTCTCAGCACGAAGAACTTTCGCAACGGTGCATACTCAGGGAGAACACTTCTTGATAATTGGTGAGAGATCATCTTAAAATGCTACCGTCAACCAAAGCAAGATAAGATGCATAAAATATAAACATCGCATGCAATCAATATAAGTCATATGATATGGCCACCATCTTGTGCTTGTGATCTCCATCTTCGAAGCACCATCGTGATCACCATCCTCACCGGCGCGACACCTTGATCATCATCGTAGCATCGTTGTCGTCTCGCCAATCTTATGCTTCCACGACTATCGCTACCGTTTAGTGATAAAGTAAAGCATTACAGCACAATTGCATTGCATACAATAAAGCGACAACCATATAGCTCCTGCCAGTTGCCGATAACTTGGTTACAAAACATGATCATCTCATACAATAAAATTTTAGCATCATGTTTTGACCATATCACATCACAACATGCCCTGCAAAAACAAGTTAGACGTCCTCTACTTTGTTGTTGCAAGTTTTACGTGGCTGCTACGGGCTTAAGCAAGAAACAATCTTACCTACGCATCAAAACCACAATGATAGTTTGTCAAGTTGGTGTTGTTTTAACCTTTGCAAGGACCGGGCGTAGCCACACTCGGTTCAACTAAAGTTGGAGAAACTGACACCCGCTAGCCACCTTTGTGTAAAGCACGTCGGGAGAACCGGTCTCGCGTAAGCGTACGCGTAATGTCGGTCCGGGCCGCTTCGTCCAACAAAACCGCCGAACCAAAGTATGACATGCTGGTAAGCAGTATGACTTATATCGCCCACAACTCACTTGTGTTCTACTCGTGCATATAACATCAACACATAAAATCTGGCTCGGATGCCACTGTTGGGGAACGTGGTAATTTCAAAAAAATTCCTACGCACACGCAAGATCATGGTGATGCATAGCAACAAGAGGGGAGAGTGTGATCTACGTACCCTTGTAGACCGACAGCGGAAGCGTTAGCACAACGCGGTTGATGTAGTCGTACGTCTTCACGGCCCGACCGATCAAGCACCGAAACTACGGCACCTCCGAGTTTTAGCACACGTTCAGCTCGATGACGATCCCCGGACTCCGATCCAGCAAAGTGTCGGGGAAGAGTTCCGTCAGCACGATGGCGTGGTGACGATCTTGATGTTCAACTGTCGCAGGGCTTCGCCTAAGCACAACTACAATATTATCGAGGTATATGGTGGAAGGGGGCACCGCACACGGCTAAGAAAACGATCATGTGGATCAACTTGTGTGTCTATGGGGTGCCCCCTGCCCCCGTATATAAAGGAGCAAGGGGGAGGCCGGCCGGCCCTTGTGGGCGCGCCAAGGAGGAGTAGGATTCCTACTCCTAGTTGGAGTAGGTTTCCACCTTTCCTAGTCCAACTAGGAGAAGGGGGGAAAGGGGGGAAGAGGGGAAGGAAGGAAGAGAGGGGCCGCGCCCCAAACCCCTTGTCCAATTCGGACTGGGCTTGGGAGGGGCGCGCGCCACCTCCTGGTTCTTTCCACTAAGACCCATTAAGGCCCATTGCTTCTTCCTCGTATTCCCGTAACTCCCCGGTACCTCCGAAAATACCCGAATCACTCGGAACCGTTCCGATGTCCGAATATAGTCGTCCAATATATCGATCTTTACGTCTCGGCCATTTCGAGACTCCTCGTCATGTCCCCGATCTCATCCGGGACTCCGAACTCCTTCGGTACATCAAAACTCATAAACTCATAATATAACTGTCATCGAAACCTTAAGCGTGCGGACCCTCCGGGTTCGAGAACAATGTAGACATGACCGAGACACGTCTCCGGTCAATAACCAATAGCGGAACCTGGATGCTCATATTGGCTCCCACATATTCTACGAAGATCTTTATCGGTCAGACCGCATAACAACATAAGTTGTTCCCTTTGTCATCGGTATGTTACTTGCCCGAGATTCGATCGTCGGTATCTCAATACCTAGTTCAATCTCGTTACCGGCAAGTCTCCTTACTCGTTTCGTAATACATCATCTCCCAACTAACTCATTAGTTGCAATGCTTACAAGGCTTATGTGATGTGCATTAGCGAGAGGGCCCAGAGATACCTCTCCGACAATCGGAGTGACAAATCCTAATCTCGAAATATGCCAACCCAACATTTACCTTTGGAGACACCTGTAGAGCTCCTTTATAATCACCCAGTTACGTTGTGACGTTTGGTAGCACACAAAGTGTTCCTCCGGCAAACGAGAGTTGCATAATCTCATAGTCATAGGAACATGTATAAGTCATGAAGAAAGCAATAGCAACATACTAAACGATCGGGTGCTAAGCTAATGGAATGGGTCATGTCAATCACATCATTCTCCTAATAATGTGATCCCGTTAATCAAATGACAACACATGTCTATGGTTAGGAAAATAACCATCTTTGATTAACGAGCTAGTCAAGTAGAGGCATACTAGTGACGTTTAGTTTGTCTATGTATTCACACAAGTATTATGTTTCCGGATAATACAATTCTAGCATGAATAATAAACATTTATCATGAAATAAGGAAATAAAAAATAACTTTATTATTGCCTCTAGGGCATATTTCCTTCAATACCTTGGGATCCGGGTGGATCCATTACTTGAGCACCTTATGCCTAGCTTAATGGCTTTAAAGAAAGCGCTGCTAGGGAGAAAACCCGGAAGTTTTAGAGAGTCATTTATTGCTGTTGAGTGCTTTTATAAAGTTTAAAAACAAAAAATATAGAGGGGAACTTAAAAACCTTTTCACAAAAGAGAAGCGATTGGAAGTTATGCATTGGAGAAGTGAGGGTCGACCTTGAACACTTGTGTTCATGCTCATGGAAACAATGTAGAATTTTTCATGAAGATTCTCACAACAATAATTATCCCCTTGTAAATTCCATTGTATTATAAAAATAATGTGCCAAGATTTGCCTTTAGGATGATTATATTGCTTGTTGGTCTGTGCAGTGCAAAACAGAAACTTTGGCTGCAGTGCTTGATTTTACATTTTTTTACTAGCACGTCAAATGGTTCTAAAACTTTTTGCGCTGTATTTCTATACAAAATTTTTATTTTTTCCTAATTTTAAGAATTTTTTGAGCTACAGAACTATGGTGGATGTTCAAATCTTTATAGACTATCCTGTTTTCATAGATTGCTGTTATAGCTTCATTATTTGCATATGTTTGAATTCTTATTGAAGCCTCCTTGAATTGGGGCCATAGAATTGTGATAGAATACAGTGGGTAATGTTTGTTTATAATTATACAATAATGTTAAAGCAGTACTTGATGGGATTTCACTTCCATATTCACTAATCCCGCCACTAAAAGTTCGGTGAAGTTTTGTGTGGATGAAGTGTTCGAAGATCGAGGAGGTCCCGATGTGAGGAGAAGGAGGAGAGGCAGGAGCTCAAGCTTGGGGATGCCCAAGGCACCCCAAGTAAATATTCAAGGAGACTCAAGCGTATAAGCTTGGGGATGCCCCGGAAGGCATCCCATCTTTCTTCAACAAGTATCTGTATGTTTTCGGATTCGTTTCGTTCACGTGATATGTGCAAATCTTGGAGCGTCTTTTGCATTTAGTTTTCATTTTTATTTTATGCACCATGATGGTATGAGATAGTCCATGGTTGATCTATAGAATTCTCATTCACTTCACTTATATCTTTTGAGTGTGGCTTTATAGAATGCTTCATGTGCTTCACTTATATCATTTGAAGTTTGGATTGCCTGTTTCTCTTCACATAGAAAACCGTTGTTTGAACAATGCTATTTTGCTTCACTCATATTTGTTAGAGCTGTTGGGCAACACAGTAATTTCAAAAAAAAATCCTATGCACATGCAAGATCCATCTAGGTGATGCATAGCAACGAGAGGGGAGAGTGTTGTCCATGTACCCTCGTAGACCGTAAGCGGAAGCGTTATGACAATGCGGTTGATCTAGTCGTACGTCTTCATGATCCGACCAATCTTAGCACCGAAGGTACGACACCTCGGTGATCTGCACACGTTCAGCTCGGTGACGTCCCACGAACTCTAGATCCAGCTGAGGTCGAGGGAGAGTTTCGTCAGCATGACGGCGTGATGACGGTGATGATGAAGTTACCGACGGAGGGCTTCGCCTAAGCTCTACAATGATATGACCGAGGTGGAAATCTGTGGAGGGGGGCACCGCACACGGCCAAACAATCAACTTGTGTGTCCATGGGGTGCCCCTCCCCTGTATATAAAGGAGTGGAGGAGGGGGAGGGTTGGCCCTCTCATGGTGCGCCCAAGGGGGGAGTCCTACTCCCGGTGGGAGTAGGATTCCCCCTTCCCTAGTTGGAGTAGGACAGGAAGGAAGGGGGAGAGAGAGAGGGAAAGAAAGGGGGGCCGACCCCCCACCCAATTCGGATTAGGCTTGGGGGCGCACCCTCCACCTTGGCCGCCTACTCCTCTCTCCGACTAAGGCCCAATAAGGCCCATACACTCCCCGCGGGATTCTGGTAACCCCCCCCCCCCCGGTACTTCGGTAAATGCCCGAACTCACCCGGAACCATTCCGATGTCCAAACATAGCCTTACAATATATCGATCTTTATGTCTCAGCAATTTCAAGACTCCTCGTCATGTCCGTGATCACATTCGGGACTCTGAACTACCTTCGTTACATCAAAACACATAAACTCATAATACCGATCGTCACCGAACGTTAAGCGTGCGGACCCTACGGGTTCAAGAACTATGTAGACATGATCGAGACTCACTTCTGGTCAATAACCAATAGCGGAACCTGGATGCTCATATGGGTTCCTACATATTCTAGAAGATCTTTATCGGTCAAACCACATAACAACATATGTTGTTCCCTTTGTCATCGGTATGTTAATTGCTCGAGATTCGATCGTCGGTATCTCAATACCTAGTTCAATCTCGTTACCGGCAAGTCTCTTTACTCGTTCCGTAATGCAACATCCCATAACTAACTCATTAGTCACATTGCTTGCAAGGCTTATAGTGATGTGCATTACCAAGAGGGCCCAGAGATACCTCTCCGATACACGGAGTGACAAATCCTAATCTCGAACTATGCCAACTCAACAAACACCATCAGATACACCTGTAGAGATTCTTTATAGTCACCCAGTTATGTTGTGACGTTTGATAGCACACTAAGTGTTCCTCCGGTATTCGGGAGTTGCATAATCTCATAGTCATAGGAACATGTATAAGTTATGAACAAAGCAATAGCAACAAACTAAATGATCATCGTGCTAAGCTAACGGATGCGTCAAGTCAATCACATCATTCTCTAATGATGTGATCCCGTTAATCGAATGACAACTCATGTCTATGGTTAGGAAACTTAACCATATTTGATTAACGAGCTAGTCAAGTAGAGGCATACTAGTCACACTCAGTTTGTCTATGTATTCACACATGTACTAAGTTTCCAGTTAATACAATTCTAGCATGAATAATAAACATTTATCATGATATAAGGAAATATAAATAACAACTTTATTATTGCCTCAAGGGCATATTTCCTTCAAGAGCTTGGTCTTTTGTAGAAAGAATTAAACTCTCATGCTTCACTTATATCTATTTGGAGAGTCAACAAGAATTGGTCAATTGCATGGTTAGTCATAAAATCCTACATAAAACTTATGGATCACTAAATATGATATGTTTGATTCCTTGCAATAGTTTTTAGATATAGAGATGGAATATGTGGGAGGTACTAGTAAACGGTTGTCGTTAGTAAGAATATTGGTGTTAAGGTTTGTGATTCCCGAAGCATGCACGTATAGTCTCTCGTTATGCTATGATGTTGGAGCATGATTTATTATTGATTGTCTTCCTTATGAGTGGCGGTCGGGGATGAGCGACGGTCTTTTCCTACCAATCTATCCCCCTAGGGGCATGCGTAGTGGTACTTTGCTTCAACGGCTAATAAACTTTTGCAATAAGTATATGAGTTCTTTATGACTAATGTGAGTCCATGGATTATATGCACTCTTACCTTTCCGCAATTTGCTAGCCTCTACGGTACCGTGCATTGCCCTTTCTCACATCGAGACGTGGTGCAAACTTCGCAGGTGCATCCAAACCCCGTGATATGACACGCTCTATCACACATAAGCCTTATTATATCTTCCTCAAAACAGTCACCATACCTACCTATTATGGCTTTTCCATGGCCATTCCGAGATATATTGCCATGCAACTTCCACCGCTTCCATTTGATGACTTGAGCATTCATTGTCATATTTCTTTGCATGATCATATAGCTCACATAGTAGTTGTGGCTCAGCCACCGTTCATCATTTTTCATACATGTTACGCTAGATCATTGTGAAGGAAATATGCCCTAGAGGCAATAATAAAGTTATTATTTATTTCCTTATATCATGATAAATGTTTATTATTCATGCTAGAATTGTATTAACTGGAAACATAATACAAGTGTGAATACATAGACAAACAGAGTGTCACTAGTATGCCTCTACTTGACTAGCTCGTTGATCAAAGATGGTTATGTTTCCTAACCATAGACATGAGTTGTCATTTGATTAATGGGATCACATCATTAGGAGAATGATGTGATTGACTTGACCCATTCCGTTAGCATAGCACTTGATCGTTTAGTTTGTTGCTATTGCTTTCTTCATGACTTATACATGTTCCTATGACTATGAGATTATGCAACTCCCGTTTACCAGAGGAACACTTTGTGTGCCACCAAACATCACAACATAACTGGGTGATTATAAAGGTGCTCTACAGGTGTCTCTGAGGGTACTTGTTGGGTTGGCGTATTTCGAGATTACGATTTGTCACTCCGATTGTCGGAGAGGTATCTTCGGACCCTCTCGGTAATGCACATCACTATAAGCCTTGAAAGCATTGTGACTAATGAGTTAGTTGCGAGATGATGTATTACGGAACAAGTAAAGAGACTTTCCGGTAACGAGATTGAACTAGGTATTGAGATACCGACGATCGAATCTCGGGCAATTAACATACCGATGACAAAGGGAACAACGTATGTTGTTATGCGGTCTGACCGATAAAGATCTTCGTAGAATATTGAAGGAAATATGCCCTAGAGGCAATAATAAAGTTATTATTTATTTCCTCATTTCATGATAAATGTTTATTATTCATGCTATAATTGTATTAACCGGAAACATAATACATGTGTGAATACATAGACAAACAGAGTGTCACTAGTATGCCTCTACTTGGCTAGCTCGTTAATCAAAGATGGTTATGTTTCCTAACCATAGACAAAGAGTTGTTATTTGATTAACGGGATCACATCATTAGGAGAATGATGTGATTGACTTGACCCATTCTGTTAGCTTAGCACTCGATCGTTTAGTATGTTGCTATTGCTTTCTTCATGACTTATACATGTTCCTATGACTATGAGATTATGCAACTCCCGTTTACCGGAGGAACACTTTGTGTGCTACCAAACATCACAACGTAATTGGGTGATTATAAAGGAGCTCTACAGGTGTCTCCAAAGGTACATGTTGGGTTGGCATATTTCAAGATTAGGATTTGTCACTCCGATTGTCGGAGAGGTATCTCTGGGCCCTCTCAGGTAATGCACATCACATAAGCCTTGCAAGCATTGCAACTAATGAGTTAGTTGCGAGATGATGTATTACGGAACGAGTAAAGAGACTTGCCGGTACGAGATTGAACTAGGTATTGAGATACCGACGATCGAATCTCGGGCAAGTAACATACCGATGACAAAGGGAACAGCGTATGTTGTTATGCGGTCTGACCAATAAAGATCTTTGTAGAATATGTAGGAACCAATATGAGCATCCAGGTTCCACTATTGGTTATTGACCGGAGACGTGTCTCGGTCATGTCTACATTGTTCTCGAACCGTAGGGTCCGCACGCTTAACGTTACGATGACAGTTTCATTATGAGTTTATGTATTTTGATGTACCGAAGGTTGTTCGGAGTCCCGGATGTGATCATGGACATGACGAGGAGTCTCGAAATGGTCGAGACATAAATATTGATATATTGGAAGCCTATATTTGGATATCGGAATCGTTCCGGGTGAAATCGGGATTTTACCGGAGTACCGGGGGGTTACCGAAACCCCCCCGGGGGTTATTGGGCCTACATGGGCCCTAAGGGAGAAGAGGAAAGGAGGCAAGAGGTGGCCACACGCCCCTCCCCTCCCTAGTCCGAATAGGACAAGGAGAGGGGGGCGGCGCCCCCCCCCCTTTCCTTTCCCTCTTCCTCCTCTTTCCCACTTCTCCTTCTCCAACTAGGAAAGAAGGGAGTCCTACTCCCGGTGGGAGTAGGACTCCCCCTTGGCGCGCCCTCCTTGGCCGGCCACCCCCTCCCCTTGGCTCCTTTATATACGGGTGCAGGGGGGCACCCTAGAATACACAAGTTGATCTTCGTGATCGTTCCTTAGCCGTGTGCGGTGCCCCCCTCCACCATATTCCACCTCGGTCATATTGTAGCGGTGCTTTGGTGAAGCCCTGCGACGGTTGAACATCAAGATCGTCACCACGCCGTCGTGCTGACGGAACTCCTCCCCGAAGCTTTGCTGGATCGGAGCCCGGGGAGCGTCATCGAGCTGAACGTGTGCCAAGAACTCGGAGGTGCCGGAGTAACGGTGCTTGGATCGGTTGGACCGGGAAAACGTTGTTGACCGATCTCCCTCAAGACATAGTTGGGTCTCTCCTTCTCAACACATATACGAGTCATTCTACCTCTATAGTTAGGCCTCTTCCTACCCCTCCCCCACCCCCTCCCCCCCCACACACACAAATACATCGAGCGCTCTAGTCATGTCTCCCTGCCACACACAAACTTGACATGTGCCCTCTAACGTTCCGGTAGGCCAGTCGCCCTATATCTTTGACTTGCACACACACACAATTTCGATGGCTCTCTTCATCGATCTCGCACCCACTCACTTGATCCTCTCTTCGACTCTATCGATAGCTATGACCCCTCCCTCTCTTCTCGTGGATTGCCCGACCCTCTATGTATGATATGGATAGGCCTCCATTTCACACACATTGCATGCAAAATTGTGTTTGAGATGTCATCGACACATATTCCCACAAATAATTCACGAAATCAACCCCCCACCCACCCCCACCCCAAAACAAAAAACACTCATGAACGCGGTTTGTATCTCTCACACACACCCACGTAGGTGGGGGACGTGCACGAAGAGAAGAGGTGCATGCACGGCGCACGTACTCCCGTCTCTTTCCCAACCACACCCGCGCGGGTACACGGTGGAGCTCATTTCTGTACGAAAAAGGCAGCCCACGTGGTAATTTGGCACGTGTACTGGTTGTCCACTTGGTGGAGGGAGGATCGTCTATCACGGGTGAACAAACAAATTGTGACTTGACATGTTATGTTAAAAAAAGAGGCAAACCATGTGGGGCCTACCTTAGAGGCAAGGCTCTATACACTGGAGTACTTTTGATGTGTCACGTCAACTCGTAGAACGAGGAGAAGCTTGGTTAGTACGCCATCTCCCCCATTCCTAAATATAAGTCTTTGTAGAGATTTCACCATGAACCACATGCGGATGTATATAGATGCATTTTAAGTGTAGATTCATTCATTTTGTTCCGTATGTAGTGGAATCTCTACAAAGACTTATCTACTAGTAATAGCTAGCCCCCACTAATAGGAATTCTCTATCCTCTCCTTGAGCCACATCATCAAAATTGATGTAGCCATTAGATGAAGTAAATCAGTCCATAATAGCCGTCTGATCTAGATGTTGAGAGGCTCCGCACTAAGCCACATGCAAGCATGCAGAAATACCATGGCACATGCATGTGAGTGGGTTTTAAATCACATCAACATGTCTGCATGCAATCATGCACCGGTAGCATGCATATAAGTGAGCTTTTAAGTCCCATTAACATGTCAAAAAGAAAAATATAATCCCATTATGCAGTAGGAGTTGGCTGATCTTTTTTCCTTACGTGCGATGATCTAAATGATGATGGGAGTTTATTTAGTTTGGCTACCACATTTGTCATGCGGTTACAGAGTTTTTTTTTAGTTCTATGAAATCGATAATTTTGCGCAGAGAGATATACCGCTGTTCCACGGCAACGCGCGGGGACTCATCTAGTAATATTTAGGAACTGAGGGAGTACTATGTAAAGAGTTAGGTGTCGCAAGGTGATAGTGTGAGGTGGGCCATGTGATCACTGAGCCTGCGTGTTTTCACTGCTCTTGCACGCCTCCGCTGTAAGAATGGAGAAAATTGTAATCTAGTAGTAGTACCTCCTTTTGCCGAAAGTGAGGGACATCCAGCAGTCCTACCACCTCAGTAATAAAGACCAATGAGCCGTCAAATCACATAGACCCAGCAGTAAGTTGGACGGATGAAGCAACCATCACTCTTGCACCAGTGAGAGGTCGCGTGAGCTCTGCCCGGGCATGAATGCGACACCGATTCTTTGGAGCCGCGCTGACCGTTTTGGGCGGGAAGCGCGCGCGGGCGATGGAGGGGCTTTGGGTGGGCCAGGCTGGTCAGGAGCGGGCGTGGCAACTGTCCGCATGTCCCTACCAGACACGCCCGGAAATGAGAGGATGCACCGACTCTCGCAGCTAAAATCATACACTACACAACATCTCTCTGTAGGAGTAGGTCGATCTGTCGATCTCTCTCTCTCTCTAACACACACATGCTGTTAAACACACACACACACACACACGCACATGCACCTTGGTCCCGTTGCACCTTCTAACGTGACTTATTACACCTAGATGGAGGGAGTAGTAAGTATACGAGATACAGTGGCACACTGACTTAAGTCGAATACAAGTGCCCAAAATTTGTGTGCATGTTATAATAAGGATTCACTTAAAATAGTACATGAGCGAACAGAGGGATCAATTGGACAGTGTTCCCGAGCAGTAGTGAGATGTGTGAGGTAAGAAACACCGCTGGCGCTTTTAATTTTTCTTATTAATTTGTTTGTTTCACCCTCTGACTGGTGGGACCCAACATACTACGTGGAGAGAGGTAAGTTGACTAAGGCTGCATTATTTCTGCACCACTGTGGATAGTCTTACCACCAAAGCCACATGACACGATTATGATTGAAATCCCAATGACTCCCACACACACAAAAAAACATGGCATGCTTGTCACACGAATGCAGGAATGTATAAAAGGTTATTTCCCTCTCGTTGAACATAACGGGAGGGTTGTGTAGCTGGTTAGCCTGTTCGCTCATCAAACTTGAGGTCTCGGGTTCGATAACTACACTTGAGCATAATTTGTGCCGGGAGGATTCTTTGACTGGTCAAAATGTTTTCTAGGGTTTGCACGCTTCACACTCTCTCTCTCTCTCCAGTATATATATACACGCTGGAGCCTTAGCGCTTGTAGTTGCTCTCTTCACACTCTCTCGCCCTCACCCGCTGGAGCCTCAGTGCTTGTAGTTGCTCTCTTCACACTCTCTCGCCCTCTCTAGATCTAAACAAGACTTCGTTGGCCTCTCTCTCCCCTCACTGCTGCTCAAAGAGCCGGCAGGATCCGTCCGCCGGGAAGGGAAGGAGGCTTAACGCAGTCGCCGTCGGCGAGGGACTACCAGCGCAACTGTTCACTTTCCACCCAGCGGCGGCACGGGAGGGCCTCCGACCCCTTCTTCTTCGCCGCCGTCCCGTCGCCCACCGAACCACGCCCCAAGAAACTTAAGGTATAATTTACTTACTCCACATGCATTGATCTAGCTGCATGTATACCATGAATCTAGGACGTGGTTCAAAGAGGAAAGTAGTGGGGGAAAGTAGTGGGAAAAGTTGTATATAGCATGAATCTAGGACGTGGTTCAAAGAGGAAATGAAGGGGGAAAGTTTTATAGCATGAATCTAGGACGTGGTTCAAAGAGGAAAGGAATGGGGGGAAGTAGTGGGGAAAGTTGTATCGCATAAATCTAGGACGTGGTTCAAAGAGGAAAGGAAGGGGCGAAAGTACTAGTTCAAAAAGGAAAGGAAGGGACAAGGCTGTAGAGTTTGAGCAGGACTAGATTTGCTGCGCTCACATAGGGAAAGGTGTCTAAAGATAACAAAACTGGGACCAACACAAATATGTTCCTTGGTTGTTTGTTCTTTTTTGCAACAGAATGTGCATGACCACAGTACATCGGTAGATGCACATGGTTCTGGTGCGTCCACTATCCCGTGCAACTCATTAGCTGTTGTTAATCTAAGGCCCTGTTTGGTTAAAACTCCCTAGTCCCTACCTGCTTGGTTCCAAGGACTAAACATGGACTAGAGGTTATTAAATGACATGCTAAAAGACCATGTTACCCCTAGTAATGAACTAATAGAGACAAGGTGTGATGCGTGGCAGGGGCAACTGTTGGAAAAAGTCCCAAAAAGACTCCCTCGGGGTCTTCTTTCTTTAGTCCCAAATGCCCACTTTTAGTCCCTAAAAGTCCCTCCTGTTTGGTTTAGATGGGACTGACACGGAGTTTTTTTAGTCCCTAAACCAAAATGTCCCTGTAAACAAACACCCTCTAATAATGTCGCTGGAAAATTGATGCAATGCCACAGTTAAAAGCAAATTACATGTTTAACGAATTTTATTGTTAATATAATCTCTATGTTAATATTAATCAATGCCACTGTTTGAGAAATGCTACTGTCTTGCTTTCTTTCCCATTTAGATAAGGTAGATGCTTCTTTTTGTTGGCTTCTGTGTCATCCATCATTATTGACCACTAATTCTTTCCTCTGCACCTCTGTGTAAACAGGGTTATCTACTTTACCTCGTTGCCATTGTGACCTTTTGTTGCACTGCACAAAACACTTTTGTTTTAAGAGTGTTTTGTGCAGTCCAACCAAAATGTCACACCGACAATGTTGCTTGATTGCTTGATCTTAGTGGAACTGCACAAGAGAAGATCTTACTTCCTATCCGTTAAGGCGAATTTGGTTCAGATCTTATTCTTGTGATTTGTTTGAATTCCGCATCATGAAAGGTCAGTACTAGCCTTCTTTCACATGATTCTGCAGTGTGCTTTCATATGTTGTGCTACTTGTACGATAATGTTGCTTGATTTTAGTGAGCTGCACAAATGGAGACAAGACTTCCAATCTGTATGTGCACCGTAATATCCCATTGAGCTAAGATAAGGATATTTCACAACTGATGGCCTGTATTTTGCCACTTTCATCATAAAATTAAGTTTAGTACTATACTTGTGCTCCCTAATTGACATGCCAAATCTTACATTGAAGGCGAAGCTTGTCTGTTATTGAACCAAGTGATGAAGGGGAAGAACAAGCGGAAGAAAAACAAATCAACTCCCGGTGCTGTAATGAGGCACTGGAACTGTGATGACACAAGTAATGATATAGTTTTGCATCTTAATTTATTGCTATGGCTGGAACGAGCAATTATTTTGCCACTGATTTGATGCCACTCTTAATGTAATATGTAATTATCTCTACTTGTGCAAACAGGGATCTTCTTTGAAGATACCATATATTTTAGTGGAACTGCACAAGAAGATGTTGGAAACGTTAAACTAATCGAGGAGTATATAGTAAGCATGGCCACCATCGTAGATAGCAACAGATGGTTCCGGAGAAGTGCTTCATCTGTATGCTCTACACAATAAGCCTCCCGACAAAGGTTGGTACTCGCCCACTGATTTCATCCATATGATTGAGCTTTGTCATCTCTATTGGTGTTGTGCTACTGTTTAGATACTGTCATGAAAAAGTGGTATTGTCCTTGAGAAGTGCTTCATCTTTGTTGTTTTAAATATTTCCTTTCCTTTTTTCGAGCAAACAGGGATGCTAGCATTTAGTAGTCCTCTTGTCTTTGCATAACAGGATCATCTTCCTCTGGAGAAGAATATGGAGTATGTGAAGTGACTAGTTCCGATTATGCCAGGATGAAGAAGCCCTGTCTATCTTCTCTTCAGAAGGAGCAGTTGAAGGATGGTTACATTACTCCCCACAAGACCAAACTAACTTCAGCTCAGACGGACGGACAAATCTCCATTTTTTGTTGTGATGCACGAGTACAATGTTGTTCTAGGATTCTTTCTAGTGAGTTCCATTTTTCTAAAAGTGTGCTCTACATGGACCATGTATGTGCCTGTTGAAACTGTCAATTCATAGTACAATTTGCTTTATACTAATCACTTTTTTGTATTTGTGCAAATAGGGGTGCTCAGCTTGATTTCCATGGGAACTGCACAAAATGTTCATGAATACATCGATCATTCATTTCCACCACAAGAAAGGAGGTGCCGATAAGTTCAAGGTGTTGCAACATATAAGGGCGAAATCATACAAGCTGCGCGCGAATTTGGTTGATTTTGGTGGAACTGCACAAAAAGAACAATTGGTTTATTTAGCACGAGGTGCCATGTCAATGTCCGAACTGATGGCAAACCCTACCCATTCCACAATCGTAGGCATTTGATATTTTGGAATGGGACAACCTTGTCAAATTTTGCTCATTGATTTTAGCAAGACACGCGTTTGATATTTTCGAATGGGACGCCCTTTGTTGTCAGCAGCATCGATCAATTTTTTCTTTATTCTTTAGTTGTCAAGTAAATATTGCCTCTGACATGTGAGTTGCTGAGATGCATAATCATCGATTGTTTTGAATGTTCTCTATGAATTGCCAGGCCTGTGTGTTTGATTGCAATGTACAGAAATGCTAAAAAGCTGCTCAAACTCTTTGTACTCCTTCTATTCCTTTTTACTTCACGCATTGTGAAAGTGCATACTTTTTTGTATAAGATTGGTCAAAGTAGAGATACTTTGACTGCAGACAAAACTTGTATGCAGACTAGAAAGGACCGGAGGGAGTACATGTGAAACTGCTGCAAACGAGGTGATCACCCTGGGAATAATGATAGTACATATTGTTTTGCTTGTTCATCCAATGCCAGTGATACATGAATTCGAACTAATTGAAATAAATTCATTCATACACGGTCGGATTTCATATAAACATGCCGGATTTCATTACATTTCATACATTCTTCAACTAAAAAGGGGTGCGCTGGAGGTATAATTAATTAACCGAAGCTACCCACCTGTGTTCCGCTGAGCCGAACAGAAGCTTCAGTGACTTAACTGCAGGTGCAGTTGCGTAACTGACATGTGGCCCATTGGGCCCACGTGTCAGTCAGCCAACTGCACCAGCAGTTAAGTAGAAGCAGCGTTCTTCTTCAGCACAGCTCTCCGACTCCACGTTGCCGCCAAGAAGCTAACCGGTCGTCAATGGTCAACCCGCCGAGCTTGGGTTCAACCGGAGGGTAGCAGCGGTGGCCTTACTTGGACCCAAGTGGCGGCAACCTACCGTGTTCTACTCTTCCTCGTTTTCTGTGTGGCGCGGCCTCGTTGGCAGCGAGGCGAGGCCTCGGCGGCGCCGGTGATGTCCTCTGTCTCGTTGCCGGCAAGGTGGGGCCTCGGTTGAGTCGGCGATGTCCTCTGCCTTGTTGTTGGCGGGGCGGGGCCTCAGCGGAGCCGACGGTGTCTTCTGCCTCGTTGTTGGCACCGCGGGACCTCGGTGGAGCAGGGCCTCGTCGACGCCAGCAGAGCTGGCACTCATCGGAGCTGGCATTGTCCTCTGCCTCATCCTCGGTCTCGCCAAACAGCGCCTCGCCCGCTTCATCGCCCTCTTTGCTAACCTCTTTGTAGGCGGCCGCAGCCTCCGCCACCTGCATGCGGTACCGCCAGTGCTTGAGGCGGCCCTTGCAGGCGGAGCGGTACGAGTCGAGCAGCGCCTCCTGCTCCGCCCGCTCCGCGGCGATCTGCTCCTCCGCCTGCAGGTGCTCCTGGAGGAGATGGTGGTTGTAGGCGGTGTCGGCCTGCGCCTCCCGGAACTTCTCCTCACGCATCTGCCTCACCCTGTCCATATATTGGGCATGGGCCTCGCTAATGGTCATGGTGCAATGCATCGGCGAGGATGGCGCGGAGGAGGGGGTTGGCGCCGGATCATCGACTACCATGTTCTCCATTGGGACGTCGTCGTCCTCCGGCTGCCTGCCGGCCAGCCGGTCGGCAGCAATGGCTGCCATCTCCTTGTGGTCCGTTGTCTGCCCGTCCTGAAGAGTGCTGGAGCGCGAGGAAGCCATGGTGGGCAGTAGTGGTGTGGACAGGAGAAAGGGAACGGATGTGGATGACTGTGGCTATGGCCGGCGCAGCAGTTTATGTAGCAATGGTGGGCGGGCGGAGGGATGGACGTGTGGTGCCAGAGTAGCCGCCTCGGCAACCGCGTATCATTAATGTGGGCGGAAGATGGACGGATGGACGACACTTGTGTCATTTGAAGGCGGAGCAATCGCCTGCACCGGGAAGAGGGGCGGGCGGCGCTGACTGTTTCGGGAGGAAAGTGCGCGCGGGTGAGGAGATGACTTTACTTGGAGAGGATGACAATGGGGACCCACCAGGTCCATAGCCTCACGTACGCAAGTGCCTCCTTATTATTATTATATATATAACTATAATTTATTTTGCTTCCTCCTAGTTTCCTGACATCACGGTCCCACACCATTGTCAACCTATGTTATTGAGAGATTCGGCTGTGGATCTTCTTATCTAAATTTTCAATTAACTCTATGGTAGCAACCTTGTTTTCAATAATTTCAAGCCTTTGCATTACATGCTCTAAAGTTAATACAGTTCCATTAACCAAAAGAGGGGGTGAGCCAAATAAATCTATCATAGCATTATAAGAATTAAAAGTATGGATACCCAAGAAGTTCCCTCCAGTAATAGTATCAAGAACATATCTGTGCCAAGGAGTAATGCCTATATAAAAATTGCGAAGAAGAACAGAAGTAGATTGCTTCCTAGTACATCTATTTTGAGCATTGCAAATTCTATACCAAGCATCTTTTATATTTTCTCCCTCCCTTTGCTTAAAATTTAGAATTTCACTCTGGGGAGACAACGGAGAAGATAAGGTACTAGCCATAACGACAAGCAAACAAACTAACACACAAGCAAAAAGCAAGCGGGAAAAAAGAGCAAATAGAGAAAGAGAGGGAGGATAGAGAGAGAAGGCGAATAAAACGGCAAGGGTGAAGTGGGGGATGTCACGACCGGTTTTCTAATAAAAATATTTATTGAGAAACCAATCTTTTGAGTCTAGTATGAGAAAAATCCTCCTTACCGGTAGACAAATTCTTGATACAATAAGCCAGTAGCATAAAATATATTACAGGGTCGAGCTACGGTTGCTCAACCAAATTATTACAAGCACGCCAATAAGTATACATAATGGCGGACATGACACAGTGGTGTGGAGGCATACTACTGACTCGAGGATAGGGTTGTGGTGGAAAAACACAGCGGGGAGTGTGATACATGACTCTAAAACTGGCATCTCATCGAGCGTCGAGGTGAGGCTCGATGAATTTATTTGGTAGCGGAAGCGGATATAATACAGTGACCAAATCCAGGGTCGCACGAGACTGACTGGGATTCCTCTAGGCGTCGGACTCGCTATCAAATTCTTCATCCATGAGATCGCCTTCATCAGCATCTGGCCAAATCAACAAGCCAGGTGAGTACTTTGAAAGTACTCGCAAGACAGTTCGGACGTAAGATATAACAAATGCATGCATGGATGCATCATGATTAATTTTAACAGTGGCACATTAATTCGTAAAAACAAGACAGGTAAAAAGGGGGTCGGCGGTAGTCCGCTCGAAAACCCAACAAAATAACTGTAAACCCAATCGGGTGTCTGAAGCGACACCTCGATAGGAAGATAAATGAATAAAGCACGCCGCAGTCGGGCGTCTAGGCGACACCACATAAAGGGCTTTAAAAGAAATGCCACAGTCGGGCGTCTGGGCGACGCCACATAAAGGGCTTTTAAAAGAAATGCCACAGTCGGGCGTCTGAGCGACGCCACATAAAGGGCTTTTTAAAAGAAATGCCACAGTCGGACGTCTGAGCGACATCGCAGAAAGGGCTTTCATTGAAAATAAAATATAACAATGCCACAGTCGGACGTCTGAGCGACGTCACAGAAAGGGCTTTTACTGAAAGTAAATAATAACAATACCACAGTCGGACGTCTGAGCGACATCACAGAAAGGGCTTTTATTCACAAGTAAATAATACTCATAATAAACATTCAATCCATGAAAATAAACAGGTTAGCCCATCCACAGGAATAATCATTTAACCGGGCTTAGCACTCATGCGATCCACGGCGAGGCAGGGGGATCGGAGGGTACCTCCGTGTTCAGGGCGCCATTCCGCGTCGGTTGGTGGTGGTGGTGGTCGCCGGCGAGTACCACGTCGACGGCGAGCCTTGCTCCGGCGGACAGCGGTTCGGGTGGTCGAGAGCCTCGTCGGAGGGAGCTGCGAAGGCCAAATTGAGGAGGGGGTTAGACCTCTGGTAGCTAGAGGAGGCTATAGACGAGATTTGGGCGCCGGGGACGGCCTCACCGGAGCGAATCGAGCTGGTGGCCGAGGCGGATCGGGGCGGCCGGAGTCGGGGGAGGAGACCTCCTCGAGGTCCCCCTATTCGCCTGGCGGGGTGCTGGTGAGATGCAGAGGGGGTGTGTGCTCGAGAGCGAGTTCGGGAGCCCTTTTTATAAGCGGTCCGAGGCGGTGGCCGAGAACGGGGTTCTCCGGCGAAGCTTACGGCGGCGCAGGGCATTGGTCGGGGAGGTTTAGGGGTCGAGCGCCGTCGTGGGGGTTCACTGGGTCCGTTTAGGTGCTAAACTAGCCAGGGTTTGGGTGTTTTGGGCGAGCTTGACAGAACGGGGCGGCGCGGGCCCGTCGGCGGCAGGGAGCACGTTCCGTGCTTGCCGGGTCACGGCAACGGTGCCACGGGCGTGCGCTGGCTTGGCGGGGACACGCGGAGAGCCAGGGGACGATGGGCGGCGCCGGGTGGCGTGGCGAGCGGGCTCGGGCCCTCGCTGGCCGCCACGGGAGGCGCAGCCACCGCAGAAGCTTCCAACGCCGGCGAGGCTCGTCGCCACCGACGCCAGGAATCGGCCAAGCATGCATGCGGGGTGCTGGCCAAGGGGAAGAGGCTGCATGCAACGTGCCAGGGCGCACTGTGGCCGCGTGATCCGAAGTCTGACGATGGAAAAACGACACTGAATTCTGAATTTAACTGAAGATGAACAGAACAGTGTATGCAAGGTGTTCGACAGAATGATCTAGGCATCTAGGGATTTTTCCTTGAGCTGAAACTTGGTGGGGTGGCCTCTCATTGCACCAGGAGGCTGCCTGAATTTTGGTGGAATTTTTGGAGAAGTGTAGATATGAATTTTACCAAATTTGTCAAATCTGGTCCAAACTTGCAGTGAGTGAAATTTGAAATTTTTGAAAAGAAGAAGAGTGGATCAAGATGGTTCTAGGTTTTGTATACTAAAGACAATCCAGGGGAGTTGGTTTGAGGTGAAAACTTGTTTGGACTTGCTGAGATAGAGAAATTAGATTGTTCAAAGGTGGGGGGAGGGATTTTGAGAAGATTTACTATAGGAGACATGGTAAAACCATGGGAGTTTTCAAGATAAGAAAACCTAAAAATTCATAAAGTTCTTTTTATAAGAAAAAGAATAATTTCCAAAAATACATTTTGAGAAGGGAACCATCAGAGAAAGAGTTTTAAATGATCAAACACCATAGTTTGAAGAAGATACAAAAATAAAATCTTTGCCAAAGAAGTTTTTAAGAGGTAGGTTTTCTGGAAAAAATTTAAATGGCCTCTTTTTTTTCAAAACCAACAAAGTTTTTGCTGAAAACTGAATAAAAATTTTGGAGTGTCACAACACCTACCCCCTTAGGAAAAATCTCGTCCCCGAGATTTCAGCTGATCCTTAAATAAGTATGGATGTTCTGTCCGAAGAAAATCCTCTCTTTCCCAAGTTGCTTCACTTTCGGTGTGGTTGCTCCATTGAACTCTAAAAAACTTGATGGTTTTCTGTCGGGTTCTCCTTTCATACTACTCTAATATTTTTACTGGGCGTTCCTGATAAGTGAGGTCTGGCTGCACGTCAATGTTCTCATGGGATACTTGCTTCTCTGGTTTGCTTACGCACTTCCTTAATTGAGAGACGTGGAACACGTCGTGGATGTCGGACAAGTCTTCGGGTAAGTCTAGCTGGTAGGCTACAGTGCCTCTTCGTGCCACTATGCAGAATGGTCCAATGAATCTTGGTGCTAACTTCCCCTTAATCTTAAACCGTTGCAGTCCCCTCATAGGTGATACTCGTAGGTACACAAATTCACCGGGTTCAAAATTGACCCCATGATGTTTCAGATCGTAATAACTCTTCTGTCGGCTTTGAGCGGTCTTGAGTTGGTCCCTGATTAGCTTGACTTTTTCCTCGGCTTCTTTGAGCATGTCTGGGCCGAAGATACGGCTGTCTCCGGTTTCTGACCAATTTAGCGGGGTACGACATCTCCGTCCGTATAGGGCTTCAAATGGTGCCATTTGCAGGCTGGCCTGGTAACTGTTGTTGTATGCGAACTCGGCATATGGCAGGCTTTCTTCCCAACTGGTTCCATAGGTGAGGACACATGCTCTCAACATGTCTTCTAAAATTTGGTTTACGTGTTCAGTATGTCCATCAGTCTGGGGATGGTAGGCTGTACTGAAGGCCAGTTGAGTTCCCAGAGCCTGTTGTAAATGATCCCAGAATCTCGAGACGAACTGAGTGCCTCTGTCGGATATTATAGTCTTCGGGACTCCATGCAGACAAACTGTACGGGAGAGATAAATTCTGGCAAGCCTCTGAGTGTTGTAGGTTGTCTTCACTGGAATGAAATGTGCCACCTTGGTTAATCTATCAGTGATGACCCATATGGCATCATTCCCGTGTCGTGACTGAGGTAGTCCGACAATAAAATCCATCCCTATTTCATCCCATTTCCACTCAGGTATTTTGTTTGGTTGCAGTAGTCCGGCTGGTTTTTGATGCTCAACTTTTATGCGTTGACAAGAATCGCAACATGCAACAAATGTGGCTATGTCCCTCTTCATACCGTGCCACCAAAATCTTTCCTGAATATCCTTATACATTTTGGTTCCTCCAGGGTGGATTGAATATGGGGTGGTGTGTGCTTCAGCTAGAATTTGCTGTTTGAGGTCCTCTATGTTTGGCACGCAGAGTCTGTCTCCGTACCGTAATATTTCATCATCGCCTATGATGAACTCCGAGGCCTTGCCCATACTCACCTTTCTTTTAATTCCTTCAATGCTGGGGTGACCAGGCTGAGCTTCTTTAATTCTCTCCACAAGGTCGGGCTTTATTTCCAAGTTTGATATGGTGCCTTCCGCGATCATTAACAAGTTGAGTTTGGCAAATTCTTGTTGGAATTCAGGTCTCAAGCTTTGTAGACTGTTTTTGTCGGAGCTGGGGTTCCGACTAAGAGCATCGGCCACTACATTTGCTTTTCCTGGATGATAGTGGATACCAACATCATAATCTTTTACCAATTCCAACCAGCGTCGTTGCCGTAAGTTTAGCTCTGGCTGTGTGAAAATATATTTGAGACTTTTATGGTCCGTGTATATTTCACATCGATTTCCAAGTAAGAAATGCCTCCATTCCTTGAGTGCATGAATGACTGCTGCCATTTCTAAGTCATGAGTGGGATAATTTTCCTCATGCTTGCGAAGTTGCCTTGAAGCGTATGCGACAACCTTGCCTTCTTGCATCAACACGCACCCGAGGCCTTTTCGGGAAGCGTCACAATACACTTCAAAATTCTTGTGTATGTCTGGCACAATTAATACTGGTGCTGTTGTTAATTTTCGTTTTAGCTCTTGGAAACTTTTCTCACAGGCTTCTGTCCATTCAAACTTCTTGTCCTTCTTGAGTAACTGCGTCATTGGCTTGGCTAGGGTGGAGAATCCTTCAATAAATCTGCGGTAATATCCTGCCATTCCCAAGAAACTTCGTACGTCTGTTACGCTGGCTGGTGACTTCCAGCCAAGTATGGCCCTGACTTTCTCCGGGTCCACTGCGATACCGTCTTGGGTCAGCACGTGGCCTAGAAAGCCTACTTGTCTTAGCCAAAATTCGCACTTGCTGAACTTGCCATACAATTGATGTTTCCTGAGTTCTCCTAGCACAATCCTGAGATGTTCCGCGTGCTCTTCTGGTGTCTTGGAGTATATCAGAATATCGTCGATAAACACCACAACGAACTTGTCCATAAACTTCATAAATACTTTGTTCATGAGGTGAACAAAATATGCGGGGGCGTTCGTTAATCCAAAAGGCATAACTGTGAACTCATATAGTCCATATCTGGAGGTGAAGGCTGTTTTGGGGATATCTTCTGTTCGCACTTTTAATTGATGGTATCCTGACCTTAAGTCAATTTTTGAGAATACCTTGGCCTGAGCGAGCTGATCAAATAAATCATTTATCCGCGGCATCGGGTATTTGTTCTTGACTGTGACCATGTTAAGTGCTCGGTAGTCTATGCACAATCTCAGTGTTCCATCCTTCTTTTTGGCAAATAAAATTGGTGATCCCCAAGGTGAGGAGCTGGCTCGAATGTATCCCTTGTCCAGCAATTCCTTTATTTGTTTCTTCAACTCAATCAACTCGGATGGTGCCATTCTGTATGGTTTCTTGTATATGGGGGTAGTTCCTGGTGCTAGCTCAATGCTGAATTCTATCTCTCGGTCTGGTGGCATGCCTGGTAGTTCTTCGGGAAATACGTCTGGAAATTCACATACTACTGGAACCTTGTTTAGCTCGGAAACGTCCACCTTATTCAATCTCGGCTGCCGGGGTATTTTTCTTTCTTTGGCTGATACTTTTATTGTCTTCCCATGGTGGTGTGTGAGAATTACGGTCCGGTCGAAACAGTCAATAAAACCTTTGTTGGTGGTTAACCAGTCCATCCCTAGGATGACATCCAGTCCTTTATTTTCCAACACAATAAGATTTGCGTGAAATTTCAATCCTTCGAACTCAATAACCACATTCTGACAGTAACTCTGAGTAACTTGCTGAATCCCAGGGGACTTGATGATCATGGATTTTTCCAAGGGAAACATCGAAAAATTATTTTGCAAAGCAAAACTTTTCGAAATGAATGAGTGAGAAGCTCCAGAATCAAACAAAACCGTTGCAGGTATTGTGTTGACAGGAAACGTACCGAGTACGATATCCGGAGCGTTTTGTGCTTCTTCTTTGGTCACGTGGTTTAGATGACCCTTCCTGTGGTTGTTGTTGGGGTTGAAATTGTTGCGCTTGGGTGCGGAATTATTTCCACCGTTGTTTGGCTTCGGGGTTGAGTTCCTTGGCTTGGGGCACTGTTTGGCATAGTGCCCTTCTTCTCCACAAGCGTAGCAAGTAACGCCTGGGCGATATGTGAACTCTTTGTCCCTTGCATGGAAATTCTTGGTTGGGCGTGAGATGTTTGTCGTAGGTTTGTGTGTCCCACCTTTCTGAAAATCTGTCTTGCTTCGGTGGTTGCGCGCAAGAGTAGTCTGGTCTCTTTTTTGCTTGCGTAAATCCTCCAAGCTACGTCTCTCATTTTCCAGAGTAATAGCTTTGTCCACTAGTGTCTTAAAATCTGGAAAAGTGTGCACGACCAGTTGGCATTTAAGAGCGGGCGCCAGACCGTCAAGGAATTTCTCCATCTTCTTGCTTTCAGTCATACGTTCTTCATTGGCGTAGCGGGACAATAGAGTAAATTGACCATTGTATTCTGACACTATCATGTTCCTTTGTTTGAGGTCATCGAACTCTCTCTTCTTGATTTTCATAATACTCTTGGGAATGTGTGCACCACGGAAACCTTCCTTGAAATCATCCCAGGTTATATCATTTTCGTTGGGGTGCATGTGCAGAAAATTCTCCCACCATGATGCAGCTGCTCCTGTGAGATAGTGCGGAGCATATAGTACTTTCTCGAGATCTGAACATTTTGCAATAATTAATTTTCTCTCCATATCTCGAAGCCAATCCTCGGCTTCAAGAGGCTTGTCAGTATGAGAAAATGTTTAGGGACGTGTCTTCTGTAGCTCAGATAACTTGGAATGTTGTTGATACTGTTCATGGTGATTTCCCATGTTGAGGACTTGGTTCATCATTTCCCGATGTTGTTGCTGACCCTGCTCATAAAGGCGGCACATTTGTGAAAGTGCCGATTCACTGCCCTGTTGGCTTGATTGTCCTTGTGTGAACTTGTTGCTGGGTTGTGTATCATAATTTTCCTCTGGTGGAGTTGGCATGGAGCGAGTCCAAGGACGAGACATTTTTCTCTCTGGGGATATATTTTGTAAAACCCATAAGAAAAGCGAAAAGAGTCGTAAAAACAATTCCATAAATGCACAAAGCTGGCAAATAAATTAAATAACCAAGCTTACTTAAGAAAAACAAGTCGATTTGCGCACGGAGAAGGACTGCTCATTACATATCTTACACGCAGACGGTAATTATACAATACGTCACTCAGGATATGCGTACATAATCCTGACATGTTATTTAGGCTAGTGCACTCCTCCAGATCCTACATGATGCGCAAACAGGCTACTTCCCACAACCTATGTACATATAAACATATCGTACAAAGCGGTACATTGCATGGCGGCTAAGCGTACTCAGGCGGAGATGTTGACGATCTCCTTTGCCCTGCCGAGGGTGAGGCGTAGCGAGGCTGGGGACTCGACTTCCTCCTCGCTAATAGGCTCCATACGTGCAGTGTTACGCTGAGTAGATGGAGCGGGTGCCAGGGGCGGAACAACATGGACAGGAGTGGGCGCGCAGGGTGGTGCAGTGCGCGCTGGAGTGGGCGCAATAACTTGGTTGAACTCTTCGGTAGAAGGCAGGCGACGAGTAGGTGCATAAGATGCTGAGGACGAGACCAAAGTCAGTGGCGGTGCGGTGGGTAGGAGCTCCCTCCTATTGGCAGCACAGCCATGGACTGAGTCCATGCGGGCAGCTACGAAGTCGTCCACCAGGTTGTCGAAGGCTGCATCCAGGGCCCGGAGATACTCAATAAGCATCTCAAAAGCCTCGTCTCGTTCTCCTCTGGGGCAGGAGAATGCGTAGTGACAGGTGTAAGGCACATGGCATGGAAGATAACGGTAACGACGAGTCTTCATCACGGGGAGAACATCCCTGAGACGAGCTATCGCCTCGCGAGCTGCCATCTGCATAGCATGCCTCTCCGTAGGCATGGCTCTTCCCAAGAACCGGAAGCGGCGTAACTCACCACGCCCTCCCTTGAACTGCACCGCGGCCTGGTGGATGGTCAGACTGTCGTTGACTCGGTGCTGGCAGAGTGTGAAGACTGGGCGCACAGATGGCCCCATCGCGACCTGAACGATGAAGGAAAGAAGCTTGACGAACCCATCGGGCACGTTGGCGAAGGTCTGAGACTCGCAGCTGTTGTCGGCCATCTACAAAAGTAGGCAAAAATTCTGAATGGTCAGATCATAAATTTATGCTGACGGTCAGAAAATGACTACAATTGCAAGAAAATATAAATTGGCTCTATCATGCTAATAACCAATTAGCGATCGCACCTATTGGCTTCCTACAGTCAGCCTGGCTCTGGTACCAAGCTTGTCACGACCGGTTTTCCAATAAAAATATTTATTGAGAAACCAATCTTTTGAGTCTAGTATGAGAAAAATCCTCCTTACCGGTAGACAAATTCTTGATACAATAAGCCAGTAGCATAAAATATATTACAGGGTCGAGCTACGGTTGCTCAACCAAATTATTACAAGCACGCCAATAAGTATACATAATGGCAGACATGACACAGTGGTGTGGAGGCATACTACTGACTCGAGGATAGGGTGGTGGTGGAAAAACACAGCGGGGAGTGTGATACATGACTCTAAAACTGGCATCTCATCGAGCGTCGAGGTGAGGCTCGATGAATTTATTTGGTAGCAGAAGCGGATATAATACAGTGACCAAATCCAGGGTCGCACGAGACTGACTGGGATTCCTCTAGGCATCGGACTCGCTATCAAATTCTTCATCCATGAGATCGCCTTCGTCAGCATCTGGCCAAATCAACAAGCCAGGTGAGTACTTTGAAAGTACTCGCAAGACAGTTCGGACGTAAGATATAACAAATGCATGCATGGATGCGTCATGATTAATTTTAACAGTGGCACATTAATTCGTAAAAACAAGACAGGTAAAAAGGGGGTCGGCGGTAGTCCGCTCGAAAACCCAACAAAATAACTGTAAACCCAATCGGGTGTCTGAAGCGACACCTCGATAGGAAGATAAATGAATAAAGCACGCCGCAGTCGGGCGTCTAGGCGACACCACATAAAGGGCTTTAAAAGAAATGCCACAGTCGGGCGTCTGGGCGACGCCACATAAAGGGCTTTTAAAAGAAATGCCACAGTCGGGCGTCTGAGCGACGCCACATAAAGGGCTTTTTAAAAGAAATGCCACAGTCGGACGTCTGAGCGACATCGCAGAAAGGGCTTTCATTGAAAATAAAATATAACAATGCCACAGTCGGACGTCTGAGCGACGTCACAGAAAGGGCTTTTACTGAAAGTAAATAATAACAATACCACAGTCGGACGTCTGAGCGACATCACAGAAAGGGCTTTTATTCACAAGTAAATAATACTCATAATAAACATTCAATCCATGAAAATAAACAGGTTAGCCCATCCACAGGAATAATCATTTAACCGGGCTTAGCACTCATGTGATTCACCGGAGTCTGTCATCAAAACTGGCACTTGTCAGGATAAGATAATACTGAACTTGGACATGGAATAGATGATTCAAGGAATATATGACTCTGCAGAGTTTGTACAAAAAATTTTCCCACAGCCAACGGATTTCCGTAGTCACGAAGGACTAGTTCCGTTTACGGTATTTCGGAAGAAAACATAGCTAACCAGTACACACCCATCCTACCTCTCGATGCTAGGAATCACCCTAGACGTCGTCCAAGAAAAACTTTTGAGACGGGGAGATCACAATCTCGAATAGCATGGGATCAAATTTATATACGCGCGCTCTAAGGGGTGCCCCCCTCTCGGTCCCAACCGGAAACACCCATGCCCCCTGACCGGATGACTGGCTTTAATACAGGGCCATGGAACCATCATCACGGCCTCTCCTTTTTGGTGTGTACCAGGTAAGCGGTTTACAACTTACTAAGCCATATTCCTTGCGGAAAACATGTGGTAGTACAGGGAAGGAAGAATGGAAGGAACTGGAATGATACGGGTTATCACTGAAGTCATATAGCCTGGCATAAGACTGGCATGCTACAACACTGCCATCTTACCCATCCTCATGCCAACACATGGCCATGCATACTCACATCCATCCACTCATGGATTTTCGAAACTCACTTGCCTCATCGTTGCATGTAACATGACATTCGTCGGTATGTTCATCAACATGCCATAAACTACTTAATACAAACATGCCAAAACAATCATCATATCAAAAGTTCAAACATGCTTGCCTGGTTCAGAGTAGTCGAAGCCTAGCTCGGTGAAGTTTGCGGTCCCGTCACCTCCTTCGGTATCTACGGTATAAAGAAAATATACGCGCTATCGTGAATACCGTGAGGTGCACAAAAATTATTCCAAATTTTTTTCAAATAAATATGATAAAAAAACTAGAAATTTTTTTGAAGAGGACAGAAAAAGAATCACTCAAAAATTCCTTTCTGTTAAAAAGTTATAAGGGTTTTAACCCAAGGACCCATCTGTAATGAAACAGAAAGTTCCCAGGGGCTAGCTTATAAAAACAGAAAACGCTTCGGTAGCGACTACGCCAGCCCAGAGGGAAAGCGCATTTGGTAGAATGCGTTTTCAGAAAATGCTTCGCTTAGAAAGGACAGAGAGGCTGACGGCGGGTCCCGCCCGTCAGGTTTGAATATTCAAACGGGGCAGCAGATTTCGCCGGAGCCCGAGAGCCGCGGTGGTCGCCGGCGGCGATCCACGGTGAGGCAGGGGGATCGGAGGGTACCTCCGTGTTCAGGGCGCCATTCCGCGTCGGTTGGTGGTGGTGGTCGCCGGCGAGTACCACGTCGACGGCGAGCCTTGCTCCGGCGGACGGTGGTTCGGTGGTCGAGGGCCTCGTCGGAGGGAGCTGCGAAGGCCAAATTGAGGAGGGGGTTAGACCTCTGGTAGCTAGAGGAGGCTATAGACGAGATTTGGGCGCCGGGGACGGCCTCACCGGAGCGAATCGAGCTGGTGGCCGAGGCGGATCGGGGCGGCCGGAGTCGGGGGAGGAGACCTCCTCGAGGTCCCCCTGTTGGCCTGGCGGGGTGTTGGTGAGATGCAGAGGGGGTGTGTGCTCGAGAGCGAGTTCGGGAGCCCTTTTTATAGGCGGTCCGAGGCGGTGGCCGAGAACGGGGTTCTCCGGCGAAGCTTACGGCGGCGCAGGGCATTGGTCAGGGAGGTTTAGGGGTCGTGCACCGTCGTGGGGGTTCGCTGGGTCCGTTTAGGTGCTAAACTAGCCAGGGTTTGGGTGTTTTGGGCGAGCTCGACGGAACGGGGTGGCGCGGGCCCGTCGGCGGCAGGGAGCACGTTCCGTGCTTGCCGGGCCACGGCGACGGTGCCACGGGCGTGCGCTGGCTTGGCGGGGACACGCGGAGAGCCAGGGGACGATGGGCGGCGCCGGGTGGCGTGGCGAGCGGGCTCGGGCCCTCGCTGGCCGCCATGGGAGGCACAGCCACCACAGAAGCTTCCAACGCCGGCGAGGCTCGTCGCCACCGACGCGAGGAATCGGCCAAGCGTGTGTGCGGGGTGCTGGCCAAGGGGAAGAGGCTGCGTGCAACGTGCCAGGGCGCACTGTGGCCGCGTGATCCGAAGTCTGACGAAGGAAAAACGACACTGAATTCTGAATTTAACTGAAGATGAACAGAACAGTGTATGCAAGGTGTTCGACAGAATGATCTAGGCATCTAGGGATTTTTCCTTGAGCTGAAACTTGGTGGGGTGGCCTCTCATTGCACCAGGAGGCTGCCTGAATTTTGGTGGAATTTTTGGAGAAGTGTAGATATGAATTTCACCAAATTTGTCAAATCTGGTCCAAACTTGCAGTGAGTGAAATTTGAAATTTTTGAAAAGAAGAAGAGTGGATCAATATGGTTCTAGGTTGTGGATACTAACGACAATCCAGGGGAGTTGGTTTGAGGTGAAAACTCAAAGGCAATGAGGTACTTGCTTTGAAAATCACTTAAGCTCAAAATAATTGGCAGAAATGATTTGGGAGATAAAATAATTGAAATAAAATCCAAAACATGTTTGGACTTGTTGAGATAGAGAAATTAGATTGTTCAAAGGTGGGGGGAGGGATTTTGAGAAGATTTACTATAGGAGACATGGTAAAACCATGGGAGTTTTCAAGATAAGAAAACCTAAAAATTCATAAAGTTCTTTTTATAAGAAAAAGAATAATTTCCAAAAATACATTTTGAGAAGGGAACCATCAGAGAAAGAGTTTTAAATGATCAAACACCATAGTTTGAAGAAGATACAAAAATAAAATCTTTGCCAAAGAAGTTTTTAAGAGGAAGGTTTTCTGGAAAAATTTTAAATGGCCTCTTTTTTTTTCAAAACCAACAAAGTTTTTGCTGAAAACCGAATAAAAATTTTGGAGTGTCACAGGGGAGAGGAAAACGAGAGGCAAATGGCAAATAATGTAATGCGGGAGATAAGGGTATGTGATGGGTACTTGGTATGTTGACTTTTGCGTAGACCTCCCCGGCAACGGCACCAGAAATCCTTCTTGCTACCTCTTGAGCACTGCGTTGGTTTTCCCCGAAGAGGAAGGGATGATGCAGCAAAGTAGCGTAAGTATTTCCCTCAGTTTTTGAGAACCAAGGTATCAATCCAGTAGGAGGATACGCGCGAGTTCCTTGTACCTACACAAAACAAATAAATCCTCACAACCAACGCGAATAGGGGTTGTCAATCCCTACACGGCCACTTACGAGAGTGAGATCTGATAGATATGATAATATAATATTTTTGGTATTTTTGTGATAAAGATGCAAAGTAAAATAAAGGAAAAGTAAAAAAACAAAGGAAATAACTAAGTAGTAGGAGATTAATATGATAAAGATAGACTCGGGGGGCCATAGGTTTCACTAGTGGCTTCTCTCGAGAGCATAAGTATTCTATGGTGGGTGAACAAATTACTGTTGAGCAATTGACAGAATTGAGCATAGTTATGAGAATATCTAGGTATGATCATGTATATAGGCATCACGTCTCAGACAAGTAGACCGACTCCTGCCTGCATCTACTACTATTACTCCACTCATCGACTGCTATCCAGCATGCATCTAGAGTATTAAGTTAAAAACAGAGTAACACCTTAAGCAAGATGACATGATGTAGAGGGATAGACTCATGCAATATGATGAAAACCCCATCTTGTTATCCTCGATGGCAACAATACAATACGTGCCTTGCTGCCCCTACTGTCACTGGGAAAGGACACCGCAAGATTGAACCCAAAGCTAAGCACTTCTCCCATTGCAAGAAAGATCAATCTAGTAGGCCAAACCAAACTGATAATTCGAAGATACTTGCAAAGATAACCAATCATACATAAAATAATTCAGAGGAGATTCAAATATTTTTCATAGATAGACTTGATCATAAACCCACAATTCATCGATCTCAACAAACACACCGCAAAAAGAAGATTACATCGAATAGTTCTCCACAAGAGAGGGGAGAACATTGTATTGAGATCCAAAAATAGAGAAGAAGCCATCTAGCTAATAACTATGGACCCGTAGGTCTGAGGTGAACTACTCACACTTCATCGGAGGGGCTATGGTGTTGACGTAGAAGCCCTCCGTGATCGATGCCCCCTCCAGCGGAGCTCCGGAATAGGCCCCAAGATGGGATCTCGTGGATACAGAAAGTTGCGGTGGTGGAATTAGGGTTTTGGCTCCGTATCTGATCGTTTGGGGGTACGTAGGTATATATTGGAGGAAGGAGTACGTCGGTGGAGCAACAGGGGGGCCCACGAGGGTGGAGGGCGCGCCTGGTGGGGGTAGGTGCGCCCCCTACCTCGTGGCCTCCTCTTTTGTGTCTTGATGTTGGGTCCAAGTCTCCCGAGTCTTGTTCATTGAGAAAATCACGTTCCCGAAGGTTTCATTCCGTTTGGACTCCGTTTTATATTCCTTTTCTTCGAAACCCTAAAACAGGCAAAAAACAATAATTCTGGGCTGGTCCTCCGGTTAATAGGTTAGTCCCAAAAATAATATAAAAGTGGATAATAAAGCCCAATAATGTCCAAAACAGTAGATAATATAGCATGGAGCAATCAAAAATTATAGATACGTTGGAGACGTATCAGGCTGCTACTTCTTGAGCTTGCGTTGGTTTTTCCCTTGAAGAGGAAAGAGTGATGCAACAAAGTAGAGATAAGTATTTCCCTCAGTTAAGAACCAAGGTATCAATCCAGTAGGAGGTACACCCAAGTCTCCAATAGTTGCACCTACACAAACAAACAAATATTTGCACCCAACGCGAAAAGGGGTTGTCAATCCCTTCACGGTTAATTGCAAGGATGAGATCTGATAGAGATAGGTATAAAAGATAAGTAAAAGAGCAAAATAAAGTGAAGGTAAATAAATTGCGGCAAGGTATTTTGGGTTTTATAGATCTGAACATAATATGATGAGAAATAGACCCCGGGGCCATAGTTTTCACTAGAGGCTTCTCTCTTGAAAGACACATACGGTGGGTGAACAAATTATTATTGAGCAATTGATAGAAAAGCGTAAAGTTATGACGATATCTAATGATCATGAATATAGGCATCACGTCCGTGACAAGTAGACCACTATCCAGCATGCATCTAGTGTATTAAGTTAACAAGAACGAAGTAACGCCTTAAGTAAGATGACATGATCTAGAGGGATAAATCCAAGCAATATGATATAAACCCCATATTTTTATCCTTAGTGGCAAAAATACAAATATGTGCCTGATACCACTACTGTCACTGGGTGAGGACACCGCAAGATTGAACCCATCACAAAGCACCTCTCCCATTGCAAGATAAATCAATCTAGTTGGCCAAACCAAATTAATAGATCGGACAGAAATACAAAGCTATCTTAATCATGCATAAAAGAGTTCAGAAAAGACTCAAATAATATTCATAGATAATCTGATCATAAATCTATAATTCATGGGATCTCAACAAACGCACCGCAAAAGAAGATTACATCGAATAGATCTCTAAGAACAGCAAGGAGAACATTGTATTGAAGATCAAAGAGAGAGAAGAAGCCATCTAGCTACTAGCTATGGACCCGTAGGTCTGTGGTAAACTACTCACACATCATCGGTAGGGCAGCAAGGTTGATGTAGAAGCCCTGCACGATCGAATCCCCCTCTGACAGAGTACCAGAAAAGGCCCCAAGATGGGATCTCATGAGAACAGAAGCTTTCGGTGGCGGAAAAGAATATTTGTTTGTGTCCTCTGGTATACGGGGAATATTTGGGTATTTATAGAGCCGATATTGGGGTTATAGGGACTACAGGGGGCCCACAAGCTTGCAGGGCGCCCTCCTATGGCGAGCGTGGTGAGCTTGTGGCCACCCGAAGCTTCGTGGGTGTCTTCTGGTCCAAGAAATATTGTCAAAAGGTTTCGTTTCGTTTGGACTTCATTTGGAATTGATTTTCTGTAATAGACAAAAACAAGGAAAAAACAACAACTGGCACTAGGCACTAGGTTAATAGGTTAGTCCCAAAAATGATATAAAATATTATAATAATGCATATAAAACATCCAAGATTAATAACATAATAGCAACGATACTTGCAACCCGACGCGTAAGAGGGGTTGTCAATCACTCCACGGTAAAAATATAAATTCTTTTGTATAAGACTTGATAAATGGATGTGAAAGTGCAACTAATCCCCGGATGGTTTTGGTAATTATAACAACATATAGCTCACTGAACTAATAACCATTCAAGTTTAATATTTCAAAAATTTCAATGAATGGCATGGCATGGACTAGAGATGTGGACCCGTCAAAATGCTAAGGACACATAATGGCAAAAACTCAAGACCCTTCATTTCTATTTTAGTGATCCATGACCACATTGAGTCCATAGGAAAGCCACTACTATGAAAAGGGGATGAGGTGTTGCTTAATGGCTTGCTTGCTCAAAAGCTTAGTGATAATGCTCCAAATCCCTCAACCACTTTCTCATGCCAAATATGTCAAAATCCTAAAGTCCAACTCGGCCCCACCGATTCTTTCTATCTGGCGCCACGGAGTTCATATGACATAGCCACAGCCAGAAACCCTAATAGTTCGGTCACAATGATATGAATCTCAGTCTCACGGAGATGGCCTTGCCAATTCTCTTTTGCATGTTGCAATTATTTCGGTCTCACCGAAATGGCTTGACCAATTCTCTACTTCCCTATTGTTTCATTTCGGTCTCACCGAGTTGATGCAATCCGCGCCACTGAGATGAGGTCTGCCCTAAGCCCTAGCACATCGGTCCCACCGAGTTGTTCCAGTCGGTCCCACTGAGATTCCTAACGTTGACATTTTGAACTAAATCAGTCGCACCATGTTCATCTATTCAGTATGACCAATTTGGGCAAATGTGTGTAACGGTTGGATTTTGTGTGGAGGCTATATATACCCCTCCACCCCCTTCTCCATATGTGAGAGAGCCATCGGAACGTGCCTACACTTCCAGCATACATTTTCTGAGAGAGAACTAGCTACTCATGTGTTGAGATCAAGATATACCACCTACCACAAGAATCTTGATTTTTAGCCTTCCCCAAGTTGCTTTCCACTCAAATCATCTCTCCACCATACCCAAATCTGTGTGAGTGAGTTCAGTGTTGGGGAGACTATCATTTGAAGCACAAGATCAAGGAGTTCATCATCAACACAACATCTATTACCTTTTGGAAAGTGGTGTCTCCTAGATTGGTTAGGTGTCGCTTGGGAGCCTCCGTCAAGTTGTGGAGTTGAACCAAGAAGTTTGTAAGGGCAAGGAGATCGCCTACTTCGTGAAGATATACCTGAGTGAGGCAAGTCCTTCGTGGGTGATGGCCATGGTGGGATAGACAAGGTTTCTTTTTCGTGGACGTACCCTTCATGGGTGGAGCCCTCCATGGACGCGCGCAACTGTTACCCGTCAAGGGTTGAAGTATCCATCAACGTGGACGTACGATAGCACCACCTATCGGAACCACGCCAAAAATCTCCGTGTCTTCATTGCGTTTGCACTCTCCAAACCCTTCCCTTTACCTTCACATGCAATGTTTTACTTTTCACTGCTACACTCTTAGGATTGCATGTGTAGGTTGATTGCTTGACTTGTGCTAGTTGCTAAAATCTTTCCACAACTAAAATTGGGAAAATGTTAGATTTTATTTGGTCAAGTAGTCTAATCACCGCCCCCCCCTCTGGACCTACTTTTGATCCTACAAATGGTATCAGAGCTTTGGTCTACATTTGTCTTGATTTCCATAGCCTTGGTTTCACAACCTAGGAGAGTGTGGCGTCTAGCGAGGGAAATTACCACCGTAGCGGTCCTTACTTTGATGGTACTAATTTTGCTAGTTGGAAGCATAAGATGAAAATGCATATTCTCGGTCATAACCCTGTCGTTTGTGATATTGCGCATATTGCCTTGCAAGGTGATTTCTTCGAGGATGGAAAAGAACCGGATTGTGAAGCGTCCGCGGAAGAAATAAAGTTGTTGCAATACAATGCTCAAGCTTGTGATATTCTCTTCAATGGATTGTGCCTCGAAGGATTCAACAAAACCAGCCGTCTCGAGAGTGCAAAGGAAATTTGGGATACTTTGGTTGACATGCACGAAGGTACCGAGTCCGTCAAGGAATCCAAATTGGATGTGCTTCAAAGTCAACTTGACAAGTTCAAGATGAAGGATGGTGAAGGAGTTGTCAAGATGTACTCTAGGCTTGATCTCATCACAAATGAGATTGCCGTCTTAGGAAGTGAAGAGATGACCGACATATTCATCATCAAGAAGATCCTAAGAGCCTTGGATGGAAAATATGATACCGTGTGCACCTTGATCCAAATGATGCCCAATTACAAATATCTCAAGCCCACAGAAGTCATCGGTAGAATTATTTCTCATGAGATGCCACTCAAGGATAAGGAAGAGCTCCCCAACAAGTCAAGTGGTGCTTACAAAGCTTCAAGTGATGCTCCTACAACATCAAGTGATAAGCAAGTCTCCAATGAACAATTGAGCTTAATGGTGATGAACATCAAAAAGTTCTACAAGAATAGAAGCAAAGAGAGAACCTCCAAGTCAAGATCCTACCATGACAAAAGATCTTCTAGTCGTGATCGCAATTGCTACAATTGTGGAAGACCCGGACACTACTCCAATGAGTGTATGGCTCCCTACAAGAAAAGAGAAGATTCACCAAAAAGGAGAAGTAGAAGAGATGAATCGCCTCCAAGAGAGAGGAGTAGAGATGATTGTTATGAATGAAGACCCTCTCGTAGAAGCAAGGATTCGGAATGGAAGGACAAGTTATCAAAGAGCTACACAAGACAAAGAAATCATGCTCAGATTGGTGAATGGGTATCCGGTTACGACTCTGACAGCTACTCCGAGAGAAGCTATCACGCCGACTCTGAATATACTCAAGATGAAGGTGTTGCCAGTATTGCACTTGTGTCATCAAACTCATATGACATATTTGACTCACCAAATGAAGGATTTGGAAGATCCTTCATGGCTAAAGGCCATAAGGTATCACACCCTGAGTATGTTGATTTCAATAGTGGTGAATATGATTTGCTAGGTGATGATGATTTACTTGTTGACAACACTAGTGATGAAAACTATGATGAACTTGCTAGTAATCATGCTAATCAAGATGAAACAAATGACAATGATAAGAAGGAGATTGGGCGTCTAACTAAAGAACTAAACACTCTTAAGTTAGCTCATGAAATAACTCTAGAGGACCATAGAGAGCTTCTAAGGACTCATGACACTACTGCAGGATGCTGCTAACGCGACACTACGATCAGAGATCCTTTGACAAAACTGTGGGCGATGCAATAATCTCAAATGGTGGTGTAAAAGAACTATTAAAAAGGTGCAAAACGTTTGCGATGGTGGAGCCATCAAACACGGTTCAGATTTTAGTTGCGTGTGTGATGCAGGGCATACGGTTTAGTTCAATTAACTGTTTGCGATGAGGCGGAACAAAAGAAACGGGCAGACAGATGAAGGCGTGTGCGATATACGGCATACGGTTCACTCGGATGGACTGTTTGTGATGAGGAGGAACAATAGAAACAGGCAGCTAGATAAAGTTGTGTGTGATTCAGGGCATACGCTTTAGAAGGATTAACTGTTTGCGATTAGGCAACAGAACGGAAATGGGTCAGCCGGATCAAAATGTCTGTGATTGATGGCATACACTTCACACGGATGAACTGTTTGCGATTAGCCACAACAAAGAGAAACAGTTAGATAGATCAATGTGTGTGCGCTAGACGGGCATGCACATTCTAATTAAAAGAAGTGTGTGCGATGGTAATAACAGGCCCACACGGTTGTTGGAACAAGACGTGTGCTGAAATTGCCTATTGCGGTGCACCCTATGGTGCAAACGCCACATACGCGGCCGAGAAGGCGTGCCCATGTTACGCCTTTCAGGAGTAGTGCCGCACTTATAACCGTCAATAAATTTTGAGCCTGCGTCCCGTCACATTCCAAATTGCAAATATGTTCACACCGATCAAAACCTAAATGGTTTCCCACTTAGGAGCGTATTTGTACTCGGTTATAAATACTACTACTCCAAGATGACTGCACATTCCTCCTCAACTCCTCATCCACAAAAACAAACAAGTCATTCATCATTGTTCCCTTGCACCTGCCATGGCCAGCGTGAGTTCTGGGTCGAGATATTGCCACTAGGGAGATGCGAGCATGGAAGCGAAAGCATGAGAGATGTCCCGCCTCGCCGCGAACGCAGCCGACATGTCCCGCCGTGCGGCCGTAGCAGCATAGAGGTCCCGCCGCGCCGCCGAATCAGCACGGAGGTCCTGTCGCACCGTCGATGCAGTAGACTGGTCCGGTCGCGCTGCGGAAGCAGAAGAGATGTCAAGTCGTGTCGCGAATGCAGCAGAGATGTCCTCCCACGCTGCGGCCGCCTAGGAAAATGTCTCGCGAGTAGGAGAGGACTCTTACAGGCGCATGCATGCGATCATCCATAGCCAGATGGATCAGATCTCCGGTTGGGCGAGGTTGTAGGACGACATGAAAGCCTCTTTTGAACAGGCTACCGGCGTCATCTGGCAACTAAATGAGAGCAATGAGAAGCTCCTGGCCGAGCGCGACCTGCTGAGGGCGAAGATCATCGGAAGTGTGGAGCAGCAGGAGGAGACCACTGCCTTGTTGAAGAGGACCGGCGTCATCGTCGAGAAACTTATGGAGGAGAATGCCATGTTGTGCATCGAGCGTAGAAGGCTGGTGGAGGAATCCGTGTATGCTCTCAAGAAGCATCTTGAGGACAAGAAAGAGCTCATCGCCGCTCGCCGCGTAGACTAGTTCCGGTGGTCTGCAGCCACGCATCAAGAAAGTAGAGATCAGCGAGCCAGATCGTTGTCTTCCTTCTTCTTTTGCCCTTGTGTATTTCGGGTGTTGCCGCATGTGGATTTTTTTGATTATGTTCCTAAATATGTAAGACAATTATTATCCACTGTCATCATCCTTAATATTCATCATGCTTGATGTAAGTCGCAGTCCATGCTATATAGGTCCATCGGATCTTACATCAAGATCCGTGCAAAACTTTCTTTTTAGGTTTTCATTTTTCTCTCTTAAATCTCAGTCCAGTGAGACATATACTCACGTCATAGAACGGGGGCTCGGGCGCCATTAATGGAGAAGTTGGGAGGAAGGTGCGCGGCGGGTAGAGGTCAAAGGGCTTTCCTCCCAATGAGCACGCGCAGGGGGTAGATCACACGCCTCCCGTACTCAAATAGCTACCCCGCACGACACCTCCTAGCCAATAAAAAAAGGGGACGCGTGGCGGCACGTAATTGGTAAGTAGAACACCCACGGTTTCAATAATACTTGTGTTTCCGATTTGTAACGTGACAACACTTGTTCCAAAATGACTTTGTTGATTGTTAATGTGTGCGCCTTCACAAATCGGACAGAAAAATTGCCACAACATGTTGGTGCCATGTCATGACACCATGCCAAGTTTCATGATTTTCAGGTGTGTTTTGGATTTAGAGGAATTAAAAAACCAAGTTTCTCAATCTTTACGGCCGAGCCACGACGCCCAGATGTTTGAATTTCAGTCCCATTTCTTGCATGTGACCTACAAATTCACCCAAAGACACACATGTGATTTTTCAACCAACTTTGTGCATTGGAGCATGTGCTTGTAGTTCAAATTTAAATTATGCACATTAAATTCCCAGAAATTAATTAATGTATAAAAAAGGCCAAACGAACCCGGAATAATTCCAAATTTTAGCACGATACTTCTATTTGGTCTAATCTACATGTTTAAAAAATTAAGGTGGTAGAAGGCAGTGTACGTATGTCATTTCGCACACGGAGGTGACACGTTCCATCTCGGAACCATGAGCCTTCTTGAGCGAAGCTCCGGTTTGCAAGAAGCTTACACCAAAGCTTGTCCCAATTCGGCCAAAAAATTACCGCAGCATGTTGGTGCCATGTCATGACACCATGCCAAGTTTCATGATTTTCAGCCATGTTTTAGATTTACAGGAATTAAAAAACCAAGTTTCTCAATCTTTACGGCCGAGCCACGACGCCGAGATGTTTGAATTTCATTCCCATTTCTTGCATGGGACCTAGAAATTCCCCCAAGGACACACATGTGATTGTTCAACCAACTTTGGTGCACTGGAGCATGTGCTTGTAGTTAAAATTTGAGTTATGCACATTAAATGCCCAAAAACTCAATTAACGTATAAAAAAGGCCAAACGAACCTGGAATAATTCCAAAATTTAGCACAATACTTCTATTTGGTCTAATCTGCCTGTGTAAAAAATTAAGGCGGGAGAAGGCAGTATATGTATGTCGTTTCGCACATGGAGGTGACATGTTCCCTCTCGGAACTACGAGCCTTCTTGAGGGAAGCTCTGGTTTGCAAGAAGCTTACACCAAAGCTTTTCCCAATTCGCCAAAAAAAATTACTGCAGCATGTTGGTGCCATGTCATGACACAATGCCAAGTTTCATGATTTTCAGGCATGTTTTGGATTTACAGGAATTAAAAAAACCAAGTTTCTCAATCTTCCCGGTTGAGCCACGATGCCCAGATGTTTGAATTTCATTCCCATTTATTGCATGGGACCTATAAATTCACCAAAGGACACACATGTGATTTTTCAACAAACTTTGGTGCATTGGAGCATGTGCTTGTAGTTCAAATTTGAATTATGCACATTAAATGCCCAGAAGCTCAATTAATGCATAAAAATGCCAAACGAACCCGGAATAATTCCAAATTTAAACACGACACTCATGTACTAGTTGCATGTTCATTGTTCGTAAATGTTCTAGCAATTAAAACACCATCCTTTCCCTCTGTAACACCATTTTGTCTTTCAAAACATAATGAAAAAATCAGGTATACCACAAACAGTTTACTAGAAAGAATCGTGTGGGATATGATATAAAATATCCTGGCGCGTCGTGTTGTCTGGCTTATGCATGAAGCTTCGTCGTCTACAGACCATCGCCCCCGCTTGAACCACACTTGTGTGCCAGTTTCTCCTGGCACCGAGCGAAAAAAAATTGCCACCGCTGAAATATCTATCTCCCGCCCCTCACTCCCACCAAAAGCCACATTTCCACAGTTCCTCCTTGCTTTCCAAGTTCAAACCTTCACTGCTGCCTACTGGTAGCTCAGCCTTCTTGCTAGCGACCCTTCTTGTTGCAGCTCAGCCTCCTCACCGGCAACCCTTCTTCTTGCAGCGCCGCCTTCTCACCGGCGACGCTTCTTCTTGCAGTGTCGCCTCCTCGCCGGCGACACTTCTTTTTGTTGCATGGCCTATTTGCCGCCGACCCTTATTCTTGCTACGCGGCCTCGTCGATATGGTCAGGTAATCCGCACCCCACCCACACCAACCTCCTCCTTTCCCGTCCCACATGCCCCAACCGATGGCGCTACACCTTCCGCCGAAATCACTGTCCCCCTCCTCCAATTAACCGCCGCTCACAGCCATTTTGCATGCAGTATAACGTGGAGCTCAGTAGCATGCGGCCGCATGCACGCACGAGGTCGCTATGGCTGCCATGCGTGCCAACCGCCAGATCTTGGAGGAGCACCTCGTCTTCGAGGCCACCATCGGCACCGCCACGCGGTTGTCTATTTTAAAATACAGTTCGTGTTGTTTTCTCGAGGCCACCACCAGTGCCTTCTAGCGATTTGTCCTCTGTAATGTTAATATGCAATCTGATGTTCAGTTAATAGTTTGGTCCTCCGAAATGTAATGTTCAGTTAACACTTTGGTCAAACAATTGCTACATTTTGTAGTACTGTTCTTTGTTTGGTTAACTGTCTTAACTTCTAGTACATGTTTCTATTCTGCAATGTCCTTCTCAGTTAACTATTTTGGTTCATTTGGTCTGTTGTCCATTTAACTGTTTGGTTCAGTTCTACGATTTGATTTTCTTGATGTGGGTTCAATTTTGTATTGTTATGCATGTGACACCAATCAAATTTGGTTGTACTCAATACATATTCTACTGATAGTATGGCAACTCTCAGTTAACCTGATCAAGATCTTCCTTATGTGTGTTGTAGGGAAACAATGGGAGACCTTGCGGTTTACCATCGAGGTTTGTTCAAGCATGGTCATTTGGCTAATAGCAAATTATTGTGTAGTTGCAGGAATCATTATAATATTTACATTTCTTACAATTTGGTCTTGCAACTGTAGGTCCCGCTGTCAGAGGCTTAGACCCACTGTTCGACCCATTTTGCATATGGGGAAATGAGACGTACATGAATACCAGTCAAGTCAAGAAACTCAGAAAGATTGTTAGGATGAAGAAACTTTCGATGAATAACAGCAAGATCTTTGTTTGCACAATGAAGAAGACATCAGTCAACTATAGGATGGTACTAACTCTTTTACCTTGTTTTTACCCCTTGCATCATTTCAAAATTTATAATAGCGATTTAGGGATATCTTTGTTTTCAGTACTTTACAAAGCAGTTCATCAATGATTACATCTCGAACCACCTACATGGTCAAGAGGTGAGGAAGGTATTCATTCAACACCCACGGTACAATACTGAAGTCTTGCTAAAGAGGACGAAGGTTGCGCGGGCAATTATCCATAGCCACTCTCCAAAAGTTGCAAGGACATTCAACATCACTGAAGGCTCAATATTTGCCTTCCGCTTCTGCAGTTTCCCAGATGAGATTCATCTGTCTATTTACCGTGTATGATGCTACTTTCCAAAGGTTTTTGATGTTGCATGTGAAACTCGGTGCTGTTGTGTAATGGCGTAACTGAGTGCCGAAGCTATCTGATGTAATTCGATTATGAAATCCTGGTTGCTTTTATACGGATATGAAATATCTGGCGTGTTTTATAAGAAATATCAATTTGATTAGTACATGGATTATCAATAATAGGCTAATTACCCTACTTATTGGGGTTTTCTATTGCAGACGGTTACTCAGACAGCACCATGGGCGATCAACTCAAACAACCCACACGGTTTCTAGAAAGTAGGCATGCTCGATCAACAACAATCACACATGACTTCCGGCAGCAAACTGTTTGCGTTACGCCACCTTGCACAAATGTTTCCACCCAAAGAACTGTGTGTGATATACATACCTACGGAATGTTTTTCTGGGATTCACCGTGTGGCATGTACATACCTACGGAAATGATTGGGTTTCGATGCCTCACCCGATCGCACACGAGCTCATTTGGTGTCCCAGGAGGGCCTATCCCCGATGATTTTGGGTCGTGTGGGAAGGACCCCCCTATCGCCCACACTCACTTGGCGACGGTTCCAAGCGCCATCGCGGAAAGGGGTTAAAAACCGTTTGTATAGCACGTCGTTGTACCAGTGTGAGAAGCTACACTTTGAGAAGCTAAATTTAGAGCAAGAACATGAGTTCCTAAAATCTATCAATGATGATCTTCGAAAGAAGAGTTCTTCTTATCTTGCCAAACGTCTCCTCTTGTCTACTTATATGCCACAAGTAAAATGTAGCAATAATAGCAAGAAAGATTCTTCCTCTAGTTGTACCAATAACCATGTTAAATCCAATATTATTGCTTCTAGTAGTTCTCTTGATTCCACTAATGATTTTCTTAGCCAAGTTATGCTTGAACTTACTGGAGGGGATTATAGAGAAAGGTGTTTACAAGAGCCTTGCCGGAAGTAAGCAATTTGAGGAGATTGTACGCAAGCAAGGATGGCACCGGAAGAATCAAGGTGTTGGTTTTGAATGAAAGTTCAATGCTAATGGAGTTGAGTGGGAAGAAGATCAGTACCCCAAGATGAAGTTTGTTCCTCAACAAGAGAAGTATGACCCCACTTATTTCAAGGGAACACAAGCTCAAGATGATCTTCCACCACAAGACCACAAACTAAAAGGCAAGGATATGCTTCAAGAAGAGATTGATTCATTTGAAAAAGCTCCTAAGGCCATGGTCAAGCGGATTCCCAAGACTACATCAAGTTCTACTTCATCAAGTACGACTACAACTCCAATGATTCCCATCAAGTTGATGTGGATCCCAAAGAAGAAGAACTAGATTGTTCTTGAGGGTGACTCCACCAACATACTTCACTCGTATTCATTTTGGCAAGCACATGTGCGATCAACTTTCATATCTTGCACTAGTTCATGGAGTCACAAACCCTCTTGTTGGTAAGACAAAGGACAAGGTAATCTAATGCTTTCATGGACATCATCATATGCGTAATTCACTCTATGTCTATGGATATCCTTGTATGTTCCTTGTGGGACTAACCCATGTAGGTATTGAAAGTGCAACACTCCAATGGATTGCTCCAAAAGATCTACATGAACATTGAGCATCCACATCTTTAACATCTACATGAAGTCATCATCGACAAAACCCAAGGTTAGTTCTTCCCTCTTAGGGGGGATATCACATCCAGTGGGATCTTTGCTCTAAAAATTGAGCTAAAGAAACTCTAATGGTGTGAACACAACAATGCTTTATGTAAAAGGGGTAACCCCACTTGTGCTTAAACGATGAGTATGACCTATGATTAAATGTTAACATTTGACTCCTAAGTCAATATAATCTTATATAGATGACCTAGTTATCGCCAATTGCTTGATAGATGCTAGAGTGTATGTGCATGCTTTTTCACATGTTTCATTTGCTATCTTATTGTGTGAGCATGTTGGTTGCATAATTTTATCCATTTGAGGACATCCATTTGTGGTTTTGATTGTTTGGTTTTTATTGGCCAAATGGATGGACAAGAATGCCTAAGTACTCCCTCTATCTATCTATGCTTTTTCTCTTCTCAAATTCTTTTCATGCTACATCACAAAATTTGAACAAGTCTTTTTCGAACCCTCCGGGTGAGGAGCACTCGGAGCCACCGATCCGTCAAGGGTTGACTTCCAAAACCTTCTAGTGAATTTTGATGAGACCAACACATTCATATTTGGTCCCACCAAAACCACTAGATTGATCTAGGTTTTCACCTTGGTACCACCGATTAGAACTATTCGGTCTCACTGAGTTGCAGCAACTGCAAGCAGTTTTGCATCTCAGTGCCACCGAGCCGTTCCACTCAGCACCACCGACAGCTAATGGGTATATATATGCCGCGGCCTGACATTTGGAAATTTCTTCAAACACTCGAGCCCGCGCCCCCATTGCTACCGCTCTTGGTCTCCGGATAGTCGTTGTCTCCACCTGTGCACCATCGTCACAGGTCTCCACTGCCGTCAACGGGAATTACCTCTGTTGTTGATGCCGTAGCGAGCCATCACTGAGTTAGGGTATGGTTCGAGCCCTTTGTGCAAACTCCTTTATCTGACTCAATGTACAAAGTTATTTCATGTATTCTTGCCACAACTGAAAACTTCCTATCCATTAAAAAATTCCTTTAGAATAGATTTGATGCAAAATCTTAGGGTTAGGTTTCTGCCGAGCTCATCTCGGACCAACCGAAATGAAGTTTTCGGTCCCACCGATTGGCCCTGGCCATTGCACTAAGTACAACTCGGTCTGACCGAAATGTACTGATCGGTGAGACCGAACGCAATTTCTAAGTGAAACCCTAGCATCTCGGAGTCACTGAACCGCAACTCGGTCTGACCGAAACTGCATGTTTAGACTATGTTAGGTGCTTCGGTGTCACTAAGATTATCATATCGGTAGCTCCGAAATGCTTTCTGTAGAAAACTAAAGTTATGATTTTGACTCATTTTTTGCAAAAAAAATAGTTCTCTTTTGTGATGAGCATCCTCTCTACCCATATCCATCTATTCACAGGGTTAGTTTGCAGAGATGTCTGAGGCTTCTGACAGTCAGAACAGATCATAGGAGCAAGTCAACCCCAGTGAGGGCACAAGCCCTAGTGGTAGCTATGATGATGGCAGCAGAAGCACTCCTAGCAACTTTCCTAAAGCTGCTACCAGACAGAGGAAGAAGAGGAATTTTGATAGTGAGGATGAAGATTTTGTGGTTGAGGAAGAAGTGATTTCTAAGAAGAAAGTCGTCAAGAAAGAGTATGTTGGTGCTGCTGCCACCACCAAGCCAGGTCAACAAAAGAAACCTCCTGCCAAGAGAGCTCCCATGTCCAAAGTGAGAAAATCAACTTTTGCACATGATACTATGGAGTTCACACTTGAGCCCTGAGAGGAAGATGAAGCTGCTGGTGGAAAGAAGAAAAGGAAAGAGAGAGTCAAGAATACGGTTGCCAGATTTATTGGTAGACCGTCCATGATGAGGGATGATGAGGAGGAGGAGGAGGAGAAAGTTTTTGCACCACCTTCCAAGTCTCAAATATTTATGGTTGATGCCCTTAAGATTGGTGCTGCTCCTTCCAAGCCCAAGACAAAACCTCCACCTGCTGCACCCAAGACTTCATCTCCAAAGAGATCCACGAGAATTATCCCAGCTGCAGAGAAGAACAAGGCCCCATTTCTAGAGGTCCAACAGGATGATGAGCCACTATTGCTCAGAAACTGAAGCCAAAGATTCCAGACCACAATGATAATCATCTAGTGGCTAAGAACATGAAGCTGAGAAAGGATGCAGGTCTGAGACAGTGGAGAAAGAATGATCCATATGCCACAAGTAGGAGGACTACTGTTGACTACCGATTTCACATCAGAGAACAACAGGACTTCTATGATACTGTGTTGCTGGACAAGAAGCCCATTGTATGTGACATGAAATGGGTTGACTGGAAGTATATTGATGCCAATGAAGATTACTTTCCCCATGTTCATGAGAGCTTCAGGCCGAATGAAGTTGATGATTTTGTTGGACAAGAGCTGATTAAATGGAATGATGAGATGATTATGCAGTTTTACTCCACTTCACACTTCTATCCAGATGGGAAGATAGTGTGGACGACTGAGGGCACCAGATACCAGTCATCAATCTTTGAGTGGGCTAAGCTCATCAATGCTCCAAAGGAAGATGAAGATGATCTTGATGTGTATGGCAAACCCAAGAAGGATCACAACTCTATGGCTCACATGTATAAGCATATTCCTGATGCAGACCTAGAGACTCACAAGTTTGGATCCATATACTATCTGCTTGCTGGACTGACCACCATAAACACCATACTAAGGCATACCCTCTTTCCTAAGTATGGAGATCATAGGATGATACATGGTCATTCCATCAACTTGCTACACATGTTTGATGTTCCCCAAAAGTTCAAGGTCATGAGCTTGATAGTTGAGACAGTCAAGAAGACAGCAACTGACCAAAAAGAGGTCATGTGGATATGCTCCACATATTCAGATGTTGATCAACTCCAAGGTTGGAACTAGAACATATCTACTTGAAAAAGAGCATCTGCCTCTTAGGCCAGATTTTGAGGACAATGAAGATGTCATGGATGTATCACATCCTACATCTATTGAGGCATAGGAGAAGATTGAGAAAGAAAAGGCTGCAAAAGCAGCAAAGGCACCAAGTGCACCAGATGCATCTACTGTGATTCTCAAGACCAAGCAAGATTATATCACATACCTTCTAGAAGCAACCCTGAGGATAGAGAAGAGTCTGGCCAACTTGACTAAGAATCAGGAGAGCTTAAAGAGGATTGTGGAGGATAAAATGTACAAACTTGATGTGAAGTTCACAGAGATTCAGACTATAGTTGAGAAGCTGACAGATGATGTTGAGGACAATGATTCTAGAACTACAACAGATAGATTCTAGACAGTTCCAAGGGCACCGAGGTCTGCTACTGAGCCAGCTGCAGATTTGAGGCTTGCTCATTCTGCTCATGCCACCACAGCCATAGTTTCTCGTCCAGTATCTACTACACCAGCTCCACAGACATCAGCTGAAGCATTTGTGGATGGACTCCTCTCAACGCCGTCTATGCACACTGGAGCTACAAGCCAAAAGAACCCTTCAGGTTCACCCGGAGATCGTGCCTAGAATGTCATATAGCACTATATGTTTTAAAAAAATTGGTAAATTGTTGCCAAAGGGAGAGAAGTGGCCAGATGGATGAAGTGGCGCCAAGCTTCTGGCATTCTCTGTGACAAGAGAGTGCCACAAAAGCTAAAAGGCAAGTTCTATAGGACGGCGGTTCGACCCGCAATGTTGTATGGCGCTGAGTGTTGGCCGACTAAAAGGCGACATGTTCAAAAGTTAGGTGTGGCGGAGATGCGTATGTTGAGATGGATGTGTGGCCACACGAGGAAGGATCGAGTCCGGAATGATGATATACGAGATAGAGTTGGGGTAGCCCCAATTGAAGAGAAGCTTGTCCAACATCGTCTGAGATGGTTTGGGCATATTCAGCGTAGGCCTCCAGAAGCTCCGATGCATAGTGGACGGCTAAAGCGTGCGGAGAATGTCAAGAGAGGGCGGAGTAGACCGAATTTGACATGGGAGGAGTCCATTAAGAGATACCTGAAGGATTGGAGTATCACCAAAGAGCTAGCTATGGACAGGGGTGCGTGGAAGCTTGCTATCCATGTGCCAGAGCCATGAGTTGGTTGCGAGATCTTATGGGTTTCACCTCTAGCCTACCCCAACCTCTTTGGGACTAAAGGCTTTGTTGTTGTTGTTGTTGCCAAAGGGAGAGAACGTGTATAGATCATAGGCTTTGAGAGAGAGTGTCTTTTGCTTTTGTTGGCTTCATTTTCCTTGCTACTTGCTACTTTGGTTTGGTTGTTGCTACTTATGCTACTTGTGTGTTATGCTCATAAGATACCTTGTGTGATCATGTGTTTGATCATACTACACTTAATTTGTGCTTGCATGATTATATCTATGAATGTTTGTGTATGATCAATCACTCGTATCTTTAGTGATGAGTGCATGTCATTTAATTCTTATCATTTTGTGCGCTCCACCAAGATGTATGTCACATGGAAGAGTGACCCATGATCCTAATCGATTGTGCATTTGCATTCAAATGCAAAATTTAAATAATGCACAAATTTGGTGGAGCTCTTTCTTATCACATACTTCTCAAAGCGACGATGTATTTCATTCATAATATCACTTGTCGAAGCTTTGATCTATACGTTGTCATCAATTACCAAAAAGGGGGAGACTGAAAGTGAAACTAATACCTAGGTGGTTTTGGTAATTTATAACAACATATAGCTCATTGAACTAATAACCATTCAAGTTTAATACTTCAGAAAGTTCAATGAATGGCATATCATGGACTAGAGATGTGGACCCCTCAAAATGCTAAGGACACGTATTTGCAAAAGCTCAAGACTCTTCATTTCTATTTTAGTGATCCAAGATCACATTGAGCCCATAGGAAAGTCAATACTATTAAAAGGGGATGAGGTGTTGCTTAATGGCTTGCTTGCTCAAATGATTAGTGATATTGCTCCAAATCCCTCAACCACTTTCTCATTCCAAACATGTCGAAATCCTAAACTCCAACTCGGCCCCACCGATTCTTTATATCCGGTGCCATCGAGTTCATATGACATAGCCATAGCTAGAAACCCTAACAGTTCGGTCACACCGGTACGGATCTTGGTCTCACCGAGATGGCCTTGCCAATTCTCTATAGCTTGTTGAAATTATTTCGGTCTCACCAAATAGCGATCGGTCTCACCGAAATGGCTTGACCAATTCTCTATTGCCCTATTGTTTCACTTCGGTCTCACCGAGTTGCCCTAAGCCCTAGCACATCGGTGCCACCGAGTTGTTCGAGTCGGTCCCACCAAGATTGCTAATGTTGACATTTTGAACTAAATGAGTCTCACCGAGTTCATCTATTCGGTCTGACCGACTTGGGTCAAATGTGTGTAATGGTTGGATTTTGTGTGGAGGCTATATATACCTCTCCACCCCCTTCTCCATATGTGAGAGAGCCATCAGAATGTGCCTACACTTCCAGCATACATTTTCTGAGAGAACCACCTACTCATGTGTTGAGATCAAGATTCACTAATCCTACCACAAGAATCTTGATTTCTAGCCATCCCCAAGTTGCTTTACACTCAAATTATCTTTCCACCATATCAAAATCTGTGAGAGAGAGTTAAGTGTTGGGGAGACTGTCATTTGAAGCGCAAGAGCAAGGAGTTCAACATCAACACAACATCTATTACCTTTTGGAGAGTGGTGTCTCCTAGATTGGTTAGGTGTCGCTTGGGAGCCTCCGTCAAGTTGTGGAGTTGAACCAAGAAGTATGTAAGGGCAAGGAGATCGCCTACTTCGTGAAGATCTACCCAAGTGAGGCAAGTCCTTCGTGGGTGATGGCCTTGGTGGGATAGACAAGCTTGCTTCTTTGTGGACCCTTCATGGGTGGAGCCCTCCGTGGACTCGCGCAACCGTTACCCTTCGTGGGTTGAAGTCTCCATCAATGTGGATGTACGATAGCACCACCTATCGGAACCACGCCAAAAATCTCCATGTCTTCATTGCGTTTGCACTCTCCAAACCCTTGCCTTTACCTTCATATGCAATGTTTTACTCTCCGCAGCTACACTGTTAGAATTGCATGTGTAGGTTGATTGGTTGACTTGTGCTAGTTGCTAAAATCTTCCCACAACTAAAATTGGGAATGGTTAGATTTTCACTTGGTCAAGTAGTCTAAGCACCCCCCTCTAGACCTACTTTCAATCCTACAGGATCTAGTAAGAAAACAAAATAAAATAAAATAAGTGAAGAAAAAGTGCAGCAAGGTATTTTTGGGTATTTGGAAATATAGATCTGAAAACAATTTGATAAAAGATAGACCCGGGGGCCGTAGATTTCACTAGTGGCTTCTCTCGAGAGAATAGCATACGGTGGGTAAACAAATTGCTGTTGGGAAATTGATAGAAGATAAAATAATTATGACGACATTTAAAGGAATGATCATGAATATAGGCATCACGTCGAAGATTAGTAGACTGAAACAATTTTGCATCTACTACTATTACTCCACACATCAACCGCTATCCAGCATGCATCTAGTGTATTAAGTTCATGGAGAAACAGAGTAATGCAATAAGAACGATGACATGATGTAGACAAGATATATTCATGTAGTAATAGACCCCATATTTTTATCCTTAATAGAAACGATACATATGTGCCTCGTTACACCTTCTATCACTGGGTGAGGACACCATAAGATCAAATACATCACAAAGCACCTCTTCCCATTGCAAGAAAAATCGATCTAGTTAGCCTAACTAAACCAAAGATTCGGAGAAGAAATACGAGGCTATAAATAATCATGCATATAAGAGATCAAATAAAACTCAAATGATATTCATGGATATAGATCTGATCATAAACTCGAACTTCATCGGACCCCAACAAACACACCGCAAAAAGTCATTATTACATCAAATAGATCTCCAAGGACAATAAGGAGAACATTGTATTGAGAATCAAATAGAGAGAAGAAACCATCTAGCTACTACCTACGGACTCGTAGGTCTGTGGTGAACTACTCACACATCATCGGAGGAGCACCAATGAGGATGATGAACCCCTCCATGATCGTGTTCCCCTCCGGCAGAGTGCCGGAATAGGGCTCTAGATTGGATCTCGTGGTTCTGGAAATTGCTATGGCTGGAATTGTGTTTCTCGACTCCGCTAGGGTTTCTGGAATATTTGGGTATTTATACAGCTGAGAGGCAGTGGAGGAGACCCCTGTGGGCCCCACAACCCATCAGGGCAAGCTTGGGCCTCCTGGTGTGCCCTGCTGTCTCGTGGGTCCCGCGGGCCTCCCCTCTGGTGCTTCCTGGGCTCCCAAGTTGGTTCTGGTCCAAAAAAAATCTCCAAAAAGTTTCGTGGCATTTGGACTTTGTTTGGTACTGATATTCTGCGAAGTAAAAAACAAGCAAAAAACAGCAACTGGCACTAGGCACTATGTCAATAGGTTAGTCCCAAAAAATTATATAAAGTTGCTATAAAATTATTGCAAAACATCCAAGAATGATAATATAACAACATGGAACAATAAAAAATTATAGATACGTTGGAGACGTATCAGCATCCCCAAGCTTAATTCATGCTGGTCCTCGAGTAGGTAAATGATAAAAACTGAATTTTTGATCTGGAATGTTGCCTAACATGTTCATCACATATTCTTTTCTTTTGCAGCATGGACATTTGGAGTTTTAGATGTTTCGAAGCAATAGTCTATATTTGACATGAAGACTGCAATACTCAAGCATATCAACAAGCAACCATGTCTTTCAAAATATCAACGCTAAAGAAAGCTATCCCTAGCCCATCATGCTCAATCATTGATCCATTCATGAAACACACTCGAATATTAGCTACATCCAATGCACAATTATGATCATAGTGATCCCTAGTTGGTGCTTTATAAGAGAAGATGGAGACTCAAATAAAAATAAAAATTGCATAAAGTAAATAGATAGACCCTTCGCAGAGGGAAGCAGAGATTGTAGAGGTGCTAGAGCTCAAAGCAAAAAAATTGGGAGATGATTTTTTTTGAGAGGCACGCTTTTCCTGTCAATGAAAATGACCGAGTAGTTCCCAATACTTTCCATGCTAGATATATCATAGGTGGCTCCCAAACATAAAATAAAGTTTATTCCTTTTCCATCATTCTTTCACAATCCATGGCTAGCCGTATCCACGGGTGCCTTCCATACCAACACTTTCCAAGGAATTTATTATTCGATAACATAAAGTAAATTTATTTTTCATTTCCAGGACTGGGCATCCCTATTACCATTGTACTCTCGTGCAATAACAAGTGAATGAACACTCATCTTGAGAATAACACATCTAGCTTGAAAAAATATTGGCCGCCCCCTCCCACTTCATGAGCGGTATGGGCACACAAAAAGGAAATTTATTTTGAAAATTAGAGTTGGCACATACAAATTTACTTCGAACAACACAAAAATACCGCATATAGGTAGGTATGGTGGACTCATATGGCAAAACTGGGTTTAAGGATTTTGGATGGAAAAGTAGTACTTGTACTTAGTACAAGTGGAGGCTAGCAAATAGATTGAGAAGCAACCAACAAAGAGACAAAATTCTCATAAACGAGCATTAAGAATAACTAACAACGAATAATGACCATAAGTAGGATGTAATTTGATTGCATAACTATTGACTTTCATGCTTGCATAGGGAATCACAAACCTTAACACCACTATTCTTACTAAAGCATAATTACTCACCAACATGACTCACATATTACTATCATCATATCTCAAAACTATTACAAAGAATCAAGTTTATTTTGTCCAATAATCTTCACAAAAGTTTTTATTATATCCCTCTTGAATATCTATCACTTTGGGACTAGCTTCATATATTGCAATTGCTTATGATGAGCTCAAATAAATTTAAGTGAAGAACATGAGCATAAAAAATTTCATCTCTCAAAATAATATAAGTGAAGCATGAGACAATTTCTTCAAAAAATTTAAAGCACACCGTGCTCAAAAAGATATAAGTGAAGCACTAGAGCAATTCCATAGCTCAAAAAAGTTAAGTGAAGCACATAGAGCAATTCTAACAAATCATAGCATCATTTTGGCTCTCTCAAATAGGTGTGTCCAGCAAGGATAATAGTGACAAACTAAAACCAAAACAAGCAAAGACTAATATAATACAAGACGCTCCAAGCAAAACTCATGATATGTGACGAATAAAAGTATGACGCCAAGTAAAATTACCGATTGTTGTTAGAAGAAAGAGGGGATGCCTTCTGGGGCATCCCCAAGCTTAGTTGCTTGGTTCTCCTTGAATATTAACATGGGGTGCCATGGGAATCCCCAAGCTTAGGCTCTTTTCACTCCTTATTCCTTCATCCATCGTGATCTCACCCAAAACTTGAAAACTTCAATCACACAAAACTTAACAAAACCTTCGTGATATCCGTTAGTATAATAAAGCAAATAACCACTCTAAGTACTGTTGCAAACTCATTCACATTTTATTATTGCATTATACCTACTGTATTCGAACTTTCCCATGGCTTATACCCTCCAATAAAATCCATAGATTCATCAAAATAAGCACAAAATGCAATGAAAACAGAATCTATCAAAAACAGAACAATCAGTAGTAATCTGGACTTTGTCCATACTTATGTAATTCCAGAAAATATGAGAACTTAGGACAACATAGGAAATTTGTATATCAATCTTGTGTAAAAAATCAGAATTTTATCATGCTTCTGTGATTTTTAACAATTCTGCTACTGGGCGCAAACGTATCTATTTTTCAACAACATCAAATCAACTATCACCAACCATGATCCCAAAGGCTTTAATTGGAACAAACACTAATTAGAAACAAAAACACAATCATAACCGTAGCATAATTGTGTGAACACTCAAGAACAAAAAGAAAAAGGCAAAAATAAATTTTGTTCATTGGGTTGCGTCCCAACAAGCGCTATCGTTTTATGCCCCTAGCTAGGCATAATACATAGATTCAAGTGTTGTCATCTTTAGTTTTTGCCCCATAGGTTACCCTGATGATTGATTCATATGGTGGCTTAATTCTTGTTCTAGGGAAGTGTTCCATACCCTTTCTTAGTGGAATTGAAATTTAATATTCCCTTATTTCATATCAATCAGGGCACCTATAGTTCATAAGAACAGTCTACCAAGTATGATAGGACAAGACGGATTGCAATCAATGTCAAGAACAATAAACTATGGGCACATAGTTCCTATTTGCAAGAATAATAACATCATTAATCTTCCCAAAGGTTTTTTAATAGTAGAATCCTCAAGTGTAAATTAAGAGAACATTCTTCAATATTGGTAAGACCAAGCACATCACAAAGAGATTTTGGAATTGTGGAAAAACTAGAACCCAAATCACACAAAGCAAAGGAATTGTGGAAAAACTAGAACCCAAATCACACAAGGCAAAGCACTCAAAAATTTTAATCTTGAATTTAACACTACTAGGAAAAGGCTTATTAGTGGCACACCTGTTTTGGCCATTAATGGCGCACTACAGGTGCGCCACTATCATCACGCCACTAGTAACATATACTAATGGTGCACCCCCGGTGCGCCATTAGTATACCAGACTATAGTGGCGCACCAGGCAGTGCACCATTAGTAAGTCACATGGTGCGCCATTAGTATGCCTCCCAGGGGGGCATATTTACCTTGTGCTCTGGGTTACTAATGGCGCACTAACAGATAATGCGCCACTAGTATTTTTTATAGCAGTGCGCCACTAATGTGCTATATGGTGCGCCACTAGTATGAATATTAGGAATTTTTTTCTTTTCTGATATTTGCACAGGTTACAAAATATATTACTGCACAGAATATAGACAGCACAACATATAAATAGCAGATTCATCAAATACAATAGAAGATTAGTCTCTGAATACAATTCATCATATTAGTCTCCGAATTCAAAAGACTGAACAAAGTTAGAACATTACAAGTCTAGAGACCGCGAGTAGCGAGTTTGTCGAAAGTAATACTGCATTCGAAGATAATTGAGAGATGTGTCCTCTCTTATCTCCGTGCTACTGCTACTGCTATGCCTAAACATGACTTAGATTGAACTGAGGCAACATGTGGTGCATGTCAAAAGTAATACTAATCCTAACTTGATCAAGTTTGGATTGTACTACTTTCGACATGCACCACATGCATGTTGCCTTCACTTCAATCCAATCCATGTTTATTTCACTCACAGATATACAATAACTCTTCATGCTCGCATCATGCATCATCATAGTAACAAGTCCTACTAATCATCATCATACAACTTCTACTCGTTATTAATAACAAGTCATACAATCATCATCCTCATAGTCATCAACCAACCCTACTTAATTGTTCTTAGCACATGATCATCGGTATTAGGTAGGACCTAAATACCATCTTTAAGGTAAAATAGCATAAAACAATATAGACCCTGACTCTCCATTATGGAGAATGGAGATCATCATGTCTCCAATTCTTGCGCTTCGCTTCCTTTTTCTTCCAAGAACCTCCTTACGACTGTCCATACATTTTTTCCATCCTTTGATTTGCATGTCTCCACTTCTTTTAGAAATATGGTATGGACAGTTGAGATTCGCAGGATGACCTGGCTATATGTTCAAAACATTAAGGCTACCTTTCTGATACATTAAATGAGGCACACAATTCTCTGGGATTATCTGTTGAAAAACATAGTAATAACTTCATAGTTAGCAATGATGTACTAGTTTTAAAAGTATGCAAAAGATGCACGGATGTCGTAATAGTAAAAAATCTTACCAGGGTATCTCCATGGTAGTTAGCGTAGTTCAACACATGCACTAGTGGCACGTATTGACCATAATGTTAAGGAGTTTGATTGTAGATATTGTAATTCTCAATGTCAGTACAAAATCCGACCAGGCGATTTTTCTCCTTGTAAATTAATTCGGAGCCATTGGTGTAGTGGGTTTTGTCTACCATCTCCCGCACATTCTTTGAAGAATGAAAATAAGTTGTCAATGGAAATAAGCTATCAACTATTTTGAAATGAACAATATAAATTAGTTAATAGTTAACTATGTTTGAGATACTCACATAGCGGTAGAACTGGAGGTGTATCAACAAGGACCCAAATGTCCATATTGTCTTGGTCGATGTCAGGATTACCAAGATCCATGGTGACAAGCGTACCCTCATCAAAACCATACATCTTGCAAAATGCTACCCAATTTTTGCAACCAAAATGGGTTACGCTCCCAGAATTATACAGATTTACTTAAAAATCCACATCATGATGAGTCCTTAGGTGAATTTTCTTTGTTTCATAATAATTTTCATGGTCTTCAAAATCCATCCTCTCCAAGACATAGCGTCTTGCATGGCATGGGATAAGCTATACTCGAATTGTAAAAGATGGAAATTACACATTGAAATAGTTGAAGTCATGCTTAATTATGAAAAAAACACTTGTCGTCGTTGTGTGCTGTTTCAACTTCGAAGGTCTCCTCAAGCTTAATGCTGAAGCGCCGATCATCGTCCAGGTGAGGCCTGTCGCACAGACCTCGATCGTCGTGGCACCAGCCGCACTCCCTCGAGAGACTTTCGTCGTACGATGACGACATTTCCTACGTTCATAATTCAAAACTACATCATCTCTTGCGTCCGATGACTTGTGCATTTTCAGCCAGGCCCAGTGGAGTTGGCCTAAAAACATTTCTTTCTTTAAGCCTGCTACATCCATCTCAGGTATTTATGGTCAAGGGTTAGCAGGGCCATCCAAATAGAATATGTGGTATGGGCTTTTTTAGTAGGTCATCCTACCAGATTAGGGTTTATCGATGACGAGCAACTGACATTAGTAATAACTATGAGTTGATATCACACTTCTATATGTATAACACAAGAGGCAGTTGATCCTACTTAATTAAGTACTAAGATACCCCGGCCATGCATTAGTCGCAAGTACCCCATATGTCCTATTTTTAGCAAAGTCATGCTAAAATTCACGGAAAATTTCAGCATGACCTTTGCTGAAAATAGGACATATGGAGTACCCAAATTTGTCGGAACGGAAGTTAATCGACATTCCGGCAAACTCAAGGGCCTCTCGGGGTACCTGCAAAATCATTATCCCACCCCCGCCCCGCTGCAACCCCACAACACCCCACAATATCATCATGACATGATGGTCGGAGACAAAACCCCCCAATATCATCAGGACACGATGGTCGGAGACAAAACCCAGCAATATATCTTCTAGCCATGAAACCCTACCCTGATTCTCCTTTCTTCCTCTTTTTTCACTTAAACCTGCAAACATGTAGGGAAAGCAATTAATACAAGGCACAAAAATGGCATGCTATGTAGCCTTAATGCTACAGAACATATGAAATACATGCCAGCAATATATATGATATAAACTCCAATATTTTTTTAATAAAAACAGTAGCTAAAAAAGTAGCAAGCAAGCAATTCATTTGACTAACTATTTAAGTGTTCTGGACTCCAACAACCACTTTGTAGACAAGCAGGAAAGTGGTTCTTCATGGATAGTTGAAAGTGGTTCTTCCTTGAGGGATGTGTGATCTATGATGGTGTTGCCTTTTTGCTTAATTGGCTTTGCTTAATCCTATGAGGAGCACTGGATTGAAGCAACGACTCAGAACATTTCAACTACCTGTGCAGGCATAAAGCATGTTGTTGGGATGGAGGTGGTGGAATCCACTTGTTGTCTGGCTAAGAGGTTGAAGTTGGCACTGATTAGTGCGGAAGTTGGCACTCTTTAAATTCAGAAAAGAAAAGGCACCACATAATATTGATGGACAGGGGAAAGCTTTGCAATTGCACCCACAAGTGTCAAGAACCAACTTAATGGCCACTCCTAATAAATCCTTCCCATGACAGTATGACGCTCACTCTCGGTTCGACACATAATATTATTCTCCCGCATTAGCTAAAATGGCTAAAACCGAATGCGATAATCCTAGTGTTCTCTTGTGGTGGTGGTGAGATGCCCATATCATGCATTGGTGGGCAAGGATGATTAGATTAAACTGTAACCAGGCACATACTTACAGGTGCTAATATGTAAAAGCAGTGGACCTTTGGGTACAAAGGAGTGGACCCGAACGGTGCAAACAAAAACAAACTGATAAAAAAGATGAGTGTTGTGTTCCCGGGGGTGGAAGAACATGACAGGGACAGCCGACGATTACTAACTCCATCAAAAAGTGATTATTACCCATGGAAATGGCACCAAATCCCTCTGGATCGTTAACAAGGGAGGATGCAGACAGGGGACTTCAATCAATCGAGCATCGGCAGCACAGGGGCGTAACCAGATGGAATGGAATCAGGTTGGAAGGGCAACTAGCAAGCAACAGGCAGAGCAGTAGTGTGGCGGCAGCAGAGAGCAGCATCAGCAGCGGGAAAGTGCAACGCCAAGGCAGCAGCAAGCAGCGGCCAAGCAGCAAACATCAATAGCAGCAGTAGTGCAGTCAGCAGAGCAACAGCAGCAGCGGGGCGACACGAGAACAGTCAGCACTGGCGCGCGTGAGCGGCAACGGGCGGACGAGCATGGGCGAGGGATGGCCAGGGGCGCACAGGCGGATGCGTGCCCAAGGGCAGGAGCGGTGGGGAGGGCGTTCGCCGGGGCACGGCAGAGGAGCCCGGGGGCACGGGCCGGCTGTGGGGTGAGCGTGAGGTCGACGGCGGCGGCTTATGGCGGCCTATGGAGGCGGATCGAAGGGGGGAACGGCTGAGGGACTCACTGCGGAGATCGTGGCAGGCTCGGTAAAGGCCGGGGTGGACCGAAGAGATGGTGGCGACCGCGAGATGGCAACGACTGGAGGAAGAAGAAGGACTCCTCCTCCTAGTGCTCCGACGGCGACTCCGGCGGCAGAGCGAGCGCGGGGGTCGTCGGGTGCGGGGGCTCAGCGGCGGCGGTGGAGAGCGGGAACGGGGGTTTGCTCGGCTTCGGTGGAGAGCGAGAGCGGGCGAGGGGGAGGAGGGGATTGATCTGGCGAGGGAGGGTTAGCGAGGGGGAAGGTTAACAATGGCGCACCTCCTAGGGGTGCGCCATAAGTACTTTGATAGCAATGGCGCACCTTCCCCTGGTGCGCCATTACTAACTTTTTTTGGATTTTTAGTTGCATGTAATATTTTTTTTAGAAAATGACGATCAAATTTGAAAACATTTATGAATGTGAAAAAATATCATCAAATTTGTTATTTGAAAATATTTATGAATATGAAAAAATATCACCAAATTTGTTATTTGAAATTATCATCAAATTTGTTATTTGAAAATATCATCAATTGTTTTTGGATTTTTAGTTGTATTCATTTGTGAATTGGTAAAACATTTATGAATGTGAAAAAATATCATCAAATTTGAAAAAATATTCATGAATTCAAAAAGTGCCCATGAAATTTAAAAATATTCATGAGTTCAAAAAATATTAACAAATTCAATACTTTTTGTGAGTTAGAAATTCAATACCAGAATAAACACATAAATAAATATTCATGAGGACTAGAATAGAAGAAATATCATTGCTAGTTTTGCAAAACAAAAAAAATTGTTAGTAGTGGCGCACCTTGGTTGTGGTGCGCCATTACTAGTTTTGGAAAAAAATTGTTTGTAATGGCGCACTATGTGTGTGGTGCGCCATTACTAGTTAAAACTATTAATGGCGCATTGTGCGCTAGTGCGCCATTAATAGTTTTGGAAAAATAAAAAAATAAAATTTGCTAGTAATGGCGCACCGTGTGTGTGGTGCGCCATTAGTAATGAGGACACTAATGGCGCACCTATATCTGGTGCGCCACTGCTATAGCAGTGGCGCACCAGATACAGGTTGCCATTAATGTCCATGTTGGCTATAGCCCTTTTCCTAATAGTGTAATGGTAGGTCCCCATTCATCGTATAATTTTCTAGGAATTGAAATCTCTAATTCCAATTTTTCTTCTAAAGCTTTCATCATCGCTTCTACGATATGTTTAGTGAAAGCTTTATTTTGTTCATAGGCATTGGCTGAATTTATCATGGATTGAAACAAAGAAATACATTCAAGCAAAGAACAACTATCATAATTAAAGTCTTTGTAATCCAAAAGAGTGGGTACATCACTAGTTAAAGTTTTGACCTCTCCAAACCCACTTTCATCAAATTTTTCAACAAGATTTTCACCCTCCAGATTATGAGGACGCCCTCTATCTAAAGTTGACTCTTCTTCAGACCTCTTTTCATCAAGTTTAATATTGCTAAACAAGGAATCAATAGAAGAAACACCAACCATTTTAAGATCATCATCATTGTTATGAAAGCAATCGGTAGAAAATGCTCTTTCAAAAAATTCTCTTTTAGCTCTAAGCATATTGGTTCTTTTCTTACTTTCATCCATAGAAACATATAAAGATTTAATTGATTCATTGACCTTATACCTGGGCATGGGCCGGGCTGGGTCGGGCTTGGGCCGGGCCTAAAAATCCCACGGCAGAAAACTGAGGCCCAGGCCCTACCATCGGGCCTACTTTTCAAGCCCAGGCCTGGCCCATATGGTAAAAAGCCCTTAGGGCTTAGGGCCATGGGCCGGGCCTCTTCCTTAAAATGTCAATATGCCAAGCCCAAGCCCATCCAGGCCCTGCTAGTGGGCTCAAAACTCAGGCCCAAGCCCAGCCCACGGGCAAGCCCATCGGGCCTAGGGCCGGGCCGGAGATGGCCATGACTAATTGACCTCAACCTTAGGTGGAAAAAAATTTAATCTTGAGATTTTTTACATCATGGGAAATTATATCAATGCTTCTAGGCATATCATCAATCTTATTCAACTTTTCTTCTATCATAGTATTGAAAACCTTTTGAGCATTGATAAATTATTTAATATTACTCTCAAGATCAGAGGGGTTCCTATTATTATTGTAGGAAGAATTACCATAGGAATTGCCATAATTATTAGATGAATTTCCAGGAAAAGGCCTAGGATTAAAATTACCTCTATAAGCATTGCTATTAAAATTGTTTCACAAGACAAAATTCACATATACGGCATCACTATTTTGCTCAACCAAAGTAAAAAAGGCACATCATTGCGATCAATATGAGCATTTTTACTAGCAATCAACTTCATAAGAGCATCAACTTTTTCACTGAAAGTACTAATTTCTTCAACCGAATTAACTCTTTTACTAGTAGGTGCTCTTTCGGTATGCCATTGTGAATAATTTGTCATAATGTTATCTAGAAATTTAGTAGCTTCACCCAAAGTAATATCCATAAAAGTACCACCCACGACGGAATCCAAAATATTTCTAGAAACAAAATTCAATCCCACATAAAAATTCTATATGATCATCCAAAGATTTAAACCATGAGTAGGACAATTTCTTAGCATTAATTTCATTCTTTCCTAAGATTATGCAACATGTTCATGCTCAAATTGCTTCAAATTCAAGATCTGAGTTCTAAGGGAAATAATTTTCACAAGCGGAAAATACTTAGTAATAAAATCATCTTTTCACTTATCCCAAGAACCAATATTATTGCGAGGCAAAGACGAACCAAATTTTTGCACGATCCCTCAAAGAGAAAGAAAAAAATTTCAACTTCACAATATCATTCTCCACATATTTTTACTTTTGTGTATCACACAATTCTACGAATGTTTTAGATGAGACAAGGCATCCTCACTAGGAGTACTAGAAAATTGCTCTTTCATAACAAGATTCAACAAAGTGGCATTAATATCACAAGATTCCACACTAGTGGAAGGAGGAGCAACCGGAGTCCTAATAAAATCATTATTATTGGTATTAAAAAATCACACAATTTGGTATTTTTCTTGAGACAGCGTGACTACGCAAACAAGATTGCAAGCAAAAAATTAGATCTGACGAGAAAAAGGCAAACGAAAAAGAAGGCAGATAAAAACATAAATTTTTGCAAAGTGGGGGAAATGAAAACGAGAGGCAAATGGCAAATAATGTAAATTGCAAGGAGATGAGATTTGTGATTAGGAACCTAATAGATGTTGATGATGTCTCCCCGGCAATGGCGCTATAAATTCCTTTTGATGCGGCTAGAAACTGCGTTGGTATTTCCCTAAAGAGGAAGGGGTGATGCAGTACAGCTACAGTAGGTATTTCCCTCAGTTATGAAACCAAGGTTATCAATCCAGTAGGAGAACCAAGCAACACTGTAATGACCCGAACCTGATAAGATTCGATGTCTCTGTGCTCACTATGCTTGTCCCTGGATCAATACCTAGCACACACGGTACAAGATGTAATATCAAGAATAAACCACATGTCATAATATTACATTGTAGATCCAGAATTTAATATAATACATACTTGCATAGCTCAAGGCTAGCTCACAACAAAAAAATAGCAAAAAAGCAAATAAAATCTCCTTGAAGTCCATCAACACCACAGGCAAATGTTGAGTATAGACATCGTATCACTCACTCGTCATATAAAATCTGCAACATGAAATGTTGCAGCCATGAATGGTCAATACTTTGAATGTATTGGCAAGTCACACAAGGAATGATATAACAGACCTACATCTATATGCAAGGTATATCAAGAGGATAGTGTAGTGGTTGTTTTGCAGAAAGCTATTTTTCCCTGATAAATACATAATATAATAATCAATTTTAATTATGCCTTGCTACAATTAAACACATATGGTTGACTTGGGCAATCCCATACCAACCTATCCCCATTATTAAATTTCCCACACAAATTTTATTAAGGTATCATCTGTCCAGATCATCCAACAACTGTAATGGTCTAGCTTCTCAAATTTGTCCCTAAGAGGACACGGCTAATCATGATTAGTTTATACACTCTGTAGAGGTTTGTACACTTTACCCACTGGACCCAACCCGAAGATTGAGACATAGTCTTTCAGAAGCCCACAGTAGGCCTATCCCAACTATCATAACTACATCTGCTGGCACATCCAGGTAAGGTTTCTGCAACTGATCAACTAGGCCATAGCCCATATTAGCCAGTGGTTCTACACGGAAGCTACTAGTCACTAAGTATGTATGATCTCTTTTGAGCTTGGACGGCACCCACTTACATTCAGAGGGTATAAACCATGATGTTCTTGAAACCACCCAACAATACCATTCGGGCGCACTTAGCCATGGTCCATGTCCCTAGAAAAGGAACAAGAAACTCCATGATGCAACCCTATCGATCCAGAGGTGAAGTATATATTATGTTTCTTCTCAAGTTATATTATATATAGTCCTTACATAATCTCGATGCATACACGAACCAATCCCCATCTACATAGCATAGTAAGAATACACTACCACGATCTACAATAAGGCCATACTAACTACATCTCAATAGCAACAACATACTACTATAATATTCCTACACATGCATAATGTGGTATTGTGATACATAACTGCATGCATGAAAAATAATAGGATGAAGGATGATCAAGGTGTAACTTGCCTGGTACGTTCGATGAAGATCGTCGCACTCACAATTCCTGGTAATTCTACTCATCATGCTCTGAGAAATCTATCATAAATGAAAGAACTCATATCAATAACCATGCCATGTATAAGAACCAAAGAACAACAAAACAAATATGGCAAGGTTGGACAACATCAATATATATAGGCTTAATATATAATGTAGGGTCTCTATGTGCTATAATGTGATAAGGTGAAGGAAATCAACTCAAAAGAGTTAACATATTGCTATATAAGATTACATCCAAGATGGTATGGAAGAGTTCCAATGGTATATGGAACACAACATAGATATTGTTTGAGTGATTCCATAGGACATACAAGAATTTACTTGCAAAAAGAATTGATGGAATAGGAACACAACAATGCAAGTTATAGTGGAATGAGGTTCAAATTAAATTTAAAATCAAAAGAGGACAATTTTTTGAATATGAGTTTTCAAAATATTTTTAGCAAGTATTTGATACAAGTGTTTCACGAGCAAAAGAAAGCAATTGAATAGGATATACGGTTTGCAAGATATGGCCTCCGGAAGGTTGAATTCAAAATTGAACAAGTTTAAATTTCAAAAGTTCACACGTGTGAAAAATTAGTTCTATAAGATTCTCCTCATTAATATGAGTTCACAGGAAAAAGAGTCATCTAAATTGGGCATATGGTTTAAGAGATATAGATGATTGAAATTAGGTGGAAAATCTATAAAAAGACAAAAAGAAAGCTTTGTTAGTTTACTGCTGTTGCGGCTACTGTAGCACCCTGCCACGTGTCGTCACATGCACTACAAAAAAAGACACATCCGTGACATTTTGGGCTGAACGAATTTTTTTCTGTCATGCTTATGAAACTTCTATGATGATAATTGTGACAAAACCCAGTATCATCATAGATGTGGTGGGCTCCTACTTCTATGACAAAAAATCATGACAGAAAATGGGCTTTTCGTCCTGGGTGGGCCGGAGACGCAGCTGCATGACATTCTTTGGGCCGTCCATGATGGAAAAAACCATGGTAGAAATGAGGGCGAGGAAAATATCGGGGGAGTTCCTGCTTATAGTGGGTGGTCGGGGGCCGAGCAATGCGCGTTTCTCTCATACATGTGCGCGTGCGTGCGAGGCATTGCGCTCTAACTGAACCCGAGCGATTGCACTAGCTACGTTAGTGAACCCGAGCAATTGCACTAGCTATGTTACTGAACCCGAGCGATTGATCCCTTGTTGTTAGCTGAACCTGAGTGATTCCTTCGCTACTGCTGCTAACTGAAGCCGGTCGATGCTGCCTCTTGATGAATAGTGAGTGTTGTTGGGGGTTTGGATGAACAGTTCCCGGTGGGGGGTTGGATGAACAGGACCCCGTGGTGTTGCCGTTGGATGAACAGTACCCCGATCGGTCGAGTCGGTGGATGAACAGGACCCCGTGGAGGGCTGGATGAACAGGACGACCCTGTGGAGGGCTGGTTAAATAGTAGCCGGTGGAGGGCTGGATGAACAGTGGCATGTGGAGGGGTGGTTGAACAGGACCCCGTGGAGAGGGATGGTTGAAGAGTAGCCAGTGGAGGACCGCGCGGAGGAGGCTGGATGAACAGGAGCCCGTCGATGAACAGTCGGAGGTGGAGGCTGGAGGAGGTCGACGGTGGATGAACAGTAGCCCGTGGAGGCTGGAGGAGGTCGATGGTGGAGATGAACAGTATCCCATGGAGTCCCGTTTTGCGGTACGCCACACCCCTCCCGATGAACAGGACCCCCATTTCGACCGTAGTGCTCCAACACAAGTCTGTTTCCTCCGTTTTGCGGTACGCCACACCCCTCCTGATCAACAGGACCCCGTTTTGACTGTAGGAGGTCCAAGAGAAGTCTGTTTCCTCCATTTTGCGATACGCCAGACCCCTCTCGATGAATAGGATCCCGTTTCGACCGTGGCCGGTCAAACACTAGGCTGTTTCCTCCGTTCTGTGGTACGCCAGGCCTCGTTTCCATCGGTTGTTCCATCCAAGCCGGGTGGCTCCCGATGAACAGCACGCATTCCATTGCCTCCCGATGAACACGAAGCATTCTGTTGCCTCCCCATGAACACGACGACGACGCAGTTTCTCCGTTCCGACACAGCCATGTACACGAGCCTTGGCCGTACGTATGAGCGGGTAGGCGTTCGAGGCCCCGTCCGTATGTACGTACGTGGCCGTATTTTCTTTCTTGCACCCTAGCTGTACGTACGTGTACATGCTACGTATGCGCCTCTATTACGACACGTACGCGCCTATACTACAACACGTGCCCTTCCTTACATGACCACGGTTCATCGCTGCAGCCTGCAGACAAACCGATCGTATGTACGTACACGTTCGCGACTAGAATGACAACGCTACATACGCTTCGACCAGGTTGGTCCTGACTGCCAGGCACTTCCTTCCGTGCAAAGATGTAGCTAGTGGGTCCCAGCAGTCAGGGGGGGTACATTTTTTTTGCTAAATACGATGGCCCGTCCGGTGGGTCCCTGCTGTCAGGTGGAGGAATCATTATGTTCCGCGTAATAAGGAGGCACTTCCTTGTTGTGGCCGTGGACCCAGCTGTCAGCCTCTCCACGTACAGTACTCTTCCTATGGAAGTCGTTCCTTGACCACATTGACCACGCCGCGGCGAGAACACCAGGGCAGTGTGCGACGCAGAGGCCTAGGAAGGGGACGACGCGGAGCCAGGGAAGACGCGACAGTGGAAGCCCACGCGGAGAGGAGTACGAGGGTTCACTGGTTCGGCTGCGGTGTGAGCCTGCCGTCGCTGCATGGCCTGGCCAGTGGTGGGAGTAGTAGGAGCGGTTAGGCCTCAACGGCAGCACAACCGACCACTGGAGGCAGGAGCAAGCGGTCTCGCCGGCACTGGTTTGGGCGGTTGGTGCAAGAAGAGCAGCGATTGAAGAAGCAGCAGGACCGTTTGATTCAAATCCAATGGTCACTGCTGCTAGAATTGTTTGTTTACTAAGTTGACAAAGCCCTGCGTACACGTCAACTTAGTAGGCCCACAGGTCAGCCTCCGAACCGGTGCACCCCAGTTGTCAGTGGGAGGAATCATTTTTCCACGTAATAAGGAGGCAGTTGATTGCGTGCGGCTAGGCCAGCGGAGGGAGTAGGGTGGGCTGGTGAAGCCTGCGCGGCATGACAGCAGGCCACAAGAGGAGGGAGCAGGCAATCCAGCCGGTGCTGGTTTAGGTGGCTGGAGCAGGAAAATCAGAGATTGAAGAAGCACATCGGTCATTAGATGGACATCCAACAGTCACTGCTGCTACAATCGTGTGTTGACTGACAAAGCCTTGCGTAAACAAGTCAGCCTCGAAATTTGTGGCGTGTACAGCCCATTTGCTATTATTTTTATGATTTTTACTCATTTTCTAATTCCTATGGAATTTATTGCAGCCCATTTTCCATTTTTAGAATTGCTGCCCATTTTATGGTCAGTACCAGGGTTAAAAAATTGAACTAAAAATGTGCGAAATTTTGAAATTCGCAATCTTTTGCGGCGGAACAAAATATTCTTAATCCAAAAATTAGTATCCATACTAAAACAAATTTAAAAATAAATTAGTACTATGTCATGTTAAAATCCAATGAAATATAAAATATCAGTGAAGAACAAAAACAAAAAATAAACAAATTTTCCCGTTTACTTTTAATAGATACTGACCATACTCTTTGGCCAGACCGGAATGCATCCCTCCTCGTCTTGAAAGATTCACAACCCAGTAAGTCGGAGAAAACAAATAGGCCTAACTTGGGTATTCTTCAAAAAGAAACAGTGGCCTACCTATTTTCCCAAAGAAAAAACTGTCGGGCTGGTCATGTTGTTAGACGGGCCACAAAGACCGCACAACCCAGTTTATAGCCTGCTCCTCCAAACAAATCCTCAAAAATATTGTGCAATTCTGTCGTTAATTGACTATACGTTGAAAATGATGTGGGTCCCAGATATCAGCAGGGTGGATTAGAGTAAAAATGAGGGGTGCATCTGAGTAGTAAAAGAGGCGCTTTGCTTGTGTTCAGGAGTGGAACTGGTGGGCCCATACTGTCATACTCACAACTACAGTCCTCTACCGACTCAGTATGCTGATGGGGCCGGACGGCGGTGCCGGGGTGAGCGCACCAAGGCGGAGGATAAAGTGTTGTCGCCAATTTGCTGGGCTGGGTTGGACATTCTTATTGAAAAATAAAAATGGACCAAAACTATTTACGATGTTGACTACAATTTGCATGGGTCCGCTGGTTGCAGGAAGAAAATGGTGGGAGAAAGAAGACTGGTTGCTATCTTTGCCCAAGTATTATATCGACTGAATGTAGCGACACTATCATAGGAAATAATATCCTCCTGTTAAATCATGAATTTAAAGAACTGGTGCATGAGCATTTAGCTTTATTTATTTATTTACTTATTTATGTTTAGGGGACCATGAGCATGTACCTGGGCCGGATTCATGTGAGAGCCTCCCTTCCAGTTAATTATGGGCTCCTCTATTGGGCCTTCATGAGTGGGCTGCATGTTATCAACAAGTGGAAAATGTGTTCCGTACGAAAAGTAGTATGCATTACATATGGTACAGGGCACTAAAGGATCAGACCATGCAACAACTTCCAAAACATTGTGTTTGTCGTTCTAACAACACATTTATTCAACCAACAGACGAAATATACTACTGATTGTACATTGAAAACAGCAGCAGCAGTAGCCAGGGCTGGGGGTGCAACAGAAGCAGTAAGCAGGCCAGAAGAGTAAAGACGCAGCTCTCTCTTCCAAACCAAACATCAGCCATCATTACAAAAGGGCTACCAAAAAAGAACAAGTGTATGCATCAAACTAAATAAAGATCCTACTACACCAAGTGTACACATCTAACTAATTGGCTCAGTTAGACATTACTATTTATTAAGCTGTGGAGATTGGCTGACGTCTTGAACCAGATGGGTGCCTGACGGGGGAAACTCCAGCCAGCAGGTCGAAGTCTGATACTTGCGACCCTCTCTCGTACTTTGGGCTGCAGAGCATGGTGGCACATATCAGCGTATGGTGCATGTAGAGAAGCATGGTACGCCATGTACACACAGTTTTTCCTGATGAACGAAACCGCGCTGCCATCACGATCCTTGCCGTCGGTTATCTCCTGGTTAATCAGATAATTCAGTCTAAAAAACAGAGAGCGTGTACCTAGGCTACTTACCAGCCTCCAGTCAAAAATTCCTGAAGGCCCAGAGAAGCTGGAATCCTGCTCAAAGACCTTGCGGTGACTGTGATTGTATTCCGTGAAACAACACGTCCAGTACATGTGAACAATCATCAATCATTCGCCATCATCTAATCGAGCCAGGAACCACCTGCAACTGCCATGCCGATTTTCTTTGAAACGTTATGGGATTAGGAAGGGTAGGGACACCAGGCGGCCTACAACATCATATCAAGTTGGAGTCAAATAAAAAAGGGCTCTTGATGTAGTAAATCATAAGAACAACATGTTATGAGCATGAATATTTTTTAGTAAATGTTGATAGTAATATAAGCAAGCCATCATGATATCATAGGAAAGTAACATACTACTGTAACAGCCGTTTGTAGCGATGACAGGAGTAGGCCAACAATACGTCGAGCCATAGAAGGAGTCGACGGCGTAAATGAAGCCCTTGTGTTCAATGGCATTAGAGACCCACGGAGGATGTATGATCTTGCGATGGACGTACAGATTTATCCAGTTAAGGCAGTGACTTCTCAGATAGGCAAGACCGCGGTTGAAGAACGCAATTAGCCTGAAGTCTTTATAATTCGCAGATCTTGTGGGCACTTGGCATATTACAACCTTGAGCAAATCAAACTTGGTATCATGTTGGCTACTGTAAGATTTCGAGTATTCTGGGTTGCGGTGCCAATGAAGTGTAGTGTTAATCGAAGGAAGGGGGATCAATCGCTGGTTGTAGACCTCCACGAGCATCCAGCTGCCGCCACCGTCGACGAGCACCATCCAAGACGTGTTCATGCTAACCCAGTACATACCGTTAATGTAGTTGAGGGTGACGGGGATCGGATCGCAGTCAAGAGGGTTGATGCTCGCCACCCTACGGTCGTTATGCTGCGTGACACACCGTTTCTAAAGATCAGGCGGCATCATCAAGCAAGGAGCTGGCTTAAAAAGCTCCGGCCTAAGGGCTTTGAGTAAGCGGTACAACCCCAATGAGCATGCGGCGAGCGGCATGGTACTGAGATTGTCCACACGCGAAACAATGAGATTGATTACCTCTATGGGGAGCGAATTCCAGCCACTCTTCCAGCGGACGCTGCTCTGTTCTGCCATTGTTAGTGCTTGGGTTTCGGAATAGGGGGAGGTGCCTTAGCAGGGATGGAAGATTGGATGATTACGTGCGGACAAGGATGGAGAAGCAAATATGTGATGCGGGAAGTGGACGTGTGATGATGACTACGGCATGCTGCTTGACTTACGAGACACATACCAGCAGCGTAGGGTCATATCGATGACAGACAACTTGCTTGAGTGATCACAGTACTGATACTCCCTAGAGTACCTACTACTATGCCCTAACTTGCTTGAGTAGAGTACTAGTGGAGTAGGACTCTGCTCTACTACTAGCACCGGAGGATTAGTATATTCTAATCTAAAATAGTTACAAACTTCAATGCCAGAGTGTGGAACGACTACGAACCGCCATCGGTGCTAACTCCAATCCCCAGCAAACATTCGCTGGCAGACATGACAGTTGCAAACGCCCGCGATGCAGTTACAGTATGTGTGTAAGGGTGGCGGTTTTGTCAAATACTATGGCTTAAAAATAGGCCACCGTAGGATGGAAATCTGACAGTTATGTGGGATTCGCCATGATTGAGCTCATGGCGAACAATCGCCAGATATCATTACTAAAAAAAGGTTAAAACACCCGGGGCTATAACTTGCACCAGCTGACCACTAACGATGATACTAACATAGTTGTAAAATGGTCAAAGACCGTGTCTACATGGTGTTTGGAATTATATGCAAAAAAATAGCAAGATGAACGTGCATTGCACGGAACATCAAGATGCACTTTTTTACAGAAGACCTGTTGTGATTGACCCATGCAGGAGTAATCCCATGTGTAAAAACTAATGATATCTCGAGAATTTTATCACAAACATGGTATCTCGACCATTTCATCGAAAAAATGATATCTCGAGAAAGATGATAGATAAGGTGAGGAGGAGTGGGGCCTGGTGACTGGTGGTCAGACTGGGTGGAGGCATGGGGGTGGACGGCGCCGGCAGCGGCCACCATGCCAGATTGTTCCAGAGAATTCCTTTTTTAATTGCTCAGCAATGAGGTTGTGGGAGATAAGGATGAACGAGGCAAGGCCTTATCTATAAATTTCGAGAGAGGTGCGGGTATCTTTTGTAAAATTGTCATAGTCTATCCGTAAGATATAGATCGGACGGTCTATACTATAAGATGGCATGCACACCATCATCACCAACTCGATTTTTTCTCTACTCCTACTCCTATATTACTTACTCCTATAAAAGAATTAGTTGGTGATGATGGTGTGTCTGCCATCCGCCATTTCCGACCATTAAATCTACATCTAACTGCTGTGATGTAAGTTGTGGCCTTTTGCAACAATTCCCACTTCTCTACTCCAGTTTACACAAAACCCCTTAGTATCTTGAAACCAACCACATTCCTCCCTTACCTCATCAAAACAGCCCAAAGAATATATTTGGAGTGAAACATAAGATATTTTTAGTGAAATGTATATCAAAACTAAACTATTTTCTTTCAAATTTTTGAATATGTATTATTCTACTTTGGATCCATTGCAACGCACGGGCTCATTGCTATAAAGGTTTATCTCTTGCATCATCCGCAATGAACACCTGGTGTACTGGTCCGGGCCGGATGCTTGCAGCGCGATGGCCTGAGTTCTAATTCTGTCATAAACTGTAGCTTTTTATATATTTTTAATATATACTTGTTTCGCTATTGTACTGGGAGTGGAACCCACGGAGTACTTAGAATACAAGATTAAGGATGGATTTGTTTCTTTCTAACTTTCTATACGAATCTGTAGCCAGCCTGCAGTCATGTACATTGTACTGACAGTGGAACCCACAAAGTACTTTACAAGATTAAGGATGCAATTAACTTTTTCTAGAGGGAGAATCATACACGCAATTAACTCAAATGGATTGTACTTGACTCTATTATTCTCCAACGGCAACCGGCAAATTTCCTACCACGGGCCGGAGTAGGTTTCTCGGTTTGCATGCGGGTTTAACGAAGGGGTTTGATGGAGGCGAGGAGGCGTGTTCATCCAGGCGGCGCAGTACTATTCGATTTGACAGCTACTAGTATATTATAAAAAATAAAGAAGAGTAGTAGAGATAGAGATAAGGGTAGAGATAGAGACTAGGGAGGAACAACATCTATTGCTTTGTGTGCTACTCCTGAGCTCCATTCGGCGGCCGCAACGTCCCCTACCGCCACTCCCTCCTGAGCTCCATTCAGCGGGCGCTGTTGAAATTTGGGGAGCGCAATCTCGCGACTGCTGGCAGCGAAGACTTCACCGAAGATGACTTCTTCCCCGACCTCGGCAACCTCTTCCTCAACGACATGGGCGACAATCTCAATGCCAATGGTGCTACTCCCGTTGCACCGTATGTGTTTCTGTCCTTCCTGTTCGAAATCATGGTAGAATTCATGTTTCTAGTCCGTGTCCTAGATTCGATCTGTTCATCTACTATGTTAGTCCACATGATTAGTTTAACCTCTGTTATAGTCGTCATGATTTATTTTGTGCTTATTCGGACTAAATCTCATAGTAACTTGCTCATATATTCAACTGGCGCAACGTCCCCTACAGCCACTCCCGTTTCATGGACGGCCTAGTCGATGCCTCTAAGGAGGCCTTCGTCTACTGCTATGAGTGCCCGATGCTGTTATGGGGCTCACCGGTGGACATCATGCATCACCTCACGCAGGCGTGCGGCGATCACTACTGGCCCTTGGCAGAGAACATCAAGTACGAGACGTGCTACCCATTCACCATGTGAGAGTCGCTGGAGGATCACCGCCGCCTACTAGTCTCGGAGGAGGACGGTAGTGTCTTCCTCTTGATCGTGGGCACCGGCGAGGCCCGCGCAGGCCGCCGCCCCATCTCTATAGTGTGTGTCAGGGGTGACGCCGCTGACGCTGACACTGACACGAGGCCGATGTATGGGTGCGTGCTCATTGTTACTACCCCTTAGAGGTACGTGGGCGGCGACACTGGCTACATCAAGCTGACTAGGACTGTGCCGAGCTGGGACCTTCCCTCAGATGTGGACATGGAAGACGCATGGTATGATTTGGCCCCCAACGTGGTGCACGTAGACTCCAAGGAGGTTCACCTGGACATATGCATTACCAAGTTAAATGTTGATCATTAGTCTTCTCTCAATGTAATCCGTTGTCTAAGCATGTGGAGACTTCCATGCATGATCTTGCTCTATCGGAGTATCGTGCATGAATAAAAGTGTATCCGTTTACGGTTTACTCTAGAATCTTCCATGCATGAATTTTTACTACAGTACTGGTGAAAGACTTATGATGAACCATTTCTTACATCTCCTCTGCCCCCTTCCAAGTCATCCTGATTTAATCCCTCCGTCTAGGTGTATAAGGGCATGGTTAATACTTAATAGTATAGCCAACTGTTGACTATAAGAAAGTGCCATGTCATTTGTAGCCAACATGTATAACAATCGATAGTCAAAACTAATTCTTAAAGATCATTTCTTGCAAAGCACAATAAGTGTTATTTCTTCACAAGTTTTGGATGCAGGTTGAACAGTTGAACGCTTTCATTTGCAAACGGTACTTTTTTATCTATTTCACCCGGATGTTTGTGATCTCTAGAGATGAAATAATATCCGAAGAAACCTATCGATACCCTTTACACATGAGATGAACCCCACATCCTTTGTCAAAATAAACAACTCCCCGATCAATGCACTTCACTGTTCCGTGCAACGCACGGGCACCTTACTATAGATTAGTACGACCAAAAATTGAACTAACATTATATATAGTATGATGAATGTTGATGCATGTCACCTAAAATTATATCATTGAAAACTATGTTCAAATATGAATCCAACGATATAGTTTTCGTTGACATGCACTAACATTTTGTCAGTTAAATCTTCAGTCAAATTCAATGGGGGACTAATAAACCACGACCGATGTAGTACTAGTGTAGAGGGCAGCGCTGCACGCGAGTCTCACCCCGCTCGTGGCGCGGCAGTAAAGCCGTCACATCACAAAACCCAACCACTCCCAGTAATAAGTGGCCTGGTAAAATAAACGGACAAGCAACCATCACATCCCTCCGTATTTTTTGCATTTCATCTCTCTGCATTTACTTTCTCTTGTTCATCTTGCGCACTTGATCCCTAGCTACTACTCCTAGTATCCCTAGCTACTACTCCTTGGACCAGTTCTTTTGGCGGCTTAAAAAATAAGCCGTCTCTTCCCCAGCTTTTCACATAAGACTAGTCGCAATGGAGAGTAACATTAAGGCGCCTCACTCATTTATTTGGGCTTCTAAACTACTACTAGTACCTCCGTCCTGGTTTATTCGTCACCATTGTAATTTGTGCTAAATTTTGACCAAAGATTTAACTGATAAAATGTTAGTGCATGTGACATATGCATGTACTTACAAAATGCGTACGGATACACAAGGTTTCCAAACTTTTCCTTTTACATACTTAATTAAGGACGCTAATAATTCCCGAACGTTCGGGATTTATCATTTGCGTCCCAAAACTAATGAGATGGCCTTACGAAACTAAATTATATTCCTAATAAAAGCCACGGCGCTCGTAGGAGCGCTTGCGGTGCACCACGAGTGCCCTGGTGTGCGGCCGTTTCCCAGTGCGCCAACACAATGCCTCTTCCTCAGCCTCGCAACTCGCGAGGTGCTGATTGGCGGCTTGCCGGTGGGCAAGCGTGATCTCACCGGTGTGGTGATCCGATGCCAACAGGTACTCCTCCTTGTTGGAAGCGTGCACCCGGTCCACATACCGCCAAGCGTAGATGAGGCGCTTGGGCCCGACTGCACTCAGGGCTTTGGCACGGGCATCCTCCGCCATCCTCACGGCCCTCGCACGAGCCTTCTGCCAAAGAGCCAATTGCCCGATTCTCTCGGACACGACATATGCCTGCCAGGCAGCTTGCCCCGCGGCGTGCTTCTCTTCCTCGACCTTCTTCTCTGCCTCTATTTTGGCGCGCTCTGCCGGAGGCAAAGCCTCCCACAAGGCGACATCCATTTATTTCCAAAGCACCTCAAGGCTGGGTGGCTCAGCGGGCGGCGGGCGTTCTCCTCGTAGCGGGGAGCCGACGCGTCCTCCGACGCACATGCTGGCGAGATTGGGAGTGCCGACGCGTCCACCTCGACGCGTCGCAACAAGGAGCGGAAACACCAACGTGTCCTCCTCGACTAATGGTAGCGAGGAACGGAACAGCGACGCGCCCTCCTTGACTAGTGGCGGCGAGGAACGGAATGGCGACGCGTCCTCCTCGACTAGTGGCGGCGAGGAACGGAACGGCGACGCGTGACCGTCTGCACGGTGCAGCGAGGGGCGCCTAGGGCTTTGGAGGGGGATGCCATGGTGGTCGGCATGAGAGGGAGGGGGAGGAGATGGCAATGAACGTGAGCATTCTTACGGATGCCGTGGGAGGCGCGGTATTTATAGTGAGCAATGTCACACCTACGTAATATATGGACCGAGCTTCACTTACTTGACTGCAGGTCCAGTTGCGTCACTAACATGTGGGCCAGATGCCTGTTGGGCCCACATGTTAGTGACCCAATGCACATACAGTTAAGTAACTGAAGCAGCTACGTGGGCATATTTGTTGGAGTAAATTACGGGTGAGGGAAGGAGTGGAAATATTGCTGGTCACAACGGATTGGACGAGCACGAGGGAGGAGAGTCATGCATGCAGATTTTTTCCACACGGGGTGGAGTGGTGGGACTGCTGGAGGGAGAAGGAGAGTCAAGCAGGTGTTCAGATTTCAAGATGCACTAAATTATTACATGCAATGATTAAGGCTGGCCATACTGGTGGTAATGTGGTACTCCCTCCTTTTCGGTTTATAGGGCTTAATTTGAAATCTCTTCAACCAAGGTAAATGATGAATGGTGGAATTAATTCCATAGTTTGCAAAAGTACTTAATTAGTACTCTCGTTTTCCTCAAAAATTTGTGTAAACTGATGCATTAATTACACCACATGCATGCATGACCACTCCTATAAAAATCTCAGTTGGTGGTGATGGTATGTCTACCTTTGGACAACGTGAGTCGTTTGATCTACTTGGAACCAACGGCTGAGATGTGTGTGCACAGAGACATGGGCGCGACCGCGCGAGGGAGGCGAAGGTCGTGGGAGGCGCGACGGTTGAGGGAATTAAGTGAAGTTACATCCACGCGCCGGCATGGCGTGCGAACAGGCAGAAGCTATATCGTCAGGCCTACGATATGGGTCTAGTAGACATGACATCTAGTGGATCCCGCATAGTACTCGAGAACTCTTTTGGGGGCTTGCAACCGTTTATCCACCGGGCAAGCCAACAACCCCACGCCATTCGCACGCCCTACTCGTCCCCGTCTTCTACCTTACACTAGCAAGATGCCCGTGCGTTGCACGGAGCACTAAGATCTTGTGGGAGAAAAGGATGAACGACGGAAGGCCTTATCTGTAAATGTGGAGAGGAATGCGGGTAAATTGTCATAGTTTCCTTCCTATCCATTAGATATAGATCGGACGGCCTGTATTGCAGGATGGCAGGCACACCATCATCACCAACTCTTCTTTTTATAAGAGTAGAGAATAGTTCACTCCCAGTCATCCCGTCCTTTCACATTACACCAGTTCAACTTCTCCTAACCCTCCTCCAAAATCCATGGCCTCCCAAATATCCATGGTCGCCGCTGAGTACCAGACTAGAGCCATCACCGATGATGAGTTCATCGTCATCTACACCCGTGGATCCGTGATGGCGAAAGCATGCCTTGCTCGCTTCCTACGCATGTTCAACGGTTCAAAGGATGAGTGGGTCGCTGGGCTAGATGTTGAGTACACCACAGTCCTGGAAAGCGAGAAGATTCTAAAGGAGGCAGAGAAGAAGAAGCCCGTCATGATCCAGGTTTACGTACATAACATGTGCTTGGTCTACCACATATGCCATGCGGACGTTGAGTGTCAGGATTTTAAGAACTTCCTTAAGGACGAAAGAGTGAAATTTGTTACTGTAGACTTTAGGAATGACAGGGATGTCCTGGGTCGGATAGGCCTCGTTGTAGGCCAGCCCTTCGATCTCTAGAAGGCAAGCCTAGTGTCCTCCTCTCAGCCTTCAATGCTGACCCTGGAAGCAGCCATGATTGATCCTTCGTATGCTAAACTAAAGAAACCTCACCACGAGTTTCAGCATGCATGGGAATCGAAGACAATAGATGAAGATCACATCCTGTACGCAGCAATGGATGCCTATCTTTTTTTAAATATATATAAGGGTTGGATGAAGAAGTAGAGCCCAGTGTCCGGTTCAAGCAAAGAAGCGGCAGCGAAGAGAAAGAGAGAGAGGGATGAGGACGAAGTCGAGGACATGGACTCGGACTCCGAGTAAGGTGGCAGTGCCGTCACTCATGCTGGTTCTACTACAGTGTCAAGTGGACTAGTTGCTTAGTTTTATTTCAGGGGTGTGTTGTGCTGAGCCCCAGCAGAACTATGTTTATGTTATTTCTCGTTATTTGAACTTTATGTTCTTTCTTGTTATTTGAACTCTTTAGTACGTACAGTAGTACTAGTACTATGTCTTACTACTATTCTTCTTGCAGTTGGTACTACTGCTCGTATCTTCGTGTTCCTACTGCACTTAATACGTTCGTACTAGTAGTATAATTTGGGTCAGTCGATTTGTGAAAGAAATTCTATGGAGAAAAGGAAGAAGACGGTAGAGAAGCTACCCCAGTATCTATAATAGGGTGGCAGGGTGCCCATGATCTATCTTATGAGTGTTGGGTGTGGAATGCAGTTCGCCGGAAAAAATGGATCGTGCCCGGGGTTAAACAGATGGCGGGGTGGGGGAGCATGGTGGTGGCAGGCGGTTTAAGGGAGGGCGGGGCAGCGTCAGCAGGCAGTTAGGCGTGTGGCAGGCTGAGAAGATGAATAGTGCATCAATTTCAGAGGTTGAAGAAGCCCTTCTAGCCATCCATGTTGCATCCAATGGCTCACAAGAGTCGACTGACCCAAATTGCTCCTTCATACTGCAGGATCCACGTTGCATTCAAGGTCTCGAAGGTAGATTCCACGTCTGCACCCGGTTTGCGGACTTGGCATTGCCACGACCAGCTTCCGTCGCAACAGCCACCATGCGCGCCTCCTCCGCGGGCGGAGACGGCAATGACACGGTAGGTCCTCCTCGCCGGCGTGCTGGAGCACGTGCTCGTCCTCCTCTTCGTATGATGCATGCATAGACGCGGCTCCACCAGCTGCTCGCGTGCTTGGCAGTGCGGCAGCATCGCGAGGAGGGACTGCAGACCACGTGAGCGGGTGAGCCTTCGGCTTCATGGTACAGGGATGGCGGCGACACGGCGGTGATGGGCGAGAAATGGTTGGCCGGAGCAGGCGGGCGTCGGCATACGCAGCGACGGCGGTGGCATATTGATGAGTGTGCGTATGGGAGCTTAGTTTAGTTTTATATAGGGTTGGTCAAACTTAAAAGAAAAGCGTATTAGTACACATAAACATTAGACTGAGGTAGCGCTTATATTAGTTACCACAGCCACGATACGGAATCCTGTGCAAGCGCATGAACCGTGGCCGCACGGTCGATCGAACGGTGTGTCACCGTGTCGCGCTCGAAGGACATCCACCGAACCTTTTTGTGTGTGTGAAAATAATCCCCAAAGATTACTCAACTTTTTTTCCTGGAAAAGTTCTTGATGCTACAATATGTCCATATATTTGAATTTAGCTCCAGTTCGTGTTTATTTGGATTTGGACATTTTAGGTGCGCCCTAGTTTTTTTAAATACTGATCTTGTGTGTGTGACTGAGAGAGAACGTGTGTATGTGTCCATATGTGTGTTGTGGCGGAAGGGCAATGTGGAGACATTGTGCGTGTGATAAAGACATAGAGAGGTGTGAATGTGCAAATGATCATGCATGAGTGAGACATAGATAGATATCGATACATTGTCTATACATGAGAGAACGGTCTTCTATTTGTACTTGTGTGTGTGAGAGAGAGGAGCATCCGTAACACAACAACCATCTCTCTCGATTTGTTCGTCCCTCGCACGATCGCATGTAACACATGCATCAACGCACACATTTTGACACCCTCACCCGGCCCCTGCCCACCTCAAGGCCTGCACATCGCTCTCTATCTCGCACGCACAATCTCTTCGTGAAAACCCTATTTAGCATGTAGCTTTCCGTCACATACACACACATTTCTCTCCATAGGTTTGATTTCTCTCAATACCTGATACACAGACACAGACACCGCACACATGACTACAAAAAATACACTTCCGTGATGATACGTGTTTGTCACAGTAGGTCACGTTTTCTGTCATGCATGTACATCCATGACAATTTTATGACCGAATCAAGATGGTCATACATGTGTTGTTGTAGAAGTGTTCCATGACATTACCAAAATTATCATCATAGAAGTGTCCACTTCCATGACGATAAATCGCGCGTCACATAAGTGCTTTCATCAAGGGTGACCGACACGTGGCATCCACCATAACGGAACATCGTTAAGCTATTGGGTCCGGTTTTGGATCCGATAACCCGTTAACAGCCCCGACCAATGGGGATTTTCCACATGTAAAATCATCATTAGCTGGAGGAAACACGTGTCGGCTCACCGTTGGGACAGATGTCATCCACTCATTGGACCAAAAGCACCTATGATACGTCGACACGTGGCACGGCCCAACAGAGGCCCATTCCTATGAAAAGGTCATCCTGTTTGACTTGGTCAAAAGGTGGCGGGCCGGTCCACGGCAAGCCTGTTAACGGCATGTTCGCATTTAGCCCATTTACAGCCCGCTAACCTAGGGCCCGTTTATGGCCTATCCCAATTAGGCCTAGTAGTGTCATCTTGGCCGTCTAATATATTCCAGCCCGTTTTAACTTCCGGCCCATGTATGGCCCATGACGTATTTCAGCCCATATGAGTCCCTTTGTAACTCTTGGCCCATTAATGGCCCGTGGTGAAACCGGCCCGTAATGAACAGTGTATCGCTTTATACCCATTAGCGGCCCATTATTCCATTGGGTCGTTTCCAGCCTGTGTTACCTTTCGGCCTTCTGAGGGCCCATTTATTCTTGGGCTCATTTCCAGCATTTGGTTATTTACGGCCCGTTACTAGCCTTTTCTGCTTGTGGGCCAAATTCAGCCCGTGGATACAGTCGGCCCGTTTATGGCCCGTTAATCTGTTGGGCCATTTTCATAGTATCATCAAATACGGCCTATTAACAGCCCGTTATGGTCAGCCCATAAAACATACGATTTCCACTCTAGCCTGTTTACGGCCCCTTATACGGCCCGTACAAGGCCCATAGATGAGACGACCCGTAGAAGGCCCATGGATCCTACGCGACGTAGAAGGCCCATTGACCCGATGGCCCATAGAAGGCTCATTGATCCGACGGCCCATAGAAGGCCCATGGATCCGACGGCCCATAGAAGGCCCACGGATCCAACAGCCCATAGAAGGCCATGGATCGTCCGTCCCATAGATGGCCCATGGATCATACGGCCTGTGGAGGGCCATGGTCACTACAATGTTTGGGCGAGTTGGCCCCCGTTTGAACGATATAGCATATTCAAAGAATTATCCTACTATATACTATCACCTCTAAAAACATACACTACACAATAAAGAGACTAAGGCATAGAAACATAGAATAATCCTACACTATACAATAAAGAAATTACAGCCGATTATACCCATTGGGAATTATGGTTCAACACCAGTGATAATAAAGCATACACAAATAGCAAATTACATACACTGGGCAAATATAGCTCATACATCATGGACGCGCATCAACATAACTTACCATTTGAACTATAATCTCTTCAAAAAATAGGATTGGCAGGATTTAGATAGCACAAATTTCAGTCTGCAAAATCTCCAATTCCTCCATTGTTACCTCAGTGTCTTGTTTCATTTTTTTGACTACTGCATTTAATACATGCATGTCCAGTCTCAACTTGTTGATTGTATGTTCAGAATCATGTACACGTTGTCTTGCCACATCTAGTTGATGCTCGAGAATATCAGCACATTCCAATTCCAATCCATAATCATTCGGTAACGGCCATGTCGCACTGCTCGTAGATCTTTGTGTTGATGTCACTTCATCCTGAAATGTTTCTGTAAGTACACATGACTAGGGCACAAATATAGTTACAATAGTGAAGCGAGCAAGACAAACTATTTTGTACATGGCAAAACAGGACTAACAATAATGTTACACATCATGAAGCATAAGCAGGTGATATTTTAAAAATTATAAAAAGGTAGTCTGTGCAGCCTGCATACAAAAATCTCTCTTAGCTCACCAGAGGAGCATGATGTTGGGGCCCAATCCAAAACACAGACAAGTTACAAATTTAGACAGCATGTTGCATAGAAGTAAGCAAGCAGTTGGCCATTTTGTAGCTCAATTAAAGTCTTAGGGAGCATAATGAACAGCAGAGGATTTCATACAAACATACTATAGCAAGCAAAACTATGCAATCATTAGCCTAGTATAAACTAGATTGTGAGCCTCATTCAATAATAGTTGGTTAATAGACTTCAAAGCTTCAGGCACACTTCGGCAGAGTAATTAAATGGTAAGGCCTTTAATTATGTCAACTAATAGTTATACAAGTGCCCAACATCAGGCATCATTCTTTGTGTTGGGGAACGTGGTAATTTCAAAAAATTCCTACGCACATGCAAGATCATGGTGATGCATAGCAACGAGAGGGGAGAGTGTGTCTACGTACCCTCGCAGACCGAATGCGGAAGCGTTAGCACAACGCGGTTGATGTAGTTGTACATCTTCACGATCCGACCGATCAAGTACCGAACGTACGGCACCTCCGAGTTCTGCACATGTTCAACTCGATGATGTCCCTCAAACTCCGATCCAGCCGAGCTTTGAGGGAGAGTTCCGTCAGCACGACGGCATGGTGACGATGATGATATTCTACCGACGCAGGGCTTTGCCTAAGCACCGCTACAATATGACCAAGGTGGATTCTGGTGGAGGGGGGCACCGCACACGGCTAAGAGATCCAAGGGATCAATTGTTGTGTCTCTAGGGGGTGCCTCCCTCCCCGTATATAAAGGACTGGAGGACGGGGAGGGGGCCGGCCACCCTTGGCGTGCCTCATGAGGAGTCCTACTCCCACCGGGAGTAGGACTCCCCCCCTTCCATGTTGGAGTAGGAGAGGAGAGGGAAGGAGAAAGAGGAAGAAAGGAAAGGGGAGGGCGCCACCCCCCTTCCTTGTCCAATTCGGACTTGGGAGGGGAGGGGCGCACGGCTGCCCCTTGGCTGCCTCTCCTCTTTCACCAATTGGGCCCATGAGGCCCAATAACCTCCGGGGGGTCCGGTAACCCCCCGGTACTCCGGTATATATCCGATAACCCCCGGAACCATTCCGGTGTCTGAGTATAGTTGTCCAATATATCAATATTCATGTCTCGACCATTTCGAGACTCCTCGTCATGTCCATGATCACATTCGGGACTCCAAACTACCTTCGGTACATCAAAACACATAAACTCATAATATAACTGTCATCGAACTTTAAGCGTGCGGACCCTACGGGTTCAAGAACTATGTAGACATGACCGAGACATGTCTCCGGTCAATAACCAATAGCGGAACCTGGATGCTCATATTGGCTTTTACATATTCTACGAAGATCTTTATCGGTCAAACCGCATAACATCATACGTTGTTCCCTTTGTCATCGGTATGTTACTTGCCCGAGATTCGATCGTCGGTATCTCAATACCTAGTTCAATCTCGTTACCGGCACGTCTCTTTACTCATTTCGTAATACATCATCCCGCAACTGACTCATTAGTTGCAATGCTTGCAAGGGTTAAGTGATGTGTATTACTGAGTGGGCCCAGAGATACCTCTCCGACAATCGGAGTGACAAATCCTAATCTTGAAATAGGCCAACCCAACAAGTACCTTTGGAGACACCTGTAGAGCACCTTTATAATCACCCAGTTATGTTGTGACGTTTGGTAGCACACAAAGTGTTCCTCCGGTAAACGGGAGTTGCATAATCTCATAGTCACAGGAACGTGTATAAGTTATGAAGAAAGCAATAGCAACAAACTAAACGATCAAGTGCTAAGCTAACGGAATGGGTCAAGTCAATCACATCGTTCTCCTAATGATGTGATCCTGTTAATCAAATGACAACTCTTTGTCTATGGCTAGGAAACATAACCATCTTTGATCAACGAGCTAGTCAAGTAGAGGCGTACTAGTGACACTCTATTTGTCTATGTATTCACACATGTATCATGTTTCCGGTTAATACAATTCTAGCATGAATAATAAACATTTATTATTGCCTCTAGGGCATATTTCCTTCAGTCTCCCACTTGCACTAGAGTCAATAATCTAGATTACACAATAATGATTCTAACACCCCTGGAGCCTTGGTGCTGATCATGTTTTGCTCGTGGAAGAGGTTTAGTCAACGGGTCTGCAACATTCAGATCCGTATATATCTTGCAAATCTCTATGTCTCCCACCTGGACTTGGTCCCGGATGGAGTTGAAGCGTCTTTTGATGTGCTTGGTTCTCTTGTGAAATCTGGATTCCTTTGCCAAAGCAATTGCACCAGTATTGTCACAAAAGATTTTCATTGGACCCGATGCACTAGGTATGACACCTAGATCGGATATGAACTCCTTCATCCAGACTCCTTCATTTGCTGCTTCCGAAGCAGCTATGTATTCCACTTCACATGTAGATCCCACTACAACACTTTGTTTAGAACTGCACCAACTGACAGCTCCACCATTTAATAAAAACACGTATCCGGTTTGCGATTTAGAATCGTCCGGATCAGTGTCAAAGCTTGCATCGATGTAACCATTTACGACGATCTCTTTGTCACCTCCATAAACAAGAAACATATCCTTCATCCTTTTCAGGTATTTCAGGATGTTCTTGACCGCTGTCTAGTGATCCACTCCTGGATTACTTTGGTACCTCCCTGCTAAACTAATAGCAAGGCACACATTAGGTCTGGTACATAGCATTGCATACATGATAGATCCTATGGCTGAAGCATAGGGAACATCTTCCATTTTCTCTCTATCTTCTGAAGTGGTCGGGCATTGAGTCTTACTCAATTTCACACCTTGTAACATAGGCAAGAACCCTTTCTTTGCTTGATCCATTTTGAACTTCTTCAAAACTTTGTCAAGGTATGTGCTTTGTAAAAGTCCAATTAAGTGTCTTGATCTATCTCTATAGATCTTGATGCCCAATATATAAGCAGCTTCACTGAGGTATTTCATTGAAAAACTCTTATTCAAATATCCTTTCATGCTATCCAGAAATTCTATATCATTTCCAATCAACAATATGTCATCCACATATAATATCAGAAATGCTACAGAGCTCCCACTCACTTTCTTGTAAATACAGGCTTCTCCAAAAGTCTATATAAAACCATATGCTTTGATCACACTATCAAAACGTTTATTCCAACTCCGAGAGGCTTGCACCAGTCCATAAATGGATCGCTGGAGCTTGCATACTTTGTTAGCTCCCTTTGGATCGACAAAACCTTCCGGTTGCATCATATACAATTCTTCTTCCAGAAATCCATTCAGGAATGCCGTTTTGACATCCATTTGCCAAATTTCATAATCATAAAATGCGGCAATTGCTAACATGATTCGGACAGACTTAAGCATCACTACGGGTGAGAAGGTCTCATCGTAGTCAATCCCTTGAACTTGTCGAAAACCTTTTGCAACAAGTCGAGCTTTATAGACGGTAACATTACCATCAGCGTCAGTCTTCTTCTTGAAGATACATTTATTCTCGATGGCTTGCCGATCATTGGGCAAGTCAACCAAAGTCCACACTTTGTTCTCATACATGGATCCCATCTCAGATTTCATGGCCTTAAGCCATTTTGTGGAATCTGGGCTCACCATCGCTTCTTCATAGTTCGTAGGTTCGTCATGGTCTAGCAACATAACCTCCAGAACAGGATTACCGTACCACTCTGGTGCGGATCTTACTCTGGTTGACCTACGAGGTTCAGTAACAACTTGATCTGAAGTTTCATGATCATCATCATTAACTTCCTCACTGATTGGTGTAGATGTCACAGGAACCGGTTTCTGTGATGAACTACTTTCCAATAAGGGAGCAGGTACTGTTACCTCATCAGGTTCTACTTTCCTCCCACTCACTTCTTTTGAGAGAAACTCCTTCTCTAGAAAGGATCCATTCTTAGCAACGAATGTCTTGCCCTCGGATCTGTGATAGAAGGTGTACCCAACTGCTTCTTTTGGGTATCCTAAGAAGACACATTTCTCCGATTTGGGTTCGAGCTTATCAGGTTGAAGCTTTTTCACATAAGCATCGCAGCCCCAAACTTTAAGAAATGAAAACTTTGGTTTCTTCTCAAACCATAGTTCATAAGGTGTCATCTCAAAGGATTTTGATGGTGCCCTATTTAACGTGAATGTGGCCGTCTCTAAAGCATAACCCCAAAATGATAGCGGTAAATTAGTAAGAGACATCATAGATCGCACAATACGTAAAGCACGATTACGATGTTCGGACACACCATTACGTTGTGGTGTTTCGGGTGGCGTGAGTTGCGAAACTATTCTGCATGGTTTCAAATGTAGACCAAACTAGTAACTCAAATATTCTCCTCCACGATCAGATCGTAGAAACTTTATTTTTCTTGTTACGATGATTTTCAACTTCACTCTAAAATTCTTTGAACTTTTCAAATGTTTCAGACTTATGTTTCATTAAGTAGATATACTCATATCTGCTTAAATCATCTGTGAAGATGAGAAAATAACGATACCCGTCGCGAGCCTCAACATTCATTGGACCACATACATCAGTATGTATGATCTCCAACAAATCAATTGCTCTCTCCATAGTTCCGGAGAACGGCGTTTTAGTCATCTTGCCCATGAGGCATGGTTCACAAGTACCAAGTGATTCATAATCAAGTGATTCCAAAAGTCCATCAGTATGGAGTTTCTTCATGCGCTTTATACCAATATGACCCAAACGGCAGTGCCACAAATAAGTTGCAATATCATTAACAACTCTGCATCTTTTTGCTTCAACATTATGAATATGTGTATCATTACTATCGAGATTCATCAAAAATAGACCACTCTCTAAAGGTGCATGACCATAAAAGATATTACTCATATAAATAGAACAACCATTATTCTCAGATTTAAATGAATAACCGTCTCGCATTAAACAAGATCCATATATAATGTTCATGCTCAACACTAGCACCAAATAACAATTATTTAGGTCTAAAACTAATCCCGGAGGTAGATGTAGAGGTAGCATGCCGACGGCGATCACATCGACTTTGGAACCATTTCCCACGTGCATCGTCACCTCATCCTTAGCCAGTGTTCGCTTAATCCGTAGTCCCTGTTTCGAGTTGCAAATATTAGCAACAGAACCAGTATCAAATACCCAGGTGCTACTGTGAGCTCTGGTAAGGTACACATCAATAACATGTATATCACATATACCTTTGTTCACCTTGCCATCCTTCTTATCTGCCAAATACTTGGGGCAGTTCCGCTTCCAGTGACTAGTCTGTTTGCAGTAGAAGCACTCAGTCTCAGGCTTAGGTCAGACTTGGGTTTCTTCTCCTAAGCAGCAACTTGTTTGCTGTTCTTCTTGAAGTTCCCCTTCTTCTTCCCTTTGCCCTTTTTCTTGAAACTAGCGGTCTTATTGACCATCAAAACTTTATGCTCCTTCTTGATTTCTACCTCCGCAGCCTTTAGCATTGCGAAGAGCTCAGGAATTGTCTTATTCATCCCTTGCATATTATAGTTCATCACGAAGCTCTTGTAGCTTGGTGGCAGTGATTGAAGAACTCTGTCAATGACACTATCAACAGGAAGATTAACTCCCAGTTGAGTCAAGTGATTATGATACCCAGACATTTTGAGTATATGCTCACTGACAGAACTATTCTCCTCCATCTTGCAGCTATAGAACTTATTGGAGACTTCATATCTCTCAATCCAGGTATTTGCTTGAAATATCAACTTCAACTCCTGGAACATCTCATATGCTCCATGACGTTCAAAACATCATTGAAGTCCCGGTTCTAAGCCGTAAAGCATGGCACACTAAACTATCGAGTAGTCATCAGCTTTGCTCTACCAGGTGTTCATCACATCTGGTGTTGCTCCTGCAGCAGGTTTGGCACTTAGCGGTGCTTCTAGGACGTAATTCTTCTGTGCAGCAATGAGGATAATCCTCAAGTTTCGTACCCAGTCCGTGTAATTGCTACCATCATCTTTCAACTTTGCTTTCTCAAGGAACGCATTAAAATTCAACGGAACAACAGCACGAGCCATCTATCTACAACAAACATAGACATGCAAAAATACTATCAGGTACAAAGTTCATGATAAATTTAAGTTCATTTAATCATATTACTTAAGAACTCCCACTTAGATAGACATCTCTCTAATCATCTAAGTGATCACGTGATCCAAATCAACTAAACCATAACCGATCATCACGTGAAATGGAGTAGTTTTCAATGGTGAACATCATTATGTTGATCATATCTACTATATGATTCACACTCGACCTTTCGGTCTCAGTGTTCCGAGGCCATATCTGCATATGCTAGGCTCGTCAAGTTTAACCTGAGTATTCTGCATGTGCAAAACTGGCTTGCACCTATTGTAGATGGACGTAGAGCTTATCACACCCGATCATCACGTGGTGTCTGGGCACGAAGAACTTTGGCAACGGTGCATACTCAGGGAGAACACTTTTATCTTGAAAGTTAGTGAGAGATCATCTTATAATGCTACCGTCAATCAAAATAAGATGCATAAAAGATAAACATCACATGCAATCAATATAAGTGATATGATATGGCCATCATTATCTTGTGCTTGTGATCTCCATCTCCAAAGCACCGTCATGATCACCATCGTCACCGGCGCGACACCTTGATCTCCATCGTAGCATCATTGTTGTCTCGCCAACTATTGCTTCTACAACTATCGCTACTGCTTAGTGATAAAGTAAAGCAATTACAGGGCGATTGCATTGCATACAATAAAGCGACAACCATGTGGCTCCTGCCAGTTGTCGATAACTCGGTTACAAAACATGATCATCTCATACAATAAAATATATCATCATGTCTTGACCATATCACACCACAACATGCCCTGCAAAAACAACTTAGACGTCCTCTATTTTGTTGTTGCAAGTTTTACGTGGCTGCTATGGGCTGAGCGAGAACCGTTCTTACCTACGCATCAAAACCACAACGATAGTTCGTCAAGTTAGTGTTGTTTTAACCTTCTCAAGGACCGGGCGTAGCCACACTCGGTTCAACTAAAGTTGGAGAAACTGACACCCGCTAGCCACCTGTGTGCAAAGCACGTCGGTAGAACCAGTCTCGCGTAAGCATACACGTAATGTCGGTCCGGGCCGCTTCATCCAACAATACCGCCGAACCAAAGTATGACATGGTGGTAAGCAGTATGACTTGTATCGCCCACAACTCACTTGTGTTCTACTCATGCATATAATATCAACGCATAAAACAAGGCTTGGATGCCACTGTTGGGGAACATAGTAATTTAAAAAAATTCCTACGCACACGCGAGATCATGGTGATGCATAGCAACGAGAGGGGAGAGTGTGTCTATGTACCCTAGCAGACCAAATGCGGAAGCGTTAGCACAACACGGTTGATGTAGTCGTACATCTTCACGATCTGACCGATCAAGTACCGAACATACAGCACCTCCGAGTTCTGCACAGGTTCAACTCGATGACGTCCCTTGAACTCCGATCCAGCGGAGCTTTGAGGGAGAGTTCCATCAGCACGACGGCGTGGTGACGATGATGATATTCTACTGACGCAGGGCTTCGCCTAAGCACCGCTACTATATGACCGAGGTGGATTATGGTGGAGGGGGGCACCACACACGGCTAAGAGATCCAAGGGATCAATTATTGTGTCTCTAGGGGGTGCCTCCCTCCCCGTATATAAAGGAGTGGAGGGGGGAGGGGGGCGGCCACCCTTGGCGCGCCTCATGAGGAGTCCTACTCCCACCGAGAGTAGGACTCCCCCCTTCCATGTTGGAGTTGGAGAGGAGAGGGAAGGAGAAAGAGGAAGAAAGGAAAGGGGGCGCCGCCCCCTTCCTTGTCCAATTCGGACTTGGGAGGGTAGGGGCGCGCGGCTGCCCCTTGGCTGCCTCTCCTCTTTCACCAATTGGGCCCATGAGGCCCAATAACCTCCGGGGGGGTCCGGTAACCCCCCCCCCCTCCCCCGGTACTCTGATATATATCCGATAACCCCCTGAACCATTCCGGTGTCCGAATATAGTCGTCCAATATATCAATCTTCATGTCTCGACCATTTCGAGACTCCTCGTCATGTCTGTGATCACATCCGGGACTCTAAACTACCTTTGGTACATCAAAACACATAAACTCATAATATAACCGTCATCGAAGTTTAAGCGTGTGGACCCTACGGATTTGAGAACTATGTAGACATGACCGAGACACGTCTCCGGTCAATAACCAATAGCGGAACCTGGATGCTCATATTGGCTTTTACATATTCTACGAAGATCTTTATCGGTCAAACCGCATAACATCATACGTTGTTCCCTTTGTCATCGGTATGTTACTTGCCCGAGATTCGATCGTCGGTATCTCAATACCTAGTTCAATCTCGTTACCGGCACGTCTCTTTACTCGTTCCATAATACATCATCCTGCAACTAACTCATTAGTTGCAATGCTTGAAAGGCTTCAGTGATGTGTGTTACCGAGTGGGACCAGAGATACCTCTCCGACAATCGGAATGACAAATCCTAATCTTGAAATGGGCCAACCCAACAAGTACCTTTGGAGACACCTGTAGAGCACCTTTATAATCACCCAGTTATGTTGTGACGTTTGGTAGCACACAAAGTGTTCCTCCGGTAAACGGGAGTTGCATAGTCTCATAGTCACAGGAACATGTATAAGTTATGAAGAAAGCAATAGCAACAAACTAAACGATCAAGTGCTAAGCTAACGGAATGGGTCAAGTCAATCACATCATTCTCCTAATGATGTGATCCCGTTAATCAAATGACAACTCTTTGTCTATGGCTAGGAAACATAACCATCTTTGATCAACGAGCTAGTCAAGTAGAGGCATACCAGTGACACTCTATTTGTTTATGTATTCACACATGTATCATGTTTCTAGTTATTACAATTCTAGCATGAATAATAAACATTTATCATGGTATAAGGAAATAAATAATAACTTTATTATTGCCTCTAGGGCATATTTACTTCACTTTGGGCATCTCATTAACTGAGGACAAATAAAGCAATTGAAAAGAGCAAATTAACTATGCCTGAAACAAACAAGGAATTGAACTGTTGAGTTGGATACAGTGACTTACCTTAACAGGTTGAAGAGGCTCAGCACAGCTCCTACTTCTCTTGCAAGGCTCCTTCCTAACATCTTGTACTTGGAAATCCTCAATCTTATCTTCATTGCACCCCCTCTGCAAGGTGACACAAACTAGTTACTCGTCTCCTTGGAAGATAAATATGCATACTTTCCAGTTTGTGAACACAAAAGGATGAGATTATAATAAAACAACACCACATAATGAAACATGCCGCATCTCTTGCACTTGCACACAATGAAATGAGCATTTACTATCTCTGAACTATGTAAAAACTAGGCATACCTTCGAACTGGATCTCCAGGTACTCTTGGAGAGCCTACTTTAGTGTACAGCCAAACATTTGTCACCTATGAGTTAGAAAAGGCCCCACTACAGCAGCCCTCAGTGTTTAAATCATTGACAAGCTTTGTTAGAGTGTTAGGTCAAGAACAGCAAGTAATCAAAGCAAACAGTCCTAGTATGGATGGCTGATGCAAACAAGCAATTGAACAGATGTGCGAGAAAATCTTACATATCAAGAAAAGAAGCAAAGAAGGAGGCTTAAAGACCGTCACTTGACCGACCAGATTTAAGGGGCATTTAAACATCATGTGCAACGTATGAACTAACATAAACATTGCATATTCCAGATTCTACAATGGAATGCACATGTATTAGGTTATAGCAGGCATGAGTGATTCATCATTCCACGCACAATTGAATTGCAGGTTAAGGGCCAGTTCTATTCCACCTTTTCAGGGCTTATTGTCAAAACAAGCCATAAAAGATGTAAAGAAGTCATTTTTGAGTTATGGGCTTGGGCTTAACTAATTTTGCTTTGGAGGGGGGTGTTTCGGGTAGAACCTCACTAAAAATTGAAGGGAAGGGGAATAGTGAAATGACTCTGCTGTCTGCCTATATTACACTCAAAATGCAACTGGTGACGCCCGCGTCACACCTCACTCTCAAGTAAAAACAAACACGCAAGCATTCATTGCCCTGCCCGCTTGCATCTCCTCTCCCCTCTCCCTCTACCTCGATACCCTGCCTGCAGCACTAGGGTTCCTCCAGCAAGCCGTCGCCACTGGTCCCATCTGGCCTGGTCCTCGACGATGCTCTGTCCAGCTAGGCTACATGGCCGGTGGGTAGGGGAAAATCTCCCTGGCTGCTCCTCCCTCTGGTGTCGCCCCTCATTCTCATGGTCTCCAATAGCTGCTCCACTGTGGTTCGTCCAATGCACTACTCCGACAGGCGTTGCACAACTACGGCAGATGCCACACTGCGGCAGAAGGCACCTTATTCCCCCTCCCCACCTCCCAGGTCGTGGCCTTGAGGTGCTGTTGAAGGATGAGCTCATCCAACAAGGTGAGGATCTCCTCTAATTTTTTGCCAAATTTTCATTCTGATCCACTATACGATGAATTGCTATGAGTTGCTTCTGCTGCTGCTATATGATGCATTGCTATGAGCTACTCATGATGCTGCTATATGATGAATTGATATGAGCTGCTGCTGCTATATGCTAAATTGCAATGAGCTGTTGCTGCTATATGATGAATTGCTATGAGCTGCTGCTACTGCTATATGATGAATTGCTATAAGCTGCTCCTGCTGCTGCTGTATGATGAATTGCTATGAGCTGCTCCTGCTGCTGCTATATGATGAATTGCTATGAGCTGTTCCTGCTCCTACTATATGATGAATTGCTATGAGCTGCTGCTGGTATATGATGAATTGCATAGTGCTGCTGCTATATGATGAGTTGCTATGAGTTGCTGCTGCTATATGATGAGTTGCTATGAGTTGCTGCTGCTATATGATGCTTTCAGGTGGTGCTGCTATATGATAATAACCAGCCACTTGGACCATCAAATTTCAATAAATAATTGTTCTTCATTTAAATGTGGGTCATGTGTTTTTCGTTTAAATTAGGCAATGTGATCTCTATGGAAAAGATTGACCAAAGTAGATTGTGCCAAGTAGATGGTATCTTTGTATTTGCATTTTGAGCAAATAGTGAAGGTCTGTTTTCCTATCATATTAATTATTGCACTGGGTTCAATTTGTGATGTTTGCAAGTCAAATTAATTTTCATATGGGAAGCAAAATGAAAAAATATAATGCAATCTAGACTTTTCACTGATCATACCAAAGATAAGCTGAAACCGCAATGAAAAGAACTGGTTGGCTTATTACATGGAGCATATATTCACAGGTGCTTATTTTCTTAGGATAACTCGTAATAACTATCCCTAAGAAACTTGGCCAATAGAACTGACATACAAATAACATGTCACGATGATTGCAATGGAGGAGTGACGTACCATAGCACACTGTATAGGCTCACTGCTGGCTCTCCTTTTTTGCGATGTTCCATGAAATTGCCACATACATCTTCTATGTTTTCATTGTGTAACCCTATCTGCAAGTTGACATGGCTACTTTCAGACATCTCTACATGATAATACATTGCATATCCCGTGCGCATATTTGAACCACCAATTAATGATTATGTGCACAACATAAACTAGCCATGACTCTGTGTGCTGGACTAGCAGGCACTCTAAGGGAGCCTAATGTAGTGTACTGGAATTCCTACATGCCACCTATGATTTTGTGTAATGTACTGCCTCTGTTCCTAAATATATGTCTATGTAGAGATTCCAGTATGGACCACATACAGATGTATATAGATGCATTTTTGAGTGTAGATTCACTCATTTTGCTTCGTATGTAGCCTATAGTGGAATCTCTAGAAAGACTTATATTTAGGAATGGAGGTACAAGATAGTATCATGTATGACATCTACATATCTAATTTAGCAGCCAGTAGTAGAAATCATTGTCTGCACAAAGGGATTACTGGTCAAAAATCCTAGCAAAGCACGCTGGCAGGCACAGAACAATACAAGAGAGAGAGAGACACGCTTACAAGATCATAGCAATGCCTCGGTCCAGGATCTTGGTTGGCCAAGTTGTTAGATCCAGAAGAAATATCGTCCTTCTAGTTTTTGCCAGCTGCATAACAGGTAACACCGACATGTTAGTATATTTGAAGTACATCGGGCAGGTGATGCTGGACGGGTTTAAAGGTTACAGGTACCTAGGCCGTGGCGGGTGCTTGGCATCTTGCCAGACGGTGGGAATCGGGTTAGAAACGTCAAGGGTGATGACGCTGCGCTGGCTGTCGGGGTCCAGTAAGGAGATCTAGAACCATGGAGTAGGGTGTTTGTGGAGCGGCTCCGGTAGGGTGGACTACGGTGTGGGCGAAGCGGATCTGTGGTCGTGGACGAGGGCGTAGGTGAAGCTGCTCCGGTGGTTGGGTTAAGGATGGTGTCGACGATGCGGATCTGCGGCCATGGACGGGGCGTCAGAAGCTGCTCCGGTAGGTTGGATGAGGGTGCGAGGAAGCGGATCTGAGGCCGTGGACTTGTGAGTTGGCAAAGCGGCCCCGGTAGGGTTGAAAATGGTATAGGCAAAGCTACTCCGGTGGGGTTGACGATGGTGTCGGCGAAGCGGCTCCGGTACGGTTGAGGAAGGTGTCGGCGAAGAGGATCAGAGGCCGTCGACGGGGGCGTCGGTGGGGCGGCTTCGGGGGGTGGACGAAGTGTCTCTGGTGGGGAGTATGAAAATGAGCCGCTGCAGATGCGCTGTGGTTGACGAGAGTACCGGCGAAGCAGATCTAGCGTCGTGGATAAGGCCGGCACTGAATGGGCTATGGTACAATGGTGGATGAGCAGTCTACTTGTTTCTAGGGGAGGTGGGAGGGTTAGATGCGACCGTAGAAGCAGATCCGGCGAGGTGGACGCCGCTGGCAGTGATTGGGCTCTGGTACGCCGGTGGATGAGCAGTCTAGGGTTTCGAGAGGGGAGGGGAGAAAGGCCGATGAAGTACGGATGGCGTGATGTGAGATGCTCTGGTGTTGTGGAGTTAGTCGTTTTTGCGGGAGGGGGAGAGGAAATGGGGGTGCCGTGTAGTGGGGGGAACCGGAAGTTACCAAAGCAGCCCCGACCTATTATGTAGATGAGGGCGGTATTGTAACTGTTGGTTTCCATGCACCAAGGACAAAAGGGGAATTTCGCATGCTAAAGACTAAGGTGGCAGAAATTTTAGAAGGTGGGGGAGATTTTGCCGCCAGCGGGATCGTTCGTATCTAGTTTCAACTAATTTTGGACCGTGCTAGCGGGAAGGTCATGCGAGACTGTGTACACGGGGCACGCGTCAGCAGTTAATAAGTGGTGTGAAGTCCACCCCAGAAAAAAGACAATAACTCGGGATGATGCGCCGATAAATTGGACGTTCACACGGGCGCGGCCAATCGTACGAGTGTAGTGGCGCGTTCACAAAAAAGGGGATCAAACGCTCAGCCTATGTATTTCTCGTGTAAATAGATAATTTAGTGCAATTGGTTATTTACTTTAAACATAATGCATTGATGTGTTAGTGTAGAGGCGCACAAAAAGAAATGGATATTGTAGTCCGCTACTTAAAAGTGTTACCTCATATGATTACATAGCCTCCATTTCATAAATTGCATACCCGTTGAATTCATATATGAATATTGCATATATTACTTCATAATAGAACCTTAAATCATCCAAGACTAGTGATTTTGAATGCAAGAGTAACAATGGTGCATGTACATGATAGCTACATTGGTTGTTTGAAGAAACATCACTGTAACTTTGGCATGCACAACTGAAAAGGTTTATTTAAATAGAAAAAAATGTGATATGTGAGTGTCCAATCTTTATAGTGTTGAATCGATATTGTACCTTTGGCCACGATACGAAGTAGATATTGATTTATGTTCAAGCGATGCACGTCCACAATCGCTAGATGGTGATACGTGAATGAATTGTGCAATCTCTCTCACATGCATACATATCTCATTTCCCTGTGGGCATCGGAATCACACACGCGCAGTTCATGTATTTCTCTCCCTCCGTCAAGGTTAGAATTCATCTTTCTACCCCGTCCTACAAGTCTCTCACACAGAAACACACACGCTCTCTCTATCGAACACGCCCACCCCTTTAATTCCGCCCACACACAGCCACTAATGTCTCAAAGTATAATAATGTCTCTCACACATATGCCTAAGGTTAACTCGAGTTCCGGAACCATATGAATACATACAATGGGATTTCAGTGGAGCACCTTTTGTTTTTAGATTTCTCTCTCTCCCTCTCTCTCACACACACACGCGCGCGCACACACACACATTGTTTCTCGCTTCATTTTTCCGGCACTTGCATGCACACAATTTTGTTTATCTTCGTGATGCTTTAAGTATGCCTCGCACAAATGCTATCTACCTATCCCTTAATATAGCCAGATATGTGTCACACAAACTCCTTCTCCCTACTAGCAAGATGCCCATGCGTTGCACCGAACATCAAGATGCATTTGTATGAGTAGTTTATCTTGTGGGAGAAAAGGATGAACGAGGGAATGCCTTATTTGCAAATGCGGAGAGGGGTGTGGGTATCTTTTTGCAAAATTTCCATAGTTTCCTTCCTATCCATCGGGTATAAACCGGATGGCCTATATTGCAGGATGGCAGGAACACCATCATCACCAACTCTGTTTTTTATAAGAGTAGGGATATGTAAGTGTCACTGCCCCCTCCCCACTGCCCCCCCCCCCCCCCCGACACCCACACCCACACCCACACAACCACACACACACACACACTTCCCAACACCGAAGGAGTAGGGTGACACCTCGATCTTGATACTAATCTATCGATTGGCTTCTCTCTCAAACACACACACACACACGCACACACTACCCGACACCGGAGGAGTAGGGCGGCACCTCGATCTTGATAGTAATCTATCTACTCCTCTTTAAAAAACACACACACACATACACACTCGCTTGTTGTGCCTCTGTGCCTACCGCGCACACTCTCGATACGTCTTTCTCTCCCTCCCCCTCCCCCCACCCCAACAATGACAGCAGAAGGGTGACTACTCGATCTGATCATAATCTGTCAATTAGTTTCTCTCTCGAACATTGTGTCTTTGTGCCTCGCTCAGTAGCCCCCTCAATATGTAGACTTCTCGTGCGTGCACAGCTGTAGTGACGATGACGCTGAACCCAGTGTGCCTCGTTTTTACCGGCCTCATGCGATAGTTTTCATCATGTTTTCTGTTAATTAACAAGGCAACCTTTTCTTTGTTACTACTAGTGAATTTGAAATCATTCGGGGTAGACATAAAATATATCACTTCAACCCAATTATCACAGTAACTATTTTAAAAGAAACTAGCTAGATGCCCGTGCGTTGCACGGAACATCAAGATGCATTTGTATGAGTAGTTTATCTTGTGAGAGAAAAGGATGAACGAGGGAAGGCCGTATTTGCGAACGTGGAGAGGGGTGTGGGTATGTTTTTGCAAAATTGCCATAGTTTTCTTCCTATCCGTTAGATATAAATCCGACGGCCTATATTGCAGGATGGCATGCACACCATCATCACCAACTCTGTTTTCTACTCCCTCTATTCCTAAATATTTGTCTTTTTCGAGATTTCAACAAGTGACTACATATGGAGCAAAATGAGTGAATCTACACTCTAAAATATGTCTACATACACATCCGTATGTGGTAGTCCATTTGAAATCTGAAAAAGACAAATATTTAGGAACGGATGGAGTATAAGAGTAGACATGGAGATATATCTCCAGCATGGTCTACAACAAAAATGTGCTGGACTGGTTAGCGACGGATGCTCGCAACGCCATGACATGAATTCGAATTCTGTCTTTAACTTTAGATTTTTATATTATATATTACTTATTTAATATATACTTCTTTCGCTACTGTACTGACAGTGGAACCCACAGAGTACTTAGAATACAAGATTAAGGATGGACTTGTTTCTTTTTAACTTTCTGTACGAAGCTGTAGCCACCCTGCAAGTCATGTGTACATTGTACATGCAATTAATTTTTTATAGAGGGATAATCATACACACAATTAACTCAAATGGATTGGATGTCACTCTATTATTTCCAGCATAAGAGCATCTCCAACGGCAGCCGGCAAATTTCCTCCCGCTTCCTTCCGCAGAGGACGACATCAAATGCCAGCGGCATACATTTTCACAACTCTAACCAACCAGATGAAATTCATGCAAACACGGGCTGATTTCATATAAGCATGAAGGATTTTGTATAAAAAAGCCGGATCTTCATATAAACATGATGGATTTCATTACATTTACATGAACTAAGCGGTGCCAATCCGGCTCTCTTGGTATAATTAATACTCCCTCCGTCCGGAAATACTTGTCCTAGAAATGGATGTATCTAGACTTATTTTAGTTATAGATACATACAATTTATCCATTCTTAGAACAAAAATTTCCCGCCAGCTAGAGAGGGAGTACATAATCTAAATGGCTGCCTGCGTATCACTTTGTCTTCCTCATGTCCGGCAGACACTTTGTGGGGTCGACGAAGGTCCTCGGAAGTGATGAAGAAGCAAAGAAACCACCTGAATGCGCAATCATCGCCTCGGCGGTGGCCTTCATGGGACCCAAGTGGCGGCGGCCTCCCGTGTTCTACTTCTCCTCGATGATGGCGGTGGACATGGAGAAGCTGGCCACCGACTCGTCGCTCTCCACGCACCCGGCTTCTGTCTCTGCCTGCATGGCGCTACCGCAGGCACGGGAGGCGCAGCACCGCAGACATTGGTGGCACGGTACAACGCGGCAGCGACGACGCCCGTACCAGTGTGCTCGTCGTCGTGCCGGCGTGGAGCAGCTCGCCACTCCTCATCGAGCTGAACTGGAGCGGCGAGTTGCTGAACCACACGCCTGCTTGGGGCGGCAACTGGCTCCGTCGAGCCAAGCGAGGTTGGTGAAGCACTGAGCGGCCTCGCCCGTATCCGGAGGGATCGGCGGGCCACCCAGCCGGGTAATATGCCGGAGAACGGCTCCTCGGAAGCCATCAGAAGAGTGGAGAAAATGGTGAAGGACGAGATGGGGGAGCGGCGGAGGGGTGCGATTCTTGCCCGCTGTCTGTCTGGCCTCGTGTAAATAGAGGGCGGACGGTAGGAGCTTGGCCAGCGTCTGGCCTTGTTTAAACTGAGGGCGGACGAGAGGAGCTCGGCCGGTGTTGCGTTTAATTCCGGCCCGCTCATGAACAGACGTGTGGCCGGAGTAGGTTTCTCGGTTTGCATGCGGGTTTAACGGAGGGGTTTGATGGAGGCGAGGAGGCGTGTTCAGCCGGGCGTGCAGCGGGCGGTGCAGTAATATTCAATTTGACAGCGGGTGGCGCAGTTCCTGATATGGCTTTAATGCAGATGAGGGAGGGAGTAGCGGTTCCCGAAATGTTGAACAGCCAATGCATCCTCCTTCAATTAATGCATGAGGGAAGTAATGGGAGGAGGACCGGGAAAATAGGCTGCACAATGTGAATGCAACACAGTTTGCCCTCATATAAAGGCGCTCCTCCATTCCAATGCATCTACCACATCGTACGCACCTAAGCATTTGCCTAAGCACCTATAGTAAGCACAAAATAGCTCACTCCAGACCCATGGTGGCGATGCGCGCGAGTGGCCGGCGGCTGTGCCAGATGGTCCACGACGTCGGCCTGCGGCATGGCACCGAGGATCGTCTCCAGACGTTGTTGGAGACCGGCTGGTGGATGGCCGCCGTCGACGCCAACTACGACTCTTAGTTGGACCAGATGATCGTTGCCACCACCAACAAGTTCACCATCCTCAAGAAGCTCACGGACAACACCGCCGTACTCCTCCAGCCCACGCGCCCGGGCTCCTCATTGCCTGCCACCCTAATCGGCCTGCATGGCCGGAACCTCTTTCAAGCACTGGTGGCCCTGTGACTGCCCACCGACGCCATGAAGAATGTACACCTGGAGGTCGCGCTCGCCGCGAGGCGCCTCGCCCAACAAGAATTCGTCGACCTACACATCCACGTGTACGAGCAAATTGTGTACATAGGTATCTACAAGGCCAGTGAGGATGCTATGACGTTGGCCTTCCTCTACCAACTGGAAGCCATGGATGCCTTTGTTGAGAAGCACCTCGACCTCGCCGCAAAAGCCGCCGCACCTTAGCCACCGGTCGGTGGCCCAGCGGTGAGGAGGAGGAGGTCGTATGTTGATGGATGCATCTTTCTTCTTGCCTTCCGTAACCACCACTGCAATCGCATCATCATCGTGGCCTTAATTCTTATTGTGCTGTTGCATTCTCGTTCTAGTCAATACCGACATGTGCGATCCCTTTGCTTAATTATATGCATCACTATAACTAGTACTCCATCCATCAATTATAAGTTGTGCTTACCTTTTCCATCAACTTCGTGCAATGCGCGGGCATCTTGCTAGAAACACTAGAACATGTCGGACCGCGTGTGACCAAACCGATGATGCGCCAACCTAGCTACTATGTACCCTACTTATCTGGCGGAAATAGCCCCGCCCTAGCGTTCCCAATCATTATTTCTATTTGTCGATCGTGCCAAGGAGCAGAACCAAAATGTTACAATTATACATGTTTCTCTACTCCTACTCCTATAAAAGACTCAGTTGGTGATGGTGGTGTGTCTGCCATCTGTCGTTTCTGACCATTAGATCTGCATCTAACGACTGTGAGGTAAGTTGTGGCATTTTTGCAACAATATCCCACTTCTCTGCTCCAATTTGTAGAAAACCCCTTATTATCTTGAAATCAACCACATCCCTCCCTCACCTCATCAAAACAGCCCGAGAAATATATTTTGAGTGAAAAGTACTCCCTCCGTTCCTAAATATTTGTCTTTCTAGAGATTTCAATAAGTGACTACATACGGAGCAAAATGAGTGAATCTACACTTCAAAATATGTCTATATAATCTGTATGTGATAGTCCATTTGAAATCTCTAAAAAGACAAATATTTAGGAACGGATGGAGTAATATCTTAGGAGTATATCAAAACAAGAGTGATGTCTTTCAAGTTTGTGAACAAGTACTACTATTCAACTACTTTGGATCCTCGCAACGCATGGGCACATTGCTAGTAAAAGGAAAAGGCCTATCGCGTTCGCGTCGCACTCCCCCCACACATGCCCGGGAATCGGGAGTACTCCACGGCCCGTCCGGCACGACACATAGCTTAGGGAAGGCGTGTTGCCTAGCAATTTCACTTTCATGTGGGACCGCCGTTGAGCAAACCGACTATTGGCAAACCGCACCCCGCCCGCCGCCGGGTTGGAAAACAGAAACGAGGGGAAGATCTAGCTGTAGCATGGAAGCCAAGAAATTTGGTGTCAGATGGGGCTAGTTGATAGAGTAGGAGCATTCCGTACTACTCTACTCCTACTAGTACCAAGTTTGTAGTACTATACAACTAGTAGGTACGTGCACGGCACAGCATCGTAGGAACAAAAAATGGGAAGATCTTGTTTTGGGTGATTTATCTTTTTTCAGTCAACGTAGTATGAATAATATGATGTGGGGGGCACCCATGAAGCTTATGTGGCTTGGTTGCATGGCTACGAAAGGTTAGATAAAAAATAAATAGATAATGTGTTTAGAGTGCACTCCACTAAACAGATATACTTTGGATCCATTGCAACGGGCCGGCACATCTATATCTATACCCCCTATATAGTGTGTGAATAACTTTGAAAGTTGGTCGTTGGATGAAGCTAATCCGACGGTACAAAGATGGCAAATCCGAGCACTACTAGCCATTGGATATCATCTACATTCCACCAGATTCTGCCACATGTAGAATCTAGAAGACTCCATGGTTGAACTTCATTCATGACTAACTTTGCCACAACTAAGCTTAGGCAAAGTGTGCCTGCCACAAAAAATGTGGCTAACAAAATGGCCACCACAAGTGTGGCAAGATTTGGCAAGAAGTTGAGTCTATGACATGTGGAGGAAAGGCAGGGTGGGTCCCACTAGTCAGTGAAGGAAAGGCAGGGTAAGGCAGTGATAGCCACGTCAGAGGATCCATGTCCACGTTGGGGGACGTCGTGCTTACAGGTAGGGTTGGAGCGGCGTCGTGGGAATCGCGTGTGGGTGTGGCAGTGGTAGAAACAAGAAACGTGATAGTCGCCGTGGTTCAACTTCCATGGACAAGCTGTCATGTCTGTTGACACATGTATATCAAAACTAGAGTGTTTATATTTCAAGCACGTGAACAAGTATTATTCTACTACTCTGGATCCATTGCAACGCATGGGCTAGCACATTTGTAGTAGTAGTGTCTATCTCTATCTCTAGAGGCCTTCCCTCGTTCATCCTTTTCTCTCACAATATAAACTACTCATACAAATGCATCTTGATGTTCCGTGGCGACAAACCAGGGACTTGTTTTGTATGGGACACATCCTACGATATACTCCCTCTCTCCTAGTTTATTTGTTTTGAATCTTTTCATTTTATAAGTTTCAAATTCAAATTTAGAGGGGCAGTGGGGCCGAGAGGGGTGAGCCACAGGTCGAGGGATGTGTGGTGTCATGGGTTCGTGCGGCATCGTGGGAATCGCGTGTGGCTGTGGTAGAAAATTGATGCTCGCCGCATTTAAGGTGGCCCACATGTCATGCACACAAAGGCAGAGGGGCGGTGCGGCCGAGAGGGGTGAGGCGCGCGTCGGGGGACGTGGTGCCGTGGTTTGGAGCGGCGTCGTGGGAATCGCGAGTGGCAGTGGATGAAACATGATGGTCGCTGTAGTTGAACTTCCACGGACAAGCTGTCATGTCTACGGACACATGCATTGCATACCGATCACTGGAAGGAGTAGTAGAGAAAACTAGGCGGATAAATAGTTCCTTATAGTCAAGCGGACCCATGCTACTACTTGTTCCAAAGACATGCACACCATCGAAATAGTCCATCTATATCAATATACATAGAGAGGGATATTTTTTACAAGAGAGGAAATAGTTCATCCATCCATAATGCCCTGCTGCTAGTGCAACATCTTCTTCTTGTTGTTGTTCTCATTTTATGTGGGAGACGGCTTCGCAACAAGCTCTCTGGACCTTGCAGCTATCTCGAAATTCACACAGGCATCGAGGGCAGCATATTTTATCCGCTCGTACGTCAAGGGATAATTATCCCATCCAAACGACCTTAATGCCAGTGTCTCGTCACCCTTCTAAAGATTTGTTCCAAGCACAAAATTTGCCACGTCGAATAGGGATGGTGTCGGTTTATCACAATCTTCTACAGGAATTTTTATTCTGGTTTGTAGGTCAGCGATGCTTTTCAAATCAAGGTTGTACGGCTCCAACTTCTATTTGTCCCCTATGATGGCTGCCGCACAGAAGTATATGTCCTCCCGAGACAAGAAATCGTGAAGCTCACCTGGTATGGAGGGCGCGTGTATGATGTGGTACACCAAAACATCATCTTCGAGGCACAGCTGAAGGACAGCAGCGCATTCGATCTTCCCAGTGGCACGCTCCGTGTACTCTACATCGAGACCGATGAGATTCATCTCCACCTTTTGGAGGGAGTTGGATACATTGTTGATCCACTTCCGAACAACCCTTGGGTGGTCGTCGACTGTGGCAACTATACTCAACGAGCCTTCGACGAGGACATGTTGGACACTAAAAACCTGCATCTCGATCTCTTTCGCCATTTGGAACCGCTGGACCGGAGGGCTATGGTTTGGAGAATTAGGATTAGATGGCTAGTCTAACTGAAGAAGATGATTATTTATAGGGGCTTCAGAATTACCCCAGGAGGATGTGAAGAGGTTAAAACAATGTGAATGCAGTGTGGTTTGGATGCAAATGAAGATCAAGGAGTAGTGAAAAAGCCGAGGAAAATCGGTTCCCGATGGAGAAGTAAATGGGAGAAGTTATGCGCATGCATGAGGAGAGTTGCGGTGGTTTAACTGCTGCATGCAATGGATTGGACGGGCTCTTCGGTTGCCTTTTCTCTCTCCCATGCGCATAGAATGGCCCACTTGTATGCTGCAGTTTATTGGCTGGAGTCTGGCTACAGCTGCTCATGCATACGCTAATTAATGATGTGAATGCGCGGCATGGAGGAAATGGGAGCATGCAAAAGGGTATATACGCAGACTAATTAGAGAAATACTGAAAAAAGTTATGCGCAGACAAAAGAGGACCGAAGGGAGTACTACTCATGTTCCTACTACGGTTAAGGAATATGCGATTATCCTCAAAAAAGAAAAGTCCTTCGCGCTTCCGCATGCACGAGAATTTGGTTCTGCTCGCAATATGGATGATAGCTGGAGGATGAAGTGAACCCAGAGGCATGCTAGCACGGGAGTGTACTCATGTTCCTACTACTCCTACTAGTAGTAGTAGTACAACTATGGTACACTTGATGGTCAAAATACTATTATTCATCTGGTCCTCACAGTGAAGTGATAAGACCCTGTGCCCGAGGTGACACCAGTCCAGGCGGTGTGTCTGGGTTACCAAAGTCAGCCTCTACTTGTGCACTGTGCAGTCATTGTCACCGCCGTTGTATAGCATGCCTCGCCTCGTCTCCCTCTCCCCTAGCACAACTCCATCTCCATCTCCGTCTCGCCAGAGATCCTGAGGTCACTCTTCATTATCTCACTGTACCCCCGCATACCCTCGCCTCGCTCGCCTCCCCCAGTACCACTATTCCCTCGCTAGCCGCTCCAGCACCGACAACCTTCTCCCCCGTAAATCAAGCCCCCCAAAACCCCACCTTCCAAACTCCACCATGGGCGAACGTGAACCGCGCAGGATGTGGCACCCCGGCTCAAAGAAACCGAAACGACCCATATTCCAGCCCAGAGATCGAGGAGAAGTCTCTGGAATACGGCACTGCTTGACATGGAACAAATCAACTCTTATTAGAAGAATAATAATACAAGGGTCTGATGTTACAAAGAAGCACATCAGCACGGCGACACTATGCCTGCGATACTACACTTGCTCTATGTTAGCAGCAGAATACTTCTAGCAGTGGAACAACGACGAAGGTGGTGAACTCCACTCCGTAGGGACTCTGGCTGGAACACGATCTAGCTCGCATGCACGACAACCTTGACAAGCAATCAAGCAATCATGTCATCACCTGCAATCTAGCATGACACGCCAGGTCAGTACATTGAATGTACTTGCAAGCTCACAACAATCATAAACATTAAGGCAAGACAATAACATGGCATTAACAGGTTAAATAATTAACAACTACCATGATGAAACAAATACTAAGCATGGTATGAAACTGATACAATACTGATAAATCACCATCTCAGATCTCCATAACCATATTTCTCTTGGCTACCCGGCCAATTAGTATACCATCTCGATCACCTCGTGATCAAAACCAAACGATGATCATTCACGGATCACAAACGGACCAACCTCGTGGTCTTGGATCGGGTTACCTTGTAACCAAACGATGATCTTTCCGGCGATCACTACCATGACCAATACTTGGTCTCCAACATCATCTTCAACATCCTGCCAATTTGTACTGCTCAAAATATCAACATATAAATCACCTATAAGTCAATCCGTCATGTGAGTGTTGATCGAATGGTGTGACCTAGTACGAACCCATGCCCATGACTGAGGACGCAGCTATCGATAGTTTGAACAAACACACTCTGCAGAGGTAGCGCACTTTACCCACACCACGGAACCCATGGCCTCGCACTCCCATTCAGGTGGACCAACGGCATTCCGACAAAACCAATCTACTTCCATGACAGTCTCCCGACCACTCCGACCAACACCCCCTTTTGGGTTCAGTCCTGGGTGGCCCCGTGCCTATCAAAGGCACCAACGGCCATCGTCGTGGCAAACAAAACGGTCCCAAACGGGGACAAAAGCGCGCAAAATCCAACTACGGGCACACAAGGCTTATGTCCGCCTACCTGATCAGGGTAGCGCACACCCATAACCTTCCCTCGTTGGAGGCACTGGCGAGAGACACGTCAATAGCATCGCATTAGGGCCTTCCCATAAAGGCAAATGTGGTTGGACTGGAGAAAGCCCGATTCGATGGCATCTAACCAACTTAATGACATAATTTATCACCAAAAATATAACTGTGATAACCGATACTCCGTTATCAACTATAAAACTATAATCCAAGTCATAGCAATATCCAACAAATAATCCAAAGCTTAATATCGTCATAACAAAATTCTCCGAGGACAGTATAACACTACTATCATGATGAATCCAAGAACGATAATACTACTACTCAAATATCAAGAACTAACTATTCAGCTATGATCCACATGCAATCATCATCTCCATCATCATACTCCAAAACATAATATCAACTAGCCTCATGATGAAACTAACACTAGCCACTAATAATCCAAAGGCAACATGATATCCAAAGTAATACTCCAAAATAATACCAGATACCATCATGAAAATAATCATAATAGCCACTAAGAATCCAAAGGCACATGTCATCCACATAATCATCAAAACATAAGTCCTAGAACTCCAAGCAATATCATGGCAATATCAAGATCAAAACAATACTCCAAGAAATGCCATGAACAAATCATACATAGCTAAAGCAGTATTTAATCAAGTTCAAATAAATAAACCATGTCACTGCATTGCAATCATGCAAATGGAGGGTGTGGCTTGCCTGGGGTGGAAGAAATCACCGGGAAGAAGTGCGAGAATCTCGCGGAAAGAATTGCCCGAAAATGTTCTCTCTCGGAGCGGGCTGATTTAGTGCAAGGGCAAAATGGTCATTTTCAGAATGTTAAAACATGGTGAAAATGGTTCAATCAGAACGGGCTCGACGAAACGAAGAAGTGGGATTTGGATTCACCTGATTTGGAGCTACGGACAAAAAGTTGTGATAGTTTTTCTGCTAGGGACCTCTTTGTAAATAAAAACTTCACAATCTGGGCCTGGACAGAAAAACAGAAGCGCAATCCGCGAAATACGCTTTCACAGAACTGAAAACGTATTCGGGGCTGAAGAAGAATGGAAACACGCTTTTAGAAACAGAAAACGTATTCTCGTTAATACGTCTCCACTTACCTGACTTGGCGGGGCGGGGTCAACGTCCAGAGGCTGACCTGTGGGGTCCACGGGACCCATGCGAGGTCAACACCCTCCTCCTGACCTCTCCTTCTTCTCTCCCGACGCGTCCGCAGAGCAGAGGGAGGTCGCCGGTGCTGGGGCTCATCCGGCCGGCTCCGGCCATCCCACGCCTCGCTCAACCTATGGGCGAGCTCAGCAGGAGTAGCCGCACCCGTCTGCGGAGAGCACGGGCTCCGAGGAGGACCGAGGCGAGAGGGAGCGAGGACATGGCGGACGGTGGCAACGAGCACCGATGGGGCTCGTGGCCAACAGCCACCAGAGGAGGAGGAGAAGCGTTGGGGCGGCTCCAGGGGACTTGGGGAGGCTACTGGTGGTGGTGGAAAAGAGAATGGGGCTCGGCCTTGCTCGGATTTATGAGGGCAGGGGCGGCGGCCATGGTGGCCAACAGAGGCAAAGAGGGCTTCTAGAGCTCGTTTGAGAGGCTGGGGCGGGGTCTAGGAGGAGGGTGAGGTCATGGATGAGGAGAGACGCGGTCCGGGGCTGCTTAAATAGGCGCGGGGCGAGGTGCCGAGCCGGTTGCCGCCGCTCGAGCTCGGCCAAACCTCTGGCGACGCTCATCGATCACGGGGAGGCGCAGGAACGCGAGGAGGGGGTGCAGACGAGCTACAGAGGTGCACAGGGCAGGATGGGCCGAGGGCGCAGAGGAGAAAGAAACCAAACGCCTTGAATGCTCGGTCGGCCACAACACGTCAATGGGCGCGCGGCGATGAGAGCTGACGGAGGGCTTACGGAGGGGGAGATGGCTCCAGGAGGACGGCGACGACGCGGGGAACACGGTAGACAGGCCCGTGCTCGCTGAGACGCCGAGCAAAGGAGGGGCCCGAGCAATAAGACGTTCTGGACGTGGCCAGGGCGTGCCAAAATGGTGTACTGGTGCACACAGTGCCACAAGCCATGCTGAGCGATGTCTGGGGCTTAGTCCTTCCTGGGGAGGTTGCAACTGCGGTGTAGCTTGGTTAAAAATGCTTTGGTGAAATGGTAAGTTACCTCTGAAGTTTACTGCAGTAAACTTGAACGTGTACTGTTGACCTGCAGTAACTTGGTTGGGTCCAATGGAGTTGTCTGCGATGATTAAATAAGGAAGGACTATGATCCTGGAGGTGTTGGGGCATAATGGAGCACAAACTAATATAGTTGCTTTGTAACTCACATTATAGGTCCAGAATCAAAATCATGATGGTTCACTCACATAAAGTAACCACCTGAGATGAAATTTGGCAAGGCTTAGTGCTTTGGCCAGATAAAGGTGCTGTAAAAATTTCATACCAATTGGATTTACCAAAATGGTACTTCCTTCACAGTTATTCCCTCTGTCGAAGAACTTGCAAAAATTCTAGAGAAATATTGGCTTTAAGAATTGATCCCAAAATTGGTGGAGAGATGTTTTATGGGTAGTAGAATGCTCTGGTACATTTTCAGGCAAAATGAAGTAATATAAAATATACTTGCTTCACAACCTGAAAATATTGACAGAATCAAAGATTTGATCATGTGCTCACATAGATCAAGGGATGGAGCTGCCATTTGGAGGAGTGTTCTAATATTAGCACATGAAGAAGTGTACAAAATTTCAACTCATTTGGATAACCCTAAATAGTACTTCCTTCACAATGCCTTCTATCTGACAGAAAGTTTGAAAATATTCTGAGGAAGATTGGCTAGGCAAATAAAGTTGAATTTTTACATGGGGCAATTATTTGGACATAAAATAATTTCCAAAAGATTTAGGAGCAATCAGGAAAGTATAGGTGGCACTTCCTTCACAAAATGCCCCTCTGGACAGAAATGAAGAATAATTAGTGGGGAATTATTCTTGGGCTAGGACAGGAAAGTTTGGGCACATTTGAGCAACATATGACCCAAAGGAATTATGATAATTATTTGGGAATTTTTGGATGGACACAAATATAGGTTGATTCACAACCTAGGGCAGACAGGGTTATTCCTTTAATAGGAAAAGGAATATTCCTGAGAAAAAGAAATTAGGGTGTAGCGACCAGACCTCAAATGGTCTGATCTCTGTGCTCAGGTGTCATCCCTGGATCAGTAATGCTGACACCACACAGTACTCGGAGGATTTATAACAGAGTAGCAATCACACACTTATTACATCGAGTGTCTTAATAGAGAACTTATTACAAAAAATATGGCTTAAGGCCATCTAATAATGATAACAGCGGAAGGCTTGGAAGAGAAGTGAGTCCATCAACTCCAACAGCATCACTGAGTATAGAACCACGACCTAAAAACTCCTTAATCGTCGTCTGAAAAGTCTGCAACATTAACGTTGCAGCCCGAAACGGGTCAGCACATGGAATATGCCGGCAAAGTAACACATAGAGAGTAATGGAATGAAACTGCTATACTATATGCATATTTGGCTGGTGGAAAGCTCTATGGTTACAGTTTTGCGTAAAGCCAATTTTTCCCTACTACAAAGGAATAAATTTTATTTAACTATCATGGTAGTTGTTAAACATTGAGAATGGTTGACAGCATTCTCAATCCCAATTAAGCATCATCATTAAACAAACCCAACAAAATTAATTTAGAGTAACATGTTGAGATTCACATGATAATCCAAGTACTAGATACTCAAGTTGTCTATAACCGGGGACACGGCTAACCATGATTAGTTTATACACTCTGCAGAGGTTTGCGCACTTCTCCCCACAAGACTCGATCGCCTCCGTTTGGTTTCTCGCACTACATGGTGTTTGAGAAGACGGATGACCGAGACATAGTCTTTCAGAAGCGCTAGCACCTTACGATGGATAGACCGTTACACCTACTTTCCCCTACATCTGCTAGTCTACCCTGTAAGAGTTTGCATGACTTAATCAACTATGCTAGAGCCCATAATAGCCTGTGGCTGCACACGGAAGTTTCTAGTATGAAAAATCTCATGATCCCTTTGGGCCTGGGTGGCGGTCCATAAATAAAAACAAGCAATCCTGGAATACCCAGGTACCTCAATCCACCCAGATGTGTGTTTAAGTTGCCACCTTAGATAAACCATTAATTAACAAACTCACATCTGTCATGGATATCACTCACCCAATCCACGTCTACTAGCATAGCATGGCATAATAGGCAAACGTAGAAGTAACTCCCAATGGTTTGATAATATAACAGGTAATAGGTGCTACCTCAACTACTTCCCATCCCACAATTTAATTAGATCCTAATCATGCAATGTTTGAGGATTGATCTAATGCAATAAAACTGGGTAGTAGGAGGTATGATCAAAGTGTTACTTGCCTTGCTGATGATCCGCGAAACCTAGAGATTCGAAGTAATAGGCGGCGCACTCCGGGTATTCTATCGCAGACAAACAAACAAGCATACAATAAGTATTCATATAATGCACAGGTAAAACTCAAATAAGAGATCTAACCAGAAGGTTCAACTTAAGAACTCCGATTGGCAAAAAGAATCAAATCAAACGAAGCAACGAAAGTCAAACGGCAAAAGAAACAGGCTTCGTTTACTATTCTGGATCTAGGGCAATTTTTACAGTGGCAAAAACTTGTTTAAGTTGGTTAAACGGTTAGAGGGTTTCGAGACGAAACTCCAGGTGCTTGAATCGCCTGATTCCGATAACCGAGCGAAAAGTTATACTAAAACGAAAATCGGATCAGGAATCGCGATCAGAAAAATCGCGGATTTAATTCGAGAAAAGAAAAACGACGAATGTTTGCTAGAACGAATGAACGGACGAACACTCACTAAATAAACAAATCGGAAAAACCGATCTATTTTAAAAAACCGAAACAAAACAAATAAAATAAAACCGCGACTTTTTTTTTCTTTTTTTTACCTCGGGCGGCGGGTCCGGCGACGGCGGCGGCGGCTAGGGTTTCGGGCACGGTGGGCTGGGGCGGCTCGGGGCGGCGCTATTTAAAGGTTGCCCCCGGGCGGAATCCCACTCGGGTACGGCCCGAAGTCGGTTCATGTTTTTTTAAATTATTCCACGCAGAAAAACAAATAAAAGAAATAATAAACGGACTCCAAAAATCCCGAAATAAATTTTCCCAGGCTTCTAAAATCAAGATGCACAAGGTGAACATTTATTTGGGGCCTAAATGCAATTTTGAAAAACGCACATTTTTCCTAAATTCAAATAAAATACCGAAAAACTCCGAAATATAATCTTATTTGATTTTATTATTAAATCCTCAATATTTCTTTATTTTGGGAAAGTCATTTTATTCCCTCTCTCATATTTTTGTAATAGAAATAATTGATGATAAAATAATTAAAATCAAATGATCCTATTCTCAAAATTCGAGAAAACTCAAATATGAAAATAACGAAATCCCCAACTCTCTCCGTGGGTCCTTGAGTTGCGTGGAATTTCTACGATCAAACCAAAAGCAAATAAAATATGATATGCATTGATGATCTAATGTATAACATTCCAAATTGAAAATTTGGGATGTTACAAACCTACCCCCCTTAAGATGAATCTCGCCCTCGAGATTCGGGTTGGCTAGAAAATAGGTGAGGGTGGTCCTTGAGCAAATCTTCCTCTCGCTCCCAGGTGGCTTCATCCTCTGTGTGGTAGCTCCACTGAACCTTGCAAAACTTGATAACCTTGCTGCGGATGACTCGACTGGCATACTCTAGAATCTTAACTGGTTTCTCCTCATAGGTCAAATCACTGTCCAACCGAATTGCTTCCGATGGCACTGTGTCTCTCAAGGGTATATCAGCCATCTCTGCGTGACACTTCTTCAACTGAGAAACGTGGAACACATCTTGAACTCCTGACAATCCTTCAGGCAATTCCAACTTGTAGGCCACTTCTCCCATACGTTCCACTACTCGGCATGGTCCTACAAATCGTGGCGCTAACTTTCCTTTAACACCAAAGCGCTTTGTTCCCCGAAGTGGGGATACTCGAAGATAAACTCGGTCTCTGACTTCGTAAATTGTCTCCTTGCGCTTAGAATCTGCATAACTCTTTTGCCTGGATTGAGCTACCTTGAGCCTATCGCGAATCAATTTCACTTTCTGTTCAGACTCCTTTATCAGATCCGGTCCAAACAATTGGCGATCTCCAACTTCATCCCATGACAACGGTGTTCGGCACCTTCTTCCGTACAAGGCTTCAAAAGGGGCCATCTTTAAACTGGATTGATAACTGTTGTTGTAAGAGAATTCTGCATATGGCAAATTGTCGCCCCAACTAGATCCATAATCTAGTGCACAAGCTCTTAGCATGTCCTCCAAAATCTGATTGACTCTCTCGGTCTGTCCATCTGTCTGTGGATGAAAAGTTGTGTTGAACTCTAGCCTGGTACCCAAAGTTTTGTGCAACTGATTCCAGAACTTTGAGGTAAACTGGGTTCCTCTATCCGATACAATGCTCCTTGGAACTCCATGTAAGCATACAATCCTGGTCATGTATATCTTGGCCAACTTCGCACTGGTATAAGTGGTCTTTACCGGGATGAAATGAGCTACTTTCGTCAACCGATCAACTACAACCCAAATCGAGTCATAGCCTGAACGAGTCCTGGGTAATCCCGTGATAAAATCCATGCCTAACTTATCCCACTTCCATTCGGGTATCGGCAATGGCTGTAGCAATCCTGCTGGCTTCTGATGCTCTGCCTTTACTCTCTGACATACATCATAAACTGCTACATACTCCGCAATATCTTTCTTCATTCCGGTCCACCAGAAAATATCCTTCAAATCCAAATACATCTTGGTATTTCCTGGGTGAATCGAATATGATGAATCGTGTGCCTCTTGCAGAATCAACTTCCTGATCTCAGGGTCATTGGGCACATAAACACGGTCTTCAAACCATAGGGTGTCGTGCTCATCCTCACGAAATCCTTTAGCCTTTACTTCGCTTATTTTCTCCTTTATAGAGGCAATCTCCTTGTCAGTCTTCTGAGCTTCTCTGATTCTATCCATCAAAGTTGACTGAATCTCCAATGCTGCTACTTAGCCTCTCGGAACTATTTCCAAACATAGTTCACGAAGATTTTCGGCTAACTCCCTTGGTATTTCTCCCGTCATTAGTGTATTGACATGGCTCTTACGGCTCAATGCGTCAGCTACTACATTAGCCTTTCCGGGATGATAATGCAATCTCATATCATAATCCTTGATGAGCTCTAACCATCTCCTTTGTCTGAGGTTTAACTCCTTCTGCGTGAAAATGTATTTCAAACTCTTGTGATCCGTGTACACCTCGCAATGGTTTCCAATCAGAAAATGTCTCCAAGTCTTTAGTGCATGCACTACGGCTGCTAACTCCAAATCATGCGTAGCATAATTCAACTCATGGGGCTTAAGCTGTCTTGAGGCATATGAAACAACTCTCCCTTCCTGCATAAGCACTGCTCCAAGTCCTCGACGTGAAGCGTCGCAATACACCTCATAATCCTTGGTCTGGTCTGGCAAAATCAATACTGGTGAAGTAACCAAGCGTTTCTTCAACTCCTGGAAACTAGCCTCACACTCCTCCGTCCATTTGAACTTGGTATCCTTCTTTAATAACTCCGTCATAGGTTTTGCAATCTTGGAGAAATTCTCAATGAATCTCCAGTAGTATCCTATGAGTCCAAGAAAACTCCGGATCTCTCCAACCGTTGTTGGGGCTTCCCAATTTGTCACGGTATCAACCTTAGTGGGATCTACTGCTATACCTTCTTCGGATATAACGTGTCCGAGGAATCCTACTTCCTTCAACCAAAACTCACATTTGCTGAACTTGGCATACAACTGATGTTCTCTGAGCTTCTTAAGTACCAATCGCAAATGTTCCTTATGCTCCTCTTCATTCTTCGAGTAAACCAAAATATTGTCAATGAACACCACGACGAACTTATCCAAAAACTCCATAAACACTTTGTTCATCATGTTCATAAAATAGGCAGGTGCGTTAATCAGACCAAATGACATAACGGTATACTCGTACAGCCCATACCTGGTGGTAAAAGTAGTCTTAGGTATATCCTGTTCCCGAATCTTCAACTGGTGGTATCCTGATCGCAGATCGATCTTGGAAAATACCTTAGCTCCTTGCAATTGATCAAACAGATCATTGATCATTGGTAGTGGGTAATTGTTTTTGATCGTTACTTCATTCAATCCACAATAATCAACAACCATCCTTAACGATCCATCCTTTTTCTCCACTAGAAGTACTGGTGATCCCCAAGGCGACGAACTTGGGCGAATGTAACCTTTATCCAGTAACTCCTTAATCTACTTCTTAATCTCCACCAAATCCTTTGCAGGCATCCTGTATGGTCTCTTTGATATTGGCCCTGTGCCTGGCAATAGCTCAATCAAAAACTCAATATCTCTATCCGGTGGCATGCCTGGCAACTCTTATGGAAATACTTCAGGGAAATCCCTTACCACTGGTACTTCCTCCTGCACAACTCCTGTTAAACAATTTACTTGAGTCCCTTTTGGCACATGTCGGGATACATACTTGATCCTTCTCCCTTCTGGGGTAGTAAGCAAAAATTTCTTACTGGCGCAATCGATGTTTCCTCCATACATCGACAGCCAATCCATACCCAGAATTACATCCAAACCTTGTGATTCCAAAATGATTAAATCCGAGGGAAATACATGCCTACCTATACTCAATGGCACTTGAAAACATCCTTGACTGGCCATATACTCCGCTCCTGGTGAGCTTACTAGCATAGGTGTTCTAAGAACTTTAGTGGGCAGGTTATACTTATCCACAAATCCCCTTGATATGTATGAATGCGATGCACCGGTATCAAAAAGAACGAGTGCAGTAAATGACTTAACCAAAAACTTACCGATTACTGCATCCGGCTGCTCTTCAACCTTCTCCACGTTAACGTGGTTCACCTGACCCCTGTTGAAAGGGTTCGGCTTCTTCCCAGAGCTTCCATTGCCATTCTGGCCTTCAGGACATTCATTGGCATAATGTCCGGTCTTCTGACACTTAAAGCAAGTGACTTGGCTCGGGTCTTTCTTGGCTGGGGTTGATGGGTTGGTACGGTTCTGGCCATTGCTTCCTCCATTCCCATTACCATTCTTGGTGCCATTGTGATTATGCGAGCCACCTCCTCCATGGGTATGCTGAAAATGTCCCCCCGGTCTAGGGGTAAAATGTGGCTTCTGCTGAGCTCCGGAATTGTACTTCCCTTGTCCATACTTCCTCTTGCGGTTCTCAATTTGCTGCTGCTTGCCTTCAATCATAATTGCACGATCTACCAACTCCTGGTAGTTGTTGAAGGTTGCTATCATCAACTGCATGCTCAACTCATCATTTAGTCCTTCCAGAAACTTCTCCTGCTTAGCTGCATCGGTAGCAACGTCATCTGGGGCATAACATGCTAATTTACTAAAGTCCTCCACATACTGGCCAACTGTCCGTCCTCCTTGGCGCAAGTTGCGAAACTCACGCTTCTTCATAGCCATAGCTCCTGTTGAAACATGGGCAGTACGAAAAGCCTGCTGAAACTGGTCCCATGTGACAGTGTCGACAGGAAAAGTGGCTGTGAAATTCTCCCACCATGATGATGTGGGTCCTTCAAGCTAATGTGCGGCAAACTTCACCTTCTCCGCATCTGTGCATCCTGATGTGGTCAACTCTCTAGTTGTCTTGCAGAGCCAATCATCTGCTACTATTGGCTCGGTGCTACTGGAAAACACCGGCGGATTCAGCCTAAGAAAACGGGCTAAGTGATCAACAGGTGGTGGTGGTGGTGGGTTGTTGTTATTGTTCCCCTGATTCTGATTCTGGACTAGCAACTGCATCAATGTGTTCTGCTGCTGGATCAACTGGGTGAGCTCCGGTCGAAAGGTAAATTCGGGGTCACGTCTCGGAGGCATCTAAGGGTTTAGAAAAGATGAGAGTTTAGAATAGAGGGGGTCTAAAGAGAAAACACTACCCATATGCACATGAGGCAAAAGCAAACAATTCACTTCATTCATTCAAACAAGGGCATACAATCGATCTAACTATCACAAAAGTGCTCGGACTACTGTATTTACATGGTGGACTACTACTACTGATGAGGTGGTCTACTATAAATATTCTTCGGTTGCAGACTCCATGATATCTGCTCCGGCTTCGTCAACATAGTCATCATCGCTGTCATCTGGGTCCGAGTCGGTGTCGTCGATGATGATGTAGTCTTCCGGGCGAATCTCCTTGGGTTCTTCATCTTCATCTACTGGGGTAGGGCCTCCCATAAATACTCCGATCTTCTTGATCAGATCGTCATTCTTCTCCACCAATACTTCAATTTCTTCTTCATAATCTTCACGTGTAGCCTTGAGTTCTTCCTCTAGTTCCTTGATTCTTGTTCTTGCCTTCTTCAGATCTATCATGTCGGCGCACATCTGGTTCTCCTGTCGTCGAATGTGCTGGTTTAATTCCTGGATAAAAGCTGCAATTGATCTATCCTTCCTGGTGCTGATCATCTCCCAGTGCTCATCTCGGCGCCCACAAATCTGGTAGATAGTATCCTTGAGATCATTCCGGTAGACTTCTCCAATGCGTCCCATGGCAATGTGAGCTGCCATGCTCTTTCCTAGACTCCAAGTTGGTGCATCAAAAGAAAACTCTATGGGCTCAGTGACTGGCATTAATGTCCTTCCTGGAACTTGAACTTGAATCATCCAGCGCTCTTCTTTAGGTAAAGTGGCGTTGTAGGTTCCGGTGAAGCTTGGTACTCCTATGTTCAGGTATCTAGTGACTTCCTTCAAGTAACGTCCAAAGGGTGTATCGTTATCCGGTTGCGTGAACTTGTTCCTTGCATCCACCATCCTAAAGAATAGAAAAGATGAGAGGTCAGAAGAGAAGAGAGTGAATAGTGATCTAGGTCTTTAGCTTAGTGGTCATGTCCTACAGTCAGGGTGTGCTCTGATACCATCTCTATAGCGACCAGACCTCAAACGGTCTGATCTCTGTGCTCAGGTGTCATCCCTGGATCAGTAATGCTGACACCACACAATACTCGGAGGATTTATAACAGAGTAGCAATCACACACTTATTACATCGAGTGTCTCAATAGAGAACTTATTACAAAAAATATGGCTTAAGGCCATCTAATAATGATAACAGCGGAAGGCTTGGAAGAGAAGTGAGTCCATCAACTCCAACAGCATCACTGAGTATAGAACCACGACCTAAAAACTCCTTAATCGTCGTCTGAAAAGTCTGCAACATTAACGTTGCAGCCCGAAACGGGTCAGCAGATGGAATATGCTGGCAAAGTAACACATAGAGAGTAATGGAATGAAACTGCTATACTATATGCATATTTGGCTGGTGGAAAGCTCTATGGTTACAGTTTTGTGTAAAGCCAATTTTTCCCTACTACAAAGGAATAAATTTTATTTAACTATCATGGTAGTTGTTAAACATTGAGAATGGTTGACAGCATTCTCAATCCCAATTAAGCATCATCATTAAACAAACCCAACAAAATTAATTTAGAGTAACATGTTGAGATTCACATGATAATCCAAGTACTAGATACTCAAGTTGTCTATAGCCGGGGACACGGCTAACCATGATTAGTTTATACACTCTGCAGAGGTTTGCGCACTTCTCCCCACAAGACTCGATCGCCTCCGTTTGGTTTCTCGCACTACATGGTGTTTGAGAAGACGGATGACCGAGACATAGTCTTTCAGAAGCGCTAGCACCTTACGATGGATAGACCATTACACCTACTTTCCCCTACATCTGCTAGTCTACCCTGTAAGAGTTTGCATGACTTAATCAACTATGCTAGAGCCCATAATAGCCTGTGGCTGCACACGGAAGTTTCTAGTATGAAAAATCTCATGATCCCTTTGGGCCTGGGTGGCGGTCCATAAAGAAAAACAGGCAATCCTGGAATACCCAGGTACCTCAATCCACCCAGATGTGTGTTTAAGTTGCCACCTTAGATAAACCATTAATTAACAAACTCACATCTGTCATGGATATCACTCACCCAATCCACGTCTACAAGCATAGCATGTCATAATAGGCAAACGTAGAAGTAACTCCCAAAGGTTTGATAATATAACAGGTAATAGGTGCTACCTCAACTACTTCCCATCCCACAATTTAATTAGATCCTAATCATGCAATGTTTGAGGATTGATCTAATGCAATAAAACTGGGTAGTAGGAGGTATGATCAAAGTGTTACTTGCCTTGCTGATGATTCGCGAAACCTAGAGATTTGAAGTAACAGGCGGCGCACTCCGGGTATTCTATCGCAGACAAACAAACAAGCATACAATAAGTATTCATCTAATGCACAAGTAAAACTCAAATAAGAGATCTAACCAGAAGGTTCAACTTAAGAACTCCGGTTGGCAAAAAGAATCAAATCAAACGAAGCAACGAAAGTCAAACGGCAAAAGAAACAGGCTTCATTTACTATTCTGGATCTAGGGCAATTTTTACATTGGCAAAAACTTGTTTAAGTTGGTTAAACGGTTAGAGGGTTTCGAGACGAAACTCCAGGCGCTTGAATTGCCTGATTCCGATAACCGAGCGAAAAGTTATACTAAAACGAAAATCGGATCAGGAATCGCGATCAGAAAAATCGCGGATTTAATCCGAGAAAAGAAAAACGACGAACGTTCGCTAGAACGAACGAACGGACGAACGCTTGCTAAATAAATAAATCAGAAAAACTGATATATTTAAAAAACACTGAAACAAAAAAAAACCGCGACTTTTTTTTACCTCGGGCGGCGGCTCCGGCGGCGGGCGGGCGGCGGCTAGGGTTTCGGGCGCGGTGGGCTGGGGCGGCTCGGGGCGGCGCTATTTAAAGGCTGCCCCCAGGCGGAGTCCCGCTCGGGTACGGCCCGAAGTCGGTTCGCGTTTTTTTTAAATTATTCCGCACAGAAAAACAAATAAAAGAAATACTAAAAGGACTCCAAAAATCCCGAAATAAATTTTCTCGGGCTTCTAAAATCAAGCCTCACAAGGTGAACATTTATTTGGGGCCTAAATGCAATTTTGAAAACGCACATTTTTCCTAAATTCAAATAAAATACCGAAAAACTCTGAAATAAAATCTTATTTGATTTTATTATTAAATCCTTAATATTTCTTTATTTTGGGAAAGTCATTTTATTCCCTCTCTCATATTTTTGTAATAGAAATAATTGATGATAAAATAATTAAAATCAAATGATCCTATTCTCAAAATTCGAGAAAACTCAAATATGAAAATAACGAAATCCCCAACTCTCTCCGTGGGTCCTTGAGATGCGTGGAATTTCTAGGATCAAACCAAAAGCAAATAAAATATGATATGCATTGATGATCTAATGTATAACATTCCAAATTGAAAATTTGGGATGTTACATAGGGTTTGGTCAAGCAGTGGAGTGACATGATCTTGGAAAAGTTTTTAGGATGATGAGCCACTTGGGAGAGGAAATGAAGATGATTTCCCAGGTGACAAGGCCACAGAACCACTCCAAAAAGAAAAACGGAGCAAAAACCAATAACTCAAAAGAAAAAGAAAAGGGCCAAAAACCAGGCTATTACACAGGATCCATATGAGCCGCGATTGGAGCAATCTCCCCAGTGACGTCCTCGACCTCTGTTGTTCGTGTATGGATATGTTGAGCGCCCTGCGGCTGGCTGCATGCTTGAGGGGCATGCACACGACCATCATCGAAGTGAGGCCAAATATTTTCAAGACACCCTGCTTGCTGCTATCTGGTCTTGCGAGATTGGCTCACCATGATATGGAGGCGTACATGATGCCCCTCGACTTCAATCCGATCTCCATTAGCCGAAACTTCTTTGTAGGTATGTAGTGGGTCATCGTACATCATTTCCCTCGACTTCGATCCGATCACCATAGCCCGAAACTTCTTCGCGGGTATGTACTGGGTCGGCATGAACTCCCACTGGATGGCTGCCTTCAAAAAAGACGGTAAAAAGTTGGTGCTCGTGAACTTCTAGACCTCCCATGAGATTATCCTTCCTCTGTTGGATTATATAGAGTTTTACCATCGCGATCCTAGTCATCTAGATTACCACGTCAGTTGGACGGACCTTGTTTTGCAGAAGATTGTAATCTGCTAAGTGCCCACACGACATGCGAATTAAGCAGACTTCAAGATAATTTCCTTGTTCGACCGCGGACTCGCCTATCTTTACGCCGGTGCCTTCTTTAGCTGGAGACAACTCAGCTCGCAGTGGATCACCATCAAAGCTGATACACACTTCTATGATGCCATTGAACACAATGGCATCATCTACGCGATCGACAAAGCAGATGGCACCATGTATTGCTGGGATGGCGCGTGTAAGTTGTTTCCGTCTCATGTTAATGATGACGTCATGACACTGTTTGAATTTGTGATGATTGGCATATCCCTGTTTGAGCAGAATTTGAGTAGAACTATGGCAATGTATTAGAGACGCCGGAAATCAGCTGTATTTGGAATGAATTAATTCATGCGATTGTGATCATGTCATTATAGCCAATTTGTACCCCTGAATAATCAAACGGTTAGGAATATATGGATATTCTCCTTATTTTACAGTAACCTATATACTACTATTAAATATGAGTGTGTATCAATGGCCATGTTGGTTTCCTCATTTTCATGATGTAGAAACATGCACCACACTGTTTGTTTCATCTAACCATACATTAGGGAAGTAAATGTGCATATGGAGAACTCTATATTTGGAAGTAGTGAAATCCTGTAATGCTTACCATGTGTACATACCTATATTCGCCCTTCAGCAATCAATGGCTAGAATAATATCCTCACAAAAAATTTGCCCACAGAACACGAGTATATAACAATGCATGGTCTGTTAGTTACCTTGAAGAATTTGTTTGTGAGGACAGAACATGATTCCATAACATGCATAACATGGTAGTTTCTTGTGAAGAATCGATTGCGAGATAACATGAGTATAACCATGCCTGGCACTTCTATATTTTCGAACCCAGTATACATTTCCCTGTATTTTCCTCTTAGTTCCAACAGGGACATATCAATGATGTTTCTTGCATTATCCTACTCATACTCTGAACAATCCTGATCTTACATTAACAATGCATGTCCTTTTTGATATGATGCAGTGTCCCTACAGTTATTGCCCTTTGTAATTACACCACCTTTGCCAAAAACAGGGAAGCACAACTAGCTCCTCGCTCGATTAGACGACGGCAAAAGACTGATGATCATTCGGACACATGAGCCGGAAAAGTTATATTGCAAAAAACCCACTATATACAAGCACCGTGAAATATGTGAGTATCCGGACAGTGGTTGTTACGTCTATGAGCAGGATACCAGCTTGTTGGGGCCTTCAGGATTTTTTAGTTGGAGGCGGGTAAACAGCCTTGGTTCACACTCTCTGTTTCTCGGACTCAATTATCTGATTAACCAGGAGATCACCGTTGGCAAGGACCTTGATGGTAGAGAGGCTCTGTTTGCTATGGAAAATTGTGTCTACACAGCGAGCCCTAGGAGTTCGGGAGCAAACTCCCCTGATTGTCAACGATACAGCCTGCAGCCAAAAGAAGGTGAGAATGACAAAGGCATCCAGATTAACTTTGATCCTTGGATGTCTCAATTACGACAGGCAGTGATGTGGTTCAAGCCTTCAAGTTCATAGGTAATTGGGTTGTTGCGTCGAAAGGGTGGAGTACTGGTGTCTCCGGATCATTGGTCGCTGAAGCTGGGCTGCAAATTATGATGGTGTTGGATCATCTCTTCGAATGACTTTGTTGTCTTTGCTGCTTGTTCTGGATGGGTTTATTTTGTTATGCATATTCCTTGTCATTTGGTCATCCTCGTCTATGTCACTCTTACTATGTAATAGTTGCCTCTGTTTAAAATGTCATTCTCGTCTGGATCACGAGAGTCTGAGCGCTGCAGATGGGTGCGCTTTGGTGGTGTAGCAAGACTTCTTATGAACTATCATGTCTTGCTGTTTATGTCAATAGTAGTCACTAGTCAGTGTTTGAATGTTGTATATATCGTTGTTTAGAACTGTTTATTATATCGAACTACTGGTGGGCTAAATGAGGGCATCACCATTCTCCAGTGTTCAGAGTGTATCTCCTTTTTTCAAGTTATATAATTTGAGCTCAGTGTCTTTTCGATGATGTACACTTGTTTGGGCTAGTGAGGCGTCGTTGAATATGGCCCGAATAGTAACGCAATGCCAAACAGGTCAATTATGACTCTCAGGCTGGGCTCTCAAAAGATCCTCAAAAAAAGGCCGGGCTCTCCAAAAAAGAAAGAATAAGGGCTCTTAGGCCGACATGTGGGCGCCAACGGTGTTTTCGTGCGCTTGCGCGCCGAGAGCATATTGGCGCATGTTCAAAATTCAAGCTACATTTTCCCCCACCTCTGGAATCTCGATTCCTACTCCAGTTCCCCCAAATCCCCTCCTGTACTCCCTATACTCAAGCTCACTATCATGTCGCTGGTCAACGCGGATCTCGGAGCTGGAGATCCTGAGGTCCATCCTGCCTTCGGTCGCTGCGTGCTGTCACTCAACAGTGGCATGGCGGCGCTTGACGACCAGTTTTCCGGCAAAGTGTTGATGGTAACTGAGGGAGTCCTGGATTAGGGGGTGTCCGGATAGCCGGACTATATCTTCGGCCGGACTCCTGGACTATGAAGATACAAGATTGACGACTTCGTCCCGTGTCCGGAAGGGACTTTCCTTGGCGTGGAAGGCAAGCATTGGCGATACGGATATGTAGATCTCCTACCATTGTAACCGTCTCTGTGTAACCCTAGCCCTCTCTGATGTCTATATAAACCGGAGAGTTTTAGTCTGTAGGACGAATAACAATCATACCATAGGCTAGCTTCTAGGGTTTAGCCTCTCTGATCTCGTGGTAGATCTACTCTTGTACTACCCATATCATCAATATTAATCAAGCAGGACGTAGGGTTTTACCTCCATCAAGAGGGCCCGAACCTGGGTAAAACATCGTGTCCCCTGCCTCCTGTTACCATCCGACCTAGACGCACAGTTCGGGACCCCCTACCCGAGATCCGCCGATTTTGACACCGACATTGGTGCTTTCATTGAGAGTTCCTCTGTGCCGTCGCCATCAGGAAGGATGCCTCATCCCATCTTTAAAGACGGCACCGTTGCTAAGGGAGCTTTGGTTGTCGGCCAAACTCTCCGGCTAGGCGGTTTCCTTATGACCGCATGTTCGGCTACTGCGCTGACGATGACCTCTCGGGTCATCGAAAGCAATCTTCACGTCAGCTCGGAATTCGCCGAGCAGCTAGATCCAATGGAGCTCTCTTCCCTAAATGAGCTCTTGGATCGCTTCGCCGCCCTGGGAGTCGCTACAGATTACGACCAGATTGGGTCTAAACCCAATCTGAGAGAGATTAACTCCCCCCAGGTCACCCATCACGTTGCCGTGGTTGAGGGACAGTGCGGCGACCCTTCATCTATCTTAAGGACTAGATATGTCCGGATTCCCGATCCCTCCAAGTCGGATACCCGCGGAGGGGAGGACATCACTCAAGACCTGAACTTAAAGTCAGGTGACGGGCTAGATTCATTGGACAGCATCCAAGAATCCAAACTTCCGAGTTCGGAAACTCCTTGGCCCCTGGGTCTTAGATTGGGTGAGGTTTCGGATTTGATTCCGCCCACCCACCCGTACATAAGCGATCTATCCCAAATTAGGCAAGAGCCCAAAGAAACAATACATCATTACTGGGCCAGATTCCTCCTGGTTATGAACAGGATAAAGGACTGTCGCGAGGAAGACGCAATTTTATTCTTCTGCAATAATTGCACGGACAAGGGAATCCTCAACGCCATAAGTCGCCGTGATATTACACGCTTCGCTGACTTGGCGTCCATAGTACGAAAGTACTGTGCGATGGAAAGCGCCTGGAAAACCAAAATAAAATTTTGGGACAATCCGGCCCTGAATACAAACCCAGTTCGAAACAAAAGGGTGCATCATCGCCAGACACCCGGGTTTAATACCAAAAAGCAAAAGCCCTCTATCGGGCACGGAACCGTACTGGAAGGATGGCTTAATGGACCCTATAAAATCCACAGTGCAGAGGGCGCCACACCAACTCACAGCCTTAGAGCATGTTGGATACTCCGGCAGGTGGCAAAAATTGGCGAAGATCTTCTAATCCCAGAAGCCACAGAAAGCCACCACAGAGAAACCAGTACGGTATTAACAATCTTCGAGACTTTCGCATCAAATAATATGCGAAAAAGAACACTCCGCGGCCTTGCCAAAGTCTACCAAGTAGCAACAATAAACCCATGGAGTGACACGGCTATTACTTTTAACGCCAGTGATGAACCTAAATTCCGAACAGCCCGAGCACCAGCCGCATTGGTCCTCAGTCCAATAGTGGACGGCTTTCGTCTTACCAAGGTACTCATGGATGGCGGCAGCGGATTGAACCTCATTTATGAGGAAACCCTTCAAAAAATGGAAATAGACTGGAACCGCATTGAGCGAAGCAGCACAACCTTTAGAGGAATAATCCCAGTCGGGAAGCGCGCTGTACAGGAAAAATAACACTAGATGTGGTGTTCGGCACGCCGGATAATTACAGGTCCGAAGAGGTCACGTTCCAGGTGGCCCTGTTAAGTAGCGGATATCACGCTCTGCTAGGGCGGGAAGCGTTTACAGTCTTCCAAGCAATACCCCATTACGGGTACATGAAGCTCAAGATGCCCGGGCCTAACGGAATCATCACTCTCGTTAGTGATCCGGACATAGCACTCCGCGCCGAAAACAAGACAGCCGCGATGGCCCTCGAGGCGCTATCCGAAGCCCTAGCGGCTGAGGAACTGACTGCGCTGCGCTCCACGGTAAATAGGGACGATGTGATACTCGATAAAAGATCCAAGTCCACCTCCTTTAAACCGGTGGACGAAATAGTCAAATTCCAGGTCCATCCAACGGACCCCAATAAAACAGCTTCCATCGGGGCACATTTAAACCCTGATGTAGACGCCGCACTGCAGAGTTCCTATGAGAGAACTGGGACATTTTCTCCTGACACCCTTCAGACATGCCAGGAATCCCACGCAGGCTGGCCAAACACAGCTTAAATATCCTAAAAGGATTCAAGCCAGTCAAACAGGCTCTTCGGCGTTTTTCCGAACCTAAGAGACAGGCCATGGGAGAGGAACTAGCCAAGCTATTGGAGGTCGGATTCATCAAAGACATAAAACATCCGGACTGGCTAGCAAACCTAGTGATGGTACCAAAGAAGGACAAATCCTGGCGCCTGTGCGTTGATTTCAAAGACCTTAACAAGGCTTGCCCAAAGGATCCCTTCCCTCTCCCCCGCATCGATCAAATTATCGACGCTACCGCAGGACACGATTCGTTGTGCTTCCTCAATGCATACTCCGGCTACCATCAAATAAAGATGGCAGAGTCAGACCAAGCCGCAACGGCATTCATCACACCATACGGCCCATTCTGCTTCAACACAATGCCCTTCGAGCTCAAAAACACCGGCGCAACATATCAGCGCATGATTCAGACATGTCTGGCAAACCAGATCGGCAAAACAGTGGAGGCATACGTAGATGATGTGGTCGTTAAAACAAGACATGTCGAATCTCTAGTAGACGACTTGAGGCTAACATTCGATAACCTCCGAACATACGACATCAAGCTCAACCCGGAAAAATGCGTTTTAGGCATTCCAGCCGGAAAGCTCTTGGGCTTCATTGTATCCGGTAGAGGAATTGAAGCAAATCCAGCCAAGATCCGAGCTCTGTCACAATTGGATATCCCGAAGGACCTCAAACAAATACAAAAATTAACCGGATGCATGGCGGCTCTAAGCCGCTTTATCTCCCGCCTAGGAGAAAAGGCCTTACCCCTTTACCGCCTCCTTCGGTGCACTGAACACTTCGAGTGGATGGATGCAACCACGGCCGGACTCAACGAAATAAAAGCCATCTTGGCAACAAACCCAGTCCTGGCCGCGCCAAACATTGGCGAACCAATGCTATTATACATTGCAGCAACCCATCAGGTCGTAAGCGCAGTGCTCGTTGTCGAACGAGAAACGGACGGACACAAATTCCCCCTTCAAAAGCCGGTCTATTACGTGTCCACTGTCCTTACTCCATGCAAGTCACAGTACCCGCATTATCAAAAGATTGCGTACACGGTATTTATGGCATCCCGGAAGCTGTGACACTACTTTCAAGAGTGTTCAATAACAATAGCCTCGGAAGTGCCACTTAACGATATTATAAATAACCGCGACGCGATGGGCCGGATTGCAAAATGGGCCATTGAGCTCCTCCCGTTTGACATAACTTACAAGCCACGGTGAGCTATCAAGTCACAAGTTTTGGCCGACTTCGCCGCAAAATGGACGGAGGCCGAACTCCCTAAAGAGTACGGCACATATTCAAACTGGGTGATGCACTTTGACGGCTCCACAATGTTGGCCGGTCTAGGGGCTGGCGTCGTTTTGACGTCCCCCACAGGAGACACAGTTCAATATGTCCTCCAGATAATGTACACAGACTCCAACAACGCAGCCGAATATGAGGCCCTTTTACATGGTCTCCGAATGGCAGTATCCATGGGCATTCAACGCCTAGAGGTGCGCGGGGACTCGGACCTCGCAATATCCCAAATAAATGGAGACTTGCCAAGGATCCAAAAATGGCAGCTTATCGCAACGCCGTCCTAAAAATGTCAGCTCGGTTCGAAGGGCTCGAATTTCACCATATAGCCCAGGAAAATAATCAGGCGGCAGATGTCCTGGCACGCATCGGCGCAAAACGCGATGTTGTCCCCCCCCCCAACATCTTCTTGGAAAGGTTGTTCAAGCCGTCCGTGGTATGGGAAGGGGAACCTGGCAATAACATCCCGGACCCAACCGCACTGCCCGACACCGAACACTCTGACATAATTGGAGGCTCTGCCAATGCAATAACACCTTCACCCCACGTAATAATGGCTGTCATCGCCCCATGGACAGAACCATTCCTCGCCTACCTTACCAGGCAGGAACTCCCTGAGGACCAAAATGAGGCACGCTGCATAGTGCGGCGATCTAAAGCCTATAAAGTCCATGAGTGAGAGCTTTATAAGAAAAGCACCACCGGAGTCCTTCAAAGGTGCATCTCCGAAGAGGAAGGGCGGAACCTCCTAGCTGAAATTCATGCCGGACTCGGCGGACATCACGCTGCAGCTCGGTCCCTTGTAAGCAAGGCCTTCCGTACAGGCTTTTATTGGCCGACAGCCCGGGCAGACGCCCAGGACTTAGTCCAACGATGCGTCGGTTGCCGGCTTTTTGCAAACCAAAGCCATATGTCACCCACCGCCCTCCAAACTATCCCCATCACTTGGCCCTTCGCGGTCCGGGGGCTTGACATGGTTGGACCCCTTAAAGGCGGAACCCACAAGAAAAAAATACTTACTGGTCATGGTGGATAAGTTCACCAAATGGATAGAAGCCAAGCCTGTTAAGACGGCCGAATCCGGACCGGTGATAGACTTTATATCCGGGGTTGTACACCGTTACGGCGTCCCCCACAGCATCATCACTTATAACGGCACGAACTTTACGGCCGATGAGGTAAAACTCTGGTGCAAAAACATGGGCATCAAGCTCGATTATGCTTCCGTCTATCACCCACAAACCAACGGCCAGGTCGAACGTGCAAATGGTCTTATCATGAGTGACATCAAACCCAGATTAGTGCGGTCCCTTAAGGAATCTAATACACACCGGGTAGAGGAGCTCGACTCCGTACTCTGGGGGCTGCGGACCACGCCGAATCGCACCACCGGATACACACCATTCTTCATGGTGTACGGCGCAGAGGCAGTTCTGCCCTGCGACATAATTCATGACTCACCTCGAGTGCGCATGTACGAAGAAAGAGAAGCCGAGCTCGATCGGCAGGACAGTTTGGACGCCTTGGAGGAAGAGCGAGACGTGGCAAAAGCCCGTTCCGCATTCTATCAACAGCAGGCTCGAAGATACCAAAGCAGAGAAGTACGGGCCAAAAACTACAACGTTGGTGAATTAGTTCTACGTCTGCCGGACAAGAAAAAGGACAAACTCAAGCCCAAGTGGGAAGGTCCCTCCATAATTGACCAAGTTCTGACTGGTGGAGCGTACCGCCTGCGAGATGCAGCGGATAACCGACTCGAGCCGAACCCATGGAACGCAGCCCGTCTCCGAAGATTCTATGCCTAGCGCCGGACTCTATGTTCGTCTCCTTCCTCTGTCCATTTTTCACATACTTTCTGTCTTACATTTCTCTCCTTCTCCTCTCTCTCTCATAGCCTTTAAAGGCTCATAAAATGACGCGCTATCCGCGCTCATTAAACCTGGGGGCTTCTTTAAACAGAAGCTTATTTATACGGGCTTCATGCCCAACACATGTGTCACACTTCAGCATGTACCTTTTATTCGCCATGATATGCATCAATATGACTTAAGTTTTGGCCAAGCTGGGTTGCCTGGCTCCTGTGCTTACCCCTACGTCCCTGATTGTTCGGCTAGGTGGTAAAGGGAGCACATCTGCGATTGTTACTGCCGGGTCAGCCGGATGTGTACCTCAGACTGGGTGAAGCCGAAATCTAGCGTTCTTAAGGGAATATTCGGTCGGTGAACTAAAGATGATCTTTTCTTATTTTTTATCTATACACCCCCAGATGTTTTTCCTGCGCCTCTTTTCGCAGAATGGACATGCACTTTAGGGCATGCCTCCCAGGGAAAGGAACCCCTAACGGAACTATTCTTCCTGGAAGATGTTTCTTACTAACCATGTAATATAACATAACTAGTTGGGAACTTGTCTGTTCAAGCACTAATGACCCCTACGCCTGGTCTCCATGCATACCCCGGTTCTTATATAACCGCGAGGGTATTCGGACACACTCCGGACCGTCAGGTCCCGAGGTTGAAGCAAAAAGGTCGGCCATGACAAACGATCTACAATCCGGCTAGAAGGCATTACACATGTCAATTAAAATTACATAGTCAATCTGACTGATTGTATTCCTCTTCAATACCATCTAACAGGCTGTCTAGTTTACAGTCCTGTTGGGAATACTTTGCGGCCAACTCTACTTGGCCGTATACTAAGCTCACAGGGATCTCCTTCCATCGGGCCCTACGGGTCCGACCTCGGCCATGTGGTTTGGATCAGCCTTCGTGTACCGCGTCTTCACCATGGCCCAGGCCTCCCTGGCGCCTTGACGGCAGGCCGGCATCTTCCACAATCGGAAGCGTCGCCGCGCTCCCTTCAGCTTCTCTACAAGCTCCCCAAGGCCTCCGGGCATGGAGACGGATGGCCACAAAGCCTGGGCGACGCCTTGCATCACCTGCCGAACTCGTTCGTGCAGTTGTGAGAGCTCGGGAAGAAGGTCACCCGTAGAACCGGGCATTTCCTCTGCAGGACGACCTGTTAGCATACCTACAGACATTACTCTGTTAGTCGACTTCCTCGCCGAACTCTTTTTTGAAAGTTCGTTTAAGCACTTACTATATATGCCGCGTCGAAGCCGCTGATTCTCCTTCACGGAGTCCGACAGCTGGGCACGAACGTCCTTCAGTTCAACACCCAGCTTGGTGTTGGCATCTTGGAGATCGTTCTTCTCCCGCCTCACCTTTGTCAACACGCTCTCACCAGCCTTCAGCTGGCGTCGGAGTTGTTGCACTTCCGGATTTAATCTGGCGCCATCTGCAATTTTATTTGTCAGATTTGCACCCACGCCGCACTTTGCAAAATACTTATCTTTCGAAGCGTATATTACCAGAGGGGGTCTCCTTGGGCTCCCCTGCCGCGGCTAGTGCGGCCTCAAGTTGGGCTTTGCACTCTTCCAGCTCCTGGGACAGCAGGGTATTCTTTTCTGTAAGAACCTGCATAACAGATGATCCTTAAATCAGTTATTCTAACTGTTTCAAGTCTCGGGGCTACTGGTATATATATATATATATTATTACCAAAATTTTCTTACCCGTATGTCTTTCACATACTGCTCCGTGGCTCTGGCTAGACCATTTTGAGCGGCACGAAGGTACGCGTCTCCCGAATTGAAGGCATCCAATGCCTCTTGGGAGAAACAAGCGTCGCGAAGAACTGTCTAGCGACGCCTGTGGTTCATGGCGCTCTCCACCTCGGAATTGGTGGCAGACAGCCTGTCCGCATCCTCTGTCGGAGGAGCGTCCAGTGCGCGCCTCGTGTTCGCCTCCGCTTCCGGACCAGGCTTTGGAGCCTGGCTGGTGGAGGCGCGATTGGCAGCCTCTCCGGATATAGTCCGGCGAGGTCTCTTTATCCTGAAGAGAGCACGAGCGTTAATATGCCTCGAAGGAATAACACCTGGGAATAAGGTGGCGCGCTATACCTTTGCGCCGGTGCCTCAGTCCGTACCGCACTTCTTTTCAGCTCGCGGGGCCTTGTCGCCCCTCGTTGGCTAGTCGCCGTAGGCTCGGCCTCCCGTCTCAAGGGCCTCCCCTGCAAAACACGGTTGTCATACGGCAATCGAAAACACGTGAGGACATATCCCTTTTCAAAGTGCTGGGACCCTGGTCTCAGTTACCTGTGAGGCTGGGAGTAGCCCTGGATAATCGGCCGTAATGGCCACCAAGGCGTTGTCCTTGCTCAATTGATGAAACACTCCATCAATCAGCTCCACAGATAAGTCCGGATCCTCTTGAGAGGCCGGGTCGAGGGACCGTCCCGGATCCTCAGGTTGTGGAGGAGGGCTGTTTATTTCTTTAACAGCCTGGCGCAGTTCCTGCGTTGAAGTCGTTAGACTGAATGTTTAACAATGGGAATATAAAACGAATGGGCAAGTAAAAGTGTCCACTTACCCAACTTGGGGATTGTACATAGAAAATCCACCCCGTGGGTTGACACGGAGAAATTCCTCCTCTTCTCCCTTGTACAAAGCGGACAAGGTCTTTATTAGAGCGGCAGCCAAATCCGGCCCCTTACGGCCGTAGCGGGTGGCGTCGTCCTCCCCGTTGAAGTCCCACATGGGGCGGCCTCTATATTGAAGCGGCTGCACCCCTCGCATGATGCATGCGGCCATGACCCCGATCATGGTCAGTCCGGAATGAGCTAACAATCTTATCCGGCCCATCAGGTAAATAACGTCCCTGTCACTTTCCCTCTGAGGGCTCCATGGACGCCAACTTAGGCGCTTCTTTAGGGGAGCACTGTCGAACTCAGGGAGGCCGATTCAGACAGGATCCGACAGCGGGACGTCCTCTATATAAAACCATTCCGAAGGCCAGTCCTCGGACGCCTTCTTTGGGGTTCCGGATAGATATCCGGTCCCGGCGATGCGCCACACTTTGGCTCCGCCCACTCGATATATCGACCCCTCCTTAGAGCGGGGCACAAGGCAGAATAACCTTTTCCACAGCGCGAAATGAGCCTTGCAGCCCAAAAACAGCTCGCAAAGGGCTACGAAGCCCGCGATATGCAATATGGAGGCAGGCGTGAGGTTGTGCAGCTGGAGGCCATAGAACTCCAGAAGCCCCCGGAGAAACGGGTGAATTGGAAATCCGAACCCTCTTATTAAGTAAGGGGCAAGGCATACCCGCTCTCCTTTGGAGGGATTGGGGGCGCTCTCCGCTTGCTCTCCGCCATTATAGGTGGCAAGTCCGGTTCGAACCGGGACCATATAGGCCGGGGGGAGAAATCCCTTGGTCTGGAGCTTCACTAGCTCGCTGTGCGGGATGGAGCACCTCTTCCAATCTCCAGGTTGAGGGCTGGAGGGGCGAGAGGAGGAGCTGCGGTGGCCGGCCATGATAGAATGGACCTCTGTCGGATGCGCTCTGATGAATACTCGCGGAAGGGAGAAGGTGTGGGTTGGATCTAAATCCTCGTCCCCTTAAATAGGCGGCTCATTCACGCGGCTAGGGGTGTAAATATAAAAAACACCCTGACTTTTCGTATCCATTTGACACGTGGGAAACGACCATTATTGGACGTAGAAGCCGAGGAGCACTACATTTACAAGGAACCGGACACTATTCAACAGGTACACGGAATTTGGAGAAGAACCCGCCTTGCAATGCCGAAAACAATTTGCACGCCGGACTCATCGTCATTGAAGCCTGGTTCGGGGGCTACTGAGGGAGTCCTGGATTAGGGGGTGTCCGGGTAGCCGGACTATATCTTCGGCCGGACTCCTGGACTATGAAGATACAAGATTGACGACTTCGTCCCGTGTTCGGAAGGGACTTTCCTTGCGTGGAAGGCAAGCATTGGCGATACGGATATGTAGATCTCCTACCATTGTAACCGACTATGTGTAACCCTAGCCCTCTCCGATGTCTATATAAACCGGAGAGTTTTAGTCCGTAGGACGAGCAACAATCATACCATAGGCTAGCTTCTAGGGTTTGGCCTCTCTGATCTCGTGGTAGATCTACTCTTGTACTATCCATATCATCAATATTAATCAAGCATGACGTAGGGTTTTACCTCCATCAAGAGGGCCCGAACCTGGGTAAAACATCGTGTCCCCTGCCTCCTGTTACCATCCGACCTAGACGCACAGTTCGGGACCCCGTACCCGAGATCCGCCGGTTTTGACACCGACAGTAACCATCAACGGCGACCGGCCTCCCGTCTCGCCGGACGACCTTGTCAAAGCTCTTGGCATTGCGCACGACATCCAAATAAGTGACTTGCTAATCGAAGTCTGTCCGCCACCGGTTGAGTTCTTCGTCAGGTTCCGGACAACTTTCGACTGCAGTCGTGTGTTCAAATCTTTCCGGCGTTTGTTCTGCGATGGCGCGCTGGTGAGCTTTGATCGGTGGCACCCAGGATGGGGCTCGGTGCCCTCTGAGCATGAGTTTTTAACAAAGCTTACCTTTCACGGCATACCTCAACGTGCTTGGATGTGACGCCCCCGATTTGACCGTACACTAATCATGCACGCAAATGTGTACGATCAAGATCAAGGACTCACGGGAAGATATCACAACACAACTCTACAAATAAAATAAGTCATACAAGCATCATATTACAAGCCAGGGGCCTCGAGGGCTCGAATACAAGAGCTCGATCATAGACGAGTCAGCGGAAGCAACAATATCTGAGTACATACATAAGTTAAACAAGTTTGCCTTAAGAAGGCTATCACAAACTGGGATACAGATCGAAAGAGACGCAGGCCTCCTGCCTGGGATCCTCCTAAACTACTCCTGGTCGTCGTCAGCGGGCATCACGTAGTAGTAGGCACCTCCGGTGTAGTAGGGGTCGTCGTCGACGGTGGCGTCTGGCTCCTGGGCTCCAACATCTGGTTGCGACAACCAGGTAGAAGGGATAGAGGGAAAGAAGGAGAAAGCAACCGTGAGTACTCATCCAAAGTACTCGCAAGCAAGAAGCTACACTACATATGCATGGGTAAATGTGTAAAGGGCCATATCGGTGGACTGAACTGCATAAAGCCAGAATAAGAGGGGGGATAGCTAATCCTTTCGAAGACTACGCTTCTGGCAGCCTCCGTCTTGCAGTAGGTAGAAGAGAGTAGACTGAAGTCTTCCAAGTAGCATCGCATAGCATAACCCTAACCGATGATCCTCCCCTCGTCGCCCTGTGAGAGAGCGATCACCGGTTGTATCTGGCACTTGGAAGGGTGTGTTTTATTAAGTATCCGTTTCTAGTTGTCATAAGGTCAAGGTACAACTCCAAGTCGTCCTCTTACCAAAGATCACGGCTATTCGAATAGATTAACTTCCCTGCAGGGGTGCACCACATACCCCAACACGCTCGATCCCATTTGGCCGGACACACTTTCCTGGGTCATGCCCGGCCTCGGAAGATCAACACGTTGCAGCCCCACCTAGACCAACAGAGAGGTCAGCACGCCGGTCTAAACCTAAGCGCACAGGGGTCTGGGCCCATCGCCCTTAGCACACCTGCACGTTGCGTACGCGGCCGGAAGCAGAACTAGCCCCCTTAATACAAGAGCAGGCTTACGTTCCAATCCGGCGCGCGCCACTCAGTCGCTGACGTCACGAAGGCTTCAGCTGATACCACGACGCCGGGATACCCATAACTACTCCCGCGTAGATGGTTAGTGCGTATAGACCAAATGGCCAGACTCAGATCAAATACCCAGAACTCGTTAAGCGTGTTAAGTATCCGCGAACGCCGACCAGGGCCAGGCCCACCTCTCTCCTAGGTGGTCGGAACCTGCCCTGTCGCTCCGCCTCAAAGATCCACTCGCGGGTGCTCCTCAAGCCGACCCGTCTTTAGTCACCACATGTATCATGTATAAAGTATATAGCATATACCCGTGACCAACTCCCGAGTGATCATGGCCCGATAGTATAGCATGGCAGACGGACAAGGATGTAGGGCCACTGATGATAGACTAGCATCCTATACTAAGCATTAGGATTGCAGGTAAAGGTAACAACAGTAGTAGCAAGGACAGGCTATGCATCAGGATAGGAATAACGAAAGCAGTAACATGCTACACTACTCTAATGCAAGCAGTATAGAGGAGAGTAGGCGATATCTGGCGATCAAGGGGGGGGGCTTGCCTGGTTGCTCTGGCAAGAGAGAGGGATCGTCAACTCCGTAGTCGTACTGGGTAGCAGCGGCGTCGGTCTCGGTGTCTATCGAGAGAAGAGGGGGGAGAAACAATAAATATATAAGCAAGCATATGCATAGTGATGCATGACATGACAAGTAACGACGTTAGAGGTGCCCTAACACGGTATTAGGTGATACCGGTGAAGGGGGATAACATCCGGGAAAGTATCCCCGGTGTTTCGCGTTTTCGGGCAGAGGATCCGGAGGGGGAAAGTCGGGTGTTCGCTATGCTAGGGATGCGTGGCGGACGAACGGGCTGCGTAGCCGGGTTCGTCTCGTCGTTCTGAGCAACTTTCATGTATAAAACTTTTTCATCCGAGTTATGGTTTATTTTCTATGATTTATCAAAGTTTTAGGCATTTTTGAAATTTATTTAATTATTTAAATTGAACATTATCCAGAACAGTGAAAGGTGATGTCAGCATGACATCACCATGACGTCAGCAGGTCAAACCCAGCTGACCAAAGTCAAACCTGGCCCGTGGGTCCAGCGGGACCCACCTGTCATCCTCTGTTTAGGTTAGTTAGGGTTTAGCTAATCCAGTTACTGTTTAATTAAACTAACTAATTAATTAGGTTAATTAAATAGGATTAATTAACTTAATTAATTCACTAATTAATTAATTTAATTAATTAATAAATTAATTAATTCATTTTATTTTATTTTATTTTTCATTTTCTTTTAAAACGTTCTGTGGGCTGGGCCCCTCTGGTCAGTGGCCCGAAGGGGTCTTAGCGGGCGAGTGGGCGTTGCGGGTGCGGGCGTCGGGTCACCTGGACGCAGCCGTAACGGGTGCGGCCCAGCGCCACGGGGCGCCGGCGGCCACGACACCGGCAGGCGGCCGGAACGGCGCGGAGACGGAGGGAGCCGTGCGGCAGGGCAGGAGGCAGCGGCGCGTGTGGCTGTAGGGGCGCTTGGGGCGGCAGCGGGCGCGAGCTAGCAGCGCCGCGGCAGAGCGAGGCGGGGCTCGGGCGCGCGTGCGTGGGGCACACCGGGCGGGGCGAGCAGCAGCGCAGCGACGATGGCGAGCGCGGACCACGGAGTCGTGGCCCTGGGCAGACGAGGCCCAGGCGGGCGCGTAGGCGGTCAGGAGAGGCCGGAGGAGGCCACGGTGACGGGCGCGCGCGGAGGAGCTCGTCGGGGCAGTCGGGAGCGGCGACGTGCAACAGAGAGGGGGAGAGGGAGGAAGCTCACGATGGAGCGCAGGGACTAAGGCAGCGGGGGTCGGGGTGGTGGTCGGAGACGATGGCGTCGAGGTAGACGAGGCAGACCGGCGAGGGAGCGCTCCTGGGAGGCCGTCCGGCGAGGAGCTCCGGCGGCGGCGACGGGGAGCGCCGTCGACGGAGAGGACCATGGCGATGGCGTCCGGCGATGGGTCGCAGGAGGGGTTCGAGCGGCGTGGTCGATCCCACGAGGGAGAGGCGCGAGAGATCCGGGGATGGCCGCGGGCACCGGGGCGCCGACGAGGTGCGGCGGGGTGGCACGCGGCATCGGCGGGGTCGGGGGCGCAGTTGCCCCGATCCCGATCCAGACGGGGAAGGAGGGAAGCGAGGCGTGGGGGGGGAGTGGGGTTGAGCGATCTAGGTCACACGGGAGTGGGGGATATGGGGGCGCCGGCTGGGTCAGTTGGGCCGGCCTGGCTAACAGCTGGGCCAACTAGCCCAGTGGGGGGGGGGTTCTTTTTTGTTTTTTTTGTTTTTTGTTTTTGTATTTTCTTTTCTGTTTTATTTTAGTTTCCTTTGAATTTGGTTTTATAAACTACACCACTGGTCCCTAATTTAGTTTTAATAAGTATGCCACTGCCCTATAAGTTTTTGGCAATAAAACAAATAGTTTAATATTTTATCAAATTGAAAAGGGTAGTTAGTTTAATGTTTTGCTCCTGTTTAAATATTTTAGTGCACTTAATCCTTTTATAAAATTGTGGTTTCTCCACAATAATTACCTATGCATTATTTGGCAACACCCCAACATTTTAGTTTTAATATTTGAAAATATTTTATTGTCTGCTTGATTTTGAATTTGAATTTGAACCGGTTTCGAACTAAAGCGAGATTAGCAACAATAATCGAGGTGACGTGGCATCATTAACGTGGGATTACTGTAGCCTAATTACCCGGGCGTCACATTGGAACAACGAGTCCATGAATGAGCTTATCAACGACCTTGGAGGTGAGCTCGTAAGTATGTTTGTTCCTTCAGACAGCTGGGCTCTGACGGTTATGGCATGGATGAAGAAGCCGTCCACCATACCGAAGGTGATTGGTATTGAGATACCGATGCAGGAACCGGAGTTGTACTATTTGTCGCCACTAAGATCGCCGCAGACCACGTTAGGGATGTACATGTATCCAGTGTTCGTGCATGTCGAAGAAGTGGTCAATCCATCAATCGAAGTCCTGCCGCCGCCGCTGGTGCCAGGGTCCGTCGACGACGTCCGTTACAGGAGTCAACGTCAGACTTTCCCCGTGTTGGTCGGAACGATGGATGGCACAGGGCCTACTCCATCGCGCGGCGGAGGCCACTGCTTCTTTGGGAGAAGAGGTAGGGCCAGCTGCCTGAATGTGCTCTAATTTGAGGTAACAATTGAATCTTGTCAGATTTAAAACAATAATGAAGCTGGCCAACTCGCATGGAAAAGGCTCCCCCGATTTCAGCCTTCGTTGGCCGTTTGATCAGGGTCAACGCGGTCTTTTTTTTGCTGCTGTCCGTTGGATCTGGCTGGAAAACGTGTGTTGTTATTTTGACTGCGCGGTGAAACGTGGACAGGGAATGACCTGTGGGCTCGGGCGATTTCCGATTGGTTGGGTGCCCGTTTTTGGGGTGCGCGAGCGGCCTCTTCTGCAGCGCCGCGTGCACGCGTCATGGACGCTGTGTCATTTCTGCTTCCCGCTAGCCCCTCCATTTCGCCTGTTGTGCGGCTGCAAGTGGGCCTGCCTGTTATTTGGTCCCACAAGTTGGTCTCACTTTTATGACTTTTTCATGTGAGCTTTGTCTCCTACGTCGCGTCGCGGGTCAAACGCGCGTGGGGACCGCTCCTCGCACTGCCCGCGGCGTGCGTTATGGGGAGCAGTTGCGTAGGGATAGGACGATGTGTGTGTACCCGGCTTATGCACCCGCGTCTGTCCTATAGTGATGACGGATGGGCCGGTGCTGCTCCTGGTCCCTTTCGTCAGTGGCACTGGCTGCACGTCTCATTGCGGTCGGGATTCGCCGATCCCACTGCCCGAGCGCCGCGCTCGTCCTGTGTAACGTGCAAAAGGGTCAAAACCGTGGCCGCCGCGCCAACCCTTCTCGTCAGGCCCGCGCCCCCTCCGCCTCGTCTCCTCCCTGCTCCCTCCTCTCCCACGTCGCCGCCCTCGAGCCCCCTCCACCTCGTTTCCTCCCTGCTCCCTCCTCTCCAACGCCGCTGCCCTCGATGCGCCGTCAGGGATGCCATCAGCCCGAGCCTAGGAGAAGACCACTCCTAATCTTACTCGCCGCCGTTGATTGGATCGAGAGCGCCCACATGGCCTCGCCACCGCTGCCGCCTGGATTTGCTAGCCGCCGCATGGAGTCACCCTGGCCGCCGGGTGGAGTCGCCCTGGCCGCCGCCGAGAGTCAGCTCCACCATTACCCCCAGGAATCCAGTCCCGGCAAGGTAACTTCCTTCGAATCCCTGCTCTCCCTGGTCCTCCTGCCCTGCTTGCTGCATGTGTGTTGTGTGCGTTTGGCCACTCCTCGAGCAAGCTCAAGTCCGTCGACTTTTACAGGTACCATCTTCCTCCCTTCCGATCTTCAGATCTCCATATTTGGTGACTGCGGTGTTTTGATTTCGTTGGATTACTATCTGTATTTGGGGATTAGCTATGAATTGATGTTTTTACTTTGAGCATGGATAGTCGGCAGTACTGATTTAGGTCTTTTTGTAGAACAGAATGATTAGCTCGTCTATTTCTGGAGAACTGCACTATAGATGATATATTTATGAACGATCTTAACACTGAAAATGCAAAAATTACGGTATGGTCTAATGATAGTCGGTGGGTGTGACTTTTTTGCTGGCATTGTCCAGTGCAGTTTTTGGATCTCTACTGAGTTGTACAGTGTTTTGAGATTTGTTTTTGTGTTATGCCATCTGCAGGAAAATTCCCAGGGATTTGATTGACGGAGGCATCACTATTTGACGTTGGATTATCCATTTTTGCAACACTAGCAATGTTGTTTTTGTTTGGAATGGCCAGTTCTCAATTTCTATTCTGTTATCAACGATACTGTACTTCTTGTCAGGTTACATTATCTTACTTGGTTTCAGTCTATATGTAGCACAAAAATAGGTAACATGGTTATTTTCATGCTCGATTTGGTTTGTAGGTTACACTAAGGAACACCATCATAAGGAAAAGGGCATTGCACTGCATTGTTTATAATTGGCCTGTTACTATTCGGTCTGCTGTAGTACTTAATTGCTACACCACTTCAAGTTATGTAGTCTAAAATAATCCTTTCAAATGAACTTTTTTAATTGATATTCAGAGCATCAACATGGTGGACTAGATTATGAAATCAACTATGATCATGAGAACTTGAAGCTATTTGTTGACTAAATTGTCAATTGTTTTGCGTGAATTGAAACTGGCAGTGTGATGACATTACTGTAGATGCTTTGCTATATACATTTGCCTAATCCTATCTCTCTCTCTAATATGCTCTCTTTTGTGAAGATCCTTTGCAGATCAATTGGTGAGGCAGAATGCTAAGCATCGTTTCACATTCAGGTAAGGCTCTTTGTTTGCTACCACTGCTGCGCCCACTACACATGGGGTTTGATCTAAATGTATCAGTATGGCCTCTCTTTTCCAAATAGCTTTCCAAGATTGTACCCAAATGTCTCTTCGTACATAATTGAATATGGGATTGAACCCATGGTCACATCATATTGTGAGACATGTCTGAAACGTCTAAGCTAGGAAATCAGGTTGATTTATCTGACTACTGAAAATGAGCTTCAGAATAACTAGAGAACTTATCCACTTCCAGCCAAATATCAATTATGATAAATCCACCATGTACCATGATCATTTGAATAGTCTTGCTTAAGTTTATGTTAGCTACATATTCTAAATGAATGTTCACTTGTGTTCAAATTTCAAGGAAGTGTGCTTCACGCTTCTGTTTCTGCAATATGTTTTAGAGTATATGATTTCATTTTCCTACTTTCCCAGTTATAAATATATTGGCATCAAAGTAGAGTTTCAGGTTTATGGTTCAATATATAATTGCAAAGTAGTTTATGGCTCAATATATCACTGCAGGTTCCTTACACCGTCAAATTTCAATGTTTTTGTATTTTTGTTGATTGAAGCATGTTCTTTGACTATAAAATAGCAGAGATTTATTTTCTTATCAATTCTAATCCCTTTTTGATGCATTGCAGGTTTGCTATCAAACTCTCAAAAAGGAAAAACAACTTTACTCTGTTTTTTGGAGAACCTTCCTGTAGAGTACCTTGACAGAGACAAATATGCGGTCAAGGATATATTCGATGGATTTTCACGCAAAATTTGGAGGATATTTTTGCAGGTTCGTTGCTTGCTTTATTGTTCTCTTACTTTCCGTTCTTCAAGACAATATCTTCCTAGCATTGCTCTATAAATTTAAATCCATATTTTTGTTCTTTGGATCATCATGGCGTACTCGTCCTGTATAATCCAAGAAAGGGCCTTCTTGTTTGCAGATAGTTTGGTGCTCTCATGGTTATTTTGTACTGATTTTCCTTCTGTTCATTACTTGGTAACCATCTACGGCAGCTCAGCTATTGTCCAGCTGCTGACCTTGGTGAGTGATTGATGGTGCATGTTTTTCTATTAGTTTCTCTCTATGCCAATGTCTGAATTTTATCTTGCCGTTTTGCATTTCTCCAGGCCTTTCAATCTCACTGTGATTCCCCGAGATGCGCTATTAGTAGGCATCCACTTTGTAATAAAAATTTGGCAGTCAACTTGAAACGGGTCATTTATCTAGCTACAGCAACCTTCCTTGCTTTTGCAAATAATACTGTATGGTTGACACTATAGTCTATACCTGCCAAATATTTACACGTTAGTATAGCCAGAAAGTTAGATGATCGTTCCATGTTGGTTAGGCGTGATAAATCAAATTTCTAGAGTAGCAGATGATTCGTGTCAGGTTTCTTTTAGAGATTGAAATATGTCTTGACTCTGAAATTAGTAGTACAGTGTCCAGTTCTCCATAGGTGAAAGCATACTATGCAAAACTGGACGGCCTTCTAAAGCTCTAAAACTACTATTTGTTGTGTAATCTGTATCCCTTTTTCATACTTTGTATATGCTTTCTACTTACTAGAAAAAAATGCGTGAGAACGATGGCCTAGAGGATGTGAATTGCACTCAAATATATGCAGGTTTCTTGCCAAACTAACTGCCACTATTGTATTTTAGGTGCTTCTTCTGTAACTTAGTGTATTTTGCTGGCTCGTCTCATTTCCTGGCGAACTTTTTAGTATGTACAATTGAATCATTGGAAGTTGTTTTCTACTATCTAGAGGTTTTATCCAAACTATTAGCTGCCGGATTTGCTTTTTTGAAATACACTAACCTGATAGACCAAGTGGACCAACACATTTCCATGGGATTTTAGAAAAATATATGTGAATTTGCATACATTTTCTAAATTTCTATCTTTTCTTATCCATGCTTCCCCATAGATATATAGCAGGCTCAACAAAAATATATGTCCGCTTATGTTCAAATTTCAAGGAAGTGTGCTTCACACTTCTCTTTCTGCAATATGTTTCAGAGTATATGATTTAATTTTCCTACTTTTCCAGTTAAAATACTGTGTACTTCATTCTTAGCTTTGCTTTAGGAAAAATAGGTATGTATGTTATCGAAAGCTCCATTTTTCACCATTATATAGATTATATAGCTTTGTGGTCGAAGGTAGGTTGTCACATATGGGATGTTGCTTGTGAAAGTTATATACAGCCATGAGTCCCTGACAAAATAATCGTAGCTCATATTATTAGGATCAGGGAACCTCGACCATTTTTCTGAAACATGTCGCAGCTCATGTTCCTACTTTCCCAGCTACAGTATGTACTTCATTCTTACCTTTGCTTTTGGAAGTTACATTGCTTTCTTTTCCCTCATAAACTTGCTAACGATATTGGCGAAGTAATCCCCACTTCAGATTTCCCATTGAATGAATAACTAATTTAGTTTGTTCAAAAATTGTAGGTCAAGAGCCATGAATAGGAGCAAGGCATCACACTCCAGCTCTGAGAAGAAAAGGATATGAAGACAAAGATATCAGTGTTCTGCTCCGAAACAAAAACATTTTGCGTGTAATAATGACCTGTAATTTACCACAATCTCTAAAACAGGCCTACCTACTTGCTTTTGTATTAGGAAGTATGACTCAGTCATATATATTTACATTCACGTTGTTTAGTTATGGTTTGTATGCATGAAAATACCGTTTTAAATGAGCCTGAAAATTCTTATTTTCAGTGAAATTGTATCTACCACTTTGTAAAGAACGAATGAAACACATTTCAAATAACTCTTTATTCTATTGACACCTTGTTCCATTAGACGTTATAATCATAAATGGGTACTAAAGAGTTTGAATTTGTAAAGTGGTTGCATCCGCTGTTTCAAGTCTGGACTGTTCCTCCGTGCTAAAACTTAATTTAATTTTCAAAACAATTCGTGTTTGAAATAGACATTGTGCTGTTTGGTGTAACGGTCCATTTGTGTAACCATGTATGCAGAGAAATCCTTAATAACAGGAAAGGAGATGCAAGCCCGACTCCAGATGGGCCACACAAACAAGTCTAAATATTATACAAACATGTTTTTTTTTTCAAACTCAGATTTCTCATGGAGATAACGATATTTTTAACTTTAAAAAAATACTTCCTTAGTTGGTCTATGCATGTTATAAAAATATGATTCAAGGAATTCATACTAACAACATTGCAATCATGCTCATCATTCAAATATTTAGTGCCAAACATTTTATAGATTTCTTCTTCTAGCACTTGAGTACAATTTTTCCTTTCCATCATACTCACGAAAGATATTTAAAAGATGAAGCGTATGAGACAAACTCAATTCCATTTTTCATAGTTTTCTTTTATAAACTAAACTAGTGATAAAACAAGAAACTAAAAGACTCGATTGCAAGATCTAAAGATATACCTTCAAGCACTCACCTCCCCGGCAACGGTGCCAGAAAAGAGCTTGATGTCTACTACACAACCTTCTTCTTGTAGACGTTGTTGGGCCTCCAAGTGCAGAGGTTTGTAGGACAGTAGCAAATGTCCCTCAAGTGGATGACCTAAGGTTTATCAATCCGTAGGAGGCGTAGGATCAAGATGGTCTCTCTCAAGCAACCCTGCAACCAAATAACAAAGAGTCTCTTGTGTCCCCAACACACCCAATACAATGGTAAATTGTATAGGTGCACTAGTTCGGCGAAGAGAGGGTGATACAAGTGGTATATGGATAGTAGATAAAGGTCTTGTGACCCGCAAGTTGGTCACCAAAACATACATCAAGTGAATCACGTGATATCCCATTGTCACCACAGATATCCACGGCAAGACATACATCAAGTGTTCTCAAATCTTTAAAGACTCAACCCGATAAGATAACTTCAAAGGGGAAACTCAATTCATTACAAGAGAGTAGAGGGGGGGGGGGGACATTATAGGATCCAACTATAATAGCAAAGCTCGCGATACATCAAGATCGTATCACCTCAAGAACACGAGAGAGAGAGAGATCAAACACATAGCTGCTGGTACATACCCTCAGCCCCGAGGGAGAACTACTCCCTCCTCGTCATGGAGAGCACCGGGATGATGAAGATGGCCACCGGAGAAGGATTGCCCCCTCCGACAGGGTGCCGGAACGGGTCTAGATTGGTTTTTGATGGCTACGGAGGCTTCTGGCGGCGGAACTCCCGATCTATTCTTCGTTTTGGAAGTTTTAGGTTACGTAGGTATATATGGGTGCAGGAGGTACGTCGGAGGAGCTACGGGGGCCCCACGAGGCAGGGGGGTGCGTCCTGGGGGGGGGGCGCCCCCACCCTCGTGAGCACCTCCCGTATCTCCTGACGTGGAGTCCAAGTCTATCTGGTGGCTTTCGTTCTGAAAATAACTTCTCCAGTTGATTTCGTTCCGTTTCGACTCCGTTTGATATTCCTTTTCTTCGAAACACTGAAATAGGCATAAAACAGCAAATCTGGGCTGGGCCTCCGGTTAATAGGTTAGTCCCAAAAGTAATATAAAAGTGGATAATAAAGCCCAATATTGCCCAAAACAGTAGATAATATAGCATGGAGCAATCAAAAATTATAGATACGTTGGAGACGTATCAGGCATCCCCAAGCTTAATTCCTGCTCGTCCTCGAGTAGGTAAATGATAAAAAGATAATTTTTGATGTGGAATGCTAGTTGGCATAATTTAAATGTAATTCTTCTTAATTGTGGCATGAATATTCAGATCCATAAGATTCAAGACAAAAGTTCATATTGACATAGAAAATAATAATACTTCAAGCATACTAACAAACCAATTATGTCTTCTCAAAATAACATGGCCAAAGAGAGCTATCCCTACAAAATCATATAGTCTGGCTATGCTCCATCTTCACCACACAAAATATTTAAATCATGCACAACCCCGATGACAAGCCAAGCAATTGTTTCATACTTTTAATGTTCTCAAACTTTTTCAATCTTCACGCAATACATGAGCGTGAGCCATGGACATAGCACTATAGGTGGAATAGAATGGTGGTTGTGGAGAGGAAAAAAAAGGAGAAGATAGTTTCACATCGACTAGGCGTATCAAAGGGCTATGAAGATGCCCATCAATAGATATCAATATGAGTGAGTAGGGATTGCCATGCAACGGATGCACTAGAGCTATAAGTATATGAAAGCTCAACAAAAGAAGCTAGTGGGTGTGCATCCAACTCGCTTGCTCACGAAGACCTAGGGCATTTTAAGGAAGCCCATCATTGGAATATACAAGCCAAGTTCTATAATGAAAGATTCCCACTAGTATATGAAAGTGACAACATAGGAGACTCTCTATCATGAAGATCATGGTGCTACTTTGAAGCACAAGTGTGGTAAAAGGATAGTAGCATTGTCCCTTTTATTTTTTATTTTTTATTTGGCCTTTCTTTTTTTATTTGGCCTTTCTCTCTCTCTTTTTATTTGGCCTTTTTTTTGGGACAATGCTCTATTGAATGATGATCATCACACTTCTATTTATTTACAACTCGATGATACAACCCGATACTAGAACAAAGATGGCTCTATATGAATGCCTCCGGCGGTGTACTGGGATATGCAATGAATCAAGAGTGACAAGTATGAAAGAATTATGAACGGTGGCTTTGCCACAAATACAATGTCAACTACATGATCATGCTAAGCAATATGACAATGATGGGGTGTGTCATAATAATCAGAATGGTGGAAAGTTGCATGGCAATATATCTCGGAATGGCTATGGAAATGCCATAATAGGTGGGTATGGTGGCTGTTTTGAGGAAGGTATATGGTGGGTTTATGGCACCGGCGAAAGTTGCGCGGTACTAGAGAGGCTAGCAATGGTGGAAGGGTGAGAGTGCGTATAATTCATGGACTCAACATTAGTCATAAAGAACTCACATACTTATTGCAAAAATCTAGAAGTTATCAAAGCAAAGTATTACGTGCATGCTCCTAGGGGGATATATTGGTAGGAAAAGACCATCGCTCGTCCCCGACCGCCACTCATAAGGAAGACAATAAATAAATAAATCATGCTCCGACTTCATCACATAACGGTTCACCATACGTGCATGCTACGGGAATCACAAACTTCAACACAAGTATTTCTCAAATTCACAACTACTCAACTAGCATGACTCTAATATTACCATCCTCATATCTCAAAACAATCATCAAGTATCAAACTTCTCTTAGTATTCAACACACTCATAAGAGAATTTTATTATTAATCTTGTATGCCTAGCACATTAGGATTTTAAGCAAATTACCATGCTATTTAAGACTCTCAAAATAATCTAAGTGAAGCATGAGAGTTAATCTATTTCTTCAAAATAAAACTACAACCATGCTCTAAAAGATATAAGTGAAGCCCTAGATCAAATGACAAACTACTTCGAAAGATATAAGTGAAGATCAATGAATAGTCGAATAATTATGCAACTATGTGAAGACTCTCTAACATTTAATAATTTCAGATCTTGGTACTCTATTCAAATAGCAAGCAAAGCAAAATAAAATGACATCTAAGAATAGCAAACATCATGTGAAGAAGCAAAAACTTAGGATCAACCGATACTAACCGATAATTGTTGAAGAAGAAAGGTGGGATGCCAACCGGGGCATCCCCAAACTTAGATGCTTGAGACTTCTTGAAATATTATCTTGGGGTGCCTTGGGCATCCCCAAGCTTGAGCTTTTGTGTTTCCTTAATTCCTCTCATATCACGGTCTCCCTAAATCTCAAAAGCTTCATCCACACAAAACTCAACAAGGACTCGTGAGGTAAGTTAGTATAAATCAATGCCAAAACCTTATCATACTCTACTGCAGCAAGTCACTAAAATTATTATTCAACATTGCATACTAAATTCCTCTGCATGTTTAATAGTCCTATCCTCAAATAGAACCATTAAAGAAGCAAACATATGCAAACATAACAGCAATCTGCCTAAACAGGATAGTCTGTAAAGAATGCTGCAACATCCATACTTACCTAGCTCCAAAAATTATTAAAGAAAATTCCCACTGTAGTAAATTTATCAGATCTTAATATGCAAAAGGTTTCAACATTTTATCACATTCTGACTTTTCTAGGGAATTATTGCAACAGCGGTAAACTTTCTGTTTTCAAACAGCAACATGTATACTTGTAACATAGGCATAGTAAAGGCTATCAATGCCACTTTTATTGAAATAAAAGATGCAAAACACTGTTCTAAATAACATCAAGAAAATCCTAACAAAATAAATTGACGCTCCAAGCAAAACACATATCATGTGGCGAATAAAAATATAGCTCCAAGTAAAATTACCGATGAATGAAGACGACAGAGGGGATGCCTTCCGGGGCATCCCCAAGCTTAGGCTCTTGGTTGTCCTTAAATATTTCCTTGGGGTGCTTTGGTCATACCCAAGCTTAGGCTCTTACCACTCCTTATTCCATAGTCCATCGAATCTTTACCCAAAACTTGAAAACTTCACAACACAAAACTTAAAGTAGAAAACTCGTGAGCTCCGTTAGCAAAAGAAAACAAAAGACCACTTCAAGGTACTGTAATGAACTCATTATTTATTTATATTAATGTTATAACTACTGTATTACAACTTATCTATGGATTATAAACTATTTTACTAGCCATAGATTCATCAAAATAAGTAAACAACACACGAAAAACAGAATCTGTCAAAAACAGAACAGTCTGTAGTAATCTGGATCAAACGTATACTTCTGGAACTCATAAAATTCTCAAATAAATTTATGGACCTGAGGAATTTATCTATTAATCATCTTCAAAAAGAATTAACTAAATATCACTCTCCAAATAAAAATGGCAGCAATTCTCGTGAGCGCTAAAGTTTCTGTTTTTTACAGCATGATCAACAAGACTTTCCCAAAGTCTTCCCAAAGGTTCTACTTGGCACAAACACCAATTAAAAGCATAAAACCACATCTAAACAGAGTCTAGATGAATTATTTATTACTAAACAGGAACAAAAAGCAAGGAATAAAAATAAAGTTGGATTGCCTCCCAACAAGCGCTATCATTTAACGCCCCTAGCTAGGCATGATGATTTCAATGATGCTCACATAAAGGATAAGAATTGAAACATAAAGAGAGCATCATGAAGAATATTACTAGCACATTTAAGTCTAACCCACTTCCTATGCATAGGGATCTTGTGAGCAAACAACTTGTGGGAACAATAATCAACTAGCATGGGAGGGCAATACAAGCATAACTTCAAAACTTTAAGCACATAGAGAGGAAACTTGATATTATTGCAATTCCTACAAGCATATGTTCCTCCCTCATAATAATTTTCAGTAGCATCATGAATGAATTCAACAATATAACCAGCACTTAAAGCATTCTTTTCATGAACTACAAGCATAGAAAATTTACTACTCTCCACACAAGCAAAATTCTTCTCATGAATAATAGTGGGAGCAAACTCAACAAAATAACTATCATGTGATTGAAAATTAAGATCAAGATGACAAGTTTCATGATTATCATTATTATTTAAAGCATACGTGTCATCACAATAATCATCATAGATAGGAGGCATGCTTTCATCATAATAAATATGCTCATCAAAACTTGGGGGACAAAAAATATCATCTTCATCAAACATAGCTTCCCCAAGCTTGTGGCTTTGCATATCATTAGCATCATGGATATTCAAGGAATTCATACTAACAACATTGCAATCATGCTCATCATTCAAATATTTAGTGCCAAACATTTTATAGATTTCTTCTTCTAGCACTTGAGTACAATTTTTCCTTTCCATCATACTCACGAAAGATATTTAAAAGATGAAGCGTATGAGACAAACTCAATTCCATTTTTCATAGTTTTCTTTTATAAACTAAACTAGTGATAAAACAAGAAACTAAAAGACTCGATTGCAAGATCTAAAGATATACCTTCAAGCACTCACCTCCCCGGCAACGGTGCCAGAAAAGAGCTTGATGTCTACTACACAACCTTCTTCTTGTAGACGTTGTTGGGCCTCCAAGTGCAGAGGTTTGTAGGACAGTAGCAAATGTCCCTCAAGTGGATGACCTAAGGTTTATCAATCCGTAGGAGGCGTAGGATGAAGATGGTCACTCTCAAGCAACCCTGCAACCAAATAACAAAGAGTCTCTTGTGTCCCCAACACACCCAATACAATGGTAAATTGTATAGGTGCACTAGTTCGGCGAAGAGAGGGTGATACAAGTGGTATATGGATAGTAGATAAAGGTATTTGTAATCTGAAATTATAAAAACAGCAAGGTAATTAATGATAAAAATGAGCGTAAACGGTATTGCAATGTGCGGAAATAAGGCCTAGGGCTCATACTTTCACTAGTGTAAGTCCTCTCAACAATACTAACATAATTGGATCATAAAACTATCCCTCAACATGCAACAAAGAGTCACTCCAAAGTCACTAATAGCGGAGAATGAACGAAGAGATTATGGTAGGGTACGAAACCACCATAAAGTTATTCTTTCCAATCAATCCATTGGGCTATTCCTATAAGTGTCACAAACAACCCTAGAGTTCGTACTAGAATAACACCTTAAGATACAAATCAACCAAAACCCTAATGTCACCTAGATACTCCAATGTCACCTCAAGTATCCGTGGGTATGATTATACGATATGCATCACACAATCTCAGATTCATCTATTCAACCAACACAAAGGACCTCAAAGAGTGCCCCAAAGTTCTACCGGAGAATCACGACGAAAACGTGTGCCAACCCCTATGCATAGGTTCATGGGCGGAACCCGCAAGTTGGTCACCAAAACATACATCAAGTGAATCATGTGATATCCCATTGTCACCACAGATATCCACGGCAAGACATACATCAAGTGTTCTCAAATCTTTAAAGACTCAACCCGATAAGATAACTTCAAAGGGGAAACTCAATTCATTACAAGAGAGTAGAGGGGGAGAAAACATCATAGGATCCAACTATAATAGCAAAGCTCGCGATACATCAAGATCGTATCACCTCAAGAACACGAGAGAGAGAGAGAGATCAAACACATAGCTACTGGTACATACCCTCAGCCCCGAGGGAGAACTACTCCCTCCTCGTCATGGAGAGCACCGGGATGATGAAGATGGCCACCGGAGAAGGATTGCCCCCTCCGGCAGGGTGCCGGAACGGGTCTAGATTGGTTTTTGGTGGCTACGGAGGCTTCTGGCGGCGGAACTCCCGATCTATTCTTCGTTCTGGAAGTTTTAGGTTACGTAGGTATATATGGGTGCAGGAGGTACGTCGTAGGAGCTACGAGGGCCCCACGAGGCAGGGGGCGCCCTAGGGGCGGGCGCCCCCACCCTCGTGAGCACCTCCCGTATCTCCTGACATGGAGTCCAAGTCTATCTGGTGGCTTTCGTTCCAAAAATAACTTCTCCAGTTGATTTTGTTCCGTTTCGACTCCGTTTGATATTCATTTTCTTCGAAACACTGAAATAGGCATAAAACATCAAATCTGGGCTGGGCCTCCGGTTAATAGGTTAGTCCCAAAAGTAATATAAAAGTGGATAATAAAGCCCAATATTGCCCAAAACAGTAGATAATGTAGCATGGAGCAATCAAAAATTATAGATACGTTGGAGACGTATCAGCTTCCACTGCCGCGTCTTTCCCGGCTCCGCATCATCCCCTTCCTAGGCCTCGCCGTCATCCACCGCCCTGGTGCTCTCGGTGCGGCGTGGTCAACGTGGTCAAGGAACGGCTTCCATCAGACGTTGACTGTACGTGGAGAGGCTGACAGCTGGGTCCACGACGACAGCAAGGAAGTGCCTCCTTATTACGTGGAAAATAATGATTCCTCCACCTGACAGTAGGGACCCACCGAACGGGCCACCGTATTTCGCAAAAAAAAAACGTTTCCCCCCTGACTGATGGGACCCACCGGACGGGCCACCGTATTGTGCAAAAAAACGTTCCCCCCGCTGTCAGCTCGGACCCACCGGAAGTGCCTCCTTATTACGCACAAAAAAATGAATACTCCCCCTGCTGGTCGGGACCCACCTTGGTGGGAGGTTGACTTGTGGGCCTACTAAGTTAACGGGGACGGAGTGCTTTGTCAACTTAGTCAATATGAATGATTCTAGCTCCAGTGACCGTACGATGTCCATCCAACGGCCGTAGTGCTTCTTCAACCTCTGGTCTTCTTGCTCCAGCCGCCCAAAGCAGCGCCGGTCGTGGCGCATGCTCCTGCCTCCCGTGGCCAGCTGTGCTGCCGCGGAGGCCTCACCGCCCCCTACTATTCCCGGCGCTGGCCAGGCCCTGCGGGGACGGCAGCCCCACAACGCAGCCTAACCAGTGAACCCTCGTACTCCTCTCCGCGTGGGCTTCCACTGCCGCGTCTTCCCCGGCTCCGCGTCGTCCCCTTCCTAGGCCTCGTCGTCGTCCACCACCCTGGTGCTCTCGGCGCAGCGTGGTCAACATGGTCAAGGAACGGCTTCCATCGGACGTGGACTATACGTGGAGAGGCCAACAGCTAGGTCCACGGCCGCAGCAAGTAAGTGCCTCCTTATTACGTGCAAAATAAATATTCCTCCACTTGACAGCGGGGACCCACCGGACGGGCCACTGTATTTTGTGAAAAAAACGACCCCCCTGACTGGTGGGACCCACCAGCTACATCTTCGCATGCAAGGAAGTGCGTCCGGGCAAAAAAACGATTCGCCCCCCTGACTGCTGGGACCCACCGGCTACATCTTCGCATGCAAGGAAGTGCCTGACAGTCGGGACCCACCTGGTCGAAACATACATAGCGTTGTCATTCTGGTCGTGAACGTGTACGTACATAGTGGTCAATGTAGAGGCGCGCACGTGTCGTAATAGAGGTGCGCACGTAGCATGTACACGTACATACAGCGGCCAGTGTGCAAGAAGGAAAATACGGCCACTGATACGTCCATTTTGCATCATGCTTTTATATCGATATTTATTGCACTATTGGCTATTATTACACATCATGTCACAATACTTATGCCTATTCTCTCTTATTTTACAAGGTTCACATAAAGAGGGAGAATGTCGGCAGCTGGAATTCTTGGCTGGAAAAGGAGCAAATATTAGAGACCTATTCTGCACATCTCCAAAAGTCCTGAAACTTCACAGGAGCACGTTTCAGAATATATGTAAAATATTGAGCGCAAAAAGTACCAGAGGGGGGCCACCCACCAGCCACGAGGGTGGGGACGCGCCCTACCCCCTGGGCGCGCCCCTGCCTCGTGGGCCTCCTGGTGGCCCTCCGATGCCCATCTTCTGCTATATGAGGTCTTTCATCCGAGAAAAAATCATAAGAAAGCTTTCGGGACGAGACTCCTCCACCACGAGGAGGAACCTTGGTAGAACCAATCTAGGGCTCCGGTGGAGCTGTTCTGCCGGGTAAACCTCCCTCCGGGAGGGGGAAATCATCACCATCATCATCACCAACGATCCTCTCATCGGGAGGGGGTCAATCTCCATCAACATCTTCACCAGCACCATCTCATCTCAAACATTAGTTCATCTCTTGTATCCAATCTTTGTATCCAAACCTCAGATTGGTACCTGTGGGTTGCTAGTAGTGTTGATTACTCCTTGTAATTGATGCTAGTTGGTTTACTTGGTGGAAGATTATATGTTTAGATCCGTTATGCATATTAATACCCCTCTGATTATGAATATGAATATGCTTTGTGAGTAGTTACGTTTGTTCCTGAGGACATGGGAGAAGTCTTGCTATTAGTAGTCATGTGAATTTGGTATTCGTTCGATATTTTGATGAGATGTATGTTGTCATCCCTCTAGTGGTGTCATGTGAACGTCGACTACATGACATTTCACCATTGTTTGGGCCTAGAGGGAGGCATTGGGAAGTAATAAGTAGATGATGGGCTGCTAGAGTGACAGAAGCTTAAACCCTAGTTTATGCGTTGCTTCGTAAGGGGCTGATTTGGATCCATATGTTTCATGCTATGGTTAGGTTTACCTTAATACTTCTTTTGTAGTTGCGGATGCTTGCAATAGGAGTTAATCATAAGTGGGATACTTGTCCAAGTAAGTGCAGTACCCAAGCACCGATCCACCCACATATCAAATTATCAAAGTACTGAACGCGAATCATATGAACGTGATGAAAACTAGCTTGACGATAATTCACATGTGTCCTCGGGAGCGCTTTACTTCATATAAGAGTTTGTCCAGGCTTGTCCTTTGCTACAAAAAGGATTGGGCCATCTTGCTGCACCTTATTTACTTTTATTACTTGCTACTCATTACAAATTACCTTATCACAAAACTATCTGTTACCGATAATTTCAGTGCTGGCGGAGAATACCTTGCTGAAAACCGCTTATCATTTCCTTGTGCTCCTTGTTGGGTTCGACACTCTTACTTATCGAAAAGGCTACGATAGATCCCCTACACTTGTGGGTCATCAAGACTCTTTTCTGGCATCATTGCCGGGGAGTGAAGCGCCTTTGGTAGGTGGAATTTGGTAAGGAAAAATTTATATAGTGTGCTGAAATTTACTGTCACTTGTTACTATGGAAAGTAATCCTTTGAGCGGCTTGTTCGGGGTATCTTCACCCCGACCGGTAGAGCAAATAGTTGCTCCTCAACCTACTGGACCTACTAAAAATGAAAATGTTTACTTCGAAATTCCTTCGGGTATGATAGAGAAACTGCTGGCTAATCCTTTTGCAGGAGATGGAACATTGCATGCCGACTTACACTTAATCTATGTGGATGAAGTTTGTGGATTATTTAAGCTTGCAGGTATGCCCGATGATGTTATCAAGAAGTAGGTCTTCCCTTTATCTTTGAAGGGAGATGCATTGACATGGTATAGGCTATGTGATGATATGGGATCATGAGACTACAAACGGTTGAAATTGGAATTACATCAGAAGTTTTATCCTATGCATCGTAATTATATATATAATTTTTGGCCTCGCGAAGGAGAAAGCATTGCTCAAGCTTGGGGGAGGCTTAAGTCAATGTTATATTCATGCCCCAATCATGAGCTCTCAAGAGAAATGATTATTCAAAACTTTTATGCTCGGCTTTCTGACAACAATCGCTCCATGCTCGATACTTCTTGTACTGGTTCCTTTATGATGAAGACTATTTAATTCAAATGGAATTTATTGGAGAGAATTAAACACAACTCTTAAGATTGGGATCTCAACGAAGGTAAGGAGTCAGGTATAACACCTAAGTTTGATTGTGTTAAATCTTTTATGGATACCGATGTTTTCCGTAAATTTAGCACTAAATATGGAATTGACTCTGAGATAGTAGCTTCTTTCTGTGAATCTTTTGCTACTCATGTTGATCTCCCTAAGGAGAAGTGGTTTAAATATAATCCTCCCATTGAAACAAAAGTAGTTGTACCTATTAAAGTTGAAGAAAAGACTATCACTTATAATGATCCTATTGTTCCTACTACTTATGTTGAGAAACCACCTTTCCCTGTTAGAATAAAGGATCATGCTAAAGCTTCAACTGTAGTTCGTAAAAGTAATATTAGAACTTATGCACCCCCCGAGCAAGTTAAAGTTGAACCTAATATTGCTATTGTTAAAGATCTCTTGGCAGATAATATTGATGGGCATGTTATTAACTTTTGTGATGAGACTGCTAGAATTGCTAAACCTGGTGCTAAAGATAAACATAGACCTGTGGTAGGCATGCATGTTATTTCTGTTAAAATAGGAGATCATTGTTATCATGGCTTGTGTGATATGGGTGCTAGTGCTAGTGCAATACCTATTTCCTTATACAAAGAAATTATGCATGATATTGCACCAGCTGAGATAGAAGATATCGATGTTACCATTAAGCTTGCTAATAGAGATACTATTTCACCAATTGGGATTGTTAGAGACGTTGAAGTCTTGTTTTGGAAGGCTAAATATCCTATTGATTTCCTTGTTCTTGGTTCCCCTTAAGATAGCTTTTGTCCCATTATATTTGGTATACCCTTCTTGAATACTGTTAATGCTAAGATAGATTGCAAGAAGGATGTTGTTACTATTGGTTTGGATGATATGTCTCATGAGTTTAATTTTTCTAAATTTCGTAGAAAACCCTGTGATGAAGAATTGCCTAATAAAGTTGCTGTGCCTCCTAATGATTCTTTAGAACAATATTTTCTAGACCATGAGAATGATATGTTTATGAATGAAAGAAGGGAAATAGATGAAGTATTCTTTAAACAAGGACCCATTCTGAAACACAATTTGCCTATTGAAATCCTAGGGGATCCTCCTCCACCCAAGGGTGATCCTGTGTTTGAGCTTAAACCTTTACCTGATACTCTTAAATATGCTTATCTTGATGAAAAGAAGATATATCATGTTATTATTAGTGCTAACCTTTCAGAGAAGGAGGAAGAAAAATTATTGAAAACTCTGAAGAAGCACTGAGTTGCTATTGGATATACTCTTGATGATCTTAAAGGCATTAGTCCCACTCTATGTCAACACAAAATAAATTTGGAGAAAGACGCCAAACCAGTTATTGATCACCAACGACGGCTGAATCCTAAGATGAAAGAATTGGTAAGAAAGGAAATATTAAAGCTCCTTGAGGCAGGTATAATTTATCCCGTTGCTGATAGTCAGTGGGTAAGTCCTGTCCATTGTGTCCCTAAGAAGGGAGGTATCACTGTCGTTCCTAATGATAAAGACGAATTGATCCCACAAAGAATTATTACAGGTTATAGGATGGTAATTGATTTTCTCAAATTAAATAAGGCTACTAAAAAGATCATTACCCCTTACCTTTTATTGATCAAATGCTGGAAAGATTATCCAAACATACACATTTTTGCTTTCTAGATGGTTACTCTGGTTTCTCTCAAATACCTATGTCAGCTAATGATCAAGCAAAGACCACTTTTACTTGCCCTTTCAGTACTTTTGCTTATAGATGTATGCCTTTTGGTTTATGTAATGCACCTTCTACCTTTCAAAGATGCATGATGGCTATATTTTCTGACTTTTGTGAAAAGATATGTGAGGTTTTCATGGACGATTTCTCCATTTATGGATCCTCTTTTGATGATTGCTTGAGCAACCTTGATCGAGTTTTGCAGAGATGTGAAGAAACTAACCTTGTCTTGAATTGGGAGAAGTGCCACTTTATGGTTAATGAAGGTATTGTCTTGGGGCATAAAATTTCTGAAAGAGGTATTGAAGTTGACAAAGCTAAGGTTGATGCTATTGAAAAGATGTCGTGTCCCAAGGACATCAAAGGTATAAGAAGTTTCCTTGGTCATGCCGGTTTTTATAGGAGGTTCATCAAGGACTTCTCAAAAATTTCTAGGCCTCTGACTAACCTATTACAAAAAGATATTCCTTTTGTCTTTGATGATGATTGTGTAGAAGCATTTGAAATACTTAAGAAAGCCTTGATTTCTGCACCTATTGTTCAGCCACCTGGTTGGAATTTACCCTTTGAAACCATGTGTGATGCTAGTGATTATGCTGTAGGTGTTGTTCTAGGGCAAAGAGTTGATAAGAAATTAAATGTTATCCAATAAGCTAGTAAAACTCTAGACAATGCCCAGAGAAATTATGCTACCACTGAAAAGGAATTCTTAGCAATTGTATTTGCTTGTGATAAGTTCAGACCTTATATTGTTGATTCTAAAGTAACTATTCACACTGATCATGATGCTATTAAATACCTTATGGAAAAGAAAGATGCTAAACCTAGACTTATTAGATGGGTTCTCCTGCTACACGAATTTGATTTGCATATTATTGATAGAAAGGGAGCTGAGAACCCCGTTGCAGACAACTTGTCTAGGTTAGAAAATGTTCTTGATGACCCACTACCTATTGATGATAGCTTTCCTGATGAACAATTAAATGTCATAAATGCTTCTTGTACTGCTCCATGGTATGCTGATTATGCTAATTACATTGTTGCTAAATTTATACCACCTAGTTTCACATACCAGCAAAAGAAAAAGTTCTTCTATGATTTAAGGCATTACTTCTTGGATGACCCCCACCTTTATAAAGAAGGAGTAGATGGTATTATTAGATGTTGTGTACCTGAGCATGAACAGGAATAGATCATCTGCAAGTGTCACTCCAAGTCTTATGGAGGACACCATGCTGGAGATAGAACTGCACATAAGGTATTGCAATCCGGTTTTTATTGGCCTACTCTCTTCAAGGATGCCCGTAAGTTTGTCTTGTCTTGTGATGAATGTCAAAGAATTGGTAATATTAGTAGACATCAAGAAATGCCTATGAATTATTCACTTGTTATTGAACCATTTGATGTTTGGGGCTTTGATTATATGGGACCTTTTCCTTCCTCTAACGGGTATACACATATTTTAGTCGCTGTTGATTACATTACTAAGTGGGTAGAAGCTATTCCAACTAGTAGTGCTAATCATTACACCTCTATTAAGATGCTTAAAGAAGTTATTTTCCCAAGGTTTGGAGTCCCTAGATATTTAATGACTGATGGTGGTTCACACTTTATTCATGGTGCCTTTCGTAAAATGCTCGCTAAGTATGATGTTAATCATAGAATTGCATCTCCTTATCACCCACAGTCTAGTGGTCAAGTAGAATTAAGTAATAGAGAGCTCAAATTAATTTTGCAAAAGACTGTTAATAGATCTAGAAAGAATTGGTCCAAGAAACTTGATGATCCATTATGGGCTTATAGAACTGCATATAAAAATCCTATGGGTATGTCTCCGTATAAAATGGTTTATGGAAAAGCATGTCATTTACCTCTTGAGCTAGAACATAAGGCATATTGGGCCTTTAAAGAGCTCAACTATGATTTCAAACTTGCCGGTGAGAAGAGGTTATTTGACATTAGCTCACTTGATGAATGGAGAACCCAAGCCTACGAAAATGCCAAGCTGTTTAAAGAAAATGTTAAAAGATGGCATGATAAAAGGATACAAAAGCGTGAGTTTAATGTAGGTGATTATGTATTGCTATAGAACTCTCGTTTAAGATTTTTTGCAGGAAAACTTCTCTCTAAATGGGAAGGCCCTTACGTTATCGAGGAGGTCTGTCGTTCCGGTGCCATAAAAATCAACAACTTTGAAGGCACTAATCCGAGGGTGGTGAACGGTCAAAGAATCAAACATTATATCTCAGGTAATCCTATAAATGTTGAAACTAATATTATCGAAACCGTAACCCTGGAGGAATACATAAGGGACACTTTCCAGAACGTTTCAGACCCCGAAAAGGAATAGGTATGTGGTACAGTAAGTAAACCGACTTCAAAACAGTTTTAATGGCAATATTTCTCCGTTTTGGAATATATAAAAAATAGGAAAATAAGAAGCAGACCGGAAAGGACACGGGGCTTCCACGAGGGTGGAGGGCGCGCCCTACCCCCTAGGCGCGCCCCCTGCCTCGTGGGCACCTCGTGTGCTCTCCGGACTCCGTTTTCTTGCACGATACTTCTTTTGGTCGGTAAAAATTCATTATATAATCCCTCGAAGGTTTTGACCACCGTATCACGCAAATATCTCTTGTCTTTGTTCCGAGCTGTTTTTTGACAGATCTAGGTCGTCATGTCGTCTTCAAGTGCCCCCAAGGAGAAGTTCTTCGAGAAGGTGATCAACCCCTACCTCGCGGAGATGCTGCAACACCCTCAAACCATTGAGATGCGTGAGGGGTTGTTGCACATCCGCGATGTTAAGGGACCAAGGAGGACCAGAAGCACGGAGGCAAGGCTCGAGGCATTGGAGCAACAAGTTTTCAAGTGTCAGGAGATGGTGGAGCGTGGACTCGACTCCAATCACATTATGATCATGGAGTTTACCAACACCCACAAGCTGGACGTCAAGGACATTGGGGAGGCCATCTTCAAGCTTCATGAGAAAATCGAGCACCTCCAAGCCCAGATCTATGACCTGCAAAATCAAGACTGTGAGTATGAATATAGATTCAAGAGGATGAGTTTGGCTGCAGATTTGAGGATTCAGGAGACTCGATCATCCTTCTATGATGGTGAGCCTATGCCTTGGAAGAGGGACGACAAGCCTACATCATCAATAACTCCACCTTGTTCACCAACAAATAAGAACTGAGTATTTGGTATGGGCACTCCCCTTGGCAACTGCCAAGCTTGGGGGAGTGCCCCGCTATCGTATCACCATCACTTTTATCTCTACCACTTTTCTTAGTTCGATCCTTTTGATAATATCTTGATCTAGTAGAATATACTTTTAGTATGATCTAGTTGTGAGTTTTGCTTTATGATCCTTCTATGTAATCGAGTCCATGAGCTATGTATAATAAAGACTAGTGTTGAGTCAAGGGCTTGATTATTTTGCTATGATCTTGAGGGAATTAAATAAAATAAAAGAGAAGAAATAAAAAGAAATAAAGAGATCATATGGATCTTATGGAGAGTAATGAGCTCACATATAAAGAGTATGATGAATAAAAGTTGTTGAGAGTTGACAAACATAGTTTTGGTCATCGTTGCAATTAATAGGAAGTAATGAAGAAAGAGAGGTTCACATATAAACATACTATCTTGGACATCTTTTATGATTGTGAGCACTCATTAAAGTATGACATGGTAAGAGTTGACGTTGGACAAGGAAGACAACGTAATGGGTTATGTTTTCTTACATCTGAGATAAATTATATTGTCATGGATCACCCAACATGTTGAGCTTGCCTTTCCCTCTCATGCTAGCCAATTTCTTTGCACCAAGTAGAAATACTACTTGTGCTTCCAAATATCCTTAAAACCCAGTTTTGCCATGAGAGTCCACCATACCTACCTATGGATTGAGTAAGATCCTTCAAGTAAGTTGTCATCGGCGCATGCAATAAAAATTGCCTTCTAAATATGTATGATTTATTAATGTGGAGAAAATAAGCTTTATACGATCTTGTGATGTGGAAGAAATAAAAGCGACGGACTGCATAATAAAGGTCCATATCACAAGTGGCAATATAAAGTGACGTTCTTTTGCATTAAGATTTTGTGCATCCAACCATAAAAGCGCATGACAACCTCTGCTTCCCTCTGTGAAGGGCCTATCTTTTACTTTTATCTTCCACCTTATATAAGATTCATGGTGATCTTCCTCTTTCCTTTTTCATTTTATCCTTTGGCAAGCACAATGTGTTGGAAAGATCCAGATATATATGGCTAATCGGATGTGAGTTTTCATGAACTATTATGGTTGACATTACCCTTGAGGTAAAAGGTTGGGAGGCAAAACCATAAGCCCCTATCTTTCTCTATGTCCGATTAAAACTCCATACCCATAAATATTGCGTGAGTGTTAGCAATTGTGAAAGACTAAATGATAGTTGAGTATGTGGACTTGCTGAAAAGCTCTTATATTGACTCTTTCCTATGTTATGATAAATTGCAATTGCCTCAATGACTGAGATTAGAGTTTGTTGGTTCTCAACGAAGTTTATAATTCATACTTGAAATTGTGATTGAATTGTTACTTTAGCATAATAGATCATATGACAATATATATATATATATATGTTGCTGTTCTAAGAATGATCATGATGCCCTCATGTCCGTATTTTATTTTTATCGACACCTCTATCTCTAAACATGTGGACATATTTTTCGATTTCAGCTTTTGCTTGAGGACAAGCGAGGTCTAAGCTTGGGGGAGTTGATACGTCCATTTTGCATCATGCTTTTATATCGATATTTATTGCATTATGGACTGTTATTGCACATTATGTCACAATATGTATTCCTATTCTCTCTTATTTTACAAGGTTCACAAAAAGAGGCAGAATGCCGGCAGCTGGAATTCTGGGCTGGAAAAGGAGCAAATATTAGAGACCTATTCTGCACAAAGTCCTGAAACTTCAAGGGAGCACGTTTCAGAATATATAAAAAATATTGAGCGCAAGAAGTACCAGAGGGGGGCCACCCACCAGCCACGAGGGTGGGGGGCACGCCCTACCCCCTGGGCGCGCCCCCTACCTCGTGGGCCCCCTGGTGGCCCTCCGATGCCCATCTTCTGCTATATGAGGTCTTTCGTCCGAGAAAAAAATCATAAGAAAGCTTTCGGGACGAGACTCTGCGCCACGAGGCGGAACCTTGGCGGAACCAATCTAGGGCTCCGACGGAGCTGTTCTGCCAGGGGAACTTCCCTCCGGGAGGGGGAAGTCATCACCATCGTCATCACCAATGATCCTCTCATCAGGAGGGGGTCAATCTCCATCAACATCTTCACCAGCACCATCTCATCTCAAACCCTAGTTCATCTCTTGTATCCAAACCTCAGCTTGGTACATGTGGGTTGCTGGTAGTGTTGATTACTCCTTGTAGTTGATGCTAGTTGTTTTACTTGGTGGAAGATTATATGTTCAGATCCATTATGCATATTAATACCCCTCCGATTATGAACATGAATATGCTTTGTGAGTAGTTATGTTTGTTCCTGAGGACATGGGAGAAGTCTTGCTATTAGTAGTCATGTGAATTTGGTATTCGTTCGATATTTTGATGAGATGTATGTTGTCATACCTCTAGTGGTGTCATGTGAACATCGACTACATGACACTTCACCATTGTTTGGGCCTAGAGGGAGGCATTGGGAAGTAATAAGTAGATGATGGGTTGCTAGAGTGACAGAAGCTTAAACCCTAGTTTATGCATTGCTTCGTAAGGGGCTGATTTGGATCCATATGTTTCATGCTATGGTTAGGTTTACCTTAATACTTCTTTTGTAGTTGCGGATGCTTGCAATAGGAGTTAATCATAAGTGGGATGCTTGTCCAAGTAAGGGTAGTACCCAAGCACCGATCCACCCACATATCGAATTATCAAAGTACCGAACGCGAATCATATGAACGTGATGAAAACTAGCTTGACGATAATTCACATGTGTCCTCGGGAGCGCTTTACTTCATATAAGAGTTTGTCCAGGATTGTCCTTAGCTACAAAAAGGATTGGGCCATCTTGCTGCGCCTTATTTACTTTTATTACTTGCCACTCGTTACAAATTACCTTATCACAAAACTATTTGTTACCGATAATTTCAGTGCTTGCAGAGAATACCTTGCTGAAAACCGCTTATCATTTCCTTCTGCTCCTCGTTGGGTTCGACATTCTTACTTATCGAAAAGGCTACGATAGATCCCCTACACTTGTGGGTCATCAGCCACGTACGTACATACGGGCAGGGTCTCGAACGCCTACTCGCGCATACGTACGGCCAGGGCTCGTGTACATGGTTGGGTCAGAATGGAGAAACTGCATAGTCGTCATGTTCATGGGGAGCCAACCGGCTGGGTCAGAACAGAATGCGTCGTCGTGTTCATCGGGAGGGCTTGGACGGAACTGCCAATGGAAACGAGGCCTGGTTTACCGCAGAACGGAGGAAACGGCCTTGTGTTCGACCGACCATGTTCGAAACAGGATCCTGTTCATCGGGAGGGGTCTGGCGTACCGCAAAATGGAGGAAATGGACCTCCTATGGTCGAAACGGGGGTCCTGTTGATCAGGAGGGGTGTGGTGTACCGCAAAACGGAGGAAACGGACTTGTGTTGGAGCGCTACGGTCGAAACGGGGGTCCTGTTCATCGGGAGGGGTGCGGCGTACCGCAAAACAGGACTCCACGAGATACTGTTCATCTCCACCATCGACCCCCTCCCGCTTCCACGGGCTACTGTTCATCCACCGTCGACCTCCTCCAGACTCCACCTGCGACTGTTCATCCACGGGCTCCTGTTCATCCAGCCTCCACCGCACGCTACTCCACCAGCTACTGTTCAACCAGCCCTCTCCACGGGCTCCTGTTCAACCACCCCTCCACGGGCTACTGTTCATCCAGCCCTCCACCGTCTACTGTTCATCCAGCCCTCCACGGGGTGGTCCTGTTCATCCTGCCCTCCACGGGGTCCTGTTCATCCAGCCCCAACCGGCTCGATCGATCGGGGTCCTGTTCATCCAGAGGCAACACCACGGGGTCCTGTTCATCCACCCCCACTGGGAACTGTTCATCCAAACCCCCCAACAACGCTCACTGTTCATCCAGAGGCAACACCACGGGGTCCTGTTCATCCACCCCCACCGGGAACTGTTCATCCAAACCCCCCTCCCTAGCAATGCTCACTGTTCATCCAGAGGCAACAACGATCGGCTTAAGTTAGCAGCAGTAGCGAAGGAATCGCTCGATCAGGTTCAGTTAACAGCCATTGATCGGCCGCTCGGGTTCAGTAACGTGTAGCCTATAGTGCAATCACTCGTGTTCAGTTAGAGCCCAATGCCTCACTTGGGTTCAGTTAGACCCCAACGCCTTGCTCGGGTTCAGTTAGAGCCCAACGCCTCGCACCCACATGTGTGCGTGTACAAGAGAAACGCGCATCGCTCGGCCCCGACCACCCACTGTAACCGGGAACACCCTGATATTTTCCTCACCCTCGCTTCTACCACGGTTTTTTCCGTCATGGACGGCCCAAAGAATGTCATGCAGCTGCGTCTCCAGCCCGCCCAGGACGAAAAGCCCATTTTCTGTCATGATTTTTTGTCATAGAAGTAGGACCCCACCACATCTATGATGATACCGTGTTTTGTCACAGTTATTGTCATAGAAGTGTCATAAGTATGACAGGAAAAAAATTCGTTCGGCCCAAAATGTCACGGATGTGTCTTCTTTTTAGTGCACACTCCCCCTCCCCCGAGCACATAATTCATCCCCATCAAAGGCTATATGGCGACCACTCTCGCTTGTGCTTCTCTGCACCCCAGCATGCACAACACCTCAACCTTCAAAGAGGGCATCAAGGAGATCAAAGACGGCGACCACACTGCACTAGAGAATGCGGGGCCATTTGGAAGCAGGATGATGTGACGACGGCTGACTGAATCCTCCCCCCTCTCTCCCGCACAAAATTACCAGTCCCTCTCTCTCCTGCACAAAATTAGCAATCCCTCAACCCACGAGATCCTTCCCCTCTCGTCCATGTTTTTCCAGCTCTCTCATCAAACCTGTTGTCTCCTCCTTCCACGTCTACAGAATCCGGATGCACACACATCTCACGTATATTACATGTCTCCATCTATCTCACAGACCTAACTTCTTTCTCTCTCTCTCTCTCTCTCTCTCTTATTAGGTTTGTCTCCTACTCTCTTGTCCACATACACACAATCTTTACCGCCCTATCTGCTCCATCTTCGCAAGCTCTCTCTACACATTTCATTCACACATTGGGATGTGTTCAAAATGTTGCTTTTATAATGGATGATGTAGAGTTATGGTTGGTTTTGTTGCATCCTACAAAGTAATAACTATGAAATGCATTTAGATTCCCATTCGATTGGGATTATGTGAGTTTGAGCATATTGTGAAGTACTATAGATCTCGTATAAATCTTGGAATTCAACAATGATTGTAACTATTGAATTGTATAGACCATTACATTCGAAGTCAGTAGCCTAATATATTTATTTCACAATTACAACAAATGATTAATTCACTACAAACTAAGAAAACAAATGTGTACTCCCTCCGTTTTTATTTAAGTCTGCGTATTAGCATTGGTCAAAGTCAAGTTTTGTAAACTCTCAGAAAGTTTATAACAAAAAATATTAACATATACAATAACAAATAAATACCATTAGATTCATTATTGAATGTACTTTCACATCATAGAAATTTGTTATGGTAAATATTTATATTTTTCTATTAACTTGGTCAAACTTTAGGAAGTTTAACTTTGGTCAAACCTAATATGCAGAGTTAATAAAATTGGACAACACGCTAGTTGCTTAGCCCAATCACCCAACACGCCACACGGGGAGTTCAGTGTCACAAAATTTTGAGGTCGGCAGAAAAATCTCCCGCGACCCAGATTCGAGAAGTGCGAAGTTACCATCATAGCCTTCGGAATAGGTCTACGGATGACGCTTGGTAGGGGGCTGTTTTCATAACTTCAGGTTCACCCTACCCAGGCAACCCCACCCCAACACCCAGAGTAGTACACCTGAATACTCCCCATTTTCTATCCCCACAGCAAAATAGACTTCTCCACGGCACCGCAACCTTCGTGCTCCTCCCCTTCTCCATTGGCGCACTCGTCCACTGCAGTGCATCTTCCTCATCGACGAACTCGTACACTACACTGGAGCCAATCCACCGTCATCGTCGTACACGGAGCCTCTTCCCCGACACCGTCTTCCACGGTCTCAGATCTGCTTCACGGAAGCCGACGCCAAGCACAGAAGCACCACCGTCGTGGACAATGAACTGACTCCCATTGCTGACCATGATGCACAGAGGCCGCCGCGACCATCGTTCTCCTCCTCGATTGGTAATGTGTGTATTGAATCACTTAGCAGTACATGTGCACTTCCAATTTTGTTCATACATACCCTTCAAATTTCCTGGTTGCTATTGTTCCCGTAAAATTAACTGGTTATAGCCTCCATTGTCCGACAGAATATCAGCTTGTAATTGTGCGTCGCTCCTGTATCGCGCTGTGCTTGGGTAGGTTCTTCATCTACAACCAGTAGTGTGGCAAATGATGGAATGTTTTTTAGAGCTAGCATGCGTTGTACGGAACATCAAGAGGCATTTGTATGAGTAGTTTATCTTGTAGGAGAAAAGGATGAATGAGGGAAGGCCTTATTTGCAAATCTGGAGAGGGGTGTGGGTATCTTTCTGCAAAATTGCCATAGTTTCCTTCCTATCCGTCGGATATAAATCAGACGGCCTATATTGTAGGATGGAAGGCACACCATCATCACCAACTCTATTTTTTAAAAGAAAAAAAGAGTAGACAAGTAGAGAAGTAGAGATAAATATTAAATGTAAAATAAATATAACAGTAGAGAAGAGAGTAGAGATAAATATTAAATATAAAATAAATATAACAGTAGAAAAGAGAGTAGAGATAGCAGGGACGTCGGGAAAGTGAAAGTGCGTTATATCGACTAGAGGGGGGGTGAATAGGCGATTTTTATGAAAGTCTTCAAAACGTGAGAGTTATGAAGACAGACAGTGAAGATTAGCCTATTACTATGCAGCGAAAGTTAGATTACACTAGGCCAGTCATGGTCATGTATTCAATAGAGTGAAAGCGCGGTGACAAACAGCTTCAGTGTAATAAGGATCAGGTAGGAAGAAGTTATGAAGCCAAACAGATCATATATTCATGTTGTGAAGAAAAAAGATAAAGCAAGCATGCAATGGCTTCACAATGAATAACTGTAAGTAAAAGGAAGTGAAGATGAAACCAGTGACATGTTGAAGACAATGATTTGTTGGACCAGTTCCAGTTGCTGTGACAACTGTACGTCTGGTTGGAGCGGATAGGTATTTAAACCAAAGGACACACAGTCCCGGACACCCAGTCAAGGACACTTAGTCCAAGACACCCAGTCCTCACCGTTTTCTCCTTGAGCTAAGGTCACACAGACCTCGCCCAATCACTCTGGTAAGTCTTCAAGGTAGACTCCCAAACCTTCACAGACTTCGTTCACTGGCAATCCACAATTTCTCTTGGATGCTCTGAACGCGACGCCTAACCGTCTGGAGGATGCACAGTCCTCAAGTGTAATAAGTCTTCAGATCACACAGACACGAAGACTTAAGTGATGCCCAATTTACTTTGGCTCTGGGTGGTTAGGGCTTTTCTCCTCACTAGGAATTTTTCTTTCAAAGGCTTCGAGGTGGGTTGCTCTCAAACGACAAAAGCCGTGCACTGAAATCTGAGCAGCCAACCGTTTATGGTTGTGGGGGTGGGCTATTTATAGCCACTTGGCAACCCGACCTGATTTGTCCGAAATGACCCTGGGTCACTAAGGAACTGACACGTGTACCAACGGTCAAATTTTGAACTCACAAGGCAACTATACTTGGACTACAAGTAAAGCTGACTTGTCCGACTCTGGACAAGATTTTCTCTCATAGGCTTCGCTCGAAGACCTAGGATTTGAATTAGGCATCACTTCAGTCATTCTGACTGGTTCTCTTGGACCCCACTTAACAGTACGATGGTTCCTACGACACAACATAAATGAAATGAAACTACGAAGGATCTAAGTCTTCGAGTTCCATAAGCTTCATAGGGAGTCTTCTCATGTCATTGTCTTCAATATGAATATCTTCATAAGCCACCATTGTCTTCAATGTCTTCGTACATTTTTAGGGGTCATCTCTGGTAGTAAAACCGAATCAATGAGGGACTTCTACCTGTGTTTTCCTGCAATTCTCACAAACACATTAGTCCCTCAACTAGGTTTGTCGTCAATACTCCAAAACCAATTAGGGGTGGCACTAGATGCACTTACAATCTCCCCCTTTTTGGTGATTGATGACAAACTAGTTGAAGTTTTCAACGGGGAACATAATTTGTGAAATTGTAAAGGAATTGTCTTCATAAGTTGCAAGGGCTCCCCCTGAAGATGTGCATATAAGTAATTTGCTTCTTGAATGCAAATGCACATGGCAGGTTGTACTTGTGGAGATCCACTTCAACTTATGATGACAATCCACTATGCATTTGAAAGTATATGAAGATAATGATATGCATAATGGAAAATGGACGTCTGCAGAATGAGCTTAGTGCGGAATTTATCGTCGCACATGCGGACTTTATCTTCGCAAAACGGAGTGACAAACAGGTAGCAGACGACCATCAAGGCTAAGTGTTACAACTCAATGAAGCAAATATAGCAAAAACGGGAGTTGTAAGCACGAAGCAAAATGTAGCAAAAATATGAAGGCACCCGCCCATAGTGACCCGCTTGAAGACTATAACCATCATATGCTTCTCCCCCTTTTGTCAGTGATGACCAACAAGGTTTGAAGACATAGAGGTTTCTACGCGTTCCCAGGCGCAGCAGGGTCGGTGGAGTTGTTTGGCGGCGGTGCAGACGAGCTTGGTGCAGATTCGATGCGCGTTGAAGCAGGTGGAGATGATGTTGCGTCGTCTTCTTCTTCGATAATCCGGGCAGACACGGTGGCAGCAGAAGAAGAGAACTCTGACTCTTCAAGTGATGGTGTGCTGCGCATCACCGCTCTTCTTGGAGGCGTGGAGTCAAATTTGAAGTGCTCTGTGAAGCCATCCTCGTGCAGTTCAGCTTCAGGGCACATCATGGTGAGGCCCTTCCAAGTGCGGCGACAGGTTTCGTGTGTGACAAATGCATTCTTGGTCGCCAGATTTCTGATGCGATTGACGTCTTGCATGATGCTTCTCATCTGCCTCTTGAGCCAGTCGTGATGCCTATCTTGCTTTTGGTGAAGAGCCACAAGAAGCTCTCGGTCATTGAGTGCACGAGCGCGCTTCTTGGGTCTCTGTGCAGCTGTGCTGTTGGTGGCTTCAGTTGATGCAGGGGCACGTGTGGTGCCAGCCATTGGATACACTCGGGAGAGAGCTTCAACACCTTCAATATTTTGAGTGAAGCTCTGGTGTTCTGCATTCTGAAGACTTAGTGGTTGCTTGGCAGGCTCTGGATATATTGCTTCAGCAGATGTGTCCACATCTGGCAAAAATATCCTATGATTGTGGGCTGAGGGTTGATAGGAGATTGCAGAGTGAAGCTTCATCAGCCTCATAACCCAAGGAGCAGAGAACTTTAATCCAAACAGTTCTGAAGCAGACGCTGCAAATTGACGGATGAAGAGATCCTGTGCATTGAAGCATTTGCCGTGAAGAATGCAGAAGATGAGAGTCTTCATTGTGCCATCAATCGTTGCATATCGAGAGTGTCCCTTGACTGGCCAGAGAGTCCGCCTTATGATGTGATATATTGTTCTGGGCAGGTACTCTAAGTCTTCAACGAAGAACCTAGTTGGATAGGGTGCATTTGGAGGCAATGGCTTCATCATTGAGAGCATCTGACTCATATCTGGCTCAGGACGCTGAAATATGCTCTCAATTGCTTCAGCATGGAGTTGGCACCCTTCTTCAAAGAATTCGCCAGGAGTGGGAAGGCCGGTAAGCTCAATTAGGTCGAAAGCATTGGCTTCATGATGGATATTGCCTGTCATCCACTCCAGGATCCATGTCTTCGGATCTCTGTTATAGCCTTTGATATGCAAAGTGGCATAGAACTGGAGCAGAAGCTCTTCGTTCCAGTGCTCTTCATCAGTGATAAACGGCAGCAAACCCACTTGCTTGAAGCAATCCAGTGCTTCTTCCAGACCAGGCAGACCAGCAACAACTTCAACCTCAAGGCGCTTGTGAGGAAAGATGCGGCCTTGGTTGTATAAGATGCATGAATAATAGCTGCGCTGTTGATGGCTCCAGAACCTATCTGATACAATGCGTTCCCTTGAATAAGGGTTCTTGGAGCAGTCGAAAAACGTGTTATCTGCCCTGAAGCCGTTGATGTTGAAGGAACCAGGAGCTGATGCAGGACCTGGGAACCTTGGTAGTCGCGGGACCGGCTTCTGGACCTATGGCCTGTGCGCAATATGATAGTTGAATTGTGGTCCGGCAGCAGACTCAGGCACAGAATGTTCAGGAGCAGTAGCTTCGGTGTCTTCGAAAGCTGTTGTTGGGGAGGGCTCCACATTTGCTTCGGCGTTGTTTGTGGCAGCCTCAACATTTTCAGCTTCAGGCACGTTCTCCTTGAGAACTGCTTCTTGTTGGTGCGGGGGAGTTGGAGCTTGTGGTATTTCTGCTTGCTCTTCGGTGGATGCAGCCGGAATGTCTTCAGCCTGAGCCCTTGGCCCTTTGCGAAACCTACGGAATGTAGGCGTCGGTGGAGTGGCAGTGGGTTGGGGCTCATTATCTTCCTCCTGTGGGCGATCTGCCCACGATGCATCTTGTGTGATTGGCGTCAATGGACGACCAATACTGATCAGTTCGCTTGACTCACGCTGAGGAAGGGCTGCATCACCTTGCACATTGTCTTGGGGACCAATGTCTTCAGCAGCATTGGGGTCGGCTGCTGGAATGTCTTCAGCATGCGGAGCCTCTGTGAAGGCAGGTTCATGCACAGTCAACTGACGATCTGCGTCAGGATAGCGGACGGAGAGGGGTTCAACTATCAAGGGCTCTGTGGGAGCAGCCCGAGATTTCTTGGTCTTGCGCTTCTTGATGGTGGGTTCAGAAGGAGAGGCTTCAGAGTGTTTTCTCTTTTTAGCTTCAGCCTCTGCAATCCGTGTCTTCTTGAGCTGTGAGGCGGTTGATTGACTTTTTGGCTTCGAGCCAGTCGTTGCAGCGGGGAAGACAATCGGAGCAGTTTCTGTCCTTGGCGCTTCAGGTTCAGGCACAGCAGCCTTCTTTTTCTTCTTCGCGGCCATCCTGGGGTCAATGCCAGGATGCCCAAGTGCCTTGCGCTTTTCTGCCTCATTGTAGGCCTGCACGCAGCAATCAGCCAAAGTCTTCATGCGTTCTCGCGAGCCTTGAGCTTCGGCACGCGTCTTCAGGAAGTTCTCTTTCAGCTCGTGCAACATGATCTTGAAGTTTTTCACTTCTTGCACACTGAGCTTGGCCACGTGCTTTTTGAACTGAGCCTTTTCATAATCAATTTTCTGCTTCAGTTCTACAATGCGCTGGGCTATTGCAAGTTCTGAAGCTATTGCGCCTTGAAAAGCAACACTGAGGCCTATGGGCAGCTGCAGATCGTTGAAGCTGATGTCCAGCGAGGCAAACCATTCATCGATGAAATTGTGGATGATGGTGACATCAAACAGAGGCAGATTGTTGAAGATTTCAGCCTCCTCCTTGCTCTTGATGAGCTGCTCGAGAGCGTCATCTCCAAGATCCTCATCGCTTGAGAGATCAATGGTTTCGCAGCGCAGAATATCAGCAGCTGTAAGCTCTTTGCCTGTGTGTGGCTGAGGCTTCTTGGCTTCTTGAGGCTTGGACACTCGTGATAAGCCTTCAGACTGCACACTGGCTTCAGGAGGTGCAGTTGCCAATGGTTTCACTCTTGAGATTTTGGGAGAAGCGGTTGGTTTTGAAGCTTTTGGCTTCTTCTGCTTTGGCTTCGGCGCAGCAGGGGCGTAATCTGACTCAGTATCTGCTGGAGGGTCATTCACAGCAGTCCCTTGGACTAGGATGCGAGTGATGAGGCCTGCAAGATTGGCATACGGCCCGATGATATTGGGATCGGCGTCGCGTGTGCCATCTGCCCTTGGTGAGGAGGGACCAGGGTTGAAGTCAAGCCCAAATTTCTTCTTATTTGTCTTCGCTGACTGTTGTGCAAACTGAAAGTTGCGCTTGAAGAGATTATCATCGCGGCACCAGAGAAGTGATGACGGATGTGCTTCAGCTGGCTTTGGTCCTCTCACCATGCATGGATAGAAGCCTTGAGCAATGGCTTCGACTCTAGACCTGGGTACGAGATTTTTGTATAGTACGTCTCCCCACGGTCTCTTGATGGCGCACTTCTCCGCATATTCCTGAGTGACGAAGCGGTAGTGGAACCATTGCTCTGCCCAATATCTTCGAATCCATTGGATTCGTGTCTTGCGTTGACCATAGCTTTCTTCAGGATCAGTTTTGTACATCTCTGCCAATTCATCAGGCAGATCTTTGGACGTCTCACCACGTCGCTGTCTGCCTCCCTTCCTTGCTGCAGTTTCTGAAGCCATGAATAACTTGGAAGGCTTCAAGATGTTCAAAGGCTTCAAAGGCTTCCTTTTGCAAGAGCTGGCTTCAGGAGAGTTGATATGATGCTGCAAGTACTCTGCAAATGAATGCAGACTATGAGAACCAAAGGATTCTCCCACGGACATGTACCTGTGACAACATTAAGGTGCGAGGGAAGGGGAAGAGGTCATATGCATTCTCAGAAGATTTTGAAGATAAAATCGGTTTAGAAGACATTGACCTCATTGTGCGAAGACATTCACTTATAGATAAGAAGTTGGTTCCAGATTTGTACGAACCCATAGATCAGTACAAGTGAGGAATCTAACTGCTTTATGAAGCACAAGTGAATGTACTAGGCATGTTATGAGATGCAGCGAGAGATTTAACTGGTGTGAAGAGAAACTTCTTATGGCAGAAAGTGACTGAACTGTAGGATCAAAAGAAGCTGTAAAAAGAGGTTTTATTTACCACACTTGGAACTGCTAGACGAAGTGAGAGTTGAGGCCGAGCAGTTCGATCCTCCATGCCCTAACTTGGCGACGGAAGACACCTACGGCGACGGCGGAGAGAGCAATGTCCGCTGTCGGCGTGAAAACGACGTCAGAGAGGTTGCGGCAGTGAAGCGCTTTGTCGCCGGCGTCGTCGAGTGCTAGCGGTGGCGCTAGGGTTCGTGCGAGGGTGGAGGAAGGAGATAATGACCGCGGTAAGTGTGAATTTATAGACTCAGAGGCGGCACTGTGCTATTACCCAGGTGCCCCTGGCGGTTCACATTTGGGGCACGCGTGGCCAGTTAGAGGAAGATTGGGATTTGTTCCACGTCCCACGCACGCCTAAATTGTCGGGCGGTCGTTCCTGCTTCTCCGGATCTTATGTGAAGGAATGAGCATTAAAAACGGACTTTTATGGTTGTCTCTATGTCTTCGGCTGACAAGGACACAGTGAAGACATTCGACAGTTTCAACAGAATGCATATGACTTGGAGAGATAGAGTTTGAGATAGAAAGCATAGAGAGGTTAGGGTCCGATCACATTCACTTAGTTCAAAAGATTCAAACAAGAAGACATAGCTATAAGTGAATGCTGTAGAGGATAGAACACTAGTATGTATATATCTATATAATCAACGTAGTGAAGATAATCATGAAGACATATTGAGAATGAAGCCAAACCAAATGTGAAGACATTGAGAGGTAACGCCATGAGAGAAACACTTCAAAATGGAACGTTTGGTGGTGGCGTTACCCACCGTATAGGAAGTATTAGACCCAGACACGGCGCACAATTATCGTGGCGCTCCGAAGTCAAATTCCACATTAATGTATTCACACTTAGAATGTATGTCTTCATTGTTTGAAGATATACGCTACTTCGTGTGTTGCACATCTAAGTCATCAATATGCATAAGTGTTAGGATGTGTGCCTGATCACAGGACATTTGAGGATTCCAAGATATTTAGCTCACACCGTAACTTGCAAAATCTCTTCTCATCCAAGGGCTTGGTGAAGATATCTGCCAATTGCTCTTCAGTGTTGACGTGTATGATAGCAATGTCTTCCTTCACAACATGATCTCTGAGAAAGTGATGACGAATTTCAATGTGTTTTGTCTTCGAGTGCTGAACTGGGTTGTTGGCAATCTTGATGGCGCTTTCGTTGTCGCAGTAAAGTGGCACTTGCTTCAGATGAATGCCATAATCCTTGAGTGTTTGCTTCATCCACAGAAGCTGAGCGCAGCAAGATCCAACAGCAATGTATTCAGATTCAGCAGTGGAGAGTGATACACAGTTCTGCTTCTTTGAAGACCAACATACAAGTGATCGTCCCAGAAAGTGACATGTGCCTGATGTAGACTTGCGATCAACTTTGTCACCAGCATAATCAGCATCCGAAAATCCAACCAAATCAAACTCTGAGCCCTTTGGATACCATAATCCTAGAGTTGGGGTGTGAGCCAAATATCGAAGAATTCGCTTCACAGCTAAGTGATGCGACTCCTTTGGTGTCGCTTGAAATCAAGCACACATGCAAACACTAAGCATGATATCTGGCCTAGATGCACATAAATAAAGCAAAGACCCAATCATGGAGCGGTATACCTTTTGATCGAACTCTTTACCATTGTCGTCGGGACCCAGATGATGCTTGGCTGGCATTGGTGTTGTGAAGCCTTTGCAGTCTTGCATACCGAACTTCTTCAGGCACTCTTTAAGATATTTCTCTTGAGATATGAAGATGCCGTTGCGTTGTTGTCGTATTTGAAGACCGAGGAAGAATTTCAGCTCACCCATCATGGACATCTGACATTGCTCTTGCATCATATATCCAAACTCTTCACTATACTTCTGATTGGTGCAGCCGAAGATAATGTCATCCACATATATTTGGCACACAAACAGTTCACCATCATATGTCTTCGTGAAAAGAGTGGGATCCAGGGAACCAGGTATGAAGCCTTTGCTCTTCAGAAAGTACTTGAGTGTATCATACCAGGCCCTGGGGGCTTGTTTGAGGCCATACAGTGCCTTGTTGAGCTTGTATACCATATCAGGATGTTTTGGATTTTCAAAGCCAGGTGGTTGTGCAACATACACTTCTTCTTCAATCTTGCCATTGAGAAAGGCACTTTTCACATCCATTTGATATATAAGTATGTTATGATGATTTTCATAGGCCAGCAGTATGCGTATGGCTTCAAGCCTAGCCACAGGAGCAAATGTTTCATCGAAGTCAATGCCCTCCACTTGAGTATATCCTTGAGCAACTAGACGAGCTTTGTTTCTGACAACTTTACCATGTTCATCTTGCTTGTTGCGGTATATCCATTTGGTGCCTATTATGTTGTGCTTCCGTGGATCAGGACGCTTAACCAGTTCCCATACATTATTCAGCTCAAACTGTTGAAGCTCTTCTTGCATAGCTTGAATCCATTCAGGTTCCATGAAGGCTTCTTCAACTTTCTTGGGTTTTGATATTGAGACGAATGCGAAATGCCCACAGAAATTTGCTAGCTGAGTTGCCTTTGAACGAGTGAGTGGACCAGGTGCATTGATGCTGTCAAGTATCTTGTCAATCTGTACTTCATTTGCAACACGAGGATGTATAGGGCGAAGACTTTGCTCTTGCTGATCTGTGTCGTCATTTGGAGGTATATCTTCAGGCTGAGCATTGTCTTCATGTGGATCAGGTGCTGAGATGATAAGTTCTTCTTCAGGATGAGCTTCAGAAGGTACAATCTCTCCAGTTCCCATAAGCTTGATTGATTCATTAGATGGAACTTCATCTAGCACATTTGGCAATTGCTCTCTTTGTGATCCATTGGTTTCATCAAACCGCACATCCACTGTTTCAACCACTTTGTAGTGGAAGAGATTGAAGACTCTGTAGGAGTGCGAATCCTTTCCATATCCAAGCATGAAGCCCTCATGTGCTTTTGGTGCAAACTTTGAGGTGTGGTGTGGGTCCTTGATCCAGCATTTTGCGCCAAATACTCTGAAGTAACTGACATTTGGCTTCTTGCCAGTTAGGAGTTCATAAGATGTCTTGTTCAGAAGTTTGTGAAGATAAACACGATTGATTGTATGGCATGCAGTATCAATGGCTTCAGTCCAGAATTTTCTTGGAGTCTTGTATTCATCTAGCATTGTTCTGGCCATCTCAATGAGTGTTCTGTTCTTGCGTTCGACGACGCCATTCTGCTGTGGTGTGTATGGAGCTGAGAATTCATGTGTGATGCCCAAGGTATCCAGATATGTATCAAGACCAGTGTTCTTGAATTCAGTGCCATTGTCACTTCTGATGTGCTTTATCTTGGCGCCAAAATTGTTCATAGCTCGATTTGCGAAGCGTCTGAAGACATCCTGCACTTCAGTCTTGTAAAGGATTATGTGCACCCAAGTATATCTAGAGTAATCATCAACAATGACGAAGCCATAGAGGCAAGCAGAAGTAGTAAAAGTTGAGTAGTGAGTGGGACCGAAAAGATCCATGTGGAGCACTTCGAAGGGTTGTGTAGTAGTCATGATTGTCTTCGAAGGATGTTTTGCCCTTGTCATCTTCCCTGCTTCACAGGCACCGCATAAATGATCTTTCTTGAACTTGACGCCCTCGATGCCTATGACATGCTTCTTCCTTGCAAGGGTGTGGAGGTTCCTCATGCCAGCATGCCCAAGCCTTCGATGCCAAAGCCAGCATTCTGAAGCTTTTGCAAGAAGACATACTGCAAGTTGTGGTCCTGCTGAGAAATCTACCACGTACAAATCACCCTTCCGATACCCTTCAAACACTAGAGATTTGTCAGATTCCATTAGCACCAGGCAACGATATTTCCCAAACATTACAATCATATTCAAATCACAAAGCATTGAGACAGACATTAAGTTGAAGCCAAGGGATTCAACAAGCATGACTTTATCCATGTGTTGATCCTTTGAGATTGCAACTCTACCTAGACCCAATACCTTACTTTTACCAGTGTCAGCAAATGTGATGTGGCTCTTATCGGATGGACGTAATGTTGAGTCCATAAGAAGGCTTCTTCTGCCAGTCATATGATTTGTACACCCACTGTCAATAATCCATTCTGAAGACTTTGAAGTCACTGGTGTCGTACCCTACAGTGCAGTTAGGGGGATAGGATTCACGAAGGGTATTGTGAAGCATAAACATTTGACGAACCAGTGGGTTATGAAAACTTAGATCCAGATTTGGACTAATAGGGAGAGTAGCATGCGATTCAGGAACGAAGTACATAATGATGCCATTTGGGCATTTTATCTTGCGCCCCACAAGATTTTTATGGTCCCCAGCAATAGCATCGGAAGATTTTGTTTTTGTGCTGGAGACCTTTCCCTGCAAAAGAGAGTTAAGCTTTCTTAACCACCCACATCTTCAAGGGTGGCTTAGAAGCTATAAGTCTAAGTGCAGCATCTGATAATTTTGGCTTTGAAGCCTTAGCAAACAGTCCAGCAGGTGAACAATAATACTCATAGGAATAAGCAGAATAATTTTTGGTCATATGAACATGACGGTTCGATGAACCGCTCTCATATTCATATGCCTGAGTATGGTTTCCCTACAGAACATTTGCGTTAGTGCGACTCAGGTGAGTCCCCTGTCTGTATGAAGCCTTTGGACCATATGAAGCCTTTGGTCTGAGGTTTGTCTTCTTCAAGTGAGGTGTCGAGAAGACATTCACAGGAAGATTTTCCAGACATGTTTTCGGAACCCAGATCTTCTTCATAGGCGGTCCATTCCTGCAGTTAGTACCAATGTACCTGGCAAACACTTCACCATTCTGATTCTTAAACAGTTTATAGTTTGCATCAAAGGATTCATCAATGATAATTGGGTTAGCACAAGTGAAGCCAGACAGATTGGATGCATCTGCTGAGGATTCCTTTGCAGCAACCCATGTAGTTTTGGGGTACTGCTCAGGTTTCCAGTAAGACCCATCTGCATTAATTTTCCTCACGAACCCAACACCCTCTTTCCTAGGGTTTCGGTTCAGAATCTGCTTCTTAAGGACATCACATAGTGTCTGATGCCCTTTCAGACTTTTGTACATCCCTGTTTCAAGCAATGTCTTCAACCTAGCATTCTCATCAGCAATAGCAGTGGTATCCTCAGGAGAGGGGTTAGTTACCACGTCAACAGTTGAAGATATTGCAACAGCAGTAGCAGTAGAACATTCAGCAACAGAATTAGCATTATCACGCTCAATACATTTAAGACATGGTGGTTCAAATCCTTCCTGAGCGGGACTGATCTGTTCGGAGCGAAGTGACTCATTTTCCTTTTGAAGATCTTCATGATCCGCTCTCAACTTCTCAAGATCTTGCTTCTTTTGAAGATAATCATAGGAAAGCTTTTCATGAGTAGTTGAGAGAGTCTCAAGCCGATCTTCAAGTTCCTGATACTTAACGTGAAGATTTTTTATGTCTTCAATTAAGGATTCAGAACGAGTCATTTCAGCACCCAACAGATCATCGCTTCTGTCTAACAGTTTTTGAATATGTTCCATAGCTTTCTGTTGTTCAGTTGCAATTTTAGCAAGTGTTCTGTAGCTAGGTTTTGAATCACATTCAGAGTCATCGTCACTAGATGTTTCATAGCGAGTAGTGCGTGTGTTTACCTTGGCACCGCGTGCCATGAAGCAGTAGGTAGGAGTGGAGTCGTTCTTGTCATTTGCGTCGGTGTCGGTGATGCAGTCGTTGTCTTCAGTGTTGAAGATGGACTTGGCGACGTATGCTGTAGCCAGACTCGCAATGCCATAATCAGACTCCTCCTCAGACTCCACCTCTGCCTCCTCAGATGCGGACTCCTCCTCTGAATCCATCTCCTTTCCAACAAACGCACGTGCCTTGCCAGATAAGCTCTTCTTGTGTGATGAAGACTTTGATGAAGTTTTGGAAGAGGACTTTGAGTATTTCTTCTTCTTCTTGTCGTCAGAATCATATTCCTTGCTCTTCTTCTTTCTTCTGTTCTCATTGTCCCACTGTGGACACTCAGAGATGAAGTGTCCAGTTTTCTTGCACTTGTGACATGTTTTCTTCTTGTAGTCATGAGCAGAAGCTTCATCATTTCTTGAGCTTGATCGTGAAGATTTTCTGAAACCTTTCTTCTTAGTGAATTTTTGGAACTTCTTCACTAGCATTGCAAGTTCTCTTCCAATGTCTTCAGGATCATCAGAACTGCAGTCAGATTCTTCTTCAGATAAGGAGACAGCTTTTGCCTTCAAGGCACGAGTTCGCCCATAGTTTGGACCATAGATATCTCTTTTCTCAGAAAGCTGAAACTCATGTGTGTTGTGCCTCTCAAGTATGTCAGACGGATCGAGTGTCTTGAAATCAGGACGTTCTTGAATCATCAGGGCCAGGATATCAAACGAACTATCAAGTGATCTCAGCAGCGTCTTGACGATTTCATGTTTGGTGATCTCAGTGGCGCCGAGGGCTTGAAGCTCATTTGTGATGTCAGTGAGCCGGTCAAACGTGTGCTGGACATTCTCATTGTCATTTCGCTTGAAGCGGTTGAAGAGGTTGCGAAGAACACTGATTCTTTGATCTCTCTGGGTTGAGATGCCTTCATTGACCTTTGAGAGCCAGTCCCAGACCAGTTTGGATGTCTTCAAGGCACTCACACGGCCATACTGTCCTTTGGTCAGATGACCACAGATGATATTCTTGGCAGTAGAGTCCAATTGAACGAATTTCTTGACATCAGCAGCAGTGACACCTTCTCCAGCCTTGGGAACGCCGTTCTCGACGACATACCATAGGTCAACATCAATGGCTTCAAGATGCATGCGCATCTTATTCTTCCAGTAGGGATATTCAGTTCCATCGAAGACGGGGCAAGCAGCGGAGACTTTGATTATCCCTGTAGTCGACATAGCTAAAACTCCAGGTGGTTAAACCAAATCACACAGAACAAGGGAGCACCTTGCTCTGATACCAATTGAAAGTGCGTTATATCAACTAGAGGGGGGTGAATAGGCGATTTTTATGAAAGTCTTCAAAACATGAGAGTTATGAAGACAGACAGTGAAGATTAGCCTATTACTATGCAGCGGAAGTTAGATTACACTAGGCCAGTCATGGTCATGTATTCAATAGAGTGAAAGCGCGGTGACAAACAGCTTCAGTGTAATAAGGATCAGGTAGGAAGAAGTTATGAAGCCAAACAGATCATATATTCATGTTGTGAAGACAAAAGATAAAGCAAGCATGCAATGGCTTCACAATGAATAACTGTAAGTAAAAGGAAGTGAAGATGAAACCAGTGACACGTTGAAGACAATGATTTGTTGGACCAGTTCCAGTTGCTGTGACAACTGTACGTCTGGTTGGAGCGGATAGGTATTTAAACCAAAGGACACACAGTCCCGGACACCCAGTCAAGGACACTTAGTCCAAGACACCCAGTCCTCACCGTTTTCTCCTTGAGCTAAGGTCACACAGACCTCGCCCAATCACTCTGGTAAGTCTTCAAGGTAGACTCCCAAACCTTCACAGACTTCGTTCACTGGCAATCCACAATTTCTCTTGGATGCTCTGAACGCGACGCCTAACCGTCTGGAGGATGCACAGTCCTCAAGTGTAATAAGTCTTCAAATCACACAGACACGAAGACTTAAGTGATGCCCAATTTACTTTGGCTCTGGGTGGTTAGGGCTTTTCTCCTCACTAGGAATTTTTCTTTCAAAGGCTTCGAGGTGGGTTGCTCTCAAACGACAAAAGCCGTGCACTGAAATCTGAGCAGCCAACCGTTTATGGTTATGGGGGTGGGCTATTTATAGCCACTTGGAAACCCGACCTGATTTGTCCGAAATGACCCTGGGTCACTAAGGAACTGACACGTGTACCAACGGTCGGATTTTGAACTCACAAGGCAACTATACTTGGACTACAAGTAAAGCTGACTTGTCCGACTCTGGACAAGATTTTCTCTCATAGGCTTCGCTCGAAGACATAGGATTTGAATTAGGCATCACTTCAGTCATTCTGACTGGTTCTCTTGGACCCCACTTAACAGTACGATGGTTCCTACGACACAACATAAATGAAATGAAACTACGAAGGATCTAAGTCTTCGAGTTCCATAAGCTTCATAGGGAGTCTTCTCATGTCATTGTCTTCAATATGAATATCTTCATAAGCCACCATTGTCTTCAATGTCTTCATACATTTTTAGGGGTCATCTCTGGTAGTAAAACCGAATCAATGAGGGACTTCTACCTGTGTTTTCCTGCAATTCTCACAAACACATTAGTCCCTCAACTAGGTTTGTCGTCAATACTCCAAAACCAATTAGGGGTGGCACTAGATGCACTTACAGAAAGGATCGCGCGCGCGGGAAAAAGCGGCCGGGCACGCACTAGTTTTGGCGCGCGGCTCTGGCGCGCTTTATAAAATCCAACGCCCTCCCACCGCTCTGTGCCTTGCCACCGCACTCTCCCCACTCTGTGCCTCGCCACCGCTCTGTGCCTCGCCACCGCTCTCTCCCCGCTCTACGCCTCGCCACCGCTCTCTGCTCGCTCTTTCTCGCCTCACCGCCGCGTCGCCAAGAAACTTGGGGATACCGCGGCGTCCGCACGCGCCCCTCCGGCGGCTTCTCCATCAAGATCCGGTTCCGCGGGATGCGCCTAGGCCTCGGCAATTTCGACACCGCCAACGAGGCGCCCGCGCGTACGACACGATGGCGTGGCGCCTCTGGTGGACTCATAGAACATTGAACTTCCCAAATGTGCCGACGCGCTCGCGCCTCTGCCGTGGCTTATCACCAACGAGGATTGGCGCGACAACCGGAGGTGGGAGCACCGTCTCAGCATCGTCGAGATGGATGAGGAAGCCATGGCGCTATGGCACCAACGCTTCCCGCAGGACATCATCAACGAGCGCAAGTTCTACACCCAAAGGAGGGCAGAGAGGGAGAAGAGGAGGGCAGAGCAAGCCGCCTATCGTGAGGACAAGCATACGCAAAAAGCGAACGCTCAATTCAACATGAGGCTAGGAGCAGCGTCGCCCTGGGAATCCAATGACGATCGGTATCTTCGTGCCTACATTGAGACGTCAGAGGAGGACATCACCGAGGAGGAGTCGGACCACGAGGAGTAGTTGAACTATCTTTTTTTATCTATCTACTCTCTAGTCTCTACTCTCTATCTCTACTTCTCGATGTCAGCACTGTAAACGCTTTTTTAAAGCGCCGCGCGTTGTGCTTCTATTGGAGATGCTCTAACATGGCAGACGAGTGCTTTAATGTTGCCCACAAGATGTGTGGGTATTACTAGTATATTTTTCTTGCCATGTTGAGATTTTAAAACCACGAGTGCGAACATGCAAAGGAGCAATGAAGACCAAACACGAGATATTGGGGACATCTTCAAGGAGCATGGCAAGTTAAAGAGGAGCTGCACCGAACCTGTAAAAGGAGCTTTGGTAAGTAATACCCTTTCAATTACTTTCGTTTAGCCTCGTGTTCTTTGATGTGTATATGTTGTAGTTTCTGTTTCTCTTAGCCCCGTGTTCTTTGATGTGTAATAAGAAGAGTCTTAATCGTCCTAGTGCTTTCGTTTTCAGCTTGATGTAGGAAGTGGGCGTTCTCACCTTGTAGTCTGTTTTTATATTTTTCCTTTTGAATTCACTTCTCCGAGTCATATTTATCTGGCTTCTACTAAATAGATCTGGATTGCTCAGAGTATTGATCTAAAAAAGAAGTAACTTCATGTTAGGATACAGTTCCTGCGAGGAGGGAAGTATGGTCAACCTCGAGATCATGTTTCCAAAATGAGGCTGGATTACACACAAGGTGCCAGTTCCCTAATGATGCTGGATTAGACACAAGGTGCAAATTCCAGATGATGCTGGATTACACACAAGCCAGGTGGAGTCGTCAACTTTTCGTGTCCTCGTGGCTCTAGTAAAGGCTGAAAGAAAGCATGCAACAGCCCTTGAGAATGCAGCTGAGTTCCTGAAGAAGCGAAAAGAGCAATCAGATGCTCTCTTCACCCAAGCCAAAGAAGAGATGGAAGAAGCCAGAAAGAAGCTAGTAGAGGCAGAGCAGGCTAGGCCTCTCCTGCTATCTAAAACTGTTGTCAATACAAATTTTCCTTAATAATAGGTAGGTTCAAATGTTTATCCAGTCAGCATGCCTGTTGTGATGTCCGTGCATCTACTGATGTGGCACAAAATAATTTTTTAGGGTCATGTAATAACAACAATTACTTTCCAAACAATAACATATGAATCATTGGACATGGTATAGTTCACGCGCAGGCCCAACATTCCAAGTTCAACTTCCACATCAAACTCATGTTCACAGATATCTGCACATTCACAGATAATGTCCACAACCATGATTCACTTCAAAGCCAAAAAATGTGAGGAGAGTTATAAATAAAGAAAAACCTCTAGTTCCTGCTACCAGTGTGAGCACAACAAGTCAAGACCATGCGTAATTAATTATATTTTGATCATTTTTTGTGTTCTAAAATGCCGGCCGGCTCGCGGAAGGATGTGTTGCCGGCACACGCGCGGATTCAATGGAGGCAGGTGGGGCAGTCTGAAGCCAGTTGCATGCGGCGAGGAGGCATGTTCAGCCGGGCCTACAGCGAGTGGGGCCCTCTTGGCCGGCACGCCGGTTCAATGCCTACGCTATGATAGGTCACGTCCGTGTCAGGGCAATCACTCCCTCCAGTCCTTTTTTGTTTGGGTATAACAAAATCTTGTTTGCCATTCACATTTTACAAGTAAAATTCATGGACAAACTTTGACCCAAAATACGATGGGGACTAGTAAACCAGGACGGAGGTAGTAGTTTTTTTTTATCAAAGAAGGGTTTCCCCCTTCGGATTTTCATTACTGAAAACCAACATCTAAACCATAGTATTTGCCCTAGAACTCCAGGTTCAACATCTCACAACATAAACCCATACAACCATACGCCAAGGAAGTAGTAGTTATGAATTCCATTTTCGCTCCATACCAATTGTCCTAAAAACTACTTAAGTACTTATAACGCGCCCTTGAAAATCAAAACTCTTACCCCGCTAAAAAATGATATTTTAAACGTGGCTACTCGATCTGTGGCAACTGGCATGCCACCGCCTCCAGGTCGTTCACCTGTGGTCCCGACCATCAACTGCTACGGATCAAATTATCACACGAGCTGACTATTCCTACAAAGGTGCGCTCCACCACGTACCCGGTACCCGCGCATGCAGTAATCATGCACCTAGGGTTTTAGGGTTTATTTGTTAACGGTGCCTCTACGTAACTCTCATGTGTGCGAGACAGCGAGAGACCGACTGCGTGCGTGCGCCTCTTCTCTTCGTATATGTACTCCACCGTTTGTCTGGTGTCCAAAAAAGTATACAGTAGTAATAACTACTAGCAATGTGCCAATGCGTTGCCACACGATCAAACTAGATTAATACATATTCATCGATTTGATAGAAAAAAGAGTCTAGTTTTGAAATACGTGTATCACTAAAAATATCTTATGTTTCACTCAAAATATATTCCTTTGGCGGTTTTGATGAGATAAGGGAGGGATGTTGTTGGGTTTCAAGATTCGAGAAGTGGTATATCTCTAATTTATATTCTTACTAGCAGGATGCCCATGCGTTGCACGGAACATCAAGATCTTGTGGGAGAAAAGGATGAACGAGGGAAGGCCTTATCTGCAAATGTGGAGAGGGGTGTGGGTAAATTGCCATAGTTTCCTTCCTATCCGTTAGATATAGATCAGATGGCCTATATTGCAGGATGGCAGGCACACCATCATCACCGACTATGCTTTTTAAAAGAGTAGAGATAAAAACAGAGTTGGTGATGATGGTGTGCCTGCCATCCTGCAATATAGGTAGTCCAATTTATATCTGACGGATAGGAAGGAAAATATGGCAATTTTGTAAAAAGATACCCACACCCCTCTCCACATTTGCAAATAAGGCCTTCCCTCGTTCATACTTTTCTCCCACAAGATAAACTACTTATACAAATGCATCTTGATGTTCCGTGCAACGCATGGGCATCTTGCTAGTTGTTGCAAAAAGCCCATGTGTGTGTGTTCTATGTGTGAGAAAGAGGGAGAGAGGAGGAGGACGGAGTGCATATGTGACAAAGACACAGAGAGTGTGTGTGCGAGAGGTATCAGCTTAAAATGAGGCGATAGTGTGTGTGTGCACAATCGAGAGGGCGTGTCTCAAGAAGGGACGAAAAATCTACATGGATACAAGGAGCGCGAGAGAGACATGTACGTGATAGTGGAAGAACGAGTGTGCTGGTGTATAAACCTATCTGGAGGCTAGTCGATCAATGATTGTGAGAGAAATACGAGTCAGGGTGCGAAAGCGAGAGTTTTGTGTGTGTGAGAGAGACTATAGTCGGGAAGGGGAGTGGAAGCAGGAGTTGTGTGTGTGTGTGAGAGAGAGAGTGTGTGAGAGAGACGATAGTCGGGAAGGGGAGTGGAAGCAGGATTTGTGTGTGTGTGTGAGAGAGAGAGAGAGCGGGGGGGGGGGGAGTTTGTCTAATCGGTAAACAAATGAATAATGCCAGTTTTATAACTGGGATGGAGACGGAAAGGAGACCGCAACAAATGTTGTGTCTGCAGGAGAGAGTAGTTTTAGTGGTATGAGTCATATCTAGAGACATATAGGGTGTGTAAGAGAACCCCATAGAGAAAAATACAAAGTGAAAGACGAGTGAGACTGTGTGTGTGGCGGTGAAAAACAAAGCTTAGGTACCTAGTGATACCAGAGAACGGTAGAGATATGAGAGATAATGAAAACCATGGAATGTATAATGATATGGAGAGTGTGACACTTCTCAAGGGAGACATCGAGAGACCATGTTTGCGAAGATAGGAGAAACATGAAGTGAGCGTGCGGGTGAGCTGGAGAAAAGAGAATGATAGCTACATGAAGGAGCATGCGAGAGAGATGGGCGTGAAAAGAGTCAATATAAAAGGGATTCAAATATTTGAATTCGATATGATGATACATGTAATTCGTACTCGAACCAAAATTGACCTATCAAACATGCATACTCATATGAATTCACGCACATCTATGTTATTTAATATGTAGATATTACTGATCCATACATTTTAGTAGAACATAATTTGGTTTAACTTTTTTTGAATTCAACCTTATGATTTTGAGATCATTGTATTTGTAAATCATATTATACATATAAAGGAGCAGAATTCTTTGTTGTGCTTTTGAAAGTATATATAAAAAATGATGTATACAGAATTTTATTCCAATCAAAATTGGATCCTGCCCGAACAAAAATAGAATACAAATTGGATTCAAATTGAGTTGGCACGGTAACATGCACTCTTGCTCTGCAAAATTTGAATGAAGCGAGGTAAGTCGTAGTAACCACCCAAAACCAAAATCTGCGAGTTGGAAATTACTGCCTATCCCTGACACGCAAAGCCTATCGGCTCGATTTCTATAGGTTTCGATAGGGGTAGGTTTGTAATTTCACTCAAACGTGACATAACCACCTCTCACCCGGATTCATACACGGTGGGCGCCAAAACACAGTGTCTCCTCGGCCGAAATCGACTCCCTCCCTGATTCATACATGGTGGGCGCCAAAACACAGTGTCTCCTCGGCCGAAATCGACTCCCTCCCCGATTCATACACGGTGGGCGCCAAAAACAAACTCTCGTCGGCAAATATTCGGTGTATGCGAGATTACCATCCTATCCCCAACCGACTAATATTGTTGTGATGTAGGAAATTTTAAACGGGGGCTAAGTTTGTAAATTTCCTTGCATTTGAGACAAGCGCACCCTGAAGACATGGTTCGCCCCTTCCTCTCTCCCTCCATTTCCTCATTCGTACTCCGTGGGCGCCAAAACACCCTCTCCACCCTAGCCTCCTCCGTCCGCCACCCCATCCAGCGTCGTCCCCCTCCACCATGCCGGAGCTGATACCCCAACGCCATCGTCCATTACAAGAGATCGACCTCTCTCATCCATGGCTTCGAACCGGGATCCTTGCATCCCGTCCTCTCGCTTCATCCCCGCCGTTGTCCACCTTGCCGGCGCCGCTCCTACGAGCGCCTCGTCCACCACGCCCCACCGCCACCGTTTACCCTCCTAGATCTGCTTCCACGTCGCTGACAGCCATCGCTATCGCAGCACCGTCAAATTCTCAACAGATGCATACACGGCGCCGCACCAGAGGCGGTACTCTTTCATATCTGCTCAACTTATTTATCGCAGCAAGAAAATAGATCGCCACTGCTTTACTCTAATTTCTTGTCCATCACTTACTTGTTAGTTGAAAGCAAACATTGGTTGCGAAGTTGCCTTTGTCCGGTTTGCACCTTCAGATCCGCCATGGCAGGCTCAACACTATACTCGCAATGCTTATGGTTTCCCCTTTTATATTCCACACTAGTTAAATAACAGTAGAATAAATTTCAAAATTGGGTCAGTCGATTTTTGAGAGCTCGCCGGATTTCGCCGGTGCGAAGGAAGGGGCTCGGGTGGGGACGGTGGTTGTGGGGGCAGTGGTGGGGCCTCGCCGAACGAAGAAAACTCGACGCGGGTGCGGGCGGGTCTGGGGGTGGGGGTGGCGGAGGAACACAGGCGGTGGGGGCGGTTCAGGGGAGGGCGGGGGGGGGGGGGTCGGGGCCGGTGGTTCGGCCGGTGGCCCTGTGCGGTGTTTTGTATGGGAAGAATCAGAGATGAGGGAGAAGAAGGGTTAAGAGACGTAGGATCTTCATCCAACCACCTAAAATGGTCGACTGACCAAAATGACAAAAGTCATGCGACTTGCATGCAGACATGCCTTTATATTCAGTACCATCGTACCTGCTTAGCACTGCTCCTAAATCCATCAAGCTAAACAATGTGCCACTCATAATTGCAAACTTGTTGCTCAAATACAAATCTGATATGATGCTGATATTACTAAAACAGATAACGTTTAATTGGTCAGCTAACGTTCCTACTTTACTTTCGAAAAGCACGTGCACCACATATAGAGAGACAGCAGGGAGTTGCATTCTTAATGCGCTCTGGTTCATCATGTGTGGGCACTGCGCAACGAACATTTTATTATCCAAAATCTGCTTGCTCTTCTTTAGCATGTTCCGCTTCCATTCTTCTTTAAAAAGTACTCTCTCCGTTCCTAAATACAAGTCTTTGTATAGATTCCACGATGGACTATATATGGAGAAAAATGAGTGAATCTACACTCTAAAATGTATCTGTATACATCTGTATGTGATCCATAGTGGAAATCTCTGCAAAGACTTATATTTTGGAACAAAGGGAGTGTGATAGTAGTACAGTATGTTCCTTGTAGTGAAGATGAGCATGGACATTTGTAGTGTAGAGGTCTATACGATCAGTTGTGATGGACACTTTGAACTCTTCAGGCCTCTTTGATTCGTAGGATTTTGTAAACATAGGAATAGGATTTGTAGTGGCCTGCCCACTTGAATCCTATAATATTAGCAAGGAAATGCGGGGAGCTGTGTCGCCTTTGAGAGTTACACTGATATTAACAGTACCGCACCTTCAATTGAAGAGAGCTGGTATCCAAAGCCTTTCTAGCCGTACCAGCAATACTAGCACATATATTCCAGCAAGTTCCACTTTGCTGATTTTACTCTTGATGCTTACGGTTTTCCCGTTATGTCTACACTATGATCTGTGTAGCTGACATGTGTCGCACTAGCAACTGTCCACTCTTGAAGCTAAACAACACACCAATCATAAGTCCAAAGCTTACTTATTCAAATATGAATTGTTGATATGATATTGATATTAGTTAACAGACACACATTTAATTGGTCAGGTAATGCCCCACTTGATTTTCCAAATGCATGTGGACACATATAGAGAGACAACATGGAATTGCATTTCTTTGGGCGCTGTGATTCATCATGAGTGGGCAACCAACATTGTATGCATTGAAGCGGGACCTCAAGAATATGCTTCATCTTCTGTTCTTTAACATGTGCCTCTTTTGTTATTCTGTATTTAGTATGTGTAGTATGTTCCTCGTCAGGAAGGGGAGCAGGGACTTCTGCAGTCAACAGCTGATAGAGCTGGCCTGTACGTGATCGATAGGATTTCAATTAATAGCGGCAATACAACACCGTATTTTCCAGCCAGTTCCACTTTCCCGATTTATATATCGTGGTTATGGTGTACCCCTTTTATGTACACTATGATCTGCCTAGTTGTTGTGTGCTCTTGTTATCATGGTTTGGCAATAAACTCACCATACAGTATATTATAAACCTATCATCTACCAACTATCCTTACCTCTGGAGCCTATTTTTTGTGTACTTGTGCCAGATTATATTAATGCACGCACCATATTACAGCACACATGAGCTCTCTCATCAGAATCCAGTGATAGCACACAAGGGTTTACAGGGGCGCCCCTATATTAGAATATCCTCTGCATTATAAAGATAATCTCACTACTATTTATGTTTTCATGGTTCTCAGATATTATACATAATTACAGTGAATATCAGAATACGCGCATCAGAAGAATATTGTGGAACACTGCAACGACTTACAAAATTGGCATCAAGGCATTGAATGCCATTCTGGATGCAATGAGACTCATACGCTCCCCACCTGTAGATTCTTGTTTAGAATATGATCCTAATGACTATTCTAACCTCGAGGAGTCAAAGGCAGATGGCCTGTCCTGTTCACCCATCAAGGTGCATGTTCTAATTTGGCAAGGTTTTATTGATTGCACGTATCTTGCATATGTTGCCTTGCATTTCTTCTACTTTGTTGCACCGCCATCTGCTTAGTTTACTCATCATATATGTCAAGATGCCATGCCCATCCATTCTCAATACATATTCCATCTGTCATCATACCATGTTTTCCACTCAAAGGTTGTTCTTGTGCATCAGACATCAAAAAGGAACAGGGTGATTGCCGAACCTGAAGGAGCATCAGCAAAGTCCTTGAAAAGCATGGTGGTGCCGGAGAAATCAAACAACACCGCACTTATATTGGTTGTACAACCAGTGACACAAAACGTAGGACCGACTCCAGCAGACTATACCCATACTTCACTGGCCACACCACTAGCCCCACCACACAGGACCTGCACTACAGCAAAAGGTATGCCGATTTCAGTTGCCATAGAACTAGCCGTACCACACAAAAATCCGACTCCAGCAAAAAGTACAGCAAACCCACCGGCCGAAGACCTATCCCAACTGCAGAGACGGCCAATTCTTGTAGATTGAAACCCCATTCCAGTTAATCCCAATTTTAAAGACAATGCTTTCAATGTTGTTAGGGACTATGTGCATATATTCCCATCATGGGAGGATTATAGTGAAGACAAACACCATTTTCACATCTTCCTGTCCTACTTACATGTAAGTGCTATTATTCATGGTGATTATTTTCCTTTTTTTCTACTGATTCAACACATCAATGATTTACATTACATTGTTGTAAGTAGGCGAGTATCAATCTGGATAGTCATGACGAGCAAAGCTTGCTTGCGCTTTTCAAGGAATCATTGCAGCAGTATTGGTGTTACCTGAGGAAATCACACTTTGATGGAAAGTCTATAAATGAATTTCCGATGAAGTCTCCTGTGCTAAATTTAGAAGACCTTGAATGGAAAAACCTTGTTATGCACTAGTCTCGTTCCCATGATGACGTACTGTCTATGATATCACATGATGATTTGAACTTCTACTTTTCCACATGTGCCTTACGGATCTTTTTTGCAGGAAATTAGCTCGAAGAAGAATTCCGGTTTGAAAAGAATGATAGGATATCGCAAATATGTTGCTTGCTGCTTTGCTCTTGTTAGTATATGTTGTCTTGTATCACTGTACTTGCATTCATACCTGGTTCATCATGTGACAGCAGTATGCATGATAGCTTGCTTATCAATTGTTCGCTCCAAATTATCTGATCTGTATGAATGGTTACATTAGTGTAGAATATATCCAATGACAATGAATTTTTTTTAGCTCTGCATTGTTCTTGTAAGTACCTGCTGTCCTTTATCAGTGTACTTATATTGACAGGTAGTTGTTCATGTACCATCACTCTGTAGCTTATTTTCCTTTGCCCTCCATTTTCTACGCATCAGATCTATATTTACTCTTACCATAAGGTTGGATAACACCGTTGGTCCTGAAGAATTTTAGCTCTGCATTGCTCTTGGCTGTACCTTTTGCCTGTATCGTTGTACTTACATTTATAGCTACTTGGTTATGTAGCATCACTCTTCATCTTATCTTAAATATTCTCCATTTTTTCTTATATTATCACATCTATATTTACTCTTAACAAAATGTAGAATGAAGGCAATGCTTATGAAGAAGCTTATGTGGTAAACTTCTTGAATTGCCCCCCACCCCATCAGCATGGACAAGGGCTTTATAGAGTCTGTCTTCACCAATAATGTAAGTTTGTCCTTCTCAAGCCTTCAAAATTTGTTGTGTATATTTGGTTAGCCATGACTGCAACAACTATTTATTTTTGGTTTTCGTATCAAATTGCATGTTTAAAGTTTATTATGTAGTTCATAAACAAAAGTTTGTCCTTCTCAATTTAAGTTTTCAGTTGTACAACCAAGCTCCTTCTTCATACCATGTAAATTAAACTATATGGAGCAAGTGATCTTCTTTTGCACTGCATGTATGCTTCTGTTCTTGATCCGTAATCCAGTGGTGTGGTGAACCTACCCACTACAGCACAATGTCATATTCTGCAATGTCTTAACTATGAACAATGTCGTATCATTCTACTATTATTTAAACCGTCTCTTTATTTGGCAATATGAAATGGGATAAATTGACAGCACACTAACCATTGATACTTATGAGCTCTTGATCTGTAATCCAGTGGTGTCGTGAAGCTGCCAACTCCTTCACAATGTCATTTCCTGCCATGTCATAACCTGAACAACACCATATTGTGTTAATGCTATTTTAAACTGTGTCACTTTATTCGTCAGTAAGAAATGTGATGAATTGTCATCACTGATACTTATATGTGCAAAACCTGTTATCTGTCTGCTTGTTTATCTTTCAGAGTGAGGAGGATATAAGTGTCAAACAAGCGCGGTCTCATTAGCTTTCTCAGCTGCTTGCGCTCCAGCTCCCGAGCAGGGCTAACCTTTCTTGAACTCTATTGAAGTGCTATCGGTTTTGTATATTATTTTGTTGGTGTGTTTATTTGCACTGGTGGTGATCTTTGATGCCCAGTGTATATAATCTGTTGTCTTCTTGTGCTTTATTATCATAGTGGCGAACTTTGATGCCCAGTGGATGTAATATGTCATAATTTCTTTATTGTATAGTCTAGGTTTTTTCTTAGTCACGATGTTGCAGTTATTTTACTCTCTCTCTCTCTCTATATCCCGTCTTCGCAGTAAACCGGCTAAACCGTAAAATTACGGTACATAATCAGGCCGTCATGCAAATCACTACATAATCGGTCCGTTAACAGGCCTAAATGTAAACTGGCCCACTAGTAGATTCGGGCCTCTAATAGGCCGAGTAAACCGCCGGCCCTATTTTCGCAAGAAAACTCAATGGGGTTTAGGAGGCTGAAAAGTAGGTTGGGCCTGAAACGTGCCGAACAGCTCACGGGCCGGCAGCAGGCCGAAATAGACCCTGACCCATGATTGTGCTAATCACATCACAGGCCGTTAACAGGCCAAAATTGTCTCGGTCCTTGTTTGGCCCAATCAGATTATCGGCTGTGAGCAGGCCGGATGCAAACCGGGCCGTAGTTAGGCCTAACTATATGACGGGCTTTTAACAGGCCGAAATAAATATAGGGCTGAAATGTTAAATAGGCCTTTAACAGGCCGAAACTAATATCAGGTCGAATTACTAAATGGGCCTTTAGCAAGTGGGACCAAAAGCATAGCGTCCAGTTGACGGGCCGAATCTAATATGGGCCATAATTTAGCCCAAAGCCTCTTAAAGGGCCGGATCTGATCTGGGCCGTAATTGAACCCAAAACATGGTAGGCTTTTAATGGGCCGGATCTCATATGGGCCTTTATTGGGCCCGGAACATGGCATGTTGTTAATGGACCGGATCAAATATGGGCCAGCATTTTGCCCAAAACATGGCAGCCTGTTAACGGGCTGGCCCACTAGTTTCCTCAAAATCTTGTGGGCCTTTAGCTGGGCCGACCCATTATGGTCGGCGATATCTTGTGGGCTTTTAGCTGGGCCGACCAATTATGGTCGGCAAAATCTTGTGGGCCTTTCGCTGGGCCGGCCCATTATGGTCCGCAAAATCTTGTGGGCCTTTAGTTGTGCTGGCCCATTTAATCTTTATGGGCCACTTTTGGGCCGGTCCACGTGTCAACATATCATAGGCGCATCTCGCCCATTAGATGAGTGACACATGTGCCAATGCGGAGCTGACACATGGTTCCGTCGGCCAATGAGAATTTTACACGTGGAAAATCATCATTGGTCATGGTTGTTAGCGGGTTATCGGATCCAAAACCGGACCCGATAGCTTAACGGCGACCTGTTACGGTGGATGCCACGTGTCGGTCACCCTTGATGAAAGCACTTCCATGATGCGGCATTTATCGTCATGGAAGCGAACACTTCTGTGATGATAATTTTGGTAATGTCATGGAACACTTCTACGACAACACATGTATGACTATCTTGATTCTGTTATAAAATTGTCATGGATGTACATGCATGACAGAAAACGTGACCTACTGTGACAAACACGTATCATCACGGAAGTGTATTTTTTTGGTAGTGATGATTGGCCGAAGTGATACTCTGCGCGCACGTGCTCACCAGCAATAAAGGACGCGGCGGCGGTCTCGAGCATGGGCGGCAGCACTTCTCTGGTGGTACTCCAGCAAAGGCGAGGTGACGGGAGAACGTGGAGTGGAATGGCAGTGATGATGGTGTGGTATAGGGCGTGGCACATAGCTAGGGAAAAGGTGCTCACCCGAGCAGTGGCCGGAGACGAGGTTGATGATGGCGGTAGTAATTGGGCGTGGATGGTGTAGCCTCTCCGGTGGTCCGTGGGGACAGAAACATGTTTTGGCGTTTGCTTCGTGCGAAGCAGGAGACTATGGTGGGGTCGGTTACGTCCGCGGGGTCCTCCTGTGACGGCTGGAGCAAAGGCGACAGAAGCTTGCTTTGGGGCGAGCTTGAATCCGAGCATCTGCGACGAGGGAAGATGGTCAGGGAGAGGACTGATTGCGGCTTGAACTATGTCGGTATTTCCTCAAAGAGGAAGGGATGATGTAGCACAGCGATGGTAGGTATTTCCCTCAGTGATGAGACCAAGGTTAACGAACCAGCAGGAGAATCACGCAACACTATGTAAATAGTACCTGCACACAAAGAACAAATACTTGCAACCCGACATGTTAAGGGGATTGTCAATCCCTTTCGGGTAACACTGCCAGAAATTGTCGAGTTGACATGATAAAAATATGATAGATTGGATAAATAGATCGCGAATAAATGCAAAATAAAATAAAGTGCAGCAAGGTATTTTTAGGTTTTTGGATTAATAGATCTGAAAATAAAATCGAATAAAAATAGATCTTGAAGGCAAATATGATAAAGAAGAGACCTGGGGGCCGTAGATTTCACTAGTGGCTTCTCTCGAGAAAAATAGCATACGGTGGGTGATACGTCTCCAACGTATCTATAATTTTTGATTGCTCCATGCTATATTATCTTCTGTTTTGGACATTATTGGGCTTTATTATCTACTTTTATATTATTTTTCGGACTAACCTATTAACCGGAGGCCCAGCCCAGAATTGCTGTTTTTTTTGCCTATTTTAGGGTTTCGAAGAAAAGGAATATCAAACGGAGTCCAAACGGAATAAAACCTTCAGGAACGTGAGTTTTGGAATGAACAAGATCCAGGAGACTTGGACCCTACGTCAAGAAACCAACAGGGAGGCCACGAGGTAGGGGGCGCGCCTAACCCCCCCAGGCACGCCCTCCACCCTCGCGGGCCCCCTGTTGCTCCACCGACGTATTTCTTCCTCCTATATATACCTACGTACCCCCAAATGATCAGATACGGAGCCAAAACCCTAATTCCACCGCCATAACTTTCTGTAGCCATGAGATCCCATCTTGGGGCCTGTTCCAAAGCTCCGCTGGAGGGGGCATCGATCACGGAGGGCTTCTACATCAACACCATAGCCTCTCCGATGAAGTGTGAGTAGTTTACCTCAAACCTTCGGGTCCATAGTTATTAGCTAGATGGCTTCTTCTCTCTTTTTGGATCTCAATACAAAGTTCTCCCCCTCTCTTGTGGAGATCTATTCGATGTAATCTTGTTTTGCAGTGTGTCTATTGAGACCGATGAATTGTGGGTTTATGATCAAGTTTATCTATGAACAATATTTGAATCTTCTCTGAATTCTTTTATGTATGATTGGTTATCTTTGCAAGTCTCTTCGAATTATCAGTTTGGTTTGGCCTACTAGATTGATCTTTCTTGCAATGGGAGAAATGCTTAGCTTTGGGTTCAATCTTGCGGTGTCCTTTCCCAGTGACAGTAGGGGCAGCAAGGTATGTATTGTATTGTTGCCATAGAGGATAACAAGATGGGGTTTTCATCATATTGCATGAGTTTATCCCTCTACACCATGTCATCTTGCTTAAAGTGTTACTCTATTCTCTTGAACTTAATACTCTAGATGCAGGCTGGATAGCGGTCGATGTGTGGAGATAGTAGTAGATGCAGGCAGGAGTCGGTCTAGTTGTCTCGGACGTGATGCCTATATACATGAGCATACCTAGATATTCTCATAACTATGCTCAGTTCTGTCAATTGCTCAACAGTAATTTGTTCACCCACCGTAAAATACTTATGCTCTTGAGAGAAGCTACTAGTGAAACCTATGCCCCCCGGGTCTATCTTCATCATATTAAATCTTCCAATACTTAGTTATTTTCATTGCTTTTATTTTAGTTTGCATCTTTATCATAAAAATACCAAAAATATTATCTTATCATATCTATGAGATCTCACTCTCGTAAGTGACCGTGTAGGGATTGACAACCCCTTATCCCGTTGGTTGTGAGGATTTATTTGTTTTGTGTAGGTGCGAGGGACTCGCGCGTAGCCTCCTACTGGATTGATACCTTGGTTCTCAAAAACTGAGGGAATACTTATGCTACTTTGCTGCACCACCCTTTTCTCTTCAAGGGAAAACCAACGCAAGTGCTCAAGAGGTAGCAGTGGGTAAACAAATTACTGTTGGGAAATTGATAGAAGATCAAATAATCATGACTATATCTAGGCAATGATCTTTAAGGAATCACGTCCAAGATTAGTAGACCGACTCCTGCATGCATCTACTACTATTACTCCACACATCGACCGCTATCCAACATGCATCTAGTGTATTAAGGTCATGGAGAAATGGAGTAATGCAATAAGAACGATGACATGATGTAGACAAGATCTACTTATGTAGACATAGACCCCATCTTGTTATCCTTAATAGCAATGATACATACGTGTCGGTTCCCCGTCTGTCACTGGGATGAAGCACCGTAAGATTGAACCCATCACGAAGCACCTCTTCCCATGGCAAGAAAAATCGATCTAGTTGGCCTAACTAAACCAAAGATTCGAAGAAGAAATACGAGGATATAAGTAATCATACATATAAGATATCAAAAGACTCAAATAACTTTCATGGATAAAAACATAGATCTGATCATAAACTCAAAGTTCATCGGGTCCCAACAAACACACCGCAAAAAGAGTTATCTCCAAGAGACCATTGTATTGAGAATCAATATATATATATATATAGAGAGAGAGAGAATAGAGAGAGAGGAAGCCATCTAGCTACTAACTACAGACCCATAGGTCTACAATGAACTACTCACGCATCATCGCAGAGGCACCAATGAGGATGATGAACCCCTCCGTGAAGGTGTCTAGATTGGATCTGTGGTTTCTGGGACTTCTGGCGGCTGGAATTGATTTTCGTCGACTCCCCTAGGGTTTATGGAATATTGGGGTATTTATAGAGCAAAGAGGCGATGCGGGAGGCCACCGAGGTGGGCACAACCCACCTGGGCGCACTGCCTATAAATACCTCTTTGCTCTATAAATACCCCAATATTCCAGAAATCCTAGGGGAGTAGACGAAAATCAATTCCAGCCGCCACAAGTTCCAGAAACCATAGATCCAATCTAGACACCATCATGGAGGGGTTCATCATCCTCATTGGTGCCTCCCCGATAATGCGTGAGTAGTTCATTGTAGACCTACGGGTCCATAGTTAGTAGCTAGATGGTTTCCTCTCTCTCTCTCTCTTGATTCTCAATACAATGGTCTATTGGAGAGCCATATGATGTAACTCTTTTTGCGGTGTGTTTGTTAGGATCCGATGAACTTTGAGTTCATGATCAGATCTATGTTTTTATCCATGGAAGTTATTTGAGTCTTCTTTGATCTCTTATATGCATGATTGCTTATAGCCTCATATTTCTTCTCTAATATTTTGGTTTTGTTTGGCCAACTTGATCTATTTATCTTGCAATGGGAAGAGGTGCTTTGTGATGGGTTCGATCTTACGGTGCTTGATCCCAGTGACAGAAGGGGAACCAACATGTATGTATCGTTGCAATTAAGGATAACAATGAGCTCTATTTCTACATAAATAGAATTTGTCTATGTCATGTCGTCGTTCTCATTGCATTACTCTGTTTTTCCATGAAATTAATACACTAGATGCATGCTGGATAGTGCTCGATGTGTGGAGGAATAGTAGTAGATGCAAGCAGGAGTCGGTCTACTAATCTTGGACGTGGTGCCTATATAATGATCATTGCCTGGATATCGTCATGATTATTTGAAGTTCTATCAATTGCCCAACAGTAATTCGTTTACCCACTGTTTTCTATTTTTCTCGAGAGAAGCCACTAGTGAAATCTACGGCCCCCGGGGTCCCTTCTTTATTGTATTTGCCTTCGTGATCTACTTTTATTTGCTTTTATTTTCATATCTATTAATCCAAAAATACAAAAATACCTTGCTGTAATTTATTATTATTTATTTATCTCGCGTTCCTGTGAGATCTATTTATCCAATCTACTACATTTTTATCTATCTTTTTACCGTGAGGGATTGACAGCCCCTGTCGGTGTCAAAACCGGCGGATCTCGGGTAGGGGGTCCCGAACTGTGCGTCAAGGCCGGATGGTAACAGGAGGCAGGGGGCAGGATGTTTTACCCAGGTTCGGGCCCTCTTGATGGAGGTAAAACCCTAAGTCCTGCTTGATTAATATTGAAGATATGTGTAGTACAAGAGTAGATCTACCACGAGATCAAGGAGGCTAAACCCTAGAAGCTAGCCTACGGTATGATTGTTGTATATGGAGTTGATGTCCTACGGACTACAACCCTCCGGTTTATATAGACACCGGATAGGGTTAGGGTTACACAGAGTCGGTTACAATGGTAGGAGATCTTGAATATCCGCATCGCCAAGCTTGCCTTCCACGCCAAGGAAAGTCCCATCCGGACACGAGACGAAGTCTTCAATCTTGTATCTTCATAGTCCTGGAGTCCGGCTGAAGGTATAGTCCGGCCACCCGAACACCCCCTAATCCAGGACTCCCTCAGTAGCCCCTGAACCAGGCTTCAATGACGACGAGTCCGACGCGCAGATTGTCTTCGGCATTGCAAGGCGGGTTCCTCCTCCAAGTCCTTCATAGAAGATTGTAAACACCAAGAGTAGTGTCCGGCTCTGCAAAATAAGTTTCCACATATTGCCATAGAGAGAATAATATTAACACAAATCAAATCTGCTGACGTATTCCGCAGTGCGTCATCACACTATGGCCAAGTCCTTTACTCGAATCGTTTTTACTTTTCCACCTCAGCACGTTTTGCGAGGCGGTTTCCTTGGCACATCTTGTCAAAGCAGAGATCGTGTACCCCCTTTTATGGGATTCTCGTCAATACGGACGTGGGTAACCCAACCGCGCCCGTTAGCATGTTTCCTCGATTAAAGACGAGTCCCGAACGGTTACGGGGAGGGCTCTTGGTATTCAACCTCTTATAAAGAGAACAAGGCCTTACTCCTTTTTTCAATCTCAAGAGAGTTCGCCCGTCGCCTCGAGTTCCAACACCCTAGGCTCCAGATTCCAGGCGCTTCGGACCTTCGACAATGTCCGGTTCTGACCTTCAAGGCCGATGGACGCCCTCCTCCGTCATGGAGGATGACGTACTAAAGTTGAGGGAGGCTAAGTTCCTGACCAGCGAAATTTCGCATAGGTTGCCTGCTCAAGGGCAGGTCATTCCCAGTCCCCAGCCCGGTGAGAGCGTGGTGTTCATGTCTCACTTCCTTCGGGGGTTGGGCTTCCCAATGGATCCCTTTGTGAGGGGACTGCTATTTTATTACGGGCTGGAATTCCATGACTTAGCTCCGGAGTCCATCCTCCATATCTCCTTGTTTATTGTCGTGTGTGAAGCGTTCCTCCGTGTTACCCCTCACTTAGGATTATGGCTCAAGACCTTCAAAGTGGAGCCGAAGATGATCAAGGGACGGCACGCAGAGTGCGGAGGCGCTGTTATAAGCAAAAATGCTGATGCTCCATGGCCTGAGGGCTCTTTTCAAGAGGAGCTAGGCTTGTGGCAACGAGAGTGGTTTTATATCACCGCTCCCCGGAGCACCAAGTGGGTGGCGCCTCCTGCCTTTCGCTCGGGTCCCCCACCACGGCTAGCGTCATGGGTCAACAGAGGGTTAGATTGGGTTTGCCCAAAGACGTGCCCTTGTTACAGGGCCGCATTAAGGATCTCTTGGAAGGAGACCTCGGCCTGGTCAAGGTGACACGGGTCATGCTGATTCGCTGAATATTGCCCGGCAAACGTCGCTCCCTTCGCCTGTGGGAGTTTAATCCAGAGGGACCGCGAGCTCTCCAGAATTTCATGGGTGCAACGCCCGCGGAGATGTATAAATTGTTCTTCGGATCACAAGAGATGTGTCCGGATTTAACCGAGGACGCAGGCCTAAGCTGCAATCGCCCGGATACTCAAGTAAGCAACCTTGTGCCCGGACCTTCTATCCGTATAATTGTCATAAACTTGCCCCTAAAAGATCCGTCCTTTTAAACAGGAGTGGATAGCGAAGGCAAAGCTGATCAGGTGTCCGGCTCCCCTTCCCGAAACCAGGCCGGATCCCGTGCTGGTCAGGATGCTGGAGATAATGCCTTTGGAGGGAAGCAAGGGGGAGGACAAGGAAACTATGGCCTCCTCGAAGGAGGCTGCTCCGAAGGGAGGAACCGACAATTCCTCTCCTAAGGGGAAGAAGAGAGCCGCCTCTGACAACCCGGAAACGATGGCCTCAAAGCAGGGAAAAAAATCCTCGTCAGAGGGTCCGACACCGGGGAGTTCCTCGGCCGGACTACGCCCTCAAGGGGATCAGCCCTCCAGCGAGCCGTAAGTAGAGAAAGATTTTCCTTTTGAGGGATGAGGGAAATCCTTGATTTATATCTGAGAAGATTAACCGAATTTTTACCTTGTAGCTCGGACCTCAGCCCTTCTCAGCAGAGCTCGTCTTCGGGGGACCTCCTTCCGGAGATGATGGAGAGCGGGACGCCTCCCCCTGCCGTGCCGCCTAGCGAGGCGGGCGACCCTGGGGTGTCGTTGCGGAGGGTTTCTCCGAATCCGGCAGGGGCGGAAGATAGCTATGTGGCCCCCCGAGGTTCTCCGCGTCCGGCCTTCGAAAGAGGTCATGGGACAGGTCCGACACCGTCTGGTGCTCGGCCGGAGGAGCTAAAGATTCTGCTGGGGAGAGCTTCTATCTTGGAGGAGCACCGTGCATTGATGGGCATGGTGATTGAAAGGATCTCATCCGCAGAGAGCAGATTGCATGAGTCCGTCAAAAGTTTACTGACGGGTTTTGAGGTACATTAGATAATGTATACTTTTGTCAGTTGCGCATGAATAAGATGCGCCCTGTGTAGATAGTAGCCCCTAAGACTCTGCGTGTCGTCAAGAAATGACGGCACGCGGAGGATCATAATCCCAGGTCTAAGATGTCGCCTTTGAATGTAGGCGGCAGGGTGTCCGGAATCGAGCCGAACTGATGATTTTGCCGAACTAAAGCGGCAACTGGACGTGGCAGATGCCGACATCGTGCTTGTCAACAAGTGGCTTGATGAGGCTCAAGGTATGTAATTCCTTGGGCGGCATCAGGTAAGAAGAGTTTTATGCCAGTGTCTTACGATGTGTGTGCTTGACGCAGATGGTGTGGCCGCCGTGGAGAGTCTTAGGGCAGAACTTGCCCGAGCTAAAGAACAAGCCAGAGAAAGTGATGCGACTGCCAAGAAAGCCCTTGAAGAGCTGAGAGCCGAACAGGCTGCTCATTGCCGAAGCAAGGAAGAGATGGCCGAGATGGCCGAAAAGTTAAAGAGCGCTGCAGACCGTTGCAGACTTCTTGAGAAAGAAGACCAGGCGAAACAGACGGACTTAGAGAAAGCCGTTGCCAATGCTAAGGACGCGCGCTCTGCGATGAGAGCTGCGAAGGAGGAGCTGCGTCAAGCCGAACAGATTGTGGCTGGAAAGCCCTTTATGCTGCGAAGGAAATTTTGCGATCCGAAGTTTGCTCCGTTGGACCGGATGTGGAGTGTGGAGGATACCTATCTGGATTTGGCAGCGAGTGCTGCTGATGCGACCGAACACTTTCGAGATCAGAAAGATCGCGAAGTGGAAAAGCTTTTCTGGTCGCTGTTTCACAATCCAGAGCGTCCACTGGCAGTGGACGATCGTTTGGCTCAATGGGCCGAACTGAATAGGTTGTCCGGACTCGCCATGAAGTACGTCATGGGTCATCTGTGGCCGGGGAGATCGGAGCCGAAGAGTTATTTCAGCTTGGTGCAGCAAGTCCTTGACGCGGTGCTGCGTATTAATGCAATGAAGAGGTCAGCATGCATAGAGGGCGCAAGGATGGCTCTTGCCCGTGTCAAGACATACTGGGCAGAGATGGAGACCACCGTTGTTGCGTCCCGAGATTCGGACAAAAGCCGAGTACCCTCCGAGCACTATTTTCAGGAAGTCCTTGAAGGCGCTCATGTAATAGAGATGCAGTGCTCGAAAGATGCTATGTTATGATAGCATATGTAATTATAAAGTAATATTTTGATAAACTGTAGTGGCCTTTTTATACTTGTGCCTTCAAGTATTGGGAACACCTCCTGTGCGACCGTTTTAAGATATATATATATACAAAATGTGAAAGATGGCAGTCGTTGGCTTCAGCCCCCACGCACATAGTGCGGGGGTGCTCGCAGAAGACGCATTTTCACACTTAACCCAACGTCTTGGTCCTACAAAGGAGGTGATAGCGCAGCGGGCCAGGCAACCGGACTATAATGCTTTAACACTTTCACTTAGCCATAGGAGCTTGACAGTGAGACTATTTAGGTAGCCCCTTGGTGGCGACTGCGCTCGCCCGAGTTCGGGGCGCGTATGTGCCTGACCGGGAAGCGGCCCTTCATTAAAGCGGAGGAATCCGATAGATTCCGATAGGTCATCGAGTGGCTGACCAGTCTCACGCTACATTATGACAGTCAGTTTTCAGCTTTCTCTACTAAGGTGCTCGCCCGGCCGAACCGGGGCACAATCGCAGTAGTTCTCCTGGTGCTACCTTAGCCGATAGAGCGGAACGTAAGGTAGCCGAACTCAGGAGCCGGGCAACCCAACATTTGACCAAAGACATGATTCGGAGCTGATGCATATAATGCCAAAACTCGCGATGCCGACCACTCCCTAAGGTGTTCGGTCTTTATGAGTGCGGGTGAAACAACACTCTTTATTAAAAAAGCCCCTAGTGTCCAGGTACGTGCAAAAATTCTGACGTGGCCACATGCCAAGACGCCAGCCTCCTCCTTGGTTATATCAGAAAGAACCAGGGGATGTGTAGCAACGAGAGATAGTAAAAAAGGTTTACGCAGGGTCTTAATCTAAAAAGAATCCTTTAGGACAGGTCCCTACTGCACGTCTGCGCCTGTGTCTCCGTTGTGCCGTATCCTGGGCGGGCGCCGCACGACGTTCATCTGTAAAACAGAGGAACTGAGTTGAAAACGGGTCGTGCCGAACAAAAGTTTAAAATAAACAAAGTATAAAGTAAAATATATAAAATTGAGCTTTATTGTCTCTTATTGTATATGCATGGAGCCCCTAGTGCGGGGGTATATGGCCACTAAGCCTGCATCAATGATGATTTTGTACCGAACTCGTCTATCCACGTTTGTGGTCTTTAATGACCTATTTCGAAGTTTTTTGGCCGGTGAGGCCATTTTACTATGGGGCTGTCAAAGCGGCCGCACAGTCCTCCGCTTGGGGAGGCGCACTTTAGTGCTTCCCCTTCAAAGAGATGATGCCTCGTGGACCGGGCATCTTAAGCGTGAGAGATGCATAATGCGGTATTGCGTTAAAGCGAGTGAAAGCTTCGCGTCCCAGTAGTGCTTGATAGCGACTTGAGAACGGGACGATATGGAAGGTCAGCTTTTCGCGGCGGAAGTTATCGGCAGAGCCGAATATAACTTCGAGCCGGAGAAAACCCATACAATGGGTGTCTGGACCAGGTGTTACCCCTTGAAAGGAGGTTTTGCTGCGGCGGATTCTTGCTGGGTTTATCCCCATGTGACGGATTGTATCCTGATATATCAGGTTTAGTCCACTGCCGCCGTCCATAAGGACATTTGAAAACTGGAGTCCGCCAATTATTGGATCGAGTATCAAGGCAGTCCAGCCTGCATTCTTGATATTTCTAGAATAATCTAGCTGATCGAATATGATTGGCTTTGACAACCAGTGGCGGGACCCTTTGGGGATAGGTCGTGTGGTGCGTACCTTTATGGGCGCCGCACGTTTTGTTATGTGAAGTAAGTTCACTGTTTTTACTTCTTGTGGGAAGTTCTTTTGTTTCCTGGTGCTCTGCTTTTGGGGTTCGTCCTCGTCTTCGCTTGGTGTGTCGAGCCCCTTGTGTTCGGCATTGAGTCTGCCGGATTGTTTGAAAACCCAACAATCTCTGTGGGTATGGTTAGAAGGCTTCCCGGGAGTACTATGTATCTGACATATCCTTTCCAGGATTTTATTTAAATTGGATGGATCGTCCCTGTATCCTGGAGGGGCGGTTTTGTCTGATTTTGTCATGAGCCTTTGAATCCGTCATTGACTGCCGTGCTCTTCGGACTTTTTTCCTTAGTCCGGCGACGGTCCTTGTCGCGTCGCGGTTTTCTGTTTCCATCCCTAGTTTCGGATGTACTTGGGTCGCTGGGGCTGCACCTTGCCAACCAGCTGTCCTCTCCTGCACAAAAGCGGGTCATGAGGCTTGTTAGTGCGGCCATTGTTCTTGGCTTTTCTTGGCCGAGGTGTCTGGCGAGCCATTTGTCTCGGACGTTATGCCTGAAAGCTGCTAAGGCTTCGGTGTCCGGACAGTCGACTATCTGATTCTTTTTAGTGAGGAATCTATTCCAGAACTGCCGAGCTGATTCTCCGGGCTGTTGAGTTATGTGACTAAGATCGTCTGCATCCGGAGGGCGGACATAGGTCCCTTGAAAATTTGCTCGGAAAGCATCCTCGAGCTCTTCCCAACTTCCAATTGTGTTTTTAGGAAGGCTTTTAAGCCAATGCCGGGCTGGCCCTTTAAGCTTAAGGGGTAAATATTTTATGGCGTGGAGATCATCTCCTCTAGCCATGTGTATGTGGAGGATATAATCCTCGATCCAGACTCCAGGGTCTGTTGTTCCATCATATGCCTCTATGTTTACGGGTTTGAATCCCTCTGGAAATTCATAGTCCAGGACCTCATCGGTGAAACATAGGGGGTGTGCGGCGCCCCTGTATTTGGGTGTGCCGGATTCTGATGATGGCTTTATTGCATTGCTTACGAGAGCTTGCTTTCTTGGCCCATAAATGGACCTAACTGGGCCATGATGTGAATCCTTAGGTGGGTCGCATTCCGATTTAAGTGCGGTGCCGCTTGCCGCTTTATGGGGTCGTCTATCCGACCGTGTGGCTTTCTTATTTTTTGAATGCAAGGGCTCTAGGGCCTCTTCGTCGAATTCAGGCAGTAGCTTTCTTTTCGGATAGCTTTTAGTGTGGCGACCGTCGCCGTATTTATCTGCGGTATTCATTACTTTGCTCCATCTAGTCCGGAGTGCATCTTCCGCTGTTTTTAGCTTCCGCTTCTGCTTTTTCAGGCTGCGTGCAGTTGCAACGAGCCTCTTGTGGAGATTCTTCTGCTCCGTGGGTTTATCCGGCGTGAGGTCGTCCGGAATGCCATTTTCGCCGGGGGAGGGATGTTCGGTTTCTCTATCCGTGTTGCCCTGTTCGGACGGTTGCTCTAAGGCCTGCTCGTCGTCTACCGGCTCGTCCTGCTCTATGGCTGGGTTTTTATCGAGGCGGGGCTTGGGTCGGCGTTTACGCCGACGCTTTGATCGCTTCTCGGGGGGTCGATCTCCCGTTCCATCCCCTTTTTCCTCGTTGTCGCTTCCTTTAGGGGTATCCACCATGTACACATCGTGAGATGAGGTGGCTGTCCAATGCCTTATGGGCGTTGGTTCATCGGTATCTCCTGCATCGTCATCCATGCTGTCGATGTCTCCGGAGTCGAAGTTGAGCACGTCATTTAAATTGTCGACAGTGGCTACCAAGTGGGTGGTGGGTGGGCTTTGAATTTCTTCATCGTCCGTATCCCATCCTCGCTGACCGCAGTTCGGCCAGGGCTCTCCTGATAAAGAGAGAGACTTGAGAGAATTCAGGATATCGCCAAAAGGCGAGTGCTGAAAGATGTCCGCGGCGGTGAACTCCATTATTGGCGCCCAATCGGATTCGATCGGCAGGGGCGCGGGGGGTTCGGAGTCCGGAGAGGAGTCCGGATCCTCGGAGTCGTGAGTCACGCGGAGTGTGGGGCCGGCGTTCGGCTCGATCGCCTTTGAGATCGCAGCCCCCGAGGTGACGTGCAACCGCTCATCCTCGATTGACACAACTGGCTCCGAATTAAGGGTCAGAGCTGGTGCGTTTGCGGCCTCCGGGATACTGTTCGGTGACAGAGCTAGATCATGCCCTGTGAGACAGTGCAGCGCGCTTGGTTATGGCTCGAATCCGTCGAAGATCAAATCTCCGCGGATGTCTGCCATGTAATTTAGGCTTCCAAACCTGACTTGATGGCCGGGGGCGTAGCTTTCGATCTGCTCCAGGTGGCCAAGCGAATTGGCCCGCAGTGCGAAGCCGCCGAAGACGAAGATCTGTCCGGGGAGAAAAGTCTCACCCTGGACCGCATCGTTGTTGATGATCAAAGGAGCCATCGGGCCTAAAGGCGACGACACAGAGGAATTCTCAATGAAAGCACCAATGTCGGTGTCAAAACCGGCGGATCTCGGGTAGGGGGTCCCGAACTGTGCGTCAAGGCCAGATGGTAACAGGAGGCAGGGGACACGATGTTTTACCCAGGTTCGGGCCCTCTTGCTGGAGGTAAAACCCTACGTCCTGCTTGATTAATATTGAAGATATGTGTAGTACAAGAGTAGATCTACCACGAGATCAAGGAGGCTAAACCCTAGAAGCTAGCCTACGGTATGATTGTTGTATATGGAGTTGATGTCCTACGGACTACAACCCTCCGGTTTATATAGACACCGGATAGGGTTAGGGTTACACAGAGTCGGTTACAATGGTAGGAGATCTTGAATATCCGCATCGCCAAGCTTGCCTTCCACGCCAAGGAAAGTCCCATCCGGACACGGGACGAAGTCTTCAATCTTGTATCTTCATAGTCCTGGAGTCCGGCTGAAGGTATAGTCCGGCTACCCGAACACCCCCTAATCCAGGACCCCCTCAGCCCCTCTCTTACGTCGGGTTGCAAGTATTTGTTCTTTGTGTGCAGGAGCTGTTTACGTGGTGTTGCGTTGTTCTCCTACTGGTTCGATAACCTTGGTCTCATCAATGAGGGAAATATCTACCGTTGTTCTCTTGCATCATCCCTTCCTCTTTGGGGAAATACCGACGTAGTTCAAGCAGACATCAGCGGCGGCTGGAATTGTGTTTCGTCGACTCCCCTAGGGTTTCTGGAATGTTTGGATATTTACAGAGCTAAGACGCGATGGAGGAGACCCCCGTGGGCCCCACAACCCATCAGGGCGCTCCTAGGCCTCCTGGCGCGCCATGGTGTCTCGTGGGCTCCATGGGCCTCCCCTCTAGTGCTTCATTGGCTCCCAAATTGTCTTCTCACTACAGGAATTGGCTTATTTGCCATCTGCCATGGCGGACGGCAAAGGCACCAAGAGCGGACGGCAAAGCCCTTTGTCGTCTGCCACCGACGGCAAACCTACCCGGCAAAGAGAGTGGCGATAACCAGGTTATTTGCGTTCTACTTCCGCAAAGCGGACGGCAAAGTGCCTTTGTCGTCCGTGGTAGACGGCAATTGACATGGATGGTAACTAATAGGTGTTAGCCATGTTAGGTGGCTAATGGCAACCTTTGCCATCTGCCAGCAGATGATAAACATGCCACCCCTTTGTCGTCTGCCACAGACAACAAAGTAACCAAATGGTATAGCTCCCAGGTTGCACAGGTTGCTGCCATGTTGCCTGATGTCTACTATGCAACTTTATTCTTGTAGACTCGTGTTGGGCCTCCAAGCGCAGAGTTTTGTAGGACGGTAGCAATTTTCCCTCAAGTGGATGACCTAAGGTTTATCAATCCGTGGGAGGTGTAGGATGAAGATGGTCTCTCTCAAACAACCCTGCAACCAAATAATAAAAAGTCTCTTGTGTCCCCAACACACCAAATACAATGGTAATTTGTATAGGTGCACTAGTTTGACGAAGAGATGGTGATACAAGTGTAGTAATGATAGTGGATATCGATTTTTGTGATAGTGACAATAAAAAACAGCAAGCTAGCATGTAACAAAAGTGAGCACAAACGGTATTGCAATGCTTGAAAACATGGCCTAGGGTTCGTACTTTCGCTAGTGCAATCTCCCAACAATGCTAATATAATTGGATCATATAACCATCCCTCACGTGTGATGAAGAATCACGCCAAAGTTCTTATCTAGCGAAGAACATAAGAAGAAATTGTTTGTAGCTATTCTTTCCGATCGATCTATCCAAGAGTTCGTACTAAAATAACACCAAGTTATTGTTTCCGATTGATCTATCAAGAGTTCATACTAAAATAACACCAAGTTATTCTTTCTGATCGATCTATCAAGAGTTCGTACTAAAATAACACCAAAGCAAATTCAGATTCATAATACTCAATCCAACACAAAGAACCTCAAAGAGTGCCCCAAGATTTCTATCGGATAAACAAAAGACGAGAATGTGCATCAACCCCTATGCATAGATTACCCCAATGTCACCTCGGGAATCTGTGAGTTGAGTGCTAAAACATATATCAAGTGAATCAATATAATACCACATTGTCACCGTGGGTATTCATATGCAAGAAATATATCAAGTGCTCTCAAATCCATAAAAGTATTCAATCCGATAAAACAAAATCTTGAAGGGAAAACTCAATTCATCACAACAATATAGAGAGGGAGAACCACCATATGATCCAACTATATTAACAAAGTTCACGATACATCAAGATCGTGCCATCTCAAGAACACGAGAGAGAGAGAGAGAGAGAGTTTAAACACATAGCTACTGGTACAAACCCTCAGCCCCGAGGGTGGACTACTCCCTCCTCATCATGGTGGCCGCCGGGATGACGAAGATGGCCACCGGTTATGATTTCCCCCTCTGGTACGATGCCGGAACATGGTCTAGATTGGTTTTTCCTGGCTACAAAGGCTTGTGGAGGCGGAACTGATCATCTAGGGTTATTTCTGATGGTTTCTCTATTTATAGGATTTTTTGGCATCGGTTTCACGCAAAGATGGGCCTCGAGGTGAGCACAACCCACCGGGGCAAGCCGGGCCCCTCAGGCGCACCCTGGTGGGTTGTGCCCACCTCATGGCTCTTCTGGCCCTCCCACGAAGCTTCGGGGGTCTCTTTTGTTCAAAAAAATCGTCAAAAATTTTCCGCTCATTTGGAGAACTTTCATTTCTGCACAAAAAACAACACCACGGTAGTTTTGCTGAAAACAGCGTCAGTCCGGGTTAGTTCCATGAAAATCATACCAAAACCATATAAAATTGTTGTAAACATGGCATGAATGCTTCATAAATTATAGATACGTTGGAGATGTATCAACATCCCCAAGCTTAATTCCTACTCGTCCTCGAGTAGGTAAATGATAAAAGAAATAATTTATGAAGTGTGAATGCTAGCATAGTGCATAAGTTTGATCAATGATAATTTCAATCACTTTTCCTAGCATCATAACAGTAACTCTTTCTCTTAAAACTCATCATGACAAAGTAGAAAAAACACATAGTTATGATGGTATTCATGGCAATGCTAATGTATATAGGCATCACGCCCATGACAAGTAGACCAAAATGATTTTGCATCTACTACTATTACTCCACTTCAAGAGCGTTTCTATGCTTGCCTCTCTACGCATTAAGTTCATGATAAACAGAGTAATGCATGAGGTATGATGACATGATGTAGATAGAATAAAACCAAGCAATATGATTAAACCCCATCAGTTTACCCTTAATGAAAACTATAAAAATACGTGCCTCGCTACCCTTTCTATCACTGGGTGAGGACACCGCAAGATTAAACCCATCACAAAGCACCTCTCCCACTGTAGATAAATCAATCTAGTTGGCCAAACCAAATGGGTAGATCGGAGGGAAATACAAAACTATAACAATCATGCATAATAAAGTTCATAAAAGACTCAATTACTTTCAATGAATAATCTAATCATAAACCCACAATTCATCAAATCTCAACAAACACACTACAAAAGAAGATTACATCAGATACAACTCCATGGAGATCATGGAGAACTTTGTATTGAAGATTGGAGAGAAAGAAGAAGCCATCTAGCTACTAGCTATCGATCCGTAGGTCTGTGGTAAACTACTCACACATCATTGGAGGTGCATCAAGGATGATGTAGAAGCCATCTATGATCGATTCCCCCTCCGGCAGAGTACCGGAAAAAGGCCTCCAGATGGGATTGCGGAAGAACAAAAGCTTCCGGCGGCGGAAAAAGTGTTTTGGGTAGCTCCCTATTGGTTTGGGAATATTTGAGAATTTATAAGCTTGGAATTAGGTCAAACGAAGCTACCTGAGACCCACAAGCTCAGGCCCCCCCAGGCCACGCCGGGTGAGCTCGTCGCTCTCCCGTAGATCTTCCGGCCTCCTCTTGAATGTTCTAGTGTCCCTTCTTGTCTAGAAAAAATCACCGTAAAGTTTCATCGGGTCTGGACTTCGTTTGGTATTGATGTTTTAAAAAGACAAAAACAAGCAAAAAACAACAAATGACACTAGGCACTGAGTTAATAGGTTAGTTCCAAAAATGATATAAAATAACATAATAAAGCATCCAAGATTGATAATATAATAGCATGAAACAATAAAAAATATAGATATGTCGGAGATGTGTCAGCAGGATGTTTGGATGACAGATGACCAACATGTGGCTTTGCAGTATGCTTTAGACGCAATTTGATCTCATGGTGTGCAAAGAAACAACCCATTGTTTCCAGGTCCAAGAGTATAAAGCATTAGCTAATGCAACAACATATATTATTTGGGTTAAGTCCATGCTAAGGGGGCTAGGGATGAGGAATACCAAAACCTCATGTTTGTGGTGTGACAATCTAGGTGTGCATACTTGTCTGCTAATTCTGTTTTCCATGCAAGAACCAAGCACATTGAGATAGACTATCATTCTGTTCGAGAAAGAGTTGCCAACAAGGAATTAGAGATTCGGTTTGTGCCCTCTAAAGACCAACTTGCTGACGGTTTTACTAAAGCATTGCCTACATGATCATTTGATGAATTTAAGCGTAATCTAAACTTAGTCAAGTTCTGATTATGGGAGGATGTAAAACATACATGATTCTGGTTAGTTGGCGCACATATAGGCGCACATAACATGAGTAGTTAGTTGGCAGGACATTAGTATATATCCTATAATCTTATCTTCTGTTTAAACCTCTCATATACGATCTATTGGTTGTTCCTTACGTGAACACCATGTTCAATCTCTCCAATGTATGCGCTAGCAGGAGGTGTGCTGGTAGGAGCTAGGACCCTACCAGGTCTAGGGCGTAGGTTGTAGGGGAAGGAGGGGGTTGGGCGTGGCGAAGCTCGTGGTCGCCGGCGGCAAGGCACCGTCGTGCGCGAGGGAGGAGGCGGCGGCGCAAGAGCAGGAGGCGGCTAGGGATAGGGTCTGGCTCCTCTGGGAGCCGGGCAATAGATTAATTCTTATTGCTTAATTATCAAAGAGTCTTACAACTAGTATATATAACCACGATGGAAAATAAAATAGATAACTTGTGGTCTAAGCCCCTAACTAAATCTGCCCAATGGGCCTCCTACAGGCATAAGTCTGCCCGGTCATAACAACTCTCCCCGCCTGCGCAAACAGCTCGTCCTCGAGCTGAAAGTCGGGGTAGTGGTGGCGGAACTCGTCGCACTGCTCCCAAGTAGTGCCCTCCTCTGGAAGGCCGGCCCACTGAATCAACACATACCACACCCCGCGACGAAGTTGCGCCTTCAAGACCTTCTCTGGCTCTGGAAGGAGGCGCCCATCGAAGGTCAGAGGAAGCGCCAGAGGGGCCGCAGGTGGCTTCCCATGGAAAGGCTTCAGCAGCCCCACATGTAAGACGTCGTGGACGCGGGCACCCGCCGGAAGCTGAAGACGGTAGGCCACCTTACCGATGCGCTCCGAAACAACAAAGGGCCCGGCATAGCGAGGGCCCAGCTTGCGCTTCATGCGTGGGTCCAGCGACTTCGTAGAGCGATGAAGGAGACGCAGCCAAACCCAATCACCCACCGCGAACTCCGCCTCGCGATGGTGGTCGTCGTAGTAGTGCTTGGCCAGCTGTTGGGCCTGAAGGAGGCATTGCCGGACCTCGGCCAGCATCTCGTCACGGTGCCGCATGAGATTACCGGCCACCTCTATCCAAGCTGTCGCCGGATCAACCGACAGTATGGGCGGGGGCGGTCGGCCATAGACCACCTCAAATGGAGTGGCGCGCGGGGCGGAGTGATAGGAGGTGGTGTAGCAGTACTCCGCCCACGAGAGCCAATCCACCCAAGCGCGAGGACGGTCACCTCTGACACAACGCAAATGCATGGCAATCACCTTGTTGACAAGCTCAGATTGGCCATCCGTCTGAGGATGGAAGGCCGTGCTCAGGCGGAGCTTCACCCCCGCCGACCGGAAGAGATCGCGCCAGACATGGCCAGTGAACACCGGGTCCCGATCACTGACGACCGAAGAGGGGAAACCTGTGGAGGCGGACGATACCATCGAAGAAGGCATGAGACACGGATGCAACAGTGTAGGGATGACCGAGCATGATGAAGTGAGCATACTTGGAGAGGCGGTCGACCACCGTGAGAATGACCGATTTGCCGCCCACCTTGGAGAGGCCCTCAATGAAGTCCATGGAGATATCCGCCTAGACCTGAGACGGCACCTCCAAGGACTGGAGCAGACCAGCCGGCCGGAGTGTCTCCGTCTTGTTACACTGGCACATCACACAAGACAGGACCCAGTCACGGACCAGGGCCCGATCACCTGGGATGTAGAAGTCGGCGCAGAGACGATGGAGGGTTTTCTGCACACCCTCATGGCCCGCTGAGTGGGCCAGCAACAACACCTGGTGACGGAGATCATTGCGCGTCAGCACGAAGACCCGACGCCCATGAAGGAGCAACCCGTCGGCAAGGCGCCACGGCTCCTCTAGGTCACCCGCAGCCAGTTGCTGCTGAAGGAGGAGGGCGTCTGGCGCGGCCACTGTTGGCCTGCGGATGTGGGTGAAGAGAGCGAACATAGGCCCCGAGCGGATGCAGAGTGCCGCCCCTTCGGAGTCGCCCCCGGCGGTGTCGTGGTCGGCGTCGCGGCGAGGCAAGGCGTCGTCCATGGTGTTAAGGCGGCCCGGGCGGTACTCGATGGTGAAGTCAAAGCCGAAGAGCTTGTTGATCCACTGGTACCGCGGCACGGCCGAGAGCCTCTGGTCCAACAAGAACTTGAGGCTGTAGTGATCCGTGCGAATCCGAAAAGACCGACCCCACAGATAGGGCTGTTGATGGCGCATTGCCTACACCTATCCAATGAGCTCTCGCTCATACACCGCGAGCTTAAGATGGCGCGCGGCGAAGGGCATGCTGAAGAATGCGAGGGGTCCATCGCCCTGATGAAGGATGGCACCGAACCCTACACCGGAAGCGTCGCAGTCCACAATGAATGGCCGGTCGAAGTCCGGCATCTGAAGGACGGGCCCTATCATGAGTGCCCCTTTAGGGCCTCGAACGCCACGGTCGCCTCCTCATCCCAGGCAAAGGCGTCGCGACGGAGCAGGCGCGTGAGTGGAGACGCGATGAGGCCGAACTCCCGGATAAATTTCCGGTAGTAGCCCGCGAGGCCCAGAAACCCGCAAAGAGCCCGCAGTGAACGCGGGGTCGGCCAGGCAGCGATGGCCGCCACCTTGTAAGCGTCCATGGCCACCCCCTCAACCGAGATGACATGGCCGAGGTAGGCGACGGAAGGCATCCCAAATGAGCACTTCGAGCACTTAAGGTGAAGATGATGCGCGTGAAGCTCGTTGAAGACGATGGCAATGTGTTGAAGGTGCTCTGCCCACGAGGCACTGTAGATAAGAATATCATCAAAGAAAATGAGCACAAACCGGTGCAAGTACGGGCGCAGGACGTCGTTCATCAGAGCCTAAAAGTCACTGGTGCATTGGAGAGACCAAACGGCATGACCAAGAACTCGAAGTGGTCGTGATGAGTCTGGAATGCCGTCTTGGCAATATCCTCTGGGTGCACGCGCACCTGGTGGTAACCTGACCGGGGATCGAGTTTGGTGAAGAAGCGCGCCCCATGTAGCTCATCCAGGAGCTCATCGACCACCAGAATAGGAAACTTGTCCTTAAGTGTCAGGGCAATGAGGGCGCGGTAGTCGATGCAGAAGCGCCACGTGCCATCCGACTTGCGGACGACGAGTACCGGCGCGGAGAACGGCGATGTGGAGATCCGGATGATGCCCGCAGCGAGCATGAGTGCACACTGGCGCTCCAGCTCGTACTTCTGTAGTTGCAGATAGAGGTATGGCCAGACCGCCACTGGCGCCGATCCCGGCAGGAGATGAATGCGGTGATCGTACACCCGACGGGTGGAAGGCCCCGCGCCTCGTCGAAGAGGTTGCCATGCTGCTGCTGGAGGTGCTCCAAGAGTGGGTGCTCGGCCTCGGTAGTGGTCATCACCAGCTGAAGTTGGGGCATCGTCGGTGAGGCGCCCCCAACGCCCTACCACCAGAAGCGGCGGCCGAGACGCCAGAAGGACATCGTCAAGGTGTCGAAATTCCAAAGGATGGGACCGAGGGTCCGCAAGAAGTCGACACCAAGGATGAAGTCGAAGCAGCCCAAGTTGATGCCTGCGCACGTGATGGTGAAGTGCTCGTCGCCGATGGTGATGGGCACGTGCCGCGCGAGCCCATGACACCGAATACGATCGTCGTTGGCCACCGTGACCCGAAGATGCTCCCCGCCCGTTGGCGGAAGCGCTAAGCGGCGCATAGTAGCCTCGGGCAGGAAGTTATGTGTGGAGCCTGTATCCAAAAGGGCCACTAGGCGCTCGCCGTGTATCATCACTAGCAAGAGCATGGTCCGCTCATCGCGGATGCCGGCAAGCACATGGAGCGAGACCACGAGTGTCGTCGTCGGGGCGGCCGCGGGCGTGGCCTCGGTAGCCGCGGCGTCGAGCCCCTCGGCCGGGGCATCCTCCTCAGTGTAGTCGGCTGTCTCCAAGTAGAAGAGTCGCAGGCAGACATGGCCTGGCGCGTAGGGCTCATCGCAGTTAAAGCAAAGCCCCAGGCATCGATGCTCCAGCTGCTCTTCCTGAGAGAGGCGTCAGAAAGGCCACGTCGCAGCCGGGTTGGTAGTCACCGGGGGTGGCCGGACCGGTGCCGGGGACTGCCGGGCGGCCTGTCGGCCTCCTCGAGCTGGGGCTGCCTGCTGCATGGCCTGGGCACGACACTCGAAGGCACGTGCGTAATACATGGCCGTCTGGAGATCCTAGGGTCCCCGAAGCTCCACGTCCATGTGTATGTGATCCGGAAGTCCACCGGCAAAGAGGTCGGCCCGCTGCTGCGCCGTCACGCCCGACGCGTGGCAAACCAAGGCCTAGAAACAGTCGGTGAAGTCCTGCACCGTGGAGGTGAAGGGAAGGCGGCCTAGCTCAGCCAGGTGGCTCCCGCGGATCGGTGGCACAAAACGAAGGAGGCAGAGCTCGCGGAAGCGCTCCCAAGGGGGCATACTGCCCTCGTCCTGCTTGAGGGCGTAGTACCAGGTCTGTGCCGCGCCGCGGAGGTGGTAAGAGGCGAGCCGGGTACGCTTCGAGGCAAGGGTGCGCTGCCTGCGAAAGAACAGCTCATACTGGTTGAGCCAGTTGAGGGGGTCCTCCGTGCCGTCATAAGTGGCGAAGTCCAGTTTGGCAAACCGTGGCGGTGTCTGTGGCGGAGTGTCGTGGCTGACTGCCTTGGAGGTGCGAAGCAACAAGGACGGGGGCGCCTGGTCAGCATGGCCGCGGCCCGTGTAGTTCCCCGCCGAACCGGAGGGATCGCCGTACTGCAGAGTGGGCGTCGGTGGGTCTCCTGCCGACGTGTAGACGGTGGCGGTGATGATCCAGTCAGCAAGGCCGGTGTTAGGGACGGCGACGGTGGAAAGCGCACTTGTTGGATTGGTACGCCTCCCTGTACGGTAGACCCAGGCCCCGTGCTGGGCGGTGACAGGGCCGACAGCTGCGGCTGCGTCGGCACGGACCTGGGCGGTGTCGGGCGGCGCGGCGAGTGCCGGGGCCAGCCACTGCGGCCATTGGGGCGCGATAGCGGGCGGCAGCGGGGCCGACAGCTTAGGCTGCCCAGACCCGGGCGGTGTGGGGGCGGCGAGGGCCGGGGTCAGCCATTGCGGCCACTGGGGCGCGATGGCGGGCAGCGGCTGATGCGGCCAGGAGTGCTGTAGAGGCCCGATCGGCGCCGCAGTTGCTGAGTACCAGGGCAGGGCAGCTAGCTCGGTCACGGCGGTCGGCGGCAAGGGCGGCGGCTGCCCGTAGGGCCCGGCCAGGTAGAGGCGTATGCCCTTGACGGCAGTGACGAGATCATTAAGGACTCCGGTGATTTCCGCCGGGGAATAGACGGCGGCAAGCGGCGCGGTGAAGGGCGGCGACTGGCCGATGGAGGCCCCCGCGATGGAGCCGAGCGGTGCGGTGGTAAGTGATACATCTCCAAGGTATCTATAATTTTTTATTGTTCCATGCTATTATATTATCTGTTTTGGATGTTTAATGGGATTTAATATACCTTTTTATATTATTTTTGGGACTAACCTACTAACCAAAGGCCTAGTGCAAATTGTTGTTTTTTTGCCTATTTCAGTGTTTCAAAGAAAAGGAATATCAAACGGAATCCAAATAGAATGAAACCTTCGGGAGAGTTATTTTTGCAACAAACGTGATCCAGGAGACTTGGAGTGGACGCCAAGAAAAAACCAGGAGGCCATGAGGCAGGAGGGCGCGCCCAGGGGGCCAGGCGCGCCCCCACCCTCGTGGGCCCCTCGCAGCTCCATCGACCTACTTCTTCTGCCTATATATTCCCATATACCCTGAAAACATCCGAGAGCACCACGAAACCCTATTTCCACCGCCGCAACCTTCTGTACCCGTGAGATCCCATCTTGGGGCTTTTTCTGCGCTCTGCCGGAGGGGGAATCGATCACGGAGGGCTTCTACATCAACACCATAGCCCCTCCGATGATGTGTGAGTAGTCTACTGCAGACCATCGGGTCCATAGTTATTAGCTAGATGACTTCTTCTCTTTGGATCTCAGTACAAAGTTCTCCTCGATTCTCTTGGATATCTATTCGATGTAATTCTTTTTGCGGTGTGTTTGTCGAGATCCGATCAATTGTGGGTTTATGATCAAGATTATCTATGAACAATATTTGATTCTTCTCTGAATTCTTTTATGCATGATTTAATATCTTTGCAAGTCTCTTCGAATTATCAGTTTGGTTTGGCCTACTAGATTGATCTTTCTTGTAATGGGAGAAGTGCTTGGCTTTGGGTTCAATCTTGCGGTGTCCTTTCCCAGTGACAGCAAGGGCAGCAAGGCACATATTGTATTGTTGCCATCGAGGATAAAAATATGGGGTTTATATCATATTGCTTGAGTTTATCCCTCTACATCATGTCATCTTGCCTAATGCGTTACTCTGTTCTTATGAACTTAATACTCTAGATGCATGCTGGATAGCGGTCGATGTGTGGAGTAATAGTAGTAGATGCAGAATCATTTTGGTCTACTTGTCGTGGACGTGATGCCTATATACATGATCATGCCTAGATATTCTCATGAATATGCTCTTTTCTATCAATTGCTCGACATTAATTTGTTCACCCACCGTAGAATTTGCTATCTTGAGAGAAGCCACTAGTGAAACCTATGCCCCCGGGTCTATCTTCCATCATATTATTTTCCTTATCAATTTTCTATTTCTCTCGTTGTTTATTTTGCAATATTTATTTTCCAATCTATACAATAAAAATACCAAAAATATTTATCTTATTATCTCTATCAGATCTCACTTTCGTAAGTGACCGTGAAGGGATTGACAACCCCTTTATCGCGTTGGTTGCAAGGTTCTTGTTTATTTGTGCAGGTACTAGGGACTTGCCTGTTACCTCCTACTGGATTGATACCTTGGTTCTCAAAAACTGAGGGAAATACTTACGCTACTTTGCTGCGTCACCCTTTCCTCTTCAAGGGAAAACCAACGCATGCTCAAGAGGTAGCAAGAAGGATTTCTGGCACCGTTGCCGGGGAGGTTGCGCCAAGTCAAGTCAAGATTTTATCTACCGTCAACAAGCCATTTCTGGCGCCGTTGCTGGGGAGATCTACGCACAAGTCAAGACATACCAAGTACCCATCACAAACTCTTATCCCTCACATTACATTATTTTCCATTTGCCTCTCGTTTTCCTCTCCCCCACTTCACCTTTGCCTTTTCTTCGCCTTCTTCCCGTATGTATTTTTGTTTGTGTTTCCATGTGCCTTCTATTTTCTTGCATCTTTGCTTGCTAAAAATCTATTGATATGGATCCACTTAAAGTGTTCTACTTGGATCATCTTTGATCCTTATGTGCTTGTGCTGAAACCCCAACTAGCCTAGTTCATCGGAAATCTTTAGATGGGCATGCTCATTTTGTGCGTCATCATTTTTCTGAAAAGGGGAAGCTCTTATGGTATCAAATAAATAGTTTGCTATGCTATGCTTGGAATCTTTGTGAAATTTATGACTTTACTTGTTGCTCTAAGAACCCTAGAAAAAACCTTCCCTACCTATGTGAGTTTAATGATAATGAAATCTTATCTTCTTATGGAAAGGGTGTTTAGTTACTATGATATCGAACAAATTGAAGAATTTGTCGTTTTTAAGGGTGCTCATGAAGTTGCTTCTTTGATTGAAAAGTATGATATTACTCTCTACAAATCTGAAAATTCCGACATACTTAAATATTGCTATGAAAACTATGCTCACAATGCCTATGTTAAGGAATTTATTGAGAGAATGACCGTTGCTTTGGAAGAAAATAATGATATGCACAAATCTATAGATAATTATGATTCCGATGATTTGATTGAAATATCCCTTGATGAACATGATGCTTGCTATTCTTATAGCCATGATGCCAATATTTATGGAGATGAATTTGCTATAGGTCCTTATGTTAAACATGAGATCGTTGCTATTGCACCCATACTTGATAGTTCCTTCGATGAAAAACATGATTGCAATGATGCTATTATAAATTCTATTAATGTCAATTGTGCTAATAATATGCAAAACCCTAACCATGGGGTGCTAGTTTTGCTATGTCCTCTATTTGTTGCAATGATAATGATTGGGGTGATTCTTCTTTTGATCTTGAAAATTTATTTAAGACCAATGATGAATATGAGATTGATAATAGTGTTTGCAATATTATTGAAAGTGGGTTTGGAAGAGTGTCAACTTTAGATCCCACATATTTGGAGAATGTTCAATCTTATGAAATTTTTGATAAAAGTGGGTTTGGAGAGGCCATGACTTTAGTTAATGTTAATCCCACTATTTTGGAAGAGTGTCAACTTTGCATGCATGTGGATCGTGTTGAAAATATTTTATGTGATAGCTATTTTGTTGAATTTTCTTATGATCCCACATGTAATTATTATGAGAGAAGAAAATATGATTGTAGAAATTTTCATGTTACTAAATTACCTCTCGTTATGTTGAGATTGCTATTGTTTCTTTCCGCTTCCTTGCATATGCTAGTTTTTGCTTGCTATGATAATTTGTTTGCCTATAAGATGCCTATGCATAGGAAGTATGCTATACTTAGATGTGTTTGTCACGTGTTTCATGATGCTCTCTTTTTGCTTCAATCCTTGTCTTCCATGTGAGCATCACTGAAACTATCAATGCCTAGCTAGGGGCATTAAACGATAGCGCTTGTTGGGAGGCAACCCAATTTTATTTTTGTTTCTTGCTTTTTGTTTCTGTTTAGTAATAAATAATTCATCTAGCTTCTGTTTAGATGTGGTTTTATGTTTTTAATTAGTGTTTGTTCCAAGTAGAACCTTTGGGAAGACTTGAGGGAAGTCTTTGCGATCTTGCTGTAAAAAAAACAGAAACTTTAGCGCTCACGAGATTAGCTGCCACTTTTTACTGGAGAGTGAGATTGGGTTGATTCTTTTTGAAGATGATTAATAGACAAATTCCTCACGTCCACCAATTTATTTAAGAATTTTTGGGGTTACATAAGTATTCGAAACCTACAGATTACTACAGACTGTTCTGTTTTTGACAGATTCTGTTTTTCGTGTGTTGTTTGCTTATTTTGATGAATCTATGGCCAGTATCGGGGGGTATGAACCATAGAGAAGTTGGAATACAGTAAGTTTAACACCAATATAAATAAAAAATGAGTTCATTACAGTACCTTGATTGGTGGTTTGTCTTCTTATACTAACGGAGCTCATGAGATTTTCTGTTGAGTTTTGTGTTGTGAAGTTTTCAAGTTTTGGGTAAAGATTTGATGGATTTTGGAATAAGGAGTGGCAAGAGACTAAGATTGGGGATGCCTAAGGCACCCCAAGGTAAAATTCAAGGACAACCAAAAGCCTAAGCTTGGGGATGCCCCGGAAGGCATCCCCTCTTTCGTCTTCGTCCATCGGTAACTTTACTTGAGGCTATATTTTTATTCACCACATGATATGTGTTTTGCTTGGAGCGTCTTGTATGATTTGAGTCTTTACTTTTTAGTTTACCACAATCAACCTTGATGTACACACCTTTTGGAGAGACACACATGAATCAGAATTTATTAGAATACTCTATGTGCTTCACTTATATCTTTTGAGCTAGACAATTTTGCTCTAGTGCTTCACTTATATCTTTAAGAGCACGGTGGTGGTTTTATTTTATAGAAATTATTGATCTCTCATGATTCAGTTATATTATTTTGAGAGTCTTTTAGAACAGCATGGTAATTTGTTTTGGCTATAAAATTAGTCTTAATATGATAGGCATCCAAGATGGGTATAATAAAAACTTTCATAAAAAGTGCATTGAATACTATGAGAAGTTTGATACTTGATGATTGTTTTGAGATATGAAGATGGTGATATTAGAGTCATGCTAGTTGAGTAGTTGTGAATTTGAGAAATACTTGTTCTAAAATTTGTGATTCCCGTAGCATGCACGCATGGTGAACCGTTATGTGATGAAGTCGGGGCATGATTTATTTATTGATTGTCTTCCTTATGAGTGGCAGTCGGGAACGAGCGATGGTCTTTTCCTACCAATCTATACCCCTAGGAGCATGCGCCTAGTACTTTGTTTTGATAACTAATAGATTTTTTCAATAAGTATGTGAGTTCTTTATGACTAATGTTGAGTCCATGGATTATACGCATTCTCACCCTTCCATCATTCCTAGCCTCTCTAGTATCGCGCAACTTTCGTCGGTACCATACACCCACCATATACCTTCCTCAAAACAGCCACCATACCTACCTATTATGGCATTTCCATAGCCATTCCGAGATATATTGCCATGCAACTTACCACTGTTCCGTTTGTCATGACACATTACATCATTGTCATATTGCTTTGCATGATCATGTAGTTTACATTGTATTTGTGGCAAAGCCACCTTTATAATTATTTCATGCATGCCACTCTTGATTCATTGCATATCCCGGTACACTGCCGGAGGCATTCTCATAGGGTCATATTTTGTTCTAGCATCGAGTTGTAATTTTTGAGTTGTAAGTAAATAAAAGTGTGATGATCATCATTATTAGAGCATTGTCCCAAGTGAGGAAAGGATGATGGAGACTATGATTCCCCCAAAAGTCGGGATGAGACTCCGGACGAAAAGAAAAAAAAGAGGACCAAAAAAGAGGAAAAGGTCCAAATAAAAAAATGAGAGAAAAGAGAGAAGGGACAATGTTACTATCCTTTTACCACACTTGTGCTTGAAAGTAGCACCATGATCTTCATGATAGAGAGTCTCCTATGTTGTCACTTTCATATACTAGTGGGAATCTTTCATTATAGAACTTGATTTGTATAGTCCAATGATGGGCTTCCTTAGAATGCCCTAGGTCTTCGTGAGCAAGCGAGTTGGATGCACACCCACTTAGTTTATTTTGTTGAGCTTTCATACACTTATAGCTCTAGTGCATCTGTTGCATGGCAATCCCTACTCTCTCACATTGATATATATTGATGGGCATCTCCATAGCCCGTTGATACACCTAGTTGATGTGAGACTATCTTCTCCTTTTTGTCTTATCCACAACCACCACTCTATTCCACATATAGTGCTATGTCCATGGCTCACGCTCATATATGGCATGAAGATTAAAAAAGTTTGAGAACATAAAAAGTATGAAACAATTGCTTGGCTTGTCATCGGGGTCGTGCATGATTCAATACTTTGTGTGATCAAGATAGAGCATAGCCAGACTATATGATTTTGTAGGGATAACTTTCTTTGGCCATGTTATTTTGAGAAGACATGATTGCTTTGTTAGTATGCTTGAAGTATTATTATTTTTATGTCAATATTAAACTTTTGTCTTGAATCTCTCGGATATGGACATTCATGCCACAATAAAGAAAATTACATTGAGAATTATGCTAGGTAGCATTCCACATCAAAAATTCTGTTTTTATCATTTACCTACTCGAGGACGAGCAGGAATTAAGCTTGGGGATGCTTGATACCTCTTCAGCGTATCTATAATTTTTTATTGTTCCATGCTATTATATTATCTGTTTTGGATGTTTAATGGGCTTTAATATACCTTTTTATATTATTTTTGGGACTAACCTAGTAAGCAAAGGCCCAGTGCAAATTGCTGTTTTTTGCCTATTTTAGTGTTTCGCAGAAAAGGAATATCAAATGGAATGAAACCTTCGGGACAGTTATTTTTTGGAACAAACGTGATCCAGGAGACTTGGAGTGGACGTCAAGAAAGAAGCAAGGAGACCACGAGGAAGGAGGGCGCGCCCAGGGGGGCACGCCCCCCACCCTCGTGGGCCCCTCACAGCACCACCGACCTACTTCTTCCTCCTATATATACCCATATACCCTGAAAACATCCGAGAGCACCACGAAACCCTATTTCCATCGCCGCAACCTTCTGTACCCGTGAGATCCCATCTTGGGGCCTTTTCCGGCGCTCCGCCGGAGGGGGGATCGATCACGGAGGGCTTCTACATCAACACCATAGCCTCTCCGATGATGTGTGAGTAGTTTACCGCAGACCTTCGGGTCCATAGTTATTAGCTAGATGGCTTCTTCTCTCTCTTTGGATCTCAATACAAAGTTCTCCTCGATTCTCTTGGAGATCTATTCGATGTAATTCTTTTTGCGGTGTGTTTGTCGAGATCCGATAAATTGTGGGTTTATGATCAAGATTATCTATGAACAATATTTGATTCTTCTCTGAATTCTTTTATGCATGATTTAATATCTTTGCAAGTCTCTTCGAATTATCAGTTTGGTTTGGCCTACTAGATTGATCTTTCTTGCAATGGGATAAGTGCTTAGCTTTGGGTTCAATCTTGTGGTGTCCTTTCCCAGTGACAGCAGGGGCAGCAAGGCACATATTGTATTGTTGCCATCGAGGATAAAAATATGGGGTTTATATCACATTGCTTGAGTTTATCCCTCTACATCATGTCATCTTGCCTAATGTGTTACTCTGTTCTTATGAACTTAATACTATAGATGCATGCTGGATAGCGGTTGATGTGTGGAGTAATAGTAGTAGATGCAGAATCGTTTCGGTCTACTTGTCGCGGACATGATGCCTATATACATGATCATGCCAAGATATTCTCATAACTATGCGCTTTTCTATCAATTGCTCGACAGTAATTTGTTCACCCACCGTAGAATTTGCTATCTTGAGAGAAGCCACTAGTGAAACCTATGGCCCCCGGGTCTATCTTACATCATATTATTTTCCTATCAATTTGCTATTTCTCTCGTTGTTTATTTTGCAATCGTTATTTTCCAATCTATACAATAAAAATACCAAAATATTTATCTTATTATCTCTATCAGATCTCACTTTCGTAAGTGACCGTGAAGGGATTGACAACCCCTTTATCGCGTTGGTTGCGAGGTTCTTGTTTGTTTGTGCAGGTACTAGGGACTTGCGTGTTACCTCCTACTGGATTGATACCTTGGTTCTCAAAAACTGAGGGAAATACTTATGCTACTTTGCTGCATCACTCTTTCCTCTTCAATGGAAAACCAACGCATGCTCAAGAGGTAGCAGTAAGGTCGGCAGCGGCACGGTGGAGAGGGTGGCGGTGGTGGACAACGGCGAGGTGGGCAGCGGCGGGGTGGGTGGTGGAGCAGACATGATCGGACCCAAGTTACCTGATACCAAATTGATAGGAGCTAGGACCCTACCAGGTCTAGGGCGTAGGTTGTAGGGGAAGGAGAGGGTTGGGCGTGGCGAAGCTCATGGTCGCCGGCGGCAAGGCGTCGTCGTGCGCGAGGGAGGAGGCGGCGGCGCAAGAGCAGGAGGCGGCTAGGGTTAGGGTCCGACTCCTCTGGGAGCCGGGCAATAGATTTATTCTTATTGATTAATTATCAAAGAGTCTTACAACTAGTATATATAACCACGATGGAAAATAAAATAGATAACTTGCGGGCTAAGCCCCTAACTAAATCTTCCCAGTGGGCCTCCTACGGGCATAAGTCTGCCCGGTCATAACATGTGCCCTACTAGGCTAATATATACTCATGCGGGCCTTCTATTGAAGGTTGAGATGTTTCATTAATTTCCACAAATGTGACATATTGAATTTTGAGGATTGGTGTTGCGGGTATCCAGTTCGATGTCTTTGATCGAGGACAACATAATTCAAATTGACGAAGTCAGTTGGCAGTATCCAAGATATTTATTTGCTTGCTACTTGAGAATTTCAAAATTAGATAGTGATTTATGGGCAAGTCATCCTTCTTGCATTCTAGGACTTTGTGGGTGATAGATGAAGTTGATGAAAATAATATGCTCTGTTTTGGTCACCAATTATCATTGAATTTAGGTGAAGCAGTCAGTCAGTATGCAAGCAAACATATTTCTGAATTTGCAGTTCTGTGTTGATTCACAATAGAAAATTATCCTGCAAGCATTGTAGTTTTTAGTCCCTTAATATGATCTACCCTGCTGAACTAATATATTTTTCTAGCTTGCAGTCAAATGCTATTTGTAGCACGCATGAATTCTTCTTTTAGATCTAAGGTGATGTCTTCTAGATAACATATATGTAAAATCTCAGATACCAGCCTTGCTAACAGGTTCCACTCTTTATATGGAAAGATTTCTATTTATTTGACATCGCTTTTCCTTTTAGATAACAAACTATGATATCTGGACAACTTACAATCCATCTTTTATGTTTTTGGGTTGGGTTCCCATTGTTTCTTTGTATTTGATGTACCTTCTCCATCTGTCTACTGATACAAAAATGATGCAGGTCATATTGTGAGGCCATCTTCCATAAATTGTGAAGGGTGAGAAATTGTTGGTCTATTTGTGTGATGATGAAAAAAAATTAAGCATTGTTAAGAATGCTCAGATCTATGTTCGACTGGAATGCCTTTTGATAAAAAATTACTCCCTCTGTAAAGTAATACTATAAGACTTTTCAGATCACTGCATTAGTAATACTGAGATCACTACTGGAAGGGGGAGTAGTTTGTTACTTCCTTTTCACCATGACAGAGTGCAACAATTGAGATCTCAGTATGTATTAATCATTCCCAATCAAGAGAATTGTTGATCTCAAGGTGCAGGTGCTGCAGGGGGCGGAGCCGCTTTCTGAAGGGGACTCGGGGCGGGTGGCCCCCGTGTCGGTGTCAAAACCGGCGGATCTCGGGTAGGGGGTCCCGAACTGTGCGTCTAGGCCGGATGGTAACAGGAGGCAAGGGACATGAAGTTTTACCCAGGTTCGGGCCCTCTTGATGGAGGTAAAACCCTACGTCCTGCTTGATTAATATTGATGATATGGGTGTTACAAGAGTAGATCTACCACGAGATCAGAGAGGCTAAACCCTAGAAGCTAGCCTACGGTATGATTGTATGTTGTGATTGTTGTTCTATGGACTAAAACCCTTCGGTTTATATAGACACCGGAGAGGGTTAGGGTTACACAAGGTCGGTTACAAAGGAGGAGATATCCATATACGTATTGCCTAGCTTGCCTTCCACGCCAATTAGAGTCCCATCCGGACACGAGACGAAGTCTTCAATCTTGTATCTTCATAGTCTAACAGTCCGGCCAATGGAGACAGTCCGGCTATCTGGAGACCCCCTAATCCAGGACTCCCTCAGTAGCCCCTGAACCAGGCTTCAATGACGATGAGTCCGGTGCGCAGTTGTCTTCGGCATTACAAGGCGGGTTCCTTCTCCAAATACGTCACAGAAGAATTTGAATATGAGGATAGTGTCCGACCCTGCAAAATAAGTTCCACATTCCACCGTAGAGAGATTAATGTTTTCGCAGATCTAATTTGCTAGCTTGTTTCGGCAGCATGACGTTACGTCATGGCCCAGTGATTATTCGAACCGTTTCTTTTAACCAGCCCCGCACATAACGCGAGGCAGTTTTTCGACACGTCTTGTCAAAGCAGAGATCGTGTCCCCTTATTACGGGATTCTCATCAATACGGGCGTGGGTAACCCCAACCGCGCCATCAATTATAGCGCTTGGGGGATAAGTGAGTTTTACCAGGCAAGTGGGGACGCTTAATTTTGTCCGCCCATATAAAGGGATAAGGATTCACCTTTCTATCCACGCCTTCTTCCTCCTCTGCTCATCCGCTCCCGCACACTCGAGCTCTAGCGCCCAAGCTCTCACTTCCATCTCAACCTTCTCCAAACATGTCCCGAGCGGGAGGCAAGTGGATGGTCTCCTCCGTCATGGAGCGAGACGTCAAGAAACTGAGGAGAGCCGGATACCTGCCCGATGACATCGCGCACCGGCTCCCAGATGAGGGGCAGCTCATCCCCACCCCCAGGCCCTATGAGAGGGTGGTATTCCTCACCCATTTCCTCCGCGGACTGGGATTCCCTCTCCATCCCTTCGTCCGGGGGCTCATGTTTTATTACGGCTTGGATTTCCATGATCTGGCCCCGAACTTCATCCTCAACATCTCGGCGTTTATCATCGTGTGTGAGGCCTTCCTCCGCATCAAGCCCCACTTCGGCTTATGGCTGAAGACCTTCAATGTCAAGCCGAAGATAGTGAGCGGCCGCCAGGCGGAGTGCGGAGGCGCCATGGTGGGCAAGATGCCCAACATCACATGGCTTGAGGGCTCCTTCGTGGATACCATAAAGGGGTGGCAATCGGGGTGGTTCTATATCACCGAGCCGCGTGAACCCGCATGGGTAGCGGCCCCCGAGTTCCGATCTGGCATCCCCATGCGGCTCACCTCCTGGAAGACAAGGGCCTATCCTGGGGTAATTCAAAAGAGCTAACCGGACTCCAGACATGTATTCAAAACATGGTGGACAAGAAGCTCAAGCTTGTCAACATAGTCCAGGTTATGCTCATCCGCCGGATACTCCCGTGCCAACAACGGGAGTTCACCTTGTGGGAGTTCAACCCGGCGCAGCACCGAACTCTGAACAGGCTCTTCGACATGACTCATGAAGATGCCTGGAGGGTGCTGTTCAAGGGCGCCGCGGTCCCTCCCCCCATTACTGAGGATCGCGGATTCAGCGCGAAGCGCCAAGCCAGTGCGGTAAACTGTTTTACCTTTCATAGGATACTTGTTTTCTATATAGATTGACTCTATGCGGGATCTAAACTCCCGTGCCGTTAACAGGACTGGTAGAAAATGGCCGGACAAATCAACTGTCCGGCTCCCTTGCCAGAAGGCCCTGCGGACGCCCTTCTGGTGAAGATGTTGACTCCGGCCCCTTATAAGGTGCCAGAGAAGACCAAGAAGGCCAAGGGAGCTCGAAAGAGTTCCCGACGCCAGGCGTCGTCGGACTCACCGTCTGATGACTCTGCGGCGCACTCTTCCTCCGAAGACGAGGAAGAGGAAGAAGAGGCTCCCCCACCGACTGGGGGAGACAAGAAAAGGAAGGCCGCCCCAACTGAGGAGGCCGGAGGGTCCAAGAAGGGAAGGACTCTCCTTCCGGACAGCTCCACCGCCGCCGACGAAAGTGAAGACGAGTGGTTGCCCAGGGCCAAGCCCCAACGGAGATCGTAAGTATTCGGATACCAATGTAACCCATAGGATTCCTTTGTCGCATTGCTTTCCCTAATCACCGAACATAATTACGCAGGCCGCCACGAGCCAACATCGAGGTATCATCGGACGGCTCCCTGGGTTCGTCGGACATGGATAGCGATCCAGTCCCGACTGCCACCTCCCCTCATCCTGCCGACGACACCGAGGTGTTATCTCAAGAGGCACCGGATCGTGGGGAGACAGTCCCGGAGACGCCTCAAGGCGACCTTCCGGACTCCGGGAGCAGAGGGGACGGGGCCCCTGAGAGCTCCGAGTTCGGCCCTCAGCCGAACACCGCGCCGGAACCTCCAGCGGTTCCAGGCTCAGGCAGGCTGTCTCCTTCTAAGAGGGGTGAGACGCCTGTGCCGGTGACCTCTGTCCATCCAGAGGTGCCGGACAATCTGTTGGAAGCGCTTCGCAGCGCTTCCATCGAGGAGGAGCACCGCACTATCATGAGTGCGGTGATCCAGAAGGTTCAGTCCGCCAAGAGCGGATTGACTGAAGCCTGTACTAGCCTTCTAACAGGCTTCGAGGTAAGTGTTTTTAAAATGTAGTAGAAGTATTACTGCATAGATAGTAGCCCCTGATGCTTTGTTCGGTGTTCGCAAAGAAAAGCCGAACAGAGGATCAAATAATATCGCAGGAGTCTAATATAAGTATGTCAATATGCATATGCAGGCTTCTCTGCTGGCGTCCGCCACACTAACTGCAGAGGTCGCCGTATTGAAGCAAGACCTCGATGGGTCCAAGAAAGAGCTCGGCCTTGTCAAGAGGCAGCTCGAGGAGAACGAGGGTAAGTAACACCCCGTCTATAGATATATGTATATAAAAAAGGACGCGATTGCAAAATGACAGGATCATTGTATGTTTTGCCAGGGGCCACGACCGAGGTGGTGACCCTGAAGCAAGCGCTGACCAAGGCAGAAGATACAGCGGCCAAGGATCGCACCGAGCGAGAGAGGCACGAGGCTCGGGTGGGCGAGGTGCAGCAAGAGCTCCAGGCTCTCGTGACGATGCATGAGGCGTTGGAGCTTGACTTGAAGACGCGAGAGTCTGAGCTTGCCGCGGCCCATGAGAGTGCAAAGAGTGCCAAGACCGAGGCCCAGAAGGCCCTTCAGAAGATCAACGCGATGAAGAAGATAGCGGCGGGTAAGGCTTTCTATATGCAAAGCAAGCATGTAAAGGTGAATTACCGATTACTTACCCGAATCCGGAGCTCTTCAGGAGCATTCGCAGATTTGCCCTGCAGTGTGTCCGATGCCGCACAATTCTACCAGGCCGAGGACGGAAGCTCGACGGAGAAGCTGTTCTGGTCTCAGTATGCTGAGGCCAAACATCCGGTGCCAATGAGCGACCAGCTGAAGCAGATGGCCAAGCTACATAAGGCGGCCGATCAGGCCATGAAGGGCTTCATAGTCCGGTTGTGGCCTGGCGACACCCTTCCGAACAGTTTCTTCGGCCTGGTGAGGCGGCTTGTGGATGCCTGCCCCCGGCTGGAGGTCGTCAAGCGATCCGTCTGCATAGAAGGTGCACGCCGGGCTTTTGCCCGTGTAAAAATGCAGTGGGTCAAGCTAGATGCCGTGAAGCTGATCAAGGAGGGGCCACCGGAGGGCAAGGAGCACCGCCACCCCGAGATGTACTACGAGGGTGTTCTGCCGGGTGCCCGTCTTATCGCGGATGAGTGTTCGCAAAATGTAATATTTGAATGAGACTTGCTCATGTTGTCCTGTATGTATGAAAACTTGTATCATGTTCGCTATGCAACGCTTGTTAGAATTTAAAATATTACCTTCTGTTTGGCTGTTTATCCAATCTGAGAGATGGCTAGTCCTCGGCTTCTGCCCCCATGCCACTAGTGCTGGGGTGTTCGGGATAAACCTGAGCACTCTTGTTCCCATGTTTGGGTCATTCGAGGGAGGTGCGCAGCACAACAAACAAGGAAACCGGACTAATAATGCTTTATCACTCTCACTTAGCCATAGAATTTTATAATTTCAAATTTCGGCGAAGCCCCTGGTATTCGGAAGGCCGAATTCGGGGCGCGATACATGCCTGTAAGCCGGACGGAGGCGGCCCCTCGCCCTAAGCGGCATAAGTCTTTAGGGACTCGAAAAACCTCGCCGAACAGCGACCAGTCTCTCACCTTATCATGACCGTCAGTTTTAGCTTTCTCTACTGAGGTGCTCGGCCCGGCAGAACCGGGGCACAATCATAGTAGTTCTCCTAGCGCTACCTTAGCCGATAGAGCGGAACTTAAGGTACCAAAACATAGGAGCCGGGCAAACCCAACATTTGACCAAAGACATGATTCGGAGCTGATGCATATAATGCTATAAGTTCGAGGTGCCGCACTTGTGAAAGTGTTCGGACTTCTCAGACCATATTATGGGTAAGTAAGCCCCTGGTGTATTGGCCGTACCAGAGTGTACGGTTGCAAGGCATCATTAGTGAACACACACACACACACACACACACACATATATAACAAAAATGCAATAATAGTCATAATGTCATGCATTGTATATTAAAAAATTGCATTAAAGCAGAGTGATACAGATGGTGCAATGAGCAAAAGAGTAGGACTATGTCCCTTCCAAGGGCGAGCTGAGGAATGATATGAAATCTGTAACAACCTGGGAATTCCATTGTATAACATAGTTGTCTGCCTCCTTGGTTGCTGTATCATGTGTTCGGCAATAGAGCTGCCGAACAGTGTTTCCAGAGATTAAAGTCCTGAAAGAAAAAGAAAAATAACCAAACGGGAAGCCCCTAGTGCGGTTTAGGCCGCGTTTTGGGTCGTGCCGCAGTTGTGCCCCCCCTCCCCACGTGTGCCCATGGTATTTTTAATGCGCAATTATGTACACGTGGCACGAATAACGCCGTTGGGCTGGGATTGGGGTGGCCGCCGTATTGCTACGAGAGCTCAGATCACGCCAAGTGGTCTGTCTGCCGATTGCCCCGAGCGGGCTTGAAGGTGTCCGGGCTTTGAAACACCGAACTGGTAGATTGCCTTGAGAGGCTGCTTTGCGCTTCTGCTGCAAGGGCCGCGGTGTGCTCCTCTGTTCGAAGAGAGCGCTCTGTGTTTCCATTGACTGTAATAACTCCGCGAGGTCCTGTCATCTTGAGCTTGAGGTATGCATAATGTGGTACCGCATTGAATCTAGCAAATGCGGTTCGTCCGAGCAGCGCGTGATAACCACTGCGGAACGGGACTATATCGAAGATTAACTCTTCGCTTCGGAAGTTATCCGGGGATCCAAAGACCACTTCCAGTGTAATTGAGCCTGTGCAGTGGGCCTCTACGCCTGGAATGACGCCTTTAAAGGTCGTTTTTGTGGGTTTGATCCTTGAGGGGTGTATACCCATTTTGCACAATGTGTCCTGATAAAGCAGGTTCAGGCTGCTGCCGCCATCCATAAGGACTCGAGTGAGGTGAAATTCGTCGATGATTGGGTCTAGGACCAGTGCGGCGAATCCGCCATGACGGATACTAGTGAGGTGGTCCCTGCGATCAAAGGTGATCGGACAGGAGGACCAAGGGTTGAACTTTGGGGCGACTGGCTCCAACGCACATACGTCCCTGAGCGCACGCTTCCGCTCCCTCTTGGGGATGTGGGTTGCATATATCATGTTCACCGTCCGCACTTGCGGGGGAAACCTCTTCTGTCCTCCAGTGTGCGGATGCCGGGGTTCTTCCTCGTCATTGCTATGCGGCCCCTTGTCCTTGTTTTCGGCAATTAACTTGCCAGCCTGCTTGAACACCCAACAATCCCTGTTGGTGTGATTGGCTGGCTTGTCTGGGGTGCCGTGTATTTGACACGAGCGATCGAGTATACGGTCCAAGCTGGATGGACCCGGCGTACTTTGTTTGAATGGCTTTTTTCGTTGACCGGGTTTAGAGCCTTTGAATCCGGCATTGACTGCCGTATCCTCCGTACTTTCGCTGTTAATGCGGCGCTTATGCTTGTTGCGATGTGACCTGCTATTGTCGTCCTTGGTATCTGAGGTACCATGGTTCTTTGGTATGTTATTACTGCGAGCCAACCAGCTGTATTCTCCCGCACAAAAGCGGGTCATGAGCGTCATGAGAGCTGCCATAGATTTCGGCTTTTCCTGACCAAGGTGCCAGGCTAGCCACTCGTCTCGGATGTTGTGCTTGAAAGCCGCTAAGGCCTCCGCATCCGGACAGTCGACGATTTGATTTTTCTTTGTAAGGAACCGAGTCCAGAATTGCCTGGCCGACTCTTCTGGCTGCTGAATTATGTGGCTCAAGTCATCGGCGTCTGGTGGTCGCACATAAGTGCCCTGAAAGTTGTCGAGGAATGCGGCTTCCAGATCTTCCCAACGGCTAATGGAGTCCGCTGGCAAGCTATTAAGCCAATGCCGCGCTAGTCCTTTGAGTTTTAGTGGGAGGTACTTGATGGCATGTAAGTCATCACCGCGGGCCATGTGGATGTGGAGGAGGAAGTCCTCAATCCATACTGCGGGATCTGTTGTGCCGTCGTATGACTCAATTTTTACAGGTTTGAAACCTTCTGGGAATTGATGTTCCATTACTTCGTCTGTGAAGCATAAGGGGTGTGCGGCGCCTCTGTATTGGGCTATATCACGACGCAGCTCGAATGGGTCCTGCCCGCTGTGTTCGGCCCGGTCGGATTTGCTTTTACTGTATCCGGCGTGACGTTTAGCGTCTCGTAGAGAGGTGCACCCTCGTGATCCGTAGATCGATCTTGAATGCTTTGCTTTGTCCTCCAATATGTCTCGCAGGTCTGGCGTATCTCCCCATGCCTTTTTATTTGGATGGCGTTGGGGTGGAGGCGGAGCTTTTGGCTAGAATTTCTCTCTATCGCGGCCACGAGGTGGCCGATCAGCCGTGTCATACGCTTCTTCCTCCAGTCGGGGTAGTAACATGCGCCTTGGGTAACTCTTGGAGGGACGCTCGATTTTATATTACTCGACCGTGAGGACTTCAGTCCATTTGTCAGCTAGCAGATCTTGATCAGCTTGAAGCTGCTGCTGCTTTTTATTCAGGCTATTTGCCGTGGCCATAAGCCTGCGCTTGAAGCGCTCTTGTTCGACGGGATCCTCTGGTACGGCGAATTCATCGTCGCCGAGGCTTGCCTCGTCTTCGGAGGGGGGCATGTAATTGTCATCCTCCTCCTCTCCGCTAGCCGCTCTCTCAAGAGAGCTGGCTCCTTCATCCTCCTGCTCTAAATCTTGCTGGAGGGGATTGTTGTTGTCTTCGGCGCTATCTGGAGTGTTATTATCTCCTGTGCTGGTATCACCACTTTTGCTTTGGCGGGACTTAGGGCGGCGCCGCTGACGTCGGCGCTTGGGTTGCTTCTTGGAGGGTCATCCTCCGCTATCTCATCGCCATTGCCTTCATTGGGTGTATCCACCATGTATATGTCATACGACGAGGTGGCTTTCCAGTGCCCTATAGGTGCTGGTTCATGTTCTTCTCCTACATCGTTGTCCATACCGTCGATGTCTTCGGAGTCGAAGTCGAGCATGTTGGTTAAATCATCGACAGTGGCTACAAAGTGGGTGGTGGGTGGGCGTCGAATTTCTTCGTCGTCCGCATCCCAATCCTGTTGGCCATAATCCGGCCAGGGCTCTCCTGACAAAGAGAGAGACCTTAGTGAATTCAGAATGTCGCCGAAGGGCGAGTGCTGAAAGATATCCGCGCCGGTGAATTCCATGATCGGCGCCCAATCGGATTCGTTTGGCAGGGGCGCGGATGGTTCGGGGTCCGGAAGAGAGTCCGGCACCTTGGAGTCACGGGCTGCGCAGAGGATTATGCTGGTGTTTGGCTCGATCGCCGTCGAGACTGCAGCCCCTGAGGCGGTGTCTAGCCACCCGTCCTCGATTGGCGCAGCTGGCTCCGAGCTGAGGGTCGAAGCTGATGCGGGCGCGGCCTCTGGGGTACCGTCCGGTGGCAGAGCTAGGTCATACCCATTGCGACAGTGCGGCGCGCCCGGCTGTGGCTCGAATCCGTCGAAGATCAAGTCCCCACGGATGTTGGCTTTGTAATTCAAACTTCCAAATCTGACCTGATGGCCAGGGGCGTAGCTTTCAATCTGCTCCAGATGGCCAAGCGAATTAGCCCGCAGTGCAAAGCCGCCGACTACGAAGATCTGTCTGGGGAGAAAAGTCTCACCCTGGACCGCATCGCTATCGATGATAGTAGGAGCCATCAAGCCTAACGGTGACGACACAGAGGAATTCTCAATGAAAGCACCAATGTCGGTGTCAAAACCGGCGGATCTCGGGTAGGGGGTCCCGAACTGTGCGTCTAGGCCGGATGGTAACAGGAGGCAAGGGACACGAAGTTTTACCCAGGTTCGGGCCCTCTTGATGGAGGTAAAACCCTACGTCCTGCTTGATTAATATTGATGATATGGGTGTTACAAGAGTAGATCTACCACGAGATCAGAGAGACTAAACCCTAGAAGCTAGCCTACGGTATGATTGTATGTTGTGATTGTTGTTCTACGGACTAAAACCCTTCGGTTTATATAGACACCGGAGAGGGTTAGGGTTACACAAGGTCGGTTACAAAGGAGGAGATATCCATATACGTATTGCCTAGCTTGCCTTCCACGCCAAGTAGAGTCCCATCCGGATACGAGACGAAGTCTTCAATCTTGTATCTTCATAGTCTAACAGTTCGGCCAATGGAGACAGTCCAGCTGTCCGGAGACCCCCTAATCTAGGACTCCCTCACCCCGTGTCCTCTTCTCCTCCCGTGGTGGACGAGGTCTCGGCGGTGGAGGTCTTACCTTTGGGAGGGGGTTCGGGGCAGATGGCCTCGGAATCCTTTTCTCCCATTGCGTTGTCGGAGCTGCAGGTGGTGGCTTCGTCGTCGGGAGGGGCCCGGGGAAGGTGGCCTCGATGCCCTCTTCACCTGGGGCGCCTAAGGTGGCCGCCCCTCCTGTGCTGGGTGGGGAGTTCGGGCAGGTGGCCCATGCACTCCCCTCCCCCGGTGCGCTGCCATTTCCGTGATGTGGGGCGCGACCGACGTCTGCGGCGCTGGCGAGTGCCTCACCGCTTCCTGGTGTTACCGCTGGGTCGTCCATGGAGGCTGACCGGCGTCGCGTTTGGGGTGAGGCAGGAGGTCCCACCACGGGCAGGATCTCTCGGGAGGAGGTTATAGCGTTTGGAGGGATTCCAGATCCAGTTTCTGAGGGGCGATGGCTGAGTTGTCGTCTCCAGAATCATCCAGAGGTTGACGACATTCAGCAGCGATGCGCCATGAGGGTGGCCAAGCTTTGTGATGTTGGGGTCACTATTGGTATGTCAGTTAATACATCTAATTCCATTTTGCATTTTTCTAATAATGATATTATTAATAATGCAAACCAATTAGGAGTTTCACTAGGTAGTAATGATAGTGAAATTTCAAATTCTGTTAATGATCTCCTGGATTTAGAGGCTGAGCGGGCCTTAGAGATGATTCGTAACTTAGCAGCGGTTAAGCCCATGAGTGATTCCAACTTTGATGCTTTGGGGGTCAGGGTGCTCGATAATTTTGTGCGGATCTTATACCTCCCCTACCTGAGTCGGAGGAGGAGGATGATACATCTGAGCATGTCGTGGTTAGACCTTCTGAGACTGGTTGTGAGGACCGGCTGGAGAGTCAGAACATTCCTAAACGCAAATGGAAGCGGAAGGTTTACCCGGTGTCCGCAGGGCGTAGGAGTGCTAGGATCCGTACGGCAAAAAAATTCCATGATGAATTATGAAAGGAATCTTTTGGAATAGCAGAGGTCTGAAAGACTTGGCTAAAAGAAGGTTTCTTGCAGAGGCGTCTATTGAGCATAGGTTAGATTTTATCGCTTTGTCGGAAACTGGCAGAGATAATTTTGCGCCACAATTTCTGAATACTTTGTTGGGAGGTATTGATTTTGACTAGCACTGTCTGTCACTGAGAGGGAGATCGGGTGGGATCTTACTCGGAGTTAGATGCGATTCGCTCGAAGTTCGAAGTGTGGTAATGGGAGATTTTGTAGTTAAGTTTCGAGTGTGGTCGAAGGCAGATGGGTTCAATTGGGCTCTGGTGGCGGTATATGGTGCCGCACTGCCCGAACTCAAACCCGAGTTCTTGGCTGATCTGGTTAGGATTTGCAGCTCTGAGCAGCTTCCTATCCTGGTGGGGGTGATTTCAACATCATTAGAAGGCGTGAGGAGAAGAACAATGATAACTTTGATGACAGATGGTCATTCATGTTTAATACTATCATTGAAAGCTTGGATCTGAGAGAGATTGAGCTTTCGGGAAGAAAATTCACCTGGGCTAACGCATTGCCAAATCCGACGTTTGAAAAGTTGGATCAAGTGTTGGCTAGCGTCGAATGGGAACAGAAGTTTCCCTTTGTAACAGTTCAAGCTCTTTCCCATGGAATTTCTGACCACACACCTTTATTTCTGGACTCTGGTAAGGCCACCCACTTGGGAAACAAAAATTCGTTTTCGTTCGAGCTTGCTTGGTTTGAACGAGACGACTTCTTTGATCTCGTAGCCAGAGAGTGGGCTAAGGATGCAGGAGGTAGGACTACGCTTGAGCGCTGGTAGAATAAGATCAGGCACTTGAGAAGTTTCCTACGTGGGTGGGCTAAGCATCTTAGCGGGATTTATAAGGTTGAAAAGGAACGGCTCCTTTCCCTTATTCAGTCCTTAGATGTAAAAGCAGAAATCACAGTTCTGCCGGCCTCGGAGTTTCAGGCCAAGCTTGACGCGGAGATGAGGCTGAAAGAGCTTCTTCGTGAAGAGGAATTGAAGTGGGCGTTGCGGGCCAAGGTCCGACGAGTAGTCCAGGGGGACGCGAACACTCAATTCTTTCACATGATCGCTAATGGTAAACACAGAAAGAAGAGGATCTTTCAGCTTGAACAAGATGAAGGAATGATTTTAGGACAGTAGAACCTAAAATTATACATTACCGAGTATTACAAGCAGTTGTTTGGACCTCCAGAGGATAACTGTGTGTCTCTAGATGAGTCCAGGATTGAGGATGTTCCTCAACTAACTGCAGTGGAGAATGATATTTTGGCAGCTCCTTTTACTGTGAAAGAAGTGTTTGAGGCCATATCGCAGATGAAAAATAATAAGGCTCCCGGCCTGGATGGATTTCCGGCTGAATTCTATAAGAAGTGTTGGCATATTATTAAGGGGGGGTCTGTTGCCTTTGTTAAATGATCTATTCTCTGGACAGCTTCGGCTTTTTCAACTGAATTTTGGAACGATAACCCTGCTTCCTAAGAAAACAGTGTTGGGAAACGTAGTAATTTCAAAATTTTCCTACGCACACGCAAGATCATGGTGATGCATAGCAACGAGAGGGGAGAGTGTTGTCTACGTACCCTCATAGACCGAAGCGGAAGCGTTGACGCAATGTAGAGGAAGTAGTCGTACGTCTTCCCGGTCCAACCGATCCAAGCACCATTACTCCGGCACCTCCGAGTTCTTGGCACACGTTCAGCTCGATGACGCTCCCCGGGCTCCGATCCAGCAAAGCTTCGGGGAGGAGTTCCGTCAGCACGACGGCGTGGTGACGATCTTGATGTTCAACCGTCGCAGGGCTTCGCCTAAGCACCGCTACAATATGACCGAGGTGGAATATGGTGGAGGGGGCACCGCACACGGCTAAGGAACAATCACGAAGATCAACTTGTGTGTGCTAGGGTGCCCCCTTGCCCCCGTATATAAAGGAGCCAAGGGGAGGGGGCGGCCGGCCAAGGAGGGCGCGCCAAGGGGGAGTCCTACTTCCATCGGGAGTAGGACTCCCTTCTTTCCTAGTTGGAGAAGGAGAAGTGGGAAAGAGGAGGAAGAGGGAAAGGAAAGGGGGGGGCGCCGCCCCCCTCTCCTTGTCCTATTCGGACTAGGGAGGGGAGGGGCGCGCGGCCACCTCTTGCCTCCTTTCCTCTTCTCCCTTAGGGCCCATGTAGGCCCAATAACACCCGGGGGGTTCCGGTACTCCGGTAAAATCCCGATTTCACCCGGAACGATTCCGATATCCAAATATAGGCTTCCAATATATCGATCTTTATGTCTCGACCATTTCGAGACTCCTCGTCATGTCCATGATCACATCCGGGACTCCGAACAACCTTTGGTACATCAAAATACATAAACTCATAATGAAACTGTCATCGTAACGTTAAGCGTGCGGATCCTACGGTTCGAGAACAATGTAGACATGACCGAGACACGTCTCCGGTCAATAACCAATAGCGGAACCTGGATGCTCATATTGGTTCCTACATATTCTACGAAGACCTTTATCGGTCAGACCGCATAACAACATACATTATTCCCTTTGTCATCGGTATGTTACTTGCCCGAGATTCGATCGTCGGTATCTCAATACCTAGTTCAATCTCGTTACCGGCAAGTCTCTTTACTCATTCCGTAATACATCATCTCACAACTAACTCATTAGTTTCAATGCTTGCAAGGCTTATGTGATGTGCATTACTGAGAGGGCCCAGAGATACCTCTCCGACAAACGGAGTGACAAATCCTAATCTCGAAATACGCCAACCCAACATGTACCTTTGGAGACACCTGTAGAGCTCCTTTATAATCACCCAGTTACGTTGTGACGTTTGGTAGCACAAAAAGTGTTCCTCCGGCAAACGGGAGTTGCATAATCTCATAGGCATAGGAACATGTATAAGTCATGAAGAAGGCAATAGCAACATACTAAACGATCGGGTGCTAAGCTAATGGAATGGGTCATGTCAATCACATCATTCTCCTAATAATGTGATCCCGTTAATCAAATGACAACACATGTCTATGGTTAGGAAACATAACCATCTTTGATTAATGAGCTAGTCAAGTAGAGGCATACTAGTGACACTCTGTTTGTCTATGTATTCACACATGTATTATATTTCCGGTTAATACAATTCTAGCATGAATAATAAACATTTATCATGATATAAGGAAATAAATAATAACTTTATTATTGCCTCTAGGGTATATTTCCTTCAGCCTCCCACTTGCACTAGAGTCAATAATCTAGTTCACATCGCCATGTGATTCAACACTAATAGTTCACATCACCATGTGATTAACACCCATAGTTCACATTGTCATGTGACCTATACCCAAAGGGTTTACTAGAGTCAGTAATCTAGTTCACATCGTTTATGTGATTAACACCCAAAGAGTACTAAGGTGTGATCATGTTTTGCTTGTGAGATAATTTTAGTCAACGGGTCTGTCACATACAGATCCGTAAGTATTTTGCGAATTCTATGTATACAATGCTCTGCACGGAGCTACTCTAGCTAATTGCTCCCACTTTCAATATGTATCTAGATCGAGACTTAGAGTCATCCAGATCTGTGTCAAAACTTGCATCAACGTAACTTTTTATGACGAACCTTTTTGTCACCTCCATAATTGAGAAATATTTCCTTATTCCACTAAGGATAATTTTGACCGCTGTCCAGTGATCTACTCTTAGATCACTATTGTACTCCCTTGCTTAACACAGTGTAGGGTATACAATAGATCTGGTACACAGCATGGCATACTTTATAGAACCTATGGCTGAGGCATAGGGAATGACTTTCATTCTCTTTCTATCTTCTGCCGTGGTCGGGCTTTGAGTCTTACTCAATTTCACACCTTGTAACACAACCAAGAACTCTTTCTTTGACTGTTCCAATTTTTGAACTACTTCAAAATATTGTCAAGGTATGTACTCATTGAAAAAAACTTATCAAGCATCTTGATCTATCTCTATAGATCTTGATGCTTAATATGTAAGCAGCTTCACCGAGGTCTTTCTTTGAAAAACTTCTTTCAAAACACTCCTTTATGCTTTGCAGAATAATTCTACATTATTTCCGATCAACAATATGTCATTCACATATACTTATCAGAAATGTTGTAGTGCTCCCACTCACTTTCTTGTAAATACAGGCTTCACCGCAAGTCTGTATAAAACTATATGCTTTGATCATCTCATCAAAGCGCATATTCCAACTCCGAGATGCTTGCACCAGTCCATAGATGGATCGCTGGAGCTTGCACATTTTGTTAGCACCTTTAGGATTGACAAAACCTTCTGGTTGTATCATATACAACTCTTCTTTAATAAATCCATTAAGGAATGCAGTTTTGTTTATCCATTTGCCGGATTTCATAAAATGCGGCAATTGCTAACATGATTCGGACAGACTTGAGCATAGATACGAGTGAGAAACTCTCATCGTAGTCAACACCTTGAACTTGTCGAAAACCTTTTTGCGACAATTCTAGCTTTGTAGATAGTAACACTACTATCAGCCTCCGTCTTCCTCTTGAAGATCCATTTAATCTCAATGGCTCGCCGATCATTGGGCAAGTCAATCAAAGTCCATACTTTGTTTTCATACATGGATCTCATCTCAGATTTCATGGCCTCAAGCCATTTCGCGGAATCTGGGCTCATCATCGCTTCCTCATAGTTCGTAGGCTCGTCATGGTCAAGTAACATGACCTCCAGAACTGGATTACCGTACCACTCTGGTGTGGATCTCACTCTGGTTTTACCTACGAGGTTCGGTAGTAACTTGATCTGAAGTTACATGATCATAATCATTAGCTTCCTCACTAATCGGTCTAGTAGTCACAGGAACAGATTTCTGTGATGAACTACTTTCCAATAAGGGAGCAGGTACAGTTACCTCATCAAGTTCTACTTTCCTCCCACTCACTTCTTTCGAGAGAAATTCCTTCTCTAGAAAGGATCCATTCAAAGCAACGAATATCTTGCCTTCGGATCTGTGATAGAAGGTGTACCCAACATTTTCTTTTGGGTATCCTATGAAGACGCACTTCTCCGATTTGGTTTTGAGCTTATCAGGTTGAAACTTTTTCACATAAGCATTGCAACCTCAAACTTTAAGAAATGACAGCTTAGGTTTCTTGCCAAACCATAGTTCATACGGTGTCGTTTCAACGGATTTAGATGGTGCCCTATTTAACGTGAATGCAGCTGTCTCTAATGCATAACCCCAAAACGATAGTGGTAGATCGGTAAGAGACATCATAGGTCGCACCATATCTAATAAAGTACGGTTATGACGTTCGAACACACCATTACATTGTGGTGTTCCAGGTGGCGTGAGTAGTGAAACTATTTCACATTGTTTTTAACTGAAGGCCAAACTCGTAACTCAAATACTCTTCTCTACGATCAGATCGTAGAAACTTTATTTTCTTGTTACGATGATTTTTCACTTCACTCTGAAATTCTTTGAACTTTTCAAATGTTTCAGACTTATGTTTCATCAAGTAGATATACTCATATCTGCTCAAATCATCTGTGAATATCAGAAAATAATGATACCTGTCGCGAGCCTCAATATTCATCGGACCACATACATCAGTATGTATGATTTCCAACAAATCTGTTGCTCGCTCCATTGTTCCGAAGAACAGAGTCTTAGTCATCTTTCCCATGAGGCATGGTTCGCAAGCATCAACTGATTCATAATCAAGTGATTCCAAAAGCCCATCAGCATGGAGTTTCTTCATGCGCTTTACACCAATATGACCTAAACGGCAGTGCCACAAATAAGTTGCATATCATTATTAACTTTGCATCTTTTGGTTTCAATATTATGATTATGTGTATCACTATGATCGAGATCCAATGAACTATTTTCATTGGGTGTGTAACCATATAAGGTTTTATTCATGTAAACAGAACAACAATTTATTCTCTTACTTAAATGAATAACCGTATTACAATAAACATGATCAAATCATATTCATGCTCAACGCAAAAAACCAAATAACACTTATTTAGGTTCAACACTAATCCCGAAATTATAGGGAGTGTGCGATGATGATCATATCAATCTTGGAACCACTTCCAACACACATCGTCACTTCACCCTTAACTAGTCTCTATTTATTCTGCAACTCCCGTTTCGAGTTACTAATCTTAGCAACTGTACTAGTATCAAATCCTGAGGGGTTGCTATAAACACTAGTAAAGTACACATCAATAACATGTATATCAAATATACTTATGTTCACTTTGCCATCCTTCTTATCCGCCAATCACTTGGGGTAGTTCCGCTTCCAGTGACCAGTCCCTTTGCAGTAGAAGCACTTAGTCTCAGGCTTAGGGCCATACTTGGGCTTCTTCACTTGAGCAGTAACTTGCTTGCTGTTCTTCTTGAAGTTCCCCTTCTTCCCTCTGCCCTTTTCTTGAAACTAGTGGTCTTGTCTACCATCAACACTTGATGTTTTTCTCGATTTCTACCTTCGTCAATTTCAGCATTACGAAGAGCTTGGGAATCGTTTCCATTATCCCTTGCATATTATAGTTCATCACGAAGTTCTACTAACTTGGTGATGGTGACTAGAGAATTCTGTCAATCACTATTTTATCTGAAAGATTAACTCCCACTTGATTCAAGCGATTGTAGTACCCAGACAATCTGAGCACATGCTCACTGCTTGAGCGATTCTCCTCCATCTTTTAGCTATAGAACTTGTTGGAGACTTCATATCTCTCAACTCGGGTATTTGCTTGAAATATTAACTTCAACTCCTGGAACATCTCATATGGTCCATGACGTTCAAAACGTCTTTGAAGTCCCGATTCTAAGCCGTTAAGCATGGTGCACTAAACTATCAAGTAGTCATCATATTGAGCTAGCCAAACGTTCATAATGTCTGCATCTGCTCCTGCAATAGGTCTGTCACCTAGCGGTGCATCAAGGACATAATTCTTCTGTGCAGCAATGAGGATAAACCTCAGATCACGGATCCAATCCGCACCATTGCTACTAACATCTTTCAACACAATTTTCTCTAGGAACATATCAAAATAAACACAGGGAAGCAACAACGTGAGCTATTGATCTACAACATGATTTGCAAAATACTACCAGGACTAAGTTCATGATAAATTTAAGTTCAATTTAATCATATTACTTAAGAACTCCCACTTAGATAGACATCCCTCTAATCCTCTAAGTGATCACGTGATCCAAATCAACTAAACCATGTCCGATCATTACGTGAAATGGAGTAGTTTTCAATGGTGAACATCGCTATGTTGATCATATCTACTATATGATTCACGCTCGACCTTTCGGTCTCAGTGTTCCGAGGCCATATCTGCATATGCTAGGCTCGTCAAGTTTAACCTGAGTACTCTGCGTGTGCAAAACTGGCTTGCACCCGTTGTAGATGGACGTAGAGCTTATCACACCCGATCATCACGTGGTGTCTGGGCACGACGAACTTTGGCAACGGTGCATACTCAGGGAGAACACTTTTTATCTTGAAATTTAGTGAGAGATCATCTTATAATGCTACCGTCAATCAAAGCAAGATAAGATGCACAAAAGATAAACATCACATGTAATCAATATAAGTGATATGATATGGCCATCATCATCTTGTGCTTGTGATCTCCATCTCCGAAGCACCGTCATGATCACCATCGTCACCGGCGCGACACCTTGATCTCCATCGTAGCATCGTTGTCGTCTCGCCAATCTTATGCTTCTACGACTATCGCTACCGCTTAGTGATAAAGTAAAGCATTACAGGGCGATTGCATTGCATACAATAAAGCGACAACCATATGGCTCCTGCCAGTTGCCGATAACTTGGTTACAAAACATGATCATCTCATACAATAAAATTTAGCATCATGCCTTGACCATATCACATCACAACATGCCCTGCAAAAACAAGTTAGACATCCTCTACTTTGTTTGTTGCAAGTTTTACGTGGCTGCTACGGGCTTAAGCAAGAACCAATCATACCTACACATCAAAAACACAACGATAGTTTGTCAAGTTGGTGTTGTTTTAACCTTCGCAAGGACCGGGTGTAGCCACGCTCGGTTCAACTAAAGTTGGAGAAATTGACACCCGCCAGCCACCTGTGTGCAAAGCACGGCGGTAGAACCGGTCTCGCGTAAGCGTACGCATAATGTCGGTCCGGGCCGCTTCATCCAACAATACCGCCGAACCAAAGTATGACATGCTGGTAAGCAGTATGACTTATATCGCCCACAACTCACTTGTGTTCTACTCGTGCATATAACATCAAACCATAAAACCTAGGCTCGGATGCCACTGTTGGGAAACGTAGTAATTTCAAAATTTTCCTACGCACACGCAAGATCATGGTGATGCATAGCAACGAGAGGGGAGAGTGTTGTCTACGTACCCTCATAGACCGAAGCGGAAGCGTTGACGCAACGTAGAGGAAGTAGTCGTACATCTTCCCGGTCCAACCGATCCAAGCACCGTTACTCCGGCACCTCCGAGTTCTTGGCACACGTTCAGCTCGATGACGCTCCCCGGGCTCCGATCCAGCAAAGCTTCGGGGAGGAGTTCCATCAGCACGACGGCGTGGTGACGATCTTGATGTTCAACCGTCGCAGGGCTTCGCCTAAGCACCGCTACAATATGACCGAGGTGGAATATGGTGGAGGGGGGCACCGCACACGGCTAAGGAACGATCACGAAGATCAACTTGTGTGTGCTAGGGTGCCCCCTTGCCCCCGTATATAAAGGAGCCAAGGGGAGGGGGCGGCCGGCCAAGGAGGGCGCGCCAAGGGGGAGTCCTACTTCCATCAGGAGTAGGACTCCCTTCTTTCCTAGTTGGAGAAGGAGAAGTGGGAAAGAGGAGGAAGAGGGAAAGGAAAGGGGGGGTGCCGCCCCCCTCTCCTTGTCCTATTCGGACTAGGGAGGGGAGGGGCGCGCGGCCACCTCTTGCCTCCTTTCCTCTTCTCCCTTAGGGCCCATGTAGGCCCAATAACCCCCGGGGGGTTCCGGTAACCCCCCGGTACTCCGGTAAAATCCCGATTTCACCCGGAATGATTCCGATATCCAAATATAGGCTTCCAATATATCGATCTTTATGTCTCGACCATTTCGAGACTCCTCGTCATGTCCATGATCACATCCGGGACTCCGAACAACCTTTGTTACATCAAAATACATAAACTCATAATGAAACTGTCATCATAACGTTAAGCGTGCGGACCCTACGGTTCGAGAACAATGTAGACATGACCGAGACACGTCTCCGGTCCATAACCAATAGCGGAACCTGGATGCTCATATTGGTTCCTACATATTCTACGAAGATCTTTATCGGTCAGACCGCATAACAACATACGTCATTCCCTTTGTCATCGGTATGTTACTTGCCCGAGATTCGATCGTCGGTATCTCAATACCTAGTTCAATCTCGTTACCGGCAAGTCTCTTTACTCGTTCCGTAATACATCATCTCACAACTAACTCATTAGTTGCAATGCTTGCAAGGCTTATGTGATGTGCATTACCGAGAGGGCCCAGAGATACCTCTCCGACAAACGGAGTGACAAATCCTAATCTCGAAATACGCCAACCCAACATGTACCTTTGGAGACACCTGTAGAGCTCCTTTATAATCACCCAGTTACGTTGTGACGTTTGGTAGCACACAAAGTGTTCCTCCGGCAAACGGGAGTTGCATAATCTCATAGTCATAGGAACATGTATAAGTCATGAAGAAAGCAATAGCAACATACTAAACGATCGGGTGCTAAGCTAATGGAATGGGTCATGTCAATCACATCATTCTCCTAATAATGTGATCCCGTTAATCAAATGAAAACACATGTCTATGGTTAGGAAACATAACCATCTTTGATTAATGAGCTAGTCAAGTAGAGGCATACTAGTGACACTCTGTTTGTCTATGTATTCACACATGTATTATGTTTCCGGTTAATACAATTCTAGCATGAATAATAAACATTTATCATGATATAAGGAAATAAATAATAACTTTATTATTGCCTCTAGGGCATATTTCCTTCAAACAGAGGCTGTGAGAATTGAGCAATTCAGGCCCATCTGTCTTCTTAATGTTAGTTTCAAAAAATTTACCAAGGTCGGGACTAATAGGCTCACACAGATTGCGCATGCTGTGGTGCAACCTACCCAAACTGCTTTCATGCCAGACAGGAATATCCTCGAAGGGGTTGTGGCCCTTCATGAAACGCTCCATGAGATTCACACGAAAAACTAGATGGAGTTGTTTTTAAGGTGGATTTCGAGAAAGCGTATGATAAAGTCAAATGGCCTTTCCTTCAACAGGCCTTACGCATGAAGGGTTTTGATGAAGCTTGGCGACGCCAGCTAGAATCTTTCACGCAAAAAGGGAGTGTTGGAATTAAAGTGAATGACGACATAGGTCATTATTTCCAGACACACAAGGGCCTGAGACAAGGTGGTCCAATGTCTCCTATTCTGTTCAACATTGTGGTTGACATGTTGGCAATTCTGATAGGAAGTGCAAAGGAGGCCGGTCAGGTGGGTGGCTTGGTGCCTCATCTAGTTGATGGTGGTGTGTCCATCCTGCAGTACGCTGATGATACAATCATCTTTATGGAGCACGACTTGGCAAAAGCAAGAAATATGAAGCTGGTGTTATGCTTATTTGAACAATTGACCAGATTGAAGATCAATTTTCATAAAAGCGAGTTGTTCTGCTTTGGTAGAGCCAATGAGGAACAAGAGGCCTATAGGCAATTGTTTGGATGCGAATTGGGGGCATTACCTTTCACGTACTTAGGTATACCCATTCACCATCGTAAGCTGACAAACAGAGAATGGAAGTGCATCGAGGATCGGTTTGAGAAGAAACTGAGTTTCTGGAAGGGCAAACTCATGTCATATGGAGGCCGACTGATTCTTATTAATTCGGTGCTCACGAGTATGCCTATGTTTCTCTTATCTTTCTTCGAAGTCCCAGTTGGTGTTAGGAAAAGGCTGGACTTCTATCGATCCCGGTTCTTCAAGCAGAGTGATGAACTAAAGAGAAAATACTGACTCGCCAAATGGGATATCATCTGTCGACCAAAGGACCAGGGGGGCCTTGGTATCGAGAATCTTGAAGTCAAGAACAGATGTCTTCTCAGTAAGTGGCTGTATAAACTATCAGATGAGACTGAGGCCACGTGGGCGCAGATTCTTCGTAGTAAGTATCTGTAGTCCAAGACGTTGTCCCAGGCGACAGTGAGACCGACGGACTCGCCGTTTTGGAAGGGGCTTATGAGAGTCAAAGCTATCTTCTTTAATAGGACAAAGTTTATAGTCGGTAATGGAAACACCACTCGCTTCTGGGAGGATACCTGGCTTGGTGAAATGCCGTTGGCGCTTCAGTATCCGTCCCTGTATCGTATTGTTCAACGTCGTGATGCTCTTGTTGCAACGATTATGCAGTCCATTCCCCTCAATATTCAGTTTAGGAGGGCGCTTGTTGGTGACCGGTGGGAAGCATGGCTTCATTTGATGAGTAGACTGATGGAGGTTCAGCTATCTCATCAGCCTGATCAGTTGCGTTGGAAGCTCACTAGTTCTGGAGAGTTCACAGTTAAGTCGATGTATATCGATGTCATTAACTCTAGTGTCATTCCTAGTTCCAAAGAGGTTTGGAAAGTCAAAGTTCCTTTGAAAATTAAAGTGTTTATGTGGTTTGTACATAAACAAGTCATTTTAACAAAGGATAGTTTGGTTAAGCGCAACTAGACAGGATCTACTAGGTGTAGTTTTTGTGATCGGGACGAAACTATCAAGCACCTCTTTTTTGACTGCCCGTTGGCAAGAGTTTTGTGGCACACGGTGCATATTGCCTTTAACATTACTCTTCTGAATTCGGTCAGTATGTTATTTGGAACGTGGCTTGTTGGGATAGAGTCCGAAACAGCTAGACACATTCGTGTAGGAGTATGTGCTTTGTTGTGGGCAATTTAGAATTGCAGAAATGATTTGGCTTTTAACAGAACAACAAATATTCATTTTTTGCAGGTTTTATTCCGAACTACTGCGTTGATCCGTATATGGTCGTTACTCACTCCGACGGAGGCCAGGGAGCGTTTGGTTACTGGATCTGTCCGGTGGGAGATGGTAGCGCGGGATATCTTCAACCGGTTTGGATGGCGGTCATGTAATAGGATAGGCAATTAGTTTACCTATCTTTGTTGTGCCAGCCAGTTGTGGCTTTTGGGCCTTTTGTTTCTTGGCGTTGTGGCTCTTTGTGAGCTTGCCGTTATTTTGTTTTCAGACTTTAAGACCTTGTTGAACTTCTTTATTTATATATAAATGTGGTCGTATGCATCGTTCTGATGCAGAGACCGGGGAGTCCCCCATTTTCGAAAAAAAGAGAATTGTTGATCTTGCGACATTGTTTATTCACTATTAGGTTTGTAAATATATTACACAATTAGGAACTCTCTCGGCAAAACTTATTGGGACCTACAGATAAATTTCGCTTGAATTTTCCATTTTTAAAAAAAGGGATCTATGTGAGTGGTTTATGGGTACCGAACACTATTCAAGATTCAACACTGACAAACTTTCAAGATATGTGTTTATCTTCCTCTGCCAGTCTTTTCCCATCGATAACTCTATGTGGCTGTTTCAGAGTGACATCATGAAGAGGATTAAAAAGTCTCCTTGAAGATGATCATTGAGTTCCTAAAAATGTGACTAGAAATATTGTGTACTAGGAAATCATCTATGCACTCTAGCAGTTGTTCTGGGATGCAGCCAGAGCCGTTTCTCACTTTGCCTGAAGCTGAGCTTCATTAATTAATTGCACCTTTTTTTTCTTTGCAGGAAAGAATATTGAACATCACTGTTCTTCTAATGACATGACTAACCTATTTCAGCTCTTTGTAGTTATCTAAAACCTGTGTTTGCATTTTGCCTTTTCATGGTGTGTTTATCTCTGTCCCATATTTCAGTTCTTTGCAGTTATCTGAAGCCGATATTTGTATTTGCAGACTAACCTATGTGGCTTTTGCCAGAATATGTTCTACTCCCTCTGTTCCTAAATATAAGTCTTTTTAAACATTTCAAATGGAATACAACATACGGATGTGTGTAGACATATTTTAGAATATAAATTCACTCATTTTGCTTCGTATGTAGTCACTAGCTAAAATCTCTAAAAAGACTTACATTTAGGAATGGAGGAAGTATCAGATATTCTACCGGAACCTGAATGAATGAGTAGTATTGCAATGGCACAGTCACTTTCGCAAAGATGGCCTGTTCTTCCATTAACATTACTACAGCTGCTGCCATTTTTCACTTGATCTTTCAAATAAGAATAACGACCGAATGAACGATAACTAATCTAACAATGGGCACTTACACATGTGGCGTGGCACCGCACTTTGCCTACTAGTTCAGTTTATGCGTACACAAACTATATCTAAAAGTATTAAAACATAGGCTGCAAACCTTAATTATATGGTGTGGTTGGACATAATAGTCACCATGAAGCACTGCCACTGGACGGAGGGCAGATGAAACACCTTCGCTCTCAAAATAAATTATAGACGCAAACTGCTTTACATGGAACCATATGACTATATGATTCATCAACTGGGAACATCCATGATGCACAAAAACTAAGCGAGAGATAACATGGTTCAGCTGAACCAAACATCTATGTAGCGAAACAAGCTAACCAACATAGTTGCATCATCCATGCATATAGAAGTACTTCCGATGACATAATCTGTTCGATACATATATCTAGACATATATGCGCGAAATCATCTCACGTCTCAAATCCAGCTCATTACTACTGAATCACCCCACAAGTTTTTAGTAGTGCTACCACAACATTATCTCAAATAGAAGTAAACATCTCTCCATCAGGCCATGAGGTAAACATCTAACCATCATTGGATGAACCAACGATAGTGAGATCCGCCTTCACAATGCAGCTCGATCCCACAACATAGCCTCCCGACGGGTCCTTGAGTTTCATGAGTCCAAGGAAATCAGCCCATCCCCAGCCGTGTCCACCAGTAAACACCAAGAGACCTGCGATCACCATAAAAGTAAGATGAACTGTAATCATCATGAAGTTACAGATACTAGCTGCTAGCACTGATACTTGCTAAGGAGAGCTGAACCTGAAGTTGCAGTCAAGCGTTTCCCATTCTTTTGGTCCAGGATGGACAGGGTCATTACAACCACCTTCTTGGACTCGAGATGGAGCTCATCCGATGCATCCAGGAATAAGTACAAGCTGAGGCAATCAGTGCTGTACTTGTCACCACGTGGATAGATGCGGATGTACCTGTGAAGAAAATGAGAACTGTAACTTCAAAAATAATTTGGTACCCAGGAAAATGTATTTGAAGAATGTGGTTAGTTACTGAAATCATAAAGTTGTGGCTGAGCTTGGCTGTAGGCAGGTTAACTTTGGACAGGACATGGTGGCATTACAATTGTACAAAAAAATCTAAACAAAACATCACTAGTTCACTACAGTACAAGATAATGGAGTACAATGTTGCACAAAAACAATCTGAGAAAATAATCGATGGTATGTGGCACATACAAGAATGGGTGGTACCAAATATATACATGAAAATGAAATTTCTAGCTTTTATTCAACATATATTTTAGTACTACATTGGTTTCAGAATTTTTGGTGCAGCATGATTCCAAAAACCTGTTTCTCCTAAAACTGGAATGCGCTACGCATATCTGTAAATATACTAACAGTTCTTTGGTTGTATCAAGCTAAAATGTCCAGTTATAATATCTGAAGGACCTCGCCTTGCACAAAGATCTGGTCATTACTAATGTCCGTTGTCATAAATAAAAGAGTAAAAAAGAAGTTTGTACAGTGACCAGGTATGGTAAGCTAAGGATACGTATAAGCTAAAATGTTGGGTAACACATGCATACCATTTATATAAATCATTTGTGATGTAACTGTCTAACTGGTAACAGGTGCATACCATTTATGCCCGCCAACTTCAAATGTAGGAGAACGGACAAAGTGATCCAAGTCCAGTTCAAGGAAATTGTTCATGTTCCAAGTGTATGTCCCTTTGACGAACCCCTTCTTCTGAACAAAGAGGTTCTGAACTGTGGTATCCTTCTTCTGAACCACAACAGCCTTCTTTTCAGGAGAAGAGACATCAATTTTTAATATCTCCACACCAAACACACAACTATCATCAACTAGAAAAGCAGATGATTTCAGTAGCTCCTGAAGAGGAATCAAGCATTGCTCCTTCGAGTAGGTATTCTTGAAATGGAAGTTGTAGGTATCTGCGGTTAGTTAAAGGTTAGAATATTAGAGAATGAAGAACTTGTATGCAAGACGCAAATATACCAAATAATACTAACCAACCTTCACCCTATATAGCTAAGAAAGCAAGGTAGTGAATTACATCCGAATAATGATAATCAAATTTAAAGAGAAACATGTGTATGCCATCTGAAACATAATAGTCCCAACTGTGAAACTTGTAATGTCTACAGAGAAACTTGTAATGTCTCAAGTGAGAAACATGTCTATGCCATCTGAACCTTCCAAATTCCTGAAGGTCTACAGAGAAACTTGACAGCAAAGAAAATACAAAGCAACTTGTTAACGGTAAAACACAACCATATTTCGATATTTCGATATTTACAGATGTTGACTTGTAATGATGGAATCATGGTATTTAATTCTCAAACTTATGACACACAGAGGACTATGGATTCGTAGCTGTAATATGATGGATGTGCTTGAAAAAACACAACCATGAGACTACCTTTGCATCCGCAGTACATTCCTTTTGTATGGTTGTATATTGACAACTCAAAAACCACATGCACCGTGTGACCTGGCACCATATTTGCTTGGGATATCTTCAGACAAAGAGCAACATATGGCGTTTCAGAACCAATTTCCTTATGCATTGGACTCACTTGCAGGTACCTGGTGAATGAAATCATGCAAGAAACCAAAGTCAGTCTAGCATTCATAATAGAAGTAGGAATGAAGTCTAATTTCTTCACTTCATGCACCATATCAAGTTTTAGCCTGTGACTGTTTGTTTATGAGACTGTGATTGCTAATTTGATTACATCAATGATCGATCAAAACAGTAAATGGCATCCTAAATCAATGTGTATATGGATAACATATAATTACCTTTTCTACTAAAACAAGCCAGGTGGTATTTTTACAGCTAATACATGAATATTGTAGAGTTTCTCCTGCAATTATGGTGCATACCAGTTATACCCAGAGCAGTGAAAAGCGTCAGATTTTGCTGACTTAGCTCCTGTCTCAAGCAGCGATGAGAAGTCATTAATCCTCCATTCTAAATCAGGAACATGGGTCTTTCCAAAGTCCTGCATCCTCCATTCTGAATCCGGAACGACATGGGCCTTTCCTAGGCGTGCACGAGCTGATATTTGCACAAATGCAATAACTCAAAATTAGAAAACAAAGAGAGAACATGCTATGAGAAAAGTCATGTGCATGTTGCAGTTCCAAGTGAACAGAGTACAATATCAACAACCCTAAGAATGAACAACAGCACATAAGTTTTTCATGTCCTGATTAAATGAATCAAATCTTGAACGCATATAGTTATTCATGTCGCCAATCAGGTACTTTCTTATAGTATGTCATTAGCTTGTACTACCGCTTCTAATCAACAAGACATCAAGACCAGCACTCAAACAACTTTGTGTTTCTAGATAAGGAGAGTGATATACTCAACATACTAGCTAGCCATCTTCAAGTAAGAGCTAGGATTTCATATTCCTGCCTTGACTTTTGCCAAGGATTTAATGCTGTAAATTACATCTAACTTTAATAACAGCTTAAAAAGACAGAGTCCAAGCATCTAACTTTTATTTGGTTTTTAAAAAACAGAGGCCCAACATCTAACTTTTATTTTTTGGTTTATTAAAGACAAAGTCGAAACATCACGATTGGCTAGGCATACATACATGAACTCTTGCAGTTGCCCATAGATCTGCCCCTTCCTCTTCAATCCTCCTCTGCAAGTGAGATTAAATCATCAGGTAGAGCCAATCTCAGGTAAAGGTAGCACATCATCATATAGACTACTGGTACTAAGAACCACGGTAGACCAAAAAATTAATTATCATGCCATACTGTTGGGTCAAGAACATACTACAGAATCTTGAGAGGCAGAGCCAATCTTGGTGAAAAATGATGACCATGGCATGTAAAAATCATTACCCGCCAAAATAAAGGAGAGAACGAGAAGTAGAAGTCTCTATACACGAACAGATCGACTATTAAAAACCTACGCGCTTTACCCCTCGATCGATTACGAAAAGAAGGCCAAGAACTTGCATCCCAAAACCCTGAATCCCTGTTTTGGGAAAAATAATACTGGAAGTCTGAAAAAACATCAACTCCAGAAGAAAAAGTGAAAAATAATACTGGAAGTCTGAAAAATCCAAAAGGTCTGGATGCCAAGCGCGCGATCCGCCGTAAAGAGACGAGATTTGCGACTTCCATGAAGAACCCTGAATCCTGTTTCGTGAAAAGAAAAAGAAAAACCGGAAACCCTCAACTCCAGAAGAAAAAGTGAAGAGACGGGATGCGATAATCCGCGCTAAAGACACGGGATTAGCGACTTCCATGAAGAAGCCAAGGAAGAGAGAGACCTGGAAACCCTGAATCCCTGTTTCGTGAAAAGAAAAAAAGAACTGGAAGTCTGAAAAACCCTCAACTCCAGAAGAAAAAGTGAAGAACAGCGTAGGATGCGATAATCCGCGGTAAAGAGACGGGATTTGCGGCTTCCATGAAGAACCCTGAATCATGTTTCGTGAAAAGAAAAGAAAAACTCTGGAAACCCTCAACTCCAGAAGAAGTGAAGAACAGCAGTATGCGATAATCCGCGGTAAAGAGACGGGATTAGCGACTGCCATGAAGAAGCGGAGGAAGAGAGAGACCTGGATTTGGGGGCGGACTGAGAGTACCTCACAATGGCTTCCTCGGCGTTCGTCGGGGTCCCGGAGCCGGAGGTGCGAGGCAGGGGAGTGGGGTTTTAATGGAAGTGTAGAAGGGGCTGGTGGCCTCTCCACGCAACAAAGATACGAGTCACAAAGAGGAACAGCGCTTGCCCCTCACTTTCCTCTCCTCTGTCTCGGCCCGTCCGTCCGTCGCTCCATTTTCCTTCCCGTCTCTTTTCTTTCTTCTCAGCTGCCATTTTACCATTTTGGTGCAAGGTTCCTTTTCCTTGCATTAAAGCTGACTGGCGCGTTCACCATTTTTACTTCTGGGCGACGGTCACAGGTCACACAGAGCAGCGAGAGCACTTGGCCGCCACTTTTCTATCCTCTGTCCCTCCTGCGTCCGTCTCTCCGTTTCTTTTCTCCCTTATCCCTTATTAAAAGCAATAAGAAGCCATTTTCTTGCAAGTTTTTTCTTTTTTTACAATACACTAAAGCAGACTGACGCGTTCACTATTTTGCTTCTCTCTTTTCCCCCTCTCTCACTCTGATTTACTACGTCTCTCGTGTAATCTTGCTGGGTTGGTAGCTGCTCCCTGAAGGAAAACTGATAGTGCGAATGGGAACTCATATTCTCCTCACTTTCCTACTTTTTTTTGAAAGGAGGCGTGCCTCCGGCCTCTACATCTGAAAGATGCATACGGTCATCTTATTAAAAAGTCTCAGAAGTACCATAAAGTCATAAAGGTATTACAGCTCGCAAGCGGAGTAAAAAAGAAAAAAATGTAAATGCTCAATATTACAACCGTTATGACAACATAAAGGACAAGCTCCCTAGACTCATATCTTGTTATGTGACCGCCATCCAAACCGGTTGAATATAGGCCGTGCTACCATCTTTCACTGGTTGCATCCAGTAACCAATGACTCTTTGGAATTCGTAGGAGTGAGTAAGGACCACGTACGAATCCATATTGTAGCTCTGAAAATTACATGCAAGAAAGTTAAAATACGTTGTCTGTTAAAAATCATATCATTCCTACAATTCCGTATAACCCAAACAAGCGCACATATTCCAATCCGAATACGAGACGCAATAAGATGATCAATCCCAGCTAACCACGTCCTAAATAACGATTCAATGCTAACTGGAGGAGTAATGTTAAAGGCTATATGGATCGTTCTCCAAAGTAATTTCGCGAGTGGGCAATCTATGAATAAGTGTTGTATTGTTTCATCATGATCACAAAAACAACAACATGAACTGTCTGCCCACCGTCACTTTAGTAAATTATCTTTGATGAGGATCACTTGCTTGTGGACAAACCACATAAAAATTTTAATGCGCAAGGAAACCTTAACCTTCCAAATATGTATCGATCTCGGGATTGGGCCAGAATTAATTAGATCCATGTAAAAAGATTTCATCGTAAACACTCCGATTCTAGCCAACTTTCAGTGTATCGAATCGGGTTTGGTCGGATAATTGAACATCTATCAATCTCCGTACCAAGTGCATCCAAACATTCCAACGCTCCCCAACTAACGCTCGCCTGAATTGAATATTCCTTACGTTGCACAATATTATACATGGTGGGGTATTTTAAGGCTAGTGACGTCTCCCCTAACCATATATCCTCCCAAAATCTTGTTGACATCCCATTGCCCACCAAGAATTTGACCCTCCAAAAGAACAAATCTTTCGTTCGCATGAGCCCCTTCCAGAATGGCGAGTCAGTTGGTCTCGCGGTGACCTCGGTTAGCGTTTTCGATTGTAAATACTTGTTGAGTAATATTTGTGCCCACATACCATCCGTCTCTGCTGCTAACCTATAAAGCCATTTACTCATAAGGCATTTATTCTTAATTTCCAGGTTTTCAATACCGAGTCCCCCCTGGTCCTTGGGTCGGCATATTAAATCCCATCGTGCGAGGCGGTGTTTCTTCTTAGTATCATATGACTGCCAGAAGAAACGAGATCGAAAGAAATCAAGTCTCTTCTGCACCCCCTTCGCAACCTCGAAGAAAGATAACAGGAACATCGGCATACTAGTAAGTACTGAGTTAATAAGTACTAGCCGACCTCCATATGACATTAGCTTGCCCTTCCAGCAGCTAAGCTTTTTTTCAATTCGATCTTCGATGCATTTCCATTCTTTATTAGATAGCTTACGGTGATGAATCAGTGTGCCCAAATAACTAAAGGGCAAAGAACCCAATTCACAGCCAAACAATTGTCTATATGTGTCTTGCTCCTCTTTCGCCTTACCAAAGCAGAACAACTCGCTCTTGTGAAAGTTGATTTTTAATCTAGACAATTGTTCGAAGAGATAGAGTATGAGTTTCATATTCCGAGCTTTTGCGATGTCATGTTCCATGAAAATGATAGTGTCATCAACATACTGTAAAATGGAAACTCCCCCATCAACCAGATGTGGGACAAGTCCATCCACTTGGCCGGTTTCCTTGGCCTGCTGATAAGAATGGTCAACATATCTGCCACTATATTAAATAAGAGAGGATACATCGAATCCCCTTGTATCAATCCCTTATGGGTCTGAAAATAATGACCGATTCATTAACCTTAATTCCGACACTACCTTTTTGGACTAGAGAACCCACTTGGTTCCGCCATGCCTCATTGAAACCTTTCATGTGCATTGCCTACTGAAGGAAAGGGCATTTAACTTCATCATATGCATTCTTGAAATCCACTTTGAAGATAACCCCATCTAGTTTCTTCGAATGAATTTCATGCAGCGTTTCATGAAGGACGACCACCCCTTCTAGAATGTGTCTCCCAGGCATGAAAGTTGTCTGACTCGGTTGCACCACCGAATGGGCGATCCGTGTCAATCTATTGGTACCCACTTTTGTGAATATTTTGAAACTCGTGTTGAGAAGACATATTGGCCTGAACTGCTCGATCCGAACTGCCTATTCTTTCTTTGGCAACAACGTAATCATGCCAAAGTTAAGAAGAAACTGTTCTAAGTGACCATTAAAAAAATCTTGAAACATAGGCATAAGATCGTCCTTAATAATATGCCAACATTTCCTATAGAATTCCGTAGGGAACCCATTGGTCCCGGTGCTTTTATTCGGTTTCATTGTGATATTGCATCTAGAACCTCTTTCTCAGTAAACGGTGCAGATAGAATATCATTCTCCTCTGACCGAAGCTGAGGGATATCTCCAATAACAAACTCATTAAGGGAAACCATGCTCTCTGTCGGAGGCCCGAAAAGTTGTTTACAATAATTAGAGATATATGCTTTTAGGTTCTCATGAGCCACTATAGTCCCTTCGTCCTGTTCAAGCTGGATTATTTTCTTCTTCCTATGTTTTTCATTCGCAATCATGTGAAAGAATTGTGTATTATCACCCCCTTGGACAACCTTGAGAACCTTAGCACGCAATGCCCATTTGAGCTCCTCCTCTCTAAGAAGAGCTCGTAAGCGTTGCTCAGCTTCGGATTCCGTGGTCTGCACCGCCGCATCAAGAATATTCACTTCTGCTTTTAAATCTAGAGCATATATTAACTCGGTGAGTCGCTCTTTTTCTTGTTTGTAAATCTCACTCTCGTTTCTGGCCCAACCCCGTAAGAATTGTCTCAAATGTCTAATCTTGTTTTGCCATCTCTCTACACTTGATTGTCCACTAACAGGCTTCGCCTCACTTTCCTACTATTCATCTGTTTTGATAGTTTTTCCTTAAACACAGGAAATGTCCATTATATTGGATAAAAAACCGTTAAACAGCTGGCTCCCATTTAGTAAAATACCTTGGAATAATCTTTGCAAGAATTAGAGTGAGGTGGCGAACTCAGGTCAAAAAAAATGCCGACAACCATTGGCCCCGACAATTCTTCCCAAACACTTATTTTAATTAAGATAATTAGCATGGTGGTGATGCTTACTCTACTGTCGCCGGGAGGTTTGGGGGTCCCCGTTTAGGAGTACGCCGGCACTCACCGTGTTGGTGTGCCGGTGGGGTTCCGTTTCTCTAGTTTGTGCAGGCGTGTTCCTCTTTGAAGAATCGCTCTCATGGGTCTTGTTCTTTGCTTGCTTTCGAGGATCCTCTCGTCACTGGAGGCGACCACCATAAGAGGCCAGCCCTCGTGGCTTGGTGTGGTGAAACCCTAGTAAAAGATAATGCAACGAATAAAGAAGCAATGGCTTTTGCTCTCTCTTTTTTTTTGCTTGCGACGAGGGTGTCTAGCCAAGCATAGGTGTGCCTTCCTTTGGTGTTGGGTGTTGGATCCATCAAGGTGCTGGCTTTCGTGAGGAAGATGATTTGTGGCAAACAGTGGTGGGGGTACACATGGATCCTATACTGCCAAACTGTGCCAAGATTCTAACAATGGTGTATGTATATAGGTTGTTGGTTGTTCGTTATTGTGTGTAATGGATTCGTGTATCATGACTGTATACATGTTCGTGTGGAGTCGCATACTTGTTCCATGGGATCGCCTAATAGTGGAATACAGAATCGAACATACAAATATAACAGGGATGAGAAAAGGCGGTTCATTATGCGCATTCTTGTTTTGTTCTGGTAGGTTCTTGTTTGTTCTTATCTTTGTGTTTCCTCGAGAAAGAACATTTGTATTAGACCTCCATTTCTGTCAAAGAAAGGGAAGAGATCATCAGTTTTTCTTAAGGATTGTAGGCCTTCAACGATATCAACAAACAAAGCGGTATATTTGCTGAAAAGCCCCAAAGATTTTTTTGAGAATGTTCGTTCTTGCTTAGCATGTTTTGTTGTGGTACATCTATTTAATGTCTCTAATAGTTGTTGAATTGTGACGCCCGGATAATCAAGCTATAGTAATCCTCTGCTAATGATGCCACATCACCACGATTACTGTTGTTCAACTCGCGTAGGATCAAAACCGGTCGAAATTCGAATTTAAAATAAAGTCAAAAATAAAAGTTTTCAAATGTCAAAACTAAAATGTTCTATGTGTGGCAAATAATCTTTGTTTATTTGTCATGTTGGAACCCATAATTTATAATGTGCTTTTAATGCCTAAAATAAATAACACATGGCTAAAATAATTATTAAATACTTTTTAATTAATGCATAAACACAAACTATTTAGTTAATGTGTCAAGTTATTTAAGGTAGTGGAGTTATTTAATAACTCTAATTTAGGTGCTTCTTTGGTATTTTATAAAACTAAAACAAAATAAGCTAGAAAACAAGGAATGTAAAAAGAAAGAAACAACACTCTCCGGGCTTTGACCCACCAAGCCGTCCCACCTACCTCACGCGAACTGGCCCAGCTTCCCTATCCCGTGCCTTCTTCACTGTGCGGGTGACCGAGCGCCCGCGCCAGGTTTCCACCAAGCGTCCTTGCCAGCGTTGGCGGGGGGATAAGGCTCCGACGCCTCGGCCTCCCCCTGCCATCTCTCCCACTCTCCCACTTGCCTCGCTCGCTTGCCTCTCCCTCTCCGCCTCCCCTCTTCAGATCTCCCTCCTCCCCGAGCGCATCTGGCGCCACACCGTCATCGACCGCGAGGCCAAGGACTTCACCGCGCCGCCAAGTGATTTCGAGGAGGACCCCCGTCGCCGTCTGTGTCGACCAGGAGCACCAAATCAACCGGGGCTGTACCACAACGTCGCCATCGACCACCTCTTCTCCGCCGATGCCCTCCGTCGATCTGCACCACCACACCGTCCCGAGCCTCCCTCGAGCCCGCTGCCCTCCACGACCGGCTCCCCGGTGAGCATGCACCCCTCCGCCTCGTCATTAGCTTGCCCATGCCCTGTAGTCGCCCCGCCGTTGTGCCGAGCTCCACCGCCCGCTGTTACAGTCGGACTCGCACCACCTGCTCAGGCCTCGACCCGTGCCTCTGCGCACCCCACCACGCCCGGCGGCCTCGCCTCACGCCCCGCCCCTATTGTTGAGTCAGCCCCCGCTCCTCGCTCCCCTCGCTGACTCCTGCGTAGCCGACGCCCCGCTCGCTCACCCGCTCACCCCACCGGCCTCTGCTACTGCTGCATCGCAGCCCGCCGCCGTGCACCTGCGCGTGCCCCGCCGACGACTGGCCACACCTGCCAAGCCGCTGCCGCCTACGCGCTGCCCGTGCTCACCCGCATCCCCCCGCCTCTTCTCTCTCTAACCGCCGCTCGGGGCCGTGTGGCCTCTGCCGTCCCGGGCGCCGCTGTCATCGGCATCCGCACCGCCCGCCCTCGCTGGGCCTCGCGCCAATTCCCCCTGCGCGTCACCGCCGCCCTGCGCCGTGCCGCTCCGGCTTCCCGCTCCACCCCGCCGGCCATTGCTGGCCTCCTGCGCCCCCCGCCACCCCACTCCCCGCGATGCCTGCGCCGCGCTGCCCCAGTCTGCCACGCGCGCGCCCGCGCACCCCTCTCGGCCACCAGAGTCGGCCGGCTAGCGAGCCCGTCGTGGCCACGACCTCCCCCCACACCCGGCGGGTTGCGGCCTCCACCCGCACCCACGCGCCCAATAGCCCGCCCCGCAATGGCCTATGGGCCACTACCCAATAGGCCCCACCAGCCCCTTTTCCTTAAAAATGTAAAAAAGGAAATAAAAAAGTGTAATTAATTAATTAGCTCAATTAATTAAACATAATTAGCCTAATCACCTTGTTTAGTTAACTAAACTGTTATACTAGATTGAACAGTGTATGACAGGAGGGCCCACCCCTGTTGACCAGTCAAACTTTGACTGGTCAACTGGGTCCCCCTGGCCCACATGTCAGCCTCTGTGTACAATCTGTGTACACAGGGCTGGGTACACCTAGCATTTAACCTTTATTTTTGAATTAAAATATTTTCAGAATATTGCTAAAACTTTAGAAATTCATAGAAATTAATCCGTAACTCGGATAAAAAAAATTTATACATGAAAGTTGCTCAGAACGACGAGACGAATCCGAATACGCAATATGTTCATCTACCACACGTCCCTAGCATAGCAAACATGCAACTTTCCCTCTCCGTTTCTTCTGACCGAAAATGCCAAACTTCGGGAGAACTTTCCCGGATGTTATCCCCTTCACCGATATCGTGTAGCACTGCGTTAGGACACCCCTAGCTCTGTCTGTTGTATTGTTACACCTATGTTTTCTTTGTATTTATTGTTTCTTCCCCCTCTTCTCTCCGGTAGGCCTCGGGACTAACGCTGCCGCCGAGTACGACTACGCCCTGACGATCAGTACTTTTCAGCATAGCTTCCAGGCAAGCCCCCCTTTGATTATCCCGATATCGCCCATTCCATTCTCTCATGCTTGCATTAGATTTTTCTACTATAATTGATTGCTCCTATTCTGATGCATAGCCTGCTTTTGTAACCTGCTTATTGTTACCTACCTGTTTAACCTAAATTGCTTAGTATAGGTTGGTTAGTGATCCATCAGTGGCCCCCACCTTGTCCTTGTTGCCCCAACTTCATCATCGACGACTCGATCAATGTGATTGACGACCAGAGCCCGGCACCTCACATCACATCATGCCCCTTTTGTTGCTCGACTCTACAGAGCTACTATCGAGTGCCGAGGGTGATACCTCGCAATGCACTCCTGATGACAACTCTGTAGTGTAGCTATTTGATCGTGGTCAACAAGGGTGGTTCCTCCTTCACCATTCCTGATACAGATCTGTCGTGCAACATCTCAAGTGTGAACCTCGAGGGTGGTTCCTCATATGTTCACCTTGATGATTACATCGAGTGGAATCCACCAAGGGTGATTCCTTGGGTTTTGCCCTTGATGTTTGGACACACGATTACCCGTACTTTACTTGAGACCATTGTTGAAGTTGGGTCGGCCCTGAGGGGTACCTGCGAGTTGATGTGAAAGTCGGGCAGGCCCGTAGAGCACCCGCGAGTTTTCTACGAGGCACGGCCGGGCATTCTGGGCCCTTGCCGTAAGTCCATGAGACGGGGCGACGGGGTCACATTATCGTGAGTCTCTGCTCGTCTCCGCGAGCCCCCAATGCAATAACAGGTTTGGGTATTTGTCCTAAGTTGGCCTTTGGCCTTTACGCACTAACCACCACGTGAGAATAGTTATGGGCCTTGACGTCGCAGTATCAGCCGAAGCTTTGTCAGACGTCCAGTTCAGCATCACGGCACGGTCAGATCGTGCTGGCCATCCGAGGTGGTGCTGGTATTCACCCTGCGTGCAACGATCCGGAGTGCAATGGGCGATGGGCCCAAGACCCCGAAGCGCTTAGGATGTAGACCGGCAGGGACCTCTCTGCTGAGCCTAGGTAGGGTTGCGACGTGTTGATCTTCCGAGGCCGGGCATGACCCAGGAAAGTGTGTCCGGACAGAGTGATCGAGCATGTTGGGTAACATGGTGCACCCCTACAGGGAAGATATATATTTGAATACCGTGTCCACGGTAATGGACGTTCAGACTTGTATCCTGATCTATTACGACTAGAACTGGTTACTTGAGACATGTGATGGATATGTGGCTCCGGGATTGCTTTCTTGTAGGGAGTCGAGGAAGGATCTCTGGGCGTTAATGCTACAACATGCTTGTTAATTATAAATTGTTATTCTTTACTCTTCCACATGCTGCAAGATGCTTAGAGCTACTTGAAGATGCTAGTCTTCGATAGGCTAGGACTTCCCCTCTATTCTGGCATTCTGCAGTTCAGTCCACATATACATACCTTCCTTTGATACCAATGCATACTTAGTATAGATCTGATGCTTGCGAGTACTTTGGATGAGTACTCACGGTTGCTTTGCTACCCCTTCCCCCCTTCTTTCTTCTTTCCGGTTTGTTGCAACCAGATGGTGGATCCCTGGAGCCAGATGCCAGCGTCGACGGATACTACTACATGGAGGCCGCCGAAGACCAGGAGTAGTTTAGGAGGTCCCAGGCAGGAGGCCTTGCCTTTTCGATCGTTGTTGCTTCTGTGTTTGCCTTCTCAAGGCATCCTTGTTTAACTTATGTCTGTTCTTAGATATTGTTGCTTCCGCTTATGCTTGTGCTTCGAGCTTATGTATTCGAGCCCTCGAGGCCCCTGACTTGTAATATAAAGCTTGTATTATTTCTTTTTGTGTCTAGAGTTGCGTTGTGATATCTTCCCATGAGTCTCTGATTTTGATCGTACACATTTGCATGCATGATTAGTTTACGATCGAATTGGGGGCGTCACATGAATCTGATCATTGATGTTTATGTTGCGTCCCATTTTTCTCAAATACACAAGAGCGTGTGTATCATTACTCTTATAAAGAATGCTGGAGTACCAACCTCCCGAGGGATTCAAGGGTGAAGAGAACCTTTGTGCCACCCATTTCCAGTTGGCATGCCACGAGGGCGTCTCGTGGGCTCTCCCCATTGTCCGATCTTCAGGGACGACACGCGCCCGGGTGACCTACCTCCGTGGCCCATGATGTGTAGACCAAGGGTGCACCCGGAGCCACCGTCATTGGCGGCAGAGGGCGCGTATGTGATGGCCTTTTCGCGTGCGGTCTCGCTCATGATGGGTGAGCCTGACCCACCAGTTGATGTCCCCACCCCGCGTCGGGCTGGTCCAATCGAGGTAGGTGGAGCGTGTGGCATGTCCGCCTATGTCGGCCCATGCGTGAGGGCATGTGTTGCGCTTGCGTGAGTCGGCACGCGCGTGGGGTCAAGCCGGCCAGGGGTCTGCGTTGCGCCCGTGGCACCGGCTAACCAGACCGTTGCGTCCAGAGCATCGATGTCAGCACCGCTGGCGTCGGCTGCCTTTGGCCCCGGCCGGCTTGCCTCGCTCGTGAAAAACGCTCAACCGGGTCGAGAAAAAGGAAATCAGCAGGACAAAAAACAGACACCTCCACTAAGGTGTTGGCCATGGTGTCCCAAGCATTGTCCTGTGCACGGCAGGCCAGTCGGACCCGCTTGTCGGCAACCTTTGCCCCGCACCGGGCTGGTGCTATCATGACAATCGGGTCATACATGCCACCCGTGATGTTATCTCACGCGCAGCGGTACAGCCAGACCCTCATGTCGGCGCCTTCACCCCGCATCGGGCTGGTTCAATCGCAACAAGCTGTCGTGTCTGCCACCCGCGAGCACCCCACCTCGCCAGCGCGACCCGAACGCCGCTGCGAGTGTTCATTCGCTCTCCACATTGTTTGGCGGTGGTGAGGCGATGGTGGAGCTGGCCTGCCATTCTGTTTGACCTGGGCATGCGTGTGCACCCAGCTCGGCGTTCTCTTGATGTTTTTAAACAGGCTTTTGCCCCGCTTTATATATAAAGAAACAATCGAACAGATTACATGACCGAATGATACAAGATCATGTGGTAGCCCTCATACAATGCCGATCCCAAGATAAATGGATCAGGCAAGACGCACGCGACTACGCAACTGAAAGAGAACACAAAGAGATATGATAACAATGCCATGCAATGCCCTAAAACACCTAAGCTCCACGGCAACGCCCTCACAACGGCGTGAAGCGTCGCCGCTGCCGAGTCCATATTGATACGTCCATTTCGAATCATGTTTTCCTACTGTTATTTATAGTGTTTTAATCAATATAACACTTTGTGGAGTAATTCTAATGCCTTTTCTGTCTTAATATGCAAGATTTACATGAAGAGGGAGATTGCCTGCAGTTGGAATTCTGGACCTGGAAAAACTATGTTAGATATACCTATTTTGCACATCTCCAAATGAGCTGAAATTTCACGGAGATTTATTTTGGCATAAATAAAAAATATTAGAGAAAATAAGCACCAGAGGGGGCCACCTAGGTGCCCACGAGGCACCAGGGCGCCCCCAGGGCGCGTCCTGGTGTCTTGTGGGGCCCCTAGCAAGCCTCCGGTGCCCATCTTCTGGTATATAGGCCCATCTATCCTAGAAAAAATAAAGGGATGACTTTCGGGATGGAGCGCCTCCGTCTCGAGGTGGAACTTGGGCAGGAGCACTTTTGCTCTTCGGCGGAGCGATTCCGCCGGGGATAGGGGGAATCGAAGCCATTATCATCACCAACAACCCTCTCATCGTGGGAGGGCCAATCTTCATCAACATATTCACCAGCACCATTTCATATCAAACCCTAGTTCATCTCTTGTATTCAATCTTTGTGTCAATACCTCATATTGGTACATGTGGGTTGCTAGTAGTGTTGATTGCATCTTGTAGTTGATGCTAGTTGGTTTATTTGGTGGAAGATTATATGTTCAGATCCATTATGTTATTCAGTACCCCTCTGATCTTGGGTGTGAATATGATGTTTGAGTACTCACTTTTGTTCTTGAGGACATAGGAGAAGTCTTGTCATAAGTAATCATGTGAATTTGGTATTCGTTCAATATTTTGATGATATGCATGTTGTTGATTCTCTTAGTGGTGTCATGTGAACATCGACTACATGACACTTCACCATCTTTGGGCCTAAGGGAATGCATTGTGGAGTAGTAAGTAGATGATGGGTTGCTAGAGTGACATACGCTTAAATCCTAATTTATGCACTATTCCGTAAGTGGCTGATTTGGATCCATATGTTTAATGCTACGGTTAGATTTATCTTAATTCTTCTTTTGTAGTTGCGGATGCTTGCGAGAGAGGTCAACCATAAGTGGGAGGCTTGTTCAAGTAAGAACATCACCCAAGCATCGGTCCACCCACATATCAAATTATCAAAGTAGCGAACGTGAATCAAACAAACATGATGAAAATGACTAGATGAAATTCCCGTGTGTCCTCAAGAACGCTTTGCTTATTATAAGAGATCGTTCCGGCCTGTCCTTTGCAACAAAAAGGATTGGGCTACCTTGCTGCACCTTAGTTACTATTGTTGCTTGTCACTTGTTACAAATTATCTTGCTATCAAACTACTCGTTACTGATAATTTCAGTGCTTGCAGAAAATATATTATTGAAAACCGCTTGTCATTTCCTTATGCTCCTCGTTGGGTTTGATTCTCTTACTTATAGAAAGGAGTACGATTGATCCCCTATACTTGTGGGTCATCAAGGCTCTTTTCTGGCGCCGTTGCTGGGGAGTGAAGCGCCTTTCGTAAGTGGAATTTGGTAAGGAAACATTTATATTACATGCTAAAATTTACTGTTACTTGTTACTATGGAAAACAATCCTTTGAGGGGTTTGTTTGGGGTATCTTCACCACAACCGAAAGCACAAAGGGTTGCTCCTTGTGAAGGAAATATGCCCTAGAGGAAATAATAAAGTTGTTATTTATATTTCCTTATATCATGATAAATGTTTATTATTCATGCTAGAATTGTATTAACCGGAAACTTAGTACATGTGTGAATACATGGACAAATAGAGTGTCCCTAGTATGCCTCTACTAGACTAGCTCGTTAATCAAAGATGGTTAATTTTCCTAACCATAGACATGTGTCGTCATTTGATGAACGGGATCACATCATTAGGGAATGATGTGATGGACAAGACCCATTTGTTAGCTTAGCATAATGATCGTTTAGTTTTATTGCTATTGCTTTCTTCATGACTTATACATGTTCCTCTGACTATGAGATTATGCAACTCCCGAATACCGGAGGAACACCTTGTGTGCTATCAAACGTCACAACGTAACTGGGTGATTATAAAGGTGCTCTACAGGTGTCTCCGATGGTGTTTGTTGAGTTTGCATAGATCGAGATTAGGATTTGTCACTCCGATTGTCGAAGAGGTATCTCTGGGCCCTCTCGGTAATGCACATCACTATAAGCCTCGCAAGCAATGTCATAATGAGTTAGTGATACGTCTCCAACGTATCTATAATTTTTGATTCTTCCATGCTATTATATTATCAACCTTGGATGTTTTATATGCATTTATATGCTATTTTATATGATTTTTGGGACTAACCTATTAACCTAGAGCCCAACGCTAGTTTCTGGTTTTTCCTTGTTTTAGAGTATCGCAGAAAAGGAAAATCAAACGGAGTCCAATTGACCTAAAAGTTCACGGAACTTATTTTTGGACCAGAAGAAGCCCACGGAGTACCGGAGTTGGATCAGGAGAGTCCCGGCCTGCCCACAAGGGTGGGGGGCATGCCCACCCCCCTGGGCGCGCCCCCTGCCTCATGGACAGCCCGGAGGTCCACCGATGTACTTCTTCCTTCCATATATACCCATATACCCTAAAAACTTCGGGGAGCACAATAGATCAGGAGTTCCGCCGCCAGAAGCCTCCGTAGCCAACGAAAACCAATCTAGACCTGTTCCGGCACCCTGCCGGAGGGGGAATCCTTCTCCGGTGGGCATCTTCATCATCCCGGTGCTCTCCATGACGAGGAAGGAGTAGTTCTCCCTCGGAGCTGAGGGTATGTACCAGTAGCTATGTGTTTGATCTCTCTCTCTCGTGTTCTTGAGGTGGTACGATCTTGATGTATCGCGAGCTTTGCTATTATAGTTGGATCTTATGATGTTTCTCCCCCTCTACTCTCTTGTAATGGATTGAGTTTTCCCTTTGAAGTTATGTTATCGGATTGGGTCTTTAAGGATTTGAGAACACTTGATGTATGTCTTGCGTGGGATAACCGTGGTGACAATGGGTTATTCTATTGATTCACTTGCTGTATGTTTTGGTGATCAACTTGCGGGTTCCGCCCATGAACCTATGCATAGGGGTTGGCACACGTTTTCATCTTGACTCTTCGGTAGAAACTTTGGGGCACTCTTTGAAGTACTTTGTGTTGGTTTGAATAGATGAATCTAAGATTGTGAGATGCATATCGTATAATCATACCCGCGGATACTTGAGGTGACATTGGAGTATCCAGGTGACATTAGGGTTTTGATTGATTTGCGTCTTAAGGTGTTATTCTAGTGCGAACTCTAGGATAGATTTAACGGAAAGAATAGCTTCATGTTATTTTACTACAGACTCTTGAATAGATCAATCGAAAAGGATAACTTTGAGGTGGTTTCGTACCCTACCATAATCTCTTTGTTTGTTCTCCGCTATTAATGACTTTGGAGTGACTCTTTGTTGCATGTTGAGGGGTAGTTATATTATCCAATTATGTTATTATTGTTGAGAGAACTTGCACTAGTGAAAGTATGAACCCTAGGCCTTGTTTCAACGCATTGCAATACCGTTTACGCTTACTTTTATCATTAGTTACCTTGCTGTTTTTATATTTTCAGATTACAAAAACCTATATCTACCATCCATATTCCACTTGTATCACCATATCTTCGCCGAACTAGTGCACCTATACAATTTACCATTGTATTGGGTGTGTTGGGGACACAAGAGACTCTTTGTTATTTGGTTGCAGGGTCGCTTGAGAGAGACCATCTTCATCCTATGCCTCCTACGGATTGATAAACCTTAGGTCATCCACTTGAGGGAAATTTGCTACTTTCCTACAAACCTCTGCACTTGGAGGCCCAACAACGTCTACAAGAAGAAGGTTGTGTAGTAGACATCAAGCTCTTTCCTGGCGCTGTTGCCGGGGAGGTGAGTTCTTGAAGGTATATCTTTAGATCTTGCAATCGAGTCTTTTAGTTTCTTGTTTTATCACTAGTTTAGTTTATAAAAGAAAATTAAAAAATGGAATTAAGTTTTCCTCATACGCTTCATCTTTTTAATATCTTTCGTGAGTATGATGGAAAGGAAAATTGTGCCAAAGTGTTAGAAGAAGAATGCATTAAAATGTTTGGCACAAAATCTTTGAATGATGAGCATGATTGCAATGTTGTTAGTATGAACTCCTTGAATATCCATAGTACTAATGATGATTGCACTAGTTATGATGAAAATGTCTCCTATAAACATGTCAATTTTTGTGGAGTGCATTGGGTTTGCAAGTACACACCAAATAGGGAAGATAGATATTGCAAGAGGCATAAGCATTTAGAAACTAAATTGTTGCAAGAAAGGCTAGATGTTTGTGCTGAAAGATTCAATATTTATCGCCATCCTTGTGAACTTTGCAATGAACATGGTCATTTAAAGCTCCAATGTTATTTGTTTCATGATCAAGTCATGTCCAAAAATTGTGATAACTTGATTACCCTTGAGCATCATAAAGAGCTTAGTCTTCTTTTGGGTTATGAAGAAATGAAACATATAACTGAGGGTATTCCAAAATTTAATCTCGATAAATTTCTTGATTTTGATCTAGAGGAAATTTATATGTATTGTGCAGTGAATTGCATTGAAAACCCTTATATTGCCAATTACATAAAGAAAAGAAAACAAATAGAAGATGAAGAGAATACTAATGAAAGGGAAGAGACTTCCCAATACCCTCCTATTATTTCTTATGATGAATCAGGTAATGAGGAGGAGAATCCTATTCAACCAATCTCATTAATAAGGAGCTCCAAAAAGAGGATTGAACCCACACATGATGTGGCGAAGAAGAAGAAAAGAAAAAAGGAAGAGAGGTAAAAAAATATCTCTCCCAAATAATGTTGCTCCTATTACCGTTGTGCCTCATGAAAATATAATTGTGGAAGATGATGCACTTGATGATGATCTCGTTATGCCTATTGCTTGTTGTGATGATTATGATTGGGAGGATAATGATACTTCTTATGTTCTTGAAAATCTTTCTGGCACTTGCTTGGAAGAATATGATAATTGCTATACTATTGGTGCTATCCATACTATTAATGATGAAAGTGATTATGCTTATGATATGAAAAGGCCCAAGCTTGGGGATGCTATGTTTAATGAAGATGAAATTTGTAGTCTCCCAAGTTTTGATATGCAAATTTATTATGATGATAGCATGCCTCCTACTTATGATGATTATATTGATGAAAGTGGGTTTGGAAGAGTGTCAACTTTAGGAAGTAATGATCCCACTATTTTAGAGGATGTTGAATCTTATTATGATAATTATGAAAGTGGATTTGGAGAGGTCATGACTTTATTTAGTGATGATTCCACTATCTTGGAAGAGGTTTCAATCGATTATGATGAGAACAAAGTTGCTACTTATGATAATTACTGTGATGATACATATGCTATAAAAAGTAGTGATGATTATATTTATAAAACTTGTCATGATTATGTTTACCCTTTTTCTGAACATTACTCTTTTAATATGGAAACAATTTATAGTATTCAAGTCTCTTATGATACTCCCACTATTCCGATTGAGAAGAATTTTGCTTATGTAGAGAGTAGTAAATTTTCTATGCTTGTAGATCATGAAAAGAATGATTTAGGTGCTGGTTATATTATTGAATTCATTCATGATGCTACTGAAAATTATTATGAGGGAGTAATATATGCTTGTAGGAATTGCAATAATATCAAGTTTCCTCTCTATGTGCTTAAAGTTTTTAAGTTATGCTTGTTTTGCCTTCCTATGCTAGTTGATTATTGTTCCCATAAGTTGTTTGCTTACAAAATCACTATGCATAGGAAGTGGGTTAGAATTAAATGTGCTAGTCATATTCTTCATGATGCTCTCTTTATGTTTCAATTCTTATCTTTTATGTGAGCATCACTGAAATCATCATGCCTAGCTAGGGGCGTTAAACGATAGCGCTTGTTGGGAGGCAACCCAATTTTATATTTGTTCCTTACTTTTTGCTCCTGTTTAGTAACAAATAATTTATCTAGCCTCTGTTATGATTGATTTCTATGTTTTAATTAGTGTTTGTGCCAAGTAGTACCGTTGGGAAGACTTGGGGAAAGTCTTGTTGATCTTGCTGTAAAAAACAGAAACTTTAGCGCTTACGAGAATTTCTGCCATTTTTTATTAAAGAGTTCCATTTAGTTAATTCCTTTTGAAGATGATTAATAGATAAATTCCTCACGTCCAGCAATTTATTTGAGAATTTTATGAGTTCCAGAAGTATACGTTTGATCCACATTACTACAGACTGTTCTGTTTTTGACAGATTCTGTTTTCGATGTGTTGTTTGCTTATTTTGATGAATCTATGAGTAGTATCGGAGGGTATGAACCATAGATAAGTTGGAATACAGTAGATATTACACCAATATAAATTTAGAATGAGTTCACAACAGTACCTAAGTGGTGATTTATTTTCTTATACTAACGGAGCTTATGAGTTTTCTGTTATGTTTTGTGTTGTGAAGTTTTCAAGTTTTGGGTAAAGATTCGATGGGCTATGGAATAAGGAGTGGCAAGAGCCTAAGCTTGGGGATGCCCAATGTCGGTGTCAAAACCGGCGGATCTCAGGTAGGGGGTCCCGAACTGTGCGTCTAGGCCGGATGGTAACAGGAGACAAGGGACACTTTATTTTACCCAGGTTCGGGTCCTCTCGATGGAGGTAATACCCTACTCCTGCTTGATTAATATTGATGATATGGGTAGTACAAGAGTAGATCTACCACGAGATCAAGGAGGCTAAACCCTAGAAGCTAGCCTATGGTATGATTGTTGTGTATGGAGTTGATTGCCTACGGACTACAACCCTCCGGTTTATATAGACACCGGATAGGGTTAGGGTTACATAGAGTCGGTTACAATGGTAGGAGATCCTGAATATCCGCATCGCCAAGCTTGCCTTCCATGCAAAGGAAAGTCCCATCCGGACATGGGGCGAAGTCTTCAATCTTGTATCTTCATAGTCCAGGAGTCCGGTTGAAGGTATAGTCCGGCTACCCGAACACCCCCTAATCCAGGACTCCCTCAGTAGCCCCTGAACCAGGCTTCAATGACGACGACTCCGGCGCGCAAATTGTCTTCGGCATTGCAAGGCGGGTTCCTCCTCCAAGTCCTTCACAGAAGATTTGTAAACACCAAGAGTAGTGTCCGGTTCTGCAAAATAAGCTTCCACATATTGCCATAGAGAGAATAATATTGACACAAATCAAATCTGCTGACGTATTCCGCAGTGCGCTATCACACTACGGCCAAGTCCTTTACTCAAATCGTTTTTACTTTTCCACCTCAGCATGTTTGGCGAGGCGGTTTCCTTGGCACGTCTTGTCAAAGTAGAGATTGCGTGCCCTTTTTACGGGATTCTCATCAATACAGACGTGGGTAACCCTAACCGCGCCATTTACCATGGCGCTTGGGAGGCAAGCGAGTTTTATTAGGCAGGTGGGGACGCACAACCGCATCCGCCCATATAAGGGGATAAAGATCCACCTTTTTACCTACGCCTTCTTCCTCCTTTGCATATCCATCTCTTGCGCACTCGAGCTCCAGCGCCCAAGCCCGCACTTCCCACCTCAACCTTCTCCAGCAATGTCCGGAGCGGGAGGCAAATGGATGGTCTCCTCCGTCATGGAGGGCCATGTCAAAAAGCTAAGGAAGGCCGAATACTTATCCAAAGACATCGCGCACCGGCTTCCCAAAGAGGGGCAGCTTCTTCCCACCCCAAGGCCCCATGAGAGGGTAGTATTCCTCCCCCATTTCCTCCGCGGACTGGGTTTTCCACTTCACCCATTCGTCCGGGGGCTCATGTTCCACTACGGCCTGGATTTTCACGATCTGGCCCCGAACTTCATCCTCAACATCTCGGCGTTTATCGTCGTGTGCGAGGCCTTCCTCCGCGTCCGCCCCCATTTCGGCCTCTGGCTCAAGACCTTCAACGTCAAGCCCAAGGTGGTGCGCGACAACCAGGCGGAGTGCGGAGGCGCCATGGCGGGCAAGATTGCCAATGTCCTATGGCTCGAGGGCTCCTTCGTGAAGACCCTAAAGGGGTGGCAATCCGGGTGGTTTTACATCACCGAGCCACGCGATCCGAAATGGACCGCAGCCCCCGAGTTCCGATCCGGACCCCCACGCGGCTTATGTCCTGGAAAGAGACGGGCCTATCATGGGGTGACGAAAAAAAGGTGACCGGATTGCAAACATGCATCCAGTCCCTGGTGAACAAGCCAATCCGGCTTGTTAATGTAATCCAGGTTATGCTCGTCCGCCGGATCCTCCCGTGCCAACAACGGGATTTTAATCTGTGGGAGTTCGTCCCGGCGCAGCACCAAACCCTTAACAGGCTCTTCGACACGACGTATGAGGACGTCTGGAAGGTGCTAACCAAAGGCGCCGAGGCTCCCACATCCGCTTCCGAGGACCGCGGATACAGCTCGCAGCGTCACGCTAGCGAGGTAAGCCATTTTCACCTTTTACAGGATGTTCAGCTTTTTTCATAGTTTAACTCTATGCGGGATCTAAACTCCCTTACCTTTGACAGGCTTGGCGGGCGGTATCCGGACCGATTAACTGTCCGGCTCCGCTGCCCGAAGACCCAGCCCCAGCTCTACTAGTGAAGCTGCTGGCTCCGGCGCCTTATGTGGTGCCGGAAAAGAAGGCCAAGAAGAAGAAGACCACGGGGACTCGAAAGAGTACCCGCAACGTGGTGTTGTCGGACTCGTCATCCGATGAGTCCGAGACGCCCTCCTCCCGTAAAAACAAGGAGGAGGAAGAAGAAAGCTCTCCCCCCCAGCGGAGGGAGGAAAGAAAAGGAAGGCCGCCCCAAGGGGGAAGGCCGAAGGGTCCAAGAAGAGGAAGACCCCTCCGCCGGACTACGCCCCCGACGCCGACGAGGACGAAGAGGAGTGGCCGAACAGGGCCAGGCGTCCGGCGAAATCGTAAGTGTTCGGATACCAGAGTAACTCATGATATTCCTTTTGTTGCACAACTTTCCCTAATGTCGAATATAATCATGCAGCCCGCCCCGGGCCGAACTCAACGAGTCGTCGAGCGGCTCCCTGGATTCATCGGACATGAACTCAGTTCCGCCCGTCGTCTCCCCCCGCACTGCGGATGACGCCGAAGTGGCGTCACAACGAGCTCCGGGGCAGGAGGAGGTGGTCCTGGAGGAGCCGCAAGGCGACCTCCCGGACTCCAGGAGCAAAGGGGACAAGACCCCCCCAGGGCTCCAAGTCCGGCTTTATGCCAGACACCGCACCGGAATCTTCAACAGTTCCGGACTGCGGTAGGCAAACTCCTTCTAAGGGGAGCAAGTCTTCTAAGCCGGCGGCCTCCGTCCAACCGGAGGCGCCGGACAATCTGCTGGAGGTGCTTGAAGGCGCCTCCATCGACGAGGAGCACCGTACTATTATGAGTATGGTGATCCAGAAGGTTCAGTCCGCCAAGAGCGGACTGACTGAAGCTTGCGCTAGCCTTCTAACAGGATTCGAGGTAAGTAAAAATATGTAAAAATATTACCGCATAGACAGTAGCCCCTGATGCTCTGTTTGGCGTTCGGAAAGAAAAGCCGAATAGAGGATCTAGTAAATTTCACAGGAGTCTAACAAAAAGAGTCAATATGCGTATGCAGGCTTCGCTGCTATCCAGCGCCGCACTGACTGCGGAGGTGGGTGTCCTGAAGCAGGACCTCAAGAGGACCGAGAAAGAGCTCAGCCTTGCCAAGCGGCAGCTCGAGGAGAAAGAAGGTAAGAAATACCTTATTGAAAAGGGTGCCTATAGAGAGGCGTGATTGCAAAAAATAACAGGATTGTACTGCTTATTGTAGGGGCCACGACTGAGGTGGCGACCCTCAAGCAGGCGCTATCTGAGGCCGAAAAGAAAACGGCCGCGGAGCGCACCGAGCGAGAGAAACTTGGGGCTCAGGTCGGCGAGGTGCAGCGAGAGCTTCAGGCTCTCATGAAAAAACATGAGAGTTTGGAGCTTGAGTCAAAGACCCAAGTGTCCGAGCTCGCGGCGGCCCTTGAGACTACCAAGTCTGCCAAGGCCGAAGCCCAAAAGGCCCTCCAAGAGTTGGAGGAGGTGAAAAAGATAGCAGTGGGTAAGGCATTCTTTATGCAAAGCAGAAATATAAAAGTAAACTACTTGTTACTTACCCGAATCCGGAGCTCTCCAGGGGCATTCGCAGATCTTCCCCGCAGCGTATCCGACGCCGCCGCATTCTACCGAGCTGAAGAGGGCAGCTCGACGGAGAAGGTGTTCTGGTCTCAGTATGCTGAGGCCGGACACCCTGTGCCCTTGAGCGACCAGCTGAAACAGCTGGTCGAGCTCCACAAGGCGGTCGAACAGGCCATGAAGGGCTTCATAGTTCGGCTGTGGCCCGGAGAGGCCCTGCCTGGGAGCTACTTTGGGCTGGTGCGGCGGCTGGTGGAGGCCTGTCCGAGGCTCAAGGACATCAAGCGCTCCATCTGCATCGAAGGTGCCCGTAGGGCCCTTGCCTGGTGAAAGGTGCACTGGAGTAAGCTGGACGGTGAGAAGCTTGTTAGGGACGGGCCGCCGCCGGGGAAGGAGCATCGCAAGCCCGAGAACTACTATAAGGATGTTCTTGTGGGTGCCCACCTTGTAGCGGATGAGTGTACCAAGGATGTAATTTTTGAATGAACTCGCTCGATTTTATCCTGTGCGCTGAAAACTTGTTAATATGCGCTAAGCAATGCTTATTGAATTTAAAATATTATTTTCTGTGCGGCCGTTTATCAAAAATTGAGAGATGGACAGTTGTCGGCTTCTACCCCCATGCCACTAGTGCTGGGGTGTTCGGTGATAAACCTGTGCGCTCTTTTCCCCATGTTTGGGTCCTTCGAGGGAGGCGCTCAGCACGACGAACCAGACAATCGGACTATAATGCTTGAACACTCTCACTTAGCCATAGAACTTTATAATTTTAAATTTCAGCGAAGCCCCTAGTTCGGAAGACCGAGTTCGGGGCGCTATCCACGCCTTGGCTGGGGTTATCCAGCTCCTCGCTCGAAGCGGCATAAGTCGTTAGGGACTCGAAAAACCTCTCGAACAGCGACCGGTCTCTCGCCTCATCATGACAATCAGTTTTAGCTTTCTCCACTGAGGTGCTTAACCCAGCTCAACCGGGGCACAATCATAGTGGTTCTCCTAGTGCTACCTTAGCCGATATAGCGGAACGTAAGGCACCAAAACATAGGAGCCGGGCAAACCCAACTATTGACCCAAATCATGATTCGGAGCTGATGCATATAGTGCTATAAGTTCGGGGTGCCGCACTTGTGAAAGTGTACGGACTTCTCACACCATATTAAAGGGTACTGAAGCCCCTGGCGTACTTGCCGTACCATAGTGTACGGGTGCAACATGTCATTAATGAACATATATAAAAGAGAGGATAATGCAAAAAATAGACAAAAAGCTATGCATTGTTTATAGAGAGGCTATTTATCAAAGCCGAACGATACAAATAGTGCGGTAAGCAAAAGATATTGGACTATTCAGTATGTCCTGACCAGGGGCAGGCCGCGGAATTGTATTTAAAACAGGTATACCGCTCGTAACAGAGACCACCTGGGAGTTCCATAATGCGGCATGGCTTGTCTGCCTCCCTGGATCTTGCTCATTTGTGCGGCAGTTGAATTGCCGAGCAGGTCGTCCGAAGCATGGAGTCCTGAAAGTAAGAAAAATTAAAAAAAGAATCTGGCAGCCCCTAGTACGTTTTAAGCCGTATTTTGGGTGTGCCGTTGTTGTGCCCCTTCCCCTGTGCCCATGGTATTTCCAGGGCGTAGTTATGTACGCGAGGTACTGGTTTCGCTATGTTGCGATAGCTGGGGTTGGGGCCGCATTGCTACGCTTGCTCAGAGCATGCCAGGCGGTCCTGCTGTGGATTACTCCGGGCGCGCTTGGCAGTGTCTGGCTTTTTAATGGCCGGACTGGAGAATTGCCTGAGAAGGCTACTTTGTACCTCCGTTGCGAGAGCCGCCGTATGCTCATCTGTACGGAGGGAGCTTTCGGTGTTTCCGTTGACCGTAATTACTCCTCGAGGGCCTGGCATCTTGAGCTTGAGATATGCATAGTGCGGCACCGCATTGAACTTTGCGAATGCGGTTCGTCTGAGCAGGGCGTGATAGCCACTGCGAAACGGGACTATATCGAAGATTAACTCTTCGCTTCGGAAATTGTCCGGGGATCCGAAGACCACGTCAAGTGTTACTGAGCCTGTACAGTTGGCTTCTACACCTGGTATGACGCCTTTAAAGGTCGTTCTTGTGGGCTTAATCCTTGATGGATCTATGCCCATTTTCCGCACTGTATCCTGATAAAGCAGGTTCATGCTACTGCCGCCGTCCATGAGGACTCTTGTGAGGTGAAATCCGTCGATGATTGGGTCGAGAACCAATGCGGCGAAGCCGCCATGACGGATGCTAGTGGGATGGTCCCTTCGATCAAAAGTGATCGGGCAGGAGGACCATGGGTTGAACTTTGGGGCGACTTGCTCCATCGCGTATATGTCCCGTAGCGCACGCTTTCGCTCCCGCTTGGGAATGTGGGTTGCGTATATCATGTTCACCGTCCACACTTGGGGGGGAAAGCCCTTCTGTCCATTGTTGTTCGGCGGCTTGGGCTCCTCGTCATCGCTGTGCAGCCCCTTGTCTCTGTTTTTGGCCCTTAACTTGCCTGCCTGCTTGAACACCCAACAATCCCTGTTAGTGTGATTGGCTGGCCTTTAGGGGGTGCCATGTATCTGGCACAAGCGATCGAGTATTCGGTCCAAACTGGACGGGCCTTGAGTATTCTTTTTGAATGGCTTTTTCCGCCAACCGGATTTATAGCCTTTGAATCCGGCATTGACTGCCGTGTCTTCATTGCTGTCGCTGTTAATGCGGCATTTTTGCTTATTCCGACGTGTCCTGCCACTTTTGTCCTTGGTATCCGAATTACCAGGGTTCTTTGACAGGTTGTTACTGTGAGCTAGCCAGCTGTCTTCTCCCGCGCAAAAGTGGGTCATGAGTGTCGTGAGGGCTGCCATGGATTTCGGTTTTTCCTGTCCCAGGTACCGGGCAAGCCACTCGTCGCGGATGTTATGTTTGAAGGCTGCTAGGGCCTCTGCGTTCGGACAGTCAACTATCTGCTTTTTCTTTGTTAGGAACCGTGTCCAAAATTGTCTGGCCGATTCTTCTGGCTGCTGAATTATGTGGCTTAAGTCGTCGGCATCCGACGGTCGCACATAAGTGCCCTGGAAGTTGTCGAGGAATGCGGCTTCTAGGTCCTCCCAAGAACCGATTGAGTCTGCTGGCAAGCTGTTAAGCCAATGTCGGGCTGGTCCTTTAAGTTTGAGCGGGAGGTATTTAATGGTGTGTAGATCATCGCCGCGTGCCATGTGGATGTGAAGGAGATAGCCACCATCCCACTTCTCCATCGACAGGATAGCCACCGAGGTCCCGTATTTTGCTGACGCCCTGTGGGCGGGTCTGGTTCCTCCCTTCTCTAATTTCTTCAATGTCGTGCTTTCCCACTATCAGATCCACATGATGCATCTGGGTCCTGAATCCATCACTCTCCTTTCGGTCTTCGCCTTTGTTTGCGAGGCTATGATGGGCATCCTTCCTTCGGTCGCCTTGCTGCGCCACTTCTCGCTGCGCCTTGTTGACCCTACCCAATGCTGGGCGTGTGTGAGCTTCGTTGTCGTGTCTGAGATGGCGGCCTCTGGGATTGACTTCAGGCTCCCTCCGCCCGCGGCTGGGTTCCGCGAGTGGTGGCTGTATGTGGATGCTGGGGTGCCCAGCCACCTGCCGTCGGAGCCAACTTCGCCTGCTGTCCCCAATTCGGGCTGGGGCCAGGAGGCGCTTGAGGGCCCCCGGCTCGTCTTCGTCTGGCACCGCTTCACATTCTTGAGGTTGCTTGGCGCGACAGCGCCCTAGGTGGTGAAGGAGTTCCTGCTACGCCGCGTTGCTCCTCTCCAGCGCCACTCCCGCCGGATGTGGGCTTTCAGCGGGCGCGATGATCGTATGAGGCTCCAGGAAGAGGACCTGACGCCTGAAGTGCTGAGGACGGCGCTCATGACCCTGATGGGGGACCCCAACCCTGGCAGTATCCAGCAGGGAGGGGCCTTGCTGTACCTCTGCCAAAGCGGGGGTGATTTTGTGAGGCAAATGCCTATCTTCGATGAGTGGGAGCCGCGCCCCGCCGGCCTTCAGGGGCCGCGCGAGAACCCAGTGGTGGTGACTGCCCTTCCAGTCGGCCAAGGCGACTCTTCCTCAAGTGGCGGAGCAGGGAGGCACGAGGCGCCGGAGGCCGAGGGGGCTCCCGGCGTGGTGACAGCGCTGGGCGAGGCTCATGAGGAAGCAGTTATCGGGGCCCGTGCCGCTGAGGCTGAGGATGACAAGCAGCTGCCCTCTGAGCCTACGACCGAGGCCACTGAGGCTCCGACGGCTTCTCTTGGCGAGGCGATTGGCGGCGCACATCAGGCAGGCGCCCCTGACGCTGATCGTCTTGACGCTCCATCTTCGTCGCAGGTTGATCCCTGCGCCCGACTCTTAGGCCGCTTCCGCATGGACTTTGGGGCCCTCCGGAAGAGAAGGGAGGCCCTGGGCGACGATTACCCTTGTCGCCTGTTGAAGCGTAGGAAGTAATTCGCCATTGATGAGTAAGCCTTCTCCTTTCCCAGCTTCCGATCCTTCTGTTGCTCTTACTGACTCTTACTCCGCAGGCCCCTTCCAGCCGAGCTTGCGGAGACGGCTGAGGAGCCGTCCCCCTTGGTTTCGCCCCCTCCATCGTCTTCAAGTTCTCCAAGCAGTGGAGCCCTTGTGGTGAGGGCGATCGACGAGGCGAGCCGTCTCAAGGCGTGTCGTGGCCCCGCGCACCTCGTGATCCTTCGCGGGCCTTCTCGTGGCATAGCCAGCCTGCCGTGGGCTTCTCTCCTGGTCGTGGACTGCGATTGGCTGAGGCGCTCTCTACGCTCTTCACATGGGGACGGGCTGGCCCCAGGCCGGGCTCCTGACGCAGCGTGCCCGGCCGTCGCGAGGGTGCCAGCCCCCAGCCCCCAGCCTGGAGGGGGAGTGCTGACTCGCGGCCCCCGGCGCTTGCTTGGGGCAGATGATGGTGTGGAAGACGTGCTCGAGCGCGCCCGGGAGCGTCGCGCTCTCCACCAAGGATTCCTTCGAAGGGCGGCTGACGCGGTAAGCCTACTTGGAGAGGAGCTTGCCGATGAAGACGCGTGCCTTAAGGCCGAGGGCCTGCGCCTGACTGCAGAGAGGCGCGAGCTGGAGGGCGCCATCAGCGCGATCTTGACGACGCAGAGGACCAGGCGTCGCTGGTGGCCTCTCGGGAGGCCCGATCTTGGGCCGCTGAGGAGGCCCGGGAAGCCGACCGGCGGTGAAAGGCGGCAAAAGAGTGGGCTCGGGATCTCCTGGCCTGGTGCCACTCATTGGAGGAGCAGGTGGAGCTACGCGAGGCAGCCCTCGCGTCGATGAAGGTGGCCTCTGGCGACTCAGCAGAGCTCCAGAAGCGTGAGGAGGCGCTGACGCTGGAAGCTGCCGAACGCACCCGTGAGTACGAGCGTTTGGAGACGAGGGAGCGCTTGGTGACGCAGGCGGAGGATGATGTCGCTGCACAGGAAGCCCGTGTCCTGGAGGAGGTCGGGCGTCGGGTGGCGATGGCGCATTTGAACCTCGAGCACGAGTTCGAAGAGAAGCTGGGGTTGATCCGGGCCGAAGTTGAAGGCAGGACTGCCGCCTTGAGTGCCAAGCTGGAGGAGGCGACGCGGCGGGCCGATGCTTCCCGGGCCGCCCTTGAGGTGGCGCAAGGTGAGTTAACCACCTCCCAGGCCGAGGTGCTCCTTCTTCGCCAGCGGGTGGAGGAGGCTGAGGCCGTCGCGCGCCAGAATGCGGATGAGATATGTCAGCGGCGGATCCTGGAGCATGAGCACGGCCCCATGCTCACCACGCTCTGGGAGAGAGCCAACGCGGCCTTGGGCAACATCTGTGAGGTGGCTGTTGGCGAGCCGCACGCAGTCAACTATGCTGGCAACCTTCAGTTCTTCACTGACGTTGTGACGCAGCTGGAGGCGCGGTCGGTCAGGGCTGACGGGTTGGTGGAGGAGAGGAGCCGCGCCCTGCTCGGGCACGCCTTTTCTCGCGTCTTCAGCCACCTCCGGAACATGGATCCCCACTTTGATTTTGACGCCGCCATCGCCCCAGTCCCCCAGGCCGTCCGAGGCGAGCTGGCGCACTGGGTGGAAGACAATGTGGATGCTCTTATCAGGGCCTTCGCCTCGGACAACGATGACATGATCGTGGCGGCCAACGAGGGCGGCGTGATGGACGGCCCTGACGCCGGTGGCGGCGACGCGGACAGCGATGGCGAGTTTAGCGACGCCAGCAACGGCTCTGGTGGTGCTCCTGAGGACACATTGGGGGATTCATCTGACTGATTGTGCATCGTTCCTGCTTCCTTACCCTGCATGAATAGAACTCAGGTTTTGGCCTGATAGCTGTGATAGCATTTTGGAGGGGGAGCCCCTCATGTAAAACTTGTGTTTATCGTATCAGTAGAAGCTACATTGCCCATGCGCCCACGCCAAGTGATTGGCTTAAGCGATGCGCTGGTCGACTGGTTTACCTTTGTCCCGTGCTGGCCTTGGGGTAGCCCGCAGGAGGCTGTGGTGTCCTGAGTGTTCCCTGATTGAATCCATTGGATCTGCAGTAAAACACCCTCCTGAGAGGACGCGGCGGTGGCAGTCTGGGCTGCACGCAAGCTAGGCCTGACCCGGCTCGCGAGGTGCTCACGAGGGGAGGCAGCTGAGGCGAAGTGGTAACCAAAATGTGAGAAATTGCTCGAACGAGACTAAGCACCCCTTCCTCGAACACACGCAAATCTCAAATTCGAATCCAACTTGAATCCAGTGGGGGAAAACGACAACCAAAGGGAAGAGCAACGAAAGCAAACAAAAGGCCGCGTCCGGCACCTAGTCTAGTCTTGGACGTCTTCTCACCAGCGCGGGAGCTAAGTGCTGCCACTGGGCGTGGGAGGGAGCCCCAGGGCCTGAGGCCGGCACCCCTGAGACTCCGGGGCGTGTACAGCCCCACTCATTATTACGTGAGAGTGTCACGGGGCGGCGAGCTTCACAGGCACTGGGCCTTCTTCACAGGTACTGGCCTTGCTTCATATCGCCAGACGAGGGCCCCGCCTTGCGCCACACTCTAGTGCCATCAACGACGACCGGAAACCAGGACGCCGCCGATGGGGTAGAGCGGTCGCCAGTGGTTCCCCCGACGACCACGGGTCCTCCGCCGGGGGCAGGCCCTGAGGCACCTCCCCAGCGGAGGGCCTACCTCCTGAGGACACCTTGCTCTGAACGCTGCGATGGTGATGTCGGATCCCTGCCCCTCTCCTGCAGCCCCCTGCGCCCTCCTCCCGAGGGGTAGGAGACTGTGGGAGCGGGGCAGCTGCTCTCTGTGGCTACCTGCACCTCCTGCGATCCATGGTTAGCGTATGCCTGCTGAAGAATTAGCGGTACCCGATAATTGTTTTCTCCAGCGTGCCCAGTGGGACCGTCCCGAGACTCCTGGAAGGGCTCAGCTTCTGGCAGCTCGTCCCCCCCAGCTTGGGCTGAGGAGCGAGCCTTGTTCGCTCTCGTGTGGGTGTCCTTGGTCCATCATGAGGGGCACGTATTCCTCTGGTGCCGTCATCCTGAAGGCCACGCCGTAGTGATCTGCGTGCCACGCGGTCCTGCCTGACGCGCCCACTGTGGGGTGGCAGCACGGCTGTCCACTGGGGCCGCGGGTCGCGTCGAGTCCTTCTTCTTTGCGGACCAGGAGCGGGGGCAGCGCCGCCGCCGATCTGGTGCTGACAGCCTCGCTGGTGTTGGACTAGCCTTGGAGCCGGCGGGCGCGCGCGGAGCCCCCGCGCGGGCCGCCCTGGGCTGAGATGGGAGCTGGGTGCAGAAGGGGTGAGCCCCCGAGGCGGCGAAGCCCAGGAGCTCTGCCACCCGCTCCAGCAGCACGTCGCGGCCGCCCTCCAGCAGTCTGCACTACAGCAGCTCTCGGGCCACCGTGAGCGCGGCCCTCGAGTTCGCCTGCTCCCGGCGGGTGTACGGTGTCGTGGTCGCGGCGTGATTGGAGGCCCTTGCTGCCGACCGCGCCTGCCGCAGTGTGAGAGCTGTCGAAGCCTGTCCGCGTCGCTCGCGGCCCACAGCGCCCTGTGGACCGTGAGCTGCCTGGGGCACGGGGTCGCCCGAGGCGAGCGGCTCTGCGCGGGCGGGCCACGCCGCCCATGGATCTGGGTTGCCCGCCTGGTCGCCGGACATGGTGATGACGACGCGATGGGGCACGAAGCAGTAGAAGGTGGATTCCGGCGCACCCCTACCCGGCGCGCCAAATGTCGGATTTCGGGTTCCAGCAGACCCTTGAGGTTCAAACACTAGGGTGCGCGCGGAGATTTTGCCTCCTACCTACCTGCGCCCCTCCGCCATGCTAGGATCTAAACTATGGAAAGAACAACACAAGAGACACAAGGTTTATACTGGTTCGGGCCACCGTTGTGGTGTAATACCCTACTCCAATGTGTGGTGTGGTGGATCGCCTCTTGGGCTGATGATGATGAACAATACAAGGAAGAACAGCCTCGCGAGGGTCTGTTCTTGGCTGGGGCGGTGAACTGGTGGGAGGAGTTCAGTCACCTTTCTCTCTCTCTCTCTCTCTGGCTGCTTCTCGGCCAAAACTCTTCTCTTCTAACCTGGACGACCGAACCACCCCCCCTTTTCTATGTGGGTGGCTGGTCCTATTTATAGAGGCCCTGGTCCTCTTCCCAAATATCGAGCGGGAAGGGAGCCAACAATGGCGGGCTAATTTTGAAGGGGGACAGCAAGTATCAGCTATCCTGACAAAAGTAGTCTTCGCCTGCACAAAGCTCTGGTGATGACGCCATCTCGGGCTCCACGATGACCTCCGCCTTGTAGTCCTCATGGTCTTGGTCTCGTTGCACCGAAATGGCAACTTTTCCTGATGCCTCGGTACTCCACGGCTGCGCTTGCCCCCTTTGCACCAAAGAGGAAAGGAGGACACTACGCGGGCTGGCACCCGCCTGGCGCCCTCGGTCGTCATGGCTTGCGTCACGGGCACCTCGTGAGGTACCCCGCCTTGATCTCTCCGCCTCCTCGTGAGCCAGCCTGACGAGGCCACGCCTGAGGAAGCTCCGTGTCGTCCGCCCCGCGAGGCTTGGCCCTCGCGAGGGTCTTGGGTTTGTGTTGGTGAAGATGGGCCGTGTTGGGCCCCCCTTTGAGCCACGCCGCAGGCCGCAAGCAGGCAAGTCTGGGGACCCCCGTTCCCAGAACACCGACAGTTTTATAAGGCTATGTTTATACTTTTGCCTGAAAGTAGTATGATGCCTCCTGTGCGGCCGTTTATGTATACATGTGTATAACTTAAAAGATTGCAGCCGTCGGCTTCAACCCCCATGCATATAATGCAGAGGTGCTAGCGAAAAACGCGTGTTCACACTTAACCCAACGTCTTGGTCCTATTAAGGAGGTGATAGCGTAGCGAACGAGGCAACCGGACTATAATGCTTTAACACTTTCACTTGGCCATAGGAGTTTGACAGTGGGGCTACTAGATAGCCCCTGGTGGCTCCTCACTCTCCCGATCGCGGGGTGCGTACATGCCTGGCCAGAAAACGGCCCTTCGTTAAGGCGGAGGAATTCTAACATTCCGATAGGTCATCGAGTGGTTGACCAGTCTCACGCTATATCATGACAGTCAGTTTTCGGCTTTCTCTACTGAGGTGCTTGTCCGGATGAACCAGGGCACAATCGCAGTAGTTCTCCTGGTGCTACCTTAGCCGATAAAGCGGAACGTAAGGCACCAAAACACAGGAGCCGGGCAAACCCAACATTTGACCAAAGACAATGATTCAGAGCTGATGCATATAAGGCCAAACTCACGACGCCGAACACTCCCTAAGGTATTCGGTCTTTATGGTATAAACCGGGCCTAAATAGTGCCTTTGTAAGAAGCCCCTTGTGTCCAGGTACATGCATTATTCTGACGTGGCCACATGCCAAGACGTCAGCATCCTTCTCAACTGTGCTGAGAATTCGGTGGATGTGTATCAACAAGAGACAGTAAAAAAAGGTTTACACAGGGTCTTAATCTAAAAAGAATCCTTGGAGCGGGTCCCTGCTGCACGTCTGCGCCTGTGTCTCCGTTGTGCCGTATCCTGGACGGGTGTAGCACGATGATCATCTGTAAAAGAGAGGAACGTAGGTGAAAAAGTTGTCATGCAAAAAGATAGTTTTTAAAGAAACCATGTATAATTCAAGATGAGTAAAAATTGCCACTTGTCTGCGCGCATTGAGCCCCTTGTATTTGTAATAGGGGTGTGACCATTGATCCGGTATGAATTACATATAGCTGCGCCGGACTCGTATAACCGTGTCCGAGGTCTTGACGACCTGTTAAATGCTTTAGTTGGTCAGGCCATTTTTAGTGTGCGGCTGCCAAGGCAGCCGCACTCTCTTCAGCGCGCAAAGATCGCTTAAAACTTCCGTTCACTGTAATGATGCCGCGTGGGCCGGCCATCTTGAGTGTGAGGGAAGCGTAGTGCGGTATTGCATTAAAGTGAATGAAAGCTTCGCGTCCAAGTAGTGCTTGATAGCCACTTTGGAACGGAGCGATGAGGAAGGTTAAATGTTCGCTACGGAAGTTATCGGGGAAGCCGAATATAACCTTTAGTAGCAAGGAGCCCGTGCAATGAGCACCTGGGCCTGGCGTTACTCCTTTAAAGGTAGTATTGCTTTGGCAAATTTTTGTTGGGTCTATCCCCATTTCGCGGATTGTATCCTAGTATATCAGGTTTAGACTGCTGCCACCGTCCATCAGGACTCGTGTGAAGTGGTATCTGTCAATTATTGGGTCTAATACCAGGGCAGCCCATCCTGCACGCCGGATACTTGCTGAGTAACCACGATGGTCGAAAGTGATCGGTTGAGACGACCAGTGGCAGGACTCTGCGGTGATAGGCCCTTGGGCATATTTTTCCGGGAGTGCCATTTTGTTTCTTCCCTTGATCACGTGTAACACGTTTACTGTTTTGACTTCTGGTGGAAATTTCTTTTGTTCCCCAGTGTCTTGCTTGAGAGGCTCATCCTCGTCTTCGCTTGGTGTATCCTCCCCCTTGTGTACGGCGTTGAGCTTGCCGGACTGCTTGAAGACCCAACATTCTCTGTGGGTATGATTAGCGGGTTTACCAGGGGCGCTATGGATCTGACATATTTGGTCCAGAATTTTGTTTAGGCTGGACAGTTCGTCTCTGGCGCCTTTAGAGGGCGGCTTTTGCTGACCTGGCCGAGAGCTTTTGAATCTGGCATTTATTGCCGTGCTCTTCGTGCTGTCTTCTTTATTCAGGTGTTTGTAATTGTTGTTGCGCCGTGATTTCCCATTTCCATCTCTAACTTCGGATGTACTGGGGTCGCTGGTGCTGCATCTGGCTAGCCAGCTATCCCCGCCCGCGCAGAAGCGGGTCATGAGGCTTGTTAATACTGCCATTGTTCTCGGCTTTTCTTGGCCGAGGTGTCTGGTAAGCCATTCGTCACGGATGCTATGCTTAAACGCTGCCAAGGCTTCGGCGTCCGGACAGTCGACAATTTGGCTCTTTTTAGTAAGAAACCTATTCCAAAGCTTTCGGGCTGACTCTCCGGGCTGTTGAGTTATATGACTCAAATCATCCGTGTCCGGAAGTCGGACATAAGTCCCTTGAAAATTTGCCCAGAAGACGTCTTCGAGCTCTTCCCAACTTCCAATGGAGCTTTCGGGGAGGCTCTTAAGCCAGTGCCGAGCTGGCCCTTTGAGTTTGAGGGGTAAATACTTAATGGCGTGGAGATCATCTCCCCGAGCCATGTGGATATGGAGGATATAGTCCTCAATCCAGACCCCAGGGTCTGTTGTTCCATCGTATGCCTCTATGTTTACGAGTTTGAATCCCTCTGGAAATTCATGGTCCAGCACCTCATCGGTGAAACATAGGGGGTGTGCGGCACCCCGATATCTGGGTGTACCGTGTTGTTCGGATGTTTGCTATGTTGCATCGTATGCTGGAGCACACTTGCATGGTCCATAGATGGATCTGGTTTCACCCTCCTTTTGATGCGAGCCCTCGTGTAGACCGCGTATTGGCTTATGTGTGGCATTGCTTGCCGCTTTATGTTGGCTGTGAGGTCGTCTATCCGGCCAGATGGCTGTTTTAATTTTTGGTTGTGGGGGGTCTGAGGCCTCCTCATCGAATTTAGGTAGCAACTTCCACTTTGGGTAGCTCTTGGTGGGGCGATTGCCGCCGTACTTCGCTGCTATGTTGAGTACTTTGCTCCATCTGATTTGGAGTGTGTCCTGCGCAGCCTTGAGCCTTTGCTTCTGCTTTTTCAGACTCCTCGCGGTGGCAACAAGCCTTTGGCGGGCATTCTGCTGCTCCGGGTGCTTGTCTGGCGTTATGTCGTCCGGACTATCATCTTTGACAGAATTGGTTTGTCCGGTTTGATTCTCCGTATTGCCGTGGTCCGGCGGTGGTTCGCCATGCTCCAACGCTGGGTCTGTATGATCGTTATTTTTGCCAAGGCGGGATTTGGGGCGGCGCTTGCGCCGCCGCTTTGACTGCTTCTCGAGGGAACAAGCGTCCTTCTGTTCCTCGTCGTCGTCTTCTTTTGGTGTGTCTACCATGTATATGTCATATGATGAGGTGGACGTCCAGCGCCCTGTGGGCGGTGGTTCCTCTTCGCCTCCCGCATCATCGTCCATAGAGTCAATGTATTCGGAGTCGAAGTCGAGCATGTCGGTTGAGTCATCGACAGTGGCTATTAAGTGGGTGGTGGGTGGGCGTCGAATTTCTTCGTCGTCCGCATCCCAATCCTGTTGGCCATAATCCAGCCAGGGCTCTCCTGACAAATAGAGAGACCTTAGTGAATTCAGAATGTTGCCGAAGGGCGAGTGCTGAAAGATATCCGCGGCGGTGAATTCCATGATGTACGCCCAATCGGATTCGATTGGCAGGGGCGCGGATGGTTCGGAGTCTGGAAAAGAGTCCGACACCTTGGAGTCACGGGCTGCGCAGAGGGTTAGGCTGGTGTTCAGCTCGATCGCTGTTGAGACTGCAGCCCCTGAGGCGGTGTCTAACCACCCGTCCTTGGTTAACGCAGTTGGCTCCGAGCTAAGGGTCGGAGCTGATGCGGGCGCAGCCTCTGGGGTACTGTTCGGCGGCAGAGCTAGGTCATACCCATCGCGACAGTGCGGCGCGCCCGGCTGTGGCTCGAATCTGTCGAAGATCAAGTCTCCACGGATGTCGGCCGTGTAGTTCAAACTTCCAAATCTGACCTGATGGCCAGGGGCGTAGCTTTCAATCTGCTCCAGATGGCCAAGCGAATTAGCCCGCGGTGCAAAGCCACCGAATATGAAGATCTGTCCGGGGAGAAAAGTCTCACCCTGGACCGCATCGCTATCGATGATAGTAGGAGCCATCAAGCCTAACAGCGACGACAGGGAGGAACTCTCAATGAAAGCACCAATGTCGGTGTCAAAACCGGCGGATCTCGGGTAGGGGGTCCCGAACTGTGCGTCTAGGCCGGATGGTAACAGGAGGCAGGGGACACGATGTTTTACCTAGGTTCGGGCCCTCTTGATGGAGGTAAAACCCTACGTCCTGCTTGATTGATATTGATGATATGGGTAGTACAAGAGTAGATCTACCACAAGATCAGAGAGGCTAAACCCTAGAAGCTAGCCTGTGGTATGATTGTATGTTGTGGTTGTTGTCCTATGGACTAAAACCCTTCGGTTTATATAGACACCGGAGAGGGTTAGGGTTACACAAGGTCGGTTACAAAGGAGGAGATATCCATATCCGTATTGCCTAGCTTGCCTTCCACGCAAAGTAGAGTCCCATCCGGACACGAGACGAAGTCTTCAATCTTGTATCTTCATAGTCTAACAGTCCGGCCTAGACGCATAGTTCGGGACCCCCTACCCGAGATCCGCCGGTTTTGACACCGACAGAGACCATCTTCATCCTACGCCTCCTACGGATTGATAAACCTTAGGTCATCCACTTGAGGGAAATTTGCTACTGTCCTACAAACCTCTGCACTAGGAGGCCCAACAACGTCTATAAGAAGAAGGTTGTGTAGTAGACATCAGTTAGTTGCGGGATTATGCATTACGGAATGAGTAAAGCGACTTGGTGGTAACGAGATCGAACTAGGTATTGAGATACCGACGATCGAATCTCGGGCAAGTAACATATCGATGACAAAGGGAACAACGTGTATCATTATGCGGTTTGACTGATGAAGATCTTCATAGAATATGTGGGAGCCAATATGAACATCCAGGTTCCGCTATTGGTTATTGACCGGATACTTGTCTCGGTCATGTCTACATAGTTCTCGAACCCATAGGGTCCGCACGCTTAACGTTCGATGACGATTTGTATTATGAGTTTATGTGATTTGATGACCGAAGGTTGTTTGGAGTCCTGGATAAGATCACGGACGTGACAGGGAGTCTCTAAATGGTCGAGGCATAAAGATTCCTATATTGGAAGGTTACATTCGGACACCGGAATGGTTCGAGTCGTTTCAGATGAGTTTCGGAGTACCGGGGGTTAGCGGAACCCCCCGGAAGTTATTGGGCCTCATGGGCCTAATGGTGGAGGCAGGCCAAGGAGTGGCGCGCGCCCCCTAGCCCAAAACAAATTGGACTAGGGCTATGGGGGCCGACCCCCCTTTCCTTCTCTTCTCCTACTCCTTCCCCCTTCTCCTTATGGAAGTAGGAAAGGGGGGGTGAGTCCTACGTGGAGTAGGACTCCCCCCCCCTTGGGCGTGCCACCCTTGGCCGGCCTCCTCCTCCCCCCCTTTATATACGTGGGAGGGGGGAACCCCATAGACACACAAGTTGATCTTTTAGCCATGTGCGTTTCCCCCCTCCACAGTTTCACACCTCGGTCATAACGTCGTAGTGCTTAGGCGAAGCCCTGCGCCGGTAACTTCATCATCACCGTCACCATGCCGTCGTGCATGCCGACGAAACTCTCCCTCAGCCTCAACTGGATCAAGAGTTCAAGGGACGTCACCAAGCTGAACGTGTGCAGATCGAGGAGGTGTTGTGCGTTCGGTACTTGATCAGTTGGATCGCGAAGACGTTCGATTACATCAACCGTGTTACTAAACGCTTCCGCTTTTGGTCTACGAGGGTACGTAAACACATTCTCCTCTCTCGTTGCTATGCATCTCCTAGATAGATCTTGCGTGATCGTAGGTAAAATTTTGAAATACTGCGTTCCCCAATAGTGGCATCCGAGCCAGGTCTATGCATAGATGTTATATGCACGAGTAGAACACAAAGAGTTGTGGGCGATAATAGTCATACTGCTTACCAGCATGTCATACTTTGATTTGGCGGTATTGTTGGATGAAGCGGCCCAGACTGACACTACATGACCACGTTCATGAGACTGTTTCTACCGCCGTGCTTCGCACACAAGTGGCTAGTGGGTGTCTGTTTCTCCAACTTTAGTTGAATCAAGTTTGACTACGCCCGGTCCTTGTTGAAGGTTAAAACAACACACTTGATGAAAAATCGTTGTGGTTTTGATGCGTAGGTAAGAACGGTTCTTGCTAGAAGCCCATAGCAGCCACGTAAAACTTGCAACAACAAAGTAGAGGACGTCTAACTTTTTTTTGCAGGGCATGTTGTGATGTGGTATGGTCAAGACGTGATGATATAAATTGTTGTATGAGATGATCATGTTTTGTAATAGTTATCGGCAACTGGCAGGAGCCATATGGTTGTCGCTTTATTGTATGAAATGCAATCGCCATGTAATTGCTTTACTAAGCGGTAGCGATAGTCGTAGAAGAAATAGTTGGCGAGATGACAACGATGCTACGATGGAGATCAAGGTGTCAAGCCGGTGACGATGGTGATCATGCCGATGCTTTGGAGATCGAGATCAAAGGCACAAGATGATGATGGCCATATCATATCACTTATTTTGACTGCATGTGATGTTTATCCTTTATGCATCTTATTTTTCTTAGTACGGCGGTAGCATTATAAGATGATCTATCACTAAATTTCAAGGTATAAGTGTTCTCCCTGAGTATGCACCATTGCTACAGTTCGTCGTCCCGAGACACCACGTGATGATCGGGTGTGATAAGCTCTACGTTCACATACAATGGGTGCAAGCCAATTTTGCAGAAGCAGAATACTTGGGTTAAACTTGACAAGCCTAGCATATGCAGATATGGCCTCAAAACACTGAGACTGAAAGGTCGAGCGTGAATCATATAGTAGATATGATCAACATAGTGATGTTCACCATTGAAAACTTCTCCATCTCACGTGATGATCGGACATGGTTTAGTTGATATGGATCACATGATCATTTAGATGACTAGAGGGATGTCTATCTAAGTGGGAGTTCTTAAGTAATATGATTAACTGAACTTTAATTTATCATGAACTTAGTCCTGATAGTATTTGAAAATTATGTTCTAGATCAATAGCTCACATTATAGCTCCACGTTTATTTTTGATATGTTCCTGGAGAAAAATAAGTTGAAAGATGATGGTAGCAATGATGCGGACTGGATCCGTGATCTGAGGATTATCCTCATTGCTGCATAGAAGAATTATGTCCTTGATGCACCGCTAGGTGGCAGACCTATTGCAGGAGCAGATGCGGATGTTATGAACGTTTGGCAAGCTCGGTATGATGACTACTTGATAGTTTAGTGCGCCATGCTTTACGGCTTAGAACCGGTACTTCAAAAACGTTTTGAACGACACAGAGCATATAAGATGTTCCAAGAGCTGAAATAGGTATTTCAGACTCATGCCCGGGTCAAGAGGTATGAGACCCCTGACAAGTACTTTGCCTACAAGATGGAGGAGAATAGCTCAACCAGTGAGCATGTGCTCAGAATGTCTGAGTACTACGATCGCTTGAATCGAGTGGGAATTAATATTCCAGACAAGATAGTGATTGATAGAGTTCTCTAGTCACTATCACCAAGTTACTGGAACTTCGTGATGAACTATAATATGCAAGGGATGACGAAAACGATTCCCGAGCTCTTTGCGATGCTAAAATCAGCGAAGGTAGAAATCAAGAAAGAGCATCAAGTGTTGATGGTTAACAAGACCACTAGTTTCAAGAAAAGGGGCAAAGGAAAAGGAAGGGAACTTCAAGAAAGAATGGCAAGCAAGTTGCCACTCCCGTGAAGAAACCCAAAGCTAGACCTAAGCCTGAAACTGAGTGCTTATACTACAGAGGGAATGGTCACTAGAAGTGGAATTACCCCAAATACTTAGTGGATAAGAAGGATGGCAAAGTGAAAGGTATATTTGATATACATGTTATTGATGTGTACTTTACTAGTGTTCATAGTAACCCCAGGGTATTTGATACCGGTTCAGTTACTAAGATTAGTAACTCGAAATAGGAATTGCAAAATGAACAGAAACTAGTTAAGGGCGAGGTGATGATGTGTGTTGGAAGTGATTCCAAGGCTGATAAGATCACCATCGCACACTCCCTCTATCTTCAGGATTATTGTTGGATCTAAATAAATGTTATTTGGTGTTTTGCGTTGAGCATGAATATGATTGGATCATGTTTATTGCATTATGGTTATTCATTTAAGTCAAAGAATAATTGTTGTTCTTTTTTACATGAATGAAACCTTCTATGGTCATACACTTAATATAAATGGTTTATTGAATCTCGATCGTAGTGATACACATATTCATAATATTGATGCCAAAAGATGCAAAGTTGATAATGATAGTGCAACATACTTGTGGCACTGCCGTTTAGGTCATATTGGTGTGACTAAGACTCCGTTCTCCGGAACAATGGAGCGAGCCACTGACTTATTGGAAACAATGCATACTAATGTATGCGGTCCGATGAGTGTTGAGGCTCGCGGCGGGTGTCGTTATTTTCTGACCTTCATAGATGATTTGAGCAGATATGGGTATATCTGCTTAATGAAACATAAGTCTGAAACATTTGAAAAGTTCAAAGAATTTTAGAGTGAAATGGAAAATCATCGTAACAAGAAAACAAAGTTTCTACGATCTGATCGCGGAGGCAAATATTTGAGTTACGAGTTCGGTCTTCATTTGAAACAATGTGGAATAGTTTTGCAACTCACGCCACCTGCAACACCACAGTGTAATGGTGTGTCCAAACGTCGTAACCGTACTTTATTAGATATGGTGCGATCTATGATGTCTCTTACCAATTTACCACTATCGTTTTGGGGTTATGCTTTAGAGACGGATGCATTCACGTTAAATAGGGCACCATCTAAATCTGTTGAGACGACACCATATGAACTGTGGTTTAGCAAGAAACCTAAGCTGTCATTTCTTAAAGTTTGGGGTTGCGATGCTTATGTGAAAAAGCTTGAACCTGATAAGCTTGAACCTGATAAGCTCGAACCCAAATCGGAGAAATGCGTCTTCATAGGATACCCAAAGGAAACTGTCGGGCACACCTTCTATCACAGATCCAAAGGCAAGATATTCATTTCTAAGAATGGATCCTTTCTAGAGAAGGAGTTTCTCTCGAAAGAAGTGAGTGGGAGGAAAGTAGAACTTGATGAGGTAATTGTACCTTCTCCCGAATTTGAAAATGGTTCATCACAGAAATCAGTTCGAGTGACACCTACACCAATTAGTGAGGAGGTTAATGATGATGATCATGAAACTTTAGATCAAGTTACTACCGAACCTCGTGGGTCAACCAGAGTATGATCCGCACCAGAGTGGTACGGTAATCCTGTTCTGGAAGTCATGTTACTAGACCATGATGAACCTACGAACAATGAGGAAGTGATGATGAGCCTAGATTCCTACAGATGGCTTGAGGCCATGAAATCTGAGATAGAATCCATGTATGAGGACAAAGTGTGGACTTTGGTGGACTTGCCCGATGATCGGCAAGCCATTAAGAATAAATGGATCTTCAAGAGGAAGACGTACGCTAATAGTAGCGTTACTATCTACAAAGCTCGACTTGTCGAAAAGGGTTTTTGACAAGTTCAAGGTGTTGACTACGATGAGAATTTCTCACTCGTAGCGATGCTCAAAGTCTGTCTGAATCATGTTAGCAATTGCCACATTTTATGAAATCTGACAAATGGATGTCAAAACTGCATTCCTTAATGGATTTATTAAAGAAGAGTTGTATATGATACAACCAGAAGGTTTTGTCAATCCTAAAGGTGCTAACAAAATGTGCATTCTCTAGCGATCCATCTATGGACTGGTGCAAGCATCTCGGAGTTGGAATCTACGCTTTGATGAGTTGATCAAAGCATATAGTTTTATACAGACTTGAGGTGAAGCCTGTATTTACAAGAAAGTGAGTGGGAGCACTACAACCTTTTTGCTAAGTATATGTGAATGACATATTGTTGATCGGAAATGTAGAATTTTCTGGAAAGCATAAAGGAGTGTTTGAAAGGAGTTTTTCAAAGAAAGACCTCGGTGAAGCTGCTTACATATTGGGCATCAAGATATATCAAGATAGATCAAGACACTTGATAAGATTTTTCAATGAGTACATACCTTGACAACATTTTGAAGTAGTTCAAAATGGAACAGTCAAAGAAGGAGTTCTTGCCTGTATTGCAAGGTGTAAAGTTGAGTAAGACTCAAAACACGACCACGGCGGAAAATAGAGAGAGAATGAAAGTCATTCCCTATGCCTCAGCCATAGGTTCTATAAAGTATGCTATGTTGTGTAGTGATAACCCACAAGTATAGGGGATTGCAACAGTTTTCGAGGGTAGAGTGTTAAACCCAAATTTATCGATTCGACACAAGGGGAGTCAAAGAATATTCTCAAGTATTAGCAGTTGAGTTTTCAATTCAACCACACCTGGAAACTTAATATCTGCAGCAAAGTAATATGACAGTAGTGGTAACAGTAGCAAAAGTAATATTTTTGGTTTTATAGTGATTCTAATAGTAGCAACAGAAAAGTAAATAAGCGAAGAACAATATATGAAAAACTCGTAGGCATAGGATCAGTGATGGATAATTATGTCGGATGCGATCGATCATGCAACAGTTATAACATAGGGTGACACAGAACGAGCTCCAGTTCATCAATGTAATGTAGGTATGTATTCCGAATATAGTCATACGTGCTTATGGAAAAGAACTTGCATGACATCTTTTGTCCTACCCTCCCGTGGCAGCGGGGTTGAAAGGATCGATATGGTTGACTAGAGGGGGGGGGGTGAATAGGCAACTAACAATTTTTAGCTTTTCTTTAACAATTTAAACTTTGCATCAAAGTAGGTTGTCTAGATATGCAACTAGGTGAGCAACCTATATGATGCAATAAGGATAGGAACACAAGCAAGCAAGTGATATGATACAAATAAGCTTGCACAAGTAAAGGCACGAGATAACCAAGAGTGGAGACGGTGGAGACGAGGATGTGTTGCCGAAGTTCCTTCCCTTTGAGAGGAAGTACGTCTCCGTTGGAGCGGTGTGGAGGCACAATGCTCCCCAAGAAGCCACTAGGGCCACCGTATTCTCCTCACGCCCTCACACAATGCGAGATGCCGTGATTCCACTATTGGTGCCCTTGGAGGCAGCGACCGAACCTTTACAAACAAGGTTGGGGCAATCTCCACAACTCAATTGGAGGCTCCCAACGACACCACGAAGCTTCACCACAATGGACTATGGCTCCGCGGTGACCTCAACCGTCTAGGATGCTCAAACACCCAAGAGTAACAAGATCTGCAAGGGATTAGTGGGGGGAATCAAATTTCTCTTGGTGGAAGTGTGGATCAAAGCCTTCTCAACCACTCCCGAGCAAATCAACAAGTTTGATTGGCCAGGGAGTGAGATCGGGCAAAAATGGAGCTTAGAGCAACAATGGAGCTTAGGGATGGAAGAGATGAGTCAACGGGGAAGAAGAGAACCCCTTATATAGTGTGGGACAAAGATCCAACCGTTATCCACCTACCAGCCCGCGGCCAGCGGTACTACCGCAGGGCCGCGCGGTACTACCGCAGGGCCGCGCGGTACTACCGCTTGCTACCAAGCGGTACTACCGCACGGACATGCGGTACTACCGTACAGGCCCGCGGTACTGCCGCAACCCCAGCAATAGCAAGGTCAGATCAGAAACACAGGATCTGAGGGCGGTACTTCCGCGGGCGCGGTACTACCCCGCCCCCCATGAGGTACTACCGCACAGCAGGAATCCCTTAGCCAGGGGGAAGGATACAACCGCGCCTACTTCCGCAAAGAAACGGAAGAAGCAAAAATCCGACACAGTAGTACTGCCGAGGGGCGGTACTACTGCCTGACAACATAGCACGGTACTACCGCGGAGCGAAAGCGGTACTACCGCGGTAGGCGCGGATGTAAGAAATTACATTGCTCCTACTACCGCGAAGGAGCGGTACTAGCCTGGTGAGCAACGGTAGTGCAGCTCCAGGGGAGCGGTACTACCATGGGCACCCGCGGTACTACCGCGCCACCGCACGGTACTACCGCTGGTGCCTACGGTACTACCGCTCACCTGGGAGCAGTACTACCGCGAGCCAACCGAGCAGCCAAAACCAAGGAGGCGAGAAAATGGAGGAAGCTCCAGGGGAAAAGGAGGGGACTAGAAAGAGACGTGTACATGATGATTCCACCCAAACCTTTCCGACGCGGACCCCCTCTTAATAGTACGGCTTTCCTACGACTCAAACCCACCAAAAAGAAACGTAGAAAAGATGCCGTATTCAACAGTCTTCGAGGGGCACCCAACCGTCTTGTGCCTAGCGATGAAATGTCTAGGATACTCAAGGCACACGATTAGTCCGCAAACGCGTTGTCATCAATCACCAAAACACCTTAGGGATAAATATGCCCTTACAATCTCCCCCTTTTTGGTGGATTGATGACAATACGGGATTTGCACAAGGAAAATAATATTAAGCAACCGCAAACCCCTCCTCTCTAGAATATAGACGGGCTCCCCCTAGATGTGTGCCTCCTAGATGAGTGCTTTGAACTACACGGCACACATACTAGGATCAAAGCTCCTCCTATATTATAGAGACAAGGCATATCTAGTAAGGAAGGCTATCACTAGACAAGATAGCACAAACATAAGTTAACTAAGATAGAGAGAGTGCATATGTCTTACACCATATGTAGGATAGGTCTCGAAGGCACAAACCAAACAAAAGCAAACAAGGTCCAAACGACAAAGACAAAGCAAACACACCAAGCACGACACAACGCAAATCCCTACACTCTCCCCCCCTTTGGCATCGAGACGCCAAAAAATGCAGAGAGGACACCTACACACACGGGGTGGCTCAGGTAGAGAAGTCATCCCACTGCTCCTCGTGCTCCTCGTCAGACTCAGCGGCGGGGACGGTCTCCTCGATGTCTTCCTCTTAACTCATCCACTTGTACCCCTGCTTCGTCATCTAGGCAGCCTCTGGCGTGATGACGTCCTCAGAACCGCGAGACACATCCTCTCCAAAGAGCCTCATGACCTTCTTGTCACAGCGGCGACTCTCCTTGTCAGCCACGTGAGTCCTGTACTGTCTCTTTGCCTGCATGCAGAAGAGAGTCTTCATCTTGTCCTTTAACTTCTTGGCCCATGATGGCTTAGAGGAAGGAGCGGTAGACCTAGCAGCACGATCCTCAGCAACATGCTCTGCACCAGCCTCCTCCTCACCAACAACCCTCCTAGCAGAAGAAGCCTCAGCACGGGTGGTAGTGTTGGCCCAGTTGGGCTTGACGCGGAGGCTGATGGACTCATGCCGAATCCAGTCTGGAGCAAGGAACTCATCACAAGGGTACATCTTCTCCCAAGTGGTGGAGAGCAGCAGAAACAGGTACGGTCCATAGATAGGTACCTTGCGAGTGAAGACCGCAAACCGAAGCTAACACCACATGATGTGTGAGACATAAAGTGGCTGAGTCTGAGATGAACGTGCCTCTGCACACAGCAGCAACATATCCACTAGATAGGCATGCACCTTGTCCTTGTCGCCAATGCGTGGGAACAGAGTGTTGTGGAAGATGCGATGCATGGTATCCAGAAAGGATTTCAGCACCCAAGTCGACTTGCCATTGGGGAGCACCTTCTCAACAAGGAATGGCTGAAGCAGGTTCTTGTTGGCAGACTCAGAGTTGGCGTGGGGGCGAACACCAACGGGTGTGTGAAGCCCGTCATCAGGAATGTGAAGTAGATCCATGAACTCCTTCCATGTAGCAGACAGCTGACGGCCGTTGGTCATCTAGGTCATCCTCCACTCATCCCCGGGATGAAAGTAAACAGAGGCAAAGAACTGACAGATATGCTTAGGGTTGTAGTCAAGGTGAAAGGAGATCACCGGCTCAATAGCAAACTGCTCCACCATGTCCAGAGCCTCTCCAAAATAGTCATGAAACTTGTCCTTCCGCATGTGATTCATGTCTATCCACTTGACATCCACGAAGGTATTCTTCTTGTTCTTGATCACATCCAGGTAGATTAGAGCCTGTTGCTTGGTCCAGAACAACTCGGTGCCTTTGAGGACAGCCCGAGGATTCACATAGGGATTGATCTTCCGGTGTTCGACATACTCAGTGACTGAAATCTCGTCCATGCCCTTAGCAGGTTCCTTTTGCTTGCTGGCAGTGGCCTTGACATTGCGCTTGGGGGCATTGGAGCCCTCTGGGGCTTCATCTTGGGGGTTGCGCAGACGCTTGGAGCCAGTGTCACGACTGGGATTGGAACAGCGAGAGCCACCACCTGAGGCACAAAACGCAAAACACCCACGACAAGCAAGAAGGATCAATGCAAAGACCACAACAAAGCAATAGAAACATGCAGAGAGCACAAAAGACAATTGCCTAGAGAGAGATTTGACCCCTATGGTAGTACTACCAAGTGTTGCGGAACTAAGGTCGTAGTACCGCTCTTAGTCACGTTAGTACCGTGTAAGGTCATGGTAGTACCGGGTCTAGGAGCGGTAGTACCAGCTTAGTGCTGCAGCTAGCACGGTAGTACCGCGTCTGATGGGCGGTAGTACCGCACGAGCTAGTGCGGTAGTACCGCACATGAGACACGGTAGTACCGCACCGCATCAGATCTGAACTAGTTCAAATCTGAGAAAAGCCCGCGAAACCGCGGCGGTACTACGGTTGGATAAATCTACCACAAGACAACATATCAAGTATGATTCCTACGCAACACGACTCTCCTACATCCTACTCTCGCACAGATTTGGCCTAAAATCTCAAGAACAGCAAGCATCTCCCCAAAAACCTAGAAGCGAGAGAACAACCAAGAAAAAGAGGGATTTGGGGAAAAACCTTGGTCCATGGCAAGAGGAAGTGGTGGGGAACGATACCACCGGTCGGAATCCGAGGAGAGTGGCCGGAGACAGAGATCCGGCGAGGACCTTCGGCGCCATTCTTGAGCAAGAGAGAGAGAGACGTGGGGAGAGAGACAAGTGAATGGGTATGGGGAGTTGGAACTCCCCTTCCCGAGTCATAACCCCCACGCTCCCTCGATAGCGCGGTAGTACCGTGCCTCATCGCGGTAGTACCGCTCGGCGGAAGTACTGCACCTGAGCGGTAGTACCGCGCTATGGCGCGGTAGTACCGTGTCTCTCAAAGCGGTAGTACCGCGGCAATCCGCGGTAGTACCGTGGGCTCAAGAAGATGCACGTTTCAAGCACACGAAAAACGAGGTCTTTGCACGAACACTCCGAGGCAACACGACACCACAAGACCACTCTACACACACAGGCAAAAAGGCAAACGACAAAACGAAACAAGCACGAGACACCACCTCTCCAAAGAGAGGGCAGTGGCCGTAGCCACCTATGTTTGAGTCAATTGGTATGGCACCACGAAGAATTATCCTTGGGTCCATGACCAAAACTCGTCTGTGAAGCACAAGTACCATCAAACATGGCTAAAGTGAAATACTTGTTCAATTTATGCATAATGGGGGGAGGGAGAGTTCATTGAGAGAACAACACTCCCCCTATGTCCATGCCTACATCTAAACAAGACAACACGTTGAGTATGGTGGGGTGTGCAAGGGTTCAAGCAACATTGCTCGAATCAATGATATTTAGCTCATGCCTTAACTCGCGAAATCTTGCTTCATCCAAGGGCTTCGTGAAAATATCTGCAAGGTTATCATGAGTGTTGACATAGTTGAGCTAGATCTCTCCTTGCCTAATGTGATCCCGAATGAAGTGATACCGGATCTCAATATGCTTCATCTTGAAGTGTTGCACCGGGTTGAGAGAGATCTTGATGGCACTTTCATTGTCACACCAAAGAGGCACTTTGTCACAAATGACACCGCTACGTCTTGAGCTTGCGTTGGTTTTCCCCGAAGAGGAAGGGATGATGCAGTAGAGTAGCATAAGTATTTCCCTTAGTTTTTGAGAACCAAGGTATCAATCCAGTAGGAGCCCACGCTCAAGTCCCTCGTACCTGCACAAAGCAATAGCTACTCGCAACCAACGCGATTAGGGGTTGTCAAGCCCTTCATGGTCACTTATGAGAGTGAGATATGATAGATATAATATTTTTGGTATTTTTGATATAAAGATGCAAAGTAAAAAGTAAAAGCAAAGTAAAAAGCAAAACGATATTAAAGTAATGGAGATTGATATGATGAGAATAGACCCGGGGGCCATAGGTTTCACTAGTGGCTTCTCTCAAGAGCATAAGTATTCTACGGTGGGTGAACAAATTACTGTTGAGCAATTGACAGAATTGAGCATAGTTATGAGAATATCTAGGCATGATCATGTATATAGGCATCACGTCCATGACAAGTAGATCGAAACGATTATGCACCTACTACTATTACTCCACTCATCGACCGCTATCCAGCATGCATCTAGAGTATTAAGTTAAAAATAGAGTAACGCCTTAAGCAAGATGACATGATGTAGAGAGATAAATTCATGCAATATGAAATAAACCCCATCTTCTTATCCTCGATGGCAACGATACAATACATGCCTTGCTGCCTCTTCTGTCACTGGGTAAGGACACCGCAAGATCGAACCCAAAGCTAAGCACTTCTCCCATGGCAAGAACTACCAATCTAGTTGGCCAAACCAAACGGATAATTCGAAGAGACTTGCAAACATAACCAATCATACATAAAAGAATTTAGAGAAGATTCAAATATTATTCATTGATAGACTTGATCATAAACCCACAATTCATCGGTCTCAACAAACACACCGCAAAAAGAAGATTACATTGAATATATCTCCACAAGAGAGGGGGAGAACTTTGTATTGAGATTCAAAGAGAGAGAAGAAGCCATCTAGCTACTAACTATGGACCCGAAGGTCTGAGGTAAACTACTCACACTTCATCGGAGAGGCTATGATGATGTAGAAGCGCTCCGTGATGACGGCCCTCTTCTGGCGAAGCTCTGGAACAGGCCCCAAGATGGGATCTCGTGGATACAGAAAGTTGTGGCGGTGGAATTAGGTTTTTGGCTCCTATTCTGATCGTTTGGGGGTACGTGTGTATATATAGGAGGAAGGAGTACGTCGGTGGAGCACCGAGGGGCCCACGAGGCAGGGGCGCGCCCTAGGGGGGGGCGCCCCCACCCTCGTGACCTCCTCTTTGATCCCTTGCAGTACGGTCCAAGTCTCCTGGATCACGTTCGGTGAGAAAATCACGTTCCCGAAGATTTTATTCTGTTTGGACTCCGTTTGATATTCCGTTTATCCAAAACACTGAAATAGGCAAAAAACAGCAATTCTGGGTTGGGCCTCCGATTAATAGGTTAGTCCCAAAAATAATATAAAAGTGGAAAATAAAGCCCAATATAGTCCAAAACAGTAGATAATATAGCATGGAGCAATAAAAAATTATAGATACATTGGAGACGTATCAGGCATCCCCAAGCTTAATTCCCGCTCGTCCTCGAGTAGGTAAATGATAAAAGGAGAATTTTTGATGCGGAGTGCTACTTGGCATAATTTCAATGCAAATCTTCTTAATTGTGGTATGAATATTCAGATTAGAAAGATTCAAGACAAAAGTTTATATTGACATAGAAAATAATAATACTTCAAGCATACTAACAAAGCAATTATGTCTTCTCAAAATAACATGGCCAAAGAAAGTTATCCCTACAAAATCATATAGTATGGCTATGCTCCATCTTCCCCACACAAAGTATTTAAATCATGCACAACCCCGATGACAAGCCAAGCAATTGTTTCATACTCTAACTTTTTCAATCTTCATGCAATACATGAGCGTGAGCCATGGATATAGCACTATAGGTGGAATAGAATGGTGGTTGTTGAGAAGACAAAAAGGAGAAGATAGTCTCACATCAACTAGGCGTATCAACGGGCTATGGAGATGCCCATCAATAGATATCAATGTGAGTGAGTAGGGATTGCCATGCAACGAATGCACTAGAGCTATAAATGTATGAAAGCTCAACAAAAGAAACTAGTGGGTGTGCATCCAACTTGCTTGCTCACGAAGACCTAGGGCAATTTGACGAAGCCCATCATTGGAATATACAAGCCAAGTTCTATAACGTAAAATTCCCACTAGTATATGAAAGTGACAACATATGAGACTCTCTATATGAAGAACATGGTGCTACTTTGAAGCACAATATACGAGACTCGCTATATCATGGTGCTACTTTGAAGCACAAGTGTGGAAAAAAGGATAGTAGCATTGCCCCCTTTTTTTGGGCCTTCTTTTTTTGGCCTTTCTCTTTTTTTGGGACAATGCTCTATTGAATGATGATCATCACACTTCTATTTATTTACAACTCAATGATTACAACTCGATACTAAAACAAAGTATGACTCTATATGAATGCCTCCGGTGGTGTACCGAGATATGCAATGAATCAAGAGTGACAAGTATGAAAGAATTATGAACAGTGGCTTTGCCACAAATACTATGTCAACTACATGATCATGCTAAGCAATATGACAATGATGGATGTGTCATGATGAACTAGATGGTGGAAAGCTGCATGGCAATATATCTCGGAATGGCTATGGAAATGCCATAATAGGTAGGTATGGTGGCTATTTTGAGGAAGGTATATGGTAGGTGTATGATACCGACGAAAGTTGCGCGGTATTAGAGAGGCTAGCAAGGGTGGAATGGTGAGAGTGCGTATAATCCATGGACTCAACATTAGTCATAAAGAACTCATACTTATTGCAAAAATCTAGAAGTTATCAAAGCAAAGTATTACGTGCATGCTCCTAGGGGGCTAGATTGGTAGGAAAAGACCATCGCTCGTCCCCGACCGCCAGTCATAAGGAAGACAATCAATAAATAAATCATGCTCCGACTTCATCACATAACGGTTCACCATACGTGCATGCTACGGGAATCACAAACTTCAACACAAGTATTATTTAAATTCACAACTACTCAACTAGCATGACTTTAATATTATCACCTCCATATCTCAAAACAATTATCATGCTTCAATCTTTTCTTAGTATTCAACACACTCAAAAGAAAGTTTCACAAATCTTGAATACCAAGCATATTATTATTAAGCAAATTACCATGCTATTAAGAGACTCTCAAATTAATTTAAGTGAAGCATGAGAGATCAATAGTTTCTTTAAAACAAATCCACCACCGTGCTCTAAAAGATCTAAGTGAAGCACATAGAGCAAAACTATCTAGCTCAAAAGATATAAGTGAAGCACATAGAGCAAAACTATCTAGCTCAAAAGATATAAGTGAAGCACATAGAGTATTCTATCAAATTTTAATTCATGTATGGCTCTCTCAAAAGGTGTGTACAGCAAGGATGATTGTGGCATACTAAGACACAAAGACACAAATAATACAAGACGCTCCAAGCAAAACACATATCATGTTGGTGAATAAAAATATAGCTCCAAGTAAATTACCGATGGAAGTGGACGAAAGAGGGGATGCCTTCTGGGGCATCCCCAAGCTTTGACTTTTTGGTGTCCTTGGATTATCTTGGGGGTGCCGTGGGCATCCCCAAGCCTAGGCTCTTGCCACTCCTTGTTCCATGATCCACCAAAAGAATTCACCCAAAACTTGAAAACTTCACAACAGAAAACTCAAAATAGAAAACTCGTGAGCTCCGTTAGCGAAAGAAAACAAAAGACTATTTAAAGGTTCTGTAATGAACTAATTATTTATTTATATTGGTGTTAAACCTACTGTATTCCAACTTCTCTATGGATTATAAACTATTTTACTAACCATAGATTCATCAAAATAAGCAAACAACACACGAAAAACAGAATCTGTCAAGAACAGAAAAGTCTATAGTAATATGTAGCTAGCGCAAGATATGGAACACCAAAAATTCTAAAATAAATTTCTGGACGTGAGGAATTTATCTATTAATCGTCTGCAAAAAGAATTAACTAAATATCACTCTTCAAATAAAAATTACAGCAGTTCTCGTGAGCGCTAAAGTTTCTGTTTTTTACAGAAAGTTCAACAAGACTTTCCCCAAGTCTTCCCAATGGTTCTACTTGGCACAAACACTAATTAAACACAAAAAACACAACCAAAACAGAGGCTAAATAATTTATTTATTACTAAACAGGAGCAAAAGGCAAGGAATAAAAATAAAATTGGGTTGCCTCCCAACAAGCGCTATCGTTTAACGCCCCTAGCTAGGCATAACAAGCAAGGATAGATCTAAGTATTGCCATAGTAATAAGATAGATTTGTGAAACTCATTTCATATTCTCTACGTTCAGGAGCAAGTTTTCTTTGAGGCAACCAAAAGTAATCAAAAGGATTAAATTTAACGGGACAAAAGTCCCCAAGATCAACCTTGGGAGGTATAGGTTCCTCCTTTGGTCCTTCATAATGCACCACCAATTCATCATTATAAGCATTCTTTTGACAGAACTTTGTGAGACTATATTCAAGAGAATATCCTAGTTCATTATTTAGAATATCCAAATCATCATTAAGATCAGAAATTCTATCGACTAAAACATTGGTATGAACCTTTCTTCTTATATTTTCATTGAAAGCAACATAATCTAGAGATTGAAAACGCATTATTTCTTCTTGATCAAAGAGGATAGCCTCTATGGGAGGACGGTAAGCATCCACCCTATAATGCGCAAAGATTTCTTTGGCTTCTGTTATTATGAATCTAAACTGATGAGCCAAAAATATAGTAGCGGCACGCTTAACAGAAGAATGCTCAATATTAGAAAATTCCAGAAAAATCCTTTGTATAGAAGGATGCATGTTCATGAATTGTCTTTCAAGTTCAACTAGAAGCATGGCAATAGCGTCCGCAAGACTACTAGTTCTGTGAAGGATAGAACTACCCATAGAAGGTAAAGCACCGGCACAAGTAAAGAAATCTTGAATAACTCCTTTTCCAATAATATTACCACTACCAACACGGAATTTTTTTTGTATGAAAGATCGTAGGTTCTTTAGCAGGAGTATCAGAATTTTCCATGATATTGTTATCGCCCAAATTGGCGATAACCTCCCTAGTTTCAGACATAATGACAAGCAGGCAAACAAACTAACACACAAGCAAATAAAGAGGCAAGCAGAGAGGGAGGATAGAGAGAAAGGGCGAATAAAACGGCAAGGGTGAATTGGGGGGAGAGGAAAACGAGAGGCAAATGGCAAATAATGTAATGCGAGAGATAGGGATTGTGATGGGTACTTGGTATATTGACTTTTTGCGTAGACTCCTCGGCAACGGCACCAGAAATCCTTCTTGCTACGTCTTGAGCTTGCGTTGGTTTTCCCCGAAGAGGAAGGGATGATGCAGTAGAGTAGAGTAAGTATTTCCCTCAGTTTTTGAGAACCAAGGTATCAATCCAGTAGGAGCCCACGCTCAAGTCCCTCGTACCTGCACAAAGCAATAGCTACTCGCAACCAACGCGATTAGGGGTTGTCAAGCCCTTCATGGTCACTTATGAGAGTGAGATATGATAGATATAATATTTTTGGTATTTTTGATATAAAGATGCAAAGTAAAAAGTAAAAGCAAAGTAAAAAGCAAAACGATATTAAAGTAATGGAGATTGATATGATGAGAATAGACCCGGGGGCCATAGGTTTCACTAGTGGCTTCTCTCAAGAGCATAAGTATTCTACGGTGGGTGAACAAATTACTGTTGAGCAATTGACAGAATTGAGCATAGTTATGAGAATATCTAGGCATGATCATGTATATAGGCATCACGTCCATGACAAGTAGATCGAAACGATTATGCACCTACTACTATTACTCCACTCATCGACCGCTATCCAGCATGCATCTAGAGTATTAAGTTAAAAATAGAGTAACGCCTTAAGCAAGATGACATGATGTAGAGAGATAAATTCATGCAATATGAAATAAACCCCATCTTCTTATCCTCGATGGCAACGATACAATACATGCCTTTCTGCCTCTTCTGTCACTGGGTAAGGACACCGCAAGATCGAACCCAAAGCTAAGCACTTCTCCCATGGCAAGAACTACCAATCTAGTTGGCCAAACCAAACGGATAATTCGAAGAGACTTGCAAACATAACCAATCATACATAAAAGAATTTAGAGAAGATTCAAATATTATTCATTGATAGACTTGATCATAAACCCACAATTCATCGATCTCAACAAACACACCGCAAAAAGAAGATTACATTGAATATATCTCCACAAGAGAGGGGGAGAACTTTGTATTGAGATTCAAAGAGAGAGAAGAAGCCATCTAGCTACTAACTATGGACCCGAAGGTCTGAGGTAAACTACTCACACTTCATCGGAGAGGCTATGATGATGTAGAAGCGCTCCGTGATGACGGCCCTCTTCTGGCGAAGCTCTGGAACAGGCCCCAAGATGGGATCTCGTGGATACAGAAAGTTGTGGCGGTGGAATTAGGTTTTTGGCTCCTATTCTGATCGTTTGGGGGTACGTGTGTATATATAGGAGGAAGGAGTACGTCGGTGGAGCACCGAGGGGCCCACGAGGCAGGGGCGCGCCCTAGGGGGGGGGGCGCCCCCACCCTCGTGACCTCCTCTTTGATCCCTTGCAGTACGGTCCAAGTCTCCTGGATCACGTTCGGTGAGAAAATAACGTTCCCGAAGATTTTATTCCGTTTGGACTCCGTTTGATATTCCGTTTACCCGAAACACTGAAATAGGCAAAAACAGCAATTCTGGGCTGGGCCTCCGGTTAATAGGTTAGTCCCAAAAATAATATAAAAGTGGAAAATAAAGCCCAATATAGTCCAAAACAGTAGATAATATAGCATGGATTAATCAAACATTATAGATACGTTGGAGACGTATCAGACACCGTAATCCTTTAAAGTTTGCCTCATCCATAAGAGTTGTGCACAACAACTGCCGGCCGCCACATACTCCGCTTCGGTGGACGAGAGAAACACACAACTTTGCTTTTTGGAAGACCAACTTACCAAAGAGCAACCAAGGAATTGGCACCCTCCGGAAGTGGACTTCCTATCCACTTTGTCTCACGCCCAATCGGAATCCGAATATCCTACAAGCTTGAAGTTTTCTCCTCTTGGATACCATAAGCCAAAGTTTGGGGTATGAGCCAAATATCGAAAGATTCGTTTGACCGCCACATAGTGACTTTCCTTAGGTGCGGCTTGAAACCATGCACAAATTCCCACACTCAACATGATATCCGGTCTAGATGCACTAAGGTAGAGAAAGGAGCCTATCATGGAGCGATATACCTTTTGATACACCGCTTTACCATTGGGATCTATGTCAAGTTGGCACTTGGTGGGCATTGGAGTGGAAGCCGGCTTGACATCACTTAGCTTGAATCTCTTGAGCATGTCTTGAGTATATTTGGCTTGGTTGATGAAGGTTCCTTCTCTTCTTTGCTTCACTTCGAACCCTAGAAAGAACTTCAACTCTCCCATGGAAGACATCTTGAACTTTGAGGTCATGAGAGCAGCAAATTCCTCATTGAAAGCTTTGTTAGGGGAACCAAAGATAATATCATCAACATATAATTGGCACACAAACAACTCCCCTTTGACCTTCTTAATAAAAAGAGTGGGGTCGATTAGCCCAACTTCAAAACCACTGTCTTGTAACAACTCGGTAAGGTGGTCATACCACACACGTGGGGCTTGTTTAAGGCCATAGAGTGCCTTATCGAGTTGATACACATGATCGGGAAAGTAGGGATCCTCGAACCCGGGGGGTTGCTTGACATAAACCAATTCATTAATGGGACCATTAAGAAAAGCACTCTTCACATCCATTTGTTGTAACTTAAAGTTATGATGAGAAGCATAAGCAATCAACATGCGAATAGATTCAAGACGAGCAACGGGAGCAAAGGTTTCACCATAGTCGATACCCTCGACTTGGGAGTAGCCTTGTGCTACCAAACGAGCCTTGTTGCGAATGATAATCCCATGTGCATCTTGCTTGTTCTTAAATATCCACTTGGTTCCAATGACATTGTGGTTCCCCGTCGGTCTTGGCACCAATCTCCACACTTTGTTGCGCTCGAAGTTGTTGAGTTCTTCATGCATGGCATTGAGCCAATCCGGATCTTCTAGCGCCTCATAGACCTTGTGGGGTTCGACACAAGATACAAATGCGTGATGCTCACAATAGTTTGCTAATTTTCTACGAGTGCTTACCCCCTTTCTTAAGCTTCCAAGCACATTCGTCATGAGATGATCCTTGGTGGAGAGCTTGGAAGCAACCTTGGCGGCACGACGCTACAATTCCTCCTCGAGGGTGAGACAAGGAGTGGTCACTTGATCATCTTGAGCTTGTTCTTGTTCTTGAACTTGCTCGGAGGAGAGAACTTGACCTTGGGCATCACTTGATGTGTCAACACCATATTGAGCATGATCTTTCCCTTGGTCATGTTCTTGAGGATTAGGGCCTTCATGTTGTTCTTCAGAAGCGTGTGGGCCTTGGGTTGGTGATGGCTCCACTTGAGTGGAGCATTGTCCTTCTCCTTCGGCCACAAGGGGTTCCTCAATGGGTAGGATAAAGCCAACACCCATTATTCTTATGGCTTGAGGAGGAATTTCATCACCTACATCACAAGTGCCACTTTGCTCCACTTGGGAGCCGTTATTCTCATCAAACTCCATGTTACATGTCTCCTCAATAAGTCCCATGGATTTATTGAGGACACGGTAAGCATGAGAGTTTGTAGCATAACCAAAAAATATTCCCTCATATGCTCTAGCCTCAAATTTAGACAACCGAACACCTTTCTTGAGAATGAAACACTTACACCCGAACACCTGAAAGTACTTGAGGTGGGCTTGTTACCGGTGAGTATCTCATATGGAGTCTTGTTCAAGCCCTTGCGGAGGTAGAGCCGATTGGATGCATGACACGCGGTGTTGATGGCTTCGGCCCAAAAGTTGTACGGAGACTTGAACTCCGCCATCATGGTCCTTGCCGCATCCATCAACGTCCGGTTTTTCCTCTCCGCAACACCGTTTTGTTGAGGGGTGTAAGGTGCGGAATATTGATGCTTGATCCCCTCATCACTAAGAAACTCATCCAAGGTGTAGTTCTTGAACTCGGTGCCGTTGTCACTTTTTATTGTCAAGATCTTTGCATTGTGTTGACGTTGTGCTTCATTTGCAAAGTCAATGTCGGTTTGTTGGGTCTCGCTCTTCCTCTTGAAGAAATACACCCAAGTGTATCTTGAGTAGTCATCCACAATCACCAAGCAATACTTCCTACCCCCAAGACTAACGAAGGATGGAGGCCCAAAGAGATCCATGTGAAGGAGCTCCAAAGGCCTCTTTGAGTATATGATAGTCGTGGGAGGGTGAGCCTTCTCATGTAGCTTTCCTTCGATACAAGCACTGCAAGCACGATCTTTAGCAAAACTAACATTCCTTAGTCCACGGACATGGTCCCCCTTGAGAAGACTTTGCAAAGATCTCATATTGACATGGGCTAGACGGCGATGCCAAAGCCATCCCACATCAACTTTAGCCATTAGGCATGTCGCGGTCTTAGTGGGTCGCTCCGAAAAGTTATTCACATATAGACCGTTCTCGACATGCCCAACAAAGGCTACTTTAAGAGTCTTGCTCCACAAGAGGGACACAGTATCAATATCAAAGAAAGTGGCAAAGCCCATGATTGCAAGTTGACGAACGAAAAGTAAATTGTATGCAAGGGACTCAACAAGCATGACCTTCTCGATCGTGAGATCATGAGAGATGACCACCTTGCCAAGTCCCAATACCTTAGAGGATGAGGCGTCACCCCACTCGACATTGGTGGGCATAGATGGAATCTTGTGCACGTCCACCACCAAGTCCTTGCTTCCGGTCATATGATTTGTATCTCCGCTATCGAGCAACCATGATCGCCCACCGGAAGCAAACACCTACAAGATATTAATGCTTGGTTTTAGGTACCCATTTTGTAATGGGTCCTTTGATGTTAGTAATAAGGGTCTTTGGAACCCAAATAGACCATTCAATGTATTCATGAGGAGAACCAACGAATTTGGCATAGACATGCCCATCACTAGCACGGCATAACACATAAGAAGGATTAAAGTCGCCGGCTTTGATGCGAGGAGTGGCATTTCCCTTTTTGACAACGTCACCCTTCGCATTGTTCTTCTTCTTCTCCTCGGAGGCACTCTCTCCCTCCTTCACAAAGGTTTGCATGAGAGGAGGAGGTCGTCTGGTCTTGTCATTCTTCTTCTTGTTCTTGGACTCGGGCATGTACCCAACCCATTCCTTGGCGACAACTCCCTTTTGGTTGATCAAGAGGTCGTTGAGGTTCTTCTTTCCTTGTATGCAAGTCGCAAGACCTCTCTCAAGTTGCCCCTTTAGCTTAGCGTTCTCCTCAACAAGATGCACATGCTCACAACACGGGTTAGTAGCATTTGCATTATCAATTAACATCATACGAGGAAAGGTGGATTTTTCCTTGGTTAGCTTGACTTGAAGTTGATCATGAGACTCTTTGAGGCTAGTATGAGCACCCTTCAAGACCTTGTGAGCCTTGTCAAGTAGATCAAACTCCTCTTTGAGTCTAGCAAGATCAACCTCAAGTTCGTCCTTCTCGGAGTTTAGCACATGAGAAACAATGAGGACATGATCATAATCTTTCTTTAACTTAGCATGATCAACGTTGTGTGACTCCGCAAGAGCCAAACGAAGACCACGCTCTTCCTCAAGAGCATTGGAAAGATCCAAAATCTCATCGGCATAGTCACGACTATGCCCTTCCATCTTAGTGATGGTATCTTCGTGAGCCTCGATCATGTCATTGGCTTCACCAAGTTGTTCCAAGAGAGCAACAAAGTGCTTCTTGGATTTTCCCTTAAGTTTGCCCATAAAGGCCTCAAACTTATTTGCCTCCACATTAGCTCCCTCAAATTCATTAATGCTATCCATCGGAGAAGGATGATTAATGATGGTAGTTTTGATGTTGGGGGTTACCTTGTTGGTGGCTTTAGCCATGAGGCACTTGGCGGTGATGCTCTCATTGGGTGAGTCGAAGAGAGACACCCATGGAGTCGTCGCAATGGCAACGGAGGCCATGGCAACCGACTCATCACCTTCATCATTGTCATCATCCTCATTGTACTCTTCTTGTACCACCAATGCCTTGGGAGGAGTCTTCTTGGTGAAGCTGCTCTTGTTGGGGAACGACTTGGCCTTGTCCTTTAGGATGAGCTTGCCACCATTGTCTTCCCTCTTCTCATACGGGCACTCCGCAACAAAATGACTCACATTGCCACAATTGTAGCAAGTCCTTACACGTTGCTTGCTCTTCGTGCCACTTGAGTTGTTTTTGCTAAAGTTTGGCCTCGAGTTTTTCTTGCTCCAAAATTGCCTTGAAGCGAGTGCCATGTGTTCATGATACGCATACTTTGTATCTTCGGGGTTGCTCTCCTATTCTTCCTCTTCTTCTTCTTCAACGGTGAGCTTGGCCTTCAATGCAAGGTTGGGCTTCTTTGCCCTTTGAGAATGAAGCACCGCATTGTCGGCGGTCTTGTCCAAAATGTTCATGGCCACAAACTCATCCAACACTTCGCTTGATGTCAAAGTGTGGAAGTCCGGTCTTTGAAGAATGACGGAGGACATGGCCTTGTGGTAGGGCATCATTGCCTTGAGGAATTTGCGCTTGATCCAATTGTCATCCGTGTCCTTGCTCCCGTGATCTCGTAGTGAGACCGCGAGTTTGGTTACTCTTCGATAAAGCTCACGAGGTTCTTAATCTTCTTTCATTGCAAACTCATCAGCCTCATCTTGCACCACTTCATAGTTGGAGCGTTGAATGCTTGCGCTTCCCCGGTAGAGAGAGACAACACAATGCCATGCGTCTTTGGCCAAGGCGAAGGGCCGAAGATGAGGTAGGTCTTCGGGTGGGATTGCATCTTGAATGATGAAGAGAGCATTCTCATTGAATTGATTATCCGCAGCTTCTCGAGGAGTGAAGTTGCTTGGATCATGCGGATAGAAACCTTCTTCAATGATTCTCCAAAGATTAGTGTTCACATGATTTAAATGACGTTTAAAGCGGTAAACCCAAGAATCAAAGTCCTCATTTTTCACAATCTTAGGGGGAGGACCGACATGATTCAAATGAGTGGAAGGAACTGGTCCACCATAAACAAGTGGTGGTTCCACATGAGCAAAGATGCCGGTGCCATTTTTACCACTAGAAGAAGGAGCCTTTTCACTATTAGCTTCCCCTTTATCGGAGATAGCATCCATCACCTTGTCGGTCGGATCACCCACTTTCAACGGTGAGGTGGATAGTTTAAGCCCCTCAAGGAATTTAGTAAACATGCTTTCAACCTCGGTCGTCATGGAGGTTTTCAATGTCTCCAAGGCCACATTGAACTCCTCACGAGAGACCGAGGTTCCCCCATCGCCCGTAGACGAGGTCGGATTCACACCGGAGTGTTCCTCCACACCGTCTACAGTATCAACCATACTCTTCGGACGGTAAAGTCCTTAATAAAGAGACGAGGCTCTGATACCAATTGAAAGGATCGATATGGTTGACTAGAGGGGGGGTGAATAGGCAACTAACAATTTTTAGCTTTTCTTTAACAATTTAAACTTTGCATCAAAGTAGGTTGTCTAGATATGCAACTAGGTGAGCAACCTATATGATGCAACAAGGATAGGAACACAAGCAAGCAAGTGATATGATACAAATAAGCTTGCACAAGTAAAGGCACGAGATAACCAAGAGTGGAGACGGTGGAGACGAGGATGTGTTGCCGAAGTTCCTTCCCTTTGAGAGGAAGTACGTCTCCGTTGGAGCGGTGTGGAGGCACAATGCTCCCCAAGAAGCCACTAGGGCCACCGTATTCTCCGCACGCCCTCACACAATGCGAGATGCCGTGATTCCACTATTGGTGCCCTTGGAGGCGGCGACTGAACCTTTACAAACAAGGTTGGGGCAATCTCCACAACTCAATTGGAGGCTCCCAACGACACCATGAAGCTTCACCACAATGGACTATGGCTCCACGGTGACCTCAACAGTCTAGGATGCTCAAACACCCAAGAGTAACAAGATCCGCAAGGGATTAGTGGGGGGAATGAAATTTCTCTTGGTGGAAGTGTGGATCAAGTCCTTCTCAACCACTCCCGAGCAAATCAACAAGTTTGATTGGCTAGGGAGTGAGATCGGGCGAAATTGGAGCTTAGAGCAACAATGGAGCTTAGGGATGGAAGAGATGAGTCAACTGGGAAGAAGAGAACCCCTTGTATAGTGTGGGACAAAGATCCTACCGTTATCCACCTACCAGCCCGCGGCCAGCGGTACTACCGCTCCAGGCCAGCGGTACTACCGCAGGGCCGCGCGGTACTACCGCTTGCTACCAAGCGGTACTACCACACGGACATGCGGTACTACCGTACAGGCCCGTGGTACTGCCGCAACCCCAGCAATAGCAAGGTCAGATCAGAAACACAAGATCTGAGGGTGGTACTTCCGCGGGCGCGGTACTACCGCGCCCCCATGCGGTACTACCGCACGGCAGGAATCCCTTAGCCAGGGGGAAGGATACAACCACGCCTACTTCCGCAAAGAAACGGAAGAAGCAAAAACTCGACACAGTAGTACTGCCGAGGTGTGGTACTACTACCTGACAACATAGCACGGTACTACCGCGGAGCGAAAGCGGTACTACCGCGGTAGGCGCGGATGTAAAAAATTACATCCGCCGCTACTACCGCGAAGGAGCGGTACTTGCCTGGTGAGCAACGGTAGTGCAGCTCCAGGGGAGCGGTATTACCATGGGCACCTGCAGTACTACCGCGCCACCGCACGGTACTACCGCTCACCTGGGAGCAGTACTACCGCGAGCAACCCAGCAGCCAGAACCAAGGAGGCGAGAAAACGGAGGAAGCTCCAGGGGAAAAGGAGGGGACTAGAAAGAGACGTGTACGTGATGATTCCGCCCAAACCTTTCCGACGCGGACCCCCTCTTAATAGTACAACTTTCCTACGACTCAAATCCACCAAAAAGAAATGTAGAAAAGACGCCGTCTTCAACAGTCTTCGAGGGGCACCCAACCGTCTTGTGCCTAGCGATGAAATGTCTGGGATACTCAAGGCACACGATTAGTCCGCAAAAGCGTTGTCATCAATCACCAAAACACCTTAGGGATAAATATGCCCTTACAATCTCCCCCTTTTTGGTGGATTGATGACAATACGGGATTTGCACAAGGAAAATAATATTAAGCAACCGCAAACCCCTCCTCTCTAGAATATAGACAGGCTCCCCCTAGATGTGTGCCACCTAGATGAGTGCTTTGGACTGCACGACACACATACTAGGATCAAAGCTCCCCCTATATTATAGAGACAAGGCATATCTAGTAAGGAAGGCTATCACTAGACAAGATAGCACAAACATAAGTTAACTAAGATAGAGAGAGTGCATATGTCTTACACCATATGTAGGATAGGTCTCGAAGGCACAAACCAAACAAAAGCAAACGAGGTCCAAACGACAAAGACAAAGCAAACACACCAAGCACGACAGAACGCAAATCCCTACACTCTCTCCCCTTTGGCATCGAGACGCCAAAAAGGCAGAGAGGACACCTACACACACGGGGTGGCTCAGGCAGAGAAGTCGTCCCACTGCTCCTCATGCTCCTCGTCAGACTCAGCGGCGGGGACGGTCTCCTCGATGTCTTCCTCTGAACTGGTCCACTTGTACCCCTACTTTGTCATCGAGGCAGCCTCTGGCGTGATTACGTCCTCAGAACCGCGAGACACATCCTCTCCAAAGAGCCTCATGACCTTCTTGTCACAGCAGCGACTTTCCTTGTCAGCCACGTGAGTCAAGTACTGTCCCTTTGCCTGCATGCAGAAGAGAGTCTTCATCTTGTCCTTTAACTTCTTGGCCCACGACGGCTCAGAGGAAGGAGCGGTAGACCTAGCAGCACGATCCTCAGCAACATGCTCTGCACCAGCCTCCTCCTCACCAATAGCCCTCCTAGCAGAAGAAGCCTCAACACGGGTGGTAGTGTTGTCCCAGTTGGGCTTGACGCGGAGGCTGATGGACTCATGCCGAATCCAGTCTGGAGCAAGGAACTCATCACCAGGGTACATCTTCTCCCAAGTGGTGGAGAGCAGTAGAAACAGGTACGGTCCATAGATAGGTACCTTGCGAGTGAAGACCGCAAACCGAAGCTCACACCACATGATGTGTGAGACATCAAGTGGCTAAGTCTGAGGCAAGGGGCGCGCCCAGGGGGGTTGGCACGCCCCCACACTTGTGGATAGGGTGTGCGCCCCCTGACATGGATTCTTCTTCCAATATTTTTTATATATTCCAAAAATAATCTCCATTGATTTTCAGGTCATTCCGAGAATTTTTATTTCTGCACAAAAATAACACCATGACAATTCAGCTGAAAACAGTGGCAGTCCGGGTTAGTTCCATTCAAATCATGCAAGTTAGAGTCCAAAACAAGGGAAAACGTGTTTAGAAAAGTAGATATGGCGGAGATGTATCAACTCCCCCAAGCTTAAACCTTTGCTTGTCCTCAAGCAATTCAGTTGATAAACTGAAAGTGATAAAGAAAAACTTTTACAAACTCTGTTTGCTCTTGTTGTTGTAAATACGTAAAGCCAGCATTCAGGTTTTCAGCAATAACATTTAGGTCTCATGTTTACTCATATCAATGGCATAATCAACTAGCGAGCAATAAGAACACATCTCGGATGACAACACTTCCTCAAAACAATCATAATATGATATAACAAGATGGTATCTCGCTAGCCCTTTCTGAGACCGCAAAACATAAATGCAGAGCACCTTTAAAGATCAAGGACTGACTAGACATTGTAATTCATGGTAAAAGAGATCCAGTCACAGTCATACTCAATGTAAACTAACAATAATGGATGCAAATGACAGCGGTGCTCTCCAACTGGTGCTTTTTAATAAGAGGATGATGACTCAACATAAAAGTAAATGGATAAGCCCTTCGCAGAGGGAAGCAGGGATTTGTAGAGGTGCCAGAGCTCGGTTTTGAAATAGAGATGAATAATATTTTGAGCGGTATACTTTCATTGTCAACATAACAACCGAGAGATCTCAATATCTTCCATGATACACACATTATAGGCGGTTCCCAAGCAGAATGGTAAATTTTGTACTCCCCCACCACCAACAAGCATCAATCCATGGCTTGCCCGAAACAACAGGTGCCTCCAACTAACAACAATCCTGGGGGAGTTTTGTTTGCAATTATTTTGATTTGATTTGAGCATGGAACTGGGCATCCCGGTGACCAGCCATTTTCTCGTGAATGAGGAGCGGAGTCCACTCCTCTTGAGAATAACCCGCCTAGCATGGAGGATACAGACATCCCTAGTTGATACATGAGCTATTCGAGCATACAAAACTGGATGTTTATTTGAATGTTTAGAGTTTGGCACATACAAATTTACTTGGAGCGGCAGGTAGATACCGTATATAGGTAGGTATGCAGGACTTATATGGAATAACTTTGTGGTTTATAGAATTGGATGCACAAGCAGTATTCCCGCTTAGTACAAGTGAAGGCTAGAAAAAGACTGGGAAGCGACCAGCTAGAGAGCGACAACAGTCATGAACATGCATTAAAATTAATCTACACCGAATGCAAGCATGAGTAGGATATAATTCACCATGAACATAAATATCGTAGAGGCTATGTTGATTTTTTTTCAACTACATGCGTGAACATGTGCCAAGTCAAGCCACTTGAATCGTTCAAAGGAGGATACCACCCCATCATACCACATCACAACCATTTTAATAGCATGTTGGCACACAAGGTAAACCATTATAAACTCCTAGCTAATTAAGCATGGCATAAGCAACTACAATCTCTAATTGTCATTGCAAACATGTTTCTTTCATAATAGGCTAAATCAGTAACGATGAACTAATCATATTTACAAAAACAAGAGCGGTCGAGTTCATACCAGCTTTTCTCATCTCAATCAGTTCATCATATATCATCATAATTGTCTTTCACGTGCACGACCGAATAGTGTGTATAATAATTATAGTGCACATGCATTGGACTAAGCTGGAATCTACAAGCATTCAACTCAATAGAGAAGACAAGGTAATATGGGCTCTTTGTTAGATCAACAATAATGCATATAATAGCCACTCAACATTTTCATTATGGTCTTCTCCTCTCGACCCCAAAGGAAAGAAATGAAACAAACTATTTACACGGGAAAGCTCCCAACAAGCAAAAGAAGAACATGAAATCTTTTTGGGTTTTCTTTTAATTACTACTACTATAGGCATGGAAAGTAAACTACTTCAAAGCTAAAACTATTTTTTTGGGTTTTTCAACAGGCTTGACAAAGCGACTTACTTGGCAAATCACAAAAAAACTGGGTTGTGGCCATGGACCCAGCTGTCAGCCTCTCCACGTATAGTACTCTTCCGATGGAATGTCGTTGACCACATTGACCACACCGCACCGAGAGCACCAAGGCGGTGGACGACGACGAGGCCTAGGAAGGGGATGACGCGGAGCCGGGGAAGACGCGGCAGTGGATGCCTACGCGTAGAGGAGTACGAGGGTTCACTGGTTCGCTGCGGTGTGAGGCTGTCGTCGCCGCCGAATAACAGGGGGTGTGGGTGAGTAGAGGGATGGCCTGGCCAGTGGTGGGAGTAGTAGGGGGCGGTGAGGCCTCCGCCGCATCGCAGCCGGCCATGGGAGGCAGGAGCACGAGGCACGACCGGTGCTGGTTTGGGCGGCTGGAGCAAGAAGACCAGAGGTTGAAGAAGCACTACGGCCGTTGGATGGACATCGTACGGTCACTAGAGCTAGAATCGTGCATATTGACTAAGTTGACAAAGCCCTCCGTCCCCGTCAACTTAGTAGGCCCACAAGTCAGCCTGCCACTATACTGGGTCCCAGCTAACAGGGGGAGTATTCATTTTTTGTGCGTAATAAGGAGGCACTTCCTTGCGTGCGAAGATATAGCTGGTTGGTCCGAGCTGTCAGCGGCGGTAACATTTTTTTCGCGAAATACAGAGGCCCTTTTCGGTGGGTCCCTGATGTCAGGTGGAGGAAATCATTATTTTGCGCGTAATAAGGAGGCATTTCCTTGCGTGCGACCGTGGACCCAGCTGTCGGCCTCTCCACGTAAAGTCCACTTCAGATGCATGTCGGTCGTTGACCATGTTGACCAGGCCGCGTCGAGAGCACCAGGGCGGTGGACGACGGGGAGGCCTAGGAAGGGAACGGCATGGAGGCAGGGAAGACTCGACAGTTGTTTCCCACGCGGAGGGGAGTATGACTGTACGAGGGTTTACTAGTTCGTCTGCCGTCGCCGGAGAATAAAAGCAGGTGTGGGTGAGTAGAGGGATGGCTAGGCTAGCGATGGGAGTACGGTGGGGCGGTGAGGCCTGCGCGGCAGCAGAGCCGGCCGCGGGGAGGAGGGAGCAGGCAGTCCCGTCAGTGCCTATTTGAGCGGCTGGAGCAGGAAGAGAAGAGATTGAAGAAGCACGACGGCCGTTGGATGGCCATCCAACAGTCACTGCTTCTATGTCAACCTTTTTTTTAGGAAAGCCTCAAATCTGTGGAAAACAGCATACATTCCATCTGCCATTATTTCTAATAATTTACAGCCCATTTGCTAATTATTAAGGTTTTTTTGGAGCCCATATTCTTTTTGTTAGCATTACAGCCCATATTGTGGCCATGGTTAAAAAATTATACGAAATTTTGCATATTTCGGTGCGGTCCGAACTGTTTTTAATCCCGAAATTTCGACTCACATTCAAACTGATTTTAAAAATAAATGTATATCAATATAAAATCCAACAAATTCTTCACGCATAAAAATTATTGTAATTTCAAACCTCGAAATGAAAAAAAGATATTTGAAACTAATTGCTGGTTTGATGTGTTTTAAAAATGTACAACCCATTTCTCATTACTGATGGGCCATTTTCTTGGCCAGCCGAATGAAAGCTCTCCTCGTCTTGAAAGATTTGCAGCCCAACAGGCCTAACAAAGCGACTTACTTGGCAAATCACAAAAAAACTGGGCTGTGGCCGTGGACCTAGCTGTCAGCCTCTCCACGTACAGTACTCTTCCGATGGAATGTCGTTGACCACGTTGACCACGCCGCGCCGAGAGCACCAAGGCAGTGGACGATGACGAGGCCTAGGAAGGGGATGACGTGGAGCCGGGGAAGACGTGGCAGTGGATGCCCACGCGGAGAGGAGTACGAGGGTTCACTGGTTCGGCTGCGGTGTGAGGCTGTCGTCGCCACAGGGCCTGGCTAGCTGTGGGAGTAGTAGGGGCGATGAGGCCTCATCATCAGCACAGCCGACCACTGGAGGCAGGAGCAGGTGGTCTCCCCGGCGCTAGTTTGGGCGGCTCGTGCAAGAAGAGCAGCGATTGAAGAAGCAGCAGGACCGTTTGATTCAAATCCAACGGTTACTGCTGCTAGAATCGTTTGTTGACTAAGTTGACAAGCCCTGCATACGCGTCAACTTAGTAGGCCCACAGGCCAGCCTCCCAACCGGTGCGCCCCAGATGTCAGTGGGAGGAATCATTTTTTTTGCGTAATAAGGAGGCAGTTGATTGCGTGCGGCCAGGCCAGTGGAGGGAGTAGGGTGGGCCGGGGAAGCCTGCGCGACATCACGGTGGGCCACAAGAGGAGGGAGCAGGCAGTCCCGCCGGCGCTAGTGTAGGCGGCTGGAGCAGGAAGATCAGAGATTTAAGAAGCACGTCGGTCGTTGGATGGACATCCAACACTAACTGCTGCTAGAATCGTGTGTTCACTGACAAAGCCTTGCGTAAAGAAGTCAGCCTCGAAATCTATGACGTGTACAACCCATTTGCCATTATTTTTATAATTTTTATTCATTTTCTAATTCATATGGAATTTATTGCAGCCCGTTTTCCATTTTTAGAATTGCTGGCCATTTTCTGGTCAGTACCAGGGTCAAAAAATTAACTAAATATGTGGGAAATTTTGAAAATTCGCAAATTTTTGCTGGGGAACGAAATATTCTTAATACAAAAATTAATAGCAATACTAAAAAAAATTAGTACTATGTCATGTTAAATCCAATGAAATACGTATAAGATATCAGTGAAGAACAAAAAGAAAAAAAAAGAAACTTATATCCCATTTGCTATATTTTTTTTTGGAATTTTCAACCCCTTTTGATATTACTTTTAACAGACATTGACCATACTCTTAAGCCAGGCCGGAATGCATCCCTCCTCGTCTTGAAAGATTTGCAGCCCAGTAATTCGGAGAAAACAAATAGGCCTAGCTTGGGTATTCTTCAAAAAGAAATACTGGGCTACCTATTTTCCCAAAGAACTGGTGCATGAGCATTTAGCTTTATTTATTTATTTATTTACTTATTTATGTTTAGGGGACCATGAGCATGTACCGCCATGAGCATGTACCTGGGCCAGATTCATGTGAGAGCCTCCCTTCCAGTTAATTATGGGCTTCTCTATTGGGCCTTCATCAGTGGGCTGCATCTTATCAACAAGTGGAAAATGTGTTCCGAGTTTCAAAAAAAAATTGTGTTCTATATGATAAATAGTGTGCGCTACATACGGTACGGGGCACTAAAGGATTGAACCGTGCAACGACTTCCAAAACATTGTGTTTGTCATTCTAACAACACATTTATTCAACCAACAGACAAAATATACTACTGATTGTACATTGAAAACAACAACAACAGCAACCAGGGCTGGGGGTGCAACAGAAGCAGTAAGCAGGCCAGAAGAGTGAAGACGCAGCTCTCTCTTCCAAACCAAACATCAGCCATCATTACAAAAGGGCTACCAAAAAAGAACAAGTGTATGCATCAAACTAAATAAAGATTCTACTACACCAAGTGTACGCATCTAACTAACTGGCTCAGTTAGACGTTACTATTTATTAAGCTGTGGAGATTGGCTGACGGCTTGAACCAGATGGGTGCCTGACGGGGGAAACTCCAGCCAGCAGGTCGAAGTCTGATACTTGCGACCCTCTCTCCTACTTTGGGCTGCAGAGCGTGGCGGCACATATCAGGGTATGGTGCATGCAGAGACGCATTGTACACTGTGTACACACAGTTTTGCCTGATGAACGAAACTGCGCTGCCATCATGATCCTTGCCGTCGGTTATCTCCTGGTTAATCGGATAATTCAGTCCGACAAATAGAGAGCGTGTACCAAGGCTACTTACCAGCCTCCAGTCAAAAATTCATGAAGGCCCAGAGAAGCTGGGATCCTGCTCAAAGACCTTGCAGTGATTGTGATTGTATTCCGCGAAACAACACGTCCGGTACGTGCGAACGATCATCAATCTTTCGCCGTCGTCTGATCGAGCCAGGAACCACCTGCAACTGCCATGCCGCTTTTCTTTGAAAGGTTCTGAGATTAGGAAGGGTAGGGACACCAGGCGGCCTACAACATCATATCAAGTTGGAGTCAAATAAAAAAGGGCTCTTGGTTTAGTCAATCTTAAGAACAGCATGTTATGAGCATGAATATTTTTTCAGCAAATGTTGACAGTAATATAACCAAGCCATCATGATATCATAGGAAAGTAACATACTGTTGTAATAGCCATTTGTAGCGATGACTGGAGTAGGCCAGCAATACATCCAGCCATAGAAGGAGTCGACAGCGTAAATGAAGCCCTTGTGTTCAATGGCATTAGAGAACCATGGAGAATGTATGATCCTGTGATGGACGTGCAGATTTATCAACTTACCGCAGCGACCTGTCAGATAGGCGAGACCGCGGTTGAAGAACGCAATTAGCCCGAAGTCTTTATAATTCACAGATCTTGTGGGCACTTGGCAGATTACAACCTTGAGCAAATCAAACTTGGTATCATGTTGGCTACTGTAAGATTCCGAGTTTTCTGGGCCGCGGTGCCAAAGCAGTGCAGTGTTAATCGAAGGAAGGGGGATAAATCGCCGGGTGTAGACCTCCACGAGCATCCAGCTACCGCGACCGTCGACGGGCACCATCCAAGATGTGTTCATGCCGACCCAGTACATACCGTTAATGTAGTTGAGGCTGACGGGGATCGGATCGCAGTCAAGGGGGTTGATGCTTGCCACCCTACGATCGTTATGCTGCGTGACATGCCGTTTCTGAAGATCAGGCGGCATCAACAAGCAAGGAGCTGGCTTAAAAAGCCCCGGCCTGAGGGCTTTGAGTAAACGGTACAGCCCCGACGAGCACGCGGCGAGCGGCATGGTACTGAGATTGTCCACACACGAAACAATGAGCTTGATTACCTCTGTGGGGATTGAATTCCAGCCACTCTTTCGGCGGATGCTGCTCGTTTATGCCATTGTTAGTGCTTGGGTTTCGGACGAGGGGGGGAGGCGCCTTAGCGGGGATGGAAGATTGGACGAGATTATGTGCGGACAAAGATGGAGAAGCGAATATGTGCTGCGGGAAGTGGACAGGTGATGATGACTACAGCATGCCGCTTGACTTACGAGACACATACCAGCAGCGTAGGGTCATGTCGATGCCAGACAACTTGCTTGAGTGATCACAGTACTGGTACTCCCTACAATGCTATGCCCTAACTTGCTTGAGTAGAGTAGTAGAGTAGGACTCTTCTCTACTACTAGCACCGGAGGAGTAGTATATTCTAATCTAAATTAGTTACAAACTTCAATGCCCGAGCGTGGAACGACTACAAACCGTGCTCAAAGACCGTGTCTACGTGGTGTTTGGACATGGGCGACAACCTCAACGCCAATGGTGCTGCTCCCGTTGCACCGTATGTGTTTCTGTCCTTCCTGTTCGAAATCGTAGTAGAATTCATGTTTCTACTCTGTATCCTACTACTATGCTAGTCCACATGATTAGTTGTGAACGACAACTTCTTCCCCGACCTCGGCAACCTCATCCTCGACGACATGGGCGACAACGTCAACGCTGGCAACCAGTGAGATACAGGGTGTAGGAAGTGGTTTGGGAATTTGCATGCCTTTCCAACCAGTGAGATACTCCATACAAAGTACGACAGAGAAATAACCACAGAGAAGGAAGCTAAAAGTAAACAATCAAACGAGCATTTTTGCATTTGTTTTGCATTGAATCGTTTCACAAGCTTGACCAGTGCTATTTTTCTACTTTTACAAAAACCGCATCGTAATGTTAAAACATGCACTTGCATGTACATAAGTAATAGTAGTACTCCCTCCGTCTAGGTGTATAAGTCTTCCCTCCTTCTTGGTCACGGTGCACAACCGAAGATGACTTATTGACCTGGACAGAGGGAGTAGCACAGTCTGCAAGCATATATCTAAAGAGACGTGTAGTGCGATAGTATATAGTAAAGTTTGTGCTATATGCACGTACTTGCAAAATGCGTACGAATACACAAGGTTTCCAAACTTTCCCTTTTACATACTTAATTAAGGACGCTAAAAATTCCTGAACGTTCATGATTTATCATTTGCGTCCCAAAACTAATGAGATCGCCTTACGAAACAAAAATTATACTCCTCCTAAAAGCCACGGCGCTTGCAGGAGCGCTTGCGGCGCGCCACGAGTGCCCTAGTGCGCGGCCGTTTCCTAGCGCGCCGACACAACGCCTCTTCCTCAGCCTCGCAACTCGCGAGGTGCTGATTGGCGGCTTGCTGGCTTGCCGGCGGGTGAGCGTGATCTCACCGGTGTGGTGATCCGGCGCCAACAGGTACTCCTCCTCGCTGGAAGCGTGCACCCGGTCCACGTACCGCCAAGCATAGATGAGGCGCTTGGGCCCGACTGCACTCAGGGCGTCGGCACGGGCGTCCTCCACCACCCTCACGGCCCTCGCACGAGCCTTCTGCCAAAGAGCCAATTGCCTGACTCTCTCGGACGTGATATAGGCCTCCCAGGCAGCTTGTTCCGCGGTGCGCTTCTCTTCCTCGGCCTTCTTCTCCGCCTCTATTTTGACGAGCTCTGCTGGAGGCAAAGCCTCCCACAAGGCGACATCCATTTCTTTCCAAAGCTCCTCAAGGCTGGGGGGGCTCGGCGGGAGGCACGGCGTTCTCCTCGTAGCGGGGAGCCAACGCGTCCTCAGGCGCGCGTGCTGGCGAGATTGGGAACGCCGACGTGTCGTGGCGAGGAGCGGAACACCGACGCGTCCTCCTCGACTAGTGGCGGTGAGGAGCGGAACACCGACGCGTCCTCCTCGACTAGTGGCGGCGAGGAACGGAAGGGCGACGCGTGACCGTCCGCGCGGTGCAGCGAGGGGCTCCTAGGGCTTGGGAGGGGCGATGCCATGGTGGTCGACGTGAGAGGGAGGGGAGGAGATACCGATGAACGTGAACGTGAGGGGAAGGAGATAGCGATGTCGTGGGAGGCGCAGTATTTATAGCAAGCAATGGCACACCTACGTAAGATATGGACTGAGCTGCACTGACTTAACTACCGGTCCAGTTGCATCACTGACATGTGGGCTAGACCCCTGTTGGGCCCATATGTCAGTGATCGAATGCACCTGCAGTTAAGTAACAGCTACGTGGGCATATTTTTTGGAGTAAATTACGGGGGAGCGAAGGGGTGGAAATATTGCTGGTCACAACGGATTGGACGAGCATGGGGGGAGGAGAGTCATGCATGCAGATTTTTTCACACGGGGTGGAGTGGTGGGACCGCCGGAGGGAGAAGGAGAGTTTGGCAGGCATATTGTTTCCACACATGGAGAGGAAAAAATTTGGAGATGAACGGGTTTCCTGCAGGTATGGGGAACGGTGCATAATAAGTCATCTTGCATGCCGGGCTAGGTATAGTCTCAAGTCATTAAAAACAAACACGTCCCACACATGTTCATATTTCAAGGTGCACTAAATTATTGCATGCGATGATTAAGTCTGGCCATAATGGTGGTATCTTAGTTGGTATCATGCACACGGGAATAGCAAACATGCTGATGTGGCAAAGAATTAAAGAAGAGAGGGGGTTAGAGTAACTAGAGTTCATGCATGCATTGGTAAACACATTTTTTGTGGAGAACGACAAAACTAGTTGAGTACTTTTGCAGACTTCAAAAACTATTCCACAATGTGTCAACATTCACAATGTCAAATCAATATTTTTACACTCATTATAAAACGTAGTTCTTATACTCCCTCTTCCATCTATATAGGTCCTAATGCGTTTTTCGAGGCTAACTTTGAACAAATGTTAGAGCAATAATATATGACATGCAACTTATACAAAGCACATCATCAAATTCGTATGTGAAAGGAGCTTTCAATGATATAATTTTCACATTATGCATGTCATGTAGTATTAATTTTATCAATAGTCAAAGGCAGTCTTGAAAAACGCATTAGACCCTATATAGATGGAAGGAGGGAGTACTCATTATAATCAGTACTCCCTCCGTCTAGGTGAGCAAGTCATCTTAGATTGTGCACTGTGACCAAGGAGGAGGGGAAAACGAGAGATATTAATGTTTATTTGCTAATTAATAGCATTGCATGCAATGAACTAACCACTGCATGTCGTGTTTGGTAGTCTCAAGTCATTAAAAGCATGCACACCCACATCTCCTATTGGTTGTTATGTCAAGAAACAAGAAACGAGGTAGAAGTTAATGCACCGCGCCTAAGTGTTTTGGGAGTATTGTAGATATTGATATTTTTAGTATAAATTTGGCCGTGGGATTTCATTGATGCCTATCAAAGCGTTGACAGGTCTGCTATGCGTGACCTGAAGATGAAAGCGTTGAGCATCTCGAAGTTGATCAACAATCTTCAATTGTCAAAGATTAGCCGTTCGGCCAATAAGGTGGCACACTTAATTGTTAAGTATAGCTTTGACAATAGATTAGATGGTATTCTTGTAAATAATGTACCACCCTGTGTGGTGAATATTGTATCGAATGAGTGTACTGGTGTGGCTGGTTAATTAATATAAGGTGGTGTTCATAAAAAGTATAAATTTGGTCAAACACTTTGCAAATGGTTGACGGGAGTAAAAAGGACCAGAGGGAGTATCATGCATGCAGAGTAGGCAAAAAATTGCTTGTCTAAAAAAAGGCAAAAAAATTGCTCATTTATAGCCGGTCGAAGTCTCAAAGGGCGCGACCGCGCGAGGGAGGCGAAGGTCGTGGGAGGCACGACGTTTGACGGAATTAAGTGAAGTTACATCCACGCGCCGGCATGGCGTGCGAACAGGCAGAAGCTATACCGTCAGGCCTACGATATGGGTCTAGTAGGCATGACATCTAGTGGGTCCCGCATAGTTCTCGAGAACTCTTTGGGGGCTTGCAGCCGTTTATCCACCGGGCAAGCCAGCAACCCCACGCCGTTCGCACGCCCTACTTGTCCCCGTCTTCTACCTTACAATAGTTCACTCCCAGTCGTCCCATCCTTTCACATTAGTTCGCTCCCAGTTTTTTTGCGGGGTACAACAGTTCAACTCCTCCTAACCCTCCTCCAAAATCCATGGCCTCCCAAATCTCCATGGTCTCCATTGAGTACCAGGTTAGAGCCATCACCGGCAATCAGTTCATCGTCATCTACACACATGGATCCAAGACGGTGAAAGCATGGCTTGCTCGCTTCCTACGCATGTTCAACAGTTCAACGGATGAGTGGGTCGCTGGGCTAGATGTTGAGTACACCACAGTCCTGGGACAAGAGAAGGATCTAAAGGACGAAGAGAGGAAGAAGCTCGTCATCATCCAGGTTTGCGTACATAACGTTTGCTTGGTCTACCACATATGCCATGCCGACGTTGAGTGCCAGGATTTTAAGAACTTCCTCAAGGACAAAAGAGCAAAATTCATTACTGCAGGTTTTAAGAACGATAGTGACGTCTTGCGTCGGATAGGTCTCTTTGTAGGCCAGCCCTTCGATCTCCAGAAGGCAAGCCTGGTGTCCTCCTCTCAACCTTCAATGTTGACCTTGGCAACAGCCATGATTGATCCTTCGTACGCTAAACTGAAGAAACCTCATCACGAGTTTCATCATGCATGGGAGTCGAAGACATTAGATGAAGATCACATCTTGTATGCAACAATGGATGCCTACCTTTGTTTAAATATCTACAAGGGTTGGATGAAGAAGCAGAGCCCAGTGTCCGGTTCAAGCAAAGAAGCGTCGGCGAAGAGGAAGAGGAAGAGGGACGAGGACGAAGTCGAGGACGTGGACTCGGACTCCAAGTAGGTGGCAGTGCCGTCGCTCATGCTGGTTCTACTGCAGTGTCAAGCGGACTAGTTGCTTATTAGTTTATTTTCAAGGGTGTGTTGTGCTGAGGCCCCAGCTGAACTATGTTTATGTTCTTTCTCGTTATTTGAACTCTTTAGTACGTACAGTAGTACTAGTACTATGTCTTACTATTATTCTTCTTGCAGTTGGTACTACTGCTCGTATCTTCGTGTTCCTACTGTACTTAATATGTTCGTACTAGTAGTATAATTTGGGTCAGTCGATTTGTGAAAGAAGTTCGACGGAGCGAAGGAAGAAGACGGCAGAAGAGGTGGAAGAAGCCCTTCTAGCCATCAATGTTGCATCAAACGGCTCACATGAGTCGACTGACCCAAATTTCTCCTTCAGATTGCAGGATCCATGTGGCATTCAAGGTCTCGAAGGTAGATTCCGCGTCCGCACCCGGTTTGCGGGCTCGACGCGCGCGCGACCGGCTTCCGCCACGACAGCCACCATGCGCGCCTCCTCCGCGCGGGCGGAGACAACAATTACACGCTAGTTCCTCCTCGCCGGCGTGTTGGAGCACGCGCTCGTCCTCCTCTTCGTACGCTGTGTGCATAGACACGGCTCCACCAGCTACTCGCGTGCTTGGCAGCGCGGTGGCATCGCGAGGAGGGACTGCAGACGACGTTAGCGGGCGAGCCTTCGGCTTCATGGCACAGGGATGGCGGCGACATGGCGGTGATGGGCGAGAAATTGTTGGCCGGAGCAGGCGGGCGCCGGCATGCGCAACGGCGGCGATATATTGATGAGTGCGCGTGTGGGAGCTTACTTTAGTTTTATATATAAGGTTGGTCAAACTTAAAAGAAAACCGTACTAGCACACGTAACCATTAGACTTAAGCAACGCTTTTATTAGTTACTAGCTTATGTTCTTGCCCATTGTGACCAGCCTTAGTACCACGGCCATGATACGGAATCCTGTGCAAGCGCGTGAACCGCGGCCACGCGGTCAATCGAACGGTGCGTCACCGTGTCGCGCTCGAAGGACATCCACCGAACCTTTTTGTGTGTGTGAAAACAGTCCTCGAATATTACTCAACTTTTTTTTCCTGTGAAAGTTCTTGACGCTGCAATATTTCCATATATTTGAATTTAGCTCCAGTTCGTGTTTATTTGAATTTGGACGTTTTAGGTGCGCCCTAGTTTTTTTAATACTGATTTTGTGTGTGTGACTGAGAGAGAACGTGTGTATGTGTCCATATGTGTGTTGTGGCGGAAGGGTAATGTGGAGACGGTGTGCGTGTGATACAGACATAGAGAGGTGTGAATGTGCAAATGATCGTGCATGAGTGAGACATAGACAGATGTCGATACGTTGTGTATACATGAGAGAATGGTCTTGTAGTTTACTTGTGTGTGTGTATGAGAGAGAGAGAGGGAGAGAGAGAGACAGAGAGAGGAGCATCCGTAACAGAACAACCATCTCTCTCGATTCGTCCGTCCCTCGCACGGTCGCATGCAACACATGCATCAACGCGCACATCTTGACACCCTCACCCGCCCCCTGCCCACCTCAAGGCCCGCACAATCTCTTCGTGAATACCCATTTCTCTCCTTAGGTTTGTTTTCTCTCAATATCTGACACACACACACACAGAGAGAGACACACGCAGCACAACACACACACACACACACTCCCCCGAGCACACAATTCATCCCCATCCAAGGTTATACGGCGACCACTCTCGCTTGTGCTTCTTTGCACCCCAAAATGCACAACACCTCAATCTTCAAAGAGGGCAACGAGCAGATCGAAGACGGCGACCACACCGTGCTAGAGAATGCGGGGTCATTTGGAAGCAGGGTGATGTGACGACGGCTGACTGACTCCTCCCCCCACCCTCTCTCTCTCTTGCACAAAATTACCAATCCCTCTCTCCCCCCCACAAAATTGTCAATCCCTCAACCCGCGAGATCCTTCCCCTCTCGTCCATGTTTTTCCTGCTCTCTCATCAAACATGTTGTCTCTTCTCCTTCCACGTATACAAAATCCAGATGCACACGCATCTCATGTATATTACATGTATGCATCTTTCTCACAGACCTAACTTCTTCCTCTCTCTTTCTCTCTCTCTCTCTCTCTCTCTCTCTCTCTCTATCTCGTTAGGTTTGTCTCCTACTCTCTCGTCCACATACATACAATCTTTCCCGCCCTATCTGCTCCATCTTCAAAAGCTCTCTCTGCACGTTTCATTCACACATTGGGATATGTCAAAATGTTGCTTCTATAATGGCTGATGTAGAGTTATGGTTGTTCTTGTTGCATCCTACAAAGTAATAACTATGAAATGCATTTAGATTCTCATTTGACTGGGATTATGTGAGTTTGAGCATGTTGTGAAGTACTATAGACCTTGTATACATCTTGGGATTCGACAATGATTGTAACTATTGAATTGTATAGACCATTACATTCGAAGTCAATAGCCTAATATATTTATTTCACAATTTCAAAAAATGATTAGTTCACTACAAACTAAGAAAACGAATGTGTACTCCCTCCATTTTTATTTAAGTCCGCGTATTAGCATTGGTCAAAGTCAAGTTTTGTAAACTCTCAGAAAGCTTATAACAAAAAATATTAACATATACAATAACAAATAAATACCATTAGATTCATTATTGAATGTACTTTCACATCATACATATTTGTTATGGTAAATGTTTATATTTTTCTATAAACTTGGTCAAACTTTAGGAAGTTTGACTTTGGTCAAACCTAATATGCAGAGTTTACTACTACTACTCGCTAGTTGCTTAGCCGAATCACTCAACACGCCACACGGGGAGTCCAGTGTCACAAAATTTTGAGGTCAGCGGGAAAATCTCCCGCGACCCTGATTCGAGCAGTGGGAAGTTACCATCATAGCCTTTGGAACAGGCCTACGGATGATGCTTGGTAGGGGGCTATTTTCGTAACTTCAGGTTCACCCTACCCAGCCAACCCCACCCCGGCACCCAGAATAGTACACCTGAATACTCCCCAATTTCTATCCCCACCACAAAATAGACTTCTCCACGCCACCGCAGCCTTCGTGCTCCTCCCCTTTACATCGACGCACTCATCCACCGCAGCGCATCTGCCTCATCGATGACCTCGTACGCCGCACTGGAGCCGGTCCATCGTCATCGTACACGGAGCCTCTTCCCCGGCATCGTCTTCCACGGTCTCGGATCTGTTTCCCGGAAGCCGACGCCAAGCGCAGAAGTACCACCGTCGTGGACAATGAACTGACTCCCGTTGCCGACCATGACTCACAGAGGCCGCCGCGACCATCGTTCTCCTCCTCGATTGGTAATGTGTGTATTGAATCACTTAGCAGTACATGTGCAGTTCCAATTTTGTTCATACCTACCCTTCAAATTTCCTGGGTGCTATTGTTCCCGTAAAAGCAATTGGTTATAGCCTCCATTGTCCCACAAAATATCAGCTTGTAATTGTGCGTCGCTCCTGTATCACGCTGTGCTTGGGTAGGTTTTTCATCTGCAACCAGTAGTGTGGCAAATGATGGAAATGTTTTTAGAACTAGCAAAATGCCCATGCATTGCACGTATCAAGATGCATTTGTATGAGTAGTTTATCTTGTTGGAGATGCTCCAACATGGCAGACGAGTGCTTTAATGTTGCCCACAAGATGCACGAGTATTACTAGTAGCATATTTTTATTGCCATGTTGAGATTTTAAAACCACGAGTGCGAACATGCAGAGGAGCAATGAAGACCAAACACGGGATATTCAGGACATCTTCAAGGAGCGTGGCAAGTTAAAGAGGAGCTGCACCGAACCTGTAAAACGAGCTTTGGTAAGTAACACCCTTTCAATTACTTTCGTGTAGCCTCGTGTTCTTCGATGTGTATATGTTGTAGTTTCTGTTTCTCTTAAGCGTGGTGTTCTTCGATGTGTAATAAGAAGAGTCTTAATCATCCTAATGCTTTTGTTTTTAGCTTGATGTAGGAAGTGGGTGTTCTCACCTTGTAGTCTATTTTTATTTATTTTTTCCTTTTGAATTCACTTCTCCGAGTTCTGTTTATATGGCTTCTACTAAATGGATCTAGGTTGCTCTAAAAAAGAAGTAACTTCATGTCAGGATGCAGTTCCTGCGAGGAGGGAAGTATGGTCAACCTCGAGATCATGTGTCCAAAATGAGGCTAGATTACACACAAGGTGCCAGTTCCCTAATGATGCTGGATTAGACACAAGGTGCAAATTCCCAGATGATGCTGGATTACACACAAGCCAGGTGGAGTCGTCAGTTGTTCGTGTCCTCGTGGCATTAGTAAAGGCTGAAAGAAAGCATGCAGCAGCCCTTGAGAATGTAGTTGAGTTCCTGAAGAAGCGAAAAGAGCAATCAGATGCTCTCTTCACCCAAGCCAAAGAAGAGATGGAAGAAGCCAGAAATAAGCTAGCAGAGGCAGAGCAGGCTAGGCGTCTCCTGCTATCTAAAACTGTTGTCAATACCAAATTTCCTTCATAATAGTTAGGTTCAAATCTTTATCCAGTCAGCATGCCTGTTGTGATGTCCGTGCATCTACTGATGTGGCACAAAATGTTTTTTTCGGGTCATGTAATAACAGCAATTACTTTCCAAACAATAACAGACGAAGCATTGGACATGGTATAGTTCACGCGCAAGCCCGACATTCCAAGTTCAACTTCCACATGAAACTCATGTTCCAAGATATCTGCACATTCATACATAATGTCCACAACCATAATTCACTTCAAAGCCAAAAATTTGTGAGGAGAGTTATAAATAAAGAAAATCCTCTACTAGTTCCTGCTACCAGTGTGAGCACAACAAGTCAAGACCATGCGTAAATTAATTATATTTTTGTCATTTTTTGTGTTCTAAAATGCCTACCGGCTCGTGGAAGGACGTGTTGCTGGCACACGCGTGGATTCAATGAAGGCAGGCGGGGCAGTCTTAAGCTGGTTGCACGCGGCGAGGAGGCGTGCTCAGCCGGGCCTGCAGCGAGTGCGGCCCTCTTGGCCGGCGCGCCGGTTCAATGCCTGCACTATGAGAGGTCGCGCCCGTGTCAGAGCAATCACTCCCTCTAGTCCTTTTTTGTTTGGGTATAACAAAATCTCGTTTTCCATTCACATTTTAGTGGTAGGAGTTGTGCGTGTGTGTCTGAGAGAGAGAGAGAGGAGACGGTAGTCGGGGTTGTCTGATCGGTAAACAAATGAATAATGTCAGTCTGGGATGGAGACAAAAAGGAGATGCAACAAATGTTGTGTCTACAGGAGATACATAGAGAGTAATTTTAGTGGTATGAGTCATATGTAGAGACATATAGGGTGTGTGAGAGAATCCCATAGAGAGAAAGACAAAGTGAAAGACGAGTGGAGACTGTGTGTTTGGCGGTGAAAAAGAAAGCTTAGGTACCGAGTGATACCAGAGAACAGTAGAGACGTGAGAGATAATGAAAACCGTGTAATTTATAATGATAGGGAGAGTGTGACACTTCTCAAGGGAGACGTCGAGAGACCATGTTTGCGAGGATAGGAGCAACATGAAGTGAGCGTGCGGGTGAGCTGGAGAAAAGAGAGTGATAGCTACCTGAAGGAGCATGCATGCGAGAGAGATGGGTGTGAAAGGAGTGAACAAAAAAGGGATTCAAATATTTGAATTCGAGATGATGATACATGTAATCCATACTCGAACCAAAATTGATCTATCAAACATGCATACTCATATGAATTCACGCACATCTATGTTATTTAATATGTAGATATTATTGATCCATACATTTTAGTAGAACATAATTTGGTTAAATTTTTTCGAATTCAACCTTAAGATTTTGAGATCGTTGTATTTGTAAATCATATTATACATATAAAGGAGCAGAATTCTTTGTTGTGCTTTTGAAAGTGTATATAAAAAAATGATGTATATAGAATGTAATTCCAATTGAAAATGGATCCCGCCCGAAAAAATAGAATACAAACGGGATTCAAATTGACTTGGCACGGTAAACGTGCACTTTGCAAAATTTGAACGAAGCGGGGAAAGTCGCAGTAACCACCTGAAACCAAAACCTGCGAGATGGAAATCACTACTGCCTATCCCTGCCATGCAAAGCCTATATGCTGGATTTCTATAGGTTTCGATAGGGGTAGGTTTGTAATTTCACCCAAACGTGACGTAACTGCCTCTCACCCGGATTCATACATGGTGGGTGCCAAAACACAGTGTGTCCTCGGCCGAAATCGACTCCCTCCCCGATTCATATTCATACATGGTGGGCGCCAAAAACAAACTCTCGTCGGCAAATATTCGGTGTATGTGAGATTACCGTCATATCCCCAACTGACTAGTGTTGCTGTGATGTAGTAGAAATTTGAAACGGGGGCTAAGTTTGTAAATTTCCTCGCATTTGAGACAAGCACGCCCTGAATACATGGTTCCCCCCTTCCTCTCTACCTCCCCTTTCCCCATTCGTACTCCGTGGGCGCCAAAACACCCTCTCCACCCCACCCTCCTCCGTCCGCCGCCGTCCTCCTCCACCATGCCGGAGCTGATACCCCGACGCCGTCGTCCATTACAAGAGATCGACCTCTCTCATCCACGGCTTCGGACCGGGATCCTTGCATCCCGTCCTCTCGCTTCTTCCCCGCCGTCGTCCACCTTGCCGGCGCCGCTCCTACGACCGTCTCATCCACCACGCCCCGCTGCCACCATCTACCCTCCTAGATCTGCTTCCACACCACCGACAGCCATCGCTACCGCAGCACCATCAAATTCTCAGCAGATGCGTACACGGCGCCGCACCAGAGGCGGTACTCTTTCATATCTGCTCAACTTATTTATCGCAGCAAGAAAATAGATCGCCACTGCTTTACTCTGATTTCTTGTCTTGGTTGCGAAGTTGCCTTTGTCCGGTTTGCACCTTCAGATCCGCCATGGCACGCTCAACACCATACTCGCAATGCTTATGGTTTTCCCCTTTTATATTCCACACTAGTTTAATCACAGTAGACTAAATTACAAAACTGGGTCAGTTGATTTTTCAAAGCTCGCCGGAGTTCGCCGGTGCGATCGAAGGGGCTCGGGTGGGGACAGTGGTTGTGGGGGGTGGTGGTGGGGCCTCGTTGAACGAAGAAAACTCGACGCGGGCGGGGGCAGGGGTGGCGGAGGAACACAGGCGGTGGGGCCGGTGGTTCGGCCGGCGGCCCGTGCGGTGTTTTGTATGGGAAGCACAGTATGTTCCTTGTCAGGAAGGGGAGCAGGGACATTTGTAGTCAACAGCTGATAGAGCTGGCCTGTACGTGATTGATAGGCTTTCAATTACTAGCGGCAATACAACACCGTAATTTCCAGCCAGTTCCAGTTTCCCGATTTATATATCCTGGTTATGGTGTACCCCTAGTTGCTGTGTGCTCTTGTTATCATGGTTTGGCAATAAACTCTCTATACAGTATATTATGAACCTATCATCTGCCAGCTATCCTTACTTCTGGATCCTATTTTTTGTGTACTTGTGCCAGATTATATAAATGCACGCACCATATTACAGCACACATGAGCTCTCTCATCAGAATCCAGTGATAGCACACAAGTGTTTACAGGGGCGCCCCTATATTAGAATATCATCTGCATTACAAAGATAATCTCACAACTATTTATGTTTTCATGGTTCTCAGATATTATACGCAATTACAGTGAATATCAGAATCCGCGCATCAGAAGAATATTGTGGAACACTGCAATGACTTACAAAATTGGCAGCACGGCATTGAGTGCCATTCTGGAAGCAATGAAACTCGTACGCTCCCCACCTGTTGATTCTTGTTCAGAATATCATCCTAATGACTATTCTAACCTCAAGGAGTCAAAGGCAGATGGCCTGTCCTGTTCACCCATCAAGGTGCATGTTCTAATTTGGCAAGGTTTTATTGATTGCGCGTATCTTGCATATGTTGTCTTGCATTTCTTCTACTTTGTTGCACCGCCATCTTCTTAGTTTACTCATCATATATGTCGAGATGCCATGCCCATCCATTATCAATACATATTCCATCTGTCATCATACCATGTTTTTCCACTCAAATGCTGTTCTTGTGCATCAGACATCAAAAAGGAAGAGGGTGATTGCCGAACCTGAAGGAGCACCAGCAAAGTCCTTGAAAAACATGGTGGTGCCGGAGAAATCAGACAACACCCCACTTATATCGGCTGTACAACCAGTGACACAAAACGTAGGACCGACTCCAGCAGACTGTACCCATACTTCACTGGCCACACCACTAGCTCCACCACACAGGACATGTACTCCAGCAAAAGGTATACCAATTTCATTTGCCATAGCACCAGCTGTACCACAGAAAAATTCCACTCCAGCAAAAAGTACAGCAAGTCCACCGGCCGAAGACCTATCCCAACTGCAGAGACGGCCAGTTCCTGTAGATTGGAACCCCATTCCATTTATTCCTAGTTTAAAAGACAATGCTTTCAATGTTGTTCGGGACTACGTGCATATATTCCCATCATGGGAAGATTATTGTGAAGACAAACACCATTTTCACATCTTCCTGTCCAACTTACGTGTAAGTGCTATTATTCATGGCTATTATTTTCCTCTTTTCTGCTGATTGAACACATCAATGATTTACATTACATTGTTGTAACTAGGCGAGGGTCAATCTGGATAGTCACGGTGAGCAAAGCTTGCTTGTGCTTTTCAAGGAAGCATTGCAGCAGTATCGGTGTTACCTGAGGAAATCACACTTTGATGGCAAGTCTATAAACGAATTTCTGGTGAAGTCTCCTGTGCTAAATTTAGAAGACATTGAATGGAAAAACCTTGTTATGCACTGGTCTCGTTCCCAAGATGAGGTACTGTCTATGAAATCACATGACAATTTGAACTTCTACTTTTCCGCATGTGCCTTACGGATCTTTTTTGTAGGAAATCTGCTCGAAGAAGAATTCCGGTTTGACAAGAACGACAGGATATTGCAAATATGATGCCCGCTGCTTTGCTCTTGTTAGTACCTATTGTCCTGTATCACTATACTTGCATACATACCTGGTTCATTATGTGATAGCAGTATGCATGATAGCTTGCTTATCAATTGTTCGCTCCAAAGTATTTGATTTGTATGAATGGTTACATTAGTGTAGAATATATCCAATGCCAATGTTTTTTAGCTCTGCATTGTTCTTGTAAGTACATGCTGTCCTTTATCAGTGTACTTATAATGACAGGTAGTTGTTCATGTACCATCACTCTGCAGCTTATTTTCCTTTGCCCTCCATTTTCTACACATCAGATCTATATTTACTCTTACCATAAGGTTGGTACTGAAGAAGTTTAGCTGTGCATTGCTCTTGGTTGTACCTTTTGCCTGTATCGCTGCACTTACATTTATAGCTACTTAGTTATGTAGCATCACTCTTCATTTTATCTTAAATATTCTCCATTTTTCGTATATTATCACATCTATATTTACTCTTAACAAAATGTAGAATAAAGGTAATGCTTTTGAAGAAGATTCTGTGGTAAACTTCTTGAATTGCCCCCCCCATCAGCATGGACAAGGCCTTTATAGAGCCTGTCTTCACCAATAATGTAAGTTTGTCCATCTCAAGCCTTCAAACTTTGTTGTATATATTTGGTTAGGCATGACTGCAACAGCTGTTTATTTTTGGTGTTTGCATCAAATTGCTTGTTTAAAGTTTATTATATGTAGTTCATAAACAAAAGTTCGTCCTTTCTCAATTTAAGTTTTCAGTTGTACAACCAAGTTCCTTCTTCATACCATGTAAATTAAACTATACAGAGCAAGTGATCTTCTTTTGCACTGCATGTATGCTTCTGTTCTTCATCTGTAATCCAGTGGTGTGGTGAACCTACCCACTACAGCACAATGTCATATTCTGCAATGTCTTCAGTATGAAAATGTCATATCATTCTACTATTATTTAAACCATCTCTTTATTTGCCAATCTGAAATGGTATAAATTGACAGCACACTAACCATTGATACTTATGAGTTCTTGATCTGTAATCAAGTGGTGTCGTGAAGCTGCCAACTCCTTCACAATGTCATTTCCTACCATGTCTTGACCTGAACAATACCATATTGTGTTAATGCAAATTTAAACTGTGTCACTTTATTCGTCAGTAAGAAATGTGATGAATTGTCAGCACTGATACTTTTATGTGCAAAACCTGTCATCTGTCTACTTGTTTATCTTTCAGAGTGAGGAAGATATAAGTGTTGAACAAGCACAGTCTCATCATCTTGCTCAGCTGCTTGCGCTGCAGCTTCCCAGCAGGGCTAACCTTTCTTGAACTCTATTGAAGTGCTGTCGGTTTTGTATATTATTTTGTCAGCGTCTTTATTTGCACTGGTGGCGATCTTTGATGCCCAGTGTATGTAATCTGCTGTCTACTTGTGCTTTATTATCATAGCGGCGAACTTTGATGCCCAGTGGATGTAATATGTTGTAATTTCGTTATTGTATAGTATAGGTTTTTTCTTATTCACGATGCTGCAGTTATTTTACTGTATATATATCCTGTCTTCGCAGTAAACCGGCCAAACCGTAAAATTACGGTACATAATCGGGCCGTCATGCAATCACGATGTAGGTTGGGCCTGAAACGTGTCGATCAGCTCACGGGCCGGCAGCAGCCCGAAATGAACCCCGGCCCATGATTGTGCGAATCAAATCACGGGCTTTTAACAGGCCGAAAAATTATCTCGGTCCTTGTTTGGCCCAATAAGATATCGGCTGCGAGCAGGCCGAATGCAAACTGGGCCGTAGTTAGGCCCAACTATATGGCGGGCTTTTAACAGGCTGAAATTAATATAGGGCCAAAATGTTAAACGGGCCCTTAACATGCCAAAACTAATATCAGGCCGAATTACTAAGTGGGCCTTTAGCAAGTGGGCCCAAAAGTATAGTGACCAGTTGACGGCTCGAATCTGATATGGGCCATAATTAGACCCAAAACCTCTTAAAGGGCCGGACCTGATCTGGGCCGTAATTTGGCCCAGAACGTGGTAGGCTTTTAATGGGCCGGATCTCATATGGGCCACTATTAGGCCCGGAGCATGGCAAGCCATTAATAGCCCGTATCAAATATGGGCCGGTATTTGGCCCAAAACATGGGAGCCAATTAACGGGCCGGCCTACTAGGGTCCTCAAAATCTTGTGGGCCTACAACTGGGCGGCCCATTAATGTCAGCAAAATCTCGTGGGCCTTTAGCTGGGTCGGCCCATTATGATCCGCAAGAATTTTGTGGGCCTTTACCTGGGCCAGCCTATTATGGCACACAAAAATCTTGTGGGCCTTTACCTGGGCCGGCCCATTATGGCCCGCAAAATCTTGTGGGCCTTTAGCTAGGCCAGCCCATTATGGTCCGCAAAATCTCGTGGGCCTTTAGCTGGGCCGGCCCATTATGGTCCGCAAAATCTTGTGGGCCTTTAGTTGGGCCGGCCCATTTAAACTTGTTGGGTCGTGCCACGTGTCGACGTATCATAGGCGCCTTCTGTCCAGTGAGTGGATGACATCTGTCTCGACGATGAGCCGACACATGTTTCCTCTAGCCAATGATGATTTTACACATGGAAAATCCCCATTGGTTGGGGCTGTTAATGGGTTATCGGATCCAAAACCCGACCCGATAGCTTAACGGCGTTCCGTTACGGTGGATGCCACGTGTCGGTCACCCTTGACGAAAGCACTTATGTGACGCGCGATTTATCGTCATGGAAGTGGACACTTCCGTGATGATAATTTTCGTAATGTCATGGAACACTTCTACGACAGCACAGGTATGACTATCTTGATTCTGTCATAAATTTGTCATGGATGTACATGCATGACAAAAAAAAGCGACCTACTGTGACAAACACGTATCATCACGGAAGTGTATTTTTTTTGTAGTGCTAGCAGGGATGGTACAATGAAAAATTATGAGCACCGACAACTGGCATGAGTGTGTGAACATGAATGTAATGTCGGTGAGAAATACGTACTCCCCCAAGCTTAGGCTTTTGGCCTAAGTTAGTCTATGCCCATGGATCAAAGTTCTAGTCGGGGTCGTATGGAGATGCAGCGGCAATTGCCTGATGAGCTGCAGCTTGGAGGCAAGCTGCCTCCGTCCTCCTCTCGTGCTCATCTGCCTCCTCCCTGGTTATAACATATCTCCCTTTTTCCTGAAAGTCAAAGGAAGCAGGAGCAGGACGTGATAGGTGCGTCGTCTGTCAAACATTAGTCGGTACTGGAGGGACTGATTGTTCCTCTCAACAAACTGATGACGAACCATAGCATTATAATCTAAATAAGCAGGAGGCAACTCAATATCATATGCACGTATGTGTATCTAAAGAAAATCAGCTAAATGGGTTGCATAAATTCCACCAAAGAAATCTCCATTAATTCAGTTATTATGCAACCTACGTGCAACAATGGCCCCCCAAGTTATATTGTCTATCTCCTAATAAACACTCTTCAGAACACTAAGATCTGGCACACACATGTGACATGCCTCATCCTTACCATTTATGCATCTACCTATAAAGAGAGCAAAATAATGTATAGCAGGAAAATGAATGCTCCCTATGGTAGCTTGCGTGATTTCCCTAGATTCCCCCACAGTGATACTAGCAAGAAAATATTTATATTCAGATTTACGAGGTTCACTAACATTACCCCACTGTGGGAGTTTACAGGCAGTACTAAAATCTTCTAAGTCCATGGTATAAGATTTATCATAAAGATCAAACAGGACAGTTTGAGAATTGCGTGATGATGTAAATTCAAACCTTCTCACAAAGGAATCAGTGAGGTAGTAGTACTGACGGCACTTATCTGCCTCGAAGATCTCAAGATCAGCGTTACGCACATATGCATCAAATGCCTCCTTGATTCCTGCTCGAACCATGAAGTCCTCTGACGGCCATTCACAAGGCCGCACTTGAGCCTCCCTCGGTAGTTCATTGTCTGGCTCGCGTATTGCAGGCCTGGGTCCTTGTTTCCTTGAGGAACCACCTTGGTACATTTTCCTAAACATATTTCTTCCTCTGAAAAATTTCTGAAATTTTTAGTAACTTAAAATAAAAGTGAACCAAACTCAATAAGATTGATAGAAACTACTCCTACAAGTGCCTAGAGGCTAAATCATGCATTAAAACTACTTTTGACCACATAATTTTGACATGCAGGCTCAAGAACAGGGTCACCTAAGCAGCAAAAATTTGCAATAAATAAAGCACAAGAACAAAAACTAATTGGACCATTGGAGGAGTCACATACCAAAGAACAATCCCCCAAAGCAGTTTTGTGAATGGAGCTTTGAGCAAGGAGATCGAAAATGGCAACAAGATGAGCAAGAACATGGGTTTGAGCTGGCTAGTGATTTTTTGGGAGGAAGGAGTGTGTGGTGGCTAGAATAAGTGGAGGGGGCCACCAGGGGCCCACGAAGCAGGGGGCGTGCCCATGGGGGGTGGGCGTGCCCTGGACCCTCGTGGCCAGGTGCTGGCTCCCCCTGATGTGTTCTCAGTGTCGGATATTCTCAAATATTCTAGAAAAACTCATATTTAATTTTCAGGGCATTTGGAGAACTTTTATTTTCACTGTATTTTTTATTGCATGAATAATTCAGAAAAAGACAGAAAATACTATTTTTTGCTTTATTTGACATAAATAACAGAAAGCAAAAGGAGGGTACAAAGAGTCGTGCTTTCTAACTTAATCCATCTCATGCTCATCAAAAGGAATCACCAACAAGGTTGATCAGGTCTTGTTAACAAACTCATTTCGAATAACATGAAACCGGAGAAATTTCGAATAACACCAGGTTACCTCTACGGGGATATGCACATCCCCAACAATAAGAATATCATATTTCTTCTTGACAGTAGGAAGAGGAAATTCAAAACCTCCAATAGTGATTGTTGAAAATTTTCCAATAGAATTTATACTGTGGACTTGAGATTGTTTCCTCGGAAAGTGCACCGTATGCTCATTACCATTAACATGAAAAGTGACATTGCCTTTATTGCAATCAATAATAGCCCCTGCAGTATTCAAAAAGGGTCTTCCGAGAATAATGGACATACTATCGTCCTCGAGAATATCAAGAATAACAAAGTCCGTTAAAATAGTAACATTTGCAACCACAACAGGCACATCCTCACAAATACCGACAGGTATAGCAGTTGATTTATCAGACATTTGCAAAGATATTTCCGTAGGTGTCAACTTATTCAAATCAAGTCTACGATATAAAGAGAGAGGCATAACACTAACACCGGCTCCAAGATCACATAAAGCAGTTTTAATATAGTTTCTTTTAATGGAGCATGGTATAGTTGGTACTCCTGGATCTCCAAGTTTCTTTGGTATTCCACCCTTAAAAGTATAATTAGCAAGCATGGTGGAAATTTCAGCTTCCAGTATCTTTCTCTTATTAGTAACAATTTCCTTCATGTATTTAGCTAAGGGTTCATTTTAAGCATATCAGTCAAACGCATACGCAAAAAGATAGGTCTAATCATTTCAGCAAAGCACTAAAAATCCTCATCAACCTTTTTCTTGGATGGTTTAGGAGGAAAAGGCATGGGTTTCTGAACCCATGGTTCTCTTTCTTTACCGTGCTTCCTAGCAACAAAGTCTCTCTTATCATAACGTTGATTCTTTGATTGTGGGTTATCAAGATCAACAACAGGTTCAATCTCGACATCATTATCATTGCTAGGTTGAGCATCAACATGAACATCATCATTAACATTATCACTAGGTTCATGTTCATTACCAGATTGTGTTTCAGCATCAGAAATAGAAATATCATTGGGATTCTCAGGTGTGTCAACAACAGGTTCACTAGAAGCATGCAAAGTCCTATCATTTTTCTTCTTCTTCCTTTTAGAAGGACTAGGTGCATCTATATTAGTTCTCTGAGAATCTTGCTCAATTCTCTTGGGATGGCCATCAGGATACAAAGGTTCCTGAGTCATTTTACCCCCTCTAGTCATAACTCTAACAGCATTATCATTCTTCTTATTATTTAATTCATTGAGCAAATCATTCTGAGCTTTAAGCACTTGTTCTACTTGAGTGGTAACCATAGAAGCATGTTTACTAATAAGTTTAAATTCACCTTTAACTCTAGACATATAGTCACTCAAGTGTTCAAGCATATCAGCATTGTGTTTCAATTGTCTACCAACATAAGCATTGAAATTTTCTTGTTTAACCATAAAGTCATCAAACTCATCCAAGCATTGGCTAGCAAACTTAGTAAACGGGATTTCGTATTTATCAAATCTATAGAGATAATTTACCTTTACTACCTGTGTCGGGTTATCAAGACCATGTATTTCTTCAATAGGTGGTAAATTCTTAACATATTCAGCTTTAGTACCTTTTTCTTTCATAGATTTCTTTGCCTCTTGCATATCTTCAGGACGAAATAGAATACCCCTTTTCTTCGGAGTTGGCTTAGGAGTTGGTTCAGGAAGTGTCCAATTATTTTCATTAGTCAACATATTATTCAATAGCAATTCAGCTTGATCAACGGTTCTTTCCTTGAAAACACAACCAGCACAACTATCCAGGTAGTCTCTGGAAGCATCAGTTAGTCCATTATAAAAGATATCAAGTATTTCATTTTTCTTGAGAGGATGATCAGGCAAAGCATTAAGTAATTGGAGAAGCCTCCCCCAAGCTTGTGGGAGACTCTCTTCTTCAATTTGCACAAAATTATATATTTCCCTTAAAGCAGCTTGTTTCTTATGAGCGGGGAAATATTTAGCAGAGAAGTAATAAATCATATCCTGGGGACTACGCACACAACTAGGATCAAGAGAATTAAACCATGTTTTAGCATCACCCTTTAATGAGAACGGAAATAACTTAAGGATATAATAATAGCGAGTTTTCTCATCATTAGTGAATAGGGTGGCTATATCATTTAATTTAGTAAGATGTGCCACAACAATTTCAGATTCATAGCCATAAAAAGGATCAGATTCAACCAAAGTAATTATCTCAGGATCGACAGAGAAATCATAATCCTTATCAGTAATAAAGATAGGTGAAGTTGCAAAAGCAGGGTCATATTTCATTCTAGCATTCAAAGACTTTTCTTTAAGCTTAGCTAATAATTTCTTAAGATTAGATCTATCATTGCAAGCAAGAAAGACTCTAGCAATTTCTTCATCCATAACATAACCCTCAGGCACACAGGCAATTCATATCTAGGGGAGAATCTTCATCATCACTTTCATCAATATTATCACTTTCAATAATTTCATTCTCTCTAGCCCTAGCAAGTTGTTCATCCAGAAATTCACCTAGTGGCACAGTAGTATCAAGCATAGAAGTAGTTTCATCATAAGTATCATGCAAAGCAGATGTGGCATCATCAATAACATGTGACATATCAGAATAAATAGCAGGAGTAGGTGTCGCAAGTTTACTCGAAACAGAAGGTGAATCAAGTGCAGAGCTAGATGGCAGTTCCTCACCTCCCCTCATAGTTGAGGGAAAAATCTTGGTTCTTTGATCTTTCAAGTTCTTCATAATGATAAGCAGATATAAATCCCAAGTGACTCAAAGAATAGAGCTATGCTCCCCGGCAACGGTACCAGAAAATAGTCTTGATAACCCACAAGTATAGGGGATCGCAACAGTTTTCAAGGGTAGAGTATTCAACCCAAATTTATTTATTTGACACAAGGGGAGCCAAAGAATATTCTCAAGTATTAGTAGCTGAGTTGTCAATTCAACCACACCTAGAAACTTAATATCTGCAGCAAAGTGTTTAGTAGCAAAGTAATATGATAGTAGTGGTAACGGTAGCAAAAGTAATATTTTTGGTTTTATAGTGATTGTAAAAGTAGCAACGGAAAAGTAAATAAGCGAAGAACAATAGATGAAAAGCTCGTAGGCATTGGATCAATGATGGATAATTATGCCGTATGCGATCGATCATGCAACAGTTATAACATAGGGTGACACAGAACTAGCTCCAGTTCATCAATGTAATGTAGGCATGTATTCCGAATATAGTCATACGTGCTTATGGAAAACAACTTGCATGACATCTTTTGTCCTACCCTCCCGTGGCAGCGGGGTCCTATTGTAAACTAAGGGATATTAAGGCCTCCTTTTAATAGAGTACCGGACCAAAGCATTAACACATAGTGAATACAAGAACTCCTCAAACTATGGTCATCACCGGTAATGGTCCCGATTATTGTGACTTCGGGGTTAACGGATCATAACACATAATAGGTGACTAAAGACTTGCAAGATAGGCTCAAGAACTCACATATATATTCATGAAAACATAATAGGTTCAGATCTGAAATCATGGCACTCGGGCCCTAGTGACAAACATTAAGCATAGCAAAGTCATAGCAACATCAATCTCAGAACATAGTGGATACTAGGGATCAAACCCTAACAAAACTAACTCGATTACATGATGAATCTCATCCAACCCATCACCGTCCAGCAAGACTACGATGGAATTACTCACGCACGGCGGTGAGCATCATGAAATTGCTGATGGAGCAAGGTTGATGATGACGATGGTGACGGATTCCCCTCTCCGAAGCCCCGAACGGACTCTAGATCAGCCCTCCCGAGAGAGTTTAGGGCTTGGTGGCGGCTCCGTATTGTAAAATGCGATGCATCCTTCTCTCTGATTTTTTCTCCCTGAAAGTGAATATATGGAGTCAAGGTGGACGTCTGTAGAGCATCAGGGGGCTCACGAGGCAAGGGGCGCGCCCAGGGGGTAGGTGCGCCCCCACCCTCATGGACAGGATGTGGGCCCCCTGACGTGGATTCTTCTTCTAGTATTTTTTATATATTCCAAAAATAATCTCCGTTGATTTTCAGGTCATTCCGAGAACTTGTCTCCGTCGTATCTACTTTTCCAAACACTTTTGCCCTTGTTTTGGACTCTAACTTGCATGATTTGAATGGAACTAACCCGGACTGACGCTGTTTTCAGCAGAATTCCCATGGTGTTATTTTTGTGCAGAATGAAAGTTCTTGGAATGACCTGAAACTCCACGGAGATTGTTTTTGGAAATAATAAAAAAATACTAGCAAAGAATCTAGGCCATGGGGCCCACACCCTAGCCACGACGGTGGGGGGCGCGCCTGCCCCCCTAGGCGCGCCCCCTGCCTTGTGGGCCCCCTAGAACTCCACCGACGTCCATCTTGACTCCATATATTCGTGTTCGGGGAGAAAAAAATAAGGAAGAAGGATTCATTGCATTGTACGATACGGAGCCACCGCCAAGCCCTAAACTCTCTCGGGAGGGCTGATCTGGAGTCCGTTCGGGGCTCCGGAGAGGGGAATCCGTCGCCAGCATCATCATCAACCATCCTCCATCACCAATTTCATGATGCTCACCGCCGTGCGTGAGTAATTCCATCGTAGGCTTGATGGACGGTGATGGGTTGGATGAGATTTATCATGTAATCGAGTTAGTTTTGTTAGGGTTTGATCCCTAGTATCCACTATGTTCTGAGATTGATGTTGCTATTACTTGGCTATGCTTAATGCTTGTCACTAGTGCCCGAGTGCCATGATTTCAGATCTGAACCTATTATGGTTTCATGAATATATGTGAGTTCTTGATCCTATCTTGCAAGTCTATAGTCACCTACTATGTGTTATGATCCGGCAACCCCGAAGTGACAATAATCAGGACCACTCCTGGTGATGACCGTAGTTTGAGGAGTTCATGTATTCACTATGTGCTAATGCTTTGGTTCGGTACTCTATTAAAAGGAGGCCTTCATATCCCTTAGTTTCCGCTAGGACCCCGCTGCCACGGGAGGGTAGGACAAAAGATGTCATGCAAGTTCTTTTCCATAAGCACGTATGACTATATTCGGAATACATGCCTACATTACATTGATGAATTGGAGCTAGTTCTGTGTCACCCTAGGTTATGATTGTTACATGATCGATCGCATCCGGCATAATTTTCTATCACCGATCCATTGCCTACGAGCTTTCCATATATTGTTCTTCGCTTATTTACTTTTCCGTTGCTATTGTTATCATAACTACAAAACACCAAAAATATTACTTTTGCTACCGTTACCACCACTATCATATTACTTTGCTACTAAATATTTTGCTGCAGATATTAAGTTTCCAGGTGTGGTTGAATTGACAACTCAGCTGCTAATACTTGAGAATATTCTTTGGCTCCCCTTGTGTCGAATCAATAAATTTGGGTTGAATACTCTACCCTTGAAAACTGTTGCGATCCCCTATACTTGTGGGTTATCATCTACCTTGCCATGAGTTTGTCAAGGAGGTACGATATTGATCCAGGAGTGGATCACTGGACAGCCATCAAAGTTATCCTTAGAAGACTAAGGAGATATTTCTCAGTTATGTAGGTGATAAGGAGTTCGTCGTAAAGAGTTACATTGATGCAAGCTTTTACACCGATCCGGATGACTCCGAGTCTCAATCTGGATACATATTGAAAGTTGGAGCAATTAGCTATAGTAGCTCCATGCAGAGCATTGTAGACATAGAAAAATTGCATAATACATACGGCTCTGAATGTGGCAGACCTGTTGACTAAACTTATCTCACAAGCAAAACATGATCACTCTTTGGGTGTTAATCACATAGCGATGTGAACTAGATTATTGACTCTAGTAAACCCTTTGGGTATTAGTCACATAGAGATGTGAACTAATCACATAAATATGTGAACTATTGGTGTTAAATCACATGATGATGTGAACTAGATTATTGACTCTAGTGCAAGTGGGAGACTGAAGGAAATATGCCCTAGAGGTAATAATAAAGTTGTTATTTATATTTCCTTATATCATGATAAATGTTTGTTATTCATGTGCTAGAATTGTATTAACCGAAAACTTAGTACATGTGTGAATACATAGACAAACAGAGTGTCCCTAGTATGCCTCTACTAGACTAGCTCGTTAATCAAAGATGGTTAAGTTTCCTAACCATAGACTGTTGTCATTTGATAAACGGGGTTACATCATTAGGGAATGATGTGATGGACAAGACCCATCCGTTAGGTTAGCATAATGATCATCTAGTTTTATTGCTATTGATTTCTTCATGACTTATACATGTTCCGCTGACTATGAGATTATCCAACTCTCGAATACCGGAGGAACACCTTTTGTGCTGATACGTCTCCAACGTATCTATATTTTTTGATTGCTCCATGCTATTATATTATCAACCTTGGATGTTTTATATGCATTAATATGCTATTTTATATGATTTTTGGGACTAACCTATTAACCTAGAGCCTAGTGCTAGTTTCTGTTTTTCCTCGTTTTAGAGTATCGCAGAAAAGGAAAATCAAACGGAGTCCAATTGACCTGAAACTTCACGAAACTTATTTTTGGACCAGAAGAAGCCCACGGAGTATCAGAGATGGACCAGGAGAGTCCCGGGACTGCCCATGAGGGTGGGGGCGCGCCCACCCCCTGGGCGCGCCCCCCTGCCTCGTGGACAACCCAGAGATCCACCGACGTACTTCTTACTCCTATATATACCCATATACCCTAAAAACTTCGAGGAGCAGAATAGATCGGGAGTTCCGCCGCCAGAAGCCTCCGTAGCCACCGACAATCAATCTAGACCCGTTCCGGCACCCTACCGGAAGGGGGGAATCCCTCTCCGGTGGCCATCTTCAAAATCCTGGTGCTCTCCATGACGAGGAGGGAGTAGTTCTCCCTCGAGGCTGAGGGTATGTACCAGTAGCTATGTGTTTGATCTCTCTCTCTCTCTCGTGTTCTTGAGGTGGTACGATCTTGATGTATCGCGAGCTTTGCTATTATAGTTGGATCTTATGATGTTTCTCCCCCTCCACTCTCTTGTAATGGATTGAGTTTTCCCTTTGAAGTTATCTTATCGGATTGAGTCTTTAAGGATTTGAGAACACTTGATGTATGTCTTGCCGTGCTTATCTGTGGTGTAAATGGGATATCACGTGATCCACTTGATGTATGTTTTGGTGATCAACTTGCGGGTTCCGCCCATGAACCTATGCATAGGGTTTGGCACACGTTTTCGTCTTGACTCTCCGGTAGAAACTTTGGGGCACTCTTTGAAGTACTTTGTGTTGGTTTGAATAGATGAATCTGAGATTGTGTGATGCTTATCGTATAATCATACCCACGGATACTTGAGGTGACATTGGAGTATCTAGGTGACATTAGGGTTTCGGTTGATTTGTGTCTTAAGGTGTTATTCTAGTACGAACTCTATTATAGATTGAACGGAAAGAATAGCTTCATGTTATTTTACTACGGACTCTTGAATAGATCGATCAGAAAGGATAACTTTGAGGTGGTTTCGTACCCTACCATAATCTCTTCGTTTGTTCTCCGCTATTAGTGACTTTGGAGTGACTCTTTGTTGCATGTTGAGGGATAGTTATATGATCCAATTATGTTATTATTATTGAGAGAACTTGCACTAGTGAAAGTATGAACCCTAGGCCTTGTTTCAACGCATTGCAATATAGTTTGTGCTCACTTTTATTATGAGTTACCTTGCTGTTTTTATATTTTCATATTACAAAAACCTATATCTACCATCCATATTGCACTTGTATCACCATCTCTTCGCCGAACTAGTGCACCTATACAATTTACCATTGTATTGGGTGTGTTGGGGACACAAGAGACTGTTTGTTATTTGGTTGCAGGGTTACTTGAGAGAGACCATCTTCATCCTACGCCTCCTACGGATTGATAAACCTTAGGTCATCCACTTGAGGGAAATTTGCTACTGTCCTACAAACCTCTGCACTTGGAGGCCCAACAATGTCTACAAGGAGAAGGTTGTGTAGCAGACATCATGTGCTATCAAACGTCACAACATAACTGGGTGATTATTGATGTCTACTACACAACCTTCTTCTTGTAGACATTGTTGGGCCTCCAAGTGCAGAGGTTTGACGGACAGTAGCAAATTTCCCTCAAGTGGATGACCTAAGGTTTATCAATCCGTGGAGGCATAGGATGAAGATGGTCTCTCTCAAACAACCCTGCAACCCAATAACAAAGAGTATCTTGTGTCATCAACACACCCAATACAATGGTAAACTGTATAGGTGCAATAGTTCGGCGAAGAGATGGTGATACAAGTGTAATATGGATGGTAGATATAGGTTTTTGTAATCTGAAAAATATAAAAACAGCAAGGTAGCAAGTGGTAGAAGTGAGCGTAAACGGTATTGCAATGCTTGGAAACAAGGCCTAGGGTTCATACTTTCACTAGTGCAAGTTCTCTCAACAATAATAACATAATTGGATCATATAACAATCCCTCAGCATGCAACAAAGAGTCACTCCAAAGTCACTAATAGCGGAGAACAAACGAAGAGATTATTGTAGGGTACGAAACCACCTCAAAGTTATTCTTTCCGATCAATCCATTGGGCTATTCCTATAAGTGTCATAAAGAACCCTAGAGTTCATAGTAAAATAACACCTTAAGACACAAATCAACCAAAACCCTAATGTCACCTTGTGTGACGCCCGGATAGTTAGGCTACAGTAACCCCTCATTAATGATGCCACGTCACCTCTGTCACTGTAGTTAATCTCGGGTTAGTTAAAAAAACTGAATCAAAATTCAAATTCAAAATCAAGTCAAACAATTAAAAGTTTTCGGATATTGAAACTAAAATGTTCGAAGTGAACCAAATAATGCATAGGTAATTGTGGTGGAGAAATCACACTTTTATAAAATATTTAAGTACTCTAAAATGAACAAAACAGTAGCAAAAACAAATATTTAAAAGCTTTTATAATAATAAACCATCGCAAACTATTTTACTTTGTGCGCCAAGTTAAATGTGGTTGTGGCATATTTACATATACTAAATTAGGCGCAACTTTGATATTTTAATAAAACTAAGGTATATTGAAAATTAGAGAAAACATATAAAAAGAAAACAAATAAAAAGAAAAGAAAACTAGAAAACAAAACAAAAGAGATAGTAGAACCACCCCTCTCCCCCCTGGGCCCCTGGCCCAACTGGGCCAACCCGTCCAATCGGTCGGCCCACCCTCGCTGCCCATTGGCCTATTAGGCCACTCCAACCCGAAACCCTAGCCACTAACCCCACCACTCCCCCCGATCCCCCCACTCTCTCCTCGCGCCCCCTCCTCTCGGACCCGATCTGGATCAGGGGCAGGAGACCCCCATCGTCCCGCTTCTACATCGCCGGCGCTGCTTCCTCGTCGGATCGCCCTCGTCGTCACCTCCTCCCTGCTGGAACCGCCCCGAGCCCTCCGCCGCTCGGCCCCGACACCGGCGCCCGTTCCCAGCGCCGCCCCGCCGCCGCTGTGGCTCACGGCCTCGACGCATCAGGCCTCGTCACCGTCATCTCCCCGCCTCGCTCCCGACGGCCGCGGCGCTCCGAGGCCGACGACGTCACCCATCGCCACTCGCCGTCGCCTCGTCCTCGCCCCGCCGTCGTCGGACCACCCCAAGCCGTCGCGAGCCCACTGGCCCCTCCCTACAGCTACGCGGTGAGCCGCCGCGCCGGTTGCGCCTCCCCCGGCCTCCTCTTCCCTCCTCTCTACTCGCCCGCGCGCCCGCTGTCCGGCCACCGCGCCGCTGGACCTCACCCCGATGCTGGACCACACCCCGCCTGGCCCGCTCACGCTCGTGACCCCGCTGCCACGCTCGCCTCATCCTGCTCGTGCTCACACACGTGTGCCCGACGCATGTTCTCTGTCGACTGCACCCAGCGCGCCCCAGCCTGCTCCTGGCCACTACCTGTGTCCGCACTTGCCACCTTGCTCGGACCTCGCCTTGCTTCCCCTCGCGCCGCACCACTGGCTGCTCCTCCGCCGCGCCCTGCCGATGCTACTATCGCCGGTGCCCGCTGACCGCCGCCGCGCACTAGCCAGGGCCTTGCCCTCCTCCCCTGCCTAGCGTGCGTGTGTGTGGCCTAGATGGGCCACTGCCATATGGGCCCCACGCCCCCCTGAACGAAAATAAATAAATAAATAAATAAGAGTTAAAAATAAATAATAAATTAAATTATTAATTAATTAAAGGATTAATTAACTTAATTAATCTTGTTTAATTAACCTAATCAATTAACTAAACTAATCAAACATGTTTAGTTAGCCTGAGTCTATGACAGGTGGGTCCCACGGACCCACAGGCCAGGTTTGACTCTGGTCAGCTGGGTTTGACCTGCTGACATCCTGGTGATGTCATGCTGACATCACCTTTCACTGTTCTGGATAATGTTCTATTAAAATAATTAATTAAATGCTAAAAATGATTTAAATCTTTTAAAATCAATATAAAATAAACCGTAGCTCGGATGGGAAAATTTTGTACATGAAAGTTTCTCAGAACGACGAGACGAATCTGGATACGCAGCCTGTTTGTCCGCCACGCATCCCTAGCATAGCGAACACGCAACTTTTCCCTCCGGTTCATCTGTCCGAAAACGCGAAACACCGGGGATATTTTCTCGGATGTTTTCCCCCTTCATCAGTACCACCTCGTACCGCGTTAAGGCACACCTAGCTTTACGCTTTGTTATGTCATGCAACATCATGCATTTGTTTGCATTATATTTATTGTTTCTCCCCCCTCTTCTCTCGCTAGACACCGAGACCGACGCCACTGCTACCTAGTACGACTACGGTGTTGACGACCCCTCCTTCTTGCCAGAGCAACCAGGCAAGCCCCCCCTTGATCACCAGATATCGCCTACTCTTCTCTATACCCCTGCGCCATAGGATTTAGACCGGCGTGCTAACCTCTCTGTTGTGCCTAGGTAGGGCTGCGACGTGTTGATCTTCCGAGGCCGGGCATGACCCAGGAAAGTGTGTCCGGCCAAATGGGATCGAGCGTGTTGGGTTATGTGGTGCACCCCTGCAGGGAAGTTAATCTATTCGAATAGCCGTGATCTTCGGTAACAGGACGACTTGGAGTTGTACCTTGACCTTATGACAACTAGAACCGGATACTTAATAAAACACACCCTTCCAAGTGCCAGATACAACCGGTGATCGCTCTCTCACAGGGCGACGAGGGGAGGATCATCGGTTAGGATTATGCTATGCGATGATACTTGGAGGACTTCAGTCTACTCTCTTCTACATGCTGCAAGACGGAGGCTGCCAGAAGCGTAGTCTTCGAAAGGACTATCTATCCCCCTCTTATTCCGGCTTTCTGCAGTCCAGTCCACATATAATTGCCTTATTCCAGTTGATACCAATGCATACATATGTAGTGTAGCTCCTTGCTTGTGAGTACTTTGGATGAGTACTCACGGTTGCTTTCTCCTTCTTTTCCCTCTATCCCTTCTACCTGGTTGTCACAACCAGATGTTGGAGCCCAGGAGCCAGACGCCACCATCGACGACGACTCCTACTACACCGGAGATGCCTACTACTACGTGCTGCCCGTTGACGACGACCAGGAGTAGTTAGGAGGATCCCAGGCAGGAGGCATGCGCCTCTTTCGATCTGTATCCCAGTTTGTGCTAGCCATCTTATGGCAACTTGTTTAACTTATGTCTGTACTCAGATATTGTTGCTTCCGCTGACTCGTCTATGATCGAGCTCTTGTATTCGAGCCCTCGAGGCCCCTGGCTTGTAATATGATGCTTGTATGACTTATTTTATTTGTAGAGTTGTGTTGTGATATCTTCTCGTGAGTCCCTGATCTTGATCGTACACATTTGCGTGTATGATTATTGTACGATTAAATCGGGGGCGTCACACCTAGATACTCCAATGTCGCCTGAAGTATCCGCGGGTATGATTATACAATATGCATCACACAATCTCAGATTCATCTATTCAACCAACACAAAGAACTTCAAAGAGTGCCCCAAAGTTTCTACCAGAGAGTCAAGACAAAAACGTGTGCCAACCCCTATGCATAAGTTCACAAGGTCACAGAACTCGCAAGTTGATCACCAAAACATACATCAAGTGGATCACGTGAATATCCCATTGTCACCACAGATAAGCACATGCAAGACATACATCAAGTGTTCTCAAATCCTTAAAGACTCAATCCGATAAGATAACTTCAAAGGGAAAACTCAATTCATCACAAGGAGATAGAGGAGGAGAAATATCATAAGATCCAACTATAATAGCAAAGCTCGCGATACATCAAGATGGTGTGAAATCAAGAACATGAGAGAGAGAGAGAGATCAAACACATATCTACTAGTACATACCCTCAGCCCCGAGGGTGAACTACTCCCTCCTCGTCATGGAAAGCGCCGGGATGATGAAGATGGCCACCGGTGGTGATTCCCCCCTACGGCAGGGGGAAGGAACAGGGTCCCAGTTGATTTTTGGTGTCTACAGAGGCTTGCGACAACAGAACTCCCGATCTAGGTTTCTTTTCGGGGGTTCCTGTATTTATAGGAATTTTTGGCGTCGGTCTCACGTCATGGGGGTCTCCGAGTCACCCACGAGATAGGGGGGCGAGCCCAGGGGGTAGGGCATGCCCTCCACCCTCGTGGATGGCTCGGGACTCCTCTGGCCCAACTCTTTTACTTTGGGGGCTTCTTTTGGTCCATAAAAAATCATCAAAAATTGGCACGTCAATTGCACTCCGTTTGGTATTCCTTTTCTGTAAAACTAAAAAACAAGGAAAAACAGAAACTTGCACTATGCTCTAGGTTAATAGGTTAGTCCCAAAAATCATATAAAATAGCATGTAAATGCATATAAAACATCCAAGATGGATAATATAATAGCATGTAACAATCAAAAAATATAGATACGTTGGAGACGTATCAAGCATCCCCAAGCTTAATTCATGCTCGTCCTCGAGTAGGTAAATGATAAAAACAGAATTTTTGATGTGGAATGCTACCTAACATATTTATCTATGTAATTCTCTTTATTTGGCATGAATGTTCAGATCCGTAAGATTCAAAACAAAAGTTTAATATTGACATAAAAACAATAATATCTCAAGCATACTAACAAAATAATTACGTCTTCTCAAAATAACATGGCTAAAGAAAGTTTATCCCTACAAAATCATATAGTATGGCTATGCTCCATCTTCATCACACAAAATATTCAAATCAAGCACAACCCCGATGACAAGCCAAGCAATTGTTTCATACTTTTGATGTTCTCAAACCTTTTCAACTTTCACGCAATACATGAGCGTGAGCCATGGACATAGCACTATAGGTGGAATAGAAGGTGGTTGTGGAGAAGACAAAAAGGAGATAGTCTCACATCAACTAGGCGTATTAATGGGCTATGGAGATGCCCATCAATATATATCAATGTGAGTGAGTAGGGATTGCCTTGCAACGGATGTACTAGAGCTATAAGTGTATGAAAGATTAAAAAGAAACTAAGTGGGTGTGCATCCAACTTGCTCTTGCTCATGAAGACCTACGGCATTTGAGGAAGCCCATCAGTGGAATATACAAGCCAAGTTCTATAATGAAAAATTCCCACTAGTATATGAAAGTGACAACATAGGAGACTCTCTATCATGAAGATCATGGTGCTACTTTGAAGCACAAGTGTGGTAAAAGGATAGTAGCATTGCCCCTTCTCTCTTTTTCTCTCATTTTTTGTTTTTTTGTTTTTTGGGCCTTCTCTCTTTTTTTGGCCTTTCTCTTTTTTTCCTCACATGGGCCAATGCTCTAATAATGAAGATCATCACACTTTTATTTACTTACAACTCAAGAATTACAACTCGATACTTAGAACAAAATATGACTCTGTATGAATGCCTCCGGCGGAGTACCGGGATGTGCAATGAATCAAGAGTGACATGTATGAAAGAATTATGATCGGTGGCTTTGCCACAAATATAATGTCAACTACATGATCATGCAAAGCAATATGGCAATGATGAAGCGTGTCATAATAAATGAAACGGTGGAAAGTTGCATGGCAATATATCTTGGAATGGCTATGGAAATGACATAATAGGTAGGTATGGTGGCTGTTTTGAGGAAGGTATATGTTGGGCTTATGGTACCGGCAAAAGTTGCGCGGTACTAGAGAGGCTAGCAATGGTGGAAGGATGAGAGTGTGTATAATCCATGGACTCAACATTAGTCATAAAGAACTCACATACTTATTGCAAAAGTCTATTAGCTATCGAAACAAAGTACTATGCGCATGCTCCTAGGGGGATAGATTGGTAGGAAAAGACCATCGCTCGTCCCCGACCGCCACTCATAAGGAAGACAATCAAAAAATATCTCATGCTCCAACTTCGTTACATAACGGTTCACCATGCGTGCATGCTACGGGAACAACAAACTTTAACACAAGTATCTCTCAAATTCATAATTACTCCACTAGCATGACTCTAATATCACCATCTTCATATCTCAAAACAATCATAAAGAATCAAACTTCTCATAGTATTCAATGCAGTTTATATGAAAGTTTTTGTTATATCCCTCTTGGATGCCTATCATATTAGGACTAAATTTATAACCAAAGCAAATTACCATGCTGTTTAAGACTCTAAAAATAATATAAGTGAAGCATGAGAGTTCATCTATTTCTTCAAAATAAAATCACCGTCGTGCTCTAAAAAGATATAATTGAAGCACTAGAGCAAATGACAAACTACTCTGAAAGATGTAAGTGAAGATCAATGAGTAGTTGAATAATTATGTAACTATGTGAAGACTCCTTCTAATAAATAAAATTTCAGATATTAAGTACTTTATTCAAACAGCAAGCAAAACAAAACAAAATGGCATTGCAAGGATAACACATATAATGTAAAGAATCAAAAACTTAGGCTCAACCAAAACTGACCAATAGTTGTTGAAGAAGAAAGGTGGGATGCCAACCCGGGCATCCCCAAGCTTAGATGCTTGATAATTCTTGAAATATTAATTAGCAATGCCTTGGGCATCCCCAATCTTGAGATTTTGTGCCTCCTTAATTCCTCTCATATCATAGTTTCCTGGAATCTTAAAAACTTTATGCACACAAAACTCAACAAGAACTCGTGAGATAAGTTAGTATAAATCAACACAAAACCTTATCATTCTCTACTGTAGAAAATCACTAAAATTATAATTTGACATTGCATACTAAATGCCTCTGCATATTTAATACTCCTATCATCGAATAGAATCATTAAACAAGCAAACATATGAAAACAATGCAATCATAACAGCAATCTTTCTAAACAGGATAGTCTGTAAACAATGCAAGAAGAATCATACTTCTTTAACTCCAAAAATAATGAAAAATTACCACACTGTAAAAATTACCACAAATATTCAAAACATAACATCAAACTTTCTGTTTTCAAAACAACAACATATGGACTTGCAAAATAAGCATGGTAAAGGCTATACTTGACCTTTTTATTGAAGTAAAATATGCAAAATATTACTCTATATAACAGCAAGAAAATCCTAATAGAAGAAAATGACGCTCCAAGCAAAACGCATATCATGTGGTGGATAAAAATATAGCCCCAAGTAAAGTTAACGATGAACGAAGATGAAAGAGGGGATGCCTTTCGGGGCATCCCCAAGCTTAGGCTCTTGGTTGTCCTTGAATATTACATTGGGGTGCCTTGGTCATCCCCAAACTTAGGCTCTTGCCACTCCTTATTCCGTAGTCCATTGAATCTTTACCCAAAACTTGAAAACTTCACAACACAAAACTTAACAGAAAACTCGTAAGCTCCGTTAGTATAAGAAAGCAAACCACCACTTAGGTACTATCAAGACAAGATTCATAATTTTTCTCACATGATGCCTACTGTACCATACCATTTATAAAATTTATATTAAGCAATATAAGCCATAGAAACTAGAAAACAAGCAAACTATGCACCGAAAACAGAATCTGTCAAAAACAGAACAGTCTGTAGTAATCTGTAACTCTCGAATACTTATATAACTCCAAAAATTCTTAAAAATTAGGACAACCTGAGAAATTTATTCATTAATCTTCTGCAAAAAGAATTAGTATTTTATCGTGCTTCTGTTAAAAAAGAGAATTGTTTTCCCGAGTGCAAAAGTTTTTGTTTTTCAACAAGATCAAATCAGCTATCACCGTAAGCTATCCCAAAGGTCTTACTTAGCACATTATTGAAACAAAAGCTATAAAACATGATTACTAAAGTAGCTTAATCATGTGAACACAGCAAAATAGTAGGTATAAATATTGGGTTGTCTCCCAACAAGCCCTTTTCTTTAATGCCTTTCTAGCTAGGCATGATAATTTCAATGATGCTCACATAAAAGATAAGAATTGAAACATAATGGGAGCATCATGAAGCATATGACAAGAACATTTGAGTCTAACCCACTTCCCAAGCATAGGTTTTTTTTTGAGAAAACAACTTATGGGAACAAGAATCAACTAACATAGGAGAGCAAAACAAGCATAGCTTCAAGAATTTCAACACATGGAGAGGAAACTTGATATTATTGCAATTCCTACGAGCATATATTCCTCCCTCATAATAATTTTCAGTAGCATCATGAATGATTTCAACAATATAAACATCACATAAAGCATTTTTTTCATGATCTACAAGCATAGAATTTTTACTACTCTCCACATAAGCAAAATTCTTCTCATTCGGAATAGTGGGAGTATCATAAGAAACTCGAATACTATAAATTGTTTCCACATTAAAAGAGTAATGTTCAGAAAAAGGGTAATCATAATCATGACAAGTTTTGTAAATATAATCGTCACTACTTTTTATAACATAAGTATCATCACAGTAATCATCATAAGTAGCAACGTTGTTCTCATCATAATCAATTGAAACCTCTTCCAACATAGTGGAATCATTACTAAATAAAGTCATGACCTCTACAAATCCACTTTCATATTTATCACAATAAGATTCAACATCTTCCAAAAAAGTGGGATCATTACTTCCTAAAGTTGACACTCTTCCAAACCCACTTTCATCAATATAATCATCATAAATAGGAGGCATGCTATCACCATAATAAATTTGCTCATTAAAACTTGGGAGACTAAAAATATCATCTTCATTAAACATAGCATCCCCAAGCTTGGGACAAACATTAATGGCAGAAAATAAATTCTCAAACATGTCATTCTCATCAAACATAGCATCCCCAAGCTTGGGCCTTTTCATATCATAAGCATAATCACTCTCATCATTAATAGTATGGATAACACCAATAGCATAGCAATTACCATCATCACAATGAGTAATAGGAGCAACATCATTTGGGAGGGATACCTTTTTACCTTTGCTTCTCCGTCTTTTCTTTTTCTTTTTCACATTATGTGTGGGTTTAATCCTCTTTTTGGAGCTCCTTATTAATGATATTGGTTGAATAGAAGGCTCATCCTCGTTACCTTCAAGCACTCACCTCCCCGACAACGGCACTAGAAAAGAGCTTGATGTCTACTACAAAACCTTCTTCTTGTAGACGTTGTTGGGCCTCCAAGTGCAGAGGTTTTTAGGACAGTAGCAAATTTCCCTCAAGTGGATGACCTAAGGTTTATCAATCCGTGGGAGGCGTAGGATGAAGATGGTCTCTCTCAAACAACCCTGCAACCCAATAACAAAGAGTCTCTTGTGTCCCCAACACACCCAATACAATGGTAAATTGTATAGGTGCACTAGTTCGGCGAAGAGATGGTGATACAAGTGCAATATGGATGGTAGATATAGGTTTTTGTAATATGAAAATATAAAAACAGCAAGGTAGCAAGTGGTAAAAGTGAGCATAAATGGTATTGCAATGCTAGGAAACAAGGCGTAGGGTTCATACTTTCACTAGTGCAAGTTCTCTCAACAATAATAACATAATTGGATCGTATAACAATCCCTCAACATGCAACAAAGAGTCACTGCAAAGTCACTAATAGCGGAGAACAAACAAAGAGATTATTGTAGGGTACAAAACCACCTCAAACTTATTCTTTCCGATCAATCCATTGGGCTATTCCTATAAGTGTCACAAACAACACTAGAGTTCGTAATACCACTTTAAGACACAAATCAACCAAAACCCTAATGTCACCTAGATACTCCAATGTCACCTCAAGTATCCGCGGGTATGTTACGATAGTGCATCACACAATCTCAAATTCATCTATTCAACAAACACAAAGAACTTCAAAGAGTGCCCCAAAGTTTCTACCGGAGAGTCAAGACTAAAATGTGTGCCAACCACTATGCATAAGTTCACAAGGTCACAGAACTCGCAAGTTGATCACCAAAACATACATCAAGTGGATCACATGAATATCCCATTATCACCGCAGATAAGCACATGCAAGCCATACATCAAGTGTTCTCAAATCCTTAAAGACTCAATCCGATAAGATAACTTCAAAGGGAAAACTCAATTCATCACAAGGAGATAGAGGGAAAACATCATAAGATCCAACTATAATAGCAAAGCTCGCGATACATCAAGATCGTGCTAGCTCAAGAACACGAGAGAGAGAGAGAGAGAGAGAGAGATCAAACACATAGCTACTGGTACATACCCTCAGCCCCGAGTGTGAAATACTCCCTCCTCGTCACGGAGAGCGTTGGGATGATGAAGATGGCCACCGGTGATGATTCCCCCCTCCGGCAGGGTGCCGGAACAGGGTCCCGATTTTTTTGGTGGCTACAGAGGCTTGCGGCGGCAGAACTCCCGATCTAGGTTTCTTTTCGGGGGTTTCTGTATTTATAGGAATTTTTGGCATCGCTCTCACGTCAGGGGGGTCTCCGAGTCACCCACGAGACAGGGGGCGAGCCCAGGGGTAGGGCGCGTCCTCCACCCTCGTGGATGGCTCGGGACTCTTCTGGCCCAACTCTTTTACTTCGGGGGCTTCTTTTGGTCCATAAAAAATCATCAAAAATTGGCACGTCAATTGGACTCCATTTGGTATTCCTTTTCTGTAAAACTAAAAAACAAGGAAAAAACATAAACTCGCACTAGGCTCTAGGTTAATAGGTTAGTCCCAAAAATCATATAAAATAGCATATAAATGCATATAAAACATCCAATATGGATAATATAATAGCATGGAACAATCAAAAATTATAGATACATTGGAGATGTATCAAGCATCCCCTAGCTTAATTAATTCCTGCTCGTCTTCGAGTAGGTAAATGATAAAAACAGAATTTTTGATGTGGAATGCTACCTAATATATTTATCTTTGTAATTCTCTTTATTGTGGCATGAATGTTCAGATCCGTAAGATTAAAAAAAAGTTTAATATTGACATAAAAACAATAATATTTCAAGCATACTAAAAAATAATTATGTCTTCTCAAAATAACATGGCCAAAGAAAGTTTATCCCTGCAAAATCATATAGTCTGGCTATGCTCCATCTTCATCACACAAAATATTCAAATCATGGACAACCCCGATGACAAGCCAATGAATTGTTTCAGACTTTTGATGTTCTCAAACCTTTTCAACTTTTGTGCAATACATGAGCGTGGAGATAGTCTCACATCAACTAGGCGTATCAATGGGCTATGGAGATGCCCATCAATAGATATCAATGTGAGTGAGTAGGGATTGCCTTGCAATGGATGCACTAAAGCTATAAGTGTATGAAAGCTCAAAAAGAAACTAAGTGGGTGTGCATCCAACTTGCTTGCTTATAAGACCTAGGGCATTTGAGAAAGCCCATCGTTGGAATATACAAGCCAAGTTCTATAATGAAAAATTCCCAGTAGTGTATGAAAGTGACAACATAGGAGACTCTCTATCATGAAGATTATGGTGCTACTTTGAAGCACAAGTGTGGTAAAAGGATAGTAGCATTGCCCCTTCTCTCTTTTTCTCTCATTTTTTGTTTTTTTGTTTTTTGGGCCTTCTCTCTTTTTTTGGCCTTTCTCTTTTTTTCCTCACATGGGCCAATGCTCTAATAATGAAGATCATCACACTTTTATTTACTTACAACTCAAGAATTACAACTCGATACTTAGAACAAATATGACTCTATATGAATGCCTCCGGCGGAGTACCGGGATGTGCAATGAATCAAGAGTGACATGTATGAAAGAATTATGATCGGTGGCTTTGCCACAAATATAATGTCAACTACATGATCATGCAAAGCAATATGACAATGATGAAGCATGTCATAATAAATGAAACGGTGGAAAGTTGCATGGCAATATATCTCGGAATGGCTATGGAAATGACATAATAGGTAGGTATGGTGGCTGTTTTGAGGAAGGTATATGTTGGGCTTATGGTACCGGCAAAAGTTGCGCGGTACTAGAGAGGCTAGCAATGGTGGAAGGATGAGAGTGTGTATAATCCATGGACTCAACATTAGTCATAAAGAACTCACATACTTATTGCAAAAGTCTATTAGCTATCGAAACAAAGTACTATGCGCATGCTCCTAGGGGGATAGATTGGTAGGAAAAGACCATTGCTCGTCCCCGACCGCCACTCATAAGGAAGACAATCAAAAAATATCTCATGCTCCAACTTCGTTACATAATGGTTCACCATACGTGCATGCTACGGGAATAAAAAACTTTAACACAAGTATCTCTCAAATTCACAATTACTCCACTAGCATGACTCTAATATCCACCTCTTCATATCTCAAAACAATCATAAAGAGTCAAACTTCTCATAGTATTCAATGCTCTTTATATGAAAGTTTTTGTTATATCCCTCTTGGATGCCTATCATATTAGGACTAAATTTATAACCAAAGCAAATTACCATGTTGTTTAAGACTCTCAAAATAATATAAGTGAAGCATGAGAGTTCATCTATTTCTTCAAAATAAAACCATCGTCGTTCTCTAAAAAGATATAAGTTCAGCACTAGAGCAAATGACAAACTACTCTGAAAGATGTAAGTGAAGATCAATGAGTAGTTGAATAATTATGTAACTATGTGAAGACTCCTTATAAATAAAATTTCAGATATTAAGTACTTTATTCAAACAGCAAGCAAAACAAAACAAAATGGCATTGCAAGGATAACACATATAATGTAAAGAAGCAAAAACTTAGGCTCAACCAAAACTGACCGATAGTTGTTGAAGAAGAAAGGTGGGATGCCAACCGGGCCATCCCCAAGCTTATGGTAGCGATCCGACCTCAAACGGTCAAATCTTGGTGCATAAGTGTTATCCCTGGATCGGTAATGCTGACACACACAGTACTTGAAGGATTTATAACAGAGTTCAATCACACACTTATTACATCGAATATCTCAAAAGAGAGTACTTATTACAATAATTTGGCTGAAGGCCATCTAATGAAGATAACAGCAAACGGCTTCGAAGGTAAATGAGTCCATCAACTCCAATGGCATAGCTGAGTGCAAGACAATGACCTAGCGCACCTTACTCCTCATCTGAAAAGTCTGCAACATAATACATTGCAGCCCGAAACAGGTCAACACGTGGAATATGCTGGCAAAATAACAGTGTAGAGCAATGAACAAGTAGCAGCTATAACTATATGCATATTTGGCTGGTGGAGGCTCTATGGTTATTTTTGCAGAAAGCTAGTTTTTTCCTACAACAAAGGAAATATTTATTTAACTACAAGTTTGTACAAAACATTGAGAATGGTAACCCCATCTCAATGCCAAAAGTAATAATCATTAACTCAACAAATTAATTAAGTAAAGTGATGAGATCAACAAAATAATTCAAGCACCAGATACTCAAAATGTCCTTATCCGGGGACACGGCTAACCATGATTAGTTTGTACACTCTACAGATGTTTGCACATTTTCCCCACAAGACTCGACCTCCTCCGTAGGATTTCTCACACTATATGGTGTTTGAGAAACGGATGACCGAGACACAGTCTTTCAGAAGCATTAGCCCTTTCGACGGGTAAACCACACCACCTACAATCCCCTACATATGCTAGTTTACCACTAAAAGAGGTCACGCAACATACTCAACTATGCTAGAGACCATAATGGCTTGTGGATGCACACGGAAGTTTCTAGCATTAATAATTTTATGACCCCTTTGAGCCTGGGTGGTGGACCATAGGATGATCACACGGATTCCATGGGATCTCCTTAGACATCAGTGGATTACCCCAAGTGCCCACAAACAATCCACCCAGTTGTGTGTTAAAGTAGCCACCTTAAATAAACCCTTAGTTCATAGTAATGCTCACAACTGTCATGAATCACTCAAACCAAACCACGTCTATGAGCATAGCATAGCAGTATAAGCATAACGTAGAAGTAACTCCCAGGGTTTAATTGAAAAGGGCAATAGGTACTACCTCGACAACTACTTCCCAAAACCCACATGTTAAATAGTTCCTACTCATGCAATGTTTGAGGGTTTGAAACTAATACATAAAAACTGGGTAATAAAGGGGTATGATCAAAGTGTTACTTGCCTTGCTGACGATCTGAAAACCCTAGTGACTCGTAGTAGCACGCTTCGCGCTCTGGAAACTCTATCGCAAACAAATAGTATCATACATAAGCACTCAAGCAATATATGCAAGCCTAAAACTCAAGAGAAAAGATCCAAATCGAAAGTACAAGAGAAGAGCTTCGATTTGCAAAAATAATCAATAAAATCGGAGCTACGAAACTCAAAATGTGGTCAAAAGAAATTCAAATTCAAATCTACTTGTAACCAAATTTTAAATTGTCAAAATCATGTTCAAGTTGGTTAACTGGAAAGAGGGGTCCGAGACGAAGATTTTGGCGTTGGTTTCACTGGATTTGGACAAGCGAGCAAAATGTTGCGAGCGTTTGAAGATCAGGGGCTAATCTGCGATAAGAATAATCACGGATAGGTCCCTGGCCGAAAATAAAAACAAAAGAAAAAGACTATCGAACGAATGTTCGCTATCACAGACAAATGGGCTAATACGTTCGCTAACAGTGGCGTTCGAGTGAACGCTCGCTAATTAGCGAAACCTAAAAAAACTAAACCGATCTAACGAAAAAAACCGGGGCAACAGTTTTGTCGGTTTTACCGATTCAACAAAAAAATGGCGGTGGCGAGATTTGTCGAGATCCGGCGGCGGCGGGCAACGGCGGGGCAGGGCGGCGTCGCGGGCGGCGGCGGCAGAAGCGGCGACGGTGCGGGCTTGTGGCGGCGGCGGTGGTTGCGGGCGGCGGGGTGAGGTGGAGAGGAGGCGGCGGGGTCGAGGCTTTAAAGGGGCGGGGCGGCGTCGCAGCTTGGAGGAGGGGGCGGCGTGAGCGAGAGTCCGGATCGGACTCTCCTCGACGTCCGTGCGGCGCACGGCGGGAGGAAGGCGGCGGCGACGCGGGCTTCGGTCCGGCTCGGCTGGGCCTTTGGCCCAGTCGGGCGGAGAACTTTTTTTAAAACAAAATTCCGCCGAATAAAAATCCTAATAAATATAAAAAAATTCTAAAAAATGCGAAAAGCAATTTTCACCGTCTAAATAAAATATTTAGAACAAAGTGAACATTCTCTGGCCTAAAATGCAATTTTCAAAAATGCATATTTTTTCTAATTCAAATAAAACCCAAATAAAATATTTATTTGATTTTAAAAAATTTCCTCTCTTTTTGAAGAAGTCGTATTATCTACACTCTTTTAATTTAAATTTTGGAAATAATTGGAGAGAAAAATATTAAAACCAAATTGATCCCTTTTTCAAATTTGAGAAAAAAATCAAATATGAAAGTGAATGAAATCCCCAACCCTCTCCTTGGGTCCTTGAGTTATTTAGGATTTCTAGGATCACAATCAAAATGCAAATAAAATTTGGTATGCATATGATGACCTATGTATAACATCAAAATTGAAAATTGGGATGTTACACTTAGATGCTTGAGACTTCTTGAAATATTAATTAGCGATGCCTTGGGCATCCCCAAGCTTGAGCTTTTGTGTCCTTAATTCCTCTCATATCATAGTTTCCTGAAATCTTAAAAACTTCATGCACACAGAACCCAACAAGAACTCGTGAGATAAGTTAGTATAAATCAACGCAAAACCTTATCATTCTCGACTGTAGAAAATCACTAAAACTATAATTTGACATTGCATACTAAATGCCTATGCATATTTAATACTCCTATCATCAAATAGAATCATTAAACAAGCAAACATATGCAAACAATGCAATCATAACAGCAATCTGTCTAAACAGGATAGTCTATAAAGAATGCAAGAAGAATCATACTTCTTTAACTCCAAAAATTATGAAAAACTACCACACTATAGATAATTTGTTGTTACTCATTGTGTAAAAATTTCAAGATTTGATCATGTTCTGACTATTCACAATTATTCAAAACATAACAACAAACTTTCTATTTTTAAAACAGCAACATATGGACTTGCAAAATAAGCATGGTAAAGGCTATACTTGACCTTTTTATTGAAGTAAAAGATGCAAAATATTACTCTAAATAACAGCAAGAAAATCCTAATAAAATAAAATGACGCTCGAAGCAAAACACATATCATGTGGTGAATAAAAATATAGCCCCAAGTAAAGTTACCGATGAACAAAGACGAAAGAGGGGATGCCTTCCGGGGCATCCCCAAGCTTAGGCTCTTGGTTGTCCTTGAATATTACCTTGGGGTGCCTTGGGCATCCCCAAGCTTAGGCTCTTGCCACTCCTTATTCCGTAGTCCATCGAATCTTTACCCAAAACTTGAAAACTTCACAACACAAAACTTAACAGAAAACTCATAAGCTCCGTTAGTATAAGAAAGCAAATCACCACTTAGGTACTGTCAAGACAAGATTCATAATTTTTCTCACATGATTCCTACTGTACCATACCATTTCTACAATTTATGTTAAGCAATATAAGCCATGGAAACTAGAAAACAAACAAACTATGCATCGAAATCAGAATCTGTCAAAAACGGAACAGTATGTAGTAATTTGTAACTCTCGAATACTTACATAACTCCAAAAATTCTGAAAAATTAGGAAAACCTGAGCAATATTTTCGTTAATCTTATGAAAAAAGAATCAGTATTTTATCACGCTTATTTTAAAAATGAGAATTGTTTTCCTGAGTGCAAATGTTTCTGTTTTTCAGCAAGATCAAATCAACTATCACCGTAAGCTATCCTAAAGGTCTTACTTGGCACTTTATTGAAAAAAAGCTATAAAACATGATTACTACAGTAGCTTAATCATGTGAACACACCAAAATAGTAGGTATAAATATTGGGTTGTCTCCCAACAAGCGCTTTTCTTTAATGCCTTTCTAGCTAGGCATGATAATTTCAATGATGCTCACATAAAAGATAAGAATTGAAACATAACGGGAGCATCGTGAAGCATATGACAAGCACATTTAAGTCTAACCCACTTCCTAAGCATAGGGGTTTTGTGAGCAAACAACTTATGGGAACAAGAATCAACTAGCATAGGAAAGCAAAACAAGCATAGCTTCAAGATTTTCAACACATAGAGAGGAAACTTGATATTATTGCAATTCCTACAAGCATATATTCCTCCCTAATAATAATTTTCAGTAGCATCATGAATGAATTCAACAATATAACCATCACATAAAGCATTCTTTTCATGATCTACAAACATAGAATTTTTACTACTCTCCACATAAGCAAAATTCTTCTCATTCGGAATAGTGGGAGTATCATAAGAAACTCGGATACTATAAATTGTTTCCACATTAAAAGAGTAATGTTCGGAAAAAGGGCAATCATAATCATGACAAGTTTTGTAAATATAATCATCACAACTTTTTATAACAGAAGTATCATCACAGTAATCATCATAAGTAGCAACTTTGTTCTCATCATAATCAATTGAAACCTCTTCCAACATAGTGGAATCATTACTAAATAAAGTCATGACCTCTCGAAATCCACTTTTATAATTATCACAATAAGATTCAACATCTTCCAAAATAGTGGTATCATTACTTCCTAAAGTTGACACTCTTCCAAACCCACTTTCATCAATATAATCATCATAAATAGGAGGCATGCTATCATCATAATAAATTTGCTCATCAAAACTTGGGAGACTAAAAGTGGCATCTTCATTAAACATAGCATCCCCAAGCTTGGGACAAACATTAATTACAGCAAGTAAATTCTCAAACATGTCATTCTCATCAAACATAGCATCCCCAAGCTTGGGCCTTTTCATATCATAAGCATAATCACTCTCATCATTAATAGTATGGATAGCACCAATAGCATAGCAATTATCATCATCACACTAAGTAATAGGACCAACATCATCTGGGAGGGATACATTTTTACCTTTTCTTCTCCGTCTTTTCCTTTTCTTCTTCACATAATGTGTGGGTTTAATCCTCTTTTTGGAGCTCCTTATTAATGAGATTGGTTGAATAGAAGGCTCCTCCTCGTTACCTTCAAGCACTCACCTCCCCGGCAACGGTGCCAGAAAATAGCTTGATGTCTACTACACAACCTTCTTCTTGTAGACGTTGTTGGGACTCCAAGTGCAGAGGTTTGTAGGGCAGTAGCAAATTTCCCTCAAGTGGATGACCTAAGGTTTATCAATCCGTGGGAGGCATAGGATGAATATGGTCTCTCTCGAACAACCCTGCAACCCAATAACAAAGAGTCTCTTGTGTCCCAAACACACTCAATACAATGGTAAATTGTATAGGTGTACTAGTTCGGCGAAGAGATCGTGATACAAGTGCAATATGGATGGTAGATATAGGTTTTTGTAATCTGAAAATATAAAAAAGCAAGGTAGCAAGTGGTAAAAGTGAGCGTAAACGGTATTGCAATGCTAGGAACCAAGGCCTAGGGTTCATAATTTCACTAGTGCAAGTTCTCTCAACAATAATAACATAATTGGATCACATAACAATCCCTCAACATGCAACAAAGAGTCACTCCAAAGTCACTAATAGAGGAGAACAAACAAACAGATTATTGTAGGGTACGAAACCACCTCAAAGTTATTCTTTCCGATCAATCCATTGGGCTATTCCAATAAGTGTCACAAACAGCCCTAGAGTTCGTAGTAAAATAACACCTTAAGGCACAAATCAACCAAAACCCTAATGTCACCTAGATACTCCAATGTCACCACAAGTATCCGCAGGTATGATTATACGATATGCACCACACAATCTCAGATTCATCTATTCAACCAACACAAAGAACTTCAAAGAGCGCCCCAAAGTTTCTACCAGAGAGTCAAGAAGAAAATGTGTGCCAACCCCTATGCATAAGTTCACAAGGTCATAGAACTCGCAAGTTAGTCACCAAAACATACATCAAGTGGATCACGTGAATATCCCATTGTCACCACAGATAAGCACATGGAAGACATACATCAAGTGTTCTGAAATTCTGAAAGACTCAATCCGATAAGATAACTTCAAAGGGAAAACTCAACTCATCACAAGGAGATAGAGGGGGAGAAACATCATAAGATCCAACTATAATAGCAAAGCTCGTGATACATCAAGATCGTGCCAAATCAAGAACATGAGAGAGAGAGAGAGAGATCAAACACATAGCTACTGGTACATACCCTCATCCCCGAGGCTGAACTACTCCCTCCTCGTCATGGAGAGCGCCGAGATGATGAAGATGGCCCGATTGGTTTTTGGTGGCTACAAAGGCTTGCGACGGCGGAACTCCCGATCTAGGTTTCTTTTCGGGGGTTTGTGTATTTATAGGTATTTTTGGCGTCGGTCTCACGTCAGGGGGGTCTCCAAGTCACCCATGAGATTGGGGGCGAGCCCGGGGGGTAGGGCGCGCCCTCCACCCTCGTAGATGGCTCGGGACTCTTCTGGCCCAACTCTTTTACTTCTGGGGCTTCTTTTGGTCCATAAAAAATCATCAAAATTGGCATGTCAATTGGACTCCATTTCGCATTCCTTTTCTATAAAACTCGAAAACAAGGAAAAAAATAGAAACTGGCACTGCGCTCTAGGTTAATAGGTTAGTCCCAAAAATCATATAAAATAACATATAAATGCACATAAAACATCCAATATGGATAATATAATAGCATGGAACAATAAAAAATTATAGATACATTGGAGACATATCAATTATAAAGATGCTCTACAGGTGTCTCCGATGGTGATTGTTGAATTGGCATAGATCGAGATTTGAATTTCCCACTCAGTGTATCGGAGAGGTATCTCTGGGCCCTCTTGGTAATGCACATCACTATTAGCCTTGCAAACAATGTGAATAATGAGTTAGTTGCGGGATGATGCATTACGGAACGAGTAAAGAGACTTGCCAGTAACGAGATTGAACTAGGTATGAGGATATCGACGATCGAATCTCGGGTAAGTAACATACCGATGACAATGGGAACATCGTATGTTGCTATGCGGTTTGACCGATAAAGATCTTCGTAGAATATGTAGGAACCAATATGATCATCTAGGTTCCGCTATTGGTTATTGACCGGAGATGTGTCTCGGTCATGTCTACATAGTTCTCGAACCCGTAGGGTCCGCACGCTTAACATTCGATGACGATTTGTATTATGAGTTTATGTGATTTTATGACCGAAGGTTGCTCGGAGTCCCGGATAAGATCACAGACATGACGAGGAGTCTAGAAATGGCCGAGACATAAAGATTCATATATTGGATGGTTACATTCGGAAAACGGAATGGTCCAGGTCATTTCAGATGAGTTACGGAGTACCAGGGGTTACCGAACCCCCCCCCCCCCGGGGAAGTTATTGGGCCTCATGGGCCTAATGGTGGAAGAGAGGAGGCAGGCCAAGAAGTGGCGCCCCCCTAGCCCAAACCAAATTGGACTAGGGCTAGGGGGCGGTCCCCCTTTCCTTCTCTTCTCCTACTCCTTCCCCCCTTCTCCTTGTGGAAGTAGGACAGGGGGCGAATCCTACTTGGAGTAGGACTCCCCCCTTGGGTGCGCCACCCTTGGCTGGCCTCCTCCTCCCTCCCCCCTTTATATACGTGGGAGGGGGGCACCCCATAGACACACAAGTTGATCTTTTAGCCGTGTGTGGTGCCCCCTCCACAGTTTCACACCTCGATCATATCATCATAGTGCTTAGGCGAAGCCCAGCGCCGGCAACTTCATCATCACCGTCACCACGCCGTCGTGCCGATGAAACTCTCCCTCGACCTCAACTGGATCAAGAGTTCGAGGGACTTCACTGAGCTGAACGTGTACAGATCGCGGAGGTAGCGTGCGTTCAGTACTTGATCGGTTGGATCGCGAAGACGTTCGACTACATCAACCGTGTTACTAAATGCTTCTGCTTTCGGTCTACGAGGGTACATAGACACACTCTTCTCTCTCGTTGCTATGCATCTCCTAGATAGATCTTGCGTGATCGTAGGTAAAATTTTGAAATACTGTGTTCCCAACACCTTGCTACTTCTTAAGCTTGCGTTGGTTTTTCCCTTGAAGAGGAAAGGGTGATGCATCAAAGTAAAGATAAGTATTTCCCTCAGTTTGAGAACCAAGGTATCAATCCAGTAGGAGACAACACACAAATCACCTAATACCTACACAAACAATCAAACAACTTGCACCCAACGCGATAAAGGGGTTGTCAATCCCTTCACAGTTACTTGCAAAAGTGAGATCTGATAGAGATAGATGAAACTAAACAAAAAGGTAAAATAAGTATTCTTGGAATTTTTGGTTTATAGATCAGAAAGTAAAAGATTGCGAAATAGTAGATTGGAAACTAATATTGTAGATCGCAAACTTGTATGATGGAAAATAGACCCGGGGCCATAGGTTTCAATAGAGGCTTCTCTCAAGATAGCAAATAATATGTGGGTGAACAAATTACTGTCGAGCAATTGATAGGAAAGCTCAAAGTTATGATGATATCTAAGGCAATGATTATGAAATATAGGCATCACGTCCGTGTCAAGTAGACCGAAACGATTATGCATCTACTACTATTACTCCACACATTGATCGAATCCTCCCGCATCTAGAGTATTAAGTTCATGAAGAACAGAGTAACACATTAAGTGAGATGACATGATGTAGAGGAATTGACTCAAGCAATATGATGAAAACCCCATCTTTTTATCCTCGATGGCAACAATGCAATACATGCCTTGATGCCCCTACTGTCACTGGGAAAGGACATCTCAAGATTGAACCCAAAGCTAAGCACTTCTCCCTTTGCAAGAAAAACCAATCTAGTTGGCCAAACTAAACCGATAGTTCGAAGAGAATTACAAAGATATCAAATCATGCATATAAGAATTCAGAGAAGATTCAAATAATATTCATAGATAAGCTGATCATAAATCCACAATTCATCGGATCTTGACAAACACACCGCAAACGAATATTACATCGGATAGATCTCCAAGAACATCGAGGAGAACATGGTATTAAGAATCAAAGAGAGAGAGAGAGAAGAAGCCATCTAGATACTAGCTATGGACCCGTAGGTCTGAGGTAAACTACTCATGCTTCATCGGAAGGGCAATAGAGTTGATGTAGAAGCCCTCCGTGATCGAATCCCCCTCTGGTATGGTGCCGGAAAAGTCCCCTAGATGGGATCTCATGGGTACAGATGGTTGCGGCGTTGGAAAAGTGTTTTCGTGGATGCCTTTGGTGGTTTGGGAATATATGTGAATATATAGGACAAAGAATTAGGTCAGGGGAGTCACGGGGGGCCGACAAGGCACGGGGCGCACCCTCTCCCCTTATGGCTGCCTCGTGGTCTTCCGACTTGATATCCAAGTCTCCTAGGTGTCTTCTGGTCCAAGAAAAATCATCGTGAAAGTTTTATTCCGCTTGGACTCCGTTTGGTATTCCTTCTCCGCGAAGCTAAAAAAACAAGGAAAAACCAGAAACTGGCACTGGGCTCTAGGTTAATAGGTTAGTCCCAAAAACAATATAAAATAGCACATTAATGCATATAAAACATCCAAAACAGATAATATAATAGCATGGAACAATCAAAAATTATAGATACATTGGAGACGTATCAAGCATCCCCAAGCTTAATTCATGTTCGTCATTGAGTAGGTAAATGATAAAAACAGAATTTTTGATGTGGAATGCTACCTAACATATTTATCCATGTAATTTTTCTTTGTTGTGGCATGAATGTTCAGATCCATAAGATTCAAAACAAAAGTTTAATATTGACAAAAAAAACAATAATACTTCAAGCATGCTAACAAGGCAATTATGTTTTCTCAAAATAACATGGCCAAAGAAAGCTTATCCCTGCAAAATCATATAGTCTGGCTATGCTCCATCTTCATCACACAAAATATTCAAATCATGCAGAACCCCGATGACAAGCCAAGCAATTGTTTCATACTTTTGGTGTTCTCAAACTTTTTCAACTTTCACGCAATACATGAGCGTGAGCCATGGACATATCACTATAGGTGGAACAGAATATGGTGGTTGTGGAGAAACAAAAAGAGGATGATAGTCTCACATCAACTAGGCGTATCAACGGGCTATGGAGATGCCCATCAGTAGATATCAATGTGAGTGAGTAGGGATTGCCATGCAACAGATGCACTAGAGCTTTAAGTGTATGAAAGCTCAAAAAGAAAACTAAGTGGGTGTTTATCCAACTTGCTTCCTCATGAAGACCTAGAGAAATTTGAGGAAACCCATCTTTGGAATATACAAACCAAGTTCTATAATTAAAAATTCCCACTAGCATATGAAAGTGACAACATAGGATACTCGCTATCATGAAGATCACGGTGCTACTTTGAAGCACAAGTGTGGAAAAAGGATAGTAACGTTGCCCTTCTCTCTTTTTCTCTCATTTTTTTGCTTCTTTGGCCTTTTTTTTGTTGGCTTGTTTGGCCACTTTTATTTTTTCCTCACATGGGACAATGCTCTAATAATGAAGATCACCACACTTTATTTACTTACAACTCAAAAATTACAACTCGATACTAGAACAAAAGATGACTCTATATGAATGCCTCCGGCGTTGTACCGGGATGTGCAATGACTCAAGGGCGACATGTATAAAAATGATGAAAGGTGGCTTTGCCACAAATATGATGTCAAGTACATGATCATGCAAAGCAATATGACAATGATGGAACGTGTCATAATAAACGGAATGGTAGAAAGTTCCATGGCAATATATCTCGGAATGGCTATGGAAATTCCATAATATGTAGGTATGGTAGCTATTTTGAGGAAGGTATATGGTACCGTCAAAAGTTGCGCGACACTAGAGAGGCTAGCAATGGTGGAAGGGTGAGAGTGTGTATAATCCATGGACTCAACATTAGTTACAAAGAACTCACATACTTATTGCAAAAATCTATAGTCATCGAAACAACGTACTACGCACATGCTCCTAGGGGGATAGATTGGTAGGAATAGACCATCTCTCCTCCCCGACCGCCACTCATAAGGAAGACAATCAAAAAATATCTCATGCTCCAACTTTGTTACATAACAGTTCACCATACGTGCATGTTAAGGGACTCACAAACCTTAACACAAGTATTTGTCACATTCACAGTTACTCACTAGCATGACTCTAATATCACCATCTCTATATCTCAAAACAATCATAAGGAATCAAACTTCTCATAGTATTCAATGCACTTTATATGAAAGTTTTTATTATATCCCTCTTGGATGCCTATCATATTAGGACTAAATTTATAGCCAAAGAAAATTACCATGCTATTTAAACACTCTCAAAATAATATAAGTGAAGGATGAGAGTTCAACAATTTCTACAAAATAAATCCACCGCCGTGCTCTAAAAACATATAAGTGAAGCACTAGAGCAAAATTACCTAGCTCAAAAGATATAAGTGAAGCACATAGAGTATTCTAATAGATCACAATTCATGCGTGTCCCTCTTAAAAGGTGTGTAAATCAAGGGTGATTGTGTCAAACTAAAAAGCAAAGACTCAAATCATACAATACGCTCCAAGCAAAACACATATCATGTGGTGAATAAAAATATAGCCTCAAGTAAAGTTACCGATAGACGAAGAAGAAAGAGAGGATGCCTTCCGGTGCATCCCCAAGCTTAGGCTCTTGGTTGTCCTTGAATATTACCTTGGGGTGACTTGGGAATCCCCAATCTTAGGCTCTTGCCACTCCTTGTTCCATAGTCCATCAAATCCTTACCCAAAACTTGAAAACTTCACAACACAAAACTCAACAGAAAATCTCATAAGCTCTGTTAGTATAAGAAAATAAATCACCACTTTTGGTACTGTTGTGAAATCATTATTTATTTATATTGGTGTAATATCTACTATATTCCAACATTATGGTTCATACCCCCCCCCCCCGATACTACCCATAGATTCATCAAAATAAGCAAACAACACAGAAAATAGAATCTGTCAAAATCATAACAGTCTGTAGTAATCTATAACTCTCTATTACTTCTGTAACTCCAAAAATTCTAAAAAATCAGGACAACCTGGGGCATTTGTTTATTTATCTTCTTCAGAAATAATCAGTATTTTATCATGCTTTTGTTAAAAATGAGAATTGTTTTCCTGAGCACAAAAGTTTCTGTTTTTCAGCAAGATCAAATCAACTTTCACCGTAAGCCATCTAAAGGTCTTACTTGGCACAAACACTAACTAAAACACAAAACCACATCTAACCAGAGGCTAGCTGAATTATTTATTGCAAAACAGAAGCACAAGGCAAAAAACAAAAATAAAATTGGGTTGCCTCCCAACAAGCGCTATTGTTTAACGCCCTTAGCTAGGCATAGAAACACAAATAGATCTAGGTATTGTCATCTTTGGTATGCAATCCATAAGTAGCTGTCATAATAGATTCATATGGCAATTTAATTTTATTTCTTGGAAAGAGTTCCATGCCCTTCCTTAATGAAAATTGAAATCTAAAGTTTCCTTCTTTCATATCAATAATTGCACCAATCGTTCTAAGGAAAGGTCTACCAAGAATAATAGGACATGTAGGATTGCAATCTATATCAAGAAAAATGAAATCTACGGACACATAATTCCTATTTGCAATAATTATAACATCATTAATTTTTCCCATAGGTTTCTTAATATTGGAATCCGCAAGATGCAAATTTAAAGAACAATCATCAAATTCACGGAAACCTAACACATCACATAAAGTTTTTGGAATCATGGAAACGCTAGCACCCAAGTCACACAAAGCATGGCACTCATAATATTTAATCTTAATCTTAGTAGGTTCCCACTCATCATAAAATTTTCTAGGGATAGAAACTTCCAATTCAAGCTTTTCTTCAAAAGATTGCATCATAGCATCCACGATATGTTTAGTAAAATCTTTGTTTTGATTATAAGCATGAGGAGAATTCGACATGGTATTGCAACAAGGAAATATAATCTATTAAAGAACAATTATCGTAATTAAATTCCTTGAAATCCAAAAGAGTGGGTTCATTGCTACTTAAAGTTTTGACCTCTCTAATCCCATTTTTATCAATTTTTGCATCAAGATCTAAAAACTTTGAATCATTGGGACGCCTTTTAACTAAAGTTGACTCATCTCCAGTCCCATCTTTATGAAGATTTATATTGGAAAACAGAGATTCAATAGGAGTCACATCAATCACTTTAAGATCTTCATCATTATTTAAATCCTCCAGTTTAGCGGCCATCTTATTTACTAAGGTAGCTTGTTTATCAGAAATTTGGCCTACTAAATTTTCAAGATGAGCAAACTGAGCTTTCAAACCACAAAATTCTTTGGACATATCATCGAGCTCTTTATTCATGTACTCCATAAAACATTTCTGATCCTTAAGCTCGTTTCTAAAGAAACCATTATGCTCAAATTTTAAATACATGAAGCTCCTAGCATTATTTTCAATTTCTTCCAACCTCCTAAAGTGAGGATCAACGTTCTTTGGTTGAGCCATAAAGGCAGGCAGACACACCAACACACGAGCACACAAAAAGCAAACGAAGAAGACGAACGGAATAGGGACGAAGAAAAGGCAATTTTTAAAAAAAAATTGTTTAGAAGTGTGGGATAGGAAAATGAGAGGCAAATGGCGAATAATGTAATGCAGGAGATGAGAGTTCATGATGGGTACTTGATATGTCTTGACTTGGCGTAGATCTCCCCGGCAACGGCGCCAGAAATTCTTCCTGCTACTTTTTGAGCTTGCGTTGGTTTTTCCCTTGAAGAGGAAAGGGTGATGCAACAAAGTAGATATAAGTATTTCCCTCAGTTTGAGAACCAATGTATCAATCTAGTAGGAGACAATGCACAAATCACCTAATACCTACACAAACAATCAAAAAACTTGCACCCAACGCGATAAAGGGGTTGTCAATCCCTTCACGGTTACTTGCAAATTAAAAGTGAGATCTAATAGAGATAGATGAAACTAAACAAAAGGTAAAATAAATATTTTTGGTATTTTTGGTTTATAGATCAGAAAGTAAAAGATTGCAAAATAGTAGATTGGAAACTAATATTGTAGATCAGAAACTTGTATGATGGAAAATAGACCCCGGGGCCATAGGTTTCACTAGAGGCTTCTCTCAAGATAGCAAATAATACGGTGGGTGAACAAATTACTGTCGAGTAATTGATAGAAAAGCGCAAAGTTATGACGATATCGAAGGCAATGATTATGAAATATAGGCATCACGTCCGTGTCAAGTAGACCGAAACGATTTTGCATCTACTACTATTACTCCACACATCGACCGACTCCTGTCTGCATCTAGAGTATTAAGTTCATGAAGAAATAGAGTAACACATTAAGTAAGATGACATGATGTAGAGGAATTGACTCAAGCAATATGATGAAAACCCCATCTTTTTATCCTCAATGGCAACAATACGATACGTCCCTTTCTACCCCTACTGTCACTGGGAAAGGACACCGCAAGATTGAACCCAAAGCTAAGCACTTCTCCCATTGCAAGAATAACCAATCTAGTTGGCAAAACTAAACCGATAGTTCGAAGAGAATTACAAAGATATCAAATCATGCATATAAGAATTCAGAGAAGATTCAAATAATATTCATAGATAAGCTTATAATAAACCCACGATTCATCGGATCTCGACAAACACACCACAAAATAATATTACATCGGATAGATCTGCAAGAACATCGAGGAGAACATGGTATTGAGAATCAAATAGAGAGAGAGAGAAGAAGCCATCTAGCTACTAGCTATGGACCCCTAGGTTTGAGGTAAACTATTCACGCTACATCGGAAGGGCAATAGAGTTTATGTGGAAACCCTCTGTGATCGAATCCCCCTTCTGCAGGGTGCCGGAAAAGGCCCCTAGATGGGATCTCATGGGTACAGAAGGTTGCGGCATTGGAAACGTGTTTTTGTGGATGCCTCTGGTGGTTTGGGAATATATGTGAATATATAGTATGAAGAATTAGGTCAGGGGAGTCACAGGGGGCACAAGGCAGGGGGCGCACCCTACACCCCTAGGCGCGCCTGAGCATCCATGTTTCTCTATAGGTTATTGACCGGAGATGTGTCTTGGTCATGTCTACATAGTTCTCGAACCCGTAGGGTCCGCATGCTTAACGTTCGATGACGATTTGTATTATGAGTTATGTGTTTTGATGACCGAAGTTTGTTCAGAGTCTCGGATGAGATCACGGACATGACGAGGAGTCTCGAAATGGCCGAGACATAAAGATTGATATATTGGAAGGTTATGTTTGGACACTGGAATGGTTTCGGAAAGGTTCAGACATTTTCCGGAGTACCGGGGCATTACCGGAACCCCCCAGAGTTAATGGGCCTTAATGGGCCCTAGTGGAGAGAGGAGGCGACGGCCAGGTGGGGGCGCGCGCCCCCCAAGACCAAACCGAATTGGACTATGGTTGGGGGTGGCCCCCCTTTCCTTCTTCTCCTCCTTCTCTTTCCCCTTCCCCCTTCTGCGAAAAGGAAAGGAGGGGTGACGGTGTCCTGGACTAGGGGGTACTCACCACGTCATCTCCCAATCAGTTGGATTGGGCCGAGGACCCCCATGGCCGTATGCTCATGGGCCAGTTCGGACAGCCGATGTATACACGAGGAAGATTCCACAAGACTTGGTGATCAAGGCAAGGACTCCTCTCCACCGGTGTATTCGACTAGGACTCTTGTTATCCTAGGCCTCTGGTACATTATATAAGCCGAGGCCAGGCTAGTGGGTAGATTATTATGACATTACTCATCATACCTGTAGGGTTTAGACCACAACATACGATCTCGAGGTAGATCAACTCTTGTAACCCCTATACTCATCAAAGTCAATCAAGCAGGAAGTAGGGTATTACCTCCATCAAGAGGGCCCGAACCTGGGTAAACATCGTGTCCCATCTCTCCTGTTACCGTCGATCCTTAGACACACAGTTCGGGACCCCCTACCCGGGATCTGCCGGTTTTGACACCGACAATGGTGCTTTCATCGAGAATTCCGCTGTGTGATCGACAAAGAATCAATGGCTCATCCGCAGATCAACTGCGACACCGGCATCTTCGTCGCCGACTCGACTGGTCACCTTGGCTCGACCGAGGACCGTGCTTCATCTCCGATCATCATGTTCGTATGGGGGCCTTCATCAATATCAACTCCTATATCTATCAAGATCATGGAGGAATCATCCATGGAGCTCGGGGGCTCAACGTCAACATTGCCCTCGGGCGACCGTGCTGTTTTTCCGAACAGCGAATTTTTATCTGCTCCCACCACCTCCTCGAGCACCGATTTGACTATTCCTTTGGTGGAATTGTGCGGAATGGAGTCTACAACAACCATGCAAAATTTCGTCAAGTTCTGATAGAGGAATCTCCGGCAATCTACGATATACCGGAGCTTTGTCAAATCTGGACGAGTTGAGGGCATGGTCTCCAGCACCTAGCTCAGACGTCCTTTAAAAGATCCAACCGTTGATCGGCTGTGGAATTCCTATATCTACCACCCCTCAAAATTTCAGCTCGATCCGACCGTCCAAACTCCGGGAACCTTCCAATTAGTGCATCACTTTTCGGATCTGTTTTCTACGCAAATACGGATCCGACCAGAATTCATGTTTCTTTATGTACGTGATATTGGACAACCTTTTTAAAGGAATTTTCTTCTATGGTATTGTGCGTTGTTTTTAACACGTGCCCATGAAATTTTAAGCCTTCTTTAAGGCACTCTTCACCATCACGCTGGTGTCACACCAGTCCGGTAACATTGCTCCATGTCTTCGACCTGCACTAGACAGGTCGTCGCTTCATCGAGCCGAGCCTAACCTCATCGGGTCATCAGCTCGGCAAGCCGAACAAGAGTTCGGCATCACGAAGGATAAAATCATCACCAACACCATCGCCCCATGGATTGCACGGGTCAGGAGCGCCGACATTGCCGCTCGGTCACTTCATCAAGCCGGCATTGACCGCGTCACAAGTTATGACCAGCGTCGGCATGACCGCACTGTTGCTTTTTCAAGATGATGTCCATCACACCGAACTGCTTCAACACCTCGGCTGGCATGGTAGCTGCAACGTCTCCTTACTGACCCGCTCCGTCATCTCGGCTAGACCGGGGACTTTGCTATTTCTTCATCAACATACTCCGGTGACTTCGGCGTCACCAGCCGACCAGCTTCGTCACGTTAGCTGGACCGGGGGCTTTGCTTTGGCGAGCCCACCTTTGCCAGCATCGCCATGCCGCCGCTTTATCGCCCATCAGGCTATGGGTGTGCGAATCGAGTCCCAATTTTGGGAGTAACCTTTCTTCAGATTGCTACAACAGATAAACCAGGTGCTATTAATCCTAGTATTTTTTCTTGCTTGGGTTTATTTTTTCCAAGGAATTATTACTCTGGTTTGGTTCATCATCTGTACACAGGTCTATCAAACGGTGGCCACATTAACAACGGTCGCGTGGTGGTTCGGTTAGCTTCCGTATATAGTTCGGCGAATGCCGCATCCAGAACTTAGACCAGCCTGTGAAGTCAGGCTTTGCCACACCTTTACCGCGTCACGCTGATGCCCTGCATCGACATTGACTTCGGCGACAGGCCACATCTCTTTCAATAAATTATTTTTGCGAAAAGCAATTATCCTTTTTGGACCGCACTATTTTATGTGTGTAGGTAATCGACTTCGACTGCATCATGCGGTCACTTTGGCAAGCCGACGTCGTTGTCCCAATCGGCTCGCGTGATCACCTTGTTGGTCGAATCGCCATATCGACATGTTCGGTTGCCTCGGGAACTTCGACATCGCTGAGAGAGCTCTACCTCATCGAGTGTTCGACACACGGGCCATATTTTTTTTATTACTCACTTTGCGTAAATTATTAATTATGCAATAATTTATTATTATTATTATTCCTATTATCTCCGGCTTGCACTATTTTCTGTGCACAGGTAAAGGATCTGGGTCGGGCAGCGTTGTCACCTCGGCATACCGACGTACCACATCACCTCGGCTGGACCGAGGGCTTCGTCATTACTTCATTTAGCCACACTGGGGACTTCGGCGTCACACTGCCGGCCTGCATTAGCCGTGCTATGTCACCACTTCGGAGTGCCGAGCTCTTCGCTCCACCACCTCGGGACCAGCTTGGGGGCCGGGACCTTGTCCCGCCGTAAGCTCGGGCCATGCATCGACACCGAGCACATTAACCAGCTAAGTCGCTTCCATGCTTAAATACCTTCAGTTTTAAATTTCATTCGGTTCGACCAAGCATTATGATTTTTTGACAAAAAGTCATTTGCGAAAAACTTTCTTTGTCAAAACCTTGTTTGTTGCAAGCAAATTCAAATACCCCGTTTACTTGGGGGCTTCCTTTATGAAGCCTTTCCTCTTGCATATGATTATACTTGTACGGCTTCGTTCCTTGTTCGTGTATTACGCCACAATATGCACCATGTTGACTTAAGTGTTTCGCAAGCTGGATTGCCTGGCTCCTGTGCTTACCCTTACGTTCCCGATTGTTCGGCTAGGCGGTAAAGGAAGCACCTCTGCGATTGTTACTACCGGGTCATCCAAGTTAGTACCTCAGACTGGGTGAAGCCAAAACTAGCGCTCTTATTGTTTTCAATAATGGTCGGCACACAACGGAACTCATGAGTACAAAAAATCTATTGCACAAGTCTTATAGTAACAATGAGCAACCGAAGAAAGGTATCGGTGGAGGTACTATTTTCTTCGAAGATGCTTCTTACACTTCGTCAGTAATATAGCATAAGTTCTCTGAGCGCTCTTTGTCTGTTACAGCCTTATGGCATGATTGCCTGGTCATCGGAAACACCGTCGATGCTTTCGATAGGTGGAGTCTTGACCGAAGAGGGAGAAGCCGACGGTCGTTTAAGACACGTTTAAAGTTCGGGTGGACACAAATATGATATAAGTACATCAGTACATACAATCATTATACATAAAATTCTTTTACCCAAGTCACTTGGGGGCTCTTAAAATTTATATGAGTTGTTTTATAGTAAATGTGTTTTCTTCTTGGTCGTTGCAAAGTCTTTTTCTACCGCTCCTTTTTTGACTCGAGTGTATGGTCAATAGCCGGATAACATGTCTTCTCTCTAAAAAGACGCTCGAACTTAGTTTGCTAAACTGGCCTCGAAGAAGGACTCCGCCTTTGGGATAAGGAGCTTGAAGCCGTAGGCTGGCCCGCTTGAAGTGTTGAGATCGGATGTGTCATGTTAAAGCACGACAGAAACACATTTTTTTCTTTTTTCCAATTTTCGGATTGGCACCGAACATTTGATCTTGTTCGGGCGTCAAGTTTTTACTGACATTTTTGGGTTTTCCAAGATTAGGGCACTTTTAAACTATTTGTGTGTTTCCAGCATAAGTATCGCAGTGCAATGCCGGACACCTTTAGAGATTCGGCAAAAACATTCTCGGATATTGCTATATATGCATCGGTTTCAAATTGTGTCTTCGGTCAAATAGTCGGGTTGCCCAGCTCTTGCGCTTCCCTCCTACGTTCCGCTTTGTTCGTCTAGGTGTGCAAAGGGAGAACCACTATGATTATGCTTCCAGCTCACATGGTTAAGCACCTCAGTGGAGAAAGCCGAAAACTGACTGTCACAATAAGCGTAAACTGGTCAGCGATCCGATGACTGTGTTAAATGACGAGCCGTTCATAACATTGGCCGAAGTGTTTACGGCTTGACCTCGGATGTCTCCGAACACTAACCGGGGGCTCATAGCTAGCTTCCCCAGTTTAAAGGTTCTATGACTAAGTGAAAGTTATAAAGCCCACATATCTGATTGCCTCGTTTCCGCTAACACAACCACCTTCGGGCACCGAGACGTCGGCTAAGGGTTGTCTTGTTATTGCGGAGACACCCTGCGTAGTATCTACAAAGGGGTAGAAGCCGACGATGGGCCACTTTCAACTGATAAACGGTCGCAATGAAGTCAGAACAAACATAGCATCGTCATTTGTATTTAATATACAAGGGCTGCCTTCCATAATCATCGTTATAAAGCCATAAATATGCATCAATTTGACTTAAGATTTTTGCCAAGCTGGGTTGCCTGGCTCCTGTGCTTACACCTACGTTCCCGATTGTTCGACTAGGCAGTAAAGGGAGCACCTCTGTGATTGTTACTACCGGGACATCCGAGTTAGTACCTCAGACTAGTTGAAGTCGAAAGCTAGCAATCTTAAAGATCACATTGGTCGGCAACGACGGAAGTAAAAAATTTGGTTCATTAATACCACAGAGTTCGGGAACTTTCCCCGAACTAAATCCTCAATATTTTCCTCCCACATTGATCGGAGGTGAGGTTTCATGATCATGATAAGCATGACGACCCAAAGAAAGGAATCGATAGCGGGACTATTTTCCTTGGAAGATGTTTCTTACATTAAATAATATAACATATCTCTCCACGTAACTTTGTTTATAAAACTGTATGGCCGGTCTGCCTTGTCTTACATAAATCTTTGCCCTTATAATGGCTTTATAAAGTAGGACAAACACTTCCCGGCTTCTGGCTGAGGAGGTTGAAGCCGATGGTCGGCCAACAAAGTTTTGTACAATGCGTATCCGAGCATTAATGATGTAAAGTACTTGGATACATAGAATCATTACACATAATTTGTGGTTTTACTCTGGATATCGATCCTTAATTCGGCCACCCGTGCCCACATTAAGGCTCGGGGGCTACTGGGCTTCGAGCTTATCATTCACTAATATTTAAAAGGGCGTATTGATCCCCTGATCTGGTGTTGCCACCCGACCAGTGTCTCGTGGGATACTGCATTGACAATCCAATGCATAAAATTTAAAGTGCAATATAGCTTTCGAGGAGATTATGATCCTCAGGTTGGTCGGCCGCACCCAACCTGAGTCTCGAGGAATTTGCACACCGCTTTTTGTGTCCAGAAGTATTCTGCCGAGCTAGGAGTTGATCCTCAGGTCGATTTTGTGAATCAACCTGAGTCTCAGGGGCTACTGGGATCGGCGGTCTTATGTCATCCTTCAGGTGCATCTCGAGTTTTAGACCGATACACACCTTGAGGGCTACTGGCTATATATCTCGGCAGAGAATAAATTGCACCAATCAAAAATATTGACAAAAAATCGGCCCGCGGTCGGGGTGGTGCACCACCTCGGAAGCAGTCTGGCATAAAGCTCGGGCGCTAGTGGCTGGCTCCATAGAGGGCATTTCCGGCATTAAGCTCGGCTAAACTCCTTCAACTTTTTTGAACCAAGGTGATTTATGACACCTCAGATATAGTCCGGCGTTGGAGCTCGGATATAGTCCAGCGTTGGAGCTCAGATACATTCTCGCGTTGGACCTCGGAAGTAGTCCGGCATTGGTGCTTGGCTGCAAAAGATACCTCGAATGTAGTCTGGCGTGGGAGCTAGGACGCAAGAGGACGCTGCCGCCCGGGAACAACTTCAAACCCGACGTGTGGCATAAAAATAACAAGGCATTGATAAATGCCGAGAACTTAAAGGGGCTCCTAGGATACCCGAAGTATAAAATCTTCGGATTTACTTCGGCAATCCTCAAGATCGAAGATGGGAAGATTTGTTGAACCAGTTTTCAAGACCGACGACCGAAGATGAAGAATAGTTCGGAAGAATCGAGGAGCGTCCCCAACTTGAAGACCGGTTCAGGGGGCTACTGACGGTGTCCTGGACTAGGGGGTACTCACCACGTCATCTCCCAATCAGTTGGATTGGGGCGAGGACCCCCATGGTCATATGCGCATGGGCCAGTTCGGACAGCCGATGTATACACGAGGAAGATTCCACAAGACTTGGTGATCAATACAAGGACTCCTCTCCACCGGCGTATTCGACTAGGACTCTTGTTATCCTAGGCCTCTGGTACATTATAGAAGATGAGGCCAGGCTAGTGGGTAGATTATTATGGCATTACTCATCATACCTGTAGGGTTTAGACCACAACATATGATCTCGAGGTAGATCAACTCTTGTAACCCATATACTCATCAAAGTCAATCAAGCAGGAAGTAGGGTATTACCTCCATCAAGAGGGCCCTAACCTGGGTAAACATCGTGTCTCCTGTGTCCTGTTACCATCGATCCTTAGACGCACAGTTCTGGACCCCCTACCCGAGATCTGCCGGTTTTGACACCGACAAGGGGGCCGAATCCTACTTGGACCGGGGGTCCAAGTAGGACTCCCCCTTGGAGCGCCACTCCTTGGGCCGGCCACCTCTCCTCCCCCCTTTATATACGTGGGAGGGGGCACCCCAAAGGCACACCAAGTCTTCTCTTAGCCGTGTGCGGTGCCCCCCTCCATAGTTACACACCTCGATCATATCGTTGTATTGCTTAGGCGAAGCCCTACGCCGGTAACTTCATCATCACTGTCAACACGCCATTGTGCTGACGAACCTCTCCCTCCTCCTCAGCTGTATCAAGAGCTTGAGGGACGTCATCGAGCTGAACGTGTGCTGAACACGGAGGTGCCGTATGTTCGATGCTTGGATCAGTTGAATCGCGAAGACATTTGACTACATCAACCGCGTTACTAAACGCTTCCGCTTTCGGTCTACGAGGGTACGTAGGCACGCTCTCCTCTCTCGTTGCTATGCATATCCTATATAGATCTTGCATGATCGTAGGTAAATTTTTTGAAATACTGTGTTCCCCAACACATAGGCGGTTCCCAAACAGAAATTAAAGTTTATTCCTTTTTCCACCATACTTTCACTTTCCATGGCTAACCGTAGCAGCACTTTCCTAATACCTTTGCCTTACTCTCGCACTACAGGAATCAGGCACTTTGTCATCAGCCATGGCTAACGGCAAGGTCTTTACCATCCGCCAGCAGACGGCAACAGGTCCGGCTGAATAAGCTACAATAAAGGGTTCTTTGCCGTCTGCTGGCAGACGGCATAGATGAAATGGTCTTTGTCGCCTTCCAGTAGACGGCAAAGATCCTGGACGGCACACGTGGCAGGTTAGGTCCGTTAGGGGGTTAAAGGCGTGCTTTGCCGTCTGTGAGCAGACGGCAAAGACCTTTGGATCTTTGTCGTCTACTAGCGGATGGCAAAGTGCCCATATAGGCCACCCCAGGTAGCTGCCACATGGCATGCTATGCCGTCTGCTGGTAGATGGCAAAGATGAAAAGGTCTTTGCCGTCTGCCAGTGGACGGCAAAGCAACCATATAGGCCAGCCCAGTGCCCCCAGGTTGCACAGGTAGCTGCCACGTGGCAACTTTGTCGTCTGGGCAGACGGCAAAGTACCTATATAGCCCCTGTTTTTTCTTAAATTCATTCAATTTGACAGAATTTTAGATATATATACACACACATTTGAAAATATTTTCAACAAGCATACCAACAATAAGTTTGCACTGAACATATCCAACATACAAGTTTCCAACAACATATCCATACATACATATCCAAAAGAAGTTTCTCATATCCAGCATATCAGCATATCCAAAAGGAAGCACAAGGAGAAGAGTACACTCCATCAATGCAAGCTTCCTCATCTAAAGCAAATCTACAAATTAGGAAAGATGAAAGTTAGAAGAAGAAGAAGACTAGCTAGAAGAAAAAGAAGAAGAAGAAGAATTTATCTTCTATTTCTTTTTCTCCTCTCCTCTTCTTTATCTTCGTATTCTTCTAACTAAGGAAGAAGACTAGCTAGAAGAAAAAGAAGAAAAAGAATTTATCTTCTCTTTCTTTTTCTCCTCTCCTCTTCTTTATCTTCTTCTTCTAACTAAGGAAGAAGACTAGCTAGAAGAAGAAGAAGATTTCTTCTTCTTCTTCTTCTTCTTCTAACTAAGGTAGGAAAATGCCATTTTTTAGCTAAGCTAGGTAAAAATGCTAAGTGTGTAGGTCATTTTAGAGCTAAGCTAGGTAAACAGGTCATTTTTGAGCTAACCTAGGTAAAATGAATCATATTGGAGCTAACCTAGGTAAACTTGGTCATTTTGGAGCTAACCTAGCTAATTATGCCATTTTTTAATTAAATAAGCATATTATGCCATTTTGACATAAGTAAGCTAATTATACGTCTTTATTGAGCTAACCCAGGTAACTAAGCATATTAGAGCTAATTTAGTATTTTAGAGCTAACTTAGGTCATTTTGGAGCTAACTTAGGTGATCATTTTGTTGGGGAACGCAGTAATTTCAAAAAAATTCCTATGCACATGCAAGATCATGGTGATGCACAACAACAAGAGGGGAGAGTATCATCTACGTACCCTCGTAGACCGTAAGTGGAAGTGTTATGATAGCGCGGTTGATGTAGTTGTACGTCTTCACAATCGACCGATCCTTAGTACCGAATGTACGACACCTCCACGTTCAGCACACATTTAGCTCGGTGACGTCCCATGAACTCATGATCCAGTAGAGCTTCGGGGAAGAGTTTCGTCAGCACGACGGCGTGATGACGGTGTTGATGAAGTTACTGATGCAGGGCTTCGCCTAAGCACTGCTACGATATGACCGAGGTGGATTATGGTGGAGGGGGTCACCACACATAGCTAAGAGAGATCAATGACCAACTTGTGTCACCATGGGGTGCCCCCCTCCCCGTATATAAAGGAGTGGAGGAGGGGAAGGAAAGGGAAAAGAGAAGAGAAGGAAGGAGGGGGCGCCGCCCCTCCCCCTAGTCCAATTCAGACTAAGCCTTGGGGGCGTGCAGCCTCCCCTCTCTCTTTCCCCTAAAGCCCAATAAGGCCCATATACTCCCCGGCGAATTCCCGTAACTCTCCGGTACTCCGAAAAATACCTGAATCACTCGGAACCTTTCTAATGTCCGAATATAGTCGTCCAATATATCGGTCTTTACGTCTCGACCATTTCGAGACTCCTCGTCATGTCCCCGATCTCATCAGGGACTCTGAACTACCTTCGGTACATCAAAACACATAAACTCATATTACCGACCGTCACAGAACTTTAAGCGTGCGGACCCTACGGGTTCGAGAACTATGTAGAAATGACCGAGACTAGGGATGGCAATGGGTCGGGTTTGGGTCGGGTGGAGCTGGTCCAAATCTAACCCATGACCCATCTTCCTACCCTTTTCCCATCCACCAAATTATCCATGGGCACAACTTGTGCCCATGCCCAAACCCGCTGGATACCCACATACCCATGGAGCTCCAAGGGCATAGAAAAGTCAGCATGAAGCCTTCCCAAAGATCAAATTAACTCATCATCATTCACTCACAAATGACAACATAAACTACATGCATAAGTAGGAAACAAGCAATACAATGAGTCCTTAAGTGTGACATACCAGAGGTTGATTCTGCAGCATATAGCTCATCGCACAAGTTGCATGTTTCCTGCCATTTCCCATTGAATCGCTCTTTCTACTGTCACTGGCATATGGCCCCACATGTGATACGGGTATCCATTGGATATCCATGGGCCACAAACTATAACCATTCCCAACCCGGCTGTTCATGGGTATCCATATCCACGGACCCATGGGCAGAAATGTGCTCCATACCCTTGCCCAACCGGGTCGGGTATCCATGGGTATCCAGATCCACGGATAAAATTGCCATCCCTAACCGAGACACGTCTCTGGTCAATAACCAATAGCGTAACCTGGATGCTCATATTGGTTCCTACATATTCTACGAAGATCTTTATCGGCCAAACTGCATAACAACATACGTTGTTCCCTTTGTCGTCGGTATGTTACTTTCCCGAGATTCGATCGTCGGTATCTCAATACCTAGTTCAATCTCGTTACCGGCATGTCTCTTTACTCGTTCTGTAATGCATCATTCCGCAACTAACTCATTAGTCACATTTCTTGCAAGGCTTATAGTGATGTGCATTATCAAGAGGGCTCAGAGATACCTCTCCGACAATCGGAGTGGTAAATCCTAATCTCGATCTATGCCAACTCAACAAGTACCATCGGAGACACCTGTAGAGCACCTTTATAATCACCCAGTTACGTTGTGATGTTTGGTAGCACACAAAGTGTTCCTCCGGTAATCGGGAGTTGCATAATCTCATAGTCATAGGAACATGTGTAAGTCATGAAGAAAGCAATAGCAATAAACTAAAACGATCAAGTGCCAAGCTAACGGAATGGGTAAAGTCAATCGCATTATTCTCTAATGATGTGACCCTATTAAACAAATGACAACTCATGTCTATGGCTAGGAAACTTAACCATCTTTGATTCAACGAGCTAGTCAAGTAGAGGCATACTAGTGACACTCTGTTTGTCTATGTATTCACACATGTACTAAGTTTTCGGTTAATACAATTCTAGAATGAATAATAAACATTTATCATGATATAAGGAAATAAATAATAACTTTATTATTTGCTCTAGGGCATATTTCCTTCACATTTTGGAGCTAATTAGGCTTATTATGTCATTTTCGAGGAAGATAAGCTAACTATATGACATATATGATGTTACCAAGATTGTTATGCCATTTCAAACCTAAGTAATCTAATTATGCCATGTTTTACATATGTAAGCTAAGTGTATGTCATTATTGAGCAAAACTAGGTAACTAAGCATATTAGAGATAACTTAGCATATTAGAGCTAACTTAGGTCATTTTGGAGGAAACAAAGCTAAGTATAGATCATTTTGGAGCTAAGTAAGCTAATTATGTCATTTTGGAGGAATATTAGCTAAATCTAGGTCATTAGGGTAAGCATTTTGGAGTAAATAAAGCTAAGTCTAGGTCTTTATGCATTTGGTATGCAAAACACTAGAGAAAACTTACCGTCATCATGGAGGTGAGGACCGGTCGGGTTTGTGCCAGACGGGGAAGGACCGGTCGGGGTCGGGGTTGCGCCAGTGTGAGACAGAGAAGGATCGGTCGATGCTTGTCGGGAGGCATGCTACACCAAAGATCATTTGCAATGTCTCGTTAGCATGATGCGACTGAAATGTGAATGCTAGTAACTAATGACCATTCAAATGAAACTCACCATGTCCGCTATAGCAATCTGGGGCATCAGCGGAGGGGTCTGATCGTTTTTCACGCACACGAACTGCACATTTTGTTTTCACGACTCAGTCATATTAGTTAGTAATGAAACGAACATTACATGCATGATTTGGCTAATATGCAAGAGAAACTTACCATGAGGAGCTCGTATAGGGCCCGGTGAGACGCGTCGTTCCAGTTCCTCTCCGCCTCCAACAGACTAACCGTCCTCTCCTCCAACTCCCTCTGCACCGCCTGCCTATTTGCCTCCACCAGAAGCTCTTGGGCCCTAGCCTCGATGGCGAGCTTCATTGGCCGTGGTCGAGGTGGTATCTCAGGAAGAGACCTCGCCTGGTGCTTCTTGATCTCCGAGAGACTTCTAGGACAACATATCAGTCCATACCCAATGGCTACCGAGCCATGTTTCCTCCCCTCACCAGATAGCATCATGCTCTGGATCAAAAGGACTCTGGCTCGGGTTGAAGTTATCCCCTTTCATCGCCTTTCCAAAGTCTTTGTACCTCACGAGCTTGTTGTGGGAGGAGATGTTGGTGAAGCTCTCTAGATGATCGAGGTCATCCTCAGAGAATGCCTTGGCCTTCTTGAACGGGGCATTATGGGCCATGGCATGGAGGTTGTACAATGGTGGCACATCCTTGTTGTTGTCTTTCGACAGTCCATCCTATCCGCACACCATCTCGGGGACACCTAAGTTAGGCAAAGAGAAATTCCAGTGCTACGCCTATGAATGAAATCAAGGAAACTAAGTACAAGGCCTTAAGAATAGGTAATTACCTTCATGTACTTTTCCTTACTCCGATACTTGGCGCGGCACTTCTTCTTGGCCCTCCTAATGTTAGTCAAGGCATAGTCGTCTTGAACAGTCTGCACCCTAGCCTCGTGTCATAAGTTCTGAAGTAGGCGCTTGCACTCGGCTTCGAGAACCCTAGCCGCCTCCTCCTCGTATTCCTCAATACACCTGTAGAAGGTCTGCAATTGAACAAGACAACACTGATTAGTACAATAACTAGGTGATGTTGATTTTTAATTCTGTAGAGGAGAAATTACCCAAAACCGCCACCTCACAATGTCGGCCACCATCTCACACAAGACACCGTCGACCCTCTCCTCCGGCGGGGTCAGGGTAGCCACGTACAACTCCCAGCTCAGTGCTAGCTGTGGAACCTGACCCTCACCGGGCAAAGTGACCCACCCCAGGAAGTAGTGCCGGTAAAGCACACCAAGGACATGGTTGGGCCTGCGTGCACCAGAGGCGTATTTCCAACCCCTGCAGTATGACAAGGCCAACACATTAGATATTAATTTGAAGAAACATGAAGGACAAAGGTTAAAAAAGAGTAAATGCACTTACTTCTCCCCGTTAGGCTCAATCAACCACCTCTGATCGCGGGTCGCCGGCATGGCCGGGAGCTTCGTACCACCATGCTGGTAGACCTTCTTGACTTGCTCAACCAGCTCGCCCTCGCTAAAACTATCGTCAGACCAGGCCTCCTTGCCATCAGCATGTCCACTAGTCTCCGGAGTCACGTGGGACGAAGACTCTGGGACCGGACTCTCGTGGGACGAAGACTCTGGGGCTCGAGTCTCGTGGGACAAAGGCTCGGTGACCCGAGGCTCGTGGACCAGAGTCCGAGATGGGTCCAAGTCTGACAGGTCCACCTGAGACGGAGCACTCCGGTGGTCCGGAGAATCAGCTGAGGGTGGCGGCGAGGAAGGCGCGGCAGCCCACCTACCTCTCCCACCGCCACGTCCACCTCTAGTTGCACCCCTCTTCGTCTTCCCTCGACCTCTCCCGACACAAGAAGAAGCTCCCGTCGGTGTCTGCATGCTATCTACCGGTGCTCTCCTAAGGTGTTGGGGTGGAATAACAACACCCCTCCCAGCACAAACCGAGGAAGGAGGCTCGGAGCGCTCTGGACCCGCGCCCACCATTTGTCAACACCTGCAATGACAAAGAGTAAACGAAATTAGTACAACATGAACATAATAAAACATTGAAGTGTGTATCATCATCATGAACATAATAAAAAGTTGAATACCTAGTAACATGAACTAATTAATAATATATATGTACATAATAATAATACATGTGTCGGGGGTCGGGGTGTCGGTGGTGTCGTGTCGGGGTACTGTGTCGGGGTAGGGGTGTTGTGTCAGGGTCGCGGTGTCGGGGTGTCAAGGCGGGGTCGTGGTGTCGTGTTGGGGTGTCGAGGTGGGGTCGAGGTGTCGTGTTAGGGTGTCGAGGCAGGGTCGGGGTGTCGTGTCATGGTGTCGAGGCAGGGTCGGGGTGTCGTGTCATGGTGTCGAGGCAGGGTCAGGTGTTGAGGCGGGGTCGGGGTGTCGAGGCGGTGTCGGGGTGTCGAGGCGGGGTCGGGGTGTCGTGTCGGGGGTCAGGGTGTTGACGCGGTCTTGGGGTGTCGGTAGTGTCGGGGTGTCGTGTCGGGGGTCGGGGTGTTGGTGTTGTCGGGGACCGGCGATCTCTTCTTCTCGTCCTCCTCCTCCTCTTCTTCTTCTTCTTCTTCTTCTTCTTCTTCTTCCTCTTCTTCTTTTCTTCTCCTCCCCCTTTTCTTCTTTCTCCTCCTCCTCCTACTCCTCTTATTATTCTCTTCTTCTTCTCCTCCCATTTTTCTTCTTCTTCTCCCCCTCCTCTTCTTCTTATTCTTCTGCTTTTCTTCTCCTAATAATTTTTTTCAAGAACTAACCTAGAAACTAACCTAGTCTAAAGATAACTAACCTAACTAACCTAGAAAATCAAACTAACACACCACAAAAGAGTTACATCATATGGATCTCCAAGAGACCATTGTATTGAGAATCAAACGAGAGAGAGGAAGCCATCTAGCTACTAACTACGGACCGGAAGGTCTACAAAGAACTACTCACGCATCATCGAAGAGGCACCAATGGAAGTGGTGAACCCCTCCGTGATGGTGTCTAGATTGGATCTGGTGGTTCTGGACACTGCGGCGGCTAGAATTGATTTTCGTCGACTCCCCTAGGGTTTCTGGAATATTGTGGTATTTATAGAGTAAAGAGGAGGTCCGGGGGGCACCCAAGGTGGGCACAACTCACCAGGGCGCACCTGGGCCTCCAGGCACGCCCTGGTGGGTTGTGCTCCCCTTGGAGCAGCCCGCGGGTGCTTCTTCGGCCCATTGGTTGTCTTCTCGTCCAAAAAAATCCACAAAAAGTTTCGCTGCATTTGGACTCCATTTGATATTGATTACATGTGATGTAAAAAACATGCAAAAAACAGCAACTTGCACTTGGCACTGTGTCAATAGGTTAGTACCAAAAAGTGACTATGAAATGATTATAAAACGTCCAAGATTGATAATATAACAGCATGGAACAATCAAAAATTATAGATACGTTGAAGACGTATCAGCGCCCTCCCCCCTTGTGTCCGCCTCATGGCTCTTCCGACTTGATCTCCAAGTCTCGTGGGTGTCTTTTGGTCCAAGAAAAATCATCGTGAAGGTTTTATTCCGCTTGGACTCCGTTTGGTATTCCTTCTCTGCGAAGCTAAAAAACAAGGAAAAAACAGAAACTGGCACTTGGCTCTAGGTTAATAGGTTAGTCCCAAAAATAATATAAAATAACATATTAATGCATATAAAACATCCAAAACAGATAATATAATAGCATGGAACAATCAAATATTATAGATACGTTGGAGACATATCACTCCTCAACCCACTGCACCTGCTGAAAATATTTATTATGAGATTCCTTTGGATATGATAGAGAAACTGCTAGCTAATATTTATGCAGGAGATGGAATACTGCATCATGATATGCACCTAATCTATGTGGATGAAGTGTGTGGATTATTTAATCTTGTAGGTTTACCCGGAGATGAAGGTAATAAGAAGGTTTCCCTTTATCTTTGAAGGGAAAGGCATTGCTGTGGTATAGGATATGTGATGATATTGGAACGTGGGATTGGAATCGATTGAAATTAGAATTTCATCAAAAGTTTTATCCTATCACTACTGCAGGATGCTGCTAACGCGACACTACGACCAGACACCCTTCGAGAAACTGTGTGCGATGCAATAATCGCAAAAGGTGGTGTATGAAAACCGTCAAAAAGGTGAAAATGTTTGCGATGGAGGGTGCATCAAACACGGTCCAGATTTTAGTTGCGTGTGCGATGAAGGGCATACGGTTCAGTTCAATCAACTATTTGCGATGAGGAGGAACAAAAGAAACGGCCAGCCAGATGAAGGCGTGTGCGATACACAACATACGGTTCACTCGAATGAACTGTTTGTGATTAGGCAACACAAAAGAAACAGGCAGCCAGATGAAGGTGTGTGCGATATATATACAGCATACGGTTCACTCAGATGAACTATTTGTGATTAGGCAACACAAAAGAAACAGTCAGCCAGATCAAGGTGTGTGCGATATACGGCATGCGGTTCACTCGGATGAACTATTTGCGTTGACATGAGAGAACATAAACGGTTCAACTTAACAAGACGTGTGTGTTGTGTGATGGGATTGCATGCGGTTCACTCGGCCGTTGTCATCAGTGTGTGACCTCTGTGGCAACCGTTCGCTCCCCGAGCGCCTCTTCGTGTACCGTGGCAACCGTCCACTGACTCTTCGCCTTTCCCTCTCGATTTGGAACTGCTGTCGCACGCTAGCTCTTCATCCCTCCTCTATTTGCCTTCACCCTTCCTTCTGCCATTGTTTGATCATCTTCTCCATGGAGGGAATAAGCCGGAAATGACCCCGTTATTCTTGCCCCGATCTAAATGATGACGCGGTGGAGGAACTCATTGATCGGTGCGACGTCATCACCTCAGCTAGCATGGCAGGTTCGTTCAAGATCATTCTCGACTCAACTAATAACATCATTACAAGGAACCCAAGGGTTCAGGAGCGGTTTGATCTCCCCTATCTTCTTCGCTGTGACCCTGCTGGCTAGCGCGGGGACGAGGGAAGCCTCGCCTTGTGTAAGTTGATGCTGCTTGATAATGATACGTATGATGTTAAGATGCCATCGCTTGAGGGCAAGGCTTGGGGAGGCGCAAATGGAGATTGGGTTGTTTATATTGGGTACAACTGCGACTGGGAACTTGTGAATGTGTACACTCGTCATCGGGTTCCACTTAGAAAAATCTCAGACGACTTCCCAGAGGTTGAGTACACCGGTATTCTACGTGAGTTCAAATACGATCATGCTGACTGTCATCTACGGAAGATAGCAATTTGTCGAGTTCCCAACCGCTCTTGGGCTTATAGGAATGCTTATGTTGTCGCTATCTTCGACAAGCTTGTTGCCGTACTTCATGGTTCGACTCGATGGATATTGCTCAAAAATAAGTTTCTATACACGAATGAGTACTGTGGTGCAATTCAATACGAGGGTCTTGTGTTTGCTGCCACCACTCGTGGAACTGTTTTTGCATGGAATCCTCATGATTTCGGTACATTTGTCTTCCACCGTAATTATAATTGTTTCATCCACATGCATGCGGGTTAGCTAGTTTCCCTTTACTAATTAACCTTCTTGTGTTTCCAAGGTCCTGTGAACATTCCACCACATATACTTGAAATTTTATTCACGAGCATGAGGACGAGCAGGACCCATATACTCAGTGGCGCCTGGCAACTTATTCCGATGGGTCACCTCTTCTTGTCTGTATACGGGGCACTGCTGATGTTACTAAGGAAGCAGGTGTTGTCTCGTATGGTCGCACTCTTCGGACCTATTCCAACATCCATTGCAGGGTATTCGGGATGGATACTAGTGTACTAGCACCAACACCTTCTCCCTGGTTCAGTATTGAAAGTCTTGGAGGAAACTCGCTCTTCCTTGGACAAAACTATCCAATGATGGTGGAAGGCGATCTAGCTGTTGTTGACACAACATTACTACCATTTATGAGAAGCAACTGTATCCATACCTCGGACATTACTATGCTTCCCTACCATCGCAATATGGGTATTGAAATAGGCCTCTTCAGCCTGGATGATCAGTCCTGCGTTGGTCTCAAGATTGATAGTAGCTGTCCCTTCCCAGAGAATCACTTTTGGTTCAAAGCAAGTGTTTCCAACGCCAACGAGTGGATGAGCTGAAGTTCATTTCATCGCTTTGTTATTTGTTGTGTGAGAAAAACTTTACTAGAATGTTTTGTTGGAAATGATCTATAATCCAACGTGTACCCTCGTTGTCGTTGTGGGTTGATGACTTGGTGTATGTAATCAATGGTACATTTGCATATGCATCCATGAACTCACGCCTGCTAGTAGTGTCCATATGAATAGTGCTAGTGATTTTAGTTGCAAAAATTAGATAGTGCTAGTGATTTGTAGCTGCATATTTTGACAAATCGCAGTGTTACAAGGTTGACAAATGGCAATGCTACTAGATAAACAAATGTCAATCTTTCCAGTTTGAGAAATGGAAACATACCCAAAATGACAGATATGCAAATCTTACCCAATTGTTTGTACGTGGTTGCACACGGGTCATGCAAAACAACCGTTTGCGTTGAAGGGATGCAGAAATCCTGCTCGGCACATTTTCCCTTGGCTTCCTGGGGAAGCTGTCGGTTTGCATACGGGTGTTCTAACTAAAACTTTTGCGATGGGTGTTTTATATTTAAAAACCGTTGACGTTTTTTAAAAAAGAAAATCATTTGATAAGTCTGTACATTAAGAGATAAAAACGCAAGTTCGTTCAAACCATATCTTTCATTTAGTCACACTGCGAATTTATATTCATATGATCAAGAATTCGAGATACAGTATTAAACCCCCAAAAAACTATTTCCGGCGGCGACGGAGGCGGTGTGCCGCGCCGTCGTTGTCGTCCTCCGGGACGTCGTTGTTGAAGTCTTCAAGGCAGCAAAAAATGTTCTGCACTTGTAAATCAAACATCATGTCGTTGCGCGATCAATGAGCGGGGTGCGGGAGGACGGCAACTGGCGCCGCTGAGAGGTACTGGTCGACGGCAGTGTCCCATGCCGCTGAGGGGGGGGGGACGGGCACGGGCGCAGCGGGTGCAGCCAAACGCATGGGGACCGGCGCCGCGGTGGGTGGAGGGATACGCACGGGCGCGGCAGGTGCAGCCAAACGCACGGGGACCGGCGCCACGGTGGGTAGATGGGCACGCACGGGCACGGGCGCTGGCGCTGGCATGTACACGAGCTCGCGTGGGTCCGCAGAGACCTCGCTGATGCCCGCGGTTTCCAGCTCTGTGATAGTGCTCGGCGACCAGCCCGTCAATGCTACAGGGATGGTCGCTGGCGCGGGCGCGGGGAAGGGAGCTGGGATGGGAGCAGGGGAAGCAACCGCCGCGGTCAGCTCGTTCTGGGCCATGTCTATGAGGCCCCATTCCTCCTTATTTTCTATCTCCTTCGGCTGGGAGTCGACTTCACCAAACTTGAAGACTAGTGGCAGATGATCATTCTGCGCCATGGCAGTGGAGGTCTGCGGGGGGGGGGGGGGGGGAGGGGAATGGGAGGCGAACAGTAAGGCCGCCTGTATTAAACAGCGGCTCGGGCGCCATTAATGGAGAGGAAGGCGGGCGACCATGGAAGTCAAAGGGCTCGCTTCCCAGTGAGCCTAGGCAGCGTACAGCTCGCATGCTTCTCAGTGAGCCTATGCATTGGAGGATAGCTTGCACGCCTCTCGGTCAGCCTGCGCACCGGACAGCGCTCGCACGCCTCCTGTTCAGTCAAGGTCAAGAAGTTGTCCACACGGCACCTCCTACAGCCATTAAAACCAAGACACGTGGTGTCACGTGAATGGTTAACAGAACGCACATGGTTTGAATTATACAAACATTTGAGATATTAAAGTGGCAGCTATTTTTTCAAAATGCCTTTGTTGGCTGTCATTATTCGAGTGCGCCTTCTATCAAAATGGACACGAAAAATACCACATCATGTCGGGTGCCATTCCATGATAGCATGCCAAGTTTACTAAATTTCAGACGAGTTTTGGATTTACTAGAATTTAAAAACCGGGCATCTCAATCTTTTGTCGGCAATCAACGGTGCCCTGGTGTTTGAAATTCATTCCCACTTCTTGCATGGGACCTAGCATGCACCCAAGGACACAGATTTGATTTTTCAACCAATTTATATGCACTGGAGCATGTGCATGTAGTTCAAATTTGAATTATGCACATAAGTGCATTGAAAACTCAGTTAATGCATAAACATGTCCAAAAGAACCCCCAAAAAATCACAAAAATTGACACAACACTCCTGTTGTTCTATGTTGACACGAGAAATTTTTTGGAAGCAATAAGAGGCAGTGGATATTGTTTCATCCCCAAAGGTGGGACGTTCCCTACCGAAACCATGATGCTTGTTGTGAGAAGCTCTGGTTTGTGAGAAGCATATACCCAAACCTGCCCCAAACGGGACAAAAAATTTACCACGACATGTTGATGCCGCTCCATGAAAGCATGCCAAGTTTCATGAATTTCAGACAAGTTTGGGATTTGCTAGAATTTAAAATCAGGCATCTCAATGTTTTGCCGGCAATCAACGGTGCCCTGATGTTTGAAATTCATTCCCATTTCTTGCATGGGACATAAGCATGCACCCAAGGACATAGATTTGATTTTTCAACCAATTTATATGCACTGGAGCATGTGCATGTAGTTCAAATTTGAATTGTGCACATAAATGCATTGAAAACTCAGTTAATGCATAAAAATGTCCAAACGAACCCCGAAAAATCCCAAAAATTAACACAACACTCCTGTTGTTCTAAGTTGACACGAGAAATTTTTTGAAAGCAATAAGAGGCAATGGATATCGTTTCGTCCCCAAAGGTGGGACGTTCCCTACCGAAACCATCACGCTTGTTGTGAGAAGCTCTGGTTTGTGAGAAGCATATACCCGAACCTATCCCAAATGGGACAAAAAATTTAACACGACATGTTGATGTCGCTCAATGATAGCGTGCCAAATTTCATGAATTTCAGACGAGTTTTGGATTTACTAGAATTTAAAAACCAGGCATCTCAACATTTTGCCGGCAATCAACAGTGCCCTGGTGTTTGAATTTCGTTCCCATCTCTCGTATGAGACCTAGAAATTCACCCAAGGATACAGATTAGATTTTTCAACCAACCTTAGTGCATTGGAACATGTGCATGTAGTTCAAATTTGAATTATGCACATAAATGCATTGAAAAATCAGTTAATGCATACAAATATCCAAACGAACCCTGAAAAATCCCAAAAATTGACACAACACTCCTGTTGTTCTATGTTGACACAAGAAATTTTTTGAAAGCAATAAGAGGCAATGGATATCGTTTCGTCCCCAAAGCTGGGACGTTCCCTACCGAAACCATCATGCTTGTTGTGAGAAGCTCTAGTTTGTGAGAAGCATATACCCGAACCTGCCCCAAATGGGACAATTTTTTTACACGGCATGTTGATGCCGCTCCATGATAGCATGCCGAGTTTCATGAATTTCATACGAGTTTTGGATTTACTAGAATTTAAAAACCAGGCATCTCGACATTTTACCAGCAATCAACAGTGCCCTGGTGTTTGAATTTCATTCCCATCTCTTGCATGGGACCTAGAAATTCACCCAAGGACACACGTGTGATTTTTCAACCAACCTTAGTGCATTGGAGCATGTGCTTGTAGTTCAAATTTGAATTATGCACATAAAATGCCTAGAAAACCCAGTTAATGCATAAAAAGGCCAAACGAACCCCGAAAAATTTGAAGATTGAACACAACACTCCTGTTGTTCTATGTTGACACTAGAAATTTTTTGAAAGCAATAAGAGGCAACGGATATCGACCCGTCCCCAAAGGTGGTACGTTCCCTATCGAAACCATCATGCTTGTCGTGAGAAGCTCTGGTTTGTGAGAAGCTTATACCCGAACCTTCCGCAAATGGGACAAAATTTTCACCATGGCATGTTGATGCCGCTCCATGATAGCATGCCAAGTTTCATGAATTTCATACGAGTTTTTGATTTACTAGAATTTAAAAACCATGCATCTCAACGTTTTTCCGGCAATCAGCAATGCCCTGGTGTTTGAATTTCATTCCCATCTGTTGCATGGGACCTAGAAATTCACCCAAGGACACAAATGTGATTTTTCAACCAACTTTGGTGCATTGGAGCATGTGCTTGTAGCTCAAATTTGAATTATGCACATAAAATGCCTAGAAAACCTAGTTAATGTATAAAAAAGGCCAAACAAACCCCGAAAAATCCCAAGATTGAACACACATGTTGTTCTATGTTGACACTAGAAATTTTTTGAAAGCAATAAGAGGCAACGGATATCATCCCGTCACCAAAGGTGGTATGTTCCCTGTCGAAACCGTCATGCTTGTTGTGAGAAGCTCTGGTTTGTGAGAAGCTTATATCCGAACCTGCCCCAAATGGGACAAAATTTTCACCACGGCATGTTGTTGCCGCTCCATGATAGCATGCCAAGTTTCGTGAATTTCAGACGATTTTTGGATTTACTAGAATTTAAAAACCAGGCATCTCAACGTTTTGCCGGCAATCAACAATGCCATGGTGTTTGAATTTCATTCCCATCTCTTGCATGGGACCTAGAAATTCACCCAAGGACACACATGTGATTTTTCAACCAACTTTGGTGCATTGGAGCATGTGCTTGTAGTTTAAATTTTAATTATGCACATAAAATGCCTAGAAAACCCAGTTAATGTATAGAAAAGGCCAAACGAACCCCGAAAAATTCATTCCCATTTGTTCCATGCGACCTAAGCATGCACCGAAGGACACAGATTTGATTTTTCAACCAATTTGTATGCACCTGAGCATGTGCATGTAGTTTAATTTTGAATTGTGCACCTGAAATGGCTAGAAAGCCAGTTTAATGTATGAAATGTGCAAACGAACCCTGAATAATTCCAATTCTTTTACGACACACATACAGTTGCATGTTCACTGCAGATAAAAGGACTAGCAATTCAAACACTGTCCATTGCCACTGTGACCCCATTTTGTAATTCAAATCAAGTAGATCCCACACAGTTTATTCTCACCAACCATGTGAGATATAGTACAAAATATCTTGGAGCGCCGTTGGTGTATAGTACGCCTATGGCTTACGCGAGAAGGTGCGTCGGCTACAGTCCACAGCCGGCGTGTCAAGCACACTAGCTCGCTCCCCCAAAACTCCCACCTCTGCATCCCTCGCAATCTTGAAAATATCTGCCGCCTGGAAGGTTTTAATGTTTGATAGCACACGATTAGTATGTGCGGACCGTGTGTGATGTCTGTTACTCCCGCTCTACTTTAGTCCCTTAATTCAAATTTTCAGTAGCCGCGGCATTTTACTCCCGCCTCTGCATCCCTCGCAATCTCAAAAATATCTGCTCGCCCTTGATCCAAATTTTCAGTAGCCCCGCCTTGTTACTCCCGCCTAGTAAAATTTCCAGTTGCCGTAGTATTTCCTCAAACACAACCTCCGCTCACACAGACACCTACAACCCTCGAAACCAATGGTAGGTCGCCGCCATCGTCGGCGCCTCCATCCTCAACCTATGCATGTGTGTCGGGGAGATCGAGTAGCCAATGGCCAAAAAGAGGTTTATCGCGGCCTTTTCGCCCGATGCCAGTGAGGTGGCCACCGAGGTGTCCCCATCATCCTCCGCGGGCCCGATTCACCGTCGTCGGTCCCCCGATCCGCCCACCGTCGCACACCTACACCGGTTCGCGGACTTCCCCATCCTCCCCCCGGACCCGGCAGTCGATGAAGTCCTACTTCGGGGTCCGGCAGTGGCGGTGGGGGACGTGGGTCGTCGAGATTACAGATCGAGAGACCCACACCTGCCGGGGGCTCGGTAGCTTCCACATAGCCGAGCTCACGGCCATGGAGTACGACCGCTGGCAGGTCTGCTACCATGGCAAGACGACTAGGCTCAATTTTCCCTTCGGCACACGTCCGGTCCACCTCGTTCCGCCGGAGCCAGGGTGGTGGGCTCTGCTATGGCGTGGGAGGACCGCGAGGTGTGGGAGCGTCTCGAGGCTGAGGCCGCCGATGAGGCCTACATGCAAGAGCTCCGCCGGCATCACCCGGAGCTCGTGTAGGCGGAGCGGGCGATCTTTGCCGGTGTGGAGGGTGACGAGGTTATGACGCTCTCCTCCGATGACAAGGTCGAAGGCGGCGAGGACGACGGCGCAGAGGGCGACGAGGTTATCGCGCTCTCCTCAGATGACAAGGTCGAAGGCAGCGGCAACGGCGGCCCGGAGGGCGTCGAGGTGGGCGCTGAGGACGAGGAGATCGACATGGACGAGTGGAGGAGTGCCCACCCCAATGACCCCGACGACGGTACTGGCCCGGACCAGGCTCGCGGCACACTGTACATGACGAGGAAGGATTGGCTTGACCTCTACTTCGACCGAAAGTAGTTTAGTTTAGCTTAGTTTAAATTTATGTTTTATGTCCGGTTATGCAAAACTATTTGTGTTTATGTTTGAATGCATGTTTATGTTTGAATGCATGCTACTTTCGGTTGAACCTGCTTTGGACTTGATCAAATTGAAGTTTACAACCTTAAGTTTAGGGGATCGACTAGAAATGGCCAAAATTGCTGGAGTATATATATATATCCACTAAGGGGTTTAGTCCTTCAACTTTTTAAGGATCGCCTAGAGATGTCCTTATGACTTGTTTATTTCAGTTCTTCACAATGTGATGCTCTATATGTGCAACTATTTGCTGTGTAGTTCAATTTCATCAATAACAGTTTCAATAATACCACTATGAATTACGATATTCGGTTGCTGCTAAGGATATTGCAGTTAACATGCCTTTTCATTTTTCAATTGATGTTTAGCAACATGCATTGTACTGAATGACTAAATATGCAATCCCAGGCTACATAGCAACAAGGAAGAGTGTTACCTTAATGTTCTGATGATGTCTAGATATACATGTAATAAAATCTTATATAATGGGATGGATGGAGTGTTGTACTACATCATTTTTCAATTGTTGTTTAGCTTCTAATATTAACTTGGTGCTTTTAGGTACATATATCATTGCCGAAGATCCACACTTCGACCCTTTCTACGTATGGGGCAATGAGATATTCATGAACCAACATCAAGTGAGGAAACTGATAAAGATTGTTACTAAAATGGGTCAAAAGATGTCAATCGAACTATTTGTTTACACTTTATGCAAGACAACAGTGAACTGCATGGTGGTAAGTAAGAACCATGTAGCCTTCTTTTTACTGCCCGTAATGAGTTGTGTTAGATGAGAATATCTGAATCTTTTTTCTTTTGCAGTGGATCCTGAAGCAGTTTACTCAAGATTACCTCTCATACTACATGATTGGCGGCCGGCCATCACAAGGGGTTGGACTAGAGTCATGCATGCCTTCTACATCCAGAAGAGCACGATAGGGCCATTCCGCTTCACCTTGTTCAACAACTAGAATGTTTGTCGCCTCTTTCTTTACCATCTGTAATAGTACAAGTATAGAACCCTGGTACATCATTCTTTATTTGGTGCTTCTGTAATTCTTAAACATATGTACCTGTGAATCGAATAATGCATTGGTTGTTTGAACCTGATGGATATGAATAAAGTTATAGCCTACTTTCAAGTTTAAATTAGGTACAATTTTAAATAGAAACAATTAAATTAGGGAGAAATTACATTGTGCGGGTCATTACGGCACACACGGTTGGTAAAACACAAACATTTGCGATATACACCATAATCCGAGACGGTTCACAAAGAGGAAACGTGTGCAAGCATGCACACAGTTGTCGTTTGCAAAGCATGTGTGATGTCAGACACTATCACATACGGTGCGGGAAAACTAAAATGTGTGTGATTGTCTACCTATCATACATGGTTTATAATCATGAACGGTTCGTGATGTGCCAAGCATCGTAAATCTCCCGTGCCTAGAATCTACCTAGAAAACTGTCGTGCCTAGAATCTGCCTGGTTTTTGGTAGAACCACAAAACTTTGACTGCGATGGCAATGCGAGCACAAACAAGTGGCAAGGATGAAGCGTTTGGGATATTCGAGATATCGGAAACGGTTATACAAGGACAACTGTATGCATCAAGGCTCCCTATCCCCGACGGTTTCTGGGTTGTGTGGGAAGGACCCCCCTATCGCCCACACTCACTTGGAGACGGTTCCATATGTTCGCGGAAAGGGGTTAAAAACCGTTTGTTTAGGACCGACACGCACCGGTGTATGCATCTGGTTCATCGTGATCGGAATTATATATACAATTTTTGGCCCCGTGAAGGAGAAAGCATCACTCAAGCTTGGGGGAGGCTTAAGTACATGGTGTACACATGCCCCAATCACGAGCTTCCAAAAGAAATTATCTTACATAATTTTTATGCTCGGCTTTCTCATGATGATCAAACCATGCTCGATTCTTCTTCAACTGGTTCCTTTACGAAGGAAACTATTGAATTCAGATGGTATCTCCTGGAAAGAATTAAACGCAACTCTGAAGATTGGGAACTCGACAAAGGTAAAGAGTCAGGTATAATACTTGAGTTTGATTGTCTTAAATCTTTTATGGATGCCGATGCTTTTCATAAGTTTAGCACTAAATATGGACTTGACTCTAAGATAGTGGCCTCCTTTTGTGAGTCATTTGCTACTCATGTTGATCTCTGCTACTTCTTGATCTTGCATTGGTTTTTCCCTTGAAGAGGAAAGGGTGATGCAGCACAGTAGAGATAAGTATGTCCCTCAGTTAAGAACCAAGGTATCAATCCAGTAGGAGAAGAACGCGCAAATCGCCAATACCTCCACAAATAATCAAACAATTGCACCCAACGTGATAAAGGGGTTGTCAATCCCTTCACGGTCACTTGCAAAGGTGAGATCTGATAGATAGATAAATAAAACTAACCAAAAGATAAACTATTTTTGGTTTTTTTGGTTTATAGATCTGAAAATAAAAGATTGCAAAATAGTAGATCGGAAACTAATATGATGGAAAATAGACCCAGGAAGGCAAATAATACAGTGAGTGAACAAATTACTGTCGTGCAATATGACGATATCCAAGGCAATGATTATGTAATATAGGCATTATGTCCGTGTCAAGTAGCCCGACTCCTGCCTGCATCTACTACTATTACTGCACACATCGACCGACTCCTGCCTGCATCTAGAGCATTAAGTTCATAAAGAAGAAGTATAGCTTTAAGTAAGATGACATGATGTAGAGGAATAAACTCAAGCAATATGATGTAAACCCCATCTTTTTATCCTCGATGGCAACAATACAATATGTGCCTCGCTACCCCTACTTTGTCACTGGGTGAGGACACCGCAAGATTGAACCCAAATCTAAGCACTTCTCCCATTGCAAGAAAAACCAATCTAGTTGGCCAAACCAAACCGATAGTTCAAAGAGAATTACAAATATATCAAACCATGCACATAAGAATTCAGAGAAGATTCAAATAATGTTCATAGATAATCTGATCATAAATCCACAATTCATCGGATCTCGACAAACACACCGCAAAATAAGATTACATCGGATAGATCTCCAAGAACATCGAGGAGAACATGGTATTGAGAATCAAAGAGAGAAGAAGCCATCTAGCTACTAGATATGGACCCGTAGGTCTGAGGTAAACTACTCGCGCTTCATCAGAAGGGCAATGGAGTTGATGTACAAATCCCCCTCTGGCAGGATGTAGGAAAGGCCCCAAGATGCAATCTCACGGGAACAGAAGGTTGCGGTGGTGGAAATGTTTTTTCGTGGATGCTTATGGTGTTTCTGGAATATATGTGAATATATATAGGGCCAAGGGCTAGGTCAGTGAAGGAAATATGCCCTAGAGGCAATAATAAAGTTGTTATTTATATTTCCTTATATCATGATAAAATGTTTATTGTTCATGCTAGAATTGTCTTAACCGAAAACTTGATACATGTGTAGACAAAAAAAAGTGTCCCTAGTATGCCTCTATTTCACTAGCTCGATAATCAAAGATTGTTAAGTTTCCTAACCATAGACATGTGTTGTCATTTGATGAATGGGATCACATCATTAGGAGAATGATGTGATGGACAAGACCTATCTGTTAGCTTAGCATTATGATCGTTCAGTTTTATTGCTATTGCTTTCTTCATGTCGAATGCATATTCCTTCGACTATGAGATTATGAAACTCGCAGATACCAGAGCAATGCCTTGTGTGCTATCAAACGTCACAACGTAACTGGGTGATTATAAAGATGCTCTACATGTATCTTCGAAGGTGTTTGTTGGGTTGGCATAGATCGAGATTAGGATTTGTCACTCCTAGTATCGGAGAGGTATCTCTGGGCCCTCTCGGTAATGCACATCATAAGAAGCCTTGCAAGTAAAGTGACTAATGAGTTAGTTGCGGGATGCTGCATTATGGAACGAGTAAAGAGACTTGCTGGTAACGAGATTGAACCAGGTATGAGCATACCGACGATCGAATCTCGGGCAAGTAACATACCAATGACAAACGGAATAACGTATGTTGTCATTGCGGTTTGACCGATAAAGATCTTCGTAGAATAAGTAGGAACCAATATGAGCGTCCAAGTTTCGCTGTTGGTTATTGACCGGAGATATGTCTCGGTCATGTATACATAGTTCTTGAACCTGTAGGGTCCGCACGCTTAATGTTCTATTATGATTTGTATTATGAGTTATGTGTTTTGGTGACCGGATATTGTTTAGAGTCCCAGATGAGATCACGAACATGACGAGGAGTCTCGAAATGGTCGAGAGGTAAAGATTGATATATTGGACGATAACATTCGAACACCGGAGCGGTTCCAGATCGTTCCAGGTGTTTATCAGAGTACCAGGAGGTTACCGGAACCCCCCGGGGAAAGTAATGGGCCACTATGAGCCATAGGGGATAGAGGAGGCAGCCCACAAGGGGTGGTCGCGCCCCCTCCCCCATGGGAGTACGAATTGGACTAGGGGAGGGGGCGGCGCCCCCTTTCCTTCTCCTCCTCCCTCTCCTTCCCCATTTCCCCCCTCCATGAGAAGGAATAAGAGGGGGGCGAATCCTACTAAGACTTGGAGTCCTAGTAGGACTCCCCCCACTTGGCGCACCCCCTAGCGCCTGATACGTCTCCAACGTATCTATAATTTTTTATTGTTCCATGCTGTTTTATTATTAATCTTTGATGCTTTATAATCATTTTATATCATTTTTGGTACTAACCTATTGGCATAGTGCCAAGTGCCAATTGTTATTTTTTCCATGTTTTTTACATCACAGAAAATCAATATCAAACGGAGTCCAAATGCCACGAAACATTACGGAGATTTTTTATGGACTAGAAGGAAGATGTTGGGCCCTAGTTGCACCTGGGAGGAGTCCCGAGGAGGGGACAACCCACCAGGACACGCCAGGAGGCCCAGGCGCGCCCAGGTGGGTTGTGCTCACCTCGGGTGCCCCCCGGACCGCCTCTTTGCTCTATAAATACCCCAAAAATCCCAGAACCCTAGGGGAGTCGACGAAATATTCATCCAGCCGCCGCAGAGTCTAGAACCACCAGATCCAATCTAGACACCATCATGGAGGGGTTCACCACTTCCATTGGTACCTCTCCAATGATGCGTGAGTAGTCCTTTGTAGACCTTCGGGTCCATAGTTAGTAGCTAGATGGCTTCATCTCTCTCTCTCTCTCTTGATTCTCAATACAATGGTCTCTTGGAGATCCATATGATGTAACTCTTTTGCGATGTGTTTGTTGGGATCGATGAACTTTGAGTTTATGATCAGATCTATCTTTTTATATCCATGGAAGTATTTGAGTTTATTTGATCTCTTTTATGCATGATCTCTTATATCCTCGTATTTCTTCTCCGATATTTGGGTTTTGTCTGGCCAACTTGATCTATTTATCTTGCAATGGGAAAAGGTGCTCAGTAGTGGGTTCGATCTTACGGTGCTTGATCCCAGTGACAGAATGGGAACCGACACGTATGTATCATTGCTACTAATGATAAAAAGATGGGATCTATATCTACCCCCATAGATAAACGGATCTCATCTACATCATGTCAACGTTCTTATTGCATTACTCTATTTTTCCATGAACTTAATACACTAGATGCATGCTGGATAGCGGTCGATGTGTGGAGTAATAGTAGTAGATGCAGGCAAGAGTAGGTCTACTAATCTTGGACGTGAGGCCTATGTAATTGTCGGGTGGTGGGTGCGACATATGCCAACGGGTGGATTATCTTTGTGGGAGCCAGTAAGACATCGCCGGTGCCTGGAAGCGGGATGAGGCGAAGACATGCGCGCCGGTGGATCTTACCTAGCTTCGAGGCTCTCCGAGGAGATAACACCCCTACTGCTGCTCTGCGGGGTCTCCGCATGCTCACTCGATGAATCAAGTAGCTACACAACACTCCTTGAGCTGTTTTGGGGGGGAGGAGGAAGAAAGGGCACGGCTAGCCTGCTTCTTCTCCTTGTGTGGTGTCTAGAACTAGCCGGGAGTCCAACCCCTTGCATGGGTGCTCCGGGGGGTTTATATAGGCCTACCCCCCGGGGTACAATGGTAATCCGACTGGGTATGGGGCCCAGCCGTCTGTGACTATGATCGCCGGCTTCTGCGCCGGCTGCTGGGGCCCACCGACAGGTGGGTCCCGCCGGCGGCCGGCTCCTTGATCGTCAGGCAGGCCCCACTGTCCAGGGCCTGGTCGGCGGCTGGTCACTGTGGCCTCATCTTGTTGACGTGAGCTTCATCGTGGTAAACGAGGCTACAGTACCGCCGCCCGTCAGGCGATCGCTGTAGCCTTACCGTGTCTTGTCTCCTTAATGGGGCGTCTTCTTCGAGGGAGGCGGCAAGCCGGCTGCGGGGAGCCGGCTCTGTCTTGGGCCGACTAGTTGGAGGCGTGGCCGCCTTCGGGCGTCTCTCTGCTCGAAGGGGCCCGCCGTCGATGGGCCAGGCTGGCGGCCCGTCGTGGGTGACGCCAGAGTCAGCATGGCAACAGTGCTGCGCCGGACGGGTCACGCCTACCCCGTACGGCGCACTGTGCCAGGCGTGCTCCGGGATTCGGGGGTGGCAGGCTTTGCTGTAGCCACGCCCCGTCGCACCGCCGTTAGGTGGGTGCAAACTTTGTGGGTATGGTCTTGACTGCTTTACGGGGAGTCGGCTTCTTGGAGTCGGCCTTCTCATAGCCGGCTTCTTGGAGTCGGCCTTCTCATGAGGGCTAAAGCCGGACCGCCTTCCGAAAGCCGGCCAGGGTCGCGGCTAGCTAGGGGAAGGCGGCCCCATGTCTTGGATTCTTGAGAGTCGGGCGGGCTCATAACTTTTTCAGAAGTGCCAGGGGAGGCTGGCTAGGCTACCCATGGCTATTTACTCCGACAGTAGTCCCCGAAGCTGATCGAGTTCCGAGGTGAGGAGGGGGACGAGAAGCTTGGTCAGCTTCCTATCCTGAAGAGCCGGCTTTGCGGGCGTACGCCGACTTCAGAGAGCCCGCATAGGCGGGAGGAGAGGGGACCTGCGTGCTGACCACGGGCCCTCTCGCGGCCACGTGGCGGCAGGATCCTGCGAGCGCACGCGCGCGACGGGACGCCGCCGCAGGCCCGGGCCCGCCACTCGTGAGCCTCGGTCCGGGCGCGGATCTTTCGTGGCCCACAGGGGCCGCTCGCCTTCTCAAGGCAGTTTTGTCTCACCGTTAAGGCTCGATAATCGCGGGACGTGGGGAGTGGGCACGATCGATCCCCACGCTTCCCCACGCCGCGCCTCCTCGGCTCCGCCACGTGAGCCTATAAGTAGGGGGAGGAGGGAGAGCGACAGAGGTTCGCGCGCTCCCTCCCGCTCCGTCCCTCCTAACCCTCGTCTTCTTCCTTTCGCTGCCGCCGCAGCTTCCCATCTCAGCGCCGTCGCGTCTCCATGCCACCTCGCTCCCATGGCATTGTCAAGCTCCTGGGACGGCTCCAACGTCCATGAAGACCACATGGAGTTCCTTCGCCAGACCCGGCGCCTGCCCGGCGCCGACCGCGTACAGGTCCGCCTGGCGCCCGCGAGGGAGATCTCGCCGGCGCCGGAGGAGGGCGAGCGGGTCGTCTTCCGCTCGCACTGCCTGCGCGGCTTCGGCGTCCCGGCGAGCGGGTTTCTGCGCTCCTTCCTCGACTTCTACAACCTCCAGCCGCATCACCTCACGCCCAATGCGGTGATGCTGCTGTCGGCCTTCGTCTCCCTCTGCGAAGGCTTCTTGGGGATGCTCCCCACGCTGGAGCTCTGGGGAGAGTTCTTCCAGAGCAAGCTCGGCACAGTCGTCGCCGGCGTGCCCGCCCCCTACGGAGCCTTCATCGCCATGAGGAGGGTGAGCGAGAACAATCCGTTCCCGCCCATCCCCTTGATCCAGTCGGTAAAGGTCTGGCAGAGATCTTATTTCTATGTGAAGAACGTCGCCGAGCAAGGAGACTACATCAACCTGCCGGCTTAAGTAGCCGGCCCGCCGGCTGGGAGGCAGCCCTCGTGGAGCTTCCGGTCCCGGTCGTTGTCTCCGGCCGGGAACGCCGCCATCTCCCGGCTTCGGGTGCTGATTCAGTCGGAAGGCTTGCGCGGGGCCGACTTGGTGGCCGCCTTCGTGGAGCGCCGGATCCTTCCTCTCCAAAGCCGGCCCCACATGATGTGTCAGATGAGCGGCCGCTTCGACCCAAGCCGGCTGAGCACATGGGAGATGCCCCACGCGGAGGTGGCGCTCATGGTCAATTACATTGCCAACTGCAAGCTCGGCGGGGACTGGCAATACGGCAAGGCGCCATATTCTCGCGCCAATCCTCCACCCGTGGTAAGTTTCTCTCTTTATCTTCTTTTTTGTCGTCAGCCGGCTTCGTGACGGCCGGCTTCTGACCAGTCGGTTCTTTGAGCAGAACCCTCTTCTTGCGCCGCCGGCCGGGGTGGCAGGGATTGAACGCCAGTACGCCCCCGACCGCACGGTGGATGACGTTGACGACCCGGACTTGGGGGCGACCGCCATGGAAGACGCCGTCGTGGGGGACAGTGCCGAGCCCGGAGGCTCAAGGTTCACCGCGAGCTTCGAGGACTGGCCAGATGACTTCGAAGCCGAAGTCGCTCCGCGTCGCCAGCCGGCGGCCGACCAACAGGGCGCGGGCTCGTCTGTCGCGCCAGCTGCCGGCGGTGCGCAGAAGCGCCGGGCCGCTCTAGGCCTCTTCGGCAGTCGGCCGAAGAAGTCCAAGCCTTCCGCCGCGGCGACAAAGCGAGATGAGGCCGCCGTGAAGGCGGCCCGCTTCCGCAAGGCTGTGAAACAGCCCCAGGCGGTCTCGGCGTAAGTCTTCAATTACCTTGCCGCATTCTCGTTATTGTTCTCTTTTTCTTCGAATGTCTTCTTAACTTTTCCTCGCTTGCTGGACATGGCGCCGCTTTCCCTTGAGCGGGGCCCGGGCGGCTCCGTCGTGGGGCCGGCTGGAGGGTCTTCGAGCTCCTGCCGCGTGGACCCCCGCGCCGATCTTAGGGAGGCCACAGAGCGGAACGCCCGAGAAGCGCGGGAGGAGCGCGAGGCGGCGGAGAAAGCGTCCGCCCAGGCGGCGAAGGAGTAGGCCGAAGCGGTAGCCAAGGCCCAGAGGGAGGCGGTTACCGTGGAGACGGAGGCGGAAAGCTCGCGCAGCCAGCCTCCGCTGCTCGCCGTTCCTCTCCGAGCCGTAGCCCCCGACACCCCGTTGCCCTTGGTGGAGGAGATCATCCAAGACCCGCCGCTGTTGGAGAGGGAGGAGGACCCCGTGGCCTTGGCGGGGAGAGCGCCGCCTGCGGCGCCAACCGAAGCGGGCCAAGGCGGTCAATCGTCAGCGGCGCCAGAGGAGCCGGCCGGAGGTAAGCCGGAGAGCAGAGCCGGCCTCGAGGTGCAGCTGGCGACGGGCCGGCATGCTGGGGGAGGTGCCGCTCCGCCGGAGTTGCGCCGAGCCGCGGGCACAGGCCAGCCGGCGGGAGATCTGGAGGCGGCCAGCACCGCCGTGTCCGAGTGGACTCCCAACGGGGGGACTGGCGAGCTGGATGCGGCGGCTCAAGTGGTCCGGAGCCGGCTACAAGCTCAAGCCGCCCTGCTGCAACAGCTCAACCAAGAGTTCTTGTCAATGCAAACCACTATCCGGGTGAGTCCTTCGCTCTTGGATGCTTTGCTTTCTTGATTTCTTCCGTGGGGGCGCGTCAGCGCACCCACTGGGTGTAGTCCCCGAGATTCGGGCCGACTGCTGCGCAGTTGGGTCGGATCTTTCTCGACGGGTATCTTACTTTGCTTTTTTCAGGAATTCCACAACCTTCGTGCTGCCGCCTTTGACTCCCAGGCTCGAGAGTTGAGCCGGCGGACCGACGACCTGGCCGACAGCCGAAGTAAGTACTTGGTTTTGTCTGTCTCCTGTGGGGGCGCGTCTGCGCACCCACTGGGTGTAGTCCCCGAGATTCGGGCCGACTGCTGCGCAGTCGGGTCGGATCTTTCTTGACGACTCTTTTCTTATTGATTTTTCTTTTTCTTTGTCTTCAGGGGCCAACGCCGACTTGAGGAAGGAGCTTGGCGAAGCGAAGGCCGCCCTTTACACTAAAGAGGCCGAGTGCGTTGCCTTGGTCCAGGAACGGGATCGCCTGGCCAAGAAGCTGGCCGACCAAGAGGAAAGCCACAAAGCGGCCCTGCAGGCGGCGCGGGAAAGTGAAGCCACCTTGCTGGCGGAGTATGAGATGGAGGCGGCGAGCTGGTCTGAGACCCGGCGAGCCCTGGACGAAGGCTTCGGCCGGATCGAGGACTTGATCGACGGTAAGTTGCCTTCCTCGGCCCTTCTCCTGCCCCTTGCCGCCTGGGTCTTTTGACTTATCTTGAGCTGTTGCTTGTTGTTTCTTGCAGATTACTTCCTGGGCTACTCCGCCTTCGCCGCCCAAAGCATTGAGGCCCATCGCGAGGCGCGCCGGCAAGCGGGGGCCGACATCGCGCCGGATGCAAACCGGACCCTTGAGGAGCAGCTCCTGGCTGTCCAGGCACGGTTGCAGCCGGCTCATCGGATGCTTCGCCGGCTCCAACGTGCCGGGGCGCAAGTGCTGGCCGCCCTCTGGCCTGGCGAGACGATCCCCCGCACTCCAAGCCGAACTGCCGACTGGCTGGAGGTCGCAGTTGGTCGCTTCGAGGCTTGGAAAGCGTCAACGGCCCGCCTCGGAGCCGGGAGGGCGTTGGAATTCGTTCAGGCATGGTACCCAGGGCTGAGCCTGGACCAGCTGCGCACTTGGCGGATGGAGGCCGACGCGGAGCTGGAGGAGGTGAGGCCGGCTATCGCCCAGCGGGCTTCGACGATCGCCGAGTGCACCGACATCAGCGTTTTCGCACCTGAAATCAATGATGACGGTGTCGCTCAGCCGGAGGAGTGGTTCGGGCTGAACCCGGCGGTGGGCGAGGACTCGGCGGAGGAGATTGCCTCCAGCGACGAGGGCGAAGAAGACGAAGACGAGGACGGCGGAGACGTCGAGCCGGCTGGTGGAACAACCAGCCGACCTCAGGCCGACCGTGCCTCCAGCAACGAGGCGCGTGGAAGCGCGCCCTCTGCGGGAGGCGGCGACCAAGCCGAAGTTCGTCAGCCGGCCGCTACTTCAGCCGGGACAACCGTCTCCGCCAACCGGTCTGGCTTGTCGGCCGCTCCGCCAGCTTGACCTGCCGTCTTTATCTTTCCTGCTTTGTTGTCTTTGAACAATCTTTTGTTAAGTTTTCGCAGTTCCACCCACTGGGGGTGTATCCAAACTATGTTGAATGCTGGCCTCTTGGAGGTCTCTTTATGTAAATATTATCATGTGCATGTTTGGTTTCCATTCGCGTATGCTTGTTTATCCTTAGGCTTTTTCCTTTGCCGCCTTCCCTCTTTGGGGAGGCAAGTACTTGAGCTTTCTTGGATTAAAGTAAAGTGAATGGAAACCGGCCGGCCGGCTACTCTGGTAGCCAGTCGGCGGTGTGAGAAAAATCAGCTTTAGTTATATTAGTCCGTTAGTCCCTAGCCGTTTTTCGTGTGGGCGGTCGTTCCTACCTTTAACTCTTGCCAGCCGGACAGCCGGTTCTTCGAACTGCGACTTTTGGCAAGAGAAGGCTTGAGAGCCGGCACACTACTTGTCTGACTGCGGGTAGGACTTCTAACATAACTTCAGTGCCAGTCGCCGAGCCGACTAGTCGAACTCGGTGCCGGCCGAAATAAGTAAATGATACGACAAGGTCATAAGCATGGTACTTTTCATTCATAAATAAGGGATGGCAGTCCCCGAGCCCTCCTCGGGGAGCCTATTGTCTTGTACTTAATACAAAAGTTAGCGTGATACATACTGCCTTTCAACTGTAAAATCTTCGAAGGAGGTTGGCGTTCCATGGCCGTTCCGACTCCTTGTCGGAGTCGTCTCTCTTGCGTGCCTTCGGCTTCTGTGCGTTGATCAGGTAGTAGGAGTCGTTGCCTAGAGCTCTGCTGATGACGAAAGGGCCTTCCCAAGGGGCTGAGAGCTTGTGCTGGCCGGCTGTTTGCTGGATCAGCCGGAGCACAAGGTCGCCCTCTTGGAAAGATCTTGGCCTGACCTTCCGGCTGTGGTAGCGGCGCAAACCCTGCTGGTAAATTGCAGACCGGCTGAGGGCTAACAGCCGGCTTTCTTCCAGCAGGTCGACGCCGTCTTCTCGTGCTTCCTTGGCCTCCGCTTCCGTGTACATGGTTACTCGAGGCGAGTCGAATTCGATGTCAGTTGGGATGACCGCCTCGGCACCATACACAAGGAATAAAGGGGTGAAGCCGGTTGACTTGTTTGGTGTAGTGCGCAGACTCCAGAGGACAGCCGGCAGCTCGTCGAGCCAACAGCCGGCTGAGCGCTCCAGAGGTACAACCAGTCGAGGCTTGATGCCGGAGAGGATGAGGCCGTTGGCTCGCTCGACCTGGCCGTTTGACTGCGGGTGGGCGACGGATGCTAAGTCCAGCCGGATACCTTGGGCTGCGCAGAAACGTGCCAAGGCTCCTTTGGCGAAATTCGTGCCATTGTCGGTGATGATGCTGTGCGGCATGCCATACCGAGTTGTTATGTCCGCGATGAACGTCACGGCAGTCGGCCCATTCAGCTTCTTGATCGGCTTTGCCTCAACCCACTTGGTGAATTTGTCCACGGCGACGAGCAAATGCATCATGCCGCCGCGCGCCGTCTTGAATGGGCCCACCATGTCCAGTCCCCAAACGGCAAAGGGCCAAGTGAGGGGAATGGTCTTGAGTGCCGAAGCCGGCATGTGTTGCCTGGAGCTGAAGAGCTGGCATCCCTTGCAATGCTTGACTAATTCTTTGGCATCATCCAAAGCAGTCGGCCAGAAGAAACCATGGCGGAAGGCTTTGGCGACAAGTGATCTTGAGGCCGCATGGTGGCCGCATTCTCCTTGGTGAATGTCTGCGAGGATTGCGATGCCCTTCTCTTGCTCGACGCACCGTTGGAGGATTCCAGTGACGCTGCGCTTGAGTAGTTCTCTGTTGACGATTGTGTAAGCTCCAGCTCGACGCTGGACTTGTCTTGCTTCTGTTTCGTCAGCCGGCAGGTCTTGGTTTACTAGGAAGTTGAGGATGGACTGAGCCCATGATGGAGCCGCGACTTCTTCCACTGCCAAAGTGGCTACTGCCACCAGGGTGGGCGGGCTGGGCGGTGAGGTGCTGGAGTCAGCCGCCGGCTGTAGTGCTGGTGCAGTCCCCGGGCCGGCTACCGCAGTCCCCGAGCAGGCTGCCGAAGTCCCCGAGCCGGTTGCCGAAGTCCCCGAGCCGGCTGCCGAAGTCCCCGAGCCGGCTGCCGAAGTCGCCGGGTCGGCAACGGGGGTCTTGGGGTCAGCTACTTGATTCTTCGAGCCGGACCTGGCTGCATCGGGGTCAGGCGGCACGAAGATGGAATCGGATTCCGGAGACGGCTTGATAGACGGCTTAAGGAGGCGTTGTAGAGCGACGCCGGTTGGAATTGCTTGCCGAGTGGAGCCTATTCGAGCCAGGGCATCGGCTGGCTCGTTGTCGGCTCGTGGTACGTGGAGGAACTCGCATCCTTCAAAGTATCCGCTGAGTTGTTGGACCAGGAAACGGTAGCTCGCCATATTCGCATCCTTGGCGTCCCAGTCGCCGGATGATTGCCGGACTACCAGGTCCGAGTCGCCATAACATAGGATCCGGCGAATGCCAAGTTCTTTGGCAAGCCGGAGCCCATGTATGAGCGCCTCGTACTCGGCCACATTGTTGGAGGCGGCAAAGTGGATCTGTAGCGTGTATCTGAGCTTGTCGCCTTTGGGAGAGGTAAGGACGATGCCGGCTCCCAAGCCGGTGCGCATCTTGGACCCGTCGAAGTGCATGCGCCAATGGGTGGGGTCGGGAGCCGGCGGCAGGTACTGGGTCTCGGCCCACTCGACGAGGAAGTCGGCCAGTGCTTGGGACTTGATGGCAGTGCGGGGCTGGTAGAAGATCGTGTAGGGGGCTAGCTCGATGGCCCATTTCGCCACCCGGCCGGATGCATCCCGGCTGCCTATGATCTCGGCTAGCGGGGCAGTGCATACGACCGTGACAGGATGCTCTTGAAAGTAGGGCTTTAGCTTCTTGGCGGTGAAGTACACGCCGTAACACATCTTTTGGTAGTGCGGGTAGTTCTGCTTTGAGGCGCACAGCACCTTGCTCAAATAATACACCGGCCTCTGGACCGGCTGGGCTCGGCCTTCTTCCGAGCGCTGGACTACGATGACGGTGCTGACCACCCGGCTGGTTGCAGCGATGTAAAGGAGCATGGGCTCTTTCTCAGTCGGCGCCGCGAGGACAGGCGGCGTGGCCAGCATCTTCTTCAGCTCGTGAAAAGCTTGGTCGGCCTGGTCGTTCCACTCGAAGTGAGTGCTCTTCTTCATGAGGCGGTAGAGGGGGAGAGCTTTCTCTCCGAGCCGGCTCATGAAGCGGTTCAAGGAGGCCAAGCACCCGGTGAACTTCTGGATGTCTCGAAGCTTGGTGGGGATTGCCATTCTCTCGATGGCCTTGATCTTCACCGGGTTGCACTCGATGCCGCGTTCGGAGACCAGGAAACCTAGGAGCTAGCCGGCTGGCACCCCGAACACGCATTTCTCGGGGTTAAGCTTGATTTGGAACCGGCGCAGGTTCTCAAATGTTTCCTTGAGGTCTTCCAACAAGGTGCCGCGCTTCTCCGTCTTCACCACGATGTCGTCCACGTAAACATGAGCATTCCTGCCGAGCTGCTTGAGGAGGCACTTCTGCATGCAACGCTGAAAGGTGGCACCGGCATTTCTCAAGCCGAATGTCATAGTCAGGTAGCAGAAGGCTCCGAACGGCGTGAAGAAGGCGGTCTTCAGGCGGTCGTCCGGATCCAGCTTTATCTGATGGTATCCGGAGTAAGCATCCAAAAAACTCAACAGCTCGCATCCGGCTGTGGAGTCTATCACTTGGTCTATCCTTGGCAGGGCGAAGGGATCTTTGGGGCAGGCCTTGTTGAGACTTGTGTAGTCTATACACATGCGCCACTTGTTGTTCTTCTTTAGCACAAGGACCGGGTTGGCGAGCCACTCTGGAAAGAAAACTTCCATGATAAAGCCGGCCGCCAATAGCCGGGCTATCTCCTCCCCTACAATCCTGCGTTTCTCCTCCGACAATCGGCGAAGGGGTTGTCTGACTGGCTTTGCGTCTTCTCGAACATGTAGTTTGTGCTCGGCGAATTTCCTCGGAACACCCGGCATGTCCTTGGGGGACCACGCAAAGATGTCCCGATTCTCACGGAGGAAATCGGCGAGCTCGCCTTCCTATTTGCTGTTCAGGTTTGCCCCGATGACGGCAAACCTCTCTGGATGCTCGGGGTCAAGAGGTATCTTCTTCGTCTCCTTGGCCGGCTGGAAAGATCCTTGAGCATCATGCTCCTTGGGGTCGGGGGACACGGCCGACTGCTTGCCGGCTATGGCCACGACTCGGTCCCGCATCTTCTTCTCTTCGGCAATCACAGGGGACTCGGCCAGCCGGCTGCTGGCCGCTGCGCACTCGGAGGACTTCTTGTAGTCACCGGCTACGGTGATGACGCCTTTGGTGCTTGGTACCTTCATCTTGAGGTATGCATAGTGGGGAACCGCCATGAATTTGGCCAAGGCGGGTCGGCCCAGTAATGCATGGTAAGGGCTCTCCAGGTCCACCACTTCAAACCAGATCGCTTCCCGGCGGAAATGCTCCTTGTCCCCCAAAAAGTACATCAATCTTGATTTTGCCAATGGGGGCGCAATATAGGCCGGGTACGATGCCGTGGAACACTGTCCGAGTGGGCGTGAGCTGTTTTGTCTTGACGTTCCACTTCTCCAGGGTGTCATGATACAGGATGTTGATGCTGCTCCCGCCGTCTATCAACACACGGGAGAAGCGGGCGGCGCGTCTGTCCGTTGCAAGGGTGGCTTCCAGGACCAAAGCATAAGAGCCGGGAGACGGCATCACCTACGGATGGTCGGCCCGGCTCCAGCTGATGGGCTTTTCTGACCAATGCATGTGTCCAACGGGGTTGGCAGTGACCACGCTGACTTCCTGGTGCTCTCGGCGTTTGCTGCGCCGGTCTTCGGGCTGGCTGGTAAAGACGATGTAGGTTGCTTGCTCATCAGGGAATTCGTCATGCACGGCTCCGACTGCGGGCCGAGCGGCCGGAGGCGGCGGGGCCGGAGGCGGCGGGCCGGCAGGCGGAGGTGGCAAGAGCCCCTCGCCCTTAGAGATTCGGGTGAGCTAGATGCACTTCCGGGTCATGTGGTTGGACGGCTTTGCGCCGTTGTGGAACTTGCAAGGGGTGTCGAGGGTTTGCTCGTAGGAGAAGGCGGGCTGCCAAGCCAGCCTGCCGCCCTTGGGCTTCTTGGGCGCCGGTCGTTCTTCAGGCGATGCATCTTCGACTGTGGCCACCTGCCGGCTGGCGGGAGGCGGCGCGGGGCCCTTGCGCTTGTGGTCGTTAGAGTGAGGTGTCGGCCGGAATCTCCAACCGGCGTCTTGGGCGCCGGGTTGAGTACCTTTCCGGACGCGTCTACCCGAAGCTCGGTCTTCATCAGGAGTCGGCGGTGGCGTACTTGTCCGCTATGTCCAGAAGCTCGTCGAGGGTAGCCGGCTCGTCGCAGAGGAGCTTCTGCTTGAGGAGGGTGCCTTCTCGGCATCCGGCTGTGAAGTATTCTATGGCTTGTACCTCATGCACCCCTTCACAGGAGTTGCGGAGCTCAGCCCAACGCGTGAGGTAATCGCGAGTGGACTCGGCGGGGCCTTGTACGCACAAGGAAAGCTGTCTAGGCTTGGGAGCCCGCTTGTAGGTGCTGGTGAAGTTGCGGATGAAGGCTTCTGTAAAGTCTAGCCAGCTGTTGATGCTACGCAGCTTGAGGCTGTTGAGCCAGGTCCGCGCCGTGCCCTGCAGCATGAGGGGCACGTACTTCACGGCGACGCGCCGGTTGCCGTTGGCTATGCTAACTGCGGTGGAGTAGTCGATCAACCAATCTTCCGGCTTCACGGAGCCGTTGTACTTGGGCGTGTATCTTGGGAGCGAGAACCCTTTGGGAAAGGGCTCGTCGCGGATGCGGGGGCCAAAACAAGGCGGGCCGACATCGTCTTCTTCTTCCAACACCAGGGATCGCGCCAGGCGGTCGATCCGATGGCGGGCGTCGTTCTCGCCGATTCCTTCGCGGCGGCCCAGCCGGCCGCTGAGAGTCGGGTGCGCCACTGGCGGCGAGGCGGGATATCTCTCTCCATGGGGCGGAGGCGGGTCGCCCCGCCATTCCATGGCTCGGGGATGACCGTCCGTGTCCCGCTCGATGGAGATCCGGGTCCGGCTGCGGCTGGTAGCCGGCTCCTTCTCGCGTCGCGCGCGGGTATTGCTCGCAGTCGGCGTCCGGGATGTCGCGCCGTGTTCTCGGCATGGGGGAAGGCTTTCCGCGCGAGCGTCGGCTTCGTGCCGCTGCGTGGCGGTGTCAATCAATTGCTGGATGCGCCGGGTCATGTGGGGAAGGTCTTCGGCCTCCAGGCCGTCCAGCTCGTCTACGGCCGCCTGGGCGGCACGCAAGTTCTCGAGCGGAGTGGCATAGACCGGGCGGTCGACTCCCAGCGTGTCGGTGATGACGGCGCCGCGTTGCTTGACAAGGCCGGCCCGGCTTGGCCCGCCCGGGGCCGGCGTGCCGAAGGCGGCGCGGTCAGCTTCGCGCTGGTAGGCCTCAGTGAGGCGTCTTACGGAGGCCAGCCTCCGGCCCTCTGCGAGGAGGGCGAGGCGGCGTGCTTCCAGTGCTTCGTCGTCGGCGTCGGCCGGGAGAGGAGCGGACAAGTCATTGGCGGCCGCGCGCGAGGCGTCGTGGGCGCTCTCGTCGGCCAGGCCGCCGTGGCCGACAACCATCACTTCGGCGGTGACAGCATCGCAGCCGTCGGCTCGAGGAAGCGGGTCGTTGTAGATCGCGACGTTGGTGGGGAAGGTGTCGTAGGAGGCCGTGTCGGAGTCGACAGGCATCGGGTCGGTGGAGCCAACTGACTCCAGGTCCGCAGCGGGCTCGCTGGAGACATGGAGCTGGCCGAGAAGGTTGGCGAGGCAGTCAGTGCCCGCATTGGAGGCGAGCTCGTCGGAGACGAAGGTCTCGTCGGGGAGATCGGCGAGGCCGCTTGCCGCGCAGATGCTGGTGACGCCTTGCAGCGCGTCGTGGCAAGCGCCATCGGGCATGCCGAGCTGGCTACGCTCGCTGGGGAGGAAGAGGGTTCCCGTCCAGAACAGGTCTCCGGACAACGGTGCACCTGGCCCCACGGTGGGCGCCAAATGTCGGGTGGTGGGTGCGACATATGCCAACGGGTGGCTTATCTTTGTGGGAGCCAGTAAGACATCGCCGGTGCCTGGAAGCGGGATGAGGCGAAGACATGCGCGCCGGTGGATCTTACCCAGCTTCGGGGCTCTCCGAGGAGATAACACCCCTACTGCTGCTCTGCGGGGTCTCCGCATGCTCACTCGATGGATCAAGTAGCTACACAACGCTCCTTGAACTGTTTTTGGGGGAGGAGGAAGAAAGGGCACGGCTAGCCTGCTTCTTCTCCTTGTGTGGTGTCTAGAACTAGCCGGGAGTCCAACCCCTTGCATGGGTGCTCCGGGGGGTTTATATAGGCCTACCCCCCGGGGGTACAATGGTAATCTGACTGGGTATGGGGCCCAGCCGCTGTGACTATGCTCGCCGGCTTTTGCGCCGGCTGCTGGGGCCTGCCGATGGGTGGGTCCCGCCGGCGGCCGGCTCCTTGATCGACAGGCAGGACCCACTGTCCAGGGCCTGGTCGGCGGCTGGTCACTGTGGCCTCATCTTGTTGACGTGAGCTTCATCATGGTAAACGAGGCTACAGTACCGCCGCCCGTCAGGCGATCGCTGTAGCCTTACCGTGTCTTGTCTCCTTAATGGGGCGTCTTCTTCGAGGGAGGCGGCAAGCCGGCTGTGGGGAGCCGGCTCTATCTTGGGCCGACTAGTTGGAGGCGTGGCCGCCTTCGGGCGTCTCTCTGCTCGAAGGGGCCCGCCGTCGATGGGCTAGGCTGGCGGCCCGTCGTGGGTGACGCCAGAGTCAGCATGGCAACAGTGCTGCGCCGGACGGGTCACGCCTACCCCGTACGGGGCACTGTGCCAAGCGTGCTCCGGGATTCGGGGGTGGCAGGCTTTGCTGTAGCCACGCCCCGTCGCACCGCTGTTAGGTGGGTGCAAACTTTGTGGGTACGGTCTTGACTGCTTTACGGGGAGCCGGCTTCTTGGAGTCGGCCTTCTCATAGCCGGCTTCTTGGAGTCGGCCTTCTCATGAGGGCTAAAGCCGGACCGCCTTCCGAAAGCCGGCCAGGGTCGCGGCTAGCTAGGGGAAGGCGGCCCCGTGTCTTGGATTCTTGAGAGTCGGGTGGGCTCGTAACTTTTTCAGAAGTGTCAGGGGAGGCCGGCTAGGGTACCCATGGCTATTTACTCCGACAGTAATGATCATTGCCTGGATATTGTCATAATTATTTGAGGTTCTATCAATTGCCCAACAGTAATTTGTTCACCCACCGCTTTGCTGTTTTTCTCAAGAGAAGCCACTAGTGAAGCCTACGACCCCCGGGTCTCTTTCTCATATTTTTGCCTTCGCGGTCTATTTTTATTTACTTTTATTTTCAGACCAATTAAACCAAAAACTCAAAAATACCTTGCTGCAATTTATTTTATTTGGAATTCGATCTATCAATATTTACAACTCTCTCCCGTCCACGCACCGTTTCTGGCACCGTTACCGGAAAGGGATTGACAACCCCTTTAACACGTCGGGTTGCGAGTGGTTGTTATTTGTGTGTGGCGGCTGTTTACGTTGTGTTGCTTGGTTCTCCTGCTGGTTCGATAACCTTGGTTTCATATCTAAGGGAAATACCTACCGCCGCTGTGTTGCATCATCCCTTCCTCTTTGGGGAAAAACCGACGTAGCTTCAAGCGACATTAAAAGGAATTTATGGCGCCGTTGCCGGGGAGGATCTTCATCATAACCAGGTTCCTAATCACAAATCTCATCTCCTCACAATTTACATTATTTGTCATTTGCCTCTCGTTTTCCTCTCCCCAACTTCACAAAAATTTGCCGTTTTATTCGCCTCCCTTTTCTGTTCGCCGTTTTCTTGCCGGATCTGTTTTTGAGTGCAATCTTATTGTATAGTCATCATGACTCAAGAGAACACCAATTTATGTGATTTCTCAAATACCAACAACAATGATTTTATTGGCACTTTGCTTGCTCCTCCCGCCACTAGTGCGGAGACTTGTGATATTAATACTGCTTTGTTGAATCTTGTTATGAAAGACCAATTTTCCGGTACTCATAATGAGGATGTCTCATCCCATCTTAATACCTTCATGGAATTATGCGATATGGAAAAGATAAAATATGTGGACAATGATGTGGTCAAGATGAAATTATTTCCATTTTCTTTGCATGATTCTGCAAAAATTTGGTTCTCTTCTTTGCCTCGTAATAGTATCGATTCTTGGAATAAGTGTAAAGATGCTTTTATCACTAAGTATTTTCCTCCCGCAAAAATTATTTCCCTTAGAACCCAGATCATGAATTTCAAGCAACTTGAACATGACCAAGTTGCACAATCTTGGGAAAGGATGAAAATGATGCTAAGGAATTGCCCAACTCATGGGTTAAATCTTTGGATGAGCATACAAAATTTTTATGCGGGATTGAATTTCGTTTCTCGTAATTTTTAGATTCCGCCCCGGGTGGTACTTTTATGGAAATTACTTTGGGAGAAGCCACCAAATTGCTTGACAATATCATGGCAAATTATTCGCAATGGCATAACGAAAGGGCTCCTACTAGTAAAAAAAAGTAAATTCGGTTGAAGAAATTTCTTCTTTGAGTGAAAAAGTTGATGCTCTTGTGAAATTGGTTGCTAGTAGAAGTGCTCCTATTGATCTTAATGATATTCCTTTGTCTAATTTTATTGAGCAAAATAGTGAAGCCATTGATGTGAATTTCATTTCTTGAAATAATTTCAACAATAATGCTTATAGTGGTAATTTTAATCCTAGGCCTTTTCCTAGTAATTCCTCTAATAATTATGGTAATTCCTATGGAAATCAATCTTATAGTAATAGTAGGAACACCTTTCATCTTGAAAATAATATTAAAGAATTTATTAACAGGCAAAAAGTTTTCAACACTTCCATAGAAGAAAAGTTGAATAAGATTGATGATTTGTCTAGAAGTATTGATAGAATTTCTCATGATGTGGAAAATCTCAAGATGAAAATTTTTGTGCCTAAGGTTGATGAATCAATTAAAGCACTTTATGTTTCTATGGATGAAAGTAAGAAAAGAACCGCTATGCTTAGAGCTAAAAGAGAATTTTTAGAAAAAGCGTTTTCTAGTGATTTCTTCCGCAAAAGTGATGAAGATCTTAAAATGATTGTGTAGCGACCCGACCTCAGATGGCCAAGTCTCTGTGTTCAGTGTCATCCCTGGATCGGTAATGCTGACACACACAGTACTCGAAGGATTTATAACAAAGTAGCAATCACACATTATTACATCGAATGTCTCAAAAGATAACTTATTACAATAATATGGCTTAAGGCCATCTAAATAAGATAACAATGGAAGGCTTGGAAGATAAAGTGAGTCCATCAACTCCAACGGCATAGCTGAGTGCATGACAAACGACCTAGCGCACCTTACTCCTCGTCTGAAAAGTATGCAACATGATATGTTGCAGCCCGAAACGGGGCAGCACATGGAATATGCTGGCAATGTAACATAGTAGAGCAATGAATAGATAATGGATATCACTATATGCATATTTGGCTGGTGGAGGCTCTATGGTTACAGTGTTTTTGCAAAAAGCCAATTTTTCCCTACTACAAAGGAATATATTTTATTTAACTATCATGGTAGTTGAAACATTGATAATGGTACCCCCATCTCAATCCCAATTAAAAAATAATTATCAACCCCGCAGATTAATTTAGAGTGATGAGATCCATATGATAATCCAAGTACCACATACTCAAGATGTCCATAACCAGGGACACGGCTAATCATGATTAGTTTGTACACTCTGCAGAGGTTTGCGCACTTTTCCCCACAAGACTCGATCTCCTCCATTGGATTTCTCGCACTACATGGTGTTTGAGAAACGGATGACCGAGACACAGTCTTTCAGAAGCATTAACTCTAACCCCGGGTAGACAGTACCAACCTACATCCCCTACATCTGCTAGCCTACCACTGGAAGAGGTCATGCAACCTACTCAACTATGCTAGAGCCCATAATAGCTTGTGGCTGCACACGGAAGTTTCTAGCATGAAAAATCTTACGATCCCTTTGAGCTTGGGTGGCGGACCATAGGAGGATCACACGGTATAACCCCGGGATCTCCTAGGACAACACTGGTATATCCCCAAGTGCCCAAACCAACAATCCACCCAGATGTGTATTAATGTTGCCACCTTAAGTTGAACCATAAATTAAACACTCACATATGTCATGAATACACTCAAACCCAATCCACGTCTACGAGCATAGCATGGCAATTTAAGCATAATGTAGAAGTAACTCCCAAGGGTTTGATAATAAAATAAGTAATAGGTTCTACCTCATCATCTACTTCCCAATACCCACATGTTAATCACAACCTAATCATGCAATGTTTGAGGATGGAAACTAATGCATAAAAACTGGGTATGAAAAGAGTATGATCAATGTGTTACTTGCCTTGCTGACGTTCTATAAATCCTAGAGACTCGTAGTAGCACGCTTCGCTCTCCGGGAATTCTATCGCAACAAACAATAGCATACATAAGCAATCAAGCAATGATGCACGGGTAAAACTCAAATAAGAAGATCGAATCTGAAAACTCAACTAAAGAGATTCGATTTGCAAAAAGAATCAAATCAAATGGAGCAACGAAACTCAAACTACGAAAGAAACAAGATCCATTTACTAATTTGGACTAAAGTCAAATTTTACATTACCAAAATCTTGTTCAAGTTGGTTAAACAGAAAGAAGGCTTCGAGACGAAGATCTAGGCGCCTGTTTCACCCAATTTTGATAACCAAGCGAAAAGATAAACTAAAACAAAGATGAGGGTAGAAATCACGATCGAAAATAATCACGGAAAAGCCCTGGAAAATAAAACGAGACGAATAGGCTAACGAACGAATGTTCACTGTCTGCGGTTAACTGACGAACAACATTCATTGAAACGAACATACGGACAAACGTCCGCTATTTAACTAAACTGAAGAAAAACCGAACAAAACTGATCTGAAAAAACTAGATCTAGGGTTTCGAAAAAAACTGTGATTTTTCCCGAGAAAAACCGGACGGCGGCGGTGGCGGCTACCTCGGCGGCGGGGTCGGTGGCGGCGGGGCGGCGGCGGCGCGGCGGCGGAGGAGCGCGGCGCTAGGGTTAGGGCGCGGGGTGCAGCGGCTTGGGCCTCGGGGTCGCGAGCTGGCGGCTTATAAAGCCCCGGCCGGAGTACTCCGGCTCGGGCATGGCCCGGTTAGGTCGGTGCATTTTAAAAAAAATCCTGACATGGAAAACAAGTAAAAGAAATACTAAACGGAGTCCAAAAATCCTGAAATAAAATTTTAGGGTCCTCTAATCATATTCCGGACAAAGTGAACATTTATTTGGGCCTCTAATGAAATTTTGAAAAACGCATAATTTTTCCTAATTCAAATAAAATAGCAACAAAAGTCGAAAAGAAATATTTATTGGATTTTAATATTTTTTCTCCAATATTCCCTTTATTTTGGAGAAGTCATATTATCTCCTCTCATATATTTTAATATGAAATATTTTTCGGAGAGCAAATAATTAAACCCAAAGTGATCCTTGTTTCGATATTCGATAAAACTCAAATATGAAAAACATGAAATCCCCAACTCTCTCTGTGGGTCCTTGAGTTGCTTAGAATTTTGAGGATCGCAAAGCAAAAATGCAGTAGAATATGATATGCATGAATGATCTATGTATAACATTCCTAATTGAAAATTTGGGATGTTACAAACCTACCCCCCTTAAGATGAATCTCGTCCTCGAGATTCGGGTTGTCTAGAAAATAGATGTGGGTGGTCTTTGTGTAAATCGTCCTCTCGTTCCCAGGTAGCTTCATCCTCGGTATGGTGGCTCCACTGAACTTTGCAAAACTTGATAACCTTGCTGCGTGTAACTCGGCTGGCAAACTCGAGAATCTTGACTGGTTTCTCCTCATAGGTCAGATCACCGTCCAACTGAATTGCTCCCAGGGGCACTGTATCTCTCAGAGGGATATGGACCACCTCTGAATGGCACTTCTTCAACTGGGAAACGTGAAACACATCATGAACTCCTGACAGTCCCTCGGGTAACTCCAACTTGTAGGCAACCTCTCCCATGCGTTCCAAAACACGGTACGGTCCTACAAATCTCGGGGCTAACTTTCCCTTAACTCCAAAATGCTTAACTCCTCGGAGCGGTGACACACGAAGATATGCTGTGTCTCCGATTTCATAGACTACCTCCTTGCGTTTTGAGTCTGCATAGCTCTTCTGTCTGGACTGAGCTACCCTCAGTCTATCTCGAATCAGTTTAACCTTCTCTTCGGACTCCTTGATCAAATCTGGTCCAAACAACTGGTGGTCTCCAACTTGATCCCACATCAACGGTGTTTGACATCTTCTTCCATACAGGGCTTCGAACGGTGCCATCTTCAAACTGGCCTGGTAGCTGTTGTTGTATGAGAACTCCGCGTAAGGCAAATATCATCCCAACTAGATCCATAATCTAGCGCACAAGCTCTTAACATGTCCTTGATACGTCTCCGTCGTATCTATAATTTTTGATTGTTCCATGCCAATATTATCGAACTTTCATATACTTTTGGCAACTTTTTATACTATTTTTGGGACTAACATATTGATCCAGTGCCCAATGCCAGTTCCTGTCTGTTGCCTATTTTTGGTTTCGCAGAATATCCATATCAAACAGAGTCCAAACGAGATAAAAACGAATGGAGCTTATTTTTGGAAAATATGGAAAATTTGGAAGGAAAATCAACGTGAACCAGTGCCCGAGGTGGTCACGAGGCAGGGGGCGCGCCCCCTACCCTCGTGAGCCCACCGTAAGGCGGTTGACGCTCTTCTTTTGCCGCAAGAAAGCTAATATTCGGAAAAAATCACGGCGAAGGTTTCAGGCCAATCAGAGTTACGGATCTCCATATATATACGAAACGGTGAAACAGAGCCAGTAGGAGAACGCAGAACCAGAGAGAGACAGAGAGATAGATCCAATCTCGGAGGGGCTCTCGCCCCTCCCAGGCCATGGGAGCCAAGGACCAGAGGGGAAACCCGTCTCCCATCTAGGGAGGAGGTCAAGGATGAAGAAGAAGGAGGGGGCTCTCTCCCCCTCGCTTCCGGTGGCGCCGGAGTGACACCGGGGGCCATCATCATCACCGCCATCTTCACCAACAACTTCACCACCATCATCACCAACTCTTCCCCCCTCTATGCAGCGGTGTAACCTCTCTCTTACCCGCTGTAATCTCTACTTAAAGATGGTGCTCAACGCTATATATTATTTCCCAATGATGTATGGCTATCCTATGATGTTTGAGTAGATCTGTTTTGTCCTAATGGCTATTTGATGATCGTGATTGGTTTGAGTTGTATGTTTTATTATTGGTGCTGTCCTATGGTGCTCTGCGTGTCGCGCAAGCGTGAGGGATTCCCGCTGTAGGGTATGCAATATGCTTATGATTTGCTTATGGTGGGTGGCGTGAGTGACAGAAGCACAGACCCGAGTAAGTAGGTTGTTTGCGTATGGGATAAAGGGGACTTGATACTTTAATGCTATGGTTGGGTTTTACCTTAATGAATCTTTAGTAGTTGCGGATGCTTGCTAGAGTTCCAATCATAAGTGCATATGATCCAAGTAGAGAAAGTATGTTAGCTTATGCCTCTCCCTCAAATAAAATTGCAATAATGATTACCGGTCTAGTTATCGATTGCCTAGGGACAAATAACTTTCTTGTTGACAAAAGCTCTCTACTAACACTAATTTAGTTGTGTCTTTATCTAAACAGCCCCTAGCTTTTATTTTCATGTTCTTTAATTTCTTGCAATCTTACCCAAAAACACCTACAAAGTACTTATAGTTTCATACTTGTTCTAGGTAAAGTGAACGTCAAGTGTGCGTAGAGTTGTATCGGTGGTCGATAGAACTTGAGGGAATATTTTTTCTACCTTTAGCTCCTCATTGGGTTCGACACTGTTACTTATCGAAAGAGGCTACAATTGATCCCCTATACTTGTGGGTTATCAAGACCTTTTTCTGGCGCCGTTGCCGGGGAGCAATAGCGTGGGGTGAATATTCTCGTGTGTGCTTGTTTGCTTTATCACTAAGTAATTTTTATTTGATGTTCTTAGTTGTTTTCTATCTTTAGTTATGGGTAGAAAACGCAAAATACCAAAAAAATATTTGTACCTACTGAACCAATGGTTGAAGAACCACTCAAAATCTATCACACTGCTGAAGCTTTTTACTTCGATCATCTTCAATCCCTTTGTGCTCGTGCCGAAACCCCAACTAGCTTAGTTGAGGGAAAATCTTTAGATGAGCATGCTTGTTATGTGCGACACCGTATATCTAAAAAAGGGAAACTATTATGGGGTCAAATTCAGCATTTGCAATGCTATGCTTGGAATTTATGTGAAATATATGATTTTACTTGTTGTTCTGAAAACCCTAAGAAACACCTTCCCTATCAATGTGAGTTTAGTGATAATGGAATCGTATCTTCGTATGCTAAGGGTGTTTACAATTAATATGATGTTCAACATATTGAAGAATTTGTTGCTTTTGAGGGTGCTTATGAAATTGCTTCTTTGATTGAAAATTATGATGGTACTTTTCACAAATCTGAAAATTTTTCTATACTTAAATATTGCTATGATAATTATGCTTCTAATACCTATGTTAAACAATATATTGAGGAATACTCCGCTGTCCAAGAAGAGACTAATATTTTGCAGGAGTCTATGGAAGAAGAAATTGATGAAACTGTGAGCTCATTGGATGAAAAAGATGATGAGGAGAGCGAAGAACAAAAGGAGGAAGAGCGGATTGATCACCCGTGCCCACCTTCTAATGAGAGTAACTCTTCAACTCATACATTGTTTAATTCCCCTTCGTGCTTACCGAAGGATGATTGCTATGATGACTGTTATGATCCCTATGATTCTTTTGAAATATCCCTTTTTGATGATGCTTGCTATACTTGTGGCCAAGATGCCAATATGAGTTATGCTTATGGAGATGAACTTGCTATAGTTCCTTATGTTAAACATGAAATTGTTGCTATTGCACCCACGCATGATAGTCCTATTATCCTTTTGAATTCTCCAAACTACACTATATCGGAGAAGTTTGCACTTATTAAGGATTATATTGATGGGCTGCCTTTTATCATTGCACATGATGATTTTGATGAATATAATATGCATGTTCTTGCTGCTCCTACTTGCAATTATTATGAGAGAGGAACTATATCTCCACCTCTCTATGTTTCCAATATGACAAAATTGCAAGAAACTATTTATACTATGCATTGGCCTTTACTATGTGTGCATGAATTGTTCTTTTATGACATGCCGATGCATAGGAAGAGAGTTAGACTTCGTCATTGCATGATATATGTTGCTTTGTGCTCATTACTAAATTACAAATCATTGCTAATTAAAATTGGCTTTGATATACCTTGGGATCCGGGTGGATTCACTACTTGAGCACTATATGCCTAGCTTAATGGCTTTAAAGAAAGCGCTGCCAGGGAGACAACCCGGAAGTTCTAGAGAGTCATTTATTTCTGTTGAGTGCTTTTATGTAGTTTAAAAACAAGAAAAAATAAAGAGGGGAACCCAAAACTTTTTCAAAAAGGAAAGTGAAAGTGATAGAGACAAGCATTGTTGAAGTGGGAGCTAGCCTTGAACTTTGTTCATGCTCACGGCAACTTTGTGAATCTTGATTACAGAAACTTTTCAACAAAAATAATTATCCCCTTGTACAATTCCATTGTATTATAAAAATAATGTGCCAAGGTTTGCCTTTAGGATGTTTACATTTGCTTGATGGTTTGTACGGTGCAGGACAGAAACTTTGGCTGTAGTGCGTGATTTTACATTTTTAGCTGGAACGTCAAATGGTTCTGATTATTTTTGCACCGTCTTTCTGTACAAATTGTTTATTTTTCCTAATTTTGGCTGAATTTTTCAAGTATCAGAAGTATGGTGAATGTTCAGATTGTTACAGACTGTTCTGTTTTAGACAGATTCTGTTTTGGATGCATAGTTTGCTTGTTTTGATGAAACTATTAATTTATATCAGTGGATTAAGCCATGAAAAAGTTATATTATAGTAGACACAATGAAAAAACAAAATATGAATTGGTTTGCAACAGTACATAGAGTAGTGATTTGCTTTATTATACTAACGGATCTTACCGAGTTTTCTGTTGGAGTTTTGTGTGGATGAAGTGTTCGATGATCGAGAAGGTCTCGATGTGAGAAGAAGGAAGAGAGGCAAGAGCTCAAGCTTGGGGATGCCCGAGGCACCCCAATTAAATATTCAAGGAGACTCAAGCGTCTAAGCTTGAGGATGCTAGGGAGGCATCCCCTCTTTCTTCAACAAGTATCGGTATGTTTTCGGATTCGTTTCGTTCATGCGATATGTGCAAGTTTTGGAGCGTCTTTTGCATTTAGGTTTTTATTTTTCTTTTTATGCACCATGATGGTATGAGATAGTCCTTGGTTGATTTATAGAATGCTCTTTGCACTTCACTTTGCAGAGGGTGACAAAGGCCGATAGCAGCACCACCGTGTTCGGTGTGAAGTGGTGCGGCTGAAGACGGTAGAAGGCCAAGAACGAGCGGAGGAAGCCGCTCGCCGGCAGGCCGAAGCCCCGAAGGAAGTGAGAGCGGAAGATAACGCACTCGCGTTCCTTTGGCATCAGCGAGATCTCGTCGGCGGGCGGCACGCGCGTCTTGACATAACCCGCACCGAGCAGCCGTCGTGTGTCTTGGAGGAAGGTGAGATGATCTTCGTGGATGACGGAGCCGTCCCAGTCGTCGGCGCACTCCATGGAGGCTCGGGCGCGAGGAAGAAGCGAGAAGTCACCGCGAGCGCGTGAGCCTGGGACAGAGACGAGGATAGAGGCTCGAGAGCGACGGCAAAACCACGGCAGCACTTCGTCGAAGCTCGAGCGCAGCGGCGCCGAGGAAGAATAAGGAGCAGGAGGGGAGAGCGCGCGTGCGTCGGCCGCTCCCCTCCTTCCCCCATTTATAGCCCCTCACTGCGAAGCCGAGGGGGCGGGGCGGGGGGCGTGGGATTAACTGCGCCCACGTCCCACGGCCCCGCACTTACCACGCGGTAAATATGCGTAATGGTGGCGTGTGGGATCCCAACTGCCCCGCTTCAGCCGCCGCGGAGATCCACGCGCGTGCCGAGGCTTGGTAGTGGCGGGCCCCGCCTGTGGCATGTCTCGTCATGCTCGTGGGCTGGCAGTCCGGCCTGGCTGGCTGGCGCCGCGTGGCGAGTGGGCGTCGGGCGGCAGGCCTAGGGGCTTAGCTAGCACGCCACATGGTTCCCGCCTTGACAGTTCAAAATCCACCACGCGGCCTCCCACCTCATCCGACTCCTGGAAATCGGCATACCAGATGACGAACAAGACACACAAACAAGATTACTCAGAGTAGGAAGCTACTGGGGCACCCCGCCTTGTCGACCGCGGCGACCCACCAGCTACGGGGACTACTATCGGAGTTATTCGCCATGGGTAGCCTCATCTGCCCCCCATGGCATTTCAAGACATCGGGGCCGACTGCGCCCCTCAAGCCTCAAAGCTTGGCTGCCGCCTTCTCGTGGCTGGCTGGCCCGATCGGCCGGCTGCCGGAAGGCGGAGGACCCCAGGAACCGGCCATGAAGCGGGCCGCCTTCTAGCAGGCGGCCTCCAGAGATGCCGGCTCCTAGCAGGCGGCCCCAAGCGCCCTGAAAGTCTACATCCCCATTAAGACGACAAGATGGGGTGTGGATACAGTAAAGCCTGCCACCCCCAAATCCAGGGTGAGTCATGGTTACAGTACGTCGTACAGGTCGGAGATCTCCTGCACGGCGCGGCACTGTAGCCTCTCCGCCCATGACCTCATCCAAGTCAGAAGGACCATGCACCCACGACGGGCTGTCGGTACGGCCCGCAGGCGGTGGGCCCTACCAGTCAGCCAAAGGCCGGAAGGCAGCAAGTCTGGCCAGTCGGCTGGAGAGGGAGGTCGGCACCCAGCAGGCGGCCCGCCCCCCTCCTAAGAGTCTGCGCGCCCTTAACCAGAAGGGACGGGGGATGGCTACAGTGAACGCCCGCCAGACGGCGGACTGTAGCCATGCCTTCCCCGACAAAGCAAGCTTCATTAGAAGCACGACTACAGTAATGTGCAGCCGACAAGACCCGCTAGCGGCGGGCAAGGCCTGTCGGCCAAGTACAAGACAGCCGGCGGGTCCCACTAGTCGGCGGGCCCCAACAGCCAGCGGAGAAGCCGGAAGCAAGAGACACTGACAGCCTGGGCCTACAGCTGGCCAGTTTACTATTGTACCCCTGGGGGTAGGCCTATATAAACCCCCCAGGGCGCCCATGCAAAGGGTTCAGATCTTTAGACTACACACTACACATATAGAGAGAGGAGAGAGCTAGGCTTGCCCTTCTTCCTCCTCTAGCAAATAGCTCAAGGAGCATCCTGTACTCACCGGTTGATATAGTGAGCATGCGGAGACCCCGCAGAGCATGACTAGGGGTGTTATCTCCTAGGAGAGCCCCGAACCTGGGTAAGATTCACCGGCGTGCATGTCTTTGCCTCATCCCGTTACCTGGCACCGGCGACGTCTTTTAGCGCCCTCCATGATAAGCCACCTGTTGGCATATGTCGCACCAAAACCCTGACAATGCTATGAGGCCGTCTCGAAGCTTTTTTATTAAAATAATCTTCTGGCCCTACCTGTCATCCTGGTGATTGTAGTTTGCACGCTCATCTGGTCAAGACAGGAATATATATATATTTTTTTTTAATTTGTTGGGGGGTAAATGTTAGAGGTTGCAGCAAATATATTGTACATTGTGGGTCTTTCAGCCAAGTTTAGTGGCAACCATTTGGGGCCAGTGCTATGATGTGTCGCGTCAACTCGTACAACAAGGAGAAGCTTGATTTTACTACTACGCGCCTTCTCCCTCGCCCATGCGCGCGGTGGCTCGCAGACGAGGACAGGCTTTTGCTTATACTACAACAAGCTATCCCTCCCGCACGCGGTGGACAGACATGCAGCAGTGGATTCAATACTGTAGTAGTAGTAGTAGGGTTTAGGGTTTAGGGTTTAGTAGTAGTAGTAGTAGTAGTAGTAGTAGTAGTAGTAGTAGTAGTAGTAGTAACATCATTGTTCGTCTTCTCGAAGAGGCAAAGAGCCAAGCGTAACCCGAATGTGGCAGTTGCAAACCTTGGAGCACGCATATAGCCAGGCTCTTGCATGAAACAAAATTGCTATGTGAGCCCACTATTGTAGTACTTGCTAGTATAGCCTTGTAAACCAGAAAGTAGTATTTTCCTTTCTAGATATTTCAACAAGTGACTAGACTACACCGAGACGGAGTACATATGGAGCAAAATGAGTGAATCTACACCGTAAATAAATACGTAGTTCTCTCGTTTTCCTCTCTGCCTTGGTCGCGGTGCACAATATTGAGTATACTAGTACTGACTAGTCTCTTTTTGACACACATTTATGTTTTTTAACACAGTACAGACGCAAGCGCTCATATACATGCGCATACACTCACCCCTATGAACGCACACATGCACACCCTACCCCTATGAGCACTTCCGAAAGACTGAGCCAGCATATCATCTTGAAATTTACGAAGTCACCATAGGCACCTCGTCGTCGATGGGAATGTCTCCTGACATGCGATAGACGCGAGCGGCAGTCGCCTCCATAGGTGCTTGAATGCCAAGGAGGGAGAGGGTAGCGATTCCCGAGACGTTGAACGGTCAATGATGCATCCTCAATTAGCATGCACAGGGAATTAAGTGGAGAAGCAAAATAGAGCCAGCATGATGTGAATGCAACAGAGTTTGGACTCTCATATAAAGGCGCCCCACCACTCCAATCCATCTACTCCTAGTCTCTGCGCAACAATACTCACTCTAATCCAAGACCAAGTGACCAGAAGCCACAAGCACCTATGGAGGCGATGGACGCGAGCGGGAGCCGGCTGTGCCAAATTATCCAAGGCGCTGGCCTGCGGCCCCGCACCGTGCAGCGTTTCCAAACGGTGCTTGCGACTGCCGGTGTCGTAGCCCTCGCGGACGCCGGCTTCGCCTCTTGCATGGACGACATGATGGTCCACTCCATCCACAAGTTCACCGCCAACAAGAAGCGCGCGGATGACCTTGTCATAGTGCTCCAGCCCACGCGCCCAAGCTCCTCATTGCCTGCCACCCTCATCGGCCTCCATGGTGATGAACTCTTTCAAGCCCTGGTGGCCCTGCAGGTGCCAGAGGTCGTGACGAAGAATGTGCACCTCGAGGCTGCGCTCGCCATGCAAGAAACCATCAACCTGCACATCCACGTCTACAAGGAAATCGTCTACATAGGCCACTACAAGTCCAGCGAGGACAAAAAGACGTTGGCCTCCTTCCAGCGGCTGGAATCTTTGGACACCATTGTTCAGAAGCACGTCGACCTGGCCACGAAAGCCGCTGCTACTTAGCCACCGTTCGGTGGGCCGACGCCTTGAGTCGAGGAGGTGGACGTCGTCGATGGATGCATCTCTTCTTCTTGCCTCCTGTAACCAGCACTGCATCGCCTCGTGACCTTAATGTTTTATTAGTATAGTACTCCCTCCGTTCCCAAATATAAGTCTTCCTAGAGATTCCAGCAAGTGACTACATACGGAGCAAAATGAGTGAATCTACACTCTAAAATATGTCTACATACATCCGTATGTTGTATTCCATTTGAAATATCTAAAAAGGCTTATATTTAGGAACGGAGGGAGTATATGGCATTTTTATTCCAGTCGTAACGTTTTCACTGTGAGGTGCGGCCGCAGTTGAGCAAATGGACCATCGGCAAATCCCCACCCCGCCCACTAGGCATCGGCTGAGTTTAGAATTAGAAGAGAGAAACGGGGGAGAAGAGCTAGCTGTAGCACGGACGCTATTGTCAGATGGGACTCGTGTTTATAGAATAGGAGTACAGAGCACTCGTCCCTCTTATTTTTAGGGAAAAAGTAGTCGTATGTCTCGTACCACTAGTTGGGTGCGTGCGCCCTATAACTGTCATCACTTTAGGTCTCCTTTTCGAACCGCAGCTACGCTTCACCGTACACATTTTTTCACGCATTTATCCTCCTATATGTACTCCTAGGCTATTTCCGCGTGCTCCCTTTCGCCGACATGTGGGACATAGAGCATCTGGGTTGTAGTGCATGCACGACTCGGAGCATATGCCGGTGTACTTTACATTTCAGACCTCACGAATTACATGTAAACCCCCCACAGAAGAATAAATAAATAAATGAATTACTACATGAAACTGGATTATTTTCGTAGAAACCAGAGCACGTTCATTAAAATTTGAACATAACACGTTTATAAAAAAATGACCGGACCTAAACCAGTCTAAGGGCCTCTTTGATTCACAGGATACTGAAAACACAGGAATGGGGAAAGTATGATGGCGATGAACCGAGACGAGGAGAACTCTAACTCAGTTAGAGGTTAGAGTTAGATTCTAACCCTGAACTAACCCTGAACTAACTCTAAACCAAAGAGGTGTATGGATGGCAGGGTTAGATTGACAATAAATGCTCTTTCTCAATCATTTGACTTCTTTGGACCCTATTTCCTGCCGGATTTGGTGTGGCCAGCTCTTGTGTGGCCTCCCCCTGCTCACAATTGACATAAACAAACCATCTTTACAAATCAAGCATGCAAAACATGATAAATTTTACTTTGTCCATACAAATGAGATATCCCACTTAAACATACAAGTCGTCAATCAAGCTTCACAAAAAAATACACTCCATGAAACAAAGCATGAGCTAACTCATCACGGAAGTCATTCACGATAGGGAGGGAGCCCGGAGCCCCTCACGCACCCAGGGAGGAGCTCGTCATCGTCGCTCTGGAGGAAGTCTCTGTAGAGCCCAAGCCCCGGGAACCCCTCCGATGTTGGCGCTTGCGAGTTGAGGTCGACACCGGCATGGGTAGCAGGGCCGCTTGCCGATGACTGCGAACTGAATCTTTGGGCCTCTAGAAATAATGCAAGCCTGAAACTGAAATACCTAGAAAGGTGAATGATACGTCTCCAACGTATCTATAATTTTTTATTGTTCCATGCTATATTATATCTGTTTTGGACATTAATGGGCTTTATTATACACTTTTATATTATTTTTGGGACTAACCTATTAACCAGAGGCCCAGCCCAGAATTGTTGTTTTTTTGCCTATTTTAGAGTTTCACAGAAAAAAGAATATCAAACGGAGTCCAAACGGAATGAAACCTTCGGGAACGTGATTTTCGGAACGAACGTGATCCAGAGGACTTGGACCCTACGTCAAGACATCAACCAGGAAGGCACGAGGTAGGGGGGCGCGCCTACCCCCCTGGGCGCGCCCTCCACCCTCATGGGCCCCACGTTGCTCCACTGACGTACTTCTTCCTCCTATATATACCTACCTACCCCCAAACTACCAGATACGGAGCCAAAAACCTAATTCCACCGCTACAACCTTCTATACCCGTGAGATCCCATCTTGGGGCCTTTTCCGGAGCTCCGCCGGAGGGGGAATCGATCACGAAGGGCTTCTACATCAACACCATAGCCTCTCTGATGATGTGTGAGTAGTTTACCTCAGACCTTCGGGTCCATAGTTATTAGCTAGATGAGTTCTTCTCTCTTTTTGGATCTCAATACAATGTTCTCCCCCTCTCTTGTGGAGATCTATTCGATGTAATCTTATTTTGCGGTGTGTTTGTTGAGACCGATGAATTGTGGGTTTATGATCAAGTTTATCTATGAAAAATATTTCAATCTTCTCTGAATTCTTTTATGTATGATTGGTTATCTTTGCAAGTCTCTTCGAATTATCAGTTTGGTTTGGCCTACTAGATTGATCTTTCTTGCAATGGGAGAAGTTCTTAGCTTTGGGTTCAATCTTGCGGTGTCCTTTCCCAGTGACAGTAGGGGTAGCAAGGCACGTATTGTATTGTTTCCATCGAGGATAACAAGATGGGGTTTATATCATATTGCATGAGTTTATCCCTCTACATCATGTCATCTTAGTTAAAGCGTTACTCTGTTCTTATGAACTTAATACTCTAGATGCATGCTGGATAGTGGTCGATGTGTGGAGTAATAGTAGTAGATGCAAGCAGGAGTCGGTCTACTTGTCTCGAACGTGATGCCTATATACATGATCATACCTAGATATTCTCATAACTATGCTCAATTCTATCAATTGCTCAACCGTAATTTGTTCACCCACCATAATACTTATGCTCTTGAGAGAAGCCACTAGTGAAACCTATGGCCCCGGGTCTATTTTCCATCATATTAATCTTCCAACACTTAGCTATTCATATTTATCATAAAAATACCAAAAATATTATCTTATCATATCTATCAGATCTCACTCTCGTAAGTGGCCGTGAAGGGATTGACAACCCCTTTATTGTGTTGGTTGCGAGGATTTATTTGTTTGTGTAGGTGCGAGGGACTCGTGCGTGGCCTCCTACTGGATTGATACCTTGGTTCTCAAAAACTGAGGGAAATTCTTACACTGCTTTACTGCATCACCCTTTCCTCTTCAAGGGAAAACCAATGCAGTGCTCATGAGGTAGCAGTGAACTGAATCTTTGGGCCTCTAGAAATAATGCAAGCCTGAAACTGAAATACCTAGAAAGGTGAACTGAATCTTTGGGCCTCTAGAAATAATGCAAGCCTGAAATACCTAGAAAGGTGAATTGAATCTTTGGGCCTCTAGAAATAATGCAAGCTTGAAACTGAAATACCTAGAAAGGTGAACTGAATCTTTGGTCCTCTAGAAAGATTTATTACCTCCTCAAGCAGCATCAAACAATTCCATGCGTGCACCACAAATCTATACCAAGTTTAATCAGGATCTACTTTTCCAAATCAGAATTAGTACTAGAGCAAGCAAGATCAATGATATGGCAGTGACACAGAGAAGGAACGAACAAACTCACCCCTCTCGCGACCTCCTTGGTAGATGCGCTGCCGCCGCACACGACCGAGGGAGAAAAACGACCGGTGAAGGGGGAGCGGGGCGAGCTTCAAAGGCTGGAGGGAGAGGGCGGCCGGAGGAGGGCGGTGGAGGCCAGAGGGAGAGGGCGGCCGGAGGAGAGAGAGGGCAAGCGGCGGAGCGACGCTTGGGCGGGTGGCCCGATGGCGAACAGAGAGGAGTCGTGCCGGGGGTGGAGGGAGTGATCTGGTGTGGGCAGGGGAGCTTTTTTTAGTTCTCTTTTAGTGAGCCCGAGGAGAACTAACCCAATTAGAACCTCTCCACCGGGCTAGTTTTTTTAGCTGGGTTAGAGCAAACTAGCTCAAATTAACCCCTCCTGTTTGGTAATTGGAGGCTATTTCAACCCAAACTAGCTCTAACTCAGGGATCCAAACAAAGAGGAGTAGTATTGTACATGCTATAGTCTGGACCGTAGCACATTGTTTTTTATGGCCATATCACCACATTGTTTTCTATTGCTGGTTCAGTGGGCTGCCATGGTTCGCACTGCTAGTTCACTGGGTTGCCGTGGTTCGCACTCCTCCGACGTGAGTAGTAGTACTAGTATATACTGCATGATTCTTTGCTCCTTCTTACTACGTACTTCTCTGACATGTGGGAGAGCTAGCATCCGGGTCGACGTGTCATGCACCAGATTAGAGTGCGGAATGGAAGGGGGGCATCACCACGGTCGTAGCGCCAGTAATTCATGACAATAGTGAGTAGTCATATCACAAGTCTTTCCAGCAGTAATGCACCATCAAATCACACAGCCCGACCTTTCCAGCAGTAAGTAAGTTGAATCCGCTACTCCCTCACCCTCCTCGCCTCTCTGTCAAACCACCTACGCGAAAACTGTCGTGCGTACTGCCCAGGAAAAGCCCCGCCCTCAATTTTTAACTACGCAAAAATAGTTTGAGCTTGTTCGTTCTATTTAAATACTAGTACTGTATGTTTATTCACCCATGGGGTTGTTCAATGAATGGAGGTCCGGGGAGCACAAGTGAACAATACTACTACTAGTAGTAAGTAGGAGTCGTACAGTTAGTCACCTTAAATAGAGAGTTTATTTTCTTTAATGCCACGTACACAAATTGAAACGCTTGTTGTGGAGAGAAAAAGATAATCACTCCACTATATATGTACGCAGGGGCCTGAGCGCTTGCTTTACTAAGGTTGCTCTCTTCATTCTCTCATCCTCTCTAGATCTAAACAAGACAGCGGTAGCGACATTTTCTCTCTGCTCACCGTTGGTCACAGATCTGGTTGGATCCCTTCGGACGGTGTGTTTAGAGGACTAAAAGGTGCATCGTTCACACGGTCATCGCCGACAAGGGAGGAAACCCACAGCTGCTGGCGAGGCCCGATCCTCTGCCCGTGCCGTTCTCTCCGACACAACGCCGGCTCGGGAGGTCCTCCAACCCTTCTTCCTCCCTGCCGTATTGTGTGCAAATCGGACCTGCCGCCGCTAACATCCCGACGACCCTCAGGCACAAGTTCTTCGAAAGCGGCCTTGCTCTACTGCCCCAGCTCCCCACCTGTCTGCATGTGCATCTTTTTCTACTTCCATCAGCTCTTACAAATCCGCCTAAATTTTTTAGTATTATTAGAGGTAAAGCTACTTCATGCATTCGAATCTAGGACTTGGTTCAAACAACGAAGAAGGGGGGAGTCGTAGCATGAATCTAGGACTTGATTCAAAGAGGAAATACCAGGGGAAAGTAGTAGAGACCGGATACCCAACCAGTCTCTTGGTTGAAAAGGGAAATAATGGGAAAACTCAGTACAAAGTGGATAAGGAACAGATCTATTATTGGTTGAAAAAAGGATAGAAAGTGGCGGATGGTGGACAAGTCAACAAAGTATGTCCAGGATTAGATTTGCTGCCCTCACATAGTAAAAGGTCTCCAGGATTAGATTTGCTACCCTCACATAGTAAAAGGTCTTCAGGATTAGATTTGTTGCCCTCACATAGTAAAAGGTCTCCAGGATTAGATTTGCTTCCCTCACATAGTAAAAGGTCTCCAGGATTAGATTTGCTGCCCTCACAGAGCATGAACAAACTCGGCATCACCACTTTATGCCTCCTTGTAGGTACATTGTGCTGATGCGTCCACTGCCGCATGTCCTTATACCAACCTTTTGTTGTTGTTAATGTAAGGGCGCATGTAAAATGAAGCGATCACACTGTTACCTTAAGGACATGTCTAACCAGTGTTATTGTTAATCTAATGCCTCCGGTGATATGATGCAATTAAACTGTGTTACAAATGGTACTCATGTTGTTTTCCCCAATATGATAAGTAAGTTGCTTCTTTACGCTGCTGAGTGACCTAGTGTCCCCACGCTCCCGTGCCCTTAAACCAACTCTTTAGCTGATGTTGATTTACTGTATCTAGTAAACAAGCAATGCCACCGTTAAAGTAATCCCATATTTGATGAATGTCATAGTTGATCGTAATGCTTCCGGTAACATGAAGCATTGCTGACGTTTTAAAGTTTCTACTGTCCTTGCGTGATTGTGTTGGAGTAATGGGCCACGGGTAGGCCAACCCGAGCCCCATGACCTTTCAAGACATCGGGGCAGGCTGCGCCCCTCAAGACCACAGGGCGAAGAGCCGCCTCCTGGGGAGTCTACGGCAAGGCGGCCGACTGCCCGCTCACGGCCGAGTCCCAAGGATGACTTCCAGAGAAGCCAGCTTTGGGGAGTCGGCCGGCGACTCCAACAAACCATGACCTCATCAAGGGGGACGGGGCAGGGGTGTGGCTACAACGAAGCCCACTCCCCGCCCCTTACCAAGGGCAGGCATGGCTACAGCGCACCGTACTTGGGAAGATCTCCCCGTGGCGTGGCACCGTTGCCCAGCTGGCCCTGACATCAGCACCACTGTACCTGGTCCTGTGCCCACGACGGCTTGTCTGTACGGCCTGGAGGCAGCAGGGCCCGCCAGCCAGCGAGACCTCGGGAGACGGCGGGAGCACCGCCAGTCGGACCCAACGGGAGTCGGTCCGGGGGAGTCGGCCGAGCCCTCCCCCGGGGCCCACACGCCATTAATCAAGAAAAGATGGGGAGTGGCCACAGTGATCGCCCGCCAGGCGGCGGGGCTGTTGCCATGACCCCATGACCAAGCTTGCATCATCAGGAGCACGTCTACAGTAATCAGCAGCCGGCAAGACCCGCCCGCGGCGGACGCGGCCTGTCGGCCCCATACCAGACCAGTCGGCGGGGCCCACCAGTCGGCGGGCCCCAGCAGTCGGCGGAGAAGTCAGAGGTCGGAGACACTGCCGGCTGGGCCTGCGCCCAGTCACATTACCATTGTACCCCTGGGGGGTAGGCCTATATAAACCCCCCAGGGCACCCATGCAAAGGGTTGGATCCCAGAAGTTTTATACCTCACCAGATAGAGGGAGAGAGCTAGCCTTGCCCTCTCCTACCTCCATACACTGCTCAAGGAGCAACCGTGTAAACCCTTGACTATAGTGATCATGCGGAGACCCCGCAGAGCAGCAGTAGGGGTATTATCTCCCCGAAGAGCCCCGAAGCTGAGTAAGATTCGCCGGCATGCATGTCTTCGCCTCATCCCGTTTCCAGGCACCGGCGACATTCTACTCGCCCCCACCATGATAAGCCATCCGTTGGCATATGTCGCACCAAACCCCCGAAATTTGGCTCCCACCTTGGGGCATGGTGCACCGCCGTCCGGAGATCTGTTCTGGACGAGAACCCTTTTTCTCCCTGGCGAGCGCAGCCAGCCAGGCACGCCAGACGAAGTTTGCGTCGACGCACTGCACGGCGTGGAGATCGCCTGCGCGGCCAGCTCCTTGGCCGAACTTGTCGGCGAGGTCCGCCTCTCCGACGAACCTGCGTCCGATGCAGGCGTAGGCGGCCCCGAAAACCTCCTCGCGGGCCTCCTCGATCAACTCCACGTTTCCGGCGAGCCTGCCGTAGACTTGGAGTCCGTAGGCTCCACCGACCCGATGCTGGTCGACTCCGCCACCGCGTTGGTCGACGCGTTCCCCTCCAACGTGGTGGTCTAGGACGAACCTCTCCCCCACGCGGAGAGCGACGGGAGCACCATCACTGAGGTGTTGGTCATCAGTCATGACGAGTTCCCTGGTGGAAGGGCGCCCGACTCGCTCGGCGCGGCGTTGCAAGACCTAGCTGCGCCCATTCCGGAAGATGCCGACGCAAAGACGTTAGAAGCGCGCCGCCTTCAGCTTGTTGAAGGCGCGAAGAAGCTAGCCAGCATGAGACGCTTGTCAGAAGCTTACCAGCGGGAGATGGATCGCGCCGTTGGCAGCTCGCCGGCTCCGGCAGGGCCCAGCCGCCTTGGCGCGGTTCAGTAGCACGGCGTAGCTATCGCTAGCCTGTTTGGGGCTAGCCGCCCCATGTATGCCACGCCAGCGGAGAACATCCGAGCCGCCCAGGCAGCGGCGGATGAGCTGGACAATTTCGAGGGCGAAGAGCGCCGCCTCATGATGGAGCGAGTCCAGCGGCTCCTCGACGCGGCCGCCGCGCAGAACGAGGCCGGCTGCCGCACGGAGGCGCCGCAGCGGCCAAACGACGACCCACACCGAGATCAAGGCGCGACGTCTCGGACGCCGACTGGCGGTGCCCGAGGAAGAAAGGACAAGGAGCCGGCTGTCAGCCACAGTCGGACTCGGATACCATAGAGCGCGACCAAGACGGCCGCCCAAGAGCAGTGGAACGACGGGACGACTGTCCGCCTCCCCCTCCCCGCAAGGAGAGGCGAGTCTCCCCGCCGCCTATTGACCATCCGACTCTCAGTGACCGCCTTGGCCGCCGAGAGGGGGTCGGAGAGAATGACGCCCGCCACCGGATCGACCGACTTCACCGGTCCCTGGCGCTCGAAGAAGAAGATGAGCTGGGTCCGCCTTGTTTCGGGCCCCGCATTCGGGACGAGCCCTTTCCCAGAGGGTTCACGCTCCCAAGAGACACGCCCAAGTATACCGGCTCCGTGAAGCTGGAAGACTGGCTAGTCGACTACTCCACGGTTGTTAGCATAGCAAACGGCAACAAGCGTGTCGCCGTAAAGTATGTTCCGCTCATGCTCCAGGGCACGGCCCGGACATGGCTGAACAGCCTAAAGCCCCGCAGCATCAACAGCTGGGTCGACTTCACCGAAGCGTTCGTCCGCAACTTCACCAGCACGTACAAGCGTCCTCCCAAGCCTCGTCAGCTCTCCTTGTGCGTGCAAGGTCCTGACGAGTCGACTCGCGACTACCTCACGCGTTGGGCCGAGCTCCGGAACTCCTGCGAGGGCGTGCACGAAGTGCAGGCCATCGAGTACTTCACAGACGGGTGCCGAGAAGGCACCCTCCTCAAGCACAAGCTCCTCTGCGATGAGCCAGAAACCCTCGATGAGCTGCTGATCATAGCGGACAAGTACGCTACGGCCGACTCCTCCATGAAGATGGAAATTCAAATCAGCACGACTGGCAAAGTAGCTCCTCAGGCTCCAAGAACTCCGGCAACAGATGCCGGCCGGCGACAGCAGTAGGGCGACCACAAGCGCAAGGCCCCGCAGCCGGCTTCCAGCAGCCGGCAGGTCGCGACCGTCGAAGCCCAGCAGCCAGAAGAGCAGCCTCCGCCCAAGTGACAGAAAGGCAGCAAGCCGAACTGGTTGCCGGCCTTCTCCTACGAGCAGACCTTGGATGGACCTTGCAAGTTCCATAGCAGCATGAAGTCATCGAATCACACCACCCGGAAGTGACACTGGCTCACCAGGATCGCCAAGGGAGACGGCCTCCTGCCACCCCCGCCTGCTGGGCAGCCGCCTCCGCCTCCACCCCAGCAGCCGGCAGTCAGGCCAGTCGGCGTGATACAAGACGAGTACCCTGAAGAGCACGGAGCCTACGTGGTGTTCACCAGTGTGGCTGATGATCGACGCAGCAGGCGGCTGCAGCGACAAGAGGTGAACGCAGTAGCCTCAGAGACGCCAGAGTTCATGCACTGGTCAGAGAGGCCCATCAGCTAGAGCAGGGCTGACCACCCAGAAGTGATGCCGAGTCCGGGCTCCTACGCCTTGGTCCTGGACGCCACCTTTGCCACGGACAAACGGGCCGCGCGTTTCTCGCGAGTCCTGATAGATGGGGCAGCAACATCAACATCCTGTACAAGGACACCATGGAGAAGTTAGGAATCAAGCAGAGACAGCTTCAGAACAGCCGGACTGTGTTCCACGGCATTGGTCCTGGGCTTTCCTGCTCACCAATCGGCAAGATCCTGATTGACGTCCTCTTTGGGGACAAAGATCACTTCCGAAGAGAGTCTGTTTGGTTTGAGGTAGTGGACCTTGAGAGCCCATACCATGCGCTACTTGGCCGGCCCGCCTTGGCCAAGTTCATGGCGGTCCCCCACTATGCCTACCTCAAGATGAAGATGCCCAGTTCCAGGGGAATTCTGACTGTGGCCGGCGACTACCGGAAGTCGTCCGCTTGTGCGGCCGAGAGCAGTCGGCTGGCCGAGTCCCTGGTGATTGCGGCCGAGAAGCGACTCCTTGAGCGAGCTGTGGCGATGGCCGGCAAGCAGCCGGAGATATCGCCCGACCCGAAGGAGTCGGAAGCCGAAGGTTCGTTCAAGCCGGCCAAAGAGACAAAGAAGATACCTTTGGATCCGGAGCACCCAGAGAGGTACGTCGTCGTAGGTGCAAACCTCGACGGCAAATAGGAAGGCGAGCTCGTCGATTTCCTCTGTGAGAATCGGGACATCTTCGCATGGTCTCCCAAAGACATGCCAGGTGTGCCGACGGAATTCGCCGAGCACAAGTTACACGTCCGATCTGATGCAAAGCCGGTCAGGCAGCCCCTACGCCGCTTATCAGAAGAGAAGAGTTATCGGAGAAGAGATAGCCCGACTCCTAGCAGCCGGCTTCATTATGGAAGTTTTCTTCCCGGAGTGGCTGTCAAATCCGGTCCTGGTGCTAAAGAAGAACAAGCAATGGCGAATGTGTATTGACTACACGAGCCTCAACAAGGCCTGCCCCAAGGACCCATTTGCTCTGCCAAGAATTGATCAGGTGATAGACTCCACAGCCGGATGCGAGCTGTTGAGTTTCTTGGATGCATACTCAGGATATCACTAGATCAAGCTGAACCCGGCTGATAGATTGAAGACCGCCTTCATCACGCCGTTTGGAGCATTCTGCTACCTCACCATGACGTTCGGCTTGAGGAATGCCGGCGCCACCTTTCAGTGTTGCATGCAGAAGTGCCTCCTCAAGAAGCTTGGCAGGAACGCCCACGTTTACGTGGACGACGTGGTGGTGAAGACGGAAAAGTGAGGAACATTGCTGGAAGACCTCAAGGAGACCTTTGAGAACCTGCGCTGGTTCCAGATCAAGCTCAACCCCGAGAAGTGTGTCTTCGGAGTACCAGCTGGCCAGCTGCTAGGTTTCCTGGTCTCTGAATGCAGCATAGAATGCAACCCAGTAAAAATCAAGGCCATCGAGAGAATGGAGGTACCTAGCCGACTGCTGGATGTGCAGAAGTTCACCGGCTGCTTGGCGTCCATTAGCCAATTCATCAGTCGGCTGGGCGAGAAAGCTCTCCGCTTATACCAACTCATGAAGAAGACCACTTTTTTCGAGTGGAACCATAAGGCGGACGAAGCTTTCCACCAGTTGAAGAAGATGCTGACTACTCCACCCGTCCTGGCGGCCCCGACTCCCAAGGAACCTATGCTCCTGTACATCGCCGCCACCAGCCGAGTAGTTAGCACAGTCATTGTAGTAGAGCGCAAGGAGGAAGGCAAGGCGCTACCTGTCCAGAGACCAGTATATTATCTGAGCGAGGTATTGTCGACCTCCAAGCAGAACTACCCCCACTACCAGAAGATGTGCTATGGCATGCACTTTGCCGCCGAGAAATTGAAGCCTTACTTTCAAGAACATCCAATCACGGTGGTCTGCACGGCTCCACTTGCCGATATCATCGGTAGCCGAGATGCCTCTGGCTGAGTGGCCAAGTGGGCCATAGAGCTGGCTCCTTACACCATCTACTACCAGCCCCGCACCGCTATCAAATCACAAGCACTGGCCGACTTCCTCGTCGACTGGACCGAGACCCAGTACCTGCCTCCAGCGCCTGACTCCACCCATTGGCGGATGCACTTCGACGGCTCCAAGATGCACACCGGCTTGGGAGCCGGCGTCGTCCTCACCTCTCCCAAAGGCGACAAGCTCAAATATGCAATGCAAATCCATTTTGCCGCCTCCAACAACGTGGCCGAGTACGAGGCGCTCATTCACGGGCTCCGGCTTGCCAAAGAACTTGGCATCCGCCGGATCTTGTGTTATGGCGACTCGGACTTAGTGGTCCAGCAGTTGTCTGGCGACTGGGACGCAAAAGACGCAAACATGGCGAGCTACCGTTTCCTCGTGCAGCAACTCAGCGGGTACTTCGAAGGGTGCGAGTTCCTCCATGTGCCAAGAAACAACAACGACCAAGCAGACGCCTTGGCACGAATCGGCTCTACCCGCCAAGCAATACCATCTGGCGTCGCCCTTCAACGCCTCCTCAAGCCGTCTGTCAAGACCTCACCAGAATCAGACTCCATCTTTGTGCTGGCTCCTCCCGAAGACGGCGGACCCGACTCCAGAGTTCCGGCAGTCGGAACAGGGACTTCGGCGGGTGACTCCAAAGCTGCCACAGTCGAGCCTGGCCCGGGGACTGCGGTGACGGACTCAAAGATTCCAGAACTCGGCCCAAGGACCGGGCCAGTTGGCCTGGGGACTTCATCAGCCCAGCAAGCGGTTGTTGATTCTAGCCCGCCGCCTCCCAGCCCAGCCACCCTCGTCCAAGTCGCAGTTTTGGTAGTTGAAGAAATAGCAGCACCCTCGTGGGCCCAGCCCATCCTCAAATTTCTGGTGAACAAAGAGCTACCAACTAATGAGACCTCATCTCGGCAAGTACAACGCCGGGCAGCAGCCTATACCATAATCAACAGAGAGCTGGTCAGGCGCAGCGTCACTGGTGTCTACTAGCGCTGCGTAGAGCCAGAGCAAGGCCAGGCGATCCTCAAAGACATCCATCAAGGCGAATGTGGCCACCATGCGGCTTCAAGAGCACTCGTCGCCAAAGCTTTTCGGCACGGTTTCTTTTGGCCGACTGCCTTGGAAGAGGCCAAGGAGTTGGTCCAAAAATGCAAAGGGTGCCAGAAGTTCAGCTCCAAGCCACACCAGCCGGCTTCCACGCTCAAGACCATCCCCATTGCTTGGCCTTTCGCAGTTTGGGGTCTAGACATGGTGGGACCATTCAAAACAACACGAGGTGGTTTGACTCACCTACTTGTCGCAGTGGACAAGTTCACCAAGTGGGTGGAAGTAAAGCCAATTAAGAAACTGAACTGTCCGACTGCCGTGACCTTCATCACCGATATCACAATTCGGTACGGCATACCACACAGCATCATCACCTACAACGGCACAAATTTTGCCAAAGGCGCCTTGGCCCATTTCTACGCAACACAGGGCATCCGACTGGGCCTAGCATCCGTCGCGCACCCGCAGTCAAACGGCCAAGTGGAGCGAGCAAACGGCCTCATCCTGTCTGGCATCAAGCCTCGGTTGATCGAGCCTCTGGAGCGCTCGGCTGGCTGCTGGCTCGACGAGCTGCCAGCCGTCCTCTGGAGTCTGCGCACGACTCCAAACAAGTCAACCGGCTTCACGCCCTTCTTCCTCGTCTACGGTGCCGAAGCCGTCATCCCAATGGACATAGAGTTCGACTCCCCACGAGTCACCATGTACACCAAGGAGGAAGTAGAAGAAGCACGATAAGACGGCGTTGATCTGCTGGAAGAGGGCCGGCTGCTGGCACTCAGCCAGTCCAGCATCTACCAGCAGAGCCTGCGCCAATACCACAACAGGAAGGTCAGGCCAAGATCTTTCCAAGAAGGCGACCTTGTGCTCCGGCTGATCCAGCAAACAGCCGGCCAGCACAAGCTGTCGCCGCCTTGGGAGGGCCCTTTCGTCATCAGCAAAGTACTAGGCAACGATTCCTACTACCTGATCGACGCTCAGAAGCCCCGAGCACGCAAGAGGGACGACTCCGGCAAGGAGACAGAGCGGCCATGGAACGCAAATCTTCTCCGAAGATTTTACAGTTGATGCAGTATGTACCACGCTACCTTTTGTATTAAAGTACCAAGACTTCGGGCCCCCCGAGACGAGCTTGGGGACTGCCCTCTTTTGTTTGTATGATAAAAATTATGCCTACAAGTATGTTACTCTTTATCATGCCGCTTGGCACCGGGCTCGACAAGTCGGCCCGGGGACTTGCTGCCTTGGACTATGAAATACTTCCTGCAGTCAGACAAGTAGTGTGTAAACGCCTAAGCCGTCTCCTGCCAGAAGCCGCAGCTCGCAGAGCGACTGTACGGTGGGCAGCAGTAAGGTAGAATGGGCATTCGCATGAAAAATGGCTAAGGACCCAAAGCATAAAACATAACTCAAGACGGCTTCCAGCCTTTCTCGCAAACCGATTCTCGGATAGTCGGATTGTCGTTTTCTATCCAACTTGCTCAAACAATCTTGAAATCGTCTAAGTACTTGCTTTCCCAAAGCAGCCTAGCACTTGATCCAGCAACAGTCCGCAGAGCGGCTGTCCGATTGGCAAGGCAGGCAACTAGGGGAAAGCGGCAAAGGAAAACAGCCAAAAGAACAATGAGCAAGAAAGGATAGATATATAAATTTACATAACATAGGCCCTTGGCCGAATTGTCAAGCAGAGGTTCAAAATACACCCCGCGGGTGGAATTGTGCGAATTAACAAGTTCTTCAAAAGACTACTGAAGCAGATAAAACAAAAGACGCAGCGGCAGCTTAGGAGGCGGCAGACGGAGTCGGGGGGTCGGAGGAGGCGCCAGCGTCAGTCGTCGGGGCGGTCGGCCGGCTAGTCTCGGCTTCATCTCCTCCGGCAGCAGTCGGATCGGTCGCATGCGGCTCGTTGCTGGAGGCGCCGTCGGGCTGAGGCTGGCCGTCTGCTCCGTCTTCTGGTGCCTCCGCCTTGCCCTCATCCTCCGCCTCGTCCTCCTCCTCGACGCTGGAGCCGATCACCTTCGCCGAGTCTTCGCCGTAGTCTGGGTTCATCCCAAACCACTCCGGCGGGACCTCCTCGCCATCTTCAGACTGCTCGGGGACGAAGATGCTCGTGTCGGTGTACTCGGCGATCGCTGCAGCACGCTTGATGAGGGCGTCTTCCGCAGCCGCCAGCTCTGGCTGGGCCTCCGACCAAAGCGTGGCCAACTGGTCTAGATCCAGCCGGGGTACCACGCCTTGACGAACTCCAAGGCCCGACGCACTCCAACCCGGGTCGAAGAGCCCTTCCAGGCCTCGAGGCGACCAGCCGCGACCTCCAACCAGTTGGCCGTCAGGCTGGGGGTGCGCGGAGCCTGCATATCCGGCCAAAGGGCGGAGATCGCCTGGGCGCCGACGCGCTGAAGCCGGCGCAGCATCCGGTGAGCCGGCCGGAGGCGAGCCTCGATACTCAAGATGTGCTCATCAAGAGTTTGGGGGGCATCGGCGGCGATCTCTGCGCCCTCCGCCCTCCGACTTGCACGATCCGCCTCGATGGCTTGGATAGCGGCCTGAGACTGCCGAGGGAAGAAGTCTGCAAAAGACACGAAGAAACAAAAAAGTGAGTCAAAAACCAGGAGTCGGCACGACCTAAGTCGGCGGCTGAAAGAAAGAAAACAAAGAGACTCACCATCAACGATGTCTTCGATCTCGTGGAAGCCGGAGGACAGCAACGCCTCCTTGTCAGACCAGGAAGAGCGCTCGCTCGCGAACTCAGCCAGGAGGGCGGCCTCTGTCTCCTCCGCCTCCCTCTGTGACTTCGCGAGCAGCCCCTTCTGCTCTACCAACTGAGTGGTCAGCAGATCGCGCTCCGCGGCGAGCTTGCTGCACTCCTCCCCTTTGGCGAGCAGGGCGGAGTTGGCTTCGCTTAGCTGCTGTTGAAGAGCAGCGTTGGCCCCTGAAGGAAAGAAAGACAGATAGCAGTCGTCAATAAAGTAGGTCACCGGGGAGATCCGGCCCGACTGCTCAGCAATCGGCCCGAATCTCGGGGACTACAGCCCGCGGGTGCGCTAGCGCGCCCCCGCAGAGAGGAGAATAAGGAGAAGGACTTACTCCGGCTCTCCGCCAAGTCGGCGGTCCGCTTGCCCAACTCTTCAACATTACGGTTGAAGGCGGTGACGCGGAGGTTGTGGTAGTCCTGCAACAAGCATTTCAGACAAAGTTAGTACCCAGAAGTTCATCAAATTGGAGTTCCGGGCCGCCTGCTCAGCAGCCGACCCGAAACTCGGGGACTACACCCAGTGGGTGCGCTGGCGCGCCCCCACAGAGAGGAACAAGAAAAAATAAAGGCCCAAAGAAAAGACATACCCGGACGGCCGCCCGCGACGCCAGGAACGCCTTGGTGCAGCTCTGGAGGGCGTCGCCCTCAGCGCAGAGCTTCGCCTGGACGTCCAGGAGTGCCCGGTTCAGTGGCCCTATGCCGCCTCCCCGCACCCACCCAACAGGTGCGGCGCTCATCGCCTCGGCATCTGGAGCCGCCGAGCTGGCGGTGCCGGCTTCCAGGGGGCGGGGTGCCGAAGTCGCCTTCTCCAGACGACGGCGCGCTGGTGAGCCGACCTGGAGGAGTAGCCTCGCCACGGCCTCTTCTTCGGTCGGCGGCACCAAAGGGTCCGCTGGCTGCTCGCCTTGCACGCCTTCAGACGGCGGCGGAGGCGGCGGCGGAAGGTTCGCGCCCGGAGTAGAGGGCTCGCCGCCTTCCCTCTCCTTGACGAGGTTCTCCCCGCCGGCTCCTCCAGTCTGCCCCGTGAATTCCGGCGGCGGCAGCGCAGAGTTCAGCGGGGTAACAAGCAAGGCCGCCTGGCGACGTGCGGCTTCCTCAGGCTGCTGCTTCACCGCGGCGGCGGCTTCGGCCTCCGCTAGTTTTTTCTTGGCGGAGGCCTCCGCCCTGTCGGCCTCCGCCTTCTCCAGGCGGAGGGCTTCTTCTTCATTGCACTTCTCCTGGGCATTCCACTCCGTCGCCTCCCGGAGGTCGACAGCGGGGTCTATCCGCCGAGTGGTGGCGGGCGTCTCCGCTGACCCCATGACGGAGGCGGCGACGACCCTCTCAAGAGAGAGGGGAGCCCTGAAGAAATAAGGGCGAGCAGAGACTCAAACAAAACACGAAGAAGGAATAAACTTTGAAGTCAGAATACTTACGCAGAGACCAACGGCGGCTTCTTCACTTCCTTATGGAAGCGGATGGCCTTCGCGGCTGCCTCGTCCCGCCGGGTCGCCACAGCCGAGCCCTTGGGCTTCTTTGGCCGGCTGCCAAACAAAGTCGGCGCAGCCTGGCGCTTCTTCCCGCCGCCTGGAGCGCCCGACGCGGCAGAAGAGCCCGCGCCCGGCTGGCTGGCTCCTGGCCGCTGGCGAGGGGTGACTCCTCCCTCGACGTCGTCTTCAGGCCAGTCGGCAAAGGTAGCCGAGGTCCTGAAGTCGCCTGTCGTCCCTCCTCCTCCCTCGGCGTCATCTTCCAGAGCCGCCGCCCCCAGATCGGGGTCATCGACGTCGCTCTCCGCCCGATCGGCGGTGAACTCACGGGCCGGCCCCGAGGTGCCGGCTAGTGGGTGAAGAAGGGGATTCTAACCAAAAAGCAGACTGATTAGAACAAGACTCGGCAAGAAGAAGATAATCTAAAGAAAAGAAAGGCGGCTCACCACGGGCGGGGGGTTGGCGCGGGAGTATGGCTCCTTGCCGAATCGCCAGTCCTCCGAGAGCCTGCTGTCCGAGAGGTAGTTCACCATCAGGGCCACCTCTTCGTGAGGCATGTCCTTGGTGCACATCCGACTCGGGTCGCGGCCCCCGCTCATCTGGCATATCAGGTGAGGGCGGCCTTGGAGTGGGAGAACTCGGCGCGAGACGAAGGCGGCCAGCAGGTCCGGGTCAATCAAACCCTCCGACTGTGTCAGCACTCGGAGTCGCGTGATGGCGTCGGCTCCCGCAGGCGTCAGCGACCTGGCCCGGTACGACCAGTTGGGCAGTCTGCCAGCCGGCGGGCCAGCTTCGAAAGCCGGCATATTGACCCAGTCGCCCCTCGTGGCGACGTTCCTGACGTAGAAGTAGGACCGCTGCCACATCTTCACCGACTTCAACAGCGCGATGGAGGGGAAGTGGTTGTCGGCTCCTGTCCTTCGCACGGCGATGAAGGCGCCACACTGAGCCGGCACGCCCGCGGCCTGGGTGCCGAGCTTGGAGAAGAACTCCCCCAGAGCTCGAGGGTGGGGAGGACTCCAAGGAAGCCTTCGCACAGAGCCACGAAGGTGGACAGCAGCACCACCATGTTGGGGGTGAGGTGGTGCGGCTGGAGTCCGTAGAACTCCATGAACGACCGAAAGAAGCTACTCGTCGGCAGCCCCAGCCCGCGCAGGCAGTGCGAGCAGAAGATGACCCGCTCGCCCTCCTGCGGGGCGGGGGAAATCTCCCCCTCCGGCGCAAGGCGCACCTGCACGCGATCCTCGCCGGGAAGCCGACGGGTCCGGCGGAGGAACTCGATATGGTCTTCGTGGACCTCGTAGCCGTCCCAGGTGCCGGAGCGCACTGGGGGAGGCGCGGCAGCGGAGGAAGAGCTCATCGCGAAGCTATCGCCGCGGCGTTCGCCGGAGCTTGGGCGTGCAGCGAGGCGAAGAAGAGAAGAGGAAGCAAGAGAGCGAGGAGCTGCGAGGAGGAAGAAGCGAGGGGTAGTGGGAAGGAGGGGCGCGCGTGCCCCCCTCTTCCCCCTACTTATAGCCCTATGGGCTGCGAAGCCGAGGGGGCGGACGTGGGGATTTACTGAGCCCGCAGCCCCACGACCCCCACGATCCACGTAAAGTTACTGCGCGCAGTAACTTCACGGGAATCCTAGCCGCCCGCCGGGGCCGCAGCGGATCCGCTCGGGCGCCGAGGCGCGGTAGTGGCGGGCCCCGCCTATGGGCCTGTCCCGTCGCGCGCGTGGGATGGCAGAACGACCTGGTCACATGCCCTCGTGTGACAGACCAGGAATGGGCGGCGGCCTGGAAGCTTAGCTAGCACGCCACTCATCCCGCCGCGACGTTCAAACTACTGAGCAAGTCAGAATTGAGTGAGTCCGAGTTGGGCGAGTCCGACTCCTTCTAGTCAACCCAGCGGAAGTCAATCAAAACCATATGTAGCACCTGGAAAGAGAAACTGCTGAGGCTTCTCGGCCGATCGTCCGCGGCGCCTCACCAGCTTCGGGTACTACTGTCGGAGTAATGGGCCACGGGTAGGCCAACCCGAGCCCCATGACCTTTCAAGACATCGGGGCAGGCTGCGCCCCTCAAGACCACAGGGCGAAGAGCCGCCTCCTGGGGAGTCTACGGCAAGGCGGCCGACTGCCCGCTCACGGCCGAGTCCCAGGGACGACTTCCAGACAAGCCAGCTTTGGGGAGTCGGCCGGCGACTCCAACAAACCATGACCTCATCAAGGGGGATGGGGCAGGGGTGTGGCTACAACGAAGCCCACACCCCGCCCCTTACCAAGGGCAGGCATGGCTACAGCGCGCCGTACTTGGGAAGATCTCCCCGTGGCGTGGCACTGTTGCCCAGCCGGCCCTGACATCAGCACCACTGTACCTGGTCCTGTGCCCACGACGGCTTGTCTGTACGGCCTGGAGGCAGCAGGGCCCACCAGCCAGCGAGACCTCGGGAGACGGCGGGAGCACCGCCAGTCGGACCCAACGGGAGTCGGCCCGAGGGAGTCGGCCGAGCCCTCCCCCGGGGCCCATACGCCATTAATCAAGAAGAGATGGGGAGTGGCCATAGTGATCGCCCGCCACGCGGCGGGGCTGTTGCCATGACCCCATGACCAAGCTTGCATCATCAGGAGCACGGCTACAGTAATCAGCAGCCGGCAAGACCCGCCCGCGGCGGACGCGGCCTGTCGGCCCCGTACCAGACCAGTCGGCGGGGCCCACCGACCGGCGGGCCCCAGCAGTCGGCGGAGAAGTCGGAGGTCGGAGACACTGATGGCTAGGCCCGCGCCCAGTCACATTACCATTGTACCCCTGGGGGGTAGGCCTATATAAACCCCCCAGGGCACCCATGCAAAGGGTTGGATCCCAGAAGTTTTATACCTCACCAGATAGAGGAAAAGAGCTAGCCTTGCCCTCTCCTACCACCATACACAGCTCAAGGAGCAACCATGTAAACCCTTGACTATAGTGATCATGCGGAGACCCCGCAGAGCAGCAGTAGGGGTATTATCTCCCCGGAGAGCCCCGAAGCTGGGTAAGATTCGCCGGCGTGCATGTCTTCGCCTCATCCCGTTTCCAGGCACCGGCGACGTTCTACTCGCCCCCACCATGATAAGCCATCCGTTGGCATATGTCACACCAAACCCCTGACAGATTGCCAGGAACATAATTAAGATGCTTCTTTTCATTTCGTGTATGTTTCGTATATTCTTATTGACCAGCAACTGTTTACTTTCTATCTTTTTGTGTAGATAGGGATATCCATTTCACCTTGTTGCTATTGTGACCTTTTGGTGAACTTCACAAAACACTTTTTTGGAATGAGTGTCATGTGCAGTTCAACTAAAATGTCACATGGGCAACATCTCTTAATGTTGGTGGAACTACACAAAATGGTGATTGGAGTTTCCAAAATCTCCGTCAAATTCTGCTGGTAATCTCGTGCAACATTTTATTAGCTTTTGCAAGATGAGCCGTCACTGTCACCACAATGGCACTTTATTTTAGTCTAACTGCACAAAAGGATAAGCAAATTATAGTTGCACCTTACATGAGCAGGACAGCCAAACTTAATGTTGCTGAATTTTAGTGCAACTACTAAAGAAGAACATGCCAGCTCACGAGAGCAAGTACTTCTTGCTAGCTGAATGATGCAATCTTTGCTTCATTTCAGGTGAACTGCAGAAAAAGGCGCATGAATTGAATCATGGAACTCCAGGCTAGCCTCATCCGAGTGGATTTGCAGGTTCACCACATCGAGTCGTGGCGGCATAGGGCCCCTCACACTGATCAATACTATCCTTTATCAACATGATTGTGCTTTGTCATACTATGCTAATGTTCCATATTTTAAATAAAGCTATTCTATCACAATCTTTTTCTCGTTTTGGAGATAAAGTTTGCTTCAACTACTGCCACTATTATAGTAATCATGCTCTTTCTTATCTGTGCAAATAGGAATAGTCAATTACATATGTTGTGATGGTCAAGAGCATTCGCCAAGTTCTTTGGTTGTATGACACGGCTAGCCAAGATGGATTTAATCCCAATATTCAGTTTATCAAAAGGCTCTAATGGGTTGGTTCTGAATCTTGCAAGCTGGGAATCAATGAGATGTATAGGCATCTTTGTTGTACTTATTGTTTGAATCTTATTTGTTGGTTCTGAATCTTGCAAGCTGGGAAACACGGCATGATGATGCAGAGGACAGCAACCATAACAAACAGTTCAAACTTGGTAGTATTATCTGTTTGAAAGTGCGACAAATGTGTTGACTGTGTGCGTCCTGAGAATAATAATTCTAATTGTTGTGCATGTTGATCCTGTGGCACTGATAGAACGAGCCAATGCATTGCTTGTTTTAAGAATAAATTTCTATTAAAGCTAATTAAATTTAAGTAAAGTGACCACTAACACATGCTATTACAATACCAATACAGACCCGCTCGTGAACCGACGTGTGGCCGGAATAGGTTTCTTAATGGAGGTGTTTGAATGCGCCGAGGGTGCATGTTCTGCCGGGCATGCAGCGGATGAGGGAGGGGTAGTAACTGTTGTCTCTTGTACACACTCACTTTACTGTTGAATCCAGTTCCCCAAGAGCTGAAAAACGAACTATTGTTGAGGGAGTCCTGGACTAAGGGGTCCTCGGGCGTCCGGCCTGTTAGCCATGGGCCGGACTAATGGGCTATGAAGATACGAAGACTGAAGACTCTACCCGTGTCCGGATGGGACTCTCCTTGGCGTGGAAGGCAAGCTTGGAGAACAGACATGAAGATTCCTTTCTCTGTAACCGACCTTATGTAACCATAGATCCCTCCGGTGTCTATATAAACCGGAGGGTTAGGTCTATAAGACCGAATACTCATTACCACAATCATACAGGCTAGACTTCTAGGGTTTAGCCATTACAATCTCGTGGTAGATCAACTATTGTAATACTCATATTCATCAAGATCAATCGAGCAGGAAGTATGGTATTACCTCCATAGAGAGGGCCCGAACCTGGGTAAACATTGTGTCCCCCGTCTCCTGTTACCATCGATCCTAGACGCACAGTTCGGGACCCCCTACCCGAGATCCGCCGATTTTGACACCGACATTGGTGCTTTCATTTAGAGTTCCATTGTGTTGTCATCAAAGGGATTGATGGCTCGCCTTGTCTTCAAGGAAAATATCACCTCCGGAGGAGCCCTGGCCCCAGGCCAAACCCTCCAGTTGGGTGGCTTCGTCAAGACCGCATGTTCGGCCCTTAAGCCGACGATGACCTCTCGAGTCATCGAAAATCGCCTATGCGTCGATCCCAAATACTCCAAAAGGATGGATCCGACAGAGTTATCGTCTTTAAATAAACTCCTAGATCGCATCGCCGCCTTGGGAGTCGCTACAGACTACGATCGGATTGGGATTAAACCCGACCAGAGAGAGATTAAAACTCCGACGATCACCCACCAGATAGCGGTAGTCGAGGAGCAAGACAACCCTTCCTCTATGTTGAGGACGAACTATGTTCGGATCTCTGATCTCGAAGAGCCGGGCACTCACCGGCAGAAAGACACGCCTTGTTCTCCGAACATAGAATCGGATGGCAAGCCTAAAAATCAGTTGATATCTCGGAGCCCGAACTGTTAAGTCCGGAAGACCTTCAGACTCCGGATCCAAAGTTGGTTCAAGGTTTGGATTTAAATCCACCCGCCCACCCAAACATAAGAGCTCTCATGAGCATACAACAGCAGTCTCAAGAAACAGTCCATCACTTCTGGGCCAGATTCCTCCTTGTCAAAAACAAGGTTAAAGATTGCCGTGACGAAGACGCGATCTCAGCGTTCCGCAACAACTGCACTGACAAAGGAATCCTTAACGCCATCAATTGTCGAAGCATATTACACTTTGCTGACTTGGCAACTAGGCGCAATGGAAAGCGCCTGGAAAACTCAGGTGGCCTGCTGGGGATCATCGGTCCCCACTCAGCCCCTCGCTCAGGTGAAAATGGTGCACCCTCGTGGCACGCCCGGTCCAATAGTAAAGAAACATAAGCCCATTACGGGGCGCGGAACCGTTCTGGAAGGATGGCTCGATGGGCCATGCAAAATACACACAACACCCGATAACACACCAACTCATAGCCTTAGAGCATGTTGGATACTCCCGCAAGTGGCCAAGAGCGGCGAGGATATCCTCACCAAGAATACCCCAGAACAACACCCCACACAAGACAACTACCTCAAAGTATTGAAGGTCTTTGAGACATTTGCTTCAAACAATAGGCGCAAAAGGGCACTACGCGAACTCGCTGAAGTCTGCCAAATTGCAGCAATAAACCCTTGGAACGACACGGCTATGAAAGTGCAACTATCCCTAGGTGGTTTTGGTAATTCCTAACAACATATAGCTCATTGAGCTAATGCTATTCCAAAATAAATATTTAAGGAAAGCTAAATGATTGGCATCGCATGGATTAGAAAGTGGACCCTTCAAAATGCTAAGGACAACAGATTGGCTCAAGCCCAAAGCACAAGACTCTACATTTTCTATTTTAGTGATCCAAGATCACATTGAGTCTATAGGAAAAGCCAATACTATTAAGAAGGGATGAGGTGTTGCTTAATGAGGTTCTTGCTCAAAATGCTTAGTGATATGCTCCAAAACCCTCCACTACTTTCCCATATCCACATATGTCCCAAACCAAATATCCAACTCGGCCCCACCGAAACTTTCTATCCGGAGCCACCGAGTTCATTTGACATAGCCACCGCCAGAAACCCTAGTCTTTTCGGGATCACCAATAGGGATCTCGGTCTCACCGAGATGGGATTGCAAACTCTTTGTTTCCCTTCGAAATGTTTTGGTCAAACCGAGATGAGCGATCGTTCCCACCGAGATTGCAATGCAAACTCTCTATTTCCTTTTCGTAACGTTTCGGTTCAACCGAGATGAGCGAATCGGTCACACCGAGTTTGCCTGACCAACTCTATGTTTGACTATTACCAAAATCGGTCTCACCGAGTTTGTGTAATCAGTCTCATCGATATTACGTTATGCCCTAACCCTAATGATATCGGTCCCACTGAGTTGACAAGTCGGTCCCATCGAAATTCCTAACGGTCACATTATGAACCAAATCGGTCTGAACGAGTTCTCTGAATCTGTCCCACCGAGTTTGGTGATTTGTGTGTAACGGTTAGATTTTGTGTGGAGGCTATATATACCCCTCCACCCACTCTTCATTCGTGGAGAGAGCCATCAGAACATGCCTACACTTCCAATACATATTTTCTGAGAGAGAACCACCTACAATTGTGTTGAGGTCAAGATATTCCATTCCAACCACATGAATCTTGATCTCTAGCCTTCCCCAAGTTTCTTTCCACTCAAATCTTCTTTCCACCAAATCCAATCCTATGAGAGAGAGTTGAGTGTTGGGAAGACTATCATTTGAAGCACAAGAGCAAGGAGTTCATCATCTACACACCATTTGTTACTTCTTGGAGAGTGGTGACTCCTAGATTGGCTAGGTGTCACTTGGGAGCCTCCGTCAAGATTGTGGAGTTGAACCAAGAAGTTTGTAAGGGCAAGGAGATCGCCTACTTCGTGAAGATCTACCCTAGTGAGGCAAGTCCTTCGTGGGCGACAGCCATGGTGGGATAGACAAGGTTGCTTCTTCGTGGACCCTTTGTGGGTGGAGCCCTCCGTGGACTCGCGCAACCGTTACCCTTCATGGGTTGAAGTATCCATCAACGTGGATGTACGATAGCACCACCTATCGGAACCACAGATAAAAAATCTCCTTGTCAACATTGCGTTTTCTCCCTCAATCTCCTCCCTTTACCTTCATATGCAATTGTTTTACATTCCGCTGCTATACTCTTAGAATTGCATGTGTAGATTGATTGCTTGACTTGTGCTAAGTTGCTAAAATCTGCCAAGAACTAAAATTGGGAAAAGGCTAGGTTTTTATTTGGTCAAGTAGTCTAATCACTCCCCTCCCTCTAGACATACTTTCGATCCTACAAGTGGTATCAGAGCTTTGGTCTCCATTTGCTTTGATTTCCATAGCTTTTTGGTGGTCATAGCCTTGGTTTCACAACCTAGGAGAGTATGGCGTTTAGCGAGGGAAATTCCCACTATAGAGGTCCTTACTTTGATGGTACTAATTTTGCTAGTTGGAAGCATAAGATGAAAATGCATATTCTTGGACATAACCCCACCGTTTGGGCTATTGTGTGTATTGGCTTGCAAGGTGAATTCTTCGATGGGAAAGAACCTAACCGTGAAGCTACCGCGGAAGAGTTAAATATGCTAAAATACAATGCTCAAGCTTGTGATATTCTCTTCAACGGATTATGCCCTGAAGAATTCAACAAAATCAGCCGTCTTGAGAATGCAAAGGAAATTTGGGATACTTTGATTGATATGCACGAAGGTACCGACTCCGTCAAGGAATCCAAATTGGATGTGCTTCAAAGTCAACTTGACAAGTTCAAAATGAAGGATGGTGAAGGTGTCGCTGAAATGTACTCTAGGCTTGCTCTCATCAAAAATGAGATTGCCGGCTTAGGAAGTGAAGAGATGACCGACAAATTCATCATCAAGAAGATCCTAAGAGCCTTGGATGGAAAATATGATACCGTGTGCACATTGATCCAAATGATGCCCAATTACAAAGATCTCAAGCCAACGGAAGTCATTGGAAGAATTGTTGCTCATGAGATGTCACTCAAGGATAAGGAATAGCTTCACAACAAGTCAAGTGGTGCTTACAAAGCCTCGTGTGATGCTCCCACATCATCAAGTGAGAAACAAACCTTCAATGAAGAATTGAGCCTAATGGTAAAGAACTTCAACAAGTTCTACAAGAGTAGAAGCAAAGAAATAAGTTCCAAGTCAAGGCCCTACAATGACAAAAGATCTTCTAGTCGTGAGCGTAATTGCTACAATTGTGGAAGACCCGGACACTACTCCAATGAGTGTATGGCCCCCTACAAAAGAAGAGAAGATTCTCCCAAAAGAAGAAGTAGAAGAGAAGAATCACCACCAAGAGAAAGGAGGAGTAGAGATGATCGTTATGAACGATGACCCTCTCGGAAAAGAAAGGATTTGGAAAGGAAGGAAAAGTCATCAAGGAGCTACACAAAAAGAAGACATCAAGCTCATGTTGGTGAATGGGTATCCGGCTCTGACTCCGACCATCACTCCGAAAGAAGTTATCACTCCGACTCCGAATATACTCAAGATGAAGGTGTTGCCAGTCTAGCACTTGTGTCAACCAACTCCTACGACATATTTGACTCACCAAATGAAGGAATTGGAAGATGCTTCATGGCCAAAGGTACAAATGTAACACATCCAGAGTATGTTGATTTCAATAGTGATGAAGATGATTTTCTAGGTGATGATGATTTACTTGTTGACAACTCTAGTAATGAAGACTATGATGAAACGTCAATTAATCATGCTAATCAAGATAAAACGAATGATGATGATAAGAAGGATATTGAGCATCTAACTAAAGAACTAAACACTCTTAAGTTAGCTCATGAAACTACCTTGGAAAATCATCGAGAAATTTTAAAGATTCATGATAAGCTACGCTTTGAAAAGCTCAACCTTGAGCAAGAGCATGAGTTTTTAAAGGCAATCAATGATGATCTTCGCAAGAAAAGTTCTTCTTACATTGCCAAGCATTTACTCTTGTCTACTTACATGCCACAAGTTAAATCTAGCAACAGGAACAAGAAAGATGCTTCATCTAGTAGTAACAACAATCATGCTAAATGCAATGTTGTTGCTTCTAGTAATTCTCTTGATTCCACTAATGATTCTCTTATCCAAGTTACACTTGAGCAAGAAAATAGCTTATTGAAGGGAATTATAGAGAAAGGCGTTTACAAGAGCCTTGCCGGAAGTAAGAAATTTGAGGAAATTGTGCGCAAGCAAGGAAGACACCTAAAGAATCAAGGTGTTGGTTTTGAACGAAAGTTCAATGCCAATGGAGTTGAGTGGGAGGAAGATCAATACCCCAAGACGAAGTTTGTTCCTCAACAAGAGAAGTATGATCCTACTTCTTTCAAAGGGACACAAGCTCAAGATGATCTTCCACAACAAGACCACAAGCAAAAAGGCAAGGACAAGCTTCAAGAGGAAATTGATGCATTTGAAGAAGCACCTAAGGCCTTGGTCAAGTGGGTTCCCAAGACTACAACAAGTTCTACTTCATCAAGTACAACTACAACTCCAAGGATTCCCATCAAGATGGTGTGGATCCAGAAGAAGAATGACTAGAGAGTTCTTGAGGGTGACTCCGCCAACATACTTCACTCTTATTATTTTGGCAAGGACAAGTGCAAACAACTTCCATATCTTGCACTAGTTCAAGGAGTAACAAACCCTCTTGTTGGTAAGACAAGGGACAAGGTAACCTAATGCTTTCATGGACATCATATTGTGTATGCATCACTCTATGTCTATGGATATCCTTGTTTGTTCCTTGTGGGACTAACCCGTGTAGGTATTGAAAGTGCAACTCACTCCAAAGGATTGCTCCAAATGATCTACATCAACATTGAGCATCTACATCTTCAACACCTACATGAAGTCATGATGGACAAAACCCAAGGTTACTTCATCCCTCTTAGGGGGGATATCACATCTAGGGGAGCTTTACTCTAATCAATTGAGCTAAAGCAACTCTAATGGTGTGAACACAACAATGCTTTATGTAAAAGTGGTAACCCCACTTGTGCTTAAACGATGAGTATGACCTTTGATCAAATGTTCTCGGTTGACTCCTAAGTCAATATACTCATATATAGATGACCTAGTCATCACCAAATTGCTTGATAGATGCTAGTGTGTTTGTGCATGCTTTGTCACATATTTCATTTGCCATTTAAATTGTGTGAGCATGTTGAATGCATATTTTACTCATTCGAGGACATCCATTTGTTGTTTTGATTGTTTGGCTCTTTCTCTTTTGCCAAATGGATGGACAAGAATGCCTAAGAACTCCCTCTAGCTATCTATGCTTTTCTCGTCTCAAACTCTATTCATGCTACATCACAAAGTTTGATCAAGTCAGATTCGAACCACTCTGTGTGAGGAGCACTCGGAGTTCCCGATTCGTCATAGGCTTAAACCTCCAAAACATCTTTGTGCATCTCGGTCTGACCGATTCATCCCTTTCGGTCCTACCGAGTCACTAAGTTGATCTAGGGTTTTCAATCTCGGTGCAACCGATTAGAACTTTTTGGTCACACCAAGTTGCAGTAACTGCTTGCAGTTTTGCATCTCGGTGCCACTGAGTCGTTCCACTCGGTCACACTGACAGGGTCAGGTTATATATACCGACGGGCCAAATTTTGGAAATTTTTCTGAACCTCCTCGCCCGCGCATAACCTACTCTGCCTCCTCGTGTCTCCAGATCGTCCTCTTGTCACCAGCGAGCTCCCGCCGCTGGTCTCCGCCGCCGTCAATGGAAATCTTCACTGCCGTTGCCGCCATAGCAAGTTCGTCGCTGAACTAGGGTACAAACTTGAACTTTGTGCTAATCCTTAACTCCAATTCTTAGCACATTTCTTTGCCACGATTCTTTCCATGATTGAAATCATCGTGTCCAGCGAAAACATCCCGTAGATTAGTTTTGGTTTGAAAATTTAGGGTTAGGTCTCGGACGAATTCATCTCGGACCGACCAAGTTGTAGAAATCGGTCTCACTGATTTGGCTTAGGCCAGAGCACACGCGTTTTCGGTCCGACCGAAAATTGCAAATCGGTGTGACTAAGTTCGATTCTCTATGAAACCCTAGCAGTCTCGGTACCACCGAACTGTGACTCGGTCTGACCGAGTTCACTAGTTTAGGTTCCAAAAGCTTCTTCGGTATCACCGAGTTTACAAATCGGTAGATCCGAAATGCTTTCTGTGAAGAACTAAAACTAAGTTTTTAAGTCATCCATTTTGCAAAACTCCTGTACTTTGTGATGGTCATCTACTCTACCTCATCTATAACCTATTCACAGGGTCTGCTGTCAAAGTATTTGCAGAGATGTCTTACCAGAGTGATAGTCAGAACAGGTCTGAGCAACAGGTGCAGATGAGTGAGGGTTCAGATCCCTCTAGCAGCTATGATGAAGGCAACAGGAGCACTCCGAGCAATCCGCCAAAGGCTGCTACCAGGACAAGGAAGAAGAAAACTTCTGACTCTGAGGATGAAGATTATGTGGATTTTGAAGATGAAGCCACCTCAAAGAAAAAGGTGCTGAAGAAAGAGTATGGATCAGCTACTGCAACAAAGCTTGGTCTGAAAACAAAGATGCCAGCAAGAAGACAACCCATGTCTAAGCCAAGAAAAGTTGCCACAGGTGAAACTATGAAGTTCACCATTGAGACTGAAGAACAGGCTGCTGGTGAAGATAAGAAGAAGAAGAGGGCCAGAACCACCACTGCCAGAGTTCTTGGCAAGCCCTCAATGAGGGAAGATTCAGAAGAGGAAGAGGAAGAGGATGTTGCACCAGCACCCAAAGCAAAAAAGCTTATGGGAGATGCAATCAAATCAGGGGCTGCTCCATCAAAGCCCAAAGCTGCTCCCAAGGCTGCTGCTCCAGCTACAAAACCAAAACCCAAGAGAAGCACTAGGAACATACCTGCTGAAGATAAGAACAAGGCCCCAGTGCCTCAAGCCGCTCAAGAAGAAGAAGAAGAAGATGATGATTCTGTTGTTTTGGGGAAGCTGAAGCCCAAGATCCCTGACCACACTGATGCACACCCAGTTGCAGAAAACATGAATATCAGGAAGGATGCGGGATTGAGACTATGGAGACAGTCTGATCCATATGCTATCAGGAGAAGGACTGTTGTGGACTACAGGTTTCACACTAAGGAACAACAGGACTTCTATGAGACTATTTTGCTTGACAAGAAGGCCATTGTGTGTGATATGAGATGGGTTCACTGGGAATTCATCAAGTAGAATGAGGATCACTTACCTGGTGTGCTTGATAGCTTCAAGGCATGTGGAGTGGACACTTTTGTTGCCCAGAAGCTCACCAAGTGGAATGAAGAGCTCATCATGCAATTCTACTCCACTGCCTACTTCTATCCACATGGAAGGATAGTATGGATGTCTGAGGGTACTAGGTACCAGTCTATAGTTGAGGAATGGGCCAAGCTTATAAATGCTCCTGAGGAACATGAGGATGACTTGGATATTTATGCAGATAAGAAGAAAGACCACAACACTATGGCCAACATGTACAAAGAGATCCCAGATGCTGCTTTGGATACACATAAGTTTGGATCTGTACACTACTTGTTGTTTGGTCTGCCAACCATAAACTGGATCTTAAGGCACACACTGCTACCCAAGTCAGGTGATCACAAGATGATCAGAGGACATGCTATAAACTTGCTACACATATTTGATGTCCCACATAAATTCAAAGTTATGAGCCTGATTGTTGAGACAATCAAGAGGACTGCTGCTGACCAGAAGAGAAGTTGTGGGTATGCTCCACCCATTCAGGAGCTCATCAACTCAAAGATGGGCACAAGCACATATCTTTTGGACAAGGAGCACCTGCCCATCTATCCTGAATTTGAAGATAACACAGTAGTGATGAATGAGAATGAACCATCTTCAGCTCAAGCACATGAGAAGAGAGAGAAGGCTAAAGCTAAGAAGGCTGCAAAGATGCCAACTGTGGAAGAGGCATCTCAGGTATTCTTGAAGAGCAAGCAAGACCAGCTTGGATATCTGATCCAATCCACCCTGAGGATTGAGAACGGCTTGGCCACCCTGACCAAGAACCAGGAGAGTCTGGAGAGGATCATTGAGCAGAAATTCTATGACCTTGATGTCAAGGTAACAGAGATCCAAACTGCAGTTGAGCAACTTCAAGAGGAAGCAGAGGAGAAGAAGGGAAAGTCTACCACAGATGCTTTTGCCAGAGTGCCCAGAGGACAGAGATCTACTGCAGTGCTAGTGACAGACACCAGAGCTACAGCATCAGCACCAGCAGCTACAGCTCCAGTTCCACCTCCAACAGCTACTCCACTAGCTCCAGCTACTTCATCATAAGCTTTCATTCTTGGAGTTCTCTCGACACCTCCTACTGAAGATCAATCCTGAGAGTCGTTTAGCACTATGCTTTTTTGAACTTTTTGGTAACTTGTTGTCAAAGGGGAGAAAAATGTATAGATCATAGGCTTCGAGAGAGAGTGTGTTGGTTTTTATCTCTCTTTGCACTTATTTGATTTGGTTTGAAACTTTATTGTGTGCTTGTGTGAGCTACTTGTGAGGTACTTGTTTGATCATGTGTTTGATCATATGCTACCCTTAATGCTTGTTGGATGATATTATCATTTATATCCTTATATGATCATTCACTTGTTTTGGTGATGAGTGCATGCTTTAACTTCTATCATTTTGAGCGCTCCACCAAGATGTATGTGACATGGAAGAGTAACCCATGATCCTAATCGATTGTGCATTTGCATTCAAAAGCAAATCTTAAATAATGCACAAATTTAGGGGGGGGGGGTCTTGCTTATCACATACGTCTCAAAGCGACGATGTTTTTCAATCTTACTTATCATTTGTCGAAGCTTTGTTCTATATGTTGTCATCAATTACCAAAAAGGGGGAGATTGAAAGTGCAACAATCTCTAGGTGGTTTTGGTAATTCCTAACAACATATAGCTCATTGAGCTAATGCTATTCCAAGATAAATATTTTAGGAAAGCTCAATGATTGGCATGGCATGGATTAGAAAGTGGACCCTTCAAAATGAAAAGGACAAAAGATTGGCTCAATCTCAAAGCACAAGACTCTACATTTTCTATTTTAGTAATCCAAGATCACATTGAGTCTATAGGAAAAGACAATACTATTAAGAAGGGATGAGGTGTTGCTTAATGAGGTTCTTGCTGAAAATGCTTACTGATATGCTCCAAAACTCTCCACTACTTTCCCATATCCACATATGTCCCAAACAAAATATCCAACTCGGCCCCACCGAAACTTCCTATCCGGAGCCACCGAGTTCAGTTGACATAGCCACTGACAGAAACCCTAGTCTTTTCGGTCTCACCGATAGGGATCTCAATCTCACCGAGATGGGATTGCAACCTCTCTATTTCCCTTCGTAACGTTTCGGTCAAACCGAGATGAGCGATCGGTCCCACCGAGATTGCAATGCAAACTCTCTGTTTCCTTTTCGTAACATTTCGGTTCAACCGAGATGAGCGAATCGGTCCCACCGAGTTTGCCTGACCAACTCTCTGTTTGACTATTACCAAAATCGGTCTGACTAGTTTGTGTAATCGGTCTCACCGAGATTACGTTATGCCCTAACCCTAATGATATCGGTCCCACTGAGTTGACAAGTCGGTCCCATCGAAATTCCTAACGGTCACATTATGAACCAAATCGGTCTGAACGAGTTCTCTGAATCTGTCCCACCGAGTTTGGTGATTTGTGTGTAATGGTTAGATTTTGTGTGGAGGCTATATATACCCCTCCACCCACTCTTCATTCGTGGAGAGAGCCATCAGAACATGCCTACACTTCCAATACATATTTTCTGAGAGAGAACCACCTACACTTGTGTTGAGGTCAAGATATTCCATTCCAACCACATGAATCTTGATCTCTAGCCTTCCCCAAGTTTCTTTCCACTCAAATCTTCTTTCCACCAAATCCAATCCTATGAGAGAGAGTTGAGTGTTGGGAAGACTATCATTTGAAGCACAAGAGCAAGGAGTTCATCATCTACACACCATTTGTTACTTCTTGGAGAGTGGTGACTCCTAGATTGGCTAGGTGTCACTTGGGAGCCTCCGTCAAGATTGTGGAGTTGAACCAAGAAGTTTGTAAGGGCAAGGAGATCGCCTACTTCGTGAAGATCTACCCTAGTGAGGCAAGTCGTTTGTGGGTGACGGCCATGGTGGGATAGACAAGGTTGCTTCTTCGTGGACCCTTCGTGGGTGGAGCCCTCCGTGGACTCGCGCAATCGTTACCCTTCGTGGGTTGAAGTCTCCATCAATGAGGATGTACGATAGCACCACCTATCGGAACCACGGATAAAAAATCTCCGTGTCAACATTGCGTTTGCTCCCTCAATCTCCTCCCTTTACCTTCATATGCAATTGTTTTACATTTCGCTGCTATACTCTTAGAATTGCAAGTGTAGGTTGATTGCTTGACTTGTGCTAAGTTGCTAAAATCTGCCAAGTACTAAAATTGGGTAAAGGCTAGATTTTTATTTGGTCAAGTAGTCTAATCACCCCCCTCTAGACATACTTCCGATCCTACAAGCTATAACTTTTAACGCCGGTGATGAACCAAAATACAGGACAGTCCGAGCACGAGCCGCCTTGGTCCTCAGTCCAATCATGGACGGCTATCGGCTCACCAAGGTTCTCATGGACAGCGGCAGCGGACTAAACCTCATATATGAGGATACGCTCCACAAAATGGAAATAGACAGGAGCCGCATCAAGCAAAGCAACACGACCTTCCGAGGAATCATTCCCAGTCGGGAGGCACGGTGTGCGGGAAAAATCACACTTGACGTGGTATTCGGCACGCTGGAGAATTATCGGTCCGAAGAGATAACCTTCCAAGTGGAACCTTTCAACAGCGGATATCACGCCCTCTTGGGGCGAGATGCATTTACACGCTTTCAAGATATACCTCATTACGGGTACATTAAGCTTAAGATGCCCGGGCCCAATGGCATAATTACTCTCGCTAGTGATCCAGACATAGCACTGTGCGCCGAAAACAAAACCGCATCCCTAGCCCTTGAGGCATTATCTGAGGCCCTCGCGACCGAAGAACTAACCGCACTGCGCTCCATGGTGGACAGGGACGACGTGATCTTAGACAAACGACCCAAATCCACCTCCTTCAAAGCGGCAGAAGAAATAGTCAAATTCCAAGTCCATCCAACGGACCCTAAGAAGACAGCATCCATTGGTGCACAACTAGACCCAACGGTGGACGCCATGCTACGAGAGTTCCTGCGCGAGAACTGGGATATATTCGCTTGGCACCCTTCTGATATGTCAGGAATCCCACGCATGTTGGCGGAACACAGCCTCAATATATTGAAGGGATATAAACCGGTCAAGCAAACACTGCGGCGCTTTTCAGAACCTAAACGTTAAGCTATGGGGGAGGAGCCAAGCTAATCAAGGCCAGATTCATCAGAGAAATAAAACACCCGGACTGGCTAGCAAACCTGGTGATGGTGCCAAAGAAGGATAAATCCTAGCGCATGTGCGTTGATGTCAAAGACCTCAACAAGGCCTGCCCTAAGAATCCCTTCCCCCTCCCCCGCATCGACCAGATCACTGATGCTACCACAGGACACGACTCACTATGCTTCCTCGACGCATATACCGGATACCATCAAATTAAAATGAAGGAGTCTGATCAAGCCGCAATGGCATTCATTACCCCATACGGGCCTTTCTGCTTTAACACTATGCCTTTCAGGCTCAAAAATGCTGGCACCACTTACCAACGCATGATTCAAACATGCTTGGAGAAATAGATCGGCAAGACAATTGAAGCATATGTGGATGACGTCGTCATCAAAACTAGGCACGTCGAGTCACTAATAGATGATCTACGTCTCACATTCGACAACCTCCGTACATATGACATCAAGCTCAATCCGGAAAAGTGTGTTTTTGGCGTCCCCGCTGGAAAACTGCTGGGCTTAATTGTTTCCAATAGAGGAATTGAGGCAAATTCAGCCAAAATCCGAGCTTCGTCACAATTGGCTATGCCAACAGACCTTAAACAGGTCCAAAAGCTGGCGGGCTGTGTGGTAGCTTTAAGCCGCTTTATCTCCAGATTGGGAGAAAAAGCCTTGCCACTCTACCGCCTCCTCCGACGCACTGACCACTTCGAGTGGATGGACGCGGCAACGGCCGGACTAGAGGAAATAAAGTCCATTTTGGCAAGCAACCCAATCCTGGCCATGTCAAACATCGGCGAACCCATGTTGTTATACATATCGGCAACACACCAGGTGGTGAGCGTCGTGCTCGTCGTCGAGCGAGAGCAGGACGGACATAAGTTCCCGCATCAGAAGCCAATATACTACGTGTCCACTGTCCTCACACCATGCAAATCCTGGTACCCTCATTACCAAAAGATAGCGTACGCGGTCTTCATGGCGTCCTGGAAGCTACGACACTACTTTCAGGAGTGTTCAATCATGGTGGCTTCCGAAGTGCCACTCAACGACATAATAAACAACTGCGATGCTACGGGCTGGATTGCCAAATGGGCCATTGAGCTACTCCCATTTGACATAACATACAAACCACGTCGAGCCATTAAATCCCAAGTACTGGCTGACTTCGTCCCAAATGGACAGAGGCCGAACTCCCTAAAGAGTATGGCACGTATTCCAACTGGGTCATGTATTTCGATGGTTCCAAAATGCTGGCAGGGTTAGGAGCGGGCGTCGTGTTAACGTCACCCACTGGAGACGTAGTTTAGTACGTACTCCAAATACTATATACAGACTCCAATAACGCAGCCGAATATGAGACCTTATTACATGGACTTCGGATGGCCGTCTCCATGGGCATACAACGCCTGGAAGTGCACGGGGACTCAAACCTCGCAATATCTCAAATAAATGGAGACTTTGACGCCAAAGATCCAAAGATGGCAGCTTATCATAATGCCGTTCTCAAAATGTCAGCTTGATTCGAAGGGCTCGAGTTCCATCATGTGGCTCGAGAAAGCAATCAAGCGGCGGACGTCCTTGCTCGCATCAGCGCCAAGCGCGACCCCGTCCCACCTAATAACTTTTTGGAAAGGCTTTTTAAACCTTCCGTGGTGTGGCAAGGGGAGAGCGGCAACACCAGTCCGGATCCGACTACATCCCCAAATCCCGAACACACTGACATCATCGGGGGCTCAGCCACCGAAATAACACCATCGGCCCATCTCATCATGGCAGTCATTGCCCCATGGACCGAACCCTTCTTGGCCTACCTTAATAGGCGAGAACTCCTTGAGGACCAGAATGAGGCCTGCCGCATTGTTCGGCGTTCGAAAGCCTACAAAGTTCACAACTCCTTGAGGACCAGAATGAGGCCCGCCGCATTGTTCGGCGTTTGAAAGCCTACAAAGTTCACGACAGAGAACTCTACAAGAAAAGTGCTACCGGAGTACTTCAAAGATGCATCTCTGAGGAAGAAGGGTGGCAGCTCTTGGCTGAAATTCATGCTGGTCTTGGCGGTCACCACGCTGCGGCTCGGGCCCTCGTAAGCAAGGCCTTCCGTACATGTTTCTATTGGCCAACGGCCCGAGCAGACGCACATGACCTTGTCCAACGTTGCGTCAGATGTCATATTTTCGCCAACCAAAGCCATATGCCACCCACCGCCCTACAAATGATCCCCATCACTTGGCCCTTCGTGGTCTGGGGGCTCGATATGGTCGGAACCCTTAAAGGGTGAAGCCATAACAAAAAGTATATGGTGGTTATGGTGGATAAATTCACTAAGTGGGTAGAGGCCAAACCAGTTAAAACGGCCGAGGCCGGGCCAGTGATAGAATTCATATCAGGCGTTGTGCACCGTTATGGTGTTCCACACAGCATCATCACCGACAATGGCTCGAACTTCACAGCGACAAGGTGAAAATTTGGTGTGCTAATTTGGGCATTAAGCTCGATTACGCCTCTGTCTACCGCCCGCAAACAAATGGTCAAGTCGAAAGGGCCAACGGTCTTATTATGAGCGGCATTAAACCCAGACTAGTGCGGTCTTTGAAAGAATCAGACAAGCACTGGGTTGAGGAGTTCAACTCCGTACTCTGGGGGCTGCGGACCACGCCCAACCGCACTACTGGATATACACCTTTTTTCATGGTGTATGGCGCAAAGGCTGTGCTATCCTACGACATTATTCATGACTCACCTCGGGGGCGCATGTACGAAGAGAGAGAGGCCGAGCTTGATCGGCAGGACAGCCTAGACGCCCTGGAGGAGGAGCGCGACGTTGCGAAAGCCCGTTCCGCATTTTATCAACAGCAGGCTCGCAGGTATCAAAGCAGAGAAGTGCGGGCCAAGACCTATAATGTTGGCAAATTGGTTCTACGCCTACCGGAGAAGAAAAATGACAAACTCAAGCCCAAGTGGGAGGGTCCCTTCATCATTGACGAATTTCTCACCGGAGGAGCGTACCGCATGCATGATGCATCAGACAATCACCTAGAGCCGAACCCATGGAACGCGGCCAGACTCCAAAGATTCTACGCCTAAGCGCCGAACTCTTTGTTCGTCTCCTTCTCCCCATTGTTTCTATTATTTTTCCTCTCTTTTCGCTTTTTTCCTTTTTTAGCCTTCAAGCTTTTTCATGCGGCTCGACCGTACACCCGCGACAAATACATACTCAACTATGTACGTCCACTATACCTGGGGGCTTCTTTAACAAAAGCTTATTAATGTTATTTTTCGAGCATCAAGCTCATCACATATGCGCTTTTCTTTCCATATGTGCCTTTTCTTCGCCATTATATGCATTGATATGACTTATGTTTTGGCCAAGCTGGGTTGCCTGGCTCCTGTGCTTATGCCCTACATTCCCGTTAGTTTGGCTAGGGCATAAAGGGAGCACCTCTGCGATTGTTACTGCCGGGTCATCCGGATGTGTACCTCAGACTGGGTGAAGCCGAAAGCTATCGTTCTTAAGGGAATATTCGGTCAGTGAACTAAAGATGTTCTTGCACTCACTCCATCGTGAATCCCCAGAAGTTATATATACTGCGATTTTTCAATCACAGTTCGGACATGCACGTTCACGCATGTACACCCAGGGAAAGGAACCCCTAACGAAACTATTCTCTCTAGAAGATGTTTCTTACAATTTTAAATGTAATATAACATAACTAGCCGGATACTTGTCTATTCAAGCAACTATGACCCCTATGCCTGGTTTCCACGCATACCCCGGTCTACTCGGCTGCTCTGGTATTCGGAAACACTCCACACCTTCGGGTCCAGAGGTTGAAGCGAAAAGGTCGGCCATGACAAGCATTTTACAATTCAGCTAGAGTTACATAGGCAAAGGAAAGTACATAGTCATTTAAGACTCAAAAACTTCCTGTTCTATGCTGTCCAGCAGGCTGTCCAATTTACAATCCTATTGGAAATACTTGGCGGCTACTTCTACTTGGTTATACACCAAACTCATGGGAATTTCCTTCCCATCTGACCCTAGAGGCCCGACCCGGGCCATATGATTTGGATCAAGCTTGGTATACCGTGTTTTCACCATGGCCCAGGCTTCTCTTGCACCTTCTCGGCAGGCTGATATCTTCCATAACCAGAAACACCGACGTGCTCCCTTGAATAGCTGTATAAGCTCTCCCATACTTCCTGGAGGGGAGGCGGGCGGCCATAAGGCCTTGGCAACACTTCACATCGCCTTCCGCACTTGCTCGTGCATTTGCGACAGCTCTTGTAGTAGATCGCCCGAAGATCCGGACATCTCCTCCTTAGGACAGTCAGTCAGCATACCTATAGACATAGTTCTGTCAGTTCCTTTCCTTGCCGAATTACACGGTGGTAAGTTTGAACACATACTAAATATGCCGCCTCGCAGCCTCTTATTTTCCTTCACGGAGTCGGCTAGCTGGGCCCGCACATCCTTCAGCTCTTCGCCCAGATGGGTCTTGGAATCCTGGAGTTGATTTTTCTCATCAATGACCTGTTTCAGCACATGTTCGCCCGCAGCATGTAGCCTTTTGGCTTCTTGTTCATTCTCTTGCGTGACTTCCAGTGCCTCCTTGAATTCCCCTGAGAATTATGTCATGGTATATGCAATACTGTTAGCATTACTGACATATAATTATATTTTCTCGATGGAGGGGAATATTACCAGGTGACGACTTCTTGGATTTCTCTAGTTCGGCGATAACAGCAGTTAGCTGTGTCCGACACCTTTCTAGCTCTTGAGCTAGTAGGTCATTCTTCTCCGCAAGAACCTAGTTATACAACGATCCTCAAATCAGTTGTACCAACTACTTTAAGTCTCGGGGGCTACTGGCATATGGTTATCATATTACGGACACAGTAAATTTACCTGCACATCTTATAAATATTACTCTGTGGCTCTGCCAAGCCCATTTCGAGCAGCTCGGATGTATGCATCAGCCGAGCTAAAGGCATTGAACGCCTCTTCCGAGAAATGGGGTTCGCGTAAAACGGTCCTCCGGTGCCGATGATTCATGGCACTCTCCACTTCCGAGTTGGTGACGGACATATCTTCTAAGTCCTCAGCCGAAGGACGGTCCGGGCCACTCCCATATCGGCCCTGGTCTCTTCGGCTGGGACCGGATCCCAGCTGTCAGTAGTATATCCGGCCGGATCCTTGGACACAGTCCGACAAACTCTTTTCCTGATACGGGATGAACACGCAAGTCTCAGTTGGATGCAACTGCTAAAGACATATTTACAAACTCGTACCTCTTTAATGAGGGCCCGACCGTGTCTTCATTGGCCTTCCTCTTCGAAGGCTTGCCCGGTGTAGGAGCCGCTCTTTTTAGCGTCGCTCCTAGGGTAGCGCGGCACAACGAATGCCTCCCCTTTGGAGCACGAGACAGTGCGGTGGGTGAGGCGGAACGAGGAAACACCTTCAGGGAAAATGTCTCCTGATTACTTACATGGGAGGCGGGAAGAAGACCAGGGTAGTCGGCGATGATGGCTACTTCCGTGCCGTCGTGGCTCAACTGGTAAAACGTCCCGTCCACAAGCGTCATGAATATATCCGGATCCTCCTCAAATCCAGGGTTAAGGTCCCGGTTGTGGTCCTCCGGCTGGGGGCGGGGCTGTAAAGCCCCTCTGAGACCTTTTGCCAGTGCTATAATAAAAATGCAGATTACAAATTCATTAAAAGATGACTTGAGGAGGGGAGTAAGCAGAACAGAGCAAAGGGGTGAAGACTTACCCATCTAGGTGGATTGTACATGGAATATCCATCTATGCGCTTGATATGAAGGAACTCCCCCTCCTCCCCTTTATACAGTTCGGCCAATATTTTAGCTAGAGCGGCGGGGGTGTCCGAACCCTTCCTGCTGCAGTGGGAGGCGTCATCTTCCCCATTGTAGTGCCATATGGGAATCCCTTGATATTGGAGTGGCTGAAACCCCCGCACTATTGAAGTCGCCATTACTTCGGCTATTGATAATCCGGACTAGGCGAGAGTCTTTATCTTGCCCATGAGTTGACGAACTTCCGCATTGTCTTCCTCCTCGAGGCTCCGAGGGCGCCAACTATGGCGCTTCTTCAAAGGAACTCTTGCAAACACGGGGAGACCCCTCCGAACTGGGTCTGGAAGCGCGACATCCTCAATATAGAACCATTCGGACGACCACTCTTCAGATGCCTTCTTTGGTGTGCTAGATAGGTATCCGGTCCCGGTGATGCGCCATATTTCGGCTCCACCCACTTCAAATATTGATCCCTCATGGTTGCGCGGGACGAGACAGAACAACTTTCTCCACAATTCAAAATGGGCCTCACAACCCAGGAATAGCTCGCAAAGGGCAACGTAGCTCGCGATGTGCAGGATGGAGGCCGGAGTAAAGTTGTGCAGTTGGAGGCCATAATACTCCAGAAGCCCGTGGAGGAATGGATGAATTGGAAATCTGACACCTCTTAGCAGATAAGGGACAAAACACACTCGTTCCCCCCGGATGGATTGGGGAAATCTTCAGCCTAAGCCCCGCCATTGAAGACGGCCAATCCTGATCGAACAGGGACTAGATCTGCGGCGGAAGAAATCCTTGTGTTTGCAGCTTCTCCAGCTGATCATGGGATATGGAGCACCTCTCCCACTCGCCTTTTTCTGGGCTGCAGGGACGGGAGGAGGAGCTGGGAGCGCTTGCCATGTTGGGGGTGGCCTTTTCTAGCGATCTCTGAGGATTTTTTTCGCGTGGTGCCGAATGGATCTGGGATCCAATCTCTTTAAATAGATGCTCTTTTTTCGTGGATAGGGTGTTATATGCAAAAATACTCTAACCTCTCGCATTTGCTCAACACGTGGAAGCTGAAGCTATTGACACACAAAAGCCGAGGGGTATGACATTAAATGGAAGGCCGGATACGTCACTTTGAAGTCATCAGAAGAGGAACCCGCCATGAAATGCCGAAGACAATCTACGCGCCGGACACCTCGTCATTGAAGCCTGGTTCGGGGCTACTGAGGGAGTCCTGGACTAAGGGGTCCTCGGGTGTCCGGCCTGTTAGCCATGGGCCGGACTGATGGGCTGTGAAGATACGAAGACCGAAGACTCTACCCGTGTCCGTATGGGACTCTCCTTGGCGTGGAAGGCAAGCTTGGCAAACGGACATGAAGATTCCTTTCTCTGTAACCGACCTTATGTAACCCTAGATCCCCCCGGTGTCTATATAAACCGGAGGGTTAGGTCTATAGGACCGAATACTCATTACCATAGTCATACAGGCTAGACTTCTAGGGTTTAGCCATTACGATCTCATGGTAGATCAACTCTTGTAATACTCATATTCATCAAGATCAATCGAGCAGGAAGTAGGGTATTACCTCCATAGAGAGGGCCCGAACCTGGGTAAACATTGTGTCCCCCGTCTCCTGTTACCATCGATCCTAGACGCACAGTTCGGGACCCCCTACCTGAGATCCGCCGGTTTCGACACCGACAGCTATCGTCGCCTAACCTGTCGTTCACTTGAAGAGACTCCAATGGCGATCCGAGGGGTGAGCCTGCTGGATATGGACTTCAACAAGGAGTTCACCTTTGAGTTCGTCGTTAAGTCCCATGGCTGCACCAAGTTGAATGTGATGTACACCAACGATCCGGACTCGATGAAGCTCTGCCTCGCCGAGTTCAAGCAGTACCTACGCAACGAGAAAGCACAAGGTCGCAGGACTAGACCTTGTGCCCATCCATTTGTCTCCAGACAGGGACCAGCGGATCGTGGTCGCCCAGGTATGCGAGCGGGACGAGGTTCTCGTCTACCACTGCTGTAGGGACATTAGAGGTTCTAGAGCATTCACCCGTTTCATCGGTAGCGCCGACTGCACCTTCGCTAAGGTGGAGAGAAGGAAGAACACGATGATTCGGCCATCTGGTGCAACAAGCTTGTCGACATCCAGAAGCAATACAAGATCATCGACAATGGGCAGGAGAAGGACTCCGTGGTTGACCTTGCCGACACCATCATCGACCCCTGCTACGCCAACATGAAAGAAGACAATGATGCCAAGGACCTAAACACGTGGGAGGTACCTCTAAATCTAGCCTACATAACCTACACGGCCAAGGACGCATACGCATGCTACGACATGTATAGGCGGATCTTGGACATGAGGGCGTGTTTGCTTCCTGTAACCGATGAGTACACGGGTAGCCGCAGCGTCTTGATCAAGCGTGTCAGGAAGGTCTAGATGTTGTACTTTATCTGTTTATAAGCACCTTTATCATCTGAGTGTTTCATGCATTAGCCTATGTGCCGTAATTATCTGTTTTGTCCAAAATATTTCTTCTAAGAACCCATTAACTTGTTTGCTTTTTAGTGGCTATTTGCTTATGTATGTAACTAGTTCACTCATCTGTTTAAAAAAACTAGTTCACTCGGTTGCTGTGCTTTGAATCTCCTTCCTCCCAACATACTCCCCTTCTCAAGTGAACCCAGCAGGTCTCGTACACGGACATATGGGACCAACCACCTATCCATTTGTATTTCTTTATTTTGTTCAATCTTTCGTCCTCTGCCTATACAGTGGCTAGCCATCATAGCCTATGGCATTGGCCAGGCCATCCCTCTACTCCCACACATTGTCCGGCGGCGGCAGCTCCACCGGCCCACCCTGCACCCGAACAAGTCAACCCTCATACTCCTCTCCGCCTGCGTCTTCCCCTGCTCCAGTTCATTCGGTCCGAGGTCTCGACGTTGTCCTCCGCCTTGGTGCTCTCACCACGGTGCCGCCGTATGTCGTTTCCAACATGGTCAGCAAAACAAGAGGAATCGGGAGACAGCTGTTCATCGAGAGGCTGACAGTCTCGGGCCCACCAGGTCCATGGCCTAGGTTTTGTTGTTTAACCTGGGCAGCCCACGACATGTTTCAACATTTTTTGGATCCAGCGGGTATCAAGCGGCCTCTGGGCCTCCCAACCTAGCTCGTCTATAACATCAGCAGCCCAAGTTATGTTTGTTTTTTCAAGACGACACACAGCTCAGTTCTATTTTTCTATAACAATGCAAAACTGAACATATGTTTTCCCTTCTATAATAGTATATATATATATATGTATATATGTATATATTTATATCTTATTTTATTACATATATATATAATATAAACAACATAAGGTTCCATTAAACCTGTCGTTCATCCAACCATTTTATAGACCTTCCCACTTCCTTTATTTTTTTGTTTTCATTAATCCTATATCTTAATTTTCTCCCACTTTCTTTTTTGATGTAAACTGAGTTTTCTCCCAGTACTTTTCCCTAGAACCAACTCAACTGTCCTACGTCTAGCCTAAAAAATAATAATACCCCACTTCCTATTAAATCATCAAATTAAAAGGATATTTTATTTCATAAATTGAAAGTTCTTACAAAATAATAATAATAATAATTGTTTATATATAACTTGGCAAGTTAACTCCTAGTGATTGCGTACATAAGCTTGCAAAGATTTTACTGACCAATGCAGTAATAGACGTGCAATCATGTCTTTATGTTTTTATAAGATTTCTCCGTCCAGCCCAACATGATATTTTCACCCAGCCCAGCAAGTCCGCGGATTTCGAGCAAAATGCAAATGGGCTTTAAATTCTACCATATATATAAACAGGCTGCATAGATGCTACATCATTGTTTCACCCAGCCCACCAAATGGACTAAAAAAACAAACGAACTGGCTGACATGTGGGCCAGTAGGTCGGAGCCTAAGCAAGGAGTTAGATTTACATCCAACGGCCGGCATTCTTCTTCAGTCTCGTCTTCTTCCCCCAGTGCTTCCAGGACCGCCTGCTCCAGCCTCCGGCGTCCAACGGTGTTGTTTTGCGCACCTCGCAGCGAAAAGCTACCCCACCGACGGCCAGGCCATCCCTCCACTATGCACCTCCTGTTATTCTCTGTCGAGTGTAGGCCCACCCCGCACCCGAACCAGTCAAGTTTCCCACTCCTCTCCGTCTACGACTCCACTGCCACGTTTTCCCCACCTCCGGGTCATTCCAGTCTGGGGCCTCGCTGTCGTCCACCGCCTCGCTGCGCTCGGCGCGGCGTGGTCAACAAACGGGAGTCATCCAAAGAGGATTGTATGTGGAGAGCCTGACGGCTGGGACCCACGAGGTCCATGGTCGCACACAAGGAAAGTTCCTCCTTATTAAGTTGTTTCCTCCCCCTGACAGCTGGGACCCACTGGTTGTATCTTCGCACGGAAGGAAGTGCCTCCTTGTTATGCGAAAAAAACTATTCCTCCTGATGACAGCTGGGACCCGACAGATTTGGTGGCTGACTTGTGGGCCTACTAAGCAGACGTGTACGCAGGGCTTGGTCAACTTAATCAACAAATGATTCTAGCAGCTGGACCGTTGGATGTTAATCCAACGGCCGTGCTCCTTCTTCAACCTCTGTTCTTCTTCCTGTCTCCCGTGGGCAGCAGTGCTGCCGCGCACCCGAACCAGTCAATTTTCCCACTCTTCTCCATCTGCGACTCCACTGCCGCGTCTTCCCCATCTCCGGGTCGTTCCAGTCTGGGGCCTCACTGTCGTCCATCGGCCTTGGTGCGCTCGACATGGTGTGGTCAACATGGTCAGCAAACGAGAGTCATCAGAAGCTGACTGTACATGAGAGGCTGACAGTGGGGACGCACCACGCCCATGGACGAATGCATGCAACTGCATCCTTTTTACCCTGAAAAATAATGTTTTCTCCCCCTAACTACTGGGACCCACCAGCTACATCTTCGCACGCAAGGAAGTGCGTCCTTATTACGGGAAAAAAATACCCCCCCCCTGACAGCTAGGACCCAACAGTTATATCTTCGCACGCAAGGAAGCGCGTCCTTATCCTCCCTGATAGCTAGGACTCACCCGGTCGAAGCGTACGTACCGTTGTCTGTCTTGTCGGAACATGTACATACATACTGGTCGATCGGTCGCTCTGCAACGATGAACCGTGGCCGAGTAAGTAGCGGCACATGTCATAGTAGAGCCTCCCACGTAGTAGTTCAGGTTGTCCCTTCTAAACCGTGTACACGTACATACAGCCACATGCCAAAAAATACGGCCACGTACGTACATACGGGCGGGGTCTCGAACACCTACTCGCGCATATGTACGGCCAGGGATCGTGTACATGGCTGGGTCGGAACGAAGAAACTACATCGTCGTCGTGTTCATCGGGAGCCAACCGGCTTGGACGGAACAGCCAATCGAAACGAGGCCTGGCATACTGCAGAACGGAGGAAACGGCCTTGTGTTCGACTGGCCACGGTCGAAACGGAATCCTGTTCATTGGGAGGAGTCTGGCGTACCGCAAAACGGACGAAATGGACTTCTCTTGCACCTCCTATGGTTGAAACGGGGTCCTGTTGATCGGGAGGGGTGTGGCGTACCGCAAAATGGAAGAAACAGACTTGTGTTGGAGCGCTACGGTCGAAACGGGGATCCTGTTCATTGGGAGGGGTGTGGCGTACCGCAAAACAGGACTCCACGGGATATTGTTCATCTCCACCGTCGACCTCCTCCAGCCTCCACAGGCTACTGTTCATCCACCGTCGACCTTCTCCAGCCTCCACCTATGACTGTTCATCCACGGGCTCCTGTTCATCCAGCCTCCGCCGCTCCTCCACCTGCTACTGTTCTACCAGCCCTCTCCACGGGGTCCTGTTAAACCACCCCTCTACGGGCTACTATTCATCCAGCCCTCCACCGGCTACTGTTCAACCAGCCCTCCATGGGGTCCTATTCATCCAGCCCTCCACGGGGTCCTGTTCATCCATCCCTCCACGGGGTCTTGTTCATCCACCCCCAACCGGCTCGATCGGTCGGGGTCCTGTTCATCCAGCGGAACGGCCTCTACTACCACGGGGTCATGTTCATCCAACCCCCCACCGGGAACTGTTCATCCAAACCCCCCAACAACGCTCACTGTTCATCTAGAGGCAACATCGATCGGCTTCAGTTAGCAGCAGTAGCGAAAGAATCGCTCGATCGGGTTCAGTTAGCAGCCATCGATTGATTGCTTGGGTTCAGTAACGCGTAGCCTGTAGTGCAATCACTCGGGTCAATAGGCGAACGCCTCGCTCGGGTTCAGTTAGAGCCCAACACCTCACACCCACGCGCGTACGTGTACGAGAGAAACGCGCATCGCTTGGCCCCCGACCACCCACCGTAACCGGGAACTCCCCGATATTTTCCTCGCCCTCGCTTCTACCATGGTTTTTTCCGTCAAGGACGGTCCAAAGAATGTCATGCAGCTGCATCTCCAGCCCGCCCAGGACGAGAAGCCCATTCCTGTTATGATTTTTTGTTATAGAAGTAGGAGCCCACCACATCTATGATGATACCAGGTTTTGTCACAATTATCGTCATAGAAGTGTCATAAGCATGACAGGAAAAAAATTCGTTCGGCCCAAAATGTCACAGATGTGTCTTTTTTTGTTGTGATTGTTCATAGTTAAGACATTGCAGAATATGACATTGTGTTGCAGTGGGTAGGTTCACCACACCACTGGATTACGGATCAAGAACAGAAGCATACATGTAGTGCAAAAAGAAGATCACTTGCTCTGTATAGTTTAATTTACATGGTATGAAGAAGGAACTTGGTTGTACAACTAAAAACTTAAATTGAGAAGGGCAAACTTTTGTTTATGAACTACGTAATAAACTTTAAACATGCAATTTGATGCAAACACCAAAAATAAACAATTGTTGCAGTCATGCCTAACCAAATATACACAACAAAGTTTGAAGGCTTGAGAAGGACAAACTACATTATTGGTGAAGACAAGCTCTATAAAGCCCTTGTCCATGCTGATGGGGGGGCAATTCAAGAAGTTTACCACATAATCTTCTTCATAAGCATTGCCTTTATTCTACATTTTTTAAGAGTAAATATAGATGTGATAGTGTAAGAAAAAATGGAGAATATTTAAGATAAGATGAAGAGTGATGCTACATAACCAAGTAGCTATAAATGTAAGTACAGCGATATAGGCAAAAGGTACAGCCAAGAGCAATGCAGAGCTAAACTTCTTCAGTACCATCGGTGTTATCAAACCTTATGGTAAGAGTAAATATAGATCTGATGTGTAGAAAATGGAGGGCAAAGGAAAATAAGTTGCAGAGTGATGGTAGATGAACAACTTGCGGTCAATATAAGTACACTGATAAAGGATAGCAGGTACTTACAAAAATAATGCAGAGCCAAAAAATTCATTGGCACTGGATATATTCTACACTAATGTAACCATTCATACAGATCGGATAATTTGGAGCGAACAATTGATAAGCAAGCTATCATGCATACTGTTGTCACATAATGAACCATGTATGAATGCAAGTACAATGATACATGACAACAGGTACTAACAAGAGCAAAGCAGCGGGCAACATATTTGCGATATCCTGTCATCCTTTTCAAACCGTAATTCTTCTTCGAGCGGATTTCCTGCAAAAGAGATCTGTAAGGCACATGTGCAAAAGTAGAAGTTCAAATTGTCATGTGATATCATAGACAGTACCTCATCCTGGGAATGAGACCAGTGCATAACAAGGTTTTTCCATTCAATGTCTTCTAAATTTAGCACAGGAGACTTCACCGAAAATTCGTTTATGGACTTGCCTTCAAAGTGTCATTTCCTCATGTAACACCGATACTACTGCAATGTTTCCATGAAAAGAGCAAGAAGGCTTTGCTCGTCATGACTATCCGGATTGACCCTCGCCTACTTACAACAATGTAATGTAAATTATTGATGTGTTCAATCAGCAGAGAACAGGAAAATAATCACCATGAATAATAGCACTTACATGTAAGTGGGATAGGAAGATGTGACAATGGTGTGTGTCTTCACTATAATCTTCCCATGATGGGAATATATGCACGTAGTCCCTAACAACATTGAAAGCATTGTCTTTTAAATTTGGAATAACTGGAATAGGGTTCCAATCTGTAGGAATTGGCCATATGTGCAATTGGGATAGGTCTTCGACCGGTGGACTTGCTGTACTTCTTGCTGGAGTGGGATTTTTTTGTGGTACGGCTGGTGCTATGGCAACTGAAATCAGCATACCTTTTGCTGGAGTGCAGGTCCTGTGTGGTGGGGCTAGTGGTGTGGCCAGTGAAGTATGGGTACAATCTGCTAGAGTCGGTCCTACGTTTTGTGTCACTGGTTGTAGAGCCAATATAAGTGGGGTGATGTCTGATTTCTCTGGCACCACCACGTTTTTCAAGGACTTTGCTGGTGCTCCTTCAGGTTCGGCAATCACCCTCTTCCTTTTTGATGTCTGATGCACAAGAACAGCATTTGAGTGGAAAAACATGGTATGATGATAGATGGAATATGTATTGATAATGGATGGGCATGGCATCTTGACATATATGATGAGTAAACTAAGCAGATGGCGGTGCAACAAAGTAGAAGAAATGCAAGACAACATATGCAAGATACGCGCAATCAATAAAACCTTGCCAAATTAGAACAGGCACCTTGATGGGTGAATAGGACAGGCCATCTACCTTTGACTCCTCGAGGTCAGAATAGTCATTAGGATCATATTCTGAACAAGAATCTATAGGTGGGGAGCGTATGAGTTTCATTGCATCCAGAATGGCACTCAATGCCTTGGTGCCAATTTTGCAAGTCATTGTAGTGTTCCACAATATTCTTCTGATGCGCGGATTCTGATATTCACTGTGATTATGTATAATATTTGAGAAGCATGAAAACATAAATGGTAGTGAGATTATCTTGTAATGCAGAGGATATTCTAATATAGGGGTGCCCTGTAAACCCTTGTGTGATATCACTGGATTCTGATGAGAGAGCCCATGTGTGCTGTAATATGGTGTGTGCATTAATATAATCTGGCATAAGTACACAAAAAATAGGCTCCAGAAGTAAGGATAGTTGGCAGATGATAGGTTCATAATATACTGTATAAAGAGTTTATTGCCAAACCATGATAACAAGAGCACACAATAACTAGGCAGATCGTAGTGTACATAAAAGGGGTACACCATAACCAGGATATATAAATCGGGAAAGTGGAACTGGCTGGAAAATATGGTGTTGTATTGCCACTACTAATTGAAAGCCTATCGATCACGTACAGGCCAGCTCAATTAGCTGTTGACTGCAAATGTCCCTGCTCCCCTTCCTGACAAGGAACATACTGTACGTACTAAATACAAAATAACAAAAGAGGAACATGTTAAAGAACAGAAGAGGAAGCATATTCTTACATTGGGGAATGTAGTATTTCAAAAAATTTACCTACGATCACGCAAGATCCATCTAGGAGATGCATAGCAACGAGAGGGGAGAGTGTGTCCACGTACCCTCGTAGACCGAAAGCGGAAGCATTTAGTAACGTGGTTAATGTAGTCGAACGTCTTCGCGATCCAACCGATCCAAGTATCGAACGTACGGCACCTCCGCGATCAGCACACGTTCAGCTCGGTGACGTCCCTCAAACTCTCGATCCAGTTGAGGCCAAGGGAGAGTTCCGTCAGCACGACGGCGTGGCGGCGGTGATGATGAAGTTATCGGCGCAGGGATTCGCCTAAGCACTATGACGATATGATCGAGGTGTGTAACTGTGGAGGAGGCACCGCACACGGTTAAGAGAAACTTCTATTTTCTAGGGTGCCCCCTCTCCACGTATATAAAGGAGGGAGGGAGGAGGAGGCTGGCCAAGGGTGGCGTGCCTAAGGGGGGGAGTCCTACTCCAAGTAGGATGTGCCCCCCCCCTTTCCTATTCCTACAAGGAGAAGGGGGAAAGAGGAGGAGGAGGAGGAGAGAAAGGAAAGGGGGGCCGCCCACCAACCCCTAGTCCAATTTGGTTTGGGCTTGGGGGTGCACGCCTCCACCTGGCTGCTGCATCCTCTTTTCCACTAGGGCCCATGAAGGCCCATTAACCCCTGGGGGGTTCCGGTAACCCCCCGGTACTCTGGAAAATACCCGATACACTTCGGAACCATTCCGGTGTCCGAATATAACCTTCCAATATATCAATATTTATGTCTCGACCATTTCGAGACTCCTCGTAATGTCCATGATCTCATTCGGGACTCTGAACAACCTTCGGTACATCAAATCACATAACTCATAATACAAATCGTCATCGAACATTAAGCGTGCGGACCCTACGGGTTCGAGAACTATGTAGACATGACCGAGACACATCTCCGGTCAATAACCAATAGCGGAACCTGGATGCTCATATTGGCTCTTACATATTCTATGAAGATCTTTATCGTCAAACCGCATAACAACATACATTGTTCCCTTTTTCATAGGTATGTTACTTGCCCGAGATTCGATCGTCGGTATCACCATACCTAGTTCAATCTCGTTACCGGAAAGTCTCTTTACTCATTCCTTAATGCATCATCCTGCAACTAACTCATTAGTTACATTGCTTGCAAGGCTTATAGTGATGAGCATTACCGAGAGGGCCCAGAGATACCTCTCCGATACACGGAGTGACAAATCCTAATCTCGATCTATGCCAACCCAACAAACACCTTCGGAGACACCTGTAGAGCATCTTTATAATCACCCAGTTACATTGTGACGTTTAATAGCACACAAGGTGTTCCTCCGGTATTCGGGAGTTGCATAATCTCATAGTCAGAGGAACATGTATAAGTCATGAAGAAAGCAATAGCAATAAAACTCAACGATCATAATGCTAAGCTAACAGATGGGTCTTGTCCATCACATCATTCTCTAATGATGTGGTCCCATTCATCAAATTACAACACATGTCTATGGTCAGGAAACATGACCATCTTTGATTAACGAGCTAGTCAAGTAGAGGCATACTAGGGACACTCTGTTTTGTCTATGTATTCACACATGTACTAAGTTTCCGGTTAATACAATTCTACCATGAATAATTAACATTTATCATGATATAATGAAATATAAATAACAACTTTATTGTTGCCTCTAGGGCATATTTCCTTCAGTCTCCCACTTGCACTAGAGTCAATAATCTAGTTCACGTCGCCATGTGATTTAACACCAATAGTTCACATCACCATGTGATTAGTTCACATCGCCATGTGACTAATACCCAAAGGGTTTTACTAGAGTCAATAATCTAGTTCACATCGCTATGTGATTAACACCCAAAGAGTACTAAGGTGTGATCATGTTTTTCTTGTGAGAGAAGCTTAGTCAATGGGTCTGTCACATTCAGAGCCTTATTTATTTTCAAAATTTTCTATGTCTACAATGCTCTGCATGGAGCTACTCTAGCTAATTGTGTCGGCGTTCTGGGAACGGGGGTCCCCAGACTTGTCTGCCTGCGGCCCACGGCGTAGTTGTGCTCGCAGGCCTGTACGGCCCATCTTCATCAACAAGGAATTCAAGACCCTCGCGAGGGGCCAAGCCTCGTGAGGCAGACGATGCAAGATCTCCTCAGGAGCGGCCTAACCAGGCGGGCTCGCGAGGGGTGGAGAGATCAAGGCAAGGCAAACCTCGCAAGGTTCTTGTGACGTGAGCCATGACGATCGAGACCAAGCGGGCGCCAGCGCGCGTAGCATCCTTGTTTCCTCTTTGGTGCTATAGGGGCAAGCGCAGGCGCGGAGTACCGAGGTGTCAAGCAAAGGTTTCCATATGAGTGCAACGAGACCAAGACCAGCAGGACGGAAGGATGGAGGTCACCATGGAGCCCAAGGCGGCGTCACCACCAGAGCCTTTTGCAGGCGAAGACCGCTTTTGTCAGGATAAGTTGTACTAGCTGTCCCCTTTCAAATTGGTCGTTGTTGGCTCCCTTCCCGCTCAATATTTGGGGAGAGGACCAGGGCCTATATAAATAGAACTAGCCACCACCGTGGAGGCAGACATCTCACCTAGATCTGATCTAGTGGCATCTCGCCTGATCCTTAGCCACACACCAAGCACAAGAACACCTCAACCTCAGGAGGCTGTTCTTCCCCTTGTACTGTTCATCATCAGCCCAAGAGGCAATCCACCACCACCGCACTGGACTAGGGTGTTACACCACAACGGTGGCATGAACCAGTATAACTCTTGTGTCTTTTGTGTTGTGAGTTTGTCGAGTTCGTCCGCGAAATCTTAGCAAACCTAGGGCGTGGATCGGTAGGAGGGAAAGAACTTCGCGCCCACCCCAGAGTTCGAACCTTAAGGGTTTTGCCGGAACCCGTGATCTGACAAATTGCTCCCACTTTCAATATGTATCTAGATTGAGACTCAGAGTCATACGGATCGGTGTAAAAGCTTGCATCAGCAAACTCTTTATGACGAACTCTTTACCACCTCCATAACCGAGAAATATCTCCATAGTCTTCTAAGGATAATTTTGACCATTGTCAAGTGATCCACTCCTGGATCAATATCGTACCTTGCCAAACCCATGGCATGGTACACAAAAGGTTTGGTACACGACATAGCATACTTTATAGAACCTATGGCGGAGGCATAGGGAATGACTTTCATTCTCTTTCTATTTTCTGTCGTGGTCGTGTTTTGAGTCTTAATCAATTTCACACCTTGCAATACATGCAAGAACTTCTTCTTTGACTGTTCCATTTTGAACTACTTCAAAAATCTTGTCAAGGTATGTACTCATTGAAAAATCTTATCAAGCGTCTTGATCTATCTCTATAGATCTTGATGCCCAATATGTAAGCAGCTTCACCGAGGTCTTTCTTTGAAAAAACTCCTTTCAAACACTCCTTTATGCTTTCCAGAAAATTCTACATCATTTCCCATCAACAATATGTCATTCACAAATACTTATTAGAAAGGTTGTAGTGCTCCCACTCACTTTCTTGTAAATGCAGGCTTCACCGCAAGTCCATATAAAACTATATGCTTTGATCAACTTATCAAAGCGTATATTCCAACTCTGAGATGCTTGCACCAGTCCATAGATGGATCGCTGGAGCTTGCATACTTTGCTAGCACCTTTAGGATTGACAAAACCTTCTAGTTGCATCATATACAACTCTTCTTTAAGAAATCCATTAAGGAATGTAGTTTTGACATCCATTTGCCAGATTTCATAAAATGTGGCAATTGCTAACATGATTCGGACAGACTTAAGCATCTCTACGAGTGAGAAAATCTTAGCGTAGTCAACACCTTGAACTTGTCGAAAAAAATTTGCGACAATTCGAGCTGTGTAGATAGTAACACTACTATCAATGTTCGTCTTCCTCTTGAATATCCATTTATTCTCAATGGCTCGCCGATCATCAGGCAAGTCAATCAAAGTCCATACTTTGTTCTCATACATGGATCCCATCTCAGATTTCATGGCCTCGAGCCAGTTCGCGGAATCTGGGCTCATCATCGCTTCCTCATAGTTCGTAGGTTCATCATGGTCTAGTAACATGACTTCCAGAATAGGATTACCATGCCACTCTGGTGTGGACCGTACTCTGGTTGACCTACGAGGTTCAGTAGTAACTTGATCTGAAGTTTCATGATCATCATCATTAGCTTCCTCACTAATTGGTGTAGGAATCACTGGAACTGATTTCTGTGATGTACTACTTTCCAATTCGGGAGAAGGTACAATTACCTCATCAAGTTCTACTTTCCTCCCACTCACTTCTTTCTACAGAAACTCCTTCTCTAGAAAGTATCCTATTTTTAGCAACGAATATCTTGCCTTCAGATCTGTGATAGAAGGTGTACCCAACAGTTTCCTTTGGGTATCCTATGAAAACACATTTCTCCGATTTGGGCTCGAGCTTATCAGGTTGAAACTTTTTCACATAAGCATCGCCGCCCCAAACTTTAAGAAACGACAACTTAGGTTTCTTGCCAAACCACAGTTCATATGGTGTCGTCTCAACGGATTTAGATGGTGCCCTATTTAACATGAATGCAGCTGTCTCTAATGCATAACCCTAAAACGATAGTGGTAAGTCGGTAAGAGACATCATAGATTGCACCATATCTAATAAAGTATGGTTATGACGTTCGGACACACCAATACTCTATGGTGTTCCAGGTGGCATGAGTTGTGAAACTATTCCACATTGTTCCAAATGAAGACCAAACTCATAACTCAAATATTCACCTCCACGGTCAGATCGTAGAAACCTTATTTTCTTGTTGCGATGATTTTCCACTTCACTCTGAAATTCTTTGAACTTTTCAATTGTTTTAGACTTATGTTTCATCAAGCAGATATACCCATATCTGCTCAAATCATCTGTGAAGGTCAGAAAATAATGATACCCGCCGCAAGCCTCAACACTCATCGGACTGCATACATCAGTATGTATTATTTCCAATAAGTCATTGGCTCGCTCCATTGTTCCGGAGAACGGAGTCTTAGTCATCTTGCCCACGAGGCATGGTTCGCAAGCATCAAGTGATTCCAAAAGTCCATCAGCATGGAGTTTCTTCATGCGCTTTACACCAATATGGCCTAAACGACAGTGCCACATATAAGTTGCACTATCATTATTAACTTTGCATCTTTTGGCTTCAATATTATGAATATGTGTATCACTATGATCGAGATTCAATAAACCATTTATATTGAGTGTATGACCATAGAAGGTTTTATTCATGTAAATAGAACAACAATTATTATTTGACTTAAATTAATAACTGTATTGCAATAAACATGATCCAATCATATTTATGCCTAACACAAACACCAAATAGCATTTATTTTAGGTTCAACACTAATCCCGAAGGTAAAGGGAGTGTGAGATGGTGATCTTATCAACCTTGGAATCACTTCCAACTCACATCATCACCTCCCCCTTAACTAGTCTATGTTTATTTTGCAACTCCCGTTTCGAGTTACTACTCTTAGCAACTAGACTAGCATCAAATACTGAGGGGTTGCTATAAACACTAGTAAAGTACACATCAATAACATGTATATCAAATATACCTTTGTTCACTTTGCCATCCTTCTTATCCGCCAAGTATCTAGGGCAGTTCCACTTCCAGTGACCATTTCCTTTGCATTAGAAGCACTCAGTTTCAGGCTTGGGTCTATCTTTGGGCTTCTTCATGGGAATGGCAACTTGATTGCCACTCTTCTTGAAGTTCCCTTTCTTTCCCTTGCCCTTTTACTTGAAACTAGTGGTCTTGTCAACCATCAACACTCGATGCTTTTCTTGATTTCTACCTTCGCCGATTTCAGCATCGTGAAGAGCTCGGGAATCGTTTTCATCATCCCTTTCATATTCTAGTAACTTGGTGATAGTGACTAGAGAACTCTGTCAATCACTATCTTATCTGGAAGATTAACTCCCACTTGATTCAAGCGATTGTAGTACTCATACATTCTAAGCACATGCTCACTGGTTGAGCTATTCTCCTCCATCTTGTAGGCAAAATACTTTTCAGGGGTCTCATACCTCTCGACTCAGGCTTGGGCCTAAAATACAAATTTCAGCTCTTGGAACATCTTATATGTTCCGTGGCGTTCAAAACACTTTTGAAGTCCTGGTTCTAAGCCGTAAAGCATGGTGCACTAAACTATCAAGTAGTCATCATACCGAGCTTTCCCAAACGTTCATAATGTCTGCATGTGCTCCTGCAACAGGTCTGTCACCTAGCGGTGCATCAAGGACATAATTCTTCTGTGCAGCAATGAGGATGATCCTCATATTACGGACCTAGTCCGCATCATTGCTACTATCAATTTTCAACTTAGTTTTCTTCTCTAGGAACATATCAAAAATAAACGGGGAACTACATCTCGAGCTATTGATCTACAACATAATTTGCAAATACTATCAGGACTAAGTTCATGATAAATTAAAGTTAAATTTAATCATATTACTTAAGAACTCCCACTTAAATAGACATCCGTCTAGTCATCTAAATGATCACATGATCCATATCAACTAAACCATGTCTGATCATCACGTGAGATGGAGTAGTTTTCAATGGTGAACATCACTATGTTGATCATATCTACTATATGATTCACGCTCGACCTTTCGGTCTCAGTGTTCTGATGCCATATCTGCATTTGCTAGGCTCGTCAAGTTTAACCCGAGTATTCTGCGTGTGCAAAACTGGCTTGCACCCGTTGTATGTGAACGTAGAGCTTATCACACCCGATCATCACGTGGTGTCTCAGCACGATGAACTGTCGCAACAGTGCATACTCAGGGAGAACACTTGTACCTTGAAATTTAGTGAGAGATCATCTTATAATGCTACCGCTGTACTAAGCAAAATAAGATGCATAAAATGATAAACATCACATGCAATCAAATAAGTGATATGATATGGCCATCATCATCATCGTGTGCCTTTGATCTCCATCTCTAAAGCACCATCATGATCACCATCATCATCGGCTTGACACCTTGATCTCCATCGAAGCATCATTGTCGTCTCGCCAAGTATTGCTTCTACGACTATCGCTACCGCTTAGTGATGAAGTAAAGCAATTACATGGCGATTGCATTTCATACAATAAAGCGACAACCATATGGCTCCTGCCAGTTGCCGATAACTGTTACAAAACATGATCATCTCATACAAAAAATTATATATCATCACGTCTTGACCATATCACATCACAGCAAGCCCTGCAAAAACAAGTTAGACGTCTCTACTTTGTTGTTGCAAGTTTTACGTGGCTGCTACGGGCTTCTAGCAAGAACCGTTCTTACCTAGGGATCAAAACCACAACGATTTTTCGTCAAGTGTGCTGTTTTAACCTTCAACGAGGACCGGGCATAGTCAAACTCGATTCAACTAAAGTTGGAGAAACAAACACCCAATAGCCACCTATGTGCGAAGCACGGCGGTAGAACTAGTCTCATGAACGTGGTCATATAATGTCGGTCTGGGCCGCTTCATCCAACAATACCGTTGAATCAAAGTATTACATGCTGGTAAGCAGTATGAATATTATCGCCCACAACTCTTTGTGTTCTACTCGTGCATATAACATCAATGCATAGACCTGGCTCTGATGCCACTGTTGGGGAACGTAGTATTTCAAAAAAAATTACGTACGATCACGCAAGATCCATCTAGGAGATGCATAGCAACGAGAGGGGAGAGTGTGTCCAGTACCCTCGTACACCGAAAGCGGAAGCGTTTAGTAACGCAGTTGATGTAGTCGAACGTCTTCGCGATCCAATCGATCCAAGTACCGAACATACGGCACCTCCGCGATCAGCACACGTTCAGCTCGGTGATGTCCCTCGAACTCTTGATCCAGTTGAGGCCGAGGGAGAGTTCCGTCAGCACGACGGCGTGGCGACAGTGATGATGAAGTTACCGGCGCAGGGCTTCGCCTAAGCACTACGATGATATGACTGAGGTGTGTAACTCTGGAGGGGGGCACCGCACACGGTTAAGAGAAACTTCTGTTTTATAGGGTGCCCCTCCACACGTATATAAAGGAGGGAGGGAGGAGGAGGCCGGCCAAGGTGGTGCGCACAAGGGGGGAGTCCTACTCCAAGTAGGATACGCCCCCCTTCCTATTCCTACAAGGAGAAGGGGGAAAGAGGTGGTGGAGAGAAAGGAAAGGCCCCCCCAACCCCTAGTCCAATTCGGTTTGGGCTTGGGGGCGCGTGCCTCCACCTGGCTGCTGCCTCCTCTCTTCCACTACGGCCCATGAAGGCCCATTAACCCCCCCCCCCCCCCCGCCCGCCCGATCTCCGGAAAATACCCGATACACTTCGGAACCATTCCGGTGTCTGAATATAACCTTCCAATATATCAATCTTTTTGTCTCGACCATTTCGAGACTCCTCGTCATGTCCGTGATCTCATCCAGTATTCCGAGCAACCTTCAGTACATCAAATCACATAACTCATAATACAAATCGTCATCGAACGTTAAGCGTGCAGACCCTACGGGTTCGAGAACTATGTAGACATGACCGAGACACATCTCCGAAGATCTTTATCGGTCAAACCTCATAACAACATACGTTGTTCCCTTTGTCATCGGAATGTTACTTGCTCGAGATTCGATCATCGGTATCACCATACCTAGTTCAATATTGTTACTGGCAAGTCTCTTTACTCATTCTATAATGCATCATCCCGCAACTAACTCATTAGTTACATTGCTTGCAAGGCTTATAGTGATGAGCATTACCGAGAGGGCCCAGAGATACATGTCCGATACACGGAGTGACAAATCCTAATCTCGATCTATGCCAACCCAACAAACACCTTCGGAGACACCTGTAGAGCATCTTTATAATCACCCAGTTACGCTGTGACGTTTGAGAGCACACAAGGTGTTCCTCTGGTATTCAGGAGTTGCATAATCTCATAGTCAGAGGAACATGTATAAGTCACGAGGAAAGCAATAGCAATAAAACTCAACGATCATAATGCTAAGCTAACGGATGGGTCTTGTCCATCACATCATTCTCTAATAATGTGATCCCGTTCATCAAATGACAACACATGTCTATGGTCAGGAAACATAACCATCTTTGATTAATGAGCTAGTCAAGTAGAGGCATACTACGGACACTTTGTTTTGTCTATGTATTCACACATGTACTAAGTTTCGGTTAATACAATTCTAGTATGAATAATAAACATTTATCATGATATAAGGAAATATAAATAACAACTTTATTATTGCCTCTAGGGCATATTTCCTTCATCTTGAGGTTCCGCTTCACTGCATACAATGTTGGTTGCCCACTCATGATGAATCACAGCGCCCAAAGAAATGCAATTCCATGATGTCTCTCTAGATGTGGCCACATGCATTTGGAAAATCAAGTGGGAGCATTACCTGACCAATTAAATGTGTGTCTGTTAACTAATATCAGTATCATATCACAATTCGTATTTGAAGAAGTAAGCTTTGGACTTATGATTGGTGTGTTGTTTAGCTTCAAGAGTGGAGTGCTGCTAGTGCGACATAAAGCAGCTACACAGATCATAGTGTAGATATAACAGGAAAACCGTAAGCATCACAAGTAAAATCATCAAAGTGGAACTTGCTAGAATATATGTGCTAGTATTGCCGGTACAGCTAGAAAGGCTTCGAATACTAGCTCTCTTCAACCGAAGGTGCGGTACTGTTAATATCAGTGTAACTCTCAAAGGTGACACAGCTCCCCGCATTTCCTTGCTAATCTTATAGGATTCAAGTGGGCAAGACACTACAATTCCTATTCCTATGTTTACAAAATCCTACGGATCAAAGAGGCCCGAAGAGTTCAAAGTGTCCATCACAGCCGACCGTATAGACCTCTACACTGCAAATGTCCCTGCTCATCTTCACTACAAGGAACATATTGTACTACTATCATACTCCCTCCATTCCAAAATATAAGTCTTTGTAGAGATTTCCACTATGGATCACATACAGATGTATACAAATACATTTTAGAGTGTAGATTCACTCATTTTGCTCCATATGTGGTCCATGGTGGAATCTATACAAAGACTTGTATTTAGGAACGAAGAGCGTACTTATTAAAGAAGAACGAAAGAGGAACATGCTAAAGAAGAGCAAGCCGATTTTGGATAATAAAATGTTCGTTGCGCAGTGGCCACACATGATGAACCAGCGCGCATTAAGAATGCAACTCCCTGCTGTCTCTCTATATGTGGTGCACATGCTTTTTGAAAGTAAAGTAGAAACTTTAGCTGACCAATTAAACGTTATCTGTTTTAGTAATATCAACATCATATCAGATTCGTATTTGAGCAACAAGTTTGGAATTATGAGTGGCACATTGTTTAGCTTGATGGATTCAGGAGCAGTGCTAAGCAGCTACGATGATGGCATTGAATATAAAGGCATGTCTGCATGAAATTCGCATGAATTTTGTCATTTGGGTCAGTCGACCATTTCAGGCCGTTTGATGAAGATCCTACGTCTCCTAACCCTTCTTCTTCCTCGTCTCTGATTCTTCCCATACAGAACACCGCACGGGCCACCAGCTGAACCACCGGCCCCGACACCCCCCCCCCCGCCCTCCCCTGAACCGCCCCCCACTGCATGTGTTCCTCTGTCACCCCCACCCGCATCAAGTTTTCTTCGTTCGGTGAGGCCCCACCACCGCCCCCCACAACCACCGTCCCCACCCGAGCCCCTTCCTTCACACCGGCGAACTCCGGCGAGCTCTCAAAAATCGACTGGCCCAATTTTGAAATTTAGTCTACTGTCATTTAACTAGTGTGGAATATAAAAGGGGAAAACCATAAGCATTGAGAGTATAGTGTTGAGCGTGCCATGGAGGATTTGAAGGTGAAACTGGACAAAGGAAACTTTGCAACCAATCCTTCCTTTCAACTAACAAGTAAGTGATGGACAAGAAATCGGAGTAAAGTCGTGGCGATTTATTTTCTTGCTGCGATAAATAAGTTGAGAAGATACAAAAGAGTAACGCCTCTGGTGCGGCGCCGTGTATGCATCTACTGAGAATTTGATGGTGTTGCACTAGCGATGGTTGTCGGCAGCGTGGAAGCAGATCCAGGAGGGTAGACGGTGGCGGCGGGGCGCGGTGGACGAGACGATCATAGGAGCGGCGCCGGCAAGGTGGACGACGGCGGGGATGAAGCGAGAGGACGGGATGCAAGGATCCCGATCTGAAGCCGTGGATGAGAGAGGTCGATCTCTTGTAATGGACGATGGCGTCTGGGTATCAGCTCCGGCATGCTGGAGGAGGACGGCGGTGGATGGGGTGGTAGACGGAGGAGGTTGGGGTGGATAGGGTGTTTTGGCGCCCACGGAGTACGAATGGGGAAATGGAGGGAGAGAGGAAGGGGGAACCATGTCTTCAGGGCGCGCTTGTCTCAAATGCGAGGAAATTTACAAACTTAGCCCCCGTTTAAAATTTCCTACATCACAGCAATATTAGTCGATTGGGGATAGGACGGTAATCTCGCATACACCAAATATTTGCCGACGAGAGTTTGTTTTGGCGCCCACCGTGTATGAATCGGGGAGGGAATTGATTTTGGCCGAGGAATCACTGTGTTTTGGCGCCCACCGTGTATGAATCCGGGTGAGAGGCAGTTATGTCACGTTTGAGTGAAATTACAAACCTACCCCTATCAAAACATATAGAAATCAAGCTGATAGGCTTTGGGTGTCAGGGAGAGGCAGTAATTTCCATCTCGCGGATTTTGGTTTCGGATGGTTACTGCGACTTTCCCCGCTTCGTTCAAATTTTTGCAAAGAAAGAGTGCACGTTTACCGTGCCAACTCAATTCGAATCCAGTTTGTATTCAATTTTTGTTCGGGCAAGATCCATTTTCGATTGGAATAAAATTCTATATGCATCATTTTTTATATATACTTTCAAAAGCACAACACCCTTTTATACATAAATATGGTTTACGACTGGCATGATCTCTGATTCATAAGGTTGTATCCATCTTAATTTGGATTTTCAAATATTTGAAACCACTTTATGTTGAAATCCAATGTATGCATTCCTCGCTAACTGTCTCCAATTAATGTGTGTTTCATGCGGGTTTTTTTTACTTCTCAAACATGTATAATGTGTTTCACACACGCAACATATAGTGTAATCCCATTTAGACATTAATTGCATATAAACCATGCATTGTATCTAATTAAAGAATCTATGGATCACTAATATTGATCAACTATATAACATTACATGTGTCCCCAAATTCAAATGAATGTGCATGTTTGATACACCAATTTGCGTTATGATATTATCGATGTCGTGATCTCTAGTTTAAATATTTGAATCTCCTTTAATCCAGATATTCCCTCATATAGCTATCACTCATGCTTATATAGGAGTATCTCTCTAGACCTATACGCGTTCATCGTCTCTCGGGTATCTCTCATGCTACCTGTATGTCAACAATGATCTTTTATCTTTGTAACACACTGACGGTACTCTCTCCCTCGACCTTCATCACTCTATCTCTCTCTAAGTATATCTCGCTCCCTGCTATGTGTCTCTAACTATGATTCTCCATGTGAAATCTCTTTCTCTCACACAAACACAAACTTCATCTCCTGGGGTCTCATTTCTCTCTACTATTCCCATGTGTGCCACTCGCACACCCCCTCTCACACAGAGATGTCTTTCGCTCCTTAGGTATGAGAAGCTATGACTCTTCCTCTTAAATATCTCTTTCTCACACACAAACACAAACTCTGTCTCCCAGGGTCTCATATCTCTCCGCCATTCTCTAGTATGTCGCTCACACACACTCTCTCTCCCTAGAGATATCTTGCGTTCCCTCATATGGCTCTCTAGCTATCACTCTCGTTGCGAAATATCTTTCTCTCTCGTAGACACAAAACTCCGTCTCACAGGATCTCATTTCTCTCTGATATTTGTTTGTATGTGACTCAAATGCACCCTCTATCTATCTCTCTCACACCCACACACATAAGTCAGCCTTCTGATCCACTCGACTCCTATCTCTAACACACACTAGCTATCATCTTTATCTTTCTATTTATCTGTTTCTCCATCAACCTTCTTTCTCTCCCTCACTCTTGCTTCCTATCACGCACACTATATATGTTTTTATCTACATGCAATCATGTGCCCTCTTTTTATCTTTCTCTCTCGCACACATAACTTCACCCTCTGAACCACCCGACGGTCATCTCCAACACTCAAAGTAGCCGATGTCCCTCTAGCTAGCATCTCTATCTGTGTATCTATCTGTAGTTTCTCTGTCAATATTTATTTATCGCAAGCACTCTTGCTTCCTATCACGCACACTATATATGTCTCTCCATACATGCATCTATAGGTTGATCTCTTTTGCACAATCGTTGTGTCTCGCTCCATCTGCTCGCCATAGATGCATGATCCAGCCCACGCTACTATCTCTTAAAGAAAAAAACACATGCTCAATTATCGGGCCTTCTTCCCTGCACTCTCACATGCATGCATATTGTCATACTGATCAATCTCTCCCATGTCGTTGATCTTATGACTTATGTCTTCTTTCTTTTATCTCGATCATGCGCGCGCGCACACACACACACACACACACATCCCACGTATACATGTATACCTCTCGCACATGCACGTTCAAGGTCTCCTATGTCTCCATACATAGTTAATTACCCTGAGCTCTAACGCCACATTGAATCATTATCTTCTTGTGTGCACATAACTTCCGCCTGGATGGGTAAAACACACACTCACACTTAACAATCTCCTTCTAGCTACCCCCCTCTCTCACTCTTCCCCTATATCCCCGAAACCAATAAGACCATCCCTTCGTTTAATTCCCGCCTACATGCGCCATCGATATATAGTAGTCTTCCTTGGTGTCTCTCGAACAAACACGTTCTCTCGATGTCGACTCCTCTCACGCGCACACACCTTCTCTTCCCTCTCTATGAGTCTTTTCTCTCTCGCACCCCCTCGTTGGTGGCCTCTTCCATACACATCACCTCTCTACGATGAAGCCACGCACACTTAAATTACATTCGCCACCGAGGACTTCGCGTCACACACACACGCACCCACCCACACACACACACACTCAGACTCCATCTCACACACACATGCTCTAGGCGGAGCATTTGTTCCTACCACCCTTCGTCCAACCTTACTCGTATGATAAACAATCACCTTAATTTACTTGTATAACATGGACAAATTCCACTTTACTTTAGTAGTTAGCAAACTTATCATCTCTACTCTTATAAAAAACCGAGTTGGTGATGATGGTGTGCCTGCCATCTTGTAATATAGACCGTCCGATCTATATCTGACGGATAGAAAGCAAACTATGACAATTTTACAAAAGATACCCACACCTCTCTCCACATTTATAGATAAGGCCTTGCCTCGTTCATCCTTATCTCCCACAACCACATTGCTGAGAAATTAAAAAAGGAAGTCTCTAGAACAATCTAGCATGGTGGTCGCTGCCGCCTGCCGGCGCCGTATATCCCCATGCCTCCGCCTAGTCCGACCACCAGTCACCACCACGCTCCACTCCTCCTCACCTTATCTCTCATCTTTCATTTTTTCAATGAAAGTCTCGAGATACCATTTTTTCGATAAAATTCTCGAGATATCATTAGTTTTTACACATGGTATTACTCCTGCATGGGTTAATCACAATAGGTGTTTCATAAAAAAATGCATCTTGATGTTCCGTGCAATGCACGGGCATCTTGCTAGTAATTATATAACACAAATCATGAGCAGAAAGTGACATTTTTTTACACAACCACGTTAACATGGCCAAGTAAATCACTAGCTAAAGTGTAATACCATTATACTTATATCCCGATGCAAAAGGTTGAGTACATGTCCAAAGAGTAGAGTCGCACACACGCATTCTATCTCTCAGAATCTCACAAACACACCAGTTACGTGACGCCCCCTTAAGCGGACACGTATGTTAAAATTTGTGCACCTGCGGGTACACGTGATGGTGCGCATTTATTTAAGCCGGATGGCGAACCCAAACAGTAGCTGCATTCATTCCCCTCCTGCCACTCTTCTCTGGTCGCCGTCTCCTGGTAGCCATGGCCCGGCCGAAGGTAACGACATACGCCATACTCCCGCTGGAGCGGCGCTTTAATCTGGAAATTTTAGTGGTCATGCATGCATCTTTTTGTGCTAGCACTCCTATATAAGGGTTGACCAGTCGCTTCCCGCGGACGTGCGTGGGCGGTGGAAGAGGAAGGAGAAGGGAAGCGGGCTGTGGAGTAACATTTTTGCCACAATTTCTTAGGAAATTGAGTGCAATAATTGAGTAGTTTTGCAAACTACCAGTACTACACCTGAAACGGTTCAAAACCAATACCACCACCACGCTTCCTGGCCGACCCAACCCCCCTCCCTTGCCGGTGTGCGCTTCCCGCGTGAAACGGTCAGCGTCGCCCCGGAGCGTCAGTGCTGCATTAATGTTCGGCCAGAGCGGAGGCGACCTCTCACTGGCGCCGGCTTTGAAGCAGCGCGATGGCCGAGAGAGCGCCGCTTCCTGGTGCACGCGACTGCTTCGTGTCGAGGCTGGCCATAGTTTGGATGAGTCTCCATCATGGGGAGCCACACTAACTGCAATGATATGGACTCCCGTTACCCACAGTTATGCATCGTTCCATCTATGAAGAACACGTGGGACTGGAACTACGAGACAGACATGTACCCAGGAGTGGACGTACGAACCTGACTAATGTAGTGCAGTAAGTGAAGTAGAAAGGCACAAATAGTATGAACATGTGTGGCATATAGGCATTTGTCTCTTACTACCACTAAATGTTGTACGTGCAACGGTGATGTTATGGAGTACGTGCCTAAGTACTCTACTACTACTATATTAATTGGAGGCACATATTAGGTTTTATATTTGTTTACGTGTATGCCCCGAGACCTTCCAACTAGACGTGTCCTTCTCTCCGGGTCGCACTTTGTATCGTTCATACCACTAGTACTACTACGTTTGGTCTCCGACCTAGAAGTGGAAGAAGTGGAGACGCTCTACCACGTTGTTCATGTCCCACTCCATTCGCTGACATGTGGGACATCCAGCACGTGCCATGTTTGGCACTCCTTCGTCGTAAGATTTGAAACGCTAGCATTCATCAGAAATAAAAAATAAATATAAATCAGCAGTGATACTATACCACACGGTTTCCTTGCTCCTCGATATCAGAAAGAATACTTCCGTTCGCCGACATGTGGGACGTCGACCATCCTGGTCCACTTGCCATGCACGCAGAACTCCATGGGAGAGTCACCCCGGTCGTCGCGCCGCAGTAATAATGACTAATGAGCCGTCCAATCACAGGCCCAACCTTTCCAACAGTGAAGTTGCTCGGACGAAGGAACCATCATGACTTCGTTGAATTCCGCTTCTTGAAGAAAACTACTGTACCAAAGTACTGCTCGCTACAGTAGTTACTCCAGCAGAGGCCTCCTTTGGTTCATAGGATACTGATTTTATAGGAATATGAAAATCATAGGAAGTGAGATGACATGCATCTCAATTCCTATAGAGAAAGAGATGCCATCTGATGCCTAGGATAGGAATTTTTCCATTGAGTCTAGGCTAATGTACTGGTAATTTGCTCTAAAAACTACAGTAGTAACTAGTACTGGTACATGCTCGTAATTAATTAAACAAACGTACGGGCGACACAGACACACGCACTAACTACTAGTACTACTACTTCTCACATGCTGGCCAGACACTGTCGTTCTCCATCCCGACTTTGTCGGCGACACCCACCGTGCTTGGATCTCCGCCGACCTCTCCACAGCAGCGCGTGCGTCCTCTTCTTTCTTGTGGTGGCAGGCCTCTCTTTTCTTGAATGCTTTCTGAATTTTCTGCTCCCTCTGTGCGGCTTCGGGCGCCCCTTGCTCTACTGCCCATTCGGCCATGGCAGCTTCAAATTCCACCCACGTAGGTGTGAGGTCGCGAGCGGCGATGAACTCGGCACGGCGGGATGCCATCGCTTCCCTACCATTTTGTGTGCGGTCGTGGGCGCTGAGGAACTCGGCGCAGCGGGATGCCATCGCTTCCTTATCGGTTAGTGTGCGGCACGGTGGCATGAACAATGCTTGGTTAGAGCTCTGGGTGGAGTGGACGAACAACCGTATAGTGCATTGGTTTGTCAAGAGCTCAAGGATAGAAGACGAAGGAAATTTGGATTCCCCTTCAATCCTAGTCATTTATTACCGAGTAAAATGCATTGGCGGTCATCGAACTTGTCTTGATAGCTCACTTTGATCATTGTATACGAGATATGGTGATTATATGGTCACTGGCTCAGCGTATAGCTCCATATTTGTCTGGTTGACCTGTCAAACAGTCTGCATGCGCCTCATCAGCTCGTGTTCTTTATCTATCTATCTATGTGGGCCTACCTGTCAGTGGAGAAAGAAATAAAAACCAAAATTATGCGTATGTGAGGAATCAAACCACAGACTCGTCGCTACAACGCACACTCGTCAGCCAAATGAAAATGAAATACTTTGCATTAAATGCACAAACCAATTTTTTTATATTATACATGATGCACACATAAGCGCACACCATCCATAGAGGCAAGTGGCATGTACGGGTGCAGACACTCACGCTCACGCTGTCAAACCATGATAATGCATGCACGTCGCCCTCTCAATCAAAGTCCTGCTCATGGCACAATGCAAACGGCGAGCCCGTCAACTGCGTGCCCCGGCGGTGCCTGACATTATTGTTTAGACGTTTGTTGGAGGCCTCCGCGAACACCGAGCATGTATTCACCTGGCTCAACACCAATGGTCATACTCGTGACTCAGCGCCTTGCTCATGTATATCATCCATCACAACGACAATCTATAAAATAGCCTAGCTAGAGAGGGTACTATGGTACCTATATATGTATCGTGAGCGACCGATCATAGTGCCACTGCACATGAGTGTGTGTCTGATCGATTCGTCCATTATTCGTAAGTTATGCATGGTTGTGTGCTGTCTAATGGTGGTCGTCGAAGGCTAGCTACCGACAAGAGCGGTTGCATGGACGCTTGGTTGTCAATACGTGCCGCATGCACTTCAAAGGCTCGTCATCCATGATTTCACATTTTACCACCACGCCAACGTCTGACCGCCCTGGCCTACCGAGACCCCTTGCATCGCTAGCGCGCGCTTCCCACCTGAAACGGTCACCGTCTCTCCAGAACGTCAATGCCGCATTCACGGGACTTAACTGCAGGTGCAGTTGGTGTGTCACTGACATGCGGGCCAGATGCGTGTTGGACCCACATGTTAGTGGCCCAATTGCACCTGCAGTTAAGTCACTGAAGCAGCGTCCACATTCACGCCCGACGCAACCTCTCACTGGCGTCAGCATTGCAGCAGCACGACAGCCGAGAGAGCACCACCCGCGCGGCATCCTGGTGCAAGCGACTGCTCTGCATTAACAACACCACGGCCATCCTTCCGTCCGCCGCCCACATTAATGACACGTGACTGCCAACGAACCTACTCCGGCGCCACCCGTCCATCCGTCTGCCATGACTCATTGCCAATCGCCCGCTATATTAACCTGAGCCCCAGCTCCCAGCCATAGCTAAAGACCCACACTCATTCTCCTCCGATCCCTTCCTTCTGTCGGCACCACTCCAACCATGGCCTCCTAGTGCTCCAAAGCTCTCTTGGACGTACTGTCGCAGGAGCAGACGAAGGACATTGGTGGCTCCACTCCGGGCATGCTCCAAAGCTCTCTTGGACGTACTGTCGCAGGAGCAGACGAAGGAGATCGTCCGCTCCCCCCCCCCCGGCCGCCCTCCGCCGCCACGACCACGAAGCCGACGCGCGTGCGCGGGCGCAGCCGGCAGCGAGGAAGAGTAGTACATGGTAGGTTGCCGCCGCTCTGGTCCCAGGAAGGCCACCGCTCCTCCACTCAGTCAACGCTAAGCTTGGTGGGATAAACATCGACGACCGATTAGCCGCTTGACGGCGACATGGAGGCAAAAATCTTTAGAACCTTCTGCTCCGGAGGAGGAGGTTATTGAGGCGGATGAGGAGGAGGCAAAGGCAATGGCCGGCTTTCTCGGGGTTCATGGCTGGACATGGTGGTCGGGCGCCGGCGATCGTTTAGATTAGGTTTACAGTAGGTTTTAGTACGGTTTGTGCGAAATATGTAATGAATTTCGTCCAGTTTATAGGAAAAGTTTTCGAAATGTAATGAATTTCATTCGGTTAATTTGAAATTTTCTTTGTTTGCACGAATTTCGTCCGTTTAGTTCATATAGTTATCGAAAGGTATGTGGGCAGCATTGGATGGCATCCTCTAGCATCAGTGTCCTCGGACAGATGCGGGTGTAAATTTCTGGGCCAGCGCTGGATATGCCCTAACTATCATGTTATAATCACTAACAGTGCTCCATTATATCGCAGGGAACAGTTATCCCTCGATCAAAATCAGATCCGCCATGTTTCGAACTCCTCCCACGTAAGAGTATAGACTCTTGCTTACATAAAAATGGAGCAAGTGGACGACACTGTAGCATGTCATATCACTCAAACAAGCCCGTCTAACGCATAGGAAAGCCCCGCCCTCGTCATTTTGTTCTGGATTTCTATCGATCGATCGCACGAAAATGTTACGCTTTGCAAGTTCAAAAGGAAAAGGCGGCACACTTACGACTCATACGCGTCGCGTTCGCGTCGCACGCCGCTCACCAGATGGGACACGCGTTGTCTTGCATTTTCACTGACATGTGGGACTGCAATTGAATAAATCATCGATAGCTGAAATCTAATTGCTCGGCGGGCATCGACTGAGAAGAGATAGACGGGGGAGGGAGAAGAGATTGCCCGCCTGCCACGCACGGACTCCAAGAAATATATGGTGATAATGTGAGGTGGCACATGCGGGAGTCCAGACCGCTTCCAAGCCCACTTCTGACCGCCCTAGCCCACCAGAAAACCCCTCCCCCCTCCCGCGCATGCTCCCCCCTCAGACGCCAGCTGCCCGCATTCATAGCAAGTAGTACTAGTAAAATACTGGGCTATAAGCCCGCTTATGTGGAGGAGAGAGAGGCATTCACAAAGTCAAGGAGTGGGCTCTGCAAGAGCCCGTCTCTACACGTGCTCCTAGGTATAAAAAAACTAATTCTAAAAAAAGAGGCATAAAAAACAATTGTGTCTAAAAAAAGAAAGGTAAAAAATATTTGAGAGGAAATAGATAGAGAGAAAGAAAGTGAGAAAAATTTGTAACCTTATAGCCAACCTTATAGTCAACACTATGGTAGTATTACATGAGGAAGCAGGGAGTGGTGCACATGCCAAGTTCATTGGGCTGCCGTGTTTCACACTCCTCCGCGGTAACAGTGGAGACAATAGCTTTCATCAAAAATAAACAATGAATACTCGTTTCTCGTCCTCTATATTGGAAAGAATACTTTCATTCGCCGACATGTGGGACGTCGACCGTCCTGGTCCACCTGCCATGTACAAAATTATCCTGGTCCACCCGGTCGTAGCGCAGGCCCAACCTTTCCCACTGTAAGTTGGTTGGATGAAGGAACCATCATGACTTTGTTGAATTCCGCTTCTTCAAGAAAACTTGATGTACCCGCAATACTGCTACCACACGCGAAGACTGGATGACACTGTACCACGTCATATCACTGAAACCCACTAGGCCAAACTAGCCCGCCTAGTATTTGTACTCCCTCCGTTTCAAAGTTAGTAGTACAAAGTTGAGTCATCTATTTTGGAACGGAGGGAGTACGTCTCTGTACTGCTACGATTTTGTGTTCTCGAAAAAGTATGTCTCTGTACTTTTGCTACATTTTCCTACCCTATGAACCAAATGAGGCCTGAATGTATATGTGTCGACTATTGTCTGATCGATCGCTAAGCCTAAAATTTTAGGAGCTTGGGCTATTAGCCGATCAACGACGGGTCAGACCTATAAACGTACCACGAGCTCATCAGCCCCAACATTTATCTTCGGTGAGTGTTTTGCAAGTACTATAGCTCGCACAGTAGCTAGCCTACTAACACCAAGAATCATCAAACAAGCCCTGCTGATATGATAAACAGTTCAAACTTACATCTAAGCATGCCATATGTTACATCAAAAGCTGGTGAGGATACATCTGTTTCCATAACTCGGAGAGGGTTCGCATGATTCACTATCAAACAAAAGTAGCAAGTACCACCCACACAAGACATTGCACTAGCCCTAAGATAGTTTGATAACACGCATCGTTCTGGTAATTAAACACAATGCAAACTACCCTGAAAGATTAGCGTGACCAACTATTTCTTGCCATCGATCTCTCGGGCAATGACCACAGCACGAACAGCGGCATGGGAATCGATCTCTGGGGCGATGTCCATAGGACAGACCGCGGCATCGGAATCGATCTCTGGGGCGATGTCCACAGGATGTCCACAGGATGGACAGCGGCATCGGAATCGATCTCCGGGGTGATGTCCACAGGACGGACCGCGACATCGAAAATGATCTCTAGGGCATTGTCCACAGGACGGGCCGCGACATCGGAATCATCAAAGACGTCCACCGGCACCTACACAACCCTAACATATTAGCAAGCACATTGCAAATAATCAAAAACCACAACTATGGTAAGCCATTATTTTTTACCTTGTGCAGCTCACCGGGGGATCCCATCCCTCTGGGGGCCATCTCCTCATCCTCGATGGGGGCCATCACCTTCCAGGGGAATACTGCTTCTCAACGGCAACTATCTCCTCAAACTCGGCCTTGAGCCTCGCATAGGTGGCCATTAGAGTTTCTGGGGTAGGCACGGTGGGGCCCATGCTGTTCTTCCAGCTTTCTTTGAGGAGTTCGTCTGCCAGTGTCGTCAACTCTTTGGCCATGTGCTTGTTTCTTGGAGTTCTTCGTCTCCATGGGTTGGCCCGCCAACATGGTCGACTCATTGGTCGGTGCTCGCTTCCTGGAGATCACTGTCTCCAGTGGGTTGTCCGCCAGGAACTCTTTGCCTAGTGCTTCAGGATCCATCAAGGAACTGACAAACAAAAAGCAATCGAAAGGAAACCACAATCTCAATGAAAACGAGAAAAGAATGGGTTGTGAGAATCGGTCGGTGCTTCGCAAAAAGAAGATTCTTGGAATGAAAATATAGTAGCATCACTGATTCGCCCACCTTTCCTTCGTCGGTACAGAAGAAAAATGACAGAAGTGAGTAGCCTGGAGTGAGGTTTTCTTCAAGAAAGGGAGAAAGGGATTCAACGAGCATTCCAGTGAAATGATGGTTGCTTCGTCCAGTCTAACTTCGAGGCCACTTTACCACTGCTGGTAAAGGTGTGGGTTTTGTGATATGATGAGTCATGACGGCCACACTTGGGTGACTGGTGAGTCTCGATTGTAGCACCTCGCTGTGATTTGGTGGATGGCACACGGGCCCAGATGCTTTGATGTCCCGCATGTAGATAGAGTGGCTAGTCATATACTCAATAGTGTGCACCGCGACCAAGGCGGAGAGGAAAACGAGAGAACTATGTATTTATTTACGGTGTAGATTCACTCATTTTGCTCCATATGTACTCATTTAGGGTGTAGTCTAGTCACTTGTTGAAATCTCTAGAAAGGAAATACTCCTTTCCGGTTTACAGGGCTATACTAGCAAGTACTACAATAGTGGGCTCACATAGAAATTTTGTCTCATGCAAGAGCCTGGCTATATGCGTGCTCCAAGGCTCCGCACCACGCCCCACCCCTACACAAAGACTGCCACGCGAGCATTCGCAACTGCCATGTTCGGGTTGCGCTTGGCTCTTCGCCTCCTCGAGAAGATGAACAATGATGTTACTACTTCTACAGTATCGAATCAACTGTTGCATGTCCATCCACCACGTGCGTGCAGGAGTAGTAAGCAAAAGCCTATCCTCGTCTGCGAGCCATCACGCGCATGGGCGAGGGAGAAAGCGTGTAGTAGTAAAATCAAGCTTATCCTCATTGTACGAGTTGACGAGACACATCATAGCACTGGCCCCACATGCTTGCCTCTAAACTTGGCTAAAAGACCCGCAGTGTACAATATATTTGTTGCAACCTCTAAATTTACCCCACCACAAATTAAAATATATGTTCCTGTCTTGACCAGATGAGCGTGCAAACTACAATCACCAGGGTGACAGGTAGGGCCGAAAGATTATTTTAATCAAAAAAATTTGCTTCGAGACAACCTCATAGCATGGAGCCGACCCCAACGGTTTTAAGCTTAGAGGCACGGTACACGCTATCCTAGACTACTCTACACATGAAACTGCCACATGAGCGTCCGGGCTGCGCTTGGCTCTTCGCCTCTTCGGGAAGTCAAACAATGATGGAGTAATACTATAGTGGAGTACTACAGTATGCTTCTGGCCATCTGACACCGAAGGAACTGTTGCATGTCCACCGCGTGCGGTAGGGAGAGCATGTAGCGAAAGCTTCTCCTGGTCCTGCCAGCCACCACGCTCATGGGCGAGGGAGGGACGCAGCTTCATTGACTTACTGCTCCTGCCTTTGCGTGTATGACAGGTGGGCCCAACAGGTGGCTGGCCCACCTGTCATACAGCCAAAGGCAGGTGCAGTTAAGGCACCGGAGCTCGGTCCGTGAGGGAGGGTGTTGTGATCAAACTTCTCGTTGTTGTACGAGTTGACGTGACACATCAAAGCACTGCACTCAATATATTTCAATAATTTGCGTTCACTGATGCATTAATTACAACGCATGCATGCATGCCGTGACTTTCCTTTTGATACTTGCATGTGTTGATTTAATGCACCTTGCCAAATTTTGAATATAAATTTAACTAACCAAATGTTCATGCATGTCACAAAAAATTACATCATTGAAAACTATGTTCAAATATGAATCAAACGATATAATTTTTGTTAACATGCACTAACATTTTGTCAGTTAAATCTTTGGTCAAAATTTAGCACCAATTACAAAGGGGCCCAATAAATATTGTACTCTCACATTTTGTTTTGAGGATACTCCCACATAGAAAATATAAATAATAATTCATGTTGGGGCAGCCCACGTTTCCGATAATTTTAGCCGTGGGCTTGCTCACAAATTTTACAAGGCGGTGGTTGTTCATTTAATGGAGGGTCTTGTACCAAACTTGAACGATACAAAGTGCGACCTAGCACACCATAACACCACTTGGAATAAGCGGGTAGCTATCTCAAAAAACAATCAACAACTCAAAAAACGGTGACCTAGCACGTACATAATTTTAAACGATTGTTTTGATGGAGTGAAAAGGGAAAACTACCCCACTACGTATATATATAGGTCAGAGCCTCCGCGCTTGCTTGCTAGGGTTGCTCTATTCACACTCTCTCATCCTCTCCAGATCTAAACAAGATAGCGGTGGTAACACTGCCTCTCTATCCTCACTGCTGGTTACAGATCCGGACGTATCCCCCGCCACCAGTGAAGGGGAGGAGGGGCAGCGTTTAGGCCGTCGTCGACAGCGAGGGAGGAGACCCACTGCCGGCGGCACCATTATCTCTGGCCGAGCGCTGGCGCGGGAGGTCCTCTGATCCCTTCATCGTTGCCCTAGTGTGGGCAGATCCGGCCTCCTACCGCCCACCTATCCATATCCCGATGACCTTCAGGTATATCTTCCTTCGAGACCGCACTAGCTCTACTTCCCCCAGCTCGCTACGCCGCTGCATGTGCATCATTTTCTACCTCTCATCCCCTCTCGATCGGATGGTCCAACTTCACCTTTTTTCTATTGTTAGAGGTAAAGCTACTTCATGGAGTCGAATCTTGTACTTGGTTCAAACAAGAAATAAAGGAGGGGGGATTTAGTATGTACATCGGACTTGGTACAAACATGAAGGAAAGGGGGTGAAAGTAGTACAGACTAGTCATCCAACCGGTCTCTTGGTCGAAAAGGGAAATATAGGGGAAACGTTGTACACAGTGGTATGACCAGGACTAGATTTGCTATCCACACATAGGAGTAGGTGGCTAGAGTGAACAAAAATGGGACCAACCCATATATGTTTCTTGGATGTTTGTTTCTCGGGGCAACAGACTCTGAATCACCACTTTATGCCCCAGTTTAGGTACATGGTGCTGGACTGCTGGTGCACCCACTATCCCATGCCCTTATACCAAATATTTTGTTGTTCTCAATCTAATGCCCCTGGTAAAATGAAGCCATGCCACTGTTATAATCCATGACAAGTTTAGCCAAATGTTTTTGCCTGTAATTGTTTGAGACTCTGACTGTTTCCTCAATAGCTTTTTGTGCAAACAGGGATAACCATTTCACCTTGTTGCTGTTGTGACCTTTTGGTGCACTGCACAAAACACTTCTTAAAAGAAGTGACTTTTGTAATGTTTAACTAGAATGTCAGAATGGAACAGTTGGTTCATTTCGGTGGAACTGCACAAAGGGAGATCTGTGTTCCAATCCTCATCATCCATATTGGCACCATAACCTTCCTTTAGATAAGAATGATATTTAATGCATGTGTTCATCTCTATTTTGTAACTGCCATGAGAAAATAATGCTATTGTTTACTAGTACACTTGTACTCCCTCACTGACAAAACCAATTCTGAAATAGAAGGCCAATCATGTACTTGGTTTCACCAACTCGTGAGGAGAAAGAGAAATAGAGCATGAAGAGGAAGAAGAAGAATAAAGAGGAAATGGAGATCACACGATGGTACCGTCCTATGTTATCCTGACATATTGCTAGTGGTATTGTATTGCCGTGTTGCTACTAGTCTTAATTTACTTGGAAGACTAGCAAGAATCCCGTGCGTTGCACGTAACATCAAGATGCATTTGTATGAGTAGTTTATCTTGTGAGAGAAAAGGATGAACGAGGGAAGGCCTTATTTGCAAATGTGGAGAGGGTTGTGGGTACCTTTTTGCAAAATTGCCATAGTTTCCTTCCTATCCATCAGATATAAATCGGACGGCCTATATTGCAGGATGACAGGCACACCATCATGACCAAATCTATTTTTTATAAGAGTAGAGTAGATAAGAGTAGAGTAGAGATAGATAGAGAAATGCAGTAGAGTAGTACTTGGGTTGACGACACATCATACTAATTAATTGGATTCTGGATGCATCTGTGACCCAGCTCTACACGATCAACAATGCCAAGGTGATCTTGCTGAAGCCCGAGGCGTCAGTCGAGGCCATTCAAGGGCTCCGGCAACGTCTACCTTACATGTGAGACGATCCTCTAGGGAGAACCCTTCCACTTCTGTTGTCTCTCCTGCAAGGTCACTTAATTAATTAGGAGTACTTAAGTAGCACTAATTTATTGCTGCCTAATTTTCCTGACGGAGTTAAAAAAATCTTTAGTAGCACCCTATGTTGAATCATGTACATGTGTATGTGTGTCTGTGGTGGTGAATCATGTGGTGGAGCAGGGAGGGAATCTTGGTAGTGTCATGACATAATAGTGCTATTGTTTTGCATGTCAATTTATTGCCATTGGTTCAATAAGGCAATGTTTTGCGTATTGTCCATCATGAATTTGATGCTACTGTTAGAGTAGTATTCTAATGTCTTTCTATCCTTTCTCACTAAGCTAATGATGGTTTCACCTTGTTCCTACTTGTGCAAACAGGGATCATGTTGTGCCAATCATACATTTTAGTGGAACTACACAAGACAAGACAATGAACTGTATCCCAGCCAGTGCTTTAACTCTGCTGGAAGTTCTTGATAATATTTTGATATAACCTCAGCACTGGTAAACAAGAGTGATTTCAACCATACATTTGAAGTGCACAAAAATATATACTATTGAGTGATTCCAGTGAGTGCTTTATTGTAACATCCCAAATTTTCAATTTGGAATGTTATACATAGATCATTCTTGCATATCATGTTTTGTTGCATTTCGTCTCGCGATCCTCGAAATCCTAAGCAACTCAAGGACCCTCGGAGAGAGTTGGGGATTTCCCAGATTTCGTATTTGATTTATATCAAATATTGAAACGAGGATTTTGGTTTTAATTATTTTGTTTTCTCTCCGAAAATATTTCATATTAATATATGAGAGGAGATAATATGACTTCTCCAAATAAATGAAATATTGGAGGAAAAATATTAAAATCAATTTTTGCTTTTATTTGGATTTTATTTGCAATTTTGGTTGCATTAGAAAAATTGCACGTTTTCAAAATTTCATTTTAGGGCCAAGAAAATGTTCATCTCGTTCTAAATATTTTATTTAGACGGAGAAAATTTGTTTTGGCATTTTTAGAATTTTATTTTATTTTCTAGGATTTTTCTGAGTTTCGGCGGAATTGTTTTAAAAAAACGCGCCTAGGCCTAACTGGGCCGAAGCCCAGCGCCGGCCCACCTCCCCCGCGCCGCCATCTCCTAGCGGGACTGCGCCGCCGCCGCCGACAGGGAGTCCGGCTCGGACTCCCGTTCACCGCGTCGTGCCCCCTCCCCCAAGGCACCTCCCCCCCCTTTAAAGCCGCACCCCCCCCCCCCCCGCCGCCCTGGAGCCCCACCCCGCCGCGAGCCGCCCCGCCGCCGTGCCGCCCGATGCCGTTGCCGAGCCGCCGCGCCGCCGTCGCCCGGAGCCGCCGCCGCCGCCCGCTGCCCGCACCGCCGTTGCCCTGCGCCGCGCCGCCCCTCGCCGGAGCCCCGCCATGCCGGACTTCGCCGGAGGTTAGCGCCATTCGGTTTTTTTAGAAAACCAGTTCGGTTTTTGTTAGAAAACCCTAGACGTTTTTTTTGGTTCGCCGGTTTTTCTTTTCAGTTTTTCTTTTTAGCGGACGTTCGTCCGGACGTTCGTTTTAATGAACGGTTTTCGCTCGTTAGTTACAGATAATGAACGCTCGTTCGTTAGCCTGTTCGTCAGTTTTCTTTTATCGGATTAATCCGCGATTATTTCTAATTGCGATTTCTGATCCGATTTTCGTTTTAGTTTTTCTTTTCGCTCGTTAGTCGGAATCAGGCGATTCAAGCGCCTAGATCTTCGTCTCGAGACCCTCTTTTCGTTTAACCAACTTGCACAAGCTTTTACTACTATAAAATTTGACCTAGGTCCAAATTAGTAAAGGATCTTGTTTCTTTCGCCGTTTGAGTTTTGTTGCTCCGTTTGATTTGATTCTTTTTGCAAACCGGAGTTCTTAAGTTGAACTTTCTGGTTAGATCTTCTTATTTGAGTTTTACCCGTGTTTCTTAGTTTGATTGCTTATGTATGCTATTGTTTGTTTGCGATAGAATTCCCGGAGTGCAAAGCGTGTTATTCGGAGTCTCTAGGTTACGCGGATCGTCAGCAAGGCAAGTAACACTTTGATCATATCCCTTTATCACCCAGTTTTTATGCATTAGTTCCAATCCTCAAATATTGCATGGTTAGGATGTCATTAACATGTGGGTTGGGAAGTAGTTGATGATGTAGAACCTATTGCCCTGTTATATTCAAACCCTTGGGAGTTACTTCTATGCGATGCTTATATTGCTATGCTATGCTCGTAGACGTGGTTTGGGTGAGTGAAATCCATAACAGATGTGAGATTGTTAATTACTGGTTCAACTTAAGGTGGCAACTTAAATACACATCTGGGTGGATTGAGGCACCTGGAGTACCCAGTGTTGCCTGTATTTTTGGAAATCCCGGAGTACCCGTGTGATTTTCCTATGGACCGCCACCCAAGCTCAAATGGAACTGAGATTTTTTTTCATGCTAGAAACTTCCGTGTGCAGCCACAAGCTATTATGGGCTCTAGCATAGTTGAGTAAGTTACGTGAAGCTCTTAAAGAGGCGGATCAGCAGGTAGTGGGTTTGTAGGTTTGGTATGGTCTGGCCGGAGTAGAGAGTTAATGTTTCTGAAAGACTGTGTCTCGGTCATCCGTTTCTCAAACACCATGTAGTGCGAGAAAACCAACGGAGCAGATAGAGTCTTGTGGGGAAAAGTGCGCAAACCTCTGCAGAGTGTATAAACTAATCATGGTTAGCCGTGTCCCTGGTTATGGACAATCTTGAGTATCTAGTACTTGGAGTGTCTTAAGTATCTCATCACTCTAACAATTAATATTGTTGGGTTGATAATTACTTTAATTGGGATTGAGTTGGAGGAACCTTCTCAATGATGTTTCAACTACCATGATAGTTAAAATTAAAATCTATTCCTTTGTTGTAGGGAAAATTGGCTTTTCGCAAAACTGTAACCATAGAGCTTTCCACCAGCCAAATATGCATGTAGTGATAGCATTATTCTGTTTTTGCTCTACTGTGTTATTTTGCCAGCATATTCCATGTGCTGACCCGTTTTCGGGCTGCAACGTATTATGTTGCAGACTTTTCAGACGAGGAGTAAGTTTCGTTAGGTCGTTGCCGTGCAGCTCAGCTATGTCGTTGGAGTTGATAGACTCACTTTATCTTCCAAGCCTTCCAATGTTATCGTATTAGATGGCCTTAAGCCATATTTATTGTAATAAGTTCTCTTTGGAGACATTCGATGTAATAAGTGTGTGATTGCTACTCTGTTATAAATCCTCGAGTACTGTGTGTGTCAGCATTACCGATCCAGGGATGACACTGAAGCACAGAGACTTGACCGTTTAAGGTCGGGTCGCTACAAGATGGTATCAGAGCACACGCTCAGTGTAGGACACGACCACTAAGCTAAAGCCATAGATCACTATTCTCTTCTCACTTCTGACTCCTCTCCATTTTCTACTCTTTAGGATGGTGGATGCAAGGAACAAGTTTGCACAACCAGAGGAAGAATCACCTTTTGGACGACACCTGAAGGAAGTCACTAGGTACCTGAACATAGGAATACCAAGCTTCACCGGGACCTACAACGCCACCTTACCAAAAGAGGAGCGATGGATGATTCAAGTTCAAGTTCCAGGAAGGACCTTCACGCCAGTCACTAAACCTATAGAGTTTTCCTTCGATGCACCAACCTGGAGTTTAGGAAAGAGTATGGCAGCTCACAACACCATGGGATGCATTGGAGAAGTTTACCAAAAGGAGCTTAAAGACACTATCTACCAGATTTGTGGGCGTCGAGACGAGCAATGGGAGATGATCAGCACCAGAAAAGATAGATCAATTGCAGCTTTCATCCAGGAACTAAACCAGCACATTTGACGCTAGGAGAATCAGATGTGCGCAGGCATGATAGATCTGAAGAAGGCAATGACTAGGATTGCGGAACTGGAGGAAGAACTCAAGGCTACATGTGAAGATTATGAGGAGGAAATCATCGTACTAGTGGAGAAGAATGATGACCTGATTAAGAAGATTGGAATATTCATGGGAGACCCCACACCAGTAGAAGAAGACGAAGAACCCATGGAGATTCGCCCCAAGGACTACATCATCATCGACGACACCGACTCTGACCTGAGCGATGATGACTTTGAAGACGAAGCTGGAGCAGATATCATGGAGTCTGCAACCGAGGAGTATTTTTAGTAGACCACCATATTAGTAGTAGTATTCCACCATGTAAATAGAGTAGTCCGAGCACTTTTTGCGATAGTTAGACCGCTTGTATGACTTGATTGATTGAGTGAAATGTTTGTGTTTGTCTCATGTGCATATGGGTAGTGCTTTCTCAATAGACCTCATTCTATTCTAATATCTCCCCTCTAAACCCATCAGATGCCTCCGAGACGTGACCCCGGATTTGCATTTCCACCCGAGCTCACTCAGTTGATCCAGCAGCAGAATACCCTGATGCAGTTGTTAGTTCAGAATCAGGGCAACAACAACAAAAACAACAACAACAACAATCCACCACCACCACCACCAGTTGACAACTTAGCCTGCTTTCTGAGGTTGCAACCGCCGGTATTTTCCAGTAGCACCGAGCCTATAGTAGCAGATGATTGGCTCCGCAAGATAGGGAGTTGACCACTGCAGGATGTACTGATGCTGAGAAGGTGCGTTTTTCCTCACATCAGTTGGATGGACCAGCAGCATCATGGTGGGAGAATTACACTGTCACCTACCCTATAGCCACGGTGACATGGGACCAATTTCAGCAAGCCTTCCATACAGCCCATGTCTCAACTGGAGACATGAATTTGAAGAAGCGTGAGTTTCGCAACTTACGCCAGGGGAACCGTACTGTGGCTCAGTACGCGGATGAGTTTAGCAAGTTATCACGCTATGCCCCTGATGATGTGGCCACAGATGCCGCAAAGCAGGAGAAGTTTATGGAAGGGCTGAATGATGAGATGAGTATGCAGTTGATGGTGGCAACATTCACCAACTACCAGAAGTTGGTAGATAAGGCTCTTATGATTGAAGGGAAGCAGCAGCAGATTGAGAGCCGTAAGAGGAAGTATGGACAAGGGAGGTATAACTCGGGAGCTCAGCAGAAGCCTCGCCTAACCCCGAACTCGGGAGGACTTGTTCATAACCATGGAGGCCATACCCATAATGGAGGAAGTAACCATAATCATACTAGCACAAGGAATGGAAATGGGAATGGATCAAGAAACAATCAGAACCGCCCCAATCCAGCCACACCCACCAAGAGGGACCTAAGCCACGTTACTTGTTTCAAGTGCGGGAAGACTGGACACTATGCCACGGAGTGCCCTGAAGGGAAGAATGGAAACGGAAACGGGAGCACTGGGAAGAATCCCAATCCATTCAGCAAAGGACAAGTAAACCACATTAACGTGGAGGAGGTTGAAGAGCAGCCAGACGTTGTTATAGGTAAGTTTTTGGTTAAGTCATTTACCGCACTTGTTCTTTTTGATACTGGTGCATCGCATTCATACATATCAAGGGAATTCGTGGATAAGTTTAAACTACCGACCCAAACCCTTAGGACCCCTCTGTTAGTAAGTTCACCTAGAGCAGAGTATATGGCTAGTCGATGGTGCGACCAGATACCCTTAACCATTGGTAGCCATGTTTTTCCGTCCGACCTAATTATCTTGGAGTCACAAGGATTGGATGTGATATTAGGAATGGATTGGATGTCAAAGTATGGAGAAAACATTGATTGTGTTAGTAAGTCAATTTGTCTCATCACCCCGGAGGGAAAAAGGATCAAGTATATATCTAGGCCTGCGCCACGAAGTAGCCAAGTAAATACCCTCACGGGAGTTGTTCAGGAGGAAGTTCCTGTAGTAAAGGATTATCCTGATGTTTTCCCAGAGGAGTTACCAGGCATGCCACCGGATCGAGATATCGAGTTTTTGATAGAGCTATTACCAGGCACAGGGCCAATATCCAAGAGACCCTATAGGATGCCCGCGAACGATTTGGAAGAGATTAAGAAACAGATCAAGGAGTTATTGGAGAATGGTTATATTCAATGGAGTTCATCACCATGGGGAGCCCCAGTGCTTTTGGTTGAAAAGAAGGATAAGCCCCTAAGGATGGTTGTTGATTATCGGGCCTTGAACGAGGTAACAATTAAGAACAAGTACCCATTGCCGATGATCAATGATCTGTTTGACCAGCTGCAAGGAGCTAAGGTGTTTTCGAAGATCGATCTGCGATCAGGATATCATCAGTTGAAGATACGGAGAAGGATATACCAAAAACAGCCTTCACCACACGGTACAGGTTATACGAATATATGGTCATGTCGTTTGGACTGACTAACGCCCCTGCCTATTTCATGAGCATGATGAACAAGGTGTTCATGGAATATTTGGATAAGTTTGTTGTGGTGTTCATTGATGACATAATGGTATATTCGAAGAACGAAGAGGAACACAAGGAGCATTTGCGTTTAGTTCTCGAGAAACTCAGGGAACATCAGTTATATGCCAAGTTCAGCAAATGCGAGTTTTGGTTGAAAGAAGTCAGATTCCTTGGGCATGTTATATCAGGAGAAGGCATAGCGGTAGATCCCACCAGGGTTAAGTTAGTCACTAAATGGTTGGCACCCACTTCAGTAAGCGAGATCCGCAGTTTTCTTGGACTCGCAGGATACTATCGGAGATTCATTGAGAATTTTTGAAAGACTGCAAAGCCCATGACAGAATTATTGAAGAAGGATACTAAGTTTAAATGGACGGAAGATTGTGAGGCAAGTTTCCAGGAGCTGAAGAAACGTTTGACTACAGCCACAGTGCTGACACTGCCGGATATACGCAAGGATTTTCAAGTGTATTGCGACGCCTCTCGCTTAGGACTTGGAAGTGTGCTTATGCAGGACGGAAGAGTTGTTTCATATGCCTCGCGACAACTAAAACCACACGAGTTGAATTATGCCACGCATGATTTGGAACTAGCAGCCGTGGTTCATGCGTTGAAGACTTGGAGGTATTACCTTATTGGAAACCATTGTGATGTGTACACGGATCATAAGAGTTTGAAGTACATTTTCACACAGAAGGAACTGAACCTTAGGCAGAGAAGATGGTTGGAGCTTATAAAGGATTATGACATGAAGCTTCATTATCATCCAGGAAAGGCCAATGTCGTAGCAGACGCGTTGAGCCGAAAGAGCTATGCTAATACCCTAGTGAGCACGGGATTGCCGAAAGAGTTAGCGGAGGATCTCAGGGAACTTCGATTGGAGATTGTTCCTAGAGGTTTTGTTGCAACAATGGAGGTACAGTCTACATTGTTGGGAAAGATTCGAGAAGCTCAGAAGGATGACAAAGAGATTGCCGAGATAAAAGAGAAAATGATCGAAGGAAAGGCCAAAGGTTTTCGTGAGGATGAGCACGACACCTTATGGTTTGAGGACCGTGTTTATGTGCCCAATAACGCAGAGATTAGGAAGTTAATACTTCAGGAGGCTCATGACTCACCATACTCGATACACCCCGGAAACACCAAGATGTATTTGGATTTGAAGGAATGTTTCTGGTGGACAGGGATGAAGAAGGATATCGCCGAGTATGTGGCCGTATGTGATGTATGTCAGAGAGTGAAGGCAGAGCATCAAAAGCCAGCAGGATTGTTACATCCTATGCCGATACCCGAATGGAGGTGGGATAAATTTGGCATGGATTTTATCACTGGATTACCCAGGACCAAATCAGGATATGATTCTATATGGGTAGTAGTTGACCGTTTAACCAAAGTGGCACACTTTATCCCAGTGAAAATAACTTACACTAGTGCAAAGTTGGTCAAGATATATATGACCAGGATCGTATGTCTGCATGGAGTTCCGAGGACCATCATATCGGATAGAGGGACACAGTTTACCTCAAAGTTTTGGCATCAGCTGCACCAGACTTTGGGAACCAGATTAGAGTTCATTACAACATTTCACCCGCAGATGGATGGACAGACTGAGAGAGTCAATCAAATTCTGGAGGACATGTTGAGAGCCTGTGTGCTAGATTATGGATCTAGTTGGGATGAAAATTTGCCCTACGCAGAGTTCTCATACAAAAATAGTTACCAAGTCAGTTTGAAGATGGCACCGTTCGAAGCCCTATATGGACGAAGGTGCAGAACACTGTTGATGTGGGATAAAGTTGGAGACCGACAGTTGTTTGGACCAGACTTGATCAAAGAGTCTGAGGAGAAAGTTAAACTGATCCGGGATAGACTGAAGATAGCTCAGTCCAGACAGAAGAGTTATGCAGATTCGAAACGCAAGGAGGTAACCTATGAAATTGGAGATTGAGCATATTTGCGAGTATCGCCTTTGCGGGGAGTGAAATGTTTTGGAGTTAAGGGAAAGTTAGCCCCGAGATTTGTAGGACCATATCGTGTTTTGGAACGGATGGGAGAAGTTGCCTACAAGTTGGAGTTACCTGAAGGACTGTCAGGAGTTCACGATGTGTTTCACGTTTCCCAGTTGAAGAAGTGCCATGCTGAGATGGCCGACATACCACTAAGAGATACCGTACCCTTGGAGACGATTCAGTTGGACAATGACTTGACTTATGAAGAGAAACCAGTCAAGATTTTCGAGTTTGCTAGTCGAGTCATCCATAGCAAGGTCATCAAGTTTTGCAAAGTTCAGTGGAGCCACCATACCGAGGACGAAGCCACATGGGAACAAGAGGATGATCTCCGCAAGGACCACCCACACCTATTCTCTAGCCAACCCAAATCTCGAGGGCGAGATTCATCTTAAGGGGGGTAGGTTTGTAACATCCCAAATTTTCAATTTGGAATGTTATACATAGATAATTCTTGCATATCATGTTTTGTTGCATTTCGTCTCGCGATCCTCGAAATCCTAAGCAACTCAAGGACCCTCGGAGAGAGTTGGGGATTTCCCAGGTTTCGTATTTGATTTATATCAAATATTGAAACGAGGATTTTGGTTTTAATTATTTTGTTTTCTCTCCGAAAATATTTCATATTAATATATGAGAGGAGATAATATGACTTCTCCAAAATAAATGAAATATTGGAGGAAAAAATATTAAAATCAATTTTTTCTTTTATTTGGATTTTATTTGCAATTTTGGTTGCATTAGAAAAATTGCACATTTTCAAAATTTCATTTTAGGGCCAAGAAAATGTTCATCTCATTCTAAATATTTTATTTAGATGGAGAAAATTTGTTTTTGCATTTTTAGAATTTTATTTTATTTTCTAGGATTTTTCTGAGTTTCAGCGGAATTGTTTAAAAAAACGCGCCTAGGCCTAGCTGGGCCAAAGCCCAGCGCCGGCACACCTCCCCCGCGCCGTCGTCTCCTAGCGGGACTGCGCCGCCGCCGCCGACAGGGAGTCCGGCTCAGACTCCCGTTCCCCCCTTTAAAGTTGCACCCCCCCCCCGGCCGCCCTGGAGCCCCACCCCGCTGCGAGCCGCCCCGCCACCGAAGCCGCCGCGCCGCCCGACGCCGTTGCCTGGCCGCCGTCGCCCGGAGCCGCCGCCACTGCCCGCTGCCCGCACCGCCGTTGCCCCACGCCACGCCGCCCCTCGCCGAAGCCCCGCCGTGCCGGACTTCGCCAGAGGTTAGCGTCGTTCGGTTTTTTTTAGAAAACCGGTTCGGTTTTCGTTAGAAAACCCTAGACATTTTTTTTAGTTTGCCGGTTTTTCTTTTCAGTTTTTTTTTTAGCGGACGTTCGTCCGGACGTTCGTTTTAATGAACGGTTTTCGCTCGTTAGTTACAGAAAACGAACGCTCGTTCGTTAGCCTGTTCATCAGTTTTCTTTTATCGGATTAATCTGCGATTATTTCTGATCGCGATTTCTGGTCCGATTTTCATTTTAGTTTTCTTTTCGCTCATTAGTCGGAATCAGGCGATTCAAGCGCCTAGATCTTCGTCTTGAGACCCTCTTTTTGTTTAACCAACTTGCACAAGCTTTTGCTACTGTAAAATTTGACTTAGGTCCAGATTAGTAAACGGATCTTGTTTCTTTCGCCGTTTGAGTTTCATTGCTCCGTTTGATTTGATTCTTTTTGCAAACCGGAGTTCTTAAGTTGAACTTTCTAGTTAGATCTTCTTATTTGAGTTTTACCCGTGTTTCTTAGTTTGATTGCTTATGTATGCTATTGTTTGTTTGCGATAGAATTCCCGGAGTGCGAAGCGTGTTATTTGGAGTCTCTAGGTTACGCGGATCGTCAGCAAGGCAAGTAACACTTTGATCATATCCCTTTATCACCCAGTTTTTATGCATTAGTTCCAATCCTCAAACATTGCATGGTTAGGATGTCATTAACATGTGGGTTGGGAATTAGTTGATGAGGTAGAACCTATTGCCCTGTTATATTCAAACCCTTGGGAGTTACTTCTACGCGATGCTTATATTGCTATGGTATGCTCGTAGACGTGGTTTGGGTGAGTGAAATCCATGGCAGATGTGAGATTGTTAATTAATGGTTCAACTTAAGGTGACAACTTACATACACATCTGGGTGGATTGAGGCACCTGGAGTACCCAGTGTTGCCTGTATTTTTGGAAATCCCGGAGTACCCGTGTGATTTTCCTATGGACCGCCACCCAGGCTCAAAGGGAACTGAGATTTGTCATGCTAGAAACTTCCATGTGCAGCCACAAGATATTATGGGCTCTAGCATAGTTGAGTAAGTTACGTGAAGCCCTTGAAGAGGTGGATCAGCAGGTAGTGGGTTTGTAGGTTTGGTATGGTCTGCCCGGAGTAGAGAGTTAATGTTTATGAAAGACTGTGTCTCGGTCATCCGTTTTTCAAACACCATGTAGTGCGAGAAAACCAACGGAGGAGATCGAGTCTTGTGGGGAAAAGTGCGCAAACCTCTGCAGAGTGTATAAACTAATCATGGTTAGCCGTGTCCCCGGTTATGGACAATCTTGAGTATCTAGTACTTGGAGTATCTTAAGTATCTCATCACTCTAAAAATTAATATTGTTGGGTTGATAATTACTTTAATTGGGATTGAGTTGGAGGAACCTTCTCAATGATGTTTCAACTACCATGATAGTTAAAATTAAAATCTATTCCTTTGTTGTAGGGAAAATTGGCTTTTCACAAAAGTGTAACCATAAAGCTTTCCACCAGCCAAATATGCATGTAGTGATAGCATTATTCTGTTTTTGCTCTACTGCGTTATTTTGCCAGCATATTCCATGTGTTGACCCGTTTTCGGGCTGCAACGTATTATGTTGCAGACTTTTCAGACGAGGAGTAAGGTTCGTTAGGTCGTTGCCGTGCAGCTCAGCTATGCCGTTGGAGTTGATGGACTCACTTTATCTTCCAAGCCTTCCGCCGTTATCGTATTAGATGGCCTTAAGCCATATTTATTGTAGTAAGTTCTCTTTGGAGACATTCGATGTAATAAGTGTGTGATTTCTACTCTGGCATACCGCAGAACGGAGGAAACGGCCTTGTGTTCGACCGGCCACGGTCAAAACGAGATCCTGTTCATGGGAGGGGTCTGGCGTACCGCAAAATGGAGGAAATGGACTTCTCTTGGACCTCCTATGGTCGAAACGGGGTCCTGTTGATCGGGAGGGGTGTGGCGTACCGCAAAAGGAGGAAACGGACTTGTGTTGGAGCGCTAAGGTCGAAACGGGGGTCCTGTTCATCGGGAAGGGTGTAGCGTACCGCAAAATGGGACTCCACGGGATACTGTTTATCTCCACCGTCGACTGCCTCCACAGGCTACTGTTCATCTACCATTGATCTCCTCCAGCCTCCACATGTGACTGTTCATCCACGGCGTCTCCCCTCTTGCCTCCACCAGCCACTGTTCATCCACAGGCTCCTGTTCATCCAGTCTCCACCGCTCCTCCACTGGCTACTGTTCAACCAGCCCTCTCCACGGGGTCCTGTTCAACCACCCCTCCACGGGCTACTATTCATCCAGCCCTCCACCGGCTACTGTTCAACCAGCCCTCCATGGGGTCCTGTTCATCCAGCCCTCCACGAGGTCCTGTTCATCCACCCCCAACCAGCTCGATCGGGGTCCTGTTCATCCAGCGGCAATGACCTCTACTACCACGGGGTCCTGTTCATCCACCCCCCACCGGAGACTGTTCATCCAACCCCCCTCCCCAGCAACGCTCACTGTTCATCAAGAGGCAGCATTGATCGGCTTCAGTTAGCAGCAGTAGCGAAGGAATCACTCGGGTTCAGTTAATAGCAAGGGATCGATCGGGGTTCAGTAACGTAGCTAGTGCAATCGCTTGGGTTCAGTTAGAGCGCAATGCCTCGCACACACGCACGTACGTGTACGAGAGAAACGCGCAAACCTCCATTCATCGCTCGGCCCCGACCACCCACCGTAACTGGGAACTTCTAGATATTTTCCTCGCCCTTGCTTCTACCATGTTTTTTCCATCATGGATGGCCCAAAGAATGTCATGCAGCTGCGTCTCCAGCCCGCCCAGGACGAAAAGCCCATTTTCTGTCATGATTTTTTGTCATAGAAGTAGGAGCCCACCACATCTATGATGATACCGGGTTTTGTCACAATTATCGTCATAGAAGTTTCATAAGGATGACAGGAAAAAAATTCGTTTGGCCCAAAATCTCACGGATGTGTCTTTTTTTGTAGTGTCACCAGCGACAGTTAAATCCTAAGATGAAAGAAGTGGTGAGAAATGAAATATTAAAGCTTCTGCAAGCAGGTATAATTTATCCTATTGCTGATAGTAGATGGGTAAGTCCTATTCATTATGTCCCTAAGAAGGGAGGTATTACTGTTGTTCCCAATGATAAGAATGAATTGATCCCACAAAGAATTGTTACAGGTTATAGAATGGTAATTGATTTTAGAAAACTAAATAAATCTACTAGGAAATATTGTTATCCTCTACCTTTCATTGATCAAATGCTAGAAAGACTATCAAAACATACACACTTTTGCTTTCTAGATGGTTATTCTAGTTTTTCTCAAATACCTGTGTCATAAGAGGATCAAGAAAAAACTACTTTTACATGCCCTTTTGGTACCTTTGCTTATAGACGTATGCCTTTTGGTTTATGCAATGCACCTGCTACCTTTCAAAGATGTATGACTGCTATATTCTCTGACTTTTGTGAAAAGATTGTTGAGGTTTTCATGGATGATTTCTCCGTTTACGGAACTTCTTTTGATGATTGCTTAAGCAACCTTGGTCGAGTTTTGCAGAGATGTGAAGAAACGGTTGATCGAGTTTTGCAGAGATGTGAAGAAACTAATCCTGTCTTGAATTGGGAGAAGTGTCGCTTTATGGTTAATGAAGGTATTTTCTTGGGGCATAAAATCTCCGAAAGAGGTATTGAAGTTGATAAAGCTAAAGTTGATGCTATTGAAAAAATGTCGTGTCCTAAAGATATCAAAGGTATAAGAAGTTTCCTTGGTCATGCTGGTTTCTATAGGAGATTTATTAAAGACTTCTCTAAAATTTCTAGGCCTCTCACTAATCTCTTACAAAAAGATGTTCCCTTTGTTTTTGATAATGATTGTGTAGAAGCATTTGAAATTCTTAAGAAAGCATTAATTTCTGCACCTATTGTTCAACCAACTGATTGGAATCTACCCTTTGAAATTATGTGTGATGCTAGTGATTATGTTGTTGGTGTTGTTCTAGGACAAAGAGTTGATAAGAAATTATATGTTATTCATTATGCTAGTAAAACTCTAGACAGTTCTCAAAGAAATTATGCTACTACTGAAAAAGAATTTTAGCGGTTGTGTTTGCTTGTGATAAGTTTAGATCTTATATTGTTGATTCCAAAGTAACTGTTCACACTGATCATACTGCTATTAAATATCTTATGGAAAAGAAAGATGTTAAACCTAGACTTATTAGATGGGTTCTCTTGCTACAAGAATTTGATTTACAAATCCTAGTCTATCTCGTCTTTCCTAATAATCGATATATCAATAGGAACAACTGAGGTTGAAGGAGTAGGCCCTTGAAGCGGCAAATGCAAACGCTCAAAACTATCAAGTTATGTGTACTCCGGTGCAAAATTTGGTTGTGGATACTCAGATAGCCGATTCCCTCCAACCCTCTGGATCAGCTACAGAAGGAATTCGACATGTACAATCTCTGTTAAAGGCATGCAGTAATGGCACAAAATTATGCAGTTACTCAATCACACAATTGGATCCACAATGAATCGGTCTGAGCAGAAACCACTTAGCCGGCTTACAGCCCTCATGGCTCGTGCATGCCAAGGGTATCTCCTCCTTTGAGGGGAATGGTTCCTCCTTGTTGACCAGATATCCCTCTTCAGCCTAACAATCAACACCACAACCGAGTGAGTCCACCTCGATGTCCTCTGTACTCGCCCCGGCGCTATGATGATCAGTATCATCTTGGTGATGATTGAAGACGTAGTCCTCTACATCAGCGAGATGGTTTATAACCTCGCGGACATGATGATGTGCTACGTGGGTACAATGATCCTCCATACGATGCTCGGTCACACATAGTATAGTCCTGACTGGACTGGGGCCGCATAGAGAGAGATGATTGTGAAGAGACTTTACGAGTGGATCCAGTTCTTCGGGCCTGATTTGTTTTAGTCATTACATCTGTTTGGTTGTCATCCCGTCAAACTTCAGGATGGCCACCGGGATTAGCAAATTTTGTGGTAACTCTAAACCAGAGACATAGGCTAGATGACTACCGAGTGGCGGTACAGATTGGAGGAGGCAACGATGATGTCATCATGAAGCACCTCGCCTTGATGTTATAGGGTCTACAGTTGGGATGATCTACATCGTGTCTTTGTGAAAAACTTTGAAGGAACCTATAGATTGCCCGGCGTTCTAGCCGAGCCGTAGCATTGTGTCCAAAAATCAAATGAGACTCCCCGAGAGTACATTCATAGATGGACTACCTTACATAATTTGGTGGAGAACGTAACCAAGCAGCAAGCAATATGCTCCTTCAAGTAAGGCGTTAGATACAAGAAATTAATCCTCAAATTCGGTTGCTCGGACGTTTATTCCTTGAGTCAAATGATGGAGATCACAAACCTCTACGCAAATGGCGAAGAGGACGACTGATTGAGAAGTGGCAAAGGTTGAGCCAGTGGCGACAACAATTAGTCGGGCCAGAACTGCAACAATAACAACAATGGCAATAAGAATAAATGTAAGGCCGATGGAGTGGGTGGTGCAGAACTTGCAGCTCTTACCTGTTAGTTTAAGGGAAAGGGACATAAGAAAGAATGGGTTCCCATGAAAAAGGCCAATGTTTAAGGGCAAGGGATAGAAGAAAGAATGGCTTCCAAGGGAGAGAGGAAGAACCAGAGACTTGTGGAGATGGCAAGGTCCATGTTGGATGAGTACAAGTCACCACATAGCTTTTGGGCTGAAACCGTCAACACTGCATGTCATGCATCAAACCAGCTCTATCTTCGCAAAATCTTTGGGAAGACTCCATACGAACTCCTAACCGGGAACAAGCCAAATGTCAAGTACTTCTCTGTATTCGGTAGTAAGTGTTTCTTTCTCAACAAGATTGGTTAGGAAATTTTGATCCAGAATAATTGAGGGTATATTAGTTGATTATGGGTCAAACTCTCATGTCTACAGGGTCCACAACAAATCCACCGGATATGTTTTAGAAACTTGTGACATGGTGTTTGATGAATTTAACGGCTCCCATGGGGAGCAAGTTGATCTAAGTGATGTAGCTGATGAAGATCCTTCTCAAAATATTTTGTCCATGGGTGTTGGTGCTATTCTTTCTACGGAACAAGGGCCTCATCAAGATGATGAAGAAGAAACAAGCTACATCCATGTTCAAGCAATTACACCACCACAAGATCCCATTGCTCAAGACGAGCTTGTTATCCAAGAACAGAAACAAGACCCTCCACAAACATATGAATAAGAAAATGAAGAAGAAGACAATGAACCTCAACAAGTCCAGCGTGAAGATGATGTCATGCCACCTCACATCTCGGGCCCATATGTCGAGGATGTGGATGATGGAAATGAAATGGAACCTCATGAAACCTTAACTTCTATCATGCCTCGAGTAGCTGGGCATGTGGATGTTGACCAAATCCTTACCGGGTTATCAGAAGGTAGAGTCACTCGCAAAAAATTAACAAAAGATTGCGGACTGCTTGACTCAAGGATTAGAAACTAAAGAATGAAGTCTGGCGTGTGACAAGATAGGAATGATAAATATATATCACCCTTCTTGAGGAGGAGTGTTGTATGTGTGGCCCATGTCCTATTGGCCCAAGTGGCCCAGACCCATGTTACTGGGTAACTAACCTAAAGATGGAGGACTCGTCCAAGTATAAAGTGATTGCCACCACACAGACATTAACGATCAGGTGTGCCCCCTCGACAACAATAGGGTTCAATTAGAAATGCCCTCGGTCGTCTCGTCTCTTATGGCTTGAGACTCTAGAGGTCATGCTGCAATTGTACATATGAGGCACATGGTCCATGGGGTCAAAACGGAGAATGAGCGAATGGTAAATGAAGCAACCACTTCCCATCTTAAGATAAATAGAGGTGAAATGTTTTAGATGGAACAATGATTCATCAACTGAGAACTTGAGCCATGAAAACTAAGAGGAGAGACAACATGGATCAGCTAAATCGAACATCCATGTAGCGAGACAAGCTGAGGACATAGGTGTGCCACCCATGCATATGGAAGTACTTCCAATAACGTATTTCTATCCAATATATATATATATATACCATTTTTTTCTCAAACACGCAGGAGGTCTGTGTATCATTATATGAAGAAGAAGAAGAAGAAGAAATGGGACAAGAACCCATACAGCACCCACTATAACACGCTACGCACGCCATACTATGGTTATTAGATTACATTCATGCATGTTTATCATTAAAAAATGACCAAACAGGACTACGACCAAACAACTAAGCGCCAAAGGTCAGGGCAGTCAAGGAAGAAAGGCCCCATGCGCCAGCAATCTCCCAAAGACGTCACTCATCGTCGGCGGTGTTCAGCGCTCTTGCCATGCTTGGAACCAGTCCATCAAACACATGCATTGTGGTGAGTCCAAAGAATCCAAGCACCTAACGCAACCAGTGAATTGAATCCCTTCCTTAGCTGGCCAAGAGTTGTTTGCCATGCTTATTCCCACCAATCACCAAACGACGTTTCAGCTAGTTGGGGAGCAAGGTGCTGCAACCCAACTATAGGGTAGAGTACCCAAATTGCCTTGTAAAGGGATATGACACTAGAATAGTAGATGGTTGACCATTGATCACACAGCATGCGATGTTCTGGATGAGGATGTCCACGGCACGCGAGCCAATCAGCAGTCCATCACATGTCATGTGCCACTAACCATAGGGGGGGGATCTGCTTTTCAGGGCCCAAGTCTTCAATATATCTCACTTCTCAAATCTAGCACATTATTACTAGTCGTCTCACAAGCTTTTAGTACTACTACCACAACATTTTCTCATATACCCAAGTCACTATATCCCAAAAAGTTTAGGCACTAACGTCCTACCACTTGTTTGACCGTGACTTTCAGGCCTAGCGAATGGTGACGCGTGTATTGTTTTGGGAGGCTGGGAGGTAGAAATCGGTTGTGACTGTAGGCCTTCCATCAGAATTTTATTAGACTAGCCAGATTCATTTATTAGGTTATAGACTCATATTGCATTGGAACATGTGATGTTACAGTAACTAGCTAACTTACTACAACTACCTCTCTCTTCATTAACTCATTGCCACATAAGCAAATTTGCTGAGTTGGACTCGATGTTACTGTTGAAGTTACTCCCACTGTGGCTAGTCTTAACGTGCTTGCGGATTTCGTGGGCGCGGTTAGCGATTTATGCTACGTGTGGACCGTCCCGTCGCGTTGACCTGATCACGTGCAGTTGTGTGCATGCGTGGGCGCTGAGATAATTAGAATTGTGGGCCGCTGGCTGCATGTGCGGTGCCATGTTTAATTTGACTACGTACTTTTGTCTTCTAAAGAAAAAGACTACCTGCTTTTGTTTGTTTGATTTCGGTGGCGTGCCGCTTGATATTTTCTTCTCTGTACATGTGTATCTGTCCGGCTGTTGCATGTGGACGCAGGTTTCGAGATATTTCGTCGATCCTATCTCGTCCTCGATTAGCTTCTTCTCTCTCAAAGGCTCGAGTTGCCACCGATCCACCGCCCCATAGTCGTATAAAAGACCTCACGCGTTGTGTGCATCCTCTTCCCACATCTCTTCTCCACAAAGCCATCAGATACGACGTAAAAGGGAGCGCACACGAAGGCCACGATCGAGAAGGTTACGCCCATGTAGGGCCCCGGCTCGTGGCATGCTCGAAGCCTCGCTTCACACGTCGGCATGCATCGCCAGGCAGCCGCAGAGCTGCAAGCCGCTGAGTGCCGCCAACCTGCTCCTGCTCCTCCCCATCTACATGATTTGTATCCAAGAGAGCTCGACTCACTGGCGTGACTCCCTATCGCTGGCACCTAGCTTCTATGTCCGCCGTTCTACGGCTCGATACCGGGAATAATCTAGTGTACCAGCACGGTGTGAAAGGGAACATGGAGATGTGCACCGAGGTGCTCGGGCGCGAGTCCAGTGGTATCGACAGATCAACCCAGCCGCTAACGGCGTCAACAAGGGTGTGGAGTAGATGAGGAGACGAAGGTGGAGCCGATGGAGCGGAGGATGCGTGTGCGGCTACGCTGTCGGCTCGGCAACTCGACCTAGCGCTTGCAGCATCTTCCTCATGCCGTCCCAAGCAGCCGGTGACCCATCGTCTCTATCATGTGTCGTCTCCATGGGAATTATTGTTGCGCATGCCCAGGCCGTTGGGACTTTGTCATGTCCGACCCGCGTCGTCACCATGCGGAACTATGGAGTACTGTCGCCTCGGGTAGGCTACCGCCGGCAGCGACGCGATGAGGCGCTCAACCCCTTCTTGAACTGCAAGATGGCGAGCTCACGACAGCTCCATCCTCTTCGCTGAAGAAAGAGACACGATGAGCATTTACGTCAAGTCCTTCCGGCAGCAGAAGGCCCATACCCATGGGCTGGCAAGCAAGCCCAACGGCAACATCTCCAAGAAGGCGGTGCACCACCACCACCACTAGAAGCAAGCGGGGCGCAGCTCCTCCACTCGACGCTAGGTATGCCCGTTCCAAGTCGGCCGACTCATGGACCGCAAATTGACTGATCGATCGATCGGCAATTTGTATTTTGTCGTTGCTGCGGCAGATCAGGTGCGATGACGCTGATGTGAGGAGGGAGAACGACACGGAGAGGACGACCACAAGGATCAGTCTTGCTCGCCTACACAGAGCTCCTCGCCGTGGTGTGACAGCGGATCGGGGTTTTGGTGACGTCGTATGCCTGCCAGACATGTGATCACATGGGATGCACCGGCAGAGGACCCCGTACACTGTGTCTAGTCCACCCGTCGGCCGTGTGCGCAATCACTCACCGGCCGTGTAGCAGTCTGTCCGCCGTGTGCCCAACAGTACTCGTGTGCCGAGTCTGCCTCCGGCCGCATGGCCAGTCCGCCCGTCGGCCATGTTCGTAGTCCGTCGCTGGCATCCGTGCTGCCTAAGGCCCTGTTTGGTTCCAAATAAGTCACCAGCTTATAAGTCAAAAAGTGAAAAAAAATGACTTATTTTGCCGAACGGACCCAACTTATAAGTCACCCCAACTTATAAGTCATAAGTTGCTCCACCCCAACTTAAAACTTATAAGTCACCTCCTTTTGTGTGGGTCCCATCACCTTTACATTAAAAAACAAGGTGAAAAGGTGTGGTCAGATGACTTATAAGTCAGGTGACAACCAAACAGACGTGACTTATAAGTCACTGGTTTTAAGTCACCTGACTTATAAGTCAGGTGGCTTATTGGAACCAAACAGGCCCTAAAGTTAGGTGCTTGAGTTCCTAACCCAGCCAGTGCTAGCGGGTAGCTAAGTGGAGTAGTGGACAGAAAGGGGACGTGCAGCAAAGGCAATGAGACAGTGGGCATAAAAGGGTCCAACTTTTTCTAAATGTTAGAAGTACTCCCTCCGTTTCTAAATATTTGTCTTTCTAGACATTTTAAATGACTATTACATACGGATGTATGTAGACATGTTTTAGAGTGTAGATTCACTCATTTTGCTCCGTATGTAGTCACTTGTTGAAATGCCTAGAAAGACAAGTATTTAGGAACGGAGGGAGTATTTTGCATTTCTGTGTTAACTGAATTTCAGATTTATTTGCATTTGTGCGTTAAGTTTTTTGCTTTTACGACTAATTCTTCTTTTGCTGGAAACAAACATACGCGTACATAGGCTAGACAATGTCTCACCGATCAATTTAGCCAGGTACACATGACACGCACGCACGCTAGAGCTTTGCTGGTACCAAAAGGGCTACACGCAAGAGTTGATGTGTGAGCACTATGCAGGTTTCGCCCCTGGCTTCCGTGGATTTTCTGGGTATGTCACATAAACACGTTAAGCAGCGTCGTCGAGAACCATAGGCAGTGTACCTACCCACGCAATCACAGCACGTCGGACGTTAAAACCAAATTAAGTGCCATCAAGAAAATCAATCCAAACAGGAAAAAAATACAACCTCTTACATCAAGGGGCAAGCACTAGCACCGTACACGAAGAAATAATCTAAAACCACCTACACCAACTAATCCTCGAGAAAAACCGGGGAACAGTTGTTTCATGCACATGGTCACATCACACATGATCTCCTCCAACCACTGCATACGTGTATCTAAGAAAAATCCAGAAACTAATTCCCTGCCACCGCCCGACAGAACACAATCGAATCAAAAAGCAAACAACTATTTACACACCGATCACGTACCCCGCCAGATCCTAACCAATTACGTACGTCAATACCATTAATCAGTTTTAGGCTGGAAAATTCTAAAAAAGACCAGAAAAGAAATAAGAGTTTGGTCGAGAAAAGTAAGAATCCATATGTGTAGTTTATGATTTGGCGTCCGATAAACTATATGTTTGATGTAGGTTAGTGGAACTGGAATGATTCCGTATCATGGTGAACTTGCAATGTGAGGAGCCATGACAATGAATTATTTTATCCACTAAGATTTCAACATTTTAGTTATGTTTTGTGTCATGATTCTATCACGATGTACAGATTGGCGCGGCGTGCCACCGCATGGGTTAAGCTAGTATAAGTCTAGTTACTAGGGCATTATTGCTCCTTTAGGCCATGAGGTAAAGACATCATTAGATGAACCAACGATAATGAGATCTGCTCATATACTACCATCATTGGGTAGTATAAATATTATTTTTATCATTTTGAGTATGTTCATATACTACTCCCTATTTCTTTTTTTCTTCGCGTGTTAGGTTTGTCTTAAATCAAACTTTGTAAAGTTTGACCAAATTTATATTTAAAAAGTATCAACATCTACAATCTATCTATATCTATACCTAATAATAATAAAGGGGCAATTGCTTCTGGCGGTACGTCATCGAAATTGCACCAAACTTGCAAAATATTACCCATCGATGCCACCTATAAGTGATAAAAAAAACGTTTCACATGCAGACTAAGGCATGGTCTAGTGGTGGGAAGGGGCTGATGCCTTCCTACCCACCCAGGTTCAAGACATGGTACTTGCAATTTGGATTTGTTGCACCAATTATACTGTAGGGGTTCCCTTACAGTCTTTCTGTCAAAAAGAAACGTTTCACATAGGGGAATCTCTGCCTGGGCCGCCCTTTATAGTACGAACCTTCTATATTGCACTCTGCGCGCTGGGAGAAGACACAACGCGCCTGTTTGAGCCGGCCCATGTCCGGGAGGCGTTTTTAAATTTTATTTACTATTTTGCGTTTTCCTTTTTCGTATTCGTTTTTTCCACTTTAAATAAGTTGGGACTCCAAAACAGTTCTGAATTTTTTTAAAAAAAGTGAATTTTGAAATAAATATTTAATAATTCATAAATGTTTGTGGATTTAGAAAACTTTTGCGAGTTTTAAAAAATATTCCATATTCAAAATATGTTCACAATTTTGAAAAAAATGTTCGGAAACCGAAAAAAACATGATATTTTAAAAAAGTTCATGTATTAAAAATTATTAATGAAATTGAACAAAATTTCGTCAATTCAAAAATATGAATTGAAAATATCCTAAAATTTTAAAAAACTGGTCTTGACTTACAAAATAGTTTATTGATTCATAAAATATTCGTGGATTCAGAAAATGATCCTGCATTTCAAAAAATGTTCGTTAAATAAAAAAATATTAGTGAATTTTAAAAATTGTTCCACCAATTTCCAAAAAGCAAAATTTTTGTCGATTCTTGATATGCTCACCTATTCAAGAACAAAAATAAAAAATGTACACAGTTTTGAAAAAAGTTTGCAAATAGTATAAAATGTTTATGAATTCAATTTTTTCATAATTTTAGATAATGTTCGAAAATCTGTAAAAATGTTCACGAATTTGAAAAAAGTTCACAATCTCAGATATGTTCACGAGTTTTTAAAAAATGTTCATGATTTTCAAAAATTGTTCACGATTTCACAAAATGAGAGTGATAGTGTATCTCAATGTTTGCCAATAGTATAAATGTTCATGAATTCAAACATGTTCTATATTTTAGAAGATGTTTCAAAATTTGTAAAAGTGCTCATGAATTTGAAAAATGTTCGCGATTTCAAATATGTTCATGAGTTTAAAAATTGTTCATGATTTTACAAAATTATGAGTGATAGTGTATCTTGGTGATGCAGCAAAATGTGATAATTGGCATTGGAGATTATGATTTTTTTTTTCTCACGTTGCAACGCATGGGCCCGTTTGCTAGTAACAAATAAATACAATATGAGAATATATTCCATGCTGAATCTAATGATGTTGATTGGGTATGATGAAAATTCATATTTTCTATTAAAAAAATCAAATTTTAGAAACCCTGACTTAAGACAAATCTAATATGTGAAGTAAAAAAGAAACGGAGGGAGCATTTCTAAGCTATTATAAAGTGAACCACGTGAAACGTTGGAATTGAGCCCATATTTTCAGTATTTTTTTGAAATGCCTTTCTGTTTGTACACAAAAAGGATTATGCTAAAATATAGTACTACATACTACCTCAAAAGAGTGAGTGAGTGTGTGTGTGTGTGTGTGTGTGTGTGTGTGTCTGTGTGTGTGTGTGCGTGCGTGCGTGCGTGCGTGCGTGCGTGTGTGTGTGTGTGTGTGTGTGTGTGTGTGTCATAATATAAGACATTTTTTTACACTAGTTATATTATGTTACAGAGGTAGTATATTCATATTTGTTAACGAACTAGGCATGAACTTTGCTAATTTCACTAAAAAGGAGCATGAACAATATTGGTATTTAAAATGATATTAGTGGTCAAAGTTTCGAAGTTTGAGCGAATATATGTCCAAAATATCACTTATTTATGAACTGGGGATACCAGATTTCTCGAGAAGAAGAAAACGCAGGTGTATAGGCACGCAATCAGATTAAATGTCCAATGTTGCCTTGTTCCAAATGTTCTAGATATAATGATGGAATTTAGAAAGAAATTTCTAATTGCGAATCCAAGTTTCGGAAATTAGCTGAGGGCTTATAAAGTAATAGGCTTATAAAACATGATAGGTGTGTGTGCAGAGAAAAGTTGCACGTATACTGGCAACTAAGTACTACAGTCACCGTAACCAAGCTCCAAGCTGCGCAGAAACAGGGTCTTTATGCAATTGGAGTCCCCTGCGGGAACATGCTAAACGAATTCATGCAAAACTCAGATTAGAAGTCGACAACTCAACCTGAAATGCAGCATAAGGGAGAACACCTGTGCAAAAGAACCATCGGGGTCACTCGATGGCAGGATTCTTGATACCCTGGTGATGTTCAGTTGATGAGTAGTAATGTAACAAGTCACACATAAACTAGTAGAATGAAATCGCGTTTAACCTCTTGTGGGCGATGTTTGAATGCCCGCGGCCATGAAAATGGGATCATAGAACCACACGCAGCATACAAACGGAACTTGTCTATTGAAGTGCTTCCAAATAATATAATATCACAGACAATGTACCTAGAAATCATTACTGGACTCCTTGTGAACATAAGAACATCAAACAAGTTCACAACACCATCGCTAGTATATAACTGCTACGATGAAGGCGCATTATCTCTTCTTCAGGCCATGAGGTAAAGATCTAGCCATCATTGGATGAACCAACGATGGTAAGATCTGCCTTCACAACACAGCTCGATCCCACAACATAGCCTCCCGACGGGTCCTTGAGTTTCTCGAGTCCAAGGAAATCAGGCCACCCCCATCTGTGTGTACCCGTAAACACCAAGAGACCTGTGATCAAGACAAAAGTAAGATCAACTGTAATCATCGTGAGGTTACGGACACTAGCTGCTTGAATCACACATATCAGTAGCACTGATACTTGCTAAGGAGAGCTGAACCTGAAGTTACAGTCAAGTGTTTCCCATTCTTTTGATCCAGGATGGAGAGAGTCATTAGAACCACCTTCTTGGATTCGAGATGGAGCTCATCCGAGGCATCCAGGTATAAGTACAAGCTGAGGCAATCAGTGCTGTGCTTGTTACCACGTGGATACATGCCGACGTACCTGTTGACAAGAATAGGAGGTGACACTTCAAAGATAATTGGGTGCACGGGAAAATGTATTTCAAGAATGTGGTTGGTTACTGAAATCAGAAACTTTGGACACAGCTTGGTGGCATTAGAACTGTACAAAAAATCTAAGCAAAGCATGACTGCAGTACAAGATATTACAATGTTACACCAAAAAACCTGAGAAAATAATTGATGGTGTGTGATACATACAAGGACCAGTTGTACCAAATATATACATGATAACCAAATTTCTGGATATTTTTCCTCCTAAACGTATGACCATGAAATTTTACACGCCAGCATAGAGTTTAGTACTACATTGTTTCTAATTTGTCACTGAATTTTCCGTACACCTTGCAAAACCCTGTTTGTATTGAAATTGGAATTTGCTACCATATCTGTAAATATCTTGGTTGCATGCTTAGAGATCAAGCTAAAATATCCAGTTGGAACATATGAAGGACTGGTAAGCTGAAGGATACATATAAGCTAAAATATTGGACAACACATGCATACTATTTATATAAATCATTTGTGATGTAACTACCCAGATGTATACCATTTATGTCCGCCAACTTCAAATGTAGGAGAACTGACGAAGTGCTTCAAGTCCAATTCAAGAAAATTGTCCATGGTCCAAGTGTATGTCCCTTTAATGAACCCCTTCTTCTGGACAAAGATATTCTGAACTGTGGTAGCCTTCTTATGAACCACAACAGCCTTCTTTTCAGGAGAAGAGACATCAATTTTTAGTATCTCCACACCAAAAACACAGCTATCATCAACTAGGAAAGCAGATGATTTAAGTAGATCCTGAAGAGGAATCAAGCAATGTTGCTTCGAGTAGGTATTCTTGAAACCAAAGTTGTAGCTAGCTGCATTTAGGTAAAGGTTAGAACTTAGAAGATTAGAGAACGAAGAAACTAGCTGTGTTTAGGTAAAAGTTAGAAAATTAGAGAAAGAAGAACTTTTATGTAAGATGAAAATATCCCAAATAACATATAATCAACTTTTCCACGAAAAAAAACATGTAATCAGCTTTCACCCCAGTTAGCATTTAAGGAGAGATCAAAGTAGTTAAATCCATCAGAATAAAAAAACAAAGTAAAAGAGTACATGCATATGTACTCTGGAACATTGTTCGAATCAGAAGAGTCTCAAGTGTGACAACAATACAGAAGGTCGACGGACAAACTTAACAGCAAAAAAATATCAAGCGACTTGTTAATGGGAAAGTAATTGATTATGTTACGAAATTTGTAGGTATTGATTTGTAATGATGGTATATTGGTATCTATAGCTCAAATTTGTGATGCACACAAGACTTTGTATGGACTCCCAGCTAATAGGATGGATGCACCTTTTTGCAGTGAAATTGGATGGATGTAGTTGAAAAAACACATTCACGAGTCTACCTTTGCATCCACAGTACTCTTCTTTTGAATGGTTGAATATTGACAACTCAAACACTGCATGCACCGTGTGACCTAGCTCCAAGCATCCGTTTGATAACTTAAGAGAAAGAGCCACATATGGATTTCCCATAAGACCTTATTTGTGCTTTGGAGTCGCTTGCAGGAACCTGGGATGGGAATTAAAGGAATCCAGGTAAGTCTACAAGTCATAACTGAATCAAGCCTAATTTCTTCACTTCATGCATCCTATCAAGCTTCATGACTGACTGAAACATGATTTCTGAGCACTTCCAACACTCTAAATTACTCCATCAGACAAACCAGGCAGTTACTTTATACGCTAGAAAAAACCGGATGATATTTATACATCTAATATGTTAATTTTGCTACAGCGGTTATGATGCGTACCACTTGTACCCAGAGCAGTCAAAAGTGTGTGATAGCTGGAAACGTCTTAGCCTGTTGAGGCCGACGGGTTCGTGTTATATAGAGTTGGGGCGCACCTCCCAACCATAGCGCATACATTGTTGAGATCACATAAGAGAGGGAGATATTCAAGGAAGAGATAGAACTTGGAGAGAAAGGAAAATAATCTATCTCTATCTATCTATCTATCCTAACTACCTCATGCGCCGGGTGCACCATAGCATGTTTAACACCCTCCCTTAATCCCAGCTTCATTAAGTTGAGATTATACTTGAATTCTTCAAAACTCCTTGTGGGCAAAGGCTTTGTAAATCCATCTGCAATCTGATCCTTTGAATGCACAAACCGAATGTCAAGTTGCTTTTGAGCAACTCTCTCTCTCTCTGACAAAATGAAAGTCTATCTCTATGTGCTTTGTTCTGGCATGGAACACGGGATTAGCAGAAAGATAAGTAGCACCAAGGTTGTCACACCACAGGCATGGAGCTTGTTTACTCTTCACCCCAAGCTCTTTCAACATAAACTGAACCCATATGATTTCAGCTGTAGCATTTGCTAATGCTTTGTACTCTGCCTCAGTGCTTGACCTAGATACAGTAGCCTGTTTGCGTGCACACCATGATATTAAGTTAGGCCCAAAAAAGACTGCAAAACCACCTGTTGAGCGCCTGTCATCCAGGCATCCTGCCCAGTCAGAATCAGAAAAGGCACCGACAAGGGTAGAAGATGACTTGCTGAAATTTAGACCTATGTTGAGAGTATGTTTAACATATCTGACTATATGCTTGGCAGCTGTCAAGTGAACATCAGTAGGTGCATGCAAAAACTGGCAGACTTTGTTGACAGCAAAAGATAGATCGGGCCTGGTAAGAGTTAGATACTGAAGAGCTCCTACGAGGCTTCTATATTTTGTGCTATCTTCCTGACTCAAAGGTTTACCTTTTGCAAGAGACAATTTTTCTGAGCTGGATAATGGAGTGAGTGAGGGTGTGCAACCTTGCAATCCTGCCTTTTTAATCAGATCAGTTGCATATTTTGCTTGAGAGAGATGAAGTCCATTCTGATGCTTCTTTACGTCAATCCCAAGAAAGAAGTGCAAGTCTCCAAGATCCTTTAACGCAAACTCTGCACTCAAGTCTTTTAAGAGACCTCTGATTGCTTCATCGGATGAGCTGGTCACAATAATATCATCAACATAGATGAGAACAAATATGCATGTATTGGATCTGTTATAAATAAATAATGATGTGTCTGATCTAGAAGGAACAAATCCAAGTTTTTGCATCTTGTAACAGAGACGAGAGTACCACGCCCTTGGAGCTTGTTTTAATCCATATAGAGCTTTATCAAGCTTGCACACATAAGAGGGAGCATTCTTACTTTCAAACCCAGGAGGTTGTTTCATGTACACATCCTCTTCCAGAACACCATGAAGAAACGCGTTCTGTACATCAAGCTGCCTGAGACTCCAACCTCTGGAAACAACAATAGACAAGACAAGGCGAATAGTGGCAGCTTTTACCACAGGACTAAAAGTATCCTCATAGTCTATGCCATATCGCTGTTTGAAGCCTTTTGCAACGAGCCTAGCCTTATAGCGATCAATGGTTCCATCAGATCTCTTAATTTTGAAAACCCACTTGCAATCAATTAAATTTTTACCTTGCTGTGGGGGAACCAGGTGCCATGTTTTGTTTTTCTTTAGTGCCATGTACTCCTCATTCATTGCCTCCTTCCACTTATCATCACAAAGTGCTGCATCAAGGATTTTGGGCTCATCTGGTTCTCCTGTGGAACAGACCAAACCATATTTAGTTATATGTTTGTAATTTACGGGTTGAGTTACCCCTTGTTGCAGCCGTGTACGTCGCGATGGTGGAGCAGCAGAATCTGTGGCCGCAGAGGATCCAGGAAGCTGCACAGGATCATCAGCTGCAGCTGCAACTGATCCCGAGGAGGATCCTGTCGCGGCAGCAGTTTCGGCGCCCGCAGGGTTGACCGGATCTTCTGTGGCCAATGGCTGAAGCACCGCGTCTACGGTTGGCGCAGAGAATCCCGAGCCCCGCGCCTCTGCGTGCGCACCGGTCGGCCGACCGCTCGTGGGGGGACCCACTGGGTCCGCGTCCTCCCTGGCGCGTGCCGCGTCCCGCCACTTGTACGTGACTGGTTGGGCACCGTACCGCGCGCCACTCGGAGGAGCCCGCGTGTCAGGCGCGGAGACATCGCGGCGTGAGTCCGGCGCAGAGGCGCGTGCGCCTGCGCCTGTCCCCTCTGCGGTGGCTGATCCCGAGGACAATCCAATCTCCTGCGCCGTTAGCGATCCCGAGGCGGATCCGATCGTCTGCGTCGCTGCCGATCACGAGGCGGATCTGTCTCCTGCCACGGGACACATGGGATATAGCCCAAATTTTGCACCGTTTTCTTCGCGGTTTTATCTTGTTTCATCGACACAAGACTCATGCATGCCATTAGATGAGTTAGTCAACAAATGATCATCAACATTTTGTCCCCCTTGATCAAAGCTAGTGAGATGAGGTGGCAAGAGAAGAATTTCTTCTCGAAGAAGTGCGCCGGCATTAGGGTGAAGATCAGTGAAAGGAAATTTAGTTTCATCAAAGACTACATCACGGGATATGTGAACACGTCCCGTGGAGACATCCAGGCACTTGACCCCCTTATGCTGAGCACTATAGCCAAGGAACACGCATTGTTTTGATCGGAACATGAGTTTTCGATTATTGTAGGGACGTAGGTTTGGCCAACAGGCACACCCAAAGACACAAAGAGACGTATAGTCTGGTTTGGTGTGAAGAAGCCTTTCTACCGGAGTTTCATGATTAATGACACGACTAGGTAGCAAGTTTATGATATGAACGGCAGTGAGAAACGCTTCATCCCAAAATTTAAGAGGCATGGAGGCGCCTGCCAAGAAGCAAGGCCAACTTCAACAATGTGCCGATGCTTTCGTTCAGCTGACCCATTTTGCTGGTGAGTATGAGGGCATGACACGTGGTGTGAAATACCAAGTGTCTGGAAGAAGGAGTTCAACTTTTCGTACTCCCCTCCCCAGTCGGATTGGACAACAATGATTTTGCTGTCAAACTTTCGTTCAACTAGAGCTTGAAAGTTTTTGAAAACTTGAAACACATTAGATCGTTTCTTTAAGAGATATATCCACGAGAATTTACTATAGTCATCGATAAAGCTGACATAATAGTTGTGTCTACCAACAGAAGTGGGAGCAGGACCCCAAACATCAGAAAAAATCAACTGTAATGGTTTGGTAGAAATACTGGTAGAAATTGGGTAAGGCAACTGATGACTTTTAGCTCTCTGATATGAATCACAAATTGTTTCATTATGACGCTCACCAACAAACGGGAGCTTATTTTTCCTAAGCAACCTTTCAACTAAAGAAAAAGAAGCATGTCCTAAACGATCATGCCAACGTGTGGATGAAAGCTTGATGGCACCACAAGCGTGTTTATTTTGTCTTCGAAACTCTGGAATCAACGGATAGAGGCCGCCAACGCATCTACCTCGATAGAGAATTGTCCTCGTTGCCTGATCCTTGATCAAAAAGAAGTAAGGGTGAAATTCGAGAAAGACATGATTGTCAAGGGCAATTCTATGGACAGAAAGAAGACTTTTGTTGGCACTAGGAACATGCAAAAAAAATCTAAGATGAATGTTGCGATTAGGGGTACGAAATATTGAGTGACCAAAGTGACGTATACTCATACCTTCTCCGCTGGCAGTGTGGATTTGATCCTTGCCGCGGTATTTCTCCTTCATGGTAACTTTCTCGAGCTCGTTGGTGATGTGGTTGGTGGCTCCGCTGTCGGCGTACCAATTCGTGTCGATGCCATAGGAGCCATCGGCCGCCGCAGCGACTTTCTCCTCATCTTGCGAGTCGTAGTCGTCCTCCTCATACCTATACCAGCAGTCCTTTGCTGTGTGCCCGGGCTTGCCGCAGATCTGGCACCGGGGAGCGTCCGGGCGGTTTCTGCCACCGCCACCAGCGCTGCGTCCACGGCGACCACGGCCACCAAATTGGTGTGGTGTGGCTCTACGGTTGCCGCCGCCAGACCTGCCCTTGTTGCGAGATGAGCCACGCGATCGGGAGCTGCTGCCCCACCCACGAGTGGCCACGTTGGCAGAAGATTTGAAGCCGCCGCCGCCAGATCCTTGGAAGTGAGCCATGCGCTGATCCAAGTTGGATAGCATGGCAAAGAGCTCATCAAGGGTTACCTCGGTGACACGAGTGTCAAGGGCAGGGACAAGGGGCTAATAGTCGGCGTCGAGCCCGTGGATGATGTAGGAGGCGAGTTCGTCGTCGGGGATCGCTTTGCCCGCGGCGGCGAGCTCATCGGCATAGCCGCGCATGGCAGTGAAGTAGGAGGCGACGGAGAGGTTGCCCTTCTGCGCGTTGATGAGGAAGGTTCAGACGTTGTTGATGCGGCTGGCAGACTGCGAGGAGAACATGCCGGCGAGCGTCGTCCAGAGCGCGCCCGCGGTGGTGACCGTGGTCACCGTGAGCAGCACCTCGCGCGTCAGATTGTTCAGCAGGTATCCAAGAACCTGCTGATCCTCCCTGACCCAGATTGGGTGGAGAGGGTTGGGCGATGAAGTCTCCTTGCCGTCCTTGGTGGTGACGAGGAGTCTCGCCGGCTCCGGCTGAGTGCCGTCGACATAGCCGAAGACACCGGCGCCACGCAGCTGGGGAATGACTTGCGTGCGCCATAGCACATAGTTTGTGCGCGTGAGCTTCTCGGTCACCTGGCCATTGAGGCTGGTTTGGGAGGCGCCGGAGGAGGAAGACATGGCTAGGGCTAGATGGAGTTCGTATGGAGCTTAGATGGGAAAAGGATGGCTCTGACTACCATGTGCGATAGCTGGAAACGTCTTAGCCTGTTGAGGCCAACGGGTTCGTGTTATATAGAGTTGGGGCACACCTCCCAACCATAACGCATACATTATTAAGATTACATAAGAGAGGGAGATATTCAAGGAAGAGATAGAACTTGGAGAGAAAGGAAAATAATCTATCTCTATCTATCTATCCTAACTACCTCATGCGCCGGGTGCACCATAGCATGTTTAACAAAAAGCAGCAGAGAACGCCGTGGTAGCTTCCGTCTCAAGTAGCGCTGAGAAGTCATGAACCTTCCATTTAAAATGTGGAACATGGGCCTCTCCTAATCTTGCAGGAGCTGAAATTTCCACCGAAGAAGGCAACAAGTCAAAATTATATGAATGAAAATCTTGCATACGGTGATTTGTAAGAGGTGACACCACTAATAATAGTATAAAGTAGCAGTCTGAAGTTGAATTGGGCAGACAAATTAACAAACCTGTGCTCCCGGAGTTGCCCATGTATAGCTCTGCCCCGTCCTCTTGTCTCCACTTGGTCTGCAAGTGAAATTAATCGTGGCGCCTTAGTGAGGGCACAATGGACAAGATGTCTAATCTTGATAAAGATTCTTGATATCTTGTTAAACCCTAACTAAATCGGAGCAATCAGAAGGTCTAAGGGGGGAACACTCCACAAGTTGGGAGGTTAGAAAGAACCGGTTGTTTCTCAAACGATGACGAAGAAATCCAATACTAAGTCGCATTGTTAGCCTGATGAAAGTCGTCGTCGAAACCCTCTAATCTAATCTAGAAGGCGAAAGCAAAAGTCAGAGAGAGGAGGAAGACCTCACCTGGATTTGGGGGCAATGACCGGCTTCCTGGGACGGCGTTTGTTGGAGCTGCGAGCTGAGTGGGTGTTAGGTTTCACTCATAGAGTACTTCATTACAGGGGAATCAAGGTCTGATACAAGGCAATTTGGAAGGGGAGGAAGAAGGAAGTACAAGAGGTAGGAGAAGGAGGGAGCCGCCGTGCCGTTTGCCTGATCCAAGCCCGGATGAATCTTCACTGTGCTCTACGTTGATACTTGTAGTCAGGCCCCCCTTGGTGTGGCACTCAGCCAGGCCAGGCCCATGGGCTGCTGTGGCTGTAATTGGGTCGCTGACATTCCCTACCCCTTGAGATTCGGCTTGACCCCAAGCCGCTGTCACACAGAGCTCACCAGGGTCCTAGGGTGCTTGAAGATCCTTGATCGTGTCAGATTCTTCATGGTATTTGTCACGGAAGTAGCAATTATCGAGGTGGACTTGAACGAACTTGGAGAAGCAGTCGTGGCTGAGGCGCTGCCATGCGGAACTTGGTCGAGGCCGAGGTAAAACTTGTGGTCGACGATGCCTTGCATGAAGAGGGCAGCGACACTGATGAAACCCCTCCCTTGATTTTTCATGATTTGAAGCTGAAAACCAATAGTCTCCCTGGACAACCATGAAGCTCCCTAGATCATCAGATGCGCCAAACACACAGATTTTCCCACTCCTCGTGGACTTGCTTGACTGGCAACAAAATGGTGGCAAGAACCCCAGTAGCACTAGCAACGTGTCAAGGCTGCAATCAAACCTAAATGTTCCAAAGAAGAAAATTATGGCCATCCACTGATTGAGTTCATCTCTGGTCATTGGCTTCTCCAGTCTCATTTGCGTGCATACATAAAGCACACATGCACTCCAGAACTCAATCAGATATTGTATTGGGAATGTCAGTGCACGTGTACTGCATAGATTAATTGCAAGGCCTCTGGGATCCCACAACTGCCCAAGGTGATAGCCACTAGCTGAAGTACGGCCAAGGAAATGAGCAATCCAATCTTGAAACATTATTGAATAAATCTTCAGTAGTGTCACAGATTCAGTACTAGTCTTCATGCGAAATAAGAGTTGCTGAGTGGACATGGCTGCAACAGAGAAAGGCCATCGGTGTTTTAGTTGGACTAATTGCGAACAAAAGATCTGAGACAGCTTGCCCAGAATAAGAGCTTCGAATTTTGTAGCCCATTTGAGAGTTGTCGCACTTGGCATGCTATAACTGAATGCATGTACTGAATGCATCAGTGAACGAGAACTTGTAAACTCATTGAAATAACTTCTCACAGGTGGAATTACAGTTGAAGTCGACTCTTCATTGATGGGCGTCGTCCAAATCACAAAGTTGCAGCCGTCTCGATTCCATATACTTGTACTATATGTGAGCTCCGCAACTGAATTTTTTGAACCATTGTTCCTAAGCAATATTGTAGGTATGAGGTCCCTTAATTCTTCCACAATCTGTAGCACCCTTTTATGCACTGTGCAGAGTACTGATCCATGAGCAAGAAGCATGTTGTGCCACTGTACAAGATGAACAAGAGTGACACTGAAAAATCTGAATTGGTGTGTATGCCATAACTCCCTTGCTAGAGTAAGTGCCTCTCGATAGAACTTATAAATGATAATCCAATGGGCAAAATATTCAGCTTCTGCCATCAGGTGCAATATAGAGCATGAATAGGACTGACGGCCCTGAAATCCAATGTTGCTGAAATCCAAATAAATCCAACGTCTTGCATGTGTATCAGTATCAATTAGCCTACAGTCTGTTCCAAGGAATCTCAAGCTGAACCATGCATCAGCAGAGACACCCAATACCCAGCGTTGTACTGAATTATTTGTATATACAGTGCAATCACAGAGACTGATTTGACTGGAGTACGACATTCCCAAATATGCAAGGGGAGCCCACTGATTCAAATGGAGTAACATCGACCACTTCTGAGAATCTTGCTCCATTGAAATTTGTGCATAATATTCAGAACAAGTGCTCTTTGTATGCAAGGCACGACAGATAGTATCAAGGCAAATATGTTCATGACGCTCACCCGTATATTGGTCTCACAAGAGGCCTTGAGGTGGATACCATGACTTTCGCTTGTCAGTTCTAAATGTGCATGGCCACTTAGTCTGTCCAGGAAAATGCAATTGGCGAACCTGATGTCGCATGCATTGTGTCAACCTGTGATGAAGCCTCATTGACTCATGGCTGGAGAAGACTGTACATGACACAGGAATAGCAGCAGCAAATGACACCAAATGGTCAAACCGAGTATACACACCGAGAAATTCTAACTCAATTAATCCTTTAATATCAGATGGTGCCTGATCCAGTGGACGCCCGGACTGCAATTGTGCGCCTAAGAAACAACTGAAAGGATAGCCTGCAACTGAATGGACAGAGAGTTCCTCCAAGGATGTCTGACTGAAATCTACAGAAATATCCAACACCCATTGCTGCACGGATGAGGTGAAGTGTTTCTCGGTGTTCTGTACTAGTGCACGTTTGGTTGCACAATCCGGTCGATATGAAGACTTGTTTGATTGAGGGGATGCCATTTTTCTGATCAGGGACAGAACAAGCCCATAGCTGACCCAATTTTACACTCAAGCTGCATCTCTGGAGCTGGAAAACAATGGCTAGGCTCCTCCAGGGGAACATCTCTGAACATCAACCTAATTAACCAAGGACTGAAGCAGGGACCTCCATGTGATTGACGATGTATACCTGAACATGGTCTTTCCGGGTAGGTTGTGTTTGACAGAGGTGTGAACGACGGCCACGGACTTGGCCTGAAGAGGTGTCCCGCGTGATTGATCTGCACTTGTATAGGTGGTGGCCAAGGTCGATGTTCGAAGGAAGGCGGGTGCAGGTGTTCGGTGGTGGTGTCATATGTCTCGTCGACACTATCGATGGTGGCGATCAGAGGCTGCACCCAGACACTCGCATGGGCAGGAGCTTCTGCCGAGCACTTGGTTGGAGCTGGTTTGGTTGCCATGGGGATGGTGTCGGTGGTGGTTGCCGTTGAGGAAATGACCTCGGCAGAGCAGGTGCTGATGTCGATGGAGAGCGTTGCCTGCACCGGTATGAGCTGCGTGACCTTCGTGTAGTTGACGATGTCCGCGTGCTCGGGGTGGACGGTGGTGGCGGCGTCTTGGGCCTCATCGACATTGGCGACGGCGTCGACCTGGGTCGAGCCATTCGTCGAACAGGTCATGGGCATCGGGTTGATGGAGTCCAAAAATGCACCATGGGGGGACGCCATGAACGCCTTGGAATTGGTGGTGGAGGAGAAGGCGTCGGGGATGACCGTGGGGACTCTTGCGTCGTCGGTGAGGCCGCCATCGGCTGCCGTGCCCATGGGACGCACCGGCTGTGGAGTCAAGACGCCCGCGAGGACTTGGTTCGAGCAATCTGTCGAACAGGTGACGGGCGCCCTCGCGATGCACGCGGGGGACGCATCGGTGATGAGCTCGAGGACCTCCTGGGCTTTGCTGGTGGAAGAGGGGGCGGAGAAGACGTCGGGGACGACACCGGGAACAAGGGTATTGTGGATGAGGCCGCCATCGGAGGCCATGACCTCGGAGCGCGCCGGCTGAGGGGTCGAAGCTCCCGTGATGAGCTTGCAGAACAACGCGTCGAACAGCCTGGCACTGGCGTCGTGGCGTGCCTGGGCCTTCGCCTCGAACTCGTCAAGGTAAGCTTTCAACTCAGGATGCATGGTTGGGGGAAAAAATGGCAAAAATTGAACGAACTCGAGAGGATTTGTGGCAAGTCAGAAGGGTGGAGGAAGGCTTTGATACCACGATGTTAGGTTCCACTCATGGATTACTTCATTACAGGGGAATCAAGGTCTGATACAAGGCAATTTGGAAGGGGAGGAAGAAGGAAGTACAAGAGGTAGGAGAAGGAGGGAGCCGCCGTGCCGTTTGCCTGATCCAAGCCCGGATGAATCTTCACTGTGCTCTACGTTGATACTTGTAGTCAGGCCCCCCTTGGTGTGGCACTCAGCCAGGCCAGGCCCATGGGCTGCTGTGGCTGTAATTGGGTCGCTGACAGTAAGGGTTTATGCTTTTATCGAGACTACCTATCCTAAGGACTAAGGGCATGTACAATGGTGCTATTTTAGAAATGGCACGTAGGATAAATGATGATGTAGAAAAAAGAGAACTCATAAAAAAAAAATTATCTTCTCTTATTTAAGATAAGACAAGAGATGATCTCTTAGCACAATTTGTCTCACCATATTTTAAGGAATTGCTAGTTATTAAAGATAAGGCCAAGATATAACCCATTATAGACATACTTTTTTGTCATCTCTAAATTGCATGCAATATTTAGGATAAGATTATTTTATCAACTATTGTACATGTCCTAACCAAAACTCGTGGACTCCGGGATTTTAGGGAACTATATGTCCAGGGGGAGAGGACTCGAATAGAAAGAAAAAAAACAGACAACTAGCAATCTCCAATACGTAGAGGGAGGACTTTTGACTAACTAATCAATTTTACCCCAAAAAAAAAACTAACTAATCAACCTAGCCCTGATTACTCTGCGACTCAAACTTGGCAGAGCTTGCGACGGTGTGTTGGAGTTCATGGGGCAGACGATGATGTTTTCCTTGGAGGACAGGACCTGGAGCAGAGGATCGTCGACCACTTCGTCAAGCTGATCAAGCATGACTTGTTCCTTAAAGGCATGGCATTGGTGGAGAGTGCCATGAGAGAGGCTCAACTAGACAGGAGCAAGGAGCTGATTGATGACGTTGTGCTACTTGGTGGAAGCACCATGATCCCAAGATTCAGAGACTCCTCACCGATCTTGGAGGAAACTAAGAAATACCAATGCCTTGGTCGGTGATGCCAGACCAAACTGTCACTCTCGGAGCTGCGCTTCTTACGGCAAATGGTTAGAGCATCTTCAATAGGCGCCGAACATGCCGCGCGCAAAAAACAGCTTTGTCACGCGTCCATCGTCTGGTTTGGCGCGGCGCGCAGCGCTCCAGCAGCGCGCAAAAATGCAGCGCGCGCGATTCTCGCACAAACAACATATGCATTCCAAAACAGAAAAGATCAAACACAAACAAAAATAAATCAAAATAAATAGTTAAATTTCGTTATTACAACTCAAACAAACAGTTTATCGTTCAATACAACAAATAGTGCAATTTAACACAACAAATAGTTCAACAATACAATATCGAACGCACAAATCATGATGCTCTTTATCGTCCATTCCATGCCCACCACTCATCAGTGAGATCTTTCTGAAGATCAATATGCGCTGTGGGGCGTCGAATGGCATGATAGGAGGCAACAAAACGGGCCACCATTTCAGCCCTCCGTCGCACTCGCACGGGATATCCCAAGAGCTCATACTGAGAGTAGTCTACATCTTGGCCACGCTCATTCTCGATGATCATGTTATGCATGATCACACAAGCGTGCATGATGTACCAAAACATTTTCTGATTCCAAAATCTAGCCGGTCCTCTCACAATAGCAAATTGGGCTTGCAAAATTCCAGAAGCTCTCTCCACATCTTTTTTAGCCGCCGCCTGAGCATTGTGGAAATCAAGTTCTTTCTTACCTTCTGGCTTTTTCAACGGCTTGACAAAGGTTTGCCACTTTGGATAGATGTCGTCCACTAGATAATAGCCATAGTTATATGTACGGCCATTTGCTACAAACTGCACCGGTGGCAACTCACCATTTGCAATCTTATTCATCAGTGGTGACCGGTTGACAACATTGATGTCATTCAAAGATCCAGGCATTCCAAAGAATGCATGCCAAATCCAACTCTCTTGATCGGCCACCGCTTCAAGGATTATAGTGGAACCCTTTTTTTGGCTGTGGAATTGCCCATGTCATGCCTTTGGACAATTCTTCCAACTCCAATGCATGCAATCTATTGAGCCAAGTATGCCAGGAAAGCCGCGAGCTTTGTTCATCGCCAATAGCCTTGCGACGTCTTCAGCATTGGGAGATCTCAAATACTCCTCGCCAAACACTTGCACAATTCCGACTGCGAAGCGCTTGACACACATCATGACTTGGCTCTCGCCTATAGCCAAGTGATCATCAACTAGATCAGCCGGTATACCATATGCCAACATACGCAAAGCGGCTGTCACCTTCTGAAAGGTGCTATGCCCGAGCTCTCCGGCGGCATTCCTCCTTTGCTGAAAAAAGCGGTCATGGCTCGCTAGTTTCTCTGCAATGCGTCTGAACAACTCGGTGCTCATCCTAAACCGGCGACGAAAATACGACTCGGGGTATATGGGATTCTCCGCAAAATAATGCCTGATCAATCTGTTATGGGCATCGATCCTATCCCTCCAAATTTTCTGCCGACCCATAACCGAACCACCGTGCTTCAGTTTTTTATTGATATGCATAGCTAGGATCATTGCAAGATCCTCCTCCTCTTCCATATCAAATTCTTCTTCGGAAGAATCATACGACGAACTCATCTACAATGTTCAATACTATACTATAAAAAACTACAATCAACATGCACGAAATTCATGGCTTTTGAGCAATACATACCTTCTAGGCGTTTTGTCGAACACCTTGCGGGCGCCGAGCAGCAGCGAGCGCGCGCGCTGTTCGTCGGAGGACGGACGCGCGCGAGGAGCGGCGGGACTAGAGGGGGGCCGGAGAAGCCGCCGCGGGGCGGGGATAGGCCGGGGAAGCGCCGGAACGGTCGCCGGGTGGCGCGGTCGGCGGCGGCGGCGCGGCTGGATGGGGGGTGGGAGGTGCAAGCGAGCGCGCGGGAGCGGGCGCAGCAAATAAGCGATGCGTGATTGAGTTTCGGCCCGCGCGCTGAACTACATATGCCGCGCGCGCTGTTTTCGCGCGCCCGCTGAAGCAACTATTCCGGTTGCGCGTGCGCTAAAACGGGAAATTTTACGGCGCGGCGCTAGTTTGGCGCGGTTGTTGGAGATGCTCTTACCCATACATGGGAGGCGATAGGCTTCTGCAGGGATACCCCACTGGTGTTTTGCTTACCCAACTTCGGGTTAACCTAAGCATGGCCTTGAATGCTTGCAGTGAGCAAATCATACTCCTAATCAAGGAAAATTCATAGATGTTGACATTTTCCTCGGAACACTATCAACGTTAGAATAGTTTGACTTAGGACAACATCAAGAATTGGTGGCCATGGGAGAATCAACACCATGGTATGCCTTGTGCTACGCTCCATCTGGCTTGAGCGCAATAAACGAGTGTTTGATAAAGTTGCTACCATGCCTCATGTGGTAATTCGGCGTGTCCAAGAGGAATTTCAAATGTGGATTAGAGCCAAGCTACGTGGGCTATCGAGAGGAGTGACTTAGCGTTTAATAGTTTCTATCCGTGGATTGTGCTGTTTCGTCAGCGCTGCTGTAACATCTTGTAACTGTTTTCCCTCTCCTTAATATAAAAAACACGCAATTCTCTTGTGTGTGCTTGAAAAAAAGGACAACAAACTATGCCTTCTAAACCCAGCCCAAGGGAATACCAAAAATGCTGCAGAGTATTGGTTTTAGGCCCCAATAACACTTTCCTATATGATAATTTTGTCATTGAACATTTGCTTGTCTCTAAGCAACTTCTTTTTTTATTCATTTTGATGACAAGTATTTTCGGATGGAGGAGTACGAATTGCCTGGTGAAGTTCTACCAAGAAAAATTTGTACGGACACACTACCGGAACCGGAGGTCCAATGCGACTTTGAAACCTCCAGGACCAGGACTCCTAGAACACCAGGAACAAGGCAGCAGCACGACCAGGCCATCCTGTCTGTCACAGTGAGATCCAAGCGGAACATATATATAAATTCAAAAAATCTGCCACTTTAGTTACGGAATGAATACAATGCAACTCGAAATCACCCTTGTACTTCTTCGCCCTTTTCATATGTGCCCGAATAGTGCTGCTGGTTCTGTTTTGATACTGAGTAACAACTGACTATGTCAGATACGGAGTACTACAAAGCAAAGAATGTATACTTCAAACTATCCATTGGATGTTTTTTTATACAACAATACAACACGCAAAATCTGCCCCTCTAAACAAGATCCAAAAATGGGACGACATAGATACTGTTTTTCCGCTTAACTAAGCAGAATATTCTGCACCGCGCCACGCCACGGCTAGATGCATATGCTTCTCCTTTCCTTGTTCCTGCTAGCAAGATTCGTTGCTCGGAGGAGCTTCTCTCCTGTTGCTGAGCCGTAGATCCAACTTTATGTTCATAGCCGCCAGCTCGGCCGCCAGATACCTGAAGACGTACGGCATCGCCACCGTCTCCATCCCTTTGTTTGTCTGGCAGGCCTGGCACGCAAAGTTCTTCGCGGGCCTCACCGTGTTGAGGCCCAGCATGTGGCGCTTGGATTTCTTCTGCGTGTCCGAATTTATTACCGTCGCCGACAGGAGACTCCCGCAAAGGGAGCACACGTCCGCCACGTGATAGTCCGAGCAGGTATGGAGCCTGTCGTGCAAGAGATATGAAGCGCCGTGAGCAAGGAGCGCGTCACGCTCCATCTCACCGAACCGAATCCCTCCGCCGTGTTTCCTTCCTCCTATTGGCTGTTTCGTTACTTGGTCTATACGACCTGTGGTGCGAACCTACAAAAAAATAGCACGTCAGTGACAGTCTACAAAAGGAATGGCAACGAAACCGTTATGAAGGTAAACACTTGTCAGGTTATGCTTGAGAACCATGTGTTATTTTCAGTATAAAACAGTTGCACACCTGAAATTTGTCTGAGACCATATGACGAAGGCGTTGGTAGTAAACAGGTCCAATGAAAATCTCAAATTGAAGCTCGGTGCCAAAAAGCCCACTGTACAGGACCTCGGTTCCATGATGATTAAATCCATAAGATGCTAGCATGGGACCTAGTTCATCCACAATAGAATCATATTTACAACGATTTTCACCGTCCTCTTTGACTGAGCTTGCAAAAGGTGTGGCATCAATGAACTTCCCATGTGCACTTCCAGCCTATGGAGAGACAAATGTCAGTCACTGAAGGTGCAAAGACGCATTCTCTACTAAAATAGTCAAGCTAACATGTTATCCATCATTATACGAAGTTTATTCTTAGACAAAAAGTAATCCCAGCATCAGATATGTACTTCTCTTAATAATCTATCAGAAATCAGAACAACGATTTTGTAGGACATGTGAATTTTCTTACTGGCAACGACGAAATTTATTTCGAAGTGTTTCAATGTGTCAAAGTAAGTAGGGGCATTTTCACAACAAAACAAGGGCCTGATTAGAAACAACCCATCACCCCAAATATTAATACGGTTATTTCTGCATTGATGCAATTTCGAGTTTGGTGGCACAGAAGCATTACTCTTCTTTAGGGAACTCCAAATAGATGAAAAGCTAAAGTTGCCACAAAGTGATAAAACACAAGGCCTGCAGGGATACATAATAATTCAAAGCACCAAACATGCCAAGCATTATCATTATAGAAGGTACATCAATACACCAAACTCATTCTATAGTTTTGTGCGTATCAGGAGGGGAATAATTTAGATATGAAAAGCAAAGCTTACGTGGCATCAGTTCTACTTGATTTTAGCAATTCATTTTCCCTATGGATTAACCCAGTTGTTATTTATTTAAACATGCAATACGATATTGGGTTATCTCAATCTAAGAACACAAAGCAAATATCACCTTTGCTGCTATGGACTCTATAAGCATTGCAATTGTCATTCTTGAAGGAAAAGCATGAGGATTAATGATGAGATCTGGTCTCATGCCGGTATTTGCAGAGAACGGCATATCAATGTCAGGCCACAACTGTGAACAAACTCCCTTTTGCCCATGTCTACTGCTGAACTTGTCACCAATTATAGGATTCCTCTTGCGACGCAGACGAATATTTACCTGATAAACACATAAAGGAGAAAAGCACGCGAGATAAGAAAAAACAACTCTGAACACTTCTCAGAAACTATTTTCATGTAAGCATTTGAGAAATTCAATGTACAAAATACTACTCCCTCCGATCCATAATAAGTGTCGCAATTTTGAACTAAGGTTGAACTAACCTTAGTTCAAAACTGCGACGCTTGTTTTGGATCAGAGGGAGTACTGAAGTTCATTGGTTCATAAGAAGTCATAGGTTTTAAGTGGTCTGGAGAAATTAAGAGTTTTTCCTCTTGTAGCATTTAAGCATACACAAAGTGCCACTGTCATACAAGCGTTTGAGAAATCCATTGGTTTACAAAATCTAATCCTAGAAATAATTTAAGCAACAGCTTTTTTAACTTGAGGTGGAGGTGCACTCACCTTCTGCAGGGAACCTTTTGAATTTGTTCCGTTGAGAGCAACATAGTCAATAACTGCTGGCTCTGTCCCCTTTAGTCTGACTGGCCTTATTGCACCGGTGAGTGTATTATAGATACTGTAGTACTGCTCATATGGAACTACTGTCTGTTCACAGAAAATACATCTCAGAGTAAGGACAATACCATAAGAAGAAACTTGACCACTTCTCCTTCCTCTTGAAACGGGAAAGACTTAATTCATACAAATAGATCATTACCTCTCCAACCCGAGGAAGGCCATCTGAATCAATTACATTGTTCGTGTCCCTCGAAAGAGGGCTTTTGGCAAAGATTTCTGGGACATTTTCTGTCCTTTTTGCTGACAAGTCAATGCACTCTGTCTGCAGGAAGAGTTCGCAGAAAAGTACTTACAAAATTTTGAGAAGTCAAGGCTCATACTTTCGAATTCTCCTACGATCTATTTGTATATGCAATTAAAATAGCATTAAATAATCTCAATGTAGCTCATCTAAATATAAATATACAACAAGATACACTGTGTATGCTAAGAAAACTACAATTGTTCTTAGTGAAAATAAGGTGTATACAACATGTACAATTTCAAGTTCTACACGTTTCACACTGAAAATAAGGTGGAATAAGAGTACAGCACTTATGTTCTAGTTTTTCAGAGTCTAGAAGATGAAATGAGAGTGGTAATTTTGTTCCACTTTCTTCAGAGTTTACTGTATGATGTCTAAAATTTGGAGTTCATTCTATGTTACTTCAAAGGAGACAAATCTGATAAATTACCAGAGAAAAAAGGAAAACCAAAGGACAAACGCTACTATTCACAGCAAACTGATCGTTTGTGATTCTTCAAACACATGACGAATCTGAGGTTGTAATTATAGAAGGGAGCCAGACAAACATTCCACAGAGAAAATCAGAATTTTTCTTATGTATATAGCGGCACAACTAAAGTAGACTTTGTTAGTGGACTACTCATATGTTGCCAGAGAGAACCATTGACTGGTCATAGAAAAAAAAAGACTACATCCCATACATTGCGAAAGGTGGGGAAAGCAAAAACTGCCTACAGCTGTTTAGGCTCTATAAAGCATGCTTTGAGACTCCATAGATATTGTATGAAAGAAAAGGTTCTAAACTAGACAGCACGAATTTATGCATGACTAGTGAAGTTCTTGTAGATAAAAGAACAGCTCACAGCCTCACAGGCCATAATTACCTGGAAGATATCTCCACGGAACATCCCACGGTCAACGGCTGATTTATTTAAAATCATGGCATCCTCCATGTCATAACTAGATTACAAGAACAATTTATCATGTCCAGAAAATTTTCACAAATAATCATACTGCCGTAGCATGATAGAAGGCTTACCCTGTATATGATAGCACCGCAACAATGGCATTTGTTCCTGATGGAAATTCATCCATATGATATTTTTTATATGTAGCTGTTCGAACAATTGGTGACTGAGGAGTCTGCAAGCCAAGAAAGATGGTTTATAAGGAGACAATAGTTTACAACAAGTGGTGTTAATTGTGTATGCAGGGAAGGGGCAGGGGAGCAGACGAAGTGTAAGCAAGAGAAAAATTAATAGAGTTACTCGGAAATCTATCCTATTGTAATAATAGAGATAGATAGATGACATCATATTGGTAGAGCGGCGCGTGAAGGCTGTGTGTGTTCATGCTTAATTTTCCTTTTTTAGCTCTTTCATGGCAAATTCTCAATCACAAAGAGATGAACCTTCTGTCATCCATGGAAAATATTAACCCTTCAACTTGGTCTCAAGAAATCCCGACAAAACTTAATTCTGTATTTGAACAACGAGCCACTTGAGGAGCTCCGAAGTCTGAGTGATTTTTACTCTACCTACTTTTACCAACTATTTCATACTTCCTCCGTTCCCAAATATTTGTCTTTCTAGACATTTCAAATGGTAACAATATACGGATGTATGTAGACATATTTTAGAGTGTAGATTCACTCATTTTGCTTCATATGTAGTACAACAACAACAACAAAGCCTTTAGTCCCAAACAAGTTGGGGTAGGCTAGAGGTGAAACCCATAAGATCTCGCAACCAACTTTGCTTCATATGTAGTCATTTGTTGAAATCTCTAGAAAGACAAATATTTGGGAACAGAGGGAGTATATTTTAAGAAAACTATTGAAGGCTTTAGAAAGGCACTGGATCACCAAATTCTGCTGGGGCCTGGATGAGATACAGTTGGTGCGGATACATGACCAAATATTACGTTATGCACTAGAGTAATAAACAGCCAAATTATAGCTCTACCTAGTGACATCTGATAACTGTCTGCTACAAATTCACAAAACCCAGGCTTTAGATGTATGCTCATAGGCAGTTCAAATTATCAATTCCTTAAGAAACATATAAAGCTGATTAAGCAAGTATAATACATGTATAAAATTTAAACAAAGACAACTCATGAATGCACTGGTCATTTGAATATGAAACAGGCAAAACAAACCTGTAGATGGAATGCCTTGACATCTGTACGATATTTTAAAGCTTGGCCACAAAAACCCATAGTTTGCTTTGCCATCTACAGAGAATAGGCAGGAGGATTAGTCAGTCCAAAAGAGAAGAGCCTCGCCCTTATTTAATCATTATGCATGATCAATTGATCATCACATAGGCAATATAAGACTATTGACCTGGCATTGGTACATGTTCCGAGGACTTTGGTTGTGATCAGACCAAGGAGTCAGATTTGCAACTACACTGAGAATGGCAGTAGGGTGAATTTCTTCATGTGTCGCAGGAAACTCCTTTTTTCTCCCACCGTCCCCACCATCAGGACATCGTATCTCCATAAATGCCTAAAATACAATTAAAAATCAGTTCTCATAATATTAGTGGCAAGTGAACTGATATGAGATTGAAAGAATTGATCAAAGGAGACCTGTTCAAATGGTCCAATAAGCTCAATACGTGGCTCTCCATCAGGTAGGCTAACCAGATTTTTCACTGGTCGAACAAATCTTGCAGGACTTGTAAAAAGATAGAGCCCAGGATAAGCCCCACCAAGACTTAAGGGAACATAGCCCACTTCTAAATCCTCCGGAGTCTAATGCAGAATTTGGAACATGATCCTCTGAGTTAGTGCTTTACAACAAAATATGTCACTCACATGAAAAAACAAAAAAACTACAAATATGTAAGAGAACAAACCGCTGGGTGTGCCAGTAGCTTTAATCTTCGAAGATAGTTAACTACTTCCTCAATCTTAGCAGAAGCAATAGAACCGACAATGCATCCATCCAAATGGACATGTAGGATCTCCGGGGGACCAGTATGCTCCATCTTCGGCAACAACGGGATCATTCCACCACGAACCAATTCAACTAAAAGCTTATCCTTTATTTTCTGAAAATCTTTAATTGCCCCTTCTGAGTTGTAGCAGGATGAAATACCTGGAAGTACCAACGATTAACTAATGGTAAAAAGTATAATACGCTGACATTCTTAGCAGCACTACTCCCAATCCCAAGAAGCTTTGCACACGCATGCATCATGTTGGCAAAGACAACAGAGAAGATGCAAAATTCAATCCAAAAGAATGACAACTTGTGAATATCTTACGGCATATGGAAGTCATATGGTTCAGTAAGCCACAAGGCTCTCCATCCGGTGTATGAACTGGACACAGGAAACCCCAGGACCTACATAGAAATTCTCAGAACAAGCAATGTTGGATGCAAGAAAACAATAATATAATAACGCGTGAGGATCACATACTCTGGAAGTAACTTTCTAACAGTTGTTGTACGCATTTTAGCAAAAGAAGAACCCCTATGAACAGAACGAAAATGTGAGATATAGCGATGAAAGTTGAGTCGCTCAGCTTGAATGGTCATCCCTTCTCTCTGAAATTTAACAAAGAAATGCATATTATTTCTCAAAGTGGCATGGAATAAACATATAAACACTGACAACATAAGAACAGAAGCGGCTTGGAAAAGATCGATGCCGTCAGCATTGACATCAAAATTCCAACAGAAAAATGGATCAGAATTCATAATCTTTGTCAAGTACCGTCTTTCTCATAATCAGAAGAAAAGGAATCAATTGCGTCAATAAAATTCCAGGGAAATGATGTCTTACAAGCTAAAACTATTATGTGTCCTATAATAAATGAAGTAAATGAAGTAGGCGCTGCGTTTTCTTTTTAAGCAAAGAAGTAGGCATCCCAAGGGGCACACCTGTGGAAGATCCAACATTGATTGTGAATTCGCTCTGCCAACCTTTATCAAGGTCTCAATAGCTCTGCCTACAGATGTTGTATATTTACTAAGAAATTTCCTAATCTCCAGTGCTGCACAAATCAACACATACGATTAGTGAAACATAAAACATGCCAATGTACTGAAAAAATAACTCAGCTAACAAAATCCAACAACCACATCTCAACCTAAAAACTGGTGCAAAAGGGCCATTAAATGGTGAGTAAATGTAAATATACTAGAGAAATGAACACCAATTGACCCAAATCTGGCCAATTTAGACTGCTTTATTGAGCTAGTTTTTTGTTTGCTGAGTGCAATCATGCTACTTCATTATTCGGTGTTCAGCTTGTCTGGCTTGTGGTATTATCTAACTGGTCAGAATAACCAAAACATACAACAGTGTTCATCTCCTTTAAGCCCTAGGATCCAAATCCAAAGTACATCACCATGTCGGCACACATCCTTAACAATATTTTATAAGCTGGGGCCATTTCACAATTTTAGTGCATGCATTAGTGATTTATAAATTGCGATCTGTCCTAATTAAAAAATGCCCCGCCTACACTCACATCCAGATTCCCCGGCCTTCCAAAATAGGACTTCTCGATACCACTGAAAAGGTACATGATAAAATTGTCGATTTGGTCTATAAAGCAGCTACCAATTGACTAAAAGGAAGATTCTCTTCTCCATACCAATCATATTTCAACAGAAGGGATAAAAGAGTGAAGACAGAATTCACATGCTTGTGTTACCCTGAAGTTATCTCCATGGCATTTTATATACTCACGAGAAATAGTATTAGATTATCTCTCAATAACTTGAAGCTAACTAGAGATCCTCATTACAGAGTTCAAGCAAGCATCACCATGAGATCTTGAACTGAATATACTTAAACAATTCAAGGATATGCAACACACCCTCCATTCCAACATATAAGGTGTAATTAGTTTTTTCAAAAGTCAAACATGTGCATGTTTGACCAAGTTTCTAGAAAAATATATCAATATCTACAATACCAAATTTATATCATTTGATCCATCATGTAAAGTATCTTCGTAGTTTATCTATTAGTTGCAGATGTCGATGTTTTATTCTCTAATCTTTGTCAAACATACAAATGTTTGACTTGCACAAAAATTGATACACCTTATATTCTTTAATGGAGGGAGTATTATTTATAGCTGTGAGTGCAAATTCCAGTTGCTATCCCAGCCCTCTGAAATGGTTATTTTCGTGGTCCGGTTAAACATTATTCTAGATATTGGTCAATGAATTGTGTGGTTTCACCTCAGAGCACAACTCCAGAGAATTAGGATACTTGCAGCAGATCACACTTCCCTTAAGAGAGCTAGTTGGGCGAGTGTGTCAGGCAAGGTGTGCTTGTTATTGCATGATCATTAATGCATCAGTAGAAAATTCATTGTACTCCTCTGAAAAAGAACCGAAAGAAGAATCTCGGAAATGAACCAAACTAAATTAAGTGCACACAACACATGCTTCATATTGTAACCAGTAAATAAAATAAATTTATAATTCAAAAAATGTTTCATATATCAACCTATATATTATCACGACAGGATCTTGATATTCCAAGAGATCAAAATAACTATGGTACACTTCTACACAGATCCAAGTGTTATGGAACAATACGATCAGCAATTAGATCCTCATGTGGAAAAAAATTGCAGGCATATACACATAAACTAATGCTTTTTGGTATAAAACTTGAGTAGAATAAACATACAGTTATTGAGTTGAAAGCTTTTATTCTTCGTAATCTCTTCCATAATTAAACGCTTAGACTTTTGCAACCAATCTTGAATCCTATCCTGCAGATATAAAAGAAAACTTCAAGAAATATGGGAGATAGAAGAATCAAAAATTGCCCCAAGGAATTAATGGCACTAACATCAACATAAGACACACCAAAACAACAACATAAATCATGCGTAACACGTTTGTGTTGTATAAAAGTGTTGTTATGGGCATGTGAGACGCAAGTATGGACCTCTAAACTCTGGTAAATATGGTTTTGCTCCTCCTCTTAATGAAGGATGTGCAAAATATGCTTGTTTGCACCTTCTGAGAAAAAAATTCCAGTCTATTTTCTCAATATTGTATTTATATAAGGAGCGATGTTGAAATAAACTCAACATCACGGTAGACAAATAAAATACCATTGCAAATGTGGAGTGACGAAGAAGAATAAAATAGGAATTTAGAACATCGTAACGGTGCACTGTTATACTCCCTCTGTCCCATAATATAAGAGCGTTTTTTACACTAGTGTAGTGTCCGAAAGGCTCTTATATTATGGGACGGAGGGAGTAGTTCTATAGAACCGCTTTTCCAAAAGAAATAAACAAGGGAAGCTCCGTAACCTTAAGAAAAACTGTGATCAGGTGCCCAGGCAAGAGTGCTTCTTGGAATTGAAGTGCGTCAGGATTATCAGGTGACGTAGTTTGATCAACAAGAGCATAAAGTTTCTGCAGCATAAATCTAATGCAAGAAAAAGAAAGAAACACACGTGGTTAAAAGTAATCGAAAGGACAGAAATTTCATGATATGGTAACAAAAAAATTAACTCACATTAAAAGATTAAACTTTGCGTGGTTGTCATTTTGCAGGTGCACGAGAATATAGTCCTTGATAACCGCCTCAGCAACCTAAACAGTGTGGAATGGCCAAAGTGAAGAAAGATCCAAATATTAACACATGCAAACAAAAACAAAGAAAACACTCACGGTTTCATAATCATCTTTTTCAAAACCTTCCATTGCAGACCGAAAGTACTTGCCTGCATTTGAGAGATCATTAACGATGTCAACAAATAAGAGGGCTTGAAGATACTATAATGCAAAATAAATATATCAAACTACCAAAAAGTACCAATATGCACTAAGCATTGCGTGCGCGTGAAAAGGGACAGAGCTCTGACTTCGTCAAGAATTATTTGTGTCCTTTCACCAATTAGCTGAGTGCTGACAACTCCCTTTCCTCTTTCACGTTTATCACTGTAGCAGCATGTCAGGCTTGCAAATATTTCCCGGTCACTTGTATCAATAAGGGCCTGCATTGGTAGATCCAAAATCCAGTAAAGGCAGTGTACTTGGAACCAATGGTAAGGATACTGAGAACGTACCCTGGATATATTATCTATAAGATAAAAGCATGATCATTTGATAACCCAGTAAAAAGCTAAATACTAATACAAAAGGGGCACAGTACCTATTTAAACCAAAGGATACTTAGCTTTGCAAAAGATGAGGATGGAACTATTAAAATAAGCTGAATAGTGACTTTACAGCATAGAATTAGTTCATGATGTTAAGAATCATTAATAGAACACAGCTTAACAAACTGGAACACAGCAAATGTCCAACATTCTAAGTACTTTCAGGACTCCTTTGATTGAAAGGATTTTCATAGGAATTTTGGAGGATTAGAATCCTTAGGAATTTTTCCTATGTTGGTTGTTTGATTCATAGGATTGAATCCTATAGGAGTTTTTCCTAAGGATTTCTTTGTACTACTTCCCATAGGATTTCTATAGTACCCACTCAAACCTCTTCGAAAGAATCCTTTGTTTTAACTATGATGCAATCAAACAACCCAAAATCCTGTAGGATTGAGATGACCACGCCATTCCAATCATATGTTTTTTCTATTTCCGTGTTTCTAGAATCCTGCGAATCAAAGAGGCCCTCAACGTAATACAATGCCTGTCCCGGGGATCTACGATGAAGAAATGGAGATGAAAGTAAACAGATGTTGTTTTTACTCACATAAACCATGGCACTGTACACAAAATGAACGTTGATGGATTATAATTCTAGTTATGAAATGGTAAGCATCAGCAAATGATGATAGTATTCTACCTTGAGAACAATCCCAACTGGAAGGAGAATTTCTCTGCCTGCAAACCTATTTTGACCACAAATTCAAAAAGGTCAATTTGGGGGAAAAACCTTCCTCCTCTTCGACTCGCTATGTACCAACACAAACTTACCAAAACCCTAGCCTTGCACTTCCATTTTGTAGGTAATACAACTTTACAGTCACACTGGACTGGTCGTGATGAACACATCTGTTGGAGGGAAAATAAATGGCAATATCAAGTAACACAGTAAAAGCATACAGAAGAAACTTGATGCTTAATATAGACACCTCATCCATCCGAGGTTCCTGCTTAATATACAGAAAACCAGACAAAAGATCTTTTTATCTCTTCAGTGTCCAATTTTTTTAAGAAGTGCCCAACCCTGGTTAAAACGAGGTTTTAGAAAAACAAAGATATGTAAGAGAAGGTGGAGGGACTTTAAGTCAGTAAAACCAAGGCCCTGTCCAGTATTTTGTCCCCACCATCCCATTAGCGCTTACTAGTGCTTGTGTACAAGAGACGCTGAAACAAAACTTGGTGACAACTTTCCAGCAAACTTTCCGAGTTCTAAACCATACCATCTCAATGGTGGAAACTATGAACAAAGTTATTGTATAGTGGTATCTCACAGTGAATCCATACATTTCTGCTGCCACATGTCAGCTTAAGGTGATGCTCATCCTATAATCCCTAATTCAAATGACAGCTTGAAACTTTAAAGTTATAAAGTATAAAGCATCTCAAAAAAGAACAGGGTGCAGGTTTTGCATCCAGCTGGTCTGGACACAAAAAGGTAGATTTTGAAGAAAATATCAGGCAGAAATCATGTCCATTTCCCATTAAGTGGCAAACAACCGAAGATACCATGGTCTCAAGTTGATAACATCACCCCTATTTCTTTCCAGTGCAGTGATGGACTCCCAAACTATAATGTGATCCAGATATAAGAGATGTCAAGCTGTTTCCAATCATTATCCAGTTCTGTGTGCAATATACAGTTATATTGTAGTAATGGACAGCTTATTTGTATTTTAATGCTTTAAAGTTAGTCTGCCGTGACCATCTAGTATAAGCAGAAAGTATATAAGCAGTTGGAAACTTAAAGAAGCAAGCAGACAATACCTCATCACCACTGCTTTGTCAGTGTATCCCGCACCACGTTTAATAAAAGCACCACGGACCATGCCCATAGGCTGAAAATTGACATAGCAAATTCCTCATCAGAAATGATGTTGTCTACTTTTTTTTATCTAACAAATAGTAGCCTACTGATATAAAGCTCCAAGCAATGGTGTGCCTGCCTTACATAATTACGCTTCTGTAAAATAAGAATTCGGATAAGTCTCTCCAAGCCACCACTTATAAAGTACCTAAAAGAAAATAGAACATGCATCAGAATAGTGAAATAATAAAAAGAGGGAACAATATGAACAGCATAATTCAGGACCAACAAAGAAGTATGAATAGTTTGACACTGTACTAAATACCGAAATCATTTTTATTTACCACAAGTACGATGCTATTAGAAAAAATTATAAGCCTTGGAACGGTGCAAAGATGAGAACACAACTTCAACAAAGTTGAAGAGTTCCATTTGGTAGTGCAGTTGCCTGCCCCAGAGAAGAAGTATAAAACACACTAGTGCATGCAGTCCGTACAATATCTTATTATTTGATTTTCAAACAAGCCAAAGATGACAGGTAGAGGAAGGAGTTGACAACACAGAAAAGAGAATGTAAACTGAAAGGGGAAAGTAAATGAACATGCAAGTACATAACAAACTCACCCGCCCATTTCTGTGGCCTCTTCACCGTGGTAGATCAATTTACGTGGATCAGCGCCTCTTAGGTGGCAAAGTTTTGACTGGAATAGCAAGAGCATAAAGTTCAGGGAAAAGAATCAATGAATGCACACAGAGGTTGAAACAAAATAATTTAGCACCCATAAATAAATAGTTAAAAAGATATTAAGCAACAACAACAGTTCTTTACACTGGCATAAAGAAGTAGTATATATACTACCTACATAAACCTTATACACTCCCAAACTACAGCTACATACTCCCTTTACACTAGATATTTGTGCACGATACGTGGGTGTAATTACACCAGTTGTAAGACAAATAACTCCTAATTTTATACTATTGTACAGTATGCTATTTTTCATCTGTCTGAAGAATAAGATAAATGCATAACAGTTGTCACAAGAACCCACAACAACAAAGCCTTTTAGTCACAAACAAGTAGGGGTAGGCTATAGTTGAAAGCCATAACATCTCGAAACCTAGTCAAGGTTCTGGCACGTGGATGATCAGAGCTTACTTCAAATGAGACAACATAACAAACTTCACGGCATAACGTGGACATTTTAATCACTTGCGACCAACTGAGCTTATAATATAGTAATGGCTATTTTGAGGCGTATTTAAGGCCAAATGTTGGGAGGAACTCCTGACTTGCTAGTTCGGTTTGCAACTGTTGAACTTATGTGGGACCATATGTGGGATCATAGAAGGCCAAGCTCAAAAAGACACACAATGCACACTGATATGTTGACCGCAGTACGATAGACGAAGTAGACCATAGAAGGCCAAGCTCAAAAAGACACACAATGCATACTGACATGTTGACCGCAGTACAATAGACGAAGTACCAAAGCAACTTGGGTTACTTGTCTTTCAAACTTGCAAATTATAGGTTCCTAACATAACATCTACTCCCTCCATTCCAATGAATAAGGCATGCATGCATTTCAAAATTGAACTTTCACCATAAATTAGACCAGCCAGATGTGGGTTATATGTGACCAAATTTGTACCGTTGAATTCATATTCGAAAGAAGTTCTCAAGGTATGATCTTCAAGTCACAAAATATATATTGTTGGTCTAATTTATGGTCAAAGTTTGATTTAAGAATGTGTGCGCGCTTTATTCATTGGAATGGAGGGAGTACCAAGAGCAAAAGAAATTACTTCAGCACATGAATCAAAAAGTGAAATTAGAAGAGTAGTCAAGAATAGGTAACAACCATCAACATAATCGGCAAATGACCAAAATTGAAGGTTTGTCTGATTGGCGCCCCATCATTAAATTGGAAGACAGCCTCCACTTTGAATTCGCCACTATATGAAATTCTACCTTGCCTGCACTGCTCCGACAAAATGAAAATGGGAAAAATGAGTCAGACCTACAAACACCAGTATACATTTACAAAGTAAACTCCAATAACATAGCAAATCAGTACGGACTATGATATATTCATATGTGTCAATGCTTAAGATAAAAATGGATAAAATATTGCGAGGAAAGGAAATATATAAACCTCTTGCGGGTAGAGCGGTTGTTCCAACCGACCATCCTTCATCGGTGGGAGCACATGACCCTTCTCTAAGGACAGTACAGACAATTGTTAAGGAGAAGACACAAGGAGAGCATTAACCATGCTGTTTTATGCATCATTCACTGTAATATCCAAGTATCCATTAATTTAGCATGCCTTATAAACTGTACTGGAAATTAATTGGTTTCATGGTAATTAAGTATCCGCGTCCAAAGAAGCAATAGACGAAAGCTTAATGTGTACTTTAGTAGTTCTGAGTTGGCACCAAGTACTATTTAGAACGACTCTCCGAGTTCTTATCCTAAAGCTCCCTCCGTCCGAAAAAACTTGTCCCTCAAATGGATGTATCTAGCACAAAGTTAGTGCGAGATACATCCATTTGAGGAACAAGCTTGGGACAAACTTTTTCGGACGGAGGAAGTATTAACTTAGCTACAGTCCACTGGGGTGGGTAACAAATGCAAATCCACATAAAAAAAGGGGGCCTGCGGCCAGAAATACTGGTGTCGTGCTCCAGAAAATCTACCACTATGTCTTTTTGTTCACTTCCTGCTCTGAATACAGATGAAAGTGACTGTGTCCTGCAACAGCTGCTAACCAGGCAAGCAACGGGAAATTGGACACTGATAGCGGGTACTACTTGCTCCAAGTCGCGATTGCTAAAATCCTATAGCTAACATAGCAAGTGCAATGACGAACAAAGCATAAATCCGTAAAATAAACATTTTTCTGGGCGAGTGAAAACAAAACGAAGTGAAGCACAAAGGATATTTCTGAGGGTAGCGTTGGAGGAGGGGTCGGTGATCTCCATGGGGCGGATGGAGAGGAGCATCTTGTCGAGCCCCTCGTCGAGGAAGTAGTCGAACGACTCGATGTGCGGCCGGTACAGCTCCCGCAGCGTCGCGTAGTCCTCCTCCTTACCCGCCGCCGCCGCCGCGGCGGCGGACGATTTCCCGGCCGCCGTCTGCATGCCCGTAGGAGGGATACGGTGCGCTGGGGTATGGCACGAAGAAGTAGGGCTACGACGAGTGGCGGCGGCGTTCGGCTTTCGGCGGGAAGGGTAAAACCCTAGAGAGGGAGGGGAGAGGGGAGGAGGCGGCGGGCGCGTGGGGGTTTAAGGCTGCAGAGAAGAAGACCCACGAGTCCACCGGCGCGTATTGGTTTTTCATAAAACCGGGCCCAATCTAATCTAAGCTGCAGAACACACACCGCTTTTTTTTATCCAAAATGATAAATGCCCCACGTTTGGCACTTATCAATTTGGTCCAAACGCGAATCAACTTGTGGTTGAGTTGGTTAGGTGTACAGTGGTATCCCTAACCCATCAGGGTTCAAATCCTGATGCTCGCATTATTTCTGGATTTATTTTAGGATTTCCGGCGATACGCTTTCAGTGGGAGGAGACGCTCCCGTCGACGAGAGGCGCATGATCTCTCGGAGGTGCTCATAGGGGTAGGGTGTGTGTGTGCGTTCATAGGGGTGAGTGTATGCGCGTGTATATGAGCGCTTGTGTCTGTACCGATGCTCAAAAAATTTGGTCCAAACGCAGTTATTTACGTTTATTTTGCGTGCACGAATCTTGCAACTATTTCCTGAGTTAAGCGTCGCATCATCATGCTCGCACGATCGCCACCTCGCGGTTATTTCAACACGAATATGTTTTAATCATCCAATTGCCTTCACTTCTCATCCACCCCGCATTCTACTTCATTTTCCCCATCTTTGTGGCAGTTGGGGCGACGCAGAGGCGATTCCATGGCGACTCTCCGGCGAAACCGCGTCAGAAGTGTCACGTAGGCCGGCTCCTGTCATCGGGAGTCCATGCAGCCGCTGCATTGCCGGGAAACTTTGAAGCCGCGCATATGTTTTAATCATATGCGCCACCTCGCGGTTATTTCAACACGAATATGTTTTAATCATCCAGTTGCCTTCACTTCTCATCCACCCCGCATTCTACTTCATTTTTCCCATCTTTGTGGCAGTTGGGGCGACGCAGAGGCGATTCCATGGCGACTCTCCGGCGAAACCGCGTCAGAAGTGTCACGTAGGCCGGCTCCCGTCGTCGGGAGTCCATGCAGCCGCTGCATCGCCGGGAAACTTTGAAGCCGCGCAAGGTAACCGTGAACCCCTCGATGCTTCCCCATTTCTTCTTTGTGCTCCGGTGGCAGTTTCATGGCGAATCCGTGGTGCAATGGTACGGGATCTCGTTTCCCGTCACCGGGGAGTCGCTGCCGCATAGATAGGTTCGTCACGGAGTTGGCATTCCACCCGCGGAAAGCTCCACCCGCAGTGTCGCGCGAACACTCACTTTCTCCATATTGCTCCTTTGTTTTTCCGTGTTGGTTCCTTGACGAATCCACGACAGAATGGTACGGGCAGCCGGTTACGGTCGCCGGGGGGGGCAGTCCCTGCAGTGTAGCTAGCCTAGCCTCATCGTTGAAGTTTATGACAGTGTAAATCTACAGACACAGCGCATGCTTTGTTCAGTTTGTATGAGCCCTATATTTAAATTGCTTTTTTTGGTGCAAACATTCGATTGAGATTCCATAGAAAACTGTTTTTTATCGTCACAATTGGTACAAGAACATGGCATTTTTCTTTTAATCACATCCCATCTAATTGTCATGTTACTAAATGCAAACATGGCGACTTCCTCTGAATTGGTACCTGAACACTTTGTCATGTTGCTTAGGTAGAACATGGCAACTTCCTCCTAACCACAACCACTTACTTGTCATGTTTCTGTAGAAAAATATGACAACTATCTTTGTGCCAGAACCTGGAACATATACTCATTGCCATACTTCTGATTGAAAACATGGCAACTTTGTCTAAACCACATAACCATCACTAGCCATGCTACTGAATATAATCATGGCATCTTTCTCTATTTTTCCAACACTTGACATGTTGTTTTCAACTAAATTACCATGTTATTTACTAGTCTTGGGCATGCCACATTACCTGCATTTTTGTTGTAATTTAGAGATTCCTTGCAATTTTTGTATAAGAACATGGCAACTTTTGCTCAACTACAACTCATCAGTTTGACTTCTTACTCACTACACACATGGCAACTCTCCCTGTGCCATAAGCTGAACACTTGTCGTACTCCTTTCATAAGAACATGGCAAATTTTTTAAACTGCAACCGATCATTTTTTTCATACTACTGAATAATAAACATGGCAACTTTCTCTGGACCAGGATCCATCAACTACCATGCCACTGAATATGAACATGGCAACTTTGGCAACTCTCCATGTGCCATAACCTAAACACTTGTCGTAGTCCTACACTAAGAACATGGCAACTTCCTATGGACCATAATCCATCAAATGTCATGCCAGTGAACATAAACATGGGTACTGTAGCTGATTTTTAATTTTTGTCATGTTGTTTCTCAACAAAATTGCCATGTTATTTAGTCATATTGGGCATGCCACATTTCCTGCTATTATGATGGGTTATTTAGTGTGAATGTCCAAGTTTCGGTGGCTTTCATGATGTCAACGTGTAAATAGATCCGAGGGTCCCCATGGTTGTTTTGCAATGTCAGTGTACACGATCACAACAACTGTTTTTTTTCATCACAATGTGTGTATGACGAACACGACAACTTCCTCTTAACAACCCAATACTTGCCATGTGTGTACTCTCCGCTTCAGCCCAAGCTTACCGGCGACGGGCCTCGCTCTGCTTGCTCGTCAGAAGTTAGTCTTTCTCTTTATACTTGAATATGTTTTATCTGCTTGCTCGCGGTTATTTCAACACGAATATGTTTTAATCATCCAATTGCCTTCACTTCTCATCCACCCCGCATTCTACTTCATTTTCCCCATCTTTGTGGCAGTTGGGGCGACGCAGAGGCGATTCCATGGCGACTCTCCGGCGAAACCGCGTCAGAAGTGTCACGTAGGCCGGCTCCCGTCATCGGGAGTCCATGCAGCCGCTGCATTGCCGGGAAACTTTGAAGCCGCGCATATGTTTTAATCATATGCGCCACCTCGCGGTTATTTCAACACGAATATGTTTTAATCATCCAGTTGCCTTCACTTCTCATCCACCCCGCATTCTACTTCATTTTTCCCATCTTTGTGGCAGTTGGGGCGACGCAGAGGCGATTCCATGGCGACTCTCCGGCGAAACCGCGTCAGAAGTGTCACGTAGGCCGGCTCCCGTCGTCGGGAGTCCATGCAGCCGCTGCATCGCCGGGAAACTTTGAAGCCGCGCAAGGTAACCGTGAACCCCTCGATGCTTCCCCATTTCTTCTTTGTGCTCCGGTGGCAGTTTCATGGCGAATCCGTGGTGCAATGGTACGGGATCTCGTTTCCCGTCACCGGGGAGTCGCTGCCGCATAGATAGGTTCGTCACGGAGTTGGCATTCCACCCGCGGAAAGCTCCACCCGCAGTGTCGCGCGAACACTCACTTTCTCCATATTGCTCCTTTGTTTTTCCGTGTTGGTTCCTTGACGAATCCACGACAGAATGGTACGGGCAGCCGGTTACGGTCGCCGGGGGGGGGCAGTCCCTGCAGTGTAGCTAGCCTAGCCTCATCGTTGAAGTTTATGACAGTGTAAATCTACAGACACAGCGCATGCTTTGTTCAGTTTGTATGAGCCCTATATTTAAATTGCTTTTTTTGGTGCAAACATTCGATTGAGATTCCATAGAAAACTGTTTTTTATCGTCACAATTGGTACAAGAACATGGCATTTTTCTTTTAATCACATCCCATCTAATTGTCATGTTACTAAATGCAAACATGGCGACTTCCTCTGAATTGGTACCTGAACACTTTGTCATGTTGCTTAGGTAGAACATGGCAACTTCCTCCTAACCACAACCACTTACTTGTCATGTTTCTGTAGAAAAATATGACAACTATCTTTGTGCCAGAACCTGGAACATATACTCATTGCCATACTTCTGATTGAAAACATGGCAACTTTGTCTAAACCACATAACCATCACTAGCCATGCTACTGAATATAATCATGGCATCTTTCTCTATTTTTCCAACACTTGACATGTTGTTTTCAACTAAATTACCATGTTATTTACTAGTCTTGGGCATGCCACATTACCTGCATTTTTGTTGTAATTTAGAGATTCCTTGCAATTTTTGTATAAGAACATGGCAACTTTTGCTCAACTACAACTCATCAGTTTGACTTCTTACTCACTACACACATGGCAACTCTCCCTGTGCCATAAGCTGAACACTTGTCGTACTCCTTTCATAAGAACATGGCAAATTTTTTAAACTGCAACCGATCATTTTTTTCATACTACTGAATAATAAACATGGCAACTTTCTCTGGACCAGGATCCATCAACTACCATGCCACTGAATATGAACATGGCAACTTTGGCAACTCTCCATGTGCCATAACCTAAACACTTGTCGTAGTCCTACACTAAGAACATGGCAACTTCCTATGGACCATAATCCATCAAATGTCATGCCAGTGAACATAAACATGGGTACTGTAGCTGATTTTTAATTTTTGTCATGTTGTTTCTCAACAAAATTGCCATGTTATTTAGTCATATTGGGCATGCCACATTTCCTGCTATTATGATGGGTTATTTAGTGTGAATGTCCAAGTTTCGGTGGCTTTCATGATGTCAACGTGTAAATAGATCCGAGGGTCCCCATGGTTGTTTTGCAATGTCAGTGTACACGATCACAACAACTGTTTTTTTTCATCACAATGTGTGTATGACGAACACGACAACTTCCTCTTAACAACCCAATACTTGCCATGTGTGTACTCTCCGCTTCAGCCCAAGCTTACCGGCGACGGGCCTCGCTCTGCTTGCTCGTCAGAAGTTAGTCTTTCTCTTTATACTTGAATTTGGAGCATAACATAACAATACTACTAAAAAAACCATGGCAACTTTCTCTAAACCACGGTCCATCACTTACCATGGTACTGCATAAATACATGGCATCTTTTCTCTGACTTTCAACATTTTCATGATGTTTTCAAACAAAGTTACCATGTTATTTAGTTATCATGGGCATGACACAGTACCTGCATTTCATTCAGCGGCCTTCTTCAATCTTTGCAATCCACGCTCCATCAGGTCCCCCCCTTACATCCTACTATTTTTTTGTGTTTATCACTCTGATTTTCTGTCATGCCTAATGATTAAGCAAGACATATGAACTACGTATTTATTCATTTGCATACTCAAAATTTTCCAATGGAGATGAAGTTGATATTGCAAAACGAGGAAGAACATGTAAATAGTTGCCATACTGGTGTACTTCTTGTGCAACGTAGTTGCACTGTTTGAACAGTTTTCTAACATTTTTTTCCTTTTCTCTTTTAGTGCATTTGTTCTTTTTTACAGCATCATGATTCGCAACCATCAGGAAGATGAAGATGATGACTTCATGCCGCTGCCACCAAATGATGCGGCTGGTTGCAAAAAAAGACAAGAAGGAGGTTTATTCTTGCTTTTCATCTCCCCTTTGACGGTTTGTGCCTTTATTATGGCAAAAAAAAATATCAAAGTGAACATGGCAACATTCAGTTATTGCACATGGCAATTACAACATATTGCATACGGTAACTACCTTTCCAGACTTCATGCTTTCTCTGCAGTAGCTGCCACATGGCAAGTTTAGCACATTGCACCTGGTTACCACAGTTTACTTCATATGGCAATACCAGCACACGAAACATGTCAACCTCAGCACCCTAATTTTAAAAAAAAACCATATACATTATATATTCCAAGTGGAACAAAGATTCTATTTATTTTTTCAGATGCACATTTGACAAGTTTTAAGTTTTTCTTTCTTATTACCTTCATTTTTTATTCTTGTTGAATTGTTTCCAGAAGAAGAAACCACGCAAGAACGATTGACTGAACTGAACAAGGGATTCAGTTCTGACTAGAAGGCAGTTGTTGCCGAGATGGGGATGCAGGCATTGATGGATGCCCGATGCACAAACTTAGTGAATACTATGTGCGATTGGCTCGGGAGATTTATGACCCTGCTTCTAGGGAATTTGTCATTCCGGGACATGGAAGGCTCCTTTTGAACGAGTACTCTATTTTCACCACCTTGGGTGTCCCCCATGGAGGAATGGAAGTCCCTTACCAGGTGGACAGCAAAGCTGAGGAAGATTTGTTCCCTCGATTGTTTCCCAGCGAGCAATCCATGTCTGCCATGACTGCCCTTGTGAATTCGTTGGCTGCTATGAAAATCCACGGCAATGTCTTCAAGATGAAGCTCCTCACGTACCTGATCTCGTCCGTCTTTGCGCCTACCATGTCCCTTCGCCCAAGCAACATATGCTTACCTATCCTGGTACATTTTCATCACTTTTTGTTTTGCTTTCTTCTTTCTGTTGTCTCGTACTAACATGCTTTTTCAATTTGTTTTTTAACCGTGCATGCTGTCCTTTTTGAATTTGCAGGACAAGCTGAAAGATGTTTAAAACATGAATTGGTATAATTTTATTGATGACTTCCTTCATGATGCCTTTGCCAAAAAGATGTACTACAAGGGTTGTTGCCTTCTCCTAATGGTCAGTGTTTTCTGAAATGTTTACACATGGCATTTTTTTTCACAATCTAGCAAATCCCACATGGCTAATCTAGCGGATACCACATGACAAATCTAGTGGATCAGACGTGGCAACTATAGTAGTGTATATATGGCAAATACAGTAGCTCAGACATGGCATTTTTAGTCATGTCCACATGTCAAACAAATCACCTTTCAGATGGCAACTCTATTATTTCCCACATGGTGATTATAACATTGTTTAAGTGGAAATCTAGTGTGTTGCACATGACAATTATAGTATTACATACATGGCAAACATAGCATATCAGACATGGCAAGTATGGTAGTTCATGCGTGGCAACTACATCATTTTGAGAAAATTCCTTATATAACACTACTTTAAATTTTGTTTCCCTATTTGACACTAGAAAACTTTTCTGCCTTATTTAACACCCTGTCTAAATTTTATGCCCTTTATAACACTTTCGTCCATTTTTAAGTCTTAGCAGTGTTAAATGACGCATGAAATGACCTATTTGCCCCTCATGGGTATGTGGCCAATTTTTCAAGTAAAATGCATGTGTGGTCTCTAACGTTGTTGACGTTGTTTTGTCCTCAAACTAATGATCTGTCTCAATACGGTCCTCAAACTTGATGTGTCAGACTTGCAATACACGTCGCGAACGCCACATCAGCTGTGGGCCCATTTGTCATGGGCCAAAAAATAGATAAAATTTCCATCAACCATGGTGCTCATGTGGCGCGCGTGAGGGCTGAAACAGAGCAATGGTGATCAGACCATGTTCACGTACGCAAGTTTGTTGGCAGTGCACAGCTAGAGTTAGCCCGTGCCATGTTCACGTACACAGGTCTACGGTAAAATGCACATGTACTACTAGTTGTGTATGATCGATCAAGTTACTTCTTTAGCTAGCTTTGCATGTACATATATTTATTTACTGCTCATGGGCGATTGATCCCCAACAGTGATAAGGGCATGAACGACGTACGTATATGCACTCGCGACTCGTGAGGCATACACAGAGGCGCGGACACGCCGGTGAAAGACTGAAAGTGAAGATGCGGTCTAAGCTGCAAATTTCTGTCTGGTCAGAGCTCTAAAAAAATAATTCTAAGTCTCTATATAGACATGGACACCACAAGTAATGGGTGGGCTGGTTCATAGGTGCAGCAAGACGAACATATGTCAATCGATTTTGCTTGGGAATTGGTTCACACACCTAGCAAAACGAGTTGGCCGGATACACGCATACACGTAAATTTCTGGTCACATGTCACATGTCACATGAAGGGCAAATAGGTCTTTTCAGGTGTCATTTGACATCGTTAAGGCTCAAACTGGTTGAAAGTGTTATAAAGGGCATAAAATTTAGAAACAATGTTATATAAGGAAGGGGGGAAATCCAGTGTCAGATAAGGCAATAAATTTTAAGACAGTGTTAAATAAGGAATTCTCTCCATCATTTTAGACATGTGAAATTTGTTGGAGATATGCCCTAGAAGCAATCATGTATGATGATATTTCCTATGTGTTTATGAATAAAGACAGTCCTTGAACATTATCAATGATGTGCATCAGCAAGTACGTGACTTGTTTGTGTGACTATGCATTGTATAATGAGTGTCCTAAAAGGTCCCTAGTCGAAAGGGTTGTGTGGACGTGCAACCGACTAGACTATTATATGACACGGTGGATCGCTTGGTCTCACTAGCCATGGAGCATTGAATGCTAACTGGATAATATGTGCCCGGAAGGATCTGGTCGGATTCGACGTAGTCAGATCCGAGTCAGACAGACCCAACTATGAGACGCAAGAATACATCATCTGTGAGTCTCTAGTACAACATACATTCTATGTCCTAAGACCTGAGCTGCCGCACGTACTCAGGTTGGTGACATACCTGCTTTGGGCCGACCAAACACTACTATGTGACTGGGTAGTTACAAAGGCGGGTTCTGAAGGAAATATGCCCTAGAGGCAATAATACAGTTGTTATTTATATTTCCGTATATCATGATAAATGTTTATTATTCATGCTAGAATTGTATTAGCCAGAAACTTAGTACATGTGTGAATACATAGACAAACAGAGTGTCACTAATATGCCTCTACTTGACTAGCTCGTTGATCAAAGATGGTTAAATTTCTTAGCCATGGTCAAAGAGTTGTCATTTGATGAATGGGATCACATCATTATAGAATGATGTTATTGACTTGACCCATCCGTTAGCTTAGCACGATGATCGTTTAGTTTGCTGCTATTGATTTCTCCATAACTTATACATGTTCCTATGACTATGAGATTATGCAACTCCCGAATACCGAAGGAACACTTAGTGTGCTATCAAACGTCACAACGTAACTAGGTGACTATAAAGATGCTCTACAGGTGTCTCCGATGATATTTGTTGAGTTGGCATAGATCGAGATTATGATTTGTCACTCCATGTATCGGAGAGGTATCTCTGGACCCTCTCGGTAATGCACATCACTACAAGCCTTGCAATCAATGTGACTAATGAGTTAGTTACGGGATGTAGCATTACGGAACGAGTAAAGAGACTTTCCGGTAACGAGATTGGACTAGGTATGATGATACCGACGATCGAATCTCGGGCAAGTAACATACTAATGACAAAGGGAACAACGTATGTTGTTATGCGGTTTGACTGATAAAGACGTTCGTAGAATATGTAGGAACCAATATGAGCATCCAGGTTCTGCTATTGGTTATTGACCGAAGATGAGTCTCGGTCATGTCTACATAGTTCTCGAACCCGTAGGGTCCGCACGCTTAACGTTCGGTGACGATCGGTATTATGAGTTTATGTGTTTTGATGTACCGAAGGTAGTTCGGAGTCCTGAATGTGATCATGGGCATGACAAGGAGTCTCAAAATGGTCGAGACATAAAGATCGATATATTGGAAGCTTATGTTTGGACATCAGAATGATTTCGAGTGAAATCGGGAATATACCGGAGTACCGGGAGGTTACCGGAACCCCCCCGGGAAGTATATGGTCCGTATTGGGCCATAGTGGGAGAGAGGAGAAGGAAGCCTAGGAGGGGGCGCACCCCCAAGCCCAATCCGAATTGGGTGGGGGGCCGGCCCCCCTTTCCTTCCTCCTTCCTTCCTCCTTCCTTCCCCTTCCTTCCTCTCCTAGTCCAACTAGGGAAGGGGGGATCCTACTCCCGGTGGGAGTAGGACTCCTCTAGGGCGTGCCATAGAGGGCCGTCCCTCCCCCTCCTCCACTCCTTTATATACGGGGGAGGGGGCACCCCATAGACACACAAGTTGACAATTGTCTTAGCCGTGTACGGTGCCCCCCTCCACCATAATCCACCTCGGTCATATCGTAGCGGTGCTTAGGCGAAGCCCTATTCCGATAGCTTCATCATCACTGTCATCACGCCGTCGTGCTGACGAAACTCTCCCTCGACACTCAACTAGATCTAGAGTTCGTGGGATGTCGCCGATCTGAACATGTGCAGAACGCGGAGGTGCCATACCTTCGGTGCTAGGATCAGTCGGATCGTGAAGATGTTCGACTACATCAACCGCGTTTTCATAACGCTTCCGCTTACGGTCTACGAGGGTACGTAGACAACACTCTTCCCCTCTCGTTGCTATGCATCACCATGATAGATCTTGCGTGTGCGTAGGAATTTTTTAAAATTACTGCGTTCCCCAACAGTGGCATCCGAGCCAGGTTTATGCGTAGATGTTATATGCATGAGTAGAACACAAAGGAGTTGTGGGCGTGGGTATATACATATTGCTTGCCGTCACTAGTTGATTCTTGATTCGGCGGTATTGTTGGATGAAGCGGCCCTGACCGACATTACACGTACGCTTACGCAAGACTGGTTCTACCGACGTGCTTCGCACACAGGTGGCTAGTGGGTGTCTGTTTCTCCAACTTTAGTTGAATCGGATTCAATGAACAGGGTTCTTTCGGAAGATCAAAAAGCAATCACTATACCGCGTTGTGGTTTTTTATGCGTAGGTAAGAACGGTTCTTGCTCAGCCCGTAGCAGCCACGTAAAACTTGCAACAACAAAGTAGAGGATGTCTAACTTGTTTTTGCAGGGCATGTCGTGATGTGATATGGTCAAGACATGATGCTAAATTTTATTGTATGAGATGATCATGTTTTGTAACAGAGTTATCAGCAACTGGCAGGAGCCATATGGTTGTCACTTTATTGTATGAAATGCAATCGCCATGTAATTGCTTTACTTTATCACTAAGAGGTAGCGATAGTCGTAGAAGCAATAGTTGGCGAGACGACAATGATGCTTCGATGGAGATCAAGGTGTCAAGCCGGTGACGATGGTGATCATGACGATGCTTTGAAGATGGAGATCAAAGGCACAAGATGATGATGGCCATATCATATCACTTATATTGATCGCATGTGATGTTTATCCTTTATGCATCTTATTTTGCTTAGTTCGGCGGTAGCATTATAAGATGACCTCTCACTAAATTTCAAGGTATAAGTGTTCTCCCTGAGTACGCACCGTTGCTACAGTTCGTCGTGCCGAGACACTACGTGATGATCGGGTGTGATAAGCTCTACGTTCACATACAACGGGTGCAAGCTAGTTTTGCACACGCAGAATACTCGGGTTAAACTTGACGAGGCTAGCATATGCAGATATGACCTTGGAACACTGAGACCGAAAGGTCGAGCGTGAATCATATAGTAGATATGATCAACATAGTGATGTTCACCATTGAAAACTACTCCATCTCACGTGATGATCAGACATGGTTTAGTTGATATGGATCACGTGATCACTTAGATGATTAGAGGGATGTCTATCTAAGTGGGAGTTCTTAAGTAATTTGATTAATTGAATTTTAATTTATCATGAACTTAGTACCTGATAGTATTTTGCATGTCTATGTTGTTGTAGATAGATGGCCCGTGTTGTTGTTCCGTTGAATTTTAATGCGTTTCTAGAGAAAGCTAAGTTGAAAGATGATGGTAGCAAATACGCGGACTAGGTTTGTAACTTGAGGATTATCCTCATTGTTGCACAAAAGAATTACGTCATGGAAGCACCACTAGGTGACAAACCCGTTGCGGGAGCAACGCCAGATGTTATGAACACCTGGCAGAGCAAAGCTGATGACTACTCGATAGTTCAGTGTGCCATGCTTTACGGCTTAGAACCGGGACTTCAACGATGTTTTGAATGCCATGGAGCATATGAGATGTTCCAGGAGTTGAAATTAATATTTCAAGAAAATGCCCGGATTGAGAGATATGAAGTATCCAATAAGTTCTACAGCTGCAAAATGGAGGAGAATAGTTCTGTCAGTGAACATATACTCAGAATGTTCGGGTACCACAACCACTTGACTCCGCTGGGAGTTAATCTTCCTGATGATAGTGTCATTAACAGAGTTCTTCAATCACTCCACCAAGCCATAAGAGCTTCGTGGTGAACTATAATATGCAAGGGATGGATAAGACGATTCCTGAGCTCTTCGCAATGCTAAAGGCTGCGGAGGTAGAAATCAAGAAGGACCATCAAGTGTTGATGGTCAACAAGACCACCAGTTTTAAGAAAAAGGGTAAAGGGAAGAAGGGGAACTTCAAGAAGAAGAACAAGCCAGTTGCCGCTCAAGTTAAGAAACCCAAGTCTGGACCTAAGCCTGAGACTGAGTGCTTCTACTGCAAAGGAACTAGTCACTGGAAGCGGAACTGCCCCAAGTATTTGGCGGAGAAGAAGGATGGCAAAGTGAAAGGTATATTTGATATACATGTTATTGATGTATACCTTACTAATGCTCACAATAGTGCCTGGGTATTTGATACTGGTTCAGTTGCTAACATTTGCAATTCGAAACAGGGGCTACAGATTAAGCGAAGATTGGCTAAGGATGAGGTGACAATGCGCGTGGGAAATGGTTCCAAAGTCGATGTGATCGCCGTCGGCACGCTACCTCTACATCTACCTTCAGGATTAGTTTTAGACCTAAATAATTGTTATTTGGTGCCAGCGCTGAGCATGGACATTATGTCTGGATCTTGTTTGATGCGAGACGTTTATTCATTTAAATCAGAGAATAATGGTTGTTCTATTTATATGAGTAATATCTTTTATGGTCATGCACCCTTGACGAGTGGTTTATTTTTACTAAATCTTGATAGTAGTGATACACATATTCATAGTATTGAAGCCAAAAGACGCAGAGTTGATAATGATAGTGCAACTTATTTGTGGCACTGCCGTTTAGGTCATATTGGTGTAAAGCGCATGAAGAAACTCCATTCTGATGAACTTCTGGAATCACTTGGTACTTGCAAACCATGCCTCATGGGCAAGATGACTAAAACTCTGTTCTCCGAAACAATGGAGCGAGCAACAGAGTTATTGGAAATCATACATACTGATGTATGTGGTCCAATGAACATTGAAGCTCGTGGCGGATATCGTTATTTTCTCACCTTCACAGATGATTTGAGCAGATATGGGTATATCTACTTAATGAAACATAAGTCTGAAATATTTGAAAAGTTCAAAGAATTTCAGAGTGAAGTGGAAAATCATCGTAACAAGAAAATCAAGTTTCTACGATCTGATCGTGGATGTGAATATTTGTGTTATGAGTTTGGACTTCTTTTGGAACAATGCGGAATAGTTTCGCAACTCACGCCACCTGGAACACCACAACGTAATGGTGTGTCTGAACGTCGTAACCGCACTTTATTAAATATGGTGCGATCTATGATATCTCTCACTGATTTACCGCTATCGTTTTGGGGTTATGCTTTAGAGATGGCTGCATTCATGTTAAATAGGGCACCATCTAAATCCGTTGAGACGACACCTTATGAACTGTGGTTTGGCAAGAAACCCAAGTTATCATTTCTTAAAGTTTGGGGCTGCGGTGCTTATGTGAAAAAGTTTCAACCTGATAAGCTCGAACCCAAATCGGAGAAATGTGTCTTCATAGGATACCCAAAGGAGACTGTTGGGTACACCTTCTATCACAGATCCGAAGGCAAGATATTCGTTGCTAAGAATGGATCCTTTCTAAAGAAGGAGTTTCTCTCGAAAGAAGTGAGTGGAGGAAGTAGAACTTGACAAGGTAATTGTACCTTCTTCCTTGTTGGAAAGTAGTTCATCACTGAAATCAGTTCCAGTGATTCCTACACCAGTAAGTGAGGAAGCTAATGATGATGATAATGAAACTTTTGATCAAGTTACTACCGAACCTTGTAGGTCAACCAGAATAAGATCCGCACTAGAGTGGTACGGTAATCATGTTCTGGAAAGTCATGTTACTTGACCATGACGAACCTACGAACTATGAGGAAGCGATGATGAGCCCAGATTCCGCAAAATGGCTTGAGGCCATGAAATCTGAGATGGGATCCATGTATGAGAACAAAGTATGGACTTTGGTTGACTTGCCCGATGATCGGCAGGCCATAGAGAATAAATGGATTTTCAAGAAGAAGACCGACGCTAACGGTAATGTTACTATCTACAAAGCTCGACTTGCTGCGAAAGGTTTTTGACAAGTTCAAGGAGTTGAGACCTTCTCACCCGTAGCGATGCTTAAGTCCGTTCGAATCATGTTAGCAATTGCCGCATTTTATGATTATAAAATTTGGCAAATGGATGTCAAAACTGCATTTCTTAATGGATATCTTAAAAAAGAGTTGTATATGATGCAACCAGAAGGTTTTGTCGATCCAAAACGTGCTAACAAAGTGTGCAAGCTCTAGCGATCCATTTATGAACTGGTGCAAGCCTCTCGGAGTTGGAATATATGCTTTGATAGTGTGATCAAAGTATATAGTTTTATACAGACTTTTGGAGAAGTATGTATTTACAAGAAAATGAGTGGGAGCTCCGTAGCATTTCTGATATTATATGTAGATGACATATTGTTGATCGAAAATGATACTGAGTTTCTGAATAGCATAAAAGGATTCTTGAATAAGATTTTTTCAATGAAAGACCTCGGTGAAGCTGTTTATATATTGGGCATCGAAATCTATAGAGATAGATCAAGACGCTTAATTGGACTTTCACAAAGCACATACTTTGATAAAGTTTTGTAGAAGTTCAAAATGGATCAGGCAAAGAAATGGTTCTTGCATATATTACAAGGTGTGAAGTTGAGTCAGACTCAATGCCTGACCACTGTAGAAGATAGAGAGAAAATGAAAGGTGTTCCCTATGCTTCAGCCATAGGCTCTATCATGTATGCAATGCTGTGTACCAGACCTGATGTGTGCCTTGCTATCTGTTTAGTAGGGAGGTATCAAAGTAATCTAAGAGTGAATATGTGACGCCCGGATAATTAGGCTATAGTAAAGCTCTGCTAATGATGCCATGACACCTTTGTTGCTGTTGCAAATCATGTGCTTGGTCAAAACGTTTCAAATTCAATAATTAAATATTGTCACACATCAAAACTTTTCAAACAATAAAATAAAAATGTTCAGGATGTGCAAATTAATGCCTAGAAAATTATAGTGCAAAAGACACTTATTTAGAAAATGCACAAACATTTTAAGATGAATTAAAACAGAAAAGAATAAAAAAACTAACTAAAAAGAAAAAAAAGGGAACCCCCCTGCTGGGCCGTGGCCCAGCTGGCCACATGACCAGGCCAACCGGCCCAGCCGCCCCGTATAACTCCCCCAACCCCCGACCTAACCTAGAGCCCACTACCCCCACTCCCCCATGTCTCTCCCTCGCATCTTCTCTTTCCCCGACCCTCTTCTGGATCGGGCACCGAATCCTGCCGCCGCCCGTCGTGGCGCTCCGACGCTCGCCGACGCCCGTGGCCCCCCGACCCCGACGCCGCGCCTCGATGGACCGCCATCGCCAGAGCCACCCACCGGACCGCACCCGATCGTCATCGCCGTGCGCCACCACCACCGCCGAAGGCCCCGCCGTCGCCGCCCGGATCGACCGCCTCCTTGCCGGACCTCGCGTCCTCGTCCTCCTCCCCGAGCCTGCGTACGCACATCTGCAGGGCCCGGTGAGCCGCCGCCCCTCCTTTTCCTCTCTGCCCGGCGTCGTTCGCTGCGCGCGCGACACGCCCACGTGCTCGACACCGTGCCCGCCCGATCCTGCTTGCCGTTGCCCCGGCGCGGCTTTGCCCCGCCAGCCACCGCGACCCCCTTGCTCCCGCGCCCGCACGCCTCGTCGCTCACCGCGCCCGTTCCCCGTGCTGCTGCTCCTCCGCCTACCTCTTTCCTGCAACCGCACCAGCGCGCCACCACGGCCTCCTCCCGCTCGCGCCCGCTACCATGGTCGCGCACGCCCTGCGCTGCGCGTGCCTGCCCCCGATGCCCTTGCCCCTCACGTCGCCGCCCCCCTGTAGCTAGACCACACGCCCGCGCCGTTCCGTCGCCTCCCGCGCCGTCCCGCGCTCAGCGCTGCTCCGCTAGCGCCCGCAGCTCGCCCCGCCACCCACGTGCACCCCACTCTGGCCGCGCCCCTCGTGCAACGCCACCGCCCGCTGTCGTGGCCTTACCCCGCCGCTTGCCGCCGAACACACCCGTGCCGGCCGGCTGCGCCAGTCGCGCCTGCTCGGCCCCGCCCCGCTTCGCGCCTCGCCGGCAGCTCCGGGGCGCCATGTAGGGCGCCGACTATTGCGCCCGCATGCCCGTGTCCGGTAACCGCACGCCCGCACCCGATTTGGCCCTATGGGCCACTGCCAAGTGCCCCCCACGCCCAGAACGTTGCAAAAAAAAGAAATTAAAAATAATAAATAAATAAAAATATTAATTAATTAATTAATTAACTTAATTAATTTTTATTAATTAAACTAATCAATTAACTAAACTAATTAAACTGTTAGTTAATTAACTAATCAGTCAATGACAGTGGGGCCCACCCTCCTAATTAATTCTGATTAGGTTAATTAAGGTGTTTAATTAAAATGGGTCACCGACAGATGGGCCCACCTGTCAGGTTGACCAGGTCAACTGCTGACGTCATGATGACGTCAGCAAACACTATTCTGGATAATGTTGATTTAAATAATTAAATAAATCCTAAAAATGATTTAAATCTTTTAAAATTAATACAAAATAAACCGTAGCTCGGATGGAAAAACTTTGTACATGAAAGTTGCTCAGAACGACGAGACGAATCCGGATACGCAGCTCGTTCATCCGCAACGCATCCCTAGCATAGCGAACATGCAACTTTGCCCCTCCGGTTCATCTATCCGGAAACGCGAAACACCGGGGATATTTTCCCGGATGTTTCCCCCTTCACCGATACCACCTCATACCGCGTTAGGGCACCCATAGCACTGATACTTGTGATGTCATGCATCGCTAAGCATCTGTTTGCTTAATATTTATTGTTTCTTCCCCCTCTTCTCTCCGATAGACTACGAGACCAACGCCGCTGCTACCCAGTACGACTACGGTGTTGACGACCCCTCTCTCTTGCCAGAGCAACCAGTCAAGCCCCCCCTTGATCACCAGATATCGCCTACTCTTCTCTATACTACTTGCATTAGAGTAGTGTAGCATGTTACTGCTTTCCGTTAATCCTATCCTGATGCATAGCCTGTCATTGTTACTGCAAATGTTGATACCTTACCTGCAATCCTACATGCCTAGTATAGGTTGCTAGTACTTCATTAGTGGCCCTACATTCTTGTCCGTCCGCCATGCTATACTATCGGGTTGTGATCACTCAGGAGGTGATCACGGGTATATACATACTATTATACATGCTATACAGGTGGTGACTAAAGTCGGGTCGGCTCATTGAGTACCCGTAAGTGATTCCGATGTGGGGGCTGAAGGGGCAGGTGGTTCCATCCAGGTAGTGGTGGGCCTGAGTTCCCGATGGCCCCCGACTGATACTTTGAGGCAGAGCAACAGGGCATGTTGAGACCACCTAGGAGAGAGGTGGGCCTGGCCCTGGTCGGCGTTCGCGGTTACTTCAAGATAACACGCTTAACAAGATCTTGGTATTTGATCTAAGTCTGGCTACTGGCCTATACGCACTAACCAACTACGCGGGAACAGTTATGGGCACTCGACGTCGTGGTATCAGCCGAAGCCTTCGTGACGTCAGCGACTGAGTGGCGCGCGCCGGATTGGACCGTAAGCCTGCTCTTGTATTAAGGGGGCTAGGTCTGCTTCCGGTCGCCCTCGCAACGTGCAGGTGTGCAATGGGCGATGGGCCCAGACCCCTGCGCCATAGGATTTAGACCGGTGTGCTGACCTCTCTATTGTGCCTAGGTAGGGCTGCGACGTGTTGATCTTCCAAGGCCGGCATGACTCAGGAAAGTGTGTCCGGACAAAGGGGTCCAAGCATGTTGGGAAATGTGGTGCACCCCTGCAGGGAAGTTAGTCTATTCTAATAGCCGTGATCTTCGGTAACAGGACGACTTGGAGTTGTACCTTGAACTTATGACAACTAGAATCATATACTTAATAAAACACACCCTTCCAAGTGCCAGATACAACCGGTGATCGCTCTCTCACAGGGCGACGAGGGGAGGATCATCGGTTAGGATTATGGTATGCGATGTTACTTGGTGAACTTACCATCTACTCTCTTCTTCTGCTGCAAGATGGAGGTTACCAGAAGCGTAGTCTTCGAAAGGACTAGCTATCCCCCTCTTATTCCGGCATTCTGCAGTTCAGTCCACATATGATACCCCCTTTTCCATTTGATACCAATGCATACATATGTAGTGTAGCTCCTTGCTTGCGAGTACTTTGGATGAGTACTCACGGTTGCTTTGCTCCCCCTTTTCCCCCTTTTCTATACTCGATTGCTGCGACCAGACGATGGAGCCCAGGAGCCAAACGCACTGTCGATGATGACTACTACTACTCGAGAGGTGCCTACTACTATGCGCAGCCCGCTGACAACGACCCGGAGTAGTTTAGGAGGATCCCAGGCAGGAGGCCTGCGTCTCTTTCGATTTGTATCCCAGTTTGTGCTAGCCTTCTTAAGGCAAACTTGTTTACTTATGTCTGTACTCAGATATTTGTTGTTTCCGCTGACCCGTCTATGATCGAGCTCTTGTATTCAAGCCCTCGAGGCCCCTGGCTTGTAATATGATGCTTGTATGACTTATTTTATTTGTAGAGTTGTGTTGTGATATCTTCCCGTGAGTCCCTGATCTTGATCGTACACGTTTGCGTGTATGATTAGTGTACGATTGAATCAGGGGCATCACAAGTTGGTATCAGAGCCGACTGCCTGCAGGAATCCCCCTTCCACACTCCTTGGCCGAAGTTGAGTCTAGTCTTTGAAAAACTTTTACTAACATGGTTGTGCGGCTTACGGCCCCACGTCGCCATTGGGTGGTATTAGGATCTTTTACTCCTCGTCTATACTCTGGGACTATGATCTCTCTTCTATTAGGGTTAAATGATTTTACTAAATCTGACTCTAGGTTCTCGTAACTACTTTCTCCTGGAGAGCCCCTTATCACAGATGATCGCATGCTGCACCAGAAGATTCCGAAGATACTCTCCAATGTTCTCTTGAGACTTTGTGCCCGTCGCCTTTGCAATTCCCTACCACCGAAATATCCCTATGGATAAATACATACACCAGCCGTCCTTACTTTTATTCCTAGCTGATCTTGTTATTGCAAGATACCCCAAAATTATCTCTATTGTTCCGAGAATACTTTGTGCCTACCGCCTTGCAGTTCTTTGCCGCCTGAATGCCCCTATGGATAATTTCTCGCACCTACCGAGTATCCGCTCATCCCTAGTTGTTTATGTGTTTCACTAAGGTCTTCAAAATAATATTCAATCTTCCGAAAATCCTTAGCAGCTTATTGCCCTTGAAATTCTTGCTTGATTGCATTATGGTTAATCCCATAAGTCTCGTAATCATTATTGGCATCCCTTGTCATTGTCATTTTGAGTCTTTGATCCAATATGGTTGCGAATGCTCACAATCCTCAATCAGATCCTAGAATTCACCATTTCGGCTCAGACGTCGTTTTAAACGTGAGCTAAATCTCGACCAATCAAATTGTTGTCGATTTTACCCCTAAGTTTACTCAACTTATCCATCCTTAATCAGAGCATTTGCTTCTGATCGTCTGATTTGGAAATCATAATTCCTTTACATGAGGGCTTTGAATTAGCCAATTGCTTCTATAATCCAATGCCTTCGCATTGTTTCTTCCTCTGGTTGTGTGCCGATACTCACATCAGCTTCGCTATGGACCGTCGGATCCTTCGTTGAAATATCATCCGACAGTGTCCTTCGTATACAAAAACCTCGAGAAGTTCTTTCCCTGATATATAATGCCTTTGGGAATTTGTATCCTCTGCTTTGATAACCATACTCACTTTCGAGCTTGTACTATTTACTCCAAAGTTTGTGGTATCGGTTCCTAAGATGCCCCAATGGGTTGAACCTATGCCTTCCTTAATCTGTGTGAACCCGAAAGATTTCACGGGTCATACTTATCTAGTATTGCACCAGGTAAAACTTTCAACAACTAATGTCATTTTCGAAAAGCGAGAGGTGAATGGGAGGCTATACATTGAAGAAGTGGGAGTCGACCTTGAACTTTGTGTTCATGCCCATGGACACGATGTATATCCTATCGTGGAAGCTTCTTGTAATAATAACTATTTTGTTAATATAATATCATCTGGTATCTGTGAATTGATCCTATGCAATCATGGTTCCGACCATGATTTCTCTTTGATCCCATTTCTCAGACAAGTTAAAGCACTTGTCTTTTGCAAGTCAACACCCTAGCCCAACCTCTACTTTGATCCGTCGCCGAGTATTGCACACTGGTATCTCTAGATTATCACGGAACTGCATAACTTCTTATGAGTTCTCCATCAAGTACTACATTCTCATTGATTCAATTTTTTCATGGGCTCTGGGTCATTAAACGCTCAAGGACACCGATAACTGAATCGAGTCTGCATCGTGATTAAACAACTATTAGTAATCTTCTTTACTTACGAGTTTGTACTTGATCACGTCAATTCTAGCCTAATCGGCTATATCAGTATCGTGATGATTTTAACTGTGCTACCTGGTTCTTAATCCCGGAGCACAACTTTCGACGATGAGCTAAGCTTACGTCGATCTTCGTCATCATATCATTTCGCTTTGGACAACAAGCTTGGTTTGGAGTTTGTGTCGTACCCTTGGATCCATTAACCTTTCGCTTCATCATTCCTTTGACTTGATGTCATCGCCGATCGATTACATCTTCGTCGAGCCTCTCGACAAAATTTGTCATGATCATCATCAACATTTTTTACTCCTTCCAGAATATCAATCGAATTCATGATGAAAAGTACCATCCTTGCCCCTCGATGAATTGTGTTATCACCGACAACATTATTGCTTCCCCTCCAACACAAGCTTGTTCATGTTTTGTGTTATACCTGGAGATCCGTGCTATCTAGCAATTATTCTTCTTTACCTTGGAGCATTACCATCTTTTATGTCAAGAATGTCGTGAGAATTTCACCACCTCCTGAGAATTCTTGATACAAGTAATACTTATCACCATCACCATTCCTTCTTGGTCCTCGTGTTGTTCCTAACCGGAATACCGACAAATGAACTATGATGTGTGAATTCAAAACTTCCAGCAACCCTATTGCTTTGAACCAATGTTTAATTGTGTATGTTTTCCTCGCGCATACATCATTATACCATTTTGATTTGACAAATGTTATCTCCTTGTTCACATAATTGGGGAGATCCATCTTTTGAAAATCTCGATGGATTGTCACCGAGTCCATCAGCCATCTTCTCACCCTCTCCCTGTTTTAATGATGAACTCTTGTTTTGGAACTCGTTTCCATAGTTCATTTCCCTAAGAACCTTACAATGTCATCTCAACAATTTGTGTTGCACCTTTCTTCTCAGGCATCCTGAGTCTCAGGTATCATGTCACCAATCAGATCTGAATCTCGGTCAGACATGATGGTTGGAACATAATTCTAGGAGTTATAACATTAGTCTTTGACCCGATAAGGTGATGTCATGCCTAGCACACGTGGCCGAAGGACCTATTGTTATAGTTTCCGTTTTAGTAAGGTTATCCATTCTTCCATGAGGAAATTGTAAGACTTATTCTATAAGTTGTTCCTGATGGATCCTTTGTGTATCCATAGCCTGATCTTTACCTGTTGGCCATGTCAATGCTATCTCGAAGCATGTCTATGGTACTCCGATTTTCAACAAGAACATTTGAATCCCAATGTTAAATGTTTCCTGCTCATTTACCCAGACACCATTGAATGGTTAATGTCATGAAATTTCTCTCACCTTACCTAAAGAGTTTTCTACATTATATCCGGTCATGGATATCATGCTCTGCTTGTCCTTGGGAAGGATATACCCTTGAAATATGTGTTTAAACACATTTTCCTTTCCATTGTTCTGTTTAAATCTGATAATCATAATTACCTTTCCATGGTTTGTTTAAACCTTCTTGTGATCTATATTATATAAGCAGTAATATATCCCTGCTTATGTAAACACCTCGTTGTACCACTCGGTCAGAAAGACCCTATTACTTATGTTGATGACATTTTGGTAACCACCGATGGACGAGAACTTTGCCTACTAGTCCGCCTCGTTCAACGAGCAGGAAAATGGTTATCTTCGTCCCTCGCCCTTGGTACCAATGGTGTTGCCAACATAACTGACAGGCTATCCTTTGCCATGCCTTGCTACCATGACCGTGCAATATGTCGGCGTCCTTCCTACTTTTGAACCACATGGTGGGCCCATAACCCACAGTTCCACAGGATCGAAACCTGACTCTTCTGTAACCCCGGTTTCCAAGGTTATTCCTCGCGCTTGACTCTGTATGCATCCATAGGTCACCTTCCTAGAGATGACCTATTCTAGTATCAGACACAATACTTATTCGCGTTGCCCTGAAACCCTTTCATCTTTTGTCTAGGCATTGAACGATTGCCTGGCTGCTTGAAACTTCTTATTGTACATTCGAACTTTACTCTCGATGTGTTTTATTTGTTCAACTCGAGAGGTACTCGTATGCTCATTCATGGGTTAATCCCAGATTATTACTCTTATAGCATTCTGTCGTTGCCGATCTGCCCCGTTACCTATTTGTAAGAACGATGGAACCCCCGAAGAAAGGATGAAGACTTCATAATGATGACCTGAAGCAGTGGAATGAAGACATCAATGTAATGGATTGACCTCTTCGAGAAAAGCAACCAAGACCGAGGAGATCTGTTAGAATTTCGTAACCAGACTTTCCCCCCTTACTCCATCTCTTAAAATCTTGGGACGAGATTTCTTGTAGTAGAGGAGAATTGTGACGCCCGGATAATTAGGCTACAATAAAACTCCGCTAATGATGCCATGACACCTTTGTTACTGTTGCAGATCACATGCTTGGTTAAAACGTTTCAAATTCAAAAATTAAATATTGTCACACATCAAAACTTTTCAAACAATAAAATAAAAATGTCCGGGATGTGCAAATTAATGCCTAGAAAATTATAGTGCAGAAGGCACTTATTTAGAAAATGCCTAAACATTTTAAGATGAATTAAAACAGAAAAGAAAAATGAAAAGAATAAAAAACTAACTAAAAAGAAAATAGGGACCCCCCTGCTGGGCCGTGGCCCAGCTGGCCACCTGACCAGGCCAACCGGCCCAGCCGCCCCGTATAACTCCCCCAGCCCCCGACCTAACCTAGAGCCCACTACCCCCACTACCCCCACTCCCCCACGTCTCTCCCTCGCATCTCCTCTTTCCCCGACCCCCTTCTGGATCGGGCACCGAATCCCGCCGCCGCCCGTCGTCGGTGCTCCGACGCTCGCCGACGCCCGTGGCCCCCTGACCCCGATGCCGCGCCTTGATGGACCGCCGTCGCCAGAGCCACCCACCGGACCGCACCCGCTCGTCATCGCCGTGCGCCACCACCACCGCCAAAGGCCCCGCCGTCGCCACCCGGATCGACCGCCTCCTTGCCGGACCTCGCGTCCTTGTCCTCCTCCCCGAGCCCGCGTACGCACATCTGTAGGGCCCGGTGAGCCACCGCCCCTCCTTTTCCTCTCTGCCCGGCGTCGTTCGCTGCGCGCGCGACACACCCACGTGCTCGACACCGTGCCCGCCCGATCCTGCTCGCTGTTGCCCCGGCGCGGCTTTGCCCCGCCGGCCACCGCGACCCCCTTGCTCCCGTGCCCGCATGCCTCGTCGCTCACCGCGCCCATTCCCCGTGCTGCTGCTCCTCCGCCTACCTCTCTCTTGCAACCGCACCAGTGCGCCACCACGGCCTCCTCCCGCTCGCGCCTGCTGCCATGGCCGCGCGTGCCCTGCGCCGCGCGTGCCTACCCCGATGCCCTTGCCCCTCGCGTCGCCGCCCCCTGTAGCTAGACCGCACGCCCGCGCCATTCCGTCGCCTCCCGCGCCCTCCCGCGCTCAGCGCTGCTCCGCCAGCGCCCGCAGCTCGCCCCGCCACCCACGCGCATCTCGCTCTAGCTGCGCCCCCTACAACGCCACCGCCCGCTGCCGTGGCCTTACCCCGCCGCCTGCCGCCGACCACACCCGCGCCGGCCGGCTGCGCCAGTCGCGCCCGCTCGGCCCCGCCCCGCCCCGCTTCGCGCCTCGCCGGCAGCTCCGGGGCGCCCTGTAGGGCACCGGCTACTGCGCCCGCATGCCCGTGTCCGGTAACCGCACGCCCGCACCCGATTTGGCCCTATGGGCCACTGGCAAGTGGTTCCCCACGCCGAGAACGTTGCAAAAAAGAAATTAAAAATAAATAAATAAATAAATAATATTAATATTAATATTAATTAATTAAACAATTAATTAACTTAATTAATTTTGATTAATTAAACTAATCAATTAACTAAACTAATTAAACTGTTAGTTAATTAACTAATCAGTCAATGATAGTGGGGCCTACCCCCTAATTAATTCTGATTAGGTTAATTAAGGTGTTTAATTAAAATGGGCCACTGATAGGTGGGACCCACCTGTCAGGTTGACCAGGTCAACTGCTGACGTCATGTTGACGTCATGATGACGTCAGCAAACACTATTCTGGATAATGTTGATTTAAATAGTAAATAAATCCTAAAAATGATTTAAATCTTTTAAAATTAATACAAAATAAACCGTGATCCCTGCGCCATAGGATTTAGACCAGCGTACTGACCTCTCTGTTGTGCCTAGGTAGGGCTGCGACTTGTTGATCTTCCGAGGCCGGGCATGACTCAGGAAAGTGTGTCTGCACAAAGGGGATCGAGCGTGTTGGGAAATGTGGTGCACCCCTGCAGGGAAGTTAATCTATTCGAATAGTCGTGATCTTCGGTAACAGGACGACTTGGAGTTGTACCTTGAACTTATGACAACTAGAATCAGATACTTCATAAAACACACCCTTCCAGGTGCCAGATACAACCGGTGATCGTGAAGGAAATATGCCCTAGAGGCAATAATAAAGTTATTATTTATTTCCTTATATCATGATAAATGTTTATTATTCATGCTAGAATTGTATTAACCGGAAACATAATACATGTGTGAATACATAGACAAACAGAGTGTCACTAGTATGCCTCTACTTGACTAGCTCGTTGATCAAAGATGGTTATGTTTCCTAACCATAGACATGAGTTGTCATTTGATTAACGGGATCACACTTTAGGAGAATGATGTGATTGACTTGACCCATTCCGTTAGCTTAGCACTTGATCGTTTAGTTTGTTGCTATTGCTTTCTTCATGACTTATACATGTTCCTATGACTATGAGATTATGCAACTCCCGTTTACCGGAGGAACACTTTGTGTGCTACCAAACGTCACAACGTAACTGGGTGATTATAAAGGTGCTCTACAGGTGTCTCCGAAGGTACTTGTTGGGTTGGCGTATTTCAAGATTAGGATTTTTCACTCAGATTGTCGGAGAGGTATCTCTAGGCCCTCTCGGTAATGCACATCACTTAAAGCCTTGCAAGCATTGCAACTAATGAGTTAGTTGCGGGATGATGTGTTACAGAACGAGTCAAGAGACTTGCCGGTAACGAGATTGAATTAGGTATTGAGATACCGACGATCGAATCTCGGGCAAGTAACATACCGATGACAAAGGGAACAACGTATGTTGTTATGCGGTTTGACCGATAAATATCTTCGTAGAATATGTGGGAGCCAATATGAGCATCCAGGTTCCGCTATTGGTTATTGACCGGAGACATCTCTCGGTCATGTCTACATTGTTCTCGAACCCGTAGGGTCCGCACGCTTAAGGTTTCGATGACAGTTATATTATGAGTTTATGAGTTTTGATGTACCGAAGGAGTTCGGAGTCCCGGATGAGATCGGGGACATGACGAGGAGTCTCGAAATGGTCGAGATGTAAAGATCGATATATTGGACGACTATATTCGGACATTGGAAAGGTTCCGAGTGATTCGGGTATTTTTCAGAGTATCGGAGAGTTACGGGAATTCGCCGGGGAGTATATGGGCCTTATTGGGCCATACGGGAATAGAGGAGAGAGGCCAAAAGGAAGGAGGCGCGCGCCCCCTCTGGTCCGAATTGGACAAGGGGTGTAGCCCACTTTTCCTTGTTCCTCTCCCTCTCTTTCCTTCTCTCCTGCTCCAACAAGGGAAGGAGGAGTCCTACTCCCGGTGGGAGTAGGACTCCCCCCTTGGCGCGCCCTCCTCCTAGGCCGGCCGCCTCCCCCTTGCTCCTTTATATACAGGGGCAGGGGGCACCTCTAGACACACAAGTTGATCTTCGTGATCGTCTCTTAGCCGTGTGCGGTGCCCCCCTCCACTATAGTCCACCTCGATAATACTGTAGCAGTGCTTAGGCGAAGCCCTGCATCGGTAGAACATCAATATCGTCACCATGCCGTCGTGCTGACGGAACTCTTCCCTGACATACTGCTGGATCGGAGTCCGGGGATCGTCATCGAGCTGAACGTGTGCTAGAACTCGGAGGTGTCGTAGTTTCGGTGCTTGATCGGTCGGGCCGTGAAGACGTACGACTACATCAACCGCGTTGTGCTAACGCTTCCGCTTTCGGTCTACGAGGGTACGTAGACAACACTCTCCCCTCTCGTTGCTATGCATCACCATGATCTTGTGTGTGCGTATAATTTTTTTTGAAATTAATACGTTCCCCAAAAGTGGTATCAGAGCCTAGGTTTTATGCGTTGATGTTGTGCACGAGTAGAACACAAGTGAGTTGTGGGCGATATAAGTCATACTGCTTACCAGCATGTCATACTTTGGTTTGGCGGTATTGTTGGATGAAGCGCCCCGGACCGACATTACACGTACGCTTACGCGAGACTGGTTCTACCGACGTGCTTTGCACACAGGTGGCTGGCGGGTGTCAGTTTCTCCGACTTTAGTTGAACCAAGTGTGGCTATGCCCGGTCCTTGCGAAGGTTAAAACAACACCAACTTGACAAACTATCGTTGTGGTTTTGATGCGTAGGTAAGAACGGTTCTTGCTAAAGCCCGTAGCAGCCACGTAAAACTTGCAACAACAAAGTAGAGGGCGTCTAACTTGTTTTTGCAGGGCATGTTGTGATGTGATATGGTCAAGACATGATGCTAAATTTTATTGTATGAGATGATCATGTTTTGTAACCGAGTTATCGACAACTGGTAGGAGCCATATGATTGTCGCTTTATTGTATGCAATGCAATTGCGCTGTAATGCTTTACTTTATCACTAAGTGGTAGCGATAGTCGTGGAAGCATAAGATTGGCGAGACGACAAAGATGCTACGATGGTGATCAAGGTGTCGCGTCGGTGACGATGGTGATCATGACGGTGCTTCAGAGATGGAGATCACAAGCACAAGATGATGATGGCCATATCATATCACTTATATTGATTGCATGTGATGTTTATCTTTTATGCATCTTATCTTGCTTTGATTGACAGTAGCAGTATAAGATGATCTCTCACTAAATTTCAAGATAAAAGTGTTCTCCCTGAGTATGCACCGTTGCCAAAGTTCGTCGTGCCCAGACACCACGTGATGATCGGGTGTGATAAGCTCTACGTCCATCTACAACGGGTGCAAGCCAGCTTTGCACACGCAGAATACTCAGGTTAAACTTGACGAACCTAGCATATGCAGATATGGCCTCGGAACACTGAGACCGAAAGGTCGAGCGTGAATCATATAGTAGATATGATCAACATATTGATGTTCACCATTGAAAGCTACTCCATTTCACGTGATGATCGGTTATGGTTTAGTTGATTTGGATCACGTGATCACTTAGAAGATTAGAGGGATGTCTTTCTAAGTGGGAGTTCTTAAGTAATATGATTAATTGAACTTTAATTTATCATGAACTTAGTCCTGATAGTATTAGCATATCTATGTTGTAGATCAATAGCTCGCGATATTGCTCCCAGTTTATTGTGTTCCTAGAGAAAAATTATGTTGAAAAATGTTAGTAGCAATGATGCGGATTGGATCCGTGATATGAGGATTATCCTCATTGCTGCACAGAAGAATTATGTCCTTAATGCACCGCTAGGTGACAGACCTATTGCAGGAGCAGATGCAGACGTTATGAACGTTTGGCTAGCTCAATATGATGACTACTTGATAGTTTAGTGCACCATGCTTAAACGGCTTAGAATCGGGACTTCAAAGACGTTTTGAACGTCATGGACCATATGAGATCTTCCAGTAGTTGAAGTTAATATTTCAAGCAAATACCCGAGTTGAGAGATATGAAGTCTTCAACAAGTTCTATAGCTAAAAGATGGAGGAGAATAGCTCAAGCAGTGAGCATGTGCTCAGATTGTCTGGGTACTACAATCGCTTGAATCAAGTGGGAGTTAATCTTCCAGATAAGATAGTGATTGACAGAATTCTCTAGTCACCATCACCAAGTTAGTAGAACTTCGTGATGAACTATGATATGCAAGGGATAACGAAAACGATTCCCAAGCTCTTCGTAATGCTGAAATCAACGAAGGTAGAAATCAAGAAAAATATCAAGTGTTGATGGTAGACAAGACCACTAGTTTCAAGAAAAGGGCAAAGGGAAGAAGGGGAACTTAAAGAAGAACGGCAAGCAAGTTGCTGCTCAAGTGAAGAAGCCCAAGTCTGGTCCTAAGCCTGAGACTAAGTGCTTCTACTGCAAAGGGACTGGTCACTGGAAGCAGAACTGCCCCAAGTATTTGGAGGATAAGAAGGATGGCAAAATGAACAAAGGTATATTTGATATACGGATTATTGATGTGTATTTTACTAGTGTTCGTAGCAACCCCCCGGTATTTGATACTGGTTCAGTTGCTAAGAGTAGTAACTCGAAACGGGAGTTGCAGAATGAACAGAGACTAGTTAAGGGTGAAGTGACGATGTGTGTTGGAAGTGGTTCCAAGATTGATATGATCATCATCGCACACTCCCTATACTTTCGGGATTAGTGTTGAACCTAAATAAGTGTTATTTGGTGTTTGCATTGAGCATGAATATGATTTGATCATGTTTATTGCAATACAGTTATTCATTTAAGTAAGAGAATAAATTGTTGTTCTGTTTACATATATGGTTACACACCCAATGAAAATGGTTCGTTGGATCTCGATCGTAGTGATACACATATTCATAATATTGAAACCAAAAGATGCAAAGTTAATAATGATAGTGCAACTTATTTGTGGCACTGCCGTTTAGGTCATATTGGTGTAAAGCGCATGAAGAAACTCCATGCTGATGGACTTTTGGAATCACTTGATTATGAATCAGTTGATGCTTGCGAACCATGCCTCATGGGCAAGATGACTAAGACTCCGTTCTCCGGAACAATGCAGCAAGCAACAGATTTGTTGGAAATCATGCATACTGATGTATGTGGTCCGATGAATATTGAAGCTCGCGGCAGGTATCATTATTTTCTGATCTTCACAGATGATTTGAGCAGATATGAGTATATCTACTTGATGAAACACAAGTCTGAAACATTTGAAAAGTTCAAAGAATTTCAGAGTGAAGTGGAGAATCATCGTAACAAAATAAAAGTTTCTACGATATGATCACATAAGTAAAATATTTGAGTTACGAGTTTGGCCTTCAGTTAAAACAATGTGAAATAGTTTCACTACTCACGCCACCTGGAACACCACAGTGTAATGGTGTGTTCGAACGTCGTAACCGTGCTTTATTAGATATGGTGCGATCTATGACGTCTCTTACTGATTTACCGCTATCGTTTTGGGGTTATGCATTAGAGACAGCTACATTCACGTTAAATAGGGCACCATCTAAATCCGTTGAGACGACACCGTATGAACTATGGTTTGGCAAGAAACCTAAGCTGTCATTTCTTAAAGTTTGAGGTTGCAATGCTTATGTGAAAAAGTTTCAACCTGATAAGCTCAAACCCAAATCGGAGAAGTGCGTCTTCATAGGATACCCAAAAGAAATTGTTGGGTACACCTTCTAACACAGATCCGAGGGCAAGATATTCGTTGCTGAGAATGGATCCTTTCTAGAGAAGGAGTTTCTCTCGAAAGAAGTGAGTGGGAGGAAAGTAGAATTTGATGAGGTAACTGTACCTGCTCCCTTATTGGAAAGTAGTTCATCATAGAAATCTGTTCCTGTGACTACTACACCAATTAGTGAGGAAGCTAATGATGATGATCATGTAACTTCAGATCAAGTTACTACCGAACCTCGTAGGTAAACCAGAGTGAGATCCGCACCAGAGTGGTACGGTAATCCTGTTCTGGAGGTCATTTTACTTAACCATGACGAACCTACGAACTATGAGGAAGCGATGATGAGCCCAGATTCCGTGAAATGGCTTGAGGCCATGAAATCTGAGATGAGATCCATGTATGAGAACAAAGTATGGACTTTGATTGACTTGCCCATTGACCGGCGAGCCATTGATATTAAATGGATCTTCAAGAGGAAGACAGACGCTGATAGTAGTATCACTATCTACAAAGCTAGAATTGACACAAAAAGGTTTTCGACAAGTTCAAGGTGTTGACTACGATGAGAGTTTCTCACTTGTATCTATGCTTACGTCTGTCCGAATCATGTTAGAAATTGTTGCATTTTATGAAATCTGGCAAGTGGATAAACAAAACTGCATTCCTTAATGGATTTATTAAAGAAGAGTTGTATATGATGCAACCAGAAGGTTTTGTCAATCCTAAAGGTACTAACAAAATATGCAAGCTCCAGCGATCCATCTATGGACTGGTGCAAGCATCTTGGAGTTAGAATATACGCTTTGATAAGTTGATCAAAGCATATAGTTTTATACAGACTTGCGGTGAAGCCTGTATTTACAAGAAAGTGAGTGGGAGCACTACAGCATTTCTGATAAGTATATGTTAATGACATATTGTTGATCAGAGATAATGTAGAATTATTCTGCAAAGCATAAAGGAATGTTTGAAAGGAGTTTTCCAAAGAAAGACCTCGGTGAAGCTGCTTACATATTGAGCATCAAGATCTATAGAGATAGATCAAGACGCTTGATATGTTTTCAATGAGTACATACCTTGACAAGATTTTGAAGTAGTTCAAAATGGAACAGTCAAAAAGGAGTTCTTGCCTGTGTTACAAGGTGTGAAGTTGAGTAAGACTCAAAACCCGACCACGGCAGAAGATAGAGAGAGAATGAAAGTCATTCCCTATGCCTCAGCCATAGGTTCTATAAAGTATGCCATGCCGTATACCAGACCTATTGCATACCCTGCCCTGAGTTTGGCAAGGGAGTACAATAGTGATCTAGGAGTAGATCACTAGACATTGGTCAAAATTATCCTTAGTGGAATAAGGATATGTTTCTCGATTATGGAGGTGACAAAAGGTTCATCGTAAAGGGTTACGTCGATTCAAGTTTTGACACTGATCCAGATGACTCTAAGTCTCAATCTGGATACATATTGAAAGTGGGAGCAATTAGCTAGAGTAGCTCCGTGCAGAGCATTGTTGACATAGAAATTTGCAAAATACGTACGGATCTGAATGTGGCAGACACGTTGACTAAACTTCTCTCACAAGCAAAACATGATCACACCTTAGTACTCTTTTGTGTTAATCACATAGCGATGTGAACTAGATTATTGACTCTAGTAAACCCTTTGGGTGTTGGTCACATGTCGATGTGAACTATGGGTGTTAATCACATGGTGATGTGAACTATTGGTATTAAATCACATGGCGATGTGAACTAGATTATTGACTCTAGTGCAAGTGGGAGACTGAAGGAAATATGCCCTAGAGGCAATAATATAAAGTTATTATTTATTTCCTTATATCATGATAAATGTTTATTATTCATGCTAGAATTGTATTAACCGGAAACATAATACATGTGTGAATACATAGACAAACAGAGTGTCACTAGTATGCCTCTACTTGACTAGCTCGTTGATCAAAGATGGTTATGTTTCCTAACCATAGACATGAGTTGTCATTTGATTAACGGGATCACATCATTAGGAGAATGATGTGATTGACTTGACCCATTCCGTTAGCTTAGCACTTGATCGTTTAGTTTGTTGCTATTGCTTTCTTCATGACTTATACATGTCCCTATGACTATGAGATTATGCAACTCCCGTTTACCGGAGGAACAATTTGTGTGCTACCAAACGTCACAACGTAACTGGGTGATTATAAAGGTGCTCTACAGGTGTCTCCGAAGGTACTTGTTGGGTTGGCGTATTTCGAGATTAGGATTTGTCACTCCGATTGTCGGAGAGGTATCTCTGGGCCCTCTCGGTAATGCACATCGCTTAAAGCCTTGCAAGCATTGCAACTAATGAGTTAGTTGCGGGATGATGTGTTACAGAACGAGTAAAGAGACTTGCCGGTAACGAGATTGAACTAGGTATTGAGATACCGACGATCGAATCTCGGGCAAGTAACATACCGATGACAAAGGGAACAACGTATGTTGTTATGCGGTTTGACCGATAAAGATCTTCGTAGAATATGTGGGAGCCAATATGAGCATCCAGGTTCCGCTATTGGTTATTGACCGGAGACATGTCTCGGTCATGTCTACATTGTTCTCGAACCCGTAGGGTCCGCACGCTTAAGGTTTCGATGATAGTTATATTATGAGTTTATGAGTTTTGATGTACCGAAGGAGTTCGGAGTCCCGGATGAGATCGGGGACATGACGAGGAGTCTCGAAATGGTTGAGACGTATAGATCTATATATTGGACGACTATATTCGGACATCGGAAAGGTTCCGAGTGATTCGGGTATTTTTCGGAGTATCAGAGAGTTACGGGAATTCGCCGGGGAGTATATGTGCCTTATTGGGCCATACGGGAATAGAGGAGAGAGGCCAAAAGGAAGGAGGCGTGCGCCCCCCTCTGGTCGAATTGGACAAGGGGTGCAGCCCCCTTTTCCTTGTTCCTCTCCCCCTCTTTCCTTCTCTCCTACTCCAACAAGGGAAGGAGGAGTCCTACTCCCGGTGGGAGTAGGAATCCCCCCTTGGCGCGCCCTCCTCCTAGGCCGGCCGCCTCCCCCTTGCTCCTTTATATACAGGGGCAGGGGGCACCTCTAGACACACTAGTTGATCTTCGTGATCGTCTCTTAGCCGTGTGCGGTGCCCCCCTCTACCATAGTCCACCTCGATAATACTGTAGCAGTGCTTAGGCGAAGCCCTGCATCGGTAGAACATCAATATCATCACCACGTCGTCGTGCTGACGGAACTCTTCCACGACATTCTGCTGGATCGGAGTCCGGGGATCGTCATCGAGCTGAACGTGTGCTAGAACTCGGAGGTGCCGTAGTTTTGGTGCTTGATCGGTCGGGCCGTGAAGACGTACGACTACATCAACCGCGTTGTGCTAACGCTTCCGCTTTCGGTCTACGAGGGCACGTAGACAACACTCTCCCCTCTCATTGCTATGCATCACCATGATCTTGCATGTGCATAGGATTTTTTTTGAAATTACTACGTTCCCCAACAAATCGCTCTCTCACAGGGCGACGAGGGGAGGATCATCGGTTAGGATTATGGTATGCGATGTTACTTGGTGAACTTACTATCTACTCTCTTCTTCTGCTGCAAGATGGAGGTTACCAGAAGCGTAGTCTTCGAAAGGACTAGCTATCCCCCTCTTATTCCGGCATTCTGCAGTTCAGTCCACATATGATACCCCCTTTTCCATTTGATACCAATGCATACATATGTAGTGTAGCTCCTTGCTTGCGAGTACTTTGGATGAGTACTCACGGTTGCTTTGCTCCCCCTTTTCCCCCTTTTCTATACTCAATTGCTGCGACCAGACGATGGAGCCCAGGAGCCAGACGCCACTATCGATGATGACTACTACTACTCGGGAGGTGCCTACTACTACGTGCAGCCCGCTGACGACAACCGGGAGTAGTTTAGGAGGATCCCAGACAGGAGGCCTGCGTCTCTTTCGATTTGTATCCCAGTTTGTGCTAGCCTTCTTAAGACAAACTTGTTTACTTATGTCTGTACTCAGATATTTGTTGTTTCCGCTGACTCGTCTATGATCGAGCTCTTGTATTCGAGCCCTCGAGGCCCCTGGCTTGTAATATGATGCTTGTATGACTTATTTTATTTATAGAGTTGTGTTGTGATATCTTCCCGTGAGTCCTTGATCTTGATCGTACACGTTTGCGTGTATGATTAGTGTACGATTGAATCGGGGGCGTCACGGGATCACTGGACAGCGGTCAAGAATATCCTAAAATACATGAAAAGGACTAAGGATATGTTTTGGAAGCAGATCTACGTGTGAAGCGGAATACATAGCTGCTTTGGAAGCAGCAAATGAAGGAGTCTGGATGAAGGAGTTCATATCCGATCTAGGTGTCATACCTAGTGCATCGGGTCCAATGAAAATCTTTTGTGACAATACTGGTGCAATTGCCTTGGCAAAGGAATCTAGATTTCACAAGAGAACCAAGCACATCAAGAGACGCTTCAATTCCATCCACGATCAAGTCAAGGAGGGAGACATAGAGATTTGCAAGATACATACGGATCTGAATGTTGTAGACCCGTTTACTAAGCCTCTCTCACGAGCAAAACATGATCAACACCAAGACTCCATGGGTGTTAGAATCATTACAATGTAATCTAGATTATTGACTCTAGTGCAAGTGGGAGACTAAAGGAAATATGCCCTAGAGGCAATAATAAAGTTGTTATTTATATTTTCTTATATCATGATAAATGTTTATTATTCATGCTAGAATTGTATTAACCGGAAACTTAGTACATGTGTGAATACATAGACAAACAGAGTGTCACTGGTATGCCTCTACTTGACTAGATCGTTGATCAAAGATGGTTAAGTTTCCTAGCCATGGACAAAGAGTTGTCATTTGATGAACGGGATCACATCATTAGAGAATGATTTGATTGACTTGACCCATACGTTAGCTTAGCACGATGATCGTTTAGTTTGTTGCTATTGCTTTGTCCATAACTTATACATGTTCCTATGACTATGGGATCATGCAACTCCTGAATGCCGGAGGAACACTTTGTGTGCTACCAAATGTAACAACGTAACTGGGTGATTATAAAGGTGCTCTGCATGTGTCTCTGATGGTGTTTGTTGAGTTGGCATTGATTGAGATTAGGATTTGTCACTCCGATTGTCGGAGAGGTATCTCCAGGCCCTCTCGGTAATGTACATCACTATAAGCCTCGCAAGAAATGTGGTTAATGAGTTAGTTACGGGATGTAGCATTACGGAACGAGTAAAGAGACTTGCCGGTAACGAGATTGAACTAGGTATTGAGATAGCAACGATCGAATCTCGGGCAAGTAAGATACCGATGACAAAGGGAACAACGTATATCGTTATGCGGTTTGACCGATAAAGATCTTCGAAGAATATGTGGGAGCCAATATGAACATCCAGGTTTCGCTATTGGTTATTGACCAGAGACGTGTCTCGGTCATATCTAGATAGTTCTCGAACCCGTAGGGTCTGCACGCTTAACGTTCGGTGACGATCGATATTATGAGTTTATGTGTTTTGATGTACCGAAGGTAGTCCAGAGTCCTGGATGTGATCACAGACATGACGAGGAGTCTTGAAATGGTCGAGACATAAAGATTGATATATTGGACGGCTATATTCAGACAACGGAAGTGTTCGGGTGATTTCGGAAAAAACTGGAGTACCTGAGGGTTACCGGAACCCCCCGGGAGAACTAATGGGCCACACGGGCATTAGTGGAGAGAGAGAGAGAGGGCCGGCCAGGGCAGGCCGCAGGCCCCCTCCCCCTCTAGTCCGAATTAGACTAGGGAAGGGGGGGGGGCGGCGCCCCCCTTTCCTTCTCCCTCTCCTCCTTCCTTTCCCCCTCCTAGTAGGAGTAGGAAAGGGGAGTCCTACTCCTACTAGGAGGAGGACTCCTCCTCTCCTGGCGCGCCCCAAGGGCCGGCCGGCCTCCCCCTTTCTCCTTTATATACAGGAGCAGGGGCACCCTAGAACACACAAGTTGATTGTTTCTAGCCGTGTGCGGTGCCCCCCTCCACCATAATCCACCTCGGTCATATCGTAGCGGTGCTTAGGCGAAGCCCTGTTCCGGTAGCATCATCATCACCGTCATCGCGCCGTCGTGCTGACGAAGCTCTCCCTCGACACTCTGCTAGATTGTGAGTTCGTGGGATGTCACCGAGCTGAACGTGTGCAGATCGCGGAGGTGCCGTACTTTCGGTACTAGGATCGGTCGATCGTGAAGACGTACGAATACATCAACCGCATTGTCATAACGCTTCCGCTTACAGTCTACCGGGGTACGTGGACAACACTCTTCCCCACTCGTTGCTATGCATCACCATGATCTTGCGTGTGCGTAGGAATTTTTTTGAAATTACTGCGTTCCCCAACAAGTAGAACTTGACGAGGTAATTGTACCTACTCCCTTATTGGAAAGTAGTTCATCACTAAAATCAGTTCCAGTGATTCCTACACCAGTAAGTGAGGAAGCTAATGATGATGATCATGAAACTTCTGATCAAGTTACTTTCGAACCTTGTAGGTCAACCAGAGTAAGATCCGCATGCGAGTGGTACGGTAATCCTGTTCTGGAGGTCATGTTACTTGACTATGACGAACCTACGAACTATGAGGAAGCGATGATGAGCCCAGATTCCGCAAAATGGCTTGAGGCCATGAAATCTGAGATGGGATCCATGTATGAGAATAAAGTGTGGACTTTGGTTGACTTTCCCGATGATCGGTAGGCCATAGAGAATAAATGGATCTTCAAGAACAAGACTGACGCTGACGGTAATGTTACTATCTACAAATCTCGACTTGTTGCAAAAGGTTTTCGACAAGTTCAAGGAGTTGACTACTATGGGACTTTCTCAACCATAGCGATGCTTAAGTCCATCTGAATCATGTTAGCAATTGCCGCATTTTATGATTATGAAATTTGGCAAATGGATGTCAAAACTGCATTCCTTAATGGATATCTTATGCTTCAGCCATATGTTCAAGTCATTCCCTGTGCTTCATCCATATGTTCTATCATGTATGCAATGCTATGTACCAGACCTGATGTGTGCCTTGCTATTAGTTTAGCAGGGAGGTACCAAAGTAATCCAGGAGTGGATCACTGGATAGCGGTCAAGAACATCCTGAAATACTTGAAAAGGACTAAGGATATGTTTCTCATTTATGGAGGTGACAAAGAGCTCGTCGTAAACGGTTACGTTGATGCAAGCTTTGACACTCATCTGGATGACTCTAAGTCACAAACCCGATACATATTTTTATTAAATGGTGGAGCTATCAGTTGGTGCAGTTCCAAGCAGAGCATTGGGGCGGGATCTACATGTGAAGCGGGGTACATAGCTGCTTCGGAAGCAGCAAATGAAGGAGTCTGGATGAAGGAGTTCATATCCGATCTAGGTGTCATACTTAGTGCATCGGGTCCAATGAAAATCTTTTGTGACAATACTAGTGCAATTGACTTGGCAAAGGAATCAAGATTTCACAAGAGAACCAAGTACATCAAGAGACGCTTCAATTCCATCCGCGATCAAGTCAAGGAGGGAGACATAGAGATTTGCAAGATACATACGGATCTGAATGTTGCAGACCCGTTTACTAAGCCTCTCTCACAAGCAAAACATGATCAACACCAAGACTCCATGGGTGTTAGAATCATTACAATGTAATCTAGATTATTGACTCTAGTGCAAGTGGGAGACTGAAGGAAATATGCCCTAGAGGCAATAATAAAGTTGTTATTTATATTTCCTTATATCATGATAAATGTTTATTATTCATGCTATAATTGTATTAACCGGAAACTTAGTACATGTGTGAATACATAGACAAACAGAGTGTCACTGGTATGCCTCTACTTGACTAGATCGTTGATCAAAGATGGTTAAGTTTCCTAGCCATGGACAAAGAGTTGTCATTTGATGAATGGGATCACATCATTAGAGAATGATGTGATTGACTTGACCCATCCGTTAGGTTAGCACGATGATCGTTTAGTTTACTATTATTGCTTTCTCCATAACTTATACATGTTCCTCTTACTATGAGATTATGCAACTCCCGAATACCGGAGGAACACTTAGTGTGCTATCAAACGTCACAATGTAACTGGGTGACTATAAAGATGCTCTACAGGTGTATCCGATGGTATTTGTTGAGTTGGCATAGATCGAGATTAGGATTCTTCACTCTGTGTATCGGAGAGGTATCTCTGGCCCTCTCGGTAATGCACATCACTATAAGCCTTGCAAGCAATGTGACTAATGACTAATGAGTTAGTTACGAGATGTAGCATTACGGAATGAGTAAGGAGACTTGCCGGTAACGAGGTTGAACTAGGTATGATGATACTGACAATCGAATCTCGGGCAAGTAACATACCGATGAGAAAGGGAACAGCATATGTTGTTATGCAGTTTGACCAATAAATATCTTCGTAGAATATGTAGGAACCAATATGAGCATCAAGGTTCCGCTATTGGTTATTGACCGGAGATGATTCTCGGTCATGTCTACATAGTTCTCGAACCCGTAGGGTCCGCACGCTTAACGTTCGGTGACGATCGATATTATGAGTTTTGATGTACCGAAGGTAGTTCGGAGTCCTGGATGTGATCACGGGCATGATGAGGAGTCTCGAAATGGTTGAGACATAAATATCAATATATTGGAAGCCTATGTTTGGACATCGGAATGGTTCCGGGTGAAATCGGGAATATACCGGACTATCGGGAGGTTACCGGAACCACTCGGGAAGTATATGGGCCTTATTGGGCCATAGTGGGAGAGAGGAGAAGGAAGCCTAGGAGGGGGCGTGCCCCCCAAGTCCAATCCTAATTGGGTGGGGGGCCGGGCCCCCCTTCCCTTCCTCCTTCCTTCCTCTCCTAGTCCAACTAGGGAAGGGGGGGGATCCTACTCCCGGTGGGAGTAGGACTCCTCCATGGCGCGCCATAGAGGGCCGGCCCTCACCCCTCCTCCACTCCTTTATATACGGGGGAGGGGGGCACCCCATAGACACACAAGTTGACAATTGTCTTAGCCGTTTGCGGTGCCCCCTCCACCATAATCCACCTTGGTCTTATCATAGCGGTGCTTAGGCGAAGCCCTGTTCCTGTAGCTTCATCATAACCGTCATCACGCCGTCATGTTGACGAAACTCTCCCTCGACACTCAGCTGGATCTAGAGTTCGTGGAACGTCACTGAGCCGAACGTGTGCAGATCACGGAGGTGCCGTACCTTCGGTGCTAGGATCGGTCGGATTGTGAAGACGTTCGACTACATCAACCGCGTTGTCATAACGCTTCCGCTTACGGTCTATGAGGGTACGTAGACAACACTCTTTCCCTCTCGTTGCTATGCATCACCATGATAGATCTTGCGTGTGCGTAGGAAATTTTTGGAAATTACTACGATCCCCAACAGGTTCCGGCCTTGTCCAGACCCATGCTGCGAGACATGGTCGAGCAAGATGGGATTTGCCCCTCCGATCAAGAGAGATATACTATGGGCCCTTGATACGTCTCCGTTCTATCTATAATTTTTGATTGTTTCATGCGAATATTCTACAACTTTCATATACTTTTGGCAACATTTTATATTATTTTTGGGACTAGCATATTGATCTACTGTCTAATGTTAGATCGTATTTTTTTGCATGTTTTTTGTTTCATGAAATGCCCATATCAAATGATGTCCAAATGCGACAAAATTTTACGGAGAATTATTTTGGAATATATTTGATTTTTGGGAAGAAGAATCAATGCAAGACGGTGCCCGAGTTGGTCACAAGGCACCAGGGCGCGACCAGTGGGGTGGTCATGCCGTGCTCCCTTGTGACTCCCTCATAAGGCGGTTGCGGCCCTTCATTCACCGCAAGAAAGATAATTTTTGGATATAGATCCACTCAAAATTTCAGCCCAATCAGAGTTACGGATCTATGAAAATATAAAAAATGGTGAAGGGGTCAAAAACAGAATAGAAACATAGAGAGATCCAATCTTCGAGGGGTTCCTGCCCTCCGGGAGCCATGGCGGACATGGACCAGAGGGGGAAATCTCCTCCCATCTAGGGGGGAGGCCAAGGAAGAAGGAGGAGGGGGGCTCTCCCCCCTCTCTTCCGGTGGCGCTGGGGGAACCATCGTGACGGCGATCTACACCAACAATTTCGCCGCCGTCAACACCAACTCTCTCCCCCTTTATGTAGTTGTGTAACATGTCTTCTCCCTGCTGTAATCTCTACTTAAATATGGTGCTTAATGCTACATATTATTATCCAATGATGTGTTGCCATCTTATGATGTTTGAGTAGATTCGTTTTGTCCTATGGGTTGTTTGATGATCGTGATTGGTTTGAGTTGTATGTTTTATTTTGGTGTTGTCCTATGGTGCCCTCTGTGTCGCGCAAGTGTGAACGATTACCGTTGTAGGGTGGTGCAATACATTCATAAAACTCTTATAGTGGGTGGCGAGAGTGACATAATCTTATACCCGAGTAAGGGGGTTGTTGCGTATGGGAGTAAAGAGGACTTGTTACTTAACACTATGGTTGGGTTCTACCCTAATGATCTTTAGTAGTTGCGGATGCTTGCTAGAGTTCCAACCATAAGTGCATATGATCCAAGTATGGAAAGTATGTTAGCTCATGCCTCTCCCTCATATAAAATTGCAAGAATGATTACCGGTCTAGTTATCAATTGCCTAGGGACAAATCCTTCTCTTGTGTTACAAAAAGTTTTCTACTAAACAACTAACTTTTATTATCTTGCAAATTACTCGTAGTTTTATTCTCACTAAGTACATCTAGTTTTATCCTTGCAAACTTATCCTTACACCTACGAAGTAGTTTTATTCTTTTTCTAGGTAAAGTGAACGTTAAGGGTGCATAGAGTTGTATCGGTGGTCGATAGAACTTGAAGAGAATATTAATTCTACCTTTAGCTCCTTGTTCGGTTTGACACTCTTACTTATCGAAAGAGGCTACAATTGATCCCCTATACTTGTGGATTATCAAGACCTTTTTTTGGCGCCGTTGCTAGGGAGCAATAGCGTGGGGTTGATATTCCCGTGTGTGCTTGTTTGCTTTATCACTAATTAGTTTTTATTTTGTGTTCTTGTCTTCTATCTCCAGTTATGGGTAGGAAACGTAAAATACCAAAATAATAGTTGTACTTGCTAACCCAATGGTTGAAGAACCACCCAAATCTATCATACTGTTGAAGCTTTCTACTTGGATAATCTTCGATCCCTTTGTGCTCGTGCTGGAAACCTAACTAGCTTAATTGAGGGAAAATCATTAGATGAGCATGCTTATTTTGTACGATACCGCTTGTCTCAAAATGGGAAACTCTTATGGGGTCAAATTAATTGTTTGCAATGCTATGCTTGGAATTTATGCGAAATATATGATTTTACTCGTTGTTCTGAAGACCCTAAAAACACCTTGCCTACCAATGTGAGTTTAAGGATGATGGAATCTTATCTTCTTATGCCAAAGGTGTTTATAGTTACTATGATATTGAACAAATTTAAGAATTTGTTTCTTTTAAGGGTGCCTATGAAATTGCTTCTTTGATTGAAAGTATGGTACTACTCTATACAAATCTATTTATTTTGCCATACTTAAATATTGCTATGAAAATTATGCTTCTAATGCTTATGTTAAAGAATATATTGAGGACGCCTCCGCTATTGAAGAAGAGACTAATATTTTGTAGGAGTCTATGGAAGAGGAAATAGATGAAACTGTGAGCTCATTAGATGAAAAAGATAAGGAGGAGAGCGAAGAACAAAAGGAGGAAGAGCGGATTAGCTACCTTTGCCCACCTTCTAATGAGAGTAACTCTGCAAATCATACATTTTTTAATTTTCCTTCGTCCTTACCAAAGGATGAGTGTTGTGATGATTGCTATGATCCCTTGGATTCGTTTGAAATATCCTTTTTGATTAAACTGATGCTTGCTATGCTTGTGGTCATGATGCTAATATGAATGATGATTATGGTGATGAACTTGCTATAGTTCCTTATGTTAAGAATGAAATTGTTGTTATTGCACCCACACATGATAGTCCTATTTTTTTTGGAATTCTCCCAACTACACTATATCGAAGAAGTTTGCGCTTATTAAGGATTATATTGATGGGTTGCGTTTTACTACTACACATGATGATTTGGATGAATATAATATGCATGTGCTTGTTGCTCCTACTTGCAATTATTATGAGAGAGGAACTACATCTCCACCTCTATGCTTCCAATACGATAAAATTGCAATAAATTATTTATACTATGTATCGACCTTTATTATGTGTGCATGAATTGTTCTTTTATGACATACTGATGCATAGGAAGAGAGTTAACTTCATCATTACATGATATATGTTGCTTTGTGCTCAATAATAAATTGTAAATCATTGTTAATTAAAATTGCCTTTGATATACCTTGGGATCCGGGTGGACCAATTATTGAGCATTGTATGCCTAGCTTAATGGCTTTAAAGAAAGCGCTGCCAGGGAGACAATTGATACATCCATTTTGCATCATGTTTACCTATTGTTATTTATAGTGTTTTAATCAATATAACACTTTGTGGAGCAATTCTAATGCCTTTTCTATCTTAATATGCAAGATTCACATGAGGAGGGAGATCGCCGACAGTTGGAATTCTTGACCTGAAAAAGCTATGTCAAAGATATCTATTATGCACATCTCCAAATGAGCTAAAATTTCACTGAGATTTATTTTGGAATAAATAAAAAATATTGGAGAAGAGAAGTACTAGAGGGGGCCACCCAGGTGCCCACGAAGCACCAGGGCGTGCCCAACCACCTAGGGCGCGCCCTGGTGGCTTTGTGGGGCCCCTAGCCAGCCTCTAGTGCCCATCTTCTAGTACATAAGCCCATTTGCCCTAAAAATAAGGAGAGGACTTTAGGGACTAAGTGCCACTATCTCGAGGCAGAACTTGGGCAGGAGCACTTTTGCTCTCTGGTGAAGCGATTCCGCTGGGAATATTTCCTACAGGAGGGGGGAAATCGAAGCCATCATCATCACCAACAACCCTCTCATCATGGGAGGGCCAATCTTCATCATCATCTTCACTAGCACCATCTGATCTCAAACCCTAGTTCATCTCTTGTATCCAATCTTTGTATCAAAACCTCATATTGGTACATGTGGGTTGCTAGTAGTGTTGATTACATTTTCTAGTTGACGCTAGTTGGTTTATTTGGTGGAAGATTATTGTCGGTGTACAAAAGTAGGGGCTCTCCTTTTGCACCCCTTTACTTGTGCACGGGCAGTCAGAGCCGCGCCCACGGCCGAACTGAGCAGGGCAGAGGAGGGATGCCGGAGCGCAAGACGGCCAGAGCAACGCCAAGACCAGGGGCGCAAAGAGAGCAAGAGGGAGAGGTGGAATCCCCCGGCAAGACTCTTGCCGGGGTGGCTTCCGCAGCCCCGGCAAGATCCTTGACGGGGCAACTTGCCTGACGCCAGCAGAGTGCGTCACCCTTGAGCCCACGGGTTTCCGACGCCATCAGCCACATCAAAACCAAGGCTCGGGAGACCTCCATGGCGACATGCAGATCTTTGTAAGATCATAAATACGCAAGATCGGATGAGAACCAGAAGACGACGATCCTTGGCGAGATCCCTGCCAAGGAAATCCATGAGACCCCCGGCAAGATCCTTGCCGGGGACGACCGCTGTGCCACGGCAAGACCCTTGCCGAGGACGTCTGCGGGGCCGCAGCCAGGCCCACGTCTGCCAAAACTCCATCGCCGCTCCCATGCAGCTGCTAGCTCAACCAGTTGGGCAGGCGTCTGCGTGGCAGCGTGCAGCCTCTACACTGACTCAGCAAGCACCTACGTGGTGTCATGTAGATCTTCGTGAAGGCTCCGCCACCGAGCCAGCCTAGCAGCCAGCCAACGTGGCGCTACAACGCCTCGTTAGCTCGGACGCGCGTCGGAGCCAGGTGAGGCGGCGACAGCTGGGACGAGCTTCTTTGCCGTCCCCGATAAAGCAAGAGGGGCACGTCGGCAGCGCATTAAATGCGTTTGTCTGATGGTGCCAGAGGATAGACTCAGCCGCGATGCACCTTTCCACCTCTTGTGTGCCACTGTGGTGACCCCTTTTTGTCTATAAAAGTAGGCCCGAGGCGTACTAGAGGGGGATTCGGATTTTTGGAACCAGAGAGACATGGTAGCTAGTTCAAGAACTCAAGAACACTCAAATATACATCAAAGCAGGACTAGGGTATTACGCGTCTCCGCATCCTGAACCTGGGTAAACGATCGTTGTGCTGACCGCCAGACCCGCTCTTTGCACAACCCTACGCTCGCCAACCGTAGAAGGGATCCCAGTGACCCCATAGGTGTCGTTTCCCACCGACATCTCTAGCGCGCCAGGTAGGGGGTGTGCAGTTGTGAAAATCCGGTCTAGCAGTTAGTTTGGCAGTTCTTCATCGCCATGGCTCCCAAGAAGAAGGCGATCACAATGATCGGTTCGTCAGGGGCCAAACGGCCCGTACCACTGCGGGCGAGTGGTGGGGCGGTCGCGGACGAAAGCCGAGGTGCGGCCCGTGAACACCCGCATCGCTCTAGCAGCCAAAGCCTGGCGAGCGGCATCATTCGTGCGCGAGACAACGGGCCACACGCCACCAAATCCAAAGATGAAGCCGGGCACCCCGCGGCGACTTCCGAGGCGCCGACGCCCCCGACGCGCTCTTCCCAGGTTGTGTGCGACGAGCAGCGTCACCACGCTGGTGACCCTGGGCACCGCCATGGGAAGAGTCCGTGCGTCATTCGCGGGACGTAGAAGGCCAGCATGCACGCCGAGGCGCTGGCGAAAACAGCGCACAACCGCCAGGCTGTGATAGAGCTCCTTCTAACGTGGTTAGAAGTCGGAGCGTGTCACGATCCATGCAGCTTTCGCCACCACCCACGCCAGCCGAAGCTTTGGCACGCGCGCAGTTGCTCCTCGACTTTCCTCCTGCTGCGGAAAAGCTCGACGAGTGGAGAGCCACCATCTGGAGCCTCGTCGGCATTGCTAGCAAAGATGAGCCATGACCGGCGGGGCCCTCAGGCCGGCGCTCCGTCGAGCCACCACATGCCAGTGGTGGAAGGATCAGAGGTGCTGCGGCCACGGTGCACTCTCCTCCTCCACGCCAGCCACCGCGGGTGTCGATCCATCGTGATGACGCTTGTGATAACATTTCCATAGCGTCGTCCGACCCACTGACCCATCGCGATCAGCGCCAAGTTCTTCGGTAGCGAGCCCGTGAAGACGCTCGAACCACCATCGAACGCCGGCGCGATGTGCGCCACCAGTCAGATAGGCGGGCAGGGCCCACTATGGACCACCCAGCGCCGGGGGGCTCTAGCGACCTACCTTACGAGGTGGGTTGCCCATCCTTTACCCGTGAGCTGCAGCAGTTCCAGTGGCCCTCCCACCGCATGTTCAAGCCCGACGTTGGCGAGAAGTACAATGGCAAGACCCACCCGTCAGAGTTCCTCAGCATCTACACCATCGCGATGCAAGCTACTGGAGCCCGCGATGATAAGGTGCTTGCCAATTACTTCCCGTTGGCACTTAAACCCAATGTTATGTCATGGTTGATGCACTTGCCGGCAGATTCCATTTCCTCTTGGTCGGACTTGTGCCATGAGTTCGTTGGCGCCTTCACCGAAGGCCACCAAGCTCATGGCCAGGCAAGCGATTTGCATATCATCCCCCAGAAGGAAGGTGAAACCCTAAGCAAGTACATACAAAGGTTCAGCCGGGCGCAGTACAACATCCTAGATGTTCATCCCGCCGCATTTCATCAGAATGTGCGCAAACGCAAGATGCGTGAAGAGCTGGCGATGAACAGGGTCAAAGATGTGGCCGAACTTTATGTTCTGGCCGATAGGTGCGCTTGAGCTGAAGAGGGGAGGAAGTACCCCGGCGAGGACGCCAGCGCGGAAACCGACTCCACAGATGAAGGCATAGGCATCCCGACGAAGAAGGGCCGACGTCGCAACAGGAAGCACAAGGGCAAGACCGTGCTTGCCGTCGAGGGATCCGAGGATATGCCGGCGCTGCCAAGAAGGCCAAGGCAGACGACCCCGACAAGGAAATTGCCGGGTGTGCTGGTTGCCGGGCCTTGGCGGCTGCCGACAAGCCAGGAGGCTCCGACAAACAATACTGCAAGATCCACCGCACCAAGGGCCACGACCTCCAGAACTGCCGGCAAGTCGAGCTGCTTGCTGAGAAGCAAAAAGCTGAGTATGAGAGGCAGGACAAGGAGAAGGGCCAGGATGGTGCCGAGGGATCTGGCAAGAAGCGTGGCGGCCAAGGGGGTCGCCGCGAAAAGGATAACCAGCAAGAGAGGCCCGCTCAGGGCCGCGACAAGAAGCAAGGAGATGATGATCATGACGAAGACGACGAGTCTGGCGAATATGAGTTCCAGAAGGCTACGGAGGCCATGTGCGTCGACCGTGGCGCCTCGTTGCACACCTCTCACTGCCAGCTCAAGCAGTGGGCACGTGAGATCACAGCAGCGGAACCATCACTCGATGCTCAGAGGCCACTGAAGTGGTCCAGCACGACTATCATTTTTGATACCGAGGACCACCCTGATCGCACAACTACGGTCGGGTGTTTGCCATTGTTGGTCTCACCAATAATACGCAACCTCAAGGTGACGAAGATGCTAGTTGACGGCGGGGCCGGTCTGAACTTGATCTTGCCCGTTGTGATCAAAAGGCTGCAGATTCCTGATGGAGACCTCGAAGAGACAGGCACGTTTCAAGGGGTCAGCCCGGGGAGGAGTCAGCCGAAGGGTAAGGTGATACGTCTCCAACGTATCTATAAATTTTGATTATTCCTTACTATTATATTATCTGTTTTGGATATTAATGGGCTTTATTTTACACTTTTATATTATTTTTGGGACTAACCTATTAACCAGGGGCCCAACCCAAATTGCTGTTTTTGCCTATTTCAGTGTTCCGTAGAAAAGGAATATCAAACGGAGTCCAAACGGAATGAAACCTTCGGGAACGTGATTTTTGGAACAAACGTGATCGAGAGGACTTGGAGTGGACGTCAAGCAATCAACGAGGTGGCCACGAGGCAGGGGGCGTGCCCTCCCCCTCGTGGGCCCCTCGTACCACCACCGACCTACTTCTTCCTCCTATATATGTTCACATACCCCGCAAACATCCAGGAGCACCACGAAACCCTATTTCCACCGCCGCAACCTTCTGTACCCAAGAGATCCCATCTTGGGGCCTTTTCTAGAGCTCTGCCGGAGGGGGCATTGATCATGGAGGGCCTCTACATCAACTCCATGGCCCCTCCGATGATGTGTGAGTAGTTTACCTCAGACCTACGGGTCCATAGCTAGTAGCTAGATGGCTTCTTCTCTCTCTTTGGATCTCAATACAATGTTCTCCTCGATCTTCTTGGAGATCTATTCGATGTAAATCTTTTTGCGGTGTGTTTGTCGAGATCCGATGAATTGTGGGTTTATGATCCAGATTATCTATAAACAATATTTGAATCTTCTCTGAATTCTTTTATGTATGATTGGTTTATCTTTCCAAGTCTCTTTGAATTATCAGTTTAGCCTACTAGATTGATCTTTCTTGCAATGGGAGAAGTGCTTAGCTTTGGGTTCAATCTTGCGGTGCTCGATCCCAGTGACAGAAAGGGAAACGACACATATTGTATTGTTGCCATCGAGGATAAAAAGATGGGGTTTATATCATATTGCATGAGTTTATCCCTCTACATCATGTCATCTTGCTTAAGGCGTTACTCTGTTCTTATGAACTTAATACTCTAGATGCATGCTGGATAGCGGTCGATGTGTGGAGTAATAGTAGTAGATGCAAGCAGGAGTCGGTCTACTTGTCGCGGACGTGATGCCTATATACATGATCATGCCTAGATATTCTCATAATTATTCGCTTTTCTATCAATTGCTCGACAGTAATTTGTTCACCCACCGTAATACTTATGCTATCTTGAGAGAAGCCACTAGTGAAACCTATGGCCCCGGGGTCTATTTTCCATCATACAAGTTTCCAATCTAATTTATTTTGCAATCTTTACTTGCAATCTATATCATAAAAATACCAAAAATACTTATCTTATTATTATCATCTCTATCAGATCTCACTCTTGCAAGTGGCCATGAGGGGATTAACAACCCCTTTATCGCGTTGGTTGCGAGGTTCTTATTTGTTTGTGTAGGTACGAGGTGACTCGCGCATGGTCTCCTACTGGATTTACTGCACCACCCTTTCCTCTTCAAGGGAAATACTGAGGGAAATACTTACGCTGCTTTACTGCACCACCCTTTCCTCTTCAAGGGAAAACCAACGCAGTGCTCAAGAGGTAGCAAGAAGGATTTATGGCGCTGTTGCCAGGGAGTCTACGCACAAGTCTAGACATACCAAGTACCCATCACAAACTCTTATCCCTCGCATTACATTATTTGCCATTTGCCTCTCGTTTTCCTCTCCCCCACTTCACCCTTGCCGTTTTATTCACCCTTTTTCCGTTCGCCTTCTTCCCGTATGTATCTTTCTTTTTGTTTCCTTGTGCCTTCTATTTGCTTGCATCTTTGCTTGCTAAAAATCTATTGATATGGATCCACTTAAAGTGTTCTACTTGGATCATCTTCAATCCTTATGCGCTCGTGCTGAAACCCCAACTAGCCTAGTTGATGGGAAATCTTTAGATGAGCATGCTCATTTTGTGCGTCACCGTTTGTCTGAAAAAGGGAGACTCTTATGGGATCAAATAAACAGATTGCTATGTTATGCTTGGAATCTTTGTGAAATTTGTGATTTTACTTGTTTCTCTAAGAACCCTAAAAAACACCTCCCCTACCTATGTGAGTTTAATGATAATGAAATCGTATCTTCTTATGCAAAGGGTGTTTATAGTTACTACGATATTGAACAAACTAAAGAATTTATTGCTTTTAAGGGTGCTTATGAAGTTGCTTCTTTGATTGAAAAGTATGATATTACTCTCTACGAATCTGAAAATTTTAACATACTTAAATATTGCTATGAAAACAATGCTCATAATGTCTATGTCAAAGAATTTATTGAAAGAATGACCGTTGCTTTGGAAGAAAATAATGATATGAATGAATCTATAGACAATTATGATTCCGATGATTTGATTGAAATATCCCTTGATGAACATGATGCTTGCTATTGTTGTGGCCATGATGCCAATATTTATGAAGATGAATTTGCTATAGTTCCTTATGTTAAACATGAGATCGTTGCTATTGCACCCATACTTGATAGTTCCTTCAATGAAAAGCATGATTGCAATGATGTTACTATATATCCTCTTAATGTCAATTGTGTTAATGATATGCAGAACCTCAAGCTTGGGGATGCTAGTTTTGCTATGACTACTATTTGTTGCAATGATCATGATTGGGGTGATTCTTCTTTTGATCTTGAAAATTTATTTAAGCCCCATGATGAATATGAGATTGATAATAGTGTTTGCAATATTATTGAAAATGGGTTTGGAAGAGTGTCAACTTTAGATCCCACATATTTGGAGAATGTTCAATCTTATGAAGTTTTTGATAAAAGTGGGTTTGGAGAGGTCATGACTTTAGTTAATGTTAATCCCACTATTTTGGAAGAGTGTCAACTTTGAATACATGTGGATCATGTTGAGAATATTTTATGTGATAGCTATATTGTTGAATTTGATTATGATCCTACATGTAATTATTATGAGAGAGTAAAATATGGTTGTAGAAACTTTCATGTTACTAAATTACCTCTCATTATGTTGAGATTGCTATTGTTTCTTTCCGCTTCCTTGCATATGCTAGTTTTTGCTTGCCTTGATAATTTGTTTGCCTTTAAGATGCCTATGCATAGGAAGTATGTTAGACTTAGATGTGTTTGTCACATGTTTCATGATGCTCTCTTTGCGCTTCAATTCTTGTCTTTCATTTGAGCATCGTTGAAACCTTATGCCTAGCTAGGGGCGTTAAACGATAGCGCTTGTTGGGAGGCAACCCAATTTTATTTTTGTTTCTTGATTTTTGATTCTTTTTAGTAATAAGTAATTTATCTAGCCTCTGTTTGGGTTGTGTTTTTTGTGTTTAATTAGTGTTTGTGCCAAGTAGAACCGTTAGGAAGACTTGGGGAAGGTCTTTTTGATCCTGCTGTAAAAAACAGAAACTTTAGCGCTCGCGAGAATTGATGCAATTTTTTATTGGAGAGTACTATTTAGTTAATTCTTTTTGAAGATGATTAATAGATAAATTACTCACGCCCAAAAAATTATTTTAGAATTTTTAGGGTTTTAGAAGTATTCGAAACCTATAGATTACTACAGACTGTTTTGTTTTTGACAGATTCTGTTTTTCGTGTGTTGTTTGCTTATTTTGATGAATCTATGAATAGTAATAGAGTTTATAAACCATAGAGAAGTTGGAATACAGTAGGTTTAACACCAATATAATAAATAATGAGTTTATTACAGTACCTTGAAGTGGTGGTTTGTTTTCTTTTACTAACGAAGCTCACAAAGATTTTCTTTTAAGTTTTGTGTTGTGAAGTTTTCAAGTTTTGGGTAAGGATTTGATGGATTATGGAATAAGGAGTAGCAAGAGCCTTATCTTGGGGATGCCCAAGGCACCCCAAGGTAAAATCCAAGGACACCAAAAATCCTAAGCTTGGGGATGCCCCAGAAGGCATCCCCTCTTTCGTCTTTGTCTATCGGTAACTTTACTTGGAGCTATATTTTTATTCACCACATGATATGTGTTTTGCTTGGAGCGTCTTGTATGATTTGAGTCTTTGCTTTCTAGTTTACCACAATCATCCTTGATGTACACACTTTTTGGGAGAGACACACATGAATTGGAATTTATTAGAATACTCTATGTCTTCATTTATATCTTTTGAGCTATATAGTTTTTGCTCTAGTGCTTCGCTTATATCCTTTAGAGCACGGCGGTGGTTTTATTTTGTAGAAATAATTGATATCTCATGCTTCACTTATATCATTTTGAGAGTTCTTTAGAACAATATGGTAATTCACTTTGGTTATAAATTTTAAATGCTAAGAGAAGTTGGATGCATGATAGATGGTTTTGAGATATAAAGGTGGTAATATTAGAAGTGTGCTAGTTGAGTAATTGTGAAATTGATGAATACTTGCGTTGAAGTTGGCAAGTCCCGTAGCATGCATGTATGGTGAACGTTATGTGACAAATTTGAAGCATGAGGTGTTCTTTGATTGCTTTCCTTATGAGTGGCGGTCGGGGACGAGTGATGGTCTTTTCCTACCAATCTATCCCCCTAGGAGCATGCGCGTAGTGCTTGGTTTTGATGACTTGTAGATTTTTGCAATAAGTATGTGAGTTCTTCATGACTAATGTTAAGTCCATGGATTATACGCACTCTCACCCTTCCACCATTGCTAGCCTCTTCGGTACCGTGCATTGCCCTTTCTCACCTTGAGAGTTGGTGCAAACTTCGCCGGTGCATCCAAACCCCGTGATATGATATGCTCTATCACACATAAGCCTCCTTATATCTTCCTAAAAATAGCCACCATACCTACCTATTATGGCATTTCCATAGCCATTCCGAGATATATTGCCATGCAACTTTCCACTGTTCCATTTATTATGACACGTATCATCATTGGCATATTGCTTTGCATGATCATGTAGTTGACATCATATTTGTGGCAAAGCCACCGTTCATAATTTTTTCATACATGTCAGTCTTGATTCATCGCAATCCCAGTACACCGCCGGAGGCATTCACATAGAGTCATATTTTGTTCTAAGTATTGAGTTGTAATTCTTGAGTTGCAAGAAAATAAAAGTGTGATGATCATCATTAGAGCATTTTCTCATATGAGGAAAGGATGATGGAGACTATGATTCCCCCACAAGTCGGGATGAGACTCCGGATGAAAAAAAAAGAAGAAAAAAAGAAAGAAAAAAGTCAAAAAAAGAAAATAAAGAAGGCCCAAATAAAAAAACAACAATAATAATAAATAAATGAGAGAAAAAGAGAGAAGGGACAATGTTACTATCCTTTTTTCACACTTGTGCTTCAAAGTAGCACCATGATCTTCATGATAGAGAGTCTCTTATTTTGTCACTTTCATATACTAGTGGGAATTTTTCATTATAGAACTTGGCTTGTATATTCCAGTGATGGGCTTCCTCAAATTCCCTAGGTTTTCGTGAGCAAGCAAGTTGGATGCACACCCACTTAGTTTCTTTGATGAGCTTTCATATATTTATAGCTCTAGTGCATCTGTTGCATGGTAATCCCTACTCCTTGCATTGACATCAATCGGTGGGCATCTCCATAGCCCATTGATTATCCGCGTCAATGTGAGACTTTCTCCCTTTTTGTCTTCTCACACAACCTCAATCATCATATTCTATTCCACGCATAGTGCTATGTCCATGGCTCGCGCTCATATATTGCGTAAAAGTTGAAAGAGTTTGAAAAAGCTAAATATGAAACAATTACTTGGCTTATCATTAGGGTTGTGCATGATGAGAGCATTTTGTGTGACGAAAATGAAGCATGGCCAAACTATATGACTTTGTAGGGATAAATTTTCTTTGGCTATGGTATTTTGATAAGACATAATTGCTTGATTAACATACTTGGAGTATTAATATTTTTATGTCAACAATAAACTTTAATATTGAATCTTTCAGATCTGAACATTCATGCCACAATAGAGAAAAATACATTGAAGAATATTCTAGAAAGAATTCCACATCAAAAATTCTATTTTTATCATTTACCTACTCGAGGACGAGCAGGAATTAAGCTTGGGGATGCTGATACGTCTCCAACGTATCTATAATTTTTGATTATTCCATGCTATTATATTATCTCTTTTGGATGTTAATGGGCTTTATTTTACACTTTTATATTACTAGCACAAATGCCCGTGCGTTGCACCAGGAGAGAGCACCACTTCCTATCCTATGAATCATGGTTGGCAGGTCAAGAAACTGTGTCGTGGGACAACGACCGCTCTCTAAAGAGATGGGTCGTTTGTGGATCGCGATGTGAGCTCATGTGGTATGATTCCATGTAAATTTATTCGCCTGAATAAGAAAAAATATAGCAATACAATAAATCTAAAGTAATAAAAGCAGCAAGCAAACCAACCTAGAATAACAATTGCAGCAGCAGCAAGCAAACCAACCTAGATGGATATTACCTAAAAAATTACTCATAATTAAACATACTTCTTCGAATCCATATTATTAATTATCGTTCATTCAGTACAACTTTGTATCAGCGGTAGTATCTTCTTTGTTCAAAGGAAGCCCCAGCATTAAAGAGATAAAAGGGCTCTGCCTTTTACTATTTGTTTTATTTATTTTATGTTTTGCTGTGTATATTTTTAAACTTGTAATATAAATACATGCAGTAAGGAAATCTACTATTTTGCTCTAGATAAAAAAGGTTGTAACAACAGAAATCATCCATAGTAAGAATAACAACGACATAAGTAGACATACTTTATCTTTCCTTGTAATCTTCTGACGTCTAATTACCTTCCACTTTCACAACAGATGAAACTGATCTTTTTCTCCAACCCGACTAGAGACGTGAAAGAGTAAGCTTTTCATAGGACATAAGGGCAAAAATTTACACCTACAGTAGATTTACGACAAGATTGACCATATGCAGCAAACCCAAAAGGGTGGTTACTGCACATAATAATGATAACAAGCCACGCTTGAAAAAACAAACACAAACATGCAATAAACATTTTCTTCAGTGTGACCTGAATTGGACAAAAAACCAATTGTACAAAAGGAAGCACTTCTAAACTGAGAGTGCGAACGCACAAATGCACTGAAAGGGCATGGGCAGCTGTACAAGTACATCTCAGCATTACCAAACACTCAAGTGGACATTAACTTAAACCAAGTCGAGAAAGATAAATTAATGATGCACAACGCTTCATTTTTAATAAAAAGAGAAAATTATTATAGTTAGTCAGCAAATACCTGCTTCTTAGGATGCTCCTCCTTTATTTCAAGCACTCAAATCAGCCTTTCCCTCCTCATGGAATTCATTTCAGACTTGGAGTAGTCAAAAGAAACACTGGGTTCACACTTCACTTCCTTTACACCTGAAAAGTCATCAATTCATGCTTTAGACAAAACTAATAATATAGAACGCAGTATGAAAATAAGAATGCATATTTTAACAGTCATAGATATGACTAAGAACGGAAAGTATTATGTCATAGCTGAAGTGAATTGATGCGTGGTTATGTTGAAAAAGTTTGGGGACTCTGTAAGAGCTTTGGAGAAAGTTTTCCCCGCAATGCTAGTTCATACTGATTAGCAAGTACCGATAGCAATTGCACTGTTACTGAAATAGAAGGGGGTGGCCATTCACTGAAGCATGTATACATTTTCTCTTTCAAAGAGTACTCAATGTATTGGATGCCAGAAAACATTCCATGAATGCTCAGGTCGTCAAAGCTAGTGTAGCTTCCTAACATAACTATTCTTCATTTTTTATTTGGCAAGCAATGACATCCAGATATGTGATCCTCTGACATAGACAATGGTGATGAAATTAACGGACAATCTCGTCTATGGTAGCCTGATGGCCTAGTTCCACAAGAGCAGTTAAGAGTGTAACTCTTAACAGTGTATTCAGGTGACCCTCCCCACTCTTGGCATCCCAGCCACCTCACTTGCAAGGGACGGATTTCTGAAAAGCTAGAAGAGACTGCATGATAAATGATCATTAGAACAAGATCAAGTTTAGGAACAACAAAAATTAATTAGAATAGGAAGAGTAGTGAGTTGATGGCATGTGCAAGCACATTATACTCAGTCTCATCCTTGTATGCAACAATCAAATGCAGCAACGTGGCCACCTTCTGTTTACCAACCATACAAAGGGCATATGTGTCATCAAGTACACCTGTAGTGATCAGACAGTAATAATGTGAGAATAGTTGAACATGGAAAGACTTACAGTTGTAAGAAACCATGCAAAAGTTTTATCCGTCTGCTGCACTCAGTGTGTTGGTCTCAACTGCATACCTAACTCGGGATGCAAGTTCCTCAGCATAACTCACTATAGAAACCAGTCTGATCGACGTTAAGTTTAATCTAGAAATCATCTTTTGACATTCTACGAGCCCTGACAAATTGAAATCCTCGATCCTCTAGTTCCCCCGAAACAAAAATTTGCAAACATAAAGAGCTTATACAACTTTACCCGTTTTGCCTATTTTTTCTCAAGATGACAATCATAGCATGGAAGGAGATATGCAAAAAGATTGACTAAATGTATATGTAATTGCTATTTTTAGCAAAACAATGGCTAATCGGTTCACAAGAGGGTAGTTGAGATGCCACTATATTTAAAAAATAATACGACAGATAGAACTGAAAATTGCCCACCTGGGCAAAGAGGTGCGTGTGCACGCAACCTGCCTATATTAAAACTTCGATGTATGTGCTTTAATAATCGTATAATCCTGATTAAAAAAGCAAGTGCATAACTCAAACTGAATTGTGGATTTATTACATACTTTTAAGGATAGAAATACCATAACTCATATGTGAGACCTCAATCATGAAATCATTGTAAGCAATGTGATTCACAAGAGAGGCTCTGGACATCTTGGGTTCACCATGCTGCAATTCATGAATCAATGATTGTTTGAGAATCAAGTGTGATTGTACCCCGAGACAATGTATTCTGCAGTTGCCAATGCTTGACGTCAAATCAAGGAATTCTATTCCAGCCCAGGGATACTACGGAAATCCTCCTCATGTAGTAGTTTGAGTGTTCAGGCTCAGATATTGACTACATGAGATTAAAAATAAACTTTGAAGCTGATATAGTATGATGACAACCTGAATAACAACATCTGGCAAGTGAAATTGCATTGGAAGCTGCTGTGTTTATCAGAAGTTTGGAAGCAAAATAATCTGTGGGGATACAAGAGAGTCTAGAGGATGGTTCTCCAGCTCTTTGCTTTCAGAAGTTTTGAAGGCTGTTCGATATATGCAGAACTGAATGTGCCAACTTCAGTTGTGCATAAACATTCCAGCATGTGAGCTTCAACGACACAACCACGCAGTAGGCAGCCACCGAGGACCCCAGCTGCAGCTCACCGGAGCGGCGCCGCCCCTTCTCTCTGCTCTTTTCTTCCCTTGTTCTCCCCCTCCTTCCTCTGTTTATCCTCCTCCCCTCTCTGCTCATCTCCCTCCCTCGTTTCTTCTCTACAGAAGCCCCAACGTCATGGACGAGCTGCGCAAGAGGCTGGTCATGGCACCCAACATCGATCCTGCGGCTGGGAAAAAGGCGGCCATGGATCAGGAGGCGCGCGTGTGTAGTGCAGTATGGGCGGCGCGGAACGAGGAGGTCGAGCGCCACGGACGACCCGCGATGTACTGATGCTGGCAGAAGGAGAGGGCCATGGATCATGGTGAGCCCAGGCCGTCGCGGATGAACAAGGGGCGGAGAGAGAAGGAGAATGGAGAGGAAAGAGGAGGCATGTGGGCTGAGGGGAGATCGCCGGCGTGGCCCTCCGCGGCGGCGGGCGGTCTCCCGTGGGTGTGGAATCGGGTGGGAGGGCATCTCTCGCGCGTGCGGCACAGAGGAGAAATTGGGGATCGATTATCCAGTGAATCGTTTTTTTACATGTGGACTGTGGGTCAAATACTAAAAAGCACAGGGACCTTTATGCAAAAAGCCACGACGTTGAATCTGTCAGACTCAATCCATACTTTATTATTAGGGAGAGATTTTTGGAACTAAACTATTAACCAGAGGCCTAGCCCAAATTGTGGTTTTTTGCCTATTTCGGTGTTTTGTAGAAAAGGAATATCAAACGGAGTCCAAACGGAATGAAACTTTCGGGAACATGATTTTTGGAATAAACGTGATTGAGAGGACTTGGAGTGGACGTCAAGCAATCAACGAGGCGGCCACGAGGCAGGGGCGCGCCCTCCCCCCTCATGGTCCCCTCGTAGTTCCACCGACCTACTTCTTCCTCCTATATATGTTCACATACCCCGCAAACATCCAGGAGCACCACGAAACCCTATTTCCATCGCCGCAACCTTCTGTACCCAAGAGATCCCATCTTGGGGCCTTTTCTGGAGCTCCGCTGGAGGGGGCATTGATCATGGAGGGCCTCTACATCAACTCCATGGCCCCTCCGATGATGTGTGAGTAGTTTACCTTAGACCTACGGGTCTATAGATAGTAGCTAGATGGCTTCTTCTCTCTCTTTGGATCTCAATACAATGTTCTCCTCGATCTTCTTGGAGATATATTCGATGTAACTCTTTTTGCGGTGTGTTTGTCGAGATTCGATGAATTGTGGGTTTATGATCCAGATTATCTATGAACAATATTTGAATCTTCTCTGAATTCTTTTATGTATGATTGGTTTATCTTTGCAAGTCTCTTTGAATTATCAGTTTGGTTTGGCCTACTAGATTGATCTTTCTTGCAATGGGAGAAGTGCTTAACTTTGGGTTCAATCTTGTGGTGCTCGATCCCAGTGGCAGAAAGGGAAATGACACGTATTGTATTGTTGCCATCGAGGATAAAAAGATGGGGTTTATATCATATTGCATGAGTTTATCCCTCTACATCATGTCATCTTGCTTAAGGCGTTACTCTGTTCTTATGAACTTAATACTCTAGATGCATACTGGATAGCGATCGATGTGTGGAGTAATAGTAGTAGATGCAGGCAGGAGTCGGTCTACTTGTCGCGGATGTGATGCCTATATACATGATCATGCCTAGATATTCTCATAATTATTCGCTTTTCTATCAATTGCTCGACAGTAATTTGTTCACCCACCGTAATACTTATGCTATCTTGAGAGAAGCCACTAGTGAAACCTATGGCCCCGGGGTCTATTTTCCATCATACAAGTTTCCAATCTAATTTATTTTGCAATCTTTACTTTCAATCTATATCATAAAAATACCAAAAATACTTATCTTATTATTATTATCATCTCTATCAGATCTCAATCTTGCAAGTGGCCGTGAAGGGATTGACAACCCCTTTGTCGCGTTGGTTGCGAGGTTCTTATTTGTTTGTATAAGTACGAGGTGACTCACGCGTGGTCTCCTACTGGATTGATACCTTGGTTCTCAAAAACTGAGGGAAATACTTACGCTGCTTTACTGCACCACCCTTTCCTCTTCAAGGGAAAACCAACGCAGTGCTCAAGAGGTAGCATAAGGTCACGCTGCCCGTGACATTTGGGGGCGAATTAAACTACAGGACAAAGAGGATTGTTTTTGATGTAGCCGAGATCTCCTTGCCCTACAACGGAATCCTCGGCTGCCTGGCACTAGCCAAGTTCATGGCGGCATCACATTACGCCTACAACACGCTGAAGATGCCTGGGCCAATGACCATCATCACCGTCCCATCCGACAAGAAGGACACACTGATCTGCACCGACCAACTCTACCAAGAAGCAGTTGCAGCGACTGCTGCCAAGGCATTTGCTCCTGCCACTACAGCCCTGGGAGGGAAGAAGACCGATGAGACCTCTCGCACCCACTCCGGCAAGCGCACCTCTTCAGAGTGTTGTGCTCCCGTCGAGGACGTGCCAGAGAGCTCCACCGGCAAGAGCAAGAAATCCAGAGCTGCACCACCAGAGACCAAGAAGGTGTCCGTCAAGGAGGATGGCACGGGGGGGGGGATTTCACCATAAGCTCCACCCGAGAAAACAAATAGGAAGGCGCGCTCGTCACCTTCCTGTGGTGAATGTTGACGTGTTTGCATGGCAAGCATCCCACATCCCCGACGTTCCCAGGGAGGTGATTGAGCACCATCTTGCTGTCTGCCCTCATGCGCGACCCATCAAGAAGGTCAGGAAGCAAGCTTTGGAACGATAGGAGTGTTGGGGAACGTAGTAATTTCAAAAAAAAATTACTACGCACACGCAAGATCATGGTGATGCATAGCAACGAGGGGAGAGTGTGATCTATGTACCCTTGTAGACCGACAACGGAAGCGTTATGACAACGCGGTTGATGTAGTCGTACGTCTTCATGGCCCGACCGATCAAGCACCGAAACTACGACACCTCCGAGTTCTAGCACACGTTCAACTCGATGACGATCCCCAGACTCCGATCCAGCAAAGTGTCGGGGAAGAGTTCCGTCAGCACGATGGCGTGGTGATGATCTTGATGTACTACCGTCGCAGGGCTTCGCCTAAGCACCGCTACAATATTATCGAGGATTATGGTGGAAGGGGGCACCGCACACGGCTAAGAATATGATCACGTGGATCAACTTGTGTATCTAGGGGTGCCCCCTGACCCCGTATATAAAGGAGTAAGGGGAGGAGGCCGGCCGGCCCCTATTGGCGCGCCAGGAGGAGTCCTCCTCCTAGTAGGAGTAGGACTCCTACTAGGAGGGGGAAGGAAGTGGGGAGGGAGAAGGAAAGGGGGGCGCCGCCCCCCTTCTCCTAGTCCAATTCGGACTAGGGGGGGAGGAGGCGCGCGGCCCACCTTGGCTGCCCCCCTCTCTCTCCACTAAGGCCCATATGGCCCATTACTTCTCCCGGGGGGGTTCCGGTAACCCTCCGGCTCTCCGGTTTTCTCCGAAATCACCCGGAACACTTCCGGTGTCCGAATATAGTCGTCCAATATATCAATCTTTATGTCTCGACCATTTCGAGACTCCTCGTCATGTCCGTGATCACATCCGGGACTCCGAACTAACTTCCGTACATCAAAACTCATAAACTCATAATATAACTATCATCGAAACCTTAAGCGTGCGGACCCTACGGGTTCGAGAACAATGTAGACATGACCGAGACACGTCTCCAGTCAATAACCAATAGCGGAACCTGGATGCTCATATTGGCTCCTACATATTCTACGAAGATCTTTATCGGTCAGACCGCATAACAGCATACGTTGTTCCCTTTGTCATCGGTATGTTACTTGCCCGAGATTCGATCGTCGGTATCTCAATACCTAGTTCAATCTCGTTACCGGCAAGTCTCTTTACTCGTTCCGTAATCCATCATCTTGCAACTAACTCATTATTTGCAATGCTTGCAAGGCTTATGTGATGTGCATTACCGAGAGGGCCCAAAGATACCTCTCCGACAATCGGAGTGACAAATCCTAATCTCGAAATATGCCAACCCAACATGTACCTTCGGAGACACCTGCAGAGCTCCTTTATAATCACCCAGTTACGTTGTGATGTTTGGTAGCACACAAAGTGCTCCTCCGGTAAATGGGAGTTGCATAATCTCATAGTCATAGGAACATGTATAAGTCATGAAGAAAGCAATAGCAACATACTAAACGATCGAGTGCTAAGCTAACGGAATGGGTCAAGTCAATCACATCATTCTCCTAATGATGTGATCCCGTTAATCAAATAACAACTCTTTGTCTATGGTTAGGAAACATAACCATCTTTGATTAACGATCTAGTCAAGTAGAGGCATACTAGTGACACTCTGTTTGTCTATGTATTCACACATGTATTATGTTTTCGGTTAATACAATTCTAGCATGAATAATAAACATTTATCATGATATAAGGAAATAAATAATAACTTTGTTATTGCCTCTAGGGCATATTTCCTTCAGTCTCCCACTTGCACTAGAGTCAATAATCTAGTTCACATCGCCATGTGATTTAATACCAATAGTTCACATCACCATGTGATTATCACCCATAGTTCACATCGACATGTGACCAACACCCAAAGGGTTTACTAGAGTCAATAATCTAGTTCACATCGCTATGTGATTAACACCCAAAGAGTACTGAGGTGTGATCATGTTTTGCTTGTGAGAGAAGTTTAGTCAACAGGTCTGCCACATTCAGATCCGTAAATATTTTGCAAATTTCTATGTCAACAATGCTCTGCACAGAGCTACTCTAGCTAATTGCTCCCACTTTCAATATGTATCCAGATTGAGATTTAGAGTCATCTGGATCAGTGTCAAAATTTGCATCGACGTAACCCTTTACGACGAACCTTTTGTCACTTCCATAATCGAGAAACATATCCTTATTCCACTAAGGATAATTTTGACCAATGTCCAGTGATCTACTCCTAGATCACTATTGTACTGCTTTGCCAAACTTAGGGTAGGGTATACAATAGGTCTGGTACACAGCATGGCATACTTTATAGAACCTATGGCTGAGGCATAGGGAATGACTTTCATTCTCTCTCTATCTTCTGCCGTAAAGGGTTTCGTTGATGCAAATTTTGACCAATGTCCAGTGATCTACTCCTAGATCACTATTGTACTGCTTTGCCAAACTCAGGGCAGGGTATACAATAGGTATGGTACACAGCATGGCATACTTTATAGAACCTATGGCTGAGGCATAGGGAATGACTTTCATTCTCTCTCTATCTTCTGCCGTGGTCGGGTTTTGAGTCTTACTCAACTTCACACCTTGTAACACAGGCAAGAACTCCTTCTTTGACTGTTCCATTTTGAACTACTTCAAAATCTTGTCAAGGTATGTACTCATTGAAAAACTTATCAAGCGTCTTGATCTATCTCTAAAGATCTTGATGCTCAATATGTAAGCAGCTTCACCGAGGTCTTTCTTTGAAAAAACTCCTTTCAAACATTCCTTTATGCTTTGCAGAATAATTCTACATCATCTCCGATCAACAATATGTCATACATATACTTATCAGAAATGTTGTAGTGCTCCCACTCACTTTCTTGTAAATACAGGCTTCACCGCAAGTCTGTATAAAACTATATGCTTTGATGAACTTATCAAAGCGTATATTCCAACTCCGAGATGCTTGGACCAGTCCATAGATGGATCGCTGGAGCTTGCATATTTTGTTAGTACCTTTAGGATCGACAAAACCTTCTGGTTGCATCATATACAACTCTTCTTTAATAAATCCTATTAAGGAATGCAGTTTTGTTTATCCATTTGCCAGATTTCATAAAATGCGGCAATAGCTAACATGATTCGGACAGACTTAAGCATAGATACGAGTGAGAAATTCTCATCGTGGTCAACACCTTGAACTTGTCGAAAACCTTTTTGCGACAATTCTAGCTTTGTAGATAGTAACACTACTATCAGCGTCCGTCTTCCTCTTGAAGATCCATTTAATCTCAATGGCTCGCCGATCTTTGGGCAAGTCAATCAAAGTCCATACTTTGTTCTTATACATGGATCTCATCTCAGATTTCATGGCCTCAAGCCATTTCGCGGAATCTGGGCTCATCATCGCTTCCTCATAGTTCGTAGGTTCGTCATGGTCAAGTAACATGACCTCTAGAACAGGATTACCATACCACTCTGGTGCGGATCTCACTCTGCTTTACCTACGAGGTTCGGTAGTAACTTGATCTGAAGTTACATGATCATCATCATTAGCTTCCTCACTAATTGGTGTAGTAGTCACAGGAACAGATTTCTGTGATGAACTACTTTCCAATAAGGGAGCAGGTACAGTTACCTCATCAAGTTCTACTTTTCTCCCACTCACTTCTTTCGAGAGAAACTCCTCTAGAAAGGATCCATTCTCAGCAACGAATGTCTTGCCTTCGGATCTGTGATAGAAGGTGTACCCAACAGTCTCCTTTGGGTATCCTATGAAGACATATTTCTCCGATTTGGGTTTGAGCTTATCAGGATGAAACTTTTTCACATAAGCATCACAACCCAAAACTTAAGAAACGACAACTTTGGTTTCTTGCCAAACCATAATTCAGATTGTGTTGTCTCAACGGATTTAGATGGTGCCCTTTTTAACATGAATGCAGCTGTCTCTAATGCATAACCCCAAAACGATAGTGGTAGATCGGTAAGAGACATCATAGATTGCACTATATCCAATAAAGTACGGTTATGACGACCAGACACACCATTATGCTGTGGTGTTCTAGGTGGCATGAGTTTGTGAAACTATTCCACAATGTTTTAATTGAAGACCAAACTCGTAACTAAAATATTTGTCTCCGCGATCAGATCGTAGAAACCTTATTTTCTTGTCACGATGATTTTCCACTTCTCCCTGAAATTATTTGAACTTTTCAAATGTTTCAGACTTATGTTTCATCAAGTAGATACTCATATCTGCTCAAATCATCTGTGAAGGTCAGAAAATAACGATACCAGCCGCGAGCCTCAACACTCATTGGAGTGCATACATCAGTATGTATTATTTCCAATCAAGTTTGTTGCTCGCTCCATTGTTCCGGAGAACGGAGTCTTAGTCATCTTGCCCATGAGGCATGGTTCGCAAGTACCAAGTGATTCATAATCAAGTGATTCCAAAAGTCCATCAGTATGGAGTTTCTTCATGCGCTTTACATTGATATGACCTAAATGGCAGTGCCACAAATAAGTTGCACTATCATTATTAACTTTGCATCTTTTGGCTTCAATATTATGAATATGCGTAAAACTACGATCGAGATCCAACGAACTATTTTCATTGGGTGTATGACCATCGAAGGTTTTATTCATGTAAACAGAACAACAATTATTCTCTGACTTTAATGAATAACCGTATTGCAATAGACATGATCAAATCATATTCATGCTCAATGCAAACACCAAATAACACTTATTTAGTTTCAACACTAATCCCAAAAGTATAGGGAGTGTGCAATGATGATCATATCAATCTTGGAATTACTTCCAACACACATCGTCACCTCACCCTTCACTAGTTTCTGTTTATTCTGCAACTCCCGTTTCGAGTTACTACTCTTTGGCAACTGAACCAGTATCAAATACCGATGGGTTGCTATGAACACTAGTAAAATACACATCTATCATTTGTATATCAAATATACCTTTGTTCACTTTGCCATCCTTCTTATCCGCCAAATACTTGGGGAAGTTCCTCTTGCAGTGACCAGTCCCTTTGCAGTAGAAGCACTTAGTCTCAGGCTTAGGTACAGACTTGGGCTTCTTCAATTGAGTAGCAACTTGCTTGCCGTTCTTCTTGAAGTTCCCCTTCTTCCCTTTGCCCTTTTCTTGAAACTAGTGGTCTTGTCAACCATCAACACTTGATGCTTTTCTTGATTTCTACCTTCGTCGATTTCAGCATCACGAAGAGCTTGGGAATTGTTTTCGTCATCCCTTGCATACTATAGTTCATCACGAAGTTCTACTAACTTGGTGATGGTGACTAGAGAATTCTGTTAATCACTATCTTATCTGGAAGATTAACTTCCACTTGATTCAAGCGATTGTAGTACCCAGACAATCTGAGCACATGCTCAATGCTTGAGCTATTCTCCTCCATCTTTTAGCTATAGAACTTGTTGGAGACTTCATATCTCTCAACTCGGGTATTTGCTTGAAATATTAACTTCAACTCCTAGAACATCTCATATGGTCCATGACGTTCAAAACGTTTTTGAAGTCCCGATTCTAAGCCGTTTAAGCATGGTGCACTAAACTATCAATTAGTCATCATATTGAGCTAGCCAAATGTTCATAACGTCTGTATCTGCTCCTGCAATAGGTCTGTCACCTAGCGGTGCATCAAGGACATAATTCTTCTGTGCAGCAATGAGGATAAACCTCAGATCACGGATCCAATCCGCATCATTGCTACTAACATCTTTCAACTTAGTTTTCTCTAGGAACATATAAAAATTAAACAGGGAGTAACATTGCGAGCCATTGATCTACAACATAGATATGCTAATACTACCAGGACTAAGTTCATGATAAATTAAAGTTCAATTAATCATATTACTTAAGAACTCCCACTTAGAAAGACATCCCTCTAATCTTCTAAGTGATCACGTGATCCAAATCAACTAAACCATGTCCGATCATCACGTGAGATGGAGTAGTTTTATTGGTGAACATCGCTATATTGATCATATCTACTATACGATTCACGCTCGACCTTTCGGTCTCTGTGTTCCGAGGCCATATCTGTATATGCTTGGCTCGTCAAGTATAACCTGAGTATTCCGCGTGTGCAACTGTTTTGCACCCGTTGTATTTGAATGTAGAGCCTATCACACCCGATCATCACGTGGTGTCTCAGCACGAAGAACTTTCGCAACGGTGCATACTCAGGGAGAACACTTCTTGATAATTAGTGAGAGATCATCTTAAAATGCTACCGTCAATCAAAGGAAGATAAGATGCATAAAATATAAACATCACATGCAATCAATATAAGTGATATGATATGGCCATCATCATCTTGTGCTTTCGATCTCCATCTTCGAGGCACCGTCGTGATCACCATCATCACCGGCGCGACACCTTGATCACCATCGTAGCATCGTTGTCGTCTCGCCAATCTTATGCTTCCACGACTATCGCTACCGCTTAGTGATAAAGTAAAGCATTACAGCGCAATTGCATTTCATACAATAAAGCGACAACCATATGGCTCCTGCCAGTTGCCGATAACTTGGTTACAAAACATGATCATCTCATACAATAAAATTTAGCATCATGTCTTGACCATATCACATCACAACATGCCCTGCAAAAACAAGTTAGACGTCCTCTACTTTGTCGTTGCAAGTTTTACGTGGCTGCTACGGGCTTAAGCAAGAACCAATCTTACCTACGCATCAAAACCACAATGATAGTTTGTCAAGTTGGTGCTGTTTTAACCTTCGCAAGGACCGGGCGTAGCCACACTCGGTTCAACTAAAGTTGGAGAAACTGTCACCCGCTAGCCACCTTTGTGCAAAGCACGTCGGGAGAACCGGTCTCGCGTAAGCGTACGTGTAATGTCGGTCCGGGCTGCTTCGTCCAACAATACCGCCGAACCGAAGTATGACATGCTAGTAAGCAGTATGACTTATATCGCCCACAACTCACTTGTGTTCTACTCGTGCATAGAACATCAACACATAAAACCTAGGCTCGGATGCCACTGTTGGGGAACGTAGTAATTTCAAAAAAATTCCTACGCACACGCAAGATCATGGTGATGCATAGCAACGAGGGGAGAGTGTGATCTACATACCCTTGTAGAACGACAGCGGAAGCGTTATGACAACGCGGTTGATGTAGTCGTACGTCTTCACGGCCCGACCGATCAAGCACCGAAACTACGGCACCTCTGAGTTCTAGCACACGTTCAGCTCGATGACGATCCCCGGACTCCGATCCAGCAAAGTGTCGGGGAAGAGTTCCGTCAGCACGACGGCGTAGTGCCGATCTTGATGTACTACCGTCGCAGGGCTTCGCCTAAGCACCGCTACAATATTATCGAGGATTATGGTGGAAGGGGGCACCGCACACGGCTAAGAATATGATCACGTGGATCAACTTGTGTGTCTAGGGGTGCCCCCTGCCCCCGTATATAAAGGAGCAAGGGGAGGAGGCCGGCCGGGCCCTATTGGCGCGCCAGGAGGAGTCCTCCTCCTAGTAGGAGTAGGACTCCTACTAGGAGGGGGAAGGAAGTGGGCAGGGAGAAGGAAAGGGGGGCGCCGCCCCCTTCTCCTAGTCCAATTCAGACCAGGGGGGGAGGAGGCGCGCGGCCCACCTTGGCTGCCCCCTCTCTCTCCACTAAGGCCCATATGGCCCATTACTTCTCCCGGGGGGGGGGGTTCCGGTAACCCTCCGGCTCTCCGGTTTTCTCCGAAATCACCCGGAACACTTCCGGTGTCCGAATATAGTCGTCCAATATATCAATCTTTATGTCTCGACCATTTCGAGACTCCTCGTCATGTCCGTGATCACATCCGGGACTCTGAACTAACTTCGGTACATCAAAACTCATAAACTCATAATATAACTATCATCGAAACCTTAAGCGTATCCAGTCAATAACCAATAGCAGAACCTGGATGCTCATATTGGCTCCTACATATTCTATGAAGATCTTTATCGGTCAGACCGCATAACAGCATACGTTGTTCCCTTTGTCATCGGTATGTTACTTGCCCGAGATTCGATCGTCGGTATCTCAATACCTAGTTCAATCTCGTTACTGGCAAGTCTCTTTACTCGTTCCGTAATACATCACCTTGCAACTAACTCATTAGTTGCAATGCTTGCAAGGCTTATGTGATGTGCATTACCGAGAGGGCCCAGAGATACCTCTCCGACAATCAAAGTGACAAATCCTAATCTCGAAATACGCCAACCCAACATGTACCTTCGGAGACACCTGTAGAGCTCCTTTATAATCACCCAGTTACGTTGTGACATTTGGTAGCACACAAGTGTTCCTCCAGTAAACGGGAGTTGCATAATCTCATAGTCATAGGAACATGTATAAGTCATGAAGAAAGCAATAGCAACATACTAAACGATCGAGTGCTAAGCTAACGGAATGGGTCAAGTCAATCACATCATTCTCCTAATGATGTGATCCCGTTAATCAAATAACAACTCTTTGTCTATGGTTAGGAAACATAACCATCTTTGATTAACGAGCTAGTCAAGTAGAGGCATACTAGTGACACTCTGTTTGTCTATGTATTCACACATGTATTATGTTTCCGGTTAATACAATTCTAGCATGAATAATAAACATTTATCATGATATAAGGAAATAAATAATAACTTTGTTATTGCCTCTAGGGCATATTTCCTTCAAGGAGTTCATTATAGAGGAGATCATGAAGTTGGAAGCGGCATGCTTGGTGAGAGGAGTACTCCATCTGACGTGGTTGGCCAATCCGGTGGTGGTGTGCAAGGCAAATGGGAAGTGGAGGCTGTGTATTGACTACAAATATCAATAAGGCTTGTCCCAAGGACCCTTTCCCGTTGCTGCGCATTGACCAGATTGTTGACTCCACGGCCGGGTGTGATCTGTTATCATTCCTTGACGCCTACTCAGGATACCACCAGATCTTCATGACAAGAGAAGACGAAGAAAAGACAACATTCATCACCCCATGTGGTATGTATTGCTTTTTACGGATGCCTTTTGGGTTGAAGAGTGCTGGCTCAACGTTTGCAAGGGCAGTCCAAATTGGTTTTGAGCCCCGGCTACATAGAAATATGGAAGCTTATATGGATTACATAGTGATCAAAACCAAGGACAGAGCAACGCTTGTACAAGATTTGGAAGAGACGTTTGCGAATCTGCGCAAGATCAACCTCAAGTTGAACCCTGAGAAGTGTGTCTTCGATGTTCCGTCCGGCAAAATTCTCGGGTTCTTTGTGTCCCAACGTGGGATCGAGGCGAATCCAGACAAGATCAAGGCTATTGAGTAGATTGAGGCGCCCAAGCGGATTAAGGATGTGTGTCGACTCACTGGCTGCGTTGCCGCCATGAGCAGATTCATCTCCAGGTCTACTGAGCGTGCCCTTCCCTTTTTCAAAATCTTGAAAAAGGCGGGCCCAATGCAATGGACCCCAGAGGCCGAAGCAGCGCTGCAGGATTTGAATAAATACCTCTCCTCTACACCGATACTGGTTGTGCCCAAACCACAAGAGCCGTTGCTGCTGTATCTGGCGGTAACGAATCAAGTGGTCAGTGCCGCACTAGTGGCGCAGAGGGAGGTCGACGAAGAGGTAGTGGAAACGGCAGGATTGGCGGATGGCAAGCCAGAGCTCCCCCCGATAGGGCCTGGTGCCGACAAGGCAAGGCCCCCGGCAGAGTCTGACGCTGGCGGGACAGGGCCTGCGCAACCAAACAAAGTGCTGTAGAAGAAGAAAATGATGCAGCACCCGGTTTACTTTGTCAGCTCCCTCTTGCAGGGGGCTAGATCAAGGTACTCCCGTGTGCAGAAATTGCTCTTCGGCCTCCTTATGTCCTCGAGGAAGCTGCGTCATTACTTCCAAGCACACGAGATCACCGTCGTCACCCGCCTCCCGTTGCAATGGATATTGCATAACCCAGACGCAACCGGGAGGATTATGGAGTGGGCCGTGGAAATGTCAAGCTTTGGTTTGAAGTTTGAAAGTACTTCGACAATCCAGAGCAGAGTCTTGGCAGAGTTCATTGTCGAGTGGACCTCAACGCCCGACGAAGAGATCCAGGAGACCACCCTCCCCGGTAAGGAGGCAAGTCGCAACTGGATTATGTACTTTGACGGGGCTTTCTCGCTGCAAGGCGCCGGTGCTGGTGTGCTGCTCGTGGCACCCACCGGAGAGTACCTCAAGTATGTAATCCAGACGCACTTTCCCAAGGAGATGTCCACGAACAACACTGCTGAATACGAGGGATTGCTTGCCACTCTCATGATCGGGCAGACCTCGGGATCAAGAAGCTCATCGTCAGGGGTGATTCACAGCTTGCTGTCAGGCAAGTCAACAAATATTATCAAATCCCGTTGATGGAGGCCTACGTTGATGAGGTGAGGAAGCTGGAGGAGCGCTTTGATGGTATACAGGCGGAGCATGTTCCCCGAGTGGAGAACGACATCGCCGACTACCTGTCGAAACGCGCCACCTTCAAACTACCTGTGGAACCAGGTACTTTTGTGCTTTGGCTGACTCAACGATCAGTTGAACCATCAACGGAGCAGAACAAGCGAAGGAAATCAGGCCCCGGCAAGTACTTTCCCGCCAAGCTCCCAAGAGCCGCCGGCAAGGATGTTGCCGGGGACACTGAGCCAGCCATGGGGCGACCGACTCCGGCGGGGCGTCAAGTCCTCGTTGTAGAGATAGCTGCTCCCATGGCAGAGGAAGTGCCTTTAGTCCTTGCCGTCGATCCCCAGGCTCCAGCATGGGCACAACATGCCGTCCGATTCCTCCAAACAGGGGAACTCCCTATGGAGAAGGAAGAAGCAAGAAAGTAGCCCGTCGGTCTGCCATGTATCAGTTCATCGACAACGTCCTATATAGAAAAAGACCAAATGGTGTGAAATTGAAGTGCATTCTCCGGGAGGAAGGACTGGAGCTGTTGGCAGAGACACACGGGGTCATATGTGGCTTCCACATAGGGTCGAGGGCCCTTGCCGGCAAAGCATTTCGGGAAGGTTTCTTCTGGCACACTGCCCTCCAGGATGCAACGGCACTAGTAACCAAGTGTGAAGCGTGTCAGTTTCATTCGAAGAAGCTTCATCAACCAGCTCAAGCACTCCAAACAATCCCTCTTTCCCGGCCATTCCCAGTCTGGGGGCTCGACATACTGGGCCCATTTCCCTGTGTTGTTGGGGGCTTTGAGTACTTGTACGTTGCAATCGACAAGTTCACAAAGTGGCCGGAGGTGGAGGCAGTGAGAAAGGTGATAGCACAATCAACCGTCAAATTCTTCAAGGGGCTAGTCTGTCGTTTCGGCGTGCCAAATAGAATCATCACCGACAACGACACACAGTTCACGAGCCACGCCTTCATGCAGTACATCCAGGACCTCGGCAGCAAGGTCTGTTTTGCTTCTGTTGCACATCCACGGAGCAACGGCTAGGCTGAGAGGGCAAATGCTGAAGTGTTGCGAGGCCTCTGGACAAGGACTTTTGACAGGCTATGCAGGTGCGGACGACGCTGGATTGATGAATTGCCAGCGGTTCTTTGGTCAATCAGAGCGACGCCAAATCGAGCCACCGGTCAGACACCCTTCTCCCTCGTTTACGGGGCAGAAGCAGTTCTCCCCATGGAACTCACATACGGGTCACCTCGAGTGCTCGCTTATGATGAGCTTGAGCAAGAGCAGTTGCGGAAAGATGACACAATGCTCCTTGAGGAAGATCGTCTTCGGGAGGCTGTACGAGCAGCACGCTACCAGCAAGCCTTGCGCCGCTACCATAGCCGCAAGGTTCATGCCCGAAGCTTTGAGGAAGGCGACCTTGTTCTTCGGCACGTTCAGTCGGCCAAGAATTCCAACAAGTTGACGCCGAAGTGGGAAGGCCCTTATCGGGTAATACGAGTCACCAGGCCTAGCGTAGTCCACCTGGAGACCGAAGATGGCATTCCAGTGAGAAACTCCTGGAGCATCGAACATCTTCGCAAGTTTTATCCATAAGGCGCGGTTGCCGGGCTCCCCGGCAAACCACCTTTTGTATAAGCCTTACCGGCAAGGCATGTAACCCTTTGTACAAAGCCAGGCGCAGACCCCGAGCCTAAATAAATGAAGCGCTGGCGCCCTAAGTTTTGGCATGCATGATAGGTTGAGTCTCTCCCTCGGTTAGGGTTGATAGTGCTTATCGGCGGCTAACCCCTAGCATAGAGGTCGAGTGTGCGTCTCTCTGTTCCTTTTCGTCCTCTTTGGTTCGCAGGGTACATGGGCATTTTCTGCTGAGCTATTGGGAAGAAAAAGAACAAACTGGCGCGCCAGCCCTCGCAAGCCAAGGTTGCCGAGGGCTGCAGACACAAGGATCTAACTGCGGCAAGCCATGGTTGCCAGGGGCTGCGACATCAGATAAGTTTTTCTCCCCCACTCTGTGCCCCCGTATGAACCTTGAACGTATAAGGCTTCGCTCGCCCTCGTACCATCTTTCCCCCTTTGTCTCGTGTCCGAAAACTCTACTTTGGACCGGAACTTGGTTGTAGTGCGATGGGAAGAGGGCGATCAAAGGCCCTAACCCTACTCGGCCCCTACCTCCACCAAGAGCGTGGTGTAGTCGAGCCATAGAGCAGGAGGACGACAAGGCATGTTGCCGGGATACAATGTTTATCTTAAGATAACGAGGACGCGTCCCTCGGTGTGGCCCTCGCCCACGCGCAAACGAAACCCGGCATACACCCTTCCTTTCATTCATACGTTGCAGACAAGTACAATTCATAGGGAATGGGTACACGAGCAAGGGGATTACAAATTTTGAAATTTAACGAGTGCCCACAGGCTTACAAACTAGAAAAGATAAGTGCCCCGTGATCCCCGTTCTTGCCCTTTTCCTCCCAGGTGCGTCAGGTGAAGGCAAAAAGGAGGAGAGAGGGAACGCGCCGATGGAGAGATTGATGAGGAAGGCCATCGGTAGGGCGCACGGCGGAGGGAGGGGTGACACGGTCAGGAAGAGACGAGGTCGACGTGCCCTCGCTCGACGTCCTCGTCGTCGCTGTCGCTGTCCTCCTCGTCACTCCCACTTGAGGAGGAGTCTTCATCGTCGGAGGAGCTCCCCACGCAGCACTTCAGGCGGGTTCCAAGGTCCCCGAAGACCTTGACAGAGAGCAGGCCGTTCTCCATTAATATGAAGTAGAGAACGAGCTCCGCCGTCAGGCTGTGAACACGAGCAAAAGTCTTCCATCCGCGACGAAGGTACATGACGTGAGGGGCAGGAAAGTCGACGTCAACCCGCGTGCCGCCGTTCCCGCAGCCCCTCATATGCAACCTCAGGGTCTGGGGCGGATTGAGCTCCATCTCCCGAGCGAATGGCGCAGGGAGACGGAGGCGACGACGCGGTGGCCGACGCAGCCTGATGAAGAACTCACGAGGCTGGTCCCCTACGTGGCCCTCTATTGGGGGAGGCATCGCTGGCGGAGGCAAGGCTGGTGCGCCGCCCCGTCCCCCTCTTCCCCGAGCGTCACACCGGCCTCGGCCTCCCCCTCCCCCTTCCTCTCATGGCCGGCTCCGCTGTCGCGAGCTCTTGGGAAGGAGGGACGCGCTGTCGAGCAGAGACCCTCACCGCCACCGTCGAAGGGCCGGCGCCCCTCTCGCCATGGCAGATGAAAGAGCGGAGCCGAGATGGAAGGAGAGGGATGATGAAAGATTGTGGGGTGCCATCCCCCTCTCCCTTCTTATAAAGGGGCGGTGTCGGGGCTCGGCCGCCCCACTCAGCCAATCCGACCATCGGGGGCGCAGAGAATCGAGGCCGACCCACTGCCCCAATCAGCAGCGGCCCGTTTCCCCACCTTGTCATTCAAGGCCCGCACCCATCGCCTACCATCTTCGGAGCATGGGGGACGCATGGCGAGCGAGCGGAAATCGAGGGGATGGATGAGGCGACCGTTCTCCGCCCCGTGGTCGTGGGGCGCGGGCGCCTTGAAGACCATGACCCGAGTCCACTCAGTAAATGAGCCGCGCCTCTGCGTTTTCCTCTTTTTACGGGGAAGGCGCGAGCCGCCTCTTTATCATGATGTGACGCATGCGTGCGGGAACCGCCCCATGCATGACCCCCACATCACGCATGACCCTCTACGTCGCGCATTCAACGTGGGTCGTGGGGAATCGCAGCGGACGGAAAAGTTACTACAGTAAAAATCCGCCCCGCCTGCTCACGCACCGTTTTGGGCCTAGCCCAACAACGTGTCGCGTTTATGTGTGGCCCAGTCCCGGGGCTCCTGTCGGTGTACAAAAGTAGGGGCTCTCCTTTTGCACCCCTTTACTTGTGCACATGTAGTCAGAGTCGCGCCCACGGCCGCACTGAGCAGGGTAGAGGAGGGATGCTGGAGCGCAAGATGGCCAGAGCAACGCCAAGACCAGGGGCGCAAAGAGAGCAAGAGGGCGAGGTGGACTCCCCCGGCAAGACTCTTGCTGGGGCGGCTTCCGCAGCCCCGGCAAGATCCTTGCCGGGGAAACTTGCCTGACGCCAGCAGAGCACGCCACCCTTGAGCCCAGGGGTTTTTGACGCCATCAGCCACATCAAAACCAAGGCTCGGGAGGCACCTCCATGGTGGCATGCAGATCTTTGTAAGATCATAAATACGCAAGATCGGATGAGAACCAGAAGACGACGATCCTTGGCGAGATCCTTCCCAAGGAAATCCACGAGACCCCCCGGCAAGATCCTTGCCGGGGATGACCGCGATGCCACGGCAAAACCCTTGCCGGGCCCTCGACAAGACCCTTGCCGAGGACGTCTGTGGGGCCGCAGCCAGGCCCACCTCTGCCAAAACTCCATCACCGCTCCCATGCAGCTGCTAGCTCAACTAGTTGGGCAGGTGTCTGCATGGCAGCATGTGGCCTCTACATCGACTCAGCAAGCACCTGCGTGGTGTCATGCAGATCTTCGTGAAGACTCCGTGTAACAACCTGGATTTTTGCCCTTTTCTTTTTTTCCTTTGATTTTCTTGGATTTCCTGTTTTGTTTTGCTTTTCCGTGGCTATGTGGTTCTGAAACTTGAGAATATCATGTCTTCCTAGGTTTTATAGTGGATTGTCACCCTCATCACCATCCCAAGATCATATCATTTCCATCCTTGACCTAACCCAATATTCTTTTTATTGGGAATATTCCTTTTCTGATAAAGGAATAACCCTTTAAAACCCTTCCTAAGTTGTGAAGCAACCTATATTTCTGTCACTCCTAAAATTCCCAAATAATTCTCATAAATTTTTTGGGTCATATCTTCCTCAAATATGGCAAAACATATCATTGGCCATGTTTCCCATCATGCTCAATTAATTCTTTTTCTGTTCTGTCCTGAATAGCAGTTTGTGAAGCAAGTGCCACTTATCTTTCCCCAATTCAACCCAAACTTCTTGTACATATTTTCCTGTCCAACTAATTGCCTCATGCCAAAATGCAACTCAATATGCCTAGTAAATATTCCCGAGCAATTTTTCGAAGTTCCCGTCTGAGGGAAGTGATTGTGAAGGAAGTACAAGCTAGGCATATCCAAATAAGTTGAAATTTTGCAAGGTCCTTCATATGACGAAATCATGACTCTCCACCAAATATGAGCTCATGTAACTCATCTATGTGAGCCCACCCCAAATCTTAGTTTCTGGTCAGATTTTCAGTTTGTCAAGCAACTATATTTTATATTGCTTCAACTGAGCTGAAACTTTACCAGGACATGCTTCTAACTATATAAACTCCCTCCACCAAGTTTTAGCTCAATTAGTTAATCCAACTGCCCTATGAAATTTTTCCAAGTTTCTGTCCAGAATGAAGCTTTGTGAAGCAAGTGCCACTTTGGTATTTCTAAATGGCATGAAACTTTTACACCAGCTTCATATCATCATATAACCCCTCAATGCCAAATTTCAGCTCATGACAACCAAGTATGTGAGTGTATCATCCAAATCCCTAATTCTAGCCAGTTTTGCACTTTCTACAGCAACCCTCATCTAAACTCCTCCTCTTAGTCTGATTTTTGGTGATCAACATCACCTTAGTGTGTGATCATCATTAGACAAACTATTTACCACGTTACCAAGCTGGTTTAACCACATCAAGTTACAAGCACCTTCCTGTTGATTTACTTTGGATCTAAGTGCAAATCTCTTCTTTGCCCCTGGACCGATTTATTTCCTCATTTTGACTAAGGGCACGGCGGTCTATCTACTGGACATGGTCAGCCCGGCCAGAACGCGCCATTTGCACCAGTGCCCATGGTGATCGTGCCGGCGTCACGCATAGTGCAAGCTCTGGCTTGGTTCGGCCACCGTGCTCGTCTCCTCCCTCCTCGTCTCAACGTCCAGCCATGTCCTGGAGCTTCCCTGTGATCGACTGCATCTCACTGCGTCACTGCCTCATCATGGTTCACCTTAAATGCGCCGCTAGCGCCATGCCCGTGCCGCATCCAGCCTCTGCCCGCCATTAAAGCTTGGTCGGGAGCTCGCTCGTGAGCTCTAGAGCGTTCCCTCTTGGCTATATAAGCGTGCCCCGAGTCCTCCCGCAGCTCACCCATCTCTCCCTCGCCTCATTTGGTCACCAGGATCGCCCCATCTCACCGGAGTTCGCCTCTGTCCTCCATGGTCGCCTCGGCCTCGGCTTGGTTCCAACCAAACCCGAGCCTCCTCTTCTCCTCCTATAATGTCCACCAAGTTCCCCTTGTCCCACTGAGCCGCCCACCCCATGTCCCCCTCGCCGGAGATCATCACCACCGGCCGCCTCTGTCTCCTCTCAGTTCCCCTCCGTCCCCACGTCCTCCACTCCTCCCCGGCGACCCCTCTCCCTTTGATCGGGACCCCTTTGCCGCCCCGGTTCCGCCGGTGCCCTCAGCTCGGCCAGAGGTGGACGGGCCCGTCGCCGGAGACCGCCTCCTGTGCCCCTGTCCCCGCGAGCTGCCATCGCCCCTGCCTCTCCCCGACGCTGCTGCTGCTCCAGGAGGGAGCAACGCACCGTCCCGCGGCCGACGGTGGCCTCGGCTCGGCCGAAGGCCACCGGAGCCGGCCAACCCCCCTGGCGCCCATCTCCCCTGCTCCCTTCCTCTGCCTCACACGAGGCACAACGCGGGGAAGAAGACGACGACCGCTCGGCCCCTCCCCCTGTCCCCTGGACCCCACCTGGCAGCCACACCGGGCGTTGACCCCGCCCTGCCACGTGGATAAGTGAAGACATATTTCAGTAAGTACGTGTTCCATAAGCCAAAGCGTACTTCACTCTTCCTTTGCCTAAAGTGCGCTTTCTCCGCTCAGAAAGCGTATTTCCTTTCTTCTCCAGCTGATACTACGTTTTCCCGTTTAGAAAACGTATTTCCTCTTATGCGCTTTCTGTTTTTCCTCTCAGGGACCCGTTGGTGATAAAAATATTCACAAATTGGTCCCTGATCTTTAACACCTCACAACTTTTCAACCGTAACTCTGATCCAGGTAAAACCAATGCTCACTTCTTCGTCTCGTCGAACTCTATCTTTTGGCAACATTTTCACCAGGTGGTCTCATAGTGAAAATGACCATTTTGACCTTGCCCCTAATCAGCCCCATCCGAGAAAGAACTGTCCGACGTTTCGTTCTGCGGCTTCACCGCACTTCTACCCGGAGTCTCCGTCACCCCCAGGCAAGCCACAATACCCACTCCCATGATAGTAATGCAGTAGCCATGGTTTTCAACTTGAATATTTATTAACTGTTTGCTTGTTTAAAATATGGTTATCGTTGTTCGGTAATGATTCTTGGTTAGTGCTTACTTTCTTGCTATGTAGTTATGCACCTGGTTATCATGCCCTGCTAGTTGCTAGTATTCCTTTCATATGCTTATGCTTGCTAGTAGTACATGTTGATGTTGGTGATGGTCTTCGATGCATGACTGCCATTGTCCAGAGTACCATTGTTATGCATGTTCCATTGCATCCAGTTGGTTAAATGCTTGCACGATGGCATTGTTGATATGTTCTTGCATGATATTTATTGTTGATGCTAGTGGCCATGCTATGTTTCTGAGAAATATGTACTTGTGATGTTCATGCTAGTCTAGATCGGTTTTTTCCGGTTTATTTATTTAGCGAGCGTTCGCTCGTTCGTTCGTTTTAACGAACGCGTTCATCGTTAAGTTCCAGAAAACGAACGTTCATTCGTTATTCTGTTCGTCGTTTTTCTTTTTCTCGGATTTTCCGCGATTATTTCTGATCGTCATTTCTGATCCGATTTTCGTTCTAGTATAACTTTTCGCTCGTTTATCAGAATCAGGCGATTCAAGCGCCTGGAGTTTCGTCTCGAAACCCTCTTTCCGTTTAACCAACTCAAACAAGTTTTTGCCTCAGTAAAATGAGACCTAGATTCAGATTAGTAAACGGAGTTTGTTTCTTTTGCCGTTCGTTGCTTCGTTTGATTTGATTCTTTTTGCCAACCGGAGTTCTTAAGTTGAACTATCTGGTTAGATCTCTTATTTGAGTTTTACCCGTGCATTAGATGAGTACTTATTGTATGCTTGTTTGTTTGCGATAGAGTACCCGGATTGCGCCGCTTGCTACTTTGAATCCCTAGGTTTCACGGATCATCAGCAAGGCAAGTAACACTTTGATCATACTTCCTATTACCCAGTTTTTATCGCATTAGTTCAATGCTCACACATTGCATGTTTAGGATCTAATTAAATTGTGGGTTTTGGGAAGTAGATGAGGTAGTACCTATTACCTGTTTTATTATCAAACCTTTGGGAGTTACTTCTACGTTGCTTATCACTATGCTATGCTAGTAGACGTGGATTGGGTGAGTGTATCCATGACAGATGTGAGATTGTTAAATTAATGGTTTATCTAAGGTGGCAACTTAAACAGACATCTAGGTGGATTGAGGCACCTGGGTATTCCAGTGATTGCCTGTTTTTCTTTTGGACCGCCACCCAGGCTCAAAGGGATCATGAGATTATTCATACTAGAAACTCCCGTGTGCAGCCACAAGCTACTATGGGCTCTAGCATAGTTGACTAAGTCGTGCGAACTCTTACAGTGGTAGACTAGCAGATGTAGGGGATGTAGGTTGGTACGGTCTACCCGTTCGTAAGGTGCAAGCGCTTCTGAAAGACTATGTCTCGGTCATCCGTTTCTCAAACACCATGTAGTGCGAGAATCCCAACGGAGGAGATCGAGTCTTGTGGGGAAAAGTGCGCAAACCTCTACAGAGTGTATAAACTAATCATGGTTAGCCGTGTCCCCGGTTATGGACATCTTGAGTATCTAGTACTTGGATTATCATGTGAATCTCATCATGTTACTCTAGTTAATTTTGTTGGGTTAACGCTGATGCTTATTTGGGATTGAGAGGGTGTCTACACTCTCAATGTTTAACAACTACCATGATAGTTAAATAAAATTTATTCCTTTGCAGTAGGGAAAAACTGGCTTTACGCAAAACTATAACCATAGAGCTTTCCACCAGCCAAATATGCATGTAGTATAGTCTTATTCTTCCACCATTCTCTATGTGTTACTTTGCCAGCATGTTCCATGTGCTGACCCGTTTTCGGGCTGCAACGTTCATGTTGCAGACTTTTCAGACGACGAGTAAGGAGACTTTTAGGTCGTGGTTCTATACTCAGTGATGCCGTTGGAGTTGATGGACTCACTTATCTTCCAAGCCTTCCGTTGTTATCGTTATTAGATGGCCTTAAGCCATATTTATTGTAATAAGTTCTCTTTTGAGACACTCGATGTAATAAGTGTGTGATTGCTACTCTGTTATAAATCCTTCAAGTACTGTGTGGTGTCAGCATTACTGATCCAGGGATGACACCGGAGCACAGAGATCAGACTGGTTGAGGTCTGGTCGCTACAAGATGGTATCACAGCACACACTGACTGTAGGACACGACCACTAAGCTAAATCCCGAGATCACTACTCACTCTTCTCATTTCTGACTCCTCATCTTTTCCTACTCTTTTAGGATGGCGGATGCAAGGAACAAGTTCACGCAACCGGATGAAGATACACCCTTTGGACGTCACCTGAAGGAAGTCACTAGATATCTGAACATCGGAGTACCAAGCTTCACCGGAACCTACAACGCCACTTTACCTAAAGAGGAGTGCTGGATGATTCAAGTTCAAGTTCCAGGAAGGACGTTCATGCCAGTCACCGAGCCCATAGAGTTTTCCTTTGATGCACCAACCTGGAGTCTAGGAAAGAGCATGGCAGCTCACATCACCATGGGTCGTATTGGAGAAGTTTACCGCAATGATCTCAAGGATACTATTTACCAGATTTTTGGGCGCCGAGATTAGCACTGGGAGATGATCAACACCAAGAAGGATAGATCCATTGCAGCTTTTATCCAGGAGTTGAACCAGCACATTCGATGTCAGGAGAAGCAGATGTGCGCAGACATGATAGATCTGAAGAAGGCAAGAACAAGAATCAAGGAACTGGACGAAGAACTCAAGGCTACATGTGAAGATTATGAAGAGGAAATCGAAGTACTAGTGGAGAAGAATGACGACCTGATCAAGAAGATCGGAATATTCATGGGAGGCCCTACACCAGTAGAAGAAGACGAAGAACCCAAGGAGATTCGCTCGGAAAACTACATCATCATCGATGACACCGACTCGGATCCAAATGATAGCGATGATGACTATGTGGATGAAGCTGGAGCAGATATCATGGAGTATGCAACCGAAGAATATTTCTAGTAGACCACCCAACAATAGTAGTAGTCCACTATGTAAATATAGTAGTCCGAGCACTTTTGCGATAGTTAGACCGATTGTGTGCCCTTGTTTGATTGAATAAAGTGAATTGTTTGCTTTTGCCTAATGTGCATAAGGGTAGTGTTTATCTTTAGACCCCTCTCTATTCTTAAATCTCATCCTTTATAAACCCATCAGATGCCTCCGAGACATGACCCCGGATTTACCTTCCCACCGGAGCTCACTCAGTTGATCCAGCAGCAGAATACGTTGATGTAGTTGCTAGTCCAGAATCAGAATCAGGGGAATAACAACAACAACCCACCACCACCACCACCACCTGTTGACCACTTAGCCCGTTTTCTTAGGCTGAACCCGCCAGTGTTTTCCAGTAGCACCGAGCCTATAGTAGCAGATGATTAGCTCCGCAAGACAGCAAGGGAGTTGACCACGACAGGATGCACAAATGCGGAAAAGGTGAAGTTTGCCGCACATCAACTTGACGGACCCGCATCATCATGGTGGGAGAATTTCACAGCCACTTTCCCTATCGACACTGTCACATGGGACCAGTTCCAGCAGGCTTTCCGTACTGCCCATGTTTCAGCAGGAGCTATGGCCATGAAGAAGCGCGAGTTTCGCAACTTGCACCAAGGAGGGCGGACAGTTGGCCAGTATGTGGAGGACTTTAGTAAGCTAGCACGTTATGCCCCAGATTACGTTGCTACGGATGCAGCTAAGCAGGAGAAGTTTCTGGAAGGACTGAATGATGAGTTGAGCATGCAGTTGATGGTAGCAACCTTCAACAACTACCAGGAGTTGGTAGATCGTGTTCTTATGATTGAAGGGAAGCAGCAGCAAATTGAGAACCATAATAGGAAGTATGGACAAGGGAAGTACAATTCTGGAGCTCAGCAGAAGCCGCGCTTTACCCCTAGACCGGAAGGACCTTTTCAGCATACCCATGGGGGAGGAAGCTCACACAATCATAATGGCCCCAAGAATGGTAATGGGAATGGAGGAAGCAACGGCCAGAACCGTACCAACCCATCAACCCCAGCCAAGAGAGACCTGAGCCAAGTCACTTGCTTTAAGTGCCAGAAGACCGGACATTATTCCAATGAATGTCCTGAAGCCCATAATGCAAATGGCAATGGAAGCTCTGGGAAGAAGCTGAACCCTTTCAACAGGGGACAGGTGAACCACGTTAACGTGGAGGAGGTTGAAGCCCAGCCCGATGCAGTAATAGGTAAGTTTTTGGTTAAGTCATTTACTGCACTCGTTCTTTTTGATACTGGTGCATCGCATTCATACATCTCAAGGGGATTTGTGGATAAGTATAAACTGCCAACCCAAGCCCTTAGGTCACCCATGTTAGTAACCTCGCCTGGAGCAGTGTATATGGCTAGTCTATGGTGTGATCGGTTACCATTAAGGATTGGTAACTATGTATTTCCCTCGGACCTAATAGTATTGGAATCTCAAGGATTGGATGTGATATTAGGCATGGCTTGGTTATCGAAGTATGAAGGGAACATTGAATGCGCCAGTAAGTCAATTTGCTTACAACGCCAGAAGGAAGAAGGATCAAGTATGTATCCCGGCATGTGCCAAAGACGACTCAAGTAAATTGCTTAACAGGAGTTGTGCAGGAGGAAGTACCAGTAGTGAAGGATTTCCCTGATGTGTTTCCAGAGGAATTGCCAGGCATGCCACCGGATAGAGATATTGAGTTCTTGATTGAGCTTTTGCCAGGCACATGGCCAATATCTAAGAGACCATATAGGATGCCCGCAAAAGATTTGGAGGAAATTAAGAAGCAGATTAAGGAGTTACTGGATAAAGGTTATATTCGCCCAAGTTCTTCACCTTGGGGATCGCCAATACTTTTAGTGGAGAAGAAGGATGGATCGTTAAGAATGGTTGTTGATTATCGAGGATTGAATGAAGTAACCATCAAGAACAAGTACCCACTACCGATGATTAATGATCTGTTTGATCAATTGCAAGGAGCTAAGGTATTTTCCAAGATCGATCTGTGATCAGGATACCATCAATTGAAAATTCGAGAACAGGATATACCTAAGACGGCTTTTACCACCAGGTATGGGCTGTATGAGTATACCATTATGTCATTTGGTCTGACTAACGCACCTGCATATTTTATGAGCATGATGAACAAAGTGTTTATGGAGTTTTTGGATAAGTTCATCGTAGTGTTCATTGATGATATTCTGGTTTACTCGAAGAATGAAGAGGAGCATAAGGAACATTTGCGTTTGGTACTTGAGAAGCTCAGAGAACATCAGTTATATGCCAAGTTTAGCAAATGTGAATTTTGGTTGAAGGAAGTTGGATTCCTCGGACACGTTATATCCAGAGAAGGTATAGCAGTAGATCCCACCAAGGTTGACACTGTGACAAATTGGGAAGCCCCAACAACAGTTGGAGAGATCCGGAGTTTTCTGGGACTCGCAGGATACTACCGGAGATTTATTGAAAATTTCTCGAAGATTGCGAAGCCTATGACGGAGTTGTTGAAGAAGGATACCAAGTTCAAATGGACTGAGGAGTGTGAGGCCAGTTTCCAGGAGTTGAAGAAATGTTTGGTTACATCACCTATGTTGATTTTGCCAGATCAGAACAAGGATTATGAGGTGTATTGTGATGCTTCATGTTGAGGACTTGGAGCAGTGCTTATGCAGGAGGGAAGAGTTGTTTCATATGCCTCACGACATCTTAAGCCTCATGAGTTGAATTATGCCACGCATGATTTGGAGTTAGCAGCCATAGTGCATGCATTAAAAACTTGGAGACATTTTCTCCTTGGAAACCATTGTGAAGTGTACACGGATCACAAGAGTTTGAAGTATATTTTCACGCAAAAGGAGTTGAATCTCAGGTAAAGGAGATGGTTGGAGCTCATCAAGGATTATGATATGAGATTGCATTATTATCCCGGAAAGGCTAAGGTAGTAGCTGACGCATTGAGCCGTAAAAGTCATGTCAACACCCTAATGACGGGAGATGTACCAAGGGAGTTAGCCGAGGATCTTCGTGATCTATGTTTGGAGATAGTTCCGAGAGGCTGTGTAGCAGTATTGGAGATTCAGTCTACTTTGATGGATAAGATCAGAGAAGCTCAGAAGACCGACAAGGAGATTGCCTCTATAAAGGAGAAGATGAGCAAAGGAAAAGCTAAAGGATTTCGTGAGGATGAGCAAGATACCCTATGGTTTGAAGACCGTGTTTATGTGCCCAATGATCCAGAGATCAGGAAGTTAATTCTGCAGGAAGTCCATGGTTCACCATATTGGATTCACCCAGGAAATACCAATATGTATTTGGATTTGAACGATACTTTCTGGTGGACCGGAATGAATAAGGATATTGCGGAGTATGTAGAAGTTTGTGATGTATGTCAGAGAGTAAAGGTAGAGCATCAGAAGCCAGCGGGATTGCTATAGCCATTGCCAATACCCGAATGGAAGTGGGATAAGCTAGGCATGGATTTTATTATGGGTTTGCCCAGAACTCGTTCAGGCTATGACTCGATTTGGGTAGTAGTCGATCGTTTGACAAAGGTAGCTCATTTCATTCCAGTGAAGACTACCTACACCAGTGCTAAGTTGGCAAAGATATACATGACCAGGATCGTATGTCTGCATGGAGTTCCAAGGAGCATTGTATCAGATAGAGGAACCCAGTTTACCTCAAAGTTCTGGAATCGGTTGCATGAAACTTTAGGTACCAGGCTAGAGTTCAGTACAGCTTTCCATCCGCAGACAGATGGACAGACCGAAAGAGTCAATCAGATTTTGGAGGATATGCTGAGAGCTTGTGCGCTAGATTATGGATGTAGTTGGGACGACAATTTACCATATGCAAAGTTCTCTTACAACAACAGTTATCAATCCAGTTTGAAGATGGCCCCTTTCGAAGCCTTGTACGGAAGGAGGTGCAGGACCCCATTGTCGTGGGATGAAGTTGGAGCCTGCCAGTTGTTTGGATCGGATCTGATTAAGGAATCTGAACAGAAGGTGAAATTGATTCGCGATAGGTTCAAGGTAGCCCAGTCCAGGCAGAAGAGCTACGCAGATTCGAAACACAAGGAGACAGTTTATGAAGTCGGAGACCGAGTCTATCTTCGAGTATCTCCACTTCGAGGAGTTAAGCGCTTTGGAGTTAAGGGAAAGTTAGCGCCACGTTTTGTAAGACCATACAAAGTTTTGGAGCGTATGGGAGAAGTAGCTTACAAGTTAGAATTGCCCAAAGGATTATCAGGAGTTCATGATGTATTCCACGTTTCCCAGTTGAAGAAGTGCCACGCAGAGATGGCCGATATACCACCGAGTGATACAGTGCCGCTGGAAGCGATTCAGTTGGATAGTGATTTGACCTTTGAGGAGAAACCAGTTAAGATTCTTGAGTATGCCAGCCGAGTAACCCGCAGCAAGGTTATCAAGTTTTGCAAAGTTCAGTGGAGCCACCACACGGAGGATGAAGGCACCTAGGAGCGAGAGGAAGATCTGCTCAAGGACCACCCTCACCTATTTTCTAGCCAACCCGAATCTTGAGGGCGAGATTCATCTTAAGGGGGGTAGGTTTGTAACATCCCAAATTTCCAATTTGGAATGTTATACACTAGATCATCAATGCATATCATATTTTATTGCTTTTGGTTGATCCTGGAAATTTCATGCAACTCAAGGACCCTCGGAGAGAGTTGGGGGATTTCATTATTTTCATATTTGAGTTTTCTCAAATTTTGAAAAAATAGGATCATTTGATTTTATTTATTTTATCTTCAATTATTTCTATTTAAAAATATGAGAGAGGGAATAAAATGACTTTCCCAAAATAAAGAAATATTGAGGATTTAATAATAAAATCAAATAAGTTTTATTTTAGAGTTTTTCGTTGTTTTTTTGAATTTAGGAAAAATTGCACGTTTTAAAAAATTGCATTTAGGGCCAAGAAAATGTTCATCCTGTTCTAAATATTTTATTTAGACGGTGAGAATTTGTTTTGGCATTTTTAGATTTTTATTTATTTTTTAGAAATTTTTTTAGTCCGATGAAATTATCTTTTAAAAAAAAACCCGCGCCCGACTGGGCCAAAGGCCCAACCGAGCCAGGCCGGCCTGCCAGGAGCCGCCGCCTCCTGCGTCGTGCTGCCGCTGGACTCAGAGTCCGAGCCGGAGCCGCCCACGCCGCCTGACCCCCTCCCCAAGCCAGGCCGCCCCCCCTTCCCCCTTTAAATAGCCACCCGCCCCCCCTGGAGCCCCGAGCCGAGCCGCGCCGCCCCGCCCATGCAGCCCCGCCGCCCGCCTCGCCGGAGTCCGAGCCGAGGTAGCCGCCGCCGCCCGATTTTCTCAGAAAAACCAATTCGTTTTTTTAGAAAACCATAGTTTCGTTTTTTTAAATAGATCGGTTTTTTCCGGTTTATTTATTTAGAGAGCGTTCGCTCGTTCGTTCGTTTTAACGAACCCGTCCATCGTTAAGTTCCAGAAAACGAACGTTCGTTCGTTATTCTGTTCGTCGTTTTTCTTTTTCTCGGATTTTCCGCGATTATTTCTGATCGTCATTTCTGATCCGATTTTCGTTCTAGTATAACTTTTCGCTCGTTTATCAGAATCAGGCGATTCAAGCGCCTGGAGTTTCGTCTCGAAACCCTCTTTCCGTTTAACCAACTCAAACAAGTTTTTGCCTCAGTAAAATGAGACCTAGATTCAGATTAGTAAACGGAGTTTGTTTCTTTTGCCGTTCGTTGCTTCGTTTGATTTGATTCTTTTTGCCAACCGGAGTTCTTAAGTTGAACTATCTGGTTAGATCTCTTATTTGAGTTTTACCTGTGCATTAGATTAGTACTTATTGTATGCTTGTTTGTTTGCGATAGAGTACCCGGATTGCGCCGCTTGCTACTTTGAATCCCTAGGTTTCACGGATCATCAGCAAGGCAAGTAACACTTTGATCATACTTCCTATTACCCAGTTTTTATCGCATTAGTTCAATGCTCACACATTGCATGTTTAGGATCTAATTAAATTGTGGGTTTTGGGAAGTAGATGAGGTAGTACCTATTACCTGTTTTATTATCAAACCTTTGGGAGTTACTTCTACGTTGCTTATCGCTATGCTATGCTAGTAGACGTGGATTGGGTGAGTGTATCCATGACAGATGTGAGATTGTTAAATTAATGGTTTATCTAAGGTGGCAACTTAAACAGACATCTAGGTGGATTGAGGCACCTGGGTATTCCAGTGATTGCCTGTTTTTCTTTTGGACCGCCACCCAGGCTCAAAGGGATCATGAGATTATTCATACTAGAAACTTCCGTGTGCAGCCACAAGCTACTATGGGCTCTAGCATAGTTGACTAAGTCGTGCGAACTCTTACAATGGTAGACTAGCAGATGTAGGGGATGTAGGTTGGTACGGTCTACCCGTTCGTAAGGTGCAAGCGCTTCTGAAAGACTATGTCTCGGTCATCCGTTTCTCAAACACCATGTAGTGCGAGAATCCCAATGGAGGAGATCGAGTCTTGTGGGGAAAAGTGCTCAAACCTCTGCAGAGTATATAAACTAATCATGGTTAGCCGTGTCCCCGGTTATGGACATCTTGAGTATCTAGTACTTGGATTATCATGTGAATCTCAACATGTTACTCTAGTTAATTTTGTTGGGATAATGTTGATAACCCACAAGTATAGGGGATCGCAACAGTTTTTGAGGGTAGAGTATTCAACCCAAATTTATTGATTCGACACAAGGGGAGCCAAAGAATATTCTCAAGTATTAGCAGCTGAGTTGTCAATTCAACCACACCTGGAAACTTAATATCAGCAGCAAAGTGTTTAGTAGCAAAGTCATATGATAGTAGTGGAAACGGTAGCAAAAGGTAACGGTAGCAAACGTAATGTTTTTGGTATTTTGTAGTGATGATAGCAATAACAATGAAAAAGTAAATAAGCGAAGACCAATATATGGAAAGCTCGTAGGCAATGGATCAGTGATGGAGAATTATGCCGGATGCGGTTCATCATGTAACAGTCATAACCTAGGGTGAAATAGAACTAGCTCCAATTCATCAATGTAATGTAGGCATGTATTCCGAATATAGTCATACGTGCTTATGGAAAAGAACTTGCATGACATCTTTTGTCCTACCCTCCCGTGGCAGCAGGGTCCTAGCGGAAACTAAAGGATATTAAGGCCTCCTATTAATAGAGTACCGGACCAAAGCATTAACACATAGTGAATACATGAACTCCTCATACTACGGTCATCGCCGGTAAGTATCCTGATTATTGTCACTTCGGGGTTAACGAATCATAACACATAATAGGTGACTATAGACTTGCAAGATAGCATCAAGAACTCTCATATATTGATAAAAACATAATGTAACATCCCAAATTTCTAATTTGGAATGTTATACACTAGATCATCAATGCATATCATATTTTATTGCTTTTGGTTGATCCTAGAAATTTCACGCAACTCAAGGACCCTAGGAGAGAGTTGGGGGATTTCGTTATTTTCATATTTGAGTTTTCTCAAATTTTGAAAAAATAGGATCATTTGATTTTATTTATTTATCTTCAATTATTTCTATTTAAAAATATGAGAGAGGGAATAAAATGACTTCCCAAAATAAAGAAATATTGAGGATTTAATAATAAAACCAAATAAGTTTTATTTCAGAGTTTTTCGTTTTTTTTTGAATTTAGGAAAAATTGCACGTTTCAAAAATTGCATTTAGGGCCAAGAAAATGTTCATCCTGTTCTAAATATTTTATTTAGACGGCGAAAATTTGTTTTGGCATTTTTAGATTTTTATTTATTTTTCTAAATTTTTTTTAGTCCGGCAAAATTATTAAAAAAAACCCGCGCCCGACTGGGCCAAAGGCCTAGCCGAGCCAGGCCGGCCTGCCAGGAGCCGCCGCCTCCTGCGCCGTGCTGCCGCCGGACTCAGAGTCCGAGCTGGAGCCGCCCGCGCCGCCCGGCCCCCTCCCCAAGCCAGGCTGCCGCTCCCCTTCCCCCTTTAAATAGCCACCCGGGGCCCCCCTGGAGCCCCCAGCCGAGCCGCGCCGCCCCGCCCACACAGCCCCGCCGCCGCCGCCGCCCGCGCCGCCTGCCGCCGCCTTGCGCCGCCGCCGCCGCCCTGCCCATGCAGCCCCGCCGCCCACCTCGCCGGAGTCCGAGCCGAGGTAGCCGCCGCCGCCCGGTTTTCTGAGAAAAACCGATTTGGTTTTTTAGAAAACCCTAGTTTCGTTTTTTTAAATAGATCTATTTTTCTGGTTTATTTATTTAGCGAGCGTTCGCTCGTTTGGTCATTTTAACGAATGCGTTCGTCGTTAAGTTCCAGAAAACGAACGTTCGTTCGTTATTCTCTTCGTCGTTTTTCTTTTTCTCGGATTTTCTGCGATTATTTCTGATCGCGATTTCTGATCCGATTTTTGTTCTAGTATAACTTTTCGCTCGTTTACTGGAATCGGGCGATTCAAGCGCCTGGAGTTTCATCTCGAAACCCTCTTTCCGTTTAACCAACTCAAACAAGTTTTTGCCTCAGTAAAATTTGACCTAGATTCAGATTAGTAAACGGAGTTTGTTTCTTTTGCCGTTCGTTGCTTCATTCGATTTGATTCTTTTTGCCAACCGGAGTTCTTAAGTTGAACTATCTGGTTAGATCTCTTATTTGAGTTTTACCTGTGCATTATATGAGTACTTATTGTATGCTTGTTTGTTTGCGATAGAGTACCCGGATTGCGCAGCTTGCTACTTCGAATCCCTAGGTTTCACGGATCATCAGCAAGGCAAGTAACACTTTGATCATACTTCCTATTACCCAGTTTTTATCGCATTAGTTCAACCCTCACACATTGCATGTTTAGGATCTAATTAAATTGTGGGTTTTGGGAAGTAGATGAGGCAGTACCTATTACCTGTTTTATTATCAAACCTTTGGAGTTACTTCTACGTTGCTTATCGCTATGCTATGCTAGTAGACGTGGATTGGGTGAGTGTATCCATGACAGATGTGAGATTGTTAAATTAATGGTTTATCTAAGGTGGCAACTTAAACACACATCTGGGTGGATTGAGGCACCTGGGTATTCCAGCGATTGCCTATTTTTCTTTTGGACCGCCACCCAGGCTCAAAGGGATCATGAGATTATTCATACTAGAAACTTCCGTGTGCAGCCACAAGCTACTATGGGCTCTAGCATAGTTGACTAAGTCATGCGAACTCTTACAGTGGTACACTAGCAGATGTAGGGGATGTAGGTTGGTACGGTCTACCCGTTCGTAAGGTGCAAGCGCTTCTGAAAGACTATGTCTCGGTCATCCGTTTCTCAAACACCATGTAGTGCGAGAATCCCAACGGAGGAGATCGAGTCTTGTGGGGAAAAGTGTGCAAACCTCTGCAGAGTGTATAAACTAATCATGGTTAGTCGTGTCCCTGGTTATGGACATCTTGAGTATCCAGTACTTGGATTATCATGTGAATCTCATCATGTTACTCTAGTTAATTTTGTTGGGTTAATGCTGATGCTTATTTGGGATTGAGAGGGTGTCTACACTCTAATGTTTAACAACGACCATGATAGTTAAATAAAATTTATTCCTTTGCAGTAGGGAAAAATTGGCTTTAGGCAAAACTGTAACCATAGAGCTTTCCACCAGCCAAATATGCATGTAGTATAGTCTTATTCTTCCATCATTCTCTATGTGTTACTTTGCCAGCATATTCCATGTGCTGACCCGTTTTCGGGCTGCAACGTTCATGTTGCAGACTTTTCAGACGACGAGTAAGGAGACTTTTAGGTCATCGCTCTATACTCAGTGATGCCATTGGAGTTGATGGACTCACTTATCTTCCAAGCCTTCCGCTGTTATCGTTATTAGATGGCCTTAAGCCATATTTATTGTAATAAGTTCTCTTTTGAGACACTCGATGTAATAAGTGTGTGATTGCTACTCTGTTATAAATCCTTCAAGTACGGTGTGGTGTTAGCATTACTGATCCAGGGATGACACCGGAGCACAGAGATCAGACTGGTTGAGGTCTGGTCGCTACACATAATAGGTTCAAATCTGAAATCATGGCACTCGGGCCCTAGTGACAAGCATTAAGCATAGCAAAGTCATAGTAACATCAATCTCAGAACATAGTGGATACTAGGGATCAAACCCTAACAAAACTAACTCAATTACATGATAAATCTCATCCAACCCATCACCGTCCAGCAAGCCTATGATGAATTACTCACGCACAGCGGTGAGCTTCATGAAATTGGTGATGGAGGAAGGTTGATGATGACGATGGCGACGGATTCCCCTCTCGGGAGCCCTGAACGGACTCCAGATCAGCCCTCCTGAGAGAGATTACGGCTTGGCGGCGGCTACGTATCGTAAAACACGATGAATCCTTCTCTCTGGTTTTCTTTCTCCCCGAACGTGAATATATGGAGTTGGAGTTGAGGTCGGAGGAGCTCCAAGGGCCCACGAGGTAGGGGGCCCCCTAGTCTTCATCTTTTGCAAGGATTTTTTATTATTTCCGAAAAGTTGTTCCATGAAGTTTCAAGTCATTCCGAGAACTTTTGTTTTTGCACATAAATAACACCATGGCAATTCTGCTGAAAACAGCGTCAGTCCGGGTTAGTTCCATTCAAATCATGCAAGTTAGAGTTCAAAACAAGGGAAAAAGTGTTTGGATAAGTAGATACGACGGAGACGTATCAATCCCCCAAGCTTAAACCTTTGCTTGTCCTCAAGAAATTAAGTTGATAAACTGAAAGTGATAAAGAAAAACTTTTACAAACTCTATTTGCTCTTGTTGTTGTAAATATGTAAAGCCAACATTCAAGTTTTCAGCAAAGATTATGCCTAACCACATTCACAATAACGCTTAGGTCTCAAGTTTATTCATATCAATGGCATAATCAACTAGCGAGCAATAATAATAAATCTCGGATGACAACACTTTCTCAAAACAATCATAATATGATGTAACAAGATGGTATCTCGCTAGCCCTTTCTAAGACCGCAAAACATAAATGCAGAGCACCTTTAAAGATCAAGGACTGACTGGACATTGTAATTCATGGTAAAAGAGATCCAGTCATGTCATACTCAATGTAAACTAACAGTAATGGATGCAAATGACAGCGGCGCTCTCCAACTGGTGCTTTTTAATAAGAGGATGATGACTCAACATGAAAGTAAATAGATAGGCCCTCCGCAGAGGGAAACGGGGATTTGTAGATGTGCCAAAGCTTGGTTTTGAAATAGAGGTGAATAATATTTTGAGCGGTATACTTTCATTGTCAACATAACAACCAAGAGATGGCGATATCTTCCATGCTACACATATTATAGGCGGTTCACAAACAGAATGGTAAAGTTTATACTCCCCCTCCACCAACAAGCATCAATCCATGGCTTGCTCGAAACAACGAGTGCCTCCAACTAAAAAGAGTCCCAGGGGGAGTTTTGTTTGCAATTATTTTGATTTAGTTTGCATAAAGCATGGGACTGGGCATCCCGGTGACCAGCCATTTTCTCATGAGTGAGGAGCGGAGTCCACTCCTCTTGAGAATAACCCGCCTAACATGGAAGATACGGACAACCCTAGTTGATACATGGGCTATTCAAGCATACAAAACATGATATTTATTTGAAGGTTTAGAGTTTGGCACATACAAATTTACTTGGAACGGCAGGTAGATACCGTATATAGGTAGGTATGGTGGACTCATATGGAATAACTTTGGGGTTTATGGAGTTGGATGCACAAGCAGTATTCCCGCTTAGTGCAGGTGAAGGATAGCAAAAGACTAGGAAGCAACCAGCTAGAGAGCGACAACAGTCATGAACATGCATTAAAATTAATCAACACCGAATGCAAGCATGAGTAGGATATAATCCACCATGAACATATATATCGTGAAAGCTATGCTGATTTTTTTTCAACTACATGTGTGAACATGCGCCAAGTCAAGTCACTTAAATCATTCAGAGGAGGATACCACCCTATCATACCACATCACAACCATTTTAATAGCATGTTGGCACGCAAGGTAAACCATTATAAGCTCCTAGCTAATCAAGCATGGCACAAGAAACTATGATCTCTAGTTGTCATTGCAAACATGTTTATTCATAATAGGCCGAATCAGGAACGATGAACTAATCATATTTACAAAAACAAAAGAGGTCGAGTTCATACCAACTTTTCTCATCTCAATCAGTCCATCATATCACTACAAAAAAAGACACATCCGTGACAGCTTGGGCCGAACGAATTTTTTTTTCTGTCATACATATGACACTTCTATGATGATAATTGTGACAAAACCCGGTATCATCATAGATGTGGTGGGCTCCTACTTCTATGACAAAAAATCATGACAGAAAATGGGCTTTTCGTCCTGGGCGGGCCGGAGACGCAGCTGCATGACATTCTTTGGGCCGTCCATGACCGAAAAAACCGTGGTAGAAGCGAGGGGGAGGAAAATTTCGGGGAGTTCCCGGTTACGGTGGGAGGTTGGGGGCCGAGCGATGCGCGTTTCTCTCATACACGTACGTGCGTGTGTGCGAGGCATTGGCTCTAACTGAACCCGAGCGAGGTGTTGGGCTCTAACTGAACCCGAGCGATTGCACTACAGGCTACGCGTTACTGAACCCAAGCGATCGATCGATGGCTGTTAACTGAACCCGATCGAGCGATTCCTTCGCTACTGCTGCTAACTGAAGCCGATGGATGGGATGAACAGTGAGCGTTGTGGGGGGGGGTTGGATGAACAGTGAGCGGTGGCGTTGCCCCTGGATGAACAGGACCCCGTGGTGTGGTGGAGGGCTGGATGAACAGTAGACGGTGGAGAGGTGTCCATGGAGGGGTGGATGAATAGGACCCCGTGGTGTGGAGGGCTGGATGAACAGTAGACGGTGGAGGGGTGGTTGAATAGGACCCCGTGGTGTGGAGGGCTGGATGAACAGTAGACGGTGGAGGGGTGGTTGAACAGTAGCCGGTGGAGTAGCGCGCGGTGGAGGCTGGATGAACAGGAGCCCGTGGATGAACAGTCGCAGCTGGAGGCTGGAGGAGGTCGACGGTGGATGAACAGTAGCTCGTGGAGGCTGGAGGGGGTCGACAGTGGAGGTGAACAGTATCCCGTGGAGTCCCGTTTTGTGGTACGCCACACCCCTCCCGATGAACAGGACCCCCGTTTCGACCGTAGCGCTCCAACACAAGTCAGTTTCCTCCGTTTTGCGGTATGCCACACCCCTCCCGATCAACAGGACCCCCGTTTCGACCGTAGGAGGTCCATTTCCTCCGTTTTGCGGTACGCCAGACCCCTCCCGATGAACATGATCCCGTTTTGAATGTGGCCGGTCGAACACAAGGCCGTTTCCTCCGTTCTGCGGTACGCCAAGCCTCGTTTCCATCGCCTGTTCCGTCCAAGCCCTCCCGATGAACACGACGCATTCCGTTGCCTCCCCATGAACACGACGACGACGCTGTTTCTCCGTTCCGACCCAGCAATGTACACGAGCCCTGGCCGTACGTATGCGCAAGTAGGCGTTCGAGACCCCGCCCGTATGTACACATACGTGGCCGTATTTTCTTTCTTGCACCCTGGTCGCTGTACGTACGTGTACATGCTACGTGCGCGCCTCTACTATGACACGTGCGCGCCTCTACTACGACACGTGCCCGCCTCTACTACGACACGTGCGCGCCTCTACTACGACACGTGCGCGCCTCTACATCGACCAGTATGTACGTACACGTTCGCGACCAGAATGACAACGCTACGTATGCTTCGACCAAGTGGGTCCCGACTGTCAGGCACTTCCTTGCCTGCGAAGATATAGCTGGTGGGTCCCAGCAGTTAGGGGGCGAATCGGTTTTTGTTGCCCGGACGCACTTCCTTGCGTGCGAAGATGTAGCTGGTGGGTCCCAGCAGTCAGGGGGAAACATTTTTTTTGCAAAATACAGTGGCCCGTCCGGTGGGTCCCAGCTGTCAGGTGGAGGAATCATTATTTTCCGCGTAATAAGGAGGCACTTCCTTGCTGCGGCCGTGGACCTAGCTGTCAGCCTCTCCACGTACAGTCCACATCCAATGGAAGTCGTTCCTTGACCACATTGACCATGCCGCGCCGAGAGCACCAGGGCGGTGGACGACAGCGAGGCCTAGGAAGGGGACGGCACGGAGGCAGGGAAGACTCGGCAGTTGTTTCCCACGCAGAGGGGAGTACGACTGTACGAGGGTTTACTAGTTTGTCTACCGTCGCCGGAGAATAACAGCAGGTGTGGGTGAGTAGAGGGATGGCTAGGCCAGCGATGGGAGTACGGTCGGGCGGTGAGGCCTGCGCGGCAGCACAGCCGGCCGCGAGGATGAGGGAGCAGGCGGTCCCACCGACGCTTGTTTGAGCGGCTGGAGCAGGAAGAGCAGAGATTGAAGAAGCACGACGGCCGTTGGATGGACATCCAACAGTCAGTGCTTGTGCCTCAACCTTTTTTTTAGGAAAGCCTCAAATCTGTGGAAAACAGCATACAACCCATCTGCCATTATTTCTAATAATTCACAGCCCATTTGCTAATTCTTAAGGTTTTTTTTGGAGCCCATATTATTTTTGTTAGCATTACAACCCATATTGTGGCAACATTTAAAAAATTATATGAAATTTTGCATATTTCGGTGCGGTCCGAACTGTTTTTAATCCCGAAATTTCGACTCACATTCAAACTGATTTTAAAAATAAATGTATATCAATAGAAAATCCAACAAATTCTCCACGCATAAAAATTAATGTAATTTAAAATCTTGAAATGAAAAAAAGATATTTGAAACTAATTTCTGGTTTGATGTGTTCTAAAAATGTACAACCCATTGCTCATTACTGATGGGCCATTTTCTCGGCCAGCCGAATGAAAGCTCTCCTCGTCTTGAAAGATTTGCAGCCCAACAAGCCTGACAAAGTGACTTACTTGGCAAATCACAAAAGAACTGGGCTGTGGCCATGGACCCAGCTGTCAGCCTCTCCACGTACAGTACTCTTCTGATGGAAGTCGTTCCTTGACCACGTTGACCACGCCGCACGGAGAGCACCACGGCGGTGGACGACGGTGAGGCCTAGGAAGGGGACGACGCGGCAGTGGAAGCCCGCGCGGAGAGGACTACGATGGTTCACTCGTTCGGCTGCGGTGTGAGTCTGCCGTCGCCGCAGGGCCTGGCCAGCGGTGGGAATAGTAGGGGGCGGTGAGGCCTCTGCGGTAGCACAGCCGGCCACGGGAGGCAGGAGCATGCGGCACGACCGGCGCTGCTTTGGGCGGCTGGAGCAAGAAGACCAGAGGTTAAAGAAGCACTACGGCCGTTGGATGGACATCGTACGGTCACTAGAGCTAGAATCGTTAATATTGACTAAGTTGACAAAGCCCTTCGTCCCCGTCAACTTAGTAGGCCCACAAGTCAGTCTCCCAGCAAGGTGGGTCCCAGCTAGCCGGGGGAGTATTCATTTTTTTGTGCGTAATAAGGAGGCACTTTCGGTGGGTCCGAGCTAATAGCGGGGGGAACGTTTTTTTCGTGAAATATGGTGGCCCGTCCGGTGGGTCCCAGCAGTTAGGGGGAAACGATTTTTTTTGCAAAATACTGGTGGCCCGTCCGGTGGGTCCCCGCTGTCAGGTGGAGGAATAATTATTTTCCGCGTAATAATGAGGAACTTCCTTGCGGCTGCCGTGGACCCAGCTGTCAGCCTCTCCACGTACAATACTCTTCCGATGGAAGTCGGTCGTTGACCACGTTGTCCACGCCGCGCCGAGAGCACCAGGGCGGTGGACGACAGCGAGGACTAGGAAGGGGACGACTTGGAGCCGGGGAAGACGCAGCAGTGGATGCCCACGCGAAGAGGAGTAGGAGGGTTCACTGGTTCGACTGCGGTGTGAGGTTGCTGTCGCTGCAGAATAACATGGGGTGTGGGTGAGTAGAGGGATGGCCTGGCCAGCGGTGGGAGTAGTAGGGGGCGGTGAGGCCTCCGCGGCATCACAGCCTGCCACGGGAGGCAGGAGCACGCTGCACGACTGACACTGGTTTGGGCGGCTAGAGTAAGAAGACCAGAGGTTGAAGAAGCACTACGGCCGTTGGATGAATATCGTACGGTAACAGGAGCTAGAATCGTTTATATTGACTAAGTTGACAAAGCCCTCCGTCCCCGTCAACTTGGTAGGCCCACAAGTCAGCCTCCCACTATGCTGGGTTCCAGATGGCAGGGGGGATATTCATTTTTTTGTGCGTAATAAGGAGGCACTTCCTTTCGTGTGAAGATAGCTGGTGGGTCCAACATGTCAGCGGGGGGCACTTTATTTCATGAAATACAGAGGCCCTTCCGGTGGGTCCCAGATGTCAGGTGGAGGAATCATTATTTTGCGCGTAATAAGGAGGCATTTCCTTATGTGCGGCCGTGGACCCAGCTGTCAGCCTCTCCACGCACAGTGTACTTCCGATGGTGTTGTTCGTTGACCACGTTGACCACGCCACGCCGAGCGCATCCAAGGTGGTGGACGACGGTGAGGCCCCGGACAGCAACGAGCCGGAGATGGGAAGACGCGGGAGTAGAGTCGCAGACAGAGAGGTGTACGCGGGTTAACTGGTTCTAGTGCGGTGTGGTTCGACAGTCGGTGGAGAAGAACAGGAGGTGTGGAGGGGTGGAGGGATGGCCTGGCCAACGGTGGAGTAGCGCTTCATAGCGAAGCGTGCTAAGCAGAGCTGCTAGTAGGAGGAGGCGGGAGGTGGTCCCGGCGGCGCTGGAGGAAGAAGACGAGAGATTGAAGATGGATGCCGGTCATTGGATGTAAATCCAACGGCTAACATGTCAGAATCATTTGTTGACTAAATTAACAACGACTTGCATTGGCTTCGACCTATTGGACCACATTTCAGCCTCCAAAAATGTGGCACGTATTCAACCCATTTTTTCAGAATTTACAGTCTTTTTTTTGCGCGGTAGAATTTACAGTCAATTTGATTTTTTTTGAATTACAACCATTAGCTGGGCTGGGTGAACAAATAATGTAGCGTCCATGCGGCCCGTTTATTTTATTTCCTAAAAAATTACAAATCATTTACACCTTCTCGAAATACACGATTTTGCTGGGCTGATTCTAATTATAATGTTGGGTTGGGCCAGCAATGTTATCAAAAAATAAAAAGGGGCTGAGCATTTTGTTATAAATATATTTAAATAATAAGTGATATTATTACATTCGTTCTTAAATTTACAGTCTTACCAAGCTTTATATAATAACATATAAAATATTTTTTTTAGAAAAACAGGGAGCATCTCCCCGGTTCCATTGCTGAGAACGAAACCACAACATATTCTGATATAGCAGCTCAAAGAGCAGTTCAAAAGCAAAGGTAGAAAAGCTACAAACTAGGGGGGTGGATGAACAAGTTCTCTGAATAATACAAATCACCCGAGCGGTGCCAAAGGCAGAGCGGATAAAGCACTCAAATGACACAAGGAGGGTCCAGCGAAGCCTTCATGGTCTTCAGCTGAGGGGCCGTGTCAGCCTACGGCGACCAGTAAGCAAGCGGAGACACCGGGCTGGAAGGCGTAGCATGGTGGATGTCCCTCTTTTTCGGCGCCAGGTGCCCATCATCTTCATCAGAGATCATGAGACGAGCCCACGGGTCCAGCCCCAGAGCAGGTCGAGCCTTGTTCAGCCACAAGTGATCGCCAACGGTTTCTGGAGGGATCTTGTTAGGGTTTCCACGAAGCTCATCAACTTGTCCTTGTCCGATCCGGAGGAGAGAATCGCCCAGTTCCTCACCATGTTCCTGATCAACCTCAAGACATGCGGAACGGAAATCTAGGAGGTGTTACTGAAAATCATAGCATTTCTATATTTCCATAGGCACCAAAGGACAGCTGAGCTAACAGTGTTTAAAACTGATCACTTTTTGGTAGCAATCCAGAATCTGGCGACATATTCGAAGGATGAGCCAATCTGACTAGAGAAATATTCCTCAATATGGGCCCAGAGATGTTTAGCAACTATACATTCAAAAAATAGGTGAGAACAAGACTCTTGTTCCAAGCAGTAAACACAATCAAGGGGTTTGATGATGTGTCTCTTCCTAAGTTTATCCCTAGTCATCAATTTGTTTTTGGAGAGAAGCCAGAGAAATACATGAATTTTAGGGGGAACTCTCAATTTCCAGACAACAGGGATAAACACGGGTTGAACCCCTCTAAAGTTGATAACATGATAGAGGGAGCTGGAGGAATACTTCCCCTTATTGTCCAGCTGCCAAATCAGGGCATTTGGCTCGGCAGTAAAGGTAATGCTTTTGGCAATTTCCTCCAACTGGAACCATTGTTCCATGAGGCTATCACTAAAGTTCCTTCTAAAAGAGAGTTTTAGGCATTGACCGTCCCAAACTTCATTGACACTTTTGTTAAGCTCATTGCGGACAGAGTAAATAGGCCAAAATTGGACCGCTAGGGGAATGTGCCAAACCAAGTATCTTCCCAGAACCTGGTTCTGCTCCCATCCCCTATGTTCCATCTGTAGCCAAATTTCACAGCATGCATAATAGATTTTAATCCTTTCCAGAATCTAGAGGTCTAAGGGTTGGAGGACGGGACAAAAATATTAGGTTTATTTCCTAGGTATTTTTGGGCAATAAGAAGCTTCTAGGGTTTCAGGTCTTCCTCATAGAATCTTTTAATCCAAGACCCTATAAGACAGATGTTAATTTCTTGGAGGTTAGGTATGCCTAGGCCTCCAAAATCTTTTTTCATAGAGACTAGGGCCCAATTAGCAAGGTGTAGCTTTCTATTTCCCTCAAAATCATTCCACAAGCAATGAGACATCTGAGAATTGATGAGGTTCACTGCCCATTTAGGGAACTTGAAGAAGGAGAGGAGATACACTGGAATGCTAGCCAAACAAGCTTGTATGAGGATCAATCTACCTCTGTAAGAGAGAAGTTTGCCCCTCCACCCAGTAATCCTTTTAATGATTTTATCCAGAAGGGGTTGGATATCCTCTCTCCTCAGTTTATCATAGTGGAGAAGGATACCTAGGTACTTAATGGGGAAGTTACCTTTATTACAGACTAGAATAGAGAGGAAGTCAGCTAACTCCTGATCATCCATGTTGATAGGGATGAGTTCACTTTTAGAGTAGTTGATTCTCATGCCTGAGACTTGTTCAAACCAGGTTAGAACAGTTTTCAGATTGCTAGCATGTGTGGAGTCATTGTCTAAGAAAAGGATGGTATCATCTGCATATTGAAGGCAGATGATGCCACCAGGGCAGACCTCGGGACAGAGCCCTGCAATCAGACTATGATTAGCAGCTTTGCTCAGCATTTTTGTAAGAATGTCCACTACTAAATTAAAAAAAAGCGGGGAGATGGGGTCACCTTGCCTAAGGCCATTACCAGCAAGGAAAAAATCACTTTCACAGTTATTTAACTTGACCCCAACAGCCCCCCATGAGTAAGTTGCTGGGTCCAACTCTCCTCTATGAAAGGCTTGGAAAAGATCTAAGAGATCATTTTTCACCAAGTCCCAAAAATGCTGGTAAAACAAGAAGGGAATCCCATCAGGACCAGGAGCCCCATCAGGATAAGAGCTAAAAATGGCTTCCTTCGCCTCTGTCTCTGAAAAAGGGGCTTCTAGCAGCTCATTTTCAGCAGGAGAGACTTTTTCAGAAGAAGAGAAAAAATTGTTTTGTAGAGAGAACCCAGAAGGGTTTTGTTTCTTAAACAGGTCTTTGTAGAAGTCACTAGCCATTTTCAGCATCTCATCTACCTCAGTAACAGGGCCATTAGGGCCATCAAGGGAGTGAATGAGGGTTTTCCTCCTCCTCTGGTTGGCTACTTCATGGAAGTAAGTAGTATTTCTATCACCCTCCTTAATGTTCCTATCTCTAGACCTTTGTTTGGTCTTGATTTCTTCTTGAAGCCAAATTTTCTTGAGCTCTCCATGGATAAAGTTTAATCTATTAGTCTCAGCCTCAGAGAGGTCAGTGGTTTCTGCCTTAATATCTAGAGAATCAAACTCAAGGAGGATAAGCCTTTTGTATCTTCTAAGATTAGCTTCCTCATTGGAGTTCCACCCTTTGGTAGTTCTTCTAAATCTCCTGATTTTGATCTGCCAATTTTCTAGGGGGCAGCTGCTCCCAGTAGGCTCATTCCAGATTTTCCTGACTAGCTCAGTAAAATCTTCTCTAAGCAACCACCACTTTTAAAATTTAAAACTATTGCTCTTTGGAGTTTGGTTAAGACCAGAGTCCTAGATCAAAGGAGTGTGGTCACTACCACATTTGGGCAGAGCTCTACAACTAGAAAGGGGAAAAAACTATCTAATTCTGTGTCACAGAAAATTCTGTCAATGGTGGACATAATCCTGGAGCAGCACTTCCAACATATCTAGCAGAACTGTGGGTTTTCCTTCTGACAGGGAAATTCTCAACTTTATGGGTAACCATTTTGCAGATAAAACAACTCTTGGGCTTGACACAGTTATCCAAATGATGCCCTGGTTCCCCACAGTTGTAGCAGATCACCTCAGAGTATGCCATAAGGCCCGAAGCAGGGGCAGGAGCAGTTTTCTAGATGTCCCGTCTCTTCTTTTGCTGATTCTTGCCTTGAGATTTCCCACTGATCTGAGAGTCAGAACCACCAGCAGATTGATCTTGGGCAATTACAGGAGCCTGCCCAGATTGTGCCCCCATTTGGGGCGGAGGTGGGCCGTACCACTGCCCAACCGGCGCTCCCCCCATTGTGATAGTGGAAATTCATCAGAGTTCCTGGTTCCTTCTCATCCTCCAGCTAGATGTTGTCTCTCAGGAAGCAGAAATAACCACGAGACAACTCAATTAAAGAAGATTGCAAGCCTAATTTCAATCTTCTGCAGGTTTGGGGGAGAGGTAAGGTAGGGGATCCACCTGCTCCGGCTCCGGTGGCATGCTGGTGGGCAGGAGTCTAGTCAAGCATTCCCATTTCGCAGCATGGCGTGGATCTCCTGAATTCACTTCTCCTTTCGCCCATCGAACGAACGCAACCGGCGGCTCACTGGGGTGGGGCATCCTCTGCTTCTCCAAGAAATCTCCTTCGAAGTAGATCCGCAGGGCTAGATTCAGCAGCTCCCAATCCACATGATCCTTGCACATCCGAGCATACCTGCGCGAGTGAGAGAACGGATTCGGTCCCTCCTTGGCTTCCTCCCTCGCAGCTTCCTCCTCTGCTTCCCTCCATTCGCGCGTGCACTGGGTCCAGGAGAGAGCGTCGTCGCGGACCCACATCGCCCGCTCCCTCCATCTCCTCCCTTGAGTTTCCCGCAGCACTGCCGGCGCGACGGAGTCGAGCGGCTGGAGCATCCGCGGGAAGGCTTTGTAGACATGTGGGAGATGCATCTTGTACATCTGCCTGTCTTCCAGCCATTCCCCCATGGATATGGCCGGCGACTCCATGGGGCGCGCGAGCGGACTTGCTGAGGGGGGCAGGCGCGCCCGGAGTTAGGAGGCAGGGGGTGGCGGTGAGATCTTTGGCGGCGGCGAGGGTGGAGGTAGTGGCGGGGGCGGCGACGAGGGTGGAGGTGGTGGCGGGGGCGAAGGGGATCGCGAGAGCGGTCATCTATTTGCCAATTATGTGAACTAAATAGTCAACATATAAAATAATTTAAATATATACAATATAGTTAGAAGGGAAACATAAGTTGGACCTGGCGTTCCTATTCTTATATAAAAATAGAACATACCTCTGTGTTTTCTTAAAAAAATACATAAATTGGGCTGCCAAAAATAAAACCTCGGATGGGAGGTCCATAGGCCGGTCGATACATGACGGCCCTAAGAAAATACAAACAGGCCTATGGACCTCCCATCCGAGGACGTGGGCTGCACATGTTAAAAATGAAAGCCTAGACGGGGCAGCCCAAAACCACGTCCAACACTTGCCAAAACTTCGTCCCTCGTTTTCTTTGTGTTTCGCACACTCGACATTGTGTGGGCATTTTGATTGTGCATCATATGAAGATGTGCTATGCATGAATGTTGATCAGCATGATGTTAACTGGCTGGTAGTTCCATTTTCGACCATGAATAAAACTTCCAACATGATGTTAACCCTGTTTGAAAAGGCCGTGTTAATATAAATGCTCTGCCTCTAAAAGTTGCAGTTTCTTATCTAAAATTGAACTTGCAGTTTCTTATCTGAAACTGAAACTTGCAGTTTCTTCTCTGAGAATCACATTGTCTACACTTTTATACTCCTATGAAACTACATTTTTAAGTGCTAAAAATAGATATCTAGAATTCATAAAATACTTCATATGCTCAATACTACAAATCTGAAATTCAAAAGACATTCATATCTGAAAGTACTCTCAAAATACACAACACAAAACACAATTCACAACCTGCAAATACAGACAACCCTAAGCTCCTCCTGACAATTCACAACCTGCCCGACTATTGGGCTGGGGGCAGCCCCTCCTATTCCTCGGCGGCAGACAGCCGCCCCGTGAGACGATGTGAACGGTGAGGGAGACGATGGCGGGGAAGTGTCGTCGGGCCAACTGATTTTCTCCTCTTGCAGTTGGGTTCGGTCGACGAAGACTCCACAGGCTCGCTCTGGCAGGACACCCTCCAAACGGCACCCTGTAGATGCTCGATCCTTCAATCTCTGGTGGATGCTCCATCTGGGATCGATACTCCCACCACCGCTCCCTCACGATCGGATTCGGTGAATCTGTTTGCTCCATGGCCGAGAGGAGCAGCTCTATGTACTCCGGCGCGACTCCCTCTGGGAGTATCACCGCCTTTTCGCTCTGTTGCAGATATTTGGCCATGGATGTCGCCGTCGCCGCTAGTTGGTCCTTGTTGTCAAACAAAGACTGCATCTCCAACATCCTAGCTAGCTTCACAGGGTCGCCGTCTGTGATCCTCACATATCGGTTGTACTCCTCCATCGATCTACTTCTCCACAGCACCTTCACTCGCCGGCGGTGGTTTTTGAATGGAAGAGGAGAGGAGCAGCATTGGTTTTGGATTAGAACGGGAGAGGAGCGATGCTGGTTTTGGACTGGAACAGGAGAGGAGGGGCGGTGGTTTTGAAATGGAAGAGGAGAGGAGCGGCGCTGCATTTAGATTGGAATAGGAGAGGAGCGGCGCTGGTTTAAGAGGAGAAGAGCAGAAGAGCGGCGCTGGTCTTGGAAGTATTTTTTTGTTGTTTCGCGTATTTTAGGTCAAAGTTTGACCACGTACTGTATTTGACAAGCAAAATGTGAATGCATGTCACCAAATTGATTTTGATTTTGATCCAGTCAGAGCGCGCCGGCCCTCTTGTCCAATCCTAAATCGCTGCCGCACGCTCCTCTCCCTCTTCTCCATTGCAAAACCACCTCCTCTCCTCTCATCATCTCCATTCCAAAACCACCGTCTCGCCTCTCCCTCTTCTCTATTGCAAGACCACCGTCTCTCCTCCGTTTTCTAGACGCTTTGCTCCATGGTGCGGGCGCAATCCATGGATACAAAATTAGTATACTGTATACTATTTAAAAGTTGAGGGCGGGGCTTTTCCTGCGTGGTAGGCGGCGGGGCAGTTCCGCCTAGTCGGTTTGACAGAGACGCGAGAAGATGAGGGAGTAGGCTGCTGCAAACGTAGGGCTGTGTGATTTGACAGCGAGTTACTGCTAGACAGGTGGGGCCCCGTGATTTGACTTGCCATTATCATTTTAACTGCGGCGCTACGACCGGCGTGAGTCTCCCAGATTCCTGACCACCTCCATACAGGTGCCTCTCCCAATGCTCCACCATGTAGTAGAGGCTGGCTCTTGCATGAGAGCCCACTTCTCCACTTTTTCCTTGCCTCTCTTTCCTCCACATATGCAAAAATGCCATAAAGCGCACTATTGTACTTACTTTTACTTGCTCCTACAGGTGCTTAAGCTTGCCACATAAGCATAAAGTCTGATGTGGCAAGTTAATCAAGAAGAGAGAGACTAGTTTGGTGACCCAAGGAAGAAATGGTGCTAAGCGCGTGTACCTAGGTGAAAAAGACAATTTTGAGTCTATAGCTAATTAAATGAAGCAAACTTAGCAACACCATTTCATTGGAAGAGGTCACTCCTTGGCAAATGCAATAAATACACGCGCTTAGCACTGTTTCTTCCTTGAGTACGAAGAAAGAGATAGAGAGGAGTAAAAAAATACACTTATAGCCAACCTTGTTGTAGCATGAGTGACTAAGTGATGACTATGTATGACATGCCAACATCAGATAGCCTAATGCACCGTGTTAAATCTCCAAGGGCGCGACCGCGCGAGCGACGCGACGGTCGTCGTAGGCGCGACCATGATACGGGCTGCTGGTAGCCCTTGGATCTGAGATCAAACGGTCACATGCTAAGTTGCTGAAAATTTGCAGAATAACCCTCCAGGATAGGATATTCACCCATAGGTCTAGAATCACGCCATGCAACCGTTCGATCTCAGATCCAAGGGCTCTCGGAAGCCTGTATCATGGGAGAATGGAAAGCCACTACCCCGCCGTTCGCACGCTGGCAGTTCGCTCCTACTCGTCCCCGCACGTCCTTCAATACTATGGCGATTCGCTCCTAGTCGTCCCGTCCATTCACATTACGGTAGTTCCACTAATCCTAACCCTCCTCCCAAATCCATGGCGTCCCAAATCTCCACGATCGGCGGTGAGTACAAGGTTAGAACCATCACCGGTGATGAGTTCGACGTCATCTACACCCGTTCTTCTGCGACGGTGAAAGGATGCCTTTCTCGCTTCAGACGCATGTTCGAAGACTCAGATGATGAGTGGGTCGTTGGGCTAGATGTTGAGTACACCACAGTCTTGGGACGAGAGAAGGATCTAAAGGACGAAGAGAGGAAGAAGCCCGCCGTGATCCAGGTTTGCGTGCATGACTTATGCTTGGTCTACCACATATGCCATGCCGACGTTGAGTGCCAGGATTTTAAGGACTTCCTCGAGAGCAACCTAGTCAAATTCGTTACCGTAGACTTTGGTAACGACAAAGAAGTCCTTCATCAGATAGGCCTCGTTGTAGGCAACACCTTCGACCTCCAGAAGAATCGGCTGGTGTCTTCTTGTCAGCCTTCAATGCTGACCCTGGCAGGAGCCATGGTTCATCCTTCATACGGTAAACTGGAGAAACCTCCATACACATTTCATCATCATGCATGGCAGCAGAATGTACTAGATATAGACCACATCCACTACGCTGCAATGGATGGCTACCTTTGCTTCAATATCTACAAGGGTTGGATGAAGAGCAACAGCCAAGTGTGCGGTTCAAGCAAAGAAGTATCGGCCAAGAGGAAGAGGGACAAGGATGAAGTCGAGGACATGGACGGGGACTCCGAGTAAGGTGGCAGTGTCGTTGCTCATGGTGGTTCTAATGCAGTGTCTACCGGAATAGTTGCAAAGTTTAATTTCAGGTGTGCTTAATTTAATTTGAGGGGTGTGTTGTGCTGAGCCCCCAGCAGAACTATGTTATGTTTCTTCTTGTTACTTTAACTCTTCAGTACGTACATACTAGTATTTCTTACATTTCATCTTTTAGTTGGTATAGTACTACCACTCGTTTCTTCACATTATATACGTACAATATATATGGCCAACATCATATAGCCAGCAGTTTAGTTGTCAAAGAATTTTAGGGTGCTTAGTTTTGTTAAAGAATTCCAGGATGCTTAGAGGGTGCTTGGATCCAAGGGACTTATTTTAGTCTGACTAAAAATAGTCTCTTTAAGAGGCTAAAATTCCAAGCACCCCTGACTAAAGAGGGGCTAAAACTAGTCTTGATACTAAAATTTTTTAGTCAGGGGTACCCCTACTAAAATGTGGATTAGTCCTCTCTCTACTCATTTAACTCCTCTCCTTTAACACAGGCGAGTTCTGGATTGGAGGGTTTGGAGGATAATAAATGCTCATTAACTTGATTTTAGCCTTTTTAGTATTTGGATCCAAGCATGGGTGAGGCTAGCATGTTTTAGTCCCACTACTTTTAGTCATGGGACTAAAACGTATCCAAGCACCCTCTTAGTTTTATTTGAGGGGTGGGTTGTGCTGGACACCATTATTGTGACTAGCCTTTTTAATCTATATGCATAATTTGGCGACGAGCGCTCTCTATATGTACCACCTTTTTTTAATTTCAAGTTTTGCTCCATGGCGCAATCCATCGGTACTACTGCTGTACAAAAGTATACATTTTTTAAAAGGCTAGAGGGCGGGGCAGTCTAGCTTGGTCGGTTTCACGAGAGGCGAGAGCCTTTGTGATTTTACGACTCATTACTGCTGGAAGGCGGTGCCTTGTGATTTGACTGCTCGTATAAATGCGCGAACGACTTGATCGAGGAGGAGCAAAGAACCGTGCGGTATACTCAAGTTTTCCACTGGAGTAGTACTGCGACGGAGGAGCACGAAACACGGCAGCCCAGTGCCATATGGCGATAAAAAATGATCTAATTTGCTAGTCATCTCATTGTTAGCATTGTTCTATTCATTCCCTCAAGAAAAATTGTTCTATTCATGCCTAGCAGAGAACATGACACGTGCAGCGAAACACCCGAAGCAAAAGATGAAACACAGGAGCAAAAGAAGACGGAAGATTATCACCCCAAATGATCTAATTCGCCGCGGAGTCGTAACTGCTTCTTCATCACCTCCACGACCTCCATCTCCTTGCGCGTCTCCTCCGCCATCTTCATCATTGTGTCCATGACGCGGCATTTCTTGACGCGAGCCTTCGTCATCTGTTCCACGACCATATTACGTACCTTGACAGCAGCCGGGTGCTTGATGCGGAGCTTCACCAACTCTTCCTTCTGTTCCATGGCGAGGGCCTGCAGCATCTTCATCAAGGAACTACTATTCTCATGCAGCTTCTTCCAGCCGGTGTTCTTCTCCTTCAATAGGTCGATCTCATGGCAGAGCTTCACATTGTCCTCCCGGAGTCGCAGGATTTCGCCGGTCGCCTTCTTCTCCGAGGCAATGCTCTTCTTCAGCAGCATCACCAAGCCGGCGGTCAACTCCCCATGCTGATTGAGCTCAGCGGGCATGTCGTCGAGGCTCTACTTCAGCAACTCCATCAAGCTTTGGATGAACTCCTTCTGCTTATTGAGCTGATCGGGCATGCCGTCGAGGGATAACGACTCTAGCTCCGCCGGCTCGGCATGTTCGCCTTCGCGGCTAGGGCGCTCCAGGGAGCCATCGCCTGCCCGTGAGAGATCTTTCGAGGTCTCTTCGTGGCGGCGAGCCCTCTCTTTTTTTCCGCAGCCTTGGTTGCCGCTCTCTTGTTACGAGTAGTTCTCGACCTAGAGCTCTGCTCACCGGCCATGGCAACGACAGACGAAGAAGAAGCACTTATGAGGAGGAAAGGTAGAGTGATTTTTGGTTAGGTAGTTCCCCTTTTTATAACCTAAGTACTAGCACTAGTACTAATACCTACATAGTGGGAACATGTTCAGGTTTGGTACGTACTACTAGTAGGTGTGAGCAGACTTTCGAATGTGATGGGAACGAGGTAAAGATTAATTGATGGCTTTGGTTTCGAGGGCCGAAACGGCTCCTGATGAGTTTAGTGGAACATAAATTTCAAGTACTACTACACTGCTCAAATGCGTAAATATTATGTTACTGTCAAAAATTGGCACAAAATACGAAGGAGACCAATGGAAGTACTACTAGCAACCCATGATTTAACTACTCGCATGCGCGCAGTGGAGTAATAATGTCTTTCTTCCGCCCTCACGTCCCCTCAATTTGCATGCGCTGTATTAATTGACCATCAATGAAGTGAACGACTTTACACGCGTCAAATTATCACATGGGGTGGATCTTGGTACAAAATTGCGTCCGCCCATGTACCCGTGTGTACGTGCGAGGAATGAGTGCGTGCATGGCGTGCGTGCACATCTTCGCTTCGTGCATGTACCGCCAGTATGGCTCAGGGAGGATGAGTACATTCTTCTGGAACCAGCAGCACATCACTGTGATCAATCCACGCAAGGAGGTCGCGACAATGCCTACACATGTGCCACGTGGCTTCATGAACTATAAGAGAGACACTGTGTAGCATGCCATTGGTATTCTAATTTACGTGTTTTGCACATACTCGAAGTACTAGTAAGGTACACGTGCATTGCACGCATCAGATTTTGCAACCAAATTATGAATAAATACCACACTATAGCATGTAAGCTCTGAGTCATATATGCCAGATGTAGCCCTTCGTTTAATTCTTATAGTTCATCTCATTCAAAATCAATTAGGAATAGGAAAAACATGGGATTATAGTGGAATGTCGTCTTGAATCCTACAGGATTGTACGAGTGTTTGATTGTGCATAGAAAAAACGCAGAATTCTTTCAAAGAGGTTTGAGTGGATGGGATGTTTCCTATGAAATCTAGTGCAAATGAATCATATGGAAAAATTCCTATGGTTTACAATCCTACGAATCAAACAACCAAGATAGGAAAAATTCCTAATGATTAGAATCCTCCAAAATTCCTTTGAGAATCCTTTGAATCAAAGAAGCCCTTAATCTATTTTATGATTCATGGAATTGTGCGTTGTAAAGCATAAAGTAAAAACAAATAATGGAAATTCAACTAGAAAAAAGTTTGGGCAGTTATGATACGGGAGATTCTAGAACAAAAAAGAACCACTGTTGTTTTGAGGTTTGTGCATTATGCTTAAGTTCAACCATGGAGTCTGCTAGATTGTACATGTGGCAAAATCCGGTGGGGGGCTAGAAGATGATGCGAGGGGCCGAGTGGAGGGAGACTATGAAGGAATGCACAAGTGCGAGATCGATATTTAGAGAGAGAGGGCGAACACGTGTGCTGATGTGCGCAGTGGCGGAGCCATGAAAAATAAATGAGCTAGGGGGCCAAGCATTGCTAATCCTTTACGAGGAGGGTCAATTCATGAACTTAAACCATTTTTAGCAGCAATTGTCTAATGATCACATTCATATTAGCCTTGATATATAGTGATGTTAGGGAGAGGGGGCAGGGCCCTTACTGCCCCCTGTCTTCGCCATTGTGCACGCGTCTGAGAGATGAAGCGGAAGGCATGGATGATGAGAGGGGGATCTTGGATACATAATTAATGTGGGTGTATTAGCTATATATGTTAATCCTATATAGAGAGGTATAGATTGATCGATGTGGACGTGGGAAAGAGGGTGAGACCTCACTGGATATATCGATTGATCGGTTTGTGTGGAAAACTAAGAAAGACCTAGCTATATACACACATACATAGAGGAACATCGATCATTGCGCATGCACGCGTGAGAGATAAAGAATGCCCGATATGATGGAGAGGGGGATGTGTGTTGGTGTGTGCCTTCATGGGAGACCGACCTGAAGAAAAAGATTGCATGCGTGCGATGGATAATGCCGACTGGTAGTGTGTGTGCATGCATGCACGAGAGAAGGTTAGTGGTACAATTATAAAGAGAAGACTACTGTGTGGGTGTAAAAGAATAGCTGAATAGGTGAGGTCACAATCAATGTAAAGTTGAATTCAAATATTTGAATAAGAGATCCTGATGTTTGAAACCCATGCATGCATGAATATAACGGAGATCTGCGCGGTGTGGTTTGGAAACGAGCATGTTGTAATGTATACACATTGAACAAGGTCAGATTCATTTGAATTTGAGATACCGATGGCAGACATCATTTGGCCACATCGCATCCGTGCATGGACACACTATTCTAATTGGAGATGATGGGCGGCTTTTGCATCACATATCTATATCTATACCCCTATATATAATATTTTATATATTTTTTATATTGTGTGCGGGTAACTTTAACTTTGAAAGATGGTCGTTGGATGAGGCGAATCCGATGGTCCCAAGATGGCAAATTTGAGCACTACTGGCCGTTGGATATCATCTATATTCCACCAGATTTCGCCACATGTATAATCTAGAAGACTCCATGGTTGAACTTAAGCATAATGCACAAACATCAAAACACAAGCACTTCTTATTTGTTCTAGAATCTTCACTATCAGAATTGCCCAAATGTTTTTCTACATGATTTGCCATTATTTGTTTTTTACTTTATGTCTTACGACGCACAATTCCATGAATCTTAAAATAGATTAGCTTTCTTATAAAAACTAGATGATTTTGAATGAAATGAACTATAAGAATTAAACAAACATCTACATCATGCATATATGACTCAAATCTTGCATGCTATAATGTGGTATTTATTCATAATTTGGTTGCCAAATCTCATGCGTGCAATGCACGTGTACCTTACTCTAGTCTAAATGGTGTTTGTGTGTGTGTTGTGTGTGTTGAGGTGCAAATTGTCTTTTTTGGTACACATTAAGCTTGTTCTTCTGAAATTTCAAGCCGCGCCTTGTTATGCTGAAAATTCAAGCTAGCGTCTCTGTCTATCGTGCTGGGAAACTCCCGCCTCTTCAACCCGCGCCTTGTTAGCCCGAAATATTTAAGATATATCTTTGTCTCGTTGTGCTCCGACAACTCCCTCCATCTCAACCCGCGCCTTGCTATTCCGAAATTACAACGCGCACGAAAACTCCCACCTCCTGTGAAATCCCGACACGCGAAATGCCCGTGGTACCCCTGAACCGAAAGAACCGCCTCAAATCGGTGGGGGTACTTTCGTAACTTACCCCACATTTCGGACAAGCGCATCTCTAAGCCATGGTTCCCCACTGCCATCCCATCCGCCCACCCATTCGTACACCGAGGCCGCGAAAACCCGCGACGAAACCCCACACCCTGCTCCGTCCGCCACCCAGCCGGAGCCTCTTCCCCGACGACGTCGTCCACAGCAACACCTCGATGTCCCTCATCCACCATACCGGATGAGGATCCGTCGTCGATCTCATCGTCCCGCCGGTTCAGCCACACCGTCCTCCACCTCCAAGGAGCTACCCCGACGTTCCCCTCGTCTTTCGCGCCACCTCCATTCCCACACCGCCGTCTTCACCTGCACCACCGGAATAGCATCATCATCACCGTTTCCTCGGATGAAGCTGCGGCCTAATCGGCACCACCAAAGAGGTTGTACACTAATCGCCGCATTTTCTTCTTGATTCGATCTCTCGGTGCTGCCTGCGCTCGGTCCCGAGCCGACACGGTGCGGCTCCATCCACGGCGGCGTCGCCGGCCACTTCCTCCACGGTGTCGCTCCCTCGGCGGTGACGTCCACATCAGTAGGACCTGCTGCTGCTTTAGCTCTCGCTCGCGCTGCTGCTCTGCTCTTGCTCTCGGTCCCCTGCCTGGTCTGCTCTTGCTATTGCTCTTGCTCGCGCTGCTGCTCTCGCTCTTGCTCTTGCTTGCGATGCTGCTCCGATTTAGCTACACTTCACTCTGATGCCGCCGGGGTGAAGGAAGAACCAGCCGCAGCGGGGAGGGGGGCTCGCCGGAGAGGTACCCCACTATCTATCTTAGGGTTCAGGATGGGGGCGGTTGTCGCCGGCGGTGGCGGGGCGTTGGCGGGGCGGTGACATGGGGATCGCCGGAGAAAAAGCTCGGCACGGGGGGGGGGGGGGTGGGTGGGGGGGGGGGCTAGAGGGATGGCCGGGGCGGTGGCGGACCGGCGGTGGGGAGTGTTTTCGGGGCGGGCCGGGCGGCGGGGGGCTGCTGTTTGGCCGGCTCAGGGGGGTGGAGGTTGAAGATGAACCGTAGGCCCTTGATTTCGTATCCAACGGCTGCAAAATCGACTGACCAGAGATGAAAAAGTCAGTCGACTGACGTGTAGCCTCACCTTGCTAGTGCGTTCAGTTTCGACAGCAAAATTCAGTTTCGACAGAAAAATTTAGTTTCGACAGTTAAGTTCAGTTTCGACAGTTAAGTTCAGTTTCGACAGTTAAGTTCAAAGACGAGCGGCTAATGTATTTTACATCTAGCACTTTGTGTTTATGTATTTTACGTCATGTATTGGAGATGCTATTAGAATTCCACTCAGGTTTACGTTGTTCGTTGTCTCTCTTGTCCCGCTTCAGCCTCAGCGTCGTACAACTCACCGGAGCTGCTCCAACGACGAAACCCTCCATCACAGCGGAGAAGTACCACTGGCTCCTCTCCAGACGCCTAAGATCTTCTTCCCCTCCTCCGACAGCCAATTCAGCCGGAGCATCCTCACCGGCCAACCCAATCACGCTGAGATCGACATGGCTTCGCCAAAGAGGTTGTACACTTGTTGCATCTCTTTTTTACTCTACATGTTATATATATTGTCCACTGAACACTCATAGTAATGGGAAATACGATTATTTTATCCTACTATATGACAAGTAGTGAGGTACCAGGCAACTTAGCTATCCATGATGGACTCTCTTGAACACCATCATTATTTATCTCTGCGCGTTTGAGCTGTGCATTTGTCGATGGGCCTGGGAGTTGAGCTAGTATGGCAGTGGCCTGGGTCCAAAGTAATAGAAGTAGCACAAAAACATTTTTTAGTGTAGGATTTTCCTTGCTCAAGCCTGCCTACTAGAATCGCCAGTGCTTGAAAGGAAAAGTGAATGAAAAACATCGGAATTGGAAAGTTTCCTATGGTACTACTTTTCATGAATTTGGTGCAAAGGAATGGAGCAAAGGAAAACTGTAGGATTTGTTCCTTTAGTGTCTCCTTGAAAGAAAAACCATAGGAATTCTAATTTCCACTTATCCTCCTTTTCATATTCCTATTCATCAAGCACAAGACTAAGAGATAGTAGCATAATAGCATTATAACAGTACATTTTCTTGTGGTTTGACTTAATCTCACCATGCTTTTTTGCATCCTGTGATCTTCCAATTGTTGTGAATCAAACACCCAGATTGGCAAAAATCCTGTGTTTTTAAATTCTCTGTTTTGCACGTGCATTCCTATCCTATTCCTGTATATTTCCTATCCCTGCATTGTTAGAATCCTCAAATTCAAACAAGCCCTTACTCAATTACTTCTGTTACAGATATGTGTCAAAGAAAACCTTGTGTGGTTTGTCCTGCTCCTGCGGCGCTGTGTTCCACCCCAGCTCAGCTGCTCCAATGATGGAAGGGTTCACCACAGCAGGGATCCGCTCTCCAGACTGTCTTTCGCCGCCTCAGATCTTCTTCCCCGCCGCCGGCAGCCACGACAACTGCATTACCATCATCAACTGAGCAGATGACCTTGAGGACTACATGGGTCCGCAAGAGAGGTCGCACTCTTCCGTGTCTGCTTACGTTATGCGTCGCTTAATATGACGACATGCTACATTATCGTCATGTTCACCTATTAGACTCCGAGTCAGGTCCAAACTAATGCTGAAACTTGAGTTTTAAATGGTTGTGGGGTACATATTGGGGCATCAATCAGTACTATCTGTCTACTATCTGGTTAATCTCCGGTGTCTACTATGAGTTTCATGTTGGGTGCAAACAAACATTAAAGGAGCCATTATCTGTATTTTTTAACTAAAGCTATTATCTACCTTCTATCATTGGTTTTGGGTCTATCCAAAGTTTGCTACCATCACTCTGGATTTGTGCATGCACTCCTTACATAATCTCACTATGTTTTATTCCTATGCATGCCAGTTATTGTACACAATGGAAGTGATCATGTAGAGCAAAAGAGACGAGCCTTGCATGGCAATAAATTTCATGCAGACGTCGTTCCATGGTGGGTGCAAAGGCAGCCCCCCCTCCACCCATTTTGGATCGTAATCAAGAGGAAGATAACTGTTATGAGGGGGATTCAGAAGGAGAAGACCACTCCTATTTACCCCATGAGGTCTTCGCTCTAAGTTGGCATGCTGATGTTGGTAATATCATGCATATGGTGCCTTGCATTGCTTACTGTATACATTAAAGATGTCATCTGCTTAGTTTAGACATGCTTTATGTCAATGCCATCTATTTAGTTTCTTTATCGTATATGTGAATCATGCAATGCCATCTTGTCTAGCCAGGCATCATATATGTGAATTTTGCAATGCCACCCTGGTTAGCCAGTCATCTTATATGTGAATTATATCATGCCATCATTTTTTCATTACGTGTTAAATTTGTCAAAAAATTTAGTACATTCAATTACTCTTCCTGTGCATCAGCCATTTGGCACGGTCATGGAAAAATCTGGAGTGGAAACAAGGTCTTCAGAGCATACAATGCTATCTGACGAAGCGCATGTCTTGCTGGTTACTGATAGCTCCTCAGAGGAGGATTCTGAGACAGATGACCAGTCATATTTCCCCCCGAGGTGCATGCCCTAACTTGGCAGGGTTATGTTGCTCATATCGTGCGTATGGTATCTTGCATTGCTATGTCATTTGCTTAGTTTAGACATGCTTTGTGTGAATGCCACCTGTTTAGTGTCTAATTACCATATATGTGAATTATGCAATGCCATCTTGTTGCAAGACATTATATATGTGAATTATGCAATGTTATCTTGTTGCAAGGCATTATGTATGTGAATTATGCAATGCCATGTTGTTTAGGCAAGCGTCATATATGTGAATTATATCACGCCGTCCTTTTTTGTATTTCTCATTGCTTTTGTCGACAATGTTTGTATATTCAACTGCTCTTCCTGTGCATCAGCCATTTGAATTGGTGATGGAGAAATCTGGAGTGAAAACAAGGTCTTCAGAGCAGACAATGCTACCTGTTGAAGCAGATATCTTGCTGGTTACATATAGCTCTTCAGAGGAGGATTCAGAGGCAGATGACCAGTCCTATTATCCCCCTGAGGTGTATGCTCAAACTTTTGCAGGGTTATATTACTCATATAATGCATATGTTGTATTGCAATGCTTAGTTTTTACATCATATACACAATATTGAATGCCATCTCCTTAGTTGAGACATCATATATGCGATTGCCCTCTGCTCACTTCCTTAGTATATAAATCATATATTTGAATTATGTCATGCCATGATGTTCACATAGACAGCATGTATCCGAATTATGGCATGCCAACCCATTTTCTAAAGACATAATATAGTTATATCATCTCATCTTGTTTACATATTCATCATATTTAAATTATGTCATTCTATCCGTGAATTATATCATGCCATCATGTTTCCATCAATGGCATGTTTGTGATTTATGGCATGCCAACCACTTTAATAGACACATCGTATATTTATATCATGTCATCCTGTTTTCATAGTCATCATATTTTGAAGTATGTCATTCTATCCTGTTTAGTTAGCCATCATACATGTGAAATTGTGTCATGCTATCCTGTTTAATTAGCCATCATATATGTGAAATTATGTCCTGCTATTCTGTTTGCTTAGACAACATAAATGTGAATTATTTCATGCCCTGTTTTCTTCCCTACTATACATTGCACATGTCTATCTTACAATGTCTGTACATTCAATTACTTTTCTTGTTTATCAGCCATTTCAATTGGAGGGAGTGATGGCAGTATCTGTGGGAGTAAAAACATGGTCTTCAGAAAAGATCGTGCTACCTGTTGATGCAGATAGAACCACGGTTGTACTTGCCCAAGAACCAGCCCCACCACACATAACCCACACTCATGCAGATTGTACCCCTACCCAGTTGGACAGAGAACCAGCTACACCCCTTCTAACCCCAACCCCAGCAGATAGACACCCAGTTCCCGTTGACACAGCACCGTCTCCACCACAGAGCACCCAAACACGAGCAGTTAGTAAGGCAACTGTAGTGCCCAAATCACGAGGACCACCACTCCGAACCCAAAGTCAATGCTTAAAGCAGAAGAAGAATTGTTCTCAGGTCAGGTTCCGTAGCTATGGTTCATACTACTTTTCTCTTGCATCACTGTATTTACTGATACCAACTAATTTCAAATTTGAAGGATGCAATTGAAACTCCAATGGCGCAACAGGTATGTTTTAAACCTGTTTCTTCGACGTGTTTGGCTGTTTGCTGTTGTAACTTGCTCTATGTTGATTTCAGTTTCAATTGAATAAACAGTTATGTTCTCATGCCATGCACATTACAAGTGTTGTTATTGTTGTGTAGTTTCCCACACTTATATTCTGTCTATGCTGCTTTGTCTTAAATAGATATGATTCGAACTGTATCTATCTTGATTTGGCAACATAAACTAGAATGATATAGACCATACAGTGACCATACTACATAAATATATGTTTGTTTCATGCTGTTATCCTGTCCACCTTACTACTGAACTGGTTTACCAAAATGAGTTTCATATACTACATTGTAAACCTGAGATGTGTTTGTTTGTTTCTCTTTTAGAACGCGGATAAAATATTGGAGAAAAGTACCCTGTTATGCAATGGTAAAGGAAGTTATGCAGATAAGGTTCAAGATAGTGAGACATCCCTGTTGGTCTCCAAGAAAGCTGATAAAAACTATATTGAAGACACTGAGACAACCCCAAAGTCCTGTCTTGATGTAGTGTTCGAGTTACTGGCTACCACTGCTAGCACCAGCTCTTCGAACTCATTGCCTGAATCAGTTTGGCTTCTTGAGTCTCAACTTCAAGTTGAAAGACATCGATCAGATGTTATGCGACAGGAAGCCGAAGGATTGAGGACGTCCCTGCAGAATTTAGATGCATACTTTCTAGTGCAACAACAAGCGCTGGAGGACTTAAGCGCCAAACAACAGAAACTTAATAAGCTTGCTAAGCATCTTGCCAGCATTATGGGTACCCAGGATATTGTTTCTTGAGCTCTTCTGAAGTGGTTTCAGTTCTAGACTTATTTTGCTGCGGCGTTTATATGCTGCTGTGTTCCCTATTGTAACGCCCCGAGACCGATGTGCCAGGTGTCCTCCAGTTATTCGATGTTGTGGTGTTGTCCTCTTCTTGCGTGTTGCATCTTATCATGTCATCATGTGCATTGCATCATCATGTTTTCAAAACTTGCATCCGTCCTGGCCTCCTCGTTCTCTCCGTTGTCCGTTCTGAGCCCAGAAACACTTGCACGCGCCCGCGGCATGTCCGAAATATTATTTTATAAGTGGCCGGAAAATGTTCTCGGAATGGGATGAGAGTTGACGTGTGGTCTTATTATAGTGTAGATAGACCGCCTGTCAAGTTTCATCGCATTCGGAGTTCGTTTGATAGCCCAACCATTAAACTATAGCGGCACTATAGCCGGTCTAACGTCGGACGTTTTCGGTCTCCGGAAACCATGCCGGGCTGCATCTCTCTCCTCTTCTCTCAGGACAACCCACGCTCCACAGTCCTCCTAGGCCCATGTCTACCCCTCTCTCGGTTATGCCCACGGCCCTCCTCGTGCGCGCGCTCGAAAGCTGTCCCAGACCCGACTCGGGCTGTCGCTACCGCTGTGTCCGGAACATCCCAAACATCTACAAAATATCACCGTTTTATTATTTGGACTCCCTAGCCTATTCTTTCTGTACCGTCCGATTTTGATCGGAGGCTCCAGATAGCCCCTAACCGAAAATCCAGTGCTTTATATAGACCTAGGCAGCAACCCTAAAATCTAGGGGGTTTGTCCCTCCACCGCCGCCACCGGGTCGCCTCCCATCTCGGGATCGCCTCGCCCGATCCTCCTCGACCCCCTCGCCCAACCAGTGCATCCCCTCCGATCCATCCTTCCCGCGCCCACCCTCTCGATCCAGGAGCCGAGCTCCCCTGCCTGAGGTCGCCGACTTCGACCGGCCTCGCCGGAGACCAGCGCAGCCGCGCCCGACCCCCTTGCCTCCCCGTTCAGTCGCAGCAGTATCTGAGGGCCTCCACCAGCTCATGGCCGCAGTGCCGACGACCAGGACCGGCCTCGTCCAGCTCCTCTCCTTCCCTGTATCTCCCTTTCCTCTGTTTCCTCTCTCACTTGCGCTCTGTCCTCTCTAGGAAGTTGCAGAAGGCAAGCACCATGCCATGGCCTCCCCTGCTCGACGACCGCGTTGGCGAGCGCCACCACCGGAGATGCCCCGTCCACTGCCCGAACCTGCAAGGCGAGCAGATGAGTCGCCACCTGCCTCCTTTTCTCCCCTGTTTTTCCTCTCTTTCCTCCTCTAACCTCTCCATCTCGTTTGACTTCTTCTCTGCCAGGAAACGAACGGGGCTCGCGCCCTGGTGCCGTGGCTGCCGGCGACCGAAGCCGTTGTGTGCCCTCTCCTTCCCGTCTCCTACCTCGCCGTCCAGACACCGCATTGCCGTCCGCCGGCGCCCTGACCTCCTCATCGTCCAAGCGCCTACAGAGACCCCCGGAGGTTCCCGTCGCCATGGAGGACCTCCTCGTCGCCCGTCCATCGCCTGAGGCTCCGCTGCCGCCCGGAGCTTGCTTGACCCCATCGTCGACCAGATCCGCGTCTGCCCTACGCCGCCTTGCCTTCCTCACCGGCATCTCGCCGGATGGAGCATCCGCCGCGCCCCTGCCGTCGCCGCTTCTTTGTCTCTGTCGAGCAGAGAACGAACAGCGAACGCGCGCTCCTACCTGCGTTGACCGAGGCCGTGCTAGGCCCAGATCCCGCTAGCGTCCGCCACGCGCATGTGCCTCTTTGCCTCTCCAAGGCCCAACGCCTCCCTTCGCGGCCTGCATCTTCCTCCAACTGGGCAAGGCCCATGGGTGAGAAGCCCCAACGCCTTAGGATGTTTTTTTCTTTTCCCCGCAGTTGGGCAGCAGTTCCGTCCCATGTAGTTTTTTTAGGATCTGCGATTTAGCTATTTTTCCAGAGAGTGTCAGTTTTGCAGTATGGCCCCTAAACTTCATGCATATAATAACTTAATAACCGTGCATCGGATTAAAACAATTTATATATGAAACTTGCTTAGAATTGTGTCTAGTTTCAAAATATGTCACCTTCACCCATGTTTAAGATGTTTAAATTGCTGTTTGTGTAGATTTGCTCCTATGCCATGCTAAAATGTTTTATCTCAGAGCTAAATAACCGTAGCTCCAACCTAACAAACTTTATATGTAAATGGGGTGGAGAAATGCCTAGTTTAACTTGGTGGCCTCACTTTGCATGTTTAACAACTCTAAATTCATGTTTAGGGCAGAACAGTACCAACCCTAATATATGCATATGAGGAGTTTCCGGGCTTGTTGTTTTGTTGTTCCGGCCTCATTTAAACTTGCCTAGATTAGATAGTTTCATCATGCTTCCCCTCTTGCCATGTTAATCAACATTTAATCTTGTTGGGTACATAAACGAGATCGAACTAAATAAGTCACGTGGTGTTTCGTCAATATGCAATGGAGTTGCATATTGAGCTCCACTTAATTTGTAGGATTGCTTGTGCATTTTGCCATGCCATTCCCTCTTTAAACCGGACATGCATCATACTCGATTGTGCATCATGCCATGTTGATGTGTTGGGTGTTTACTATGTTGTTTGCTTCTTTCCGGTGTTGCTTCTTCTCGGTATTCCGGTAACATTGCGTTTGTGAGGATCCGTTGGCTACGTCCGTTTATCTTCTTCATGGACTCGTTCTTCTTCCTTGCGGGATTTCAGGCAAGATGATCATACCCTCGAAATCACTTCTATCTTTGCTTGCTAGTTGCTCGCTCTTTTGCTATGCCTATGCTACGATGCCTACCACTTGCTTATCATGCCTCCTATATTGTTGAACCAAGCCTCTAACCCACCTTGTCCTAGCAAACCGTTGATTGGCTATGTTACTGCTTTGCTCAGCCCCTCTTATAGCGTTGTTAGTTGCAGGTGAAGATTGAAGTTTGTTCCTTGTTGGAACATGGAGATGTTGTTCCTTGTTGGGACATGCTTACTTGTTGGGATATCACAATATCTCTTATTTAATTAATGCATCTATATACTTGGTAAAGGGTGGAAGGCTCGGCCTTATGCCTGGTGTTTTTTTCCACTCTTGCCGCCCTAGTTTTCGTCATATCGGTGTTATGTTCCTGGATTTTGCGTTCCTTACGCGGTTGGGTAATAATGGGAACCCCATGATAGTTCGCCTTGAATAAAACTCCTCCAGCAAGGCCCAACCTTGGTTTTACCATTTGCACTAACAACCTATAACCTTCCCTTGGGTTTTTGCGAGCCCGAGGGTCATCCTTATTTTAACCCCCCCGGGCCAGTGCTCCTCTGAGTGTTGGTCCGAAATGGGCAGCCTGCGGGGCCACCTCGGGGCAACTCGAGGGTTGGTTTTACTCGTAGCTTGACCTATCTGGTGCGCCCTGAGAACGAGATATGTGCAGCTCCTATCGGGATTTGTCGGCGTATCGGGCGGCTTTGCTGGTCTTGTTTTACCATTGTCGAAATGTCTTGTAACCGGGATTCCGAGCTTGATCGGGTCTTCCCGCTAGAAGGAATATCCTTCGTTGACCGTGAGAGCTTGTGATGGGCTAAGTTGGGACACCCCTGAAGGGATTTGAACTTTCGAAAGCCGTGCCCGCGGTTATGGGCAGATGGGAATTTGTTAACGTCCGGTTGTAGAAAACCTGAAGTTGACCTTAATTAAAATACATCAACCGCGTGTGTAACTATGATGGTCTCTTCTCGGTGGAGTCCGGGAAGTGAACACGGTGTTGGAGTTATGCTTGACGTAGGTTGTTCTAGGATCACTTCTTGATCATACTTTTATCGACCGTGCTTTACCTTCTCTTCTCGCTCTCATTTGCGTATGTTAGCCACCATATGTGCTAGTCGCTTGCTGCAGCTCCACCTCATACCTTTTACCTTACCCATAAGCTTAAATAGTCTTGATCGCGAGGGTGCGAGATTGATGAGTCCCCGTGACTCACAGATACTTCCAAAACCAGCTTGCAGGTGCCGTTGAACCGTGCAGATGACGCAACCAAGCTCAAGGAGGAGCTCTTTGAAGATCTTGTCCTTTGTGTTGTTTCGTTCTAGTTGATCAGTAGTGGAGCCCAGTTGGGGTCGATCGGGGACCTTGTCGCTTTTGGGGTTCTTCTTTTATTTTGGTTCCGTAGTCGGACCTTGATTGTATTCGGATGTTGTAATGCTTTATTCATGTAATTGCGTGAAGTGGCGATTGTAAGCCAACTATGTATCTCTTTCCCTTATGTATTACATGGGTTGTGTGAAGATTACCTCACTTGCGACATTGCTTTCAATGCGGTTATGCCTCTAAGTCGTGCTTCGACACGTGGGAGATATAGCCGCATCGAGGGCGTTACAAGTTGGTAATCAGAGCCTTCCCCGACCTTAGGAGCCCCCACTGCTTGATCGTTATTAGTAGCCGTTGTTGAGTCTAGAAAAAATGTTTTGGGTCATTTATGATTATATATATCGGAGAGTTAGGAATTCTTTTTACTCCCCAGTCCCTTCATCGCTCTGGTAAGGCATCCTGACGTAGAGTTTTGACTCTTCTCTTCTCAAATTTCACTAAATTTTTTTAGGATCACGCAGGTATCTTGGAATCGTTCCGATCGATTTGTGACAAGAACATTGTTCTTGGTGCCTCCTGTCATTTAGGGGTTGTGGCAGTGTCCCGGGGAGTTGAGCTCCGAGGTGTTGTCGTCACAATTTTATCGTTGCAGTTCTGGAATACCTGAGTTTAGTTCGCCGACATCGAAAATCTCTTTTATGCAGTTGCTGGTGAGATAACCCCGACGCCACCCAGTACTGGGGCGGGAGTTCGGGAGTATTGCCATAGCTTGTATAACGGATGCTTTTTGAAGGTTGAGGTAGATGATTTCCGAAGGTTTCTTGGTTATGTGTTGAAGGATGGATACAGCTGGATGTAGGATTTGTTAGTTTGGGTGAGATATTATGCTTCCCTTGTATCCCCAACACCTGATTGCATAACTAGAAAATTTCGGGAGTTTATATGTGGGAATTCAAGTAGCTCTTAGGATATCTTCCGACAGATGTATGATATGAAATTGGGGTTCGACGTCTAGTGGTCCGCCTATTCACGGTCGATTTTACAGTGGTCTCGTTGTGTCTTAAAGAGTCCTTGGCTATGCCGACTCGGGGATGCTTCATATGTCATGTGCACTGCCTTGTACCTGATGGTGCTGTACGATCGAGCCCATGTAGGCCCCACCACGAAAACTTCGGACGAATCTCTATCATATGTTTGTTTCGGCTTATTCCGCAAGCCAATCCTTTGTTTTGTTTTGAGTTGCGGTATTCGAGTTGCTTCGAAGTCAAATGTTGATTCCATACCTTTCCTAAGTGGTGTTCTCATATTCCTATGTGAACACTAATCCTTCTTGATCATCAAGATTGTTTTGTCAATCCATTTCACGAGCGTGTTTTCTCTTCAGGTGGATCCGATCATTTCAACATCATCAAGGTCAATTATCATTTCTTCTCAACGGTGTTTGTTTCATCCGTCCCCAAGTTGCCTTTGTTTTCCCGCCTACCCACCCTTTTTCTTCGATGACTCAGATTTCTTAATCAAGTATCCTTTTATTATTGTGAAGTCTCTCCATTCCTTTTTCCGTCAATGTTCTTACCCGGTGTTTTCCATGAAGATGTTCTACTAGCTCATCTTTCATCATTCCTTTTCTTCTCCGGTAGATTTAATTCAAGCTTTGGTATTGAGCATACTCCTTTTCTTTTTGCCCAATGCCTATTTATGCCGGTGCACCTCTTAATTTTCCCCGCTTGCTATTCTTTTGTTCCGGAGTGCTAAAGATATCTCAGAAGATTTGTGTTTCCACTCTTAATTCATTCAAGCTATTTTGAGGATGTTATCTCATTCAAGCCTTTTAATTCAACCGGTGCAATCTCTCCTTTAATCATTTCAATGGTGTATCTTTTGAGTGGGCCCTAACCCACAGGTCTTTTCCCAGGATCTTACCTGACTCTTCTAATTCTCTCGGAGCTATCCTCAAAAATTCTTTTCGAAGTCTGACGTAAGAATGAGTTATCATCAGTCAAATGCCTTCTCCAAGATCGTTTTGAAATTCTTTTCATTTTTGGCTCTACCTCTTCACTTTTCATTCTCCCGGAGTATCTCAACAATTCTTGGTGGTGTTTATCCTCATCATTCTCGGATTTTGAAGACCGAAGAAGAGTTTTCCCTCCATATCTTATCTATTCTCTCAAAGATTCATGGTTCTAGAGTGATGCCATCCTCTCATAATTGTTTTGATCGTGAGAATTCTTTTCACCCATCCGGAGCAATTCAAGATTCTTTTCAGTTTGTTTCTCTGGAGCCATCATCTCAGAATTTATTCATTCTCAGCTTTCAGCTATGGTTCTCCAAATCTTACCGGTGCTTCGTTCAAGTGATCTTTAATCGGCTCGTGATCTCTTCGTTCTCATGCATCTAAATCCTCTCAAGCATCTTCGGGTATTTGCAAATTCTTCCCGGTGTTTCTTTATGTTTTATTCATTCTTTTTTCAATTCTTACGGTGGTTCGTTCAAGACTTCTCATCATTCGTTTATCATATCAACTCTTTCGTTCTTTCCAATCCTTCCGGTGGTTCCTTGAAGACCTTCTCAAGTTTGTGCTATATCTATCTTAATCCTTTCAACGAGAATAAGTAGTATGCCAAATCCATTGACTGTCATCAATTTAATTGGTGAAGGATACGCATAACATAATTCTTATTCTTGTTCCATCCAAGTGATTAATTCCTTTTTCCGGAGTGGTTCATCATATCATATTCTCAGTTCGAGATGCTTTATCTTTTCTTTACCGGTGTTCCAAGCTCTAATTATCACGGAGATCCATCTAAATCATTGCAACGATTCACCTTATGTTTTCAATTTCTCTTTCTTTTTATCCTTTTGTTTACCGGAGTTCTTCATGGAGATTCTATGTAACGCCCCGAGACCGATGTGCCAGGTGTCGTCCAGTTATTCGCTGTTGTTGCTTTGTCTTTGCTTGCGTGTTGCATCTTATCATGTCATCATGTGCATTGCATCATCATGTTTTCAAAACTTGCATCCGTCCTGGTCTCCTCGTTTCGTCCGTTGTCCGTTCTGAGTCCAGACACACTTGCACGCGCCCGCGGCATGTCCAAAATATTATTTATAAGTGGCCAGAAAATGTTCTCGGAATGGGTTGAAAGTTGGCATGCTGTGTTGTTATGTTGTAGGTAGGCCGCCTGCCAAGTTTCATCGCATTCGGAGTTCGTTTGATAGCCCAAACGTTAAACTATAGCGGCACTATAGCTGGTCCATCGTCGGACGTTTTCGGTCTCCGGAAATAGATGTTGGGCCCTCTCTCTCTCTTCTCCCCCTCGCAGTCTCGCCACAGCCCACCTAGTCCATCCACCTTCCCCTCTTCGCTTCCGGAGTTGTCCGATGCGACCGCACGGTCCGAAACCCTCTCGGCACAGTTCATCAAACCCCTCACGTGCGCGTCCGAAATTGTCCCGGACCCGACCTGGGCAGTCGTCACCGTTGGATCCGGATCATCCCCAAACATCTATAAAATGTCTCCATTTCTTATTTAGACTTTCCTAGCCTATCTATTCTCGACCGTTGGATTTTGATCGGATGATCCAACTCCCTTCTTTTCCATATATATATAGTCTATCCCTAGTCCATTTTGGACAAACCCTATTTTCTAGGGATCCTCCCTGCGCCGCCACTCTCTCTGGTTCCCCTCGGGATCACCAGCGAACCAACCATCGCTCTTCTGCTCCTCCTCGACCCAATCCCCTAGCACCGCCGCCATCTTCCCCTTGTTTTCAGCGCCACCCAATCAGCAGTGCAGCCCGCTCCTGTCCGATCCATCCGATCAATCCGGCCACCACCGACCTCCTTCGTCTCGTCCCAGCGTCGGACGTGGAGCCGTGACTCCCGCCAGACCTCATCACTGCCTGAGGCTTCTGCCTCCCCGTGCCCTCATTCCCGAGCTCCATCAAGAGGAGAGGAGCCCCCGCAAGCCACTGATCCGCCCCGCTGTCCTCGTTGTTGACCCTCGCAAGCGTCGCCCCGATCCAGGCCAGTGCCCCGGCCCCCTCTCCTTTCTCCTCCCTTCGTTTCTCTCTCTCTCTCTCTCTGCTCCTCACCACTACCGCCGCCCTGCAGGAACCGCCGCCGCTTGCGGACGTTGTCGCCGGTGCCGTCCAACACCGGGAATGGGCACCCCATGCCCGAATCCGGTCTCCACCGCTGCAGATCCGCCTCCCCAGCCATCCCGCGCCCTGGACCTCGCCGGAGCCGCGCTAGGTCGCCGCCGTCGTCCTGCTCCAAGGCGACGCGCGGCCCGCTCGATCCTCTATTTCGTGACCTGCTTCAGCTCCCCTTGGTCTAGATCCGCGCCAAGGCCCAGCTCGCCTCGATTCGTCTCCACGCGCAGACCAGCGCTGCGCCCTGCTTCCTCTGGATCGAAAGACAAGCACCGCTCCAGTCGACGCGTTGACCGCATCGCTCACACGGGCCGGCCTCGCTTCGTGCCTCATCGCGCCCCGCCCGCGGCCCAGCAAGTCGCTGCGGCCCAGCCTCTTCACCGAGTCGGGCCAAGGCCCATGGGTCAGGCTACCCCCAGCGCCCCACCTTTCTTTTCCTGCTGCTGGGCCAATTCAGTTCCAGTCCATCATGTTTTTTTCTTGTCCAGTGAATTTAGCTATTTCCCAGAGAGTGCCAGTTTTGCAGAACGGCCCCTAAACTTCATGCATTTAATATCTTAATAACCGTGCATCGGATTAAAACAATTTATATATGAAATATGCTTAGTTTTTAATCTAGTTTCATAATATGTCATTTTCACCCATGTTAAAATGATTAAATTTCTGTTTGTTTAAATTTGCTCCTATGACATGTTAAAATGCTTTAATTCATAACTAAATAACCGTAGCTCCAAATTTAATAAACCTTATATGTAAATGGGGTAGAAAAATGCGTAGTTTAACTTGGTTCACTTGTTTTGCATGTTTAATAACTCTAAAATTCTGTTTAGGGCAGAACAGTACCAAATCAATAATATGCTCATGAGGAGTTTCCGGACTTATTGTGTTGTTCCGGCCTCATTTAAATTTGCCTAGATAGGTAGTTTTCATATGCTCCACCTCTTGCCATGTTTAACAACATTTAATATTGTTGGGTACATAAACGAGATCAGACTAAATAACTTGATGTGGTGTTCCGTCAATATGCAACCCGTTGCATATTGAGCTCCACTTAACTTGTAGTGTTGTTTGTGCACTTTGCCATGCCATGCTTCAATATACCGGACATGCATCATACTTGATTGTGCATCATGCCATGTTCATGTGTTGGTTGTTTACTATGTTGTTTGCTCCTTTCCGGTGTTGCTTCTTCGGGTTGGTTTCGATAATGTCGTGTTTGTGAGGATCTGTTCGACTACGTCCGTTTGTCTTCTTCATGGACTCGTTCTTCTTCCTTACGGGATTTTAGGCAAGATGACCATACCCTCGAAATCACTTCTATCTTTGCTTGCTAAATGCTCGCTCTTTTGCTATGCCTATGCTGCGATACCTACCACTTGCTTATCATGCCTCCCATATTGTTGAACCAAGCCTCTAACCCACCTTGTCCTAGCAAACCGTTGTTTGGCTATGTTATCACTTTGCTCAGCCCCTCTTATAGCATTGTTAGTTGCAGGTGAAGATTGAAGTTTGTTCCTTGTTGGAACATGGAGATGATGTTCCTTGTTGGAACATGTTTACTTGTTGGGATATCACTATATATCTTATTTAATTAATGCATCTATATACTTGGCAAAGGGTGGAAGGCTCGGCCTTATGCCTGGTGTTTTGTTCCACTCTTACCGCCCTAGTTTTCGTCATATCGGTGTTATGTTCCCGGATTTTGCATTCCTTACGCGGTTGGGTTATAATGGGAACCCCTTGACAGTTCGCTTTGAATAAAACTCCTCCAGCAAGGCCCAACCTTGGTTTTACCATTCGCCACTTAGCCTTTCTCCCTTGGGAGTCACACATCCTGAGGGTCATCTTTATTTTAAACCCCCCGGGCCAGTGCTTGTCTAAGTGTTGGTCCAAACTAGAGCCCCTTGCAGCGCCACCTTGGGGAAACTCGAGGGCTGGTTTTAGTTGTCTGGATTGCTTATCCGGTGTTGCCCAGAGAACGAGATATGTGTAGCTCCTATCTGGATGTCGGCGCATCGGGTGGTCTTGCTGGACTTGTTTTACCATTGTCGAGGATGTCTTGAAGAACCGGGATACCGAGTCTGATCGGAATGTCTCGGGAGGAGGTCTATTCATTCGTTGACCATGAGAGCTTGTCATGGGCTAAGTTGGGACACCCCTGCAGGGTTTTGAACTTTCGAAAGCCATGCCCGCGGTTATGGGCAGATGGGAATTTGATAATGTCCGGTTGTAGAAAACCTGAAGTTGACCGTAATTAAAATGCATCAACCGCGTGTGTAACCGTGATGGTCTCTTTCCGGCGGAGTCCGGGAAGTGAACACGGTGTTGGAGTTATGCTTGACGTAGGTTGTTTAGGATCACTTCTTGATCATACTTTATCGACCGTGCTTTGCCTTCTCTTCTCGCTCTCATTTGCGTATGTTAGCCACCATATATGCTAGTCGCTTGCTGCAGCTCCACCTCATATCTTTACCTTACCCATAAGCTTAAATAGTCTTGATCGTGAGGGTGCGAGATTGCTGAGTCCCCGTGACTCACAGATACTTCCAAACCAGCTTGCAGGTGCCGATGAGTCTGTGTAGACGACGCAACCAAGCTCAGGAGGAGCTCGATGAAGATCTTGTCCTTTGTGTTGTTTTGCTCTAGTTGATCAGTAGTGGAGCCCAGTTGGGGTCGATCGGGGACCGTGTCGCATTTGGGGTTCTTCTTTTATTTTGGTTCCGTAGTCGGACCTTGTTTGTATTTGGATGATGTAATGCTTTATTCATGTAATTGTGTGAAGTGGCGATTGAAAGCCAACTATGTATCTCTTTTCCCTTATGTATTACATGGGTTGTGTGAAGATTACCTCACTTGCGACATTGCTTTCAATGCGGTTATGCCTCTAAGTCGTGCTTCGACACGTGGGAGATATAGCCTCATCGAGGGCATTACAAGTTGGTATCAGAGCCTTCCCCGACCTTAGGAGCCCCCATTGCTTGATCGTTTTTAGCAGCCGAGTTTGAGTGTAGAAAAATGTTTTGAGTCATTTAGGAATTATATATCGGAGAGTTTAGGAATTCTTTTTACTTCCCAGTCTCCTCATCGCTCTGGTAAGGCATCCTGACGTAGAGTTTTGACTCTTCTCTTCTCAAATTTCACTAATTTTTTTTTAGGATAACGCGGGTATCTTGGAATCGTTCCGATGGTTTTGTGACGAGAACATTGTCTTGGTGCCTCCTGTCAGGGGTTTTGTGGCAGTGTCCCGGGGAGTTGAGCTCCGAGGTGTTGTCATCACAATTGTATCGTTGCAGTTCTGGAATACCTGAGTTTAGTACGCCGACATCAAAAATCTCTTTTATGCAGTTCATTAGTGAGATAACCTCGACGCCACCCAGTACTGGGGCGGGAGTTCGGGAGTATCGCCATAACTTGTATAATGGATGCTTTTCGAAGGTTGAGGTAGACGATTTCCGAAGGTTTCTTGGTTATGTGTTGAAGGATGGATACAGCTGGATGTAGGATTTGCTAGTTTTGGGTGAGATATTATGCTTCCCCTGTATCCCCAACACCTGATTGCATAACCGGAAAGGTTCGGGAGTTTCATAGGTGGGAATTCAAGTAGCTCGTAGGATATCTTTCCGAAAGATGTATGATACGAAATTGGGGTTCGACGTCTAGTGGTCCGCCTATCCACGGTTGGTTTTATAGTGGTCTCGTTGTGTCTTAAAGAGTCCTTGGCTATGCCGACTCGGGGACGCTTCGTATGTCATGTGCACTGCCTTGTACATGATGGTGTTGTACGATCGAGCCCGTGTAGGCCCCACCACGAAAACTTCGGACGAAATCTCTATCATATGTTTGTTCCGGCTTATTCTGCAAGCCAATCCTTTATTTTTGTTTTGAGTTGTGGTATTCGAGTTGCTTCGGAGTCAAATGTTGATTCCATACCCTTTCCCAAATGGTGTTCTCATACTCCTATGTGAATACTAATCCTTCAGGATAATCGAGATTGTCATGTCAATCCTTTTTTTAACCGGTGTACTTCTCTTCAAGTGGATCCGATCATTGCAACATCCACAAGATCAAGTATCAGTTCTTCTCAACGGTGTTTGTTTCATCCGTCCCCAAGTTGTCTTTGTTTTCCCGCCCACCCACCCTTTTTCTTCAAGGAATCCGATGTCTTAATCAAGTGTCATTTATTCTTGTGAAGTCTCTTCTTTCTTTTCAATCAATGTTCTTATCCGGTGATTCTCATGGTCATTCTAACGGGGCCTCAAGTTCATCATTCTTTTTTTTCTCCGGTGGTTTCAAGTCAAACTTTGTTGATCATATCCTTTCCTCGTTTCAATGCTTTCTCATGCCGGTGCAATTCTTAATCATTCACTTCTCGCTATTCAATTGTTCCGGAGTGCTCAAGATATTTTCGAAGATTCATGTTACCACTCTGCTTTCGTTCAAACTCTTTTGAGGATGTTATATCATTTAAGCCTTTTAATTCAACCGGTGCAATCTCTCTTTTCAAGTAATCATTCAACGGTGTATCTTTTGAGTGGGCCCTAACCCATAGGTCTTTTCCCAGGATCTTACCTGACTCTTCTTATTTTCCCGGAGCTATCCTCAAATTCTTTTAAAGTTTGACGTAAGAATGATTCATCATCTGTCATATGTTTTTCTCCAAGATCTTTCAAATTCTTTTCATCTTTGACTTAACCTCTCCTCTTTTAATCATTCCGGAGTGTCTCAACGATTCATGGTGGTGTTTCTCGTCGTCATTCTCAGATTTTGAAGACCGAAGAAGAGTTTCTCTTTAATCTTGCTCCATTCTCTTCAAGATTCATGGTGCTAGCTTGTTGCCATCCTCTCATAATTTTTTTGGTTGTGAGAATTCTTTCCACCCATCCGGAGCATTTCATGAGTTGTTTTCCATTTCTTTCGTCCGAAGGCCATCTTTTCAAATATTATTCATTCTCAGCTTTCGGTTATCATTCTCAAATCTTACCGGTGCATCGTTCAAGTGATCTCTAATCAGTTTGTGATCTCTTTGTTCTCATGTATCTAGATTGTCTCAAGTATGTTCGTTCATTTGCTCATTGTTAACGGTGATTCATCCTTGTACTTCATTCGTTGTTCAATTCTTACGGTGGTTCGTTCAAGATTTCTCTTCCTTGTTTATCATATCAACTCATTCATTGTTTCAATTCTATCGGTGGTTCGTTGAAGACCTTTCCAAGTTTATGTTATATCTCTCTTGATCTTTTACGAGAATAAGTGATATGTCAAATCCGTTGATTGTCATCAATTTAATTGGTGAAGGATAAGCATAATGTAATTCTTATTCTTGATTCACCTATATGGTTAATTCCTTATTCCGGAGGTTCATCCAAATTCTTGATCCGAATTGTTCATCTTATCTTTTTTCCGGAGTTCCAAGCTCTCGCAATTATATCATCACGGAGATACATCTAAATCATTACAAGGATTCTCCTTGTATTTTCAACTTCTCTTTCTTTCGTTTGATCATTCTTTTTGTTTACCGGAGTTCTTCATGAAGGTTCTACATGATGGTTCATCAAGGATTTATATTCCTTCTCCAAGTGTTCATTGAGATTTTTTTCTAAGAGCTTAAGATTCTTCATCTTGCAATCCGGAGTGCAAATTCTTTCTACCATATTATCGGAGGTGGTATTATGTCATTCTTGATAATTTGAGTTCATGTTTCATGATTCACATGTTGTCAAGAATGAGGTATTTAAATCCATCAACCTCTTCGTTGGAGTTATCTTGGGTTATATTTCACCTAAAGCTTTTCCTAAGGATTGTTGCTATTATGGTGCTTCTAAATGACCCAAGTTCTTCATTTATCCTCCCGGTGATATAGTTTCTCGTCTCCTTGTTCATATCAATCCAATTCTTTTTCTCGTGAGTGGCAGAAATTCACCTCATAGTTTTGAGTTGTTCTCCATAAGTCCACTACAAGCTTACTCTTTTCGTTGTTGGTTTTCCCAACAACTCCGTTCGACCCTTCTCCGAAAAATGCCTTTTAAGCTATGTTGTGACAGAAGTCGGCATTTTCTTCTCCATTCTTTTCTTTCAATTATCTATCTTCTATTTCTTTCTTCCAGAGGCCTTGTGATGTTGCTCTTTTCAATCTTCATGGCGAATTGTGAAGATCATGTTCAATTTCTTCCATTTACAGTCAACGTGTTGTCCAAATTATATCAGTCTTTTCCTTCTCTATCTTGTTTAACCGGTGTGTTGTGCCCCTTTGCTCAAATCCTTTTCATCCTATCAAGTCTTGTATCTCTTTTCAACCGGAGTGCTATAAGAAATTGTTCTTCCTTGTTCCTCTTTTCTAACGGGGTTTTTTCAACTTCGTTCATCTCTGTTGTATTCTTTCTTTCAATTTGTTCAATTTTTCAAGGTTCTTTGGTCTCACTCGTTTGTCAAAGAAGCAACTTAGTTTTTACCTCTCCTCTTTCTCTTCCGTTGTCCCTCCGGTGCCATTCTAGATCTCGGGACGAGATCCTCTCGTAGTGGTGGAGTGTTGTAACGCCCCGAGACCGATGTGCCAGGTGTCGTCCAGTTATTCGCTGTTGTTGCTTTGTCTTTGCTTGCGTGTTGCATCTTATCATGTCATCATGTGCATTGCATCATCATGTTTTCAAAACTTGCATCCGTCCTGGTCTCCTCGTTCCGTCCGTTGTCCGTTCTGAGTCCAGACATACTTGCACGCGCCCGCGGCATGTTCGAAATATTATTTATAAGTGGCCAGAAAATGTTCTCGGAATGGGTTGAAAGTTGGCATGCTGTGTTGTTATGTTGTAGGTAGGCCGCCTGCCAAGTTTCATCGCATTCGGAGTTCGTTTGATAGCCCAAACGTTAAACTATAGCGGCACTATAGCCGATCTATCGTCGGACGTTTTCGGCCTCCGGAAACAGATGCCGGGCCCTCTCTCTCTTCTCCCCCTCGCAGTCTCGCCACAGCCCACCTAGTCCATCCACCTTCCCCTCTTCGCTTCCGGAGTTGTCCGATGCGACCGCATGGTCCGAAACCCTCTCGGCACAATGCATCGAACGCCTCACATGCGCGTCCGAAATTGTCCCGGACCCGACACGGGCAGTCGTCACCGTTGGATCCAGATCATCCCCAAACATCTACAAAACGTCTCCGTTTCTTATTTAGACTTTCCTAGCCTATCTATTCTCGACCGTCGGATTTTGATCGGATGATCCAACTCCCTTCTTTTCCATATATATATAGTCTATCCCTAATCCATTTTGGACAAACACTATTTTCTAGGGATCCTCCCTGCGCCGCCACTCTTCTGGTTCCCCTCGGGATCACCAGCGAACCAACCATCGCTCTTCTGCTCCTCCTCGACCCAATCCCCTAGCACCGCCACCATCTTCCCCTTGTTTTCAGCGCCACCCAATCAGCAGTGCAGCCCGCTCCTGTCCGATCCATCCGATCAATCCAGCCGCCACCGACCTCATTCGTCTCGTCCCAGCGTCGGACGTGGAGCCGTGATTCCCGCCAGACCTCATCACTGCCTGAGGCTGCTGCCTCCCCGTGCCCTCATTCCCGAGCTCCATCGAGAGGAGAGGAGCCCCTGCAAGCCACTGATCCGCCCCGCTGTCCTCGTCGTTGACCCTCGCAAGCGTTGCCCCGATCCAGGCCAGTGCCCCGGCCCCCTCTCCTTTCTTCTCCCTTCATTTCTCTCTCTCTCTGCTCCTCACCACTACCGCCGCCCTGCAGGAACCGCCGCCGCCGCTTGCGGACGTTGTCGCCGATGCTGTCCAACACCGAGAATGGGCACCCCATGCCCGGATCCGGTCTCCACCGCTGCGGATCCGCCTCCCCAGCCGTCCCGCGCCCTGCACCTCGCCGGAGCCGCGCTAGGTCGCCGCCGTCGTCCTGCTCCAAGGCAAAGCGTGGCCCGCTCGATCCTCTGCTTCGTGACCTGCTTCACCTCCCCTTGGTCCAGATCTGCGCCGAGGCCCAGCTCGCCTCGATTCGTCTCCACGCGGTTGGGTTATAATGGGAACCCCTTGACAGTTCGCTTTGAATAAAAATCCTCCAGCAAGGCCCAACCTTGGTTTTACCATTCGCCACCTAGCCTTTTTCCCTTGGGAGTCGCGCATCCTGAGGGTCATCTTTATTTTAAACCCCCGGGCCAGTGCTTGTCTAAGTTTTGGTCCAAACTAGAGCCCCTTGCAGCGCCACCTCGGGGAAACTCGAGGGTTGGTTTTAGTTGTACGGATTGCTTATCCGGTGTTGCCCTGAGAACGAGATATGTGCAGCTCCTATCGGGATGTCGGCGCATCGGGTGGTCTTGCTGGACTTGTTTTACCATTATTGAGGATGTCTTGAAGAACCGGGATACTGAGTCTGATCGGAATGTCTCGGGAGGAGGTCTATTCCTTTGTTGACCGTGAGAGCTTGTCATGGGCTAAGTTGGGACACCCCTGCAGGGTTTTGAACTTTCGAAAGCCATGCCCGTGGTTATGGGCAGATGGGAATTTGTTAATGTCCGGCTGTAGAAAACCTGAAGTTGACCTTAATTAAAATGCATCAACCGCATGTGTAACCGTGATGGTCTCTTTCCGGCGGAGTCCGGGAAGTGAACACGGTGTTGGAGTTATGCTTGACGTAGGTTGTTTAGGATCACTTCTTGATCATACTTTATCGACCGTGCTTTGCCTTCTCTTCTCGCTCTCATTTGCGTATGTTAGCCACCATATATGCTAGTCGCTTGCTGCAGCTCCACCTCATATCTTTACCTTACCCATAAGCTTAAATAGTCTTGATCGTGAGGGTGCGAGATTGCTGAGTCCCCGTGACTCACAGATACTTCCAAACCAGCTTGCAGGTGCCGATGAGTCTGTGTAGACGACGCAACCAAGCTCAGGAGGAGCTCGATGAAGATCTTGTCCTTTGTGTTGTTTTGCTCTAGTTGATCAGTAGTGGAGCCCAGTTGGGGTCGATCGGGGACCGTGTCGCATTTGGGGTTCTTCTTTTATTTTGGTTCCGTAGTCGGACCTTGTTTGTATTTGGATGATGTAATGCTTTATTCATGTAATTGTGTGAAGTGGCGATTGAAAGCCAACTATGTATCTCTTTTCCCTTATGTATTACATGGGTTGTGTGAAGATTACCTCACTTGCGACATTGCTTTCAATGCGGTTATGCCTCTAAGTCGTGCTTCGACACGTGGGAGATATAGCCTCATCGAGGGCATTACAAGTTGGTATCAGAGCCTTCCCCGACCTTAGGAGCCCCCATTGCTTGATCGTTTTTAGCAGCCGAGTTTGAGTGTAGAAAAATGTTTTGAGTCATTTAGGAATTATATATCGGAGAGTTTAGGAATTCTTTTTACTTCCCAGTCTCCTCATCGCTCTGGTAAGGCATCCTGACGTAGAGTTTTGACTCTTCTCTTCTCAAATTTCACTAATTTTTTTTTAGGATAACGCGGGTATCTTGGAATCGTTCCGATGGTTTTGTGACGAGAACATTGTCTTGGTGCCTCCTGTCAGGGGTTTTGTGGCAGTGTCCCGGGGAGTTGAGCTCCGAGGTGTTGTCATCACAATTGTATCGTTGCAGTTCTGGAATACCTGAGTTTAGTACGCCGACATCAAAAATCTCTTTTATGCAGTTCATTAGTGAGATAACCTCGACGCCACCCAGTACTGGGGCGGGAGTTCGGGAGTATCGCCATAACTTGTATAATGGATGCTTTTCGAAGGTTGAGGTAGACGATTTCCGAAGGTTTCTTGGTTATGTGTTGAAGGATGGATACAGCTGGATGTAGGATTTGCTAGTTTTGGGTGAGATATTATGCTTCCCCTGTATCCCCAACACCTGATTGCATAACCGGAAAGGTTCGGGAGTTTCATAGGTGGGAATTCAAGTAGCTCGTAGGATATCTTTCCGAAAGATGTATGATACGAAATTGGGGTTCGACGTCTAGTGGTCCGCCTATCCACGGTTGGTTTTATAGTGGTCTCGTTGTGTCTTAAAGAGTCCTTGGCTATGCCGACTCGGGGACGCTTCGTATGTCATGTGCACTGCCTTGTACATGATGGTGTTGTACGATCGAGCCCGTGTAGGCCCCACCACGAAAACTTCGGACGAAATCTCTATCATATGTTTGTTCCGGCTTATTCTGCAAGCCAATCCTTTATTTTTGTTTTGAGTTGTGGTATTCGAGTTGCTTCGGAGTCAAATGTTGATTCCATACCCTTTCCCAAATGGTGTTCTCATACTCCTATGTGAATACTAATCCTTCAGGATAATCGAGATTGTCATGTCAATCCTTTTTTTAACCGGTGTACTTCTCTTCAAGTGGATCCGATCATTGCAACATCCACAAGATCAAGTATCAGTTCTTCTCAACGGTGTTTGTTTCATCCGTCCCCAAGTTGTCTTTGTTTTCCCGCCCACCCACCCTTTTTCTTCAAGGAATCCGATGTCTTAATCAAGTGTCATTTATTCTTGTGAAGTCTCTTCTTTCTTTTCAATCAATGTTCTTATCCGGTGATTCTCATGGTCATTCTAACGGGGCCTCAAGTTCATCATTCTTTTTTTTCTCCGGTGGTTTCAAGTCAAACTTTGTTGATCATATCCTTTCCTCGTTTCAATGCTTTCTCATGCCGGTGCAATTCTTAATCATTCACTTCTCGCTATTCAATTGTTCCGGAGTGCTCAAGATATTTTCGAAGATTCATGTTACCACTCTGCTTTCGTTCAAACTCTTTTGAGGATGTTATATCATTTAAGCCTTTTAATTCAACCGGTGCAATCTCTCTTTTCAAGTAATCATTCAACGGTGTATCTTTTGAGTGGGCCCTAACCCATAGGTCTTTTCCCAGGATCTTACCTGACTCTTCTTATTTTCCCGGAGCTATCCTCAAATTCTTTTAAAGTTTGACGTAAGAATGATTCATCATCTGTCATATGTTTTTCTCCAAGATCTTTCAAATTCTTTTCATCTTTGACTTAACCTCTCCAAGATCATACTTTATCGACCGTGCTTTGCCTTCTCTTCTCGCTCTCATTTGCGTATGTTAGCCACCATATATGCTAGTCGCTTGCTGCAGCTCCACCTCATATCTTTACCTTACCCATAAGCTTAAATAGTCTTGATCGCGAGGGTGCGAGATTGCTGAGTCCCCGTGACTCACAGATACTTCCAAACTAGCTTGCAGGTGCCGATGAGTCCGTGCAGACGACGCAACCAAGCTCAGGAGGAGCTCGATGAAGATCTTGTCCTTTGTGTTGTTTTTCTCTAGTTGATCAGTAGTGGAGCCCAGTTGGGGTCGATCGGGGACCGTGTCGCATTTGGGGTTCTTCTTTTATTTTGGTTCCGTAGTCGGACCTTGTTTGTATTTGGATGATGTAATGCTTTATTCATGTAATTGTGTGAAGTGGCGATTGTAAGCCAACTATGTATCTCTTTTCCCTTATGTATTACATGGGTTGTGTGAATATTACCTCACTTGCGACATTGGTTTCAATGCAGTTATGCCTCTAAGTCGTGCTTCGACATGTGGGAGATATAGCCGCATCAAGGGCGTTATATTCTACATGTTGGTTCATCAAGGACGTAATTCCTTCTCGAGATGTTCATTGAGATTCTTTTCAGAGGAACTCAAGCATTCTTCATCTTACAATCCGGAGTGCAATTCTTTCACGCATATCTTTTGAGGTGGTGTTTTGTCATTCTTGATAATTTCCCTTCGTGCTTCGTGTTTCACTAGTTATCAAGATGAGGTATTTAAATCCACCAATCTCATCATTGGAGTTACCTTGGGTTATATTTCACCTAAAGCCTTCCCTAAGGTTTGTTGCTATCTATGGTGCTTATAAAGGACCCAAGTTCTTCTTTATCCTTCCGATGAACAAGTTCCTCGTCTTCTTGTTCTTATCAATCCAATATTGTTTTCGTTAGTGGAGGAATTTCACCTCAAGTTCTAGAGATGTTTTCCATAAGCCTGCTACAAGCTTATCCTCTTCGTTGTTGTTTTCCCAACAACCCCGCGCAATCCTTTCTTGCAAGGATGCTTTCCAAGTTCAATTGTGATAGAAGTTGTCATTTTCTTCTTCGCTCTTTTGTTCCAACAATCTACCTTTGATTCTTTCATCCGGAGGCATTGTGATGTTGCTCTTTTCTCTCATCATCTTGGATCATGTTCTTTTCGTGATTATCCATTTAACCGGAGTGTTATGCCCCTTTTGCTCAAGCTCTCTCATTTTATCTAGTCTTCATCTCTTTTCAACCAAAGTGCTACCTGAATCGGTTCTTTCTTATTCCTCTTTCTTAACGGAGTGCTTTCAACTTTGTTCTTCTCCGTTGTTTTCTTTGTTTCATTTTGCTCAACCTTTTCAAGGTTCTTTGGTTTCACTTGTTTGTCAAAGAAGCAACTTAGTTTTACCTCTTCTCTTTCTCTTCCGTTTTTTCCCTCCGGTGCCATTCTAGATCTCGGGACGAGATCCTCTCGTAGTGGTGGAGTGTTGTAACGCCCCGAGACCGATGTGCCAGGTGTCCTCCAGTTATTCGATGTTGTGGTGTTGTCTTCTTCTTGCGTGTTGCATCTTATCATGTCATCATGTGCATTGCATCATCATGTTTTCAAAACTTGTATCCGTCCTGGCCTCCTCGTTCTCTCCGTTGTCCGTTCTGAGCCCAGACACACTTGCACGCGCCTGTGGCATGTCCGAAATATTATTTTATAAGTGGCCGGAAAATGTTCTCGGAATGGGATGAGAGTTGACGTGTGGTCTTATTATAGTGTAGATAGACCGCCTGTCAAGTTTCATCGCATTCGGAGTTCGTTTGATAGCCCAACCGTTAAACTATAGCGGCACTATAGCCGGTCTAACGTCGGACATTTTCGGTCTCCGGAAACCATGCCGGGCTGCATCTCTCTCCTCTTCTCTCAGGCCAACCCGCGCTCCACAGTCCTCCTAGGCCCATGTCTACCCCTCTCTCGGTTATGCCCGCGGCCCTCATGCGCGCGCTCGAAAGCTGTCCCGGACCCGACTCGGGCTGTCGCTACCGCTGTGTCCGGAACATCCCCAAACATCTACAAAATATCACCATTTTATTATTTGGACTCCCTAGCCTATTCTTTCTGAACCGTCCGATTTTGATCGGAGGCTCCAGATAGCCCCTAACCAAAAATCCAGTGCTTTATATAGACCTAGGCAGCAACCCTAAAATCTAGGGGTTTTTTCCCTCCACCGCCGCCACCGGGTCGCCTCCCATCTCGGGATCGCCTCGCCCGATCCTCCTCGACCCCTCGCCCAACCAGTGCATCCCCTCCAATCCATCCTTCCCATGCCCACCCTCTCGATCCAGGAGCCGAGCTCCCCTGCCTGAGGTCGCCGACTTCGACCGGCCTCGCCGGAGACCAGCGCAGCCGCGCCCGACCCCCTTGCCTCCCTGTTCAGTTGCAACAGTATCTGAGGGCTTCCACCAGCTCACGGCCGCAGCGCCGACGACCAAGACCGGCCTCGTCCAGCTCCTGTCCTCCCCTGTATCTCCCTTTCCTCTGTTTCCTCTCTCACTTGCACTCTGTCCTCTCCAGGAAGTTGCAGAAGGCAAGCACCATGCCATGGCCTCCCCTGCTCGACGACCGCGTTGGCGAGCGCCACCACCGGAGATGCCCCGTCCGCTGCCCGAACCTGCAAGATGAGCAGATGAGTCACCACCTGCCTCCTTTTCTCCCCTGTTTTTCCTCTGTTTCCTCCTCTAACCTCTCCCTCTTGTTTGACTTCTTCTCTGCCAGGAAACGAACGGGGCTCGCGCCCTGATGCCGTGGCCGCCGGCGACCGAAGACGCCGTGTGCCCTCTCCTTCCCGTCTCCTACCTCGCCGTCCAGACACCGCATCGCCGTCTGCCGGCGCCTTGACCTCCTCATCATCCAAGCGCCTACAAAGACCCCCGCAGGTTCTCGTCGCCATGGACGACCTCCTCGTCGCCCGTCCGTCGCCTGAGGCTCCGCTGCCGCCCGGAGCTTCCTCGACCCCATCGTCGACCAGATCCGCGTCTGCCCTGCGCCGCCTTGCCTTCCTCACCAGCATCTCGCCGGATGGAGCATCCTATGCGCCCCTGCCGTCGCCGCTGCTTTGTCTCGGTCGAGCAGAGAACGAACAGCGAACGCGCGCTCCTACCTGCGTTGACCGAGGCCGTGCTAGGCCCAGATCCCGCCAGCGTCCGCCACGCGCATGGGCCTCTTTGCCTCTCCAAGGCCCAGTGCCTCCCTTCGCGGCCTGCATCTTCCTCCAACTGGGCAAGGCCCATGGGTGAGAAGCCCCAGCGCCTCAGGATGTTTTTTTCTTTCTTTTCCCCGCTGTTGGGCAGCAGTTCCAGCCCATGTAGTTGAAGGAAATAGGCCCTAGAGGCAATAATAAAGTTATTATTTATTTCCTTATTTCATGATAAATGTTTATTATTCATGCTAGAATTGTATTAACCGGAAACATAATACATGTGTGAATACATAAACAAACAGAGTGTCACTAGTATGCCTCTACTTGACTAGCTCGTTAATCAAAGATGGTTATGTTTCCTAACCATAGACAAAGAGTTGTTATTTGATTAATGAGGTCACATCATTACTTGAATGATCTGATTGACATGACCCATTCCATTAGCTTAGCACCCGATCGTTTAGTATGTTGCTATTGCTTCCTTCATGACTTATACATGTTCCTATGACTATGAGATTATGCAACTCCCGTTTGTCGGAGGAACACTTTGGGTGCTACCAAACATCACAACGTAACTGGGTGATTATAAAGGAGCATTACAGGTGTCTCCAAAGGTAGATGTTGGGTTGGCGTATTTCGAGATTAGGATTTGTCACTCTGATTGTCGGAGAGGTATCTCTGGGCCCTCTCGGTAATGCACATCACATAAGCCTTGCAAGCATTGCAACTAATGAGTTATTTGCGAGATGATGTATTACGGAACAAGTAAAGAGACTTGCCGGTAATGAGATTGAACTAGGTATTGGATACCGACGATCGAATCTCGGGCAAGTAACATACCGATGACAAAGGGAACAACGTATGTTGTTATGCGGTCTGACCGATAAAGATCTTCGTAGAATATGTAGGAGCCAATATGGGCATCCAGGTCCCGCTATTGGTTATTGACCGGAGACGTGTCTCGGTCATGTCTACATTGTTCTCGAACCGTAGGGTCCGCACGCTTAAGGTTTCGATGACAGTTATATTATGAGTTTATGAGTTTTGATGTACCGAAGGAGTTCGGAGTCCCAGATGAGATCGGGGACATGACGAGGAGTCTCGAAATGGTCGAGACGTAAAAATCGATATATTGTACGACTATATTCGGACATCGGAAAGGTTCCGAGTGATCCGAGTATTTTCGGAGTACCGAAGAGTTACGGGAATTCGCCGGGGAGTATATGGGCCTTATTGGGCTTTAGGGGAAAGAGATAGGAGAGGTTGGGCGCCCCCCAAGGCCTAGTCCGAATTGGACTAAGGGGAAGGGCTGCGCCCCCTCCTTCCTTCTCTCCTCTTTTCCCTTGCCTTGACTCCTACTCCTAATACATGGAAGGACTCCTAATTGGACTAGGAAAGGGGGAATCCTACTCCCGGTGGGAGTAGGACTCCCCTAGGGCGCGCCATAGAGAGGGCCGGCCCTCCCCTCCTCCACTCCTTTATATACGGGGGCAGGGGGCACCCCATAGACACACAAGTTGATCCACGTGATCGTTCCTTAGCCGTGTGCGGTGCCCCCTGCCACCATATTCCACCTCGGTCATATCGTTGTAGTGCTTAGGCGAAGCCCTGCGTTGGTAGAACATCAAGATCGTCACCACGCCGTCGTGCTGACGGAACTCCTCCCCGACGCTTTGCTGGATCGAAGCCCGGGGATAGTCATCGAGCTGTACGTGTGCTAAGAACTCGGAGGTGCCGGAGTAACGGTGCTTGGATCGGTCGGATCATGAAGACGTACGACTACTTCCTCTATGTTGTGTCAACGCTTCCTCAGTCGGTCTGCGTGGGTACGTAGACAACACTCTCCCCTCTCGTTGCTGTGCATCACCATGATCTTGCGTGTGCGTAGGAAATTTTTTGAAATTACTGCGTTCCCCAATAGTGGTATCAGAGCCTAGGTTTTATGGTTTGATGTTATATGCACGAGTAGAACACAAGTGAGTTGTGGGCGATATAAGTCATACTGCCTACTAGCATGTCATACTTTGGTTCGGCGGTATTGTTGGACGAGACGACCCGGACCAACATTACGCGTACGCTTACGCGAGACCGGTTCTCCCGACGTGCTTTGCACATAGGTGGCTTGCGGGCGACTGTCTCTCCAACTTTAGTTGAACCGAGTGTGGCTACGCCCGGTCCTTGCGAAGGTTAAAACGGAGTCTATTTGACAAACTATCATTGTGGTTTTGATGCGTAGGTAAGATTGGTTCTTGCTTAAGCCCGTAGCAGCCACGTAAAACTTGCAACAACAAAGTAGAGGACGTCTAACTTGTTTTTGCAGGGCATGTTGTGATGTGATATGGTCAAAACATGATGAGATATAAGTTGTTGTATGAGATGATCATGTTTTGTTAAAGTTATCGGCAACTGGCAAAAGCCTTATGGTTGTCTCTTTATTGCATAAGATGCAAGCGCCAAATAATTGCTTTACTTTATCGCTATGCGATAGCAATAGTTGCAAGAGCAATAGTTGGCGAGACGACCGTGTGACGACACATTGATATAGATCAAGATGATGGAGATCATGGTGTCATGCCGGTGACAATAGAGATCATGACAGTACTTTGGAGATGGAGATCAAAGGCGCAAGATGATGATGGCCATATCATGTCACATATTTTGATTGCATATGATGTTTATCTTTTATACATCTTATTTTGCTTAGTTTGACGGTAGCATTTTAAGATGATCTCTCACTAATTATGAAGAAGTGTTCTCCCTGAGTATGCACCGTTGCGAAAGTTCTTCGTGCTGAGACACCACGTGATGATCGGGTGTGATAGGCTCTACGTTCAAATACAACGGGTGCAAAATAGTTGCACACGCGGAATACTCAGGTTATACTTGACGAGCCAAGCATATACAGATATGGCCTCGGAACACGAAGACCGAAAGGTCGAGCGTGAATCATATAGTAGATATGATCAACATAGTGATGTTCACCAATGAAACTGCTCCATCTCACGTGATGATCGGACATGGTTTAGTTGATTTGGATCACGTGATCACTTAGAGGATTAGAGGGATGTCTATCTAAGTGGGAGTTCTTAAGTAATATGATTAATTGAACTTAAATTTATCATGAACTTAGTCCTGGTAGTATTTTGCAAATTATGTTGTAGATCAATAGCTCGCGTTATTGCTTTCATATGTTTATTTTGATATGTTCCTAGAGAAAAATTGTGTTAAAAGATGTTAGTAGCAATGATGCGGATTGGATCCGTGATCTGAGGTTTATCCTCATTGCTGCACAGAGGAATTATGTCCTTGATGCACCGCTAGGTGATAGACCTATTGTAAGTGCATCTAGTGCCACCCCTAGTTGGTTTTGGAGTATTGACGACAAACCTAGCTGAGGGACTAATGTGTTTGTGAGAATTGCAGGATAACACAGGTAGAAGTCCCTCATTGATTCGGTTTTACTACCAGAGATGACCCCTAAAAATGTAAGAAGATATTGAAGCCAAAGGTGGTATATGAAGATATTCACATTGAAGACTATGACAAAAGAAGACACGTTATGAAGCCTATGGAGCTCGAAGACTTAGATCCTTCGTAGTTCTTTTTCTTTTGTGTTGAGTCATAGGAACCACCGTACTGTTAAGTGGGGTCCAGGAGAACCAGTCAGAATGACTGAAGTGATGCCTAAACCAAAAACCTATGTCTTCGAGTGAAGACAATGAGAGAGAATCTTGTCCAGAGCCGGTCAAGTCAGCTTTGCTTGTAACCCAAGTAAAGTTGCCATGAGAGTTTGAAATCTGACCGTTGCGACATGTGTCAGTTCCTTAGTGACCCAGGGTCATTTCGGACAAATCAGGTCGGGTTACCAAGTGGCTATAAATAGCCCACCCCCTACAACCATAAACGGTTGGCTGCTCAGATTTCAGTGCACGGCTTTCGTCGTTTGAGAGCAACCCACCTCGAAGCCTTTGAGAGAAAATTCCTAGCGAGGAGAAAAGCCCTAACCACCCAGAGCCAGAGAACATTGGGCATCACTTAAGTCTTCTTGTCTGTGTGATTTGAAGACTTATTACACTTGAGGACTGTGAATCCTCCAGACGGTTAGGCGTCGCGTTCAGAGCATCCAAGAGACATTGTGGATTGCCAGTGAACGAAGTCTGTGAAGGTTTGGGAGTCTACCTTGAAGACTTACCAGAGTGATTGGGCGAGGACTATGTGACCTTAGCTCAAGGAGAATACGGTGAGGACTTGGTGTCCTGAGCTGCGTGTTCAGGACTGGGTGTCCGGGACTGTGTGTCCTAAGGTTTAAATACCTAGCCGCTCCAACCAGACGTACAGTTGTCACAGCAACTGGAACTGGTCCAACACATCATTGTCTTCAACGAGTCACTGGTTTCATCTTCACTTCCTTTTTCTTACTGTTACTCATTGTGAAGCCATTGCCTGCTTGCTCTATCTTTTGTCTTCACAACGTGAATGTATGATCCGTTTGGCTTCATAACTTCTTCCCACCTAATCCTTATTACACTGCAGCTATTTGTCATTGCGCTTTCACTTTATTGAATACTTGACCATGGCTGGCCTAGTGTAATCGAACTTTCGCTGCATAGTAATAGGCAAAATCTTCTCTGTTTGTCTTCATAACTCTCACGTTTTGAAGACTTTCATAAAAATCGCCTATTCACCCCCCTCTAGTCGATATAACGCACTTTCAATTGGTATCAGAGCAAGGTGCTCCCTTGTTCTGTGTGTTTCGGTTTAACCACCTGGAGTTTTAGCTATGTCGACTGCAGGGATAATCAAAGTCTCCGCTGCGTGCCCCGTCTTCGATGGAACTGAATATCCCTACTGGAAGAATAAGATGCGCATGCATCTTGAAGCCATTAACGTCGACCTATGGTATGTCGTAGAGAACGGCGTTCCCAAGGCTGGAGAAGGTGTCACTGCTGCTGATGTCAAGAAGTTCACTCAACTGGACTCTACTGCCAAAAATATCATCTGTGGTCATCTGACAAAAGGACAGTATGGCCGTGTGAGTGCCTTGAAGACATCCAAGCTGGTCTGGGACTGGCTCTCCAAGGTCAATGAAGGCATCTCAACCCAGAGAGATCAAAGAATCAGTGTTCTTCGCAACCTCTTCAACCGCTTCAAGCGAAATGACAATGAGAATGTCCAGCACACATTTGACCAGCTCACTGACATCACAAATGAGCTTCAAGCCCTCGGCGCCACTGAGATCACCAAACATGAAATCGTCAAGACGCTGCTGAGATCAATTGATAGTTCGTTTGACATCCTAGCCCTGATGATACAAGAACGTCCTGATTTCAAGACACTCGATCCGTCTGACATACTTGAGAGGCTCAACACACATGAGTTTCAGCTTTCTGAGAAAAGAGATATCTACGGTCCAAACTATGGGCGAACTCGTGCCTTGAAGGCAAAAGCTGTTACCTCATCTGAAGAAGAATCTGACAGCAGTTCTGATGATCCTGAAGATATTGGAAGGGAACTTGCAATGCTAGTGAAGAAGTTCCAAAAATTCACCAAGAAGAAAGGCTTCAGAAAATCTTCACGATCAAGCTCAAGGAATGATGAAGCTTTTGCTCATGACTACAAGAAGAAAACATGTCACAAGTGCAAGAAAACTGGACACTTCATCTCTGAGTGTCCACAGTGGGACAATGAGAATAGAAGGAAGAAGAAGAGCAAGGAATATGATTCTGATGACAAGAAGAAGAAGAAATACTCAAAGTCTTCTTCCAAGTCTTCCTCAAAGTCTTCATCACACAAGAAGAGCTCATCTGGCAAGGCACGTGCGTTTGTTGGCAAGGAAATGGATTTAGAGGAGGAGTCCGCTTCTGAGGAGGCAGAGGTGGAGTCTGAGGAGGAGTCTGATTCTGGCATTGCGAGTCTGGCTACAACATACGTCGCCAAGTCCATCTTCAACACTGAAGACAATGACTTCATCACCGACACCGATGCAAATGACAAGAACGACTCCACTCCTACCTACTGCTTCATGGCACGCGGTGCCAAGGTAAACACACGCACTACTCGCTATCAAACATCTAGTGACGATGACTCTGACTGTGATTCAAAACCCAGCTACAAAACACTTGCTAAAATTGCAACTGAACAACAGAAAGCTATGGAACATATTCAAAAACTGTTAGACAGAAGCGATGATCTGTTGGGTGCTGAAATGACTCGATCTGAATCCTTAATTGAAGACATAAAAAATCTTCACGTTAAGTATCAGGAACTTGAAGATTGTCTTGATACTCTCTCAACAACTCATGAAAAGCTTTCCTATGATTATCTTCAAAGGAAGCAAGAACTTGAGAAGTTGAGAGCGGCTCATGAAGATCTTCAAAAGGAAAACGAGTCACTTTGCGCCGAACAGATCAGTTCCGCTTAGGAAGGATTTGAACCACCATGTCTTAAATGCATCGAGCGTGATAATGCTACTTCTGTTGCTGAATGTTCCACTGCTACTGCTGTTGCAATATCTTCAACTGTTGATGTGGTAACTAACCCCTCTGCTGAGGATACCACTGCTATTGCTGATGAGAATGCTAGGTTGAAGACATTGCTTGAAACAGGGATGTACAAAAGTCTTAAAGGACATCAGACATTATGTGATGTCCTCAAGAAGCAGATTCTGAACCGAAACCCTAGGAAAGAGGGTGTTGGGTTCGTAAGGAAAATAAATGCAGATGGCTCTTACTGGAAACCTGAGCAGTACCCCAAAACCACATGGGTTGCTGCAAAGGAACCTTCAGCAGATCCATCCAATTTATCTGGCTTCACATGTGCTAACCCCATTATTATTGATGAATCCTTTGATGCAAACCATAAACTGTTTAAGAATCAGAATGGTGAAGTGTTTGCCAGGTACATTGGTACTAACTGCAGGAATGGACCGCCTATGAAGAAGATCTGGGTTCCGAAAAGGTGTCTGGAAGATCTTCCTGTGAATGTCTTCATGACACTTCACTTGAAGAAGACAAACCTCAGACCAAAGGCTTCATATGGTCCAAAGGCTTCATACAAACAGAGGACTCACCTGAGTCACACTAACGCAAATGTTTTGCAGGGAAACCATACTCAGGCATATGAATATGAGAGCGGTTCATCGAACCATCATGTTCACATGATCAAAAATTATTCTGCTTATTCCTATGAGTATTATTGTCCACCTGCAAGACTATTTTCTAAGGCTTCAAAGCCAAAATTCTCAGATGCTGCACTTAGACTTATTGCTTCTAAGCCACCCTTGAAGATGTGGGTGGTTAAGAAAGCTTAACTCTCTTTTGCAGGGAAGGGTCTCCAGCAGAAAAACAAAATCTTCTGACGCTATTGCTGGGGACCTTAAAAATCTTGTAGGGCGCAAGATAAAATGCCCGAATGGCATCATTATGTACTTCATTCCTGAATCGCATGCTACTCTCCCTATTAGTCCTAATCTGGATCTAAGTTTACATAACCCACTGGTTTGTCAAATGTTTTTGCTTCACAATTCTCTTCGTGAAGCATATCCCCCTAACTGCAGTGTAGGGTACGACACCAGCGTCTTCAAAGTCTTCAGAATGGATTATTGACAGTGGATGTACAAATCACATGACTTGCAAAAGAAGCCTTCTTATGGACTCAACCTTACGTCCATCCGACAAGAGCCACATCACATTTGCTGACACTGGTAAAAGTAAGGTATTGGGTCTAGGTAGAGTTGCAATCTCAAAGGATCAACACATGGATAAAGTCATGCTTGTTGAATCCCTTGGCTTCAACTTAATGTCTGTCTCAATGCTTTGCGATTTGAACATGATCGTAATGTTTGGAAAATATCGTTGCCTAGTACTAATGGAATCTGACAAGTCTCTAGTGTTTGAAGGGTATCGGAAAGATGATCTGTATGTGGTAGATTTCTCGGCAGGGCCACAACTTGCAGTATGTCTTCTTGCAAAAGCTTCAGAATGCTGGCTTTGGCATCGGAGGCTTGGGCATGCTGGCATGAGGAACCTCCACACCCTTGCGAAGAAGAAGCATGTCATAGGCATCGAGGGCGTCAAGTTCAAGAAAGATCACTTATGCGGTGCCTGTGAAGCAGGGAAGATGACAAGGGCAAAACATCCTTCGAAGACAATCATGACTACTACTCAACCCTTCGAACTGCTCCACATGGATCTTTTCGGTCCCACTCACTACTCAACTTTTACTACTACTGCTTGCCTCTATGGCTTCGTCATTGTTGATGATTACTCTAGATATACTTGGGTGCACATAATCCTTTACAAGACTGAAGTGCAGGATGTCTTCAGACGCTTCGCCAATCGAGCTATGAACAATTTTGGCGCCAAGATAAAGCACATCAGAAGTGACAATGGCACTGAATTCAAGAACACTGGCCTTGATACATATCTTGATACCTTGGGCATCACACATGAATTCTCAGCTCCGTACACGCCACAGCAGAATGGTGTCGTCGAACGCAAGAACAGAACACTCATTGAGATGGCCAGAATGATGCTAGATGAATACAAGACTCCAAGAAAATTCTGGACTGAAGCCATTGATACTGCATGTCATACAATCAATCGTGTTTATCTTCACAAGCTTCTGAACAAGACATCTTATGAACTCCTAACTGGCAAGAAGCCAAATGTCAGTTACTTCAGAGTATTTGGCTCAAGGTGCTGGATCAAGGACCCACACCACACCTCAAAGTTTGCACCAAAAGCACATGAGGGCTTTATGCTTGGATATGGAAAGGATTCACACTCCTACAGAGTCTTCAACCTCTTTCATTACAAAGTTGTTGAAACAGTGGATGTGTGGTTCGATGAGACAAATGGTTCACAAAGAGAGCAACTGCCAAATGTGCTAGATGAAGTTCCAGCTAGTGAATCAATCAAGCTTATGGGAACTGGAGAGATTATACCTTCTGAAGCTCATCCTGAAGAAGAACTTATCATCTCAGCACCTGATCAACATGAAGACAATGCTCAGCCTGAAGACGTTCCTCCCAACAACAACACAGATCAGCAAGAGCAAAGTCCTCGCCCTGTACATCCTCGTGTTGCCAATGAAGTGCAGATTGACAGAATAATTGACAGCATCAATGCACCTGGTCCACTCACTCGTTCAAGGGCAACTCAGCTAGAAAATTTCTGTGTGCACTTCGCATTCATCTCAATATCAGAACCCAAGAAAGTTGAAGAAGCCTTCATGGAACCTGAATGGATTCAAGCTATGCAAGAAGAGCTTCAACAGTTTGAGCTGAATAATGTATGGGAACTAGTTAAGCGTCATGATCCACGGAAGCACAACATAATAGGCACCAAATGGATATACCGCAACAAATAAGATGAGCATGGTCAAGTTGTCAGAAACAAAGCTCGTCTCGTTGCTCAAGGATATACTCAAGTGGAGGGCATTGACTTCGATGAAACATTTGCTCCCGTGGCTAGGCTTGAAGCCATACGCATACTGCTGGCCTATGCAAATCATCATAACATACTTCTATATCAAATGGATGTGAAAAGTGCCTTTCTCAATGGCAAGATTGAAGAAGAAGTGTATGTTGCACAACCGCCTGGCTTTGAAAATCCAAAACATCCTGACATGGTATACAAGCTCAACAAGGCACTGTATGGCCTCAAACAAGCCCCTAGGGCCTGGTATGACACACTCAAATACTTCCTGAAGAGCAAAGGCTTCATACCTGGTTCCCTGGATCCCACTCTTTTCACGAAGACATATGATGGTGAGCTGTTTGTGTGCCAAATATATGTGGATGACATTATCTTCGGCTGCACCAATCAGAAGTACAGTGAAGAGTTTGGATATATGATGTAAGAGCAATATCAGATGTCCATGATGGGGGAGCTGAAGTTCTTCCTTGGTCTTCAAATATGACAACAACGCAATGGCATCTTCATATCTCAAGAGAAGTATCTCAAAGATTGCCTGAAGAAGTTCGGTATGCAAGACTGCAAAGGCTTCACAACACCAATGCCAGCCAAACATCATCTAGGTCCTGACGACAATGGTAAAGAGTTCGATCAAAAGGTATACCGCTCCATGATTGGTTCTTTGCTTTATTTATGTGCATCTAGGCCAGATATTATGCTTAGTGTTTGCATGTGTGCTCGATTTCAAGCGGCACCAAAGGAGTCGCATCACTTAGCTGTGAAGCAAATTCTTCGATATTTGGCTCACACCCCAACTCTAGGATTATGGTATCCAAAGGGCTCAGAGTTTGATTTGGTTGGATTTTCGGATGCTGATTATGCTGGTGACAAAGTTGATCGCAAGTCTACATCAGGCACATGTCACTTTCTGGGACGATCACTTGTATGTTGGTCTTCAAAGAAGCAGAACTGTGTATCTCTCTCCACTGCTGAATCTGAATACATTGTTGCTGGATCTTGCTGCGCTCAGCTTCTGTGGATGAAGCAAACACTCAAGGACTATGGCATTCATCTGAAGCAAGTACCACTTTACTGCGACAACGAAAGCGCCATCAAGATTGCCAACAACCCAGTTCAGCACTCGAAGACAAAGCACATTGAAATTCGTCATCACTTTCTCAGAGATTATGTTGTGAAGGAAGACATTGATATCATACACGTCAACACTGAAGAACAATTGGCAGATATCTTCACCAAGCCCTTGGATGAGAAGAGATTTTGCAAGTTACGGTGTGAGCTAAATATCCTGGAATCCTCAAATGTCCTGTGATCAGGCACACATCCTAACACTTATGCATATGATGACTTAGATGTGCAACGCACAAAGTAAAGTATATCTTCAATCAATGAAGACATACATTCTAAGTGTGAATACATTAATGTGGAATTTGACTTCGGAGCGCCATGATAATTGTGCGCCGAGTCTGGGTCTAATACTTCCTATACGGTGGGTAACGCCACCACCAAACGTTCTATTTTGAAGTGTTTCACTCATGGCGTTACCTTGCAATATCTTCACATTTGGTTTGGCTTCGAACTTAACATGTCTTCATGATTATCTTCACTACGTTGATTATATAGATATATACATACTAGTGTTCTGTCCTCTACAACATTCACTTATAGCTATGTCTTCTTGTTGAATCTTTTGAACTAAGTGAATGTGATCGGACCCTAATCTCTCGATGCTTTCTATCTCAAATTCTATCTCTCCAAGTCATATGCACTCTATTGAAACTGTCGAATGTCTTCACTGCGTCCTTGTCAGCAGAAGATATAGAGACAACCATAAAGTCCATTTTCAATGCTCATTCCTCCACATAAAATCCGGAGAAGCTGGAACGACCGCCCGACAATCCAGGCGTGCGTGGGACGTGGAACAAACCCCAAACTTCCGCAAACTGGCTACGCGTTTCTCAGATGCGAATCGCCAGGGGCACCTGTGTAATAGCACAGTGCCGCCCCTGTGCCTATAAATTCACACTTACCGCGGTCATTATCTCCTTCTTCCACCCTCGCACGAACCCTAGCGCCACCGCTAGCTCTCGACGATGCCGGCGACGAAGCGCTTCGCTGCCGCAACCTCTCTGACGCCGTCCTCATGCCGACCGCGGACATCGTTCTCTCCGCCGTCGCCGTAGGTATCTTCCGTCGCCAAGTTAGGGCACGGAGGACTGAACTGCTCGGCATCATCTCCCACTTCCGTCTGGCAGTTCCAAGTGTGGTAAATAAAACTTCTTTTTACAGCCCCTTTTGATCTCATGGTTCTGTCACTTTCTACCATAAGAAGTTTATCTTCACACAAGTTAGATCTCTCAATCTGCATCTCACAACATGCCTAGTATATTCACTTGTGCTTCATGAAGTAGTTAGATTCCTCACTTGTACTGATCTGTGGGTTCGTACAAATCTGGAACCAACTTCTTATCTATGAGTGAATGTCTTCGCACAATGAGGTCAATGTCTTCTAAACTGATTAATCTTCAAAACCTTCTGAGAATGCATATGACCTCTTCCCCTTCCCTCGCACCTTAATGTTGTCACAGGTACATGTCCGTGGGAGAATCCTTCAGTTCTCATAGTCTGCATTCATTTGCAGAATTCCTACAGCATCACATAAACTCTCCTGAAGCCAGTTCCTGTTGGTCCAGCAAAAGAACGCCTTTGAAGCCTTTGAAAGTTTTGAAGCCTTTCAAGTTAAAGTTTATGGCTTCAGAAGCAGCAGCAAGGAAGGGGGGCAGACAGCGACGTGAAGGAACTTCCAAAGATCTGTCTGCTGACCTGGCAGAAATGTATAAAACAGATCCTGAAGAGAATTATGGGCAGCGCAAGACCAGAATCCAATGGATTCGACGCTATTGGGCAAAACAATGGTTCAAATACCGCTTCACAACCCAAGAGTATGCTGAGAAAAGTGCCATCAAGAAACCGTGGGGGGACATCATTTACAAGAATCTCATACCCAGGACCAGAGATGAAGCCATTGCTCAAGGCTTCTACCCATGCATGGTCCGAGGACCATAGCCTGATGATGCGCATCCGTCGTCACTCCTCTGGTGTCGTGACGACAATCTGTTCAAGCGCAACTTCCAGTTTGCCCAACAATCAGCGAAGCAGGACAAGAAGAAATTTGGGTTAGACTTCAACCCTGGTCCCTCAGCACCAAGAGCAGATGGCACACGTGAAGCAGAACCCAATGTCATCGGTCCGTTTGCCAACCTCGAAGGCCTCATCACCTACATCTTGGTTCAAGGGACTGCAGTGAATGAGCCTGCTGCTGACACTGAGTCTGATGAAGCGCCTGCAGTGCCTGCAGTGGCGAAGCCTAAGCAGTCTAAGAAGCCAAAAGCTTCAAAGCCGGCCCCTTCATCAAAAATCTCAAGGGCGAAGCCATTGCCAACTGCACCTCCTGAAGACAGTGTGCAGTCTAAAGACGTATCCCGCGTCTCCAAGCCCCAGAAGGCCAAAGTGCCTCAGCCACACACCGGCAAAGAGCTCACAGCTGCTGCCATCCTACGCAGCGAAGCCATAGATCTGTCAAGTGATGAAGATCTTGGAGATGACGCTCTAGAGCAGCTCATCAAAAGCAAAGAAGAAGCTGAAATCTTCAACAATTTGCCTCTCTTTGATGTCGCCATCATCCACAATTTCATCAACGAATGGTTTGCCTCACCAGACATCAGCTTCGAAGATCTGCAGCTGCCCGTTGGCCTCAGCGTCGCCTTCCAAGGCGCTATTGCTTCAGAACTTGCTATTGCCCAGCGCATAGTTGAACTGAAGCAGAAAATTGATCATGAAAAGGCTCAGTTCAAGAAGCATATGGCCAAGCTCAGCGTGCAAGAAGTGAAGAGCTTTAAGACCATGTTGCATGAGTTCAAAGAAAATTTTCTGAAGAAGCGTGCAGAAGCTCAAGGTTCACGTGAGCGGATGAAGTCTCTGGCTGAGAAATGTGTGCAAGCCTACAATGAGGCCGAGAAGCGCAAGGCACTTGGGCATCCTGGCATCGACCCCAAGATGGCCGCAAAGAAAAAGAAGAAGACTGTTCCAGCTGAACCAGAGGCACCAAGGCAAGAAGCAGTTCCAATTGTCTTCCCAACTGCAACGACTGGCTCGAAGCCAAAGAGCCGGTCAACATCTTCAGAGCTCAAGAAGACAAGAACTGCTGAGGCTGAAGCCAGGAAGAGGAAGAGCTCTGAAGCCTCTCCTACTGCCCCCAACAAGAAGAAGAGAAAGATCAAGAAATCTCGGGCTGCTCCCATAGAGCCCTTGATAGTTGAACCTATTGCTATGGCGCACCCGAACGCAGAACGTCAACTGACGGTTCATGAGCCTGCTTCCACAGAGGCTCCTGAAGCTGAAAACATACCAGCAGCCGACCCCATTGCTGCTGAAGACATTGGTCATCAGGACAATGTACAAGATGATGCAACCCTTCCTCAGTATGAACAAAGCGAGCTCATCAGCATTGGTCGTCCTCTGACGCCAATTGCACAAGATGCGTCATGGGCGGATCGCCCTCAAGAGGAAGATGACTTTGAGGCCCAGCCCACTCCAACCCCACAAGCGTCGTCTGCGTTCCGCAGGCTTCGCAAAGGTCCAAGGCCTCAAGTCTATGCTGAAGACATTCCGGCTGCATCAGCCGAAGAAAATGAAGAAGTACCACAAGATCCCACTCCCCCGCTACACCAAGAAGCAGTTCTCCAGGAGAACGTGCTTGTGACTGACCCTCCAGCTAGTCAAGCGGAGGCTGAAAATGTTGAGGCTGCCACAACCAACACTGAAGCCAATGTGGAGCCCTCCCCACCAAAAGCTTCAGCAGACAACGAAGCTACTGAACCAGACACTTCTGTTCCTGAGTCTGCTGCAGGTCCTCAATTTGATTACCACGTTGAGCACAGGCCTCATGTACAGAAGCCAGTCCCAAGGCTGCCAAGGTTCCCAGGTCCTGCATCAGCACCTGGCTCCTTTGACATCAATAGCTTCAAGGCAGACAATACGTTTTTCAACAGCTCCAAGAACCCCTATTCAAGGGAACGGATTTCATCAGATAGGTTCTGGAGCTATCCTCAGCCTAGCTACTATTCATGCATCCTATACAACCAAGGTCGCATCTTCCCGCACAAGCACCTTGATGTTGAAGCCATTGCTGGTCTGCCCTACTTAGAGGAAGCGCTGGATTGCTTCAAGCAAGTGGGTTTGCTGCCGTTTATAACTGATGAAGAGCACTGGAATGAAGAGCTTCTGTTGCAATTCTATGCCACCCTACACATCAAGGGATACAACAGAGATCCGAAGACTTGGGCCCTGGAGTGGATGACCGGCAACGTCCATCACGAAGCCAATGCATTCGATATCATTGAGCTCACCGGCCTGCCCACTCCTGGCGAACTCTTCGAGGAAGGTTGTCCACTTCACACTGAAGCTCTTGAGAGCATATTCCAGAGGCCTGAACCAAATATGAGTCAGATGCTCTCCATGATGAAGCCACTGCCTCTGGATGCTCCTTATCCAACAGAGTTCTTCGTTGAAGACTTTGAGTACCTGCCCAGAACAATCTATCACATTATCCGGCGGACTCTCTGGCCTATTAAAGGGCACTCTCCAAATGCCAAGATTGAGGGTGCAATGAAGACTCTGATATTCTGTATCCTTCATGGCAAATGCTTCAACGCACAGGATTTCTTCATACGCCAACTCGCTGCATCAGGCTCAGATCTGTTTGGCTTAAAGTTCTATGCTCCTTGGGTAATGAGACTGATCAAGCTTCACTCTGCGATCTCATATCAGCCTTGAGCCCGCAACCATCGGATCTTCTTGCCAGATGTCGATACCTCTGCCGAAGCTATATATCCTGAGCCTGCCAAGCAACCTATAAGTCTTCAGAATGCAGAACACCAGAGCTTCACTCAAAATGATGGTGTTGAAGCCATCTCCAGGGTGTATCCTTTGGCTAGCACTACACATGCGCCACACCCTGCTTCAACTGAAGCCACTGATAGTGTAACTGCTTCAAGACACAAGAAACGCGCTCGTGTTCTCAATGACCGAGAGCTTCTTGTGGCCCTTCATCAAAAACAAGATAGGCATCACGACTGGCTAAAGCGTCAGATGAAAAGCCTCTTGGTAGATGTTAATCTTCTTCGAAATCTTGCCACCAAGAATGCTTTCGTCACTCATGAAACCTGCCGGCGTACATGGAAAGGGCTATCAATGATATGTACTGAAGCTGAACTTGAAGAGGATGGCTTCACTGAGCGCTTCAAGTTTGACACCACACCTCCTAGAAGGGCTGTGATGCGCAACACACCATCACTTGAAGACTCTGAGTTTTCTTCATCTGCTGCCACAGTCACTGCCAGAATAATCGATGAAGAAGACGATGCTACATCACCGCCACCTGCTTCAGCACCTCCAAGCTCTTCTGCACCGCCAAACACCTCCAACGACCCTGCTGCTCCTGAGAACGAGTAGACACTCTATGTCTTCAAACCTTTTTGGTCCTCGCTGACAAAAGGGGGAGAAGCATATGAGTTGATAGTCTTCAAGCGGGTCCATATGGGCGAGTGCTTTATGTTTTTCTATATTTTGCTTCGTGCTTACAACTCTCGTTTTTGCTTCATTTGGTTCTTATGAGTTGTAACACTTAAACCAGATGGTCGTCTGCTACTTGTTTGCCACCCTATTTTGCGAAGATAAATTCCGCATGTGCGACGATAAATTCCGCACTTAGCTCATTCTGCAGACGTCCATTTTCCATTATGCATGTCATTATCTTCATATACTTTCACATGCATAGTGGATTGTCATCATAAGCTGAAGTGGATCTCCTCAAGTACAACCTGCCATGTGCATTTGCATTCCAAAAGCAAATTAACTTATATGCACATCTTCAGGGGGAGCCCTTGCAACTTATGAAGACAATTCCTTGTCCTTTACAATTTCACAGACTATATTCCTCGTTGAAAACTTCAACTAGTTTGTCATCAATCACCAAAAAGGGGGAGATTGTAAGTGCATCTAGTGCCACCCTAGTTGGTTTTGGAGTATTGATGACAAACCTAGCTGAGGGACTAATGTGTTTTTGAGAATTGCAGGATAACACAGGTAGAAGTCCCTCATTGATTCGGTTTTACTACCAGAGATGACCCCTAAAAATGTATGAAGACATTGAAGCCAAAGGTGGTATATGAAGATATTCACATTGAAGACTATGACAAAAGAAGACACGTTATGAAGCCTATGGAGCTCGAAGACTTAGATCCTTCGTAGTTCTTTTTCTTTTGTGTTGAGTCATAGGAACCACCGTACTGTTAAGTGGGGTCCAGGAGAACCAGTCAGAATGACTGAAGTGATGCCTAAACCAAAAACCTATGTCTTCGAGTGAAGACAATGAGAGAGAATCTTGTCCAAAGCCGGACAAGTCAGCTTTGCTTGTAACCCAAGTAAAGTTGCCATGAGAGTTTGAAATCTGACCGTTGCGACACGTGTCAGTTCCTTAGTGACCCAGGGTCATTTCGGACAAATCAGGTCGGGTTGCCAAGTGGCTATAAATAGCCCACCCCCTACAACCATAAATGGTTGGCTGCTCAGATTTCAGTGCACGGCTTTTGTCGTTTGAGAGCAACCCACCTCGAAGCCTTTGAGAGAAAATTCCTAGCGAGGAGAAAAGCCCTAACTACCCAGAGCCAGAGAACATTGGGCATCACTTAAGTCTTCTTGTCTGTGTGATCTGAAGACTTATTACACTTGAGGACTATGAATCCTCCAGACGGTTAGGTGTCATGTTCAGAGCATCCAAGAGACATTGTGGATTGCCAGTGAACGAAGTCTGTGAAGGTTTGGGAGTCTACCTTGAAGACTTACCAGAGTGATTGGGCGAGGACTATGTGACCTTAGCTCAAGGAGAATACGGTGAGGACTTGGTGTCCTGAGCTGCGTGTTCAGGACTGGGTGTCCGGGACTGTGTGTCCTAAGGTTTAAATACCTAGCCGCTCCAACCAGACGTACAGTTGTCATAGCAACTGGAACTGGTCCAACACATCATTGTCTTCAACGAGTCACTGGTTTCATCTTCACTTCCTTTTTCTTACTGTTAATCATTGTGAAGCCATTGCTTGCTTGCTCTATCTTTTGTCTTCACAACGTGAATGTATGATCTGTTTGGCTTCATAACTTCTTCCCACCTGATCCTTATTACACTGCAGCTGTTTGTCATTGCGCTTTCACTTTATTGAATACTTGACCATGGCTGGCCTAGTGTAATCTAACTTTCGCTGCATAGTAATAGGCAAAATCTTCTCTGTTTGTCTTCATAACTCTCACGTTTTGAAGACTTTCATAAAAATCTCCTATTCACCCCTCCTCTAGTCGATATAACGCACTTTCACCTATTGCAGGAGCAGATGCTGACGTTATGAACGTTTGGTTAGCTAAATATGATGACTACTTGATAGTTTAGTGCACCATGCTTAACGGCTTAGAATCGGGACTTCAAAGACGTTTTGAACGTCATGGACCATATGAGATGTTCCAGGAGTTGAAGTTAATATTTCAAGCAAATACCCGAGTTGAGAGATATGAAGTCTCCAACAAGTTCTATAGCTAAAAGATGGAGGAGAATCGCTCAACTAGTGAGCATGTGCTCAGATTGTGTGGGTACTACAATCGCTTGAATCAAGTGGGAGTTAATCTTCCAGATAAGATAGTGATTGATAGAATTCTCTAGTCACCATCACCAAGTTAGTAGAACTTCATGATGAACTATAGTATGCAAGGGATGACGAAAACGAATCCCGAGCTTTTCATGATGATGAAATTGATGAAGGTAGAAATCAAGAAAGAGCATCAAGTGTTGATGGTTGACAAGATCACTAGTTTCAAGAAAAGGGCAAAGGGAAGAAGAAGGGGAACTTCAAGAAGAACGGCAAGCAAGTTGCTGCTCAAGAGAAGAAACCCAAGTCTGGACCTAAGCCTGAAACTGAGTGCTTCTACTGCAAGCAGACTGGTCACTGGAAGCGGAACTGCCCCAAGTATTTGGCAGATAAGAAGGATGGCAAAGTGAACAAAAGTATATTTGATATACATGTTATTGATGTGTACTTTACTAGTGTTTATAGCAACCCCTCAGTATTTGATACTGGATCAGTTGCTAAGAGTAGTAACTCGAAACAGGAGTTGCAGAATAATCAGAGACTAGTTAAGGGTGAAGTGACGATGTGTGTTGGAAGTAGTTCCAAGATTGATATGATCATCATCGCACACTCCCCTATACTTTCGGGATTAGTTTGAACCTAAATAAGTGTTATTTGGTTTTTGCGTTGAGCATGAATATGATTTGATCATGTTTATTGCAATACGGTTATTCATTAAAGTCAGAGAATAATTGTTGTTTTGTTTACATGAATAAAACCTTCGATGGTCATACACCCAATGAAACAAGTTCATTGGATCTCGATCGTAGTGATACACATATTCATAATATTGAAACCAAAAGATGCGAAGTTAATAATGATAGTGCAACTTATTTGTGGCACTGCCATTTAGGTCATATCAGTGTAAAACGCATGAAGAAACTCCATACTGATGGACCTTTGGAACCACTTGATTATGAATCACTTGGTACTTGCGAACCGTGCCTCATGGGCAAGATGACTAAAACACCGTTCTCCGGTACTATGGAGAGAGCAACAGATTTGTTGGAAATCGTACATACAGATGTATGTGGTCCGATGAATATTGAGGCTCGTGGCGGATATCGTTATTTTCTCACCTTCACAGATGACTTAAGCAGATATGGGTATATCTACTTAATGAAACACAAGTCTGAAACATTTGAAAAGTTCAAAGAATTTCAGAGTGAAGTTGAAAATCATTGTAACAAGAAAATAAAGTTTCTACGATCTGATCGTGGAGGAGAATATTTGAGTTACGAGTTTGGTGTACATTTGAAAAATTGTGGAATAGTTTCGCAACTCACGCCACCCGGAACACCACAGCGTAATGGTGTGTCCGAACGTCGTAATCGTACTTTACTAGATATGGTGCGATCTATGATGTCTCTTACTGATTTACCGCTATCGTTTTGGGGATACGGTCTAGAGACGGCCGCATTCACGTTAAATAGGGCACCATCAAAATCCGTTGAGACGACGCCTTATGAACTGTGGTTTGGCAAGAAACCAAAGTTGTCGTTTCTGAAAGTTTGGGGCTGCGATGCTTATGTGAAAAAGCTTCAACCTGATAAGCTCGAACCCAAATCGGAGAAATGTGTCTTCATAGGATATCCAAAGGAAACTATTGGATACACCTTCTATCACAAATCCAAAGGCAAGACTTTTGTTGCTAAATTCGGAAACTTTCTAGAGAAGGAGTTTCCCTCGAAAGAAGTGAGTGGGAGGAAAGTAGAACTTGACGAGGTAATTGTACCTGCTCCCTTACTGGAAAGTAGTACATCACAGAAAACTGTTTCAGTGACACCTACACTAGTTAGTGAGGAAGCTAATGATAATGATCATGAAACTTCAGATCAAGATACTACTGAACCTCGTAGATCAACCAGAGTGAGATCCGCGCCAGAGTGGTATGGTAATCCTGTTCTGGAAGTCATGCTACTAGATCATGATGAACCTACGAACTATGAGGAAGCGATGATGAGCCCAGATTCCGATAAATGGCTTGAGGCCATGAAATCTGAGATGGGATCCATGTATGAGAACAAAGTATGGACTTTGGTTGACTTGCCTGATGATCGGCAAGCGATTGAGAATAAATGGATCTTCAAGAAGAAGACTGACGCTGACGGTAATGTTACTGTCTACAAAGCTCGACTTGTCGCAAAAGGTTTTCGACAAGTTCAAGGGGTTGACTACGATGAGACCTTCTCACCCGTAGCAATGCTTAAGTCTGTCCGAATCATGTTAGCAATTGCCGCATTTTATGATTCTGAAATTTGGCAAATGGATGTCAAAACTGCATTCCTGAATGGATTTCTGGAAGAAGAGTTGTATATGATGCAACCAGAAGGTTTTGTCGATCCAAAGGGAGCTAACAAAGTGTGCAAGCTCCAGCGATCCATTTATGGACTGGTGCAAGCCTCTCGGAGTTGGAATAAACGCTTTGATAGTGTGATCAAAGCATTTGGTTTTATACAGACTTTCGGAGAAGCCTGTATTTACAAGAAAGTGAGTGGGAGCACTACAACATTTCTGATAAGTATATGTGAATGAAATATTGTTGATCGGAAATAATGTAGAATTATTCTGCAAAGCATAAAGGAGTGTTTGAAAGGAGTTTTTCAAAGAAAGACCTCGGTGAAGCTGCTTACATATTGAGTATCAAGATCTATAGAGATAGATCAAGACACTTGATAAGTTTTTTCAATGAGTACATACCTTGACAAGATTTTGAAGTAGTTCAAAATGGAACAGTCAAAGAAAAGGTTTCTTGCCTGTGTTACAAGGTGTGAAGTTGAGTAAGACTCAAAGCCCAACCACGGCAGAAGATAGAAAGAGAATGAAAGTCATTCCCTATGCCTCAGTCATAGGTTCTATAAAGTATGCCATGCTGTATACCAGATCTATTGTATGCCCTACCACTGAGTTTGGCAAGGGAGTACGATAGTGATCTAGGAGTAGATCACTGGACAACGGTCAAAATTATCCTTAGTGGAATAAGGATATGTTTCTCGATTATGGAAGTGAAAAAAGGTTCGTCGTAAAGGGTTACGCCGATGCAAGTTTTGACACTAATCTAGATGACTCTAAGTCTCGGTCTAGATACATATTGAAAGTGGGAGCAATTAGCTAGAGTAGCTCCATGCAGAGCATTGTTGACATAGAAATTTGCAAAATACATCCGGATCTGAATGTGGGAGACCCGTTGACTAAGATTCTCTCACAAGCAAAACATGATCACACCTTAGTACTCCTTGGGTGTTAATCACATAGCGATGTGAACTAGATTACTGAATCTAGTAAACCCTTTGGGTGTTGGTCACATGGTGATGTGAACTATGGGTGTTAATCACATGATGATGTGAACTATCGATGTTAATCACATGGTGATGTGATCTAGATTATTGACTCTAGTGCAAGTGGGAGACTGAAGGAAATATGCCCTAGAGGCAATAATAAAGTTATTATTTATTTCCTTATTTCATGATAAATGTTTATTATTCATGCTAGAATTGTATTAACCGGAAACATAATACATGTGTGAATACATAAACAAATAGAGTGTCACTAGTATGCCTCTACTTGACTAGCTCGTTAATCAAAGATGGTTATGTTTCCTAGCCATAAACAAAGAGTTGTTATTTGATTAACGAGGTCACATCATTAGTTGAATGATCTGATTGACATGACCCATTCCATTAGCTTAGCACCCGATCGTTTAGTATGTTGCTATTGCTTCCTTCATGACTTATACATGTTCCTATGACTATGAGATTATGCAACTCCCATTTGCCGGAGGAACACTTTGGGTGCTACCAAACGTCACAACGTAACTGGGTGATTATAAAGGAGCATTACAGGTGTCTCCAAAGGTAGATGTTGGGTTGGCGTATTTCGAGATTAGGATTTGTCACTCCGATTGTCGGAGAGGTATCTCTGGGCCCTCTCGGTAATGCACATCACATAAGCCTTGCAAGCATTGCAACTAATGAGTTAGTTGCGAGATGATGTATTACGGAACGAGTAAAGAGACTTGCCGGTAACGAGATTGAACTAGGTATTGGATACCGACGATCGAATCTCGGGCAAGTAACATACCGATGACAAAGGGAACAACGTATGTTGTTATGCGGTCTGACCGATAAAGATCTTCGTAGAATATGTAGGAGCCAATATGGGCATCCAGGTCCCGCTATTGGTTATTGACCGGAGACGTGTCTCGGTCATGTCTACATTGTTCTCGAACCATAGGGTCCGCACGCTTAAGGTTTCGATGACAGTTATATTATGAGTTTATGAGTTTTGATGTACCGAAGGAGTTCGGAGTCCCAGATGAGATCGGGGACATGACGAGGAGTCTCGAAATGGTCGAGACGTAAAAATCGATATATTGGACGACTATATTCGGACATCGGAAAGGTTCCGAGTGATCCGAGTATTTTTCGGAGTACCGAAGAGTTACGGGAATTCGCCGGGGAGTATATGGGCCTTATTGGGCTTTAGGGGAAAGAGATAGGAGAGGTTGGGCGCCCCCCAAGGCCTAGTCCGAATTGGACTAAGGGGAAGGGCTGCGCCCCCTCCTTCCTTCTCTCCTCTTTTCCCTTGCCTTGACTCCTACTCCTAATACATGGAAGGACTCCTAATTGGACTAGGAAAGGGGGAATCCTGCTCCCGGTGGGAGTAGGACTCCCCTAGGGCGCGCCATAGAGAGGGCCGGCCCTCCCCTCCTCCACACCTTTATATACGGGGGCAGGGGGCACCCCATAGACAGACAAGTTGATCCACGTGATCGTTCCTTAGCCGTGTGCGGTGCTCCCTGCCACCATATTCCACCTCGGTCATATCGTTGTAGTGCTTAGGCGAAGCCCTACGTCGGTAGAACATCAAGATCGTCACCACGCCGTCGTGCTGACGGAACTCCTCCCCGACGCTTTGCTGGATTGGAGCCCGGGGATCGTCATCGAGCTGTACGTGTGCTAAGAACTCGGAGGTGCCGGAGTAACGGTGCTTGGATCGGTCGGATCGTGAAGACGTACGACTACTTCCTCTACGTTGTGTCAACGCTTCCGCAGTCGGTCTGCGTGGGTACGTAGACAACACTCTCCCCTCTCGTTGCTGTGCATCACCATGATCTTGCGTGTGCGTAGGAATTTTTTTGAAATTACTGCGTTCCCCAACAATAGTTTTTTTAGGCTCTGCGATTTAGCTATTTTTCCAGAGAGTGTCAGTTTTGCAGTATGGCCCCTAAACTTCATGCATATAATAACTTAATAACCGTGCATCGGATTAAAACAATTTATATATGAAACTTGCTTAGAATTGTGTCTAGTTTCAAAATATGTCACCTTCACCCATGTTTAAGATGTTTAAATTGTTGTTTGTGTAGATTTGCTCCTATGCCATGCTAAAATGTTTTATCTTAGAGCTAAATAACCGTAGCTCCAACCTAACAAACTTTATATGTAAATGGGGTGGAGAAATGCCTAGTTTAACTTGGTGGCCTCACTTTGCATGTTTAACAACTCTAAATTTATGTTTAGGGCAGAACAGTACCAACCCTAATATATGCATATGAGGAGTTTCCGGGCTTGTTGTTTTGTTGTTCCGGCCTCATTTAAACTTGCCTAGATTAGATAGTTTCATCATGCTTCCCCTCTTGCCATGTTAATCAACATTTAATCTTGTTGGGTACATAAACGAGATCGAACTAAATAAGTCACGTGGTGTTTCGTCAATATGCAATGGAGTTGCATATTGAGCTCCACTTAATTTGTAGGATTGCTTGTGCATTTTGCCATGCCATTCCCTCTTTAAACCGGACATGCATCATACTCGATTGTGCATCATGCCATGTTGATGTGTTGGGTGTTTACTATGTTGTTTGCTTCTTTCCGGTGTTGCTTCTTCTCGGTATTCCGGTAACGTTGCGTTTGTGAGGATCCGTTGGCTACGTCCGTTTATCTTCTTCATGGACTCGTTCTTCTTCCTTGCGGGATTTCAGGCAAGATGATCATACCCTCGAAATCACTTCTATCTTTGCTTGCTAGTTGCTCGCTCTTTTGCTATGCCTATGCTACGATGCCTACCACTTGCTTATCACGCCTCCTATATTGTTGAACCAAGCCTCTAACCCACCTTGTCCTAACAAACCATTGATTGGCTATGTTACCGCTTTGCTCAGCCCCTCTTATAGCGTTGTTAGTTGCAGGTGAAGATTGAAGTTTGTTCCTTGTTGGAACATGGAGATGTTGTTCCTTATTGGGACATGCTTACTTGTTGGGATATCACAATATCTCTTATTTAATTAATGCATCTATATACTTGGTAAAGGGTGGAAGGCTCGGCCTTATGCCTGGTGTTTTGTTCCACTCTTGCCGCCCTAGTTTCCGTCATATCGGTGTTATGTTCCCGGATTTTGCGTTCCTTACGCGGTTGGGTAATAATGGGAACCCCTTGACAGTTCGCCTTGAATAAAACTCCTCCAGCAAGGCCCAACCTTGGTTTTACCATTTGCACTAACAACCTATAACCTTCCCTTGGGTTTTCGCGAGCCCAAGGGTCATCCTTATTTTAAACCCCCCCGGGCCAGTGCTCCTCTGAGTGTTGGTCCGAAACGGGCAGCCTGCGGGGCCACCTCGGGGCAACTCGAGGGTTGGTTTTACTCGTAGCTTGACCTATGCGGTGCGCCCTGAGAACGAGATATGTGCAGCTCCTATCAAGATTAGTTGGTGTATCGGGCGGCTTTGCTGGTCTTGTTTTACCATTGTCAAAATGTCTTGTAACCGGGATTTCGAGCCTGATCGGGTCTTCCCGCTAGAAGGAATATCCTTCGTTGACCGTGAGAGCTTGTGATGGACTAAGTTGGGACACCCCTGCAGGGATTTGAACTTTCGAAAGCCGTGCCCACGGTTATGGGCAGATGGGAATTTGTTAACGTCCGGTTGTAGAAAACCCGAAGTTGACCTTAATTAAAATACATCAACCGTGTGTGTAACCGTGATGGTCTCTTCTCGGTGGAGTCCAGGAAGTGAACACGGTGGTGGAGTTATGCTTGACATAGGTTGTTCTAGGATCACTTCTTGATCATACTTTTATCGACCGTGCTTTGCCTTCTCTTCTCGCTCCCATTTGCGTATGTTAGCCACCATATGTGCTAGTCGCTTGCTGCAGCTCCGCCTCATACCTTTTACCTTACCCATAAGCTTAAACAGTCTTGATCGCGAGGGTGCGAGATTGCTGAGTCCCCGTGACTCATAGATACTTCCAAAACCAGCTTGCAGGTGCCGTTGAACCGTGCAGATGACGCAACCAAGCTCAAGGAGGATCTCTTTGAAGATCTTGTCCTTTGTGTTGTTTCGTTCTAGTTGATCAGTAGTGGATCCCAGTTGGGGTCGATCGGGGACCTTGTCGCTTTTGAGGTTCTTCTTTTATTTTGGTTCCGTAGTCGGACCTTGATTGTATTTGGATGTTGTAATGCTTTATTCATGTAATTGCGTGAAGTGGCGATTGTAAGCCAACTATGTATCTCTTTCCCTTATGTATTACATGGGTTGTGTGAAGATTACCTCACTTGCGACATTGCTTTCAATGCGGTTATGCCTCTAAGTCATGCTTCGACACGTGGGAGATATAGCCGCATCGAGGGCGTTACACCTATATTTGCACTGGTGGCAAACTTGGATGCCCAGTGGATGTAATATGTGTAATAGCCGTGATAGCCTAGTGTAAGTTGCTTGCTTATTTATTTCCTTATTGTCTTGTTTATTTGTTTGCTTGTAGTCAGTGCAGTTCTTTTTCTGCGGTTTGCTAGTGGCTGCAATAACTTATTTTTTAAAACTAGGCCACAATAACCATGGGCTAATATTTACTGTAGTGACACTGGGCGGGCCATAGAAACAGTGGGCCTTCTACGGGCCGTAGAAACAGTGGGCCTTGTATGGGCCGTAGAAACAATGGGCCTTTTACGGGCCGTATCATCAATGGGACTTATACGGGCCGAATGATCGATTGGCCAAACATGGGCCAAACAGACCGCATTCTGGCCATAAACGGGCTAGAGTTGGAATCGTCCGTTCATGGGCGGACCATAACGGGCCATCGTTAATAGGCCGTATTTGATGACGCTATGAAAACGTCCCAACGTATTAACGGACAACAAACGGGCCGACTGTAACCACGGGCTGAATTTGGCCCACAAGCAGAAAATGACAGTAACGTGCCATAAGTAAATGAATGCTGGAAATGAGCCCAAGAATAAATGGGCTCTGAGAAGGCCGAAAGATAACATGGGCTGGAGACGGCCCAACAGAATAACGGGCCGTTAATGGGTATAAAGTGATACACTATTCATTACGGGCCAGTTTCACCACGGGCTGTTAATGGGTGTAAAGTGATACACTGTTCATTACGGGCCAGTTTCAGCACGGGCCACTAATGGGCCAAGAGTTACAAAGGGCCTCATATGGGCCGAAAGACGTCATGGGCTATACATGGGCCAGAAATGAAAACAGGCTGGAATCTATTGGACGGCCCAGATGAAGCTACTGGGCCTAATTCGGATAGGGCGTAACGGGCCTTGGGTTAGCGGGCTGTAAATGGGTATATGCGAACAGGTCGTTAACAGGCTTTCCATGGGCCGGCCCGCCAGCTTTTGACCAACTCAAATGGGCCGGCCTTTTCACAGGAATGGGCCACTGTTGGGCCGTGCCACGTGTCGACGTATCATAGGCGCCTTCTGTCTAGTGAGTGGATGACATCTGTCCCAACGATGAGCCGACAATTGTTTCCTCTAGCCAATGATGATTTTACACGTGGAAAATCCCCATTGGTCGGGGCTGTTAACGGGTTATCGGATCCAAAACCCGACCCGATAGCTTAACGGCATTCCGTTACGGTGGATGCCACACGTCGGTCACCCTTGACGAAAGCACTTCTGTGACGCGCGATTTATTGTCATGGAAGTGGACACTTCCGTGATGATAATTTTGGTAATATCATGGAACACTTCTACGACAGCACAGGTATGACTATCTTGATTCTGTCATAAATTTGTCATGGATGTACATGCATGACAAAAAAAGCGACCTATTGTGACAAACACGTATCATCACGGAAGTGTTTTTTTTGTAGTGTATATCGTCATAATTGCCTTTCACTTGCACGATCGAATAGTGTGAATAATAATAATAATAGTGCACATGCATTGGACTAAGCTGGAATCTGCAAGCATTCAATAAACAGGAGAAGACAAGGTAATATGGGCTCTTTTGTCAGATCAACAATAATGCATATAAGAGCCACTTCAACAATTTAATCATGGTCTTCTCCTATCGACCCCCAAAGAAAAGAAAAGAAAAGAAATAAAACTATTTACATGGGAAAGCTCCCAACAAGCAAAAGAAGAACATGAAATCTTTTTAGGTTTTCTTTTTAATTACTACTACATGCATGGAATTAAAACTAGCTAAAAGCTACAACTATTTTTTTTGTTTTTCTTAAGGTTTATTAAACACAAAAGAAGAAAGCATAAAAACGAAATAAACTAGCATGGATGATACAATGAGAAAGTATGAGCACCGACATCTAGCAATGAGTGTGTGAACATGATTGTAATGTCGGTGAGAAATATGTACTCCCCCAAGCTTAGGCTTTTGGCCTAAGTTGGTCTATGGCCACGGCTGGCCTGGCGGATATCCATAATAGTAGTTGGGGTCGTACTGCGATGAAGAAGACTCTGATTGCCACTGGTTGGCAATCATCTCCGGATCCCACTGGTAATTAGATTGTTGTGGAGGATCAACTAGTGGTTCCGACTCTGGTTCTGTGGCTGGTGCAGGGTTCCGGTAGGCATGAATGTCCTCCGGCGAGACGAGGTACTGGCCTGCAGATAAATCAAACAAGGAAGGAGCATGCAGGGTAATAGTCTCGGGATGATGTTTATGAAAGAACAATTTTTATTTAAGCTCCCCTTCCCTATTCTTTATAATGAAATCATGTGCTACCATACTCTTATAATCTAAATAAACACAAGGCAGCAATTTTTCTTCCTTCTCATAATGCCTAATAGGTATGTTAAAATGTGCACTAGGCGTGGAGCATAGATACCACCAAAGATGGGGCCCTTTGTACGGTTCAGACTCAACCGTTTAGCAATAATATCGCCCATACTCACAAAGTTATCACAGAATAAACCATGAACAAAATAATAATATCAGGAACACTAAGGTTTCCACAGTTTCCGCGACCAATTAAGCAATGACTAGCAAATATTGCAAAGTAGCGTAAAACAGGAAAATGTATGCTAGTGATTCGTGCATCGGAAACCTTCCTCGTTTCCCCTATGGTGATGGTATCAATAACCCCATCCACATTGTCACGATGTGGTTCCTCTATTTTGCCCTCGAAAGGGATCAAACAAACCCGACAAAAATCATAAAGTGACATCTTCTTAACCACATCATATAAATGAAACTCTACTGAAGGAGGTGATTCTCTAGGATAATAGAAGAAGTTTTGCACAAAAGTATTGGTGAGTAAGAGATACTGTTCGCGTTGGTCATGGAGAAAGTCGGTGAGGCCTGCATTATTAGCCAATTCATAAAAATCCTCATGAATCCCGGTTGCTCTCAAGAATTCATCGGAGGGCCATTCACACGGCCTAACTTCCATGGTGCGAGGCAAATTATATTTGGGCTTCTGTGCCTCTTCATTTTTCTTTTCCCTTAAGCTTCGGCTCGATGAGCCCCTCAAAAATCTCTTTATCATTTTCTAAAAAATTCTGAAATTTTTAGTAACTTCGAAATAAAGGTAAACCAAACTCAATAATATTGATAGCAACTACTCCTACAAGTGCCTAGAGCCTATATCATGCATCTAAACTACTTGGAACCATATAAATTGGACATGCAAGCTCGAGAACATGGTCACCTAGGCAGCACAAATTTGCAATGAATAAAGCACTAGAACAAAAACTAATTGGACCAATGGAGGAGTCACATACCAAGGAACAATCTCCCCAAGCAGTTTTGTGAGAGGTGCTTTGAGCAAGGAGATCGAAAATGGCAGTAAAATGAGCTTGGACTCGGGTTTGAGCTGGATATTCATGTTTGTGGGAGGAAGGAGTGTGTGGGTGAAAGGATAAGTGGAGGAGGGCCACCGTGGGCCCACGAGGCAGGGGGCGCGCCCCTGACCCTCGTGGCCAGGTGCCAGCTCCTCTTGCTGTGTTCTCAGTGCCAAATATTCTCAAATATTCTAGAAAAATCATATTTAAATTTCAGGGCATTTGGAGAACTTTTATTTTCGGGGTATTTTTATATTGCACGGATAATTCAGATAACAGACAGAAAAATACTATTTTTTATTTTATTTAATATAAATAACAGAAAGTAAAAGTAGGGTATAGAAGGTTGTGCCTTCTAGTTTCATCCATCTCATGCTCATCAAAAGGAATCCACTAACAAGGTTGATCAAGTCTTGTTAACGAACTCATTCCGAATAACATGGAACCGGAGAAATTTGAATAATACTATGTTACCTCAACGGGGATATGCACATCCCCAATAATAAGAATATCATATTTCTTCTTGACAGTAGGAAGAGAAAATTCAAAGCCTCCAAAAATAATCGATGGAATTTTCCCAATAGAGTTGATACTATGAACTTGAGGTTGTTTCCTCGGAAAGTGTACCGTATGCTCATTACCGTTAACATGAAAAGTGACATTGCCTTTAGTGCAACCAATAGCAGCCCCTACAGTATTCAAAAAGGGTCTTCCAAGAATAATAGACACACTATCGTCCTCGGGAATATCAAGAATAACAAAGTCTGTTAAAATACTAACGTTTGCAACTGCAACAGGCACATCCTCACAAATACCGACAGGTATAGCAGTTGATTTATCAGCCATTTGCAAAGATATTTCAGTAGGTGTCAACTTATTCAAATCAAGTCTACGATATAAAGAGAAAGGCATAACAGTAACACCGGCTCCAAGATCACATAAAGCAGTTTTAACATAGTTTCTTTTAATGGAGCATGGTATAGTGGGTACACCGGGATCTCCTAGTTTCTTTGGTATTCCACCCTCAAAAGTATAATTAGCAACGGTATCTTTCTTTTATTAGTGACAATTTCTTTCATGTACTTAGCATAAGGATTCATTTTGAGCATATTAGTTAACCGCATACGCAAAAAGATAGGTCTAATCATTTCAGCAAAGCGCTCAAAATCCTCATCATCCTTTTTCTTGGATGGTTTGGGAGGAAAGGGCATGGGTTTCTGAACCCAAGGCTCTCTTTCCTTTCCATGTTTCCTAGCAAGAAAGTCTTTCTTATCATAACGTTGATTCTTTGATTGTGGGTTATCAAGATCAACAGCATGTTCAATTTCTATATCATTATCATTACTAGGTTGAGATCATCATGAACATTATCATTAACATTATCACTAGTTTCAGGTTCATTACCAGATTGTGTTTCAGCATCAGAAATAGAAATATCATTTGGATTCTCAGGTGTTTCAGCAATAGGTTCACTAGAAGCATGCAAAGTCCTATCATTTTTCTTTTTCTTCCTTTTAGAAGGACTAGGTGCATCTATATTATTTCTCTGGGAATCTTGCTCAATTCTCTTAGGGTGGCCTTTAGGATACAAAGGTTCCTGAGTCATTCTACCAGTTCTAGTAGCCACTCTGACAGTGTTATCATTATTCTTACTATTCAATTCATTGAGTAAATCATTTTGAGCTTTAAGTACTTGTTCTACTCGAGTGGTAACCATAGAAGCATGTTTACTAATAAGTTTAAGTTCACCTTTAACATTAGCCATATAATCACCCAGGTGTTCAAGCATATTTAAATTGTATTTCAATTGTCTACCAAAATAAGCATTGAAGTCTTCTTGCTTAGCCATAAATTTATCAAACTCATCTAAGCATGGGCTAGCAAACTTAGTAAATGAATTTCAGCTTTATCATATCTATAGAGAGAAATTACCTTTACTACCTGTGTCGGGTTATCAAGACCACGAGTTTCTTCAATAGGTAATGGATTAAGATCATATGTTTCTTCAACAGGCGGTAAATTAAGACCATGTATTTCTTCAATAGGAGGTAAATTCTTAACATCTTCAGCTTTAATACCTTTTTCTTTCATAGATTTCTTTGCCTCTTGCATATCTTCAGGACTGAGAAATAGAATACCCCTCTTCTTTGGAGTTGTTTTAGGAATAGGCTCAGGAACTGGCTAAGGAGCTGATTCAGGAAGTGCCCAATTATTTTCATTTGTCAACATATTATTCAATAGAATTTCAGCTTCATCCAGCGTTCTTTCCTTGAAAACAGAACCAGCACAACTATCCAGGTAATCTCTGGAAGCATCAGTTAGTCCATTATAAAAGATATCAAGTATTTCATTTTTCTTAAGAGGATGATTAGGCAAAGCATTAAGTAACTTGAGAAGCCTCCCCCAAGCTTGTGGGAGACTCTCTTCAATTTGCACAAAATTATATATATATATCCCTTAAAGCAGCTTGTTTCTTATGAGCAGGGAAATATTTAGCAGAGAAGTAATAGATCATATCCTGGGGACTACGCACACAACCAGGATCAAGATAATTAAACCATATCTTAGCATCACCCTTTAATGAGAACGGAAATATTTTAAGGATATAAAAGTAACGAGTTCTCTCATCATTAGTGAACAGGGGTGGCTATATCATTTCATTTAGTAAGATGTGCCACAATAGTTACAGATTCATAGCCATGAAAAGGATCAGATTCAACCAAAGTAATTATATCAGGTTCAACAGAGAATTCATAATCCTTATCGGTAACACAGATAGGTGAAGTAGCAAAAGCAGGGTTGGGTTTCATTCTAGCATTTAGATATTGCTGCTTCCATTTAGCTAATAACCTCTTGAGTTCGTATCTATCTTTGCAAGCTAAAATAGCTAAAGAAGCTTCTTTATCAAAAACATAACCCTTAGGAATAGGCAAGTATTCATCATCACTTTCATCAGTATTATCAGATTCAATATTTTCATTCTCTCTAGCCCTAGCAAGTTGTTCATCAAGAAATTCACCAAGTGGCACAGTAGTATCAAGCATAGAAGTAGTTTCATCATAAGTATCATGCATAGCAGAAGTGGCATCATCAATAACATGCGACATATCAGAACGAATAGCAAAAGCAGGTTTAGGTGTCGCAAGCTTACTCAAAACAGAAGGTGAATCAAGTGCAGAGCTAGATGGCAGTTCCTTACCTCCCCTCATAGTTGAGGGATAAATCTTGGTTTTTGGATCTGTCAAGTTCTTCATAATGATAAGCAGATATAAATCCCAAGTGACTCAAAGAATAGAGCTATGCTCCCCGGCAACGGCGCCAGAAAATAGTCTTGATAACCCACAAGTACAGGGGGATCGCAACAGTTTTCGAGGGTAGAGTATTCAACCCAAATTTATTGAGTCGACACAAGGGGAGCCAGAGAATATTCTCAAGTATTAGCAGCTGAGTTGTCAATTCAACCACACCTGGAAACTTAATATCTGCAGCAAAGTGTTTAGTAGCAAAGTAATATGATAGTAGTGGTAACGGTAGCAAAAGGTAACGGGAGCAAAAGTAATGTTTTTGGTATTTTGTAGTGATGATAGCAATAGCAACAGAAAAATAAATAAGCGAAGAACAATATATGGAAAGCTCGTAGGCAATGGATCGGTGATGGAGAATTATGCCGGATGCGGTTCATCATGTAACAATCATAACCTAGGGTGACATAGAACTAGCTCCAATTCATCAAATGTAATGTAGGCATGTATTCCGAATATAGTCATACGTGCTTATAGAAAAGAACTTGCATGACATCTTTTGTCCTACCCTCCCGTGGCAGCGGGGTCCTAGCGGAAACTAAGGGATATCAAGGCCTCCTTTTAATAGAGTACCAGACCAAAGCATTAACACATAGTGAATACATGAACTCCTCAAACTACGGTCATCACCGGTAAGTATCCCGATTATTGTCACTTCAGGGTTAACGGATCATTACACATAATAGGTGACTATAGACTTGCAAGATAGGATCAAGAACTCTCATATATTGATGAAAACATAATAGGTTCAGATCTGAAATCATGGCACTCGGGCCCTAGTGACAAGCATTAAGCATAGCAAAGTCATAGCAACATCAATCTTAGAACAAAGTGGATACTAGGGTCAAACCCTAACAAAACTAACTCGATTACATGATAAATCTCATCCAACCCATCACCGTCTAGCAAGCCCATGATGGAATTACTCACGCACGGTGGTGAGCATCATGAAATTGGTAATGGAGGAAGGTTGATCATGACGATGGCGATGGATTCCCCTCTCCGGAGCCCCGAACGGACTCCAGATCAGCCCTCCTGAGAGGTTTTAGGGCTTGGCGGTGGCTTTGTATCGTAAAACGCAATGATTTTCTTCTCTCTAATTTTTTCTCACCGATACCAAATATATAGAGTTGGACTTGAGGTCGGAGGAGCTCCAGGGGGCCCACGAGGTAGGGGGCCCCTGGTCTTCATGTTTTGCAAGGATTTTTTATTATTTCCGAAAAGTTGTTCCATGAAGTTTCAGGTCATTCCGAGAACTTTTGTTTCTGCACATAAATAACACCATGGCAATTCTGCTGAAAACAACATCAGTCCGGGTTAGTTCCATTCAAATCATGCAAGTTAGAGTCCAAAACAAGGGGCAAAAGTGTTTGGAAAAGTAGATACGACGGAGACGTATCAGTCGCCATGCGTCAATTGAGGCCGCAGGCCATTGGGGCCCCCGGCGCTCCGCACTTGCCCTTTGGGTTCACCTCAAAGCCAAGTCTGAGCGCACCTTGGGCCCGGGGGCTACTGTCGGCATTCTAGGAACGGGGGTCCCCAGACTTGCCTGCCTGCAGCCCACGGCGTGACTCCTCCAGCGGCCTGGTACGGCCCATCTTCACCAGCAAAACACCCAAGACCCTCGCGAGGGGCCAAGCCTCATGAGGCAGACGACATGAGACCTCCTCAGGGGCAGCCTCGCTAGGCTGGCTCGTGAGGAGCGGAGAAATCAAGGCGATGGGCACCTCGTGAGGTTCCCGTGATGTGAGCCATGACGACCAAGGCCAGGCGGGTGCCAGGTGGGTACCAGCCGGCGCAGAGCACCAGTTTCCTCTTTGGTGCTAAAGTAGCAGGCACAGGTGAGGAGTCCCGAGGCATCAGGCAAAGGTTTCCATATCGGTGCAACAAGACCAAGACTGGTAGGATGGCAGGACAGAGGTCATCGCGGAGCCCACGACAACGTCACCACCAGAACCTTTGGCAGGTGAAGACCACCTTTTGTCAGGATAGCTTGTACTAGTCGTCCCCCTTCAAATTGGCCGTTGTGGGATCCCTTCCCTCCTAATATTTGGGAAGAGGACCAGGGCCTCTATAGATAGGACTAGCCATCACCATAGGTGGGAGAGAGAGATCCATTCCACCCTCATACGCACAAGCTCATCGAGCTCACGAGACCTCTCCGCAGGAGGCTGTTCTTCCCTTGTACTTGTTCATCCTCAACCTACAAGGCAATCCACCACACCACACTGGAGTAGGGTATTACACCACATCGGTGGCCCAAACCAGTATAAACTCTTGTGTCCCTTGTTCTTCGAGTTCGGCGAGCTACGTTTTTAGATTGTTGCAAGGGCGTGAGGGGGAAGGAAATATCTTCGTGCGCACCCCAATGTTCGAACCTCAAGGGTTTTGCCAGAACCCGAATTCCGACAGCATGCGTGCAAGTGCGTGAATTAACGGAGGCATGCTCGCTGCACAGTGTCATCGGGAGGCGTGCGAGTAGCTGTGTGAAACTTTGGTAGGCATGCCAGCAGTCCGGTGCACAGGCTCACCGGGAGGCGAGCCATCGGTTTGACCGCCGCCCACTTCTCTCCCACAACTCCCACTACTCCATATTAATGGTGCGCCCGAGCGGTCGCACCCCCATCCTCGCTACGCACACACTATCCTCTCTCTCCGCATGCATCCTTGACGCCGCACTCAGTCCTCAAAGTCGTCATTTCATGAGGATGCTGCCGAAGCGCCCCATCGGAGGGAGTGGCGATGCCGGGGCTACTAAAGCACCGGAGCACGGCGTGGAGACGGAGACAGAGGTTGCCGTCACTGCCGGCGAGTTATCGCTGCACCCTGACGTCGTCGACGGCATTGAGCTTCCATAGCCGGAGGCGGAGTTCCACACTGACTCCGACGACCACTCCGACAACCACTCCGACGACGACTCCGACGACGAGGGACAGCTGGTTAGTCATGTATACCCATTTATGTGTCAAATAGATCATAGGGTTTCTCTGGTTACTCATGCCTCCCCCTTTTTGGAATAGAAATCTTGTGGTTATGTTCTCCCAATCCATGAAATCTGAGTAAGTTTCGTTAGATTCTTGTATTGTATTGATTGTTTGAATGGTACATGTGATAAGTGATTAGTTGTTTCATCTGTGCAAATGATTTCTGCTAGTAAACCGACTAGGGTTAGTGTTTGTGCTAATAATTCCTAGCCAGGACTTGACAATTGATTTTGAATGACCTACCTATGTTTGTGCTATTATTTTCTTCAAGATTGGTCTGTACATAGATGACTATGCTTAAAAATCGAACCATAATCTCTGGATATGTATAAATAAATAGCCATAAATTCCTAATCCTCCTTCAGGGCATGTAATCAGTGATTTGATGCCAAATTTGTTTTACTATTTGTATGGGTGTTGTCTGACGATGTGGATAGTGAGGTTGAAGATGCCCAGAGGAGGTACAAGAGGCGAATCCTGAGGGAGCTTTATGTGGGAATGCATAACAGGCATATAAGGACCTGGAACGACGGCTTTGGATGCCCATTTTGCAACCACAAGATTCATGACGTGTATGTAAGTGTTCTGGCGCATGCAAGAGGACGGGCCGTTGGCTCCTTCAAGCAGAAGTATTCTTGCAGGGTGGAGCACGACGCATACACCGAGTACCTGGAGAAGCTTCAGGATCGTGCCGGCCACATGTGAGATGAGATGTGGGATGGATCGAACTATGTACGCTTGAGTATGCTTAAGGACGGTTGAACTATGTACTTATGGTTGAACCATGCTTATGTACATGTACATTTATTATCTATATCTAAGTATGTTAAATATTTTGCCAAATTTTGGTAAAAATTACAACGGGGGACCAATAAACTAGGACGGTGGTAGTACGTCAATCACACACGGTTCCCAAAATTGGAACCGTGTGCAATGACTTTCATTTTGCCTGCTACGTCAATCACACACGGTTCGCTCTAGCAAACTGTTGCCCCCAAAATTCTTTGTGGGACAGAAAACCGTCACCACACGATTCAAAAAAGAAAAAAGAAAACCCTCACCATCCCCATGTCACAAAAACCCTCACCCCGCCCGCCACCCCCTTGGTGTAGCGACCCGACCTCAAACGGACAAGTCTCTGTGCTTCAGTGTCATCCCTGGATCGGTAATGCTGACACACACAGTACTCGAGGATTTATAACAGAGTAGCAATCACACACTTATTACATCGAATGTCTCAAAAGAGAACTTATTACAATAAATATGGCTTAAGGCCATCTAATACGATAACAGTGGAAGGCTTGGAAGATAAAGTGAGTCCATCAACTCCAATGGCACAGCTGAGCTGCATGGCAATGACCTAACGAACCTTACTCCTCGTCTGAAAAGTCTGCAACATAATACGTCGCAGTCCGAAAACGGGCCAGCACATGGAATATGCTGGCAAGATAACACAGTAGAGCAAGAACAGAATAATGCTATCACTACATGCATATTTGGCTGGTGGAAAGCTCTATGGTTATAGTTTTTGCGAAAAGCCAATTTTTCCCTACAACAAAGGAATATATTTTATTTAACTATCATGGTAGTTGAAACATCATTGAGAAGGTTCCTCCAACTCAATCCCAATTAAAGTAATTAACAACCCAACAATATTAGTTTAGAGTGATGAGATACTTATGATACTCCAAGTACTAGATACTCAAGATGTCCATAACCGGGGACACGGCTAACCATGATTAGTTTATACACTTTGTAGAGGTTTGCGCACTTTTCCCCACAAGACCCGATCTCCTCCGTTGCATTTCTCGCACTACACGGTGTTTGAGAAACGGATGACCGAGACATAGTCTTTCAGAAGCATTAACTCCTTACTCCGGGCAAACCATACCAACCTACATCTCACTACCTGCTGATCCACCTCTTCGGAAGCTTCACGCAACTTACTCAACTATTCTAGAGCCCATAATAGCTTGTGGCTGCACACGGAAGTTTCTATCATGAAAATATCTCAGTTCCCTTTGAGCCTGGGTGGCGGACCATAGGATTATCACACGGGTACTCCGGGAAATCCTAGGACAACACTGGATTCCCCAGGTGCCCAACAAACAATCCACCCATATGTGTATTCAAGTTGCTACCTTAAGTCGAACCCTTAATTAACAATCTCACATCTGTCATGGATTTCACTCACCTAACCACGTCTACGAGCATAGCATAGCAACATAAGCAATACGTAGAAGTAACTCCCAAGGGTTTGAATATAACATGGCAATAGGTTCTACCTCATCAACTACTTCCCAACCCACATGTTAATCACATCTTAACCATGCAATGTTTGAGGATTGGAACTAATGCATAAAAACTGGGTGATAAAGGGGTATGATCAAAGTGTTACTTGCCTTGCTGATGATCCGCAAAACCTAGGGATTCTTAGTAGCACGCTTCGCACTCCGGGTGTTCTATCACAAACAAACAATAGCATACATAAGAAATCAAGCAAAGATACACGGGTAAAACTCAAACAACGAAACTCAAACTGCGAAAGAAACAAGATCCGTTTACTAATATGGACTAAGGTCAAATTTTACAGTAGCAAAAGCTTGTTCAAATTGGCTAAATGGAAAGAGGGTACCGAGATGAAGATCTAGGCGCTTGAATTGCCTGATTCCGACAAACGAGCGAAAAGATAAACTAAAACGAAAATCGGATCACAAACCGCGATTGAAAATAATCGCGGAAAATCTGAGAAAAAGAAAACTGACGAACAGGCTAACGAATGAACGTTTGTTGTCTGTTACTAATAAACTCTGTTCGTTAAAACAAACATACGGACGAACGTCCGCAAAGTAACTAAACCGCGAAAAACTGGTGAACCGATCTATCCAAAAAACTAGGGTTTCTAGAAAAAAACCGAACCGGTTTTTTTAAAAAAACTGAATGGTTCTACCTCCGGCGAAGTCCGGCGTGGCGGGGCTGCTCCGGCGGGCGGCGGGGCAGTGTGGGGCGGCGGCAGTGCGGGCAAAGGGCGGCGGCGGCTCCGGTGAGGGGCGGCGGCTTGCGGCGGCTTGCGGCGGCGGGGTGGTGCGAGCTCCAAGGGCGGTGGGGCGGCGGCTTTTAAGGAGGGGGCGGGGCGGCTCGGCTTGGAGGAGGGGGCACGGCGCGGGAGTCCTGGCCGGACTCCGCTTTGCGGCGGCGGCGCGGTCTCGGTCTCCCGAGCGGAGACGAGGCGCGAGCGGCTGGGCCGGCTCGGCTAGGCTTCGACCGAGTCGGGCGCTAATTTTTTTTAAATAAATTCCGCCAAAACTAAAAAAAATCCTATGAAATAAAATAAAATTCTAAAAATACCAAAACAAATTTTCACCATCTAAATAAAATATTTAGAACAAGGTGAACATTTTCTTGGCCCTAAAATGCAATTTTGAAAAATGTGCAATTTTTTCTAATTCAAATAAAATAGCAATAAACTCCGGATAAAATCAAATATTTGATTTTAATCTTTTTCCTCCAATATTTCATTTATTTTGGAGAAGTCATATTATCTCCTCTCATGTATTTTAATATGAAATATTTTCGGAGAGAAAAATAATTAAAACCAAAAATCCTCGTTTCAATATTTGATAAAACTCAAATATGAAAACAGGGAAATCCCCAACTCTCTCCAAGGGTCCCTGAGTTGCTTAGGATTTCGAGGATCGCAAAACGAAATGCAATAAAATATGATATGCACGAATGATCTATGTATAACATTCCAAATTGAAATTTTGGGATGTTACAAACCTACCCCCTTAAGATGAATCTCGCCCTCGAGATTCGCGTTGGCTAGAGAACAGGTGTGGGTGGTCTTTGCAAAGATCATCCTCTCGTTCCCAGGTGGCTTCATCCTCGGTATGGTGGCTCCACTGAACTTTGCAAAACTTGATAACCTTGCTGCGGGTGACTCGGCTGGCAAATTCGAGAATTCTGACTGGCTTCTCCTCATAGGTCAAATCACTGTCCAACTGAATCGCCTCCAAGGGCACTGCATCTCTTAACGGTGTATCGGCCATCTCAGCATGACACTTCTTCAGCTGTGAAAAATGAAATACATCATGAACTCCTGACAGTCCTTCAAGTAACTCCAGTTTGTAGGCAACTTCTCCCATGAGTTCCAAAATTCGATACGGCCCTACAAATCTCGGGGCTAACTTTCCCTTAACTCCAAAATGTTTCACTCCTCGCAAGGGTGACACTAGCAGATATGCTCTATCTCCAATTTCATAGGTTATTTCCTTGCATTTCGAATCTGCACAACTCTTCTGCCTGGACTGAGCTATCTTCAGTCTATCTCTGATCAACTTAACTTCCTCTTCAGACTCCTTGATCAGATCTGGTCCAAACAATTGTCGGTCTCCGACTTCATCCCACATCAACGGTGTTCTGCACCTTCGTCCGTACATGGCTTTGAACGGTGCCATCTCAAACTGGCTTGGTAGCTGTTGTTATATGAGAACTACGCGTAGGGCAAATTGTCATCCCAACTAGATCCATAATCTAGCGCACAGGCCGTCAACATATCCTCCAGAATCTGGTTGACTCTCTCGGTCTGTCCGTCCGTCTGCGGGTGAAAAGCTGTACTGAATTCCAGCATTGTTCCCAAAGTTTGGTGCAACTGATGCCAAAACTTTGAAGTAAACTGTGTCCCTCTATCTGATACGATGGTCCTCAGAACTCCATGCAGACATACGATCCTGGTCATATATATCTTGGCCAACTTCACACTTGTATAGGTGGTTTTCACTGGGATAAAGTGAGCTACTTTGGTCAAGCGATCAACTACTACCCATATAGAATCGTATCCTGATTTTGTCCTGGGTAATCCGGTGATAAAATCCATGCCAAGTTTATCCCACTTCCATTCGGGTATCAGCATAGGTTGTAACAATCCTGCTAGCTTTTGATGCTCAGCCTTCACTCTCTGACATACATCACATACAGCTACATACTCGGCAATATCCTTCTTCATACCAGTCCACCAGAAACATTCCTTCAAATCCAAATACATCTTGGTGTTTCCGGGGTGTATCGAGTATGGTGAGTCATGAGCCTCCTGAAGTATTAACTTCCTGATCTCTGTGTTATTGGGCACATAAACACGATCCTCAAACCATAAGGTGTCGTTCTCATCCTCACGAAAACCTTTGGCTTTTCCTTCGCTCATTCTCTCTTTTATCTCGGCAATCTCTTTGTCCTCCTTCTGAGCTTCTCAAATCTTTCCTAACAATGTAGACCGAACCTCCATGGTTGCAACAAAACCTCTAGGAACAATCTCCAATCGAAGTTCCCTGAGATCCTCTGCTAACTCCTTCGGCAATCCCGTGCTCACTAGGGTATTAGCATAACTCTTCTGACTCAAAGCGTCGGCTACGACATTGGCCTTGCCTGGATGATAGTGAAGCTTCATGTCATAATCCTTTATAAGCTCCAACCATCTCCTCTGCCTAAGGTTCAGCTCCTTCTGTGTGAAAATGTACTTCAAACTCTTATGATCCGTGTACACATCACAACGATTCCCAATAAGGTAATGCCTCCAGGTCTTCAACGCATGCACTATGGCAGCCAACTCCAAATCATGCGTGGCATAATTCAACTCGTGTGGTTTCAATTGTCGCGAGGCATACGAAACAACTCTTCCGTCCTGCATAAGCACACTTCCAAGTCCTAAGCGAGAGGCATTGCAATACACTTGGAACTCCTTACGTATATCCGGAAGAATCAACACTGGGGCTGTAGTCAAACGTTTCTTTAACTCCTGAAAACTTGCTTCACATTCTTCCGTCCATTTAAATTTGGTATCCTTCTTCAATAACTCTGTCATTGGCTTCGCAATTTTGGAAAAAATCTCAATGAATCTCCGATAGTATCCTGCGAGTCCAAGAAAACTGCGGATCTCGCTAACTGAAGTGGGTGCCAACCATTCAGTGACTGACTGAACCTTGGTAGGATCTACTACTACACCTTCTCCTGATATAACATGTCCAAGGAATCCTACTTCCTTCAGCCAAAACTCGCATTTGCTGAACTTGGCATACAACTGATGTTCCCTGAGTTTCTCGAGAACTAAGCGCAAATGCTCTTCGTGCTCCTCCTCGTTCTTCGAGTATACCATTATATCATCAATGAAGACCACAACAAACTTATCCAAATATGCCATGAATACTTTGTTCATCATGCTCATGAAGTAGGCAGGGGCGTTAGTCAGTCCAAACGACATGACCGTATATTCATACAACCCGTACCGTGTGGTGAATGATATCTTTGGTATGTCCTTCTCTCGGATCTTCAGCTGGTGATATCCAGATCGCAGGTCGATCTTTGAAAACACCTTAGCTCCTTGCAGCTGGTCGAACAAATCATTGATCATCGGCAGTGGGTATTTGTTCTTGATCGTCACCTCATTTAACACACGATAATCAAAAACCATTCTTAGAGACTTATCCTTCTTCTCGACCAAAAGCACTGGGGCTCCCCATGGTGATGAGCTCCGTCGAATGTAACCTTTCTCCAATAACTCTTTGATCTGTTTCTTAATCTCCTCCAGATCATTTGTGGGCATCCGATATGGTTGCTTCGATATAGGCCCGGTGCCTGGCAATAGCTCTATCAAAAACTCGATGTCTCGATCCGGTGGCATTCCTGGTAACTCTTCTGGTAAAACATCCGGGTAATCCTTCACTACAAGCACTTCCTCCTGAACAACTCCCGTGAGGGTATTCACTTGTACTTCTTGGCGCATGCCTAGATACATACTTGATCCTTTTTCCCTCAGGGGGGGTGAGACAAATTGAGTTACTAACACAGTCAATGCTTCCTCCATACTTTGACATGCAGTCCATGCCTAATATCACATCCAATCCTTGTGACTCCAAGATTATTAGGTCGGACGGAAAAACATGGCTACCAATGGTTAGGGGTATCTGGTCGCACCATCGACTAGCCATATACTCTGCTCCAGGTGAACTCACTAACAGATGGGTCCTAAGGGTTTGGGTTGGTAGTTTAAACTTATCCACGAATTCCCTTGATATGTATGAATGCGATGCACCAGTATAAAAAAGAACAAGGGTAGTAAAAGACTTAACCAAAAACTTACCAATAACCGCGTCTGGCTGTTCTTCAACCTCCTCCACATTGACGTGGTTCACTTGTCCTTTGTTGAATGGATTGGGCTTCTTTCCAGCGCTCCCATTGCCGTTTCCATTCTTCGCTTTAGGGCACTCCGTGGCATAGTGTCCAGTCTTCCTGCACTTGAAACAAGTAACGTGGCTTAGGTCTCTCTTCGCGGGTGTGGCTGGATTGGAACGGTTCTGATTGTTGCTTGCTCCATTCCCATTCCCATTCCTTGGGCCAGTATGATTATGGTTACTTCCTCCATTGTGGGTGTGGCCTCCATGGTTATGAACAAGTCCTCCCGAGTTTGGGGTTAGGCGAGGCTTCTGTTGAGCTCCTGAATTATACCTTCCTTGTCCATACTTCCTCTTACTGCTCTCAATTTGCTGTTGCTTCCCTTCAATCATAAGAGCCTTATCTACCAACTCCTGGTAGTTGTTGAATGTTGCCACCATCAACTGCATGCTCATCTCATCATTCAGCCCTTCCATAAACTTCTCCTGCTTTGCGGCATCTGTGGCCACATCATCAGGGGCATAGCGAGATAACTTGCTAAACTCATCCGCGTACTGAGCCACAGTACGGTTCCCCTGGCGTAAGTTGCGAAACTCACGCTTCTTCATACTCATAGCTCCAGTTGAGACATGGGCTGTATGGAAGGCTTGCTGAAACTGATCCCATGTAACAGTGGCTATAGGGTAGGTGACTATGTAATTCTCCCACCATGAGGCTGCTGGTCCATCCAACTGATGTGCGGCAAAACGCACCTTCTCAGCATCGGTACATCCTGCAGTGATTAACTCCCTTCCAATCCTACGGAGCCAATCATCTGCTACTATGGGCTCGGTGCTACTAGAAAACACCGGCGGCTGCAACCTCAGGAAACGGGCTAAGTTGTCAACTGGTGGCGGTGGCGGTGGATTGTTGTTGTTGTTATTGTTGTTGCCTTGGTTCTGAACTAACAACTGCATCAGGGTGTTCTACTGCTGGATTAACTGAGTGAGCTCCGGTGGAAAGGTAAATCCGGGGTCATGTCTCAGAGGCATCTGATGGGTTTAGAGGGGAGAGACTAGAATAGAATGAGGTCTAATGAGAAAAACACTACCCATATGCACATGAGACAAACACAAACATTTCACTCAATCAATCAAGCAAAGGCATACAATCGATCTAACTATCGTGACAAAAGTGCTCGGACTATACTATTTACATGGTGGAATACTACTACTGATGTGGTGGTCTACTAAAAATATTCTTCGGTTGAAGACTCCATAATGTCTGCTCCAGCTCATCTTCATATTCATCATCGCTATTGTCGGGGTCCGAGTCGGTGTCGTTGATGATAATGTAGTCCTCTGGGCGAATCTCCTTGGGTTCTTCGTCTTCTCCTCCTGGTGCGGGGTCTCCCAGAAATACTCCTAGCTTCCTTTCTAGATCGTCATTCTTCTCCACTAGTATGACGATTTCCTCCTCATAATCTTCACGAGTAGCCTTGAGTTCTTCCTCCAGTTCCATGATCCTAGTCATTGCCTTCTTCAGGTCTATCATTCCTGCGCACATCTGGTTCTCCTGGCGACGAATGTGTTGGTTTAAATCCTGGATGAAAGCTGCATTTGATCTATCCTTCCTGGTGCTGATCATCTCCCATTGCTCATCTCGGTGCCAACAAATCTAATAGATAGTGTCTTTAAGCTCCTTATGATAAACTTCTCCAATGCGTCCCATGGTGATGTGAGCTGCCATACTCTTTCCTAGACTCCAGGTTGGTGCATCGAAGGAAAACTCTACGGGCTTAGTGACTGGCGTGAATGTCCTTCCTGGAACTTGAACTTGAATCATCCATCGCTCCTCTTCTGGTAATGTGGCGTTGTAAGTCCCGGTGAAGCTTGGTATTCCAATGTTCAGGTACCTAGTGACTTCCTTCAAGTGTCGTCCAAAAGGTCTTCTTCATCAGGTTGTGCAAACTTGTTCCTTGCGTCCGCCATCCTAAAGAGTAGAAAATGGAGAGGAGTCAGAAATGAGAAGAGAATAGTGATCTAGGGCTTTAGCTTAGTGGTCATGTCCTACACTCAGCGTGTTTTCTGATACCATCTTGTAGCGACCCGACCTCAAACGGCCAAGTCTCTGTGCTTCAGTGTCATCCCTGGATCGGTAATGCTGACACACAGTACTCGAGGATTTATAACAGAGTAGCAATCACACACTTATTACATTGAATGTCTCAAAAGAGAACTTATTACAATAAATATGGCTTAAGGCCATCTAATACGATAACAGCAGAAGGCTTGGAAGATAAAGTGAGTCCATCAACTCCAACGGCATAGCTGAGCTGCACGGCAATGACCTAAAGAACCTTACTCCTCATCTGAAAAGTCTGCAACATAATACGTTGCAGCCCGAAAATTGGTCAGCACATGGAATATGCTGGCAAGATAACACAGTAGAGCAAGAACATAATAATGCTATCACTACATGCATATTTGGCTGGTGGAAAGCTCTATGGTTATAGTTTTTGCGAAAAGCCAATTTTTCCCTACAACAAAGGAATAGATTTTATTTAACTATCATGGTAGTTGAAACATCATTGAGAAGGTTCCTCCAACTCAATCCCAATTAAAGTAATTAACAACCCAACAATATTAGTTTAGAGTGATGAGATACTTATGATACTCCAAGTACTAGATACTCAAGATGTCCATAAATGGGGACACGGCTAACCATGATTAGTTTATACACTCTGCAGAGGTTTGCGCACTTTTCCCCACAAGACCCGATCTCCTCCGTTGGATTTCTCGCACTACAGGGTGTTTTAGAAACGGATGACCGAGACACAGTCTTTCAGAAGCATTAACTCCTTATTCCGGGCAGACCATACCAACCTACATCCCACTACCTGCTGATCCACCTCTTCGGAAGCTTCACGCAACTTACTCAACTATGCTAGAGCCCATAATAGCTTGTGGCTGCACACGGAAGTTTCTAGCATGAAAATATCTCAGTTCCCTTTGAGCCTGGGTGGCAGACCATAGGATTATCGCACGGGTTCTCCGGGATATCCTAGGACAACACTGGATTCCCCAGGTGCCCAACAACCAATCCACCCAGATGTGTATTCAAGTTGCCACCTTAAGTTGAACCCTTAATTAACAATCTCACATCTTTCATGGATTTCACTCACCCAACCACGTCTACGAGCATAGCATAGCAATATAAGCAATACGTAGAAGTAACCCCAAGGGTTTGAATATACCATGGCAATAGGTTCTACCTCATCAACTACTTCCCAACCCACATGTTAATCACATCCTAACCATGCAATGTTTGAGGATTGGAACTAATGCATAAAAACTGGGTGATAAAGGGGTATGATCAAAGTGTTACTTGCCTTGCTGATGATCCGCAAAACCTAGGGATTCGTAGTAGCACGCTTCGCACTCCGGGTGTTCTATCGCAAACAAACAATAGCATACATAAGAAATCAAGCAAATAAACACGGGTAAAACTCAAACAAGAAGATCTAACCAGAAAGCTCATCTTAAGAACTTCGGTTTGCGAAAAGAATCAAATCAAACGGAGCAACGAAACTCAAACTGCGAAAGAAACAAGATCCATTTACTAATCTGGACTAATGTCAAATTTTACAGTAGCAAAAGCTTGTTCAAGTTAGTTAAACGGAAAGAGGGTCTCGATATGAAGATCTAGGCGCTTGAATCGCCTAATTCCGACAAACGAGCGAAAAGATAAACTAAAACGAAAATCGGATCAGAAATCGCGATTGAAAATAATCACGGAAAATCTGTGAAAAAGAAAACTGACGAACATGCTAACGAACGAACGTTCGTTGTCTGTTACTAACGAATAAACTCCGTTCGTTAAAACGAACATACGGACGAACTTCCACAAAGTAACTAAACCGCGAAAAACCGGTGAACCGATCTATCCAAAAAAACTAGGGTTTCTAGAAAAAAACAAACCGGGTTTTAAAAAAAATGAACGGTACTACCTTCGGCGAAGTCCGGCATGGCGGGGCTACTCCGGTGGGCGGAGGGGCAGTGCGGGGCAGCAGCGGTGCGGGCAAAGGGCGGCGGCGGCGGCTCCGGTGAGGGGCGGCGGTGGGGCGGCGCGGCAGCGGGCGACGGTGGCGCGGCGGCGGGGTTGGCGGCTTGCAGCGGCGGGGTGGTGCGGGCTCCAAGGGCGACGGGGCGGCGGCTTTTAAGGAGGGGGCGGGGCGGCTCGGCTTGGAGGAGGGGGCACAGCGCGGGAGTCCTGGCCGGACTCCGCTTCACGGCGGCGGCACGGTCTCGGTCTCGCGAGCGGAGACGAGGCGCGAGCGGCTGGGCCGGCTCGGCTGGGCTCCGGCCCAATCGGGCGCTAAAACTTAAAAAAAATCCGCCGAAACTAAATAAAATCCTAGAAAATAAAATAAAATTCTAAAAATGCCAAAACAAATTTTCACCATCTAAAAAAATATATTTAGAACAAGGTGAACATTTTCTTGGCCCTAAAATGCAATTTTGAAAAACATGCAATTTTTTTCTAATTGAAATAAAATAGCAATAAACTCTGGATAAAATCAAATATTTGATTTTAATCTTTTTCCTCCAATATTTCATTTATTTTGGAGAAGTCATATTATCTACTCTCATGTATTTTAATATGAAATATTTTCGGAGAGAAAAATAATTAAAACCAAAAATCCTTGTTTCAATATTTGATAAAACTCAAATATGAAAACAGGGAAATCCCCAACTCTCTCCGAGGGTCCTTGAGTTTCTTAGGATTTCGAGGATCGCAAAACAAAATGCAATAAAATATGATATGCATGAATGATGTATGTATAATATTCCAAATTGAAAATTTGGTATGTTACACTTGGCCCCTCCGGTACGTTCCCCATTCACACCTGCACAAGCTCCTCCGCGTCTATGCAATGGCACCGCCTATCGCGGTCATAAACACTTAGCTCGACGCCTGCCGCCGCCGCCAGGCTGCTGGCAAAGCCCACCGCATTTCGCCACTTCCGCTTGCCGCCGCCTATCGCCATCGACCTTCTCGACACTGCTCGCGGTCGACCCAGCTCCGCTCGGTTGGGGAATCTGCCGTACTGAGGGTTCTTTCTCATGGACGACAAGGTAACTAATTTAACGAGATATTATCTCATCTCTTATCCCAGTTCATCTGCCTCCTTTAATCACCTGGTGGAAATCACCGTGAATTCATTTTTATTCGAGCTGATTTGAGGGTTTTCTTTCATTCATAGAATGTACAGTGCGCTAACACTTCAGGACTTGGCGACCGCCACCAGAGATTCCATCTCATCGTACCAGATAACTCGAGGAAGCGCGCGGTATGTTCAATCTCACCCTAAATCGGTTGGCATGGCCTACTTTCCTGAACATATTCTAAATATTGCTACATTTGGACAAAAGGTGCCACATGCACCATATACGTCAAAGGGGATTTTCCCCCTCTTCCTTCTATATTAGGCAAATTAATGATGTATTGTTCTTTCGATTACTCTCATATTTCCATGACATCATGTTTACCCTATCTGTTTAATTATAGACTTTTGACCTTCGATGTCAACTGTTGTATAGTTCTTTCAATTTGGGCCCATATTTGCCTGTTACCATAGTTTCTTCAACAATCCTACCATTTTCTGCAGGACATCCCTCGCTATGCAACAGATTATGTAGTGCGCAATTTTTCCCTTTACATACATCAAGGCTCCACGAATGTCATACTGCACACAAACCATGGATTTACAATCGTTGCTACTGTAAGACTTGATGAACGTGGTGACTCCTATTTTGGCACTGGCTTTTGGAATGAAATTGCAAAGTTTTATGTACTGAAAGCTGGCACTAAAATTGCATTGCACATAGGGGCCTGGTCATGAGATATATGCTAACTTCCCTGACAAAATCATCCGTCCAGAATTTGTTCGAAGTAAGTTTTCTTTTCAACTATCTGCATATGTTGACTTACCCAACAATGTCAAATGAATTGTGTCGTATTTAAGCAACCAATTGTTATTCCTTTTTCTTACTATATCCCTACCTAATAATTTCTAGTTAGCAATACACTTTTCTATTGCCCTGTTTTAACTAAATATTCCTTGCACTCCCATTTCTATCATAAAGGGCCACTGACAAGGAGACTCCGAAGGTGGAGAACGGGGCTACCAACAAGCGGAGGTGGGGCGAGATAGAAACGCAAGCGACTCCAACAGGCCTAGACTTAATCAGCAGCCTCCCTGATGATATGTTCAGAGTAATCATCTCCCTCCTCCCAATCAAATATGGGGCACGGGCAATCCTCCTTTCCCGGCGGTGGCGCCCCCTATGGAACGCCAGCCCTCTCGACCTCATCGACACCCACGGGCTCTGCCATTGCTATCGAAAAAGCTTGGATGCGTTCTCCAAGATCCTTGGCAGTCACCTTGGCCCAACCAAAGGCCTTAGAATGGGCAAGTTCCATTCCAACGACAAGGACCGAGCCAAGCTTGATGACTGGTTCTGATCCCCCGCCCTAGATCAGCTCGAGAAGCTCACTTTTGATGATGGGCATATGCGGTCGTTGCCAACGTCTGCACTCCGCCTCGCGCCCACGCTGCACATTGCCAAGTTCAGGAACTGCCATTTCCCGCCCCTTAATGACATGCCCACTCTTATTCTACCACGACTAAAGCACCTCGAGCTCATCGCCGTCTGCCTCTCAATGGGTGACATGAAGCGCCGCTCCGTGGTTGTACTGCACTCGAGTGCCTTCGTCTTCAGGCGATCAATGGGTTGAGTACCTTCCACATCACCTCCATGACTCTCCGGACTATTTATGTGTGTTGCTGGTGCGGCAGGAAGACATCACAAAAGGTGGACCATGGTATGGTCATCCAGGACACACTTGCACTTGAGAGATTAGTTGTAGTTGATCAAGAAGGTCCAACAAGAATCAATGTCATTTCTGCACCGAAATTGACAGTGGTGGGCTACTCGTCTGACAAATACTCCGAGCTTGTTATTGGATCCACACCCGTTCAGGTACAACAACCGCCTTCTACCTCTCCTTCTACAAATTAACATTAATTATAATTTTGAAGATGTTTGTTCGTCTGTCATTCAGAAAATGATTCCAACAAGCTTGACCCCGAAACTTCACATAGTGAAGGTCTTGGCACTAGAATCTATTGGGCCCGACCTGGAGCAAGTTGTCAGTTTCCTGAGATGCTTTCCGTGCCTGGAGAAGCTATATATCGAGGTGATGTTCCTTTCCTGTTAAATGTTAACCATAAGGCAGTTCAATTTGTGACACCTTTTTCCAAGTTTACAATGACAATGTACTACAATTTCTGAAGGTTCTTTTGGAGGATTTCAGTACATACATGCCCCCTCATATTGGTTGCTTGATCCATATGGTTACATTTAATAAGCATTTCTCCGTTGGATGGATTCATCTGTACTAGTTTTCTTAGGGAACTTTTCATCCACTCTAACCTCTTGTGAAGAAGGCTAATTTTTCTAGAATGTAATCAAATTCCCATGTTAATCATGTCAGATCGAAGATGGCATGTTAGTGCATTTTACAAATCCTAGAAACCAAATAGCTAGGCCTGTAGTAATGTTCAAAACTACATGTAGGCACTAACACGTTTTCTTCTTTTGGAGATAAGATTAGGCCCAGTGGTGGATAATGTGATACAATATAACAATCACGTCGAATGCCTACATATGCATCTCTTAGAAATTACTTTGAACTCCTACCAAGGGAACTTAACGGAGATTATATTGTCCAGGTTCTTTGTTTTCAGAGCAAGGGTGCTGAAGGAAATGAGGTTTGCCCTACATTTATTTAGCAAAAATGAATGGTCTATTGATTAGCGCTGGCGCCTGTAACAGAATGGAGTAGGCTCCAAAAATGCTAAATTTCATTTTGAAACTTCAGATGACAGAGTAATCGGAAGTCATCGGGTCAACCCAATACATGACGTCTCAGTGGCTGACCCCTTTGCAAAAATTGTGAGGTTTCGAAGCCAGACTTAGAAGCGGTGATATTGGTTTGAACCTCTCTGATATCCATGTTCAGGGCATCAACGCGGAGCATTTGCAGCTGATGAGCTGAATTTCATTTCTAATATCAGTTTGAACCTTGTAATCTTCGAATTTGAGCCATATAACTCTGGAATTTGAACCTTGTAACATTTCGAGCTTTTGTGGTACAATCGTTGAAATGGCATCGTATGAGACTCGTATATTGCTAGCACTATTTTGACCTTAATATGCAATGGTCTTAGACTTTATTAACCATTATGAAATCAGTTTACCTTGTCGATCTCACAGCACACGGTCTGTATAGCTAACTCGACTGTGATCTTCGACAATATTGCACATAGTTGGTTTCTTCCACTGTGTGCACTATAGAGCTCAGAATTAATTATCACACTCGAGTGTCCATCATCACCCTTCTGTGTAACTTTGACCTCATCACCCAAGGGTAAACTTATGACCGAAGTCATTCCACACACTTCATTTTTACAAAGATTTTTGCCAATAAATTCCCACGATTTGTCCCTCTTCTAGCCGACGCGTGGGCCAAACTAGTCGGGAGGGAAGCTTGCGTGGTAAACAGCACGGTAGCGCGGGAATAGGTTCTTTGAGTCCATGCCTGGGGTGCGGTGTTGTCAAGCATGCACTAGATTCTGGGATCCTCCGCTATGAACATTGTGACAAGACGTGACGATTATAGGCCGGCCGGCCCCCATTTATTACAACGGCCATTTATCCTACCCTTGTGTCTCTTCAGCCTTTTGATCATGCCCCACCATTGCAAGAAGCACACCCACCACGATAAATTCTTAGAGGGTATCCTGCGCGGCTCCAATGGCACTCCGAGCGGCTGCCGACGACGAGCAGCAGTTCACCATGCGTGCCGTGGTGGACACCCACAGAAGGTTCATGGACCTCTCGGTGGTGTACACCAATGACCCGGTCTGGGCAGAGCACTCCATCCACATCATGGAGCTGTTGCTTTCCTAGGAGAAGTACAAGGTGGTAGGGTTCGACCTCGAGCACACCCGCGCTCGTGCCGGGTCTTGTCGCAAGGTCGAAGTCGCCCAGATGTGTGTGCGCCACCACGTCCTCATCTACCACTACTGCCTGGCCACAAGGCCTTGCGAGCGTTTCGCCAGTTTTGTCAACAGCCCCCACTACATGTTTGCTATGGTGGACATCACCAACGATGTAAAGGCGCTCGAGAATTCGGGCATCGCCTGCCAGAATCTTGTCGACATCCAGGGCCAATACAAGATCAGGGGCAGCAAGGAGCATGAGACAGACTCACTATTTCACCTCGCCGAGGCCATCATCGACCCCTACTACAAAGACATGAAGGATTCTTGCAACAAGGACAAGCATGCCTGGCACTCGGCCTGGATGGAGAAACTTGACAAAGCTCATGTCATGTACGCGGCCAAGGAGGCGTACACGAGCTACGACATGTACAGGAGGATCATTGACATGAGGAAGTCCCTCCTTCCCTAAAACGGCCAGGGATCCAGCCGGAAGCAGAGCAATGGCAAGCGTCGTCGCAACAATAAGTAGATGATTAGATCCTCGTTTCTCCTACTTTAGTATGCATGTAATTGCTTTCTTTCATGTGTGGAAAGGTTATGTGTGTAGTCACTTGTGTAATTGTATGCTTAATTTGGTTATGCAATGCTGTCTTTTTAAGTATATATGTTGATGCTGTAGACGGAGCGTAGATGTTGTGCGGACAAAGAAAATCACATCGCACATGGACTAAACAATGGAACCCGCCGGTGATGTTTTCATCAGTCACTCACAATTGTATACCAGCAATCGTTTGCTCACAACACACACACGACTTGTTAGCAGTAATCATTTGTGTTGTTATCGGTCTTCGCACACGTCTCCGATTACAGACCTGTTTGCCTCGTATCACACACATCTTGTTCATTTGAACCATTGCTATTCTCATGTCTCAACGCAAATAGTTCATCCGAGTGAACCGCATGCCGTATATCGCACACACCTTTGATCTGGCTCACCATTTCTTTTGTGTTGCCTAATCACAAGCAGTTCATCCGAGTGAATCGTATGATGTGTATCGCACACGCCTTCATCTGGCTTCCCATTTCTTTTGTTCCTCCTCATTGCAAATAGTTCATTGAACTGAACCATATGCCCTTCATCGCACATGCAAATAAAACCTGAACCGTTCTTGATGCATCTGTCATCGCAAACATTTTATACATTTCTGACGGTTTTCATACAACACCGTTTGCGATTATTGCATCGCACACCGTTTCTCGAAGGGTCTCTGATCGTAGTGTCGCATTAGCAGCATCCTGCAATAGTGTTATGACCTTTTCTCAGAGCGACGACAGCAGAAAAAGCAAATAAATTACAACATCCTGACGAAGAATAAACCTAGACTATACAACAAAGAAATTATAACATATTACATCCCCTGGGCATCAAAGTTCACCGCCAGTGATAATAAAGGGCAACCAAACATCGGACTACATAAACTGGGTAGGTTGCCACCAGTGGAAGTTAACGGGCCGACAAAATAATAGACAGAACCGACATCACTTCAACACAGTTCAAGAAAGGTTAGCCCGGCCCAAGAGCTGCAGCGCAAGCAGCTTAGCAACCTGATGACACTGCGCTTCTTTGGCACTCATATCCACCAACTTAAGCTGCATAGCATCAATAAACATCCTGTACATATGGTTAATCTTTCATAGAGATTGGAGTTCCAGTCGGATTTGAGCGGAATCCTGTATTTCTGCTTGAATTTCAGACTAAAGAAGTCGAACATATTCAGGCGGTGACTTCATCGAGCTTGTGTCACTGAGTAAGTTTGACACTACATCAAGATGTGTATTTGTGCTTGTATCCCTAACCTCAAGATGTGTTGCCTTCTCCTCTGGAATATGTGTTAGAGGGACAAACAATGGGTTCGTCTCACTATCAGTGTGGCAGTTCTTCCTAGCAGCAATGCTGTCACCCTGAAAGAGAAACAAGTAGGTAGATAATAGGTTTTGCACGTATAAGCATCAGCGTTGTCAATTCATCTCATTTCTTTGTCAGAAATAAAGAGACATAATTTAAAATAGCATTAACATAATAGGCATTTTTCATAGTTAAGACGGCAGGAAATGGCATTATGCAGGAGCAGCCAGCTTCACCAGACCACTGGATTACAGATCAAGAACACAAGCATAGATGTAGTTCTAAACAACATATAAGCATGAATGGTGAGTGTACTATCAAGTTATACCATTTCAGATTGGTAAATAAAGAGACACGGTTTAAATAACATTAATATAATATGGCATTGTTCATAGTTGAGACATAGAGGATATGCCATTGTGCTGTTGTTGGTAGTTTCACCACACCACTGGATTACAGATCAAGAACACAAGCATACACATAGTGCTAAAGAAGATAACTTGCCATGTTTAGTTTAATTTACATGGTACGAATAAGGAACTAGGTTGTACAACTAAAGACTGAAATTAAGAAGGACAAACTTACATTAGTAGTGAAGACATGCTCTATAAAGGCCTTGTCGATATTGATGGGGGGGGGGGGGGGGGCAATTCAAGAATTTTACTGCACACTCTTCTTCAAGAGTATTGCCTTTATTCTACATTTTGTTAAGAGTAAATATAGATGTGAAAATATAGGAACAAATTGTGATTATTTAACTTAAGATGCAGAGTACAAATATAAATACAACATACAGACAGAAGGCACTGACAAGAGCAATGCGGAGCTAAACTTCTTTAGTAAGATTGGTTTTATTCAATATTTTGGCAAGAGTAAATGTAGATCTGATGTGTAGAAAAATGGAGGACAAGGGAAAATAAGCTGCAATGTACATGAAGAACTAGCTGACAAATATAAGTACAGTGATGAAGGACAATAGATACTTATAAGAACAATGCAGAACTAAATTTCTTCATAAGCATTGGGTTTATTCTACATTAATTTAAGCATTAATATAGATCTGATAATTTGGAGAGAACAGTGGTAAGAAAGCTATAATGCACAATGATGTCACGTAATCCACCAGGTATGAATGTAAGGACAATGATAGGACAATAGGTACTCACAGAGCAAAGCAGTGACCAGCATAGTTGCGACATCGTAGGTTTTGCGGCACTGGTTATATCGCCAATTTACGTCGGGTGCTATGTGATTTCTCCAGTAGCATCACCTTTTTCAAGGACTTTTCTTGTACTCCTTCAGGTTCCGCAATCACCCTCTTCCTTTTGGATGTCTGAAATAGAAGAACAACATTTAAATGGAAAACACATGGTATGACGACAAATGGAATAGGTGTTGATAATGGATGGGCATGGCATCTTCACATATATCATGAGTAAACTAAGCATATGGCGGTGCAACAAAGCAAAAGAAATGCAAGGCACCTTATGCAAGATATGTGCAACCAATAAAACCTTTCCAAATTAGAACAAGCACCTTATTGGGTGAACAGGATAGGCCATCAGCCTTTGACTCCTTGAGCTCAGAATAGTCATGAGGATCATATTCTGAATATGAATCTATAGGTCGGGAGCATGTGGGTTTCATTGCACCCACAATGGACCTCAATCCCTTGATGCCAAGTTTTTTACCCATTGAACTATTCTGCAATATTCATCTAATGTGCGCATTCTTATATTCATTGTGATTACGTAGAATATCTGTAAAGCATGAAAACAAAATAGTAGTGAGATTATGTATGTAATGCAGAGGATATTGTAATATAATAGAGGCTCCATGTAAACCCTTGTGTGCTATCACTGGATTCTAATGAGAGAGCCCATTTGTGCTGTAATATTGTGAGTAGATTAATATAATCTGGCACAACTACACAAAAACTAGGCTCCCTGTTGGGAGCCCTAGATGTAAGGATAGTTGGCAGATGATAGGTTCATAATATACCGTATAGAAAGTTTATTGCCAAACCATGATAACGAGAGCGCAGAGCCAGTAGGCAGATCATCGTGTAGATAATAGGGGTACACCATAACCACCATAAATAAATCGGGAAAGCAGAACTAGCTGGAAAACACAGGGTTTTGCCGCTACTAATATGCAGCCTATCGATCACCTACAGGCCAGCTCTATTCATCTGAATGCACACAACTATTACCATCAGTAAAGTCTACCAAAGACCGCACGACTCCCACCATTTCCGGGGTATTATGGCAGACCAACTCAAAGTGCGAAATCATTTAGCAGAACCGGCCCAATAGAGTTGTCGACTGTAGATGTCCCTACTCCCCTTCCTGACAAGGAACATACTGTGCTTACTAAAGAAGAACAGAAGAGGAACATGTTAAAGAATAGAAGGGGAAGCATATTATTGAGATTCCCCTTCTTTCTATACAATGTTGGTTGCCCACCCATGATGAATCAGAGCGCACAAAGAAATGCAATTCCATGATGTCTCTCTATATGTGGCCACATGCATTTGGAAACTCAATTGGGAGCATTAGCTAACCAATTAAATATGTGTCTGTTAGCTAATGTTAGTATCATATCACATTCGTATTGGAAGAACCTTAGGACGTATGATTGGTGTGTTATTTAGCTTTAAAGGGTGGACAGCTGCTGGTAGGACACAAAGCACCTACACAGATTGTAGTGTAGATATAATGGGAAAACCCTAAGCATCAGGAGTAAAATCAGGAAAGTGGAACTTGCTGGAATATATGTGCTAGTATTGCCGGTACGGCTAGAAAGGCTTCGCATACCAGCTCCCTACAACTGAAGGCGCAGTACTGTTACTATCAGTCTAACTCTCAAAGGCGACACATATGATCGAATATGAAGAGTTGAAAGCGTCCATGACAATCGATATGAAGACCAACACGAAGAGTTGAAAGCATCCATGACAAATGATGTCTACTACACAACCTTCTTCTTGTAGACGTTGTTGGGCCTCCAAGTGCAAAGGTTTGTAGGACAGTAGAAAATTTCCCTCAAGTGGATGACCTAAGGTTTATCAATCCGTGGGAGGCGTAGGATGAAGATGGTCTCTCTCAAACAACCCTACAACCAAATAGCAAAGAGCCTCTTGTGTCCCCAACACACCCAATACAATGGTAAATTGTATAGGTGCACTAGTTTGGCGAAGAGATGGTGATACAAGTGCAATATGGATGGTAGATATAGGTTTTTGTAATCTAAAAATATAAAAACAGCAAGGTAACTAATGATAAAAGTGAGTGAAAACGGTATTGCAATGTGTTGAAACAAGGCCTAGGGTTCATACTTTCACTAGTGCAAGTTCTCTCAACAATAATAACATAACTGGATCATATAACTATCCCTCAACATGCAACAAAGAGTCACTCCAAAGTCTCTAATAGCGGAGAACAAACGAAGAGATTATGGTAGGGTACGGAACCACCTCAAAGTTATCCTTTGTGATCGATCTATTCAAGAGTCCGTAGTAAAATAACATGAAGCTATTCTTTCCGTTCGATCTATCCTAGAGTTCGTACTAGAATAACACCTTAAGACACAAATCAACCAAAACCCTAATGTCACCTAGATACTCCAATGTCACCTCAAGTATCCGTGGGTATGATTATACGATATGCATCACACAATCTCAGATTCATCTATTCAACCAACACAAAGAACTTCAAAGAGTGCCCCAAAGTTTCTACCGGAGAGTCAAGACGAAAACGTGTGCCAACCCCTATGTATATGTTCACGAGGTCACGGAACTCGCAAGTTGATCACCAAAACATACATCAAGTTGATCACGTGATATGCCATTGTCACCACAGATAAGCACATGCAAGACATACATCAAGTGTTCTCAAATCCTTAAAGCCTCAATCCGATAAGATAACTTCAAAGGGAAAACTCAATCCATTATAAGAGAGTAGAGGGGGAGAAACATCATAAGATCCAACTAGAATAGCAAGGCTCGCGATACATCAAGATCGTGCCAAATCAATAACACGGGAGAGAGAGAGAGATCAAACACATAGCTACTCGTACATACCCTCAGCCCCGAGGGCGAACTACTCCCTCCTCCTCATGGAGAGCGCCGAGATGATGAAGATGTTGGGGAACGTAGTAATTTCAAAAAAAATCCTATGCACACACAGGATCATGGTGATGCATAGCAACAAGAAGGGAGAGTGTGTCCACGTACCCTCGTAGACCAAATGCGGAAGCGTTAGCACAGCGTGGTTGATGTAGTCGTACGTCTTCACGATCCGACCGATCCAAGTACCGAACGCACGGCACCTCCGAGTCCTGCACACGTTCAACTCGATGATGTCCTGCGAGCTCTGATCAAGCAAAGCTTCACAGGAGAGTTTCGTCAGCACGACGGTGTGGTGACGGTGATGATGATGCTACTGACGTAGGGCTTCGCCTAAGCACCGCTACGATATGATCGAGGTGGATTATGGTGGAGGGGGGCACCGCACACGGCTAAGAGATCAATGATCAATTGTTGTGTCTATAGGGTGCCCCCCTGCCCCTGTATATAAAGGAGCAAAGGGGAGGAGGCGGCCGGCCAGGGAGAGGCGCGCCAAGGGAGTCCTACTCCCACTAGGAGTAGGACTCCTCCTTTTCCTAGTAGGAGTAGGAGAGGGGGAAGGAAAGGGAGAGGAGGAAAAGGAAAGAGGGGGCCGGCCCCCCTTGCCCTAAACCAATTCGGTTTGGGCATTGGGGGGGCGCGCCCCACACTCCCCTTGCTGCCCTCTATTTCAACTAAGGCCCATATAGGCCCATTAAGCCCCCCGGGGGGTTCCGGTAACCCCCCCGGTACTCTGGTATATGTCTGAAACCTTCCGGAACCTTTCCGGTGTCCGAACATAGTTGTCCAATATATCGATCTTTACGTCTCAATCATTTCGAGACTCCTCGTCATGTCCGTGATCATATTCAGGACTCCGAACTACCTTCGGCACATCAACACACAAAACCTCATAATACCGATCGTCACCGAACTTTAAGCGTGCGGACCGTACGGGTTCGAGAACTATGTAGACATGATCGAGACTCATCTCCGGTCAATAACCAATAGCGGAACCTGGATGCTCATATTGGTTCCTACATATTCGACGAAGATCTTTATCGGTCAAACCGCATAACAACATACGTTATTCCCTTTGTCATCGGTATGTTACTTGCCTGAGATTCGATCGTCGGTATCTCAATACCTAGTTCAATCTCGTTACCGGCAAGTCTCTTTACTCGTTCTGTAATACATCATCTCGCAACTAACTCATTAGTTACAATGCTTGCAAGGCTTATAGTGATGTGCATTACTGAGTGGGCCCAGAGATACCTCTCCGACAATCGGAGTGACAAATCCTAATCTCGAAATACGCCAACTCAACAAGTACCTTCGGAGACACCTGTAGAGCACCTTTATAATCACCCAGCTACACAAAGTGTTCCTCCGGTAAACAGGAGTTGCATAATCTCATAGTCATAGGAACATGTATAAGTCATGAAGAAAGCAATAGCAACATACTAAACGATCAAGTGCTAAGCTAACGGAATGGGTCAAGTCAATCACATCATTCTCCTAATGATGTGATCCTGTTAATCAAATGACAACTCATGTCTATGGCTAGGAAACATAACCATCTTTGATCAACGAGATAGTCAAGTAGAGGCATACTAGTGACACTCTGTTTGTCTATGTATTCACACATGTATCATGTTTCTGGTTAATACAATTCTAGCATGAATAATAAACATTTATCATGATATAAGGAAATAAACAATAACTTTATTATTGCCTCTAGGGCATATTTCCTTCAGTCTCCCACTTGCACTAGAGTCAATAATCTAGTTCACATCGTCATGTGATTTAACACCAATAGTTCACATCTTTATGTGATTAGTTCACATCTCCATGTGACTAACACCCAAAGGGTTTACTAGAGTTAATAATCTAGTTCACATCGCTATGTGATTAACACCCAAAGAGTAATCATGTTTTGCTTGTGAGAGAAATTTAGTCAACGAGTCTGCCACATTCAGAGCCGTATGTATTTTGCAAATTTCTATGTCTACAATGCTCTGCACGTAGCTATTCTAGCTAATTGCTCCCACTTTCAATATGTATCCAGATCGAAACTTAGAGTCATCTAGATCGATGAAAAAAGCTTGCATCGACGTAACTCTTTACGACAAACTCTTTTTATCACCTCCATAACCGAGAAATATTTCCTTAGTCCTCTAAGGATAATTTTGACCACTGTCCAATGATCTAATCCTAGATCACTATTGTAGTCCCTTGCCAGAATCATGCTAAGGTATACAATAGGACTGGTAAATAGCATAGCATACTTTATAGAACCTTTGACTGAGACATAGGGAATGACTTTATATTCTCTTTCTATTTTCTATTGTGGTCGGGTTTTTGAGTCTTTACTCAACTTCACACCTTGCAACATAGGCAAGAACTCCTTTTTTGATTGTTCCATTTCGAACTACTTCAAAATCTTGTCAAGGTATGTACTCATTGAAAAAACTTATCAAGCATCTTGATCTATCTCTATAGATCTTGATGCTCAATGTGTAAGCAGCTTCATCGAGGTATTTCTTTGAAAAACTCTTTTCAAACACTCCTTTATGATTTCCAGAAAATTCTACATTATTTCCGATCAACAATATGTCATTCACATATACTTATCAGAAATGTTGTAGTGCTCCCACTCACTTTCTTGTAAATACAGGCTTCACCATAAGTCTGTATAAAACCATATGCTTTGATCAACTCATCAAAGCGTATATTCCAACTCCAAGATGCTTGCACCAGTCCATAGATGGATCGCTGGAGCTTGCTCACTTTTGTTAGCACCTTTAGAATCGACAAAACCTTCTAGTTGCATCATATACAACTCTTCTTTTAAGAAATCCATGTAGGAATAAAGTTTTGACATCCATTTGCCAAATTTCATAAAATGCGGCAACTGCTAACATGATTCAGACAGACTTTTAAGCATCGATACGAGTGAGAAAATCTCATTATAGTCAACACCTTGAACTTGTCGAATTTTTTTTTTGCGACAATTCGAGCTTTTTAGATAGTAACACTACTATCATCATCCGTCTTCCTCTTGAAGATCCATTTATTCTTAATGACTCACCGATCATCGGGCAAGTCAATCAAAGTCCATACTTTGTTCTCATACATGGATCCCATCTCAGATTTCCTGGTCTCAAACCATTTCGCGGAATCTGGGCTCATCATCGCTTCCTCATAGTTCGTAGGTTCGTCATGGTCAGGTAACATGACATCCAGAACAGGATTACCGTACCACTCTGGTGCGGATCTCACTCTAGTTTACCTACGAGGTTTGGTAGTAACTGGATCTGAAGTTACATGATCATCGTCATCAGCTTCCTCACTAATTGGTGTAGGAGTCACAAGAACAGATTTCTGTGATGAACTACTTTCCAATAAGGGAGCAGGTATAGTTACCTCATCAAGTTCTACTTTCCTTCCACTCACTTCTTTCGAGAGAAACTCCTTCTCTAGAAAGGATCCATTCTTAGCAACGAATGTCTTGCCTTCGGATCTATGATAGAAGGTGTACCCAACTGTCTCCTTTGGGTATCCTATGAAGACACATTTCTCCGATCTGGGTTTGAGCTTATCAGGATGAAACTTTTTCACATAAGCATCGCAACCCCAAACTTTAAGAAACGACAACATTGGTTCCTTTGCCAAACCACAGTTCATATGGCGTCGTCTCAACGGATTTAGATGGTGCCCTATTTAACGTGAATGCAGCAGTCTCTAATGCATAACCCCAAAACGATAGTGGTAAGTCGGTAAGAGACATCATAGATTGCACCATATCTAATATAGTACAGTTACAATGTTCGGACACACCATTATGTTGTGGTGTTCTAGGTGGCGTGAGTTGCGAAACTATTCCGCATTGTTTCAAATGAAGACCAAACTTGTAACTCAAATATTCTCTTCCACAATTAGATCGTAGAAACTTTATTTTCTTGTTACGATGATTTTCCACTTCACTCTGAAATTGTTTGAACTTTTCAGATCTTTCAGATTTATGTTTCATCAAGAAGATATACCCATATCTTACTCAAATCATCTGTGAAGGTCAGAAAATAACGATACCTGCCGCGAGCCTTAACACTCATCGGACTGCATACATCAATATGTATTATTTCCATCAAGTATGTTGCTTGCTCCATTGTTCCGGAGAACGGAGTCTTAGTCATCTTGCCCATGTGGCATGGTTCGCAAGCATCAACCGATTGATAATCAAGTGATTCCAAAAGCCCATCAGCATGTATTTTCTCCATGCGCTTTACACCAATATGACCTAAACGGCAGTGGCACAAATAAGTTGCACTATCATTATTAACTTTGCATCTTTTGGCTTCAATATTATGAATATGTGTGTCACTACGATCGAGATTCAATAAACCATTCACCTTGGGTGTATGACCATTGAAGGTTTTATTCATGCAAACAGAACAACAATTATTCTCTGATTTTAAATGAATAGCCGTATTGCAATAAACATGATCAAATCATATTCATGCAAACACCAAATAACATTTATTCAGGTTCAACACTAATCCCGAAAGTATAGGGAGTGTGCGATGATGATCATATAAATCTTGGAACCACTTCCAACACACATCGTCACTTCACCCTTAACTAGTCTATGTTCATGCTCCAACTCCCGTTTCAAGTTACTACTCTTTAGTGACTGTACCAGCATCAAAACACCGAGGGGTTGCTATGAACACTAGTAATGTACACATCAGTAACATGTATATCAAATATACCTTTGTTCACTTTGCCATCCTTCTTATCCGCCAAGTATCTAGGGAAGTTCCACTTCCAGTGACCATTTCCTTTGCAAGAGAAGCACTCAGTTTCAGGCTTGGGTCTAGCTTTAGGATTCTTCATGGGAGTGGAAACTTGCTTGCCATTATTCTTGAACTTCCCTTTCTTTCCCTTACCCTTTTACTTGAAACTAGTGGTCTTGTCAACCATCAACACTTGATGTTTTTCTTGATTTCTACATTCGTCGATTGTAGCATCACGAAGAGCTTGGGAATCGTTTCCGTTATCTGTTGCATATTATAGTTCATCATGAAGTTCTAGTAACTTGGTGATAGTGACTAGAGAACTCTGTCAATCACTATCTTATCTGGAAGATTAACTCCTGCTTGATTCATGTGATTGTAGTACTCAGACATTCTAAGCACATGCTCACTAGTTGAGCTATTCTCCTCCATCTTGTAGGCAAAGTACTTGTCAGAGGCCTCATACCTCTCGACTCGGGCATGAGTCTGAAATACCAATTTCAGCTCTTGGAACATATTATATGCTCCGTGGCGTTCAAAACATTTTTGAAGTCCCGGTTCTAAGCCATAAAGCATGGTGCACTAAACTATCAAGTAGTCATCATACCGAGCTTTGTCGAACGTTCATAACGTGTGCATATGCTCCTACAATAGGTCTGTCACCTAGTGGTGCATCAAGGACATAATTTTTCTGTGCAGCAATGAGGATAATCCTCAGATCATGGATCCAATCCGCATCATTTCTAGTAACATCTTTCAACTTAGTTTTTCTCTAGGAACATATCAAAAATAAACTGGGAGCTACATCGCGAGCTATTGATCTACAACATAGATATGCAAATACTATCACGACTAAGTTCATGATAAATTTAAGTTCAATTAATCATATTACTTAAGAACTCCCACTTAGATAGACATCCCTCTAATCATCTAAGTGATCATGTGATCCATATCAACTAAACCATGTCCGATCATCACATGAGATGGAGTAGTTTTCAATGGTGAACATCACTATATTGATCATATCTACTATATGATTCACGCTGGACCTTTCGGTCTCAGTGTTCTGAGGCCATATCTGCATATGCTAGGCTCGTCAAGTTTAACCTGAGTATTTATGCGTGTGCAAACCTGTCTTGCACCCATTGTATATGAACGTAGAGCTTATCACACTCGATCATCACGTGGTGTCTCAGCACGACGAACTTTGGCAACGGTGCATACTCAGGGAGAACACTTGTACCTTGAAATTTAGTGAGAGATCATCTTATAATGCTACCGCCGAACTAAGCAAAAATAAGATGTATAAAAGATAAACATCACATGCAATCCAAATATCTGACATGATATGGCCATCATCATCTTGTGCTTTTGATCTCCATCTCCAAAGTACTGTCATGATCTCCATTGTTACGGGCATGACACCATGATCTCCATCATCTTGATCTTTTATCAACGTGTCGTCACATGGTCATCTCACCAGCTATTGCTTTTGCAACTATTGCTATCGCATAGCGATAAAGTAAAGCAATTAAATGCACTTGCATCTTATGCAATAAATAGACAACCATAAGGCTTCTGCCAGTTGCCGATAACTTCAACAAAATACGATCATCTCATACAACAACTTATATCTCATCACGTCTTGACCATATCACATCACAACATGCCCTCCAAAAACAAGTTAGACGTTCTCTACTTTGCTGTTGCAAGTTTTACGTGGCTGCTACGGGCTGAGCAAGAACCGTTCTTACCTACGCATCAAAAAACCACAATGTGGTATAGTGATTGCTTTTTGATCTTCAGAAAGAACCCTGTTCATTGAATCTATTTCAACTAAAGCTGGAGAAACAGACACCCACGAGCCACCTGTGTGCGAAGCACGTTGGTAGAACCAGTCTCGCGTAAGCGTACGCATAATGTCGGTCTGGGCCGCTTCATCCAACAATGCCGCTGAATCAAGAATCAACTAGTGATGGCAAGCAATATGTATATACCCACGCCCATAACTCCTTTGTGTTCTACTCATGCATATAACATCTACGCATAAACCTGGCTCGGATGCCACTATTGGCGAACGTAGTAATTTCAAAAAAAATCATACGCACACACAGGATCATGGTGATGCATAGCAACAAGAAGGGAGAGTGTATCCACGTACCCTCATAGACCGAATGCGGAAGCGGTAGCACAACGCGGTTGATGTAGTCGTACGTCTTCATGATCCGACCAATCCAAGTACCGAACGCACGACACCTCCGAGTTCTGCACACGTTCAACTCGATGACGTCCCGCGAGCTCCGATCCAGCAAAAAATCACAGGAGAGTTTCGTTAGCACGACGACGTGGTGACGGTGGTGATGATGCTACCGACGCAGGGCTTCGCCTAAGCACCGCTACGGTATGATCGAGGTGGATTATGGTGGAGGGGCACCGCACACGGCTAAGAGATCAATGATCAATTGTTGTGTCTATGGGGTGCCCCTGCCCCTGTATATAAAGGAGCAAAGGGGAGGAGGCGGTCGGCCAGGGAGAGGCGCGCCAAGGGAGTCCTACTCCCACTAGGAGTAGGACTCCTCCTTTTCCTAGTAGGAGTAGGGGAGGGGGAAGGAAAGGGAAAGGAGGAAAAGGAAAGAGGGGGCCGGCCCCCCTTGCCCTAAACCAATTCGGTATGGGCCTTGGGGGGTGCGCCCCACACTCCCCTTGCTGCCCTCTATTTCCACTAAGGCCCATATAGACCCATTAAGCCCCCCGGTACTCCGGTATATGTCCGAAACCTTTCGGAACCTTTCCGGTGTCCGAACATAGTCATCCAATATCGATCTTTACGTCTCGACCATTTCAAGACTCCTCGTCATGTCCGTGATCATATCCGGGACTCTGAACTACCTTTGGTACATCAAAACACAAAAACTCATAATACCGATCATCACCGAACTCTAAGCGTGCGGACCCTACGGGTTCGAGAACTATGTAGACATGACCGAGACTCATCTCTGGTCAATAACCAATAGCGGAACCTGGATGCTCATATTGGTTCCTACATATTCTACGAAGATCTTTATTGGTCAAACCGCATAACAACATACGTTGTTCCCTTTGTCATCGGTATATTACTTGCCCGAGATTCGATCGTCGGTATCTCAATACCTAGTTCAATATCGTTACCGGCAAGTCCCCTTACTCGTTCTGTAATACATCATCTCGCAACTAACTCATTAGTTACAATGCTTGCAAGGCTAATAGTGATGTGCATTATTGAGTGGGCCCAGAGATACCTCTCCGACAATCGGAGTGACAAATCCTAACCTCGAAATACGCCAACTCAACAAGTACCTTCGGAGACACCTGTAGAGCACCTTTATAATCACCTAGTTACATTGTGACATTTGGTAGCACACAAAGTGTTCCTCCGGTAAACGGGAGTTGCATAATCTCATAGTGATAGGAACATGTATAAGTCACGAAGAAAGCAATAGCAACATACTAAATGATCAAGTGCTAGGCTAACGGAATGGGTCAAGTCAATCACATCATTCTCCTAATGATGTGATCTCGTTAATCAAATGACAACTCATGTCTATGGCTAGGAAACATAACCATCTTTGATCAATGAGCTAGTTGATAACCCACAAGTATAGGGGATCGCAACAGTTTTCAAGGGTAGAGTATTCAACCCAAATTTATTGATTCGACACAAGGGGAGCCAAAGAATATTCTCAAGTATTAGCAGCTGATTTGTCAATTCAACCACACCTGGAAACTTAATATCTGCAGCAAAGTGTTTATTAGCAAACTAATATGATAGTAGTGGTAACGGCCGCAAAAGGTAACGGTAACAAAAATAGTTTTTTGGTATTTTGTAGTGATGATGGCAATAGCAACGGAAAAGTAAATAAGCGAAGAACAATACATGGAAAGCTCGTAGGCAATGGATCGGTGATAGATAATTATGCCGGATGCGGTTCATCATGTAACAGTCATAACCTAGTGTGACACAGAACTAGCTCCAATTCATCAATGTAATGTAGGCATGTATTCCGAATATAGTCATACATGCTTATGGAAAAGAACTTGGATGACATCTTTTGTCCTACCCTCCCGTGGTAGCGGGGTCCTAGTGAAAACTAAGGGATATTAAGGCCTCCTTTTAATAGAGTACCGGACCAAAGCATTAACACATAGTGAATACATGAACTCCTCAAACTACGGTCATCACCGGGAGTGGTCCCGATTATTGTCACTTCGGGGTTGCCGGATCATAACACATAGTAGGTGACTATAGACTTGCAAGATAGGATCAAGAACACTCATATATTGATGAAAACATAATAGGTTTAGATCTGAAATCATGGCACTCGGGCCCTAGTGACAAGCATTAAGCATAGCAAAGTCATAACAACATCAATCTCAGAACATAGTGGATACTAGGGATCAAACCCTAACAAAACTAACTCGATTACATGATAAATCTCATCCAACCCATCACCGTCCAGCAAGCCTATGATGGAATTACTCACGCACAGCGGTGAGCATCATGAAATTGGTGATGGAGGATGGTTGATGATGACGATGACGACGGATTCCCCTCTCCGGAGCCCCGAATGGACTCCAGATCAGCCCCCCGAGAGGTTTCAGGGCTTGGCGGCGGTTGCGTATCATAAAACATGATGAATCCTTCTCTCTGATTTTTTTACCCGAAAGCAAATATATAGAGTTGGAGTTGAGGTCGGAGGAGCTCCAGGGAGCCCACGAGGTAGGGGGCGCGCCCAGGGGGGCAGGCGCTCCCCCCACCTCGTGGCTAGGGTGTGCCCCTGGTCTTCATCTTTTGCAAGGATTTTTTATTATTTCCAAAAAGACGTCCCGTGAAGTTTCAGGTCATTCCGAGAACTTTTGTTTCTGCACATAAATAACACCATGGCAATTCTGGTTAAAACAGCGTCAGTTCGGGTTAGTTCCATTCAAATCATGCAAGTTAGAGTCCAAACAAGGGCAAAAGTGTTTGGAAAAGTAGATACGATGGAGACGTATCAACTCCCCCAAGCTTAAACCTTTGCTTGTCCTCAAGCAATTCAGTTGATAATCTAAAAGTGATAAAGAAAAACTTTTACAAACTCTATTTTCTCTTGTTGTTGTAAATATGTAAAGCCAGCATTCAAGTTTTCAGCAAAGATTATAAACTAACCATATTCAAAACAACGTTTAGGTCTCATGTTTACTCATATCAATGGCATAATCAACTAGCGAGAAATAATAGTAAATCTCGGATGACAACACTTTCTCAAAACAATCATAATATGATATAACAAGATGGTATCCCGCTAGCCCTTTCTGAGACCGCAAATCATAAATGCAGAGCACCTTTAAAGATCAAGGACTAACTAGACATTGTAATTCATGGTAAAAGAGATCCAGTAAAGTCATACTCAATGTAAACTAACAGTAATGAATGCAAATGACAGTGGTGCTCTCCAACTGGTGCTTTTTAATAAGAGGATGATGACTCAACATAAAAATAAATACATAGGCCCTTCGCAGAGGGAAGCCGGGATTTGTAGAGGTGCTAGAGCTCGGTTTTGAAATAGAGGTGAATAATATTTTGAGCGGTATACTTTCATTGTCAACATAACAACCAAGATATGGCGATATCTTCCATGCTACACACATTATAGGCGGTTCCCAAACAGAATGGTAAAGTTTATACTCCCCCTACCACCAACAAGCATCAATCCATGGCTTGCTCGAAACAACGAGTGCCTCCAACTAACAAGAGTGCCAGCGGGAGTTTTGTTTGCAATTATTTTGATTTGATTTGCATAAAGCATGGGACTGGGCATCCCGGTGACCAGCCATTTTCTCGTGAGTGAGGAGCGGAGTCCACTCATCTTGACAATAACCCGACTAACATGGAAGATACGGACAGCCCTAGTTGATACATGAGCTATTCGAGCATACAAAACATGATATTTATTTGAAGGTTTAGAGTTTGGCACATACAAATTTACTTGGAACGGCAGGTAGATACCGTATATAGGTACGTATGGTGGACTCATATGGAATAACTTTGGGGTTTATGGAGTTGGATGCACAAGCAGTATTCCCGCTTAGTACAGGTGAAGGCTAGAAAAAGACTGGGAAGCGACCAGCTAGATAGCGACAACAGTCATGAACTTGCATTAAAATTAATCAACACCGAATGCAAGCATGAGTAGGATATAATGCACCATGAACATAAATATCGTAGAGGCTATGTTGATTTTGTTTCAACTACATGAGTGAACATGTGCCAAGTCAAGCCACTTAAATCATTCAGAGGAGGATACCACCCTATCATACCACATCACAACCATTTTAATAGCATGTTGGCACGCAAGGTAAACCATTATAAGCTCCTAGCTAATTAAGCATGGCACACGAAACTATGATCTCTAGTTGTCATTGCAAACATGTTTATTCATAATAGGCTGAATCAGGAACGATGAACTATCATATTTACAAAAACAAGAGAGGTCGAGTTCATACCAGCTTTTCTCATCTTAGTGAGTCCATCATATATCGTCATAATTGCCTTTCACTTGCACGATCGAACAATGTGGATAATAATAATAGTGCACGTGCATTGGACTAAGCTGGAATCTGCAAGCATTCAATAAACAGGAGAAGACAAAGAAATATGGGCTCTTTTGTCAGATCAACAATAATGCATATAAGAGCCACTTCAACAATTTAATCATGGTCTTCTCCTATCGACCCCCAAAGAAAAGAAAAGAAATAAAACTATTTACACGAGAAAGCTCCCAACAAGCAAAAGAAGAACATGAAATCTATTTGGGTTTTCTTTTTAATTACTACTACAAGCATGGAAAGTAAACTAATTAAAAGCTACAACTAATTTTTTGGTTTTTCTTAAGGTTTATTAAACACACAAGAAGAAAGCATAAAAAGGAAATAAACTAGCATGGATGATACAATGAAAAAGTATGAGCACCGACATCTAGCAATGAGTGTGTGGACATGAATATAATGTCGGTGAGAAATACGTACTCCCCCAAGCTTAGGCTTTTGGCCCAAGTTGGTCTATGGCCACGGTTGGCCTGGCGGATATCCATAGTAATAGTCGGGGTCGTACTGCGAAGAAGAAGACTCTGATTGCCACTGGCTGGCAATCATTTCCGGATCCCAATGGTAATTAGACTATCGTGGAGGATCAACTTGTGGTTCCGACTCTGGCTCTATGGCTGATGTAGGGTTCCGGTAGGCGTGAATAGCCTCTAACGGAACAAGGTACTTGCCTGCAGATAAATCAAACAAGGATAGAGCAGGCAGGGTAATAGTCTCAGGATGATGTTTATCAAAGAACAATTTGTATTTAAGCTCCCCTTCCCTATTCTTAACAATAAAATCGTGTGCCACCATACTCTTATAATCCAAATAAATAGTGGGCAGCAATTTTTCTGGTTTTTCATAGTGCCTAATGGGTATGTTAAAATGTGCAGCTAGGCATGAAGCATAGATGCCTCCAAAGATGGGGCCCTTTGTACGGTTCAGACTTAACCTTTTAGCGATAATACCGCCCATACTAACAGAGTTATCAAAGAATAAACCGTGGAACACAATAATAATATCAGGAACACTAAGGTTTCCACAGTTTTCGCGACCAATTAAGCAACGACTAGCAAATATTGCAAAGTAGCGTAAAACAGGAAAATGTATGCTAGTGATTCGTGCATCGGAAACCTTCCTCATTTCCCCTATAGTGATGGTATCAATAAACCCATCCACATCGCCGCGATGTGGTTCCTCTATTGTGCCCTCGAAAGGGATCAAACAAACCCGACAAAAATCATAAAGTGACATCTCCTTATGCTCATCATATAAATAAAACTCCACCGTAGGTGGTGAGCTCCTAGCATGGAAATGAAAGTTTTGCACAAATATATTGGTGAGTAAGAGATACTGTTCGCATTGTTCGTGGAGGAAGGCGGTGAGCCCTGCATTCTTAGCTAATTCATAAAAATCATCATAAATCCCGGCTGCCCTCAAGAAATCATCAGAAGGCCATTCACACGGCCGAACCTCCGCGGTGCGAGGCAAATTATATTTGGGCCTCTCTGCTCTTTCATTTTGCTTTTCCTTCGAGCTTCGACTCGATGAGCCCCTCAAAAATATCTTCATTATTTTCTAAAAAATTCTGAAATTTTTAGTAACTTCAAATAAAAGTGAGCCAAACTCAATAATATTGATAGCAACTACTCCTACAAGTGCCTAGAGCCTATATCATGCATCAAGACTACTTGGAACCACATAAATTTGACATACAAGCTCAAGAACATGGTCACCTAGACAGCATAAATTTGCAATGAATAAAGCACTAGAACAAAAACTAATTGGACCAATGGAGGAGTCACATACCAAGGAACAATCCCCCAAGCAGTTTTGTGAGAGGTGCTTTGAGCAAGGAGATCAAAAATCACAGCAAAATGAGCTAGAACTCGTGCTTTAGCTGGATAATGGTGTTTGTGGGAGGAAGAAGGAGTGTGTGGGTGCAGGAATAAGTGGAGGAGAGCCACCGTGGGCCCACGAGGCAGGGGGGCGCGCCCTCCACCCTCGTGGCCAGGTGGATGCCCCCCTGCTGTGTTCTTAGTGCCAAATATTCTCAAATATTCCAGAAAAAATCATATTTAAATTTCAGGGCATTTGGAGAACTTCTATTTTCGGGGTATTTTTATATTGCACGGATAAATCAGATAATAGACAGAAAATACTTATTTTTATTTTATTTAATATAAATAACAGAAAGTAAAAGGAGGGTACAGAGAGTTGTGTTTTCTAAATTCATCCATCTCATGATCATCAAAAGGAATCCACTAACAAGGTTGATCAGGTATTGTTAACAAACTCATTCCGAATAGCATGGAACCAAAGAATTTTCAAATAACACTATGTTACCTCAACAGGGATATGCACATCCCCAACAATAAGAATATCATATTTCTTCTTGACAGTAGGAAGAGGAAATTCAAAACCTCCAAAAACAATTGATGGATTTTTTCCAATGGAATTGATACTGTGGACTTGAGGTTGTTTCCTTGGAAAGTGTACCGTATGCTCATTACCATTAACATGAAAAGTGACATTGCCTTTGTTGCAATCAATAACAGCCCCTGCAGTATTCAAAAAGGGTCTTCCAAGAATAATAGACATACTATCGTCCTCGGGAATATCAAGAATAACAAAGTCCGTTAAAATAGTAACGTTTGCAACCACAACAGGCACATCCTCACAAATACCGACAGGTATAGCAGTTGATTTATCAGCCATTTGCAAAGATATTTCAGTAGGTGTCAACTTATTCAAATCAAGTCTACGATATAAAGAGAGAGGCATAACACTAACACCGGCTCCAAGATCACATAAAGCAGTTTTAACATAGTTTCTTTTAATGGAGCATGGTATAGTGGGTACTCCTGGATCCCCAACCCAAGTTTCTTTGGTATTCCACCCTTAAAAGTATAATTAGCAAGCATGGTGGAAATTTCAGCTTCCGGTAACTTTCTTTTGTTAGTGACAATTTCTTTCATGTACTTAGCATAAGGATTCATTTTAAGCATATCAGTTACTCGCATACGCAAAAAGATATGTCTAATCATTTCAGCAAAGCGCTCAAAACCCTCATCTTCCTTTTTCTTGGATGGTTTGGGAGGAAAAGGCATGGGTTTCTGAACCCAAGGCTCTCTTTCCTTTCTGTGTTTCCTAGCAACAAAGTCTCTCTTATCATAACGTTGATTCTTTGATTGTGGGTTATCAAGATCAACAACAGGTTCAATTTCTATATCATTATCATTACTAGGTTGGGCATCATCATGAACATTATCATTAACATTATCACTAGTTTCAGGTTCATTACCAGATTGTGTTTCAGCATCAGAAATAGAAATATCATTTGGATTCTCAGGTGTTTCAGCAATAGGTTCACTAGAAGCATGAAAAGTCCTATCATTTTTCTTTTTCTTTCTTTTAGAAGGACTAGGTGCATCTATATTATTTCTCTGAGAATCTTACTCAATTCTCTTAGGGTGGCCTTCAGGATACAAAGGTTCCCGAGTCATTCTACCAGTTCTAGTAGCCACTCTAACAGCATAATCATTATTCTTACCATTCAATTCATTGAGCAAATCATTTTGAGCTTTAAGTACTTGTTCTACTTGAGTGGTAACCATAGAAGCATGTTTACTAATAAGTTTAAGTTCACCTTTAACATTAGCCATATAATCACCCAAGTGTTCAAGCATATTTGAATTCTATTTCAATTGTCTACCAAAATAAGCATTAAAATCTTCTTGCTTCACCATAAAATTATCAAACTCATCTAAGCATTGGCTAGCAAACTTAGTAAGAGGGATTTCAGCTTTATCATTTCTATAGAGAGAGTTTACCTTTACTACCTGTGTCGGGCTATCAAGACCATGTATTTCTTCAATAGGTAATGGATTAAGATCATATGTTTCTTCAACAGGCGGTAAATTAAGACCGTGTATTTCTTCAATAGGAGGTAAATTCTTAACATCTTCAGCTTTAATACCCTTTTCTTTCATGGATTTCTTTCCCTCTTGCATATCTTCAGGAGTAAGAAATAGAATACCCCTATTCTTCGGAGTTGGTTTAGGAATAGGCTCTGGAGCTGGCTCAGGAAGTGTCCAATTATTTTCATTTGTCAACATATTATTCAATATAATTTCACCTTCATCCGATGTTCTTTCCCTGAACAGAACCAACACAAATATCCATGTAATCTCTGGAAGCATCGGTTAGTCCATTATAAAAGATATCAAGTATTTCATTTTTCTTAAGAGGATGATCAGGCAAAGCATTAAGTAATTGGAGAAGCCTCCCCCAAGCTTGTGGGAGACTCTCTTCTTCAATTTGCACAAAATTATATATATATATATCCCTCAAAGCAGCTTGTTTATTATGAGCAGGGAAATATTTAGTAGAGAAGTAATAAATCATATCCTGGGGACTACACACACAACCAGGATCAAGAGAATTAAACCATATCTTAGCATCACCCTTTAATGAGAACGGAACTATGTTAAGGATATAAAAGTAACGAGTTCTCTCATCATTTGTGAACAGGGTGGCTATATCATTTAATGTAGTAAGATGTGCCACAACAGTTTCAGATTCATAGCCATGAAAAGGATCAGATTCAACCAAAGTAATTATATCAGGATCAACAGAGAATTCATAATCCTTATCAGTAACACAGATAGGTGAAGTAGCAAAAGCAGGGTCAGGTTTCATTCTAGCATTAAGAGATTGCTGCTTCCATTTAGCTAATAGCCTCTTGAGATCATATCTATCTTTGCAAGCAAAAATAGCTTTAGCAATTTCTTCATCCATAACATAGTCCTCAGGCACAACAGGCAACTCATATTTATTAGGGGGAGAGTCCTCATCATCACTATCTTCAATATTATCAGCTTCAATAATTTCATTCTCTCTAACCCTAGCAAGTTGTTCATCAAGAAATTCACCAAGTGGCACAGTAGTATCAAGCATACAAGTAGTTTCATCATAAGTATCATGCATAGCAGAAGTGGCATCATCAATAACATGCGACATATCAGAATGAATAGCAGAAGCAGGTTTAGGTGTCGTAAGCTTACTCAAAGCAGAAGGTGAATCAAGTGCAGAGCTAGATGGCAGTTCCTTACCCCCCCCCCCCTCGTAGTTGAGGGATAAATCTTGGTTTTTGGATCTCTCAAGTTCTTCATAACGATAAACAGATATAAATCCCAAGTGGCTCAAAGAATAGAGCTATGCTCCCCGGCAACGGCGCCAGAAAATAGTCTTGATAACCCACAAGTATAGGGGATCGCAATAGTTTTCGAGGGTAGAGTATGTTGGGGAACGTAGAAGAATTTTATAATTTTCTACGCATCACCAAGATCAATCTATGGAGTCATCTAGCAACGAGGGAGAGAGGAGTGCATCTACATACCGTTGTAGATCGCGCGCGGAAGCGTTCAAGAGAACGGGGTTGATGGAGTCGTACTCGACGTGATCCAAATCACCGATGACCAAGTGCCGAACGGACGACACATCCATGTTCAACACACGTATGGTTGGGAATACGTCTCCTCCAACTTGATCCAGCAAGGGGGAAGGAGAGGTTGATGAAGATCCAACAGCACGACGGCGTGGTGGTGGAAGCAACGGTGATCTCGACAGGGCTTCGCCAAGCGCAGGGAGACGGAGGAGTGTCACGGGAGGGAGAGGGAGAGGCCAGGGGTTTGGGTGCGGCTGCCCTCCCCCCCCCACTATATATAGGGTGCCTAGGGGGAGCACCGGCCCTAGGAGATCCAATCTCCTAGGGGGGCGGCGGCTAAGGGGGTGCCTTGCCCCCCAAGGCAAGGGTGGCGCCCCCCACCCCTAGGGTTTCCAACCCTAGGCGCAGGGGGAGGCCCAAGGGGGGCGCACCAGCCCACTAGGGGCTGGTTCCCCTCCCACTTCAGCCCATGGGGCCCTCCGGGATGGGTGGCCTCACCCGGTGGACCCCCGGGACCCTTCCGGTGGTCCCGGTACAATACCGATTACCCCCGAAACTTTCCCAATGGCCGAAACTTGACTTCCTATATATAAATCTTCACCTACGGACCATTCCGGAACTCCTCGTGACGTCCGGGATCTCATCCGTTACTCCAAACAACTTTCGGGTTACCGTATGCTAATATCTCTACAACCCTAGCGTCACCGAACCTTAAGTGTGTAGACCCTACGGGTTCGGGAGACATGCGGACATGACCGAGACGTCTCTCCGGTCAATAACCAACAGCGGGATCTGGATACCCATGTTGGCTCCCACATGCTCCACGATGATCTCATCGGATGAACCACGATGTCGGGGATTCAATCAATCCGTATACAATTCCCTTTGTCAATCGGTACGTTACTTTCCCGAGACTCGATCGTCGGTATCCCAATACCTAGTTCAATCTCGTTACCGGCAAGTCACTTTACTCGTGCCGTAATGCATGATCCCGTGATCAACCACTTGGTCACATTGAGCTCATTATGATGATGCATTACCGAGTGGGCCCAGAGATACCTCTCCGACATACAGAGTGACAAATCCCAGTCTCGATTCGTGCCAACCCAACAAACACTTTCGGAGATACCTGTAATGTACCTTTATAGTCACCCAGTTACGTTGTGACGTTTGGCACACCCAAGGCATTCCTACGGTATCCGGGAGTTGCACAATCTCATGGTCTAAGGAAATGATACTTGACATTCAGAAAAGCTACAGCAAACGAACTACACGATCTTTGAGCTAAGCTTAGGATTGGGTCTTGTCCATCACATCATTCTCCTAATGATGTGATCCCGTTATCAATGATATCCAATGTCCATAGTCAGGAAACCACGACTATCCTTTGATCAACGAGCTAGTCAACTAGAGGCTCACTAGGGACGTGTTGTGGTCTATGTATTCACACATGTATTACGATTTCCGGATAACACAATTATAGCATGAACAATAGACAATTATCATGAACAAAGAAATATAATAATAACCATTTTATTATTTCCTCTAGGGAATATTTCCAACAGTCTCCCACTTGCACTAGAGTCAATAGTCTAGTTACATTGTGATGAATCGAACACCCATGCAGTTCTGGTGTTGATCATGTTTTGCTCTAGGGAGAGGTTTAGTCAACGGATCTGCCACATTCAGGTCCGTATGTACTTTACAAATCTCTATATCTGCATTTTGAACACTTTCACGAATGGAGTTGAAGCGATGCTTGATATGCCTGGTCTTCCTGTGAAACCTGGGCTCCTTGGCAAGGGCAATAGCTCCCGTGTTGTCACAGAAGAGAGTCATCGGGCCCGACGCATTGGGTATGACTCCTAGGTCGGTAATGAACTCCTTCACCCAGACTGCTTCTTGTGCTGGCTCCGAGGCTACCATGTACTCCGCTTCACATGTAGATCCCGCCACAACGCTTTGCTTGCAACTGCACCAGCTTACTGCCCCACCATTCAAAATATACACGTATCCGGTTTGTGACTTAGAGTCATCCAGATCCGTGTCAAAGCTAGCATCGACGTAACCCTTTACGACGAGCTCTTCGTCACCTCCATACACGAGAAACATGTCCTTAGTCCTTTTCAGGTACTTCAGGATATTCTTGACCGCTGTCCAGTGTTCCATGCCGGGATTTCTTTGGTACCTTCCTACCAAACTTACGGCAAGGTTTACATCAGGTCTGGTACACAACATAGCATACATGATAGACCCTATGGCCGAGGCATAGAGGACGACACTCATCTTTTCTCTATCTTCTGCCATGGTCGGGCATTGAGCCGTGCTCAATCTCGTACCTTGCAATACAGGCAAGAACCCCTTCTTTGACTGATCCATTTTGAACTTCTTCAATATCTTGTCAAGGTACGTACTCTATGAAAGACCAATGAGGCGTCTCGATCTATCTCTACAGATCTTGATGCCTAATATATAAGCAGCTTCTCCAGGTCCTTCATTGAAAAACACTTGTTCAAGTAGGCCTTTATGCTTTCCAAGAATTCCATATCATTTCCCATCAACAGTATGTCATCCACATACAATATGAGAAATGCTACAGAGCTCCCACTCACTTTGTTGTAAATACAGGCTTCTCCATAAGTCTGCGTAAACCCAAACGCTTTGATCATCTCATCAAAACGAATGTTCCAACTCCGAGATGCTTGCACCAGCCCATAAATCGAGCATTGGAGCTTACACACCTTGTCAGTATTCTTAGGATCGACAAAACCTTCCGGCTGCATCATATACAATTCTTCCTTAAGGAAACCATTAAGGAACGCCGTTTTGACATCCATTTGCCATATCTCATAATCATAGAATGCGACAATTGCTAACATGATTCAGACGGACTTCAGCTTCGCTACGGGTGAGAAAGTCTCATCGTAGTCAACCCCTTGAACTTGTCAATAACCCTTAGCGACAAGCCGAGCTTTATAGATGGTCACATTACCATCCACGTCTGTCTTCTTCTTAAAGATCCATTTATTTTCTATGGCTCGCCTATAGTCGGGCAAGTCAGTCAAAGTCCACACTTCGTTTTCATACATGGATCCTATCTCGGATTTCATGGCTTCCAGCCATTTGTCGGAATCCGGGCCCGCCATCGCTTCTTCATAGTTCAAAGGTTCACCGTTGTCTAACAACATGATTTCCAAGACAGGGTTGCCGTACCACTCTGGTGCGGAACGTGTCCTCGTGGACCTACGAAGTTCAGTAGTAACTTGATCTGAAGTTTCATGATCATCATCATTAACTTCCTCTCTAGTCGGTGCAGGCACCTCAGGAACATTTTCTTGAGCTGCGCCACTTACCGGTTCAAGAGGTAATACTTCATCAAGTTCTACTTTCCTCCCACTTATTTCTTTCGAGAGAAACTCTTTCTCTAGAAAGGACCCATTCTTGGCAACAAAGATCTTGCCTTCGGATCTGAGGTAGAAGGTATACCCAACAGTTTCTTTAGGGTATCCTATGAAGACGCATTTTTCCGACTTGGGTTCGAGCTTTTCAGGTTGAAGTTTCTTGACATAAGCATCGCATCCCCAAACTTTTAGAAACGACAGCTTAGGTTTCCTCCCAAACCATAATTCATACAGTGTCGTCTCAATGGATTTCAACGGAGCCCTATTTAAAGTGAATGCGGCAGTCTCTAAAGCATAGCCCCAAAATGACAGCGGTAAATCGGTAAGAGACATCATAGATCGCACCATATCCAATAGAGTGTGATTACGACGTTCGGACACACCATTACACTGAGGTGTTCCAGGCGGCGTGAGTTGTGAAACTATTCCACATTTTCTTAAGTGTGTGCCAAATTCGTGACTCAAGTATTCTCCCCCACGATCTGATCGCAAGAACTTGATTTTCTTGTCACGTTGATTCTCAACCTCACTCTAAAATTCCTTGAACTTTTCAAAGGTCTCAGACTTGTGTTTCATTAAGTAGACATACCCATATCTACTCAATTCATCAGTGAGGGTGAGAACATAATGATATCCACCGCGAGCCTCAACACTCATTGGACCGCACACATCAGTATGTATGATTTCCAATAAGTTGGTTGCTCGCTCCATTGTTCCTGAAACGGAGTCTTGGTAATTTTACCCACGAGGCATGGTTCGCACGTGTCAAATGATTCGTAATCAAGAGACTCTAAAAGTCCATCTGCATGGAGCTTCTTCATGCGTTTGACACCTATGTGACCAAGGCGGCAGTGCCACAAGTATGTGGGACTATCATTATCAACCTTACATCTTTTGGTATTCACACTATGAATATGTGTAGCATTACGCTCGAGATTCATTAAGAATAAACCATTCACCATCGGAGCATGACCATAAAACATATCTCTCATATAAATAGAATAACCATTATTCTCGGATTTAAATGAGTAGCCATCTCGAATTAAACGAGATCCTGATACAATGTTCATGCTCAAAGCTGGCACTAAATAACAATTATTGAGGTTTAAAACTAATCCCGTAGGTAAATGTAGAGGCAGCGTGCCGACGGCGATCACATCGACCTTGGAACCATTCCCGACGTGCATCGTCACCTCATCCTTTGCCAGTCTTCGCTTATTTCGCAGCTCCTGCTTTGAGTTACAAATGTGAGCAACCGCACCGGTATCAAATACCCAGGAGCTACTATGAGTACTGGTAAGGTACACATCAATTACATGTATATCACATATACCTTTAGTGTTGCCGGCCTTCTTGTCCGCTAAGTATTTGGGGCAGTTCCGCTTCCAGTGACCACTTCCCTTGCAATAAAAACACTCAGTCTCGGGCTTGGGTCCATTCTTTGGTTTCTTCCCGACAGCTTGCTTACCGGGCACGGCAACTCCCTTGCCGTCTTTCTTGGAGTTCTTCTTACCCTTTCCTTTCTTGAACTTAGTGGTTTTATTCACCATCAACACTTGATGTTCCTTTTTGATTTCCACCTCTGCTGATTTCAGCATTGAATACACCTCAGGAATGGTCTTTTCCATCCCCTGCATATTGAAGTTCATCACAAAGCTCTTGTAGCTCGGTGGAAGCGACTGAAGGATTCTATCAATGACCGCGTCATCCGGGAGATTAACTCCCAGCAGAGTCAAGCGGTTATGCAACCCAGACATTCTGAGTATGTGCTCACTGACAGAACTATTTTCCTCCACCTTACAGCTGAAGAACTTGTCGGAGACTTCATATCTCTCAACCCGGGCATGAGCTTGAAAAACCATTTTCAGCTCTTCGAACATCTCATATGCTCCGTGTCTCTCAAAATGCTTTTGGAGCCCCGGTACTAAGCTGTAAAGCATGCCGCACTGAACGAGGGAGTAATCATCAGCACGTGACTGCCAAGCATTCATAACGTCTTGGTTCTCTAGGACAGGTGCGTCACCTAGCGGTGCTTCTAGGACATAATCTTTCTTGGCAGCTATGAGGATGATCCTCAGGTTCTGGACCCAGTCCGTATAGTTGCTGCCATCGTCTTTCAGCTTGGTTTTCTCTAGGAATGCGTTGAAGTTGAGGACAACGTGGGCCATTTGATCTACAAGACATATTGTAAAGATTTTAGACTAAGTTCATGATAATTAAGTTCATCTAATCAAATTACTCAATGAACTCCCACTCAGATAGACATCCCTCCAGTCATCTAAGTGAAACATGATCCGAGTTAACTAGGCCGTGTCCGATCATCACGTGAGACGGACTAGCCAACATCGGTGAACATCTTCATGTTGATCATATCTCCTATACGACTCATGCTCGATGTTTCGGTCTTCTGTGTTCTGAGGCCATGTATGTACATGCTAGGCTCGTCAAGTCAACCTAAGTGTATTGCGTGTGTAAATCTGGCTTACACCCGTTGTATTCGAACGTTAGAATCTATCACACCCGATCATCACGTGGTGCTTCGAAACAACGAACCTTCGCAATGGTGCACAGTTAGGGGGAACACTTACTTGAAAGTATTACGAGGGATCATCTTATTTAAGCTACCGTCGTTCTAAGCAAATAAGATGTAAAACATGATAAACATCACATGCAATCAAATAGTGACATGATATGGCCAATATCATTTGCTCCTTTTGATCTCCATCTTCGGGGCTCCATGATCATCTTTGTCACCGGCATGACACCATGATCTCCATCATCACGATCTCCATCATCGTGTCTTCTTGAAGTTGCCTTGTCATCTATTACTTCTACTACTACGGCTAACGCTTTAGCAATAAAGTAAAGTAATTACCTGACGTTTATGTTGACACGCAGGTCATAAATAAATAATGACAACTCCTATGGCTCCTGTCGGTTGTCATACTCATCGACATGCAAGTCGTGATTCCCATTACAAGAACATGATCATCTCATACATCACATATATCATTCATCACAGCCTTTGGCCATATCACATCACAAAACACTTGCTGCAAAAACAAGTTAGACGTCCTCTAATTGTTGTTGCAAGTTTTTACGTGGCTGCTATAGGTTTCTAGCAAGAACGTTTCTTACCTACGCCAAAACCACAACATGAATTGCAAATTTATATTTACCCTTCATAAGGACCATGTTCATCAAATCCGATCCGACTAAAGTGGGAGAGACAGACACCCGCCAGCCACCTTATGCAACTAGTGCATGTCAGTCGGTGGAACCAGTCTCACGTAAGCGTACGTGTAAGGTCGGTCCGGGCCGCTTCATCCCACGATGCCGCCAAATCAAGATAAGACTAGTAACGGCAAGCAAGTTGACAATATCGACGCCCACAACTGCTTTGTGTTCTACTCGTGCATAGTAACTACGCATAGACCTAGCTCATGATGCCACTGTTGGGGAATGTAGCAGAATTTTAAAATTTTCTACGCATCACCAAGATCAATCTATGGAGTCATCTAGCAACGAGGGAGAGAGGAGTGCATCTACATACCCTTGTAGATCGCGCGCGGAAGCGTTCAAGAGAACGGGGTTGATGGAGTCGTACTCGACGTGATCCAAATCACCGATGACCAAGTGCCGAATGGACAGCACCTCCGTGTTCAACACACGTACGGTTGGGAAGACGTCTCCTCCAACTTGATCTAGCAAGGGGGAAGGAGAGGTTTATGAAGATCCAACAGCACGACGGCGTGGTGGTGGAAGCAACGGTGATCTCGACAGGGCTTTGCCAAGCGCAGGGAAATGGAGGAGTGTCACGGGAGGGAGAGGGAGAGGCCAGGGGCTTGGGTGCGGCTGCCCTCCCTCCCCCCACTATATATAGGGTGCCTAGGGGGTTGCCGGCCCTAGGAGATCCAATCTCCTAGGGGGGCGGCGGCTAAGGGGGTGCCTTGCCCCCCAAGGCAAGGGTGGCGCCCCCACCCCTAGGGTTTCCAACCCTAGGCGCAGGGGGAAGCCCAAGGGGGGCGCACCAGCCCACTAGGGGCTGGTTCCCCTCCCACTTCAGCCTATGGGGCCCCCCTGGGATAGGTGGCCCCACCCGGTGGACCCCCGGGACCCTTCTAGTGGTCCTGATACAATACCGATTATCCCCGAAACTTTCCCAATGGCCGAAACTTGACTTCCTATATATAAATCTTCACCTCCGGACCATTCCGGAACTCCTCGTGACGTCCGGGATCTCATCCGGGACTCCAAACAACTTTCGGGTTACCGTATGCTAATATCTCTACAACCCTAGCATCACCGATCCTTAAGTGTGTAGACCCTACGGGTTCGGGAGACATGCAGACATGACCGAGACGCCTCTCCGGTCAATAACCAACAGCGGGATCTGGATACCCATGTTGGCTCCCACATGCTCCATGATGATCTCATCGGATGAACCACGATGTCGAGGATTCAACCAATCTATATACAATTCCCTTTGTCAATCGGTACGTTACTTGCCCGAGACTCGATCGTCGGTATCCCAATACCTAGTTCAATCTCGTTACCGGCAAGTCACTTTACTCGTGCCATAATGCATGATCCCGTGATCAACCACTTGGTCACATTGAGCTCATTATGATGATGCATTACCGAGTGGGCCCAGAGATACCTCTCCGTCATACGGAGTGACAAATCCCAGTCTCGATTCGTGCCAACCCAACAGACACTTTCGGAGATACCTGTAATGTACCTTTATAGTCACCCAGTTACGTTGTGACGTTTGGCACACCCAAGGCATTCCTACGGTATCCGGGAGTTGCACAATCTCATAGTCTAAGGAAATGATACTTGACATTCAGAAAAGCTACAGCAAACGAACTACACGATCTTTGAGCTAAGCTTAGGATTGGGTCTTGTCCATCACATCATTCTCCTAATGATGTGATCCCGTTATCAATGACATGCAATGTCCATAGTCAGGAAACCACGACTATCCTTTGATCAACGAGCTAGTCAACTAGAGGCTCACTAGGGACGTGTTGTGGTCTATGTATTCACACATGTATTACGATTTCCGGATAACACAATTATAGCATGAACAATAAACAATTATCATGAACAAAGAAATATAATAATAACCATTTTATTATTGCCTCTAGGTCATATTTCCAACAGAGTATTCAACCCAAATTTATTGATTCGACACAAGGGGAGCCAAAGAATATTCTCAAGTATTAGCAGCTGAGTTCTCAATTCAACCACACCTGGAAACTTAATATCTACATCAAAGTGTTTAGTAGCAAAGTAATATGATAGTAGTGGTAACGGTAGCAAAAGGTAATGGTAACAAAAGTAGTGTTTTTGGTATTTTGTAGTGATGATGGCAATAGCAACAGAAAAGTAAATAAGTGAAGAACAATATATGGAAAGCTCATAGGCAATGGATCGGTGATAGAGAATTATGCCGGATGCGGTTCATCATGTAACAGTTATAACCTAGGGTGACACAGAACTAGCTCCAATTCATCAATGTAATGTAGGCATATATTCTGAATATAGTCATACGTGCTTATGGAAAAGAACTTGCATGACATCTTTTGTCCTACCCTCCCGTGGCAGCGGGGTCCTAGCGGAAACTAAGGGATATTAAAGCCTCCTTTTAATAGAGTACGGGACCAAAGCATTAACACATAGTGAATACATGAACTCCTCAAACTATGGTCATCACCGGGAGTGGTCCCGATTATTGTCACTTCGGGGTTGCCGGATCATAACACATAGTAGGTGACTGACTTGCAAGATAGGATCAAGAACACTCATATATTGATGAAAACATAATAGGTTCAGATCTGAAATCATGGCACTCGGGCCCTAGTGACAAGCATTAAGCATAGCAAAGTCATAGCAACATAAATCTCAGAACATAGTGGATACTAGGGATCAAACCCTAACAAAACTAGCTCGATTACATGATAAATCTCATCCAACCCATCACCGTCCAGCAAGCCTACGATGGAATTACTCACGCACGGCGGTGAGCATCATGAAATTGGTGATGGAGGATGGTTGATGATGATGATGGCGAAGGATTCCCCTCTCCGGAGCCCCGAACGGACTCCAGATCAGCTCTCCCGAGAGGTTTTAGGGCTTGGCGGCGGCTACGTATCGTAAAACGCGATGAATCCTTCTCTTTGATTTTTCTCCCCGAAAGAAAATATATAGAGTTGGAGTTGAGGTCGGAGGAGCTCCAGGGGGCCCACGAGGTAGGGGGGCACGCCCCCCACCCTCATGGCTAGGGTGTGGGCCCCTTGGTCTTTATCTTTTGCAAGGATTTTTTATTATTTCCAAAAAGACGTTCCGTGAAGTTTCTGGTCATTCCGAAACTTTTGTTTCTGCACATAAATAACACCATGGCAATTCTGCTGAAAACAGCGTCAGTCCAGGTTAGTTCCATTCAAATCATGCAAGTTAGAGTCCAAAACAAGGGCAAAAGTGTTTGGAAAAGTAGATACGACAGAGATGTATCACTAGTCAAGTAGAGGCATACTAGTGACACTCTGTTTGTCTATGTATTCACACATGTATCATGTTTCCGGTTAATACAATTCTAGCATGAATAATAAACATTTATCATGATATAAGGAAATAAATAATAACTTTATTATTGCCTCTAGGGCATATTTCCTTCAGAAGATGGCCAGCGGAGAGGGGTTCCCCCCTCCGACAGGGTGCCGGAACGAGTCTAGTTTGGTTTTCGGTGGCTACAGAGGCTTGCGGCGGCGGAACTCCCAATCCAGGTTTCTTTCTAGAAGTTTGGGGTTATATAAGAGGTGTTGGAGTCGGGAACAAGTCAAGGGGTCCCCGAGGCGGCCACAAGGTAGGGGCGCGCCTAGGGGGGTAGGGCGCGCCCCCACCCTCATGGTGGCCTTGGGACTCTTCTGGCCCATCTCCAGTACTCCGTGGGTTTCTTCTGGTCAAAAAATGATCTCCATGAAATTTCAGGTCAATTGGACTCCGTTTGGTTTTCCTTTTCTGCGATACTCAAAAACAAGGAAAAAAACAGAAACTGGCACTGGGCTCTAGGTTAATAGGTTAGTCCCAAAAATCATATAAAATAGCATATAAATGCATATAAAACATCCAATGTTGATAATATAATAGCATGGAACAATCAAAAATTATAGATACGTTGGATACGTATCAAGCATCCCCAAGCTTAATTCCTGCTCGTCCTCGAGTAGGTAAATGATAAAAACATAATTTTTGATGTGGAATGCTACCTAACATATTTATCTATGTAATCCTATTTATTGTGGCAAGAATATTCAAATCCATAAGATTTAAGACAAAAGTTTAATATTGACATAAAAATAATAATACTTCAAGCATACTAACTAAGAAGTCATGTCTTCTCAAAATAACATGGCCAAAGAAATCTTATCCCTACAAAATCATATAGTTTGGCTATGCTTCATTTTCATCACACAAAAATGCTCTCATCATGCACAACCCCGATGACAAGCCAAGCAATAGTTTCATACTTCAGTATTTTCAAACTTTTTCAACTTTCACGCAATACATGAGTGTGAGACATGGACATAACACTATGGGTGGAATAGAATATAATGATGGGGCTTGTGTGGAGAAAGGAGAAAGTCTCACATTGACGTGGCTAGTCAACGGGCTATGGAGATGCCCATCAATTGATGTCAATGCGAGGAGTACGGATTGCCATGCAACGGATGCACTAGAGATATAAATGTATGAAAGCTCAACAAAAGAAACTAAGTGGGTGTGCATCCAACTTGCTTGCTCACGAAGACCTAGGGTATTTGAGGAATCCCATTGTTGGAATATACAAGCCAAGTTATATAATGAAAAATTCCGACTTACTATATGAAAGTGACAACATAAAAGACTCTCTATCATGAAGATCATGGTGCTACTTTGAAGCACAAGTGTGGAAAAAAGGATAATAACATTGTCCCCTTCTATTTTTATTTTTTTATTTGGACTTTCTTTTTCCCTCTTTTTTGGCCTTTTTTCGGGACAATGCTCTATTAATGATGATCATCACACTTCTATTTATTTACAACTCAAAGATTACAACTCGATACTAGAACAAAGTATGACTCTATATGAAAGGCTCCGGTGGTGTACTGGGATGGGCAATGAATCAAGAGTGACATGTATGATAAATTATGCATGGTGGCTTTGCCACAAATACGATGTCAACTACATGATCATGTAGGGCAATATGAGAATGATGATGTGTGTCATGATGAACGGAACGGTGGAAAGTTGCATGGCAATATATCTCGGAATGCCTATGGAAATGCCATAATAGGTAGGTATGGTGGCTGTTTTGAGGAAGATATAAGGAGGTTTATGTGTGACAGAGCATATCATATTACGGGGTTTGGATGCACCGGCGAAGTTTGCACCAACTCTCGAGGTGAGAAAGGGCAATGCACGGTACCGAAGAGGCTAGCAATGATGGAAGGGTGAGAGTGTGTATAATCCATGGACTCAACATTAGTCATAAAGAACTCACATACTTATTGGAAAAATCTACAAGTCATCAAAAACCAAGCACTACGCGCATGCTCCTAGGGGGATAGATTGGTAGGAAAAGACCATCACTCGTCCCCGACCACCACTCATAAGGAAGGCAATCAAAGAAACATCTCATGCTTCAAATTTGTCACACAACGGTTACCATACGTGCATGCTACGGGACTTGCAAACCTCAACACAAGTATTTCTCAAATTCACAATTACTCAACTAGCACGACTCTAATATTACCATCTTCATATCTCAAAACAATTATCAAGTATCAAACTTCTCATAGTATTCAATGCACTTTATATGAATTTTTTTATTATACCCAACTTGGATGCCCATCATATTAGGACTAGTTTCATAACCAAAGAAAATTACCATGCTGTTTAAGACTCTCAAAATAATATAAGTGAAGCATGAGAGTTCAACAATTTCTTCAAAATAAAACTACCGCCATGCTCTAAAAAGATATAAGTGAAGTACTAGAGCAAACGACAAACTACTCCAAAAGATATAAGCGAAGCACAATGAGTAGTTGAATAATTATGTAACTATGTGAAGACTCCTTCTCATAAATAAAATTTCAGATCTTAAGTACTTTATTCAAACATCAAGCAAAACAAAACAAAATAAAATGATGCTCCAAGCAAAACACATATCATGTGGTGAATAAAAATATAGCTCCAAGTAAAGTTACCGATGAACGAAGATGAAAGAGGGGATGCCATCCGGGGCATCCCCAATCTTAGGCACTTGGTTTTCCTTGAATATTACCTTGGGGTGCCTTGGGTATTCCCAATCTTAAGCTCTTGCCACTCCTTATTCCATAGTCCATCGAATCTTTACCCAAAACTTGAAAACTTCACAACACAAAACTTAGCAGAAAACTTGTAAGCTCCGTTAGTATAAGAAAATAAATCACCACTTAGGTACTGTTGTGAACTCATTCTAAATTCATATTGGTGTAATATCTACTGTATTCCAACTTCTCTATGGTTCATACCCTCCGATACTACTCATAGTTTCATCAAAACAAGCAAACAACACATAGAAAATAGAATATGGCAAAAACAGAACAGTCTGTAGTAATCTGTATCAAACGTATACTTATGGAACTCAAAAAATTCTGAAATAAATTGGTGGACGTGAGTAATTTGTCTATTAATCATCTTCAAAAATAATCATGTTAATAGCGCTCTCCAGTAAAAAATGGTAGCTAATCTCGTGAGCGCTAAAGTTTCTGTTTTTTACAGCAAGATCGCAAAGACTTTACCCAAGTCTTCACAAAGGTTCTACTTGGCACAAACAATAATTAAAACATAAAACCACATCTAAACAGCGGCTAGATGAATTATTTATTACTAAACAGGAGCAAAAAGAAAATAACAAAAATAAAATTGGGTTGCCTCCCAACAAGCGCTATCGTTTGACGCCCCTAGCTAGGCATAATGATTTCAATGATGCTCACATAAAATATGAGAATTGAAACATAAAGAGAGCATCATGAAGAGAATAACTAGCACATTTAAGTCTAACCCACTTCCTATGCATAGGGATTTTGTGAGAAAACAATTTATGGCAACAATAATCAACTAGCATAGGAAAGCAAAACAAGCATAACCTTAAAATTTTAAGCACATAGAGAGGAAACTTGATATTATTGCAATTCCTACAAGCATATATTCCTACCTCATAATAATTTTTGGTAGCATCATGAATGAATTAAACAACATAACTATCACATAAAGCATTCTTTTCATGAGCCACAAGCATAGAATTTTTATTACTCTCCACATAAGCAAAGTTCTTCTCATGAATAGAAGTGGGAGCAAACTCAACAAAATAACTATCATGTGATACATAATACAATTGAAAACTAAAATCATGATGACAAGTTTCATGGCTATCATTGCTCTTCGTAGCATACAATTCATCACAATAATCATCATAGATAGCAACTTTGTTCTCATAATCAATTGGAACCTCTTCCGAAATAGTGGAATCATTACTAAATAAAGTCATGACCTCTCCAAATCCACTTTTATAATTATCACAATAAGATTCAACACCCTCCAAAATAGTGGGATCATTACTTCCTAAAGTTGACACTCTTCCAAACCCACTTTGATCAATATAATCATCATAAATAGGAGGCAAGCTATCATCAAAATAAATTTTCTCGTCAAAACTTGGGGGACAAAAAATATCATCTTCATCAAACATAGCATCCCCAAGCTTGTGGCTTTGCATATCGTTAGCATCATGGATATTCAAATAATTCATACTAACAACATTGCAGTCATGCTCATCATAAAAAAATTTAGTGCCAAACATTCTAATGCATTCTTCTTCTAACACTTTGGCACAATTATCGGAATCCTTATTTTCACGAAAGACATTAAAAAGATGAAGCATATGAGGCAACCTTAATTCCATTTTTTGTTTTCTTTTATAAACTAAACTAGTGATAAAACAAGAAACAAAAAGATTCGATTGCAAGATCTAAAGATATACCTTCAAGCGCTAACCTCCCCAGCAACGGCGCCAGAAAATAGCTTGATGTCTACTACACAACATTCTTCTTGTAGACGTTGTTGGGCCTCCAAGTGCAGAGGTTTGTAGGACAGTAGAAAATTTCCCTCAAGTGGATGACCTAAGGTTTATCAGTCTATGGGAGGCGTAGGATGAAGATGGTCTCTCTCAAACAACCCTGCAACCAAATAGCAAAGAGTCTCTTGTGTCCCCAACACACACAATACAATGGTAAATTGTATAGGTGCACTAGTTTGGCGAAGAGATGGTGATACAAGTGCAATATGGATGGTAGATATAGGTTTTTGTAATCTGAAAATATAAAAACAGCAAGGTAACTAATGATAAAAGTGAGCGAAAACGGTATTGCAATGTGTTGAAACAAGGCCTAGGGTTCATACTTTCACTAGTGCAAGTTCTCTCAACAATAATAACATAACTGGATCATATAACTATCCCTAAACATGCAACAAAGAGTCACTCCAAAGTCACTAATAGCGGAGAACAAACGAAGAGATTATGGTAGGGTATGAAACCACCTCAAAGTTATCCTTTCTGATCGATCTATTCAAGAGTTCGTACTAGAATAACATCTTAAGACACAAATCAACCAAAACCCTAATGTCACCTAGATACTCCAATGTCACCTCAAGTAGCTGTGGGTATCATTATATGATATGCATCACACAATCTTGGATTCATCTATTCAACCAACACAAATAACTTCAAATAGTGCCCCAAAGTTTCTACCGGAGAGTCAAGATGAAAACGTGTGCCAACCCCTATGCATAAGTTCACGAGGTCACAGAACTCGCAAGTTGATCACCAAAACATACATCAAGTGGATCACATGATATCCCATTGTCACCACAGATAAGCACATGCAAGACATACATCAAGTGTTCTCAAATCCTTAAAGACTCAATCCGATAATATAACTTCAAAGGGAAAACTCAATACATTACAAGAAAGTAGAGGGGGAGAAACATCATAAGATCCAACTATAATAGCAAAGCTCGCGATACATCAAGATCGTGCCAAATCAAGAACACGAGAGAGAGAGATCAAACACATAGCTACTGGTACATACCCTCATCCCCGAGGGTGAACTACTCCCTTCTCGTCATGGAGAGCGCCGGGATGATGAAGATGGCCACCGGAGAGGGATTTCCCCCTCTGGCAGGGTGCCGGAATGGGTCTAGATTGGTTTTTGGTGGCTACAAAGGCTTGCGGCGGGGGAACTCCGAATCCAGGTTTCTTTTTGGAAGTTTGGGGTTATATAAGAGGTATTGGAGTCGGGAACAAGTCAGGGGGTCTCCGAGGCGGCCACGAGGTAGGGGGCGCGCCCAGGGGGATAGGGTGCGCCCCCACGCTCATGGTGGCCTTGGGACTCTTCTGGCCCATCTCCGGTACTCCGTGGGCTTCTTCTGGTCCAAAAATGATCTCCGTGAAATTTCAGGTCAATTGGACTCCGTTTGGTTTTCCTTTTCTGCAATACTCAAAAACAAGGAAAAACAGAAACTGGCACTGGGCTCTAGGTTAATAGGTTAGTCCCAAAAATCATATAAAATAGCATATAAATGCATATAAAACATCCAAGGTTGATAATATAATAGCATGGAACAATGAAAAATTATAGATACGTTGGAGACCTATCAACAAGCGACCGAATAGACCTATACACTGCAAATGTCCCTGCCCCTCTTCACTACAAAGACCATATTGTACAACTATTATACTCCCTCTGTTCCTAAATACAAATCTTTGTAGAGATTTGTTGGGGAACGTTGTATTTCAATAAATTTCCTACGATCACACAAGATCTATCTAGTAGATGCATAGAAATGAGAGGGGAGAGTGTGTCCACGTACCCTCATAGACCGAAAGCGGAAGCGTTAGTAACACGGTTGATGTAGTCGAACGTCTTCGTGATCCAACCGATCCAAGCATCGGACGTACGGCACCTCCGTGTTCAGCACACGTTCAGCTCGATAACGTCCCTCGAGCTCTTGATCCAGTTGAGGACGAGGGAGAGTTTTGTCAGCACGATGGCGTGTTGACGATGATGATGAAGTTACCGACGCGGGACTTCGTCTAAGCACTACAACAATATGAACGAGGTGTGTAACCGTGGAAGGGGGCACCGCACACGGCTAAGTGAAAAAATGGTGTGCCCCCTCCCACGTATATAAAGGAGGGGGGAAGAGGAGGCCGACCCTAGAGGGGGCGCGCCAAGGGGGGAGTCCTACTTGGACTCTAGGTCCAAGTAGGATTTGGCCCCCCTTTCCTATTCCAACTAGGAGAAGGAGGGAAGGGGAAGAGGGGAAAGGAAGGAGGAGGGGGGGTGGCGCCGCCGCCTCCTAGTCCAATCCGGACCATCCCATGGGGAGCGCACGACCACCCTTGAGACCCTCCTCTCCTTTACCCTAAAGCCCATTACTCTCCCGCGGGGGGGGGGGGGGGTGTTCGGTAACCTCCCGGTACTCCAGAAAATACCCGAAACACTTCGGAACCATTCCGGTGTCCGAATATAACCCTCCAATATATCGATCTTTACCTCTCGACCATTTCGAGACTCCTTGTCATGTTTGTGATCTCATCTAGGACTCCGAACAATCTTCGGTCATCAAAACACATAACTCATAATACAAATCGTCATTGAATGTTAAGCGTGCGGACCCTACAGGTTCGAGAACTATGTAGACATGACCGAGACACATCTCCGGTCAATAACCAATAGCATAACCTGGATGCTCATATTGGCTCCTACATATTCTACGAAGATCTTTATCGGTCAAACCGTATAACAACATATGTTGTTCCTGTTGTCATCGGTATGTTACTTGCCCGAGATTCGATCGTCGGTATCATCATACCTAGTTCAATCTTGTTACCGGCAGGTCTCTTTACTCGTTCCGTAATGCATCACCCCGTAACTACCTCATTAGTCACATTGCTTGCAAGGCTTATAGTGATGTGCATTACCGAGAGGGCCCAGAGATACCTCTCCGATACACGGAGTGACAAATCCTAATCCCGATCTATGCCAACTCAACAAACACCATCGGATACACCTGTAGAGCATATTTATAATCACCCAGTTACGTTGTGACATTTGATAGCACACAAGGTGTTCCTCCAGTATTTGGGAGTTGCATAATCTCATAGTTAGAGGAACATGTATAAGTCATGAAGAAAGCAATAGCAATAAAACTAAACGATCATTATGCTAAGCTAACGGATGGGTCTTGTCCATCACATCATTCTCTAATGATGTGATCCCATTTATCAAATGACAACACATGTCTATGGTCAGGAAACTTAACCATCTTTGATTAATGAGCTAGTCTAGTAGAGGCATACTAGGGACACTCTGTTTGTCTATGTATTCACACATGTACTATGTTTCTGGTTAATACAATTCTAGAATGAATAATAAACATTTATCATTATATAAGGAAATATAAATAAAAACTTTATTATTGCCTCTAGGGCATATTTCCTTCAGTCTCCCATTTGCACTAGAGTCAATAATCTAGATTACATAATGATTCTAACACCCATGGAGTCTTGGTGCTAATCATGTTTTGCTCGTGAGAGAGGCTTAGTCAACAGGTCTGCAACATTCAGATACGTATGTATCTTGCAAATCTCTATGTCTCCCTCCTTGACTTGATCGCGGATGGAATTGAAGCATCTCTTGATGTGCTTGGTTCTCTTGTGAAATCTGGATTCCTTTGCCAAGGCAATTGCACCAGTATTGTCACAAAAGATTTTCATTGGACCCAATGCACTAGGTATTACACCTAGATCGGATATGAACTCCTTCATCCAGATTCCTTCATTTGCTGCTTCCGAAGTAGCTATGTACTCCACTTCACACGTAGATCCCGCCACGACGCTCTGCTTGGAACTACACCAACTGACAGCTCCACCATTCAATATAAATATGTATCCGGTTTGTGACTTATAGTCATTCGGATCAGTGTCAAAGCTTGCATTGACGTAACCATTTATGATGAGCTCTTTTTCACCTCCATAAATGAGAAACATATCCTTAGTCTTTCTCAGGTATTTCAGGATGTTCTTGACCGTTGTCCAGTGATCCACTCCTGGATTACTTTGGTACCTCCCTGCTAAAATTATAGCAAGGCACACATCAGGTCTGGTACACAACATTGCATACATGATAGAACCTATGGCTGAGGCATAGGGAATGACTTTCATTTTCTCTCTATCTTCTGTAGTGGTCGGGCATTGAGTCTGACTCAACTTCACACCTTGTAACACAGGCAAGAACCCTTTCTTTGACTGATCCATTTTGAAATTCTTCAAAACTTTATCAAGGTATGTGCTTTGTGAAATTCCAATTAAGCGTCTTGATCTATCTCTATAGATCTTGATGCCCAATATGTAAGCAGCTTCACCGAGGTCTTTCATTGAAAAATTCCTATTCAAGTATCCTTTTATGCTATCCAGAAATTCTGTACTATTTCCAATCAACAATATGTCATCCACATATAATATTATAAATGCTACAAAGCTCCCACTCACTTTCTTGTAAATACAAGCTTCTCCAAAAGTCTGTATAAAACCATATGCTTTAATCACACTATCAAAGCATATATTCCAACTCCGAGAGGCTTGCACCAGTCCATAAATGGATCACTAGAGCTTGCACACTTTGTTAGCACCTTTTGGATCGACAAAACTTTCTGGTTGCATCAGATACAACTCTTATTTAAGATATCTAATACGTCTCCACCGCATCTATAATTTTTTATTGTTCCATGCCAATATTATACAACTTTCATATACTTTTGGCAACTTTTTATACTATTTTTGGGGACTAACATATTGATCCAGTGCCCAGTGCCAGTTCCTGTTTGTTGCATTTTTTTGTTTCGCAAAAAATCCATATCAAACGGAGTCCAAACGGGAAAAAACTGGCGGAGATTTTTTTGGAATATATGTGATTTTTGGGAAGAAGAATCAACGTGAGACGATGCCGAGCGGGCCACAAGGTAGGGGGCACGCCCCAGGGAATCAGGCGCGCCCTGGGCCCTCGTGGCCACCCCGTAAGCCAATATCCAGATAGAAATCGTGTTAAAGTTTCAGCCCAATTGGAGTTATGGATCTCCGGGAATATAAGAAACGGTGAAAGGCCACAATTTGGAATGCAGAAAAAAAGAGACAGAGAGACAGATCCAATCTCGATGGGGCTCTCGCCCTTCCGCCGCCATGGAGGCCATGGACCAGAGGGGAAACCCTTCTCCCATATTGGGAGAAGGTCAAGGAAGAAGAAGAAGGGGGGGCCCTCTCCCCATCTCTTCCGGTGGCGCCGGAACGCCGTCGGGGCCATCATCGTCACCGTGATCTACACCAACACCTCCTTCATCTTCACCAACATCTTCATCACTTTCCCCATCTATCTGCAGCGGTCCACTCTCCCGCAACCCACTGTACTCTCTACTTGAACATGGTGCTTTATGCTTCATATTATTATCTAATGATGTGTTGCCATCCTATGATGTCTGAGTAGATTTTCGTTGTCCTATCGGTAATTGGTGAATTGATATGATTGCTTTAATTTGCTTGTGGTTATGTCGCTGTCCTTTGGTGCCCATCATATGAGCGTGCGCGTGGATCACACCATAGGGTTAGTTGTATGTTGATAGGACTATGTATTGGAGGGCAAGAGTGACATAAGCTTCAACCTAGCATAGAAATTGATGCATACGGAATTGAAGGGGGACCAATATATCTTAATCCTATGGTTGGCTTTTACCTTAATGAACATTAGTAGTTGCGGATGCTTGCTAATAGTTCCAATCATAAGTGCATAGAATTCCAAGTTAGGGATGACATGCTAGCATTGGCCTCTCCCACATAAAACTTGCTATCGGTCTAATAAAGTAGTCAATTGCTTAGGGACAATTTCGCAACTCCTACCACCACTTTTCCACACTCGCTATACTAACTTTATTGCTACTTTACCTAAAACAGCCCCTAGTTTTTATTTACGTGCTCTTTATATTCATGCAAACCTATCCCACAACACCTATAAAGTACTTCTAGTTTCATACTTGTTCTCGGTAAAGCAAACATCAAGCGTGCGTAGAGTTGTATCAGTGGTCACTAGAACTTGAGGGAATATTTTTTCTACCTTTAGATCCTCGTTGGGTTCGACACTCTTACTTATCGAAAGAGGCTAAAATTGATCCCCTATACTTGTGGCTTATCAAGACCGTTTTCTGGCACCGTTGCTGGGGAGTTATAGCGTGGGGTGAATATTCTCGTGTGTGCTTGTTTGCTTTATCACTAAGTAGTTTTTATTTTGTGCTCTTGTTTTCTATCTTTAGTTATGGGTAGGAAACGCAAAAGACCAAAAAATTAGTTGTACCTACTACACCAATGGTTGAAGAACCACTCAAAATCTATCACACTCTTGAAGCTTTTTACTTGGATCATCTTCGATCCCTATGTGGTCGTGCTGAAACCACAACTAGCTTAGTTGAGGGCAAATCTTTAGATGAGCATGCTTGTTATGTGCGACACCGCTTATCTCAAAAGGGAAATTTTTACTGGATCAAATTCATCGTTTGCAATGCTATGCTTGGAATTTCTGTGAAATATATGATTTTACTTGTTGTTCTAAAGACCCTAAGAAACACCTTCCTTACCAATGTGAGTTTAGTAATAATGGAATCGTATCTTCGTATACTATGGGTGTTTATAATTACTATGATCAACAAATTAAAGAATTTTTTGCTTTTAGGGGTACTTGTGAAATTGCTTCTTTTATTGAAGAGTGTGATACTACTCTCTACAAATCTGAAAAATTTGGCCATACTTAAATATTGCTATGACAATTATGCTTCTAATACTTATATTAACTCATATATTGAGGACTCCTCCGCTGTCCAAGAAGAGATTAATATTTTGCAGGAGTCTATGGAAGAAGAAATTAATGACATTGTGAGCTCATTGGATGAAAAAGATGAGTAGGAGAGCGAAGAACAAAAGGAGGAAGAGCGGATTGATCGCCCATTCCCACCATCTAATGAGAGTAACTATTTATCCCATACATTGTTTAATTTCCCTTCAAATTTACCGAAGGATGAATGCTATGATGATTGTTATGATCCCATTGATTCTTTTGAAATATCCCCTTTTGATGATTCTTGCTATGCTTGTGGCCAAGATGCCAATATGAATTATGCTTATGGAGATGAACTTGCTATAGTTCCTTATGTTAAACATGAAATTGTTTCTATTGCACTCACGCATGATAGTCCTATTATCTTTTTGAATTCTCTCGGCTACACTATATGGGAGAAGTTTGCCCTTATTATGAATTATATTGATGGGTTGCATTTTACCATTGCACATGATAATTTTGATGAATATAATATGCATGTGCTTGCTGCTCCTACTTGCAATTATTATGAGGGAGGAACTACATCTCCGCCTCTCCATGTTTCCAATATAATAAAATTGCAAGAAACTGTTTATAGTATGCGTTGGCATTTACTATGTGTGCATGAATTGTTCTTTTATGACATGTCGGTGCATAGGAAGAGAGTTAGACTTCGTTGTTGCATGATATATGTTACTTTGTTCTCACTACTAAATCAAAAATCATTGTTAATTAAAATTGGCTTTGATATACCTTGGGATCCGGGTGGATCCATTACTTGAGCACTATATGCCTAGCTTAATGGCTTTAAAGAAAGCGCTGCCAGGGAGACAACCTGGAAGTTTAAGAGAGTCATTTATTTCCGTTATGTGCTTTTGTAAAGTTTAAAAACAAGAATAATGTGCCAAGATTTGCCTTTAGGATGTTTACATTGCTTGTTGGTTTGTGCGGTGCAAAACAGAAAGTTTGGCTGTAGTGCGTGATTTTACGTTTTTTACTGGAACGTCAAAAGGTTCTCAAACTTTTTGCACTCTATTTCTATACAAAGGTTTTATTTTTACTAATTGTTTCAGAATTTTTGGAGTAACAGAAGTATTGTGAATGTTCAGATTACTACAGACTGTCCTGTTTAAGACAGATTCTGTTTTTGATGCATCGTTTGCTTGTTTTGATGAAACTATCGATTTCTATCAGTGGATTAAGCCACGGAAAAGTTATATTAAAGTAGCTAAAGTGCAAAAACAAAATATGAATTGGTCTGCAACAGTACTTAAAGTAGTGATTTGCTTTATTATACTAACGGATCTTACCGAGCTTTCTGTTGAGTTTTGTGTGGATGAAGTGTTCGAAGATCGAGGAGGTCTAGATGTGAGGAGAAGGAGGAGAGGCAAGAGCTCAAGCTTGGGGATGCCCAAGGAACCCAATTAAATATTCAAGGAGACTCAAGCGTCTAAGCTTGGGGATGCCCCGGAAGGCATCCCGTCTTTCTTCAACAACTATCGGTATGTTTTTGGATTCGTTTCGTTCATGCGATATGTGCAAATCTTGGAGCATCTTTTGCATTTAGTTTTCACTTTTCTTCGATGCACCATGATGGTATGAGATAGTCCATGGTTGATTAATAGAATGCTCTTTGCACTTCACTTATATCTTTTGAGTATGGCTTTATAGAATGCTTCATGTGCTTCACTTATATCATTTGAAGTTTGGATTGTCTGATTCTCTTCACTTAGAAAACCGCCATTTGTAGAATGCTCTATTGATTCACTTATATTTGTTAGAGCGTGGGCATATCTTTTGTAGAAAGAATTAAACTCTCTTGCTTCACTTATATCTATTTAGAGAGATGACAGGATTTGTTCATTCACATGGTTAGTCATAAAATCCTACATAAAACTTGTAGATCACCGAATATGATATGTTTGATTCCTTGCAATAGTTTTGCAATATAAAGGTGGTGATATTAGAGTCGTTCTAGTTGGGTAATTGCGAAATTGAGAAATACTTGTGTTGAGGTTTGCAAGTCCCGTAGCATGCACGTATGGTAACCGTTGTGTGACAAATTTGAAGCATGAGGCGTTTCTTTGATTGCCTTCCTTATGAGTGGCCGTCGGGGATGAGCAATGGTCTTTTCCTACCAATCTATCCCCCTAGGAGCATGCGCGTAGTTCTTGGTTTTGATGACTTGTTGAAAGTGCAACTATCCCTAGGTGGTTTTGGTAATTCCTGACAACATATAGCTCATTGAGCTAATGCTATTTCAAGATTAATATCTCAAGAAAGCTCAATGATTCGCATGGCATGGATGAGAAAAGTGGACCCCTCAAAATGCTAAGGACAAAAGGATTGGCTCAAGCTCAAAGCTCAAGACTCTACATTTTCTATTTTAGTAATCCAAGATCACATTGAGTCTATAGGAAAAGCCAATACTATCAAGGAGGGATAAGGTGTTGCTTAATGAGGCTCTTGCTCAAAGTGCTTAGTAATATGATCCAAATCCCTCAACTACTTTCTCACATCCACATATGACGTAAACGAAAAGTCAAACTCGGCCCCACCGACTCTTTCTATCCGGCGCCACCGAGTTCAGATGTCATAGCCTCTGCCACAAACCCTAGGCAAATTGGTCTCACCGATAGGGATCTCGGTCTCGCCGAGATGGGATTCTAATCTCTCTGTTTCCCTTCATAACGCTTTGGTCCCATCGAGATTGCAATGTAAACTCTCTGTTTCCCTTTCGTAACATTTTGTTCTCACCGAAATGAGCAAATTGGTCCCACCGAGTTTACCTGACCAACTCTCTGGTTAGCTTATTACCAAAATCGGTCTCACCGATTTTGTGTAATCGGTCTCACCGAGATTACATTATGCCCTAACCCTAACCATATCGGTCCTACCGAGTTGCATGTCAGTCCCACCGAAAATCCTAACGATCACTAGATTTGCTAAATCGGTCTGACCGAATTTATCAATTCGGTCCCATCGAGATTGGCAAGTTGTGTGTAACGATTAGATTTTGCGTGGAGGCTATATATACCCCTCCACCTCCTCTTCATTCGTGGAGAGAGCCATCCGAACGAACCTACACTTCCAACTTACTTTTTCTGAGAGAGAACCACCTACACTTGTGTTGAGGCCAAGATATTCCATTCCTACCATATGAATCTTGATCTCTAGCCTTCCCAAAGTTGCTTTCCACTCAAATCTTCTTTCCACCAAATCCATATCCTGTGAGAGAGAGAGTTGAGTGTTGGGGAGACTATCATTTGAAGCACAAGAGCAAGGAGTTCATCATCAACACACCATTTGTTACTTCTTGGAGAGTGGTGTCTCCTAGATTGGCTAGGTGTCACTTGGGAGCCTCCGACAAGATTGTGGAGTTGAACGAAGGAGTTTGTAAGGGCAAGGAGATCTCCTACTTCATGAAGATCTACCACTAGTGAGGCAAGTCCTTCGTGGGCGACGGCCATGGTGGAATAGAGAAGGTTTCTTCTTCGTGGACCCTTCGTGGGTGGAGCCCTCCGTGGACTCGCGCAGCCGTTACCCTTCGTGGGTTGTAGTCTCCATCAACGTGGATGTACGATAGCGCCACCTATCGGAACCACGACAAAAACATCCGTGTCTCTTATTGCGTTTGAATCGTCCAAACCCTTCCCTTTACATTCTTGCAAGTTGCATGCTTTACTTTCCGCTGCTCATATACTCTTTGCATGCTTGCTTGAATTGTGTTAAGATTGCTTGAATTGTCCATAGTTGCTAAAATCTTCCAAGAACTAAAATTGGGAAAAGGATAAGTTTTATTTGGTCAAGTAGTCTAATCACCCCCTCTAGACATACTTTCGATCCTACAAGTGGTATCAGAGCCTTGGTCTCCATTTGCTTCGATTTCCATAACTTTTGGTAGTCATAACCTTGGTTTCACAACCTATGAGAGTATGGCGTCTAGCGAGGGAAATTACCACCGTAGAGGTCCTTACTTTGATGGTACTAATTTTGGTAGTTGGAAGCCTAAGATGAAAATGCATATTCTTGGACGTAACCCCGCTGTATGGGCTATTGTGTGTATTGGCTTGCAAGGTGAATTATTTGATGGGAGAGAACCGAACCGTGAAGCTACCACGGAAGAGTTGAAGATGCTGCAATACAATGCTCAAGCTTGTGATATCCTCTTCAATGGAATGTGCCCCGAAGAATTCAACAAAATCAGCCATCTTGAGAATGCAAAGGAAATTTGGGATACTTTGATTGATATGCACGAAGGTACCAACTCCGTCAAGGAATCCAAGTTGGATGTGCTTCAAACTCATCTTGACAAGTTCAAAATGAAGGATGGTGAAGGTGTCGCTGAAATGTACTCTAGGCTTGCTATTATCACAAATGAGATCGCCGGCTTAGGAAGTGAAGAGATGACCGACAAATTCATCATCAAGAAGATCCTAAGAGCTTTGGACGGAAAATATGATACCGTATGCACATTGATCCAAATGATGCCCAATTACAAAGATCTCAAGCCAATGAAAGTCACTGGAAGAATTTTTGCTCATGAGATGTTACTCAAGGATAAGCTTCAGGAGGAAATTGATGCATTTGAAGAAGCACACAAGGCCTTGGTCAAGTGGGTTCCCAAGACTACATCAAGTTCTACTTCATCAAGTATGACTACAACTCCAAGGATTCCCATCAAGATGATGTGGATCCCAAAGAAGAAGAACTAGAGAGTTCCTTAGGGTGACTCCGCCAACATACTTCACTCTTATCATTTTGGCAAGAACAAGTGCAATCAACTTCCACATCTTGCACTAGTTCAAGGAGTCACAAACCCTCTTTTTGGTAAGACAAGGGACAAGGTAACCTAATGCTATCATAGACATCATCTTGTGTGTGCATCACTCTATGTCTATGGATATCCTTGTTTGTTCCTTGTGGGACTAACCCGTGTAGGTATTGAAAGTGCAACTCACTCCAAAGGATTGCTCCAAATGATCTACATCAACATTGAGCATCCACATCTTCAACACCTACATGAAGTCATCATCGACAAAACCCAAGGTTTGTTCATCCCTCTTAGGGGGGATGTCACATCTAGGGGGAGCTTTACTCTAAGAATTGAGCAAAAGCAACTCTAATGGTGTGAACACAACAAAGCTTTATGTAAAAGTGGTAACCCCACTTGTGCTTAAACGATGAGTATGACCTATGATCAAATGTTCTCATTTGACTCCTAAGTCAATATACTCATATATAGATGACCTAGTCATCGCCAATTGCTTGATAGATGCTAGAATTGGTTGTGCATGCTTTGCCATATATTTCATTTGCCATTTTATTGTGTGAGCGTGTTGGTTGCATAATTTACTCATTCGAGGACATCCACTTGTTGTTTTGATTGTTTGGTTCCTTTTTCTTTTGCCAAGTGGATGGACAAGAATGCCTAAGAACCTTCTCTAGCTATCTATGATTTTCTTGTCTCAAACTCTATTCATGCTACATCACAAAGTTTGATCAAGTCAGATTCGAACCACTCTGTGTGAGGAGCACTCGGAGTCCCCGATTCATCATAGACTTAAACTTCCAAAACTTCTTTGTGTGTTTTGGTCTGACCGATTCATCCATTTCGGTCATACCAAGATCACTAAGTCGAACTAGGTTTTCAATCTCGGTGCAACCGATTTGAACTTTTCGGTCACACCGAGTTGCAGTAACTGCTTGCAGTTATGCATCTCGGTGCCACCGAGTTGTTCCACTCGGTCACACCGACAGGGTCAGGCTATATATATCCCCGGGCCAAAATTTGGAAAATTTTCTGAACCCCTTCACCCGCGCTCAGCCTGCTCTGCCTCCCTGGGTCTCCGGATCGTCCTCCTCATCGTCAGCTGCCTCCCGCCGCTGGTCTCCGCCGCCGTCAATGAAATCGTCTCCGCCGTTGCCGCTGTAGCAGGTCCATCGCCACACTTAGGGTATGGACTTGATCCTTGTGCTAATCTCACTCTGATTCCTAGCACATTGTTTTGCCATCTATCTTTCCCCTATTGAAATTGTCGGGTTTCTGGTTCCGGTAAACCCTTGAGGTTCGAACATTGGGGTGCGCGCGGAGATCTCTCCCCTACCGATCTATGCCCGATCCTCTCGTGCGAACTAAGATGAAAATGATGAACAACACAAGAGACACAATGTTTATACTATTTCGGGCCACCGTTGTGGTGTAATACCCTACTCTAGTGTGTTGTGTGGTGGATTGCCTCTGGGGCTAATGATGGACAGTACAAGGGAAGAACAGCCTTGCGAGAGGTGTTCTTGAGCTGGTGCGATGAACTGCTAGGGTGAGTTCAGTCGCCTCTCTCTCTCTCTGCTGGGGTTCTACCAGATTTCTCCGGGGGGTCTCCCTCTACTCTGTGGTGGCTAGCTCTATTTATAGAGGCCCTGGGCCTCTCCCCAAATAATGAGCGGGAAGGACGCCAACAATTGGCCATTTCGAAGGGGAACATCTAGTACAACTTATCCTGACCAAAGGTGGTCTTTGGCTGCCAAAAGCACTGGCGATGACGCCGTCTTGGGCTCCATGGTGACCTCCGTCCTATCGTCTGGCTAGTCTTGGTCTCGTTGCACCGGAATGGTAACCTTTGCCTGATGCCTTGGCCTGTGCTTGCCCCCTTTGCACCAAAGGGGAAACAAGGACACTGCGCAGGCCGGCGCCCGCCTGGTCTCGATCATCATGGCTTGCATCACGGGTTCCTCGCGAGGTACCCCTGCCTTGATCTCTCTGCCTCCTCGCGAGCCTACCTGATGATGCTGCCTCTGAGGAAGCTTCCTGTCGTCCGCCCCGCGAGGCTTGGCCCCTCGCGAGGGTCTTTGAGCTTGAGCTAATGAAGATGGGCCGCGCTGGGCCCCCGCTTGAGCCACACCGCAGGCCGCAGGCAGGCAAGTCTGGGGACCCCCGTTCCTAGAACACCGACAGTAGCCCCCGGGCCCAAGGCGCGCGCGGGCTTGGCTTAGCAGAGAAGCAAAGGGGCAAGCATGAAGCGTCGCGGGCCCTAACAGCCTGCGGCCTTGGGCGCTGCGTGGCGGTTGATTGGGCATGGGCGTCAGCACTTCCCACGACGCCTCGGCAACTGCACGACTGACAAAATGGGGTGCCCTGGCCAGGCTTACTTGCCCCGCTCTTGTCCTTCTTGCCCTAGATCCCCTTTCTCGCTTTCCTCCTTCTTGCTCCCGAAATCCTCCAGATCCGTCTCAATCCTTCGCGTTCGGCACACCATGGCGACTCGCAAGTCCCCGGCTGATGCTTGGTACTCGCCGGCCCTGGATTCCCCAAATTTGTTGGAGAAGAACCTCGCCCTCGCGCGCCTGATGACGGTGGCGCAGGGCAGCGAGGGGGCTACTATGCTCAAGGTCGGCTCCGACCAGCCTGAGGGCAAGGGGAGCACCTTCTACCCGTTCTTCGTGAGCGCCATCATCGCCGGTCTGGTGCCTCCTTTCTCTGAGTTCTTCTTTGCCATTCTCCGCCAATACAACTTGCAGGCCCTGCATCTCCACCCCAACTCTGTCCTTCTCCTGGTGATGTTCGCCTACTATTGCAAGGCTCATGTTGGTGTGAAGCCCTCAGTGGCCTTGCTGTGCCACTTTTTCTCCCTCCGGGTTTCTGGCGCTCAGGTCTCTGCATGCGCGAGATTCATTGCATACTCCAGTTCCAACGCCATCTCGAAGCCTGGGAAGAGGATCGAAGGCTACCGGAGCAAGTGGGTCATGATGGATGTCGGGCGCCTCCACCCTCATCTGGTATTGCCCATAGGGCAACCGAAGTCCGTTGACGCATGGTCCCGCGCGGAGCTTGTCGAACCTCGCGCGAAGGCGGTGTTGAGGAGGATGAACACGGACCTGAGGCCAAGCAACTTGGGGGCGGCGAAGCTGACCGGGGCCACGCTCCTGAGAGAGTTCTTGGAGCACTGGGTGGCTCCGCTCCAGGAGCACTCGCTCCCACTATGGAGGCTTGGAGGAGCAGACGCCGCCCTGCGCCTGAGCTCCGAGGCCCTGACCGACGAGGATCTGACTACGGCCCTCCATTCCTTGGTTGGGGGAGACGTGGCGAGCCCGGTGGACGCCCCCATCCCCCTGTTCCTTCGTGATGACTGGGAGCAGGTGGTGGACGCCATGCCCACCTTCAACGGCGAGGGGCTGGTGCCCGCGGCAGCTCCCGAAGACCTGGCGGTCCTGGCGACGGTGAACTTGTCCTCCGGCAGCTCCAGTGGGGAAGAAAAGGCGGAGGAGGAAGCGTCTGACTCAGAGGAGACTGGTGAGGATTGGGGGGAGTCCTTCCCTCGGCGCAGGTCCTAGGCCCTCCGCTCCATGCCGGACGACGACAAGGCTAGCGCCAGGCGAGGAAGGGAGGGCTCTTCCTCGGTGATGAGGAAGGGCAGGTCGAGCCTAGTTCCCCCAGGGTCTGCTCTGGTCCCTGGGGGTCCAAGGCCAGCTCCATCTCTCCTGACGCGCCTTCTGCTTCCGGGCCCTCCAAGGCTGACCCCCGCTGCAGGCTCTCGGGCTTCAAGTATGGCCGGAAGTTGCTTGGGTCCACGGATGACATCTAGTAAGTGCTCGATTCATGCTCTGCTTGGCTTTTGCCGCTGAGGCTTGATGTTTGCGCTCTTTTACCAGGCCGGCACCTGCGGCCAAGAGGTTGAAGGAGGCTTCTGCGGCCCTGCTTGGGGCGAATCCGTCTGCCGGGGAGATGCCTTCGGCTGTTGGGGGAGAGGATGGCGAGGCCCACGCCTCTCTGGCCCAACCGCCCTCGCGAGGCCAACTGGGGCACCCCGGCGAGGAGTCAGCCCCCGTGGCCCCGCTGGACCTAGAGTCGACTGTGCCCGATGTTGCAGCCGTGGCGGCCAAGGCTCAGGAGGTCCCTTCCTGCCAAGCCGTGGCCACGCTGCCATCTTCTCCGCCTGCTCCACAAGTTCTTGTCTCTTCTGCTCCCTCCGCTGCTGTCCTGGACCAGGTTGCTAACGAGCTGAGCCAACTGCGGGGGGATCTCCTGAGTGCGGACCCTCGTCTGGTGGCCAGGCGCCTGGAGTTGCCCTCTGGCTGGGCCCGTTCTGCTGCTTCCGTTCGAGCGATGCTGAGCCAGGCCGTGTCGTCCTCCGACGAGGAGAGGAGGTCCGCCAACCAAGCCAAGGCCGCTCGCGATGCTGCCATGGGCGACGTCGCAAATGCCCAGGGCCGCTGCAAGACGCTTGAGGCCGAGCTGCAGGGCCTACGCGACGAGCTCGCCAAGGAGGTGCGCAGCCTCCAGGAGAAGGAGAAGGAGATGAAGGCTAGGGAGGCCGCCGCCAAGGACCGGGACGCCAAGCTTGATGTCTGCCATAGCCGACTGGAGAGACGCTGGAGCGGTCGCTGAAGGCGGAGAGGACCGAGCTGGACGCCAAGGCAAAGGTCCTGACGGAGGACCAGGCGGCCTTCGTGGAGCTGGAGAAGAAGGCTCGAGGCATGCTGAAGATGCTGTATGAGAGCGGCCTGGAGGAGCCGTTGGCTGGTGCGGAGGACAGCCCCGCCAAGCTGCTCCCCTTCCTGGTTGATGCACTTTAGGACATCGCAGACGGCCTTGGCCCCACGGTCGAGGCCGAGGCGCGTGCCCTGTCTTCTGTGGCACTGACGCGTGTCCTCAGCCATGTCTACCTGCATGACCCCAACGTCGACTTCGACAGCCTGCTGGAGCCCGTGAGCGGCGACCGTGCCGCTGCCGCCGCTGAGGCCGTGAGGGGCCGAGCCAAGGTTTTGCTGGGGAAGTTCCGCTCCCCCAGCGTCCTGCCCGGGCGTGGTGCCGCCGGCCTTGCGACCTCGAGAGGCGAAGCCGTCCAGCGTAACTCCACCACCGGTGACGGCATTACTGGGGAGTGATTCCTTCGTGACTTCCATCCTGTTTTATTCCTGCACATGCACCATGCCTCGCGGAGGCGTTAAAACTTGTGTTTGGGGTTGTGGAACAATCTTATGGCTTGTAATATTTGCTTTGAATTTCCCGGAATTTGCATTTTCCTCTCCTGCTTGTTTACGCTCTACGTCGGCAGGGCCCGGCCCCGCGCATACCTCACCCAGCGTTAACCCCGACCGGAAACTAAGGACGGGACTAAGGAGTGAGGGGCTACGTGGCAAGTTAGCCTCCTGAGTCGCGATGCTCAGGAGTCCCCCTTGACGCGCGAGCAACAAGTAGGGAAGGAGGGAGCGAGGAGTGGATTGATCGTTCTACGTCGGTAGGGCCCGGCCCTGCGAGTACCTCACCCAGCGTTAGCCCCGACCGGAAACCAAGGACGGGACTAAGGAGTGAGGGGCTACGTGGCAAGTTAGGCTCCTGAGTCGCGATGCTCAGGAGTCCCCCTAGACGCTCAAACGGGTTTCGTACCTTGGCTCCGCTTGGGGAGTGGCGCGCGACGACCAGGTCCAAGGGACCTAGCTGGGTGGCGTGCGCTCGAGCGAGGCCTGGGCGTAGCCCCCGTGTCCAGCCCCCTCGCGCGGCACTCCTGAGGGGAGGTGTCGCGATGGTGCCGGACACTGAGCCCTGGGCTCCCTGAGGTTGGTACGGCGATGGGCCGCCCTCAGTTGTTTATCACCAGCGCGGAGCATAGCGCTTCCGTATGTGTACGGGCATAGCCGCTCCTTGGCAGTGTCGTCAGCCAGCATAGAGCATCGTGCTTCCACTGGTGCGTGGAAGGGGGCTCCCCTCCGGGAGGAGCCCCCAGGGCGTGTACAGCCCCGCCCTGACACGTGGCTGGCACGGTAGGGCTAGGAGAGGTGTATCTGGGCACCCGTGAGCCAGCGCGGGACTCACGAGGCCCTACCTCGAGGCGGGTTGCGCCTGGCTCTGGGCCTTTATCAATTGGTGTGTTCCTGCAGGGATGTTAGAATGCAAATGCTCTACGTCCTAAGGTCCCGGCCCCCGAGCGAGCTTAGCCGCCACTGGTATGACGGGTCGCGATGCCGTGGGTCAAGGCCAGGGGGTGAGGGCTGGAGAGCCAGTAAGAGCCCATGAGTCGCGATGCTCAGGCGTCCCCCTTTTAACGTGCAAGCGCTTTGCACGAGAACAAGCAGTAGGTGATAATTATGGGAATTAGATTAAGCGTGAAAGAACAACTTCATCCTAGGGTAAACGCTGGAAAAGCAACTGCCGCTGGGTCGGGCCCGAGCGGCATGGGGATGATGCAGCCCGAGGGGCGCCCCCAACAAGGTAAATAAAGAGCATAAACAAAATGGATACATGCCGCGGGGACGGACCCACGCGGCCTGGGAATGGTGTAGCCCTATGGGCGCTCCCAGCTGAATGTAGAACTCTGAAAGATGTCACCTGGTGCTGTTGAAGATGAAGTGATGCTGAGGAAGTGAGCGATGCGCGGTGAAGATGTCGGCCCTCATGAGCCCCCAGGCCCAGGGGCCTCGGGAGGCTCTGGTGGCACGTGCAGGTCTTCGGGGACCATCGCCACCTCTGCCAGGACCGCGCGATGCCTAACCTCCTCAGCCTCCAGAATGCTCCTCAACAGGCACTGATGTGCGGCGACCGCGCTCGGCAGGCCGAAGGGCATGTGAACGTAGCTGTGGGGTGGTCCCACGCAGCGCCCTACGGCCGAAGGCCATAGGCGCTCCTGGGACGCAGCTCGGTTGAGCCCTGGTACGTCGATGCAGACGCGCAGTCCTCCATCCTTGCCTGGATGTGGGGCCATGGCAGGTAAGCAGCGGCTGCCGCACATGACTCTGGACTCTTGTAGCTCTTGGATGTTCCTTGCGATGAACTCCTGAGGGTTTGGTCTCCTTTGACTTGTACCTTTCTTAGGGAAGCGTGCCTGAAAGCACCCCTCCAAGTGGTGCCCGAGCGCCCCCCCCCCCCCCCGCGACCTTGGCAAGGTCGGTGGATCTCCAAGAGAGAGCCCCCGAGCCTTGCCTGAGGAGGGCGCCGGGTGCGCCTGCCTATGCGCGAGAGGGCGGCGCTCCCTGATCGGGCGCGAATTCTGACGCAATACCTCCGGAGGTGCCTGCTTCCTTGTGGCTCTGGCCAGGTGAGGTCTTCTTCTTCTTGAGGGTCACCTCGGGAGGCCTCCCGCTCCTGCGACCTGGGTCTTCGATTGCTGTGGCTTGGAACGCACGCTCGAGCGAGCACACTGCGTCCCTTTCTTCACAGGGTACGGCGATGACTCCGCCGCTTCCTGGCATCTTGAGGACATTGTAACCATGGTGAGTCACTGCCATAAACTTGGCTAGGGCTGGGTACCCGAGGATGGCGTTGTACGGCAGGCGGATGTGAGCGATGTCGAAGTTGATGAGCTCGGTGCGGTAGTTGTTGCGTTGCCCGAAGGTGACCGGAAGGCGAACCTACCCAATTGGAACAGTGGAACCATCGGTGACTCCTGAGAAAGGCTTGGTTGGCTGAAGCTGGTCGTATGGCACTTGGAGATTGTCGAACGTCTCGACGGACAAGACGTTGAGTCCTGCTCCACCATCGATGAGGGTCCTGGTGACCTGCACGTTGCTGATGACTAGGGAGCAAAGCATCGGGAGGACTCCGGCCATTGCCGCACACTTGAGCTGGTCTGCGGAACTGAATGTGATCGCGCACGAAGACCACCTAAGAGGGCGCGTGGCCTCAAGCTTGGGAAGGACTACATTCACCTCGTGAGCAAACTGCTTGAAGATGCGCTATGAGGCTGGGGCCTGGGCGCTGCCCAGGATGCAAGCAATTGCACACGGCTCTTGGAAGCCCCCAGCCCCATCGTCTTGGTGTTGGTCTTGGTTCCTCCTCGGTGGAGGCGACAGAGGAGGGAGGCCAGCGTTGTCGTGGGGACGGTCCTGACGAGGCTGGTCCCTCCAGTCTCCCTCGTGAGGCTGGTCCTGCCAGTGGTCCTTGCGAGGGCGGTCACGCCATCCCTGGCGAAGGCCACGGTCTTCCCATCGTCCACCGCCTCTTCCTCCTCCTAGGCCATAGCCCCTGTCGTTGCGCTCTGGGCGTCGGCTGATTCGCCCATCTCGCACGACTCTGAGCTCTTGACATTCAATGGTGTTGTGGGTGTGGAGGTCGTGGTACACGCAGTACCGTCCGCCCTTAGATGACTCAGGCTGATCCCTGCCTCGCTTGGTGTCCGGTTCCGCTGCTAGCACGGCAGCCCCCTTGCGCTTCACGTCCTTGGCCTTGAGCTTCTTTTCTTCCGGGTCGGCTGCCGGGAGCTCAAGGAGGGAGAGACGCCCTTCCTCAGCCCTGGCGCACTTGGTCGCCAAGTTGAACAGCTCCAGGGATGTGCACAGGTCTTCATGGATTGCTAGCTCTTCCTTCATCTTGACGTCGTGCACGCCGTCGGAGAAGGCTGAGATGATGGCTTCTTCAGTCACCTTGGGGATCTTGAGGCAAGCGTAGTTGAAGCGCTGGATGTACTTCTGCAGGGTTTCTCCTGGCTGTTACTTGATGCGGCGCAGGTCGCTCGCGGCTGGGGGCCGGTCGCGAGTGCCCTGGAAGTTGGCGATGAATCGGGTGCGCATCTCGCTCCAGGAGGAGATCGTGTCGGGCGCCAGGTTCAGGAGCCAGGTGTGGGTGCCGTCCTTGAGTGCCATGGGGAACCAATTCGCCATGACCTTCTCATCTCCGTTGGAGGCTACGATGCCCAGCTCATAGAGCTACAGGAACTCCGCGGGGTCCGCTGTGCCATCGTAACGGGGAGGGAGGTCAGGCTTGAACTTGCCTAGCCATGTGACGCCGCGCAGCTCGGGGGTGAAGGCGAGGCAGCCCGCCGTGGCCACCAGTGCCCTTTGCTGGTGCTGGACTCGTTCTTGTGGGTCACCACGCGTCGCCACTAGGAGCAGCGCGGGGTTTTGTCGTGGAGGCGTTGGGGCGCGATCTTGGCGTGCCAGCGCTGGGAGCGCGCGAGCACCTTCCCGGGGACGTGGGATCTCTTGGCAGCTCCCTTCTTGGTGCGCTGGTGCTGGACGTGGAGGGTCTCGCCCTGGGGCTGTGCGCCTTGGAGCCAAGGCACCTTCTTGGGGAGGAGGCGGCGGAGGCGCCTCCTGATCCTCGCCCCCTGCACGGGACGGAGGGCGAGGCAGCGAGAGGGACCGCAAGGGGGAGCCCCCTGCGGCACTCACGAGCTCGGTGATGCGGGTGAGCCAGTCCTCGTAGAGGTCGTCGATGGAACGATAGTGCAGGAGCTCCCGTGCCAAGAGCAGTGAGGCGTGCGCGTCCATGGGTGCGCAACTGGCGTGGGACGACGAGCCAGCTGGAGTCAGCGATGTGGTGGTGGTGTGCCCATCCCGCCGCACCGAGGGGTGCTGGGACGAGGCCTGCTGCTCGTTCCCTGCCAGGCCGGTGGCGGCGTTGGCGGCGGGCGACGGGGAACGACGAGGGGGGCCGCCGACGGGCGCCGTTTGGGCGACGCGAGCGGCGTGAGCAGCCCGGTGCTCGACGCGAGCACGACGAGCGTCAGCCATGGACACGACGGAAGATCACACACGAACAACAGAAGGAAGATTCCGGCGCACCCCTACCTGGCGTGCCAAATGTCGGGTTTCGGGTTCCGGCAGACCCTTGAGGTTCGAACACTGGGGTGTGCGCGGAGATCTCTCCCCTACCGATCTACGCCCGATCCTCTCGTGCGAACTAAGATGAAAATGATGAACAACACAAGAGACACGATGTTTATACTGGTTCGGGCCACCGTTGTGGTGTAATACCCTACTCCAGTGTGTGGTGTGGTGGATTGCCTCTGGGGCTGATGATGGATAGTACAAGGGAAGAACAGCCTCGCGAGAGGTGTTCTTGAGCTGGTGCGATGAACTGCTAGGGTGAGTTCAGTTGCCTCTCTCTCTCTGCTAGGGTTCTACCAGATCTCTCCGAAGGGTCTCCCTCTACTCTATGGTGGCTAGCTCTATTTATAGAGGCCCTGGGCCTCTCCCCAAATAATGAGCGGGAAGGGCGCCAACAATTGGCCATTTCGAAGGGGAACATCTAGTACAAGTTATCCTGACTAAAGGTGGTCTTCGGCTGCCAAAAGCACTGGCGATAATGCCGTCTTGGGCTCCACGGTGACCTCCGTCCTATCGTCCGGCTAGTCTTGGTCTCGTTGCACCGGAATGGTAACCTTTGCCTGATGCCTTGGCATGTGCTTGCCCCCTTTGCATCAAAGGGGAAACAAGGACACTGCGCAGGCCAGCGCCCGCCTGGCGCCCTCCTGGTCTCGATCGTCATGGCTTGCGTCACGGGTTCCTCACGAGGTACCCCTGCCTTGATCTCTCCGCCTCCTCGCGAGCCTGCCTAATGAGGCTGCCTCTGAGGAAGCTTCTTGTCGTCCGCCCCGCGAGGCTTGGCCCCTCGCGAGGGTCATTGAGCTTGAGCTGATGAAGATGGGCCGCGCTGGGCCCCCGCTTTAGCCACGCCGCAGGCCGCAGGTAGGCAAGTCTGGGGACCCCCGTTCCCAGAACGCCGACAGAAATCACTCTATCTAGCAAAATCACTCCGTAGTTTAGTTGTGGATTGAAAATCTAGGGTTAGGTTTCCGCCGAAATCATCTCGGACCAACCGAGTTGTTGAAATCGGTTCCACCGATTTGGCTAAGGCCATTGCACATGTGATTCTCGGTCTGACCGAGAATTGCAAATCGGTGTGACCGAGTTCAATTCTTTGTGAAACCCTAGTAGTCGCGGCGCCACCGAACTGTTACTCGGTCTGACCGAGTTCACTAGTTTAGGTTCCAAAAGTTGCTTCGGTATCATCGAGTTTTCAAATCGGTAGATCCGAAATGCTTTCTGTGGAAAACTAAAACTAAGTTTTTAACTCATTCTTTTGCAAAAACCTCTGCACTTTGTGATGCTTATCCAATCTATCTCATCTATATCTATTCATAGGGTCTGCTGTCAGTGCTTGCATCATGTCAGATCAAAGTGACAGTCAGAACAAGTCAGAGGAGCAAGTTAACATGAGTGAGGGCACTAGTCCCTCTAGCAGCTTTGATGAGGGAAGCAGGAGTACACCCAGCAACTTGCCTAAGGCAGCCACCAGGACCAGAAAGAAGAGAACCTCAGATTCTGAGGATGAGGACTATGTGGCTGTTGAGGAAGAGGCCACCTCAAAGAGGAAAGTTTTGAAAAAGGAATATGGCACAGCTGCTGCCACTAAGCCAGGAACGAAGACAAAGATTCCTGCCAAGAGAGTTCCTATGTCAGAGGCCAGAACATCCACTCAAGAAACTTTGGGATCTGCACCCAAAGAACAGGTTGTGGCAGAGAAGAAAAGGAAGGAAAGGGTCAAGAAGACCACTGCCAGAGTGCTTGGCAGATCATCAATTATGAGAGATTCTGAAGAAGAAGAGGAAGAGGATGCAGCACCAGCACCCAAAGCTCAAAAGCTTATGGGAGATGCATTTAAGGCAGGGGCTGCTCCATCTAAGCCCAAAACTGCTCCTAAGACTGCTGCTCCAGCTCCAAAGCCAAAATCCAAGAGGAGCACCAGGAACATCCCTGCTGAGGAGAAGAACAAGGCCCCAGTGCCTCAAGCTACTGAAGAAGAAGATGATGATGATTTTGTTGTTTTGAGGAAGTTGAAGCCCAAGATCCCTGATCACAATGATGCACACCCAGTTGCAGAGAATATGAAAATCATGAAGGATTCAGGATTGAGGCTATGGAGAGAGTGTGATCCATATGCCACCAGGAGAAGGACTGCTGTGGACTACAGATTCCACACTAAGGAACAACAGGACTTCTATGAGAAAGTGTTGCTTGACAAGAAGCCCATAGTGTGTGACATGAGATGGGTTGATTGGAAATTCATTGAGGAAAATGAGGATCACTTCCCTGGTGTATATGACAGCTTCAAGGCATGTGGAGTTGATGAGTTTGTGGCTCAGAAGCTCACAAAGTGGAATGATGAGCTTATTATGCAGTTCTACTCCACAACTCATTTCTATCCAGATGGAAGGATTGTCTGGATGTCTGAAGGTACTAGGTACCAGTCAACAGTTGAAGAATGGGCAAAATTGATCAATGCTCCTGAGGAGAATGAAGATGACTTGGATGTCTACGCCAAGAAGAAGAAGGATCACAACACCATGGCACATATGTACAGAGAGATCCTAGATGCTGATCTTGAGACACACAAATTTGGATCATTTCATTACCTTCTGTCAGGTTTGCCAACAATCAACTGGATCCTTAGGCACACTCTATTGCCAAAGTCAGGTGATCACAAGATGATCAGAGGCCATGCAATTAACCTGCTTCACATATTTGATGTGCCTCAAAAGTTCAAAGTCATGAGCCTAATTGTGGAAACCATAAAGAGAACAGCTGCAGATCAGAAGAGAAGTTGTGGGTATGCCCCATAGATCCAGGAGCTAATCAACTCCAAGATGGGCACTGGCACATATCTCTTGGACAAGGAACATATGCCCATCTACCCAGACTTTGAGGACAACACTCTAGTGATGGATGAGAATGACCCATCTTTTGTGCAAGCACAAGCAAAGAGGGAGAAGGCAAGGACTGAAAAGGCTGCAAAGATGCCAACCATTGATGAGGCATCTCAGTATCTTCTGAAGAGCAAGCAAGATCAGCTTGGCTACTTGATTGCCTCCACTCTGTGGATTGAGAAGGGATTGGCCACCCTGACTCAAAACCAGGAGAGCTTGGAGAGGATCATGGAGCAGAAGTTCTATGATTTAGATGCGAAGGTCACTGAGATACAATCAGTTGTTGAGAAACTTCAGGATGAAGTGCAGGAGAAGAAGGGCAAGTATACCACTGATGCTTTTGCTAGAGTGCCCAGAGGATAGAGATCTACTGCAGTGCCAGTTACAGACACCAAAGCAACTTCATATGCACCAGCTACAGCTTCAGTACCACCAGCCCCAGCACCCACTCCACCAGCTCCATCTAGATCAACTGATGCCTTCGTCCTTGGAGTTTTATCTACACCACCACCTGAAGACCAAGCCTAAGAGTCGATCTAGCACTATGCATTTTTTATGAACTTTTTGGTAACTTGTTGCCAAAGGGGGATAAAATGTATAGATCATAGGCTTCGAGAGAGAGTGTTGCTTTTTGTTCTCTCTTATTGTTTGGTGGTTGAACTTTGTTATTTGCTTGTTTGAGATACTTTATGCTTTTGTGTGATACTTGGATGATAATGTGTTTGATCATATGCTTGTTGGATGACATTATCCTTGCATATCCCCATATGATCATTCACTTTTCTTGGTGATGAGTGCATGTATTTAATTATTATCATTTTGAGCGCTCCACCAAGATGTATGTGACATGGAAGAGTAACCCATGATCCTAACTCATTGTGCATTTGCAGTCCAAAGCAAATCTTAAACTATGCACAAATTTAGGGGGAGCTCTTGCTTTTCACATACTTCTCAAAGCGACAATGTTTTTCACTCTTATTATCATTTGTCGAAGCTTTGATCTATATGTTGTCATCAATTACCAAAAAGGGGGAGATTGAAAGTGCAACTATCCCTAGGTGGTTTTGGTAATTCCTAACAACATATAGCTCATTGAGCTAATGCCGTTTCAAGATTAATATCTCAGGAAAGCTCAATGATTGGCATGGCATGGATGAGAAAAGTGGACCCCTCAAAATGCTAAGGACAAAAGGATTGGCTCAAGCTCAAAGCTCAAGACTCTACATTTTCTATTTTAGTGATCCAAAATCACATTGAGTCTATAGGAAAAGACAATACTATCAAGGAGGGATGAGGTGTTGCTTAATGAGGCTCTTGCTCAAAGTGCTTAGTAATATGCTCCAAATCCCTCAACTACTTTCTCACATCCACATATGACCTAAACCAAAAGTCAAACTCGACCCCACCGATTCTTTCTATCCGGCGCCACCGAGTTCAGATGTCATAGCCACTGCCACAAACCCTAGGCAAATCGGTCTCACCAATAGGGATCTCGGTCTCACCGAGATGGGATTTTAATCTCTCTGTTTCCCTTCGTAACGTTTAGGTCCCACCGAGATGAGCGATCGGTCCCACCGAGATTGCAATGTAAACTCTCTGTTTCCCTTTCGTAACATTTCGGTCTCACCGAAATGAGCGAATCGGTCCCACCGAGTTTACCTGACCAACTCTCTGGTTAGCTTATTACCAAAATCGATCTCACCAAGTTTGTGTAATCGGTCTCACCGAGATTACGTTATGCCCTAACCCTAACCATATCGGTCCCACCGAAAATCCTAACGGTCACTAGATTTGCTGAATCGGTCCGACCGAGTTTATCAATTCGGTCCCACCGAGATTGGCAAGTTGTGTGTAATGGTTAGATTTTGTGTGGAGGCTATATATACCCCTCCACCTCCTCTTCATTCATGGAGAGAGCCATCAGAATGAACCTACACTTCCAACTTACTTTTTCTGAGAGAGAACCACCTACACTTGTGTTGAGGCCAAGATATTCCATTCCTACCATATGAATTTTGCTCTCTAGCCTTCCCCAAGTTGCTTTCCACTCAAATCTGCTTTCCACCAAATCCATATCCTATGAGAGAGAGTTGAGTGTTGGGGACACTATCATTTGAAGCACAAGAGCAAGGAGTTCATCATCAACACACCATTTGTTACTTCTTGGAGAGTGGTGTCTCCTAGATTGGCTAGGTGTCACTTGGGAGCCTCCGACAAGATTGTGGAGTTGAACCAAGGAGTTTGTAAGGGCAAGGAGATCCCCTACTTCGTGAAGATCTACCGCTAGTGAGGCAAGTCCTTCGTGGGCGACGACCATGGTGGGATAGATAAGGTTGCTTCTTCGTGGACCCTTCGTGGGTGGAGCCCTCCATGGACTCGTGCAGCCGTTACCCTTCGTGGGTTGAAGTCTCCATCAACATGGATGTACGATAGCACTACCTATCGGAACCATGACAAAACATCCGTGCATCTTATTGCATTTGAATCCTCCAAACCCTTCCCTTTACATTCTTGCAAGTTGCATGCTTTACTTTCCGCTGCTCATATACTCTTTGCATGCTTGCTTGAATTGTGTTAAGATTGCTTGACTTGTCCATAGTTGCTAAAATCTACCAAGAACTAAAATTGGGAAAAGGATAAGTTTTATTTGGTCAAGTAGTCTAATCACCCCCCTCTAGACATACTTTCGATCCTACACTTGTAGATTTTTGCAATAAGTATGTGAGTTCTTTATGACTAATGTTGAGTCCATGGATTATACGCACTCTCACCCTTCCATCATTGCTAGCCTCTTCAATATGGTGCATTGCCCTTTCTCACCTCGAGAGTCGGTGCAAACTTTGCCGGTGCATCCAAACCCCGTGATATGATATGCTCTATCACACATAAGCCTCCTTATATCTTCCTCAAAACAGCCACAATACCTACCTATTATGGCATTTCCGTAGCCATTCCGAGATATATTGCCCTGCAACTTCCATCATCATCATATACATGACTTGAGCATTCATTGTCATATTGCTTTGCATTATCATAAGATAGCTAGCATGATGTTTTCATGGCTTGTCCATTTTTTGATGTCATTGCTACGCTAGATCATTGCACATCCCGGTACACCACCGGAGGCATTCATTTAGAGTCATACTTTGTTCTAGACATTGAGTTGTAAGTAAATAAAAGTGTGATGAACATCATTATTAGATCATTGTCCCAGTGAGGAAAGGATGATGGTGTAGCGACCCGACCTCAGATGGTCAAGTCATTGTGTTCAGTGTCATCCCTGGATCGGTAATGCTGACACACACAGTACTCGAAGGATTTATAACAGAGTAGCAAACACACACTTATTACATCGAATGTCTCAAAAGAGAACTTATTACAATAAATATGGCTTAAGTCCATCTAAATAAGATAACAGCGGAAGGCTTGGAAGATAAAGTGAGTCCATCAACTCCAACGGTATAGCTGAGTGCACAACAAACGACCTATGGCACCTTACTCGTCGTCTGAAAAGTATGCAACATGATATGTTGCAGCCCGAAACGGGTCAGCACATGGAATATGCTGGCAATATAACACAGTAGAGCAATGAACAGATAAATGCTATCACTATATGCATATATGGCTGGTGGAGGCTCTATGGTTATATTGTTTTGCGAAAAGCCAATTTTTCCCTACAACAAAGGAATATGTTTTATTTAACTATCAAGGTAGTTGAAACATCATTGAGAAGGTTCCTCCAACTCAATCCCAATTAAAGTAGTCATTAACACCCGTCAAATTAATTTAGAGTGATGAGATCAAATCAATAATTCAAGTACCAGATACTCAAGATGTCCATAACCGAGGACAGTGCTAACCATGATTAGTTTATACACTCTACAGAGGTTTGCGCACTTTTCCCCACTAGACTCGATCTCCTCCGTTGGATTTCTCGCACTACAAGGTGTTTGAGAAACGGATGACCGAGACACAGTCTTTCAGAAGCATTAACTCTTTACCCTGGGTGGACAGTTACACCTACTTTCCCCTACATCTTCTAGCCCACAACTGAAAGAGGTCACGCAACATACTCAACTATGCCAGAGCCCATAATGGCTTGTGGCTGCACAAAGAAGTTTCTAGCATGAATAATCTTATGATCCCTTTAAGCCTGGGTGGCGGACCGTAGGATGATCACACGGGTACTCCGGGATATCCTAGGACAACACTGGATTCTCCAGGTGCCCACAAGCAATCCACCCAGATGTGTATTAAAGTTTCCACCTTAAGTTGAACCATTAATTAACAACTCACATCTTTCATGGTTACACTCAAACCCAAACCACGTCTACGGGCATAACATGGCAATATAAGCATAGCGTAGAAGTAACTCCCAAGGATTTGATAATAAAACTGGTAATAGGTTCTACCTCATCATCTACTTCCCAGACCCACATGTTAAGAGATCCTACTCATGTAATGTACGAGGGTTGAAACTAATGCATAAAAACTAGGTAATAAAGGGGTATGATGAAAGTGTTACTTGCCTTGCTGACGATCCACAAAACCTAGATACTCGTAGTAGCACGCTTCGCACTCCGGTAATTCTATCTCAAACAAAAAATAGCATACATAAGCACTCAAGCATAGATGCATGGGTAAAACTCAAATAACAATATCTAACCAAAAAGTTCAACTGAAGAACTCCGGTTTTCAAAAAGAATCAAATCAAATGGAGCAACGAAACTCAAACTACGAAATAAACAAGATCCGTTTACTAATCTAGACTAATGTCAAATTTTAGAATACCAAAAGCTTGTTCAAGTTGGTTAAACCGAAAGAGGACTACGAGACGAAGATCTAGGCGCTTGTTTCACCTGATTTGGATAAACGAGCGAAAAGATAAACTAAAACGAAGATTAGGGCAGAAATCGCGATCAAAAATAATCGCGGTAAAACCCTGGAAAATAAAACGAGACGAACAGGCTAACGAATAAACGTTCGCTGTCTGCGGCTAACTGACGAATAGAGTTCATTAAAATGAACATACGGACGAACGTCCGCTAAATAACTAAATCGAAAAAACCGAACCGATCTAATAAAAAAAAGGAATCTAGGGTTTACTAAAAAAACCGATAGATTTTCTGAGAAAAAACCGAGACGGCGGCCGCGGCAGTTTCTACCTCCGGCGAGTGACGGCGGCGGCGGGATCAGCGGCGGGATCAGCGGCGGCTTCGGCAGGCGGGCGGTCGGCGGCGGCATCGGGCGGCGGCGTCGCGAAGTGGCGGCTGCGGCGGCGGGATCGAGGCGGCGGTGCTAGGGTTTTGGGGCGGGGATGGAGGCGCCGCGGGCTTCGGGCCTCACCCTTTAAAGGCCAGCCGGGTGGTGTCCGAGTCGGGCACAGCCCGGTTTGTTCGGTGCATTTTTTTAAATAATCCTGACGTGGAAAAACAAATAAAGGAAATACTAAACGGAATCCAAAAATCCTAAAATAATTTTTCACGATCCTCTAATAATATTGCGGACAAACTGAACATTTATTTGGGCCTCTAATGCAATTTTGAAAAATGCATATTTTTCCTAATTCAAATAAAATAGCAATAAAAGTCCAAAAGAAAAACATTTATTTGATTTTAATATTTTCCTCCAATATTCCCTTTATTTTGGAGAAGCCATATTATCTCCTCTTTTATATTTTAATATGAAATATTTTCAGAGAGAAAAATAATTAAAAACCAAAGTGATCCTTGTTTCGATATTTGATAAAATTCAAATATGAAAAATGTGAAATCCCGAACTCTCTCCATGGGTCCTTGAGTTGCTTAGAATTTCGAGGATTGCAAAGCAACAATGCAGTAAAAATATGATATGCATGAATGACCTATGTATAACATTCCAAATTGAAAATTTGGGATGTTACAAATCTACCCCCTTAAGATGAATCTCGTCCTCGAGATTCGGGTTGGCTAGAAAATAGGTGTGGGTGGTCTTTGTGTAGATCATCCTCTCGTTCCCAGGTGGCTTCATCATCGGTATGGTGGCTCCACTGAACTCTGCAAAACTTGGTAACCTTGCTGCGAGTAACTCGGTTGGCAACCTCGAGAATCTTAACAGGTTTCTCCTCATATGTCAAATCACTATCCAACTGAATTGCTTCCAGGGGCACTATTTCTCTCAGGGGTATATCGGCCATCTCTGCATGGGACTTCTTCAACTGGGAAACGTGAAATGCATCATGAACTCCTGACAGTCCCTCGGATAACTCCAACTTGTAGGCAACCTCTCCCATGCATTCCTAAACACGGTACGGTCCTACAACTATCGAGGCTAACTTTCCCTTAACTCCAAAATGTTTAACTCCTCGCAGTGGTGACACACGGAGATATGCTCTGTCTTCGATTTCATAGACTACCTCCTTGCGTTTTGAATCTGCATAACTCTTCTGTCTGGATTGAGCTACCTTCACTCTATCTCGAATCAGCTTAACCTTCTCTTCGGACTCCTTAATCAAATCCGGTCCAAACAACTGGCGGTTTCCAACTTCATCCCACATCAACGGTGTTCTGCACCTCCTTCCATACAAGGCTTCGAAAGGTGCCATCTTCAAACTGGCCTGGTAGCTGTTATTGTATGAGAACTCCGCATAGGGCAAATTATCATCCCAACTAGATCCATAATCTAGCGCACAAGCTCTCAACATGTCCTCCAGAATCTGATTGACTCTCTTGGTCTGTCCATCTGTCTGTGGATGAAAAGTTGTACTGAACTCTAGCCTGGTACCCAAAGTCTGGTGCAGCTGGTGCCAAAACTTTGAAGTAAATTGCATTCCTCTATCTGATACGATGGTCCTCGAAACTCCATCCAGACATACGATCCTGGTCATATATATCTTGGCCAACTTCGCACTGGTATAAGTGGTCTTCACGGGGATAAAGTGAGCTACTTTGGTCAAGCGATCCACTACTAGCCAGATAGAATCATAACCCGCTCGGGTCCTAGATAATCCGATGATAAAATCCATGCCAACCTTGTCCCACTTCCATTCAGGTATCGGCATAGGCTGCAGTAATCCTGCTGGCTTCTCATGTTCTACCTTCACTCTCTGACATACATCACATACGGCTACATACTCAGCAATATCCTTCTTCTTTCCAGTCCACCAGAAACGCTCCTTCAAATCCAAATACATCTTGGTGTTTCCAGGGTGTATCGAGTATGGTGAGTCATGTGCCTCCTGTAGTATTAACTTCTTGATCTCTGCATTATTGGGCACATAAACACGGTCCTCGAACCACAAGGTGCCGTGCTCATCCTCACGAAAACCTTTGGCTTTTCCTTCACTCATCTTCTCCTTTATCTCCGTAATTTCCTTGTCATCCTTCTGTGCTTCACGAATCTTTCCCAACAATGTAGATTGAACTTCCATCGCTGCAACAAAACCTCTAGGAACAATCTCCAAACAGAGTTCCCTAAGATCGTCGGCTAACTCCTTTGGCAAACCTCATGTTACTAAGGTATTGGCATAACTCTTCCGGCTCAAAGCGTCTGCTACGACATTGGCCTTTCCTGGATGATAGTGCAGCTTCATATCATAATACTTTATAAGCTCCAACCATCTCCTTTGCCTGAGGTTCAGCTCCTTCTGAGTAAAAATGTACTTCAAACTCTTGTGATCCGTGTACACATCACATACCCTTGTAGAACGGGGTTGATGGAGTCGTACTCGACGTGATCCAAATCACCGATGACCAAGTGCCGAACGGACGGCACCTCTATGTTCAACACACGTACAGTTGGGGAGACGTCTCCTCCAACGTGATCCAACAAGGGGGAAGGAGAGGTTGATGAAGATCCAACAGCACGACGACGTGGTGGTGGAAGCAACGGTGATCTCGACAGGGCTTCGCCAAGCGCAGGGAGACGGAGGAGTGTCACGGGAGGGAGAGGGAGAGGCCAGGGGCTTGGGTGCGGCTTCCCTCCCCCCCACTATATATAGGGTGCCTACGGGGGGGCGCCGGCCCTAGGAGATCCAATCTCCTAGGGGGCGGTGGCTAAGGGGGTGCCTTGCCCCCCAAGGCAAGGGTGGCGCCCCCACCCCTAGGGTTTCCAACCCTAGGCCCAAGGGGGGCACACCAGCCCACTAGGGGCTGGTTCCCCTCCCACTTCAGCCCATGGGGCCCTCCGGGATAGGTGGCCCCACCCGGTGGACCCCCGGGACCCTTCCGGTGGTCCCGGTACAATACCGTCACCCCCGAAACTTTCCCAATGGCCGAAACTTGACTTCCTATATATAAATCTTCACCTCTGGACTATTCCGGAACTCCTCATGACGTCCAGGATCTCATCCGGGATTTCGAACAACTTTTGGGTTACTGTATGCTAATATCTCTACAACCCTAGCGTCACCGAACCTTAAGTGTGTAGACCCTACGGGTTCGGGAGACATGCAGACATGACCGAGACGCCTCTCCGGTCAATAACCAACAGCGGGATCTGGATACCCATGTTGGCTCCCACATGCTCCACGATGATCTCATCGGATGAACCACGATGTCGAGGATTCAATCAATCCGTATACAATTCCCTTTGTCAATATGTACGTTACTTGCCCGAGACTCGATCGTCGGTATCCCAATACCTAGTTCAGTCTCGTTACCGGCAAGTCACTTTACTCGTGCCGTAATGCATGATCCTGTGATCAACCACTTGGTCACATTGAGCTCATTATGATGATGCATTACCGAGTGGGCCCAGAGATACCTCTCCGTCATATGGAGTGACAAATCCCAGTCTCGATTCGTGCCAACCCAACAGACACTTCCGGAGATACCTGTAATGTACCTTTATAGTCACCCAGTTATGTTGTGACGTTTGGCACACCCAAGGCATTCCTACGGTATCTGGGAGTTGCACAATCTCATGGTCTAAGGAAATGATACTTGACATTCAAAAAAGCTACAGCAAACGAACTACACGATCTTTGAGCTAAGCTTAGGATTGGGTCTTGTCCATCACATCATTCTCCTAATGATGTGATCCCGTTATCAATGACATCCAATGTCCATAGTCAGGAAACCACGACTATCCTTTGATCAACGAGCTAGTCAACTAGAGGCTCACTAGGGACGTGTTGTGGTCTATGTATTCACACATGTATTACGATTTCCGGATAACACAATTATAGCATGAATAATAGACAATTATCATGAACAAAGAAATATAATAATAACCATTTTATTATTGCCTCTAGGGCATATTTCCAACAGTCTCCCACTTGCACTAGAGTCAATAGTCTAGTTAAATTGTGATGAATCGAACACCCATGCAGTTCTGGTGTTGATCATGTTTTGCTCTAGGGAGAGGTTTAGTCAACGGATCTGCCACATTCAGGTCCGTATGTACTTTACAAATCTCTATGTCTCCATTTTGAACACTTTCACGAATGGAGTTGGAGCGACGCTTGATATGCCTGGTCTTCCTGTGAAACCTGGGCTCCTTGGCAAGGGCAATAGCTCCCGTGTTGTCACAGAAGAGAGTCATCGGGCCCGACGCATTGGGTATGACTCCTAGGTCGGTAATGAACTCCTTCACCCAGACTGCTTCTTGTGCTGCCTCTAAGGCTGCCATGTACTCCGCTTCACATGTAGATCCCGCTACAACGCTTTGCTTGCAACTGCACCAGCTTACTGCCCCACCATTCAAAATATACACGTATCCGGTTTGTGACTTAGAGTCATCCAGATCTGTGTCGAAGCTAGCATCGACGTAACCCTTTACGACGAGCTCTTCGTCACCTCCATACAGGAGAAAGATGTCCTTAGTCCTTTTCAGGTACTTCAGGATATTCTTGACCGCTGTCCAGTGTTCCATGCCGGGATTACTTTGGTACCTTCCTACCAAACTTACGGCAAGGTTTACATCAGGTCTGGTACACAGCATAGCATACATGATAGACCCTATGGCCGAGGCATAGAGGACGACACTCATCTTTTCTCTATCTTCTGCCGTGGTCGGGCATTGAGCCGTGCTCAATCTCGTACCTTGCAATACAGGCAAGAACCCCTTCTTTGACTGATCCATTTTGAACTTCTTCAATATCTTGTCAAGGTACGTACTCTGTGAAAGACCAATGAGGCATCTCGATCTATCTCTATAGATCTTGATGCCTAATATATAAGCAGCTTCTCCAAGGTCCTTCATTGAAAAACACTTGTTCAATTAGGCCTTTATGCTTTCCAAGAATTCCATATCATTTCCCATCAACAGTATGTCATCCACATACAATATGAGAAATGCTACAGAGCTCCCACTCACTTTCTTGTAAATGCAGGCTTCTCCATAAGTCTGCGTAAACCCAAACGCTTTGATCATCTCATCAAAACGAATGTTCCAACTCCGAGATGCTTGCACCAGCCCAAAAATCGAGCGTTGGAGCTTGCACACCTTGTCAGCATTCTTAGGATCGACAAAACCTTCCGGCTGCATCATATACAATTCTTCCTTAAGAAAACCATTAAGGAATGCCGTTTTGACGTCCATTTGCCATATCTCATAATCATAGAATGCGGCAATTGCTAACATGATTCGGACGGACTTCAGCTTCGCTACGGGTGAGAAAGTCTCATCGTAGTCAACCCCTTGAACTTGTCGATAACCCTTAGCGACAAGCCGAGCTTTATAGATGGTCACATTACCATCCACGTCTGTCTTCTTCTTAAAGATCCATTTATTTTCTATGGCTCGCCTATCATCGGGCAAGTCAGTCAAAGTCCACACCTCGTTTTCATACATGGATCCTATCTCAGATTTCATGGCTTCCAGCCATTTGTCGGAATTCGGGCCCGCCATCGCTTCTTCATAGTTCGAAGGTTCACCGTTGTCTAACAACATGATTTCCAAGACAGGGTTGCCGTACCACTCTGGTGCGGAACGTGTCCTCTGGACCTACGAAGTTCAGTAGTAACTTGATCTGAAGTTTCATGATCATCATCATTAACTTCCTCTCTAGTCGGTGCAGGCACCTCAGGAACATTTTCTTGAGCTGCGCCACTTAGCGGTTCAAGAGGTAATACTTCATCAAGTTCTACTTTCCTCCCACTTATTTCTTTCAAGAGAAACTCTTTCTCTAGAAAGGACCCATTCTTGGCAACAAAGATCTTGCCTTCGGATCTGAGGTAGAAGGTATACCCAACAGTTTCTTTAGGGTATCCTATGAAGGCGCATTTTTCCGACTTGGGTTCGAGCTTTTCAGGTTGAAGTTTCTTGACATAAGCATCGCATCCCCAAACTTTTAGAAACGACAGCTTAGGTTTCTTCCCAAACCATAATTCATACGGTGTCGTCTCAACGGATTTCGACGGAGCCCTATTTAAAGTGAATGCGGCAGTCTCTAAAGCATAGCCCCAAAATGACAGCGGTAAATCGGTAAGAGACATCATAGATCGCACCATATCCAATAGAGTGCGATTACGATGTTCGGACACACCATTACGCTGAGGTGTTCCAGGCGGCATGATTTGTGAAACTATTCCACATTTTCTTAAGTGTGTGCCAAATTCGTGACTCAAGTATTCTCCCCCATGATCTGATCGCAAGAACTTGATTTTCCTGTCATGTTGATTCTCAACCTCACTCTGAAATTCCTTAAACTTTTCAAAGGTCTGAGACTTGTGTTTCATTAAGTAGACATACCCATATCTACTCAAGTCATCAGTGAGGGTGAGAACATAACGATAGCCACCGCGAGCCTCAACACTCATTGGACCGCACACATCAGTATGTATGATTTCCAATAAGTTGGTTGCTCGCTCCATTGTTCCTGAGAACGGAGTCTTGGTCATTTTACCCATGAGGCATGGTTCACACGTGTCAAATGATTCGTAATCAAGAGACTCTAAAAGTCCATCTGCATGGAGCTTCTTCATGCGTTTGACACCTATGCGACCAAGGCGGCAGTGCCACAAGTATGTGGGACTATCATTATCAACCTTACATCTTTTGGTATTCACACTATGAATATGTGTAGCATTACGCTCGAGATTCATTAAGAATAAACCATTCACCATCAGAGCATGACCATAAATCATATCTCTCATATAAATAGAACAACCATTATTCTTGGATTTAAATGAGTAGCCATCTCGAATTAAATGAGATCCTGATATACTGTTCATGCTCAAAGCTGGCACTAAATAACAATTATTGAGGTTTAAAACTAATCCCGTAGGTAAATGTAGAGGCAGCGTGCCGACAGCGATCACATCGACCTTGGAAGCATTCCCGACGCGCATCGTCACCTCGTCCTTCGCCAGTCTCCTGCTTTGATTTACAAATGTGAGCAACCACACCGGTATCAAATACCCAGGAGCTACTACGAGTACTAGTAAGGTACACATCAATTACATGTATATCACATATACCTTTAGTGTTGCCGGCCTTCTTGTCCGCTAAGTATTTGGGGCAGTTCCGCTTCCAGTGACCACTTCCCTTGCAATAAAAACACTCAGTCTCGGGCTTGGGTCCATTCTTTGGCTTCTTCCCGGCAGCTTGCTTACCGGGCGCGGCAACTCCCTTGCCGTCCTTCTTGGAGTTCTTCTTACCCTTGCCTTTCTTGAACTTAGTGGTTTTATTCACCATCAACACTTGATGTTCCTTTTTGATTTCCACCTCTACTGATTTCAGCATTGAATACACCTCAGGAATGGTCTTTTGCATCCCCTGCATATTGAAGTTCATCACAAAGCTCTTGTAGCTCGGTGGAAGCGACTGAAGGATTCTGTCAATGACCGCGTCATCCGGGAGATTAACTCCTAGCTGAGTCAAGCGGTTATGCAACCCAGACATTCTGAGTATGTGCTCACTGACAGAACTATTTTCCTCCATCTTACAGCTGAAGAACTTGTCGGAGACTTCATATCTCTCAACCCGGGCATGAGCTTGAAAAAACCATTTTTAGCTCTTCGAACATCTCATATGCTCTGTGTCTCTCGAAACGCTTTTGGAGCCCCGGTTCTAAGCTGTAAAGCATGCCGCACTGAACAAGGGAGTAATCATCAGCACGTGACTGCCAAGCATTCATAACGTCTTGGTTCTCTGGGACAGGTGCGTCACCTAGCGGTGCTTCTAGGAGATAATCTTTCTTGGCAGCTATGAGGATGATCCTCAGGTTCCGGACCCAGTCCGTATAGTTGCTGCCATCGTCTTTCAGCTTGGTTTTCTCTAGGAACGCGTTGAAGTTGAGGACAACATGGGCCATTTGATCTACAAGACATATTGTAAAGATTTTAGACTAAGTTCATGATAATTAAGTTCATCTAATCAAATTACTCAATGAACTCCCACTCAGATAGACATCCCTCCAGTCATCTAAGTGAAACATGATCCAAGTTAACTAGGCCGTGTCCGATCATCACGTGAGACGGACTAGCCAACATCGGTGAACATCTTCATGTTGATCGTATCTCCTATACGACTCATGCTCAACCTTTCGGTCTTCCGTGTTCCGAGGCCATGTTTGTACATGCTAGGCTCGTCAAGTCAACCTAAGTGTATTGCGTGTGTAAATCTGGCTTACGCCCATTGTATTCGAACGTTAGAATCTATCACACCCGATCATCACGTGGTGCTTCGAAACAACGAACCTTCGCAACGGTGCACAGTTAGGGGGAACACTTACTTGAAAGTATTACGAGGGATCATCTTATTTAAGCTACCGTCATTCTAAGCAAATAAGATGTAAAACGTGATAAACATCACATGCAATCAAATAGTGACATGATATGGCCAATATCATTTGCTCCTTTTGATCTCCATCTTCGGGGCTCCATGATCATCGTTGTCACCGGCATGACACCATGATCTCCATCATCATGATCTCCATCATCGTGTCTTCTTGAAGTTGTCTTGTCATCTATTACTTCTACTACTATGGCTAACGCTTTAGCAATAAAGTAAAGTAATTACATGACGTTTATGTTGACACGCAGGTCATAAATAAATAAAGACAACTCCTATGGCTCCTGCCGGTTGTCATACTCATTGACATGCAAGTCGTGATTCCTATTACAAGAACATGATCATCTCATACATCACATATATCATTCATCACATCCTTTGGCCATATCACATCACAAAACACTTGCTGCAAAAACATGTTAGACGTCCTCTAATTGTTGTTGCAAGTTTTTACGTGGCTGCTATAGGTTTCTAGCAAGAACGTTTCTTACCTATGCCAAAACCACAACGTGAATTGCCAATTTCTATTTACCCTTCATAAGGACCCTGTTCATCAAATCCGATCCGACTAAAGTGGGAGAGACAGACACCCGCCAGCCACCTTATGCAACTAGTGCATGTCAGTCGGTGGAACCAGTCTCACGTAAGCGTACGTGTAAGGTCGGTCCGGGCCGCTTCATCCCACGATGCCGCCGAATCAAGATAAGACTAGTAACAGCAAGCAAATTGACAATATCGACGCCCACAACTGCTTTGTGTTCTACTCGTGCATAGTAACTACGCATAGACCTAGCTCATGATGCCACTATTGGGGAATGTAGCAGAATTTTAAAATTTTCTACGCATCACCGAGATCAATCTATGGAGTCATCTAGCAACGAGGGAGAGAGGAGTGCATCTACATACCCTTGTAGATAGCGCGCGGAAGCGTTCAAGAGAACGGGGTTGATGGAGTCGTACTCGACGTGATCCAAATCACCGATGACCAAGTGCCGAACGGACGGCACCTCCGTGTTCAACACACGTACGGTTGGGAAGACGTCTCCTCCAACTTCATCCAGCAAGGGAGAAGGAGAGGTTGATGAAGATCCAACAGCACGACGGCGTGGTGGTGGAAGCAACGGTGATCTCGACAGGGCTTCGCCAAGCGCAGGGAGATGGAGGAGTGTCACGAGAGGGAGAGGGAGAGGCCAGGGGCTTGGGTGCGGCTGCCCTCCCTCCCCCCACTTTATATAGGGTGCCTAGGGGGGGACGCCGGCCCTAGGAGATCCAATCTCCTAGGGGGGCGGCGGCTAAGGGGGTGCCTTGCCCCCCAAGGCAAGGGTGGCGCCCCCACCCCTAGGGTTTCCAACCCTAGGCGCAGGGGGAGGCCCAAGGGGGGCGCACCAGCCCACTAGGGGCTGGTTCCCCTCCCACTTCAGCCCATGGGGCCCTCCAGGATAGGTGGCCCCACCCGGTGGACCCCCGAGACCCTTCCGGTGGTCCCGGTACAATACCGATTACCCCCGAAACTTTCCCAATGGCCGAAACTTGACTTCCTATATATAAATCTTCACCTCCAGACCATTCCGGAACTCCTCGTGACGTCCGGGATCTCATCCGGGACTCCGAACAAATTTCGGGTTACCGTATGCTAATATCTCTACAACCCTAGCATCACCGAACCTTAAGTGTGTAGACCCTACGGGTTCGGGAGACATGCAGACATGACCGAGACGCCTCTCCGGTCAATAACCAACAGCAGGATCTGGATACCCATGTTGGCTCCCACATGATCCACGATGATTTCATCAGATAAACCATGATGTCGAGGATTCAATCAATCCGTATACAATTCCTTTTGTCAATCGGTACGTTACTTGCCCAAGACTCGATCGTCGGTATCCCAATACCTAGTTCAATCTTGTTACCGGCAAGTCACTTTACTCGTGCCGTAATGCATGATCCCATGATCAACCACTTGGTCACATTGAGCTCATTATGATGATGCATTACCGAGTGGGCCCAGAGATACCTCTCCGTCATACGGAGTGACAAATCCCAGTCTCGATGCGTGCCAACCCAACAGACAGTTTCAGAGATACCTGTAATGTACCTTTATAGTCACCCAGTTATGTTGTGACGTTTGGCACACCCAAGGCATTCCTACGGTATCCGGGAGTTGCACAATCTCATGGTGTAAGGAAATGATACTTGACATCTAGAAAAGCTACAGCAAACGAACTACACAATCTTTGAGCTAAGCTTAGGATTGGGTCTTGTCCATCACATCATTCTCCTAATGATGTGATCCCGTTATCAATGACATCCAATGTCCATAGTCAGGAAACCACGACTATCCTTTGATCAACGAGCTAGTCAACTAGAGGCTCACTAGGGACGTGTTGTGGTCTATGTATTCACACATGTATTACGATTTCCGGATAACACAATTATAGCATGAACAATAGACAATTATCATGAACAAAGAAATATAATAATAACCATTTTATTGTTGCCTCTAGGGCATATTTCCAACAGAGTATTCAACCCAAATTTATTGATTCGACACAAGGGGGGCCAAAGAATATTCTCAAGTATTAGCAGCTGAGTTATCAATTCAACCACACCTGGAAACTTAATATCTGCATCAAAGTGTTTAGTAGCAAAGTAATATGATAGTAGTGGTAACGGTAGCAAAAGTTAATGGTAACAAAAGTAGTGTTTTTGGTATTTTGTAGTGATGATGGCAATAGAAACGGAAAAGTAAATAAGTGAAGAACAATATATGGAAAGCTCGTAGGCAATGGATCGGTGATAGAGAATTATGCCGGATGCGGTTCATCATGTAACAGTCATAACCTAGGGTGACACAGAACTAGCTCCAATTCATCAATGTAATGTAGGCATATATTCTGAATATAGTCATACATGCTTATGGAAAAGAACTTGCATGACATCTTTTGTCCTACCCTCCCGTGGCAGCGGGGTCCTAGCGGAAACTAAGGGATATTAAAGCCTCCTATTAATAGAGTACCGGACCAAAGCATTAACACATAGTGAATACATGAACTCCTCAAACTATGGTCATCACCGAGAGTGGTCCCGATTATTGTCACTTCGGGGTTGCCGGATCATAACACATAGTAGGTGACTAACTTGCAAGATAGGATCAAGAACACTCATATATTGATGAAAACATAATAGGTTCAGATCTGAAATCATGGCACTCGGGCCCTAGTGACAAGCATTAAGCATAGCAAAGTCATAGCAACATAAATCTCAGAACATAGTGGATACTAGGGATCAAACCCTAACAAAACTAGCTCGATTACGTGATAAATCTCGTCCAACCCATCACCGTCCAGCAAGCCTACGATGGAATTACTCACGCACGGCGTTGAGCATCATGAAATTGGTGATGGAGGATGGTTGATGATGACGATGGCAACGGATTCCCCTCTCCGGAGCCCCGAACTGACTCCAGATCAGCCCTCCCGAGAGGTTTTAGGGCTTGGCGGCGGCTCCGTATCGTAAAACGAAATGAATCCTTCTCTCTGATTTTTTCTTCCCGAAAGCAAATATATAGAGTTGGAGTTGAGGTCGGAGGAGCTCCAGGGGGCCCACGAGGTAGGGGGGCGCGCCCCCCACCCTCGTGGCTAGGGTGTGGGCCCCCTGGTCTTCATCTTTTGCAAGGATTTTTTTATTATTTCTGAAAATACGTTCCGTGAAGTTTCAGGTCATTCCGAAACTTTTGTTTCTGCACATAAATAACACCATGGCAATTATGCTGAAAACAGCGTCAGTCCAGGTTAGTTCCATTCAAATAATGCAAGTTAGAGTCCAAAACAAGGGCAAAAGTGTCCGTAAAAGTAGATACGACGGAGATGTATCACTAGTCAAGTAGAGGCATACTAGTGACACTCTTTTTTCTATGTATTCACACATGTATCATGTTTCCGGTTAATACAATTCTAGCATGAATAATAAACATTTATCATGATATAAGGAAATAGATAATAACTTTATTATTGCCTCTAGGGCATATTTCCTTCAGAAGATGGCCAGCGGAGAGGGGTTCCCGCCTCCGGCAGGGTGCCGGAACGGGTCTAGATTGGTTTTCGATGGCTACAGAGGCTTGCGGCGGCGGAACTCCCAATCCAAGTTTCTTTCTAGAAGTTTGGGGTTATATAAGAGGTGTTGGAGTCGGGAACAAGTCAAGGGGTCCCCGAGGCGGCCACGAGGTAGGGGCGCGCCTAGGGGGGTAGGGCGCGCCCCCACCCTCATGGTGGCCTTGGGACTCTTCTGTCCCATCTCCGGTATTCCGTGGGCTTCTTCTGGTCAAAAAATGATCTCCATGAAATTTCAGGTCAATTGGACTTCGTTTGGTTTTCCTTTTCTGCGATACTCAAAAACAAGGAAAAAAACAGAAACTGGCACTGGGCTCTAGGTTAATAGGTTAGTCCCAAAAATCATATAAAATAGCATATAAATGCATATAAAACATCCAATGTTGATAATATAATAGCATGGAACAATCAAAAATTATAGATACGTTGGAGACGTATCAAGCATCCCCAAGCTTAATTCCTGCTCGTCCTGGAGTAGGTAAATGATAAAAACATAATTTTTGATGTGGAATGCTACCTAACATATTTATCTATGTAATCCTATTTATTGTGGCAAGAATATTCAGATCCATAAGATTTAAGACAAAAGTTTAATATTGACATAAAAATAATAATACTTCAAGCATACTAACTAACAAGTCATGTCTTCTCAAAATAACATGGCCAAAGAAATCTTATCCCTACAAAATCATATAGTTTGGCTATGCTTCATTTTCATCACACAAAAATGCTCTCATCATGCACAGCCCCGATGACAAGCCAAGCAATAGTTTCATACTTCAGTCTTTTCAAACTTTTTCAACTTTCACGCAATACATGAGCGTGATCCATGGACATAGCACTATGGGTGGAATAGAATATAATGATGGGGGTTGTGTGGAGAAAGGATAAAGTCTCACATTGACGCAGCTAGTCAACGGGCTATGGAGATGCCCATCAATTGATGTCAATGCGAGGAGTACGGATTGCCATGCAACGGATGCACTAGAGATATAAATGTATGAAAGCTCAACAAAAGAAACTAAGTGGGTGTGCATCCAACTTGCTTGCTCACGAAGACCTAGGGTATTTGAGGAATCCCATTGTTGAAATATACAAGCCAAGTTATATAATGAAAAATTCCGACTTACTATATGAAAGTGACAACATAAAAGACTCTCTATCATGAAGATCATGGTGCTACTTTGAAGCACAAGTGTGGAAAAAAGGATAATAGCATTGTCCCCTTCTATTTTTATTTTTTTATTTGGAATTTCTTTTTTCCCCTCTTTTTTTGGCCTTTTTTCGGGACAATGCTCTATTAATGATGATCATCACACTTCTATTTATTTACAACTCAAAGATTACAACTCGATACTAGAACAAAGTATGAATCTATATGAAAGGCTCCGGCGGTGTACTGGGATGGGCAATGAATCAAGAGTGACATGTATCATAAATTATGCATGGTGGCTTTGCCACAAATACGATGTCAACAACATGATCATGCAAGGCAATATGAGAATGATGATGTGTGTCATGATGAACGGAACGGTGGAAAGTTGCATGGCAATATATCTCAGAATGCCTATGGAAATGCCATAATAGGTAGGTATAAGGAGGCTAGCAATAAGGAGGTTTATGTGTGACAGAGCATATCATATCACGGGGTTTGGATGCACCGGCGAAGTTTGCACCAACTCTCAAGGTGAGAAAGGGCAATGCACGGTACCGAAGAGGCTAGCAATGATGGAAGGGTGAGAGTGCGTATAATCCATGGACTCAACATTAGTCATAAAGAACTCACATAATTATTGGAAAAATCTACAAGTCATCAAAAACCAAGCACTACGCGCATGCTCCTAGGGGGATAGATTGGTAGGAAAAGACCATCACTCGTCCCCGACCACCACTCATAAGGAAGGCAATCAAAGAAACATCTCATGCTTCAAATTTGTCACACAACGGTTACCATACGTGCATGCTACGGGACTTGCAAACCTCAACACAAGTATTTCTCAAATTCACAATTACTCAACTAGCACGACTCTAATATTACCATCTTCATATCTCAAAACAATTATCAAGTATCAAACTTCTCATAGTATTCAATGCACTTTATATGAATTTTTTTATTATACCCAACTTGGATGCCCATCATATTAGGACTAGTTTCATAACCAAAGAAAATTACCATGCTGTTTAAGACTCTCAAAATAATATAAGTGAAGCATGAGAGTTCAACAATTTCTTCAAAATAAAACTACCGCCATGCTCTAAAAAGATATAAGTGAAGTACTAGAGCAAACGACAAACTACTCCAAAAGATATAAGCGAAGCACAATGAGTAGTTGAATAATTATGTAACTATGTGAAGACTCCTTCTCATAAATAAAATTTCAGATCTTAAGTACTTTATTCAAACATCAAGCAAAACAAAAAAAAATAAAATGATGCTCCAAGCAAAACACATATCATGTGGTGAATAAAAATATAGCTCCAAGTAAAGTTATCGATGAACGAAGATGAAAGAGGGGATGCCATCCGGGGCATCCCCAAGCTTAGGCACTTGGTTTTCCTTGAATATTACCTTGGGGTGCCTTGGGTATTCCCAAGATTAAGCTCTTGCCACTCCTTATTCCATAGTCCATCGAATCTTTACCCAAAACTTGAAAACTTCACAACACAAAACTTAACAGAAAACTTGTAAGCTCCGTTAGTATAAGAAAATAAATCACCACTTAGGTACTGTTGTGAACTCATTCTAAATTCATATTGGTGTAATATCTACTGTATTACAACTTCTCTATGGTTCATACCCTCCGATACTACTCATAGTTTCATCAAAATAAGCAAACAACACATAGAAAATAGAATATGGCAAAAACAGAACAGTCTGTAGTAATCTGTATCAAACGTATACTTATGGAACTCAAAAAATTCTGAAATAAATTGGTGGACGTGATTAATTTGTCTATTAATCATATTCAAAAAGAATCATCTTAATAGCGCTCTCCAGTAAAAAATGGTAACTAATCTCGTGAGCGCTAAAGTTTCTGTTTTTTACAGCAAGATCACAAAGACTTCACCCAAGTCTTCACAAAGGTTCTACTTGGCACAAACACTAATTAAAACATAAAACCACATCTAAACAACAGCTAGATGAATTATTTATTACTAAAAAGGAGCAAAAAGAATAGAACAAAAATAAAATTGGGGTGCGTCCCAACAAGCGCTATCGTTTGACGCCCCTAGCTAGGCATAATGATTTCAATGATGCTCACATAAAATATGAGAATTGAAACATAAAGAGAGCATCATGAAGAGCATAACTAGCACATTTAAGTCTAACCTACTTCCTATGCATAGGGATTTTGTGAGCAAACAATTTATGGGAACAATAATCAACTAGCATAGGAAAGCAAAACAAGCATAACCTTAAAATTTTAAGCACATAGAGAGGAAACTTGATATTATTGCAATTCCTACAAGCATATATTCCCACCTCATAATAATTTTTGGTAGCATCATGAATGAATTAAACAAAATAACTATCACATAAAGCATTCTTTTCATGAGCCACAAGCATAGAATTTTTATTACTCTCCACATAAGCAAAGTTCTTCTCATGAATAGAAGTGGGAGCAAACTCAACAAAATAACTATCATTTGATACATAATCCAATTGAAAACTAGAATCATGATGACAAGTTTCATGGCTATCATTGCTCTTCATAGCATACAAGTCATCACAATAATCATCATAGATAGCAACTTTGTTCTCATAATCAATTGGAACCTCTTCCAAAATAGTGGAATCGTTACTAAATAAAGTCATGACCTCTCCAAATCCACTTTTATAATTATCACAATAAGATTAAACACCCTCCAAAATAGTGGGATCATTACTTCCTAAAGTTGACACTCTTCCAAACCCACTTTGATCAATATAATCATCATAAATAGGAGGCATGCTATCATCAAAATAAATTTGCTCATTGTCGGTGTCAAAACCGGCGGATCTCGGGTAGGGGGTCCCGAACTGTGCGTCTAGGCCGGATGGTAACAGGAGACTGGGGACACTTTGTTTTACCCAGGTTCGGGCCCTCTCGATGGAGGTAATACCCTACTCCTGCTTTATTAATATTGATGATATGGGTAGTACAAGAGTAGATCTACCACGAGATCAAGGAGGCTAAACCCTAGAAGCTAGCCTATGGTATGATTGTTGTGTATGGAGTTGATTGCCTACGGACTACAACCCTTCGGTTTATATAGACACCGGATAGGGTTAGGGTTACACAGAGTCGGTTACAATGGTAGGAGATCTTGAATATCCGCATCGCCAAGCTTGCCTTCCACGCCAAGGAAAGTCCCATCCGGACACGGGACGAAGTCTTCAATCTTGTATCTTCATAGTCCAGGAGTCCGGCTGAAGGTATAGTCCGGCTACCCGAACACCCCCTAATCCAGGACTCCCTCAGTAGCCCCTGAACCAGGCTTCAATGACGACGAGTCCGGCGCGCAAATTGTCTTCGGCATTGCAAGGAGGGTTCCTCCTCCAAGTCCTTCACAGAAGATTTGTAAACACCAAGAGTAGTGTCCGGTTCTGCAAAATAAGCTTCCACATATTGCCATAGAGAGAATAATATTGACACAAATCAAATCTGCTGACATATTCCGCAGTGTGCTATCACACTACGGCCAAGTCCTTTACTCAAATCATTTTTACTTTTCCACCTCAGCATGTTTGGCGAGGCGGTTTCCTTGGCACGTCTTGTCAAAGCAGAGATCGCGTGCCCTTTTTACGGGATTCTCATCAATACGGACGTGGGTAACCCTAACCGCGCCATTTACCATGGTGCTTAGGAGGCAAGCGAGTTTTATTAGGCAGGTGGGGACGCACAACCGCATCCACCCATATAAGGGGATAAAGATCCACCTTTTTACCTATGCCTTCTTCCTCCTTTGCCTATCCATCTCCTGCACACTCGAGCTCCAGCGCTCGAGCCCGCACTTCCCACCTCAACCTTCTCCAGCAATGTCCGGAGCGGGAGGCAAATGGATGGTTTCCTCCGTCACGGAGGGCGACGTCAAAAAGCTAAGGAAGGCCGGATACTTATCCAAAGACATCGCGCACTGGCTTCCCGAGGAGGGGCAGCTTCTCCCCACCCCAAGGCCCCATGAGAGGGTAGTATTCCTTCCCCACTTCCTCCGCGGACTGGGTTTTCCACTTCACCCATTCGTCCGGGGGCTCATGTTCTACTACGGCCTGGATTTTCACGATCTGGCCCCGAACTTCATCCTCAACATCTCGGCGTTTATCGTCGTGTGCGAGGCCTTCCTCCGTGTCCGCCCCCATTTCGGCCTCTGGCTCAAGACCTTCAACGCCAAGCCCAAGGTGGTGCGCGGCAACCAGGCGGAGTGCGAAGGTGCCATGGCGGGCAAGATTGCCAACGTCCTATGGCTCGAGGGCTCCTTCGTGGAGACCCTAAAGGGGTGGCAATCCGGGTGGTTTTACATCACTGAGCCACGCGATCCGAAATGGACCGTAGCCCCGGAGTTCCGATCCGGACCCCCCACGCGGCTTATGTCCTGGAAAGAGACGGGCCTATCGTGGGGTGACGAAAAAGAGGTGAACGGATTGCAAACATGCATCCAGTCCCTGGTGAACAAGCCAATCCGGCTTGTTAATGTAATCTAGGTTATGCTCGTCCGCCGGATCCTCCCGTGCCAACAACGGGATTTTAATCTGTGGGAGTTCGTCCCGGCGCAGCACCAAACCCTTAACAGGCTCTTCGACACGACGTATGAGGACGTCTGGAAGGTGCTAACCAAAGGCGCCGAGGCTCCCACATCCGCTTCCGAGGACCGCGGATACAGCTCGCAGCGTCACGCTAGCGAGGTAAGCCATTTTCACCTTTTACAGGATGTTCAGCTTTTTTCATAGTTTAACTCTATGCGGGATCTAAACTCCCTTACCTTCGACAGGCTTGGCGGGCGGTATCCGGACCGATTAACTGTCCGGCTCCGCTGCCCGAAGACCCAGCCCCAGCTCTACTAGTGAAGCTGCTGCCTCCGGCGCCTTATGTGGTGCCAGAAAAGAAGGCCAAGAAGAAGAAGACCACGGGGACTCAAAAGAGTACCCGCAACGTGGTGTTGTCGGACTCGTCATCCAACGAGTCCGAGACGACCTCCTCCCATAAAAATGAGGAGGAGGAAGAAGAAAGCTCTCCCCCCCCAGCGGAGGGAGGAAAGAAAAGGAAGGCCGCCCCAAGGGGGAAGGCCGAAGGGTCCAAGAAGAGGAAGACCCCTCCGCCGGACTACGCCCCCGACGCCGACGAGGACGAAGAGGAGTGGCCGGACAGGGCCAGGCGTCCGGCGAAATTGTAAGTGTTCGGGTACCAGAGTAACTCATGATATTCCTTTTGTTGCACAGCTTTCCCTAATATCGAATATAATCATGCAGCCCGCCCCGGGCCGAACTCAACGAGTCATCGAGCGGCTCCCTGGATTCATCGGACGTGAACTCAGTTCCGCCCGTCGTCTCCCCCCGCACTGCGGATGACGCCGAAGTGGCGTCACAACGAGCTCCGGGGCAGGAGGAGGTGGTCCTGGAGGAGCCGCAAGGCGACCTCCCGGACTCCAGGAGCAAAGGGGACAAGACCCCCCAGGGCTCCAAGTTCGGCTTTATGCCGGACACCGCGCCGGAATCTTCAACAGTTCCGGACTGCGGTAGGCAAACTCCTTCTAAGAGGAGCAAGTCTTCTGAGCCGGCGGCCTCCGTCCAACCGGAGGCGCCGGACAATCTGCTGGAGATGCTTGAAGGCGCCTCCATCGACGAGGAGCACCGTACTATTATGAGCACGGTGATCCAGAAGGTTCAGTCCGCCAAGAGCGGACTGACCGAAGCTTGCGCTAGCCTTCTAACAGGCTTCGAGGTAAGTAAAAATATGTAAAAATATTACCGCACAGACAGTAGCCCCTGATGCTCTGTTTGGCGTTCGGAAAGAAAAGCCGAATAGAGGATCTAGTAAATTTCGCAGGAGTCTAACAAAAAGAGTCAATATGCGTATGCAGGCTTCGCTGCTATCCACCGCCGTACTGACTGCGGAGGTGGGTGTCCTGAAGCAGGACCTCGAGCGGACCGAGCAGAGCTCGGCCTTGCCAAGCGGCAGCTCGAGGAGAAAGAAGGTAAGAAATACCTTATTGAAAAGGGTGCCTATAGAGAGGCGTGATTGCAAAAAATAACAGGATTGTACTACTTATTGTAGGGGCCACGACTAAGGTGGCGACCCTCAAGCAGGCGCTATCTGAGGCCGAAAAGAAAACGGTCGCGGAGCGCACCGAGTGAGAGAAACTTGGGCTCAGGTCGGCGAGGTGCAGCGAGAGCTTCAGGCTCTCATGAAAAAACATGAGAGTTTGGAGCTTGAGTCAAAGACCCAAGCGTCCGAGCTCGCGGTGGCCCTTGAGACTACCAAGTCTGCCAAGGCCGAAGCCCAAAAGGCCCTCCAAGAGTTGGAGAAGGTGAAAATGATAGCAGCGGGTAAGGCATTCTTCATGCAAAGCAGAAATATAAAAGTAAACTACTTGTTACTTACCCGAATCCGGAGCTCTCCAGGGGCATTCGCAGATCTTCCCTGCAGCGTATCCGACGCCGCCGCATTCTACCGAGCTGAAGAGGGCAGCTCAATGGAGAAGGTGTTCTGGTCTCAGTATGCTGAGGCCGGACACCCTGTGCCCTTGAGCGACCAGCTGAAACAGCTGGTCGAGCTCCACAAGGCGGCCGAACAGGCCATGAAGGGCTTCATAGTTCGGCTGTGGCCCGGAGAGGCCCTGCCTGGGAGCTACTTTGGGCTGGTACAGCGGCTGGTGGAGGCCTGTCCGAGGCTCGAGGTCATCAAGCGCTCCGTCTGCATCGAAGGTGCCCGTAGGGCCCTTGCCCGTGCAAAGGTGCACTGGGGTAAGATGGACGGTGAGAAGCTTGTTAGGGACAGGCCGCCGCCGGGGAAGGAGCATCGCAAGCCCGAGAACTACTATAAGGATGTTCTTGCAGGTGCCCGCCTTGTAGCGGATGAGTGCACCAAGGATGTAATTTTTGAATGAACTCGCTCGATTTTATCCTGTGCGCTGAAAACTTGTTCATATGCGCTAAGCAATGCTTATTGAATTTAAAATATTATTTTCTGTGCGGCCGTTTATCAAAAATTGAGAGATGGCCAGTCATCGGCTTATGCCCCCATGCCACTAGTGCTGGGGTGTTCGGTGATAAACCTGTGCGCTCTTTTTCCCATGTTTGGGTCCTTCGAGGGAGGCGCTCAGCATGACGAACCAGGCAATCGGACTATAATGCTTGAACACTCTCACTTAGCCATAGAACTTTATAATTTTAAATTTCGGCGAAGCCCCTAGTTCGGAAGACCGAGTTCGGGGCGCTATCCACGCCTTGGCTGGGGTTATTCCAGCTCCTCGCTCGAAGCAGCATAAGTCTTTAGGGACCCGAAAAACCTCTCGAACAGCGACCGGTCTCTCGCCTCATCATGACAGCCAGTTTTAGCTTTCTCCACTGAGGTGCTTAACCCAGCTCAACCGGGGCACAATCGCAGTGGTTCTCCTAGTGCTACCTTAGCCGATATAGCGGAACGTAAGGCACCAAAACATAGGAGCCGGGCAAACCCAACTATTGACCCAAATCATGATTCGGAGCCGATGCATATAGTGCTATAAGTTCGGGGTGCCGCACTTGTGAAAGTGTATGGACTTCTCACACCATATTAAAGGGTACTGAAGCCCCTGGCGTACTTGCCGTACCATAGTGTACGGGTGCAACATGTCATTAATGAACATATATAAAAGAGAGTAATGCAGAAAATAGACAAAAGCTATGCATTGTTTATAGAGAGGCTATTTATCAAAGCCGAACGATACAAATAGTGCGGTAAGCAAAAGATATTGGACTACTCAGTATGTCCTGACCAGGGGCAGGCCGGGGAATTGTATTTAAAACAGGTATACCGCTCGTAACAGAGACCACCTGGGAGTTCCACAATGCGGCATGGCTTGTCTGCCTCCCTGGATCTTGCATCATTTGTGCGGCAGTCCAATTGCCGAACAGGTCGTCCGAAGTATGGATTCCTGGAAATAAGAAAAATTAAAAAAAGAATCCGGCAGCCCCTGGTACGTTTTAAGCCGTATTTTGGGCGTGCCGTTATTGTGCCCCTTCCCCTGTGCCCATGGTATTTCAAGGGCGTAGTTATGTACGCGAGGTACTGGTTTCGCTATGTTGCGAGCGCTGGGGTTGGGGCCGCATTGCTATGCTTGCTCAGAGTGTGTCAGGCGGTCCTGCTGTAGGTTACTCCGGGCGCGCTTGGCAGTGTCTGGCTTTTTAATGGCCGGACTGGAGAATTGCCTGAGAAGGCTACTTTGTACCTCCGCTGCGAGAGCCGCCGTATGCTCCTCCGTACGGAGGGAGCGTTCGATGTTTCCATTAACCGTAATTACTCCTCGAGGGCCTGGCATCTTGAGCTTGAGATATGCATAGTGCGGCACCGCATTGAACTTTGCGAATGCGGTTCGTCCGAGCAGGGCGTGATAGACACTGTGAAACGGGACTATATCGAAGATTAACTCTTCGCTTCGGAAATTGTCCGGGGATCCGAAGACCACGTCAAGTGTTACTGAGCCTGTACAGTTGGCTTCTACACCTGGTATAACGCCTTTAAAGGTCGTTCTTGTGGGTTTAATCCTTGAGGGGTCTATGCCCATTTTCCGCACTGTATCCTGATAAAGCAGGTTCAGGCTACTGCCGCCGTCCATGAGGACTCTTGTGAGATGCAATCCGTCGATGATTGGGTCGAGAACCAATGCGGCAAAGCCGCCATGACGGATGCTAGTGGGATGGTCCCTTCGATCAAAAGTGATCGGGCAGGAGGACCATGGGTTGAACTTTGGGGCGACTGGCTCCATCGCGTATACGTCCCGTAGCGCACGCTTCCGCTCCCGCTTGGGAATGTGGGTTGCGTATATCATGTTCACCGTCCGCACTTGTGGGGGAAAGCCCTTCTGTTCATTGTTGTTCGGTGGCTTGGGCTCCTCGTCGTCGCTGTGCAGCCCCTTGTCTCTATTTTCGGCCTTTAACTTTCCTGCCTGCTTGAACACCCAACAATCCCTATTAGTGTGATTGGCTGGCCTTTCGAGGGTTGTTCAAGCAGGCATTGTCGATGCCGTCGATGTCTTCAGAGTCGAAGTCAAGCGTGTCGGTTAAGTCGTCGACAGTGGCTACGAAGTGGGTGGTGGGTGGGCTTTGAATTTCTTCATCGTCCGTATCCCAACCTTGCTGACCGCAGTCCGGCCAGGGCTCTCCTGATAAAGAGAGAGACTTTAGAGAATTCAAGATGCCGCTGAAGGGCGAGTGCTGAAAGATGTCTGCGGCGGTGAACTCCATGATCGGCGCCCAATCGGATTCGATCGGCAGGGGCGCGGGGGGCTCGGAGCTCGGAGAGGAATCCGGCTCCTCGGAGTCACGGGCCATGCGGAGTGCGGGGCTGGAGTTCAGCTCAATCGCCTCTGAGATTGCAGCCCCTGAGGCAGCGTCTAACCGCTGATCCTCGATCGGTGCAGTAGGCCCCGAATCAATGGTCGGAACCGATGCGTGTGCGTCCTTCAAGGCGCTATTCGGTGGCAGAGCTATATCATGCCCATCGAGACAGTGCGGCGCGCTTGGCTGTGGCTCGAACCCGTCGAAGATCAAGTCCCCGCGGATGTCAGCCGTGTAGTTTAGGCTTCCAAACCTGACCTGATGGCCAGGGGCGTAGCTTTCGATCTGCTCAAGGAGGCCAAGCGAATTGGCCCGCAGTGCGAAGCCGCCGAAGATGAAGATCTGTCCGGGGAGAAAAGTCTCACCCTGGACCGCGTCGTTGTTGATGATCGAAGGAGCCATCGGGCCTAAAAGCGACGACACAGAGGAACTCTCAATGAAAGCACCAATGTCGGTGTCAAAACCGGCGGATCTCGGGTAGGGGGTCCCGAACTGTGCGTCTAGGCCGGATGGTAATAGGAGACAGGGGACACTTTGTTTTACCCTGGTTCGGGCCCTCTCGATGGAGGTAATACCCTACTCCTGCTTGATTAATATTGATGATATGGGTAGTACAAGAGTAGATCTACCACGAGATCAAGGAGGCTAAACCCTAGAAGCTAGCCTATGGTATGATTGTTGTGTATGGAGTTGATTGCCTACGGACTACAACCCTCCGGTTTATATAGACACTGGATAGGGTTAGGGTTACGCAGAGTCGGTTACAATGGTAGGAGATCTTGAATATCCGCATCGCCAAGCTTGCCATCCACGCCAAGGAAAGTCCCATCCGGACACGGGACGAAGTCTTCAATCTTGTATCTTCATAGTCTAGGAGTCCGGCTGAAGGTATAGTCCGGCTACCCGAACACCCCCTAATCCAGGACTCCCTCACTCATCAAAACTTGGGGGACAAAAAATATCATCTTCATCAAACATAGCATCCCCAAGCTTGTGGCTTTGCATATCGTTAGCATCATGGATATTCAAATAATTCATACTAACAACATTGCAGTCATGCTCATCATAAAAAAATTTAGTGCCAAACATTCTAATGCATTCTTCTTCTAACACTTTGGCACAATTATCGGAATCCTTATTTTCACGAAAGACATTAAAAAGATGAAGCATATGAGGCAACCTTAATTCTATTTTTTGTTTTCTTTTATAAACTAAACTAGTGATAAAACAAGAAACAAAAAGATTTGATTGCAAGATCTAAAGATATACCTTCAAGCGCTGACCTCCCCAGCAACGGCGCCAGAAAATAGCTTGATGTCTACTACACAACATTCTTCTTGTAGACGTTGTTGGGCCTCCAAGTGCAGAGGTTTGTAGGACAGTAGCAAATTTCCCTCAAGTGGATGACCTAAGGTTTATCAGTCTGTGGGAGGCGTAGGATGAAGATGGTCTCTCTCAAACAACCCTGCAACCAAATAGCAAAGAGTCTCTTGTGTCCCCAACACATCCAATACAATGGTAAATTGTATAGGTGCACTAGTTTGGCGAAGAGATGGTGATACAAGTGCAATATGGATGGTAGATATAGGTTTTCGTAATCTGAAAATATAAAAACAGCAAGGTAACTAATGATAAAAGTGAGCGAAAGCGGTATTGCAATGTGTTGAAACAAGGCCTAGGGTTCATACTTTCACTAGTGCAAGTTCTCTCAACAATAATAACATAACTGGATCATATAACTATCCCTAAACGTGCAACAAAGAGTCACTCCAAAGTCACTAATAGTGGAGAATAAACGAAGAGATTATGGTAGGGTACGAAACCACCTCAAAGTTATCCTTTCTGATTGATCTATTCAAGAGTTTGTACTAGAATAACATCTTAAGACACAAATCAACCAAAACCCTAATGTCACCTAGATACTCCAATGTCACCTCAAGTATCTGTGGGTATGATTATATGATATGCATCACACAATCTTGGATTCATCTATTCAACCAACACAAATAACTTCAAATAGTGCCCCAAAGTTTCTACCGGACAGTCAAGATGAAAACGTGTGCCAACCCCTATGCATAAGTTCACGAGGTCACAGAACTCGCAAGTTGATCACCAAAACATACATCAAGTGGATCACATGATATCCCATTGTCACCACAGATAAGCACATGCAAGACATACATCAAGTGTTCTCAAATCCTTAAAGACTCAATCCGATAATATAACTTCAAAGGGAAAACTCAATACATTACAAGAGAGTAGAGGGGGAGAAACATCATAATATCCAACTATAATAGCAAAGCTCGCGATACATTAAGATCGTGCCAAATCAAGAACACGAGAGAGAGAGAGAGAGATCAAACACATAGCTACTGGTACATACCCTCATCCCCGAGGGTGAACTACTCCCTCCTCGTCATGGAGAGCGCCGGGATGATGAAGATGGCCACCGGAGAGGGATTCCCCCCTCCGGCAGGGTGCCGGAATGGGTCTAGATTGGTTTTTGGTGGCTACAGAGGCTTGCGGCGGTGGAACTCCCAATCCAGGTTTCTTTTTGGAAGTTTGGGGTTATATAAGAGGTATTAGAGTCGGGAACAAGTCAAGGGGTCTCCGAGGCGGCCACGAGGTAGGGGGCGCGCCCAGGGGGGTAGGGTGCGCCCCCACCCTCATGGTGGCCTTGGGACTCTTCTGGCCCATCTCCAGTACTCCGTGGGCTTCTTCTAGTCCAAAAATGATCTCCGTGAAATTTCAGGTCAATTGGACTACGTTTGGTTTTCCTTTTCTGCAATACTCAAAAACAAGGAAAAACAGAAAGTGGCACTGGCCTCTAGGTTAATGGTTAGTCCCAAAAATCATATAAAATAGCATATAAATGCATATAAAACATCCAAGGTTGATAATATAATAGCATGGAACAATAAAAAATTATAGATACGTTGGAGACCTATCAACAAGCGATCGAATAGACCTGTACACTGCAAATGTCCCTGCCCCTCTTCACTATAAAGAACATATTGTACAACTATTATACTCCCTCTGTTCCTAAATACAAATCTTTGTAGAGATTTGTTGGGGAACGCTGTATTTCAATAAATTTCCTACGATCACACAAGATCTATCTAGTAGATGCATAGCAACGAGAGGGGAGAGTGTGTCCACGTACCCTCGTAGACCGAAAGCGGAAGCGTTAGTAACACGGTTGATGTAGTCGAACGTCTTTGTGATCCAACCGATCCAAGCATCGAACGTACGACACCTCCGTGTTCAGCACATGTTCAGCTCGATAACGTCCCTCGAGCTCTTGATCCAGTTGAGGATGAGGGAGAGTTTTGTCAGCACGATGGCGTGTTGACAATGATGATGATGTTACCGGCACAGGACTTCGTCTAAGCACTACAACAATAGGAACGAGGTGTGTAACCGTGGAGGGGGGGCACCGCACACGGCTAAGTGAAAAAATGGTGTGACCCCTCCCACGTATATAAAGGAGGGGGAAGAGGAGGCCGGCCCTAGAGGGGGCGCGCCAAGGAGGGAGTCCTACTTGGACTCCAGGTCCAAGTAGGATTTGGCCCCCCTTTCCTATTCCAACTAGGAGAAGGAGGGAAGGGGGAAGAGGGGAAAAGGAAGGAGGAGGGGGGGGGGTGGCGCCGCCGCCTCCTAGTCCAATCCGGACCAGCCCATGGGGGGCGCACGACCACCCTTGAGGCCCTCCTCTCCTTTACCCTAAAGCCCATTACTCTCCTACGGGGGGGGGGGGGGGGGCGGTAACCTCCCGGTACTCCAGAAAATACCCGAAACACTTCGGAACCATTCCGGTGTCCTAATATAACCCTCCAATATATCGATCTTTACCTCTCGACCATTTCGAGACTCCTTGTCATGTCTGTGATCTCATCCAGGAATCTGAACAATCTTCGGTCATCAAAACACATAACTCATAATACAAATCGTCATCGAATGTTAAGCGTGCGGACCCTACGGGTTCGAGAACTATGTAGACATGACCGAGACACATCTCCGGTCAATAACCAATAGCGTAACCTGGATGCTCATATTGGCTCCTACATATTCTACGAAGGTCTTTATCGGTCAAACCGTATAACAACATACGTTGTTCTCGTTGTCATCGGTATGTTACTTGCCCGAGATTCGATCGTCGGTATCATCATACCTAGTTCAATCTCGTTACCGGCAAGTCTCTTTACTCGTTCCGTAATGCATCACCCCGTAACTACCTCATTAGTCACATTGCTTGCAAGGCTTATAGTGATGTGCATTACCGAGAGGGCCCAGAGATACCTCTCCGATACACGGAGTGACAAATCCTAATCCCGATCTATGCCAACTCAACAAACACCATCGGATACACCTGTAGAGCATATTTATAATCACCCAGTTACATTGTGACATTTGATAGCACACAAGGTGTTCCTCCAGTATTTGGGAGTTGCATAATCTCATAGTCAGAGGAACATGTATAAGTCATGAAGAAAGCAATAGCAATAAAACTAAACGATAATTATGCTAAGCTAACGGATGGGTCTTGTCCATCACATCATTCTCTAATGATGTGATCCCATTTATCAAATGACAACACATGTCTATGGTCAGGAAACTTAACCATCTTTGATTAACGAGCTAGTCTAGTAGACGCATACTAGGGACACTCTGTTTGTCTATGTATTCACACATGTACTATGTTTCCGGTTAATACAATTCTAGCATGAATAATAAACATTTATCATTATATAAGGAAATATAAATAAAAACTTTATTATTGCCTCTAGGGCATATTTCCTTTAGTCTCCCATTTGCACTAGAGTCAATAATCTAGATTACATAATGATTCTAACACCCATGGAGTCTTGGTGCTAATCATGTTTTGCTCATGAGAGAGGCTTAGTCAACAGGTCTGCAACATTCAGATACATATGTATCTTGCAAATCTCTATGTCTCCCTCCTTGACTTGATCGCGGATGGAATTGAAGCGTCTCTTGATGTGCTTGGTTCTCTTGTGAAATCTGGATTCCTTTGCCAAGGCAATTGCACCAGTATTGTCACAAAAGATTTTCATTGGACCCAATGCACTAGGTATTACACCTAGATCGGATATGAACTCCTTCATCCAGACTCCTTCATTTGCTGCTTCCGAAGTAGCTATGTACTCCGCTTCACACGTAGATCCCACCACGACGCTCTGCTTGGAACTACACCAACTGACAGCTCCACCATTCAATATAAATATGTATCCGGTTTGTGACTTATAGTCATCCAGATCAGTGTCAAAGCTTGCATCGACGTAACCATTTATGATGAGCTCTTTTTCACCTCCATAAATGAGAAACATACCCTTAGTCTTTTTCAGGTGTTTCAGGATGTTCTTGACCGCTGTCCAGTGATCCACTCCTGGATTACTTTGGTACCACCCTGCTAAAATTATAGCAAGGCACACATCAGGTCTGGTACACAACATTGCATACATGATAGAACCTATGGCTGAGGCATAGGGAATGACTTTCATTTTCTCTGTATCTTCTGTAGTGGTCGGGCATTGAGTCTGACTCAACGTCACACCTTGTAACATAGGCAAGAACCCTTTCTTTGACTGATCCATTTTGAACTTCTTCAAAACTTTATCAAGGTATGTGCTTTGTGAAAGTCCAATTAAGTGTCTTGATCTATCTCTATAGATCTTGATGCCCAATATGTAAGCAGCTTCACCGAGGTCTTTCATTGAAAAATTCCTATTCAAGTATCCTTTTATGGTATCCAGAAATTCTGTATTATTTCCAATCAACAATATGTCATCCACATATAATATTATAAATGCTACAAAGCTCCCACTCACTTTCTTGTAAATACAAGCTTCTCCAAAAGTCTGTATAAAACCATAAGCTTTAATCACACTATCAAAGTGTATATTCCAACTCCGAGAGGCTTGCACCAGTCCATAAATGGATCATTGGAGCTTGCACACTTTGTTAGCACCTTTTGGATCGACAAAACCTTCTGGTTGCATCAGATACAACTCTTATTTAAGATATCTGATACGTCTCCGCCGCATCTATAATTTTTTATTGTTCCATGCCAATATTATACAACTTTCATATACTTTTGGCAAATTTTTATACTATTTTTGGGGACTAACATATTGATCCAGTGCCCAGTGCCAGTTCCTGTTTGTTGCATGTTTTTTGTTTTGCAGAAAATCCATATCAAACGGAGTCCAAATGGGAAAAAAACTGGCGGAGATTTTTTTGGAATATATGTGATTTTTGGGAAGAAAAATCAAAGTGAGACGATGCCCGAGCGGGCCACAAGGTAGGGGGTGCGCCCCAGGGAGTCAAGCGCGCCCTGGGCCCTCGTGGCCACCCTGTAAGGCGGTTGGTTCCCTTCTTTCGCCAAAAGAAAGCCAATATCCGGATAGAAATCGTGTTAAAGTTTCAGCCCAATCGGAGTTATGGATCTCCGGGAATATAAGAAACGGTGAAAGGCCACAATTTGGAATGCAGAAAAAAGAGACAGAGAGACAGATCCAATCTCGGTGGGGCTCTCGCCCTTCCGCTGCCATGGAGGCCATGGACCAGAGGGGAAACCCTTCTCCCATATTGGGAGAAGGTCAAGGAAGAAGAAGAAGGGGGGCCCTCTCCCCCTCTCTTCCGATGGCGCCGGAACGCCGTTGGGGCCATCATCGTCACCGTGATCTACACCAACACCTCCGTCATCTTCACCAACATCTTCATCACTTTCCCCCATCTATCTACAGCGGTCCACTCTCCCGCAACCCATTGTACTCTCTACTTGAACATGGTGCTTTATGCTTCATATTAGTATCCAATGATGTGTTGCCATCCTATGATGTCTGAGTAGATTTTCGTTGTCCTATCGGTAATTGGTGAATTGATATGATTGCTTTAATTTGCTTGTGGTTATGTCGCTGTCCTTTGGTGCCCATCATATGAGCGTGCACGTGGATCACACCATAGGGTTAGTTGTATGTTGATAGGACTATGTATTGGAGGGAAAGAGTGACATAAGCTTCAACCTAGCATAGAAATTGATGCATACGGAATTGAAGGGGGACCAATATATCTTAATCCTATGGTTGGCTTTTACCTTAATGAACATTAGTAGTTGCGGATGCTTGCTAATAGTTCCAATCATAAGTGCATAGAATTCTAAATCAGGGATGACATGCTAGCATTGGCCTCTCCCACATAAAAATTGCTATCGGTCTAATAAAGTAGTCAATTGCTTAGGGACAATTTCGCAACTCCTACCACCACTTTTCCACACTCGCTATACTAACTTTATTGCTACTTTACCTAAAACAGCCCCTAGTTTTTATTTACATGCTCTTTATATTCATGCAAACCTATCCCACAACACCTATAAAGTACTTCTAGTTTCATACTTGTTCTCGGTAAAGCAAACGTCAAGCGTGCGTAGAGTTGTATCAGTGGTCAATAGAACTTGAGGGAATATTTGTTCTACCTTTAGATCCTCGTTGGGTTCGACACTCTTACTTATCGAAAGAGGCTACAATTGATCCCCTATACTTGTGGGTTATCAAGACCGTTTTCTGGCGCCGTTGCTGGGGAGTTATAGCGTGGGGTGAATATTCTCGTGTGTGCTTGTTTGCTTTATCACTAAGTAGTTTTTATTTTGTGCTCTTGTTTTCTATCTTTAGTTATGGGTAGGAAACGCAAAAGACCAAAAAAATAGTTGTACCTACTACACCAATGGTTGAAGAACCACTCAAAATCTATCACACTCTTGAAGCTTTTTACTTGGATCATCTTCGATCCCTATGTGGTCGTGCTGAAACCACAACTAGCTTAGTTGAGGGCAAATCTTTAGATGAGCATGCTTGTTATGTGCGACACCGCTTATCTCAAAAGGGAAATTTTTACTGGATCAAATTCATCATTTGCAATGATATGCTTGGAATTTATGTGAAATATATGATTTTACTTGTTGTTCTAAAGACCCTAAGAAACACCTTCCTTACCAATGTGAGTTTAGTGATAATGGAATCGTATCTTTGTATACTAAGGGTGTTTATAATTACTATGATCAACAAATTAAAGAATTTGTTGCTTTTAGGGGTACTTGAGAAATTGCTTCTTTTATTGAAGAGTGTGATACTACTCTCTACAAATCTGAAAATTTGGCCATACTTAAATATTGCTATGACAATTATGCTTCTAATACTTATATTAACTCATATATTGAGGAATCCTCCGCTGTCCAAGAAGAGATTAATATTTTGCAGGAGTCTATGGAAGAAGAAATTAATGACATTGTGAGCTCATTGGATGAAAAAGATGAGTAGGAGAGCGAAGAACAAAAGGAGGAAGAGCGGATTGATCGCCCGTTCCCACCATCTAATCAGAGTAACTCTTTATCCCATACATTGTTTAATTTCCCTTCAAATTTACCAAAGGATGAATGCTATGATGATTGTTATGATCCCGTTGATTCTTTTGAAATATCCCTTTTTGATGATGCTTGCTATGCTTGTGGCCAAGATGCCAATATGAATTATGCTTATGGAGATGAACTTGCTATAGTTCCTTATGTTAAACATGAAATTGTTTCTATTGCACTCACGCATGATAGTCCTATTATCTTTTTGAATTCTCCCGGATACACTATATGGGAGAAGTTTGCCCTTATTATGAATTATATTGATGGGTTGCATTTTACCATTGCACATGATAATTTTTATGAATATAATATGCATGTGCTTGCTGCTCCTACTTGCAATTATTATGAGAGAGGAACTACATCTCCGCCTCTCCATGTTTCCAATATAATAAAATTGCAAGAAACTATTTATAGTATGCGTTGGCATTTACTATGTGTGCATGAATTGTTCTTTTATGACATGCTGGTGCATAGGAAGAGAGTTAGACTTTGTTGTTGCATGATATATGTTACTTTGTGCTCACTACTAAATCAAAAATCATTGTTAATTAAAATTGGCTTTGATATACCTTGGGATCCGGGTGGATCCATTACTTGAGCACTATATGCCTAGCTTAATGGCTTTAAAGAAAGCACTGCCAGGGAGACAACCCAAAAGTTTAAGAGTCATTTATTTCCGTTATGTGCTTTTTAAAAGTTTAAAAACAAGAATAATGTGTAGGATGTTTACATTGCTTGTTGGTTTGTGCGGTGCAAAACAGAAAGTTTGGCTGTAGTGCGTGATTTTACGTTTTTTACTGGGACGTCAAACGGTTCTGAAACTTTTTGCACTCTATTTCTATACAAAGTTTTTATTTTTACTAATTGTTTCAGAATTTTTGGAGTAACAGAAGTATTGTGAATGTTCAGATTACTACAGACTGTCCTGTTTAAGACAGATTCTGTTTTTGATACATCGTTTCCTTGTTTTGATGAAACTATCGATTTCTATCAGTGGATTAAGCCACGAAAAAGTTATATTACAGTTGCTACAGTGCAAAAACAAAATATGAATTGGTTTGCAACAGTACTTAAAGTAGTGATTTGCTTTATTATACTAATGGATCTTACCGAGCTTTCTGTTGAGTTTTGTGTGGATGAAGTGTTCGAAGATCGAGGAGGTCTAGATGTGAGGAGAAGGAGGAGAGGCAAGAGCTCAAGCTTGGGGATGCCCAAGGCACCCCAAGTAAATATTCAAGGAGACTCAAGCGTCTAAGCTTGGGGATGCCCCGTAAGGCATCCCGTCTTTCTTCAACAACTATCGGTATGTTTTCGGATTCGTTTCGTTCATGCGATATGTGCAAATCTTGGAGCATCTTTTGCATTTAGTTTTCACTTTTCTTCGATGCACCATGATGGTATGAGATAGTCCATGGTTGATTAATAGAATGCTCTTTGCACTTCACTTATATCTTTTGAGTATGGCTTTATAGAATGCTTCATGTGCTTCACTTATATCATTTGAAGTTTGGATTGTCTGATTCTCTTCACTTAGAAAACCGCCATTTGTAGAATGCTCTTTTGCTTCACTTATATTTGTTAGAGCATGGGAATATCTTTTGTAGAAAGAATTAAACTCTCTTGCCTCACTTATAGCTATTTAGAGAGATGACAGGATTTGGTCATTCACATGGTTAGTCATAAAATCCTACATAAAACTTGTAGATCACCGAATATGATATGTTTGATTCCTTGCAATAGTTTTGCAATATAAAGGTGGTGATATTAGAGTCGTGCTAGTTGAGTAATTGCGAAATTGAGAAATACTTGTGTTGAGGTTTGCATGTCCCGTAGCATGCACGTATGGTAACAGTTGTGTGACAAGTTTGAAGCATGAGGCGTTTCTTTGATTGCCTTCCTTATGAGTGACCGTCGGGGGTGAGCGATGGTCTTTTCCTACCAATCTATCCCCCTAGGAGCATGCGCGTAGTGCTTGGTTTTGATGACTTGTTGAAAGTGCAACTATCCCTGGGTGATTTTGGTAATTCCTAACAACATATAGCTCATTAAGCTAATGCTATTTCAAGATTAATATCTCAGGAAAGCTCAATGATTCGCATGGCATGGATGAGAAAAGTGGACCCCTCAAAATGCTAAGGACAAAAGGATTGGCTCAAGCTCAAAGCTCAAGACTCTACATTTTCTATTTTAGTGATCCAAGATCACACTGAGTCTATAGGAAAAGCCAATACTATCAAGGAGGGATAAGGTGTTGCTTAATGAGGCTCTTGCTTAAAGTGCTTAGTAATATGCTCCAAATCCCTCAACTACTTTCTCACATCCACATATGATGTAAACGAAAAGTCAAACTCGGCCCCACCGATTCTTTCTATCCGGCGCCACCGAGTTCAGATGTCATAGCCACTGCCACAAACCCTAGGCAAATCGGTCTCACCGATAGGGATCTCGGTCTCGCCGAGATGGGATTCTAATCTCTCTGTTTCCCTTCGTAACGTTTCGGTCCCACCGAGATTGCAACGTAAACTCTCTGTTTCCCTTTCGTAACATTTCGGTCTCACCGAAATGAGCGAATTGGTCCCACCGAGTTTACCTGACCAACTCTCTGGTTAGCTTATTACCAAAATCGGTCTCACCGAGTTTGTGTAATCGGTCTCACCGAGATTACGTTATGCCCTAACCCTAACCATATCGGTCCTACCGAGTTGCATGTCAGTCCCACCAAAAATCCTAAAGATCACTAGATTTGCTAAATCGGTCCGACCGAGTTTATCAATTCGGTCCCATCGAGATTGGCAAGTTGTGTGTAACGGTTAGGTTTTGCATGGAGGCTATATACACCCCTCCACCTCCACTTCATTCGTGGAGAGAGCCATCAGAACGAACCTACACTTTCAACTTACTTTTTCTGAGAGAGAACCACCTACACTTGTGTTGAGGCCAAGATATTCCATTCCTACCATATGAATCTTGATCTCTAGCCTTCCCCAAGTTGCTTTCCACTCAAATCTTCTTTCCACCAAATCCATATCCTGTGAGAGAGAGAGTTGAATGTTGGGGAGACTATCATTTGAAGCACAAGAGCAAGGAGTTCATCATCAACACACCATTTGTTTCTTCTTGGAGAGTGGTGTCTCCTAGATTGGCTAGGTGTCACTTGGGAGCCTCCGACAAGATTGTGGAGTTGAACGAAGGAGTTTGTAAGGGCAAGGAGATCGCCTACTTCGTGAAGATCTACCGCTAGTGAGGCAAGTCCTTCGTGGGCGACGGCCATGGTGGGATAGAGAAGGTTTCTTCTTCATGGACCCTTCGTGGGTGGATCCCTCCGTGGACTCGCGCAGCCGTTACCCTTCGTGAGTTGTAGTCTCCATCAACGTGGATGTACGATAGTGCCACTTATCGGAACCACGACAAAAACATCCGTGTCTCTTATTGCGTTTGAATCGTCCAAACCCTTCCCTTTACATTCTTGCAAGTTTCATGCTTTACTTTCCGCTGCTCATACACTCTTTGCATGCTTGCTTGAATTGTGTTAAGATTGCTTGACTTGTCCATAGTTGCTAAAATCTGCCAAGAACTAAAATTGGGAAAAGGATAAGTTTTATTTGGTCAAGTAGTCTAATCACCCCCCTCTAGACATACTTTCAATCCTACAAGTGGTATCAGAGCCTTGGTCTCCATTTGCTTTGATTTCCATAACTTTTGGTAGTCATAGCCTTGGTTTCACAACCTATGAGAGTATGGCGTCTAGCGAGGGAAATTACCACCGTAGAGGTCCTTACTTTGATGGTACTAATTTTGCTAGTTGAAAGCATAAGATGAAAATGCATATTCTTGGACGTAACCCTGCTATATGGGTTATTGCGTGTATTGGCTTGCAAGGTGAATTATTTGATGGGAGAGAACCGAACCATGAAGCTACCGCAGAAGAGTTGAAGATGCTGCAATACAATTCTCAAGCTTGTGATATCCTCTTCAACGGATTGTGCCCCGAAGAATTCAACAAAATCAGCCGTCTTGAGAATGCAAAGGAAATTTGGGATACTTTGATTGATATGCACGAAGGTACCGACTCCGTCAAGGAATCCAAGTTGGATGTGCTTCAAAGTCAGCTTGACAAGTTCAAAATGAAGGATGGTGAAGGTGTCGCTGAAATGTACTCTAGGCTTGCTCTTATCACAAATGAGATCGCTGGCTTAGGAAGTGAAGAGATGACCGACAAATTCATCATCAAGAAGATCCTAAGAGCTTTGGACGGAAAATATGATACCGTATGCACATTGATCCAAATGATGCCCAATTACAAAGATCTCAAGCCAATGAAAGTCATTGGAAGAATTGTTGCTCATGAGATGTTACTCAAGGATAAGCTTCAAGAGGAAATTGATGCATTTGAAGAAGCACACAAGGCCTTGGTCAAGTGGGTTCCCAAGACTACATCAAGTTCTACTTCATCAAGTACGACTACAACTCCAAGGATTCCCATCAAGATGATGTGGATCCCGAAGAAGAAGAACTAGAGAGTTCCTGAGGGTGACTCCGCCAACATACTTCACTCTTATCATTTTGGCAAGAACAAGTGCAATCAACTTCCACATCTTGCACTAGTTCAAGGAGTCACAAACCCTATTTTTGGTAAGACAAGGGACAAGGTAACCTAATGCTATCATAGACATCATCTTGTGTGTGCATCACTCTATGTCTATGGATATCCTTGTTTGTTCCTTGTGGGACTAACCCGTGTAGGTATTGAAAGTGCAACTCACTCCAAAGGATTGCTCCAAATGATCTACATCAACATTGAGCATCCACATCTTCAACACCTACATGAAGTCATCATCGACAAAACCCTAGGTTTGTTCATCCCTCTTAGGGGGGATCTCACATCTAGGGGGAGCTTTACTCTAAGAATTGAGCAAAATCAACTCTAATGGTGTGAACACAACAACGCTTTATGTAAAAGTGGTAACCCCACTTGTGCTTAAACGATGAGTATGACATATGATCAAATGTTCTCATTTGACTCCTATGTCAATATACTCATATATAGATGACCTAGTCATCGCCAATTGCTTGATAGATGCTAGAATTGGTTGTGCATGCTTTGCCACATATTTCATTTGCCATTTTATTGTGTGAGCATGTTGGTTGCATAATTTACTCATTCGAGGACATCCACTTGTTGTTTTGATTGTTTGGTTCCTTTTTCTTTTGCCAAGTGGATGTACAAGAATGCCTAAGAACCTTCTCTAGCTATCTATGATTTTCTTGTCTCAAACTCTATTCATGCTACATCACAAAGTTTGATCGAGTCAGATTCAAACCACTTTGCGTGAGGAGCACTCGGAGTCCCCGATTCATCATAGACTTAAACATCCAAAACTTCTTTGTGCGTTTCGGTCTGACCGATTCATCCATTTCGGTCATACCGAGATCACTAAGTCGAACTAGGTTTTCAATCTCGGTGCAACCGATTTGAACTTTTCGGTCACACCGAGTTGCCACCGAGTTGTTCCACTCGTTCACGCCGATAGGGTCAGGCTATATATATCCCCGGGCCAAAATTTGGAAAATTTTCCGAACCCCTTCACCCGCGCTCAGCCTGCTCTGCCTCCCTGGGTCTCCGGATCGTCCTCCTCATCGCCAGCTGCCTCCCGCCGCTGGTCTCTGCCGCCGTCAATGGAAATCGTCTCCGCCGTTGCTGTCGTAGCAGGTCCATCGCCGCACTTAGGGTATGGACTTGATCCTTGTGCTAATCTCACTCCGATTCCTAGCACATTGTTTTGCCATCTATCTTTCCACTATTGAAATTGTCGGGTTTCGGGTTCCGGTAGACCCTTGAGGTTCGAACACTGGGGTGCGCGCAGAGGTCTCTCCCCTACCAATCTACGCCCGATCCTCTCGTGCGAACTAAGATGAAAATGATGAACAACACAAGAGACACAATGTTTATACTGGTTCGGTCCACCGTTGTGGTGTAATACCCTACTCTAGTGTGTGGTGTGGTGGATTGCCTCTGGGGCTGATGATGGACAGTACAAGGGAAGAACAGCCTCGCGAGAGGTGTTCTTGAGCTGGTGCATGAACTGCTAGGGTGAGTTCAGTCGCCTCTCTCTCTCTGCTGGGGTTCTACCAGATCTCTCCGGGGGGTCTCCCTCTACTCTGTGGTGGCTAGCTCTATTTATAGAGGCCCTGGGCCTCTCCCCAAATAATGAGCGGGAAGGGCGCCAACAATTGGCCATTTCAAAGGGGAACATCTAGTACAACTTATCCTGACCAAAGGTGGTCTTCGGCTGCCAAAAGCACTGGCGATGACGCCGTCTTGGGCTCCACGGTGACCTCCATCCTACCATCCGGCTAGTCTTGGTCTCGTTGCACCGGAATGGTAACCTTTGCCTGATGCCTTGGCCTGTGCTTGCCCCCTTTGCACCAAAGGGGAAACAAGGACACTGCGCAGGCCGGCGCCCGCCTGGTCTCAATCGTCATGGCTTGCATCACGGGTTCCTCGCGAGGTACCCCTTCCTTGATCTCTCCGCCTCCTCGCGAGCCTACCTGATGAGGCTGCCTCTGAGGAAGCTTCCTATCGTCCGCCCCGCGAGGCTTGGCCCCTCGCGAGGGTCTTTGAGCTTGAGCTGATGAAGATGGGCCGCGCTGGGCCCCCGCTTGAGCCACACCACAGGCCGCAGGCAGGCAAGTCTGGGGACCCCCGTTCCCAGAACGCCGACAGTAGCCCCCGAGCCCAAGGCGCGCGTGGGCTTGGCTTAGCAGAGAAGCGAAGGGGAAAGCATGAAGCGCCGCGGGCCCTAACAGCCTGCGGCCTTGGGCGCCGCGTGGCGGTTGATTGGGCATGGGCGTCAGCACTTCCCACAACGCCTCGGCAACTGCACGACTGACAAAATGGGGTGCCCTGGCCAGGCTTACTTGCCCTGCTCTCGTCCATCTTGCCCTAGATCCCCTTTCTCGCTTTCCTCCTTCTTGCTCCCGAAATCCACCAGATCCGTCTCAATCCTTCACGTCCGGCACACCATGGCGACTCGCAAGTCCCCGGCTGATGCTTGGTACTCGCCGGCCCTGGATTCCCCGAATTTGTCGGAGAAGAACCTCGCCCTCGCGCGCCTGATGACGATGGCGTAGGGCAGCGAGGGGGCTACTATGCTCAAGGTCGGCTCCAACCAGCCTGAGGGCAAGGGGAGCACCTTCTACCCGTTCTTCGTGAGCGCCATCATTGCTAGTCTGGTGCCTCCTTTCTCTGAGTTCTTCTTTGCCGTTCTCCACCAATACAACTTGCAGGCCCTGCATCTCCACTCCAACTCCGTCCTTCTCCTAGCGATTTTCACCTACTATTGCAAGGCTCATGTTGGTGTGAAGCCCTCGGTGGCCTTGCTGTGCCACTTTTTCTCCCTCCGGGTTTCTGGCGCTCAGGTCTCCGCATGCGCGAGATTCATTGCATACTCTAGCTCCAACGCCATCTCGAAGCCTGGGAAGAGGATCGAAGGCTACCGGAGCAAGTGGGTCATGATGGATGTCGGGCGCCTCCACCATCGTCTGGTATTGCCCACGGGGCAACCTAAGTCTGTTGACGCACGGTCCCGCGCGGAGCTTGTCGAACCTCGCGCGATGGCGGTGTTGAGGAGGATGAACACGGACCTGAGGCGAAGCAACTTGGGGGCGACAAAGCTGACCGGGGCCACGCTCCTGAGAGAGTTCTTGGAGCACCGGGTGGCTCCGCTCCAGGAGCACTCGCTCCCACTGTGGAGGCTTGGAGGAGCAGACGCCGCCCTGCGCCTGAGCTCCGAGGCCTTGACCGACGAGGATCTGATTACGGCCCTCCATTCCTTGGTTGGGGGAGACGTGGCGAGCCCGGTGGACGCCCCCATCCCCCTGTTCCTCCATGACGACTGGGAGCAGGTTGTGGACGCCATTCCCACCTTCAACGGCGAGGGGCTGGTGCACGCGACAGCTCCCAAAGACCTGGCAGTCCTGGCGACGATGAACTTGTCCTCCGGCAGCTCCAGTGGGGAAGAAGAGGCGGAGGAGGAAGCGTCTGACTCAGAGGAGACTGGCGAGGATTGGGGGGAGTCCTTCCCTCGGCGCAGGTCCCAGGCCCTCCGCTCCATGCCGGACGACAACGAGGCCTGCGCCAGGCGAGGAAGGGAGGGCTCTTCCTCGGTGACGAGGAAGGGCAGGTCGAGTCTGGTTCCCCCAGGGTCTGCTCTGGTCCCTAGGGGTCAAAGGCCAGCTCCATCTCTCCTGACGCGCCTTCTGCTTCCGGGCCCTCCAAGCTGACCCCCGCTGCAGGCTCTCGGGCTTCAAGTATGGCCGGAAGTTGCTTGGGTCCACGGACGACGTCCAGTAAGTGCTCGATTCGTGCTCTGCTTGGCTTCTGCCGCTGAGGCTTGACGTTTGCGCTCTTTTACCCGGCTGGCACCTGCGGCCAAGAGGTTGAAGGAGGCTTCTGCGGCCCTGCTTGGGGCGAATCCGTCTGCCGGGGAGATGCCTTCGGCTGTTGGGGGAGAGGACGGCGAGGCCCGTGCCTCTCCGACCCAACCGCCCTCACGAGGCCAACTAGGGCACCCCGGCGAGGAGTCAGCCCCCGTGGCCCCGCTGGACCTGGAGTCGACTGTGCCCGATGTTGCGGCCAAGGCTCAGGAGGTCCCTTCCTGCCAAGCCGTGGCCACGCTGCCATCTTCTCCGCCTGCTCCACAGGTTCTTGTCTCTTCTGCTCCCTCCGCTGCTGTCCTGGACCAGGTTGCCAACGAGCTGAGCCAACTGCAGGGGGATCTCCTGAGTGCGGACCCTCGTCTGGTGGCCAGGCGCCTGGAGTTGCCCTCTGGCTGGGCCCGTTCTGCTGCTTCCGTTTGAGCGATGCTGAGCCAGGCCGTGTCGTCCTCCGACGAGGAGAGGAGGTCCGCCAACCAAGCCAAGGCCGCTCGCGATGCTGCCCTGGGCGACGTCGCAAATGCCCAGGGCCGCTGCAAGACGCTTGAGGCCGAGCTACAGGGCCTATGCGACGAGCTCGCCAAGGAGGTGCGCAGCTGCCAGGAGAAGGAGATGAAGGCTAGGGAGACCGCCGCCAAGGACCGGGATGCCAAGCTTGATGTCCGCCATAGCCGACTAGAGACGCTGGAGCGGTCGCTAAAGGCAGAGAGGACCAAGCTGGACGCCAAGGCAAAGGTCTTGACGGAGGACCAGGCGGCCTTCACGGAGCTGGAGAAGAAGGCTCGAGGCATACTGAAGACGTTGTATGAGAGCGGCCTGGAGGAGCCGTTGGCTGGTGCAGAGGACGGCCCCGCAAAGCTGCTCCCCTTCCTGGTTGATGCGCTTTAGGACGTCGCAGACGGCCTTGGCCCCACGGTCGAGGCCGAGGCGCGTGCCCTGTCTTCTGCGGCACTAACGCATGTCCTCAGCCATGTCTACCTGCGCGACCCCAACATCGACTTCGATAGCCTGCTGGAGCCCATGAGCGGCGACCGTGTCGCTGCCCCCGCTGAGGCCGTGAGGGGCCGAGCCGAGGTTTTGCTGGGGAAGTTCCGCTCCCCCAGTGTCCTGCCCAGGCACGGTGCCGCCGGCCTTGCGACCTTGATAGGCGAAGCCGTCCAGCGTAACTCCACCACCGGTGACGGTGTTACTGGGGAGTGATTCCTTCGCGACTTCCATCCTGTTTTATTCCTGCACATGCACCATGCCTCGCGGAGGGGTTAAAACTTGTGTTTGGGGTTGTGGAACAATCTTATGGCTTGTAATATTTGCTTTGAATTTCCCGGAATTTGCATTTTCCTATCCTACTTGTTTACGCTCTACGTCGGCAGGGCCCCGCCCCGCGCATACCTCACCCAGCGTTAACCCCGACCGGAAACCAAGGATGGGACTAAGGAGTGAGGGGCTACGTGGCAAGTTAGCCTCCTGAGTCGCGATGCTCAGGAGTCCCCCTTGACGCGCGAGCAACAAGTAGGGAAGGGGGGAGGAGTGGATTGATCGTTCTACGTCGGCAGGGCCCGGCCCTGTGCGTACCTCACCCAGCGTTAGCCCCGACCGGAAACCAAGGACGGGACTAAGGAGTGAGGGGCTACGTGGCAAGTTAGGCTCCTAAGTCGCGATGCTCAGGAGTCCCCCTAGATGCTCAAACGGGTTTCGTACCTTGGCTCTGCTTGGGGAGTGGCGCGCGACGACCAGGTCCAAGGGACCTGGCTGGGTGGCGTGCGCTCGGGCAAGGCCCAGGCGTAGCCCCCGTGTCCAGCCCCCTCGCGCGGCACTCCTGAGGGGAGGCGTTGCGATGGTGCCGGACACTGAGCCCTGGGCTCCCTGAGGTTGGTACGGCGATGGGCCGCCCTCAGTTGTTTATCACCAGCGCGGAGCATAGCGCTTCCGTTTGTGTACGGGCATAGCCGCTCCTCGGCAGTGTCGTCAGCCAGCACGGAGCATGGTGCTTCCACTGGTGCGTGGGAGCGGGCTCCCCTCCGAGAGGAGCCCTCGGGGCGTGTACAACCCCGCCCTGACACGTTGCCGGCACGGTAGGGCTAGGAGAGGTGTATCTGGGCACCCGTGAGCCAGCGCGGGACTCACGAGGCCCTACCTCGAGGCGGGTTGCGCCTGGCTCTGGGCCTTTATCAATTGGTGTGTTCCTGCAGGGTTGTTAGAATGCAAATGCTCTACGTCCTCAGGTCCCGGCCCCCGAGCGAGCTCAGCCGCCGCTGGTATGACGGGTCGTGATGCCGTGGGTCAAGGCCAGGGGGTGAGGGCTGGAGAGCCAGTAAGAGCCCATGAGTCGCGATGCTCAGGCGTCCCCCTTTTAACGTGCAAGCGCTTTGCACGACGACAAGCAGTAGGTGATAATTATGGGAATTAGATTAAGCGTGAAAGAACAACTTCATCCTAGGGTAAACGCTGGAAAAGAAACTGCCGCTGGGTCGGGCCCGAGCGGCGTGGGGATGATGCAGCCCGAGGGGCGCCCCCAACAAGGTAAATAAAGAGCATAAACAAAATGGATACATGCCGCGGGGACGGACCCACGCGGCCTGGGAATGGTGCAGCCCTATGGGAGCTCCCAGCTGAAAGTAGAACTCTGAAAGATGTCACCTGGTGCTGTTGAAGATGAAGTGATGCTGAGGAAGTGAGCGATGCGCGGTGAAGATGTCGGCCCTCATGAGCCCCCAGGCCCAGGGGCCTCGGGAGGCTCTGGTGGCACGTGCAGGTCTTCGAGGACCATCGCCACCTCTGCCAGGACCGTGCGATGCCTGACCTCCCGAGCCTCTAGAATGCTCCTCAACAGGCGCTGATGTGCAGCGACCGCGCTCAGCAGGCCGAAGGGCATGCGAACGTAGCTGTGGGGTGGTCCCACGCAGCGCCCTACGGCCGAAGGCCATAGGCGCTCCTGGGACGCAGCTCGGTTGAGCCCTGGTACGTCGACGCAGACGTGCAGTTCTCCATCCTCGCCTGGATGTGGGGCCACGGCAGGTAAGCGGCAGCTGCCGCGCATGACTCTGGACTCTTGTAGCTCTTGGATGTTCCTTGCGATGAACTCCTGAGGGTTTGGTCTCCTTTGACTTGTACCTTTCTGAGGGAAGCGTGCCTGAAAGCACCCCTCCAAGTGGTGCCCGAGCGCCTCCCCCGCGACCTTGGCAAGGTCGGTGGCTCTCCAAGAGAGAGCCCCCGAGCCTTGCCTGAGGAGGGCACCGGGCACGCCTGCCTATGCGCGAGAGGGCGGCGCTCCCTGATCGGGCGCGAATCCTGACGCAATACCTCCGGAGGTGCCTGCTTCCTTGTGGCTCTGGCCAGGTGAGGTCTTCTTCTTCTTGAGGGTCGCCTCGGGAGGCCTCCCGCTCCTGCGACCTGGGTCTTCGATTGCTGTGGCTTGGAACGCACGCTCGAGCGAGCACACTGCGTCCCTTTCTTCACAGGGTATGGCGATGACTCCACCGCTTCCTGGCATCTTGAGGACATTGTAACCATGGTGAGTCACTGCCATAAACTTGGCTAGGGCTGGGTACCTGAGGATGGCGTTGTGCGGCAGGCGGATGTGAGCGACGTCGAAGTCGATGAGCTCGGTGTGGTAGTTGTTGCGTTGCCCGAAGGTGACCGGAAGGCGAACCTGCCCAATTGGAACAGTGGAACCATCGGTTACTCCTGAGAAAGGCTTGGTCGACTGAAGCTGGTCGTATGGCACTTGGAGATTGTCGAATGTCCCGACGGACAAGACGTTGAGTCCTGCTCCACCATCGATGAGGGTCCTGGTGACCTGCGCGTTGCTGATGACTAGGGAGCAAAGCATCGGGAGGACTCCGGCCGTTGCCACACACTTGAGCTGGTCTGCGGAACTGAATGTGATCGCGCATGAAGACCACCTGAGAGGGCGCGTGGCCTCAAGCTTGGGAAGGACTGCATTCACCTCGTGAGCAAACTGATTGAAGATGCGCTGTGAGGCTGGGGCCTGGGCGCCACCCAGGATGCAAGCAATTGCACACGGCTCTTGGAAGCCCCCATCCCCATCGTCTTGGTGTTGGTCTTGGTTCCTCCTCGGTGGAGGCGACAGAGGAGGGAGGCCTGCGTTGCCGTGGGGACGGTCCTCATGAGGCTGGTCCCTCCAGCCTCCCTCGCGAGGCTGGTCCTGCCAGTGGTCCTCGCGAGGGCGGTCACGCCATCCCTGGCGAAGGCCACGGTCTTCCCGTCATCCACTGCCTCTTCCTCCTCCTCGGCCATAGCCCCTGTCGTTGCGCTCTGGGCGTCGGCCGATTCACCCATCTCGCACGGCTCTGAGCTCTTGACATTCATTGGTGTTGTGGGTGTGGAGGTCGTGGTACACGCAGTACCATCCGCCCTTAGATGACTCAGGCTAATCCCTGCCTCGCTTGGTGTCCGGTTCCGCTGCTAGCACGGCAGCCCCCTTGCGCTTCACGTCCTTGGCCTTGAGCTTCTTTTCTTCCGGGTCGGATGCCGGGAGCTCAAGGAGGGAGAGACGCCCTTCCTCAGCCCTGGCACACTTGGTCGCCAAGTTGAAGAGCTCCAGGGATGTGCACAGGTCTTCATGGATTGCTAGCTCTTCCTTCATCTTGACGTCGTGCACGCCGTCGGAGAAGGCTGAGATGATGGCTTCTTCAGTCACCTTGGGGATCTTGAGGCAAGTGTACTTGAAGCGCTGGATGTACTTCTCCAGGGTTTCTCCTAGCTATTGCTTGATGTGGCACAGGTTGCTCGTGGCTGGGGGCCGGTCTCCATTGGAGGCTACGATGCCCAGCTCGTAGAGTTGTAGGAACTCCGCGGGGTCCGCTGTGCCATCGTAGCGGGGAGGGAGGTCAGGCTTGAACTTGCCTGGCCATGTGACGCCGTGCAGCTCGGGGGTGAAGGCGAGGCAGCCCGCCGTGGCCACCAGCGCCCTTTGCTGGTGTTGGACTCGTTCTTGCGGGTCACCACGCGCCGCCACTGGGAGCAGCGCGGGGTTTTGTCGTGGAGGCGTTGGGGCGCGATCTTGGCGCGCCAGCGCTGGGAGCGCGCGAGCACCTTCCCGGGGATGTGGGATCTCTTGGCAGCTCCCTTCTTGGTGCGCTGGTGCCGGACATGGAGGGTCTCGCCCTGGGGCTGCGCGCCTTGGAGCGAAGGCACCTTCTTGGGGAGGAGGCGGCGGAGGCGCCTCCTGATCCTCACCCCCTGCACGGGACGGAGGGCGAGGGAGCGAGAGGGACCGCAAGGGGGAGCCCCCTGCGGCACTGACGACCTCGGTGATGCGGGCGAGCCAGTCCTTGTAGAGGTCGTCGACGGGGCGGCAGTGCAGGAGCTCCCGCGCCAAGAGAAGTGAGGCGTGCACGTCCATGGGTGCGCGACTGGCGTGGGACGACGAGCCAGCTGGAGTCAGCGACGTGGTGGCGGTGCGGCCATCCCGCCACACCGAGGGGTGCTGGGATGAGGCCTGCTGCTCGTTCCCCACTGGGCCGGTGGCGGCGTTGGTGGCGGGCGACGGGGAACGACGAGGGGGGCCGCCGACGGGCGCCGTCTGGGCGACGCGAGCGGCGTGAGCAGCCCGGTGCTTGGCGCGAGCCCGACGAGCGTCAGCCATGGACACGACGGAAGATCACACGTGAACAGCGGAAGGAAGATTCCGGCGCACCCCTACCTGGCGTGCGAAAAGTCGGGTTTCAGGTTCCGGCAGACCCTTGAGGTTCGAACACTGGGGTGCGCGCGGAGATCTCTCCCCTACCGATCTACGCCCGATCCTCTCGTGCGAACTAAGATGAAAATGATGAACAACACAAGAGACACAATGTTTATACTGGTTCGGGCCACCGTTGTGGTGTAATACCCTACTCCAGTGTGTGGTGTGGTGGATTGCCTCTGGGGCTGATGATGGATAGTACAAGGGAAGAACAGCCTCGCGAGAGGTGTTCTTGAGCTGGTGCGATGAATTGCTAGGGTGAGTTCAGTCGCCTATCTCTCTCTCTCTCTCTCTCTGCTGGGGTTCTACCAGATCTCTCCGGGGGGTCTCCCTCTACTCTATGGTGGCTAGCTCTATTTATAGAGGCCCTGGGCCTCTCCCCAAATAATGAGCGGGAAGGGCGCCAACAATTGGCCATTTCGAAGGGAACATCTAGTACAAGTTATCCTCACCAAAGGTGGTCTTCGGCTGCCAAAAGCACTGGCGATGATGCCGTCTTGGGCTCCATGGTGACCTCCGTCCTACCGTCCGGCTGGTCTTGGTCTCGTTGCACCGGAATGGTAACCTTTGCCTGATGCCTTGGCATGTGCTTTCCCCCTTTGCACCAAAGGGGAAACAAGGACACTGCGCAGGCCGGCGCCCGCCTGGCGCCCTCCTGGTCTCGATCGTCATGGCTTGCGTCACGGGTTCCTTACGAGGTACCCCTGCCTTGATCTCTCCGCCTCCTCGCGAGCCTGCCTGATGAGGCTGCCTCTGAGGAAGCTTCCTGTCGTCCGCCCCGCGAGGCTTGGCCCCTCGCGAGGGTCTTTGAGCTTGAGCTGATGAAGATGGGCCGCACTGGGCCCCCGCTTGAGCCACGCCGCAGGCCGCAGGTAGGCAAGTCTGGGGACCCCTGTTCCGAGAACACCGACAGAAATCACTCTATCTAGGAGAATCACTCTGTAGTTTAGTTGTGGATTGAAAATTTAGGGTTAGGTTTCCGCCGAAATCATTTCGGACCAACCGAGTTGTTGAAATCGTTTCCACCGATTTGGCTAAGGCCATTGCACATGTGATTCTCAGTCTGACCGAGAATTGCAAATCGGTGTGACCGAGTTCAATTCTTTGTGAAACCCTAGTAGTCTCGGTGCCACCGAACTGTGACTCGGTCTGACCGAGTTCACTAGTTTAGGTTCCAAAAGTTGCTTTGGTATCACCGAGTTTTCAAATCGGTAGATCCGAAATGCTTTCTGTGGAAAACTAAAACTAAGTTTTTAACTCATTCTTTTGCAAAAACCTCTGCACTTTGTGATGCTTATCCAATCTATCTCATCTATATCTATTCATAGGGTCTGTTGTCAGTGTTTGCATCATGTCAGATCAGAGTGACAGTCAGAACAAGTCTGAGGAGCAAGTTAACATGAGTGAGGGCACTAGTCCCTCTAGCAGCTTTGATGAGGGAAGCAGGAGTACACCCAGCAACTTGCCTAAGGCAGCCACCAGTACCAGAAAGAAGAGAACCTCTGATTCTAAGGATGAGGACTATGTGGATGTTGAGGAAGAGGCCACCTCAAAGAGGAAAGTTTTGAAAAAGGAATATGGCACAGCTGCTGCCACTAAGCCAGGAATGAAGACAAAGACTCATGCCAAGAGAGTTCCTATGTCAAAGGCCAGAACATCCACTCAAGAAACTTTGGGATCTGCACCCAAAGAACAGGTTGTGGCAGAGAAGAAAAGGAAGGAAAGGGTCAAGAAGACCACTGCCAGAGTGCTTGGCAGATCATCAATTATGAGAGATTCTAAAGAAGAAGAGGAAGAGGATGCAGCACCAGCACCCAAAGCTCAAAAGCTTATGGGAGATGCATTTAAGGCAGGGGCTGCTCCATCTAAGCCCAAAACTGCTCCTAAGACTGCTGCTCCAGCTCCAAAGCCAAAATCCAAGAGGAGCACCAGGAACATCCCTGCTGAGGAGAAGAACAAGGCCCCAGTGCCTCAAGCTACTGAAGAAGAAGATGATGATGATTTTGTTGTTTTGAGGAAGTTGAAGCCCAAGATCCCTGATCACAATGATGCACACCCAGTTGCAGAGAATATGAAAATCATGAAGGATTCAGGATTGAGGCTATGGAGAGAGTGTGATCCATATGCCACCAGGAGAAGGACTGCTGTGGACTACAGATTCCACACTAAGGAACAGCAGGACTTCTATGAGAAAGTGTTGCTTGACAAGAAGCCCATAGTGTGTGACATGAGATGGGTTGATTGGAAATTCATTGAGGAAAATGAGGATCACTTCCCTGGTGTATATGACAGCTTCAAGGCATGTGGAGTTGATGAGTTTGTGGCTCAGAAGCTCACAAAGTGGAATGATGAGCTTATTATGCAGTTCTACTCCACAACTCATTTCTATCCAGATGGAAGGATTGTCTGGATGTCTGAAGGTACTAGGTACCAGTCAACAGTTGAAGAATGGGCAAAATTGATCAATGCTCCTGAGGAGAATGAAGATGACTTGGATGTCTACGCCAAGAAGAAGAAGGATCACAACACCATGGAACATATGTACAGAGAGATCCTAGATGCTGATCTTGAGACACACAAATTTGGATCAGTACATTACCTTCTGTCAGGTTTGCCAACAATCAACTGGATCCTTAGGCACACTCTATTGCGAAAGTCAGGTGATCACAAGATGATCAGAGGCCATGCAATTAACCTGCTTCACATATTTGATGTGCCTCAAAAGTTCAAAGTCATGAGCCTAATTGTGGAAACCATAAAGAGAACAGTTGCAGATCAGAAGAGAAGTTGTGGGTATGCCCCCACAGATCCAGGAGCTAATCAACTCCAAGATGGGCACTGGCACATATCTCTTGGACAAGGAACATATGCTCATCTACCCAGACTTTGAGGACAACACTGTAGTGATGGATGAGAATGACCCATCTTTTGTGCAAGCACAAGCAAAGAGGGAGAAGGCAAGGACTGAAAAGGCTGCAAAGATGCCAACCATTGATGAGGCATCTCAGTATCTTCTGAAGAGAAAGCAAGATCAGCTTGGCTACTTGATTGCCTCCACTCTGAGGATTGAGAAGGTATTGGCCACCCTGACTCAAAACCAGGAGAGCTTGGAGAGGATCATGGAGCAGAAGTTCTATGATTTAGATGCGAAGGTCATTGAGATACAATCAGTTGTTGAGCAACTTCAGGATGAAGTGCAGGAGAAGAAGGGCAAGTATACCACTGATGCTTTTGCTAGAGTGCCTAGAGGATAGAGATCTACTGCAGTGCTAGTTACAGACACCAGAGCAACTTCATATGCACCAGCTACAGCTTCAGTACCACCAGCCCCAGCACCCACTCCACCAGCTCCATCTAGATCAACTGATGCCTTCGTCCTTGGAGTTTTATCTACACCACCACCTGAAGACCAAGCCTAAGAGTCGATCTAGCACTATGCATGTTTTATGAACTTTTTGGTAACTTGTTGCCAAAGGGGGAGAAAATGTATAGATCATAGGCTTCAAGAGAGAGTGTTGCTTTTTGTTCTCTCTTATTGTTTGGTGGTTGAACTTTGTTATTTGCTTGTTTGAGATACTTTATGCTTTTGTGTGATACTTGGATGATCATGTGTTTGATCATATGCTTGTTGGATGACATTATCCTTGTATATCCCCATATGATCATTCACTTTGCTTGGTGATGAGTGCATGTATTTAATTATTATCATTTTGAGCGCTCCACCAAGATGTATGTGACATGGAAGAGTAACCCATGATCCTAACTCATTGTGCATTTGCAGTCCAAAGCAAATCTTAAACTATGCACAAATTTAGGGGGAGCTCTTGCTTTTCACATACTTCTCAAAGCAACAATGTTTTTCACTCTTATTATCATTTGTCAAAGCTTTGATCTATATGTTGTCATCAATTACCAAAAAGGGGGAGATTGAAAGTGCAACTATCCCTAGGTGGTTTTGGTAATTCCTAAAAACATATAGCTCATTGAGCTAATGCCGTTTCAAGATTAATATCTCAGGAAAGCTCAATGATTGGCATGGCATGGATGAGAAAAGTGGACCCCTCAAAATGCTAAGGACAAAAGGATTGGCTCAAGCTCAAAGCTCAAGACTCTACATTTTCTATTTTAGTGATCCAAAATCACATTGAGTCTATAGGAAAAGACAATACTATCAAGGAGGGATGAGGTGTTGCTTAATGAGGCTCTTTGTCAAAGTGCTTAGCAATATGCTCCAAATGCCTCAACTACTTTCTCACATCCACATATGACCTAAACCAAAAGTCAAACTCAACCCCACCGACTCTTTCTATCCGGCGCCACCGAGTTCAGATGTCATAGCCACTGCCACAAACCCTAGGCAAATCGGTCTCACCAATAGGGATCTCGGTCTCACCAAGATGGGATTGTAATCTCTCTGTTTCCCTTTGTAACGTTTAGGTCCCACCAGGATGAGTGATCGGTCCCACCGAGATTGCAATGTAAACTCTCTGTTTCCCTTTCGTAACATTTCGGTCTCACCGAAATGAGCGAATCGGTCCCACCGAGTTTACCTGACCAACTCTCTGGTTAGCTTATTACCAAAATCGATCTCACCGAGTTTGTGTAATCAGTCTCACCGAGATTACGTTATGCCCTAACCCTAACCATATCGGTCCCACCGAAAATCCTAACGGTCACTAGATTTGCTGAATCGGTCCGACCGAGTTTATCAATTCGGTCCCACCGAGATTGGCAAGTTGTGTGTAACGGTTAGATTTTGTGTGGAGGCTATATATACCCCTCCACCTCCTCTTCATTTATGGAGAGAGCCATCAGAACGAACCTACACTTCCAACTTACTTTTTCTGAGAGAGAACCACCTACACTTGTGTTGAGGCCAAGATATTCCATTCCTACATATGAATCTTGATCTCTAGCCTTCCCCAAGTTGCTTTCCACTCAAATCTTCTTTCCACCAAATCCATATCCTGTGAGAGAGAGTTGAGTGTTGGGGAGACTATCATTTGAAGCACAAGAGCAAGGAGTTCATCATCAACACACCATTTGTTATTTCTTGGAGAGTGGTGTCTCCTAGATTGGCTAGGTGTCACTTGGGAGCCTCCGACAAGATCGTGGAGTTGAACCAAGGATTTTGTAAGGGCAAGGAGATCCCCTACTTCGTGAAGATCTTCCGCTAGTGAGGCAAGTCCTTCGTGGGCGACGACCATGGTGGGATAGACAAGGTTGCTTCTTCGTGGACCCTTCGTGGGTGGAGCCCTCCGTGGACTCGTGCAGTCTTTACCCTTTGTGGGTTGAAGTCTCCATCAACATGGATGTACGATAGCACCACCTATCGGAACCACGACAAAAACATCCGTGCCTCTTATTGCATTTGAATCCTCCAAACCCTTCCCTTTACATTCTTGCAAGTTGCATGCTTTACTTTCCGCTGCTCATATACTCTTTGCATGCTTGCTTGAATTGTGTTAAGATTGCTTGACTTGTCCATAGTTGCTAAAATCTGGCAAGAACTAAAATTGGGAAAAGGATAAGTTTTATTTGGTCAAGTAGTCTAATCACCCCCTCTAGACATACTTTCGATCCTACACTTGTAGATTTTTGCAATAAGTATGTGAGTTCTTTATGACTAATGTTGAGTCCATGGATTATACGCACTCTCACCTTTCCATCATTGCTAGCCTCTTCGATACCGTGCATTGCCCTTTCTCACCTCGAGAGTCAGTGCAAACTTCGCCGGTGCATCCAAACCCCGTGATATGATACGCTCTATCACACATAAGCCTACTTATATCTTCCTCAAAACAGCCATGATACCTACCTATTATGGCATTTCCATAGCCATTCCGGGATATATTGCCCAACTTCCATCATCATCATATACATGACTTGAGCATTCATTGTCATATTGCTTTGCATTATCATAAGATAGCTAGCATGATGTTTTCATGGCTTGTCCATTTTTTGATGTCATTGCTATGCTAGATCATTGCACATCCCGGTACACTGCCAGAGGCATTCATTTAGAGTCATACTTTGTTCTAGACATCGAGTTGTAAGTAAATAAAAGTGTGATGAACATCATTATTAGATCATTTCCCCAGTGAGGAAAGGATGATGGTGTAGCGACCCAACCTCAGATGGTCAAGTCTTTGTGTTCAGTGTCATCCCTGGATCGGTAATGCTGACACACACAGTACTCGAAGGATTTATAACAGAGTAGCAATCACACACTTATTACATCGAATGTCTCAAAAGAGAACTTATTACAATAAATATGGCTTAAGTCCATCTAAATAAGATAACAGCGGAAGGCTTGGAAGATAAAGTGAGTCCATCAACTCCAACGGCATAGCTGAGTGCAAAACAAACGACCTATGGCACCTTACTCGTTGTCTGAAAAGTATGCAACATGATATGTTGCAGCCCGAAACGGGTCAGCACATGGAATATGCTGGCAATATAACACAGTAGAGCAATGAACAGATAAATGCTATCACTATATGCATATATGGCTGGTGGAGGCTCTATGGTTATATTGTTTTGCGAAAAGCCAATTTTTCCCTACAATAAAGGAATATGTTTTATTTAACTATCAAGGTAGTTGAAACATCATTGAGAAGGTTCCTCCAACTCAATCCCAATTAAAGTAGTCATTAACACCCATCAAATTAATTTAGAGTGATGAGATCAAATCAATAATTCAAGTACCAAATACTCAAGATGTCCATAACTGAGGACACTGCTAACCATGATTAGTTTATACACTCTACAGAGGTTTGCGCACTTTTAACCACTAGACTCGATCTCCTCCGTTGGATTTCTCGCACTACAAGGTGTTTGAGAAACGGATGACCGAGACACAGTCTTTCAGAAGCATTAACTCTTTACCCCGGGTGGACAGTTACACCTACTTTCCCCTACATCTACTAGCCCACAACTGAAAGAGGTCATGCAACATACTCAACTATGCCAGAGCCCATAATGGCTTGTGGCTGCACACAGAAGTTTCTAGCATGAATAATCTTATGATCCCTTTAAGCCTGGGTGGCGGACCGTAGGATGATCACACGGGTACTCCGGGATATCCTAGGACAACACTGGATTCTCCAGGTGCCCACAAGCAATCCACCCAGATGTGTATTAAAGTTTCCACCTTAAGTTGAACCATTAATTAACAACTCACATCTTTCATGCTTACACTCAAACCCAAACCATGTCTACGGGCATAAAATGGCAATATAAGCATAGCGTAGAAGTAACTCCCAAGGATTTGGTAATAAAACTGGTAATAGGTTCTACCTCATCATCTACTTCCCAGACCCACATGTTAAGAGATCCTACTCATGTAATGTACGAGGGTTGAAACTAATGCATAAAAACTAGGTAATAAAGGGGTATGATGAAAGTGTTACTTGCCTTGCTGACGATCCGCAAAACCTAGATACTCGTAGTAGCACGCTTCGCACTCCGGTAATTCTATCTCAAACAAAAAATAGCATACATAAGCACTCAAGCATAGATGCATGGGTAAAACTCAAATAACAATATCTAACCAGAAAGTTCAACTGAAGAACTCCGGTTTTCAAAAAGAATCAAATCAAATGGAGCAACGAAACTCAAACTACGAAATAAACAAGATCCGTTTACTAATCTAGACTAAAGTCAAATTTTAGAATACCAAAAGCTTGTTCAAGTTGGTTAAACCGAAAGTGGACTACGAGACGAAGATCTAGGCGCTTGTTTCACCTGATTTGGATAAACGAGCGAAAAGATAAACTAAAACGAAGATTAGGGTAGAAATCTCGATCGAAAATAATCGCGGAAAAACCCTGGAAAATAAAGCGAGACGAACAGGCTAACGAACAAACGTTCGCTGTCTGCGGATAACTGACGAATAGAGTTCATTAAAACGAACATACGGATGAATGTCCGCTAAATAACTAAACCGAAAAAACCGAACCGATCTAATAAAAAAAGGAATCTAGGGTTTACTAAAAAAACCGATCGATTTTCTGAGAAAAAACCGAGACAGCGGCCACGACAGTTTCTACCTCCGGCGAGTGACGGTGGTGGCGGGATTAGCGGCGGCTTCGGTAGGCAGGCGGTCGGCGGCGGCATCGGGCGGCGGCGTCGCGAAGTGGCGGCTGCAGCGGCGGGATCGAGGCGGCGGTGCTAGGGTTTCGGGGCGGGGCTGGAGGCGCTGCGGGCTTCGGGCCTCACCCTTTAAAGGTCGGTCGGGTGGTGTCCGGGTCGGGCACAGCCTAGTTTGTTCGGTGCATTTTTTAAATAATCCTGATGTGGAAAAACAAATAAAAGAAATACTAAACAAAGTCCAAAATTCCTAAAATAAATTTTCACGGTCCTCTAATAATATTGCGGACAAACTGAACATTTATTTGGGCCTCTAATGCAATTGTGAACAACGCATATTTTTCCTAATTCAAATAAAATAGCAATAAAAGTCCAAAAGAAAAGTATTTATTTGATTTTAATATTTTCCTCCAATATTCCCTTTATTTTGGAGAAGTCATATTATCTCCTCTTTTATATTTTAATATGAAATATTTTCGGAGAGAAAAATAATTAAAAACCAAAGTGATCCTTGTTTCGATATTTGATAAAATTCAAATATGAAAAATGTGAAATCCCCAACTCTCTCCATGGGTCCTTGAGTTGCTTAGAATTTCGAGGATTGCAAAGCAACAATGCAGTAAAAATATGATATGCATGAATGACCTATGTATAACATTCCAAATTGAAAATTTGGGATGTTACAAACCTACCCCCTTAAGATGAATCTCGTCCTTGACATTCGGGTTGGCTAGAAAATAGGTGTGGGTGGTCTTTGCGTAGATCATCCTCTCATTCCCAGGTGGCTTCATCATCGGTATGGTGGCTCCACTGAACTCTGCAAAACTTGGTAACCTTGCTGCGAGTAACTCGGCTGGCAACCTCAAGAATCTTAACAGGTTTCTCCTCATATGTCAAATCACTATCCAACTGAATTGCTTCCAGGGGCACTGTATGTCTCAGGGGTATATCGGCCATCTCTGCATGGCACTTCTTCAACTGGGAAATGTGAAACACATCATGAACTCCTGACAGTCCCTCGGATAACTCCAACTTGTAGGCAACCTCTCCCATGCATTCCAAAACACGGTACGGTCCTACAACTATCGGGGCTAACTTTCCCTTAACTCCAAAATGTTTAACTCCTCGCAGTGGTGACACACGGAGATATGCTCTGTCTTCGATTTCATAGACTACCTCCTTGCGTTTTGAATCTGCATAACTCTTCTGTCTGGATTGAGCTACCTTCACTCTATCTCGAATCAGCTTAACCTTCTCTTCAGACTCCTTAATCAAATCCGGTCCAAAAAACTGGCGGTTTCCAACTTCATCCCACATCAACGGTGTTCTACACCTCCTTCCATACAAGGCTTCGAAAGGTGCCATCTTCAAACTGGCCTGGTAGCTGTTATTGTATGAGAACTCCGCATAGGGCAAATTATCATCCCATCTAGATCCATAATCTAGCGCACAAGCTCTCAACATGTCCTCCAGAATCTGATTGACTCTCTTGGTCTGTCCATCTGTCTGTGGATGAAAAGTTGTACTGAACTCTAGCCTGGTACCCAAAGTCTGGTGCAGCTGGTGCCAAAACTTTGAAGTAAATTGCGTTCCTCTATCTGATACGATGGTCCTCGGAACTCCATCTAGACATACGATCCTGGTCATATATATCTTGGCCAACTTCGCACTGGTATAAGTGGTCTTCACGGGGATAAAGTGAGCTACTTTGGTCAAGCGATCCACTACTAGCCAGATAGAATCATAACCCGCTCGGGTCCTGGATAATCTGATGATAAAATCCATGCCAACCTTGTCCCACTTCCATTCGGGTATCGGCATAGGCTGCAGTAATCCTGCTGGCTTCTCATGTTCTACCTTCACTCTCTGACATACATCACATACGGCTACATACTCAGCAATATCCTTCTTCATTCCAGTCCACCAGAAACGCTCCTTCAAATCCAAATACATCTTTGTGTTTCCGGGGTGTATTGAGTATGGTGAGTCATGTGCCTCCTATAGTGTTAACTTCCTGATCTCTGCATTATTGGGCACATAAACACGGTCCTCGAACCACAAGGTGCCGTGCTCATCCTCACGAAAACCTTTGGCTTTTCCTTCACTCATCTTCTCCTTTATCTCCGCAATTTCCTTGTCATCCTTCTGTGCTTCACGAATCTTTCCCAACAATGTAGATTGAACTTCCATCGCTGCAATAAAACCTCTAGGAACAATCTCCAAACATAGTTCCCTAAGATCGTCGGCTAATTCCTTTGGCGAACCTCATGTTACTAAGGTATTGGCATAACTCTTCTGGCTCAAAGCGTCTGCTACGACATTGGCCTTTCCTGGATGATAGTGCAGCTTCATATCATAATCCTTTATAAGCTCCAACCATCTCCTCTGCCTGAGGTTCAGCTCCTTCTGAGTAAAAATGTACTTCAAACTCTTGTGATCCGTGTACACATCACAACGGTTTCCAATAAGAAAATGTCTCCAGGTCTTGAGCGCATGCACTACAGCTGCTAACTCCAAATCATGGGTGGCATAGTTCATCTCATGCGGTCGAAGTTAACGTGAGGCATACGAAACAACTCTTCCGTCTTGCATAAGTACTCCTCTAAGTCCTAAGCAAGAGGCGTCGCAATACACTTAAAAATCCTTGCGTATCTGGCAGAATTAGCACTAGGGCCGTAGTCAAACGTTTCTTCAACTCCTGGAAACTTGCTTCACATTCTTCAGTCCAATGGAACTTGGTGTCCTTCTTCAACAACGTCGTCATGGGCTTCGCAATCTTAGAAAAATTCTCAACGAATCTCCGGTAATATCCCGCGAGTCCAAGAAAACTGCGAATCTCTCCAACTGAGGTGGGTGCCAACCACTCAGTGACTAACTGAACCTTGGTAGGGTCTACTTCTATACCCTCTCCTAATATAACATGTCCATGGAATCCAACTTCCTTCAACCAAAACTCACACTTGCTGAACTTGGCGTATAACTGCTGTTCCCTGAGCTTCTCGAGAACTAAGCGCAAATGCTCCTTATGCTCCTCTTCATTCTTCGAGTACACCAAAATGTCATCAATGAACACCACGACAAATTTATCCAAGAACTGCATGAACACCTTGTTCATCATACTCATGAAATAGGCAGGGGCGTTAGTCAATCCGAATGACATAACCATATACTCATACAGCCCGTACCTGGTGGTGAAAGCTGTCTTAGGTATATCTTATTCTCAAATCTTCAGCTGGTGGTATCTTGATCGAAGATCAATCTTGGAAAAGACTTTTGCTCCTTGCAGCTGGTCAAACAGATCACTGATCATCGGTAGTGGGTACTTGTTCTTGATCGTTACTTCATTCAATGCCCGATAATCAACAACCATCCTCGGAGACTTATCCTTCTTCTCAACCACGAGCACTGGGCTCCCCATGGTGACGAACTTCGTCGAATGTAATCTTTCTCTAATAACTCCTTAATCTATTTCTTAATCTCCTCCAGATCATTTGCGGGCATCCGGTATGGTCTCTTCGATATTGGTCTGGTGCCTAGCACTAGGTCTATCAAAAACTCAATATCTCGATCTGGTGGCATACCTGGTAACTCCTTTGGAAATACATCTGGGTAATCCTTCACTACGGGCACTTCTTCCTGAACAACTCTCGTAAGAGAATTTACTTGGGACCTCTTAGGAGTATACCTGGATACATACTTAATCCTTTTTCCCTCCGGGGTGGTGAGTAGAATTGACTTACTGGTGCAATCGATGTTTCCTCCATACATCGATAGCCAATCCATACCGAGTATCACATCCAATCCTTGGGATTCCAAAATTATCAAGTCTGAGGGGAAAACATGCCTACCTATGGTCAATGGCATCTGAAAACATCCCTGACTTGCCATATACTCCGCTCCGGGTGAGCTTACTAACATAGGTGTCCTAAGTAGTTTAGTGGGCAACTTATATTTATCCATGAATCCCCTTGAAATGTATGAATGCAATGCACCAGCATCAAAAAGAACTACTACAGTAAATGACTTAACCAAAAACTTACCGATAACTGCATCTGGCTGCTCCTCCACCTCCTCCACGTTCACGTGGTTCACTTGTCCCTTGTTGAAAGGGCTGGGCTTCTTCCCAGAGCTTCAATTGCCATTTCCATTCTTTGCTTCAGAACACTCAATGGCGTAGTGTCCAGTCTTCCCGCACTTGAAACAAGTGATGTGACTTAAATCCTTCTTGGCGAGCGTGCTTGGGTTAGAGCGGTTCTGATTGCTGCCTACTCCACTCCCATTTCCATTCCTAGGGCCATGGTGGTTATGCGGAATTCATGCATTGTGGTTACGGCCTCCATGGTTATGGCTAAATCCTCCCGGGTTCGGGGTGAAATGGGGTTTCTGCTGAGCTCCTGAATTGTACTTTCCTTGCCCATACTTCCTCTTGCGGCTCTTAATCTGCTACTGCTTCCCTTCAATCATAAGAGCCTTATCTACCAACTCCTGGTAGTTGTTGAATGTTGCCACCATCAACTGCATACTCATCTCATCGTTCAGCCCTTCCATAAACTTCTCTTGTTTCGCGACATCGGTGGCCACGTCATCTGGGGCATAACGAGCCAGCTTGCTAAACTCCTCCACGTACCGCCCTACAGTACGGTTGCCCTGGCATAAGTTCTGAAACACACGATTCTTCATACTCATAGCTCTAGTTGAGACATGAGCAGTGCGGAATGCTTGCTGAAACTGCTCCCAAGTAACATTGGCTATGGGGAAAGTGGCTGTGTAATTTTCCCACCATGCGGCTGCGGGTCCATCTAATTGGTGTGGAGCAAAACACACCTTCTCAGCATCTGTGCAACCGGCAGTGGTTAACTCCCTTCCAATCTTGCGTAGCCAGTCATCCTCAACTATGGGATTGGTTCTACTGGAAAACACCGGTGGTTGTAACCTCAGAAAACAGGCTAAGTTGTCAACTGGAGGAGGTGGTGGTGGGTTGTTGTTATTTGTTGTTGTTGTTGTTGTTTCCCTGATTCTGAACTAGCAACTGTATTAGTGTATTCTACTGCTGGATCAACTGAGTGAGCTCCGGTGGAAAAGAAAATCCGGTGTCACGTCTCGGAGGCATCTGATGGGTTTAGAGGGGAGAGATTAGAATAGACGGACGTCTAATGAGAAAGCACTACCCATATGCACATGACACAAAACACAATAGATATCACACCAAAACAATATCAAGCAAGGGCATACATTTGATATCATAACAGTGCTTGGAATACTAATATATACATGGGGGGAAATACTGCTAATCATATGGTGGTCATCTGGAAATTTTGATCGGTGGAAGACTCCATGATATCTACTCCAACTTCATCTTCATAATCATCATCACTGGGGTCGGAGTCGGTGTCGTTGATGATGATGTAGTCTTCAGAACGAATCTCCTTTGGTTCGTCGTCTTCTCCTCCTAGCGTGGGGTCTCCCATGAAAACTCCTAGCTTCCTTATCAGGTCGTCATTCATCTCCACTAGTACAGTGATTTCCTCCTTGTATCCGTCATGTGTAGACTTGAGTTCCTCTTCTAGCTCTGTGATCCTGGTCATTGCCTTCTTCAGATCTATCATGCTTGTGCACATCTAGTTCTCCTGGCGACGAATGTGATGATTTAACTCCTGGATGAAGGCTGCAATGGACCTGTCCCTCCTGGTGTTGACTATCTCCCATTGCTCATCTAGGCGCCCACATATTTGGTAGATAGTATCCTTAAGCTCCTTGTGATAAACTTCGCCGATGCGCCCCATGGCAATGTGGGCTGCCATGCTCTTGCCTAGACTCCAGGTTGGTGCATCAAAGGAAAACTCTATGGGCTCAGTGACTGGCGAGAATGTCCTTCTTGGAACTTGAACTCGAATAAACCATCGCTCCTCTTCTGGTAGTGTGGCGGTGTAGGTCCCGGTGAAGCTTGGTATTCCGATGTTCAGATACCTAGTGACTTCTTTCAAGTGTCGTCCAAAGGGTGTATCTTCATCCGACTGTGTAAACTTGTTCCTTGAGTCCGCCATCCTAAGGAGTAGAAAATGGAGAGGAGTCAGAAATGAGTAGAGAAGAGTGACCTATGGCTCATCTTAGTGGTCGTGTCCTACATTCAACGTGTGCTCTGATACCATCTTGTAGCGACCCGACCTCAGACGGTCAAGTCTCTGTGTTCAGTGTCATCCCTGGATCGGTAATGCTGACACACACAATACTCGAAGGATTTGTAACAAAGTAGCAATCGCACACTTATTACATCGAATGTCTCAAAAAAGAACTTATTACAATAAATATGGCTTAAGGCCGTCTAAATAAGATAACAGTGGAAGGCTTGGAAGATAAAGTGAGTACATCAACTCCAATGGCATAGCTGAGTGCATGACAAACAACCTACAGCACCTTACTCGTCGTCTGAAAAGTCTGCAACATGATATTTTGTAGCCCGAAACGGGTCAGCACATGGAATATGCTGGCAATATAACACAGTAGAGCAATGACCAGATAAATGATATCACTACATGCATATATGGCTGGTGGAGGCTCTATGGTTATATTGTTTTGCGAAAAGCCAATTTTTCCCTACAACAAAGGAATATGTTTTATTTAACTATCGAGGTAGTTGAAACATCATTGAGAAGGTTCCTACAACTCAATCCCAATTAAAGTAGTCATTAACGCCTGTCAAATTAATTTAGAGTGATGAGATAAAATAATAATTCAAGCACGAGATACTCAAGATGTCCATAATCGGGGACACGACTAACCATATATACACTCTGCAGAGGTTTGCGCACTTTTCCCCACAAGACTCGATCTCCTCCGTTGGATTTCTCGCACTACAAGGTGTTTGAGAAACGGATGAACGAGACACGGTCTTTCAGAAGCATTAACTCTTTACCCTGGGTGGACAGTTACACCTACTTTCCCCTACATCTGCTAGCCCACCACTGAAAGAGGTCACGCAAGATACTCAACTATGCCAGAGCCCATAATGGCTTGTGGCTGCACACGAAAGTTTCTAGCATGAATAATCTTACGATCCCTTTGAGCCTGGGTGGCGGACCGTAGGATGATCACACGGGTACTCTGGGATATCCTAGGACAACACTGGATTCTCTAGGTGCCCACAAGAAATCCACCCAGATGTGTATTAAAGTTGCCACCTTAAGTTGAACCATTAATTAACAACTCACATCTTTCATGGTTACACTCAAACCTAAACCACGTCTACGGGCATAACATGGCAATATAAGCATAGCGTAGAAGTAACTCCCAAGGGTTTGATAATAAAACTGGTAATAGGTTCTACCTCATCATCTACTTCTCAGACCCACATGTTAAGAGATCCTACTGATGCAATGTGTGAGGGTTGAAACTAATGCATAAAAACTGGGTAATAAAGGGGTATGATCAAAGTGTTACTTGCCTTGCTGACGATCCGCAAAACCTAGAGACTCGTAGTAGCACGCTTCGCACTCCGGGAATTCTATCGCAAACAAAAAATAGAATACATAAGAACACAAGCAAAGATGCACGGGTAAAACTCAAATAACAAGATCTAACCAGAAAGTTCAACTGAAGAACTCCGGTTTGCAAAAAGAATCAAATCAAACGGAGCAACGAAACTCAAACTATGAAAGAAACAAGATCCGTTTACTAATTTGGACTAAAGTCAAATTTTGCAGTACCAAAATCTTGTTCAAGTTGGTTCAACAGAAAGAGGACTTTGAGACAAAGATCCAGGTGCTTGTTTCACCTGATTTGGATAAATGAGCGAAAAGATAAACTAAAACGAAGATTAGGGCAAAAATCACGATCGAAAATAATCACAAAAAAACCCTAGAAAATAAAACGAGACGAACAGGCTAACAAACGAACGTTCGCTGTCTGCGGCTAACTGACAAATAGTGTTCGTTAAAACGAACGTACGGACGAATGTCCGCTAAATAACTAAACCTAAAAAACCGAACCGATCTAATAAAAAACGAATCTATGGTTTACTAAAAAAAACCGATCGGTTTTCTAAGAAAAAACCGAGACGGCGGCGGCGACGGTTTCTACCTCAGGCGAGTGGCAGCGGCGGCGGGATCGGCAGCGGCTCCGGCGGGCAGGCGGTTGGCGGCGGTGTCGCGAAGTGGCCGCGGTGGCGGTGGGATCGAGGCGGCGGCGCTAGGGTTTCGGGGCGGGGCTGGCGGCGCTGCGGGCTTCAAGCCGCGCCCTTTAAATGTCAGTCGGGCGGTGTCCGGGTCGAGCACGGCCCGGTTAGGTCGTTGCATTTTTTTAAATAATCCTGACGCGGAAAAAGAAATAAAAGAAATACTAAACGGAGTCCAAAAATACTAAAATAAATTCTCACGGTCCTCTAATAATATTGCGGACAAAGTGAACATTTATTTGGGTCTCTAATGCAATTTTGAAAAACGCATATTTTCCTAATTCAAATAAAAACGCATATTTGGATCCAAAAGAAAAATATTTATTTGATTTTAATATTTTCCTCCAATATTCCCTTTATTTTGGAGAAGTCATATTATCTCCTCTCTTATATTTTAATATGAAATATTTTCGGAGAGAAAAATAATTAAAAACCAAAGTGATCCTTGTTTTGATATTTGATAAAATTCAAATATGAAAAACGTGAAATCCCCAACTCTCTCTATGGGTCCTTGAGTTGCTTAGAATTTCGAGGAATGCAAAGCAACAATGCAGTAAAAATATGATATGCATGAATGACATATGTATAACATTTCAAACTGAAAATTTGGGATGTTACAGATAGAGACTATGATTCCCCCACAAGTCGGGATGAGACTCCGGACTTTAAAAAATAAATAAAAGAGGCCAAAGAAGCCCACAAAAAAACAAAAAAATGAGAGAAAAAGAGAGAAGGGTCGATGCTACTATCCTTTTACCACACTTGTGCTTCAGAGTAGCACCATGTTCTTCATATAGAGAGTCTCTTGAGTTATCACTTTCATATACTAGTTGGAATTTTCATTATAGAACTTTGCTTGTATATTCCTATGATGGGCTTCCTCAAATGCCCTAGGTCTTCATGAGCAAGCAAATTGGATGCACACCCACTTAGTTTCCAGTTTGAGCTTTCATACACTTATAGCTCTTAGTGCATCTGTTGCATGGCAATCCCTACTCCTCGCATTGACATCAATTGATGGGCATCTCCATAGCCCGTTGATTAGCCGCGTCGATGTGAGACTTTCTCCTTTTTTGTCTTCTCCACACAACCTCCATCATCATATTCTATTCCACCTATAGTGCTATGTCCATGGCTCGCGCTCATGTATTGCGTGAAAGTTGAAAATGTTTGAAAATGCTAAGTATGAAACAATTTCTTGGCTTGTCATCGGGGTTGTGCATGATGGAAGCATTTTGTGTGACGAAAATGAAGCATGGCCAAACTATATGATTTTGTAGGGATGAGCTTTCTTTGGCTATGTTATTTTGAGAGGACATAATTGCTTGGTTGGTATGCTTGAAGTATTATTGTCTTAATGTCAAATGACAGACTATTGCTTTGAATCACTCGTGTCTTAATATTCATGCCATGATTATATTACATGATCAAGATTATGCTAGGTAGCATTCCACATCAAAAATTATCTTTTTTTATCATTTACCTACTCGAGGACGAGTAGGAATTAAGCTTGGGGATGCTGATATGTCTCCGTCGTATCTATAATTTTTTATTGTACCATGCCAATATTATACAACTTTCATATACTTTTGGCAACTATTTATACTATTTTTGGGGACTGGCATATTGATCCAGTGCCCAGTGCCAATTCCTGTTTGTTGCATGTTTTTTGTTTCGTAGAAAATCCATATCATACGGAGTCCAAACGGGATAAAAACTGGCGGAGATTTTTTTGGAATATATGTGATTTTTGGGAAGAAGAATCAACGCGAGACGATGCCCGAGGGAGCCACGAGGCAGGGGGTGCTCCCAGGTGTTTAGGCGCGCCCTGGGCCCTCGTGGCCACCCCGTAAGGTGGTTGGTGCCCTTCTTTCGCCGCAAGAAAGCCAATATCCGGATAGAAATTGCGTTAAAATTTCAGCCCAATTGGAGTTACGTATCTCTAGGAATATAAGAAACGGCGAAAGGCCAAAATCTGGAACGCAGAAAAAAGAGAGAGACAGATCCAATCTTGGAGGGTATCTCGCCCCTCCGCTTCCATGGAGGCCATGGACCAGAGGGGAAACCCTTTTCCCATCTAGGGAGAAGGTCAAGGAAGAAGAAGAAGGGGGCCCTCTCCCCCTCTCTTCTGGTGGCGCCGGAACGCCGCTGGGGCCATCATCGTCACCACGATCTACACCAACACCTCCGTCATCTTCACCAACATCTGCATCACCTTCCCCCATCTATCTACAGTGGTCCACTCACCTGCAACCCGCCGTACCGTCTACTTGAACATGGTGCTTTATGCTTCATATTATTATCCAATGATGTGTTGCCATCCTATGATGTCTGAGTAGATTTTTGTTGTCCTATCGGTAATTGGGGAATTGCTATGATTGGTTTAATTTGCTTGTGGTTATGTCGCTGTCCTTTGGTGCCCATTATATGAGCACGCGCGTGGATCACACCATAGGGTTAGTTGCATGTTAATAGGACAATGTATTGGAGGGCAAGAGTGACAGAAGCTTCAACCAAGCATAGAAATTGATGCATACGGGATTGAAGGGGACCATTATATCTTAATGCTATGGTTGGGTTTTACCTTAATGAACGTTAGTAGTTGCGGATGCTTGCAAATAGTTCCAATCATAAGTGCATAGAATTCCAAGTCAGGGATGACATGCTAGCAGTGGCCTCTCCCACATAAAACTTGCTATCGGTCTAGTAAAGTAGTCAATTGCTTAGGGACAATTCGCAACTCCTACCACCACTTTTCCACACTCGGGGCTGTCAGGGGAAGCCGGCGGCGAGTTCCTGATCGTGGAGAGGGGCGGCGGCGACGCCCCCATGCCGGACGCGGTCGCGCCACCACAGCCGCCCCCGCCGTCGTCTAGAAGCACGCAAGGCAAACAGCCGGCGTATCCGCCCTTGCCGTCGACTGAAGATGAGGCCGTGGCAAGGCTACTCCTTCAAGTCGGCTCGCCAACGCGTCGCCGTCTTGAGAAGGCGACTTCGGCGCCACGCCCCTTGGAGACCGACACCGCCAGCTCGACGATTCCAGACGCCGAAGCGACGAGTGCCGCACCCATTAGGTGGGTGCGAGGAGGCGGCACGGGCCCGCTGAACCAGGCCCTTCTGGATGTCCAGACGAGGCTGCGAGCTGAGAGCGACGCCATCCAAAACTGCACCAAGGCGCACCTGGCGTCGTGGGCAGCCATCCGGGTATGCTTTCTCCTTTGTCCCTGTTTTCTTGTTCCTCTCTGTGGGGGCGCGCCAGCGCACCCACTGGGTGCAGTCCCCGAGTTTTGGGCCAGCTGCTGAGCAGGTGGCCCGGAACTCCAATTGGTAAGTTCCGGGTACTAACATTTGTTCTGAAATACTTGTTGCAGGACTATCACAACCTCCATGTCACCGCCTTCAACCGCAACGTTGAAGAGCTGGGCAAGCGGACTGCCGACTTGTCGGAGAGCCGGAGTGAGTCCTTTTTCTTCTTTGCGGGGGCGCGCTGGCACACCCGTGGGTTGTAGTCCCTGAGATTTGGGCCGACTTGTCGGCGTTCTGGGAACGGGGGTCCCCATACTTGCCTGCCTGTGGCCTGCGGCGTGGCTCAAAGGGGGGCCCAGCACGGCCCATCTTCATCAACACAGACCCAAGACCCTCGCGAGGGGCCAAGCCTCGCGGGGCGGACGACACGGAGCTTCCTCAGGCACGGCCTCATTAGGCTGGCTCGCGAGGAGGCGGAGAGATCAAGGCGGGGTACCTCACGAGGTGCCCGTGACGCAAGCCATGACGACCCAAGGCGCCAGGCGGGTGCCAGCCCGCGCAGTGTCCTCCTTTCCTCTTTGGTGCAAAGGGGGCAAGCACAGCCGCGGAGTAACGAGGCATCAGGCAAAGGTTGCCATTTCGGTGCAACAAGACCAAGACCAGGAGGACTGCAAGACGGAGGTCATTGTGGAGCCCAAGACAGCGTCACCACCAGAGCTTTGTGCAGGCGAAGACTACTTTTGTCAGGATAGCTAGTACTAGCTGTCCCCCTTCAAATTAGCCCGCCATTGTTGGCTCCCTTCCCGCTCGATATTTGGGAAGAGGACCAAGGCCTCTATAAATAGGACCAGCCACCCACAGGGTAGAGAGAGAGAGAGAGGTTGGGGGCATCAACAATCGAAAAGAGAGAGAGAGAGAAGGGTGACTGAACTCCTCCTAGCAGTTCATCGCCCCAGCCAAGAACAGACCCTCGCGAGGCTGTTCTTCCTTGTATTGTTCATCATCATCAGCCCAAGAGGCAATCCACCACACCACACACTGGAGTAGGGTATTACACCACAACGGTGGCCCGAACCAGTATAAACCCTGTGTCTCTTGTGTTGTTCTTTCCATAGCTTAGATCTTAGCGAGGCGGAGGGGTGCAGGTAGGTAGGAGGCGAAATCTCCGCGCGCACCCAGTGTTCGAACCTCCAGGGTCTGCCGGAACCCGAAATCCGACATTTGGCGTGCTAGGTAGGGGTGCACCGGAGTTTTCTCTTCCACCACCGCCACGGCCTGCCTCGCGATGAGTAGCGCGTCGCCCGCTCCGGCCGCCGGCGCCAGCACGGGGGCCAGGGGGCTCCGAGCCCTGGCCCCAGCCCTGCAACGGGTACGATGGCCGGACAAGTTCAAGCCAACGACGCCGCCGCGCTACGGCGGCGCGACAGATCCGCTGGCCTTCTTGCTGGCGAGCGAGGAGGCCCTCCTCGAAGCTGGAGGTGACGATAGGGTCATGGACAACTGGCTCCCCATGGCCCTCACTGGCGATCCACGCACATGGCTGCTCCACCTGCCGGCAGCCTCCGTGGCCTCTTGGGAAGAGCCCCGCAGCCTCTTCCCCGCCCATCGCGCTACACCAACACCCCCGGTCATCGCGGCCCTCCTGGGCGGCTCGCAGGCGCCGCCTACAAGTCACCACGTCAAGCCTTTCATCCGCCGGGTCAGTGCCGCTTCCACGTGGCAGGGGGCTCTCCCGGACCGGGCGGTGCCCAAGGCCGGCCTGACCTTCAGCTCGGAGGACCACCCCTCCAACTCGGCCTGCTCGGGTGCGCTCCCCATGCTGTGCACCCCCACCATCTGCCAGGTGGCCGTCACCAGAACTCTCATCGATGGCGGTGCGGGCCTCAGCGTGCTCTCGGTCAAGGCCTTCAACCTCCTCTGCATACCCCTGGAACGGCTGCAACCCAGCCGGCCCTTCGCAGGCGTTGGGGGCGGATCATCTAGCTCCCTGGGACAGATCCGGCTCCCAGTAACCTTCGGCACCTACAACAACTTCCGCACGGAGCTGGTCGACTTCGACATCGCCCCCATCGGCCTCCCCTACAACGCCATCCTCGGCTACCCAGCGCTGGCCTAGTTCATGGCCGCGACGCACCCAGCGTACAACCTCATGAAGATGCCCGGGAGCAGCGGTGTCCTCACCGTGCACGGGGACACCGGAGACGCGCTGCAGGTGATCAAGCTCGCCTTCAAGATGGCATCGTCGGCACAGCCCGCCGACTTGGAGACCCCCGAGCCCAAGGGGGCTGCACCCGCCAAGAAGAAACAGTTGTTCACCCAAGACAAGGCAGAAACCAAGCAGATACCCGTCGATGAGGACGGGTCCACCAACGCCACTTTCACCATAGGCGCCAACCTCGAACCCGAGCAGGAGGAGGCCCTGGTCGGGTTCCTGCGTGCAAACAAGAAGGTATTCGCTTGGGAGCCTGATCAGTTGGCAGGGATCCCTAGGAGTGTAATCGAGCATCACCTCAACGTGTGCCCCAACGTGCGCCCTGTGAAGCAGAAGGCCAGGCGGCAGTCCACAGAAAAGCAGGCCTTCATCGTCCAAGAGACCCGCAAATTAGAAGCCGCTGGGGTCATTCACGAGGTCCGATACCCGGATTGGTTGGCCAACCCTATCGTTGTGCCAAAGAAGGGATGGAAGGAGCGCATGTGTGTCGACTTCACCAACCTCAACAAAGCATGCCCGCAAGATCCGTTCCCGCATCGACCAGATCGTCGATTCCACCGCGGAATGCAACCTGCTATGCTTCTTGTATGCCTTCTCTGGGTATCACCAGATCAAGATGGCGGTAGAAGACATCGAAAAGACAGCCTTCCTAACCCCGTGTGGGGTGTACTGCTACACATGCATGCCCTTCGGGCTGCGTAACGCAGGGGCGACCTTTCAGCAGCTGATGCACATCACCTTGGGCCCGTAGCTCGGGAAGAATGTTGAAGCTTACGTCGATGACATTGTGGTAAAGTCTCGGGAGGCCAGGACCCTAATACAAGACCTGGAGGAAACCTTCGCGAGCCTCAACGCAGTGAACCTACGGCTCAACCCAGAGAAGTGTGTGTTCGGAGTCCCCTCGGGCAAGCTCTTGGGTTTCCTCGTGTCCCACCGAGGCATCGAGGCTAACCCGGAAAAGGTCAAGGTGGTGGAAGACATGAGCCCGCCAAAGACCCTCAGAGAAATGCAGAAGCTCACTGGGCGCGTGACCGCGCTAGGGCGCTTCATCTCCAAGTTGGGGGAACGAGCGCTGCCCTTCTTCCAGCTAATGAAGAAAAAGGGGCCCTTTGGGTGGACTGAAGAGGCCGACAAGGCGTTCCAGGATCTCAAGAGATACCTGACCAGCCCACCGGTCATGGTGGCTCCACGCCCTCAAGAGCCCCTGGTGCTTTACCTCGCCGCCACTCCCTACTCCGCCAGCGCAGCCCTGGTGACGGTTAGAGAGGAGCGTCGAATCAAAACCGCAGTAGCAGCCCGGGACAAGGCAAAACAGGAACAAGGAAGGCCCATAGAAACCGCCACCGCGGCTGAGGAGGATCAGCCATCGCAGAGGAGTGCACCGGAGGTGGAAGAGGCCCCTCTCCCAGATGGCCAGCCTCAGGAGGCCTCATCGCCTCAAGAGGCGCCATGGTCTCCGAAGGGAGCCGCCAGCACTGATGCACCCAACCTCGTTGAGCACCCAGTGTACTTCGTCAGCACAGTGTTGCGGTATGCAAGGGCACGGTACCCCATGCCTTAGAAACTCCTCCTCGCGCTACTGGTGGCCTCGCGCAAGCTGCGGCACTATTTTCAGGGTCACCCCATCAAGGTCGTCTCGTCATACCCCCTGGAGAGAGTGCTCAGGAGCCCTAACTCAGCTGGAAGGGTTGCTGAGTGGAACATAGAACTGCAAGTGTTTCAGCTCGAATTCAGCACGACCAGAGTCATCAAGGGAGCAGCGTTGGCGGATTTTGTGGCAGAATGGACAGAGGCACCAGGCCTCAAGGCCGACGAGGATCGGTCCCTCTCCCCGGGAAGCGAGGCGCCAGAAGGCTGGGTCGTGTACTTCGATGGGGCGTTCTCCAGGCATGGCGCTGGGGCTGGGGCGGTGCTTATATCGCCCACTCAGGACAAGCTCTACTATGCTGTGCAGCTCTGTTTCCATCAAGGTGAAAAGGTCTCCAACAACATAGCGGAGTATGAAGGTTTAATAGCGGGCTTGAAGGCCGCAGCTGCCCTGGGGGTGAAACGCCTCACCATCAAGGGCGATTCGCAGCTCCTTGTCAATTTCTCCAACAAGGTGTACGAGCTGAAAGATGAGCACATGGAAGCCTACCTTGCGGAGGTCCGCAGGATGGAGAAGCAGTTCTGGGGGTTGGAGTTGCAGCATGTGCCCCGTGGCACCAATCAGGAGGCCAACGACATCGCCAAACGGGCATCCAGGCGGTTACCTCAGGAGCCTGGCGTTTTGAGGAGCGGCTCTTCAAGCCCTCAGCCTTGCCGTCATTGTCAAACACGGCTCAGCCTCGGGAGGAGCTCCCCCAGCCACCTGCCTCAGGAGCTCCGGCCTGTGGCCCGGCCTCAGGAGCACGCCAGCTCCTGACGATGGAACCTCAGGAGGGATGCTGGATCATGGAGCTCCGGAGTTACTTAACACAAGGGACCCTGCCGGAGAAGGAGGAGGAAGCGGAGCGAGTGGCACGCCAGGCCACGGCATACTGCATCAAGGATGGAGAGCTCTACCGGAAGCGACCAAACGATGTATCCCTGCGCTGCATCTCCAGGGAGCAAGGGAAGGAACTGTTGGAAGATATACACGGCGGAGACTGTGGACATCATTCATCATCACGGACCCTCGTCGGCAAGGCGTTCCGTAGTGGATTTTATTGGCCCACCGCACTCAATGACGTCGTCGAACTAGTGAAAGCTTGTGAGGCCTGCCAGTTCCACGCCAAGCAGATCCATCAGCCAGCAGGAGGTCTGCAGACTATACCCCTTTCGTGGCCATTCGCAGTCTGGGGGCTGGACATCTTGGGCCCGTTTCCTCGGGCGCCAGGGGGCTACCGCTACCTCTAAGTCGCCGTGGACAAGTTCACCAAGTGGGTTGAAGTAGAGGCTGTCCGCACCATTCCCGCGGGTTCCGCGGTCAAGTTCATCAAGGGCATCATGAGCCGGTTCGGGGTGCCGAACCGCATCATCACGGACAACGGTTCGCATTTCACCAGTAACCTCTTAAAAACATACTGTGCTAACCTTGGAACGCGGATATGCTACGCTTCGGTGGCGCACCCCCGAAGCAACGGCCAGGCCGAGCGAGCCAACGCAGAGGTCCTGAGGGGCCTCAAGACCAGGACGTTCATAAAGAAGCTGGAGGCCTGTGGCAGAGGTTGGTACGACGAGCTTCAGTCCGTGTTGTGGTCCATCCGCACAACTGCGACCAAGCCGACTGGAGAGACCCCGTTCTTCCTGGTCTACGGAGCCAAAGCGGTCCTCCCTCACGAGGTCAGACGTTGCTCCGCGCGGGTCCTAGCGTTCGACAAGGCGCAGCAGGACGCCATCCAGGGGATGGACCTCGTGCTGGGGGACGAACGTCGCCGAGAAGCCGCGCTGCGAGCGGCGAGGTACCAACAAGCACTGCGGCGATATCACTGCCGCAACATCCGCCCCAGAACTCTCGAGGTAGGAGACCTCGTGCTCAGGCGGGTTCTCTCCAGGGAGGGGCTCCACAAGCTCTCTCCCATGTGGGAGGGCCCGTTCAAAGTTGTTCATGTTTCCAGGCCCGGCTCCGCGTGCTTGGAGACTCAGGAGGGGGTGCCGGTCCAGAACGCATGGAACATCTAGCACCTCCGGAGGTTCTACCCCTAAAAAGGCCCAGAGCCTGTGAAGAAGGCGAATGCCTGTGAAGCTGTAGCGTTTTGGAAAAGGTCCAGAGCCTGTGAAGAAGGCGAATGCCTGTGAAGCTGTCGCGTTTTGGAAAAGGCCCAGAGCCTGTGAAGAAGGCGAATGCCTGTGAAGCTGTCGCATTTCGGAAAAGGCCCAGAGCCTGTGAAGAAGGCGAATGCCTGTGAAGCTGTCGCGTTTTGGAAAAGGCCCAGAGCCTATGAAGAAGGCGAATGCCTGTGAAGCTGTCGCGTTTTGGAAAAGGCCCAGAGCCTGTGAAGAAGGCGAATGCCTGTGAAGCCGTCGCGTTTTGGAAAAGGCCCGGAGCCTGTGAAGAAGGCCAACGCCTGTGAAGCTCGCCGCCCGTGACACTCTCACGTAATAATGAGTTGGGGCTGTACAGGCCTCGGAGTCTCAGGAGAGCCGGCCTCAGGCCCTGGGGCTCCCTCCCACGCCCAGTGGCAGCACTTAGCTCCGCGCTGGTGAGAAGACGTCGAAGACTAGATTAGGTGCCAGTCGTGGCTTTTCATTTGCTTTCTGCAGTTGGCTTGTTCCTTCTCATTCGAAGTTTTATTGAAGTTGTTGCCATCTTTGGCTTGTGGTTCTTCGACTTTTCACTCTCCTGCCTCGATTTCTCTTGTGCAAGGCCTCGCGAGGGGGGAGGCAGCCGAGCGCCCTCACGAGTGTTCCTGTCCTAGTCGTTCAAAGGGCTCGCGAGTTGGGTCCATTACAGGAGCACCCCTCCAGTCCGTGCACCACGGGCACCGCGACACGAACACAGGGCCTGGGTCGGTCGCCCCCCCCACGGCTGGGGCCGGGAACTATCCACGCGCGGGCACGTAGCCGGAAGGCACGATAACGGAAGCAAAACGATGATTAACAGCAATAACCCAAACACGCCCCCGCAGGGCTCCACACTACTGTCTTTTTACGCAGGAAAAAGGAAAAGAAAGAACAAATCAGGCGCAGCTCGCCTCACACCGGCCTGCAGGGAAGACTAGTGCTGCCTCCGGGGCTCAGGCAGACTCCCTCTCGCGCTTCACCGGGGCACGACGGCGGGCGGACACGCTACCACCTCCCAAGCAGATATGACGGCATGGAGGCTAACCGCGGCCACCGCTAGAAGAGTCGCCTCCGGAAGAAGAACCGGAGAAGCTTGGGGAACCCTGAGCGCCGCCAGTCACGCAAGCGCTGTCCTCTCCATCATCGCCGGAGCTGGGTTCCCGGCCATGGTCATCGTCCTCGGGGCAGCGCCCTGCGCGGCGACCATCTTCCCCAAACACCCTCACGTAGAGGGTGGCATCGCCATCAAACTTGAAGTGCAGGGTGCACCGACGGCTCAGGCCACGCGCGCGGGCAAACTTCTGCCAACCGCGGGCCAGGGCCAGGCTCCCGGCTGCAGAGACCTCCAGTGAAGCCCATGAGGCCCGGCTGCAGCAGCCGTCGGCCTGAAGCCAGAGGCCGCCCGGTGCACCGGCCGAGAGCTCGCCGAGGAGGAAGCGAGGAAGTGGAAGCCGGGTGCTAGTCAGCTCCGCCGACCACACGACGAACTCCGGCAGCACCTCTGCAGCGCCTAGGGGGACGCGCGACCGGAGCGCGCCCCCTGGCCGCAGCAATCCACCCGTCGCCGCGCTGGAAATCGTCTCCACGGCCACGGGGAACTGCCGTGGTGGCCACAGGATGTTTGCGAGGGCGCCCTCGGCCGCGCTTGGGCGGGGGAGAGGCAGGCTCAACCTGGCGAGCCTTCCCCTTCTCCGCGGCCGAGAACCTCCTCAACGGGGCCATGAAGAAGAAGGATAAGCAAGGGGGGATGAACTGGAAGGGCGCGCGCCGATCCGTACTTATGGCTGGCGAAGGCCAACCGCCGACCTCCACGATCGCAGGTAATCATGACCCACTTTGCATGCAGGAACTTGTCCAATCCGTGCAGTTGCCGAGGCGCCATGGGGAAGTGGAGACGCCCACGTCCAATCAACCGCCACGCGGCGCCCAAGGCCGCAGGCTATTAGGGCCTGCGGCGCTTCGCTCTTGCCCTTCCGCCTCCCTGCATGGCCAAGTCCGGGCGCGCCTTGGGCCCGGGAGCTACTGTCGGCGTTCTGGGAACGGGGGTCCCCAGACTTGCCTGCCTGCGGCCTGCGGCGTGGCTCAAAGGGGGGCCCAGCACGGCCCATCTTCATCAACACAGACCCAAGACCCTCGCGAGGGGCCAAGCCTCGCGGGGCGGACGACACGGAGCTTCCTCAGGCACGGCCTCATCAGGCTGGCTCGCGAGGAGGCGGAGAGATCAAGGCGGGGTACATCACGAGGTGCCCGTGACGCAAACCATGACGACCAAAGGCGCCAGGCGGGTGCCAGCCCGCGCAGTGTCCTCCTTTCCTCTTTGGTGCAAAGGGGGCAAGCACAGCCGCGGAGTACCGAGGCATCAGGCAAAGGTTGCCATTTCGGTGCAACAAGACCAAGACCAGGAGGACTGCAAGACGGAGGTCATTGTGGAGCCCAAGACGGCGTCACCACCAGAGCTTTGTGCGGGCGAAGACTACTTTTGTCAGGATAGCTAGTACTAGCTGTCCCCCTTCAAATTAGCCCGCCATTGTTGGCTCCCTTCCCACTCGATATTTGGGAAGAGGACCAGGGCCTCTATAAATAGGACCAGCCACCCACAGGGTAGAGAGAGAGAGGTTGGGGGGCATCAACAATCGAAAAGAGAGAGAGAGAAGGGTGACTGAACTCCTCCCAGCTGTTCATCGCCCCAGCCAAGAACAGACCCTCGCGAGGCTGTTCTTCCTTGTATTGTTCATCATCATCAGCCCAAGAGGCAATCCACCACACCACACACTGGAGTAGGGTATTACACCACAACAGTGGCCCGAACCAGTATAAACCCTGTGTCTCTTGTGTTGTTCTTTCCATAGCTTAGATCTTAGCAAGGCGGAGGGGTGCAGGTAGGTAGGAGGCAAAATCTCCGCGCGCACCCCAGTGTTCGAACCTCCAGGGTCTGCCGGAACCCAAAATCCGACACGACTGCTGAGCAGTCGGGCCGGATCTCCCCGGCGACCTTCTTCGTTGATGACTTAACGCCTTCTTTCTTCTTTCTCTTCAGAGGCCAATGCCACTCTTCAACAGCAGCTGAGCGAAGCCAACTCCACGTTGCGCGCCAAGGGGGAGGATTGCAGCAAGCTCGCCGCAGAGCGTGACCTGCTGGCCGCACAATTGGCAGAGCAGAAGGAGCTGCTTACGAAGACACAGAAGGAGGCGGAAGAGGCGGAAGCCGCCCTCCTGGCCGAGTTCACGAGCGAGCGCTCCTCCTAGACCGACAAGGAGGCAATGCTGGTCTCCGGCTTCCACGAGATCGAGGACCTCGTCGACGGTGAGCTTCTTTGCTTTCCTTCTTTGAGCCGCCGACTATATGTCGAGCCGACTCCTGGTTTTTTTGACTTCTTCTTCATTCTTTTGGTCTTGGCAGACTTCTTCCCCGGCCACTCGCAGGCCGCCATTCAAGCTATCGAGGCCGACCGTGAGGAGCGGAGGGCGGGTGGCGCGGAGATCGCCGCTGATGCCCCTCGGACCCTTGACGAGCATATTCTGAGCATTGGGGCTCTCCTGCGGCCGGCCCACCAGATGCTGCGCCGGCTTCAACGTGTCGGCGCCCAAGCGATCGTCGCCCTGTGGCCAGACATGCAGGCTCCACGCACCCCCAGTCGGACTGCCGACTGGCTGGAGGTCGCGGCTGGCCGTCTTGAGGCCTGGAAGGGTTCCTCGGCCCGGGCCGGAGCGCGCCGAGCCTTGGAATTCGTCAAGGCGTGGTATCCGGGGCTGGACCTAGACCGGCTAGCCACACTCCGGTCTGAGGCCCAGCCGGAGCTGGCAGCCGCGGAAGACGCCCTTGTCAAGCGTGCGGCGGCGATCGCCGAGTACACCGACACTAGCATCTTTGTCCCCGAGTGGGCTGAAGACGGCGAGGAGGTGCCGCCGGAGTGGTTTGGGCTGAACCCCGACTACGGCGAGGACTCGGCAGAGGTGATCGGCTCAAGCGTTGAGGAGGAAGACGAGGCGGAGGCACCGGAAGACGGAGCGGACGGCCAGCCTCAGCTCGACCGTGCCTCCAGCAACGAGCCGTGCCCGCCCGAGCCGACTGCTGCCGGAGGTGATCAAGCCGAGACCGCCCAGCCGGCCGCCCCAACATCCAATACCGCCATCTCCTCCGATCCTCCAAAACCGTCTGCCACCCCCTAGGCTGCCACCTTGTCATTGCTTTATCTGTTCTAATAGTTTTTGAAGAAATTGTTAATTTGCACAATTCCACCCGCGGGGTGTATTTTGAAATTCTGCTCGAAGATTTGGCCAAGGGCCTTTGTTATGTAAATATTCATCCAACTTCTATCTTTCTTGCTCATTGTTCTTTTGGCTTTTTCCTTTGCCGTCTTCCCTCAGTTCCGTCTTTGTCAGTCAGACAGCCACTCCGCGGACTGCTGCTGGATCAAATTCTTTGTCACTTTGGGAAAGCAAGTACTTAGCTGTTTTTAGAGTTGTTTAACAAGTCGGATAGAAGGCGGCAAGCCGACTATTCAAGAGTCGGTTTGCAAAAAAAAGGCTGGAAGCCGGCCTTAAGCTAAGTTTGTGCTTTGAGTCCTTAGCCATTTTTCATGTGGACGCCCATTCTTCCTTACTCCTGCCCACCAGACAGTCGCTCTGCGAGCTGCGGCTTCTGGCAGGAGACGGTTTAGACGCCACACACTACTTGTTCGGCTGCAGGAAGCATTTCATAGCGCAAGTCGGCAAGTCCCCGGGCCGACTAGTCGAACCCGGTGCCAAGCGGCATAACAAAGAGTAATATACTCGAAGGCATATTTCTTATGATATAGATAAAAGAGGGCAGTCCCCGAGCTCTTCTCGGGGGGCCCGAAGTCTTGGTACTTTTAATACAAAAGGTAGCGTGATACATACTGCGTTTAACTATAAAATTTTCGGAGGATATTTGCATTCCATGGCCGCTCTGTCTCTTTGTCGGAGTCATCCCTCTTGCGTGTTCAGGGCTTCTGAGCGTCGATCAGGTAGTAGGAGTCATTGCCCAGCACTTTGCTGATGATGAAGGGGCCTTCCGAAGGTGCCGACAGCTTGTGCTGGCCGGCTGTTCGCTGGATTAATCGGAGCACGAGGTCGCCCTCCTGGAAAGATCTCGGCCTGACCTTCCTGTTGTAGTATCGGCGCAGGCTCCGCTGGTAGATGCTGGACCGGCTGAGTGCCAATAGCCGGCCCTCTTCTAGCAGGTCGACGCCGTCTTGTCGTGCTTCTTCTACTTCTTCCTCGGTGTACATGGTGACTCGCGGGGAATCGAACTCTATGTCCGTTGGGATGACGGCTTCAGCACCATAGACGAGGAAGAAAGGCGTGAAGCCGGTTGACTTGTTTGGAGTCGTGCACAGACTCCAGAGGACGGCTGGCAACTCGTCGAGCCAGCAGCCAGCCGAGCGCTCTAGAGGCTCGATCAGTCGGGGCTTGTTGCCGGACAGGATGAGGCCATTTGCTCGCTCCACCTGGCCGTTTGACTGTGGATGGGCGACGGATGCTAGGTCCAGTAGGATGCCCTGTGTCGCACAGAAACGGGCCAAGGCGCCTTTGGCAAAATTCGTGCCGTTGTCGGTGATGATGTTGTGTGGTATGCCGTACCGAATTGTGATGTCGAAGATGAAAGTCACGGCAGTCGGACCGTTCAGTTTCTTGATTGGCTTCGCTTCTATCCACTTGGTGAACTTGTCCACCGCGACAAGTAAGTGAGTTAAGCCACCTCGTGCCGTCTTGAATGGTCCCACCATATCTAGACCCCAAACTGCAAGAGGCCATGCAATGGGGATGGTCTTGAGTGCAGAAGCCGGCTGATGCGGCATGGAGCGGAACTTCTGGCACCCTTTGCATTTTTGGACCAATTCCTTGGCCTCTTCTAAGGCCGTTGGCCAAAAGAAACCGTGTCGGAAAGCTTTGGCGATGAGTGCTCTTGAAGCCGCATGGTGGCCGCACTCGCCTTGATGGATGTCTTTGAGAATTGCTTGGCCTTGCTCTGGCTCTACGCAGCGCTGGTAGACACCAGTGACGCTGCGCCTAACCAGCTCTCTGTTGACTATGGTGTAGGCTGCCGCTCGGCGTTGTACTTGCCGAGCTAAGGTCTCATCAGTCGGCAGCTCTTTGCTCACCAGGAATTTGAGGATGGGTTGGGCCCATGAGGGTGCTGCTATTTCTTCGACCGCCAGAACTGCGACTTGGACGAGGGCGGCTGGGCTGGGAGGCGGCGGGCTGGAGTCAGCAACCGCTTGTTGGATTAATGAAGTCCCCGGGCTGACTGGCGCAGCTCTTGGGCCGAGTTCTGGAGTCTTCGGGCCGGCCTCCACAGTCCCTGGGCCGGGTTCTGCAGTCCCTGGGCCGGCCTCGACTGTGGCAGCTTTGGAGCCATCTGCCAAAATCCCCATACCGTCTGCCGGGGCTCTGGAGTCGGATCCAACTTCTTCGGGAGGAGCCGGTACAAAGATGGAGTCTTATTCCGGTGAAGGTTTGACAGACGGCTTGAGGAGGTGTTGAAGGGCAATGTCGGATGGTATTGCTTGGCGGGTAGAGCCGATTCGTGCCAAGGCGTCTGCTTGGTCGTTGTCGTTTCTTGGCACATGGAGGAACTCGCACCCCTCGAAATATCCACTGAGTTGCTGCACGAGGAAACGGTAACTCGCCATGTTTGCATCTTTGGCATCCCAGTCGCCAAACGACTGCTGGACCACTAAGTCTGAGTCGCCATAACACATGATCCGGTGAATTCCAAGTTCTTTGGCAAGTCGGAGCCCGTGAATGAGTGCTTCGTACTCGGCGACGTTGTTGGAGGCGGCAAAGTGGATTTTTAGTGCGTATTTGAGCTTGTCGCCTTTAGGAGAAGTGAGGACAACGCCGGCTCCCAAGCCGGTGCGCATCTTGGAGCCGTCGAAATGCATCTGCCAATGGGTGGAGTCGGGCGCTGGAGGTAGGTACTGGGTCTCGGCCCAGTCGACGAGGAAGTCGGCCAGTGCTTGTGACTTGATGGCGGTGCGGGGCTGGTAGTGGATGGTGTAGGGAGCCAGCTCTATGGCCCATTTGGCCACTCGGCCAGAAGCATCTCGGCTTCCGATGATCTCGGCAAGTGGGGCCATGCAGACCAAAGTGATTGGATGCTCTTGAAAGTAAGGCTTCAATTTCTTGGCGGCAAAGTGCATGCCATAGCACATCTTCTGGTAGTGGGGGTAGTTCTGCTTGGAGGCCGACAGCACTTCGCTCAGGTAATATACCGGTCTCTAGATAGGTAGTGCCTTGCCTTCCTCCTTGCGTTCCACTACAATGACTGTGCTGACTACCCGGCTCATGGCGGCGATGTACAGGAGCATAGGCTCCTTAGGAGTCGGAGCCGCCAGAACGGGTGGAGTAGTCAGCATCTTCTTCAACTGGAGAAAAGCTTCATCCGCCTTGTGGTTCCACTCGAAAAAAGTGGTCTTCTTCATGAGCTGGTATAAGGGGAGAGCTTTCTCGCCCAGCCGACTGATGAATCTGCTGATGGACGCCAAGCAGCCGGTGAACTTTTGCATGTCCAGCAGTCGGCTGGGTACCTCCATCCTCTCAATGGCCTTGATCTTTACAGGGTTGCACTCTATGTCGCGTTTAGAGACCAGGAAGCCAAGGAGTTGGCCGACTGGTACTCCGAAGACGCACTTCTCAGGGTTGAGCTTGATCTGGAATTGGCGCAGGTTCTCAAAGGTCTCCTTGAGGTCTTCCAGCAGTGTTCCACGCTTCTCCGTCTTCACCACCACATCGGACACGTAGATGTGGGCGTTTCTGCCGAGTTGCTTGAGGAGGCACTTCTGCATGCAACGCTGAAAGGTGGCGCCGGCATTCCTCAAGCCGAACGTCATGGTGAGGTAGCAGAAGGCTCCAAACGGCGTGATGAAGGTGGTATTCAGTCTGTCAGCCGGGTTCAGCTTGATCTGGTGATATCCTGAATATGCATCCAAAAAGCTCAACAGCTCGCATCCGGCTGTGGAGTCTATCACCTAATCAATTTTTGGTAAAGCAAACGGGTCCTTGGGGCAAGCCTTGTTGAGGCTTGTGTAGTCAATACACATTCGCCACTGCTTGTTCTTCTTCAGTACCAGGACCGGTTTGGCTAGCCACTCTGGAAAGAATACTTCCATAATGAAGCCGGCTGCTAGGAGTCGGGCTATCTCTTCTCCGACAACTCTTCTCTGTTCTTCTGATAGGCGGTGCAAGGGCTGCCTGACCGGTTTTGTATCAGATCGGACATGTAACTTGTGCTCGGCGAATTCCGTCGGTACACCTGGCATGTCTTTGGGGGACCATGCGAAGATGTCCTGATTCTCACGGAGGAAATCGACGAGCTCGCCTTCCTATTTGTTGTCCAAGTTTGCGCCTACGACAGCGTACCTCTCTGGGTGCTCTAGATCCAAGGGTATCTTCTTTGTCTCTTTGGCCGGCTTGAACGAACCCTCAGCCTCCGACTCCTTTGGGTTAGGCGACACCTCTAGCTGCTTGCCGGCCATCGCCACAACCCAGTCAAGGAGCCGCTTCTCGGCCCCGATCACCAGGGACTTGGCTAGCCGACTACTCTCAGCCGCATAGGCAGACGACTTCCGGTAGTCGCCGGCTACGGTCAGAATCCCCCTGGAACTGGGCATCTTCATTTTGAGGTAGGCGTAGTGGGGGACTGCCATGAACTGGGCCAGGGCGGGTCGGCCAAGTAATGCATGGTATGGGCTCTCGAGGTCCACCACCTCAAACCAAACTGACTCTCAGCAGAAGTGATCTTTGTCTCCAAAGAGGACGTCCATCAGGATCTTGCCAGTTGGTGAGCAGGAAAGACCAGGAACAATGCCATGGAACACAGTCCGGCTGTTCTGAAGCTGTCTTTGCTTGATTCCTAACTTCTCCATGGAGTCCTTGTACATGATGTTGATGCTGCTGCCTCCGTCTATCAGAACTCGCAAGAAACGAGCAGCTCGTCTATCCGTGGCAAAGGTGGCATCCAAGACCAAGGCATAAGAGCCCGGACTCGGCATCACCTCTGGGTGATCAGCCCTGCTCCAGCTGATAGGCTTCTCGGACCAGTGCATGAACCCTTGCGTCTCTGATGCTACTGCATTCACCTCTTGTCGCTGCAGCCGCCTGCTGCGTCGATCATCAGCCACGTTGGTAAATATCACGTAGGCTCCGAGCTCTTCGGGGTACTCGTCTTGTACTGCGCCGACTGGCCTGACAGCCGGCTGCTGGGGCGGAGGCGGAGGCTGCTGCCCAGCAGGCAGGGGAGGTAGGAGGCCGTCTCCTTTGGCGATCCTGGCGAGCCAGTGGCACTTCCGGGTGGTGTGATTCGACGGCTTCGCGCCGCTATGGAACTTGCAAGGACCATCCAGAGTCTGCTCGTATGAGAAAGCCAGCAACCAGTTGGGCTTGCCACCTTTCTGCCGCTTGGGTGGAGGCTGCCCGTCCGGCTGCTGGTCTTCAACTGTCGCCACCTGCCGGCTGCTGGAAGCCGGCTGCGGGGCCTTGCGCTTGTGGTTGTTCTGCTGTTGCCGCCGACTGGCGTCTCCTGCCGGAGTTCTAGGAGCCTGAGGGGCCACTTTGCTAGTCGCGCTAACTTGAATCTCCGCCTTCATGGAGGAGTTGACCGTGGCATACTTGTCTGCTATGATCAGCAGCTCGTCGAGCGTTTCTGGCTCGTCGCAGAGGAGCTTGTGCTTGAGGAGGGTGCCTTCTCTGCACCCGGCGGTGAAGTACTCGATAGCCTGCACCTCGTGCACGCCCTCGCAGGAGTTCCGAAGCTCGGCCCAACGCGTGAGGTAGTCGCGAGTCGACTCATTGGGGCCTTGCATGCACAAGGAAAGCTGACGATGCTTGGGAGGACGCTTGTACGTGCTTGTGAAGTTGCGGACGAATGCATCGGTGAAGTCGACCCAGCTGTTGATGCTGCGGGGCTTCAGGCTGTTCAGCCATGTCTGGGCCGTGCCCTGGAGCATGAGCGGAACGTATTTTACAGCGACACGCTTGTTGCTGTTCGCTATGTTGACGGTCGTGGAGTAGTCAACCAGCCAGTCCTCTGGCTTCACGGAGACGGTGTACTTGGGCGTGTCTCTTGGGAGCGTGAACCCTTTGGGAAAGGGCTCGTCTCGAATGCGGGGCCCGAAACAAGGCGGACCCAACTCGTCTTCTTCTTCCAGCGCCAGGGATCGGTGAAGTCGGTCGATCCGGTGGCGGGCATCGTTTTCTCCGACTCCCTCTCGGCGGCCAAGGCGGTCGCCGAGAGTCGGATGGTCAACAGGTGTAACGCCCTCGATGCGGCTATATCTCCCACGTGTCGAAGCACGACTTAGAGGCATAACCGCATTGAAAGCAATGTCGCAAGTGACATAATCTTCACACAACCCATGTAATACATAAGGGAAAGAGATACATAGTTGGCTTACAATCGCCACTTCACACAATTACATGAATAAAGCATTACAACATCCAAATACAATCAAGGTCCGACTACGGAACCAAAATAAAAGAAGAACCCCAAATGCGACAAGGTCCCCGATCAACCCCAACTGGGCTCCACTACTGATCAACTAGAACGAAACAACACAAAGGACAAGATCTTCATTGAGCTCCTCCTGAGCTTGGTTGCGTCATCTGCACGGACTCATCGGCACCTGCAAACTGGTTTTGGAAGTATTTGTGAGTCACGGGGACTCAGCAATCTCACACACTCGCGATCAAGACTATTTAAGCTTATGGGTAAGGTAAAGGTATGAGGTGGAGCTGCAGCAAGCGACTAGCATATATGGTGGCTAACATACGCAAATGAGAGCGAGAAGAGAAGGCAAAGCATGATCGAGAAACTATGATCAAGAAGTGATCCTAGAACAACCTACGTCAAGCATAACTCCAAAACCGTGTTCACTTCCCGGACCCCGCCGGAAAGAGACCATCACGGTTACACACGCGGTTGATGTATTTTAATTAAGGTCAACTTCAGGTTTTCTACAACCGGACATTAACAAATTCCTATCTGCCCATAACCGTGGGCACGGCTTTCGAAAGTTCAAATCCTTGCAGGGGTGTCCCAACTTAGCCCATCACAAGCTCTCACGGTCAACGAAGGATATTCCTTCTAGCGGGAAGACCCGATCAGATTCGGAATCCCGGTTACAAGACATTTCGACAATGGTAAAACAAGACCAGCAAAGCCACCCGAATGTGCCGACAAATCCTGATAGGAGTTGCACATATCTCGTTCTCAAGGCACACCGGATTGTCCAAACTTCCGGTAGGCCAGCCCAGAGTTGCCCTGGTGGCCACCGGCGGCTGAGAAGGTGGACCAACACTTAGAGGAGCACTGGCCCAGGGGGGTTAAAATAATGATGACCCTTGAGAGCGCGACTCCCAAGGGAAAAGAAGGCTAGGTGGCGAATGGTAAAACCAAGGTTGGGCCTTGCTGGAGGAGTTTTATTCAAAGCGAACTATCAAGAGGTTCCCATTATAACCCAACCGCGTAAGGAACGCAAAATCCAGGAACATAACACCGATATAACGGAAACTAGGGCAGCAAGAGTGGAACAAAACACCAGGCATAAGGCCGAGCCTTCCACCCTTTACCAAGTATATAGATGCATTAATTAAATGAGAGATATTGTGATATCCCAACCAAATAGACATGTTCCAACAAGGAACAACATCTCCATGTTCCAACAAGGAACAAACTTCAATCTTCACCTGCAACTAACAACGCTATAAGAGGGGCTGAGCAAAGCGGTAATATAGCCAAACAACGGTTTGCTAGGACAAGGTGGGTTAGAGGCTTGGCTTAACAATATGGGAGGCATGATAATCAAGTGGTAGGTATCGCATCATAGGCATACAAAAGAGCGAGCAACTAGCAAGCAAAGATAGAAGTGATTTCGAGGGTATGGTCATCTTGCCTGAAATCCCGCAAGGAAGAAGAACGAGTCCATGAAGAAGACAAATGGACATAGACGAATGGGTCCTCACAAACGCGACATTGCGGAACCAACACGAAGAAGAAACACTGGAAAGAAGCACACAACATAGTGAATAACCAACACATGAACATGGTATGATATGCGGGATGCGGTATGTGATGCATATGCAAGATTTGACAAGGAATGATTGAACCTGGCCTCAACTTGGAAATCCAAGAGTGTCACTGGAAAGGTGAGGTGATTTCGGTTGAAATCGATATAAAGATCACCGGAATCGGATGCACGGTTTGGAAATGGCAAGCAAAACAAATATGGCACCGGTCTGCGATAATCAGCAAGTGACCAAATAATGCAACAAGATAAATATGCTACAGCACTCAAGCATGGCAACAAAATACATGGAAGGTATCCACTCAAGATGCTTGACAAAAGATGAACACTGAGCTACGGCTAATTCATCCATTAACAGGTTCAAACAAGCATGGCAAAAGTGCAAATGATAACAGGTTTCAGACTTTGTGAAATTAACACAAGTCTGGAATTTATCATCAGGAAGCACACTTTAGAGCATGAAAAATACACGCTACAGGAACTTAACATGGCAAATCAAGGCATGGTATGAAGCTACTCAAAGCACTTAACAAAAGTCCCTTAGTGACCTTGAGCCAAAAGGGATCAGAAAATACAATTGCAAGCATGTGAACATGGCAAAAACATAAACAGATTCAGAATTAGTGAAAAACTAGAGCATGCAAATCAGTTAACGAGTAGGCATGTTTACGAGCTCGATGCACTCACTACAGAGCATGGCATGACAAAATAAGCATACACCCATCAAGAATACATGGCAAGAACAACATCATAGCATGCACGGATCAATAGCAACATCCTTGGCAAAATCGCTAACAAGTCAACAATCTGCCAGGATTCACGATATAGCAAAAGTAGAGCTCGATTGACTCAAGCTAGGGTGCTCCATAAATGCAAACAAAGACATGGATGGATAGAGCACCACAATGTTAACAAAACATCCTTACTGATCATCCTCAAAAGAGGCACGGATCACTAGGAAACAACATGAACATATGGCATAACAACAAAATCAGGACAAGGACTTGGTGAAATTCTAAGTCCCTGAAATCAGCATTACCGACTACGCTACTTTGCAAGCTTGTGCTAGTCACCACAAACATCACAAAAATACAGGGTAAGCACCACTGTAAAGATGGCATGCCATATTACAAAACACGTGTAGAGCTCAACATCATATCATGCACACAATAATCATGGCAAAAATGACAAAACGCCATTTGCTGAAACAGATCTGACAAATTACTCATATAGCCCTCTTCCAACAGTATTTCAGGCATCAAGATGAGCTCAAATGAAAATGATGCAATGAGATGAAATGATTTACTCATCGAGACGAACATTTTGATATGCTACACGCATGAATCGGAGCTGCGGATGCAGAGTTATGATGCGATGAAGATGCCAAAAAGTTAGGGTTTCGGGAGGAGAAAGTCAACCGAATTTTTAGATCTGGATCGGAATCAGGTACTGTAGCGGCGGTGCACGCGAACCGAGGATGCTCGCCGGAGTCGCCGGAGTTCGAGGTGGCCGGAGGGTGCTGCGGGGAGGCGAGGGGGTTGCCAGAAAGGAGGCTCGCCGGCCGGAGCTCGCTAGTGCAGGCGCGTGGCACGGGGTGCGGGGCACTACGGCGACCGGATTGGCGGGGGCGGAGGTCGCCGGATGAATCGGGGCGGCGGCCGGAGTGAGGAGGCGGCCGCGGCGGAGGGGCGGCGAGCCGGCGCGCGGGCGAGGGGCTCTGCAGGCGGCGGAGGCGGTTCGGGCCCCGCGGGCCGGATCTGGGTCGCGCGGTGGGAACGGCGGCGGCGCGACACTTGGCGGCACGGGAGTGGTGGCGGCCAAGCGTTCGCTAGGAGGCGGACATGTCCGGCGCGTGCGGGGGATTTGTCCGGTGGCGCGAGGTAGGAGGAGCTAGGGTTTCATCCGCGAGATTTTCGGGGAAGATGACATATATATGGGTAGAGGGAGCTAGGAGAGTCCAAATGAGGTGTGGTTTGTGGCCACGCAATCGTGATCGAACGAACGAGATGATAGAAGGGGTTTAGGTGGGTTTTGGGCCAAATTGGAAGGGTGTTGGGCTGCAGCACACACGAGGCCTTTTCGGTTCCTCGGTTAACCGTTGGAGTATCAAACGAAGTCCAAATGGCACAAAACTTGACAGGCGGTCTACCGGTAGTAAACCAAGGCCGCATGACAAGTCTCGGTCCAATCCGAAAACGTTTAACACCCGCACACAAAAAGAGGTACAAAGGGACACCGGGTGACATAGGAGCGCCGGATTGCAAAACGAACAACGGGGAAAATGCTCGGATGCATGAGGCGAACATGTATGCAAATGAAATTCACATGATGACATGATATGCAATGCATGACACGCAAGCAAAAACAAGGAAAACAACAACGAATAACTGGAAGACACCTGGCACATCGGTCTCGGGGCGTTACAACAGGCGGCGGGGAGACTCGCCTTTCCTTGCGAGGAGGAGGAGGCGGACAGTCGCCCCATTGTTCCACTGCTCTCTGGCGGCCGTCTTGGTCGCGCTCTATGGTAATGTGAGTCCGACTATAGCTGACAGCCGGATCCTTGTCTTTCCTTCCTCGGTCGCCGCCAGTCGGCGTCCGAGACGTCGCGCCTTGATCTCGGCGTGGAGGCGGGTTGTCGTTTTGTCGCTGCGGCGCCTCCGTGCGGTAGCCGGCCTCGTTCTGCGCGGCAACCGTGTCGAGGAGCCGCTGGACTCGCTCCGTCATCAGGCGGCGCTCTTCACCCTCGAAGTTGTCCAGCTCGTCCGCCGCCGCCTGGGCGGCTCGAATGTTCTCCGCAGGCGTGGCGTACATAGGGCGATTTGCCCCGAACAGGTTGGCGATGGCCACGCCGCGCTGCTGGACCGCGCCAAGGCGGCTGGGCCCAGCTGGGGCTGGCGAGCCACCCACAGCGCGATCCATCTCACGCTGGTAGGCTTCTGACAAGCGTCTCATGCTAGCCAGCTTCTTCGCGCCTTCGACGAGCTGAAGGCGGCACGCCTCCAACGTCTCCGTGTCAGCGTCTTCCGGAATGGGCGCAGTCAGGTCTTGCAGTGCCGCGCCAAGTGGGTCATGCGCTCCTCCGCCAGGAGGCTCGTCATGACCGATGACGAGCACCTCGGTGATGGTGCTTCCGTCGCTCTCCGCACGAGGGAGAGGCTCGTCGTAGACCACCACGTTGGTGGGGAACGCGTCGAGCGACGCGGTGTCGGAGTCGACCAGCATCGGGTCGATGGAGCCTACAGACTCCAAGTCCACGGCAGGCTCGTCGGCGACGTGGAGTTGGTCGAGGAGGCCCGCGAGGAGGCTCTCGGGGCCGCCCGTGCCTGCGTTGGATGCAGGTTCGTCGGAGAGGCAAACATCGCCGACAAGATTGGCGAGGCAGCTGGCTGCGCAGGCGATCTCAGCACCGTGCAGCGTGTCAGCGCAAACTCCGTCTGGCGTGCCGGGCTGGCTGCGCTCACCAGGGAGAAAAAGGGTTCCCGTCTAGAGCAGGTCTCCGGACGACAGTGCACTAGGCCCCACGGTGGGCGCCAAATGTCGGGGGTTGGGTGCGACATATGCCAAAGGATGGCTTATCATGGTGGGGGTGAGTAGAACGTCACCGGTGCCTGGAAACGGGATAAGGCGAAGGCATGCACGCCGGCGAATCTTACCCAGCTTCAGGGCTCTCTGGGAGATAATACCCCTATTGCTGCTCTACGGGGTCTCCGCATGATCACTATGGCAAAGTGTTTACACGGTTGCTCCTTGAGCTGTTTCCTGGAGGTAGGAGAAGGCAAGGCTAGCTCTCTCCTTCCTATACGATCTGGTCTAGTGCTCATGGATTCCAACCCTTTGCATGAATGCCCTGGGGGGTTTATATAGGCCTACCCCCCAGGGGTACAATGGTAATCCGGCTGGGCGTGGGCCCAGCCATCAGTCTCTCCGGCCGTCGTCTTATCCGCTGACTCCTGGGGCCCGCCGACTGGTGGGCCCCGCCGACTGGCTCAGTACGGAGCCGACAGGCCGCGTCCGCCGTGGGCGGGTCTTGCCGGCTGCAGACTACTGTAGTCGTGCCTCTAATGACGCAGGCTCGGTCATGAGGTCGTGGCGACAGCTTCGCCGTCTGGCGGGCGATCACTGTGGCCACTACTTGTCGTGTCTGATTAATGGCGCGTGGGGCCCGTGGGAGGGGTCGGCCGACTTTTGGTGACCGAATCCCATCCGGGCCGACTGGTGGCGCTTTCGCCGTCTTTCGTACGCCCGCCGACTGGTGGGACCCATCATCCCTGGGTCGTACCGGCATGCCGTCGTGGGCACAGGGCTCCGCCCCCTGGGGCTGACGTCAGGGCCGGCATGGCAATAGTGTCGCGCCGCGCAGAGATCTCCGCGGGTACGGCGTACTGTAGCCATGCCTGCCCTTGGAAAAGGGGTGGGAGTGGACCTTACTATGGCCACTCCCCATCCCGTCCCTCTTTATGAGGGCATGGGGGTTGTTGGCGTCGCGGGCCGACTCCTCAAGGCCGACTTCTATGGAAGTCGCCAGTCAGGAGTCGGCTTTACCCTGAAGCCATTCCTGGGACTCGGCCGCGAGTGGGCAGTCGGCCGCCTCGCCGCCGACTCCTCAGAAGGTGGCTCTTCGTCCTGGGATCTCGAGGGGCACAGTCTGCCTCAATGTCTTGAAAGGTTCTGGGCCTGGGTTAGCCTACCTGTGGCCCATTACTCCGACAAGGAGGGACCGAACCTGGGTAAACACCATGTCCCCTGCCTCCTGTTACCTCTGATCCTTAGACGCACAGTTCGGGACCCCCTACCTGAGATCTGCCGGTTCTAGCACCAACATTGGTGCTTTCATTGAGAGTTCCACGGTGTCGTCACTAGAAGGCTCGATGGTTCCATCGGCATCTACAATAATACCGCCTTGAGGGAGACTTTTCTCCCGGCCAATTTTTCGTATTCGGCGGCTTTGCACTGCACGCCAACTCGATTGGCCACCTAGAACAGATCGATAGCTACGCCCCCGGTCATCAGATCAATTTTGGAAATCTGAACTATATCGCTGATATCCGAGGATACTAAATCTTCCAAGGGTTTGCGGCCCCAACCGCCGCTCTGGCCTTAGATCTGGAGCACATCACTAGGTCCAAGGACGGGAGTTTAGAGCCCGCCGGACTCTCTGCAGCTATAGAGCTTGTCACCGGAGAACCGGAGGGGAGCGCGTCACCGGCAGGCCCAGAGGTACGCTAGGCTTCCTCTATCATCATGAAGCCAGACTCTCCTCCGGAAACTAGACACCCTCGAAGTTCGTGATACAAGAGCTCGACCAGGGAACTTCCGTCCCGCCCAACTCCACAGACTCTCGCTTCCCTGTCCAAACCTCACTCTTAAACGAGGCTTTGGACTTAATGTGATCCCTCGCCATCACAGAGGAATCGCTTCCGAATTGCGCTCGGCCCGGACTAGGGGCTAAAAGCAGGAAAATTTACTTCCCACCCACCACCCACTTCATAGCCACTGTCGAAGATTTAACCGACATGCTCGATTACGCCTCCGAAGACATCGACAGTACCGACGACGATGCCGGAGATGAGTAAGGCCAGAACCCGTCGTTCACCTGGACGACCACTTCCACATATGACGTGTATATGGTGGACACACTCAAAGAAGATGACGAAGACGGAAGGAAGGATCCGATCAAGGACAAGCCTGCTGAGGCACCTCGAAAACGTCGACGTCAGCGACGCTGCTCGAAATCACGTCGCGAAAAAGACTGCAATGCCGGCGCCGAAGACAATAATACTATGAAGAACGCCGAAGACCAAGAAGCCCCTATCGAGCCAACATTCGATCAGGACGATTGGGAGGATGGGCAAGTTAACCCCGACGATCCTGTCGGGAACGAGGGCTCGGAGGATAGTAACTACCTACCGACCTCCGAAGAGGATGTGAGCTTCAGCGATGAAGATTTCATCATGTCGGAGGAACCCCTTGAACAAGAGCGCTTTAAGCGCCGGCTAATAGCTAATGCAAGAAGCTTGAAAAAGAAGCAGCATCAGCTTCAAGCTGATCAGGATTTACTCAATGACAGATGGACTAATGTCCTGGCAGCCAAGGAATACAACCTCGTATGAACAACTAAGAGTTACCCGAAGCGCAAGCTGCTACCCCAATACGATGATGAGGCCCTAGAGCCCATACCGCCAGCGCATAACGCCGCTGACAAACCTGACCGACCACCACGTGGTCGGGACAGAGCGGCAACTCAAGCCGAACACCAGCCTGCACCACCTCGTCGTAGAGGCAGAGAGATAGCGGCCGCAGGATCCACTTACGACCTATGATAAGACCTGGACAATAGAGCCGGTCTGACCAGATCAATCTACGGATCAAGGGGTGTGCCCCAGCACGAGAAGACGACCATCAGGCCTGGCGCAACAAGCACAACCTCACCCGGGCCGAACACCACATTCGAACTTCATCCAAACTGCATCGAGACGTCGCCCTATACAGAGGCGCCACATACCCCCTATGCTTCACCAATGAGGTAATGGAGCACCAGTTCCCAGATGGGTTTAAACCCGTGAACATTGAATCATACGATGGCACAACAGATCCCAAAGTATGGATTAAAGATTTTCTTCTCCACATTCACATGGCTCGCGGTGATGATCTACATGCCATCAAATACCTCCCCCTAAAACTTAAGGGACCAGCTCGGCACTAGTTAAACAGCCTCCCAGAAAACTCTATTGGAAGCTGGGAAGACTTGGAAGACGCCTTTAGAGACAACTTCCAAGGCACTTATATCCGGCCTCCGGACGCCGATGACCTCAGCCACATAGTCCAGCAAATCGGAGAGTCCGCTAGAAAATTCTGGACCAGGTTCCTAATTAAAAAGAACCAAATTGTGGACTGTCCGGACGCAGAAGCATTAGCGGCCTTTAAGCATAGCATTCGCAAGGAATGGCTCGCCCGACACCTCGGCCAAGAGAAGCCAAAGTCCATGGCAGCCCTTACAGCACTCATGACCCTCTTTTACACGGGTGAAGATTGCTGTCTAGCCCGTAGCAGCAACAGTACCAGCAACCCTGGCACTTCCGAAGCCAGAAACGACAACAGTAGACCCCTACACAACAAAAACAAGCGTGGAAGCAACAATGACAATATCGAAGACGCGGCGGTGAACGCCGGGTTCAGTGGCTGCAAATCCGGTCAACCAAAGAAGCCATTTAAGAGAAACAAAGACAGTTCATCCAGCTTGGACCAAATACTCGATCGACCTTGCCAGATTCATGGCACCCCCGACAAGCCTGCCAACCATACCAACAGAAGTTGTTGGGTCTTTAAACAGGCCGGTAAGTTAAACACCGAACATAAGGGGAAAGGGTCACCCAGCAAGGACGATGACGAAGAACCTCGCCCGCCGAACACAGGGGGGCAGAAGAAATTTTCCCCCGAGGTCAAAACGGTAAACAAGATATATGTTACTCACATCCCCAAGAGGGAGCGCAAGTGCGCGTTAAGGGACATCTATGCGATACAGCCATTCGCTCCAAAATTCAACCCATGGTCTGCATGTCCGATCACTTTCGACCGCAGAGACCACCCGACCAGTATCCGTCACGGAGGTTCAGCCGCATTGGTCCTCGACCCAATCATCGACGGATTCCACCTCACGAGAGTCCTCATGGATGGCGGCAGCAGTATTAACCTACTATATCAGGATACTGCCCACAAAATGGGTATTGACTCATCAAGAATCAAACCCACCAAAACTACCTTTAAAGGAGTCATACCTGGTGTAGAGGCGCGTTGCACAGGCTCAATCACATTGGGAAGTTGTCTTCAGCTCGCCGGACAACTTCCACAGTGAAGACTTGATCTTCGACATCGTCCCTTTCCGTAGTGGCTATCATGCACTGCTCGGACAAACCGTGTTCGCTCGGTTCAATGCGGTCCTGGACTATGCCTATCTAAAACTCAAGATGCCCGGACCCCGCGGTGTCATAACAGTCAATGGAAACACAGAGTGCTCCCTCCGTACTGAGGAGCACACCGCGGCCCTTGCAGCGGAAGTCCAGTACGGCCTTATCAAGCCAAATACTGCATCGGCAGTCAAGCCCCCGGACACTGTTAAATGTGTCTGGACCACCCTGCAGAGCGACGATCAAGATTGTCAGGAGCTCGATTAGCAGTTCGGCCTTCGTCTCAGCACCAACCGCATCGCGACATATGTACCACGCGTACATAACTATGCGTTGAAGATACCATGGGCAAACACGGAGGCATATTAAAAATAAAATCCATAATACAGCTCGACCCTATGTGGACCCCCATATCATTTCTCTTTTCCTTATTCTTTCTTTTTCAGGTTCCTTAAAGCCACATCAACTTTTGATGGTACCAAGGGCACCGTTTCCAGTACCCTTATGAGAAATCGATCGTTGATCCTCTTGAAGGATCACACACCAAGGAACAACATAGCACAGACGTGCGGCAGAGTATCTAAAGGATCTTTAAAGACCGCCTCTTCCTCTTTAGGACCCGTACATAGCTTTCCCTGGTATTCGACATGTAAAATAGCCTGGATGCTTGTCACATCATTTGTTAAAATACGTTTTGACGAATCAATCAGACTGTAATGGAAACAATCTTTCTCCCAATATACTCGGTACTGTCTTATTCCCTAATCTGTATTCCTTCCTTTTTTCTCTCGTATGATTGCCATGTACACCTTGGTACAACCTAAATCGCCAGGGGCTCCATTCGGCGACGAACATGTCTTAAAAATAAAATAAGTCTGAAACACTTTTACAGTGCAAATTCGACATCACGAATTTAGCATTATATGCATCGGCTTCGAATCATGTCTTTGGTCAATAGTTGGGTTGCCCGGCTCCTGTGGTTACTGCCTTACATTCCGCTTTTTCGGCTAAGGCAGTAAAGGGAGAGCTGCTGCGATTGTGTTTCCGGCTCATCCGAATAAACACCTCAGTAGAGAAAGCCGAAAACTGACTGTCATGATGCGGCTAGAGCTGGTCATCTATTCAATGACTAACTACAAATCTCTTGCGATTTTGCCCGCATTATGCGAAGGACCGGTCTATGCCAGGTCAGGCGTCTACAACACCCAAGTTCGGATAATCGAGCAACACCAGGGGTTGCGCCTATAAACCTCATTGTCAAACTCCTATGGCTAAGTGAGAGTGATAAAGCCACATAGTCTGATTGCCTGGTTCGCCGCACTGACACCTCCTTCAAGGACCACGTGGGTTGGGTCAAGTGTGTCTAGGTGCCATTCTGAACACCCCCGTACTACCTACGTGGGGACTGAAGCCGACGACTGGACAACTCCCAGATACTGTAAACGGTCGCAAAGGAGAAATATTTTCAAGTAAAACAAGCAACATATCATACATAAGCCTTGTTTCATAATACAGGATTGGACAACATAGATACATTCATTCAAAAATGATGTCCTTCGAACACTGCCCCTCTACAATGCGGGATCCTTCTAGGACATCATCGAAAGACCGCTCAGGCGTGCGGTGCTCTTTGCCTGTGGGTGGTCCCTCAGTTGCGAGCTTGACGGCGTCCATCTTCGCCCACTGCACTTTGACACAGGCGAAGGCCACCCGCGCACCTTCGATATAGACCGACTGCTTCACAGCATCAAGCTAGGGGCAAGCACTGAGCAGTCGCTTCATGAGCCCGAAGTAGCTGCTGGGTATGGGTTCGGCAGGCCACAAACGGATTATAAAATCCCTCATGGACAATCCGGCCACCCTATGCAGTTCGGTCAACTGCTTCAGCTAATCACTGAGGGGCACAGGATGCTCAGGCACAAGGTACTGCGACCAGAACATCTTTTCCATTGAGCTCCCCTCTTCGGCTCTGAAGAACTCCGCGGCATCGGCAACACTCCGGGGCAGGTCCGCAAATGCTCCTGGAGAACTCCAAATCCAGGTCAGTAAGATATATTTCCTTTTCACAAATTTGCTCTGCATGTTAAAGGCCTTACCCACCACAATCTTCTTTGCCTCTTGGATCTCCCGGCAGGCATTTTGGGCTTCGGCCCGGGCCTCCTGTGCATTTTGGAGGGCCTTTGCAAGTTCAGATTATTGATCCGCAATCTTGCGCTCTAAGGACTCACATTTGCTTATAGCATCCTAGAGCTCTTGCTGGACTTCCTCCACCCTTAACTCATGTTTTAGGCGGACGACTCGTTCCTCCTCCGCCTCTTTCTTGGCCTCGTCCAGTGCGCTCTTGAGGGTCTCGACCTCAGATGCGTCAGCTATGAGCAAAGTTATCACACTCACTCAGATGAAAAATTATCGCTAATATTATTTCAGACTCATTTTCGGTATCACATACCTTGCTTTTCCTCTAACTTCCACCTCAGCTCAAACGCTTCGGCGGCATGGGAAGCGGACGCTTGCATTGCAGCCTGTTTGATTCAAATAGATATGTATGTTAATCTCCTGTACGAGTTATTAGATCCTTTGTTCGACCTTTCTTTGCCAACACCGAACAGAGTCTCAAGGGCTACTATCTATACACAGTCATTCTTATTATATAGCTAAAAGGCATTATATTACATGCCTCAAAGCCTCTCAGAAGGCTAGTGTAGGCCTCTTTCAATCTGCTCTTAGCGGATCAAACCTTTACAACCACTACACCAATAAGGGTATGATGTTCTTCAATGATGGAGGTGCTCTGAAGCGTTTCCATCAGACTGTCCGGCGCCTCCGGATTGACAGAGGTCGTCGGAGGAGTCGACGCACCCCCTTCTTTCAAAGGAGGCTGCTCGCCTCATTCTGGAGCCGTAATGGCCTCCGGAATGATATTTGGTTGGGGGCCGAATTGGGCATGGCCCCCGTTGCCAGTCTCCATGGGGGTTCGCTCCCCCGTGTTTTCGGCTGTAGAGGTATTGCCCTCTGATGCCACCTTGATGGCTTCCCGCACCTCTCCGTGTCCTGGAGAGGCCCTTCAGGACAACGCTTTGGTGTTATCCGTAGCAGTGGGTGGAGAGGTCAGTGGAGGCGACTCACTCGCCATCATGTCAGAACCCATTGAATTCCCAGAGGACGATGATCGCCGGGGGAGATCGCGGGCCGGACTGCAATACATGATTCTGTGTGTTAGAATCACAAGGCATAAAGTCGGATACATACATTATCCTTAAAAACTTACGATTCGGCCGAAGGCTTCGGCCTGGGGTTCCATTCGGGGACGGCTTCATCTTTCGACTCTGAATTGTCTAAAAGGGAGAGTTTCCCCTTCTTGGATGCTTTCGCCTCTAGATCTGTGGAAGCCCCCCTTTTCTTCTCCCCCCCCCCTTGGGGGAGAATTGTGCTCCTCCTCTTCCTCCTCATCTTCATCATGGGAGGAGAGAGCTTCGGTGTCTTCGGATGATATGTCCGAAGCACCTTTTCGGCGAAGGCCACTCCGGACCTCCTTGCCCTTCTTCTTGGCCTTCTTTTCCGGTGCTAGGTACAGTGCCGGAACGAGCATCTTCATCAGAAGAGGAATAGATGGGTCTTCGGGCAGGGGAGCCAGGCACTTGATCCGCTCTGCCTTGTTTGTCCAGCCCTAGGAAACAAGGGGAGGGGTTGAACTTACTCCTTGTATCTACAAATCAAGGATATGATTAGAAATCCGAAAAACTTACTGGAGTGGCTGGGTGAGCGCAGTCATGGACGAGGTCTTCGGTCATTGGCGGCCATGACTTTTGGGCCTTGAAAAGCAGTTTCCATATATCTTCGTGCTTCGTGCCGAAGAACCGCTGCAAGGTCCAAGGACTTGCCAGATCGAACTCCCACATATGGGAAGTCCGACATTGGCAGGGAGAATCTGGCAAAATAGCATCACCTGGATCACACTGGCGAGGCTGGTGTTCTTGTCCACCATGCTCTTGACGCGCTTTTGCAGTGCCATCACCTCGTCGGGTGACGCCCAATCTAGGCCCTTCTTGAGCCATGATGTGAGCCACATTGGCGGACCGGTTTTGAACTCAGGAGTGGCGGCCCATGAGGCGTCATGGGGTTCCGTGACGTAGAACCACTCCTTCTGCCACCCCTTCACGGTCTCCATGAAGGTGCCTTTGGGCCAAGTGACGTTGGGGAGCTTGCTCACCATGGCGCCGCCGCACTCCGCGTGTTGACCATCCACCACTTTTGGCTTCACATTGAAGACCTTGAGCCATAGGCCGAAGTGGGGAGGAATGCGGAGGAATGCCTCACACATGAATATGAACGCCGAAATGTTGAGTAAAGAATTCGGGGCTAGAGCATGGAAATCTTGCCCATAGTAAAATATAAGGTCGCAGACGAAAGGATGGAGGGGAAAACCTAATCTATGAAGGAAATGAGGAATAAATACGACTCTCTCATGGGGCTCCGGAGTAGGGACGATCTGCTTCTTGGCGGGAAGCCGGTGGGCAATTTCCTTGGCTAAATACCCCGCTTCCCGGAGCTCCTTGATGTTCTCCTCCATGATGGAGGAGGCCATCCACTTGCCCTGCGTTCCAGATCCGGACGTGGGTAGAGTGTTTTCTGGGGACAGAAGGGATCGAAGCTTGGGCGCTGGAGCTCGAGGGCGGATGGGCTGAGGAAGAAGAAGGCGTGGGGTAAAAAGGTGGCTCCTTGTCTCCTTATAAAGGCATTGAATATCAAGCGTCCCCCCACGAGCCTTAAAACTCACCTACTCCCCAGGAGTCGTGCGAGTGGCACAATTGGATTACCCAAATCCATATTGATGAGAATCCTACAATAAGGGGACACCATCTCTGCTTTGACAAGACGTGTCACTAAATACCGCGTCTCGAAACACGAAACGGAAGGCTGGAAAACGGTTCGAAATAATAATAAGGTCGGAATGCAATACCTCGCCTAAAAAGTTGTTAGAAGACATAACCTATTTTTGTTTAAAGTGTTTTTCCCTCGTGGCTTAGGGTTGTAATGATTGTACAGAGCCAGATATAGGTCTTTTGATCAACTACTTTGGAGTATTCGGAGGAGGAACCCCGCCTTGCAATGCCGAAGACAATCCGCGCGCCGGACACATCATCATTGAAGCCTGGTTCTAGGGCTACTGAGAGAGTCCTGGATTAGGGGGTCCCCGAGCATCCGGGCAATGGGACATGGGCCGGACTGGTGGGCATGAAGATACAAGATAGAAGGCTTCCCCGTGTCCAGATGGGACTCTGCTGGGCGTGGAAGGCAAGCTTAGTGTTCGGATATGAAGATTCCTTTCTCTATAAACCGACTCTGTACAAACCCTATCCCCCTCTGGTATCTACATAAACTGGAGGGTTTGGTCTGTGGAGGCAATCATAACCATACAGGCTAGACATCTAGGGTTTAGTCATTATGATCTCGAGGTAGATCAACTCTTGTAACCCCTATACTCATCAAAGTCAATCAAGCAGGACGTAGGGTTTTACCTCCATCAGGAGGGCCCGAACCTGGGTAAACACCGTGTCCCCTGCCTCATGTTGCCTCTGATCCTTAGACACACGGTTCGGGACCCCCTACCCGAGATCTACTGGTTTTGACACCGACACCCGGCGATTCTCTCCTCGCCGCCCTGTGAGAGTGATCACCGGGTTGTATCTGGCACTTGAAAGGGTGTTTTTATTAAGTATCCGATTCTAGTTGTCATAAGGTTAAGGTACAACTCTGGGTCGTCCTTTTACTGAGGGACATGACTATTCGAATAGATAAACTACCCTGCAGGGGTGCACCACATTACCCAACACGCTCGATCCCTCTGGCCGGACAAACTTTCCTGGGTCATGCCCGGCTCGGAAGATCAACACGTCGCAGCCCTACCTAGGCACAACAGAGAGGTCAGCACATTGATCTAAATCCTAAGCGCGCATGGGTCTGGGCCCATCGCCCCTTGCACACATGCACGTTGCGTACGCGGCCGGTGAGCAGACCTAGAAACCTCCATTACAAAGTAAGTTGCGCTACGCGGTCCAACCCGGCGCGCGCCACTCAGTCGCTGATGTCAAGAAGGCTTCAGCTGATACCACGACGTCGAGTGCCCATAATTGTTCCCGCGTAGTTGGTTAGTGCATATAGGCCAGTGGCCAGACTCAGATCAAATACCAAGATCTCGTTAAGCGTGTTAATTGAAGTATCCGTGGACGCCGACCAGGGTCAGGCCCACCTCTCACCTAGGTGGTCTTGATAACCCACAAGTATAGGGGATCACAACAGTTTTCGAGGGTAAAGTATTCAACCCAAATTTATTGATTCGACACAAGGGGAGCCAAAGAATATTCTCAAGTATTAACAGTTGAGTTGTCAATTCAACCGCACCTGAAAGGCTTAATATCTGCAGCAAAGTATTTAGTAGCAAAGTAATATGGAAGTAGCGTTAACGGTGGCAACAGTAACAGTAGTAGTTTTGTAGTGATTGAAACAGTGGCAACGGAAAAGTAACTAAGCAAAGATCAATATATGAAAAGCTCGTAGGCATTGGATCCGTGATGGATAATTATGTCGGATGCAATTCCTCATGCAACAGTTATAACATAGGATGACACAGAACTAGCTCAAGTTCATCAATGTAATGTAGGCATGTGTTCCGAATATAGTCATACGTGCTTATGAAAAAGAACTTGCATGACATCTTTTGTCCTACCCTCCCGTGGCAGCGGGGTCCTATTGGAAAATAAGGGATATTAAGGCCTCCTTTTAATAGAGTACCGGAACAAAGCATTAGCACTTAGTGAATACATGAACTCCTCAAACTACGGTAATCACCGGTAAGTATCCCGATTATTGTCACTTCGGGGTTAACAGATCATAACACATAATAGGTGACTATAGACTTGCAAGATAGGATCAAGAACTCACATATATTCATGAAAACATAATAGGTTCAGATCTGAAATCATGGCACTCGGGCCCTAGTGACAAGCATTAAGCATAGCAAAGTCATAGCAACATCAATCTCAGAACATAATGGATACTAGGGATCAAACCCTAACAAAACTAACTCAATTACATGATAAATCTCATCCAACCCATCATCGTCCAGCAAGCCTACGATGGAATTACTCACGCACGGCGGTGAGCATCATGAAATTGGTGATGGAGGAAGGTTGATGATGACGATGGTGACGGATTCCCCTCTCCGGAGCCCTGAACGGACTCCAGATCAGCCCTCCCAAGAGAGATTAGGGCTTGAAGGCGGCTCCGTATCATAAAACGCAATGAATCCTTCTCTCTGATTTTTTTTCTCCCCGAGCATGAATATATAGAGTTGGAGTTGAGGTCGGTGGAGCATCAGGGGGCCACAAGGCAGGGGGCGCGCCCCAGGGGGGTGGGTGCGCCCCCACCCTCATGGACAGGGTGTGGGCCCCCTTGCGTTGATTCTTTCGCTGGTATTTTTTATATATTCCAAAAATATTCTTCATGAAGTTTTAGGTCATTCCAAGAACTTTTATTTCTGCACAAAAATAACACCATGGCAATTCTGCTGAAAACAACGTCAGTTCGGGTTAGTTCCATTCAAATCATGCAAGTCAGAGTCCAAAACAAGGTCAAAAGTGTTTGGAAAAGTAGATACGATAGAGACATATCTACTCCCCCAAGCTTAAACCTTTGCTTGTCCTCAAGAAATTCAGTTGATAAACTGAAAGTGATAAAGAAAAACTTTTACAAACTCTGTTTGATCTTGTTGTTGTAAATATGTAAAGCCAGCATTCAAGTTTTCAGCAAAGATTATGAACTAACCATATTCACAATAACACATAGGTTTCATGTTTACTCATATCAATGGCATAATCAACTAGCGAGCAATAATAGTAAATCTCGGATGACAACACTTTCTCAAAATAATCATAATATGATATAACAAGACGGTATCTCGCTAGCCCTTTTGAGACCGCAAAACATAAATGCAGAGCACCTCTAAAGTACAAGGACTGACTAAACATTGTAATTCATGGTAAAAGAGATCCAGTCACAGTCAACTAATAGTAATACATGCAAATGATAGTGGTGCTCTCCAACTAGTGCTTTTTAATAAGAGGGTGATGACTCAACATAAAAGTAAATAGATAGGCCCTTCTCAGAGGGAAGCAGGGATTTGTAGAGGTGCCGGAGCTCGATTTTGAAATAGAGATGAATAATATTTTGAGTGGTATACTTTCATTGTCAACATAACAACTGAGAGATCTTGATATCTTCCATGCTACACACATTATAGGCGGTTCCCAAACAGAATGGTAAAGTTTATACTCCCCCTACCACCAACACACATCAATCCATGGCTTGTCCGAAACAACGAGTGCCTCCAACTAACAACAATACTGGGGGAGTTTTGTTTGCAATTATTTTAATTTAAGCATGGGACTGGGCATCTCGGTTACCAGCCATTTTCTCGTGAATGAGGAGCGGAGTCCACTCCTCTTGAGAATAACCCGCCTAGCATGGAAGATATAGACAGCCCTGGTTGATACATGACCTATTCGAGCATACAAAACAGAATTCCATTTGAAGGTTTAGAGTTTGGCACATACAAATTAACTTGGAACGGCAGGTAGATACCGCATATAGGAAGGTATGGTGGACTCATATGGAATAACTTTTGCAGTTTATGGAAGTGGATGCACAAGCAGTATTTCTGCTTAGTACAAGTGAAGGCTAGAAAGAGACTGGGAAGCGACCAGCTAGAGAGCGACAACAGGCATGAACATGCATTAAAATTAATCAACACTGAATGCAAGCATGAGTAGGATATAATTCACCATGAACATAAATATCATGGAGGCTATGTTGATTTTGTTTCAACTACATGTGTGAACATGTGCCAAGTCAAGCCACTTGAATTGTTCAAATGAGGATACCACCCTATCATACCACATCACAACCATTTTAATAGCATGTTGGCACGCAAAGTAAACCATTATAAACTCCTAGCTAATTAAGCATGGCATGAGCAACTATAATCTCTAATTGTCATTGCAAACATGTTTCATTCATAATAGGCTGAATCAGGAATGATGAACTAATCATATTTACATTAACAAGATAGGTCGAGTTCATACCAGCTTTTCTCATCTCAATCAGTTCATCATACATCGTCATTATTGCCTTTCACTTGCACGACCGAACGGTGTGGATAATAATAATAGTGCACGTGCATTGGACTAAGCTGGAATCTGCAAGCATTCAATACAAGGGAGAAGACAAGGTAATATGGGCTCTTGGTTAGATCAACAATAATGCATATGAGAGCCACTCAACATTTTCATCATGGTCTTCGACCCCCAAATAAAAGAAAAGAAACAAAAATATTTACACGGGAAAGCTCCCAACAAGCAAAAGAAGAGCGAAAAATCTTTTTGGGTTTTCTTTTAATTACTACTACTACATGCATGAAAAGTAAACTAGCTAAATGCTACAACTAACTTTTTCTGGTTTTTCTTAAGGTTTTTCAAACACACAAGAAGAAGGCTGGAAAAGAAAATAAACTAGCATGGATATTACAATGAAAAAGTATGAGCACCGACAACTGGCATGAGTGTGTGAACATAAATGTAATGTCGGTGAGAAATACGTACTCCCCCAAGCTTAGGCTCTTGTCCTAAGTTGGTCTATGGCCGCAGCTCAAAGCTGCCCTCTTCGGTGTAAGGAGGAGTGTCCTCTAGGTGCCACTAGTTGGCGATCTCCTCGGGATCCCACTGATAAACAGACTGACGGTAAGGATCAAGTGGTGGCTCCGGCTCAGGCTCTGGAGCTGATGTCAGGTTCCAGTATGCATGAACGGCCTCCAGGAAAACAAGGTACGTGCCTGAAAATATGCTAAACAAAGAGGGAGCATGCAAGGTAATAATCTCAAAGTATTTTTTTATCAAATATCAATCTATATTTAAGCATCTTCTTCTTATCCTTAACAATAAAATCATGTACTACCATACTCTTATAATCTAGAAAAATAGGAGGCATCAACTTCTCCTCTTTCTCATAATTCCTAATAGGTATGTTAAAGTGTGCAGAAAGGCGCGAGGCAAAGATGCCTCCAAAGACGGGACCCTTTGTACAGTTCAGATTTAACCGTTTAGCAACAATAGCGCCTAAACTGAAAGTGGTATCACGAAACAAAGCATGGCACAAAATAACAATATCAGGGGCACTAAGATTTCCACTATTCCCGCGACCAATTAAGCATCTACTAGCAAATATTGCAAAGTAACGTAGAATAGGAAAATGTATGCTAGTAATTCTTGCATCGAAAACTTTCCTCGTTTCCCCTATAGCAATCATATTAATAAATCCCTCCACATCATTACAATGTGGTTCCTCTATTCTACCCGCAAAGGGTATCTTACAGACCCTACAAAACTCATATAGTGACATCTCCTTAACCTCATCATATAAATGAAATTCCACCAAAGGTGGTGATTTCTTAGCATGAAAGTTAAAATTTTGCACGAAAATATTAGTGAGGAGGAGATACAGTTCGCGCTGGTCGCGGAGGAAGTCGACGCGGACTGCATTCTCATCCAAATAATAAAAGTCCTCATATATCACGGCTGCTCTCAAGAACTCATCACAAGGCCATTCGCACGGCCGAACCTCCGCAGTGCGAGGGAGATTATATTTGGGCTTCTTATTCTCTTCACTTTGCTTATCCTTTGAGCTTCGGCTCGAAGAGCCCCTCAACAATCTCCTCATCATTTTCTTTCTCTGGAAAATTTCTGAAATTTTTAGTGACTCAAAATAAAAGTGAACCAAACTCAACAAGATTGATAGCAACTACTCCTACAAGTGCCTAGAAGCCATATCATGCATTAAAACTACTTTTGATGACATAAATTTGACATGCAAGCTCTAGAACAGGGTCACCTAAGCAGCAAAAATTTGCAATAAATAAAGCACTAGAACAAAAACTAGTTGGACCATTGGAGGAGTCACATATCGAAGAACAATCCCCCAAAACAATTTTGTGAATGGAGCTTTGAGCAAGGAGATCGAAAATGGCAGCAAGATGAGCAAGAACTCGGGTTTGAGCTGGTGGAGGATTTTTTCTGGGGGAAGACGAAGTGTGTGGGTGGAAGAATAAGTGGAGGGGGGCCACGTGGGGCCCACGAGGCAGGGGGCGCGCCCTCCACCCTCGTGGGCACATGGTGGGTCCCCCTGGTGTGTTCCCAGTACCAATAATTCTTAAATATTCTAGAAAGAATCATATTAAATTTTCAGGGCATTTGGAGAACTTTTATTTTTGGGGTATTATTTTATTGCAAAGATAATTCAGAAAATAGACAGAAAATACTATTTTTTCTTTATTTAATCTAAATAACAAAAAGTAAAATAAGGGTACAAAGAGTTGTGCTTTCTAACTTCATCCATCTCATGCTCATCAAAAGGAATCCACTAACAAGGTTTATCAAGTCTTGTTAACAAACTCTTTTCGAATAACATGAAATCGGAGAATTTTGAATAACACTAAGTTACCTCCACGTGGATATGCATGTCCCCAACAATAAGAATATCATATTTCTTCTTGACAGTAGGAAAAGGAAATTCAAAACCTCCAATAGTAATCATTGAAGTTTTTCCTATAGAATTAATACTGTGGACTTGAGGTTGTTTCCTCGAAAAGTGTACCGTATGCTCATTACCATTAACATGAAAAGTGACATTGCCTTTGTTGCAATCAATAAAAGCTCCTGTAGTATTAAAAAAGGGTCTACCAAGAATAATAGACATCCTATCATCCTCGGGAATATCAAGAATAACAAAGTCCGTTAAAATAGTAATGTTTGCAACCACAATAGGTGCATCCTCACAAATACCGACATGTATAGCAGTTGATTTATCAGCCATTTGCAAAGATATTTCAGTAGATGTCCACTTATTCAAATCAAGTCTACGATATAAAGAGAGAGGCATAACACTAACACTGGCTCCAAGATCACATAAAGGAGTTTTAACATAGTTTCTCTTAATGGAGCATGGTATAGTTGGTACTCCTGGATCTCCTAGTTCTTTGGTATTCTGCCTTTAAAAGTATAATTAGCAAGAATGGTGGAAATTTCAGCTTCCGGTATCTTTCTTTTATTTGTAAGAATATCTTTCATATACTTATGATAATGATTCATTTTAAGCATATTAGTCAAACGCATACGCAAAAAGATGGGTCTAATCATTTCAGCAAAGCGCTCAAAATCCTCATCATCCTTTTTCTTGGATGGTTTATGAGGAAAAGGCATGGGTTTCTGAACCCATGGTTCGCTTTCTTTACCGTGCTTCCTAACAACAAAGTCTCTCTTATCACAACGTTGATTATTTGATTGTGGGTTATCAAGATCAATAGCAGGTTCAATCTCTACACCATTGTTATTGCTAGGTTGAGCATCAACATGAACATCATCATTAGCATTATCACTAGGTTCATGTTCATTACCAGATTGTGTTTCAGCATCAGAAATAGAAATATCATTGGGATTCTTAGGTGTGTCAACAACATGTTTACTAGAAGCATGCAAAGTTCAATCATTTTTCTTTTTCTTCTTCTTAGAAGAACTAGGTGTATCAACATTAGTTCTCTGAGAATCTTGCTCAATTCTCTTAGGGTGGCCCTCGGGATACAAAGGTTCCTGAGTCATTTTACCCCCTCTAGTCACAACTCTAACAACATTTTCATTTTTCTTATTATCTAATTCATTGAGCAAATCATTCTGAGATTTAAGTACTTGTTCTACTTGAGTGGTAACCATAGAAGCATGTTTACTAATAAGTTTAAGCTCACCTTTAACTCTAGACATATAACCACTCAAGTGTTCAATCATATAGGCATTACGTTTCAATTGTCTACCAACATAAGCATTGAATTTTTCTTGTTTAACTATAAAATTATCAAACTCATCCAAGCATTGGCTAGCATACTTATAACGAGGAATATCACCTTCATCAAATCTATAGAGAGAATTTACCTTTACTACCTATCTCGGGTTATCAAGACCATGTATCTCTTCAATAGGTGGTAAATTCTTAACATCTTCAGCTTTAATACCTTTTTCTTTCATAGATTTCTTTGCCTCTTGCATATCTTCAGGACTGAGAAATAGAATACCCCTTTTCTTTGGAGTTGGCTTAGGAAGTGTCCAATCATTTTCATTACTCAACATATTATTCAATAGCAATTTAGCTTGATCAACAATTCTTTCCCTGAAAACACAACTAGCACAACTATCCAGGTGGTCTCTGGAAGCATCGGTTAGTCCATTATAAAAGATATCAAGTATTTCATTTTTCTTGAGAGGATGATCAGGCAAAGCATTAAGTAATCAAAGAAGCCTCCCCCAAGCTTGTGGGAGACTCTCTTCTTCAATTTGCACAAAATTATATATTTCCCTTAAGGCAGCTTGTTTCTTATGAGCGAGGGAAATATTTAGCAGAGAAGTAATAAATCATATCCTGGGGACTATGCACACAACCAGGATCAAGAGAATTAAACCATGTTTTAGCATCACCCTTAAATGAGAATGGAAATAGCTTAAGGATATAGTAGTAACGAGTTTTTTCCTCATAAGTGAATAGGGTGGCTATATCATTTAATTTAGTAAGATGTGCCACAACAGCTTCAGATTCATAGCCATAAAAAGGATCAAATTCAACCAAAGTAATTAACTCAGGATCGACAGAGAAATCATAATCCTTATCGGAAATACAGATAGGTGAAGTAGCAAAAGCAGGGTCATATTTCATTCTAGCATTCAAGGATTTTTCTTTTAGCTTAGCTAACAGTTTCTTAAGATCATGTCCATCATTGCAAGCTAAAAAGTCTCTAGCAGTTTCTTCATCCATAACATAACCCTCAGGCATAATAGGCAATTCATATATAGGGGAGAATCTTCATCATCACTTTCATCAATATTATCAGTTTCAATAATTTCATTCTCTCTAACCCTAGAATTCACCTAGTGGCACAGTATTATCAAGCATAGAAGTAGTTTCATCATAAGCATCATGCAAAGCAGAAGTGGCATCTTCGATAACATGTGACATATCAGAATGAATAGCATGAGTAGGTGTCGCAAGTTTACTCATAACAGAAGATGAATCAAGTGCAGAGCTAGATGGCAGTTCCTTATCTCCCCTCGTAGTTGAGGGATAAATCTTGGTTCTTTCTTATTTCAAGTTCTTCATAGTGATCAACAGATACAAATCTCAAGTGACTCAAAGAATAGAGCTATGCTCCCCGGCAACGGCGCTAGAAAATAGTCTTGATAACCCACAAGTATAGGGCATCGCAATAGTTTTTGAGGGTAGAGTATTCAACCCAAATTTATTGATTCGACACAAGGGGAGCCAAAGAATATTCTCAAGTATTAACAGTTGAGTTGTCAATTCAACCGCACCTGAAAGACATAATATCTGCAACAAAGTATTTAGTAGCAAAGTAATATGGAAGTAGCGGTAACGGTGGCAAAAGTAACAGTACTAGTTTTGTAGTGATTGTAACAGTGGCAACGGAAAAGTATCTAAGAAAAGATCGATATATGAAAAGCTCGTAGGCATTGGATCAGTGATGGATAATTATGTCGGATGCGATTCCTCATGCAACAGTTATAACATAGGGTGACACAGAACTAGCTCCAGTTCATCAATGTAATGTAGGCATGTATTCCGAATATAGTCATACGTGCTTATGGAAAAGAACTTGCATGACATCTTTTGTCTACCCTCCCATGGCAGCGGGGTCCTATTGGAAAATAAGGGATATTAAGGCCTCCTTTTAATAGAGTACTGGAACAAAGCATTAGCACTTAGTGAATACATGAACTCCTCAAACTACGGTCATCACCGGTAAGTATCCCGATTATTGTCACTTCGGGGTTAATGGATCATAACACATAATAGGTGACTATAGACTTGCAAGATAGGATCAAGAACTCACATATATTCATGAAAACATAATAGGTTCAGATCTGAAATCATGGCACTCGGGCCCTAGTGACAAGCATTAAGCATAGCAAAGTCATAGCAACATCAATCTCAGAACATAATGGATACTAGGGATGAAACCCTAACAAAACTAACTCGATTACACGATAAATCTCATCCAACCCATCACCGTCCAGCAAGCCTACGATGGAATTACTCATGCACGGCGGTGAGCATCATGAAATTGGTGATGGAGGAAGGTTGATGATGACAATGGTGACGGATTCCCCTCTCTAGAGCACCGAACGGACTCTCGATCGGCCCTCCCGAGAGAGATTAGGGCTTGGCGGCGGCTCTGTATCGTAAAACGCAATGAATCCTTCTCTCTGATTTTTTTCTCCCCAAACATGAATATATAGAGTTGGAGTTGAGGTCGGTGGAGCATCAGGGGGCCCACGAGGCAGGGGCGCGCCCTAGGGGGGTGGGTGTGCCCCCACCCTCGTGGACAGGGTGTGGGCCCCCTTGCATTGATTCTTTCGCCAGTATTTTTGGTATATTCCCAAAATATTCTCCGTGAAGTTTTAGGTCATTCCGAGAACTTTTATTTCTGCACAAAAATAACACCATGGCAATTCTGTTGAAAACCGTGTCAGTCCGGGTTAGTTCCATTCAAATCATGCAAGTTAGAGTCCAAAACAAGGTCAAAAGTGTTTGGAAAAGTAGATACGATGGAGACGTATCAGGTCTCAACCTGCCCTGTCTCTCCGCCACAAAGATCCACCCAGAGGGCTGTCGGAACAAATGTCCTTTCAGCCCCCAATCCGTGAATCACTCCCGGGTACTCTACGAGCCGACCCGACTTTAGTCACCACAGGTATCGTATATTATGTATAGAAGTATATACCCATGATCACCTCCCGAGTGATCACGACCCGGTAGTATAGCATGGCAGACGGACAAGAATGTCGGGCTACTGATGGAATACTAGCATCTGATACGTCTCCAACGTATCTATAATTTATGAAGTATTCATGCTATTATATTATCCATCTTAGATGTTTAATGGGCCTTTATATGATGTTTTATACGATTTTTGGGACTAACCTATTAAGCTAGAGCCCAGTGCGAGTTTTTGTTTTTTCCTTGTTTTTGTGTATCGCGGAAAAGGAAAATCAAACGGAGTCCAATTGACCTGACAATTCACGGAGATTGTTTTTGGACCAGAAGAAGCCCACGGAGTACCGAAGATAGACCAAGGGAGTCCCGAGGCCACCACGAGGGTGAGGGGTGCGCCATACCTCCTGGGTGCGCCCCCTATCTCGTGGCCACCTCAGGGACCTCCCAGACTGTTTCCCGACTCCAACACCTCTTATATATACCCAAACATCCAGAAAGAAACCTAGATCTGAAGTTCCGCCGCCGCAAGCCTATGTAGCCACGAGAAAACAATCTAGGCCCTCTCTGGCACCCTGCTAGAGGGGGCCATCATCACCAGAGGCTATGGAGGAGGATCCCGGAGGGGCCATCATCGCCATGAAGGCCAAGATCAGAGGGAGAACCTCTCCCCATCTAGGGGGGAGGTCATGGAGGAGGAAGCACAAGGGGGAGAACTTCTCATCCTCTCTCTCAGTGGCTCCAATTCCTCACGTCCACCAATTTCATGATGATTAATAAACAAATTCCTCACGTCCACCAATTTATTTCATAATTTTTGGAGTAGCATAAGTATGGTTGTTGTTCAGATCATTACAGACTGTTCTGTTTCTGACAGATTCTGTTTTCATTGCATAGTTTGCTTGTTTTCTAGTTTCTATGGCTTGTATTTCTCAATATTAATTGTAGAAATGATAGGGTACAATAGGCATTGTGTGAGAACAATTATGAACCTTGTCTTTGACAGTACAAAAGTGAATGGTTTACTCTTTATCATACTAACCTATCTCACGAAGTTCCGTTAAGTTTTGTGTGATTGAAGTTTTCAAGCTTTGGGTGAGATATCGATATGAGGAGAATAAGGAGTGGAAAGACCATAAGCTTGGGGATGCCCAAGGCACCCCTAGGTAATATTCAAGGAATACTGAAGCGCATAAGCTTGGGGATGCCCGGGAAGGCATCCCCTCTTTCGTCTTCAAAACTATCGGTATACCTTACTCGAAGCTATATTTTTATTCGTCACATGATATGTGTTTTGCTTGGAGCGTATTTTCAATTTTACTTGCTGTTTGAATAAAATCTTTGGATCTGAAATCTTGAATGAAAAAGAATCTTCCCATGGCTATTTAATTATTTGATTACTTAGTATTCTTCACTTATATCTTTTTGGAGTAGTTTGTCAATTACTCACGTGCTTCACATATAACCTATGAGTAAATGGTTGAATGAATTGAATATCATAAATCTGAATTTATATACGTTTCATATTCTTACAACATGGGGAGTAATGACTTCACACATAATAAGTATAGGTAGTAAACTTATTGGAAGTTAGCAAACGCAGAATTGGTCACTTGAACAATTCATGAAAGAATATTGAAGGAAGAGAGATTTCACATATAAATATACTATCTTGGACATCTTTTGCAATTGTGAGCACTCATTAAAATATGACATGCTAAAAGGTTGATGTTGGACAAGGAAGACAACTTAATGGGTTATGCTTTCCTATATCTGAAACGTTATATTGTCTTGGATCATCCAACATGTTGAGCTTGCCTTTCCCTCTCATGCTAGCCAAATTCTTTGCACCAAGTAGAGATACTACTTGTGCTTCCAAACATTCCTTAAACCAGTTTTTCCATGAGAGTCCATCATACCTACCTATGGATTGAGTAAGATCCTTCAAGTAAGTTGTCATCGGTGCATGCAATAAAAATTGCTCTCTAAATATGTATGATCTATTAGTGCGAAGAAAATAAGCTTTATACGAACTTGTGATAGGGAAGAAATAAAAGCGACGGACTGCATAATAAAGGTCTTTATCACAAGAGGCAATATAAAGTGACGTTCTTTTGCACTAAGATTTTGTGCATTCAACCATAAAAGCGCATGACAACCTCTGCTTCCCTCTGCGAAGGGCCTATCTTTTACTTTTACCTTCTACCCTTATACAAGAGTCGCGGTGATCATCACCTTTCCTTTTTACACTTTTTCCTTTGGCAAGAACATTGTGTTGGAGCGATCCGGATATATATATATCCACTTGGATGTAGGTTTTCATAAATTATTATTGTTGACATTACCCTTGAGGTAAAATGTTGGGAGGCGAAACTATAAGCCCCTATCTTTCTCTGTGTCCGATTAGAACTTTGAGCCCATAAATATCATGTGAGTGTTAGCAATTGTGAAAGATTAAATGATAGTTGAGTATGTGGAGTTTGCTCAACCAAAGCTCTTACATAGACGCTTCCCGAAAATAAGATGAATTGCAATTGTTTGATGACTAAGAGCATGGTTTGTTATTTTTCAAGAAAGTTTATGATCTATACTTTAACATGTGAATAGCTTGTTACTTGATTATGAGAAGTTTTATGAGTTGAGCTACTGTTATGATATATAATGATGCTAGAAAAAGTGATTGGAACTATCATTGATCAAAGTCATGCACTTTCTAGCATTCACACTTCATAAATTATTTCTTTTATCATTTACCTACTCGAGGACGAGCAGGAATTAAGCTTGGGGATGCTGATACATCTCCAACGTATCTATAATTTATGAAGTATTCATGCTATTATATATCCATCTTAGATGTTTAATGGGCCTATATATGATGTTTTATATGATTTTTGGGAGTAACCTATTAACCTAGAGCCCAGTGCCAGTTTCTATTTTTTCCTTGTTTTTGAGTATCGCAGAAAAGGAAAATCAAACGGAGTCCAATTGACCTGAAAATTCACGGAGATTGTTTTTGGACCAGAAGAAGCCCATGGAGTACCGGAGATAGACCAGGGGAGTCCCGAGGCCACCACGAGGGTGGGGGCGCGCCCTACCCCCCTGGGCGCGCCCCCTATCTCGTGGCTGCCTCGGGGACCTCCCTGACTTGTTCCTGACTCCAACACCTCTTATATATACCCAAACTTCCAGAAAGAAACCTAGATTGGAAGTTCCGCCACCGCAAGCCTCTGTAGCCACGAGAAATCAATCTAGGCCCTCTCTGGCACCCTGCCGGAGGGGGCCATCATCACCGGAGGCTATGAAGGAGGATCCCGGAGGGGCCATCATCGCCATGAAGGCCAAGATCTAGAGGGAAAACCTCTCCCCATCTATGGGGAGGCCATGGAAGAGGAAGCACAAGGGGGAGAACTTCTACTCCTCTCTCTCGGTGGCGCCGGAGTGCCATCGGGAGGGGAATCATCCCTGCGGTGATCGTCTTCATCAACATCACAATCATCATCACCATCCTCATCTCTTTTACGTGCTCCACTCTCCCGCACCCTGCTGTAATCCCTACTTGAACTTGGTGCTTTATGCCACATATTATGATCCAATGATGTGTTGCCATCCTATGATGTTTTGAGTAGATATCCTTTGTCTTTGGGTTGATTGATGATCTAGATTGGTACAAATTGTATGTTTTATTTCGGTGCTGTCCTATTGTATCCTCCGTGTCGTGCAAGTGTGAGGGATTCTCCCTGTAGGGTGTTTCAATACGTTCATGATTCGCTTATAGTGGGTTGCTTGAGTGATAGAAGCATAAACCCGAGTAAGGGGGTTGTTGCGTATGGGAAAAAGGGGAATTGATGCTTTAATGCTATGGTAGGGTTTTACCTTAATGATCTTTAGTAGTTGCGGACGCTTGCTAGAGTTCCAATCATAAGTGCATATGATCCAAGAAGATAAAGTATGTTAGCTTATGCCTCTCCCTCATATGAAATTGCAATGATGACTATCGGTCTTGTTAACAATTGCCTAGGACAATTCCACACACCGATCCATCATTATTCCACACTCGCTATTTATAATATTTAGTAATATATTCTAACTTTATGATAACAGCACCTACTTCATATTTTAGCTCTCCGATATCATGCAAATTTATCCTCTTCATACCCACAACGTAGTTTTATTTCTCATTTCTAGTTGGAAGCAAACGTTTGGTGTACTTAGAGTCGTATCAGTGGCAGCTAGGACTTGAGAGAATATTGATCTTACCTTTAGCTCCTTGTGGGTTCGACACTCCATACTTATCACTTCCACCTTTGGGAATTGCTACGATGATTCCCTGCACTTGGGTATTATCAGCATCCTATACTAAGCATTTAGGATTGCAGGTAAGGGTAACATATGTAGCAACAATGACATGCTATGCAGCAGAATAGGATTAACCGAAAGCAGTAACATGCTACACTACTCTAATGCAAGCAGTAGAGAGAAGGAATAAGCGATATCTGGTGATCAAGGGAGGGCTTGCCTGGTTGCTCTGGCAAGGAGGAGGAGGAGTCGATGTAGTCGATCACGGGGGTATCGGCAGCGGTCTCGGGGTCTACCGAAAAGAAGTAACGGAGGGGGAACATAACAAATAACAGAGCAATCAAAGCATCACAAAGCATAACATGGCAATCCGCGGTGCTAGGGGTAACCTAACGCAGTACTAGGTGCTACTGGCGAAGAGGGAAAACATCCAGGAAAGTATTCCCGGTGTTTGGCATTCTCGGACACATGAAACGGAGGGGGGCGGTTGGATGTTCACTATGCTAGGGACGTGTGGTAGACGAACTGACTGCATATTCGGATCCGTCTCGTCGTTCTGAGCAACTTTAACGTACAAAGTAATTTCATCCGAGTTACGGTTTATTTTTTATTAATTTACTAATTTTAATCATTTTCTGAAATCATTTTAATAAAAAACAAAATAGCAATTGCTAAGTGTACACACTATGGGCTAGCCATAGTGGATGACAGGTGGGTCTAGAGGGCCCAGTTGACCTAGTCAACTGTCAACTAAGTTGACCATTGACTGGTCAAAGCTGTCAAGTGGGGTCCTATGTCATAGATTAGGCTAAATTTTTAATGGAATTTTAGCATTTTAATTTAACTGTGGGTCCCATGCGTCATAGGGTTATCTAGTTTAAACATTTTTTACTTAGTTATTTTATAAGAAAAGAGGGCCCAATGGTCAGTGGGGTTAAGGGGTGGTTTAGTGGCTAACCTAACCTAAATTAGGCCTAATTAACATGGTATTAGCCCTTATCTATCCCTAATAATAAAGTACGGATTGACTCCGTGGGTTCACCGTCACAATACGCTTCTTCCGTCACAATACACTTCTTCCTGTGAATTTACGCTTTCAGCTTTTTTCACCTATATCATTTCTACATCCGAGGTGGTACTGAAAACGATTTGTACGATTGTCCACGAATCACTACAAAGGCCTGAGCCTGCACATAAGCCGACACACATCCCAGTGGGCCTATGTTCGAACGTGTACAACTCAAATTGGTCATCAAACTAGATCGAGTCTGGATGATTGATCCACCGATCACCAGCAGCTGCACCCGTGGTAATAAATAAATCTAAGAAAACTGCAGCAGTCGTTTGTTTGTGCCAACTGCGTCACCGAGCGCGTCATGTTCTTCTACTCCGCCGACGGCGCCAGGCTCTTCTTCGAGTGTGATGGCGCCGTGCACGGGGTTAGCGCGCTCGCGAGCCTCCACCTATGTGCCCCGCTTTGCGACGCCTGTGACACCGAACGCGCCGCTCTCTGCTGCCAAATCGGCGCCCACCGGGCCATGCTCTGCGCCGGCCGCCGTGCGCTGCTAGACCGCGGCGGTGGAGCCTCCCCCGTGGATGCTTACACCAGCGGTTATGCGCCCGCCGAGATCGTCTGCATCCTCTCCGTCGACTCGCCATCGTCGCATGAGGACTTCGATGTCTGGCTCGCCGACAACCTCCCCCAAATCCTACACGAGGTTCAGGTATAACATCTACTTGGGTAAATTTCTAAATTGCACTTCTTTTTTGCAACTGTATATGCAATTGAAGGAGACTCTTCTTGATGATCTTGCGTGCCAAATCTTACATGGACAGTTTGATTGTGTGATCCAGCGACAAAATTCATTGAGTAGTGCTGCTATATATCAGTCAAGGGAATGGTATAGAGAAGAGAGGATGATGATAATACAAAGTGGGTGAGATAGTATGAGTGATTAGTGAAGGGGCATAGGCTTGGTACTACACCATCGTACAAACAAGGAAGTGGTTAGTGTGCTATCTTTGATGTAAAAGAGGAAGATTTCTTTCCTGACTCATCTAATGGTGGATCGATGATTTAAGAAGCATATTCAGTTCTTCTCTCAATTTTTTGGTGCCAAGCTTGATCTTTATCCAACTGACTGACTGACTAAAAGTACCTTCTAACCACTATTGAACGCATATATTAGTTAGTTTGACTGTATACACCACATAAAGAGAAAAAAATGAATTCTAAAAAAGTTAGGCATAGATACTACAGAACCAGTGGACCCTCAAGAAACAAAAGGCACACCTGAAGGATTTTTTCTTAAAAATGTATTAATTTGACTATTTGAGTATGCAAAATGTGCAATCTCAATCTTTCCTTTTCAAGGAGAACAGGGGACTGCTACATACCCAATATGGATGGAGGCTAATTATTGATCTTCCAAGTTAAAAATCTGAAAATAACTTCATTTAGTAATGGATATATGGTCAAGAAAGGATGCCTTTCCTTAAAGATACAGAACAAAATCATGTTCGTGTATGTCCGGCTGACAGATGAATCAATCTCCTTTTAAGTTTCAAACCAGCAACCTTTGTGTACGTACATGTGTTATCAAGGATGCACGGATCCATTGGCCTGCGTACCACACATCCCCTCACTAATTCTATCAGTGTCATTCTTAACAAGGTAAGTATGATTGCCTAATCTCTGATTTTCTTAATTGATCTTTGGTCCTTGATCCCTAATGTTGTTATATTTTATTGATTTTATAAATGACCTCAAACAGGAACATACCATTTTTTAGGCTACAGTTCCTATAACTTGCCTTGTCAATTTAATAAAATTACATGTGTGATGGAGGTTGTAACTTATTACGGTTTACATTGTCAAAATTCTTCAAACCCTATGTCGATCCTCACTATCTTTGAAACAATCTGATTTCTGTGTCATTGCTAAACATATGTTTGGTGTGCTGGATTTTCTGATGTAAGAGGAAGCTATTCGACAATCCTGCTCAAGTTGGTATAGATTAGATCGATTTTATTCAGTAAATATTTATGCTTGATAGATGAAAGCCTCCCTCTTCTGCCCTTCTTTTCTCCATCCTCTGTAGGTCGCGAGCACATGTGAATCGTTGTCGTCAAGAGCATGCTTGTGAAATCATTACTATACGTGATGCATCGCAAAAGGACGTTGTCAGGAGGTACAAACACATGTAGTCATTTCCTATTATTTTCCTTGCCCGTTTTCGCCGTCATATACACAGTATCTCCCACTGTAACACACAGCCAAATTTGTATTATTGAAAGTTTTAATCATCCTTGCTGCAGTTAAGTGTTCAAGCGCAATCTCTAGCCAAGTTCCCTTTGTTGTTGTGTTGAATTTTGGGGAAAGGCGGCCAAGCAGCTCGTGGCATCTATGTCGCGCCTGCTCCGCCGCTACCTTGACTCGCCGACAACGTCGCCCGTTGGGCTGCAGGGGTGCAAGACGATCATGGGGCCCATTGCATGGGTGCTGAGTATTCTTGATTTCCATGTCGGAGACGAAGGCCCTAGAGCTTGGTGGCTTGTGTGTGATGTTTTTTTCCTCCCATTGCAACACATCGATTGATTTATTCATGCATCCATCGATTTACTCTGAATTGTTTTCAGTCGTCAAACATTAACTGGATTGACTCGTGGATAGGCATTGTGACAAGTCGTGTGAGATGAAGGTGGTGAACCATCTCAATATGAAGCCAAGTATGGTGGATTTGCCATGGATGATGGTAGACCGGTAAGGTTTAAAGTTTGAATTGTCAAATTTTGTGTCACCGAGCTCCTGGACGGTCAAACCTATAAAGTTTAGTTAAGATTCAGACTACATATGGATTCCTTTTTGTTGCCGACAATGCTATAATCACGCTAACTATGTGCATGGAGTGTACTAGAGATGATGCAAAAATTGCTTGCAGATAGGCGGCTGGGTGCATGAATAATTGTCAAGGTGGCCAAAGCTAGCGCTATTTTTGTTGGACTAAAGGAATTGTATAAGGTATTTCGAGGCTCCCTGGTGGTGGAGATCGACTACGCAGTGGGGAAATGAGCTAGGGGTTGATTTTGTAAGCAGATCATTGTCCTACCCAATTATTGTTGATATTAAATCTGCCGAAGCTCACAGAGACGTTATGGTTGCGGATGGTGTCGCGGACCAATTACATGCTCTGCTCTGGAAGGAAAATGATGCAGCCTTGACGTCGGCCTAAGTCTTGATGTAATCCTCATAAGAGATATTGCTTGCAGATTGGTTATATAGAAACATGCATGTTGTAGGTCTGTTAATTTTAGTTTTGGAATACTAAGATCTGTTCAGATGCTTTCCTTACTCTTAGGGCTAAAAAATTCACAAGATAGTGACTGAAATACGTTGGTTTTACTCAACTTGCTGCTACTTGATTAGTACTCAATCAAGATTTTTTTTTGAGAAAAGTACTCAATCAAGATGAGGGTGACCATGATAACTGGTGTTGAGTATAGGTACATGGACTGAATTTTCCATTGTGCCAAAACTAACACATCAGAATCTTTCAATTTGCTGCTACCATATTTCAAAGTAAGAACACGATGATGCACATGAATCTTATTATGTAGGCATATGTAATCTCAGTTTTTTACTCTGTATAAACTATGATAGGAGTAGGCCCACATAAATGTGTATCCAGTTTTACCTTCTACTGATCTATGACAAAGGGGATGTGCTGGACTAACTGGCCATTCCTATTGAAACAAAGGAGTGGAACTGACAATTTTTCAAACAATAGAGGTTGTCTTTCATATGGATTTTATTATTAGATACTTGCAGATGTGTTTCGCTTCCTTAGATCATGTTTGATTCTTAAAAATTTAGATGTTTCATGTAACCATCAATTATGCAACTGGCAGTCCCTGTACATTCTTTTTTATCTGCTCTAAAAAAATATATTTCGGTTTATAAGCATCATACATTTTAGTCTATAAGTAAGATTATAAGTTGATCCAGTGTCATACACAATTCAGTTGAACATGTTTGTTCTACCGGTTTTAGGCAACAATTCACGTGCATACATTCATGTGCATACGAAGTTTGATTCCATGTGAAGTCAATGATTGATTTTTTATTGAATTCTTTAGGTTTGATTGGTGAAGCTACATTCAGCAAAGAAGATATGTTTATTTGTGGGAATTAATTTTCGCAGGGAATATCCATCCATCCATGCACAAGACTGACAATATCATTCTTTAACAATGTGCACTTGGCCTCTACTCTGTCGTGCGTAGAGATAAGGCTGGGACATCTATTGTTTTTTGTACAATCTTACACTGTAAAATAATTTTTGGTACCAAACATGTTAACAAGGGCGCAAGTTTTTTCATACATAATTTCAGAAGTACTCCATCCGTTTGTAAATATGTGACATTTTGGTAGTCTACATAGGGAGTACTATAAAAAATTGGCTGATTTCCCTAATAAGTAAATAATGGCTAAAGTTTTTTGGAACATTTATTTCTGAGCTATGGAGGATAAACAAATATTATTCATGGTATATTGTAATGATTTACCGGTAAAACGTTACATGATAAAAATATTGCACCACTACAATATCTATGCCACTAGCCTGATATTCGCACCAAGCATTCTTCCGTTGCAATGCACGGGCATTTTTGCTAGTAAAAGGGCCCGTGCGTTGCAACAGGAGAAAAAATCATCACATTTGATTTGATTTATTATAACCAAAAATTAATTATTTCATCCCTTAGCATTCAACTTCTAACCATGACTCTCGGTATACACTTCTAATATTAGGTTTTCAATAATAAAAGAAATTCAACCATGACAAATGTGCACCTGTTAGTTGCGAAAAATACTGTTGGTACCAAATTCTTCAACATATATTGAAAATAAGTATACTTGTACAGCTTCTACATTCTTGAAAGATGAACGGATTGGTTGTTTCAAATAGAAGATCTCTGAAAACTTATGGACCAAAATAAATATGAATGTAGGAAATAAGATACACAAATTAGATTATGCTAGGTAGAAATTATTTTCATGACCAAAATGAATGTACCTTGTTTATCGTGTTGCTTCAGAGTAACTCGCATACATAAGCAAAGTTAGCACAGAACCAATAAAAATAAGATAACCACTACAAAGTTCAATCAGACCTTTCACATTACAAAACAATTTGCCCCTTCCTTTTGGTTCGCTTTTCTTTATAGTTTTTCTTACTATTTGGCATTCTATGACCATCTAGATAGTATTTTCAGATAATTTTGTTGTCCCTGCTACTAAAGTTCAGTTCTAAACACGTTTAACTCCATGTACTATGCTTCTACGCAAAAAAATGTACTGCTACCCTGAAGCAATTGAAGCGAGACCCTTCCCTCATGCAATCCAACTGGTTCAGTTGGAACCGACATTCTCGTAGATAGTGAGGTGCTTTTCGTGACTTCATCAGTTTCAAAACCTACCGGTTTAATCTCTTGGTGCTTATAGAGGTATGATATGCGTGTGTACTTTTATACGAACGAGTGTATGTATGTGTTTGTCAGCGTCAGCGTCTATGCTGTGTCTTTAAAAAAATCCACTTACACTTTTGCATGCATTAACTTAATGTGCTCGTGCGTTGCAATGGGAATAAAAAATGTCTACTCACATGTTGCCACTTTTCATGTTCGCCATCACCGACGATTTTCATGTTCACCACCTCCGTTCATGATGGTATGATTCTCAGTGTCCTTAATTTTTTTATTAGCTGAAAGAGTGGTGATGGATCCAAGTCGTATTATTTCTATAATTTTTTAATTCGAAAGCAAGTTTTTACTATCTTAATTTTAGGAGAATGTTAGTTGTTTGGTTTACAAGATTATATTGCTTCTTGTTGTACTATTTTTTGAACAAAATACAGATGCAAGCGCTCATACATACGCTTATACACTCACCCCTATAAACATACACATGCACACCTACCCCTATGAGCATCTTGAGATTTATTAAGTCACCGTAGCCGTCTCGTCTTCAATGGGAACGTCTCTCCCACTAAAAACGCATCGCCGGAAATCCTGAAATAAATCTAGAAATAACGTGAGCATCAGCATTTAAACCCTCGTGAGCTGGAAATACCACTGTCCCTCTAACCATCCAACCATTCATCTGAACACAAACATTTCATGTAGACAACATATATGCTCTTTGTCCAAACCAGATAGTACAAAAACTGCATGCACATATCTTCCCGTGCCAATTCTCAATAAGAAAACTTTTCTATGTTTCCCGTCAGTAAACTTCTCCGCCGGCCTGTAAGCAATAAACACACACTCATTCATTAATTAAATCGGAGATTGAGCGACCGCCACGTACACAGCCCCATCACATGTGCGCCTCGCTTTTCTGGCATTCTCATCCACATGTTGTTGCTTTAGGAAGGCGACGCAGGTCTTGCTCCAATAGTCTGACCTGCTGGTGAATCCTCTAACCCCGCCCCCCTTCTGTTCGGTTCGCCATCGAGCGTGTTCCCGCTGCGCCTCGGGGTCGTCCGCCGGCGACGGCCCCATCGAGACCTCCACCTCTGCCGCATCAGCTTGCGGCCGACCGGCTTGCTTCCATGCTCAAGCTCGCCCACGTATGCTCCAGTAGTCCGACCTGCTGGTGAATCCTCTAGCCCCGCCCCCCTTCTGTTCGGTTCGTCATCGAGCGTGTTCCCGCTGCGCCTCGGGGTCGTTCGCCGGCGACGGCCCCATCGAGACCTCCATTGCTTCCGCGCTCAAGCTCGCCCTCGTACGGTCCTCCACTATGTTCTTCCTTCCTTCGCCCTTCCTACTTTCCGTTTTCTTGAGGAGATAATTCTTTTGCATCATCCTCTTCATCTCTGCTTATCAATTTTCATGGCCGCTTGTTTCGATCGCCAGGGCATGCATATATAAACCGATGAGATTAGATGTAAAAGAGCAATGTGGGATTATTAACTAAAAGGAGAACATGTGGCTTTTGTATAGGTGAGTTAATCGCACGCACTGTCGTTGGGTAGCCCACTACAGGTAAAACTAAAATATGAATCCTTCTGCAACAGAGCGGGCCGACGCCGGAACACATGTACTGCTGCGGCAGCCCAATACGGGGATAGGAAAAGGCGGACCGGAATTTTAGTACCACCTCGAAAAGGAGCGGAAGAAAATAACTTCAAACTGAAAGCGTAAATTCACAGAAGAAGCGTATTGTGACGGTGAACCCACGGAGTCAATCCGTGCTTTATTATTAGGGAAAGATGTGACATTTTGGTAGTCTACATAGGGAGTACTATAAAAAATTGGCTGATTTCCCTAATAAGTAAATAATGGCTAAAGTTTTTTGGAACATTTATTTCTGAGCTATGGAGGATAAACAAATATTATTCATGGTATATTTTAATGATTTACCGGTAAAATATTACATGATAAAAATATTGCACCACTACAATATCTATGCCACTAGCCTGATATTCGCACCAAGCATTCTTTCGTTGCAACGCACGGGCATTTTTGCTAGTATGTATATATATATAGGACAAATTATGTATCATATTTTGAGTATGCTCCTTTTTACGTATAAATATGTACGTATTTCACAAATATAATAAAAATCATGGGTCAACTTGCAATTTTTCCATGTAACTCACTTTGGAGTATCTTATATATATTATATGAACATACTCAAAATGTTAAAGTAGAATATATACTACCACATGGTAGTATATGAGACATGTGGGGTAACTACCCCCAGGTGGTAGGATGGATTTTCCCTATATATATATATACATAAACACTATTCTGATCACGGGATCAGAATAATATTCTAATCACAACATGAACTTCCCAAGTAACGCGCCTGACCTTCCCCGAGTACTAGGTTGAACTTCAGCTAAAAGGTGTCCAAATGGGGCTTGCGATATACCGTTGGATAGCTACGGACATTAGTATCATGACCCAAATTAAATTTTTGGCAAAATGTAAGCGGTTTAAGAGCAGTTTTGAAAACCGTTTTCTTCGTCATACAAAAAATGTGAATCGTATTTTCGATCGCATTTTTAAACCGTTTATCGGAATGAGACAAATAATATGGCGTTGGAAAGCTGCTGCAAAACCGCTCCTTCCACATGTTGAAAGTTTTCTCTAATTCCCTACGGTTAAAGAGTAATTCGGAAAATCATAAAATTTCGTAAACCGAACACCCGAGTTCGTATTTTGACGCCATATCTAAACGGCTAATCCAATTAAGGCAAATAATATGGCGTTGGAAAGCTTATGAAAATGCACTACTTTTTTATGTTAAAAGTGTTTTCTAATTTTGAATGGTTTAAAAGTAATTTAGAAAACGGTACAAGTTCCACCGAGTTCGTATTTTCGAGCTAATTTTTTAACCATACGTCCAAATGCAGCAAATGATATGGCGTTGGAAAGCTTGAAGAAATGCGAAACATTTCTGTATATATTGTTTCTCCTAATTCATTACAGTTTTATGTCAGTTTTGAAAATGGTTAAAAATGTATTTTTGCCGTAATTTCTACAAACTTTATCGGAATGGGGCAAATAATATACCGGTGAAAAGCTACGAAAAATGTGAAACTTTTTCATGTTGATGGTTTTCTCTGAATCCTGGCCGTTTTCAAGTAATTTCGAAAATGGCGAGATCATTTGTTCTGCCTTTATCGCGAAACAGATTCTTTGAAAATGCACCGCCTGAAGAACCTGAACTTCTCGGCATGTCTACTTGAACTTCACTCTATTTTTTACGTGTTTTTTTTCTCGTAGCTTTCCATCCACTGCTCCTAGCTCTCCATCCACTCACCAGAATTGAGCAAGTGATATACCAGCGGAAAGCTGCTGTAAACACGCAACTTCCCCGTGTTGATCATTTTTTCATACCCGCGACGATTTTGAAAGTTTTTCATCTGAAATTCATTCAGTGTAGTAGGTGAACTTCCTGCTGTTTTCACGTTGAACTTCTATGACGTATTTTCCTTTGTAATTTTCTCATCCATTCGTTAGTGTTACACAAATGATATTCTTTTTGTACAAACCTCTCTCACAATAATTTTTTTAATTTTTTCCGACCGAGGACTTGAACTTAGACAAATGATATTCCTGCTGTTTTGAAGTAAATTAGAAAATGACGAGATCATGATTTCTTCCTTCATCACGAACGGAAATGCACTGCATGAAGTAGTTGAACTTCTCGAGCATGTCTGTTTGAACCTCACTCTGTTTTTGACGTGCTATTTTTTGCAGTGCGTGAAGTAGTTGAACTTCTCGGGCATGTCTGTTTGAACCTCAATCTATTTTTGAACGTGCTATTTTTTGCACTATGTGAAGTAGTTAAACTTCTGGGGCATGTCTGTTTGAACTTCACTCTGTTAGAATTTTTTTGTATTTTTCTTATATGAAATACACACCATGTAGTACGTGAACTTCTGGTTGTTATCACTATGAACTTCTCTCTGGTTTGAGAGAATTATTTAATGTATTTTGGACATCTAAATACACGGTGAACCTCTCTCACAACAATTTTTTGAACTTTTGCTCGTAGATCACTTGAACTTCTAGCAACCTTTTTTCGTTTATGAGTTGTTTTTAAAAGTGCAAAAAATGGCGTTGTGTTTTTTATTAATTGAACAGGTAAATCCTAGGTTTTAATAAACTCCGAACTTCTCTGTTATTTCAATTTGAACTTCACCTTTTTATTTTTTTGAGTAAGAATTTTATTCGGTTTTTATACGGAAAAAATTGAATATAGAAATACAAAGTGAACCTCTCTCGCAAGAATTTTTGAACTTCCCCGGAGAGAGCACTTGAACTTCTTTCTGCAAACCTTTTAACATTCAATTTTTCTATACTTTTATTCTCACATGAAATGCATTCCTTGCGGTACTTGAACTTCTCGTTGTTTTCACTATGAACTTCTGTCGCATTTTTTTGTATATGTCAAACTACACGCAACTGAAGGTTGGACGTCATTTTTTGCCATTTTAAAACATGTAATTGGAGGTCGGATGTCCCATAATATAAATTCTGAACCGTGCACGGTGGTGCAGGCCAACTTCTTCCTCTAGATTCATCTATTTGTGAAAAATCCAAATTTTTTATATACATCGAACTTCACCATTTTTTAAATTTGAACTTCTTAATTTTATTTGTTAGTACTGGGGAAAATGCTTTTTTCATATAAACAATGATACCGCGTCGTTATTTTAATTTGAGTTTCTAGTTTTTATAGAATGGGGAAAATCAGTTTTTACACAATCTTTTTGAAATGCTCCTATTTTTAATTTGATCTTCTCTATTTTTTTACAAACGAGGAAAATCCGTTATAAAGATTTTTGAACTACTTTTTTAACTTCTTGCTCAAATTTTTTGAACATCCAAATTTGTCTTTTAGATATTAAAACTTCATTTTTTTATGTTGACCTGCTTCGGTTTTTAAATTTGAACTTCTTATAGAATTTTATCGCGACATTTTATGCATTTTTTTTTGCTTTTCGGTGAAATGGCCTAGGCGGTCCCTTTCTTCATTTGATGATTTCTCTTCTGTACGTGGTACACGTGAACTTCGGAATTTCTGAAACATGAACTTCGCGCACTATGATTTTTTTCACAAAACTCCATAGTTTTTATTCTTTGAATTCCATGATTTTTTGTTCACTTTTTTTTGGTTTGAACTTTTGAAATCACACCTTTTTTATACACATTTTCCCTTGAATCCAACATGTGTAAAAACAATAGGAAAATTTGGGCCAATTCTCAGAAGCAATAGGACAAACATTTAGAGGGCACCCATAATAGTTTCTTTGTTCTATTCAGTGTACTATGCACAAGCACATGCACAGCACATCCACACAAAAATTTGGCTCACCTAAAATGAAAAAGACCGCATGAAGTTCTAGCAAATGTCTTTTCAGACTTTGCCTTTTTATTATTTTTCGTTATATGGAACACATGTCATGTAGTAGTTGAACCCCTGGTTGTTTTCACTTTGAACTTCTCTCTGCTTTTTCTACCCATAACTCCTAAAACACTCAATGAAAATCTCAGTTTTTTATAAATATCAAACTGCTCAATTTTTGTAATTCAGGCATATTGGTTTATTTTATTATAGTAACGGAAAAATCCTAGTTTTCTAATAAATATTGTACTGGTCTGTAATTTAAATATGAACTTCTGGAGCTTTTTTATTAGAAACGGTGAAAATCATTTTTTTGTGATTTTTGTACTGCTCTATTTTAAAAATTGGCCTTCTTGGGTTAACCTTTAGTAACGGAGAAAAATCCCTATGTAGTAATGAGTATTGAAACCGCTCCGTTATTTGTATTTGAACTTCTAGGTTTTTTAACGAGAAAATCCGCCTTCTAGGTTTGATTTTCCTTTTACTAATGAAAACTATCACAGTAATTTGTAGTAAACAACGAATCACTCTGTTTTTTATTTGGACGTGTAGGGTTTTTTTAGAAACGGGAAACATGCGTTTATTAAATTTGACTTAATCATAGGTTTATTATTTATGAGTGAAATTCATGAACATGTACTGGAGTAGGGAATCGTAACTGATAAAACATTTTTTTCCTTCTAATTTACTGTTTTTTCTGTTGGTTTTGTGAAATGTCAATTTTTTGGTAGTAATAAGTGAACTCTCGGTGCAATAAGAAATGAACTTCCACAATACAGAATGTTTTCTCATGTAAACCAAATCAAAAACACAATCAAGGAGAAAACTACTGTCAAATTATACACCCAAATCTCATTTTTTTATGTGGCAACATCTCATCTTAACATAGGGCCAAACAATTATAGAATGAACTTTTATATTGTTGTTGTTTGCCGAACTAATGTAGCATATAAACTAAGGAACTATCAAATACTTTTTACTCACTGAGGAATAGGCACAAAACATCCCATGGATCACAAATGATACCAATCTACAGTAACGGAACATGGTAATTCTTCCTCGATTTCCTGATTAGTTATAGAATCTTCAGAAGAGGAGCAGCTAATCTCATCGTGCACCAGAAACCTATAGCAACACTAGCAAGCGGTAGCACCTAGCAAGAACACACCACGCACACACACAACACTTTGAACCGTGCAAGATTAGAAAACTGAACTTCTATCATTTTAAATACAGCGAGCGTGTGAAAAACAGTACATTCATCCTTTCTAAATGTTTTGCAGGATTGTGTGCGGCCATTGATGACTAGAAACATGGGGGAAAGAAAAGGGCTTGGGGATGGTGATGTGTGTCTGCTAACATTGAGGAAGAGCGACACACTGTCTAGCCACAGAAGGCATAAATTAAAATAGCTTAACGAGCACAACGCTGTTGTTGTCGTAGCGACACTGCAGTGCGAAATATCATTGTTGCCAGCACCCTACCAGCTGAACTTTTCTCGAACATCAAGATGTAGTAGAAGAAGAAGGCCAACACTATCTAAAGACAACATTTTTTCTGAACTTCTTGTGCCAAAACAGTCTGAACTTTTCATCCCTTGTTCTTACTGAACTTCAACTCCACAATACACAGAACTTGGTTGGATTTAGCGAGTTGGTCGACAGGCGATGGATCGACGGGTCGGGGAAGCCCTTGTAGAAGGCAACTGCATTGCCGTGTGTCGGAACCGTCCTGGGGAATGACACTCTGCCTCGGGGTATTGGGGACGGCTACATCACAGGCATGCGGGAGCTCATCATCCGCCATCGGTTGCATGTCACTGCAGAGGTGAGGGAGGGAATCACCATGCGTCACTGGCAGCGTCGAGTGAGACGGCGAGGGGTGGCCAGGGCGGCGGCCATCGCCGCGCAATGTCGCCAGCATGAGGCACATGCTGCCTACGCCCAGTCGGGGGGGGGGGGGAGCACCGGTCGCCGGGGTGTGGATCGACTGGGTGCGCTGCGGTGCGTGGTGATGCGGGTGGGGGGCGTCGGCGCGAGGAGTGGCAGCGGTGGCGGCGCAATTTTCGGGAGTGTGGCGGAGGTTGCCGGGCGGTGGCTGTGGCGGGGGTCCCCAGGGAGGGTGCGCGGCGACGGGGGTCTTTGGGTAGGGGGCGCGACGGCGGAGCTCTCCGGGGAGGCCGCCGGGCGGCATGGTGGTTCTGGGAGGGCGCGGAAGCGGCGTGGGGATCGATGGAGGATGCTCGGCGGCGAGGGATCGGGGGATGTGGGCGGTTGCACGGGATCGGGGGATGTGGGCGGTTGTGGTGTGGAGTGCGTGAGATCGCGCACGGGACGGGGGTTGGGGGATGTATTTTTTCTTTTCTGTTTTCTGTTCGGGAACACCTCATCACGTCTATATAGGGCCCGTCGTGATCCAAATAGTTATTCTAATCCTGGGATTAGAATAGTGTTGTCCTATATATATAAATATAAACACTATTCTGATCACGGGATCAGAATAATATTCTGATCACAACCTGACCTGCCCCGCTAGTAGTACGTTGAATTTCCCTGTGAACTAGGTTCAACTTCCGCCAACATTGCCCAAATGGGGCTTGCGATATACCGTTGGAAAGCTATGGACACCAATATCATGACCCAACTTAAATTTTTGGCAAAATATAAGCGATTTAAGAGCAGTTTTGAAAACCGTTTTTTCTTCGCACAAAAAACGTGAATCATATTTTCAATCACATTTCTAAACCGTTTATCGGAATGAGGCATATAATATGGCGTTGGAAAGCTGCTGCAAAACCGCTCCTTCCACATGTTGAAAGTTTTCTCTAATTCCCTATGGTTAAAGAGTAATTTGAAAAAAACGTAAAATTTCATAAATCGAACAGCTGAGTTCGTATCTTCGATGTCATTTCTAAACGGCTAATCCAATGGAGGCATATGATATGGCGTTGGAAAGCTTATGAAAATGCGCTACTTTTTCATCTTGAAAGTTTTTTTTTCTAATTTTGAATGGTTTAAGAGTAATTTAGAAAACGGTCCAAGTCCTACCGAGTTCGTTTTTTCGATCTAATTTTTTAACCGTGCGTCCGAATGCAGCAAATGATATGGCATTGGAAAGCTTGAACTAATGCGAAACTTTTTGGTATGTATTGTTTCTCCCAATTCTTTACGGTTTTAAGTCAGTTTTGAAGATGGCGAAAAACGTATTTTCGCCGTAATTTCTACAAACTTTATCGGAATGGGGCAAATAATATACCACTGAAAAGCTACGGAAAATGCAAAACTATTTCATGTTGATGGTTTTCTCTAATTCCTAGCCATTTTCAAGTAATTTTGAAAATGGCGAGATCATGCGTTCTGCCTTTATCGCGAAACAAATTCTTCGAAAATGCACCGCGTGAAGAATCTAAACTTCTCGGCGTGTGTACCTGAACTTCACTCTATTTTTCATGTGATTTTTTTGCTCATAGGTCTCCATCCACTCACTGGAATTGAGCAAGTGATATACCAGTGGAAAGCTGCTGTAAGCACATAACTTTCCCGTGTTGATCGTTTTTTCATACTTGCGACAATTTAAAAAGTTTTTCATCTCAAATTCATTTACTACAGTAGTCGAACTTCCTGTTGTTTTCATGTTGAACTTCCGTGACGTATTTTCGTTTGTAATTTTCTCATCCATTCGTTAGTGTTACACAAATGATATTTCTTTTGTACAAACCTATCTCACAATATTTTTTCTAACTTTCTTCGACCGAGGACTTGAACTTACACAAATGATATTACTGCCGTTTTGAAGTAAATTAGAAAACGACGAGATAATGATTTCTGCCTTCATCGTGAATAGAAATGCACTGCGTGAAGTAGTTGAACTTCTCGGGCATGTCTGTTTGAACTTGACTCTATTTTTTGACGTGCTGTTTTTTGACGTACTGCTTTTTGCATTGCGTGAAGTAGTTGAACTTCTTGGGCATGTCTATTTGAAATTCACTTTGTTTCACTTTATTGTATTTTTCCTATATGAAATACACACCATGTAGTACGTGAACTTCCGGTTGTTATCACCTTGAACTTCTCTCTGGTTTGAGAGAATTATTTTAAAACACAAAAAACAACATATTTTTTAATTTATTTTGGACATCTAAATACACGGTGAACCTCTCTCACAAGAATTTTTGAACTTTCCATCGCCGAGCACTTGAACTTCTAGCAACCATTTTTACGTTTATGAGATTGTTTTCAAAAGTGCAAAAATGGCGTTGCGCTTTTTATTTTTTGAAAAGGTAAATCCTAGGTTTTAATAAACTCCGAACTTCTATGTTATTTCAATTTGAACTTCACCTTTTTATATTTTGAGTAAAGAATTGTATTCGATTTTTATACGAAAAAAATCAACCATGAAAATACAAGATGAACCTCTCTCGTAAGAATTTTTGAACTTCCCCGGACAGAGCACTTGAACTTATTTCAACAAACATTTTAAGCTTTTAATTTTCTATACTTTTATTCTCATTCGAAATGCATTCTTTGCAGTAGTTGAACTTCTCGTTGTTTTGACCTTGAACTTCGGTCACGTATTTTTGTTCAACCTCTCACAAGAATTTTTGAACTTTCTCGGGCCGAGCACTTGAACTTCTAGCGAAAAAACTTTTTAGCCTTTGCTTTTTTATTCTTTTTTTCATACCAAATGCACACTGTGTAGTACGTGAACTTCTGGCAGTTATCAACCTAAACTTTTCTCGGTTATGTGAGAATATCTGAGTTTTTTATTTGAGCTTCACTATGTATTTTTCAGAAATGTTAAAATTGTACTGTTTTTAGAAACTTCTTCGTTATTTGAAATTGAACTTATTGGTCTTATTCCATAACTACACACCACACAAACAATACACCTTTGAAAATCTATTGAAATTATCCAAATATTGCTTGTTAAAAATTTGAACTTCTTTTGTTCTAAATTTTTGAACTTCTTGGTTTTATTCTTTTAATAATAAGAAAAAATTGAATTTTTTATAGACACCGAACTTCACCATTTTTTAAATTTGAACTTCTTAGTTTTATTGGCTAGTAACTGGAAAACCCTTTTTTATAGACATTGAAACCACATTGTTATTTTAGTTTGATGTTCTAGTTTTTTTAGAAAGCTGAAAACCATTTTTTATTACTTATTTTTTGAAATGTTCCTCTTTTTAATTTGAACTTCTCTAAATTTATTTACAAAAGGGAAATCCTTTTTTTATAAAGAATTTTGATTTACTTTTTATATTTGAACTTCTAGACTTGTCTTTTAGGAGAAACTTTTGCATGTAAATAGTTTTTTCAAAATTCACACCCTTTCTCAAAATGCATAGCCATGTAGAGAGTTTGAATAGATCACTACTTTTTAGAACAAAAATATTGATTTTTTATAAACATAGAACTTCCCTTTTTTAAAACATCAAACTATTTTTGTTATTTTAATTTTAACTTCTTTGTTTTATTTATTTAAGAAATTGAAAAGGTCAATTTTTTTCCTATGTGTGAAGTTTTACTGATTTTATATTTGAACTTATGTGCTAATTTACATGACCTTTTTAGAAGTAAATTTTGTAGACTAACTTTCTTTCTCTTTTACATATTTGAAACTTGTATATTTTGTATATATGAACTTCTTTCCTTTTTATATAAAAAATAAAACACGCAGAGTAAAGACAGTAAAATTTGGAGATCATTGACCATAAGGATCAGTAGCAAAAAGACACTACACACCTACAAAATAAAATCTCCAGTGGCCTGGTCATACAGTAATTACATGCACTTAATCATGTTTTATACGCAAAACAAGCACTAACTTGGCTTCACTACAATTCTCCACCACAAAATTAGCATCTTCTCTCAGCTTATCCAACCAGTGCCGGTTTTTGCGTTCTCTTGTTTATGCTTTTCTCCAAACGCATATAGGAAGCTAAATGTTTGATTCAAGAAGGTATTGAGGCAGTATCATTACTGAAAATAAATTAGCTCTTTCCAAGATACAATAGCTGAACTTTCCAACACAACACCACACACGTACGCAGCCAAAACAGTGCTTGCACACACGAACACACTAAAAACAGAGCGCACCAGTGCATACTCGCACACATGACTAAGGCTGGTCGAGCTCGGGGTCCAGCGGTTCATGGGCAGAGGATGAACCAGAAGGGCGGCAGAGTTCGAGGGAGCTGGCGGCAGGGTGCAGGACGGCCAATCGACAAAGCAGTAGCTCGGTCTACGCGATCAAGAGGAGCAGCATTGGCAACAAATTGCTAGCTTGCGAGGCGACAGACTGCTCGTGACCAAGGTGACGGACTGCTCATGCAGAAGGAGCCGAGGTGTTTTGATTTCCTTGCACTGTAACAAACATCGTCAGCTCATACAACACAAAATTTCTCACCGCTGTTCCTTTATTTCTCATAGCCAGTGAGCACACCAACTGTGCAGTTGTTGACCGCGGGGAACATCCAGTGGAGGAAGGCGGAGCCACCGCTGGCTCTGTGGAAGAAGGCGGCCGCCGGCTCCGGGGAAGAAGGATGGAGGGGCGGCGGCTTGCGGGGTTGATGACCGCGCGCTGGATCAGGTGGATCCAGCAGGGACGCGTGTTGGCGTGGCCGACAACGGGGATGCAGGAGGAGGTCGCCGACGCGGTTGGGAGCTCGCGGCAGCGGCAGGTCTGCGGGATGAGCCCCGCGGTGGCGGTGGGGTCTACGGGAGGAGGCCAGCGGCGGCGACGGGGTCTGCGGGAGGAGGCCCGCGGCGGCGGCGGCTATGCCTCAGCCGGATCCGTTGGGGGCGGAGGTGCGGCGCGTCACCGGTTGGGGGCGGAGGTGCGGCGCGTCACCGGTTGGGGTCGGGCCTGCTGCGTGTCGGCGGCTGGGGCCGGGGCGTCCGTGGCGGCGATGGACAGGGGCGAGGCGGCGGTGGTGTCGCCGGGTGGTGGTGGGTGCCGTGCTTGGATAGGGGAGGGCAACAGCAGGGTGGAGGTAGGGAGGGCGGCGGAGGGATGGAGGGGAGACCGGCCGCGCGGTGGAGGGGAGGGAGTCGGGGTGGAAGGGGATGGATCAGGGGAAGGTTTTTTTCTCTATCTCCGCGGTTTCGGGTGTTTGGAAACGTCTTCGCCGCTCCTTATAAGGTGCGCCGTGACCCAAATAACTATTTTGATCCCAGGATCAGAATAGTGCTATCCTATATATATATCTGTATATATATGCGGTCAGCATATCACCAAGGAGATGAGGATAAAAGTATGCCTGTCGAAATATTTCCCCTGATAGTATATATGGCACACGGAGAAGCAATATGACCAAGCTCTTTCAGCAAAGGATCCAGACCAAGAAAACAGTAATGAAGGAGCAAGACCGACGACGCAGGTATGAAAATTGTTGCATGACCCACATAGTGCAGATACCCCAGACAGTCTGAGTCTGTATCAATCACCATGGATATTCACCTAAGGGCTCTACTCAATTTTGGCAAGGGCCCCATATCCAGACAACCCGCTTAGTTAACCGCATATGCTCAGATTTGTAAGTATCGCATATCTAAGTCTGCCCTGTCAGACCAAAGGTCAATTCAACGGTTTGACCGCAACAACTATGGTAAAGCATCACACAACCTACAATCCCCATGGATATGTCAACAGAATGAATAATTAGAAGGGTGGATAGCAATCTTCAAGCATGTGTCCTCACTTATGAGAATCATCAAAGGATATCCTTGTCAGGACCACCATTCTTCTGCCAGAACCACCGTCAGTCGGGTCTGCAGATACTATCATATAAGGCTGTACCCCTTTATGATGGCCACGACAGGTGACAACCAACTATTTGGTACAAATTTGATACTCAAGACAGTGGAGCCAGTCAATATGATTCAGAAACTCCGCGAGAAATCAGCATCCGTCAGAAAAATGGTTATGAACCACCTCACTGTTTGAACCTGGAGGACCCACAGCTAGTTGAGATATCCAATGGAAGGAGTAAAGAGATTGGGTGTCCACCAGAAAAATCTATTCACAACTCCATGAAAGGTTGACAGTGCTGGATGACACATCCATCGGAATTCACTCTCGGACTTGTGAAGACGGACATATATTCCAGTCATGGTAATCTCAGCTAAATCAGCAGATATGAAAATAATTGGAGCCAGTATAAGCATGAGCAGGTAAGGTAAGATCTTTTAGAATGTGGATACAGTGAAGCAAACCACCCCAGAGCCGGGAAGTCTCGCCATATGAAATTCAGGGGGGAACAAACAATGAAGGAAAAAGGATACCCGAGTTGGTAACGGTTTCCTTAAGTTGGTATATTCGTACTTGTTCCATGAGCAACCAAATCTCGCGGACAAGATTTCTTTAAGGGGGAAGGTTTGTCACACCCTGATTATTGGCCCTTTCTTTTTCTTTCGATTTTCTGAGGTTTTTGCTTGAGTTTTGTTTTTCCGTGGCTATGTGGTCTGGAAATTGAAGAAGATGATCTCTTCTTTCTTTCCATAGTGGCTTTTCATCCTCTTATCTATCCCTAGACCTTGCCATTTCAATCATGGACCAACCCCAATATTCTTTTCCTTGGGAATATTCCTTTTTCTATTAAAGGAATAACCCAATTTGCCCTAGGTTGTGAAGCAACCCATATTTCCATCACTCCCAAAATTCCCAAATAATTCTCATAATTTTTTTGGGTCATATCTTCATCAAATATGGCAACAATTTTCATTTTCCATGTTCCTCACCATGCTCAATTAATTCCTTTCCTATTTTGTCCTGAATGGCAGTTTGTGAAGCAAGTGCCATTTACCTTTGCCCAATTGACCCCAAACTTTTTGGAAACCTTTTTATGTCCAAATAATTGCCTCATGCCAAAATTCAACTTAATTTTCCTAGTAAATATTCTTGAGCAATTTTAAAAAATTCCTGTATGAGGGATTTTTTGTGAAGGAAGTACTAGCTAGGTAAATCCAATTGAGTTGAAATTTGTCATGGTCCTTCATATCATCAAATAAAAGCTCTCCACAAGATTTGAGATCATGCAATGCATCCATGTGAGCACAGATTCAAATATTTGTTTCTGTCCAAATTTTCAGTTAGTGAAGCAAGTATATTTTATACTGCTCCATTATGGCTGAAAATTTTCCTAGGCCTTATCCTACCAATTTAACCTCTCTCGACAAATTTTGGGACCAATCCATAAAGCCACTTTCCCTCGGGATTTTTACCAAGTCTTTGTCCAAAGAGGTGCTGTATGAAGGAAGTACCATTTTGGCTTGGCCAAATGGCATGAAATTTTTATAGCACTCTCATATGATCAAACCACCCTTCCACGTCCATTTTCAGCTTAATTCATCACTCCTAGTGAGTGCTTCTTCCTGTTTTGGATTCTGGACCAGATTAAGTAGTTGTAAAGCAACTATGTTAATTAATGGTCGAAAACCCTCCAAACTTCACAAGATTTTGCCCGAATGCGTTTTCAATTTTCTCATGCAGGGGCTTGTTTGCAGAAAACTTTTCACAAATAGGTCCATGGCAGGAAAATGATCACAACTACTTGCTCGTAACTCCGATTGAGGTGAATCCAGAGCCTACTTCTTCGTCTCGTCAAGCCCGATCTATTCATATCATTTTCACTATGTGTTTACATTTTGAAAATTACCATATTTCCCTTTCCCCAAATCACCCCCCTCCGAGGGAGAATCTTTTCCGGTGAATCTTTCTGCGGTTTCACCGGACCTCTTCCCGGAGCATCCTTCATCCCCAAGCAAGCCACAACCACCATTTGCATGATAGCCATGCAGTATCATTGGTTTCAACTTGAATCTTGAATAACTGTCTGTTTGTTTTGATACGGTTATCATTGTTTCGGTGATGCTTATAGATCTGTGTTCACTTTCATGCTATGCTCTTTTGCATCTTGTTATCTTGCACTTATTACTAGTATTATTGTTATATGTCATGCTTGGTAGTAGTACCTATTGGTGTTGGTCGTGCTCCTCGGTGCATGACTATCGTCTGCTACCGAGTACCGTTGATACGCAAGTGCCTTTGCATCTAGCTGTTTATATGCTTACCTGGTAATATTCTTGGTATGTTCTTGCTTAGTATTTATTGTTGATGGTAGTGGTCATGATATGCTTGTGATGTTCATGCTAGTCAGTATGCCATGCTCATTCAGATATATGATTTCTTGTTGTTGATATGCTTGATGATTATGTTGTACCCCCATGCTTATGTTGATATCATGCATGATAGTTACATTATGTTATATTGTATGCACTAGTGCGCGTCGGTCCTAAACAAACGGTTTTTAACCCCTTTCCGTGATGACATTTGGAACCGTCGCCAAGTGAGTGTGTGCGATATGGTGTCCTTCCCACACGACCCAGAAATCGTCGGGGATAGGCCCTCCTAGGACCCAGGCTGGGGCCGTGTGCGATCGAGCGAGGCATTGAAACCCAATCATTTCCGTAGGTATGTACATCCCACACGGTAATCCGAGAAAATCATTTTCGCAGGTATGTACATCCCACACGGTAATCCGAGAAAATCATTTCCGTAGGTATGTGCATCCCACATGGTGAATCCCAGAAAAACATTTCCGTTCGTATGTATATCACACACAGTCAATCCAAGGAATACGTTTCCGTTCTTATGTACATCCCACATAGTCAATCTAGGGAAAACGTTTCTGTTCGGACGTACATCCCACACAGTTTTATGTGTAGGCTCGTGTCTGAAAGGTGTAACTATCACACACAGTCTTCCTTGGTTAACTATTTGCTTTTATCAACTATATCACACACGATTTGATGAAGAAAAATGTGTGGCATTGGGCTATCCATCGCAAGCGCTTTTACTGCTAGAACCGTTTGCAAAGATCCATGACACATTGAGCAGGTTTATTAGTTTACAATTAATAATTCCAGTATTATGCAAATTCACATTTCATATCGAATAGCTGTTTGCCAATTTCATATCAGGCACATAAATATATTATAACATCACAGCACGGTAGCTACATGAAAACAACACAGTACAACATATAGCTAGTTCAGCTTCATAAGAACAATATATTCATTTCCCTAATCGAGATCATCTAGGCTCGTCTTATCCACCTCTACTTTTAGTTTAGTAAGAACCCGTTTTGCATGTGCCAAATGGGAAAGTGCCTCCTCCTTCACCAACACCATCTTAGCAAAGTCTGATTTAAAAAATCTGAGCTCATTCTCCACCTTCAACTTTTTTATCCCGCATCTTGAAATATGCTTCAATGTTGACAAGACTTTCTCTAAGCCTACGTGTGTTCTCTTCCTCATACATGCTCCAGAGCTTCGTTAGGCACATCTTCAAAGACTGTGGCCACTCTTGATCAACCCACTCCAAGTAAGAACACTTCTGTTCATCCTATAATATTTAAAACTAGACTAGTAACAATGGTAGGGGAAATGGGTTTATAGCAACATAGAAAATTATCAATGCTTATTTTGAAAAACTGAAGAAACATGTTAATTATGACATATCTTCTCAAAAAGATCAATGTGCAAATGAAATAATTGGTACTGAGAAAAAAACCAAATTCTGGAACATCAGATGTTATAATTAACTACAACGATCCTACAAGTTCTTACTCATGTACAATAAATAACAAACTGAACATTTTATGAGGAAGGTAAATATAACTGCAACAGCATAGCGACAGTGTTTGGATGACAGCAAATTGATACTAACATGTGTGTACATGCACAAATTTAGTAACATAGAACTAATAGCACTAAGGTCGTCCACTATGTATGCCAAAACTGGGGTAAAGACAACTGTTCCTACATCTCGCACCGGTGCCCTGCACTGGCGTGCCGATGCAGCGGAAAAAAATCAGGGACCCGGACTCCGGAGCACGTAGTTGCTCCGATGCCCAGTTCCTTTGTGCCATAAAGATTTAGTATTTTACTGCTTGGCTGCTCGAATGTGTGGACCAAAGTTGGCTGCACAAACTGCTGAAGTGGTGCCAAATAATTTTCTAATGGCACCGCTGATGAGATGGCAACAATTTAAGATCCTAGGTACAAATTGTGAAACTGTCTTAGGATGCGTTTGGTTGAAGGTGTGGTATGGATGGGTTGGGACCGTGACAGTGCCTGAATCATCTCTAACAAATAATTTGTAACAACGAAAAAGGGTCTAACCTTCTCTACACATGCCAGAAACTTCCTCCCACTGTCCACAGAATCAAACGCAACTAGCTTCACGCATGGAGATTGATGGTGACAACAAGCAGATAGATCTTCAGCCACCCCGCTCCATTCGTTGCCACTGATGGTCTTAGGGAGCTACAAGAGGAAGAAACGACTCAAATCGACCTCCGAGTAAAAATCCTTCATTCCAAGTCATAGCCCGAGAGAGAGAAGAGATTCATACCCGGGTGGTGAAGGAGTAGTCGCCGGAGGAGGAACCGCTGGAGATGTCTTTGAAGAAGACCATGGCGACCATGGCGGTAGGATGCGAGACGGCGAGAGCGAGGAAGCGGCTATAGCTTAGCAAGGAAGGAAGGAAGGAGGAAACAGGGGAAATGTGACTTGTGGTCGGGGAGAAAAGGGGGTGGGGAAGGGGGCGGGGGTAGATATTTTGGCGGTAGGCCAAAATTTTGGAAATGTGGTGGGAAACTTTGCGCTCGGTGCCGCCGGACCATTCACTTTGAACGATTGTGTGCATCGCAAACGATTCTTCTGCTTTACGTGCATGGGATGAGTTTGATAATTCAAATTTTGGTCCCAAGGCATGGGCACATTCACTTTGAACGCGCGTGGTGCCGCCGGACCATTCACTTTGAAGGATTGTGTGCATCGCAAACGATTCTTCTGCTTTACGCGCATGCGATCAGTTTGATAATTCAAATTTTGGTGGAAATTTCCCTGAATACATCATTGCATAATTTAACGTCGCTTGCTAATTTGGGCACACAAAAGAGTGTACAGCAGACATAGAACACTTACTGAATCGAGCAATTTTAGTAATTACACAGAGCCAGTTGACCTAAACATTGCTCTAACAAAATACCAGCATTAAAAACAAAGCCTAAGTACGCATAATTAAAAATCCGCCGCCACGCCGGCCTATGCATCACCGGTGTGAGATGAGACGTCGATGACTTGTACTGGCGATAGGCCGGCGTTGGTGGACTCCGCGCCCCCCTGCTGAAGTTAACCGCGTCCTCGTCCTCGGCGCCGCCCTCAAGGTTGTAGTACTCGTAGTAGTGGCTGCGCCAGAGCTCGCGTTGGTACTCCACTGCCGATTCCTCCACATACAGACTCTTCTCTACCTCGACCTCGGCCACGCGTAACTCCTCCTCCCGGCGCTCCTCGATCTCTGCCACCTCCTCCATCTCCAGCTCCCGATCGGCGACCTCATGAGGAAGCAGGTGCTCCATGGCCATCGCCGCCTTTTCAGACGTGGGTTGCATGCTGGAGTCCGAGGTGGCCTGGAATATCTTGGCGTGTGCATCCTCGATCTTACCGTGGATGGCCTCGACCCGGGCCAGGGCGACATCAGCGGCACGGACGGCAGCTCGAGCGGTCTCGGTGTTTGCAGCCGCCGTCGCAGCAGCAGCTGCAACCGTCTTGGCTGCTGCAGCTGCCCTGTCGGCTGCCGCAGATGTCCTCTCGACGGATGCGGCCACGCTCAATGCGGATGCGGTGGCACTCGCGGCGTACGCGGCTGTGCTCTTGGTGCAGGCGGTGGCGCTCAGGGGGGATGCGGCCATCGTACGGGCCTTCACGAAGCGTTTCCACGACGTCATCTTTGCAAGAAGGGGGTGCGGGAATGGGGATCAGGATTCGTGGATTCAGGGGTTGCCGACACTAGAGCAGACGAGCCGGTGAAGCTTAAGGAGGGAGACTTAAATAGACCCAGATATTTTCATTGCAAATGGTTCCTAGAAAACAAGTCTGTGTGATGTTGTAGATATTTTTTATTAGCTGTGAAAGACGAATTTGGAATAAAGTGCCAACGGATGGTGTTTTAAATGAAAGAGAAATTTTGTAGTACTAATACAACTGTCATGTCAAATTTTGGAAAATTTCAGGGGTCATTTGACCTTCTAAGACATTTAAGTGATTTTCTAGCCATTTAATGACCGTAATTGAAATTTGAACTACATGTACATGCAACAGCTAACCATAACAGTTTGAAAACTCATATTTTGTGTACTTGTGTGCGATTTAATTCCATGTGCAGTAAATTGGAAGGAATTTTCAAACATATTGGTCTAACGGCTATGACACAATTAAGCATGGAGTGACATGACATTTTAATTCCAAAAAAATCAGAAACACATGAAACCTTGGATGATGTAATGTCATGCCACCAAGATGATGAGGTAAAAAAATTGGCATGTTTGACCAAAGTTTGGACACATACCCCTCACAAACCGGAGCAACTCACTAGAAGGTTCGTGGTTCCGAGAGGGAACAATGCATGTTTGATGACAAACGGGAGATAGCTTCCTCTTACGGCCTTAAATTTTTTTTCTACGTCTAACGTGTACTACTACAACTGGAATGTGAAATTTTTGAAAATTCTAGGGGTCATTTGACCTTTTAAAGACATTTAAGTGATTTTCTAGCCATTTAATGACCGTAATTCAAATTTGAACTACATCTACATGCAATGCCTAACCAAAACGGTTTGAAAAATCATATTTGTGTACTTATGTGTGAGTTAATTCCACGTGCAGTAAAGTAGAAGGAATTTTCAAATATATTTGTATCACGACATGGACACATATGCATGAATACGTATGCATGGAGTGGCATGTCATTTTAATTCCAAAAAAAATCAGAAACACATGAAACCTTGGTTGATGTAATGTCATGCCACCAAGATGATGTGGTAAAGAAATTGGCATGTTTGATGAAAGTTTGGACACACACCCCTCACAAACCAGAGCAACTCGCTAGAAGGTTCGTGGTTCCGAGAGAGAACAATGCATGTTTGATGACGAACGGGAGATAGCTTCTCTTACGGCCTTCAAATTTTTTCAACGTCTAACGTGCACTACTACAACTATAATGTGAAATTTTGGAAAATTCTAGGGGTCATTTGACCTTTTAAAGACATTTAAGTGATTTTCTAACCATTTAATGACCGTAATTCAAATTTGAACTACATCTACATGCAACGCCTAACCAAAACGGTTTGAAAAATCATATATGTGTACTTGTGTGCAAGTTAATTCCATGTGTAGTAAATTAGAAAGAATTTTCAAACATATTGGTCTCACGACATGGACGCATGCATACGTATGCATGGAGTGACATGGCATTTTAATTCAAAAAAATAGAAAAATGATCAGAAACACATGAAACCTTGGTTGATGTAATGTCGTGCCACCAAGATGATGTGGTAAAGAAATTGGCATGTTTGACGAAAGTTTGGACACACACCGCTCACAAACCAGAGCAACCTGCTAGAAGGTTCGTCGTTCCGAGAGGGAACAATGCATGTTTGATGACGAACGGGAGATAGCTTCCTCTTACGGCCTTCAAATTTTTTCTACGTCTAACGTGCACTACTACAACTATAATGTGAAATTTTGGAAAATTCTAGGGGTCATTTGACCTTTTAAAGACATTTAAGTGATTTTCTAACCATTTAATGACCGTAATTCAAATTTGAACTACATCTACATGCAACGCCCAACCAAAACGGTTTGAAAAATCATATCTGTGTACTTGTGTGTGAGTTAATTCCATGTGCAGTAAATTAGAAACAATTTTCAAACATATTGGTCTCACGACATGGGCACATGCATACGTATGCATGGAGTGACATTGCATTTTAATTCAAAAAATAGAAAAATGATCAGAAACACATGAAACCTTGGTTGATGTAATGTCATGCCACTAAGATGATGTGGTAAAGAAATTGGCATGTTTGACGAACGTTTGGACAGACGCCCCTCACAAATTGGAGCAACTCACTAGAAGGTTCGTGGTTCCGAGAGGGAACAATGCATGTTTGATGACGAACGGGAGATAGCTTCCTCTTGCGGCCTTCAAATTTTTTCCTACGTTTAACGTGCAACTGTCATGTGAAAATTTGGTAATTTGACCTTCTAAAGACATTTAAGTGATTTTCTACCCATTTAATGACCATAATTCAAATTTGAACTACATCTACATGCAATGCCTAACCAAAACGGTTTGAAAAATCATATTTTTTGTGTACTTGTGTGCGAATTAATTCCATGTGTAGTAAATTATAAGGAAATTTCAAACATATTGGTGTCAAGGCATGGGCACATGCATGGAGTGCATGCCATGGCATTTTAATTCCAGAAAATAAAAAAATGATCAGAAAAACATGAAACCTAGGTTGATTTAATGTCATGCCACCAAGATGATGTGGTAAAAAATTTGGCCTGTTTGATGAAAGTTTGCACACACACCCCTCACAAACCAGAGCAACTCACTAGAATGTTTGTGGTTCCGAGAGGGAACAATGCATGTTTGCTGATGGATGGGAGATAGCTTCCTCTTACGGCCTTCAAATTTTTTCCTATGTTTAACATGCACTAATACAACTGTCGTGTGAAAATTTGGAAATTTTTAGGGGTCATTTGACCTTTTAAAGACATTTAAGTGATTTTCTAACCATTTAATGACCGTAATTCAAATTTAAACTACATCTTGCAACGCCTAACCAAAACGGTTTGAAAAATCATATTTTTGTGTACTTGTGTGTGAGTTAAAAATCATCAGACGATGTAAATATCTGGTGTTCAAAAAAGAAAATGTAAAGATTTGGCAACACAACCGGCCCCCACACAATTGGCACTCTATCTCGCGGCTCGAGGTTTGGTAGGTGATTGGCGGGGATCATTAATCAGACACGGTTCTGTATTGCAAACCGTCAGCTATTATGTTCACACACGGATTTGCTGTGGGAATTGTGTGTAATTCAAACTATAGTACTCGTAAGTTCCGGCGACCGGCGTGTGTACTGTCCTCGTCGATCTAGATTCTGACCGCCAATAAATACTACCTTGCTCACGTCGTCCCGCCTGCATTGTCATCTACATCCTCCCCTCGCCCGCCCTCTCTCTCTAAAATCTCTACCATGGCACCGCCAGTTTGCCCACGCGCCAACGAAGAGTCGCCGCCCCCGGAGGACGCTCATTCGATTAGCAGCGAGGAGGACCCCTACGCGCCGCCTGACAAGGTTGCGCCGGACCCCCCAACTTTGGATTGGTTTTGGGGCCAATACAATCTTTGTCTGTGGAAGTCGTTGCCGCCGGCTGAGAAAGCCAGGAAAGTGGCATTCAAGAAGGAGATGGCGGAGGAGGATGCCAGGTACCAGGCGGCCTGTGAAGCCCATGATGCTGCCGGGAAAAAAGAGGCGGCAGAGCTTTGGGGGCGGGCGCGTCGTCCTGCCGAGGAGGTGTACAGAGACGGGTACTTCGCGAGGAAGGTCATAGGCGCTGGGCGCCTCGTCGCCGCATGGAGGTGGGCCAATAAGCTCTAGCTTGCCACCGATGAGGAGCTCCGGTAGGCGCCCAACAAAATGGCAAGATCGGCCGCGCGCATCCGCCAGCAAGAGGTAGATCGGTATGTCAAGCGCTGCGAGGCGAAGGAGTCGGAGTACTGCCTCCGCATTGGGAAGACGCCACGCACCAGGGAGCTGCTGGCGAGGGGTTGCCGGAATACTGGCCCCAGGAGGGATTATTAGTTTTAGTATTGATCGTTTTCAATTTTATGCATTGTACCTAGTAGTTAAGTATCATCACGTATATGTGATGATATTATATATATATACATATTCTGTGATGATCTAATGAACAATATATATATATATATATATTATGAATTCCATTTTCTATCTATTTTTGTATACCAATTTGAATCTAGCTGTTATCATCCACATATACAAAATGGAAAGTGTATATACACACATTGAAACAGAACATATAAGAATTGAAAATAGGGTACACACATTGAAACAGAGCAATAAACAGAGCAATACTATGATTGTTGTGAATACATAGCTATCCACATCGAAACAACTTTTCAAAATAAAACGTGTCCATGAGACCATGACCAGCAGCCCTTGCCTAGGGTAGCTCTTGGCTCTGCCTGAACTCGTGCAGGCTTTCGTCCAAGCAGTCGACACGCTCGTGGTACATCTGGAGCGCGATCTCGAGCTCCAAGTTGGTTATTTAATCGGAGATCACCAACTCGAGGATGCGACGACCATGTTCCTCTACTGCGCCCAGGTGGATAGCTGGGCCAAGGAGGCGGTCGAGCCTACAGATCAGCGCATTGGCGTCCAGTGGGCTGCAGACAAGGCGAACGGCGGCACCTGTCAGTGTCAAAACCGGCGGATCTCGGGTAGGGGGTCCTGACCTGCGCGTCTAAGGTCGATGGTAACAAGAGACATGGGACACAATGTTTACCCAGGTTCGGGCCCTCTCTATGGAGGTAATACCCTACTTCCTGCTTGATTGATCTTGATGAATATGAGTGTTACAAGAGTTGATCTACCACGAGATCGTAATGGCTAAACCCTAGAAGTCTGGCCTGTATGACTATGATTATGATTAATCTCTCTACAGACCTAGCCCTCCGGTTTATATAGGCATCGGAGGGATCTAGGGTTACACAAAGTCAATTACAGAAAAGGAAATCTTCATATTCGGTCGCCAAGCTTGCCTTCCACGCCAAGGAGGGTCCCATCCGGACACGGGTAGATTCTTCAATCTTCGTACCTTCACAGCCCAACAGTCCAGCCCATGGATAATAGGCCGGACGCCCGAGGACCCCTTAGTCCAGGACTCCCTCAGTAGCCCCCAAACCAGACTTCAATGACGAGGTATCCGGCGCGCAGATTGTCTTCGGCATTGCAAGGAGGGTTCTTCCTTCGATGACTTCAGAGTGATGTACTCGGCCTCCCATTTAATGTCGCACCCCTCGGCTTCTGTGTATCAACAGCTTTAGTTCCCACGTGTTGAGAGAAGGCGAGAGGTCAGGGTGTTTTTACACATAACACCCCGTCTATGTAAGGAGAAGCATCTATTTAAAGAGATTGGATCTCAGATCCATTCAGCACCATACGGAAAAATCCTTTGAGCGCACCAGGAAAGTCCATTCCAACATGGCTGACGCTCCAGGCTCTTCATCCCGCCCCTGCGTCCCTGAAAAAGTTGAATGGAAGAGGTGTTTCGTATCCCACATTCAGCTATTGAAGTTGCAAACACAGGGATTCCTTCCCCCCGCAGATCTAGTCCCTGTCCAAGCAGGATTGACCTCCTTCAATGGCGGGGCTCAGGTTGAAAATTTCCCCAATCCATCCAGGGGGGAACGAGTATGCTTCGTCCCTTATCTACTAAGAGGCGTCAGATTTCCAATTCATCCATTCCTCCGAGGGCTTCTGGAGTATTATGGCCTCCAACTGCACAACTTTACTCCATCCTCCCTCATGCATATCGCGGGTTACGTCACTCTTTGTGAGCTATTCCTAGGTTGTGAGGCCCATTTCGAATTGTGGAGAAAACTATTCTGTCTTGTCCCGCGCAACCGCGAGGGGTCAATATTTGAAGTGGGCGGAGCAGAAATATGGCACATCGCCGAGACCGGATACCTGTCCGGCACACCAAAGAAGGCATCCGAAGAGTGGACCTCCGAATGGTTCTATATTGAAGACATCGCACTTCCAGACCCAGTTCAGAGGGGCTTCCTGAATTCACAAGTGCTCCTTTGGAGAAACGCCACAACTGGTGCCCTCGGAGCCTCGAGGAGGAAGATAGTGCGGAAGTTCGTCAACTCATGAGCAAGATAAGGACACTCGCTCAGTCCAGGTTATCCATAGTTGAGGTAATGGTGACTTCAATAGTACGGGGGGTTCAGCCGCTCCAGTACAGAGGTCTCCCCATGTGGCACTACAACGGGGAAGATGACGCCTCCCGCTGTGCCCGAAAGGGTCCGGATACCCCCGTCGCTCTGGCCAAAATATTGGTCGAACTGTTCAAAGGGGAGGAAGAGGAATTTCTACGTATCAAGCGCAGAGATGGATTTTCCATGTACAGTCCACCTAGATGGGTAATTCCCAATTCCTCTGCTCTACTCACTCCACTCCCCGAGCTACTTTCAATGAGTATTAACCCGTCCATTTATAACGGCACTGGCAAAAGATTTCGGAAGGGCTTCACAGGCCCGCCCCACAGCCCGAGGGACACAATCAGGACCTTGATCCCGGATTCGAGGAGGATCTGGATATATTCATGGTGCTCGAGGAGGGGGTGTTTTACCAGGAGAGCTATGACGGCACAGAGGTGGCTATCACCGCCGATTATCCCGACCTTTGATGTCTACTACACAACCTTCTTCTTGTAGACGTTGTTGGGCCTCCAAGTGCAAAGGTTTGTAGGACAGTAGCACATTTCCCTCAAGTGGATGACCTAAGGTTTATCAATCCGTGGGAGGCGTAGGATGAAGATGGTCTCTCTCAAACAACACTGTAACCAAATAACAAAGAGTCTCTTGTGTCCCCAACACACCCAATACAATGGTAAATTGTATAGGTGCACTAGTTCGGCAAAGAGATGGTGATACAAGTGCAATATGGATGGTATATACAGGTTTTTGTAATCTCAAAATATAAAAACAGCAAGGTAACAAGTGGTAAAAGTGAGTGTAAATGATACTGCAATGCTAGGAAACAAGGCCTAGGGTTCATACTTTCACTAGTGCAAGTTCTCTCAACAATAATAACATAATTGGACCATATAACTATCCCTCAACATGCAACAAAGATTCACTCCAAAGTCACTAATAGAGGAGAACAAACAAAGAGATTATGGTAGGGTACGAAACCACCTCAAAGTTATCCTTTCTGATCGATCTATTCAAGAGTCCGTAGTAAAATAACACAAAGCTATTCTTTCCGTTCAATCTATCATAGAGTTCGTACTAGAATAACACCTTAAGACACAAATCAACCAAAACCCTAATGTCACCTAGATACTCCAATGTCACCTCAAGTATCCGTGGGTATGATTATACGATATGCATCACACAATCTCAGATTCATCTATTCAACCAACACAAAGAACTTTAAAGAGTGCCCTAAAGTTTCTACCGGAGAGTCAAGACGAAAACGTGTGCCAACCCCTATCCATAAGTTCACGAGGTCATGGAACTCACTAGTTGATCACCAAAACATACATCAAGTGGATCACGTGATATCCCATTGTCACCACAGATAAGCACATGCAAGACATACATCAAGTGTTCTCAAATCCTTAAAGACTCAATCCGATAAGATAACTTCAAAGGGAAAACTCAATTCATCACAAGAGAGTAGAGTGGGGGAAACATCATAAGATCCAACTATAATAGCAAAGCTCACGATACATCAAGATCATTCGGAATGAAGAACACGAGAGAGAGAGAGATCCAACACATAGCTACTGGTACATACCCTCAGCCCCGAGGGTGAACTACTCCCTCATTGTCATGGAGAGCGTCGGGATGATGAAGATGACCACCGGAGAGGGATCCCCCCTCCGGCAGGGTGCCGGAACGGGTCTAGATTGGTTTTTGGTGGCTATAGAGGCTTGCGGCGGCGGAACTCCTGATCTAGGTTATTTTCTGGAGGTTTCTGTATTTATAGGAATTTTTGGCGTCGGTCTCACGTCAAGAAGGCGCCCAAGTCGTCCACGAGGTAGGCCTACGTGCCGGGGGGGGCACCCTCGTGGACGGCCCGAGACTCTTCTGGCCCAACTCTTTTACTCCGGGGTCTTCGTTTGGTCCATAAAAAATCGTCAAAAATTGGCACGTCAATTGGACTCTATTTGGTATTCCTTTTCTGTAAAACTCAAAAACAAGGAAAAACATAAATTGGCATTGGGCTCTAGGTTAATAGTTTAGTCCCGAAAATCGTATAAAATAGCATATAAATGCATATAAAACATCCAAGGTTGATAATATAATAGCATGGAACAATCAAAAATTATAGATATGTTGGAGACGTATCAAGCATCCCCAAGCTTAATTCCTGCTCGTCCTCGAGTAGGGAACTGATAAAAACAGAATTTTTGATTTGGAATGCTACCTAACATATTTATCCATGTAATTCTCTTTATTGTGGCATGAATATTCGGATCCATAAGATTCAAGACAGAAGTTTAACATTGACATAAAAATAATAATACTTCAAGCATACTAACAAAGTAATCATGTCTTCTCAAAATAGCATGGCCAAAGAAAGCTATCCCTACAAAATCATATAGTCTGGCTATGCTCTATCTTCGTCACACAAAATATTTAAATCATGCACAACCCCGATGAAAAGCCAAGCAATTGTTTCATACTTTTGATATTCTCAAACTTTTTCAATCTTCACGCAATACATGAGCGTGAGCCACGGACATAGCACTATAGGTGGAATAGAATGGTGGTTGTGGAGAAGACAATCTCACATCAACTAGGCGTATCAACAGGCTATGGAGATGCCCATCAATAGATATCAATGTGAGTGAGTAGGGATTGCCATGCAACGGATGCACTAGAGCTATAAGTGTATGAAAGCTCAAAAGAAACTAAGTGGGTGTGCATCCAACTTGCTTGCTCATGAAGACCTAGGGCATTTTGAGGAAGCCCATCATTGGAATATACAAGCCAAGTTCTATAATGTAAAATTCCCACTAGTATATGAAAGTGACAACATATGAGACTCTCTATCATGAAGATCATGGTGCTACTTTGAAGCACAAGTGTGGTAAAAGGATAGTAACATTGTCCGTTCTCTCTTTTTCTCTATTTTTTTGGTTTCTTGGGCCTTTTTTCTCTTTTTTTCGTCCGGAGTCTCATCCCGACTTGTGGGGGAATCATAGTCTCCATCACCCTTTCCTCACACGGGACAATGCTCTAATAATGATGACCATCACACTTTTATTTTCTTACAACTCAAGAATTACAACTCGATACTTAGAACAAAATATGACTCTATATGAATGCCTCCGGCGGTGTACCGGGATATGCAATGACTCATGAGTGACATGTATGAAAGAATTATGAACGATGTCTTTGCCACAAATACGATGTGAACTACATGATCATGCAAAGCAATATGACAATGATGAAGCATGTCATAATAAATGGAACGGTGAAAAGTTGCATGGCAATATATCTCAGAATGGCTATGGAAATGCCATAATAGGTAGGTATGGTGGCTGTTTTGAGGAAGGTAATGGTGGGTGATATGGTACCGGCGAAAGTTGCGCGGCACTAGAGAGGCTAGCAATGGTGGAAGGGTGAGAGTGCATATAATCCATTGACTCAACATTAGTCATAAAGAACTCACATACTTATTGCAAAAATCTATTAGTTATTAAAACGAAGTACTACGCTCATGCTCCTAGGGGGATATATTGGTAGGAAAATACCATCGCTCATCCCTGACCGCCACTCATAAGGAAGACAATCAAAAAATAAATCATGCTCCGGCTTCATCACATAACAGTTCACCATACGTGCATGCTACGGGAATCACAAACTTTAACACAAGTATCTCTCAAATTCACAACTACTCACTAGCATGACTCTAATATTACCATCTTCATATATCAAAACAATCATCAAGTATCAAACTTCTCATAGTATTCAATGCACTCTATATGAAAGTTTTTATTATACCCATCTTGGATGCCTATCATATTAGGACTAAATTCATAACCAAAGCAAATTACAATGCTATTCTAAAAGACTCTCAAAATAATATAAGTGAAGCATGATAGTTCATCTATTTCTTCAAAATAAAACCACCGCTGTGCTCTTAAAAGATATAAGTGAAGCACTAGAGAAAATGACAAACTACTCCGAAAGATATAAGTGAGGATCAATGAGTAGTCGAATACTTATGCAATTATGTGAAGACTCCATAACATTTAATAATTTCAGATCTTGGTATTTTATTCAAACAGCAAGCAAAACAAAACAAAATAAAATGACGCTTCAAGCAAAACACATATCATGTGGTGAATAAAAATATAGCTCCAAGTAAAGTTACCGATGAATGAAGACGAAAGAGGGGATGCCATCCGGGGCATCCCCAAGCTTAGGATCTTGGTTGTACTTGAATACTACCTTGGGGTGCCTTGGACATCCCCAAGCTTAGGCTCTTGCCACTCCTTATTCCATAGTCCATTGAATCTTTACCCAAAACTTGAAAACTTCACAACACAAAACTTAACAAAAAACTCGTAAGCTCCGTTAGTATAAGAAAATAAATCACCACTTAGGTACTGTTTTGAACTCATTATAAATTCATATTGGTGTAATATCTATTGTATTACAACTTATCTATGGTTCATACCCTCCGATACTACTCATAGATTCATCAAAATAAGCAAACAACACATAGAAACAGAATCTGTAAAAAACAGAACAGTCTGTAGTAATCTGGATCAAACGTATACTTCTGGAACCCAAAAATTATAAAATAAATTTCTGGACGTGAGGAATTTGTCTATTAATCATCTAAAAAAAGAATCAACTAAATAGCACTCTCCAGTAAAACATAGCAGAAAATCTCGTGAGCGCTAAAGTTTCTATTTTTTACAGCAAGATCGCAAAGACTTTCCCCAAGTCTTCCCAAAGGTTCTACTTGGCACAACACTAATTAAGACATAAAAACTCAATCATAACAGAGGCTAGATAATTTTTTTATTACTAAACAGGATCAAAAATAAAATAACAAAAATAAAATTGGGTTGCATCCCAACAAGCGCTATTGTTTAACGCCCCTAGCTAGGCATGATGATTTCAATGATGCTCACATAAAAGATAAGAATTTAAACATAAAGAGAGCATCATCAAGAATATGACTAGCACATTTAAGTCTAACCCACTTCCTATGCATAGGGATTTTGTGAGCAAACAACTTGTGGGAACAAGAATCAACTTGCATAGGAGGGTAAAACAAGCATAACTTTGAAACTTTAAGCACATAGAGAGGAAACTTGATATTATTGCAATTCCTATAAGCATATGTTCCTCCCTCACAATAATTTTCAGTAGCATTATGAATAAATTCAACAATATAACCATCACATAAAGCATCCTTTTCATGATCTACAAGCATAGAAAATTTACTACTCTCCACATATGCAAGATTCTTCTCATTCGGAATAGTGGGAGTATCATAAGAAACTCGAATACTATAAATTGTTTCCACATTAAAAGAGTAATGTTCAGAAAAAGGGTAATCATAATCATGATAAGTTTTAATATAACCATCACTACTTTTTATAGCATACGTGTCATCACAATAATCATCATAAGTAGCAACTTTGTTCTCATCATAATCAATTGAAACCTCTTCCAAGATAGAGGAATCATTACTAAATAAAGTCATGACCTCTCCAAATCCACTTTCATCAATATAATCATCATAAGTAGGAGGCATGCTATCATCATAATAAATTTTCATATCAAAACTTGGGAGACTAAAAATATCATCTTCATTAAACATAGCATCCCCAAGTTTGGGACAAAAATAATAGCAGCAAATATATTCTCAAACTTGTCATTCTCATCAAACATAGCATCCCCAAGCTTGGGCCTTTTCATATCATAAGCATAATCACTCTCATCATTAATAGTATGGATAGCACCAATAGTATAGCAATTATCATCATCACAATGAGTAATAGGAGCAACATCATTTGGGAGGGATATCTTTTCACCTTTGCTCCTCCATCTTTTGTTTTTCTTCTTCACATCATGTGTGGGTTTAATCCTCTTTTCGGAGCTCCTTATTAATGAGATTGGTTGAATAGGAGGCTCCTCCTCGTTACCTGATTCATCATAATAAATAATAGGAGAATATTGGGAAGTCTCTTCCCTTTAATTAGTATTATCTTCATCTTCTATTTGTTTTCTTGTATTTATGTAATTGGCAATATAAGGATTTTCAATGCAATTCACCGCACAATACATAAAAATTTCTTCTAGATCAAAATCAAGAAATCTATCAAGATTACATATTGGAATACCGTAAGTTATATGTTTCATTTCTTCATACCCCCAAAGAATACTAAGCTCTTTATGATGCTCAAGGGTAATCAAGTTATCACAATTTTTGGACACGATTTGATCATCAAACAAATAGCATTGGAGCTTTAAATGACCATGTTCATTGCAAAGTTCACAAGGATGGCGATAAATATTGAATATTTCAGCACAATCATCTAGCCGTTCTTGCAACCATTTAGTTTCCAAGTACTTATGCCTCTTGCAAAATCTATCTTCCCTATTTGGTGTGTGCTTGCAAAATCTATGCACTCCACAAAAGTTAACATGCTTATAAGAGAAATTTTCATCATGACTAGTGCAATCATCATTAGTACTATGGATATTCAAAGAGTTCATACTAATAACATTTCAATCATGCTCATCATTCAAAGATTTAGTGCCAAACATTCTAATGCATTCTTCTTCTAACACTTTGGCACAATTATCGGAAACCTTATTTTATTGAAAGATATTAAAAAGATGAAGCATATGAGGTACCCTTAGTTCCATTTTTTTGTAGTTTTCTTTTATAAACTAAACTAGTGATAAAACAAGAAACAAAAAGATTCGATTGCAAGATCTAAAGATATACCTTCAAGCGCTATCCTCCCCGGCAACGGCGCCAGAAAAGAGCTTGATGTATACTACACAACCTTCTTCTTGTAGACGTTGTTGGGCCTCCAAGTGCAGAGGTTTGTAGGACAGTAGCAAATTTCCCTCAACTGGATGACCTAAGGTTTATCAATCCGTGGGAGGCGTAGGATGAAGATGGTCTCTCTGAAACAACCCTGCAACCAAATAACAAAGAGTATCTTGTGTCCCCAACACACCCAATACAATGGTAAATTGTATAGGTGCACTAGTTTGGCAAAGAGATGGTGATACAAGTGCAATATGGATGGTAGATATAGGTTTTTGTAATCTGAAAATATAAAAACAGCAAGGTAACAAGTGGTAAAAGTGAGCATAAATGGTATTGCAATGCTAGGAAACAAGGCCTAGGGTTCATACTTTAACTAGTGCAAGTTCTCTCAACAATAATAAAATAATTGGATAATATAAATATCCCTCAACATGCAACAAAGAGTCACTCCAAAGTCACTAATAGAGGAGAACAAACAAAGAGATTATGGTAGGGTACGAAACCACCTCAAAGTTATCCTTTCTGATCGATCTATTCAAGAGTCCGTAGTAAAATAACACAAAGCTATTCTTTCCGTTCAATCTATCATAGAGTTCGTACTAGAACAACACCTTAAGACACAAATCAACCAAAACCCTAATGTCACCTAGATACTCCAATGTCACCTCAAGTATCCGTGGGTATGATTATACGATATGCATCACACAATCTCAGATTCATCTATTCAACCAACACAAAGAACTTTAAAGAGTGCCCTAAAGTTTCTACCGGAGAGTCAAGACGAAAACGTGTGCCAACCCCTATCCATAAGTTCACGAGGTCACGGAACTCGCTAGTTGATCACCAAAACATACATCAAGTGGATCACGTGATATCCCATTGTCACCACAGATAAGCACATGCAAGACATACATCAAGTGTTCTCAAATCCTTAAAGACTCAATCTGATAAGATAACTTCAAAGGGAAAACTCAATTAATCACAAGAGAATAGAGGGGGAGAAACATCATAAGATCCAACTATAATAGCAAAGCTCGCGATAAATCAAGATCGTTCTGAATCAAGAACACGAGAGAGAGAGATCCAACACATAGCTACTGGTACATACCCTCAGCCCCGAGGGTGAACTACTCCCTCCTCGTCATGCAGAGCGCTGGGATGATGAAGATGACCACCAGAGAGGTATCCCCCCTCCAGCAGGGTGCCGAAACGGGTCTAGATTGGTTTTTGGTGGCTACAGAGGCTTGCGGCGGTGGAACTCCCGATCTAGGTTATTTTCTGGAGGTTTCTGTATTTATAGGAATTTTTGGCGTCGGTCTCACGTCAAGAAGATGCCCGAGTCGTCCACGAGGTAGGCCCGTGCGCGGGGGGGGCACCCATGTGGATGGCCCGGGACTCTTCTAGCCCAACTCTTTTACTCCGGGGTCTTCTTTTGGTCCATAAAAATCGTCAAAAATTGGCACATCAATTGGACTCAGTTTGGTATTCCTTTTCTGTAAAACTCAAAAACAAGGAAAAACAGAAACTGGCACTGGGCGCTAGGTTAATAGGTTTGTCCCAAAAATAATATAAAATAGCATATAAATGCATATAAAACATCCAAGTTGATAATATAATAGCATGGAACAATAAAAAATTATAGATACGTTGGAGACGTATCAGCCTTCTCCCTGCTTCACACGTAAGTAATCAGGAGACATCTTATCCGAAAGAGTTCTCTCATTCAGCCTCACCCACCGCACTGTCCTGTGCTCAAAAGGGGAGGCATTCGGCGTGCCATGCTGCCCTAGGGGCATCTCCGAAGAGAGCGCCCCCCACGCCGGGCAAGCCTTCAAAGAGGAAGGCAAACGAAGATACGACTGAGCCTTCATCAAAGAGGTATGGATTTGCGAATATGCATCTTGGCAGTCACGTCCAACTGTGACCTTTCTGTTTGTCCTGTATCAGGAAAAGAGTGTGCCGGACTATGTCCGGGGGTCCGGTTGGTCGTACTTCCCACAGCCAGGATCCAGATCCTGCCGTTAAGACGAGGGCTGATACGGGGGTAATGTCGGATTGTTTTCGAGCCGAGGATTCGGATGATGTATCCGTCACCAACTCAGAGGTGGAGAGCGCCATGAATCATCGGCGCCGAAGGGCCATTTTACAAGACCCCGACTTTTCATAAGAGGCGTTTAACGCCTTTAGCTTGGCTGGTGCATACATCCGGGCTGCTCGAGATGGGCTTAACGGAGCCACAAAGCAGCATTTAAAAGATGTGCGGTAAGTTTACTTGGTCCGAATACGATAACCATGTGCCAGTAGCCCCGAGACTTGAAGCAGTTGGTACAACTGATTTAAGTATCGTTGTATAACCAGGTTCTTACGGAGAAGAACGACCTGCTAGCCAAAGAGCTAGAAAGGTGTCAGACACAACAAACTGCTGCCAGTACCGAACTGGAGAAATCCAAGAAGGCGTCTCCTGGTAATGTTCCTCTCCATCGAGAAAACATAATGGTATACCAAGAATACTAACACGGTTGCTCACCCCTTGTCGGTGTCAAAACATAATGGTACATGAAGCTTAAGATGCCCGGGCCCAAAGGCATAATCACTCTCGCGAATGATCCGGACATAGCACTCCACGCCAAAAATAAAACCGCATCCCTGTCCCTTGATGCATTATCTGAAGCCCTCACGGCCGAAGAATTAACCGCACTGCGCTCCACAGTGGACAGGGACAATGTGATCTTAGACAAACGCCCCAAATCCACCTCCTTCAAGCCAGCCGAAGAAATAGTCAAATTCCAGGTCCATCCAACGGACCCCAAAAAGACAACATCTATTGGGGCACAACTAGACCCAACGGTCGACACTGCACTAAGGGATTTTCTTTGCGAAAACAGGGATATATTCGCCTGACACCCTTCTGACATGCTAGGAATCCCGCGCAAACTGGCCGAACATAGCCTCAACATATTAAAGGGATACGAACCGGTCAAGCAAACACTGCGGCGCTTTTCCGAACCCAAACGTCAAGCCATGGGAGAGGAGCTAGCCAAGCTAATCGAGGCCGGATTCATTAGAGAAATAAAACATCCAGATTGGCTGGCAAACCTGGTGATGGTACCAAAGAAGGATAAATCCTGGCGCCTGTGCGTCGATTTTGAAGACCTCAATAAGGCTTGCCCTAAGGACTCTTCCCCTCTCCCGCATTGATCAATTCATTGATACTACCGTAGGACACGACTCACTGTGTTTCCTCGATGCATATTCCGGATACCATCAAATCAAAGTGAAGGAGTCCGACCAAGCTGCAACAGCATTCATCACCCCATATGGGCCATTCTGCTTCAACACCATGCCCTTCGGGCTCAAGAACGCCGGCGCCACCTACCAACGCATGATCCAAACATGCCTAGAGAAACAGATCGGAAAGATAGTTGAAGTCTATGTGGACGATGTTGTAATCAAGACAAGGCACATCGAAACACTAATAGACGACCTAAGCCTCACATTTGACAACCTCTGCACATATGACATTAAGCTCAATCCGGAAAAGTGTGTTTTTGGCGTCCCTACAGGAAAGCTGCTGGGCTTCATCGTCTCCAATAGAGGAATTGGAGCAAATCCAGCCAAAATCCGAGCTCTATCACAGTTGGCTATGCCAACAGACCTTAAACAAGTCCAAAAACTCACGGGTTGCGTGGCAGCTTTGAGCCACTTTATCTCCAGATTGGGAGAAAAGGCACTGCCACTCTATCGCCTTCTGCGGAGAACCGATCACTTCGAGTGGACGGACGCGGCAACAGCCGGACTAGAAGAAATAAAAACACTCCTAGCGAGCAACCCAATCCTGGTCGCGCCAAATGTCGGCGAACCCATGTTGTTATACATATCGACAACACATCAAGTGGTGAGTGCCATGCTCGTCGTTGAACGAGAACAGGACAGACACAAATTCCCGCTTCAGAAGCCAGTATACTACGTATCCACTGTCCTTACACCATGCAAATCCCGGTACCCCCATTATCAAAAGATAGCATACGCGGTCTTCATGGCATCCCGATAGCTACGACACTACTTCCAGGAGTGTTCTATGATGGTGGCTTCCGAAGTACCACTCAACGACAAAATAAACAACCGCGATGCCATGGGACGGATTGCCAAATGGGCCATTGGGCTCCTTCCATTTGATATTACATACAAACCACATCAAGCTATTAAATTCCAAGTACTGGTGGACTTCGTCGCCGAATGGACAAAGGCTGAACTCCCTAAAGAGTACGACACATACTCCAATTGGGTTATGTATTTCGATGGCTCAAAAATACTGGCAGGGCTAGGAGCGGGCATCGTTTTAACGCCCCCACTAGAGACGACGTTCAGTACGTACTCCAAATACTATACACAGACTCCAACAACGCAGCCGAAGATGAGGCCTTATTGCATGGTCCCCGGATGGCTGTCTCCATGGGCATACAGCGCCTGGAAGTGCGCGGGGACTCAAACCTTGCAATATCTCAAATAAATGGGGACTTCGATGCCAAAGATCCGAAGATGGCACCTTATCGTAATGCCGTCCTAAAAATGTCGGCTCGGTTCGAGGGGCTCGAGTTCCATCACGTGGCCCGAGAAATTAATCAAGCGGCGGACGTTCTTGCTCGTATCAGCGCCAAGCGCGACCCCGTCCCACCGAATATCTTTCTGGAAAGGCTTTTTCAGCCATCCGTAGTGTGGCAGGGGGAGAGGAGTAACACCAGTCCGGATCTGAACACAACCCCAGATTCCGAACCCACTGACATCATCGGAGGCTCAGCCACCGAAATAACACCGTCGGCCCATCTCATTATGGTAGTCATTGCCCCATGGACCAAACCCCTCCTGGCCTACCTTAATAGGAAGGAACTTCCTGAGGATCAAAATGAGGCCTGCCGCATTGTCCGGCGTTCGAAGGCCTACAAGGTTCACGACGGAGAGCTCTATAAGAAAAGCGCTACCGGAGTCCTTCAAAGATGTATCTCCGAGGAGGAGGGGCGGCGGCTCATTGCTGAGATCCACTGTCGGTGTCAAAACCGGCAGATCTCGGGTAAGGGGTCCCGAACTATGCGTCTAAGACGGATGGTAACAGGAGGCAGGGGACACTATGTTTACCCAAGTTCGGGTCCTCTTGATGGAGGTAATACCCTACGTCCTGCTTGATTGTTCTTGATGATATGAGTATTACAAGAGTTGATCTACCATGAGATCAGAGAGGCTAAACCCTAGAAGCTAGCCTATGGTATGATTGTATGTTGTCCTACGGACTAAAACCCTCCGGTTTATATAGACATCGGAGGGGGCTAGGGTTACACAAGGTCGGTTACAAAGGAGGAGATATACATATCCGTATTGCCTAGCTTGCCTTCCACGCCAAGTAGAGTCCCATCGGGACACGAGACGAAGTCTTCAATCTTGTATCTTCATAGTCCAACAGTCCGGCTATCCGGCGACCCCCTAATCCAGGACTCCCTCAGTAGCCCCTGAACCAGGCTTCAATGACGATGAGTCCGGCGCGTAGTATTGTCTTCGGCATTGCAAGGCGGGTTCTTCTCCAAATCTTGAATATCTGTTAAGTAGTATCCAGCTCCCATAAATGTTGGACTTCTTGGCTTCTGTGTCCAATAAGGGCCATTTTCCACACGTCGAGCGAATGCGAGGAGCCAGGGCGTTTTTACATTCGCCCCCCTAGCTAGGTAAATAAATTGTCTATTAAAGGGATGGGGATTCTTAGATCCAATCCACACCCTCCTCCCCCGGTGAGAATCCATCGGAGCGCACTCGGAAAAAATCCATTCCATCATGGCCGACCACCGCAGCTCCTCCTCTCGCCCCCGTAGCCTTAAGACCGGTGATTGGGAGAGGTGTTCCTCCCCGCACAGTCGTTTGGTAGAACTGCAGACCCAGGGATTTCTCCCTCCAGCGTATTTGGTCCCCGTCCGAGCCGGGCTCGGCACCTATAATGGCGGGGAGCAAGCGGAGAGCTTCCCCAGCCCCTCCAAGGGGGAGCGGGTGTGCCTTGTCCCTTACTTACTAAGGGGACTCGGATTTCCAATTCATCCATTCCTCCGCGGGCTCCTGGAGTTTTACGGACTCCAACCGCACAATTTCACCCCTGCTTCCATATTACACATCGCCGGATACATTGCCCTTTGCGAGCTATTTCTGGGCTGCGAGGCCCATTTTGAGCTGCGGAAGAGGTTATTTTGCCTTGTGCCCCGCACACAAAAGGGGTCACTTTATCAGGTGGGCGGAGCCGAAATATGGCGCATCACCGAAACCGGATACCTGTCCGGTACTCCGAAGAAGACGTCCGAAGACTGGCCTTCGGAGTGGTTTTATATGGAGGACGTCCCCCTTCCCTACCCTATTCGGCAAGGTCTTCCTGAGTTCAACAAGGCTCCTCTGAAGAAACGCCGAAGCTGGTGCCCACGGAGCCCTCAGGAAGAAGACAACGAAGAAGTCCTTTACCTGATGAACCGGATTAAAGCCCCGGCTCAATCAGGATTGACAATAATCGAGGTTATATCAATATGCATAATGCGGGGAGTGCAGCCACTTCAATATCGAGGGCACCCACTGTGGTGTTTTAACGGGGAAGATAATGCCACCCGTTGCGGGCATAAGGGACCGGACTCCGCTGCTGCTTTGGCAAAAATTCTGTCCGAGTTGTTCAAGGGAGAGGAAGAGGAGTTCATCCATATCAAGCCACAGGATGGATTCTCCATGTACAACCCTCCAAGTTGGGTGAGTTATACCTTTTTACTCCCATTCTTCCCGCATCCTTCATCGTAGATACTAACCTTGCCATTTTATGGCAAGACCTGCGAAAAGCCGTAAGGGAGATTAACAACCCACATCCACAACTAGAGGACCCTGGTCAGGCCCTCGGTTTCGGACCCGAACATATTCGTGGAGCTGATAGACATGCAATTCTATCAATTAAGCTGTGACGACACCATGGTGGCCATAACGGCCAACTATCCCGGACTACTCCCTGTGTCGTATGTAAGAAAAACCAAAAATCCCAACTCCCAAAAATAGGATCCCCTTTTATACACTTCACCCACCGTACACATATGGTGTTTTCAGGGAAGGCATTCGGGACGTCGTGCCGCACCCTCAGCAACTCGCCAACCAGAGGCACCGAAGCCGGGTAGGCCAAAAAGGAAGGCGGTTAGGACGGAGACGCCGGCGCAAAGGTATGACACAAAACCTTGCTCCATGGTTGTCGTCTTTCTCAAAATATAATGACGTCCATGTTTCTTTAACAGAAAGAACGCTCGGCGGACTATATCCGGAGAGGCTGTCGATCACGCCTCCACCAGTCGGGCTCCAGGGCCGGACATAGAGGCGGGAGACAACATGGGGCGGACGCCGGATGCTCCTCCTACAGAGGATGCAGATAGAATATCCGCTACAAATTCATAAGTGGAGAGCACCATGAATCACAGGCGTCGCCGGGCCGTACTCCGTGACGCTTGTTTCTCACCAGAGGCATTTGATGACTGCAATTCTGGAGACGCGTACATCCGTGCCACTCAAAATGGTCTAGCCAGAGGCACGAACCCGTATGTAAGGGATACACGGGTAAGCAAATCTGACGATTATATGTATCAGTAGCCCCTGAGACTTGAAACAGTTGACGCAACTGATTTAAGGATCATTATTTGTGCAGGTTTTTACGGAGAAGAATTCCCAATTGTCTCAAGAGCTGGACGAGTGCAAGGCCCAGCTGGAAGTCACTATTGCCGCATTGAAGGTGTCCAAAAAGGGTCCCCCTGGTAACACTTTTGATTTTTGCAAAGAATATGGGTACCACGTAGTATGCGGCATGTATGTACACCTAACAATAGATGTTGCAGGTGTCCCCGGAGTGAATCCGGAGGCCATGGAGGCGGATAGGGCACGTGACGATCGACAGCGAAATGCTGGCGAGCGCGTGCTAACACGAGTTCGGCAGGAGAAAAATGATCTCCAAGATGCCAATATCCGGCTGGGCATGGAACTGAAGGATGTCCGAGCCCAGCTTGCGGACTCCATGAAGGAGAATAAACGGCTTCGACGCGGCATTTTTAGTAAGTGCTTGAACGAACTTTTTAAAGGAGTTCGACGAAGAAGCCTGCTAATAGCGTTATGTCTGCAGGTATGCCGACGGGTTGTCCCGCGGAGGAGATGCCCGGGTCTTCGGGTGATCTTCTACCAGAGCTCTCACAACTGCACGAACACGTTTGGTAGGTGATGCAGGGTATTTCCCAAGCTTTGTGGCCATCTGCGTCCCCGCCAGGAGGCATGGGGGAGCTTATCGAGAAGCTCAAGGGAGCGCGGCGGCGCTTCCGATTATGGAAGATATCAGCCTGCCGACAAGGTGCAAGGGAAGCCTGGGCTATGGTGAAGACACGATATACCAAGGCGGACCCAAACCACATGGCCGAGGTTGGACCTGTGGGGCCTGATGGGAAGGAGATCCCTGTCAGCTTAGTGTATGACCAAGTAGAATTAGCCGCAAAGTATTCCCAACAGGATTGTAGGCTAGACAGCCTGTTGGATGGTATAGAAGAAGAATTTAATCAGTCTTAGTGACTGTGTATTTCAAGTGACATGTGTAATGTCCCTAGCCGGATTGTAAATCATTTGTCATGGCGGACCTTTTGGCTTCGACCTCTGGACCCTATAGTCCGGAGTGTATCCGAATACCCACTCGGTTATGTAAAAACCGGGGTATGCACGGAAACCAGGCATAGGGGTCATAAGTGCTTGAACAGACAAGTATCCAACTAGCTATGTTATATTACATGGATAGTAAGAAACATCTTCCAGGGAGAATAGTTATGTTAAGGGTTCCTTTCCCTGGGTACGCATGCCCTAATGTGCATGTCCGAACTGCGAAACGCAGGTTAAAAATATCTAGGGGCGGGTAGTAAATTAAATGAAAGTCATCTTTAATTCACCGACCGAATATTCCCTTAAGAACGCTAGCTTTCGGCTTCACCCAGTCTGAGGTACACATCCAGATGACCCGGCAGTAACAATCGCAGAGGTGCTCCCCTTATGCCCTAGCCGAATTAACGGGAACGTAGGGCATAAATACAAGAGCCAGGCAACTCAGCTTGGCCAAAACTTAAGTCATATCGATGCATATAATGGCGAATAAAAGGTACATATGGGAAAAGACACATATGTGATGAGCTTACTGCTCGAAAAATAATAATAGCAAGCTTCTGTCCAAGAAGCCCCCAGGTATAATGGACGTACATATTTGAAGATGTATACGTCAGGGGTGCACGGTCTAGCCGCACGAAAGCTGTAAAGCTAAAGAGAAAAACTGAAAAGAGAGAAAAAATAATGGAAACAACAGGAGGAAGGAGACGAACATAGTGTTTGGCGCTAGGCATGAAATCGTCGGAGTCTAGCCACATTCCAGGGGTTCGGCTCTAAGTGATTGTCTGACGCATCACGCAGGCGGTACGCTCCTCCAGTGAGAACTTCATCAATGATGAAGGGACCCACCCACTTGGGCTTGAGTTTGTCATTTTTCTTCTCCGGCAGGCGTAGAACGAGTTCGCCAACATTATAAGTCTTGGCCCGCACTTCTCTGCTTTGATACATGCGAGCCTGCTATTGATAAAATGCGGAACGGGATTTTGCAACGTCGTGCTCCTCCTCTAGGGCATCTAAGCTGTCCTGCCGATCAAGCTCGGCCTCCCTCTCTTCGTACATGCGCACTCGAGGTGTGTCATGAATAATGTCGCATGTAACACTGCCTCTGCGCCGTACACCATGAAGAAAGGTGTATATCCGATAGTACGATTGGGCATGGTCCGTAGCCCCCAGAGTACGGAGTCGAGCTCCTCAACCTAGTGCTTGTCTGATTCTTTCAAAGACCGCACTAGTCTAGGCTTGATACCGCTCATAATAAGACCATTGGCCCGTTCAACTTGACCGTTTTTTTGTGGATGATAGACAGAGGCGTAATCAAGTTTGATGCCCAGATTAGTGCACCAGGTTTTCACCTCATCGGCTATGAAATGGGAGCCGTTATCGGTGATGATGCTGTGTGGAACACCATAACGGTGTACAACACCGGATATAAATTCTATCACCGGCCCGGACTCGGTCATTTTGACTGGTTTGGCCTCTATCCACTTGGTGAATTTATCCACCATGACCAGCAGATACTTTTTCTTATGGCTTCCTCCTTTAAGGGGTCCGACCATATCGAGCCCCCAGACCGCAAAAGGCCAATTGATGGGGATTGTTTGTAAGGCGGTGGGAGGCATACGGCTTTGGTTGGCGAAGAGTTGGCATCCGACGCAATGTTGGACAAGGTCCTGTGCATCTGCTCAGGCCGTCGGCCAATAAAAACCTGTACGGAAGGCCTTGCTAACAAGGGCCCGAGCTGCAGCGTGGTGCCCACCGAGACCGGCATGAATTTTAGCCCGAAGCTGCCACCCCTCTTCCTCGGAGATACATCTTTGAAGGACTCCGGTAGCGCTTTTTTTGGTAGAGTTCTCCGTCGTGAACCTTGTAGGCCTTCGAACACCGGACAATGCGGAGGGCCTCGGTTTGATCCTCAGGGAGTTCCTTCCTGTTGAGGTAGGCCAAGAAGGGTTCGGTCCATGGGGCGATGATTGCCATAATGAGATGGGCCGATGGTGTTATTTCGGTGGCTGAGCCCCCGATGATATCGGAATCTCGGGTTGTGTTCGAATCCGGACTGGTGCTGCCGCTATCCCCTTGCGACACCACAGACGGCTTAAAAAGCTTTTCCAGAAAGATGTTAGGTGGGACGGGGTCGCGCTTGGCGCCGATACGAGCAAGGACGTCTGCCGCTTGGTTATTTTCTCGGGCCACGTGATGAAACTCGAGCCCCTCAAACCGGGCCAACATTTTTAGGATGGCATTGTGATATGCCGCCATCTTCGGATCTTTGGCATCAAAGTCTCCATTTATTTGAGATATTGCGAGGTTTGAGTCCCCGCGCACTTCCAGGCGTTGTATGCCCATGGAGACGGCCATCCGAAGACCATGCAATAAGGCCTCATATTCGGCTGCGTTGTTGGAGTCCGTATATAATATTTGGAGTATGTATTGGACGACGTCTCCCATGGGGGACGTTAAAATGACGCCCGCTCCTAGCCCTGCCAGCATTTTGGAGCCATCAAAATACATAACCCAGTTGGAATATGTGCCGTACTCTTTAGGGAGTTCGGCCTCGGTCCATCCGGTGACGAAATCAGCCAGTACTTGGGATTTAATGGCTTGATGCGGTTTATATGTTATGTCAAATGGAAGGAGCTCAATGTCCCATTTGGCAATCCAACCAGTGGCATGACGGTTGTTTATTATGTCATTGAGTGGTACTTCAGAGGCCACCGTGATCGAACACTCCTTGAAATAGTGTCGTACCTTTCGGGATGCCATGAAGACCGTGTATGCTATCTTTTGATAATGAGGGTACCGGGATTTGCATGGTGTGAGAATAGTGGATACATAGTATACCGGTTCTGAAGCGGAAATTTGTGTCCGTCCTGCTGTCGCTCAACAACGAGCACGACGCTCACCACCTGGTGTGTTGCCGATATGTATAATAACATAGGTTCACTGACGGTAGGCGCGTCCAGGATTGGGTTGCTTGCCAGAAGGGTTTTTATTTCTTCCAGTCCGGCCGTTGCCGCATCCGTCCACTTGAAGTGATCGGTGCGCCACAGAAGGCGATAGAGTGGCAATGCCTTTTCTCCCAATCTGGAGATAAAGTGGCTTAAAGCTGCCATGCAACCGACGAGTTTTTGGACTTGTTTAAGGTCCGTTGGCGTAGGCAATTGTGACAAAGCTCGGATTTTGGCTGGATTTGCTTCAATTCCTCTATTGGAAACGATGAAGCCCAAAAGTTTTCCCGCGGGGACGCCGAAAACACACTTTTTCGGATTGAGCTTGATGTCATATGCACGGAGGATGTCAAATGTGAGACGTAAATCGTCTATGAGTGTTTCAACGTGCCTAGTTTTGATACAACGTCATCCACATATGCTTCAACTGTCTTGCTGATCTGTTTCTCCAAGCATGTTTGAATAATGCGTTGGTAGGTGGTGCCGGCATATTTGAGCCCAAAGGGCATGGTGTTGAAGTAGAATGGCCCATATGGGGTAATGAATGCTATTGCAGCTTGATCGGACTCCTTCATTTTAATTTTATGGTATCCGGAATATGTGTCGAGGAAGCACAATGAGTCGTGTCCTGCAGTAGCATCAATGATCTGGCCGATGCGGGGGAGGGGGAAGGGATCCTTCGGGCAAGCCTTATTGAGGTCTTTGAAATCGATGCACAGGTGCTAGGATTTGTCTTTCTTTGGCATCATCACCAGGTTTGCCAGCCAGTCCAGGTGTTTTATTTCTCTAATGAATCCGGCCTCGATTAGTTTGGCTAGATCCTCTCCCATAGCTTGATGTTTGGGTTCGGAAAAGCGCCGTAGTGTTTGCTTGACCGTTTTATATCCCTTCAATATATTGAGGCCGTGTTCAGCCAACTCGTGTGGGATTCCTGGCATATGAGAAAGGTGCCGGGCGAATATATCCCAATTCTCGCGTAGGAACTCTTGTAGCGCGGCATCAACCGTTGGGTCTAGTTGTGCTCCAATAGATGTTGTCTTCTTGGGGTCCGTTGGATGGACTTGGAATTTGACTATTTCTTCTGCCGATTTGAAGGAGGTGGATTTTGATCGTTTGTCTAGGATCACATCGTCCCTGTCCCCCGTGGAGCGCAGTGCAGTTAATTCTTCGACCGCGAGGGCTTCAGATAATGCCTCGAGGGCTTGAGATGCAGTTTTATTTTCGGCACGGAGTGCTATGTCCGGATCACTAGCGAGAGTGATTATGCCATTGGACCTAGGCATCTTAAGCTTCATGTTTACGTAATGAGGTACAGCTTGGAAGCGTGTAAATGCAGCTCGCCCTAAGAGGGTGTGATATCCGCTGTTGAAAGGAGCCACTTGAAAGGTTATTTCTTCGGACCGATAATTCTCCGGCGTGCCGAATACCATGTCAAGTGTGATTTTTCCCGCACACCGTGCCTCCCGACTGGGAATGATTCCTCGGAATGTCGTGTTGCTTTGCTCGATGTGGCTCATGTCTATTTGCATTTTTTGTAGTGTATCCTCATAGATGAGGTTTAGTTTGTTGCCGTCGTCCATGAGAATCGTGGTGAGTCGAAAGCCGTCCAAGATTGGGCTGAGGACCAAGGCAGCTGGTGCTCGGACTGTCCTGTATTTTGGCTTGTCATCGGCATTAATGGTTATAGCCATGTCATTCCAAGGGTTTATTGTTGTGATTTGGCAGGCTTCGGCTAGTTCGCGGAGTGCCATTTTGCGCCTATTTCTTGAGGCGAATGTTTCAAAGACTGTCAATACTTTGAGGTCGTCGTCTTCTAGGGGGTGTTGTTCTGGGGTATTCCTGGTGAGGCTATCCTCACCGCTCTTGGCCACTTGCCGGAGTATCCAACATGCTCTAAGGCTGTGGGTCGGTATGTTATCCGGTGTTGTGTGTATTTTGCATGGCCCATCGAGCCATCCTTCCAGAACGGTTCCGCGCCCCATAACGGGCTTATATTTATTTACTATTGGTCCAGGCGTGCCATGAGGGTGCGCACTTTTCGCCTGAACGAGGGGTTGAGTGGGGACCGATGGTTCCCAACGGGCTGCCTGAGTTTTCCAGGTGCTTTCCATTGCGCTGTACTTCTGTACGATAGTTGCCAAGTCAGCAAAGTGTAATATGTGACAGCGGTTGATGGCGTTGAGGATTCCCTCGTCCATGCAATTGTTGCAAAATGCTAAGATCGCGTCTTCGTCGCGGCAATCTTTGATCTTGTTTTTGACAAGGAGGAATCTGGCCCAGAAGTGGTGGACCATTTCCTGAGACTGCAGTTGTATGCTCAAGAGAGCGCTTATGTCTGGGTGGGTGGGTGGATTTAAATCCAAACCCTGATCCAATTTTGGATCCGGAGTCTGAAGATCTTTCGGACTTAGCAGTTCGGGCTCTGGGATATCAACTGATTTTCTGAGCTTATCGTCTGATTCTATGTTCGGAGGACGAGGCGTGTCTTTCTGTCGGTAGGTGTCGGTGTCCAAACCGGCAGATATCGGGTAGGGGGTCCCGAACTGTGTGTCTAAGGTTGATGGTAACCGGAGACATGGGACACGATGTTTTACCCAGGTTCGGGCCCTCTTGATGGAGGTAATACCTTACGTCCTGCTTGATTGATATTGATGAATATGAGTGTTACAAGAGTTGATCTACCATGAAATCGTAATGGCTAAACCCTAGAAGTCTAGCCTGTATGACTAAGGTATTGAGTATCCCTCCTCCGGACTACACCCTCCGGTTTATATAGACACCGGGGGGATCTAGGGTTACATAGAGTCGGTTACATAATATGGAATCTTCATAGTTGTTCACCAAGCTTGCCTTCCACGCCAAGGAGAGTCCCATCCGGACACAGTTACAGTCTTCGGTCTTCATATCTTCACAGCCCATCAGTCCGGCCCATAGATATCAGGCCGGATGCCCGAGGACCCCTTAGTCCAGGACTCCCTCAGTAGCCCCTGAACCTGACTTCAATGACAAGGTATCCGGCACGTAGTGCTGTCTTCGGCATTGCAAGGCGGGTTCCTCCCTCCGAACTTCAAAAAATAGTCTTCGCGAAACGAACGTGTCCGGATCTACAACGCACAGCTGTAGAGGGTATAGCACTTTCATGAATCCGATCTATTGACAACTTTAATAATGTGACGTCACACCCTCCCGGCCTTTATTTCGAACTGTTTCCTGTCCCGCCGTTCCATGTTTTGGGGGCATGGTTTTTACTGGCACGTCTTGTCGAAGCAGGGATCGTGCCCCCTTATTGCGAGATTTTCATCAATACGGGCGTGGGTAACCCAACCGTCCCGCGGGAAAGATTCCTTAGGAATAGGCTGGTTCTTAGGCTTTAGGAGGAGGCGTTCAATACCGGAGGCCCTTATAAAGGAACCAAGGGCCGTCTTTTTTTACACCAAACTTCTCCTCATCCTTCCCAACCCCGAGTTCCAACACCCAAGGTTCGACTCCATTGCTTTTAGCCTTCCCATCATGTCCGGATCCAGCTCCCAAGGCCGATGGGCGGCTTCCTCCGTTACAGAGGAGGATATTGCAAAGCTTCGGGCAGCCAGATATCTGACTGCAGAGATCCACCACCGGCTTCCTGCTTAAGGACAAGTTATTTCAACCCCCAGATCCGGCGAGAGGGTTGTGTTCATCGCCCACTTCCTCCGGGGGTTAGGGTTTGCGCTTCACCCCTTCGTTTGGGGGCTAATGTTTTATTACGGACTGGATTTTCATGACCTTGCCCCGGACTCGATTCTCCATGTCTCGGCGTTTATCATTACATGCGAGGCCTTCCTTTGAATCCCACCACACTTCAGCTTATGGCTCAAGACCTTTAGTGTGAAACCAAAGATAGCCGACGAGGAACAGGTGGAGTGCGGCGGTGCTACAATCAGCCAACTCGCCAACACTCCCTGGCCAAAAGGTTCCTTTACCGAGACTTCCAATTACTGGCAGGGGGAGTGGTTTTACATTACAGAGCCCCACAGCACCAAGTGGGTTGCTGCACCCACTTTTCGTCCTGACCCACCGTCACAGCTTGCATCATGGGTCAACAAGGGGCTGGACTAGGGATCGGTTGATGAAGTGCGGACCTTACAGAGCCGCATCCGAACCCTCCTCGAGAGAGATATCTATCTCGTTAGTGTGATTCAAGTGATGTTAGTCTGCCGAACCCTGCCCTGCCAGCGCAGGCCTCGCCGCATGTGGGAGTTTAATCTAGAAGGACCACAGACCCCCCAACACTTCTTCGGTGCCACACATGAAGGGATGTGGAAGTTATTTTTCAGGAAGCGGAAACATTGGCTGGATACCGCTGAGGACGCTGGCCTCAACTGTAATCGTCCGGATACCCCGGTAAGCACTTGGCTCTTGAATACTTTGCGGTCATGCATACAGTAATATGATACCGAGCAGGCTATCTTTTTCCAGGGCTGGATAAAGAAGGCGGAACTGATTATGTGTTCGGCCCCTCTGCCCGAGGGTCCAGCGAATCCTGTCCTAATAAGGATGCTGGCCCCAGCACCATACCAGATGCCGGAGAAGGAGGACGAGGCGGAGGACAAGAGGACCAAGGACGGCCTCTATACCCAAGGGACCTTGGAATTTATGTCCGGAGGAATAAAAATCCCCTCGTCCAAAGACAAAAGTAAAGGGGGGGCCACTATCTCTTTCCCTCCCAAGAAGAAGAGGGCCGCCTCTGAAGATCGGGAGAAGCAGGCTCCTAAGCGAGGCAAGATGCCTCCGGGAGGCGGCCCGGGCCTAGAGGACATCGAAGCACAGTCTCATGACGAGGAGGAGCCTCCGGCCCAATCGTAAGTGAACAAGGCTGTTCTAAACATATCCCATTCTTTTCATATGATGCCTGAAATATACATTTTTTGCAGCCCAGCACGCAGTCCCCTTCAACAATCCTCTTCCTCGGGGGACCTTCTCCCAGAGATGATGGAAAGCAAGACGCCCCCACTGGCCTCTCCGTCCAATAGGGCAGACGATCTTGAGGTGTCGTCGCGGCGGGTCTCCTCCAACCAACAAGTGGTGCAAGGGCTGACGAAGATGTTATACGAAGGTGATACTTCGGCAGCCCAGGGTCTGGGGAACAACAATGAAGACCCCGATCAGTCCGGAATGCAGCCGGATACAAATAAACGGGTCCCTTCAAAGGGTGACCGTACTTCTGCGGCTGCCTCCGGAGATCCAGAGGCGCCGGATATCTTGACGAACATGCTGCGGCAGGCGTCCGTTTCAGAGGAACATCGTACCTTGATGGGTACAGTGGTTGAAAAGGTCCTATCTGCGAAGAGCGGATTGGATGAGGCCTTTGCGAGCCTGCTGAGAGGCTTCGAGGTTTGTAATGTAACATGTGCAATTGTGTTTTATTCAGAAAATACACCTGTGTATAGACAGTAGCCCCTGAGACTCCGGTTGGCTTCCCATGGGAGGCGAATGGAGGATCAAGAAGAAATTTTGGAGGACTAATCTGATTAACTTTGAACACAGGCTGCTTCCCCCTGGCTTCTCCCTGGACTGCGGATATTGCCAAACTACAACGGAAGCTTGATTTGGCCGGGGATGACATTACGTTGATAAATATGTGTCTTTGTCGGCATTCTAGGAATGGGGGTCCCCAGACTTGCCTGCATGCGGCCTGCGGCGTGGCTCAAAGGGGGGCCCAGCACGGCCCATCTTCATCGACATAGACCCAAGACCCTCGCGAGGGGCCAAGCCTTGCGGGGCGGACGACGTGGAGCTTCCTCAAGCAAGGCCTCACCAGGCTGGCTCACGAGGAGGCGGAGAGATCAAGGCGGGGTACCTCACTAGATGCCCGTGACGCAAGCCATGACTACCAAGGGCGCTAGGCGGGTGCCAGCCCGCGCAGTGTCCTCCTTTCCTCTTTGGTGCAAAGGGGGCAAGCGCAGCCGCGGAGTACCGAGGCATCGGGCAAAGGTTGCCATTTCGGTGCAACAAGACCAAGACCAGGAAGACTGCAATATGGAGGTCATCATGGAGCCCAAGACGGCGTCACCACCAGAGCTTTGTGCAGGCGAAGACTACTTTTGTCAGGGTAGCTAGTACTAGCTGTGCCCCTTCAAATTAGCCCGCCATTGTTGGCTCCCTTCCCGCTCGATATTTGGGAAGAGGACCAGGGCATCTATAAATAGGAGTAGCCATCCCCCCAGGGGAAAGGGGGGATCGACAATCGAAGAGGGGTTCAAGAGGAGAGATCGACAATCAGGGAGAGAGAGAGAGAGAAGGGTGGCTGAACTCCTCCCAGCAGTTCATCGCCCCAGCCAAGAACAGACCCTCGTGAGGCTGTTCTTCCTTGTATCATTCATCATCATAAGCCCAAGAGGCAATCCACCATGCCACACACTGGAGTAGGGTATTACACCACAATGGTGGCCCGAACCAGTATAAACCTTGTGTCCCTTGTGTTGTTCTTTCCATAGCTTAGATCTTAGCGAGGCGGAGGGGTGCAGGTAGGTAGGAGGCGGAATCTCCGCGCGCACCCCAGTGTTCGAACCTCAAGGGTCTGCCGGAACCCGAAATCTGACATTTGGCGCTCCAAGTAGGGGTGCGCCGGAATTCGTCTTCCACCACCCCGTTCTCCTCCGACCATCGCACCCATGTCTGACGCTCATCGGGCCCGCGCCGAGCGCCGGGCCGCTCTCGCTTCCCGCGTCACCCAGACGGCTCCTATCGGCGGGCGTCCTCACCGTTCCCCGTCACCTGCCGTCAACGCCGCCACCGGCCCGGCAGGGGACGAGCAGCAAGCATCGTCTCAGCATTCGTCTGTGCGGCAAGACGGCCGCACGGCAACTCCCTCACTCCCCCCAGCTGGTTCTTCATCCCGCGTGCTCCGCGCACCCATGGAGGCTCGAGCTGCGCTCATCGCGGCAAACGAGCTCCTGCGCTACCGTCCCGTCGACGACGTCTATGAAGAATGGCTCGACCGCGTCGCCGAGCTCGTCCGCGCCGCAGGGGGCTCTCCTGCGCCGTCCGTTCCGCTGCACCACACCCCGCCCCGCGCGAGCGACGAAGCTCCGGCGGCACCCCGGCCGCCTCCTCCTCAAGAAGGCGCCATGGCTCCAAGGTGCGTGGCCCTTGGGCGGAACCCGTCCGTCAGGTGCCAGCGCAGCCAGAGCAGAGCTGCCAGGAAGTCCCTCGCCCGCAAGAAGCTGCCCGGGCGCTCCCTGCTCCAGCACGTCGCGACCATGCTCCTGCTCCCGCACGTCAAGACCCAGCTGTAGCGCGTGGGGACATGCAAGACCAAGCCCTCCATCACCCAAGGCCTCCCGTGGCCACAGCAGGCTACCGTGCCTTCACCACCGAGCTACGCAGTGTCGCGTGGCCCGGCAAGTTCAAGCCAGACCTGCCCCCTCGCTACGACGACACGGCTGACCCTGCGGAGTTCCTCCAGCTCTACGAGCTGGGCATCGAAGCTGCCAACGGAGACGAGAAGGTCATGGCGAACTGGTTTCCCATGGCGCTCAAGGACGGGCCCCGTACCTGGCTCCTGAACCTGGCTCCAGGCACGATCTCCTCCTGGGACGAGATGCGCACCCGCTTCATCACCAACTTCCAAGGTACTCGCGACCGGCCACCCGCCATGAGCGACATGTGCCGCATCAAGCAACAACCTGGGGAGACCCTGCAGAAGTACATCCAGCGCTTCAACAACGCATGCCTCAAGATTCCCAGGGTGACTGAGGAGGCCATTATCTCAGCCTTCTCCGACGGCGTGCGCGATGTCAAGATGAAGGAGGAGCTGGCGATGCATGAAGACCTGTGCACTTCTTTGGAGATGTTCAACTTGGCAACCAAGTGCGCTAGGGCTGAGGAAGGGCGTCTCTCCCTCCTCGAGCTGCCTGCCACGAACCCCGAAGAGAAGAAGCCCAAGGCCAAGGATGTGAATCGCAAGGGGGCTGCCGTGCTCGCGGCAGAACCAGACACCAAGCGGGGCAGAGATTAGCCCGAACCTTCCAAGGGCAGCCGGTACTGTGTGTACCACGACCTCCACACCCACAACACCAACGAATGTCAAGAGCTCCGAGCCGTGAGAGAAGGAAGGATCGGCCGTCGCCCCGACCGCGGTGACCGGGGCTACGATCGAGGAGGAGGAAGGAACGTAGGACGCTGGGAAGACCATGGCCCGCGCCAAGGGTGGCGCGATCAACCTCGTGAGGATCGCTGGCAAGACCCGCCTCGCGAGGGAGACTGGAGGGGTCAGCCTCGCAAGGATCGCCCGCAAGGCAACGCAGGCCTCCCTCCGCTGCCGCCGCAACCCAGGAGAAACGAGGACCGCCACCAGGACGAGGAGGCTGGGGGCTTCCAGGAGCCACGCGTGATCGCCTGCATCCTGGGCAGGGCTCAAGCCCCAGCCTCTCAACGCATCTTCAAGTAGTTCGCCCGCGAAGTGAATGCAGTCCTCCCCAGGCTCGAAGCCACGCACCCTCTAAGGTGGTCGGCGTGCACCATCATGTTCAGCTCAGTAGATCAGCTCAAGTGTGCGGCTATAGCCGGAGTCCTCCCGATGCTCTGTTCCCCAATCATCAACAACGTGGTGGTCACCAGGACCCTCATCGATGGCGGGGCAGGGCTCAACGTCCTGTCCGTGGAAACATTTAACAATCTCCAAGTGCCCTACAGCCAGCTTCAGCCAACCAAGCCTTTCTCCGGAATCACCGACGGCTCCACGGTCCCGATTGGGCAGGTCCGCCTCCCTGTCACCTTCGGGGCACGCGACAACTACCGCACCGAGCTCATCGACTTTGACGTCGCTCACATTCGCCTGCCGTACAATGCCATCCTCGGGTACCCAGCGCTGGCCAAGTTCATGGACGTAACTCACCACGGCTACAACGTCCTCAAGATGCCAGGAAGTGGCGGAGTCATCACGGTGCCCTGTGAAGAGAAGGATGCAGTGTGTTCCCTGGAACGAGCCTTTCAGGCCGCGTCGCTGGAAGACCCGGATCGCAAAAGCAGGAGGCTTCCCGAGACCGCCTCCAAGAAGAAGAAGACATCGTCCGGCCCGGCTCCTCAGGAGGCAGGCCCCTCTGGGCCCGTGCCTGCCCAGGGGGAACCTCCTTCCATCGCATAGGAAAGCGCGCCCGGCGCCCTCCTCAGGTAGGGCTCGGGGGCTCTCCCCTGGAGGGCCATCGACCTGGCTAGGGTCACGAGGGAGGCGCTTGGGCACCACATGGAGGCATGTTTCGAAGCACGTTTCCCTCAAGAAGGAGTAAGGCAAGGAGAGCGAGACCCTCAGGAGTTCGTCAGCAAGGCCATTCAGGAGCTACAGGAGTCAAGAGTCATGAAAGGCGGCCGCCGTCTACCAGCAGTGGCCCCCCATCCAGGCAAGGATGGTGGGCTGCGTGTCTGCATCGACATACCAGGGCTCAACCGAGTCGCCTCTCTGGAGCGCCTCTGGCCCTCGCGAGTGGCGCGCTACGGAGGTCCACCCCACAGCTACGTTTGCATGCCTTACGGCTTGCCGAACGTGGCTGCCACGTACCAGCGCCTCATAAGGGGCATCATGGAGGCACAAGAGGCCAGGCGTTCCGCAGCCCTGGTGGAGATGGAGATGGTCCACGGGGAGCCGCCAGCACCTCCGGAGCCTCCCGAGGCCCCCGGGCCTGGGGGCTCATGAGGATCAGCTTCTGCAGCCCACCGAGTCTGCTACACCAAAACCCCTTCGTCCTCAACGTCATCAGGTGACATATTTCAAGTTTCACTTCCAGCTGGGAGCGCCCCCAAGGGCTGCATTATTCCCAGGCCGCATGGGTCCATCCCTGTGGCATGTATGCCTTTTATTTCATGTTGTTAGCTTACCTTATTGGGGGCGCCCCTCGGGCTGCATGATCCCCAAGTCGCTCGGGCCTGACCCAGTGATGTCCGCCTTCCCAGCATCTATTTGAATGAATCCACTCCTTCGCGGCTAATATGTTTTACCTAGTTGCCTGCTCAGTTGACACCAACTAACGGAGCTGCTCCCAAACGGCACGACGCTTGCGCATGGGTCCGTCCCTGCAACGCCGACAAACCTGAATGGCTGAGCTCTGGCCGTGGCAGCCCCGCATAGCGTCACCTCGTCAAGCCTTCAGTGCCTTATTACCCCTCGGAAGCAACCAACGGCTGACTGCCAATTGTCATGGCAACCCCTTGTTTTTTCTATGATGGGTCTACAGGATCTCTTAAAGGAGCTGCGTCAGGCAAGGCCCTTGCAGTGTCTCCTCCACTCTCGTCCGAGTGAACCGCTTGCACGTTAAAGGGGGGGGTGCCTGAGCATCGCGACTCAGGGCTCCTACTGGCTCTCCAGCCCTCACCCTCTGGCCTTGTCCACGGCATCGCGACCTGGCATACCAGCGACGGCTGAGACTCGCTCGAGGGCCGGGACCCGAGGACGTAGAGCAGAAAGGGGAGAAAAGGCGAGAGGGGAGAGACACACGAGGACCTCGCCGAGCAACCTCGCGCCTGCCGATGCACGGACCCAGCGACACACCAGAGAGAGGCCCCTGATTCTCGAGATAAGTCATCACCCGGAAGCGCCAGCTACCGTGGCACCATCCCCGCACCTAATGCTATCCCGTGTTAGCGACGCCCCTCTTCTTTCTCACCAAACGACGGCTGCTTGAGCGCCAAAGGGGACCTCCTGATCATCGCGACTCAGGGGCTCTTACTGGACTCCGGGTCGCTCACCTCCTGGCCTTGACCACGGCATCACGACCTGGCATACCAGCGACGGCTGAAGCCGCCTTGGGACTGGGACTTGTCGGCGCAGAGCACCAAGCCCTCGTGAGGTTCGAAAGGGAGGACTGAGCTAAGACGGAATGAGCAACTCGCACAATTCTACGACAAGGGTTATATTAACAAAACAGGATCACAGGCACCTTACAAGCCCCCACGGGACGCGTCTTTGATTCCTCGCAGGGAACAGATCCTAAGGGGACACTAACTAAGCGTGCCCCTGCAGAAGACGCCATCATCAACAGTGGGCCGTCAAGCACCGGTGCCAACCCCATCCAGATCAGAGCCGGCGGCGGCCTGACGAGCCCGCCCTGCTCCAGGAGCGGAGCCGGCTCGGGGGCTCGTAGCTGTCGTCGCTCGTCTCCGGAGTCGTGAAGAGCTCGCTAGAGTCGCTGGAACCTCCGACGCCTCTGCCGCCTGGGGAGCCGCCAAGGGAGCGGTCGGCGGGCCCAGTCCTCGCCGCAGCAGGGCCCCGGCCACCTCTCCCGGGGCAGCACTCCAGCCGGCGCCCGCTCGCATCAAAGACCTTGAAGAACATCACCGAAGCACCATCATAATCCAAGTGGATCGCGAATACGCCCCTTGTCCTGCAAACCCGGGCGATCTCGCTCCAGCCCCGAGTCATGAAGACCTCGCCCGGGGCAACGACCGCGACCTCTGCCTCGGTCGCGAGGGTGCTGCAGCCGACGTGCTGCAGCCAGAGCTCCACGGGCTCCCCCTGCGGGATGATGGAGGTGAAGAAGGGAGGAAGGCAAATCCAAGACTGAAGAGGCAAGGCAACATGGAGCACGAACTCTCGGGAGGAGCCCTCGGTGTGGACCCTAGGGGGGACGACCCACACCTTCGTGACCCGTCGGCGCCGACGGCAGCACCGCCCGTGGCGATCAGCATCAGCTCATTCAGGGCCCTCGATGTGGGCGTACAAGGGAAGCGGGAACCCCAGCGGCGCCCGCTCGCACCAAGGCCTCGACACCACCTGATGGGCCCCCTCGTCCGGGCAATGGGGGACGAGCCGTTTCTTCGGCGAGAGTGGGTCTGGTTCCTCTCGGGGGGCCTTTCCCTTCTCTGCCATCGAGAACCGGCGGATCGGAGCCATCGCAGCAAGACGGAGCAAGGATCGGGAAGAAGAGAAGCAAGAAGGGATGGACTGGAAGGGCGCGCGCCGTTCCGGACTTATAGCCGGTGAAGGCCAACCGCCGACCTCCACGATCGCAGGTAATCATGACCCGCTTTGCATGCACGGACTTGTCCAATCTGTGTAGTTGCCGAGGCGCCATGGGGAAGTGGATACGCCCACGTCCAGTCAACAGCCACGCGGCGCCCAAGGCCGCAGGCTGTTAGGGCCCGCGGCGCTTCGCTCTTGCCCTTCCGCCTCCCTGCACGGCCAAGTCTGGGCGCGCCTTGGGCCCGGGGGCTACTGTCGGCATTCTGGGAACGGGGGTCCCCAGACTTGCCTGCCTGCGGCCTGCGACATGGCTCAAAGGGGGGCCCAGCACGGCCCATCTTCATCGACACAGACCCAAGACCCTCGCGAGGGGCCAAGCCTCGCGGGGCGGATGACGCGGAGCTTCCTTAGGCACGGCCTCACCAGGCTGGCTCACGAGGAGGCGGAGAGATCAAGGCAGGGTACCTCACGAGGTGCCCGTGACGCAAGCCATGACGACCAAGGGCGCCAGGCGGGTGCCAGCCCGCGCAGTGTCCTCCTTTCCTCTTTGGTGCAAAGGGGGCAAGCGCAGCCGCGGAGTACCGAGGCATCGGGCAAAGGTTGCCATTTCAGTGCAACAAGACCAAGACCAGGAAGACTGCAAGATGGAGGTCATCGTGGAGCCCAAGACGGCGTCACCACCAGAGCTTTGTGCAGGCGAAGACTACTTTTGTCAGGGTAGCTAGTACTAGCTGTCCCCCTTCAAATTAGCCCGCCATTGTTGGCTCCCTTCCCGTTCGATATTTGGGAAGAGGACCAGGGCCTCTATAAATAGGACTAGCCATCCCCCCAGGGGAAACGGGGGATCAACAATCGAAGAGGGGTTCAAGAGGAGAGATCGACAATCAGGGAGAGAGAGAAGGGTGGCTGAACTCCTCCCAGCAGTTCATCGCCCCAGCCAAGAACAGACCCTCGCGAGGCTGTTCTTCCTTGTATCATTCATCATCATCAGCCCAAGAGGCAATCCACCACGCCACACACTGGAGTAGGTTATTACACCACAACGGTGGCCCGAACCAGTATAAACCATGTGTCCCTTGTGTTGTTCTTTCCATAGCTTAGATCTTAGCGAGGCGGAGGGGTGCAGGTAGGTAGGAGGCGGAATCTCCGCGCGCACCCTAGTGTTCGAACCTCAAGGGTCTGCCGGAACCCGAAATCTGACAGTCTTGACGAGTTGCAAGGTATGTATTCGGAGCAGTCTCTGTACATACATTTTTGTGATATAAGCATGACGCTGAAAACTATACCTGGCTGCAGATGGTGCTACCGCTATTTAAATTCTTTGGGCTGAGCTAGCCCGGGCCAAAGAGTAGGCCCGTTGTAGTAATGTGGCTGCCGAGAAGGCATCGGCAGAGTTAGAAGCTGAACCGGCTGCTCGGCGTCAAGACGAGGAGAAGATATCCATGATGGCGCTTGAGCTAAAAAGTGTTGCCAGCCGCTGTGAGCTCCTTGAGAAGGAGAAAGAAGCCAAAATAGCTGAAATTGAAAAGGCTTTACGAGAAGCAAGAGAAGCGCGGTCTGAATCCAGAGTGGCCCGTGAGGAGATCCGGCAAGCTGGGGAGATTGCGGCTAGTAAGCCATTTTTCCTACAGGCTTAGTTCGTCGATCTGAACTATGCTCAGCTAAACCAATTGTGGAGTTCTCCAGACGAGTTTTTAGACTTGCCGAAGAGTTCTTCCGATGTGGCGCAGTATTATCAGCCGCGAGAGGGGTACGCAACGGAGAAGCTTTTCTGGTCACAGTTCGGCGCCTTGAAGCGCCCCCTGTTGCTTAATGAGAAGATGTCCCAGTGGGCCGAGCTTCATAGGATATCCGGTGCTGCTATGAAGAACGTCATAATCCGGTTATGGCCAATTGAGCCTGTTCCGAATAGTTACTTTGGCTTGGTGCAGCGGGTTGTTGACGCAGTGCCGCATATCGACGTTGTGAAGCGATCGGTGTGCATTAAGGGTGCATGGATGGCTTTTGCCTGAGTCAAGACATTCTAGGGAATATGAAGGCCATCGATGTTGCGGTGAAGAGTCCGCCCAAGGGCAAGGACCGCCACGAACCGAAGCATTATTTTGAAGACGTCCTAGTAGTCTCCCACTTAATAGAGGGTCAATTCTTGAAAGACATGATGTTCGAGTGAGGTCTATAAGAATTGTTCGAGACAATTTTATAGTGAATCTATTTGTATATTGTGCTTGAAAGCTTGTGTTCCTCCCGTGCGGCCGTTTTAATATAAACTAAAAGATTTCCAGTCGTCGGCTTCAGCCCCCTTGTAGGAAGTACAGGGGTGTTCGAAAAAGCATATGATCACTCTTGACCCAACGTCTTGGTCCGTAAAGGAGGTGTCAATGTGGCGAACTAGGCAACCAGACTATAGGGCATTAACACTTTCACTTAGCCATAGGAGTTTTATGGTGGGTCTACGACATAGTCCCTAGTATGTATGCGGCTTATTCATACGATGGGTTTACATAATTGACCAGAAAAGAGGTCATTCATGTGACACAGAGGAATCGCTAGAGACTCCGATAAGTCATCGAGTAGTTGACCAGCTCTCGCCGCATCATGACAGCCATTTTTTGGCTTTCTCTATTGAGGTGCGTCACCAGGTGAACTGGTAGCACAATCGCAGTAGTTCTCCCTTTACTACCCTAGCCGATAGAGCGGAACGTAGGATAGCAAACACAGGAGCCGGGCAACCCAACTATTGACCCAAGACATGATTCAGAGCTGATGCATATAAGGCCAAACTCGCGACGCCAAAGTGCGCTATAAAAGCTGTTCGGACTTTGTTGGCAACTCATTTGTTCCTGTACCGAGCCCCTGGCAAGTTAAGCCGGGGTATGTTTGTGAAACAACCATGGGAGGCATATTTATTTGCAGAAAGACGCGGGTAATTAATTCGGATAGTGTGAACTGGGACCTGAGCGATATGTCGATGATTAATTAATATATATGCCACGACCTCGGTGATTTGATATGCCCTGGGTCAAAGGCAGAGGAAAAAGGCATGTTACACGCTCTAAAAAAAGAGTGCGGTCTATAAATGTTTATTTTTGACCTCCTGTCGCACGTCTGCGCCGCCTGTCCTCGACGAGGGAAATCCTTGAAGGAAGTAGCCCCGTAGGTGAGGTATGGATCCGAACTCCGATGGAGTCAGTCATAAGTGTTTCTCCTTTGCGCTACCTGCTTCTAATAAGTATCCAAAAAAGGAAAGTATATAAAAAACGTTACCGGAATGTTTGCAGACTTATCGTATTGTGCTTCCGCCGCTGCCCATGGTATCTTAAGTGCATAGTTATGTATACGCGGTATAGCTTCATCGTGTATATGAGATGGGTGGCGGAAGCCGAACTGCTATTTCTGTTCCGGATTTGATCGATCTTCGGGGGGAAGTTGCTTCTAGCCCTCTGCATTTCGCTGTTGAACCATTCTGTCGTCCTTATTGCCTTGTGGCCCTCTTCCCTTGTGTTCGGTGTTGAGCTTGCCGGCCTGCTTGATGATCCAATAGCTTCTGTTGGTATGATTGCTTGGTTTACTGGGGTGGCCGTGTATCTAGCAGGGTCAGTCTAGTATCCTGTCTAGGTTGGATGGTCCGTCTCTGTTCGCCTTGAATGACTTTTCCCGTTGACCGGGCTTGGGATTTCTGAATCCGGCATTAACCGCTGTGTCACGTGATCTATCATTATCATTGCGACTGTTGTATTTGCTTCGTCGTGGCTTCCCATTGCCGTCTCGGATTTCGGAAGTGCCCGAGTTGCTGGCGCTATTGTTTCTATGATTGAGCCAGCTATCTTCTCCCATGCAAAAGTGGGTCATTAGAGCAGTAAGGGCTGTCATGGATCTAGGCCCTTCTTGACCGAGGTGGCGTGCAAGCGATTCATCCCGGACGCTATGCTTGAAGGCCGCAAGGGCTTCCGCATTCGGACAGTCAATGATTTGGTTCTTTTTAACTAAGAACCTGGTCCAGAGCTTCCTTGCTGACTCTCCGGGCTGCTGGACAATATAACTTAGGTCATTGGCATCCGGTGGTCGGACATATGTTCCTTGGAAGTTGTTGCGAAAGGCGTCCTCCAAGTCCTCCCAGCTGCCAATAGAATTTTCCAGCAGACTGTTTAACCAGTACCGAGCTGGTCCTTTGAGTTTTAGTGGTAGGTATTTGATGGTGTGAAGGTCATCTTCGTGGGCCATGTGGATATGGAGGAGGAAGTCCTCAATCCATACCGCATGATCCATTGTCCCATCGTATGATTCGATATTCATGGTTTGAACCCGTCTAGGAATTCGTGCTCCATTACTTCATTTGTGAAGCACAGAGGGTGTGCGGCGCCTCTATGTTGGGCCACGCTGCGGCGTACCTCTGACGGAGTCCATTTGCGATTTTTAGCCCGGGCGTGGCTAGGTTTGTCACGTCCGAATAGGTGGTCGTCGTCGCGTGTCGAGGTATGTCCTTGCGATCCGTAGATCACTCTTGGGTATCCTGTTTTACTACCCAGCCCCGTTGAAGGTTGTATGTACAACCCTGAGCTGTTTTGTTCTTGCCTTTACGGCGAGGTGGGGCGGTCTGCAGTTCGGCTTGAATTGCCGCTTTAACCGGACCAAGTTGTGGTTGACCTGCCACATTGTGTGATGATCGTACGAGCTCGAACACCTTACCATCGCCCTGGGGTATCGATCTATGCTTCAGGTAGCTTTTGGCTGGGCTACCAAGGCCGTATTTTTCGGCGGCTAAGACTTAGGTCCATCTATCATTAAGCAGATCTTGGTCAGCTTGAAGCTGCTGCTTCTTCTTCTTCAGGCTCCTTGGAGTGGCTATTAGTTGGCGCTTTGAGCGCTACTGCTCGCGAGGTTCCTCAGGCACGATGAAATCTTCAGCACTGAGGCTCACCTCATCCTGAAAGAGCGGAAGGTAATTGTCATCCTACGAATCTTTGTGCGTGGCCTGTTTACCGGGGCTATCCTGCCCGTCATCCCGTTCATCATTAATTGTATCAATGGGATCTTCATTTTCTTCGGCATCATTGTCCATGCCGTCAATATCCTCGGAGTCGTAATCAAGTGTTTCGGTCGAATCCTCAACTGCTGCTATGAAGTGGGTGGCGGGTGGGAAGCAAAATTCTCCATCGTCAGCCCCTAGCTCGAGCCGGATATAGCTCGGCTAAGAGTCCTCTGCCAAGGACATGTTTTTTAATGAGTTTAGCACGTCACCCAAAGGCGAGTGCTGGAAGATGTCTGCAGCGCTGAATTCGAAGATCGATAAATGAGCAAGCTCGGCATCCGCGGGCTTGCGTGGTTCGGAACCTACAGCCGGAGACGAGTCCGGCATTCCGGTGGCATAAGCATCGAGTGAGACCAGGTCCATGTGCGGCTCCAACGCCGCGGAATCTGCGGCCTCCGTGGTGGGGTTAATCCTCCCGTCTTTGGATGGCGTGGCCTGCTCTGGCTCTAGGGCCGGAGCGGTTATAGGAGCGATCTCCTGGATGCGGCCCGATGACAGATTCAGGTCATGATCATCGGGGTGATCGGGAGCGGCTACTGTGGCATCGAATCCGGCGAAGATCAAGTCTCCACGGATGTCTGCGACGTAGTTCAAGCTCCCGAATCTGACCTCATGGCCAGGGGCGTAGCTTTCGATCTGCTCCAGATGGCCAAACGAGTTGGCCCGTAGTGCGAAGCCACCGAACATGAACATCTGTCCGGGGAGGAAGGTTTCTCCGCAGACAACATCGTTATTGACGATTAAAGGGGCCATCAAACCTTTCAGCGACAGCACAGCGGAACTCTCAATGAAAGCACCAATGTCGGTGTCAAAACCGGCGGATCTCAGGTAGGGGGTCCCAAACTGTGTGTCTAAGGTTGATAGTAACAGGAGACAGGGGACACGATGTTTTACCCAGGTTCGGGCCCTCTTGATGGAGGTAATACCCTACGTCCTGCTTGATTGATATTGATGAATATGAGTGTTACAAGAGTTGATCTACCATGAGATCATAATGGCTAAACCCTAGAAGTCTAGCCTGTATGACTAAGGTATTGAGTATCCCCCTACGGACTACACCCTCCGGTTTATATAGACACCCACAGGATCTAGGGTTACATAGAGTCGTTTACATAATATGGAATCTTCATAGTTGTTCGCCAAGCTTGCCTTCCATGCCAAGGAGAGTCCCATCCTGACACGGGTACAGTCTTCGGTCTTCATATCTTCACAGCCCATCAGTCCGGCTCATAGATAACAGGCCGGACGCCCGAGGACCCCTTAGTCTAGGACTCCCTCAGTAGGTGTCCGGCTCTTCGAGATCAGAGATCCGAACATAGTTCGTCCTCAGTATAGAGGAAGAGTTATCTTGCTCCTCGACTACCGCTATCTGGTGGGTGATCGTCGAAGTTTTAATTTCTCTCTGGTCGGGTTTAAGCCCAATCTGATCGTAATATGTAGCGACCCCCAAGGTGGCAATGCGATCTAGGAGTTCGTTTAAAGACGATAACTGTGTCGGATCCATCCGTTTTGCGTATTCAGAATCAATGCAGAGACGATTTTCGATGACTCGAGAGGTCATTGTCGGCTCAAGGGCCGAACGGGCGGTCATGATGAAGCCGCCCAGCCAAAGGGTTTGGCCTGAGGCCAGGGCTCCTCCGGAGGTGATATTTTCCTTGACGACAAGGCGAGCCATCAATCCTTTTGACGACGGCACATTGGAACTCTCAATGAAAGCACCAATGTCGGTGTCAAAACCGGCGGATCTCGGGTAGGGGGTCCCGAACTGTGCGTCTAAGGTCAATGGTAACGGGAGACAGGGGACACAATGTTTACCCAGGTTCGGGCCCTCTCTATGGAGGTAATACCCTACTTCCTGCTTGATTGATCTTGATGAATATGAGTGTTACAAGAGTTGATCTACCACGAGATCATAATGGCTAAACCCTAGAAGTCTAGCATGTATGACTATGATTATGATTAATCTCTCTACGGACCTAGCCCTCCAGTTTATATAGGCATCGGAGGGATCTAGGGTCACACAAAGTCGGTTACAGAAAAAGGAAATCTTCATATTCGGTCGCCAAGCTTGCCTTCCACGCCAAGGAGGGTCCCATCCGGACACGAGTAGAGTCTTCAGTCTTCGTACCTTCACAACCCAACAGTTCGGCCCATGGCTAATTGGCCGGACGCCCGAGGACCCCTTAGTCCAGGACTCCCTCAGCACCCATGCGAACGGCGCGGCGGGCGTCTAGTGCAAGTATGGTGCGGCCAGCCTTTGGTGCAAGTACGGCGCTGAGGGCCTCTTCCCACTCCTGGCAAGGAATGGGGGTGCTGAAGGGATGTGTACCCAGCTGCGACGCCGTGTCGACGGCAGGCAAGCGCCGCTTGATCCGCTCTTGCTATGAGGCGCGCCGCGCCTCTCCCTCTACGGCGCTCCAATGGTCTTGCCGTGTGGTGAGCCGCAGCCTATCGGCACGAACGCGCCTAGCTTGCTCTGCGGCGCACCATCGATCATGTTGTGCGCGAGCTGGAGCCTATCGGCGTTGACATGCCTATCTTGATCCACGGCGCTCAAGCCACATGCGCCAAAGGTCTGCTCAACCCTGGAAATTACGCGCATCACGACATCATCCATCGCGTTGTCGGGGAGCGCCTCGGCCTCGACGTGCTGTGGCGCCTGCTCGTTTTCCTCGTCAATGAGGTTGATGGCAGAGGCAGCTCTTTGGTGGGTTGGCATGCTTGGAAAAGGTGGATGTGCTATAGGCTGCGCTTGTCGCCTTCGTGCGTCGCACACCCCCTATGTGCAATATAGTAGGGTGGCGGGAAACAGGTGAGGAAATGGCGGGAAACGGTGGCATGTTCATAAAACACCATCAATTAATGGAAACTTAGCATCGAGCTAGCACAAGAAGTAGATGATGATCAGATGAACATGGACCACACTAGGGAACCCGTCGGTGATGAATTCATCAATCCCAAATGGTTGAATACTAGCAAGCGTTTGCCCACAACACACACGGCCTATTCCATCACAAATAGGTCGGATGGATCAACTGTATGCCACGTATCGCACATTGTCAAAAAGTAATGCGGTAGACCTTCTTTAACATGTGTTAAAAAATAAAAGACAAGGACCTCGAGGTTAAATTAGCTGAGGGAATAGGGCATTTCGGTCATCGACACAACTTCCCATCCAGTCACCCATCCGATGGCTGCTCCAGCCTGAGCACACTTAACTTGATAGTTTTCTTACATGAGCTACCGGTGGAACATCTAGTCCTTGCTGATAGGAATTCCTCTTCACATCCTTATGGCATATCCGGATGATTGCCCGTCCCACAATGGCCAATAGATGTTGTGTAGACAGAGCATATCACATACGTCTTATTAGAAGCAGTCGTCTGTGTTATTATCGGTCTTCGCACACATTTCTGATTAAAGACCTGTTGCCGCGTATCACACACATCTTGTTATATTGAACCATTTTTGTTCTCTTGCCTAATCACAAAAAGTTCATCCGAGTGAACCGTATGTTGTACATCGCACACACCTTGATCGAGCTGACTGTTTCTTTTGTGTTGCCTAATCACGCACAATTCATCCCAGTGAACCGTATGATGTATATCGCACACGCCTTCATCTGGCTGCCTGTTTCTTTTGTTCCTCCTCATCGCAAACAGTTAATTGAGCTGAACCATATGCCCTGCATCACACACGCAACTAAAATCTGAACCGTGTTTGATGCATCCTTCATCGCAAACGTTTTGCACCTTTTTTGATGGTTATTTTACACCACCGTTTGCAATTATGGCATCACACACAATTTCGTCGAAGGGTCTCTGATCGTAGTGTCGCGTTAGCAGCAACCTGTAGTAGTGATGACTTAGCATCATTTGCATTCAAGTTTAATTGGACCTAATTGAACTTGAACAACTGTTGGTTGTGTCATGGTGCCACCATATCGAGCTGACCAATGCAACCACATTTGCCTTTTATGGGGGGGGGTCCTAACTGGGTCTATTGTCATGCCTCTCGCCAATGCCTCCAACGAGGGAAGGTTATGAGCGGGCGCTACCTTGGTCGGGTAGGACGGCATAAGCCTTGTGTGCCCGTTATTGTGATTGGTATACCATTGTCCCCATTTGGGACCGTTTTGTTTTGCCACGACGGTGGCCGTTCATGCCTTTGGTAGGCACGGGGCCACCCATGACTTAGCCCAAAGGGGAGTTTGTCGGAGTGGCCGGGAGAGTGTCATGGCAGTAGATCGGTTTTGTCGGAACGTCGTTGGTCCACCCGAATGGGAGTGCGAGGCCATGGGTTCTGTGATGTGGGTGCAGTGTGCTAACCTCTGCAGAGTGTGTATTAAATCTACCGATAGCCGCGCCCGCGGATAAGGGCCCAATTCTTAGTTGGTCACACTATGGGTCAACAACAATAATAATAATGTGCTTAATCACAACCCTGGTTCGGTGGTGAGAAATAAATTGATTGTGATCAGGAGATGATCACCGTGGTATCGAGGATACCGACTTGTTGGATATTTGTGGTGTTACGCGAGAGTCAAGGGTAAAGGTCATGCTCCTTGTGGTCATGAATGATGACTACGGTATTGTTAATACCAAGCTTGATTGGATCCTGAGATGATCGTATGACGTCCGTGATGGTAAGTTTATGCATGCAACGGTTACGAGGTAACTCGAGCAGAATAAGTTGGTGCATGATAACGTCATCATGTTGCATGCTAGTATCATCATGTTTACATGTTCATGCCATGCTCGTATTGTTCTAGCTATATCATGTTGTACATGCCAAGTTGTTCAGATAGTTTCATGTTAATCCTTGTTAACCTGTAAATGCCATGCTATTGTCTGTCTTGATTGCTCTTGGTTGCTGTGAGCTTGCAAGTACATTCAATGTAATGACCTAGCGTGGCATGCCATCTTGCAGGTCATGCCGGATTTGATTGCTTGTTTTCCGTGGATTCCTTGTTTGTGAGCTAGGATAAGCGTTCCATCCAGAGTCCCTGCAGAGTGGAGTTCACCACCGTTGTCACTGTTCCGCTGCTAGAGTTATTCCGCTGCTTCGTGTTGTTCTGCTGCTTGCATGGAGCAACCGTGGAAGGCGTAGTGTCTCCGTGCCGATGTAATCCCCTTGTACCCATATAGACTATAATAAAGAGTTGATTTGTTCTATGCTAAGCAGTACCGTATTCCAGAAGACTTCTCCTTGATCTTTGGACTGGAATACGGGGTGCTCTGGTTTCTCTGAGCTGGGGTGCCACACCTGCTAGACAAACGGAGGGTACGTGTGCAATATCAATAAGAGAGGGCCGGGGATGTCTATATGTCTATCGACGTGCATGTGAGAGACGGGTCGGGGGGTATGCAAGGATGATGAGGGGAGACGATATGGTTGTGGTAAGCATACGTAACTACATAGGAAGATCAACCGTCATGTGTCTGGGAAAGGGAGAGACATAACTAGTGAGGTAAGTCTATCGGTGCATCGGGAAAAAGAATTATAGTCGACCTAGCTATATATAGGGAGATCGGTACATATACATGCATGCATGTGTTAGAAGCAAATAAGGTCCGGAGAGACAGACATGGGAGAGGGGTGCAGCTAGGAGGTGGTGTGAGAGGCCTACTATGTCAAGGGGCAAGAAGTGTGCGAGTATGAGATCGATGAAAAGAGGGGCGGGAGTGTGCACCTGCGTGGAACCGTATTGGACAGATGGGGGCATTGACGGTGAGAAGAGAAGAGGTGAAGTATGTGTTTGTGGTAGGCACACTTTCCTAGAGAGGTATATCGACCGGTGTGTGCTAGAAAGAAGGAGCCGGGGGGGCTACACACACCGCAGGTGAACGGCCTAAAGAGAAATAATGAACGTGTGCGATGGAGAGGACGCTCAGGGAGGGTGAGAGGGGGCGGGCGTGTGCATGCGCAATAGAAAGTTAGCGCTAGCTAGCTACAAAGAGAAGAGGATCGTGAAGGTGTAAAAGACAAATAGAGATCATAATTCATTGTAAAAAAGTGGATACAGATACTTGAAGAAGATATCATAATGTAGAACATTGATTATAATTTGGGCTAATGTGTGGCTTTTGTAGCTCAGGGCTAAATACTTGTCATAATGTAGGGGCGGGGCACTATACTTTGTGTGATAAACACGGTCTATGTATGGAACATGGTTTAGATTATGAATATCTAGTTAGTACATCAAATGTATTGTTATTTGGAATCAACATCAAGTGTATTCAAAAAACTGAATTCGAGTTCATATAGTACACATAGTTCATATCTATCTCTATAGTAATCATGTGGTGTGTTGTTAAGGTAATACGCGAATGATGGTTGAAGTTGGCAACAATCATGATTGTAGATTCTTATTGAAATAGAGAAACGAATTCAAATTTAGTTCGAATTTCAGCGGTAGTATAGACATTTGGAATGCACTAAAATGTTGGTATGAGTAGGTTACATGCATTATATAGCCATCGAAAAAATTTAATTGGACATAACATGGATTCATAGCTCTGAATAGCATTTGTAGAGTAAAACGAGACAAGACTCTCTCTTTGTGTGGTGTGAATAGTTTTATATTTTTCGTTTTTTCGTTGAAGGAAGTGCGAATTGATTTCGTACGTACAAATACAATATTACACGTTAGGCTTATCCCTAAAATTCAACCCGCACCTTGTTATATCCCGAAAATTCAGATATCGTGCTCCCAAAACTGGCGCCTTCACAACTCGTGCCTTGCTATCCCGAAATTACAATGCGCGCGATAACTCCCTCTAGCTGCCAAATCCCGACACGCGAAATCTGCCTTCTAACCCTGAGATGAAAGGGCCGCTAGTTCAAATCGGTGGGGGTACTTTTGTAACACACCCTACATTTTGTACAAGCGCGTCCCTAAGTCATGGTTCCCCCTCCCATCGCCTCCTTTTCGCCATTCAAAATCCCAGGCCGCCATAACCTCTCCGCTCTTGCCGCGAAACCCCACCCTTCTCCGTCCACCACCTCACCACTGCCCAGCCGGAGCCTCTTCCTCGAAGACGTCGTCCACCGCAACAGGTCGACGTCCCTCATCCACCTCCCCGGATGAGGATCTGTCGTCCATATCGTCATCCCGCTGGTTCAGCCGCCCCGTCCTCCACCTCCAAGGAGCTGCTCCGACGATCACCTCGTCTATTGTGGCTGCTCCATCCCCATAGCACCGCCTTAACCTGCTCCACCGGAACCGCAACATCCTCACCGACTCCTCGGACGAAGCCGAGGCCTACTCAGCGCCACCAAAGAGGTTTTACACTCATCACATCGCACCTTCTCCTTAACTCGACCTGCCGGCACCGACGGTGCTCCATCCCGCACCCCCATGGAGCGGCTACCTCGAAGTCGGCGCCACCAACGACATCTCCATGGCGGCTCTCCCCCAGAGCGAGGCCCCTTCAGCGACGGTGTCCATACCAGCCAAATCTGCTGCTGCTGCTCTGGCTCTCCCTCGCGTTACTGCTACTGCTCCGGCTCTCGCTCACTCGCGCTGCTGCTGCTGCTCCAGCTCTCGCTCGCTCGCGCTGCTGCTGCTCTCCCCCTCGCTCGTGCTGCGGCTCTTCTCCGATTTAGCTACACTTCAGTCGACTGAATCGACTTTTGGGTCAGTCGATTTTCAGGGGGTGGGGGGGGGGCTCGCCGGAGTTAAGGAAGAACCACCCGCAGCGGGGAGGGGGCTCGTCTAAGATGTACCCCACTATCTATCTTAGGGTTCAGGGTTGGGGTGGTGGTCGCCGGAGGTGGGGGGCGCGGTGGTGGGGCTGTGGCATGGGGATCGCAAGAGAAAAAGCTCGGCGTGGGGGGGGGGGCTAGATGGCTGGCCAGGGCGGCGACAGACTGGCGGTGGGGAGTTGTTTCAGGGCGGCAAGGCGGCGGCGGGGAGTTGTTTCAGGGCGGCGAGGTGGCGCGGGGCCAGCGGTTCAGCCGGTGGTGGCTGGCGGCTCAGGGGGGTGCAGGTTGAAGAAGAACTGCAGGCCCTCCCTAAACTACATGTGAAGTGCCTTTTTGCTACCATTATGTTCAGTTTCGACAGTAACACTCAGATTCCACATTAAATTTCAGTTTCAACAGTTAAGTTCAGAGTCAACAGTTTTTACCTCATGTGTTGTAGTCAGATCATTTTTGGTGGTAATGTATTTTACATCATCTATAGAAGATGCTATTAGAATCCCACTTGAGATTAATGACGTCTGTCTTGTGCTGCTTCAGCCTCGACGTCTTATGGCTCACCGAAGCGGCTCCAGCGACAGAACGATCCATCACAACAGAGCAGTGCCCTGGATACCGTCTACAGATCCCTTAGATCTTCCTCCACAACTCCCACAGCCACCTCTGCCTCAACTTCTTCAGCGACCAACCCAATGATGCCGAGGTCGGCATGGCTACAGCAAATAGGTTGTACACTTGTCGCATCACTTATTACTCTACATTCATGTCGATCCATTAGGGCTATTTTGGTTCAACGGAAAAACATAGCAATAGGAATTTTCCTATGGCACTCTACTATTCAATTATTCATGCATTTTGTTGAAAGAAATGGAGCAAAACATCCACTTGGACCTATTTTTCAAAATCCTATGCATGAAAACAAGACCAAGTGCATTAGTGGCAGAATAACATTCTAATTGTACACGCTTTCATATGATTTCACTTTATTTTGGCCATGTTTCTTTGCATTCCTCTGCTCCTCCAATTCCTGTGAACCAAACACCCAAGTTCACAGAAATCATGTGTTCAAAAATGCTCTGTTTCCCATGTGCATTCCTATCCTATTCCGGTGTTTTTCCTCCTATCCATGCGTCTTTAGAATCATGCAAGCCAAATGAGCCCTTACAGAATTAAGAAGACATACCTAGTTACTGGGAATCATCTAATGATCCAACCACCACCAGTGCTGATGATGCTTTACCCTTGCAAAGAACAGTCTCCATAGGAACCTGAAGAAAACATGACAAAATAGTATAGCTCAGTGTGGGAACCTGAAGATATCCTCAACAGAGATATGATAAAATATCAGTATATAAGTGACTAATTAGTGCGCTGATGAAACCAAGAACACACCCTCTTCAATCCTCCAGTCCTCACCCTCTTCCTCAGCCAACCATCCTGGCTTCCGGCCACCGTCGTCAATCCCATGCTCCCTGACCCGTGCTTGGTGGTAGGCAGTGGGGAAGTGCAAGAAGGATCCAGGAGTGGCCGCCATCAACTGCCAGGTCTGCCAGGTCACACCTGACCTCGCTGGCGCAGGCCGCTGAACCTCTACTGTCCGCCGCCGGACCTCCCTCCTCTCATTCCTTCTCTCCCTCTCTCCCATCTTCTCTGCCTGCAGGTTGCCGCCGTCACCGGAGAGGCTCGCCTCCGTGGCCGCACGCCTTGGATCCAGTGGAGGTGGGGGGTTTGGAGGCTGCTGGGGAGGAGTGAGGGTGTGGCGTCCCATCCATTGGGGGCTAGGGTTCATGGAGGCGATTGGGTGCGAGGCATGCAGGAGGAGGGGATTGGGTGCGGCGCGTGGGAGGGGTGAATCGGGACTCCGGGAGGCAGCACGACTCGTGGGACGGCACGCGGCTCACTGGAAAAGGTCACCCAGCGAAATTTAACCCAGCCAATAGGGAGAGACACTGAGCCCACGAGTCATGGACCTCAAAAATAAATCGCAAGGTGAAAATCACAGTAAAGATCAGACGGACCTGACTACTCGGTTGACCAGATTCAAGGCGAACAGACGGCCAGGAACATCCCAATCTGAGGGACCTTCGTGGAGGAGGGTTGGCTAGCATCCTTATAGGTTTAAATTACTTCAGTTACAGGTAGGTCTCGAAGAAAACTTTGTGTGGTTTGTCCTGCTCCTGCCGCGACGTCGTCCACCTCACCTGAGCTGCTCCATAGACAGAAGCATCCACCAAACCAGACATCATGACTCCTGACCGTCTTTAGCTGCCTTAGATCTCCTTCCCTACTGCCGGCACCCACCGCAATGGCATCACCATCGTCAACTCAACAGATGAACCTGAGGAGTACACGGGTCCACAAGAGAGGCCGCACTCTTTTGTTTTTGATTATGTTATGCATTGCTTAATATTACTTGCTACTTTATTGTCATGTTCACCTCATAGACTCCAAGTCAGGTCCAAAATGATGTTCAAACTTGAGTTCTAAATTAGTTGTGGGGCACATATTGAGGCAGCAATGAATAGTATCTCTGTCTAATATCTGGTTCACCTAGGGTATGCCTATGTTGTTCATCTTGGGTGGGAAACAAATAGTAAAGCAATCATCATCTGTTTTTTATTAAATTAAAGCAATCATCAGCCTGCTATCATTATTTTTGGATCCATCCACTGGTTGTTACCATTACTCTAGATTTCTGCGTGCTCTCCTTACATAATCTCACAATATTTTTTTGTATGCATGTCAGATATTGTACATAGTCATGCTGAACATGTGGAGAAAAAAGAAGAGTTTTGCGCGGCAATACAATGTCATGCAGACATCGCTCCATGGTGGGTTCAATGGCGAACCCTCCCCCCTCTCCAGATTGTAATCCAGAGGAAGATATATGTGTTGAGGCAGATTCAGACGTAGCTGGCCACTCCTATTTACCTCCCAAGGTGTTTGCTCTAACTTGGCATGATGATGTTAGTCATATCATGCATATGTTGCCTTGCAGTGCCTACTTTCGACATCATATATGTCATCTACTTAGTTTAGACATGTTTTGTAATGCCACCTGTTTAGTTTCAATATCATATAGGGGAATTATGCAGTCTCATGTCTTTTAGCCAACCATAATATATGTGAAATGTGCAATACCATCCTGTTTAACCAGGCATCATATATTTGAATGATATATTGCCCATCCTTTTCTTCATTACATTTCCATTTGTCGACAATGTTTGTACATTAAACTACTCTTCCTGTGAATCAGCCATTTGAGTGGGTGATGGAAAAAAAATCTAGAGAGAAAACAAGGCCTTCAGAGCAGACAGTGCTACCTGTCAAAGAAAATCTCTTGCTGGGTCCCGATAGCTCCTCAGAGATGGATTCAGAGACAGATGACCAGTACTATTCCCCACCGAGGTGTATGCTCTAACTTGGCACGGTTATACTGCTCATATCATGCATATGGTATCTTGCATTGCATAGTTAGACATCATATACACAATATTCAACACCATGTTCTTAGTTCAGACATCATATATGCGAATGCCCTCTGCTTAGCATATAAATCACATATGTGAATTAAATCATGCGATCCTGATTACTTAGATAACATCTATGTGAATTATGTCATGCGGTCCTGTTTAGTTAGTCATCATATCTTTGAATTATGTTATGCTATGCTATCCAGTTTAGATAGACATCATATATGTGATATTATGTCATGCTATCCATTTTAATTGAACAATATACATGTTAACTATTTCATGCCCTCTTTTTTCCACACTATCTATTGCATCTGTCTCTCATACAATGTCTTTACATTCAACTATGTTTCCTGTTTATCGGCCATTTGAATTGGAGCGGGTGATGGCAGTATCTAGCGGAGTAAAAACACGGTCTTCAAATAAAATAGTGCTACCTCTTGGTGGAGATAGCACCCCAGTTGTACATGCACAAGAACCAGCCCTACCACACATAACCCAGACTCTCACAGATTTTACCCCTACTGCGATGGACAGAGAACCAGATTCACCCAATCTAACCCCAACCCCAGCAGATAGTAACCCAGTTCCTGTTGACACAACACCATCTCTACCATAGATCTCCCAAACAAGAGCAGTTAGTAAGGCAGCTCTAGTGCCCAAAGTGCCAGTACTACCATGGCGAACCCCAACTCCACCAGTTAGTACACCTATTCCTGTGGAGGAAGCACAACCAGCCATTCATAGTGTAGCATCTATCACATTTGAAGTTGTTAATTAAATCCTATGTGCGTATCTTCCCATCATGGAAATATTCTACTGAAGATGAAGGAAAATGCCAGTTGCAGGTGTTTGTCCAAGAGTTATGTGTAAGTAATGTTATTCATGGCAATTGCCTTGCTTTGTCCCATACATTCTACCTCCATGATGGTTATAATACATCAAATTTTCCCATTTTTCTCTATAGATAAGGACCGATTTGGAAACTCAGGATGAGGTAACCTGTGCTAATACCTCTGCTATCTTCAAGAATGCTTGGTGGCAGTATCAGAATTACCTGAAGAAAACGTACTTCACTGGCAAAGAAACTCATCAAATTCCCTTACATTCTCCTGAGACATATTTATTGGACGATGACTGGGAACGCCTTGTTTTGTACTGGTCCCGAACCAAGAATGTGGTAAGGTCGATGAGCTCATTTTATTTTAAGTACTATATGCTTGTGTCTTACTGTACTCTGTTCATGTAGAACAAGTGCTTGAACCTGAAGAACAACTATTCTCATTCAAGATTCCATTGCTATCATGCATAGTGCTTTGCTCTTGTATCACTGTATTTACTCATACAAACTTATTTTTAAATTGAACGATCCAATGGCACAATAGGTATGTTTACGCATGTTTCTTTAACAGGTTTGCTCTTATAAATAGCTCTCTTGATTTCAATTTCAATTGTGTATACAATTGACTTCTCATATCATGCACATTACTAGCATCACAACAGGGCCAATAGTGTTTTTGTACATGTAGACCCGCGGTACCCATCTAAAATCTTGTTGTGCCATGTAGTTTCCCACACTTTGTATTCTTTCAGTGTTGCCTTCTCTTGAACTGATATGATTTGAACCGTGTCTCTATTTTGATTTGGCAAGACAATGCAGTGACCAAAGGACATAGATATATGTTTGTTTGATGCTTTTATAATGTACTACTTGGCAATAGAAGACTTGGTAGTTTAATCTTGTCCACCTTACTAATGAACTGGTTCACCAAAATGAGTTTCATATACTAGTACATGCTAAACCTGTTATGTGTCTGCTTGTTTCTTCTTTTAGAATGCTGACAGAATATTGGGGAAGAGTGCCTTATTACACAATGGTAAAGGAAGTAATATAGATAAGGTTCAGGATCGTGAGACATCCTTGTTGGTCTACAACAAAGCTGATAAAACAACTAAGGAAAACTATCTTGAAGACAGTGAGTCAACCCCAAAGTCCTGTCTTTGTTTACTGTTTGAGTTACTGGCCACTACCGCTTGCAGAAGCTATTCAAACTCACTGTCTAAATCAGTTCGGTTTCTTGAGTCTCAACTCCAAGCTGAAAGACATCGATTAGTTGTGCTTCGGCAAGAAGCGGAAGGACCACGGAAGTCCCTGGAGCATTCAGATGCATACTTTCTGGTGCAACAACAAGCATTGGAGGATTTTAGCGCCAAATAGGACAAAGCTAATAAGCTTGCTAAGCTTATTGCCACCATGGTGGATATCCAGGATAAAGTTTCTTGAGCTCTTCTGAAGTTGTTTCAGTTGTGTACTTGTTTTGCTGCTACGTTTATTTGCACTGGTGGCCAATTTTGGCGGCCAGTGTATGTAATATGCTGCTTTCTTCCCTATATTTGCACTGGTGGCGAACTTTGATGCCCAGCGATTGTAATATGTGTATTAGTTGTAATAGGCTAGCGTTAGTTGCTTGCTTATTTATTTCCTTATTGTCTTGTTTAGTTGTTTGCTTGTAGTCACTGCAGTTCTTTTTCCGCATTTTTCTAGTGGCCACAATAACCTATTTTTGGTAACTAGGCCACAATAATCGTGGCAACACACGGACTGTTGTAACCATGTGCCTCCTGCGGGCCATAGGATCCATGGGCCTTCTACGGGCCGAGGATCCATGGACTTTCTATGGGCCGTATGATCCATGGGCCTTCTATGGGGCGTATAATCATTTCACCAAACATGGGTCATACTGTTCGTGAACCATAACGGGCCGTTAATAGGCCGTATTTGATAACGCTATGAAAATAGCCCAATGGGTTAATGGTGAAGCAAATATGCCCTAGAGGCAATAATAAAGTTATTATTTATTTCCTTATATCATGATAAATGTTTATTATTCATGCTAGAATTGTATTAACCGGAAACATGATACATGTGTGAATACATAGACAAACAGAGTGTCACTAGTATACCTCTACTTGACTAGCTCGTTTATCAAAGATGGTTATGTTTCCTAGCCATAGACATGAGTTGTCATTTGATTAACATGATCACATCATTAGGAGAATGATGTGATTGACTTGACCCATTCCGTTAGCTTAGCACTTGATCGTTTAGTATGTTGCTATTGCTTTCTTCATGACTTATACATGTTCCTATGACTATGAGATTATGCAACTCCCGTTTACCGGAGGAACACTTTGTGTGCTACCAAATGTCACAACGTAGCTGGGTGATTATAAAGGTGCTCTACAGGTGTCTCCGAAGGTACTTGTTGAGTTGGCGTATTTCGAGATTAGGATTTGTCACTCCGATTGTCGGAGAGGTATCTCTGGGCCCACTCAGTAATGCACATCACTATAAGCCTTGCAAGCATTGTAACTAATGAGTTAGTTGCGAGATGATGTATTACAGAACGAGTAAAGAGACTTGCCGGTAACGAGATTGAACTAGGTATTGAGATACCGACGATCGAATCTCAGGCAAGTAACATACCGATGACAAAGGGAATAACGTATGTTGTTATGCGGTTTGACCGATAAAGATCTTCGTCGAATATGTAGGAACCAATATGAGCATCCAGGTTCCGCTATTGGTTATTGACCGGAGATGAGTCTCGATCATGTCTACATAGTTCTCGAACCCGTACGGTCCGCACGCTTAATGTTCGGTGACGATTTGTATTATGAGTTTATGTGTTTTGATGTACCGAAGGTAGTTCGGAGTCCCGTATGAGATCGGGGACATGACGAGGAGTCTCGAAATGGTCGAGACGTAAAGATTGATATATTGGACGACTATATTCGGACATCGGAAAGGTTCCGAGTGATTCGGGTATTTTTCGGAGTACCGGAGAGTTACGGGAATTCGCCGGGGAGTATATGGGCCTTATTGGGCTTTAGGGGAAAGAGAGAGGAGAGGCTGCGCGCCCCCCAATGATTAGTCCGAATTGGACTAGGGGAAGGGGTGGCGCCGCCTCCTTCCTTCTCTTCTCTTTCCCTTTCCTTCTCTCCTACTCCTACTACTAGGAAGGGTTCCTAGTTCTACTAGGAAAGGGGGAATCCTACTCCCGGTGGGAGTAGGACTCCCCTAGGGCGCGCCATAGAGAGGGCCGGCCCTCCCCCTCCTCCACTCCTTTATATACGGGGAGGGGGGCACCCCTTGGAGACACAACAATTGATGATTGATCTCTTAGCCGTGTGCGGTGCCCCCCTTCACCATAATCCACCTCGATCATATCGTAGCGGTGCTTAGGCGAAGCCCTGCGTCGGTAGCATCATCATCACCGTCACCACGCCGTCGTGCTGACGAAACTCTCATGTGAAGCTTTGCTGGATCGGAGCTCACGGGACGTCATCGAGTTGAACATGTGCAGAACTCGGAGGTGCCGTGCGTTCGGTACTTGGATCGGTCGGATCATGAAGACGTACGGCTACATCAACCGCGTTGTGCTAACGCTTCCGCATTCGGTCTACGAGGGTATGTGGACACACTCTCCCCTCTCGTTGCTATGCATCACCATGATCCTGTGTGTGCGTAGGGATTTTTTTTGAAATTACCACCTTTCCCATCAGTGGCATCCGAGCCAGGTTTATGCGTAGATGTTATATGCACGAGTAGAAAACAAGTGAGTTGTGGGCGATACAAGTCATACTACTTACCAGCATGTCATACTTTGGTTCGGCGGTATTGTTGGATGAAGCAGCCCGGACCGACATTACACGTACACTTACGCGAGACTGGTTCTACTGACATGCTTTGCACACAGGTGGCTGGCGGGTGTCAGTTTCTCCAACTTTAGTTGAACCGAGTGTGGCTACGCCCGGTCCTTGTGAAGGTTAAAAAACACTAACTTGACGAAATATCATTGTGGTTTTGATGCGTAGGTAAGAACGGTTCTTGCTCAGCCCGTAGCAGCCACGTAAAACTTGCAACAACAAAGTAGAGGACATATAACTTGTTTTTGCAGGGCATGTTGTGATGTGATATGGTCAAGAATTGACGACATATAAATTGTTGTATGAGATGATCATGTTTTGCTAAAGTTATCGGCAACTGGCAGAAGCCTTATGGTTGTCTCTTTATTGCATAAGATGCAAGTGCCATGTAATTGCTTTACTTTATCGCTATGCGATAGAAATAGTTGCAAAAGCAATACTTGGCAAGACGACCATGTGAAGACACGTTGATAGAGATCAAGATGATGGAGATCATGGTGTCATGCTAGTGACGATAGAGATCATGACGGTACTTTGGAGATGGAGATCAAAGGCGCAAGATGATCATGGCCATATCATGTCACATATTTTTTGATTGCATGTGATGTTTATCTTTTATACATCTTATTTTGCTTAGTTCGACAGTAGCTTTATAAGATGATCCCTTACTAAAATTTCAAGGTATAAGTGTTCTCCTTGAGTATGCACCGTTGTGATAGTTCTTCGTGCCGAGACATCACATGATGATCGGGTGTGATAAGCTCTACGTTCACATACAACGGGTGCAAGCCAGTTTTGCACATGCAGAATACTCGGGTTAAACTTGACGAGCCTAGCATATGCAGATATGGCCTCAGAACACTGAAGACTGAAAGGTCAAGCGTGAACCATATAGTAGATATGATCAACATAGTGATGTTCACCATTGAAAACTACTCCATCTCACGTGCTGATCGGACATGGTTTAGTTGATTTGGATCACGTGATCATTTAGATGACTAGAGGGAGTTCCTTATCTAAGTGGGAGTTCTTAAGTAATATGATTAATTGAACTTTAATTTATCATGAACTTAGTCCTGATAGTTTTTGCATAACTATGTTGTAGATCAATAGCTCGCGATGTAGCTCCCCGTTTATTTTTTATATGTTCCTAGAGAAAAACTATGTTGAAAGATGTTAGTAGCAATGATGCAGATTGGATCCGTGATCTGAGGATTATCCTCATTGCTGCACAGAAGAATTATGTCCTTGATGCACCGCTAGGTGACAGACCTATTGCAGGAGCATATGCAGACGTTATGAACGTTTGGCAAAGCTCAGTATGATGAGTACTTGATAGTTTAGTGCACCATGATTTACGGCTTAGAATCGGGACTTCAAAAACGTTTTGAAAGCCACGGAACATATACGATGTTCTAAGAGTTGAAATTGGTATTTCATACTCATGCCTGTGTCAAGAGGTATGATACCTCTGACAGTACTTTGCCTACAAGATGGAGGAGAATAGCTCAACCAGTGAGCATGTGCTCAGATTGTCTGGGTAGTACAATTGCTTGAATCAAGTGAGAGTTAATCTTCCAGATGAGATAGTAATTGACAAAGTTCTCTAGACACTATCACCAAGTTACTAGAACTTCGTGGTGAACTATAATATGCAAGGGATAACGAAAACAATTCCCAAGCTCTTCGCGATGCTAAAATCGGCGAAGGTAGAAGTCAAGAAAAGCATCAAGTGTTGATGGTTGACAAGACCACTAGTTTCAAGAAAAGGGCAAAGGGAAGAAGGGGAACTTCAAGAAGAACGGCAAGCAAGTTGTTGCTCAAGTAAAGAAGCCCAAGTCTAGACCTAAGCCTGAGACTAAGTGCTTCTACTATAAAGGGACTGATCACCGGAAGCAGAACTGCCCCAAGTATTTGGCGGATAAGAAGGATGGCAAAGTAAACAAAGGTATATTTGATATACATGTTATTGATGTGTACTTTACTAGTGTTTATAGCAACCCCTCAGTATTTGATACTAGTTCAGTTGCTAAGATTAGTAACTCAAAACATGAATTGCAGAATGAATAGAGACTAGTTAAGGGTGAAGTGACGATGAGTGTTGGAAGTGGTTCCAAGATTGATATGATCATCATCGCACATTCTCTATACTTTCAGGATTAGTGTTGAACCTAAATAAATGTTATTTGGTGTTTGCTTTAAGCATGAATATGATTTGATCATGTTTATTGCAATACGGTTATTCATTTAAAATCAGAGAATAATTGTTGTTCTGTTTACATGAATAAAACCTTCAATGGTCATACACCCAAGGTGAATGGTTTATTGAATCTCGATCGTAGTGATACACATATTCATAATATTGAAACCAAAATACGCAAAGTTAATAATGATAGTGCAACTTATTTGTGGCACTGTCGTTTAGGTAATATTGGTGTAAAGCGCATGAAGAATGTAACATCCCAAATTTCCAATTTGAATTGTTATACATTAGATCATCATTGCATATCATGTTTTATTGCATTTTGGTTGATCCTAGAAATTTCACGCAACTCAAGGACCTACGGAGAGAGTTGGGGATTTCGTTATTTTCATATTTGAGTTTTTCTCGAATTATGAAAAGAGGATCGCTTGATTTTAATTATTTTTCTCTGAAATATTTCTTTTATTAAAAATAAAAGAGAGAGGATAAAATGACTTCCTCAAAATAAATAAATATCAGAGATTTAATATTAAAATCAAATAAGATTTTTATTCGGAGTTTTGTCGCTATTTTATTTGAATTAGGAAAAATATGCGTTTTTCAAAATTGCATTTTAGGCCCAAATAAATGGTCACTTTGTCTGGTTTGTCTTTAGAGGACGGGGAAAATTTATTTCGGGATTTTTGGAGTCCGTTTAGTATTTCTTTTCCTTCTTTTTCTACACGTCGAAATTATTTAAAAAAAAAGTCAAACCGACTTAGGGTCGTATTCGGCCAGGACTCTTCGGGCCGGCCCCTTTAAAGCCCGAGACCCCCGAGCCCCCAGCCCACCCGAAACCCTAGACACCGCGCCGCCGCCTCGCCGCTGCCGCGCCGCCGCACCGGAGCCCGCCGTCGCCGCCGGACCCCGCCGGACCCGAGGTAGCCGCCTCGGTTTTTCGTGAGAAAAACCGTTTTTTCGAAACCCTAGATCCGTTTTTTATTAGATCTGGTTCGGTTTATTTTTTCGGTTTAGCTATTTAGCGGACGTTCGCCCGTACGTTCGTTTTTACGAACGGTTTTCACCGTTTAGCCGCAGACAGCGAGCGTTCGTTCGTTAGCCTATTCGTTAGTTTTTCTTTTTCTTGGATTTTCTGTGATTATTTTCGATCGTGATTTCTTATCCGATTTTCGTTTTAGTATAACTTTTCGCTCGTTTATCGGAATTAGACGATTCAAGCGCCTAGAGTTTCGTCTCGAAACCCTCTTTCCGTTTAACCAACTTAAACAAGTTTTTGCTACTGTAAAATTTGACCTTAGTCCAGATTAGTAAACGAAGCTTGTTTCTCTCGCCGTTTGAGTTTTGATGCTTCGTTTGATTTGATTCTTTTTGCAAACCGGAGTTCTTAAGTTGAACTTTCTGGTTAGATCTCTTATTTGAGTTTTACCCGTGCTCTTGCTTGATTGCTTATTGTATGCTTGTTTGTTTGCGATAGAGTACCCGGAGTGCGAAGCATGCTACATCGAGTCTCTAGGTTTCGCGGATCATCAGCAAGGAAAGTAACACTTTGATCATACCTCTTACTACCCAGTTTTCTTTGCATTAGATCAACCCTCAAACATTTCATGGTTAGGGTCTGAATTAAATTGTGGGTTTCGGAAGTAGATGAGGTAGTACCTATTCACCTGTTTATTATCAAACCCTGGGAGTTACTTCTATGTTGCTTATATTGCTATGCTATGCTTGTAAACGTGGACTGGGTTTGAGAGTATCCATGACAGATGTGAGTTGATAATTAATGGTTAACTTAAGATGGCAACTTTAATACACATCTGGATGGATTGAGGCACCTGGGGAACCTAGTGATTGCCTATATTTTTGGAAATCCCGGGGTACCGTGTGATTCTCCTATGGACCGCCACCTAGGCTCAAAGGGATCATAAGATTATTCATACTGGAAACTTCCATGTGCGGCCACATGCCATTATGGGCTCTGGCATAGTTGAGTAAGTTATGGGAAACCTTCCCATGATGGGCTAGAAGATTTAGGGGATTGTAGGTGTATAGGCCTATCTATCGGTTAAGGGGACCTCTTCGGAAAGACTGTGTCTCGGTCATCCGTTTCTCAAACATTATGTAGTGCGAGAAATCCAACGGAGGAGATCGAGTCTTGTGGGGAAAAGTGCACAAACCTCCGCAGAGTGTACAAACTAATCATGGTTAGCCGTGTCCCTGGTTATGGACATCTTGAGTATCTAGTTCTTGGATTATCATGTGGATCTCATCACTCTTAATATAATTTGATTGGGTTTAATGATGATTAATTTTTAATTGGGAATGAGTTGGGTGAACCTTCTCAATGTTTAACAACCACCGTGATAGTTAAAATAAAATTTGTTCCTTTGCAGTAGGGAAAAATTGGCTTTTCGCAAAACCTCTAACCTTACAGCCTCCACCAAACCATTTATGCATGTAGTGATAGCTTTACATTGTTCATTACTCTCTTGTGTTACTTTGCCAGCATATTCTATGTGCTGACCCATTTTTCGGGCTGCAACGTATCATGTTGCAGACTTTTCAGACGACGAGTAAGGAGCCTTAGGTCGTGGTCTTTCACTCAGTGATGCCGCTGGAGTTGATGGACTCAGTTTATCTTCCAAGCCTTCCGCTGTTATCGTATTAGATGGCCTTAAGCCATATTTATTGTAATAAGTTTTCTTTTGAGACATTCGATGTAATCAGTGTGTGATTGCCACTCTGTTATAAATCCTTCAAGTACTGTGTGTGTCAGCATTACGGATCCAGGGATGACACTTATACACAGAGATCAGACTGTTTGAGGTCTGGTCGCTACAAAGATGGTATCAGAGCACACGTTGACTGTAGGACACGACCATTAAGCTAAAGCCCTAGATCACTACTCTCTTATCATTTCTAACTCCTCTCCTTTTTCTACTTTTTAGGATGGCGGATGCAAGGAACAAGTTTGCGCAACCGGATGAAGACGCCCCCTTTGGAAGACACTTGAAGGAATTCACTAGGTACTTGAACATTGGAATAATTCAAGTTCAAGTTCGGGGAAGGACATTCACACCAGTCACTGAGCCCATAGAGTTTTCTTTCTATGCACCAACCTAGAGTCTAGGAAAGAGTATGGAAGCTCACATCACCACGGGACGCATTGGAGAAGTTTACCACAAGGATCTCAAGTATACTATCTACTAGATTTATGGGCGCCGAGATGAGCAATGGGAGATGATCAGCACCAGGAAGGATAGATCCATTGCAGCTTTCATCCAGGAGTTAAACCAGCATATTCGCCGTCAGGAGAACCAGATGTGCACATGCATGATAGATCTGAGGAAGGCGATGACCAGGATCACGGAGCTTGAAGAAGAACTCAAGGCAACTCGTGAAGATTATGAGGAGGAAATCGTCGTACTAGTGGAGAGGAATGACGATCTAGAAATGAAGCTAGGAGTATTCATGGGAGACCCCGCGCCAGGAGGAGAAGACAAAGAACCCAAGGATATTCGTCCGGAGGACTACATCATCATTGACGACACCGATTCAGACCCCGATGATAGTGATGATGACTATGTTGATGTAGCTGGAGCAGATGTCATGGAGTCTTCGACCGATCAATATTTCTAGTTGACCACCAAAACAGTAGTAGTAGTCTACCATGTAAATAGTATAGTCCAAGCACCTTGTAACGAGAGTTCTAGACCGATTGTATGCCTTTGCGTGATTGATTGAGTGATAGGTTTGTGTTTGTCTCATGTGCATATGGGTAGTTTTTTCTCACTAGACCTCATTCTATTCTATTCTCTTCTCTCTAAACCCTCAGATGCCTCTGAGACGTGACCCCGGATTTACCTTTCCACCGGAGCTCACTCAGTTGATCCAGCAGCAGAATCCCCTGATGCAGTTGTTAGTTCAGAACAAAGGCAACAACAACAACAACCCACCACCACCACCCGTTGACAACTTAGCCCGTTTTCTGAGGTTGCAGTCGCCGGTGTTTTACAGTAGCACCGAGCCGATAGTTGCAGATGATTGGTTCCGCAGGATTGGAAGGGAGTTAACCACTGCAGGATGTACCGATGTTGAGAAGGTGCGTTTTGCCGCACATCAGTTGGATGGACCAACAGCCTCATGGTGGGATAATTACACTGTCACTTATCCTATAGCCACCATCACATGAGATCAGTTCTAGCAAGCTTTCCGTACTGCCCATGTATCAGCAGGAGCTATGGCCATGAAGAAGCGTGAGTTTCGCAACATACGCCAAGGAGGACATACTATTGGCTAGTATGTGGATGAGTTTAGTAAGTTAGCATGTTATGCCCCAGATGACGTTGCAATAGATGCCACTAAGAAGGAGAAGTTTTTGGAGGGACTAAATGATGAGCTAAGCATGCACTTGATGGTAGCAAATTTCAATAACTACCAGGAGTTGGTGGATAGAGCTCTCATGCATGAAGGGAAGCAGCAACCGATTGACAGCCGCAAGAGGAAGTACGCACAAGGGAAGTATAGTTCTGGAGCTCAGCAGAGACCCCGTTTCACCCCGAACTCGGGAGGAATTGTTCTTAACCATGGAGGCCACACTCATAATGGAGGAAGTTCGCATAACCATAGTGGCCCCGAGAACGGCAATAGAAATGGAGGAAGTAGCGGACAGAACTGTTCCAACCCGGTAACACCCACCAAGAAGGATCTAAGCCACGTTACTTGCTACAAGTGTCAGAAGACCGGACATTACGCCAATGAATGTCCTGAAGCTAAAAATGGAAATAGCAATGGAAGCTCTATGTGACGCCCCAAGACCGGAGCTTCAGTTGCCTTCCAGGGTTTCCGGGTTTCGTCGTGTGTTTTGTTTGGTTCTTTGCATTCATATTTGCTTCGCGTGCATTGCATCATGTCATCATGCCATCATGTCATTTTTTTAATTCAACTAAATAAATTGCATAGATCTGTTGATCTATTTAAATTGAGGGAACTCACATGGTGACTTCTTTATATAACATATCCTCCCAATATTATTAGGGAGCTATAATAAATATTCCATCCTTATGGAATCAACCATAACACACGTGCAAAGTATTTTCCATGTCTATTCCTCTTCGAGTTTGACCTTCAAACCTTGCCAATATTTTTCTCATCCCTTTTATCGAGGATCTTCAAAAATCTCAGCCCATTTTGAGTCTTTTCGAATGGGCTTCAAAATTCAAACATGTCGAATTATATTTCAACATGTGCATATCTATTTTCTCCAAAAATCCCCTTGTCATTTTATTTAAATTCCTCACATTTTTGTGACTCCAGTAATTTTACCCTCGTGCGCTAATTCTTTTCCCTAAAACCCCTTCTTTTTCCTTTCTCTCTAATTCTTTTCGGTTAAACAAATTAATTAGGGAGAGAGAGCCCAGCTAGGCCTCTGGCTACCTGGGCCTCCCATCTCCAGCGCCGGCCCCTTTTGCCCCTTTAGGCCCAGCCTTCTCAACCCTAGCCACGCGCCCCCTCCTCATCGTTTTCCTACCGCCGCCAGAGGCATGCATCGCACCACCAGGGGCCTCGATCCCATCTCTCCTCTCGCCCTTGACCCATCTCCTTTGAACCCCTCCTTCTCCGCTCGTCCTCCTACAGCGCCACCTCCCACGCACGCGCTCGTAGAGACAGGAGCCCGTTTCCCTCACTCTTCCTCCCCTCGTCTCCCTCTCCTCTCTCCCACCTCGAGCCAGGGAGGAGCCCCAGCGCCCAATCCTCTCCAAACCGCCAGTGACGACAGAGTCTCTCCCGGCGCACCCTTGCATCGATCCCTTCCATCGCGCGCCACCGCCTGGAGTTTCACCGCCGCCAAGCGCCGCCAGCTCCTCCTCCACCTCGATCCCCTCCTGCGTCGCCTCGCTCGACCCCAACACCAGTGCCGCCACCCCTCGTCCTTCCCAATCCACCTCGACCTCGCGGCTAGCAGGAGCTCCGGCCCGACCTCCGCCCGAGCCAGCGTCCTCCACGCCTCCCCATCTTCATCTCCGACGGAGAGATGCTGCCTCTGCTCCGCCTTCCGCCTTGCTGCCCCGAAGTGCCTCGTCCTCGTCGCCTTGCTGCACCACGCCGCCGGCAAGACCAAGGACGCCCAAACGAGTGCTCCCAACCCAGACTTTTGTGCTGCTACGTTTTGGACATGCCAAGTCCCTCGGAAACATCAGTTGCGCCAAGTTTCGTTTAAAGATGGTCAACTACAGCCTATGTGGATTTTGCTAAGTACCACGATGTCCGTCGATCGCCAAGTACCCCTTCGGATACGCAAGTCCCTCGAAGGTTCACCGATGCCAAGTATCACACAGAAACGCCAAGTACCTCTAAGCGCGAAGACGCCAAGACCGTTTCGGGATTCACCAAGTACCGCTACCGATGGCTCGAACATCTACGACACGTGTACCGCTACCGTCACAAGAATCGAGACAGACAAGTCTGAAGATGCAAGTACCACTCCCAACCATGTACGACTACCGTCTCCGAAGAACCGTGTAACGGAACCGTCAAGTTCGACTACCGCCACATGTACAACTATCGTCTCCGAGATCGCGAGAACCTCTATCGTCGACCCTAGAGCATGCGAGAATGACTACTTCCACTACGAACGTCCCGAGAACGTCTACTTCCTCTACTTTGCACCGAACGAGAACCATCGTTTGCAAGCTTCGAAGGTATAACCCCGAGACGACGCCCGTGAATGAATGAATGCATCTTGTATGAGATGCACCCTTGTTTTGCCTCGAGTCTGAACTATCGGTGCACGTTGCCCCTATTTTGCCTTGCCACCGACATGTGGGAACCCAATAACCGGGATCACCCCACTATCTTTTGCACGCTCCCCCACACTTTCTTTTGCACCGACGTCTCAATGAGTTGTCGGAACCGGAACGTTGCCGTGGCACCGTTTTCGTTATCGTTGCCGTGGCACCCCTTTTCTTTCCACCACGGTGACAAATGCTTCATAATGCTCTTGTCAACTTTTAATAAAAATTGCATAAACTTGCACGTGTCATTCGCATCATGATAATAACATTTAAATGTTTAAAATTGTTGTTGCACCAAATTGATAATTGCATATGGGGATTTACCGGATTTGTTGTTTGTTATTTCCGGCCTCATTTAAACTTGCCTAGTTAGGTTGTTTTCATATGCTTCACCCCCCTTGCCATGTTAATCAACATTTAATATTGTTGGGTACATAAACGAGATCGAAGTAAATAACTTGAATGTGGTGTTCCGTCAATATGCAACTCGTTGCATATTGAGCTCCACTTAATTTGTAGGATTGTTTGTGCACTTTGCCATGCCATGTATCATTAAACTGGACATGCATCATACTTGGTTGTGCATCATGCCATGTTATGTGATGGTTGTTTACTATGTTGTTTGCTTCTTTCCGGTGTTGCGTCTTCGGGGTTAATTCCGATAATGTCATGTTTGTGAGGATCCGTTCGACTACGTCCGTTTGTCTTCTTCATGGACTCGTTCTTCTTCCTTGCAGGATCTCAGGCAAGATGACCATACCCTCGAAATCACTTCTATCTTTGCTTGCTAGTTGCTCGCTTTTTTGCTATGCCTATGCTGCGATACCTACCACTTGCTTATCATGCCTCCCATATTGTTGAACCAAGCCTCTAACCCACCTTGTCCTAGCAAACCGTTGTTTGGCTATGTTACCGCTTTGCTCAGCCCCTCTTATAGCGTTGTTAGTTGCAGGTGAAGATTGAAGTTTGTTCCTTGTTGGAACATGGAGATGTTGTTCCTTGTTGGAACATGTTTATTTGTTGGGATATCACAATATCTATTATTTTAATTAATGCATCTATATACTTGGTAAAGGGTGGAAGGCTCGGCCTTATGCCTGGTGTTTTGTTCCACTCTTGCCGCCCTAGTTTCCGTCATATTGGTGTTATGTTCCCGGATTTTTGCGTTCCTTACGCGGTTGGGCTATTATGGGAACCCCTTGATAGTTCGCCTTGAATAAAACTCCTCCAGCAATGCCCAACCTTGGATTTACCATTTGCCAGGGTATCTTGTATGGACAGTTGAGATTCGTAGGACGACCTGGCTGTATGTTCAAAACATTAACACTACCTTTCAGATACATCATATGAGGCACACAATTCTCTGGGATTATCTGTTGAAAAACATAGTAATAACTTCATAGTTAGCAATGATGTACTAGTTTTAGAAGTATGCAAAAGATGCACGAATGTCGTAATAGTAAAAATCTTACCAGGGTATCTCCATGGTAGTTACCGTAGTTGAACACATGCACTAGTGGCACGTATTTACCATAATGTTGAGGAGTTTGATTGTAGATATTGTAATTCTCAATGTCAGTACAAAATCCGACCAAATGATTTTTCTCCTTGTAAGTTGTTAATTCGGAGCCATCGGTGTAGTGGGTTTTGTCTACCATCTCACGCACATTCTTTGAACAATAAAAATAAGCTGTCAATGGAAATAAGTTGTCAAATATTTTGAAATAAACAATATAAATTAGCTAATAACTATGTTTGAGAAACTCACATAGCGGTAGAACTGGAGGCGTATCAACAAGGACCCAAATGTCCATATTGTCTTGGTTGATGTCAGGATTACCAAGATCCATGGTGATAAGCATACCCTCATCAAAACCATACATCTTGCAAAATGCTTCCCAATTTTTGCAACCAAAATGGGTTACGCTCTCATACTTATATAGATTTACTTCAAAGTCCACATCATGATGAGTCCTTAGGTGAACTTTCTTTGTTTCAGAAATTTCATGGTCTTCAAAATCCATCCTCTCCAAGACATAGCGTCTTGCATGGCATGGGATAAGCTATACTCGAATTGTAAAAGATGAAAATTACACGTTGAAATAGTTGAAGTCATGCTTAATTATGAAAATAACACTTGTCGTCGTTGTGTACCGTTTCAACTTCGAAGGTCTCCTCGAGCTTAATGCTGAAGCGCCAATCATCGTCCAGGTGAGGCATGTCGCACAGACCTCGATCGTCGTGGCACCAGTCGCACTCCGCCGGGAGACTTTCGTCGTCCGATGATGATGATGACATATCCTGGGACAGCTCCCAGAATTGCTTGCCGCCCGAACCACCGGCCTCATCATTGTGGACCATGTTTCGCTCTAAATAGGAAAAAAGTTTGGTCAAAAAGTTGGTTATTGTCAAGGAACAAGATCATGGTCTCATCATTTAGGGTTTGTCAACACCGAGGCACCCTAAAAGCCTAAGCTTTCATCATTTAGGGTTTGTCGACGCCGAGGCACCCTAAAAGCCTAAGCGTACATCATTTAGGTTCTCATCGACACCGAGGCATCTGGGGCAGCCAAGTTAAGTTTTCATCATTTAGGGTTTATCGATGCCGAGGCACCCTAGGTTGGGCCTAATCACTTGGCTCTATTGCCACCTAGGTCGACGCCGAGGCACCCTAAAAGCCTAAGCTTTCATCATTTTGGTTTTTATCAACACCGAGGCACCCTAAAAGCCAAGGTTTAATCATTTAGGGTTTGTCGACGCTAAGGCACCCTAAAAGCCTAAGCTTTCATCATTTAGGGCCGGGGTATATTAGTACTTAATCAAGTAGCAGATGGTCTAACTAAGGGTTTTGGAGTCAAGGAACATAATTTAGCTTGTAACAAAAGATGGGAATGATATCTATCTATCACCAATCTTGACTGGGAGTGTTGGGCTGAGCATAACAGGGTGATAATGAAGCATTAGTAGATTGCATCTTACATGTCCAGCTCTACTTTCTCGTGGCTTTTTGTCCCACTGAGTGGATATATATTGCATGTACACAGAATATCTCAGATAGAGGAATACAGCTAGTTTCCAATAATTGCCAAGGAACAATTTTGGAAATCTACAGATTAAGTACAAAGATACCCCGGCCCATGCATTAGTCGCAAGTACCCCATATGCCCTATTTTTAGCAAAGTCATGCTAAAATTCAAAGAAAATTTCAGCATGACCTTTGCTGAAAATAGGACATATGGAGTACCCGAATTTGCCGGAACGGAAGTTAATCGACATTCCGGCAAACTCAAGGGCCTCTCGGGGTACCTGCAAAATCATTGAGCAGGAAGCCCCCAACAGCACCCGAAGTATATGTAACAAAAAACAGGTGACAAAACTTGCACACCCCCCTCCGCTTAACGAGGCATGGAAACAGTGCCAGGACAGCAACCAAACACTGTCCAGGCACAGTTTAGGGAGGCTCCAAGCCAGACACGATTCAGTGTGGACACTATCCAAACAGACCTTAAATGACTGGGGGTACTTGTAAAAACTTAGTTTAGCTCCTTTCACACATAGATAAGCAGTTGGGAAAAAGACACAATTTCCTGTAAGAACTTGAAAAATAAACTACTCCATATGCACTTCAAGACTTCAAGTATATAGCCATAAAAAATAGTTCATGCATGTATGAGCCGTGGATCGTGCTATTTGCGAAAAGAGTAAACCCATAGGGGGCAACTAACCTGTTATTTCAGGCTAATTGTATTAAAATTTCAAGCAACTACAATGAGACATGTAAAAAAGGTGCTATCTCTCTCGTGTGCTATCTCTCTCTTGCAAAAAAGTGCAGTTCCTTTAAAGTTTCAAATTTGCACTTGCATTGCATTTAAACATGCCCATTGGTTGTGGGTGAACCATTCAGAACAATCAGCCATGGCAATGTCACATTTCAGCACCAAAGTGGCTTGCACTTCTTTTTAGTTGAACTTTTTTTAATAGACAAACAACCAAATGCTCAGAACTACTACTACTACCACTAGATCATTTTCCTCTAGAACAGAACCAAACATTTTTTAATATAAAAATAGGCAGTTCAAAGATTTTGGCACAAGAAGTCCAGTTCATGTCGTACCAACAGTGCTTGAAGATCGAAGTTGTAGTTGTGAGCACTTGCAGATTCTTCAGCAGTTAAGCCACGGTAAAATGAATCCTACAAAACTAAAGGCCATACTGAAAATCAAGCATGATTCTACTGCAGGATCCCCAGCAGGCTCGTAATGCAAAGCATTTCCAATCGCAGAAGAGGAGTACTGGGGGAAGGATGCGGGCACACTTGAGGGAGGCGGTGTACTGGGGGAAGCAGGAGGATTCGGCGATCCGGGCCGCGCTGGGGTAGGGCCGGAGTTGAGGTGGAGTGGAGACCGGAGTTGAGGTGGAGCTCGAACGAATCCTCCAAGATGGCGTAGCAGAGCTTGGCGCAGCTCCTAGGCACGACGACGGAGCACGGGGTGGTCCGTGGCCGCGCTAGGGGAGGCGGGGGCCGTGGAAGGTTCGGCCGGCTGGGCGCACCGCGGCGGAGGGCCGGCAGCGGCGGCAGGGGCAGCGCAAGACCACAGTGGCGGCAGCGTCGCCGACGGCGTGCAGGCGCGGCGGACGGAGGGGGCGGAGCAAGGGGGCGGCGGCGTAGGGTTGGGGTCGAGTGCGGGATCTGGCGAGGGAGGGAGGGAGGCCACAGTGCGAGGGGAATAGGTGGAGTAGGGGAGGGTTAGCAATGGCACACCTCCCCCTAGTGCGCCATAAGTACAACGATTCTAATGGCGCACCTCCCCCTAGTGCGCCATTAGAATTTTGTTTCAATTACTAGTTTAAATCATGACAGTAATATTTTTTTATAAAAACAGTAATAATTTCTTAAAAAATATCATCAAATTTGTTATTTGAAAATATTTATTAATATGAAAAAATATCATCAAATTTATTATTTGAAAATATCATCAAAATTTTTATTTGAAAATATAATCAAATTTGTTTTTTTTGCAATTTTAGTTGCATTCATTTGTGACGATGGAGCGGGCCGGGGAGGGTGCTGGGGAGAGGGTGCGGTGGGCGTCGGCGACGGTGGAGTGGGGGAGGGTGCGGGCCGGGGGTCAGCGGCGGCCGGTGGAGCGGGGGAGGGTGCGGTGGGTCGTCGGCGGCGGTGGAGTGGGGGAGGGTGCGGGGGGTCGGCGGCGGCAGCCGGTGGAGCAGGGGAGATGGTGCGGGGGGTGCTCGGCGGCGAGGGGGACCGGATCTGGCAAGGTGGGATAGCGAACGAGATGGAGGGGGATCGAGATCGAGTGTCCATGAAATTTAAAAAAGTAAAAAATATAAATATATATACTAATGGCGCACCGGGTAATAGTGCGCCATTACTAGTTTAAACTAGTAATGGCGCACTGTGAAAAGGTGCACCATTAGTAGTTTTGCAAAAAAAAGAATAAGAAAAAAATTTATAGTAATGGCGCACTCTCTGCCTGGTGCGCCATTACTAGTTAGAACTAGTAATGGCGCATTGTCGACCTGATGCGCCATTAGTATGTATGGAAAAATGGAAAGAAAAAAAATTAATACTGGTGGCGCACCCTGTTTCCCGTGCGCCATTAGTGTCTTCCACACTAATGGCGCATCACCAACAGGTGCGCCATTAGTATATAGAAGTGGCGCACTGCTTCCCTGGTGCGCCATTAGTATCAATCCTATCTATAGCCCTTTTCCTAGTAATGTTTCCGGCCTCATTTAAACTTGCCTAGTTAGGTTGTTTTCACATGCTTCACCCCCTTGCCATGTTAATCAACATTTAATATTGTTGGTACATAAACGAGATCGACCTAAATAACTTGAATGTGGTGTTCCGCCAATATGCAACTCGTTGCATATTGAGCTCCACTTAATTTGTAGGATTGTTTGTGCACTTTGTCATGCCATGTATCATTAAACTGGACATGCATCATACTTGGTTGTGCATCATGCCATGTTATGTGATGGTTGTTTACTATGTTGTTTGCTTCTTTCCGGTGTTTCTTCTTCGGGTTAATTCGGATAATGTCGCGTTTGTGAGGATCCGTTCGACTACGTCCGTTTGTCTTCTTCATGGACTCATTCTTCTTCCTTGCGGGATCTCAGGCAAGATGACCATACCCTCGAAATCACATCTATCTTTGCTTGCTAGTTGCTCACTCTTTTGCTATGCCTATATTGTGATACCTACCACTTGCTTATCATGCCTCCCATATTGTTGAACCAAGCCTCTAACCCACCTTGTCCTAGCAAACCGTTGTTTGGCTATGTTACCGCTTTGCTCAGCCCCTCTTATAGCGTTGTTAGTTGCATGTGAAGATTGAAGTTTGTTCCTTGTTGGAACATGGAGATGTTGTTCCTTGTTGGAACATGTTTATTTGTTGGGATATCACAATATCTATTATTTTAATTAATGCATCTATATACTTGGTAAAGGGTGGAAGGCTCGGCCTTATGCCTGGTGTTTTGTTCCACTCTTGCCGCCCTAGTTTCCGTCATATCGGTGTTATGTTCCTGGATTTTTGTGTTCCTTACGCGGTTGGGCTATTATGGGAACCCCTTGACAGTTCGCCTTGAATAAAACTCCTCCAGCAATGCCCAACCTTGGCTTTACCATTTTCCACCTAGCCTTTTCTTTTCCCTTGGGAGTCACGCTCCTGAGGGTCATCTTATTTAAACCCCCCCTGGGCCAGTGCTTCTCTGAGTGTTGGTCCGACCGAGCTGCCTGCGGGGCCACCTCGGGGAAACTTGAGGTTTGGTATTACTCATAGCTAGTCTCATCTGAGTGTGCCCTAAGAACGAGATATGTGCAGCTCCTATCGGGATTTGTCGGCACATTCGGGCGGTGTTGCTGGACTTGTTTTATCTTTGTCGAAGTTGTCTTGTAGAACTGGGATGCCGAGTCTGATCGGAATGTCTCGGGAGAAGGTTTATCCTTCGTTGACCGTGAGAGCTTGTGATGGGCTAAGTTGGGACACCCCTGCAGGGATTTGAACTTTCGTAAGCCGTGCCCGCGGTTATGGGCAGATGGGAATTTGTTAATGTCCGGTTGTAGAAAACCTGAAGTTGACCTTAATTAAAATACATCAACCGCGTGTGTAACCATGATGGTCTCTTCTCGGTGGAGTCTGGGAAGTGAACATGGTGTTGGAGTTATACTTGACGTAGGTTGTTCTAGGATCAATTCTTGATCATACTTTTATCGACCATGCTTTGCCTTCTCTTCTCGCTCTCATTTGCGTATGTTAGCCACCATATATGCTAGTCGCTTGCTGCAGCTCCACCTCATACTTTTACCTTACCCATAAGCTTAAATAGTCTTGATCGCGTGGGTGTGAGATTGCTGAGTCCCTGTGACTCACAGATACTTCCAAAACCAGTTTGCAGGTGCTCGACGATACCGTACAGGTGACGCAACCAAGCTCAGGAGGAGCTCGATGAAGATCTTGTCCTTTGTGATCGTTTTGTTTTAGTTGATCAGTAGTGGAGCCCAGTCGGGACGATCGGGGACCTTGTCGCTTTTGGGGTTCTTCTTTTATTTTGGTTCCGTAGTCGGACCTTGATTGTATTTGGATGTTGTAATGCTTTATTCATGTAATTGTGTGAAGTGGTGATTGTAAGCCAACTATGTATCTCTTTCCCTTATGTATTACATGGGTTGTGTGAAGATTACCTCACTTGCGACATTGCTTTCAATGCGGTTATGCCTCTAAGTCGTGCTTCGACACGTGGGAGATATAGCCGCATCGAGGGCGTTACACTCTAGGAAGAAGCCCAACCCTTTCAACACGGGACAAGTGAACCACGTTAACGTGGAGGAGATTGAAGCCCAGCCAGATGCAGTAATTGGTAAGTTTTTGGTTAAGTCTTTTACTACAGTCGTACTTTTCGATACTGGTGCATCGCATTCATACATATCAAGGGGATTTGTGGATAAGTATAACCTGCCCACTAGAGTACTTAAGACACCCATGTTAGTAACCTCACCCAGAGCAGAGTATATGGCAAGCCATGGATGTTTTCAAATGCGATTGGCCATAGGTAGGCATGTTTTCCCCTCCGATCTGATAATTTTGGAATCGCAAGGTTTGGATGTGATTCTGGGTTTGGATTGGCTATCGATGTATGGATGAAACATCGATTGCGCCAGTTAGACGATTTTACTCACCACCCCAGAAGGAAGAAAGATCAAGTATGTATCCCGGCATGTGCCAGATAGGAATCAAGTAAATTGCTTATCGAGAGTAGTACAGGAGGAAGTACTAGTGGTGACGGAATTTCCGGATGTATTTCTAGAAGAGTTGCCAGGCATGCCACCTGATAGAGACATAGAGTTTTTGATAGAGCTTTTTCCAGGCACTGGGCCAATATCTAAGAGACCGTACAGGATGCCCGCGCAGGATTTAGAGGAAATTAAGAGGCCAATATCTCTTATTTGAGTTTTACCCATGCTCTTGCTTGATTGCTTATTGTATGCTTGTTTGTTTGCGATAGAGTACCCGGAATGCGAAGCGTGCTACATCAAGTCTCTAGGTTTCGTGGATCATCAGCAAGGCAAGTAACACTTTGATCATACCTCTTACTACCCATTTTTCTTTGCATTAGATTAAACCTCAAACATTGCATGGTTAGGGTCTGAATTAAATTGTGGGTTTGGGAAGTAGATGAGGTAGTACCTATTCACCTGTTTATTATCAAACCCTAGGAGTTACTTCTAAGTTGCTTATATTGCCATGCTATGCTTGTAGACGTGGATTGGGTTTGAGGGAATCCATGACAGATGTGAGTTGATAATTAATGGTTAACTTAAGATGGCAACTTTAATACACATCTGGGTGGATTAAGGCACCTGGGGAACCCAGTGATTGCCTGTATTTTCGGAAATCCTGGGGTACTGTGTGATTCTCCTATGGACCGCCACCCAGGCTCAAAGGGATAATAAGATTATTCATACTGCAAACTTCCGTGTGCAGCCACATGCCATTACGGGCTCTGGCATAGTTGAGTAAGTTGTGGGAAACCTTTCCATGATGGGCTAGCAGATGAAGGGGATTGTAGGTGTACCGGCCTATCTATCGGTTAAGGGGACCTCTTCAGAAAGACTGTGTCTCGGTCATCCGTTTCTCAAACATTATGTAGTGCATGAAATCCAACGGAGGAGATCGAGTCTTGTGGGGAAAAGTGCACAAACCTCCGCAGAGTGTACAAACTAATCATGGTTAGCCGTGTCCCTGGTTATGGACATCTTGAGTATCTAGTTCTTGGATTATTATGTGGATCTCATCAGTCTTAATATAATTTGATTGGGTTTAATGATGATTACTTTTTAATTGGGATTGAGTTGGGTGAACCTTCTCAATGTTTAACAACCAGCATGATAGTTAAAATAAAATTTATTCCTTTGCAGTAGGGAAAAATTGGCTTTTCGCAAAACCTCTAACCTTACAGCCTCCACCAAACCATATATGCATGTAGTGATAGCTTTACATTGTTCATTACTCTCTTGTGTTACTTTGCCAGCATATTCTATGTGCTGACCCATTTTTCGGGCTGCAACGTATCATGTTGCAGACTTTTCAGGCGACGAGTAAGGAGCCTTAGGTCGTGATCTTTCACTCAGTGATGCCGTTAGAGTTGATGGACTCAGTTTATCTTCCAAGCCTTTCGCTGTTATCGTATTAGATGGCCTTAAGCCATATTTATTGTAATAAGTTTTCTTTTGAGACATTCGATGTAATAAGTGTGTGATTGCCACTCTGTTATAAATCCTTCAAGTAATGTGTGTGTCAGCATTACCGATCCAAGGATGACACTTATACACAGAGATTAGACTGTTTGAGGTCTGGTCGCTACAAAGATGGTATCAGAGCACACGCTGATTGTAGGACACGACCATTAAGCTAAAGCCCTAGATCGCTACTCTCTTATCGTTTCTAACTCCTCTCCTTTTTCTACTCTTTAGGATGGCGGACGCAAGGAACAAGTTTGCACAACCGGATGAAGACGCCCCCTTTGGAAGACACTTGAAGGAAATCACTAGGTACTTGAACATTGGAATAATTCAAGTTCAAGTTCTGGGAAGGACATTCACACCAGTCACTGAGCCCATAGAGTATTCTTTCGATGCACCAACCTAGAGTCTAGGAAAGAGTATGGCAGCTCACATCACCATGGGACGCATTGGAGAAGTTTACCACAAGGATCTCGAGTATACTATCTACCAGATTTGTGGGCGCCGAGATGAGAAATGGGAGATGATCAGCACCAGGAAGGATAGATCCATTGCAGCTTTCATCCAGGAGTTAAACCAGCATATTCACCGTCAGGTGAACCAGATGTGCGCGTGCATGATAGATCTGAAGAAGGCGATGACCAGGATCACGGAGCTTGAAGAAGAACTCAAGGCAACTCGTGAAGATTATGAGGAGGAAATCGTCGTACTAGATGAGAGGAATGACGATCTAGAAATTAAGCTAGGATTATTCATGGGAGACCCCGCGCCAGGAGGAGAAGACGAAGAACCCAAGCATATTCGTCCGGAGGACTACATCATCATCGACGACACTGATTCAGACCCTGATGATAGTGATGATGACTATGTTGATGTAGCTGGAGCAAATGTCATGGAGTCTTTGACCGATCAATATTTCTAGTTGACCACCAAAACAGTAGTAGTAGTCTACCATGTAAATAGTATAGTCCAAGCACCTTGTAATGATAGTTCTAGACCGATTGTATGCCTTTGCGTGATTGATTGAGTGATAGGTTTGTGTTTGTCTCATGTGCATATGGGTAGTGTTTTCTCACTAGAACTCATTCTATTCTATTCTCTTCTCTCTAAACCCTCAGATGCCTCCGAGACGTGACCCCGGATTTACCTTTCCACGGGAGCTCACTTAGTTGATCCAGCAGCAGAATACCCTGATGCAGTTGTTAGTTCAGAACCAAGGCAACAACAACAACAACCCACCACCACCAGCACCCGTTGACAACTTAGCCCGTTTTCTGAGGTTGCAACCGCCGGTGTATTACAGTAGCACCGAGCCGATAGTTGCAGATGATTGGCTCCGCAGGATTGGAAGGGAGTTAACCACTGCAGGATGTACCGATGTTGAGAAGGTGTGTTTTGCCGCACATCAGTTGGATGGACCAGCAGCCTCATGGTGGGATAATTACACTGTCACTTATCCTATAGCCACCGTCACATGAGATCAGTTCTAGCAAGCTTTCCGTACTGCCCATGTATCAGCAGGAGCTATGGCCATGAAGAAGCGTGAGTTTCGCAACTTACACCAAGGAGGACATACTATTGGCCAGTATGTGGATGAGTTTAGTAAGTTAGCACGTTATGCCCCAGATGACGTTGCAATAGATGCCGCTAAGAAGGAGAAGTTTTTGGAGGGACTAAATGATGAGCTAAGCATGCAGTTGATGGTAGCAAATTTCAATAACTACCAGGAGTTGGTGGATAGAGCTCTCATGCATGAAGGGAAGCAGCAACCGATTGACAGCCGCAAGAGGAAGTACGCACAAGGGAAGTATAATTCTGGAGCTCAACAGAGACCCCGTTTCACCCCGAACTTGTGAGGAATTGTTCTTAACCATGGAGGCCACACTCATAATGGAGGAAGTTCGCATAACCATAGTGGCCCCAAGAACGACAATAGTAATGGAGGAAGTAGTGGACAGAACCGTTCCAACCCGGCAACACCCACCAAGAAGGATCTAAGCCACGTTACTTGCTACAAGTGTCAGAAGACCGGACATTACGCCAATGAATGTCCTGAAGCTAAAAATGGAAATAGCAACGGAAGCTCTAGGAAGAAGCCCAACCCTTTCAACAGGGGACAAGTGAACCACGTTAACGTGGAGGAGATTGAAGCCCAGCCAGACGCAGTAATTGGTAAGTTTTTGGTTAAGTCTTTTACTACAGTCGTACTTTTCGATACTGGTGCATCGCATTCATACATATCAAGGGGATTTGTGGATAAGTATAACTTGCCCACTAGAGTACTTAAGACACCCATGTTAGTAACCTCACCCAGAGCAGAGTATATGGCAAGCCATGGATGTTTTCAAATGCGATTGGCCATAGGTAGGCATGTTTTCCCCTCCGATCTGATAATTTTGGAATCGCAAGGTTTGGATGTGATTCTGGGTTTGGATTGGCTATCGATGTATGGATGAAACATCGATTGCGCCAGTTAGACGATTTTACTCACCACCCCAGAAGGAAGAAAGATCAAGTATGTATCCCGGCATGTGCCAGATAGGAATCAAGTAAATTGCTTATCGAGAGTAGTACAGGAGGAAGTACTAGTGGTGACGGAATTTCCGGATGTATTTCTAGAAGAGTTGCCAGGCATGCCACCGGATAGAGACATAGAGTTTTTGATAGAGCTTTTTCCAGGCACTGGGCCAATATCTAAGAGACCGTACAGGATGCCCGCGTAGGATTTAGAGGAAATTAAGAGGCCAATATCTCTTATTTGAGTTTTACCCGTGCTCTTGCTTGATTGCTTATTGTATGCTTGTTTGTTTGCGATAGAGTACCCGGAGTGCGAAGCGTGCTACATCGAATCTCTAGGTTTCACGGATCATCAGCAAGGCAAGTAACACTTTGATCATACCTCTTACTACCCAGTTTTCTTTGCATTAGATCAACCCTCAAACATTGCATGGTTAGGGTCTGAATTAAATTGTGGGTTTGGGAAGTAGATGAGGTAGTACCTATTCACCTGTTTATTATCAAACCCTGGGAGTTACTTCTACGTTGCTTATATTGCTATGCTATGCTTGTAGACGTGGATTGGGTTTGAGAGTATCCATGACAAATGTGAGTTGATAATTAATGGTTAACTTAAGATGGCAACTTTAATACACATAGTTGAGTAAGTTGTGGGATCATAAGATTATTCATATTGGAAACTTCCGTGTGCAGCCACATGGCATTATGGGCTCTGGCATAGTTGAGTAAGTTGTGGGAAACCTTTCCATGATGGGCTAGCAGATGTAGGGGATTGTAGGTGTACCGGCCTATCTATCGGTTAAGGGGACCTCTTCAGAAAGACTGTGTCTCGGTCATCCGTTTCTCAAACATTATGTAGTGCATGAAATCCAACGGAGGAGATCGAGTCTTGTGGGGAAAAGTGCACAAACCTCCGCAGAGTGTACAAACTAATCATGGTTAGCCGTGTCCCCGGTTATGGACATCTTGAGTATCTAGTTCTTGGATTATTATGTGGATCTCATCAGTCTTAATATAATTTGATTGGGTTTAATGATGATTACTTTTTATTTGGGATTGAGTTGGGTGAACCTTCTCAATGTTTAACAACCACCATGATGGTTAAAATAAAATTTATTCCTTTGCAGTAGGAAAAAATTGGCTTTTCGCAAAACCTCTAACCTTACAGCCTCCACCAAACCATATATGCATGTAGTGATAGCTTTACCTTGTTCATTACTCTCTTGTGTTACTTTGCCAGCATATTCTATGTGCTGACCCATTTTTCGGGCTGCAACGTATCATGTTGCAGACTTTTCATACGACGAGTAAGGATCCTTAGGTCGTGGTCTTTCACTCAGTGATGCCGTTGGAGTTGATGGACTCAGTTTATCTTCCAAGCCTTCCGCTGTTATCGTATTACATGGCCTTAAGCCATATTTATTGTAATAATTTTTCTTTTGAGACATTCGATGTAATAAGTGTGTGATTGCCACTCTGTTATAAATCCTTCAAGTATTGTGTGTGTCAGCATTACCGATCCAGGGATGACACTTATACACAGAGATTAGACTATTTGAGGTCTGGTCGCTACAAAGATGGTATCAGAGCACACGCTGACTGTAGGACACAACCATTAAGCTAAAGCCCTAGATCACTACTCTCTTATCATTTCTAACTCCTCTCCTTTTCTACTCTTTAGGATGGTGGACGCAAGGAACAAGTTTGCGCAATCGGATGAAGACGCCCCCTTTGGAAGACACTTGAAGGAAGTCACTAGGTACTTGAACATTGGAATACCAAGCTTCACCGGGACATACAATGCCACTTTACCAGAAGAGGAGCGCTGGATGATTCAAGTTCAAGTTTCGGGAAGGACATTCACACCAATGACTGAGCCCATAGAGTATTCTTTCGATGCACCAACCTGGTTTCTAGGAAAGAGTATGGCAGCTCACATTACCATGGGACGCATTGGAGAAGTTTCCCACAAGGATCTCAAGTATACTATCTACCATACTTGTGGGCGCCGAGATGAGCAAGGGAGATGATCAGCACCAGGAAGGATAGATCCATTGCAGCTTTCATCCAGGAGTTAAACCAGCATATTCACCATCAGGAGAACCATATGTGCGCAGGCATGATAGATCTGAAGAAGGCGATGACCAGGATCACGGAGCTTGAAGAAGAACTCAAGGCAACTCGTGAAGATTATGAGGAGGAAATCGTCGTACTAGTGGAGATGAATGACGATCTAGAAATGAAGCTAGGAGTATTCATGGGAGACCCCGTGCCAGGAGGAGAAGACAAAGAACCCAAGGATATTCGTCCAGAGGACTAAATCATCATCGACGACACCGATTCAGACCCCGATGATAGTGATGATGACTAAGTTGATGTAGCTGGAGCAGATGTCATGGAGTCTTCGACCGATCAATATTTCTAGTTGAGCACCAAAACAGTAGTAGTAGTCTACCATGTAAATAGTATAGTCCAAGCACCTTGTAACGATAGTTCTAGACTGATTGTATGCCTTTGCGTGATTGATTGAGTGATAGGTTTGTGTTTGTCTCATGTGCATATGGGTAGTGTTTTCTCACTAGACCTCATTCTATTCTATTCTCTTCTCTCATAATGGAGGAAGTTCGCATAACCATAGTGGCCCCAAGAACGGCAATAGTAATGGAGGAAGTAGCGGACAGAACCGTTCCAACCCGGCAACACCCACCAAGAAGGATCTAAGCCACGTTACTTGCTACAAGTGTCAGAAGACCGGACATTACGCCAATGAATGTCCTGAAGCTAAAAATGGAAATAGCAATGGAAGCTCTAGGAAGAATCCCAACCCTTTCAACAGGGGACAAGTGAACCACGTTAACGTGGAGGAGATTGAAGCCCAGTGAGACACGGTAATTGGTAAGTTTTTGGTTAAGTCTTTTACTACAGTCGTACTTTTCGATACTGGTGCATCGCATTCATACATATCAAGGGGATTTGTGGATAAGTATAACCTGCCCACTAGAGTACTTAAGACACCCATGTTAGTAACCTCACCTGGAGCAGAGTATATGGCAAGCAATGGATGTTTTCAGATGCCATTGGCCATAGGTAGGCATGTTTTCCCCTCCGATCTGATAATTTTGGAATCGCAAGGTTTGGATGTGATTCTGGGTTTGGATTGGCTATCGATGTATGGATGAAACATCGATTGCGCCAGATAGACGATTTTACTCACCACCCCAGAAGGAAGAAGGATCAAGTATGTATCCCGGCATGTGCCAGATAGGAATCAAGTAAATTGCTTATCGAGAGTAGTACAGGAGGAAGTACTAGTGGTGACGGAATTTCCGGATGTATTTCTAGAAGAGTTGCCAGGCATGCCACCGGATAGAGACATAGACTTTTTGATAGAGCTTTTTCCAGGTACTGGGCCAATATCTAAGAGACTGTACAGGATGCCCGCGCAGGATTTAGAGGAAATTAAGAGTCCAATATCTCTTATTTGAGTCTTACCTGTGCTCTTGCTTGATTGCTTATTGTATGCTTGTTTGTTTGCGATAGAGTACCCGGAGTGCGAAGCGTGCTACATCGAGTCTCTAGGTTTCGCGGATCATCAGCAAGGCAAGTAACACTTTGATCATACCTCTTACTACCCAGTTTTCTTTGCATTAGATCAACCCTCAAACATTACATGGTTAGGGTCTGAATTAAATTGTGGGTTTGGGAAGTAGATGAGGCAGTACCTATTCACCTGTTTATTATCAAACCCTGGGAGTTACTTCTACGTTGGTTATATTGCTATGCTATGCTTGTAGATGTGGATTGGGTTTGAGAGTATCCATGACAGATGTGAGTTGATACTTAATGGTTAACTTAAGATGGCAACTTTAATACACATCTGGGTGGATTAAGGCACCTGGGGAACCCAGTGATTGCCTGTATTTTTGGAAATTCTGGGGTACCGTGTGATTCTCCTATGGACCGCCACCCAGGCTCAAAGGGATCATAAGATTATTCATACTGGAAACTTCCGTGTGCAGCCACATGCCATTATGGGCTCTGGCATAGTTGAGTAAGTTGTGGGAAACCTTTCCATGATGGGATGGTAGATGTAGGGGATTGTAGGTGTACCGGCCTATCTATCGGTTAAGGGGACCTCTTCAGAAATACTGTGTCTCGGTCATCCGTTTCTCAAACATTATGTAGTGCGAGAAATCCAATAGAGGAGATCGAGTCTTGTTGGGAAAAGTGCACAAACCTCTGTAGAGTGTACAAACTAATCATGGTTAGCCGTGTCCCTGGTTATGGACATCCTGAGTATCTAGTTCTTGGATTATCATGTGGATCTCATCACTCTTATTATAATTTGATTGGGTTTAATGATGATTGCTTTTTTATTGGGATTGAGTTGGGTGAACCTTCTAAATGTTTAACAACCACCATGATAGTTAAAATAAAATTTAATCCTTTGCAGTAGGGAAAAATTGGCTTTTCGCAAAACCTTTAACCTTACAGCCTCCACCAAACCATATATGCCTGTAGTGATAGCTTTACATTGATCATTACTCTCTTGTGTTACTTTGCCAGCATATTCTATGTGCCGACCCGTTTTTCGGGCTGCAACATATCATGTTGCCGAATTTTCAGACGACGAGTAAGGAGCCTTAGGTCGTGGTCTTTCACTCAGTGATGATGTTGGAGTTGATGGACTCACTTTATCTTCCAAGCCTTCCGCTGTTATCGTATTAGATGGCCTTAAGCCATATTTATTGTAATAAGTTCTCTTTTGAGACATTCGATGTAATAAGTGTGTGATTGCCACTCTGTTATAAATCCTTCAAGCAATGTGTGTGTCAGCATTACCGATCCAGGGATGACACTTATACACAGAGATCAGATTGTTTGAGCAGTGGTCGCTACAAAGAAAATCCATGCTGATGGGCTTTTGGAATCACTTGATTATGAATCAGTTGATGCTTGCGAACCATGCATCATAGGCAAGATGACTAAGACTCTGTTCTCCGGAACAATGGAGCGAGCAACTGACTTATTGGAAATAATACATACTGATGTATGCGGTCTGATGAGTGTTGAGGGTCGCGGCGGGTATTGTTATTTTCTGACCTTCACAAGATGATTTGAGCAGATATGGGTATATCTACTTGATGAAACATAAGTCTGAAACATTTTAAAAGTTCAAAGAATTTCAGAGTGAAGTGGAAAATCATCGTAACAAGAAAATAAAGTTTCTACGATCTGATCGTCGAGGAGAATATTTGAGTTACGAGTTTGGTCTTCATTTGAAACAATGCGGGATAGTTACGCAACTCACGCCACTTGGAACACCACAACATAATGGTGTGTCCGAACGACATAACCGTACTTTATTAGATATGGTGCGATCTATGATGTCTCTTACCGATTTATCACTATCATATTGGAGTTATGCATTAGAGACAGCTGCATTGATGTTAAATAGGGGACCATCTAAATCCATTGAGATGACACCATATGAACTGTGGTTTGGCTAGAAACCTAAGCTGTCGTTTCTTAAAGTTTGGGGCTGCAATGCTTATGTGAAAAAGTTTCAACCTGATAAGCTCGAACCCAAATCGAAGAAATGTGTGTTCGTAGAATACCCAAAGGAAATTCTTGGGTACACCTTCTATCACAGATCGAAAGGCAAGATCTTTGTTGCTAAAAGTGGATCCTTTCTAGAGAAGGAGTTTCTCTCGAAAGAAGTGAGTGGGAGGAATGTAGAACTTGATGAGGTAATTGTACCTTCTCCTAAATTGGAAAGTAGTTCATCACAGAAATCAGTTCTAGTGATCTCTACACCAATTAGTGAGGAAGCTAATGATGATGATCATGAAACTTCAGATCAAGTTACTACCAAACCTCGTAGGACAACCAGAGTATGGTCCGCACTAGACTGGTATGGTAATCCTTTCTGGAAGTCATGTTACTAGACCATGATGAACCTACGAACTATGGGGAAGCGATGATGAGCCCAGATTCTGCGAAATGGCTTGAGGCCATGAAATCTGAGATGAGATCCATGTATGAGAACAAAGTATGGACTTTGATTGACTTGCCCAATGATCGGTGAGTCATTAAGAATAAATGGATCTTCAAAAGGAAGATGGACGCTGATAGTATTGTTACTATCTACAAAGCTTGAATTGTCGCAAAAATGTTTTCGACAAGTTCAAGGTGTTGACTACGATGAGATTTTCTCACTCGTATCGATGCTTAAAAGTCTGTCTGAATCATGTTAGCAGTTGTTGCATTTTATGAAATCTGGCAAATAGATGTCAAAACTGTTTTCCTTAATGGATTTCTTAAAGAAGAGTTGTATATGATGCAACCATAAGGTTTTGTAGATCCTAAAGATACTAACAAAGTGAGCAAGCTCCAGCGATCCATCTATGGACTAGTGCAAGTATGTCGGAGTTGGAATATATGCTTTGATAAAGTGATCAAAGCATATGGTTTTATACAGACTTGCGGTGAAGCCTGTATTTACAAGAAAGTGAGTGGGAGCACTACAACATTTCTGATAAGTATATGTGAATGACATATTGCTAATCAGAAATATTGTAGAATTTTCTGGAAAGCATAAAGGAGTGTTTGAAAAAGAGTTTTTCAAAGAAAGACCTCGATGAAGCTGCTTACACATTGAGCATCAAGATCTATAGAGATAGATCAAGACGCTTGATATGTTCTTTCAATGAGTACATACCTTGACAAGATTTTGAAGTAGTTCAAAATGAAACAGTCAAAGAAGGAGTTCTTGCCTGTGTTGCAAGGTGTGAAGTGGAGTAAAGACTCAAAACCCGACCACAATGGAAAATAGAAAGGGAATGAAAAGTCATTCCCTATGCCTCAGTCATAGGTTCTATAAAGTATGCTATGATGTTTACCAGTCCTATTATATACCTTAGAATGATTCTGGCAAGGGAGTACAATAGTGATCTAGGAGTAGATCACTGGACAGCGGTCAAAATTATCCTTAGAGGACTAAGGAAATATTTCTCGGTTATGGAGGTGATAAAAAGAGTTCATCGTAGAGAGTTACGTCGATGCAAGCTTTTTACAATGATCTAGATGACTCTAAGTCTCTATCTGGATACATATTGAAAGTGGGAGTAATTAGCTAGAGTAGCTCCGTGCAGAGCATTGTAGACATAGAAATTTGCAAAATACATACGACACTAAATGTGGCAGGCCCGTTGACTAAATTTCTCTCACAAGCAAAACATGATCACTCTTTGGGTGTTAATCACATAGCGATGTGAACTAGATTATTGACTCTAGTAAACCCTTTGGGTGTTAGTCACATGGAGATGTGAACTAATCACATAAAGATGTGAACTATTGGTGTTAAATCACATGACGATGTGAACTAGATTATTGACTCTAGTGCAAGTGGGAGACTGAAGGAAATATGCCCTAGAGGCAATAATAAAGTTATTATTTATTTCCTTATATCATGATAAATGTTTATTATACATGCTAGAATTGTATTAACCGGAAACATGATACATGTGTGGATACATAGACAAACAGAGTGTCACTAGTATGCCTCTACTTGAATAGCTGGTTGACCAAAGATGGTTATGTTTCCTAGCCATAGACATGATTTGTCATTTGATTAATGGGATCACATCATTAGGAGAATGATGTGATTGACTTGACCCATTCCATTAGCTTAGCACAATGATCGTTTAGTTTGTTGCTACTGCTTTCTTCATGACTTATACATGTTCCTATGACTATGAGATTATGCAACTCCCGTTTACCGGAGGAACACTTTGTGTGCTACCAAACGTCACAACGTAACTGGGTGATTATAAAGGTTCTCTACAGGTTTCTCCAAAGGTACTTGTTGAGTTTGCATAGATCGAGATTAGGATTTGCCACTCCGATTGTCGGAGAGGTATCTCTAGGCCCACTCGGTAATGCACATCACTATAAGCCTTGCAAGCATTGTAACTAATGAGTTAGTTGCGGTATGATGTATTATGGAATGAGTAAAGAGACTTGTAGGTAACGAGATTGAACTAGGTATTGAGATACCAACGATCGAATCTCGGGCAAGTAACATACCGATGACGAAGGGAACAACGTATGTTGTTATGCGGTTTGACCGACAAAGATCTTCGTAGAATATGTAGGAGCCAATATGAGCATCCAGGTTCCGCTATTGGTTATTGACTGGAGACATGTCTCGGTCATGTCTACATAGTTCTCGAACCTGTAGGGTCCGCACGCTTAATGTTCGGTGACGATTTGTATTATGAGTTTATGTGTTTTGATGTACCGAAGGTAGTTTGGAGTCCCGGATGAGATCGGGGACATGACGAGGAGTCTCGAAATGGTCGAGACGTAAAGGTCGATATATTGGACGACTATATTCGGACATCGGAAAGGTTCCAAGTGATTCGGGTATTTTTCGGAGTACCGGAGAGTTACGGGAATTCGCCGGGGAGTATATGGGCCTTATTGGGCTTTAGGGGAAAGAGAGAGGAGAGGATGCGCGCCCCCTCAATGCTTAGTCCAAATTGGACAAGGGGGAGGGGCGGTGCCCCCTCCTTCCTTCTCTCCTACTCCTACTACTTGGAAGGGCTCCTAGTTCTACTAGGAAAGGGGGTATCCTACTCCCGGTGGAAGGAGGACTCCCCTAGGGTGCGGCATAGAGAGGGTCGGCCCTCCCCTCCTCCACTCCTTTATATACGGGGAGGGGGGCACCCCTTGGAGACACAACAATTGATCATTGATCTCTTAGCCGTGCGCGGTGCCCCCCTCCACCATAATCCACCTCGATCATATCATAGCGGTGCTTAGGCGAAGCCCTGCGTTGGTAGCATCATCATCACCGTCACCACGCCATCGTGCTGATGAAACTCTCCTGTGAAGCTTTGCTGGATCGGAGCTCGCCGGACGTCATCGAGTTGAACGTGTGCAGAACTCGGAGGTGCCGTGCGTTCGGTACTTGGATCGGTCAGATCGTGAAGACGTACGACTACATCAACCGCGTTGTGCTAACGCTTCCGCATTCGGTCTATGAGGGTACGTGGACACATTCTCCCCTCTCGTTGCTATGCATCACCATGATCTTGTGTGTGCGTAGGGAATTTTTTTTTAAATTACCACGTTCCCCAACAAATGGGCCACAAACGAGCTGAATGTAACCACAGGCTGAATTTGGCCCACAAACGGAACAAGCCAGTAACGAACCATAACTAACTGAATTCTAGAATGAGCCCAAGAATAAATGGGCCCTTAGAAGGCCGAAAGTTAACACAGGCTGGAAACGTCCGACGGAATAATGGGTCGTTAATGGGTATAAAGCGATACACTATTCATTATGGGCCAGTTTCATCTCGGGCCTTTAATGGGCCCAGAGTTACAAAGGGCCTCATATGGGATGAAAGACTTCATGGGCCATACATGGGCCGGAAGTTACAATGGGCTGGAATCATATTGGATGGCCCAGATGAAGCTATTGGTATTAATTCCGATAGGCCGTAACGGGCCGGGAGTTAGCGGGCCGTAAATGGGCTATATACAAGCATGTCGTTAACAGGCTTTGCGTGGGCTGGCCAGTTACCTTTTGACCAAGTTAAACGGGCCGGCCTTTTCACCGGAATGGGCCTCTGTTGGGCCGTGCCATGTGTCGACGTATCAAAGGCACCTCATCTCCAATGAGTGGATGACATTTGTCCCAACGGTGAGCCAACACGTGTTTCGTCTGGCCAATGAGAATTTTACACGTGGAAATCCCCATTGGTCTGGGCTGTTAACGGGTTATCGGATCCAAAACCGGACCCGATAGCTTAACGGTGACCTGTTACAGTGGATGCCACATGTTGGTTACCCTTGACGAAAACACTTCCATGACGCGCCATTTATCGTCATGGAAGTGGACACTTCCGTGATGATAATTTTGGTAATGTCATGGAACACTTCTACGACAGCACATGTATGACTATGTTGATTCTGTCATAAAATCGTCATGGATGTACATGCATGACAAAAAACGTGACCTACTATGATAAACACGTATCATCAGGGAAGTGCATTTTTTGTAGTGGGGTGGAGAGGATGTGTGGGCTGCGCTGCACTCGTACCACCCTGTGCAGGCGCCGTGATGATCCTGGCCCTGGGTACATGCATTGAAGGTTGATTAGATCAATCAAACTTCGTTGAGCAACCAATTACCACTTAGATCAATCAAGGGTACCTGAACCTAAAGAAATAGTAGAACACGACCTGCTAGCCTGTCCACCGGAGCAGAAGCACGTGTGATCATCCAGCACCTGCTGTCATACCTGCGGCACCCTCTAGAAGCCTGGCACTCACCGCACCTTCCGTCGCACTGAGAACCCCTTCCTAACGGCGTCCCCAATGGTGGCATACTGGCGTCCCCAGCGGCCAGCGCATCCGCCATGGCCGAGTCGTACCGCTGCACCTGCACACCATCCCCAGGCCCAGTATGTCCTCTAGCGCCGACGTGTCGATGCTCTCCTTCCGCGCCGCCGCCAAGCTCGGTGTCCCCAACGGTGGCGTGCTGGCGTTCCTGGTGTCCAGCACATCCTCTATGGCCGAGTCATACTGCTGCACCGGCACACCACCTCCAGGCCCAGTACGCCCTCTAGCGCCACCGTACCGGCGCTCCCCCTTTTGCGCCACCGCCCACCGCCAAGCTCGCCGATGGTTGGACACGATCTAGAGTGGTACAGATAAGAGGGAGGTGTAGAGAATTTCTTCATGGGACTGGATCCCAGCGCCGGCAGCTTGGATCGCGACCGCGGGGCGGACGAGGAGGCGAGAGCAGGAGACATTTTTTCTCAGGAGCTGGGAGAGAGACGGGATCGGGAGCCATGGGGTGTGGGAGACGATGAGGCTGCATGGGCGTGGGGTCGTGCGTTCATGGGTTGTGGTTTTTTTGGCCTTTTTCGGACGGGGATGGAAGAAGCATTGGGAGGACTATCGATAGCTAGAGATAGGAGGGGGTTGAACCAGGTCGAACCATCATGACGTTCAATCCCCCTTTAATAGTAGATATATATAAATGTCCACGAGGCTCAAGCAATACAATCAACTATTCGACCAATCTCTCTCTCTCCCTTTTAACTGTCATGAGCTAGAAACTAACTCTAACCTCTAGCTAAGTTAGAGTATCCAAAGACTACCATTGTTAAATCAAATGGAAAGGCGTGTTCAATACTCCATCCAGTCCTTTTTACTCCGCATATAAGAATTGTCTGAAGTCAAACTTCATAAAGTTTGACCTTATTTATATGAAAAAAATATCAACATCTAGCATGCTAAAGTTATACAATATGAAAATTTAAGTCATGACACATGTACTGATATTTATTTCATATTGTGAATGTTGGTATTTTGTTCTATAAAGTTGGTCAAACTTTATGAGGCTTGACTTTTGGCCAATATTATATGTGAAATAAAAAGATTCGGGGAGAGTACAACATGCTTAACGGCAACCATATATAGTCATTCATAGAGCTATTGTTAACTTTGGTATTGATGAAATTGAACTCCACAGTTCATACTAGCACATATAGAACATCACACTGTTAATAGCTGAAATAAACAAGGCATACTACGAACAACCAAAGATGGCAATTGAAACTGTACATATGCTAACTAAAAACAACCGAACAACCATAAATCATAGAAACAAACAAGGCGTAATACAAACAACCTAATATAGCAATACATACTGGACATGTTCTCACTACAAAAGGGGTTTGAGAAAACAAATCATGGGTTTCCTCACTTGTCACAGATTGGCTCCTCCTCGTGGTCGCCATCGATGAGGTCTAACTTGCCAGCTGAGAATTCCAGGACAGCGTCACAGAATGTGTCCTTCAGAAATGACAAAAGGGGCTCCATGGCGATGAAGGATGGCAAATTGTTCATAACGAGTCGCAGGAGATCAGTGGTAGGGTCATCAATGAGATCGATGGCTGTCGAACCCGAAGGGTTGGGGTGGGACCTGTGACATAATCTATGTCAAGCCGTCAGTGTCGACGACCTCGATGTCATAGCCGGCGTCCGCGACATGCCAGAATACTCTAGCCCGCTGATTGAAAGGCTCAATCCAGGTCCATTCATCGTCATCAGCTTCCTCGGCGGCCACCTCGCCGACGTCTGGCGAAGAGTCCATGGTAAAGCTCTTTTGGGCCATTCGCTCCTCGAGCTCCCCGAGAAGCGTAGCTGGGCTTAGGCTGTGATGCTGTGGAGTGGCGGAGGGGTGCGGATGGGGATCTCTGGGAAAGGGGGCATTTCACAGGCGCCATCTAAGAAACTCAGGGCGGCAAGGGTATGCATATCGGTGGGTAAACTGCACGGGCAGATCGGCAAAGGTTGACGATGGAGGTGGCACGGCAGCGGTGGCGACCTAGCTAGGTTTGGAGCGAGGGAGGGGTGGTGTGTATGTGTGTGAGTGGGGGATTTGGGGTGAGCGAAGGATTTGGGGTGTGTGGAGGGGGTCCAGGGTGGTGTTTGAGGAAATGTCGTAGGTACTGAAATTTTACTAGGCGGGAGTAAAATGGCGGGGCTACCGAAAATTTGGATCAAGGGATTGAAGCAGAGCGGGGCGGGAGTAACGAACATCACTCACGGTTAAAACATAATAATCATGTCCTATCAAACAGAAAAACACTCCAGCCGAGCAGATATTTTTGAGATTGCGAGGGATGGAGGCAGGAGTAAAATGTCGGGGCTACTGAAAATTTGGATCTACTAATTGAAGCAGAGCGGGAGTAACAGACATCGCACATGGTCCAGACATACTAATCGTGTGCTATTAAATAGAAAAACCATCTACGCGGGTAGATATTTTCGAGATTGCGAGGGAGTAGATATTTTCGAGAGGTGGAGGGAAGCCTCGTGGAGCCCAATCTACTGTGATCATATGGGTGATAGGGGTAGGGGCGCGGCGCACGGGTAGTCCTAGGGAACTGTGTCTGTTTCGTATCCGATCGCAGACGGTTGCTGCGTCCGACTCGTGTGCTGTTTATAAATTTGGCCAAAAAACGTGGGAAAAGGGTCAGTACACGAACACACTTGCATGTGGACCAAATATATGTATGAAAAGGGTGGTTTGATGTTATACCCAATGGACAACTTTGATGTGTCACCCGTCGCACAAAGTGCACGTTATTATTGCTAGCCCCCCCCCCCAAACACACACACACACACACACACACACACACACTTCGTGTTGCCAGGAGGGGAATCCTAGCTATGAAAGCATGCCCCCAAATATCTAGGTTTGACATCTCACTGTACCGTAACACAAAACCGAAAGGAGTACATCAAACCCCCTCCCCTTTGCTTCCGATCAAATGTGGACCGTGTGTGGGCCCACCAATGTGTTCTTCTGGCGTTAGATGGGTGACATCACTTAGCAACCACACATGTGGGTGGCCCGATGTGTGTGTGTGCGCGTGTGTGTGTGTGAAAACGATGTGCCATGATATTTAAATAACCAAATCACGAATTTGATGTGGCACATGTGCATCGCAGATTAACTGGGCATCCCCGACCCCATGGAGGTTCATCTAGTATGAAGTAGTACTGTGCCCCCCCCCCACACACTTTGAGTTGGTGGGAGGGGGCATCTCGCCAAGGCGTATTTGTAAGACTGACCAATAAGAATCAACACTTGGTCGTGTAACCTCTCTTGTTTGTTGGGTCAAAGGATTGACGTTCCACACATGGCCCCACAAAATAGGCTAGCTTGTCGCCAATAACCACGTGAGGGAGTACCTAAAGAAAACCACTGTGTGCATGTGGCCCAAAGATATATATGTATTAAGTGTCATGTGGTGTTTGAATATACCCAATGCACAACTTTGATTCATGTGTATGCGAGCCCTCGAACTTAATTAGGACTCAAATCTCACCATGATCGACGTACGACTATACGGTAATGCGAACCAAGAGAATAAGAATCCACCCTGGTAACCTCTCTCACGTTATTGGTCGAAGTGATGGAGACATCCACGCGGGCCCATGAATATATAGGTCGTCGATGATAACCAAGCGAGGGAGAGTGTCCAAAGACAACCATTGCATGTATGTGCCCCAAACATATGTATGGACATGTGTGATGCATGCATATATGTTTGAATATCAAAAGCACAACATTTTGATGTGGTTCATGCATGCGTTGAAAAACGCATAGTCCCCACACAAATCTGGTTCATGATGCGTCGTGTGCTCGCCCCCCCCACCTCCACTTCGACCCGGTGGTAGGGATTCATGCATACACATGCGCGCGAAGTATAGTTGCATGTACCAAACCATCTAAGACGAACCAAAAATTAATCCCCTCCTTATATAAGTGAAATCAACCTCTATCGCTGTCGGTCAAAGTGATTGACCAAGCGGGCACACAGAGATGGATGAAGCATCTCACCGATAACCCCGTGAGTGAGTGCTATAGGACAACCGCCATCGCTTGCTTGTGGGCCAAACACATGTATGGAGATGTGTGGTTGTGATGTTTGAATACCTAATATACATGTAGAAATTTGATGTGGTACCTGCCTCAGAAACCTTTAAGTGCCCCACACAAACCGGGGTTCATGACACATAGTATATACATGTTTCCCCCTCCCCTCTTCGACGGGTAATATATACCCCTACATACGTACCATAATACAACCCAAAAATAATCCTCCTCGTTCGTCAAATTACCTCTCTCGTTGTGTCATATATTAGATGGACGACGACCTCATAGGCCCATGAAGGGAAGAGTCGCAGGCGAATGAGTGACAACCATCGTCTGCACATGGACCAATGTGTTGGTGATGTTTTTAATACCCAATATGCACAACTTCTTTGCAGCACCTTCCTCGGAAACCGAAAAGTCCCCACACAGAGTGAGACCGATTCATGACGTGTGTGTAGTATATATGTGCTGCACCGGCCCCTCCTCCCTTCTTCGACGTGTACTATATACTCCTACCACAACATAACCCGAAAAGAAACCTCCTTGCTGGGTCAAAGTGATGGAGGACAACCTCGCAGGCCCACAAATGGAAGCATCGCACGTCAGTGAGTGCCCTATATGACGCGTAGTATTGCCCCTGGCCGCCCTCTTCAACGTGTACTATATATATACATTCCTACCGTACATATAATAAAAACCAAAAAATGACCATCCTTGTTGGTCAAATTAACATCTCTCATCGTATGTCATAGTGCTAGATGGCGACCTCGCAGGGCCACGTGAGTGAGTGTCCTAGGACCACCGCGTGCATGTGGCCCAAAGATGCATGTCAAACTTTTTCTGTAGCGAACATGCGACCAAAGAGTTTAGTGTTGAAAATTGAAGAAAATAGATAACATCTATCCGTTTTTTATACATTGATTGATTTCTTAGGGATTTAAATGTGCAAAAATCAAATTTGATCTACATGAGACCCGTGATAGTGCATGAAAATGGATTACAAAATCATATGTGTACGTGTCCTTGGGTGCATGTTTAGTCCACATGCAAGAAATTTCTAACATCTAGAATATTGATTTTAAAATCCAATAAATCCAAAACTAAGTTGAAATTCATGAAACTTATCGTGGTGTCATATGGACACCAATAGATTGTGATATTTTTCAAATTTGAGACAAGTTTTGATATAAGCTTCTTACATACAGGAAATTATAAATAATTATCAACCAATATCTCAAACGAACTCTTTATTCTAACCGTGTGCATTAGACCAACAATGTAAGTGTCATGCTTTAGTTAAGCAATAAAGCGGCATAATTAATCATCAAAAAGGAAAAATCAATATAATACATGCCGCGCATGTGTCCCGTTTGGCGTACGAGCATGCATGAGTTGACGAGACACATGCTAGTAGGCAGACCGGGAGGCCAAGGCATGCACGTGTTCGCTACGCAATCACCGTGGGGTGTGCTAGTAGCTGTGTGAAATGACGGTAGGCGTGCCAGCAGTCCGCCGCGCAGGCTCATCGGGAGGTGAACCAGCCCTTTGAATGCCGCCCACCTCGCTCCCACTACTCCATATTAATGGCGCGCCCGATCCACTGGTCATAATAGGCGGCCGCACACCCCGTCCATAGTTGTCACTGCCGTATGGAGTGTATTAGGATTTTGCCGAAGCGCACCATCGGTGGGAGTGGCGACGCCGAGGCTGGTGAAGCACCCGCGCAACTCATGAAGCTGGGCGCATAGGTTGCTGTCACCGCCGATGAGGTCTCCCGCGGGTTAGCATGTGTGCTAATAATTCGTAGCCAGATCTTGAGAATTGATTTTGACCGCCGCCCACCTCGCTCCATGAAATGATGGCATCAGAATGCCAGAAGTCCACCGCGCAGGCTCACCGAGAAGCGAGACAACCTTTGACCGCCGCTTGCCTCGCTCCCACTGGTCCGTATTAATGGCACGCCCGAGCTGCCGCACCCCCATCCTCGCCACACACACAATCCTCTCTCTCCGCCTGCATCCTCGACGCTGCTCTTAGTCCTCAAAGCTGGCACCCCCATCACTACTGCAGGATGGTCCAAACGCGACAGTCAAATCAGAGACCCTTCGAAAAAACTGTGTGTGATGCATCAATCACAAACGGTGATGTAATAAAATTGTCAAAAAAGATGCAAAACGTTTGCGATGGCAGCGACATCAAACACGGTTTACTAGAGTTGCGTGTGCGATGAGTGGCAAACGGTTAATCTAGAAGAACTATTTGCGATGATGCAGAACAATGGAAACTGGCAGCCAGAAGAGGGTGTGTGCGATATATGGCATACAGTTCACTAGGATGAATTGTGTGTGATTAGGCAACACAATGAAAACGGTTCATCTGAACAAGATGTGTGTGATACGCGGCAAACAGGTCCATAATCAAAAATGTCTGCGAAGACCAATAATAACATAAATGATTGCTGCTAATAAGCCGTGTGATTTGCTCTATCTATAGAAGAATAACATGTATATATATAACTAAAATAAACATCCAATTACATAAGTGACTATACAGATCATTCGCACAAACCTCAGTAAACAATTGCATGCATTCTAAACTAGGAGAAACGATCATCTAGTCATCTACTTCTTGTGACGCTCCCGCCACTGCTCTATGGCTCGATCCCTCGTCTGGGGAAGGAATAAGACACTCCCTCATGTCAATGATTCGCATGTACATCTCGTAACTTGTGTACGCGTCCTTGGCCGCATACTTGATGTGTTGTTCATCTAGTCTCTCATGCCAGACACCGTGCCAGGCGTTCTTGTCCTTCTTGCTCTCATCCTTCATCTTCATGTAGTAGGGGTCGATGATGGCCGAGGTGAGGTCAACCAGGGAGTTCTCTTTGTTGTTGTTGCTGCCCCAGACGTTGTAGTGGTCCTGGATGTTGACAAGATTCTGGTATTTCAAGCCCTAAACCTTGAGCGCTTTTAGATCGTTGGTGGTGTCCACCGTAGCGAAACTGTAGTCGGAGCTGTTGATAAACCCGGAGAAATGCTTGCAAGGCCTTGTGGCCAGGTGGTAGTGGTAGACAAGGGCGTCATGTCGCACACACAACTGGGCGACAGCAACCTTCTGATTACGCCCGACATGACCGATGGTGTACTCGAGGTCAAAGCCGACCACTTGGTACTTGTCCTCGCAAGCAACTGTTCCATAGTTTGGATGGAGCTCTGCACCGAGACCGGATCGTTCGTGTAAACCACCGAGAGGGCCCTCCCCCTCACGTGGGTGCCCACTACATGATGCGTGGTGAACTGTCCGCAGTTGTCATCGTCGGCCGCTGGGAGAGCCATTGGAGCCACGGGGAGCGCCATTGGAACCGTTGGATGTCCTCTCTGTATGTGTCATCGTGGATGTTATTATTGTGTCGTGTGGCACAAGAGATGAAGGTAAATGGCCACAGGAATAAATGGGCCGGGCAGCCTGGATTCTCGGTGCGTCCGCATGGAAGTTTTTGCAGCGGGTAACTGCATCGTGGCGCCGCTCCCGGCGCAACCGCATGCACACAAACGTGCATGATCATGCGCTGGCCCCGAACACTGGCAGCACACGTGGAGGGACAAGCGCAGAGCGCCCGGAGGGATGCGAGAGCAGAGCGCACGTGGCAGGATGCGAGCAGAGCATGCCGCGGCCGCCTCAACCACAAGCAACCACATGCATAGAGCAGTTGAACACGCATGAAATGGTGGCCTACAAGCTGGCCTACAGTTGTGTCGTTGCATAGAGAGCGGCCATGTGCTACTACCTCTGTCTTGGTCTATTAGTTCCCTTTATATTCCGTGCCATACTTTGCCCTTAACTTTAACCAACAAAATGTTAATCCATGTTGTAAAAATTATATAATTGGAAACTATGTTCAAATACGAATCCAACTATATAATCTTTGGCGACATGCATTCGTATTTTATTAGTTAAATCCTACTTATAAACCAGGACAGGGGTATAGTAGGTAATTAAATTGCAAATGTTTTTTTATTAATCGTATGTGTACGTGGCCTTTCGTCCTCCTCTCGCACGTCTTATCACCCTGCTGCCGCAGACGGCTTATAGCGCAAGCTTGCGCAGCGCAGAGGCGTTCTTTTGGCCAAACGGTGGCTCGAAGTGGCGCCAATGAATCATCGGTGAGCCCGTTCCCGCGCAACCTCGCAGGTTCCCGTGCAAGCTTCCCGCCCGACTCAGTGAAATCCCCCAAAATCCCAATGCTTACCGGCCCGCTATATAAACCCTCACGGCCGGCAAGTTCTGCGTCTCATTTCCCCTCCCTCCATGTAGCTTATCTCGTCTGCTTCTCCCACAAGCGCCAACGGCACCGGTCCGTCGTCTTCGCTCAGCCACTCCGCCATCATCAAAGGACAGCTCCAGCTGGGACGCTATGATACGTCTCCAACGTATCTACTTTTCCAAACACTTTTGCCCTTGTTTTGGACTCTAACTTGCATGATTTGAATGGAACTAACCCGGACTGACGCTGTTTTCAGCAGAATTACCATGGTGTTATTTATATGCAGGAGCAAACGTTCTCGGAATGACCTGAAACTTCACGGAGCCACTTTTCAGAAAATAAGAAAAATACTTGCAAAAGATGATGGCCAGGGGGCCCACCACCTTGCCACAAGGGTGGGGGGCACGCCTGCCCCCCTAGGGTGCGCCCCCTACCTCGTGGGCCCCCTGTTGCGTCCCCGGCTCCAACTCCACCTCCATATATTGAGTTTCGGGGAGAAAAAAATCAGAGAGAAGAATTCATCACGTTTTACAATACGGAGCCGCCGCCAAGCCCTAAAACCTCTCGGGAGGGCTGATCTGGAGTCCGTTCGGGGCTCCGGAGAGGGGAATTCGTCGCCATCATCATCATCAACCATCCTCCATCACCAATTTCATGATGCTCACCGCCGTGCGTGAGTAATTCCATCGTAGGCCTACTGGATGGTGATGGGTTGGATGAGATCTATCATGTAATCGAGTTAGTTTTGTTAGGGTTTGATACCTAGTATCCACTATGTTCTGAGATTGATGTTGCTATGACTTTGCTATGCTTAATGCTTGTCACCAGGGCCCGAGTGCCATGATTTTCAGATATGAACCTATTATGTTTTCATCAATATATGAGAGTTCTTGATCCTATCTTGCAAGTCTATAGTCACCTATTATGTGTTATGATCCGTTAAACCCGAAGTGACAATAATCGGGATACTTACCGGTGAAGACCGTAGTTTGAGGAGTTCATGTATTCACTATGTGCTAATGCTTTGTTTCGGTACTCTATTAAAAGGAGGCCTTAATATCCCTTAGTTTCCGTTAGGACCCCACTGCCACGGGAGGGTAGGATAAAACATGTCATGCAAGTTCTTTTCCATAAGCACGTATGACTATATTTGGAATACATGCCTACATTATATCAATGAACTGGAGCTAGTTCTGTGTCACCCTAGGTTATGACTGTTACATGATGAACCACATCCGACATAATTCTCCATCACCGATCCATTGCCTACGAGCTTTCCATATACTGTTCTTCGCTTATTTACTTTTCCGTTGCTATTCCTATCATCACTACAAAATACTAAAAACATTACTTTTGCTACTGTTACCTTTTGCTACCGTTACCACTACTATCATATTACTTTGCTACTAAATACTTTGCTGCAGATATTAAGTTTCCAGGTGTGATTGAATTGACAACTCAGTTGCTAATGCTTGAGAATATTCTTTGGCTCCCTGGCTCCCCTTGTGCCGAATCAATAAATTTGGGTTGAATACTCTACCCTCGAAAACTATTGTGATCCCCTATACTTGTGGGTTATCAAGACTATTTTCTGGCGCCGTTGCCGGGGAGCATAGCTCTATTCTTTGAGTCACTTGGGATTTATATCTGCTTATCATTACGAAGAACTTGAAAGATCCAAGAACCAAGATTTATCCCTCAACTACGAGGGGAGGTAAGGAACTGCCATCTAGCTTTGCACTTGATTCACCTTCTGTTTTGAGTAAGCTTGCGACACCTAAACCTGCTTCTGCTATTCGTTCTGATATGTCGCATGTTATTGATGATGCCACTTCTGCTATGCATGATACTTATGATGAAACTACTTCTATGCTTGATACTACTGTGCCACTTGGTGAATTTCTTGATGAACAACTTGCTAGGGTTAGAGAGAATGAAAATATTGAGTCTGATAATATTGATGAAAGTGATGATGAAGATTCACCTGTTATTCCTGAGGGTTATGTTTTTGAAAAAGAAGCTTCTCTAGCTATTTTAGCTTGCAAAGATAGATACGAGCTCAAGAGGTTATTAGCTAAATGGAAGCAGCAATCTCTTAATGCTAGAATGAAATCTGACCATGCTTTTGCTACTTCACCTATCTGTGTTACTGATAAGGATTATTAATTCTCTGTTGATCCTGATATAATTACTTTGGTTGGATCTGATCCTTTTCATGGCTATGAATCTGAAACTGTTGTAGCGCATCTTACTAAATTAAATGATATAGCCACCCTGTTCACTAATGATGAGAGAACTCGTTACTTTTATATCCTTAACATAGTTCCGTTCTCATTAAAGGGTGATGCTAAGATATGGTTTAATTCTCTTGATCCTGGTTGTGTGTGTAGTCCCCAGGATATGATTTATTACTTCTCTACTAAATATTTCCCTGCTCATAATAAACAAGCTGCTTTGAGGGATATATACAATTTTGTACAAATTGAAGAAGAGAGTCTCCCACAAGCTTGGGGGAGGCTTATCAAGTTACTTAATGCTTTGCCTGATCATCCTCTTAAGAAAAATGAAATACTTGATATCTTTTATAATGGACTAACCGATGCTTCCAGAGATTACCTGGATAGTTGTGCTGGTTCTATTTTCAGGGAAAGAACGCCGAATGAAGCTGAAATTCTATTGAATAATATGTTGACAAATGAAAATAATTGGACACTTCCTGAGCCAGCTCCTGAGCCTATTCCTAAACCAACTCCGAAGAAGAGGGGTATTCTATTTCTCAGTCCTGAAGATATGCAAGAGGCAAAGAAATCTATGAATAAAAGGGTATTAAAGCTGAAGATGTTAAGAATCTACCTCCTATTGAAGAAATAGACGGTCTTAATTTACCGCCTATTGAAGAAATATATGATCTTAATCCATTACCTATTGAAGAAACTCGTGGTCTTGATAACCCGACACAGGTAGTAAAGGTAAATTCTCTCTATAGATATGATAAAACTGAAATCTCGTTTACTAAGTTTGCTAGCCCATGCTTAGATGAGTTTGATAAATTTATGGCTAAGCAAGAAGATTTTAATGCTTATTTTGGTAGACAATTGAAATACAATTCAAATATGCTTGAACACTTGGGTGATTATATGGCTAATGTCAAAGGTGAACTTAAACTTATTAGTAAACATGCTTCTATGGTTACCACTCAAGTAGAACAAGTACTTAAAGCTCAAAATGATTTGCTCAATGAATTGAATAGTAAGAATAATGATAACACTGTCAGAGTGGCTACTAGAACTGGTAGAATGACTCAGGAACCTTTGTATCCTAAAGGCCACCCTAAGAGAATTGAGCAAGATTCCCAGAGAAATAATATAGATGCACCTAGTCCTTCTAAAAGGAAGAAAAAGAAAAATGATAGGACTTTGCATGCTTCTAGTGAACCTATTGCTGAAACACCTGAGAATCCAAATTATATTTCTATTTCTGATGCTGAAACACAATCTGGTAATGAACCTGAAACTAGTGATAATGTTAATGATAATGTTCATGATGATATCAGCCTAGTAATGATAATGATATAGAAATTGAACATGCTGTTGATCTTGATAACCCACAATCAAAGAATCAACGTTATGATAAGAAAGACTTTGTTGCTAGGAAACATGGAAAGGAAAGAGAGCCTTGGGTTCAGAAACCCATGACTTTTCCTCCCACCATCCAAGAAAAAGGATGATGAGGATTTTGAGCGCTTTGCTGAAATGATTAGACCTATCTTTTTGCGTATGCGATTAACTCATATGCTCAAAATGAATCCTTATGCTAAGTATATGAAAGATATTGTTACAAATAAGAGAAAGATACCGGAAGCGGAAATTTCCACCATCCTTGCTAATTATACTTTTAAAGGTGGAATACCTAAGAAACTAGGAGATCCAGGAGTACCCACTATACCATGCTCCATTAAAACAAACTATGTTAAAACTGCTTTATGTGATCTTGGAGTCGGTGTTAGTGTTATGCCTCTCTCTTTATATCGTAGACTTGATTTGAATAAGTTGACACCTACTGAAATATCTTTGCAAATGGCTGATAAATCAACTGCTATACCTGTCGGTATTTGTGAGGATGTGCCTGTTGTAGTTGCAAACGTTACTATTTTAACGGACTTTGTTATTCTTGATATTCCCGAGGACGATAGTATGTCTATTATTCTTGGAAGACCCTTTTTGAACACTGCAGGGGCTATTATTGATTTCACTAAAGGCAATGTCACTTTTCATGTTAATGGTAATGAGCTTACGGTACACATTCCGAGGAAACAACCTCAAGTTCATAGTATCAACTCTATTGGAAAAATTCCATCGATTATATTTGGAGGTTCTGAATTTCCTCTTCCTACTGTCAAGAAGAAATATGATATTCTTATTATTGGGGATGTGCATATCCCCGTTGAGGTAACATAGTGTTATTCAAAATTTCTCCGGTTCCATGTTATTCGGAATGAGTTCGTTAACAAGACTTGATCAACCTTGTTAGAGGATTCCTTTTGATGATCATGAGATGGATGAAACTAGAAGGCACAACCTTCTGTACCCCACTTTTACTTTCTGTTACTTATATTAAATAAAATAAAAACAAATATTTTTCTGTCGGTTATCTGATTATACATGCAATATAAAAATACCTCGAAAATAAAAGTTCTTCAAATGCCCTGAAATTTAAATATGATTTTTTTCTAGAATATTTAAGAATATTTGGCACTGAGAACACAGCAGGGGGGCCAACCACCTGCCCACGAGGGTGGAGGGCGCGCCCCCTGCCTCGTGGGCCCATGATGGCCCTCCTCCATTTATTCCTGCACCCACACACTTCATCTTCCTCCCACAAACACGAATATCCAGCTCAATCACGAGTTCTAGCTCACTTTGCTGCCATTTTCGATCTCCTTGCTCAAAGAACCTCTCACAAAACTGCTTGGGGAGATTGTTCCTTGGTATGTGACTCCTCCATTGGTCCAATAAGTTTTTGCTCTAGTGCTTTATTCATTGCAAATTTTTGCTGCTTGGGTGACCCTGTTCTTGAGCTTGCATGTCAAATTTATATGGTTAAAAGTAGTTTTGATGCATGATATAGGCCCTAGGCCCTTGTAGGAGTAGTTGCTATCAATATTATTGAGTTTGATTTACTTTTATTCTGAAGTAACTAAAATTTTTCAGGATTTTTCAGAGGAAGAAATATGCTTAGGAAGATGTTCCAAGGTGGTTCTTCAAGGAAGCAAGGACCCAGGCTTGCAATGCGTGATGCTGATGACGAGCCACCAAGAGACGCTCCAGTGCATCCTTGTGAATGGCCCTCTGAGAACTTTATGGATTGAGCAGGAATTAAGGAAGAATTCAACGCATATTTGCATAATGCTGATCTTGTGAGCTTCGAGGAAGAGAAGTGCAGCCAGTATCACAACCTCACCAGTACCTTTGTGAGGAGGTTTGAATTTTCAACTTCACGTAATTCTCCAACTGTCCTGTTTGATCTTTATGATAAATCTTACACTATGGACTTAGAGGATTTTACCACTGCATGCAAACTTCCACAATGGGGTAGTATAAGGGATCCTCGCAAATCTGAATTTATAGATTTTCTTGCTAGCATAACTGTGGGAGAATCTAGAGATATTACACAAGCTACCATAGGGAGCATTCACTTTCTTGCTATACATTATTTTGCTCTCTTCATAGGTAGATGCATCAATGGTAAATATGAGGCATGTCACATGTGTGTCCCCGATCTCAGTATTCTTAGGAGTGCTGTGCTAGGAGACCAATCTTATAATTTGGGAGCCATTGTTGCACGTAGGTTGCACCTTAATAGATATAATGGAGATTTCTTTGGAGGAATTTATGCAACCCGCATAGCTAATTTTCTTGGTATAGACATAGGCGAAGATGATATTGAATTACCACCTGCTTATCTAGATTTTAATGCTATGGTTCACCACCAGTTTGTCGAGAGGAACGAATCACCTCTCCAGTATCGACTAATCTTTGACAGATGCCGTGTTGTCCGTATTACTCTCCCTGCTCCTGCCTTCTTTGATTATCAGGCAAGAGGAAGATATACTATCACCAGAGAGGAGGCAGATGAGTACGAGAGGAGAGAGGAGGCCGCTCGTTGCCACACTGCAGCTCAGCAGGTGATAGCCGCTGCATCGCAGTACGACCCCAGCTACTATTATGGATATCCGCCAGGCCAGCCGTGGCCATAGACCAACTTAGGCCAACATCCTAAGCTTGGGGGAGTACGTATTTCCCACCGACATTACATTTATGTTCACACACTCATTTCTAGATGTCGGTGCTCATACTTTTTCATTGTATCATCCATGCTAGTTTGATTTCCTTTTGATGCTTTGTTCTTGTGTGTTTAATAAACCTTAAGAAAAACAAAAATAATAGTTGTAGCTTTTAATCAGTTTAATTTCCATGCTTGTAGTAGTAATTAAAAAGAAAACCCAAAAAAATTTCCTGTTCTTCTTTGCTTGTTGGGAGCTTTCCCGTGTAAATAGTTTTATTTCTTTTCTTTGGGGGTCAATAGGAGAAGACCATAATTAAATTGTTGAAGTGGCTCTTATATGCATTATTGTTGATCTGACAAAAGAGCCCATATTGCCTTGTCTTCTCCTGTTTATTGAATGCTTGCAGATTCCAGCTTAGTCCAATGCACGCGCACTATTATTATTATTATTCACATCGTTCGATCATGCAAGTGAAAGGCAATTATGATGATATATGATGGACTGGCTGAGAGGAGAAAATCTGGTATGAACTCAACCTCTTTTGTTTTTCTAAATATGATTAGTTCATCGTTCCTGATTCAGCCTATTATGAATAAACATGTTTGCGATGACAACTAGAGATCATAGTTTCTTGTGCCATGCTTTATTAGCTATGAGTTATAATGGTTTACCTTGCCTGCCAACATGCTATTGAGATGGTTATGATGTGGTATGCTAGGGTGGTATCCTCCTCTGAATGATTTAAGTGACTTGACTTGGCGCATGTTCACGCATGTAGTTGAAACAAAATCAACATAGCCTTCACAATATTTATGTTCATGGTGAATTATATCCTACTCATGCTTGCATTTGGTGTTGATTAATTTTAATGCATGTTCATGACTGTTGTCGCTCTCTAGCTGGTCGCTTCCTAGTCTTTTGCTAGCCTTCACCTGTACCAAGCGGGAATACTGCTTGTGCATCCAATCCCTTAAACCCCAAAAGTTATTCCTTATGAGTCCACCATACCTACCTATATACGGTATCTACCTGCCGTCCCAAGTAAATTTGCATGTGCCAAACTCTAAACCTTCAAATAAATATCATGTTTTGTATGCTCGAATAGCTCATGTATCAACTAGGGCTGTTTGTATCTTCCATGTTAGGCGGGTTATTCTCAAGAGGAGTGGACTCCGCTCCTCACTCACGAGATAAATGGCTAGTCACCAGGATGCCCAGTCCCATGCTTTATGCAAACTAAATCAAAATAATTGCAAACAAAACTCCCACTGGGACTCTTGTTAGTTGGAGGCACTCGTTGTTTCGAGCAAGCCATGGATTGATGCTTGTTGGTGGAAGGGGGAGTATAAACTTTACCATTCTGTTTGGGAACCGCCTATAATGTGTGTAGCATGGAAGATATTGCCATCTCTTGGTTGTTATGTTGACAATGAAAGTATACCGCTCAAAATATTATTCACCTCTATTTCAAAACCGAGCTCTGGCACCTCTACAAATCCCAGCTTCCCTCTGCGAAGGGATCATCTATTTACTTTTATGCTGAGTCATCATCCTCTTATTAAAAAGCACTAGTTGGAGAGCACCTGTGTCATTTGCATTCATTACTGTTAGTCTACATTGAGTATGACTTGACTGGATCTCTTTTACCATGAATTACAATGTCTAGTCAGTCCTTGGTCTTTAAAGGTGCTCTGCATTTATGTTTTGCCATCTTAGAAAGGGCTAGCGAGATACCATCTTATTATATCATATTATGATTGTTTTGAGAAAGTGTTGTCATCCGAGATTTATTATTATGGCTCGCTAGTTGATTATGCTATTGATATGAGTAAACTTGACACCTATGCGTTATTGTGAACGTGGTTAGTTATAATCTTTGCTGAAAACTTGAATGCTGGCTTTACATATTTACAACAACAAGAGCAAACCGAGTTTGTAAAAGTTTTTCTTTATCACTTTCAGTTTGTCAACTGAATTGCTTGAGGACAAGCAAAGGTTTAAGCTTGGGGGTGTTGACACGTCTCCAACGTATCTACTTTTCCAAACACTTTTGCCCTTGTTTTGGACTCTAACTTGCATGATTTGAATGGAACTAACCCAGACTGACGTTGTTTTCAATAGAATTACCATGGTGTTATTTATGTGCAGGAGCAAACGTTCTCAGAATGACCTGAAACTTCACGGAGCCACTTTTCAGAAAATAAGAAAAATACCTGCAAAAGATGAAGGCCAGGGGCCCCACCACCTTGCCACGAGGGTGGGGCGCGCGCCTGCCCCCCTAGGGCGCGCCCCCTACCTCGTGGGCCCCCTGTTGCGTCTCCGACTCCAACTCCAGCTCCATATATTGAGTTTCGGGGCGAAAAAAAATCAGATAGAAGAATTCATCGCGTTTTACGATACGGAGCCGCCGCCAACCCTAAAACCTCTCGGGAGGGATGATCTGGAGTTCGTTCGGGGCTCCGGAGAGGGGAATCCCTTGCCATCCTCATCATCAACCATCCTCCACCAACAATCTCATGATGCTCACCGCCATGCGTGAGTAATTCCATCGTAGGCCTGCTGGATGGTGATGGGTTGGATGAGATCTATCATGTAATCGAGATAGTTTTGTTAGGGTTTGATCCCTAGTATCCATTATGTTCTGAGATTGATGTTGCTATGACTTTGCTATGCTTAATGCTTGTCACTAGGGCCCGAGTGCCATGATTTCAGATCTGAACCTATTATGTTTTCATCAATATATGAGAGTTCTTGATCCTATCTTGCAAGTCTATAGTCACCTATTATGTGTTATGATCCGTTAACCCTGAAGTGACAATAATCGGGATACTTACCGGTGAAGACCATAGTTTGAGGAGTTCATGTATTCACTATGTTCTAATGCTTTGTTCCGGTACTCTATTAAAAGGAGGCCTTAATATCCCTTAGTTCCCGTTAGGACCCCGCTGCCACGGGAGGGTAGGACAAAATATGTCATGCAAGTTCTTTTCCATAAGCACATATGACTATATTCGGAATACATGCCCACATTATATCAATGAACTGGAGCTAGTTCTATGTCACCCTAGGTTATGACTGTTACATGATGAACCGCATCCGGCATAATTCTCCATCACCGATCCATTTCCTACGAGCTTTCCATATACTGTTCTTCGCTTATTTACTTTTCCGTTGCTATTGCTATCATCACTACAAAAGACCAAAAACATTACTTTTGCTACTATTACCTTTTGCTACCATTACCACTACTATCATATTACTTTGCTACTAAATACTTTGCTGCAAATATTAAGTTCACAGGTGTGGTTGAATTGACAACTCAGTTGCTAATACTTGAGAATATTCTTTGGCTCCCCTTGTGTCGAATCAATAAATTTGGGTTGAATACTCTACCCTCGAAAACTGTTGCGATCCCCTGTACTTGTGGGTTATCAGGCTACACTGGGCGGCGGTGCAGTCCCCGACGCTGTGTAGTGCGTGTGGTGTCCTTGTTGGGTGTGAGCGGAAAACCCACCACACGCTCCGCCGCCGCTGCCTGTCAGCAGCTGTTGCCGGCCGCCGTTGTCGCCACACCACCGTTGAAAGCCAGGGCCATCGCTCGCTCGGCCGCCATGGCCCGAAGCCGGGAGGTGGCCGTCGTGGCCGCCACCCCACTGCTGGCCATCCTGGCCATCACCCGCTCCGCCACCGCGGCCCGAAGGCGGGAGGTGGTGGTTGTGGCCGCCACCCCATCATCAGACGCTGTGGCCGCCAGCCCACCGTCGACCACCGGGGTCATCACCCGAAGGCGGGAGGTGGACGTGGAGGCCCGCACGTGCGTCAGCGACCTTGCGCGCTACACCGAGTTCCCGCGGGAGGAGGAGGAGCACCTCGTCGAGCATGCAAAGAGCCTTACCGCCGACATGGCCGCTGGACATGCCGCCTCATAGGCGAGGAATCGGGAGATCTACGAGGAGAACCACCGCTTCGAGAGGGGTCGTCTGGAGCGGCAGAGGGCGTTTGAGGTGAGCGTCGCTGAAGATGCAGCAGCGGCAGGCACCGTATTGCAGTTGTCCAGTTCGTCGGTAGGCTCCTCCTCCTATGCCTCTTACTGAGCGTGCATGGCAGAGGAGAGGCTGCCGGAAGTAGTACAAATCCCCTCCATAGTAGTAGTAGTATTTAGGGGCTATTTTGTTCAGTTCATCTGACTATAGATGTGGTGGAACTGTACAACGTACTTAAAATTAGCTAGTATATATAGTTGATCTAGCTATTTCAGTACGTGGTTGGCAGCAATTGAGGAAAAGTTTGGTCGGTTCAGCTATCGAGTTGAACTGTTTGTATAAAGAACGACTGCTTAATCTATGAATGAAATCTATGCTTAATTACCGAATTTTAGTTGCAAAAATTAGATAGTGCTAGTGATTTTTAGCTGCATATTTTGACAAATCACAGTGTTACAAGGTTGACAAATGGCAAGATTACTAGATCAACAAATGTCAGTCTTTCCAGTTTGACAAATGGCAATATACCCAATATGATTGATGCAAATATTATGAAATTGTCTGTACGTGGTTGCACACGGGTCATCCAAAACAACCGTTTGCGTTGAAGGGAAGTACAAATCCTGCTCAACACATTTTCTCTTGGCTCAGCGCCGAAGTCTGGCTTTGCATACCGTATTCAATCTGAACTGTTTGCGTTGAAGAGATGCACAAATCATGTGTTGTGAATTTTCCATTGACTTAAAGGGGAAAACCAAAGCTCTCACTTTGCATACGGGTGTTCTATCTAAAATATTGGCGATCAAGAGATGTGCATGTCGGATTTCGGGTTCCGGCAGACCCTTGAGGTTCGAACACTGGGGTGCGCACGGAGATTTCGCTTCCTACCTACCTGCACCCCTCCGCCTCGCTAAGATCTAAGCTATGGAAAGAACAACACAAGGGACACAGGGTTTATACTGGTTCGGGCCACCGTTGTGGTGTAATACCCTACTCCAGTGTGTGGCGTGGTGGATTGCCTCTTGGGCTGATGATGATGAATGATACAAGGAAGAACGGCCTCGCGAGGGTCCGTTCTTGGCTGGGGCGATGAACTGCTGGGAGGAGTTCAGCCACCCTTCTCTCTCTCTCGAACCCCTTATTGAACCTTCTCCTTGTCCCACCCCCCTCTCTTCTATGGGTGGCTGGTCCTATTTATAGAGGCCCTGGTCCTCTTCCCAAATATCGAGCGGGAAGGGAGCCAACAATGGCTGGCTAATTTGAAGGGGGACAGCTAGTACTAGCTACTCTGACAAAAGTAGTCTTCGCCTGCACAAAGCTCTGGTGGTGACGTCGTCCTGGGCTCCACGATGACCTCTGTCTTGCAGTCTTCCTGGTCTTGGTCTTGTTGCACCGAAATGGCAACCCTTGCCTGATGCCTCGGTACTCCACGGCTGCGCTTGCCCGCTTTGCACCAAAGAGGAAAGAAGGACACTGTGCGGGCTGGCACCCGCCTGGCGCCCTTGGTCGTCATGGCTTGCGTCATGGGCACCTCGTGAGGAACCCCGCCTTGATCTCTCCGCTCCTCGTGAGCCAGCCTGGTGAGGCCGTGCCTGAGGAAGCTCCGTGTCGTCCGCCCCGCGAGGCTTGGCCCCTCGCGAGGGTCTTGGGTCTGTGTTGATGAAGATGGGCCGTGCTGGGGCCCCCTTTGAGCCACGCCGCAGGCCGCAGGCAGGCAAGTCTGGGGACCCCCGTTCCCAGAACGCCGACAGTAGCCCCCGGGCCCAAGGCACGCCCGGACTTGGCCGTGCAGGGAGGCGGAAGGGCAAGGGCGAAGCGCCGCGGGCCCTAACAGCCTGCGTCCTTGGGCGCCGCGTGGCGGTTGATTGGACGTGGGCGTCTCCACTTCCCCATGGCGCCTCGGCAACTGCACGGATTAGACGAGTCCCTGCATGCAAAGCGGGTCACGATTACCTGCGATCGTGGAGGTCGGCGGTTGGCCTTCGCCGGCTATAAGTACGGAACGGCGCGCGCCCTTCCAGTCCATCCCTTCTTGCTTCTCCTTCTTCCCGATCCTTGCTCCGTCTTGCTGCGATGGCTCCAATCCGCCGGTTCTCGACGGCAGAGAAGGGAAAGGCTCCCTGAGAGGAACCAGACCCACTCCCGTCGAAGAAACGGCTCGTCCCCCGTGGCCCGGACGAGGGGGCCCTTCAGGTGGTGTCGAGGCCTTGGTGCGAGCGGGCGCCGCCGGGGTTCCTGCTTCCATTGTACGCCCACGTCGAGGGCCCTGAAGGAGCTGATGCTGACCGCCACGGGCGGCGCCACCGTCGGCGCCGACGGGTCACAAAGGTGTGGGTCGTCCCCCCTGGGGTCCACACCGAGGGCTCCTCCCGAGAGTTCGTGCTCCATGTCACCATTCCTCTTCAGTCTTGGATTCTCCTTCCTCCCTTCTTCGCCTCCATCATCCCGCAGGGGGAGCCCCTGGAGCTCTGGCTGCAGCCCGCCGGCTGCAGCACCCTCGCGACCGAGGCAGAGGTCGCGGTCGTTGCCCCGGGCGAGGTCTTCATGACTCGGGGCTGGAGAGAGATCGCCCGGGTTTGCAGGACAAGGGGCGTCTTCGCGATCCACTTGGATTACGACGGTGCTTTGGTGATGTCCTTCAAGGTCTTTGACGCGAACGGGCGCCGGCTGGAGTGCTGCCCCAGGAGAGGTGGCCGGGGCCCTGCTGCGGCGAGGACTGGGCCCGGCGACCGCTCCCTTGGCGGCTCCCCAGGCGGCGGAGGCGTCGGAGGTTCCAGCGACTCTGTCGAGCTCTTCGCGACTCCGGAGACGAGCGACGACAGCTACGAGCCCCCGAGCCGGCTCCGCTCCTGGAGCAAGGCGGGCTCATCAGGCCGCCGCCGACTCTAATCTGGATGGGGTTGGCGCCGGTGTTTGACGGCCCACTGTTGATGATGGCGTCTTCTGCAGGGGCGCGCATAGCTATTGTTCCTTTAGGATCGGTTCCCTGCGAGGAATCAAAGACGCGTCCCGTGGGGGCTTGTAAGGTGCCTGTGATCCTGTTTTGTTAATATAACCCTTGTCGTAGAATTGTGCGAGTTGCTCATTCCGTCTTAGCTCAGTCCTCCCTTTAATTCCTGCACATGTATCATGCCTCGGGGAGGCGTTTAAACTTGCGTTTGGCATTGAGATAACAGTGTGGACTGTAATATTTGCTTTTGAATTCCTCGAAATTTGCGCTTTTCCTTCCTACTTGCTTATGTTCTACGCCGGCAGAGCCCGGCCCCGCGCATACCTCACCCAGCGTTAGTCCCGACCGGAAACCAGGATGGGGCCAAGGAGTGAGGGGCTACGTGACAAGTTAGGCTCCTGAGTCGCGATGCTCAGGAGTCCCCCTTGGCGCACGAACAGCAAGTAGGGAGGTGTGAAGTGGGTGGAGCTACCATTCTACGTCTGCAGAGCCCGGCCGCGCGCATACCTCACCCAGCGTTAGTCCCGACCGGAAACCAGGACGGGACCAAGGAGTGAGGGGCTACGTGACCAGTTAGGCTCCTGAGTCGCGATGCTCAGGAGTCCCCCTTGACGCTCAAACGGCCTTCGTACCTTGGCTCCGCTCGGGGAGAGACGCGCGACGAACCAGGCCCCGGGGGGGCCTGGCTGGGCGGCGTGCGTCTGGGCGTGACCCAGGCGCAGCCCCCGTGCCCAGCCCCCTCGCACGGCACTCCCGAGGGGAGGTGTTGCGATGAGGCTAGACACTGAGCTCTGGGCTCCCTGAGGTTGATGCGGCCCGGGGGCCACCCTTAGTTGTTTATCACCAGCGCGGAGCATAGCGCTTCCGTATGTGTACGGGCATAGCCGCTCCTCGGCAGTGTCGTCAGCCAGCGCGGAGCATGGTGCTTCCACTGGTACGTGGGAGGGGGCCCCCTCCGGGAGGAGCCCCCAGGGCGTGTACAGCCCCGCCCTGACACGTGGCTGGCACGGTATGGCCTGGCGAGGTGTATCTGGGCACCCGTGAGCCAGCGCGGGACTCACGGGGCCCTACCTCTAGGCGGGTTGTGCCTGGCACTGGGCCTTATCTTGTGATGTGTCCCTGCAAATTAGGTTAGATGTCGGCACTCTACGTCCTCGGGTCCCGGCCCTCGAGCTGGTCTCAGCCGTTGCTGGTATGCCAGGTCACGATGCCGTGGACAAGGCCAGAGGGTGAGGGCTGGAGAGCCAGTAAGAGCCATGAGTCGCGATGCTCAGGTACCCCCCCTTTAACGTGCAAGTGGTCGGCATGGAGAAGAAGAGGTGCCGTGGACCGGCATCAAATAATCAAGCATGGTGGGTATAACGCATAACCGGGAATAAGTGCAAATGGGACACATGCCGCTGGGTTTGGCCTGAGCGACTTGGGGATCATGCAGCCCGAGGGGCGCCCCCAATAAGGTAAGCTAACAACATGAAATAAAAGGGATACATGCTGCAGGGACGGACCCACGCGGCCTGGGAATAATGCAGCCCTGGGGGCGCTCCCAGCTGGAAGTGAAACTTGAAAGATGTCACCTGATGACGTTGAGGACGAAGGGGTGTTGGTGTAGCAGACTCGGTGGGCTGCGGAAGCCGATCCTCATGAGCCCCCAGGCCCAGGGGCCTCGGGAGGCTCCGGAGGTGCTGGCGGTTCCCCGCGGACCATCTCCATCTCCGCCAGGGCTGCAGAACGCCTGCCCTCTTGTGCCTCCATGATGCCCCTCATGAGGCGCTGGTACGTGGCAGCCGCGTTCGGCAAGCCCTTAAGGCATGCGAACGTAGCTGTGGGGTGGACCTCCGCAGCGCCCCGCGCGGGAGGGCCAGAGACGCTCCAGGGAGGCGACTCGGTCGAGCCCTGGTATGTCGATGCAGACGCGCAGCCCGCCATCCTCGCCTAGATGGGGAGCCACTGCTGGTAGACGGCGGCCGCCTTTCATGACTCTTGACTCCTGTAGCTCCTGAATGGCCTTGCTGACGAACTCCTGAGGGTCTGGCTCTCCTTGCCTTACTCCTTCTTGAGGGAAACATGCTTCGAAACACGCCTCCATGTGGTGCCCAAGCGCCTCCCTCGTGACCCTAGCCAAGTCGGTGGCCCTCCAGGGGAGAGCCCCCGAGCCCTGCCTGAGGAGGGCGCCAGGCGCGCTTTCCTATGTGATGGAAGGAGGTTCCCCCTGGGCAGGCACGGGCCCAGAGGGGCCTGCCTCCTGAGGAGCCGGGCCAGACGATGTCTTCTTCTTCTTGGGGGTGGTCTCGGGAAGCCTCCTGCTTCCGCGATCCGGGTCTTCCAGTGACGCGGCCTGAAAGGCTCGTTCCAGGGAACACACCGCATCCTTCTCTTCACAGGGCACCGTGATGACTCCGCCACTTCCTGGCATCTTGAGGACATTGTAGCCGTGGTGAGTTACGGCCATGAACTTGGCCAGCGCTGGGTACCCGAGGATGGCGTTGTACGGCAGGCGAATGTGAGCGACGTCGAAGTCGATGAGCTCGGTGCGGTAGTTGTCGCGTGCCCCGAAGGTGAGGCGGACCTGCCCAATCAGGACCGTGGAGCCATCGGTGACTCCGGAGAAAGGCTTGGTTGGCTGAAGCTGGCTGTAGGGCACTTCGAGATTGTTGAATGTTTCCACGGACAGGATGTTGAGCCCTGCCCCGCCATCGATAAGGGTCCTGGTGACCACCATGTTGCTGATGATTGGGGAGCAAAGCATCGGGAGGACTCCGGCTGTAGCCGCACACTTGAGCTGATCTGCTGAGCTGAACGTGATGGCGCACGCCGACCACCTGAGAGGGCGCGTGGCTTCAAGCCTGGGGAGGACTGCATTCACTTCGCGGGCGAACTTCTTGAAGATGCGTTGAGAGGCTGGGGCTTGAGCCCCGCCCAGGATGCAGGCGATCGCGCGCGGCTCCTGGAAGCCCCCGGCCTCCTCGTCCTGGTGGCGGTCCTCGTTTCTCCTTGGTTGCGGCGGCAGCGGAGGGAGGCCTGCGTTGCCTTGCGGGCAATCCTCGCCAGGCCGACCCCTCCAGTCTCCCTCGCGAGGCAGGTCTTGCCAGCGATCCTCGTGAGGTTGATCGCGCCACCCTTGGCGCGGGCCACGGTCTTCCCAGCGTCCTGCGTTCCTTCCTCCTCCTCGACCGTAGCCCCGGTCACCGCGGTTGGGGCGACGGCCGATCCTTCCTTCTCGCACGGCTCGGAGCTCTTGACATTCGTTGGTGTTGTGGGTGTGGAGGTCGTGGTACACACAGTACCGGCTGCCCTTGGAAGGTTTGGGCTGATCTCTGCCCCGCTTGGTGTCTGGTTCTGCCGCGAGCACGGCAGCCCCTTGCGCTTCACATCCTTGGCCTTGGGCTTCTTCTCTTCCGGGTCCGCGGCAGGCAGCTCGAGGAGGGAGAGACGCCCTTCCTCAGCCCTGGCGCACTTGGTTGCCAAGTTGAACAGCTCCAAAGAAGCGCACAGGTCTTCATGCATCGCCAGCTCCTCCTTCATCTTGACATCGTGCACGCCGTCGGAGAAGGCTGAGATGATGGCCTCCTCAGTCACCCTGGGGATCTTGAGGCGGGCGTTGTTGAAGCGCTGGATGTACTTCTGCAGGGTCTCCCCGGGTTGTTGCTTGATGCAGCGCATGTCGCTCACGGCGGGTGGCCGGTCGCGAGTACCTTGGAAGTTGGCGATGAAGCGGGTGCGCATCTCGTCCCAGGAGGAGATCGTGCCTGGAGCCAGGTTCAGGAGCCAGGTGCGTGCCCCGTCCTTGAGCGCCATGGGAAACCAGTTCGCCATGCCCTTCTCGTCCCCGTTGGCAGCTTCGATGCCTAGCTCGTAGAGCTGGAGGAACTCCGTAGGGTCAGCCATGCCGTCGTAGCGAGGAGGCAGGTCTGGCTTGAACTTGCTGGGCCACGCGACACTGCGTAGCTCGGCGGTGAAGGCACGACAGCCTGCTGTGGTCACGGGAGGCCTTGGGTGACGGAGAGCTTGGTCTTGCATGTCCCCACGCGCCGCAGCTGGGTCTTGACGTGCGGGAGCAGGAGCATGGTCGCGACGTGCAGGAGCAGGGAGCGCCCGGGCAGCTTCTTGCGGGCGAGGGACTTCCTGGCAGCTCTGCTCTTGCTGCGCTGGCACCTGACGGAGCGGGTTCCGCCCAGGGGCTACGCGCCTTGGAGCCATGGCGCCTTCTTGAGGAGGGGGCAGTCGGGGCGCCGCCGGAGCTTCGTCGCCCGCGTGGGGCGGGGTGTGGTGCAGTGAAACGGACGGCGCAGGAGAGCCCCTTGCGGCGCGGACGAGCTCGGCGACGCGGTCGAGCCATTCTTCGTAGACGTCGTCGACGGGGCGGTAGCGCAGGAGCTCGTTTGCCGCAATGAGCGTAGCTTGAGCCTCCATGGGTGCGCGGAGCGCGCGGGACGAAGAACCAACTGGGGGAGCGAGGGAGTTGTGGTGCGGCCGTCTTGCCGCACGGACGGATGCTGAGACGATGCTTGCTGCTCGTCCCCCGCCGGGCCGGTGGCGGCGTTGACGGAAGGTGACGGGGAACGGTAAGGACGCCCGCCGACAAGATCCGTCTAGGTGACGCGGGAAGCGAGAGCGGCCCGGTGCTCGGCGTGGGCCCGACGAGCGTCAGACATGGGTGCGATGGTCGGAGGAGAACGGGGCGGTGGAAGACGAATTCCGGCGCACCCCTACCTGGCGCGCCAAATGTCGGATTTTGGGTTCCGGCTGACCCTTGAGGTTCGAACACTGGGGTGCGCGCAGAGATTTCACTTCCTACCTACCTGCACCCCTCCGCCTCGCTAAGATCTAAGCTATGGAAAGAACAACACAAGGGACACAGGGTTTATACTGGTTCGGGCCACCGTTGTGGTGTAATACCCTACTCCAGTGTGTGGCGTGGTGGATTGCCTCTTGGGCTGATGATGATGAATGACACAAGGAAGAACGGCCTCGCGAGGGTCCGTTCTTGGCTGGGGCGATGAACTGCTGGGAGGAGTTCATCCACCCTTCTCTCTCTCTCGAACCTCTTATCGAACCTTCTCCTTGTCCCACCCCCCTCTCTTCTGTGGGTGGCTGGTCCTATTTATAGAGGCCCTGGTCCTCTTCCCAAATATCGAGCGGGAAGGGAGGCAACAATGGCGGGCTAATTTGAAGGGGGACAGCTAGTACTAGCTACCCTGACAAAAGTAGTCTTCGCCTGCACAAAGCTCTGGTGGTGACGTTGTCCTGGGCTCCACGATGACCTCCGTCTTGCAGTCTTCCTGGTCTTGGTCTTGTTGCACCGAAATGGCAACCCTTGCCTGATGCCTCGGTACTCCACGGCTGCGCTTGCCCGCTTTGCACCAAAGAGGAAAGAAGGACACTGCGCGGGCTGGCACCTGCCTGACGCCCTTGGTCGTCATGGCTTGCGTCACGGGCACCTCGTGAGGTACCCCGCCTTGATCTCTCCGCTCCTCGTGAGCCAGCCTGGTGAGGCCGTGCCTGAGGAAGCTCCGTGTCGTCCGCCCCGCGAGGCTTGGCCCCTCGCGAGGGTCTTGGGTCTGTGTTGATGAAGATGGGCCGTGCTGGGCCCCCCTTTGAGCCACGCCGCAGGCCGCAGGCAAGCAAGTCTGGGGACCCCCATTCCCAGAACACCGACAGTGCAAACCCCGCTCGACACATTTTCCCTTGGCTTCCTGGGGAAGCTGTCGATTTGCATACGGGAGTTCTAACTAACATGTTTGCGATGATTGTTTTATGTTTGAAAACTATTGACGTTTTTTTCAAAAGAAAATCGTTTGATAAGTCTGTACATTAAGAGAGAAAAATGCAAGTTCATTCAAACCACATCTTTCATTCAGTCACACTATGAATTTATATTCGTATGATCAAGATACAATTTTAAACCCCAAAAAAACTATTTCCGGCAGCGGCGGAGGCGGTGTGCCGCGCCGTCATTGTCGTTGTCGTCCTCCGGGACGCCGTTGTTTCAGCATTCAAGGCAGCACAAAATGTTCTTCACCTGGAAATCAAACATCATGTCATCGCTCGATCGATGGGCGGGGCACGGGAGGACGGCAACTGGTGGCACTGAGAGGTAGCGGTCGATGGCGGTGCCGCATGCCGCTGAGGGGGCGCGTGCACGGGCACGTGCATGATGGGTGCAGCCAAACGCACGGGGACCGGCGCCGTGATGGGTGGAGGGGCGCGCATGGGCATGGGCGCTGGCATGTACACAAGCTCGCGCGGGTCCGTGGAGACCTCATGATGCCCGCGGCTTCCAGCTCCACGATAGTGCTCGACGACCAACCCGTCAATGCTACGGGGATGGTCGCTGGCGCGGGTGCAGGGATGGGTGCGGGGGAAGAAATCGTCGCGGCCAGCTTGTTCAGGGCCATGTCCATGAGGCCCCATTTCTCCTTATTTTCTATCTCCTTCGGCTCGAAGTCGACCTCACCAAACTTGAAGACTAGTGGCAGATGATCCTTCTGCGCCATGGCGTTGGTGGAGGTCTGCGGGAGGGAGGGGAATGGGAGGCGAACAGTAAGGCCACCCATATTAAACAGCAGCTCAGGCGCCATTAATGGAGAGGATGCGAGCAAGGCGGGTGGCCATGGAAGTCAAAGGGCTCGCTTTCGAGTGAGCCTGCGCAGCGTATAGCTCGCACACTTCTGATACGTCCATTTTGCATCATGCTTTTATATTAATATTTATTGCATTATGGGCTGTTAATTCACATTGTATCACAATACTTATGCATTTTCTCTGTTATTTTATAAAGTTTACATGAAGAAGGAGAATGCCGACAGCTGGAATTTTGGACTGGAAAAGGAGCAAATATTAGAGACCTATTCTGCACAACTCCAACAGTCCTGAAACTTCACGGAGAATATTTTTGGAATATATAAAAAATATTGGGCGAAGAAAGCACTAGAGGGGGGCCACCTACCAGCCATAAGGGTGGAGGGCGCGACCTACCCCCTTGGGCGTGCACCCCGTCCTTATGGGCCCCTGGCAGGCCCCCGACGCCCATCTTCTGCTATATGGTGTGCTTTGACCTGGAAAAAATCATAAGGAAGCTTTCGGGACGAAGCACCGCCATCTCGAGGCGGAACTTTGGCAGAACCAATCTAGGGCTCCGGTGGAGCTGTTCTGCCGGGGAAACTTCCCTCCGGGAGGGGGAAATCGAAGCCATCGTCATCACCAACAATCCTCTCATTGAGAGGGGGTCAATCTCCATCAACATCTTCACCAGAACCATCTCCTCTCAAACCCTAGTTCATCTCTTGTATCCGATCTCTGTCTCAAAACCTCAGATTGGTACCTGTGGGTTGCTAGTAGTGTTGATTACTCCTTATAGTTGATGCTAGTTGGTTTATCCGGTGGAAGATTATATTTTCAGATCCTTAATGATAATTAATATTCCTGTGATCTCGATCATGAATATGCTTTGTGAGTAGTTACATTAATCATGTGAATTTGGTATTCATTCGATATTTTGATGAGATGTATGTTGTCTCAACTCTAGTGGTGTTATGTGACCATCGACTACATGACACTTCACCATGATTTGGGCCTAGGGGAAGGCATTGGGAAGTAATAAGTAGATAATGGGTTGCTAGAGTGATAGAAGCTTAAACCCTAGTTTATGTGTTGCTTCCTAAGGGGCTGATTTGGATCCATATGTTTCATGCTATGGTTAGGTTTACCTTAATTCTTCTTTTGTAGTTGCGGATGCTTGCGAGAGGGGTTAATCATAAGTGGGAGGCTTGTCCAAGGAAGGGCAGCACCCAAGCACCGGTCCACCCACATATCAAATTATCTAAGTAACGAACGCGAATCATATGAGCATGATGAAAACTAACTTGACAACAATTCCCATGTGTCCTCGGGATCACTTTGCTTTATATAAGAGTTTTTCCAGGCTTGTCCTTTGTTACAAAAAGGATTGAGCCATCTTGCTGCACCTTAGTTACTTTTATTACTTGTTACCCGTTACGAATTATCTTATCACACAACTATCTGTTATCGATAATTTCAGTGCTTGCAGATAATACCTTGCTGAAAACCGCTTGTCATTTTCTTCTGCTCCTCGTTGGGTTCAACACTCTTACTTATCTAAAGTACTACAATAGATCCCCTATACTTTTGGGTCATCAAGACTCTTTTATGGCGCCGTTGCCGGGGAGTGAAGCGCCTTTGGTAAGTGGTATTTGGTAAGGAAACATTTATATAGTGTGCTGAAATTTACTGTCACTTGTTACTATGGAAAGTAATCCTTTGAGGGGCTTGTTCGGGGTATCCTCACCTCGACCGGAAGAGCAAAGTGTTGATCCTCAACCTATTGCACCTACTGAAAATATTTATTATGAAATTCCTTCGGGTATGATAGTGAAACTGCTAGCTAATCCTTATGCAGGAGATGGAACATTACATCCTGATATGCACCTAATCTATGTGGATGAAGTTTGTGGATTATTTAAGCTTGCAGGTATGCCTGAGGATGTTTTCAAGAATAAGGTCTTCCCTTTATATATGAAGGGAAAGGCACTGACATGGTATAGGCTATGTGCTGATATTGGATCTTGGAACTACAACCGATTGAAATTGGAATTTCATCAGAAGTTTTATCCTATGCATCTGGTTCATGGTGATCGGAATTATATATATATATATATGATTTTTGGCCTCGTAAAGGAGAAATTATCGCTCAAGCTAGGGGGAGGCTTAAGTCAATGTTATATTCATTCCCCAATCATGAGCTCTCAAGAGAAATAATTATCTAGAACTTTTATGCTCGGCTTTCTCATAATAATCGATCCATGCTCGATACTTCTTGTACTGGTTCTTTTGTGAAGAAGGATATTGAATTCAAATGGGATTTATTGGAAATAATTAAATGCAACTCTAAAGATTGGGAACTCGACGAAGGTAAGGAGTTAGGTATAAACCTTAAGTTTGATTGTGTTAAATATTTTATGGATGCCGATGCTTTTCATGATTTTAGCACTAAATATGGACTTGACTCTGAGATAGTAGCTTCTTTCTGTGAATCATTTGCTACTCATGTTGACCTCCCTAAGGAGAAGTGGTTTAAGTATCATCCTCCCATTGAAGTTAAAGTAGTTGAACCTATTAAAGTTGAAGAAGAAACTATTACTTATAATGTTGACCCTATCGTTCCTACTGCTTATATTGAGAAACCTCCTTTTCCTATTAGAATAAAGGATCATGCTAAAGCTTCAACTGTGGTTTGTAAGAGTTATACTAGAACACCTACACCCATGAACAAATTAAAGCTGAACCTAGTATTGCTATGGTTAAAGATCTCTTGGTCAATAATATTGATGGGCATGCTATTTATTTCTGTGATGAAGCTGCTAGAATTGCTAAACCTGATATTAAAGATAAACATAGACCTGTTGTTGGCATGCCTATTGTTTCCGTTAAAATAGGAGATCATTGTTATCATGTCTTATCTGATGTGGGTGCTATTGTGAGTGCAATTCCTTATGCTCTATATGAAGAAATTATGAATGATATTGCACATGCGGAGATAGAAGATATTGATGTTACTATTAAGCTTGCCAACAGATATACTATATCACCAATTGGGAGAAGTGCCACCTTATGATTAATGAAGGTATTGTCTTGGGGCATCAAATTTCTGAAAGACGTATTGAAGTTGATAAAGCTAAAGTAGATGCTACTGAAAAGAAATGCCGTGTCCTAAAGATATCAAAGGTATAAGAAGTTTCCTTGGTCATGCTGGTTTCTATAAGAGGTTTATTAAATACTTCTCAAAACTTTCTAGGCCTCTCACTAATCTCTTGAAAAAATATGTTCCTTTTGTTTTTGATGTTAATTGTGTAGAAGCATTTGAAATACTTAAGAAAGCCTTGATTTCTGCACCTATTGTTCAGCCACTTGATTGGAATTTACCCTTTGAAATTATGTGTGATGCTAGTGATTATGCTGTTGGTGTTGTTCTAGGGCAAAGAGTTGATAAGAAATTAAATGTTATTCATTATGCTAGTAAAACTCTAGACAGTGCCCAAAGAAATTATGCTACTAATGAAAAATAATTTTTAGCAGTTGTATTTGCTTGTGATAAGTTCAGATCTTATATTGTTGATTCCAAAGTGACTATTCACACTGATCATGCTGCTATTAAATATCTTAAGGAAAATAAAGATGCTAAACCTAGACTTATTATATGGGTTCTCTTGCTGCAAGAATTTGATTTGCATATTATTGATAGAAAGAGAGCCGAGAACCCCATTGCAGACAACTTGTCTAGATTGGAAAATGTTCTTGATGACCCACTGCCTATTGATGATAGCTTTCCTCACGAACAATTAGCTATCATAAATGCTTCTCGTAATACTCCATGGTATGTTGATTATGCTAATTACAATGTTGCCAAATTTATACCACCTAGTTTCACATACCAGCAAAAGAAAAAGTTTTTCTATGATTTAAGACATTACTTTCGGGATGACTCACACCTTTATAAATGTAACATCCCAAAATTCTAAATTTTTGAATGTTATATTAAATATATAGTTTTTATTGTTTGTTTGATTATGGTGTGGTTGCTTGTGTGAAACTGAGGTGAAATTTGAAACTTCTTGAAAGTTGAATGAGGGGGAATAAAAGGACTTTCCCAAACTTTCACCTTGCATTTATGATCTCCGTGAATTAAAATTCATTTCATCACAAAACCCTAGAGAGAAGAATATATGACTTCTTCCATTTAATTAAACGAAAAAGGGATTTTTAAAAGGTTTGAATTCCATCTGAAAATATTTCAAATTCAGAAACTTTATGCAACTCAATGAGTTTCATGAGAGAAGATAAAATGACTTCTTCTAATGCTAAGAAAGAGAGTTGGAAGTTTCAAAGAATCAAATTGGAACTCCCTTTGAAGTTATTTTGAGAACCCCTTTCAATTTGGAATTATTTGGTTTTATTCAAATTATTTTTCTCCAAAAATAAAATATATGGAAAATAGGGTAAAATGATTCCCTACAGTGGAAAATGGGAGAAAAATGAGTTTGAAATCATTTTGGTATTTTAAAATATTTTTTGGTTTTTAAATGAACAAGTAGCACTATTTGCTTTGTTTAATTTCTTGCGTAATTTATTTGCCTCTCAAAATATGTTCATGTTTTAGGAAATCTTTTTCTGAAAATTTTGATATATAATATACCTATATAAAATTTTGTTCCATTTTTGTTATTCAGTTTTTCTTTCTGTTTCTATTTAAAAAAACTATACGTGCGGCTCATATTTGTATGTCGCCCACATGCGTGAAGGAAACATGCCCTAGAGGCAATAATAAAGTTATTATTTATTTCCTTATATCATGATAAATATTTATTATTCATGCTAGAATTGTATTAACCGGAAACATAATACATGTGTGAATACATAGACAAAGTGTCACTAGTATGCCTCTACTTGACTAGCTCGTTGATCAAAGATGGTTATGTTTCCTAGCCATAGACATGAGTTGTCATTTGATTAACGGGATCACATCATTAGGAGAATGATGTGATTGACTTGACCCATTCCGTTAGCTTAGCACTTGATCGTTTAGTATGTTGCTATTGCTTTCTTCATGACTTATACATGTTCCTATGACTATGAGATTATGCAACTCCCGTCTACCAGAGGAACACTTTGTGTGCTACCAAACGTCACAACGTAACTGGGTGATTATAAAGGTGCTCTACAGGTGTCACCGAAGGTACTTGTTGAGTTGGCATATTTCGAGATTAGGATTTGTCACTCCGATTGTCGGAGAGGTATCTCTGGGCCCTCTCGATAATGCACATCACTATAAGCCTTGCAAGCAATGTGACTAATGAGTTAGTTGCAGGATGATGCATTACGGAACGAGTAAAGAGACTTGCCAGTAACGAGATTGAACTAGGTATTGAGATACCGACGATCGAATCTCGGACAAGTAACATACCGATGACAAAGGGAACAACGTATGTTGTTATGCGGTTTGACCGATAAAGATTTTCGTAGAATATGTAGGAGCCAATGTGAGCATCCAAGTTCCGCTATTGGTTATTGACCGGAGACGTGTCTCGGTCATGTCTACATAGTTCTCGAACCCGTAGGGTACGCACGCTTAAAGTTTGGTGACAATCGGTATTATGACTTTTCATGTTTTGATGTACCGAAGGTAGTTCGGAGTCCCGGATATGATCATGGACATGACGAGGAGTCTTGAAATGGTCGAGACGTAAAGATCGATATATTGGATGACTATATTCGGACATCGGAAGTGTTCCGAGTGGTTTCGGATAAAAACCGAAGTACCGGGGGGTTACCGGAACCCCCCGGGGAGTTAATTGGGCCTCATGGGCCTTAGTGGGAGAAGAGGAGGGGCGGCAGGGCGGCCGCGTGCCCCCTCCCCCTCTAGTCCGAATTGGATAAGGAGGGGGGCGGCACCCCCCTTTTTCCTTCTCCTCCTCTCTCCCTTCCTTCCCTCTCCTACTCCAAACAAGGAAAAGGAGGAGTCCTACTCCCGGTGGGAGTAGGACTCCCTCACTGGCGTGCCCTCCTCCTGGCCGGCCGCCTTCCCCCTTGCTCCTTTATATACGGGGGAAGGGGCACCCTAGAACACACAAGTTGATCAGTTGATCTATTCCAGCCGTGTGTGGTGCCCCCCTCCACCATATTCCACCTCGGTTATATCGTAGCGGTGCTTAGGTGAAGCCCTGCGTCGGTAGCTACATCATAACCGTCATCACGCCGTCATGCCAACAAAACTCTCCCGTGAAGCTCTGCTGGATCGGAGTTCGTGGGATGTCATCGAGCTGAACGTGTGCTGAACTCGGAGGTGCTGTACATTCAGTACTTGGATCGGTCGGATCGTGCAGACGTATGACTACATCAACCGCGTTGTGCTAATGCTTCCGCTTTCAGTCTATGAGGGTATGTGGACACACTCTCCCCTCTCGTTGCTATGCATCACCATGATCCTGAGTGTGCATAGGAAATTTTTTGGAATTACTATGTTCCCCAACAATGCACAACATAGTAGACAGGCCGGCCCGTATTTTTCTTTTTCTCTTTTTATTTCGTTAATGTTTACAATTTGATTTATTTGATTTATTTATTTATTTTCCAAAAAATAAAATTTTAGGAAAGAAAAATATTGAAAAAAACTGCAGCCGCAGTGTGCGCGTGACCGGCCGGCGGAAACCTTTTGGTCCATGGCGCACTTTTCCCCTCTGTTTCTTTTCTTTTCGTATACATTTATGTGACGCCCTCGATTTGACCGTACACTAATCATACATGCAAATGTGTACGATCAAGATCAAGGACTCGCGGGAATATATCACAACACAACTCTAGACACAAATTAAAGTAATACAAGCTTTATATTGCAAGCCAGGGGCCTCAAGGGCTCGAATACATAAGCTCGCACATAGACGAGTCAGCGGAAGCAACATATCTAAGTACAGAAATAAGTTAAACAAGTTTGCCTTAAGAAGGCTAGCACAAACAGGGATACATATCGAAAGAGGCGCAGGCCTCCTGCCTGGGATCCTCCTAAAGTACTCATGGTCATCGTCAGCGGCCTGCACGTAGTAGTAGGCACCTCCAGTGTAGTAGGAGTCGTCGTCGACGGTGGTGTCTGGCTCCTGGACTCCATCGTCTGGTCGCAACAATTGGGTATAGAAAGGGGAAAGGGGGGAGCAAAGCAACTGTGAGTACTCATCCAAAGTAATCGCAAGCAAGGAGCTACACTACATATGCATTGGTCAAATGAAAGGGGTAGTATATGTGGACTGAACTGTAGAATGCGAGAATAAGAGGGGGATAGCTAGTCCTATCGAAGACTATGCTTCTGGCGACCTCCATCTTGCAGCATGTAGAAGAGAGTAGATTGTAAGTTCACCAAGTATCATCGCATAGCATAATCCTACCCGGTGATCCTCCCCTCGTCGCCCTGTGAGAGAGCGATCACCGGGTTGTATCTGACACTTGGAAGGGTGTGTTTTATTGAGTATCCGGTTCTAGTCGTCATAAGGTCAAGGTACAACTCCAGGTCGTCCTTTTACCAAGGGACACGGCTATTCGAATAGATCAACGTCCCTGCAGGGGTGCACCACATTTCGCAACACGCTCGATCCCCTTTGGCCGGACACACTTTCCTGGGTCATGCCTAGCCTCGAAAGATCAACACGTCGCAACCCTACCTAGGCACAACAGAGAGGTCAGCACGCCGGTCTAAATCCTATGGCGCAGGGATCTGGGCCAATCGCCCATTGCACACCTGCACGTTGTGTGGGCGGCCAGAAGCAGACCTAGCCCCCTTAATATGTGAGCAGGCTTATGGTCCAATCAGCAGCGCGCCGCTTAGTCGCTGACTGCATGAAGGCTTCGGTTGATACCACGACGTCGAGTGCCCATAACTGTTCCCGCGTAGTTGGTTAGTGCGTTTAGGCCAGTGGCCAGACTCAGATCAAATACCCAGATCTCGTTAAGCGTGTTATTTTGAAATAACCGTGGATGCCGACCAGGGCCAGGCCCACCTCTCTCCTAGGTGGTCTCCACCTACCCCATCACTCCGCCACAAAGGTTCACTCAGAGGGCCATCAGGACAAACGTCCTTTCGGACCCAATCCGTGAATCACTTGCGGGTACTCTACGAGCCGACCCGACTTTAGTCACCACATGTATCACATATTATGTATATAAGTATATACCCGTGATCACCTCCCAAGTGATCACGGCTCGATAGTATAGCATGGCAGACATACAAGAATGTAGGGCCACTAATGATAAACTAGCATCCTATACTAAGGATTTAGGATTGCTGAAAGTGCAACTATCCCTAGGTGGTTTTGGTAATTCCTAACAACATATAGCTCATTGAGCTAATGCTATTTCAAGATTAATATTTTAGGAAAAGCTCAATGAATGGCATGGCATGGATGAGGAAAGTGGACCCCTCAAAATATTAAGGACAAAAAGATTGGCTCAAGCTCAAAGCTCAAGACTCTACATGTTATATTTTAGTGATCCAAGATCACTTTGAGTCTATAGGAAAAGCCAATACTATCAAGGAGGGATGAGGTGTTGTTTAATGAGGTTCTTGCTTCATAGTGCTTAGTGATATGCTCCAAAACCCGCAACTACCTTCCCACATCCACATATGACCTAAACCAAAAGTCAAACTCGGCCCCACCGATTCTCTCTATCCGGTGCCACCGAGTTTCAAATGTCATAGCCACTGCCACAAACCCTAGGCAAACCGGTCTCACCGATAGGGATCTCGGTCACACTGAGATGGGGTTGTAATCTGTTTGTTTCCCTTCGTAACGTTTTGATCCTACCGAGATGAGCAATCGGTGCCACCGAGATTGCAATGTAAACTCTCTGTTTCCCTTTTGTAACATTTCGGTCCCACCGAAATGAGCGATCGGTCCCACCGAGTTTACCTGACCAACTCTTTGGTTAGCTTATTACCAAAATCGGTCCCACCGAGTTTGTGTAATCGGTCAGACCGAGATTACGTTATGCCCTAACCCTAACCATATAGGTCCTACCGAGTTGCATCTCAGTCCCACCGAAAATCCTAACGGTCACTAGGTTTGCTGAATCGGTCTGACCGAGTTTCTCCATTCGGTCTCACCGAGATTGGTAAATTGTGTGTAACGGTTAGTTTTTGTATGGAGGCTATATATACCCCTCCACCCACTCTTCACTCGTGGAGAGAGCCATCAGAACATACCTACACTTCCAATACACATTTTCTGAGAAAGAACCACCTACTCATGTGTTGAGGCCAAGATATTCCATTCCCACCATATGAATCTTGATCTCTAGCCTTCCCCAAGTTGCTTTCCACTTAAATCTTCTTTCCACCAAATCCATATCCTGTGAGAGAGAGTTGGGAGTTGGCGAGACTATCATTTGATGCACAAGAGCAAGGAGTTCATCATCAACACACCATTTGTTACTTCTTGGAGAGTGGTGTCTCCTAGATTGGCTAGGTGTCACTTGGGATCGTCCGACAAAGATTGTGGAGTTGAACCAAGGAGTTTGTAAGGGCAAGGAGATCGCCTACCTCGTGAAGATCTACCGCTAGTGAGGCAAGTCCTTCGTGGGCGATGGCCATGATGGGATAGACAAGGTTGCTTCTTCGTGGACCCTTCGTGGGTGGAGCCCTCCGTGGACTCGCGCAACCGTTACCCTTCGTGGGTTGAAGTCTCCATCAACGTGGATGTACGATAGCACCACCTATCGGAACCACGACAAAAACATCCGTGTCTCCAATTGCATTTGAATTCTCCAAACCCTTCCCTTCACATTCTTGCAAGTTGCATGCTTTATTTTCCGCTGCTCGTAGACTCTTTGCATGCTTGCTTGAATTTTGTTAAGATTGCTTGACTTGTGCTAAGATAGCTAAAATCTACCAAAGTCTAAAATTGGGAAAAGGATAGACTTTTATTTGGTCAAGTAGTCTAATCACCCTCCCTCTAGACATACTTTCGATCCTACAAGTGGTATCAGAGCCTTGGTCTCCATTTGCTTTGATTTCCATGGCTTTTGGTGGTCATAGCCTTGGTTTCACAACCTAGGAGAGTATGGCGTCTAGCGAGGGAAATTATCACCGTAGAGGTCCTTACTTTGATGGTACTAATTTTGCTAGTTGGAAGCATAAGATGAAAATGCATATTCTTGGACATAACCCTACCGTTTGGGCTATTGTGTGTGTTGGCTTGCAAGGTGAATTCTTTGATGGGAGAGAACCGAATTGTGAAGCTACCGCAGATGAGTTGAAGATGCTACAGTACAATACTCAAGCTTGTGATATCCTCTACAACGGATTGTGCCCCGAAGAATTCAACAAAATCAGCCGTCTTGAGAATGCAAAGGAAATTTGGGATACTTTGATTGACATGCATGAAGGTACCGACTCCGTCAAGGAATCCAAGTTGGATGTGCTTCAAAGTCAACTTGACAAGTTTAAAATGAAGGATGGTGAAGGTGTCGCTGAAATGTACTCTAGGCTTGCTCTTATCACAAATGAGATTGCCGGCTTAGGAAGTGAAGAGATGACCGACAAATTCATCATCAAGAAGATCATAAGAGCCTTGGATGGAAAATACGATACCGTATGCACATTAATCCAAATGATGCCAAATTACAAAGATCTCAAGCCAACAGAAGTCATTGAAAGATTTGTTGCTCATGAGATGTCACTCAAGGATAAGGAGGAGCTCCATAACAAGTCAAGTGGTGCTTACAAAGCCTCATGTGAAGCTCCCACATCATCAAGTGAGAAACAAACCTTCAATGAAGAATTGAGACTAATGGTGAAGAACTTCAACAAGTTCTACAAGAGTAGAAGCAAGGAGAGAAGTTCCAAGTCAAGGTCCTACAATGACAAAAGATCTTCTAGTCGAGAGCGAAACTGCTACAATTGTGGAAGACCCGAACACTACTCCAATGAGTGTACGGCTCCCCACAAGAGAAGAGAAGATTCTCCCAAAAGAATAAGTAGAAGAAAAGAATCACCATCAAGGGAGAGAAGGAGTAGGGATGATCTATATGAATGAAGACACCCTCGGAGAAGCAAGGATTCGGAAAGGAAGGACAAGTCATCAAGGAGCTACACAAAACGAAGACATCAAGCTCATGTTGGTGAATGGGTATTCAGCTCCGACTCCGACAATGACTCCGAGAGAAGCTATCACTCCGACTCAGAATATACTCAAGATGAAGGTGTTGTCGGACTAGCACTTGTGTCAACCAACTCCTACGAAATATTTGATTCACCAAATGAAGGAATTGGAAGATGCTTCATGGCCAAAGGTCCAAAGGTATCACACCCCGAGTATGTTGATTTCAATAGTGATGAAGATGACTTGTTAGGTGATGATGAGTTACTTGTTGACAACTATAGTGATGAATACTATGATGACACGAATGACAATGATAAGGAGAAGATTGAGTCTCTAACTAAAGAACTAAACACTCTTAAGTTAGCTCATGAAACTATCTTAGGAGATCATCGAGAACTTTTAAGGACTCATGAGAAATTACATTTTGAAAATCTCAACCTTGAGCAAGAGCATGAGTTCTTAAAGGAAATCAATGATGATCTTCGCAAGAAAAGTTCTTCTTACATTGCCAAACGTTTACTCTTATCCACTTACATGCCTCAAGTCAAGTCTAGTAACAAGAACAAGAAAGATTCTTCCTCTAGTAGTAACAATAATCATGCTAAATCTAACGTTGTTGCTTCTAGTAGTTCTCTTGATTCCACTAATGATTATCTTAGCCAAGTTACACTTGAGCAAGAAAATAGCTTATTGAATGGAATTATAGAGAAAGGTGTTTACAAGAGCCTTGCCGAGAGTAAGCAATTCGAGGAAATTGTAAGCAAGCAAGGAAGGCACCGGAAGAATCAAGGTATTGGTTTTGAACGAAAGTTTAATGCCAATGGAGTTGAGTGGGAAGAAGATCAATACCCCAAGACGAAGTTTGTTCCTCAACAAGAGAAGTATTATCCTACTTCATCCAAAGGGACACAAGCTCAAGATGATCTTCCACCACAAGACCACAAGAAAAAAGGCAAGGACAAGCTTCAAGAGGAAATTGATGCATTTGAAGAAGCTCCTAAGGCCTTGGTCAAGTGGGTTCCCAAGACTACATAAAGTTCCACTTCATCAAGTACAACTACAACTCCAATGATTCCCATCAAGATGGTGTGGATCCCGAAGAAGAAGAACTAGAGAGTTCTTGAGGGTGACTCCGCCAATATACTTCACTCTTACCATTTTGGCAAGAACCAGTGCAATCAACTTCCACATCTTGCACTAGTTCAAGGAGTCACAAACCCTCTTGTTGGTAAGACAAGGGACAAGGTAACCTAAAGCTTTCATAGACATCATCTTGTGTGCATCACTCTATGTCTATGGATACCCTTGTTTGTTCCTTGTGGGACTAACCCGTGTAGGTATTGAAAGTGCAACTCACTCCAAAGGATAGCTCCAAATGATCTACATCAACATAGAGCATCCACATCTTCAACACCTACATGAAGTCATCATCAACAAAACCCAAGGTTAGTTCATCCCTCTTAGGGGGGATCTCACATCTAGGGGGAGCTTAACTCTAACAATTGAGTTAAAGCAACTCTAATGGTGTGAACACAACAACGCTTTATGTAAAAGTGGTAACCCCACTTGTGCTTAAACGATGAGTATGACCTATGATCAAATGTTCTCATTTGACTCCTAAGTCAATATACTAATATATAGATGACCTAGTCATCGCCAATTGCTTGATAGATGCTAGAATTGTTTGTGCATGCTTTGCCACATATTTCATTTGCCATTTTATTGTGTGAGCATGTTGGTTGCATGATTTACTCATTCGAGGACATCCACTTGTTGTTTTGATTGATTGGTTTCCTTTTCTTTTGGCCAAGTGGATGGACAAGAATGCCTAAGAACCTTCTCTAGCTATCTATGCTTTTCTCGTCTCAAACTCTATTCATGCTGCATCACAAAATTTGATCAAGTCAGATTCGAACCACTCTGTGTGAGGAGCACTCGGAGTCCCCGATTCGTCATAGACTTGAACTTCCAAAACTTCTTTGTGTGTTTCGGTCTGACCGATTCACCCATTTTGGTCATACCGAGATCACTAAGTCGATCTAGGTTTTCAACCTTGGTGCAACCGATTCGAACTTTTCGGTCACACCGAGTTTCAGTAACTGCTTGCAGTTATGAATCTCGGTGCCACCGAGTTGTTCCACTCGGTAACACCGACAGGGTCGGGCTATATATATCCACAGGTCAAATTTTGGAAAACTTTCTGAACCTCCTCGACCCGCGCTTAGCCCGCTCTGCCTCCAGGGTCTTCGGATCGTCCTCCTCGTCGCCAGCCGCCTCCTGTCGCTGGTCTCTGCCGCCGTCAACGGGAATCATCCCCGCCATTGCCTCCATAGCGAGTTCATCGCTGAACTTGGGTATGAACTCGATCACTGTGCTATCCATATCTGATGCCTAGCACATTGTGTTCGCCATGTATCTTGCCACGATTGAGATAATTCTTATCCAATCAAAACACTCCGTAGTTTAGTCGTGAATTGAAAATTTAGGGTTAGGTTTCCGCCGAAACCATCTCGGACCCACCGAGTTGTGGAACTCGGTACCACCGATTCGGCTCAGGCCATTGCACATGTGATTCTCGGTCTGACCGAGAATTGCAAATCAGTGTGACCGAGTTCAGGACTTTTTGAAACCCTAGCAGTCTCGGTGCCACCAAACTGTGACTCAGTCTGACCGAGTTCACTAGTTTAGGTTCCAACAGTTGCTTCGGTATCGCCGAGTTTACAGATCGGTTGATCCGAAATGCTTTCTGTGGAAAACTAAAACTAAGTTTTTGACTCATTCTTTTGCAAAAACCTCTGCATTTTGTGATGCTTATCCACTCTATCTCATCTATATCTATTCACAGGGTCTGCTGTCAGTGTTTGCAATATGTCTGATCAGAGTGACAGCCAGAACAAGTCAGAGGAGCAGGTTCACTTGAGTGAGGGCACTAGTCCCTCTAGCAGCTCAGATGATGGCAGCAGGAGCACCCCAAGAAACTTACCCAAAGCTGCCACCAGGGCCAGCAAGAAAAGAACTTCAGAGTCAGAGGATGAGGACTATGTGGTTGAGGAAGAAGAAACCACCTCAAAGAGAAAAATCCCGAAGAAGGTATATGGCACAACTGCTGCCACCAAGCCAGGCATGAAGCAAAAGGTTCCTTCCAAGAGAATTCCAATGTCTAAGGCCAGAGCATCTACTCAAGAGACTTTGGGATCTGCACCCAAAGAGCAGGTTGTGGCAGAGAAGAAGAGGAAAGAGAGGGTCAAGAGGACCACTTCTAGAGTGCTTGGGAGATCCTCAATCATGAGAGATTCTGAAGAGGAAGAGGAAGAAGATGCTGCACCAGCACCCAAAGCTCAGAAGCTTATGGGTGATTCCATCAGGGTAGGGGCTGTTCCATCTAAGCCTAAGACTGCTCCAAAGGCTGCAGCTCCAGCTCCAAAGCCAAAACCAAAGAGGAGCACTAGGAACATCCCTGCTGAGGAGAAGAACAAGGCCCCAGTGCCTGAAGCTGAAATGGAAGAAGAAGATGATGAGTCACATGTATTGAGGAAGCTGAAGCCAAAAATTCTAGATCACAATGATGCTCATCCAGTAGCTGAAAACATGAAGATAAGGAAGGACTCAGGTCTAAGGCTATGGAGAGAGTCTGATCCATATGCCACCAGGAGAAGGACTGTTGTGGACTACAGGTTCCATACAAAGGAACAACAGGACTTCTATGAGACAGTCTTGCTTGACAAGAAGCCCATAGTGTGTGACATGAGATGGGTCGACTGGGAGTACATCAGGGAGAATGATGAACATTATCCAGGTGTGTATGACAGTTTCAAGGCGTGTGGAGTCGATGAGTTTGTGGCTCAGAAGCTCACAAAATGGAATGATGAGCTTATCATGCAGTTTTACTCCACAGCTCACTTCTACCCAGATGGAAGGATTGTCTGGATGTCTGAAGGTACTAGGTACCAGTCCACGGTTGCTGAATGGGCGAAGTTGATCAATGCTCCGAAAGAGAGTGAAGATGACTTGGATGTCTATGCCAACAAGAAGAAGGATCACAACTCCATGGCACACATGTACAAGGAGATCCCAGATGCTGCTCTTGAGACACATAAGTTTGGATCTGTACATTACCTTCTGTCAGGCTTGCCTACTATCAACTGGATCCTTAGGCACACTCTCTTGCCAAAGTTAGGTGATCACAAGATGATTAGAGGCCATGCAATAAACTTGCTTCATATCTTTGATGTCCCACAGAAGTTCAAAGTCATGAGCCTTATAGTTGAAACTATCAAGAGGACAGCTGCAGATCAGAAGAGGAGTTGTGGGTATGCCCCACAGATCCAGGAGCTGATCAACTCCAAGATGGGCACTGGCACATATCTGCTAGACAAGGAGCACATGCCTATCTATCCAGACTTTGAGGACAACCAAGTGGTGATGGATGAAAATGAACCATCCTCTGTGCACGCACAAGCCAAGAAGGAGAAGGCAAAGGCTGAAAAGGCTGCTAGGATGCCAACTACTGAAGAAGCATCTCAGTATCTTCTGAAGAGCAAGCAAGATCGGCTTGGCTACTTGATTGCCTCCACTCTGAGAATTGAGAAGGGACTGGTCACCCTGACTCAAAACCAGGAGAGCTTGGAGAGGATCATGGAGAAAAAGTTCTATGACTTGGATGTGAAGGTAACTGAGATCCAGTTTGTTGTGGAGCAACTTCAGGATGATATGCAGGAGAGGAAGGGCAAGACAACCACTGATGCATTTGCCAGAGTGCCTAGAGCTCAGAGGTCTGCTGCAGTGCCTGTTCCAGACACCAGAGCCACTTCATCTGCACCAGCTACAGCTTCAGTGCCACCAGCTCCAGCACCTACTCCATCAGCTCCATCTACTTCAAATGAAGCCTTTGTTCTTGGAGTTATCCGAACACCACCACCTGAAGACCAAGCCCGAGAGACGATTTAGTGCTATGCATTTTCTAGGAACTTTTTGGTAACTTGTTGCCAAAGGGGGAGAAAAATGTATAGATCATAGGCTTCGAGAGAGAGCATTGCTTTTTATTCTCTCTTGCTTCGGTGGTTGAACTTTATTTGCTCTGCTTGTTTGAGATACCTTTTGTCTATGTGATACTTGGATGATCATGTGTTTGATCATATGCTACTTTAATGCTTGTTGGATGACATTATCATTTTATCCCTATATGATCATTCACTTTTCTTGGTGATGAGTGCATGTATTTAATTATTATCATTTTGAGCGCTCCACCAAGATGTATGTGACATGGAAGAGTAACCCATGAGCCTAATTCTCTGTGCATTTGCAGTCCAAAGCAAATCATAAACTATGCACAAATTTAGGGGGAGCTCTTGCTTTTCACATACTTCTCAAAGCGACAATGTTTTTCACTCTTATTATCATTTGTCGAAGCTTTGATCTATATGTTGACATCAATTACCAAAAGGGGGGAGATTGAAAGTGCAACTATCCCTAGGTGGTTTTGGTAATTCCTAACAACATATAGCTCATTGAGCTAATGCTATTTCAAGATTAATATTTCAGGAAAAGCTCAATGAATGGCATGGCATGGATGAGGAAAGTGGACACCTCAAAATATTAAGGACAAAAAGATTGGCTCAAGCTCAAAGCACAAGACTCTACATTTTATATTTTAGTGATCCAAGATCACATTGAGTCTATAGGAAAAGCCAATACTATCAAGGAGGGATGAGGTGTTGTTTAATGAGGTTCTTGCTTCATAGTGCTTAGTGATATGCTCCAAAACCCTCAACTACCTTCCCACATCCACATATGACCTAAACCAAAAGTCAAACTCGGCCCCACCGATTCTCTCTATCCGGCACCATCGAGTTTCAAATGTCATAGCCACTGCCACAAACCCTAGGCAAACCGGTCTCACCGATAGGGATCTCGGTCACACCGAGATGGGGTTGTAATCTGTTTGTTTCCCTTCGTAACGTTTTGATCCTACCGAGATGAGCAATCGGTCCCACCGAGATTGCAATGTAAACTCTCTGTTTCCCTTTTGTAACATTTCGGTCCCACCGAAATGAGCGATCGGTCCCACCGAGTTTACCTGACCAACTCTTTGGTTAGCTTATTACCAAAATCGGTCCCACCGAGTTTGTGTAATCGGTCAGACCGAGATTACGTTATGCCCTAACCCTAACCATATAGGTCCTACCGAGTTGCATCTCAGTCCCACCGAAAATCCTAACGGTCACTAGGTTTGCTGAATCGGTCTGACCGAGTTTCTCCATTCGGTCTCACCGAGATTGGTAAATTGTGTGTAACGGTTAGTTTTTGTATGGAGGCTATATATACCCCTCCACCCACTCTTCATTCGTGGAGAGAGCCATCAGAACATACCTACACTTCCAATACACATTTTTTGAGAAAGAACCACCTACTTATGTGTTGAGGCCAAGATATTCCATTCCCACCATATGAATCTTGATCTCTAGCCTTCCCCAAGTTGCTTTCCACTCAAATCTTCTTTCCACCAAATCCATATCCTGTGAGAGAGAGTTGAGTGTTGGGGAGACTATCATTTGAAGCACAAGAGCAAGGAGTTCATCATCAACACACCATTTGTTACTTCTTGGAGAGTAGTGTCTCCTAGATTGGCTAGGTGTCACTTGGGAGCCTCCGAAAAAGATTGTGGAGTTGAACCAAGGAGTTTGTAAGGGAAAGGAGATCGCCTACTTCGTGAAGATCTACTGCTAGTGAGGCAAGTCCTTCGTGGGCGATGGCCATGATGGGATAGACAAGGTTGCTTCTTCGTGGACCCTTCGTGGGTGGAGCCCTCCGTGGACTCATGCAACCGTTACCCTTCGTGGGTTGAAGTCTCCATCAACGTGGATGTACGATAGCACCACCTATCGGAACCACGACAAAAACATCCATGTCTCCAATTGCGTTTGAATTCTCCAAACCCTTCCCTTTACATTCTTGCAAGTTGCATGCTTTATTTTCCGTTGCTCATAGACTCTTTGCATGCTTGCTTGAATTGTGTTAAGATTGCTTGACTTTTGCTAAGATAGCTAAAATCTGCCAAATACTAAAATTGCGAAAAGGATAGACTTTTATTTGGTCAAGTAGTCTAATCACCCCCCTCTAGACATACTTTCGATCCTACAATTGCAGGTAAGGTATCAATAACTGTAGCAACAATGACAGGCTATGCATCAGGATAGGATTAACGGAATGCAGTAACATGCTACACTACTCTAATGCAAGCAGTAGAGAGAAGAATAGGCGATATCTGGTGATCAAGGGGGGGGGCTTGCCTGGTTGCTCTGGCAAGGAGGGGTCGTCTGTCGGATCACGGGTTCTGGAAAACCCTTGAGGTTCGAACACTGGGGTGTGCGCGAAGGTTTTCTCCCTCTCGATCCACGCCCTAGCTCTCTAAGATCTTGCGGACGAACTCAATGAACTCACAACATAGAAAGACACAAGATTTATACTGGTTTGGGCCACCGTTCTGGTGTAATACCTGTCGGTGTCAAAACCGGCGGATCTCGGGTAGGGGGTCCCGAACTGTGCGTCTAAGGCGGATGGTAACAGGAGGCAGGGGACACGATGTTTTACCCAGGTTCGGGCCCTCTTGATGGAGGTAAAACCCTACGTCCTGCTTGATTTATTCTTGATGATATGGGTATTACAAGAGTTGATCTACCACGAGATCGGAGAGGCTAAACCCTAGAAGCTAGCCTATGGTATGATTGTATGTTGTCCTACGGACTAAACCCTCCAGTTTATATAGACACCGGAGGGGGCTAGGGTTACACAAGGTCGGTTACAAAGGAGGAGATATACATATCCGTATTGCCTAGCTTGACTTCCACACCAAGTAGAGTCCCATCCAGACACGGGACGAAGTCTTCAATCTTGTATCTTCATAGTCCAATAGTCCGGCCAAAAGATATAGTCCGGCTGTCCGGAGACCCCCTAATCCAGGACTCCCTCAGTAGCCCCTGAACCAGGCTTCAATGACGACGAGTCCCGCGCGCAGTGTTGTCTTCGACATTGCAAGGAGGGTTCCTCCTTCGGATATACCACAGAAGAGTTCAAATAAAGGATAGTGTCCGACTTTGCAAAATAAGTTCCACATACCACCATAGAGAGAATAATATTTCCACAAATCTAATCTGCTGACACGTTTAGGCAACATGACATCATGCCATGGCTCGGCGATTATTCGAACCGTTTTTCTTTAACTAGCCCCGCACATAACACGAGGCAGTTTCTTGACACGTCTTGTCAAAGTAGAGATCGTGTTCCCCTTATTACGGGATTCTCATCAATACGGACGTGGGTAACCCAACCGTTCCATCAATTACAGCGCTTGGTGGATAAGAAAGTTTTACCAGGCTAGTGGAGGTGCATAGTTTAGTTCGCCCTTATAAAGGGACAAGGTCTCACCTTTTCTACCCTCGCCTTCTTCCTCCTTGCTCATCCACTCTTGCGCACTCGAGCTCCAACGCCCAAGTCCACATCCTTCCCCTCAACCTTCTCCAATCATGTCCGAAGCGAGAGGCAAATGGATGGCTTCCTCCGTTACGGAGGGACACATCAAGAAGCTGTGCGGAGCCGGATACTTAGCCGCGAACATCGCGCATCGGCGGCCCGCCACGGGGCAGATCATTCCTACCCCTGAACCTCACGAGAGGGTAGTCTTCCTCCACCACTTCCTGCACTTGGGTTTCCCCTCCATCCATTCATCCATGGTCTCATGTTCTACTACGGGCTGGACTTCCATGATCTGGCTCCGAACTTCATCCTCAACATTTCGGCGTTCATCGTCGTGTGTGAGGCATTCCTCCGCATGCAGCCCCACTTCAGCCTGTGGTTAAAGACCTTCAATATCAAGCCGAAGGTGTTTGGAGGCCAACAAGCAGAATGCGGCGGAGCCATGGTGGGAAAGATTCCTAATGTTATATGGCTCGAAGGCTCCTTCATGGAGACCATAAAGGGGTGGCAATCGGTGTGGTTCTACATCACCGAGCCGCGTGACGCCAAATGGGTGGTTGCCCCCATGTTTCGATCCGGAATCCCCACGCGGCTCACCTCCTGGAAAGAGAAGGGCCTGTCCTGGGGTTCGTTGGTAGAGCTGGACGGACTCCAGAAATGTATCCGGAATATGGCCGGCAAGAAGCTCAAGCTTGTCAACATAGTCCAGGTCATGCTCATCCGCCAGATCCTCCCGTGCCAACAACGGGACTTCAACTTGTGGGAGTTCGACCCGGCCCAGCACCAGACTCTGAGTGAGCTCTTCGACACGACGCACAAGGACGTCTGGAAGGTGTTGTTCAAGGGCGCTAAGGTCCCTCCCTCTCTCACCGAGGACCGCGGGCTAAGCGCGAAGCGCCAAGCGCATTCGGTGAGTTCTATACATCCGGTAGGATATTTATTCACCCTAGCTTAACCATGTGCGGGGTCTAAGCTCCATGCCTTCGACAGGACTGGGTGGAGACGTCAGGGCAGATTAACTGTCCGGCCCCTCTACCCGAAGACACTGCGGACGCTCTCCTGACGGAGATGCTGACTCTGGCTCCTTACAAGGTGCCCAAGAAGACCAAGAAGGCCAAGGGAACCCGAAAGAGTTCCCGACGCCAGGTGTTATCGGACTCATCGTCCGATAACTCTGCGACGCACTCCTCCCCCGAAGATGAGGAGGAGGATGAAGATGCCCCCCCTCCAGTCGGGGGAGACAAGAAAAGGAAGGCCGCCCCAACCGGGGGGGGGGGGGGGTGAAGGTTCCAAGAAGGGAAGGACTCTCCTTCCGGGCTACTCCACCACCGCCACAGAAGGAGAAGATGAGTGGCTACTCAGGGACAAGCCCCTGGCGAAGTCGTAAGTATTCGGATGCCAGAGTAACTCATAGCATACATTTGTCGCACTGCCTCTCCTAACGCCGAATTATGACTATGCAGACCGCCACGAGCCCCTATCGACGTATCGTCGGACGGCTCCCTGGGCTCGTCGGATATGGATAGCGATCCACTTCCGACCGCCACCTCCCCTTGCCCTACGGACAACGCCGAGGTATTGTCTCAAGGGGCACCGGGTCGAGGGGAGACAGTCCCGGAGGCGCCTCAAGGCGACCTTCCGGACTCCGGGAGTAGAGGGAGCAAGGCTCCCGAGGGCTCCGAGTTCGGCCCTCAGCCGAACACCGCGCCGGAACCCCCAGTGGTTCCAGACTCGGGCAGGTGACCTCCTTGCAAAAGGGGCAAGACGCCTATGCCGGTGACCTCTGTCTATCCAGAGGCACCGGACAATCTGCTGGGAGCGCTTCGCAGCGCTTCCATCGACGAAGAGCACCACACTATTATGAGTGCGGTGGTCCAGAAGGTTCAGTCCGCCAAGAGCGGACTGACTGAAGCCTGTGCCAGCCTTCTAACAGGCTTTGAGGTAAGTTTTTGAAATATGGGGAAAAACATTACCGCATAGACAGTAGCCCCTGATGCTCTATTCGGTGTTCACAAAGAAAAGCCGAAGGGAGGATCAAACAATATCACAGGAGTCTAACATAAGTATGTCAATATGCGTATGCAGGCTTCGCTGCTGGCCTCTTCCGCACTAACTGCGGAGGTCGCCGCACTGAAGCAGGACCTTAAAGGGTCCAAGGACGAGCTTGGCCTTGCCAAGAGGTAGCTCGAGGAGAACAAAGGTAAGTAGTACCTAGTCTATGGATATGTATAAAGAGAATGTGATTACAAAATTACAGGATCATCGTAAATTTGCTAGGGGCCACGATCGAGGTGGAGACCCTGAAGCAAGCTCTATCCGAGGCCGAAAACAAAGCGGCCAAGGAGCGCACCAAGCGGGAAAGGCATGAGGCACGGGTGGGCGAAGTGCAGCAAGAGCTCCACGCTCTCGTGACGAAGCACGAGGCGTTGGAGCTTGACTTGAAGACGCGAGAGTCTGAGCTTGCCGTGGCCCTTGAGAGCGCAAAGAATGCCAAGGCCGAAGCCCAAAAGGCCCTCCAGGAGATTGATGCGATGAAGAAGATAGCAGCGGGTAAGGCATTCTATATGCAAAGCAAGCATGTGAAAGTAAATTACCTGTTACTTACCCGAATCCGGAGCTCTCCAGGAGCATTCGCAGATTTTCCCCGCAGTGTGTCGGATGCCGCACAATTTTACCAGGCCGAGGAGGGAAGCTCAACGGAGAAGCTGTTCTGGTCTCAGTATACTGGGACCGAACACCCGATGCTTCTGAGCGACCAGCTGAAGCAGCTGGTCGAGCTGCACAAGGCGGCCGAACAGGCCATGAAGGGCTCTATAGTCCGGATGTGGCCTGGCGCCGCCCTTCCCAATAGCTACTTCGGCCTGGTGAGGCGGCTTGTGGATGCCTGCCCACGGCTGGAAGTCATCAAGTGGTCCGTCTGCATCGAAGGTGCACGCCGGGCCTTCGCCCGTGTGAAGGTGCAATGGGCCAAGCTGGATGCCGTGAAGCTGATTAAGGAAGGGCAGCCAGAGGGCAAGGAGCATCGCCACCCCGAGATGTACTATGAGGGTGTCCTGAAGGGTGCCCGTCTCGTAGCGGACGAGTGTACGAAAGATATAATATTTGAGTAAACTTTCTCGTGTAATCCTGTATTTATGAAAACTTGTTCAGATGCGCTATGCAACGCTTGTTTGAATTTAAAATATTACCTTCTGTTCGGCTGTTTATCAAATCTGAGAGATGGCTAGTCGTCGGCTTTTGCCCCCACGCCACGAGTGCTGGGGTGTTCGGGATAAACCTGACACTCTTGTTCCCATTGTTGGGTCCTTCGAGGGAGGTGCTCAGCACAACAAACAAGGCAATCGGACTATAATGCGTTATCACTCTCACTTAGCCATAGAATTATATAATTTTAAATTTCGGCGAAGCCCCTAGTATTCGGAAGGCCGAATTCGGGGCGCGATACACGCCTTAAGCCGGACAGGGCCGACTCCTCGCTCTAAGCGGCATAAGCCTTTAGGGACTCGAAACCTCTCGAACAGCGACCAGTCTCTCGCCTTATCATGACAGTCAGTTTTAGCTTTCTCTACTGAGGTGCTTAGCCCAGCTGAACCGGGGCACAATCGTTGTAGTTCTCCCAGTGCTACCTTAGCCGATATAGCGGAACGTAAGGTACCAAAACATGGGAGCCGGGCAAACCCAACTATTGACCCAAGACATGATTCGGAGTTGATGCATATAATGCTATAAGTTCGGGGTGCCGCACTGTCGAAAGTGTTCGGACTTCTCACGCCAATTATGGGGTATGCTTAAGCCCCTGGCGTATTGGCCGTACCAGAGTGTACGGGTGTTGGATGTCATAAATGAACACATATATATATAAACAAGAATGCAATAATAGTCTTAATGCTATGCATTATTTATTCAAAAATGGTGCGTTAAAGAAGAATGATACAAGTAGTGCGATAAGCAAAAAGTAGGACTGTTTGACATGTCCCTTCCAAGGCCAAGCTGAGGAATGGTAGTAAAGCAAATATTTCACTCGTTATCGTAATCCACTTGGGAGTTCCGTTGTGTGACGTAGCTTTCTGCCTCCTTGGATGCTGCATCATGTGTTCGGCAATCACGCTATCGGACAGGGTTTCCAGAGATTGAAGTCCTAAAAGAGAAAAATAACAAAGCGGGAAGCCCCTAGTGTGGTTTAAGCTGCGACTTGGGGCGTTCCACCGTCGTGCCCCCCTCCCCGCCTGTGCCCATGGTATTTTTAATGCGTAATTATATATGCGTGGCACGGATTTTGCCATTTGGCTGGGACCGGGGTGGGGCCCGCATTGCTATGCGAGCTCGGAACGTGCCAGGCGGTCCTGTTGCCGATAACTCTAGGCGCGCTTGAAGGTGTCCGGGTCCTTAAACGCCGAACTAGTGGATTGACTTAAGAGGCTGCTTTGCGCTTCCGCTGCGAGGGCCGCAATGTGCTCCTCCGTTCGGAGAGAGCGCTCTGTGTTTCCATTAACTGTAATGACCCCCCGAGGTCCTGGAATCTTGAGCTTGAGGTATGCATGATGCGGTACCGCATTGAATCTCGCAAATGCGGTTCGCTCGAGCAGTGCGTGATAACCACTGCGGAACGGGACTATATCGAAGATTCACTCTTCGCTTTGGAAGTTATCCGGGGATCCGAAGACCACTTCCAGTGTGACTGAGCCTGTGTAATGGGCCTCTACACCTGGTATGACGCCTTTAAAGGTTGTTTTTGTGGGTTTGATCCTTGAGGGTCTATACCCATTTTGCGCACTGTGTCCTGGTAAAGCAGGTTCAGGCTGCTGCCGCCATCCATAAGGACTCGAGTGAGGTGAAATCCGTCAATGATTGGGTCTAGGACCAGTGTGGCAAATCCGCCATGACGGATACTAGTGGGGTGGTCCCTGCGATCGAAGGTGATCGGACAGGAGGACCATGGGTTGAACTTTGGGGCGACTGGCTCCAACGCATATACGTCCCTGAGCGCACGCTTCCGCTCCCTCTTGGGGATGTGGGTTGCGTATATCATGTTCACCGTCCGCACTTGTGGGGGGAACCTCTTCTGTCCTCAGGTATTCGGCTGCCGGGGCTCCTCCTCGTCATCGCTATGTGGCCCCTTATCTTTGTTTTCGGCAATTAACTTTCCGGCCTGCTTGAACACCCAACAATCCCTGTTGGTGTGGTTGGCTGGCTTGTCGGGCGTGCCGTGTATTTGACACGAGCGATCGAGTATACGGTCCAAACTGGACGGGCCCGGGGTGCTTCTTTTGAATGGCTTTTTCCGCTGACCGGGTTTAGAGCCTTTGAATCCGGCATTGACTGTCGTATCCTCGGTATTGTCGCTATTAATGCGGCGCTTATGTTTGTTGTGACGTGACCTGCTATTGCCGTCCTTGGTATCCGAAGTACCATGGTTCTTTGATATGTGATTACTGCGAGCCAGCCAGCTGTCTTCTCCCGCACAAAAGCGGGTCATGAGTGTCGTGAGGGCTGTCATAGATTTCGGCTTTTCCTGACCAAGGTGTCGGGCTAGACACTCGCCGCGGATGTTGTGCTTGAAAGCTGCTAGGGCCTCTGCATCTGGACAATTGACGATTTGATTTTTCTTTGTTAGGAACCGTGTCCAGAATTGCCTGGCCGATTTCTCTGGCTGCTGAATTATGTGGCTCAAGTCATCGGCATCTGGTGGTCTCACATAAGTGCCCTGAAAGTTGTCGAGGAATGCGCCTTCCAGATCTTCCCAACAGCCAATGGACTCTGCTGGCAAGCTATTGAGCCAATGTCGAGCTGGTCCTTTGAGTTTGAGTGGGAGGTATTTAATAGTGTGTAGATCATCACCGCGTGCCATGTGGATATGCAAGAGGAAATCCTCGATCCATACCGCATGATCTGTTGTGCCGTCGTATGATTCTATATTTACGGGTTTGAAACCCTCTGGGATTTGATGATCCATTACTTCGTCTGTGAAGCATAAGGGGTGTGCGGCGCCTCTGTACTGGGCTATATCACGATGCAGCTCCAATGAGTCTTGCCCGCTGTGCTCAGCCCGGCCGGATTTATTTTTACTGTATCCGGCGTGACGATTATCGTTTCGCGTAGTGGCGCGCCCTCGTGATCCGTAGATCGATCTTGCATGTTTTGCTTTGTCCTCCAATACGTCTCGCAGGTCTGGCATATTTCCCCATGCCTTTTTATTTGAATGGCGTCGGGGTGCAGGCTGAGCTTTTGGTTGGAATGCCCGGTCAGCCGCGTCATACGCTTCTTCCTCCAGTCAGGGTAGCAACCTGCATTTTGGATAACTCTTGGAGGTGCATTCGAGTTTATATTCCTCGGTTGCCAGGACTTCAGTCATCTGTCAGCTAGCAGATCTTGATCAGCTTGAAGCTGGTGCTGCTTTTTATGAAGGCTATTTGCCGTGGCTATAAGCCGGCGCTTGAAGCGCTCTTGTTTGATGGGATGCTCTGGCATGACGAATTCGTCATCGTCGAGGCTTGCCTCGTCTTCGGAGGGAGGCATGTAATTATCATCCTCCACCTCTCCATCTGCCGCTCCTTCTGGAGGGCTGGCTTCTCCATCCTCCTGCCCTAAATCGTGCTGGAGGGGATTATTGCCATCTTCGGCACTATCCGGAGTGCTATTATCTCCTGTGCTGGTATCACCACTTTTGCTTTGGCGGGACTGAAAGTGCAACTATCCCTAGGTGGTTTTGGTAATTCATAACAACATATAGCTCATTTAGCTAATGCTATTCCAAGATAATTATTTCAGGAAAGCTCAATGATTGGCATGGCATGGATGTGAAAGTGGAACCCTCAAAATGCTAAGGACAAAGGATTGGCTCAAGCTCAAAAGCTCAAGACTCTTCATTTTACATTTTAGTGATCCAAGATCACATTGAGTCTTTAGGAAAAGCCAATACTATCAAGGAGGGATGAGGTGTTGCTTAATGAGCCTCTTGCTTCATGTGCTTAGTGATATGCTCCAAAACCCTCAACTACTTTCCCATATCCACATATGACCTAAACCCTAAGACAAACTCGGTCATACCGATTCTTTCTATCCGGCGCCACCGAGTTTCACTTGTCATAAGCCACTGCCAAACCCTAGCAATTCGGTTCTACCGATAGGGATCTCGGTCTCACCGAGATGGGATTGCAAACTCTCTGTTTCCCTTTCGTAACTTTTCGGTCTCACCGAAAGAGCGAATCGGTCCCACCGAGATTGCAATGTAAATTCAGTGTTTCCCCTTTGTAACTTTTCGGTCTCACCGAAAGAGCAAATCGGTCCCACCGAGTTTGCCTGACCAACTCTCTGGTTAGCCTATTACCAAATTCGGTCTCACCGAGTTTGTGTAATCGGTCTCACCGAGATTACGTTATGCCCAAACCATAACCATATCGGTCCTACCGAGTTGCATGTCAATCCCACCGAAAATCTCTAACGGTCACTAGGTTTACATTTTCGGTCCGACCAAGTTTGTTGATTCAGTCCCACCGAGATTGGAAAACTGTGTGTAACGGTTGGATTTTGTGTGGAGGCTATATATACCCCTCCACCTCCTCTTCATTCGTGGAGAGAGCCATCAGAACACATACACAATTCCAACTCATATGTTCTGAGAGAGAACCACCTACTCATGTGTTGAGATCAAGACATTCCATTCCTACCATATGAATCTTGATCTCTAGCCTTCCCAAGTTGCTTTCCACTCAAATCTTCTTTCCACGAAATCCAAATCCTATGAGAGAGAGTTGAGTGTTGGGGAGACTATCATTTGAAGCACAAGAGCAAGGAGTTCATTACCTACACACCATTTGTTACTTCTTGGAGAGTGGTGTCTCCTAGATTGGCTAGGTGTCACTTGGGAGCCTCCGACAAGATTGTGGAGTTGAACCAAGGAGTTTGTAAGGGCAAGGAGATCGCCTACTTCGTGAAGATCTACCGCTAGTGAGGCAAGTCCTGTGTGGGCGATGGCCATGGTGGGATAGACAAGGTTGCTTCTTCGTGGACCCTTTGTGGGTGGTTACTTCTTCGTGGACCCTTTGTGGGTGGAGCCCTTCGTGGACTCGCACAACCGTTACCCTGTGTGGGTGGAGCCCTTCGTGGACTCGTGCAACCGTTACCCTTTGTGGGTTGAAGTCTCCATCAACGTGGATGTAGGATAGCACCACCTATCCGAACCACGGGAAAAACATCCGTGTCTACAATTGCGTTTGAATTCTCCAAACCCTTCCCTTTACATTCTTGCAAGTTGCATGCTTTACTTTCCACTGCCAATATACTCTTTGCATGCTTGCTTGAATTGTGTGATGATTGCTTGACTTGTCCTATAATAGCTAAAATCTGCCAAGAACTAAAATTGGGAAAAGGTTAAGTTTTTATTTGGTCAAGTAGTCTAATCACCCCCCCCTCTAGACATACTTTCGATCCTACAAGTGGTATCAGAGCTTTGGTCTCCATTTGCTTTGATCTCCATAGCTTTTGGTGGACATAGCCTTGGTTTCACAACCTAGGAGAGTATGGCGTCTAGCGAGGGAAATTATCACCGTAGAGGCCCTTACTTTGATGGTACTAATTTTGCTAGTTGGAAGCATAAAATGAAAATGCATATTCTTGGACATAACCCCGCCGTTTGGGTTATTGTGTGTGTTGGTTTGCAAGGTGACTTCTTTGATGGTAAAGAACCAAACCATGAAGCTACCGCGGATGAGTTGAAGATGTTGCAATACAATGCTCAAGCTTGTGATATTCTCTTCAACGGATTGTGCCCCGAAGAATTCAACAAAATCAGCCGTCTTGGGAATGCAAAGGAAATTTGGGACACTTTTATTGATATGCACGAAGGTACCGACTCCGTCAAGGAATCCAAGTTGGATGTGCTTCAAAGTCAACTTGACAAGTTCAAAATGAAGGATGGTGAAGGTGTCGCTGAAATGTACTCTAGGCTTGCTCTCATCACAAATGAGATTGCCGGCTTAGGAAGCGAAGAGATGACCGATAGATTCATCATCAAGAAGATTCTAAGAGCCTTGGATGGAAAATATGATGCCGTGTGCACATTGATCCAAATGATGCCCAATTACAAAGATCTCAAGCCAACGGAGGTGATTGGAAGAATTGTTGCTCATGAGATGTCACTCAAGGATAAAGAGGAACTTCACAACAAATCAAGCGGTGCCTACAAAGCCTCATGTGAAGTCCCTACATCATCAAGTGAGAAACAAAACTTCAATGAAGAATTGAGCTTAATGGTGAAGAACTTCAACAAGTTTCTACAAGAGTAGAAGCAAAGATAGAAGCTTCAAGTCAAGGTCCTACAATGACAAAAGATCTTCTAGTCGAGAGCGAAACTGCTACAGTTGTGGAAGACCCGGACACTATTCCAATGAGTGTATGGCTCCCTACAAGAGAAGAGAAGATTCTCCAAAAAGAAGAAGCAAAGAATCACCACCAAGAGAGAGAAGGAGTAGAGATGATCGTTATGAACGAAGATACTCACGGAGAAGCAAGGATTCGGAAAGGAAGGAAAAATCATCAAGGAGCTACACAAAACGAAGACATCAAGCTCATGTTGGTGAATGGGTATCCGGCTCCGACTCCGACAGCCACTCCGAGAGAAGTTATCACTCCGACTCCGAAGATACTCAAGATGAAGGTGTTGCCGGTCTAGCACTTGTGTCAACCAACTCCTACGACATATTTGAATCACCAAATGAAGGAATTGGAAGATGCTTCATGGCCAAAGGTCCTAAGGTAACACACCCCGAGTATGTTGATTTCAATAGTGATGAAGATGACTTGTTAGGTGATGATTTGCTTGTTGACAACTCTAGTGATGAATACTATGATCATGCTAATCAAGATAAAACGAATGACAATGATAAGAAGAAGATTGAGGCTCTAACTAAAGAACTAAACACTCTTAAGTTAGCTCATGAAACTATCTTCGAAGATCATCGAGAACTTTTAAGAGCTCATGAAAAATTACGCTTTGAAAAGCTCAATCTTGAGCAAGAGAATGAGTTCTTAAAGGCAATAAATGATGATCTCCGCAAGAAAAGTTCTTCTTACATTGCCAAGCGTTTACTCTTATCCACTTACATGCCTCAAGTCAAGTCTAGTAACAAGAACAAGAAAGATTCTTCCTCTAGCAGTAACAATGATCATGCTAAATCCAATATTGTTGCTTCTAGTAGTTCTCTTGATTCCACTAATGATTCTCTTAGCCAAGTTACACTTGAGCAAGAAAATAGCTTATTGAAGGGAATTATAGAGAAAGGAGTGTACGAAAGCCTTGCCGGGAGTAAGCAATTCGAGGAAATTGTGCGCAAGCAAGGAATGCACCGGAAGAATCAAGGTGTTGGTTTTGAACGAAAGTTCAATGCCAATGGAGTTGAGTGGGAAGAAGATCAATACCCCAAGACAAATTTTGTTCCTCAATAAGAGAAGTATGATACTTCTTTCAAGGGGACACAAGCTCAAGATGATCTTCCACCACAAGACTACAAGCAAAAAGGCAAGGACAAGCTTCAAGAGGAAATTGATGCATTTGAAGAAGCTCCTAAGACCTTAGTCAAGTGGATTCCCAAGACTACTTCAAGTTCCACTTCATCAAGTATGACTACAACTCCAAGGATTCCCATCAAGATGGTGTGGATCCAAAAGAAGAAGAACTAGAGAGTTCTTGAGGGTGACTCCGCCAACATACTTCACTCTTATCATTTTGGCAAGAACAAGTGCAATCAACTTCCACATCTTGCACTAGTTCAAGGAGTCACAAACCCTCTTGTTGGTAAGACAAGGGACAAGGTAACCTAAAAGTTTTCATGGACATCATCTTGTGTGTGCATCACTCTATGTCTATGGATATCCTTGTTTGTTCCTTGTGGGACTAACCCATGTAGGTATTGAAAGTGCAATTCACTCAAATGGATAGCTCCAAGTGATCTACATCAACATTGAGCATCCACATCTTCAACATCTACATGAAGTCATCATCGACAAAACCCGAGGTTAGTTCATCCCTCTAAGGGGGGGATATCACATCTAGGAGGAGCTTTACTCTAAGACTTGAGCTAAAGCAACTCTAAAGATGTGAACACAACAATGCTTTATGTAAAAGTGGTAACCCACTTGAGCTTTAACGATGAGTATGACCTATGATCAAGTGTTCTCACTTGACTCCTAAGTCAATATACTCATATATAGATGATCTTGTCATCACAAATTGCTTGATAGATGCTAGAATTGGTTGTGCATGCCTTGTCACATATTTCATTCGCCATCTTATTGTGTGAGCATGCTGGTTGCATATTTTACTCATTCGAGGACATCCACTTGTTGTTTTGATTGTTTTGTTTTACTTCCTTTTGCCAAGTGGATGGACAAGAATGCCTAAGAACCTCCTCTAGCTATCTATGCTTTTCTCGTCTCAAACTCTATTCATGCTACATCACAAAATTTGATCAAGTCAGATTCGAACCACTCTGTGTGAGGAGCGCTCGGAGTCCCCGATTCGTCATAGACTTAAACTTCCAAAACCTCTTTATGATTCTCGGTCTGACCGATACCCCACTTTTGGTCCTACCGAGATCATTAAGTTGATCTAGGTTTTCAATCTCGGTGCAACCGATTTGAACCTTTCGGTCACACCGAGTTTCAGTAACTGCTTGCAGTTATGAATCTCAGTGCCACCGAGTTGTTCCACTCGGTCACACCGACAGGGTCGGGCTATATATAGTCACGGGCAAAATTTGGAAATTTCTCCGAACCCCTTCGCCCGCGTGATAGCCTGCTATGCCAACGTGGTCTCCGGATCGTCTTCTCGCCGCCAGCCGCCTCCAGTCGCTGGTCTCCATCGCCGTCAACGGAATTCAACCCCGCTGTTGCCGCCGTAGCGAGTCTCCGCCGAACTAGGGTATGGACTCGATCTTTGTGCTATTCCCCAATCTGATTCTTAGCACATTGTGATCATCATGATTCTTGCCACGATTGAAACACTCCTGTCCAGGCAATGCGTTCATAGATTAGTTTTGATTCAAAAATTTTAGGGTTAGGTTTCCGCCGAAACCATCTCGGACCCACCGAGTTGAAAAACTCGGTCCCACCGATTTGGCTTATGCCATTGCACAAGTAAAACTCGGTCTGACCAAGAGTTACTTATCGGTGTGACCGATTTTGGAACTCTGTGAAACCCTAGCAGTCTCGGTGCCACCAAACTGTGACTCGGTCCAACTGAGTTCACTAGTTTAGGTTCCAAAACTGCTTCGGTATCACCGAGTTTAAAAATCGGTAGATCCGAGATGATTTCAGTGGGAAACTAAAACTAAGTTTTTGGATCATTCTTTTTGCAAAAATCTCTGCATTTTGTGATGCTCATCCACTCTACCTCATCTATAAACTATTCACAGGGTCAGCAGTCAGCTTGTTCATCATGTCAGACCAGAGTGACAGCCATAATGTGTCAGAATAGCAAGTGGTGATGAGTGAGGGCACTAGTCCCTCCAGCTCTTCAGATGATGGCAGCAGAAGTACCCCAAGCAATCTGCCAAAAGATGCCACTAGACAGAGGAAGAAGAGAACTTCTGATTCTGAAGATGAAGATTATGTGGCAGAGGAAGAGGCCACATCAAAGAGAGTTGAGCCAGCTCAAGGCACAAAGCCAGGACTGAAGATCAAAAGGCCAGCAGGCAGGCAGCCTATGTCAAAGGCCAGAGCTTCAACTGAAAAGCCTGCACCCAAAGAGCCAGTTGCTGCTGAAGGAAAGAAGAGGAAGGAAAGGGTCAAGAAGACTGTAGCCAGAGTGCTTGGAAAGGCTTCCATCATGGAAGAGGAAGAGGAAGAAGAGGTTGCTGCACCAGCACCTAAGGCACCCAAGCTAATGGGTGATGCTATCAAATCAGGGGCTACTGCATATAAGCCCAAGGCTGCATCAAAGGTCAAGACAGCACCGAAGAGAAATACAAGGAGCATACCTGCTGCTGAGAAGAACAAGGCCCCAGTGCCTGAAGCTGCTGAAGAAGAGGATGAAGAGCAAGTACTCAGAAAACTCAAGCCCAAGATCCCAGACCACAACGATGCTCATCCTGTGGCTGAGGACATGAAGCTCAGCAGAGACTCAGGGCTGAGGAAGTGGAGAGAAGCAGATCCATATCCTTCAAGGAGGAGGACTGCTGTGGATTACAGATTTCACACCAAGGAACAGCAAGATTTCTATGAGACAGTACTGCTTGACAAGAATCCCATTGTTTGTGACATGAGATGGGTCGACTGGACCTACATGAAGGAAAATGAGGAACACTACCCTGGAGTGTATGACAGCTTTAGTGCTTGTGGAGTTGCAGACATTGTTGGGCAGAAGCTCACAAAGTGGAACGAGGAGCTAATCATGCAGTTCTACTCCACAGCACACTTCTACCCAGATGGAAGGATCACATGGATGTCTGAAGGTACGAGGTACCAATCAACTGTTGAGGAATGGGCAAAGTTGATCAATGCTCCAGAGGAGCAAGCAGATGACTTGGACATTTATGCCAAGAAGAAGATGGACCACAACTCAATGTCCAACATGTAAAAGGAAATTCCAAATGAAGCTCTTGACACTTTCAAATTTGGCTCAGTGCATTATCTTCTGTCAGGGCTGCCAACCATCAATTTGGATTTTGAGGCACACTCTCTTGCCCAATTCTGGAGATCACAAGATGATCAGAGGCCATGCAATCAATTTGCTTCATGTATTTGATGTGCCTCAGAAATTCAAAGTCATGAGCCTCATAGTAGAGACTATCAAGAGGACAGCAGCAGACCAGAAGAGGAGCTGTGGATATGCCCCACAAATTCAGGAGCTCATTAACTCCAAGATGGGCACGGGCATATACTTATTGGACAAGGAACACCTTCCCATCCATCCATATTTTGAGGACAATCAAGTTGTAATGACTGAGAATGAGCCATCATCTGCCCAAGCACAAGCAAAGAAGGAGAAGGCAAGGAAGGAGAAAGCTGCCAAGATGCCAACTCAAGAGGAGGCATCTGAGTATTTCTTGAAAACTAAACAAGAGCAGCTTGGTTACCTGATTGCATCCACCCTGCGGATTGAGAAAGGACTAGCCACCCTAACTCAGAACCAGGCAAGCTTAGAGAGGATCATGGAACAAAAGTTCTATGACTTGGATGTCAAGGTGATAGAGATTCAGACTGCAGTGGAGCAGCTCCAGGATGACATGCAGGAGAGGAGAGGCAAGACTACAATTGATGCCTTTGCCAGAGTGCCACGAGGTCCGAGGTCGTCTGCCGTGCTAGTTGCTGACACCAGAGCCACCACTTCTGCACCAGCTACAGCCTCAGTTCCACCAGCTCCAGCATCTACTTCAGCTCCAACTCCAGCATCTACTTCAGCGTCTACGGAAGCCTTCGTCCTTGGAGTGATCCGGACTCCACCACCACCTGAAGATCAAGCCTGAGTGTCGACTTAGCACTATGCATTTTGTAGGAACTTTTTGGTAACTTGTTGCCAAAGGGGGAGAAAAATGTATAGATCATAGGCTTCGCGAGAGAGAGTGTTGCTTTTTTCTCTCTTGCTTTATTTGGTGGTTTTTCGAACTTTGTTTGCTTTTGAGTGCTTGAGATACTATGCTTGTGAGACATTGATGATCATGTGTTTGATCATAAGCTACACTTAATGTTTGCTTAATGCTATTATCTTATCTATCTTATGTGATCATTCACTATTCTTGGTGATGAGTGCATGTACTTCATTCTTATCATTTTAAGCGCTCCACCAAGATGTATGTGACATGGAAGAGTAACCCATGACTCTAACTCCTTGTGCATTTGCAGTCCAAAGCAAATTTTAAATATGCACAAATTTAGGGGGAGCTCTTACTTATCACATACTTCTCAAAGCGACGATATATTTCATGCTTATTATCATTTGTCGAAGCTTTGATCTATATGTTGTCATCAATTACCAAAAAGGGGGAGATTGAAAGTGCAACTATCCCTAGGTGGTTTTGGTAATTCATAACAACATATAGCTCATTGAGCTAATGCTATTCCAAGATAATTATTTCAGGAAAGCTCAATGATTGGCATGGCATGGATGTGAAAGTGGAACCCTCAAAATGCTAAGGACAAAGGATTGGCTCAAGCTCAAAAGCTCAAGACTCTTCATTTTACATTTTAGTGATCCAAGATCACATTGAGTCTTTAGGAAAAGCCAATACTATCAAGGAGGGATGAGGTGTTGCTTAATGAGCCTCTTGCTTCATGTGCTTAGTGATATGCTCCAAAACCCTCAACTACTTTCCCATATCCACATATGACCTAAACCCTAAGACAAACTCGGTCATACCGATTCTTTCTATCCGGCGCCACCGAGTTTCACTTGTCATAAGCCACTGCCAAACCCTAGCAATTCGGTCCTACCGATAGGGATCTCGGTCTCACCGAGATGGGATTGCAAACTCTTTGTTTCCCTTTCATAACTTTTCGGTCTCACCGAAAGAGCGAATCGGTCCCACCGATATTGCAATGTAAATTCAATGTTTCCCCTTTGTAACTTTTTGGTCTCACCGAAAGAGCAAATCGGTCCCACCGAGTTTGCCTGACCAACTCTCTGGTTAGCCTATTACCAAATTCGGTCTCACCGAGTTTGTGTAATCGGTCTCACCGAGATTACGTTATGCCCAAACCCTAACCATATCGGTCCTACCGAGTTGCATGTCAGTCCCACCGAAAATCTCCAACGGTCACTAGGTTTACATTTTTGGTCCGACCGAGTTTGTTGATTCGGTCCCACCGAGATTGGAAAACTGTGTGTAATGGTTGGATTTTGTGTGGAGGCTATATATACCCCTCCACCTCCTCTTCATTCGTGGAGAGAGCCATCAGAACACATACACAATTCCAACTCATATGTTCTGAGAGAGAACCACCTACTCATGTGTTGAGATCAAGACATTCCATTCCTACCATATGAATCTTGATCTCTAGCCTTCCCGAGTTGCTTTCCACTCAAATCTTCTTTCCACGAAATCCAAATCCTATGAGAGAGAGTTGAATGTTGGGGAGACTATCATTTGAAGCACAAGAGCAAGGAGTTCATTACCTACACACCATTTCTTACTTCTTGGAGAGTGGTGTCTCCTAGATTGGCTAGGTGTCACTTGGGATCCTCCGACAAGATTGTGGAGTTGAACCAAGGAGTTTGTAAGGGCAAGGAGATCGCCTACTTCGTGAAGATCTACCGCTAGTGAGGCAAGTCCTGTGTGGGCGATGGCCATGGTGGGATAGACAAGGTTGCTTCTTCGTGGACCCTTTGTGGGTGGAGCCCTTCGTGGACTCGCGCAACTGTTACCCTGTGTGGGTGGAGCCCTTCGTGGACTCACGCAACCATTACCCTTTGTGGGTTGAAGTCTCCATCAACGTGGATGTAGGATAGCACCACCTATCCGAACCACGGGAAAAACATCCGTGTCTACAATTGCGTTTGAATTCTCCAAACCCTTCCCTTTACATTCTTGCAAGTTGCATGCTTTACTTTCCGCTGCCAATATACTCTTTGCATGCTTGCTTGAATTGTGTGATGATTGCTTGACTTGTCCTATAATAGCTAAAATCTGCCAAGAACTAAAATTGGGAAAAGGTTAAGTTTTTATTTGGTCAAGTAGTCTAATCACCCCCCTCTAGACATACTTTCGATCCTACAGGGACTTAGAACAGCGCTGCTGACGTTGGCGCTTGGGTTGCTTCTTGGAGGGGTCATCCTCCGCTGTCTCGTCGCCATTGCCTTCTTTGGGTGTGTCCACCATGTATATATCATTTGATGAGGTGGCTGTCTAGTGCCCTATGGGCAGTGGTTCCTCTTCGTCTCCCGCATCGTCCTACCGTCGATGTCTTCGGAGTCGAAGTCGAGCATGTCGGTTAAGTCGTCGACAGTGGCTACTAAGTGGGTAGTGGGTGGGGAGCGAATTTCTTCATCATCCGCATCCCAATCCTGCCGGACATAGTTCGGCCAGGATCCTCCGGCAAGGAGAGAGACCTTAATGAGTTCAGTATGTCGCAAAAGGGCGAGTGCTGAAAAATATCCACGGAGGTAAACTCCATGATCGGCGCCAAATCGGATTCGCTAGGAACGGGCGTAGGAGGTTCGAAGTCCGTGGCCGGAGAAGGATCCGGCAGTTTGACAACACGGCTCTCGTGCAGGGTAAGGTCGATATTCGGCTCGATCGCCGCTGAGGATAAGGCCTCCGTGGTGGGGTCCATCCACCCGTACATGGACGGTGCAACTGGCTCTGAATTGAGGGTCAGAGCGGCTGCCGGTGCGATCTCCTGAACACTGTCCGATGGTAGAGCTAAATCGTACTCATCGTGACCGTGTGACGCACAAGGCAGGGGCTCAAATCCGTCGAAGATCAAGTCTCCGCGGATATCAGCCGTGTAGTTTAAGCTTCCAAACCTGATCTGGTGGCCAGGGGCGTAACTTTCGATCTGCTCCAGATGGCCAAGCGAGTTGGCCCGCAGTGCGAAGCCGCCGAACACAAAGATCTGTCCGGGGAGAAAAGTCTCAACCTGGACTGCATCGCTATCGATGATCGTAGGAGCCATCAAGCCTAACGGCGACGACACAGAGGAACTCTCAATGAAAGCACCAATGTCGGTGTCAAAACCGGTGGATCTTGGGTAGGGGGTCCCGAACTATGCGTCTAAGGCGGATGGTAACAGGAGGCAGGGGACACGATGTTTTACCCAGGTTCGGGCCCTCTTGATGGAGGTAAAACCCTACGTCCTTCTTGATTTATTCTTGATGATATGGGTATTACAAGAGTTGATCTACCACGAGATCGGAGAGGCTAAACCCTAGAAGCTAGCCTATGGTATGATTGTATGTTGTCCTACGGACTAAACCCTCCGGTTTATATAGACACCGGAGGGGGCTAGGGTTACACAAGGTTGGTTACAAAGGAGGAGATATACATATCTGTATTGCCTAGCTTGCCTTCCATGCCAAGTAGAGTCCCATCCGGACACGGGATGAAGTCTTGAATCTTGTATCTTCATAGTCCAACAGTCCGGCCAAAAGATATAGTCCGGCTATCCGGAGACCCCCTAATCCAGGACTCCCTCAATACCCTACTCTAGTGTGGTGGTGGTGGATTGCCTCTTGGACTGATGATGAACAGTACAAGGGGAAGAACAGCCTCCTGAGGTTGAGGTGTTCTTGTGCTTGGTGAACTTGTGTGGGTGAGATGATCTTGGATCCGCTCTCGGCTTGTGCTAAGGTCGATCCTCTCTAGTCGTCGGTTCCCACTATGGTGACTAGTTCTACTTATATAGGCCCTGGTCCTCTCCCCAAATATTGAGCGTGAAGGAAGCCAACAACGGCCAATTCGAAAGGGGACAACTAGTACAAGTTATCCTAACAAAAGGTGGTCTTCGCCTGCCAAAGGTTCTGGTGATGACGCCGTCTTGGTCTCCATGGTGACCTTCGTCCTGCCGTCCTTCTGGTCTTGGTCTCGTTGCACCAATATGGAAACCTTTGCTTGATGCCTCGGTACTTCGCGTCTGCGCTTGCCCCCTTGGAACCCAAGAGGAAACAAGGACAATGCGCGTGCTGGCGCCCGCCTGGCGCCCTCCTGGTCTCGGTCGTCATGGCTCACGTCACGAGAACCTCGCGAGGTTTGCCCTGCCTTGATCTCTCTGCCCCTCGCGAGCCTGCTTGGCGAGGCCGCTCTTGAGGGGGTCTTGCATTGTCTGCCTCGCGAGGGTCTTGAATGACTTATCAATGAAGATGGGCCGTACAGACCAGCTAGCCTAGCCACGCCATGGGCCGCAGGCAGGCAAGTCTGGGGACCCCCATTCCCAGGACGCCGACAGTAGCCCCCGGGCCCAAGGTGTGCTCGGGCTTGGCTTCGAGGCGAAGCCAAAGGATCAAGCGTAGAGCGTTGTGGGCCCCCAAAGCCTGCGGCCTCGGTTGACGAGTGGCGGTTGATTGGACGTGGGCGTCTCTGCTTCCCCACGCTGCCTCAGCAACTACCCGACTTGACAAGTCCCTGCGACATGCAAGGAAATCCATCATTACCTGTGATCATGGGAGTGCTGGTTGGCCTTCTCCTGCTTTAAATGGGGAGGGGGGCAGAGCCCCCATCGCTCATCTCTTCCCATTCCACTCGCTTCTTCTTCCTCCGCTCTACTGCTGGTAGCAGCTTCAATGGCGCCGATCCATAGGTTTCTGGCTGAGGAGAAAGGAAAGGTTCCCCTTGACGTGTCAGCACTGCTCCCGCCGAAGAAGAGGTTGGTCCACCGCCGTGACACTGCGGAGATGTAGGTGGTGACGAGGCCTTGGTGCGAGCGGCCTCCTCCTGGGTATCCACTGCCCTTGTACGCCCAAGCCGGGGGCTCGGGAGGAGGAAGCGACGGGCACCGGCGCGTTTACCACGGCCAAGGTCGATGCATCGCGGTGACGAGTAACGTCGCCCCTGGAGTCCACGCCGCGGACTCCTCACGTGAGCTCGTGCTGTGGGCGGCATACTGACTGTGATGCCCCTAAGCTCCTGGATCTGCTTCCCACGCTTCTTCTCTGACGTGATGCCACCGAAAGGGCCTATCGAACTCTGGTTGCAGCATGCTGACTGTGATGCTCTGGCGACCGGAGCAGAGGTTGAAGTAGTCTCCACCGGTAAGATCTTCATGACCCACTGCTGGGGCGACCTCGCGCGGGTTTGTCGTGCAGAGCGTGCCCTCGCGGTCCACTTCGAGTACGACGGCGCCTCCACGCTGTTCTTCAAGGTCTTCGACGCGGAGGGTCGCCGCTTGGAGTGTTGCCCCGAAGGGGTGCACCAGGATGAGGCGTGCCACGCTCGCGGCTGCTCCAGCAGCAGCGACTCTTGGGAGTCCAGCGGTTCTCCCGAGCTCTATGCGACTCTGGAGACGAGCGACGACAACTACATGCCCCCGAGCTCTCGCCGCGCTCGGAGCAAGGCCGCGACGTCCGGCCACCGCCACCGCTGATCTGGATGGGGTTGGCGCCGGCCTCCCGCGGCCCACTGTTGATGATGGCGTCGGCCACGGGGGTGTGTAGATAGGATTCTCCTAGGTTCTCGTCTTTTGTTCCCTGCGAGGAATCAAGAAGTACCCCGTGGGGGTGTGTAAAGGGTTTGCAATGTCTTTGTTGATGTTATACCAATTAAGGAAGCCTTGTTAGCACAAGTCCTGTTTAGGCTCGGTCTTCCCTTTCCAACCTCGCGACAACTTGTTGCTCTATGCCGACAGGTCCCGATCCCCAGGCAAGCTTCAGCCATCGCTGGTATGCCAGGTTGCGTTCCGTGGTCAAGGCCAGGAGGTGAGCGGCCTGAGGTCTAGTAAGAGCCCCTGAGGTGCGATGCTCAGGGGGTCCCCTTTAGCGCTCAAGCAGCTGAGGTAAGATAAGAAAGGGAGGCGACGTTGCCGCAACAGGGCTATGGCGAGCGTGTCCCCTAGGTCCCAACCATTGGTTGATATGAGCTCATGACTTATCTTGGCGGTCCGGGGTCGATTCTTCGTGATGCGTCAGGCCTGTGCGCGATCATCCGCAGTGTAGCTAGGTCAGGCTCGTACGAGCATTCCCCCTTCCTATGTTCTCCTGTGTGCTCTACGTCCTCAGGTCCCGGCCCTCGAGCGGGCTCAGCCGCCGCTGGTATGCTAGGTCGCGTGTCGTAGTCAAGGCCAACGGGTGAGAGCTGGAGAGCCAGTAAGAGCTCTTGAGTCATGATGCTCAGGAGCCCCCCCTTTAACGTGCAAGCGGATTACATGGAGGAGGTGGGAGCTCGCGGTGCCGACTGGTGCTATCCTCATGAGATTCCTGCGAGCCATCACAAGGAAGAACACGATCTGCCATTATGGTTGCCAGCCTGCCGCTGGTTGCTCCGCGAAGGGGTGAAGGCACTGAGGGCCTGGTGAGGTGATGTGCGGGGTGTTCCGCGAGCCAGAGCTCGACCGCTTAGGTTTATCGACATGCTAGGGATGGACCCGTGCACCAGCGCCGTGCCGGCGTGAGGGGGCCCCGTGGGAGGCGACGATTGAGCAGGTAGTAATCATAGGTAGACCAAACATGAGAGTAGCACGCTTAAGTAAGTGCATGAGAGATACGTGCCACCGGGTCAGGCCCGAGCGGCTTGGGGATAATGCAGCCCGAGGGGCGCTCCCAACAAGGTAAGCTAAAGACATAAGAAAAGGGATACATGACACAGGGACGGACCCACGCGGCCTGGGAATTGTGCAGCCCGAGGGGCGCTCCCAGCTGAATGACTTAGAAAGATGTCACCTGGTTATGTTGACGAAGGAGAGTTGGGGCAGCTGAAGGTGCACGGCGAAGGGGTTGCTCCTCACGAGCCTCCGGAGCTCTGAGCCTCGGGAGGCTTTGGGGCTCAGGTGGTTCCTTGAGGACCATCTCCATCTCCATCAAGATGGCGTGGTTCCTGGCTTCCTGATCCGCTAGGATGCGCCGCAAGTTGCGCTCGTAGGCGGACGATACACTTGGCAAGCCAAAGGGCATGCGAACATAGCTGTGTGGTGGGCCCTCGTAGCGTCCCACGCATGAAGGATAGAAAATCTCCTGAGAAGCGGCCCTGTTGAGCCCTGGAACGTCGATGCAAACACACAACCCGGCATCCTCGCCTGGATGGGAAGATGCGTCTCGCGAGTGGCGGTCGTCGTGCACGGCCCTTGCGTCTTGCAATTCCTGGGTGGTCTTGGTGATGAACTCCTGAACGGTGGGCAATCCTTGCCCTGTGCCCTCCTAAGGGAAACGTGCAGTGAAGCACGCCTCCAAGTGGTTCCCGAGCACCTCCCTCGTGATGTGGGCAAGGTCTAAGGCCTTCCAGAAGAAAGCCCCCGAGCCCTGCCCGAGAAGGGCACCGGGCGCGCCTTCCTATGCTATGGAGGGAGGCGCCCCTCGAGCGGGCGCTGATCCTGACGAGGCTCTGGCTGTGACGCTACCCTCCTAAGGTCCTGCGCCATAGCTGTTTCTTCTTCTTGGGGATGGCCTCAGGAGGTCCCTCGCCCTTGCTTCGGGGTCGTCAATTGCTGCGGCTTGGAAGGCACGCTCGAAGGGAGCACACCGCGTCTCTTTCTTCACACGGGACCATGATGATCCCGCCGCTTCTTGGCATCTTGAGGACATTGTAGCCGTGATGGGTCACCTCCATGAACTTGGCCAGGGCTGGATACCCGAGGATGGCGTTGTATGGAAGGCGGATGTGCACGACGTCGAAGTCGATGAGCTAGGTGTGGTAGTTCTTGAGTTCCCCGAAGGTGACAAGGAGGCAGACCTGCCCTATCGGTGTGGTGGAACCGTCGGTCACTCCTGAGAAAGGCTTGGTGGGCTGAAGCTGGTCATACGGCACTTGGAGGTCATCGAATGTGTCAACGGATAGGACGTTCAGCCCTGCGCCGCCGTCGATGAGGGTCTTGATAACTTGCACATTGCTGATGACTGGGGAGCAAAGCATTGGGAGGGCGCCAGCGGTAGCTGCGCACTTGAGCTGGTCTGCTGAGTTGAACGTGATGGGGCACTGGGACCATCTGAGCGGGCGCGTGGCTTCAAGCTTGGGGAGGACTGCATTCACTTCACGAGCAAACTGCTTGAAGATACGCTGCGAGGCTGGGGCCTGGGCTCCGCCCAAGATGCAGGCGATAGCACGCGGTTCCTGGAAGTCCCCAGTCCCTTCGTCCTGATGGTGTTCGTCATTCCTTCATGGCAGTGGTGGCAGCGGAGGAAGTCTGGCATTGCCTTGAGGCCGATCCTCACGAGGCTGATCCCTCCAGGCGCCCTCGCGAGGCTGATCCTGCCAGCGGTCCTCACGAGGCCGGTCGCGCCACTACTGGCGCGGGCCATGGTCATCCCAGCGTCCGCCACTGCGTCCTCCTCCTCGGTCGTAGCCCCGGTCGGCGCGCTCGGGGCATCGACCGAAGCGCCCTTCATGAATGGCTTTGAGCTCTTGACAGTCACTGGTGTTGTGGGTGTTTAGGTTGTGGAAGGCGCAGAACGGACGGCTGCCCTTGGATGACTCAGGTTGGTCTCTGCCATGCTTGGTGTCTGGTTCCGCTGCGAGCACGGCTGCTCCTTTGCGCTTCACGTCCTTGGCCTTGGCCTTCTTCTCCTCTGGGTCCGCAGCAGGGAGCTCGAGGAGGGAGAGGCACCCCTCCTCAGCCCTAGCACACTTGGTCGCGATGTTGAACAGCTCTAGGGTCGTGCATAGCTCTTCATGGATGGCGAGCTCCTCCTTCATCTTGACGTCGCAGACGCCATCAGAGAACGCAGAGATGATGGCCTCATCGGTCACCTTGGGGATCTTGATCCGTGCGCTGTTGAAGCACTGAATGTACTTTTGCAGGGTCTCTCCTGGTTGTTGCTTGCTGCGGCGCAGGTCGCCCGCGACCGGGGGGCGGTCGCGAGTACCCTAGAACCACTACAACAGGACCCCTCCTATAGCAACACATTTTTCCGTATCTAAAAGTCCATATATGCGTTGCCAGTGTCTTTACCAACGGTTTGGGATGCGTAGCCTTATCCAGAGTTGCTAGCGCATAACGCAACACTTATATTGCCATTGGTAAAAGGACCGTTGCAAGACTACAACAGTTAAAGCGGACTTCTACAACACTTTTATATGTTGGTGTTTAATGTACAAGAATCAAAATCCCATTGCTTGGCAACGGAGTATTTCCAACGCTCCAAGTGTTGGCACATATATTGTTATTATTATTATTATTATTATTATTATTATTATTGCTAGCAATTAAAGTAATGCTCCATGTAAAGGTGATAATTATGTATTTCAAGTGAAGGAAAACAAGAGAATATACTGATGAGACAAAGAAATCATATATTAGATAAAACTGTTGGATTACAATAGTGGTTATTATAGGAGAACATCATCCAAACGTGATGCATAATCCAACTATTTTCTGACACTGAAACTTAAACGAAAGCATCCATCAACATCCCTACAACTTAATTAAAACTTAACCGAGGAATAACATCCAACTAAAATGTCATCCCTACGACATAACTAAAACTAATAGCATCCATCCATCATCATCATCATGAAATGGACCATCGACATCTTTCTTTGCAGTTGAGTTGACACACACCCATATACTCATCCATTTATCTTTTGAATCTACAAACAAGAAAATAAAATGAATTGTTAACACGCAATGCATTGACATGATGCAAGTACTAACAGAGGCAAGAGTAGTCACGTAGAAAGGTTGAAGGCCGTGCAATCTTTGTTTTTCCGCATTACCGAGAGTATTGCAGTTTTTGCGACTCCGTACCAAATTTTCAGTTTTCTCAAGTGCCATATCGACATGCACCGCCCAGAATTCATTTCCAATTACAGCACCATCAAGTTTAATTTAGGATCACAACTTACAATTGTAGCAACAACTACGTCCCTGTTATATTTTTTAGGCTCTTCAACAATACTTTAGTTCCTACCTGTTAGAGAAAACCAAAGTTACCATATGACAAAACAGAAAAAAACAGGGGAGCATATGAAATGAATGAGTACTCTTATAGGTAGTTAATTGGCACCCAACCAACTCAGGGAAGCACTTTGAGAACTCTTACTGCTTGCATTAGCACCTTTTGTTGTTTTTTTGGGCTGGATAACAGTCTACTAGTGGTTATTACAGGAGGAACATCATCCAAAGAAGAAGTAATAAACAGCTAACACCATAGTTTGAACACAAATTTGTATGTGGTTATGAAAAGATACCAGCTTGTTTGAAGCAGAAGTTTTTTCTCCCTGACGCGCACTGACATGCTCAAGCAAAGTTTCTTTTTTCTGAATAGTGTTCTGATAGCAAGACGACCAGTAGATACATAACCATCGGAAACAATATTTTTTGAACATATTGTATATGGTAATGGACATATACATTTTGTGCAGCAGAATTTATTTCCCCTTGCCATGCACTAAAATTATGATAAGAAGTTTCTTGGTTCTGGACAACATTCTGCTAGCAACAAGTAACCACATAAACATGGGAGCAATGTAATTTGATCATAATTTTGGATATGAGACTGATGATACCTTGAGTGCAGCAGAATATTTTTCTAGTTGTCGTGCACTGCCACCATTATGAACCATAGTTTGTTTGTTCTAGGATAAAATGGTACGAATCAACTTTTGGGTACTGTACATGCAATTGCAAAAAGTGCAAGCGTAACTACTTAAAACTCAGCAGTGACAGGTTCCAAAGAGTATTTAAGTAGACAAACCTTATCTGAAACAGAATTGTTGTTTGATGTTTGCAAATCTGCGCCATTTGAACCACTTTGCTTATTCTGTAAATCACTTGGTCGTGTTTTAACAAGTCGGAGTCCATCAACGGGAGGAGAAAGCACCCTCTACATATAGCATAACATAAATATTAGTTGAGACATGATTTCTAGAGTGAAATTTTAGGATTTTATTGAGTACTTTGACAAGATACAAACTTTTCTATTTGAGTTATGTCCATCAACTGAAGGTTCAAGCCCAACTGTACCATTGGATTTGAAATTTCCTATGATATAAATATAGAAAGGTTAGTCCACAAACTAAATGAAGGTTACAGTTCATAGGAATTTACCTGATTTGGTTGTCTTTCCATTCTTCTCATCTGCTCCTGTAGTTCCATAATTTAGCATCTTGATTTTTCTTATCTTGCTGTAACTTTTCCAGTTCAACTCTAAATGCTAGCATATCTTCATTTGGTGTGTCCTCCACCGAAGTAAAATGTGTGTTCTGGAATATATGTGAAGTAGAAACATCAAAAAGTTTTTTCGGGTATGGAACTAGTCCCAAACCATGTACATGACCAGGCTTGTCATCTCCTAATACTCTGTTTAACGCATCTCCTATCCATGCAATCTTGCCATGACTGTTAACTACTAATTCAGGGTTTTTTCCCATAATATCCTTCAACTCTTCCTAAATACATAAAGAATGTAAATAAGAAGAATGTATATAATATCAAATTCAAAAATGAATGGTTGAGAGTTGTAAATATACCACATGAGCATTAATGATTTTGTTCTTGCAAGTTTTCGGCTTGTGCGTATGGACGAACAGGTGAGCCCTATGAGGATACTTCTTTTCAGGATCTGCATCTTTCTGTTGTGAGCTTTTTGCCAAGGCTGATGAAAGAAGCAGAGTGTTCAAGTACTGCAACCGCAGGTAATGAACAACTAACAGACCTCAGCTCAGGCAGAGAAATTACTGCAGTTTTGTAAATACTAATGAATAAACTCTAAAATGCTAATTTCAATCAAGTATATGTAAGGTGTAACCTTATAGAAGAAGTATAGGAAGAATCAGAAGCAGCCCCATCTATCAGAAGTACCCAAATAACATCAGTGAAATACTCAGACGGTAACACGTTTAGTTACAATAATACTCCAGTAGTAATCTACACACAAAAGGCAACTACAGAACAAAACAACACAGCCGGGTAGTCAGGTTAGCTTCAAAAATGTTATGGCACTTATTCTGGTAGTCACGAGAGCTGACGGAGTAGTCCAAACAACTATAGAACTTATGTTGGTAGTCCCTTCACGGACTATTGGAATTGGTCTAAACATCGAGGGTTGTCCAAACAACTGAACATAGCCCAGGTGGCACTGTACAGCTCTGAAATCCATCCCCTTCGTCATCTACCAAATCCCCCTACATCCCACGGCCATGTCTCCAGGTGCCCACAAATAAGTTGACTGGATGAGAGGATAAGGGAGGGAGGGAGGTTTACCTCGGTGGTCAGACTTGCCGTCCTGCACGGCGAGGGAGAAGATAGCCAGCCGGAGGAGCAGCGCACCGACGGCAGGCAGGTCGGAGTGGCGGCCGGAGGAGCAGTGGATGAGCAGATGACTTCCAGCCCTCCTACTGCGGCCTTGCTGCTTCTCCTTTCTGTGATGTCCGCAAAGCTGCCGCTCCCCTGTCCGTTGCCGCCTTCCCGCCGCTTGCCAGTCCATCGCCGCCTTTTTGCCGCTCCCCTTTCCTTCCGCCTTCAAGCCTAATGAGAGGAGATTGGATGATTGATTTGTGTCGTAGTCGGAGGGAGAGACCTAGATCGATCCAGATATGAAGGGCAATATCAATCTGGATCGAGAATAGAAGAGGAAGATTTGTTACTTCGCGCGATTTGGTTTGTCTAGGATAGTTAGCACAGATTTTCGCGCCACATTATTAACCATGTGTACCGGCGTGTCCTTTTTTTCGCTGAATTAATTTCTATTTTTAATTATATATATTTTTGGTTTTATAACACATATAATTTGCAACAATAAACGGCAACATATAAGATCTATTGCACTAAATAGGGTCTCACGAGGTGCAAGTTACAACGCATATGCTGCATCGTTTATATCCGCATCTATCCTGATTTTTGCACCATATAGTTAAAACGTTGTAGAACATGTGTTGCTTTATAGGGGATATCCTTGTAGTGAACTTGGCGATGAAGTGGGTGCGCATCTCGTCCCAGGAGGAAATTGAGCCTGGAGGCAGGTTCAGGAGCCAGGAGCGGGCGCCCTTTTTGAGAGCCATGGGAAACCAGTTCGCCATGACTTTCTCATCGCCGTTGGTCGCATCGATGCTTAGCTCGTAGAGCTGCAAGAACTCCTCGGGGTCGGGGCTGCCATCATAGCGAGGAGGAAGATCCGGCTTGAACTTGCCCGGTGAGGCGATGCTACGCGGCTTGGGGGTGAAGGCGCGGCAGCCAGTTGTGGTCACCGGGACCCACCCTGGGGGTGGAGCTTGGTCTTGACGGGGTCTGCGCCTTGCCGCTACAGGTGGTGCGCAGACTTGCCGCAACAGCCGGTCCTGGCGCGGTGGTGCGAGGAGCATCGGAGCATTTTCTTGCGGTCGAGGGACCTCTTGACAGCTTCTTTCTTCACGCACGGGCACAGGGCGCGGCGGGTCGCGTCGCGGAGCCGCGCGTCTTGGCGCCAGGGCGCCGTCTTGGGGCTGAGGTTGTGGAGGCGCTTCGTGAGCTACATCGCCCGTAGCTGGCGGAGGGCGAGGCGGAGAGAGGGACGACGCAGGAGAGCCCGGACAAGCTCGGCGATGCAGTCGAGCCAGTCCATGTAGAGGTCATCGATCGGACGGTAGTGTAGGAGCTCATGCGCCATGAGGAGCACGTCCCGTGCGTCTGTGGGAGGACAACGTGCATGGGAAGAAGAACCGGCTGGGGTCAGGGATGCAGCGAGGATGCTTGCTGCTCGTTCCTCGCCGGGCCGGTGGCGGCGTTGGCGGCAGGCGACGGGGAACGACAATGTGGCCCATCGACGGGAGCCGTCTGGGCGACGTGGGCAGCGAGGGCAGCCCGGCGCTCAGCACGAGCGCGGCGCGCGTCTGCCATGGAGACGACGAAGCAACGGGGCGCGTGGCGATGGAAGGAAGCTTCGGCGCATCCCTACCTGGCGCGCCAAATGTCGGATCACGGGTTCCAGCAAAACCCTTGAGGTTCAAATACTGGTTGCGCGTGAAGGTTTTCTCCCTATCGATCAGCGCCCTAGCTCTCTAAGATCTTGCGGACGAACTCAACGAACTCACAACACAGAAAGACAGAGGATTTATACTGGTTCGGGCCACCGTTGTGGTGTAATACCCTACTCTAGTGTGGTGGTGGTGGATTGCCTCTTGGGCTGATGATGAACAGTACAAGGGGAAGAACAGCCTCCTGAGGATGAGGTGTTCTTGTGCTTGGTGAACTTGTGTGGGTGAGATGATCTTGGATCCGCTCTCGGCTTGTGATAAGGTCGATCCTCTCTGGTCGTCGGTTCCCACTGTGGTGGCTAGTTCTACTTATATAGGCCCTGGTCCTCTCCCCAAATATTGAGCGGGAAGGGAGCCAACAACAGCCAATTCGAAAGGGGATAGCTAGTACAAGTTATCCTGACAAAAGGTGGTCTTCGCCTGCCAAAGGTTCTGATGATGACGCCGTCTTGGGCTCCATGGTGACCCCCGTCCTGCCGTCCTTCTGGTCTTGGTCTCGTTGCACCAATATGGAAACCTTTGCTTGATGCCTTGGTACTCCGCGTTTGCGCTTGCCCCCTTGGCACCAAAGAGGAAACAAGGAGATTGCACGCACTGGCGCCCGCCTGGCGCCCGCCTGGTCTCGATCGTCATGGTTCACGTCACGAGGACCTCGCGAGGTTTGCCCTGCCTTGATCTCTTCGCCCCTCGCGAGCCTGCCTGGCGAGGCCGCTCCTGAGGGGGTCTTGCGTCGTGCGCCTCGCGAGGGTCTTGAATGCCTTGTCATGAAGATGGGCCGTACAGACCTGCCAGCCCAGCCACGTCGTGTGCTGCAGGTAGGCAAGTTTGGGGACCCCCGTTCCCAGGACGCCGACATCGTCAACAACGTAGTCGATCGGGGCACCAGAAGTGGCGTCAGTCTCGTAGTCTACCGGAGAGAAGAGGGGGAAGAAACAATGAATACAATGCAAACAGATGCATATCGATGCATGACATGACAGGTAACGGTGCTAGGTGTGCCCTAACGCAGTAGGTGGTGATAATAGTGAAGGGGGAAAACAACCGGGAAAATATCCCCGGTGTTTCGCGTTTTCGGACAAATGAATCGGAGGGAAAAAGTTGCATGTTTGATATGCTAGGGAAGTGTGGTGGACGAACGGGCTGTGTATCCGGATTCATCTCGTCGTTCTGAGCAACTTTCATGTACAAAGTTTTCGCATCCGAGCAACAGTTTATTTTCTATTAATTTTTAAAGTTCTAAAATCATTTTCTAATTTATTATTTGTTAAATTAATTCGAAATTAGTATTATTGCATTAGCATGACGTCAGCATGACGTCAGTGGTCAAATCTGACCATTGAACTGGTCAACCTGACATGTGGGACCCAGCTGTCATAGTATGTTAACTAATTAACCAAGTTAATTAGTTTAATTACAGATTAGTTAGGTTAGTTAATTAATTAGGTTTATTAATCACAATTAATTATGTTAATTAATTTAATTACTTAATTAATTTTTATTTTTATTTTTATTATTTTTTGATAACTTTTTTTAAACGTTCTGGGTCGGGCCCCACATGTCATTGGCCCTAGGGGCCTAGCGGATCGGCCGCTAGCGGGGCCACGGGTGCTAGCCCGTCTGGGCGCTGGTGGGGATGCCTGTCGGGGAGGGATCGAGCGCCGGCCGCGGTCATGGCAGGGCGCGGCCCCGAGCGACGCGCGTGGGCGCTATTGAGCAGGACGCGGGGCCGGAGCACCGGAGTTGGCCGCGGGCGTGGCGGCGTCGCCGACGCAGGGGGGTGCAGGATGGGGCGGCGAGTGCAGTGGCGGGGAGCAGGGGAAGGGAGGAGCAGCGGCGGCAGTAGCACAAGCAGCAGCAGTAGCCAGCGGCGGGAGCAACAGGCGGCGTGGGGTGCAGCGAGAGGAGCGACCGAACGGGCGCGGCGCGGCGTCCTAACCGCTGCCGGGGCGGGCGCGTGGTGGCGGGGACGTGCGCGCGCGGGCGGTGCAGCAGGGGGCGAGCGGTGCGGTGAGCGCGGGCGCGGTGGAGGGAGCTGTGCACGGCGGAGGTGGCCGTAGCTGCAGCGGGAGGCGGTCGGCGGGAGCGCGGTGGCGCGAGGAGCGGGATGGGCGGGGCACGCGGAAGGAGGCCGCGGCCCCAGGGCGGCAGAAGGCGCTGGGTGCGCGAGCGCGCGCGCTTCGGCGCGGGTAGGCGCGGCCAGGAGCTGGGGCGCGGCGTGCGGGCGATGCGGTGAGCGCGGGCCGCGGTGAGCGTAGCAGGAGCTGGAGATGGCCACGGCGCAGGACGGCAGGCGAGTGCGCGTGCATGCGCACGGGGATAGGGAGAGGAGAGGCCGAGGGCCTCATCGGGGTTCGTAGGCATTGGGCAACGGGGCTTGGGGAGGAGGACGGAGACGACGGGTCGACAAGGAGGCGGTCCGGCGAGATCCAAGCGGGACGAGGCGGCGACGGCGTTCGGTGGCAGCGTAGGTTCGCGGGGAGGACGACGTCGAGCGAGTGGGACGGCGATGGGGATCGGTGTAGTTGCCCGATCCAGATGGGGGGGAGTGGGAGTCGTGGGTTAGGGTTTTGCGGGGGGGGGGGGGGGGGGGGTGGACCAGGGGATATGGAGGAGTGGAGTGGGCCTCCTGGTTGGCCTAGAGGCCAGCTGGGCCGAGCCCCAATGGGGGAGGGGTTTTCTCTTTTATTCTTGTTTGCTTTCCTTTTGTTTTTTTTTCACATTTTCGTTTTATTTATTTTATTTTCTATTTTAAACCATTTTAAAATATTTAGGCATTTTCTAAAAGAGCATTTTCTCCACAATAATTACCTATGTAATATTTGACACTAACCGAAAAATTTTGTTTTAACCTTTGAAAACTTTTATCATTTGCCATATTTTTGAATATGAGTTTTGAACCGGTTTTTGAACTAACGAAAGATTAGCGACAGTAACAAAGGTGATGTGGCATCATTAGCATGGGTTTACTGTAGCATAATTATCCGGGCATTACAAAACTCCTCCACTACAAGAAATCTCGTCCCGAGATTTAGGAGGTAGAAGGAAACAGTGCGGGGTATTCATCACGCAGGCAGTCCTCGCGCTTCATTAAGATCAACGTGGTTGGCATGAACACGACCATAAGACCTGGCATTGTTGTTGCGAGGCTAGTTGCTTCCACGGCCAGCTACGGGACGGGCCAGTTGATTCTGATTCTGATGGCATTCTCTGGCACGGTGACCTGGTTGACCACACTTGTAGCAGAGACCATTATTGGGAGTGGGAACAGGAGCTCGGGGTGGTGGAGTTGGAAGTCTTGGCTGCCTAGTTGGTGGGGGAGGTAGACGCGGTGTAGCATAGGACTTCCTTGGAGCAGGTGCAGTTGGTTGGTACATGCTGTTGGGAATCCATATCCTACGCTTCTGCGAAGACGGGCCCGAAGATGAGCCTGTGTCATGGTTGCGCCTCTGAGAGCTCTGGTGTTCCTGCAGACCAGTTTCGACATTGATGGCCTTGTTCACCAAGGTGGCAAAATCAGCAAAGTCATCCACTAGAAGTGCGAGCTTGATGTCAGCTTGAAGGCCATCACGGAACTTCTCCTGTCTATGTGCATCAGTTGCAATGTCTTCTTCAGCATAGCGGGACAAGTCTAGAAACTCCCGTTGATAAGCTTCCACAGTTTTGTTGCCCTGGGTGAGGTTGCGGAACTCGCGCTTCTTCCGGTCCATGACTCCCTGAGGAATGAAGCGGGCACGGAAAGCAGCTTGGAAGTCTGGCCAGGTGATGATTGTTCCAACTGGAAGAGTACGCCTGTGGCTGTCCCACCATTGAGCAGCGGGTCCTTTCAGGAAGAAGTAAGCAAAGGTGACATAGCTGGCAGGGTGTAGGATCGAAAGTATGTCTAGAGGGGGGTGATTAGACTACTTGACCAAATAAAAACTTAACCTTTTCCCAATTTTAGTTCTTGGCAGATTTTAGCTAATTTAGGACAAGTCAAGCAATCATCACATAATTCAAGCATGCAAAGAGTATATAGGCAGCGGAAAGTAAAGCATGCAACTTGCAAGAATGTAAAGGGAAGGGTTTGGAGAATTCAAACGCAATTGGAGACACGGATGTTTTTCCCGTGGTCCGGATAGGTGGTGCTATCCTACATCCACGTTGATGGAGACTTCAACCCACGAAGGGTAACGGTTGCGCGAGTCCACACAGGGCTCCACCCAAGGGTAACGGTTGCGCGAGTCCACACAGGGCTCCACCCACGAAGGGTCCACGAAGAAGCAACCACCCACAAAGGGTCCACGAAGAAGCAACCTTGTCTATCCCACCATGGCCAACGCCCACACAGGACTTGCCTCACTAGCGGTAGATCTTCACAAAGTAGGCGATCTCCTTGCCCTTACAAACTCCTTGGTTCAACTCCACAATCTTGTCGAAGGCTCCCAAGTGACACCTAGCCAATCTAGGAGACACCACTCTCCAAGAAGTAACAAATGGTGTGTAGGTAATGAACTCCTTGCTCTTGTGCTTCAAATGATAGTCTCCCCAACACTCAACTCTCTCTCATAGGATTTGGATTTGGTGGAAAGAAGATTTGAGTGGAAAGCAACTTGGGAAGGCTAGAGATCAAGATTCATATGGTAGGAATGGAATGTCTTGGCCTCAACACATGAGTAGGTGGTTCTCTCTCAGAACATATGAGTTGGAATGGTGTATGTGTTCTGATGGCTCTCTCATCGAATGAGAAGGAGGTGGAGGGGTATATATAGCCTCCACACAAAATCCAACCGTTACACACAGTTTTCCAATCTCGGTGGGACCGAATCAATAAACTCGGTCAGACCGAAAATGTAAACCTAGTGACCGTTAGAGATTTTCGGTGGGACTGACATGCAACTCGGTAGGACCGATATGGTTAGGGTTTGGGCATAACGTAATCTCGGTGAGACCGATTACACAAACTCGGTGAGACCGAATTTGGTAATTAGCTAACCAGAGAGTTGGTCAGGCAAACTCGGTGGGACCGATTTGCTCTTTCGGTGAGACCGAGTGGAACTCGGTGAGACCGAAAAGTTACAAAGGGGAAACACTGAGTTTACATTGCAATCTCGGTGGGACCGATTCGCTCTTTCAGTGAGACCGAAAAGTTACGAAAGGGAAACAGAGAGTTTGCAATCCCATCTCGGTGAGACCGAGATCCTTATCGGTAGAACCGAATTGCTAGGGTTTGGTAGTGGCTAATGACAAGTGAAACTCGGTGGCGCCGGATAGGAAGAATCGGTAGGACCGAGTTTGGCTTAGGGTTTAGGTCATATGTGGATATGGGAAAGTAGTTGAGGGTTTTGGAGCATATCACTAAGCACATGAAGCAAGAGGCTTATTAAGCAACACCTCATCCCTCCTTGATAGTATTGGCTTTTCCTAAAGACTCAATGTGATCTTGGATCACTAAAATATAAAATGAAGAGTCTTGAGCTTTTGAGCTTGAGCCAATCCTTTGTCCTTAGCATTTTGAGGGTTCCACTTTCACATCCATGCCATGCTAATCATTGAGCTTCCTCAAATAATCATCTTGGAATAGCATTAGCTCAATGAGCTATATGTTGTTATGAATTACCAAAACCACCTAGGGATAGTTGCACTTTCAATCTCCCCCTTTTTGGTAATTGATGACAACATATAGATCAAAGCTTCGACAAATGATAATAAGCATGAAATATATCGTCGCTTTGAGAAGTATGTGATAAGTAAGAGCTCCCCCTAAATTTGTGCATATTTAAAAATTTGCTTTGGACTGCAAATGCACAAAAAGTTAGAGTCATGGGTTACTCTTCCATGTCACATACATCTTGGTGGAGCGCTTAAAATGATAAGAATGAAATACATGCACTCATCACCAAGAATAGTGAATGATCACACAAGAAAGATAGGATAATAGCATTAAGCAAACATTAAGTGTAGCTTATGATCAAACACATGATCATCGATGTCTCACAAATAATTACGTAGTATCTCAAGCACTCAAAAGCAAACAAGTTCGAAAAACCACCAAATAAAGCAAGAGAGAAAAGCAACACTCTCTCTCTCGAAGCCTATGATCTATACATCTTATCCCCCTTTGGCAACAAGTTACCAAAAAGTTCCTAGAAAATGCATAGCACTAGATCGATGCTCAGGCTTGATCTTCAGGTGGTGGTGGAGTCCGGATCACTCCAAGGACGAAGGCTTCGGTAGATGCTGAAGTAGACGCTGGAGTTGGAGCTGAAGTAGATGCTGGAGCTGGTGGAACTGAGGCTGTAGCTAGTGCTGAGGTGGTGGCTCTGGTGTCAGCAACTGGCATGGCAGACGACCTCGGACCTCTTGGCACTCTGGCAAAGGCATGAGTAGTAGTCCTGCCTCTCCTCTCCTGCATGTCCTCCTGGAGCTGCTCCACTGCAGACTGAACTTCTGTTACTTTGACATCCAAGTCATAGAACTTCTGTTCCATGATTCTCTCTAGGCTCTGCTGATTTTGAGTGAGGGTGGCCAGACTTTGCTCAATCCTCAGCGTGGATGCAATCAAGTAACCAAGCTGCTCTTGTTTGGTCTTCAAGAAGTATTCAGATGCCTCCTCTTGAGTTGGCATCTTGGCAGCTTTCTCCTTCCTTGCCTTCTCCTTCTTCGCGTATGCTTGGGCAGATGATGGCTCGTTCTTAGTCATGATAACTTGGTTATCCTCAAAATCTGGACGGATGGGCAGGTGTTCCTTGTCCAATAGGTATATGCCTATGCCCATCTTAGAGTTGATGAGCTCCTGGATCTGAGGGGCATATCCGCAACTCCTCTTCTGGTCTGCTGCAGTCCTTTTGATAGTTTCCACTACGAGGCTCATCACCTTGAACTTCTGAGGCACATCAAATACATGTAGCAAGTTGATATTCTTGTGATCACCTGACTTGGGCAATAAGGTGTGCCTCAAGATCCAATTGATAGTCGGGAGCCCTGACAGAAGGTAATGTACTGAGCCAAACTTGAAAGTGTCAAGTGCTTCATTTGGGATCTCCTTGTACATATTTGACATTGAGTTGTGGTCCATCTTCTTCTTGGCATAGATATCCAAGTCATCATCTTGCTCCTCTGGGGCATTAATGATCTATGCCCACTCAGCAACTGTGGATTGGTACCTTGTACCCTCAGACATCCATGTGATCCTCCCATCTGGATAAAAATGTGTCGTGGAGTAGAATTGCATTATAAGCTCCTCATTCCACTTTGTGAGCTTCTGCCCAACAAAGTCAGCTACTCCACAAGCTATGAAGCTATCTTGCACTCCAGGATAGTGCTCCTCATTGTCCTTGATGTATGTCCAATCAACCCATCTCATATCACAGACAATGGGCTTCTTATCTAGCAGCACTGTCTCATAAAAATCCTGCTGCTCCTTGGTGTGAAACCTGTAGTCAACTGTTGTCCTTCTCCTTGAAGCATACGGTTCTGCTTCTCTCCATTTCCTCAGCCCTGAATCTCTCCTGAGCTTCATATCCTCAGCCACAGGATGAGCATCGTTGTGGTCTAGGATCTTGGGCTTTAGCTTCCTTAGGACATTCTCTTCCTCTTCTTCAGCAACAGTCTCAGGCACTGGGGCCTTGTTCTTCTCAGCTGCAGCAATGCTCCTTGTATTCCTCTTGGGTGCAGACTTGGGCTTGGGGGCAGCTTTGGGCTTAGATGCAGTAGCCCCTGACTTTATGGCATCACCCATCAGCTTGGGTGCTGGTGCAGCTACCTCTTCTTCTTCTTCCTCTTACATGATGGAAGCTTTGCCAAGCACTCTAGCCACAGTCTTCTTCACCCTTTCCTTTCTTTTCTTGCCCTCAGCTGCAACTGGCTCTATGGGCTTCTCAGTTGACATTCTGGCCTTTGACATTGGCTGCCTGCTTGCTGGCCTTTTGATTTTCAGGCCTGGCTTAGTGCCTTGAGCTGGCTCAACTCTCTTGGAAGTGGCCTCTTCCTCTGCCGCATAATCTTCATCTTCGGAATCAGAAGTCCTCTTCTTCCTCTGTCTCGTGGCAGCCTTTGGCAAGTTGCTAGGAGTGCTCCTGCTGCCTTCATCAGAAGAACTGGAGGGACTAGTGCCCTCACTCATGTGCACCTGCTGCTCTGTCATGTTTTGGCTATCACTTTGATCAGACATGCTGCAAACTGACTGCTGACCCTGTGAACAGATTATAGATGAGGTAGAAAAGGATGAGCATCACAAAATGCAGAGATTTTTGCAAAAGAATGATCCAAAAACTTAGTTTTAGTTTTCCACTGAAATCATCTCGGATCTACTGATTTTCAAACTCGGTGATACCGAAGCAGTTTTGGAACCTAAACTAGTGAACTCGGTTGGACCGAGTCACAGTTCGGTGGCATCGAGACTGCTAGGGTTTCACAGAGTTCCAAAATCGGTCACACCGATAAGAAATTCTCGGTCAGACCGAGTCTCACTTGTGCAATGGCATAAGCCAAATCGGTGGGACCGAGTTTTTCAACTCGGTGGGTCCGAGATGGTTTCGGCGGAAACCTAAACATAGAATTTTCGAATCAAACCTAATCTATGAGCGTTTTGACTGGATAGGCGTGTTTCAATCGTGGCAAGAATCATGAAGAACACAATGTGCTAGGAATCAGATTGGAGAATAGCACAAAGATCAAGTCCATACCCTAGTTCGGCGGGGACTTGCTACGGCGGCAACGGCGGGGCAGAATTCCCGTTGACGGCGACAGAGACCAGCTACTGGAGGCGGCTGGCGGCGAGAAGACGATCCGGAGACCACGAGGGCAGAGTAGGCTATCGCATGGGTGAAGGAGTTCGGAGAAATTTCCAAAATTTTGCCCGTGACTATATATAGCCCGACCCTGTCGGTGGGCACCGAGATTCATAACTGCGTGCAGTTACTGAAACTCGGTGTGACCGAAATGTTCAAATCGGTTGCACCGAGATCAAAAACCTAGATCAACTTAATGATCTCGGTAGGACCGAAAGTGGGGTGTCGGTCAGACCGAGAATCATAAAGAGGTTTTGGAAGTTTAAGTCTATGACGAATCGGGGACTCCGAGCGCTCCTCACACAGAGTGGTTCGAATCTGACTTGATCAAATTTTGTGATGTAGCATGAATAGAGTTTGAGATGAGAAAAGCATAGATAGCTATAGGAGGTTCTTAGGCATTCTTGTCCATCCACTTGGCAAAGGAAGATAAAACCAAACAATCAAAACAACAAGTGGATGTCCTCGAATGAGTAAAATATGCAACCAGCATGCTCACACAATAAGATGGCAAATAAAATATGTGACAAGGCATGCACAACCAATTCTAGCATCTATCAAGCAATTTGCGATGACTAGGTCATCTATATATGAGTATATTGACTTAGGAGTCAAGTGAGAACACTTGATCATAGGTCATACTCATCGTTTAAGCTCAAGTGGGGTTATCACTTTTACATAAAGCATTGTTTTGTTCACATCTTTAGAGTTGCTTTAGCTCAAGTCTTAGAGTAAAGCTCCCCCTAGATGTGATATCCCCCCTAAGAGGGATGAACTAACCTTGGGTTTTGTCGATGATGACTTCATGTAGATGTTGAAGATGTGGATGCTCAATGTTGATGTAGATCTCTTGGAGTTATCCATTTGAGTGAATTGCACTTTCAATACCTACATGGGTTAGTCCCACAAGGAACAAACAAGGATATCCATAGACATAGAGTGATGCACACAAAAGATGATGTCCATGAAAACTTTTAGGTTACCTTGTCCCTTGTCTTACCAACAAGAGGGTTTGTGACTCCTTGAACTAGTGCAAGATGTGGAATTTGATTGCACTTGTCCTTGCCAAAATGATAAGAGTGAAGTATGTTGGCGGAGTCACCCTCAAGAACTCTCTAGTTCTTCTTCTTTTGGATCCACATCATCTTGATGGGAATCCTTGGAGTTGTAGTCGTACTTGATGAAGTGGAACTTGAAGTAGTCTTGGGAATCCACTTGACTAAGGTCTCTTGAGCTTCTTCAAATGCGTTAATTTCCTCTTGAAGCTTGTCCTTGCCTTTTTGCTTGTAGTCTTGTGGTGGAAGATCATCTTGAGCTTGTGTCCCTTTGAAAGAAGTATCATACTTCTCTTGTTGAGGAACAAACTTTGTCTTGGGGTATTGATCTTCTTCCCACTCAACTCCATTGGCATTGAACTTTCGTTCAAAACCAACACCTTGATTCTTACGGTGCATTCCTTGCTTGCGCACAATTTCCTCGAATTGCTTGCTCCCGGCAAGGCTTTTGTACACTCATTTCTCTATAATTCCCTTCAATAAACTATTTTCTTGCTCAAGTGTAACTTGGCTAAGAGAATCATTAGTGGAATCAAGAGAACTACTAGAAGCAACAATATTGGATTTAGCTTGGTCATTGTTACTTCTAGAGGAAGAATCTTTCTTGTTACTAGACTTAACTTGAGGCATGTAAGTGGATAAGAGTAAACGCTTAGCAATGTAAGAAGAACTTTTCTTGCGGAGATCATCATTGATTGCTTTTAAGAACTCATGTTCTTGCTCATGATTTAGCTTTTCAAAGCGTAATTTCTCATGAGCTCTTAAAAGTTCTCGATGATCTTCGAAGATAGTTTCATGAGCTAACTTAAGAGTGTTTAGTTCTTTAGTTAGAGCCTCAATCTTCTCCTTATCATTGTCATTCGTTTTATCTTGATTAGCATGATTAATTGGTCTTTCATCATAATATTCATCACTAGAGTTGTCACCAAGCAAATCATCACCTAACAAGTCATCTTCATCACTATTGAAATCAACATACTCGGGGTGTGTTACCTTAGGTCCTTTGGCCATGAAGCATCTTCCAATTCCTTCATTTGGTGAGTCAAATATGTCGTAGGAGTTGGTTGACACAAGTGCTAGACCGGCAACACCTTCATCTTGAGTATCGTCGGAGTCGGAGTGATAACTTCTCTCGGAGTGGCTGTCGGAGTCGGAGCCGGATACCCATTCACCAACATGAGCTTGATGTCTTCGTCTTGTGTAGCTCCTTGATGATTTTTCCTTCCTTTCCGAATCCTTGCTTCTCCGTGAGTATCTTCGTTCATAACGATCATCTCTACTCCTTCTCTCTCTTGGTGGTGATTCTTTGCTTCTTCTTCTTGGAGAATCTTCTCTTCTCTTGTAGGGAGCCGTACACTCATTGGAATAGTGTCCGGGTCTTCCACAACTGTAGAAGTTTCGCTCTCGACTAGAAGATCTTTTGTCATTGTAGGACCTTGACTTGGAGCTTCTATCTTTGCTTCTACTCTTGTAGAACTTGTTGAAGTTCTTCACCATTAAGCTCAATTCTTCATTGAAGTCTTGTTTCTCACTTGATGATGTAGGGGCTTCACATGAGGCTTTATAGGCACCACTTGATTTGTTGTGAAGTTCCTCTTTATCCTTAAGTGACATCTCATGAGCAACAATTCTTCCAATCACCTCCGTTGGCTTAAGATCTTTGTAATTGGGCATCATTTGGATCAATGTGCACACGGTATCATATTTTCCATCCAAGGCTCTTAGGATCTTCTTGATGATGAATCTATCGGTCATCTCTTCACTTCCTAAGCCGGTAATCTCATTTGTGATGAGAGCAAGCCTAGAGTACATTTCAGCGACACCTTCACCATCCTTCATTTTGAACTTGTCAAGTTGGCTTTGAAGCACATCCAACTTGGATTCCTTGATGGAGTCGGTACCTTCGTGCATATCAATCAAAGTGTCCCAAATTTCCTTTGCATTCTCAAGACGGCTGATTTTGTTGAATTCTTCAGGGCACAATCCGTTGAAGAGAATATCACAAGCTTGAGCATTGTATTGCAACATCTTCAACTCATCCGCGGTAGCTTCACGGTTTGGTTCTCTCCCATCAAAGAAGTCACCTTGCAAACCAACACACACAATAGCCCAAACGGCGGGGTTATGTCCAAGAATATGCATTTTCATTTTATGCTTCCAACTAGCAAAATTAGTACCATCAAAGTAAGGACCTCTACGGTGATAATTTTCCTTGCTAGACACCATACTCTCCTAGGTTGTGAAACCAAGGCTATGACCACCAAAAGCTATGGAGATCAAGCAAATGGAAACCAAAGCTCTAATACCACTTGTAGGATCGAAAGTATGTCTAGAGGGGGTGATTAGACTACTTGAACAAATAAAAACTTAACCTTTTCCCAATTTTAGTTCTTGGCAGATTTTAGCTATTATAGGACAAGTCAAGCAATCATCACACAATTCAAGCAAGCATGCAAAGAGTATATTGGCAGCGGAAAGTAAAGCATGCAACTTGCAAGAATGTAAAGGGAAGGGTTTGGAGACTTCAAACGCAATTGTAGACACGGATGTTTTTCCCGTGGTTCGGATAGGTGGTGCTATCCTACATCCACGTTGATGGAGACTTCAACCCACAAAGGGTAACGGTTGCGCGAGTCCACGAAGGGCTCCACCCACACAGGGTAACGGTTGCGCGAGTCCACGAAGGGCTCCACCCACAAAGGGTCCACGAAGAAGTAACCACCCACAAAGGGTCCATGAAGAAGCAACCTTGTCTATCCCACCATGGCCATCGCCCACACAGGACTTGCCTCACTAGCGGTAGATCTTCACGAAGTAGGCAATCTCCTTGCCCTTACAAACTCCTTGGTTCAACTCCACAATCTTGTCGGAGGCTCCCAAGTGACACCTAGCCAATCTAGGAGACACCACTCTCCAAGAAGTAACAAATGGTGTGTAGGTAATGAACTCCTTGCTCTTGTGCTTCAAATGATAGTCTCCCCAACACTCAACTCTCTCTCATAGGATTTGGATTTCGTGGAAAGAAGATTTGAGTGGAAAGCAACTTGGGAAGGCTAGAGATCAAGATTCATACGGTAGGAATGGAATGTCTTGATCTCAACACATGAGTAGGTGGTTCTCTCTCAGAACATATGAGTTGGAATTGTGTATGTGTTCTGATGGTTCTCTCCACGAATGAAGAGGAGGTGGAGGGGTATATATAGCCTCCACACAAAATCCAACCGTTACACACAGTTTTCCAATCTCGGTGGGACCGAATCAACAAACTCGGTCGGACCGAAAATGTAAACCTAGTGACCGTTAGAGATTTTTGGTGGGACTGACATGCAACTCGGTCGGATCGATATGGTTAGGGTTTGGGCATAACATAATCTCGGTGAGACCGATTACACAAACTCGGTGAGACCGAATTTGGTAATTAGCTAACCAGAGAGTTGCTCAGGCAAACTCGGTGGGACCGATTTGCTCTTTCGGTGAGACAGAGTGGAACTCGGTGAGACCGAAAAGTTACAAAGGGGAAACACTGAGTTTACATTGCAATCTCGGTGGGACCGATTCGCTCTTTCGGTGAGACCAAAAAGTTACAAAAGGGAAACAGAGAGTTTGCAATCCCATCTCGGTGAGACCGAGATCCTTATCGGTAGAACCGAATTGCTAGGGTTTGGTAGTGGCTAATGACAAGTGAAACTCGGTGGCGCCGGATAGGAAGAATCGGTAGGACCGAGTTTGGCTTAGGGTTTAGGTCATATGTGGATATGGGAAAGTAGTTGAGGGTTTTGGAGCATATCACTAAGCACATGAAGCAAGAGGCTTATTAAGCAACACCTCATCCCTCCTTGATAGTATTGGCTTTTCCTAAAGACTCAATGTGATCTTGGATCACTAAAATATAAAATGAAGAGTCTTGAGCTTTTGAGCTTGAGCCAATCCTTTGTCCTTAGCATTTTGAGGGTTCCACTTTCACATCCATGCCATGCCAATCATTGAGCTTCCTGAAATAATCATCTTGGAATAGCATTAGCTCAATGAGCTATATGTTGTTATGAATTACCAAAACCACCTAGGGATAGTTGCACTTTCACAGGGGCTACATCAACAGACTCCATCTCATAGGTGATGCCACGGAGCCAGTCATCAGCATCCAGAGGCTGAGTTGAGGTGCGGTACACAGTTGGTTTGAGGCGCATGAAATCCTGCAGAGTCACTTGGGTTGGCTGCTGGTTCATATTGGGGCGAGGAAACTGAGCCATCATATTCTCCATGAACTGGTGATTCATCTTGAGCTATTGGATCATACCAGCCATGTACTTAGGCGGAGGTGGGGCATAGCCACCACGACCACGACCACCTGGTCTAACCATCCTGCTAAAATATAACAGGGATAGTTCAGCATTGAGAAAGTTGCAAAGACAAACATCATTCACGATGAAGCATGCCTAATGAAAAGGAGCACGATAGATACTACATAGTAGTCGGCATATCTTACAAAAGGGATCATGCATAGAGTTCACCACACAGAGTTCAGTACATAGGCTAAAGACATCATAGGTGGCACACAGGCTCGCAGCGAATGCATCTAATACTAATAAGCAAGCCTACATCAACCCCAGGAGGAACTATGAAGGTAGGTGTAGCCTGACAGCTGGTAGTGATGCGACGGGAAGTCCTCCACGTCAGTAGCCTGGGGTCCACAGATACTCTGGTGCAGAACCCGACGCTCAGGTGGCAGAAGAGGACCAAGTGCGGGAGAGTAGCCTCCCACATCTGGCCAGTCGACACCCTGGGGCATCACCATCCTGGCTGGGTAGATCATAGGACGCGACAGATCACCAGATCGGACAAGGGGGTGCAACAGCGTCAGAGCACGGTAAAGATGTTGACGGGTGGTGTAAAACTCGTAGCGAAGAGCTCGGTTTGCTATATCGAGCCCATCAACATGCAGAACCAGGTTCTGATGGTAGAAGGGCTCTTGGGTGCAGTGGAGTAGGCAGCAGTGTAGTATCCCTCCGCACCAACATCGAATGTGATAGGAATGTGCCTGAAAGGGGAGGTGTCCAACTCCCGATACTCTCCACGAAGATGTGTCAGAGCAACATAAGTAGCATCGTGGACTGCCATGTCGATAGTCACTCCAACACCATGAGCAGTGTGTAGCACGGTAGTGGAGTCATACTCTTGAGAGTAGAGGTGGACGATGGCACGGTACTGCTCCTGGTTAAAGTCCTGGTACTCCTCATAGACGGTGTACTTAGGGTGCCAGCGATAACCCAGATAGGTTATCATCTCAACCAACACAGCAGGTGATCCTGAGGCACCAATGGTCGTCGTGTGCCGCATGACCTGTCTCGTGGGTTCCATCTGAAAACAAAGATGTTTCAAAGGAGTCAATTGACAGTGTGGGTATAGTTCAAAATACTACTCTAAGGAATAACTAGGGCTTGTCCAACTTTGGGGTGAATGTGGTCATGGGATCCTAATGTTAGAGTTAGTAAATTCATTTAACCCGAGTAGAAGAGAGTTCAGAGCCCCAGAGTAAAGATCGAGGAATAAAATATCCTAATACCACCCAATGGCGACGTGGGCCCGTAAGACACACAGCCATCTTAGTAAAAGTTTTGCAATGTCTAGACTCGGCTTCGGCCAAGGAGTGTGGAAGGGGGATTCCTACAGGCAGTCGGCTCTGATACCAACTTTGCGAGGGCGGCCGGTGAGCACAGCAGGAGCAGGAGATGGCCACGGCGCGGGACAGCGGGCGAGTGCGGGTGCGTGCGCACGGGGACAGGGGAGAGGAGAAGTCGGGGACCTCACCGGGGTTCATAGGGACGGGGCAACGTGGCTTGGGGAGGAGGACGGAGATGACGGGTCGACGGGGAGGCAGTCCAGCGAGATCCAGGCGGGACGAGGCGGCGATGGCGTAGGTTCGCGGGGAGGACGGCGTCGAGCGAGCGAGATGGCGATGGGGATCAGGGCAGTTGCCCGATCCATATGGGGGGAGTGGGAGTCGTGGGTTAGGGTTTTGCGGGGGGAGGGGTGGACCGAGGGATATGGAGGAGTGGAGTGGGCCTCCTGGTTGGCCTAGAGGCCAGCTGGGCCGAGGCCCAACGGGGGAGGGGGTTTCTCTTTTATTCTTGTTTGCTTTCCTTTTTTCACTTTTTCTTTTTATTTATTTTCTTTTCTGTTTTAAACCATTTTAAAATATTTAGGCATTTTCTAAAACCAGAAGCGTGGAGACAAGACTCGAAGCCATGGAGCAGCAAGTTTTCAAGTGCCAAGGGATGGTGGAACATGGACTCAACGCTAATCACATGATGATCGCAGAGTTCACCAACAATCACAAGCTGGATGCCAAGAACATCGGAGAGGCCATCTTCAAGCTTCATAAGAAAATCGAGCACCTCCAGGCCCAGATCTATGACCTGCAAAACCAAAATAGTGAGTATGAATATAGATTCAAGAGGATGAGTTTGGCTGCAGATTTGAGGATCCCGGAGACTCGTTCATCCTTCTATGATGGTGAGCCTATGCCCTGGAAGATGGACGACAAGCCTACATCATCAACAACGCCATCATCACCACCTCCGAAGTAAGAGACCTAAATACATGGGTATGGGCACTCCCCTTGGCAACTGCCAAGCTTGGGGGAGGTGCCCCGGTATCGTATCACCATCACACTTTTACCTTTATCATTTTTATTATTCCAATCATTTTGGTTATATCTTGATCTAGTAGAATAGAGTTTTAGTATGATCCAGCCTTGAGCTTTGCTTTATGTTCCCTCTATGTAATTGAGTCCTTGAGTTATATATAATAAAGAGCAGTTTTGAGTTGAGGGCTTTGCTTTCTTGCTATGGTCTTGAGGAAATTAAATAAAAGAAAGAATAAAAGAAATAAAAAGATCATATATTGATCTTATGGGGAGTAATGACTTCACATATAAAGAGCATGATGAATAAAATTTGTTGAGAGTTGACAAACATAGTTTTGGTCATTGTTGCAAATAATAGGAAGTAATAAAGAAAGAGAGGCTTCACATACAAATATATTATCTTGGACATCTTTTATAATTGTGAGAACTCATTAAAATATGACATGCTAAAAAGTTGATGTTGGACAAGGAAGACAACATAATGGGTTATGTTTTCTTATATCCGAATAGAACTTATATTGTCATGGATCCTCCAACATGTTGAGTTTTCCTTTCCCTCTCATGCTAGCCAAATTCTTTGCACCAAGTAGAGATACTACTTGTGCTTCCAAACATCCCTTAAACCAGTCTTGCCATGAGAGTCCACCGTACCTACCTATGGATTGAGTAAGATCCTTCAAGTAAGTTTTCATCGGTGCAAGCAATAAAAAAATGCTCTCTAAATATGTATGGTTTATTAGCGTGAAGAAAATAAGCTTTATATGAACTTGTGATATGGAAGAAATAAAAGCGACAGACTGCATAATAAAGGTCTTTATCACAAGCGGAAATATAAAGTGACATTCTTTTGCATTAAGATTTTGTGCATCCAACCATAAAAGTGCATGACAACCTCTGCTTCCATTTGCGAAGCGCCTATCTTTTACTTTTATCTCCTACCCTTATATAAGAGTCATGGTGATCTTCACCTTTCCTTTTTACACTTTTTCCTTTGGCAATCACTATATGTTGGAGAGATCCAAATATATATATCCACTCGGATTTAGGTTATCATAAAGTATTATTGTTGACATTACCCTTGAGGTAAAAAGTTGGGAGGCGAAACTATAAGCCCCTATCTTTCTCTGTGTCCGATTGAAGCTTTGAACCCATAAGTATCGCATGAGTGTTCACAATTGTGAAAGACTAAATGTTAATTGAGTATGTGGACTTGCTGAAAAGCTCTTATATTGACTCTTTCCGATGTTATGATAAATTGCAATTGCTTCAATGACCGAGATCATAGTTTGTTACTTTTCAAAAAAGTTTCTGATTCATACTTTACTTTGTGAATGAATTGTTACTTTAGCATAAGAAATTATATGGTATTATATGTTGTTATTCTAAAGATGATCATGATGCCCTCATGTTCGTATTTTATTTTATCGACACCTCTATCTCTAAACATGTGGACATATTTTTCAATTTCGGCTTTCGCTTGAGGACAAGCAGGTCTAAGCTTGGGCGAGTTGATACGTCCATTTGCATCATGCTTTTATATTGATATTTATTGCATTGTGGGCTGTTATTTCACATTATATCACAATACTTATGTCTTTTCTCTCTTATTTTATAAGGTTTACATGAAGAGGGAGAATGCCGGCAGCTGGAATTCTGGAGTGGAAAGGAGCAAATATTAGAGACATATTTTGCACAACTCCAAAAGTCCTGAAACTTCACGGAGAATACTTTTGGAATATATAAAAAATATTGGGCGAAGAAAGCACCAGAGGGGGCCACCTGCCAGTCACAAGGGTGGAGGGCGCGCCCCCCGTCCTTGTGGACCCCCTGACAGGCCCCCGACGCCCATCTTCTGCTATATGGTGTGTTTTGACCTGGAAAAAATCTGAAGGAAGATTTCGGGATGAAGCGTCGCCGTCTCGAGGCGGAACTTGGGCAGAACCAATCTAGGGCTCCAGCAGAGCTGTTATGCCGAGGAAACTTCCCTCCGGGAGGGGGAAATCGAAGCCATCGTCATCACCAACGAGCCTCTCATCAAGACGGGGAAATCTCCATCATCATCTTCACCAACACCATCTCCTCTCAAACCCTAGTTCATCTCTTGTATACGATCTCTGTCTCAAAACCTCAGATTGGTACCTATGGGTTGCTAGTAGTGTTGATTACTCCTTGTAGTTGATGCTAGTTGGTTTATCCGGTGGAAGATTATATTTTCATATCCTTAATGATAATTAATACTCCTCTGATCTTGATCATGAATATGCTTTGTGAGTAGCTACATTTGTTCCTGAGGACATGGGAGAAGTCTTGTTATAAGTAATCATGTGAATTTGGTATTCATCTGATATTTTGATGAGATGTATGTTGTCTCTCCTCTAGTAGTGTTACGTCAACATCGACTACATGAAATTTCACCATAATTTGGGCCTGCAGGAAGGCATTTGGAATTAATAAGTAGATGATGGGTTGCTAGAGTGACAGAAGCTTAAACCCTAGTTTATGCGTTGCTTCGTATGGGGCTGATTTGGATCCATATGTTTCATGCTATGGTTAGGTTTACCTTAATTCTTCTTTGGTAGTTGCGGATGCTTGTGAGAGGGGTTAATCATAAGTGGGAGGCTTGTCCAAGAAAGGTCAGCATCCAAGCACCGGTCCACCCACATATCAAATTATCAAAGTAACGAACGTGAATCATATGAGCATGATGAAATACAACAATTCCCATGTGTCCTTGGGAGCGCTTTTCTTTATATAAGAGTTCGTCCAGGCTTGTCCTTTGCTATAAAAAGGATTGGGCCACCTTGCTGCAGCTTAGTTACTTTCGTTACTTATTACCCGTTATGAATTATCTTATCACACAACTATATGTTATCGATAATTTCAGTGCTTGCAGAGAATACCTTGCCGCACCGCTTGTCATTTCCTTCTGCTCATCGTTGGGTTTGACACTCATAATTATCGAAAGGACTACGATAGATCCCCTATACTTATGGGTCATCAGCTTCCCGGTGAGCCTGTGCATTGGAGGACAGCTTGCACGCCTCTCGGTCAGCCTGCGCACCGGACTGCGCTCGCACGCCTCCCGTTCAGTCAAGCAGCTGTCCGCACGGCACCTCCTATAGCCATTAAAACCAAGACACATGGCGTCACATGAATGGTTAACAGAACGCACACGATTTGAATTATACAAACGTTTGAGATATTAAAGTGGCAGCTACTTTTTCAAAATGCCTTTGTTGGATGTTATTCGAGTGCGCCTTCTCTCAAAATGGACACGAAAAATACCACAGCATGTCGGGTGCCATTCCATGATAGCATGCCAAGTTTCATGAATTTCAGACGAGTTTTGGATTTACGAGAATTTAAAAACAAAGTATCTCAACGTTTTGCCGGCAATCAATAGTGCCCTGGTGTTTGAAATTTGTTCCCATTTCTTGCATGGGACCTAAGCATGCACCCAAGGACACACATTTCATATGTCAACCCATTTTTCTGCACTAGAGCATGTGCATGTAGTTCAAATTTGAATTATGCACATAAAATGCCTAGAAAACCCAGTTAATGTATAAAAATGTCCAAGCGAACCCCAAAAATCCCAAAAATTGACACAACACTCCTGTCGTTCTATGTTGACACTAGAAAAATTTGAAATCAAGAAGAGACAACGGATATCATTTCGTCCCCAAGGGTGGCACGTTCCCTCCAGAAACCACCAGGCTTGTTGTGAGAAGCTCTGGTTTGCGAGAACCTTATACCCAAACCTGCCCCAAATGGGACAATTTTTTTACCACAGCATGTTGATGCCACTCCATGATAGCATGTCAAGTTTCATCAACTTCAGACGAGTTTTCGATTTACTAGAATTTAAAAACCATGTATCTCAATGTTTGCGACCGAGCGATGATGTCAAGGTGTTTGACATTCATTCCCATTTCTTGCATGGGGCGTAAGCATGCAGCCAATGACACAATTTTGTTTTTTCAAACAATTTACATGCACTTGAGCATGTTCCTGTAGTTCAAATTTGAATTATGCACATAAATGCATAGAAAACTCAGTTAATGTATAAAAATATACAAACGAACCCCGAAAAATTCCTAAAATTAACACAACACTCATGTTGACACTAGAAAAAAATTCAAATCAAGAAGAAGCAATGGATATCGTTTCGTCCAGAAAGGTGAAACGTTCCCTACCGTAACCATGATGCTTATTGTGAGAAGCTCTGGTTTGTGAGAAGCTTATATACCCCAACCTGCCCCAAATGGGACAATATTTTTACCACTGCATGTTGATGCCGTTCCATGCTAGCATGTCAAGTTTCATAAATTTCAGACGTGTTTTTGATTTACTAGAATTTAAAAACCATGTATCTCAATGTTAGTGGGTGAACGACGGTGGCAAAGGTGTTTGACATTCATTCTAATTTCTTGCATGTGACCTAAGGTTGCAACCAAGGACACACATTTGATTTTTCAACCTGTTTATATGCACTGGAGCATGTGCATGTAGTTCAAATTTGAATTATGCACATGAATGCATAGAAAACTCAGTTAATGTATAAAAATGTCCAAGCGAATCCCGAAAAATACGAAAAATTGACACAACACTCATGTTGTTCTATGTTGACACAAGAAATATTTTGAGAATAAGAAGAGGCAAAAGATATCGTTTCGTCCCCAAGATGACACGTTCCCTACCGAAACCATCAGCCTTGTTGTGAGAGAAGCCCTGGTTTGCGAGAAGCTTATACCCAAACCTGCCCCAAATGGAACAATATTTTTACGGCATGTCGATGCCGTTCGATGATATCATGTCAATTTTCATGAATTTCAGACGAGTTTTCGGTTTACTAGAATTTTAAAACCATGTATCTCAATGTTAGCGGCCGAGCGACAGTGTCAAGGTGTTTGACATTCATTCTCATTTCTTGCACGTGACCTAAGCTTGCAACCAAGGACAAACATTTGATTTTGCAACCCGTTTTCATGGGATGGAGCATGTGCATGTAGTTCAATTTTCGATTATGCACATAAATGCCTAGAAAACTCAGTTAACGTATCAAAATGTCCAAACGATCCCAAAAAAATCCAAAATTTAACACGAGACTCCTGTTGTTCTATGTTGACACCGAGAAAAAAATTGAAAGGAATAAGAGGAGACGAATATCATTTTGTCCACAAAGGTGACACGTTTCCCTAACTGAACCATGGGGTTTCTTGTGAGAAGTTCTGGTTTGTGAGAAGCTTATACCATAACCTACCCCAAATGGGACAATATTTTTTACCCCAGCATGTTGATGCAATTCCATGATAGCATGCCAAGGTTCATGAATTTCAGACGGGTTTTGGATTTACTAGAATTACAAAAGCAAGTACATCAATGTTCGCCGGAGAGCGACGGTGCTGTGGTGTTCGAAATTCATCCCCATTTCTTGCATTGGACATAACACTACTAGGAAAAGGCCTACTAATGGTGCACCGGTTTTGCCTACTAATGGCGCACTACCAGTGCGCCATTAGTATCACGCCACTAGAATTTTTTACTAATGGCGCACCATTGGTGCGCCATTAGTATCTGGTATGCTAATGGCGCACCAGGAAGTGCGCCATTAGTATGTAACACCATGCGCCATTAGTATGCCTCCCGGGGGGCCATATGTAACCATCTGCTTTTTCATACTAATGGCCCACTCTGTCTTGATGCACCATTAGTATCCTTTGGCATACTAATGGCGCACCTTGTGGTGATGCGCCATTAGTATGAATATTTGGTTTTTTTTACTTTTCTGATTTTTGCACAGGTTACAAAATATATTATTTGACAGAATATAGACAGTAGCACACAGCAACAGCAGATTCATCGAATACAATAGAAGACTAGTCTCCGAATACAATTCATCATATTAGTCTCCGAATTCAAAAGACCGAACAAAGATAAAACATTACAAGTCTCGTGACCGTGAGTATCGAGTTTGTCTTCACATTACAAGTCGATATCAATCATCTAAACTACCATCACATAGAAGAGAGCTGCGGTCATCACGCTGAGCATCATCGCGATCAAACTGGTCTTCATCTGGTTCCTCCGACGCTCCCTCCTCTCTCCCGCTAGATAGCGGGCGTATCTAGATTCGGCCTCCGCCCTAGTGGTGTACCCTTTGTAACTGTTACCGCTGAAATGGTGAACCTGTCTCCGACACTCCTCCCAGTCGTCGTAGACTCCAGGAACCTTACCCTTGTACACGACATATGACGGCATCTCTATGCACAAGCCAAACAACAGACAATACATACATAAGCAATATATAAGTATGCAACAAAAGGATCGGAAGAGAAAAGCAAGACATTAATAGCAGGATTCATGGTCCTACTAATAAATAGCATCGATTACATCTAAGTTGAACGACTGTCCAAACCAAAGAGACATACAATTCATTAAAGTTTAATTACAACATGAGCCAATCAATGTTTCAGAACTACACATCACTACTTTCGATGCGACTCATGGACAGGAGCGTGGATGAAGCCGCCGTCTGTCATGATGGTCATGAAATCGTGGGCGTTGTCAGCCTGCATTTGTAGCATTCCGTCTATCTCAATGTTGGATGGTTGATATCTGAGGAAGAACTGCCCTGAGGTATGAAGGACATCTTGATGGATGATGTCCACAAACTCCGACTGGATGCGAAAGAATTCTTATCTGATGTCCGCGTCCTGGATTGCCGACAAGCTCGCGGCCCAATCTTTGAGATTATTTGGTAGCAGAAGGTGATGATGGTCCCTTACGATCGCCCGCATGTGATGGAGGGCGTAGTAGGCATCCTTTTGACCGCCAGGCGGCTGCTTGACGCAGCAGAACATCGTATTGTGGGCGAACACGTGCTTGCTGTACTTACCAACTGCCCTGATGAAGGTGCCTCTAGATTTGGCGTAGCCAGGGAGAACATCATCAAGAACTTTCTTGATATTTGTGTAGTCTATCTTGGAGTTACGGTTCGGGTCGAAATACGTGGCCATGGAATATTTCGGGCTTAAGAGGATGAGTGTGCAATGTGTGTCACTGCACAGAACACGGAATGTTAGAAAAAAAAGAACGATTGAAATCTAAGACATCATATGTTACGGGGCGGTTAAGGGATGACTTACTCGGGAAAGTAAGGAACAAGGAAGTTATCCTTATTTGGGTTTGCCAGAATGACGTCTTCGAGGTGTGAACCCGTGACTTGGCGGTCCCCAGCGCTGCTCAAGAGCTTGTCACGCATGTAGAAGGGGTCGACGATCACGATGTCCGGGGTCTTGTCTCTAATGATCCGCATCTCCATACTCAGCGAAAATAGCCGAACGAAGGTGTAGTGCAGCGGATGAAGGTTGAACATAGCAAAGATGTCATCAAACCGCAGGACGATCGTACCCCCGATGGCGCCATCCACAAAGCCCTTGCCCTCTCGCACCTTGGCCATGAAAACCGGGTATGCCACATCATTCTCTCTGAGACGCCGCTTCTCCAAAGAAAGAACACTGTCGTGCAGACTCCGCATAGCACCGGTTGCAGCATTGAGCATATTTGTCGGTAGCATCGCCCTACCCGCCACATGCACCCTCCTCGAGTTATCCTTAGGTGAAGGTGGCCCGTCCTGAGCACGGATCGTACTCGGTGCCGGCTGGCTCGCACCAGAGGCCTTTTTAGTAGGCCGTTTTCGGCCCTTCTTCTTGATCTGCTGTAATGGGACCGAGTTCTGCTCACAGACCGCCTTCTTGAGCATGTTGGGGCTGATAATATTTGGCACCTCCGCTATCTGAGGCTCGGTGAAGGCGGCCGCTGGAGGCATCTCCTGAGAACTGAACGCCAGACGACGCCTGTTGCAATTGGGTTTCTCCGCCATACCAGCTAGATCGCGGTCGTCTTGTTTGAGTTCTTGAGAAGGAGGCCCGCAGAACTCGTCACCGTACCCATGTTCAGCAAAGTACTTATCGACGTTGGTAAATGTACCATCATCGTTGTCGTCGTCGTCCGGATCCTGTGCCATATGCATGTCTGGATCCTGTGCCATAGGGATGTCCAGCATGTCCGGAAGCGTTGCGGCGTTCTTGCCATGGCTTGGCGCCGGCACGACTGGCGGTCTTGTCTGTGGGGTGGTGTCCCCCGCCCCCAAACGAATCTGGCTCTTCGGCCAAAGCAGGGGCCAGCTTACGCAGGCGCTGAGGGTCATCTCATCTTCTTCGTCGGCCCCAGTGGGTCGAATCGGAGGTAACAGCTCGTCGCAACCTGGCAGCACCCGAACCACTTCAACCCTATACATTGTGGGTGGCATCGGATTAGCGTTGAACACGGGGTTGCCCGGTTGAACGATTCTGCCCTTGGCGACATCGACCAACTCGCTGCCCACGAAGTGCAGGAGAGTGCAAGGAACGTTGGCGGCGCCCTGCGAAAACATGTAGGGCGTCAGGGATGCCCAGTCAAAGGCAAGGAGATGAAGTCCTCGGCCGAGAGGCTTAGTTACCATGATGCCGTCGAGCTCGGCTAATGTCGAGGCACCGCCAACGGCAGGCATGCAACTGACGGAGGGGCCACTTGCTGGCGAGGTGCCGGCCGGTGTACACCTGGGTGCATTAAGCTCTAATGCCGGCGTCAGAGACACCAATACTACCGCCGTCGGAGACACCAATGGCGCCGCCTGCGCGTTGTGTGAGTTGCTGGCCGTGAAGCTGGGAATCGGGGGCGGCCCCTGTTGGCCACCCGCAATCCACGTCGTTATCCCATGAATCAAGGTAGGCATAATGCCGGCAAGCGCCGATCCCAGTTGTTGTTGCACTTGCTCTTGGACCATCTCCGGAATCCGCGCCACTTGCGCCTTGAGTGCTTCAACCTCGCGCGACTGGCTTTCCGAGCTGGTCTTTTTCTCCTTTCGCCCACCAGCGCCATAGTATGACGACCATTTTGTGGACAAGCCTTTGCCGGCCACACGACCAGCTGACGTCAGCTTATTGAGCTTACCCCTGTTTTTCATTACGTTCAATGCCCTATTCAAAGGGGTATCGAAAGGGGAGCTCTGAGACGACCCCGCGCTACTGCTTTCTTTGTCCTGCGGAAGGAACGTGAACCATTTAGAAATATTGGGGATTAATTAGAATGCAACCATATGGAGCTAATTACGCGGTGGTGTATTCCTTACCAGAACAAGCTCAAGCTCCATGGTCTTCGGATCCGTGGTAAGCTCCTTTGTTACCGGGTCCTCCTTGTACCGGGCCCTGAGAAAGTTCCTGGTCTGCTTGTCACTGTATTTCTCGAAGCGGGGCGGTAGGCCTTGCTCGGCACGCTCCGCGTCCTCCTTGTCCCATACAGGCTCCGCCACTCTGTAACCGCCGGGACCGAGTTGGTAGACCCCTATGTTCAACTGCCGCATTTCTTTCCCCCACTGACTTGATTCGGAGGTTGCGGGGCTCTCGCACTTGATCTTGAACTCCTTGTAGTCATCTTCGCTCATCAAAGGATATTTCACCTTGATCTTCTCATAACTATCACCTTTGTCAATCATTGCCTTCACCGTGCTTTTCCAAGTAGACAGGGCCATGGTCATCGTCATGAGGGCGGCACCGTTCACTTTATTACCCGAGAGGCATGTGTTTGCGAACTCAGCGGGGAACTTGTATCGTTCGTGCAGCTTTGTGAAGAGGAGGCTGCGCAAATTCCCTCGGTCCTTATGCCTTAGGTTCTCGGTGTTGATCGAGGCGGTGCTCCAGAGAATGCACCCGAGCTGAATCGAGTACCCCTTGACTACGTGTTTGGGCGCCGTCGGATGCCCGTCGGAGTTCACTTCAGTAAATTCCTCCCTGACGGTGCCGAGCATGTTCGGGCACCGGTCCTTCCGTTGCCTCTTCGGTTGGCTGCCATCTGTGCGTGCGCCGCCATCATCAGTGGTGTCATCCCCGACGCCACTAGGGGTTGTGTAGTCCGGATCGGTGTCTTCCGCGGCGTCCTCATAGCGGTGAGGTTCTTCCTCCAACTCCTGGGACAGCTCCCAGAATTGCTTGCTGCCCGAACCGCCGGCCTCATCGTTGTGGGCCATGTTTCGCTCTAAATAGGAAAAAGTTTGGTCAAAAAGTTGGTTATTGTCAAGGAACAAGATCATGGTCTCATCATTCAGGGTTTGTCGACACCGAGGCATCCTAAAAGCTAAGCTTTTATCATTTAGGGTTTGTCGACGCCGAGGCACCCTAAAAGCCTAAGCGTACATCATTTAGGTTCTCACCGACACCGAGGCACCCTAAAAGCCAAGGTTTCATCATTTAGGGTTTGTCGATGCCGAGGCACCCTAAATGCTAAGTTTTCATCATTTAGGGTTTATCGATGCTGAGGCACCCTAGGTTGGGCCTAATCACTTGGCACTAATCAGTTGGCTCTATTGCCACCTATGTTGGGTTTATCATCTAGGGTTTATCGATGCTGAGGAGAATTTCTAAGTTGGGCCTAATCACTTGGCTCTATTGCCACCTATGGTTTAATGCAGCAAGAATAAAGGGGCAGTTGATCCTACTTAATTAAGTACTAAGATACCCCGGCCCATGCATTAGTAGCAAGTACCTCATATGTCCGATTTTTAGCAAAGTCATGCTAAAATTCACGGAAAATTTCAGCATGACCTTTGCTGAAAATAGGACATATGGAGTACCCGAATTTGCCGGAACGGAAGTTAATCGACATTCCGGCAAACTCAAGGGCCTCTCGGGGTACCTGCAAAATCATCATGACACGAAGGGCCTCTCAAGGGCCTCAAGCAGCAGCGGTGTCTCCCAGGACCCCATTTTTTTGCTAAATTTCTTTGAGCAACAATCAGAGCAGAAAATTCAGCATATTTCTATACAATTTTTTTGGTATATATCAGGTTTTGGCTGCATTTGCAAATGCATTCCATGTACTGCAACCCTCGAGAATTCCTAGCATGAGGTTTGTCCATCACTTTTGGGTCACTTATTAATCTACTCATCCTATGTCAATATCCACATGCTATGTCATCTGATGTTCCTGAATCATTGTAGTTTAGGCACCATACAAGATTGTTAGTTCAATGTGCTTTATATCCTAGTTATACTACTGCAGGAAAGGAGGATCATCATACACATATATATGTATAGCAATTGACAGGAGCTTCATCATTTTTAGTAACAACAATACATATATAGCAATTGGAAGCAAACAGATGTACACATAAGATAGAAATGTAGTGCTGAAAGTTTAATGCTTACAAAAGACTTGCTGAAATAGTGAAAAATATGGAGTCACCAAGCTGGCTAAGAAACTCCCAAAGTCCACTAGCAAATCCAAGATCTAATCTTGTTACACACATCATAACAATTTAAGATAATTAGGATAAGGATAGTAGGAATGAAAAAGAAAGAGCTCAAAAAACAATCACAACAGAAAAATAATAAAAACCTAGTCCTAGAAGAAAAGAAATCCTAAAAGAAAAGAAATCCTAAAATCTGGATCAAGTCCTAGCAGTGGTAGTCCAACTAGATGGCCACCACTACTACTCCTATCTCTGTTTAGCATCATCCACACGATAGTCCTAACTCTGTGAATTTCAAAAATAAAATAGAAGTCATGTATATAGTTCAAAGTTTGAAACATAAGGCAAGATAGTCCCAATCTTTGAGACTTCTCTTATGGTATATATATACTGATTAATTACTGAATTTGAGCATGCTGTATCACCCGCGGACTATTACGCAGTCGCGATGACGGAGCTGGGAGTGCATGGCAAGCAAAGAGGAGAAGGTGATGTGAGATAAATAATAATCATGAGCAAATTGCAGGGCATATGAGTTGGCCATTGGAATTTTGTTTGACACAGCTGAACAGCAAAGAAGGTGCCGTAGAAGCAGTTGCTACTGCTAGCTCCACTACATACATACTAGCCACTCTAAAACTACATCAAAATCAATGGGAGATGTATTCATAAGCAAGTTAAGCCCTGGAAGGGCGCAAATGTACAGACAACAAGGCATAACACATCAAAATCTTCATAAACAAGTCATATATCATAGGAGATCTATTAAGCCCTGGAACGGCGGAGATAGGGGCATGGAGAAACGCACCTTAGTGGAGAAGAACCGGGAGGGCCAAGGGGAGCGGGACGCAGAGATCTTAGGAGCAGATACCTCCACAGACGGTGAGGCCGCGGTGGCCGGAGGTGGAAGAAGGCGCAGACGCCGTAGACGGTGGAGGCGTCGGTGTCGTAGAGGCGCCGGAGACCTTGCCCTGCGAGACAGAGAAGGGGCCATCAGCTGCGCAGGAGGAGGGGCAAGGGGAGGAGGAGGGTCGGGGGGCGTACGGTGTTGCGTCGCTGCTCGGCACCGACAGCGAGGAGGAGTCCGGCGAGGGTCGGGGCGGCGGGGGTGGGGGCGCGGGGGCAGCGGGGGTGGGGGCGCGAGGCGGCGGGGATGTGGAGTCCGGCGAGGGTCGGGGCGGCAGGGTGGGGGCGCGGGGGCAGCGGGGGTGGGGGCGCGGGGGCGCGGGGACGACGGGGATGTGGAGTCCGGCGAGGGTCGGGGCGGCGGGGGTGGGGGCGCGGGGGCGCGTGGGCGGCGGGGGTGGAGTCCGGTGAGGGTCGGGGCGGCAGCGTCGTGGGTCGGGGCAGTGCGCGGGTGGATCTGGTGGCGAGGGAGAGAGGGTCAAAGGGGATCTGGCAAGGGAGAGGGAGGATAGCTAGGGGGAAGCTTACTAATGGCGCACCACACCTCGGTGCACCATTAGAAATCTTTTTTTAGATAGCAATGGCGCACCCCGCAGCAGTGCACCATTAGAATGTTTTTTTATTACAGTTCGAGCACATGTTATATTGCACCTAACCCAATCCACATCAGAACCTGCCCACTAGCTTGACTGGTCAGCACGCAGCACACACACCAGGAGGTCCTGGGTTCGATTCCCAGGCTCCGCAATATTTTTTTTGCATTTTAAATGCCGTTTGATATTTATTTGTGTTTAAATATGTTCAAACTTGTTTAAATCATAATAGTAATATTTTTTTATAAAAACAGTAATAATTTTTTAAAAAATATGTTCAAATTTGTTACTTGAAAATATCATCGGCGGTGGCGGTGGAGCAGGGGAGGGTGCGGGGGGTGCCCGTTGGCGGCGGTGGAGCGGGGGAGGGTGCGGGGGGTGCCCGTTGGTGGCGGTGGAGCGGGGGAGGGTGCGGGGGGCCGGGTGCTCGTCGGCGGCGGTGGAGGGGGATCGAGATCGAGTGTCCTCATGAATTCAAAAAGTGCTCGTGAAATTTAAAAATATTCATGATATCAAAAAGTGCCCATGAAATACAATCGAGAAATGAAGACTACGATTTAAATACAATCGATCTTAGCTAGCTATCTGTTCACAATCTTTTTGCCCTTCTTTTTCGCAAATGGAGTTCTTCTGTGGAACGGACGTCCTTTAGGTAGGGTGGTCATGCTTCTTTTTGTGGTGTGTGCTGCTACTTCATCGTCGTCGTCATGTTCGATCTTCGGGTCGCCGTACTTGTCGAAGTCTTGCTCATTGGCTACTCCATCCATTCCGATGATCTTCCTTTTGCCTCTCCTCATGACAACATGACTGGGCTTTGACGGGTCAGTAATGAAGAAGCATTGGTCCACTTGGGAAGCCAGTACCCATGGCTCATTTTTCGCGGTGACGTTTGCGCCCGCGGTCTTGGATTTGGCTTCGGGTATAACCATGGTGGTGAAATACTGGTCTTCTTTTAGGACGCTCTTGGCCCATCTGACACGGAACATCGGGACCTTCTCTCCAGCGTAGCTCAGCTCCCAGATCTCCTCAATCCTTCTGTGGTATCTGTCCTTGTCGTCACCAGTGTAGGATTCAATCGTTACCCTGGAGTTCTGATAACCATCGCTCTTCATGTCCTTGTTCTCGGTGTAGAATGTGTAGCCGTTGATATCGTACGCCTCATAGGTCATCATGTTGTGCTCGGCACCCTGTGACAAGGCGAATATGAGTTGTTCTTCCACGGAAGAATCCTCATGTAAAGGGTACGACAGAAGCTTCTGCTTGAACCAACGCGTGAAACATGAGTTGTGCTCTTTGATTATATCTCCGTCTGTCCTCTGTTGGCCTCGGTCATTGTACGTCTTCTCAATAAAGGTTTTGTGCTCTACCACCCAAGGATCGACCACGTCTATGTGTTGTAGCGCGACTAGGTTTGCTCTTTCAAAGTCGGCGAGTCGACCCTCGAAGTCGACATGCATTTCACGGCGACCCTCACGATGACCCCATCCAGCGAGCCTGTCGAGGTGCCTGTTGACGGGCAGACCAACGGGGTTCTCGGTGCCTAGATAATTCGTGCAGTAGGAGATGCACTCTTCGGTCAGAAAGCCCCTGGCTACACTTCCCTATGGACGTGACATGTTGCGAACTTATCCTTTGATGACACCATTCATCCTTTCGAACGGCATCATGCTGTGCAGGAACGTCGGCCCGAGTTGGATGATATCCTCCACGATATGGACTAGCAGATGCACCATAACATCGAAGAATGCGGGCGGGAAGTACATCTCAAGCTCGCATAGTATCACCATGATCTCTTCTTGTAGCCTTCTGAGTTGCCTCACGCCAATCGACTTCTGAGAGATGACGTCGAAAAAGTTGCATAGGCCAAATAGCATTTCACGAACATGCGCGTCCATGATCCCACAGATTGCAACTGGAAGTATCTGCATCATCAGCACGTGACAGTCGTGAGACTTCATCCCGCTGAACTTCTGCTTCGCTGGGTCTAGGTATCTGCTTATCTTCCCCGCGTAACCGTAAGGAAGTTTTACTCCTACGAGGCAGGTGAAAAACTGCTCGATCTCCTCCTGACTTAGAGTGAAGCACGCGGGAGGGTAGTCACTTCCGGTCTTCTTGGCCTTTTTGCCTTTGCGACGAGTTTCTGTGTCCTGCTTCGCCTCATCATCATCATCATCATTAGCGTGAAGCTCCTGCCTGATGCCCATTGATTTCAAGTCTGCCCTTGCTTTTGGCCCATCTTTGGTCCTCTCTGGCATGTTGAGCAGGGTACCAAGCAGACTCTCGCACACGTTCTTCGTGATATGCATGGCATCAAGGCTGTGAGGCACACGGTGGATCTTCTAGTACAGCAAGTCCCAGAAAACAGACCTCATTTTCCATACCTTCAGCAGCGGCTCTGGCGCCTTTCGCTTCTTTCCCGGCTCTGGTTCCTTTTGCTTCTTTCCCATCAGTGGGCAATCTTTCCAATTTTTCAACAGCTCGTCTATTTCCTCGCCGCTCCTCGTACGCGGGCGTTTTCGGGGTTCAGTTTCACCATCGAACAGATCCTTGCGTTTCCTCCACGGGTCATCGTCGCGAAGCCACCTTCGATGTCCCATGAACACGGTTTTCGAAGACCCGGGATCTCTATCTAGCTGGCGATATGTTGTGTCATCCATGCACCTTACGCATCTAGAAAATCCATGGACTACCTGCCCCGCGAGATATCCGTAACCGAGATAGTCGTGCACCGTCGTGAGCAGTGCGGCTCTCATAGGGAAATATTCTTTCTCTACGGCGTCCCACGTATTGGCTGGCGTTTTCCACAACGTTTCTAGCTCCTCTTTCAGCAGCCCTAGATACAGATTGATGTCGTTCCCTGGTTGTTTCGGCCCTTCAATTAGCATATTCATGTGAATGTACTTCCTCTTCATGCACAACCAGGGGGGAAGGTTGTACATCCACACAAACACAGGCCAGGTGCTATGTGTGCTTCTTTGGCTGCCAAACGGATTGACTCCATCGGTGCTCGTGCCCAGCACGATGTTCCTTGGATCCTTCCCAAATTCTGGGTATTCGAAGTTCAATGCTTGCCACTGGCTCGCATCCTTAGGGTGACTCAGCATCTTGTCTTTTTTATTTATCTCCGGATCATTTCCGTCATCTTCCCGCTTCTTCTCCTCCCTATCCGCGTGCCAACACAGGAGCTTTGCTACCTTAGGGTCCGTGAAATACCGCTGCAGACGAGGAGTGATCGGAAAGTACCACACCGATTTTCGAGGAGCTTTCTTCCTCTTCTTGTATCGAGTGACGCCGCACACCGGACATATGGTAGACTCCGCGTGCTCGTCCCGATAAATGATGCAATTGTTCATGCACACATGGTATTTCACGTGCGGTAAATCCAGAGGACACACGATTTTCTTCGCCTCCTCGAAACTGGTTGGGCACTTGTTCCCCTTGGGAAGACGTTCGTGCCAGAATGACATGTTCTCGTCGAAGCATGCGTCGGTCATTTTGTGTTTTACCTTCATCTCCAGAGCCATGAGCGTTACTTTTAGGCGGGTATCCTCGGGCCTGCATCCTTCATACAATGGAGTAACCGCGTCTATCTCCAGTTGATCCAGCTTGGCTTTCTCTCGGGCGGCAGCTCTTGCGTTATCCGTCTGCTTGAGAAGCAGCTCTTGAATATGAGGGTCCTGCACCCAGCCTCCATCGTCGTCTGCTCCGGCATCTTCATCTTCATGATCATGCCCTTCGTCTTGATCTTCCTCATCATCATGTACGACATCTTCTACATGATGACTGTGTACAGCATCACCATCGTGATCATGTCCTGGAGATTCTTCGTCTTCTCGCCCGCCCTCGCCGCGGTGGTACTTATCTTGTTGCCCTTCCTCATTTCTTGCCCGGCCCCCATGGACGACTTCATAGTCATCTTCATCACCTTGCCACCGATAGCCATCCATGAAACCACGCAAGAGCAGGTGGTCCCGCACCTTCCCGGAATCCGGGTCCGCAATAAGGCTCTTCAGCTTGCATCTTCAACACGGACATCTTATCTCCGTCTCGTTCTTTTGAAGCATCTCGGCCTTCGTGGAGCTCAAAAACCTATTCACGATGTCTTCGGTCATCGTGTGGACCATGGTCGCCTGCGGGGTAGAGCAAAACGATATTTTAGAACCAAGAAAATTTTTGGCATGACCTTCCCTAAAAATAGGACCAAAAAGAATGCATAGTGCCAAAATTCTCGCCGAAATGGAAATGAATCAACATTCCAGCAAAATATTGTCAACTATCGCATTTCAAATACCGGTACCTGCAAACACAAACATATATGCAACACCACAAACACATGCAACACCACAAACATACATAGATCTAGCTAGGCCACAAAAAGTGCATGTGCACGTTGTTGGAGCGAGCTAGGGAGAAAAAAAGTAGATCTACATCATGAAGATAGCTTTCCCCTTACTTACCTATCAAAAAAGGTAATTTCACCACTTAATTTTGATGAATCTATGGTGGAAATGAGGTGAGGAGGAGGAGGCAGCCGAAAGCTTGGAGAAGGAGGTGGAGGGAATGAAGTGGGGAAAGTGAGTGTGTAGGTGTGGCTGTCCAAAATATCTTGTTGGGGTCCCAGGTTACTAATGGCGCACCACCTGCAAATGCGCCATTAGTAACCCTGGTTACTAATGGCGCACCTGCAGGTGGTGCGCCATTAGTAATTTTGCAGAAAAGTAAATATATATATATATATATATACTAATGGCGCACTTTTACAGGGTGCGCCATTAGTAGTTTAAACTAGTAATGGCGCACTGTGAGGCGGTGCGCCATTAGTAGTTTTGCAAAAAAAGAATTAAAAAAATTCAGTACTGGCGCACTCCCTGTCTGGTGCGCCATTACTAGTTAGAACTAGTAATGGCGCACTTCGGTAGGATGCGCCATTAGTATGTATGTAAAAATGAAAAAAAATTATCACTAGTGGCGCACCTATTTTCCGGTGCGCCATTAGTGTCTTCCACACTAATGGCGCATCACCAACTGGTGCGCCATTAGTATATAGTAGTGGCGCACTACTTCCCTGGTGCGCCATTATTGTCAATCCTATCTATAGCCCTTTTCCTAGTAGTGAGCATAAATCCATGGACACATATATGATTTTACAACCCATGTTGGTGCACCGAAGAATGTGCATGTAGTTTAATTTTGAATTGTGCACCTGGAATGGCTAGAAAACCAATTTAATGTATAAAATGTCCAAACGAACCCTTAATAATTTCAATTTTGTATGACACACATATAGTTGCATGTTCACTACAGATAAAAGTTCTAGCAATTCAAACACCCTCCATTGCCGATGTGACCCCATTATGCAATGTAAATCAAGATGAAAATCAAGTAGATCCCACACAGCTTATTATCGCCAACCGTGTGAAGGAAATATGCCTTAGAAGCAATAATAAAGTTGTTATTTATATTTCCTCATATCATGATAAATGTTTATTATTCATGCTAGAATTGTATTAACCGGAAACTTAGTACATATGTGAATACATAGACAAAACAGAGTGCCCCTAGTATGCCTCTACTTGACTAGCACTGGTGCGTGATGTCTACTACACAACCTTCTTCTTGTAGACGTTGTTGGGCCTCCAAGTGCAGAGGTTTGTACGACAGTAGCAAATTTCCCTCAAGTGGATGACCTAAGGTTTATCAATCCGTAGGAGGCGTAGGATGAAGATGGTCTCTCTCAAGCAACCCTGCAACCAAATAACAAAGAGTCTCTTGTGTCCCCAACACACCCAATACAATGGTAAATTGTATAGGTGCACTAGTTCGGCGAAGAGATGGTAATACAAGTGGTATATGGATAATAGATATGGGTATTTGTAATCTGAAATTATAAAAACAGCAAGGTAATTAATGATAAAAGTGAGCGTAAATGGTATTGCAATGCTAGGAAACAAGGCCTAGGGTTCATACTTTCGCTAGTGTAAGTTCCCTCAACAATGATAACATAATTGGATCACATAACTATCCCTAAACATGCAACAAAGAGTCACTCCAAAGTCACTAATAGCGGAGAACAAACGAAGAGATTATGGTAGGGTACGAAACCACCTCAAAGTTATTCTTTCCAATCAATCCGGTGGGCTATTCCTATAAGTGTCACAAACAGCCCTAGAGTTCGTACTAGAATAACACCTTAAGACACAAATCAATCAAAACCCTAATGTCACCTAGATACTCCAATGTCACCTAGATACTCCAATGTCACCTCAAGTATCCATGGGTATGATTATACGACATGCGTCACACAATCTCAGATTCATCTATTCAACCAACACAAAGGACCTCAAAGAGTGCCCCAAAGTTCTACCAGAGAATCACGAAGAAAATGTGTGCCAACCCCTACGCATAGGTTCCCAATGTCACGAAACCCGCAAGTTGATCACCTCAACATACATCAAGTGGCACGTGGTATCCCATTGTCACCACAGTTATCCACGGCAAGACACACATCAAGTGTTCTCAAGTCTTTAAAGACTCAATCCGATAAGATTACTTCAAAGGGGAAACTTGATTCGTTACAAGAGAGAAGAGGGGGGAAGAAACATCATAGGATCCAAATATAATAGCAAAGCTCGCGATACATCAAGATCGTAACATCTCAAGAACACGAGATAGATAGAGAGATCAAACACATGGCTACTGGTACATACCCTCAGCCCCGAGGGAGAACTACTCCCTCCTCGTCATGGAGAGCTCCGGGATGATGAAGATGGCCACCGGTGAGGGTTCCCCCCTCCGGCAGGGTGTCAGAACAGGGTCCTGATTGGTTTTTGGTGGCTACGGAGGCTTCTGGCGGTGGAACTCCTGATCTATGTTATGTTCTGGAAGTTTTATGGTATATGGAGTTATATAGGCAGAAGAAGCACGTCAGGGGAGCCACGGGGGCCCCACGAGGCAGGGGGTGTGCCCTAGGGGGGTGGGCGGGCCCCCCACCCTCGTGGGGAGCTCCCGTATCTTCTGAAGTGGGGTCCAAGTCCATCAGGTATGTTTCCTTCCAAAAATAACTTCTCTAGTTGATTTCGTTCCGTTTCGACTCCGTCTGATATTCCTATTCTTCAAAACACTGAAATAGGTATAAAACAACAAATCTGGGCTGGGCCTCCGGTTAATAGGTTAGTCCCAAAAGTAATATAAAAGTGGATAATAAAGCCCAATATTGCCTAAAACAGTAGATAATATAGCATGGAGCAATCAAAAATTATAGATACGTTGGAGACGTATCAAGCATCCCCAAGCTTAATTCCTGCTCGTCCTCGAGTAGGTAAATGATAAAAAGATAAGTTTTGATATGGAATGCCAGTTGGCATAATTTCAATGTAATTCTTCTCACTTGTGATATGAATATTCAGATCCACAAGATTCAAGACAAAAGTTCATATTGACATAGAAATAATAATACTTCAAGCATACTAACAAAGCAATCATGTCTTCTCAAAATAACATGGCCAAAGAAAGTTAGCCCTACAAAATCATATAGTCTGGCTATGCTCCATCTTCACCACACAAAATATTTAAATCATGCACAACCCCGATGACAAGCCAAGCAATTGTTTCATACTTTTGATGTTCTCAAACTCTTTCAATGTTCACGCAATACATGAGCGTGAGCCATGGATATAGCACTATAGGTGGAATAGAGTGGTGGTTGTGGAGAAGACAAAAAGGGAGAAGATAGTCTCACATCGACTAGGCGTATCAACGGGCTATGGAGATGCCCATCAATAGATATCAATGTGAGTGAGTAGGGATTGCCATGCAACAGATGCACTAGAGCTATAAATGTATGAAAGCTCAACAAAAGAAACTAGTGGGTGTGCATCCAACTTGCTTGCTCACGAAGACCTAGGGCAATTTGAGGAAGCCCATCATTGGAATATACAAGCCAAGTTCTATGACGTAAAATTCCCACTAGTATATGAAAGTGACAACATAGGAGACTCTCTATCATGAAGATTATGGTGCTACTTTGAAGCACAAGTGTGGTAAAAGGATAGTAGCATTGCCCCTTTTTTATTTATTTATTTTTTGGGCCTTCTTTTTTTCTTTGGCCTTTCTATTTTTTTTATTTGGCCTTTCTTTTTTTATGGCCTTTCTCTTTTTTGGGGACAATGCTCTATTGAATGATGATCATCACACTTCTATTTATTTACAACTCAATCATACAACTCGATACTAGAACAAAGATGACTCTATATGAATGCCTCCGGCGGTGTACCGGTATGTGCAATGACGCATGAGTGACATGTATGAAAGAATTGTGAATGGTGGCTTTGCCACAAATACGATGTCAACTACATGATCATGCAAAGCAATATGACAATGATGAAGCGTGTCATAATAAACGGAATGGTGGAAAGTTGCATGGCAATATATCTCGGAAGGGCTATGGAAATGCCATAATAGGTAGGTATGGTGGCTGTTTTGAGGAAGGTATATGGTGGGTTTATGGTACCGGCGAAAGTTGCGCGGTACTAGAGAGGCTAGCAATGGTGGAAGGGTGAGAGTGCGTATAATCCATGAACTGAACATTAGTCATAAAGAACTCACATACTTATTGCAAAATCTATTAGTTATCGAAACAAAGTACTACGCGCATGCTCCTAGGGGGATAGATTGGTAGGAAAAAACCATCGCTCGTCCCTGACCGCCACTCATAAGGAAGACAATCAATAAATAAATCATGCTCCGACTTCATCACATAACGGTTCACCATACGTGCATGCTACGGGAATCACAAACTTCAACACAAGTATCTCTCAAATTCACAACTACTCAACTAGCATGACTCTAATATCACCATCTCCATATCTCAAAACAATCATCAAGTATCAAACTTCTCATAGTATTCAACACACTCATAAGAGAATTTTATTATTCTTGAATACCTAGAATATTAGGATTTAAAGCAAATTACCATGCTATTTAAGACTCTCAAAATAATCTAAGTGAAGCATGAGAGTTCATCTATTTCTTCAAAATAAAACTACCATCGTGCTCTAAAAGGATATAAGTGAAGCACTTGAGCAACAACAAACTACTCCGAAAGATATAAGTGAAGATCAATGAGTAGTCGAATAATTATGCAACTATGTGAAGACTCTCTAACATTTAAGAATTTCAAATCTTGGTATTTTATTCAAACAGCAGGCAAAGCAAAAGAAAACGACAACTAAGAATAGCAAACATCATGTGAAGAAGCAAAAACTTAGGATCAACCGATACTAACCGATAGTTGTTGAAGAAGAAAGGTGGGATGCCAACCGGGGCATCCCCAAGCTTAGATACTTGAGACTTCTTGAAATATTCTCTTGGGGTGCCTTGGGCATCCCCAAGCTTGAGCTTTTGTGTCTCCTTAATTCCTCTCATATCACGGTCTCCCTAAATCTCAAAAGCTTCATCCACACAAAACTCAACAAGGACACGTGAGATAAGTTAGTATAAACCATTGCAAAACCTTATCATACTCTACTGTAGCAAATCACTAAAATTATTATTCAACATTGCATACTAAATGTATCTGCATAATTAATAGTCCTATCCTCAAATAGAATCATTAAAGAAGCAAACATATGCAAACAATGCAAACATAACAGCAATCTGCCTAAACAGGATAGTCTGTAAAGAATGCTGAAACATCCATACTTCACTAACTCCAAAAATTATGAAAGAAAATTCCCACTGTAGTAAATTTATCAGAGCATAATATGCAACAGGTTTCAACATTTTATCACATTCTTACTTTTCTAGGGAATTATTGCAACAGCGGTAAACTTTCTGTTTTCAAACAGCAAGATGAAGACTTGTAACATAGGCATAGTAAAGACTATCAATGCCACTTTTATTGAAATAAAAGATGCAAAAAAATTGTTCTAAATAACAGCAAGCAAATCCTAACAAATAAATTGACGCTCCAAGCAAAACACATATCATGTGGCGAATAAAAATATAGCTCCAAGTAAAGTTACCGATGAACGAAGATGAAAGAGGGGATGCCTTCCGGGGCATCCCCAAGCTTAGGCTCTTGGTTGTCCTTGAATATTACCTTGGGGTTCCTTGGTAATCCCCAATCTTAGGCTCTTACCACTCCTTGTTTCATAGTCCATCGAATCCTTACCCAAAACTTGAAAACTTCACAACACAAAACTTAACAGAAAACTCGTAAGCTCCGTTAGTATAAGAAAATAAACCACCACTTCAAGGTACTGTAATGAAATCATTCTTTATTTATATTGGTGTTAAACCTGCTGTATTCCAACTTCTCTATGGTTTATAAACTATTTTAATAGCCATAGATTCATCAAAATAAGTAAACAACACATGAAAAACAGAATCTCTCAAAAACAGAACAGTCTGTAGTAATCTGGATCAAACGTATACTTATGGAACTCATAAAATTCTCACATAAATTGATGGACCTGAGGAATTTATCTATTAATCATATGCAAAAAGAATTAACTAAATATCACTCTCCAAATAAAAATGGCAGCAATTATCGTGAGCGCTAAAGTTTCTGTTTTTTACAGCATGATCAACAAGACTTTCCCCAAGTCTTCCCAAAGGTTCTACTTGGCACAAACACTAACTAAAAGAATAAAACCACATCTAAACATAGGCTAGATGAATTATTTATTACTAAACAGGAGCAAAAACCAAGGAACAAAAATAAAGTTGGGTTGCCTCCCAACAAGCGCTATCGTTTAACGCCCCTAGCTAGGCATGATGATTTCAATGATGCTCACATAAAAGATAAGAATTGAAACATAAAGAGAGCATCATGAAGAATATTACTAGCACATTTAAGTCTAACCCACTTCCTATGCATAGGGATTTTGTGAGAAAACAACTTGTGGGAACAAGAATCAACTTGCATATGACGGTAAAACAAGCATAACTTCAAAACTTTAAGCACATAGAGAGGAAACTTGATATTATTGCAATTCCTACAAGCATAAGTTCCTCCCTAATAATAATTTTCAGTAGCATCATGAATGAATTCAACAATATAACCAGCACCTAAAGCATTCTTTTCATGATCTACAAGCATAGAAAATTTACTACTCTCCACATAAGCAACATTCTTCTCATGAATAATAGTGGGAGAAAACTCAACAAAATAATTATCATGTGAGGCATAATCCAATTGAAAACTAAAATCATGATGACAAGTTTCATGGACATCATTATTCTTTATAGCATACAAGTCATCACAATAATCATCATAGATAGCAACTTTGTTCTCATAATCAATTGGAACCTCTTCCGGAATAGTGGATTCATCACAAAATAAAGTCATGACCTCTCCAAATCCACTTTCATCAATATAATCATCATAAATAGGAGGCATGCTTTCATCATAATAAATTTGCTCATCAAAACTTGGGGGACAAAAAATATCATCTTCATCAAACATAGCTTCCCCAAGCTTGTGGCTTTGCATATCATTAGCATCATGGATATTCAAGGAATTCATACTAACAACATTGCAATCATGCTCATCATTCAAATATTTAGTGCCAAACATTTTATAGATTTCTTCTTCTAGCACTTGAGCACAATTATCCTTTCCATCATACTCACGAAAGATATTAAAAAGGTGAAGCGTATGAGACAAACTTAATTCCATTTTTTGTAATTTTCTTTTATAAACTAAACTAGTGATAAAACAAGAAACTAAAAGACTTGATTGCAAGATCTAAAGATATACCTTCAAGCGCTAACCTCCCCGGCAACGGCGCCAGAAAAGAGCTTGACGTCTACTACACAACCTTCTTCTTGTAGACGTTGTTGGGCCTCCAAGTGCAGAGGTTTGTACGACAGTAGCAAATTTCCCTCAAGTGGATGACCTAAGGTTTATCAATCCGTAGGAGGCGTAGGATGAAGATGGTCTCTCTCAAGCAACCCTGCAACCAAATAACAAAGAGTCTCTTGTGTCCCCAACACACCCAATACAATGGTAAATTGTATAGGTGCACTAGTTCGGCGAAGAGATGGTAATACAAGTGGTATATGGATAATAGATATGGGTATTTGTAATCTGAAATTATAAAAACAGCAAGGTAATTAATGATAAAAGTGAGCATAAACGGTATTGCAATGCTAGGAAACAAGGCCTAGGGTTCATACTTTCGCTAGTGTAAGTTCCCTCAACAATGATAACATAATTGGATCACATAACTATCCCTCAACATGCAACAAAGAGTCACTCCAAAGTCACTAATAGCGGAGAACAAACGAAGAGATTATGGTAGGGTACGAAACCACCTCAAAGTTATTCTTTCCAATCAATCCGGTGGGCTATTCCTATAAGTGTCACAAACAGCCCTAGAGTTCGTACTAGAATAACACCTTAAGACACAAATCAATCAAAACCCTAATGTCACCTAGATACTCCAATGTCACCTAGGTACTCCAATGTCACCTCAAGTATCCATGGGTATGATTATACGACATGCGTCACACAATCTCAGATTCATCTATTCAACCAACACAAAGGACCTCAAAGAGTGCCCCAAAGTTCTACCAGAGAATCACGAAGAAAATGTGTGCCAACCCCTACGCATAGGTTCCCAATGTCACGAAACCCGCAAGTTGATCACCTCAACATACATCAAGTGGCACGTGGTATCCCATTGTCACCACAGTTATCCACGGCAAGACACACATCAAGTGTTCTCAAGTCTTTAAAGACTCAATCCGATAAGATTACTTCAAAGGGGAAACTTGATTCGTTACAAGAGAGAAGAGGGGGGAAGAAACATCATAGGATCCAAATATAATAGCAAAGCTCGCGATACATCAAGATCGTAACATCTCAAGAACACGAGATAGATAGAGAGATCAAACACATGGCTACTGGTACATACCCTCAGCCCCGAGGGAGAACTACTCCCTCCTCGTCATGGAGAGCTCCGGGATGATGAAGATGGCCACCGGTGAGGGTTCCCCCCTCCGGCAGGGTGCCGGAACAGGGTCCCGATTGGTTTTTGGTGGCTACGGAGGCTTCTGGCTGCGGAACTCCCAATCTATGTTGCGTTCTGGAAGTTTTAGGGTATATGGAGTTATATAGGCAGAAGAAGCACGTTAAGGGAGCCACGGGGGCCCCACGAGGCAGGTGCGCGCCCCCCACCCTCGTGGGCAGCTCCCGTATCTTCTGACGTGGGGTCCAAGTCCATCAGGTGTGTTTCCTTCCAAAAATAACTTCTCCAGTTGATTTCGTTCCGTTTCGACTCTGTCTGATATTCCTTTTCTTCAAAACACTGAAATAGGCATAAAACAGCAAATCTGGGCTGGGCATCCGGTTAATAGGTTAGTCCCAAAAGTAATATAAAAGTGGATAATAAAGCCCAATATTGCCTAAAACAGTAGATAATATAGCATGGAGCAATCAAAAATTATAGATACGTTGGAGACGTATCATCCACTACTGCCCAGATAGAATCATATCCCTATCGGTTCCTGGGTAATCCGGTGATGAAATCCATGCCAAGGTTGTCCCACTTCCATTGAGGTATCGGCATAGGTTGCAGTAATCCTGCTGGCTTCTGATGTTCTGCCTTCACTCTCTGACATACATCGCATACGGCTACATACTCGGCAATATGCTTCTTCATACCAGTCCACCAGAAACATTCCTTCAAATCCAAATACATCTTGGTGTTTCCGGGGTGTATCGAGTATGGCGAGTCATGAGCTTCCTGAAGTATCAACTTCCTGATCTCTGCATTATTGGGCACGTATACTCGGTCCTCAAACCATAAGGTGTCGTGCTCATCCTTCCAAAAACCTTCGGCCTTACCTTCACTCATCTTCTCCTTTATCTCAGCAATTTCTTTGTCATCCTTCTGAACTTCACGAATCTTTCCCAACAATGTAGACTGAACTTCCATTGCTGCAACAAAACCTCTAGGAATAATCTCCAAACAAAGCTCCCTGAGATCTTCTGCTAACTCCTTTGGCAAACTACCTGTTACTAAGGTATTGGCATAACTCTTCCGGCTCAAAGCGTCTGCTACGACATTGGCCTTGCCTGGATGATAGTTAAACTTCATATCGTAATCTTTTATAAGCTCCAACCATCTCCTTTGCCTGAGATTTAACTCCTTCTGTGTGAAAATGTACTTCAAACTCTTGTGATCTGTGTACACATCACAATGGTTTCCAATAAGAAAATGTCTCCAGGTTTTGAGTGCTTGCACTACAGATGCTAACTCCAAATCATGGGTGGCATAATTCAACTCATGCGGTCGAAGTTGTCATGAGACATACAAAATAACTCTTCCGTCTTGCATAAGTACACTTCCAAGTCCTAAGCGGGAGGCGTTGCAATATACTTGAAAATCTTTGCGTATATCTGGCAGAATCAGTACTGGGGCCGTAGTCAAACGTTTCTTCAACTCCTAGAAACTTGCCTCACATTCTTCTGTCCATTTGAACTTAGTGTCCTTCAACAACTTTGTCATGGGTTTCGCAATCTTAGAGAAATTCTCAATGAATCTCCAATAATATCCCGCGAGTCCTAGAAAACTACAGATCTCTCCAACTGAGGTGGGTGCCAACCACTCAGTGACTGACTGAACCTTGGTAGGGTCTACTGCTATACCTTCTCCTGATATAACATGTCCAAGGAATCCAACTTCTTTCAACCAAAATTCACACTTGCTGAACTTGGCATACAACTGATGTTCCCTGAGCTTCTCGAGAACTAAACGCAAATGCTCCTTGTGCTCTTCTTCATTCTTCGAGTATACCATAATATCATCAATAAACACCACAACAAACTTATCCAAGAATTCCATGAACACCTTGTTCATCATACTCATGAAATAGGCAGGGGCATTAGTCAATCCAAATTACATAACCGTATACTCATATAGCCCGTACCTTGTGGTGAAAGTTGTCTTAGGTATATCCTTTTCTCGAATCTTCAGCTGGTGGTATCCTGATCGAAGATCGATCTTTGAAAACACTTTAGCTCCTTGCAGTTTGTCAAACAAATCACTGATCATATGCAGTGGGTACTTGTTCTTGATCGTTACTTCATTCAATGCCCGATAATCAACAACCATTCTCAGATATTTATCCTTCTTCTCAACCAAGAGCACTGGGGCTCCCCATGGTGATGAACTTCGTCGAATGTAACCTTTCTCCAATAAGTCCTTGATCTGCTTCTTAATCTCCTCCAGATCATTTGCGGGCATCTGATATGGTCTCTTTGATATTGGTCTGGTGCCTGGCAACAGCTCTATCAAAAACTCAATATCACGATCTAGCGGCATGCCTGGTAATTCCTATGGAAATACATCTGGGTAATCTTTTACTACATGTACTTCTTCCTGAACAACTCCCGTGAGGGAATTTACGTGAGTACTCTTAGGAGTATGCCTGGATACATACTTAACCCTTTTTCCCTCCGGGGTGGTGAGTAGAATTGACCTACTGGCGCAATCAATGTTTCCTCCATACTTCGATAACCAATCCATCCCCAGTATCACATCCAATCCTTGGGATTCTACAGTTATTAGGTATGAGGGGAAAACATGGTTGCCAATGGTTAAGGGTATCCAGTCGCACCATCGGCTAGCCATATACTCTGCACCTGGTGAGCTCACTAGCAAGGGTGTCCTAAGGGCTAAGGTGGGTAACTTAAACTTGTCCACAAATCCCCTTGAAATGTATGAATGCGATGCACCAGTATCAAAAAGAACGAGATCGGTAAATGACTTAACCAAAAACTTACCAATAACTGCATCTGGCTGCTCTTCAACCTCCTCCACGTTCACGTGGTTCACTTGTCCCCTGCTGAAAGGGTTGGGCTTCTTCCCCGAGCTTCCATTACCATTGCCATTCTTCAACTCTGGACAATCATTGGCATAGTGCCCAGTCTTCCCGCACTTGAAACAGGTAACGTGACTCTGGTCCTTCTTGGTGGGTGTGGCATGGTTAGAGTGGTTCTGATTGCTGCTCGCTCCATTCCCATTCCCATTCTTTGGGCCATTGTGGTTATGAGAACTTCCTCCATTGTGAGTGTGGCCTCCATGATTTATGGGTGTATCCTCCCGAGTTTGGGGTAAAACGAGGCTTATGCGATGCTCCTGCATTGTACTTCCCTTGTCCATACTTCCTCTTGCGGCTCTCAATCTGCTGCTGCTTCCCTTCAATCATAAGAGCCTTATCTACCAACTCCTGGTAGTTGTTGAATGTTGCCACCATTAACTGCATGCTCATCTCATGATTCAGCCCTTCCATAAACTTCTCCTGCTTCGCGGCATCCATGGCCACATCATCTGGGGCATAACGAGATAACTTACTAAACTCCTCCACGTACTAGGCTACAGTACGATTCCCCTGGCATAAGTTGTGAAACTCACGCTTCTTCATGCTCATAGCTCCAGTTGAGACATGGGACGTGCGGAAAGCTTGCTGAAACTGCTCCCAAGTGACATTGGCTATGGGAAAAGTGGCTGTGTAATTTTCCCACCATGCGGCTGCGGGTCCATCCAATTGGTGTGCGGCGAAACGCACCTTATCAACATCTGTGCAACTGACAGTGGTTAACTCCCTTCCAATCCTGCGTAACCAGTCATCCGCAACTATGGGCTCAGTGCTACTGGAAAACACCGGTGGCTGTAACTTCAGAAAACGGGCTAAGTTGTCAACTAGAGGTGGTGGCGGTGGGTTGTTGTTGTTGTTGCCTTGGTTCTGAGCTAACAACTGCATCAAGGCATTCTGCTGCTGGATCAACTGAGTGAGCTCCGGTGGGAAGACAAATCCGGGGTCACGTCTCGGAGGAATCTGATGGGTTTAGAGGGAAGAGATTAGAATAGAATGAGGTCTAAGGAGAAAGCACTACCCATATGCACATGAGACAAACACAATCATATCATATCACTCAATCAATCAATCAAGCAAGGGCATACAATCGGTCTAATTATCATTAAAATGCTCGGACTATTTTATATACATGGGGGAACACTACTGATCATATGGTGGTCTACTAGAAATTTTGATCGGTGGAAGACTCCATGATATCAGCTCTAGCTTCGTCTTCATAGTCATTATCACTACCATCGGGGTCAGAGTCGGTGTCGTCGATGATGATGTAATCTTCAGAAAGAATCTGCTTGGGTTTGTCGTCTTCTCCTCCTAGTGCGGGGTCTCCCCTAAAAACTCCTAGCTTCCTCGCTAGGTCGTCATTCTTCTCCACAAGTATCGTCATTTCCTCCTAGTATCCATCGCGTGTAGACTTGAGCTCCTCTTCTAGCTCGGTGATCCTGGTCATCGCCTTCTTCAAATATATCATGCTTGCGCACATCTGGTTCTCCTCAACGTATGTGATGGTTTAACTCCTGGATGAATGTTGCAATGGACCTGTCCTTCCTGGTGCTGATCATCTCCCATTGCTCATCTCGGCGTCCACATATCTGGTAGATAGTGTCCTTAAGCTCCTTGTGATAAACTTCGCCGATGCATCTCATGGCGATGTGGGCTACGATGCTATTTCCTACACTCCAGGTTGGTGCATCAAAGGAAAACTCTCTGGGCTCAGTGACTGGAGTGAATGTCCTTCCGGGAACTTGAAATCGAATCATCCAATGTTCCTCTTCTGGTAGTGTAGCGGTGTAGGTCCCGGTGAAGCTTGGTATTCCGATGTTCAGGTACCTAGTGACTTCCTTAAAGTGTCGTCCAAACGGGGTGTCTTCATCCGGCTATGTAAACTTGTTCCTTGAGTCCTCCATCCTAAAGAGTAGAAAATGGAGAGGAGTCAGAAATGGGTAGAGAAGAGTGATCTATGGCTCATCTTAGTGGTCGTGTCCTACAATCAGCGTGTGCTCTGATACCATCTTGTAGCGACCCAACCTCAAACGGTCAAGTCTCTGTGCTTCAGTGTCATCCCTGGATCGGTAATGCTGACACACACAGTACTCGAGGGATTCATAATAGAGTAGCAATCACACACTTATTACATTGAATGTCTCAAAAGAGAACTTACTACATTAATTATGGCTTAAGGCCATCTAAATACGATAACAGCGGAAGACTTGGAAGATAAAGTGAGTCCATCAACTCCAACGGCATAGCTGAGTGCATGACAACCGACCTATGGCACCTTACTCATCGTCTGAAAAGTCTGCAACATGATACGTTGCAACCCGAAAACGGGTCAGCACATGGAATATGCTGGCAATATAACACAAGAGCAAAGAATAGATAAATGATATCACTACATGCATATAGGGCTGGTGGAGGCTCTATGGTTATATTGTTTTTTGCGAAAAGCCAATTTTCCCTACAACAAAGGAATATATTTTATTTAACAATCATGGTAGTTGAAACAACATTGAGAATGGTACCCCCTTCTCAATCCCAATTAAAAGTAATTATCAACCCAACAGATTAATTTAAAGTGATGAGATCCATATGATAATCCAAGAACCAGATACTCAAGATGTCCATAACCGGGGACACGGCTAACCATGATTAGTTTGTACACTCTGCAGAGGTTTGCGCACTTTTCCCCACAAGACTTGATCTCCTCCGTTGGATTTCTCGCATTTCATGGTGTTTGAGAAACGGATGACCGAGACACGGTCTTTCAGAAGCATTAACTCTAACCCCGGTAGACTGTACCAACCTACATCCCCTACATCTGCTAGTCTACCACTGGAAGAGGTCATGCAACCTACTCAACTATGCTAGAGCCCATAATAGCTTGTGGCTGCACACGGCAGTTTCAAGCATGAATAATCTTATGATCCCTTTGAGCCTGGGTGGCAGACCATAGGAGGATCACACGGTATAACCCCGGGATCTCCTAGGACAACACTGGTATAACCCCAGGTGCCCACAAGCAATCCACCCAGATGTGTATTAAAGTTGCCACCTTAAGTTGAACCATTAATTAACAATCTCACATTTGTCATGGATACTCTCAAACCCACTCCATGTCTACGATCATAGCATGGCAATAAGCATAACGTAGAAGTAACTCCCAAGGGTTTGATAATACACAGGGTAATAGGTTCAACCTCATCAACTACATCCCAAACCCACATGTTAAGAGATCCTACTCATGCAATGTGTGAGGGTTGAAACTAATGCATAAAAACTGGGTAATAAAGGGGGTATGATCAAAGTGTTACTTGCCTTGCTGACGATCCACAAAACCTAAAGACTCATAGTAGCACGCTTCTCACTCTGGTTATTCTATCGCAAACAAACAATAGCATACATAATCAAGCAAGCAAAGATGCAAGGGGAAAACTCAAATAAGAAGATATAACCAGAAAGTTCAACTGAAGAACTCCGGTTTGCAAAAATAATCAAATCAAACGGAGCAACAAAACTCAAACTACGAAAGAAACAAGATCCAATTACTAATCTGGACTAAAGTCAAACTTTACAGTACCAAAATCTTCTTCAAGCTGGTTAAACAAAAAGAGGGCTTTGATACGAAGATCTAGGCGCTTGTTTCACCTGATTTGGATAAATGAGTGAAAAGATATACTAGAACGAAGATTAGGGCAGAAATCACGATCAAAAATAATCGCGAAAAAACCTTGGAAAAAGAAAAACTGACGAATAGGCTAACGAACGAACGTTCGTTGTCTGCGGATAACGGATGAACAGCGTTCGTTAAAACAAACGTACGGACGAACGTCCGCTATTTAACTAAACCAAAGAAAAACCGAACAAAAACCGATCTAGAAAAATAAAACCGATCTAGGGTTTCTAAAAAACCTAATGGTTTTCTCACGAAAACCGGTGGCGGCGGCGGTTATACCTCCCGCGAGATCGGATCCGGCGGTGGGGTGGCGAGCAACGGCGGCGGCGCTCCGGCGGGACGGCGGGAGGAGGCGGCGGCTGCGCACGGCGGTAGTGGATGGCGGCGGCGGCGCGGGTGGAGGCTGGCGGGGCTAGGGTTTGGCGAGGTGGGCCTCCCGGCTTATAAAGGCCGGTCGGGCCAGGAGTCCTAGTCGGACATGGCCCGGTTAGGTCGGTTCACCTTTTTTTAAATCCCGGCGCAGAAAACCTAATGAAAGAAATACTAAACGGACTCCAAAAATCCTGAAATAAATTTTCACGGTCCTCTAATAATATTGCGGACAAAGTGAACATTTATTTACGCCTCTAATGCAATTTGAAAAACGCATTTTTTTCCTAATTCAAATAAAATAGCGATAAAATTCTGAATAAAATTCTTAATTTATTTTAATATTTTTCCTCCAATATTCCATTTATTTTGGAGAAGTCATATTATCTCCTCTAATATATTTTAATATGAAATATTTTCGGAGAGAAAAATAATTAAAACCAAATGATCCTCTTTTCAAAATTTGAAAAAACTCAAATATGAAAATAAGGAAATTCCCAACTCTCTCCATGGGTCCTTGAGTTGCTTAGAATTTCGAGGATTCGCGAAACGAAATGTGGTAAAATATGATACACATGAATGACATATGTATAACATTCCAAATTGAAAATTTGGGATGTTACAACATCACACTAGATAAATGTGTAAAACTGAAATAAAGGGCATGTGTTAACTACACCAGGAATAACTGGAACCAAATATAGTCGTTCAAACTGGTATTGATGAAGTTGAGCGGCACAGTTCCGACTTGCACATAATGAACCACACATTGTGAATGACTAAAATAAACAAGGCATAAATGACCAGTATAACAACCAAATATAGCCATTGAAAACTGGACAGAGTCTCACTGCAACCAACCTAACAAGAAAATACAGATAAACAGGGCATATGCTTGAAAACTGGACAAATGCTCACTGCAACCAACCTAACAAGTAGATAAAGATAAACAAGGCATCTGCTTGATAACTGGAGAAATGCTAAAAAAAGCAACCTAAAAACCAAATATAGGTAAACAATGCATCTGCTTGATAACTGGACAAGTGCTAAAAAAGCAACCTAACAACCAAATACAGATAAACAAGGCATCTGCTTGATAACTGGACAAATACTCACTGCAACCAAACTAAGAACCAAATACAGATAAACAAGGCATCTGCTCGATAACTGAAAAAATGCTCACTCCAACCAACCTAACAACCAAATACAGATAAACAAGGCATCTACTCACTAAAAACAACCAAATATAGCCATTCATGAAACTAAGGTGGAAAATTCATACTTAAACATCACATAGACCTATTGAACAATACAATTTTGCATAACTAAAATAATTAAACATGGCACAGTTAAAGCACCGCACGGCAAATGCTACTACAACAAAGGGTACGGGTTGGCAAGCTAGAAAAGGTAATATTTGCTCATAGAATGTTGCCTCACATTTCATGGAGGGGATCCTTCCAGTTGGAAGATCATAGACCCATGGTGCGCTCTCTGATGTCACAGATGGGCTGTTTCACCTTGGAAGAACCTTCGTGGGTGCCCTCCTCGTGGTCGTGGTCGGTGAGATCTGACTTGGCAATTGAGGATCCCAAGCCGCCGCCATAGAACGTGTCCTTCAGAAGTGACAAAATGGGCTCGATGGCGTATAAAGCTTGCAAATCCTTGACTGCTTGGCAGAGGAGATCAGCGGCAGGGCCGTCGAAGAGATCGGTGGTGGTTAAACTAGAGGGGTTGGAGATGGACCACTTAATCTGTGACATGGCCCGCGTGAAGCCGTCGGTGTGGACGAGCTTGATGTCGTAGCCAGCTTTCCCGAGATACAGTAATACGCTAGCTCGCTGACATGAAGCCATAGGCATGGTAACATAGTCAATGTCTTCGCCGGTTTCTGCGGCGACGTGTTGCTCCGGGATCGACAGGTCAGGGCAAACGGCGGCCACCTCGCCAAAGTCCGCCGGAGAGGCCATGATAAACCTCTTCTTGGCCGAACGCTCGTCAGGCTCCCCGGGATACGTGGTCGAGCTTAGGCTGCAATTTTTTGGAGAAAGGGATGTGGATTTGGCGGGGAGGGACACCGCAGGCCTCATCTAAAAACTCAGGAGAGTGGGGCGTCGGTATGGGAATCGCTGGATAGCCTGAACTTTATTATCTAAGCTAGGAGGAATGGGCAGACCGGCAGGGTTGGCAGCGGCCGCGAGCTAGGGTTCGAAGGGGGGAGGGGGCGGGTGGGGGACTGTGGAGGGGGGTGTTTGAGGATATGCCGCGGCTACTGAAAATTTTAGTAATGGTGGGTGGAGATGGTGGTGGACGAGGAAGGGCGACGGTTCAAATGCCTCGGCTGCTAAAATTTTACTATAAGGTCGGTGCTGGAGGAGTGTGGGCGACGGTTGAAGTACGGACGCTACTAAAATTTGGGTAAAGGAATTGATGCAGGGCGGGAGTGCCCAAGATCGCGCACTGTCCAATAACAATATGCGTGTATGATAATAAGGAAAAGTGGCGCGGATCCGCCGACTTTTGCAACGCTCAAGGCGGGTAGTTTGTTTTTTTATATTTCTAGCTAGCTGGTCTATCACACAGGGTTCGTCCTAATTTCCAAATAAACATACCCGCCTTAAGCTTCCACAGGTGGTGGTTTTACAGTGCACTTGCATGGCACACGGTTAAGCCAGTACCTCCACCCTTTGCTCGCGCTTGCGCGGTCGTGGTGATTTCAGTGCACTTGCATCGCACACGGTTGAGCCAGTACCTCCACCCTTTGCTTGCGCTTGCGTGGTCGTGGTGATTTTAGCGCACTTGCATCACACACGGTTGAGCCAGTACCTCCACGTTAGGGAGGGTCAAAACATAGCCACACCAGCATGTGGCCCAAATATATATGAGTGAAAATGGTGGTGTGTGATGTTCAAAATTCCAATGCACAACTTTGACCTCGTGGGCCCACGGTTGGGCGCGTCATTGAAGATCGATGAGAGGGGCCAGAAGTCAAGAACCACGTGGAAGTGGCCAAATATATGTACGAATATTGGGGATGTTTAAAATTTTAAATACACAATGCATAACTTTGGTGGCACCTGCCTCGCAAACCCTAAAGCACCCTAACAACCACCTAGCTAGGATATATATAATGACATAATGCCGTACCTAGCTAGGATGCTTGGCCCACCACCTCCCACTTCGTGTCAGCGGGGCGGATGCACGTAATGATCGATACTTTGGTCATACATGCATGTCACCATGACCTACCATAAGATGGACCAATGAATCTTTCGTTTGGTCAAATGATAGTTGTTGTTGTCGATAAACCACTTGGGCCAATAGATTGAACCATCATAAACATCGCACGAGAGGTACCACAAAACCAACACCTCTTGCATGCGACCCAAAATGATGTACGTTGGGAAGGGGTGATGTGTGTTTTCAATATAGAATAATGTACAATTTAGATGTGGTGCCTACCTCTCGATATAGACAACAACCATGATGGCAAGGTAGTTAAGGACGAGATACGTACGCAGGGTTTGATGTAGGTCGAACCCAGCAATCCGAGCATCTGGGAGGGAATCCTGACAACGCATGAGCTCGAGCTATGGTTGACCGACATTTGACGGTGACCAGCCCTAACATGAACTAGGAGGAATCCATTCATGGCCAACACATTCCCCTCATTATCGGTCAAAGGGATGATATATATACACTCGGGGAACCCACAGATATCCATGTCGTCACAAAAAACCGCACAAGGGAGACGTGGTCGATCAGAAGACCCTGTATACACTGCATGCGGCCCGAAAATATGTATGGGTACGATGGTGTATGATGTGTTTAAATCCCAAATGCACAACTTTGATGGGCCACGCCAAGTACATTACAAACCAAACACCGTACCCGACTCCAAGCCTGGTTCAATACCTATGATGTCAGTTTCCCAACTTCGAGGCGGCAGCGGGAGGGGGGGTCACCCCACGCATGCGCTCAAACTTTATTTTGTCTAGCATGGGACACATCTATATATATATACATCTATACATCTATACACATATATAGTGTGCGAATAACTATGAAGTTGCTCGCTGGATGAAGCCAATCCGACGGTATAGAGATGGCAAATCCGAGCACTACTGGCCGTTGGATATCATCTACATTCCACCAGATTCTGCCACATGTACAATCTAGAAGACTCCATGGTTGAACTTAAGCATAATGCACAAACCTCTAAACACAAGCACTTCTGCTTTGTTCTCTAGAATCTTCCATTTCTTAATTGCCCAAACCTTTTTTCTAAATGAATTGTCACTTTTTGTTTTTACCTTTACAATGCACAATTCCATGAATCTTAAAATAGTTTTTTTTACAAAACTAATTGATTTTGGATGAGATGAACTATAAGAATTAAACGAACATCTACATCATGCATATCTGGGAGAAGAGGCGGGAAACCGACGAGAGGAGTGGCGAGAAACGGTAGCCTGTTTTGAATGAAAACCTAGTATAGAAGGTAGCGTGAGCTACACGACGCATGCACACGGTGCTTATCCATGTAATGCATGTGTTGTCCAAAGGGCTCAGGGTTGCCGTTCGATATGGGAGCATCCAACGGTGCACACATACGATCCGTGGAGTTTGGGTTCGGGCCAGTTAGAACACAGGACTCAGATCGCGCGCGCAAGGGTGGGGGCGATATCATACGGAAACCAACATTCGGTGGAAACCAGTGAAAACCACGAGAAAAAGATGTTTTGAAGTTAAAAAATTAAAAAAATGAGGGAAGTTAAGAGGATGATGTTTTATTGGCACACAAATTTCAAGTTGAAACACGTTAATAGATGTGAGCTATGAAAAAGACAAAATCAGTGTTGAATAGTGCCGAATAGTAATGTCACTATTCAGGGCGGAATTTTTCTTTTTCATAGCTGACATCTTGTCATGTTTTTCAACTTGAAATTTTGTGTCGCAATAAAACATCACCTTCTTCACATCCCACATTTTTTTCAGATTTTTATGAAACTTTAAAATATGGTTTCCACAAAGTTTTCATTGAATATCGGCTTTCGTGAGTGAAGCATGTGCTATTTGAAAACATTTCATGAGAAGAATCTCATTTTTTAAATCCCCGTAAATCCAAAACTAAGCTCAAAATCGTGAAACCTGCCATGGTGTCATGACACCGCACTTATATGTCGAGGAATTTTTTTGTCCATTGTGGCGCAAGTTTTATTACAAGCCTCTTACAAACCGGAGCTTCTCTCAAAGAAGCCTCGTGGTTCCGATAGGGAAACGTGTCCCCCTTGTGGGCAAAATGTAATCACTACCTCCTTTCACCTTGTATTTTCTTCTATGGGCAACATGGAACGACAGGATATCCGTGCTGAAATTTAAACTTATTCAGGGTTCATTTGGTCTTTTATACACGAATTGAGTTTCCTAGGCATTTAATGTCCATAATTCAAATCTGAACTACAAATACATGCTCCAGTTCACCAAAATGGCCAGAAAAATTATACATGTGTCCTTGGGTGCATGTTTAGGTCCCATGCTAGGAATGGGAATGAATTACAACCGTACTGGTGTCATGGCTGGTACTCAAACATTTCGGATCTCGGTTTTTAAGTCCCCATAAATCCTAAACTCACTAGAAAGTCATCAAAGGTGGCATGGTGTCATGTCATGGCACATATATGTCGTGGTAAAAACATTGTCCAAATTGGGCCAAGCTTTATTACAAACCTCTTAAAAAACTAGAGCTTCTCTCAAAGAAGCCTCATGGTTCTGATAGGGAAACGTGTTCCCCTTGTGGGCGAAACGTAATCACTGCCTCTTTTCGCCTTGTATTTTCTTCCACGGGCAACATGGAACCACAGGATATTCGTGCTGAAATTTAAACTTATTCAGGGTTCGTTTGGCCTTTTTATACACTAATTGAGTTTCCTAGGCATTTAATGTCCATAATTCAAATCTGATCTACAAATACATACTCTAGTTCACCAAAATGGCTAGAAAAATTGTACATGTGTCCTTGGGTGCATGTTTAGGTCTCATGCCAGGAATGGGAACGAATTACAATCATACCGGTGTCATGGCTCTTCCTCAAACATTTCGAATCTCGGTTTTTAAGTCCCCATAAATCCCAAACTCACCAGAAAGTCATCAAAGGTGGCAAGGTGTCATGTCATGGCACATATATGTCATTGTAAAAACATTGCCAATTTGGGCCAAGCTTTATTACAAACCTCTTACAAACCGGAGCCTGTCGCAAGAACCCTCGTGGTTTCAATAGGGAAACGTGTCCCCTTGTGGGCCAAACGATAATCACTCCCTCTTCTAGCCTCGTATTTTCTTCTACATGCAACACAAAACAACTGGAGATTTGTGCTGAACTTTGAAATTATTCAGGATTTGTTTGACCTTTTTTATTCATTAATTGAGTTTTCTAGGCATTTAATGTCCATCATTCAAATCCGAACTACAAATACATGCTCCATTGCACCAAAATGGCTAGAAAAAACGTACATGTTTCCTTGGGGTGCATGTTTAGGTCCCATGGAACGAATGGGAACGAATTCAACCGTCTTGCCGTCCTGGCCTGGCCACAAACATTGTGAATCTCGGTTTTTAAATGTCTGTAAATCCAAAACTCACCAGGAAATCATGAAACTTGGCATGGTGTCACTACATGGTATATATAATTTTCCAATTTGGGCGAAGCTATATTACAAGCCTTTTACAAACCGGAGCCTGTCGATACCCTCATGGTTCCGGTAGGGAAACATGCCCCTCTTGTGGGCGAAATGATAATCGATGCCTCTTCTTGCCTTGAACCTTGTTTTCTATAGGCAACATAGAATAACAGGAGTGTCGGGCTGAAATTTGAAACTGTTTAGGGTTCGTTTGGCCATTGTATATATATTACAAATTACTAAGTTTTCTATGCATTTAATGTAGTCCATAATTCAAATTTGAACTACAACCACATGCTCCAGTGAAGCAAAATGGGTGGGAAATCGTACATGTGTCATTGGGTGTATGTTTAAGTCTCGTTTAACGAATGAGAATGAATTACAAATTTGTCATCGTCCTGAAACAATGAGAATCTCGGTTTTTAAATCCCAGTAAATAAAAAAGTCACCCCAAAAAACATGAAACTTGGCATGGTTTCATGACATGGCACATATATGCCGTGGTAAAAAAATCGTCCAGTTTGAGAAGAGGCGCACACATTAGTAGCCAACGAAGTCCTTCTTGAAACAAAAAGCTGACACATTAATATCGCAAATGGTTGTATTATATTTACGTGTCCAAATTTAACCATACTCGGTGGCGTGCGTGGAGCTGTTTGATTAGACGGGACGAGCATGAGAAGTCCCCATGCAGGTTCGACGGGATGCGTGCGAGCAGTCCGTCACGTAGGCTCGACGGGACGCGTGCATCCTGTCCACCTCGCAGGCTCGACGGGACACGTGCGAGAAGAAGGCCGCCCATGCTCACCGGGAAGCGAGATCTTTGACCTCCATGCACTAGCCACTGCCCGCCTCGCTCACAACTTCTCCATTAATGGGTTAATTAAAGCACCTAGAAGGAGGGTGTTTACTTGTGATCCCATGGCAGCATTTGCTTTGTTCGTGTTTTCAACTTGTATTCCACCCTAATTTAAATTGCCACATAGGGCAACGGATAATATGACCACAAATAAAATGGCAACAGATAATACGACGACAAATTTACAATGGTGCACATAATAATTGTCTTGCGTCTTCCGGATAATTTAAAATGCCACATGCGGCAAATCCCAGAAGACATGGTGGCAAGAGAAGAAGGAAATTGTAGACAATGATCTCGGTCGCTACTGTCTCTACTCGTCGATGGATCACCGGGCGGCGAAATCCTCCAGCTCCTTCTTCAACTCCTCACGACTTTGCTTGAAAGAAGCCACAGATTCCTCCACCTCCTGCTCACGCTCGATCTAGAGCTTCCTCAAGCTACCCATCAGTTCCTCGATGACCGCTTTCGGCATCATCTCCGAGGCACTGCTCTGCTCATGCAACATCTTCCAGCCGGCAGCCTCCTCCTCCTTCTCGGCAACCAACTTGAGAAGCTTCGCATTGTCATCCATGAGTTGCTCGATGAGGCCGGTCACCTTGTCAACTGAGGCATCGCTGATCTTGAGCAGCTTCATCAAGCCGTTGACCAGCTCCTGCTGTGTAGTGACGCTAGCGAAAATGTCGTCGTCGCCGGCGAAGGACTTCAGGAACGCCGGCTTGTCGCGATGGCCGACGCCGTGAATGCAGTTGTGAGAGCCCTCGCGTGCCCGTGAGAGCTCGTTTGAGGGCTCCGCGGCGCGCCCGGACATCTCTGTTGCGGCTGCGGCTTCGTGGCGGGACCTCTCTAGTGCTTCCGTGGCCTTGGTCTTTGCTGCCTGGTTATATGTCCACGCTAAACTCCTCCTATTGGTCATGGCGGAATGACTTGACAGAGAAAACCAGTTTTCTGGGTGATGAGGAGAGGAACTGTGAAGTAATTTTTGAGTGGGTACTTTTTATAGACCGGTGCTAAGTGTGAACACATATTAGTTTGATAGGTGTTAATAGATTTGCAATTACTTATTGCGTTGTAATCAGCAATGTGACAAGAAACAAGGTCAAAATTTATTGATGGCAGAAGGTTGACCACGTGGTTGCTTGCCGTTGAGGCGGCCGCGGCGCGCTCCGCTCTGGCGTCCCTGCGCACGCTCTACTCGCCGTTGAGGCAAAGTTACAATGGCAACTGTTAATAATTCTTAATAATTGTCTTACATATTCAGGATAATTTAAAATGCCAAATGCGGCAAGGCCCAGAACACTCATGACCTACATATGCATACAACTGTAATAAAATATAAGCTGAAAGGCTGACCTGGGGCCTTCCAACGATGGTCTTCTCGGACTCCATGATCAGCATAGCACCCTTGCGGTCGTTCACTCCGAGTGTCCCGACCCGCCTTCGCCTACGGAGCTGCTGGTGCTGGGAGGCTCTTGGGGTTGCTGGGCCTCTTCCAGAAGAGCTTGACAGCATGCAATCGCGTGCATGACAACTCCACGAAACCGCTCCATTTCCATGTCTCTGGCCTGGTAGCAAATTATGTCGATCACCTGCATCCTCAAGATATCATGTTGGCGATGTTCTACTTCGTCGGGAACGTCAACTCCGCAAAGGATGCGCTCGAGCCTGACCACCACATCATCGGGATCGAGGTTGACATGGCTGCCGCGGGCAATGATGAAGCCGTAGGCTGCCTTTATCTTGACTGAATCGCAGAGGTCCTCTGCCCATTCCTTGCGGGGCATCAGGCTCTCAATGAGCACTGGTGACGGCGGCTCTTCGGGTAGGTCGTCGATCATGCTGCCGAGCAGCTCTGGATCTTTTGCACAGTGGATGGCAAACTACTCATCACACCTCCTCTGCAATACGTCGATTGTGCTCCCAAGGACTGTGACACCGATATCGTTGCTGATGGGCCATGGTGCCTGCACTGGCCGATGAAGCTCTTGCTCCCCGACCTGCTCCGGCTCGTTCTCCTCGCCGAAGATGTAACGCAGGTAGGCGTTGACGTCAAAGCTTTGGTCATTGCCTGGCATGCTTGGAATAACTAATGGTTGATGGGTGAGGACTAGATCTTCGCAGAGTGTCACGGCGATGCATTGCCGCCTGGGTTATATGCAGCAAGCCGTTAGCCGGTGGCGGGAAACCGGTGAGGGAATAGGCGTGGATTTTACAATTCATCCATGTGGAGCGCGGGAAGCATTCGCTGGAGCACGGGAAGACTAAGTGGAGCACACACACAACCCGAATACCGTATCCGGTGCCACGTGTTATTTATCACACAAGTGTTAACATAAGGAAACATATGTGTAACTTACTAATCATCACACACGAGTACTCGCAGACGCATCATTTGCGATACTCCTAGCCACCGCAAGCAACTAGTTTGCATTCTCAAAGTTTTTTGTACACACAAAATTGCACACGAACTAACTGTATTAACCGTCTGTGTTGTAATTTCTCATCGCAAACAGTTCATCTGAGTCGGTTGTTTGCCACGTATCACACATACTTGTTAAGTTGAACCGTTTCTGTTGCGTTCGCTAATCGAAAACAGTTCGTCCGAGTGAACCGTATGCCCTATATCACACACACCTTGATTTGGCTAACCGTTTATGTTGCACTCCCTAATAGCAAATGGTTCCTCGGAGTGAACTGTATGTCATATATCGCACACACATTGATATGGCTGCCCGTTTCTGTTGTTCTGCCTCATCACAAACAGTTCGAATGGGTTAACCGTGTGGCTTGAATCGCACACGCAACTAAAATCTGAACCGTGTTTGATGCATCCTCCATCGCAAACGTTTTGCACCTTTTTTAACGGTTTTCATACACCACCGTTTGCGATTATTGCATCACACACAGTTTCTCGAAAGGTCTCTGATCGTAGTGTCACGTTAGCAGCATCCTACAGTAGTGTAGCTCGTTAATCAAAGATGGTTAAGTTTCCTCACCATAGACATGTGTTGTCATTTGATGAACGGGATCACATCATTAGAGAATGATGTGATGGACAAGACCCATCCGTTAGCCAAGCATAATGATTGTTAAGTTTTATTGCTATTGCTTTCTTCATGACTTATGCATATTCCTCTGACTATGAGATTATGCAACTCCCGAATACCAGCAAACACCTTGTGTGCTATCAAACGTCACAACGTAACTGGGTGATTATAAAGATGCTCTATAGGTGTTTGTTGGGTTGGGATATATCAAGATTAGGAATTGTCACTCCGAATATCGGAGAGGTATCTCTGGGCCCTCTCGGTAATGCACATCACTATAAGCCTTGCAAGCAATGTAACTAATGAGTTAGTTGCAGGATGATGCATTATGGAATGAGTAAAGAGACTTGCATGTAACAAGAATGAACTAGGTATGATGATACCGACGATCGAATCTCGGGCAAGTAACATGCCGATAACAAAGGGAATAACATATATTGTTATTGTGGTTTGACCGATAAAGATCTTCATAGAATATGTAGGAACCAATATGAGCATCCAGGTTCCGCTATTGGTTATTGACTGGAGATGTGTCTCGGTCATGTCTACATAGTTCTCGAACCCGTAGGGTCTGCACGCTTAACGTTCGATGATGATTTGTATTATGAGTTATGTGTTTTGGTGACCAAAGTTTGTTTGGAGTCCCAGATGAGATCACGGAAATGACAAGGAGTCTCGAAATGGTCGAGAGGTAAAGATTCGTATATTGGAAGGTAGTATTCGGACATCGGAATGGTTTTGAGTGGTTCGGGTATTTTACCAGAGTACCGAGGGGTTACCGAAACCCCACGGGGAAGTATTGGGCCTACATGGGCCTAGGGGAGAGAGAGGGAAGCCTGCGGGGGGGGGGGGTGGCGCACGCCACCCTCCTAGGGAGTCCGAATAGGACAAGGAGGAGGGGGCGCGGCCCCCCTTTCCTCTCCCTCTCCTTCCTTTTCCCTCCGGTGAAGAAAGGAAAAGGGGGGCAAATCCTACTAGGACTAGGAGTCCTAGTAGGACCCCCCCTTGGCGCGGCCCCTCCTAAAGATTCATATATTGGAAGGTAGTATTCGGACATTGGAATGGTTTCGAGTGGTTCGGGTATTTTACCGGAGTACCGAGGGGTTACCGGAACCCCCCGGGGAAGTATTGGGCCTACATAGGCCTAGGGGAGAGAGAGGGAAGCCTGCGGGGGGGGGGGGGGGGGGGGGTGGCGCGCGCCACCCTCCTAGGGAGTCCTAATAGGACAAGGAGGAGGGGGCGCGGCCCCCATTTCCTTTCCCTCTCCTTCCTTTTCCCTCCAGTGAAGAAAGGAAAAGGGGGGCCAATCCTACTAGGACTAGGAGTCCTAGTAGGACCCCCCTTGGCGCGCCCCCTCCTGGCTGGCCGCCTCCTCCTCCCCTCCTTTATATATGGGGGCGGGCGGCACACCAATAGTTCTCTTAGCCGTGTGCGGTGCCCCCCTCCGCAGTTTACTCCTCCGGTTATAGTGCTTAGGCGAAGCCCTCTGCATATCACATCACCATCGCCGTCACCACGCCGTCGTGCTGACGGAACTCTCCCTCGACCCTCTGCTGGATCAAGAGTTCAAGGGACGTCATCGAGCTGAACGTGTGCTAAACTCGGAGGTGCCGTACATTCGGTACCAAGATCGGTTGGATCATGAAGGCGTTCGACTACATCAACCGCGTTAACCTAATGGTTCCGCTTTCGATCTATGAGGGTACGTGGAAATACTCTCCCCCTCTCATTGCTATGCATCTCCTAGATAGATCTTGCATGATCGTAGGATTTTTTTTGAAATTGCATGCCACGTTTCCCAACACCGTGTGAGATGCAGTACAAAATATCTTAGAGCATCGTCGGTGTATAGTACGCCTATGGCTTATGCGAGAAGGTGCGTCGGCTACAGTCCACCACCGGCGTGTCAAGCATGAAGGAAATATGCCCTAGAGGCAATAATAAAGTTATTATTTATTTCCTTATATCATGATAAATGTTTATTATTCATGCTAGAACTGTATTAACCGAAAACATAATACATGTGCGAATACATAGACAAACAGAGTGTCACTAGTATGCCTCTACTTGACTAGCTCGTTGATCAAATATGGTTAAGTTTCCTAACCATAGACATGAGTTGTCATTTGATTAACGGGATCACATCATTAGGAGAATGATGTGATTGACTTGACCCATTCCGTTAGCTTAGCACTTGATCATTTGGTTTGTTGCTATTGCTTTCTTCATGACTTATACATGTTCCTATGACTATGAGATTATGCAACTCCCGTTTACCGGAGGAACACTTTATGTGCCACCAAACGTCACAACGTAATTGGGTGATTATAAAGGTGCTCTACAGGTGTCTCCGAAGGTACTTGTTGGGTTGGCGTATTTCGAGATTAGGATTTGTCGCTCCGAATGTCAGAGAGGTATCTCTGGGCCCACTCAGTAATGCACATCACTATAAGCCTTGCAAGCATTGCAACTAATGAGTTAGTTGTAGGATGATGTATTATGGAACGAGTAAAGAGACTTGCCGGTAATGAGATTGAACTAGGTATTGAGATATCGACGATCGAATCTCGGCAAGTAACATACCGATGACAAAGGGAACAACGTATGTTGTTATGCGGTCTGACCGATAAAAATCTTCGTAGAATATGTAGGAGCCAATATGGGCATTCAGGTCCCGATATTGGTTATTGACCAGAGAGGTGTCTCGGTCATGTCTACATAGTTCTCGAACCCGTAGGGTCCGCACGCTTAACGTTCATTGACGATATAGTACTATGAGTTATGTATGTTGGTGACCGAATGTTGTTCGGAGTTTTGAATGAGATCACGGATATGACAAGGAACTCCACAATGGTCTGGAAGTAAAGATTGATATGTGGATAGTAGTGTTTGATCTCCGGAAGGGTTCCGGAATTCACCGGAAGGGGTTCCGGATGTTTCCCGAAATGTTTGGGCACGAGAACACTTTATCTGGGCCAAAGGGGAAAGCCCACGAGGTTTTTGGAAAGCGCAAAAGGAAGTTTTGCGGAGTCCAGGGGCCAGACGCCAGGGTCCCTGGCGTCTGGGTCCAGATACCGGGAACTCTGGCGTCTGGCCCTGGAGTCCGAGAAGGACTCTTGCCTTTCGGGTGAAACCAACTTTGTGGAGGCTTTTACTCCAAGTTTTGACCCCAAGGCTCAACATATAAATAGAGGGGCAGGGCTAGCACCCAAGACACATCAAGAAACACCAAGCCGTGTGCCGGCTACCCCGTCCCCTCTAGTTTATCCTCCGTCATAGTTTTCGTAGTGCTTAGGCGAAGCCCTGCAAAGATTGTTCTTCACCAACACCGTCACCACGCCATCATGCTGCCGGAACTCATCTACTACTTCGCCCCTCTTGCTGGATCGAGAAGGCGAGGATGTCACCAAGCCGAATGTGTGCAAAACTCGGAGGTGCCGTGCTTTTGATACTTGGATCGGTCGGATCATGAAGACGTACGACTACATCAACCGCGTTGAAATAACGCTTCCGCGAATGGTTTACGAGGGTACATAGACAATACTCTCCCCTCTCATTGCTATGCATCACCATGATCCTGTGTGTGCATAGGATTTTTTTTGAAATTACTATGTTCCTCAACAGTGGCATCCGAGCCTGGTTTTATGCGTAGATATTATATGCACGAGTAGAAGACAAGTGAGTTGTGGGCGATATAAGTCATACTGCTTACCAGCTTGTCATACTTTGGTTCGGCGGTATTGTTGGATGAAGCGGCCCGAACCGAGATTAAGCGTACGCTTACGCGAGACTGGTTCTACCGACATGCTTTGCACACAGGTGGCTGGCGGGTGTCAGTTTCTCCAACTTTAGTTGAACCGAGTGTGGCTACGCCCGGTCCTTGAGAAGGTTAAAAAAACACTAACTTGATGAACTATCGTTTTGGTTTTGATGTGTAGGTAAGAACGGTTCTTGCTCAGCCCATAGCAGCCACATAAAACTTGCAACAACAATGTAGAGGACGTCTAACTTGTTTTTGCAGGGCATGTTGTGATGTGATATGGTCAAGGCATGATGCTAAAAAAATTTGTATGAGATGATTATGTTTTGTAACCGAGTTATCGGCAACAGGCATGAGCCATATGGTTGTCGCTTTATTGTATGCAATGCAACCGCCCTGTAATGCTTTACTTTATCACTAAGCGGTAGCGATAGTCATAGAAGCATAAGTTGGTGATACGACAACGATGCTACGATGGAGATCAAGGTGTCACGCCGGTGATGATGGTGATCATGACGGTGCTTCGAAGATGGAGATCACAAGCACAAGATGATGATGGCCATATCATATCACTTATATTGATTGCATGTGATGTTTATCTTTTTATGCATCTTATCTTGCTTTGATTGACGGTAGCATTATAAGATGATCTCTCACTAAATTATCAAGGTATAAGTGTTCTCCCTGAGTACGCACCGTTGCGACAGTTCTTCGTGCTGAGACACCACGTGATGATCGGGTGTGATAGGATCTACGTTCAAATACAACGGGTGCAAAACAGTTGCACACACGGAATACTCAGGTTAAACTTGACGAGCCTAGCATATAACAGATATGGCCTCGGAACACGGAGACCAAAAGGTCGAGCATGAATAATATAGTAGATATGATCAACATAGTGATGTTCACCATTGAAACTACTCCATCTCACGTGATGATCGGACATGGTCTAGTTGATATGGATCACGTGATCACTTAGAGGATTAGAGGGATGTCTATCTAAGTGGGAGTGCTTTAATAATTTGATTAACTGAACTTTAATTTATCATGAACTTAGTCCTGGTAGTATTAGCATATCTATGTTGTAGATCAATAGGTCGTGATGTTGCTCCCCATTTATTATTTATATGTTCCTAGAGAAAACTAAGTCGAAAGATGTTAGTAGCAATAATGTGGATTGGATCCGTGATATGAGGTTTATCCTCATTGCTTCACATAAGAATTATGTCCTTGATGCACCGCTAGGTGACAGACCTATTGCAGGAGAAGATGCAGACGTTATGAACGTTTTGACAAAAGCTCGGTATGATGAATACTTGATAGTTAAGTGCACCATGCTTTACGGCTTAGAACCGGGACTTCAAAAATGTTTTGAACGCCACGGAGCATATAAGATGTTCCAAGAGTTGAAACTAGTATTTCATACTCATGCCCGTGTCGAGAGGTATGAGACCTCTAACCGTATTTTGCCTACAAGATGGAGGAGAATAGCTCAACCAGTGAGCATGTGTTCAGATTGTCTGGGTACTACAATTGCTTGAATCAAGTGGGAGTTAATCTTCTAGATAAGATAGTAATTGACAGAATTCTCTATTCACTATCACCAAGTTACTAGAACTTCGTGATGAACTATAATATGCAAGGGATGACGAAAGTAATTCCCGAGCTCTTCGCGATGTTGAAATCGACAAAGGTAGAAATCAAGAAAGAGCACCAAGTGTTGATGTTTAACAAGACCACTAGTTTCAAGTAAAGGGGCAAAGGGAAGAAAGGGGAACTTCAAGAAGAACGGCAAGCAAGTTGCTACTCAAGAAGAAGCCCAAGTCTGGACCTAAGCCTGAAACTAAGTGCTTCAACTGCAAAGGGACTGGTCACTGGAAGCGGAACTACCCCAAGTATTTGGTGGATAAGAAGGATGGCAAAGTGAACAAAGCTATATTCGATATACATGTTATTGATGTGTACTTTACTAGTGTTTATAGCAATCCCTCGATATTTGATACTGGTTCAGTTGCTAAGAATAGTAACTCGAAATGGGAGTTGCAGAATGAACAGAGACTAGTTAAGGGTGAAGTGACGATGTGTATTGGAAATGGTTCCAAGATTGATATGATCATCATCGCACACTCCCTATACTTTCTGGATTAGTGTTAAACCTAAAATAAATGTTATTTAGTGTTTGCATTGAGCATGAATATGATTGGATCATGTTTATTGCAGTACGGTTATTCATGTAAGTAAGAGAATAATTGTTGTTCTGTTTACATGAATAAAACCTTCTATGGTCATACACCCAATGAAAATGGTTTGTTGGATCTCGTTCGTGGTGATACACATTTTCATAATATTGAAGCGAAAATATGCAAAGTTAATAATGATAGTGCAACTTATTTGTGGCACTTCTGTTTAGGTCATATTGGTGTAAAGCGCATGAACAAAATCCATGCCGATGGGCTTTTGGAATCACTTGATTATGAATCAGTTGATCCTTGTGAACCATGCCTCTTGGTCAATATGACTAAAACGCCGTTCTCCGGAACAATGGAGCAAGCAACAGATTTGTTGGAAATCATACATACTGATGTATGTGGTCCGATGAGTGTTGAGGCTCGCGGTGGGTATCGTTATTTTCTAACCTTCACAGATGATTTGAGTAGATATGGGTATATCTACTTGATGAAACATAAGTCTGAAACATTTGAAAAGTTCAAAGAATTTCAGAGTGAAGTGGAAAATCATCGTGACAAGAAAATAAGGTTTCTACGATCTGATCGCGGAGACAAATATTTGAGTTATGAGTTTGGTCTTCAATTAAAACAATGTGGAATAGTTTCACAAATTTGTGCCACCTGGAACACCACAGCATAATGGTGTGTTCGAACGTCATAACCGTACTTTATTGGATATAGTGCAACCTATGATGTTTCTTACTGATTTACCACTATAGTTTTGGGGTTATGCGTTAGAGACAGTTGTATTCACGTTAAATAGGGCACCATCTAAATCCGTTGAGACGACACCGTATGAACTATGGTTTGGCAAGAAACCTAAGCTGTCGTTTCTTAAAGTTTGAGGTTGCAATGCTTATGTGAAAAAGTTTCAACCTGATAAGCTCAGACCCAAATCGGAGAAGTGCGTCTTCATAGGATACCCAAAAGAAAATGTTGGGTACACCTTCTATCACAGATCCGAAGGCAAGATATTCATTGTGGAGAATGGATCCTTTCTAGAGAAGGAGTTTCTCTCGAAAGAAGTGAGTGGGAGGAAAGTAGAACCTGATGAGGTAACTGTACCTGCTCCCTTATTGGAAAGTAGTTCATCACAGAAATCTGTTCCTGTGACTACTACACCAATTAGTGAGGAAGCTAATGATGATGATCATGTAACTTCAGATCAAGTTACTACCGAACCTCGTAGGTAAACCAGAGTGAGATCCGCACCAGAGTGGTACGGTAATCCTGTTCTGGAGGTCATGTTACTTGACCATGACGAACGTACGAACAATGAGGAAGCGATAATGAGCCCAGATTCCATGAAATGGCTTGAGGCCATGAAATCTAAGATGAGATCCATGTATGAGAACAAAGTATGGACTTTGATTGACTTGCCCAATGATCGGCGAGCCATTGAGATTAAATGGATCTTCAAGAGGAAGACGGACGCTGATAGTAGTGTTACTATCTACAAAGCTAGAATTGTCGCAAAAAGATTTTCGACAAGTTCTAGGTGTTGACTACGATGAGATTTTCTCACTCGAATCTATGCTTAAGTCTGTCCGAATCAAGTTAGCAATTGCCGCATTTTATGAAATCTGGCAAATGGATAAACAAAACTGCATTCCTTAATGGATTTATTTAAGAAGAGTTGTATATGATGCAACCAGAAGGTTTTGTCAATCCTAAAGGTGCTAACAAAGTGTGCAAGCTCCAGTGATCCATCTATGGACTTGTGCAAGCATCTTGGAGTTGGAATATACGCTTTGATATGTTGATCAAAGCATATTGTTTTATACAGACTTGTGGTGAAGCCTGTATTTATAAGAAAGTGAGTGAGAGCACTACAACATTTCTGATAAGTATATGTGAATGACATATTGTTGATCGGAGATAATGTAGAATTATTCTGCAAAGCATAAAGGAATGTTTGAAAGGAGTTTTTCAAAGAAAGACCTCGGTGAAACTGCTTACATATTGAGCATGAAGATCTACAGAGATAGATCAAGATGCTTGATAAATGAGTACATACCTTGACAAGATTTTGAAGTAGTTCAAAATGGAACAGTCAAAGAAAGAGTTCTTGCCTATGTTACAAGGTGTGAAACTGAGCAAGACTCAAAGCCCGACCATGGCAGAAGATAGAAAGAGAATGAAAGTCATTCCCTATGCCTCAGCCATAGGTTCTATAAAGTATTCCATGTTGTGTACCAGATCTATTGTATACCTCACCACTGAGTTTGGCAAGGGAGTACAATAGTGACCTAGGAGTAGATCAGTGGACAACGGTCAAAATTATCCTTAGTGGAATAAGGATATGTTTCTCGATTATGGCGGTGACAAAAAGGTTCGTCTTAAAGGGTTACGTCGATGCAAATTTTGACACTAATCCAAATGACTCTAAGTCTCAATCTGGATACATATTGAAAGTGGGAGCAATTAGCTAGAGTAGCTCCGTGCAGAGCATTGTTGACATAGAAATTTGCAAAATACTTACGGATCTGAATGTGGCAGACCCGTTGACTAAACTTCTCTCACAAGCAGAACATGATCACACCTTAGTACTCTTTGGGTGTTAATCACATAGCGATGTGAACTAGATTATTGACTCTAGTAAACCCTTTGGGTGTTGGTCACATGTCGATGTGAACTATGGGTGTTAATCACATGGTGATGTGAACTATTGGTACTAAATCACATGGCGATGTGAACTAGATTATTGACTCTAGTGCAAGTGGGAGACTGAAGGAAATATGCCCTAGAGGCAATAATAAAGTTATTATTTATTTCCTTATATCATGATAAATATTTGTTATTCATGCTAGAATTGTATTAACCAGAAACATAATACATGTGTGAATACATAGACAAACAGAGTGTCACTAGTATGCCTCTACTTGGCTAGCTCGTTGATCAAAGATGGTTAAGTTTCCTAACCATAGACATGAGTTGTCATTTGATTAATGGGATCACATCATTTGGAGAATGATGTGATTGACTTGACCCATTCCGTTAGCTTAGCACTTGATCATTTAGTTTGTTGCTATTGCTTTCTTCATGACTTATACATGTTTCTATGACTATGAGATTATGCAACTCCCGTTTACCGGAGGAACACTTTGTGTGCCACCAAATGTCACAACATAACTGGGTGCTTATAAAGGTTCTCTACAGGTGTCTCCGAAGGTACTTGTTGGGTTGGCGTATTTCGAGATTAGGATTTGTCACTCCGATTGTCGGAGAGGTATCTCTGGGCCCACTCGGTAATGCACATCACTACAATCCTTGCAAGCATTGAAACTAATGAGTTAGTTGCGGGATGATGTATTACGGAACGAGTAAAGAGACTTGCCAGTAACGAGATTGAACTAGGTATTGAGATACCGACGATCGAATCTCAGGCAAGTAACATATCGATGACAAAGGGAACAACGTATGTTGTTATGCGGTTTGACCGATAAAAATCTTCGTAGAATATGTAGGAGCCAATATGGGCATCCAGGTCCCGCTATTGGTTATTGACCAGAGAGGTGTCTCGGTCATGTCTACATAGTTCTCGAACCCGTAGGGTCCGCACGCTTAACGTTCGTTGACGATATAGTACTATGAGTTATGTATGTTGGTGACCGAATGTTGTTCGGACTTTTGGATGAGATCACAGATACGACGAGGAACTCCGGAATGGTTCGGAAGTAAAGATTGATATGTGGATAGTAGTGTTTGATCTCCGGAAGGGTTCCGGAATTCACCGAAAGGGGTTCCGGATGTTTCCCGAAATGTTTGGGCACGCGAACACTCTATCTGGGCCAAAGGGGAAAGCCCACGAGGTTTTTGGAAAGCGCAAAAGGAAGTTTTGCGGAGTCCAGGGGCCAGACGATAGGGTTCCCGGCGTCTGGAATCAGACGCCGGGAAGCCTGGCGTCTGGCCCTGGAGTCCGAGAAGGACTCTTGCCTTTCGGGTGAAACCGACTTTGTGGAGGCTTTTACTCCAAGTTTCGACCCCAAGGCTCAACATATAAATAGAGGGTCAGGGCTAGCACCCAAGACACATCAAGAAACACCAATCCGTGTGTCGGCTACCCCGTCCCCTCTAGTTTATCCTCCGTCATAGTTTTCGTAGTGCTTAGGCGAAGCCCTGCAGAGATTGTTCTTCACCAACACCGTCACCACACCGTCGTGCTGCCGGAACTCATCTACTACTTCGCCCCTCTTGCTGGATCGAGAAGGCGAGGACGTCACTGAGCCGAACATGTGCAGAACTCGGAGGTGCCGTGCTTTCGGTACTTGGATCGGTCGGATCGTGAAGACATACGACTACATCAACCGCGTTGATATAACGCTTCCGTGAACAGTCTACGAGGGTACGTAGACAATACTCTCCCCTCTCGGTGCTATGCATCACCATGATCCTGTGTGTGCGTTGGATTTTTTTTAAATTACTACGTTCCCCAACAAAGCACACTAGCTGGCTCCCCAAATATCATTTCACTGTTCAATCCTCGCCACTGAAAGAAGGCAACATGGACCCGCGTCGTGAGGGCAACTTTGACGGCCCACTTCGGCGAGAGCGCGGCCGCAGCCGCCATGCGCGTGCTAACAAGATGCATGAGCGTGGCCACAAACTATGACTGGGCGGCAAAGGCAGCCCAAACGGCCGTTGTTGCTTCTCATGTGGCGGCGACAACATCTGCCACGGCGACAGCAACTGGCGAGAGCGCCACAACAGTTGTCCGTTCTGGAGCAGCGGCCTTAGCCCTGATGGAGGCTGCCCACGACCATGTCGAGGCCGCCCACGCCCAGCTCGTGGCGGTCACCGCACAAATCGAATGAAGCTTCTCCGACAACAGTCGGCAACCCACGGCCGAAGAGTTGGCAATCGCCGAGAGCGTTCGAGCAACCGTTTGTTCCTCCGCCACATACCTTACCACGACGAAGCACGTCCAAGCCTAGATCCTGGCCGTCCACACCCAGCTCGTGGTGTCCTTTTCCAAACAAATGGCGGACGCGGATGGCGAGATGCTTGCCAAGTATGGTGAGATGGATGCCATGGAGCCCCTTCCCCAGGAGTCCGTCGGGCGCGAGCTGGACATGGAGGAGGCGGCGGAGATCGACGAGCACCAGCCGTAGAAGTACTCTTTGCTTTCTTTAATTAAGAGCGCCGATCTTTAATTTGTTAGAGTAACGTTTAGGTCAGCTAGCTCTGTTTAATTGCTGAACTTGCTCGATTAAGAAGTGTGGGTGTGCTGTCCTTTGTGTACCCAAATTATGCAATGACGTGGATGACCATTGTAACCAGGGAAATTCGAACCAAATTTTTTTATGTTCAAACTCATCACACACGGCTTTAGATATCTGGATCGTTTGTGATGTTCATATATCGTACATAGTTCTAAATAAGGGACCATGTCTGATGACACTTTGCGTGCCAGTTTTTTCGCAGAACTGATTCAGAATTTTCGGCTTCTACGGGAATATCTACCTCCCCGCCCCCTCCCCTTACCAAAAGCCACATTTCCCATGTTTCCGCCTTCCTTTCCAAGTTGAAACCTTCACTCCTTGCTTGCAGCGCCACGTCCTCACTGGTGACCCTCCTTCACGCTGCTCAGCCTCGTTTATCTAGGTCTGGGTATAAGCTTCTCACAAACCAGAGCTTCTCACAACAAGCGTGATGGTTTTGGTAGGGAACGTGCCACCTTTGGGGACGAAACGATATCCGTTGCCTCTTATTGCTTTCAAAAAATTTCTAGTGTCAACATAGAACAGCAGGAGTGTTGTGTTTAATTTTGGAATTTTTCGGGGTTCGTTTGGACATTTTTATACAATAACTGGGTTTTGTAGGCATTTCAGGTGCATAATTAAAATTTGAACTACATGCACATGCTCCAGTGCATATAAACTGGTTAAAAAATCAAATATGTGTCCTTGGTTGCATGCTTAGGTCCCATGCAAGAAACGGGAATGAATTTCAAACACCCTGCCACCATCACTCGGCCGCAAACATTGAGATACTTGGTTTTTAAATTCGAGTAAATCCAAAACTCATCTGAAATTCATGAAACTTGGCATGCTATCATGGAGTGGCACCGACATGCCATGGTAAAAAATTTGTCCCATTTGGGGCAGGTTTGGGTATAAGCTTCTCCCAAACCAATGCTTTTCACAACAAGCATGATGGTTTCAGTAGGGAACGTGCCACCTTTGGGGATGAAACGATATCAGTTGCCTCTTATTGCTTTCAAAAAAATTCTAGTGTCAACATAGAACAACAGAAGTGTTGTGTTTAATTTTGGAATTTTTTGGGGTTCGTTTGGACATTTTTATACACTAACTGGGTTTTCTAGGCATTTTATGTGCATATTTCAAATTTGAACTACATGCACATGCTCCACTGCATATAAATTGGTTGAAAAATCAAATATGTGTCCTTCGGTGCATGCTTTGGTCCCATGCAAGAAATGGGAATGAATTTCAAACACCAGGGCACTGTTGATTGCCAGCAAAACGTTTAGTTTGTTTTTAAATTCTAGTAAATCCAAAACTCGTCTAAAATTCATGAAACTTGGCATGCTATAATGGAATGGCAGCCGACATGCTGTGGTATTTTTCGTGTCCATTTTGAGAGAAGGCGCAGTCGAATAACAGCCAACAAAGGCATTTTGAAACAAATAGATGCCACTGTAACATCTCAAACATTTTGTATAATTTAAATTGTGTGCGTTCTGTTAACCATTCACGTGACGCCACGCCTCACTCTTTTAATGGCCAGGAGGTGTCGTGCAGATAGGTGCTTGAGTGCTTGACTAAACGGGAGGCGTGCGAGCTGTACTCCAATGCGGAGGCTCACCGGGAAGCATGCGAGTTGTACGCTGCACAGGCTCACCGGGAAGCGTGCAAGCTATATGCTGCACAGGCTCACCGGGAAGTGAGCCCTTTGACTTCCATGGCCGCCTGCCTTGCTCGCATCCTCTCCATTAATGGCGCCCTAGCCGCATTTTAATATGGTTTTTGAATATAAAACACTCATCGCAAACGTTTTAGTTAGAACACCCATATGCAAAACCGACAACTTCCCCAGGAAGCCAAGGGAAAATGTGCCTAGCAGGACTTGTGCAGCTCTTGATCGCAAACATTTTAGTTAGAACACCAGTATGCAAACCGACAGCTTCCCTAGGAAGCCAAGAGAAAATGTGACGAGCAGGATTTCTGCAGCTCTTGGTCGCAAACGCTTTAGATAGAACACCTGTATGCAAAGTGAGAGATATGGTCTTCCCCCGTAAGTCGAGGGAAAATTCACAGTGCAAGATTTGTGCATCCCTTCAACGCAAACGGTTGTTTTGCATGACCCGTGTGCAACCACGTACAAACAATTTGGTAAGATTTGCATCTGTCATATTGGGTATGTTGCCATTTGTCAAACTGGAGAGATTGGCATTTGTTGATCTAGTAAAATTGCCATTTGTCAATCCTTGTAACACTGCGATTCATCAAAATATGCAGCTAAAAATCACTAGCACTATCTAATTTTTGCAACTAAAATTCAGTAATTAAGCATAGATTTCATTCATAGATTAAGCAGTGGTTCTTAATTTATACAAACAGTTCAACTCGACAGCTGAACCGACCAAAATTTTCCCCAATTGTTGCCAACCACGTACTGAAATAGCTAGTTCAACTATATATACTAGCTAATTTTAAGTACGTTGTACAGTTCCACCAGACATCTATAGTCAGATGAACTAAACAAAATAGCCCATAAATACTACTACTACGGAGGGGCTTTGTGCTACTTCTGGCAACCTCTCCTCTGCCGAGCGCGCTCAATATGGTGCCTGCCACTGCTGCATGTTCAGCGACGCTTGCCAGCTCGAATGCCCACTGCCGCTCCAGACGGTCCCTCTCGAAGCAGCCGGACTGCTCGTAGATCTCGTGATTCCTCGCCTCTGCATTGGCGTGTGTTGCGGCCATGGCTGCGGTAAGGCTCTTCGCATGCTCGGTGAGGCGCTCCTCCTCCTCCCGCAGGAACTTGATGTAGCGCGCAAGTTCGCTGACGCACGTGCGGGCCTCCACCTCTGCCTCCCTCCTTAGGGCGGCGGTGGCAGAGCGGGTGATGATCCCGGCGGTCGACGGTGTGCTGGCGGCCATGGCGGCCGACGATGGGGTGGCGGTCACGACGGCCACCTCCCGCCTTCAGGCCACGGTGGTGGAGCGGGTGATGGTTGGCAGTGGTTTGGCGGCCATGACGGCCACCTCCCGCCTTCAGGAAGCAGCGGTGGAGCGAGCGATGGCCCTGGCTTTCGACGATGGTGTGGCGGCAACGGCGGGCAACAGCTGCCGACGGGCAGCGGCGGCGGAGCGTGTGGTGGGTGTTCCGCCCACACCCAACAGGGACGCGATGCGCACTACACTACACCTGGGACTGAGCCGCCGCCGCGGTGTAGCCTCCCAGCTGGAGCTGTCCTCTGATGATGACAGAGTGGCTGAGCGACAATGATGGACCGGTGCCATTGGCGATTGTGGGAGAAGCAGACGAGATAAGCAAGAGGGAGGGAGGGGAAAATGCAACGCCAGGACTCGTCGGTCATGAGGGTTTATATAGCAGGCCCGTAAAGCATTGGGATTTTGGGGGATTTCACGAAGTCGGGCCGGAAGCTTGTGCTGGAACCTGCGAGGTTGCACGGGAATGGGCTCACCGACGATTCATTGGCGCCACTTCAAGCCACTGTTTGGCCAAAAAACGCCCCCGCGTGCTACGCAAGCTTGCGCTGTAAGCCGTCTGCAGCAGCGGGGTGACAAGATGTGCAAGAGGAGGACAAAAGGACACATACGGTTAATACAAAAAAAACGTTTGCGATTTAATTACCTACTATACTCCCATCCTAGTTTATAAGTAGGATTTAACTAATAAAATACGAATGCATGTCGCCGAAGATTATATCGTTGGATTCATATTTGAACATAGTTTCAAGTTATACAATTTTTGTAACATGCATTAACACTTTTTTTTGTTAAATTTAAGGTTATATACCAGCAAGCGTATGCTCGCAACATACATGGCCTATTCCATCACAAACAGCTCGGATGGATCAACTGTATGCCATGTATCGCACACACAACTGTAATCTGATTCATGCTTGATGTCTCCCTCATTGCTCACATAGTTCGTCTTATTTGCCACGTATCACTATGCCGGCCTCTGCTCGCGTCCCTCGGCGCGCTCTGCTCGCCATTAGGCGCTGCGGTGCGCTCTGCTCACATCTGTTAGCGCGCTCTTCTTGCGTCCATCGGCACGCTCGGCTTGTGGACAGCTTTTCCTTGCATGTTCAACTGCTATATGCATGCACACGTTCACGTCGGGGCCCCCATATGCATGCGGTTGCGCCGCGCGCGTTGCCACACGATGCAGTTACGTGCGGCACGATGGAGTTACGCGCTCCAAATTAGAACTGACATCAGGGCCTGTCGATATTCCTGGTCGTCCAACTTCCCCTTTAATTCCCGCGGCCATTATAACTTTAGTCTCTTCAACCTTTCGATCGTGCCCCACAACACAACAAGCACACCCACAATGACACATAGAGAGGGGATGTCTAGTGGCGCTTCAATAGAGTTTGGCGAGCATAGAGTGCAGACCCACGCGAGGGAGACGGATCTGTCGGTGGTGTACACCATCGACCCGGCCGTGGTGGACGACTACATCAACATCGTTGAGCAGTTGCTTGCTCGAGACAAGTACAAGGTGGCCGACATCGACCTCCAGTACACCGTCGATCGTCCCGGCATAGATCAGAAGGTTGTCGTTGCCCAGTTATGCGTGCGCCATCATGTCCTCATCTACCACTACTGCATGGCCACAGAGCCTTGCGACTGTTTCAACAGGTTTGTCAACAGCACCGACTACAAGTTCTCCACGATGGAAACCACTGACGATGTAAAAGCACTCAGTGTTACGGGCTTGGCCTGCAAGAACCTTGTCGAAATCCGTGACCACTATAGGGGCTAGGGCAGCACAAAAAAGGACTTCCTGGTTGAACTCGCCTCGACCATCATCGACCCCTACTATGAAAAGATGAAGTAGGATGCCTAGAGAATAAGTCCCCTATCCTGGCACAGGGCCTGGATGCGGCAACTGGATGAACCTCACCTCAGGTTCGCGGCCAAGAGCATGTACACATGCTACAAGATGCACAAGCGGATCGTTGACATGAAGGAGTGCCTCGTTCCCCAAATCAACGAGCCAGGATCGAGCCACAAGTAGAGCAAGCGTCACAAGAAGTAGATGATGATCAGATGATCGTTTATGCTAGTTAATCATGCATGTAATATATAGTTTACTTTATTGGTGTGTGGAAATGTCATGTGTGTAGTAGCCACCTATGTAATTATGCATGTAATAGTTTACTTTGGTGTGTGCAAATTCCATGGTTGTAGTAGCCACCTATGTAAGTGGATGTTTAATCTTGTTATGCAACCATGTCCTTATAAGTGTGTATATATATGTTGTTGTTCTATATGCAATCCCATCGCACAACACACACGTCTTATTAGCAGCAACCGTCTGTGTTATTATCGGTCTTCACACACATTTCTTATTACAAACTTGTTTGTCACGTATCACACACATCTTGTTATATTGAACCATTTCTGTTCTCTTGTCTCAACACAAAGAGTTCATCCGAGTGAACTGCATGTCGTATATCTCACACACCTTGATCTGGTTGACCGTTTCTTTTGTGTTGCCTAATCACAAACAGTTCATCCAAGTGAAGCATATGCTATATATCACACACGCCTTCATCTGGCTGCCCATTTCTTTTGTTCCGCCTCATCGCAAACAGTTCATTAAACTTAACCGTATGCCCTGCATCGCACATGCAACTAAAATCTGAACCGTGTTTGATGCATCCTCTATCGCAAACATTTTGCACCTTTTTGACGGTTCTTTTACACCACCGTTTGCGATTATTGCATCGCACACAGTTTCATCGAAGGGTCTCTGATCGTAGTGTCGCATTAGCAGCATTCTGCAGTAGTGGCAGGTAATCCACACTCGACCCCCATCCTCCTCCTCCTTCCACATCCCACATGCCCCGACCGCAGGCGCGACACCTTGCACCCAAATCTTCGACCCCTACACAAAATAAGCGCCGCCCTAAGCCATGGTGCACGCAGTATAGCTAGGAGCTCAAGGAGCATTTGGCAGTGGAGAAGCAAATCGCGGCCACACGCGCGGGTGAGGTGGTGATGGCTTCCATTCATGCCAACCCCCAGATCTTGGAGGAGCACCTCCCCATTTGCTAGCTACGCCAGTTAAGCATGCTTGGTTTACCCGCTGCTTGTGTTGCTCCTGCCTTTCCTTAACAAATTCTAGTGAATTGTGCTATCTAATTTTACCATGCAATCTGTTGCTCTAGTGTATATGTTCTATATGTCGTGCAGTGTGGTGCTCACTTATTAACTGTTATGTTAATTAGTTGTCATCTTTAGTTAACTGTTTGGTTCAACTCTGCAAATGTGATGTTCAATTCCTTAAGCTGCAATTTTGTATTGTCTTCCATGTGAGAAATAAATCGAATTTATCTTTACAAAATACATGAGAAACGAATACAATTGCTATATTTCCAAGTTGTCAAGCATGCTTGGTTTGGTTAACTGTCTGATCTTCTAGTATGTTATACATTGTGCAATGTGGTGCTCACTTAACGTTTGGTTCATTTGTTGTGGTGTTTAGTTAACTATTTGGTTCAATTCTGCAATGTGATGTTCAATAGTTGTGGGTGCATTCTGTTATTGTATACCATGTGAGAAGTAAATCAAATTTGGCTGTACTAAATACATGATAAACAAATACAATTGCTATATTTCCAAGTTTTTAAGCATGCTTGGTTTGGTTAACTGACTGGTCTTCTATTAGGAGTATGTTATATTGTGCAATGTGGTGCTCAGTAAACGTTTGGTTCATTTATTGTGGTGTTTAGTTAACTGTTCGGTTCAATTCTGCAATGTGATGTTCAATTGTTGTGGGTGCATTTTGTTATTGTATACCATGTGAGGAATAAATTGAATTTGGTTGTACTACATACATGAGAAACAAATACAATTGCTATAATTCTAAGTTGTTAAGCATGCTTGGTTTGGTTAACTGTCTGATCTTCTATTAGGAGTATGTTATATTGTGCAATGTGGTGCTTAGTTAATGTTTGGTTCATTTGTTGTGGTGTTTAGTTAACTGCTTGGTTCAATTTTGTAATGCGATGTCCAATTGTCGTGGATAGAATTTTGTATTGTTGTGCATGTGAGGAATAAATCGAATTTGGCTACACTTAATACATGAGAAACATATACACGTGCTATGTTTGCTAGTTCTTAATCATGCTTGGTTTGGATAAATGGGTTTTCCATGTGGCTTAAATTAATCTGATCAATCTGAAATGTGCTTATTTTTCATCAATATATTTTACTGATAGCATCCGAACCCTCACTTAACCTGATGACTACCTACCTTATATGTGTTGTAGGGAAACAATGGGAAGAACTGAGGTTTACAATAAAGGTTAGCACGTGCATGGTCCATTTTCTAATAACACAATATTGTGCAATTGCAGGTGTCAGTGTCAAAACCGGCGGATCTCGGGTAGGGGGTCCCGAACTGTGCGTCTAGGCGTATGGTAACAGGAGACGAGGGACACAATGTTTTACCCAGGTTCGGGCCCTCTTGATGGAAGTAAAACCCTACGTCCTGCTTGATTAATATTGATTATATGGGTAGTACAAGAGTAGATCTACCACGAGATCAGAGAGGCTAAACCCTAGAAGCTAGCCTATGGTATGATTGTTGTTCTTTTTTCTATGGACTAAAACCCTCCGGTTTATATAGACACCGGAGAGGGCTAGGGTTACACAGAGTCGGTTACAATGGTAGGAGATCTACATATCCGTATCGCCAAGCTTGCCTTCCACGCCAAGGAAAGTCCCTTCCGGACACGGGACGAAGTCTTCAATCTTGTATCTTCATAGTCCAGGAGTCCGGCCGAAGGTATAGTCCGGCTATCCGGAGACCCCCTAATCCAGGACACCCTCAGTAGCCCCTGAACCAGGCTTCAATGACGACGAGTCCGATGTGCAGATTGTCTTCGGCATTGCAAGGCGGGTTCCTCCTCCAAGTACTTCATAGAAGATTTCGAACACAAAGGTAATGTCCGACTCTGCAAAATAAGTTTCCACATATTGCCATAGAGAGAATAATATTTACACAAATCTAATCTGCTGACGTATTCCGTAGCGTGACATCACACCACGGCCAAGTCTTTATTCGAATTGTTTTACTGTCCCACCTCAGCGCGTTTAGCGAGGCGGTTTCCTTGGCATGTCTTGTCAAAGCAGAGATCGTGTCCCCTTATTCCGGGATTCTCATCAATACGGGCGTGGGTAACCCAACCGTACCCATTGGTATGTTTTCTCGATCAAAGGCGAGTCCCAAACGGTCACAGGGAGGGCCCTTGGTATTCAACCTCTTATAAAGAGACCAAGGCCTTACTCCTTTCTTTCAATTTCAAACGAGTTCGCTCTTCGCCTCGAGTTCCAACACCCAAGGCTCCAGATTTCAGGCGCTTCGGACCTTCGACAATGTCCGGTTCTGACCTTCGAGGCCGATGGATGCCCTCCTCCATCACGGAGGAGGACGCTCCTCCGTCACGGAGGAGGACGTGCTGAAGTTGAGAGAGGCCAGGTTCTTGATCGGCGAAATCTCGCATAGGCTGCCTGCTCAAGGGCAGGTCATTCCCACTCCCAAGCCTGGTGAGAGTGTGGTGTTCATGTCTCACTTCCTTCGGGGGCTAGGCTTCCCGACGGATCCCTTCGTGAGGGGGCTCATGTTTTATTATGGGCTGGAATTTCATGACTTAGCTCCGAAGTCCATCCTCCATATTTCCTCATTCATCATCGTGTGTGAAGCCTTCCTCCGTATTACTCCTCACTTCGGACTATGGCTCAAGACCTTCAAAGTAGAGCCGAAGATGATCGAGGGACGGCATGCGGAGTGCGGAGGTGCTCTTATAAGCAAGAATGCTGGTGCTCCATGGCCCGAGGGCTCTTTTCAAGAGGAGTCCAGCTTATGGCAACGAGAGTGGTTTTATATCACAGCTCCAAGGAGCACCAAGTGGGTGGCGCTGCCTGCTTTCCGCTCAGGTCCCCCGCCACGACTGGCGTCATGGGTCAATAAGGGGTTGGACTGGGGGTCGGCAAAGGACGTGCCCTTGTTGCAGGGCCGCATCTGAGATCTCCTAGAAAGAGACATCAGTCTAGTCGTGGTGATGCAGGTTATGTTAATTTGCCGAGTTCTGCCCTGCAAACGTCGCCCCCTCCGCCTGTGGGAGTTCAACCCGGAGGGACCACGAGTTCTCCAACATTTTCTTGGCATGACGCCCATGGAGATGTACAAATTGTTCTTCGGAACACAAGTAGTGTGTCCGGATTCTACGGAGGACGCAAGTCTGAGCTGCAATCATCCGGATACTCAAGTAAGTAGCCTTGTGCCCGGACTCGCTATCCGTATATTTATCATAAAATTTCCCCTAAAAGAGTTGTCCTTTAAACAGGAGTGGATAGCGAAAGCAAAGCTAATCAGGTGTCCGACCCCCCTCCCCGAGACCATGCAGGGTCCCGTGCTAGTCAGGATGTTGGAGGTTGTACCTTCAAAGGAAAGCGAGGGAGGGGACAAGGAAGCTACAGCCTCCTCGAAGGAGGTTGTCCGGAAGGGAGGAATCGAAAATTCCTCTCCTTAGGGGAAGAAGAGGACTGCCCCTGAAGACCCGGAGACCATGGCCTCAAAGCGGGGGAAGAAATCTTCACCAGAGGTCCTGTGCTGGGGGATACTTCGGCCGAATTATGCCCTCAAGGGGATCAGCCCTCCACCAAGCCGTAAGTAGAGAGGAGTTTTCTTTTTAAGAAACGAGAGAAATCCTTGCTTTATATCTGAGAAAAGTAATCGAAAATTTACCTTGTAGCTCGGACCTTAGCCCTTCTCAGCAGAGCTCGTCTTCAGGGGATCTTCTTCCGGAGATTATGGAGAGCGGAATGCCTCCCCCTGCCGTACCGCCTTGCGAGGCGGGCGACCCTGAGGTATCGTCGCGGAGGGTTCCTCCGAATCCGGCAGGACCAGAAGGTAGTCATATGGCCCCCCAAAGCCCTCCGCGTCCGGCCTTCGAAAAGGGCCATCGGACGAGTCCGGCGTCGTCTAGTGCACGGCCGGAGGAGCTGAAGGATCTGCTAGGGCGAGCATCTATCTCAGAGGAGCACCGTGCATTGATGGGTACGGTGATTGAGAGGATTTCATCCGCGGAGAGCGGATTGCACGAGGACGTCAGGAGTTTACTGACAGGTTTTGAGGTACACGAAATAATGTACCCTTTTTGGATAGTTGCGCATAAATAAGATGCACCCTGTGTAGATAGTAGCCCCTGAGACTCTGTGCGTTGTCAAAAGTGATGGCGCGCAGAGGATCATAATCCCAGGTCTAATATGCCGCCTTCATACGTAGGTGGCGAAGTGTCCGGTGTCAAGCCGGACTGATGAATTTGCCAAGCTAAAGCGGCAACTTGATGTGGCAGGTGCCGACATCGCGCTTGTCAACAAGCGGCTTGACGAGGCCCAAGGTATGTAATTCCTCCGGCGACACCTGGTAATAGGAGCTTTATGTCAGTATCTTGCAATGTGTGCGCTTGATGCAGATGGTGCTACTACCATGGAGAATCTTCGGGCGGAACTTGCCCGAGCCAAGGAGCAAGCCAGGAAAAGTGATGCGGCTACCGGAAAGGCAATTGAAGAGCTGAAAGCCGAACAGGCTGCTCACTGCCGAAGCAAGAAGGAAATGGCCGAGATGGCCGTGAAGCTGAAGAACGCTGCTGACCGTTGCAAGCTTCTGGAAAAAGAAGATCGGGCGGAACAGACGGACCTGGAGAAGGCCATTTCCGATGCCAAGGATGCTCGCTCTGCAATGAGAGCTATGAAGGAGGAGCTGCGTCAGGCCGGAGAGATCGCGGCTGGAAAGCCCTTTATGCTGCGGAGGAAGTTCTGTGATCCTAAACATGCTCCGTTAGACCGGATGTGGAGTACAGCGGACACCTATCTGGATTTGGCAGCGAGTGCCGCGGATGCGGCCGAACACTTCTGAGATCAAGAAGATCGTGAAGTGGAAAAGCTCTTTTGGTCGCAGTTCCACAATCCGGAGCGTCCACTATCATTAGCCAATTGTTTGGCCGAATGGGTCGAGCTAAATAGGTTGTTCGGACTCGCCATGAAGTATGTCATGAGTCATCTGTGGCCAGAGAGGCCAGAGCCAAAAAGTTATTTCAACTTGGTGCAGCAGTTCCTTGGTGCGGCGCTGCATATCAATGCGATGAAGAGGTCAGCGTGCATAGAGGGTGCGCGGATGGCTCTTGCCCGTGTGAAAACATACTGGGCGGAAATGGAGGCCATCGTTGTTGCATCCCCAGACTCGAATGGAAGCCGAGTACCTGCCGAGCACTATTTTCAGGAAGTTCTGCAAGGCGCTCGTTTAAGAGAGACGCAGTGCTCGAAGGATACTATATTCGAATAGCATATATTATTGTAAAAAAATATTTTGATAAATTGTAGAAGCTTTTTATACTTGTGCCTGCAAGTATTATAATACCTCCTGTGCGGCCGTTTAACATATATGTATATATAATCTGAAAGATGGCAGTCGTCGGCTTCAGCCCCCACGCACATAATGCGGGGGTGTTCGCAGAAGGCGCATTTTCACACTTGATCCAACATCTTGGTCCTACAAAGGAGGTGATAGCGCAGCGAACTAGGCAATCGGACTATGATGCTTTATCACTTTCACTTAGCCATAGGAGTTTGACAGTGAGGATACTTATATAGCCCCTGATGGCGCCTGCGCTCGCCCGAACTCGGGGCGCGTATGTGCCTGGCCGGGAAGCGGCCCTTCGTTAATGAGGAGAAATCCTAAAGATTCCAGTAAGTCGAGTGATTGACCAGTCTCTCGCTATATCATGACAGACAGTTTTCGGCTTTCTCTACTGAGGTGCTCGCCTGGCCGAACTGGGGCACAATCGCAGTAGTTATCCTGGTGCCGCCTTAGCCGATAGAGCGGAACATAAGGTGGCAAAACACAGGAGCCAGGCAAACCCAACATTTGACCAAAGACATGATTCGGAGCTAATGCATATAAGGCCAAACTCGCGAGCCGAACACTCCCTAAGGTATTCGGTCTTTATGAGGGCGGGCGGGATAACGCCCTTAGTAATAAGCCCCTAGTGTCCAGGTACGCGCAAAACTCTGACGTGGCCACATGCCAAAACGCCGGCCTCCTCCTTGGTTATACCAAGAAACCAGGGGATATGTATCAACAAGAGACAGTAAAAAAGGTTTACGAGGGTCTTAATCTGAAAAGAATCCTTGGAATGGGTCCCTGCTGCACGTCTGCGCTTGTGTCTCCGTTGTGCCGTATCCTGGACGGGCGTAGCATGGTGTTCATCTGTAAAAGAGAGGAACTTAGTTTAGGAAAGATCGTGCCGAACATGAGTTATACTAAATAAATGAAGTATAAATCGAAATGGGTAAAATTGAGCTTTATTGTCTCTTGTTTTATATGCGCGGAGCCCCTAGTACAGGGGTATATGGCTATTAAGCCTTTATCAATTGTATGTTTATGCCGGACTCGTCTAGCCGTGTCCATGGTCTTGACGACCTGTTTAGGTGCTTTGGCTGGTGAAGCAGCTTTATTGTGGGGCTGTCAAGGCAGCCGCACTGTCTTCCGCGCGGGAGGAACACTCAATGTTTTCCCTTTAATGAGATGATGCCTCGTGGACCGGGCATCTTAAGCGTAAGAGATGCATAATGTGGTATTGCGTTAAAGCAGGAGAAAGCTTTGCGTCCCAGCAGTGCTTGATAGCTACTTGAGATTGGGGCGATGTGGAAAGTTAGCTGTTCGCGACGGAAGTTATCGGGGGAGTCGAACATAACTTCTAGCCAGAGAGAACCCATGAAACGGGCATCCGGGCCTGGTGTTACCCCTTGAAGGGAGGTTTTGCTATGGCGAATTTTTGTTGGGTCTATCCCCATGTTGCGGATTGTGTCCTGGTATAACAGGTTTAGACCACTGCTGCCGTCCATCAAGACATTTGTAAAGTGGAGTCCGCCGATTATTGGATCTAATACCAAGGCAGTCCAGCATGCGTTCCGGATACTTCTAGAGTAATCCTGATGGTCGAAGGTGATCGGTTTTAACAACCATTGGCGAGACTCCTTTGGGATAGTCCGTATGGCGCGTATCTCTGTTGGCGCCATTCTGTTCATCACGTGAAGTAAGTTTACTGTTTTGACTTCTTGTGGGAAATCCTTTTGTTTCCTGGTGCTCTGCTTGTGGGGTTCATCGTCGTCCTCACTTGGTGTGTCGAGCCCCTTGTGTTCGGCGTTGAGTTTGCCGGATTACTTCAAAACCCAACAATCTCTGTGGGTATGGTTCGCAGGCTTCCCGGGAGTACTGTGTATTTGACATATCTTGTCCAAGATTTTGTTTAAGTTGGATAGCTCGTCCCTGTTATCCTTAAGGGGCGGCTTTCTATGATTCTGCCGCGAGCTTTTGAATCCGGCGTTGACCTCCATGCTCTTTGGGTTGTTTCTCTTATTCCGGCACTGGTCCTTGTTGCGTCGGGGTTTTCCGTTTCCATCCCTAACTACGGATGTACTTGGGTCGCTGGTGCTACATCTTGCCAACCAGCTGTCCTCTCCTGCGCAAAAACGGGTCATGAGGCTTGTTAATGCGGCCATTGTTCTTGGCTTTTCTTGGCCGAGGTGTCTGGCGAGCCATTCGTCTCGAACGTTATGCTTAAAAGCTGCTAGGGCTTCGGCATCCGGACAGTCGACTATCTGATTCTTTTTAGTAAGAAATCTGTTCCAGAATTTCCGGGCTGACTCTCCGGGCTATTGAGTTATGTGACTGAGATCGTCTGCATCCGGAGGGCGGACATAGGTCCCTTGAAAATTTGCCCGGAAAGCATCCTCAAGCTCTTCCCAACTTCCAATGGTGTTTTCGGGAAGGCTTTTGAGCCAATGCCGGGCTGGCCCTTTAAGCTTGAGGGGTAATGATTTTATGGCGTGGAGGTCATCTCCTCTGGCCATGTGTATGTGGAGGATATAATCCTCGATCCAGACCCCAGGGTGTGTTGTTCCGTCGTACGCCTCTATGTTTACGGGCTTGAATCCCGCTGGAAATTCATGGTCCAGCACCTCATCGGTGAAACATAGGGGGTGTGCGGCACCCCTGTATTTGGGTGTGCCGTGATGTTCGGATATTTGTTGTGTTGCATTGCTTACTAGAGCTTGCTTTCTTGGCCCGTAGATAGATCTGGCTGGGCCATCTTTTTGATGTGGATCCTTTGGTGGATCGCGTGCCGGCTTGTGTGCGTCGCCGCTTGCCGCTCCATGCTAGCCATGCGGTCGTCTATCCGACCGGGTGGCTTTCCTATTTTTTGACTGCGGGAGCTCTAAGGCCTCCTCGTCAAATTCAGGTAGTAGCTTTCGCTTTGGATAGCTTTTTGTGCGGCGAATGCCACCATATTTGTCTGCGGTGTTGCGTACTTTGCTCCATCTGATTCTGAGTGCATCTTCAGCAGTTTTGAGCTTCCGCTTCTGCTTTTTCAGGCTACGCGCAGTAGCGACGAGCCCTTCATGGAGGTTCTTCTGCTCCATGAGCCTATCCGGCGTAAGGTCGTCCAGACTATTGTTTTCGCCGGGGACGGGGTGTTCAGTTTGTTTATCCAAGTTGCCCTGTTCGGACGGTTGCTCGAAGGCATGTTCGTCGTCCGCCGGCTCGTCCTGCTCTATGGCTGGGTCTGTATGGCTGTTGTCTCTGTCGAGGCGGGGCTTGCATCCCTGTGTTCCTCATTGTCGCTTCCTTTGGGTGTGTCCACCATGTATACATCATGAGATGAGGTGGTTGTCCAGTGCCTTATAGGCATTGGTTCATGTTCATCTCCTACATCGTCATCCATACCGTCGATGTCTTGCACATATAGGTCCTGCTGTCAGAGGTTTTGACCCACTGTTCGACCCTTTTTGCATATGGGGAAATGAGTTGTCCATGAATATCAATGAAGTCAAGAAACTTAGAAAGATTGTTAGGATAAAGAAATTAGCGACAAAAAAACAAGATCTTTGTCTGCATAATGAAGAAGATATCAGTTCACTACAAGATGGTACTAACTATTATACCTTGCCTTTTATTATTCCTTTGCCCCATTTCCAATATAGAGATGATATTTATGCACATCCTTGTTTTCAGGCCATTTCAAAGCAGTTCACTGATGATTACCTCTCAAACCAGCTCTATGGTCAGGAGGCGAGGAAGGTTTTCATACAATGCCCACGTTTCAATATAGAAGTGTTCCTGAAGAGGACGAAGGGTGGACAGTGATACGTCTCCAACGTATCTATAATTTTTGATTGCTCCATGCTATATTATCTACTGTTTTGGACATTGTTGGGCTTTATTATCCACTTTTATATTATTTTTGGGACTAACCTATTAACCGGAGGCCCAGCCCACAATTGTTGTTTTTTGCCTGTTTTAGGGTTTCGAAGAAAAGGAATATCAAACGAAGTCCAAACGGAATGAAACCTTCGGGAACGTGATTTTCTCAACGAACAAGACCCAGGAGACTTGGACCCTACGTCAAGACACAAAAGAGGAGGCCACGAGGTAGGGGGGCGCGCCTACCCCCCCCCCCCCCCAGGCGCGCCCTCCACCCTCGTGGGCCCCCTGTTGCTCCACCGACGTACTCCTTCCTCCTATATATACCTACGTACCCCCAAACGATCAGATACGGAGCCAAAACCCTAATTCCACTGCCGCAACTTTCTGTATCCACGAGATCCCATATTGGGGCCTGTTCCAGAGCTCCGCCGGAGGGGGCATCAATCACGAAGGGCTTCTACATCAACACCATAGCCTCTCCGATGAAGTGTGAGTAGTTTACCTCAGACCTACGGGTCCATAGTTAGTAGCTAGATGGCTTCTTCTCTCTTTTTGGATCTCAATACAATGTTCTCCCCCTCTCTTGTGGATAACTAATCGATGTAATCTTCTTTTTGCGGTGTGTTTGTTGAGACCGATGAATTATGGGTTTATGATCAAGTCTATCTATGAATAATATTTGAATCTTCTATGAATTCTTTTATGTTTGGTTATCTTTGCAAGTCTCTTCAAATTATTACTTTGGTTTGGCCTACTAGATTGATCTTTCTTGCAATGGGAGAAGTGCTTAGCTTTGGGTTCAATCTTGCGGTGTCGTTTCCCAGTGACAATAGGGGCAGCAAGGCACGTATTGTATTGTTGCCATTGAGGATAACAAGATGGGGTTTTCATCATATTGCATGAGTTTATCCCTCTACATCATGTCATCTTGCTTAAGGCGTTACTCTGTTTTAACTTAATACTCTAGATGCATGCTGGATAGCGGTCGATGAGTGGAGTAATAGTAGTAGATGTAGGCAGGAGTCGGTCTACTTGTCTCGGACGTGATGCCTATATACATGATCATACCTAGATATTCTCATAACTATGCTCAATTCTGTCAATTGCTCAACAGTAATTTGTTCACCCACCGTAGAATACTTATGCTCTCAAGAGAAGCCACTAGTGAAACCTATGGCTCCCGGGTCTACCTTCATCATATTAATCTCCTACTACTTAGTTATTTCCTTTTCTGTTTTACTTTGCCTTTATTTTACTTTGCATATTTATCACAAAAATACCAAAAATATTATCTTATCATATGTATCAGATCTCACTCTCGTAAGTGGTCGTGTAGGGATTGACAACCCCTATTTGTGTTGGTTGCAAGGATTTATTTGTTTTGTGCAGGTACGAGGGACTCGCGCGTAGCCTCCTACTGGATTGATACCTTGGTTCTCAAAAAATGAGGGAAATACTTACGCTACTTTGCTGCATCATCCCTTCCTCTTCGGGGAAAACCAATGCAGTGCTCAAGAGGTAGCAAGAAGGATGTCTGGCGCCTTTGCCAGGGAGGTCTACGCAAAAGTCAACAGACCAAGTACCCATCACATACCCTTATCTCCCGCATTACATTATTTGCCATCTGCCTCTCGTTTTCCTCTCCCCCACTTCACCCTTGCCGTTTTATTCATCCTCTCTCCCTCTATCCTCCCTCTCTTTCACTTTTTACCCGCTTGATTTTTGTTAGCTTGTGTGTTACTTTCCTTGCTTGTCGTTATGGCTAGTCCCTTATCTTGTTCGTTATCTCCCGAGAGTGAAATTCTAAATTTTAAGCAAAGGGAGGGGGAAAATCTAAAAGATGCTTGGTATAGAGTTTGCAATGCTCAAAATAGATCTACTAGGAAGCAATCTACTTCCGTTCTTCTTCGCAATTTTTATGTAGGCATTACTCCTTGGCACAAATATGTTATTGATACTATTACCGGAGGGAACTTCTTGGGTAGCCATACTTTTGATTCTTATAATGCTATGATAAATCTATTTGGCTCACCCCCTCTTTTGGTTAATGGAACTGTATTAACTTTGGAGCATGTAATGCAAAGGCTTGAAATTATTGAAAATAAGGTTGCTACCGTAGAGTTAATTGAAAATTTGGATAAAAAGATCCACAGCCGCATCTCTCAATATGGATCTAAAGTAGAAGTTACTTTGAAAAATATTAAAGAAAAGGAACCCATAGTTAATGAGAAAATAAATCATGATTCCACTAGGATCGATAAACTTGAGGATATTATTACCAACTTGGGAACTGCTTTTTCTTCCGTAAAGAATACTCCAAGTCCTTGTACTAAAATTTCCAAGCTTATGTATGTTCCTAAAAATAAGGGTGAATCCTCTAGTAAGGAAACTACGGATCTCAAATCTATAAGTATTCATCCCAATCTTTTTGCTATCATTAAGGAACCATTTGTTACAAATGAATTTTTCGATCTTGTGCCTAAAAGTTTGATAATTAATAAAAAGAAAGAAATTCCTAAATATGGTAGATGCCTCATTGAATAATTGCCTACCAAAGATGGCAATACCTAGATCTATCCTTGCTTGTTATGCCTAGCTAGGGGCGTTCAACGATAGCGCTTGTTGGGAGGCAACCCAATTTTATTTTTATTACTTGCTTTTTGCTCCTGTTTAGTAATAAATAATTTATATAGCCTCTGTTTTGGTTTTGTTTTTTGTGTTTAATTAGTGTTTGTGCCAAGTAGAACCGTTGGGAGGACTTGGGGAAAGTCTTGTTACACTTGCTGTAAAAACAGAAACTTTAGCGCTCACGAGAACTACTGACATTTTTCTTTGGAAAGTGATATTTAGTTAATTATTTTTGAACATGATTAATAGATAAATTCCTCACGTCCAGAAATTTATTTTAGAATTTTTGGGGTTTCAGATCTTGCGCTAGCTACAGATTACTACAGACTGTTCTGTTTTTGACAGATTCTGTTTTTCGTGTGTTGTTTGCTTATTTTGATGAATCTATGGCTAGTAAAATAGTTTATAAACCATAGAGAAGTTGGAATACAGTAGGTATAACACCAATATAAATAAATAATGAGTTCATTACAGTACCTTGAAGTGGTCTTTTATTTTCTTTCGCTAATGGAACTCACGAGATTTTCTACTTTTCAAGTACCTTGAAGTTTTGTGTTGTGAACTTTTCAAGTTTTGGGTAAAGATTTGATGGATTATGGAACAAGGAGTGGCAAGATCCTAAGCTTGGGGATGCCCATGGAACCCCCAAGATAATCTAAGGACACCTAAAAGCCAAAGCTTGGGAATGCCCTGGAAGGCATCCCCTCTTTCGTCTACTTCTATCGGTAACTTTACTTGGAGCTATATTTCTATTCACCACATGATATGTGTTTTGCTTGGAGCGTCTTGTATTATTTGAGTCTTTATTTTTTTAGTTTACCACAATCATCCTTGCTGTACACACCTTTTGAGAGATCCATACATGATTTGAAATTTGTTAGAATACTCTATGTGCTTCGCTTATATCTTTTGAGTTATATAGTTTTGCTCTAGTACTTCACTTATATCTTTTAGAGCACGGCGGTGGATTTGTTTTATAGGAACTATTGATCTCTCATGCTTCACTTAGATTATTTTGAGAGTCTTAAATAGCATGGTAATTTCCTTAAAATCCTAATATGCTTGGTATACAAGATTAATAATAAAACTTTATTATGAGTGTGTTGAATACTATGAGAAGTTTGATGCTTGATAATTGTTTTGAGATATAAAGATGGTGATATTAAAGTTGTGCTAGTTGAGTAGTTGTGAATTTGAGAAATACTTGTGTTAAAGCTTGTGATTCCCGTAGCATGCACGTATGGTGAACCGTTATGTGATGAGTCGGAGCATGATTTATTTTTTGATTGTCTTCCTTATGAGTGGCGGTCAGGGACGAGCGATGGTCTTTTCCTACCAATTTATCCCCTAGGAGCATGTGCGTAATACTTTGCTTTGATAACTTGTAGATTTTTGCAATAAGTATATGAGTTCTTTATGACTAATGTTGAGTCCATGGATTATAAGCACTCTCACCCTTCCACCTTTGCTAGCCTCTCTAATACCGCGCACCTTTCGCCGGTATCATACACCCACCATATACGTTCCTCAAAACAGACACCATACCTACCTATTATGGCATTCCCATAGCCATTCCAAGATATATTGCCATGCAACTTTCCACCGTTCCGCTTCATCATTGTCATATTGCTTAGCATGATCATGTAGTTGACATATTTGTGGCAAAGCCACCATAAATAATTCTTTCATACGTGTCACTCTTGATTCATTGCATATCCCGGTACACCGCCGGAGGCATTCATATAAAGTCATATTTTGTTCTAAGTATCGAGTTGTAATTGTTGAGTTGTAAGAAAAATAAAAGTGTGATGATCATCATTATTAGAGCATTGTCCCAGTGAGGAAAGGATGATGGAGACTATGATTCCCCCACAAGTCGGGATGAGACTCCAGACGAAAAAAAGAAGGAAAAGAGGCCATAAAAAGAGAAAAGGCCCAAATAAAAAAATGGTGAGAGAAAAAGAGAGAAGGGACAATGTTACTATCCTTTTACCACACTTGTGCTTCAAAGTAGCACCATGATATTCATGATAGAGAGTCTCCTATGTTATCACTTTCATATACTAGTGGGATTTTTTCATTATAGAACTTGGCTTGTATATTCCAATGATGGGCTTCCTCAAAATGCCCTAGGTCTTCATGAGCAAGAAAGTTGGATGCACACCCACTTAGTTTCTTTTTGAGCTTTCATATGCTTATAGCTCTAGTGCATCCATTGCATGGCAATCCCTACTCACTCACATTGATATCTATTGATGGGCATCTCCATAGCCCATTGACATGCCTAGTTGATGTGAGACTATCTTCTCCCTTTTTGTCTTCTCCACAACCACCATTCTATTCCACCTATAGTGCTATGTGCATGGCTCCCGCTCATGTATTGCGTGAAGATTGAAAAGTTTTGAGAATGTCAAAAGTATGAAACAATTGCTTGGCTTGTCATCGGGGTTGTGCATGATTTAAATATTTTATGTGGTGAAGATGGAGCATATCCATACTATATGATTTTGTAGGGATAACTTTCTTTGGCCATGTTATTTTGAGAAGACATAATTTCTTTGTAAGTATGCTTGAAGTATTATTATCTTTATGTCAATATTAAACTTTTGTCTTGAATCTTTCAGATCTGAATATTCATACCACAATTAAGAAGAATTACATTAAAATTATGCCAAGTAGCACTCCGCATCAAAAATTCTGTTTTTATCATTTACCTACTCGAGGACGAGCAGGAATTAAGCTTGGGGATGCTTGATACGCCTCCAACGTATCTATAATTTTTGATTGCTCCATGCTATATTATCTACTGTTTTGGACATTATTGGGCTGTATTATCCACTTTTATATTATTTTTTGGACTAACCTATTAACCGGAGGCCCAGCCCAGAATTGCTGTTTTTTGCCTGTTTTAGGGTTTCCAAGAAAAGGAATATCAAACGGAGTCCAAATGGAATGAAACCTTCGGGAACGTGATTTTCTCAACGAACAAGACCCAGGAGACTTGAACCCTACGTCAAGACACAAAAGAGGAGGCCACGAGGTAGGGGGCGCGCCTACCCCCCTAGGCGCGCCCTCCACCCTCGTGGGCCCCCTGTTGCTCCACCGACGTACTCCTTCCTCCTATATATACCTACATACCCCCAAACGATCAGATATGGAGCCAAAACCCTAATTCCACCGCCGCAACTTTCTGTATCCATGAGATCCCATCTTGGGGCCTGTTCCAGAGCTCCGCCGAAGGGGGCATCGATCACGGAGGGCTTCTACATCAACACCATAGCCTCTCCGATGAAGTGTGAGTAGTTTACCTCAGACCTACGGGTCCATAGTTAGTAGCTAGATGGCTTCTTCTCTCTTTTTGGATCTCAATACAATGTTCTCCCCCTCTCTTGTGGAGAACTATTCAATGTTTTCTTCTTTTTGCGGTGTGTTTGTTGAGACCGATGAATTGTGGGTTTATGATCAAGTCTATCTATGAATAATATTTGAATCTTCTCTGAATTCTTTTATGTATGATTGGTTCTCTTTGCAAGTCTCTTCGAATTATCAGTTTGGTTTGGCCTACTAGATTGATCTTTCTTGCAATGGGAGAAGTGCTTAGCTTTGGGTTCAATCTTGCGTTGTCCTTTCCCAGTGACAGTAGGGGCAGCAAGGCACGTATTGTATTGTTGCCATCGAGGATAACAAGATGGGGTTTTCATCATATTGCATGAGTTTATCCCTCTACATCATGTCATCTGCTTAAGGTGTTACTCTGTTTTTAACTTAATACTCTAGATGCATGCTGGATAGCGGTTGATGAGTGGAGTAATAGTAGTAGATGCAGGCAGGAGTCGGTCTACTTGTCTCGGACGTGATGCCTATATACATGATCATACCTAGATATTCTCATAACTATGCTCAATTCTGTCAATTCCTCAACAATAATTTGTTCACCCACCGTAGAATACTTATGCTCTCGAGAGAAGCCACTAGTGAAACCTATGGCCCCCGGGTCTATCTTCATCATATTAATCTCCTACTACTTAGTAAATTCTTTTGCTTTTTACTTTGCCTTTATTTTACTTTGCATCTTTATCACAAAAATACCAAAAATATTATCTTATCAAATCTATCAGATCTCACTCTTGTAAGTGGCCGTGTAGGGATTGACAACCCCTATTCGCGTTGGTTGCGAGGATTTATTTGCTTTCTGCAGGTACGAGGGACTCGCGCGTAGCCTCCTACTGGATTGATACCTTGGTTCTCAAAAACTGAGGGAAATACTTACGCTACTTTGTTGCATCACCCCTTCCTCTTCGGGGAAAACCAACGCAGTGCTCAAGAGGTAGCAGACGATCAATCATCCACAGGCACTGGCTTAAAGTTGCAAAGAACTTCAACATCAATGAAGGCTCAATATTCGCCTTCCGCTTCAGCAGTTTTCTAGATGAGATGCATCTGTCTATGTACCGTCTATGATGCTAATTTCGAAAGGTTCTAGATGTTGCATGTGAAACTTGGTGCTGGTGCAATTGTGTAATGGGGTAGCTAAGTGCTGAAGCTATATGATGTTGTACTCTAATGTATTTCAATTATGAAATCCTGCTTCCTTAATATGGAAATGAAATTTATTATGTGCTTAATATGAATGTCAATTAGATTAATAAATGTATTATTAATAATAGGGCAATTAGCCTGCTAATTGGGTTTTTCTATTGCAAATGGTTATTGAGAAAACACCATGGGCGATGACCTCAGGCAACGCACACAGTTTCTAGGAATAAACCGTGTTGAATCAATGAATAATCATAGACGACATCTTCTTGAAAACTGTTTGCGTTAGGCCACCTTGTGCAACCATTTACCACATAAAAACTATGTGTGATGGACAACCTTTGCCACACAGTTTCTTCTACACACCGTGTGTGATGCATCCAATAACTCAAATGATAAAATTGTTAATATCGTGTGCAATAGCAACGCTATCAAAAACGATTTAACAGGGAAAATTATGTGTGATGTACCTGCGAACGGAACATTTTCCTTGGACCGACTGTGTGGGATGTATATACAAATGGAAACGTTTAGCAGGGTCTGACTGTCTGGGATGTACTTACGACTGGAAATGGTTTCGCCTGTATAATTGTATTTCTTAGCACTAATGTACATATAACCGTATTTGATTGCTCACCAGTCGCACACGACCTCATTTTGCTGAGCATGTGTGCTAGGGGGCATATCCCCGACAGTTTCTGGGTCGTGTGGGAAAGACCCCCCGATCGCGCACACTCACTTGGCAACGGTTCCAAATGTCGTCACGGAAAGGGGTTAAAAACCATTTGTATAGCACCTCGTTGTACCAGTGCATCCTCGCCACACACACAATCCTCTCTCTCCGCCCGCATCCTCGACGCCGCTCTCAATTCTTAAGCTATCCGTGTATGAGGATGCCGCCGAAGCGCCCCATCGGAGGGAGTGGCGATGACGGGGCTGCTGATGCACCGGAGCACGGCGTGAATATGGAGACAGAGGTTTCGGTCGCTGCCGATGAGGTGGAGAACGAGGCTGCCAACAAGTGGAGGCGGGTCAAGAAAGAACCGCAAGCGACTCCAGCAGGCCTAGACTTCATCAGTAGCCTCCCCGATGATATGTTGACAGTCATCATACCCTCCTTCCAATTAAATATGGGGAGAGGACAACCACCCTTTCCTAGTGGTGGTGCCCCCTGTGGCTCTCCACCCCTCTCGACCTCCTCGACACCCACGAGCTCTGCCATGGCTATCAAAAAAGCTTGGATGCATTCTCCCAGATCCTCGGCAGCTACCATGGCCCAATCAGAGGCCTTATCACGGGCAAGTTCCATTCTAATGCCAAGGACCGAGCCATGCTTGACAAGTGGTTCTGATCCCCCACCCTAGATCAGCTCGGGGAGCTCAGTTTTAATGATGGGCATATGCGCTTGCTGCCAACATTCGCGCTCCGCTTCGCGCCCATGCTGCGCCTCGCCAAGTTCATGAACTGCCATCCCCCCTTAATGACGCGCCCACTCTTTTTCTACCATGACTGAAGCACCTAGAGCTCGTTGTCGTCTACATCCCATAGGATGACATGGAGTGCCTGCTCTGCGGCTATACTGCACTCCAGTACCTAGGCGATGAATTGGTCGAGTAGCATCCACATCACCTCCAGGACTCTCCGGGCTATTTATGTATTTTACACGTGCTGCAACAAGAGATCACAAAAGGTGGACCACAATATGGTCATTGTGGACACACCTTCACTTGAGAGATTACTTGTAGTTGATCAACAGTGTCCTACAAGAATCAATGTCATTTCTGCGCCAAAATTGACAGCGGTGGGCTACTCGTCTGTCAAATACTACTACTTTCAGATACAATAGTCGCCTTCTACCTCTCCTTCTTGATATTAACATGATTTCTAGTTTTGAAGATGTATGTTCGTCTGTCATCTAGAAAAGCTTCACCCAGATTATGCGCACAGTGAAGGTCTTAGCACTAGAATTTGTCGGCCCCAACCTGGACCAAGTTTTTAGTTTCCTGAGATGCTTTTCGTGCCTGAAGAAGCTATATATCGATGTGATGTTCCTTTCCTGTTAAATGTTAACCATAAGGGAGTTCAACTTTTTGCAACTTTTCCCAAGTTTATAATGACAATGTACTACGATTTCTGAAGGAATTTTGGAGGATTTCAGGACATACACCCCACCCCATATTGGTTGCTTGATTCATATGGTTACAATCCATAAGCATTTCTCCTTTGGATTCATCTGTACTAGTTTTCTTAGGGAATTTTTCATCCACTCCAACCTCTTGTGAAGAAGGATACATTTTTCTAGATTGTAATCAAATGCCCATGTTAATCATGTTAGATCGAAGATGGCACGTTGGTGCATTTTAAAAATCCTGCAAACCAAATAGGCGTGCAGTAGTGTTCAAAACTGCATGTAGGCACTAACACATTATCTTCTTTTGCAGATAATAATAGGCCCAGAGGTGGATAATGTTTATAACGACAATCACATAGAATGCCTAGATCTACATCTCTCAAAAATTACTTTGACCTCCTACCGAGGGACCTTACCGGAGATTACATTCGCCCGGTTCTTTGTTGCCAGAGCAAGGGTGCTGAAGGTAATGAGGTTGAACATGCATTTAAATAGAAAATATGAATGGTTTGTTGATCAGAGCCGGCAGCTACTGCAGAATGGAAGAGGATCCAAAAAAGCTAAACTTTGTATTGGAAGTGCATATGACAGAGTAACTAGAAGTCATTGTGTCAAACCCATACATGATTTGTCAGCGGCTGATCCCTTTTGCAGAAATGACGAGGTTTCGAAAGCAGCCTTACTATTTTTATTTTTAGTTCGAACCTCTCTTATATCCATGTTCAGTTGATCAGCACAGGTGTTTGCAGCTGAATGAGATGAATTTCATTTCTAATATTAGTTTGAACCTTGTAATCTTCGAATTTGAGCCATGTAACTCTGGAATTTGAACCTTGTAATATTTCAGGCTTTTGTGGTACGATCATTGAAATGGCATCGTATGAGACTCGTAGATTGGTAGTACTATTTTGATCTTAATATGCAATAGACTTAGATTTTATTAACCATTCACGACCAGGGATCCAGCCGGAAGCAGAGCAATGGAAAACATCGTCGCAACAAGATGTAGATGATTAGATGCTTGTTTCTCCTAGTTTAGTATGCATGTAATTGCTTACTTTGGTGTGTGGAAATGTTATGTGTGTAGTCACTTATGTAATTGTATGCTTAATTTGGTCATGCAATGCTGTTCTTATAAGTATATATGTTGATGTTCTATAGATAGAGCATATCACATCGCACACGAGCCACACTAGGGAACCCATCAGTCATGAATTCATCAATCGCAGACGGTTGTATACCAGGAAGCGTTTGCCCACAAAACACAAGGCTTATTCCATCACAAATAGCTTAGATTGATCAACTGTATGCCATGTATCGCACATGCAACCCTAATTTGATTCGTGCTTGATGTCTCCGCCGTCGCTCGCACAGTTCTTCTTATTTGCCATGTATCACTGTGCCGGCCTCTACTCGCGTCCCTCAGCGCGCTCTGCTCGCCGTTAGGCGCCGCAACATGTTGTGCTCACCATTAGGCGCCGCGGCACGCTCTGCTCAATTCTGTCGGCGCGCTTTGCTCACGTACCTCCACGCGCTTGGCTTGTGGACAACTTTTCCTTGCGTGTTCAACTGCTATATGCATATATACGGTTGCTCGCCGTTGAGGCGACCGCGGAGCCCTCTGCTCGCGTCCCTCCGCGTCTTGGTAACCAAAGGCCGAAGAAGGCTCGATCCGTCTATGAAACTAGGCAAGTGGATTCTTCTTCCTGTAGGTATGGTGCTGCCCTTTGAAGGGCGAAGCCACTAACTAATACTTCTAGAGGGACTAATACTTCTAGAGGCTCTGCCAGCGGTTAGGCCTGCGCACGATCACGTCGGGGGGCCCATATGCATGTGGTTGCGCCGTGCGTGTCGCCACGATGCAGTTACGTGCGGCACGATGGAGTTACACGCTGCAAATTAGAACTGTCATCCGGGCATGCCGATATTCCAGGTCGTCCGGCTTCCCTTTTAATTCCCGTGACCATTATAACCTTAGTCTCTTCAACCTTTCGATCGCGCCCGACAACACAACAAGCACACCCACGAGGACAAATAGAGAGGGGACGTCTAGCGGCGCTCCAATGGAGTTTGGCGAGCATAAAGTGGAGACCCACGCGAGGGAGACGGATCTCTTAGTGGAGTACACCATCGACCCGGCGTGGTGGACGACTACATCAACACTATTGAGCAGTTGCTTGCTTGAGATAAGTACAAGGTGGTCAGCATCAACCTCTAGTACACTGGCGGTCATCCCAACATAGACCAGAAGATTGTTGTCGCCTAGTTGTGTGTGCGCCATCATGTCCTCATGTACCACTACTGCATGGCCACAGAGCCTTGCGACCGTTTCGCCGGGTTTGTCAACAGCACCGACTACAAGTTTGCTACGACAAAAACCACCGATGATGTAAAATCGCTCACGGTTACGGGCTTGGCCTGCAAGAACCTTGTCGAAATCCGTGAGCACTACAGGGTCTGAAGCAGCATGAAGGACTCCCTGGTTGAACTTGCCTCGGCCATCATCAACCCATACTACGAAAATATGAAGCAGGATGCCAGCAGAACACGTCCCGTATCCTGGCACGAGGCCTGGATGCGGCAACTAGATGAACCTCACCTCAGGTTTGTGGCCAAGAGCATGTACACATGCTACGAGATGCGCAAGCAAATCGTTGACATGAGGAAGTGCCTCGTTACCAAAATCGACGAGGCCGGATCGAGCCACAAGCAGAGCAGTAGCGGCAAGCGTCACAAGAAGTAGATGATGATCAGATGATCGTTTATCCTAGTTAATTATGAATGTAATATGTAGTTGACTTTGGTGTGAGGAAATGTCATGTGTGTAGTAGCCACCTATGTAATTGGATGTTTAATTTGGTTATGTAACCATGTCCTTATAAGTGTGTGTGTGTGTGTGTGTGTGTCTATATATATGTGTGTGTGTGTGCGTGTGTTGTCACTACAAAAAAATACACTTCTGTGATGATACGTGTTTGTCGCAGTAGGTCACATTTTCTGTCATGCATGTACATCCATGACGATTTTATGACAGAATCAGGATAGTCATACATGTGTTCTCGTAGAAGTGTTCCATGACATTACCAAAATTATCATCACGGAACTGTCCACTTCCATGACAATAAATGGCATGTGATGGAAGTGTTTTCGTCAAGGGTAACCGACACGTGGCATCCACCATAACAGGTCGCTGTTAAGCTATCGGGTCCGGTTTTGGATCCGATGACCCGTTAACAGCCCGGACCAATGGGGATTTTCCACGTGTAAAATTCTCACTGGCCATAGGAAACACATGTTGGCTCACCGTTGGCCCAGATGTCATCCACTCATTGGACAGGGGGCGCCTATGATACGTCGACGCGATCAAAGAGGTAGCGGGCCGGCCCACGGAAAGCCTATTAACGGCCTGTTAGCATATAACCCATTTATGGCCCGCTAGGTCATGGTCCGATACGGCTTATCCGAATTAGGCCTAGTAGTGTCATCTAGGCCGTCCAGTATGATTCCAGCCCATGTATGGCCCATGACGACTTTCTGCCCATATGAGGCCCTTTGTAACTCTTGGCCCATTAACGGCCCATGGTGAAACTGGCCCGTAATGAACAGTGTATCACTTTATACACATTAACATCCCATTAGTCCGTCGGTCGTTTCCAGCCCGTGTTAACTTTCGGCCTTCTAAGGGCCCATTTATTCTTGGGCTCACTTGCAGAATTCGATTACTTACGATCCGTTACTGGCCTGTTCAACTTGTGGGCCAAATTCAGCATGTGGTTACAGTCGGCCTGCTTGTGGCCCGTTAACACGTTGGGTTGTTTTCGTATCATCATCAATTAAGGCCTATTAACGGCCCGTTATGGTCGGGCCATAAAACAGACAATTTCCACTCTACCCCGTTTACAACCCATTTGTGGTCTGTTACTGGTCCATGAATAGTACAGCCCATGTTTGGCGAAATGATTATACGGCCCATAGAAGGCCCATGGATCCTACGGACCATGGAAGGCCCATGGATCGTACAGCCCGTGGAGGGCCATGGTCACTACAGCAGGACCATGGTCACAACAGTCCGTGTGTTGCCATGGTTCTTGTGGCCTAGTTTATTGTGGCCACTAGAAAAACGCGGAAAAAGAACTACAATGACTACAAGAAAACAACTAAACAAGATAATAAGGAAATAAATAAGCAAGGAACTAACGCTAGGCTATTACGTCTATTACACATATTACATCCACTGGGCATCCAAGTTCACCAGCAGTGCAAATATAGGGAACAAAGCAGCATATTACATACACTGGCCATCTAAATTGGCCACCAATGCAAATAAACGCGACAGCAAAACAAGTCCGTAACTGAAAAAACTTCAGAATAGCTCAAGAAACGTTATCCTGGGTATCCACCATGCTGGCAATAAGCTTAGCAATCTTATTAGCTTTGTCCTGTTTGGCACTAAGATCCTCCAATGCTTGTTGTTGCACCAGAAAGTATGCATCTAAATGCTCCAAGGACTTCCGAAGTCTTTCCGCTTCTTGTCGCAGCACAGGTGATCGATGTCTTTCAGCTTGTAGTTGAGACTCAAGAAACCGAACTGATTTAGATAGTGAGTTTGAGTAGCTTGTGCAAGCGGTAGTGGCCAGTAACTCGAACACTAAACCAAGATAGGACTTTGGGGTTGTCTCACTGTCTTCAAGATAGTTTTCCTTAGCTGTTTTATCAGCTTTGTTGGATACCAACAAGGATGTCTCACTATCCTGAACCTTATCTGCATTACTTCCTTTACCATTGCTTAATAAGGCACTCTTCCTCAATATTCTGTCAGCATTCTAAAAGAAGAAACAAGCAGACACATAACAGGTTTAGCATGTACTAGTATATGGAACTCATTTCGGTGAACCAATTCATTAGTAAGGTGGACAGGATTAAACTACCAAGTCTTCTATTGCCAAGTAGTACATAATAAAAGCATCAAACAAACATATATCTATGTCCTATGGTCACTGCATTGTCTTGCCAAATCAAAATAGAGACAAAATTCAAATCATATCAGTTCAAGACAAAGCAGCACTGAAAGAATACAAAGCATGGGAAACTACATGGCACAATAAGATTTCAGATGGGTGATGCCTACTACACAACCTTCTTCTTGTAGACGTTGTTGGGCCTCCAAGTGCAGAGGTTTGTACGACAGTAGAAAATTTCCCTCAAGTGGATGACCTAAGGTTTATCAATCCGTAGGAGGCGTAGGATGAAGATGGTCTCTCTCAAGCAACCCTACAACCAAATAACAAATTAAGAGTCTCTTGTGTCCCCAACACACCCAATACAATGGTAAATTGTATAGGTGCACTAGTTCGGTGAAGATATGGTGATACAAGTGGTATATGGATAATAGATAATGGTTTTTGTAATCTGAAAATATAAAAACAACAAGGTAACTAATGATAAAAGTGAGCGTAAACGGTATTGCAATGCGTTGAAACAAGGCCTATGTCGGCGTTCTGGGAACGGGGGTCCCCAGACTTGCCTGCCTGCGGCCTGCGGCGTGGCTCAAAGGGGGGCCCAGCACGGCCCATCTTCACCAACACAAACTCAAGACCCTCGCGAGGGGCCAAGCCTCGCGGGGCGGATGACACGGAGCTTCCTCAGGCACGGCCTCGTCAGGCTGGCTCACGAGGAGGCGGAGAGATCAAGGCGGGGTACCTTGTGAGGTGCCCGTGATGCAAGCCATGACGACTCAGGGCGCCAGGCGGGTGCCAGCCCGCGCAGCGTCCTCCTTTCCTCTTTGGTGCAAAGGGGGCAAGCGCAGCCACGGAGTACCGAGGCGTCAGGCAAAGGTTGCCATTTCGGTGCAACGAGACCAAGACCAGGAGGACTACGAGACGAAGGTCACCGTGGAGCCCAAGACGGCGTCATCACCAGAGCTTTGCGTAGGCGAAGACTACTTTTGTCAGGATAGTTGATACTTGCTGTCCCCCTTCAAATTAGCCCACCATTGTTGGCTCCCTTCCCGCTCAATATTTGGGGAGAGGACCAGGGCCACTATAAATAGGACCGGCCACCCACATAGCAAGGGGGTTCGGCTCAGTCTCCTCCAAGGGCTTGACAAGTAGAGAGGTGGTAAGCAGAGAGAGAGAGAGAGAGAGAGAGAGAAAGGTGGCTGAACTCCTCCCAGCAGTTCATCGCCCCAGCCAAGAACAGACCATCGCGAGGCTGTTCTTCCTTGTATTGTTCGTCATCATCAGCCCAAGAGGCAATCCACCACACCACACACTAGAGTAGGGTATTACACCACAACGGTGGCCCGAACCAATATAAACCCTGTGTCCCCTGTGTTGTTCCTTTCATAGCTTTGACCCTAGCATGGCGGAGGGGTGCAGGAAGGTAGGAGGCAAAATCTCCGCGCGCATCCCAGTGTTCGAATCTCAAGGGTCTGCCGGAACCCAAAATCCGACATTTGGCGCACCAGGTAGGGGTGCGCCGGAATTCGTCTTCCACCGCTCTGTGCCCCATCGCATCGTCATCACCATGCCCGGCGACCTGGAGGGCAACCCAGACCCATGGGCTGCGTGGCCCGCCCGCGCAGAACCGCTCGCCTCGGGCGACCCCGTGCCCCAGGAAGCTCGCGGTCCGCAGGGCGCTGCGGGCCGCGGGCGACGTGGACAGGCTTCGACAACTCTTACACCGCGGCAGGCGCGGTCGGCAGCAAGGGCCTCCAATCACGCCGCGACCACGACACCGTACACCCGCCGGGAGCAGGCGTACTCGAGAGCCGCACTCACGGTGGCCCGAGAGCTGCTGCAGTGCAGACTGCGAGTGGCAGAGCTCCTGGGCTTCGCCACCTCGGGGGCTCACCCCTTCTCCACCCAGCTCCCATCTCAAGCCCAGGGCGACCCATGCGGGGGATCCGCGCGCGCCCGCGGGCTCCAAGGCTACTCCGATGCCAGCGAAGCTGTCAGCGCCGGACCGGCGGCGGTGCTGCCCCCGCCCCCGGTCCGCGAAGAAGAAGGACTCAACGCGACCCGTGGCCCCAGTGGGCGGCCGCGCTGCCACCCCATGGTGGGTGCGTCAGGCAGGACCGCGTGGCATGCGGGGCATTACGGCGTGGCATTCGGGATGACTGCGCCAGAGGAATACGTGCCCCTCATGATGGACCAAGGACACCCTCACGAGAACGGACAAGGCTCGCTCCTCAGCCCAAGCTGGGGGGACGAGGCACTAGAAGCTAAGCCTTTCCAGGAGCCCCGGGACGGTCCCACTGGCCACGCTGGAGGCAATGATTATCGGGTACCACTAATTCTTCAGGAGCAGGTATACGCTAACCATGGATCGCAGGAGGTGCAGGTCGCCACAGCGAGCAGCTGCCCCGCTCCCACAGCCTCCTACCCCTCGGGGGGAGGGCGCAGGGGGCTGCAGGAGAGGGGCAGGGATCCGACATCGCCACCGCGGCGTTCGGAGCAAGGCGTTCTCAGGAGGTAGGCCCTCCGCTGGGGAGGTGCCCCAGGGCCTGCCCCCGGCGGCGGACCCGTGGTCGTCGGGGGAACCGCTGGCGACCGCTCTACCCCATCGGGCGGCGTCCTGGTTTCCGGTCGTTGCTGATGGCACTAGAGTGTGGCGCAAGGCGGGGTCCTCATCTGGCGATATGAAGCAAGGCCAGTACCTGTGAAGAAGGCCCAGTGCCTGTGAAGCTCGCCGCCACGTGACACTCTCACATAATAATGAGTGGGGCTGTACACGCCCCGGAGTCTCAGGGGTGCCAGCCTCAGGCCCTGGGGCTCCCTCCCACGCCCAGTGGCAGCACTTAACTCTGCGCTGGTGAGAAGACGTCCAAGACTAGACTAGGTGCCGGACGCGGCCTTTTGTTTGCTTTCGTTGCTCTTCCCTTTGGTTGTCGTTTTCCCCTGCTGGATTCAAGTTGGATTCGAATTTGAGATTTGTGTGTGTTCGGAAAAGGGGTGCTTAGTCTCGTTCGAGCAATTTCTCGCGTTTCGGTTACCGCTTCGCCTCAGCTGCCTCCCCTCGTGAACCCCTCGCGAGCTGGGTCAGGCCTAGCTTGCGCGCAGCCCAGACTGCCGCCGCCGCGTCCTCTCAGGAGGGCGTCTTACTGCAGGTCCAACGGATTCAATCAGGAAACACTCCGGGCTCCACAGCCTCCTGCGGGCTGCCCCAGGGCCAGCACGGGACAAAGGTAAATTAGCCGACCAGCGCGTCGCTTAAGCCAACCACTTGGCGCGGGCGCATGGGCAATGTGGCTCCTACTGATACGATAAACACAAGTTTTACATGAGGGGCTCCCCCTCCAAAATGCTCTCACAGCTATCAGGCCAAAACCTGAGTTCTATTCATACAGGGTAAGCAGGAACGATGCACAATCTGTCGGATGAATCTCCCAATGCGTCCTCAGGAGCGCCATCAAGGGCGTTGCTGGCGTCGCTGAACTCGCCACCGCTGCCCGCGTCGCCACCAGCGGCGTCAGGGCCGCCCATCACGCCGCCCTCGTTGGCCGCCATGATCGCGTCGTCGTTGTCCGAGGCGAAGGCCCTGATAAGAGCCTCCACATGGTCTTCCACCCAGTGCGCCAGCTCACCTCGGACGTTAGTGAAGAATTGAAGATTGCCCGCGTAGTTGACCGCGTGCGGCTCGCCGACGGTCTCCTCGCAGATGTTGCCCAAGGCCGCGTTGGCCCTCTCCCGGAGCGTGGTCAGCATGGGGCCGTGCTCATGCTCCAGGAGCCGCCGCTGACGTATCTCGTCCATGTTCTGGCGCGCGACGGCCTCAGCCTCCTCCACCCACTGGCGAAGAAGGAGCACCTCAGCCTGGGAGGTGGTTAGCCCACCTTGCGCCACCTCAAGGGCGGCCCGGGAAGCATCGGCCCGCCGCGTCACCTCCTCCAGCTTGGCCCTCAGGGAAGCAGTCCTGCCTTCGGCTTCGGCCCAGATCAACCCTAGCTTCTCCTCGAACTCGTGCTCAAGGTTCAAACGCGCCATCGCCACCCAACGTTCGACCTCCTCCAGGACACGGGCTTCCTGTGCAGCGACATCGTCCTCCGCCTGCATCACCAAGCGCTCCCTCGTCTCCAGACGCTCGTACTCGCAGGTACGTTCGGCGGCTTCCAGCGTCAGCGCCTCCTTGCGCTTCTGGAGCTCCGCCGAGTCACCGGAGGCCACCCTCATCGACGCGAGGGCTGCCTCGCGCAGCTCCACCTGCTCCTCCAACGAGTGGCACCAGGCCAGGAGCTCCCGAGCCCGCTCCTCTGCAGCCGTTCGCCGCTGGTCAGCCTCCTGAGCTTCCTCAGCAGCCCGAGACCGAGCCTCCCGAGAGGCCACCAATGACGCCTTGGCCTCTGCTTCATCAAGGTCGCGCTGACGGAGCGCAAGGGCGATGGCGCCCTCCAGCTTGCGCCTCTCTGTAGCCAGGCGCAGGCCCTCGGCCTCAAGGCGCGCGTCTTCATCAGCAAGCTCCTCACCAAGCAGGCTCACTGCGTCAGTCGCCCTTCGAAGGAATCCTTGGCGGAGAGCGCGACGCTCCCGAGCACGCTCAAGCACGTTTTCAACGCCATCATCTGCCCCAAGCAAGCGCCGGGGGCTGCAAGTCAGCGCTCCCCCTCTGGGCTGGGGGCTGGGGGCTGGCACCCTCGCGACGGCCGGGCACGCCGCGTCAGAAGCCCGGCCTGGGGTCAGCCCGACCTCAGGAGAAGAGCGCAGGAAGTGCCTCAGCCAATCGCAGTCCACGACCAGGCGAGAAGCCCATGGCAGGTTGGATATGCCACGAGAGGGCTCGCGAAGGAGAATCGCGAGGTGCGCGGGGCCAAGATACGCCTCGGGATGGTTCGCCTCTTCGATCGCCCTCGCCACAAGGGCTCCGCTGCTCGGGGCGCTCGAGGACGGTGGAGGGGGCAAAGCCAAAGGGGACGGCTCCTCAGCCGTCTCAGCAAGCTCGGCTGGAAGGGGCCTACGGAGCAAGGGTCAGTAAGAGCAACGGAAGGATCAGGAGCAGGGAAAGGAGAAGGCTTACTCATCAGTGGCGAAGTACTTTCTGTGCTTCAGCAGGCGACAAGGGTAACCGTCGCCCAGGGGCTCCCTTCTCTTCCGGAGAGCCCCAAAGTCCACGTGGAAGTGGCCTAAGAGTCGGGCGCAGGGATCAACCTGCGACGAAGATGGAGCGTCAAGACGATTAGCGTCAGGGGCGCCTGCCTGATGTGCGCTGCCAATCGCCTCCCCAAGAGAAGCAGCTGGAGCCTCAGGGGCCCCAGTCGCAGGCGTAGAGGGCAGCTGTTTGTCACCCTCAGCCTCAGCGGTACGGGCCCCGATAACTGCTTCCTCATGAGCCTCGCCCGGTGCCGTCACCACGCCGGGAGCCCCCTCGGCCTCTGGCGCCTCATGCCTCCCTACTCCGCCACTTGAGGTAGAGTAGCCTTGGCCGATTGGATGGGCATTCACCACCACTGGATTCTCACGAGGTCCCTGGAGGCCGGCGGGGCGCAGCCCCCACTCATCAAAGGCGGGCATCTGCTTCACGAAGTCGACCCTGCTCTGGCAGAGGTACAACAAGGCCCCTCCTTGCCGGACGCTGCCGGGGTTAGGGTCCCCAGCCAGGGTCAAGAGCGTCGTCTTCAGCACCTCAGGAGCCAGGTCCTCTTCCTGGAGCCTCATACTATCCTCGCGCCCACGGAAGGCCCACATCCGGCGAGAGTGGCGTTGAAGAGGAGCAACGCGGCATAGCAGGAACTCCTTCACCACCTTGGGCACTGTCACGCCAAGCGACCTTAAGAGCGCGAAGCGGCGCCAGATGAAGACGAGCCGGGGGCTCTCAAGCGCCACCTGGCCCCAGCCCGAATTGGGGACAGCAGGCGAGGTCGGCTCCATTAGCAGGGGCTGGGCACCCCTGCGTCCACATACAGCCACCGCTCGCGGAACCCAACTGCGGGCAGGGGGAGCTTGAAGTCAATCCCAGAGGCGGCAGTCTCTGGAGCGGCAACGAAGCTTACGCACGCCCAGCATTGGGTAGGGTCGACAAGATGCAGCGAGAAGAAGTGGCGCAGCAAGGCAATTGAAGGAGGGATGCCCACCATGGCTTCACAGACGAAGGCGAAGACCGAAAGGAGGGTGATGGATTCAGGACTCAGATGCAGCATGTGGATCTGATAGTGGGAGAGCACGGCATTGAAGAAATCAGAAAAGGGGGGAACCAGACCTGCCCACAGGGCGTCGGCGAAATATGGGACCTCGGTAACTATCCTGCCGATGGAGAAGTGGGACGCGGGCCAGGCCGTCGTTCTCCCGCATTCATTGAAGATGGTGGCCAGAGACAAGCTGACCTTACCCAAGCCCTCGGCGGGGGCCGCCAACGGCGGCGGGCGAGGCGGAGACACGGGATTCTTCCCTCTTCCCTTCTTCGTCGGGGCCATGGCGATAGGAAAGGGGGGGAGGATTCGAGATTGAATTGAAAACAGAAACCAGGGTTCGAGCGGAGGAAGGACAGGAAGCGCTCGAGCGATAAAAGGGGAACGGCTATGTACGACTACGGGTCCACCTAGCAAGGCGCAAGATAAGGAGGATGTGGGGGAACAGTGCCGCCCACGTCCAATCAACTGCCGCGCGGCGCCTAAGGCCGCAGGCTGTTAGGGCCCGCGGCGCTTCGCTCTTGCCCTTCCGCCTCCCTGCACGGCCAAGTCCAGGCACGCCTTGGGCCCGAGGGATACTTTCGGCGTTCTGGGAATGGGGGTCCCCAGACTTGCCTGCCTGCGGCCTGCGGCGTGGCTCAAAGGGGGGCCCAGCACGGCCCATCTTCACCAACACAAACTCAAGACCCTCGCGAGGGGCCAAGCCTCGCGGGGCGGACGACACGGAGCTTCCTCAGGCACGGCCTCGTCAGGCTGGCTCACGAGGAGGCGGAGAGATCAAGGCGGGGTACCTCGTGAGGTGCCCGTGAAGCAAGCCATGACGACTCAGGGCGCCAGGCGGGTGCCAGCCCGCGCAGCGTCCTCCTTTCCTCTTTGGTGCAAAGGGGGCAAGCGCAGCCGCGGAGTACTGAGGCGTCAGGCAAAGGTTGCCATTTCGGTGCAACGAGACCAAGACTAGGAGGACTACGAGACGGGGGTCACCGTGGAGCCCAAGACGGCGTCATCACCAGAGCTTTGCGCAGGCGAAGACTACTTTTGTCAGGATAGTTGATACTTGCTGTCCCCCTTCAAATTAGCCCGCCATTGTTGGTTCCCTTCCCGCTCAATATTTGGGGAGAGGACCAGGGCCACTATAAATAGGACCGGCCACCCACGTAGCAAGGGGGTTCGGCTCAGTCTCCTCCAAGGGCTCGACAAGTAGAGAGGTGGTAAGTAGAGAGGTGGTAAGCAGAGAGAGAGATAGAGAAAGGTGGCTAAACTCCTCCCAGCAGTTGATCGCCCCAGCCAAGAACAGACCCTCGCGAGGCTGTTCTTCCTTGTATTGTTCGTCATCATCAGCCCAAGAGGCAATCCACCACACCACACACTGGAGTAGGGTATTACACCCCACCATGGCCCGAACCAGTATAAACCCTATGTCCCCTGTGTTGTTCCTTTCATAGCTTTGACCCTAGCGTGGCGGAGGGGTGCAGGAAGGTAGGAGGCGAAATCTCCACGCGCACCCCAGTGTTCGAACCTCAAGGGTCTGCCGGAACCAGAAATCCGACAGCCTAGGGTTCATACTTTCGCTAGTGCAAGTTCCCTCAACAATAATAACATAATTGGATCACATAACTATCCCTCAACATTCAACAAAGAGTCACTCCAAAGTCACTAATAGCGGAGAACAAACAAAGAGATTATGGTAGGGTACGAAACCACCTCAAAATTATTCTTTCCAATCAATCCGTTGGGCTATTCCTATAAGTGTCACAAACAGCCCTAGAGTTCGTACTAGAATAACACCTTAAGACACAAATCAACCAAAACCCTAATGTCACCTAGATACTCCAAAGTCATCTCAAGTATCCGTGGGTATGATTATACGATGTGCATCACACAATGTCAGATTCATCTATTCAACCAACACATAGGACCTCAAAGAGTGCCCCAAAGTTTCTACCGGAGAATCACGACGAAAACATGTGCCAACCCCTATGCATAGGTTCATGGGCGGAACCCGCAAGTTGATCACCAAAACATACATCAAGTGAATCATGTGATATCCCATTGTCACCACAGATACGCACGGCAAGACATACATCAAGTGTTCTCAAATCTTTAAAGACTCAATCCGATAAGATAACTTCGAAGGGGAAACTCAATCCATTACAAGAGCGTATAGGGGGAGAAGAAACATAAGATCCAACTATAATAGCAAAGCTTGCGATACATCAAGATCGTGCCAAATCAAGAACACGAGAGAGAGAGAGAGAGATCAAACACATAGCTACTGGTACATACCATCAGCCCCGAGGGAGAACTACTCCCTCCTCGTCATGGAGAGCACCGGGATGATGAAGATGACCACCGGAGAAGGATTGCCCCTCCGGCAGGGTGCCGGAACGGGTCTAGATTGGTTTTCGATGGCTACGGAGGATTCTGGCGGCGGAACTCCCGATCTATTCTGCTCTCCGATGTTTTTAGGGTATATGGATATATATAGGCGGAAGAAGTACGTCAAGGGAGCCACGAGGGGCCCACGAGGGTGGAGGGCGCGCCCAGGGGGGTGGGCGTGCCCCCCTACCTCGTGGCCTCCTCGAAGCTTCCCTTACGTGGAGTCCAAGTCTCCCGGGTTGCTTTCCTTCCAAAAATAAACCGTGAAGTTTCAGGTCAATTGGGCTCCGTTTGATTTTCCTTTTCTGCGATACTCTAAAACAAGAAAAAACAGAAACTGGCACTGGGCTCTGGGTTAATAGGTTAGTCCCAAAAATAATATAAAAGTGTATAATAAAGCCCATAAACATCCAAAGTTGATATTATAATAGCATGGAACAATCAAAAATTATAGATACATTGGAGACGTATCAGCACCCCCAAGCATAATTCCTGCTCGTCCTCGAGTAGGTAAATGATAAAAACAGAATTTTTGATGTGGAATGCTATCTAACATATTTCTCTAAGTAATTCTCTTCGTTTTGGCAATAATATTCATATCCATAAGATTCAAGACAAAATTTTAATATTGACATAAAAATAATAATACTTCAAGCATACCAACAAAGCAATTATGTCTTCTCAAAATAACATGGCCAAAGAAAGCTATCCCTACAAAATCATATAGTCTGGCTATGCTCCATCTTCACCACACGATCTATTTAAATCATGCACAACCCCGATGACAAGCCAAGCAATTGTTTCATACTTTTGATGTTCTCAAACATTTTCAATCTTCACGCAATACATGAGCGTGAGCCATGGACATAGCACTATAGGAGGAATAGAATGGTAGTCGTGGAGAAGACAAAAAGGGGGAAGATAGTCTCACATCAACTAGGCGTATCAACGGGCTATGGAGATGCCCATTAATAGATATCAATGTGAGTGAGTAGGGATTGTCATGCAACGGATGCACTAGAGCTATAAGTATATGAAAGCTCAACAAAACAAACTAAGTGGGTGTGCATCCAACTCGCTAGCTCACGAAGACCTAGGGCATTTTGAGGAAGCCCATCTGTCGGTGTCAAAACCGGCGGATCTCGGGTAGGGGGTCCCGAACTGTGCGTCTAGGCGTATGGTAACAGGAGACGAGGGACACAATGTTTTACCCAGGTTCGGGCCCTCTTGATGGAGGTAAAACCCTACGTCCTGCTTGATTAATATTGATGATATGGGTAGTACAAGAGTAGATCTACCACGAGATCAGAGAGGCTAAACCCTAGAAGCTAGCCTATGGTATGATTGTTGTTCATCCTACGGACTAAAACCCTCCGGTTTATATAGACACGGGAGAGGGCTAGGGTTACACAGAATCGGTTACAATGGTAGGAGATCTACATATCCGTATCGCCAAGCTTGCCTTCCATGCCATGAAAAGTCCCTTTCGGAAACGGGACGAAGTCTTCAATCTTGTATCTTCATAGTCCAGGAGTCCAGCCGAAGGTATAGTCCGGCTATCCGGACACCCCCTAATCCAGGACTCCCTCAGTAGCCCCTGAACCAGGCTTCAATGACGATGAGTCCGGCGCGTAGATTGTCTTTGGCATTGCAAGGCGGGTTCCTCCTCCAAGTACTTCATAGAAGATTTTGAACACAAAGGTAGTGTTCGGCTCTGCAAAATAAGTTTCCACATATTGCCATAGAGAGAATAATATTTACACAAATCTAATCTGTTGACGTATTCCATAGCGTGACATCACACCACGACCAAGTCTTTATTCAAATCGTTTTACTGTCCCACCTCGGCGCGTTTAGCGAGGCGGTTTCCTTAGCACGCCTTGTCAAAGCAGAGATCGTGTCCCCTTATTCCGGGATTCTCATCAACACGGGCGTGGGTAACCCAACTGCGCCATTGATTACGGCGCTTGGGAGATAAGCGAGTTTTACCAGGCTGGTAGGGACGCATAGTCGCGTCCACCCATATAAGGGGATAAGGATCCACCTTTTCATCCACGCCTTCTTCCTCCTTTGCCTATCCATTTCTGTGCACTCGAGCTCCAGCGCCCAAGTCCGCACACCCCACCTCAACCTTCTCCAGCCATGTCCGGAGCGGGAGGCAAGTGGATGGTCTGCTCCATTATGGAGGGACACATCAAAAAACTGAGGAAGGCCGGATACTTGTCTAACGACATTGTGCACCGGCTTCCCGAAGAGGGGCAGCTCATCCCCACCCCTAGGCCCCATGAGAGGGTGGTGTTCTACTATGGCCTGGATTTCCATGATCTGGCCCCGAACTTTGTCCTCAACATCTCGGCGTTTATCGTCGTGTGCGAGGCTTTCTTCTGCATCCGCCCCCATTTCGGCCTATGGCTCAAGACTTTCAATGTCAAGCCGAAGGTGGTGCACGGCACCCAAGCAGAGTGCGGAGGCTCCATGGTGGGCAAGATGCCCAACGTCCTATGGCACAAGGGCTCCTTCGTGGAGTCCCTAAAGGGGTGGCAATCGGGGTGGTTTTACATCACCGAGCCGTGCGACCCTAAATGAGTCGCAGCCCCCGAGTTCCGATCTGGACCCCCTACACGGCTCGCCTCCTGGAAAGAGACGGGCCTATCATGGGGTAAAAAAGGAGAGCTGACCGGACTCCAAACATGCATCCAAAACCTGGGGGACAAGAAGCTCAAACTTGTCAACGTAGTCCAGGTTATGCTCATCTGCCGGATCCTCCCGTGTCAACAACGGGCTTTCAACCTATGGGAGTTCGACCCGGCACGACACCGAACTCTGAGCAGGCTCTTCGACACGACGTATGAAGATGCCTGGAAGGTGCTTTTCAAGGGCGGTGAGGCCCCCGCATCCGCTACCGAGGATCGCGGATTCAACACGCAGCGTCACGCTCGTGCGGTAAGCTGTTTTTACCCTTTATAGGGTATTAGTTTTTCATAGTTTGACTCCATGCGATATCTAAGCTCCCTTACCTTTGACAGGATTGGCAGGAGACGTCCGGACAGCTCGACTGTCCGGCTCCTTTGCCCGAAGGCCCAGCGGACGCTCTCTTGGCGAAGCTGCTGGTTCCGACACCCTATGTGGTGCCGGAGAAGAAGGCCAAGAAGAAGGCCACGGGGACTCGAAAGAGTGCCCGGCGCCAGGAGGTGTCGGATTCATCATCCGACGACTCCAAGGCGCACTCCTCCCATGAAGACGGGGAGGAGGAAGAAGAGACCTCTCCCCCTCCAGCGGGGGGAGGGAAGAAAAGGAAGGCCGCCCCAACTGGGGAGGCCGAAGGGTCCAAGAAGGGGAAGACCCCTCCTCCAGACTACTCCACCAACGCCGACGACGGCGGAGAGGAGTGGCCGCGCAGGTCCAAGCCCCTGGTGAGATCGTAAGTATCCGGATACCAGAGTGATTCATAGTATTCCCCCATTGCACAGCTTTTCCTTACGTTGAACATGTTTATGCAGTCCACCCAAAGACCGGCTTGACGTGTCGTCGAGTGGTTCCCTGGATTCGTCGGATGTGAATTCTCTTCCGACGGCTACCTCCCCCATCCTACGGACGATGCCGCGGTGGCATCCCAACAGGTTCCAAGCCAGGAGGAGGTGGTCCTGGAGGCGCCGCAAGGCGACCTCCCGGACTCCAGGCGTAAAGGGCATAGAACCCCCAAGGGCTCCAAGTCCGGCCTTGAGCCTAACACCGCACCGGAACCTTCAACGGTTCCGGACTCCGGTAGGTAGCCTCCTTCCAAGAGGAGCAAGCCTACCAAGCCGGCGACCTCCGTCCAGCTGGAGGCATCGGACAATTTGTTGGAGGTGCTTAACGGCGCCTCCATCGACGAGGAGCACCGCACTATTATGAGTGCGGTGATCCAAAAGGTTCAGTCCGCCAAGAGCGGACTGACTGAAGCCTGTGCCAGCCTTCTAATAGGCTTTGAGGTAAATAAAGAATATGTAAAAATATTACCGCATAGACAGTAGCCCCTGATGCTCTGTTCGGCATTCGGAAAGAAAAGCCGAATAGAGGATCTAATAACATTCGCAGGAGTCTAACATAATCAAGTCAATATGCGTATGCAGGCTTCGCTGCTGGCCTCCGCCGCACTGACTGTGGAGGTGGATACGCTGAAGCAATACCTCGCGTGGTCCGAGAACAAGCTCGGCCATGCCAAGAGGCAACTCGAGGAGAAGGAAGGTAAGTAATACCTTGCGCAAGTATATAGAGAAGATGTGGTTGCAAAAAATGACAGGATCAACGTGCTATTATAGGGGCCACGACCGAGGTGGCAACCCTTAATAAAGCGCTGTCCGAGGCCGAAAACAGAGCGGCCGCGGAGCGCACAGAGAGAGGGAAGCAGGAGGCGCGGGTGGAGGAGGTGCAGAAAGAGCTCCAGGCTCTCGTGAAAAAACACGAGAGTTTGGAGCTTGACTCGAAGACGCAAGCGTCCGAGCTTGCGGCAGCCCTCGAAAGCGCGAAGTCTGCCAAGGCCGAAACCCAGAAAGCCCTCCAAGAAATTGGAGATATGAAGAAGATAGCGGCGGGTAAGGCATTCATTATGCAAAGCAAGCACGTGAAAGTGAATTACTTGTTACTTACCCGAGTCCGGAGCTCTCCAGGAGCATTCACAGATTTGCCCCGTAATGCGTCTGATGCCGCCGCCTACTACCGAGCCGAGGAGGGGAGCTCAATGGAGAAGGTGTTCTGGTCTCAGTATGCTGAGGCCGGACACCTGGTGCCTTTGAGCGACCAGCTGAAGCAAATGGTCGAGCTCCACAAGGTGGCCGAACAGGCCATAAAGGGCCTCATAGTTCGGCTTTGGCCTGGAGAGGCTCTGCCTGGGAGCTACTTCGGGGTGGTGAGGCGGCTAGTGGATGCCTGTCCATGGCTTGAAGTAATCAAGCGCTCCGTCTGCATCGAAGGTGCCCGTAGGGCGCTTGCCCGTGCTAAAGTGCACTGGGGCAAGATGGATGCGGAGAAGCTGGTGAAGGATGGGCCGCCGCCGGGCAAGGAGCATCACGTCCTGGAAGCGTATTATGAGGGCGTCCTGAAGGGTGCCCGCCTTATAGCGGATGAATGCTCCAAAGATGTAATATTTGAGTAAACTCGCATTTGTGATCCTGTACGCTAAAAACTTGTTCATATGCGCTAAGCAACGCTTTTGAATTTAAAATATTACCTTCTGTGCGGCCGTTTATCAAATTTGAGAGATGGCGAGTCGTCGGCTTCTGCCCCCATGCCACAAGTGCTGGAGTGTTCGGGATAAACATGAGCGCTTTTTTCCCATTCTTGGGTCCTTCGAGGGAGGCGCTCAACACAACGAACAAGGCAATCGGACTATAATGCTTGAACACTCTCACTTAGCCATAGAATTCTATAATTTTAAATTTCGGCGAAGCCCCTAGTGTTCGGAAGACCGAGTTTGGGGCGCTATCCATGCCTAGGCCGGACAAAGCCGACTCCTCGCTCTAAGCGGCATAAGTCTTTAGGGACTCGAAAACCTCTCAAACAGCGACCAGCTCTCGCCTCATCATGACGGCCAGTTTTAGCTTTCTCTACTGAGGTGCTTAGCCCAGCTCAACTGGGGCACAATCGCAGTAGTTCTCCTAGTGCTACCTTAGCCGATATAACGGAACGTAAGGTACCAAAACATAGGAGCCAGGCAAACCCAACTATTGACCCAAGACATGATTTGGAGCCGATGCATATAATGCTATAAGTTCGGGGTGTCGGACTTCTCACACCGTATTGTGGGGTACTTAAGCCCCTGGCGTATTGGCCGTACCAAAGTGTACGGGTGCAACATGTCATTAATGAACATATATTCGTAAAAAAAGAGTAATGCAATAATAGACGGAAGCTATGCATTGTTTATTTAAAAAAGCTGCGATCAAAGCAGAACGATACAAATACTGCAATAAGCAAAAGATGGGACTATTTAACATGTCCTTTCTAGGGGCAAGCTGCGGAATGTTATGTGAAACAGGTATACTGCTCGTTATAGAGACCACCTTAGAGTTCCATAGTGCGGCGCAGCTTTCTGCTTCCCTGGTTGTATCGTTTGTGCGGCCATTGTACTGCCGGACAAGCCTTCCGAAGAATGGAGTCCTAAAAAATAAGAGAAAATTAAGAAATCGGCAGCCCCTAGTGCGGTTTAAGCCGCGTTTTGGGCGTGCCGTGATGGTGCCCCTACCCCTGTGCCCATGGTATTTCCAGAGTGTAATTATGTGCACGCAACACTGGTTTCGCAAGTTCGCGAGGGCTGGGGTTGGGGCCGCATTGCTAGGCTTGCTCGGAACGTGCCAGGCAGTCTTGTTGTAGGTTACTCTGGGCGCGCTTGATGGTGTCCAGACGTTTAATGGCCGGACTGGAGAATTGCCTTGAGAGGCTGCTTTGTATTTCCGCTGCGATAGCCGCCGTATGCTCCTCCGTTCGGAGAGAGCGTTCGGTGTTTCCATTGACCGTGATGACGCCTCGAGGGCCTGGCATCTTGAGCTTGAGGTATGCGTAGTGCGGCACCGCATTGAACTTGGCGAATGCGGTTCGCCCGAGCAGTGCGTGATAGCCACTTCGGAACGGGACTATGTCGAAGATTAACTCCTCGCTTCGGAAATTATCCGGAGATCCGAAGACCACATCAAGTGTAACTGAGCCTGTACAGTTGGCCTCTACACCTGGTATGACGCCTTTAAAGGTCGTTTTAGTGGGTTTAATCCTCGAGGGATCGATGCCCATTTTCCGCACTATATCCTGGTAAAGCAGGATCAGGCTGCTACCGCTGTCCATAAGGACTCTAGTGAGGTGAAATCCGTCAATAATTGGATCTAGAACCAATGCGGCGAATCCGCCATGACGGATGCTAGTGGGGTGGTCCCTTCGATCAAAAGTGATCGGGCAGGAAGACCATGGGTTGAACTTTGGGGCGACTGGCTCCATCGCGTATACGTCCCTTAGCGCATGCTTCCGCTCCCTCTTGGGGACGTGGGTTGCGTATATCATGTTCACCGTCCGCACTTGTGGGGGAAAACCTTTCTATCCACTGTTGTTCGGCGGCCGGGGCTCCTCCTCGTCATCGCTATGCAGCCCCTTGTCTCTGCTTTCGGCATTTAACTTGCCTGCCTGCTTGAACACCCAACAATCCCTGTTGGTGTGATTGGCTGGTTTTTCGGGGGTGCCATGTATCTAGCATGAGCGGTCGAGTATTCGGTCCAAACTGGATGGACCCGGAGTATTTCTTTTGAATGGCTTTTTCCGCTGACCGGGTTTAGAGCCTCTGAATCTGGCATTAACTGCCGTATCCTCAGCATTGTCGCCATTAATGCGGCGCTTTTGCTTGTTGTGACACGACTTGCCATTGCTGTCCTTGGTATCCGAATTACCAGGGCTCTTGGTCATGTTATTGCTGCGAGCTAGCCAGTTGTCTTCTCCCGCGCAAAAGCGGGTCATAAGTGTCGTGAGGGCTGCCATGGATTTCGGCTTTTCCTGTCCTAGGTGCCGTGCAAGCCACTCGTCGCGGATGTTGTGCTTGAAGGCTACTAGGGCCTCTGCGTCCGGACAGTCGACGATTTGATTTTTCTTGGTTAGGAACCGTGTCCAGAATTGTCTGGCCGATTCCTCTGGCTGCTGAATTATCTGGCTAAGGTCATCGGCGTCTGGTGGTCGCACATAAGTGCCCTGGAAATTGTCGAGGAATGCGGCTTCCAGGCCCTCCCAACAACCAATTGATTCTGCTGGCAAGCTGTTAAGCCAATGCCGAGCTGGTCCTTTAAGCTTGAGTGGGAGGTATTTGATGGCGTGTAGGTCATCACCGCGGGCCATGTGGATATGAAGGAGATAGTCCTCGATCCATACCGCAGGATCTATTGTGCCATCATATGATTCGATGTTCACGGGTTTGAAACCCTCAGGGATTTGATGATCCATTACTTCATCTGTGAAGCATAGTGGGTGTGCGACGCCTCTGTATTGGGCTATATCACGATGCATCTCAAACGAGCTTTGTCTACTGTGTTCGGCCCGACCGGATTGACTGTATCTGGAGTGACGATTACCGTCTCGTGCCGTGGGGCGCCCACGCGATCCGTAGATCCATCTTGTTTTCCTTGCCTTGTTCTCCAATATATCTCGCAGGTCTGGCGCATTTTCCCGTGCCTTGGTATTTTTTGAGCGGCGCCGGGGTGTGGCTTGAGTGGAGGGCCAAGAGGCCTCTCTGTCGCGGCTACGGGGTGGCCGGTCGGCCGCATCATGCGCTGGTGATGTAGGTTTAGGTGCTTCCTCCTCTAATCGGGGTAGCAGCCTGCGCTTTGGGTAGCTCTTGGAGGGGCGTTCGAGTTCATACTCTTCGGCCGCAAGGACCTCAGTCCATCTGTCGGCTAGCAAATCTAGATCAGCTCTAAGTTGTTGCTGTTTTTTCTTGAGGCTGCTCGCCGAGGCCATAAGCCTGCGTTTGAAATGCTCTTGTTCGACGGGATCCTCTGGCACGACAAATTCATCGTCGTCTAGGCTTGCCTCGTCTTCGGAGAGAGGTATATAATTATCGTCCTCGACCTCTCTGTCTGCCGCTCTCTCATGAGGGCTGGCTTCTCCATCCTCCTGTGCTGAATCTTGCTAGAGGTGGTTGTCTTCGGCACTGTCCGGGGTGTTATTATCTCCCGTGCCGGAATCACCATTTTTGCTTTGGCGGGATTTAGAGCAGCGCCGCTGACGCCGGTGCTTAGGCTGCTTCTTGGAGGGGTCATCCTCCACTATTCCATCGCCATTGTCTTCTTTTGGAGTGTCCACCATGTATATATCATACGACGAGGTGGCTTTCTAGTGCCCTATAGGCGCTGGTTCTTGATCGTCTCCTACATCGGCATCCATACCGTCGATGTCTTCAGAGTCAAAGTCGAGCATGTCGGTTAAATCATCGACAGTGGCTACGAAGTGGGTGGTGGGTGGGCTTTGAATTTCTTCATCATCCGCATCCCAACCTTGCTGACCATAGTCCGGCCAAGGCTCTCCTGATAAAGAGAGATACTTTAGTGAATTCAGAATATCGCCGAAGGGCGAGTGCTGAAAGATGTCCGCGGCGGTGAACTCCATGATCGGCGCCCAATCGGGTTCAATTGGTAGGGGCGCAGTTGGCTCCGAATTAAGGGTCAGAGCTGATGCGGGTGCAGCCTCCAGGGCACTGTTCGGCGGCAGAGCTAGATCATTCCCATTGTGACAGTGCGGCGCGCTCGGCTGCGGCTCGAACCCGTCGAAGATCAAGTCTCCACGGAGGTCGGCCATGTAGTTCAAACTTCCAAATCTGACCTGATGGCCAGGGGCGTAGCTTTCGATCTGCTCCAGATGGCCAAGCGAATTGGCCCGCAGTGCAAAGCTGCCAAATACGAAGATCTGTCCGGGGAGAAAAGTCTCACCCTGGATCGCATCGTCATTGATGATCGGAGGAACCATCGGGCCTAAAGGTGACGGCACAGAGGAACTCTCAATGAAAGCACCAATGTAGGTGTCAAAACCGACGAATCTTGGGTAGGGGGTCCCGAACTGTGCGTCTAGGCGGATGGTAATAGGAGACGAGGGACACAATGTTTTACCCAGGTTCGGGCCCTCTTGATGGAGGTAAAACCCTACATCCTGCTTGATTTATATTGATGATATGGGTAGTACAAGAGTAGATCTACCATGAGATCAGAGAGGCTAAACCCTAGAAGCTAGCCTATGGTATGATTGTTGTTCGTCCTACGGACTAAAACCCTCCGGTTTATATAGACACCGGAGAGGGCTAGGGTTACACAGAGTCGGTTACAATGGTAGGAGATCTACATATCCGTATCACCAAGCTTGCCTTCCACGCTAAGAAAAGTCCCTTCTGGACATGGGACGAAGTCTTCAGTCTTGTATCTTCATAGTCCAGGAGTCCGGCCGAAGGTATAGTCCGGCTATCCGGACACCCCCTAATCCAGGACTCCCTCACCATCATTGGAATATACAAGCCAAGTTCTATAATGAAAAATTCCCACTAGTATATGAAAGTGACAACATAGGAGACTCTCTATCATGAATATCATGGTGCTACTTTGAAGCACAAGTGTGGTAAAAGGATAGTAACATTGTCCCTTCTCTCTTTTCCTCTTTTTTTATTTGAGCCTTCTTTTTTTTATGGCCTCTTTTTTTATTTGGGCTTCTTTGGCCTCTTTTATTTATTTATTTTCGTCCGGAGTCTCATCCCGACTTGTGGGGGAATCATAGTCTCCATCATCCTTTCCTCACTGGGACAATGCTCTAATAATGACGATCATCACACTTTTATTTACTTACAACTCAAGAATTACAACTCAATTCTTAGAACAAAATATGACTCTATATGAATGCCTCCGGCGGTGTACTGGGATGTGCAATGACTCATGAGTGACATGTATGAAAGAATTATGAACGGTGGCTTTGCCACAAATACGATGTCAACTACATGATCATGCATAGCAATATGACAATGATGGAGTGTGTCATAATAATGGAACGGTGGAAAGTTGCATGGCAATATATCTCGGAATGGCTATGGAAATGCCATAATAGGTAGGTATGGTGGCTGTTTTGAGGAAGATATATGGTGGGTTTATGGTACCGGCGAAAGTTGCGCGGTACTAGAGAGGCTAGCAATGGGGGAAGGGTGAGAGTGCGTATGATCCATGGACTCATCATTAGTCATAAAGAACTCACGTACTTATTGCAAAATCTATTAGTTATTGAAACAGAGTACTACGCGCATGCTCCTAGGAGGATTGATTGGTAGGAAAAGACCATCGCTCATCCCCGACCGCCACTCATAAGGAAGAAAATCAATAAATAAATCATGCTCCGACTTCATCACATAACGGTTCACCATACGTGCATGCTACGGGAATCAAAAACTTTAACACAAGTATTTCTCAAATTCACAACTACTCACTATCATGACTCTAATATCACTATCTCCATATCTCAAAACAATTATCAAGTAGCAAACTTCTCTTAGTATTCAATGCACTTTATATGAAAGTTTTTATTATATCCCTCTTGGATGCCCATCATATTAAGACTTAATTCATAACCAAAGCAAATTACCATGCTGTTCTAAAGACTCTCAAAATAATATAAGTGAAGCACGAGAGTTCATTAATTTCTATAACATAAAACCACCACTGTGCTCTAAAAAGATATAAGTGAAGCACTAGAGCAAATGACAAACTACTCCAAAAGATATAAGTGAAGATCAATGAGTAGTCGAATAATTATGCAACTATGTGAAGACTCTCTAAAATTTAAGAATTTCAGATCTTGGTATTTTATTCAAGCAGCAAGAAAAACAAAAGAAAATAAAATTACGCTCCAAGCAAAACACATATCATGTGGCGAATAAAAATATAGCTCCAAGTAAAGTTACCAATGAACGAAGACGAAAGAGGGGATGCCTTCCGGGGCATCCCCAAGCTTAGGCTTTTGGTTGTCCTTGAATATTACCTTGGGGTGCCTTGGGCATCCCCAAGCTTAGGCTCTTGCCACTCCTTATTCCATAGTCCATCGAATCTTTACCCAAAACTTGAAAACTTCACACCACAAAACTTAACAGAAAACTCGTAAGCTCCGTTAGCGAAAGAAAACAAAACACCACTTCAAGGTACTGTAATGAACTCATTATTTATTTATATTGGTGTTATACCTACTGTATTCCAACTTCTCTATGGTTTATAAACTCTTTTACTAGCCATAGATTCATCAAAATAAGCAAACAACACACGAAAAACAGAATCTGTCAAAAACAGAACAGTCTGTAGTAATCTGTAGCTAACGCAAACTTATGGAACCCCAAAAATTCTAAATTAAATTTCTGGACCTGAGTAATTTATCTATTAATCATCTGAAAAAAGAATTAACTAAATATCACTCTCCAAATAAAAATGGCAGCAATTCTCGTGAGTGCTAAAGTTTCTGTTTTTTACAGCAAGATCATCAAGACTTTCCCCAAGTCTTCCCAACGGTTTCACTTGGCACAAACACTAATTAAAACATAAAAACTACATCTAAACAGAGGCTAGATGAATTATTTATTGCTAAACAGGAGCAAAAAGCAAGGAGCAAAAAGCAAGGAACAAAAATAAAATTGGGTTCCCTCCCAACAAGCGCTTTTGTTTAACACCCCTAGCTAGGCATGATGATTTCAATGATGCTCACATAAAAGATAAGAATTGAAACATAAAGAGAGCATCATGAAGAATATGACTAGCACATTTAAGTCTAACCCACTTCCTATGCATAGGGATTTTGTGAGCAAACAACTTATGGGAACAATAATCAACTAGCATAGGAAGGCAAAACAAGCATAACTTCAAAACTTTAAGCACATAGAGAGGAAACTTGATATTATTGCAATTCCTACATGCATATATTCCTCCCTCATAATAACTTTCAGTAGCATCATGAATGAATTCAACAATATAACCAGCACCTAAAGCATTCTTTTCATGATCTACAAGCATGCAAATTTTATTACTCTCCACATAAGCAAAAAATTTCTCATTCGGAATAGTGGGAGTATCATAAGAGACTCGAATACTATAAATTGTTTCCACATTAAAAGAGTAATGTTCAGAAAATGGGTAACCATAATCATGACAAGTTTTATAAATATAATCACTACTTTTTATAGCATAAGTATCATCACAATAATCATCATAAGTAGGAGGCATGCTATCATCATTATAAATTTGCATATCAAAACTTGGGAGACTAAAAATATCATCTTCATTAAACGTAGCATCCCCAAGCTTGGGACAAACATTAATTGCAGCAAATATATTCTCAAAAACATCATATTCATCAAACATAGCATCCCCAAGCTTGGGCCTTTTCATATCATAAGCATAATCACTTTCATAATCAATAGTATGGATAGCACCAATATTATAGCCATTATCATATTCTTCCAAGCAAGTGCCAAAAAGATTTTCAAGATCATAAGAAGTATCATTATCTTCCACAATTATATTTTCATGAGGCACAATAGTAATAGGATCAGCATTATTTGGGAGAGATATCTTTTTACCTCTCTTCCTTTTTCTTTTCTTCTTCTTCACCACATCATGTGTGGGTTCAATCCTCTTTTTGGAGCTCCTTATTAATGAGATTGGTTGAATAGGAGGCTCCTCCTCGTTACCTGATTCATCATAATAAATAATAGGAGGATATTGGGAAGTCTCTTCCCTTTCATTAGTATTCTCTTCATCTTCTATTTGTTTTGTTTTCTTTATGTAGTTGGCAATATAAGGATTTTCAATACAATTCACCGCACAATACATATAAATTTCCTCTAGATCAAAATGAGGAACTCTATCAAGGGCAAATTTTTGAATATCCTTAGTTATACGTTTCATTTCTTCATAACCCAAGAGCAAACTAAGTTCATTACGATCATGAAACAATTTGCATTGGGTATTGAAATGATCATGTTCATTGCAAAGCTCACAAGTATGGCCAATATAATTTAAATTTTCAGCACATTCATCTAGCCTTTCTTGCAACAATTTAGTTTCTAAGTACTTATGCCTATTGCAATATCTATCTTCCCTATTTGGTGTGTACTTACAAACCCAATGTACTCCACAAAAATTGACATGTTTATAGGAGACATTTTCATCATAATTAGTGCAATCATCATTAGTATCATGGATATTCAAAGAATTCGTACTAACAACATTGCAATCATGCTCATCATTCACATATTGTATGCCAAGTATTCTATGTAATTCTTCTTCTAGCATTTGAGCACAATTTTACTTTCCATCATACTTACGAAAGATATTAAAAAGATGAGGCGTATGAGGTAAACTCAATTCCATTTTTTATTGTAGTTTTCTTTTATAAACTAAACTAGTGATAAAACAAGAAACTAAAAGACTCTATTGCAAGATCGATATACCTTCAAGCACTCACCTCCCCGGCAACGGCGCCAGAAAAGAGCTTGATGTCTACTACACAACCTTTATCTTGTAGACGTTGTTGGGCATCCAAGTGCAGAGGTTTGTAGGACAGTAGCAAATTTCCCTCAAGTGGATGACCTAAGGTTTATCAATCCGTAGGAGGCATAGGATGAAGATGGTCTCTCTCAAGCAACCCTGCAACCAAATAACAAAGAGTCTCTTGTGTCCCCAACTCACCCAATACAATGGTAAATTGTATAGGTGCACTAGTTCGGTGAAGAGATGGTGATACTAGTGGTATATGGATAGTAGATAATAGTTTTTGTAATCTGAAAAATCTAAAAACAGCAAGGTAACTAATGATAAAAGTGAGCGTAAATGGTATTGCAATGCGTTGAAACAAGGCCTAGGGTTCATACTTTCGCTAGTGCAAGTTCCCTCAACAATAATAACATAATTGGATCACATAACTATCCCTCAACATGCAACAAAGAGTCACTCCAAAGTCACTAATAGTGGAGAACGAACGAAGAGATTATGGTAGGGTACGAAACCACCTCAAAGTTATTATTTCCAATCAATCCGTTGGGCTATTCTTATAAGTGTCACAAACAGCCCTAGAGTTCGTACTAGAAAAACACCTTAAGACACAAATCAACCAAAACCCTAATGTCACCTAGATACTCCAATGTCACCTCAAGTATCCGTGGGTATGATTATACGATATGCATCACACAATCTCAGATTCATCTATTCAACCAACACATAGGACCTCAAAGAGTGCCCCAAAGTTTCTACCGGAGAATCACAACGAAAACATGTGCCAACCCGTATGCATAGGTTCATGGGCGGAACCCGCAAGTTGATCACCAAAACATACATCAAGTGAATCACGTGATATCCCATTGTCACCACAGATACGCACGACAAGACATACATCAAGTGTTCTCAAATATTTAAAGACTCAATCCGATAAGATAACTTCGAAGGGGAAACTCAATCCATTACAAGAGAGTATAGGGGGAGAAGAAACATAAGATCCAACTATAATAGCAAAGCTCGCGATACATCAAGATCATGCCAAATCAAGGACACGAGAGAGAGAGAGAGATCAAACACATAGCTACAGGTACATACCCTCAGCCCCGAGGGAGAACTACTCCCTCCTCGTCATGGAGAGCACCGGGATGATGAAGATGGCCACCGGAGAAGGATTGCCCCTCCGGCAGGGTGCCGGAACGGGTCTAGATTGGTTTTCGGTGGCTACGGAGGCTTCTGGCAGCGGAACTCCCGATCTATTCTGCTCTCCGATGTTTTTAGGGTATATGGAGATATATAGGCGGAAGAAGTACATCAGGGGAGCCACGAGGGGCCCACGAGGGTGGAGGGTGCGCCCAGGGGGGTGGGCGCGCTCCCCTACCTCGTGGCCTCCTCGAAGCTTCCCTTACATGGACTCCAAGTCTCCCGGGTTGCTTTCCTTCCAAAAATAAGTTCCATGAAGTTTCAGGTCAATTGGACTCCATTTGATTTTCCTTTTCTGCGATACTCTAAAACAAGCAAAAAAATAGAAACTGGCACTGGGCTCTGGGTTAATAGGTTAGTCCCAAAATAATATAAAAGTGTATAATAAAGCCCATAAACATCCAAATTTGATAATATAATAGCATGGAACAATCAAAAATTATAGATACGTTGGAGACGTATCAATGGGTACCACAGGTCTACATGTACAACAACACCACTGGCTCTGTTGTGATGCTAGTAATGTGCATGATATGAGAAGTCAACTGTATACAGAATTGAAATTGAAATCAACAGAGCTGTTGATAAGAGCAAACTTGTTAAAGAAACATGTGTAAACATACCTGGTGTGCCATTGGAGTTTCGATTGGATCCTTCAATTTAAAAATAAGTTTGTATGAGTAAATACAGTGATACAAGAGCAAATCAGTATGCACGATAGCAATGGAATCTTAAATGAGAATAGTTGTTCTTTAGGTTTAAGCACTTGTTCTACATGAACAGAGTATAGTAAGACGCAAGAATATAGTACTTAAAAATAGAAAATGATCTCATAGACCTTACCATATTCTTGGTTCAGGACCAGTACAGAACAAGACGTTCCCAGTCGTTGTCCAGTAAATGTGTCTCGGGAGAACGTAGGGGAATTTGATGAGTTTCTTTGCCAGTGAAGTATGTTTTCTTCAGGTAATTCTGATACTAACACCAAGCATTCTTGACTATAGCGGAGGTATTAGCATAGGTTACCTCATCCTGAGTTTCCAAATCGGTCCTTCTCTATAGAAAAAGGGAAAATTTGATCTATTATAACCATCATGGAGGTAGAATGTATGGGACAAAGCAAAGTAATTGCCATGAATAACATTACTTACACATAACTCCTGGACAAACACCTGCAACTAGCATTTTCCTTCATCTTCAGTATAATATTTCCATGATGTGAAGATACGCACATAGGATTTAACAATATCAAATGCGATAGATGCTAAACTACGACTGGCTGGTTGTGCTTCCTCCGCAAGAATAGGTGTACTAACTGGTGGAGTTGTGGTTCGCCGTGGTAGTACTGGCGCTTTGGGCACTAGAGCTGCCTTACTAACTGCTCTTGTTTGGGAGCTCTGTGGTGGAGATGGTGTTGTGTCAACAGGAACTGGGTTACTATCTACTGGGGTTGGGGTTAGATTGGGTGAAGCTGGTTCTCTGTCCATCGCAGTAGGGGTACAATCTGTGAGAGTCTGGGTTATGTGTGGTAGGGCTGGTTGTCGTGCATGTACAATCGGGGTGCTATCTCCACCAAGAGGTAGCACTATTTTATTTGAAGGCCGTCTTTTTACTCCGCTAGATACTAGCATCACCCGCTCCAATTCAAATGGCTGATAAACAGGAAACATAGTTGAATGTACAGACATTGTATGAGAGACAGATGCAATAGATAGTGTGGAGAAAAGAGGGCATGAAATAGTTGGCATGTATATTGTTTAACTAAAACGGATAACATGACATAATTTTACATATATGATGTCTATCTAAACTGGATAGCATAGCATAACATAATTCAAAGATATGATGAATAACTAAACAGGATCGCATGACATAATGCACATACATGTTATGTAAGTAATCAGGATTGCATGATTTAATTCACATATGTGATTTATATGCTAAGCAGAGGGCATTCGCATATATGATCTCTGAACTAAGAACATGGGGTTGAATATTGTGTGTATGATGCCTAAACTATGCAATGCAAGACACCATATGCATGATATGAGTAGTATAACCATGCCAAGTTAGAGCATACACCTCGGTGGGGGAATAGGACTGGTCATCTGTCTCTGAATCCATCTCTGAGGAGCTATCGGGACCCAACAAGAGATCTGCTTCGACAGGTAGCACTGTCTGCTCTGAAGGCCTTGTTTTCACTCTAGATTTTTCCATCTCCCACCCAAATGGCCAATTCACAAGAAGAGTATTTTAATGTACAAACATTGTCGACAAATGGAAATGTAATGAAGAAAAAGATGGGCAAGATATCATTCAAATATATGATGTCTGGTTAAACAGGATGGCATTGCACATTTCACATATATTATGGCTGGCTAAAAGACATGAGACTACATAATTCCCATATATGATATAGAGACTAAACAGGTGGTATTACTGAACATGTCTAAACTAAGCAGATGACATATATGCATCATATGACTAACATCATCATGCCAAGGTAGAGCAAACACCTTGGGGGTAAATAGGAGTGGTCAGCTATGTCTGAATCCGCCTTAGAACAGATATCTTCCTCTGGATTACAATCTGGAGAGGGGGGGTTGCCATTGAACCCACCATGGAGCGATGTCTTCATGACATTGTATTGTGGCGTAAAACTCTTCTCTTTTTCTCTACATGTTCAGCATGACAGTGTACAATATCTGGCATGCATACGAAAAAAATATGATGAGATTATGTAAGGAGAGCATGCAGAAATCTATAGTGATTGTAACAACCAATGGATGGATCCAAAAATAATGATAGCAGGCTGATGATTGCTTTAATTTAATAAAAATACAGATGATGATTGCTTTACTATTTGTTTCCCACCCAAGATGAACAACATAGGCATACCCTAGGTGAACCAGATATTAGACAAAGATACTATTCATTGCTGCCTCGATATGTGCCCCACAACTAATTTAGAACTCAAGTTTGAACATTAATTTGGACCTGACTTGGAGTCTAAGAGGTGAACATGACGATAAAGTAGCAGGTAATTTTAAGCAATGCATAACATAAGCAAAAACAAAAGAGTGTGACCTCTCTTGTGGACCCATGTACTACTCAGGTTCATCTGCTGAGTCGATGATGGAGATGCCGTTGCGGTGGGTGCCGGCGGCAGGGAAGGAGATCTGAAGTGGTGAAAGATGGTCAGGAGTCGTGATGTCTAGTTTGGTGGATGCTTCTGTCTATGGAGCAGCTCAGGTGAGGTGGATGACATCGCGACAGGAGCAGGACAAACCACACAAAGTTTTCTTTGAGACCTACCTGTAACTAAAGTAATTCTGTAAGGGCTCATTTGGCTTGCATGATTCTAAAGACACGGGGATAGGAGGAAAAACTAAAGTAATTATGTGGAGCAGTTCATTTGGTGGATGGTTTTGTCGATGGAGTAGCTCATGTGAGGTGGACAACGTCGCGGCAGGAGCAGGACAAACCACACAAAGTTTTCTTCGACACCTACCTGCAACTGAAGTAATTCTGTAAGGGCTCATTTGGCTTGCATGATTCTAAAAACGCAGGGATAGGAAAAACACCGAAATAGGATAGGAATGCACATGGTAAACCGAGCGTTTGTAAACACGGGATTTCTGTCAACTTGGGTGTTTGGTTCACACGAATTGGAAGAGCATAGGAATGCAAAGAAGCATGTCCAAAATAAAGTGAAACCATATGAAAGTGTGTACAATTAGAATGTTATTCTGCCACTAATGCACTTGGTCTTGTTTTCATGCATAGGATTTTGAAAAGTAGGTCCAGGTGGATGTTTTGCTCCATTCCTTTCAATAAAATGCATGAATAATTGAATAGTAGAGTGCCATAGGAAATTTCCTATTTCTATGTTTGTTCGTTGAACCAAAATAGCCCTAATGGATCGACATGAATGTAGAGTAATAAGTGATGCGACAAGTGTACAACATCTTTGCTATAGCCATGTCGACCTCAGCATCATTCGGTTGGTCGTTGAAGAAGTTGAGGCAGAGGTGGTTGTCGGAGCTGTGGAGGTGTGGAGGAAGATTTGAGGAATCTATAGACATCGTCCAGGGCACTGCTCTGTTGTGATGGATCCTTCCGTCGTTGGAGCAGCTCCGGTGAGCCGTAAGACGTCGAGGCTGAAGCAGCACAAGACAGACATCATTAATCTCAAGTAGGATTCTAATAACATCTCCTATAGATGAGAAAAGTGATAGATGTAGAGCATGATTGGTTTGCTGCCAATATTTGGCTAGCCAAATGTTGGAATTGCCAAATATTGGCAATACCAAGACTTGTCAAATATTGGCAACTTTATGTGAGATAGGCAAGACAACTCAGTAACCAACCAAGTAGTATCCAATATTTGGCACAATGCCAAACATTGCCATGCCTATTTTTGGCACCAAACCAATTATGCTCGTAAAATTTACATCACCAAAAACCACCTAACTACAACAGATGAGGTAAAAACTATTGACTCTGAACTTAACTATCCAAACTGAAATTTACTGTGGAATCTGAATGTTACTATCGAAACTGAACGCAATGGTAGCAGAGAGGCACTTCACATGTAGTTTAGGGAGGGTCTGCAGTTCATCTTCAACCTGCACCCCCTAAGCCGCCAGCCGCCGCCGGCCCCCTCGCCGCCCCGAAACAACTCCCCACCGTCGGTCCGCCACCGCCTCGCTGCCCCGAAACAACTCCCCACCGCCAGTCTGGCCAGCCCTCTAGCCCCTCGGCCCCCTCCCCCTGCGCCGAGCTTTTTCTTCGGCGATCCCCACGCCACCGCCCCACCACCACGCCCCCCCACCGCCAATGACCACCACCGCCACCCCGAACCCTAAGATAGATAGTGGGGTACCTCTTCGGCGAGCCCCCCTCCCCACTGCGGGTGATTCTTCCTTAACTCTGGCGAGCCCTACCCCCCAACCCCTAAAAATTAACTGACCCAAAAGTCGATTCAGTCAACTGAAGTGTAGCTAAATCAGAGTAGAGCAGCAGCATGAGCAGCACCAGCATCGCAGGCAAGCGAGCGAGAGCCAGAGCAGCAGTAGCAGATCCGGCTGGTATGGACGCCGTCGCCGAAGGGGCCTCGCACTGGGGAAGAGCCACAGTGGAGATGTCGCCCGTGGCACCAGCTTCGAGGTAGCCGCGCCATGGGGGTGCGGGATGGAGCACCGTCGGCGCCGGGAGGTCGAGTTAAGGAGAAGGTGCGATGCGATGAGTGTACAACCTCTTTGCTGGCGCCGAGTAGGCCTCGGCTTCATCTGAGGTGTAGGTGAGGATGTTGTGGTTCCGGTGGAGCGGGTTAAGGCGGCGCTGTGGGTATGGAGCAGCCGCGATAGACGAGGTGATCGTCGGAACAGCTCCTTGGAGGTGGAGGATGGGGCGGCTGAACCAGCGGGACGACAAGATGGACGATGGATCCTCATCCGGGGAGGTGGATGAGGGACGTCAAGCTGTTGCGGTGGATGACGTCGTCGGGGAAGAGGCTCCGGCTGGGCAGCAGTGAGGTGGCGAACGAAGGAGGGTGGGGTTTCACGGCTGGAGCAGAGAGGTTATGGCGGCCTGGGATTTCGAATGACGAAAAGGAGGCGATGGGAGGGGGAACCATGACTAGGGACGCACTTGTCCAAAATGTAGGCTGTGTTACAAAAGTACCCCCACCAATTTGAACTAGCGGCCCTTTCGGCTCGGGGTTACAAGGGGGATTTCGCATGTCGGGATTTGGCAGCTAGAGGGAGTTCTCGCGCGCGTTGTAATTTCGAGATAGCAAGGCGTGGGTTGTGAAGGCGCGAGTTTTGGGAGCACGATATCTGAATTTTCGGGATATAACAAGGCGCGGATTGAATTTTGGGGACAAGCCTAACATGTAATATTGTACTTGTACGTACCAAATCAATTCACACTTCCCTCAACTAAAAAACAAAAAATAAATAAAACTATTCACATGACACAAAGTGAGAGTTTTGTCCCATTTTACTATACAAATGCTATTCAAAGCTATGAATCTATGTTATGTCCAATTAAAAAATTTTTGCTGGCTGTATAATGCATGTAACCTACTCATACCAACATTTTAGTGTATTCCAATTGTCTATACTACCGCTGCAATTCGAACTAAGTTTGAATTTGTTTCTCTATTTCAATAAGAATCTACAATCATGATTGTTGCCAACTTCAACCAGCATTCGTGTATTACCTTAACAACACACCACATGATTACTATAGAGATAGATATGAACTATGTGTACTATATGAACTTGAATTCAATTTTTTGAATACACTTGATGTTGATTCCAAATAATAGTACATTTGATGTACTAACTAGATATTCATAATCTAAACCATGTTCCATACGTACACCATGTTTATCACACAAAGTATAGTGCCCCACCCCTTACATTATGACAAGTATTTAGCCCTGAGCTGCAAAAGCCACACATTAGCCCAAGTTATAATCAATGTTCTACATTATGGTATCTTCTTCAAGTATCCGTATCCACTTTTTTATAATGAATTATGATCTCTGTTCGTCTTTTACACCTTCACGATCCTCTTCTCTTTGTAGCTAGCTAGCGCTAACTTTCTATTGTGCATGCACACGCCCGCCCCCTCTCACCCTCCCTCAGCGTCCCCTCCATCGCGCACGTTCGTTTCTTCTCTTTAGGTCATTCACCCGCGGTGTGTGTAGGCCCCTGGCTCCTTCTTTCCGGCACACATCGGTCAATATACCTCTCTAGCCAAGTGTGCGTACCACAAACACATACTTCCCCGCTTCTCTTCTCACCATCCATGCCCCCCTATGTCCAATATGGTTCCACGCAGGTGCACACTCCCGCCCCTCTTTTGATCGATCTCATACTCGCACACTCCTCTCCCCTCGGCATAGTAGGCCTCTCGCACCACCTCCTAGCCACACTCCTCTCCCCATGTCTGTCTCTCCGGACCTTATTTACTTCTCACACATGCATGCATGTATACATACCGATCTCCCTACATATAGCTAGGTCGACTATAATTCTTTTTCCCCATGCACTGATAGACTTACCTCACTAGTTATGTCTCTCCCTTTCTCGGACACACGACGGTTGATCTTCCTATGTAGTTATGTATGCTTACCACAACCATATCGTCTCCCCTGATCATCCTTGCATACCTCCCGACCCATTGATGTCGCTTGAAGCTACGTCGGTATTTCCCCAAAGAGGAAGGGATGATGCAGCACAGCAGCGGTAGGCATTTCCCTCAGATATGAAACCAAGATTATCGAACCAGTAGGAGAACCAAGCAACACAACATAAACAGCCCCTGCACACAGGTAACAAATCCTCGCAACCCGATGTGTTAAAGGGGTTGTCAATCCCTTTCAGGTAACGGTGCCAGAAATTGGTGTGACAGGAAAATGTTGTAATGGATTGAATAAATAGATCGCAAATAAAATAAAGTGCAGCAAAGTATTTTTGGGTTTTGGATTAATAGATCTGAAAATAAAAGCGAATAAAAATAGATCGCAAAGGCAAATATATGAGAAAGAAGACCCGGGGGCCATAGGTTTCACTAGTGGCTTCTCTCGAGAAAAATAGCAAATGGTGGGTAAACAAATTACTGTCGGGAAATTGATATAACCTCAAATAATTATGACGATATCCAGGCAATGATCATTATATCGGCATCATGTCCAAGATTAGTAGACCGACTCCTACCTGCATCTACTACTATTACTCCACACATCGATCGCTATCTAGCATGCATCTAGTGTATTAAGTTCATGGAGAAACGGAGTAATGCAATAAGAACGATAACATGATGTAGACAAGATCTATCTATGTAGAGATAGACCCCGTCGTTTTATCCTTAGTAGCAACGATACATACGTGTCATTTCCCTTTTTGTCACTGGGATCAAGCACCGTAAGATCGAATCTACTACAAAGCACCTCTTCCCACTGCAAGATAAATAGATCAAGTTGGCCAAACAAAACCCAAATATCAAAGAAGAAATACGAGGCTATAAGCAATCATGCATATAAGAGATCAAAGAAACTCAAATAACTTTCATGGATCTAAAAAGATAGATCTGATCATAAACTCAAAGTTCATTGGATCCCAACAAACACCGCAAAAAGAGTTACATCATATGGATCTCCAAGACCATTGTATTGAGAATCAAGAGAGAGAGAGAGATGAAGCCATCTAGCTACTAACTACGGACCTGAAGGTCTACAAAGAACTACTCATGCATCATCGGAGAGGCACCAATGGAGGTGGTGAAACCCTTCGGAGATGGTATCTAGATTGGATCTGGTGGTTCTGGACTCTGCGGAGGCTGGATGAATATTTCGTCGACCCAGGGTTCTGGGATTTTTGGGGTATTTATAGAGCAAAGAGGCGGTACGGGGGCACCCGAGGTGGGCACAACCCACCAGGGCGCGACTGGGCCTCCTGGCGCGCCCTGGTGGGTTGTGCCCCCCTTAGAGCACACCCCCCCAGGCGTAGCCAGGGCCCGTTGTGTTCCTTTTGGCCCATAAAAATTCTCCGTAAAGTTTCGTGGCATTTGGACTCCGTCTGATATTGATTTTCTGTGATGTAAAAAACAGGGGAAAACAAGAAATGGCACTTGGCACTATGTCAATAGGTTAGTACCAAAAAATTATATAAAATGGTTATAAAATGATTATAAAACATCCAAGATTGATAATATAACAGCATGGAACAATCAAAAATTATAGGTACATTGGAGACGTATCACCCATCTCTCACACGCACGTGCATAGACAGATAGACATCCCCGGCCCTCTCTTATTGATATTGCACTCGTACCCTCCGTTTGTCTAGCAAGCCTCTCCCACCATTTGTGAGAAGCCACTCCACCACCAACCCTCTGACACTCTACCTTTGTCTTTCTCCCAACCTTATTCCTCTGCTACACATATGCATGGATGTCGATCGATCTCCCTCAATACATAGCTAGGTCTCTCTCCTTCTCCACACATATACTAGTCGATCTACCTCTCTACAGTTAGGTCTCTGCCCCCCCCCCCCCACACACACACACCGATAGTTGAACGTTGTAGGTAGGTATCCATGCCACAGAGAAAAACTGCACCTCTGCCCTCTCAAATTCTAGTAGGCCAGCCGCCCTGTATCTTTGACATGGGAAAACACAAATTCGATGGCACTCTTTATCGATCGCGCAGCCACACACTTCATCCCTGTTTTCGATTCTATCGATATCTCACGCCGATGATCCCTCCACTCTCTTCTCGTGGACCGCTCCCTCTATATATGATATATCCATGATTGTTTCACACACATTGCATATGTTGTGTTTTTTGTTCGAGATATCATCGACACATTGCCTCTGTTTCGCACAAACCATCTCTCTCACACCCACCCACGTATGTACCTGCACCTAAAGAAGAGGTGCAGGCAGGATGCACATACTCATGTCTCGTTCCCGGCCACGCCCGCGCGGGTACATGGTGGAGTTTGTTTTTGTACGAAAAGGCAGCCCACGTGATAATTTGACGCGTGTAGCAGTTGTTTACTCGAAGGAGGGTCGTGTACCACACGTAGACGGAACAAATTTCGACTTGATGTGTTAGTATTAAATAAAGTAATATTCCTCAATGGCATGTACAGAATATAAAATGATTGTCGTGGGGAAAATGGAAAAATCCGCTCCACTATATACAACGGAGCCTGCCTGCCGGGGTTTGTCTCTCGTCACACCATCTCACACAAGGCGGTGCTGGCCTATCTCTCACCATTGGTCAGTGATCTGGCCGCATCCCATCCGCCGGCGGAAAGGGAGGATGTGCATCATTTCTCCGTCCGACGGCGTTGAGGTAGCACGTCCTGATCTCCGGTACCCGCCGTTCTCTCTGACCAAGCTCCAACGCGGTAGGGCCTTCGCCACTTGCTCGCTGCGGCAGTATGGGTAGATCCCGGCCGCCGGCGCCCTCCTAGTAACATCCCGATGACCCTCAGGAACAGCTTCCTCCGCCCTTGCTCCACTGCCCATCTTCCCACGTTGCTGCATGTGGAAAATCCTGCATGTGGATCTTCTTTAGTTGTTTTCTAAAAACGTACTCTCGGCCGACGTACTTTCCATCTTGCAATCTTGTCCTCAAACCATTTTTGATAAACCACCATGCTGCTATCTTTCCCTTATTACATGGAATATGCTTCTTTTTTGTTGGTGTATGTATCTTCAACTCGTGTTATTGGGCAGTACTTGTTTCCTTCCTACCTCCTTTTGCAAACAGGGCTATCCATTTCACCTCGTTGCTATTGCGACCTTTTGGTGAACTGCACAAATCACTTTTTTCTTAAGAGTGTTTTGTGCAGTTCCGCCAAAGTGTCACACGGGCAACGTTTTTACATTTCTATGGGACTGCAGAACAGGAGATTGGTTTTGCTATCCTCCTCATCCAACTCCATGCCTAATCTTCTCCAACAAGTAGTTTGTCCTAAAGAGAGATCGCAGAGGTGATCGGCTTCTATTTTTGTGTGTTATGTTTCATCATCTAGTTCCACTATTATTGTAATCACACTGATTGGATATCTTTGCAAACAGGGATGGTCAGCTCGATTTTAGTGGAGCTGCACAAAATGATCGAATTCGGATGTCCTCCATACACCTCTTTTTTGCTACACAGCTGGGTGAAACTAGCTGCCAACCAATGAACATTGTGCCTAGGAAATGTAGCCATGCCTATGAACAACATCGATCAATTATATATTTTTCTTTATTTGTACACCTTCTCACAACTTTGTCTTCAGTTGTGATGTGAATATTGGCGCTAATCTGCGAACCATTGAGATGCATTACCAGCCATGGTAGTTTCATTTGTATTTGATGGAATGTTGTAACGAGATAATCTTGAGGCAAGAGGACACATGAATCCTAAGTTGAAACCTTTTTTTCCTGCAAGAACCAAAGTTGAAACCTTCATAACATCACAGTACAATTTCATTAAATTATGCGTACAATCCTAAAAGGTTTAATAGTAATGCCAGAAACAATTCAACTTTGTTTCGCCGACATGTGGGACATCCTTCATCCGGCTCCACCTGCCATGCAGCACTATTGAGTGCACAACTACAGGGAAAGTTTCACCCTGGTTGTTGTGCTGCAGTAGTAATGACTAGTGAGCAGTCAAATCACACAGCCCCACCTTTGCCACAGTAAGTTGCTCGGACGAAGCAACCATCATTTCTTTGTTTGTTAAATCCGCTGGTACTCCCATATTCCCAGAGTAATAAGTTGCTCGAGCGAAGCAACCATCACTTCACCTTTCCCACAGTAAGTACTACTCCCTCTGTCTAGGTGTGTAAGTCACCTTATGAAAATCAGATATTCCCAAAACACTTAGGCGCAATGGATTAAATTATGTCCTCGTTCCCCTCACTGCCTCGCTCATCAGCGAGCAAATTTTTTGGATGAACCGCGCAGGGGAGGAATTTAATGCGGGAGAGAATGAGCAACCTATGCATGCAGAGAAGGAACACATTGATTAGGCAAGTGATTGACCCCAGTTTGCATGCACGTCAATGGGCCTGCATGGGTTGGCTACCATGACTACTTAAGCAAAGTGTGGCTACCACAAAATTGTGGCTATGGCCACCACAAGTGTGGCAATATTTGGCAAAAAAATGAGCCTATGACATGTGGACCATATAACTAGAGAAGTGTTCGACTTCCGGAAGAGGAGAAGATCCAAGCACAAGGTCACCTAGTAACCTAGTACTACTAGTATAGCCAAAGCTGGTCCACCTTTTTAGAGCATGGTTAATTAATATAGGTGGCTCTTGCAGTGGCACATCATTAACACAGTGCTCTTGCAGTACCAAGTAATCTCTTTGTAAAGAAAAATAAAGGATTGGAGTGGCATGTCCACTTGAATCCCATAGCATTAACACAGTGTTCCCCTAAAAAAACCAGAGTGTTTGACACAATAAAAACAAAGGAAGTGAAAAAAGTTGGGTGGATGCTATATTGCCAATTAACACACATGGGAAAAAATCTTATAGCATTCTATCCTATGAATCAAACGACCAATGTAGGTAGCACTGTGCTGCCTCTCATCGACCTCCTGTGCATGAGTTTTCTTCTAGTAGTGGCGGAGCTTAGGCCAAGGACACAGTTGATTTTCAATTAGGGCTCGATTAACTCAACTATGTCTCCTAGCTAGCAGCGCCCACCCGCAAATGAGCGCCACCATGAGTTGCGCGACAATGATAGAGGCTCTGGGAGGACCATAGGTAGGCGCGCGACGAGCCAACGAGGTAGCCCGGTGACCCCTTGAGCTTGAAAGGCACCCGCATGATCTCCTCTCCTCGTAGGGAAGGTCGTGGTCCATCGGGTACATCTCCAACGACATTCGCGGCTTCCGACGGTGTCGTCGTCATTTCATTAGTGTAAATAATTAGTCAATTCCTAGTCAACAATCAAAAGCGCCTAAACTCTAACATGTGAACACTAAAACCGCTCAAGGGGGTGATATACCCGGTTTTAGAGATTTGAGGGTAAAAATCTTACCAAAATTGACTTTGGGGGGTTATTTGTCCATCAACTTACATTTGAGGGTGAAAAATATACTTCTTTCAAGGGTCCGCTCGTCAGAGCATTATTTTTAGATTTATAACATGTGAGACCGAGTGTGAGCGAGCCGACCTCAATCGACGGCAATATCGCCCGCCGGACGCACTTTGACAAAGATGAGGAGCAAGAAGCGTACGGGCTGGTCGTGTCATGCAAGAAAATGGCAGGTCTCATGTTTAAAACTTGATGTACTATAGAAGAGGTAGAGGTAGATGTAGATGTAGATGTAGATGTAGTGCAGACGTAGATGCAGATGTAGATGTACATGTTGAGATGTAGAGATAATTGAGACTCACCAATAGTCACCAACATAGGCCGAGTATGTGCATGAATCACCCACAAAAAAGGAGTATGTGCACGAAGAGAAAAATCGCACGCATGGACGCGCGTACTCTGTGCCTCATTCCCTAACACACGCGCGCGGGTACACGGTGGAGCTCATTTTTGGATGAAGATGCAGTTCACGTGATAATTTGACGCGTTTGGTAGTTTTTCACTTAGTGGAGGGTCAGGAACCACGCATGGATGAATCAAAGTTCGACCATGACGCGGTGGCGTGTTTGTTTTTAAATTTTTTTTCTTCAATGGAACGTATGCCATTTTTTTTTCTTGAATGGCACATGAATCGTGCACATACTCAATGACGGAGCACGGGATGGGATGGTAGCCATGGACATGGTCGGCCCTTTTTGGAGACTACTACACTGGTACTTTGATGTACATTTAAAAAAACTACTACTTTGATGTGTCATGTCAACTCGCAGAACGATGAGAAGCTTGCTTACTACGCCCTCTACATAGCCCACACTTTGTATGGCTAGTTATAGTGGGAGTAACTTAGCGCACTCCAAATTTTTTTTGCTTATGTGGCAAGTAGTTAATGAGAAGTGGTAACATAATATGTTACTACTGTAACATAGCGTTTCCAAAGACAAGATGAGTCTACAAGCTAATAAATGAAGCCATCTATAACATTACTACTATGTTACTTTCCATTATACTGGGAGTATGCATGAAACTAGTGAGTATGGGAGCACATGATATTTCCCCGTCTGGACCAATGCCAAGTTGGCTTCTCACCTTCTTGGCCCACCAAAACCCCCTCCCCCCTCCCGCGCGCGCTTCCCACCCGCCGCGAGTTGAGCCCGCCGCTCCACATTGATGGCAAGTCAGGGCGACGCGACCTCTCACTACTTCCTCCATTGAAGCGGCACGCCGACCAAGGGCATCGTCTGATGCACGCCCGACATTTCAGACTACACAGTGGAGAGTAACTTTAGAGAAAGTACTACAATTAGGTGACATAAGCAGGCTATAAGGATTTAAATATACTATATGTGCTTAGTTGAAGGAGAGAGAAGAGGAGAGAGAAGAGAAGCGTGCTGTAAACTTGTAGCTGGTTGTAGCATGAGCTCCAACATACTTCGTGAGCCAAAAGGTGGGGCCATTATTAATGATATAGTATTATACTAAAGGGACTAACTATTGTACTAGCGGGCTATTAGGTTGGCTCTAGATGATGTGTCAACTTCATATAGCCGGATGTTGGCTATACTATTAACCATGCTCTAAGTGTGGTGTGAGTGGGACTAAAGTTTAGTCCCATACTGCTAGGTGAGTGTGAGTTGCACCACTTTATAATGTGATCTATTCTAGCATTTACATGAGCATGATAATAGGAAACCTACACGTGCGCTCTTTGGGAATGAGCCTGTCCAAAGACAAAAGCTATGCACGTGGTCTATATTTTTGTTGGTCGGAAAATTTATTAAGTCATTAATTAATAATTAACGAATGCCTTAATTACTCAGCCATTTCTGATTCTTTTGGATAGTGGGCCTATTATTGACTTGGACGTGGGATTTGGGCCAAAGGCCTGCTATTATACTTAGTCTTACTCGCACGACCGACCTGACAGGCTCTACCCTAGCCGTTGTTGTATCATATGGTTTCGCACCGTTCCAGATCATAGCGCCGCCACGTAGTTCTTCTCCATCCCTCCTTCCGGCGTGCACCGTGAGAAGGGATAGTAGTCCTCCGAACCTCGCCTTTCGTGATCCTGTACGGGAGAGGGGCGATCAGGTTTTTGGGGAGCACACTCATGCGACTGCTGCCAGCGACGACTTCCCAATGACAGCCTTCTTCCTCGACCTCGGTAACCTCTTCATCAATGACAAGAGTGACAACATCAACCACGGCGGTTCTGCTCCCGCTGTACAGTATGTGATTCTATCCTCCTAGTTTAGTCTGCATCATTACTTTGATCTTTCCAATTGTCGTCATGATCTATTTACTGTTGATTCAGATTAAATCTCATAGTAAATTGCTCATATATTCAACAATCCAATCCAAAAACCTGACTATAGGCAATTTACTCCGAGTGGTTTTGCTGCGCTTTTGAAGCCGCTTACCTTTAAGGGGGTGCAATATAAAGGGCCATTTGCATTTCTGTCCCTAACTCGAAACACCTAATCAGATATACCCCTAATTTGAAAGCCTGCTCAAATTTACCCCTCCGCGGTTAGGTGCCCTTATAGAAATGACCTTCTGCACCGTTACCGTCCGGTGAAACAGCCTTGACCGTCCTGAAAAAAATAGCAAAAAAATCTAAAATTTTGTGAGATCGAAGATACTCATGTGCCCAAGGTGTGTGCAAATTTTCGTGCTATTTGGACATTCCAGGAGCTCGTGGCGAGGAAAAACAGTTAATCTGCACGCTTGTGAACCATAAGTTTGAAATAAAATAGCAAGAAAATTTAAAAAAAATATTAAATTTTTTGGCATCAGAGTGGCATGGGTGCACAAGGTGAAGGAAATATGCCCTAGAGGCAATAATAAAGTTATTAATTAATTCCTTATATCATGATAAAGGTTTATTATTAATGCTAGAATTGTATTAACCGGAAATACATGTGTGAATACATAGACAAACAGAGTGTCACTAGTATGCCTCTACTTGACTAGCTCGTTGATCAAAGATGGTTATGTTTCCTAACCATAATGTGTGAATACATAGACAAACAGAGTGTCACTAGTATGCCTCTACTTGACTAGCTCGTTGATCAAAAATGGTTATGTTTCCTAACCATAGACATGAGTTGTCATTTGATTAACAGGATCACATCATTAGGAGAATGATGTGATTGACTTGACCCATTCCGTTAGCATAGCACTTGATCGTTTAGTTTGTTGTTATTGCTTTCTTCATGACTTATACATGTTCCTATGACTATGAGATTATGCAACTCCCGTTTACCGAAGGAACACTTTGTGTGCTACCAAACGTCACGACGTAACTGGGTGATTATAAAGGTGCTCTACAGGTGTCTCCGAAGGTACTTGTTGGGTTGGCGTATTTCAAGATTAGGATTTGTCACTCCGATTGTCGGAGAGGTATCTCTGGGCCCACTCGGTAATGCACATCACTATAAGCCTTGAAAGCATTGCAACTAATGAGTTAGTTGCGGGATGATGTGTTACGGAACGAGTAAAGAGACTTGCCGGTAACGAGATTGAACTAGGTATTGAGATACCAACGATCGAATATCGGGCAAGTAACATACCGATGGCAAAGGGAACAACGTATGTTGTTATGCGGTTTGACCGATAAAGATCTTCGTAGAATATGTGGGAGCCAATAAGAGCATCCAGGTTCCACTATTGGTTATTGACCGGAGACGTGTCTCGGTCATGTCTACATTGTTCTCGAACCCGTAGGGTCCGCACGCTTAAGGTTTCGATGACAGTTATATTATGAGTTTATGAGTTTTGATGTACCGAAGGAGTTTGGAGTCCCGGATGAGAACGGGGACATGACGAGGAGTCTCGAAATGGTCGAGACGTAAAGATCGATATATTGGATGACTATATTCGGACATCGGAAAGGTTCCGAGTGATTCGGGTATTTTTTTCGGAGTACCGGAGAGTTACGGGAATTCGCCGGGGAGTATATGAGCCTTATTGGGCCATTCGGGAATAGAGGAGAGAGGCCAAACGGAAGGAGGTGCGCACCCCCCCCCTCTGGTCCGAATTGGACAAGGGGTGCAGCCCCCTTTTCCTTGTTCCTCTCCCCCTCTTTCCTTCTCTCCTACTCCAACAAGGGGAGGAGTCCTACTCCTGGTGGGAGTAGGACTCCCCCCTTGGTGCGCCCTCCTCCTAGGCCGGCCGCCTCCCCCCTTGCTCCTTTATATACGGGGGCAGGGGGCACCCCAGAGACACAACAATTGATCATCGATCTCTTAGCCGTGTGCGGTGCCCCCCTCCACCATAATCCTCGATAATATTGTAGCGGTGCTTAGGCGAAGCCCTGCGACGGTAGAACATCAAGATCGTCACCACGCCATCGTGCTGACGGAACTCTTCCCCGACATTCTGCTGGATCGGAGTCCAGGGATCGTCATCGAGGTGAACGTGTGCTAGAACTCAGAGGTGCCATAGTTTCAGTGCTTGATCGGTCGGGCCGTGAAGACGTACGACTACATCAACCGCATTGTTATAACGCTTCCGCTTTCGGTCTAAGAGGGTACGTGGACAACACTCTCCCCTCTCGTTGCTATGCATCACCATGATCTTGCATGTGCATAGGAAATTTTTGAAATTACTACGTTCCCAAACAGTGGCATCCGAGCCTAGGTTTTATGCGTTGATGTTGTGCACGAGTAGAACACAAGTGAGTTGTGGGCGATATAAGTCATACTGCTTACCAGCATGTCATACTTTGGTTCGGCGGTATTGTTGGATGAAGCGGCCCGGACCGACATTTGCGTACGCTTACGCGAGACTGGTTCTACCGACGTGCTTTGCACACAGGTGGCTGGCGGGTGTCAGTTTCTCCAACTTTAGTTGAACCGAGTGTGGCTACACCCGGTCCTTGCGAAGGTTAAAACAGCACCAACTTGACAAACTATCGTTGTGGTTTTGATGCGTAGGTAAGAACGGTTCTTGCTCAGCCCGTAGCAGCCACGTAAAACTTGCAACAACAAAGTAGAGGACGTCTAACTTGTTTTTGCAGGGCATGTTGTGATGTGATATGGTCAAGACGTGATGAGATATAAGTTGTTGTATGAGATGATCATGTTTTGTTGAAGTTATCGGCAACCGGCAAAAGCCTTATGGTTATCTCTCTATTGCATAAGATGCAAGCGCCAAATAATTGCTTTACTTTATCGCTATGCGATAGCAATAGTTGCAAGAGCAATTGTTGGTGAGACAACCATGTGACGACACATTGATATAGATCAAGATGATGGAGATCATGGTGTCATGCCGGTGACGATGGAGATCATGACGATGCTTTGGAGATGGAGATCAAAGGCACAAGATGATGATGGACACATCATGTCACATATTATGATTGCATGTGATGTTTATCTTTTATACATCTTATTTTGCTTAGTTCGGCGGTAGCTTTATAAGATAATCTCTCACTAAATTATCAAGGTATAAGTGTTCTCCCTAAGTATGCACCGTTGCGAAAGTTCTTCGTGCTGAGACACCACGTGATGATCGGGTGTGATAGGCTCTACGTTCAAATACAACGGGTGCAAAACAGTTGCACACGCGGAATACTCAGGTTAAACTTGACGAGCCTAGCATATAACAGATATGGCCTCGGAACACGGAGACCGAAAGGTCGAGCGTGAATCACATAGTAGATATGATCAACATAGTGATGTTCACCATTGAAACTACTCCATCTCACGTGATGATCGGACATGGTTTAGTTGATAGGATCATGTGATCACTTAGAAGATTAGAGGGATGTCTGTCTAAGTGGGAGTTCTTAAGTAATATGATTAATTGAACTTTAATTCATCATGGACTTAGTCCTGGTAGTATTAGCATATCTATGTTGTAGATCGATAGCTCGCGTTTAGCTCCCCTGTTTAATTTTTGATATGTTCCTAGAGAAAACTAAGTTGAAAAATATTAGTAGCAATGATGCGGATTGGATCCGTGATCTGAGGTTTATCCTCATTGCTGCACATAAGAATTATGTCCTTGATGCACCGCTAGGTGACAAACCTATTGCAGGAGCAGATGCAGATGTTATGAACGTTTGGCTAGCTCAATATGATGACTACTCAATAGTTTAGTGCACCATGCTTAAACGGCTTAGAATCGGGACTTCAAAGACGTTTTGAACGTCATGGACCATATGAGATGTTCCAGGAGTTGAAGTTAATATTTCAAGCAAATACCCGAGTTGAGAGATATGAAGTCTCCAACAAGTTCTATAGCTAAAAGATGGAGGAGAATAGCTCACTCAGTGAGCATGTGCTTAGATTGTCTGGGTACTACAATCGCTTGAATCAAGTGGGAGTTAATCTTCCAGATAAAGTAGTGATTGACAGAATTCTCTAGTCACCATCACCAAGTTAGCAGAACTTTGTGATGAACTATGATATGCAAGGGATAACAGAAATGATTCCTGAGCTTTTCATGATGATGAAATCGATGAAGGTAGAAATCAAGAAAGAGCATCAAGTGTTGATGATTAACAAGACCACTAGTTTCAAGAAAAGGGCAAAGGGAAAGAAAGGGAACTTCAAGAAGAACGGCAAGCAAGTTGCTGCTCAAGTGAAGAAGCCCAAGTCAGGTCCTAAGCCTGAGACTAAGTGCTTCTACTGCAAAGGGACTGGTCACTGGAAGCGGAACTGCCCCAAGTATTTGGCGGATAAGAAGGATGGCAAAGTGAACAAAGGTATATTTGATATACAGATTATTGATGTGTATTTTACTAGTGTTCATAGCAACCCCTCGGTATTTGATACTGGTTCAGTTGCTAAGAGTAATAACTCGAAACGGGAGTTGCAGAATGAACAGAGACTAGTTAAGGGTGAAGTGACGATGTGTGTTGGAAGTGGTTCCAAGATTGATATGATCATCATCGCACACTCCCTATACTTTCAGGATTAGTGTTGAACCTAAATAAGTGTTATTTGGTGTTTGCGTTGAGCATGAATATGATTTGATCATGTTTATTGCAATACGGTTATTCATTTAAGTAAGAGAATAAATTGTTGTTCTGTTTACATGAATAAAACCTTCTATGGTCATACACCCAATGAAAATGGTTCATTAGATCTCGATCGTAGTGATACACATATTCATAATATTGAAACCAAAAGATGCAAAGTTAATAATGATAGTGCAACTATTTGTGGCACTGCCATTTAGGTCATATTGGTGTAAAGCGCATGAAGAAACTCCATGCTGATGAACTTTTCGAATCACTTGATTATGAATCAGTTGATGCTTGCGAACCATGCCTCATGGGCAAGATGACTGAGACTCCGTTCTCCGGAACAATGCATCAAGCAACAGATTTGTTGGAAATCATGCATACTGATGTATGTGGTCCGATGAATATTGAAGCTCGCGGCAGGTATCATTATTTTCTGATCTTCACAGATGATTTGAGAAGATATGAGTATATCTACTTGATGAAACACAAGTCTGAAACATTTGAAAAGTTCAAAGAATTTCAGAGTGAAGTGGAGAATCATCGTAACAAAATAAAAGTTTCTACGATATGATCGCAGAAGTAAAATATTTGAGTTACGAGTTTGGCCTTCAGTTAAAACAATGTGAAATAGTTTCACTACTCACGCCACCTGGAACACCACAGTGTAATGGTGTGTCCGAACATCGTAACCATACTTTATTAGATATGGTGCGATCTATGACGTCTCTTACTAATTTACCGCTATCGTTTTGGGGTTATGCATTAGAGACAGCTACATTCACGTTAAATAGGGCACCATCTAAATCCGTGGAGATGACACCGTATGAACTGTGGTTTGGCGAGAAACCTAAGCTGTCGTTTCTTAAAGTTTGGGACTGCGATGCTTATGTGAAAAAGTTTCAACATGATAAGCTCGAACCCAAATCGGAGAAGTAAATCTTCATAGGATACCCAAAAGAAACTGTTGGGTACACCTTCTATCATAGATCTGAAGGCAACTTATTCGTTGCTGAGAATGGATCCTTTCTAGAGAAGGAGTTTCTCTCGAAAGAAGTGAGTGGGAGGAAAGTAGAACTTGATGAGGTAACTGTACCTGCTCCCTTATTGGAAAGTAGTTCATCACAGAAATCTATTCCAGTGACTACTACACCAATTAGTGGGGAAGCTAATGATGATGATCATGTAACTTCAGATCAAGTTACTACCGAACTTCGTAGGTAAACCAAAGTGAAATCCGCACCAGAGTGGTACGGTAATCCTGTTCTGGAGGTCATGTTACTTGACCATGACGAGCCTACGAACTATTAGGAAGCGATGATGAGCCCAGATTCCGCGAAATGGCTTGAGGCCATGATATCTGAGATGAGATCCATGTATGAGAACAAAGTATGGACTTTGATTGACTTGCCCATTGATCGGCGAGCCATTGAGATTAAATGGATCTTCAAGAGGAAGACGGACGCTGATAGTAGTGTTACTATCTACAATGCTAGAATTGTCGCAAAAAGGTTTTCGACAATTTCAAGGTGTTGACTACGATGAGAGTTTCTCACTCGTATCTATGCTTAAGTCTGTCTGAATCATGTTAGCAATTGCCGCATTTTATGAAATATGGCAAATGGATAAACAAAACTGCATTCCTTAATGGATTTATTAAAGAAGAGTTGTATATGATGCAACCAGAAGGTTTTGTCAATCCTAAAGGTACGAACAAAATATGCAAGCTCCAGCGATCCATCTATGGACTGGTGCAAACATCTCGGAGTTGGAATATACGCTTTGATAAGTTGATCAAAGCATATAGTTTTATACAGACTTGCGGTGAAGCCTGTATTTACAAGAAAGTGAGAGGGAGCACTACAGCATTTCTGATAAGTATATGTGAATGACATATTGTTGATTGGAGATAATGTAGAATTATTCTGCAAAGCATAAAGGAATGTTTGAAAGGAGTTTTTCAAAGAAAGACCTCGGTGAAGCTGCTTACCTATTGAGCATCAAGATCTATAGAGATAGATCAAGACGCTTGATAAGTTTTTCAATGAGTACATACCTTGACAAGATTTTGAAGTAGTTCAAAATGGAACAGGCAAAGAAGGAGTTCTTGCCTGTGTTACAAGGTCTGAAGTTGAGTAAGACTCAAAACCCGACCACGGCAGAAGATAGAGAGAGAATGAAAGTCATTCCCTATGCCTCAGCCATAGGTTCTATAAAGTATGTCATGCTGTGTACCAGACCTATTGTATACCCTGCCCTGAGTTTGGCAAAGGAGTACAATAGTGATCTAGGAGTAGATCACTAGACATTGGTCAAAATTATCCTTAGTGGAATAAAGATATGTTTCTAGATTATGGAAGTGACAAAAGGTTCGTCGTAAAGGGTTACGTCGATGCAAATTTTGACACTGATCCAGATGACTCTACATCTCAATCTGGATACATATTGAAAGTGGGAGCAATTAGCTAGAATAGCTCCGTGCAGAGCATTGTTGACATAGAAATTTGCAAAATACTTACGGATCTGAATGTGGCAGACCCGTTGACTAAACTTCTCTCACAAGCAAAACATGATCACACCTTAGTACTCTTTGGGTGTTAATCACATAGCGATGTGAACTAGATTATTGACTCAGGTAAACCCTTTGGATGTTGGTCACATGTCGATGTGAACTATGTGTGTTAATCACATGGTGATGTGAACTATTAGTATTAAATCACATGGCGATGTGAACTAGATTATTGACTCTAGTGCAAGTGGGAGACTGAAGGAAATATGCCCTAGAAGTAATAATAAAGTTATTATTTATTTCCTTATATCATGATAAATGTTTATTATTCATGCTAGAATTGTATTAACCGGAAACATAATACATGTGTGAATACATAGACAAACAGAGTGTCACTAGTATGCCTCTACATGACTAGCTCGTTGATCAAAGATGGTTATGTTTCCTAACCATAGACATGAGTTGTCATTTGATTAACGTGATCACATCATTAGGAGAATGATGTGATTGACTTGACCCATTCCATTAGCATAGCACTTGATCGTTTAGTTTATTGCTATTGCTGTCTTCATGACTTATACATGTTCCTATGACTATGAGATTATGCAACTCCCGTTTACCAAAGGAACACTTTGTGTGCTACCAAACGTCACAACGTAACTGGGTGATTATAAAGGTCCTCTACAGGTGTCTCCGAAGGTACTTGTTGGGTTGGCGTATTTCGAGATTAGGATTTGTCACTCCGATTGTCGGAGAGGTATCTCTGGGCCCACTCGGTAATGCACATCACTATAAGCCTTGCAAGCATTGCAACTAATGAGTTAGTTGCGGTATGATGTGTTACGGAACGAGTAAAGAGACTTGCCGGTAAGGAGATTGAACTAGGTATTGAGATACCAACGATCGAATCTTGGGCAAGTAACATACCGATGGCAAAGGGAACAACGTATGTTGTTATGCAGTTTGACCGACAAAGATCTTCGTAGAATATGTGGGAGCAAATACGAGCATCCAGGTTATGCTATTGGTTATTGACCGGAGACGTGTCTCGGTCATGTCTACATTGTTCTCGAACCCGTAGGGTCCGCACGCTTAAGGTTTCGATGACAGTTATATTATGAGTTTATGAGTTTTGATGTACCGAAGGAGTTCGGGGTCCCGGATGAGATCGGGGACATGACGAGGAGTCTCGAAATGGTCGAGACGTAAAGATCGATATATTGGACAACTATATTCAGACATCGGAAAGGTTCCGAGTGATTCGGGTATTTTTTTGGAGTACCGGAGAGTTACGGGAATTCGCCGGGGAGTATATGGGCCTTATTGGGCCATACGGGAATAGAGGAGAGAGGCCAAAAGGAAGGAGGCGCACACCCCCCCCCCTCTAGTCCGAATTGGACAAGGGGTGCAGCCCCTTTTCCTTGTTCCTCTCCCCCTCTTTCCTTCTTTCCTACTCCCACAAGGGAAGGAGGAGTCCTACTCCCGGTGGGAGTAGGACTCCCCCCTTGGTGCGCCCTCCTCCTAGGTCGGCCGCCTCCCCCCTTGCTCCTTTATATAAAGGGGCAGGGGGCACCCCAGAGACACAACAATTGATCATTGATCTCTTAGCCGTGTGCAGTGCCCCCCTCCACCATAATCCTCGATAATATTGTAGTGGTGCTTAGGCGAAGCCCTGCGACGGTAGAACATCAAGATCGTCACCACGACGTCGTGCTGACGGAACTCTTCCCCGACATTCTGTTGGATCGGAGTCCGGGGATCGTCATCGAGCTGAACGTGTGCTAGAACTCGGAGTCGCCGTAGTTTCGGTGCTTGATCGGTCGGGCCGTGAAGACGTACGACTACATCAACCGCGTTGTTATAACGCTTCCGCTTTCGGTCTACGAGGGTACGTGGACAACACTCTCCCCTCTCGTTGCTATGCATCACCATGATCTTGCATGTGCGTAGGAAATTTTTGAAATTACTACGTTCCCAAACACAAGGTGCTTACAAGTTTTTGTGATCAAATGACATGCGAGGAGCTCTAGCAAGAAAAAACAAAATAGTCATTTTCCTAAGTTTTTTTCCGAGCCAAATTTTGTTTTTTTTCTCCACAAGCCCCTCCAATGTCCAAACACAACAAAAATTTGCACGCAGCTTGCAGACCCAAGCCTCTTTAATGCCAAAAAAATTCATATTTTTTTGAATTTTCTTGCTATTTTCTGAATTTACTGTTCACAGGCTTACATATTTATTGTTTTTCCTCTGACACGAGCTCCTGGAATGTACAAACAGGACGAAACTTTGCACGCACGTTGCGAACCTGAGTATCTTTGATCCCACAATTTTTTAGATTTTTTAGAATTTTTTTGCTATTGTTTCAGGACGGTTAAAGCCCTTTGACCTGCTTTGACCGGACGGTAACGACACAGAAGGGTATTTCTGTAAGTGCACCTAACGGCGGAGGGGCAAATTTGAGCAGGCTTTGAAATTAGGGGTAAATCTAAGAGTGGGCGCAAATTAGGGACATAGATGTAAATGTCCCCAATATAAAAGGTGGCGCACAAGAGCAGTATATTGGTTTCAGATCATGTACTGCTATGACGCCACTAAGGGTAAGCCTGAGGGCAATCTTAAACCTACATAGCAGGAAGCTTTTGAGAACATGGATACCCTCTTCAAAGCTGCCCTGCTGAGTGTTCTTGACGATTCCATTGTGGATTCATATATCTCGTTTGATAGCGGCAAAGACATGTGGGCTGCGCTCGAGGCCGCGTTTGGGGCCTCGGGCGCTGGCAACGAGTTGTACGTCATGGAGCAATTCTGTGACTACAAGATGACTAATGAGTGCTCTGTTGTTCAGCAGACTCATGAGATACAGTCACTCGCTAAGGAACTTGAGTAGTAAGTGTGTGCTGCCGGACAAATTTGTTGCTGGGACGATCATTGCCAAGCTTCCACCTTCGTGGAACAATTTTGCTACTTCTCTGGAAAAAAAGAGACATGAGTTTTCCGTTTCGGATCTCATTAGCACTCTTGATTCTGAAGAGAAGGCGAGAGCAACAGACACACGTGCTCAGGTCACTGAGGGAGCTTCTAGTGCCCACATGGTACACGAGAAGAACTTCTAGCCCAACCAGCCCCAAAACAACAAGAACAAATCTGAGGGGAAAGGCAAGTTTGATGCAAAGAACAAGCCGATACATTCTACCAACTTCAAGAAGAATTCTCATAACGGGAAGGGACACAAACCTCAATTTTGGTAGCACCGCACAAAATTATATGGCTGCATCTACCTGCTGTCAGCTAACCTCATGGTGCTCCAGGTATTCCTACATTCGTAACTAGGTACAATGACCACCGCAAGATGAAATAAGCTTATTTGTACATTGACTTGTTGATTGTAGTGCGGAACGATCCTGTCATGTGTGGAGGAGCAAACAAGCAGTGCAGTTGAAGGTGGAAATCAACTAAGGACTTATGAAATTATATATAATCTTCCTCAGGCGGGTCAGTATCCCCTTTGTCCAGATGATCGTGTTTTGTCATGCCGAGCTATTGATATGTGCTACTGTTTTGCAACACCGTTTAAGTATAGCTATTGTTTTCCTATCTTTTCATATTCAGGACAATGAAGATGATTTCAGGGGAACTACACAATATGGACTGATGTTGAGTCATCCCTATTGCCTCATGTGTTTGCTGCAAATGTGTTAGCATCAATTGCAAGATGAGGTAGCTAGCTAGCTGTGGGATTGCCAACATGCTCAAAGTGATCGCAACATTGAGAAGAAACTAGCATACCCAGGAAATTAATGCGTGCGTAGGGAGGCCCTTTGCTCAGAGAAGCATCGACCGATTTTCTTTATTTCCACACCTTCTCATAGCTTTGTATTGGTTATAGTATGGTGAATCATTGAGATGCATAAACATGCTAAACTTTTGTTCTTCTGAATGTTAATATGCATGCCGTATCTTCCGAAGCTTAGTTTAATGTGACTGTTGACTAGCTTGTGAACCTTCACAATCTAATAAGTATATTGTAGGCATGTTATTTGACACCTCACTTTGCCGCGCTACGCGACCAGTGCGAGTGTCTGCATCCAGTACCACATCCTCTAATTTGGTGGATGCCAAGTTGAAAAAGGTTACCGATGAGTAGCCATAAGCTGGAGGCGTCTCTTTTTTTTCTTTCGAATGGGCAATAAGCTGGAGAGTGTCTCGGGCTGCCTCTAGCACAAGGCCCTCCAGTACAAAACACGGGTAGCCAACTGGGACGATATAAAAGCCTATCCATCTTAAAGCACATTTATTTTTGTTTTTCGCAAGGAGAAGCCCATATTTCTTGAAGAGGGGGCATTCCCAAAAAAACCTCCTTCCTCCTCGCTTCCACTTATACTGCAGCTCGCTCTCCCGCTTCCGTCTCCCCCCAATTCCCCCCGCTCCCCATCTTCCTCACTCGTCCAGAAAACCCCCGCTCACCTTCTTCCTCACTCATATAGAAAACGCCTGCTCCTCTTCTTCCAATCGTACAGAAAACCCCAGCCCTCCTTCTTCCCCACTGGCACTGCCACTAGGCTCGTCTCTAGCGACTCTGCTCAAACCCGTGAGCTCAGCGCGATGCCCGCAAGGAAAATTGAGTCGGCTGGCCCCAGCACCAAGAATATGAGGCTCCTGCCAGAGGCGACGCCGGTTGTAGATCCCGCACCCGGCAGCGCGGGGAGAAGCGGCGAGCCCCCCCACCCGGATCTAAGGAACCGGTAGAATCTCCAGTGGACCGCATTAGCGATCTCCCGGACGTCATCCTCGAGGAGATCATCTGCCGCACACAAGTCCTCTCAACTCAGTGGCGCCTGATATGGCCCCAGATCATCTCGATTGTCGTTAGATTCTTGTCCTTCCTGAATTTGATCTCCCTAGAGCCATTGTCTCCTCTCACTAGTAGGGCCCTGTTCAATGCCTCTGCATCCCGACACGCTACCTGCTGTCCATACCCTGCATGGTGGATGCTTGGCTGACATCCCCTGAATTCGGAAAACTCCAGCAATTTGAGTTCTACCATTACCACGAAAGTTTCGTACCACGAACACAACAAGAATTTGTGCTCACACCATCGTTGTTCATCTCGCGGTTTTCCTCCTCTCTCCACACCGCCACCTTCGCCCGGTGCCATCTACCACACAATCTGGTACAAATGCTTCGAATCCCACTGCTAAAAAAGCTTTCACTTGTGGTGGTTTATCTGTTGAAGGCCTCATTGCACAGCATCATCCACTCCAGTTGCCCTGCCATGGAGCATTTGCTGATTGTTTTGGGAATAGAAATCCTTATCATTTATCTCCAAATAAAGTCAACTTACCTTAAAAGCATTGGAATTTGTTTTGAAGGACAACAGCTCATCATCGAAGATGCCCGTTCACTTCAAAGGTTGCTCTTGATGATTTTTATAAACCTTCGCAAATAACTGTTGTTTCTGCACCCAAACTGGAGACCTTGGGTGTAATTTGTGATCCATTTAATGATCACAGGAAGTTAGTGTTTGGCTCCTCACTTTTTCAGGTACCGTATATTACCATCTACACATTTGTAATCATAAGTTGCATTTTTCATTTGTGCGCATAAGTTTTATATCATCTTGAAGTACACTTTGGGTACTAATATTATGTTATATGCTCAATGAAGAGTTCGTCCATGGATAGCCTTCTGTCAAGATCTTATATATCGGAATGTTTAGTTTTGATCTGAACATAATTATTGGCTTGTTGCGATGCTTTCGATCTCTGGAGAATATATATATAAAGGTGATAATTTCATGCACATTGAAAGCCCTTATATATTGTACTAGAATTAGCCGTTCAGCTGTCGCTCTTTCAACATACTCTTTTTTCAGACCTTAACTGCTTTCAATATTCATGTCTACTTAGGCACAACCACATGGAGCAAAACATATAACCAATCGGTGGCGTAATAAGCACCAGGATTTTCTCAGTTCTCATGACATTCGTTTGAGGACAATAACGATGGATGGATATGCATCCAAGTAGGCAAACAGAAGCTTTGTCACATTCTTCCTGTTGAATGCGAGGTTACTATTGTCCATGAGGCTTAAGTTTTTCGTAAAGAGATTTCTCATTGACGGACATGTTGAACAGCAAAAAAAGAAGTTTCAGGTGGACAAATGGGCTTCTAAACGTGCTCAACTTCTATTTACAACAACTTGTAGTCATCCTCTAATATATATTTTTGCACAGGATGTTGATTTTATGGATCAGACCGATCCATTTGTTTGTGACTATGAAAAAGAGTGGTTGGGTTAGATGTTATTACCATGTTCAATCTGGGTCTTGTCTTTGATGAACAATTAATCCTTGGGCTTTTCGTACTATTTGTAAGCTTCAGTTACATGTTGTTGCCCTTGTACTCTCCTCGGCCTGTCACTACACTGCCGCACCTTCCACTGCTCCGGTTCGTTCCCATTCGAGGCCTCGCCGTCGTTCTCTGCCTTGGTTCGCTCCCTGTACCCGCCGCTGTCTGGCGTTGTCAACATGGTCAACAACCAAAAGGAATCAGGAGATGATTGTACGTGGAGAGGCTGACAGTAGGGACCCACCAAGGTCATTGCATTATGCAAGCAGGTGCCTCGTTATTACTCCTACAAGCCAAAAAAAATACTTCCTCCTAATTGTTTGACAACTAGGTCCCACGCCATTGTCAATGTAGTCAATAAACGAGAAAATTACACAACGAACGGATAACACCAGGGATGCAGCAGCTCGCCGAGTTGTTTTGTAGTTTTAGAGACAGAGCTCAACTGCGCGATGTGCGGGTGCTGTGGCCCGTCTAGCCCATGCTTACGCTTTTATTTAAGCACATGACGAGCCTAGTTGATATATTTTCTCTTTCTGAAAATAGCTAACCTCGTTCTTTTTTTTGGGAGAATACCCAACCGAGGCCTACATGCTTTTCTCAGCCTTGCTGGGCCACAAATATTTCAAGACGAGGAGGGATGTAAGTAGTAAGAAATGGGCTTCCCCAGAAAATGGTCTATAAGTTGTAAGAAATGGGCTGTAAATTTTTAAACCAAAGCTAACCGGCAATTACATTAAAATATCGTTTTTTATGGATTTCTCTACTCTTATAAAAAGCAGAGTTGGTGATGATGGTGTGCCTGCCATCCTGCAATATAGGCCGTCCAATCTATATCTAATAGATAGGAAGGAAACTATGACAATTTGCCCGCACTCCTCTCCACATTTGCAGATACGGCCTTCCCTTGTTCATCCTTTTCTCCCACAAGATAAACTACTCATACAAATGCATCTTCATGTTCCGTGCAACGCACGGGCATCTTGCTAGTAAATATTTTAAATTTCATTCATTTCTTTGCGGAGAATTTTTTTGAATTTTATTTTGATATAATTTTTTTTAAATTATTTTTAACATGACTCAAAATTTCGTGATTAAAAGAGTTCGGACCCCACTGAAATATGAAAATTTTCGATCAATTTTTTAGCAGTGCCCAGAATATATGGTTTGTAATGCTAATAAAAATAATATGGGCTTCAAAATATCCTTAAGAATTAGCAAATGGGCTATAAATTATTGAAAATAATAGCTAATGGGTTGTATGCTATTTTCCACATATTTGGAGGCTGACTTCTATGCCTACTAGGCTGATGATGACGCTGTCCTAAAAAAATTGACGCGTATGCAAGGCTTTGTCAACTTAGTCAACATAGAGCAGTCACTGTTGGATGTCCATCCAACGGCCGCCGTGCTTCTTCAATCTCTGATCTTCATGCTCCAGCCACCCAAACCAGCACCAGCGGGACTGCCTGCAACATCCTCCCGTGGCCGGTTGTGCTGCCGCCAGGCCATCCCTCTACCCACCCGCACATCCAGTTATTTTCCGGCGATGTCAGCCTCACCCCGCAGCTGACCAGTCAGCACTTGTACTCCCCTCAGCATGGGCATCCACTGCCGCGTCTTCCCCAGATCCGTGTCTTTCCCTTCCTAGGCCTCGTCGTCGTCAACCACCCTGGTTCTCTCGATGCGGCGTGGTCAACATGGTCAACGAACGACATCCATCGAAAGTGGATAGTATGTAGAGAGGCTGACAGCTGGGTCCACGGTTGCCCATAAGGAAATGCCTCCTTATTACGCGCAAAATAATGATTCCTCCACCTGACAGCTGGGATCCACCAGAAGGGCCTCTATATTTTGCGAAAAGAATGTTCCCCCTGCTAACAGATCGGACCCACCAGCTATATCTTCGCACGTAAGGAAGTGCCTCCTTATTACGCACAAAAAATGAATACTCCCCCTGCTAGCTGGGATCCACCAAAGTGGGAGTCTGACTTGTGGGCCTACTAAGTTGACGGGGATGGAGGGCTTTGTCAACTTAGTCAATATGAACGATTCTAGCTCTAGTGACCGTACGATGTCCATCCAACGGACGTAGTGCTTCTTCAACCTCTGGTCTTCTTGCTCTAGCCACCCAAACCAGTGTCGGTCGTGCAGCGTGCTCCTGCCTCCCATGGGCGGCTGTGATGCCGCGGAGCCCTCACCGCCCCATGCTACTCTCGCTGCTGGCCAGGCCATCCCTCTACTCACCCACACCCCCTGTTATTCTGCGGTGACAGCAGCCTCACACCGCAGCCGAACCAATGAACCATTGTACTCCTCTCCGCGTGGACATCCATGTTGCATCTTCCCCGTCTCCGTGTCATCCCCTTCCTAGGCCTCGCCGTCGTCCACCGCCCTGGTGCTCTCGGCGCGGCGTGGTCAACATGGTCAAGGAATGAGTTCCATTGGAAGAGTACTGTACGTGGAGAGGCTGACAGCTGGGTGCACGGCCGCAGCAAGGAAGTGCCTCCTTATTACATGAAAAATAATGATTCCTCCACCTGACAGCAGGGGCCCACCGGACGAGCCACCGTATTTCGTGAAAAAATGTTTCCCCCTGACTGCTAGGACCCACCAGCTACATCTTCGCACGCAAGGAAGTGCCTGACAGTCAAGACCCACCTGGTCTAAGCGTACGTAGCGTTGTCATTCTGGTCACGAATGTGTACGTACATACTCGTTGATCGGTCTCTCTGTAGGCTGCAGTGATGAACCATGGCCGAGTAAGGAAGGGTACATGTGGTAGTAGAGGCGCGCACGTAGCATGTACACGTACGTACAGCCAGGGTGCAAGAAAGTAAACACGGCCACGTACGTACATATGGGCGGGGTATCGAATGCCTACTCACGCATACGTACGGTCATGGCTCGTGTACATGGCTGGGTCGGAATGGAGAAACTGCGTCATCGTGTTCATAGGGAGCCAACCGGCTTGGACGAAACACCTGATCGAAACGAGGCCTGGCGTACCGCAGAACGAAGGAAACGGCCTTGTGTTCGACCGGCCACGGTCGAAACGGGATCCTGTTCATCGGGAGGGGACTAGCCTACCGCAAAACGGAGGAAACAGTCTTCTCTTGGACCTCCTGCAGTCGAAACGGGGTCCTGTTGATCAGGAGGGGTGTGGCATACCGCAAAACGGAGGAAGCGGACTTGTGTTGGAGCGCTACGGTCTAAACAAGGGTCTTGTTCATCGAGAGGGGTGTGGCATACCACAAAACGGGACTCCACGGGATACTATTTATCTCCACCATCGACTACCTCCACGGGCTACTATTCATCCACGTCCACCTCCTCCAGCCTCCAGCCTCCACATGTGACTGTTCATCCACGGGCTCCTGCTCATCCAGCCTCCACTGCTCCTCCACCGGCTACTATTCAACCAGCCCTCTCCAAGGGGTCCTATTCAACCACCCCTCCATGAGCTACTATTCATCCAGCCCTCCACTGGCTACTGTTCAACCAGCCCTCCACGGGGTCCTGTTCATCTAGCCCTCCACGGGGTCTTGTTCATCCACCCCAACCGGCTCGATCGGGGTCCTATTCATCCAACGGCAACGGCCTCTACTACCACGGGGTCCTGTTCATCCACCCCCCCCCCCACCGGGAACTGTTCATCCAACCCCCCCCCCAACAACGCTCACTGTTCATCAAGAGGCAGCATTGATCGGCTTCAATTAGCAGCATTAGCGAAGGAATCACTCGGGTTCAGTTAACAGCAAGGGATCGATCTGGGTTCAGTAACGTAGCTAGTGCGGGTTCAGTTAGAGCCCAAAGCGTCGCTTGGGTTCAGTTAGAGCGCAACGCCTCACACACACGCGTGTATGTGTACGAGAGAAATGCGCAAACCTCCGTGCATCGCTCAGCCCCGACCACCGACCATAATCGGGAACTCCCTGATATTTTCCTCGCCCTCGCTTCTACCATGGTTTTTTTTGTCATGGACGGCCTAAAGAATGTCATGCAGCTGCGTCTCTAGCCTGCCCAGGACGAAAAGCCCATTTTCTGTCATGATTTTTTATCATAGAAGTAGGAGCCCGCAACATCTATGATGATACCGGGTTTTGTCACAATTATCATCATAGAAGTGTCATAACCATGACAGAAAAAAAATCGTTTAGCCCAAAATGTCACGGATGTGTCTTTTTTTATAGTGTGTTCCGTATGCAATCCCAACACACAACACACACGTCTTATTAGCAGCAATCATCTGTGTTATTATCGGTCTTTGCACACATTTCTGATTACAGATCTGTTTGCTGCGTATCACACACATCTTGTTAAATTGAACCGTTTCTGTTATCTTGGCTCAATGCAAACAATTCATCCGAGTGAACTATTTGCCCTCTATCGCACACACCTTGATCTGACTGGCCGTTTCTTTTGTTCCGCCTAATCACAATAGTTCATCCGAGTGAACTGTATGTCGTATATCGCACACACCTTCATCTGGCTGCCCGAATCTGTTCTTCTACCTCATCACAAATAGTTCATTGAACAGAACCGTATGCCCCTCATCGCACACGCAACTAAATTCTGAACCATGTTTGATGCATCCGTCATCGCAAACGTTTTGCATCTTTTTGATGGGTTTTTTACATCACCGTTTGCAATTATTGCATTGCACACAGTTTCGTCGATGGGTCTCTGATTGTAGTGTCGCGTTAGCAGCATCCTGCAGTAGTGACAGGTCCAACCTTGTTTCTATTTCCAGCTCATGGAAATCATTTTGACATTCATCTATTATATCTCATAATTGAAATATTTAGTAATTTCTAGTTAAACCCGAATTGGCTTTAAGTATTGCTATGATGAGACAATCTCGCCATAGTCAATTCCTTAATCTTGCCATAAATTATAGGTAACAAGTTAAAATTATAAAACATTTTTATTTTTGTCGGTTTTATAGATCCATTACTATTCTTTAGATTTTAAGTCTTTCGAAGGGTCCAGCAAGTTCTAAACTTGAATTATGTGTATGGATACTATCTTGGATTATGTTGGCATATAGCCAATTTCCAGAGTCAGGTCCCATCAATGCTTCGCTATGTATTACACATTCATTGTTTGTTCAACAATATTTCGTATCTCCACCACGAAGGTCTGCACAAATTTTACCAACCTATATAGTTCACCTGCAATTTCGACCTAAGTTTCTATATCTCATGTAGAGTCTTTTGTATCAGTCATAGTACGAAATCTTGGAACTACTTCCAGTGTTTCTTTTCTTTGACCTGATGACGAAGAATCTATAAACTTGTCGAGTTGCACTGTCCTCCCACTCACTCTTTTGCAAAAAAACATTTCTTCAAAATTTACTGCACTCAATGGCAGAACACTATGCCTTGGTGTAGTGACAAAGAAATACCCAATCATTTGGGATAACAAACAAAGTAGTACTTATATGATTTGAGAAGAAATTCGTAAACATTTTACTTATGACTTGTATTCCCACATGTTAAGAAAAGACCAAATGATTTGGGCATACTATTCCATATCTTACATGGTGCCATTCCAACAGATTTGATGATGCTCTTTTCAGTGTAAAAGCCATAGTCTCTAAAGCATTACATTAGAAAGTATTTGGCGAATTGATTAATGTCATCTTGGATCTCACCATGTCATACATAGTTTGATTATATCTAGTAAAAACATTCTACTCTTAGTAATGTCCTTAAAAGTGCATGCTATAAAATTATTTTCACAACTCATTGGACATTCACTAAACTTGTAATTCAAAATTTTCTTTCTGCAATCCAATTGTAGAAACACAACTTCTGTTACAATAAGTTCTATTTCATTCTGAAAACCTTTTGAAACATTTCAAAGGATCCAGATTTATGTCTCAATAAGTAACTATAAATATCTACTGGGTCATCCTTGAAGATAGATAAATCCACTACTTGCAACAACTTATTGTACTACACACATCAATATGCATGTTTCAATTTTTTTTGTTGATCGTTCTTTATGGCCTATTGCTACTTGTGAGCTGTGTTGGGTTTTCCCTGAAGAGGGGAGGATAATGCGGTATAGTAGAGATATGTATTTCCATCAGTAGTGAAACCAAGGTTATCAATCCAATAGGAGAATCATGCAACAACTCGTTAGCAACACCTGCACACAAAATAACAAATCCTTGCACCCAATGCGAACAAGGGGTTGTCAATCCCTTGGCGGTTAATTGCAAGATTAAATTGTATCGTGATAGATAGATATATCGAGCTAAAATATAAAATAAAGTAAATAAAGTAAAATTGCAGAAAGGTATTTTTAGGATTTTTAATACATGATAAAGGTAGACCCGGGGGCCATAGTTTTCACTAGAGGCTTCTCTCTTGAAAGTAACATATGGTGGGTAAACAAATCACTGTTGGGTGATGACCCACATGTATAGGGGATAAATCATAGTCCTTTCGATAAGTAAGAGTGTCGAACCCAACGAGGAGCAGAAGGAAATGACAAGTGGTTTTCAGCAAGGTAATTTCTGCAAGCACTAAAATTGTTTGTAACATGTAGTTTGATAGCAAGGTAGTTTGTAACGGACTGTTGGGAAACATAGTAGAAAACAAAAAAATCGCCCTATGATCACCCAGGAACAATATGAAGATGAATAACGGGTTGTGATCAACGATCGTTACCGACTCCGAGAGTGCATTGGAAGTATACGATTCGGTGTATATCGTACTTGGAGTCCCTTGAACGTAGATGACGATCCCGTGAACCGCCCTCGAACAGAAGACCGAAAGCACAACCTCTCTACTTGGTTGCAAGCGTACGGTCTTCACGATCCGGCAGCGCTTCACCGTCCAGAGCTAATCGTCGCCTGAGAATTAGAGGGAGGAGATTAGAACCACACTGGACTTCTAATTATGAGGATTAGAGGTGGATAGGGCTAGCTCTAATTAGTTAATTAGGACCAACTAGAACTAGTACTAGATGAGCTAGTGGAGGCTCCAAAACTTGTGTATACAAAAGGTGGAAATCCTCTAGTATATATAGGTTGGAGGGGAAGAGGATGGCTGCCACCAAGGAGGGAAAGCCTCCTTGGGGCTCCACACAAGAGGGGGAGGAGTTGGACTCCTCCCCTAGTAGGATTCGGCCCCCATCCTTAGGGAAGGGAGGCGCCTACTCCACTTGGGCCCTTGTGGCCCAAGTTGCCTTCCACCTCTTGGCCTTTTTAGGCCAGTTGATATTTAAATTAAATATAAAATGTTCTAAAAAATTTTAGAGCATTATATATAATTTAACATCCCCGGAAACATTTTCCACCTATATATAATTAATCGGCAATACCCGGTATTACCCGATATTCACCGAAACCCTTCCGGTGACCCCAAAACGCTTCCAGAACCTCTCGGAACTATTCTGGATATTAATCAAACAACTCCACAAATATATTCTCATCACTCCCATCCTACTAATACTCATCATATTATGATTACCTTAAGATTGCGACCCCGTAGGTTCGGTAACCATAGACATGAACGAAACCCCTTCGTTCAATGACCGATAGTGGAACAGTGGATATCCATATCAGTCCCTATGATGACACTAATGATATTCAAGTGAACCTTTGGTTATCATGTGATGTTCCCTTTTCTTCGTGATACTTTACAAAACCCGGTGTGCTTCAGTATCCTCCTGAGTCATCACCATGCTCACTGTATCATTGCTCCCGTTATCGGTTTTGTTCTTCTTTCTCGTTGATGTGTTCCGGCATCCCCATGACGTAGTCACCTGTGTCTGGCCAGACGATGATGGATGCCGTCACACTGAGAGGGATCTAGATATATCTCTCCATCGTCAGAGGAGAAAATCCCATTCTCTAGTTGTCCGGTCACTTGCCAAACTTTCTGGTGTGCCTGAAAGTTGTCGTTATGATCACCTTGTTGTAGATGACGTTTGAGCAACCCCAAAGCCCTTCATCTGGTAGGAAGTGACTGAGACACTCTCATGGTTTGAGGAACTAAAACACATGCTAACACTCCGTGTTATAATAGATGATTTCAGACGATATGATCACATAGCATAACAGACAAGTATTGGGTCGATTCAATATGATCATTCTTCTAATGTCATGCCCTCAATGTTGTTTAAGTACTATCGTTACACTTAACGATATCCTAACATCTAGAAAACGTGATCACCAATGATATGTCCCCAACGTATCTATAATTTTTGATTGTTCCATGATATTATATTATCTGTTTTGGATGTTTTATATGCATTAATATGCTATTTTATATTATTTTTGGAACTAACTTATTAACCCAGAGCCTAGTGCCAGTGATACGTCTCCAACGTATCTATAATTTTTTATTGCTCCATGTTATTATATTATCTGTTTTGGATGTTTTATATGCATTAATATGCTATTTTATATTATTTTTGGGACTAACCTATTAACCTAGAGCCCAGTCCAGTTCCTGTTTTTTCCTTGTTTTAGAGTTTTGTAGAAAAGGAATACCAAACGGAGTCCAAACGGAATGAAACTTTCGCGATAATTTTTCTTGGACTAGAAGACATCCAGAGGGCTTGGAGTGCACGTCAGGAAAGCCACGAGGCGGCTACAAGGTCGGGAGGCACACCCCCACCCTTGTGGGCCCCTCATGACTCCACCGACCTATTTCTTCCACCTATATATTCTCAAATACCCCAAAACCTTCTAGGGGAGCCATGAAACCACTTTTCCACCGTCGCAACCTTCTGTACCCATGAGATCCCATCTAGGGTGTGACGCCCCCGATTTAATCATACACTAATCATACACGCAAACGTGTACGATCAAGATCAGGGACTCATGGGAAGATATCACAACACAACTCTACAAATAAAATAAGTCATACAAGCATCATATTACAAGCCAGGGGCCTCGAGGGCTCGAATACAAGAGCTCGATCATAGACGAGTCAGCGGAAGCAACAATATCTAAGTACGGACATAAGTTAAACAAGTTTGCCTTAAGAAGGCTAGCACAAATTGGGATACAGATCGAAAGAGGCGCAGGCCTCCTGCCTGGGATCCTCCTAAACTACTCTTGGTCGCCGTCAGCGGGCTGCACGTAGTAGTAGGCACCTCCCGAGTAGTAGTAGTCGTCGTCGACGGTGGCGTCTAGCTCCTGGGCTCCAACATCTGATTGCGACAACCAGGTAGAAGGGATAGGGGGAAAAGAAGGAGAAAGCAACCGTGAGTACTCATCCAAAGTACTCGCAAGCAAGGAGCTATAATACATATGTATGCATTGGTATCAACTGGAATAAGGCTATTATATGTGGACTGAACTGCAGAAAGCCAGGATAAGGGGGGGGATAGCTAGTCCTTTCGAAGACTATGCTTCTGGCAGCCCCTGTCTTGCAGCATGTAGAAGAGAGTAGACTGAAGTCCTCCAAGTATCATCACATAGCATAATCCTAACCGATGATCCTCCCCTCGTCGCCCTGTGAGAGAGAGATCACCGGTTGTATCTGGCACTTGGAAGGGTGTGTTTTATTAAGTATCCGGTTCTAGTTGTCATAAGGTCAAGGTACAACTCCAAGTCGTCCTATTACCGAAGATCACGGCTATTCGAATAGATTAACTTCCCTGCAGGGGTGCACCACATAACCCAACACGCTCGATCCCATTTGGCCGGACACACTTTCCTGGGTCATGCCCGGCCTCGGAAGATCAACACGTCGCAGCCCTACCTAGGCACAACAGAGAGGTCAGCACGCCGGTCTAAATCCTATGGCACAGGGGTCTGGGCCCATCGCCCATTGCACACCTGCACGTTGCGTACGCGGCCGGAAGCAGAACTAGCCCCCTTAATACAAGAGCAGGCTTACGGTCCAATCCGGCGCGCGCCACTCAGTCGCTGACGTCACGAAGGCTTCGGCTGATACCACGACGTCGAGTGCCCATAACTGTCCCCGCGTAGATGGTTAGTGCGTATAGGCCAATAGCCAGACTCGGATCAAATACCAAGATCTCGTTAAACGTGTTAAGTATCCGCGAACACCGACCAGGGCCAGGCCCACCTCTCTCCTAGGTGGTCTCAACCTGCCCTGTCGCTCCGCCACAAAGTAACAGTCGGGGGCCATCGGGAACCCAGGCCCACCTCTACCGGGATGGAGCCACTTGCCCCTTCAGCCCCCAACTCCGAACAGTACCACAGGTAATGTAACTGTGTAAAGTATATAGTATATGCCCGTGATCACCTCCCGAAGTGATCACGGCCCAGTAGTATAGCATGGCAGACGGACAAGAGTGTAGGGCCACCGATGGAACACTAGCATCCTATACTAAGCAGTAGGATAGCAGGTAATGGTAACAACAGTAGTAGCAAGGACAGGCTATGCATCAGGACAGGAATAGCGGGAAGCAGTAACATGCTACACTACTCTAATGCAAGCAGTATAGAGAAGAGTAGGCGATATCTGGTGATCAAAGGGGGGGCTTGCCTGGTTGCTCTGGCAAGAAGGAGGGGTCGTCAACTCCGTAGTCGAACGGGGCGGCAGCAGCGTCGGTCTCGTAGTCTACCGAAGAGAAGAGGGGGAAGAAACAATAAATACAATGCAAACATAAGCATGACAATGCGTGACGTGACAATGAGTGGTGCTAGGTGTGCCCTAACGCGGTAGTAGGTGATACCGGCAAAGGGGGAAACATCCGGGAAAGTATTCCCGGTGTTTCGCGTTTTCGGACAGATGAACCGGACGGGGAAAAGTTACGTGTTCACTGTGATAGGGATGTGTGGTGGACGTACGGGCTGTGTATCCAGATTCGTCTTGTCGTTCTGAGCGACTTTCATGTATAAAGTATTTGCATCCGAGTTACGGTTTATTTTCTATGATTTATCAAAGTTTTATGCATTTTTTACATTTATTTAATTAATTAACTCGAACATTATCCAGAACAGTGAAAGGTGATGTCAGCATGACATCACCATGGCATCAGCAAGTCAAACCCAGCTGGCCAAAGTCAAACCTGCCATGTGGGTCCAGTGGGACCCACCTGTCATAGACTAACATGTTAATTAGGGTTTAATTAAGCAGGATTAATTAAACTAGATTAATTAAGTTAATTAACTAATTAATTATTATTATCTTATTATTATTCATTTATTTTATTCCTTTTCTTCTTTTCTTTTTCGTTCTAAAAAAGGGTCGGGCCCCAGTGGTCAGTGACACACGCCACTCCTGGGTGCCCCGTAACGGGATAATGGGCGTGGGTGATCCCCCGGTTGGCCCCGGGCACCGGTCGGGGCAGAGGAGAGCGCAGGCCAGGGAGGACAGGGAGCGTCGGGCGCAGCTGGGGGAGGTAGCGGGCGGCAGGGGGAGTGACGACGCGGCCGGCGCGGTTGTGGCGCACGCGGACCACGGTCGGGAGGTGCAGGTTGCTTGGCTGGGGCACGGCCTCGCGCGAAGTGGCGCAGCCGGAGTGGGAGGGGGAGCTGGGCGGCCATGGCAGGTGCGTAGCTGGCGCTGGCGGTGCGAGCCACGGCGGGGGGGAGGACACGACGATGACGGCGCGCGGCGATAGCCGCAGCACAAGCAGAGAAGGAGCGAGGCCGGAGCCCGGGGGCTCACCCACGTTGCAGGGACGAGGGGCGGCGAGGCTCATTGGAGCTGTTGAGGAGGAAGACGGGGATGAGTAGGCAACGAAGAGGACGACGGGGAGGCAGTCCGGCGATGGCGTCCAGCGAGGTCCAAGCAGGGCGGCGGTGGCCGCGGCGTCTGCGGCCTTCGGGCGCGACCTTGGGCGAGGAAGAGATGACCGGACGGCGCGGTCGGGGTTCGGCGAGCGCCAGGCGACGGGGGAACAGTGGGGTAGGCAACGGGGCACCGGGCGCCGAGGTTGTTGCCCCGATCCAGAAGGGGATCGGGGAGCGAGGAGAGTGGGGAGTGGGGTTTCGTCACCGATCCAGATCGGATCGGGATGGGGAGAGGGAGTGGGCGAGTGGGGGGGTTAGGGTTACGGGGGTGGGAAGTTAGTAGGGGAGGTGGACTGGGGTGGGCCGGCCCGTTCGAGCGGCTGAGGCCAGCTGGGCCACTTGGCCCAGCGGGGGGGGTCCTGTTTTCTTTTCTCTTTTTTTTGTATTTGTTTTGTCTTCTGTTGTTATTCTTTTATTTATTTTCTGTTACTTTTAGTTTCACTTTTATTTTAGATTTATGACTTATAAAAGTAGTCCCTAATTTGGTCTAAATAATTATACTACGGCCACATAAGTTTGGGCAACTAGATAGAATAGTTTAATAATTTATTAATTGTAAAAAGCATTTGATTAATTGTTTTGCTACTATTTTATTTACTTTAGGAATCAAACACTTTCAAAGAGGTTGGTTTCTTCACCAATATTACTTATGCATTATTTGGCTCTCTCCAAACATTTTAGTTTTAAGATTGGAAAACTTCTATTATTTGTTTGATTTTGAATTTGGATTTGAATCGGTTTCGAACTAACGCGAGGTTAGTAACCGTAATGGAGGTGACGTGGCATCGTTAGTAGAGGGTTACTGTAGCTTGATTATCCGGGCGTCACAATTCTCCTCTACTACAAGAAATCTCGTCCCGAGATTTAAGTGGTGGAGTAAAGGGGTAAGCTTCGGGACACGAAATTCCAGCGAGTGTTCTTGGTCTTGGTTGCTCTTCTCGAAGAGATCAATCCATTACGTTGATGTCTTCATTTCTCTGCTTCTGGTCATCATGATGAAGTCTTTTCATCCTCTCGTCAGGAGTCCCATCGTACTTATGAAAAATGATAAGCGGTATCTTCGGAAGAACTGACCTCTACAAGGTCGCATATCTGGTAGAGAACATCAGGGAGGGTGGCGGATAGTAACTCTCGAATTGAAACTTAAGAAAATATCGAGAGCAAAGTAAGAAGGTGCAAAATTGAAGTTTCAAGCGCATAGGCAATCTTTCATTGCCTGAAACGAAGTGTGAAAGGGGTTCAGAGCAATGGGAATAAGTATTGCGTCTGATCCCATAATAGATCACTAGGCAGGTGGCCCGTGAATTACATACGAAGTCAAGCGCGAGGAATAACTTTGACAAAAGGTTGTACAGGAGAGTCAGGTTTCGATCCTGTGGAACTGTGGGTTATGGGCCCACCATGTGGGTTTAAAGTAGGAAAGGCGCTGACATCTTGTACAGTTATAATAGCAAGGCTGGTCAGAGGATACCTGTCGATTATGTCGGCAACAACGTCGGTACCAAGGTCGAGGGACGAAGAGAACCATTTTCCTGCTCGTTGAACGAGGCGGACCAATAGGCAAAGTTCTCGTCCATCGGTGGGTACCGGAATGTCATCAACAATAGTAATAGGTTCTTACTGACAGAGTTGTACACGAGGTGCTTACCTAAGCAGGGAATTACCACTGCTCAGTTAAGTAGATTATAAGAAAGCTTGAACAAAACAACGAAAAGGAAAATGTGTTTGAACACATATATCAGGGGTATATCCTCCCTAAAGTCAAGCAGAGGATGATATCCAAGACAGGATATAAAGTAGAAAACCCTTTAGATAAGAGGAGAGAAATTTCATGACATTACCCATACAATGGTGTTTGGGTAATTTCAACAAGAAACATTTAGCATGGTGCTTCAAATGTTCTTATTGAGAATCGGAGTACCATAGACATGCTTCGAGATAGCGCTGACATGTTCTTCAAGCAAAGGTCAAACTTTGGATACGAAGGATCCATCAAAAACAACTTATTGAATAAGTCTTATAGTTTCCTAATGGAAGAATGGATAACCTTGCTGAAAAGGAATCTATAACATTAGGGCCTCCGGCCAGGTGTGCTAGGCACGACAACACCTTACCGGGTCACATAAAGACCATTGTTATAACTCTTGGAAATATGTTCCAACCATCATATCTGTCCGAGATTCAGATCTGATTGGTGTCAGGATAACTCAGACTCAGGATTCCTGAGAAGGAAAGGTGGAACACAATTTGACGAGATGGTGCTGCCAGATTCTCGGGAAATGAACTATGGAAGCAAGTCCCGAATCATGAGTTCATCATTAAACCAAGGAGATGAGGAGGAGGTGGTTGGTGGACTTGGCGACAACTCATCGAGATCCCCAAAATGATGGATTTCCGCAATTATGTGAACAGGGAGATAACATTTGTCAGATGAAATGATATAATGATGTATGCCCGAGGAGAACATCCACAATTAAACATTGATCAAAACGTGTACCTGGAAGGATGGACTAAGTAGCCCGATCGATGTTAGGATGGTGATTCATTAACCAATAGACTAAGAATCAAGCTATCAACCATTAACTCCAAGCAATAGGGTTGTTAGAATTTTTGAAACTACACATAAAAGTTAAATGGCTCGTATCCCGGTTAGAAACAACACGGGGACCAAGATATGAATAGAGATGACGGGAAGTATTACTATATCAAGAATTCTTAAGAGGTGGTTAAATTCTAACAAAATTCTTGACATAAAAGATGGTAATACTTCATGGTAGAACATAATACGTGCTGGATTGCAAGTTGCATCCATAGCATGTATAAGTTTGTGTTGGGGAAGGCAAGAATGTTGTCGATGATAACACAATCATCGAGGGGCAAGGATGGTATTTCCCATCCTGAATTTGATTGATATCCTGGAAGAACTCAAAATGTTGATGATGATCACGACAATTTTGTCGAGAGGCTCCACAAAGAAGCAATCGAACAGCGACTGCTCAAGTAGAAGGACTGTTGCAGCAAAAGATTATTAGAACTACGGATACAACACCAACTAGGAATCAAGCTTGCCATTCGAGGTGAAACGATAAGACAAGGATGATCGACATAAGCTTAGCTCATCATCGAAAGTTGTGCTCCGGGAAGAAGGACCAGGTAGCACAGTTAAAAGTTTGCCGATGATGATATAGCCGATAAGGCTAGGAATGACTTGAAGGATTATTAAACTCGTAAGCAACAAGAATTACTTAGAGTTATTGAATCAGAGTGCGGAATCGATTCATTTATCGGTGTCCTCGAGTGACTAATAACTCAGAACCTGGGGGGATCTGAGATCGATGAGAAGCAATACTAGATGAAGACTCACGGGAAGTAACACAGTTCTCGAGATATCAGCGGGTAATACTCGAAGGTAGAACATGATAGAAGTAGAACCGGGCCATTGACCTATGAAGTAGATACTTCAACCTTGCCAAAAATTAGACGAGGCATTGGAATGAATTCCCATCAGATATATCAAATCAGGACAGCATGGTCGGAACCATAACTGTAAGGAATCAATTTCAAGAATACCGAAAGAATCATACATCTGGATAATCATTTTGCAAGAAGCTTCCGAGACGGTCTACATCATTTTCATGGGCATGAACACAAAGTTCAAGGTCGACTCCCACTTCTCCAATGCATAACCAATCATTCACTTCTCACTTCGAGGAAGTTGTAGTGTTGAAATTTTATCTGGCAAATTACCAGAGTGTATGACTCGTGAAAACTTTCGATTTCAAACATATTAAGGAAGGCATAGGTTCAACCCATCAGGGTATCGTGGAAATATATACCACAATCTTCAATAGTAAATACCACCAGCTCGAAAGCTGAGCATGGTTGAGAAAGCAGAGGATACAATTTACCAAAGGCATTATGTATCTGAGGGAAGGCTCACAAGGTTATTGAATATGAAGGATGCTGTTGGATAAAATCCAACAAAGGATCTGCCGGTCCATAATGGAGCTGATGTGAGCATCGACACACGGTCAGAGGACAAAACAAAGCAAGGGCTTTGGATTATAGAAACAACTGACTAACTCAAAGCTCAAGGCAAAGGAATTAAGATTTCCAAATCAAAGGATCAGAAGCAAACGCTCTGATTAATGATGGATAAGTTGAGTAAGCGTAGGGGTAAAATCGACAAAATTTTGATTGGTCGAGTTCCATCTCATGTTTAAGACAATGTCTAAGCCGAACGGATGAACTCTAGGATCTGATTGAGGATTGCGAGCATTCGCAACATATTGAATCAATGTACTCAAGATGTTAGTGACAAAGGTTGCCAATAAGGTTATTATACTTATGGGGTTAACCATAATGCAAGCAAGCAAGAATTTCAAGAGCAATATGCTACCAAGGATTTTCGGAATATCGAATATTAATTCGAAGAACTTAGTGAAACACATAAACAACTGGGGATGGGCGGATACTCGGTAAGTGCGAGGAATTATCCGTTGGGGTGTTCATGTGGGTAATGAACTGCAAGGAAGTAGGTACAAAGTATTCTTGGAACAATAGAGAGAATTTTTGGGGTATCTTGTAATAACAAGATCAATGGGATTGAAAGGACAAGTGTATGTAGTTATCCATAATAATATAACAGTGGTAGGGAATTTGCAAAGGCGGTGGGCACAACATCGGAGATTATCTTTGGAATCTTCTGGTGCAGCAGACGATCATCTAAAATGAAGGGACTCTCCCGCAGGAAGTGGTAACGAGAACCTAGAGTTAGATTTTAGCAAAATCATTTAACCCGAATAGAAGAGAGATCAGAGTCCCAGAGTATAGGTCGAGGAATAAAAGATCCTAATACCACCCAATGGCGACGTGGGCCCATGGGCCACACAGCCATGTTAGTAAAACAATTTTCATCGACTAGACTCAACTTCGGCCAAGGAGTTTGGAAGGGGGATTCCTACAGGCAGTCGGCTCTGATACCAACTTGTGACGCCCCCGATTTAATCATACACTAATCATACACGCAAACGTGTACGATCAAGATTAGGGACTCACGGGAAGATATCACAACACAACTCTACAAATAAAATAAGTCATACAAGCATCATATTACAAGCCAGGGGCCTCGAGGGCTCGAATACAAGAGCTCGATCATAGACGAGTCAGCGGAAGCAACAATATCTGAGTACGGACATAAGTTAAACAAGTTTGCCTTAAGAAGGCTAGTACAAACTGGGATACAGATCGAAAGAGGCGCAAGCCTCCTGCCTGGGATCCTCCTAAACTACTCCTGGTCGCCGTCAGCAGGCTGCACGTAGTAGTAGGCACCTCCCGAGTAGTAGTAGTCGCCGTCGATGGTGGCGTCTGGCTCCTGGGCTCCAACATCTGATTGCGACAACCAGGTAGAAGGGATAGGGGGAAAAGAAGGAGAAAGCAACCGTGAGTACTCATCCAAAGTACTCGCAAGCAAGGAGCTATACTACATATGTATGCATTGGTATCAACTGGAATAAGGCTATTATATGTGGACTGAACTGCAGAAAGCCGGGATAAGGGGGGATAGCTAGTCCTTTCGAAGACTACGCTTCTGGCAGCCCCCGTCTTGCAGCATGTAGAAGAGAGTAGACTGAAGTCCTCCAAGTATCATCACATAGCATAATCCTAACCGATGATCCTCCCCTCGTCGCCCTGTGAGAGAGCGATCACCGGTTGTATCTGGCACTTGGAAGGGTGTGTTTTATTAAGTATCCGGTTCTAGTTGTCATAAGGTCAAGGTACAACTCCAAGTCGTCCTATTACCGAAGATCACGGCTATTCGAATAGATTAACTTCCCTGCAGGGGTGCACCACATAACCCAACACGCTCGATCCCATTTGGCCGGACACACTTTCCTGGGTCATGCCCGGCCTCGGAAGATCAACACGTCGCAGCCCTACCTAGGCACAACAGAGAGGTCAGCATGCCGGTCTAAATCCTATGGCGCAGGGGTCTGGGCCCATCGCCCATTGCACACCTGCATGTTGCGTACGCGGCCGGAAGCAGAACTAGCCCCCTTAATACAAGAGCAGGCTTACGGTCCAATCCAGCGCGCGCCACTCAGTCGCTGATGTCACGAAGGCTTCGGCTGATACCACGACGTCGAGTGCCCATAACTGTCACCGTGTAGATGGTTAGTGCGTATAGGCCAATAACCAGACTCAGATCAAATACCAAGATCTCGTTAAACGTGTTAAGTATCCGCGAACACCGACCAGGGCCAGGCCCACCTCTCTCCTAGGTGGTCTCAACCTGCCCTGTCGCTCCGCCACAAAGTAACAGTCGGGGGCCGTCGGGAACCCAAGCCCACCTCTACCGGGATGGAGCCACCTGCCCCTTCAGCCCCCAACTCCGAACAGTACCACAGGTAATGTAACTGTGTAAAGTATATAGTATATGCCTGTGATCAGCTCCCGAAGTGATCACGACCCAGTAGTATAGCATGGCAGACGGACAAGAGTGTAGGGCCACCGATGGAACACTAGCATCCTATACTAAGCAGTAGGATAGCAGGTAATGGTAACAACAGTAGTAGCAAGGACAGGCTATGCATCAGGATAGGAATAACGGAAAGCAGTAACATGCTACACTACTCTAATGCAAGCAGTATAGAGAAGAGTAGGCGATATCTGGTGATCAAAGGGGGGGGCTTTCCTGGTTGCTCTAGCAAGAAGGAGGGGTCGTCAACTCCGTAGTCGAACGGGGCGGCAGCAGCGTCGGTCTCGTAGTCTACCGAAGAGAAGAGGGGGAAGAAACAATAAATACAATGCAAACATAAGCATGACGATGCGTGACGTGACAATGAGTGGTGCTAGGTGTGCCCTAACGCGGTAGTAGGTGATACCGGCGAAGGGGGAAAACATCCGGGAAAGTATTCCCGGTGTTTCGCGTTTTCGGACAGATGAACCGAAGGGGGAAAAGTTGCGTGTTCACTATGATAGGGATGTGTGGCGGACGTACGGGCTGTGTATCCAGATTCATCTTGTCGTTCTGAGCGACTTTCATGTATAAAGTATTTGCATCCGAGTTACGGTTTATTTTCTATGATTTATCAAAGTTTTATGCATTTTTTACATTTATTTAATTAATTAACTCGAACATTATCCAGAACAGTGAAAGGTGATGTCAGCATGACATCACCATGGCATCAGCAGGTCAAACCCAGCTAACCAAAGTTAAACCTGGCCTGTGGGTCCAGTGGGACCCACCTGTCATAGACTAACATGTTAATTAGGGTTTAATTAAGCAGGATTAATTAAACTAGATTAATTAAGTTAATTAACTAATTAATTATTATTATCTTATTATTATTTATTTATTTTATTCCTTTTCTTCTTTTCTTTTTCGTTCTAAAAAAGGGTCGGGCCCCAGTGGTCAGTGACACACGCCACTGCTGGGCGCCCCGTAACGGGATAATGGGCGCGGGTGATCCCCCGGTTGGCCCCGGGCACCGGTCGGGGCAGAGGAGAGCACCGGCCAGGGCGGACAGGGAGCGTCGGGCGCAGCTGGGGGAGGTAGCGGGCGGCAGGGGGAGTGACGACGCGGCCGGCGCGGTTATGGCGCACGCGGACCATGGTCGGGAGGTGCAGGTTGCTTGTCCGGGGCACGGCCTCGTGCGAAGTGGCGCAGCCAGAGCGGGAGGGGGGAGCCGGGCGGCCATGGCAGGTGCGTAGCTGGCGCTGGCGGTGCGAGCCACGGCGGGGGGGAGGACACGACGGTGACGGCGCGCGGCGATAGCCGCAGCACAAGCAGAGAAGGAGCGAGGCCGGAGCCCGGGGGCTCACCCACGTTGCAGGGACGAGGGGCGGCGAGGCTCGTTGGAGCTGTTGAGGAGGAAGACGGGGACGAGTAGGCGACGAAGAGGACGACGGGGAGGCAGTCCGGCGATGGCGTCCGGCGAGGTCCAAGCAGGGCGGCGGTGGCCGCGGCGTCTGCGGCCTTCGGGCGCGACCTTGGGCGAGGAAGAGATGACGGGATGGCGCGGACGGGGTCCGGCGAGCGCCAGGCGACGGGGGAACGGCGGGGTAGGCAGCGGGGCACCGGGCACCGAGTTTGTTGCCCCGATCCAGAAGGGGATCGGGGAGCGAGCAGAGTGGGGAGTGGGGTTTCGTCACCGATCCAGATCGGATCGGGACGGGGAGAGGGAGTGGGGCGAGTGGGGGGTTAGGGTTACGGGGGTGGGAAGTTAGTAGGGGAGGTGGACTGGGGTGGGCCGGCCCGTTCGAGCGGCTGAGGCTAGCTGGGCCACTTGGCCCAGCGGGGGGGGTCCTGTTTTCTTTTCTCTTTTTTTGTATTTGTTTTGTCTTCTGTTGTTATTCTTTTATTTATTTTCTGTTACTTTTAGTTTCACTTTTATTTTAGATTTATGACTTATAAAAGTAGTCCCTAATTTGGTCTAAATAATTATACTACGGCCACATAAGTTTGGGCAACTAGATAGAATAGTTTAATAATTTATTAATTGTAAAAAGCATTTGATTAATTGTTTTGCTACTATTTTATTTACTTTAGGAATCAAACACTTTCAAAGAGGTTGGTTTCTTCACCAATATTACTTATGCATTATTTGGCTCTCTCCAAACATTTTAGTTTTAAGATTGGAAAACTTCTATTATTTGTTTGATTTTGAATTTGTATTTGAATCGGTTTCGAACTAACGCGAGGTTAGTAACCGTAATGGAGGTGACGTGGCATCGTTAGTAGAGGGTTACTGTAGCTTGATTATCCGGGCGTCACATAGGGGCCTTTTCCGGCGTCCTGCCGGAGCGGGATTCGATCACGGAGGGCTTCTACATCAACACCATTACCTCTCCGATGAAGTGTGAGTAGTTTACCACAGACCTACGGGTCCATAGCTAGTAGCTAGATGACTTCTTCTCTCTCTTTGATTCTCAATACCATGTTCTCCTCGATGTTCTTGGAGATCTATTCGATGTAATACTTTTTTGCGGTGTGTTTGTCGAGAACCGATGAATTGTGGATTTATGATCAGCTTATCTATGAATATCATTTGAATCTGCTCTGAATTCTTATATGCATGATTTGATATCTTTGCAAGTCTCTACGAACTATCGGTTTGTTTGGCCAACTAGATTGGTTTTTCTTGCAATGGGGGGAGTGCTTAGCTTTGGTATCAATCTTGCGGTGCTCAATCCTAGTGACAGAAGGGGAACCAGCACATATTGTATTGTTGCCATCGAGGATAACAAGATGGGGTTTTCATCATATTGCTTGAGTTTATCGCGCTACATCATGTCATCTTACTTAATGTGTTACTTTGTTCTTCATGAACTTAATACTCTAGATGCAGGCAGGAGTCGGTCGATGTGTGGGGTAATAGTAGTAGATGCAGGCAAGAGTCGGTCTACTTGATACGGATGTGATGCCTATATTCATGATCATTGCCTTAGATATCGTCATAACTTTGCGCTTTTTATCAATTGCTTGGCAATAATTTGTTCACCCACCTAATATTTTCTATCTTGAGAGAAGCCTCTAGTGAAACCTATGGCCCCCGGGTCTATTTTCCATCATATAAGTTTCCGATCTACAATTTTAGTTTCCTATTTACTTTCTTTGCAATCTTTTATTTTCCTTTCCATAAACAAAAAATACCAAAAATATTACTTTACTGATTATTCATCTACATCAGACCTCACTTTGCAAATAACCGTGAAGGGATTGACAACCCCTTTGTCGCATTGGGTGCAAGTTGGTGTTTGTTTGTGCAGGTATTCGGTGGCTTGTGCGTTATCTCCTACTGGATTGATACCTTAGTTCTCAAGAGCTGTGGGAAATACTTACGTTACTTTGCTGCATCACCCTTTCCTCTTCAAGGGAAAAACCAATGCAAGCTCAAGAGGTAGCAGGAAGAATTTCTGGCGCCATTGCCAGGAGATCTACGCCAAGCCGAGACATACCAAGTACCCATCATAAACTCTTATCCCTCGCATTACATTATTTGCCATTCGCCTCTCGTTTTCCTCTCCCCCACTTCTAAAACGATTTTCAAAAAGATTTACCTTTTCTTCGCCCCTCTTTCATTCGTCTTCTTCGCTTGCTCGTTTGCTCATTTGCCAGTTGCCACCATGTATGAAACTGGGGAGGTTATCACCAAAAAAGGTAGTAGTAACGATGAGGGAAACTTTGACACTTTTACTAATCCTCATGAAGAATCTACTATTCTACACACACAAAAACTTCGCATAGGTAGTGGCAATATTATTGGAAAAGGGGTTATTCAATATTTCTTTACTTGTGACGGTGCACTTCCAACTATGGGTGGGTCTATTCTCCATAAAACTAGTAGTCTTGCGGATGTTATATCCTTGCTCATAGTTGAACTTGAAATACAATTTGTTCATATGCATCCTTCCATTCAAAAGATTTTTCTAGAGTTTTCTAATATTGAGCATTCTTCTGTTAAGCGTGCCACCACTATTTTCCTGGCACATGAGTTTAGATTTATTATGAAAGAAGCTAGTGAAATTTTTGCACATTATAAAGTAGATGGTGGTCTTCCTCCCATAGAGGGAATTCTCTTTAATCAAGAGGACATAATGCGTTTACGATCTTTAGATCATGTTGCTTATAACAAAAATTTAAGAAAGAGGGTTCCTACCGATGTTTTAGTTAATAAGATTTCTGAGCTTACTAATGATTTTTCTATACAAAACAACGGATTTGGTTTCTCTCTTGGACACAAGCTCATGACTTTTTGCTAAAAGAATGCTTATAATGATGAGTTGGTCATACAATATGAAGGGTCGAAGGAGGAACCAATTCCTCCCGAGATCGATCTTGGGGATTCTTATCCCATTAAATTTAGCCCTTTTGATTACTTATGCTTACCTCAAAAAAAAACTTTTAGCTGAACGAAGGGAGTATGAGATGAGTTTTCTAGATTTTCCTTGTCATTATTACGATTATACTTAGATCTATTCATGTTTTATGCCTAGCTAGGGGTGTTAAACAATAGCGCTTGTTGGGAGGCAACCCAATTTTATTTTTGTTCTTGCTTTTTAGGTCCTGTTTTGCATAAAATAATTTCTCTAGCCACTGGTTAGATGTGTTTTTTTTGTTTTAATTAGTGTTTGTGCCAAGTAAGACCTTTGGGATAGCTTACGCTCATAGTTGATTTGATCTTGCTGAAAAACAGAAACTTTTGTGCCAAGGAGATTAATTTTCATTTTTAGCAGAAGCATGATAAAATACTAATTATTCTTGCAGAAGATTAATAAAAAAAATTCTTAGGTCATCCAAATTTTTCAGGATTTTCGTTGTTACAGAAGTATTCGAAATCTCCATATTGCTACAGAATGTTCTGTTTTTGACAGATTCTGTTTTTCGCATGTTGTTTTCTTATTTTGATGCATCTATGGCTAGTATCGGGGGGTATGAACCATGGAAAAGTTGGAATACAACAGATATTACACCAATATAAATAAAGAATGAGTTCACAACAGTACCAAAAGTGGTGATTTATTTTCTTATACTAACGGAGCTTACGAGATTTTCTGTTGAGTTTTGTGTTGTGAAGTTTTCAAGTTTTGGGTAAGGATTTGATGGACTATGGAATAAGGAGTGGCAAGAGCCTAAGCTTGGGGATGCCCAAGCCACCCCAAGGTAATATTCAAGGACAACTGTCGGTGTCAAAACTAGTGGATCTCGGGTAGGGGGTCTCGAACTATGCGTCTAAGGCGGATGGTAACAGGAGGCGGGGGACATGATGTTTACCCAGGTTCAGGCCCTCTCGATGGAGGTAATACTCTATGTCCTGCTTGATTGATCTTGATGATATGAGTATTACAAGAGTTGATCTACCACGAGATCGTAGAGGCTAAATCCTAGAAGCTAGCCTATTATATGATTGTTGTTGTCCTATGGACTAAACCCTCCGGTTTATATAGACACGGAGGGGGCTAGGGTTACACAGAGTCGATTACAAGGGAGGAGATCTACATATCCGTATTGTCAAACTTGCCTTCCACGCCAAGGAGAGTCCTATCCGGACACGGGACGAAATCTTCAATCTTGTATCTTCATAGTCCAACAGTCCGGTCAAAGGATATAGTCCGGCTGTCCGGAGACCCCATAATCCAGGACTCCCTCAGTAGCCCCTGAACCAGGCTTCAATGACGATGAGTCTGGCGCGCAGATTTGTCTTCGGCATTGCAAGGCGGGTTCTTCCTCCGAATACTCCATAGAAGATTCTGAACACAAGGATAGTGTCCGGCTCTGCAAAATAAGTTCCACATACCACCATAGAGAGAATAATAATTCCACAAATCTAATCTATTGACACGTTTAGCAACATGACATCATGTCATGGCCCGGTCATTATTCGAACCGTTTTTCTCAACCAGTATTGCACATATCGTGAGGCGGTTTTCTTGACACGTCTTGTCGAAGCAGAGATCGTGTCCCCCTATCATGGGATTCTCGTCAATACGGAGGTGGGTAACCCAACCGCGCCATCAATTACGGCGCTCGGGGAATAAGAGGTTTTACTAGGTGAGTGGGGAGGCGCATCGCCTCTTCCACCCTTATAAAGGGACAAGGATTCACTCTTTTCACCCATGCCTTCTTCCCGATTCATTCCCTTCTGCTCAGGCTCCAGTGCCCAAGCATTCACCTTCTATGTCTGCAAAAGGTCTTCCAAAGATGTCCGGATCCAGAGCAGGAGGCAAATGGATGGCCTCTACCGTCCGACAGAAAGATATCAAAAAGCTTCGGGAGGCCAGGTATCTGGCCAAGAAAATAAGCCACCGACTCCCAACAACGGGACAGATCGTCCCCACTCCGGAACCCCACAAGAGGATTGTATTCCTCCCTGCTACCTCTTGAGCACTGCATTGGTTTTCCCCGAAGAGGAAGGGATGATGCAGCAAAGTAGCGTAAGTATTTCCCTCAGTTTTTGAGAACCAAGGTATCAATCCAGTAGGAGGCTACGCGTGAGTCCCTCGTACCTGCACAAAACAAATAAATCCTCGCAACCAACGCGAATAGGGGTTGTCAATCCCTACACGGCCACTTACGAGAGTGAGATCAAATAGATATGATAAGATAATATTTTTGGTATTTTTGTGATGAAGATGCAAAGTAAAATAAAAGCAAAGTAAAAAAGCAAAGGAAATAACTAGGTAGTAGGAGATTAATATGATGAAGATAGACATGGGGGCCATAGGTTTCACTAGTGGCTTCTCTCGAGAGCATAAGTATTCTACGATGGGTGAACAAATTACTGTTGAGCAATTGACAGAATTGAGCATAGTTATGAGAATATCTAGGTATGATCATGTATATAGGCATCACGTCCGAGACAAGTAGACCGACTACTGCCTGCATCTACTACTATTACTCCACTCATCAACCGCTATCTAGCATGCATCTAGAGTATTAAGTTAAAAACAGAGTAACGCCTTAAGCAAGATGACATGATGTAGAGGGATAAACTCATGCAATATGATGAAAACCCCATCTTGTTATCCTCGATGGCAACAATACAATACGTGCCTTGCTGCCCTTACTGTCACTGGGAAAGGACACCGCAAGATTGAACCCAAAGCTAAGCACTTCTCCCATTGCAAGAAAGATCAATCTAGTAGGCCAAACCAAACTGATAATTCGAAGAGACTTGCAAAGATAACCAATCATACATAAAAGAATTTAGAGAAGATTCAAATATTGTTCATAGATAGACTTGATCATAAACCCATAATTCATCGATCTCAACAAACACACCGCAAAAAGAAGATTACATCGAATAGTTCTCCACAAGAGAGGGGGAGAACATTGTATTAAGATCCAAAAAGAGAGAAGAAGCCATCTAGCTACTAACTATGGACCCGAAGGTTTATTCGTTGAGAAAATCACGTTCCCGAAGGTTTCATTCCGTTTGGACTCCGTTTGATATTCCTTTTCTTAGAAACCCTAAAACAGGCAAAAAACAGCAATCCTGGGTTGGGCCTCCGGTTAATAGGTTAGTCCCAAAAATAATATAAAAGTGGATAATAAAGCCCAATAATGTCCAAAACAGTAGATAATATAGCATGGAGCAATCAAAAATTGTAGATACGTTGGAGACGTATCAAGCATCCCCAAGCTTAATTTCTGCTCGTCCTCGAGTAGGTAACTGATACAAACAGAATTTTTGATGCGGAGTGCTACTTGGCATAATTTTAATGTAATTCTTCTTAATTGTGGTATGAATATTCAGATCCGAAAGATTCAAGATAAAAGTTTAATATTGACATAAAAATAATAATACCTCAAGCATACTAACAAAGCAATTATGTCTTCTCAAAATAACATGGCCAAAGAAAGTTATCCCTACAAAATCATATAGTCTGGCTATGCTCCATCTTCACCACACAAAATATTTAAATCATGCACAACCCCGATGACAAGCCAAGCAATTGTTTCATACTTTTGGTGTTTTCAAACTTTTTCAATTTTCACGCAATACATGAGGGTGAGCCATGGACATAGCACTATAGGTGGAATAGAATGGTGGTTGTGGAGAAGACAAAAAGGAGAAGATAGTCTCACATCGACTAGGCGTATCAACGGGCTATGGAGATGCCCATCAATAGATATCAATGTGAGTGAGTAGGGATTGCCATGCAACGAATGCACTAGAGCTATAAGTATATGAAAGCTCAAAAAGAAACTAAGTGGGTGTGCATCCAACTTGCTTGCTCATGAAGACCTAGGGCATTTTGAGGAAGCCCATCATTGGAATATACAAGCCAAGTTCTATAATGAAAAATTCCCACTAGTATATGAAAGTGATAACATAGGAGACTCTCTATCATGAATATCATGGTGCTACTTTGAAGCACAAGTGTGGTAAAAGGGTAGTAACATTGTCCCTTCTCTCTTTTTCTCTCATTTTTTATTTGGGCCTTTTATCCTTTTTTATGGCCTCTTTTCTTTCTCTTTTATATTATTTTTCGTCCGGAGTCTCAACCCGACTTGTGGGGGAATCATAGTCTCCATCATCCTTTCCTCACTGGTACAATGCTCTAATAATGATGATCATCACACTTTTATTTTTCTTACAACTCAACAATTACAACTCGATACTTAGAACAAAATATGACTCTATATGAATGCCTCCGGCGGTGTACCAGGGTATGCAATGAATCAAGAGTGACACGTATGAAAGAATTATGAGTGGTGGCTTTGCCACAAATACGATGTCAACTACATGATCATGCTAAGCAATATGACAATGATGGAGTGTGTCATAATAAACGGAACGGTGGAAAGTTGCATGGCAATATATCTCGGAATGGCTATGGAAATGCCATAATAGGTAGGTATGGTGGCTGTTTTGAGGAAGGTATATGGTGGTTGTATGATACTGGCGAAAGGTGCACGGTATTAGAGAGGCTAGCAAAGGTGGAAGGGTGAGAAAAGTGCGTATAATCCATGGACTCAACATTAGTCATAAAGAACTCATACTTATTGCAAAAATCTACAAGTTATCAAAGCAAAGTATTACGCGCATGCTCCTAGGGGGATATATTGGTAGGAAAAGACCATCGCTCATCCCCGACCGCCACTCATAAGGAAGACAATCAAAAAATAAATCATGCTCCGACTTCATCACATAACGGTTCACCATACGTGCATGCTACGGGAATCACAAACTTTAACACAAGTATTTCTCAAATTCACAACTACTCAACTAGCACAACTTTAATATCACCATCTTCATATCTTAAAACAATTATCAAGCATCAAACTTCTCATAGCATTCAACACACTCATAAGAAAGTTTTTACTATTCTTGAATACCAAGCATATTGGGATTATTTAAGTAAATTACCATGCTATTTAAGACTCTCAAAATAATCTAAGTGAATCATGAGAGATCAATAGTTTCTATAAAACAAATCCACCACCGTGCTCTAAAAAGATATAAGTGAAGTACTAGAGCAAAACTATATAACTCAAAAGATATAAGCGAAGCACATAGAGTGTTCTAACAAATTCCAAATCATGTATGGTTCTCTCAAAAGGTGTGTACAGCAAGGATGATTGTGGTAAACTAAAAAGTAAATACCCAAATCATACGAGACGCTCCAAGCAAAACACATATCATGTGATGAATAAAAATATAGCTCCAAGTAAAGTTACCGATAGAAGTAGACGAAAGAGGGGATGCCTTCCAGGACATCCCCAAGCTTTGGCTTTTAGGTGTCCTTAGATTATCTTGGGGGTGCCATGGGCATCCCCAAGCTTAGGCTCTTGCCACTCCTTGTTCCATAATCCATCAAATCTTTACCCAAAACTTGAAAACTTCACAACAGAAAACTCAAAGTAGAAAATCTCGTGAGCTCCGTTAGCGAAAGAAAACAAAAGACCACTTCAAGGTACTATAATGAACTCATTATTTATTTCTATTGGTGTTATACCTACTGTATTCCAACTTCTATATGGTTTATAAACTATTTTACTAGCCATAGATTCATCAAAATAAGCAAACAACACACAAAAAACAGAATCTGTCAAAAACAGAATAGTCTGTAGTAATCTGTAGCTAGCGCAAGATCTGGAACCCCAAAAATTCTAAAATAAATTGCTGGACGTGAGGAATTTATCAATTGATCATCTTAAAAAATAATTAACTAAATAGAACTTTCCAAATAAAAATGGCAGCAGTTCTCGTGAGCGCTAAAGTTTCTGTTTTCTACAGCAAGTGTAACAAGACTTTCCCCAAGTCTTCCCAACGGTTCTACATGGCACAAACACTAATTAAACACAAAAAGAACAACCAAAACATAGGATAGATAAATTATTTATTACTAAACAGGAGCAAAAAGCAAGGAATAAAAATAAAATTGGGTTGCCTCCCAACAAGCGCTATCGTTTAACGCCCCTAGCTAGGCATAACAAACAAGGATAGATCTAGGTATTGCCATCTTTGGTAGGCAATCCATAAGTGGCTCTCATAATAGATTCATAAGGTTATTTAATTTTCTTTCTAGGAAAGTGTTCCATGTCTTTCCTTAATGGAAATTGGAATCTAATATTTCCTTCCTTCATATCAATAATTGCACCAACCGTTCTAAGGAAAGGTCTACCAAGAATAATAGGACATGAAGGATTGCAATCTATATCAAGAACAATAAAATCTATGGGCATATAATTCCTATTTGCAACAATAAGAACATCATTAATTCTTCCCATAGGTTTCTTAATAGTGGAATCCGCAAGGTGCAAGTTTAAAGAGCAATCATCAAAATCACGAAACATAACAAATCACACAAAGTCTTTGGAATCGTGGAAACACTAGCACACAAATCACATAAAGCATAGAATTCATGAACTTTAATTTTAATTTTAATAGTTGGTTCCCACACATCATAAAGCTTTCTAGGGATAGAAACTTCCAATCCAAGTTTTTCTTCATAAGATTGCATCAAAGCATCAACGACATGTTTAGTAAACGCTTTATTTTGACTATAAGCATGAGGAGAATTTAGTACGAATTTCAATAAGGAAATACAATCAATCAAAGAGAAATTTTAATATTTAAATTCCTTGAAATCCATAATAGTGGGTTTAGCAACATCTAGGGTTTTAATTTCTTCAATCCCACTTTTATCAATTTTAGCATCAAGATCAAAAAATTCTGAATTCTTGGAACGCCTTCTAGGTAAAGGTGGGTCATATTCAGTCCCATCATTATCAAGATTCATATTGAAAAACAAAGATTTAATAGGGGACACATCAATAACTTTTAGATCTTCATCTTTATTTTCATAGGAACTAGAAGAACACGCTCTTATAAAGGCATCTTTTTTAGCACGCATCCTAGCGGTTCTTTCTTTGCACTCATCAATGGAAATTCTCATGGCTTTGAGAGACTCATTGATATCATGCTTAGATGGAATAGATCTAAGTTTCAAAGAATCAACATCAAGAGAAATTCTATCAACGTTCCTAGCCAACTCATCAATCTTAAGCAATTTTTCTTCAATCAAAGCATTAAAATTCTTTTGTGAAGTAATAAATTCTTTAATATTAGATTCAAAATCAGAGGGCATCTTATTATAATTTCCATAAGAATTGTTGTAGGAATTACCATAATTATTAGAGGGATTACTAGGATAAGGCCTAGGATTAAAATTTCCTCTATACGCGTTGTTACCAAAATTGTTCCTACCAACAAAATTCACATCCATAGATTCATTATTATTCTAAATCAAAGTAGACAAGGGCATATCATTAGGATCAGAAGAAACACTTTTACTAGCAAATAATTTCATAAGTTCATCCATCTTTCCACTTAAAACATTAATTTCTTCTATCGCATGCACCTTTTTATTAGTAGATCTTTCAGTATGCCATTGAGAATAATTAACCATAATATTATCTAGGAGTTTAGTAGCTTCTCCTAAAGTGATTTCCATAAAAGTGCCTCCCGCGGCCGAATCTAAAATATTTCTAGAAGCAAAATTCAATCTGGCATAAAAAATTTGTATAATCATCCACAAATTTAAACCATGAGTAGGGCAATTACGTATCATTAGTTTCATTCTCTCCCAAGCTTGTGCAACACGTTCATGATCAAGTTGCTTAAAATTCATAATATCATTTCTAAGAGAGATGATCTTAGCGGGAGGAAAATACTTAGAGATAAAAGCATCTTTGCACTTGTTCCATTAATCAATACTATTTTTAGGCAAAGACGAAAACCAAGCTTTAGCACGATCTCTAAGCGAAAAAAGAAATAGCTTCAATTTAACAATATCATTATCCACATCTTTCTTCTTTTGCATATCACACAAATCAACGAAGCTATTTAGATGGGTAGCGGCATCTTCACTAGGAAGGCCGGAAAACGGATCTTTCATGACAAGATTCAGCAAAGCAGTATTAATTTCACAAGATTCAGCATCGGTAAGAGGAGCAATTGGAGTGCTAATAAAATCATTGTTGTTGGTATTGGTGAAGTCACACAATTTAGTGTTATCTTGAGCCATCGTGACAAGCAAGCAAACTAACACATAAGCAAACAAAAAGCAAGCTGGCAAAAAGAGGCAAATAGAGAAAGAGAGGGAGGATAGAGAGAGAGGGCGAATAAAATGGCAAGGGTGAAGTGGGGGAGAGAAAAACGAGAGGCAAATGGCAAATAATGTAATGCGGGAAATAAGGGTATGTGATGGGTACTTGGTATATTGACTTTTGCGTAGACCTCCCCGGCAACGGCGCCAGAAATCCTTCTTGCTACCTCTTGAGCACTGCGTTGGTTTTCCCCGAAGAGGAAGGGATGATGTAGCAAAGTAGCGTAAGTATTTCCCTTAGTTTTTGAGAACCAAGGTATCAATCCAGTAGGAGGCTACGCGTGAGTCCCTCGTACCTGCACAAAACAAATAAATCCTCGCAACCAACGCGAATAGGGGTTGTCAATCCCTACACGGCCACTTACGAGAGTGAGATCTAATAGATATGATAAGATAATATTTTTGGTATTTTTGTGATGAAGATGCAAAGTAAAAAAGCAAAGGAAATAACTAAGTAGTAGGAGATTAATATGATGAAGATAGACCCGGGGGCCATAGGTTTCACTAGTGGCTTCTCTCGAGAGCATAAGTATTCTACGGTGGGTGAACAAATTACTGTTGAGCAATTGACAGAATTGAGCATAGTTATGAGAATATCTAGGTATGATCATGTATATAGGCATCACGTCCGAGACAAGTAGACCAACTCCTGCCTGCATCTACTACTATTACTCCACTCATCGACCGCTATCCAGCATGCATCCAGAGTATTAAGTTAAAAACAGAGTAACGCCTTAAGCAAGATGACATGATGTAGAGGGATAAACTCATGCAATATGATGAAAACCCCATCTTGTTATCCTCGATGGCAACAATACAATACGTGCCTTGCTTCCCCTACTGTCACTGGGAAAGGACACCGCAAGATTGAACCCAAAGCTAAGCACTCTCCCATTGCAAGAAAGATCAATCTAGTAGGCCAAACCAAACTGATAATTCGAAGAGACTTGCAAAGATAACCAATCATACATAAAAGAATTCAGAGACGATTCAAATATTGTTCATAGATAGACTTGATCATAAACCCACAATTCGTCTCAACAAACACACTGCAAAAAGAAGATTACATCTAATAGTTCTCCACAAGAGAGGGGGATAACATTGTATTGAGATCCAAAAAGAGAGAAGAAGCCATCTAGCTACTAACTATGGACCCGTAGGTCTGAGGTAAACTACTCACACTTCATCGGAGGGGCTATGGTGTTGATGTAGAAGCCCTCCGTGATCGATGCCCCCTCCGACGGAGCTCCGGAACAGGCCCCAAGATGGGATCTCGTGGATACAGAAAGTTACGGCGGTGGAATTAGGGTTCTGGCTCCGTATCTGATCGTTTGGGGGTACGTAGGTATATATAGGAGGAAGGAGTACGTCAGTGGAGCAACAGGGGGGCACGAGGGTGGAGGGCACGCCTGGGGGGGTAGGCGCCCCCCCTACCTCGTGGCATCCTCTTTTGTGTCTTGACATAGGGTCCAAGTCTCCTGGGTCTTATTCGTTGAGAAAATCATGCTCCCGAAGGTTTCATTCCGTTTGGACTCCGTTTGATATTCCTTTTCTTCGAAACCCTAAAACAGGCAAAAAACAGCAATTCTGGGCTGGGCCTCCAGTTAATAGGTTAGTCCCAAAAATAATATAAAAGTGGATAATAAAGCCCAATAATGTCCAAAACAGTAGATAATATAGCATGGAGCAATCAAAAATTATAGATACGTTGGAGACGTATCACTCCCTCACTTTGTCCGCGGGCTAGGGTTTCCCCTCCACGTGTTCGTCCTTGGCATCATGTATTATTATGGGATCGATCTTCACGATCTCTCCCCCAATTCCTTCCTCAACATCTCGACGTTCATTGTCATGTGCGAGGCTTTTCTCCTCATTTTACCGCACTTCGGTCTATGGCTGAAGGTTTTTAATGTGAAGGCCAAGGTGGTGGGCAGCGAGCACGCCGAGTGCGGGGGCGCTATGGTGAGCAAGATGCCCAACGTCATATGGCCAACGGGAACCCTTAACAATTCTGTCAAGGAGTGGAAATAGTTGTGGTTTTACATCACTGAGCCGTGCAGCAAGGAATGGGCCGCCTCTCCCGAGTTTCGATCCGGTGCCCCTCTGCGGCTTACATCCTGGGTTAAGAAAGGCATGGTCTGGTCCTCGTCTGATGAACTGTCGGTGCTCCAGACGCGCGTTAAAGGTATGGGAGATAAGAACATTGAACTTGTCAACGTAGTCCAGGTGATGTTAGTCCGCCGGATACTCCCTTGTCAATACCGGACTTACAATCTATGGGAATTCGATCTGGCCAGGCACCAAACCTTGCGAGGATTCTTCGGCTCCTCGCACAAGGACATTTGGAAGGTACTTTTCAAGTCCAGCAAATCATGGTCAGACTCTGCCGAGGACCGCGGGTACCAACTATCCCGCCCTGCAAGTTCAGTGAGTTTATCAAACTTTTCTATCCGCATGACCCAAAGGAGGCGCTTAACGCGTGTTATTCAACTCTCCCAGGGCTAGACGAAGAAGGCGGAGCGGATCCATTGTCCGGCCCCGCTGCCTAAAGACCCGGCCATCCCACTTCTGACGAACATGCTGGTCCCGGCGCCTTACAAGGTGCCGAAGAAGACGGCCGAGAAGGAGGCCAAAAAGACCCGGGGCGGCCTTCGTCGCCGTGGCACTTCAGACAAAATATCCGAAGGCTCTGATGCCCATTCCTCCTCCGAAGAGGACAAAGAGGAGGAGGAAGATGAATCCCCTGCGGGGGGAAGAAGGAAGAGGACGGCCTCCGCACCCTTGGAGGCCGAAATGCCCAAAAGGGGAAATGCTCCTCTTCCAGAGGAGTCCACTGCCGCCGCCGACAGCGGCCCGGCACGGGATCCCAGGGCCCAGCCCCTGATGAACTCGTAAGTATATAAAATCCGAGTACGTTTAAGCACCCGGACTCATCGTGGCTTAGTATTTTTAACCTAAGACATATTTTTTGTAGTCCGGCGAGGTCCCGTACCAAACAATCCTCATCAGAGGACCTGCTGAGCTCAAATGCTATGGAGAGCGGGATGCCCCCAAAGGCCCCTTCCTCCAAACAGATGCATAACACCGAGACTTCGTCCCAGAAGGACCCCGGCCAAGGAGGAAGAGAAGAAACCGTGAAGGCGGCACCTGGAGGTCAAACCGTAGGGGCCGGACACGTGGGGGAAAAGATTCCCATGGGGTCTGATGGCGGGGGTGATCCTGAGTTCGGCTCCCCATCGGATGCGACTCCAGAGACCTGTACGGCTCCAGAATCAAGAAGGCAGCCTTCTTCGGCTGGAGGAGGCGTGCCTGTTCCGCCGGCGACTTCTGTCCATCCAGAAGTGTCGGATGCTTTGTTGGTGGCGTTACAAGACGCCGCTATAGTTGATGAACACCGTGCCCTTATGGGTGCGGTGATTGAGAAGATTCAATCAACTGAGAGTGGATTGAACGAAGCCTGTATCAGCCTGATAAGAGGCTTTGAGGTATGTTTTATGAGTTGTCGAAGAGTGTCATAGTATAGATAGTAGCCCCAGATACACTGTTTGGCTAAAGAAAGAACCGAACAGGGGATCGAATTGATGATCGCAGGAAGATTCATTGAATGACATTGATTTCTCTTCTGTTTCAAGAAGGTACCTGTGGCGGCTGCTGCCTCTCGTACTGCGGAGATCTCCGGACTGAATCAAAGTCTGGAGTGGGCCATAGAAGAACTTGCCCAATTGAAAATGCAGTTCAGGGATAAACAAGGTATGCACAAGCGTTGCACGCATTTATTGTGAAATAAATGTTCAGTATGAAATAAGCCGCATAATTTGTGCTAGGGGTTATGACCGAAGTTGAGGCCCTCAAAAGGGCCATTGCCGAGGCCGAGAAAAAGGCAGCCATAGAGCAGACTCTTCATGAGAAACACGAGGCCAGAGTTACTAAAGCTAAGCAGGAGCTGCAAGAGGTCATAAGTAAATGCGAGACCTTGGAGCGGAGTTTAACGGAGAAAGAGTTTGAACTCACCAAGGCGCGTCAAGCCACGAGCGATGCCCGGGGGGAAACCCAAAGCGCCCTGCAGGGGATCCAAGTGGCGAGAAAGATCGCGGCGGGTAAGGCTTTTCCCATGTAAAGCAAGTATTTGAAGGGAAAACTATGTTTTTGATTTTGAATCCGGATTTCTCAAGTGTGTTTGTCGAGCTACCTTGCAGCATATCAGATGCCGCCCAATTCTACCGAGCCGGAGAAAGGAACACCGTGGATAAGCTTTTATGGTCGCAGTATTTGGCGCCGAATTATCCGGTGCCTTTTGCCGATCAACTGAAACAGCTGATCGAACTGCATAAGGCGGCGGAACTAGCCATGAAAGATATGGTTATCCGGATATGGCCTGCCGAGCCAATTCCAAGCAGCTACTTTGGGCTCGTGAGGCGGCTTGTAAGCGCTTGCCCTCGACTTGACGTCATCAAGCGGTCGGTCTGTATAGAAGGAGCGCGAATGGCCTTCACCTGCGCAAAGGTGCACTGGGGGAAGATGGATGCCGAAAAGCTGGTGACCGGAGGACTGCCAGAGGGGAAGGAGCACCGCAAGCCCGAATTATATTATAAGAGTGTCCTGAAAGGATCCTACCTTGCAGTGGAGCTATGGACCAAGGACATTATATTTCCATGAATGCCAATCATGTTGTCCTTGGTAATGTTTGAACAAGGTCATTTATATGACGCCTGTTATATAAAAGTTTACCCTCATGTGCGGCCGTTTTTATGTTAAACCTGAGAGTTGGCCAGTCGTCGGCTTCTGCCCCCACGTAAGAAGTACGGGGGTGTTCGGGATAAACCTGAGCACTCTTTATCCCAGTTTTGGGTCCTTCGAAGGAGGTGCTCAGCACAACGAACCAGGCAATCGGTATAGGGCTTTATCACTCTCACTTAGCCATAGGAGCTTTAGTATGGTCGGCGCAGCCCCTTGTGTTCTGAAGACCGTACTAGGGCTCTATAAGCGCCTGATCAGAGAAAAAACCGATCCATCACACGCTGCATTGGTATGGCATTATGCGGGAGAAATCCTTAAAGATTTTGTAACCGCTCGAACAGCTGACCAGCTCTTGCCGTATCATGACAGTCAGTTTTCGGCTTTCTGTACTGAGGTGCTCATCCGGAAGAACCGGGACACAATCGCAGTAGTTTTCCCAATGCTACCTTAGCCGATATAGCGGAACGTAAGGTACCAAAACATGGGAGCCAGGCAAACCCAACTATTGACCCAATACATGATTCAGAGCTGATGCATATAATGCTATAGGTTCGGGGTGCCGAACTTCCATGAAGGTGTTTGGACTTTTATTGTCGTGTTACGGGAAAAACGAAGCCCCTGGCACATTTAAGGCATATCTCTGTGTACGGATGCCACTTGACAAAATGATTTCGATAAGAAATAATCATCAGGTAAATGTCATAAAAATCCACAGGTTGTATTTGAATGATACGTCTATGCGTATGGGTACAAGTAATGTGATAAAAAGGAGGTTGTGATAGCAGAACCTGTTGTGACCAGGGGGAAGAGGTTGAGTGCGGATCCGTAATATAGCCGGACGGTCACTGCGGGGAATGTCTAAGGATTCCCTAACACGCTCAAGCTGCCTCCGTGTAGTCCGTCCTGGTCGGTGCAAAGGTGAACCTGCAAAGGAAATATAAGAAATGTTTACGTGCCGGAGGGCGGTTGAACCGCTGAGTTTGGCCTGTCATGACCTTCGCCGGAGTGTTTAGTTGAACTCTGGGCGAGCCAGAGTATCCTTTCGCGAAGTAGTTCGGAGCCCCTTGACAGTGTCCGGGAGCCTGGACGTCGACTCGAGGTTCGGCTGCAAGGTGCTGCTCGTTGTTTCTGCTGCTAAGGCAGTGGTGTATTTGTTGGTGCCGAAGGAAGGTTCGGCCTTGCCATGAACCGTGATGACGCCGCGTGGATCGGGCATCTTGAGCTTACGGTAGGCATAATGTGGCACCGTGTTGAATCAAGCGACCGCGGTTCGCACGAGCATTGCTTGATAGTCACTGCGGAAAGGGGCGATTTAGAAGATTAACTCTTCGATACGGTAATTTTCTGTTGATCCGAAGATTACCTCCAGGGCAATGGAGCCTGTACAGCTAACCTCCATACCTGGTATGATGCCTCTAAGAGTGGCTTTAGTGGGTTTGGTCGCTGAATGATCGATGCCCATCTTGCGCATTGTGTCCTGGTAAAGCAGATTTAAAATGCTACCTCCGTCCATAAGGACTCGAGTGAGGTGGAACCCGTCTACTATTGGGTCGAGGATTAGTGTGGACGGATTGCCCTGATTGGCGTTAACCGGACGATCCGTGCGGTTGAAGGTGATCGGCCTTAGTTTGTATTATGGGACGACTAGTTCCGTTGAGTCGCCATCCCTGAGGGTGCATATCTAGTCCGAGTTGGCAATTTGGGTGGTATTTACCACAATCACCGATTGAATATGGGGGGGACTTTTGCCCTCCTGTATTCAGCGATCTGGGCTCTTCGTCGCTATCGTCACTTTGAGACCCCTCTTCGTCTTTGGCGCCTGCCTTGCCGGCTTGTTTGAAGACCCAGCATTCTCTATTGGTATGGGTGGCTGGCGTTTCTGGGGTGCCATGAATTTGGCATTGGCGATCGAGTATGCGGTCCAGACTGGATGGACCCGGATTTTTATTTTTGGGTGGCCCTTTCCGCTGATCGGACTTTGAGCCCCTGAACCCGGCATTAACTGCCGTATTTTCGGCGTTTTCACCATATTTGCGGCGCTTGTGTTTGTTGCGTCGTGGTTTGCCGTTGCTATCCCTGGCTTCTGATATGCCAGGTTTGCTTGCTGTATTGGTACTATGAGCCAACCAGCTATCTTCTCCCGCACAAAAGCGGGTCATAAGTGTCGTGAGGGCTGCCATGAATTTTGGCCTCTCTTGGCCGAGGTACCGGGCGAGCCATTCGTCACGGATATTATGCTTAAATGCCGCTAAGGCCTCTGCATCCGGACAGTTGACAATTTGGTTCTTCTTGGTTAGGAACCGTGTCCAGAATTTTCTGGCCGATTCCCCTGGCTGCTGAGTTATATGACTTAAATCATCAGCGTTCGGCGGTCCCACATAAGTGCCCTGGAAATTGTCCAGGAATGCCTCTGCCAGGTTCTCCCAACTTCCAATGGAGTTTGCCGGCAAGCTATTGAGCCAATGCCGAGCCGGCCCTTTGAGTTTTAGCGGGAGATATTTGATGGCATGTATGTCATCCCCGCGGGCCATGTGAATGTGGAGGAAGAAGTCTTCTGTTCGTACCGTGGGGTCTGTGGTACCATCATATGAATGTTTACGGGTTTAAACCCTTCTGGGAATTCGTGATCCATTACTTCATCAGTGAAGCATAAGGGGTGTGCGGCGCCTCTGTGCCGGTCTATACCACGATGCGGTTTATACGAGTCTTGTCTGCCATGTTCGGCTCGACCGGATTTGCTTTGAGTGTATCCGGCGTGATGATCATCGTCGCGTGGTGGTGCGTGCCCCCGTGATCCATAGATCGATCTTGCATGTTTTGCCTTGTTTTCCAATATGTCTCGCAGGTCCCGCATGTTTCCGCGGGCCTTGATATTTTTGTTTGATTGGCGGCGGGCTGCGGGCTGGACTTCGGGCTGAAATGCCTCTCTGTCTCGGCCACGAGGTGGCCCGTCAGCCGCATCATACGCTGGTGATGTAGGTTTTAATGCTTCCTTTTCGAGGTGAGGTAGCAACCTGTGCTTTGGATAACTCTTGGTTGGGCGCTCGAGTTCGTATTCCTCGGCTGCCAGGACTTCGGTCCGTCTGTCTGCTAGCAAATCTTGATCAGCTCGAAGCTGTTGTTGCTTTTTCTTCAAGCTATTTGCTATGGTCATAAGCCGGCGCTTGAAGCACTCCTGCTCGACAGGATCCTCAGGCACAATAAGTTCTTCGTCGCCGAGGCTCACCTCGTCTTCGGATAGAGGCATGTAATTATCCTCCTCCGATTCTCCATCTGCTGCCCGCTCTGGAGGGCTAGCTTGTTCACCCTCCCGCTCTAAATCATGCTGGAGGGGATTGTTATCGTCTTCGGCACTATCCGGAGTGTTAGTGTCTCTTGTGCCGGTATCACTACTTTTTCTATGGCGGGACTTAGAGCGGCGCCGCTGACGTCGGCACTTGGGTTGCTTCTTGGAGGGGTCATCCTCCGCTGTCTCGTCGCCATTGCCTTCTTTGGGGGTGTCCACCATGTATATATCATATGATGAGGTGGCGGTCCAGCGCCCTATGGGCGGTGGTTCCTGTTCGTCTCCTGCACCATCGTCCATACCGTCGATGTCTTCAGAGTTGAAGTCAAGCATGTCAGTTAAATCGTCGACAGTGGCTACTAAGTGGGTGGTGGGTGGGGAGCGAATTTCTTCGTCGTCCGCGTCCCATTCTAGCCGAACATAGTTCGGCCAAGGTTCTTCTGACAAGGAGAGAGACCTTAATGAATTTAGCACGTTGCCGAAAGGTGAGTGTTGAAAGGTGAGTGCTGACGTCGGCATGGACGCAGGTGGCTCAGAGTCCATGGCCGGAGACGAATCCAGTGGTTCGGCAACACGGCTCTCGTAAGGGGTGAAGTCAGTATCTGGCTCCATCGCCACCGAGAGTGCGGCCTCCATGGCGGGGTCTATCCCCCCATCCTTGGATGGCGCAATTTTCTCCGGATTGAGGGCCGGAGTAGTTGCAGGTGTGATCTCCCGAACACTGTCCGACGACAGAGTTACATCATGCTCGTCGTGATTGTGCGGCGCACCTGACAAGGGCTCGAATCCGTCGAAGATCAAGTCTCCGCGGATGTCGGCAATGTAGTTTAAGTTTCCAAACCTGACCTGATGACCAGGGGCGTAGCTCTCGATCTGCTCCAGATGGCCAAATGAGTTGGCCCGCAGTGCGAAGCCGCGGAATACAAAGATCTGTCCGAGGAGGAAAACCTCACCCTGGACCGCATCGTTACCGATGATCGAAGGAGCCATCAAGCCTTACGGTGACGGCACAGTGGAACTCTCAATGAAAGCACCAATGTCAGTGTCAAAACCGGCGGATCTCGGGTAGGGGGTCCCGAACTGTGTGTCTAAGGCGGATGGTAATACGAGGCGGGGGACACGATGTTTACCCAGGTTCGGGCCCTCTCGATGGAGGTAATACCCTTCGTCCTGCTTGATTGATCTTGATGATATGAGTATTACAAGAGTTGATCTACCACGAGATCATAGAGGCTAAACCCTAGAAGCTAGCCTATGGTATGATTGTTGTTGTCCTATGGACTAAACCCTCCGGTTTATATAGACACCAGAGGGGGCTAGGGTTACACAGAGTCGGTTACAAGGGAGAAGATCTACATATCCGTATTGTCAAACTTGCCTTCCACGCCAAGGAGAGTCCTATCCAGACACGGGACGAAGTCTTCAATCTTGTATATTCATAGTCCAACAGTCCGGCCAAATGATATAGTCCGGCTATCCGGAGACCCCCTAATCCAGGACTCCCTCAACAACCAAGAGCCTAAGCTTAGGGCATCCCCTCTTTCATCTTCGTCTATCGGTAACTTTAGTTGAGGCTATATTTTTATTCACCATATGATATGTGTTTTGCTTGGAGCGTCTTGTATGATTTGAGTCTTTGCTTTTTAATTTGCCACAATCATCCTTGTTGTACACACCTTTTGAGAGAGACACTCATGAATGGTGATTTATTAGAATACTCTATGTGTGTCACTTATATCTTTTAAGCTAGGCAAATTTTCTCTAGTGCTTCACTTATATCTTTTTAGAGCACGGCGGTGGTTTTATTTTATAGAAATTGATGAACTCTCGCACTTCACTTATATTATTTTGAGAGTCTTTAAAAACAGCATGGTAATTTTCTTTGGTTATAAAATTAGTCCTAATATGATAGGCATCCAAGAGGGATATAATAAAAACTTTCATATAAAAGTGCATTGAATACTATGAGAAGTTTGATTCCTTATGATTGTTTTGAGATATAAAGATGGTGATATTAGAGTCCTGCTAGTGAGTAGTTGTGAATTTGAGAAATACTTGTGTCAAAGTTTGTGAGTCACGTAGCATGCACGTATGGTGAACCGTTATGTGATGAAGTCGGAGCATGATTTATTTATTGATTGTCTTCCTTATGAGTGGCGGTTGGGGATGAGCGATGGTCTTTTCCAACCAATCTATCCCCCTAGGAGCTTGCGTGTAGTACTTTGTTTGGATGACTAATAGATTTTTGCAATAAGTATGTGAGTTCTTTATGACTAATGTTGAGTCCATGGATTATGCGCACTCTCACCTTTTCGCCATTGCTAGCCTCTCTTATACCGTGCAACTTTTGCCGGTACCATAAACCCACCATATACCTTCCTCAAAACAGCCACCATACCTACCTACTATGGCATTTCCATAGCAATTCCGAGATATATTGCCATGCAACTTTCCACCGTTCCGTTTATATGACACGCTCCAATATTGTCATATTGCTATGCATGATCATGTAGTTGACATCGTATTTGTGGCAAAGCAACCATTCATAATTTTTTCATACATGTCACTCTTGATTCATTGCACATCCCGGTACATCGCCGGAGGCATTCATATAGAGTCATATTTTGTTCTAAGTATCAAGTTGTAATTCTTGAGTTGTAAGTAAATAAAAGTGTGATGATCTTCATTATTAGATCATTGTCCATGTGAGGAAAGGATGATGGAGACTATGATTCCCCCCACAAGTCAGGATGAGACTCCGGATGAGAAAAATAGAGACAAAAAATGAGAGAAGGCTCAAATAAAAATAAAAAATGAGAGAAAAGAGAGAAGGGGCAATGCTACTATCCTTTTACCACACTTGTGCTTCAAAGTAGCACCATGATGTTCATGATAGAGAGTCTCCTATGTTGTCACTTTCATATACTAGTGGGAATTTTCATTATAGAACTTGGCTTGTATATTCCAATGATGGGCTTCCTCAAATTGCCCTAAGTCTTCGTGAGCAGGCGAGTTGGATGCACACCCACTTAGTTTTCGTTCTGAGCTTTCATAAACTTATATCTCTAGTGCGCATGGCAATCCCTACTCACTCACATTGATATCTATTGATGGGCATCTCCATAGCCCGTTGATACGCCTAGTTGATGTGAGACTATATCCCTCTTTTTTTGTCTTCTCCACAACCACCTTCTATTCCACCTATAGTGCTATGTCCATGGCTCACGCTGATGTATTGCGTGGAAGTTGAAAAAGTTTGAGAATGTCAAAAGTATGAACAATTGCTTGGCTTGTCATCGGGGTTGTGCATAATTTGAATATTTTGTGTGATGAAGATGGAGCATAGCCAGACTATATGATTTTGTAGGGATAAGCTTTCTTTGGCCATGTTATTTTGAGAAGACATAATTATTTTGTTAGTATGCATGAAGTATTATAGTTTTTATGTCAATATTAAACTTTTGTTTTGATTCATACGGATCTGAACATTCATGCCACAGTAAAGAGAATTACATGGATAAATATGTTAGGTAGCATTCCACATCAAAAATTCTATTTTTATCATTTACCTACCCGAGGACGAGCAGGAATTAAGCTTGGGGATGCCTGATACCTCTCCAACGTATCTATAATCTTTTTATTGTTCCATGCTATTATATTATCTGTTTTGGATGTTTCATATGCATTAATATGTTGTTTTATATTATTTTGGGGACTAACCTAGAGCCTAGTTCCAGTTCCAGTTCCTGTTTTTTCCCCTTGTTTTAGAATTTTGTAGAAAAGGAATACCAAACGGAGTCCAAACGGAATGAAACTTTCGTGATAATTTTTCTTGGACCAGAAGACATCCAGAGGGCTTGGAGTGCATGTCAGGAAAGCCACGAGGCGACCACAAGGTCGGGAGGCGCGCGCCCCACCCTTGTGGTCCCCTCGTGACTCCACCGACCTATTTCTTCCGCCTATATATTCTCAAATACCCCAAAACCTTCCAGGGGAGCCACGAAACCACTTTTCCACCGCCGCAACCTTTTGTACCCATGAGATCCCATCTAGGGGCCTTTTCCGACGTCCTGCCGGAGCGGGATTCGATCACGGAGGGTTTCTACATCAACACCATTGCCTCTCCGATGAAGCGTGAGTAGTTTACCATAGACCTACGGGTCCATAGCTAGTGGCTAGATGGCTCCTTCCCTCTCTTTAATTCTCAATACCATGTTCTCCTCGATGTTCTTGGAGATCTATTCGATGTAATACTTTTTTGCAGTGTGTTTGCCAAGAACCGATGAATTGTGGATTTATGATCAGCTTATCTATGAATAGTATTTGAATCTCCTCTGAATTCTTATATGCATGATTTGATATCTTTGGAAGTCTCTTCGAACTATCGGTTTGGTTTGGCCAACTAGATTGGTTTTTCTTGCAATGGGAGAAGTGCTTAGATTTGGGTTCAATCTTGCGGTGCTCAATCCTAGTGATAGAAGGGGAACCGACACGTATTGTATTGTTGCCATCGAGGATAACAAGATGGGGTTTTCATCATATTGCTTGAGTTTATCCCGCTACATCATGTCAACTTTCTTAATGTGTTACTCTATTCTTCATGAACTTAATACTCTAGATGGAGGTAGGAGTCGGTCGATGTGTGGAGTAATAGTAGTAGATGCAGGCATGCGTCGGTCTACTTGTTACGGACGTGATGCCTATATTCATGATTATTGTCTTAGATATCGTCATAAATTTGCGCTTTTCTATCAATTGCTCGACAGTGATTTGTTCACCCACCATAATATTTGCTATCTTGAGAGAAGCCTCTAGTGAAACCTATGGCCCCGGGGTCTATTTTCCATCATATAAGTTTTCGATCTATAATTTTAGTTTCCTATTTACTTTCTTTGCAATCTTTTACTTTCCGTTCCATAAACCAAAAATACCAAAAATATTACTTTACCGATTATCCATCTATATCAGATCTCACTTTGCAAATAACCGTGACGGGATTGACCACCCTTTTGTCACGTTGGGTGCAAGTTGGTGTTTGTTTGTGCAGGTATTCGGTGGCTTGTGCGTTGTCTCCTAGTGGACTGATACCTTGGTTCTCAAAAGCTGAGGGAAATACTTACTCTACTTTGCTGCGTCACCCTTTCCTCTTCAAGGGAAAAACCAACGCAAGCTCAATAGGTAGAAGCATGTTTCTATTTTTTTCCTTGTTTTTGAGTTTTAATGAAAAGGAATATCGAACGGAGTCCAAACGAAATAAAACTTTGTGATGTTTTTTCTTGGACCAGAAGACACATGTAGGACTTGGAGATGAAGTCAGAGGAGTCCCAAGGAGGCCACAAGCCCTCAGGGCGCGCCCTAGGGGGCGCCCCTGGCTTGTGGGCCCCTCAGAGCTCCTCTAACCCTAATTCTTGGCCTATAAATTCCCAAATATTCCCAAACCAACATAAGCGTCCACCAAAATACTTTTTCACTGCCGCAAGCCTCTGTTTCCGCGAGATCCCATCTTAGGGCCTTTTCCGGCGTCCTGCCGAAGGGGGATTCGATCACGGAGGGCATCTACATCAACTCTATTGCCCTACCAGTGAAGCGTTAGTAGTTTACCACGGATCTACGAGTCCATATCTAGTAGCTAGATGGCTTCTTTTCTCTCTTTGATCCTCAATACAGTGTTCTCCTTGATGTTCTTGGAGATCTATCCGATGTAATCTTCTTTTGCGGTCTGTTTGTCGAGATCAATGAATTGTGGATTTATGATCAGATTATCTATTAATATTTTTTGAATCTTCTCTGAATTCTTATATGCATGATTTGATATCTTTGTATTTCTCTTCAAATTATTAGTTTGGTTTGGCCAACTAGATTGGTTTTTCTTGCAATGGGAGAGGTGCTGAGTTTTGCGTTCAATCTTGTGGTGTCCTCACCAGTGACAAATTAGGGCTAGCGAGGCACATATTTGTATTGTTGCCATCAAGGGTAAAAAGATGGGGTTTTCATCATATTGCTTGAGTTTATCCTTCTACATCATGTCATCTTACTTAGGTGTTACTCCGTTCATATGAACTTAATACTCTAGATGCATGCTGGATAGCGGTTGATGTGTGGAGTAATAGTAGTAGATGCAGGCAGAAGTCGGTCTACTTGACACGGACGTGATGCCTATATTCATAATAACTGCCTTGGATATTGTCATAACTTTGTGCTTTTCTATCAATTGCTCGATAGTAATTTGTTCACCCACCGTATTATTTTCCTTCAAGAGAGAAGCCTCTAGTGAAACCTATGGCCCCGGGTCTATTTTCCATCATATATTTTCATATCTATAAACCAAAAATACCTTGCTGTAATTTATTTACTTTTATTTTGTTTTACGTTTTAGTAATCTTTTGTATCTATCTCTATCAGACCTCACGTTTGCAAGTGACCGTGAAGGGATTGACAACCCCTTTATCGCGTTGGGTGCAAGTGCTTGATTGTTTGTGCAGGTGCATAGATTGGAGGCTTGCGTATATCCTACTGGATTGATACCTTGGTTCTTAACTGAGAGAAATACTTATCTCTACTTTTCTGCATCACCCTTTCCTCTTCAAGGGAAAAACCAACGCAAGCTCAAGAAGTAGCAGGAAGAATTTCTGGCGCCGTTGCCGGGGAGATCTACATCAAGCCTACCAAATACCCACCATAAACTCTCATCTCTTGCATTACATTATTTGCCATTTTCCTCTCGTTTTCCTCTCCCCACTTCTAAAACGATTTCAGATAAACACAAAAAGATTTGCCTTTTTATTCGCCCTTCTTCCGTTCGCCTTTTCATTTGCTTTTTAGTTGCTCGTTTGCTAGATCAGTTTGTTGCCATCATGTCTGATTCTGGGGAGGCTATCATTGAAAATTTTGAGGATCTTGCTAGTATAAATCTTGAGGAAAAACTTGAGTCTTGTTCTTTAGACCACGAAACTACTCCTAATTACAAAGCAAAAACTTTTCATGTGGAAGGCGGTAATATTATTGGGAAAAGTGTTATTCAAGAATTCTTTGATTGTACGGGAACTATGCCTATTAGTAAGAGATATATCCTTCTCGATACAAATTGTTATGTGGATGCCATTGTCATGCTTATTGAAAAACTAGAAAGAATATTTGTGCACATCCATCCCGCTTTACAAAAGGTGTTATATGAACTTCGCAATATTAATCATCCTCAAGCTAAAAAGATTGCCACTATTATCCTTATGCGGCTATTTGATTCTATAATACAAGAGGCTAGGGAAATTTTTGCTTTCTATAATAAAAATATTGAACACCCTCCGATTGAAGAAATTCTCCATGATAAAGAAACTTTGCGTACTTTGGAATCTAGAGATTATTAATCTTATAGTAAAAATCTTAGAAGGAGAGTTCCCTACTCGAAAATTACTCAAATCTTGTACCTTGAGAATTATGATAAATTTGATTGGATAACAAGGGGAATTTATGTAGGATTTAATGATGATTGGTTGGAAAAGATGACTAGGGGACCCGTTAAAAATGAGATACGTATTTTATATGATGATATATATGGTGATGATCCAGATTATGGGTTTATGAATGTCAAAATCACTAATCAAAGTCCTTTTCATGAACTAAGTTCACCTACTAGAAGGGAAATAAAGGAAAGGATAGATTTGCTAAGAAAAGTTTTGGAAGATTTGATTAAGAAAGAATTACATACCAAAGATGACAATGCGGTGGCCGAAGCCACCTATGTTTGAGTCAATTGGTATGGCACCGCGAAGATTTTAACCTTGGGCCCATGACCAAAACTCATCTTTGAAGCACAAGTACCATCAAAATGGCTAATGTGAAAGACTTGATCGATTTTATGCATAATTGGGGAAGGGAAAGTTCATTGAGAGAACAACACTCCCCCCGATGTCCATGCCTACATCTAGAACAAGATATAATGATGAGTGCGGTGGGGTGTGCCTAGATTCACGCCACATTGCTCGAATCAATGATATTTAGCTCATGCCTTAACTCGTGAAATCTTGCTTCATCGAGAGGCTTGGTGAAAATATCCGCTAGTTGCTCTTGAGTGTTGATGTAGATGATCTCAATATCTACATGCTTGATGTGATCTTGAATGAAATGATGACGAATCTCAATGTGCTTTGTCTTGCTATGTTGCACCGGATTGTGAGAAATCTTGATAGCACTTTCATTGTCACATAGAAGAGGCACTTTGTCACAAGTGACACGGTAATCCTTTAAAGTTTGCCTCATCTATAGCAATTGCGCACAACAACTCGCCCCCGCTACATACTCAGCCTCGGTGGAAGAAAGAGATACACAATTTTGCTTCTTCGAAGACCAACTTACCAAGGAGCGACCAAGGAATTGGCACCCTCCGAAAGTTGACTTCCTCTCCACACAATCTCCTGCCCAATCCGATTCCGAATAACCCATGAGATCAAAGCTTGCTCCTTTGGGGTACCATAAGCCAAAGTTTGGGGTATGATACAAATACTGTAAGATTCGCTTGACCGCCGCATAGTGGTTTCCTTTGGTGTGGCTTCAAACCGTGCACAAATTCCCACACTCAACATGATATCCAGTCTAGATGCACAAAGGTAAAGCAAGGATCCAATCATGGAGCGATATACCTTTTGATCCATCGCTTTACCATTAGGATCACTGTCAAGCTTGCATTTGGTGGGCATGGGAAACTTGATGGGCTTGACATCATCTAGCTTGAATCTCTTGAGCATGTCATGGGTATACTTGGCTTGGTTGATGAAAGTTCCTTCTCTTCGTTGCTTGACTTTGAACCCAAGAAAGAACTTCAACTCTCCCATCATAGACATCTCAAACTCCTCGGTCATTAGTGTGGAGAACTCATCATTGAAAGATTTGTTAGGAAAACCAAATATAATATCCTCAAAATATAGTTGGCATATCAACAAGTCCCCTTTGACCCTCTTAGTAAAAAGAGTGGGATCAATTTTCCCAATTTCAAACCCACGGTCTTGTAACAACTTGGTAAGGTGCTCATACCATGCACGTGGGGCTTTTTTAAGTCCATAGAGCGCCTTCTTGAGTTTGATTACATGATTGGGAGCTTGGGGTCCTCGAATACCAAAGGTTGCGTGACATATACCAACTCATTCAAAGGACCATTAATAAATGCACTTTTCACATCCATTTGTTGCAACTTAAAATCATGATGAGATGCATAAGCAAGCAACATGTGAATAGATTCAATACGAGCAGCGGGGGCAAAGGTTTCACTGTAGTCGATGCCCTCGACTTGGGAGTAGCCTTGTGCCACCAATCTTGCCTTGTTTCGAACAACCACACCGTTCGCATCTTGCTTGTTCTTGAAGATCAATTTGGTTCCAATGACATTGTGTTCCTCCATTGGCCTTGGCACTAATTCCCAAACTTGGTTGCACTCAAAGTTGTTGATTTCATCATGCACGGCTTCAAGCCAATCCTCATCATCGAGTGCCTCATGTACATTTTGGGGTTCAACACACAAAACAAACGCGTGATGCTCACAAAAGTATGACAATTGTTTACGAGTAGTTACCCTTTTATCAAGCTTCCAAGGACATTCTCCATGACATGTTGTTGACGCTCGAGCTTGGAAGCCACCTTGGCGCCACGACGCTCCAAAAGTTCCTCAATAGACATTTGAGGATCATCATCTTGTTCATCTTGAGCATCGTCTTGAGCTTGCCCTTGATCTTGAGAAGCCTCTTGATCTTGAGCTTTCTCGGTATCATGAACTTGATCTTGGGCATCGCTTGGTGCAACACCATCATCATGTGGTTGATCTTGCCATTGAACTTGTTCACTTGGTTGAGGGTCTTCACTTTGTTCTTCGGAAGCGTGTGGGTCTAGTGTTGGTGATGGCTCCACTTGAGTAGAGCATTGTCCTTCTCCTTAGGACACAAGGGGTTCCTCAATGGGGAGTATTTGACCAATTCCCATTCTTCTTATGGCTTGAGGAGGAATTTAGTCACCTACATCACAAAGATCACTTTGCTCCACTTGGGAGCCACTATTTTCATCAAACTCCATGTTACACGTCTCCTCAATGAGTCCGGTGGACTTGTTAAGGACATGGTAAGCATGAGAGTTTGTAGCATAACCAACAAATATGCCATCTTGAGCTCTAGGTTCAAATTTAGACAAATGAACACCTTTCTTGAGAATGAAACACTTACAACCAAACACCCGAAAGTACTTGAGGTTGGGTGATGCGGCTTGAACTACGTCAGTATTTCCTCAAAGAGGAAGGGATGATGCGGCACAGCTACGGTAGGTATTTCCCTCAGTGATGAGACCAAGGTTATCGAACCAGTAGGAGAACCACGCAACAGCACATAACATCTCCTGCACACAAATAACAAATACTTGCAACCCAACGTAAAAGAGGGGTTGTCAATCCCTCACGGGTAAAAAGATAGGTAAAATTGTAGTAGATTGGATAAATAGATCTCGCGGAACACAAGATAAAATAAAAAATCAGCAAGGTATTTTTGGGTTTTTAGATTAATAGATCTGAAAATAAAAGCAAATAAAAATAGTTCGCGAAGGCAAATATAATAAAGAAGAGACCCGGGGGCCGTAGGTTTCACTAGTGGCTTCTCTCGAGAAAAATAGCAACGGTGGGTAAACAAATTACTGTTGGGCAATTGATAGAACTTCAAATAATCATGATGATATCCATGCAATGATCATTATATAGGCATCACGTCCAAGATTAGTAGACCGACTCCTGCCCGCATCTACTACTATTACTCTACACATCGACCGCTATCCAGCATGCATCTAGTGTATTAAGTTCATGGAGAAACGGAGTAATGCAATAAGAACAATGACATGATGTAGACAAGATCTATTTATGTAGAAATAGACCCCATCTTGTTATCCTTAATAGCAACGATACATACGTGTTGGTTCCCCTTCTGTCACTAGGATCAAGCACCGTAAGATCGAACCCATTACAAAGCACCTCTTCCCATGGCAAGAAAAATCGATCTAGTTGGCCTAACTAAACCAAAGATTCGAAGAAGAAATACGAGGCTATAAGTAATCATGCATATAAGAGGTCAAAAGAATCAAATAACTTTCATGGATAAAAACAAAGATCTGATCATAAACTCAAAGTTCATCGGATCCCAACAAACACACCGCAAAAAAGAGTTACATCAAATAGATCTCCAAGAGACCATTGTATTGAGAATCAAGAGAGAGAGAGAGAGAGGAAGCCATCTAGCTACTAACTACAGACCTGAAGGTCTACAAAAGGCTACTCACGCATCATCGGAGAGGCACTAATGAGGATGATGAACCCCTCCGTGATGGTGTCTAGATTGGATCTGGTGTTACTGGAACTTGCGGCGGCTGGAATTGATTTTCATTGAATCCCCTAGGGTTTCTTGAATATTGGGGTATTTATAGAGCAAAGAGGTGGTGCGGGAGGCCACCAAGGTGGGCACAACCCACCAGGGCGTGCCTGGGGGCCCAGGCACGCCCTGGTGAGTTGTGCCCCCCTCGGGGCACCCCCCCAGGTGCTTCTTCTGCCTATTGGGTGTTTTCTGGTCCATAAAAAATCCAAAAAAAATCGCTGCATTTGGACTCCGTTTGATATTGATTTTCTGCGATGTAAAAAAAGCAAAAACAGCAACTGGCACTGGGCACTATGTCAATAGGTTAGTCCCAAAAAATGACATAAAATGATTGTAAAACATCCAAGAATGACAATATAATAGCATGGAACAATCAAAATTATAGATACGTTGGAGACATATCATTGGGCTTGTTACCAGTAAGTATCTTATATGGAGTCTTGTTCAAGCCTTTGTGGAGGTAGAGCCGATTGGATGCATGGCATGCCGTGTTGATGGCTTCGGCCCAAAAGTTGTACGGAGATTTGAATTCTGCCATCATGGTCCTTGCCGCTTCCATCAATGTCCGGTTCTTCCTTTCTGCCACACCATTTTGTTGAGGGGTATAGGGTGCGGCATATTGGTGCTTGATCCCCTCGTCACTAAGAAACTCATCCAAGGTGTAGTTCTTGAACTCGGTGTGTCTAGTCATTGATATCTTTGCTTCATGTTGATGTTGAGCTTCATTAGCAAAGTTGATGATGTTGGGTCTCACACTTCCTCTTGAAGAAGTATACCCATGTATATCTTGAGTAGTCATCCACAATCACCAAGCAATACTTTCTCCCACCAAGACTATCAAAGGATGGAGGACCAAAGAGATCCATGTAAAGGAGCTTCAAGGGCCTCTTCGAGTAGATGATAGGCATAGGTCAGTGAGCCGTCTCATGTAAATTTCCTTCAATACAAGCACTACAAGCACGATCTTAAGCAAAACTCACATTTGTTAGTCCACGGACATGATCCCCTTTGAGGAGACTTTGCAAAGATCTCATATTGACATGGGCTAGTCGCGATGCCAAAGCCAAACCACATCAACTTTATCCATTAGGCAAGTTCCGGTCTTAGTGGGTTGCTCCGAAAAGTTCACCACATAGAGACCGTTCTCGACATGCCCAACAAAAGCTACTTTAAGAGTCTTGCTCCACAAAAGGGCCACGATATCAAGATCAAAGAATGTTGCAAAGCCCATAAGTGCAAGTTGACGAACGGAAAGCAAATTGTATGCAAGGGACTCAACAAGCATGACCTTCTCGATAGATAAATCTTGAGAGATGACCACCTTGCCAAGTCCCAATACCTTAGATGTTGAAGCATCACCGAATTGGACATGGGCGGGCATAGATGGAATTGGATGCACATCCACCACCAAGTCCTTGCTCCCGGTCATATGATTTGTTGCTCCACTATCGAGCAACCATGACACCCCACCGGAAGAAAACTCCTACAAGAGATCAATGCTTGGATTTAGGTACCCATTTTCAAATGGGTCCTTTTATGTTAGTAACAAGGGTCTTAGGAACCCAAATATACCATTCAATGTACTCATAAGAAGAACCAACAAATTTCGCATAAACATGTCCATCACTAGCATGACACAAAACATAAGAGGGGTTAAAATCGTAGGCTTTGTTGGTAGGGGCGGTTTTGCCCTTCTTGGCATTACCACACAATTCCTTGTTCTTCTTCTTCTCATGCATACCCTCACCCGCCTTGATAAAGGTCTCCTTGAGCGGGAGAGGTTGCTTGGTCTTTTTCTTCTTTGACTTGGGTACAAACCCAAGTCCTTCCTTTCCCACAACCTCCTTTTGATTACTCAAAATGTCATTGAGGTTCTTCTTGCCTTGTATGCATGTCATAAGGCCCTTATCAAGTTTCTCTTTCAACTTGGCATTTTCCTCTACAAGATGCACATGATCACAACAAGGGTTAGTAGCATGGTCGTTATCAATTAGGATGAAAGGAGGAAACATGGAAATCTCCTTGGTTAGCTTCACTTGGAGTTGATGATGAGACTCCTTGAGAGAAGCATGAACACCCTTCAAGACCTTGTGAGCCTTGTCAAGTGTATCAAACTCTTCCTTGAGTCTATCATGGCCCCAAGTGCAACTTTCTTGGGTTTAAGCACACAAGTAAGAACAATAGCATAATCAAGTTTTTTTTTGAAATTTAGCATGATCAACGTTGTGTGACTCCTCAAGAGTCAAACGAAGACCTCACTCTTCCTCTAGAGCAACGGAAAGATCTGCAATCTCATCGGCATAGTCATGACTATGCCCCTCCAACTTGGAGATAGTATCCTCATGGGACTCAATGATATCATTGACCTCACCAAGTTGTTCCAAGAGAGCAACAAATCGCTTCTTGGATTCACCCTTGAGCTTACTCACAAACTTGGTAAACTCATTCTCATCAACATTCACACCTCACTATCATCAACACAAACTAACAATGAAGGAGTATTAGTGATGGTGGTTTTGATGCCTGAGGTTACCTTGTTGATACCTTTGGCTATGAGACACTTAGCAATGGTGTTCTCGTTGGGGGCGCCAAAGAGAGACACCTTGGAGGGAGAAGATGTGGCAATAGACACGGTTGTCGTTGCCATTCCTTCACCACTTGTATCTTCATCATCATCATCGGAGGCATACTCTTCATGTGCCACCAAGCCCTTTGGAGGTATCTTCTTGGTGAAGTTGTTCTTATTGTTGGGAAAGACTTGGCTTTGTCTTTGCGAATGAGTTTGCCACCATTGTCTTCCCTCTTCTCATAAGGGCACTCCACCACAAAGTGACTCACATTGCCAAAATTGTAGCAAGTCCACACCTGTTGCTTGTTCTTTGAGCCACTTGAGTTATTCTTGGTGAAGTTAGGCCTTGTTGCCCCAAAATTGCCTTGACACAAGAGCCATGTGCTCATGGTAAGCACATTTGGTGTCCCCGGGGCAACACTCCTCTTCTTCCTCCGGAATGGCCTTGGCCTTCAAGGAAAGAGTGGGTGAGCTTTTCTTTGACCAGACATGAGCGAGAGCATTGTTGGCGGTCTTTTTCATGATGTTCATGGCAATAAACTCATCCAACACTACACTTGAGGTTAAGGTTAAGGTGTGAAAATCCGTCCTTTGACGAATCACGGAGGACATGGCCTTGTTGAATGGCATGATGGCCTTGAGAAACTTGTGCTTGATCCAATTGTCATATGCATCCTTGCTCCCATGGTCTTGGAGAGCAACCACAAGAGTTGTCACCCTCCCTAGAGATAACGCAGATCCTCATCTTCTAGCATCACGAATTCATCAGCCTCATCAATGACCACTTCAAAGTTGGACCATTGGATGCTTGAGCTCCCTTGTACAAAGATATGATGTGTTCCCAACAATCCTTAGCATAAGTGAAGGGATGCAAGTGAGATAGATCTTCGGGAGGAACCGCATCTTGAAGGATGAACAAGGCGGAGTGATTGTATTGATTGTCCACTTCTTCTCTTGGGGTGAGATTGTTTGGATCATGCGGGTAGAAGCCTTGCTCAATGATTCTCCAAAGGATTGTTGAGTTTTGATTCAAATGAGACTTGATGCAAAAACCCCAATTAGCAAAATCACCCATAACAAGCTTAGAAGGAGAACCAAGATGGTTAATACGCGGTGTAGGGACCGGTCCTTGATACGTCCATTTTGCATCATGTTTTCCTACTCTTATTATGATGTTTTTTATGCATAATAATGTTTTATGGAATCATTCTAATGCATTTTCTCTCATAATATGCATGGTTCACACAAAGAGGGAGAATACCGGCAACTGGAATTCTGGACCTGAAAAAGCCACGTCAGGCCACCAATTCTGCACATCTCCAAATGAGCTGAAACTTCACGGGGATTTTTATGGAATATATAAGAATTATTGGAGCAAATAACGACCAGAGGGGGCCCACCAGGTGGGCACAACCCACCTGGGCACGCCATGGTGGGTTGTTCCCTCCTCGTCCCACCTCCGGTGCCCCTCTTCTTGTATATAAGTCATTTTGACCTAGAAAATAAAATAAAGATAGGACTTTCGGGACAAAGTGTCGCCGTCTCGAGGAGGAACTTGGGCAGGAGCACTTTTTCCCTCCGGCGGAACGATTCCATCGGGGGAACTTCCCTCCCGGAGGGGCAAATCATCGTCATCGTCATCACCAACAACTCTCCCATCTTGGGGAGGGAAATCTCCATCAACATCTTCAACGGCACCATCTCCTCTCAAACCCTAGTTTATCTCTTGTGTTCAATCTTTGTACTGGAACCTTAGATTGGTGCTTGTGAGTGACTAGTAGTGTTGATTACATCTTGTAGTTGATTACTATATGGTTTATTTGGTGGAAGATTATATGTTCAGGTCCATTATGCTATTTAATACCCATATGATCTTGAGCATGATTATCATTTATGAGTAATTAATTTTGTTCTTGAGGTCATGGGAGTAATATTGTTGCAAGAAATCATGTGAACTTGATATGTGTTCGACATTTTGATGGTATGTATGTTGTGATTCCCTTAGTGGTGTCATGTGAACGTCGACTACATGGCACTTCACCTTATTAGGGCCTAAGGGAATGTACTGTGGAGTACTTATCTCTACTCCTAATGTCTCAGTTGGTAGTCTCCGTCAGTTAATTTTTGTCCCACATCCCCTGGTTTATGTTCGTCCTCCCTCCCACCTTGCAGGTAGACACGTCAACCAAAAAAACCCCAGCGATCCCTCCATGTCCGTCGATCCAAGGACAGACCTCCCATCGCACCAGAGAAAAAGGGCCAAAAAAAACCTACGAAAAAACCAGCAATCGCTCGCACGTACGAGCGAGGCCTCCTGCCCTCGAGCGAGAACCACTCGCATGCACGACTCGTTCGGTGCAGCCGCCGCTCCATCCCTTCACCGCTGCTCTCCACTTCACGAGACGCAGCCAATCCCGTTGAGGATCCGCCGCCCTTGCACGTCAGGTCTGGCGACGGTCCCTTTCAGGAGGACGCCCTTCAGGAGGATGTCAATCCCCCAGATCCGGCGTTGTTCCCGTTATGGGCCTACCGCCGATCGCGTCCAGGTTCCCTCGACGAGATCATTGCGGATATAGGTAAATAATGAAGTTTATGCACACATTTTATACACAACGCATGTTCATACAGCCAACGCATGTTCCTATCTTGTAGAAGAAGTCAGGTTAAGCACGCGAGTGCAAGCTTGGTACCCATTGCACAAACTCACATGACAAATGTCTAACCATGCCTTCGGAAAAAGTCAGGAAAAAAATGACACCTTCATGTGATCAGAGAGGAAACATCTGAACTACTGATATGTAGTGTTTAGTGGCAATGAAAATGACACCTTCATGTGATCTTGGGCTTGCCTCCCTGTGGTCACAGCAAAAAAATATCAAACTTATTACGTATCCAGTCATGGTCCATAAAGGCACCACAACTGATCAAATTTTAAGTTAACAGGCAGGTTCACAGGTCACTGGGATTTCTTTATTTTTTGTGAATTGGCATGTCAAGCAGGAGTGACATGACATACTAATAAACATGTTAAGTGACGCATCACGGATGTAGGTTAAGAAAATAGGAAATGTTACTAACCAAGTGTAGGATTATCCCGCAATGGAACATATGCTGAAGCATGAGTTCCGGAGTTAAAAGCAGATGTTTCATCAAGCGGCACTACAAATTAGGCATGATTATCAGTCCAAATGCATACTTATGTAAGAAAAAATGTAGAGTTAGCAAACATGTAACATTTACTAACCATCATTCGAGTCTGCCTGCACTGGAGGAAATGTTGCAGTATAATTCCTTGAGTTACAAGCAGATAACTGATTATGCATTTACTTCCCTTCTGTCTCCCTCCTTTGATTCTAACTTGGTTCTTTGATGCGGTCTTGGTTTAGATTATGCAAGATTATGTGATGTTGTGTGCCCGCATTTATAGAAGTGGATCACAGATGCGATGGAGCAGAGAGAGGGGCCTTGAGAGGTGAGCTGCTACTCCTGTGCTAACACATCTAGGGGAAATAGCCAGGGAGAGAGAAGACTATGGGGGACAAAAGAAAGGAGATGAGTTAGCCAAGATTCAGGCCAAAATTCGTCATGTTTGAGCTGAAGCTTTTGCCTCAAAAGGTAACTTTATATTAGTCCCTAGAATATGGTTTGATGGATGATTTAGAACAATTGATGCCTGGTTGATGCAATTGCTAATTATGTACTGGAGGGAAGAGGGATGTTGCAGGTGTGTGGTACCATCAGAGAGGCAGGTGGGGCGCCGGTTTCGTCGGGGAGGAGAGGCTGCGCACTACTCCTATTGTGCCGCCGCCATGCACTACTGGAACGTGCCGCTTCCACTGCCACCGCATTGCACTGCTGGATCCTTCTCTGATTCAACACCGCCGTTGGGGTCGTACTTCTCTTCCTTGTCGCTGGTTGCAGCTTCCCTTCCTTGCCAATCCAGCTTCTCTTCCCCACCAGATCACAATTACACATGGTAACTTACTACCTCGAGTCCTCGACCCTCTCTTTCACGATTTTGTGTTGTTCTTGTTGATTGTGCGTTCTCAGTAGCTTCAGCAAGTAGTACTACAACAGGTTGATGACCCACAAGTATAGGGGATCTATCGTAGTCCTTTCGATAAGTAAGAGTGTCGAACCCAACGAGGAGCAGAAGGAAATGATAAGCAGTTTTCAGTAAGGATTCTCTGCAAGCACTAAAATTATCGGTAACAGATAGTTTTGTGATAAGGTAATTTGTAACGGGTAACAGGTAATAAAAGTAAATAAGGTGCAGTAAGATGGCCCAATCCTTTTTGTAGCAAAGGACAAGCCTGGACAAACTCTTATATAAAGGAAAACGCTCCCGAGGACACATAGGAATTATCGTCAAGCTAGTTTTCATCAAGCTCATATGATTCGCGTACGGTACTTTGATAATTTGATATGTGGGTGGACCGGTGCTTGGGTACTGCCCTTACTTGGACAAGCATCTCACTTATGATTAACCCCTCTCGCAAGCATCCGCAACTACAAAAGAAGTATTAAGGTAAACCTAACCATAGCATGAAACATATGGATTCAAATCAGCCCCTTACGAAGCAATGCATAAACTAGGGTTCAAGCTTCTGTCACTCTAGCAACCCATCATCTACTTATTACTTACCAATGCCTTCCCCTAGGCCCAAACAATGGTGAAGTGTCATGTAGTTGACGTTCACATGACACCACTAGAGGAAAGACAACATACATCTCATCAAAATATCAAACGAATACCAAATTCACATGACTACTTATAGCAAGACTTCTCTCATGTCCTCAGGAACAAACATAACTACTCACAAATCATATTCATGTTCATAATCAGAGGGGTATTAATATGCATAAAGGATCTGAACATATGATCTTCCACCAAATAAACCAACTAGCATCAACTACAAGGAGTAATCAACACTACTAGCAACCCACAGGTACCAATCCGAGGTTTTGGGACAAAGATTGGATACAAGAGATGAACTAGGTTTTGAGATGAGATGGTGATGGTGAAGATGTTGATGGAGATTGGCCCCCCTCTGGTACTTTCTTCGCCCAATATTTTTATATACTCCAAAACTGACTTTCGTGGAGTTTCAGGACTTTTGGAGTTGTGTAGAATAGGTCTCCAATGTTTCCTCCTTTTCCAGCCCAGAATTCCAGCTGCCGGCATTCTCCCTCTTCGTGTAAACCTTGTAAAATAAGAGATAATAGGCATAAGTATTGTGACATACTATGTAATAACAGCCCATAATGCAATAAGTATCGATATAAAAGCATGATGCAAAATGGACGTATCAACTCCCCCAAGCTTAGACATCGCTTGTCCTCAAGCGGAAGCCGATATTGAAAAATATGTCCACATGTTTAGAGACAGAGGTGTCGATAAAATAAAATACGGACATGAGGGCATCATGATCATTCTTATAACAGCAACATATATATATTGTGTAACATCCCAAAATTTCAATTTGGAATGTTATACATTAGATCATCATTGCATATCATATTTTATTGCATTTTGGCTTGATCCTAGAAATTCTACGCAACTCAAGGACCTACGAAGAGAGTTGGGGATTTCGTTATTTTCTTATTTGAGTTTTTCTCGAATTTTGAAAAGAGGATCGTTTGATTTTATTATTTTTCTCTTCGAATATTTCTTTTATAAAAATAAAAGAGAGAGGATAAAATGACTTCCTCAAAATAAAGAAATATTGGAGATTTAATATTAAAATCAAATAAGATTTTTTATTCGGAGTTTTATTGCTATTTTATTTGAATTAGGAAAAATACGCATTTTTCAAAATTGCATTTTAGGCCCAAATAAATGGTCACCTTGTCCGTCATATTTTTCGAGGACGGAGAAAATTTATTTCAGGATTTTTGGAGTCCGTTTAGTATTTCTTTTGTTTATTTTTCTTCGCGAAATAATTTTAAAAAAAAAGGTCAACCGACTCCGGGCCGTACCCGAGCGGGACTCCGCCCGGGGGGCTTTATAAGCCGCGCCACCCGAAGCCCCGCAGCCCATCAAGCCCGCCGCCGCCGAAACCCTAGCGCCAGCCCCGCCGTCGTCGACGCCGCCGCCCGACGCCGCCTGCCGCCGCTGCCGCGCCGCCGGAGCCGCCACCTGCCGCCCCGCGCCGCCACCCGCCGCTGCCCGACCTCGCCAGAGCTGCCCGCCGCCGCCACCGTCTTGCCAGACTTCGCCGGAGGTAGCCGCCACCGCCGCCTCGGTTTTTGCGAGAAAACCGATCGGTTTTTGCGAGAAAACCGATCGGTTTTTTCGAAACCCTAGATCCTGTTTTTTTATTAGATCGGTTTTTTTCTTCAGTTTAGTTATTTAACGGACGTTTGTCCGGACGTTCGTTTTAACGAATGGTTTTCACCGTTTAGCCGCAAATAGTGAACGTTCGTTCGTTAGCCTGTTCGTCGGTTTTTCTTTTTCTCGGATTTTTCACGATTATTTTCGATCGCAATTTCTGATCCGATTTTCGTTTTAGTTTATCTTTTCGCTCGTTTATCGGAATCAGGCGATTCAAGCGCCTAGAGTTTCGTCTCGAAGCCCTCTTTCTGTTTAACCAACTTAAACAAGTTTTTGCTACTGTAAAATTTGACTCTAGTCTAGATTAGTAAACGAAGCTTCTTTCTTTCGCAGTTTGAGTTTCGTTGCTTCGTTTGATTTGATTCTTTTTGCAAACCAGAGTTCTTAAGTTGAACTTTCTGGTTAGATCATCTTATTTGAGTTTTACCCGTGCCCCTTGCTTGATAGCTTATTGTATGCTTGTTTGATTGCGATAGAGTACCCGGAGTGCGAAGCATGCTACTATGAGTCTCTAGGTTTCACAGATCATCAGCAAGGCAAGTAACACTTTGATCATACCTCTTTACTACCCAGTTTTTATTGCATTAGATCAACCCTCAAACAATTGCATGGTTAGGATCTGAATAAATTATGGGTTGGGAAGTAGATGTGGTAGTACCTATTCACCTGTTTTATTATCAAACCCTGGGAGTTACTTCTACGTTGCTTATATTGCTATGCTATGCTAGTAGACGTGGTTTGGGTTTGAGTGTATCCATGAGAAATGTGAGTTGTTCATTAATGGTTAACTTAAGGTGGCAACTTTAATACACATCTGGGTGGATTGAGGCACCTGGGGAACCCAGTGATTGCCTGTATTTTTGGAAATCCCGGGGTACCGTGTGATTTTCCTATGGACTGCCACCCAGGCTCAAAGGGATCATAAGATTATTCATGCTGGAAACTTCCGTGTGCAGCCACATGCCATTATGGGCTCTGGCATAGTTGAGTAAGTTGTGGGAAACCTTTCCATGATGGGCTAGCAGATGTAGGGGATTGTAGGTGTACCGGCCTATCTATCGGTTAAGGGGACCTCTTCGGAAAGTCTGTGTCTCGGTCATCCGTTTCTCAAACATCATGTAGTGCGAGAAATCCAACGGAGGAGATCGAGTCTTGTGGGGAAAAGTGCACAAACCTCTGCAGAGTGTACAAACTAATCATGGTTAGCTGTGTCCCCGGTTATGGACATCTTGAGTATCTAGTTCTTGGATTATCATGTGGATTTCATCACTCTTAAACATAATTTGATTGGGTTATTAATTACTTTTAATTGGGATTGAGATGGGGTTTACCATTCTCAATGTTTTCAACAAACTTTGTAGTTAAATAAAATATATTCCTTTGCAGTAGGGGAAAATTGACTTTTCGCAAAACCTATTAACCATACAGCCTCCACCAGCCATATATGCATGTAGTGATAGCTTTATTATGTTCATTACTCTCTTGTGTTACATTGCCAGCATATTCCATGTGTTGACCCGTTTTTTGGCTGCAATGTATTATGTTGTAGACTTTTCAGACGACGAGTAAGGTGCCTTAGGTCGTGGTCTTTCACTTAGTGATGCCGTTGGAGTTGATGGACTCACTTTATCTTCCAAGCCTTCCGCTGTTATCGTTTTAGATGGACTTAAGCCATATTTACTGTAATAAGTTCTCTTTTGAGACATTCGATGTAATAAGTGTGTGATCGCTACTCTGTTATAAATCCTCAAGTATTGTGCGTGTCAGCATTACCGATCCAGGGATGACACTGATGCACAGAGATCAGACTGTTTGAGGTCTGGTCTCTACATATTGTCATATGATTTCTTATGCTAAAGTAACAATTTATTCACAATGTCAAGTATGAATTGGAAACTTCATTGAAAACTAACAAACTGTAATCTCAGTCATTGAAGCAATTGCAATTTATCATAACATCGAAAAGAGTTAATATAAGAGCTTTTCAGCAAGTCCACATACTCAACTATCATTTAGTCTTTCACAATTGCTAACACTCACGCAGTACTTATGAGTATGAAGCTTTAATCGGACACAGAGAAAGATAGGGGCTTATAGTTTTGCCTCCTAACCTTTTACCTCAAGGGCAATGTCAACAATAATAGTTCATGAAAACTCACATCCAACTAGCTATATATACATCAGGATCTTTCCAACACACGGTGCTTGCCAAAGGATAAAATGTAAAAAGGAAAGGTAAAGATCACCATGACTCTTGTATAAAGTATAGTACAAAAATAAAAGATAGGCCCTTCGCAGAGGGAGCAGAGATTGTCATGTGTTTTTATAGTTGGATGCACGAAATCTTAATGCAAAAGAACGTCACTTTATATTGCCACTTGTGATATGGACCTTTATTATGCAGTCCGTCAGTTTTATTTCTTTCACATCACAAGATCGTATAAAGCTTATTTTCTCCATAATAATAGATCATACATATTTAGAGAGAAATTTTTATTGCTTGCAACAATGACAACTTACTTGAAGGATCTTACTCAATCCATAGGTAGATATGGTGGACTCTCATGGCAAAACTGGGTTTAAGGATATTTGGAAGCACAAGTAGTATCTCTACTTGGTGCAAAGAATTTGGCTAGCATGAGGGGGAAAGGCAAGCTCAACATGTTGGATGATCCATGACAATATAATTTATTTCAGATGTAAGAAAGCATAACCCATTACGTTGTCTTCCTTGTCCAACATCAACTTTTTAGCATGTCATATTTTAATGAGTGCTCACAATCATAAAAGATGTCCAAGATAGTATATTTATATGTGAAAACCTCTCTTTCTTTATTACTTCCTATTAATTGCAACAATGACCAAAACTATGTTTGTCAACTCTCAACAACTTTTATTCATCATACTCTTTATATGTGAAGTCATTACTCTCCATAAGATCAATATGATCTCTTTATTTATTTTTATTCTTTCTCTTCTTTTTTTCAAGATCATAGCAAGATAACCAAGCCCTTGACTCTAAACTAATCTTTATTATATATAGCTCATGGACTCGATTACATAGAAGGATCATAAAGCAAAACTCAAAACTAAATCATACTAAAACTTTATTCTACTAGATCAAGATATTACCAAAAGATGAACTAAGAAAAACGGTAAAGATAAAAGTGTGATGGTGACGATACCTGGGCACTCCCCCAAGCTTGGCAGTTGCCAAGGGGAGTGCCCATACCCATGTATTTATGTCTCTTTCTTCGGAGGTGGTGATGATGATGACAATTGTGCCTTCAGCTTTTTCATATTGTAATTGAGAAGAGAGATCTCCTCCCTTAAATCATCGACCTCCGATTCCAGCTTCAAGATCTTGTCACATAAATCTCCTTTGCTTTTCTGCTAAAAACGAGAAGGAATAGATCGGTTGTTAGATAGTTTAGCCCTCTTAGGGAGACTAGACTTCTTGAACTTCACGTGCATATCCCCAGGTTGAGGTAGAGGAACATCCTCCTCTTCCGAACTTGAATCATTGATCCTCCTCAAATGAGCATCCTCCTCATCATCCGTAGTTCGGCCACAAGGAGATAGGTCCCCATAGGTCTTTGGGTCAGCGATGAGATGTGAGACATAGCTCTCTCCGTCGGAGTCTTGAGATGACATCTTGCTGTAAATCTTCTGCAGAAATAGCTCGAAACAAAAACAGAGGATATTTGCGTGGTGCGGTGGTCAAAACCTTCGGAATATTATATAATGAACTTTTACCGACCAAAAGAAGTATCGTGCAAGAAAACAGAGTCCGGAGGGCACACGAGGTGCCCACGAGGCAGGGGCGCGCCCTCCACCTTCGTGGATGCCTCGTGTCCTTTCCGGACTGCTTCTTATTTTCCTATTTTCTTAAATATTCCAAAATGGAGAAAAATTGCTATTAGAACTGTTTTGGAGTCGGTTTACTTACCGTACCACATACCTCTTCCTTTTCGGAGGCTGAAACGTTCTGGAAGGTGTCCCTTATATACTCCTCCGGGGTTACGGTTTCAATAACATTAGTTTCAAAATTTATAGGGTTACCTGAGATATAATGTTTGATTCTTTGACCGTTCACCATCCTCGGATTTGTGCCTTCAAAGTTGTTGATTTTTATGGCACCGAAACGATATACCTCCTCGATAACGTAAGGAACTTCTCATTTAGAGAGGAATTTTCCTGCAAAAAATCTTAAATGAGAGTTGTATAACAATACATAATCACCTACATTAAACTCACGTTTTTGTATCATTTTGTCACGCCATCTTTTAAATTTTTCTTTAAACAGTTTGGCATTCTCAAAAGCCTGGGTTCTCCACTCATCAAGTGAGCTAATGTCAAATAGTCTCTTCTCACCAGCAAGTTCGAAATCATAATTGAGCTCTTTAATGGCCCAATATGCATTATGTTCAAGTTTGAGAGGTAAGTGACATGCTTTTCCATAAACCATCTTATACGGAGACATACCCATAGGATTTTTATATGCAGTTCTATAGGCCCATAATGCATCATCAAGTTTCTTGGGCCAATTCTTTCTAGATCTATTAACAGTCTTTTACAAAATTAATTTAAGCTCCCTATTGCTCAGTCCTACTTGACCACTAGACTGTGGGTGATATGGAGATGCAATTCTATGATTAACATCATACTTAGCAAGCATTTTATGAAAAGCACCATGAATAAAGTGTGAAACACCATCAGTCATTAAGTATCTAGGGACTCCAAACCTTGGAAAAATAACTTCTTTAAGCATCTTAATAGAGGTGTTATGATCAGCACTACTAGTTGGAATAGCTTCTACCCACTTAGTAACGTAATCAACAGCAACTAAAATATGTGTATACCCATTAGAGGAAGGAAACGGTCCCATATAATCAAAGCCCCAAACATCAAATGGTTCAATAACAAGTGAATAATTCATAGGCATTTCTTGACGTCTACTAATGTTACCAATTCTTTGACATTCATCAGAAGAAAAGACAAACTTACGGGCATCCTTGAAGAGAGTAGGCCAATAAAAACCGGATTGCAATACTTATGTGCAGTTCTATCTCCAGCATGGTGTCCTCCGTAAGCCTCGGAGTGACACTTGCGTAAGATCTGTTCCTGTTCATGCTCAGGTACACAACATCTAATAACACCATCTACTCCTTTTTTATAAAGGTGTGGGTCATCCCAGATGTAATGTCTTAAATCATAGAAGAACTTTTCCTTTTGTTAGTATGTGAAACTAGGTGGTATAAATTTAGCAACAATGTAATTAGCATAATCAGCATACCATGGAGCAGTACGAGAAGCATTTATGACAGCTAATTGTTCATCAGGAAAGCTATCATCAATAGGTAGTGGGTCATCAAGAACATTCTCTAACCTAGACAAGTTGTCTGCAACGGGGTTTTCAGCTCCTTTTCCATCAATAATATGCAAATCAAATTCTTGTAGCAAGAGAATCCATCTAATAAGTCTAGGTTTAGCATCTTTCTTTTCCATAAGATATTTAATAGCAGCATGATTAGTGTGAACAGTTACTTTAGAATCAACAATATAAGGTCTGAACTTATCACAAGAAAATACAGCTGCTAAAAATTCATTTTTAGTAGTAGCATAATTTCTCTTGGCACCGTCTAGAGTTTTACTAGCATATTGGATAACATTTAATTTCCTATCAACTCTTTGTCCTAAAACAACACCTACAACATAATCAATAGTATCACACATAATTTTGAAGGGTAAATTCCAATCAGGTGGCTGAACAATGGGTGCAGAAATCAAAGCTTTCTTAAGTATTTCAAATGCTTCTACACAATCATCATCAAAGACAAAAGGAACATCTTTTTGTAAGAGATTAGTCAGAGGCCTGGAAATTTTTGAGAAGTCTTTAATGAACCTCCTATAAAAACCGGCATGACCAAGGAAACTTCTTATACCTTTAATGTCCTTTGGACATGGCATCTTTTCAATAGCATCAACTTTAGCTTTATCAACTTCAATACCTCTTTCAGAAATTTTATGCCCCAAGACAATGCCTTCATTAACCATAAAGTGGCACTTCTTCCAATTCAAGACAAGATTAGTTTCTTCACATCTCTGCAAAACTCGATCAAGGTTTCTTAAGCAATCATCAAAAGAAGTTCCATATATAGAAAAATCATCCATGAAAACCTCAACAATCTTTTCACAAAAGTGAGAGAATATAGCAGTCATACATCTTTGAAAGGTAGCAGGTGCATTACATAAACCAAAAGGCATACGTCTATAAGCAAAGGTACCGAAAGGGCAAGTAAAGGTGGTCTTTTCTTGATCCTCTTTTGACACATGTATTTGAGAGAAACCAGAATAACCATCTAGAAAGCAAAATTGTGTATGTTTGGATTATCTTTCTAACATTTGATCAATAAAAGGTAAAGGTAATGATCCTTTTTAGTAGCTTTATTTAATTTACGGAAGTCAATTACCATTCTATAACCTGTAACAATTCTTTGTGGGATCAATTCATCTTTGTCATTAGGAACAACAGTAATACCTCCCGTCTTAGGGACACAATGGACAGGACTTACCCACTGACTATCAGCAACGGGATAAATTATACCTACCTCCAGAAGCTTTAGTATTTCTTTTTCTTACCACTTCTTTCATCTTAGGATTTAACCGTCGTTGGTGATCAACAACCGGTTTAGCGTCTTTCTCTAATTTTATTTTGTGCTGGCATAGAGTGGGACTAATGCCCTTAAGATCATCAAGAGTATATCCAATAGCGGCACGCAGAGTTTTCAATAATTTCTCTTCTTCTTGCTCTCAAAGGTTAGCACTAATAATAACAGGATATATCTTCTTTTCATCAAGATAAGCATATTTAAGAGTATCACGGAATGGTTTAAGCTCAAACACGGGATCACCCTTGGGTGGAGGAGGATCCCCTAGAATTTCGACAGGCAAGTTGTGTTTCAAAATAGGTCCATGTTAAAAGAATACTTCATCTATTTCCCTTCTTTCATTCATAAACATATCATTTTCATGGTCTAGCAAATATTGTTCTAAAGGATCATTAGGAGGCACGACAATAGAAGCAAAACCAATAATTTCATCTTTACTAGGCAATTCTTTATCATGGGGTTGTCTATGAAATTTAGCAAAATTAAAATCATGAGACATATCCCCTAAACCAACAGAAACAATATCCTTTTGCAGTCTATCTTAGCATTAACAGTGTTCAAGAAGGGTCTACCAAATATAATGGGACAAAAATCATCTTGTGGGGAACCAAGAACAAGAAAATCAGTAGGATATTTAACTTTCCCACACAAGACTTCAACATCTCTAACAATCCCAACCGGTGAAATAGTATCTCTATTGGCAAGCTTAATTGTAACATCAATACCTTCTATCTCAGCAGGTGCAATATCATGCATAATTTCTTCATATAAAGAATGAGGTATTGCACTCGCACTAGCGCCCATGTCACATAAGCCATGATAGCAATGATCTCCTATTTTAACAGAAATAACAGGCATGCCTACAACAAGTCTATGTTTATTTTTAGTATCGGGTCTAGCAATTCTAGCAGCTTCATCACAAAAGTAAATAACATGCCCATCAATATTATCGGACAAGAGATCCTTAACCATGGCAATACTAGGTTCAACTTTAATTTTCCCAGAGGGTTTAGGTGTTCTAATGTTACTTTTGTTGACCATAGTTGAAGCTTTAGCATGATCCTTTATTCTAATAGGGAAATGTGGTTTCTCAATATAAGCGGTAGGAACAATAGGATCAAATTATAAGTGATAGTCTTTTCTTCAACTTTAGTAGGTTCAACTACTTTTACTTCAATGGGAGGATGATATTTAAGCCACTTCTCCTTAGGGAGATCAACATGAGTAGCAAATGATTCATAGAAAGAAGCTACTATCTCAGAGTCAAGTCCATATTTAGTGCTAAATTCACGAAAAGCATCAGTGTCCATAAAAGATTTAACACAATCAAACTTAGGTGTTATACCTGACTCCTTACCTTCGCCGAGTTCTCAATCCTCAGAGTTGCATTTAATTATTTCCAATAAATCCCATCTGAATTCAATAGTCTTCATCATAAAAGATCTAGTACAAGAAGTATCGAGCATGGAGCGATTATTGAGAGAAAGCCGAGCATAAAAATTTTGAATAATAATTTCTATTGATAGCTCATGATTGGGGCATGAATATAACATTGACTTAAGCCTTCCCCAAGCTTGAGCGATGCTTTCTCCTTCGCGAGGCCAAAAATTATATATATATATATATATATATATATATATAGAAACTCTATTAATAACCCTGGGTGAAGAATAAGTAATTCTTCACCCTGGCGCATCCACCGAGCCACACGGTCTGGCTCATGCAAACCTCGACCGCGATAAAATTACGTTTCACACTTGTAAATTTACGTTGATGGGAGTGCTTTGCTGGTAGTTTAGGAGGTAGCCCACCCCGCCATTACGGGGTCTCTGCCCAGGTTACAGGTTCATGTACCTGTATCTTTTCTAACCCACTCGGCTCGACACCGTTTCTCTCTCCCTAGTCCATCCTCCGATTGCGGTGGCGGCGGCGACGGCGACTGTGCCGGTGGGACAACCCGGAAGCGAGGGCTACTCTCCACCCTGGCGCGTGGTGTACTCCCCCATTCCCTTTCTCATGCTTGCAGGAGGCGAAGTGGACAGTGCAAAGATCCGACGCGAGGTCGGCGGCGACAACTGCCTTCTCCTGCGTCCATCCGCACCTTCGTCGGTCTTCTCGCCGATAAGAACTCCCTCTTCCTTTTCCTGTCGTTTCCTCATCCATCAATTTCTGAATTTTTAGGGTTAGGGTTCTTGATTGTTTAGGAGCGGGGCAAAGAAAGAGGACGAAGGCCAAGAAAGGATCCCGGGTTGCCCAAGAAGCTGCTCCTCAGGTTGCCACCGCACAATGAGGAAGCAGTGGACGGGAAGGGTAGAGCTCCGTTTTGATCTCAAGGGCAAAATTTGGGGTTCGGCCCCAACAAGAGCCCTCATTCTGTCCGACAAAAAGAAGCCCTTATTCTGTACGCAGTTCATCCTCACTTTTCTGCTAGATTTCACCGTCACATCAGCAAACCTATGGACTAAAAGAAATCACGCAACAAAAGAAAAAAAATACATTCCCTTCCCCTAATAGTTCAACACTTCTTCAGACTTTATGCAAATATTGTGAGTATTGTTTCTATCCTCTGAAGGTGTTAAGACTTATATCCCGAATGTCAGTGCAGTAATTAATTAGATCCTCAGAGTTGAAAGCATTCAGTCATGCTTATTTTAAATCTTTTCTCATTGTAGTTCATATACCTGTCCGTGGATCACTCAGGTGTCATTTTTTTAATAACTCAACTTTAGTTTGCCAGTAACTAGTTTCAAAATGTTTTGAAAATGCTACTTGCATTCAGGAAGAGAAAATAGTATACTGAGAAGTACCTACCATGCCCCTAGCCCCCTACTATGATTTCAGCATAGTTTATGGTATACTAACAAGTACCTACGATACGATGCCTCTGTATTTTTTTTACCTGGGCCTTATTTTAATCTCAGCTGTAGTTAATGGTAACAAGCACCTACAACGCCCCTATTTTATTTACCTGGGCCACTAATATAATTTCAGCTCTATTTGGTCTTTGGAAATGGTATATCTGGAAATAAAGAACTATGCGTGTAATTCTATCATTCTGTAAATTAGTCAATTTTGTAGTTTCTTTCTTTTCCTCAGTGATATGCCAATATGTTTCAGCTCAGCGCATGGAGTAATTTAATGGTCCTTCTCCTGTGATTTACTAGACTGTCAGCAATGATTCAAAAGGTCAGTTCCTTTAGACATAGATGTGGAATAAAGCATCAACCTATTTAATAATGTATCCATCCATCTAGCAACAGGTAGCATAACTAGCATAAGTAGATAGTGACCCAGACAAAGAAACCCACTAAAGAGATTGCAGGAGTATTGGTGAGCGCTCTGAATCTACAAATTCCTTGATCCATTTTTACATTATGCAAGCATAACAGAAGAGATAAAATGTAGACACTTTTAGGCACATACCCCAAATATGCCTGACGTTAGATCCAGATCAGTAAATTAACAGTATGCCAACTACACATAGCAATTCAGATGAAAAAAATGTAGACATAAAATGGGAGCACAGTAGCCAGACACTTTGAACTTCAAATATCATAAACTCCTATATGAAAAGGTAAATTCTGACTGATGCTTGTGCAATTTCTGTTACCATCTAGTTTAATTCTCTGTATGTATATGCTATGTATAAGTAAAAATATGCATGCGTTTGTTTTCCTCAGGGAAGAGCATTCCTCTATTTATTTTATCATCTAATTTAATTCTCTTTATGTATACATGTTATAAGAAAAAATCTGCATGCGTGCTTTTCTCTAGCAAAGAGCATTGCTCTATTTATCTCGGACCATCATGTCTCATTCACTGGGTTGTTGGTAAGAATATATCCATTTTTAATGTTTTTCTGACTACAGTTTATAGTTGTAAAATCTGTCATTAAGCTTCAGCAGTTCAATCTTGCAAGCTTCTTTGAAGTGCGGTCTGCCTGAGATTACCCCATTCGCTTTGACTAAGAGTTCCAATTAATTGTTAGGTTGCTTATCCTAAAGTTCATGATCCTGCATGCGAGCAAAGGATGTGATAAGCGCAGTTTTGTCTCTGTAGTTTTCTAGACTTTATTCATCATGACGATTTTATGGAGTCTGAACAATGTGTAGCTGCAAGGGAGGTTCCAGGAAGACTTCCAAGATGCTAGGCATCATCCATTTTGAGGTCGTTTTAGCAAGACCTGATGTTTCAGTGCATATAGCGCAGTGTAACATATCAAGTCAGTTTGTTTCTGTAATTATACGGCCTTGTCCATATGTTTTACCCCAACCATCAGTATTTTGCATGATGCCCTAGGTAATTTGTCTTCAGAAATTGACATTGTATATCTGCATACTTGGCTGGCAATATCATTACCTGACAGCCTCCGGACACATTCCTATAGAATCTTAATTCTCAAAAAAGAAACCCTATAACCTTAGGAGTTATTTCATTCCTCAAAAGTATACTTTTGTTGTAGGGGTAGTATATTGGAAATCAGGGGCAGAGCTCAGCCACCAGCTCCATCTACTCGCACGAACAACAATTTTTGCACACATGTGCGCAACTGTATTTGCTTTCGTACCAATAACTGGAAAGATAATATTAATCTCCTTGATTTCACCGACAATTGCAGCATATGACGCCAATATAAATTGTCCTGCCAGTTCTTTAACAGAATTAGGAGTCAGGTTCCCAAACAATTATCTGAAACTTACCTTCTCTGACCATCCTCACCTTAACTTTACATCGCACCCGCCTTGCGAGAAGGACAGGTTACTCGGCTCCGTGTCGTAATTTTGCCTCACAAGCGTTTTGTTTCTATGCTGGATGTGGCACCCACTCGAATATAATTTTACCTCAGACAACTTTTGTTTCTTACGGTGGTTGTGGTGTGGTGTAATTTTACCTCAGACAGCTTTTGTCTCTTACGATGGTTGTGGCGTGGTGTGTGTAGCTCGTACAGGGTTGGCTGGGGTGAGGAATAAGAATTCCTCATCCAGGGTGACGAATAGCGCGACCCTATATATATATATATATATATATAATTACGATCAGGATGAACCAGATGCATAAAATAAAACTTCTGATGAAATTTCAATTTCAATCGGTTGTAGTTCCATGATCCAATATCATCACATAGCCTAAACCATGTCAGTGCCTTTCCCGATAAAGGGAAGACCTTCTTCTTGATAACATCCTCGGGCATACCTACAAGCTTAAATAATCCACAAACGTTATCCACATAGATTAGGTGCAAATCGGGATGCAATGTTCCATCTCCTGTAAAAGGATTAGCTAGCAGTTTCTCTATCATACCCGAAGGAATTTCAAAGTAAACATTTTTAGTAGGTTCAATAGGTTGAGGAGCAACTCTTTGCTCTACTGGTCAGGGTGAAGATACCCCGAACATGCCCCTCAAAGAATTACTTTCCATAGTAACAAGTGATAGTAAATTTCAGCAAAGTATATAAATTTTTCCTTACCAAATTCCACCTACAAAGGTGCTTCACTCCCCGGCAACGGCGCCAGAAAAGAGTCTTGATGACCCACAAGTATAGCGGATCTATCGTAGTCCTTTCGATAAGTAAGAGCGTCAAACCCAATGAGGAGAAGAAGGAAATGATAAGCATTTTTCAGTAACGTATTCTCTGCAAGCACTGAAATTATTGGTAATAGATAGTTTTGTGATAAGGTAATTTGTAACGGGTAACAAGTAATAAAAGTAAATAAGGTGCAGCAAGATGGCCCAATCCTTTTTGTAGCAAAGGACAAGCCTGGACAAACTCTTATATAAAGGAAAACGCTCCCGAGGACACATGGGAATTATCGTCAAGCTAGTTTTCATCAAGCTCATATGACTCGCGTTCGGTACTTTGATAATTTGATATGTGGGTGGACCGGTGCTTGGGTACTGCCCTTACTTGGACAAGCATCCCACTTATGATTAACCCCTCTTGCAAGCATCCGCAACTACAGAAGAAGTATTAAGGTAAACCTAACCATAGCATGAAACATATGGATCCAAATCAGCCCCTTAAGAAGCAATGCATAAACTAGGGTTCAAGCTTCTGTCACTCTAGCAACCCATCATCTACTTATTACTTACCAATGCCTTTCCCTAGGCCCAAACAATGGTGAAGTGTCATGTAGTCGACGTTCACATGACACCACTAGAGGAAAGACAACATACATCTCATCAAAATATCGAACGAATACCAAATTCACATGACTACTTATAGCAAGATTTTTCCCATGTCCTCAGGAACAAACGTAACTATTCACAAATCATATTCATGTTCATAATCAGAGGGGTATTAATATGCATAAAGGATCTGAACATATGATCTTCCACCAAATAAACCAACTAGCATCAACTACAAGGAGTAATCAACACTACTAGCAACGCACAGGTACCAATCTGAGGTTTTGGGACAAAGATTGGATGCAAGAGATGAACTAGATTTTTAGATGAGATGGTGCTGGTGAAGATGTTGATGGAGATTGACCCCCTCCCGATGAGAGGATCGATACTAATGACGATGGTGATGATTTCCCCCTCCCGGAAGGATGTTTCCCCGGCAGAACAGATCCGTCGAAGCCCTAAATTGGTTCCGCCAAGGTTCCCCTCGTAGCGGTGGCGCTTCGTCCCGAAAGCTTGCTTATGATTTTTTCTAGAGCGAAAGATTTCATATAGCCAAAGAAGGGCACCGGAGGCCTGCCATGGGACCCACGAGACAGGGGGCGCGCCCCCACCCTCGTAGATGGTGGGTGGCCCCCCTCTGGTGCTTTCTTTGCCCAATATTTTTTATATATTCCAAAACTGACTTCCGTGGAGTTTTAGGACTTTTGGAGTTGTGCAGAATAGGTCTCTAATATTTGCTCATTTTCCAGCCCAGAATTCCAGCTGCCGGCATTCTACCTCTTCGTGTAAACCTTGTAAAATAAGAGAGAATAGGCATAAGTATTGTGACATAATGTGTAATAACATCCCATAATGCAATAAATATCGATATAAAAGCATGATGCAAAATGGACGTATCACAGGCTAATGTGTGTGATGAATGAATTTTGTTCAACAAATAGTAGGGTAGAAGGCCACGGTGTGTGATTTTTTTGGCTCAATGTATGCTGAAATATGTGTGTGCAATGTACATGTCTAAATTTTGTTTAGGTGGATGTCACGCATGCTTTAGTTGTAGATTCCCTAAGGTTATTGCTTGATTGTCAGCTTCCAGGTATAATGACTTTTCTGTGGTATAACCCTTCATATTATTAGTTGACCGTTTACATGTTTGAATAACCTTTAGCCTCATGCTAAAGCCTAAAAGGTAGTCAGGTAGAGAGTCTCAACTCACCATTCGATCAAAAACTACTCCCTCCATCCCATAATATAAGAACGTTTTTGACACTCGTTTAGTGTCAAAAACGTTCTTATATTATGGGACAGAGGGAGTATTTAGTAAGCTGTTGTTCTCTAATTTCCCAACGAATGAGCACAAATTTAGAAGGGTACGTACACAAAAGAACCCATGTACAAAGTATCCACTCTTTTACCAGGCTATCCACCATCTACACAGCAGGATTCACAAAGACATGTGGATGCTAGCAAAGTGATAAAATTTGGATGTTTTTGGAAATATAGCATCACAGGCCCAGTAAGGGGGAAAAGCCAACATCATGAAGAATGCATTAGAATAATAATTTTACCTTGGGGTTATAATCTGCATTGCGTGCCATTGTCCTGTGCATCGAGGATAAGCATGCTTTTTTAGGGAATAAGACTTTTTTAGCAGGGGGCAAGGCTGTGTGGGTGGAAAAAACAGTTCAGTTTGTTCCACTCTTGTTTATATATGTTTAATATTAATATATATATATAATATTTTTATACAAAAATGCAAAAAATCTAAACACAGGAAATTTGCAATAGATTCGAACGGATCCTTTGCTATCGGATCTGAATCCTATGTTGGTTGTACGTCTGCTCGAACTGCCTTATTTTTCCTTGTTTGCTTACGTCCCCACTAATTCAGTGATCGCCCGCACTCCCGGCAAATCCCTTGATTGACTGCACTCCTGATTTTTTAATGATTGATGGCGAAAAACAAAGGTGGGGATTGAGAAAAATATGTCGCGAGCAAGGGGACTAGAACCCATGATCCATCAGACTACAATTGGAGGGCACAACCATCTCAGCCAACTTAACTTTCAATCTATTCAATGCTTGTGCTTTTCGTAATTGGGAGTCTCCAAGTTTTGATTCAATTTATTAGAATGATTGCTACTATCTGCTTGATGAATGGAATGTGAAGATTATATAAAACAGTAGGATTTTCAGTTTGTATGCTCATCTAGTAACTGAGTTTTTATAGGTTTCATGATACAGTAATTGTGCAAATGTGTTAGACTTTCTAATTACTTTTGCGGTGCCATTTAATTGTTAAACTTTATATTGGGCATGCTTCTCAGATCCAAGGCATGGAGAACTCCAAGGAGTTTGCTGACAAGCTATTAGGGATATGTCGAGGCAGAGGAACATTGAGCCGGATGAAGGCATTAACAAGGATCGGCTCAGAGAGGTCTAGACGGAGATTACTGACCACATCTTGGACTAAGCTATGTTCAGTTCAAGTCAATCTAACATACTGATAAAAAAATTCCTTTGGGTGTCTCACATTAACAGGTGGAACATGAACATTGATGGGATGCTCACAGAAGATGAGCATCCCATGGTGGCTACGCAAATGATCACAGAGAAGACTACCGCTGGTTCGTCTTCCCTGCCTTTTAAATATGTTCACGTATGCACATCAATCTATCGATATTGTTTGGGATATTTTTCCAGGGCCTTTTGATCGACCACGCGATTCAAAAAGCTCTTTAGTGCAGTTTGCAACAACAAAAATCAGAGGATTGGTCGTTTGTAAGGGTGGATATCTCAGAGGTGGCAGCCACCCAGATTGGAATTTAATTTCAATCTATTTCCCCATCTGAAGTTTCATCCTAGATAGTATGTTCCTGTGAAGTGATTTGTTTATGGAGATGGAGAGATGTGACTTTCAGAGTGACATAAATTCAGAGTCCTTCTATTGAAATCTAGAGGATCGGGTGCATTTTTGTTGAGGTACTAGAAAAACTTTGTTTTGTGTTAACAATGGTGTCCTTTTGTGCATTGATATTCCCTGAGTGTCCACTGCTATGTTGTAGTTCCTTTTCCAACCAAGTTATTGCCGTATTCATTTTGACAGAACCGATACCAAGTGTACACACTTTTCGATTAAACCAAAGACACAAAAGCGCTAAGAGCGCACTGAATTGTTGGACTGAAAAATATACAGATAATTCATCTGTCAAGCATCGGAAACTAACCCGCTATGACAGTCACATGAATAGATACAAAAATTGCCAAGCAATCTGCAAAGTATATACAAACTGATATGTATGAATACCAAAAAAAAAAGGTTGTGCCTGCGTGAGGACTACATCCGCAGTGTGGGCAAAGAATCGATTATGGAATCTGTGCAGTTCTTGCAAGGTATTCTGAAGAATTTAAATCAGCGGCAATGAGTGGCGATCATGAAGCAGGAAAAGGTGTGGGTCCAATTGTGGTACAGCAGCCCCACTGCCCCATCACGCAGCACTTGCATTGGACAGGGCCGGCCTTGGGATCAATCAAACTAAATTCTGTAGCCTCGTACTTGGAGGAAATGGGTGAATATTCTGCAGGTGCTGTCGCAAGGGACAGCAGAGGGCATGTTGTTATTTCTATCTGGATGTTGTGCAGTTCTTGCGAGGTATTCTGAATATTCTGCAGGTGTTGTGCAGGTGTTGAGGAGGCCGAAGCAAAAGCAGCCCTCATTGGGTTGCATGCTATCAAGGATCTACAAGGCCCCGTGATTTTGGAACTTGACTGCCAAATTCGGATTAAGGAACTCATGACAGGGAAGCAGTCCCTCTCCCCCTGCTATGGACTGCTAAGAGACATCAAGCAAGCACTGACAAACTTCTCGGATCATAGTATCAGTAGCGTGGGGAGATTGTGCAATGCCCTTGCTGATGGGCTTGCAGCATTGGCCAGGAATTCGGAAGACCAGGAGAGGATTGCGGACGTACCGGACTGCCTCCGCCCGCTTATGATCTCTGAATTTGTGGTTTCAGCAGAGTAGCTTTACTACTCTGAATCTCAAAAAGAAAAAGGTTGTGCCTCTCCCTAGGATAATCATGGCAATTTCAAGGGGTAAAATTAAGGGGGGATTACCTGTAGGGGGTAGAGCCAACGGCGGCCGCGTTGGAGCCCACGGTGTTCACCACGACCATCGAACGCGGAGACGGTGCCCCCGTCGGCCTCAAAGTTATCGTCGTCGTCTGCTTCCTCGCCCTCGAAGAGCCTCCATGATGCCGGACCCCCGCCACCCCTGCGTCAAGCCACCGGCAACCGAAGCCAACAGGACCTCATGCCCCAGCCCCATGAGATGAGATCCTCCCATGGTCTTGCGTCGCCGTCGTCCCGCGAGTCACCGGCCACCTCACCGGATATGAGCACCGCCGCGGATCCGGCCGGAACAGGACCGGATTGTTGGAATTTTGCTAGTAGGCCTTTGGCCCAAAGCCCAACTAAAATTCTGAAATTCTCTTGGCCCATTCATGCACACATGTGAGTGGAGTGAGTGAGACTAAAGTTTAGTCCCACCCCGGAAGTTGAGAGAGAGTTGCACCTTTTTATAAGGTGAGCTCTTCTACCACTTGTATGAGCATGAGAAGAGGAGACTTACACGCGCGCTCCTCCTCCTCACTCGCCGCGCCGCGGGTTGCGGGATTGAGCCGAGCCAAGGACAGAGCTATGCACGTTGTCTATATTTTTGCTGCTCAGGAAAAATTAATGAGTCATTAATTAATAATTAATGGATAATTAACTACTGAACTATTTGACATGGGGTTTACTCCCACGACCTACCCGGCCCGCACTATATAGTCAGGCAGACGTCTACCCTAGCTGCACCGGGAGAAGGGACAGCAGGCCTCCGGAACCCCGCCTCTCGTGATCCTGTACGGGAGAGGGGTGATCAGGTTTTTGGGGAGCGCACTCGCACGACTGCTGGCAGCGACGACTTCGCGAACGACGACTTCTTCCCCGGCCTCGGTAACCTCATCCTCGACGACATGGGCGACAGCGTCAATGCCGACGGTGCTGCTCCCGCTGCACTGTATGTGATTCTATCCTTCCTGTTTGAGATCGTGGTAGAATTCATGTTTCTAGTATGTGCCCTAGATGTGATCTGTTCATCTACTATGCTAGTTCGCATGATTAGTTCAATCTCTGCTACTGTAGTCATGATTTACCTTCTGTTTATTCGAATTAAATCTCGTAGTAATTTGCTCATATTTCCAACACAGATTGAGTACCCGCGCCCGGATCAATGTGTCCCTGCGTCCGTCGTTGTCCGTCGCGCCGCACCCAGCTCATCGGAGCCCCGAGCCCCGCATTGCACCTCTCCTGCATCCCCAGCCTGCACTTATCCCGGTGCTCGAGGCCGCCACCATTGGGGCCGCTCCTCTTACTTGAGCGTCCGTCGCCATGGACCTATCGTCCTCCTCCAGCCGAGGCTACTGCGGGACCAGTGGCGATCTTCGTCGCGCGGCAACCAACGATGCATGCGACAGATGCGGTGGTCGATGGTCGGAGTCGCGCGGTTGCGACAGGAGCTCATCGACGCGCGCGGCGGATGCGCCGGGGAGGGAGGGGAGACCGGAAGCGAGAGAGGTTGAGTGAGCGGAGAGGAGAGGAGAGACCGAGAGAGTACTAGGGGATAAGGGTTTTTTTTTTGAGAAATATTAGGGGATAAGGTAGCGTTCCGTTTGGTGCCGAACGAAACAAACTTTTTTTTTCTGAGAATTCCTTTTTTTAGGTGTTAGATTGGGGGCTGGTAGGGCCGTGTTGGATAGCTAATTTGGGCCTTGGATCGGCAACATTTGCTCTACGAAAAAACATAGATAATTAAAGTATATATATACCTCACAAAAAATTAAAGTATATATATAATTATATATTAAACATGGTTCATACAAATAAATATGTTTATACTTATTAGCTATATTGAGAGTATCACAAAAAAATTGAGAGAAGAAACCCAATATGTTGGTTTGCTTGCATGTTTTTATCTTTTGTTGGACAATTTTCCATAGCGTATATAAATAATTTAAAATGATTTAAGAAATTTTAGATGACTACTTATTTATATATAAACATTATTGTTGGTTGTTTTCCCCAAGAGAAATGCAACATATTTTTTAATAATATGAAAAAGGTTTTCTTTTTTACAAAATAAAACAGTTGTGTTAGTTTCACTTTTATTTTTATTATACATTATATATGTTTATTTATATGGTGCAGTAGAAAATATTGTTTATATTTCATCAGAGATAGAAAGTGATACATGATAATACAAAAGGTGTATTTTTTATTTTTTTCAGAATATAGGAGACATGGATATGGATTTTGGAGATGCACAAAAAGAATCCATCGATAAAGGTTCCGAAGCGACGTCATTGAAAAGGGCCAAAAATTCACGAGTTTTTTACAACATAATGATGTGGAAGCGGTGATATCTCAGAACAAAACAAAAAAAGGATGCCAATTTAAATGTTATCATACAAGGTATTTTTCAATATTATTATTGATCTTTCCTTTGTCATATTTCCTTTTGTATTCAACTAATTTGGCTCATTTTGTTTACTAATTTAGATCATTTTTGTATCATGTCGACAGACTATGTTTGTATCCCTAGAGATATTACACTCATCGAAACAATCATGTCTGCCCCCAAGAAAACCAAGTTCGTGGACATTGCAAGTGAAGTGGACTTCAATTATTAATTAATTGTGTCCGTGATATATTGTCTGTATGTGTAAATTTAACATGCATTATCTTTATATAACTCTTGCAAAATATTTCAAGAGCCCGTGGCAACGCACGGGCATTTGATTAGTTAGATGATGGGTTGCGAGAGTGACAGAAGCTTAAACCATAGTTTATGCGCTATTTCGTAAGGGACTGATTTGGATCCAAAAGTTTTTTGTTATGGTTAGATTTTATCTTAATACTTTCTCGTAGTTGCGGATGCTTGCGAGGGGGTTAATCATAAATAGAAGGTTTGTTCAAGTAACAACAACACCTAAGCACCGGTCCACCCACATATCAAATTATCAAAGTAGTGAACACAAATCAAACCAACATGATGAAAGTGACTAGATGAAATTCCCGTGTACCATCAAGAACGCTTTGCTTATCATAAGATATCGTTTTGGCTTGTCCTTTGCCACAAAAGGATTGGGCTACCTTGCTGCACTGTTGTTACCATCACCATTACTTGCTCGTTACAAATTATCTTGCTATCAAACTACTCGTTACTTATAATTTCAGTGCTTGCAGAGAATACCTTGCTGAAAACTACTTGTCATTTCCTTCTGCTCCTTGTTGGGTTCAACACTCTTACTTATTGAAAGGACTACGATTGATCCCCTATACTTGTGGGTCATCAGTCCTCCATATACCGGGGGAGGGGGAACCGAGGCAAAGATTACCGTCCCATTCTTGTCATGAGGAGAAGAAGTTTGAGTACCTTTAGCCGCTTCCTTGCGGGAATTGGCCTCCGACTCCGATGCGGTGGGATTAACCAGAGGCAACGGATCGGGAGTGGCTTTCAACCCCTCAAGCGACTCGTTAAACACGGATTTCACCTCAGACATCATCGACGTCTTAAGTGAAGCCATGGCTTCATTTAAGTCTTCCCGAGTGATCGAGTTCAACTCCACGGCCTCGGGCACTTCCTCCTCGGTGTCAACCATACTCTTCGGGTGGTGAAACCCTTAATAAAGAGACGAGACTCTAATACCAATTGAAAGGATCGATATGGTTGACTGGAGGGGGTGAATAGGCAACTACCAATTTTTAGCTTTTCTTAACAAATTAGGGTTTGCAACAAATAGTTTGTCTAGATATGCAACTAGATGAGCAACCTATATGATGCAAGAAACACAAACAACACAAGCAGGCAAGAGATAATACACAAGTAAAGATTGCACAAAGTGAAGGTAAGAAATAACCACAAGTGGAGCCGGTGGAGATGAGGATGTGTTACCGAAGTTCCTACCCTTTCAGAGGAAGTATGTCTCCGTTGGAGCGGTGTAGGCACAATGCTCCCCAAAAAGCCATTAGGGCCACCGTATTCTCCTAACACCCTCACACAATGTGAGATGTCGTGATTCCACTAGTGGTGCCCTTGAAGGCGGCGACCGAACCTTTACAAAGAAGGTTGGGGCAATCTCCACAACTTAATTGGAGACTCCCAACACCACCACGAAGCTTCACCACAATGGAATGTGGCTCCGAGGTGACATCAACCGTCTAGGTTGCTCAAACACCCAAGAGTAACAAGATCCGCAAGGGATTAGTGGGGGAAATCAAATTTCTCTTGATGGAAGTGTAGGTCGGGGCCTTCTCAACAAACCCTAGAAAATCAACAAGTTTGATTTGCTAGGGAGAGAGATCGGGCCAAAATGAGCTTTGGAGCAACAATGAAGTTTGGGGGAGGAAGAGGTAAGTCTTCTTGGAGAAGAAGACCCCCTTATATAGCGGAGGAAAAGATCCAACCATTATCCCCGTGCACATCCCGCAATGCGCTGTACTACCACTAAAGAAGCGGTACTACCATTGGCTGCAGCGGCACTGCCGCTTACCCCAGCGGTACTACCGCTGGGGACAGTGCACACAGGGGAGAGATGGAGGGAGGAAATCCATGAGAGGTAGTGGTAGCCGCGGTACTACCGCTTACGGGCTAAGCGGTACTACCGCCCTACTACCGCTGCTACTACCACTACTCGATTGGGTCTATTTGGGATCAGCGGTAGTATGCCAGAGGGACCACCGCTGAACCCGACACGAGAAAATGCAAGCCCCAAATCGACCTATGGACTGTGGGCCAACTAGGTTGGTACCCCTTAGTCTAGGACATCGTCAGCTGCCGTTGTGGATGATGTCCAACATCTCCATGTCCGGTAGTCGTACGCCTTCTCACTGGCTTTAGGCATAGCAGCGAACAGCGTGCCGGCACCCTGTGCTCCCCGTCTACCGTTCGTGCCCGAACGAGCTATGGCGAAGCAGACTCTGAGAAGAGAAGCAGTGTCGCATTGACGTCGATGATGTAAGGCACTTGCCTGGCGACGGTTGTCGTGGACTGTCTACCAAGCTACTTGGCGGTGTACTAGCATGGAGCCTTGTAATGCGCCGGCCATTGCGTCGCCTGGACAGTGGGCGGCACCATATGCACTCTGCGACCTTGGCTGCGACATCCACCACATTCGCGACTAGCACATCCACTGCCACAGGCCATCAACACGCCCTCCACCGGCCTTCCGCTTCACGAACGTTGCCTCCTCTTCGGCCTTCACTTTGACGTGACGATTTTGCCGTGTCACCAAGTTGATCTTCCAGGCGAGGGTGATGCTCCGATCCTCCTACACCTCCACCGTCTCCATCTCTGGCAGGTCCTAGTTCGGTTCCATGCATCAGTGGCGGCAGTGAAGAAGAAAGTGTGAGAAAAGGGCGGGAATTGGGTGGAGAGTGGCGGGATGGAAGAAGAGATTGGGGTATTTTGGTGCGGAAATAGTGGGGGATGCTACAAAAGGGTGTGCTCCTCTGTCCTTTTGGGTGGGCCATGGGTGTAAGAGTCCGACGTGTCTCGTGTCCGGACTCCCGCCCAGCCCCCTCCCAATGTTTGGTTCCAGTTTACGAGGAAATCATGGTCTGGACCACTCGGCGAACCGATATAGGACCACGTTGGATGCTTCCGTGGTCCGGACGTATGCGGGCGGTTAGAGGGTAGGCGTTGGAGATGCCCTTACCATCCGAAATAGTGGGATATACACTACCTAAAGTTTTAACCCCGTCAAGCCTACTTTTTACATCTTGACAATCAGATTGAATACTTCCCAAAGTAGTGAGATATTTAGACCTCTCAAAGCCCAGTTGCTTTACCATCATAACTAATATCCAATAAGCCTAAGAGTATTCCATCAGAGGGATTTTAACAAAACTTCCAATTTTAACGTCTTTAATACCCCTTTTATCATAAATTTCAGCACATCTATACTTTCTAAATAGCCTTTCTTTCTCCCTCCTAACTCTAATCACAACAAACATTCTACCATTATTATTCAATGTGACTCGTATAGCTTCTAAGTATTCATGCATGTCCTATTTAGAAGGCGTAATTCTTATCTTTGAGCATGTCAAGATCATGTGCCAGATTACCAACTTGATGTGCCATGTTGCAAGTTTTTTTAAAAATTTCTACTTACCATAGTGTTGAAATCTTTTTGGTGTAATAATGAATTATCTGACGGCATTGTCAACCTTTAATAGTTCAGCCTTTTCTCCCCAATCCCTTGGTGGATAGGGCAAACTCTACCCTCCAGGCTTCGTCGGCGAGCTCGTGCATTCGTATCCCCTCTTCCCGCTGCTTTGAAAGGAACTGAGAAATTAACCAATGTACAGATATAGTGGGGGGGGGATGTGTACTGAGTGACATGTTCAGACAATGTATTGTACTCATCGGTAACTGACAGAGCTATATCAGATAGAGGGTGCAATGATAGTAGGACTGAAAGAAGAGAATGCGGGAGTCACTAGATCATTGCTAGGACTAGTGTGTGTATTGTTCTTTGAGCTGCAATACTATATTATGTTAGGAGCAGGAGAAGAAACTTATGTAAAAGCAAATTTCATCGAACGTAACTTGATGATAAAGGAATACATAGTTCTAGAAAAGCAAGAGAACTAAGAATCTTCTAGGATAATAATCAGTGTATCCAAATAAAATTGGTAATGACTTCTTCGTTGAATCGTCGAAAGAACCAAATTGATAAACATGAGTGTGTGGATCAGGCAACAAAGTTCACTCGGAAATAAAAGGATGTTCCTTAGTTGGCGTTGGAGTACCACGCGAGGAATGCAGACCATGAACTTGTAAATTGATCGCAAGACTCAAGGTAGAATAGATGGTAAAGAAGGGTTTCCATCAGATGATATGAACTCTGCAAGATTAAAATGGCAAGTACAATTTTTTGTGAGCCCATGGTGAATAATTAGATAAAATAGCATAACACAAAGAGTAAAAGCAAAAATTACCTGTCAGATAGTAAATTTAATCCATCAAACTTTGCTCGAAAAGGTCACCTATGACACGCAATAAGCAGAGTAGGTCAAGCAACAGAGAAGACAAATTGTGGGAATGCCACGTAAACACAAAGGCTATGATCAAAGAACATATGAGAGGTTGTAAAGTTTCATAGATAACTATAAATGAAAATATTCAGATGGAGACTCTCTCCCGCAAGGACCATTAAAAAAACTAACATATATTTCAGCTATGAATATAGAAAAATTACAAATCGTTGCAAGTGAATGGCAAATTGTCTTAGTCCTTTAAAAAATAGATAATTAGATAATAAACTCTGAACATATATTTCAGCTATGAATATAGAAAAATTACAAATCGTTGCAAGTGAATGGCAAATTGTCTTAGTCCTTTAAAAAATAGTCGAGCACATACAAAAAAAGGATGCCATGCCCCCATGCAGGATCGAACTACAGACCTTCAGTTTACAAGACTGACGCTCTACCACTGAGCTATAGGGGCGAATTTGCCTGTACTACATGAAAAGTTTATTTCTTTATGTAAACCACGATGTTGATTATGTCTGCTGATCGCCCTCGCGGTCTCGGCTCTTCTTTCTCCTTCCCTGCCCACCAGTCCACCGCCGCCGCCTCTCCCCCCATCCCCCTCTCCCACCTCCTCCGGCGTCGGCCAGCAAGCAGCCATGGCGAGCCCCGCGCGCATCGACGTGGATAAGCTGAGCGTGGAGCAGCTCAAGGCGCTCAAGGAGCAGACCGATCTGGAGGTCAATCTCCTCCAGGACAGCCTATCCAAGATCCGCACCGCCGCCACCCGCCTCGAGAACGCCACGGCCGCCCTCCACGAGCTCTCCCTCCGCCCCCAAGGCACGGCTCACCGCCTCACCCAACCCTAACCCGCTATTCTCCACAGCGTTCCATCTTCTCGCCCTTTCCGCTGGGGTTTGATTAACCTTTTCTTCTGCGGCTCGGCGTGTGCAGGGAAGAAGCTGCTCGTGCCGCTCACGGCGTCCCTCTACGTGCCCGGCACGCTCGACGACGCCGAGAAGGTCCTCGTCGACGTTGGCACCGGCTACTACATTGAGGTATCTTGCACATGATTGGGTTTGTAATAGTTTACAGCATGTTAGTTTGTTCATCACTACTTCAGCGAATCTCTCAATATGATGATACAAACTGGTCATGAGCTTATGAGCTTCTTCGGATATATAGGGAAAAAGAAACATAGTATTTGCCGGTTATTGGTGACATTTTGATATTCAGGAAAAACACACAATCAACAACACAACATCAAGTTGCCATGAAAGTTCCACTATTTATTGCACCGAAATCATCCAAGCGCTGATTGGCCTGTCTTGTTCCATGTAAAGTTCAGCCTTGTTTGGTGAGGAGAAGCTAATCGTGAAGGTCTCCCAACTTGAACTCTGGCTGCCAGTGATTTGTGGCCCATTGGGTGCTTGGTGAATGAGACATAGTTTAGAACTTGCTCTGTTGCTCATGAGATGCATGTTTTCCTGGCCTGTAATTTAGGTCACTCTTTTAGAACCAAGTGAGCGGCGCAGTACCCTAAGTAAACCATATTTATACACAAATGATACATCTTATTTATTTTTTTATTTTATCTGCCGCCTGTCGTATGATTCTTTTTTCTTGTGTGCAGAAAACTATGACTCAAGGAAAAGAATACTGTGAAAGGAAAATTAATTTGCTGAAGTCCAACTTTGATGAACTACTTGAGGTAATATTGACTGACTGCACCGCTCTTGTAGCTACTCATTTTAGCACAACTGGAGGACAAATGTTAGCCTGTTTTTTGTTAAAATTCTAACTGAATGTGAGTAGAAACACTGAAGATACTGAAGTTCATAAAGCCATTTTGAGCTTGAGTAACTTCTAGTTGAGTGAGGTAGAAATGGTCTCATGACGAAACTTTTAGGAGAAATGTTTTCATTCATCTATGCATGTGTGCTTTAAGCTTGTAACATGCAAACCTTTTGGTTTGGTCGAATTTATCTTATATGCTCAGGTCTTGACTTGTGTTGACATACCAACAGCATTCTTTGTAAAAGTTAATTCTGTGTTGCCAGTTGCCACCAGATTAACCTTAGGCACCATGTCACTGACCAAGTTGATGGGAAGATATAATTCAATGCCTTCAAATATGATTCGTGTTAGTGCAACTGCTCATCATATTAGTATCAGTTCTTACAAAAAAAACTATCAGTATCGTAATAAAAATTAGGCCTTCGGGTTTCTCTAATTTAAGTTGTAGAATACATGGAGCAATATCTAGGGACGCCATTATTGGCATAGAATGCACCTGGTCACAATAGGTAGCATTACCAATGCTTTGTTATTCCTTTTAAGCATGTTACAAATATGACATTGTGTACCAGTTTACATTAGTTATGCATATTTTGGTCAATCACAAGGTGTGAAATGTGCAATAGTCTGGTGGAATGTAGTACACAACTTCGGGGCTAGCAGCACAAAGCACCAATGTCATTTTGCCAGAAGCTTTTATCATTTGCAGTTGGTGTTACTCTGTTAGCAAACTCCTTTTTATTGTGGCGAATTTTCATCTGGTGATTCTCTGGTACGAACCTAGTATTTGATTGTCAGTTGTTTGACAGTGTATGCTGTAATAGGATTGTCTTATATTGATAATGATAGCCACATAAATTGCTAGCTAGTCATCTCTATTTGGAAGGCACAACTTATGTTGAGCTACACTGCGACTCACATCCCCCTCCACTGAACTCAACACTCGGCGCTAAATATGATTATGTGTTATAATTCATGTGTCTGGGCTATTCCTCAACTGCAAGGCACATACCTAACCTGAATGCCGTACAACAACCCCCCTTGGCAGATGATCACTCTATTCTTCATATGCAGATGGCGACCAAAAAGAAGAGCATAGCAGATGAAATGGGCATGTTTCTGCAAGCCAAGCTGAGGCAGGCATCACCGAGCTCGAGTTCGTGAGAGCGGAATGCGCGCCCTGTCCCTTGCTTTGTTGCCTTGTTGGAGCGCCGGGGTGGTTCGCTCACTCGCAGCCCTCAGGGAACATAGGAGGTTCTTTAGCTGTTTTGGCCGTGTGTGCAAGGTTCTCTGAGATGATTTACTGAAACAGCCTGCTCCATCGTCAGACTTCATCCTCGAGTAATTTGGAATTCGGTATCAAACGTGTGTGTCTTGGATGCACAATCTGCTTTAATGGCTTTGACAATCAATTATGAGTTTGTTGCATTTTCATGTCTGGATGCTTGGTTTTGTTTTTGCATGCTGTTGTTGCTTTTCCTGGTACTTGTTGAAACCGTCATATATGGTGTAAAAAGTACTTATACTCGTGCATGCATTTGCCACCATGTGTACCCTTAGTTGGGAATGTTAAAACAAAAATCCCTGGTTACTATGTTTACAAATACAGTATGAGGAAGAACCACATGGACACAAATTATTTCCATGGATTGCCTATGGGCAGATTAAACACCAAGGACAATATGACAACTAAAACCTCCAGTCAAACCCATCATGATTTGCCCAGCGCTGGAGTCCATCCATCATACCCTGCAGAAATGCTCAATGGTTTTGAGGAAGTTATTAAATGTCCATCGAACAGCCCTCCGAGAACCAACATGTGCACGCTCGAATCTGCTGACCAATATCGCTACTGAGGTGCGTACATGGGCGTCTTGTGTTCCCAATCAAGAACACAGCCATCTTGTTTGTTCTGGGTGGACAAGCTGGCTGCTTAGCCACAGCTCTTACATTCCTCTGCTTCTATATCCTTTTTGTCTTCCTCTCACCAGCAAGCTTCAAGCTTGATTGGAAATAAACCTTGTAAACTTCCACTTCCAGCGCAGGGAAGGAATGCCACGTCTTATACCAGTATAAAAATCGCGTAAAGTTCTATGATACGTTACATTCTAAAACACATATGCATAATCAAAATGATATACACATGAAGGTTGACAGCTTGTTCACAGTAATATAAAAGGTTCACAGACTACTCAACAATAAAGAAAACATGAAGGTTCAAGGCTCATTCGTTCAACTGATACAGAGAGAATTCAAACTAGTAGATAAAAATCACAACACTAGCGGTTATTCACAGCTCGGAAGCGAGATATGATGGCATCGTCCTTCACCTGCCCAAAGGTTTCACGTTCAAGACATGTAACCAAGCAATCATTCGCGCATTGCTCCGATAGCTTGTTTACCGCCTTATTGTTCACGTAATTCACTGAAGACAGGTCCCTCTCATCACTGGCAGTAGCTACAGGAAGGATCAGCACCAACCTGAGAAGCCTGTAGACAATGTTGTAAACACGGTCCTTCCTTGTTTCGACAAGCTTGATAGAAAGCTCCGCAAGAGTCTTCACTTCTCTAAATCTTTTGTCCAGACGCAGATCATCAACGAAGTTTGAAAGTTGGAAGGGAAGATGCAACAACTCAGACTGTGAAAAATCCTCGGGATAAAAGTGGGCAAGCTTAACCAGCTTTTCCTCATCATAAGCAGCAAATGAGTCGGCGGGATTGAATGCTGCCATGCAAATCAGTAACTCCGTGTTGACCTCATCAAACATGCCATCAAGTTCTCGAAGTTGACTATCAATGACATCCAAAAACATATCAACGTGGTAGTAATAAAGATTCGTGGCCTTTTCGTAGAACTTTGGAGATCTCCCGATCGGGTCATACAAACCATCCATGTCCACAAGTTCGATGTCATGTTTCACACAAAAAGAGGTGACCTTCTGAAGAAAACTTTCCCATTCACCATCTTCCCGCAGTAACTGCAACCGTTTCTTTGTCACGCTAACAAGATTGATAGCATTAACAATATCTTGATCCCTCTTTTGCAAAGCACTGCATAAGTCATCTGTATACTCAAATATAGTTTGCAGCAAGTGTGCTATAAAGACAAACTCAAATGTCTCGAATGCATAAGACACCTGTTGAGCTCGTAGTGATTTTATGCCATTATGCTCATCCCCAATCGTACAGAGAATTTCCCAAATTGCAGGATATAAAGAGATAACATGCATCACATTTTCATAACAGGATCCCCGAGGAGTATCACAGGGTGTTCCCAGGCTTTCTCGATCAAGATCATATTCAGCTTCAGTTTCTTCCAGTTCAAATGTTTCGATAATATACTCAGCTTGAGCTACTCCAAGCATTCGTATCTTTTCACAGCACATCACAAGAAAATCCATCAAATATTGAAGGTGATAAAAGAACCAACCGCCATGAACATTCTGCTTAGCAACAGCAACCATATTTACCTGAAGTTGATGGGCAAAGCAATGGACATAATAAGCAGAAGGGGACTCGTCCACAATTATTTTCTTCAAAGCATTATGATAACCCTTCATGGCACAAGCCCCATCATATCCCAGCCCACGGACCCTAGAAAAGCTCAAAGAGTGTGCCGCAAGAAGATTCTGAATTGTTGTTTTAATTGTCAAAGGGGTAGTGTCTTCAACTCCGACGATGCCGAGGAACCTTTCCACGGCCATTCCTTTTGTACCAACATAATGCAGGCAAAGGGCCAATTGTTCCTGTTGTTCCATATCGCGAGATTCATAAACAAGCACCGCGAAATAACCATCACCAAGATCTTCAATGATGAGCCTAGTAGTTTCTTCGGCACAAGCGTTGATGAGTTGCTCCTGTGCCTTTTGGTCCAACAGCTCGCTGCTTCTTGGAGCATCCTTCAGGTCCACCCTTTTAACTCCTTCAACACTCTCTGCCAGCCAATCCACAAGCTCAAGAAAATTCCCTGCATTACCTTCATTTTCAAGATGTCCATGGACTGGCAAGCCTTGCTGCAAGATGAACCTCAGGCACTGGACTGAAGTTTTCAAACGGGACAAATATAGAGCCTCAGCCTCGGCCTGCAACTGCTTAGCGTTTGAAGCAATGGACTCGTCGTCACCAGATTTATCATCCTCCGGTACGACCCTCAGCCCATCTGACGGGGAAGGATTGCCTTGGTTCCGAGACCGGCTTTCAACTCCAATCGGTGCGGGTTTCGGCGTCGAGGTGGAGGCAATCTTGCTTTTCTTGGAAGCTCTATCCCACAACGTTTTCAAATTCATGCTCTTCTTCATTTCTCACAGTCCCGCTGAACCTCTAAATCTTTGATGCCTACACGAAATAAAGTGGCAAGAAAAGAGAGCAATGAACTCACCAGCTGATCGTTTGAACATTCACAGGTTCTACTCCGATTAGAAACTGGGAACTGAAAACTAGATTGGAGAACTCACGGCACGGCCGAGGCGGGATTGGGGATTTGGCGAGTGTCGTCCGGTGGCCGCACCCGCAATGCTTCCCGCTGGATGGCTGTGTGGAAGGTCGCGCCGCGCCACCGATTCCGTCGTCGGGGGCGTCGGGGGTAGGCTGTAGGCCTGTAGCGAGTAGCCGGCGGCGCGCGACGTGCTAGGTGCTACAGTTGGAGGGAAGCCGTCGGGTGGCTTTGCGGATTGCGCCGCCTGCTCGTCTCGCGCCTCTCTGTGTCTGTCTCTGGGCGCGTGCGTGTGGGCTCGTTCAGGCCAGGCCAAGCGCGCAAAACTGCAAGACGCACAGAATTGAGAGATGGGCCAAACCTAACAGCAACTCCAATGCGGCCCATTTCGTCCGAGCGCGTCCGTTTTGGATCGGCGCGGACAGAAAAGTTGGCCCAACGCGCCGACCCAAACAGACGCGCATCCATTTTTCGTCCGCCTGACGACTCATTCCCGATTCAATTTTGAGCTTCATCTGCGTCGGCGCGGACACAAAGCGGACGCGCGCGGCGCCCGCCTACTCCTCCCTGTGGCCCGTTAGTCGGTGGCACATTGGTCATCCTCTTCCATTCCAACAGCAAACCCTCGCCCACCTCCTTCGTCGTCGACGCCGCCGCCCATTTTCCGGTGCCTCTGCCAGTTGTTGGTGACGCAACACCCCCCCTCCCCCTACAATGCCGCCACCTCCCACGTCGCCGCCACCGCCGTCTCGCCGCCGGGGATCCGAAAGCTTCCCACCCCCACTCCCCGACACAGCCGCGACCAAGAAGCCGCCTCGCCGCCCCGCCGATGAGGAGGAGGAGATCTTGGCTGCCGTGTTGGTCCATCACCACCTCAATAGCCAGCGGCCGTTATTCTGTGGCTCCATTCCAAGGCACCTTCCGGCGTTGAATCACAACCAAGAAAGCGGGTATTTCCTTCTTTGGAAGCACTACTTTGACACAATGACCCGTTATTCAAACATCAGAAATTCCGCCGCCATTTCCGTATGAGTAGGCATCTTTTCAACCGTATTAGAGAGGGGGTGGTCGGCTACATGACTATTTCGAGTGCAAAGAGGATGCCTTTGGAAATTGGCTTCTTCTCTTATCATAAATGCACTTCAGCCATCCGGATGCTTGCATACGGAGTGCCCGGTGATCTCATTAACGAGTATATCCGTATGAGCGAGTCTACATGCCTAGACTCCATGTACAAGTTCTGCAAGGCTGTGATTGCTGTGTTTGGCCCTGAGTACTTGAGAGAGCCGACTCCTCAAGATACAACCCACTTGTTGGAGATGAATGTCAGCAGGGGCTTCCCAGGGATGCTTGGCAGCATAGACTGCATGCACTGGGAGTGGAAGAACTACCCTTCTGCTTGGCAAAGGCAGTATAAGGGCCATGTTAGGGCTTGCACTATCATACTTGAGGCCGTGGCATCTCAAAATCTCTGGATCTGGCACTCTTTCTTCGGTATGGCCGGATCACACAATGATATCAACGTGCTTCAACGCTCGCGCGGTGTTTGCAAGGCTTGCTGAAGGCAACAACCCACTGGTGAATGTTACCATCAACGGCCACAACTACGACAAATGATACTACCTAGGTGACGGTATCTATTCTCGGTGGACCATTATTGTGAAGAAAATCCCCAACCCTGTTGGAGAGAAGAGGAAAAGGTTTGCCCAAGAGCAAGAGAGTGTAGGAAGGACGTCGAGCGTGCCTCTGGTGTTTTGCAATCTCGATGGGGCATCGTTCGGTATCCTGCTAGGACTTGGAGCATGAAGAAGTTGTGGGAGATGATGACTGCTTGTGTGATCATGCACAATATGATCGTAGAAGATGAGCGTCTAGAACGTATCTACGATTAAGGGTTTCAGTTTCATGATGAGAATGTTGTGCCTGAGCATGGAGAAGTGATGTCTACTACGCAACCTTCTTCTTGTAGACGTTGTTGGACCTCCAGGTGCAGAGGTTTGTAGGACAGTAGCAAATTTCCCTCAAGTGGATGACCTAAGATTTATCAATCCGTAGGACGCGTAGGGTGAAGATGGTCTGTCTCAAGCAACCCTGCAACCAAAGAACAAAGAGTCTCTTGTATCCCCAACACATCCAATACAATGGTAAATTGTATAGGTGCACTAGTTCGGCGAAGAGATGGTGATACAAGTGCAATATGGATAGTAGATAATGGTTTTGTAATCTGAAAATATAAAAACAGCAAGGTAACTAATGATAAAAGTGAGCACAAACGGTATTGCAATGCGTTGAAACAAGGCCTAGGGTTCATACTTTCACTAGTGCAAGTCCTCTCAACAATAATAACATAACTGGATCACATAACTATCCGTCAACATGCAACAAAGGGTCACTCCAAAGTCACTAATAGCGGAGAGCAAACGAAAAGATTATGGTAGGGTACGAAACCACCTCAAAGCTATTTTTTCCAATCAATCTGTTGGGCTATTCCTATAGGTGTCACAAACAGCCCTAGAGTTCGTACTAGAATAACACCTTAAGACACAAATCAACCAAAACCCTAATGTCACGTAAATACTCCAATGTCACCTCAAGTATCCGTGGGTATAATTATACGATATGCATCACACAATCTTAGATTCATCTATTCAACCAACACATAGAACCTCAAAGAGTGCCCCAAAATTTCTACCGGAGAGTCAAGACGAAAACATGTGCCAACCCCTATGCATAGGTTCATGGGCGGAACCCGCAAGTTGATCACCAAAACATACATCAAGTGAATCACGTGATATCCCATTGTCACCACAGATACGCATGACAAGACATACATTAAGTGTTCTCAAATCTTTAAAGACTCGATCCGATAAGATAACTTCAAAGGGGAAACTCAATCCATTACAAGAGAGTAGAGGGGGAGAAACATCATAAGATCCAACTATAATAGCAAAGCTCGCGATACATCAAGATAGTGCCAAATCAAGAACACGAGAGAGAGAGAGAGACCAAACACATAGCTACTGGTACATACCCTCAGCCCCGAGGGAGAACTACTCCCTCCTCATCATGGAGAGCACCGGTATGATGAAGATGGCCACCGGTGAGGGTTCCCCCCTCCGGCAGGGTGCCGGAACGGGTCTAGATTGGTTTTTGGTGGCTACGGAGGCTTCTGGCGGCGGAACTCCCGATCTATTCTGCTCCCCGATAGTTTTAGGGTATATGGATATATATAGGTGGAAGAAATACATCAGGGGAGCCACGAGGGCCCACGAGGGTGGAGGGTGCGCCCAGGGGGTGGGCGCGCCCCTGCCTCGTGATCTCCTTGTTGATCCCCTGACGTGCACTCCAAGCCTCCTGTATTGCTTTCTTTCCAAAAATAACTTTTCGGAAGGTTTCATTCCGTTTGGACTCCGTTTGTTATTCCTTTTCTGTGAAACACTGAAGCAAGGGAAAAACAGAAACTGGCACTGGGCTCTGGGTTAATAGGTTAGTCCCAAAAATAATATAAAAGTGTATAATAAAGCCCATAAACATCCAAAACAGATAATATAATAGCATGGAACAATCAAAAATTATAGATATGTTGGAGATGTATCAAGGAGCGGCAATGTTTGAACAATTCACCCAATTTCATCATGAAATGCGTGATTGGGAAACTCACATGCAGCTGCAAAATGATTTGGTCGAGTATATGTTGGCTCATGTTGGCAACCAATAGATGTATCCTTTTTATTTGGCTTGTAAAACTATGTGAGACCAATTTAATTTATATTCGGGTTTGTAAAACTATGCTTTATATTTGGTTGTGAAAAATATGCTTCTGTGTGAAACTATATATTTGCTTGTGAAATATGCAAAGTGTTCATTGAAAATAGAGGCCAACCGGCCACGCCGGCAAATATGGGTCGACGCGTTGGGCGTACTGCCAACCTATATCAAAAAGAGGGTGGACACTGAGCGGACGGTCGACTCAAACGAACAAAAAGCAGACAAATGCGCTGTCCATTTGGGTCGACACGTTGGAGTTGCTCTAAAAGCTCAGGGGAGTGAAGGGCATCAGGGATACGGCCCATTCTTTAGAAAGAGGCCTGATTTGCTTAGTACTTCTGCATTTTGCTGAGTTGAGTTGGGTGATATCTAATTTTTGTTGCTGAGTTGGGCATCCGAGCGTTGACTCTCAAACCATACACTGCATCCGTCCGCAAATAGAAGAGACCAGTCCCCAAACACAAATACAAGAGTCGGCCATCCAAAGCTATTAGCATACATTTAAAACCGGCTTTCAACAGACCAGGTGACTTTCATCTAAACCAGAGCACATTCATCGCATTTTTGACATTTTTAATTAAAAAACAACCGGACCAAAACCTAGCATACCTAGCATATGGCTGTTGGGGAACGTAGTAATTTCAAAAAATTTCCTACGCACACGCAAGATCATGGTGATGCATAGCAACGAGAGGGGAGAGTGTGATCTACGTTCCCTTGTAGACCGACAGCGGAAGCGTTAGCACAACGCGGTTGATCTAGTCGTACGTCTTCACGGCCCGACCGATCAAGCACCGAAACTACGGCACCTCCGAGTTTTAGCACACGTTCAGCTCGATGACGATCCCGGACTCCGATCCAGCAAAGTGTCAGGGAAGAGTTCCGTCAGCACGACGGTGTGGTGACGATCTTGATGTACTACCGTCGCAGGGCTTTGCCTAAGCACCGCTACAATATTATCGAGGATTATGGTGGAAGGGGCACCGCACACGGCTAAGAATATGATCACGTGGATCAACTTGTGTCTAGGGGTGCCCCCTGCCACCGTATATAAAGGAGCATGGGGAGGAGGCCGGCCGGCCCCTATGACGCGCCAAGGAGGAGTCCTCCTCCTAGTAGGACTCCTACTAGGAGGGGGAAAGAAGTGGGGAGGGAGAAGGAAAGGGGGGCGCCCCCCCCTCTCCTAGTCCAATTCGGACCAGGGGGGAGGAGGCGCGCGGCCCACCTTTGGCTGCCCCTCTCTCTCTCCACTAAGGCCCATATGGCCCATTGCTTCTCCCAGGGGGGTTCCGGTAACCCTCCGGCTCTCTGGTTTTCTCCGAAATCACCCGGAACACTTCCGGTGTCCGAATATAGCCGTCCAATATATCAATCTTTATGTCTCGACCATTTCGAGACTCCTCGTCATGTCCGTGATCACATCCAGGACTCCGAACTAACTTCGGTACATCAAAACTCATAAACTCATAATATAACTGTCACCGAAACCTTAAGCGTGCGGACCCTACGGATTCAAGAACAATGTAGACATGACCGAGACACGTCTCCGGTCAATAAACAATAGCGGAACCTGGATGCTCATATTGGCTCCTACATATTCTACGAAGATCTTTATCGGTCAGACCGCATAACAACATATGTTGTTCCCTTTGTCATCGGTATGTTACTTGCCCGAGATTCGATCGTCGGTATCTAAATACCTAGTTCAATCTCGTTACCGGCAAGTCTCTTTACTCGTATCATAATACATCATCTCGCAACTAACTCATTAGTTGTAATGCTTGCAAGGCTTATGTGATGTGCATTACCGAGAGGGCCCAGAGATACCTCTCCGACAATCGGAGTGACAAATCCTAATCTCGAAATACGCCAACCCAACATTCACCTTTGGAGACACCTGTAGAGCTCCTTTATAATCACCCAGTTACGTTGTGACGTTTGGTAGCACACAAAGTGTTCCTCCGGTAAACGGGAGTTGCATAATCTCATAGTCATAGGAACATGTATAAGTCATGAAGAAAGCAATAGCAACATACTAAACGATCGGGTGCTAAGCTAATGGAATGGGTCATGTCAATCACATCATTCTCCTAATGATGTGATCCCATTAATCAAATGACAACACATGTCTATGGTTAGGAAACATAACCATCTTCGATTAACGAGCTAGTCAAGTAGAGGCATACTAGTGACACTTTGTTTGTCTATGTATTCACACATGTATTATGTTTCCGGTTAATACAGTTCTAGCATGAATAATAAACATTTATCATGAAATAAGGAAATAAATAATAACTTTATTATTGCCTCTAGGGCATATTTCCTTCAGTCTCCCACTTGCACTAGAGTCAATAATCTAGATTACACAGTAATGATTCTAACACCCATGGAGCTTTGGTGCTGATCATGTTTTGCTCGTGGAAGAGGCTTAGTCAATGGGTCTGCAACATTCAGATCCGTATGTATCTTGCAAATCTCTATGTCTCCCACCTGGACTAGATCCCGGATGGAGTTGAAGCATCTCTTGATGTGCTTGGTTCTCTTGTGAAATCTGGATTCCTTTGCCAAGGCAATTGCACCAGTATTATCACAAAAGATTTTCATTGGACCCGATGCACTAGGTATGACACCTAGATCGGATATGAACTCCTTCATCCAGACTCCTTCGTTTGCTGCTTCCGAAGCAGCTATGTACTCTGCTTCACATGTAGATCCCGCCACAATGCTTTGTTTAGAACTGCACCAACTGACAGCTCCACCGTTTAATGTAAACACGTATCCGGTTTGCGATTTAGAATCATCCGGATCAGTGTCAAAGCTTGCATCAACGTAACCATTTACGATGAGCTCTTTGTCACCTCCATATATGAGAAACATATCCTTAGTCCTTTTCAGGTATTTCAGGATGTTCTTGACCGCTGTCCAGTGATCCACTCCTGGATTACTTTGGTACCTCCCTGCTAGACTTATAGCAAGACACACATGAGGTCTGGTACACAGCATTGCATACATGATAGAGCCTATGGCTGAAGCATAGGGAACATCTTTCATTTTCTCTCTATCTTCTTCATTGGTCGGACTTTGAGTCTTACTCAATTTCACACCTTGTAACATAGGCAAGAATCCTTTCTTTGCTTGATCCATTTTGAACTTTTTCAAAACTTTGTCAAGGTATGTGCTTTGTGAAAGTCCAATTAAGCGTCTCGATCTGTCTCTATAGATCTTGATGCCCAATATGTAGGCAGCTTCACCGAGGTCTCTCATCGAAAAACTTTTATTCAAGTATCCCTTTATGCTATCTAGAAATTCTATATCATTTCCGATTAGTAATATGTCATCTACATATAATATCAGAAATGCTATAGAGCTCCCACTCACTTTCTTGTAAATACAGGCTTCTCCAAAAGTCTGTATAAAACCAAATGCTTTGATCACACTATCAAAGCGTTTATTCCAACTCCGAGAGGCTTGCACCAGTCCATAAATGGATCCCTGGAGCTTGCACACTTTGTTAGCTCCCTTTGGATCGACAAAACCTTCCGGCTGCATCATATACAACTCTTCTTGCAAAAATCCATTCAGGAATGCAGTTTTGACATCCATTTGCCAAATTTCATAATCATAAAATGCGGCAATTGCTAACATGATTCGGACAGACTTAAGCATCGCTACGGGTGAGAAGGTCTCATCGTAGTCAATCCCTTGAACTTGTCGAAAACCTTTTGCGACAAGTCGAGCTTTGTAGACAGTAACATTACCGTCAGCGTCAGTCTTCTTCTTGAAGATCCATTTATTCTCAATTGCTTGCCGATCATTGGGCAAGTCAACCAAAGTCCATACTTTGTTCTCATGCATGGATCCAATCTCAGATTTCATGGCTTCAAGCCATTTTGCGGAATCTGGGCTCACCATCGCTTCTTCATAGTTCGTAGGTTCATCATGATCTAGTAGCATGACTTCTAGAATAGGATTACCGTACCACTCCGGCGCGGATCTTACTCTGGTTGATCTACGAGGTTCAGTAGTATCTTGTTCTAAAGTTTCATGATCATTATCATTAGCTTCCTCACTAATTGGTGTAGGTTTCACAGAAACTGGTTTCTATGATGTACTACTTTCCAATAAGGGAGCAGGTACAGTTACCTCGTCAAGTTCTACTTTCCTCCCACTCACTTCTTTCGAGAGAAACTCCTTCTCTAGAAAGTTTCCGAATTTAGCAACAAAAGTTTTGCCTTCGGATCTGTGATAGAAGGTGTATCCAATAGTTTCCTTTGGATATCCTATGAAGACACATTTCTCCGATTTGGGTTCGAGCTTATCAGGTTGAAGCTTTTTCACATAAGCATCGCATCCCCAAACTTTCAGAAACGACAACTTTGGTTTCTTGCCAAACCATAGTTCATAAGGCGTCGTTTCAACCGATTTTGATGGTGCCCTATTTAACGTGAATGCGGCCGTCTCTAGAGCATATCCCCAAAATGATAGCGGTAAATCAGTAAGAGACATCATAGATCGCACCATATCTAGTAAAGTACGATTACGACGTTCGGACACACCATTACGCTGTGGTGTTCCGGGTGGCGTGAGTTGCAAAACTATTCCACATTGTTTCAAATGTACACCAAACTCGTAACTCAAATATTCTCCTCCACGATCAGATCGTAGGAATTTTATTTTCTTGTTACGATGATTTTCAACTTCACTCTGAAATTCTTTGAACTTTTCAAACGTTTCAGACTTATTTTTCATTAAGTAGATATACCCATATCTGCTCAAGTCATCTGTGAAGGTGAGAAAATAACGATATCCGCCACGAGCCTCAACATTCATCGGACCACATACATCTGTATGTATGATTTCCAACAAATCTGTTGCTCTCTCCATAGTACCGGAGAACGGTGTTTTTGTCATCTTACCCATAAGGCACGGTTCGCAAGTACCAAGTGATTCATAATCAAGTGGTTCCAAAAGCCCATCAGTATGGAGTTTCTTCATGCGCTTTACACCGATATGACCCAAACGGCAGTGCCACTAATAAGTTGCACTATCATTATCAACTCTGCATCTTTTGGTTTCAACATTATGAATATGTGTGTCACTACTATCGAGATTTAATAAGAATAGACCACTCTTTAAGGGTGCATGACCATAAAAGATATTACTCATATAAATAAAACAACCATTATTCTCTGATTTAAATGAATAACCATCTCGCATCAAACAAGATCCAGATATAATGTTCATGCTTAACGCTGGCACCAAATAACAATTATTTAGGTCTAATACTAATCCTGAAGGTAGATGTAGAGGTAGCGTGCCGACTGCGATCACATCGACTTTGGAACCATTTCCCACGCGCATCGTCACCTCGTCCTTAGCCAATCTTTGCTTAATCCGTAGTCCCTGTTTCGAGTTGCAAATGTTAGCAACTGAACCAGTATCAAATACCCAGGTGCTACTACGAGCATTAGTAAGGTACACATCAATAACATGTATATCACATATACCTTTGTTCACCTTGCCATCCTTCTTATCCGCCAAATACTTGGGGCAGTTCCGCTTCCAGTGACCAGTCTGCTTGCAGTAGAAGCACTCAGTTTCAGGCTTAGGTCCAGGTTTGGGTTTCTTCTCTTGAGTAGCAACTTGCTTGCTGTTCTTTTTGAAGTTCCCCTTCTTCTTCCCTTTGCCCTTTTTCTTGAAACTAGTGGTCTTGTTGACCATCAACACTTGATGCTCCTTCTTGATTTCTACCTCCGCAGCTTTCAGCATTGCGAAGAGCTCGGGAATAGTCTTATTCATCCCTTGCATATTATAGTTCATCATGAAGCTCTTGTAGCTTGGTGGCAGTGATTGGAGAATTCTGTCAATGACGCAATCATCTGGAAGATTAACTCCCAATTGAATCAAGTGATTATTATACCCAGACATTTTGAGTATATGCTCACTGACAGAACTGTTCTCCTCCATCTTGCAGCTATAGAACTTATTGGAGACTTCATATCTCTCAATCCGGGCATTTGCTTGAAATATTAACTTCAACTCCTGGAACATCTCATATGCTCCATGACGTTCAAAACGTCGTTGAAGTCCCGATTCTAAGTCGTAAAGCATGGCACACTGAACTATCGAGTAGTCATCAGCTTTGCTCTGCAAGACGTTCATAACATCTGGTGTTGCTCCAGCAGCAGTACTGGCACCCAGCGGTGCTTCCAGGACGTAATTCTTTTGTGCAGCAATGAGGATAATCCTCAAGTTACGGACCCAGTCCGTGTAATTGCTACCATCATCTTTCAACTTTGCTTTCTCAAGGAACGCATTAAAATTCAACGGAACAACAACATGGGCCATCTATCTACAATCAAACATAAACAAGCAAGATACTATCAGGTACTAAGTTCATGATAAATTTAGGTTCATTTAATCATATTACTAAAGAACTCCCACTTAGATAGACATCCCTCTAATCCTCTAAGTGATTACGTGATCCAAATCAACTAAACCATGTCCGATCATCACGTGAGATGGAGTAGTTTCATTGGTGAACATCGCTATGTTGATCATATCTACTATATGATTCACGCTCGACCTTTCGGTCTCTGTGTTCCGAGGCCATATCTGTATATGCTTGGCTCGTCAAGTATAACCTGAGTATTCTGCGTGTGCAACTGTTTTGCACCCGTTGTATTTGAACGTAGAGCTTATCACACCCGATCATCACGTGGTGTCTCAGCACGAAGAACTTTCGCAATGGTGCATACTCAGGGAGAACACTTCTTGATAATTAGTGAGAGATCATCTTAAAATGCTACCGTCAATCAAAGCAAGATAAGATGCATAAAAGATAAACATCACATGCAATCAATATAAGTGATATGATATGGCCATCATCATCTTGTGCTTGTGATCTCCATCTTCGAAGCACCGTCGTGATCACCATCATCACCGGCGCGACACCTTGATCACCATCGTAGCATCGTTGTTGTCTCGCCAATCTTATGCTTCCACGACTATCACTACCGCTTAGTGATAAAGTAAAGCATTACAGTGCAATTGCATTGCATACAATAAAGCGACAACCATATGGCTCCTGCCAGTTGCCGATAACTTGGTTACAAAACATGATCATCTCATACAATAAAATTTAGCATCATGTCTTGACCATATCACATCACAACATGCCCTGCAAAAACAAGTTAGACGTCCTCTACTTTGTTGTTGCAAGTTTTACGTGGCTGCTACGGGCTTAAGCAAGAACCAATCTTACCTACGCATCAAAACCACAACGATAGTTTGTCAAGTTGGTGCTGTTTTAACCTTTGCAAGGACCGGGCGTAGCCACACTCGGTTCAACTAAAATTGGAGAAACTGTCACCCGCTAGCCACCTTTGTGCAAAGCACGTCGGGAGAACCGGTCTCGCATAAGCGTACGCGTAATGTCGGTCCGGGTCGCTTCGTCCAACAAAACCGCCGAACCAAAGTATGACATGCTGGTAAGCAGTATGACTTATATCGCCCACAACTCACTTGTGTTCTACTCGTGCATATAACATCAACACATAAAACCTAGGCTCTGATACCACTGTTGGGGAACGTAGTAATTTCAAAAAATTTCCTACGCACACGCAAGATCTGTTGGGGAACGTAGCAGAAAACAAAAATTTTCCTACGGTTTCACCAAGATCCATCTAGGAGTTCATCTAGCAACGAGTGATTAGATGCATCTACGTACCTTGTAGATCGCAAGCGGAAGCGTTCAAAGAACGTGGATGAGGGAGTCGTACTCGACGTGATTCGAATCACCGAAGATCTTAGCACCGAACGGACGGCACCTCCGCGTTCAACACACGTACGGAACAGCCACGTCTCCTCCTTCTTGATCCAGCAAGGGCAGAGGAGAGGTTGAGGGAGATGGCACCAGCAGCAGCACGACGACGTGGTGTTGATGGAGCTGCAGTACTCCGGCAGGGCTTCGCCAAGCTGTATGGAGGAGGAGGGGTGTTGGAGAGGGAGAAGGAGGCAACCAAAGGCTTGGGAGAAAAGCCCTCCTTCCCTCACTATATATAGGAGGGCCAAGGGGGGGGGCGTCGGCCCTAGGAGATCCAATCTCCTAGGGTGGGGCGGCGGCCAAGGGGAGGTTTCCCTCCCCCCAAGGCACCTAGGAGGTGCCTTCCCCTCCTAGGACTCTTTCTCCTAGAAACCCTAGGCGCATGGGCCTCTTGGGGTTGGTGCCCTTGGCCCATGTAGGCCAAGGCGCACCCCCTTACAGCCCATGTGGCCCCCGGGGCCAGCTGGACCCACCCGGTGGACCCCCGGGACCCTTCCGGTGGTCCCAGTACAATACCGATGACCCCGAAACTCGTCCCGATGGCCGAAACAGGACTTCCCATATATAAATCTTTACCTCCGGACCATTCCGGAACTCCTCGCGATGTCCGGGATCTCATCCGGGACTCCGAACAACATTCGGGTTACTGCATATACATATCCCTACAACCCTAGCATCACCGAACCTTAAGTGTGTAGACCCTACGGGTTCGGGAGACATGCAGACATGACCGAGACGACTCTCCGGTCAATAACCAACAGCGGGATCTGGATACCCATGTTGGCTCCCACATGCTCCATGATGATCTCATCGGATGAACCACGATGTCGAGGATTCAATCAACCCCGTATGCAATTCCCTTTGTCAATCGGTATGTTACTTGCCCGAGATTCGATCGTCGGTATCCCAATACCTCGTTCAATCTCGTTACCGGCAAGTCACTTTACTCGTACCGTAATGCATGATCCCGTGACCAGACACTTGGTCACTTTGAGCTCATTATGATGATGCATTACCGATGGGCCCAGTGACACCTCTCCGTCATACGGAGTGACAAATCCCAGTCTCGATCCATGTCAACCCAACAGACACTTTCAGAGATACCTGTAGTGCACCTTTATAGTCACCCAGTTACGTTGTGACGTTTGGTACACCCAAAGCACTCCTACGGTATCCGGGAGTTACACGATCTCATGGTCTAAGGAAAGGATACTTGACATTGGAAAAACTCTAGCAAACGAACTACACGATCTTTATGCTATGTTTAGAATTGGGTCTTGTCCATCACATCATTCTCCTAATGATGTGATCTCGTTATCAATGACATCCAATGTCCATAGTCAGGAAACCATGACTATCTGTTGATCAACGAGCTAGTCAACTAGAGGCTTACTAGGGACATGATGGTGTCTGTTATTCACACATGTATTACGATCTCCGAATAATACAATTATAGCATGAATAAAGACAATTATCATGAACAAAGAAATATAATAATAATGCTTTTATTATTGCCTCTAGGGCATATTTCCAACAGTCTCCCACTTGCACTAGAGTCAATAATCTAGTTACATTGTGATGAATCGAACACCCATGGAATTCTGGTGTTGATCATGTTTTGCTCTAGGGAGAGGTTTAGTCAATGGATCCGCTACATTCAGGTCCGTATGTACTTTACAAATCTCTATGTCTCCATCTTGAACATTTTCACAAATGGAGTTGAAGCGACGCTTGATGTGCCTTGTCTTCTTGTGAAACCTGGGCTCCTTGGCAAGTGCAATAGCTCCAGTGTTGTCACAAAAGAGTTTGATTGGCCCCGACGCATTGGGTATGACTCCTAGGTCGGTGATGAACTCCTTCACCCATATTGCTTCATGTGCTGCCTCCGAGGCTGCCATGTACTCCGCTTCACATGTAGATCCCGCCACGACGCTCTGCTTGAAGCTGCACCAGCTCACTGCTCCACCATTCAACATATACACGTATCCGGTTTGTGACTTAGAGTCATCCAGATCTGTGTCGAAGCTAGCGTCGACGTAACCCTTTATGACGAGCTCTTCGTCACCTCCATAAACGAGAAACATGTCCTTTGTCCTTTTCAGGTACTTCAGGATATTCTTGACCGCTATCCAGTGTTCCTTGCCGGGATTACTTCGGTACCTTCCTACCAAACTTACGGAAAGGTTTACATCAGGTCTGGTACACAGCATGGCATACATAATAGAACCTATGGCTGAGGCATAGGGCATGACACTCATCTCTTCTATATCTTCTGCCGTGGTCGGGCATTGAGCCAAGCTCAATCTCACACCTTGCAAAACAGGCAAGAACCCTTTCTTGGACTGATCCATTTTGAACTTCTTCAAAATCTTATCAAGGTATGTGCTTTGTGAAAGACCTATGAGGCGTCTTGATCTATCTCTATAGATCTTGATGCCTAATATATAAGCAGCTTCTCCAAGGTCCTTCATTAAAAAACTCTTATTCAAGTAGGCCTTGATGCTGTCCAAGAGTTCTATATCATTTCCCATCAAAAGTATGTCATCTACATATAGTATGAGAAATGCTACAGAGCTCCCACTCACTTTCTTGTAAACGCAGGCTTCTCCATAAGTCTGCGTAAACCCAAACGCTTTGATCATCTCATCAAAGCGAATGTTCCAACTCCGAGATGCTTGCACCAGCCCATAAATCGAGCATTGGAGCTTGCACACCTTGTTAGCATTCTTAGGATCGACAAAACCTTCCGGCTGCATCATATACAACTCTTCCTTAAAGAAACCATTAAGGAATGCCGTTTTGACGTCCATTTGCCAAATTTCATAATCATAGAATGCGGCAATTGCTAACATGATTCGGACGGACTTCAGCTTCGCTACCGGTGAGAAAGTCTCATCGTAGTCAACCCCTTGAACTTGTCGATAACCCTTAGCGACAAGCCTAGCTTTATAGATGGTCACATTACCATTCGCGTCTGTCTTCTTCTTAAAGATCCATTTATTTTCTATGGCTCGCCGTTCAACGGGCAAGTCAGTCAAAGTCCATACTTCGTTTTCATACATGGATCCTATCTCGGATTTCATGGCTTCTAGCCATTTGTTGGAATCCGGGCCCGCCATCGCTTCTTCATAGTTCGAAGGTTCACCGTTGTCTAACAACATGATTTCCAAGACAGGGTTGCCGTACCACTCTGGTGTGGAACGTGTCCTTGTGGACCTTCGAATTTCAGTAGGAGCTTGATCAGAAGTATCTTGATCATCATCAATAACTTCCTCTCTAATTGGTGCAGGCACCTCAGGAACATTTTCTTGAGTTGTGCCATTTTCCGGTTCAAGAGGTAACACTTCATCAAGTTCTACTTTCCTCCCACTTACTTCTTTCGAGAGAAACTCTTTCTCTAGAAAGAATCCATTCTTGGCAACAAAGATCTTGCCTTCGGATCTGAGGTAGAAGGTATACCCAACAGTTTCTTTAGGGTATCCTATGAAGACGCATTTTTCCGACTTGGGTTCGAGCTTTTCAGGTTGAAGTTTCTTGACATAAGCATCGAATCCCCAAACTTTCAGAAACGACAGCTTAGGTTTCTTCCCAAACCATAGTTCAAACGGTGTCGTCTCAACGGATTTCGACGGAGCCCTATTTAAAGTGAATGCGGCAGTCTCTAAAGCATAGCCCCAAAAAGATAGCGGTAAATCGGTAAGAGACATCATAGATCGTACCATATCTAATAGAGTGCGATTACGACGTTCGGACACACCATTACGCTGAGGTGTTCCAGGCGGCGTGAGTTGTGAAACTATTCCACATTTCCATAAGTGTGTGCCAAATTCGTGACTCAAGTATTCTCCTCCATGATCTGATCGTAGAAACTTGATTTTCCTGTCACGTTGATTCTCAACCTCACTCTGAAATTCCTTGAACTTTTCAAAGGTTTCAGACTTGTGTTTCATTAAGTAGACATACCCATATCTACTCAAGTCATCAGTGAGGGTGAGAACATAACGATAGCCACCGCGAGCCTCAACACTCATTGGACCGCACACATCAGTATGTATGATTTCCAATAAGTTGGTCGCTTGCTCCATTGTTCCTGAGAACGGAGTCTTGGTCATCTTACCCATGAGGCATGGTTCGCACGTGTCAAATGATTCATAATCAAGAGACTCTAAAAGTCCATCTGCATGGAGCTTCTTCATGCGTTTGACACCTATGTGACCAAGGCGGCAGTGCCACAAGTATGTGGGACTATCATTATCAACTTTACATCTTTTGGTACTCACACTATGAATATGTGTAGCATTACGCTCGAGATTCATTAAGAATAAACCATTGACCATCGGAGCATGACCATAAAACCTATCTCTCATATAAATAGAACAACCATTATTCTCGGATTTAAATGAGTAGCCATCTCGTATTAAACGAGATCCCGATACAATGTTCATGCTCAAAGCTGGCACTAAATAACAATTATTAAGGTTTAAAACTAATCCCGAAGGTAAATATAGAGGTAGCGTGCCGACGGCGATCACATTGACCTTAGAACCATTCCCGACGCGCATCGTCACCTCGTCCTTTGCTAGTCTCCGCTTATTCCGCAGCCCCTGCTTTGAGTTACAAATGTGAGCAACTGCACCGGTATCAAATACCCAGGAGCTACTACGGGTACTAGTAAGGTACACATCAATTACATGTATATCATATATACCTTTTGTTTTGCCGGCCTTCTTGTCCGCTAAGTATTTGGGGCAGTTCCGCTTCCAGTGACCCTTCCCTTTGCAATAAAAGCACTCCATCTCAGGCTTGGGTCCATTCTTTGACTTCTTCCCGGCAGCTTTCTTGCCAGGCGCGGCAACTTCCTTGCCATCCTTCTTGGAGTTCTTTTTACCCCTGCCCTTCTTAAACTTAGTGGTTTTATTGACCATCAACACTTGATGTTCCTTCTTGACTTCTACCTCTGCTGATTTCAGCATAGCAAATACTTCAGGAATGGTCTTTTCCATCCCCTGCATATTGAAGTTCATCACAAAGCTCTTGTAGCTTGGTGGAAGCGAATGGAGGATTCTGTCAATGACCGCGTCATCCGGGAGATTAACTCCCAGTTGAGTCAAGCGGTTATGCAACCCAGACATAGTGAGTATGTGCTCACTGACAGAACTATTTTCCTCCATCTTACAGCTGAAGAATTTGTCGGAGACTTCATATCTCTCGACCCGGGCATGAGCTTGGAAAACCATTTTCAGCTCTTCGAACATCTCATATGCTCCATGTCTCTCAAAACGCTTTTGGAGCCCCGGCTCTAGGCTGTAAAGCATGCCGCACTGAACGAGGGAGTAGTCATCAGCACGTGTCTGCCAAGCGTTCATAACATCTTGGTTCTGTGGGACGGGTGGATCACCTAGCGGTGCTTGTAGGACATAATGTTTCTTGGCAGCTATGAGGATGATCCTCAGGTTCCGGACCCAGTCCGTATAGTTGCTGCCATCGTCTTTCAGCTTGGTTTTCTCTAGGAACGCGTTGAAGTTGAGGACTACGTTGGCCATTTGATCTACAAGACATATTGTAAAGATTTTAGACTAAGTTCATGATAATTAAGTTCATCTTATCAAATTATTCAATGAACTCCCACTTAGATAGACATCCCTCTTCTAGTCATCTAAGTATAACATGATCCGAGTCAACTAGGCCGGGTCCGATCATCACGTGAGACGGACTAGTCAACGTCGGTGAACATCTTCATGTTGATCGTATCTGCTATACGACTCATGCTCGACCTTTCGGTCTTCTGTGTTCCGAGGCCATGTCTATACACATGCTAGGCTCGTCAAGTCAACCTAAGTGTTTGCATGTGTAAATCTGTCTTACACCCGTTGTATGTGAACGTTTGAATCAAACACCCGATCATCACGTGGTGCATTGAAGCAATGAACTGTCGCAATGGTGCACAGTTAGGGGGAACACTTTCTTGAAATTATTATGAGGGATCATCTTATTTACTACCGTCGTTCTAAGTAAACAAGATGCAAAACATGATAAACATCAAATGCAATCAAATTATAATAGTGACATGATATGGCCAATATCACATAGCTCCTTTGATCTCCATCTTGGGGCTCCATGATCATCTTGTCACCGGCATGACACCATGATCTCCATCATCATGATCTCCATCATTGTGTCTCCATGAAGTTGCTCGCCAACTATTACTTCTACTACTATGGCTAATGTGTTTAGCAATAAAGTAAAGTAATTTACATGGCGTTTCTCAATGACACGCAGGTCATACAAAAATAAAGACAACTCCTATGGCTCCTGCCGGTTTTCATACTCATCGACATGCAAGTCGTGATTCCTATTACAATAGCATGAACAACTCATACATCACATATATATTATTCATCATTCATCACAACTTTGGCCATATCATATCACAAAGCACTTGCTGCAAAAACAAGTTAGACGTCCTCTAATTGTTGTTGCAAGTTTTACGTGGCTGAAGTAGGGTTCTAGCAAGAACGTTTTCTTACCTACGTGAAAGCCACAACGTGATTTGTCAACTTCTATTTACCCTTCATAAGGACCCTTTTCATCGAATCCGCTCCAACTAAAGTAGGAGAGACAGACACCCGCCAGCCACCTTATGCAACTTGTGCATGTTTATCGGTGGAACCGGTCTCACGTAAGCATACGTGTAAGGTTGGTCCGGGACGCTTCATCCCACAATCCCGTTGAAGCAAGATAAGACTAGTAGCAGCAAGAAAGTTGACAACATCAACGCCCACAACAAATTGTGTTCTACTCGTGCAAGAGAACTACGCATAGACCTAGCTCATGATGCCACTGTTGGGGAACGTAGCAGAAAACAAAATTTTTCCTATGGTTTCACCAAGATCCATCTAGGAGTTCATCTAGCAACGAGTGATTAGATGCATCTACGTACCTTGTAGATCGCGAGCGGAAGCGTTCAAAGAACGTGGATGAGGGAGTCGTACTCGATGTGATTCGAATCACCGAAGATCTTAGCACCGAACGGACGGCACCTCCGCGTTCAACACACGTACGGAACAGCCACGTCTCCTCCTTCTTGATCCAGCAAGGGCAGAGGAGAGGTTGAGGGAGATGGCACCAGCAGCAGCACGACGGCATGGTGTTGATGGAGCTACAGTACTCCGGCAGGGCTTCGCCAAGCGCTATGGAGGAGGGGTGTTGGAGAAGGAGAAGGAGGCAACCAAAGGCTTGGGAGAAAAGCCCTCCTTCCCTCACTATATATAGGAGGGCCAAGGGGGGGCACCGTCCCTAGGAGATCCAATCTCCTAGGGTGGGGCAGCGGCCAAGGGGAGGTTTCCCTCCCCCCCAAGGCACCTAGGAGGTGCCTTCCCCTCCTAGGACTCTTTCTCCTAGAAACCCTAGGCGCATGGGCCTCTTGGGGTTGGTGCCCTTGGCCCATGTAGGCCAAGGCGCACCCCCTTACAGCCCATGTGGCCCCCGGGGCCAGGTGGACCCACCCGGTGGACCCCCGGGACCCTTCCGGTGGTCCCGGTACAATACTGATGACCCCGAAACTCGTCCCGATGGCCGAAACAGGACTTCCCATATATAAATCTTTACCTCCGGACCATTCCGGAACTCCTCGCGACGTCCGGGATCTCATCCGGGACTCCGAACAACATTCGGGTTACTGCATATACATATCCCTACAACCCTAGCGTCACCGAACCTTAAGTGTGTAGACCCTACGGGTTCGGGAGACATGCAGACATGACCGAGACGACTCTCCGGTCAATAACCAACAGCGGGATCTGGATACCCATGTTGGCTCCCACATGCTCCACGATGTCGAGGATTCAATCAACCCCGTATGCAATTCCCTTTGTCAATTGGTATGTTACTTGCCCGAGATTCGATCGTCGGTATCCCAATACCTCGTTCAATCTCGTTACCGGCAAGTCACTTTACTCGTACCGTAATGCATGATCCCGTGACCAGACACTTGGTCACTTTGAGCTCATTATGATGATGCATTACCGATGGGCCCAGTGACACCTCTCCGTCATACGGAGTGACAAATCCCAGTCTCGATCCGTGTCAACCCAACAGACACTTTCGGAGATACCTGTAGTGCACCTTTATAGTCACCCAGTTACGTTGTGACGTTTGGTACACCCAAAGCACTCCTACGGTATCCGGGAGTTACACGATCTCATGGTCTAAGGAAAGGATACTTGACATTGGAAAAACTCTAGCAAACGAACTACACGATCTTTATGCTATGTTTAGAATTGGGTCTTGTCCATCACATCATTCTCCTAATGATGTGATCTCGTTATCAATGACATCCAATGTCCATAGTCAGGAAACCATGACTATCTGTTGATCAACGAGCTAGTCAAGTAGAGGCTTACTAGGGACATGATGGTGTCTGTTATTCACACATGTATTACGATCTCCGAATAATACAATTATAGCATGGATAAAGACAATTATCATGAACAAAGAAATGTAATAATAATGCTTTTATTATTGCCTCTAGGGCATATTTCCAACAAGATCATGGTGATGCATAGCAACGAGAGGGGAGAGTGTGATCTACATACCCTTGTAGACCGACAGCGGAAGCGTTAGCACAACGCGGTTGATGTAGTCGTACGTCTTCACGGCCCGACCGATCAAGCACCGAAACTACGGCACCTCCGAGTTTTAGCACACGTTCAGCTCGATGACGATCCCCGGACTCCGATCCAGCAAAGTGTCGGGGAAGAGTTCCGTCAGCACGATGGTGTGGTGACGATCTTGATGTACTACCGTCGCAGGGCTTCGCCTAAGCACCGCTACAATATTATCGAGGATTATGGTGGAAGGGGGCACCGCACACGGCTAAGAATATGATCACGTGGATCAACTTGTGTCTAGGGGTGCCCCCTGCCCCCGTATATAAAGGAGCAAGGGGAGGAGGCCGGCCGGCCCCTATGGCGCGCCAAGGAGGAGTCCTCCTCCTAGTAGGAGTAGGACTCCTACTAGGAGGGGGAAAGAAGGAAGGGAGAAGGAAAGGGGGGCGCCGCCCCCCTCTCCTAGTCTAATACGGACCAGGGGGGAGGAGGCGCACGGCCCACCTTTGGCTGCCCCTCTCCCTCTCCACTAAGGCCCATATGGCCCATTGCTTCTCCTGGGGGGGTTCCGGTAACCCTCCGGCTCTCCGTTTTTCTCCGAAATCACCCGGAACACTTCCGGTGTCCGAATATAGCCGTCCAATATATCAATCTTTATGTCTCGACCATTTCGAGACTCCTCGTCATGTCCGTGATCACATCCAGGACTCCGAACTAACTTCGGTACATCAAAACTCATAAACTCATAATATAACTGTCATCGAAACCTTAAGCGTGCGGACCCTATGGGTTCGAGAACAATGTAGACATGACCGAGACACGTCTCCGGTCAATAACCAATAGCGGAACCTGGATGCTCATATTGGCTCCTACATATTCTATGAAGATCTTTATCGGTTAGACCGCATAACAACATACGTTGTTCCCTTTGTCATCGGTATGTTACTTGCCCGAGATTCGATCGTCGGTATCTCAATACCTAGTTCAATCTCGTTACCGGTTAGTCTCTTTACTCGTTTCGTAATACATCATCTCGCAACTAACTCATCAGTTGTAATGCTTGCAAGGCTTATGTGATGTGCATTACCGAGAGGGCCCAGAGATACCTCTCCGACAATCGGAGTGACAAATCCTAATCTCGAAATACGCCAACCCAACATTCACCTTTGTAGACACCTGTAGAGCTCCTTTATAATCACCCAGTTATGTTGTGACGTTTGGTAGCACACAAAGTGTTCCTCCGGTAAATGGGAGTTGCATAATCTCATAGTCATAGGAACATGTATAAGTCATGAAGAAAGCAATAGCAACATACTAAACGATCGGGTGCTAAGCTAATGGAATGGGTCATGTCAATCACATCATTCTCCTAATGATGTGATCCCATTAATCAAATGACAACACATGTCTATGGTTAGGAAACATAACCATCTTCGATTAACGAGCTAGTCAGGTAGAGGCATACTAGTGACACTTTGTCTATGTATTCACACATGTATTATGTTTCCGGTTAATACAGTTCTAGCATTAATAATAAACTTATCATGAAATAAGGAAATAAATAATAACTTTATTATTGCCTCTAGGGCATATTTCCTTCAATGGCAGCACCCGTCCCAGACGTTCTGGTTGTTCTCTTCCGACGATCACCGAACTCAGCTCGCCATCTCCATGAGCGGTGGCAATAAAACCCGTGAAGTGAATGTGCGGTCGCCAGCGAGGAAGAGTAGAACATAAGAGATGGGATGGCTCACTTGGGACTCGAGGCCCCGCCGCCTCCATGCCCTACTCATCCTCGTCGGAGTCTGCGACCTGTCCATCATCAGTGGACGTGAGGTCCACGATGGACGTGGAGGGGCGGCATGCTCGTCATCTCACTGGGGCGACCAAAATCTGTTTTACGGCATGTAGGACGGGCAGTTGTTATTGTTCTCGTCCGCAATCACCAGAGCAGTCAACGTGTCCGTCTGCACTGCCAGTGCCGCCAATGCGTCCGGCTATGCCACCTGTACGTTGCAAGCGACGCTTTGTCTGCCTGTGGCCTTGTAGAGCACATGCGGCTCAGCGAGAAGTTGGAGTTCACTGCGACCATGGCCGCCACGGCTTCCTCGGTCGCGTGCTCGCTATAGATCTTGCCCTCCGTCCTACTCAAGGAGGAATAGGTTGTATCTTTGCTCCTCATGCGCCTGCTGGAACACCGACATAGGCGTCGGTGCCAACTACTCCTCCTTCATGGTGGCGTAGAAGTGCGTCTGCATCTACTCCATCATCAGGCTGACATGCATCAGCGCGGGCTGCGGCATGGAGTCGTTGTTGGAGCCGGTCTCCATCATGGGGTCGTCGTCAGAGAGCTGGCCAACATGTCGGCATCTATCTGTCTGGCACGGCGGCTCTTCCACAACGTGTTTCCGCTCGCGCTCATGGTGGATGTTGTAGGGAATTGTTGCATGGAAAACAAAAAAATTCTACGCACACGCAATGGTCTATCCATGGAGATGCATAGCAACGCTAGGGCGAGAGTGTGTCTACGTACCCTCATAGACCATAAGCAGAAGCGTTAAACAATGCGGTTGATGTAGTCGAACTTCTTCGCGCTCCAACCTATCAAGTACCGAACGCACGGCACCTCCGCGTTCTGCACACGTTCAGCTTTATGACATCCTCCACCTTCTTGATCCAGCAAGACGGCGAGGTAGTAGATGAGTTTCGACAGCATGACAGCGTGGTGACGGTGATGGTGAAGTGATATCCACAGGGCTTCGCCCAAGCACTACGAAAATATGACCGGGTTGTAAACGGTGGAGGGGAGCCGCACATGGCTAAGGGATTGATGTGCTTGTGCTAGGTGCCCCCTCCCACATATATATAGGTGGGAGGGAGGGAGGAGGAGCCAAAGGAGGCGTCGAAGTAGTAGGAATCCTACTTGGGGTCCCTCCCAAGCCACACCCCCTTTCCTTATTTGGAGTGTGGGGAAAGGCAGGGAAGGGTGCCCCCCCCCCCTTTCCTTTCTCCCATGAGAGCGAAAGGCACAAAGGGCTAGCCCTCCCCTTTTCCTTCCCTAGGGCTGGCCAAACAAGGGAGGGGGTGCACCACCCCCTTGTGGGATGGTTTGTCCCCTCCTTTGGCACATAAGGCCCATAACTTGCCGGGAGGGTGTCCGGAACCCCTCTCGGTGACCTGATTCCTTCCCGGTACGTCCGGAAACACTTCCAGTGTCCAAATATCATCGTCCTATATATCAATCTATATCTCTCGACCATTTCAAGACTCCTCATCATGTCTGTGATCTCATCCGGGACTCCGAACAACATTCGGGCACCAACACATATAACTCATATAATAGTATATCGTCAATGAACGTTAAGCGTGCGGACCCTACGGGTTCGAGAACTATGTAGACATGACCGAGACACCTCTCCGGTCAATAACTAATAGCGGAACCTGTATGCCCATATTGGATCCTACATAGTCTACGAAGATCTTTATCGGTCGAACCGTTATAACAACATACGTAATTCCCTTTATCCATTGATGTCTACTACACAACCTTCTTCTTGTAGACATTGTTGGGCCTCCAAGTGCAGAGGTTTGTAGGACAGTAGCAAATTTCCCTCAAGTGGATGACCTGAGGTTTATCAATCCGTGGGAGGCGTAGGATGAAGATGGTCTCTCTCAAGCAACCCTGCAACCAAATAACAAAGAGTCTCTTGTGTCCCCAACACACCCAATACAATGGTAGATTGTATAGGTGCACTAGTTCGACGAAGAGATGGTGACACAAGTGCAATATGTATGGTAGATATAGGTTTTTGTAATCTGAAAATATAAAAACAGCAAGGTAACTAATGATAAAAGTGAGCACAAATGGTATTGCAATGCGTCGAAACAAGGCCTAGGGTTCATACTTTCACTAGTGCAAGTCCTCTCAATAATAATAACATAATTGGATCACATATCTATCCCTCAACATGCAACAAAGAGTCACTCCAAAGTCACTAATAGCGGAGAGCAAACGAAAAGATTATGGTAGGGTACGAAACCACCTGAAAGCTATTTTTTCCAATCAATCCGTTGGGCTATTCCTATAGGTGTGACAAACAGCCCTAGAGTTCGTACTAGAATAACACCTTAAGACACAAATCAACCAAAACCCTAATGTCACGTAGATACTCCAATGTCACCTCAAGTATCCGTGGGTATGATTATACGATATGCATCACACAATCTCAGATTCATCTATTCAACCAACACATAGAACCTCAAAGAGTGCCCCAAAATTTCTACCGGAGAGTCAAGACGAAAACGTGTGCCAACCCCTATGCATAGGTTCATGGGCGTAACCCGCAAGTTGATCACCAAAACATACATCAAGTGAATCACGTGATATCCCATTGTCACCACAGATACGCACGACAAGACATACATTAAGTGTTTTCAAATCTTTAAAGACTCAATCCGATAAGATAACTTCAAAGGGAAACTCAATCCATTACAAGAGAGTAGAGGGGGAGAAACATCATAAGATCCAACTATAATAGCAAAGCTCGTGATACATCAAGATCGTGCCAAATCAAGAACACGAGAGAGAGAGAGAGAGAGAGATCAAACACAGAGCTACTGGTACATACCCTCAGCCCCGAGGGAGAACTACTCCCTCCTCATCATGGAGAGCACCGGTATGATGAAGATGGCCACCGGTGAGGGTTCCCCCCTCCGACAGGGTGCCGGAACGGGTCTAGATTGGTTTTTGGTGGCTACGGAGGCTTCTGGCGGCGGAACTCCCGATCTATTCTGCTCCCTGATAGTTTTAGGGTATATGGATATATATATGTGGAAGAAATACATCAGGGGAGCCACGAGGGCCCACGAGGGTGGAGGGTGCGCCCAGGGGGGGTGGGTGCGCCCCCTGCCTCGTGATCTCCTTGTTGATCCCGTGACGTGCACTCCAAGCCTCCTGTATTGCTTTCTTTCCAAAAATAACTTTTCCGAAGGTTTCATTCCGTTTGGACTCCATTTGTTATTCCTTTTCTGCGAAACACTGAAACAAGGGGAAAACAAAAACTGGCACTAGGCTCTGGGTTAATAGGTTAGTCCCAAAAATAATATAAAAGTGTATAATAAAGCCCATAAACATCCAAAACAGATAATATAATAGCATGGAACAATCAAAAATTATAGATATGTTGGAGACGTATCAAGGAGCGGCAACGTTTGAACAATTCACCCAATTTCATCATGAAATGCGTGATTGGGAAACTCACATGCAACTGCAAAATGATTTGGTCGAGTATATGTTGGCTCATGTTGGCAACCAATAGATGTATCCTTTTTATTTGGCTTGTAAAACTATGTGAGACCAATTTAATTTTTATTCGGGTTTGTAAAACTATGATTTATATTTGGTTGTGAAAAATATGCTTCCGTGTGAAACTATATATTTGCTTGTGAAATATGCAAAGTGTTCATTGAAAATAGAGCCCAACCGGCCACGCCAGCAAATATGGGTTGACGCGTTGGGTGTACTGCCAACCTATATCAAAAAGAGGGCGGACACCGAGCGGACGGTCGACTCAAACGAACAAAAAGCAGACAAATGCGCTGTCTGTTTGGGTCGACGCGATGGAGTTGCTCTAAAAGCTCAGGGGAGTGAAGGGCATCAGGGATACGGCCCATTCTTTAGAAAGAGGCCTGATTTGCTTAGTACTTCTGCATTTTGCTGAGTTGAGTTGGGTGATTTCTAATTTTTGTTGCTGAGTTGGGCATCCGAGCGTTGACTCTCAAACCATACACTACATCCGTCCGCAAACAGAAGAGACCAGTCCCCAAACACAAATACAGGAGTCGGCCATCCAAAGCTATTAGCATACATTTAAAACCGGCTTTCAATAGACCAGGCGACTTTCATCTAAACCAGAGCACATTCATTACATTTTTGACATTTTTAATTAAAAAACAACCGGACCAAAACCTAGCATACCTAGCATATGGCGGCGCCCATCCCAGACGTTCTTGCTGTTCTCTTCCGACGATCACCGAACTCAGCTTGCCGTCTCCATTAGCGGTGGCAATAAAACCCGTGAAGTGAATGTGCGGTCGCCAGCGAGGAAGAGTAGAACATAAGAGATGGGATGGCTCACTTGGGACTCGAGGCCCCGCCGCCTCCATGCCCTACTCATCCTTGTCGGAGTCTGCGACCTGTCCATCATCAGTGGACATGAGGTCCACGATGGACGTGGAGGGGCGGCATGCTCGTCATCTCACTAGGGCGACCAAAATCTGTTTGACGGCATGTAGGACGGGCAGTTGTTATTGTTCTCGTCCGCAGTCACCAGAGCAGTCAACGTGTACGTCTGCACTGCCAGTGCCGCCAATGCGTCCGGCTATGCCACCTGTACGTTGCAAGCGACGCTTTGTCTGCCTGTGGCCTTGTAGAGCGCATGCGGCTCAGCGAGAAGTTGGAGTTCACTGCGACCATGGCCGCCACGGCTTCCTCGGTCGCGTGCTCGCTATAGATCTTGCCCTCCGTCCTACTCAAGGAGGAATAGGTTGTATTGCTGGTCCTCATGCGCCTGCTGGAACACCGACATAGGCGTCGGTGCCGACTATTCCTCCATCATGGTGGCGTAGAAGTGCGTCTGCATCTACTCCATCGTCAGGCTGACATGCATCAGCGCGGGCTGCGGCATGGAGTCGTTGTTGGAGCCGGTCTCCATCGTGGGGTCGTCGTCAGAGAACTGGCCAACATGTCGGCATCTATCTGTCTGGCACGGCGGCTCTTCCACAACGTGTTTCCGCTCGCGCTCATGGTGGATGTTGTAGGGAATTGTTGCATGGAAAACAAAAAAATTCTACGCACACGCAATGGTCTATCCATGGAGATGCATAGCAACGCTAGGGCGAGAGTGTGTCTACGTACCCTCATAGACCATAAGCAGAAGCGTTAAACAATGTGGTTGATGTAGTCGAACTTCTTCGCGCTCCAACCTATCAAGTACCGAACGCACGGCACCTCCGCGTTCTGCACACATTCAGCTTGATGACATCCTCCACCTTCTTGATCCAGCAAGACGGCGAGGTAGTAGATGAGTTTCGACAGCATGACAGCATGGTGACGGTGATGGTGAAGTGATATCCACAGGGCTTCGCCCAAGCACTATGAAAATATGACCGGGTTGTAAACGGTGGAGGGGGAGCCGCACATGGCTAAGGGATTGATGTGCTTGTGCTAGGCGGCCCCTCCCACATATATATAGGTGGGAGGGAGGGAGGAGGAGCCAAAGGAGGCGTCAAAGTAGGAGGAATCCTACTTGGGGTCCCTCCCAAGCCGCGCCCCCTTTCCTTATTTGGAGTGCGGGGAAAGGCAGGGAAGGGTGCCCCCCCTTTCCTTTCTACCATGAGAGCGAAAGGCACAAAGGGCTAGCCCTCCCCTTTTCCTTCACTAGGGCTGGCCAAACAAGGGAGGGGGTGCACCACCCCCTTGTGGGATGGTTTGTCCCCTCCTTTGGCACATAAGGCCCATAACTTGCCGGGAGGGTGTCCGGAACCCCTCTCGGTGACCTGATTCCTTCCCGGTACGTCCGGAAACACTTCCAGTGTCCAAATATCATCGTCCTATATATCAATCTATATCTCTCGACCATTTCAAGACTCCTCATCATGTCTGTGATCTCATCCGGGACTCCGAACAACATTCGGGCACCAACACATATAACTCATATAATAGTATATCGTCAATGAACGTTAAGCGTGCGGACCCTACGGGTTCGAGAACTATGTAGACATGACCGAGACACCTCTCCGGTCAATAACTAATAGCGGAACCTGTATGCCCATATTGGATCCTACATAGTCTACGAAGATCTTTATCGGTCGAACCGTTATAACAACATACGTAATTCCCTTTATCCATTGATGTCTACTACACAACCTTCTTCTTGTAGACATTGTTGGGCCTCCAAGTGCAGAGGTTTGTAGGACAGTAGCAAATTTCCCTCAAGTGGATGACCTGAGGTTTATCAATCCGTGGGAGGCGTAGGATGAAGATGGTCTCTCTCAAGCAACCCTGCAACCAAATAACAAAGAGTCTCTTGTGTCCCCAACACACCCAATACAATGGTAAATTGTATAGGTGCACTAGTTCGACGAAGAGATGGTGATACAAGTGCAATATGGATGGTAGATATAGGTTTTTGTAATCTGAAAATATAAAAACAGCAAGGTAACTAATGATAAAAGTGAGCACAAATGGTATTGCAATGCGTTGAAACAAGGCCTAGGGTTCACACTTTCACTAGTGCAAGTTCTCTCAACAATAATAACATAATTGGGTCATATAACAATCCTTCAACATGCAATAAAGAGTCGCTCCAAAGTCACTAATAGCGGAGAACAAACGAAGAGATTATTGTAGGGTACGAAACCACCTCAAAGTTATCCTTTCTGGTCGATCTATTCAAGAGTCCGTAGTAAAATAACACGAAGCTATTCTTTCTGTTCGATATATTCAAGAGTTCGTACTAGAATAACACCTTAAGAAGCAAATCAACCAAAACCCTAATGTCACCTCAAGTATCCGTGGGTATGATTATACGATATGCATCACACAATCTCAGATTCATCTATTCAACCAACACAAAGAACTTCAAAGAGTGCCCCAAAGTTTCTACCGGAGAGTCAAGACGAAAATGTGTGCCAACCCCTATGCATAAGTTCACGAGGTCACGGAACTCGCAAGTTGATCACCAAAACATACATCAAGTGGATCACGTGAATATCCCATTGTCACCACAGAGAAGCACATGCAAGACATACATCAAGTGTTCTCAAATCCTTAAAGACTCAATCTGATAAGATAACTTCAAAGGGAAAACTCAATCCATTACAAGAGAGTAGAGGGGGAGAAACATCATAAGATCCAACTATAATAGCAAAGCTCGCGATACATCAAGATCGTGCCAAATCAAGAACACGAGAGAGAGGGAGAACACATAGCTACTGGTACTTACCCTCAGCCCCAAGGGTGAACTACTCCCTGCTCGTCATGGAGAGCGCCGGGATGATGAAGATGGCCACCGGAGAGGGATTCCCCCCTCCGGTAGGGTGCCGGAACAGGTCTAGATTGGTTTTCGGTGGCTACGGAGGCTTGTGGCGGCGGAACTCCTGATTTAGGTTTCTTTTCGAGGGTTTCTATATTTATAGGGATTTTTGGTGTCGGGAACAAGTCAGGGGGGTCTCCGAGGCGGCCACGAGGTAGGGGGGCGCGCCCAGGGGGTAGGGCGCGCCCCCACCCTCGTGGGTGCCTCGGGACTCTTCTGGTCCATCTCCGATACTCCGTGGGCTTCTTCTGGTCCAAAAATAATCTCCCTAAATTTTTAGGTCAATTGGGCTCCGTTTGATATTCCTTTCCTATAAATCTAAAAACAAGGAAAAACAGAAACTGGCATTGAGCTCTAGGTTAATAGATTAGTCCCAAAAATCATATAAAATAGGATATAAATGCATATAAAATATCCTAGATGGATAATATAATAGTATGGAACAATCAAAAATTATAGATACATTGGAGACGTATCATCCATCGGTATATTACTTCCCGAGATTCGATTGTCGCTATCTTCATACCTAGTTCAATCTCGTTACCGGCAAGTCTCTTTACTCATTTTGTAATACATCACCTAGTGACCAACTCCATAGTCGTTTGCTTGCAAGCTTATGATGTGTATTACCGAGAGGGCCCAGAGATACCTCTCCGATACTCTGAGTGACAAATCCTAATCTCGATCTATGCCAATCCGACAAACACCTTGGGAGATACCTGTAGAGCAACTTTATGATCACCTAGTTACGTTGTGACGTTTGATAGCACACAAGGTATTCCTCCGGTATCCGGGAGTTGCATAATCTCATAGTCGAAGGAATATGTATTTGACATGAAGAAAGCAGTAGCAATAAACTGAACGATCAATATGGTAAGCTAACAGATGGGTCTTGTCCATCACATCATTCTCCTAACGACGTGATCCCGTTATCAAATGACAACACATGTCTATGGTTAGGAAACCTTAACCATCTTTGACCAACGAGTTGGTCTAGTAGAGGCTTACTAGGTACACGGTATTTGTTTATGTATTCACACATGTATTTAGGTTTACAATCAATACAATTCTAGCATGAATAATAAACCTTTATCACGAGTAAGGGAATATAAAATAATAGCTTTATTATTGCCTCTAGGGCATATTTCCTTCAAATGTGGTGCATGGGTGTAGCGGATGAGCTGTGTTGTGGTGTGAGTCGAGTGTGTCCTTCTTTAAATAGTGGATGCCGATGAGGCCAAGCGTCCGGTCGCGTCAATGCACAGGCATCAGAGTTGGTTTCTTGGCTGGCGAGTCTATTTAATGGCGACACATGGATGGACGAGGATTAAACGGGAGTGGTAGATGTCCGTCACGTCACGTCCAAAGTAAACGTCTTCGACATTGAACATGCACGGACATCGGGAAAGTGGCACGGGTTGTGCCCCCGGCCAGCGAGTCGCTTCAATGCTGGCGCAAGTGAGAGATCAAGTCAGCTATGTGTCGGCGTCAATGCAGAGCGGCCGCTCTAAAGCGGCATGAATGTGGGTAACTGGCTTTGAGCGAGAAAGGGCGCGAGTGAGGAGAGAGGTTTCGGTGTGCAGGTTTGTCGGATGCTTGTGTGGCAGCATTTGGACGCCCGCAAAGCCCTCAGGTTTGCTCTGGATTGCGAAAAAAGGACTTCCGGACCACCAAGAAGACCGATACAGAACCACATAGGATCACAAAACACGTCCAGACCACGTGATTCGGACGGTTTTCCGCGTTGCAGATGCCCTTGCGTGTTGAACTACTGTCGATCATTTCTTGTGAGACAAGCATCATGCTTTCTACTCCCTCTGTTTCTTTTGTAGTTCGGGTATTAGATTTGTTTGAAGTCAAACTCTTTAAAGTTTTACCAAGTTCATACAAAAAAATATTAACATGGTCAATATCATTAGATCGTCATGGAGCATATTTCCATACTATATTTATTAAGCATGGTAGATATTGATAAATTTTTTATTATAAATTTGGTCAACCTTTGTACTAATACACGGAGTAAAAAAGAAATGAAAGGCGTATGTGTCGGAGCTACGACAAATTTCTCAATATGATATCCTAATTAAGCTAGATGTATAGATGTCCCATCAAGAGGAGCGTGTGTCTTGATTCCCGCTAGTGGATTAATAGCCAATCCCTCGACCCATGTGCGTATTAACGCTAAATCGTGGGGATACGAGGGAATTTGTTGCCATGTGACCGCATGATGTTGCCGCCACTACAACTCCCCCCCCCCATAAAAGGGATGATGCCACGTGGGACAAAACTTTACTCTCTCATCCCCCCGCACACTTCTTCTTCCTAGCATCCAGAGCCCCATCGCTCGAGCCTGCCACTGTCGCACCACCAAGATTTCACCTTCTCACGTGCATCCCAGCACCACGCCACCACATAAGCGATAGTCACAGGTCGCCAAATGCGGAAGGGTGGGTAGCCCATGAACATGGGTAAAGCAGTTACACCACCCCCAAAGATGGCCTTTGCCACTAAGGGCAAGTGGAAGGCCTCCATGGTGGCGGGCGGCAAGCTAGACCAGTTCTCCATCGTCGGGTACTTGCCGCCGTCGGAGGCCGCCTATGCGTGCCCCGGGTTCACCACTATCAACTGCGTCCTCGTGTAGGAGATTATTCCCACTCCATGGGAGAAAAGTACATATGTGTTTTGTGCCTTTTCTGATATGTGGTTTGGGTTTTCCAATCCACCCAATCCTTCGCGGTCTTCTTCATTTTAATGCTTTTAGTTTCATCATCTTTCCCCAACATCGTCCTCCACGTGGCGTGTTTTGTCATCCCGTGAGAGGCATTTCCCTATTGCAGGTTGCACCTTGTCCTATGGCGCAAATAGTTTTGTGCTGGGTTGGAAACGAACGTCAATGAGACATGCGAATGCGGCGGCGCCAACATTAGCAAGATTGATGGGGTCGACTACCTGGAAGCCAATTTGTCGAAACGAATAAAAAATGCAAGAGAAATGGTTCTACATTCCCGACATGCCACTCCCGGACCCTCCTCGAAAGAAGCGATAATCTTAGAGGCCGAATATCAGTGTGCAGCCGTAGTCCCAACGGTTACTAGGCTGGCCGAGAAGTTGACCAGGCTTTCCAAGCAAGGGCATGACCCTGTTTCTGCAACTCTCTCGACTGGTGGTGAAGGATTGCATGATTGTGTTCTGTGAGGTGATGTCGAAACCGACATTCCTTCAATTGTTACTAGATCTCGTATCTAGCGGCGAATGACTATGATCCAGTTTCAGTGTATTTTTCAAGCAACAACGGACGGCGTACAATCAAGTGAAGAAGATAACCAATATGGTTTTCAATGTAATTTTGTTTGCTGTTCATTTTGTCTCTTATTGTTTTTCCATTATATCAGTGTCTTTTTTTAAGTACATACCATAGTACATTTGTGAGCGGAGATCTACTTTACATTTGCAGAATATATGAGACTACCCATAGTGGGGGATAACTTAGACAATGTTACTACATTTATAGTGAGGAGTGATAGACGTGTACCATCATGCAACACTTTCTTTATTAGGTTGTAGATTTATCTTGTCTTGGTATGTGTGATGTTACTCATAGTGTGAGCAACTAGCTTTTTGTGAAAAAAGTTCCGATCTATTCATTTTCAATCATGGCAGTATAACGAACACAAGAAATAATAAAAATTACATCCTGCTCGTAGACCACCTAGCGACAACTACAAGCACTGAAGCGAGCCGAAGGCGCGCCGCCGTCATCGCCCCTCCCTCGCCGGAGTCGGGCATAACTTGTTGTAGTAGACATTCAGAAAGTCGTCGTGCTAAGGCCCCATAGGACCAGCGCACCAGAACAACCGCCGCCGATGAAGAATAACGTAGATCGAAAGGATCCAACCGAAAGACACACAAACATAGACGAACAATAACCAAATCTGAGCAAATCCACCGAGGATAGATCCGCTGGAGACACACATCCACACGCCCACCAACGATGCTAGACGCATCATCGGAATGAGGGCTAGGCGGGGAGACCTTTATTCCATCTTCAGGGAGTCTTCGCCGTCTTGCTTTCCTGAGCAGAACACAAACCTTAACAAAAATCAAAGAAACAACTAACAACAGAGCCCTCTCGCCGGCCCTTGACAGGATCCATTGCGCTCCCATGGCCGAGGGCAACCGGAGGCGAGGTGGACCTGTGGTGACACCGGTGAGAGGCATGAGCCCTAGATCTTTTTGAGGAGTAGGAGGAGGCGGCAACGGCGGCTGCGTTATCGACTAGTATGAGTAACTAGCTATGTTACTCCATTTATCTCTCTCCTCATTAATTAGCTGCCACATTATCTTTTTTTCCTTAGGTGTTATCTATATTGCTCTCTTTGTTATTTCCACTATGATTAGTCTGAGGCTAGTAACAATTCCAAAAAAATGCAGAATACATCTGTCGTGGCAAATCTCCAAGGAACGAATAAACAAAAGCTATCAGTTTTCCCGCTGAAAAAGAGAATTGACATACAAGTAGTTTTGACCCGTCGGGTCCACCACAAAAGGGTACTCTAAGGCGGTAGGAGGCGATCGCAAGGCGATCGTGCACCTATGCTAGGGTTAGGGTTCCAGCTTCTTGGGGGTGGTTGGGATCTAGCAGCGATCGGAGGCGACGACGCTCTCTGTGATTGCGGGCTGAGAGCGTCTGTTCTTGGCTATGGATGGCGTCCATGGCCAGGACCGAGGATGGCAAGGCGGTGGGGACGGCGTGGGTCGCAGCGAATACTCCAAGGCCAGCGGGACTGAATCCGGCGGCGGGGACGACGGCGTCCTCGGCTCCGGTAGCGATCTCGTCAGCGGCGGCAACACCAAAGGCGCTGTGTAGTGGGTCTGCAAGCAGGGGTTCCTCGTGATCTCCTGTGGAGAGCAAAACCCCGGATCCCACATCGAGCTTGTCTGCGCGGATGGGGGGATGGTGCTGATGGAGAAGGAGGCCGAGGGCTTCTTCTTTGATGATCCAGAGGCGGAGCTGCCAAAGTGTACTCGGTGGTCTGCCGTGGGTAAGGTCTGTTCATCTCGCCCCTTTAACAAAACAGTTCTGGAAAGGACGATGCAGCGGGCCTGGGGTTTGCATTGGGAAGCACAGTTCAGGGATATGGGTTCAAATATTTTTGTGGTGCATTTTGGAAGCGAAGGAGATTACAAACATGCTCTAAACAACGGCCCATGGTAGTTCGATTTCAGCATTCTGATTTTGAAGGAGTATGAGGGGAAGACGAGGCCATCGGCGATGGTCTTTGATTCTATGGACATTTGGGTTAGGGTTATTGATCTCCCGCCGAATAAGAGGACAAAAACTTTCGGGAAAGGCCCTGGGGAATTGGCTTGAGGTTGTGAAAGTTGATGTGGATGCAGACGGCTTTGCAAGAGGTAATCAGTTGCGGGTCAGGGCCAAGATAGCAGTGTTTGAGCCTTTGGTCAGAGGTTTTTACTTGAAGCAATCCAAGGAGGACAAGTTGGGGACATGGTTTGATTTCTATTATGAAAAAGTCACATATTTCTGCTTTGAGTGTGGACGACTGGTGCATGGAAAGAGGGGATGTGAGCCGCCCGTGGACTCCTCCTCTCAGTGGGGAGGCTGGTTGCGGGCATCCCCGGGCAGGTCTGGCCCTAAGGAAGGGGCGGGTGGAGGTGCGTCGGGGAGTACCAATAGCTTTAGTGGCTCTCAAGTTGGTGAAGAAGGGAGCGGGAGGCAGCACCAGGATGGTGTTCGGATACGTGATCTTCCAATAAAGAGGAACCTAAGTGCTAATTTCTCTCGCTCTGCTGGACACTGCACTGGCAGTCATGGTGGACCGAGAGATGGGGAGGTAAACAGTCGTGATAAGGGCCATGGGGCTCATCGGACAGTGCATGCTCAGGATCTGAGAAACAATCTGGAGCAAAGGAGAGAGCATGATCTGAGGGACAGGCTGCTGGACAGAAATTCTCAGAGGGTGTGCGGCTATGCGAGGGACCTGCCCTAGGACGTAAAAGGAAAAGACAGCGTGGGGGTAATACGTCCATTTTGCATCATGCTTTTATATCGATATTTATTACATTATGGTCTGTTATTACACATTACGTCACAATACTTATGCCTATTCTCTCTTATTTTACAAGGTTTACATAAAGAGGGAGAATGCCGACAGCTGGGATTCTAGGCTGGAAAAGGAGCAAATATTAAAGACATATTCTGCACAGCTCCAAAAGTCCTGAAACTTCACAGAAGACGTTTTCAGAATATATAAAAAATACTCAGCGGAAGAGATTCACCAGGGGGGCCACACCCTGCCCACGAGGGTGGGGGGCGCACCCTACCCCTGGGCGCGCCCCCTACCTCGTGGCCCCCCTGGTGGCTCTCCGGTGGCCATCTTCTGCTATATGAAGTCTTTCGATGGGAAAATAATAAGCCATCTTCTCGGACGAAACTCCGCCACCACGAGGCGGAACCTTGGCGGAACCAATCTAGGGCTCTGGCGGAGCTGTTCTGCCGGGAAACTTCCCTCCCGGAGGGGGAAATCATCGTCATTGTCATCACCAACGCTCCTCTCATCGGGAGAGGGCAATCTTTATCAACATCTTCATCATCACCATCTCTTCTCAAAACCCTAGTTCATCTCTTGTATCCAATTCTTGTCTCCAAGTCCGGGATTGGTACCTGTGGGTTGCTAGTAGTGTTAATTACTCCTTGTAGTTGATGCTAGTTGGTTTATTTGGTGGAAGATCATATGTTAAGATCCTATATGCATATTAATACCCCTCTGATTATGAACATGTTTACGCTTTGTGAGTAGTTACGTTTGTTCCTGAGGACATGGGAGAAGTCTTGCTATTAGTAGTCATGTGAATTTGGTATTCGTTCGATATTTTGATGAGATGTATGTAGTCTCTCCTCTAGTGGTGTTATGTGAACGTCGACTACATGACACTTCACCATTATTTGGGCCTAGAGGAAGGCATTGGGAAGTAATAAGTAGATGATGGGTTGCTAGAGTGACAGAAGTTTAAACCCTAGTTTATGCGTTGCTTCGTAAGGGGCTGATTTGGATCCATATGTTTCATGCTATCGTTAAGTTTACCTTAATACTTTTGTTGTAGTTGCGGATACTTGCAATAGAGGTTAATCATAAGTGGGATGCTTGTCCAAGTAAGGACTGTACCCAAGCACTGGTCCACCCACATATCAAATTATCAAAGTACCGAACGCGAATCATATGAGCGCAATGAAAACTAGCTTGATGATATTCACATGTGTCCTCGGGAGCGCTTTTCTCTATATAAGAGTTTGTCCAGGCTTGTCCTTTGCTACAAAAAGGATTGGGCCACCTTGCTGCACTTTATTTACTTTTTTTACTTGTTGCTCGTTACAAATTATCCTATCACAAAACTATCTGTTACCACTTGTTTCAGTACTTGCAGAGAATACCTTGCTGGAAACCGCTTATCATTTCCTTCTGCTCCTCGTTGGGTTCGACACTCTTACTTATCGAGAGGACTACGATAGATCCCCTATACTTGTGGGTCATCAAGACTCTTTTCTGGCGCCGTTGCCGGAGAGTGAAGCGCCTTTGGTAGGTGGAATTTGGTAAGGAAAAATTTATATAGTGTGCTGAAATTTACTGTCACTTGTTACTATGGAAAGTAATCCTCTAAGGGGCTTGTTCGGGGTATCTTCACCCCGACCAGTAGAGCAAAGAGTTGCTCCTCAACCTACTGAACCTACTGAAAATGAAAATGTCTGCTTTGAAATTCCTTCGGGTATGATAGAAAAACTGCTAGCTAATCCTTTTTTAGGAGATGGAACAAAACATCCTGATGAGCATCTAATATATGCGGATGAAGTTTGTGGATTATTTAAGCTTGCAGGTGTACCCGGAGATGTTGTTAAGAAGAAGTTCTTCCCTTTATCTTTGAAGGGAGATGCATCGACATGGTATAGGCTATGTGATGATATGGGGTCTTGGAATTACAAACGATTGAAATTGGAATTTCATCAGAAGTTTTATCCTATGCATCTTGTTCATCGTGATCGCAATTATATATATAATTTTTGGCCTCGCGAAGGAGAAAGCATCGCTCAAGCTTGGGGGAGGCTTAAATCAATGTTATATTCATGCCCCAATCATGAGCTCTCAAGAGAAATGTTTATTCAAAAAATTTATGCTCGGCTTTCTGATAGCAATCGCACCATGCTTGATACTTCTTGTGATGGCTCTTTTATGATGAAGACTATTGAATTCAAATGGGATTTATTGGAAAGAATTAAACACAACTCTGAAGATTGGGACCTCGACAAAGGTAAGGAGTCAAGTATGACACCTAGGTTTGATTGTGTTAAATCTTTTATGGATACCGATGTTTTCCGTAAATTTAGCACTAAATATGGACTTGACTCTGAGATAGTAGCTTCTTTTTATGAATCTTTTGCTACTTATGTTGATCTCCCCAAGGAGAAGTGGTTTAAATATCATCCTCCCATAGAAGTAAAAGTAGCTGCACCTATTAAAGTTGAAGAAAAGATTGTAACTTATAATGATCCTATTGTTCCTACTGCTTATGTTGAGAAACCACCTTTCCCTGTTAGGATAAAGGATCATGCTAAAGCTTCAACTGTGGTTCGTAAAAGCAATATTAAAACCTATACACCTCCTGAGAAAGTTAAAGTTGAACCTAATATTGCTATTGCTAAAGATCTCTTGTCTGATAATATTGATGGGCATGTTATTTATTTCTATGATGAAACTGCTAGAATTGCTAAACCGTGTGCTAAAGATAAACCTAGACCTGTGGTAGGCATGCCTGTTATTTCTGTTAAAATAGGAGATCATTGTTATCATGGCTTATGTGATATGGGTGCCAGTGCTAGTGCAATACCTATTAGCCTTTATAAAGAAATTATGCATGACATTGCACCTGTTGAGTTAGAAGATATTGATGTCACAATTAAACTTGCCAATAGAGATACTATTTCACCAATGGGAATTGTTAGAGATGTTGAAGTCTTGTGTGGGAAAACTAAATATCCTGCTGATTTTCTTGTTCTTGGTTGCCCACAAGATAGCTTTTGTCCTATTATATTTGGTAGACCCTTCCTGAACACTGTTAATGCTACCATAGATTGCAAAAGGGATGTTGTTACTATCAGTTTAGATGATATGTCTCATGAATTTAATTTCTCTAAATTTAGTAGACAACACCGTGAAGAAGAATTACCTAGTAAGGATGAAATTATTGGTCTTGCTTCTATTGCCGTACCTCCTAGTGATCCTTTAGAACAATATTTGCTAGACCATGAAAATGACATGTTTATGAATGAAAGAAGGGAAATAGATGAAGTATTCTTTAAACAGGAACCTATTCTGAAACACAATTTGCCAGTTGAAATCCTATGGGATCCTCCTCCACCCAAGGGTGATCCCGTGTTTGAGCTTAAACCGTTACCTGATACTCTTAAATATGCTTATCTTGATGAGAAAAAGATATATCCTGTAGTGCTAACCTTTCACAGCATGAGGAAGAGAGATTACTGAAAACTCTGAAGAAGCACCGTGCTGCTATTGGGTATACTCTTGATGATCTTAAGGGCATTAGTCCCACTCTATGTCAACATAAAATTAATTTGGAAGAAGATGCTAAACCAGTTTGTGATCATCAACGACGGCTGAATCCTAAAATGAAAGAAGTGGTAAGAAAGGAAATACTAAAGCTCCTTGAGGCATGTATAATTTATCCCGTTGCTGATAGTCAGTGGGTAAATCCTGTCCATTGTGTCCCCAAGAAGGGAGGTATTACTGTTGTTCCTAATGATAAAGATGAATTGATTCCTCAGAGAGTTATTACAGGTTATAGGATGGTAATTGATTTCCGCAAATTAAATAAGGCAACTAAAAAGGATCATTACCCCTTACCTTTTATCGATCAAATGCTAGAAAGACTATCCAAACATATACATTTTTGCTTTCTAGATGGTTATTCTGGTTTCTCTCAAATACCTGTGTCAGCCAAAGATCAATCAAAGACTACTTTTACTTGCCCTTTTGGTACTTTTGCTTATAGACGTATGCCTTTTGGTCTATGTAATGCACCTGCTACCTTTCAAAGATGCATGATGGATATATTCTCTGACTTTTGTGAAAAGATTTGTGAGGTTTTCATGGACGATTTCTCCGTCTATGGATCTTGTTTTGATGATTGCTTAAGCAACCTTGATCGAGTTTTGCAGAGATGTGAAGAAACTAATCTTGTCTTGAATTGGGAAAAGTGCCACTTTATGGTTAATGAAGGTATTGTCATGGGGCATAAAGTTTCTGAAAGAGGTATTGAAGTTGATAAAGCCAAGGTTGATGCCATTGAAAAGATGCCATGCCCCAAGGACATCAAAGGTATAAGAAGTTTCCTTGGTTACGCCGGATTTTATATGAGGTTCATTAAGGACTTCTCAAAAAATTCTCGGCCTCCGACTAATTTATTACAAAAAGATATACCATTTGTTTTTGATGATGATTGTGTAGAAGCATTTGAAATTCTTAAGAAAGCATTGATCACTGCACCTATTGTTCAGCCACCTGATTGGAATTTACCCTTTGAAATTATGTGTGATGCTAGTGATTATGCTGTAGGTGTTGTTCTAGGGCAAAGAGTTGATAAGAAATTAAATGTTATTCAATATGCTAGTAAAACCCTAGACAATGCTCAAAGAAATTATGCTACCACTGAAAAAGAATTCTTAGCAGTTGTATTTGCTTGTGATAAGTTCAGACCTTATATTGTTGATTCTAAAGTAACTATTCACACTGATCATGCTGCTATTAAATATCTCATGGAAAAGAAAGATGCTAAACCTAGACTTATTAGGTGGGTTCTCTTGCTACAAGAATTTGACTTACATATTGTTGATAGAAAGGGAGCTGAGAACCCCGTTGCAGACAACTTGTCTAGGTTAGAAAATGTGCTTGATGACCCACTTCCTATTGATGATAGCTTTCCTCATTAGCAATTAAATGTTATAAATGCTTCTCATGCTGCTCCATGGTATGCTGATTATGCTAATTACATTGTTGCTAAGTTTATACCACCTAGTTTCACATACCAGCAAAAGAAAAAGTTCCTCTATGATTTGAGGCATTACTTTTGGGATGACCCACAACTTTATAAAGAAGGGGTAGATGGTGTTATTAGACGTTGTGTACCTGAGCATGAACAGGAACAGATCCTACGCAAGTGTCACTCTGAAGCTTATGGAGGACACCATGCTGGAGATAGAACTGCACATAAGGTATTGCAATCTGGTTTTTATTGGCCTACTCTCTTCAAGGATGCCCGTAAGTTTGTCTTATCTTGTGATGAATGTCAAAGAATCGGTAATATTAGTAGACGTCAAGAAATGCCTATGAACTATTCACTCGGTATTGAACCATTTGATGTTTGGGGCTTTGACTATATGGGACCTTTTCCTTCCTCTAATGGATATACACATATTTTAGTTGCTGTTGATTACGGTACTAAGTGGGTAGAAGCTATTCCAACTAGTAGTGCTGATCATAACACTTCTATTAAAATGCTTAAAGAAGTTATTTTTCCAAGATTTGGAGTCCCTAGATATTTAATGACTGGTGGTGGTTCACATTTTATTCATGGTGCTTTCCGTAAAATGCTTGCTAAATATGATGTTAATCATAGAATTGCATCTCCTTATCACCCACATTCTAGTGGTCAAGTAGAATTGAGTAATAGAGAGCTCAAATTAATTTTGCAAAAGACTGTTAATAGATCTAGAAAGAATTGGTCCAAGAAACTGGATGATGCATTATGGGCCTATAGAACTGCATATTAAAATCCTATGGGTATGTCTCCGTATAAAATGGTTTATGGAAAAGCATGTCACTTACCTCTCAAACTAGAACACAAGGCATATTGGGCTATTAAAGAGCTCAATTATGATTTTAAACTTGCCGGTGAGAAGAGGTTATTTGATATTAGCTCACTCGATGAATGGAGAACCCAAGCCTATGAAAATGCCAAGTTGTTTAAAGAAAAAGTTAAAAGATGGCATGACAAAAGAATACAAAAGCGTGAGTTTAATGTAGGTGATTGTGTATTGCTATACAACTCTCGTTTAAGATTTTTTGCAGGAAAACTTCTCTCTAAATGGGAAGGTCCTTACGTTATCGAGGAGGTCTACCGTTCTAGTGCCATAAAAATCAACAACTTTGAAGGCACAAATCCTAAGGTGGTGAACGGTCAAAGAATCAAACATTATATCTCAGGTAATCCCATAAATGTTGAAACCAATGTTATTGAAACCGTAACCCCGGAGGAATACATAAGGGACACTTTCCGGAACGTTCGAGACTCCGAAAAGGAATAGGTATGTGGTACGGTAAGTAAACCGACTCCAAAACAGTTTTTAAGGCAATATTTCTCCGTTTTGGAATATTTAGAAAAATAGAAAAATAAGAAGCAGTCTGGGAAGGACACGAGGGCTCCACGAGGGTGGAGGGCGCGCCCTACCCCCTGGGCGCGCCCCCCCTACCTCGTGGCCACCTCGTGCGCTTTCCGAACTCCTTTTTCTTACACGACACATATTTTGGTCGGTAAATATTCATTATATAATCTCCCGGAGGTTTTGACTCCCGTATCACGCAAAAATCTCCTGTCTTTGTTTCGAGCTGTTTTCTGTCAAGGTTGTCAAGGCCAGGCACTATGTCGTCTCCCTCCTCCTCCAACCATGAGGGCAATGATGCTTGGCTAATGAAGATAGAGCTTAAGAGAGAAGAACCCATGGAGATCAACAAGGATGAAGGGATCAAGAAGGCCATGGAGGACCAAGTTCTGGCAACATAATACACCCTTCAACTTGATCACAATCTTCTTACCCCAACAAAAATCGAAGCTTTCAAGATGATTGAGTTAGCTCGTATACAAAATAAGTATCTCACACGTGAAAATATTTTGTTGAAGGAGCATGTCATCGCACTCAAGGGCATTATCCGCAAGTTAGAATACCTCCTACTCTCGATGTGCGACTATCCATCATCAACAACTCCACCTTCTTCACCAACAAAAGAGACATAATCACATGGGTATGGGCACTCCACTGCCAAGCTTGGGGGAGTGCCCTGGTATCATATCACCATCACTTTTATCTTTACCATTTTCCTTAGTTCGATCCTTTTGGTATTATCTTGATCTAGTAGAATAAAGTTTATGGCATGATCTAGTTTTGAGTTTTGCTTTATAATTCCTCTATGTAATCGAGTCCGTGAGCTATATAATAAAGATTAGTGTTGAGTCAAGGGCTTGATTATTTTGCCATGATACTAAGGGAATAAAAGAAAAGAGAAAGAAATAAAAAGAAACAAAGAGATCATGTGGATCTTGTGGAGAGTAATGAGCTCACATAGAAAAAGTATGATTAATAAAAGTTGTTGAGAGTTGACAAGCATAGTTTTGGTCATCATTGCAATTAATAGGAAGTAATAAAGAAAGAGAGGTCTTCACATATAAATATACTATATTGGACATCTTTTATGATTATGAGCACTCATTAAAATATGACATGCTAAAGAGTTGACGTTGGACAAGGAAGACAACGTAATGGGTTATGTTTTCTTACATCTGAGATAAATTATATTATCATGGATCATCCAACATGGTTGAGCTTGCCTTTCCCCCTCGTGCTAGCCAAATTCATCGCACCAAGTAGAGATACTACTTGTGCTTCCAAATACCCTTAAACCAGTTTTATCATGAGAGTCCACTATACCTACCTATGGATTGAGTAAGATCCTCTATGTAAGTTGTCATCGGTGCAAGCAATAAAAATTGCTCTCTAAATATGTATGACTTATTAGCATGGGAGAAAATAAGCTTTATACGATCGTGTGATATGGAAGAAATAAAAGCGACAGACTGCATAATAAAGGTCCATAACACAAGTGACAATATAAAGTGACGTTCTTTCGCATTAAGATTTTGTGCATCCAACCATTAAAGCGCATGACAACCTCTGCTTCCCTCTGCGAAGGGCCTATCTTCTACTTTTATCTCCTACCTTGCATAAGAGTCATGGTGATCTTCACCCTTCCTTTTTACATTTTATCCTTTGGCAAGCATAGTATGTTGGAAAGATCCTGGTATATATGTGTAATTGGATGTGAGTCTTCATGAACTATTATTGTTGACATTACCCTCGAGGTAAAATGTTGGGAGGCAAAACTATAAGCCCCTATCTTTCTCTGTGTCCGATTAAAACTCCATACCCGTAAGTATTGCGTGAGTGTCAGCAATTGTGAAAGATTATATGATAGCTGAGTATGTGGACTTGCTGAAAAGCTCTTATATATTGACTCTTTCCTGTGTTATGATAAATTGCAATTGCTCCAATGACTGAGATTATAGTTTGTTAGTTTTCAATGAAGTTTACGATTCATACTTGAAATTGTGATTGAATTATTACTCTAGCATAAGAAATCATATGACAAGAATTATGTAAGTTGCTGTTCTAAGAATGATCATGATGCCCTCATGTCCGTATTTTATTTTTATCGACACCTCTATCTCTAAACATGTGGACATATTTTTCGATTTCGGCTTTTCGCTTAAGGACAAGCGAGGTCTAAGCTTGGGGGAGTTGATACGTCCATTTTGCATCATGCTTTTATATCGATATTTATTGCATTATGGGCTGCTATTACACATTACGTCACAATACTTATGCCTATTCTCTCTTATTTTACAAGGTTTCCATAAAGAGGGAGAATGTCGGTAGCTGGGATTCTAGGCTGGAAAAGGAGCAAATATTAGAGACATATTCTGCACAGCTCCAAAAGTCTTGAAACTTCACGGAAGACGTTTTCAGAATATATAAAAAATACTCAGCGGAAGAGATTCACCAGGGGGGCCACACCCTGCCCACGAGGGTGGGGGGCGCGCCCCCCTACCTCGTGGGCCCCTTGGTGGCTCTCCGGTGGCCATCTTCTGCTATATGAAGTCTTTCGATGGGAAAAAATAATAAGCCATCTTCTCGGACGAAACTCCGCCGCCACGAGGCGGAACCAATCTAGGGCTCTGGTGGAGCTGTTCTGCCGGGGAAGCTTCCCTCCCGGAGGGGGAAATCATCACCATCGTCATCACCAACGCTCCTCTCATCGGGAGAGGGCAATCTTCATCAACATCTTCATCATCACCATCTCTTCTCAAAACCCTAGTTCATCTCTTGTATCCTATTCTTGTCTCCAAGTCCGAGATTGGTACCTGTGGGTTGCTAGTAGTGTTAATTACTCCTTGTAGTTGATGCTAGTTGGTTTATTTGGTGGAAGATCATATGTTCAGATCCTATATGCATATTAATACCCCTCTGATTATGAACATGTTTATGCTTTGTGAGTATTACGTTTGTTCCAGAGGACATGGGAGAAGTCTTGCTATTAGTAGTCATGTGAATTTGGTTTTCGTTTGATATTTTGATGAGAGGTATGTTGTCTCTCCTCTAGTGGTGTTATGTGAACGTCGACTACATGACACTTCACCATTATTTGGGCCTAGAGGAAGGCATTGGGAAGTAATAAGTAGATGATGGGTTGCTAGAGTGATAGAATCTTAAACCCTAGTTTATGCGTTGCTTCGTAAGGGGCTGATTTGGATCCATATGTTCCATGCTATGGTTAGGTTTACCTTAATACTTTTGTTGTAGTTGCGGACACTTGCAATAGAGGTTAATCATAAGTGGGATGCTTGTCCAAGTAAGGACAGTACCCAAGCACCGGTCCACCCACATATCAAAGTATCAAAGTATCGAACGCGAATCATATGAGCGTGATGAAAACTAGCTTGATGATATTCCCATGTGTCATCGGGAGCGCTTTTCTCTATATAAGAGTTTGTCCAGGCTTGACCTTTGCTACAAAAAGGATTGGGCCACCTTGCTGCACTTTATTTACTTTTGTTACTTGTTGCTCGTTACAAATTATCCTATCACAAAACTATCTGTTACCACTTGTTTCAGTACTTGCAGAGAATACCTTACTGGAAACCGCTTATCATTTCCTTCTGCTCCTCGTTGGGTTCGACACTCTTACTTATCGAAAGGACTATGATAGATCCCCTATACTTGTGGGTCATCAGGGACATGATAGGGATGAATATGAGAGCAGGAAAAGAGGTCCCAGGCAAGTGTGGGTGGCAAAGGTCGAAGTGGACAGACAGGAGGGACATCATGCCTTCATTCACGACACTCGACGTAAAACGTCAATAATGCTTGATCGCATCCCGGATGACTATGAGAGATCGGCGGACCCTGGGACCCAGGGCCGTTGGGAGCTATGAATATCCTAGCCTGGAACTCTCGGGGATTGGGGTTGGACTCGACAGTGGGCGAACTACGCGATCTGATTAGGTCTCACAACCCAACGGTGGTGTTTCTGAGTGAAACTAAGAAGAGGACGAGGGCTATGGACAAGCTCAAGTGGAGTTTGGGCTTTAGGTGCGGGTTGGCCGTGGATTGCAATGGCAAAAGTGGGGGGCTTGCCCTCTGGTGGAGGGATCACTTACATGTCACTATAAGACCATGGTGCCAATATTTTCTAGATGTTGAGGTGGTCAGTGAGGGCAAAACCTTTAGGATCACTGGATTCTATGGGGAACCGGATGTCGAGCGTAGATGTAAATCTTGGGATGCTCTTAGCTATCTGAAGAGGCAGGATAACCTGTCGTGGTTGTGTGTTGGGGATTTCAATGAGACTCTCTTTCAGTCGGAGCAGAGGGGAGGCAATCAGAGGGGTTTTCTATAGATGGAAGCATTCAGGGACTGCCTTGATGATTGTGGCCTTGCAGATCTTGGTTCTACAGGATACCCGTTCACTTGGGATAACAAGCGAGACGACAATGACAACATTCAGGTGCGGTTGGACCAGGGTACATGCAATGATGATTTCCTGGCCATGTTTCCCACCTCCTTTGTGGAGCATATCATCACGGAGGAATCTGACCATGTGGCTTGGGTGGTTCGTGTTTTGGAGATGGCTCCAACGCTTGAACCCCGGAGGGAACGGTTGTTTCAATACAAGGAAGCATGGACACGTCACGAAAGCTATGAGGCAACGGTCGCTGAGCAGTGGGCTTGCGCCTCAACAGGCGAGTCGGGGCTGGCTGCTGTTTGTAGCCGCCTTAAGGGCATGACAGTCGGAATGCAGGAATGGGGCAAGATGGTTTTTGGTTCGGTTCGCAAGCAGATTGTGCACCTCAAAGATCATCTTCAAAAGGCCAAGTTCAGAGGCTTAGCGGCGGAGAACTTGTAACACCCACGATGCCTTTACGGTTCCCCAGTTAACCGTTGGAGTATCAAACGAACTCCAAATGGCACGAAACTTGACAGGCGGTCTACCGGTGGTGTACCAAGGCCGCTTGGCAAATCTCGGTCCATTTCGAGAAAGTTTAACACCTGCTCATGAAAAGAGACAAAAGGGGGACGCTAGAGGACGTAGGAGTGTCGGATTGCAAAACGGACAATAGGGAAAATGCTCGGATGCATGAGACGAACACACATGCAAATGATATGCACATGATCACATGATAAGATGCAACACGCAAGCAAATGACAAGGCAACTGTTGGGGAACGTAGCAGAATTTTAAAATTTTCTACGCATCACCAAGATCAATCTATGGAGTCATCTAGCAACGAGGGAGAGAGGAGTGCATCTACATACCCTTGTAGATCACGAGCGGAAGCGTTCAAGAGAACGGGGTTGATGGAGTCGTACTCGTCGTGATCCAAATCACCGAAGATCCTAGCGCCGAACGGACGGCACCTCCGCGTTCAACACACGTACGGAGCGAGGACATCTCCCGCGCCTTGATCCAGCAAGGAGGAGGGAGAGGTTGAGGAAGAGGGCTCCAACAGCAGCACGACGGCGTGGTGGTGGTGAAGCTGCAGTACTCCAGCAGGGCTTCGCCAAGCTCTTACTGAGGAGGAGAGGTGTTGGGGAGGGGAGGGGCTGCACCTTGGATGTTGTGTGCAGCCCTCCCCTCACCCCTCTATTTATAGGGGAAGGGGGAAGGGGGCCGGCCCCCTCTAGATGAGATCTAGAGGGGGCGGCCAAGGGGAGGGGGGCTTGCCCCCCAAGCAAGGGGGCGCCCCCCTTAGGGTTTTCCCCCAACCCTAGGCGCATGGGCCCTAGGGGGGTGTGGCGCCCCATCCCACTTGGGCTGGTTCCCTTATCCATACAGCCCATAAGGCCCTCCGGAAGAGGTGGCCCCTCCCGGTGGACCCCCGGAACCCCTCCGGTGGCCCCGGTACAATACCGATATGCCCCCGAACCTTTCCGGTGACCGTATGACAACTTCACATATATAAATCTTTACCTCCGGACCATTCCGGAACTCCTCGTGACGTCCGGGATCTTATCCGGGACTCCGAACAACATTCGGTAATCACATACAAGTCTTCCTAACAACCCTAGCGTCACCGAACCTTAAGTGTGTAGACCCTATGGGTTCGGGAGACATGCAGACATGACCGAGACGACTCTCCGGTCAATAACCAACAGCGGGATCTGTATACCCATGTTGGCTCCCACATGCTCCACGATGATCTCATCGGATGAACCACGATGTCGAGGATTCAATCAATCCGTATACAATTCCCTTTGTCAATCGATACGTTACTTGCCCGAGACTTGATCGTGGTATCCCAATACCTTGTTCAGTCTCGTTACTGGCAAGTCACTTTACTCGTACCGTAATGCATGATCCCGTGATCAACCACTTGATCACATTGAGCTCATTATGATGATGCATTACCGAGTGGGCCCAGAGATACCTCTCCGTCATACGGAGTGACAAATCCCAGTCTTGATTTGTGCCAACCCAACAGACACTTTCGGAGATACCTGTAATGTACCTTTATAGTCACCCAGTTACGTTGTGACATTTGGCACACCCAAGGCACTCCTACGGTATCCGGGAGTTGCACAATCTCATGGTCTAAGGAAATGATACTTGACATTCAGAAAAGCTATAGCAAACGAACTACACGATCTTTGAGCTAAGCTTAGGATTGGGTCTTGTCCATCACATCATTCTCCTAATGATGTGATCCCGTTATCAATGACATCCAATGTCCATAGTTAGGAAACCATGACTATCTTTTGATCAACGAGCTAGTCAACTAGAGGCTCACTAGGGACGTGTTGTGGTCTATGTATTCACACATGTATTACGATTTCCGGATAACACAATTATAGCATGAACAATAGACAATTATCATGAACAAAGAAATATAATAATAACCATTTTATTATTGCCTCTAGGGCATATTTCCAACAGTCTCCCACTTGCACTAGAGTCAATAATCTAGTTACATTGTGATGAGTCGAACACCCATGCAGTTCTGGTGTTGATCATGTTTTGCTCTAGGGAGAGGTTTAGTCAACGGATCTGCCACATTTAGGTCCGTATGTAGTTTACAAATCTCTATGTCTCCATTTTGAACACTTTCACAAATGGAGTTGAAGCGACGCTTGATATGCCTAGTCTTCCTGTGAAACCTGGGCTCCTTGGCAAGGGCAATAGCTCCAGTGTTGTCACAGAAGAGAGTCATCGGGCCCGACGCATTGGGTATGACTCCTAGGTCGGTAATGAACTCCTTCACCCAGACTGCTTCTTCTGCTGCCTCCGAGGATGCCATGTACTCCGCTTCACATGTAGATCCCACCACAACACTTTGCTTGCAACTGCACCAGCTTACTGCCCCACCATTCAAAATATACATGTATCCGGTTTGTGACTTAGAGTCATCCAGATCTCTGTCGAAGCTAGCATTGACGTAACCCTTTACGACGAGCTCTTCGTCACCTTCATAAATGAGAAACATTTCCTTAGTCCTTTTCAGGTACTTCAGGATATTCTTGACCGCTGTCCAGTGTTCCATGCCGGGATTACTTTGGTACCTTCCTACCAAACTTACGACAAGGTTTACATCAGGTCTGGTACACAGCATAGCATACATGATAGACCCTATGGCCGAGGCATAGGGGACGACACTCATCTTTTCTCTATTTTCTGCCGTGGTCGGGCATTGAGCCGTGCTCAATCTCGTACCTTGCAATACAGGCAAGAACCCCTTATTTGACTGATCCATTTTGAACTTCTTCAATATCTTGTCAAGGTACGTACTCTGTGAAAGACCAATGAGGCGTCTCGATCTATCTCTATAGATCTTGATGCCTAATATATAAGCAGCTTCTCCAAGGTCCTTCATTGAAAAACACTTGTTCAAGTAGGCCTTTATGCTTTCCAAGAATTCTATATCATTTCCCATCAACAGTATGTAATCCACATACAATATGATAAATGCTACAGAGCTCCCACTCACTTTCTTGTAAATGCAGGCTTCTCCATAAGTCTGCATAAACCCAAACGCTTTGATCATCTCATCAAAACGAATGTTCCAACTCCGAGATGCTTGCACCAGCCCATAAATCGAGTGTTGGAGCTTGCACACCTTGTCAGCATTCTTAGGATCGACAAAACCTTCCGGCTGCATCATATACAATTCTTCCTTAAGGAAACCATTAAGGAATGCCGTTTTGACGTCCATTTGCCATATCTCATAATCATAGAATGCGGCAATTGCTAACATGATTCGGACGGACTTCAGCTTCGCTACTGGTGAGAAAGTCTCATCGTAGTCAACCCCTTGAACTTGTCGATAACCCTTAGCGACAAGCCGAGCTTTATAGATGGTCACATTACCATCCGCGTCTGTCTTCTTCTTAAAGATCCATTTATTTTCTATGGCTCGCCGATCATCGGGCAAGTCAGTCAAAGTCCATACTTCGTTTTCATAAATGGATCCTATCTCGGATTTCATGGCTTCCAGCCATTTGTCGGAATCCGGGCCCGCCATCGCTTCTTCATAGTTCGAAGGTTCACCGTTGTCTAACAACATGATTTCCAAGACAGGGTTGCCGTACCACTCTGGTGCGGAACGTGTCCTCGTGGACCTACGAAGTTCAGTAGTAACTTGATCTGAAGTTTCATGATCATCATCATTAACTTCCTCTCTAGTCGGTGCAGGCACCTCAGGAACATTTTCTTGAGCTGCGCCACTTATCGGTTCAAGAGGTAATACTTCATCAAGTTCTACTTTCCTCCCACTTATTTCTTTCGAGAGAAACTCTTTCTCTAGAAAGGACCCATTCTTGGCAACAAAGATCTTGCCTTCGGATCTGAGGTAGAAGGTATACCCAACAGTTTCTTTAGGGTATCCTATGAAGACGCATTTTTCCGATTTGGGTTCGAGCTTTTCAGGTTGAAGTTTCTTGACATAAGCATCGCATCCCCAAACTTTTAGAAACGACAACTAAGGTTTATTCCCAAACCATAATTCATACGGTGTCATCTCAACGGATTTTGACGGAGCCCTATTTAAAGTGAATGCGACAGTCTCTAAAGCATAGCCCCAAAATGACAGCGGTAAATCGGTAAGAGACATCATAGATCGCACCATATCTAATAGAGTACGATTATGACGTTCTGACACACCATTACGCTGAGGTGTTCTAGGCGGCGTGAGTTGTGAAACTATTCCACATTTTCTTAAGTGTGTGCCAAATTCGTGACTCAAGTATTCTCCCCCACGATCTGATCGCAAGAACTTGATTTTTCTGTCACGTTCATTCTCAACCTCACTCTAAAATTCCTTGAACTTTTCAAAGGTCTCAGACTTGTGTTTCATTAAGTAGACATACCCATATCTACTCAAGTCATCAGTGAGGGTGAGAACATAACGATAGCCACCGCGAGCCTCAACACTCATTGGACCGCACACATCAGTATGTATGATTTCCAATAAGTTGGTCGCTCGCTCCATTGTTCCTGAGAACGGAGTCTTGGTCATCTTACCCATGAGGCATGGTTCGCACGTGTCAAATGATTCATAATCAAGAGACTCTAAAAGTCCATCTGCATGGAGCTTCTTCATGCGTTTGACACCTATGTGACCAAGGCGGCAGTGCCACAAGTATGTGGGACTATCATTATCAACTTTACATCTTTTGGTACTCACACTATGAATATGTGTAGCATTACGCTCGAGATTCATTAAGAATAAACCATTGACCATCGGAGCATGACCATAAAACATATCTCTCATATAAATAGAACAACCATTATTCTCGGATTTAAATGAGTAGCCATCTCGTATTAAACGAGATCCCGATACAATGTTCATGCTAAAGCTGGCACTAAATAACAATTATTAAGGTTTAAAACTAATCCCGAAGGTAAATATAGAGGTAGCATGCCGACGGCGATCACATTGACCTTGGAACCATTCCCGACGCGCATCGTCACCTCGTCCTTTGCTAGTCTCCGCTTATTCCGCAGCCCCTGCTTTGAGTTACAAATGTGAGCAACTGCACCGGTATCAAATACCCAGGAGCTACTACGGGTACTGGTAAGGTACACATCAATTACATGTATATCACATATACCTTTCGTATTGCCGGCCTTCTTGTCCGCTAAGTATTTGGGGCAGTTCCGCTTCCAGTGACCACTTCCCTTGCAATAAAAACACTCAGTCTCGGGCTTGGGTCCATTCTTTGGCTTCTTCCCGACAGCTTGCTTACCGGGCGCGGCAACTCCCTTGCCGTCCTTCTTGAAGTTCTTCTTACCCTTGCCTTTCTTGAACTTAGTGGTTTTATTCACCATCAACACTTGATGTTCCTTTTTGACTTCTACCTCTGCTGATTTCAGCATTGAATATACCTCAGTAATGGTCTTTTCCATCCCCTGCATATTGAAGTTCATCACAAAGCTCTTGTAGCTCGGTGGAAGCGACTGAAGGATTCTGTCAATGACCGCGTCATCCGGGAGATTAACTCCCAGCTAAGTCAAGCGGTTATGCAACCCAGACATTTTGAGTATGTGCTCACTGACAGAACTATTTTCCTCCATCTTACAACTGAAGAACTTGTCGGAGACTTCATATCTCTCGACCCGGGCATGAGCTTGAAAAACCATTTTCAGCTCTTCAAACATCTCATATGCTCCGTGTCTCTCAAAACGCTTTTGGAGCCCCGGTTCTAAGCTGTAAAGCATGCCGCACTGAACGAGAGAGTAATCATCAGCATGTGACTGCCAAGCGTTCATAACGTCTTGGTTCTTTGGGACAGGTGCGTCACCTAGCGGTGCTTCTAGGACATAATCTTTCTTGGCAGCTATGAGGATGATCCTCAGGTTACGGACCCAGTCCGTATAGTTGCTGCCATCGTCTTTCAGCTTGGTTTTCTCTAGGAACGCGTTGAAGTTGAGGACAACGTGGGCCATTTGATCTACAAGACATATTGTAAAGATTTTAGACTAAGTTCATGATAATTAAGTTCATCTAATCAAATTATTCAATGAACTCCCACTCAGATAGACATCCCTCCAGTCATCTAAGTATAACATGATCCGAGTTAACTAGGCCGTGTCCGATCATCACGTGAGACGGACTAGTCAACATTAGTGAACATCTTCATGTTGATCGTATCTTCTATACGACTCATGCTCGACCTTTCGGTCTTCTGTGTTCCGAGGCCATGCCTGTACATGCTAGGCTCGTCAAGTCAACCTAAGTGTATTGCGTGTGTAAATCCGGCTTACACCCGTTGTATTCGAACGTTAGAATCTATCACACCCGATCATCACGTGGTGCTTCGAAACAACGAACCTTCGCAACGGTGCATAGTTAGGGGGAACACTTTCTTGAAATTATTTCGAGGGATCATCTTATTTAAGCTACCGTCATTCTAAGCAAATAAGATGCAAAACATGATAAACATCACATGCAATCAAATAGTGACATGATATGGCCAATATCATTTGCTCCTTTTGATCTCCATCTTCGGGGCTCCATGATCATCGTTGTCACCGGCATGACACCATGATCTCCATCATCGTGTCTTCTTGAAGTTGTCTCGTCATCTATTACTTCTACTACTATGGCTAACGCTTTAGCAATAAAGTAAAGTAATTACATGACGTTTATGTTGACACGCAGGTCATAAATAAATAAAGACAACTCCTATGGCTCCTGCCGGTTGTCATACTCATCGACATGCAAGTCGTGATTCCTATTACAAGAACATGATCATCTCATACATCACATATATCATTCATCACATCCTTTGGCCATATCACATCACAAAACACTTGCTGCAAAAACAAGTTAGACGTCCTCTAATTGTTGTTGCAAGTTTTTACGTGGCTGCTATAGGATTCTAGCAAGAACGTTTCTTACCTACGCCAAAACCACAACGTGAATTGCCAATTTCTATTTACCCTTCATAAGGACCCTGTTCATCGAATCCGGTCCGACTAAAGTGGGAGAGACAGACACCCGCCAGCCACCTTATGCAACTAGTGCATGTCAGTCGATGGAACTGGTCTCACGTAAGCGTACGTGTAAGGTTGGTCCGGGCCACTTCATCCCACAATGTTGCCGAAGCAAGATAAGACTAGTAACGGCAAGATAATTGACAATATCGACGCCCACAACTGCTTTGTGTTCTACTCGTGCATAGTAACTACGCATAGACCTAGCTCATGATGCCACTGTTGGGGAACGTAGCAGAATTTTAAAATTTTCTACGCATCACCAAGATCAATCTATGGAGTCATCTAGCAACGAGGGAGAGAGGAGTGCATCTACATACCCTTGTAGATCACGAGCGGAAGCGTTCAAGAGAACGGGGTTGATGGAGTCGTACTCGTCGTGATCCAAATCACCGAAGATCCTAGCGCCGAACGGACGGCACCTCCGCGTTCAACATACGTACGGAGCGAGGACGTCTCCCGCGCCTTGATCCAGCAAGGAGGAGGGAGAGGTTGAGGAAGAGGGCTCCAACAGCAGCACGACGGCGTGGTGGTGGTGAAGCTGCAGTACTCCGGCAGGGCTTCGCCAAGCTCTTACGGAGGAGGAGAGGTGTTGGGGAGGGGAGGGGCTGCGCCTTGGATGTTGTGTGCAGCCCTCCCCTCACCCCTTTATTTATAGGGGAAGGGGGAAGGGGGCTGCCCCCCTCTAGATGAGATCTAGAGGGGGGGGCGGCCAAGGGGAGGGGGGCTTGCCCCCCAAGCAAGGGGGCGCCCCCTTAGGGTTTTCCCCCAACCCTAGGCGCATGGGCCCTAGGGGGGTGTGGCGCCCCATCCCACTTGGGCTGGTTCCCTTCTCCATACAGCCCATAAGGCCCTCCGGAAGAGGTGGCCCCGGTACAATACCGATATGCCCCCGAACCTTTCCGGCGACCGTATGACAACTTCCCATATATAAATCTTTACCTCCGGACCATTCCGGAACTCCTCGTGACGTCTGGGATCTCATCCGGGACTCCGAACAACATTCGGTAATCACATACAAGTCTTCCTAACAACCCTAGCGTCACCGAACCTTAAGTGTGTAGACCCTACGGGTTCGGGAGACATGCAGACATGACCGAGACGACTCTCCGGTCAATAACCAACAGCGGGATCTGGATACCCATGTTGGCTCCCACATGCTCCACGATGATCTCATCGGATGAACCACGATGTCGAGGATTCAATCAATCCGTATACAATTCCCTTTGTCAATCGATACGTTACTTGCCCGAGACTCGATCGTGGTATCCCAATACCTTGTTCAGTCTCGTTACCGGCAAGTCACTTTACTCGTACCGTAATGCATAATCCCGTGATCAACCACTTGATCACATTGAGCTCATTATGATGATGCATTACCGAGTGGGCCCAGAGATACCTCTCCGTCATACGGAGTGACAAATCCCAGTCTCGATTTGTGCCAACCCAACAGACACTTTCGGAGATACCTGTAATGTACCTTTATAGTCACCCAGTTACGTTGTGACGTTTGGCACACCCAAGGCACTCCTACGGTATCCGGGAGTTGCACAATCTCATGGTCTAAGGAAATGATACTTGACATTCAGAAAAGCTATAGCAAACGAACTACACGATCTTTGAGCTAAGCTTAGGATTGGGTCTTGTCCATCACATCATTCTCCTAATGATGTGATCCCGTTATCAATGACATCCAATGTCCATAGTCAGGAAACCATGACTATCTTTTGATCAACGAGCTAGTCAACTAGAGGCTCACTAGGGACGTGTTGTGGTCTATGTATTCACACATGTATTACGATTTCCGGATAACACAATTATAGCATGAACAATAGACAATTATCATGAACAAAGAAATATAATAATAACCATTTTATTATTGCCTCTAGGGCATATTTCCAACAACAACAATAGCAAAAAACTGGAAGACACCTGGCGCAACGGTCTCGGGGCGTCACAGAACTCTTCGGAGGTTCGAGCGATTGAGGAACAACTCCGCGAGACATACGCCGGGGAGGAGTTGCTCCAGCATCAACGCTCCCGAGTGGATTGGCTGCAGGCGGGTGATATGAACACGAAGTATTTCCAAGGGAGGGCGTCTCACAGGAGGAGGAAGAATACTGTACGGACGCTTCAACGCGAGGATGGCTCCAAGTGCAAGGTAAATGAAGAAATGAGAGAGTTGGCCGCTGGTTTCTATGAGCAGCTTTTCGCCTCAGAAGGGTCTAATCATGCTGTTGTTCTTGAAAATATTAATGAAGTGGTCTCGGCTGAGATGAATGCAAAGCTAACCGCCCTGGTTTCTGATGATGAGGTGGAGACGACCTTGTTCCAAATGGGGCCGACGAAGGTGCCGGGCCCGGACGGCCTTCCGGCGATGTTCTACCAGCGACACTGTCGCTTATCAAGGATGATGTTTGCTGCGTTGTCAAGGACTTCCTTGCTGGCGTGGCTGCACCGGATGCTTTCAATGCTACGGTGATTGTTATGATACCGAAAGTTAGCTCACCGGAGTCGCTCTCACAATTTCGCCCTATTAGTCTATGTAATGTCTTGTACAAGATCGCGTCCAAGGTTCTTGCCAATAGGCTCAAGTTTGATTCTGCCGGTTCTCATTTATGAAGAACAAAGCGCCTTTGTTCCCGGGCGGCTTATTACTGATAACGTTCTTATGGCCTATGAATGTGTTCACGCGATCAGAACAAGGAAAAGGAAGAGACCACTTTGCGCTGTCAAACTAGACATGATGAAGGCGTATGATAGGGTGGAGTGGAGTTTTCTTGAGCAGATACTGGCACGCTTTGGCTTTGAGGCTGGTTGGATAGCCATGATTATGCGATGTGTCACTTCAGCTAAATTTGTTGTGAAGCTTAACGGTGGCTCCAGGAGATTCTGCCCATCCAGAGGATTGCGGCAAGGGGACCCCCTATCCCTTTACCTGTTCTTGTTCTTGTTCTGCGTGGAAGGTTTCTCTGCCTTGTTGAAGCGGGCTCAGGAGGAGAATGAGTTGAAGGGGGTGTCGTTTGGGAGCACTAGCCCCCAAGTGACACATCTTCTGTTTGCTGATGATAGTATCGTCTTTCTTCAGGGGTCAGCGGATAATCTTGAGAAGCTGAAAGCCATTTTGGAGGTGTATGAGGTGGCTTCGAGGCAAAAAGTGAATATGAACAAGTCCTCTATCTTCTTCGGGAAGGATGCCCGGAGGGGCAAAAGGAGGTTCTAAAGAGGGCTATTGGGATTGAGTCAGAGGCCTTGAGTGAGCGTTATTTATGCCTACCAACGGTGGTTGGGAGAGCTAAAGATGGTGTGTTTAAATATGTCACGGAAAGCTCGAAAAAGAAGGCTACGGGATGGAAGGGGCAGGGCCTATCCAAGAAAGCTAGGGAGGTCTTAGTGAAATCGGGACTGCAGTCTACTCCCATGTTTACCATGAGTTGCTTCCACCTCACAAAGAGGATGTGCCGGAATTTGTCATCAATCTCCTCTAAATTCTGGTGGGGTGCTATCAATGGTGAACGCAAGGTACAGTGGATTGCTTGGGACAAGATGTGTACTGCTAAGCGAGTGGGTGGCATGGGGTTTCGTGATCCTGAAGTGTTCAACCAGGCGCTTCTAGCAAAACAAGCTTGGCATCTACTTCAGTTGCCGTCCTCATTATGCGCCCAGGTTTTGAAGGCTCGGTATTACAATGATAGGGGCATTCCGAATGCTACTTGCCCAACGGGTGGACCGTACACATTCAGGAGCATTATCCATGGGCGTGATTTGCCGTGAGCTGGCTTAGTGTGGAGGATCGGAGATGGAATGCAGGTCAATATCCATCATGATCAATGGATCCCGAGGAAGGGGGGTTTGACACCGTTGGGTGCTGAGTTCATCCCGGGTTTGACAAAAGTTAGCCACCTACTGGATCAGTCAGGGGCACGGTGGGACGATCAGAAGCTGGCTGCTATGTTTTCAAGTGATGATGCTCGGGATATCAAACAAATTGCAGTGGGTGGGCTAGGCGTTGAGGACTGCCTCGCGTGGAACTATACGAAGAACAGACAGTTCACGGTCCGCTCGGCCTACCACTTGCGGATGGAGATGAACAAAGCAAGGCACGATAAGGCAGAGTCCTCATCTGTGAGTAATCACAAAAGCTGGCTGGCTCTATGGGATTCAGATGCTCTGGGGAAGGCCAAGATACACATGTGGCGCTTAATGAGGAATGGCCTTGCTGTTGGGAATGAGCTGCGGAGGAGGAGCATCAAAGCTGGTGTATTCTGTGCTGCTTGCGGTCGAGACGAGACCATTTTCCATCGTTTTTGGAGATGCCCGCACTCGGCCTTGTTCTGGAAGAGGCTGTGCTCAGAAATGGGAATGAGGGTGGCGATCCCGCCCTGTCAAATTGATTCCCAGAGTGCACTCAATCGGTGGCTGCTGGATTGGCTTCCCGTTGCTCATGAGGACGAGAGGTCATTGGTGATCCAAGTTGTATACACTCCGTGGCCAGCGCGCAATGAAACCAGTGAAGGGAAGCGCATTGAGGATCCACCAACGATTGCTCGCCGGGTGGTGGCTCTCACGGAGGAGTGGAAGTAGGTCCATCAGCATTCGCCACCACAGCCGAAGCAGAGGGCTCAGGTCAGATGGGAGGCGCCAGAGGCCGGGTGGGTGAAGGCCAATGCTGACGGGGCACTGTCCATCCAAAGGGAAAGGGGAGGGGCTGGAGTACTTCTCCGAGACCACAATGGTGGTTTTTTGGCTGCTGCATGCCACTCCTACAAGAATATGGTGAGCCCCGAGATTGCTAAAGCCCTCGCATGCAAAAGGGCAATTCAAGTGGCAGCTGAAATCAATGTGCAAAGGCTCCATCCGGAGCTGGATAACGACCCTGTTTGGTTCCACGAGTTAGAGTTAGTTTGGGTTAGTTTGGACTCAACTAACCCAAAAATATCCAAACATGAGGGTTAGTTTGGGTTGGATGCATCTAACTCATCCAAAAAATCTAATCAATCCAAGAGGTGCTTATTTGGGTTAGTTCTCCTTGGGACCACTAAAAAACATCTTTTTCTCTCATTCTCCTTGCAGCAGATCCCTCCCCACTTCCTCGAAGTTTCTCGTCCTCTCCCTTCCTCCCTCTCGCACCGCTCGTGAAGGCGCCTCGTCGTATTCGCGCTCTCGTCCGCCGCCGGTAAGCAGCCCCGCCCTATCCTCCCGTTCCAACCCCCTCGTCTTCCCGCGGCCCGTCCACCCGCCGGTAAGCAGCTCCTTGCACGGCCCGGCCCCGCCGGTCTCGGCCAGGGACGACATATTCGGTCGGTGGGCTACGCGAGAGGCCAGCGCGGCTCCTTGCCGGACGCGTCCCCGTCTGCCTCGGCTAGGGCTCGCTCTGCCAAATCCGGCAGGAAATAGGGTGCAAAGTAGCCAAATGATTGAGAAAGACCATTTATTATTAATCTAACCCTGCCATCCAAACATCTCTTTGGTTAGAGTTAATTAAGGACTAGTTTAGGGTTAGAATCTAACTCTAATTTCTAAGTTAGAGTATCCAAACAGGACCAATGTGGCTGTTGTTCAGGCTATCTCTAGCAGCAAAAGAGATTTCTCTATGTTCGGGCCTGTTGTGTAGGAAATAAAAAAATATGCTCCAGGAGTTCACTAAAATGAAGGTGTCGTGGAGGAGCCGTGAAGCAAATCGTGCCGCCGATAAATTAGCTAAAGCAGGTTTAGATGATGATTTATGTAAGGTGTGGTTTTCTGTGTCCTAGAGTACGTTCTGAAGTTTTACGACATTCCTAGCTTCGTTTAATAAATGGCGGCGATGATGATCCAAAAAAAAAGTTTTCCCGCTGAAAAAAAGTTTTCCCGCTGAAAAGTGCCACGGCCCTGCTCCCGGCGCAATGCGCTAATCGCGATTTTGCTCACTAGGGTCTCGCCGGGATCGTCGCGCGAGGGCTCCTTGGATCCCCCCCAGGTCCCAGCGCCGCTCGGGATGGATTCCGCGGCGGAGCGAGGAAGTCGGAGCGTGGGGGCAGGGCGAGGTCCTCAGCCTCACGCGTGGCGGGCTTCCCCGCCTGTTCGTCCGCCCCAATTCTCTCGCCACCACGACCTCTTGGCCCGAGCCGCTCCTAGTTCCCTCCCACTAGCAACGCCAGGGAGCTCTTCCTGATAGTCGTCCTCCTCCCCCTCCCCGCCGCTGGATTGGCCAGTGGAGATCCGTCGGGGCGCGATTCCTTTTGTTGGTGAGAATGCCCTAATCCGTTTGGGTTCTTGTTCGTTTTCCTTGCCGCTAACAATCGAATCCGACCAAATCTCCGCTCTTCGTGGGTCTCAGTTTATCCATATCCTGTTGATCCACTGTTAATAATTAATATACGAACTACTGCTACCAAGAGCCGTTTTTTATTTCAGAACAAAATTAGGGTCCCAACTGTTTTAAACCTTGCGTCTTCGACTATGTTTCAGCCTTATCCCGCAAAAAAAAAGACTATGTTTCAGCCTTGGGTGATTCTTCTATAATTTTTATTAACTCAGCTGAGTATCAGGCGAGAAATGCAGTTTACCCCATGACAGAATCTGCATCAGTTATTTATTCACCATTTCTTGCAAGAACTAAAAGAAGGGCGATTATTACAGGAACTGCAAACAGCTGCATGACGGGGGTCCAGGAACAGCAATACGAAGAGTTCTTTGGTGGGTTTTTCTTTGATGAAGATGCGTTAAGGTACTACCACCCTAGTAGCGTTGATGAAATAGGTACTGTATATCAAAGGCTTTGGGCTCCGTGGAGCAATGCCATTAGCTTACAATGCATGCTTGTAAGGAAAGTATAGGAGTAGGACACTATGATTTTTCCCCTGTTACCTTAGCTAAACATATTTGCTGTAGTCGAGAGTGTTGTTGCTTGTTTGTGCGAGAGAAGATTACTTTCTTCAGTCATGGAATCTTCATTGTTGGTTATTTGCTGGAACAGCAAGGATATATCATTGGATGGGCTGGACAAGGAACTTGAGGAGCACAAGAACTATGATGTGAGTCTAAAGCCCACTGATCCACATTCTCCATTTCCATATAACAATGGTCTGAATTAACTGTTCTTACCATTGGAGTATTGCACTTTAACGATTTTTAGTTATTAATGACTGCACAATTTGCAACTTTTACTTGATGAAGTACTGATTGCATATTAATGGCGCAGTGTATGTAGCGTCTTTATTTGTTATTGATGGTTTTAACATGTATCCTATATTTTGGACCACCAAATGCCTGTTATCCGATTTCCTTACCATTCCGAAAGATGTCTGATGTTCTTTTTACAAAAATAAAAAAATAAAAAAAAATCCTGAAATAAATGAGACCTAGGCTATGCGCCATTAATTAGCTTCCACCGCTACATACACTGCCCAGGTTCTTAGAAGCACGATCTTTCTTTTTTCATATGATAATATCAAGTGTCATACGCTTCTCTGTGCTGTTTTCCAGGTGCTAATAAGTATTCTAGCCAACGGTGAAAAACAGCGTGACATGGCAACCATGGTGGAAGGCAACCTAGGCCATATTGAACAGGATCTGATTCAAGTATGTGTTTCTGCAAGCTTCAGCTGTGTCACCAATCTGCTAATAAAACTATACACACAGTGCGGCACATGTGTGTCTTCCAAAGCGTTGGATATTGGATTATTGCATGGTACTACTGATTGTTTCTTTAGACTAGAAATATTCTACATTTTCCTTGCTGGAGCTATATTCCATGGAAAGAGAAGGAATTTGAATGATTCAATGTTTATGGCAGCAAACTGAGGAGTTAGGAAAAATATTATTTCTAATGATATGATTCTAGCCAGTTTTTCTTTGAGCAGAGCATGATTAAACTTGTTTTGAGTCTTTGTTGTCCTGTTTGCTTGCTATATGGTACAAGCTAAATCTATATTTTTCCTAGCTTCGTTTACCCACATATTGTTTTGAACTTTAAAACAATGGACTGCTATCTCATCTGTTCAAAATGACTCATCTACCGATGCTTGCTTTTCTCTTATGAATGACTCTCATGTTACTCAAGAACTCAATTCAAAGCTCTAGCAGGTAGACATGGACATAGCAAAGGTCACAAACCAGTAGTGATAGGAAGTTTTGTGTAACAGACCTAGGGAAGTAGGACTTACAATTAGTGCCAGTGCTTAGACATGGCATGATACCATTTTTTAGAAGGTATTGATTCTGATACTTATAATGAGTCTGGGCCATGTGTTGTGACTTATATTTTGCTAACTAGTATGTGGTTCCTATAATGTATGAAATTACCAAGGGAAGGTCTCTTGCATAGTTTCTTGATCTTCAACATAGCTGTGCCGTGATGTTTTGCATATTTCAATCCATACGTTTCTAAACTTTTATGTACAAAATTGCATGGAAATATCTAGATCTTAAGAGGATCTTTCTTCATGTCTACAGGATTATATAAAAGATAATGACAGCCTAGTTCTGTTGCATGATCAGATTCATGACTGTGACATTGTTTTATCTCAAATAGGATCACTTCTTAGTGGATTTCAGGTATATTCTTGATTACTATGTAGTACATGTAGGGTCCTTATTTATTTGATAACCTTTCTGTTGCAGTAGGTTAGCTTTTTCTCCGAGGGAAAATATGTATGGTGTTGATGTTATAAGCAAACTGTTGAGATTTCATACATGTCAATATGTAAAGTGTGGGGATGTAGCTAGCATGACGTGACTGCTTATTTGAACGTTTAATTTTCAAATTTTATTAAATTGATAGGCTGTATCCCCGTTGAGGTGTGGAGAAGCCTTGGGGACATAGCGATAGTATGGGTAACCAAGCTTTTCAACCTCATTTTTCGGGCAAACAAGATACCAGAAGAATGGAGACGGAGTATATTAGTACCAATCTTCAAGAACAAGGGGGATGTTCAAAGTTGTACTAATTACCATGGAATTAAGCTGATGAGCCATACAATGAAGCTATGAGAGGGAGTCATTGAGCACTGCTTAAGAAGAATGACAAGCATGACCAAAAATCAGTTTGGTTTCATGCCTGGGAGGTCGACCATGGAAGCCATTTTTGTGGTTCGACAACTTATGGAGAGATAGAGGGAGCAAAAGAAGGACCTGCATATGGTGTTCATTGACCTGGAGAAGGTCTATGATAAGATACCGCGAAATGTCATGTGGTGGGCCTTGGAGAAACACAAAGTCCCAACAAAGTACATTACCCTCATCAAGGACATATACGATAATGTTATGCCAAGTGTTTGAACAAGTGATGGCGACATTGATGACTTCCCGATTAAAATAGGACTAACCAGGGGTCAGCTTTGAGCCCTTATCTTTTTGCTTTGGTGATGGATGAGGTCACAAGGGACATACAAGGAGATATCCCATGGTGTATGCTCTTTGTGGATGATGTGGTGCTAGTCGATGATAGTCAGACGGGGGTCAATAGAAAGTTAGAGCTATGGAGACAAACCTTGGAATCGAAAGGTTTTAGACTTAGTAGAACTAAAACCGAGTACATGATGCGGTTTCAGTACTACTAGGCATGAGGAGGATGTTAGCCTTAATGGGCAGGTGGTGCCTCAGAAGGACACCTTTTGGTATTTGGGGTCAATGCTGCAGAAGGATGGGGATTATCAATGCAGATGTGAACCATCAAATCAAAGCCGGATGGATGAAGTGGCGCCAAGCTTCTAGCATTCTCCGTGACAAGAGAGTGCCACAAAAGCTAAAAGGCAAGTTCTATAGGACGACGATTCGACCCGCAATCTTGTATGGCGCCGAGTGTTGGCGACTAAAAGGTGACATGTTCAACAATTAGGTGTGGCGGAGATGCGCATGTTGAGATGGATGTGTGGTCACACAAGGAAGGGCAGAGTCCGGAATGATGAGATACGGGGTAGAGTTGGGGTAGCACCGATTGAAGAGAAGCTTGTCCAACATCGTCGGAGATGGTTTGGGCATATTCAGCGTAGGCCTCCAGAAGCTCAAGTGCATAGCGGACGGCTAAAGCGTGCGGATAGTGTCAACAGAGGTCGGGGTAGACCGAACTTGACATGGGAGGAGTCCCTAAAGAGAGATCTGAAGGAGTGGAGTATCACCAAAGAACTAGCCATAGACAGGGGTGCGTGGAAGCTTGCTGCTATCCATGTGCCAGAACCATGAGTTGGTTGCGAGATCTTATGGGTTTTACCTCTAGCCTACCCCAACTTGTTTGGGACTAAGGGCTTTGTTGTTGTATTAAACTGATAGGCTGTCAGAATTTATTTGGTCATACACGAGACCTGTTACGTGTCAAAGTAGCCCAGTGCCCACCTGAACTCTATGTTGCTTAGGTGGGGCAGGCCCAGCGTTGCAATTCAGTACTACCAGGATTGAGTGTGTGTGTGCATGGGTGGGGGGGGGGGGGGGTGGGGGGGTGGGGGGGTTACAAATGAAGAAATATGAGAGATAGAGAAGAATGCATAGTACAATATGAATATCTCTCAATGCAGTCTCGGATTCATTTTTCTGCCCATGATTCATGATGCTTTTAACCCATGCTGTCACATGGTGGGTACTTTCTGATTGGCAATACATTGGCTCAGTATATTGGTTGATGCTCAACAACCGTGGTTATCATTGTCCGTCATGCCTTTTAGATTGCTGGTCCGTGGCCTTGCCACGCTGCGCGACTTACAACCAAGCCTTTTGCGGTCTGGTTGCCACTCATTCAATGCCTCATGGTAAAGAGAGGAAAGGGAAAACAATGATAGAGAAAGAGGAGGTCCAAGGGGAGGGAGTGCATCTAGAACTCGCTAATCCAGTGTTAGGCATATGATTGCCCATTCTAATGAACCTTCTTGCCATCAATCCCACTTATATATTGCAGCAAATGGTTGTGGTTGCCGTCGCCTACCATATTTGTGGGATCTGAGAAGTTCATTCTTTCATGGTCCTTTGCCATTATACGAGGCTTACCGGCTGTCATGCACTCTTTGCCATCTAGTTGCCACTCTTTCAGTTCCTCTGGAGTTGGGAGCAGAGATCGCTGAGCTCAGAACGAGCAATCACCAGTGGAAGAAGACTATCTGGGGAATCCTGTTAACCTGGCTTTGGGTTGGTACTTGACCGGACAATGCAGGACAAATGGGTTGTCATTGCCATACTACTAGCTGATCAATTAGATCATAACCATCGTAAGCTCACAGCGCACTGAAGTTTGAAAGCCTGAGAAAGTGAGAGTGCTTGTTATGGATGTGGTACTAGTGAGGCAGCGCTAGGCAAGGCGAGTATCACACAATAACTGTTGCCATCTGTCAGCACTGCCCCTGATCTGACTGTTGAAGTGTATATGTGGATTGCCTAGCCCTTTCCATCAGTTCGGACTTTTGGTTGCGTTGGCTAGTGCATGAAGCTTAACTTGGTATCAGGGCCTATCTTGAGTTCAAGTCCTGGCTTTCGCAGTTTATCCAAAAAATTGCTGCTGCCCCCTCTATCACTATGTCCACGTATAGGCCTCTTGAGCCATACCTCTGAGTCTATCCACGTGTTGACTTTCCACGTCACACGTGAGAGGGGGTGTTGAAGTGTATATGTGGATTGCCTAGCCCTTTCCATCAGTTTGGACTTTTGGTTGCGTTGGCTAGTGCATGAAGCTTAACACCGACATCCTTGCCCTCACCACAGGTGTTGGCTTGCAACAGCGTTTGGAGGGGGAGGAATCCTTGCATCAACAAAGTAGACCTGAAATGGAGAGGGTTGGTGAGGCTTGGGTGGCCATACCTGACGGGGAAGTGTGTGCTCCCTAAAACTTTTAGTTTTGTGATACAATTTGCAAATAGATGTCCAACATTAGCTCCCAGCTTCCCACACAACCAGCTTGTGACCATAATCATATTATTGAAATTACGTCTTGTTGCATGACAGGTTCACATTGGTTCTTTAAGCTCGGAACTTAGAAGTCTCCACGAGAAATTCTTGGACTTGGGTGTGAGGCTGAAGAACCGGAAGGTAAGGACAATCCTGTTAGGCTTTTACTGAGACTGCGCGATAATCTCATATAGGTACAGAAATTCTTCACTTTAACAAAATACTTTACGAGTAACAAGAGTTACACGGAAGTTTAGTTTTGGCGTGATACAAAATTGAATGGTAAAATATTAATTGGCAGCAGTAGCATACTTGATGCACTCATAATGTTTACTTTAGTGGTTCAGTAAATATTAATGGGCTGATACGGGAGCTTATGCTGTACAGTTGGCTGAGACAAAGCTTGCAGCATTTGTCGAAGAAATTGTCGCTCCTCCTGGTTTGGTGAATGCTATAATTGATGGAGAGGTAAGCATCTAACAACAACTCTGCAATTTGATGCGGGGGTTTTCCAGTATGATAGGTTACTTTTGAATTCTTTTGTTCCACACTGCAAGTCTTGACGATTTTAGTAGCTATGAGCCAGTGACTTCAATATTTTTTCTTCATGCACATCAGCACATGTAGATGAGAGTATATGTGTGCATCAGTGCATGTGATAAACAGTTGCTGTACCATTTACTCTGTATGTTAATGTGCTGTCTAATATTTGTCGTTTTAGTTAGACATGATTGTTCAAGGGTGAAGTGCACTAAAAATGGTTTTTTCTAAATGCTCAGTTCAGCACCACCCCACTAGGCCATCACTATCATCTTCAATAGTTAGGACGATCCAGTATATCTTATTCTTATCCTGTTCTCAGTTTCAATCAAATTATTGATATTCATATGGATTTTTGTTTTGGTTTGCTCATATGGAATTGAAAGGTTTTAGACTTAGTAGAAGTAAAACCGAGTACATGAGGTGCGGTTTCAGTACTACTAGGCACGAGGAGGTTAGCCTTGATGTGCAGGTGGTGCCTCAGAAGGGCACCTTTCGGTATTTGGTGTCGATGTTGCAGAAGGATGGGGATATCGCTGAAGATGTGAACCATCAAATCAAAGCCGGATGGATGAAGTGGCGCTAAGCTTCTGGCGTTCTCTATGACAAGAGAGTGCCACAAAAGCTAGACGGCAGGTACAGGACGGCTATTCGGCCCGCAATGTTGTATGGCGGCGAGTGTTTGCCGACTAAAAGGCGACATGTTCAATAGTTAGGTGTGGCGGAAATGCGCATGTTGAGATGGATGTGTGGCCACACAAGGAAGGACTGGGTCCGGAATGATGATATACGTGATAGAGTCGGGGTAGCACCGATTGAAGAGAAGCTTGTCCAACATCGTTTGAGATGGATTGGGCATATTCAACGCAGGCCTCCAGAAGCTCCAGTGCATAGCGGACGGCTAAAGCGTCAGATAATGTCAAGAGAGGCCGGGGTAGACTGAACTTGACATGGGAGGAGTCCGTGAAGAATCCGAAGGACGGAGTATCACCAAAGAACTAGCCATGGACAGGGATGCGTGGAAGCTTGCTATCCAATGTGCCAGAACCATGAGTTGGTTGCGAGATTCTTATGGGTGTCAGCTCTAGCTTACCCCAACTTATTTGAGACTAAAGGCTTTATTGTTGTTGTTTGCTCATCTATTTTGTCCCGTTTAGATGAGTAATGAATGCCAAGCTGTGCAGAAAGAAAGTTGTGGTTTCGTGGATCCACAAACATACATTGTTTCTTACCGCAGTGAAGACGGCTAGACAGCATGGTTGAAGGGGGGGGGGGGGGTGGTGGTGGTGGTTACGTAGTCATATGTTGGGATAAGTGAACTAGAGGATCAAATGATAGTGTACAGAGATTTGTTTCTTACTGCTTGCGTCAAAAGAATATGAGCATTCTCATATGCTGGATGCTTTGGTCTTGACATTTCCTACACACGACCCAATTCATTAGATCTTTCCTAGTATAACTGTGCTCCCTAAATATATCTTTCCCTACCACCTGGTACACTCTTTCTTAGTATTTCTGGACTATCCGAATCCTGTTATTTCCTGATTCTCCCTGAGTGTCCAACTTGGCTCTGTAGCTCAAACACAACCTATCCAATCTGCTGATGCTGCTATCCTCGTCCAATACATGAACAACATTGCACCCCTCCTGGACACGCAGATTGTCCTCAAGCTGCCTTCCGATATGCACATATTTTCATTACAAAATTGAACCCTGGTATGCTGGTATCCTTTTGAAGGAATTAGCAGGAGTTCTTATGTATGTTTTGGTTAATGCTTTTTAGTTGCAGCCTTTTCGTAATTGTTGGCCAACATTACCTGGTTTTCTGTGTAGTAGTTGTATTTTAAGGTTCGATTGTGGCAGCTGAACTGTGTTGCGCTGAACTTACTCTATAATCTGCTGTAGAAAAATAGGCACAAAAGTAGGAAAAGTTGGCTATTTAAACGGTAAAGCGTGCGGGTAATGTCAAGAGAGGTCGGGGTAGACCGAATTTGACATGGGACGAGTCCGTAAAGAGAGATCTGAAGGGCTGGAGTATCACCAAAGAACTAGCTATGGACAAGGGTGCGTGGAAGCTTGCTATCCATGTGCCAGAACCATGAGTTGGTCGCGAGATCTTATGGGTTTCACCTCTAGCCTACCCCAACTTGTTTGGGACTAAAGGCTTCATTGTTGTTGTATTGGTTGACTAACCACCCTTTCCTGCTTCCGTTCCTATTCTTCTACAGTAGATTATAAATAAATTCATCACATCATATTTGAGCAACCACAAACTGTGCCTAAGTTGGCAATTCCAATGCTTTCTTTACGCACTAAAAGTTTTGTTGAACATCTGTACGACGCTGTTTAAGCTTTCTATAGATGTGGTGTTGGCCCTTTTCCAAAGAAAACAACATAGACCATCAGATGTTTTTCCTTTTCAAAGAAAACATCATGGATCTAGTAGCATACTGGAACCAGCAAGCCACCCAATAAATGGAATTTAAGATGTTTCTCTTTTTCAAAGAAACATCATTCTCCTTTTGCTTTCCTAAATCACATATTTGCTGATGCACGAATATAATAAGTTCAATGACTTGCTATTCCAGTTCCTTTTGGCAGGTAAATGATGATTATATCAAAAGCCTAAACATGTTGAGCAAAAAGTTGAGATTTGCTCAAGTTGATCCACTGCTTAATGCATCAAAAGCTCTGAAAGATATTAAGCAAGAACTGGAAAGGCTTCGGAAAAAGGCACTATCAAAGGTTACCTAAGAATGCACTCATATAGATTAACGATTGCTTTATGCCCTGGTTTTCAAGCTAACAGAAATCTGTTTGTGTTCTTACATTTTGCTTGCCTCTGTTGATTACTGTAAAATATTTACTACTGGTGTGATGCTTACCATTTATTTACCACTATTTACTTTGTCAGGTGTCCGCCTATGTCATTGGGATATTCTCTTCCATGAGAAAGCCTGGAACTAATATCCAGATACTTCAACAAAATTTGCTTCAGAAGTATAGGTATACATGGTGGAAAATTAAATGTCTATGGAATATCTAGCCGTTCTGTCTTCTCTACCCAATAGTTATCTTCATGGTATTAGATCTTATGTTCCTGGTTGTATGAAGAATCGTACCTATACTCTTCTCATTCACGTTAGACTATATGTGCCTGAAAGCTGTATGCATTTTTGTTTTTCTTAAAGTCAGTTCATGCTTGATTTTTGAACTAAGTGGATAGGGGTAAGGAAAATCATTTGAGGTTGCTAAAGACAACAAGAAACACAGAATAAACAGCCACTTGCTACGATGAAGTTCATAAAATTTAGAAGTTGGAAGCATTATTTTCTGTGATATACTCCCTCCATCCCGAATTACTTGTTGCAAAAATGGATAGAAATGGATGTATCTAGAACTAAAAATATGTCTAGATACATCCATGTCTGCGACAAGTAATTCCGGACGGAAGGAGTATATTTTTTCAGTTAATTTAGCTTCTTTAGTCCTGTCGTTGCACGAATGAACAAAACAAGACAACATGACATCATCATTTGCTTTATTTCAATTAGTCATGTCACTGTTGCATATGCAAGATACCGTAAGCATTCTGATAATTTCCTACAGGAGCTGATTATTGCTTGCATGGTTCTCTCAGGTATCTTGTTCTCTTTCTTAAAGAACATGGAATCGAGACATATAATGATGTCTGTGCAGCATATGTTGATAAAATGAACAAGGTAAATCTGTGTGAAATTATTTCCACTCTTTTTTGAGAGAAAATATGTTTTCCCATGTCTGTCCATGACTACATGATTGGCTGAGGAGTATGAAGAGAGTTTTCAAGACTTATCACTTGTGTCATGCCTGAGCTATTAGGTACTGGGAGATCAACATACATGTTGAACATATGACTTTTGGCTGGTGATGAAATATGACAGGCCTCATGGTTGGAATTCTGGTGGAAATAGATGGCAGTAGGCTGAGGCTCCGATTGCTTTTGATTGTCTGTCTTTTGATGAATGGATTTTAATTTAGTGAAATATCAACATTCAGATGGAAATTTGCATGCTCAGAACTACATGTAGTTGCGACTCTGGCAATATGGACCATGCTTCCTTTCATTTGGCATCAAAATTCATCAATTCCTCTCATCCTTTCCTTGTCCTTGACTTGCCTCTTACCTTTTTTCTCTATGTGGTGTCAATCGAATTGTCCTTTTCAGACATCTAAATTACATTGTCACGTAACTACTAATACAATGACTATCTGCTGTGATGTCGATACATTGTTCCTTCTAAATAGCCACCTGAACTCACATAGTGCAATGATGATATGTCTGCTTGTATGGTCTCTTATCTTGTTCGCCATGGTCAGAGTATAGACGCAACTGTGCCCACATTACACATTGGACCTAATAAGATTCTTGGTTCTTAAATTATAGACCACCATTTGATGTTCATTGCTCACTCATAAAAGCACGATCATGATTTCATAATATGGTATGTGAATATTTTGACAATTGCTATCTATGGAAGCTTCATGGTGTGTTTTGTTGTCTTGCTTTGTGGAATCTATGGTGATCTGTCACCAGAATTGTGCTATATCAGCTACTGTGCTGTATATGTTGCTTAAAATTTTAACTTAGCTTATTCTTTTTTGATTTGGCCATACATGCTAATTACCTTGCCCCCTCCCCCCACCCCCCTCCAATAGGTGCTGAGTGAAGATTTTCGTGTGTACTTAGAATCATTGGAGAGTTTGAAGCTAGATATTGGTGTATCCACTGATGTGATTGGATATGACGCCAATGTCCTAGACCTTATACCAAGGGGGAGAGAGCAACTGAGAAATCATCATTTCATGTTTTCTTTAGGTGAACGATCAAACATTTTGAAGGTACATACATAATTATTGTTAACTACTACCCCTGTTTCTCAATATAAGACGTTTTAGCAGTTTAAATTGAACTGCCAAACCATCTTATATTTAGGAACAGAGGGTGTAGTTGAGTATTCAGAATTGCACATTTGTTTTGTATTTGCAGCAGATTCATGGCCATATTGTTACCTCACTTTGCAGGAGATTGATCAGCCTGGCTTGGTACCTTGTATATCTGAAGCTAATTCCTTGAAATACCCATATGAGGTTATTTTTAGGAGCCTACAAAAGCTTCTGATGGACACTGCTAGCTCTGAGTACGTGAATATCCATCTATTTAATCTGAGCACAGTAATGGTGCTGATGGTTCCTGTAAAACAAAATTTTCAGGTATATTTTTATCAAAGCATTCTTTCGCGAAGAGTCGATGTTTTATCAAGTTTTTGAAGGTGCAGTCTTTTGTTTTCTTTTTTACTTATTTGCCTCATGTTTCCTCTTTTTAGTGGCTATATATGTTTATGGTAGGAACCGGATCCCTACCAGGGCATGGTCTCAGGTCTGTAGGGGTGGAAAGAGGGATGGCGTGGTCGCCGGCGCTGGGGCGCCGTTGTTGCGTGCGCGCGCGCGCGAGAGAGAGAGAGAGAGCAGGGGCGGCGACTAGGGTTAGGTCTCCCGGCTCCCTAAGGAAGCCGAGCAAATATGATTGCTTCTTGCTTAATCCCAAAACGGGTCCTTACACGAGTTCATATAATCTTCCTAATAAGATAATTGGGCTAGGCCCCTAATAATGATAAGATAAACTGGGCCACAACTAACTGGGCTAAGCCCCTAATATGCCGGTCATAACATCTCTCCCCGCCTGCACAAACAGCTCGTCCTTGAGCTGGAAGGCGGGGAAGATCAACGGTTGCCAAACACCTCTGCGTCCGGTAGAAGAGTCGTGGGCAGACGTGGCCCGGTACGTAGGGCTCGTCGCAGTTGAAGCACAACCCTTGGCGGCGACGCTCGAGTTGCTCGGCCGGGGTGAGCCGGCGGAACGAGCGTGCCGCAGCCGCGGCGAGGGGCGCCGCGGAAGCCTGGGCAGGCTGACCCTGCGCAGGAACTTCCGGCCAGGGTGGCGGCCCAGCGGCCCGGGGTGGTGGCGCCTGCTGGATGGGCACCGCGCGACGCTCGAACGCGCGGGCGTAGTACATGGCCGTTTGGAGGTCCTATGGCCCGCGCATCTCCACGTCCACGCAGATGTGGTCTGGTAGGTCGCCGACGAAGAGCTCAGCCCGCTACGAGCCGAAACGCCAGGGGCGTGGCACGCTAGTGCCTGGAAGCGGTTGGCGAAGTCTTGCACCGAGGTGAGGAACAGAAGACGCCCAAGCTCCGCCAGACGGCTCCCGTGTATAGGCGGACCGAAGCGCAAGAGGCACAAATCGCGGAAGCGCTCCCATGGTGGCATGCCGCCCTCGTCCTGTTCGAGGGCGTAGTACCACGTCCGCGTGGCTCCTCGGAGATGATACGAGGCGATCCAGGTGCGGTCGGACGCGAGCGTGCGTTGTCCCCTGAAAAATTGGTCGCATTGGTTGAGCCAATTCAAGGGGTCGACGGTGCCGTCATAGGTCGCGAACTCCAGCTTGGAGAATCTCAGTGGCGTCTGGACGTGGACGACGGGCGGGTGCGCCTCGTCAGCACGGAGCAGCGAGGATGACGGGGCCGAGTAGGCGGGCCTCAGGGTGCCGCCCTGGAATAGGGGCCCATCGACGCTGGCAAAGGGCTCGGCGGAGCCCGAGGACCTGCCAAACTGCATGGCCGGGTGCGTCGCCGGAGGGGCAGCACATGCGGCCCGACCGAGGCCGTCGTGTAGACCGGCTCAAGGGACCCAGCGAGCCAGGCCGGTAACGGAGACAGCGACGGGGGAAACCGGACCTGGTGGATGGGCACCCCCGGGCCCATCATCGGGATGCCCAGGGCCACGGTCGCCGGTGGCGGCGGCTGCAGCTGTTGCCCCCGTTGTATGGTGGAGGCGCTGGGGTTCGTCGCTGGTGGCGGCTGCCACGACAGCTGTTGCATGGCGGCGGCGACGGGGGTCGCCGAGGATGGCGGCTGCTGCGGCGGCGGGGCGGTGGCGAAGGGCACAGGCGGCTGCGGCCCATAGGATCTCGCGAGGAACGTGTAGATGCCCGTGACCGCCTGGGTGAGATCCCGGATGGCAGCCGTCATCTCCTCCGGGGTGAAGACGACGGGAACGGGCGCGGCGGAGGTAACCGGCACCGGCATGAGCGGGGCGCTGGCCGTGGTGGCCATCAGAGCGGTCGTCGCGGTAGGGTAGGGGTGGGCGGCGGCGAGGACATGATCGCACCGAAGCTATCTGATACCAAATTGGTAGGAACCGGATCCCTACCAGGGCGTGGTCTCAGGTTGTAGGGGTGGAAGGAGGGATGGCGTGGAGGAAGGCGTGGTCGCTGGCACTGGGGCGCCGTCGTTGCGTGCGCGCGCGCGCGAGAGAGAGAGAGCAGGGGCGGCGGCTAGGGTTAGGTCTCCCGGCTCCCTAAGGAAGCCGAGCAAATATGATTGCTTCTTACTTAATCCCAAAACGGGTCCTTACACGAGTTTATGTAATCCTCCTAATAAGATAATTGGGCTAAGCCCCTAATAATGATAAGATAAGCTGGGCCACAATTAACTGGGCTAAGCCCCTAATATGCCGGTCATAACAGTTTATGCCAATTATATATGTTTATGCCAATATTGAACATCCTGTAAATACCTTCACAACACACAATGGTTACTATATGTAGGGATGAGAGAGAGACGTACCAGCAGCAGCATATGCTTTCTCTCGTATTGCAGCGCTCGGGGATAACAGGGATGAACACATCCCCTTTAGGTCAGTCACGGATGGGCCTGGGCCACATGGGCCAACAGGATGGGCCACACTTACAACACCCCCCCTCAAGAAGGGATAGATATATGTCATTCCCATCTTGTCACACGCTGAACTGGATTTTCTAGTTCCCAGTCCTTTAGTCAAGTAATCTGCAATTTGTTGTTGTGAACTCACATACTCTTGTCTTGGTAATCCCAGCATCTAGTTTTTCTTTGATAAAGAATCTGTCAATCTCCACATGTTTGGTTCTATCATGTTGAACTGGGTTGCTTGCTATGTTAATTGCCGAGTTGTTGTCGCACCATACATTCATACAACTGGTCTTCAATATCATCAACTCTTCTAATAGATTTATTGTCCATAACAACTTACTCAATCCCTGAGACATGGCTCTTTATTCAGCCTCTGCAGTTGATTTGGAAACAACAGGTTGTTTCTTGCTTCTCCAAGACACTAGATTTCCTCCTACAAAAACACTAGATGTCCATGACTCTTGTATATCAGTCTTTTCCCAGGAGAACCCTTCAAGTATCTCAGGATTCTATATGCTGCCTCGAGATGTTCACTTCTAGGTTCATGCATATATCTGTTCACAACACTTATTGCAAATGCAATGTCTGGTCGTGTATGACACAAGTATAACAATCTTCCCACCAATCGCTGATATTTTTCTTTATCCACCAGATCACCTGATTGGGCAGTCAATTTATGGTTTTGATCAATTGTGGTTGAAGCAGCTTGATAACCCAACATGCCAACATCACAGAGGAGGCCCAGATTATACTTTCTTTGAGAAAGACCTATTCCTTTTCTAGACCTTGCCACTTCTATACCAAGGAAGTACTTGAGTCGACCAAGATCTTTAACTTTAAATGCCTTACTCAGACACCCCTTTAACCTTGTTATCTCTATGTCATCTTCGCCGGTGATAATGATATCATCAACATAAACTGCAAGGATGGTCATTTTCCCTTTAGAGTGTCCATACCCCATGTCACACACAACCCGTCTAAACTTATCAAACCAAGCACCTGGAGACTGCTTCAGTTCGTAAAGAGCTTTCTTTAGCCTGCATAACTTGCCAACAGTCTCAGGAATCGAGAACCCAGGTGGAATCTCCATGTATACCTCCTCCTGCAAGTCCCCATGAAAGAAGGCATTCTTCACATCGAGTTGGTGTAAAGGCCACTCGAAATTTGCTGCACAAGAGATCAGAATCCTCACAGTGTTCATCTTTGCTACTAGAGCAAAGGTCTCATCGTAGTCAGTGCCGTATGTCTGTCTACATCCCCTCACCACAAGCCTTGCTTTGTACCTTTCAACCTTTCCTTCTGCATTCTGCTTCACAGTGTATACCCACTTGCAGCTGACTGCCTTCTTTCCTGCTGGAAGGGGTGTTAGTACCCATGTCTTGTTCTTACACAAAGCCTCTAGCTCTTCCACCCGCCACTTTGAGTCCTCCTTTACCTTATTCCAGTTAGTCCGAATTGACACAGACTAAAGAGAAGCAACAAATGCTTTGTGGGCTGGAGATAATGCTTCATAGGAAACATAATTTCAAATATCACTGACATCAAATCCATACCTCTTCTCTGGTATCCCTGTTGTTGCTTGAGTAGTTCTCCTTAAGGCCACTGACTCCTGTGGCTGATCTAGTTGCTCCCCTGATGTGCAACACCCTCACCTCGCTTTTGTGAATACACCTTTAGCTACTCCTCTTGCTTTCCTGTCCACCTTGGCACAGTACAGATCTTAGCCGACGCTCGCTTCCGTGAATACACCTTTAGCTGCTCCTCTTATTCTGATGTCCACCTCGGCGGATCTGAGCCGGTGCCGGTGTGCCAATCTGCACATCACCGGTGGAAGTCGATGCTTCTATCACAGGAGCCACATGAGTTACTATTTAGCCGCCTATTGCTAACAGCCCAAATTTAATGTGGAGCATCATAATTCATAAGGCATATGCTTCAGATGATGTTGCAAAACCTCACAACCTTCTTTATCCTTGTAATTTTCAGGACCTTTTGCAGTAATTGATGAAAACATGAAGCTTACTCTTGCAAATAGTCATGATGCAATATGCCTGATGCTCATGATCTGCATAACTAAAAAGCACCAGGTAGGAAGGTATTTGCTATTTTCCCTTTGCTAGGGAGGAAAACTGAACTTATGTCTCTGTTTTTTCTTCCCGCACAATACGGACAAGGAGTGAGTAAAACAAAATAAATTGACCAATCACATACGTCCAATAGCACAAGGCAAGCCACATGTATACTCGGTTTAATGATGATGCATGTCTGGCGACATCCACATTTCCATATTTCATTATTTGTTCAGAACTATTTTCGCTAAAGCGAACCACTTTGGAATCAATTAAAGAAATAACAGAACCCTTACATTTGTTTTTCCATACCAACTATCAGACACCCAATTCTTAGATGACATTGGTGGGAGCACGAAGCAATGCCCTCACATATGAAAATTTGGTCAACACAAAACCTGGAGTCCAGACAACCCCCAACACTATTCAATCTAAAGATAACAGAAAAATCGACGATTGCATTATATGTAAATAAAGGGTGCTAATAGGTACTCGAGTGTTTTTTCACCTTGAGAGTTGAGAGTACATGAATTTCCATCCACATAATTTTCCTGTTAAACCTGGAATTAATAGGGGATCATGGAGATCTCATGGCTAAGAAAAAAAAAATACTCAAGTACAACCTAGACACTCATAAATAAATGCATAACTGGTAGTAATTTCAACATTATCGTTCTTACCAGGAATATGAACTTTGCTTTCTTTGGTGATATGAAACCAACTTTTGTCAAAGTTGAGACATTTAACTTTTAACGAGGTATACTATTCTGCTATCCTTCAGAATTTAATGTAGATCTATACTCCAGAGTGAAAGTAGTTATTTGATATACAATACCTGCAAGAAGAAAAAAAAGAAGTCTCGGGTCCTCGGGGGCAAACCCTAGCCGCCGCAGCTCGGGCCTCCCCTTCCGGCCTTCCTCCCCCGCCGCCGCCGCTCGGCGCTGCCGGGCAAAGCCCAGCCGACATAGGTGGCGGCGGGGCGCTCTTCCCTCTCGCCGCGTGCGGCGCAGGACGCGGGTCCGAACGGCGCGCGGGGGCGTCAGGCTGCCGCGGGGCCTGGCGGCGCGGTGGCGGGCGGGCGGGGCGGCCGTTCCTCTGCTTGGCAGCGGGTGGCGGCGCTCTAGCTCCTTGTCGACGCGCGGTGGCTGCGGGGCGGCGTCCTTTGGGTGGTGGCGCGGGGGTCGTCCGCGTCCAGATCTGGCCGGGTCTGGCGCCGACGGCCGTTGGCTGGCCGGGGCTGCGGGCAACAAGGCCCACGATCGTCTCCTCCCTGCTGCTGGTGGGGATAGGGGAGGCGTGGTGGTGGCGGGGGCGGCGGCCGACTGCATCTGGCGGTGGCTTTTGTTGCTCCTTGGTGCCGGCTTCGGTTGGCTTGGGCTGCGGTCGGCTGGGACCTCCGTGCGGTTCGACGGAGGTAACAACGGCGTGGTTGGTGGCGGTGGTGGCGATGTGTGCTGGCCGGATCTGGCGTTGGGGGTCGGCCGTCGGCGCGTGGCACCCAATTGTGCGTGCTCGGCGGCTCCGGCACTTGGAGCTCGCCGGGTGACGCGGGTAGGGTAGCGGTTGGGCGTGGCCGTTGCTCCGGCTGTGGGCGGCGGCGTGGGGAGGTGCGGTGGTGGTGGCCTCCCGGTGTCGTGGCGGCTTCATGGTGGCACGACGGATCTGCCCGCGGCAGCGGCCGGCTTCTCCGGCGTCGGCTCGTCTGCGTTCGGATCGTCTCAGCCTTCGCCCCATCTTCTCATTGCCCGGGCGCTACTCCCATCAAAGGGCTGGTCCTCTCCCAGCTACGGTCCACCGCTTGTCTCGCGCCCGGTGCTGCAGGATCGAGCTCATCTCGTGCATGGTGCAGCAGGACGGAGCTCGTCTCGTGCTCGGGGCAGCATGACGGGTCGGTGGATGCCAGTTCTGGCCAGCCTATTGGGTCTTGGCGCCGGGGGCTGCCCAGGGGTGCGAAAGGTGGGACCTTCCGCTCGTCTCTTTCGTTGGGGTTGCGGTGGGTTTTGGGTGAGGTGGTGTCAAGATCTTGGATGCCGGGGCGGCGGCCCTGGTGGTGGTAGCGCGGTGCTCTTGGGCAGAGCCCGTGCCTTGGTGCTGCCCAGTCACCATGGCCGTGTGGGCGGCGTGGTTGCCGGGGTGCGGCGTTCGGTGGCGGTGAGTGTTGGCCGAGGTGAAAACCTGTTCTATCTTTGGACGGACCGGCGGCGGCGAAGATTGTTCCCTTCTTGAAGGCGTCGTCGCGGCTCTCATTGCCTGTCATGCGGCACCAGGGGAAACTCTGATCCTTGGATCGGGCAGTGGCGGCTCTCCGGTGTCGTACCCTTCCTGAAGGCGCCGCCTTGGAGCACATGGTTCGTCATACGTAGCTTCATCTCTTCGTGGTGGTAGTGCTAGGGGTGGTGTTGCTGCGCTCAGCACCTATGTATCCTGCCCTGGGTGTGTGCGTGTGTTGCGGTGGTGTGCGTTTGTACTGGGTGCTTGTTGATCGGTGCTTTATATATAAAGCGGGGCGAAAGCCTTTTTCGGTAAGTAGTTGTTTCAAGTAAGACACAATAACAACAGACATCCTAGCTATAATAGCACAAATTTAGGTGCTTTAAAAACTACATCAGTGGTGCTTATGTTGCAGGTTGGTTCTTCTCAATGAAATAGATTTTGCCTGTTAATCTACTGTGTCATACCTCCGTCAAATGTTTGCAAAATAAGATAACAAAAATTGTTTTCCCCTTATTTTGTCATTTCAGCTGGTTATGTCCAACAGGCGGCTTCCTTGTCTAGATACATATTTGGATAAGGTTTGTGATGAGGCATCAATTTATTCTGAATGCCCCGTTAACTCTGTTCTTAATAAATTGCATCCCGTCCTTTTCTCTTCAGGCTCTCATCTATCTCTGGCCACGTTTCAAGATAGTGTTTGACATGTATATTCAAAGCTTGTACCAATGTGATGCGAAAATGTTATGGGTGGATGGGACCCATCCACACCACATTGTAAGGTGCTACATGGAGTTCACAGCATCTCTTATTCAACTTAATGCTGAATGTGGAGATGGTCAGGTTAGTTCAGTTACATAAATAGCCAGCATCAGATTCTGCTAGCATTAGCTTATTTCATTTTTGAATGCAAATCTACTGTGTTTCTAAACAAATAAATGTTTTGATTTTTATTGGAAAGCGCTATATCTATATTCTACAGTATGTTTGTAGTCAATGGCCCTGATCACCTATTTGCACTTATTTAATCATGCACCTGTGTCCCATTCTATTGAATTTTGGATTAACTAAGTAGCGTCATTCAAAATATATATTTCATGGACTTCTCATGATTGTTGGTGCATATGATGTACTTAAGTACATGCATTTCGTTCCAATAAAATCATTTATACCATGGAAGACGTCTTTGTTAAGCTTCATGCACTAGCCAACGCAACCAAAAGTCCGAACTGATGGAAAGGGTTAGTGCAATCCACATATACTGTAACACCCCCTCTCACGTGTGACGGGGAAGACAAGTCAACACGTGCAACCGGAAGAGAGCGACGGCGCGCGAAACTCACGTATGACTCAAGAGGCCTATACGTGGACACAAAGGGGGGCATCGGCAATTTTTAGATAAATTGCACAAACCAGGACTTGAACTCAAGACCTTAGCTCTGATACCATGTTAAGCTTCATGCACTAGCCAACGCAACCAAAAGTCCGAACTGATGGAAAGGGTTAGTGCAATCCACATATACTGTAACAGTCTTTAAGGGAAAGCAGCATTTCTGTTCCTGCTTTAGCAATATCATCTTGCCAGTGTCTGTTTTTCTCCCAATAGCTTTGTTGGTTCAGTAAAATACCCTGATTTGTTTTAATGTTTTTCTTATAGTATATCTAATATCATTTATGTAGCTTGATATGAGCTTGAAACGGTTGCGGTTAGCTGTTGATGATCTACTTGTTAGATTTGCCGAAAAGTTTGCAACTCAGAAACTGCAACACCTGTTTCTTTTGAATAATTGTGACATGGCCATCTCTATCCTGAAGGTTAGGTTTGTGCTTTCATGCAAATAACTATTCATCTTGTGCTCCTTTCAGCCTATTGGGGTTTACCATGCCTATGTATTTCAGGAAGCTGGTGAAGAAGCAAAAGAACTGCGGAGATATTTTGAAGAGAAGCTGGAAAGTAACCTGGTTTCATTTGTGGTAAAATGTCCTATCACCCCATGCCAACCGCGGTGTAAAATTAAATGTTAGAGCATTTCTTGACTTCTGGTGGGATCTCATTTTGACATGATTTTAGGGAACTACAGTGGAACCCGGCTGGAGTCTGAACTACAGTGGGATCTCATTTAGACATGATTTCAGTGTCAATCACTAAATGGCTGATTGTAGCCTTTATGATACACTCAAATAAAATTCTGCAAAATCAAATTAATAGTGTCATCAAAAAGTCATGCACATAATATGGCATAGAACTAATCTCAGTGTCTTCATGACTTTTGCTTTTGATGTATCGGTCTGTCCGCTAAGATCCGATCAATGTTATAGAAGGTTGCATATCATCATTGCATATCATATGCCAAATTATTTAAAAAAATCGCCAGCTTAGCAGATGGCAGATGAATATGGTTAGGCCGTTAGTTTCCTTATCAAGATAAAGACAGCAGATTTATAATGCCTCTTTTCTCAAATGGAAATGGATCGACTGAATTTACACCCATGGATAGCTTTTGACTTTCTTGACCTTTGCTGGTTTACAGGATGAATTGCTCATGGAGTATTTTGGCGATTTAATTAAATTTGTGAAGAACCACATTTGTAAGTTGGACAAAACTATATTGCCGAAGTATGTTATTTTTGTTACTCATGGGAAATTGGGAATATGCAGAAAATGACTATCACTTTTGCAGCCGAAGACCTAATTTCTTACACTGAGTGCCCAAAAATTGCTGATGTTGAGCTGGTTGTGAAGAACTTCGCCGTGAAGTGGAGAACTGCTCTAGAGCTCATGCACAATGAAGTTGTAACTTGTTGCAGTAACTTTGTGTCTGGTATGGCGATTCTAAAAGCAGCAATGGCTCAGTTGCTTAATGACTACAACAGACTCTCAGAATGTGTGAAGATGATCCCAGGTGGATCTTCTTTGAACAGGAATCTGGTTTCTATCACCTCGATTTCATACGAAATCAGGAAATATTCAAGAACACTCTAGTTACTTGAATAGCATGGCAGCCACGCACATATCCTACGCCTCTGTGTAATTGAGGCTCAAATAAATGATTGTGGATGGACTCTCAGTATCAAAGCTGGAGAGGAACTTGTGCTCTGTCAAGCAATAAAGAGCTGAAAAATACATCAGTGTTGATATTTTTTAATCCTTCTACCAAATAATGTCATTTGTAGTTGGATTTCAACATTAGGCAATAGTGCAAATTTGGATATTATGTATTTTTTATTATAGCTTATTTTATTGGATATACTGTTGCTGAAAGTTGTGGACAAAATGATACTCGTCAATTATGTCCTAGTCACAGTTTATTCCTGAATTTGTTTTACTTACTGGGGCTGTAGTTATATCAGTTTTTCATGAAGAGAAATCATTGCTGTAGGTACAGATCAAAGTTAAAATGACGGGTAAGATTTTTTTATTATTAAATTTGCTCTTCTACTTCATTAATAGCATAATAGATTCTCCTGTTTTAATTATGAATTTATTCTTTTATGATTGGTCACAGGAAAATGTGAAACAAAATCAAGCTTATGTACAGTCTTCTGATATATACTTCTCATTACTTGAAGCTTGCTTGTATGATTGAACTACCATAGTGTGATACAGGGTCCATCAAATCCTGGCTCCAGCTATCTAGGGGACAAGGTATTTGGTGCGATACCCTTGGGCTTACATTTCCACTAGTTTCAGTTGACGTATCATTGTCGATTGGTGAAGGTAAGTGCCTTATCTTATCTTTTCCCTACTTTTCCGCAGGCACTTACATTTTCTTTTTTGGATTTAGATAATGTTATAATGGAACTGTTGTAGGTCTGTAGCTTCCTAGCTGGAGGTGATCCAATTGAAATTCAATATGCTTATGTGAAACCATTTTTATCGGCTTATGTTAACTAAATGCAATAAATTCAGTATTTAAATTAAGATTGCTTGAAAAAAAGGGCAGCCCGGTGCATGTAGCTCCTGCTTGCAAATTGGCAGAAATCGATTGCATGCTATTTCTTCTGCATCTTCAATATTTATTTTGTAACTATGTGTGGTAAACTACATAATTGCACATTGGACTAAATAAATCACAAAATAACCAAGGAGCGCTGCTGCTATGATTTCACCAATATGTGTGCGACGAACAGTTGAAGGATTGAAGTTTGTTATGAGTATAAAGTACTATTGAAATACTAAAGCTTAATGTTACATCACTGTGACTTCTGATTCCACATTGTAGGGTTTTTAAGTTTCCACCCTATTACTTTCTGTCATTCATCCATTATCAAACTTCTGCTTGGTTCGTGTTACTTCTAATTTTTGCTTGATTAGAGTTAGAATAAACAAAAGCTAGGATTTCTTGGTTTCTAAGATTGAAGCTGTTTCTGTGGTTAGACACCATGTGTTTCTCAATTGTTCAGCTATATGCACGGATACTAGACAGATGCCCTAGTTGCATAGCACAAAGGCCTATACTAGATTAAGTGCCTACTAACCCTTACCGTCTTCTCCAGTTCCATGGGTGTGTGGTGGGCTACTACTCTTTGCCGCCTAATCGTGGCAGAGTGCATGACACCAAACTTATTTTGGATAAGAATGCTTCCACCACAATTTAGTCGAGAAGTGAGGGGAAAGGAGTATGACAGGCAGATTTTATGGCTAGGAAGGTACGGCACAACACAACTTTGATGGTGGACCAAGCGCATACCGTGGAAAGTAAAATTTGGCAGTGAATCAAACAGTCTCTATCAGCATGATAAATGTCCACAAAAGTGGTACTGTAATAGAGTCGTTAACAGTCACTGATGACAGCGCTATTGCAGGCGACGAAGTTGTGGATCAGAGCCGGGGACCCAGATTTATCAGCCTTTGAGCACCGTTCCAATCTAGCTAAACCTAAGGGAAAAACAAAATCCGCCTTATGGAAGTGGTGAGAAACCATCCTTCATGTCCCCATCTTGATCATCCAATCCATGCTATCCATTGATCTCACGCGATCCTCCAAGATCTCTTTTGGATCAAAAGATGGACGTGACTATTCTATTCTTAAGCCATGGTGATATCAGATTTATTGTGGTACAGTGGCGATTGTACGATTCATGCAGAATCAGGAGGAACATAGTGGACTGGACAGAGATAGACAGCTACAGCCAGTGCCATCCTGACTCGGATTCTCGTGCACTGCGTTGTCCGCCTATCTGCAAAGCTGCAGCTCCAGGCGATTCAGTGGCTGGGAAATTCGCATGAAACAGTATACAATTTTCCGCATACAACAATTCAGCTGTTTTGCCTTTTTTTTTTGAGCGAACTGGTCTGCTTTTGTTTACTTGAGGTATGGTCACATCTTTCTTTTTTGAGGAATTGGCTGCTCTATGCCTATATATTAAGAGGGATGTAAAGGTAAATAAGGCCTGTCACAAGATGGTCTGTAAGCAACCAGAAATTGCGACAGGTTCCGAGAGTGAGATGCCGGTGTGGTGCATGCATTGCGAAAGACCCCACCACTCCTCTCCACTGGGCTAGAGAGGGGCGGCTGGAGCATGATCCTTTCCTCGCCGTCCGTCCGTCCGTCCGTCATCCATCAGACAGCCGGTACGACGGTGGCGGTTGTTGGTGATAGGCCATCCCTCGTGGGGGCCTGTCCATTTTGGTTTTGGTGGCTAGCCATCTCTGTGTTTTTATCTTTCCAGTTTGCTTGCTTGGGTGCTGGTGGACTGAATATATCAAACCATCCAGGAAGACACCAGCTGCCTGCCATAGTCGGCTGGGAGTGAAAGAGAGTCGGACCGGACGGATGGAGGTACTTGCAAATCTCGTCCTTCATAATAGATCTCCCTCCGCTCCTAAATATACAAGTCTTTTTAGATATTTCAAATTGAGTACAACATACGGATATATGTAGACATATTTTATAGTGTAAATTCATCCATTTTGCTCCGTATGTAGTCATTTGTTGGAATCTCTAAAAAGACTTATATTTAGGAACGGAGAGAGTAGAAATATCTATATCTAAAAAGACTTATATATTTAGGAACGGAGGGAGATCTATTATGAAGGAGGAGATTTCTAGCAGTGTCTTCTCCACAGCACACTAAACCACTTGTATCAGTAGTATCTTTGCATTGTGACCTTGTAGCAGTCGATTATGGTGTTGGAGGTGGAAAAAAGCTTCAGATACACACTGTCGTGTTGTCTAGCTGATGTAAAATGGGAGAAGAGTTTGATTTGCCGATCCTTGAGCATAAATACATCAGCCAGTACGTAACGTCGTAACGTATGTGCGGTTTGCTAACAACATGTATACTACACTACACTATTGCGAAAGGCCAAGATTCCCCTAGCAAGAAGAAAGTGTATGCATGAGTGCTGCTTGTGTAAGCAAACTCACATAGCAGCAGAAAACAGTTTAGCATCCAGGTTCCGAGCCTCTGTCCAGTTGGATACTCCTGCTGCCACTATTATAGTACGACTGCTCTCTGGCTTTCTGCGCATCCATGCAAGCAAAGCAAAAGCAGAGGCACGAAATCAAGCCGCTGGATTACGGATTGCGACATGGCTCGTCTGTTAGCGGGAGAGGTGGGTCGAGCGAGCCATGTGCGCCCAACTGCTCCGACCAATGGATTGCGAGCCCGTGGCGAGGCGGACGTCTCGTCGGAGCCTCGGAGGAACATGTCTATTGCGTCTGCATGCGCTTTTCCTCGAGAATGCGCTTTAATTTCCTTTCTTTTTTCTTCTAGATATAGTAGACTAGATAGACAGGGTAGTGGGTGCTCGGGGAGCACGGGCGGGCCCCGCTCCCCCGCGCCGGCATACGGATAAGCAACGAGCGAGCTGACCTAGACTTGCAAACCCATCATTAAGATTAAGATAAGCAAGCGACGACGACGACGACGACAACAACGACGACGCAGGCAGCGTCCGTCCGTCCGGTGTGTGCTTGTTGCTGCTCCAGCCTTGGGTCTCAATTGACTGACTGACCGACCGATTGATAAAAGGCAGGATCGGACAAGGCATGTTGGTGGGTGCATAAAAGGTAGGTGCCGTGGAATAAACCCCCGCTGTTATTCTTCTGATGAAGCTACTGTTAGCGTGCTGCGACTTCTTAAGTTCAGTTTGCGGTTGCCTCGTCCTTATTTTACACATTTTTTGACCACCATGTTAGAAACAGCTCGGTTAATAATTAAACTAAATACACACTAACATAGAAACAAAAGCTTGTTTTGGGTAAAATATACCAAAAAACGGCTGGATAAACTGGGTCATCATGGTCTACTGGATTAGTGTTCGTATGGTCTATATGTCGGTTTTTGTTTGTGTCTTTTCCTTAGCACTTACTTAGGGAATCAGTATATACTCCCTTCGTAAACAAATATAAAAGTGTTTAGATTACTAAAGTAGTGATCTAAATGTTGGATTATGAATGGGCTTAGGTCCATATAAGACACTAATCCCTGGTTAATCTTAAGGCTCATGTATGAGATGGCAGTTGGTGGGAAATTTAGACCCCTTTATAAGGGATGCTCTACCACTTGCCATTGGGAGCTTGGGAAGAGGAGTGGTACACGCGCGCTCCTCCTCCTCCGCTGCCCGCCTCGCCTCGCCTCGCCTCGCCTCGTCACGACGCGCGCGCGGGAACAACGACTCCCTTGCCGGGAGTGGGTCGACTCGGTCGTGGGCCTCCGCAAGGCCCACGACTTTCTTCCTTACGGACTATATCGTTCGAGATCCTGTCCGGGAGAACGGCAATAAGGTTTTTGGGGAGCGTCTCGACGCGACTGCTCCGGTCCGTCCCCAACTCTGTTCGCCTCTGCTTCCACTACTTCCTCGGCATCGACACCATGGCTGCCGCCGCCGCCGCTAAGAAGAAGGCCACGGACGACGTCGAGGCTGCCGCTGCAGCCGCCGCGTTGGCCTGGCCAACCGGAGGGTATGATCTGTTCATCCCTCGTTTACTCGTACTTATGCTAGCCGTATATGTGCTGCTCATAGAAGGTTCGATTCTATGTTCTGTACATGCTAGTATGCTTAGGTATTGCTATGAGATGCATACCTTTTATGCCATGCTTACTGCTTACTTGTGGATAAGTCTAATCGGAAAAGTACTAATATTTTCAACAATCCAAAAACCTTATTTTAGGCATTTTTCGATTTAAGGCTTTGCTGCTACTCTGAAACCGGAAAAGTTTATCGGGACGCATTTTAAGCGTTGGCAGACTAGGACCACCTTGTGGCTCACAGCGATGAACGTGTTCTGGGTTGGTGGTGTGTCCCTCACAGAAACGATTGCTCCTGAACAGGAGAAGGCGTTTAGAGAGGCAACCACAATCTTTCTGGGAGCAGTTCTGAGTGTGATTGGAGACAAGTTAGTCGACGCCTGTATTCATATGGGCATTGCCAAAAACTTGTGGGATGCGCTGGAAGTCAAATTCGGCGCAACTGATGCTGACAGTGAGCTGTATGCCATGGAGCAGTTCCATGATTACAGGATGGTTGATAACTGTTCTGTATTGGACCAGGCTCATGAGATATAGTGCATTGCTAAGGAGCTGGAGCTCCTGAAGTGTGAGTTACCGGACAAGTTTGTCGCGGGTTGCATTATTGCAAAACTCCCTCCTAGTTGGAGGAACTTTGCTACTTCTCTCAAGCACTTGAGACGTGAATTCTCTGTTGAGGATGTCATTGGTCATCTCAGTGTTGAGCAGAACTCGAGAGCAAATGACTCACACGTGAAAGGGGCAGAGGGTTCTTCTAGCGCCAATGTGGTGCAGAAGAACTTCCACAAGTTCAAGGGAAAGAACTCTGTCCAGCAAAATATTACCTTTAAGAAGAAGGGTAAGAAGAAAGACAAAAAGAGAGATGGCTGCTTTACTTGTGGTTCAGATGAACATTGGGCAAACAAGTGCCCAAACAAGTACAAGAAGCCAGCACAGGACTCCAAGTCTGTGAATGTCACTCTAAGCAACAATGATGCGGCATCTGGGTATGGTAATCTGTTTACCATACTTTCAGTTTGTCAGTCCACCGATTGGTGGATTGACACTGGGGCCAATATTCATGTGTGTGCTGATGTGTCTTTGTTTTCTTCCTACAAGGTCGCACGAGATTGTTCCGTCCTGATGGGGAATGGCTTGCATGCTTCTGTTCATGGTGTTGGCACGGTAGATCTGAAGTTTACTTCGGGAAAGATCATGCAACTGAAGAACGTGCAGCATGTCCCCGCCATAAAGAAGAATCTCGTTAGTGGCTCCCTTCTATGTAAAGAAGGGTTTAAGTTAGTATTTGAGTCTAACAAAGTAGTCGTATCTCGGTATGGACTATTTGTTGGAAAAGAATATGCTTGTGGTGGTTTGTTCCGCCTTTCCCTGGAGGATTTCTGTAATAAAGTCGTGAACCAAATTCATTCTAATGTGAATGAATCTGAGGTTTGGCATTCACGTCTTTGTCACATAAATTTCGGTTGTATGACGCGGCTAGCTAAGATGGATTTAATCCCGAGTTTCACTTTAGCCAAAGGCTCTAAGTGCCATGCGTGTGTGCAAGCTAAGCAACCTCGTAAGCCTCACAAGCCTGCGAAGGAGAGACACCTGGCACCTCTAGAGCTCATACATTCAGATCTCTGTGAGATGAATGGTGTGTTGACTAAAGGTGGAAAGAAATACTTCATGACTCTGATTGATGATTCCACTAGATACTGCTATGTGTATTTGTTAAATACTAAGGATGAGGCTCTACACTACTTTAAAGTCTATAAGGCTGAAGTTGAGAACCAACTTGAGAAGAAAATAAAACGAGTCCGATCTGATCGTGGTGGAGAGTACATTTCTAATGAGTTTGATTTATTCTGTGCGGAACATGGCATTATTCATGAGAGGACGCCTCCCTACTCACCCCAGTCAAACGGGGTTGCCGAACGGAAAAACCGTACTCTAACTGATTTGGTTAACTCCATGTTAGATACATCGGGTTTATCCAAGGCATGGTGGGGGAAGGCTGCATTGACATCTTGTCATGTCCTGAATAAAGTTCCCACAAAGGATAATGAGACTACTCCCTATGAGCAATGGGAAAAGAAGAGAACTACACTCTCTTACTTGCGCACTTGGGGCTGTTTGGCGAAAGTCAATGTGGCGATAATCAAAAAGCGCAAGTTGGGACTAAAGACCGTGGACTGTGTTTTTCTTGGCTATGCCAAGCATAGCGTTGGCTATAGATTTCTAGTGGTGAAATCTAAGGTACCTGACCAGAAGGTCGGTACAATTATAGAGTCTAGGGATGCTACATTTTTTGAGGATATTTTCCTCATGAGAGATATGCAAAGCAGTTCTAGACTGGAATCTGATGAGACTCCTGAACCTGCTATTCCGATGGAATATCATGAACATAAAAGTGATAAGAGTTCCATGGAGGATGACGAAGAAGCTCCTGTTAGGAGCAAGAGACAGAGGACTGCAAAGTCCTTTGGTGATGATTTCCTCGTGTACCTCGTGGATGATGATACTTCCAGCTCCATTTCAGAAGCTTATGCATCTCCGGATGTTGACTACTGGAAGGATGCGGTCCGTAGTGAGATGGATTCCATCTTGGCTAATGGGACATGGGAGATCACTGATCGTCCTTATGATTGTTGACCATTAGGATGTAAGTGGGTGTTCAAAAGGAAGCTTAGGCCCGATGGTACTATTGAGAAGTATAAGGCTAGGCTTGTGGCCAAGGGTTATACCCAGAAAGAAGAAGAGGATTTCTTTGACACTTATTCACCTGTGGCTAGACTGACAACCATTCGAGTGTTACTCGCTTTGGCTGCCTCGCATGGTCTTCTCGTTCATCAGATGAACGTTAAGACGACTTTCCTTAACGGAGAGCTAGACGAGGAAATTTACATGCAACAACCGGATGGCTTTGTAGTAAATGGTCAAGAAGGAAAGGTGTATAAGCTAGTGAAATCTTTGTATGGCCTGAAACAAGCGCCTAAGCAATGTCATGAGAAGTTCAACACTACTCTGACATCTGCTGGCTTTGTTGTGAACGAAGCTGACAAATGTGTATACTATCGCTATGGTGGGGGCGTAGGAGTTATACTGTGTCTGTATGTCGATGACATACTGATATTTGGGACCCACCTCAAGGTCATTGAGGAGGTCAAGTCTTTTCTATCTCACAACTTTGAGATGAAAGACCTGGGTGTGGCTGATGTTATCCTGAACATCAAGCTACTGAGAAATTCTGAGGGTGGAATTACACTTTTGCAATCCCACTATGTTGAGAAGATTTTGAGCAATTTTGGATATTCGGACTGTAAACCTTCTGCAACACCATATGATCCTAGCGTGCAGATTCGAAAGTTCGAAGGCACGGCTGTAGATCAATTGAGATATTCTCAAGTGGTTGGTTCACTGATGTACCTAGCACGTGCTACTCGTCCTGACATCTCATTTGCTGTGTGCAAACTGAGCCAGCTTGTTTCCAATCCGGGAGATGTGCACTGACATGCTGTTGAGCGAGTGATGCGTTATTTGCAAGGTACTGCGAACTATGGAATTCACTATTCTGGGTACCCAACGGTACTTGAGGGGTATAGTGATTCAAATTGGATATCTGATGCTGATGAGATGAAAGCCACTAGTGGACATATCTTCACACTTGGTGGTGGTGCTGTTTCCTGAAAGTCTTGCAAGCAGACGATCTTAACCAGATCGACTATGGAAGCAGAACTCACAATATTAGACACATCATGCGTCGAAGCAGAATGGCTTCAAGAGCTTTTGATGAATTTGTCGATGGTTGATAAACCAGTGCCGGCTGTCCTTATGAATTGTGACAATCAAACAGTGATTGCCAAGGCTAAGAGTTCAAAGGACAACACGAAATCCACAAAAGCACATAAGAAGAAGATTGAAATATGTTAGAAAATCAAGAAACTCTGGAGTAATAGCGTTGGATTATATCCAGACGGCTAAGAATCTGTCAGACCCTTTTACGAAAGGGCTATCACGGGTTGTGATAAAAAATGCATCGAGAAAGATGGGTATGAGACCCACGTAAGTTGCCATGGGGGTAACCCAACCTATGTGATCGGAGATCCCGTGAATTAGGATCTAGGAAAACAATCCAGTGGTGAACTGAGGAGAGTATCCTTAATTAACCCACTCCGTTGGAGATGCACAATACTCTCAATTCTGTAAGGCAGACTGTCTTTTGTTTTAATATGTTCCAAAGCTTGTGTAAGCAAGATGCTAACCTACAGAGCATTCTTTGGAGGAACACACCTATGTGAGCCCGACTGCTGGTCACAGTCTATGAGATTGGGTAATCTCTGTTAAGCTCATGAGAAGGTACAGAGTATGACTAATAAGCTCCACTCGTGGGGTTTAGCCTTCGGCAGCCATGTATCAGCTGACAATAGGCGAAACTTCTACACGCCAAACTGAGAATTCAAGGCATAGTCCATTGTTCAGTTGTGAATAAGTCTAATCCTGTTGCTCTAGGTGGAAGTTCAACTTAACAGTCTCCACTGAAAATTCTGGTATATCAAACATTGTTTGGAACAGTTGACAAACTTATGTGCCTTGAGATTTGGTGAGGGATTGTTGGATTATGGATGGGCTTAGGCCCATATAAGACACTAATCCCTGGTTAATCTTGAGGCCCATGTATGAGATGGCAGGTGGTGGGAAGTTTAGTCCCATCTTGCTAGTTGAGGAGAGTTGAGACCCCTTTATAAGGACTGCTCTACCACTAGCCATTGGGAGCTTGGAAAAAGGAGTGGTACACGCGCGCTCCTCCTCCTCCGCCGTCCGCCTCGCCACGCTTCGCCTCGTCATGACGCGCGCGGGTTGCGGGAATGAGCCGAGCCGAAGCTTATTTTTGCCGCTCAGGAATGAATTAATTAATCAGGGATTAATTAACGAGCCGCTAACATGTGGGCCATTGTCCAAGACGTTGGACTGTGGGCTCACTTGCGTTGCCGGGATTCGTCGACCCCTTGCCGGGGTGCGACGCTTGCCGGGAACAACGACTCCCTTGCCGGAAGTGGGTCGACTCGGTCATGGGCCTCCGCAAGGCCCACGACTTTCTTCCTTACGGACTATATAAGAAGGCTCTGGCCAGTGAAGTAACCAAGTTCGGTTCACTCACTCCCTCTCGCGTGACCTAGCCGTCATCTACTGTTCCTCACTCTGTGCTGCCTCCGGCGATCCCATCCCGACGACCGAGTGCACGGCTGATCGGGAGAACAGGTGCCTCCGGAACCTTGTCGTTCGAGATCCTGCCCGGGAGAACAACAATAAGGTTTTTGGGAAGCGTCTCGACGCGACTGCTCCCGATCCGTCCCCAACTCTGTTCGCCTCTACTTCCACTACTTCCTCGGCATCGACACCATGGCCGACGCCGCCGCCGCTAAGAAGAAGGCCACGGACGACGCCGAGGCTGCCACTGCAGCCGCCGCGTTGGCCTGGCCAACCGGAGGGTATGATCTGTTCATCCCTCGTTTACTCGTACTTATACTAGCCGTATATGTGCTGCTCATAGAATGTTCGATTTTATGTTCTGTATGTGCCAGTATGCTTAGGTATTGCTATGAGATGCATACCTTTTATGCCATGCTTACTGCTTACTTGTGGATAAGTCTAATTGGAAAAATGCTAATATTTCTAACACTAAACGCTTTTATATTTCTTTACAGAGGGAGTAGCTTTCTTTCTTGGTGTGTGTGTGTGATACGATGACACGGTGCACAGGATGCTGGCGCTAAAGAAGACCCAGGGCCCGTAAGTCATGGGTACCTCTGTTTTAGGACAAGTCATGGGTATCTCTTGTGTTAACCATCATAGATACCTCAAAAAACAAGCAGCGATAATGCGGTCTCAACCAACCAAAACCAAAACTAAAACCCAAGTGGGTGGGTATTGAGTATTGACACATCGTCATGCAGCTGACGTATGTGTATATGGCGCCCTATTTCCAGCTCCACCCTTTGGCTGAATCATGCATGCTTGTCTCCATTTCTTCGTATATATGGTCTGTAGAAAATGCAGTTATACTCGCTCTGTACAAGGGATCGACGACTGGTTCAGTACTCAATAATGATTCACAGCGAAAACACGGCATGCGTGCTGCATACTGTATTCATCCACCATACTATGCACTGTTAGTAGTTGATAGTATATGGGTGTTTGATTGACTGACCTCGCGAGACGACCGGACTCCGCGCCCTACTATCAACTGCGGTTAAACCTGCTCTCTTCCTCCTTAATCAAACCATTTAGTACCTGCATTATGTGGGTTACTTTCAAGTTAGTAGTAGTACTATATATGTTAAGCTGTAGCCTGTTCCACTCAGGTAAGAACGGTCGCAGCACGAGCGGAGCGTATTCACACCGGCCGGGTGCAACGTTGGATATTCCTTATTTTGTTCTTTTCCTCGAAACTTATTTACTTTGGAAATTACTCTACCAGTTGAGGCTGAGAAGATGAAAATATCTTGTTTAAAGATAAAGAAAAGATGAAAATATCTTTAGCGTGCGCTTTATGCTTTTGAGAGAGGTCAGTCCGTCAGTACCTCAGCTCCTTCTCCCGCCCCGGCTATATAAGCGACTCGACCCACACATTCATCGCTCCCCCCCTCCTTGCACGCCATCGAGAGCCATCCTCCCCCCTCTCGCGGTCTAGTATGCTCTTGCCCGAGATGAACTGCTCCTTCCTCAAGGCGGCGGCGGTCGCCGTGGTCGTGGCGGTTCTGGCGGCCACGGCCGGCGCAAACTCCTTCGTCTCCGTGGCGCCTCTCCCCGCCGTTTTCCTCTTCTCCCCTCCCTGCTTCCTGTGGATCGCCGCCAACGTCATCGTCGTCTGGCTCCTTTCCTCCTGCCGCCACCGCGGAACAGCCGTCGCGGCCGGACTCTCGTCCACGGCCAGCGACGTATCCGCTGCCATGGGCGGCATGCTCTTCCCTCCGTTGGAACACGACGTCTTTGCTGCCGCTCCTGATGACGTCGTCGCGCCGCCGGCGCCGGTCTCGACGAGCCGGCCGCGGGAAGCGAGAACGGCTAAGAGGCCGGTCGACCGCCCCCGCGTGCGGAAGAAACTCGCCGGCGAGGGCACGGTCACGGTGGGAGGCGCCGTGGCGGAGGCCAAGCCCAAGGGCAAGAAGGAACACATCGAGGAGGAGAAGCCGAGGCCCTCGGCCGCCGCGACCGAGGCCAAGGCCGTTGGCGTGGACGACGTGTCTATGGACACGGCGTGGCAGTCCATCGTGAGGAGCGGCGCGGCGCGGCCGGTGGCCGTGCGGAAGAGCGAGACGTGGGGCGGCGAGGAGCTGCCGCGCATGCGGCGCGCGGCCGACAAGGCCGTGGTCGCGCGGAGGGAGATGCGTAAGTCAGCCACGATGGTCCCGCCCTCCCCGCCGCACCCGGCCGCGGCGTCGTCCCCGGTGGCGGAGAGGCAGGGGTGGCGCACCAGGGACGTGCTGGGGATGGCGCAGGACGAGCTCCTCCGCCGCGCCGAGAGCTTCATCCGGAGGCAGCACGAGCACCTGCGCATGCAGCGGCAGGAGTCCGAGCAGCGCCAGGCCATGGAGCGCGACCGCCGCCGCCCTGCTCCCATCCGCGTCTAGTCGCCGGCCAGCACGACATGCATCGCACATCGCCTATGCACGCGTAGCGTACGTACGTGCTAATCCATCCACAGGATGGATGGATGCACGCGTCCATGCATGTACGGAAGGAAGACTGTACAGAAGTTGGTCAGCTAGCTGGCCGTACTAGCATAATCATCAAGAGACAAAGATGCCTGCCGCCATTGCATGCCTAGAAGGAACGATGGAAGGACTACGTAGGTAGAGGGGGAGGATCCGGCCATGGCTGTCTAGCTACGTAGCACACTGAAGCAGTACTGGTCTGGTCATGCACCGCGTCCTGCAGCTTCGGTCGTTGTAGATTAAATCCGTATGTACGTAGGATCATGGTTGAGTGAGTGAGGAATCAACGCTACATGTAAGTTACTTTAACCTCTAAATAAATGAAGAGCGGTAGCCGTTTCTTTGTTCTTTTGCTCAATTTTGCTGTTTCAAATTCTCGGAGACCCCTGTCCGCAGCGCAAGAATTTCGTAGGAAATCCACAAGAAAATTCATCTCACTTGCCTTGTTCATCACAAAGGATGTGTGCTTGATAGCTGAATAGGTAGATGTGAGCATGCTTGAGATTAAGGGCCTCTTGCATCAAGTGGATTTTGGATTTCACTGATTTAGTATAACTTTGTACCGTATCAATAATAATTAATATTGATTGAAGGGAGTAAAGGATTAAAATCGTAAGGAAATTTTCTAACTATCCCTGATTGTAGGATTGCAAACCTCGTTGCATGAGAGTTGCGGCCAGCCTATTTGGATCGTGAAATTCAAATTGGATCATGAGAAGAAAAAAGACAAGAATATAATAGGAGTGCATGCACAAAAAGAGGATTGTAAAATGCGGGAATCTTGAAACTTGGGTATTTGGTCCACAAAAATAGAAAAGCATGTTGATCTTAATAAGCACAATCAAAGTAAAGTCAAACCATATGAAAATATATAATTAGGATATTATTAGACCTTTACGTACGAATTACTAAAGGAGGTCTGAGTAGATTGTAAATTCTCGCGTTTTTCTTTAAAACTGTGATCAAAGAAATGTTTCCTCCTTTTTCATTTACTCCATTACTTTGAATCAAATTGACGAATGGTAGTACCAAAGGGGAAAACACATACTTATAGTTTCCTCCACTTCTCCTATGAACTATAGAGGCCCTGATTTTGGAGGAATCCAAACATGAGGTCAGGCCAAATGGATTTTTCTTTAAAGTTCCAGTGCATCTTATGTCTTTCTCTCTGGATTCTCTTCCTAATCAAGTAACACACAATCTTAGAAATTTTATATTTTTTCTCCGCGGATCGTCCAAAGGTTCTTCGGAACGTTCCTTATATTTTTGTTTGCTTTACGATTCAAGATGTCATGACATTTCAATCATGTGCTTTTCATATTTCCTTTTTTGGTCAACACTTTTTTCTCTCTCCACGCAACGTTCCCTAGTCGCGGTCGGATTTGGTCATCATGAATCACCATACATGTTTTGATATCACTGAAACTAGCAGAAGCCGACATATGCGAGCACTGCTTCACATTGGAGATACCTCCACCGTCTTTCGGCCTCCGGAGATATTCTTTTCCTTAGTTAGGCTTGCTGAGTTCTTCGGCACTTCGACCATAGCTATGGTGGCAACAATGCTTAGGATCATACCTTGTCCAGATCCGTCTTTGATGCGTCTGCTGGAGCCGATGGCATTGCTTGCCAGTTGCCAGGCCGAAGGAGAAGATGTGTTGCATCTGGTTGTAGTTTCGGATGGGTGTGTTGAGGAACTCAGCGCCCTTGGGGCGGTCCTAAGATAGAAGCACAAGTGTTATTAGTTGTTAGAAGGCAATGGTTGACAGTGTGCAAAACAAGGGGACGGTGAGCTAACCGCGACATCGCCGGTGTAGTGCTCTGCCTTCAGAATGATAGAGAAAGTGCTCTGATCCCAGGATGCGCCACTAAAGTCTCAGAGCTTGGACACTTGGATCCATCGAGCTCTTGTAGGATCGAAAGTATGTCTAGAGGGGGGGGGGGGTGTGATTAGACTACTTGACCACATAAAAATCTAGCCTTTTCCCAATTTTAGTTCTAGGCAGATTTTAGCAACTTAGCACAAGTCAAGCAATCAACCTACACATGCAATTCTAAGAGTATAGCAGCGAAAAGTAAAACAATTGCATATGAAGGTAAAGGGAGGAGTTTGGAGTGTGCAAACGCAATTGGAGACACAGAGATTTTTGGCGTGGTTCCGATAGGTGGTGCTATCATACACCCACGTTGATGGAGACTTCAACCCACGAAGGGTAACAGTTGCGCGAGTCCACGGAGGGCTCCACCCACGAAGGGTCCACGAAGAAGCAACCTTGTCTATCCCACCATGGCCGTCGCGCACGAAGGACTTGCCTCATTCGGGTAGATCTTCACGAAGTAGGCGATCTCCTTGCCCTTACAAACTCCTTGGTTCAACTCCACAATCTTGACGAAGGCTCTCAAGTGACACCTAACCAATCTAGGAGACACCACTCTCCAAGAGGTAATAAATGGTGTGTTGATGATGAACTCCTTGCTCTTGTGCTTCAAATGTTAGTCTCCCCAACACTCAACTCTCTCTCACATGATTTGGATTTGGTGGAAAGATTATTTGAGTGGAAAGCAACTTGGGGAAGGCTAGAGATCAAGATTTATGTGGCTGGAGTGGAATATCTTGATCTCAATACAATTGTAGGTGGTTCTCTCTCAGAAAATGTATGTTGGAAGTGTAGGCATGTCCTGATGGCTCTCTCCACGAATAAAGAGTGGGTGGAGGGGTATAAATAGCCCCCACACAAAATCTAACTGTTACACACAAATTACCAAACTCGGTGGGACCGAATCATGAAACTCGGTCAGACCGATTTAGTTCAAAATGTGAACGTTAGGATTTTCTGTGGGACCGACATGTCAACTGGGTAGACCGATTTTGTTAGGGTTAGGGCATAACGTAATCTCGGTGAGACTGATTTTGGTAATGGACTAACAGAGAGTTGGTCAGGCAAACTCGGTGGGACCGATTCGCTCATCTCGGTTGGACCGAAACGTTATGAAAGGGAAACATAGAGTTTACATTGCAATCTCGGTGGGACCAATCTCTCATCTCGGTTGGACCGAAACGTTACGAAGGGAAACAAAGAGATTACAATCCCATCTCGGTGAGACCGAGATCCCTATCGGTGAGACCGAAAAGACTAGGGTTTCTGGCAGTGGCTATGTCAACTAAACTCGGTGGCACCGGATAGAAAGTTTCGGTGGGGCCGAGTTTGACTTTTGGTTTGGGACATATGTGGATGTGAGAAAGTAGTTGAGGGCTTTTGGAGCATATCACTAAGCACTTTGAGCAATTAAGCCATTAGGCAACACCTCATCCCCTCTTAATAGTATTGGCTTTTCCTATGAACTCAATGTGATCTTGGATCACTTAAATGAAAAGATGTAGAGTCCTGAGCTTTGTGCTTGAGCCAATTCTTTGTCCTTAGAATTTTGAGGGATCCACTTTTCTCATCCATGCCATGCCAATCATTGAGCTTTCCTGAAATGTTTATCTTTAAGTAGCATTAGCTCAATGAGTTATATGTTGTTAGGAATTACCAAAACCACCCAGGGATAGTTGCACTTTCAATCTCCCCCTCTTTGGTAATTGATGACAACATATAGATCAAAGCTTCAACAAATGATAAATAAGATTGAAAAACATTGTCGATTTGAGAAGTATGTGATAAGTAAGAGCTCCCCCTAAATTTGTGCATTATTTAAAATTTGCTTGTGAATGCAAATGCACAATCGATTAGGATCATGGGTTACTCTTCCATGTCACATACATCTTGGTGGAGCGCTCAAAATGATAGAGATTAAAAGCATGCACTCATCACCAAGCAAGTGAATGATCATATAAGGATATAAGAGATAGCATCATTCAACCAAGCATTAAGGGTAGCATATGATCAAACACATGATCAACAAGTATCTCACAAGGACATAAAGTATCTCACACAAGCACTCAATAAAGAAGTTCAACCAAAATAGCAAGAGAGATAAAAAGAACAACACTCTCTCTCTCGAAGCCTATGATCTATACATTTTTCTCCCCCTTTGGCAACAAGTTACCAAAAAGTTCAAAAATGCATAGTGCTAAACAACTCTCAGGCTTGATCTTCGGGAGGTGGTGTAGAGAGAACTCCAAGGACGAAGGCTTCCGATGAAGTAGTTGGAGCTAATGGAGTGGGTGCTAGAGGTGGCACTGGAGCTGTGGCTGCTGGTGCTGACACTGAAGCTCGAGTATCTGAGACTGGCACTGCAACAGACATTGTACCTCGTGGCACACGCTTGAAAGCATCAGTAGTTGATTTGTCCTTCTTCTCCTATGCTTCCTCCTAAAGCTGCTCAACTGCAGTTTGGATCTCAGTTACCTTGACATCCAGATCATAGAACTTCTGCTCAACGATCCTCTCCAAGCTCTCCTGATTCTAAGTCAGGGTGGCCAAGCCCTTCTCAATCCTCAGTGTAGCTTGAATCGGATATCCAAGCTGATCTTGCTTGCTCTTCAGGAATACTTGAGATGCCTCTTCAGCAGTTGGAATCCTTGCAGCTTTCTCTGCCCTTGCCTTCTCTCTCTCTTCTCATGTGCTTGAGCTGAAGATGGTTCATTTTCATTCATGAAAATAGTATTGTCTTCAAAATCAGGGTAGATGGGCAGGTGCTCCTTATCCAAAAGATACTTGCCTGTGCCCATCTTTGAGTTGACGAGCTCCTGAATTTGTGGGGCATACCCACAACTCCTCTTCTGATCAGCTGCTGTCCTTTTGATTGTCTCCACAATCAGACTCATGACTTTGAATTTTTGAGGCACATCAAACAAATGTAGCAAGTTGATGGTATGTCCTCTGATCATCTTGTGATCACCTGACTTGGGTAGCAGTGTGTGTCTGAGGATCCAATTTATAGTAGGCAGACCAGACAACAAGTAGTGGACAGATCCAAACTTGTGAGTATCCAAAGTAGCATCTGGGATCTCTTTGTACATGTTGGCCATTGTGTTGTGGTCTTTCTTCTTCTCAGCATATACATCCAAGTCATCTTCATGCTCTGCAGGGGCATTGATCAAGTGAGCCCATTCATTAACAGAAGACTGGTACCTTGTACCTTCGGACATCCAAATGATCTTTCCATCTGGGTAGAAGTGGGCAGTGGAGTAAAACTGCATGATCAGCTCATCGTTCCACTTGGTGAGCTTCTGGGCCACAAAGACATCAACTCCACATGCCTTGAAGCTGTCATATACACCTGGATAGTGATCTTCATTCTCTTGGATGTACTCCCAGTCAACCTATTTCATGTCACACACAATGGGCTTCTTCTCAAGCAACACTGTCTCATAAAAATCTTGTTCTTCCTTGGTGTGAAACCTGTAGTCCACAGCAGTCCTCCTCTTGACATCATATGGATCAGACTGTCTCCATAACCTCAGTCCTGCATCCTTCCTGATTTTCATGTTTTCTGCCACAGGGTGAGCATCATTATGGTCAGGGATCTTAGGCTTCAGCTTTCTCAACACAACTGAGTCATCTTCTTCTTCTTCTTCAGCAGCTTCAGGCACCGGGGCCTTGTTTTTCTCCTCAGCAGGAATGTTTCTAGTGCTTCTCTTGGGTTTAGGCTTCTGAGATGGAGTAGTATCCTTGGGAGAAGCTTTGGGCTTAGATGGAATAACCCCTGATCTGATTGCATCTCCCATGTGCTTTTGAGCCTTAGGAACTGGTGCAACATCCTCTTCCTCTTCATCTAAGCCTCTCATTATTGATGATCTGTCAAGCACTCTGGCAATGGTCTTCTTGACCATTTCCTTCCTTTTCTTTCCTTCTCCAATAGCCTCTTCAGTTTGCTTGGAGGTTTCAGCAGTTGAGGCTCTAACCTTTAAGGTTGGAACCCTCTTGGCAGGGGGCTTCTTGTGCAAGCCAGGCTTAGTTGATGCTGAAGGAAATATGCCCTAGAGGCAATAATAAAGTTATTATTTATTTCCTTATAATCATGATAAAGGTTTATTATTCATGCTAGAATTGTATTAACCGGAAACATAATACATGTGTGAATACATAGACAAACAAAGTGTCACTAGTATGCCTCTACTTGACTAGCTCGTTAATCAAAGATGGTTATGTTTCCTAACCATGAACAATGAGTTGTTATTTGATTAACGGGGTCACATCATTAAGAGAATGATCTTATTGACATGACCCATTCCATTAGCTTAGCACCCGATCGTTTAGTATGTTGCTATTGCTTTCTTCATGACTTATACATGTTCCTATGACTATGAGATTATGCAACTCCCGTTTGCCGGAGGAACACTTTGGGTGCTACCAAATGTCACAATGTAACTGGGTGATTATAAAGGAGCATTACAGGTGTCTCCAAAGGTAGATGTTGGGTTGGCGTATTTCGAGATTAGGATTTGTCACTCTGATTGTCGGAGAGGTATCTCTGGGCCCTCTCGGTAATGCACATCACATAAGCCTTGCAAGCATTGCAACTAATGAGTTAGTTGCGGGATGATGTATTTACAGAACGAGTAAAGAGACTTGCCGGTAACAAGATTGAACTAGGTATTGGATACCGACGATCGAATCTCGGGCAAGTAACATACCGATGACAAAGGGAACAACGTATGTTGTTATGCGGTCTGACCGATAAAGATCTTCGTAGAATATGTAGGAGCCAATATGGGCATCCAGGTCCCGCTATTGGTTATTGACCGGAGACGTGTCTCGGTCATGTCTACATTGTTCTCGAACCCGTAGGGTCCGCACGCTTAAGGTTACGATGACAGTTATATTATGAGTTTATGCATTTTGATATACCGAAGGTTGTTCGGAGTCCCGGATGTGATCACGGACATGACGAGGAGTCTCGAAATGGTCGAGACATAAAGATTGATATATTGGAAGCCTATGTTTGGATATCGGAAGTGTTCCGGGTGAAATCGGGATTTTACCGGAGTACCGGGAGGTTACCGGAACCCCCCGGGAGCTATATGGGCCTTAGTGGGCTTTAGTGGAAAGGAGAAAGGGGCAGCCCAAGGTGGCTGTGCGCCTCCCCCCTTCCCCTAGTCCTATTAGGACTAGGAGAGGTGGCCGGCCCCCTCTCTCTCTTTCCCCCCTCAAGGAGTCCTATTCCAACTAGGATTGGGGGGGGGGAATCCTACTCCCAGAGGGAGTAGGACTCTCCTGGCGCGCCACACCTTGGCCGGCCAGCCTCCCCCCTCTAGTCCTTTATATACTGAGGCAGAGGCACCCCAGAAACACACAAGTTGATCCACGTGATCTATTCCTTAGCCGTGTGCGGTGCCCCCAGCCACCATAGTCCTCGATAATACTGTAGCGGAGTTTAGGCGAAGCCCTGCTGCTGTAGTACATCAAGATCGTCACCACGCCGTCGTGCTGACGGAACTCTTCCCCGACACTTTGCTGGATCGGAGTCCGGGGATCGTCATCGAGCTGAACGTGTGCTCGAACTCGGAGGTGCCGTTGTTTCGGTGCTTGATCGGTTGGATTGCGAAGACGTACGACTACTTCCTCTACATTGTGTCAATGCTTCCACAGTCGGTCTACGTGGGTACGTAGACAACACTCTCTCCTCTCGTTGCTATGCATCACATGATCTTGCGTGTGCGTAGGAATTTTTTTGAAATTACTATGAAACCCAACAGTGGCATCCGAGCCTAGGTTATTTATGTTGATGTTATATGCACGAGTAGAACACAAGTGAGTTGTGGGCGATATAAGTCATACTGCCTACCAGCATGTCATACTTTTAGTTCGGCGGCATTGTTGGACGAGATGACCCGGACCAACATTACGCGTACGCTTACGCGAGACCGGTTCCCCCGACGTGCTTTGCACATAGGTGGCTTGCGGGCGACTGTCTCTCCAACTTTAGTTGAACCAAGTGTGGCTACGCCCGGTCCTTGCGAAGGTTAAAACGGAGTCTATTTGACAAACTATCGTTGTGGTTTTGATGCGTAGGTGAGATTGGTTCTTGCTTAAGCCCGTAGCAGCCACGTAAAACTTGCAACAACAAAGTAGAGGACGTCTAACTTGTTTTTGCAGGGCATGTTGTGATGTGATATGGTCAAGACATGATGCTGAATTTTATTGTATGAGATGATCATGTTTTGTAACCGAGTTATCGGCAACTGGCAGGAGCCATATGGTTGTCGCTTTATTGTATGAAATGCAATCGCGATGTAATGCTTTACCTTATTACTAAGCGGTAGTGATAGTCGTAGAAGCATAAGCTTGGCGAGACGACAACGATGCTACGATGGAGATCAAGGTGTCACGCCGGTGAAGATGGTGATCACGACGGTGCTTCGGAGATGGAGATCACAAGCACAAGATGATGATGGCCATATCATATCACTTATATTGATTGCATGTGATGTTTATCCTTTTATGCTTCTTATCTTGCTTTGATTGACGGTAGCATTATAAGATGATCTCTCACTAAATTATCAAGAAGTGTTCTCCCTGAGTATGCACCGTTGCGAAAGTTCTTCGTGCTGAGACACCACGTGATGATCGGGTGTGATAGGTTCTACGTTCAAATACAACGGGTGCAAAACAGTTGCACAAGCGGAATACTCAGGTTATACTTGATGAGCCAAGCATATACAGATATGGCCTCGGAACACGGAGACCGAAAGGTCGAGCATGAATCATATAGTAGATATGATCAACATAACGATGTTCACCATTGAAAACTACTCCATCTCACGTGATGATCGGTTATGGTTTAGTTGATTTGGATCACGTAATCACTTAGAGGATTAGAGGGATGTCTATCTAAGTGGGAGTTCTTTAATTAATTTGATTAACTGAACTTAAATTTATCATGAAACTTACTACCTGATTATTATCTTGCTTGTTTATGTTTGATTGTAGATAGATGGCTCGTGCTGTTGTTTCGTTGAATTTTAATGCGTTCCTTGAGAAAGCAAAGTTGAAAGATGACGGTAGCAATTACACGGACTGGGTCCGTAACTTGAGGATTATCCTCATTGCTGCACAGAAGAATTACGTCCTGGAAGCACCGCTGGGTGCCAGGCCTGCTGCAGGAGCAGGGCCGGATGTTATGAACGTCTGGCAGAGCAAAGCTGATGACTACTCGATAGTTTAGTGTGCCATGCTTTACGGCTTAGAATCGGGACTTCAACGACGTATTGAACGTCATGGAGCATATGAGATGTTCCAGGAGTTGAAGTTAATATTTCAAGAAAATGCCCGGATTGAGAGATATGAAGTCTCCAATAAGTTCTATAGCTGCAAGATGGAAGAGAACAGTTCTGTCAGTGAGCATATACCCAAAATGTCTGGGTATAATAATCACTTGATTCAATTGGGAGTTAATCTTCCAGATGATTGCGTCATTGACATAATTCTTCAATCACTGCCACCAAGCTACAAGAGCTTCGTGATGAACTATAATATGCAAGGGATGAACAAGACTATTCCCGAGCTCTTCGCGATGCTGAAAGCTGCGGAGGTAGAAATCAAGAAGGAGCATCAAGTGTTGATGGTCAACAAGACCACTAGTTTCAAGAAAAAGCGCAAAGGGAAGAAGAAGGGGAACTTCAAAAAGAACGGCAAACAAGTTGCTACTCAAGAGAAGAAACCCAAACCTGGACCTAAGCCTGAAACTGAGTGCTTCTATTGCAAGCAGACTGGTCACTGGAAGTGGAACTACCCCAAGTATTTGGCGGATAAGAAGGATGGCAAGGTGAACAAAGGTATATGTGATATACATGTTATTGATGTGTACCTTACTAATGCTCGCAGTAGCACCTGGGTATTTGATACTGGTTCTGTTGCTAATATTTGCAACTCGAAACAGGGACTACGGATTAAGCGAAGATTGGTTAAGGACGAGGTGACGATGCGCGTGGGAAACGGTTCCAAAGTCGATGTGATCGCAGTCGGCACGCTACCTCTACATCTACCTTCGGGATTAGTATTAGACCTAAATAATTGTTATTTGGTGCCAGCGTTAAGCATGAACATTATATCTGGATCTTGTTTGATGCGAGACGGTTATTCATTTAAATCAGAGAATAATGGTTGTTCTATTTATATGAGTAATATCTTTTATGGTCATGCACCCTTGAAGAGTGGTCTGTTCTTGTTGAATCTCGATAGTAGTAACACACATATTCATAATGTTGAAGCCAAAAGATGCAGAGTTGATAATGAGAGTGCAACTTATTTGTGGCACTGCCGTTTAGGTCATATCGGTGTAAAGCGCATGAAGAAACTTCATTCTGATGGACTTTTGGAACGACTTGATTATGAATCACTTGGTACTTGCGAACTGTGCCTCATGGGCAAGATGACCAAAACACCGTTCTCCGGTACTATGGAGAGAGCAACAGATTTGTTGGAAATCATACATACAGATGTATGTGGTCCGATGAATATTGAGGCTCGTGGCGGATATCGTTATTTTCTCACCTTCACAGATGATTTAAGCAGATATGGGTATATCTACTTAATGAAACATAAGTCTGAAACATTTGAAAAGTTCAAGGAATTTCAGAGTGAAGTTGAAAATCATCGTAACAAGAAAATAAAGTTTCTACGATCTGATCATGGAGGAGAATATTTGAGTTACGAGTTTGGTGTACATTTGAAAAATTGTGGAATAGTTTCGCAACTCACGCCACCCGGAACACCTCAGTGTAATGGTGTGTCCGAACGTCGTAATCGTACTTTACTAGATATGGTGTGATCTATGATGTCTCTTACTGATTTACCGCTATCGTTTTGGGGATACGCTCTAGAGACGGCCGCATTCACGTTAAATAGGGCACCATCAAAATCCGTTGAGACGACGCCTTATGAACTGTGGTTTGGCAAGAAACCAAAGTTGTCGTTTCTGAAAGTTTGGGGCTGCGATGCTTATGTGAAAAAGCTTCAACCTGATAAGCTCGAACCCAAATCGGAGAAATGTGTCTTCATAGGATATCCAAAGGAAACTATTGGATACACCTTCTATCACAGATCCGAAGGCAAGACTTTTGTTGCTAAATTCGGAAACTTTCTAGAGAAGGAGTTTCTCTCGAAAGAAGTGAGTGGGAGGAAAGTAAAACTTGACGAGGTAACTGTACCTGCTCCCTTATTGGAAAGTAGTACATCACAGAAAACTGTTTCAGTGACACCTACACCAGTTAGTGAGGAAGCTAATGATAATGATCATAAAACTTCAGATCAAGATACTACTGAACCTCGTAGATCAACCAGAGTGAGATCCGCGCCAGAGTGGTACGGTAATCCTGTTCTGGAAGTCATGCTACTAGATCATGATGAACCTACGAACTATGAAGAAGCAATGGTAAGCCCAGATTCCGCAAAATGGCTTGAAGCCATGAAATCTGAGATGGGATCCATGTATGAGAACAAAGTATGGACTTTGGTTGACTTGCCCGATGATCGACAAGCAATTGAGAATAAATGGATCTTCAAGAAGAAGACTGACGCTGACGGTAATGTTACTGTCTACAAAGCTCGACTTGTCGCAAAAGGTTTTCAACAAGTTCAAGGGATTGACTACGATGAGACCTTCTCACCTGTAGCGATGCTTAAGTCTGTCCGAATCATGTTAGCAATTGCCGCATTTTATGATTATGAAATTTGGCAGATGGATGTCAAAACTGCATTCCTGAATGGATTTCTGGAAGAAGAGTTGTATATGATGCAACCAGAAGGTTTTGTCGATCCAAAGGGAGCTAACAAAGTGTGCAAGCTCCAGCGATCCATTTATGGACTGGTGCAAGCCTCTCAGAGTTGGAATAAACGCTTTGATAGTGTGATCAAAGCATTTGGTTTTATACAGACTTTCGGTGAAGCCTGTATTTACAAGAAAGTGAGTGGGAGCTCTATAGCATTTCTGATATTATATGTGGATGACATATTAGTGATTGGAAATGATATAGAATTTCTGGATAGCATAAAGGGATACTTGAATAAGAGTTTTTCAATGAAATACCTCGGTGAAGCTGCTTACATATTAGGCATAAAGATCTATAGAGATAGATCAAAACGCTTAATTGGACTTCCACAAACAACATACCTTGACAAAATTTTGAAGAAGTTCAAAATGGATCAAGCAAAGAAAGGATTCTTGCCCGTGTTACAAGGTGTGAAATTGAGTAAGACTCAATGCCCGACCACTGCAGAAGATAGAGAGAATATGAAAGATGTTCCCTATGCATCAGCGATAGGATCTATCATGTATGCAATGCTGTGTACCAGACCTGATGTGTGCCTTGCTATAAGTCTAGCAGGGAGGTACCAAAGTAATCCAGGAGTGGATCACTGGACAGCGGTCAAGAACATCCTGAAATACCTAAAAAGGACTAAGGATATGTTTCTCGTATATGGAGGTGACAAAGAGCTCATCGTAAAAGGTTACGTTGATGCAAGCTTTGACACTGATCTGGACGATTCTAAATCGTAAACCGGATACGTGTTTACATTAAACGGTGGAGCTGTCAGTTGGTGCAGTTCTAAACAAAGCATCGTAGCGGGATCTACATGTGAAGCGGAGTACATAGCTGCTTCAAAAGCAGTGAACGAAGGAGTCTGGATGAAGGAGTTCATATCCGATCTAGGTGTCATACCTAGTGCATCGGGTCCAATGAAAATCTTTTGTGACAATACTGGTGCAATTGCCTTGGCAAAGGAATCCAGATTTCACAAGAGAACCAAGCACATCAAGAGACGCTTCAATTCCATCCGGGATCTAGTCCAGGTGGGAGACATAGAGATTTGCAAGATACATACGGATCTGAATGTTGCAGACCCGTTGACTAAGCCTCTACCACGAGCAAAACATGATTAGCACCAAGGCTCCATGGGTGTTAGAATCATTACGGTGTAATCTAGATTATTGACTCTAGTGCAAGTGGGAGACTGAAGGAAATATGCCCTAGAGGCAATAATAAAGTTATTATTTATTTCCTTATAATCATGATAAAGGTTTATTATTCATGCTAGAATTGTATTAACCGGAAACATAATACATGTGTGAATACATAGACAAACAAAGTGTCACTAGTATGCCTCTACTTGACTAGCTCGTTAATCAAAGATGGTTATGTTTCCTAACCATGAACAATGAGTTGTTATTTGATTAACGGGGTCACATCATTAAGAGAATGATCTTATTGACATGACCCATTCCATTAGCTTAGCACCCGATCGTTTAGTATGTTGCTATTGCTTTCTTCATGACTTATACATGTTCCTATGACTATGAGATTATGCAACTCCCGTTTGCCGGAGGAACACTTTGGGTGCTACCAAATGTCACAACGTAACTGGGTGATTATAAAGGAGCATTACAGGTGTCTCCAAAGGTAGATGTTGGGTTGGCGTATTTCGAGATTAGGATTTGTCACTCTGATTGTCGGAGAGGTATCTCTGGGCCCTCTCTGTAATGCACATCACATAAGCCTTGTAAGCATTGCAACTAATGAGTTAGTTGCAGGATGATGTATTTACAGAACGAGTAAAGAGACTTGCCGGTAACGAGATTGAACTAGGTATTGGATACCGACGATCGAATCTCGGGCAAGTAACATACCGATGACAAAGGGAACAACGTATGTTGTTATGCGGTCTGACTGATAAAGATCTTCATAGAATATGTAGGAGCCAATATGGGCATCCAGGTCCCGCTATTGGTTATTGACCGGAGACGTGTCTCGGTCATGTCTACATTGTTCTCGAACCCGTAGGGTCCGCACGCTTAAGGTTACGATGACAGTTATATTATGAGTTTATGCATTTTGATATACCGAAGGTTGTTCGGAGTCCCGGATGTGATCACGGACATGACGAGGATCTCGAAATGGTCGAGACATAAAGATTGATATATTGGAAGCCTATGTTTGGATATTGGAAGTGTTCCGGGTGAAATCGGGATTTTACCGGAACCCCCCGGGAGCTATATGGGCCTTAGTGGGCTTTAGTGGAAAGGAGAAAGGGGCAGACCAAGGTGGCTGTGCGCCTCCCCCCTTCCCCTAGTCCTATTAGGACTAGGAGAGGTGGCCGGCCCCCTCTCTCTCTTTCCCCCCTCAAGGAGTCCTATTCCAACTAGGATTGGGGGGGGGGGAATCCTACTCCCAGAGGGAGTAGGACTCTCCTGGCGCGCCACACCTTGGCCGGCCAGCCTCCCCCCTCTAGTCCTTTATATACTGAGGAAGAGGCACCCCAGAAACACACAAGTTGATCCACGTGATCTATTCCTTAGCCGTGTGCGGTGCCCCCAGCCACCATAGTCCTCGATAATACTGTAGCGGAGTTTAGGCGAAGCCCTGCTGCTGTAGTACATCAGATCGTCACCACGCCGTCGTGCTGACGGAACTCTTCCCCGACACTTTGCTGGATCAGAGTCCGGGGATCGTCATCGAGCTGAACGTGTGCTCGAACTCGGAGGTGCCGCTGTTTCGGTGCTTGATCGGTTGGATTGCGAAGACGTACGACTACTTCCTCTACGTTGTGTCAACGCTTCCACAGTCGGTCTGCGTGGGTACGTAGACAACACTCTCTCCTCTCATTGCTATGCATCACATGATCTTGCGTGTGCGTAGGAATTTTTTTGAAATTACTACGAAACCCAACAGATGCAACTGTGTCATACTCTTTCTTCAGCATCTTTTTCCTTGAAGTAGCCTCATCCTCAACAGCCACATAATCTTCATCCTCTAAATCAGAAGTTTTCTTCTTCCTTGTCCTGGTAGCTGCCTTTGGCAAGTTTCTTGGTGTGCTCCTGCTGCCATCATCAGAAGAAGTAGAGGGACTAGTGCCCTCACTCAGTTGAACCTGCTCCTCAGACTTGTTCTGGCTGTCACTTTGATCAGACATCTTGCAGGCAAACTATCAGCAGACCCTGTGAATGGATTATAGATGAGGTAGAGAAGATGAGCATCACAAAGTATAGGAGTTTTGCAAAATAATTGACCCAAAAACTTAGTTTTAGTTCTTCACAGAAAGCATTTCGGATCTACCGATTTGTAAACTCGGTGATACCGAAGCAGCTTTTGGGACCTAAACTAGTGAACTCGGTCAGACCGAGTCACAGTTCGGTGGCACCGAGACTGCTAGGGTTTCACAGAGAATTGAACTCGATCACACCGATTTGCAATTTTCGGTCAGACCGAAAACGCATGTGCAATGGCCTAAGCCAAATCGGTGAGACCGATTTCCACGACTCGGTCGGTCCGAGATGAGTTCGGCGGAGACCTAACCCTAAATTTTCAAATCAAATCTAATCTATGGGGCGTTTTCGCTGGACAGGATGATTTCATTCGTGGCAAGAATCACGGCAAAGCAATGTGCTAAGAATCAGAGTTATGGATTAGCACAAAGATCAAGTTCGTACCCTAGTTCGGCGGCGAACTTGCTACGGCGGCAACGGCGGGGCAGATTGCCGTTGACGGCGGCGGAGACCAGCGGCGGGAGGTCGCTGACGGCGAGAGGATGATCCGGAGACCCGAGGAGGGAGAGTAGGTTATGCGCGGGCGAAGGGTTTCGGAAATTTTTCCAAATTTTGGCCCGTCAGTATATATAACCTGACCCTGTCGGTGTGACCGAGTGGAACAACTCGGTGGCACCGAGATGCAAAACTACAGGCAATTACTGCAACTCGGTGTGATCGAAAGGTTCTAATCGGTTTTACCGAGATTGAAAACCTAGATCAACTAAGTGATCTCGGTAGGACCGAAAAGGATGAATCGGTCAGACCGAAATGCACAAAGAGGTTTTGGAAGTTTAAGTCTATGACGAATCGGGAACTCCGAGTGCTCCTCACACAGAGTGGTTCGAATCTAACTTGATCAAACTTTGTGATGTAGCATGAATAGAGTTTGAGACGAGAAAAGCATAGATAGCTAGAGGGAGTTCTTAGGCATTCTTGTCCATCCATTTGGCAAAAGAGAAAAGGCCAAACAATCAAAGCAACAAATGGATGTCCCCGAATGAGTAAAATATGCAACCAACATGCTCACACAATAAGATGGCAAAATAAATATGTGACAAAGCATGCACAAACACTCTAGCATGTATCAAGCAATTGGCGATGACTAGGTCATCTATAGATGAGTATATTGACTTAGGAGTCAAATGAGAACATTTGATCATAGGTCATACTTATCGTTTAAGCACAAGTGGGGTTACCACTTTTACATAGAGCATTATTGTACTCACACCATTAGAATTGCTTTAGCTCAATTGATTAGGGTAAAGCTCCCCCTAGATGTGATATCCCCCTAAGAGGGATCAACTATCCTTGGGTTTTGTCGATGATGACTTCATGTAGGTGTTGAAGATGTGGATGCTCAATGTTGATGTAGATCATTCGGAGCAATCCTTTGGAGTGAGTTGCACTTTCAATACCTACATTGGTTAGTCCCACAAGGAACAAACAAGGATATCCATAGACATAGAGTGACATGTACACAAGATGATGTCCATGGAAGCATTAGGTTACCTTGTCCCTTGTCTTACCAACAAGAGGGTTTGTGACTCCTTGAACTAGTGCAAGATATGAAAGTTGTTTGTACTTGTCCTTGCCAAAATGATACGAGTGAAGTATGTTGGCGGAGTCACCCTCAAGAACTCTCTAGTTCTTCTTCTTCGGGATCCACACCATCTTGATGGGAATCCTTGGAGTTGTAGTCGTACTTGATGAAGTAGAACTTGATGTAGTCTTGGGAACCCACTTGACCAAGGCTTTGGGAGCTTCTTCAAATGCATCAATCTCCTCTTGAAGCTTGCCCTTGCCTTTTACCTTGTGGTCTTGTGGTGGAAGATCATCTTGGGATTGTGTTCCTTTGAAAGAAGTAGGATCATACTTCTCTTGTTGAGGAACAAACTTCGTCTTGGGGTATTGATCTTCTTCCCACTCAACTCCATTGGCATTGAACTTTCGTTCCAAACCAACACCTTGATTCTTCCGGTGTCTTCCTTGCTTGCGTACAATTTCCTCAAATTGCTTACTTCTGGCAAGGCTCTTGTAAACACCTTTACTATAATTCCCTTCAATAAGCTATTTTATTGTTCAAGTGTAACTTGGCTAAGATAATCATTAGTGGAATCAAGAGAGCTACTAGAAGCAACAACATTGGATTTAGCATGATTGTTGTTACTACTAGATGAAGAATCTTTCTTGTTCTTGTTGCTAGATTTAACTTGTGGCATGTAAGTAGACAAGAGTAAACGCTTGGCAATGTAAGAATAACTTTTCTTGCGAAGATCATCATTGATTGCCTTTAAAAACTCATGTTCTTGCTCAAGGTTGAGCTTTTCAAAGCGTAGCTTATCATGAATCTTTAAAAGTTCTTGATGATCTTCCAAGGTAGTTTCATGAGCTAACTTAAGAGTGTTTAGTTCTTTAGTTAGGCACTCAATCTCCTTCTTATCATCGTCATTCGTTTTATCTTGATTATCATGATTAATAGCAAGCTCATCATAGTTTTCATAACTCGAGTTGTCAACAAGTAAATCATCATCTCCTAGCAAATATCTTCATCACTATTGAAATCAACATACACGGGGTGTGTTACCTTTGGACCTTTAGCCATGAAGCATCTCCCAATTCCTTCATTTGGTGAGTCAAATATGTCAAAGGAGTTGGTTGTCACAAGTGTTAGTCCGGCAACACCTCCATCTTGAGTATATTCGGAGTCGGAGTGATAACTTCTTTCGGAGTGATTGTCGGAGTCGGAACCGAATACCCATTCACCAACATGAGCTTGATGCCTTCTTTTTGTGTAGCTCCTTGATGACTTGTCCTTTCTTTCTGAGTCCTTGCTTCTCCGAGAGGGTGTTCGTTCATAACGATCATCTCTACTCATTCTCTCTCTTGATGGTGATTCTTCTCTTCTACTCCTTCTCTTGGGAGAATCTTCTCTTCTTTTGTAGGAGGTTGTACATTCATTGGAGTAGTGTCCGGGTCTTCCACAATTGTAGCAATTACGCTCACAACTAGAAGATCTTCTGTCATTGTAGGACCTTGACTTGGAACTTCTTTCCTTGATTCTACTTTTGTAGAACTTGTTGAAGTTCTTAACCATTAGACTCAATTCTTCATTGAAGATTTGCTTCTCACTTGATGATGTGGGAGCATCACACGTGGCTTTGTAAGCACCACTTGACTTGTTGTGAAGCTCTTCCTTATCCTTGAGTGACATCTCATGAGCAACAATTCTTCCAATTACTTCCGTTGGCTTGAGATCTTTGTAATTGGGCATCATTTGGATCAATGTGCACACGGTATCATATTTTCCATCCAAGGCTCTTAGGATCTTCTTGATGATGAATCTATAGGTCATCTCTTCACTTCCTAAGCCGACAATCTCATTTGTGATGAGAGCAAGCCTAGAGTACATTTCAGCGACGCCTTCACCATCCTTCATTTTGAACTTGTCAAGCTGACTTTGAAGCACATCCAATTTGGATTCCTTGACAGATTCGGTACCTTCGTGCATATCAATCAAAGTATCCCAAATTTCCTTTGCATTCTCAAGACGGCTGATTTTGTTGAATTCTTTAGGGCATAATCTGTTGAAGATAATATCACAAGCTTGAGAATTGTATTGCAACATCTTCAACTCTTCCGCGGTAGCTTCACGATTTGGTTCTCTCCCATCGAAGAATTCACCTTGCAAGCCAATACACACAATAGCGCAAACGGCGGGGTTATGTCCAAGAATATGCATTTTCATCTTATGCTTCCAACTAGCAAAATTTGTACCATCAAAGCAAGGACCTCTACGGTGGTAATTTCCCTCGCTAGACGCCATACTCTCCTAGGTTGTGAAACCAAGGCTATGACCACCAAAATCTATGGAAATCAAAGCAAATGGAGACCAAAGCTCTGATACCACTTGTAGGATCGAAATTATGTCTAGAGGGGGGTGATTAGACTACTTGACCAAATAAAAATCTAGCCTTTTCCCAATTTTAGTTCTAGGCAGATTTTAGCAACTTAGCACAAGTCAAGCAATCAACCTACACATGCAATTCTAAGAGTATAGCAGCGGAAAGTAAAACAATTGCATGTGAAGGTAACGGGAGGAGTTTGGAGTGTGTAAACGCAATTGAAGACACGGAGATTTTTGGCGTGATTCCGATAGGTGGTGCTATCATACATCCACATTGATTGAGACTTCAACCCACGAAGGGTAATGGTTGCGCGAGTCCACAGAGGGCTCCACCCACGTAGGGTCCATGAAGAAGCAACCTTGTCTATCCCACCATGGACGTCGCCCACGAAGGACTTGCCTCACTCGGGTAGATCTTCACGAAGTAGGCGATCTCCTTGCCCTTACAAACTCCTTGGTTCAACTCCACAATCTTGACGGAGGCTCCCAAGTGACACCTAATCAATCTAGGAGACACCACTCTCCAAGAGGTAATAAATGGTGTGCTGATGATGAACTCCTTGCTCTTGTGCTTCAAATGATAGTCTCCCCAACACTCAACTCTCTATCACAGGATTTGGATTTGGTGGAAAGATGATTTGAGTGGAAAGCAACTTGGGAAAGGCTAGAGATCAAGATTTATGTGGTTGGAGTGGAATATCTTAACCTCAACACAAGTGTAGGTGGTTCTCTCTCAAAAAATGTATGTTGGAAGTGTAGGCATGTTCTGATGGCTCTCTCCATGAATGAAGAGTGGGTGGAGGGGTATAAATAGCCTCTACACAAAATCTAACCGTTACACACAAATCACCAAACTCGGTGGGACCGAATCATGAAACTCGGTCAGACCGATTTAGTTCAAAATGTGAATGTTAGTTTCAGTGGGACCGACATGTCAACTCGGTGGGATCGATTTTGTTAGGGTTAGGTCATAACGTAATCTCGGTGAGACCGATTTTGGTAATGGACTAACAGAGAGGTGGTCAGGCAAACTTGGTGGGACCAATTCGCTCATCTCGGTTGGACCGAAACATTACGAAAGGGAAACATAGAGTTTACATTGCAATCTCGGTGGGACCGATCGCTCATCTCGGTTGGATCGAAATGTTACGAAGGGAAACAAAGAGATTACAATCCCATCTCAGTGAGATCGAGATCCTATCGGTGAGAACGAAAAGACTAGGGTTTCTGGCAGTGGCTATGTCATCTGAACTCGGTGGCGCCGGATATAAAGTTTCAGTGGGGCCGAGTTTGACTTTTGGTTTGGGACATATGTGGATGTGAGAAAGTAGTTGAGGGCTTTTGGAGCATATCACTAAGAACTTTGGGCAAGCAAGCCATTAGGCAACACCTCATCCCCTCTTAATAGTATTGGCTTTTCCTATGGACTCAATATGATCTTGGATCACTTAAATGAGAAGATGTAGAGTCCCGAGCTTTGTTCTTGAGCCAATTCTTTGTCCTTAGAATTTTGAAGGATCCACTTTTCTCATCCATGCCAATCATTGAGCTTTCCTGAAATGTTTATCTTTAAGTAGCATTAGCTCAATGAGTTATATGTTGTTAGGAATTACCAAAACCACCCAGGGATAGTTGCACTTTCAGCTCTCCACTTCCTTAGAGCATATCCAACAAAGGCGCTAAAAGTAGCCCGTGCTGAAAAAACCGCTAATTTAGCGCGGGGGAGGAAAAAAGCTCTCCAATAGACGCTACAAAATCCAGCACGGTGCAAAATCCATCCAGCGCGCTGGGAATTTCTGCATCTCACGCGGGATATTTGGTGTGCGGCGTATAGTGCGCTGGACAATCTGGAGACGACGCGCGAAGACCAACTGCCACATGAATCTTCCGACTCGCTCCGCTCCCTCTGCTCGTCCTACCTCGAGCTCGCCGCTGCAACCACTCCATGCAGCTTGCCGCCACCGGCCACCGGCCACCGCCACTCCTCTGCATGCTCGTCCTCTGCTCGTCCCGACATGGGGTGGAGCCACCACTTCCCTTCTTCTTGCTGGCTGCAGCTCGCCGCCTCGAGCTCACCAGTCGGGAGCGCGTGCCGACCAGGAGCCACCGCTGCCCTTCTGCTTGCCGCCTCGAGCATGCCGCCTCTGTAAGGGCATATTTCTCCCTAAGTGGTTTTGATGATTGATGACAATGCATTTGCGGACTAATCGTGTGCATTGAGCATTTGAGATATCTCAAGTCTAGGCACAAGACGATTCGGTGCCCCTCGGAGCCTATCGAAGACGGTTGTTCTTTACGTTTCTTTTTCCATGGATTTGAGTCGTAGGAAAGCCGTACTATTAAGAGGGGGTCCACTTCGGAAGGATTAGGGTGGAATCAACACGTACACATATGTTCCTTTGCACCACCTTTCCTTCACTTTGATGGAGCATCATCCGTTTATCCATGTCTCTATGATTTGAAGGCAACCAAGTGCTAAAGCCTCTGTGGCGTGCGGTAGTATTGCTCAAGGGAGCGGTAGTACCGCTACCTCCAGCCATGACGCTGATGCATGCGGAAGTAGGCGCAGAGGTAATTTTTTACATCCGCCCTTACACGGTAGTACCCGACGTCTGTCCGGTACTACTATGCCGGACTTTTGCATAGTTCCAACCTCAACGGAAGTTGTTATGAAAGTAATTTATTTCTTTTGTGCATTTCCAGTGCCAGTTGATACCTACCTTACGGTAGTACCGTAGGGGCACGCGATAGTATCACTCTGGCGGTTCTACCGCTCGTTGCCCTGTGCAACAGGCCCTCATCTGGTCACTACCGCGCAAGTAGTAGTACCGCACCCCTATGCGGTAGTACCGCAACACTATGCGGTAGTACCGCGGCCGTGTGCGGTAGTACCGCATTGCGCGGGCTGAGAGAGGGGGTAACGGTTGGATCTTTTCCCCCACTATATAAAGGGGGTCTTCTTCCCTAAGAAGATCACCTCTTCCCTCCCCATGCTCCATTGTTGCTCAAACCTCCATTTCACCCGATCTTTGTCCCTAGCCAAGCAAAACTTGTTGATTTTCTAGGGACTGGTTGAGAAGGCCCCGATCTACACTTGCACCAAGAGAAATTTGATTTCCCCCACTAATCCCTTGCGGATCTTGTTACTCTTGGGTGTTTGAGCACCCTAGACGGTTGAGGTCACCTTGGAGCCATATTCCATTGTGGTGAAGCTTCATGGTGTCGTTGGGAGCCTCCAATTAAGTTGTGAAGATAGCCCAATCTTGTTTGTAAAGTTTCGGTCGCTGCCTTCAAGGGAACCAATAGTGGGATCACGTCATCTCGCATTGTGTGAGGGCGTGAGGAGAATACAGTGGCCCTAGTGGCTTCTTGGGGAGCATTGTGCTTCCACACCCCTCCAACGGAGACATACTTCCTCTCAAAGGGAAGGAACTCCGGTAACACATCCTCGTCTCCACCGGCTCCACTCTTGGTTATATCTTGCCTTTACTTGAGCAAGCTTTTATTATGGTGTATCGCTTGCTTGCTTGTGTGCTTGTTGTTGTTGCATCATATAGGTTGCTCATCTAGTTGCACATCTAGACAACCTATTTTGATGCTAAGTTTAATTTGGTCAAGAAAAGCTAAAAAATGTTAGTTTCCTATTCATCCCCCCTCTAGTCAACCATATCGATCCTTTCAATTGGTATTAGAGCCTCGTCTCTTCATTAAGGACTTTACCGTCTGAAGAGTATGGTTGACACTGTAGACGAGGGGGAGGGCACTTCGGTGTGAATCCGTCCTTGTCTACGACCGATCGGGGATCCTCGGTCTCTCGTGAGGAATTCAATGTGGCTTTGGACACATTGAAAACCTCCATCACGACCGAGATTAAAGGCATGTTTAAGGAGTTTCTTGAAGGCCTTAAATTATCCACGCACCATTGGAAGTGGTTGATCCCACTAACAGATGGCGTATGCTAACTCCAAAAAGGGGGAAGCTAGTAGTGTCCCAATTCCTTTGCCTAGTGGTAAGAGTGGGAGTGGCATCTTTGCCCATGTTGAACCTCCCCTTACCTATGGAGGACCGGTTCCCTCCACGCATATGAATCATGTTGTTCCTCCTCCTAAGCTTGTGAAAAATGAGGATTTTGCCGCTTGGGTGTATCGCTTTAAACATCATTTAAATCATAGTTCTACTAATCTTTGAAGAATAATTGAGCAAGGTTTCTACCCGCATGATCCAAGCAACTTCACTCCTAGAGAAGCCGCGGATCATCAATTCAACGAGTCCGCTCTCTTCATTCTCCAAAAAGCTATTCCTCCCGAAGATATTGCGCATCTCCGACCTTTCACCATGGCCAAGGAAGCATGGGAGCATGTTGTTTCCTTGTACATGGTAAGCGCAAGCATTCAACGCTCAAACTTTGAAGTGGTGCAAGATGAAGCCAATGAGTTTTCCATGATTGAAGATGAAGAACCTCGAGAGCTTTGTCGAAGATTAACTACTCTCGCAGTCTCACTCCAAGATCATGGGAGCAAGGATACAGATGAAAATTGGATCAAGCGCAAGTTTCTCAAGGCCATGATGCCTTACCATAAGGCCATGTCCCCCATCATCCGTCAAAGGCCGGACTTCCATGCCTTGTCCTCAAGTGAAGTGTTGGATGAGTTTGTTGCAATGAGGATCTTGGACAAGACCGCCGATAATGCGGTGTTGCGTGCTCAACGATCAAAGAAGCCCAACCTTGCTTTGAAGGCCAAGGCTAGTGCGGAAGAAGAGGATGAAGAGGAAGAAGAGGAGAGTTGCCCTGAAGACACCAAATATGCCTATCATGAGCACATGACTCTTGCTTCACAACAATTTTGGAGCAACAAGAAGAACTCAAGGCCCAACTTCAACAAGAATAACTCAAGTGGCGCCAAGGGCAAGCAATGTGTGAGGACGTGCTATAATTGTGGCAATGTGAGTCACTTTGTTATGAATTGCCCTTACGAGAAGAGGGAAGACAATGGTGGCAAGCTTATCCGAAAAGACAAGGCCAAGTCTTTCCCTAACAAGAACAACTTCACCAAGAAGACTCCTCACAAGGGGTTGGTGGCACAATAAGAGTACAATGATGATGATGATGATGATGATGATGAAGAAGATGGTGAGACGGTTGCCATAGCCTCCGTTGCCATTGCAACAACTCCACGGGTGTCCCTCTTCGATTCACCCAACAAGAACATTACCGCCAAGTGCCTCATGGCTAAAGCCACCAACAAGGTAACCCCCAACATCAAGTCTACCATCACTTATAATCCCTCGTTGACGAATTACATTGATGAAAGTGAGGGGGCAAAGGAGAAAGAGAATGAATTTGAGTCTTTCATGAGTAAGCTCAAAGGTAAAACCAAGAAGCACTTCATTGCTCTCTTGGAACAACTTGGTGAAGCCAATGACATGATCGAGGCTCATGAAGAGACCATCTCTAAGATGGAAGGGTATAGTCGTGACTATGCTGATGAGATATCGGATCTCTCTAATGCGCTTGAGGAAGAGTGTGGTCATAATTTGGCTCTTGAGGAGTCACACAATGATGAGCATGCTAAATTAAAGAAAGATCTTGATCATGCTCTTGTTGTCTCTCGTGTGCTCAATTCCGAGAAAGCCGAACTTGGGGTTGACCATTGATACGTCTCCATTGTATCTACTTTTCCTAACGTTTTTCCTCTTGTTTTGGACCCTAATTTGCATGATTTGAATAAAACTAACCTGGACTGACGCTATTTTCAGCAGAACTATCATGGTGTTGTTTTTTGTGCAGAAATGAAAGTTCTCGGATTGGAGCGAAACTTTGTGAGGATTTTTATACAATAAAAGAGAATTTCTAGAGCCAAGAACCACCAAAGGGGGCACCTGAGTGGGCACAACCCACCAAGGTGCGCCTGCACCCCCCTTCCCAGGCGCGCCCAGGTGGGTTGTCCCCACCCGGTGGCCCTGCAGACCCTGAAACCGACGCTATAAAATCCTATTTTTTCAAAAAAAATCAGGGAGGAAGAATTATCTCGTTTCACGATATGGAGCCGCCGTCACCCCCTGTTCTTCATCGGGAGGCCAGATCTGGAGTCTGTTTGGGGCTCCGAAGAGGGGGATCTTCCGTCTTCGTCATCACCAACCCTCCTCCATCGCCAATTCCATGATGCTCTTCACCAGGAGTGAGTAATTCCTTCATAGGCTCGCTAGTCGGTGAGGAGTTGGATGAGATTCATCATGTAATCGAGTTAGTTTTGTTAGGGCTTGATCCCTAGTATCCACTATGTTCTGAGATCGATGTTGCTATGACTTTGCTATGCTTAATGCTTGACACTTTGGGCCCGGGTGCCATCATTTCAGATCTGAATCGTTTATGTTATCACCATTATATCTATGTTCTAGATCCGATCTTGCAAGTTATAGTCACCTACTACGTGTTATGATCCGGCAACCTCGGAGTGACAATAGTCGGGACACTTCCCAGTGATGACCGTAGTTTGAGGAGTTCATGTATTCACCATGTGTTAATGCTTTGTTCCAGTTCTCTATTAAAAGGAGGCCTTAATATCCCTTAGTTTTCAATAGGACCCCGCTGCCACGTGAGGGTAGGACAAAAGATGTCATGCAAGTTCTTTCCATAAGCACGTATGACTATTTACGGAATACATGCCTACATTATATTTATGAACTGGAGTAGTGTCGTATCGCCCTAGGTTATGACTGTTATATGTTGAATATCATCCAAAAAATCACCGATCTAATGCCTACGATTTTCCTACATATTGATCTTGCTAAGTTACTACTGCTGCTATTACTATTTTCACTACTACCAAACTATTGCTATCACTGTTACCGTTACTATTGCTGCTACCACTACTATCAAATCTATCATATTACTGTGCTACTGATCACTTTGCTGCAGATAATCAATCTCCAGGTGTGTCTTAATTGACAACTCAGTTGCTAATACTTTCAAATATTCCTTGGCTCCCCTTGTGTCGAATCTATAAATTTGGGTTGAATACTCTACCCTCGAAAACTATTGCGATCCCCTATACTTGTGGGTTATCAACCATGCTAGACTCAAGGAGGAGTTTGATCTACTTGACAAGGCTCACAAGGCCTTGAAGAGTGCTCATGCTAGCCTCAAAGAGTCTCATGATCAACTCCAAGTGAAGCTAACCAAGGAGAAGGCCACATTTCCTCATATGGTTTTAATTGATAATGCAAATGCTACTAACCCATGTTGTGAGCATGTGCATCTTGTGGAGGAGAATGCCAAGTTGAAGGAGAAACTTGAGAAAGGCCTTGTGTCTTGCATACAAGGTGAGAAGAACCTCAACAACCTTTTGAGTAATCAAAAGGAAGTTGTGGGCAAGGATGGGATTGGGTTTGCACCCAAGTCCAAGCAGAAGAAGAAGAAGAATGACAAGACCAAACAACCTCCTCCTCTCAAGCAAACGTTTGTAAAGGAGGGAGAGGGTACTCCTAAGGAGAAGAAGAACAATGCGAATGGTGGTGGTGTCAAGAAGGGCAATGCCACTCCTTCCAAAAAAGCCGGCGACTTTAACCCTTCTTATGTGTTATATTGTGCTAGTGATGGACATGTTTATGCCAAATTTGTTGGTTCTTCTTATGGGTACATTGAATGTTCTATTTGGGTTCCTAAGACCCTTGTTGCTAACATCAAAGGACCCATTACAAAATGGGTACCTAAAACCAAACATTGATCTCTTGTAGGTGTTTGCTTATGGTGGGGGATCATGGTTGCTCGATAGTGGAGCCACAAATCATATGACCAGAAGCAAGGACTTGGTGGTGGACGTGCACAAGGTTTCTTCTATGCCCATGTAATGCCCACGATGCGGCTATATCTCCCACGTGTCGAAGCACGACTTAGAGGCATAACCGCATTATAAGCAATGTCGCAAGTGGGGTAATCTTCACACGACCCATGTAATGAATAAGAAAAGAGGTACATAGTTGGTTTACAATCGCCACATCACACAATAGCATAAATATCATTACATTCATCCAGATACAATCAAGGTCCGACTACGGAACCAAAATAAAGACAACCCCAAACTACTGATCATCTGGAAAGGAAACATAGTATCGTCCTGAGTCCTCATCGAACTCCCACTTGAGCTCAGTCGAATCTCCTGGAGCGGTATCATCGGTCCCTGCATCTGGTTTTGGAAGGAATCTGTGAGTCATGGGGACTCAACAATCTCACACCCTCGCGATCAAGACTATTTAAGCTTATAGGTGGGGAAAAAGTATGAGGTGGAGCTGCAGCAAGCACTAGCATTTGTGGTGGCTAACATACGCAAATGAGAGCGAGAAGAGATAGGCAAGGCACGTCGTGAAACTATGATCAATAAGTGATCCTAGAACAACCTACGTTCAAGCATAACTCGAGACTGGGTCCCCTTCCCGGACTCCGCCGAAAAGAGACCATCACGGCCACACACTCTGTTGATTCATTTTAATTAAGTTAAGATTCAAGTTTTCTACAATCGGACATAAACAAATTCCCATCTGCCCATAACCGCGGGCACGACTTTTGAAAGTTCAAATCCCTGCAGGGGTGTCCCAACTTAGCCCATCACAAGCCCTCACGGCCAACGAAGGATATTCCTTCTCCCAAGACAACCCGACCAGACTCGGAATCCCGGTTACAAGACATCTCGACAATGGTAAAACTAAACCAGCAAGACCACCCGCTGTGCCGACAAATCCCAATAGGAGCTGCACATATCTCGTTCTCAGGGCACACCGGATAAGCTAAGCGTACGGGAGCCAACGTAACCCAAGTTGCCAAGGGACGGCCCCGCACGGTGCTGTGGGTTGGACCAACACTTAGAGAAGCACTGGTCCGAGGGTTTAAAATAAAGATGACCCTTGAGTCCGTGAAACCCAAGGGAAAAGGGCTAGGTGGCAAATGGTAAAACCAAGGTTGGGACTTGCTGGAGGATTTTTATTCAAGGCGAACTGTCAAGGGGTTCCCATTATAACCCAACAGTGTAAGGAACGCAAAATCAAGGAACACAATACCGGTATGACGGAAACTAGGGCGGCAAGAGTGGAACAAAACACCAGGCATAAGGCCGAGCCTTCCACCCTTTACCAAGTATATAGGTGCATTAAAGTAAACAAGATAATATAATGATATCCCAACAATAAACATGTTCCAACAAGGAACAAACTCCAATCTTCACCTGCAACTAGCAACGCTATAAGAGGGGCTGAGAAAAGCGGTAACATAGCCAAACAACGGTTTGCTAGGACAAGGTGGGTTAGAGGTTTGACATTGCAATATGGGAGGCATGATAAGCAAGTGGTAGGTATCGTAGCATAGGCATAGCAATAGAGCGAGCATCTAGCAAGCAAAGATAGAAGTGATTTCGAGGGTATGCTCATCTTGCCTGCAAAGTTCTCCGAGTTGACGTTAGCTTGATCCTCGTAAGCGTACTCAACGGGCTCCTTGATCATGTACTCGTCTCCCGGCTCTATCCAAAGCAAGAACACAAGCAAAGGGAGACACAATCAACCACGGTGCAATGCGCAAGCAACATGATGCAAAACATGGCATGATATGCGGGATGCGATATGCGGTGCATATGCATGCTTTGGAAAGGAAAGATTGAACCTGGCCTCAACTTGGAAAACCAAGAGTGCCACTGGAAAGATGAGTTGATTTCGGTCGAAATCGATATAAATATCACCGTAATCGGATGAACGGTTTGCAAATGACAAGCAAAACAAATATGGCACCGATCTGCGATTAATAGCACGAGGCCATCTAAATGCATCAAGAACAACAAGCTACTGCACTCTAACATAAAAACAAAGCACATGGCAATGATCCACTCAATATGCTTAACAAAATATGAACACTGAGCTATGGCTAATTCACTCAATAGCAGGTTCAAACAAGCATGGAAAAAGTGCAAAAGATATCAGGTTACAGACTTAGTGAAAATAACAACATGTCAGGAATTTAACATCAGGAAGCAATGTTTAGAGCAAGATAACAACATGCTACAGGAACATAACATGGCAAAGCAAGGCATGGCATGAAGCTACTCAAAGCATACAACAAAAGTCCCTTACTGACCATAAGCCAAAAGGGATCAGAAGATACAATGGCAAGCATGTGAACATAGCAAGTTTCGTTAACAGATTCAGACTTAGTAGAAAACTGGAACATGGCAAAACAGATTCACGTAGGCATGTTTGCGAGCTCAGTGCACTCACCACAAGGCATTGCATGACAAACTAAGCATACACCCAGCAAGTAGACATGGCATAGAAGCTAAACATGGCAAGAACAACCTCATAGCATGCATGGATCAACTACAACAACCTCGGCAAAATTGCTTAACATGTAAACAATCTGCCAGGAACATTTTATAGCAAAAGTAGAGCTCGATTGAGTCATGCTAGGGTGCTCCATAATTGCAAACAAATACATGGATGGATAGAGCATAGCAATATCTCAAAATGATCCTTACTGAACATGCTCAAAAGAGGCATGGATCACTCTGTATCAACATGGATACATGGCATATAAATATAATCAGGAAAATGACTTAGAAGATTTCTAAGTCCCTGAAATCAGCAACATTACGAGAGCTACTTTGCATGCTTGTGCTAGACACCACAAAGATCACAAAAATACATGGCATACACCCCTGTAAAGATGGCATGGCATACTTCAAAACACATGTAGGGCTCAAGATCATAGGAGGCACACATTAATCATGGCAAAAATGACAAATGTCCAATCTCTGCTAAGAATATGAAACTAACATTACTTAGCACTATTGCAATAGCATTTAGGGCATCAAGATGAGCTCAAATGAACATGATGCAATGGGATGAAATGAAGTACTCGTCGAGACGAACAATTTGACATGCTACACGCCCAAAATGGAACCACGGGTGCAAATATATGATGCGCTGAAGTATGCTAAAAATTACTGGGACTTGATAGAAACGACCTTCCAGATCTAGGGTTCGTGCACGCTCTTCGAGAATCGCCGGAAAAGGTCGCCGGAGGAGCCGCCGGAGATGCGGGAGACGACAGGGAGGCGAGGGAAAGGACGGTGAGGGCGGGGCCGGCTGGATCCGGGCACGGGGGCGACTCTCCGGCCGGATCGCGCCGGATCCGGCAGGGCGGCGAAGAGCGGCGAAGGGGTGATCTCGGCACGGGGTGGCGCTCCGGCTTGAGTCCGGCGAGGCGCCGGCCAGTAGGAAGATGGCGGCGCATGGCGGAGCGTAGAGGAGCGGGCGGCGTCGGGCGGCGGTGCCGGGCCGGGAGGGCCGCGGTTGGGCCTCGGCAGGCCCGCACGGTGGTGTGCGGCGAAGTGGGGCGGCCAGAGCTGACGTGGCGCACTCTGGTTGGGTGCGGGCGACGGCGGTGCTGATGTGGCGCGATGCGATTGGCCGGGGCGACATGGCTGGAGGCGGTGGACACGTCCGGCGGTGCGAGGGGAAGGATTTTAGGGTTTCGTCCGTGAATTTTTGGAGGGGATCACATCTATATAGGTAGAGGGAGCTAGGAGGCTCCAAATTGAGCACGGTTTTCGGCCACGCGATCGTGATCGAACGACCGGGACGATGGAGGGGGTTGAGGTGGGTTTTGGGCCACTTTGGAGGGGTGTTGGGCTGCAACACACACAAGGCCTTTTCGGTTCCTCGGTTAACCGTTGGAGTATCAAACGAAGTCCAAATGGCATGAAACTTGACATGCGGTCTATCGGTAGTAAACCAAGGCCGCTTGGCAAGTCTTGGTCCAATCCGAGAACGTTTAACACCCGCACATGAAAATAGGTAGAAAGGGACACCGGAGGACATAGGAGCGCCGAAATGCAAAACGGACAACGGGGAAAATGCTCGGATGCATGAGATGAACACGTATGCAAATGCGATGCACATGATGACATGATATGAGATGCATGACAAAGACAAAAAAACACGAAGACAAAAAACCGACAATGAGGAAATATCATAACTTAGTGCCGGAAATGGCAAGAGTTGGAATACAAATATGGCAAGTTACATACGGGGTGTTACAGCCCACCAATGTTGAATGGGGTGATGCCTCATCTTCTAAGTTATTGGGTCTTGGCAAGGTTGTCATTTCTCATGATCTCACGATCGAGAAAGTCATGCTTGTTGAGTCCCTTGCATACAACTTACTTTCCGTTCGTCAACTTGCACTCATGGGCTTTGCCACTTTCTTTCATATTGATTCCGTGGCCCTCTTGTGGAGCAAGAATCTTAAAGTAGCCTTTGTTGGGCAACGATCTTTATGTGATTAACTTTTCGGAGTGACCCATTAAGACCGCGACATACCTAATGGCTAAAGTTGACGTGGGATGGCTTTGGCATCGCTGTTTAGCCCACATCAATATGAGATATTTGCAAAGTCTTCTCAAGGGGGACCATGTCCGTGGACTAACAAATGTTAGTTTTGCCAAAGATCGTGCTTGCAGTGCTTGTATCGAAGGAAAGCTACATGAGAAGGCTCACCCTCCCACGACTATCATCTACTCGACGAGGCCTTTGGAGTTCCTTCACAAGGATCTCTTTGGGCCTCCATCCTTTGCTAGTCTTGGGGGTAGAAAGTATTGCTTGGTGATTGTGGATGATTATTCAAGATACACTTGGGTGTATTTCTTCAAGAGGAAGAGTGAGACCCAACAAACTGTCATCGACTTTGAAAATGAAGCTCTACGTCAACACAATGCAAAGATTTTGATGATAAGAAGTGACAATAGCACCGAGTTCAAGAACTGCACCTTTGATGAGTTTCTTAGTGATGAGGGGATGAAGCATCAATATTACGCACCTTACACCCCTCAACAAAATGGTCTAGAGGAGAGGAAGAACCGAACATTGATGGACGCGGCAAGGACCATGATGGCGGAGTTCAAGTCTCCATACAACTTTTGGGCTGAAGCCATCAACACTGCTTGTCATGCATCCAATTGGCTCTATCTCCGCAAAGGCTTGAACAAAACTCCATATGAGATACTTACCGGAAACAAGCCCAACCTCAAGTACTTCTGGGTGTTTCGTTGTAAGTGTTTCATTCTCAAGAAAGGTGTTCGTTTGTCTAAATTTGAGGGTAGAGATCATGAGGGCATATTTGTTGGTTATGCTACAAACACTCATGCTTACCGTGTCCTCAACAAGTCCACATGACTCATTGAGGTGACGTGTAACGTGGAGTTTGATGAGAATAACGGCTCCCAAGTGGAGCAAATTGGTACTTGTGATGTAGGTGATGAAAGTCCTCCCCAAGCCATAAGAAGAATGGGTGTTGGCCATATCCTACCCATTGAGGAACCCCTTGTGGCCGAAGGAGAAGGACAATGTTCCACTCAAGTGGAACCATCACCAACCCAAGACCCACACACTTCCGAAGAACAAAGTGAAGGTCCTCACCAAATGAACAAGATCAAGGGCAAGATTAACCTCAAGATGTTGGTGATCCACCAATTGATGCCCAAGGTCAAGTTCTTGCTATTGGGCAAGTTCAAGATCAAGAGCAAGCTCAAGATCAAGAACAAGATCAAGACGACGCTCATGATGATCAAGTTACCGCTCCTCAACTCTCTCTTGAGGAGAAATTGGAGCGTCGTGCGACCAAGACTGCTTCGAAGCTCACTACCCAAGAGCATATCATGAAGAATGTGCTTGGAAGCTTAAGAAAGGGGCTAAGCACTTGTAAACAATTAGCAAACTATTGTGAACATCATGCATTTGTTTCTTGTGTTGAACCCCAAAAGGTCTATGAGGCGCTCGAGGATCCGGATTGGCTTAATGCCATGCTTGAAGAACTCAACAATTTCGAGCGCAACAAGGTGTGGAGATTGGTGCCAAGGCCAAAGGAGAACCATAATATCATTGGAACCAAATGGATCTTCAAGAACAAGCAAGATGCTCACGGGATTGTCATTCACAGCAAGGCTCGTTTGGTGGCACAAGGCTACTCCCAAGTCGAGGGTATCGACTACAGTGAACCTTTGCTCCCGTTGCTCGCCTTGAATCTATTCGTTTGTTGCTTGCTTATGCTTCTCATCATAACTTCAAGTTGCAACAAATGGATGTGAAGAGTGCTTTTCTTAATGGTCCTCTTAATGAGTTGGTGTACGTCAAACAACCCCCGAGGTTTGAGGATCCCAAGTTCCCCAATCATGTGTACCAACTCGATAAGGCGCTCTATGACCTTAAACAAGCCCCACGTGCATGGTATGAGCACCTTACTGAGTTGTTGCAAGATCGTGGGTTTGAAATTGGGAAAATTGACCCCACTCTTTTTACTAAGAAGGTTAAAGGGGAGTTGTTTGTATGCCAACTATATGTTGATGATATTATCTTTGGTTCTCCTAACAAAGCTTTCAATGGGGAGTTTGCTGCACTCATGACCACGGACTTTGAGATGTCCATGATGGGAGAGTTGAAGTTCTTTCTCGGGTTCGAAGTCAAACAAAGAAGAGAATGGATCTTCATCAACCAAGCCAAATACACTCAAGACATGCTCAAGAGATTCAAGCTGAGTGATGTCATGCCGGCTTCTACACCAATGCCTACCAAATGCCAACTTGACATTGATCCCAATGGTAAATCGGTGGATCAAAAGGTATATCGTTCTATGATTGGCTCCTTGCTTTACCTTTGTGCATCTAGACCGGATATCATGTTGAGTGTGGGAATTTGTGCACGGTTTCAAGCCTCACCTAAGGAAAGCCACTATGTGGTGGTCAAGCAAATCTTTCGATATTTGGATCATACCCCAAACTTTGGCTTATGATACCCTAGAGGAGAAAACTTCAATCTCGTGGGAATTTTGGATTCGGATTGGGCGGGAGACAAAGTGGATAGGAAGTCAACTTTCGGAGGGTGCCAATTTCTTGGTTGCTCTTTGGTGAGTTGGTCTTCTAAGAAGCAAAGTTGTGTGTCTCTCTCCTCCACCGAAGCTGAGTATGTGGCCGCCGGTAGTTGTTGTGCTCAACTTCTATGGATGAGGCAAACTTTAAAGAATTACGGTGTCATTTGTGACAAAGTGCCTCTTTGGTGTGACAATGAAAGTGCCATCATGATTTCTCTCAACCCGGTGCAGCACTTCAAGACGGAGCATATTGAGATTCGGTATCACTTCATCCGGGATCACATTAGGCGAGGGAAGATCGATCTTAACTATGTCAACACTCATGATAACCTTGTAGATATTTTCACGAAGCCTTTGGATGAAGCAAGATTTCGCGAGTTAAGGCATGAGCTAAATATCATCGATTTGAGCAATGTGGCTTGAACCTTTGCACACCCCACCATACTCATCATGTTGTCTTGTTTAGGTGTAGGCATGGACATAGGGGGAGTGTTGTTCTCTCAATGAACTCTCCCTCCCCCATTATACATAAATCGATTAACTCTTTCACATTCGCCATTTTTTATGGCACTTGTGCTTCAAAGATGAGTTTTGGTCATGGACCCAAGGATAATTCTTCACGGTGCCATACCAATTGACTCAAACATAGATGGCTCCAACCACCACCCTCTCTTCATGAGAGGTTTTGGTTCGATGTTTGGTCCTCATTCTCTCCTTGCTTACCTTTTGGACCTTGTTCGTGGTTAAGTTGCTTCATTTGTGCTCTCTCTTGTGTGTCCTTTTGCTTGAAGCTCTTTGTTTTTTCTTCGTGCCTTCATGTCTTCCTTTTTTCCTTAGCTTGTTTGTATTGCAAAGGCCTTTTATTTCTCTCTTGCCAAAACCTGCACTTTCTTGGGCATGCGGTACTACCGTGGCATGCAATGGTACTACCGCTGGAGGTGGGTGGCTCCTGTGCTTGCACAGCTGCGACCACAGTACGGTACTACTGCCTCCAGCGTGGTAGTAAATTTTTACTACCATTGGAAGAGTAGTACTACGGCCCAAGGTGCGGTACTACCGCCCGGGCTGTACTACCGCGATGACCTGTAGTACTACCGCGCTGTCTAGACCGCGTGAGGGTTAAGCGCGAGTAGGGGGAGTTCCAACTCCCCATACCCATTCATCTCTTCCCCTCATGTCTCTCTCTCCTACCCAAGAATCGCACCCGAGGACCTCGCCGGATCTCCTTCTCCGGCCACTCTCCTCTCATTTCAACCGGTGGGATCGTTCCCCACCTCGCCCTCTTGCCATGGACCTCAGTATCTCCCCTAGTTCTTCTCTCTTTGCCTCTTTTTTTGCATCTAGGTTTGGGGAGAAATATGAGATGGTCTTGTGATTTTTGGCTCAATCGTTGCAAGAGGAGATTGTTGGAGAGTGCTTGTGCAGTAGATATGCTATTTGGTGTGATACAACAACGTAGTTTTGATCAACGGTAGTACCGATTTATCTTTATGGATGTTCTCAGACCCATTCGTGCGAGATCCGCCCCGTGCAGTACTACCGCTCTGCCTGGAGCAGTACTACCGGCCGGTGCGCGGATGTAAAATTTTACTTTCGCCTTGAGCGCGATACTACCGCACATACCCGACACAGTACTACCGCAGTAAGAGCAATAGTAAATTTTTAATTTCGCGCCCAGTTATAGTACTACCCTTGACTTCAAATTATTTTGTTTTGTCACATCCAATCTCATTTCTATTTGTTTCATTTTTTGGCCTTGGTCTTTTCAATAATCCTTCTTGCTCTTCTAGTGTGTTTGCGTTGTGTGTCATAGGTGGTGGCTCCGGTTCCGTTGCTAGGCGCTCGAATCCCATCTGTGATACGAACTCAAAGCGTCTTCACAACAAAGAAGCTCCTGAGGGTTCCAATGCCTCGCAACACAACTTCAAGAGTACAACCACCAAGATCAAGGAGCCAGTTGTCAGCTTGGAAGAAATGCCTCAAGCAGAGTTTCAGCTTTGAAGGAAGCTCAACCCCTACATCAAGCCTAGGGAACACATAAGGGGCAATGACTTGTTTTGGACCAAGCAACAAAATCTCATCTTCCTAGATGTGATCAAGGCCAAGCAGAACATCAACGTACCCATTCAGTGGATTGACATGGAGCATCCGAGGAAGAACTAGGCATATTTTGGTGAGCCTCTGGATTTGGTGGAGTAGTTTGTTATTGAGGAGATCATCACATTCCACCTTGACTATGACCCGGAGATGGTGGCTCAGTTTTTTGCCTCTGTCCACTTCCACTCGGATGAGAAGCGGAGCATGACTTGGATGACAAATGGAAAGAAGATGACTGCTGAGTGGAAGGAGTTCAGGGATCTGTTGCACGTTCGTGATGAGAGGCTAGGTGCGCCCGTTGGTATCCGCCCGCATGCCAACCCAGAGTCTTCTTCCAAGAACAAGCTTCAACCATACCTGGTTGAGAAGATTTTACCCAATGGCAAAAAGTCTTATGTGCTGAACCTGTTTCTCGACATCATGCACCGGATCATTCGCAACTCTCTTTTTCCTCGCACGGGCGACAAGGACAAGGTGCATTCCTATCTTGTGGACATCATCCTTATTTGTGAGGATGTGCGTCTTCAACAACCTGGACCACTTGATGTCTCTCACATCATGTGGTGTGAGCTTCAGTCTGTTGTGTTCCATCATAAGGTTCCCATATATGGACCCTATTTGCACCTCTTGATTCAAAAGAATTGGGATAAGCTCTTTCCGGGTGAGGAGTTTCATGCTCCCAACTGGATTTGCCATGAGACCATTAGGCTGCGATAGAAGAACAAGTGGGCTAACACCACTACCCGGGCTGAGGCAGAGGCTACCCGTATGGATGTTGATGAAGATGAGATTGCGGAGGAGGAGGACAGTGCTGAGGAGTATGCGCCTCCCTCTGCTAAGCCATCTTGGGCCCCGAAGCTCAAGGACAGGGTGAAGACTCTGTTCTGCATGCAGGCCAAGGGGCAGTACAAGACTCACATTGCTTAGAAGGAGAGTCGCCAGCGTGACAAGTGGATTTTGAGGAAGCTTGATGAGCACTTCTCGAGTGGGTCTAAGAAGAACATCACACCTGAGGCTGCTTGGATGAATAAGAAGGGATATCAGTGGGTTGGGTCAGATGAGGAGTCCATGCCTACTGCTTCTGAGGAGATTGTTGGGTGATCGCTACAGTGGGAGCTACCACCTATCTCTTAGGTGTCCTCACTGCCTTTTTGGTGTCTCGATGCCAAAGGGGGAGAGAGTGTAGGATTTGCGAGTACTTTGATTTGTCTCCTTACTTTCGTTGAACCTTCGTCGTTGCTTTGGTTTGTGTTATTTGCGTGTGAGACCACGAGACTTATTCTATCATATGGTGTGAGACATATGCCATCACTCTTACCCTTTTATTGTCAAGTATGATTAGTAGCTTGTGAGTTTGTTTTGTCTTGTGCCCTTATCTTCATGCTCACTTGCTATATCTTTCTTCCATGCTTAGTGTCACTTATCTTGTTGCAAGGATTGCCTTGTCTATAAAATATAGGGGGAGTGTTGATCCTAGTGTGTGTGTTTTGCAGTCCAAAGCATATCTATAGAATGCACACATCTAGGGGGAGCTTTGAAGGAAATATGCCCTAGAGGCAATAATAAAGTTGTTATTTACATTTCCTTATATCATGATAAATGTTTATTATTCATGCTAGAATTGTATTAACCGGAAACTTAGTACATGTGTGAATACATAGACAAACATAGTGTCCCTAGTATGCCTCTACTTGACTAGCTCGTTAATCAAAGATGGTTAAGTTTCCTAGCCATGGACATGTGTTTTCATGTGATGAACAGGATCACATCATTAGAGAATGATGTGATGGACTAGACCCATTCGCTAGCTTAGCACTATGATCGTTTAGTTTATTGCTATTGCTTTATTCATGACTTATACATGTTCCTAGACTATGAGATTATGCAACTCCCGAATATCGGAGGAACACTTTTGTGGTATCAAAGATCACAATGTAACTGGGTGATTATAAAGATGCTCTACAGGTGTCTCCGATGGTGTTTGTTGAGTTGGCATAGATCGAGATTAGGATTTTTCACTCCGATTGTCGGAGAGGTATATCTAGGCCCTCTCGGTAATGCACATCACTATAAGCCTTGCAAGCAATGTGACTAATGAGTTAGTTGTGGGATGATGCATTACGGAACGAGTAAAGAGACTTACCTATGACGAGATTGAACTAGGTATGATGATACCGACGATCGAATCTTGGGCAAGTAACATACCGATGACAAAGGGAACAATGTATGTTGTTGTGCGGTTTGACTGATAAAGATCTTCGTAGAATATGTAGGAACCAATATGAGCATCCGGGTTCCTCTATTGGTTATTGACCGGAGATGTGTCTCGGTCATGTCTACATAGTTCTCGAACCTGTAGGGTCCTCACGCTTAACGTTCGATGACAATATGTATTATGAGTTATGTGATTTGATGTACCGAAGGTTGTTCGGAGTCCCGGATGAGATCATGGACATGGCGAGGAGTCACGAAATGGTCGAGAGGTAAAGATTCATATATTGGAAGGCTATACTCGGACATCGGAAAGGTTCCGAGTGATTCGGGTATTTTTCGGAGAACCGGGGAGTTACGGGAATTCACCGGGGGAAGTACTGGGCCTTATTGGGCTTTAGTGGAAAGGAGGGAAGGGCCACAAGGGGAGGCAGCGCGCCCCCCATGGGCTGGTTCGAATTGGACTAGGAGGTGGTGGCACCCCCTCTTTCCTTCTTCCTCTCCCTCTCCTTCCTTCTTTTCCTACTTGGACTAGGAAAGGGGGAAACCTACTCCTACTAGGAGTAGGAATCCCCCCTTTGGGCGTGCCCCTTGAGGCCGACCCTCCTCCTCCTCCCCTCCTTTATATATGGGGGAGGGGGCACCCCATAGACACACAAATTGATTTCTTACACTACAAAAAAAAGACACATCCGTGACATTTTGGGCCGAATGAATTTTTTTTCTGTCATACATATGACACTTCTATGACGATAATTGTGACAAAACCCGGTATCATCATAGATGTGGTGGGCTCCTACTTCTATGACAAAAAATCATGACAGAAAATGTGCTTTTTGTCCTGGGCGGGCCGGAGACGCAGCTGCATGACATTCTTTGGGCCGTCCATGACGGAAAAAACCGTGGTAGAAGCGAGGGCGAGGAAAATTTCGGGGAGTTCCCGGTTACGGTGGGAGGTCAGGGGCCGAGCGATGCGCATTTCTCTCGTACACGTACGCGCGTGTGTGTGAGGCGTTGGCTCTAACTGAACCCGAGCGAGGCGTTGGGCTCTAACTGAACCCGAGCGATTGCACTGCAGGCTACGCGTTACTGAATCCGAGCGATCGATCGATGGCTGTTAACTGAACCCAATCGAGCGATTCCTTCGCTACTGCTGCTAACTGAAGCTGATCGATGGGATGAACAGTGAGCGTTGCGGGGGAGGGGGGGTTGTATGAACAGTGAGTGGTGACGTTGCCTCTGGATGAATAGGACCCCGTGGTGTGGTGGATGGCTGGATGAACAGTAGACGGTGGAGGGGTGCCCGTGGAGGGGTGGATGAACAGGACCCCGTGGTGTGGAGGGCTGGATGAACAGTAGATGGTGGAGGGGTGCCCGTGGAGGGGTGGTTGAACAGGACCCCGTGGTGTGGAGGGCTGGATGAACAGTAGACGGTGGAGGGGTGCCCGTGGAGGGGTGAACAGGACCCCGTGGTGTGGAGAGCTGGATGAACAGTAGACGGTGGAGGGGTGGTTGAACAGTAGCCGGTGGAGTAGCGCGTGGTGGAGGCTGGATGAACAGGAGCCCGTGGAGGCTGGAGGAGGTCGACGGTGGAGATGAACAGTATCCCGTGGAGTCCCGTTTTGCGGTACGCCACACCCCTCCCGATGAACAGGACCCCTGTTTCGACCGTAGCGCTCCAACACAAGTCCGTTTCCTCCGTTTTGCGGTACGCCACACCCCTCCCGATCAACAGGACCCCCGTTTCGATCGTAGGGGGTCCGTTTCCTCAGTTTTGCTGTACGCCACACCCCTCCCGATGAACAGGGTCCCGTTTCGAACGTGGCCGGTCGAACACAAGGCCGTTTCGTCCGTTCTGCGGTACGCCAGGCCTCGTTTCCATCGCCTATTCCGTCCAAGCCCTCCCGATGAACACGACGCATTCCGTTGCCTCCCCATGAACACGACACATTCCATTGCCTCCCCATGAACATGACGACGACGTTGTTTCTCCGTTCCGACCCAGCCATGTACACGAGCCCTGACCGTACGTATGCGCGAGTAGGCGTTCGAGACCCCTCCCGTATGTACACATACGTGGCCGTATTTTCTTTCTTGCACCCTGGCCGCTGTACGTTCGCGTACATGCTACGTGCGCGCCTCTACTACAACACGTGCGCGCCTTTACTACGACACATGCGCGCCTCTACATCGACCAGTATATATGTACGCACACGTTCGCGACCAGAATGACAACGCTACGTACGCTTCGACCAGGTGTGTCTCGACTGTCAGGCACTTCCTTGCCTGCGAAGTTTAGCTGGTGGGTCACAACAGTCAGGGGGCGAATCATTTTGTTTTTTTTGTTTTTTGCCCGGACGCACTTCCTTGCGTGCGAAGGTGTAGCTGGTGGGTCCCAGCAGTGTAACATCCCAAATTTTCAATTTGGAATGTTATACAATAGATCATCATTGCATATCATATTTTATTGCATTTTGGTTGATCTAAGAAATTTCACGCAACTTAAGGACCCTCGGAGAGAGTTGGGGATTTCGTTATCTTCATATTTGAGTTTTCTCAAATTTTGAAAATAGGATCATTTGATTTTATTTATTTTATCTTCAATTATTTCTATTAGAAAAAAATATGAGAAAGGGAATAAAATGACTTTCCCAAAATAAAGAAATATTGAGGATTTAATAAAAAAATCAAATAATATTTTATTTTGTATTTATTTGCTATTTTATTTGAATTTAGGAAAAATGCGCATTTTTCAAAATTGCATTTAGGCCCCAAATAAATGTTCATCCTGTGCGGCTTGATATTAGAAGCCGGGGAAATTTATTTCGGAATTTTTGGAGTCCGTTTAGTATTTCTTTTGTTTTTTTTCTGAGCCTAATTATTTAAAAAAATTCCGAACCGATCTTGGGCCGTATCCGGCCAGGACTCCGCCTGGATGAGGCTTTATATAGCGCCGCACCCGTGCCCAAACCCTAACCCTAAGCCGACGCGCCGCCGCCTGCAGCCGCCGCCGCCACCCCGCCGCCGCTGGAGCCCCGCCGCCGACGAGGTCGACCCCGCCGCCGCCGCCGGTTTTTTTAGAAAACCGTTGGTTTTCACCGTTTTTTCGGTTTTTTTAGATTCGTTTTTTAGATAGATCGTTTTTTCTCGGTTTAGTTAATTAGCGAGCATTCGCTCGTTCGTTCGTTTTAACGAACGCGTTCTTCGTTTAGACCTAGATAACGAACGTTCGTTCATTAATCTGTTCGTGGTTTTCTTTTTCTCAGATTTAATCTGTGATTTTTCTGATCGCGATTCCTGATCCGATTTTCATTTTAGTTTAACTTTTCGCTCGTTTATCGGAATCAGGCGATTCAAGCGGCTGGAGTTTCGTCTCGGAACCCTCTTTCCGTTTAACCTACTCAAACAAGTTTTTGCTTCTGTAAAATTTGACCTAGATCCAGAATAGTTAACGAATTTTGTTTCTTTTGTTGTTGGTCTTTCGTTGCTTCGTTCGATTTGATTCTTTTTGCCAACCGGAGTTCTTAAGTTGAACTTTCTGGTTAGATCTCTTATTTGAGTTTTACCTGTGCATTAGTTGAGTACTTATTGCATGCTTGTTTGTTTGCGATAGAGTATCCGGAGTGCGCCGCTTGCTACTTCGAATCGCTAGGTTTTGCGGATCATCAGCAAGGCAAGTAACACTTTGATCATACCTCCTACTACCCAGTTTTATTGCATTAGATCAATCTTCACACATTGCATGATTAGGATCTAATTAAATTGTGGGTTTGGGAAGTAGATGAGGTAGTACCTGTTACCTGTTATTATCAAACCTTTGGGAGTTACTTCTACATTTGCTTATTATGCCATGCTATGCTAGTAGACGTGGATTGGGTGAGTGTATCCATGACAGATGTGAGATTGTTAAATTAATGGTTTATCTAAGGTGGCAACTTAAACACACATCTGGGTGGATTGAGGCACCTGGGTATTCCAGTGATTGCCTGTTTTGTTTTGGACCACCACCCAGGCTCAAAGGGATCATGAGATTATTCATACTAGAAACTTCCGTGTGCAGCCACAAGCTACTATGGGCTCTAGCATAGTTGATTAAGTCGTGCGAACTCTTACAGTGGTAGACTAGCAGATGTAGGGGAAAGTAGGTGTAACGGTCTACCCGTTCGTAAGGTGCAAGCGCTTCTGAAAGACTATGTCTCGGTCATCCATTTTCTCAAACACCTTGTAGTGCGAGAATCCCAATGGAGGAGATCGAGTCTTGTGGGGAGAAGTGCGCAAACCTCTGCAGAGTGTATAAACTAATCATGGTTAGCCGTGTCCCCGGTTATGGACATCTTGAGTATCTAGTACTTGGATTATAATGTGAATCTCATCATGTTACTCTAATTAATTTTTTTGGGTTTTTAATGATGATGCTTAATTGGGATTGAGAGCGTGTCTACACTCTCAATGTTTAACAACCACCATGATAGTTAAATAAAATGTATTCCTTTGCAGTAGAAAAAAATTGGCTTTACGCAAAACTGTAACCATAGAGCTTTCCACCAGCCAAATATGCACATAGTATAGCCTTATTCTTTCATTGCCCTCTATGTGTTACATTGCCAGCATATTCCATGTGCTGACCCGTTTCGGGCTGCAACGTTCATGTTGCAGACTTTTCAGACGACGAGTAAGGTGCTTTTAGGTCGTGGTTCTATACTCCGTGATGCCGTTGGAGTTAATGGACTCACTTATCTTCCAAGCCTTCCGCTGTTATCGTTATTAGATGGCCTTAAGCCATACTTATTGTAATAAGTTCTCTTTTGAGACACTCGATGTAATAAGTGTGTGATTGCTACTTTGTTATAAATCCTTCAAGTACTGTGTGGTGTCAGCGTTACTGATCTAGCGATGACACCAGAGCACAGAGATTGGACCGTTTGAGGTCTGGTCACTACAAGATGGTATCAGAGCCAGGTTGACTGTAGGACACGACCACTAAGCTAAAGCCCTAGATCAATACTCTCTTCTCATTCTGACTCCTCATCTTTTCTACTCTTTTAGGATGGCGGATGCAAGAAACAAGTTCACGCAACCGGATGAAGATACACCCTTTGGACGTCACTTGAAGGAAGTCACTAGATATCTAAACATCGGAGTACCAAGTTTCACCGGAACCTACAACGCCACTTTACCAGAAGAGAAGCGCTGGATGATTCAAGTTCAAGTTCCAGGAAGGACATTCATGCCAGTCACTGAACCCATAGAGTTTTCCTTTGATGCACCAACCTGGAGTCTAGGAAAGAGCATGGCAGCTCACCTCGCCATGTGACGCATTGGAGAAGTTTACCGCAATGATCTCAAGGATACTATCTACCAGATTTGTGGGCGCAGAGATGAGCACTGGGAGATGATCAGGACCAGGAAGGATAGATCTATTGCAGCTTTTATCCAGGAGTTAAACCAGCACATTCGACGCCAGGAGAACCAGATGTGCGCCGACATGATAGATCTGAAGAAGGCGAGGACAAGAATCAAGGAACTGGAGGAAGAACTCAAGGCTACCCGTGAAGATTATGAAGAGGAAATCGAAGTATTAGTGGATAAGAATGCCGACCTAACAATGAAGATTGGAATATTTATGGGAGGCCCTACACCAGTAGAGGAAGACGAAGAACCCAAGGAGATTCGCCCGGAAGACTACATCATCATTGACGACACCGAATCGGATCTAGATGATAGCAATGATGACTATGTTGATGAAGCAGGAGCATATATCATGGAGTCTGCAACCGAAGAATATTTCTAGTAGACCACCCCAACAGTAGTAGTAGTCCACCATGTAAATATAGTAGTCCGAGCACTTTTGCGATAGTTAGATTGATTGCATGCCCTTGTTTGATTGAATGAAGTGAATTGTTTGCTTTTGCCTCATGTGCATATGGGTAGTGTTTTCTCTTTAGACCCCTCTCTATTCTTAAATCTCATCTTTTCTAAACCCTCAGATGCCTCCGAGACGTGACCCCGGATTTACCTTCCCACCGGAGCTCACTCAGTTGATCCAGCAGCAGAACACATTGATGCAGTTGCTAGTCCAGAATCAGAATCAGGGGAACAACAACAACAACCCACCACCACCACCTGTTGATCACTTAGCCCGTTTTCTTAGGCTGAATCCGCCAGTGTTTTCTAGTAGCACCGAGCCGATAGTAGCAGATGATTGGCTCCGCAAGACAGCAAGGGAGTTGACCATGGCAGGATGCACAGATGCGGAAAAGGTGAAGTTTGCCGCACATCAGCTTGACGGACCCGCAGCATCATGGTGGGAGAATTTCACAACCACTTTCCCTATCGACGCTGTCACATGGGACCAGTTTCAGCAGGCTTTCCGTACTGCCCATGTTTCAGCAGGAGCTATGGCCATGAAGAAGCGTGAGTTTCACAACTTGCGCCAAGGAGGACGGACAGTTGGCCAGTATGTGGAGGACTTTAGTAAGTTAGCACGTTATGCCCCAGATGACGTTGCTACGGATGCAGCTAAGCAGGAGAAGTTTCTGGAAGGACTGAATGATGAGTTGAGCATGCAGTTGATGGTAGCAACCTTCAACAACTATCAGGAGTTGGTAGATCATGCTCTTATGATTGAAGGGAAGCAGCAGCAAATTGAGAACCACAAGAGGAAGTATGGACAAGGGAAGTATAATTCAGGAGCTCAGCAGAAGCCACGTTTTACCCCTAGACCGGGAGGACATATTCAGCAGACCCATGGAGGAGGTAGCTCGCACAATCATAACGGCCCCAAGAATGGTAATGGGAATGGAGGAAGCAACGGCCAGAACCGTACCAACCCATCAACCCCAGCCAAGAGAGACCTGAGCCAAGTCACTTGCTTTAAGTGCCAGAAGACCGGATATTATGCCAATGAATGTCCTGAATCTCAGAATGGAAATGGCAATGGAAGCTCTGGATAGAAGCCGAACCCTTTCAATAGGGTACAGGTGAACCACGTTAACATGGAGGAGGTTGAAGAGCAGCCGGATGCAGTAATCGGTAAGTTTTTGGTTAAGTCATTTACTGCACTCGTTCTTTTTGATACTGGTGCATCGCATTCATACATATCAAGGGGATTTGTGGATAAGTATAACCTGCCCACCAAAGTTCTTAGAACACCCATGTTAGTAAGCTCACCAGGAGCAGAGTATATGGCCAGCCAAGGATGTTTTCAAGTGCCATTGAGTATAGGCAGGCATGTGTTTCCCTCGGATTTAATCATTTTGGAATCACAAGGTTTGGATGTAATTTTGGGTATGGATTGGTTGTCGATGTATGGAGGAAACATCGATTGCGCTAGTAAGTCAATTTTGCTTAACACCCCAGAAGGAAGAAGGATCAAGTATGTATCCTGGCATGTGCCGAAGAGGACTCAAGTAAATTCGTTAACAGGAGTTTTGCAAGAGGAAGTACCAGTGGTAAAGGATTTCCCTGATGTATTTCCAGATGAGTTGCCAGGCATGCCACCGGATAGAGATATTGAGTTTTTGATTGAGCTTTTGCCAGGCACAGGGCCAATATCTAAGAGACCATATAGGATGCCCGCAAAGGATTTGGAAGACATTAAGAAGCAGATTAAGGAGTTACTGGATAAAGGATATATCCGCCCAAGTTCTTCACCTTGGGAATCGCTAGTACTTCTAGTGGAGAAGAAGGATGGATCGTTAAGGATGGTTGTTGATTATCGAGGATTGAATGAAGTAACCATCAAGAACAAGTACCCACTACCTATGATCAATGATCTGTTTGATCAATTGCAAGGAGCTAAGGTATTTTCCAAGATCGATCTACGATCAGGATACCATCAGTTGAAGATTCGAGAACAGGATATACCTAAGACGGCTTTTACCACCAGGTATGGGCTGTACGAGTATACCGTTATGTCATTTGGACTTACTAACGCACCTGCATATTTTATGAACATGATGAACAAAGTGTTTATGGAGTTTTTGGACAAGTTCGTCATAGTGTTCATTGATGATATCCTAGTTTACTCAAAGAATGAAGAGGAGCATAAGGAGCATTTGCGTTTGGTACTTGGTAAGCTCAGGGAACATCAGTTATATGCCAAGTTTAGCAAATGTGAATTTTGGTTGAAGGAAGTTGGATTTCTCGGACACGTTATATCTGGAGAAGGTATAGAAGTAGATCCCACCAAGGTTGACACTGTGACAAATTGGGAAGCACCAACAACCGTTGGAGAGATCCGGAGTTTTCTTGGACTTGCAGGATACTACCGAAGATCCATTGAAAATTTCTCGAAGATTGCGAAGCCGATGATGGAGTTGTTGAAGAAGGATACCAAGTTCATATGGACTGAGGAATGTGAGGCCCGTTTCCAGGAGTTGAAGAAACGTCTGGTCACATCACCGGTGTTGATTCTGCTAGATCAGACCAAGGATTATGAGGTGTACTGCGACGCTTCACATCGAGGACTTGGAGCAGTGCTTATGCAGGAAGGAAGTGTTGTTCCATATGCCTCACGACAGCTTAAGCCTCATGAGTTGAATTATGCCACACATGATTTGGAGTTAGCAGCCATAGTGCATGCATTGAAGACCTGGAGACACTTTCTCATTGGAAACCATTGTGAGGTGTACACGGACCACAAGAGTTTGAAGTACATTTTCACACAGAAGGAGTTGAATCTCAGGCAAAGGAGATGGTTGGAGCTCATTAAGGATTATGATATGAGATTGCATTATCACCTCGGAAAGGCTAACGTAGTAGCTGACGCGTTGAGCCATATAAGTCATGTCAACACCCTAATGTCAGGAGATTTACCAAGGGAGTTAGCCGAAAATCTTCGTGAGCTATGTTTGGAGATAGTCCCGAGAGGCTATGTAGCAGCATTGGAGATTCAGTCTACTTTGATGGATAAAATCAGAGAAGCTCAGAAGACTGACAAGGAGATTGCTTCTATTAAGGAGAAAATGAGCAAAGGAAAAGCTAAAGGATTTCGTGAGGATGAACACGATACCTTATGGTTTGAAGACCGTGTTTATGTGCCGAATGACCCGGAGATCATGAAGTTGATTCTGCAAGAGGCCCATGATTCACCATATTCGATTCACCCAGGAAATACCAAGATGCATTTGGATTTGAAGGATACTTTCTGTTGGACCAGAATGAAGAAGGATATTGCGGAGTATGTAGCAGTTTGTGATGTATGTCAGAGAGTAAAGGCAGAGCATCAGAAGCCAGCAGGATTGCTATAGCCATTGCCAATACCCGAATGGAAGTGGGATAAGTTAGGCATGGATTTTATTACAGGATTGCCCAGAACTCGTTCAGGCTGTGACTCGATTTGGGTTGTAGTCGATCGGTTGATAAAGGTAGCTCATTTCATTCCAGTAAATACTACCTATACCAGTGCCAAGTTGGCAAAGATATACATGACCAGGATCGTATGTCTGCATGGAGTTCCAAGGAGCATTGTATCAGATAGAGGAACCCAATTTACCTCAAAGTTCTGGAATCAGTTGCATGAAACTTTGGGTACCAGGATAGAGTTCAGTACAGCTTTCCATCCGCAGACAGATGGATAGACCGAGAGAGTCAATCAGATTTTGGAGGATATGCTGAGAGCTTGTGCGCTAGATTACGGATCTAGTTGGGACAAGAATTTGCCATACGTAGAGTTCTCTTATAACAACAGTTATCAATCTAGTTTGAAGATGGCCCCTTTCGAAGCCTTGTACGGAAGGAGGTGCAGGACCCCATTGTCGTGGGATGAAGTTGGAGACCGTCAGTTGTTTGGACCGGATTTGATTAAGGAGTCTAAACAGAAAGTGAAATTGATTCGCGATAGGCTCAAGGTAGCCCAGTCCAGGCAGAAGAGCTATGCAGATTCTAAACGCAAGAAGACAATTTACGAAGTCGGAGACCAAGTTTATCTTCGAGTATCTCCACTTCGAGGAGTTAAGCGCTTTGGAGTTAAGGGAAAGTTAGCGCCACATTATGTAGGACCATACAAGGTTTTGGAGTGTATGGGAGAAGTAGCCAATAAGTTGGAATTGCCCGAAGGATTGTCATGAGTTCACGACATGTTCCACGTTTCCCAGTTAAAGAAGTGCCATGCGGAGATAGCTGATATACCGCTGAGAGATACAGTGCCGCTGGAAGCGATTCAGTTGGACAGTGATTTGACCTACGAGGAGAAACCGGTTAAGATTCTCGAGTATGCCAGCCGAGTCACCCGCAGCAAGGTTATCAAGTTTTGCAAAGTTCAGTGGAGCCACCACACGGAGGATGAAGCCACCTGGGAACGAGAGGAAGATTTGCTGAAGGACCACCCTCACCTATTTTCTAGCCAACCCAAATCTCGAGGGCGAGATTCATCTTAAGGGGGTAGGTTTGTAACATCCCAAATTTTCAATTTGGAATGTTATACAATAGATCATCATTGCATATCATATTTTATTGCATTTTGGTTGATCCTAGAAATTTCACGCAACTCAAGGACCCTCGGAGAGAGTTGGGGATTTCGTTATCTTCATATTTGAGTTTTCTCAAATTTTGAAAATAGGATCATTTGATTTTATTTATTCTATATTCAATTATTTCTATTATAAAAAATATGAGAGAGGGAATAAAATGACTTTCCCAAAATAAAGAAATATTGAGGATTTAATAAAAAAATCAAATAAGATTTTATTTTGGATTTATTTGCTATTTTATTTGATTTAGGAAAAATGCGCATTTTACAAAATTGCATTTAGGCCCCAAATAAATGTTCATCCTGTGCGGCTTGATTTTAGAAGCCGGGGAAAATTTATTTCAGGATTTTTGGAGTCCGTTTAGTATTTCTTTTGTTTGTTTTTCTGAGCGTAATTGTTTAAAAAAAATCCGAACCGACCTTGGGCCGTGTCCGGCCAGGACTCCGCCTGGCCGAGGCTTTATATAGCACCCCACCCGGGCCGAGCCGCGCCAGCCGCGCCCCAAGCCCAAGCCGCCACCCGGGCCCAAACCCTAACCCTAAGCCGCCGCGCCGCCGCCGCCGTTGCCGCCTACCGCCGCCGCCGGAGCCCCGCCGCCGACGAGGTCGACCCCGCCGCCGCCGCCGTTTTTTTAGAAAACCGTTCACCGGTTTTTTTTCGGTTTTTTAGATTCGTTTTTTAGATAGATCATTTTTTTCTCGGTTTAGTTAATTAGCGAGTGTTCGCTCGTTCGTTCGTTTTAACGAACGCGTTCTTCGTTTAGATCCAGATAACGAACGTTCGTTCATTAATCTGTTCGTCATTTTTCTTTTTCTCGGATTTAATCCGCGATTTTTCTGATCGCGATTCCTGATCCGATTTTTGTTTTAGTTTAACTTTTCGCTCGTTTATCGGAATCAGGCGATTCAAGCGCCCGGAGTTTCGTCTCGAAACCCTCTTTCCCTTTAACCAACTCAAACAAGTTTTTGCTTCTGTAAAATTTGACCTAGATCCAGAATAGTAAACGAATCTTGTTTCTTTTGCCGTTGGTCTTTCGTTGCTTCGTTCGATTTGATTCTTTTTGCCAACCGGAGTTCTTAAGTTGAACTTTCTGGTTAGTTCTCTTATTTGAGTTTTACCTGTGCATTAGTTGAGTACTTATTGTATGCTTGTTTGTTTGTGATAGAGTATCCGGAGTGCGCCGCTTGCTACTTCAAATCGCTAGGTTTTGCGGATCATCAGCAAGGCAAGTAACACTTTGATCATACCTCCTACTACCCGGTTTTATTGCATTAGATCAAACTTCACACATTGCATGATTAGGATCTAATTAAATTGTGGGTTTGGGAAGTAGATGAGGTAGTACCTATTACCTGTTATTATCAAACCTTTGGGAGTTACTTCTACATTTGCTTATTATGCTATGCTATGCTAGTAGACGTGGATTGGGTGAGTGTATCCATGACAGATGTGAGATTGTTAAATTAATGGTTTATCTAAGGTGGCAACTTAAACACACATCTGGGTGGATTGAGGCACCTGGGTATTCCAGCGATTGCCTGTTTTCTTTTGGACCGCCACCCAGGCTCAAAGGGATCATGAGATTATTCATACTATAAACTTCCGTGTGCAGCCACAAGCTACTATGGGCTCTAGCATAGTTGATTAAGTTGTGCGAACTCTTACAGTGGTAGACTAGCAGATGTAGGGGAAAGTAGGTGTAACGGTATCCCCGTTCGTAAGGTGCAAGCGATTCTGAAAGACTATGTCTCGGTCATCCGTTTTCTCAAACACCCTATAGTGCGAGATTCCCAACGGAGGAGATCGAGTCTTGTGGGGACAAGTGCGCAAACCTCTGCAGAGTGTATAAACTAATCATGGTTAGCCGTGTCCCCGGTTATGGACATCTTGAGTATCTAGTACTTGGATTATCATGTGAATCTCATCATGTTACTCTAATTAATTTTGTTGGGTTTTTAATGATGATGCTTAATTGGGATTGAGAGCGTGTCTACACTCTCAATGTTTAACAACCACCATGATAGTTAAATAAAATGTATTCCTTTGCAGTAGGGAAAAATTGGCTTTACGCAAAACTGTAACCATAGAGCTTTCCACCAGCGAAATATGCATATAGTATAGCCTTACTATTTCATTGCTCTCTATGTGTTACATTGCCAGCATATTCCATGTGCTGACCCATTTTGGGCTGCAACGTTCGTGTTGCAGACTTTTCAGACGACGAGTAAGGTGCTTTTAGGTCGTGGTTCTATACTCAGTGATGCCGTTGGAGTTGATGGACTCACTTATCTTCCAAGCCTTCCGTTGTTATCGTTATTAGATGGCCTTAAGCCATACTTATTGTAATAAGTTCTCTTTTGAGACACTCGATGTAATAAGTGTGTGATTGCTACTCTGTTATAAATCCTTCAAGTACTGTGTGGTGTCAGCATTACTGATCCAGGGATGACACCGGAGCATAGAGATTGGACCGTTTGAGGTCTGGTCGCTACAAGCAGTCGGGGGCCTGGTGGGTCCCCGCAGTCAGGGGGCGAATCGTTTTTTTTCGGACGCACTTCCTTGCGTGCGAAGATGTAGCTCGTGGGTCCCAGCAGTCAGGGGGCGAATCATTTTTTTTGCGAAATACGGTGGCCCATCCGGTTGGTCCCCGTTGTCAGGTGGAGGAATAATTATTTTGCACGTAATAAGGAGGCACTTCCTTGCGGCTGCCATGGACCCAGCTGTCAGCCTCTCCGCGTACAGTACTCTTCCGATGGAAGTCGGTCGTTGACCACGCCGTGCCGAGAGCACCAGGGCGGTGGTCTGGACGACGGCGAGGCCTAGGAAGGGGACAACGCGGAGTCTGGGAAGACGCAGCAGTGGAAGCCCGCGTGGAGAGGAGTATGAGGGTTCACTGGTTCGGCTGCGGTGTGAGGCTGCCGTCGCCGCAGAATAACAGGGGGTGTGGGTGAGTAGAGGGATGGCCTGGCCAGCGGTGGGAGTAGTACGGGGCAGTGAGGCCTCCGCGGCATCACATCCGGCCACAAGAGGCAGGAGCACGCGATTCGACCGGCGCTGCTTTGGGCGGCTGGAGCAAGAAGACCAGAGGTTGAAGAAGCACTACGGCCGTTGGATGGACATTGTACGATCACTGCAGCTAGAATCATTTATATTGACTAAGTTGAAAAAGCCCTTGGTGCGTGTCAACTTAGTAGGCCCACAGCTCGGATTTGGTAGAGAACATATAGCCCATTTGCGATTTGTAAGAATGTACAGCCCATTTTTTAATTCTAATGGAATTTGCTACAGCCCATTTACAGTTTGTTAAAAGTACAGCCCAACTTCTTGCTAGGACAACGATTAATAATTTCAAACAACCGCTCAAAACAGAATTCAAAAAAAAATTCCCACATTTTGATGGGATCAGAAATATTTGTATCCGAAATTTCTAGTCAAGTTAAATATAATTTCAAAATAAAGTTGTATTACGTTAAAATCCAATGAAATATTGCGCGCGCAACAAGTATCTTGTTAGCCTAATGCATACCTCCTAGGAAAGTTTGCAGCCCAGCGGGGCGGAGAATAACAAGTTGACCCGGATATTGTGTACAACTGTCGGCCCAGTTGCATTGCTGATGTTGAAAAAAGCTATTTTTTATACACACATTAAAAAATTGTATAGATAAGGAACATTTTTTAAACACACATTTAACAATTATTAAATACATGATTAACACTTTTTAAAACATATTTTTTAGTCAACAGTGGGCCCACAGGAGCGGAGGAGGTCACAATACACATATTTTTTTAATACATGATTAGCACTTTTGCAAAAGCAATTAGCCCACAGCGAGCCAATTAGTTCGAGTCGGCCCATAGTGGGCCGACAGGGGCCAGTCGGCCAGCTGTAGGCCGACTGGAATCCAATCGGCCTGCTATGGGCCGACTAGGCACAGTCGGCCTGCAGCGGGCGGACGGTGTATTATTTTTGAAAAAAATTACCCAGCGTAATATTTATGAAAATTAATAAAAAATGTATTATTTAAAAAAATAGCGAAAAAGGCCTGTGTAGTACAGTACAACCTAACATGGTTACTCAGCCCACATTCAGCGATGCTGGAAGGGCCCAAACAAGGATTATGTACAACTTTTTGAAGTCACTGAGCTCAATTAATAACTTAAGAAAAAAGTTAGATTACAGTGGAACCTAATTAAAAGCTGTCACGAGCAAATAAATAATTCAACGAGTCCCACTTGTGCGTGTGCGTGTGTGTGTGTGTGTGAGAGAGAGAGAGAGACCCATCAGCCGATGCTCGTAAATACATCTTTCAGCCATATGCATTGCTGATGCTCATTAAAAACTTATATAGTTGACACAATCATATAGAACATCATAGCACACTGAACTTGCATACAAAAATTTCACGCAGGCGGCACAATCAGGATGGAAGCAGTGGATCGCTACGGGAAGGGCTATGTTGAAACCAACGAAGTCGTACATAACGGTTCATCGTCTTTATCAATGACGGGGAAATATCTTGAATGTTGTGCAAAGAAAACAGACAGACAACACAATAAGTTCTCCTAGCACATTAAGTTGACGCACAACCCTTTCTAAAAAAGTTCATGTACAAAATTAGAACAGGTCACAATCAAATGTACTGGCATATCTGTGCTTCACACCCATAGCTCAAATTTAACTAGTATCTGACAAGATTCAGTTGTTACCTCAAATTAGAGCACATCCAGGCAGCCAGCCCTGCCTCTTCTCCCAAAGAAGCAGTGGCATCCGTCGCGCGATGGAGTAGGCCCTGTGCCATCCATCGTTCCGAGCAACATGGGGAAAGTCTGACGTTGACTCCTGTAATGGACGTCGTCGACGGACCCTGGCACCAGCGGCGGCGGCAGGACTTTGATTGATGGATTGACCACTTCTTCGACATGCAGGAACACTCGATATAGGTACATCCCTAACGTGGTCCGCGACGGCCTTGGTGGCGATGAATAGTACAACCCCGGTTCCTGCACTGGTATCTCAACACCAATCACCTTCGGTATGGTGGACGGCTTCTTCATCCATGCCATAACTGTCAGAGCCCAGCTGTCTGGAGGAACAAACATACTTACGAGCTCACCTCCAAGGTCGTTGATAAGCTCGTTCATGGACTCGCTGTCCCAAGCACGTTGAGGCATGCCGTGGAAGGTAAGCTTTGTTAAAAACTCAAGCGAAGAGGGCACCGAGCCCCATCCTGGGTGCCACCGATCAAAGCTCACCAGCGCACCATCGCAGAACAAACGCCGGGAAGATTCGAACACACAACTGCAGTCGAAAGTTATCCGGAACCTGACAAAGAAATCAGCCGGTGGAGAACAGACTTCGACGCGATAGTCACTTATTTGGATGCCGTGCGCAATGCCAAGAGCTTTAACAAGGTCATCCGGTGAGACGGGAGGCCGGTCGCCGTTGATGGTTACCATCAGCACTTTGCCGGCAAACTAGTCGTCAAGCGCCGCCATGCCATTGTTGAGCGACAACACGCAGCGACCGAAGGCAGGACGGACATCAGGATCTCCAGCTCGGAGATCCGCGTTGACTGGTGACATGATAGTGTGCTTGAGTACAGGGAGTACAGGAGGGGGATTTGGGGGAATTGGAGTAGGAATCGAGATACCAGAGGTGGGGGAGGGGCGGGAGACCGCGGATGAAAAGGTAGCATGAATTTTGAGCACGCGCCAATATGCTCTCGGCACGCAAGCGCACGAAAACACCGGTGGCACCCACATGTTGGCCTAAGAGTCCTTACTCATTCTTTTTTGGAGAGCCCGACCTTTTTTTTTCAGGATCTTTTGAGAGCCCGGCCTGAGAGTCATAATTGACATGTTTGGCATTGCGTTACTACTCGGCCCATATTCAACGACACCTCACTGGCCCAAACAAGTGTACATCATCGAAAAGACACTGAGCTCAAATTATATAACTTGAAAAAAGGAGATATACTCTTAACACTGGAGAATGGTGATGCCCTCATTTAGCCCACCAGTAGTTCGAGACAATAAACAGTTCGAAACAACGATATATACAACATTCAAACACTGACTAGTGACCACTACTGACATAAACAGTAAGACATGATAGTTCATAAGAAGTCTTGCTACACCACCAAAACGCACCCATCTATAGTGCTCAGACTCTCGTGATCCAGACGAGAATGACATTCTAAGCAGAAGCAACTATTACATAGTAAGAGTGACATAGACGAGGATGACCAAATGACAAGGAATATGCATAACAAAAGAAAGAACTACCCATCCAGAACCAGCAACAAAGACAACAAAGTCATTCGAAGAGATGATCCAACACCATCATAATTTGCAGCCCTGCTTTAGCGACCAGTGATCTGGAGACACCAGTACTCCACCCTTTCGATGCAACAGCCCAATTACCTATCAACCTGAAGGCTCGAACCACATCACTGCCTGTCGTAACTGAGACATCCAAGGATCAAAGTTAATCCGGATGCCTTTGTCATTCTGACCTTCTTTTGGCTGCAGGCTATATCGTTGACAATCAGGGAAGTTTGCTCCCGAACTCCTAGGGCTCGCCGTGTAGACACAGTTTTCCATAGCAAACAGAGCCTCTCTGCCATCAAGGTCCTTGACAACGGTGATCTCCTGGTTAATCGGATAATTGAGTCTGAGAAATAGAGAGTGTGAACCAAGGCTGTTTACCCGCCTCCAACTAAAAAATCCTAAAGGCCCCAACAAGTTGGTATCCTGCTCATAGACGTAACAGCCACTGTCCGGATACTCATGTATTACACGGTGCTTGTATACAGTGGGGTTTTTGCAATATAACTTTTCCGGCTCATGTGTCCGAATGATCATCAGTCTTTTGCCGTCGTCTGATCGAGCGAGGAACCAGTTGTGCTTCCCTGTTTTTGGCAAAGGTGGTGTGATTACAAAGGGCAGTAACTGTAGGGACACTGCATCATATAAAAAAGGATAGGCATTGTTAATGTAAGATCAGCATTGTTCAGAGTATGAGTAGGATAATGCAAGAAACAACATTGATATGTCCCTGTTGGAACTGTGAGGAAAATACAGGGAAATGTATACTGGGTTCGAAAATATAGAAGTGCCATGCATGGTTATACTCATGTTATCTCGCAATCAATTCTTCACAGGAAACTACCATGTCATGCATGTTATGTAATCATGTTCTGTTCTCACAAACAAATTCGTCAAGGTAACTAACAGACCATGCATTGTTATATACTCGTGTTCTATGGGCAAAATTTTTGTGAGGATATTATTCTAACCATTGATTGCTGAAGGGCGAATATAGGTATGTACACATGGTAAGCATTGCAGGATTTCACTACTTCCAAATATAGAGTTCTCCATATGCACACTTACTTCCCTAATGTATGGTTAGATGAAACCAATAGTGTGGTGCATGTTTCTACATCATGAAAATGAGGAAAGTAACATGGCCATTGATACACACTCATATTTAGTACTAGTATATAGATTACTGTAAAATAAGGATAATATCCATATATTCCTAACCGTTTGATTATTCAGGGTACAAATTGGCTGTAATGAGGTCACAATCGCATGATTTAACTCATTCCAAATATAGCTGATTTCGGCGTCTCTAATACATTGCCATAGTTGTACTCAAATTCTGCTCAAACAGAGATATGCCAATCATCACAAAAAGTTCAAACAGTGTCACGGCATCATCATTAACATGAGAGGAAACAACCTACACGCGCCGTCCTAGCAATACGTGGTGCCATCTGCTTTGTCGATCGCGTAGATGATGCCATTGTGTTCAATAGCATCACAGAAGTGTGTATCAACTTTGACGATGATCCACTGCGAGCCGAGTTGTCTCCAGCTAAAGAAGGCACCGGCGTAAATATAGGCGAGTCCACGGTCGAACAAGGCAATTAGCTTGAAGTCTGTGTAATTCGCATGTCGTGTGGGCACTTGGCAGATTACAATCTTCTGCAAAACAAGGTCCGTCCAACTGACGTAGTAATCTAGATGACTTGGACCGCGATGGTAATACTCTATATAATCCAACGGAGGAAGGATAATCTCATGGGAGGTCTGGAAGTTCACGAGCACCAACTTTTTACCGTCTTCTCTGAAGGCAGCCATCCAGTGGGAGTTCATGCCGACCCAGTACATACCTGCCAAGAAGTTTCGGGCGATGGTGATCGGATCAATGCCGAGGGAAATGATGTACGATGACCCACTACATACCTGCAAAGAAGTTTCAGCTAATGGAGATCGGATTGAAGTCGAGGGGCATCATGCACGCCTCCGTATCATGGTGGGCCAATCTCGCAAGACCAGATAGCAGCAAGCAGGGTGTCTTGAAAAGCGTAGGCCTCGCTTCGACGATGGCCGGTGCATGTCCCTCAAGCATGCAGCCAGCCACTAGGCGCTCAACATATCCATACATGAACAACATAGGTCGAGGATGTCACTGGGGAGATTGCTCCAATCGCGGCTCATATGGATGCTGCGCGGTTCGCGTTCGGCCATGGTGGAGTTTGGAAGGGGGCTTGATTTACGGGGGAGAAGGATGTCAGTGCTGGAGCGGCTAGCGAGGGAATAGTGGTACTAGGGGAGGCGAGTGAGGCGACGGTACACGGGGGCACAGTGAGATGGAGACGGAGAAGGAGATGTGATGTACAGCAGCGGTGACAGACTGCACTGTGCATAGGGTGAGGCTGACTTTGGTAACTCGAACACGCCGCATGGACTAGTGTCAGGCGCAGGGTGTTGTCACTTCACTGTGAGGACTGGATGAATAGTATTTTGATCATCAAGTGTACCACAGTTGTACTACTACTACTACTACTACTACTAATAGTAGTAGTAGTAGTAGTAGTAGTAGTAGTAGTTGTAGTAGTAGGTACATGAGTACTCCAGTATTGTATAGCGTAAATAGGTCTCCCGTGCTAGCATGCCTGTTCACTTCATCGTTCAGGTATCATCCATATTGCGAGCAGAACCAAATTCTCGTGCATGCCCAATCAACGCTCTGCCGCGATGCATGCAGTGGTCGTTCTGGTGCATCAAGGACGGCATGCAGATCGTTCCACACTTGAGAAGAGGAAAAATGGAAAGGTAGAACGCGGCAGCACAGGAAGAGAATGTTGGCTAACAAGGCTGGGAGGGGATTGAGCAGGAAGTTAATGCTCCACGCCTAAAGGTTTTGGGAAAACCTGATTTTCATAAGGTGATTTATACTCACCTAAACGGAGGGAGTATTCCTTAACCAGAGAATGTTGTGTCTCACACTCACGCGCTCAAAAAAAAAACCACGACACATTTTTTTATCTGTTTGCATAGGTCCCACCTATCAGGAAGGATGGGCACGTACACGAACAGGTACGACTCATCAGTCTACCCGCATAGCCTTTTCGTTTAGTCTACCTAGCCGTCTAATCAACTGCCTGCATGCCACTTCTCCCATTTACTTCTCCATCGGGAACCGATTCTCCTCGGCTTCTTCACCTCCCCTTCATCTTCATCTGCATCCAAACCCCACTGCATTCACATTGTTTTAACCTCTTTAAATAATCATCTACTAATTCAGTTAGACTAGCCATCTAATCCTAATTCTCCAAACCATAGCCCTCCGTTCCAGCGGTTCCAAATGGCGATAGAGATCGAGATGCTGGTTTTTAGCGTCCAACATGTCCTCGTCGAAGGCTCGATGCGCATAGTTGCTACTGTCACCGTCCACCCAAGGGTTGTTCGGTAGTGGATCAACAATGTATCCAACTCCCTCGAAAAGGTAGAGACAAGGGTCATCGGTCTCGACGCAGAGTACACGGAGCGTGCCCCTGGGAAGATCCAGCGCGCCGCCGTCCTTCAACTATGCTTCGAAGATGATGTTTTGGTGTACCACATCATACACTCGCCCTCCATACCAGGTGAGCTTCACGATTTCTTGTCTCGGGAGGACGTATACTTCTGTGGGGCAGCCATCGAAGGGGACAAACAGAAGCTGGAGCCGTACAACCTTGATTTGAATAGCATCGCTGACCTACAAACCAGAATCAAAATTCCTGTAGAAGTTTGTGATAAACAGACACCATCCCTATTCGACGTAGCAAATTTTGTGCTCGGTACAAATCTTCAGAAGGGTGGCGAGACGGTGGCATTAAGGTCGTCTGGATGGGAGAATTATCCCTTGACGTACGAGTGGATAAAATTTTCTGCCCTCGATGCCCGTGTGAGTTTCGAGATAGCTGCAAGGTCCAAAGAGCTTGTTGCGAAGCCGTCTCCCACAGAGAATGAGAACAAGAAGAAGAATAAGAAGAAGAAGAAGAAAAGGCTGCACCAGCAGGAGGGCATTATGGATGGATGAACTATTTCCTCTCCTGTAAAAAAAATTATTCCCTCTCGATGTATATTGATATAGATGGACTATTTCGATGGTGTGAATGTCTTTGGAATAGAGTAGTAGCGTGGGTCCGCTTGACTATAAGGAACTATTTATCCGCATATATAGCTTTCTCTGCTACTCCTTCCAGTGATCGGTATGCAGTGCATGTGTCCGTAGACATGACAGCTTGTCCATGGAAGTTCAACTACGGCGACCATCACGTTTCATCTCGCGATTCCCACGACGCCTCTCCAACCCACGGCACCACGCCCCCCGACGTGCGCCTCACCCCTCTCGGCCACACCGCCCCTCTGCCTTTGTGTGCATGACATGTGGGCCACCTAAAATGCGGCGAGCATCAAGTTTCTACCACAGCCACCCATGATTCCCACGACGTCGCTCGAACCCATGAAACCACACGTCCCCCGTCCTGCGGCTCACCCCTCTTGGCTCCACTGCCCCTCTGCCTACAGGAGCATTACATGTGGACCAGTCACCTATCGGGTCCACATGTTATTGACTCAAAGGTAGGTGTAGTAAGGCGCTGAAGCTCAGTCCCGACGGCCCTGAGAGGGAAATGTAACTCCTACGCCAGGGCTTGTGGTGCTCCCGCAGCATGAACTCGTGCCAAACTCGAGATTTGTTTCTTTACTATACATGCACGCAATGATTTAATGGACATTGTAATCTCAACATGTGATGGGGAGCTCTAAACTTGAATTTGGAACTTATAAAATGAAAAGATTCAAAACAAATAAAATGGGAGAGAGGGAGTATATCATAGGATGTGTCACATACAAAATAAGTCCCCTGGTTTGTCACCGTGAAGATGCGGTTAGAAAGGAGCACAACGTCTTCCTACTCGTACGGCAACAAATCGGCCGCAGACAGTATGGTCCGCCTTTGGCCGCCATGTGCAAGGTTCGTGCTATCTTATTCAATCTCACCGTGGTTCCATCGTACCAATTCATGCGGTGTCCCGTTGCATGGCTGATCCCAATGTTGGACAAAGGTTCTACGAGAACGGTTTCACCGTTGTAAATGTTGTGCAAATTGATGTTGGTACCCTCCCGTACATATGAAAGCCAATCTCCACTCGCACCGAGCCTAACCTATGAAACAGTGGGCAGGGGGAGAATTAGGAAATGGACACGGAAGTAGTCTTTAGAATGCATTTACTATGTGATCAAACTCATCTTACCTGCTCATTGGAGGAAATCCGAGTGCCCCTCAACGTCGGCATCTCAAGGGGCGTCAACTTGCAAGTACGGCCACACCGCACTGGAGAGACCCCCAAGGAAACATCCTCGTGCATTCCACGGAACATCAAGATGCATTTCTATGAGTAGTTTATCTTGTGAGAGAAAATGATGAACGAGGGAAGGCCTCTAGAGATAGAGATGGACACTACTACTACCAATGTGCTGGCCCGCGCGTTGTAATGGATCCAAAGTAGTAGAATAATACTTGTTCACGTGCTTGAAATATAAACACTCTAATTTTGATATACATGTGTCAGCAGACATGACAGCTTGTCCATGGAAGTTGAACCACGGCGACCATCACGTTTCTTGTTTCTACCACTAAGCCACTGAAGTTCGGTCCCGTGGGCCCTGAGAGGAAAATGTAACTCCTGCGGCAGGCCTTGTGGTGCTCCCGCAGTACGAGCTCGTGCCAAAACTGGAATTTGTTTCTTACTACTACCAACTAGTACTAGTAAGGTACACGTGCATTGCACGCATGAGATTCTGGTGGTTTGTGCATTATGCTTCTACATGTGGAGCTTTCTGGATTCTAACATGTGGTAAAATCTAGTGGAATGTAAGGTTAGGCAAGTTTGATTAACTTAGGCGAGTGTTTGATTCAAGCCACACCTTAGGCAAGCCACACTAAGGCCCCACATGACATACACACAAAAAATGTGGCAAGATTCCCTTAGGCTTGCCAACTTGTTTCTCTCGTTTTGAAGAACTAATAACTTTGCCTAAGCTTAGTTGTGGCAAAGTTAGGGTCTGTTTGATTCAAAGGATTTTCATAGGATCTTTGAAGGATTAGAATCCTTAGGAATTTTTCCTACGTTGGTCGTTTGATTCGTAGGATTGAATCATGTAGAATATCTTCCTAAGGATTCATTTGTACTACGTTTCACAGGAATTCTAACATGCACTCCAACCTCTTGAAATAAATCCTTTGTTTTTCATGTGACACAATCAAACAAACTCAAATCCTATAGGGATCCAATGAACATGCCATTCCAATCCTACTTTTTTCCTATTCCCGTGTTTCTGCAATCCTATGAATCAAAGAGGCCCTTAGTCATGAATTAAGTTCAACCATGGAGTCTTCTAGATTATACATGTGGCAGAATCTGGTGGATGATATCCAACGGCCAGTAGTGCTCGGATTTGCCATCTTTGTACTGTCGGATTGGCTTCATCCAACGACCAACTTTCAAAGTTTTTCACACACTATATAGGGGGTATAGATATAGATGTGCCAGTCCGTTGCAATGGATCCAAAGTATATATATCTATTTAGTGGAGTGCACTCTAAACACATTATCTATTTATTTTTCTCTAACCTTCCGTAGCCATGCAACCAAGCCATATAAGCTTCATGGGTGCCCCCCACATCATATTATTCATACTACGTTGATTGAAAAAAAGATAAATCACCCAAAACAAGATCTTCCCGTTTTTTGTTCCTACGATGTTGTGCCGTGCACGTACCTACTAGTTGTATAGTGGTAGTACTAGTAATATAGTATTAGGAGTACAAACTTGGTACTAGTAGGAGTAGTACTAGTACGGAATGCTCCTACTCTATCAACGAGCCCCGTCTGACACCAAATTTCTTGGCTTCCGTGCTACAACTAGATCTTCCCCTCATTTATTTTTTCCAACCCGGCGGCGGGCGGGGTGTCGGTTTGCTCAACGGCGGTCCCACATGAAAGTGAAAATGCTAGGCAACGCGCCTTCCCTAAGCCATGTGTCGTGCCGGACGGGCCGTGTTGTACTCCCAATTCCCGGGCGTGTGGGGGTGCGACGCGAACGCGGCATGCCTTTTCCTTTTACCAGCAATGTGCTCATGCGTTGCGACGGATCCAAAGTAGTAGAATAGTAGTATTTGTTCACAAACTTGAAAGAAATCACTATTGTTTTGATATACTCCTAATATATTACTCCCTCCGTACCTAAATATTTGTCTTTTTTGAGATTTCAAATGGACTATCACCCACGGATTATATAGACATATTCTAGTGTTTCTAGCAAGATGCCTGCGCGTTGCACGAAGTTGATGGAAAAGGTAAGCACAACTTATAAATTGACGGATGGAGTACTAGTTACAGTGATGCATATAATGAAGCAAAGGGATCGCACATGTCGGTATTGACTAGAACGAGAATGCAACATCACAATAAGAATTAAGGCCACGATGATGCAATCGCAGTGGTGGTTACAGAAGGCAAGAAGAAAGATGGATCCACGAACGTACGACCTCCTCCTCCTCAACTTAGTGCGCCAGGCCACCGACCGGCGGCTAAGGAGCGGCGGCTTTTGTGGCGAGGTCGAGGTGCTTCTCATCAAAGGCATCCAAGGCTTCCAGCCGGTTGAGGAAGGCCAACGTTGTAGCATCCTCACTGGCCTTGTAGATACCTATGTACACGATTTCCTCGTACAAGTGGATGTGTAGGTCGACGAATTCTTGCAGGGCGAGGTGCCTCGCGAAGAGCGCGACCTCCAGGTGGACATTCTTCATGGCGTCGGCGGGCAGTCGCAGGGCCACCAGTCCTTGAAAGAGGTTCCGGCCATGGAGGCCGATTAGGGTGGCAGGCAATGAGGAGCCCGGGCGTGCGGGCTGGAGGAGTACGGCGATGTCGTCCGCGAGCTTCTTGAGGACGGTGAACTTGTTGCTGGTGGCAACGATCATCTGGTCCAACCGAGAGTCGTAGTTGGCGTCGAAGGCGGCCATCCACTAGCCGGTCTCCAACACCGTCTGGAGACGATCCTCGGCGCCATGCCGCAGGCCGGCGTCGTGGACCATCTGGCGCAGCCGCTGGCCGCTCACGAGCATCGCCGCCATGGGTCTGGAGTGAGCTCTTTTGCGCTTAGTGTAGGTGCTTAGGCAAATGCTTAGGTGCGTACGATGTGGTAGATGCATTGGAATGGAGGGGCGCCTTTATATGAGGGCAATGAGGGCAAACCGCGTTGCATTCACATCGTGCGGCCTCTTTTCCCGGACCTCCTCCCATTACTTCCCTCATGCATTAATTTAAGAAGGATGCATTGGCCGTTCAACATATCGGGAACCGCTACTCCCTCCCTCGTCTGCATTAAAGCCGTATCGGGAACTGCGCCGCCCGCTGTCAAATCGAATACTCCCTCCGTCTAGGTGAGTATTAATTCATCTTACGAAAACCAAATAGTAAATACATAGGCGTGGTGCATTAACTCTCACGTTGTTTCTTATTTTTTTGACATAAATAGAGGAATCAACCAAGAAGAGATGTGGGGCTTGTATGCTTTTAATGACTTGAGACTATCAAACATGACATGCAGTGGTCAGTTCGTTGCACAAGAACAAATACAACCCACGTCAGCACACACGCATCTTATATAGCATCACATCCAATGGCTATAAAAGATGAATGAGTCCAAATTATATCTCATCTAGATGAGTTCTAACAAAACTGTATTAATAATACTTAGTACTCCTGCGCCATGTATCATATAGTAGTATCATGTAGTACTTTATTTATTTATGAGGTATCCAGATGGCACTGCACCGCCAAGAAAAGAGGGTAACATCAAAATTATGGACTACTTTTTTGAGTATGTTGGTAAGGTCCGGTCATAGTCACTTGTTGAAATCTCTAAAAAGACAAATACTCCCACCGTCCGGAAATACTTGTCATCAAAATTGATAAAAGGAAATGTATCTAGACGTATTTTAGTTTTAGATACATCTCTTTTTATCCATTTTGATGACAAGTATTTTCGGACGGAGGGAGTAGAAAACAGAGTTGGTGATGATGGTGTGCATGCCATCCTGCAATATAGGCCGTCGGATTTATATCTAACGGATAGGAAAGAAACTATGGCAATTTTGCAAAAATATACCCACACGTCTCTCCACGTTCGCAAATAAGGCCTTCCCTCGTTCAACCTTTTCTCTCACAAGATAAACTACTCATACAAATGCATCTTGATGTTCCGTGCAACACACGGGCGGCTTGCTTATTTCTTTTAAAATAGTTGCTGCGATAATTGGGTTGAAGTGATATATTTTATGTCTGCCCTGAATGATTTCAGATTCACTAGTAGTAACAAAGAAAAGGTTGCCTTGTTAATTAACAGAAAACAGGGTGAAAACTATCACATGAGGCCGGTAAAAACAAGGCACACTGGGTTCAGCGTCATCGTCACTACAGCTGTGCGCACGCGAGAAGTCTACATATCGAGGGGGATACCGAGCGAGGCACCGAGACACAATGTTTGAGAGAGAAACCAATTGACAGATTATGATCAGATCGAGTTGTCACCCTTCTGCTGTCATTGTTGGGGGGGGGGGGAGGGAGAGAAAGACGTATCGAGAGTGTGCGCGGTAGGCACAGAGGCACAACTAGCGAGTGTGTGTGTGTGTGTGTTTGAAAGAGGAGTAGATAGATTATTATCAAGATCGATGTGCCACCCTACTCCTTCGGTGCCGGGTAGTGTGTGTGTGTGTATGTTTGAGAGAGAAGCCAGTCGATAGATTATATCAAGATCGAGGTGTCACCCTACTCCTTCGGTGCTGGGAAGTGTGGGTGGGTGTGTGTGGGGGGGGGCATTGACACTCACATATCTCTACTCTTATAAAAACAGAGTTGGTGATGATGGTGTTCCTGCCATCCTGCAATATAGGCCATCCAATTTATATCCGACGGACAGGAAGGAAACTATGGCAATTTTGCAAAAAGATGCCCACACCCCTCTCTGCATTTGCAAATAAGGCATTCCCTCGTTCATCCTTTTCTCCCACAAGATAAACTTCTCATACAAATGCATCTTGATGTTCCGTGCAACGCATGGGCATCTTGCTAGTAGGGAGAAGAAGTTTGTGTGACACATATCTAGCTATATTAAGGGATAGGTAGATAGCATATGTGTGAGAGACATTAGTGGCTGTGGGTGGGCGGAATTAAAGGGGTGGGCGTGTTAGACACAGAGAGCGTGTGTGTTTCTGTGTGAGAGACTTGTAGGACGGGGTAGAAAGACGAATTTAACCCTGACGGAGGGAGAGAAATACACGAAGTGCGCGTGTGTGATTCCGATGCCCACAGGGAAATGAGATATGTATCGTGTGAGAGAGATTGCACAATTCATTCACGTATCACTATCTAGCGATCATGGACGTGCATCGCTTGAACATAAGTCAATATCTACTTCGTGTCGTGGCCAAAGGTACAATATCAATTCAACTCTATAAAGATTGGACACTCACATATCACATTTTTTTCTATTTAAATAAGCCTTTTTAGTTGTGCATGCCAAAGTTACAGTGATGTTTCTTCAAACAACCAATGTAGCTATCATGAACATGCACCATTGTTACTCTTGCATTCAAATTCATTAGTCTTGGATGATTTAAGTTTCTATTTTGAAGTAATATATGTAATATTCATATATGAATTCAACGGGTACACAATGTATGAAATGGAGGCTATGTAATCATATGAGGTAACACTTTTAAGTAGCTGACTACAATGTCCATTTCTTTTTGTGCGCCTCTACACTAACATGTCAATGCATTATGTTTAAAGTAAATAACCAATGGCACTAAATTATCTATTTACACGAGAAATACATAGGCTGAGCGTTTGATCCTTTTTTTGTGAACGTACCACTACACCCGTACGATTGGCCGCGCCCGTGTGAACGTCCAAGTTATCGGCGCATCATCCCGAGTTATTGTATTTTTTCTGGGGTGGACTTCACACCAGTTATTAACTGCTGACGCGTGCCCCGTGTACATAGTCTAGCATAACCTTCCCGCTAGCACGGTCCAAAATTAGTTGAAACTAGATAGGAACGATCCCGCGGGCGGCAAAATCTCCCGCCTCCTTCTAAAATTTCCGCCACCTTAGTCTTTAGCATGCGAAATACCCCTTTTGTCCTTGGTGCACGGAGACCAATAGTTAGAATACCGCCCTCATCTACATGATAGGTCGGGGCTGCTTTGGTAACTTCCGGTTCCCCCACTACACGGCACCCCCATTTCTTCTCCCCCCCGCAAAAACGACTAACTCCACAGCACCAGAGCATCTTACATCACGCCGTCCGTACTTCATCGCCCTTTCTCCCCTCCCCTCTCGAAACACTAGACTGCTCATCCACCAGCATACCATAGCCCATTCACTGCCAGGGGCGTCCACCTCGCCGGATCTGCTTCTGCGGCCACATCTACCGCTCCCACCTCCCCTAGAAACAAGTAGACTGCTCATCCACCACTGTACCACAGCCCATTCAGTGCCGTCCTTGTCCACGGCGCCGGATCTGCTTCGCCGATACTCTCATCAACTGTCGTGCATCTGCAGCAGCTCATTCGTACTCCCTACCGGAGACGCTTCGTCCACACCCCCCGGAGCCGCCCCACCGACGCCCCCGTCGACGGCCTCTGATCCTCTTTGCCGACACCTTCCTCAACCCTACCAGAGCCGCTTCGCCAACACCTTCCTCAACCCTACCGGAGTAGCTTCGCCTATACCATTCTCAACCCTACCGGGGCCGCTTTGCCAACTCACAAGTCCACGGCCTCAGATCCGCTTCCTCGCACCCTCATCCAACCTACTGGAGCAACTTCTGACGCCCCATCCACGACCATAGATCTGCATCGTCGACACCACCCTTAACCCAACCACCGGAGCAGCTTCTGACGCCCCATCCATGGTCGCAGATCCGCATCGCCGACACCATCCTTAACCCAACCACCGGAGTAGCTTCACCTACGCCCTCGTCCACGTCCATAGATCCGCTTCGCCCACACCGTAGTCCACCCTACCAGAGCCGCTCCACAAACACCCTACTCGACAGTTCTAGATCTTCTTACCGGACCCCGACAGCCAGCGCAGTGTCATCACCCTTGACGTTTCTAACCAAATTCCCACAGTCTGGAGAGATGCCAAGCACCCGCCACGGCCTAGGTACTTGTCACCTTTAAACCCGTCCAGCATCACCTGCCCGATGTACTTCAAATATACTAACCGGTCGCTGTTACCTGTTATGCAGCTGGCAAAAACTACAAGGACGATGTTTCTTCTGGATCTAACAGCTTGGCCAACCAAGGTCCTGGACTGAGGCATTGCTATGGTCTTGTAAGCGTGTCTCTCTCTCTTGTATTGTTCTGTGCCTGCCAGTGTGCTTTGCTAGGATTTTTGACCAGTAATCCCTTTGTGCAGACAATGATTTCTACTACTGGCTGCTAAATTAGATATGTAGATGTCATACATGATACTACCTCGTACCTCCGTTCCTAAATATAAGTCTTTCTAGAGATTCCACTATAGGCTACATACGGAGCAAAATGAGTGAATCTACACTCGAAAATGCATCTATATACATCTGTATGTGGTCCATACTGGAATTTCTACAAAGACGTATATTTAGGAACAGGGGCAGTACATTACACAAAATCGTAGGTGGCATGTAGGAATTCTAGTGCACTACATTAGGCTCCCTTAGAGTGCCTGCTAGTCCAGCATACAGAGTCATGGCTAGTTTATGGTATGCACACAATCGTTAATTGGTGGTTTAAATATGCGCAAGGGATATGCAATGTAGTATCATGTAGAGATGTCTGAAATTAGCCATGTCAACTTGCAGATAGGGTTACACAATGAAAACGTACAAGATGTATGTGGCAATTTCGTGGAACATCGCAAAAAAAGGAGAGGCAGCGGTGAGCCTATACAGTGTGCCATGGTACGTCACTCCTCCATTGCAATCATCGTGACATGTTATTTGTATGCCAGTTCTATTAGCCAAGTTTCTTAGGGACAGTTACTACGAGTTATCCTAAGAAAATAAGCGCATGTGAATATAAGCTCCATGTAATAAGCCAACCAGTCCTTTTCATTGCGTTTTCAGCTTATCTTTGGTATGATTAGTGGAAAGTCTAGATTGCATTTTTTTTTCATTTTGCTGCCCATATGGAAATTAATTTGACTTGCAAACATCACAAATTTAACTCAAAATGCAAATACAAAGATACCATCTACTTGGCACAATCTATTTTGGTCAATGTTTTCCATAGAGATCCCATTGCCTAATTTAAACGAAGAACGCATGACCCACATTTAAATGAAGAACAATTATTTATTGAAATTCGATGGTCCAAGTGGCTGGTTATTATCGTATAGCAGCACCACCTGAAAGCATCATATAGCAGTAGCAGCAGCTCATAGCAACTCATCATACAGCAGCAACAGTCTGCAATTCATCATATACCAGCAGCAGCTCATAGCAATTCATCATATAGTAGCAGCAGGAGCAGCTCATAGCAATTCATCATATAGCAGCAGCAGGAGCAGCTTGTAGCAACTCATCATATAGCAGCAGCAGTAGCAGCTTGTAGAAACTCATCATATAGCAGCAGCTCATAGCAATTCATCATATAGCGGCAGCAGCTCATAGCAACTCATCATACAACAGCAGCAGCTCATAGCAATTCATCATATAGCAGCAGGAGCAGCTCATAGCAATGCATCATATAGCAGCAGCAGAAGCAGCTCATAGCAATTCATCGTATAGTGGATCAGAATGAAAATTTGGCAAAAATCAGAGGAGATCCTCACCTTGTTGGCTGAGCTCATCCTTCAACAGCACCTCAAGGCCATGGCCTGCGAGGAGGGGAGGGGGAATAAGGTACCTTCTGCCGCAGTGTGGCATCAGCCGTCGTTGTACAGCGTCCGCCGGAGTAGTGTGTTGGATGAACCACAGTGGAGCAGCTGCTGGAGACCATGAGAATGAGGGGCGGCGCCAGAGGGAGGAGAAGCCAGGGAGATTTGCCCCTACCCGCCGGCCATGTAGCCTAGCTGGACATAGCATCGTCGAGGACAAGGCCAGATGGGACCAGTGGCGACGGCTCGCTGGAAGAACCCTAGTGCTGCAGACAAGGGATCGAGGTAGAGGGAAAGGGGAGAGGAGATGCAAGCGGGCAGGGCAATGAATGCTTGCGTGTTTGTTTTTTACTTGAGGGTCAGGTGTGACACGGGCGTCAGCAGTTGCATTTTGAGTGTAATATAGGCAGACAACAGAGTCATTTCACTATTCCCCTTCCCTTCAATTTTTAGTGAGGTTCTACCCGAAACACCCCCCTCCAAAGCGAAATTAGTTAAGCCCAAGCCCATAACTCAAAAATGACTTCTTTACATCTTTTATGGCTTATTTTGACAATATGCCCTGAAAAGGCGGAATCGAACTGGCCCTTAACCTGCAATTCAATTGTGCGTGCAATGATGAATCACTCCTGCCTGCTATCTATACATTTAGGCATCATCATACATGGCATAACCTAATACATGTGCATTCCATTGTAGAATCTGGATTATGCAATGTTTATGTTAGTTCATACGTTGCACATGATGTTTAAATGCCCCTTAAATCTGGTCAGTCAAGTGATGGTATTTAAGCCTCCTTCTTTGCTTCTTTTCTTGATATGTAAGATTTGCTCACACATCAGTTCAATTGCTTGTTTGCATCAGCCAGCCATACTAGGACTGTTTGCTTTGATTTCTTGCTGTTCTTGACATAACACTCTAACAGAGCTTGTCAATGATTTAAACACTAAGGGCTGCTATAGTGGGGCCTTGTCTAACTCATAGGTGGCATAAATGTTTGGTTGTACACTACAGTAGGCTCTCCAAGAGTACCTGGAGATCCAGTTCGAAGGTATGCCTAGTTTTTACATAGTGCAGACATAGTAAATGCTCATTTCATTGTGTGCAAGTGCAAGAGATGTGGCATGTTTCATTATGTGGTGTTGTTTTGTTATAATCTCATTCTTTTGTGTTCACAGACAGGAAAGTATGCATATTTATCTTCCAAGGAGACGAGTAACTAGTTTGTGTCACCTTGCAGAGGGGGTGCAATAAAGATAAGATTGAGGATTTCCAAGTACAAGATGTTAGGAAGGAGCCTTGCAAGAGAAGTAGGAGCTGGGCTGAGCCTCTTCAACCTGCTAAGGTAAGTCATTGTATGCAACTCAACAGTTCAATTCCTTGTTTGTTTCAGGCATAGTTAATTTTCTCTTTTCAATTGCTTTATTTGTCCTCAGTTAATGATATGCCCAAATAATCATGCCTGATGTTCGGTACTTGTATCACTATTAGTTGACATAATTAAAGGCCTTACCATTTAATTACTCAGCCGAAGTGTGCCTGAAGCTTTGAAGTCTATTAACCAACTATTATTGCATGAGGCTCACAATCTAGTTTATACTACACTAATGATTGCATAGTTTTGCTTGCTGTAGTATGTTTGTATGAAACCCTCTATTGTTCATTATGCTCCCTAACACTTTAATTGAGGCACAAAATGGCCAGCTGCTTGCTTACTTATACGCAACGTGCTGTCTAAATTTGTAACTTGTCTGTGTTTTCGATTGGGCCCCAACATCATGCTCCTCTCGTGAGCTAAGAGGGATTTCTGTATGCAGGCTGCACAGACTATCTTTTTTATAATTTTTAAAATATCACCTGCTTATGCTTCATGACGTGTAACATTTTTTTTGAAAGTGACATGTAACATTATTGTTAGTCCTGTTTTGCCATGTAGTACAAAATAGTGTCTTGTTCGCTTCACTGTTGTAACTATATTTTTGCCCTAGTCATGTGTACTTACAGAAACATTTCAGGATGAAGTGACATCAACACAAAGATCTGCGAGCAGTGCAACATGACCGTTACCGAATGATTATGGATTGGAATTGGAATGTGCTGATGTTCTCGAGCATCAACTAGACGTGGCAAGACAACGTGTACATGATTGTCAACGTATAATCAACAAGTTGAGACTGGACATGCAGGTATTAGATGCAGGAGTCAAAAAAATGAAACAAGACACTGAGGTAACCATGAAGGAATTGGAGATTTTGCAGACTGAAATTTGTGCTATCTGAATCCGGCTAATCCTATTTTCTGAAGAGATTATAGTTCAAATGGAGTTAAGTTGATGCGCGTCCATGATGTATGAGCTGTATTTGCCCAGTGTATGTAATTTGCTGTTTGTGTATGCTTTATTATCACCTGTGCCGAACCATAATGCCCAGTGGGTATAATCGGCTGTAATTTCTTTATCGTATAGTGTAGGATTATTCTACCTTTCTATGCCTTGATCTCTTTGTTGTAATAGTGTAGGCTTTTTAGAGGTGATAGTATTGAGTAGGATAATTCTTTGAATATGCTATATCGTTCAAACGGGGGCCAATTCGCCCGACCATGGCCCTTCACGGGCGGTCGGATCCATGGGCCTTCTACGTCTCGTAGGATCCATGGGCCTTCTACGTCTCGTAGGATCCATGGGCCTTCTACGTCTCGTAGGATCCATGGGCCGCCGACTCATTTATGGGTCTTGTACGGGCCTTCAATGGGCCGTAGACTAACGGGCCGTTAATATGCCGTATTTGGTGATGCTATGAAAATGGACCAACAAACTAACGGTCCACAAGCGGGCCGACTATAACGACGGGCTGAATTTGGCCCACAAACAGAAAATGACAGTAACGGGCCGTAAGTAACCGAATGCTGCAAATGAGCCCAAGAATAAATGGGCCCTCAGAAGGCCGAAAGTTAACTTGGGCTGGAAACGGCCCAACAGAATAACGGGCCGTTATGGGTATAAAGTGATACACTGTTCATTACGGGACAGTTTCACCACGGGCCGTTAATGGGTGTAAAGTAATACACTGTTCATTACGGGTCAGTTTCAGCACGGGCCGTTAATGGGTATAAAGTGATACACTGTTCATTACGGGACAGTTTCACCACGGGCCGTTAATGGGTGTAAATTAATACACTGTTCATTACGGGTCAGTTTCAGCACGGGCCGCTGATGGGCCAAGAGTTACAAAGGGCCTCATATGGGCCGAAAGACGTCATGGGCTATACATGGGCCAGAAGTGAAAACGGGCTGGAATCATATTGGACGGCCCAGATGACACTACTAGGCCTAATTCGGATAGGGCATAATGGGCCTTGGGTTAGCGGGCTGTAAATGGGCTATATGCGAACAGGCCATTAACAGGCTTTCCATGGGCCAGCCCGCCGGCTTTTGACCAAGTCAAATGGGCCGTCCTTTTCATAGGAATGGGCCACTGTTGGGCTATGCCACATGTCGACGAATCATACGCGCCTTCTGTCCAGTGAGTGGATGACATCTGTCCCAACGATGAGCTGACACGTGTTTCCTCTAGCCAATGATGATTTTACATGTGGAAAATCCCCATTGGTCGGGGCTGTTAACAGGTTATCGAATCCAAAACCCAACCCAATAGCTTAACGGCGTTCCGTTACGGTGGATGCCACGTGTCGGTCACCCTTGACGAAAGCACTTATGTGACGCGCGATTTATTGTCATGGAAGTGGACACTTCTGTGATGATAATTTTGGTAATGTCATGGAACACTTCTACGACAGCACAAGTATGGCTATCTTGATTCTATCATAAATTTGTCATGGATGTACATGCATGACAAAAAAGCGACCTACTGTGACAAACACGTATCATCATGGAAGTGTATTTTTTTGTAGTGTTAGCCGTGTGCGGTGGCCCCTCCATAGATTTCCACCTCGGTCATATTGTCGTAGTGCTTAGGTGAAGCCCTGCATCGGTAACTTCATCATCACCGTCACCACGTCATCGTGCTGACGAAACTCTCCCTCGACCTCAGCTGGATCTAGAGTTCGAGGGACATCACCGAGCTGAGCGTGTGCAGATCGCGGAGGTGCCGTGCGTTCGGTACTTGATCGGTTGGATCACAAAGACGTTCGACTACATCAACCGCATTAATTAACACATCCGCTTTCGGTCTACGAGGGTACGTAGACACACTTTCCCCGCTCGTTGCTATGCATCTCCTAGAGAGATCTTGCGTGATCTTAGGAATTTTTTTTGAAATACTGCGTTCCCCAACAGTGGCATCCGAGCCAGGTCTATGCGTAGATGTTATATGCACGAGTAGAACACAAAGGAGTTGTGGGAGGGGGTATATACATATTGCTTGCCGTCACTAGTTGTTTCTTGATTTGGGAGTATTGTTGGATGAAGCGGCCCAGACCGACATTACATGACCGCGTTCATGAGACTGGTTCTCCCGACGTGCTTTGCACACAGGTGGTTGGCGGGTGTCAGTTTCTCCAACTTTAGTTGAATCAGATTCAATGAATAGGGTTCTTTCTGAAGATCAAAAAGCAATCACTATACCGTGTTGTGGTTTTTGATGCGTAGGTAAGAATGGTTCTTGCTAAGCCCGTAGCAGCCACGTAAAACTTGCAACAACAAAGTAGAGGACGTCTAACTTGTTTTTGCAGGGCATGTTGTGATATGATATGGTCAAGACATGATTGTATAAATTATTGTATGAGATGATCATGTTTTGTAACACAGTTATCGGCATCTGGCAGGAGCCATATGGTTGTCGCTTCATTGTATGAAATGCAATCGCCATGTAATTGCTTTACTTTATCTCTAAGAAGTAGCGATAGTCGTAGAATAAATAGTTGGCGAGATGACAACGATGCTACGATGGAGATCAAGGTGTCAAGCCGATGACGATGGTGATCATGACGGCGCTTTAGAGATAGAGATCAAAGGCACAAGATGATAATGGCAATATCATATCACTTATATTGATTGCATGTGATATTTATCCTTTATGCATCTTATTTTTCTTAGTACGACGGGAGCATTATAAGATGATCTCTCGATAAAGGTATAAGTGTTCTCCCTGAGTATGCATCGTTGCTACAGTTCGTCGTGCCGAGACACCACGTGATGATCGGGTGTGATAAGCTCTACGTTCACATACAACGGGGGCAAGCCAGTTTTGCACAAGCAGAATACTCGGGTTAAACTTGACGAGCCTAGCATATGCATATATGGCCTCGGAACACTGAGACCGAAAGGTCGAGCATGGATCATATAGTAGATATGATCAACATAGTGATGTTCACCATTGAAAACTACTCCATCTCACGTGATGATCGGACATGGTTTAGTTGATATGGATCGCATGATCACTTAGATGATTAGAGGGAAGTCTATCTAAGTGGGAGTTCTTAAGTAATATGATTAATTGAACTTAAATTTATCATGAACTTGGTCCTGATAGTATTTGCATATCTATGTTGTATATCAATTGCTCGCGTATAGCCTCCTCGTTTTATTTATGATATGTTCCTAGAGAAAACTATGTTGAAAGATGTTAGTAGAAATGATGTTGACTAGCTCCGTGATCTGAGGATTGTCCTCATTGCTGCACAGAAGAATTATGTCCTTGATGCACCACTAGGTGACGGACCTATTGCAGGAGCAGATGCAGACGTTATGAACGTTTGGCAAGCTTGGTGTGATGACTACTTGATAGTTTAGTGCGCCATGCTTTACGGCTTAGAATCGGGACTTCAAAAATGTTTTCAACGCCGCGGAGCATATAAGATGTTCCAAGAGCTGAAATTGGTATTTCAGACTCATGCCCGAGTCGAGAGGTATGAGACCTCTGACAAGTACTTTGCCTACAAGATGGAGGAGAATAGCTCAACCAGTGAGCATGTGCTCAGAATGTCTGAGTACTACAATCGCTTGAATCAAGTGGGAGTTAATCTTCCAGATAAGATAGTGATTGACAGAGTTCTTTAGTCACTATCGCCAAGTTACTGGAACTTCATGATGAACTATAATATGCAAGGGATGATGAAAACGATTCTTGAGCTCTTCGTGATGTTGAAATCAACAAAGGTAGAAATCAAGAAAAGCATCAAATGTTGATGGTTGACAAGACCACTAGTTTCAAGTAAAAGGGCAAGGGAAAGAAAGGGAACTTCAAGAAGAATGGCAAGCAAGTTGTCACTCCCATCAAGAAGCCTAAAGCTAGACCCAAGCTTGAAACTGACTGCTTCTACTGCAAAGGAAATGGTCACTGGAAGCGGAACTGCCCCAAATACTTGGCGAATAAGAAGGATGGCAAAGTGAACAAAAGTATATATGATATACATGTTATTGATGTTTACTTTACTAGTGTTCATAGTAGCCCCTGGGTATTTGATACTCGTTCAGTTGCTATGATTAGTAACTCGAAATAGGAGTTACAAAATGAACAAAGACTAGTTGAGGGCAAGGTGACGATGTGTGTTGGAAGTGATTCCATGGTTGATAAGATCACCATCGCACACTCCCTTTACCTTCGGGATTAGTGTTGAACCTAAAATAAATGTTATTTGGTGTTTGCATTGAGCATAATATGATTGGATCATGTTTATTGCAATACATTTATACATTTAAGTCAAAGATTAATTGTTATTCTATTTACATGAATAAAACCTTCTATGGTCATACACCCAAGGTGAATGGTTTATTGAATCTCGATCGTAGTGATACACATATTCATAATATTGATGCCAAAAGTTGCAAAGTTGATAATGATAGTGCAACATATTTGTGGCAGTGCCGTTTAGGTCATATTGGTGTAAAGCGCATGAAGAAACTCCATGCGGATGGAATTTTGGAATCACTTGATTATGAATCATTTGATGCTTGCGAATCATGCCTCATGGGAAAGATGACTAAAGACTCCGTTCTCCGGAATAATGGAGCGAGCAACTGACTTATTGGAAATAATACATACTGATGTATGCGGTCCAATGAGTGTTGAGGCTCGCGGTGGGTATCGTTATTTTCTGACCTTCATAGATGATTTGAGCAGATATGGGTATATCTACTTGATGAAACATAAGTCTAAAACATTTGAAAAGTTCAAAGAATTTCAGAGTGAAGTGGAAAATCATCGTAACAAGAAAATAAAGTTTCTACGATCTGATCGTAGAGGCGAATATTTGAGTTACGAGTTTGGCCTTCATTTGAAACAATGCGGAATAGTTTCGTAGCTCACGCCACCTGGAACACCACAACGTAATGGTGTGTCCGAACGTCATAACCGTACTTTATTAGATATGGTGCGATCTATGATGTCTATTACCGATTTACCACTATCGTTTTGGGGTTATGCATTAGAGACGGCTGCATTCACGTTAAATAGGGCACCATCTAAAACCGTTGAGACGACACCGTATGAACTATGGTTTGGCAAGAAACCAAAGCTATCATTTCTTAAAGTTTGGGGTTGCGATGCTTATGTGAAAAGGTTTCAAACTGATAAGCTCGAACCAAAATCGAAGAAGTGCATCTTCATAGGATACCCAAAAGAAACTATTGGGTACACCTTCTATCACAGATCCGAAGGCAAGATATTTTGTTGCTAAGAATGGATCCTTTCTAGAGAAGGAGTTTCTCTCGAAAGAAGTGAGTGGGAGGAAAGTAGAACTTGATGAGGTAATTGTACCTTCTCTCAAATTGGAAAGTAGCTCATCACTGAAATTAGTTCCAGTGATGCCTACACCAATTAGTGAGGAAGTTAATGATGATGATCATCAAACTTCAGATCAAGTTACTACCGAACCTCGTAGGTCAACTAGAGTACATTCCGCACCAGAGTGGTACGGTAGTCCTATTCTGGAAGTCATGTTAGTAGACCATGACGAACCTCGAACTATGAGGAAGCGATGATGAGCCCAGATTCCGCGAAATGGCTTAAGGCCATGAAATCTGAGATGGGATCCATGTATGAGAACAAAGTATGGACTTTGATTGACTTTCCCGATGATCGGTGAGCCATTCAGAATAAATGGATCTTCAAGAGGAAGACGGACGCTGATAGTAGTGTTACTATCTACAAAGCTCGAATTGTCGCAAAAAGGTTTTCACAAGTTCAAGGTGTTAATGGATTTCTTAAAGAAGATTTGTATATGATGCAACAAGAAGGTTTTGTCAATCCTAAAGGTGCTAACAAAGTGTGCAAGCTCCAGTGATCCATCTATGGACTCGTGCAAGCATCTCGGAGTTGGAATATACGCTTTGATGAGTTGAACAAAGCATATAGTTTTATACAAACTTTTTGGAGAAGCCTGTATTTACAAGAAAGTGAGTGGAAGCACTACAACCTTTCTAATAAGTATATGTGAATGACATATTGTTGCTCAGAAATGATGTAGAATTTTCTAGAAAGCATAAAGGAGTGTTTGAAAGGAGTTTCTCAAAGAAAGACCTCGGTGAAGCTACTTACATATTGAGCATCAAGATCAATAGATATAGATCAAGCCACTTGATATATTTTTCAATGAGTACATACTCAAAGAAGGAGTTCTTGCATGTGTTGCTAGGTGTGAAGTTGAGTAAAGACTCAAAACCTGACCACGGTAGAAAATAGAAAGAGAATGAAAATTCATTCCCTATGCATCGGCCATAGGTTCTATAAAGTATGCTATGCTATGTACCAGACCTATTGTGTACCTCACCAAGAGTTTGACAAGAGGGTACAATAGTGATCCAGGAGTGGATCACTGGACATCGGTCAAAATTATCCTTAGTGGAATAAAGATATGTTTCTCGGTCATGGAGGTGACAAAAAGTTTGTCGTAAAGAGTTACGTCGACGCAAGTTTTAACACCGATCTGGATGACTCTGAGTCTCAATCTGGATACATATTGAAAGTGGGAGCAATTAGCTAGAGTAGCTCCGTGCAGAGCATTGTAGACATAGAAAAAATTGCAAAATACATACGGATCTGAATGTTGCAGACCCGTAGACTAAACTTCTCTCGCAAGCAAAACATGATCACTCTTTGGGTCTTAATCACATAGCGACGTGAACTAGATTATTGACTCTAGTAAACCCTTTGGGTATTAGTCGCATGAAGATGTGAACTAAACACATAAAGATGTCAACTATTGGTGTGAAATCACATGACGATGTGAACTAGATTATTGACTCTAGTGCAAGTGGGAGACTGAAGGAAATATGCCCTAGAGGCAATAATAAAGTTGTTATTTATATTTTCTTATATCATGATAAATGTTTATTATTCATGCTAGAATCGTATTAACCAGAAACTTAGTACATGTGTGAATACATAGACAAACAGAGTGTCCCTAGTATGCCTCTACTTGACTAGCTCGTTAATCAAAGATGGTTAAGTTTCCTAGCCATGGACATGTGTTGTCATTTGATGAACGGGATCACATCATTAGAGAATCATGTGATGGACTAGACCCATCCGCTATCTTAGCACTATGATCGTTTAGTTTATTGCTATTGCTTTCTTCATGACTTATACATGTTCCTATGACTATGAGATTATTCAAATCCTGAATACCGGAGGAACACTTAGTGTGCTATCAAACGTCACAACATAACTGGGTGATTATAAAGATGCTCTACAGGTGTCTTCGATGGTGTTTGTTGAGTTGGCATAGATCGAGATTAGGATTTGTCACTCCGATTGTCGGAGAGGTATCTCTGGGCCCTCTCGGTAATGCACATCACTATAAGCCTTGCAAGCAATGTGACTAATGAGTTAGTTGCAGGATGATGCATTATAGAACGAGTAAAGAGGCTTGCCAGTGACGAGATTGAACTAGGTATGATGATACTGACGATCGAATATCGGGCAAGTAACATACCGATGACAAAGGGAACGACGTATGTTGTTGTACGGTTTGACCGATAAAGATCTTCGTAGAATATGTAGGAACCAATATGAGCATCCAAGTTATGCTATTGGTTATTGACCGGAGATGTGTCTCGGTCATGTCTACATAGTTCTTGAACCGGTAGGGTCCGCACGCTTAACGTTCGATGACGATATGTATTATGAGTTATGTGATTTGATGTACTGAAGGTTGTTCGGAGTCCCAGATGAGATCACTGACATGACGAGGAGTTTCGAAATGGTCGAGAGGTAAAGATTCATATATTGGAAGGCTATATTTGGACATCGGAAAGGTTCCGAGTGATTCGGGTATTTTTGGGAGAACCGAGGAGTTACGGGAATTCACCGGGGGAAGTATTGGGCCTTATTGGGCTTTAGTGGAAAGGAGAGAAGGGCCACAAAGAGAGGCAGTGCGCCCCCAATGGGCTGGTCCAAATTGGACTAAGAGGGCGCGGCGCCCCCCTCTTTCCTTCTCCCTCTCCCTCTCCTTCCTTCTTCTCCTACTTGGACTACGAAAGGGGGAAACCTACTCCTACTAGGAGTAGGAATACCCCCTTTGGGCGCGCCCCTTGAGGCCGGCCCTCCTCCTCCTCTCCTTTATATACGGGGGAGGGGGAACCCCATAGACACACAAGTTGATTTCTTAGCCGTGTGCAGTGCCCCCTCCACAGATTTCCACCTCGGTCATATTGTCGTAGTGCTTCGGCGAAGCCCTGCGTCGGTAACTTCATCATCACCATCACCACGCCGTCATGCTAACAAAACTCTCCCTCGGCCTCAGCTAGATCTAGAATTCGAGGGACGTCACCAAGTTGAATGTGTGCAGATCACGGAGGTGTCGTGCATTCGGTACTTGATTGGTTGGATCGCAAAGACGTTGGACTACATCAGCCGCATTACTTAACGCTTCTGCTTTCGGTCTACGAGGGTACGTAGACACACTCTCCCGGCTCGTTTCTATGCATCTCCTAGATAGATCTTGCGTGATCGTAGGAATTTTTTTGAAATACTGCGTGCCCCAAGCTTGTCTATATTCTATAGATTTTGGGTTTGCTTATCCTCATTATATATCTCTATGTGCAAATCCCGTATTGTCATCAGTCCACCAAAATGGGGGAGATTGTAAGGGCATATTTCTCCCTAAGTGGTTTTGGTGATTGATGACAATGCATTTGCAGACTAATCGTGTGCATTGAGCATTTCAGATATCTCATGTCTAGGCACAAGACGATTCGGTGCCCCTCGGAGCCTATCGAAGATGGCTGTTCTCTACGTTTCTTTTTCCGTGGATTTGAGTCGTAGGAAAGCCGTATTATTAAGAGGGGGTCCGTTTCGGAAAGGTTATGGTGGAATCAACACGTACACATCTGTTCCTTTGCAACACCTTTCCTTCGCTTTGATGGAGCACCATCTGTTTATCCATGTCTCTGCGATTTCAAGGCAGCCAAGTGCTAAAGCCTCTGTGGGGTGCGGAAGTACTGCTCAAGGGAGCGGTAGTACCGTTGGACAGTGGTAGTACCGCCCCGTGTGAGCAGTAGTACCACTGTCTCCAGCCCTGACGCTGATGCATGCGGAAGTAGGCGCGGAGGTAATTTTTTACATCCGCCCTTATGCGGCAGTACCGCGACGTCTTTCCGGTACTGCCGTGCTAGACTTTTGCATAGTTCCGATCTCATTGGAAGTTGTTACTGAAGTAATTTATTTCTTCTATGCATTTTCAGTGCCAGTTGATACCTGCCTTACGGTAGTACCATAGGGGCGTGCGATAGTACCGCTCCGGTGGTTCTAGCGCTCGTTGCCCTGTGCAACAGGCCCTCATCTGGTCACTACCGCGCAAGCGGTAGTACCTGATGACCCACAAGTATAGGGGATCAATCGTAGTCCTTTCGATAAGTAAGAGTATCGAACCCAACGAGGAGCGGAAGTAAATGACATGTGGTTTTCAGCAAGGTCATGTCCGCAAGCACTGAAATTGTAAGTATCGAGTAGTTTGATAGCAAGGTAATTTGTAATGAGAAAGTAACTATAATAGTAACAAAAGTGCAGCACAGTAGCCCAATCCTTTTGAGGCAAAGGACAGGCCAAAACAGTCTCTTATGATAAGCAAAGTGTTCTTGAGGGTACATGGGAATTTCATCTAATCACTTCCATCATGTTGGTTTGATTTGTGTTTGCTACTTTCATAATTTGATATGTGGGTGGATCGGTGCTTAGGTGTTGTTCTTACTTGAACAAACTTCCTACTTATGATTAACCCCCTCGCAAGGATCCGCAACTACGAGAAAAGTATTAAGAATGTATTCTAACCATAGAATTAAACTTTTGGATCCAATTGGTCCCTTACAGAATAGAGCTTAAACTAGGGTTTAAGCTTCTATCACTCTCACAACCCATCATCTAATAACTATTCCACAATGCATTCCCTTAGGCCCAAATATGGTGAAGTGTCATGTAGTCGACGTTCACATGACACCACTAAGGGAATCACAACATACATACCATCAAAATATCGAACACATATCAGATTTACATGATTACTTGCAACAAGATTTCTCCCGTGACCTCAAGAACAAAAGTAACTACTCACGAATGATAATCATGCTCAAGATCAGAGGGGTATTAAATAGCATATTGGATCTAAACATACGATCTTCCACCAAATAAACCATATAGCAATCAACTACAAGATGTAATCAACACTACTAGTCACCCATGAGTACCAATCTTTAGTTCCGGTACAAAGATTGAACACACGAGATGAACTAGGGTTTGAGAGGAGATGGTGTTGTTGAAGATTTTGATGGAGATTTCCCTCCCCAAGATGGGAGAGTTGTTGCTGATGATGATGACGATGATTTCCCCCCTCGGGGGGGGGGGGGGAGTTCCCCCGACGGAATCGCTTCACCGGAGGGCAGAAGTGCTCCTGCCCAAGTTCTGCCTCAAGACGGCGGCGCTTCATCCCGAAAGTCCTCTTCTTATTTTTTTTCTAAGTCAAAATGACTTAAATACTAGAAGATGGGCATCGGAGGTAGGCTGGGCTGAGCACAACCCACCAGGGCGCAAGTGAATAATTCATAGACATTTCTTGACCCCAAACATCAAATGGTTCAACAACAAGTGAATAATTCATCGACATTTCTTGACGCTTACCGATAGTACCTATTCTTTGACATTCATCACAAGATGAGACAAACTTACAAGCATCCTTGAAGAGAGTAGGCCAATAAAACGCAGATTGCAATACCTTGTGAGAAGTTCTGTCTCCCGCATGATGTCCTCCATAAGCTTCAGAGTGACATTTCTATAGGATTTTTCCCTGTTCATGCTCAGGTGCACAGCGTCGAATAATACCATCTACTCCTTCTTTATAAAGATGTGGGTCATCCCAAAAGTAATGTCTTAAATCATCGAAGAATTTTTTCTTTTGTTGGTAAGTAAAGCTAGGTGGTATGTATTTAGCAACAATATAATTAGCATAGTCAGCATACCAAGGTGTACTATGACAAACATGTATTGCAGCTAATTGCTCATCGGCAAAACTATCATTAATAGGTTGTGGGTCATCAAGATCATTTTCAATCCTAGACAAGTTATCAGCTACGGGGTTCTCCGCTCCTTTTCTATCAATGATATGCAAATCAAATTCTTGTAGCAAGAGAACCCACCTAATGAGTCTAGGTTTAGCATGACATTTTATAGCAGCATGATCAGTGTGAATAATAACTTTAGAATCAACAACGTAAGATCTAAATTTATCACAAGCAAACACCATTGCTAACAGTTCTTTTTCAATAGTAGCATAATTTCATTGATCATTGTCTAGAGTTTTACTAGCATAATGAATAACATTCGGTTTCTTATCAACTTTTTGTCCTAGAACAACACCAACAGCATAATCACTAGCATCACACATAATTTCAAAAGGCAAGTTCCAATCAGGTGGTTGAATAATAGATGCAGAAATTAAGGCTTTCTTGAGTGTTTCAAAGGCTTCTAAACAATCATCATCAAAGACAAATGGCATATCCTTTTGCAAGAGATTTGTAAGAGGCCTAGAAATTTTAGAGAAGTCTTTAATAAACCTCCTATAGAAACCAGCATGACCGAGGAAACTACGGATACCTTTGATATCTTTAGGACATGGCATTTTCTCAATTGCATCAACCTTAGCTTTGTCCACCTCAATACCTCTGTCAGAAATTTTACGGCCCAAAACAATACCTTCGTTAACCATAAAGTGGCACTTCTCCCAACTCAAGACAAGATTTGTTTGCTCGCATCTCCGCAAGACTCGATCAAGATTTCTCAAACAATCATCAAAAGACTTCCCATAAACAGAAAAGTCGTCAATGAAAATGTCAACAATATTTTCAAAAAAGTCAGAGAATATATCAGTCATACATCTTTAAAAGGTAGCAGGTACATTGCATAAACCAAAAGGTATACGTCTATAAGCATAAGTTCCAAAAGGACAAGTAAAAGTGGTCTTTTCTTGATCAGATTGAGAAATAGGTATTTGTGAAAAACCAGAATATTCATCAAGGAATAAAAAATGTGTGTGCTTAGATAATATTTATAGCATTTGACCAATAAAAGGCAGAGGGTAATGATCTTTTCTAGTTGCTTTTCTTAATTTTCTAAAATCAATTACCATTCTATAGCCTGTAACAATTCTTTGTGGAATAAGTTCATTCTTATCATTAGGAACAACAGTAATACCTCCTTTCTTAGGGACATAATGAACAGGACTTACCCATTTACTATCAGCTATAGGATAGATTATACCTTCTTGCAGAAGTTTCAATATTTCCGTTCTTACCACTTCTTTCATTTTTGGATTGAACCGACGTCGGTGATCAACAACGGGTTTAGCATCAGGTTCCATATTAATCTTATGCTGACATAGAGTGGGACTAATGCCCTTCAGATCATCAAGAGTATATCCAATAGCAGCTCGATGCTTCCTTAGAACTTTCGATAATCTTTCTTCTTCATGTTCTGAAAGGTTAGCACTAATAATAACAAGATATATCCTCTTCTCATCAAGATAAGCATACTTCAAAGTGTATGGAAATTGTTTTAATTCAAACACAGGATCACCTTTAGGTGGAGGAGGACCTCCTAGAGTTTCAATAGGCAAATTGTGTTTAAGCAGAGGACGTTGTTCAAAGAAAATCTTATCTATTTCATTTATTTCATGCATATGCATATCATTTTCATGGTCTAGTAGATATTGTTCTAAATGATCAGTAGGAGGCAGAACAATAGAAGCAAGACCAATAATTTCATCCTTACTAGGTAATTCTTTTTTATTAGGTTTTCTACTAAATTTGGAAAAATTAAGTTCATGAGACTCATCACTAAAGCTAACACCGACAGTTTGTTTCTCACAATCTATTTTAGCATTAACGGTGTTCAAGAAAGGTCTACCAAATATAGTGGGACAATACTCATCTTGTGGGGAACTAAGGACAAGAAAATTAGCAGGGTATTTTATTTTCCCACACAAGACTTCAACATCTCTAACAATCCCAAGTGGTGTGATGGTGTCTCTATTAGATAGTTTAATAGTAACATCTATGTCCTATATTTCAACGGGTGCTATGCCATTCATAGTTTCTTGATATAAGGTAAAAGTAATAGCACTCACGCTAGCACCTATGTCACATAGACCATGATAACAGTGATCTCCTATCTTAACTGAGACAACATGCATGCCAACAACAGGTCTATGTTTATCTTTTTTTCATCAGGTTTGGCAATTCTAGCAGCTTCATCACAGAAGTAAATAACATGTCCATCTATATTTTCAACCAGGATATCCTTAACCATAGAAACACTAGGTTCTACCTTGATTTGTTCAGCTGGTTTATGTGTTCTAATATAACCTTTATTGACCACAGTTGAAACTTTAGCATGTTCCTTTATCCTAACAGGAAAAGGTGGTTTTTCAATATAAGCAGTAGGAACAACTGGATCAACATTATAGATTATAGTTTCATCTTTGGCTATTACTAGTTCTTTGATTTCTTCTTTAAAAGGTGGGTGATATTTGAACCACTTCTCTTTAGGGAGATCAACATGAGTAGCAGAGGATTCACAAAAGGAGGCTACTATCTCAGAGTCAAGTCCATATTTAGTGCTAAACTTTTGAAAAGCATTGGTATTCATAAAAGATTTAACACAATCATACTTAAGCTTAATACCTAACTCTTTACCTTCGCCGAGTTCCCAATCTTCAGAGTTGCGTCTAATTCTTTCCAAAAGATCCCACCGTAATTCAATAGTTTTATTCATAAAGGAACCAGTACAAGAAGTATCAAGCATGGATCGATCATGATGAGAAAGCTGAGCATAAAAATTCTGAATGCTAATTTCCTTCAAGAGCTCATGATTGGGGCATGAATATAACATTGACTTAAGCCTCCCCCAAGCTAGAGCGATACTTTCTCCTTCACGAGGCCAAAAATTATATATATATAATTCCGATCACGATGAACTGGATGCATAAGATAATTTTTTTTGGTGAAACTCCAATTTCAATCGATTCCAATTCCAATATCCAATATCATTGCATAGCCTATACCATGCCAATGCTTTTCCCTTCAAAGATAAAGGGAAAACCTTATTCTTAACTTCATCTCTGGGTAAACCTGCAAGCTTAAACAATCCACAAATTTCTTCCACATATATCAAGTGCATATCAGGATGTTCGGTTCCATCTCCTGCATAAGGATTAGCTAGCAGTTGTTCTATCATACCTGGAGGAATTTCATATTCAATATTTTCAGTAGGTGCAGTGGGTTGAGGGGTAACTAACTGTGGTTCCAGTCGAGGTGAAGATACCCCTAAGAAACCCCTCAAAGGATTGTTTTCCTTAGTAACAAGTAGCAATAAATTTCAGCACGTAGTAATAATTTTTCCTTACCAATTTCCACTTACGAAGAGAGCTTCACTCCCCAGCAACGGCTCCAGAAAATAGACTTGATGATCCACAAGTATAGGGGATCAATCATAGTCCTTTTGATAAGTAAGAGTGTAGAAACCAATGAGGAGCAGAAGGAAATGATAAGTGGTTTTCAGCAAGGTAATGTCTGCAAGCAGTGAAATTGAAAGTAACGAGTACTTTGATAGAAAGATAATTTGTAATGAGCAAGTAATGATAATAGTAACAAAAGTGCAGCAAGGTAGCCCAATCCTTTTGAGGGAAAGGACAGGCCAAAACGGTCTTTATGATAAGAAAAGTGTTCTTGAGGGTCCACGGGAATTTCATCTAGTCACTTTCATCATGTTGGTTTTATTTGTGTTTGCTACTTTGATAATTTGATATGTGGGTGGATCAGTGCTTAGGTGATGTTCTTACTTGAACAAACCTCCTACTTACTATTAACCCCCTCGCAAGCATCCGCAACTACGAGAAAAGTATTAAGAATAAATTCTAACCTTAGCATTAAACTTTTGGATCCAATCGGTCCATTACGGAATAGCGCATAACTCGGGTTTAAGCTTCTGTCACTCTCGCAACCCATCATCTAATAACTAATCCACAATGCATTCCCTTAGGCCCAAATATGGTGAAGTGTCATGTAGTCGACGTTCACATGACACCACTAAGGACATCGCAACATACATACCATCAAAATATCGAACACATATGAAGTTCACATGATTACTTGCAACAAGATTTCTCTCATGACCTCAAGAATAACTACTCACGAATGATAATCATGCTTAAGATCACAGGGGTATTAAATAGCATATTGGATCTGAACATATAATCATCCACCAAATAAACCATATAGTAATCAACTACAAGATGTAATCAACACTACTAGTCACCCACGAGTACCAATCTATAGTTCCGGTACAAAGATTGAACACAAGAGATGAACTAGGGTTTGAGAGGAGATGGTGTTGTTGAAGATTTTGATGGATATTTCCCTCCCCAAGATGGGAGAGTTGTTGCTGATGATGATGACGATGATTTCGCCCCTCTGGGAGGGAAGTTCCCCCCGCGGAATCGCTCCATCGGAGGGCAAAAGTGCTCCTGCCCAAGTTCCGCCTCGAGACGACGGTGTTTCATCCCGAAATTCCGCTCCTTATTTTTTTCTAAGTCAAAATGACTTAAATACCAGAAGATGGGCACTAGAGGTGGGCTGGGCTGAGCACAACCCGCCAGGGCGCGCCTTAGTGTCTTGTGCTCACCAGGTGCCCCCCCTCCGGTAGTTATTTGCTCCAGTATTTCTTATTTATTCCATCAAAATTCCTCGTGAAGTTTCATCTCATTTGGAGTTGTGCAGAATAGGTAGCTTGACGTAGCTTTTTCAGGTCCAGATTTCCAGCTACCAAAATTCTCCCTCTTTGTATGTACCTTGCAAATTATGAGAGAAAAGGCATTAGAATTACTCCAAAAAACATTATTATGCATAAAAACATTATAAATAACAGTAGGTAAACATGATGCAAAATGGACGTATCAGTACCGCACCCTGCTGCGGTAGTACCACAACCCTGTGCGGTAGTACCACGGCCATGTGCGGTAGTACCGCGTCGCACGGGATGAGAGAGGGGATAATGGTTGGATATTTTTTCCCCACTATATAAAGGGGGTCTTCCTCTTCCCTCCCCATGCCTCATTGTTGCTCAAACCTCCATTTTTGCCCGATCTCTCTCCCTAGCCAATCAAACTTGTTGATTTTCTAGGGATTGGTTGAGAAGGCCCGATCTACACTTCCACCAAGAGAAATTTGATTCCCCCCCCCCACTAATCCCTGGCAGATCTTGTTACTCTTGGGTGTTTGAGCACCCTAGACGGTTGAGGTCACCTCGGAGCCATATTCCATTGTGGTGAAGCTTCGTGGTGTCGGTGGGAGCCTCCAATTAAGTTGTGGAGATAGCCCCAACATTTTTTGTAAAGGTTCGGTCGCCGCCTTCAAGGGCACCAATAGTGGAACCATGGCATCTCGCATTGTGTGAGGGCGTGAGGAGAATACGGTGGCCCTAGTGGCTTCTTGGGGAGCATTGTGCCTCCACACCGCTCCAACGGAAACGTACTTCCTCTCAAAGGGAAGGAACTTGATACATCTCCGTCGTATCTATAATTTTTGTTTGTTCCATGCCAATATTCTACAACTTTTATATACTTTTGGCAGCTTATTATACTATTTTTGGAACTAACATATTGATCCAGTGCCCAGTGCCAGTTCTTGTTTGTTGCATGTTTTTTATTTCGCAGTAAATCCATATCGAAGAGAGTCCAAATGGGATAAAAACTGATGGAGATTTTTTTGGAATATATGTGAATTTTGGGAAGTGAAATCAACACGAGACGATGCTCGAGGGGCCCACGAGGCAGGGGGCGCGCCCCTGACCCTAGTGGACACCCCGTAAGGCGGTTGGTGCCCTTCTTTGGCCGCAAGTAAGCTAATATCCTGATAAAAACCGTGTCCAAAATTCAGCCCAATCAGAGTTAGGGATCTCCGGGAATATAAGAAACGGTGAAAGGGCAGAATCTGGAACGCAGAAACAGAGAGAGAGAGACAGAGAGACAGATCCAATCTCGGAGGGGCTCTCGCCCTCTCATGCCATGGAGACCAAGGACCAGAGGGGAGACCCTTCTCCCATCTAGGGAGAAGGTCAAGGAAGAAGAAAAAGGGGGCTCTCTCCCCCTCTCTTCCGGTGGCGCAGGAACGCCGTCGGGGCCATCATCGTCACCGCAATCTACACCAACAACTTCACCACCGTCATCACCAACTCTTCCCCCCTCTATGCAGCGGTGTAACCCCTCTTTTACCCGCTGTAATCTCTACTTAAACATGGTGTTCAACTCTATATATTATTTCCCAATGATGTATGGCTATCCTATGATGTTTGAGTAGATCTGTTTTGTCCTATGGGTTAATTGATGATCGTGATTGGTTTGAATTGCATGTTTTATTATTGGTGATGTCCTATGGTGCTCTCTGTGTCGTGCAAGCGTGAGGGATCCCCGCTGTAGGGTTTGCAGCATGTTCATGATTTGCTTATGGTGGGTGGCGTGAGTGGCAGAAGCACAGACCCGAGTAAGTAGGTTGTTTGTGTATGGGAGTAAAGAGGACTTGATGCCTTATAATGCTATGGTTGGGTTTTACCTTAATGATCTTTACTATTTGCGGATGCTTGCTAGAGTTCCAATCATAAGTGCATATGATCCAAGAAGAGAAAGTATGTTAGCTTACGCCTCTCCCTCAAATAAAATTGCAATAGTGATTACCGGTCTAGTTATCGATTGCCTAGGGACAAATAACTTTCTCGTGACAAAAGGCTCTCTACTAAAACTAATTTAGTTTTGTCTTTATCTAAACAGCCCCCAGCTTTTATTTAAATGCTCTTTATTATCTTGCAAACATATCCAACAACACCTACAAAGTACTTCTAGTTTCATACTTGTTCTAGGTAAGGAGAACGTTAAGCGTGCGTAGAGTTGTATCGGTGGTCGATAGAACTTGAGCGAATATTTGTTCTACCTTTAGCTCCTCGTTGGGTTCGACACTCTTACTTATCGAAAGGGGCTACAATTAATCCCATATACTTGTGGGTTATCAAGACCTTTTTCTGGCGCCGTTGCCGGGGAGTTATAGCGTGGGGTGAATATTCTCGTGTGTGCTTGTTTGATTTATCACTAAGTAGTTTTTATTTTGTGCTCTTGTTTTCTATCTTTAGTTATGGGTAGGAAATGCAAAATACCAAAAAAATTAGTTGTACCTACTACACCAATGGTTGAAGAACCACTCAAAATCTATCACACTCCTGAAGCTTTTTACTTGGATCATCTTTGATCCTTATGTGCTCGTGCTGAAATGCCAACTAGCTTAGTTGAGGGTAAATCTTTAGATGAGCATGCTTGTTATGTGCGACACCGCTTATCTCAAAAAGGGAAACTTCTCCTGGATCAAATTCATCGTTTGCAATGCTATGCTTGGAATTTATATGAAATGTATGATTTTACTTGTTGTTCTGAAGACCCTAAGAAACACCTTCCCTACCAATGTGAGTTTAGTGATAATGGAATTGTATCTTCGTATGCTAAGGGTGTTTATAATTACTATGATGTTCAACAAATTGAAGAATTTGTTGCTTTTAAGGGTGCTTATGAAATTGCTTCTTTGGTTGGAAAGTATGATGCTACTCTTTACAAATCTGAAAATTTTGCCATACTTAAATATTGTTATGATAATTATGCTTCTAATGCCTATGTTAAACCATATATTGAGGACTCCTCCGCTGTCCAAGAAGAGACTAATATTTTGCAGGAGTCTATGGAAGAAGGAATTGATGAAATGTGGGCTCATTGGATGAAAAATATGATGAGGAGAACGAAGAATAAAAGGAGGAAGAGCGGATTAGCTACCCGTGCCCACCTTCTAATGAGAGTAACTCTTCAACTCATACATTGTTTAATTTCCCTTCGAATTTACCGAAGGATGAATGTTATGATGATTGTTATGATCCCTTGATTCTTTTGAAATATCCCTTTTTGATGATGCATGCTATGCTTGTGGCCAAGATGCCAATATGAATTATGCTTATGGAGATGAACTTGCTATATTTCCTTATGTTAAACATGAAATTGTTGCTATTGCACCCACTCATGATAGTCCTATTATCTTTTTGAATTCTCCCGACTACACTATATCGGAGAAGTTTGCCCTTATTAAGGATTATATTGATGGGTTGCGTTTTACTACTACACATGATGATTTTGATGAATATAATATGCATGTTCTTGCTGCTCCTACTTGCAATTATTATGAGAGAGGAACTACATCTCCGCCTCTCCATGATGATTTTGATGAATATAATATGCATGTTCTTGCTGCTCCTACTTGCAACTATTATCAAAGAGCAGTTTATCTTTGCCTTGGTCTGCAATACTATTTATGCAGGAGAATTGTTCATTACAAATGAGGCGCTATGTTATGGGCACGGAGCACGCGCTAGCAACGTTCTGCACTGGCGTTTCGTCCGTGTCCTACCACCCGGTGAATGAACGTGAGAAGGTCGCCGTCGCTGTGGCCCAGTTTACATCAGCTTGCCGGGACCGCGCCCGCGATTAACTCACCCGTCCGAGCCGGTTTATGACACCGGTGCCGATCTTCCTCGTCCGCACCAGCTTACAATGCCACGGCCGACTCATCTGTCCGAGCTGCCTCTGATGTTGCGGTCGTCCTTGTCGTCCCTCTCTCGCGGCCTGGTCTACATCAACATACCAGGCCGCACCTGTCTGCATGAGCTGTTTATTGAGTATGAGCAAGTCATAGCTTGGGTAGCCTGGTTTTTTCTTTCAACAAAATGGGGGCAAATCATCATATACTATCAACCATCGTCTGCACTGGGGGGGTTCAATGGGAAGGTGCATAAATCGCCGCCACTACAGTTTGGTTAACTTCAAATCACCAGTTGGAAGGAACCATTGGCCGAGTTGCTGACACGGCTCATACGGGATCATTTACAACCCGCCGCAGTTACCTCAACCATCTGTGGATTCACATCATGCTATCAACACCAATGATATACAAGTTATGCCGGTTTATATCACGGTTAAATATGGAGAATCTCAAGCCAACTCCTCGAGTCACCTTAAGACTTGGGGGCTACAATGATATGACTTAGAAAACGTTGCCGGTTTTCAGTGAAGTCAAGAACCCCAATACGTTGGAGGGAAAGATAACCCGGTCCTGGATTCACATCATGCTGTCAGAAGATTTCCGGATTAGAAAGTATATGACAGTTACAAAATCCCGGCTCAATGAAGAAGTTTCGGGTCATTAGAAAAGGATTCCAGTTTACAATCCGGTACAAGGGAAATTTGTTCTCCGACAAAGCTCTGAAACTCTCAAATCCGGTTTAAAAATGTTCGGTTCAAAAAGGAATTAACTTCTCACAAGTTCGAGTTTAAAGGCCGTCAGAAAATTTCCGGCTAAAAATGAAGATTCCGGTTTAAAATCCGGTTCAAGGGAAAGATGTCTCCCACAAAGCTTTGAAGCTCTCAATATCCGGTTCAAGAACCCGGTTCAAGAAGAATTTATCTCTTGCAAAAAGTTAAAAATTGCCGAAGAGGACCTGCTGCCACGATGCACGGTTCAAACATGGGTATCCCGCCTTACTGGCCTGACATATTATTGATCACATGGGGGCGTCTGCTTCATAAAGCGGGGTCTCTGTTCTTTTACATCATGTGTGGTTACACGGAGTTGTTCTGTCTTAAAGCGGCCTCCGGTTTACCCCTTGAAAATTTTATAAACATCACTTGGGGGCTTGGTCGTGTCCGAACCGATGCAACACCTTTTGATAGGCGAAAGCCACCAGATCACTTGGGGACATGGTCAAGCCTGAACCAGTCACGCCTCTTGATCGGCCTAAGGCCATAGAATCACTTGGGGGCTTGGTCGAACCCGAACCATTGCCACGCCTCTTGATCGGCATAATGCCACGGTTTCATTTGGGGACCTGGCTGACTTGAACCATAGCTACACCATTGGGGAGCTTGGTCGTGTCCGACCATGGTAACACCATCTGATCGGCTCAATAAGCCTCTTTTTGCAAATGGTTTTATCATTGCCTTTGCTTCAATATTTTCCTTGATAACTGTTTCTTTTATTTTTGTTGCGTTTTTAAACTGACAATTCTTAAACCTGTTCGACTGTCAAATTACAAATTGACGGAACACGGTCAAATCTTAATCCAGAGGCTATCTGCCCGGTTTGATTTTCTGTTACCATCCTATTATGGAGTAAACCGGTGTTTATCAACCCAGCTCGGCTTTCAAACTACAAGTTGTCAGTACACGATCAAATTATAATCCGGAGACTATCAGCCCGGTCTGGTTTGACTACGAGTCGCCAGTATTATATATGGTTAAACCGGTGTTTATCACAACCCGGTACGGTTTTATCATAAACCGGCACAATATGAAAGGAGTTATCATTACTCAAGATTTGGGTTATCACTCTTACTACAAAAAGTTGGTAAACCAACGATGTGATTCAATGTCAAAGGTATGATATATTTCATATTTGATTATTCTTAAGTGCACCCTCGGTTATAAACCCAGGTTATATGTCGGGCATTATGACCCGTCCGGCGGTAAACTGCCAGGACACTTTAAACTTGTTGCATGCAGAAACAGGTTGAATAAAGTATGATGATAAATTATCTGGTGTTTATTAAACCGGCCTGGCTTTCGACTATAAGTCGCCAGTATATATTTGGATTGCGCCATTGGAATCATGCGCTTATAAATCATTGGGTTATATTATTCAAATAGCCAAACTTGGCTGAATTTCCATTATGATGTTGAATGAATAAGGTTTTCATACCGGATTATGTTATCTTGAATAGCCAACATGGCTGGATTTTATTATGGTTATTAATAACCGGTATTATTGAGGTTTTCAAAGTCGCTTTAGCGCAATGGCTATTATATTATCAATGGATATGGTTTATTTTACAATTGAAGGAATAGTCCCGAGTCGCTGCAGGCTCACGACCCGGCACTTGGGGGCTACATTATTCAACTGAAGATTATATCAAATATGCAAGTCTCATGTCGCTGCAAGCATGCACCATGACACTTGGGGGCTAATGCAAAGTCATTTTTATTACTCTTATTGAAGACCCGACTCATCACATCATAATGAGCCGGCCCTTGGGGGCTGCCAATTGCTCCTGTCAACAATTCAAGTCCCTGCTCATTATTTGCATTAATGACCCGGCCCTTGGGGGCTAGACGTTGCTGTTCAAATCTATATGATCATATCTAGAAAGTCCCTGCTCATTATTGCATAATGACCTGGCCCTTGGGGGCTACATTGGTTGAAATTTTTATATGCATAAAGCAATTACAAGTCCCAGGTTGCTGCAAGCATAACAACCCGGCACTTGGGGGCTACATATGTGGAATATTCAGTTGTGACTAGTAACTGAGATGAACAGTCTGAATTTCTTCAAGCATGCAACATTTATATTGACACAAGTCTTAAGCTATCATTATGTTCTCCTCTTAAGACTTGGGGGCTACAGGTAATATGCATATAAAAGAGGAACATCTTCAAATTCTCAATTTTTGGCAAATCAGGAAGATTAATTGTGTGATTCGGCATTGGCAACAATCATAACCTAGCGTCTATCAACGGTCATAATCTGGGATCATCAGTTTTTATAACCCGGCCATTTTGGTAATGTTAAACCGACAAGTTTTACATCTTCAAACCGGCTGAATATCAGATAAGTATTTCAAAGACCCATATTTCTTAAACTGGTGCTTTGGGAGCTGAGTCAAAGGAGTTATTCTTCATAATATTTCTCGGTGACAAACCAATGTCGGCAAATTGATTATGAAGCTGGTCTGTTGACCCGGACTTCCCAGAAGGAGGAAATAACAAGGACTTAAGGGTGATCAGGTACCGGTTTACAAGAATTCTTAATCCGGAGCATAACCTGTCAAATTTGTTCTTGTGTTTATTTTGCAGTATAAGTTTACCATGGATAAATCCAGGCTAAGCTTGGGGGCTAATGTCCGGGATATACCCCGCGGCGTAAACTGGCCGGACGTATAACCCAACCGGACTAGGCGTTTCATTGGTAAACCGCCAGAGGATTGGCGGTTTACGTGATTGGCGGTTTACGTGTCTAGCGGTTTACGAGTCTGGCGGTTCACTGGTATGACGATTCACGAGCCTGAAGACTCATTGGTGACACGGCGCGTGTTCCAGATGGATGACAAGGCCCAAGGCCCAGCATGCCGGTTTATGTTAATGGTGGGCCGATTTAAGAGGAAAGGCATGAGGAACATTTATCTTACAAGGAGTTAAGACCTGGACTTGTATCCGGTTTGTATTAGAGATAGACTAGTCCTAATCCTAATAGGACTCTACATGTAATCCGCCCCTCCAACATATATAAGGAGGGGCAGGGCTCCCCAAAAGGGACAAGACTCACAAGTTCCACGAGTTGGACAAGTTAGGTTTAGACAACAGCTCTCGAGATAGAGCAATCTTGTAACCATGGTCATCATCATCAATATCAATGAAGCAGTATGTAGGCTTTTACCTCCACCGTGAGGGGCCGAACCTGGGTAAAAACATCGCGTCTCTCGTCCCGCTCAACCCCTCTCAAGCTACCACATAGATGCGTTGGCCTCGCGACTAAGTCCTGACACTAAGGACATCTGCCGTGACAATTCCACGACAATCATGTACATGACTTGAGCATCATTGTCATATTACTTTACATGATCGTAAGATAGATAGCATGATGTTTTCATGGCTTGTCCATTTTTTTGATGTCATTGCTACGCTAGATCATTGCACATCCCGGTACACCACCGGAGGCATTCATATAGAGTCATATCTTTGTTCTAGTATCGAGTTGTAATATTGAGTTGTAAGTAAATAAAAGTGTGATGATCATCATTATTAGAGCATTGCCCCATGAAAAAAATGAAAAAAAAGAGAGGCCAAAGAAGCCTAAATAAAAAAGGGGGCCAAAGAAGCCAAAAAAAGGGGACAATGTTACTATCCTTTTACCGCACTTGTGCTTCAAAGTAGGACCATGTTCTTCATATAGAGAGACTCTTGAGTTATCAATTTTATATACTAGTGGGAATTTTCATTATAGAACTTTGCTTGTATATTCCGATGATGGGCTTTCTCAAATGCCCGAGGTCTTCATGAGCAAGCAAGTTGGATGCACACCGACTTAGTTTCAGTTTGAGCTTTCATACACTTATAGCTCTTAGTGCATCCGATGCATGGCAATCCCTACTCCTCGCATTGACATCAATTGATGGGCATCTCCATAGCCCATTGATTAGCCGCGTCGATGTGAGACTTTCTTCCTTTTTTTCTTCTCCACACAACCTCCATCATCATATTATATTCCACCTATAGTGCTATGTCCATGGCTCACACCCATGTATTGCGTGAAAGTTGAAAAGGTTTGAGAATGTCAAAAGTATGAAACAATTGCTTGGCTTGTCATCTGGGTTTTGCATGATTTGAATATTTTGTGTGGTGAAGATGGAGCATAGCCAGACTATATGATTTTGTAGGGATAACTTTCTTTGGCCATGTTATTTTGAAAAGACATGATTGCTTTATTAGTATCCTTGAAGTATTATTATCTTAATGTCAAATGATAGACTATTGCTTTGAGTCACTCGTGTCTTAATATTCATGCCATGATTAGATTACATGATCAAGATTATGCTAGGTAGCATTCCACATCAAAAATTATCTTTTCTATCATTTACCTACTCGAGGACGAGCAGGAATTAAGCTTGGGGATGCTGATACGTCTCCGCCGTATCTATAATTTTTTATTGTTCCATGCCAATATTCTACAACTTTTATATACTTTTGGCAACTTATTATACTATTTTTGGGACTAACATGTTGATCCAGTGCCCAGTGCCAGTTCCCGTTTGTTGCATTTTTTTTGTTTTGTAGTAAATCCATATCAAACGGAGTCCAAATGGGATAAAAACTAACGAAGATTTTTTTGGAATATATGTGAATTTTGGGAAGTGAAATCAACGCGAGACGATGCTCGAGGGGCCCATGAGGCAGGGGGCACGCCCAGGGGGCAGGCGCGCCCCTGACCCTCGTGGACACCCCATAAGGCGGTTGGTGCCCTTCTTTCTCTGCAAGAAAGCTAATATCCGGATAAAAATCGTGTCCAAAATTCAGCCCAATCAGAGTTACGGATCTCCGGGAATATAAGAAACGGTGAAAGGGCAGAATCTGGAATGCAAAAACAGAGAGAGACAGAGAGACAGATCCAATCTCGGAGGGGCTCTCGCCCCTCCCATTCCATGGAGACCAAGGACCAGAGGGGAAACCCTTCTCCCATCTAGGGAGAAGGTCAAGGAAGAAGAAGAAGGGGGGGCTCTCTCCCCCTTTCTTCCGGTGGCGCCGGAACGCCGCTGGGGCCATCATCGTCACCATAATCTACACCAACAACTTCACCGCCGTCATCACTAACTCTTCCCCCCTCTATGCAGAGGTGTAACCCCTCTTTTATCCGCTGTAATCTCTACTTAAAGATGGTTCTCAACGCTATATATTATTTCCCAATGATGTATGGCTATCCTATGATGTTTGAGTAGATCCGTTTTGTCCTATGGGTTAATTGATGATCGTGATTGGTTTGAATTGCATGTTTTATTATTGGTGATGTCCTATGGTTCTCTCCGTGTCGCGCAAGCGTGAGGGATCCCCGCTGTAGTGTTTGCAACATGTTCATGATTTTCTTATGGTGGGTGGCGTGAGTGACAGAAGCACAGAGCCGAGTAAGTAGGTTGTTTGCGTATGGGAGTAAAGAGGACTTGATGCCTTATAATGCTATGGTTGGGTTTTACCTTAATGATCTTTAGTAGTTGGGATGCTTGCTAGAGTTCCAATCATAAGTGCATATGATCCAAGAAGACAAAGTATGTTAGCTTACGCCTCTCCCTCAAATAATATTGCAATAGTGATTATCGGTCCAGTTATCTATTGCCTAGGGACAAATAACTTTCTCGTGACAAAAGGCTCTCTACTGAAACTAATTTATTTGTGTCTTTATCTAAACAACCCCTAGCTTTTATTTACATGCTCTTTATTATCTTGCAAACCTATCCAACAACACCTACAAAGTACTTCTAGTTTCATACTTGTTCTAGGTAAGGCTAACGTTAAGCGTGCGTAGAGTTGTATCGATGGTTGATAGAACTTGAGGGAATATTTGTTCTACCTTTAGCTCCTCATTGGGTTCGACACTCTTACTTATCGAAAGAGGCTACAATTGATCCCCTATACTTGTGGGTTATCAGAACTCCGGTAACACATCCTCATCTCCACCGGCTCCACTCTTGGTTATCTCTTGCCTTTACTTGAGCAAGCTTTTATTGTGTTGTATCCTTGCATGCTTGTGTGCTTGTTGTTGTTCATCATATAGGTTGCTCACCTACTTGCACATCTAGACAACCTATTTTGATGCTAAGTTTAATTTGGTCAAGAAAAGCTAAAAATTACTATTTGCCTATTCACCCCCCCCTCTAGTCAACCATATCGATCCTTTCAGCCTCCCTGCAGCTCGCCCCCTCGAGCTCGCCGACCGAGAGCACGTGCGGTGGCTGGAGGCGAGCAGCGTGTGCGGAGCTTGCGATTCCATCAGCAAGCTAGCTCGTGTGAAGTGGCCGGCGGCGGAAGATGGTTTGGAAGCTAGGTGTAATGCCCCAGATACGACTTTCCAAATTTGTATCCAACTCTTGCCGTTTCCGGCATTAAGTTATATTTATTCCTCGGGTTCGGGTCTTTGTCTCCGTGTGTTGTTTTCGTTTTCTTGCATCTCATATCATGTCATCATGTGCATTGCATTTGCATACGTGTTCATCTCATGCATTCGAGCATTTTCCCCGTTGTCCGTTTTGCATTCCGGCGCTTCGTTCTCCTCCGGTGGTCATTTCTAGCTTTCTTTCGTGTGTGGGGATTAAACATTTCCGGATTGGACCGAGACTTGTCATGCGGCCTTGGTTTACTACCGGTAGACCGCCTGTCAAGTTTCGTATCAATTGGACTTCGTTTGATACTCCAACGGTTAACCGAGGGACCGAAAAGGCCTCGTGTGTGTTGCAGCCCAACATCCCCCAAATTTAGCCCAAAACCCACCAAACTCTGCTCCATGTCCTAGAGCGTTCGATCACGATCGCATGGGCGAGAACCGCACCTCATTTGGACTCTTCTAGCTCCCTCTATGTCTATAAATACCCCCTCCATTCGGATCTCTTCTTCCCCCGTCCGAAACCCTAGTTAAAAAAAACAGATCAACCCCCGCCACCAACGGACGTGTCCGGTTCGGACCGGACAGCGTCCGCCGCCGCCCCTTGTCCACTCACGCGCCGCCACGTGGGCCGCGCCCACATCCCCGCCGCCGGCCCGGGAGGCCCAGGAGGGGCCCCCGCGAGCCCGATCCGCCGCCGCCCTTCGTCCCGCGCCTCGCCGCCGTCCTCTTCCCGGCCGGCCGCCGCCGCAGCGGGCACCGCCGCCGCCCCAGCCGGAGGTCGCCGCCGCCCGTGAAGACCGGCGCCGCCTCGCCCGGCCCCGCCTCGGGCGCCGCCGCCGCACAGCCACGCCGCCGTCGCCGCCCCGGTCCAGCCGGCCCCCTCCTCCGCGGCGCCTCCTCCTCTCCGGCGAGACTCCGGCGAGATCCCGGCCATCCTCCGTTCGCGCGCCCGTGAACAGTGCCGAAACCCTAGATCTGGGTTGACTTCACTCTTCTCCCACCTTAATTTTTATGCAATCTTTGCCTGCCCGTAACTTTGCATCCGTAGCTCCGATTTGGACATATGATATATCAAAATCTTCGCCTCGATGAGTACATAATTTCATTCCATTGCATCGTTTTCATTTGAGTTCATATTGATGCCCAAAATGCTGTTAGAAGGAGGCTTCGTGAGTTAATTGTCAGATCTGCTAGTTCATCTTAGACTTTTGTCATTTTTGCCATGATTAATGTGTGCATGCTATGCCTGTGAGTCCTTCATATGTTTTGTTAAGCATTTTGTCTTCTTTCCAGAGGTGCAACCCATACATTTTTATCATGTGTGTGGTGACTTGTGCAAGCTCGCAAAGAGAGGCACCCGGGAAATCTGTTTTCAGGGACTTAGTTGTTTTCACTAAGTCTGGGATATTTTAGTTCATGATGCCATATGTTCAGCTTCTTTCCTAGTGATCCGTGCCTCTTTTGAGGATGATCAGTAAAGGAGTTTTGTTAATAATGTTATGTTCTATCCATCCATGTCTTTGTTTGCAATTATGGAGCACCATAGCTTGAGTCAATCGAGCTCTACTTTTGCTTTGTGGTGAATCTGGGCAGATCGTCAACTCGTTTGCGATTTTGCCGGCGTTGTCGTAGTTGATCCGTGTATGCTATGACATTTTTCTTGCCATTTCTAGCTTGTATTTTGTGCCTTCTTAATGGCTGTATGCTTGCCTTGCCATGACTTGCACCGTGGTGAGTGCATCGAGCTCGTTTACATGCCTTCGTGAGTTATATTTCAGCATGTCTCAGTTTTCACTAAGTCTGAAAACTGATTGTGTTTTAGCTATGTTCGTGTGCCCGTTAATATATTTTGTGATCCCTTTTGGCCCCAGGTCACTTTGGGACTTTTGCTAAGCTTGTTGAGTAGCTCCATGCCATGTTCTTACTTGTATTAATCAGGTCATGTATCATGTTGTTTTGCTGCTCCGAAGAGGGCTTCGTGATCTGAAATTACAGACTAGTGTTAATTTCACTATCTGGAATCTGTTTTGCATTTGCGTTTTTGCCATGCTTGTTTGAACCTCTTAATGGATGAATTGGCCGTGGCTCAGTGCTAGTCTTTTGTTAAGCATCTTGTGGGCATCCCTGCCATGTATTTTGTTGTCATGTTTGGTGGCTGTAGCATGTTCATTTCGTTGCATTTGGATGCCTACTTGCTGTAAATCGCAGACCGGTGTCATATCTTAAAACGCTTGCCATTTCCAAACCGTAACTCCGATTCCAATGATCTTTATATTGTTTTCAAGCGATTTCATCCCCTCTATCCAGTGGCACCCTTGGAATTCCAAGTTGAGGCCAGGTTCATGCATTTCCTGTTATATCTTGCATTTTGCATCCCGCATCGCATCCCGCATAGCATATCATCATTTCATCATATTGCTTGGTCTTGCACGTGGTTGATTGTATCCTTGTTGCTTGTTTGTCTTGTTTGGGTAGAGCCGGGAGACGAGTTCGCTACCAAGGAGCCCGTTGAGTTTGCTTGTGAGGATCCAGTCAACTCTGACAACTGTGCAGGCAAGATGATCATACCCTCGAAATCACTACTATCTTTGCTATGCTAGTTTGCTCGCTCTTTTGCTATGCCAATGCTACGATGCCTATCACTTGTTTGTCAGCCTCCCAATTGCCATGATTGAACCTCTAACCCACCTTGTCCTAGCAAACCGTTGATTGGCTATGTTACCGCTTTGCTCAGCCCCTCTTATAGCGTTGCTAGTTGCAGGTGTAGTTTGGAGGCTGTTCCTTGTTGGAACATCTTTTATTTACTTGTTGGGATATCATTATATTGCTATGTTATCTTAATGCATCTATATACTTGGTAAAGGGTGGAAGGCTCGGCCTCTCGCCTAGTGTTTTGTTCCACTCTTGCCGCCCAAGTTTCCGTCATATCGGTGTTATGTTCCCGGATTTTTGCGTTCCTTACACGGTTGGGTTATAATGGGAACCCCTTGATATTTCGCCTTGATTAAAGCTTTTCCAGCAATGCCCAACCTTAGTTTTTACCATTTTCCACCTAGCCTTTTCTTTCCCTTGGGTTCTGCAGACTCAAGGGTCATCTTATTTTAACCCCCCGGGCCAGTGCTCCTCTGAGTGTTGGTCCGACCGAGTAGACTGCGGGGCCACCTCGGGGCAACTTGAGGGTTGGTTTTACTCGTAGGATGTCTCATCTGAGTGTGCCCTGAGAAAGAGATATGTGCAGCTCCTATCGGGATTTGTCGGCACATTCAGGCGGTGTTGCTGGTCTTGTTTTAACCTGTCGAATTGTCTTGTTGTACCGGGTTACCGAGTCTGATCGGTGTGTCTCGGGTGGAGGTCTATTCCTTCGTTGACCATGAGAGCTTGTCATGGGCTAAGTTGGGACTCCCCTGCAGGGATTGAACTTTCGAAAGCCGTGCCCGCGGTTATGGGCATATGGGAATTTGTTAATGTCCGGTTGTAGATAACTAAAACCTTAATTAATTAAAATGAATCAACTGAGTGTGTTGCCGTGATGGCCTCTTCTCGGCGGAGTCCGGGAAGTGGACACGGTGTTGGAGTTATGCTTGCGCAGGTTGCTCTTCTAGATTCTCGCTCGCGCTTTGCCCCCTCTTCTCGCTCTCTTTTGCGTATAAGATAGCCACCATATATGCTAGTCGCTTGCTGCAGCTCCACATATATTTGCCTTATCCATTCCTATAAGCTTAAATAGTTTTGATCGCGAGGGTGTGAGATTGCTGAGTCCCTGTGGCTCACAGATACTATAATTCCAGATGCAGGTCCAGGCGATTCCGCTCCAGGTGACGAGTACGAGCTCAAGTGGGAGTTCGACGAGGACTCTCAGCATTATTATGTTTCCTTTCCCGATGATCAGTAGTGGTGCCTAGTTGGGGATTGATTCAGGGCCTTGTCGCTTGTTGGGTTCTTTTCCATTTTGGCGCCATAGTCGGGCCATGAGTGTTTGTTTGATGGATGTTATTTATGTACTCTGATGTGACGTGGCGAGTGTAAGCCAACTATGTTATCTCCCCCTTTTATTATGTATTACATGGGATGTTGTAATGATTGCCTGACTTGCGACATTGCTTTCAATGCGGTTATATCTCTAAGTCGTGCCTCGACACGTGGGAGCTATAGCCGCGTCGAGGGCGTTACAAGTTGGTAATCAGAGCCTTCCCCGACCTTAGGAGCCCCATTGCTTGATCGTTTTTAGCAGCCGAGTTGTGTCTAGAAAAATGTTTTGAGTCACTTAGGAATTATATATCGGAGAGCTTAGGAATTCTTTTACTTCCCAGTCTCCTCATCGCTATGGTAAGGCATCCTGACGTAGAGTTTTGACTCTTCTCTTCTCAAATTTCACTAAAAAAAATTTTAGGATCACGCAAGTATCTTGGATTTGTTCCGATGGCTTATGATGAGAATACTGTCTTGGTGCCTCCTGTCAGGGGTTTAGTGGAAGTGTCCCGGGGAGTTGAGCTCTGAGGTGTTGTCATCATAATTTTATCGTTGCAATTCTAGAATACTTGAGATATGTGCGCGACATCGAAAATCTCTTTTATGCAGTTCGTTGGTGAGATAACCTCGACGCCACCCAGTACTGGGGCGGGAGTTCGGGAGTATCGCCATAACTTGTATAACGGATGTTTTTCGAAGGTTGAGGTAGATGGTTTCCGAAGGTTTCTTGGTTATGTGTTGAAGGATGGATACAGCTGGATGTAGGATTTGCTAGCTTGGGTGAGATATTATGCTTCCCCTGTATCCCCAACACCTGATTGCATAACCGGAAAATTTCGGGAGTTTCATAGGTGGGAATTCAAGTAGCTCTTAGGATATCTTTCCGACAGATGTATGATATGAAATTGGGGTTCGATGTCTAGTGGTTCGTCTATTCACGGTCGATTTTACAGTGGTCTCGTTGTGTCTTAAAGAGTCCTTGGCTATGCTGACTCGGGGACGCTTCGTATGTCATGTGCACTGCCTTGTACATGATGGTGCTGTACGATCGAGCCCGTGTAGGTCCCACCACGAAAACTTCGGACGAAATTTCTATCATATGTGTGTTCCGGCTTATTCCGCAAGCCAACCCTTGGTTTTATTTCTAGTTGTGGCATTCGTTTTTGCTTCGACGTCATATGTTGATTTACCCCTTCTACCTGTTTCTACGTGGCTTCGCAATTTAGGAATATGTGACCACTTCAAGAGAAGTGCATTCGTTCATTTTGTTCGGACGTGAAGACTTTATGTTGCAATTTTCATTCCGTTGGATTCACCTTCAATACTTGTCTATTTGTGTGCTAATGGTGGTCAACCTGTTCAGGATGGCTCCTCCAACGCGCACGACTCCGAATCCTGATCCGCCTCCACCTCCGCCTCCTCCGGAAGCTTGGCAAGCTGTGATGGCCGCAACTAATGCAAACACTCAGCTGATCATGCAAATTCTCCAAGAGCGCAATCAAGGAAGTCAAGGGAATCAAGGCAGCAATCAGCACCACTTTGCTACACTGAACCAGTTCCTCGCAAATGGTCCAAAGACGTTCAGCAATTGTGTTGAGGCTACCGATGCTGACGATTGGCTAGTGGATCTGGGCAAGCATTTTGAATGCAGCAACGTTAGGCCTGAAGATTTCGTCAAGTTCGCTTCTTTCCAGCTCAAAGATCAGGCTGCAGAGTGGTTCCAGCAGTACAAGGATTCCAGAGGTGGACGTTTGATCACTTGGGATGATTTCCGTCGAGATTTCCGCGCTCATCACATCCCTCAAAGTGTGGTTGAGAGTAAGCGTGAGGAATTCCGCAATCTGAAGCAAGGCTCTTTGTCTGTCTATGACTACAACAAGTTGTTACAGAAGCTCGCCCGTTTTGCCAAGCAGGATGTTCCTGATGAGAAGAGCATGATCTATCAGTTCAGGGGTGGTCTTCGTGAAGAAATTCAGCTCGCTCTTGTCCTCTTTGAGCCGTTGAGATACGATGAGTTCTACAACATGGCACTGAAACAAGAGGCTGCTCAGTTGAGGTGTGATGCTTCCAGGAAGCGTGCCAGAGATGCTACACCTTCTTCCTCTACTCAAGTGGCCAAGCAGCAGAAGTTTTGGCTTCCTCCTCCTCTGTTCCGTCAGCCGTATCAGCAGAAGAGCAAAGGTGACAGTGGTTCTTCCCACCCACCCAACCCAGGCTTTCAGAACAAGACTTCGTCTCAAGCTCCAAGATCGAGTGCTCCGTATCACCGTCCGCTTTCAGAGGTCACGTGCAACAAGTGCCAACAGAAGGGTCACTATGCCAACAAGTGTTTCAACCAGAGGCGTCTTCCTCCTCCTCCTCCTGTCAGATCGGCAAGTACAGCTGTGGTCAAGCATAATCCCAAGCATGCCAAGGTCAATTTGATGAATGCAGCTCAGGCAGAGGACTCTTCAGATGTGATCATGGGTAACCTTCCTGTTAATGATATTCCTGCAAAAGTTCTATTTGACACTGGTGCATCGCATTCCTTTTTGTCATGCCCTTTTGCATCGAAGCACAATGTTGATACCGAGATTATGCCCAAAGTCATGCAAGTTGTTTCTCCCGGCAAGCTTTTGACTTCTAGTTTGGTTGCTCCCGATGTCTCTATCACGTTGGGCGATTACAAGTTTCTCTCTTCTCCGGTGGTTCTTGGTAACTCGGATATTGATCTTATTCTCGGAATGGATTGGCTTTCTAAGCACAAGGCACATCTTGACTGTGCTGCCAGGCAGATCCAATTGACTCATTCGTCTGAGGACGTAATTATCTTTGCCGCTCGGGATAATACTATCCGTCTATTTTCTCTCAATGAGAAGGGTGAATTGGATGCCATCTCTCAAATTCCAGTCGTTTGCGAATATCAAGACGTCTTTCCAGAAGAGCTCCCAGGAATGCCTCCGCACCGGCCAGTTGAATTCGTTATTGAACTTGAGCCTGGCACGGAACCTGTGTGCAAACGTCCTTACAAGTTCGGACCTGAAGAGTTGAAGGAGCTGAAGAAGCAACTCGATGAGCAAGAAAGAATGGGTCTCATCCGGCCTAGTACTTCTCCGTGGGGTTGTGGTGTTCTTTTTGTGAAGAAGAAGGATGGAACGGACAGACTTTGTGTTGATTACCGTCCAGTGAACAAAAAGACCATCAAGAACAAATACCCACTTCCCAACATCAATGAGCTGTTCGAACAACTCAAAGGTGCCCAAGTATTCTCCAAGCTTGATCTCCGTATGGGTTATCACCAGATTCGCATTCGTGAAGAAGATATTCCCAAGACAGCATTCAGAACAAGCTTTGGTTCATATGAATACACTATCATGTCTTTTGGCCTCGCCAACGCTCCTCCGACGTTCTCTCGCATGATGAATTTCATCTTCAACGCCTACACCAATGACTTCATTTTGGTCTATCTCGATGACATTCTGGTTTTCTCCAAGAACAAGGAAGATCATGCCAAGCACTTGCGTTTGGTTCTCGATAAGCTCAGGGAACATCAGTTCTATGCCAAGTTCTCCAAGTGTGAATTTTGGCTCGATGAGGTTCTTTATCTTGGTCATATCATCTCTGCCAAGGGCATTTCCGTGAATCCTGAGAAGGTGTCTGCAATTGTGAATTGGGAACCTCCTCAGAACGTGAAGCAACTCCGCAGTTTTCTGGGTCTCACAAGTTACTGCCGAAGATTCGTTGAAAACTTTTCCAAGATCGCGAAGCCTCTCTCAAATCTTCTTCAGAAGCATGTCAAGTACGTTTGGTCTCCGGAGTGTGATATTGCCTTCAACACTTTGAAAGAGAAGTTGATCACTGCTCCAGTCTTGACTCCGCCTGATGAATCCAAGCCGTACGAGGTCTTTTGTGATGCCTCTCTCCAAGGTCTTGGCGCAGTATTGATGCAAGAGAAGAAAGTTGTTGCTTATACATCTCGCCAGTTGAAGCCTAATGAGAAGAACTACCCCACTCATGATCTCAAGTTGGCGGCAGTTGTGCATGCTCTTTTGACTTGGAGACATCTTCTATTGGGAAGAAAAGTGGACATTTTCACTGATCACAAAAGTCTCAAGTACATCTTCACTCAGCCTAATCTCAACCTAAGGCAAACTCGATGGGTCGAGATGATTCAAGAATATAATCCGAGTATTGAGTATACTCCAGGCAAGGCCAATGTGATTGCTGACGCTTTGAGCAGAAAGGCCTACTGCAACAGTCTGATTCTCAAGCCTTATCAACCCGAGCTTTGTGAAGCTTTCCGCAAGCTTAATCTACAAGTTGTTCCTCAAGGTTTCCTCGCCAACCTTCAAGTCTCTTCTACCTTAGAAGACCAGATTCGCCAAGCCCAGCTTCTTGATGCTATGGTGAAAAAGGTGAAGATTGGGATTGCCAAGAGTCAGTCCAAGTACAAGTGCTACCGCCTTGATGACAAGGACACTCTTTTCTTCGAGGATCGTATTGTTGTGCCCAAAGGTGAACTTCGTAAAGTGATCATGAACGAGGCTCACAATTCTCTCCTCTCCATCCACCCTGGGAGCATGAAGATGTATCAGGACCTCAAGCAAGCTTATTGTTGGACTCGAATGAAGCGCGAGATCGCTCAATTCGTGAATGAATGTGATGTCTGCAGAAGAGTGAAGGCAGAACACCAAAGGCCGGCTGGTCTCCTCCAACCTCTTGTCGTTCCAGAATGGAAGTTTGACCACATTGAAATGGACTTTGTGACTGGGTTTCCAAAGTCCAAGCGTGGCAACGATGCTATATTTGTTGTCATCGACAAGCTCACCAAAGTGGCTCATTTTCTGCCTATCAAAGAGTTGATCACTGCAGCTCAATTGGCGGAACTCTATACCTCTCGAATCGTCTCTCTGCACGGTATTCCTCAAGTGATCTCTTCAGACCGTGGCATCATCTTTACCTCGAAGTTTTGGGATTCTTTTCAGAAGGCCATGGGCACTAACATCCGCTTCAGCACCGCTTTCCATCCTCAAACAAGCGGCCAAGTCGAGCGTGTCAACCAGATTCTTGAAGATATGCTCAGGGCTTGTGTGATCTCCTTCGGCATGAAGTGGGAGGATTGTCTCCCTTATGCTGAATTCTCCTATAACAACAGTTTTCAAGCAAGTTCGGGCAAGGCCCCTTTTGAAATTCTATATGGCAGGAAGTGCCGTACCCCTCTCAACTGGTCTGAAACCGGTGAACGTCAGCTGCTGGGTAATGACTTAATCACAGAAGCAGAAGAAATGTGCAAAGTCATTCGTGATAACCTCAAAGCAGCCCAATCCCGCCAAAAGAGCTACTATGATAGTAAGCACCGTGATTTGGCTTTCGAGATCGGAGATCATGTTTACCTCCGTGTCTCTCCTATGAAAGGTACTCGTCGCTTCGGTATCAAAGGGAAGCTTGCCCCTAGATACGTGGGACCTTTCAAGATTGTCAGCAAGAGAGGCGACCTCGCCTATCAACTCGAGCTTCCTTCAAACTTTGCAAATGTTCATGATGTGTTCCATGTCTCTCAGCTTCGAAAGTGCTTCAAGACTCCTGACCGCACCGTCAACTTCGAGGACATTGAGCTCCAAGATGATCTCTCCTATCGTGAGCACCTAGTTGCTATTCTTGAAGAGACTGAACGCAAGACTCGCAACAAGTCAATCAAATTTCTCAAAGTCAAGTGGTCTCACCATTCCGACCGTGAAGCTACCTGGGAACGCGAGGATCACCTCCGTTCTGAGTACCCGGAGTTCTTTCAGTCCTAGATCTTGGGACGAGATCTTTTCGTAGTGGTGGAGTGTTGTAACGCCCCAGATACGACTTTCCAAATTTGTATCCAACTCTTGCCGTTTCCGGCATTAAGTTATATTTATTCCTCGGGTTCGGGTCTTTGTCTCCGTGTGTTGTTTTCGTTTTCTTGCATCTCATATCATGTCATCATGTTGCATACGTGTTCATCTCATGCATTCGAGCATTTTCCCCGTTGTCCGTTTTGCATTCCGGCGCTTCGTTCTCCTCCCGTGGTCATTTCTAGCTTTCTTTCGTGTGTGGGGATTAAACATTTCCGGATTGGACCGAGACTTGTCATGCGGCCTTGGTTTACTACCGGTAGACCGCCTGTCAAGTTTCGTATCAATTGGACTTCGTTTAATACTCCAACGGTTAACCGAGGGACCGAAAAGGCCTTGTGTGTGTTGCAGCCCAACATCCCCCAAATTTGGCCCAAAACCCACCAAACTCTGCTCCATGTCCTAGAGCGTTCGATCATGATCGCGTGGGCGAGAACCGCACCTCATTTGGACTCTCCTAGCTCCCTCTATGTCTATAAATACCCCCTCCATTCGGATCTCTTCTTCCCCCGTCTGAAACCCTAGTTAAAAAAAAACAGATCAACCCCCGCCACCGACGGACGTGTCCGGATCGGACCGGACAGCGTCCGCCGCCGCCCCTTGTCCACTCACGCGCCGCCACGTGGGCCGCGCCCACATCCCCGCCGCCGGCCCGGGAGGCCCAGGAGGGGCCCCCGCAAGCCCGATCCGCCGACGCCCTTCGTCCCGCGCCCCGCCGCCGTCCTCTTCCCGGCCGGCCACCGCCGCCGCCGCGGGCACTGCCGCCGCCCCAGCCGGAGGTCGCCGCCGCCCGTGAAGACCGGCGTCGCCACGCCCGGCCCCGCCTCGGGCGCCGCCGCCGCACGGCCACGCCGCCGTCGTCGCCCCGGTCCGGCCGGCCCCCTCCTCCTCCGCGGCGCCTCCTCCTCTCCGGCGAGACTCCGGCGAGATCCCGGCCATCCTCGGTTCGCGCGCCCGTGAACAGTGCCGAAACCCTAGATCTGGGTTGACTTCCCTCTTCTCCCCCTTAATTTTTATGCAATCTTTGCCTGCCCGTAACTTTGCATCCGTAGCTTTGATTTGGACATATGATATATCAAAATCTTCGTCTCGATGAGTACATCATTTCACTCCATTGCATCATTTTCATTTGAGTTCATCTTGATGCCCAAAATGCTGTTAGAAGGAGCCTTCATGAGTTAATTGTCAGATCTGCTAGTTCATCTTAGCCTTTTGTCATTTTTGCCATGATTAATGTGTGCATGCTATGCCTGTGAGTCCTTCATATGTTTTGTTAAGAATTTTGTCTTCTTTCCAGAGGTGCAACCAATACATTTTTATGATGTGTGTGGTGACTTGTGCAAGCTCGCAAAGAGAGGCACCCGGGAAATCTGTTTTCAGGGACTTAGTTGTTTTCACTAAGTCTGGGATATTTTAGTTCATGATGCCATATATTCAGCTTGTTTCCTAGTGATCCGTGCCTCTTTTGAGGATGATCAGTAAATGAGTTTTGTTAATCATGTTATACTCTATCCATCCATGTCTTTGTTTGCAATTATGGAGCACCATAGCTTGAGTCAATCGAGCTCTACTTTTGCTTCGTGGTGAATCTGGGCAGATCGTCAACTCGTTTGCGATTTTGCCGGCGTTGTCGTAGTTGATCCGTGTATGCTATGCCATTGTTCCTGCCATGTCTAGCTTGTATTTTGTGCCTTCTTAATGGCTGTATGATTTCCTTGCCATGAATTGCACCGTGGTGAGTGCATCGAGCTCGTTTACATGCCTTCGTGAGTTATATTTCAGCATGTCTCAGTTTTCACTAAGTCTGAAAACTGATTGTGTTTTAGCTATGTTCCTGTGCCCGTTAATATATTTTGTGATCCCTTTTGGCCCCAGGTCACTTTGGGACTTTTGCTAAGCTTGTTGATTAGCTCCAGGCCATGTTCTTACTTGTCTTAACCAGGTCATGTATCATGTTGTTTTGCTGCTCCGAAGAGGGCTTCGTGATCTGAAATTACAGACAAGTGTTAATTTCACTAAGTCTGGAATCTGTTTTGCATTTGCGTTTTTGCCATGCTTGTTTGAACCTCTTAATGGATGAATTGGCCGTGGCTCAGTGCTAGTCTTTTGTTAAGAATCTTGTGTGCATCCCTGCCATGTATTTTGTTGTCATGTTTGGTGGCTGTAGCATGTTCATTTCGTTGCATTTAGATGCCTACTTGCTGTAAATCGCAGACCGGTGTCATATCTTAAAACGCTGGCCATTTCCAAACCGTAACTCCGATTCCAATGATCTTTATATCGTTTTCAAGCGATTTCATCCCCTATATCCAGTGGCACCCTTGGAATTCCAAGTTGAGGCCAGGTTCATGCATTTCCTGTTATATCTTGCATTTTGCATCCCGCATCGCATCCCGCATAGCATATCATCATTTCATCATATTGCTTGGTCTTGCACGTGGTTGATTGTATCCTTGTTGCTTGTTTGTCTTGTTTGGGTAGAGCCGGGAGACGAGTTCTCTACCAAGGAGCCCGTTGAGTTTGCTTGTGAGGATCCAGTCAACTCTGACAACTGTGCAGGCAAGATGATCATACCGTCGAAATCACTACTATCTTTGCTATGCTAGTTTGCTCGCTCTTTTGCTATGCCAATGCTACGATGCCTACCACTTGTTTGTCAGCCTCCCAATTGCCATGATTGAACCTCTAACCCACCTTGTCCTAGCAAACCGTTGATTGGTTATGTTACCGCTTTGCTCAGCCCCTCTTATAGCGTTGCTAGTTGCAGGTGTAGTTTGGAGGCTGTTCCTTGTTGGAACATCTTTTATTTACTTGTTGGGATATCATTATATTGCTATGTTATCTTAATGCATCTATATACTTGGTAAAGGGTGGAAGGCTCGGCCTCTCGCCTAGTGTTTTGTTCCACTCTTGCCGCCCTAGTTTCCGTCATATCGGTGTTATGTTCCCGGATTTTGCGTTCCTTACACGGTTGGGTTATAATGGGAACCCCTTGATATTTCGCCTTGATTAAAGCTTTTCCAGCAATGCCCAACCTTGGTTTTTACCATTTGCCACCTAGCCTTTTCTTTCCCTTGGGTTCTGCAGACTCAAGGGTCATCTTATTTTAACCCCCCCGGGCCAGTGCTCCTCTGAGTGTTGGTCCGACCGAGTAGACTGCGGGGCCACCTCGGGGCAACTTGAGGGTTGGTTTTACTCGTAGAATGTCTCATCTGAGTGTGCCCTGAGAAAGAGATATGTGCAGCTCCTATCGGGATTTGTCGGCACATTCGGGCGGTGTTGCTGGTCTTGTTTTAACCTGTCGAATTGTCTTGTTGTACTGGGTTACCGAGTCTGATCGGTGTGTCTCGGGTGGAGGTCTATTCCTTCGTTGACCGTGAGAGCTTGTCATGGGCTAAGTTGGGACTCCCCTGCAGGGATTGAACTTTCGAAAGCCGTGCCCGCGGTTATGGGCATATGGGAATTTGTTAATGTCCGGTTGTAGATAACTAAAACCTTAATTAATTAAAATGAATCAACTGAGTGTGTTGCCGTGATGGCCTCTTCTCGGCGGAGTCCGGGAAGTGGACACGGTGTTGGAGTTATGCTTGCGCAGGTTGCTCTTCTAGATTCTTGCTCGCGCTTTGCCCCCTCTTCTCGCTCTCTTTTGCGTATAAGATAGCCACCATATATGCTAGTCGCTTGCTGCAGCTCCACATATATTTGCCTTATCCATTCCTATAAGCTTAAATAGTTTTGATCGCGAGGGTGCGAGATTGCTGAGTCCCTGTGGCTCACAGATACTATAATTCCAGATGCAGGTCCAGGAGATTCCGCTCCAGGTGACGAGTACGAGCTCAAGTGGGAGTTCGACGAGGACTCTCAGCGTTATTATGTTTCCTTTCCCGATGATCAGTAGTGGTGCCTAGTTGGGGATTGATTCAGGGCCTTGTTGCTTGTTGGGTTCTTTTCCATTTTGGCGCCGTAGTCGGGCCATGAGTGTTTGTTTGATGGATGTTATTTATGTACTCTGATGTGACGTGGCGAGTGTAAGCCAACTATGTTACCTCCCCCTTTTATTATGTATTACATGGGATGTTGTAATGATTGCCTGACTTGCGACATTGCTTTCAATGCGGTTATATCTCTAAGTCGTGCCTCGACACGTGGGAGCTATAGCCGCATCGAGGGCGTTACACTAGGTTGCTCCAATGATTGGGGACCTAATTGCATTTTTTTGTTAGATGGACTTATTTGTAAATGTTAGGGACCTGTTTGTTGTAGACATATTTGTGGCGCTCTATTTTTTAGTGCATCGGCTGGACTACTGCGTGTTGCCCGCTATATTTTTTTCATCTAGAAAACTGAATCGGCCACGACATGCTAAAATTAATAAAATGGTGCAATCAAATTTTTTTAGCGTGCTGCTTTTTTGGGCGCGTGTTGGGGATGCTCTTAGGTGGTTGTACACCTGGGTGGTGGTCACCTCCTGTCCGTAGAACTCGAACACCTGCTTTGCAATGGTGTTCAAGTGCACCTCCTTGAAGCCCTTGTCAGTCCTAACCCCACTAGAGATGAGCTCGCACATCTTGTTCAGCACGAACATGGACATAAATGGCTGCCACTTAATGTTGTTCCCCTACCATCCTTCTTGGCCTTCAGTGCAACAACAATAGAAATGGCAGTTGGATCAACAAGAACAACTGGCACAAAGACAGAAGGTGATACCTCGAACACCTCTGAATCAATAGGCATGTTCTTATTGAGTAGGGGCTGCGAGTCCTCGACATAGGAGGTCGCAAACTTGCTGTCCGACAGGACAAGTGCCTGACTAACATCTTGCGTCGTGGTCATGCGAGGCAGGCCGTGTAAACTTCGTGTCGTGCACGCCGAATAGTGTATACAGACCAACCAAACAACCCGATTCCTTCTCGCGCGGGCTTGGTTGGGCCTTATGCGGGCAACCAAACGCATCCTAGACCTGCAGCGTGCCTTGGCGCGTGGTGCCCGGTCCTAGCACTTTGTCTAAGCGTGTGTGCCTGGTATACTTTAATAATGAGGCAAGCTAAGTATGCATAACCAATTCCCATCAAGAAAAAAGTATTTATAGGCAGCACAATAACTTGTGCGGCTTGGCACACGTTGTCTGGTTGAAAAATATCATCCCAATTCCCAAGCATTTTGTCAAAGTCATGGCAAAAGGTAAGGCAATTAAATGTACCAAATGCAAGGTGAGCAAAACATATTATGTTAATAGAACTACTGATTTGGAAGTTCATGGAAAGTGCAAATATACATTTTGTTCCAAAAAGCGAGCAAGGTTGATCAATGCATGTCAAGTTAGATACAAACATCATACTTATTACTCCCTCCGTCCCATAATATAAGATGTTACTACATCAAATATGCTCACATATTGGATTTAATAACATCTTATAATATGGGACAGAGGGAGTACATAGCAACAGCAAGCCATAGTGGCAGTGCGAGATAAGGAACTTATATAGTTCCACATAAGCATACTTTTAGATAGCTTCACTTGTATGTCTCATCATTTGACTCTTCACATGACACATCATATAAACCTGCTACACATTGTATACACACATGCCTTCATGATCCTTGTTGTAGCAGGTGCCCTTTCTAATAGATCAAATAAATGCCTTGGTGCGCGTTGCCAATCCCAGCGCCATGACCCATCATGTATAAATTGTTTGGTACATCCAGAAATTACAGTAGGCATTCAGGACTAATGATTTTAGTATAGATCACAAACCGTAGAGATATACGAAATGCAGGGTAAGCTAAGTATATTAAGTCAAAAAGATATTCATTTTGCAAGCACATGGCACAAAAATAGTGGCAGTGCTAGATAGTAAAAACCGGTTCACGTAAGTTTACCCCACTCCCAACACCCGTCGGATGTCGCTTGAAGCTACGTCGGTATTTCCCCAAAGAGGAAGGGATGATGCAGCACAGCGGCGGTAGGTATTTCCCTTAGATATGAAACCAAGATTATTGAACCAGTAGGAGAACCAACCAACACAATGTAAACAGCCCCTGCACATAAATAACAAATACTTGCAACCCGACGTGTTAAAGGGATTGTCAGTCCCTTTCGGGTAACGGCGCCAGAAATTGGCAAACAGATGTGAGAGAGTTGTAAATATTGATAGATCAAACACCAAATAAAATAAATTATAACAAGGTATTTTTGGTTTAATAGATCTGAAAATAAAAGCAAAGGAAAATAGATCGCAAAGGCAAATAATATGATAAAGAGACCCGGGGGCCGTATGTTTCACTAATGGCTTCTCTCAAGAAAAATAGCAAACGGTGGCTAAACAAATTACCGTTGGGCAATTGATAGAGCTTCAAATACTCATGAAGATATCCAGGCATAGCGGTTCTCTTTTATCTCTAAGAATAGCGGTTCTTTTCTTACTTTCATCCATAACAACATAAAGAGCCTTAATTGATTCATCAACCTTAGGAACAAAAAAATTTATCTTGAGATTTTCCACATCATGAGAAACTATATCAACAGTTCTAGACAAATTATCAATCTTATTCAACTTTTCTTCTATGGTAGTGTTGAAAACTTTTTGCGTGTTGATAAATTCTAATATTATTCTCAAGATCAGAGGTGTTTCTATTATTATAAGATTGATTTCCATAGAAATTACCATAATTATTAGAGGAATCACTAGGAAAAGGCCTAGGATTAAAATTACCTCCATAAGCATTGTTGTTGAAATTATTTCGAGAGATAAAATTCACATCTATGGAATCATTATTTTGCTCGATCAAAGTAGACAAATGCATATCATTAAAGTCAATAGGAGCACTTCTACTAGCAACCAATTTCATAAGAGCATCAACTTTTTCACTCAAAGAAGAAATTTCTTCAACTGAATTAACTTTTTTACTATAGGAGCTCTTTCGGTATGCCATTGCGAATAATTTGCCATAATATTATCAAGCAATTTGGTGGCTTCACCCAAAATAATTTCCATAAAAGTACCACCCGTAGCGGAATCTAAAAGATTACAAGAAACAAAATTCAATCCCGCATAAAAAATTTGTATGATCATCCAAAGATTTAACCCATGAGTTGGGCAATTCCTTAGCATCATTTTCATCCTTTCCCAAGATTGTGCAACATGCTCATGTTCAAGTTGCTTGAAATTCATGATCTGGGTTCTAAGGGAAATAAATTTTGCGGGCGGAAAATACTTAGTGATAAAATCATCTTTGCATTTATTCCAAGAATCGATACTATTGCGAGGTAAAGAAGAGAACCAAATTTTTGCAGAATCACGCAAAGAAAACGGAAATAATTTTATCTTCACAACATCATTGTCCACATCTTTTTTTCTTTTGAATATCGCATAATTCCACGAAGGTATTAAGATGGGCCGCGGCATCCTCATTAGGAGTACTGGAAAATTGATCTTTCATAACAAGATTCAGCAAAGCAGTATTAATATCACAAGTCTCCGCACTAGTGGCGGGAGGAGCAAGCGGAGTGCCAATAAAATCATTGTTGTTGGTATTTGAGAAATCACAAAACTTGGTGCTGTCTTGAGTCATGATGACTACGCAACAAGATTGCACTCAAAAACAGATCCGGCAAGAAAACGGCGAACGAAAAAGAGGGGCGAATAAAACGGCAAAGTTTTGTGAACTGGGGGAGACGAAAACGAGAGGCAAATGGCAAATAATGTAAATTGCAAGGAGATGAGATTTGTGATTAGGAACCTGGTATATTTCGAAGATCCTCCCCGGCAATGGCGCTAGAAATTCCTTTTGATGTCGCTTGAAGCTACGTCGGTATTTCTCCAAAGAGGAAGGGATGATGCAGCACAGCTGCGGTAGGTATTTCCCTCAGATATGAAACCAAGGTTATCAAACTAGTAGGAGAACCAAGCAACACAGCCTAAACATCCCCTACACACAAATAACAAATACTCGCCTCCCGACGTGTTAAAGGGGTTGTCAATCCCTTTCGGGTAACGGCGCCAGAAATTGGCAAACGGACGTGAGAGAGTTGTAAATATTGATAGATCGAACACCAGATAAAATAAATTGCAGCAAGGTATTTTTTATTTTTGGTTTAATAGATCTGAAAATAAAAGCAAAGGAAAATAGATCGCAAAGGAAAATAATATGAGAAAGAGACCCGGGGGCCGTAGGTTTCACTAGTGGCTTCTCTCGAGAAAAATATCAAACGGTGGGTAAAAAAATTACTGTTTGGAAATTGATAGAACTTCAAATACTCATGACGATATCCAGGCAATGATCATTATATAGGCATCACGCCCAAGATTAGCAGACCGACTCCTGCCTGCATCTGCTACTGTTACTCCACACATCGACCGCTATCCAGCATGCATCTAGTGTATTAAGTTCAGGGAGAAACTAAGTAATGCAATAAGAACGATGACATGATGTAGACAAGATCTATTTATGTATAAATAGACCCCATCATTTTATCCTTAGTAGCAACGATACATACGTGTTGGTTCCCCTTCTGTCACTGGGATCAAGCACCGTAAGATCGAACCCACTACAAAGCACATCTTCCCATTGCAAGATAAATAGACCAAGTTTGCCTAACAAAACCCAAATATTGGAGAAGAAATACGATGCTATAAGCAATCATGCATAAAAGAGATCAAAGAAACTCAAATACTTTCATGGATATAAAAAGATAGATCTGATCATAAACTCAAAGTTCATCTGATCCAAACAAACACACTGCAAAAAGAGTTAGATCATATGGATCTCCAAGAGACCATTTTATTGAGAATCAAACGAGAGAGAGGAAGCCGTCTAGCTACTAACTATGGACCCGAAGGACTACAAAGAACTACTCACGCATCATCGGAGAGGCACCAATGGAGGTGGTGAACCCCATCCGTGATGGTGTCTAGATTGGATCTGGTGGTTCTGAACTCTGCAGTGGCTGGAATTGATTTGCGTCGACTTCCCTAGGGTTTCTGGAATATTGGGGTATTTATAGAGTAAAGAGGTGATCCGAGGGGCACCCGAGGTGTGCACAACCCACCAGGGCGCGCCAGGAGGCCCAGGCGCGCCCTGGTGGGTTGTGCACACCTCGGAGCACCCCCTAGGCGCAGCCTTAGCCCATTAGGTGTCTTTTGGTCCATCAAAATTCTCCGTAAAGTTTTGTTGCATTTGGACTCCGTTTGGTATTGATTTTCTGTGATGTAAAAAACATGCAAAAAAAGCAACTGGCACTTGGCACTATATCAATAGGTTAGTACCAAAAAATGATATAAAATGATTATAAAACATCCAAGATTGATAATATAACAGCATGGAACAATCAAAATTATAGATACGTTGGAGACGTATCACCGTCCTACATAGTCTGGTATGTCCGGAACCACTGCAACTCACAACACACACCACATGTTCGGTAATGACCGAACTGAGCATGAGCACCTGTTTTGTTGTACATTTGTGGAGGTCTATTGTTTGTGGACCTACAAATATGTGGGATCTCGAGATATTGGGAGAGGTGATGAATTCATGTGTGTGTTGGGGAACGTAGTAATTTCAAAAAAATTCCTACGCACACGCAAGATCATGGTGATGCACATCAACGAGAGGGGAGAGTATTGTCCACGTACCCTCGTAGACCGAAAGTGGAAGCCTTAGCACAACGCGGTTGATGTAGTCGTACATCTTCACGATCCGACTGATCAAGTACCGAGCGTACGGCACCTCCGAGTTCAGCAGACGTTCAGCCCGATGACGTCCCTCGAACTCCGATCCAGCCGAGTGTTGAGGGAGAGTTTCGTCAGCATGATGGCGTGGTGATGATGATGATGTTCTACCGACGCAGGGCTTCGCCTAAGCACCGCTATAGTATTATCGAGGTGGACTATGGTGGAGGGGGGCACCGCACACGGCTAAAAGATCAAACGATCAATTGTTGTGTCTCTAGGGTGCCCCCTGCCCCCGTATATAAAGGAGCAAGGGGGAGGTGCGGCCGGCCAGGAGGGGCGCACCAGGAGGAGTCCTACTCCTACCGGGAGTAGGACTCCCTCCCTTTTCCTTGTTGGATTAGGAGAAGAGGGGATAGAGGTGGAGGGGAAGAAGGAAAGGGGGGCGCCGCCCCCCTCTCCTTGTCCTATTCGGACTAGGGGGAGGGGCGCACGGCCCTTGCCCTGGCCGCCTCTCCTCTTCTCCACTAAGGCCCACTGTCGGTGTCAAAACCGGCGGATCTCGGGTAGGGGGTCCCGAACTATGCGTCTAGGCTGGATGGTAACAGGAGGCAAGGGACACGAAGTTTTACCCAGGTTCGGGCCCTCTTGATGGAGGCAAAACCCTACGTCCTGCTTGATTAATATTGATGATATGGGTAGTACAAGAGTAGATCTACCACGAGATCGGAGAGGCTAAACCCTAGAAGCTAGCATATGGTATGATTGTTGTTCTGTACATTGTCCTACGGACTAAAACCCTCCGGTTTATGTAGACACCGGAGAGGGTTAGGGTTACACAAAGTCGGTTACAATGGTAGGAGATCTACATATCCGTATCGCCAAGCTTGCCTTCCACGCCAAGGAAAGTCCCTTCCGGACACGAGACGAAGTCTTCAATCTTGTATCTTCATAGTCCAGGAGTCCGGCTGAAAGTATAGTCCGGCCATCCGGACACCCCCTAATCCAGGACTCCCTCAGTAGCCCCTCAACCAGGCTTCAATGATGATGAGCCCGGCGCGCAGATTGTCTTCGGCATTGCAAGGCGGGTTCCTCCTCCAAGTACTTCATAGAAGATTTTGAACACAAAGATAGTGTTCGGCTCTGCAAAATAAGTTTCCACATATTGCCATAGAGAGAATAATATTTACACAAATCTAATCTGCTGACGTATTCAGTAGTGTGACATCGCACCACGGCCAAGCCTTTATTCGAATCGTTTTATTATCCCACCTCAGCGTGTCATGCGAGGCGGTTTCCTTGGCACGTCTCATCGAAGCAGAGATCGTGTCCCCTTATTCCGGGATTCTCATCAATACGGGCATGGGTAACCCAACTGCGCCATATATTACGACGCTTGGAGATAAGCAAGTTTTACCAGGCTGGTGGCGACACGTAGTTGCGTCCACCCATATAAGGGGACAAGGATCCACCTTTTCACCTATGCCTTCTTCCTCCTTTGCCTATCCATTTTCGCGCACTCGAGCTCCAGCGCCCAAGTCCGCACTCCCCACCTCAACCTTATCCAGCCATGTCCAGAGCGAGAGGCAAGTGGATGGTCTCCTCCGTCACGGAGGGACACATCAAAAAACTGAGGAAGGCCGGATACTTGTCTAACGACATCGCGTGCCGGCTTCCCAAAGAGGGGCAGCTCCTCCCCACCCCAAGGCCCCATGAGAGGGTAGTGTTCCATCCCCACTTCCTCCGCAGACTGGGCTTTCCTATCCACCCATTCGTCCAGGGACTCATGTTCTACTATGGCCTGGATTTCCATGATCTGGCCCCGAACTTCATCCTCAACATCTCGGCGTTTATCGTCGTGTGCGAGGCTTTCCTCCGCATCCTCCCCCATTTCGGCCTATGGCTCAAGACTTTCAATGTCAAGCCGAAGGTGATGCGCAGCAACCAGTCGGAGTGCGGAGGCGCCATGGTGGGCAAGATGCCCAACGTCTTATGGCTCGAGGGCTCCTTTGTGGAGACCCTAAAGGGGTGGCAATCGGGGTGGTTTTACATCACCGAGCTGCGCGACCCTGAGTGGGTCGCAGCCCCCGAGTTCCGGTCCAGACCCCCAACATGGCTCACGTCCTGGAAAGAGACGGGCCTGTCGTGGGGCAGCAAAGGAGAGGTGACTGGCCTGCAAACATGCATCCAAACCCTGGTGAACAAGCAGCTCAAGCTTGTCAACGTAGTCCAGGTTATGCTCATCCGTCGGATCCTCCTGTGTCAACAACGGGCCTTCAATCTGTGGGAGTTCAACCCGGCGCAGCACCGAACTCTGAGCAGGCTCTTTGACATGACGTACAAAGATGCCTGGAAGGTGCTTTTCAAGGGCGCCGAGGCTCCCGCATCCGCTACCAAGGATCGCGGACTCAGCGCGCAGCGTCACGCTAGCGCGGTAAGTTGTTTGTACCTTTTACATGGTATTAGTTTTTCATAGTTTAACTCTATGCGGGATCTAAGCTCCCTTACCTTTGACAGGATTGGCAGGCGAAGTCCGGACAGATCGACTGTCCGACTCCTTTGCCCGAAGACCCAGCCGATGCCCGCTTGGCGAAGCTGCTGGTTCGGCACCCTATGTGGTGCCGGAGAAGAAGGCCACGAAGAAGGCCACGGGGACTCGAAAAAGTGCCCGGTGCTAGGAGGTGTCGGGTTCATCATCCGATGGCTCCAAGGCGCATTCCTCCCGTGAAGACAAGGAGGAGGAAGAAGAGACCTCTCCCCCTCCAGCGGGGGGAGAGAAGAAAAGGAAGGCTGCCCTCACTGGGGAGGCCGAAGGGTCCAAGAAGGGGAAAATCCTTCCTCCGGACTACTCCACCAACGCCGACGACGGCGGAGAGGAGTGGCCGCTCAGGGCCAAGCCCCTGGCGAAATCGTAAGTATTCGGATACCAGAGTAATTCATAATATTCCTTTATTGCAAAGCTTTCCCTTATGTCGAATATGATTATTCAGCCCACCCAAAGACCGGCTCGACGCGTCGTCGAGCGGTTCACTGGACTCGTCGGATGTGAATTCGCTTCCGACAGCTACCTCCCCCCACCCTACGAACGATGCCGAAGTGTTGTCCCAACAGGTTCCAAGCCAGGAGGAGGTGGTCCTGGAGGTGCCGCAAGGCGACCTCCCGGACTCCAGGAGTAAAGGGGATAAAACCCCCCAGGGCTCCAAGTCCGGCTCTAGGCCGGACACCGCTCCGGAACCTTCAAAGGTTCCAGAGTCCGGCGGGCGACCTCCTTCCAAGAGGAGCAAGCCCACCGTGCCGGTGACCCCCGTCCAACCGGAGGCGCCGGATAATCTGTTGGAGGTGCTCAAAGGCGCCTCCATCGATGAGGAGCACCGCACCATTATGAGTGCGGTGGTCCAGAAGGTTCAGTCCGCCAAGAGCGGACTGACTGAAGCTTGTGCTAGCCTTTTAACAGGCTTTGAGGTAAGTAAAGAATGTGTAAATAATATTACCACATAGACAGTAGCCCCTGATGCTCTGTTTGGCGTTCGGGAAGAAAAGCCGAATAGAGGATCAAATAAAATTCGTAGGAGTCTAACAAAAAGGAGTCAATATGCGTATGCAGGCTTCTCTGCTGGCGTCCACCGCACTGACTGCGGAACTGGACACGCTAGAGCAGAACCTCGAGCAGTCAGAGTAAGAGCTCGGGCGTGCCAAGAAGCAGCTCGAGGACAAGGAAGGTAAGAAATACCTTGTTTAAATATATAAAAAAGTGCAATTGCAAAAAATGACAGGATTATCGTGGCTATTGTAGGGGCCATGTCTGAGGTGGCGACCCTTAAGCAAGCGCTGTTCGAGGCCGAGAAGAGGGAGGCCATGGAGCGCATCGAGCGGGAGAAGTATGAGGCCCACGTTGGCAAGGTGCGGCAAGAGCTCCAGGCTCTCATGAAAAAACATGAGAGTTTCGAGCTTGACTCAAAGACGCGAGCGTCCGAGCTCGTGGTGGCTATTGAAAATGCCAAGTCTACCAAGGCTGAATCCCAGAAGACCCTCCAGGAGTTGGATGCGGTGAAAAAGATAGCAGCGGGTAAGGCATTTTTTATGCAAAGCAAACACATAAACGTGAGTTACTTATTACTTACCCGAATCCGGAGCTCTCCAGGAGCATTCGCAGATCTTCCTCGTAGCGTGTCCGATGCCGCCGCATTCTATCAAGCTGAGGAGGGCAGCTCGACAGAGAAGGTGTTCTGGTCTCAGTATGCTGATGCCAGACACCCCGTGCCCCTGAGCGACCAGCTGAAGCAACTGGTCGAGCTCCACAAGGCGGCCGAACAGGCCATGAAGGGCCTCATAGTTCGGCTGTGGCCTAGAGAGGCTCTGCCTGGGAGCTATTTCGGGCTAGTGCGACGGCTGGTGGGGGCCTGTCCAAGGCTCGAAGTCATCAAGCGCTCCATCTGCATTGAAGGTGCCCGTAGGGCCCTTGCCCGTGCTAAGGTGCACTGGGGCAAGCTGGATGTTGAGAAGCTTGTGAAGGACGGGCCACCGCCGGGGAAAGAGCATCGCAAGCCCGAGAATTATTATAAGGATGTTCTGAAGGGTGCCCGCCTTATGGCGGATGAATGTTCCAGGGATGTAATTTTTGAGTAAACTCGCTCGTTTTGTCCTGTGCACTGAAAACTTGTTCATATGCGCTAAGCAATGCTGTTGGAATTTAAAATATTACCTTCTATGCGGCTGTTTATCAATTCTGAGAGATGGCGAGTCGTCGGCTTCTGCCCCCGTGCCGCTAGTGCTGGGGTGTTCGGGGATAAACCTGAGCGCTCTTTTTCCCATGTTTGGGTCCTTCGAGGGAGGCGCTCAGCACAACGAACAAGGCAATCAGACTATAATGCGTGAGCACTCTCACTTAGCCATATAATTCTATAATTTTAAATTTCAGCAAAGCCCCTGGTATTCGGAAGACCGAGTTCGGGGCGCTATCCACGCCTTGGCCGGACAGAGCCGACTCCTCGCTCTAAGCGGCATAAGTCTTTAGGGACTCGAAAAACTTCTCGAACAGCGACCGGCTCTCGCTTCATCATGACAGTCAGTTTTAGCTTTCTCTACTGAGGTGCTCGACCCAACTCAACTGGGGCACAATCGCAGTAGTTCTCCTAGTGCTACCTTAGCCGACATAGCAGAACGTAAGGCACCAAAACATAGGAGCTGGGCAAACCCAACTATTGACCCAAGACATGATTCGGAGCCGATGCATATAATGCTATAAGTTCGGGGTGCCGCACTTGTTAAAGTGTTCGGACTTCTCACACCATATTGAGGGGTACTAAAGCCCCTGGCGTATTTTGGTCGTACCAAAGTGTACGGGGGCAACATGTCATTAAGGAACATATATTTGTAAAAAAAAGAGTAATGCAAAAATAGACAAAAGCTATGCATTGTTTATTAAAAAGGGCTGCGATCAAAGCAGAACGATACAAATAATGCGATAAGCAAAAGGTTGGACTATTTAACATGTCCGTTCCAGGGGCAGGCTGCGGAATGGTATGCGAAATAGGTATACTGCTCGTGATAGAGACCACCTGGGAGTTCCGTAATGCGGCATGGCTTGTCTGCTTCCCTTCTTCTTGCATCGTTTGTGCGGCAATTGAACTGCCAAACAGGCTTCCAAAGAATGGAGTCCTAAAAGTAAGAGAAAATTAAAAAATCGGTAGCCCCTGGTGCGGTTTAAGCCGTGTGTCGGGCGTGCCGTGATGGTGCCCCTCCCCCTGTACCCATTGTATTCCTAGAGCGTAGTTATGTACGCGAAGCACTGGTGTCGCATTTTTGCGAGGGCTGGGGTTAGGGCCGCATTGCTACGCCTGCTCGGAACGTGCCAGGCGGTCTTGTTGTAGGTTACTCCGGGCGCGCTTGACGGTGTCCAGACGTTTAATGGCCAGACTGGAGAACTGCCTGGAGAGGCTGCTTTGTACTTCCGCTGCAAGGGCCGCTGTGTGCTCCTCTGTTCGGAGGGAGCGTTCGGTGTTTCCATTGACCGTAATTACTCCTCGAGGGCCTGGCATCTTGAGCTTAAGGTATGCGTAGTGCGGTACCGCATTGAACTTGGCGAATGTGGTTCGCCCGAGCAGTGCGTGATAGCCACTGCGGAATGGGACTATGTCGAAGATTAACTCCTCGCTTCGGAAATTATCCGGAGATCCGAAGACCACTTCAAGTGTGACTGAGCCTGTACAGTTGGCCTCTACACCTGGTATTACGCCTTTAAAGGTCGTTTTGGTGGGCTTAATCCTCGAGGGATCTATGCCCATTTTCCGCACTGTATCCTGGTAAAGCAGGTTCAGGCTGCTGCCGCCGTCCATAAGGACTCTAGTCAGATGAAATCCGTCAATAATTGGGTCTAGAACCAATGCGGCGAATCCGCCACGACGGGTGCTAGTGGGATGGTCCCTTCGATCAAAGGTGATCGGGCAGGAGGACCATGGGTTGAACTTTGGGGCGACTGGCTCTACCGCGTATATGTCCCTTAACGCGCGCTTCCGCTCCCTCTTGGGGATGTGGGTTGCGTATATCATGTTCACCGTCCGCACTTGTGGAGGAAAACCCTTCTGTCCACTGTTGTTCGGCGGCCGGGGCTCTTCGTCGTCATCGCTATGCAGCCCCTTGTCTTTATTTTCGGCATTTAACTTGCATGCCTGCTTGAACACCCAACAACCCCTGTTGGTGTGATTGGCCGGCTTTTCGGGGGTGCCATGTATCTGGCACAAGCGGTCGAGTATTCGGTCCAAACTGGACGGGCCCCTAGGATTTCTTTTGAATGGCTTTTTCCGCTGACTGGATTTATAGCCTCTAAATCTGGCATTAACTGCCGTATCCTCAGCATTGTTGCCGTTAATGCGGCGCTTCTGCTTGTTGCGACGCGACCTGCCACTACTGTCCCTGGTATCCGAATTACCAGGGTTCTTGGTCATATTGTTGCTACGAGCAAGCCAGCTGTCTTCTCCCGCGCAAAAGCGGGTCATGAGTGTCGTGAGTGCTGCCATAGATTTCGGCTTTTCCTGTCCAAGGTGCCGGGCAAGCCACTCGTCACGGATATTGTGCTTGAAGGCTGCTAGGGCCTCTGCGTCCGGACAGTTGACTATTTGATTTTTGTTAGGAACCGTGTCCAGAATTGCCTGGCTGATTCCTCTAGCTGCTGAATTACGTGGCTTAGGTCATCGGCGTCTGGTGGTCGCACATAAGTGCCCTGGAAATTGTCGAGGAATGCGGCTTCCAGGTCCTCCCAACAACTGATTGATCCTGCTGGCAAGCTGTTAAGCCAATGCCGAGCTAGTCCTTTAAGCTTGAGTGGGAGGTATTTGATGGCGTGGAGATCATCGCCGTTGGCCATGTGGATATGAAGGAGATAATCCTCGATCCATACCGCAGGATCTGTTGTGCCATCGTATGATTCGATGTTTACGGGTTTGAAACCCTCGGGGAGTTGATGATCCATTACTTCGTATGTGAAGCATAGTGGGTGTGCGGCACCTCTGTACTGGGCTATATCACGACGTAGCTCCAATGAGCTTTGTCTACTGTGTTCGGCCCTACCGGATTTGTGTCCGGCGTGACGGTTATCGTCTCGAGTCGTGGGGTGCCCACGCGATCCGTAGATCGATCTTGTTTGCCTTGCCTTGTCCTCCAACATATCTCGCAGGTCTGGCGCATTTTCCCGTGCCTTGGTACGGGGTGCGGCTTGAGTGGAGGACCGAGAGGCCTCTCTGTCGCGGCCACGAGGTGGCCGGTCGGCCGTATCAAGTGCTGGTGATGTAGGTTTAAGTGCTTCCTCCTCTAATCGGGGTAGCAACCTGTGCTTTGGGTAGCTCTTGGAGGGGCGTTCGAGTTTATGCTCTTCGGCCGCAAGGACTTCAGTCCATCTGTCGACTAGCAAATCTTGATCAGCTCTAAGCTGTTGCTGTTTTTTCTTGAGGCTTCTTGCCGTGGCCATAAGCCTGCGTTGAAAACGCTCTTGCTCGACGGGATCCTCTGGCACGACGAATTCGTCGTCGTCGAGGCTTGCCTCGTCTTCGGAGGGACGCATATAATTATTGTCCTTGACCTCTCTGTCTGCCGCTCTCTCATGAGGGCTGGCTTCTCCATCCTCCTGTGCTGAATCTTGCTGGAGGGGGTTTTCTTCGGCACTCTTCGGAGTATTATTATCTCCCGTGCTAGAATCACCATATTTGCTTTGGCAGGATTTTGAGCGGCGCCGCTGACGCCGGTGCTTAGGCTGTTTCTTGGAGGGGTCATCCTCCGTTGTTCCATCGCCATCTCCTTCTTTTGGGGTGTCCACCATGTATATGTCATATGACGACGTGGCTTTCCAGGGCCCAATTGGCGCTGGTTCTTCATTGTCTCCTACATTGGCGTCCATACCATCGATGTCTTCGGAGTCGAAGTCGAGCATGTCGGTTAAATCGTCGACAGTGGCTACAAAGTGGGTGGTAGGTGGGCTTTGAATTTCTTCATCGTCCGTATCCCAACCTTGCTGACCGTAGTCTGGCCAGGCTCCTGATAAAGAGAGAGACTTTAGTGTCTTCAGAATATCGCCGAAAGGCGAGTGCTGAAAGATGTCCGCGGCAGTAAACTCCATGATCGGCGCCCAATCGGATTCGATCGGCAAGGGCGCGGAGGGTTCGGAGTCCGGAGAGGAGTCCGGCTCCTTGGAGTCACGAGTCTCGCGGAGTGCGGGGCTGGTGTTCGGCTCGATCGCTGTTGGGATCGCAGCCCCCGAGGCGGCATCCAACCACCCATCCTCGATCGGCGCAGTTGGCTCCGAATTAAGGGTCGAAGCCGATGCGGGTGCAGCCTCCAGGGCACTGTTCGGCGGCAGAGCTAGATCATGCTCGTCGTGACAGTGCGGCGCGCTCGGCAGTGGCTCGAATCCGTCGAAGATCAAGTCCCCGCGGATGTCAGCCGTGTAGTTTAAACTTCCAAATCTGACCTGACGGCCAGGGGCGTAGCTTTCGATCTGCTCCAGATGGCCAAGCAAATTAGCCCGCAGTGCAAAGCCGCCGAAGACAGAGATCTGTCCGGGGAGACAAGTTTCACCCTGGACCGCATCACTATCGATGATAGTAGGAGCCATCAAGCCTGACGGCGACGACACAGAGGAACTCTCAATGAAAGCACCAATGTCGGTGTCAAAACCGGCGGATCTCGGGTAGGGGGTCCCGAACTGTGCGTCTAGGCTGGATGGTAATAGGAGGCAAGGGACACGAAGTTTTACCCAGGTTCAGGCCCTCTTGATGGAAGTAAAACCCTACATCCTGCTTGATTAATATTGATGATATGGGTAGTACAAGAGTAGATCTACCACGAGATCGGAGAGGCTAAACCCTAGAAGCTAGTCTATGGTATGATTGTTGTTCTATATGTTGTCCTACGGACTAAAACCCTCCAGTTTATATAGACACCGGAGAGGGTTAGGGTTACACAAAGTCGGTTACAATGGTAGGAGATCTACATATCCGTATCGCCAAGCTTGCCTTCCACGCCAAGGAAAGTCCCTTCCGGACACGGGACGAAGTCTTCAATCTTGTATCTTCATAGTCCAGGAGTCCGACTGAAGGTATAGTCTGGCCATCCGGACACCCCCTAATCCAGGACTCCCTCACCCACTATGGGCCATTAACCCCCGGGGGGTTCCGGTAACCCCTCCGGTACTCCGGTAAAATCCCGATTTCCCCCGGAACACTTCCGATATCCAAATAAGGGCTTCCAATATATCAATCTTCATGTCTCGACCATTTCGAGACTCCTCGTCATGTCCGTGATCATATCCAGGACTCCGAACAACCTTCGGTGCATCAAAACATATAAACTCACAATATAACTGTCATCGACACGTTAAGCGTGCGGACCCTACGGGTTTGAGAACTATGTAGACATGACCGAGACACGTCTCCGGTCAATAACCAATAGCAGAACCTGGATGCTCATGTTGGCTCCCACATATTCTACGAAGATCTTTATCGGTCAGACCGCATAACAACATACGTTGTTCCCTTTGTCATCGGTATGTTACTTGCCCGAGATTCGATCGTCGGTATCTCAATAACTAGTTCAATCTCGTTGCCGGCAAGTCTCTTTACTCATTTTGTAATACATCATCCCGCAACTAACTCATTAGTTGCAATGCATGCAAGGCTTAAGTGATGTGTATTACCGAGAGGGCCCAGAGATACCTCTCCGACAATCGGAGTGACAAATCCTAATCTCGAAATACGCCAACCCAACAAGTACCTTCAGAGACACCTGTAGAGCACCTTTATAATCACCCAGTTACATTGTGACGTTTGGTAGCACACAAAGTGTTCCTCTGGTAAACGGGAGCTGCATAATCTCATAGTCATAGGAACATGTATAAGTCATGAAGAAAGCAATAGCAGCAAACTAAACGATCAAGTGCTAAGCTAACAGAATGGGTCAAGTCAATCACATCATTCTCCTAATGATGTGATCCTGTTAATCAAATGACAACTCATGTCTATGGTTAGGAAACTTAACCATCTTTGATTAACGAGCTAGTCAAGTAGAGGCATACTAGTGACACTATGTTTGTCTATGTATTCACACATGTATTATGTTTCTGGTTAATACAATTCTAGCATGAATAATAAACATTTATCATGAAATAAGGAAATAAATAATAACTTTATTATTGCCTCTAGGGCATATTTCCTTAGTCTCCCACTTGCACTAGAGTCAATAATCTAGTTCACATCGCCATGTGATTTAACACCAATAGTTCACATCACCATGTGATTAACACCCATAGTTCACATCGTCATGTGACCAACACCCAAAGGGTTTACTAGAGTCAATAATCTAGTTCACATCGCTATGTGATTAACACCCAAAGAGTACTAAGGTGTGATCATGTTTTGCTTGTGAGAGAAGTTTAGTCTACGGGTCTGCCACATTCAGATCCGCATGCATTTTGCAAATTTCTATGTCAACAATGCTCTGCACAGAGCTACTCTAGCTAATTGCTCCCACTTTCAATATGTATCTAGATCGAGACTTAGAGTCATCCAGATCAGTGTCAAAGCTTGAATCGACGTAACTCTTTACGACGAAGCTTTTGTCACCTCCATAATCGAGAAACATATCCTTATTCCACTAAGGATAATTTTGACCGTTGTCCGGTGATCTACTCCTAGATCACTATTGTACTCCCTTGCCAAAAATAGTGTAGGGTATACAATAGATCTAGTACACAGCATGGCATACTTTATAGAACCTATGGCTGAGGCATAGGGAATGACTTTCATTCTCTTTCTATCTTCTGCCGTGGTCGGGCTTTGAGTCTTACTCAATTTTTCACACCTTGTAACATAGGCAAGAACTCTTTCTTTGACTGTTCCATTTTGAACTACTTCAAAATATTGTCAAGGTATGTACTCATTGAAAAAACTTATCAAGCGTCTTGATCTATCTCTATAGATCTTGGTGCTCAATATGTAAGAAGCTTCACCGAGGTCTTTCTTTGAAAAACTCCTTTCAAACACTCCTTTATGCTTTGCAGAATAATTCTACATTATTTCCGATCAACAATATGTCATTCACATATACTTATCAGACATTTTGTAGTGCTCCCACTCACTTTCTTGTAAATACAGGCTTCACCGCAAGTCTGTATAAAACTATATGCTTTGATCAACTTATGAAAGCGTATATTCCAACTCCTAGATGCTTGCACCAGTCCATAGATGGATCGCTGGAGCTTGCATATTTTGTTAGCACCTTTAGGATTGAAAAAACCTTCTGGTTGCATCATATACAACTCTTTCTTTAATAAATCCTTTAAGGAATGCGGTTTTGTTTATCCATTTGCCAGATTTCATAAAATGCGGCAATTTGCTAACATGATTCAGACAGACTTAAGCATCGCTACAAGTGAGAAAATCTCATCATCAACACCTTGAACTTTGTCAAAAACCTTTTTCGACAAGTCTAGCTTTGTAGAAAGTAACACTAATATCAGTGTCTGTCTTCCTCTTGAAGATCCATTTATTTTCTATGGCTTGCCAATCATCAGGCAAGTCAATCAAAGTCCACACTCTGTTCTCATACATGGATCCCATCTTAGATTTCATGGCCTCAAGCCATTTCAAGGAATCTGGGCTCATCATCGCTTCCTCATAGTTCATAGGTTTGTCATGGTCAAGTAAGATGAACTCCAGAATAGGATTACCGTACCACTCTGGTGCGGAACATACTCTGGTTGACCTACGAGGTTTGATAGTAACTTGATCCGAAGCTTCATGATCATCATCATTAACTTCCTCACTAATTGGTGTAAGCATCACTTGAACTGATTTCAGTGATGAACTACTTTCCAATTTGGGAGAAGGTACAATTACCTTATCAAGTTCTACTTTCCTCCCACTCACTTCTTTCGAGAGAAACTCCTTCTCTAGAAAGGATCCATATTTAGCAACGAATATCTTGCCTTCGGATCTGTGATAGAAGGTGTACCCAACAGTTACTTTTGGGTATCCTATGAAGACGCACTTCTCCGACTTGGGTTTGAGCTTATCAAGATGAAACTTTTTCACATAAGCATCGCAACCCCAAACTTTAAGAAATGACAGCTTAGGTTTCTTGCTAAACCACAGTTCATACGGTGTCGTCTCAACGGATTTAGATGGTGCCCTTTTTAATGTGAATGCAGCTGTCTCTAATGCATAACCCCAAAACGATAGTGGTAATTTGGTAAGAGACATCATAGATTGCACTATATCAAATAAAGTACGGTTATGACGTTCGAACACACCATTACGCTGTGGTGTTCCAGGTGGCATGAGTTTGTGAAACTATTCCACATTGTTTTAATTGAAGACCTAACTCGTAACTTAAATATTCGCCTCTACGATCAGATTGTAGAAACTTTATTTTCTTGTTACAATGATTTTCCACTTCACTCTGAAATATTTTGAACTTTTCAAATGTTTCAGACTTATGTTTCTTCAAATAGATATACCCATATATGCTCAAATCATCTATGAAGGTCAGAAAATAACGATACCCGCCGCGAGCCTCAACACTCATCGGACCTCATACATCAGTATGTATTATATCCAATAAGTCAGTTGCTTGCTCCATTGTTCCGGAGAATAGAGTCTTAGTCATATTGCCCATGAGGCATGGTTCGCAAGCATCAAAATGATTCATAATCAAGTGATTCCAAAAGCCCATCAGCATGGAGTTTCTTCATGCGCTTTACACCAATATGACCTAAACGGCAGTGCCACAAATAAGTTGCACTATCATTATTAACTTTGCATCTTTTGGCTTCAATATTATGAATATGTGTATCACTATGATCGAGATCCAACGAACCATTTTCATTGGGTGTATGACCATAGAAGGTTTTATTCATGTAAACAGAACAACAATTATTCTCTAACGTAAATGAATAACCGTATTGCAATAAACATGATCAAATCATATTCATGCTCAACGCAAACACCAAATAACATTTATTTAGGTTTAACACTAATCCCGAAAGTATAGGGAGTGTGCGATGATGATCATATCAATCTTGGAACCACTTCCAATAAACATCGTCACTTCTCCCTTAACTAGTCTTTGTTCATTCTGCAACTCCCGTTTCGAGTTACTACTCTTAGCAACTGAACCAGTATCAAATACCGAGGGGTTACTATAAACACTAGTAAATTACACATCAATAACATGTATATCAAATATAGCATTGTTCACTTTGCCATCCTTCTTATCCGCCAAATATTTGGGGCAGTCCCGCTTCCATTGACCAGTCCCTTTGCAGTAGAAGCACTTAGTCTCAGGCTTAGGTCTTGACTTGGGCTTCTTCACTTGAGCAGCAACTTGCTTGTCGTTCTTCTTGAAGTTCCCTTTCTTTCCCTTGCCCTTTTCTTGAAACTAGTGGTCTTGTTAATCATCAACACTTGATGCTCTTTCTTGATTTCTACCTTCATCGACTTCATCATCATGAAAAGCTCGGGAATCGTTTTCGTCATCCCTTGCATACTATAGTTCATCACGAAGTTCTACTAACTTGGTGATGGTGACTAGAGAATTCTGTCAATCACTATTTTATCTGGAAGATTAACTCCCACTTGATTCAAGTGATTGTAGTACCCAGACAATCTGAGCACAAGCTCATTGCTTGAGCTATTCTCCTCCATCTTTTAGCTATAGAACTTGTTGGAGACTTCATATCTCTCAACTCGGGTATTTGCTTGAAATATTAACTTCAACTCCTGGAACATCTCATATGATCCATGATGTTCAAAACGTCGTTGAAGTCCCGATTCTAAGCTATTAAGCATGGTGCACTAAACTATCAAGTAGTCATCATACTGAGCTAGCTAAACATTCATAACGTCTACATGTGCTCCTGCAATAGGTCTGTCACCTAGCGGTGCATCAAGGACATAATTCTTCTGTGCATCAATGAGGATAATCCTCAGATCACGTATCCAATCCGCATCATTGCCACTAACATCTTTAAACTTAGTTTTCTCTAGGAACATATCAAAAATAAAACAAGGGAGCTAAACGCGAGCTATTGATCTACAACATAGATATGCTAATACTACCAGGACTATGTTCATGATAAATTAAAGTTCAATTAATCAAATTACTTAAGAACTCCCACTTAGATAGACATCCCTCTAATCATCTAAGTGATCACGTGATCCAAATCAACTAAACCATAACCGAACATCATGTGAGATGGAGTAGTTTTCAATGGTGAACATCACTATGTTGATCATATCTACTATATGATTCACGCTCGACCTTTCGGTCTCCAGTGTTACGAGGCCATATCTGCATATGCTAGGCTGGTCAAGTTTAACCTGAGTATTCTGCGTGTGCAAAAACTGGCTTGCACCCGTTGTAGATGGACGTAGAGCTTATCACACCCGATCATCACGTGGTGTCTGGGCACGACGAACTTTGGCAACGGTGCATACTCAGGGAGAACATTTTTATCTTGAAATTTAGTGAGAGATCATCTTATAATGCTACCGTCATAACTAAGCAAAGTAAGATGTATAAAATATAAACATCACATGCAATCAAAATATGTGACATGATATGGCCATCATCATCTTGTGCCTTTGATCTCTATCTCCAAAGCATCGTCATGATCTCCATCATCACCGGCATGACACCATGATCTCCATCATCTTGATCTATACCAATGTGTCGTCACATGGTCGTCTTGCCAACTACTGCTCTTGCAACTATTGCTATCGCATAGCGATAAAGTAAAGCAATTATTTGGCGCTTGCATCTTATGCAATAGAAAGAAAACCATAAGGCTTTTGCTAGTTGCCGATAACTTCAACAGAACATGATCATCTCATACAACAACTTATATCTCATCATGTATTGACCATATCACATCACAACATGCCCTGCAAAAACAAGTTAGACGTCCCCTACTTTGTAGTTGCAAGTTTTACGTGGCTGCTATGGGCTGAGTAAGAACCGTTCTTACCTACGCATCATGACCACAACGATAGTTCGTCAAGTTAGTGTTGTTTTAACCTTCTCAAGGACCGGGCATAGCCACACTCGGCTCAACTAAAGTTGGAGAAATTGACACCCGCTAGTCACCTGTGTGCATAGCACGACAGTAAAACCAGTCTCGCGTAAGCGTACGCGTAATGTCGGTCCGGGCCGCTTCATCCAACAATACTGCCGAACCAAAGTGTGACATGCTGGTAAGCAGTATGACTTATATCGCCCACAACTCACTTGTGTTCTACTCGTGCATATTACATAAACGCATAAAACCAGGCTCGGATGCCACTGTTGGGGAACGTAGTAATTTCAAAAAAATTCCTACGCACACGCAAGATCATGGTGATGCACAGCAACGAGAGGGGAGAGTATTGTCCACGTACCCTCGTAGACCGAAAGCGGAAGCGTTAGCACAACACGGTTGATGTAGTCATACGTCTTCACGATCCGACCGATCAAGTACTGAATGTACGACACCTCCGAGTTCAGCACACGTTCAGCTCGATAACGTCCCTCGAACTCCGATCCAGCCGAGTGTTGAGGGAGAGTTTCGTCAGTATGACGGCGTGGTGACGATGATGATGTTCTACCGACGCAGGGCTTCGCCTAAGCACCGCTACAGTATTATTGAGGTGGACTATGGTGGAGGGGGGCACCGCACACGGCTAAAAGATTAAACGATCAACTGTTGTGTCTCTAGGGTGCCCCCTGCCCCCATATATAAAGGAGAAAGGGGGGAGGTGCGGCCGGCCAGGAGGGGCGTGCCAGGAGGAGTCCTACTTCTACCGGGAGTAGGACTCCCTCCCTTTTCCTTGTTGGATTAGGAGAAGAGGGGAAAGAGGTGGAGGAGAAGAAGGAAGGGGGGCCCTCTCCTTGTCCTATTCGGACTAGGGGGAGGGGTGCGCGGCCCTTGCCCTGGCCGCCTCTCCTCTTCTCCACTAAGGCCCACTATGGCCCATTAACCCCCGGGGGGTTTCGGTAACCCCTCCGGTACTCCAGTAAAATCCCGATTTTACCAGGAACACTTCCGATATCCAAATATAGGATTCCAATATATCAATCTTCATGTCGCGACCATTTCGAGACTCCTCGTCATGTCCGTGATCATATCCGGGACTCCGAACAACCTTTGGTACATCAAAACATATAAACTCATAATATAACTGTCATCAAAACGTTAAGCGTGCGGACCCTACGGGTTCGAGAACTATGTAGACATGACCGAGACACGTCTTCGGTCAATAACCAATAGCGGAACCTGGATGTTCATATTGTCTCCCACATATTCTACGAAGATCTTTATCGGTCAGACCGCATAACAACATACGTTGTTCCCTTTGTCATTGGTATGTTACTTGCCCGAGATTCGATCGTCGATATCTCAATACCTAGTTCAATCTCATTACCGGCAAGTCTCTTTACTCGTTCTGTAATACATCATCCCGCAACTAACTCATTAGTTGCAATGCTTGCAAGGCTTAAGTGATGTGTATTACCGAGAGGTCCCAGAGATACCTCTCCGACAATCGGAGTGACAAATCCTAATCTCGAAATACGCCAACCCAACAAGTACCTTCGGAGACACCTGTAGAGCACCTTTATAATCACCCAATTACGTTTTGACGTTTGGTAGCACACAAAGTGTTCCTCCGGTAAACGGGAGCTACATAATCTCATAGTCATAGGAACATGTATAAGTCATGAAGAAAGCAATAGCAACAAACTAAACGATCAAGTGCTAAGCTAACGGAATGGGTCAAGTCAATCACATCATTCTCCTAATGATGTGATCCCGTTAATCAAATGACAACTCATGTCTATGGTTAGGAAACTTAACCATCTTTGATTAACGAGCTAGTCAAGTAGAGGCATACTAGTGACACTATGTTTGTCTATGTATTCACACATGTATTATGTTTCCGGTTAATACAATTCTAGCGTGAATAATAAATATTTATCATGAAATAAGGAAATAAATAATAACTTTATTCTTGCCTCTAGGGCATATTTCCTTCAGTGTGATCATACACAACATGACCATGGAGGATGACGGTGATGGTGTTCGCAATTTTGATTTTGACTGCATGGAAAAGACTATCGCCCCCTCCCCCCTTCCCCCCACAAGAGGCAAATCAGGTCGAACATTTTCTTGAGATGCATCAAAACATCCGAGATCGAAAAGTGCATCAACTACTTATCAATGATCTAGTGAGGCATATCTGGGTGCATCATGGAAAGCAATATAGCCAATTTTTTGAATAATTTGTGCGGTTGAACTATGTTCTCCGAATACTAATTATATCTGAACTATGTATTTCTAGATTCGAATTGTGTTATTTCAAATATAATAGTTAGCAAATCAATGTTGAACATGAAAGAAAAAATATGGGACCGGACAAATGAGATATGCCCTTGGATACCACCATTTTGACAGACAAATAAGGGAAGACATTTGATGCATGCCCTTAAAGATGTCCTAAGATCCCGCAAATCATTTTCTTACGTTGTCAACGGTTTGACACACAATGCTTAATTTGTTCCTCCAAGTTGAAGATTATTGTACCTCATGGATACAAGTGCAGGAAAGAGTGTATTACCAAGTAGCTTGTTAATGTGGATCTCACAATCAGCTGTGGTGATAGTGAAGGAATCCTGGCTTTGTTTACACATCGATGTGTACATGGTTGGAAAGCACGAATAAAAAATGCAGGTTGCAGAGTCGATAGAGATTCATCATATTCTCCTGAGATATTACCCTACCACATTGGACCTCGAGATATTACCCTATTACATTACACCCCCGGGTAACCCAATGAACACCTACAAAAAGTTAATAAATGAAAATAACTTCTAGGACTTGTGTGTCAACATCCAACCCCTTAAGACCTATCATAAATCACAAATTCCCCAGACCACTTGTAGCCAATAGGCCTGCAAATGCCATCCCGCTACTCCTCCTATGTTTTGTGTGATCTTCTATCCTATGTGACTCCTCGAAACGACGAAACATCGACTTATCATATCATGGATCCTGCCCTCCTCCAGGTCCATCAATCCCCCGCTCCTATCACCACCTCCACTACTCCAAGCTCCACACATCCGTTGCTCATACTCCCTGCTGCCAAGGGGACACCTGCAGGAGGAGACCACATCGTTACTAGACTCCTCGCCCATCATCACTTGAATTTTTTATCATGCAAATTCTATGGATACTCGTTGGGTATGGACACGGGTGTCAATTCTGGTATTAGTTTAGGCAAAATGGGTCCATACCTGCCCATATCTTACCCATTGTCATCTATACTTTAACAAGTTATGATCTTTGTGGTCCATTTGAAACACGCAAAAAAGAACCAATTCTTATGAAATTCTCAAATAGTTTCGACGCTAAAAAGGGGCCTCGTCAGTAAAGTCTATTTTAATGACATCATTTTCATGCTGCAAGAAAAACCTGGAATCACAATGCTAGAGGCTTAACCAGGAGCATAAAGTAAGTTTCACCCATATATACCCCACTATTTCGCTGCCAAGTAACCAAACTATTATTACAAATTGGACAGGTGGAATAGGAGTAAGCACTATAGTTAGCCCAGGATTGATGTGAGCCATAAAACGAGCCAATAACTTAACGTAAGTTTGGTTGTCCCTGCATGAACTCAGTGGCCAGGAGTGACGTGGATGCATATCCTCCAATCTAGCAAAAAAATCAGCTTTCTTTCCCAGTCAAATTTTCTTACTCCTCTCATTTTTCTCCTTTCCAAAGGGAGCAAGCTCGCCGGATTGGATCGTTGAAGCTTATCACTAGTAAAAAGTAAAACGTGTGATGTGGCTCAGTAGCTAGTGAACAATTAGGTTGCTGCTTCACCTAACCATCTAGCTAGCATTATCACCTCTAGAGAACCATTATTTGTCTCCCTGGACCAGTTCATGGCCATGTGTGATTTATTTTAACTTGACTATTGACCCCATAGGCCATATATGATCGCTTGATGCTAACACTTGTCTTGGTGACACAAGTGTTCTTTAAAAAAAATCTTCATGGGATTAATCACTTTACTACTAGTGGTGCCGCCTTTTCTTTTGTGCTAATCCATACAAGTATTAACGGCTGATTTATCATGTGGTCATTCGGCAATATTGCAAGTGATCAAATCCATTTGCTGTCATTTGATTGTTAGTTTCTCATTCTTTAGACTTTAACATTGATTTTTTTTACTGATTTTCAAACCACAGGTGGTTAAACTGTCTTGGTGCAGAACTGCCCATCAGAAATCAGAGTACACAGTGACCAAAATTAATCATCACCGTTACTCTTTAGCTGTACAAAAGAACCGAACGTAAATTATTGTACTTTTTACCCTTTTTGATTAGTCAAAGATATTCTCCAGCACCTTCGCAGTGTCTCATTGATTGGTCAAACAAGTATATAAAACAAAAGTTACGTCATAGAAACTAATTTTTACTCTAATACGATCTTAGTTTGATGGGTGAGCTGGCTATCGTGACAGCTCAAGCTGTCTGCATTATTGAAACCCTGAATAAACTAGCCTCGTTTGTGATCTACGTGTAGTTGACTCCAACTCTAAATATTATCCGAAGATTGCGGATAGATACAATGATCTTAGCTTGCATGGCCATGGAATTCAGATAAGAAGTTCGTGCCATTGATTAAGCATGCTGATGAATTAGCGGTTAGCCTGAGACTGTTTTGTACTTTTGCATTGCATGCTAGATGGACTTTCCTTACTCCCTCCGCTAGGTGTATAAGTCATCTTCCGAAAATCAAATAATCTCAAAACGCATGGTACATTAACTCCCTCCTTGTTTCTTATTTCGTGACATATCAACCAATAAAAAATGTGGGTTGTGCATGCTTTCAATGCTTTGAGACTTTCCTTACACAAGCTAACTAGCAAAAAAATATTAAGTTTTCTTGTATTCTCCTTCGTCTTGATCGCGATGCACAAGCTAAGACGACTTATACACCTAGACGGAGGGAGTAGTGTTTTTCAACCGATGTTTTGGCTTGCTATTTCGAGGCAAAATGTACCCCAAGTCGCCAAGAAAACACTTGGGACATGCTAGAAGCACAAGAGTTTGACGCCGAGCTAGCAGTCTATTTCCCACCAGAACATTTCCAGACGCGGGTTCCCACCAAATGATCACTATAGTAAGCGTTGTCGACATAATTGGACTCCATGAAGACCATTTCAAGGAATTAACAGACGGACGAGGAGTAACAAACAAGGTAGAGATCTTTGGAAGGAGGCTAGAAATCTCTCGACAGAGCCAGTCATGTCTGTGAAGGGGACATTGCAACGCCTGGCAGGATATAGGTTCCAAGTAATCTCCAATTTGGCAGACACTTAAACTAATCCTACTAGTTCTTATAACCTGCAATTGGGCAGGAAACTATGTCCAACAACTTATACATTAATCTTACCGAGATCTCAGTGACATGGTTTTGAGACACATCAGTACATTGATAAATTATTAATGCGGCGGATTTAGCCTTGTTCAAGCTTTGGAAGTACTACAAAAAATGACAACATGCTCCAAATATAGATACTCCATAACAAGTTCCCTGATGTACTTTTAACTATTTTGATCAGGAAAATCAACCTGGTAGGCCCCATGCATGCATTGTATACTACTACTAGAACAATCAACTGTCCAATTGGTGCGGCCATGCATGTCGACATACAGCGTGAAAGATCGTCACCACAATGGCGTCATGCACGCGCATCGCCCGGTGACCAATTATGTTTGGGTCCAACGGCGCGCTTTGCTGTTGCAATCTCTATTCTTAATGGACGAATTGGTTGAATAGTCCTTCCACTTTCGTCTGATTTTTTTTCGTCCGGTTTATTTTCTCTCACCTTCCCCATCACTCCCATGTTAATTTTTTTTTCTTCACACTTAAAACCGAATCGTGTCTGATACTCCTTCCATTTATTCGTGCTTACTTTGGCAGGTGTCGATTTAATTCAATCATGTAAATATTTGGTAATTAAGAATTCAAAAATAATACCATATACAGGAGATCACCTTCCAAACAAATCACCTCCCTCTTCGATTTATTTCTCCCACCGATCTTCTTCCATACTTAGCTCCGCTCGGAAAAAAAATACAGCCGTCGAAGCCACCGATCTCTTTCCATACTTAGCTCCACCTTCGCTCCCTCCCACACACTTTTACGTAGCCCAAGAAATCCTCTCGCACGATCCTCGCAATAACTACAGAATATATCCTTCCCCAATTATCGCTTTCCTTGCCCGAGCGAGATCGTGGTCCCTTCTCCCCTCCTCCCTCCCACAGCTCGCTCAGGTTTTCTTCCGCTACACCTATCCTCTTCCGGCCTCTTCCTGGAGCCCTTGGCTTCTTGCTCGTAGGAATCGGAGGCGGTGACGCTCGACGTTGTCACGTCGAGGCTGGATCTAGGGGACAGGCAGGCGGCGCTCGTCACGGGAAGAGGAGCATGTAACTCATGGAGTCAAAGCTTGTGTGGGGCCGTTTGGCAACACTCGACCGCGGCAGGGAGGCGAGGACGCGTGAACGCATATGTGCCTGCTCGTCGAGCGTCGCGACGTTGACGGGCTGGGGCTTGATGTCGAGGCCCTCCGCTTCCTGCACCTCTTCGTGTCGATGGCCAGAGGCACACACCGGTACTAGAAACACGATGTCCAGAGGTATACCGTTACTGGAAACACAATCCTGAATCTCTTCCGTGTATGTTCCCAAGGGTGTGTGTTTAGTTGTTTACCTCGTATCTTATCTTTGTCTATAGTCACCAATAGGATTAGAAATCTGACTGCGCAAAATCTGTATTAAACAGTACATGCCCTTATTATTTCTAACATAAAATCTTGTTTTGTTGACAATAAGCAACCACCTAATTTTAGGAAGTACCGTGTGGTGGCAAAAAAAACTGATATTCAAGACTTCGTTTTCTACAGATGATGATCCAAAATGCATAGAAACATGGGTAGAGATGGGAAACTGTGAAAGCGATAGGAACTATCTGGTACGAACAATGTCATCATCTTATAATGCTTCATCTATGTACACCATAATGATGCATCTTACGTATCTATCTATTGTATCTGAAACCTTAATGCAATTAACTGTTGATTTTGCCCTACAACAGGAATACAGGATTGAACGATCTAGCAGATACTTATGAACTTCTGAAGCTCGGTTGTTCAGATTATCATGGATGAGATGATAAGGAAGCGCCTGATATAGTAAGTGTCGATCTTCCGGTCTTGGCATTTTTAGATTCCTTGAGGTAGCTCAACAAATTTGCTGCAATGCTTTGTAGGATCATTTTGCAGATTTTACTGAAATGGTACCTGGTTTGAATTTGGTTATTTGCTCTATTTGTTTATTTATTTTCCTAGGAACAATCTGCTGTTACAAGCTTTGCTCTTAATTTTGATGTAAATCTCATGTTACCAGGTCTGCCATGACATGAATGCACCGTTTTCCCACTATTTCGTTACACCGCAGTACTCATATTTTACTAGCAATCAGCTAATCAGTGACTGCAGTGACGTTCCCATCATCATGGCTCTGCAAATAGGTGTCCGTGTAATTAAACTAGACATGGTGCTAAATTCTTCTAAAGATGATACTGATATTCTCCATCGAAGTACTGAATATGACTTCCATGGATAGTACTCATATTTATGCCTACCAATCTTTGTAAGTGTGGAACCTATATAATTCTCTTCGTATAAAATACTACTCCATCCATCTCAAAATACTAAAGTTGAACTCAACCAGCGATACTTATTTTGGGATGAATTGAGTACTATTTTAGGAAAGGCATCTAGCTGAGTTTTAATAAAACTCTTCAGATTTGTATGTTGAGATTGTCTTCAGCAAATAATATTTCTATGAGATGTAGATTAACGACAACTAACAAGGACTGCCATGATTAGAGCTACGATTTTTCCCCATATTTTAGTATGCATTCTTGCAAGCAACAAAGGTAAGGACATTAGCATCATGTAGTTTCGGGTAGTGCATGGTTCTATTTAATTAGTTTTTTCACAAAATGGCTAATGGTGTTGGTTGATTAAATGTGTATGTGCATTGAACAAATTGGTCAGAACTGACGACATCATTAAATTCAGAAATTCTGATACAAATAAAGAAGGAGAACAAATGAGCTTCGTATGAATGAGAAAAGTGAGAATGAGCTTCGTATGAATGATGCATGACAAAGTTATCGAATTTACATGCCTGAGTACAGTATATCCTATACACAATATTGTATAGTTCAATGTTAAGTGAGTAAATATACATTTGACACCAACATGTTTGGAAATCCCAAGTCAATCTATTTTATAACTAAAAAATTGGTGATTACATGAAAGCACATATAATAAATTCAATTCATTTATCGAACATTTTCTGAATGGGATGTGGCTGCACCGAGATGGCCTGAGCAGGGGAGCACGACGACAATGCTAACACTCTCTCATTTGATTTCAGATTACTGTGCTCACTCCTATCTCTTGCTTGCTTGCAGGCTTTCAAAATTGAAGTTGGGTCGCCGAATTGAGGCCAAGGCCCATGTTGTTCTGCATTTTTACAGATGGTCTTCTGTGATCAAATTGGCGTCTCAATGTAAGGACTGAAGTGATATAGTTATCTTGTTTCAGTTGTTTGCTTTTGCTTATTGATAGAGATAATTATTCCCTATTCAGTAGAGATGCTGTCCAATGAGAGAGTGTCCATGGCGATTTTATCCCGTCCACCCAGCAGTATGAAACGAGCACACACATATGTGTTCTATTCCATCCACCTAAGTTTATGAATCGATCTTTCTTCAAGATATTTATGGAATTTCACCAGTTTCTATGATTTAGTGTTGTGTTGTCAATGTCATTAGGCTCTGGATGATTAGCATTCCACCAACTATATTCCATATATATATGTATTCTCCAGTTCAACAAGGATGCTGATATGATGATTGAGGAAATGAAGCTTAGAGTTGTCTACACATTGCCCAGTGGAAGCTCAGACAACAACGGAGTTACATCTTTGGCATACAGGAGCTTCAGGAACTTCAGGCAGGGCACTATGATTTCTCGGTGAGATTGGCTAGCTTTATGTTCTATGTAGGAAACATATGTTTTGCTAATAAATTTGTAGTGCAAAGGCTAACTGTATCTGCACAAGAGCCGAACCTGAAGAAGTTGAGGGCTCATCAGCGATTTCAGAACCTAGGGAAAACTAGACTGACTGGTCTTCAAGAAATAAAGGGCAATAGTAAAAAATTATCCATTTATATTGAATTAGGAACAATCTTCTAGCACACACATGGTTTGACATTTTTACATTTATATGGATAGAAACATGAGCAGACGCCTACGACCAGACGCCATCGCTTCACACGGTCGCCTTTCGGCCATAAGATTCACCGGCGGGGTACTTGGAACAGGGAGCCACGGATAGAAACTGACACACCTTATATGCATTATGCGGAACAATCGGTACTACTTGTTTTAGGAGTATGGTTCAAAAATTTGGTACCGACAATGATTAGGTTCCAACGATTCAGTATCCCTTATTTATATGCAGGATAAATTCAGTAGGAAAAGTAACCAACAGAATCTGGGTACAATAAAATGGAAACAAATTACTTCTAGTCCGAACATTAAATTCCAGCATATTTCTTTTGTGTCATTATGTGTGTCTGGGTGTAACATATGCAACTTTGAAGGTGACGCTGGCGAGGCATTACTATATCTTTCTAAGCTTCCACTCCGTGTTATTTTGTTTGTTCTGGAGATTCATAAATATTTCTATTTTCCGCTTCAGTATTCACTGAAAGGCTGGACTACGTTTACCTTTTGTTCTTTAAAATGGTAGTGTTTGTAATTCGTTTCCCGACATTTTGTGCATCTTCTCGATTCTGGTGGATTGAACTCATGTAAGCTAGCTTTGTAACATTTGGCTGCACGTATAAACTGATCTTAACACATCTGTTTGGACTTTTGATTTTATTTTGTCCTCGTAATTTGCAGATTCACATTTTTCCCACCTTTTTGTTTGTTAGTAAAATACTTTAGAACTTATATACTAGCAATAGAATATTAGGACAAACTTTGGGTGGCACTAGGTGCAGCAAAAAATGGTGCCATGGCAGCGGAATTGGACTGACGCTACAGTTCCCACTTTTAAAGGTTCGGTTGACCTTTTCCATGTCATTTATCTTGTGATTGTAGCCCATTTCTTTTGTAAGTGATCAACATTAATACTTGGTTTTGTTACTCAAGGATGTTGGACACTGGTTAAGTATTACAGGCGGATTATGTTGGCTTAGTTTGCTACAATTTATGCCCGTTAAGAGAATAGTGGATACAACTATAATATCTATGTAGTGCATTTTTTAGTAATATAGAAGCTTGTAAATTATTGACTGTGAGTATCTCACACAAACTTATCTACTTTTTCTATGCTTTGTGATTCTATCGTGCCCTATCTTTAGAAGTCACTCTGATTCAGTTAATTCAATGCCCAGCAATATCATCAATTCAACAAGCAGTTACTCGAAATTCCATCGCCCCAAATGGCATAGGATACCTCGGGCGTCCAACTTCTGGCATAAGTTTTTGTGCATTCAAAAATTTAGGAACCTGAACCACAAGGGCAAATGGAAGGCACCTTTGATCGGTAATCCAGGTAACCTCAGCTTCCCCACTACTATACATCCAGACTTCTGCCCGTTTATCTCTTCTGCTAAACTATAATATAGTGAAGCATCAAAGCTCATACGATTTTTCCCTTGTTTGTGCAGAGTACATGGATGATTCTTACACCTATGCTTTTGATAGGCTGATGCACATTGGCGTTGAGCCAAGGTAGGTTAGTGCTTCACAAGGACCAGCTCTAAGCATGACTTGTGCAGATATGGGAAAGAAGCCTAGGTAGGCCTCCTTTTTGAAGAAAAAATATATATGGGAAAGAAGAATAGATGAAAAATCTTGGGGGAGACTTTGGTGAAGAAGAACAAGGTGAATTTTATCTGTTCAACAAAATCAAGTTTGTTCCTGCACTCTGATGTTATGAATCACCGTGTAGTAAGCAGGAGTGCTTCTCAATCAATATTTTATATGTTTGTTAGAAATTGAAGAAACAAATATCTATCTGGTAGTCTATAATGGGTTTTGAGGCTGGTTCATTGCTACACATATAGTGGAGAGCTTCCTAAAAATTGGAGGGGACTTGTTGTAGCCTTATAATGTATTATCTCGGGTATTACATTTCTCATTCCATTTGCCAACATTTTGAATGAGTTTAAATGTTAGCACTCTTAGACAATTGACAATGTTTATTCAAAAGATTATACTGCAGTTCTACATGAGTTTCTCATCATAATTCTTTAAATTTCAAATCAGATACAAGTGCAACAAAATATAGACATGACAAGCTAGTGAGCTCTCACATTTGAATGCTAATGTTCCTTTGTAGACATGGGTTTATTACCATGATGCTAGCATTAGGTTCAACCTTCTAAACTTTTTTTTTGCTTTTCTTTGTTATTTCGTGTTTTCTTGCGGTCTATTTTCTATTATATAAAAAGTAGTATTTTTCCATTTAGCTTCTTCATGGTCAACAGGATTCACTAATAGCATGGGCTGGAATTCGTATTAGCTTTGTACAGAGGAATATCAGTTTCATATTTCTCATACTTGCTTTCCATGTTATTCTGTTGCTGGCTCATAGTTTCACCAATTTACAGTAGCAGGCTTCCAGCTATCTTATGGTTCTATTTTTTGTGCATTATTTATCTCTCATGCATAAGAAATTACGCTATACAGAAAGTTGACTTTCAAGAAACAATTATTCCACAACACTTTACGTGGATTCTAAAATGAACATTGAATGTCAAGAAACATTTATTCCACAGTTTGCTTAGGAAACATACAATTCTTGTTGTAAGTAATAGTACTGCTGTAACAACTTTTTCGTATTTTTAATTTATATTGGGTGTTGTCATGGTAAGAGACACTTTTGTATTGTGCATATATTTCTTGCTATTTGTTTTCCATCTTGTTGAAGTTGGTAAAATATTTAGACGTCACATACCCGAGTTTCTGAATGAATGTTGAAGTTTTGTTTGTTGATCTGATAATATGCTAGCCTAGCATCGAACATATTAAAAAATACCACTGAAATTAATGTATTGTGTAATCATGTACATATGTTTGCCTATTCTCTTGTTAGGTGGCATCAACTAAAGCAAGGCTTGGTTTATAAAATGGATGCAAAGCAATTAACATGTTGAATTTTACATGGGAGGAGGGGGTGCACTATATCCTCCATATGACTTTATTCACCAGTTGCTATGTATATTCCTGTTTCCTTTGGCAAGAAATGTATATTCGCAGAACTCCTTAATTTGAAAACCATCATGTTGTTATATCTTGACACTTGTGCTTGTGATATAATTCTTGTGTATTCTGAAGTTAAAACACACACAGTACAAACGCCGATGTTTACAAACAGGTACACACACTCATCCTTATGAACGCATGCATGCACACTCTACCCATATGAGCACCTCCAAGATACTGAGCCAGTTGGTCTTGAGATTATTGACAAAAACATCGCCCACATGACAATCGTCACTGTTTTCATATGTATGTGACAATGAGAGAATATTAACGTGAGGTGTTTATTGAATTCATGCTCCAGCCAACTCATCAAAAAATCTGAACTGATGAAGCGAGATGGACAATATATTTCAACTAAATGTAATGCACTATCACGTTTAGGCTTATTTAGTGCTTAGATGTGTGATCGATGTAGAACGTAGGATCTTCTATTTTAATACTGTGTTGGTGGGGTCTTGAACTCAAAAGACCTCTTGACTTGGATACCATATTGATTCATGCTTCAGCCAACTTATTCAAAAGTTTGAACTAATGAAGAGAGATGGGCAATAGATTTCAACTAAGTGTAATGTACTATCATCCGTTGATGGAAAGGATATGAACAATGAAAGAGAAGAGAGATGACTATGTGATAGCAAGGTCGGAGGTGAGGTCCAAGGTTTGTCGGAAAATAGGAGGCAGCTAGGGAGAATTAACATTTTTTTATTTTTTTTACGGGAGAATGCACATGATGTCACGTCTTGTTGCGATGGTGAATATGGAGGAAATGGAAAGGAACGAGATATGAAATGTTACCTTATGTCTTCCCACAATCTTGGTATATATCTAAAAGTATATATTACCTGTATATGTAGAAAAGTTGAGGGACAACATCTTCGTGGAGAAGATAAAAGATGGCCACAACTTATGCTCTTGGACTCATCTATATTTCTTTTGTGCCCGTAGCAACGCACGGGCATTCTACTAGTAGTGTTAGGGTATGGGTAGGTACTCTCTCGATTACTAGCAGCAATCACTCGCGGATACAAGTTTTGTGGCGATTACAGGCAAAATACAAGAATTCTGGAGCTAGGGTTCGTCGCGAGACAGGTAGGGGAAAGGGAAAAGATCCAAGCCGCCGTTGCCGTGATCCACTGGATGCCCGTGCAGCTGCTCCTCCTCCCTTAAGTATCAGTGCGGTTGGGCTTCAGCTGACCCAGTCCGGCCCAACGACTCTTGGGTTGGGCTTCTTGAGCCGGGGAGTGCGTGGAGCAGCAGCGATGCGGTTGCTGACGCTGCCTGGTGGGTCGCTCCTGTCAAGGACGCAGACATCCCCCCTCCTTGAGCTGAGGCTTGTCCCCAAGCCTCCGCGAGCGGGAAACGCTGTTGGAGACTGGCTTTGTCCTCCCAAGTGTCACCCGGCGCCTCGGAGTTGGACCAGCGAATGCGAACTTGTTCGCGCATTTTGCCTTTTGATTGCCTCCAACGTGACTGCATAATCTTCACAGGCACAGCAAGTTCATTAGAACAATGCGGGAGAAGAGGTTCGACTGCCGTACCCGAGTTCAGGACGCGACGGAGCAAGGAGACATGAAACACCGGGTGAATTGTCGCTTGCGGAGGCAGCTGGAGCTTATAAGCCACTTCATTGATCTTTGTGATGACTGGAAAAGGCCCATAGTACTTGTACGCCAGCTTGTGGTTCGCTCTTGGGGCTACAGAAGACTGGATGTAGGGTTGCAGTTTCAGAAACACCTGATCACCAATCTCGAACGTGCGGAAAGACCTCTTTTTATCAGCTTGGTTCTTCATCAATTGCCTCGCCCTGTTCAAATGCTGCTGTAAAAGGTCCTGGATGATATCTCGTTCTTTAATCCACGATTGCAGTGCTGGTACAGAGCAAGCATTCTCTGTCGTGATCCCCCAGTGCTTTGGTTCGTACCCAAACATGGCCTTAAAAGGCGTCATCCCTATAGCTGAGTGATGGGAGTTGTGAAGGAAATATGCCCTAGAGGCAATAATAAAGTTATTATTTATTTCCTTATATCATGATAAATGTTTATTATTCATGCTAGAATTGTATTAACCAGAAACATAATACATGTGTGAATACATAGACAAACAGAGTGTCACTAGTATGCCTCTACTTGACTAGCTCGTTAATCAAAGATGGTTATGTTTCCTAACCATGGACAAAGAGTTGTTATTTGATTAACGGGATCACATCATTAGGTGAATGATCTGATTGACATGACCCATTCCATTAGCTTAGCACCCGATCGTTTAGTATGTTGCTATTGCTTTCTTCATGACTTATACATGTTCCTATGACTATGAGATTATGCAACTCCCGTTTGCCGGAGGAACACTTTGTGTGCTACCAAACGTCACAATGTAACTGGGTGATTATAAAGGTGCTCTACAGGTGTCTCCAAAGGTACATGTTGGGTTGGCGTATTTCGAGATTAGGATTTGTCACTCTGATTGTTGGAGAGGTATCTCTGGGCCCTCTCGGTAATGCACATCACATAAAGCCTTGCAAGCATTGCAACTAATGAGTTAGTTGTGAGATGATGTATTACAGAACGAGTAAAGAGACTTGCCGGTAACGAGATTGAACTAGATATTGAGATACCGACGATCGAATCTCGGGCAAGTAACATACCGATGACAAAGGGAACAACGTATGTTGTTATGCGGTCTGACCGATAAAAATCTTCGTAGAATATGTAGGAGCCAATATGAGCATCCAGGTTCCGCTATTGGTTATTGACCGGAGACATGTCTCGGTCATGTCTACATTGTTCTCGAACCGTAGGGTCCGCACGCTTAAGGTTTCGATGACAGTTATATTGTGAGTTTATGAGTTTTGATGTACCGAAGGAGTTCGGAGTCCCAGATGAGATAGGGGACATGACGAGGAGTCTCGAAATGGTCGAGACGTAAAGATCGATATATTGGACGACTATATTCGGACATCGGAAAGGTTCCGAGTGATTCGGTTATTTTTCGGAGTACCGGAGAGTTACGGGAATTCGTCGGGGAGTATATGGGCCTTATTGGGCCATACGGGAATAGAGGAGAGAGGCCAAAAGGAAGGAGGCCTGCGCCGCCCCCCCCCCCTCTGGTCCGAATTGGACAAGGGGCACAGCCCCCTTTTCCTTCTTCCTCTCCCCCTCTTTCCCCTTCTCCTACTCCAACAAGGAAGGAAGGAGTCCTACTCCCGGTGGGAGTAGGACTCCCCTTGGCGCGCCCCCTCCTAGGCCGGCCGCCCCCTCCCCCTTGCTCCTTTATATACGGGGGCAGGGGGCACCTCTAGACACACAAGTTGATCTCCGTGATCGTTCCTTAGCCGTGTGCGGTGCCCCCCTCCACCATATTCCACCTCGGTCATATTGTAGCGGTGCTTAGGCGAAGCCCTGCGATGGTAGAACATCAAGATCGTCACCACGCCGTCGTGCTGACGGAACTCCTCCCCGACGCTTTGCTGGATCAGAGCCCGGGGATCGTCATCGAGCTGAACATGTGCCAAGAACTCGGAGGTGCCGGAGTAACGGTGCTTGGATCGGTCGAACCGTGAAGACGTACGACTACATCAACCACGTTGTGCTAACGCTTCCGTTGTCGATCTACAAAGGCACGTAGATCACACTCTCCCCTCTCATTGCTATGCATCACCATGATCTTGCGTGTGCGTAGGAAAATTTTGAAATTACTACGTTCCCCAACAGTGGCATCCGAGCCTAGGTTTTATGTGTTGATGTTATATGCACGAGTAGAACACAAGTGAGTTGTGGGCGATATAAGTCATACTGCTTACCAGCATGTCATACTTTGGTTCAGCGCCCGGTCCTTGCGAAGGTTAAAACAGCACCAACTTGACAAACTATCGTTGTGGTTTTGATGCGTAGGTAAGATTGGTTCTTGCTTAAGCCCGTAGCAGCCACGTAAAACTTGCAACAACAAAGTAGAGGACATCTAACTTGTTTTTGCAGGGCATGTTGTGATGTGATATGGTCAAGACATGATGCTAAATTTTATTGTATGAGATGATCATGTTTTGTAACCGAGTTATCGGCAACTGGCAGGAGCCATATGGTTGTCGCTTTATTGTATGCAATGCAATCGCGCTGTAATGCTTTACTTTATCACTAAGCGGTAGCGATAGTCGTGGAAGCATAAGATTGGCGAGACGACAACGATGCTATGATGGAGATCAAGGTGTCGCGCCGGTGACGATGGTGATCATGACGGTGCTTGGAAGATGGAGATCACAAGCACAAGATGATGGTGGCCATATTATATCACTTATATTAATTGCATGTGATGTTTATCTTTTATGCATCTTATCTTTCTTTGATTGACGGTAGCATTATAAGATGATCTCTCACTAATTATCAAGAAGTGTTCTCCCTGAGTATGCACCGTTGCGAAAGTTCTTCGTGCTGAGACACCACGTGATCGGGTGTGATAGGCTCTACGTTCAAATACAACGGGTGCAAAATAGTTTCACACGCAGAATACTCAGGTTATACTTGACAAGCCAAGCATATACAGATATGGCCTCGGAACACGGAGACCGAATGGTCGAGCGTGAATCATATAGCAGATATGATCAACATAGCGATGTTCACCAATGAAACTACTCCATCTCACGTGATGATCGGACATGGTTTAGTTGATTTGGATCATGTAATCAGTTAGAGGATTAGAGGGATGTCTATCTAAGTGGGAGTTCTTAAGTAATATGATTAATTGAACTTAAATTTATCATGAACTTAGTCCTGGTAGTATTTTGAAAATTATGTTGTAGATCAATAGCTCCCGTTGTTGCTTCCCTGTGTTTATTTTGATATGTTCCTAGAGAAAATTGTGTTGAAAGATGTTAGTAGCAATGATGCGGATTGGATCCGTGATCTGAGGTTTATCCTCATTGCTGCACAGAAGAATTATGTCCTTGATGCACCGCTAGGTGACGGACCTATTGCAGGAGCAGATGCAGACGTTATGAACGTTTGGCTAGCTCAATATGATGACTACTTGATAGTTTAGTGCACCATGCTTAATGGCTTAGAATCGGGACTTCAAAGACGTTTTGAACGTCATGGAGCATATGAGATGTTCCAGGAGTTGAAGTTAATATTTCAAGCAAATACCCGAGTTGAGAGATATGAAGTCTCCAACAAGTTCTATAGCTAAAAGATGGAGGAGAATCGCTCAACTAATGAGCATGTGCTCAGATTGTCTGAGTACTACAATCGCTTGAATCAAGTGGGAGTTAATCTTCCAGATAATATAGTGATTGACAAAATTCTCTAGTCACCATCACCAAGTTAGTAGAACTTCGTGATGAACTATGATATGCAAGGGATAACGGAAACGATTCCCAAGCTCTTCGTAATGCGGAAATTGACGAAGGTAGAAATCGAGAAAAACATCAAGTGTTGATGGTAGACAAGACCACTAGTTTCAAGAAAAGGGCAGAGGGAAGAAGGGGAACTTCAAGAAGAACAGCAAGCAAGTTGCTACTCAAGTGAAGAAGCCCAAGTTTGGTCCTAAGCCTGAGACTAAGTGTTTCTACTGCAAAGGGACTGGTCACTGGAAGCGGAACTACCCCAAGTGATTGGCAGATAAGAAGGATGGCAAAGTGAATATAAGTATATTTGATATACATGTTATTGATGTGTACTTTACTATTGTTTATAGCAACCCCTCAGTATTTGATACTAGTTCAGTTGCTAAAATTAGTAACTCGAAACGGGAGTTGCAGAATAAACAGAGACTAGTTAAGGGTGAAGTGATGATGTGTGTTGGAAGTGGTTCCAAGATTGATATGATCATCATCGCAGACTCCCTATACTTTCGAGATTAGTGTTGAACCTAAATAAGTGTTATTTGGTGTTTGCGTTGAGCATGAATATGATTTAATCATGTTTATTGCAACACGGTTATTCATTTAAGTTAGAGAACAATTGTTGTTCTCTTTACATGAATAAAACCTTCTATGGTCATACACACCAACGAAAATGGTTTGTTGGATCTCGATTGTAGTGATACACATATTCATAATATTGAAGCCAAAAGATGCAAAGTTAATAATGATGGTGTAACTTATTTGTAGCACTGCCGTTTAGGTCATATTGGTGTAAAGCGCATGAAGAAACTCCATGCTGATGGGATTTTGGAATCACTTGATGCTTGCGAACCATGCCTCATGGGCAAGATGACTAAGACTCCGTTCTCCGGAGCGAGCAACTGACTTATTGGAAATAATACATACTGATGTATGCGGTCCGATGAGTGTTAAAGCTCACGGCAAGTATCGTTATTTTCTGAACTTCACAGATGATTTGAGCAGATATGCGTATATCTACTTGATGAGACATAAGTCTGAAACATCTGAAAAGTTCAAAGAATTTCAGAGTGAAGTGGAAAATCATCGTGACAAGAAAATAAAGTTTCTACGATCTGATCGCGGAGACAAATATTTGAGTTACGAGTTTGGTCTTCAATTAAAACAATGTGGAATAGTTTCACAAACTCATGCCACATGGAACACCTCAGCATAATGGTGTGTCCGAACGTCATAACCGTACTTTATTGGATATAGTGCAATCTATGATGTCTCTTACCGATCTACCACTATCGTTTTGGGGTTATGCATTAGAGACAGCTGCATTCACGTTAAAAGGGCACCATCTAAATCTGTTGTGACGACACCGTATGAACTGTGGTTTGGCAAGAAACCAAAGTTGTCGTTTCTTAAAGTTTGGGGTTGCAATGCTTATGTGAAAAAGTTTCATCCTGATAAGCTCAAACCCAAATCGGAAAAGTGTGTCTTCATAGGATACCCAAAAAGTTACTGTTGGGTACACCTTCTATCACAGATCCGAAGGCAAGACATTCGTTGCTAAGAATGGATCCTTTCTAGAGAAGGAGGTTCTCTCGAAAGAAGTGAGTGGGAGGAAAGTAGAACTTGATAAGGTAATTGTACCTTCTCCCTTATTGGAAAGTAGTCCATCACAGAAATCTGTTCCTGTGACTACTACACCAATTAGTGAAGAAGCTAATGATGATGATCATGTAACTTCAGATCAAGTTACTACCGAATCTCGTAGGTAAACCAGAGTGAGATCCGCACCAGAGTGGTACGGTAATCCTGTTCTGGAGGTCATGCTACTTGACCATGACGAACCTACGAACTATGAAGAAGCGATGGTGAGCCCAGATTCCGCAAAATGGCTTGAAGCCATGAAATCTGAGATGGGATCCATGTATGAGAACAAAGTATGGACTTTGGTTGACTTGCCCACTGATCGGCAAGCAATTGAGAATAAATGGATCTACAAGAGGAAGACGGACGCTGATAGTAGTGTTACTATCTACAAAGCTAGAATTGTCGCAAAAGGTTTTCGACAAGTTCAAGGTGTTGACTACGATGAGAGTTTCTCACTCGTATCTATGCTTAAGTCTGTCCGGATCATGTTAGCAATTGCCGCATTTTATGAAATCTGGCAAATGGATAAACAAAACTGCATTCCTTAATAGATTTATTAAAAAAGAGTTGTATATGATACAACCAGAAGGTTTTGTCAATCCTAAAGGTGCTAACAAAATATGCAAGCTCCAGCGATCCATCTATGGACTGGTGCAAGCATCTCAGAGTTGGAATATACGCTTGATAAGTTGATCAAAGCATATAGTTTTATACAGACTTGTGATGAAGCCTGTATTTACAAGAAAGTGAGTGGGAGCACTACAGCATTTCTGATAAGTATATGTGAATGACATATTGTTGATCGGAAATAATGTAGAATTAATCTACAAAGCATAAAGGAGTGTTCTTAAAGAAGTTTTTCAAAGAAAGACCTCGGTGAAGCTGCTTACATATTAAGCATCAAAATATATAGAGATAGATCAAGACGCTTGATAAGTTTTTTCAATGAGTACATACCTTGACAATATTTTGAAGTAGTTCAAAAATGGAATAGTCAAAGAAAGAGTTCTTAGCTGTGTTACAAGGTATGAAATTGAGTAAGACTCAAAGCCCGACCACGACAGAAGATAGAAAGAGAATGAAAGTCGTTCCCTATGCCTCAGCCATAGGTTCTATAAAGTATGCCATGATGTGTACCAGATCTATTGTATACCCTACACTCTGTTAAGTAAGGGAGTACAATAATGATCTAAGAGTAGATCACTGGACATTGGTCAAAATTATCCTTAGTGGAATAAGGAAATATTTCTCGATTATGGAGGTGACAAAAGGTTCGTCGTAAAAAGTTACGTCGATGCAAGTTTTGACACAGATTTGGATGACTCTAAGTCTCGATCTAGATACATATTGAAAGTGGGAGCAATTAGCTAGAGTAGCTCCGTGCAGAGCATTGTAGATATAGAATTCGCAAAATACTTACGGATCTGTATGTGACAGACCCGTTGATTAAAATTATCTCACAAGCAAAACATGATCACACCTTAGTACTCTTTGGGTGTTAATCACATAAATAATGTGAACTAGATTATTGACTCTAGTAAACCCTTTGGGTATAGGTCACATGACGATGTGAACAATGGGTGTTAATCACATGGTGATGTGAACTCTTAGTGTTGAATCACATGGCGATGTGAACTAGATTATTGACTCTAGTGCAAGTGGGAGACCGGAGGAAATATGCCCTAGAGGCAATAATAAAGTTATTATTTATTTCCTTATATCATGATAAATGTTTATTATTCATGCTAGAATTGTATTAACCGGAAACATAATACATGTGTGAATACATAGACAAACAGAGTGTCACTAGTATGCCTCTACTTGACTAGCTCGTTAATCAAAGATGGTTATGTTTCCTAACCATGGACAAAGAGTTGTTATTTAATTAACGGGATCACGTCATTAGGTGAATGATCTGATTGACATGACCCATTCCATTAGCTTAGCACCCGATCGTTTAGTATGTTGCTATTGCTTTCTTCATGACTTATACATGTTCCTATGACTATGAGATTATGCAACTCCCGTTTGCCGGAGGAACACTTTGTGTGCTACCAAACGTCACAACGTAACTGGGTGATTATAAAGGTGCTCTACAGGTGTCTCCAAAGGTACATGTTGGGTTGGCGTATTTCGAGATTAGGATTTGTCACTCCGATTGTCGGAGAGGTATCTCTGGGCCCTCTCGGTAATGCACATCACATAAAGCCTTGCAAGCATTGCAACTAATGAGTTAGTTATGAGATGATGTATTACAGAACGAGTAAAGAGACTTGTCGGTAACGAGATTGAACTAGGTATTGAGATACCGACGATCGAATCTCGGGCAAGTAACATACCGATGACAAAGGGAACAACATATGTTGTTATGCGGTCTGACCGATAAAGATCTTCGTAGAATATATAGGAGCCAATATGAGCATCCAAGTTCCGCTATTGGTTATTGACCGGAGACATGTCTCGGTCATGTCTACATTGTTCTCGAACCGTAGGGTCCGCACGCTTAAGGTTTCGATGACAGTTATATTATGAGTTTATGAGTTTTGATGTACCGAAGGAGTTAGGAGTCCCAGATGAGATAGGGGACATGACGAGGAGTCTCGAAATGGTCAAGACGTAAAGATCGATATATTGGACGACTATATTCGGACATCGGAAAGGTTCCGAGTGATTCGGGTATTTTTCGGAGTACCGGAGTGTTACGGGAATTCGTCGGGGAGTATATGGGCCTTATTGGGCCATACGGGAATAGAGGAGAGAGGCCAAAAGGAAGGAGGCCTGCGCCGCCCCCCCCCCCTCTGGTCCGAATTGGACAAGGGGCACAGCCCCCTTTTCCTTCTTCCTCTCCCCCTCTTTCCCCTTCTCCTACTCCAACAAGGAAGGAAGGAGTCCTACTCCCGGTGGGAGTAGGACTCCCCTTGGCGCGCCCCCTCCTAGGCCGGCCACCCCTCCCCCTTGCTCCTTTATATACGGGGGCAGGGGGCACCTCTAGACACACAAGTTGATCTTCGTGATCGTTCCTTAGCCGTGTGCGGTGCCCCCCTCCACCATATTCCACCTCGGTCATATTGTAGCGGTGCTTAGGCGAAGCCCTACGACGGTAGAACATCAAGATCGTCACCACGCCGTCGTGCTGACGGAACTCCTCCCCGACGCTTTGCTGGATCGGAGCCCGGGGATCGTCATCGAGCTGAACGTGTGCCAAGAACTCGGAGGTGCCGGAGTAACGGTGCTTGGATTGGTCGAACCGTGAAGACGCACGACTACATCAACCACGTTGTGCTAACGCTTCCGTTGTCGATCTACAAGGGTACGTAGATCACACTCTCCCCTCTCGTTGCTATGCATCACCATGATCTTGCGTGTGCGTAGGAAAATTTTGAAATTACTACGTTCCCCAACAAGTTGTTGTACCAGAATTGAACTAGGGAAATCCAAAAACTCCACCGCCTCGGGCAAGCTTGAGTAAAACATCTCAAGAATGTTTCCACACACTGATTAACCCGTTCAGTCTGACCATCGGTCTGCGGGTGGTTGGCTGTGCTGAGTCGAAGTTGAGTGCCTGCGGCCTTGAATAGCTCCTGCCAAAAATGGCTAGTGAACACAGGGTCACGATCTGATATGATTGCTCCAGGGAGGCCGTGGATCTTGTAAACTTGTTGGATGAAAACCTGCGCTACAGACGCCGCTGTATATGGGTGCGCCAGGGGCAGGAAGTAGCTGAACTTGGTTCTTTTGTCCACGATCACCAGGATGCAGTTGAACCGGCTGGATTGTGGTAGGCCATCCACAAAATCCATGGATATCATATCCCAGGGTTTGTTAGGAATTGGCAAGGGTAGCAAGAGTCCAGGTGAGGCTGCTCGATCAGGTTTCGCTTGCTGGCATACGACACAACACTGCACATACTGCCTGATTTGCACTTTCATTTTGGGCCACGCAAAGAGACGTCGTATGCGCTTGTACGTGACTGGGAAGCCTGAGTGACCCCCACTGGACTATCATGAAACGCTTGGATTATGCGTTGCTGAATGTTGGTGCCCCCTCCCAGCCAGATTCTGTTTCTGAACCGGATGATGCCTTGCTGTAGCCTGAATCTGCCTTTGGGGTCATCACGTACAGCCAGTTGCTCCAGAAGCTTCTGCGCCTGGGGGTTGTTGTTATAACTGCTGATAACATCCTCCAGCCAGCTAGGTTGGCACGACATGATGACATTTAGCACCTCCAACAGATTGGCTCGTGATAATGCATCCGCGACGTTGTTTTCAGTCCCTTTCCTGTACACGATGCGGTACTGAAGCCCCAGCAACTTGGTAAAAGCTTTCTGCTGCCAATGTGTATTCAGTTGTTGTTCCTCCAAGTGCGTGAGACTCTTTTGGTCTGTGTATATGACAAATTCTGCATGTTGCAAATAGGGACGCCACTGATCGACAGCCACGATGATTGCCAGATATTCTTTTTCATATGTTGACAGCCCCTGATACCTGGGGCTCAGCGCCTTGCTCATGAATGCTATGGGATGGCCTTGTTGTTGCAGAATTGCTCCGATGCCTGTGTCACATGCGTCTGTCTCCACTGTGAAAGGCATTGCAAAGTTGGGCAATGCTAGAACTGGGGCTGAGGTCAGTTGCTGCTTCAAGACCTGGAAATCCGTCTCTGTGATTGAAGTCCATTGAAATGGCGCGCTTTTCTTCAATAAATTGAACAGCGGACGTGCGATCATTCCAAAGTTGCGCACGAAGCGGCGATAATACCCGGCGAGACCCAAAAAGCTACGGAATCCTTTGACGTCTGGCGGAGGGGTCCAGTTGATCACTGTTGCTATCTTGGTCGGGTCTGTTGCGACTCCACGAGCACTGATGACATGGCCTAGGTAGGATACCTGGCTTTACCCGAAAGCGCACTTGCTTAACTTGACCTTCCACTGATCCTTGCAGAGCAATTCCAACACTTGCCTCACGTGGCACTTATGCTCCTCTAGTGTGGCGCTGAAAATCAGTATGTCATCGAAGAAACAGAGAACGCAAACGCGCATCACTGGTTTGAGCGTTGTAGTCAGCCCTTCTATGAACGTGGGTGGTGCTCCAGCCAAACCAAAGGACAAAACCTTGAATTCAAAGTGACCTTGATGCGTGGAAAATTCCGTCTTGTACTCCTCCCCAGGCGCGAGCCTGATCTGATGATAGCCCGCGCGCAAGTCGAGTTTGGAGAACCACGCTGCGCCATGCAGCTCATCCAAAAGTTCTTCGATGACTGGGATCGGAAACTTGCCGACGACTGTAATGGCATTCAGTTGCCTGTAATCTATGCAAAGGCGCTAGGTTCCGTCTTTTTTCTTAACCAGGATGACCGGGGATGAGAATGGACTGTTGCTTCGCTGAATGACTCCAGATTTTAGAAGTGCCTCAACTTGAGCCTCTATTTCCGTCTTCTGCTCTGGTTTGTATCGATACTGCCTGACATTGACTGGTCTCGCCCCAGGAATCAGAGGGATGCGATGGTTGCATGCCCTCCTAGGTGGGAGACCGACCGGCTCCTCAAACACGTCTGGAAACTGATCTATGATTTCTTGGATGCATGCTGGTGTCGTTTCCAACTCTTCCTGCTGTGAAGCAACCACACAGAGATGAATAACATGAGTGATCGACCCGTTGCTGCATAGGTTCTGCAACTGCAAACTGTTGATGGTCTAGCAACTGGTGGAAACCGCATCGTGCCCCACAAGACGCAGTGGGCCTGCTGGAGTGGGTATCTCAATGAAACGAGCGCGCCAATTGACCTGCATCGGGCTGTGCTCTTCTAGCCAGTCCATGCCGAGGATGACGTCATACGTGCCCAAGGCCAGTACTCTCAGATCCGTATAGAACTCATGCCCTTGAGCATACCAAGCACAATGCGAAGCGACCTCAGTGCAGAGCAATTCTCCTCCATCTGCCACACGCACACGGCTAGGTTTAGGCAGAGAGCGGACTCCTGAAATTTTGCGTGCCAAGTGCTCGTTGATGAAAGAATTGGAGCTGCCTGAATCGACTAGCATGAGTACTTCATGCCCTTGCACCCATGCTCGAAGTTGAAAAGCTCTGGCTGACACTCCTCCTGTTACTGCAGAAACTGAAATGGCCATGGCTGTATCCTGAATCCCATCCTCTGAACCCACTTGAGTGTTGACGAAACTGTCAATGCCGAAGATATCCAACAGCTCTTCGACAACATGCAATTGGACTGTGGTGGGGCACACATGATCGTGCCCCCACCGTTCGCCACACTTAAAACACAGCCCATGGGCGCGTCGGTAGTCCCGCAGAGTCTTGAGCTTGGACCGATCGGCGCGAGCGGCGTCCGTGCCGCGGCGATCTCCCGCTGGTGCTAGTGGTACCGCTCGCACTGGTGGAGGGGGCAGGAGCAGGGGAGTGCCCTGTCTTGGCGCCTGCTCGGGTGGTCGGGGTAGTGAGCCAAACGATCCTTCCATCACCTCTTCTTGGAGCAACGCCAGAGCGCATGCCGTGTCCAAGTCCGGCGGCCGCTGAACTAGCACCACCGCTCTGATGTCCTTCCGTAGGCCCTCGACAAAACGAGTCAGAAAGTAAAACGGATGAATGGTGTCAGAGTAGGAAGCCAAATGGTTGATAATCAATTCAAACTGCTCAATGTAATGCGCCACAGAAGTGGTTTGTCGAACAGAATAGAACTGTCTGATCAACGTTTGATGCCTATCGCGACCAAAACGTGTCGCCAGTAAGGCAGTAAACTGTTCCCAATCGAACTCTGCTAAACGTTTCTGAACCGACTGCAGCCATACGGCAGCTGAGCCAGAGAAGTTCAGGGCCGCCATGGGAACCCAAAACGACGGTAGGATACCGAACATCTGAAAGTACTGTTCGCACATCGTCTTCCACAAGCTTGGGTTGTTGCCCGTGAACCGTGGGAAGGCGATGGACGGGTGGGACTGCCCTAAACCTGCTAGCAGCTGACTCGCATGTGCAAACGGCGACAAAAAGGACGGAGACGTGATCAGAGAGGATGACGGACCTGTTGCCGGGGGTGGCGGCGGCGTCTGGAAGGACGCCGCCACGTTCCCCCGTGGCAAATTGAACACGCCGTGGCCACTGGGCCCTTGAAGCTCGGTGCCCGCGCCGCCACCGGCCCCCGTAAGGACGCCGGTCGTCGCAGAAGGGCCCTGCTTCTGGATCACCTCTTGAAGCTCCTCACCCGCGTTGCCTGCGGGCGGCTGCGCCATCTGGAGCGCCGCCACCGCGTCGCCAAGGTCGGCCACCCGCTTCTCCAGATCTGGGCGCCAGTGAACCAGATTGTCGATCTTGGTGGTGGAGACTTGAATCTCCGCGATGGCCTTGTTCTGGGCCTTGAGGGTGTTGTCGAGGCGGTCGACGAAGGCTTCAATCGCCGGATCCATGGCTAGCAAGTGCGTACGAGCTTGACGAAGGCCTCTGGTCTCGATGATTTGCGCCAGGGTGGCGAGGTGGTGAGGAATTTCTGGTCTCTGATACCAGATGTTAGGGTATGGGTAGGTACTCTCTCGATTACTAGCAGCAATCACTCGCGGATACAAGTTTTGTGGTGATTACAGGGAAAATACAAGAATTCTGGAGCTAGGGTTTGTCGCGAGACAGGTAGGGGAAAGGGGAAAAGAGCCAAGCCGCCGTTGCCGTGATCCACTGGATGCCCGTGCAGCTGCTCCTCCTTCCTTAAGTATCGGTGAGGTTGGGCTTTAGCTGACCCAGTCCCGCCCAACGACTCTTGGGTTGGGCTTCTTGAGCCGGGGAGTGCGCGGAGCAGCAGCGACACGGTTGCTGACGCTGCCTGGTGGGTCGCTCCTGTCAGGGACGCTGACAAATAGTCTTTGGGACGCAGGAGTCAAGTCTGCAATTGCTTGGTGCCGTGTCACTGGCCTTGACTTGACTAGATTGCTAGGTTGATGGCGCTACGTTTCGGCATCTTAACCGCTCCAGATCACCATTCATGGACAAGAAAGCCAAGCATGAAAGCTCATTTGGGCCAAGTGTTACTTAAGTAGGAGTAGTACCATGTTTATCCGGATCGATTACGATCCTTTGGAAAGGACGTCCGACAATTTTAGATTTTGTTTTCCTCTCGGCAATGAGATATTTTCTTCCATTGTGCCGTGTCAAAGGTATACACATGTTGCACTCGGTGTCTACTCAGCAGCAAACATGCACATATTGGATATCATATCTGCCAGCTAAAAAAATTTATATCATAGGCAATTCGCATGCACAGTCTCTCAAATCATTCAGACTTTTGGTGGTACAACGGGGATTTAAATAGCTCGCCGTGAAAACTGCCCATACTTGGTGATGTCTGCCCGCATGGCCTCAAACATGCACGCCTGTTTATCACAGACCATGCATGGGGCAGGGCTGCTTAATTCCTTCCCGGAAATCTTAGGTTTGCTGCTGTGCTGCCTGCTTGAAAACGATCGATCGATCTTGTGCGTAATGTTTTTTATATATGTGCCACGTTTGTTTGGCCAGGTTGAGTAGCTACATGGACTGGACTGCGTGGACTAACGTCTAGCGAAAGCAAATCCATTTTAGACGGACGCTAGCTAGCAGCAGCACCACCACCACAGTGAACAATGGAGACAGACAGATGGTCATTCCTTCTCGTCCCCATGCAAAACCATTTTATATCGATCGAAGAAGCTGGGTGAGCATACAATTTAGCCTGGACAGAGAACTGGTAGGACTACTCTCTCTTCACAATCTTTATCTTTACCTCTTTACATAATAATAATACTCCCTCTATTCCAAAATATAGTACGCCCACGCTTTCCGAGGTCAAACTTTGACCATAAATTTAACGAACGAGACCGACTACGGCGGGAGAAAAAGTTACATAATTAAAAACTTCTTTCGAATATGAATTCACTGATATAACTTTTGCCTCCGCCGCAATTGGTCTTGATAGTTAAATTTACGGTCAAAGTTGAAGCACGTGGACAGAGGAAGCACTACATTGTGGAATGGAGGGAGTAATAATAAAGCAAATTGGGTTTCTTTCGTCCGTCATAGCATTTTTTAGAAAAATCCCTCTATTTCAGAGAATTCAACCCGCAGTCCTGTTTTAAGTTAAAACGAATCGTTATTTTCGTATTTTACACAAAAATCCTTGTCTTTTTTTGAAATCAACCCGCCCTCCGGATTTAAGTCACACCCGAACTGTTATTTTACATTTTTTAAAACCCCCCTAATGTTCTAGGTAATTCATCCGCGGATCATATTTAAGTCAAACAAATGCTTTTTAAAATCATCCATATCTTTTAAACCGTAACACCGATTTGAACATGTTATATATGAAATTTGATTAGAAAAATATGTACATATGAATATGAGATTATTTTCACCTGTTAAGTATTTTTAAATATTATTTTGAAATATATTTGAATCAAACCAAATGATTTTCTTAAGTATCTGTATCTTTTAAACCGTAACTTTGATTTTAACATATTATATATGAAATTTTATTAGAAAAATGTGTGGAATCTAAATATGATGTTAATTTTACATGTTAAATATTTTAAAAATATTTTTATGGAAGCAAACTTATAATTTATAACGTAAGATCCCTTTTTTTCATACCGGCGGCGATCCAGATTGCAAATAAACACCCCACTATAACCATATAGGGAAAATAAAACATCAATAACTACACATGCATACCTCTGAAAAATGTCACAGGAGAAAACAACAGATTTTTTTCATCGCGAGAGAGAGAGAAAGAGAGAGAGAGGGAGAGGGAGAGGGAGAGGGAGGAGAGAGGGAGAGAGAGACGTCTTAGGATTAACCATATTCAACACACGTTTTTTGTTGTTTTATGTGAACACCGAGGCCATCGCCGACGAGGGTAAGAAGGAGGATGTAACACCCCGGTAGTTAAGTTACAGTAACCACACACTAATGGTGCCATGTCATCGCAATTAAATTTCTAAACCTCACTTTGATCCAAACCGAATTCAAATTCAAATTGAAAAGAAAGTCAAATTTTTATTTCTTCAAACGGTAAAACAAAAATGTCCGCTGGGTTGCAACAATTCACTAACAATTTTCCTGAAAGAAACCAACACTTTATGAGTAATTAAAAATGCCCTTAAACTAATTAAAATTGGACCAACAACTTTTAATTGATCCTTTTCAATTTAAATAAATATTTGCACATTTAAAAATAACTTGGAACTTGTCGTGCTAGCTCATAGCATTACATAGTACTTATGCGTCAAGATTCATCTACAACTAAAATTATTTGCTACTGAAAGCGGAGGCCAAACAGTAAATAAAATAGAAAAAAACGAAAAAAGAAGAAAAAGGTAAAGCAGAAAATAGCAAATAGCAAAGCCTCACTAGGCACTTTGGCCCATGTAGAGGCAGAAAAGGGCCCAGCCCACACACCCCCTCCCACTTGTCTCCTTCCTCCTGCTACAGGAGGCAGAGGAGGCCGTGGCGGCCATCCGACATGGCCGCCGGCCACGCGTCGGCATCCGAGTCACCTTGCCCGTCTACAAGACCTCGCTCGACGTTGTGGTCGAACCCTAGCCCGCACTCTCCCCCCTCGCGCCGCTCTCTTCCCCGCAACACTCGACCGACGCCGTCATCGACATGGCCGCCGTCGCCCTCGTGCCCATCGAGCTCCCTGGCGCCTGGGAGTGTGACCTTCTGCTTCATCTACGATGACTACTTCGCCTGCGAGGAGCAGATCGATCGGAGCCACAACATCGCAAGGGATCGACCTCAATTTTGTCTTCGGCCACGGAGCTCCGCCGCTTCAATCTGTCCCCCTCGACCTTCTCCCGGCTTCTTCGAGCTCTCCCCCGGAACCGCAGTGAGCTCATCTCCCCGTTCCCCCTGGTTGTCCCTCGATTAGTCGCCGTAGGTCGCCGTTCCACCGCAGAGGATGAAGCTTCGCTAGCGCGCCCCTGGCCACGCTCGCCGCGCCTCTGGCCGCGACCGGTTGTACCCAGCCACGCCCCCACACGCGCTCCCGCACCGCCGGCCGCCCGCCGCTGCCGTCGCGCCCTACTCCCCTCGAGCACGTGCGCCCGCTACCGTCGCTACCTGCTGCTGCTCCCGTCGCCGTCGCGTGCAGGCCATGGCCTCGACCGCGCCCCCGCTCGCTGCTTCTTCCCCCACGCTCGACCTCCCGGCCGCGTGCCCGCGCGCCCCCTGGCCCGCCCGCCTGCCGCTTCGTCGGTGGACGCCCGCTGCCTTTGGTGCCTCGGCCCGGCCTCGCCCTACCCTGGCCGGCGCCCTGCCCGCCGGCGCCCCTTTGGGTGCCGCGGTGCACGAAAACGGGCGCCCACGCCCGCACCCTATAGCGCGCGCCCGGTGGCTCTAGGCCACTACCGAGGGCCCCCACGCCCCTGTCATCCAATAAAAAAAGAGATTAAAAAAATAAAATAATTATAATTATAAATTAATTAGTTCATTAATTAATTTAAAAGTTAATTAACTTAATTAACTAATTGTTTAAACTGTAGTTAGTTAGTGAGTCTATGACAGGGGGCCCCGCGCCCTTGTTGACCAGTCAAACGTTGACTGGTCAACTGGGTCCCCCTGGCCCACTTGTCATCCTCTGTGTGCACTTCTGTGTACACTTCTGTGTACACAGAGCTGGGTACCCGTAGCAATTTGTTGTTTATTTTCGAATTAAAATAAATTTAGAAAATGTTTAAATCTTTGAAAATCATATCTTTTAATCCGTAACTCGGATGGAAAAACTTTGTACATGAAAGTTGCTCAGAACGACGAGACGAATCCGGATACGCAGCCCGTTCGTCCGCCACACATCCCTAACCTATCGAACTCGCAACTTTCCCCCTCCGGTTCATCTGTCCAAAAACACGAAACACCGGGAAACCTTTCCCGGATGTTTCCCCCCTGTCCCGGTATCACCTAATACTGCGTTAGGGCACACCTAGCACCGCGTATTGCTTTGTTATGCCTTGTGTTGCTTTGATTGTTTTGTTATTTATTGTGTTCCCCCTCCGTTACTTCTTTCCGGTAGACCCCGAGACTGCCGGCGACCCCCCCCTAGTTCGACTACGGTGTTGACGACACGTCCTCCTTGCCAGAGCAACCAGGCAAGCCCCCCCTTGATCACTAGATATCGCCTACTCTCCTCTATACTGCTTGCATTAGAGTAGTGTAGCATGTTACTGCTTTCCGTTAATCCTATTCTGATGCATAGCCTGTCATTGTTGTTACAACTGTTGATACCTTGCCTGCAATCCTAAATGCTTAGTATAGGATGCTAGTGTTCCATCAGTGGCCCTACACTCTTATCCGTCTGCCATGCTATACTACTGGGCTGTGATCACTTCGGGAGGTGATCACGGGCATATGATATATACTTATACTGTTACATTACTTATGATACTGTTCGGAGATGGGGGCTGAAGGGGCAGGTGGCTCGATCCAGGTAGTGGTGGGCCTGAGTTCCCGACGGCCCCCGACTGTTACTTTGTGGCGGAGCGACAGGGTGGGTTGAGACCACCTAGGAGAGAGGTGGGCCTGGCCCTGGTCGGCGTTCGTGGATACTTAACACGCTTAACGAGATCTTGGTATTTGAACTGAGTCTGGCTACTGGCCTATACGCACTAACCATCTACACGGGGACAGTTATGGGCACTCGACATCGTGGTATCAGCTGAAGCCTTCGTGACATCAGCGACTGAGCGGCGTGCGCCGGGTTGGACCGCGTAACGCAACTTCCTTTGTAATGGAGGTTGCTAGGTCTGCTCACCAGCCGCGTTCGCAACGTGCAGGTGTGCAATGGGCGATGGGCCCAGACCCCTGCGCCATAGGATTTAGACCAACGTGCTGACCTCTCTGTTGTGCCTAGGTAGGGCTGCGACGTGTTGATCTTCCGAGGCCGGGCACAACCCAGGAAACTGTGTCTGACCAAATGGGATCGAGCGTGTTGGGTTATGTGGTGCACCCCTGCAGGGAAGTTAATCTATTCGAATAGTCATGATCTTCGGTAACAGGACAACCCGGAGTTGTACCTTGACCTTATGACAACTAGAACCGGATACTTAATAAAACACACCCTTCCAAGTGCCAGATACAACCGGTGATCGCTCTCTCACAGGGCGACGAGGGGAGGATCATCGGTTAGGTTTATGCTACACGATGATACTTGGTGAACTTACCATCTACTCTCTTCTCCTGCTGCAAGATGGAGGTTACCAGAAGCGTAGTCTTCGATAGGACTAGCTATCCCTCTCTTATTCCGGCATTCTGCAGTTCAGTCCACATATGATACCCTTATTCCATTTGATACCAATGCATACATATGTAGTGTAGCTCCGTGCTTGCGAGTACTTTGGATGAGTACTCACGGTTGCTTTGCTCCCTCTTTTCCCCCTTTCTATACCCGATTGCTGCGACCAGACGATGGAGCCCAGGAGCCAGACGCCACTATCGATGACGACTACTACTACTCGGGAGGTGCCTACTACTACGTGCAGCCCACTGACGACGACCAGGAGTAGTTTAGGAGGATCCCAGGTAGGAGGCCTGCGCCTCTTTCGATCTGTATCCCAGTTTGTGCTAGCCTTCTTAAGGCAAACTTGTTTAACTTATGTCTGTACTTAGATATTGTTGCTTCCGCTGACTCGTCTATGATCGAGCTCTTGTATTAGAGCCCTCGAGGCCCCTGGCTTGTAATATGATACTTGTATGACTTATTTTATTTGTAGAGTTGTGTTGTGATATCTTCCCATGAGTCCCTGATCTTGATCGTACACGTTTGCGTGTATGATTAGTGTACGGTCAAATCAGGAGCGTCACAAGTTGGTATCAGAGCCGACTGCCTGTAGGAATCCCCCTTCCATACTCCTTGGCCGAAGTTGAGTCTAGTCATTACAAAAACTTTTACTAACATGGTTGTGCACCTTTCGGGCCGACGTCGCCATCTGGGTGGTATTAGAATCTTTTACTCCTCGATCCTTACTCTGGGACTCTGACTCTCTCCTACTCGGGTTAATGAATTTACTAAAATCTAACTTTAGGTTCTCGAAAATACTTTCTCCCGGAGAGCCCTTTCAGTCCAGATGATCGCCGGCTGCACCAGAAGATTTGGAAGATACCCTCTGATATTCTCTCGAGACCTTGTGCCTGTTGCTTTTGCAATTCCCTACCACCGAAATATCCCTATGGATAAATACTTACACCTGTCGTGCTTACTTTTATTCCCATTCGATCTTGTTATTACAAGATACCCCGAGAATACTTTGTGCCTACTGCCTTGCAGTTCTTTGCCACCTGAATACCCCTACGAATAATTTCTCGCACTTACCGAGTATCCACTCATCCCCAGTTGATTCATGTATGTCACAATCTTCGAAATACCATTCGATCTTCCGAAAATCCTCAGCAGCCTATGGCTTGTGAAATTCTTGCTTGATTACATTATGGTTAATCCCATAAGTCTAGTAATCTTATTGGCATCCTTTGTCACTATCATTTTGAGTCTGTCGATTCAATATGCTGCGGATGCTTACAATCCTCAGGATTTATCCTTCCGGCTCTCATTTCAAACATGAGCTGGTTCTCGACCAATCGGATTGCCATCGATTGTACCCTTAAGTCTACGCAACTTATCCATCCTTAATCAGAGCATTTGCTTTTGATCCCTTGATCGGAAATCATAATTCTTTTGCATTTGAGCTTTGAGTTAGTCAGTTGTTTCTATAATCTGACCCCCTTGCATCCTTCTTCCTCTAGTTGAGTACCGATGCTCACGTCAGATCCCGTGTGGACCACCGGATCCTTTTGTTGGATTTTATCTAACATCGTCCTTCTTATTCAATAAGCCTGAGAGCCTTTCCTTGAATACATAATGCCTTTGGTAAATTGTATCCTCTGCTTGGTCAACCATGCTCTACTTTCGAGTTTGTGTTATTTACTCCTGAAGTTTGTGGTATATGTTTCCATGATACCCTGACGGGTTGAACCTATGCCTTCCTTATTATGTGTGAACTCGAAAGTTTTCGCGAGTCATATTCTTCTGGTATTTTGCCAGATAAAATTTCAACACTACAACTTCTTCGAAAGTGAGAGGTGAATGGATGGTTATACATTGAAGAAGTGGGAGTCGACCTTGAACTTTGAGTTCATGCCCATGGACACGATGTATATCTATCATGGAAGCTTCTTGAAATAATAACTATTCCCTTAAAATATTATCATTTGGTATCTGTGAATTGATCCTTTGCAATCGTGGTTCCGACCATATTTTCTCCTTGATTCCATTTCTCGTGCAAGTTTGAGCACTTGTCTCCTGCAGAACAATACCCTAGTCCAACCTCTAATTTGATCTGTCATCGATTATTACCCCCTGGTATCTCGAGATTATCATGGAACTGCATAACTTCTTATGAGTTCTTCATTAAGTACTACATTCTCACCGATTCCAATTTTTCACAGGCTCTAAGTTATTAAACACTCAAAGACACTGATAACTGAACCAAGCTTGCACTACGGTTCAACAACTCTTAGTAATCTTCTTTACGTACGAGATTGTACCTGATCACGTCATTCCTAGCCTGTTTGGCTATATCATTATCGTGCAAAAATTTAACTATGCTACCTGGCCCTTCTTCTTGGAGCAAATTTTCGACGATGAGCTAAGCTTATAATGATCTGCCTCGTCATATCGTTTCGCCTTGAACAACAAGCTTGATTTCGAGTTTGTGTCGTACCCATGGTTCCAATAACTTTTCGCTTCATCATTCATTTGACTTGATGTCATCGCCGATCGATTACATCTGCAGGAAATCTCTCGACAAATGTGTCGTGTTCATCATCAACAATGATATGCCTTCTTCCAAGCTTGAATCAAATTCATGATGGGAAATACCATCCTTTCCCCTCGATGATTGGTATTAACATCGACAACATTCTTGCATGCCCTCCAAACCAAACTTGTTCATGTTTTGTGTTATACTTTGAGATCCTTGCTATCCAGCAATTATTCTTCTTTACCTTGGATTATTACTATATTATATGTCAAGAAGGTCGTGAGAATTGCTCCACCTCTTTAGAATTATTGGTATAGTGATACTTCTCGCCATCACCATTCCTTCTTGGTTCCCGTGTTGATTCTAGCCGGGATACCAACAGATGAATGGCGCTGTTTGGATTCTGCACTTCTAGCAACCCTATTGCTTTGAAGTTAATGGTCGGTCGTTCATTCTTAGACTATTGATTATTGAATCACCATTCCGACGTTGGTCATGCAACCCAGCCCATATTTCGGGTGCACCTTTCAACCAATGTTTAATTGTGTATGTTTTCCTCGAGCATACATCATTATACCATTTGATCTGACTAATGTTATCTCCTTGTTCACAGAGTTGTGGAAATCCATCTTTTGTTAATCTCGATGAATTGTCGCTGATTCCATCAGCCACCTCTTCATCCTCTCCTTGGTTTTAATGATGAACTCTTGTTTCGGAACTCGCTTCCATAGTACATTTTCCGAGAATCTTACAATGTCGTCTCGTCAATTGTGTTGTACCTTTTATTCTCAGGCATCTCGAGTCTAAGGCATCCTGGCACCAATCAGATCTGAATCTCGGTCAGATATGATGGTCGGAACATACTTCTAAGAATTATTACATTGGTCCTTATATATCGGTAAGGTGATGTCATGCCTATCACACCTGGCCGGAGGACTTGTTGTTATAGATTCCTTTTCAGAAAAGTTATCCCTTCTTCCATGAGGGAATTGTAAGACTTATTCTTCAAGTTATTCCTGATGGATCCTTTGTGTCTCCAGAGTCCGATCTTCACCTGTTGACCATATCAATGCTATCTCGAAGCATGTCTATTGTATTCCGATTTTCAACAAGAACATTGAAGCTAATGCTAAATGTTTCCTGCTCAATTATCCAAACACCGTTGTATGGGTAATATCATGAGCTCCCCCCCTTACTTAAGTGGTTTTCTACCTTCTATCCGGTCTTGGATATCATACTCTGCTTGTTCTTGGGAAGGATATACCCCTGAAATGTGTTTAAACACATTTTCCTTTCCATTGTTCTGTTTAATCTGGTAATCACATTTTCCTTTCCATTGTTCTTTTTAACCTTCTTGAGGTTTACATGATATAAGTAGTAATACGTCACTGCTTTTATAAGCACCTCAGTGTACAACTCTGTCAGTAAGACCCTGTTACTATTGTTGTTGACATTCCAGTAACCACCGATGGACGAGAACTTTGCCTATTGGTCCGCCTCGTTTAACGTGTAGGAAAATGGTTCTCTTCGTCCCTCGCCCTTGGTACCAACGTTGTTGCCAACATAACTGATAGGCTATCCTCTGACATACCTTGCTATCTTGACCGTGCAAAATGTCAATGCCTTTCCTACTTTTAACCACATGGTGGGCCCATAACCCATAGTTCCACAGGATCGAAACCTGACTCTTATGTGTACCCATGTTGCCAAAGATATTCCTCCCGTTTGGCTTCGTAAGTAATTCACGATCCACCTTCCTTGAGATGATCTATTCTAGTTTTAGCTGCCATACATAATCCGTTGCTCTGAACCCCTTTTACACATTGTTTCAGGCATCGAGCGTTTACCTACCCGCTTGAAGATTCTCATGCCTACTTATATCTCTCTCGATGTATTTCCTAGGTTCCAACTCGAGGGGTACTCATATGCTCATTCATGGGTTAAACCCCAGATTATTAGCCTTATAGCTGTTGGCGAACGTAGTAATTTCAAAAAAAAAAATCCTACGCACACGCAGGATCATGGTGATGCATAGCAACGAGATGGGAGAGAGTGTTGTCTACGTACCCTCGTAGACCGTTCGCGGAAGCGTTATATCAATGCGGTTGATGTAGTCGTACGACTTCACGATCCGACCGATCCAAGTACCAAAAGCACGTCACCTCCGAGTTCTGCACACGTTCAGCTCGGTGACGTCCTCGCCTTCTCGATCCAGCAAGAGGGGCAAAGTAGTAGATGAGTTTCGACAGCACAACGGCGTGGTGACGGTGTTGGTGAAGAACAATCTTCGCAGGGCTTCGCCTAAGCACTACGAAAACTATGACGGAGGATAAACTAGAGGGGATGGGGTTGCTGGCACACGGCTTGGTGTTTCTTGATGTGTCTTTGGTGCTAGCCTTGCCCCTCTATTTATATGTTGAGCCCTGGGGTCGAAACTTGGACCAAAAGCCTCCTCAAAGTCGGTTTTGCCTGAAAGGCAAGAGTCCCACTCGGACTCCAGGACCAAACGCCACAATCCTTGGCGTCCGGCCCAGACGCCATGGGCCTTGGCATCTGGCCCAGGGCCAGACGCCAGGGTCTCCGGCGTTTGCCCCCCTGGCCTCCGCAAAACTCCTTACACCGACTTATAGCCCTGTGGGCCTGACCCCTTGGCCTAACCATATCATCCAATATATGAATCTTTACCTCCGGACCATTCCGGAGCTCTTCGTCATGTCCATGATCTTATCCGGGACTCCGAACAACATTCGGTCACCAACATACATAACTCATATAATACTATATTGTCAACGAACGTTAAGCGTGCGGACCCTACGGGTTCGAGAACTATGTAGATATGACCGAGACACCTCTCTGGTCAATAACCAATAGCGGGACCTGGATGCCCATATTGGCTCCTACATATTCTACGAAGATCTTTATCGGTCAGACCGCATAACAACATACGTTGTTCCCTTTGTCATCGGTATGTTACTTGCCCGAGATTCGATCGTCGGTATCTCAATACCTAGTTCAATCTCGTTACCGGCAAGTCTCTTTACTCGTTCCGTAATACATCATCCCACAACTAACTCATTAGTTGCAATGCTTGCAAGGCTTATAGTGATGTGCATTACCGAGTGGGCCCAGAGATACCTCTTCGACAATCGGAGTGACAAATCCTAATCTCAAAATACGCCAACCCAACAAGTACCATCGGAGACACCTGTAGAGCACCTTTATAATCACCCAGTTACGTTGTGACGTTTGGTGGCACACAAAGTGTTCCTCCGGTAAACGGGAGTTGCATAATCTCATAGTCATAGGAACATGTATAAGTCATGAAGAAAGCAATAGCAACAAACTAAACGATCAAGTGCTAAGCTAACGGAATGGGTCAAGTCAATCACATCATTCTCCTAATGGTGTGATCCCGTTAATCAAATGACAACTCATGTCTATGGTTAGGAAACTTAACCATCTTTGATCAACGAGCTAGTCAAGTAGAGGCATACTAGTGACACTCTGTTTGTCTATGTATTCACACATGTATTGTGTTTCCGGTTAATACAATTCTAGCATGAATAATAAACATTTATCATGAAATAAGGAAATAAATAATAACTTTATTATTGCCTCTAGGGCATATTTCCTTCAATAGCATTCTGTCGTTCCCGAGCTAGCCATTACCTATTTGTAAGTACGGTGAAGATCCTGGAGGAAGGACGACAACTTCATCCCAAGGCATTGATCCATAGGAATGAAGACATCAACGCTATGGATCAACTTATTCGAGAAGAGCAACTAAAAACGAGCAGATCCCTTAGACCTTTGTAACCAGACCTTTCCGCCTTACTCCCCCTCTTAAATCTCGGGACGAGATTTCTTGTAGTGGAGGAGATTTGTAACACCCTGGTAGTTAAGCTACAGTAACCACACACTACGGGTGCCATGTCATCGCAATTAAATTTCTAAACCTCACTTTAATCCAAACCAAATTCAAATTCAAATTGAAAAGAAAGTCAAATTTTTATTTCTTCAAACGGTAAAACAAAAATGTCCGCTGGGTTCCGACAATTCACTAACAATTTTCCTGAAAGAAACCAACATTTTATGAGTAATTAAAAATGCCCTTAAACTAATTAAAATTGGACCAACAACTTTTAATTGATCCTTTTCAATTTAAATAAATATTTGCACATTTAAAAATAACTTGGAACTTGCCGTGCTAGCTCATAGCATTACATAGTATTTATGTGTCAAGATTCATCTACAACTAAAATTATTTGCTACTGAAAGCGGAGGCCAAATAGTAAATAAAATAGAAAAAAACAAAAAAGAAGAAAAAGGTAAAGCAGAAAATAGCAAATAGCAAAGCCTCACTAGGCACTTTGGCCCATGTAGAGGCAGAAAAGGGCCCAGCCCACACACCCCCTCCCACTTGTCTCCTTCCTCCTGCTACAGGAGGCAGAGGAGGCCGTGGCGGCCATCCGACATGGCCGCCGGCCACGCGTCGGCATCCGAGCCACCTTGCCCGTCTACAAGACCTCGCTCGACGCTGTGGTTGAACCCTAGCCCGCACTCTCCCCCCTCGCGCCGCTCTCTTCCCCGCAACACTCGACTGACGCCGTCATCGCCATGGCCGCCGTCCCCCTCGCGCCCATCGAGCTCCCTGGCGCCTGGGAGTGTGACCTTCTGCTTCATCTACGATGACTACTTCGCCTGCGAGGAGCAGATCAATCGGAGACACAACATCGCAAGGGATCGACCTCAACTTTGTCTTCGGCCACGAAGCTCCGCCGCTTCAATCCGTCCCCCTCGACCTTCCCCCGGCTTCTTCGAGCTCTCCCCCGGAACCGCGGTGAGCTCATCTCCCCGTTCCCCCTGGTTGCCCCTCGATTAGTCGCCGTAGGTCGCCGTACCACCGCCGAGGCTGGAGCTTCGCTAGCGCGCCCCTGGCCACGCTCGTCGCGCCTCTGGCCGCGACCGGTTGTACCCAGCCACGCCCCCACACGCGCTCCCGCACCGCCGGCCGCCCGCCGCTGCCGTCGCGCCCTACTCCCCTCGAGCACGTGCGCCCGCTGCCGTCGCTACCTGCTGCTGCTCCCGTCACCGTCGCGTGCAGGACATGGCCTCGACCGCGCCCCCGCTCGCTGCTTCTTCCCCCATGCCCGACCTCCCGGCCGCGTGCCCGCGCGCCCCCTGGCTCGCCCGCCTACAGCTTCGCCGGCGGACGCCCGCTGCCTTTGTGCCCCGGCCCGGCCTCGCCCTACCCCGGCCGGCGCCCTGCCCGCCGGCGCCCCTTTGGGTGCCGCGGTGCACGCAAACGGGCGCCCACGCCCGCACCCTACAGCGCCCGCCCGGTGGCTCTGGGCCACTACCCAGGGGCCCCACGCCCCTGTCATCCAATAAAAAAAGAGATTAAAAAATAAAATAAAAATAATTATAAATTAATTAGTTCATTAATTAATTTAAAAGTTAATTAACTTAATTAACTAATTGTTTAAACTGTAGTTAGTTAGGTGAGTCTATGACAGGGGGCCCCGCGCCCTCGTTGACCAGTCAAACGTTGACTGGTCAACTGGGTCCCCCTGGCCCACTTGTCATCCTCTGTGTGCACTTCTGTGTACACAGAGCTGGGTACCCGTAGCAATTTGTTGTTTATTTTCGAATTAAAATAAATTTAGAAAATGTTTAAATCTTTGAAAAATCATATCTTTTAATCTGTAACTCGGATGGAAAAACTTTATACATGAAAGTTGCTCAGAACGACGAGACGAATCCGGATTCGAGGCCCGTTCGTCCGCCACACATCCCTAACCTATCGAACTCGCAACTTTCCCCCTCTGGTTCATCTATCCGAAAACACGAAACACCGGGAATCCTTTCTCGGATGTTTCCCCCCTGTCCCGGTGATACGTCTCCGTCGTATCTACTTTTCCAAATAGTTTTGCCCTTGTTTTGGACTCTAATTTGTATGATTTGAATGGAACTAACCCGGACGGACGCTGTTTTCAGCAGAATTACCATGATGTTGTTTTATGTGCAGAAAACAAATATTCTCGGAATGACCTGAAACTCCATGGAAGGTCTTAGAAAAAATAATAAAAAATCCTTGCCAAAGATGAAGACCAGGGGGCCACACCCTTTCCACGAGGGTGGGGGCGCCCCCCCTAGGGCGTGCCCCCCCTACCTCGTGGGCCCCCTGGAGACCATCCGACGCCAACTCCAACTCTATATATTTGCTTTCGGAGAGAGAAAAATCAGAGAGACGAAATCATCGCGTTTTAAGATATGGAGCCGCCGTCAAGCCCTAAAACCTCTTGGGAGGGTTGATCTGGAGTCCGTTCGGGGCTCCGAAGAGGGGGATTCGTCGCCGTTGTCATCATCAACCATCCTCCATCACCAATTTCATGATGCTCACCATCATGTGTGAGTAATTCAATCTTAGGCTTGTTGGACGGTGATGGGTTGGATGAGATTTATCATGTAATCGAGTTAGTTTTGTTAGGGTTTGATCCCTAGTATCCACTATGTTCTGAGATTGATGTTGCTATGACTTTGCTATGCTTAATGCTTGTCAGTAGGGCCCGAGTGCCATGATTTCAGATCTGGACCTATTATGTTTTCATGAATATATGTGAGTTCTAGATCCTATCTTGCAAGCTATAGTCACCTATTATGTGTTATGATCCGTTAACCCCGAAGTGACAATAATCGGGATACTTACTGGTGATGACCGTAGTTTGAGGAGTTCATGTATTCACTATGTGATAATGCTTTGTTCCGGTTCTCTATTAAAAGGAGGCCTTAATATCCCTTAGTTTCCAATAGGACCCCGCTGCCACGGGAGGGTAGGACAAAAGATGTCATGCAAGTTCTTTTCCATAAGCACGTATGACTATATACGGAATACATGCCTACATTATATTGATGAACTGGAGCTAGTTCTGTGTCACCCTATGTTATGACTGTTACATGATGAACCACATCCGGCATAATTATCCATCACTGATCCGGTGCCTACGAGTTTTCCATATACCGGTTTACGCTTATTTACTTTTCCGCTGCTACTGTTACAATCACTACAAAATACCAAAAATATTACTTTTGCAGTCTTTACTTTTGTTGCCGTTACCACTACTATCATATTACTTTGCTACTAAACACTTTGCTGCAGATACTAAGTTTCCAAGTGTGGCTGAATTGACAACTCAGCTGCTAATACTTGAGAATATTCTTTGGCCCCCCTTGTGTCGAATCAATAAATTTGGGTTGAATACTCTACCCTCGAAAGCTGTTGTGATCCCCTATACTTGTGGGTTATCAAGACCTTTTTCTGGCGCCGTTGCTGGGGAGCATAGCTCTATTCTTTGAGTCACTTGGGATTTATATCTGCTTATCACTATGAAGAACTTGAAAGATCCAAAAACCAAGATCTATCCCTCAACTACGAGGGGAGGTAAGGAACTGCCATCTAGCTTTGCACTTGATTCACCTTCTGTTATGAGTAAGTTTGCGACACCTACACCTGCTTCTGCTATTCGTTCTGATATGTCGTATGTTATTGATGATGCCACTTCTGCTATGGATGATACTTATGATGAAACCACTTCTATGTCTGATACTACTGTGCCCCTTGGTGAATTTCTTGATGAACAAATTGCTAGGGCTAGAGAAAAAGAAATTATTGAATCTGAATACGATGATGATAGTGATGATGAAAACATGCCTGTTATTCCTAAAGGTTATCTTTTTGATAAGGATTCTTCTGCCGCTATTTTCGCTTGCAAGGATAGATATGAGCTTAAGAGGTTATTAATTAAATGGAACAAGGAATCACTTAGAGATAGAATGAGACCTGACCCTGCTTTTGCTACTTCACCTATATGTGTTCCTGATAAAGATTATGAATTCTCTGTTGATCCTGATATAATTACTTTGGTTGAATCTGATCCATTTTATGGCTATGAATCTGAAACTGTTGTGGCACATCTTACTAAGTTAAATGATATAGCTGCCCTGTTCACTAATGATGAGAGATCACATTACCTCTATTTACTCAAAATATTTCCGTTCTCATTAAAGGGTGATGCTAAGATATGGTTTAATTCTCTTGATCCTGGTTGTGTGCGTAGTCCCCAGGATATGATTTATTACTTCTCTGCTAAATATTTCCCAGCTCATAAGAAACAAGCTGCTTTGAGGGAAATATACAACTTTGTGCAAATTAAAGAAGAGAGTCTCCCACAAGCTTGGGGGAGGCTACTCAAGTTACTTAATGCTTTGCCTGATCATCCTCTTAAGAAACCTGAAATACTTGATATCTTCTATAATGGACTAACCGATGCTTCCAGAGATTACCTGGATAGTTGTGATGGTTCTCTTTTCAGGGAAAGAACACCGGATGAAGCTGAAATCTTATTGAATAATATGTTGACAAATGAAAATAATTGGGCACCTCCTGAGCCAGATCCTGAGCCAGCTCCTGCTCCAATTACTGAGCTTATTCCTAAACCAACTCCGAAGAAGAGAGGTGTTCTATTTCTCAGTCCCGAAGATATGCAAGAGGCAAAAAAATCTATGAAAGAAAAAGGTATTAAAGCTGAAGACGTTAAGAATTTACCTCCTATTGAAGAAATACATGGTCTTAATTCACCGCCTGTTGAAGAAACTTATGATCTCAATTATTTATTTGTTGAAGAACCTCCTGATCCCGATATCCCGGCACAGGTAGTAAAGGTAAATTCTCTCTATAGCTATGATAAAGCTGAATTTCCTCCTACTAAAATTGCTAGTCAGTGCTTGGATGAGTTTGATAACTTTATGTATAAGCAAGACGACTTCAATGCTTATTTTGGTAGACAATTAAAAGAAAATGCTTATATGATTAGACGCTTGGGTGATTACATGGCTGGTATTAAAGGTGAACTTAAACTTGTTAGCAAACATGCTTCTATGGTTACCACTCAAGTAGAACAAGTACTTAAAGCTCAAAAAGAAGTGCTTGATGAAATGAATAGTAAGAAAAATGATTATGCTATTAGAGTGGCTACTAGAACTGGTAGAATGACTCAGGAACCTTTGTATCCTAAAGGCCACCCTAAGAGAATCGAGCAAGATTCTCGGAGAAATAATATTGATGTTCCTAGTTCTTCTAAAAAGAAGAAAAAGGAAAATGATAGAACTGTGCAAACTTCTAGTGAACCTATTGCTGAACCACCTGATAATCCAAATGATATATCTATGTCTGATGCTGAAACACAATCTGGTAATGTCTGGTGTTCATGATGATGCTCAACCTAGTAATGACAATGATGTAGAAATTGAACTTGCTGTTGATCTTGATAACCCACAATCAAAGAATCAACATTATGATAAAAGAGACTTTGTTGCTAGGAAACATGGTAAAGAAAGAGAACCTTGGGTTCAGAAACCCATGCCTTTTCCTCCAAAACCATCCAAGAAAAAGGATGATGAGGATTTTGAGCGCTTTGTTGAAATGATTAGGCCTATCTTTTTGCGTATGCGATTAACTGATGTGCTCAAAACAAATCCTTATGCTAAATATATGAAGGATATCATTACTAATAAAAGAAAGATACCGGAAGCTGATATTTCCACCATGCTTGCTAATTGTACTTTTAAGGGTGGAATACCAAAGAAACTTGGAGATCCCGGAGTACCTACTATACCTTGCTCCATTAAAAGAAATTATATTAAAACTGCTTTATGTGATCTTGGAGCCGGTGTTAGTGTTATGCCTCTCTCTTTATATCGTAGACTTGACTTGAATAAGCTGACACCTATTGAAATATCTTTGCAAATGGCTGATAAATCAACTGCTATACCTGTCGGTATTTGTGAGGATGTGCCTGTTATGGTTGCAAATGTTACTATTTTAATGGACTTTGTTATACTTGATATTCCCGAGGATGATAGTATGTCTATTATTCTTGGAAGACCTTTTCTTAATACTGCAGGGGCTGTTATTGATTGCAACAAAGGCAATGTCACTTTTCATGTTAATGGTAATGAGCATACGGTACACTTTCCGAGGAAACAACCTCAAGTTCATAGTATCAACTCCATTGGAAAAGTTCCATCGATTATATTTGGAGGTTTTGAATTTCCTCTTCCTACTGTCAAGAAGAAATATGATATTCTTATTATAGGGGATGTGCATATCCCCGTTGAGGTAACTTAGTGTTATTCGAAATTTCTCCGGTTCCATGATTATCGGAATGAATTTGTTAACAAGACTTGATCAACCTTGTTAGTGAATTCTTTTTGATGAGCATGAGATGGATGAAACTAGAAACACAAACTTCTGTACCCTCTCTATACTTTCTGTTATTTATATTAAATAAAGTAAAAATAGTATTTTTCTGTCTGTTATCTGATTATCCGTGTAATATAAAAATAACCCGAAAATAAAAGTCCTCAGAATGACATGCCAATTTAATATGATTTTTTCAGGAATATTTGAGGATTTACTGTGCAAAAATCACCGCGGGAGGAGCTGCCACCAGGCCACGAGGGTGGTGGGCGCCCCCCCCCCCTATAGGGCGCGCCCCCCTGCCTCGTGGGCCCACGGTGGCCCTCCTCCACTTATCCCAGCACCCATCTTCTTCCTCTATCTCACACAAACCCGAAAAACCAACTCAAGCACGAGTTCCAGCCACTTTTGCTGTGATTTTCGATCTCCTTGCTCAAAGCACCTCTCGCAAAACTGCTTGGGGAGATTGTTCCTTGGTATGTGACTCCTCCATTGGTCCAATTAGTTTTTGTTCTAGTGCTTTATTCATTGCAAATTTGTGCTGCATAGGTGACCATGTTCTTGAGCTTGCCTGTCAAATTTATATGGTTCTAAGTAGTTCTAATGCTTGATATAGGCTCTAGGCACTTGTAGGAGTAGTTACTATCAGTTTTATTGAGTTTGGTTTACTTTTATTTTGAAGTTACTAAAAATTTCAGAATTTTTCAGAGATAAACAATATGCTTAGGAAGATGTTCCAAGGTGGTTCCTCTAATAAGCAAGGACCCAGGATTGCTATGCACGATGCTGATGAGGATCCACCAAGAGAAGCTCCAGTACGGCCTTGCGAATGGCCGTCGGAAAATTTTATGGACCGTGTGGGAATTAAAGAAGAATTCAAAACATTTTTGTGCAATGCCGGTCTTGAGAATTTTGAGGCTAACAAATGCCCCCAATATCATGATCTCAGAAGTTCATTTGTGAGGAGGTTTGAGTATTCATCTTCGTGTAATTCTGCTTCAGTCATGTTTGATCTTTATGACAAATCTTATACCATGGACTTAGAGGATTTCACTTCTGCTTGCGAATTTCCATCATGGGGTAGTGTTAGGGATCCCCCTAAATCTGAATTTAGAAACTTTCTTCCTAGTATAACTATGGGGGAATCTAGAGATATAACGCAGGCTACCATAGGGAGCATTCACTTTCCTGCTATACATTATTTTTCTCTTTTCATTGGTAGATGCATAAATGCTAAGGATGAAGCATGTCACATGTGTGTCCCTGATCTTAGCATTCTTAGGAGTGCTGTGTTAGGAGACCAATCTTATCATATGGGAGCCATTTTAGCTTGTAGGTTGCATCATAATAGACATAATGGAGATTTCTTTGGAGGAATTTATGCAACCCGCTTAGCTCATTTTCTTGAGATAGACATTCGTGAGGGTGATATGGAGTTTCCCCCTGCATATTTAGATTATGACTCTATGGCTTCACACCAGTTTGTCGAGAGATCTGAATCACCTCTCTTATACCGCTTATTTTTTGATAAACGACGTGTTCTCCGTATTACTCTCCCTGCTCCTGCCTTCTTTGATTCACAGGCAAAAGGAAGATATGTTATTACCAGAGAGGAGGCAGAAGAGTACGATAGGAGAGTGGAGGCAGCTTGGCTCCACGCTGCAGCTCAGCAGGCGATAACCGCTGCACATGAGTATGATCCCAACTATCCTTCTTCATCACAGTACGACCCCAACAACTATTATTATGGATATCTGCCAGGCCAGCCGTGGCCTAGACCAACTTAGGCCAAAAGCCTAAGCTTGGGGGAGTACGTATTTCTCACCGACATTACATTTATATTCACACACACTCATTGCTAGATGTCGGTGCTCATACTTTTTCACTATAATATCCATGCTAGTTTATTTTCTTTTTCCTGCTTTCTTCTTGTGTGCTTGTTAAACCTTAAGAAAACCAAAAGATTAGTAGTAGTTTATTTTTCTGCTGTAGTAGTAATAATTAAAAAGAAAACCCAAAAATATTTCCCGTTCTTCTTTTGCTTGTTGGGAGCTTTCCCGTGTAAATAGTTTTTATTTCTTTTCTTTTCTTTGGGGGTCAGTAGGAGAAGACCATAATTAAATTGTTGAAGCGGCTCTTTGAATTAACCAAAGAGCCCATATTGCCTTGTCTTCTCCTGTTTATTGAATGCTCGCAGATTCCAGCTTAGTCCAATGCACGTACACTCTTATTATTATCCACACCGTTCGGTCGTGCAAGTGAAAGGCAATTATGATGACATATGATGGACTGACTGAGAGGAGAAAAGCTGATATGAGCTCGACCTCTTTTGTTTTTGTAAATATGATGAGTCCCGCGTTCTTGATTCATCTTATTATGAATAAACATGTTTGCAATGACAATTAGAGATCGTAGTTGCTTGTGCCATGCTTGATTAGCTATGAGTTATAATGATTTACCTTGTATGCCAACATGCTATTAAGATGGTTATGATGGGGTGGTATCCTCCTTTGAATTATTTAAGTGACTTGACTTGGCACATGTTCACGCATGTAGTTGAAACAAATCAACATAGCCTTCACGATATTTATGTTCATGGTGGATTATATCCTGCTCATGCTTGCATCCAATGTTTATTAATTTTAATGCATGTACATGGCTGTTGTCGCTCTCTAGTTGGTCGCTTCCCAGTCTTTTGCTAGCCTTCACCCGTACTAAGCGGGAATACTGCTTGTGCATCCAATCCCTTAAACCCCAAAGTTATTCCAGATGAGTCCACTATACTTTCCTATATGCGGCATCTACCTGCCGTTCCAAGTAAATTTGTATGTGCCAAACTCTAAACCTTCAAATAAACATTCTGTTTTGTATGCTCGAATAGCTCATGTATCAACAAAGGTTGTCCTTATCTTCCGTGTTAGGCGGGTTATTCTCAAGAGGAGTGGACTCCCCTCCTCACTCACGAGAAAATGGCTGGTCACCGGGATGCCCAGTCCCATGCTTTATGCAAACTAAATCAAAATTAATTGCAAACAAAACTCCCCCTGGACCTGATGTATGTTGGAGGCACTCGTTGTTTCGAGCAAGCCATGGATTGATGTTTGTTGGTGGAGGGGGAGTATAAACTTTACCATTCTGTTTGGGAACCTCCTATAATGTGTTTAGCATGGAAGATATCGCCATCTCTTAGTTGTTACGTTGACAATGAAAGTATACCGCTCAAAATACAATTTATCTCTATTGCAAAACCGAGCTCTGGCACCTCTACAAATCCCTGCTTCCCTCTACGAAGGGCCTATCCATTTACTTTTATGTTGAGTCATCACCCTCTTATTAAAAAGCACTAGCTGGAGAGCACAGCTGTCATTTGCATTCATCACTATTAATTTACGTTGGGTGTGACTATGATTGGATCTCTTTTACCATGAATTACAATGTCTAGTCAGTCCTTGATCTTTAAAGGTGCTCTGCATTTATGTTTTGCGGTCTCAGAAAGGGCTAGCGAGATACCATCTTGTTATATCATATTATGATTGTTTTGAGAAAGTGTTGTCATCCGAGATTTATTATTATGACTTGCTAGTTGATTATGCTATTGATATGAGTAATTATGAGACCTGAGAATTATTGCAAATATGGTTAGTTATGATTTATGCTGAAAACTTGAATGCTGGCTTGACATAGTTACAACAACAAGAGCAAACAGAGTTTGTAAAAGTTTTTCTTTCTTTCTTTCTTTCAGTTTGTCAACTGAATTGCTTGAGGACAAGCAAGGGTTTAAGCTTGGGGGAGTTGATACGTCTCCATCGTATCTACTTTTCCAAACACTTTTGCCCTTGTTTTGGACTCTAATTTGTATGATTTGAATGGAACTAACCCGGACTGACGCTGTTTTCAGCAGAATTACCATGATGTTGTTTTATGTGCAGAAAACAAATATTCTCGGAATGACCTGAAACTCCACGGGAGGTCTTAGAAAAAATAATAAAAAATCCTCGCCAAAGATGAAGACCAGGGGGCCCACACCCTTTCCACGAGGGTGGGCCCCCCCCTAGGGCGCGCCCCCTACCTCGTGGGCCCCTTGGAGACCCTCTGACGCCAACTCCAACTCTATATATTTGCTTTCAGAGAGAAAAAAATTAGAGAGAAGAAATCATCACGTTTTATGATACAGAGCCACCGCCAGGCCCTAAAACCTCTTGGGAGGGTTGATCTGGAGTCCGTTCGGGGCTCCGGAGAGGGGGATTCGTCGCGGTTGTCATCATCAACCATCCTCCATCACCAATTTCATGATGCTCACCGCCGTGCGTGAGTAATTCCATCGTAGGCTTGCTGGACGGTGATGGGTTGGATGAGATTTATCATGTAATCGAGTTAGTTTTGTTAGGGTTTGATCCCTAGTATCCACTATGTTCTGAGATTGATGTTGCTATGACTTTGCTATGCTTAATGCTTGTCACTAGGGCCCGAGTGCCATGATTTCAGATCTGACCTATTATGTTTTCATGAATATATGTGAGTTCTAGATCCTATCTTGCAAGTCTATAGTCACCTATTATGTGTTATGATCCGTTAACCCCGAAGTGAAAATAATCGGGATACTTACCGGTGATGACCGTAGTTTGAGGAGTTCATGTATTCACTATGTGCTAATGCTTTGTTCCGGTTCTCTATTAAAAGGAGGCCTTAATATCCCTTAGTTTCCAATAGGACCCCGCTGCCATGGGAGGGTAGGACAAAATATGTCATGCAAGTTCTTTTCCATAAGCACGTATGACTATATACGGAATACATGCCTACATTACATTGATGAACTGGAGCTAGTTCTGTGTCACCCTATGTTATGACTGTTACATGATGTACCACATCCAGCATAGTTATCCATCACTGATCCGGTGCCTACGAGTTTTCCATATACCGGTTTACGCTTATTTACTTTTCCGCTGCTACTGTTACAATCACTACAAAATACCAAAAACATTACTTTTGTTGTCTTTACTTTTGTTGCCGTTACCACTACTATCATATTACTTTGCTACTAAACACTTTGCTGCAGATACTAAGTTTCCAGGTGTGGCTGAATTGACAACTCAGTTGCTATTACTTGCGAATATTCTTTGGCTCCCCTTGTGTCGAATCAATAAATTTTGGTTGAATATTCTACCCTCGAAAGCTGTTGTGATCCCCTATACTTGTGGGTTATCACCCGGTATCACCTAATACTGCGTTAGGGCACACCTAGCACTACGTATTGCTTTGTTATGCCTTGTGTTGCTTTGATTGCTTTGTTATTTATTGTGTTCCCCCTCCGTTACATCTTTCCCAAAGACCCCGAGACTGCCGGCGACCCCCCCCCAGTTCGACTACGGTGTTGACGACACGTCCTCCTTGCCAGAGCGACCAGGCAAACCCCCCCCCCTTGATCACCAGATGTCGCCTACTCTCCTCTATACTGCTTGCATTAGAGTAGTGTAGCATGTTACTGCTTTCCGTTAATCCTATTCTGATGCATAGCCTGTCATTGTTGTTACAACTGTTGATACCTTACCTTCAATCCTAAATGCTTAGTATAGGATGCTAGTGTTCCATCAGTGGCCCTACACTCTTGTCCATCTGTCATGCTATACTACTGGGCCGTGATCACTTCGGGAGGTGATCACGGGCATATGATATATACTTATACGGTTACATTACTTATGATACTGTTCGGAGATGGGGGCTGAAGGGGCAAGTGGCTCCATCCAGGTAGTGGTGGGCCTGAGTTCCCGACGGCCCCCGACTGTTACTTTGTGGCGGAGCGACAGGGCAGGTTGAGACCACCTAGGATAGAGGTGGGCCTGGCCCTGGTCGGCGTTCACGGATACTTAACATGCTTAATGAGATCTTGGTATTTGATCTGAGTCTGGCTACTGGCCTATACGCACTAACCATCTACGCGGGGACAGTTATGGGCACTCGACGTCGTGGTATCAGCTGAAGCCTTCGTGACGTCAGCGACTGAGTGGCGCGCGTCGGGTTGGACCGCGTAACGCAACTTCCTTTGTAATGGAGGTTGCTAGGTCTGCTCACCGGCCGCGTTCGCAACGTGCAGGTGTGCAATGGGCGATGGGCCCAGACCCCTGCGCCATAGGATTTAGACCGGCGTGCTGACCTCTCTGTTGTTCCTAGGTAGGGCTGCGACGTGTTGATCTTACGAGGCCGGGCATGACCCAGGAAAGTGTGTCCGGCCAAATGGGATCGAGCGTGTTGGGTTATGTGGTGCACCCCTGCAGGGAAGTTAATCTATTCGAATAGTCGTGATCTTTGGTAACAGGACGACCCAGAGTTGTACCTTGACCTTATGACAACTAGAACCGGATACTTAATAAAACACACCCTTCCAAGTGCCAGATACAACCGGTGATCGCTCTCTCACAGGGCGACGAGGGGAGGATCATCGGTTAGGTTTATGCTACACGATGATACTTGGTGAACTTACCATCTACTCTCTTCTCCTGCTGCAAGATGGAGGTTACCAGAAGTGTAGTCTTCGATAGGACTAGCTATCCCTCTCTTATTCTGGCATTCTGTAGTTCAGTCCACATACGATACCCTTATTCCATTTGATACCAATGCATACATATGTAGTGTAGCTCCTTGCTTGCGAGTACGTTGGATGAGTACTCACTGTTGCTTTGCTCCCTCTTTTCCCCTTTCTATACCCAATTGTTGCGACCAGACGATGGAGCCCAGGAGCCAGATGCCACTGTCGATGACGACTACTACTACTCGGGAGGTGCCTACTACTACGTGCAGCCCGCTGATGATGACGAGGAGTAGTTTAGGAGGATCCCTGGCAGGAAGCATGCGCCTCTTTCGATCTGTATCCCAGTTTGTGCTAGCCTTCTTAAGGAAAACTTGTTTAACTTATGTCTGTACTCAGATATTGTTGCTTCCGCTGACTCGTCTATGATCGAGCTTTTGTATTCGAGCCCTCGAGGCCCCTGGCTTGTAATATGATAATTGTATGACTTATTTTATTTGTAGAGTTGTGTTGTGATATCTTCCCGTGAGTCCCTGATCTTGATTGTACACGTTTGCGTGTATGATTAGTGTACGGTCAAATCGGGGGCGTCACAGAGGATAAGCGGCAACACAAATATGATGCCTCGTAAAAATAAAGGAGATGGACCTATTATGATCTTGAGTGATGGTTGTTGAGTTAAGAGCGTGTGTTATGTTTTCTCTCCCGTTGCAACGCATGGGCTCTTTTGCTAGTAATAATAAAGCAAATTGGGTTTCTTTCGTCCGTCATGACATTTTTCAGAAAAGTCCCTTTATTTTAGAGAATTCAACCCGCAGTCCTGTTTTAAATTAAAACGAATCGTTATTTTCGTATTTTACAGAAAAGTCCCTGTCTTTTCTTGAAATCAACTCGCCGTCCGGATTTAAGTCACACCCGAATCGTTATTTTACATTTTTCGAAAAAAAAACCTTATGTTTTAGGTAATTCATCCGCGAATCATATTTAAGTCAAACAAATGGTTTTTAAAATCATCCATATCTTTTAAACCGTAACTCCGATTTGAACATGTTATATATGAAATTTGATTAGAAAAATATGTAGAATATGAATATGAGATTATTTTTACCTGTTAAATATTTTTAAATATTATTTTCAATATATTTGAGTCAAACCAAATGATTTTCTAAATTATTTGTATCTTTTAAACCGTAACTTCGATTTTAACATATTATATATGAAATTTTATTAGAAAAATGTGTGAAATATAAATATGATGTTTCTTTTACCTGTTAAATATTTTTAAATATTGTTATGGAAGCAAACTTATAATTTATAACGCAAAATTTGTTTTTTTTTATACCGGCGGCGACCTAGATTGCAAATAAACACCTCACTATAACCATATACGGAAAATAAAACATCGATAACTACACATGCATACCTCTGAAAAGTGTCGCAGGGGAAAACAACAGATTTCTCATCGCGAGAGTGAGAGAAAGCGAGTGAGAGAGGGAGAGAGAAAGAAAGAGAGATAGAGAGAGAGGGAGAGAGAGAGGGAGAGGGAGGAGAGAGGGAGAGAGAGACGCCTTAGGGTTAACCATATTCAACACACGTTTTTTTGCTGTTTTGTGTGAACACTGAGGCCATCGCTGGCGAGGGTGAGAAGGAGGATAAGCGGCAACACAAATATGATGCCTCACAAAAATAAAGGAGATGGACCTATTGTGGTCTTGAGTGATGGTTGTTGAGTTAAGAGCGTGTGTTATGTTTTCTCTCCCGTTGCAACGCACGGGCTCTTTTGCTATAATAATAAAGCAAATTGGGTTTCTTTCGGCCGTCATGGCATTTTTCAAAAAAGTCCCTCTGTCGGTGTCAAAACCGGCGGATCTCGGGTAGGGGGTCCCGAACTGTGCGTCTAGGCCGGATGGTAACAGGAGACAGGGGACACTTTGTTTTACCCAGGTTCGGGCCCTCTCGATGGAGGTAATACCCTACTCCTGCTTGATTAATATTGATGATATGGGTAGTACAAGAGTAGATCTACCACGAGATCAAGGAGGCTAAACCCTAGAAGCTAGCCTATGGTATGATTGTTGTGTATGGAGTTGATTGCCTACGGACTACAACCCTCCGGTTTATATAGACACCGGATAGGGTTAGGGTTACACAGAGTCGGTTACAATGGTAGGAGATCTTGAATATCGCATCGCCAAGCTTGCCTTCCACGCCAAGGAAAGTCCCATCCAGACACGGGACGAAGTCTTCAATCTTGTATCTTCATAGTCCAGGAGTCCGGCTGAAGGTATAGTCCGGCTACCCGAACACTCCCTAATCCAGGACTCCCTCAGTAGCCCCTGAACCAGGCTTCAATGACAACGAGTCCGGCGTGCAAATTGTCTTCGGCATTGCAAGGCGGGTTCCTCCTCCAAGTCCTTCGTAGAAGATTGTAAACACCAAGAGTAGTGTCCGGTTCTGCAAAATAAGCTTTCACATATTGCCATAGAGAGAATAATACTAACACAAATCAAATATGCTGACGTATTCTGCAGTGCGCTATCACACTACGGCCAAGTCCTTTACTCGAATCGTTTTTACTTTTCTACCTCAGCATGTTTTGCGAGGTGGTTTCCTTGGCACGTCTTTTCAAAGCAGAGATCGTGTGCCCTTTTTACGGGATTCTCATCAATACGGACATGGGTAACCCTAACCGCGCCATTTACCATGGCGCTTGGAGGCAAGCGAGTTTTATTAGGCAGGTGGAGACGCACAACCGCATCCGCCCATATATGGGGATAAGGATCCACCTTTTTACCTACGCCTTCTTCCTCCTTTGCCTATCCATCTCCTGCACACTCGAGCTCCAGCGCCCAAGCCCGCACTCCCCACCTCAACCTTCTCCAGCCATGTCCGGAGCGGGAGGCAAGTGGAAGGTCTCCTCCGTCACGGAGGGCGACGTCAAAAAGCTTAGGAAGGCCGGATACTTGTCCAAAGACATCGCGCACCGGCTTCTCGAGGAGGGGCAGCTTCTCCCCACCCCAAGGCCCCATGAGAGGGTAGTATTCCTTCCCCACTTCCTCCGCGGACTGGGTTTTCCACTTCACCCATTCTTCCGGGGGCTCATGTTCTACTACGGCCTGGATTTTCACGATCTGGTCCCAAACTTCATCCTCAACATCTCGGCGTTTATCGTCGTGTGCGAGGCCTTCCTCCGCGTCCGCCCCCATTTCGGCCTCTGGCTCAAGACCTTGAACGTCAAGCCCAAGGTGGTGCGCGGCAACCAAGCGGAGTGCGGAGGCGCCATGGCGGGCAAGATTGCCAACGTCCTGTGGTTCGAGGGCTCCTTCGTAGAGACCCTAAAGGGGTGGCAAGCCGGGTGGTTTTACATCACCGAGCCACGCGATCCGAAATGGATCGCAGCCCCTGAGTTCTGATCCGGACCCCCCACGCGGCTCATGTCCTGGAAAGAGGCGGGCCTATCATGGGGTAACGAGAAAGAGGTGACCGGACTGAAGACATGCATCCAGTCCCAGGTAAACAAGTCAATCAGGCTTGTAAATGTAGTCCAGGTCATGCTCGTTCGCCGAATCCTCCCGTGTCAACAACGGGACTTTACTCTGTGGGAGTTCGACTCGGCACGGCACCGAACCCTTAACAGGCTCTTCGACACGACGTATGAAGACGTCTGGAAGGTGCTAATCAAAGGTGCCGAGGCTCCCGCATCCGCTTCCAAGGACCGCGGATACAGCTCGCAGCGTCACGCTAGCGAGGTAAGCTATTTTCACCTTTTACAGGATGTTCAGCTTTTTTCATAGTTTAACTCTATGCGGGATCTAAACTCCCTTACCTTTGACAGGCTTGGCGGGCGGTATCCGGACCGATTAACTGTCCGGCTCCGCTGCCCGAAGACCCAGCCCCAGCTCTACTAGTGAAGCTGCTGGCTCTGGCACCTTATGTGGTGCCGGAAAAGAAGGCCAAGAAGAAGAAGACCACGACGTGGTGTTGTCGGACTCATCATCCGACAAGTCTAAGACGCCCTCCTCCCGTGAAAACGAGGAGGAAGAAGAAAGCTCTCCCCCCCCAGCAGAGGGAGGAAAGAAAAGGAAGGCCGCCCCAAGGGGGAAGGCCGAGGGGTCCAAGAAGAGGAAGACCCCTCCGCCGGACTACGCCCCCGACGCCGACGAGGACGAAGAGGAGTGGCCGGACAGGGCCAGGCGTCCGGCGAAATCGTAAGTGTTCGGATACCAGAGTAACTCATGATATTCCTTTTGTTGCACAGCTTTCCCTAATGTCGAATATAATCATGCAGCCCGCCCCGGGCCGAACTCAACGAGTCGTCGAGCGGCTCCCTGGATTCATCGGACGTGAACTCAGTTCCGCCCGCTGTCTCCCCCCGCACTGCGGATGACGCCGAAGTGGCGTCACAACGAGCTCCGGGGCAGGAGGAGGTGGTCCTGGAGGAGCCGCAAGGCGACCTCCCGGACTCCAGGAGTAAAGGGGACAAGACCCCCCAGGGCTCCAAGTCCGGCTTTATGCCGGACACCGCACCGGAATCTTCAACAGTTCCGGACTGCGGTAGGCAAACTCCTTCCAAGAGGAGCAAGTCTTCTGAGCCGGCAGCCTCCGTCCAACCGGAGGCGCCGGACAATCTGCTGGAGGTGCTTGAAGGCGCCTCCATCGACGAGGAGCACCGTACTATTATGAGTACGGTGATCCAGAAGGTTCAGTCCGCCAAGAGCGGACTGAGTGAAGCTTGTGCTAGCCTCCTAACAGACTTCGAGGTAAGTAAAAAATATGTAAAAATATTACCGCATAGACAGTAGCCCCTGATGCTCTGTTTGGCGTTTGGAAAGAAAAGCCGAATAGAGGATCTATTAAATTTCGCAGGAGTCTAACAATAAAGAGTCAATATGCGTATGTAGGCTTCGCTGCTGTCCACCGCCGCACTGACTGCGGAGGTGGGTGTCCTGAAACAGGACCTCGGGCGGACCGAGCAAGAGCTCGGCCTTGCCAAGCGGCAGCTCGAGGAGAAAGAAGGTAAGAAATACCTTATAGAAAAAGGTGCCTATAGAGAGGCGCAATTGCAAAAAATAATAGGATTGTACTGCTTATTGTAGGGGCCACGACTGAGGTGGCGACCCTCAAGCAGGCGCTATCTGAGGCCGAAAAGAAAACGGCCGCGGAGCGCACCGAGCGAGAGAAACTTGGGGCTCAGGTCGGCGAGGTGCAGCAAGAGCTTCAGGCTCTCATGAAAAAACATGAGAGTTTGGAGCTTGAGTCAAAGACCCAAGCGTCCGAGCTCGCGGCGGCCCTTGAGACTGCCAAGTCTGCCAAGGCTGAAGCCCAAAAGGCCCTCCAAGAGTTGGAGGAGGTGAAAAGATAGCAACGGGTAAGGCATTCTTCATGCAAAGCAGAAATATAAAAGTAAACTACTTGTTACTTACCCGAATCCGGAGCTCTCCAGGGGCATTCGCAAATCTTCCCCGCAGCGTATCCGACGCCGCCGCATTCTACCGAGCTGAAGAGGGCAGCTCGACGGAGAAGGTGTTCTGGTCTCAGTATGCCGAGGCCGGACACCCTGTGCCCTTGAGCGACCAGCTGAAACAGCTGGTTGAGCTCCACAAGGCGGCCGAACAGGCCATGAAGGGCTTCATAGTTCGGCTGTGGCCCGGAGAGGCCCTGCCTGGGAGCTACTTCGGGCTGGTGCGGCGGCTGGTGGAGGCCTGTCCAAGGCTCGAGGTCATCAAGCGCTCCGTCTGCATCGAAGGTGCCCGTAGGGCCCTTGGCTGTGCAAAGGTGCACTGGGGGAAGCTGGACGGTGAGAAGCTTGTGAGGGACGGCCCGCCGCCGGGGAAGGAGCATCGCAAGCCCGAGAACTACTATAAGGATGTTCTTGCGGGTGCCTGCCTTGTGGCGGATGAATGTACCAAGGATGTAATTTTTGAATGAACTCGCTCGATTTTATCCTGTGCGCTGAAAACTTGTTCATATGCTCTAAGCAATGCTTATTGAATTTAAAATATTATTTTTTGTGCGGCCGTTTATCAAAAATTGAGAGATGGCCAGTCGTCGGCTTCTGCCCCCATGCCACTAGTGCTGGGGTGTTCGGTGATAAACCTGTGCGCTCTTTTTCCCATGTTTGGGTCCTTCGAGGGAGGCGCTCAGCACGACGAACCAGGCAATCGGACTATAATGCTTGAACACTCTCACTTAGCCATAGAACTTTATAATTTTAAATTTCGACGAAGCCCCTAGTTCGGAAGACCGAGTTCGGGGCGCTATCCACGCCTTGGCTGGGGTTATCCAGCTCCTCGCTCGAAGCGGCATAAGTCTTTAGGGACTCGAAAAACCTCTCGAATAGCGACCGGTCTCTCGCCTCATCATGACAGTCAGTTTTAGCTTTCTCCACTGAGGTGCTTAACCCAGCTCAACCGGGGCACACTCGCAGTGGTTTTCCTAGTGCTACCTTAGTCGATATAGCGGAACGTAAGGCACCAAAACATAGGAGCCGGGCAAACCCAACTATTGACCCAAATCATGATTCGGAGCCGATGCATATAGTGCTATAAGTTCGGGGTGCCGCACTTGTGAAAGTGTACGGGCTTCTCACACCATATTAAAGGGTACTGAAGCCCCTGGCGTATTTGCCGTACCACAGTGTACGGGTGCAACATGTCATTAATGAACATATATAAAAGAGATTATAATGCAAAAAAATAGACAAAAAGCTATGCATTGTTTATAGAGAGGCTATTTATCAAAGCCGAACGATACAAATAGCACGGTAAGCAAAAGATATTGGACTATTCAGTATGTCCTGACCAGGGGCAGGCCGCGGAATTGTATTTAAAACAGGTATACCGCTCGTAACAGAGACCACCTGGGAGTTCCATAATGCGGCATGGCTTGTCTGCCTCCCTGGATCTTGCATCGTTTGTGCGGCAGTCAAATTGCCGAACAGGTCGTCCGAAGTATGGAGTCCTGGAAATAAGAAAAATTAAAAAAAAAGAATCCGGCAGCCCCTGGTACGTTTTAAGCCGTATTTTGGGCGTGCCGTTATTGTGCCCCTTCCCCTATGCCCATGGTATTTCAAGGGCGTAGTTATGTACGCGAGGTACTGGTTTCGCTATGTTGCGAGCGCTGGGGTTGGGGCCGCATTGCTACGCTTGCTCAGAGTGTGTCAGGCGGTCCTGCTGTAGGTTACTCCGGGCGCGCTTGGCAGTGTCTGGCTTTTTAATGGCCGGACTGGAGAATTGCCTGAGAAGGCTACTTTGTACCTCCGCTGCGAGAGCCGCCGTATGCTCCTCCGTACGGAGGGAGCGTTCGATGTTTCCATTAACCGTAATTACTCCTCGAGGGCCTGGCATCTTGAGCTTGAGATATGCATAGTGCGGCACCGCATTGAACTTTGCGAATGCGGTTCGTCCGAGCAGGGCGTGATAGACACTGTGAAACGGGACTATATCGAAGATTAACTCTTCGCTTCGGAAATTGTCCGGGGATCCGAAGACCACGTCAAGTGTTACTGAGCCTGTACAGTTGGCTTCTACACCTGGTATAACGCCTTTAAAGGTCGTTCTTGTGGGTTTAATCCTTGAGGGGTCTATGCCCATTTTCCGCACTGTATCCTGATAAAGCAGGTTCAGGCTACTGCCGCCGTCCATGAGGACTCTTGTGAGATGCAATCCGTCGATGATTGGGTCGAGAACCAATGCGGCAAAGCCGCCATGACGGATGCTAGTGGGATGGTCCCTTCGATCAAAAGTGATCGGGCAGGAGGACCATGGGTTAAACTTTGGGGCGACTGGCTCCATCGCGTATACGTCCCGTAGCGCACGCTTCCGCTCCCGCTTGGGAATGTGGGTTGTGTATATCATGTTCACCGTCCGCACTTGTGGGGGAAAGCCCTTCTATCCATTGTTGTTCGGCGGCTTGGGCTCCTCGTCGTCGCTGTGCAGCCCCTTGTCTCTGTTTTCGGCCCTTAACTTTCCTGCCTGCTTGAACACCCAACAATCCTTGTTAGTGTGATTGGCTGGCCTTTCAGGGGTGCCATGTATCTGGCACAAGCGATCGAGTATTCGGTCCAAACTGGACGGGCCCTGAGTATTCTTTTTGAATGGCTTTTTCCGCTGACCGGATTTATAGCCTTTGAATCTGGCATTGACTGCCATGTCTTCATTGCTGTCGCTGTTAACGCGGCGTTTTTGCTTATTCCGACGTGTCCTGCCACTTTTGTCCTTGGTATCCGAATTACCAGGGTTCTTTGATAAGTTGTTACTGTGAGCTAGCCAGCTGTCTTCTCCCGTGCAAAAGCGGGTCATGAGTGTCGTGAGGGCTGCCATGGATTTCGGCTTTTCCTGTCCCAGGTGCCGGGCAAGCCACTCGTCGCAGATGTTGTGCTTGAAGGCTGCTAGGGCCTCTGCGTCCGGACAGTCGACTATCTGGTTTTTCTTTGTTAGGAACCGTGTCCAGAATTGTCTGGCCGATTCCTCTGGTTGCTGAATTATGTGGCTTAATTCGTCGGCATCCGGCGGTCGCACGTAAGTGCCCTGGAAGTTGTCGAGGAATGCGGCTTCCAGGTCCTCCCAAGAACCGATTGAGTCTGCTGGCAGGCTGTTAAGCCAATGTCGGGCTGGTCCTTTAAGTTTGAGCGGGAGGTATTTAATGGCGTGTAGATCATCGCCACGTGCCATGTGGATGTGAAGGAGATAATCCTCGATCCACACCACCGGGTCTATTGTGTCATCGTATGATTCAATGTTTACGGGTTTGAAACCCTCTGGGATTTTATGATCCATTACTTCATTCGTGAAGCATAGCGGGTGTGCGGCGCCTCTGTACTGGGCTATATCACAACGCAGCTCGGAAGAGCTATGTCTGTTGTGTTCGGCCCGGCCGGATTTGTTGTATCCGAAGTGAAGATCATTGTCACATGCCGTAGGGCGCCTGCGCGATCCGTAGATCGATCTTGTTTGTCTTGCCTTATCCTCCAGTATGTCTCGCAGGTCGGGCGCATTTTCCCGTGCCTTAATTGAGCAGCGTCGGGGCATGGCTTGGGTGGAGGGCCGACAGGCCTCTCTGTCACGGCCGCGAGGTGGCCGGTCTACCATGTCATGTGCTGGTGATGTAGGTGCTTCCTCCTCTGATCGGGGTAGCGGCCCGCGCTTCGGGTAACTCTTGGAGGGGCGTTCGAGTTCATACTCTTCGGCCGCGAGGTCTTCAGTCCATCTATCAGCTAGCAATTCTTGGGCAGCTCTAAGCTGTTGCTGCTTTTTCTTGAGGCTGCTTTCCGTAGCTAAAAGCCTGCGTTTAAAACGCTCTTGTTCGGCGGGGTCTGATGGTATGACGAATTCGTCGTCATCGAGGCTAGCCTCATCTTCGGAAGGAGGCGTATAGTTATCATCCTCGACCTCTCGGTCTGCCACTCTTTCATGAGGGCTGGTTTCTCCATCTTCCTGTACCGAATTTTGCTGAGGTGGGTGTTCTTCGGCGCTATCCGGGGTAGTATTATCTCCCGTGCCGGAATCACTGTTTTTGCTTTGGCGGGATTTAGAGCGGTGCCGCTGACGTCGGCGCTTTTGCTGTTTCTTGGGGGCGTCATCCCCCACTGTTCCATCGCCATCTCCATCTTTTGGAGTATCCACCATATATATGTCATATGATGAGGTGGCCTTCCAGCGCCCTACAGGTGCTGGTTCTTGTTCGTCTCCTGCATCGTCGTCCATGCCGTCGATCTCTTCGGATTCGAAGTCAAGCGTGTCGGTTAAGTCGTCGGCAGTGGCTACGAAGTGGGTGGTGGGTGGGCTTTGAATTTCTTCGTCGTCCATATCCCAACCTTGCTGACCGCAGACCGGCCAGGGCTCTCCTGATAAAGAGAGAGACTTTAGAGAATTCAGGATGTCGCCGAAGGGCGAGTGCTGAAAGATGTCCGTGGCGGTGAACTCCATGATCGGCGCCCAATCGGATTCGATCGGCAGGGGCGCGAAGGGCTCGGATCTCGGAGAGGAATCCGGCTCCTCGGAGTCACGGGCCATGCGGAGTGCGGGGCTGGAGTTCGGCTCAATCGCCTCTGAGATCGCAGCCTCTGAGGCAGCGTCTAACCGCTGATCCTCGATCGGTGCAGTAGGCTCCGAATCAATGGTCGGAACCGATGCGTGTGCGGCCTCCAAGGCGCTGTTCGGTGGCAGAGCTATATCATGCCCATCGAGACAGTGCGGTGCTCTTGGCTGTGGCTCGAATCCGTCGAAGATCAAGTCCCCGCGGATGTCAGCCGTGTAGTTTTGGCTTCCAAACCTGACCTGATGGCCAGGGGCGTAGCTTTTGATCTACTCAAGGAGGCCAAGCGAATTGGCCCGCAGTGCGAAGCCGCCGAAGACGAAGATCTGTCCGGGGAGAAAAGTCTCACCCTGGACCGCATCGTTGTTGATGATCGAAGGAGCCATCGGGCCTAAAAGCGACGACACAGAGGAACTCTCAATGAAAGCACCAATGTCGGTGTCAAAACCGGCGGATCTCGGGTAGGGGGTCCCGAACTGTGCGTCTAGGCCGGATGGTAATAGGAGATAGGGGACACTTTGTTTTACCCAGGTTTGGGCCCTCTCGATGGAGGTAATACCCTACTCCTGCTTGATTAATATTGATGATATGGGTAGTACAAGAGTAGATCTACCACGAGATCAAGGAGGCTAAACCCTAGAAGCTAGCCTATGGTATGATTGTTGTGTATGGAGTTGATTGCCTACGAACTACAACCCTCCGGTTTATATAGACACCGGATAGGGTTAGGGTTACACAGGGTCGGTTACAATGGTAGGAGATCTTGAATATCGCATCGCCAAGCTTGCCTTCCACGCCAAGGAAAGTCCCATCCGGACACGGGATGAAGTCTTCAATCTTGTATCTTCATAGTCCAGGAGTCCGGCTGAAGGTATAGTCCGGCTACCCGAACACCCCCTAATCCAGGACTCCCTCACCCTCTATTTCAGAGAATTGAACCCGCAGTCTCGTTTTAAATTAAAACGAATCGTTATTTTCATATTTTACACAAAAGTCCCTGTCTTTTTTTGAAATCAACCCGCCGTCCGGATTTAAGTCACACGCGAACCATTATTTTACATTTTTCGAACCCCCCCCTGATGTTTTAGGTAATTCATCCGCGGATCATATTTAAGTCAAACAAATGTTTTTTAAAATCATCCATATCTTTTAAACTGTAACTCCGATTTAAACATGTTATATATGAAATTTGATTAGAAAAATATGTAGAATATGAATATGAGATTATTTTACCTGTTAAGTATTTTTAAATATTATTTTTGAATATATTTGAGTCAAACCAAATGATTTTCTAAATTATTTGTATCTTTTAAACCGTAACTTCGATTTTAACATATTATATATGAAATTTTATTAGAAAAATGTGTGGAATCTAAATATGATGTTAATTTTACCTGTTAAATATTTTTAAAATATTGTTATGGAAGCAAACTTATAATTTATAGCGCAAGATTTGTTTTTTTCATACCGGTGGCGATCCGGATTGCAAATAAACACCCCACTATAACCATATACGGAAAAGAAAACATCGATAACTACACATGCATACCTCTGAAAAATGTCGCAGGGGAAAACAACAGATTTCCCATCGCGAGAGTGAGAGAAAGTGAGCGCGCGCGCGCGCGCGAGAGAGAGAGAGAGAGAGGAAAAGAGAGGAAGAGAAGGGGAGGGAGGAGAGAGGGAGAGAGAGACGCCTTAGGATTAACCATATTCAACACACATTTTTTGTTGTTTTTTGTGAACACCGAGGCCATCGCCGGCGAGGATGAGAATGAGGATAAGCGGCAACACAAATATGATGCTTCGCAATAAAGGAGATGTACCAATTGTGGTCTTGAGTGATGGTTGTTGAGTTAAGAGCGTGTGTTATGTTTTCTCTCCCGTTGCAACGCACGGTCTCTTTTGCTAGTCTATACTAACATCTTGTCGGGTAACTGCCAACAGACACATCAGTTTCTTCTTCTCTGACGAAGTTCACTAGTAAATCATGGATAAAATACAAGAGTACCTAACTCTTTGATTGATATTCGTCTCTGAGGCGGCTTTTGATTGATTGATATCCCAGATAAAGAATCTGCTTCCAACGAGTCCCACAATTGCCGAATACAACTTGACCCGCCGGGGGACTACGGTCTATGAATTCTCCAACCGTCGTATGATTGATAACCGGTCGGTCAGGGCAGTAGGATCGTGTAGAAGTACACATTTGATGGATGATGATCTCTATTAATAATTGCCTACCCAAACTCCCAAAATATCTCTTTTTCTAAACGGAAGCATATTCATAGGGACTGTCTATTTGACATTTGAGTGTTTTCCATTTCAACAACATTCAAAAAAACCTGACAAATGAACAGATGACACCTGTATAGCCACAAAAACAGCCAACAGCGGAAAAAGACCAGCCAAAACGGGTCGGGGAAAATACTTGACCCGGTAACCCTCGACAACAACCCACTCCAGAAAAATCAGGGACCTACCCCGACCTCCAGGCCCACACAACATGTGCCCAACTTGCAACGCACGAAAAAGGGCCAAACCCCTCCCGCAAACCACTGGACAGATCTCACCTAACAACACAGACAAGCGAATCAGAAAGGGGAAGAAGAAAAAGAAGGGAGAACATGGAGGCCGCCATGGGCGATGGGGTAGAAGAAGAAGGGAGGTCAAACACAAATCATAAAAGAGTTGAAGAAGATGTTGTACCTGACGAGCAGCAAGAAAGAAGATCGCCAGAGAGGAATCAGCAACAGGATCCACAGGTCAGCAAAAAAAGTCCCAACTTCTCTCTCCACCTCTCGCATGAACAGATCATGGAGGAATTTCCTTCATCAACAAAAAGAAGATAGATTAACATCTGCTGTTCTCCTAGAAATTAACATTGAAAACATTGGAACAGTAAAAACAAAATTGCAGTATAAATCCCTAGAACATTGTAGTGTAAGTAGCTGATAATTTACATTGTAGTGTAAGCAGATGTAAATCCCACAGAAGATTACAGTGGGAAAATAAAGAATTTCCAGAGAAAAATCCCTGGTAAATTCTAGTGTAAATTTCCACTGTGAAAACATGATTTACAGTGTAAAATCCCACAGATATTTACAGTGGGAAAATAACACAATTACCAGTGCAAATCCCTAGTAAATTACTGTGGGAAAATAAACAATTTACAGTGAAAATATCACAAATTCCAGTGTAAATCCCTATTAAATTCTATTGTAAATTCCAATGCAATTCCAGTGTAAAACCATGTTTTCACATTGTAAATCCAACAGTAAAAAACTACTGTAAGTAGTTTCCAATGTAATTACAATGTTTTACAATGCAATTACTGTGGGAAAATAAACAATTTACAGTGAAAATATCACAAATTCCAGTGTAAATCCCTATTAAATTCTATTGTAAATTCCAATGCAATTCCAGTGTAAAACCATGTTTTCACACTGTAAATCCAACAGTAAAAAACTACTGTAAGTAGTTTCCAATGTAATTACAATGTTTTACAATGCAAAATTCCTGTAAAATCCCACAGTAAAAACTGATGTAAGTAACTTGTAATTTCCAGGAAATTTCCAGTGAAAAAACTACTGCAAAATGCATGTGCTTCTAAAAAGGGAACTACTAGGATCTTCCAGAGTAAATAATCAAATCACAAACAAAAAAGGACATGGAACATTGAAAGTACCTGCATCTCACATTCTATTCCTAAAAAACGCTTGGTTGCTCATGATTATGCTAACAGTGACATTCTACTTTTTTAAAATGGGTTCAGGACAGGAGCACGATGAGGGCACTAGCTGAAGACAAGCTACTGAGACTATCACAGGAAGAACTGATACTCAATGTAATATGCAGTAGCTAAACTTTCCCCCTTCGTTTATGCTGCATGAGCTTGTTTGTTCATTAAGTTTGAAAAAAATGCTAACATGATTATGCTACAGGACACATTTTCATTCACTGCCCTCCTTCAATCTGACATTATATACAAGGTAAAAAAATCAAAGAAATACAAAAAATCAACTACTGCACAAAATGATACCGAAAAAGTCTGAATTATAAGTTGGGATGAACCATGCAGGTACATTCAGGAGATGCATCGACGAAAATTATGGGAACTATTGAGCAAAACTCCAGGACCAAAGCAGATGATAGTTTCACCACAACAATAGACACCAAGGTAAACAAGGATATCTGCTGAATGAGAATTACAAGAAAATACCAAAGGAAACGCAGTAACATTCATTACACTAACCTGTTCAAAAACTTTGCAGACATTTGAGGGAGACTTGCATCACGAAGTGGCAGCAAGTGAAGATGGTGGAGGAGAATCTAATCCATGGGACACATGCCTGTTCTACAACATGAATCTGCAACAGGTACATACTACAAAAACTTCAGAAAGAACAAACGATGAACATATGAGAAAGTTGAGACATTACATCAGGAAAAAAACTAACACAAAAACCTAAAGTTGCAGGAGCCTGAGGATGTTGACATAAGAAGAGCAGCAGCTAAAACAAAGTCAAGCACAGGCTGTAGCAATGAAGAAGGAGAAATAAAAGAACCAGAACACTCACTTGAACAAGACGGAGATGATGGATTCCTCGATGAAGAAGACGTTGAGAGATTCCTACAAAATGAACAAGATGCTGCATCAGAAGGCAATCTGATGAACACCAACAGTAATTTCAAGCCACATTTAGGCATGCAATTCAAAACAAAAGAAGAAGCTCAGGAATCTATAAATTTCTACTCAAAACTAGCAGGCTTTTCAGTGGCTACTGTAGCAATCTCCAGAACAACAAGCAAAAAGAGGAACAATGAGGTGACAAGGATCACTATGAAGTGCAACAAGTGGGGCAAGACAAAAGAAATAGAGGCAGAAAGCGTTGTACCCATGAGAAAAAGTACAGTCATTGCTAAAACTGATTGTAAAGTCATGGTGGTCATATCAGAGAAAGGAGGTTTTTGGGAAATTACAAGACAACAACTCGAACACAACCATGAGTTAACACCAAACAGTAGATTCTTCAGGTCACATAAGTACATGTTAGATGAAGAGAAGTGCTTGATACGGGTTTTGAAGCATACAAACCTAGAAACAAGAAGGATTGTTGCTGTCCTAGCTTATTTGAGAGGAGGAATGGCTCATCTACCCTACACAAAGAAGCATGTGACTAACTACGCAGCAACAATAAACAGAGATATCACAAACTCTGACATGATGGAAGTAGTGCAAATGTTCAACAAGAAGCAAGCAGAAAATCCTAGGTTTTGCTACTCTTTTGAGATTGATGGAGAGAATAAAGTGAGAAGCTTATTCTGGACAGATGTTAGGTCAAGAATGATGTATGACATTTGCGGTGATTGCATTAGTTTCGACACTACATTCCTGACAAACAGATACAACCTACCGTTTGCACCCTTTGTTGGAATATCCCCGCATGGCAACACATACTTGTTTGCTTGTGCCTTCATTATCAACGAGACGAAAGAAACATTTGCTTGGTTGTTTGAACAATTCCTAATGGCTATGGGAGGCAAGCATCCTATATCGATCATTACAGATCAGGACAAGGCTATGCAAGCAGCAATTGAAAAAGTCTTTCCTAATGCTATCCATAGGAGCTGCCTGTTTCACATAAAGAAAAAGGCAGAGGAGAAAGTTGGGCCATGTTTCCAAGCTAACGAAGGCCTATATGAAGATTTCCAGGACATTGTGGACAACTCTTTGACTGTGGAAGAATATGAAAAACACTGGCAAGAAATGATTGAAAAGTACAAAGTTCATGACATAAAGTACTTCAGCGACATGTGGGAAAATAGGAAAAAGTTCATACCAGTGTATTTCAAGGACAAATTCTTCCCATTCATACAAACTACAGCAAGAAGTGAAGGAACAAATTCCCTCTTCAAAAAAGGGGTTGGAGCTACATTCAGTGCTACCAGCTTTTTGAGAGAGTATGACCGGATTCTTGATGTTGTACATGACAAGGAAGAAGAATGTGATCATGTTTCTAGAAACAAGAAGGTTGCAAGCAAAGCTTTCTGGTTGAAATACAGCATAGAAAGGCAAGCACATGAGCTGTACAACCTTGGAATATTCAGAAAATTCCAGCATAAAATGGCAGACACAACAAGGCTGCTTGTCTTTGAGCAAGAAAAAGACAAATACTACATAGTTACCCAAGCTGAGAACTACCCTGTAAAAGAACGCCGGAAAAGGTTATACCTAGTGCAAGTTGGACTGAACGAAGAAGAGTACTCCTGCATCTGTTGTTCATTCCAGAAAGATGGACTGTTGTGCTCACACATACTAAGAGTAATGATCCATCTCAACATCGAGAAGATACCAGAAAAATACATCATTGACAGATGGAGGAAAAATGACTACAAGCTCGATATTACAAAGACACCAGCTGTTGCAGTAGAGAACTCCACACTAAGGTACAATGTGTTAGCAAGGAAATTGGTGCATGTGGCATCAATAGCTTCAAAGAAGAAGAGGAAGTATGAATATCTGCTGGGAGAATTGGACAGGATACAGAAAAGATTGCGAGAAATGGATGATGAAGAAGAAACTGGAGATGAGGGTCAGAGTGTAACCACAAGAACAGTCACTTTTATACCAACAACAAGGGGTGAAGAGGGGACAACCACGGCACTGACAATACAAGACCCAGATATAGCCAAAACAAAGGGTAGGCCAAGGATGCTAACTATTCGCGAAGCAATAAAGCAGAACAAGTTCTACAAATGCTCGCACTGTGGGTCACAAAAGCACACTATCAAGAATTGCAGCAACCTTGACAAGCAATACAATCTATCCAGAAGCAATAGACGAAAGCAGTCGAACCCTAGGAATGTAAAGAAAGGTATTTTAATAATCATGTTGTACCCCTATGCTACACTTACTTTAATTCAAGAAATTAAAAATAACAAGAAAAAATGCAGGTGGGGAGAAGGATGACAGCAAGGAAAGGAACCGAGGAAAGAAGAAGATGGACGAATCAGCAACAAACAGAGGCTTAGGGGACAAGAATCTGAGGAGGACATAGGATAAGACAGAAAGGACAAGCAAGGAAGACGACAAGGAAAAGGAAATAGTTGACTTGTAATAAGAGATGGTTATGAACAAAAATACTTGACTTGTACTAAGAGGGCAAGCATTGTTTGCGACCTACTGCATTTGAAAAGACTACTTTATGAGGCATGTATTTTGTGCATCATTGGTGCCTTATGGATGAAAGTTTAACATTCAACTTGTTTAAGAATATTGAGTGAACTTCTAAATACAGTAATTAAACTAGACAAGAAAATGCAGCAAGAAAAAGCTGACAATTGAAATACCTTCATAGACAGCCATAAGATATGCTTGTTTGGAAGTTTCCACAAGAACTTTAGAACTATAAAGCAACACTGCAACAAACAAGACGAGGCAAAAAAATATTAAAGAAAGCAAAATGAAAAAGGAGTAAAACTGTAGAAAGTAGCTATAAACAATTACTATATACTGATAAAAGTAGATAATGAGGAGAGAACTTACTTAATACCAGATGTAAGCTTGATGTAGCCAAATCAATAGAAAAAAAGACTACAACATACGTACGAATCAATAGACAGCATGAAAATCATTTCAGCCAAGAAAAGGGTCTAGAAATTGATTAAATGAATCAATATAGTGCAACATAAAACTATAAAAAAACATGCGAAAAAATAATCCCAATAACAAAGGGTCTTGAACTGTTACAAGGTAGGGATACAACTCGTCAGCCCAAAAAGTACATTAACCTAGAACAATCTTGCACCAAATAATATTGTTGGGTCAAAAGCAACACATTCCTAAACTATAGAAGCTAATAAAAGACCGAAGCATCTCCAGACTTGTTGACCATCAAGAAAACTCTGCAGTTGACCACCAAGGAAAACCTTCCCACTCAATCACCACCGAAGATAGAAAAAGTTATCTAGTTCTGCACCTGCCACAAAAGTCATACATTAGTCAAAAAACACTTAGAAGATATAAACAATCAACGCATGACTAAGGCAAAACAAATAAAAAAATCAGAGACTGCACTCACGTCACCAAAGAAGTTTGTGACAAGAGACTTGTCAGCAGTGTTGAAATGGCTGAAATAAAGTTCATTTGCGAGCTTGATCCTGATGTTATCTATATCAGCTTGCGTAAAAAGATTGCCAATTGGAGTCCTAGGAGACCAGTGCTTCATGTACATAACAGAGAAAACACCACAATCATACCTGAAAAAGAATAATGAGCAACAACAATTAAGCCACATATCAAAACTGAAAAATAAAAATACAAAGAAAGAAACAATAGAAAAGGTAAAGTGCAGCCATGAGTATAGAGATACTGCTTGACATACGTGTTATTTTGCTGAGGGACCGCAGGATACACAATGTCGAAATTTTCAAAGTCAATACGCTTCCTCAATATAGGAGTCACATATGTGTCCCATAGATTGATGAAGTTGTTAACCTGAAATAACACAGGAAACAAGAGAAATCATAAAACTAATGAAAAAAACCAAAAGGGCAGCTGCAGAGGGAACATTAAGCCAGAGAAAAAACTTACAATCGGATCATGAATGGCTAGGTGGAAATCAGAGAACTCGCCATATAATGAATCGAGGAAGACAAACAGTTTCTCCTTCAAGCAAACCACAAAAGAAAACCAATGACTGGACCTACAAATAGGGAAGTACAGCTGGCAAAAACAAACAACACATCATAAACCTAGGTAGAAAGCTACATGAGACTAAGCACAAAAATATGACTTAATAAAACTATGATATTAATCAGCACCTACCATGTTGCTTCTCCACATAGGAAAAGCGCTATTAGCACCATTGAAAGCATTACCAACAATCTCAGCATTAGTACCATCCAGAATTGTTTCCTAAGCAAGAGAAAAAATAAATGCTAAGTCAAAAATAAAACTAACAAATACAGACAGCAAGAAATGCAACAGAAGCTTATTACTACTTACACCAATGTAAGAGAAGAAGAAATGTTTCTTAGAAACGGAAGGGTGAGCTTCATTGAATAGATATCGACACACACACAAGATCAAGAAATTGTTTACGCGAGATTTGAACTGTAGTGAAGAAAGGTTACGATAACTACAGTAAGCTCTTTCATATCGGATAGCCTCGTACCTACAAGAAATACAAAAAGATCAGGATCATAAAAAAAGAACATACAAAAACCAAAAAACATCACTAATGGTGAAAACTTACTTGCACCACTCTGGATGACTTGCAATCTGAACCATTGCAAGATGATTATGCCTTTCTTGAGCAGTAACTGAATAACGATTCACTTGAGGAACATAAGGATCTGAGTTGAATCTACCAGGGACAACAATTCTACGAGGGACATGAGCTGCAGAAGAACTAGTTGTAGAACCACCAAGGGGCTGAAATGATGGAGCACCTTTCGAACATGCAGGAACCTTAGAAGATGAGCACTAGAAACAACAGGCGTGTCTGACAGGATCTCTAATTCCGGGCTATTAGCAACCTGTAAAATGAGAAGGAAAAAGATCAAACAAAGCAGACACATAAAGAAAAAGAATAAAAATGAAAACAAAATACAAGCATTTAAAAAGTTAAAACCAATAAATAAATACCTATACCTTTATAGGATTACGATAAATTGTTGCAGGGGCAGCAAAACTGTGCAGCTTGTTGTAAGTAACATCATTTGGTCTAGATAGCTCTTGACACCTAGCTGCAAAGTTTGAGCTACCAACTTTATGGACATCAACTACTGCCTCATTGAGCTGCAGATAAAGATAAAAAAGCTTGAATAAAATTTCAAAAAACTAGCTAGAAAAAATAGATAAATGCATTATTGAAAAGAAAAAGAAAAAAGAAAACTAAACACATTCAGAAAGTAAGAACCACCTTCACAACAGCTTTTGGAGTAGTTTGCAAGATTACATCAGGAGAACATAAGTTCACATGATTGGTTGGCTTTGAATAATCAGAGTGATCGACATTAACCATAACAATACAATCCTAGAAGAAAGGGAATAAGAAAGAACAGAGAATCAATTAAAGATTTAAAAAAATTAATACAAGACGACAATAAAAAAGGAAATACAACAACAAACCTCATCATTAGGTGAATTAAACGACTTCAGATATCTGTCGGCAACATACTGAGAACACTGGACATCACCCAACTACAGAAACAAAAAACCCTTGAGAAAAATCAAACAAAATAAATAAAGATGAATTTAGAGACTAAAATGCAAGAAAACAAAGATGAAGGAGAAAGAAATACTAACCTCATTACGGAAATACTGCGACAAGCGAATTGGAACAAGGGGTGACAGGTCTCTAAAAGAATTTGTATCTTCCATAGGAGATTTTCCATGAGCATGAACTGGGTGTAATTGCAGACATTAGAAGGAGACTGAATACCAAGAGCACGATTAAGCTCGGCAAAGGAAGGAATCCCAAAAGCGTTAGCAGCATCTTTCTCATTACAATCCTTAGCAGGGCCATCTAGACAAAGAATAAAAACAAAAAATTCAACTTAAAAGAAGCACATGAATACCTGAAATAGAAAAAAACATGAAAACAATAACTAAAACAAATACCTGAAAGCAACACGAAAGAATCGACATCAGTGATATCACATTTAGACTTTGAAGGAGAAATACCTGAAAATAAGAAAAGAATGCACAACCTGAAAACAGAGCAACTCAAGATACAGAGGAAACTGATATGCAAAATAAACAAAACAAAAAGTGCATATAGAACCTTTGGCAGGAACTGCAGCAATTGAATCTTTTGTTTTAACTTCAGAAAACAAGGCGCATACTGGAACATGACCTTCTTTTGCAACAGCCTACAAATCAAACAAAAAAATGAAAGAGCTACAACAAGGAAAAAAACTAGAAAGAAAGCATCCTAAGAAAGAAGAACATGCACACCTCATTATGCACTTTAGCAGGTGTTGAAGAGCTAGATAGAACAACTGGATTATCTAAACCACCAAAGATAACAACAAGAGGGACAATGGGAGTAACGATATCTGGAGTGACCGCAGGACGACTCTCTTGCTGTACAACAGCCTCTGGAATACCATCAGATGTAGCAACCTCTGGAATAGCATCAGATGTAGGAACCTCTGGGGTAACATCAAATTTAGCAACCTCCGGAATAGCATCAGATATAGCAACCTCTGGAATACCATCAGATTTAGCAAAAACACCATTGGCGATAGCAGAATGAAATGAGACAGACTTGTTACCTACAAAAACAAATAAATGACAAGCAGAACAAGCAATCAAAAATAACACTAAAACAATGAAGATAAAAATACAAAAGCTACATGCAACTAAAAAAGAAAAAGATTATGAACTAACCAAAAGAGAATTTGCTCATAGACTAATGCTCGCTTCCAGACACTTTGGGCATAGATGAATTCAACACACATTCCAGAACATTTAAAACAAGAGACTCTGCCCAATCAATGAATATCTTAGGTTTGTCTTGGTTTCTAGTCTGAACAAGCTCAATGACTTCAAGAGCAGTCTGAACAAGAGACAAAATCAGCAAAAAGCAACAATTAAAATGCTCAGAAAAGTACAATCTAACCACAACAAAATACCTGAGATCCAAAGTGAGGGCAAATAGTTCTTTGAACTTTCATTGCAAAAGAACCATCAGAAGGGCCAATATCAAAACTCTTACTGCCTGAGGATTTTTCAACAGAACCCTGAAACAAAAACAAAAGTAAATACATGGCAAAACATAAAAGTAAAAATGGATGAATAAAGAAACAATGAACTAAAAATAACAACAGAACATGAAAAGAAAAAGAAGATAACCTGCAAATTAGTTGGAGCACATGGACGTTTTAGGGGCCTCTTTCCAAAAGAGCGACTGTTGTTTCGGTCAAGCTCTGCAAATTGCTTGACTTTGTTGCCTCTCCATGCAAGCATACGAGGTTTCACATCAGGTACAGACTGAAGCCCAAAGTTCAAATGATCAAGGTAAGCTACCTACAAAAACAAACACATAACAAAACAAAAACAAGTTAGCACTAAACTAAATAATAAACATTCAAACAGATTAAGGACAACATAAATAAAATAAAAGAAAAAAGAAAACTTACGGCAAATGCATAATGGCATCCACCGAAGGTCACTGATCTTTTGGAGGCAACTTTAGTAGCATCCTTGAATTTTTTGATGCTACTCAAAAGCCACTCGTAAATAAAACTAGAAAGATCATAGGAACGCACAGACTGACAATCCTGAAAGATGTGGAGGTACTTCGGACTAGGACTGAGGCTAGAGTTGGGACAAAGGAAAGTAGAGAAAGCCACAATCATGAAACAAATGAAGACGTCCTCATCAAGAAAATCAACTTCTACAGATTTAAGCTTGTTGGCAAAAAAGGACACTGGTGGGATACTAGTAAGATTGAAATGAGAGAGGATAAAATCACGACCAGCCTCAGGATCTGAAACAAGTGGCTCACCATCTACTGGGAGTTCAAGGATGTCATGGATATCATACTTAGTTAAGGGTATGAATTTCCTTTTCAACTGAAACTCGGAAGCAGGAACGTCGAACCTAGATGCAAGCCACTTAACTAGCCTAAGAGGAACCTCGATCCGGACAAAATTAAGGAGACAACCCATGCCATACGTCTGAATAACATCCTTGTACCTAGAACACATGCCATCAACAACTCCCGAGAAGAACTTTCCAGAGTATCGAGTGAACGTCGAACAAACAGGGAAATCAGAAGATCGTTTCTGCCTCTACAAAAAAATAAAATAAGAAATACATTAATAAACCAAAATAAATTGAAGATACAGGGGGGAATCCCTAGCAAAAGAACATGGAACATATAACACGAGAAGAGCAAAAGAGACTTACAACATTCCTTCTACTAACAGAAGACAATTTCCTCTTCAGGTGCTTGACTTTCTGCACAAAAGAAATACATAAACATCAAACCAACAAAAGAATAAGAAAAAAAAACTAGATCAGACAAACACTTACATTTTTCACATAGAAATTGTAAAGTGCTTTGCCAAGCTCTTCATCATCACCAGAAGAATCCTGACAAAGAAGAAGTTCAGACAAATAAGCAAATAGTATTAATGCAAGGAAAAATGAGAAGAAGAAAAAGATATGATAATAAGACAAAAATAACTACCAAAGACATAATTATCATCAGCAAAATCGTTAGGCACGAAAGGTTCTTTTGAAGAATCAGCACTCTCAACTAAAGAAACAAGCGGGACATCCTTGGGACAGGCTTTCCGTAGTCTTCCCATTGAGTTAGTAGCTGAAAAACAAGAGAGCAAATGGGGCTCAATTAAAGAGACTAAAGTGGAAGTGTAAAACCTATGCAAATTTACAGCATTAACCTAAGAGGAAAAAACACTGCAAAAAAATATGGGGTCACATAGTAACTACAATGCAAAACGCAAAGAAATTGTAGGTAAAAGTTACAGTGAATCAAAGAGCATCAGTTTACAGAAATTAAAAAACAGCAGATAGCAGTACAAAAATTATGGCCAAAAATACACTGTAATTAGGGGTAAAATTACACTGTAAAAGTGCATCATAACTACAGAGCCACTACACAGTAAATTAAGGGCGAAATTACACTGTAACACCACTGAAAAAATATAAAGTGAAATTACACTGTAATTTTGCGTCATATTACAGAAATAATTCAGGACAAGTCACGCCGAATTTACATTGACTTACAGATTAAGCCCAATAGGAAAAATACATTGTACAATTACAGTCCCAACCCACACAAATTACACTGTAGAACTCTACTCATTTACGGTGTAAGCCCAACAGGAAAAATACACTTTATAATTACACTGTAAGCCCTACAACAAATATAGTCCTCACCAACAAAAATTATAGTGTAAAACTCTACTCAATTACGGCGTAAGCCTTATGAAAAATACAAGCTAAGCCCAAACCACAAATTACAGTCCTCATCAACACAAAATACAGTGGAAAACTCTGCTAATTTACAGTGTAAGCCCTATGGTTAATTACAGTGAAAAACTCTGCTAATTTACAGTGTAAGCCCTATGGTTAATTACAGTGGAAAACTCTGCTAATTTACAGTGTAAGCCCTATGGTTAGTTACAGTGGAAAACTCTGCTAATTTACAGTGTAAGCCCTATGGTTAGTTGCAGTGTAAGCCATATGGTTAGTTACAGTGGAAAACTCTGCTAATTTACAGTGTAAGCACTATGGTTAGTTGCAGTGTAAGCCATATGGTTAATTACATTCCTCACCCACACAAATTACAGTGTAAAACTCCAGGGAAATACACTGAACTTCAAAAAATACATTACAAAAATTCATCGGGCATACAACTACATCAAAAGAAAACTAGGGGAAGTACAGTCTAAGTCAGAGATACATCAAATAAAAATTAAGAAAAAATACATTATCAATCACACTAAGAAGAAAGGCAGTGCTACTACACATGCATAGTGAAGAACAAGAGGGGTATTACAGACTAGAACAGGGCCAAAGGATACAATATTTACAAAGGCCAAAGGATACAATACCCACACACTAATTAGGGAGCAAGTTGCACATCAACTATGACAACATAAACACTGGGCAAAATACTGCAAGGGGTACAATATTAACTAAAAAAATAAGAAAGTACAGCAAAGCTACATGAGGCACATAAGCAAGCAGTGAAGTTCTACAGCATAGAGATGCATATAGGTCAACTGCACAGAGATGAAGGTAGACAAAATGCACAGCAGAACTTCATGCGCATACCACTGCAGACCCTTGATCTTACATACACTTCCTATTATGGAGAAAACACTGAAAAACAAGCACGAAATTCAGGAAAATGCACAACAAAAGGAGCAAAATACATAGAGATGTTCAGTAAAACATCCGGGATGAACAACAACATGGTAGAAAACGAGACTAACATGACAAAATTCTGGGGCTACAAACAGGAACTATTCAGGGACAAGCTACGGGATCCGCCGCTAAAAACTAACGCCTACAACGCCTACCTCAACATCAACTGCAGAAAAACTAGCCTCTACGCCTACCTACACATCAACAACAAGAACCAAACAACCGCAGGGGGGGAGGGATTTCGTGTGAGACCACAACAACAACACACGGGATCACGGCGAAAACTGCCCGTGGCGCACTGCAGGCTCCTACCAGAAATTCACGCGCACACCCCAAAGGTGACACCGCGACAGCAACATGCGCAGCCCGCGGATATGCGAAATCACCTAGATCTGAAACTACAAAGGCACGAAAACCACGGGCAAAAAGCGCGCGAGAGAGGGGACAACCAACCAGAGCAGCCGCGGACGACGAGAAACAAGAGGAAGAAGTCAGTATCCTGCCGTGGATGAGCTCGAAATCGCCATGAACACAAGGAATCGCCTTCCTCTCCTCCGCCACTCGACCTCTCCCCTCTGCCTTATCGGAATGGAAATGGGGAACGACACCCTGCTCCTAAATTCAAAAACGACAAAAATGGGCGGAAACAAAAAAACCGCGCCCGATAAAAAAAACCCGACCTAAAAACCGACACAAAGCAAACAGGACCGAGCGTGAATCTCAACGCGAGATCGAACGGACAGAGATTTGAATGTCAACGAATTGAAAAACAGTCGACTGTAAAATAGCAAATCCGTATTCATAACTCTGGATATGCAGGACTATAAATATTCTTCTTCGAGGAGGACCATACACATTCATAATAAACCTGGGAATAAGGTCATCTGTGTAGTGTAAAAACCGCTTTTATATTATGAGACGGAGGGAGTAGAACACAACTACACAAACTCATATTTTGTGGTTAATAGGGAAGGTCATCTTTAAGCATTCTTTTCGTGATGCAATTTTTGTCGCTCATGAGCTAGCTAAGTTCAATTTTTATAATAGGTGTGACGATAGTTGGGCCAATGAACCTTCGGGGTTTTTACTTAGCCAACTAGTAAACGATGTAATTGTTCCCCCCAAAAAATCATATTTTGTAAACTTTGGAGACAACCTCATATGGAAGAACAATTTCTTACAGTTCAAAAAAAAACAGGGCAGAGGCCCACAACAAAAATGAAATATACAAATTATGGGCCCAACTTGGAGGCAGCTGGTCTTACTAGGATACCACTATGGGGGCGCTTCCGGCACCCACGCGCCGGCGCTGGTGGGTTGGCCCATGTACATGTCGACATTTGAGAGAAAACAGAAAAAAATCACAAAGAACAAAAAAATTCTAGGTTTCAAAAAAATTCATGGATTTTCAGAAAAATCATGAACATGAAAAAAAGTTCATCAATTTGAAAAAATTAAGTATTTTTTTAAAGTTAACCGATTTTGAAAAAAACATCAAATTTGGAAAAAAATCTTCGATTTTGAAAACAGTTCATTGATTTTGAAAAAAAGTTTATCAAATTTGAAAAAAGTTCAATGAATTTAAAGAAAAGTTAATGGATTTTGAAAAAAGTTCATGATTTTAAAAAATGTGCAATTTTTTTTAAAAAAAATCATCGACTTGAAGAAAAATTTCACGTATTTGCAAGCAATTCATCGAACTATGAAGAAGAAAAGAAAATAATAATAAAAGAAGGAAAAAGTTGAATCTTACCGGATCCTTCTGGGTGGCACGGGGGTTACACCAGCATACTATATGCGGGAGGTTGCTTGTTCGAATCTCAATCGACGCGCTTGGTTTTGGGGATTAAAACACAGATAGATGGGCCGGCCAGTGCAGGGCGCTTCAGACGCTGGTTGTAAAATACACAGTAATTGACGCCTAAATCGTCAAAATAGGAATCGCCGACTATGGGCCTCCATGAGATTTTTATCAGATCTACTAGTCGGCCCATGTAGATCTATCAGTTGTGAGTTGTGACCAAAGCACACTAACTTCAAAACGGCTAAAAAAAAGAAAAACTACACTAAATACAAAGAAAACCTGCACTTCACAGCACAGCAAAAAAAAAATTCCCTGATCATTATTTGGTTCCCTGCAGCCTGCTAAGTGCTAACACTGTCGATGCTAAAAAAAATGTCTTGGTGCTAAATCAAAGGAGCCCGCATTGTCTATTGTACGGATCAATTCTGCATGCAAATCTATTCTGGTGTTTCAAGTCTCAACACGTGAGTTTCCAGTGAAGGAAAATAAAATGGTTGCAGTTTCCGAATCGACAAATGAAGAACCTCTCAGCATTACCCTGAAGAAATGTATTCTCGCCAACACAGTGCATATGGCTGTGTTGTAAAGAAGATCACCCGGCACATGGGTTGGCCCAACAAAATGATAAGTGTAAGGACACACTAGTTAAGGTAGGGCCATTAACTATAGCTAGTAATTAAGCGGAGTAAGAGTTAGCAGTAGGACTACTACTGGTACAACGCGGGATTCCTCATCTGCGGCTCTGTTCCTATTGCCTACACATGTTTGGCTGCAACACGTACGCTTTCTGCTGTTGCGCAATTAAGCCACACACCCACACACACACACACATATCCCGCTTGGTGCTATACTGGAGTAGTATGTAACCAAATTAAAACATGCTAAGTGCCATTCGTAGGTAGGAACTTTTGCCTGCAGCTAGTACTAGTAGATGCTAAGGTGGAGTGATATTAGTTTGTCTGTTCTTTTTTTTTGCGCGGGTCGATATCTCATTTGTACTAGGAACTTACCAGCTTTGCAGTACTAATTAACCAAGTGCATTCAGGAAAAGACGATGAAAAAGTTGGGTAATTAAGTCGGGCTAACTTCTCGATCGAAGCAGTTGATGACATTCAACTCGCAGATGCGACGTGACGTCCTACTCCACCTTCAGAAAATGATAGAAAACAAAAAAGTGAAATGGAGAAGTGGGGTATCGATCCCCATACCTCTCGCATGCTAAGCGAGCGCTCTACCATCTGAGCTACATCCCCAATCGCGCAAGATAATGTATAGAGGCATAATTGTGCCATCTTTGCCTAGTTTAGCAAACTTTAATCTATAACCTTGCTAGGTACTCCCTCCGTTCCAAATTACTTATCTTGGATTTGTCTAGATACGGATGTATCTAAACTCATTTTAGTGCTAGATATCTCCGTATCTAGACAAATGTAAAACAAGTAATTTGGAAAGGAGGGAGTAGTTGTAGTATATTGTTGCTCATACGTACTCCTACGTTCGTCCTCCAATTTAATGACTACCATAATCGATCGCACCTTAAAAACAGACTGCCATAATCATCATCGTAAGAGTACTCCACTCCAGTCACTGCAGCAGCGCGTTGGTGCATTAACTAGGGTGCATACGCCCACGTCTGTGTTTCGCTGTTCCAACTAAAACATGGGCACGAGACCAGGCCCAGGCCGGCCGACGCAGACTGCTCAACCATATATAATGTAATGCATGCATGTACCTGTCGAGACGTAGCTGCCACAATCTAATGCGTCGTGCATCATCGCCGGAGCCGATCTAGAGCTAGAGATGAGATCCATCTCTCTCGGCCTATAGCTTCTTCCGTCCTCCGTCTCCGTGCATGTGCATGCATGGCATGGATATCTGCTTGCCTATATAAACGGATCGGTCGATCTGTGCAAGGGCAAGGGACCGCAGAGGAAGCACGAACATGACAGATAAAAGGCTCTTGTCAACAGTTGCATGGGCGTCCACGTCGACCCCCGTGGAGGCTGGCGGCTTGCCTGTTGGGAAACCGCAAATGGTCCATCCAGTCCGGATCACCACGCTGTCGCTGTGCATGCATATGCATATGCATATGCTGCTTCATCCATCAATGGTTCCGTCGAGATCGAGTAGGTGTATATATAAATAAAACACATGATCGGAGCCAACCATAAATTATTCTCGCCCCCTCTCGCTCGCTCTCTCTGCCAGCATGTTTTTTCCTGGGAAAATGAGGTGTACTGTACTGTCAACTGCATGCAGCTGGGTCCTGCTCTTTTTAGGTTTCGTGCGTGGGGCCAGGCCCATCCTACGGATCAACAGAAATGGGCCCCCGCGGCTGGGATCAGCGGCCGGGGCCCGGATGTCCGGAGATGCGCCCAACGCCGCATGTGTTCCGCTGCGTCCCAGCGGTGACCACGACGGGGACGTCGCGTCGATCGATCCGGCCGGCCGGGGGCGCTTAACTTTTGCGCTCCGAGGAGAAGAGAGAGAGCCCGTGTGCCTGTCAAGGGATGCGTCTAGATAGAAGAGGCCAAGAAAGGCCAAACGTTTTACAAACCCTTTTTACAACCTCCTCTACGGCTATAAAAGCCTTAAAACCACATGCGGACTACTCACCCATGTCCTCCCTATCTACCATACAAACAACGGAACCCTGTTTTCGGAGAAGTCCGGCCGCTCTCCAATCTTGTGCCTTCAGCTCGATCTTCACAAGCACTCCCTGAACCGATGGCAGGGCTTCATTGAACACTATATCATTCCGGTGTTTCCACAACTGCCATAGCACGAGAGTAATAACAGTCCACCGTGTGCCTGTCATGTGCGTAGAAGAATGCCGAGCGAGCGATCGATCTATGGGTTTGCTGCATGCATCACGCATGACAGGCTCTCGAGTCCATCCATACTTGGATGGGGTCTGCACTTTTATGGACACACATGGGAAGGCCATCATAAAGCACCACCGCATGAGTGATCACGCAACGCAATTATGTGACTGCTGCATGCGCTTCACCTCTGTGTAGTGTACCTTGTGGAGAGTTACCGAGAAATTATACGGAAAACGGACGTCACGGAGGATCTGACAGCAAGGCCTGCAGACAGATCTAGATTAGATCAGTTGGGGAGTTGCGTGCGCATGATCTTATGATTGACGAAAGCAGTTCCATTGTTTGCTTGCGGGTGTTTTGTTATCGGACGAGACCTTTCCATGACAGGAGCCCTTTCTTTTCTTGACAAACAAGGGAGGTTGGTGGAAACAAGGAATTTTGCCTCGTTCGGTTGTTCTCCGCGACATGGATTGCCCAAGGACGAATGTGCGTCTCTACAGAACCCTAAACGTCCAATTGTTTCGTGAGATTTAGGTGCTCCATGATAAGAAAATAGACAGTTTTTCGATTAAATTAATCCATAAATAAATCATGAGCATGACATGGACAGCATTGATAACATACTGATTACGATCTAACAGAGCATGTACTATGCACATAGTAGAAATATCTACGCATATCGCTAGTACTGCTACAACAGAAAGAAACACGACAGGGATAGGCGATAGATACCCTCCAATCGGCCACGCGGCGGCGGTGGCGGTGGCGGTGGCAGCAGCCGCGACATCCTCGGCGGCCTTCTTGTCGGCCTCGGCCTTCTCAGCGGCGGCACGGTCGGCGTCGGTCGATATGGTGATGACGAAGGCGATGTGGACGTAGATGAACAGAAGCGAGCAGTCGCGTAGTCGGTACCCAAAAACCTAATCGCCCCTCTCCCGTACAGGAACCGGAGAGGCAGGGTTTCGGAGGCCTGCTCTCCCGTCAACCGCGACGTGGAGGCGGAGATGGAGATGCGTTCTGTTTCGTGGCGGCTAGGGTTGGCAGCACCCCACATGTCTCAGATCGTGGCCCTACCTGTTAAAGACTCTCTGTTCCTGGCCGGCAAAAAGAAGCGCATAGGAGTGAGCTCGGCTCGGCTCAATCCCGCAACCCGCGGCGCGGCACGTCGTGACGAGGCGTGGCGTGGTGTGACGAGTCGAGCGAAGGAGGAGGAGTGCGCGAGGGCTTCTTTTCTTCTCAAGCTCCAATAGCATGAGGGAGAGAATCCCTTATAAACCACTCCAACTCTCTTTCCACTAGCGGTATGGGACTAAACTTCCCACCACATTGTCATGCCACCTACATGGGTCCTTAGAGATTAAATCTGAAATTGTCATATGGGTTCTAGGCCCATCTCATATTTCAACAATCCCCCACCAGATCTCAGGGGCCCATTTGTCCTTTGTTCCAAACGCTGTTTTGATATACCAGCATCTCAGTGGAGGCCGATTAAGGTTGAGCTCGACCTAGACCAAGTAGTTACACTCCTTCACAACTGAACAATGGACTATGCCTTGAATTGTCAATTTGGCGTCAAGAAGTTTCACCATAAGTCTCACTGATACGAGGCTGCCAAAGGCCGACCCCTCGGGTGGAGTATATTAGTCACACTCCTGGCATGTTCATGAGCTTGCTAGAGATCACCCCAATTTCATAGACTGTGACCAGCAGTCGGGCTCATATAGGTGTGTTCCTCCAAAGATCGCTCTGTAGGATAGCATCTTGCTTATACATATAAGCCTTGGAACACATTAAGACAATAGTCATCCTTCCATACAGTTTCCGAGAGTATTGCATCTCCAACGGAGTGGGTTAGTAAAGTTACTCTCCTCAGTTCACCACTGGCTTGTTTTCTCAGGTCCTACTTCACGGGATCTCCGATCACATAGGTTGGGTTACTACCATGGCAACTCATGTGGGTCTCATACCCATCTTCCTTGATGCGCTATCTTTCACAACACGTGATAGCCCTTTAGTAAAGGGATCTACCAGATTCTTAGCCGTTTGAATATAATCCAACGCTATCACTCCGGAGTTCCTCAATTTTCTGACAGCTTTCAATCTCATTCTTATGTGTTTGTTGGACTTCATGTTGTCCTTTGAACTCTTCACCTTGACAATAACTGTTTGATTGTCGCAGTTCATAAGGATGGCCGGAACCGGCTTCTCAACCACTGGCAAGTCCATCAATAGATCTCGAAGCCATTCCGGTTCGCCACCCGACGTGTCTAATGATGTTAATTCTGCTTCCATTGTCGATCTTGTTAAGATCGTTTGCTTGCAAGACTTCCAGGAAACAGCACCACCTCCAAGAGTAAACATATACCCAGCTGTGGCCTTCATCTCATCAGCATTAGAGATCCAATTCGCATCACTATACCCTTCAAGTACCGACGGGTATCTGGTATAGTGAAGTCCATAGTTCATAGTACCTTTCAAATAGCGCATAACTCTCTCAAGAGCACACCAATGTACATCGCCCGGTTTGGAAACAAATCGGCTCAGTTTGCTAATAGCAAATGCGATGTCAGGCCTTGTTGCGCTCGCTAGATACTGGAGTGAACCAACAATCTGAGAGTATCTCAATTGATCTATAGTTGTGCCTTTAGACTTTCGAATCAGCACACTAGAATCATATGGTGTTTGAGATGGTTTGTAGTCCGAATATCCAAAGCGACTCAACACCTTCTCAACATAATGGGATTGCAGAAGTGTAATCCCACCCTCGTCATCTCTCAATAGCTTGATGTTCAAGATAACATCAGCCACTCCAAGGTCCTTCATCTCAAAGTTCTGAGATAGGAAGGACTTAACCTCCTCGATCAACTTGAGATTAGTTCCAAATATCAGTATGTCATCAACATACAAACACAGTATAACTCCTTCGCCCCCACCATAGCGATATTATACACATTTGTCGGCCTCATTAACAACAAAGCCAACAGATGTCAACGCTTCATTAAACTTGTCATGCCATTGCTTAGGCGCTTGTCTCAGGCCATACAAAGATTTCACCAACTTACATACCTTTCCTTCCTGACCATCTATCACAAAGCCATCAGGCTGTTGCATATAGATTTCCTCCTTTAGATGTCCGTTCAGGAAAACCATCTTAACATCCATCTGATGAATGAGAAGACCATGTGAGGCCGCCAACGAGAGTAATACTCGAATGGTGGTCAGTCTGGCCACAGGAGAATAAGTGTCGAAGAAATCTTCTTCTTCTTTCTGGGCGTAGCCCTTGGCCACAAGCCTAGCCTTGTACTTTTCTATCGTACCGTCAGGCCTAAGCTTCTTCTTGAACACCCACTTGCATCCCAATGGTTTGCAACCATAAGGACGTTCAGTAAGCTCCCAAGTCCCGTTAGCCATGATGGAATCCATCTCGCTACGGACCGCATCCTTCCAGTAGCCAGCTTCTGGAGATGCATATGCTTCTGAAATAGAAGTGGGATTATCCTCCACGAGGTATATGAAGAAATCATCACCAAAGGTCTTTACAGTCCTTTGTCTTTTGCCCCTACCAAGGGTTTCCTCATTATCCTCCTCAGGATTTTCATCATGTGTTTGTTCATAATAATCCATCAGAATGTCAGGTTCAGGAGTCTCCTTAGATTCTTGTCTAGAAGTGCTTTGTACATCTCTCATGGGAAAAATTGAAGGAAATATGCCCTAGAGGCAATAATAAAGTTATTATTTATTTCCTTATATCATGATAAATGCTTATTATTCATGCTAGAATTGTATTAAACGGAAAGATGATACATTTGTGAATACATAGACAAACAGAGTGTCACTAGTATGCCTCTACTTGACTAGCTCGTTAATCAAAGATGGCTATGTTTCCTAGCCATAGACAAAGAGTTTTCATTTGATTAACGGGATCACATCATTAGGAGAATGATGTGATTGACTTGACCCATTCCGTTAGCTTAGAATTTGATCGTTTAGTTTGTTGCTATTGCTTTCTTCATGACTTATACATGTTCCTATGACTATGAGATTATGCAACTCCTGTTTACCGGAGGAACACTTTGTGTGCTACCAAACGTCACAACGTAACTAGTTGATTATAAAGGTGCTCTACAGGTGTCTCCGAAGGTACTTGTTGGGTTGGCGTATTTCAAGATTAGGATTTGTCACTCCGATTATCGGAGAGGTATCTCTGGGCCCACTCGGTAATACACATCACTTAAGCATTGCAACTAATGAGTTAGTTGCGGGACGATGTGTTACGGAACGAGTAAAGAGACTTGCCGGTAACGAGATTGAACTAGGTATTGAAATACCGACGATCAAATCTCGGGCAAGTAACATACCGATGACAAAGGGAACAACGTATGTTGTTATGCGGTTCGACCGATAAAGATCTTCGTAGAATATGTAGCAGCCAATATGGGCATCCAGGTTCCGCTATTGGTTATTGACCAGAGAAATGTCTCGGTAATGTCTACATAGTTCTCGAACCCGTAGGGTCCGCACGCTTAACGCTCGTGAAGGAAATATGCCCTAGAGGCAATAATAAAGTTATTATTTATTTCCTTATATCATGATAAATTATTATTATTCATGCTAGAATTGTATTAACCGGAAACATAATACTTGTGTGAATACATAGACAAACAGAGTGTCACTAGTATGCCTCTACTTGACTAGCTCGTTGATCAAACATGGTTATGTTTCCTAGCCATAGACATGAGTTGTCATTTGATTAACGGGATCACACCATTAGGAGAATGATGTGATTGACTTAACCCATTCTGTTAGCTTAGCACTCGATCGTTTTGTATGTTGCTATTGCTTTCTTCATGACTTATACATGTTCCTATGACTATGAGATTATGCAACTCCCGTTTACTAGAGGAACACTTTGTGTGCTACCAAACGTCACAACGTAACTGGGTGATTATAAAGGTGCTCTACAGGTGTCTCCGAAGGTAGTTGTTGGGTTGGCGTATTTCGAGATTAGGATTTGTCACTCCGATTATCGGATAGGTATCTCTGGGCCCACTCGGTAATGCACATCACTTAAGCCTTGCAAGCATTACAACTAATGAGTTAGTTGCGGGATGATGTATTACGGAACGAGTAAAGACACTTGCCGGTAATGAGATTGAACTAGGTATTAAGATACCGACGATCGAATCTCGGGCAAGTAACATACCGATGACAAAGGGAACAATGATGTTGTTATGCGATCCGACCGATAAAGATCTTCGTAGAATATGTGGGAGCCAATATGAGCACCCAGGTTCTGCTATTGGTTATTGACCAGAGACGTGTCTCGGTCATTTCTACATAGTTCTCAAACCCGTAGGGTCCGCACGCTTAAAGTTTCGATGATGGTTATATTATGAGTTCATGAGTTTTGATGTACCGAAGGTTGTTCGGAGTCCCGGATGTGATCACGGACATGACGAGGAGTCTCGAAATGGTCGAGACATAAAGATTGATATATTGGAAGCCTATATTTGGATATCGGAAATGTTCCGGGTGAAATCGGGATTTTACCGGAGTACCGAGGAGTTACCGGAACCCCCCGGGGGCTTAATGGGCCATAGTGGGCCTTAGTGGAGAAGAGGAGAGGCGGGTAGGGCAGGGCCGCACGCCCTCCCCCTCTAGTCCGAATAGGACAAGGAGAGGGGGGCGGCGCCCCCCTTTCCTTCCTCTCTCCCTCCTCTTTCCCCCTTCTCCTAATCCAACAAGGAAGGGAGGGAGTCCTACTCCCGGTGGGAGTAGGACTCCTCCTGGCCGGCTGCACCTCCCCCCTTTCTCCTTTATATACGGGAGCAGGGGGGCACCCCATAGACACAACAATTGATTTGATCTTTTAGCCGTGTGCGGTGCCCCCCTCCACCAGAGTCCACCTCGATAATACTATAGCGGTGCTTAGGCAAAGCCCTGCGTCGGTAGAACATCATCATCGTCACCATGCCTTCATGCTGACGAAACTCTCCCTCAACATTCGGCTGGACCGGAGTTTGAGGGACGTCATCGGGCTGAACGTGTGCTAAACTCGGAGGTGCCGTGCGTTCGGTACTTGATCGGTCGGATTGTGAAGACGTGCGACTACATCAACCGCGTTGTGCTAACGCTTCCGCTTTCGGTCTACGAGGGTACGTGGACAACACTCTCCCCTCTCGTTGCTATGCATCACCATAATCTTGCGTGTGCGTAGGATTTTTTTTGAAATTACTACGTTCCCCAACAGTTCATAGACGATATAGTATTTATGACTTATGTATGTTGGTAACCGAATGTTGTTCAGAGTTCCAGATAAGATCACGGACATGAAGAGGAACTCCGGAATGGTCCGAAGATAAAGTTTGATATATGGGATAATAGTGTTTGGTCTTCGGAAAGGTTCCGGAATTCACCGGAAGAGGTTCCGGATGTTTCCCGAAATGTTTGGGTACGAGAACACTTTATTTGGGGCAAAGAGGAAAGCCCACAAGGTTTTTGGAAAGCGCAAAAGGAAGTTTTGCGGAGTCCAGGGGCCAGACGCCAGGGTCCCTGGCGTCTGGGTCCAGATGTCGGGAACACTGGCGTCTGGCCCTGGAGTCCGAGAAGGACTCTTGCCTTTCGGGTGAAACCGACTTTGTGGAGGCTTTTACTCCAAGTTTCGACCCCAAGGCTCAACATATAAATAGAGGGGCAGGGCTACTACCCAAGACACATCAAGAAACACCAAGCCGTGTGTCGGCTACCCCGTCCCCTCTAGTTTATCCTCTGTCATAGTTTTCATAGTGCTTAGGCGAAGCCCTGCGGAGATTGTTCTTCACCAACACGGTCACCACGCCGTCGTCATCAAGCTGAACGTGTGCTGAACGCGGAGGTGTCGTACGTTCGGTACTTGATCAAGACGGATCGTGAAGGTGTACGACTACATCAACCGCGTTGATAAACGCTTCCGCTTACGGTCTAGGAGGGTACATAGACAACACTCTCCCCTCTCGTTGCTATGCATCACCATGATCTTGCGTGTGCGTAGGATTTTTTTTGAAATTACCATGTTCCCCAACAGTGGCATCCGAGCCAGGTTTTATGCGTAGATATCATATGCACGAGTAGAACACAAGTGAGTTGTGGGTGATACAAGTCATACTGCTTACCAGCATGTCATACTTTGGTTCGGCGGTATTGTTGGATGAAGCGGCCCAGACCGACATTACGCGTATGCTTACGCGAGACTGGTTCTACCGACGTGCTTTGCACACACACTACAAAAAAAAGACACATCCGTGACATTTTGGGCCGAACAATATTTTTTTCTGTCATACATGACACTTCTATGACGATAATTGTGACAAAACCCGGTATCATCATAGATGTGGTGCGCTCCTACTTCTATGACAAAAAATCATGAAAAAATGGGCTTTTCGTCCTGGGTGGGCCGGAGATGCAGCTGCATGACATTCTTTGGGCCATCCATGACGGAAAAAACCATGGTAGAAGCGAGGGCGAGAAATTTTTTGGGGAGTTCCCGGTTACGGTGGGAGGTCGGGGGCCGAGCGTGCGCGTTTCTCTCGTACACGGACGCATGTGTGTGTGCAAGGCATTGGCTCTAACTGAACCCGAGCGAGGCATTGGGCTCTAACTGAACCCGAGCGATTGCACTGTGGGCTACGCGTTACTGAACCCGAGTAATCAATCGATGGCTGTTAACTGAACCCGATCGAGCGATTCCTTCGGTACTGCTGCTAACTGAAGCCGATCGATATTGCCTCTGGGATGATCAGTGAGCGTTGCGAGGGGGGGGGGGGTGGATGAACAGTGAGCGGTGGCGTTTCCTCTGGATGAACATGACCCTGTGGTGTGGAGGGATGGATGAACAGTAGATGGTGGAGGGGTGGTTGAACAGGACCTCGTGCTGTGGAGGGCTGGATGAACAGTAGACGGTGGAGGGGTGCCTATGGAGGGGTGGTTGAACAGTAGCCGGTGGAGTAGCGCACGGTGGAGACTGGATGAACAGGAGCCCGTGGAGGCTGGAGGAGCACTACAAAAAAATACACTTCTGTGATGATACGTGTTTGTCACAGTAGGTCACATTTTCTGTCATACATGTACATCCATGACGATTTTATGACAGAATCAAGATAGTCATACCTGTGCTGTCGTAGAAGTGTTCCGTGACATTACCAAAATTATCATCACGGAAGTGTCCACTTCCATGACGATAAATCACGCGTCACAGAAGTGCTTTCGTCAAGGGTGACCGACACGTGGCGTCCACCGTAACGGAATGCTGTTAAGTTATCGGGTCGGGTTTTGGATCCGATAACCCGTTAACAGCCCCGACCAATAGGGATTTTCCACGTGTAAAATCATCATTGGCTGGAGGAAACACGTGTCGGCTCATCGCTGGGATAGATGTCATCCACTCATTGGACAGAAGGCGCCTATGATACATCGACACGTGGAACGACCCAACAGAGGCCCATTCCTGTGAAAAGGCCAGCCCATTTGACTTGGTCAAAAGGTGGCGGGCCGGCCCATGGAAAGCATGTTAACGACCTGTTCGCAAATAGCCCATTTACAGCCCGCTAACCCAAGGCCCGTTACGCCCTATTCGAATTAGGCCCAGTAGCGTCATCTGGGCCATTGTCGGTGTCAAAACCGGCGGATCTCGGGTAGGGGGTCCCGAACTGTGCGTCTAGGCGGATGGTAACAGGAGACAAGGGACACGATGTTTTTACCTAGGTTCGGGCCCTCTCGATGGAGGTAAAACCCCACTCCTGCTTGATTAATATTGATGATATGGGTAGTACAAGAGTAAATCTACCACGAGATCAGAGAGGCTAAACCCTAGAAGCTAGCCTATGGTATGATTGTTGTTGTCCTATGGACTAAACCCTCCGGTTTAAAAAAACACCGGAGGGGGCTAGGGTTACACAGAGTCGGTTACAATGGGAGGAGATCTACATATCCGTATTTCCAAGCTTGCCTTCCACGCCAAGGAAAGTCCCATTTGGACACGAGACAAAGTCTTGAATCTTGTATCTTCATAGTCCAACAGTCCAGCCAAAGGTTATAGTCCGGCTGTCCGGACACCCCCTAATCCAGGACTCCCTCAGTAGCCCCCGAACCAGGCTTCAATGACGATGAGTTCGCCGCGCAGATTGTCTTCGGCATTGCAAGGCGGGTTCTTCTCCAAATTCCGAATACTTGTTAAATAGTGTCCGGCTTCTTGTAACTGCTGCGCTCCTTGGCTTCCACGCCCAATAATGGCCACCTTCCACGTGTCAAGCTAATGTGAAGAGCCAGGGTGTTTTTACACTTACCCCCTAGCTATGCAAATGAGCTGCCTATTAAAGAGACGAGGATTCATATCCAAACCACACCCTCCTCCCTTAGCGAGCATTCATCGGAGCGCACCCGGAAGCAATCCATTCCATCATGGCCGGTCGACGTAGCTCCTCCTCTCGTTACTCCAGCCCCAAGACCGGAGATTGGGAGAGGTGTTCCGTCCCGCACAGCCAACTAGTGAATCTTAAGACCCAGGGATTTCTCCCCCCAGCGTATATGGTCCCGGTTCGAGCCGGGCTCGCCACCTACAATGGCGGAGAGCAAGCGGAGAGCTTTCCCAATCCCTCCAAAGGAGAGCGGGTATGCCATGTCCCTTATTTGATAAGAGGACTCGGATTTCCAATTCATCCGTTTCTCCGGGGGCTCCTGGAGTTCTACGGCCTCTAGTTGCACTGCCTTACCCCTGCATCCATACTACATATCACGGTTTACGTAGCCCTCTGCGAGCTGTTTTTGGGTCGCGAGGCTCATTTCGCACTGTGGAAGAAGCTGTTCTGCCTTGTGCCCCGTTCTTAGAGGGGGTCAATATATCAAGTGGGCGGAGCCGAAGTATGGCGCATCGCCGGGACCGGATATCTATCCGGAACCCCAAAGAAGGCGTCCGAAGACTGGCCTTCAGAGTGGTTTTATATAGAAGACGTCCCCCTTCCGGATCCTATTCGGATCGGCCTTCCTGAGTTCGACAATGCTCCTTTGAAGAAGCGCCTGAGCTGGCGTCCACGGAGCCCCCAGGAGGAAGATGACAGCGACGTTCTTTACCTGATGAGCCGGATAAAGTTATTGGCTCAATCAGGACTGACCATGATCGAAGTCATGGCGATATGCGTTATGCGGGGGGTGCAACTGCTTCAATATCGAGGCCACCCCATGTGGGATTTCAACGGGGAGGATGATGCCACCCGCTGCGGCCGCAAGGGGCCGGACTCGACCGCTGCTCTAGCAAAAATCTTGTCCGATTTGTACAAGGAAGAAGAGGAGGAATTCCTCCGTGTCAATCCACAGGGCGGATTTTCTATGTACAATCCTCCGAGCTGGGTAAGTCGACACTTTTCATGCCCATCCGTTCCATATTCCCAGAGTTAAGTATCTTACCTTGCGATTCCAACGCAGGAGCTGTGTAAGGCTGTAAGGGAGATCAACAGCCCGCCTCCACAACTAGAGGATCCGGAGCGGTCCCTCGACCCGGCCTCCCAAGAGGATCCGGACATATCTGTGGAGCTAATTGATAGGGTATTTTACCAATTAAGCAGCGATAATGCCTTGGTAGCCATTACGGCTGATTACCCTGGGCTGCTCCCAGCTTCACAGGTAACTGAGACCGAAGTCCCGACATTTTGAAAAGGATCCGTCCTTGTGTACTTTGCTTACCGTATACCAACGGTGTTTTGCAGGGGAGGCCCTTGGGACGTCATGCCGAGCCCGCAGCGACTAGCCAACAAGGGGCTGCGAGGCCGGGCAGGCTAAAAAAAAATGCAGTCCGGACTGAGACACCAATGCAGTGGTATGGCGTGCCGCCTTACTCCATGATATCATTCTTTAAAGGCATATTAATGCCCGCGCTTTCTTAGGAAGAAGAACGCTCGCCGGACTATATCCGTAGAGGTCGCCAATCACGTCTCCACCAGTCAGGCTCCAAGGCCGGATCCGGAAGCGGAAGTGAATATGAGGCGCATGCCGGATGCTCCTCCAACAGAGGATGCGGACAGACTGTCCGCCACAAATTCCGAGGTGGAGAGCGCCATGAACCACAGGCATCGCCGAGCCGTTCTCCGTGACGCTTGTTTCTCCCAAGAGGCATTTGATGCCTTCAACTCGGGAGACGCGTACCTCCATGCTGCTCAAAATGGTCTAGCCAGAGCCACGAATCAGTATGTAAAGGACATACGGGTGAGAAAATTTGATGGTTATATATATCAGTAGCCCCTGAGACTTGAAACAGTTAGAACAATTGATTTAAGGATCATTTGTTATGCAGGTTCTTATAGAAAAGAATACCCAACTGTCCCATGAGCTTGAAGAGTGCAAAGCCCAACTTCAGGCCGCACTGGCTGCAGAAGAGAAGTCCAAGAAGACCCCCGCTGGTAACACATATTTAAAATGATAGATACCATATAAAGTGTGGCATATGTGCAAATATTACAATGAAGTTGTAGATGACGTCGGAGGAAATCCGGATGAGCAACATCTCCTATGCCGGCTAAAGGCTAGCGAGAGCGTGCTTACGAGGGTTAGGCAGGAGAAGAATAATCTCCAGGATGCCAACACCCAGCTGGGCGTGGAACTAAAGGATGTTCGTGCCCAACTGTCAGACTCCGTGAAGGAGAATCAGCGCCTTCGACGCGACATTTTCATAAGTGCTTGAACGAACTTTTAAGAAGAGTTCGGCGAAGAAGTTGACTAACAGAGCTACGTCTGTAGGTATGCTAACAGGTCGTCCCGTGGAAGAAATGCCCGAGTATGCGGGTGATCTTCTGCCCGAGCTTTTACAGCTGCACGAGCAAGTTCGGCAGGCGATGCAAGGCATTGCCCAGGCCTTGTGGCCATCTGCCTTCGTGCCTGAAGGCCTTGGAGAGCTTGCAGAGAAGCTGAAGGGAGCACGGCGTCGCTTCCGATTGTGGAAGATATCAGCCTGCCGTCAAGGTGCCAGGGAAGCCTGGGCCATGGTGAAGACGCGGTATACCAAGGCTGACCCAAACCACATGGCCGATGTCGGACCTGTGGGGCCCGATGGGAAAGAGATACCTGTTAGTCTAGTGTACGGGCAAGTAGAATTGGCCGCAAAGTATTCCCAACAGGATTTTAGACTAGACAGCCTGTTGGATGGTATAGAAGAGAAATTTAGCCAGTCCAGTTGACTATGTAATTAAAATGACATGTATAATGCCTTCTAGTCGGATTGTAGATCATTTGTCATGGCAGACCTTTTCGCTTCAACCTCAGGACCCGATAGTCCGGAGTGTATCCGAATACCCTCTCGGTTATATAAGAACCGGGGCATGCTTGGAAACCAGGCGTAGGGTTCATCAGTGCTTGAACAGACAAGTGCCCAACTAGTTATGTTATATTACATGGTTAGTAAGAAACATCTTCCAGGGAGAATAGTTCCGTTAGGGGTTCCTTTCCCTGGGTATGCATGCCCTAAAGTGCATGTCCGGACTGCTAAAAGAATCGCAGCAGAAAACATCTGGGGGCAAATATACAAAATAGGTAAAAAATCGTCTTTTGTTCACCGACTAAATATTCCCTTAAGAACGCTAGCTTTCGGCTTCACCCAGTCTGAGGTACACATCCGGCTGACCCGGTAGTAACAATCGCAGAGGTGCTCCCCTTATGCCCTAGCCGAATTAATGGGAACGTAGGGCATAAATACAAGAGCCAGGCAACCCAGCTTGGCCAAAACTTAAGTAATATCGATGCATATAATGGTGAATAAAAGGTACACGCGGAAGGATGACACATGTGCTGGGCATGAAGCCCGTATAAATAAATAAGCTTCTGTGAAAGAAGCCCCCAGGTATAATGAGCGCGGATAGCGCGTCAGTTGTGTGCAAACAAGGCACAAATTGGCCCTTAAAGGCTGTGAGAGAAAATAAGGGGAGGAGGAGAGAAATAAAAGACAGATAGTGTATAAAAATGGACAGAGGAAGGAGACGAACACTGAGTCTGGCACTAGGCGTAGAATCTTTGGAGTATGGCTGCGTTCCATGGGTTCGGCTCGAGTCGGTTATCCGATGCATCCCGCAGACGGTACGCCCCACCAGTCAAAACTTGGTCAATAATGAACGGACCCTCCCATTTGGGCTTGAGTTTGTGCTTTTTCTTCTCCGGTAGGCGTAGAACTAATTCGCCAACATTATAAGTTTTGGCCCGTATTTCTCTGCTTTGGTATCTTCGAGCCTGCTGTTGATAGAATGCGGAACGGGCTTTTGCCACGTCACACTCCTCCTCCAGGGCGTCCAGACTGTCCTGCCGATCGAGCTCGGCTTCTCTTTCTTCGTACATGCGCACTCGAGGCGAGTCATGAATTATGTCGCAGGGCAGAACCGCCTCTGCGCCGTATACCATAAAGAATGGTGTGTATCTGGTAGTGCGATTCGGCGTGGTCCGCAGCCACCAGAGTACGGAGTCGAGCTCCTCTACCCAGTGCGTGTTAGAGTCCTTTAGGGACCGCACTAATCTGGGTTTGATGCCGCTCATGATAAGACCATTTGCTCATTCGACTTGACCGTTGGTTTGTGGGTGATAGACGGAAGCATAATCGAGCTTGATGCCCATGTTTTTGCACCACAGTTTTACCTCGTCGGCCGTGAAGTTCGTGCCGTTATCAGTGATGATGCTGTGGGGGACGCCATAACGGTGTATGACCCCGGATATGAAGTCTATCACCGGTCCGGATTCAGGCGTCTTAACAGGCTTGGCTTCTATCCATTTGGTGAATTTATCCACCATGACCAGCAAGTATTTTTTCTTGTGGGTTCCTCCTTTAAGGGGTCCAACCATGTCAAGCCCTAGACCGCGAAGGGTCAGGTAATGGGGATTGTGTGGAGGGCGGTGGGCGGCATATGACTTTGATTTGCAAAAAGCTGGCAACCCACGCAGCGTTGGACCAGGTCCAGTGCGTCTGCCCGGGCCGTAGGCCAGTAAAAACCTGTACGGAAGGCCTTGCTTACAAGGGCCCGGGCTGCGGCGTGGTGGCCGCCGAGTCCGGCATGAATTTCTTCCACAAGCTTTCGCCCTTCCTCTTCGGAGATGCACCTTTGAAGGACTCCGGTGGTACTTCTCTTATAAAGCTCTCCCTCATGGACCCTGTAGGCTTTAGATCGCCGCACTATGCAGCGTGCCTCGTTTTGGTCCTCAGGGAGTTCCTGCCTAGTTAAGTAGGCCAGGAATGGTTCTGTCCACGGGGCGATGACGGCCATTATAACGTGGGCTGGGGATGTTATTTCGGTGGCAGAGCCTCCGATTATGTCCGAGTGTAAGGTATCGGGCATTGCGGTTGGGTCCGGTTTGTTGTTACCAGTGTCCCCTTCCCATACCACGGATGGCTTGAAAAGCCTCTCCAAAAAGATATTAGGGGGACCACATCGCGTTTTGCACCGATGCGTGCGAGGACGTCTACCGCCTGATTGTTTTCGCGGGCTATATGGTGAAATTCGAGCCCCTCGAACCGAGCTGACATTTTTAGGACGTCGTTGCGATAAGCCGCCATTTTCGGATCCTTGGCCTCAAAGTCTCCATTTATTTGGGATATTGCGAGGTTCGAATCCCCCCGCACCTCTAGGCGTTGAATGCCCATGGATACTGCCATCCGGAGACCATGTAGAAGGGCCTCGTATTCGGCTGCGTTGTTGGAGTCTGTATACATTATCTGGAGTACGTATTGGACTGTATCTCCGGTTGGGGACGTCAGAACGACGCCAGCCCCCAGACCAGCCAGCATTTTGGAGCCGTCAAAGTGCATGATCCAATTGGAATATGCGCCGTAATCTTTAGGGAGTTCGGCTTCCGTCCATTCGGCGACAAAGTCGGCCAATACTTGCGACTTAATGGCTCGCCGCGGCTTGTAAGTTATGTCGAACGGGAGGAGCTCGATGGCCCATTTGGCAATCCAGCCCGTGGCATCGCGGTTGTTTATAATATCATTAAGTGGCACTTCTGAGGCTACTGTTATCGAACACTCTTGAAAGTAGTGTCGCAGCTTCCGGGATGCCATGAATACCGCGTATGCTATCTTTTGATAATGCGGGTACCGTGACTTGCATGGAGTAAGGACAGTGGATACATAGTAGACTGGCTTTTGAAGGGGGAATTTATGTCCATCCGTTTCTCGTTCGACGATGAGCACTACGCTCACAACTTGATGAGTTGCCGCAATGTATAACAGCATTGGTTCGCCAATGTTTGGTGCGGCCAGGACTGGGTAGGTTGCCAATATGGATTTTATTTCTTCCAATCCGGCTGTGGCGGCATCCGTCCACTCAAAGTGTTCGGTGCGCCGAAGGAGGCGATAAAGGGGTAATGCCTTTTCTCCCAGGCGGGAGATAAAGCGGCTTAGAGCCACCACGCATCCAATTAATTTCTGGATTTGTTTGAGGTCCGTTGGGATATCCAATTGTGACAGAGCTCGGATCTTGGCCGGATTTGCTTCAATTTATCTGCCGGATACAATGAAGCCCAAGAGCTTTTCGGCTGGCACAACGAAAACGCATTTTTCCGGGTTGAGCTTGATGTCATGTTTTCGGAGGTTATCGAATGTGAGCCTCAAGTTTTCTACTAGAGATTCGACATGTTTGGTTTTGACGACCACGTCATCTACGTATGCCTCCACTGTTTTGCCGATCTGGTTTGCCAGACATGTCTGAATCATGCGCTGATATGTTGTGCCGGCGTTTTTGAGCCCAAAGGGCATTGTGTTGAAGCAGAAGGGGCCGTATGGTGTGATGAATGCCGTTGCGGCTTGGTCGGGCTCCGCCATCTTAATTTGGTGGTAGCCGGAGTATGCGTCGAGGAAACACAATGAATCTTGTCCTGCGGTAGCGTCGATAATTTGATCGATGCGGGGGAGGGGGAAGGTATCCTTTGGGCAAGCCTTGTTGAGGTCCTTAAAATCGACGCACAGGCGCCAGGATTTGTCCTTCTTTGGTACCATTACCAGGTTTGCTAGCCAGTCTGGATGTTTTATTTCTCTAATGAATCCGGCCTCCAATAACTTGGCTAGTTCCTCTCCCATGGCTTGTCTCTTAGGTTCAGAGAAACGCCGAAGAGCCTGCTTGACCGGCTTGAATCCCTTTAGAATATTGAGGCTGTGCTTGGCCAGCCTGCGTGGGATTCCTGGCATGTCTGAAGGGTGCCACGCAAAAATGTCCCAGTTCTCGCGTAGGAACTCTCGTAGTGTGGCATCTACGCCAGGGTTTAATTGTGCCCCGATGGAAGCTGTTTTTGTAGGGTCCGTTGGATGGACTTAGAATTTGACTATTTCATCCGCCGGTTTAAAGGAGGTGGACTTGGATCTCTTATCGAGTATCACATCGTCCCTGTTCACCGTGGAGCGCAGCGCAGTCAGTTCCTCAGCCGCTAGGGCTTCGGATAATGCCTCGAGGGCCAGTGCGGCTGTCTTGTTTTCGGCGCAGTGTGCTATGTCCGGATCACTAGCAAGAGTGATAATTCCGTTGGGCCCGGGCATTTTGAGCTTCATGTACCCGTAATGGGGTATGGCTTGGAAGATTGTGAACGCCTCCCGCCCTAACAGGGCGTGGTAACCGCTATTGAACGGGGCCACTTGGAACGTAATCTCTTCGGACCTATAATTCTACGGCGTGCCGAACACCACATCTAGTGTGATTTTGCCTGTACAGCGCGCTTCCCCACTGGGGATTATTCCTCTAAAGGTTGTGCTGCTTTGCTTGATGCGGTTCCAGTCTATTTCCATTTTTTGAAGGGTTTCCTCATAGATGAGGTTTAATCCGCTGCCGCCGTCCATGAGTACCTTGGTGAGTCGAAAGCCGTCCACAATTGGACTGAGGACCAATGCGGCTGGTGCTCGGGCTGTTTGGAATTTAGGTTCGTCACTGGCATTGAAAGTAATAGCCGTGTCACTCCATGGGTTTATTGTCGCCACGTGGTAGATTTCGGCAAGGCCGCGGAGTGTTCGCTTTCGCCTATTATTTGATGCGAAGGTTCGAAGACCGTTAATACTGTACTGGTATTTCTGGGATGGTGCTCTGTGGCTTCTAGAATTAGGAGATCCTCGCCACTTTTGGCTACCTGCCGGAGCATCCAACATGCTCTAAGGCTATGTGTTGGTATGGCGCCCTCTGTACTGTGAATTTTAGAGGGTCCATTGAGCCATCCCTCTAGTACGGTTCCATGCCCTATAGAGGGTTTTTGCTTTTTGGTAGTTGACCTGGGTGTCTTTTGATAGTGCACCCTTTTATTTTGGACTGGGTTCGTATTTAGGGCCGGATTATCCAAAAGTTTGTTTCGGTTTTACAGGCACTTTCCATCGCACAGTACTTTCGTACTATGGACGCCAATTCAGCGAAGCGTGATATCTCACGGCGATTTATGGCGTTAAGGATTCCCTTATCCGTACAATTATTGCCGAAAAATAAGATTGCGTCTTCCTCGCGACAGTCCTTAACCTTGTTCATCGCAAGGAGGAATCTGGCCCAATAGTGATGTACTGTTTCCTGGGGCTCTTGCCTGATGTGGGAAAGATCGCTTATGTTTGGGTGGGTGGGTGGAATTGAATCCGAACCCTTACCCAATCTGGGATCCAGGGCCGAGGAATTTCCAATTTTGGAAATTTTGGTTCCGGGGTGTTGCCCGATAATCCTGGACCGCTGCCTGACTCTAAGTTCAGGGATTGGATGTTGTCCTCCCGCGAACGGGTATCCGGCTCGGAGAGCTCAGGAATCCGGACATAGTTGGTCCTCAATATGGAGGAGAGGTCGTCGCATTGTTCCTCCACCACTGCAATATGATGGGTGACCGGCGGAGAGTTAATCTCCCTTTGATCGGGTTTAAGCCCAATCCGATCATAGTCCGTAGCGACTCCCAGGGCGGTGATGCGATCCAAGGGCTCGTTTAGGGAGGCGAGTTCCATTGGATCCATCTGTTCGACGAGTGCCGATTTGACGTGGAGGCTGTTTTCGATGACCCGAGAAGTCATCGTCGGCGCGGCGGCCGAACAGGCGGTCATGATGAAACCGCCTAGCCGGAGAGTTTGGCCGACACCCAAAGTTCCCCCAACAGTAGTACCGTCTTTAAAGACGAGATGAGACATCCTTCCTTCTGGCGACGACACAGTGGAACTCTCAATGAAAGGACCAATGTCGGTGTCAAAACCGGCGGATCTCGGGTAGGGGGTCCCGAACTGTGCGTCTAGGCGTATGGTAATAGGAGACAAGGGACATGATGTTTTTACCCAGGTTCGGGCCCTCTCGATGGAGGTAAAACCCTACTCTTGCTTGATTATATTGATGATATGGGTAGTACAAGAGTAGATCTACCACGAGATCAGAGAGGCTAAACCCTAGAAGCTAGCCAATGGTATGATTGTTGTTGTCCTAGGACTAAACCCTCCGGTTTATATAGACACCCGAGGGGGCTAGGGTTACACAGAGTCAGTTACAATGGGAGGAGATCTACATATCCGTATTGCCAAGCTTGCCTTCCACGCCAAGGAAAGTCCCATACGGACACGAGACGAAGTCTTGAATCTTGTATCTTCATAGTCCAACAGTCCGGCCAAAGGTTATAGTCCGGCTGTCCGGACACCCCCTAATCCAGGACTCCCTAAGCCATCCAATATGATTCCAACCCGTTTTCACTTCTGGCCCATGTATGGCCCATGACGTCTTTTGGCCCATATGAGGCCCTATGTAACTCTTGGCCTATTAACGGCCCGTGGTGAAACTGGCCCGTAATGAACAGTGTATCACTTTACACCCATTAATGGCCCATGGTGAAACTGGCCCGTAAAGAACAGTGTATCACTTTATACCCATTAACGACCCGTTATTCCATTGGGCCGTTTCCATCCCATGTTATCTTTCGGCCTTCTCAGAGCCCATTTATTCTTGGGCTATTTTCCAGCATTCGTTTACTTACGACACGTTACTGTAATTTTCTGCTTGTGGGCCAAATTCAGCCCGTGGTTACAGTCGGCCCGTTTGTGGTCCGTTAATACGTTGGGCCGTTTTCATAGCGTCATCAAATACTGCCTATTAACGATGGCCCGTTATGGTCGGCCCATGAACGGAGGATTCCAACTCTAGCCCGTTTACGGCCAGAATGCGGTCTGTTTGGCCCATGTTTGGCCAATCGATCATACGGCCCGTATAAGGCCCATTGATGATACGACCCGTAGAAGGCCCATTGTTTCTACGGCCCATAGAAGGCCCACTGTTTCTACGGCCCGTAGAAGGCCCACTGTTTATACGACCCGTAGAAGGCCCACTGTTTCTACGGCCCGTAGGAGGCCCAGTGTCACTACTGTAAATATTAGCCCATGGTTATTGTGGCCTAGTTTTTAAAAATAGGTTATTGCAGCCACTAGCAAACCGCGGAAAAAGAACTGCACTGACTACAAGCAAACAAATAAACAAGACAACAAAGAAATAAATAAGCAAGCAACTTACACTAGGCTATCACGGCTATTACACATATTACATCCACTCAGCATCAAAGTTCGCCACCAGTGCAAATATAGGGAACACAACAGCATATAAACACCGCAGCAAAACAAGTCCAGAACTGAAACCACTTCAGAAGAGCTCAAGCAACAATATCCTGGGTACCCATAATGCTGGCAAGATGCTTAGCAAGCTTATTAACTTTCTCTTGTTTGGCGCTTAAGTCCTCCAGCGCTACTGTTGCACTAGAAAGTATGCATCTGAATTCTGCAGGGACTTCCTCAGTCCTTCGGCTTCCTGTCGCATAACATCTGATCGATGTCTTTCAACTTGAAGTTGAGACTCAAGAAGACGAACTGATTCTGGCAACGAGTTCGAAGAGCTGGTGCCAGCAGTGGTAGCCAGTAACTCGAACACTACATCAAGATAGGACTTTGGGGTTGTCTCAGTGTCTTCAATATAGTTTTTATCAGCTTTCTTGGAGACCAACAGGGATGTATCACTATCTTGAACCTTATCTGCATTACTTCCTTTACCATTGCATAACAGGGTACTCTTCTCCAATATTTTATCCGCGTTCAAAAAGAGAAACAAACAAACACATCTCAGGTTTACAATGTAGTATATGAAAGTCATTTTGGTAAACCAATTCAGTAGTAAGGTGGACAGGATAACAGCATGAAACAAACATATATCTATGTAGTATGGTCACTGTATGGTCTATATCATTCTAGTTTATGTTGCCAAATCAAGATAGATACAACTCGAATCATATCTATTTAAGACAAAGCAGCATAGACAGAATATAAGTGTGGGAAACTACACAGCAATAACAACACTTGTAATGTGCATGGCATGAGAACATAACTGTTTATTCAATTGAAACTGAAATCAACATAGAGCAAGTTACAACAGCAAACAGCCAAACATGTTGAAGAAACAGGTTTAAAACATACCGGTTGCGCCATTGGAGTTTCAATTGCATCCTTCAAATTTGAAATTAGTTGGTATCAGTAAATACAGTGATGCAAGAGCAAAGTAGTATGAACCATAGCTACGGAACCTGACCTGAGAACAATTCTTCTTCTGCTTTAAGCGTTGACTTCGGGTTCGGAGTGGTGGTCCTCGTGATTTGGGCACTGCAGTTACCTTACTCACTGCTCGTGTTTGGGTGCTCTGTGGTGGAGACGGTGCTGTGTCAATGGGAACTAGGTGTCTATCTATTGGGGTTGGGGTTAGAAGGGGTGTAGCTGGTTCTCTGTCCAACTGGGTAGGGGTACAATCTGCATGAGTGTGGGTTATGTGTGGTGGGGTTGGTTCTTGGGCAAGTACAACCGTGGTTCTATCTGCATCGACAGGTAGCACAATCTTTTCTGAAGACCGTGTTTTTACTCCCACAGATACTACCATCACTCCCTCCAATTGAAATGGCTGATAAACAAGAAAAGTAATTGAATGTACAGACATTGTAAGATAGACAGGTGCAATGGATAGTAGGGAAGAAAACATGGCATGAAATAATTCACATTTATGTTGTCTAAGCAAACAGAATAGCGGGACATAATTTCACATATATGATGGCTAATTAAACAGGATAGCATGACACAATTTCACATGTATGATGGCTAACTAAATAGGATAGAATGACATACTTCAAAATATGATGACTATGTAAACAAGATGACATGATATAACTATACGATGTGTCTATTAAAGTGGTTGGCATGCCATAAATCACAAACATGCCGTCGACGGAAACATGATGGCATGATATAATTCACGGATAGAATGACATAATTTAAAATATGATGACTATGTAAACAGGATGAGATGATATAACTATATTATGTCTTTAGAAAATGGGTTGGCATGCCATAATTCAGATACATGCTGTCTATGTAAATATCATGGCATGATATAATTCAAATATATGATTTATATACTAAGGAAGTGAGCAAAGGGCAATCACATATATGATGTGTCAACTAAGGAGATGGCATTCAATATTGTGTATATGATGTAAAAACTAAGCATTGAAATACAACATATGCATTATATGAGTAATATAACCCTGCCAAGTTTGAGCATACACCTCAGGGGGATAATAGGACTGGTCATCTGCCTCTAAATCCTCCTCTGAAGAGCTATCTGTAACCAGCATGATATCTGCTAAGGCAGGTAGCATTGTCTGCTCTGAAGACCTTGTTTTCACTCCAGATTTCTCCATCACCAATTCAAATGGCTGATGCACAGGAAGAGCAGTTGAATATACAAACATTGTCGACAAAAGCAATGAGAGATACAAAAAAGGACGACATGATATAATTCACATATATGACGCTTGCCTAAACAACATGGCATTTCATAATTCACGTACATAATGCCTTGCAATAAGATTGCATAATTCACATATATAATGTCTTGCAACAAGATGGCATTGCATAATTCACATATATGGTAATTAGACATTAAACAGGTGGCATTCACACAAAGCATGTCTAAACTAAGCAAATGACATAGCAATGCAAGATACCATACGCACGATATGAGCAACATAACCCTGCCAAGTTAGGGCATGCACCTCGGGGGGGGGGATATGACTGGTCATCTGTCTCTGAATCCTCCTCTGAGGAGATATCGGTAACCAGCAAAACATGCGCTTCGTCAGATAGCATTGTCTCCTCTGAAGACCTTGTTTCCACTCCAGATTTTTCCATGACCGTGCCGAACGGCTGATGCACAGGAAGAGTAATTGAATGTACTAAAATTGTTGGCAAATTTAACATGTAATAAAAAAATGATGGCATGATATAATTCACATATAAGATGACTGGCTAACCAGGGTGGCATTGCAAAATTCACATATATGATGCCTGGCTAGACAAGATGGCATTGCATGATTCACATATACGATAAAGAAACTAAATAGATGGCATTGACACAAAGCATGTCTAAACTAAGCAGATGACATCTTTAATGTATACAGTAAGCAATGCAAGGCACCATATGCATGATATTACCAACATCAGCATGCCAAGTTAGAGCGAAGACCTCATGGGGTAAAAGGAGTGGTCTTCTCCTTCTGAATCCCCCTCAGAACAGTTGTCTTCCTCTTGATTACGATCCGAAATGGGTGGAGGGGGGCTGCCTTTGCGCCCACCATGGAACGACGTCTGCATGAAATTGTATTGCCACACAAGGCTCGTCTCTTTTGCTTTACATGATTAGTTTCATTGTGTACAATAACTGGCAGGCATAGGAATAAAACATAGTGAGATTATGTAAGGAATGCATGCAGAAATCCAGAGTGATGGTAGCAAACTATGGATAGACCCAAAACCAATGATAGCGGGCAGATAATAGCTTTAGTTAAAAAATACAGATAATGGCTCCTTTAATGTTTGTTTGCACCCAACATGAAACTCATAGTAGACACCAGAGATTAACCAGATAGTAGACAGATAGTACTGATTGCTGCCCCAATATGTACCCCACAACCATTTAAAAACTCAAGTTTCAGCATTTGTTTGGACCTGACTCGGAGTCTAATAGGTGAACACGACGATAATGTAGCATGTCATCATATTAAGCGACGCATAACATAAGTAGACATGGAAGAGTGCGACCTCTCTTGCGGACCCGTGTAGTCCTCAAGGTCATCTGCTCAGTTGATGATGGTAATGCAGTTGCCGTGGCTGCCGGCGGCGGGGAAGAAGATCTGAGGGGGCGAAAGACAGTCTGGAGAGCGGATCCCTGCTGTGGTGAACCCTTCCATCGTTGGAGCAGCTGAGCTGGGGTGGAACACAGCACCGCAGGAGCAGGACAAACCACACAAGGTTTTCTTTGACACATATCTGTAACAGAAGTAATTGAGTAAGGGCTTGTTTGAATTTGAGAATTCTAACAATGCAAGGATAGGAAATAGACAGGAATAGGATAGGAATGCACGTGCAAAACAGAGAATTTAAAAACACAGGATTTCTGCCAATCTGGGTGTTTGATTCACAACAATTGGAAGACCACAGGATGCAAAAAAGCATGGTGAGATTAAGTCAAACCACAAGAAAATGTATGGTTATAATGCTATTATGCTACTATCTCTTAGTCTTGTGCTTGATGAATAGGAATATGAAAAGGAGTAGAAGTGGAAATTAGAATTCCTATGGTTTTTATTTCAAGGAGACACTAAAGGAACAAATCCTACAGTTTTCCTTTGCTCCATTCCTTTGCACCAAATTCATGAAAAGTAGTTCCATAGGAAACTTTCCAATTCCGATGTTTTTCATTCACTTTTCCTTTCAAGCACTGGCGATTCTAGTAGGCAGGCTTGAGCAAGGAAAATCCTACACTAAAAAATGTTTTTGTGCTACTTCTATTACTTTGGACCCAGGCCACTGCCATACTAGCTCAACTCCCAGGCCCATCGACAAATGCACAGCACAAACGCGCAGAGATAAATGATGATGGCGTTCAAGAGAGTCCATCACGGATAGCTAAGTTGCCTAGTACCTCACTGCTTGTCATATAGTAGGATAAAATAACCGTATTTCCCGTTACTACGAGTGCTTAGTGGACAATATATATAACATGTAGAGTAAAAAAGAGATGCAACAAGTGTAAAACCTCTTTGGCGAAGCCATGTCGATCTCAGCGTGATTGGGTTGACCGGTGAGGATGCTCCGGCTGACTTGGATGTCGGAGGAGGGGAAGAAGATCTTAGGCATATGGAGATGGAGCGCGAGGTATTGCTCCGCTGTGATGGAGGGTTTCGTCGTTGGAGCAGCTCCGGTGAGTTGTACGACGCCGAGGCTGAAGCGGGACAAGAGAGACAACGAACAATGTTAACCTGAGTGGAATTCTAATAGCATGTCCAATACATGACATAAAATACATAACCACAAAGTGCTAGATGTAAAATACATCAGCCACTCATCTCTGAACTTAATTGTCGAAACTGAATTTTGCTGTCGAAACTGAATGCACTAGCAAGGTGAGGCTACACGTCGGTCGACTGACTTTTCCATCTCTGGTCAGTCGATTTTGCAGCTGTTGGATACGAAATCAAGGGCCTGCGGTTCATCTTCAACCCCACCCCCTGAGCCGCCAGCCACCACCGGCCAAATAGCAGCCCCTCGCCGCCCGCGGCCGGCGGTGCGCCGCCCCGCCCGCCCCGAAAACACTCCCCACCGCCGGTCCGCCACCGCCCCGGCCATCCCTCTAGGCCCCCCGTGCCAAACTTTTTCTCCGGCGATCCCCATGCCACCGCCCCGCCAACGCCCCGCCACCGCCGGCGACCACCACCCCCATCCTGAACCCTAAGATAGATAGTGGGGTACCTCTCCGGCGAGCCCCCCTCCCCGCTAAGGCTGGTTCTTCCTTCACCCCGGCGAGCCCCCCACCCCCTGAAAATCGACTGACCCAAAAGTTGATTCAGTCGACTGAAGTGTAGCTAAATCGGAGCAGCATCGCAAGCAAGAGAAAGAGCGAGAGCAGCAGCGCGAGCAAGAGCAATAGCAAGAGCAGACCAGGCAGGGGACCGAGAGCAAGAGGAGAGCAGTAGCATGAGCGAGAGCTAAAGCATCAGCAACTCCTACTGATGTGGAAGTCGCCACCGAGGGAGCGACGCCATTGAGGAAGTGCCCGGCAACGCCGCCGTGGATGGAGCCGCGCCGTGTTGGCTCGGGACCGAGTACCAGCAGCACCGTGAGATCGAATCAAGAAGAAAATGCGGCGATTAGTGTACAACCTCTTTGGTGGCGCCGATTAGGCCGCAGCTTCATCCGAGGAAACGGTGATGATGATGCTCTTCCGGTGGTGTAGGTGAAGATGGCGGTGTGGGAATGGAGGTGGCGCGAAAGACGAGGGGAACGTCGGGGCAGCTCCTTGGAGGTGGAGGACGGGGTGGCTGAACCGGCGGGACGATGAGATCAACGACGGATCCTCATCCGGTACGGTGGATGAGGGACATCGAGGTGTTGCTGTGGACGACGTCGTCGGGGAAGAGGCTCCGGCTGGGTGGCGGACGGAGCAGGGTGTGGGATTTCATCGCGGGTTTTTGCGGCCTCGGTGTACAAATGGGTGGGCGGATGGGATGGCAGTGGGGAACCATGGCTTAGAGACGCGCTTGTCCGAAATGTGGGGTAAGTTACGAAAGTACCCCCACCAATTTGAGGCGGTTCTTTCGGTTCAGGGTTACAACGGGCATTTCGCGTGTCGGGATTTCACAGGAGGTGGTAGTTTTTGCGCACGTTGTAATTTCGGAATAGCAAGGCGCGGGTTGAGATGGAGGGAGTTGTCGGAGCACAACAAGACAAAGATATATCTTAAATATTTCGGGCTAACAAGGCGCGGGTTGAAGAGGCGGGAGTTTCGTAGCACGATAGACAGAGACACTAGCTTGAATTTTTGGCATAACAAGGCGCGGATTGAAATTTCGAAAGAACAAGCTTAACGTGTACCTAAAAAAGACAATTTGCACCTCAACACGCACAACACACACACAAACACCATTTAGACTAGAGTAAGGTACACGTGCATTGCACGCATGAGATTTGGCAACCAAATTATGAATAAATACCACGTTATAGCATGCAAGCTTTGAGTCATATATGCATGATGTAGATGTTCGTTTAATTCTTATAGTTCCTTTCATTCAAAATCATCTAGTTTTTATAAGAAATCTAATCTATTTTAAGATTCATGGAATTGTGCGTCGTAAGACATAAAGTAAAAAAAATAATGGCAAATCATGTAGAAAAACATTTGGGCAATTCTGATACGGAAGATTCTAGAATAAATAAGAAGTGCTTGTGTTTTGATGTTTGTGCATTATGCTTAAGTTCAACCATGGAGTCTTCTAGATTATACATGTGGCGAAATCTGGTGGAATCTAGATGATATCCAACGGCCAGTAGTGCTCAAATTTGCAATCTTTGGACCATTGGATTCGCCTCATCCAACGACCATCTTTCAAAGTTAAAGTTACCCGCACATAATATAAAAATATATAATATAATATATATAGGGGTATAGATATAGATATGTGATGCGAAAGCCGCCCATTGTCTCCAATTAGAATAGTGTGTCCATGCACGGATGTGACGTGGCGAAATGATGTCTGCCATCGGTATCTCAAATTCAAATCAGTCTGACCTTTTTCAATGTGTATACATTACAACATGCTCGTTTCCAAACCACACCGCGCAGATCTCCGTTATATTCAGGCATGCATGGGTTTCAAACATCAGGATCTCTTATTCAAATATTTGAATTCAACTTTACATTGATTATGACCTCACCTATTCTTTTACACCCACACAGTAGTCTTCTCTTTATAATTGTACCACTAACTTTCTCTCGTGCATGCATGCACACACACTACCAATCGGCATTATCCATCACACGCATGCAATATTTTTCTTCAGGTCGGTCTCCCATGAAGGCACACACCCACACACATCCCCCTCTCCATCATATCGGGCATTCTTTATCTCTCACGCGTGCATGTGCAACGATCGATGTTCCTCTTTGTATGTGTGTATATAGCTAGGTCTTTCATAGTTTTCCACACAAACCGATCAATCGATATATCCAGTGAGGTCTCACCCTCTTTCCCACGTCCACATCGATCAATCTATACCTATCTATATAGGATTAACATATATAGCTAATACACCCACATTAATTTTATATCCAACGTCCCCCTCTCATCATCCATGCCTTCTGCTTCATCTCTCAGACGCGTGCACAATGGCGAAGACAGGGGACAGTAAGGGCCCTGCCCCCTCCCCCCTAACATCACTATATATCGAGGCTAATATGAATGTGATCATTAGACAATTGCTGATAAAAATGGTTTAAGTTCATGAATTGACCCTCCTCGTAAAGGATTAGCAATGCTTGTTCCCCTAGCTCATTTATTTTTCATGGCTCTGCCACTTCGTGCAACATCGCACGTGTTCGCCCCCTCTCTCTAAATATCGATCTCGCACTTGTGCATTCCTTCATAGTCTCCCTCCACTAGGCCCCTCGCACCATCTTCTAGCCCCCATCGGATTTTGCCACATGTACAATCTAGCAGACTCCATGGTTGAACTTAAGCATAATGCACAAACCTCAAAACAATAGTGGTTCTCTTTTGTTCTAGAATCTTCCCTATCATAACTGCCCAATTTTTTTCTAGTTGAATTGCCATTATTTGTTTTTACTTTATGCTTTACAACGCACAATTCCATGAATCATAAAATAGATTAAGGGCTTCTTTGATTCAAAGGATTCTCAAAGGAATTTTGGAGGGTTCTAATCATTAGGAATTTTTCCTATCATGGTTGTTTGATTCGTAGGATTATAAACCATAGGAATTTTTCCATATGATTCATTTGCACTAGATTTCATAGGAAACATCCCATCCACTCAAACCTCTTTGAAAGAATTCTGCGTTTTTTCTATGCACAATCAAACACTCGTACAATCCTGTAGGATTCAAGACGACATTCCACTATAATCCCATGTTTTTCCTATTCCCGCGTTCTTAGCTTTTTTTATAAAAACTAATTGATTTTGAATGAGATGAACTATAAGAATTAAACGAAGGGCTACATCAGGCATATATGACTCAGAGCTTACATGCTATAGTGTGGTATTTATTCATAATTTGGTTGCAAAATCTGATGCGTGTAATGCATGTGTACCTTACTAGTACTTTGAGTATGTGCAAAACACATAAATTAGAATACCAATGGCACGCTACACAGTGTCTATCTTACAGTTCATGAAGCCACGTGGCACATGTGGAGGCGTTGTCGCGACCTCCTTGCGTGGATTGATCACAGTGACGTGCTGCTAGTTCCAGAAGAATGTACTCGTCCTCCCTGAGCCATATTGGCGGTACATGCACGAAGCGAAGATGTGCACGCACGCCACGCATGCACTCATTCCCTTGCACGCACACGCGGGTACACGGGCGGACACAATTTTGTACCAAGATCCACCCCATGTGATAATTTGCCGCGTGTAAAGTCGTTCACTTCATTGATGGTCAATTAATACAGCGCATGCAAATTGAGTGGACGTGAGGGCGGAAGAAAGACATTATTACTCCACTGCGCATGAGAGTAGTTAAATCGTGGGTTGCTAGTAGTACTTCCATTGGTCTCCTTCGTGTTTTGTGCCAATTTTTGACAGTAACATAATATTTACGCATTTGAGAAGTGTAGTACTTGAAATTTATGTTCCGCTAAACTCATCGGGAGCCGTTTCGGGCCTCGAAACCAAAACCATCAATTAATCTTTACCTTGTTCCCATCACATTCGAAAGCCTGCTCACACCTACTAGTACGTACCAAACCTGAACATGTTCCCACTATGCAGGTATTAGTACTAGTGCTAGTACTTAGGTTATAAAAAGGGAAACTACCTAACCGAAAATTGCTCTACCTTTCCTCCTCATAAGTGCTTCTTCTTCGTCCGTCATTGCCATGGCCGGTGAGCAGAGCTCTAGGTCGAGAACTACTCGTAACAAGGGAGTGGCAACCAAGGCTGTGGAAAGAAAAGGGAGGGCTCGCCGCCACGCAGAGACCTGGAAAGATCTCTCACGGGCAGGCGATGGCTCCCAGGAGCACCCTAGCCGCGGAGGCGAACATGCCGAGCCGGCGGAGCTGGAGTTGTTATCCCTCGACGGCATGCCCGATCAGCTCAATAAGGAGAAGGAGTTCATCCAAGGCTTGATGGAGTTGCTGAAGGAGAGCCTCGACGACATGCCCGCTGAGCTCAATCAACAGGGGGAGTTGACCGCCGGCTTGGTGATGCTGCTGAAGAAGAGCATTGCCTCGGAGAAGAAGGCGACCGGCGAAATCCTGTGACTTCAGGAGGACAAGGCGAAGCTCTGCCACGAGATCGACCTGTTGAAGGAGAAGAACGCCGGCTGTAAGAAGCTGCATGAGAATAGTAGTTCCTCGATGAAGATGCTGCAGGCCCTTGTCATGGAACAGAAGGAGGATTTGGCGAAGCTCCGCATCGAGCACCCGGCTGCTGTCAAGGTACGTAATGCGGCCGTGGAACAGATGATGAAGGCCCGCGTAGAGAAATCCCGCATCATGGACAGAATGAAGAAGATGGTGGAGGAGACGCGCAAGAAGATGGAGGTCGTGGAGGCGATGAAGAAGCAGTTATGACTCCGCGGCGAATTAGATCATTTGGGGTGATAATCTTCCTTCTTCTTTTTCTCCCGTGTTTCATCTTTTGCTTTGGGTGTTTCGCCGCACGTGTCACGTTCTCTACGAGGCATGAATAGAACAATGGTTTTTTTGAGGGAATGAATAGAACAATTCTAACAACGAGATGACTAGCAAATTAGATCATTTTTTATCGCCATATGGCACTGGGCTGCCGTGTTTCGTGCTCCTCCGTCGTAGTACTACTCCAGTGGAAAACTTGACTATACCGCACGGTTCTTTGCTCCTCCTCGATCAGGTCATCGGCGCATTTATAAGAGCAGTCAAATCACAAGGCCCGGCTTCCAGCAGTAATGATCCATCAAATCACAAAGGCCCTCACCTCTCGTGAAACCGACCAAGCTAGACTGCCCCACCCTCTAGCCTTTTAAAAATGTATACTTTTGTACAGCAGTAGTATCGATGGATTGCGCCATGGAGCAAAACTTGAAATTAAAAAAAGTGGTACATATAGAGAGCACTCGTCGCCAAATTATGCATATAGTACTATTAAAAAGGCTAGTCACAGTAATGGTGTCCAGCACAACCCACCCCTCAAATAAAACTAAGAGGGTGCTTGGATACGTTTTAGTCCCATGACTAAAAGTAGTGGGACAAAAACATGCTAGCCTCACCCATGCTTGGATCCAAATACTAAAAAGGCTAAAATCAAGTTAATGAGCATTTATTATCCTCCAAACCCTCCAATCCAGAACTCGCCTATGTTAAAGGAGAGGAGTTAAATGAGTAGAGAGGGGACTAATCCATATTTTAGTAGGGGTACCCCTGACTAAAATTTTTTAGTCTCAAGACTAGTTTTAGCCTCTCTTTAGTCAGGGGTGCTTGGAACTTTAGCCTCTTAAAGAGACTATTTTTAGTCATACTAAAATAAGTCCCTTGGATCCAAGCACCCTCTGAGAATCCTGGAATTCTTTGACAAATTAAGCACCCTGAAATTCTTTGACAACTAAACTGCTGGCTATATGATGTTGGCCATATATATTATACGTATATAATGTGAAGAAACGAGTGGTAGTACAATACCAACTAAAAGATAAATGTAAGAAATACTAGTATGTACGTACTGAAGAGTTAAAGTAACGAGAAGAAACATGACATAGTTCTGTGTAGCGACCAGACCTCAAACAGTCTGATCTCTGTGCTCTGGTGTCATCCCTGGATCAGTAATGCTGACACCACACAGTACTCGGAGGATTTATAGCAGAGTAGCAATCACACACTTATTACATCGAGTGTCTCAAGAGAGAACTTATTACAATAAATATGGCTTACGGCCATCTAGTGACGATAACAGCGGAAGGCTTGGAAGATAAGTGAGTCCATCAACTCCAACGGCATCACCGAGTATAGAACCACGACCTAAAACTCCTTAATCGTCGTCTGAAAAGTCTGCAACATTAACGTTGCAGCCCGAAAACGGGTCAGCACATGGAATATGCTGGCAAGGTAACACATAGGGAATAATGGAATGCAACAGCTATACTATATGCATATTTGGCTGGTGGAAAGCTCTATGGTTACTGTTTTTGCGTAAAGCCAATTTTTCCCTACTTCAAAGGAATAAAATTAATTACTATCATGGTGGTTGTTAAACATTGAGAATGGTTGACAGCATTCTCAATCCCAATTAAGTAACATCATTAAAATCCCACAAAATTAATTTTAGAGTAACATGTTGAGATTCACATGAAAATCCAAGTACTAGATACTCAAGATGTCCATAACCGGGGACACGGCTAACCATGATTAGTTTATTACACTCTGCAGAGGTTTGCGCACTTTTCCCCACAAGACTCGATCGCCTCCGTTTGGTTTCTCGCACTGCAGGGTGTTTGAGAAGACGGATGACCGAGACACAGTCTTTCAAAAGCGCTAGCACCTTACGACGGGTAGACCGGTACACCTACTTTCCCCTACATCTGCTAGTCTACCACTGTAAGAGTTCGCACAACTTAGTCAACTATGCCAGAGCCCATAATGGCTTGTGGCTGCACACGGAAGTTTCTAGTATGAATAATCTCATGATCCCTTTGGGCCTGGGTGGCGGTCCAAGAAAAACAGGCAAGTCCTGGTAACCCCAGGTGCCTCAATCCACCCAGATGTGTGTTAGGTTGCCACCTTAGATAAACCCTTAATTATCAATCTCACATCTGTCATGGATATCACTCACCCAATCCACGTCTACTAGCATAGCATGGCATAATGAGCAAACGTAGAAGTAACTCCCAAAGGTTTGATAATAAACAGGTAATAGGTACTACCTCATCTACTTCCCATCCCACAGTTTAATTAGATCCTAATCATGCAATGTGTGAGGATTGATCTAATGCAATAAAACTGTGTTGTAGAAAAGGTATGATCAAAGTGTTACTTGCCTTGCTGATGATCCGCGAAACCTAGAGATTCGAAGTAACAAGCGGCGCACTCCGGGTATTCTATCGCAGACAAACAACAAGCATACAATAAGTACTCATCTAATGCACAGGTAAAACTCAAATAGAAGATCTAACCAGAAAATTCAACTTAAGAACCCTGGTTGGCAAAAAGAATCAAATCGAACGAAGCAAAAGAAATCAAACGGCGAAAGAAAACAACTTCGTTCTAGTAATATGGATCTAGGGCAAATTTTACAGTAGCAAAAACTTGTTTAAGTTGATTATTCGGAAAGAGGGTTTCGAGACGAAACTCCAGGCGCTTGAATCGCCTGATTCCGATAAACGAGCGAAAAGTTATACTAAAACGAAAATCGAATCAGAAATCGCGATCAGAAAATAACCGCGGAAAAATCCGACGAAAAAGAAAAACGACGAACAGATTTTTTTTTTTAAAAAAACTGCACGGAAAACGAGGCGGCGGCGAACCTCGAAAGGCGCGCACTCCGGCGGCGGCGGCGGCCTGGGGCTAGGGTTAGGGTTCGGTTCGGTGGGCTGGCTCTCTCCCTCGGGCGCTATATAAAGTCCCCCGGCCGGCGGTGTACAGGCCGAATACGGCCCGTTGTCGGTTCGCGTTTTTTTAAATTCCGCTCGGAAGAAAAATAAAAAGAAATACTAACCGGACTCCAAAAATCACGAAATAAATTTTGCCGGGTTCCTAAAATCAAGCCCGATAAAGTGAACATTTATCTGGGCCCAAACTACAACTTTGAAAAACGCGCATTTTTCCTAAATTCAAATAAAAATACCGAAAAACTCCGAAATAAAACTTATTTGATTTTTTTATTAAATCCTCAATATTTCTATATTTTGGGAAAGTCATTTTATTCCCTCTCTCATATTTTTGTAATAGAAATAATTGATGATGAAATAAATAAAATCAAATGATCATGTTTACATAATTTGAGAAAACTCAAATACGTAAATAACGAAATCCCCAACTCTCTCCGTGGGTCCTTGAGTTGCTTAGGATTTTCTAGGATCAAAACCAAAAGCAAAATAAAATATGATATGCATGACGACCTAATGTATAACATTCCAAATTGAAAATTTGGGATGTTACAAACCTACCCCCCTTAAGATGAATCTCGCCCTCGAGATTCGGGTTGGCTAGAAAATAGGTGAGGGTGGTCTTTGAGCAAATCTTCCTCTCGCTCCCAGGTGGCTTCATCCTCCGTATGGTGGCTCCACTGAACTTTGCAAAACTTGATAACCTTGCTGCGAGTAACTCGACTGGCAAACTCGAGGATCTTGACTGGTTTCTCCTCATAGGTCAAATTGTTATCCAACTGAATTGCTTCTAATGGCACTGTGTCTCTCAAAGGTATGTCAGTCATCTCCGCGTGACACTTCTTCAACTGAGAAACGTGGAACACATCATGCACTCCTGTTAATCCTTCTGGCAAATCCAACTTGTAGGCCACTTATCCCATATGCTCCAAAACTCGATATGGTCCTACAAATCGTGGCGCTAACTTCCCCTTATCTCCAAATCGCTTAATCCCTCAAGTGGAGATACTCGAAGATAAGCTCTATCTCCGACTTCGTAAACTGTCTCCTTGCGTTTAGAATCTACGTAGCTCTTCTGTCTGGACTGGGCTACCTTGAGCCTATCGCAAATCAACTTCACCTTCTGTTCAGACTCTTTAATCAGATCTGGTCCAAACAACTGGCGGTCTCCAACTTCGTCCCATGACAACGGTGTCCTGCACCTCCTTCCGTACAAAGCTTTGAAAGGTGCCATCTTCAAACTGGTCTGATAGCTATTATTGTAAGAGAACTCTGCATATGGCAAATTATCGTCCCAACTAGATCCATAATCTAGCGCACAAGCTCTCAGCATATCTTCCAAAATCTGATTGACTCTCTCAGTCTGTCCATCTGTCTGCGGGTGAAAAGCTGTACTAAACTCTAGCCTGGTACCTAAAGTCTCATGCAACTGCTTCCAGAACTTTGAGGTAAACTGGGTTCCTCTATCTGATACGATACTCCTCGGAACTCCATGCAATCTCTTTGTCAGTTTTCTGAGCTTCTCTGATTCTATCCATCAAAGTTGGCTGAATCTCTAGTGCTGCTACATAGCCTCTCGGAACTATTTCCAAACATAGTTCACGAAGATTTCCTGCTAACTCCTTGGGTATTTCTCCCGTCATTAGTGTATTGACATGACTCTTACGGCTTAATGCATCAGCTACTACATTAGCTTTTCCGGGATGATAATGCAATCTCATATCATAATCCTTGATAAGCTCCAACCATCTCCTTTGTCTGAGGTTCAACTCCTTCTGCGTGAAAATGTACTTCAAACTCTTATGATCCGTGTACACCTCACAATGATTTCCAATGAGGAAATGTCTCCATGTCTTCAGTGCATGCATTACGACTGCTAACTCCAAATCATGCGTAGCATAATTCAATTCATGGGGCTTCAGTTGTCGTGAAGCATACGGAACAACTCTTCCTTCCTGCATAAGCACTGCTCCAAGTCCTCGACATGAAGCGTCGCAATACACCTCATAATCCTTGGTTTGATCTGGCAAAATCAACACTGGTGAGGTAACCAAACGTTTCTTCAACTCCTGGAAACTAGCCTCACACTCCTCAGTCCATTTGAACTTAGTATCCTTCTTCAACAACTCTGTCATAGGTTTTGCAATCTTTGAGAAATTCTCAATAAATCTCCGGTAGTATCCTGCGAGTCCAAGAAAACTCCGGATCTCTCCAACGATAGTTGGTGCTTTCCACTTGGTCATGGTTTCAACTTTAGCGGGATCTACGGCTATACCTTCTCCAGATGTAACGTGTCCGAGGAATCCTACTTCCTTCAACCAAAACTCACATTTGCTGAATTTGGCATATAACTGATGTTCTCTGAGCTTTCCGAGTACCAAACGCAAATGCTCCTTATGCTCCTCTTCATTCTTCGAATATACCAGGATATCATCAATGAACACTACGACGAACTTATCCAAAAACTCCATAAACACTTTGTTCATCATGTTCATAAAATAGGCAAGCGCGTTAGTCAGTCCGAATGACATAACGGTATACTCATACAGTCCATATCTTGTGGTGAAAGCTGTCTTCGGGATATCCTGTTCTCGAATCTTCAACTGGTGGTATCCTGATCGCAAATCGATCTTGGAAAACACTTTAGCTCCTTGCAATAGATCAAACAAATCGTTGATCATTGGTAGTGGGTACTTGTTCTTGATCGTTACTTCATTCAATCCTCGATAATCAACAACCATCCTTAACGATCCATCCTTCTTATCCACTAGAAGTACTGGTGATCCCCAAGGCGAAGAACTTGGGCGAATATATCCCTTATCCAGTAACTCCTTAATCTGCTTCTTAATTTCCACCAAATCTTCTGCTGGCATCCTATGGTCTCTTTGATATTGGCCCAGTGCCTGGCAATAGCTCAATAAAAAACTCAATGTCTCTATCCGGTGGCATGCCTGGCAACTCTTCGGGAAATACATCAGGAAAATCCTTTACCACTGGTACTTCCTCCTGCACAACTCCTGATAAAGAATTTACTTGTGTCCTGTTTGGCGCATGTCGGGATACATACTTGATCCTTCTTCCTTCTGGCGTTGTGAGCAAAATTGTCTTACTGGCGCAATCGATGTTTCCTCCATACATCGACAGCCAATCCATACCAAGAATCACATCCAGACCTTGGGATTCCAAAATAATTAAATCCGTTGGGAAAACATGCCTTCCTATACTTAATGGCACTTGAAAACATCCTTGACTGGCCATGTACTCTGCTCCTGGTGAGCTTACTAGCATAGGTGTTTTAAGAATCCTAGTGGGCAGACTATACTTTTCCACAAATCCCCTTGATATGAATGAATGTGATGCACCAGTATCAAAGAGAATGAGTGCAGTAAATGACTTAACCAAAAACTTACCTATTACTGCATCGGGCTGAGCTTCAACCTCCTCCACATTAACGTGGTTCACCTGTCCCCTATTGAAAGGGTTCGGCTTCTTTCTAGAACTTCCATTTCCGTTTTGTCCTTCAGGACAGTCATTTGCATAATGTCCTGGCTTCGAACACTTATAGCAAGTGACGTGGCTCAAATCCTTCTTGGCTGGGGTTGATGGGGTGCTGCGGTTCTGTCCATTACTTCCTCCATTCCCATTACCATTCTTGGTGCCATTGTGATTGTGCGAGCTACCTACTCCATGGGTATGCTGAAAATGTCCTCCTGGTCTAGGGGTAAAACGAGGCTTCTGCTGAGCTCCTGAATTATACTTTCCTTGTCCATACTTCCTCTTGCGGTTCTCAATTTGCTGTTGCTTCCCTTCAATCATAAGAGCACGATCTACCAACTCCTGGTAGTTATTGAAGGTGGCTACCATCAACTGCATACTCAATTCATCATTCAGTCCTTCCAGGAATTTCTCCTGCTTAGCTGCATCTGTAGCAACGTCATCTGGGGCATAACGTGCTAGCTTACTAAACTCCTCCACATACTGGCCAACTGTCCGTCCTCCTTGGCGCAAGTTACGAAACTCACACTTCTTCATGGCCATTGCTCCTGCTGAAACATGGGTAGTACGAAAAGCTTGCTGAAACTGGTCCCATGTGACAGTGTCGACTGGGAAGGTGGCTGTGAAATTCTCCCACCAAGATGCTGCGGGTCCTTCTAACTGATGTGCGGCAAACTTCACCTTCTCCACATCTGTGCATCCTGCTGTGGTCAACTCCCTAGATGTCTTGCGGAGCCAATCATCTGCTACTATCGGCTCGGTGCTACTGGAAAACACCGGCGGATTCAGCCTAAGAAAACGGGCTAAGTGGTCAACAGGTGGTGGTGGTGGTGGTGGGTTGTTGTTGTTCCCCTGATTCTGATTCCGAACTAGCAACTGCATCAAGGTGTTCTGCTGCTGGATCAACTGGGTGAGCTCCGGCGGAAAGGCAAATCCGGGGTCACGTCTCGGAGGCATCTGAGGGTTTAGAAAAGATGAGATATAAGAATAGAGGGGGTCTAAAGGGAAAACACTACCCATATGCACATGAGGCAAAAGCACACAATTCACTTCAATCAATCAAACAAGGGCATACAATCGATCTAGCTATCGCAAAAGTGCTCGGACTACTATATTTACATGGTGGACTACTACTACTGATGAGGTGGTCTACTAGAAATATTCTACGGTTGTAGACTCCATGATATCTGCTCCTGCTTCATCAACATAGACATCATCGCTACTATCTTGTTCCGAGTCGGTGGCGTCAATGATGATGTAGTCCTCCGGGCTAATCTCCTTGGGTTCCTCGTCTTCATCTACTGGTGTCGGGCCTCCCATAAATATCCCAATCTTCTTGATCAGATCGTCATTCTTCTCCACCAGTACTTTGATTTCTTCTTCATAACCTTCGCGTGTAGCCTTGAGTTCTTCCTCCAGTTCCTTAATTCTAGTCTTAGCCTTCTTCAGATCTATCATGTCAGCGCACATCTGATTCTCCTGTCGTCGAATGTGCTGGTTTAACTCCTGAATAAAAGCTGCAATTGATCTATCCTTCCTGGTGCTGATCATCTCCCAGTGTTCATCTCGGCGCCCACAAATCTGGTAGATAGTATCCTTGAGATCCTTGCGGTAGACTTCTCCAATGCGTCCCATGGCAATGTGAGCTGCCATGCTCTTTCCTAGACTCCAAGTTGGTGCATCAAAAGAAAACTCTATGGCTCAGTGACTGGCATGAACGTCCTTCCTGGAACTTGAACTTGTATCATCCAGCGCTCTTCTTCAGGTAAACTGGCGTTGTAGGTTCCCGTGAAGCTTGGTATTCCTATGTTCAGGTATCTAGTGACTTCCTTCAAGTGGCGTCCAAAGGGTGTATCTTCATCCGGTTGGGTGAACTTGCTCCTTGCATCCGCCATCCTAAAGAGTAGAAAAGATGAGAAGTCAGAAGAGAGGAGAGTGAGTAGTGATCTAGGTCTTCAACTTAGTGGTCGTGTCCTACAGTCAGCGTGTGCTCTGATACCATCTCTGTAGCGACCAGACCTCAAACAGTCTGATCTCTGTGCTCTGGTGTCATCCCTGGATCAGTAATGCTGACACCACACAGTACTCGGAGGATTTATAGCAGAGTAGCAATCACACACTTATTACATCGAGTGTCTCAAGAGAGAACTTATTACAATAAATATGGCTTACGGCCATCTAGTGACGATAACAACGGAAGGCTTGGAAGATAAGTGAGTCCATCAACTCCAACGGCATCACCGAGTATAGAACCACGACCTAAAACTCCTTAATCGTCGTCTGAAAAGTCTGCAACATTAACGTTGCAGCCCGAAAACGGGTCAGCACATGGAATATGCTGGCAAGGTAACACATAGGGAATAATGGAATGCAACAGCTATACTATATGCATATTTGGCTGGTGGAAAGCTCTATGGTTACTGTTTTTGCGTAAAGCCAAATTTTCCCTACTTCAAAGGAATAAAATTAATTACTATCATGGTGGTTGTTAAACATTGAGAATGGTTGACAGCATTCTCAATCCCAATTAAGTAACATCATTAAAATCCCACAAAATTAATTTTAGAGTAACATGTTGAGATTCACATGAAAATCCAAGTACTAGATACTCAAGATGTCCATAACCGGGGACACGGCTAACCATGATTAGTTTATTACACTCTGCAGAGGTTTGCGCACTTTTCCCCACAAGACTCGATCGCCTCCGTTTGGTTTCTCGCACTGCAGGGTGTTTGAGAAGACGGATGACCGAGACACAGTCTTTCAGAAGCGCTAGCACCTTACGACGGGTAGACCGGTACACCTACTTTCCCCTACATCTGCTAGTCTACCACTGTAAGAGTTCGCACAACTTAGTCAACTATGCCAGAGCCCATAATGGCTTGTGGCTGCACACGGAAGTTTCTAGTATGAATAATCTCATGATCCCTTTGGGCCTGGGTGGCGGTCCAAGAAAAATAGGCAAGTCCTGGTAACCCCAGGTGCCTCAATCCACCCAGATGTGTGTTAGGTTGCCACCTTAGATAAACCCTTAATTATCAATCTCACATCTGTCATGGATATCACTCACCCAATCCACGTCTACTAGCATAGCATGGCATAATGAGCAAACATAGAAGTAACTCCCAAAGGTTTGATAATAAACAGGTAATAGGTACTACCTCATCTACTTCCCATCCCACAGTTTAATTAGATCCTAATCATGCAATGTGTGAGGATTGATCTAATGCAATAAAACTGGGTTGTAGAAAAGGTATGATCAAAATGTTACTTGCCTTGCTGATGATCCGCGAAACCTAGAGATTCGAAGTAACAAGCGGCGCACTCCGGGTATTCTATCGCAGACAAACAACAAGCATACAATAAGTACTCACCTAATGCACAGGTAAAACTCAAATAGAAGATCTAACCAGAAAGTTCAACTTAAGAACCCTGGTTGGCAAAAAGAATCAAATCGAACGAAGCAAAAGAAATCAAACGGCGAAAGAAAACAACTTCGTTCTAGTAATCTGGATCTAGGGCAAATTTTACAGCAGCAAAAACTTGTTTAAGTTGATTATTCGGAAAGAGGGTTTCGAGATGAAACTCCAGGCGCTTGAATCGCCTGATTCCGATAAACGAGCGAAAAGTTATACTAAAACGAAAATCGGATCAGAAATCGCGATCAGAAAATAAGCGCGGAAAAATCCGACGAAAAAGAAAAACGACGAACAGATTTTTTTTTAAAAAAACAGCACAGAAAACGAGGCGGCGGTGAACCTCGAAAGGCGCGCACTCCGGCGGCGGCGGCGGCTTGGGGCTAGGTTAGGGTTCGGTTTGGTGGACTGGCTCTCTCCCTCGGGCGCTATATAAAGGCCCCCGGCCGGCGGTGTCCAGGCCGAATACGGCCCGTTGTCGGTCCGCGTTTTTTTAAAATTCCGCTCGGATGAAAAATAAAAAGAATTACTAAACAGACTCCAAAAATCACGAAATAAATTTTGCCGGGTTCCTAAAATCAAGCCCGATAAAGTGAACATTTATCTGGGCCCAAACTACAACTTTGAAAAACGCGCATTTTTCCTAAATTCAAATAAAAATACCGAAAAACTCCGAAATAAAACTTATTTGATTTTTTTATTAAATCCTCAATATTTCTATATTTTGGGAAAGTCATTTTATTCCCTCTCTCATATTTTTGTAATAGAAATAATTGATGATGAAATAAATAAAATCAAATGATCCTGTTTACATAATTTGAGAAAACTCAAATACGTAAATAACGAAATCCCCAACTCTCTCCGTGGGTCCTTGAGTTGCTTAGGATTTTCTAGGATCAAAACCAAAAGCAAAATAAAATATGATATGCATGACGACCTAATGTATAACATTCAAAATTGAAAATTTGGGATGTTACATTCTGTTGGGGGCTCAGCACAACACACCCCTCAAATTAAATTAAGCACACCTGAAATTAAACTTTACAACTATTCCGGTAGACACTGCATTAGAACCACCATGAGCAACGACACTGCCACCTTACTCGGAGTCCTCGTCCACGTCCTCGATTTCGTCCTTGTCCCTCTTCCTCTTGTCCGATACTTCTTTGCTTGAACCGCACACTTGGCTGTTGCTCTTCATCCAACCCTCGTAGATATTGAAGCAAAGGTAGCCATCCATTGCAGCGTAGTGGATGTGGTCTATATCTAGTACATTCCGCTGCCATGCATGACGATGAAACTTGTATGGAGGTTTCTCCAGTTTACCGTACGAAGGATGAACCATGGATCCTGCCAGGGTCAGCATTGAAGGCTGACGTGAGGACACCAGCCGATTCTTCTGGAGGTCGAAGGGGTTGCCTACAACGAGACCTATCCGACGCAGGACATCCCTGTCGTTCTTAAAGTCTACATTAACGAATTTGACTAGGTTGCACTCAAGGAAGTCCTTAAAATCCTAGCACTCAACGTCGGCATGGCATATGTGGTAGACCAAGCATAAGTCACGCACGCAAACCTAGATCAGGGTGGGCTTCTTCCTCTCTTCGTCCTTTAGATCCTTCTCTAGTCCCAGGACTGTGGTGTACTCAACATCTAGCCCAGCGACCCACTCATCATCTGAGTTTTCGAACATGCGTCTGAAGCGAGAAAGGCATCCTTTCACCGTCGTGGAAGAACGGGTGTAGATGACGTCGAACTCATCGCCGATGATGGTTCTAACCTTGTAGTCACCGCCGATCATGGAGATTTGTGACGCCATGGATTTGGGAGGTGGGTTAGGATTAGTGGAACTGTCGTAATGTGAATGGACGGGGCGGCTAGGAGCGAACCGCCGTAGTATTGAAGGACGTGCGGGGACAAGTAGGAGCGAACTGCCAGCGTGCGAACGGCAGGGTAGTGGCTTTCCATTCTCCCATGATACGTTCTTCCGAGAGCCCTTGGATCTGAGATCGAACGGTTGCATGGCGTGATTCTAGACCTATGGGTGAATATCCTATCCTGGAGGGTTATTCTGCAAATTTTCAGCAACTTAGCATGCGACCGTTTGATCTCAGATCCAAGGGCTGCCAGCAGCCCGTATCATGGTCGCGCCTACCACGACCGTCGTGTCGCTCACGCAGTCGCTCCCTTGGAGATTTAACATGGTGCGTTAGGCTATCTAATGTTGGCATGTCATACATAGTCATCACTTAGTCACTCATACTACAACAGGTTGGCTATAAGGTTGGCTATAAGTGTATTTTTTTACTCCTCTCTATCTCTTTCTTCATACTCCCTCTGTCCCATAATATAAGAATGTTTTTGACACTAGTGTAGTGCCAAAAACGTTCTTATATTATGGGACACAGGGAGTACTAGTATTTATTGCATTTGCCAAGGAGTGACCTCTTCCAATGAAATGGTGTTCCTAAGTTTACTTCATTTAATTAGCTATAGAATCAAAATTGTCTTTTCACCTAGGTACACGCGTTTAGCACCGTTTCTTCCTTGGGTCACCAAACTAGTCTCTCTCTTCTTGATTAACTTGCCACATCAGACTTTATGCCTATGTGGCAAGCTTAAGCACATGTAGGAGCAAGTAAAAGTAAGTACAATAGTGCTCTTTACATGGCATTTTTGCATATGTGGAGGAAAGAGAGGCAAGGAAAAAGTGGAGAAGTGGGCTCTCATGCAAGAGCCAGCCTCTACTACATGGTGGAGCATTGGGAGATGCACCTATATGGAGGTGGTCAGGAATCGGGAGACTCACGCCGGTCGTAGCACCGCAGTTAAAATGATAATGGCAAGTCAAATCACGGGGCCCCACCTGTCCAGCAGTAACTCGCTGTCAAATCACACATCCCTACGTTTGCAGCAGCCTACTCCCTCGTCTTCTCGGGTCTCTATCGAACCGACTAGGTGGAACTGCCCCGCCGCCTACCGCGCAGGAAAAGCCCCGCCCTCGACTTTTAAATAGTATACAGTATACTAATTTTGTATCCATGGATTGCGCCCGCGCCATGGAGCAAAGCGTTTAGAAAACGGCGGTACACATGTACGGAGTATACAGCATGCCCGTCGCGTTCGCGTCGCACCCCAGACGGTCGGTCGGTCTGGCACCTGCTCTCCGAATGCCGCCGAGGAGTACATGTAGATCACCGCCCTCATCGCCGCTGTCTCGCTCTTTCGCATACATTGCCACATGGCCTGCACCATCCTCGAAATCTCCCACTCATTGTCAAACCAACTAAGGATCTCCTTCAACCTGGCTAACTTTGCCTGGTCGCCGCCGGCGATCTGCCTGATTCGCTGCTGCATCCTCTCCATAGATGTCCTTCTGAGTGGTTCGGTGCTAGCTTTGGAAGATGGGAGGAGAGATGGTGGTCTTGCAATAGAGAAGAGGGAGAGGCGAGACGGTGGTTTTGGAATGGAGATGATGGAGAGGAGCGGAGGTGGTTTTGCAATGGAGAAGAGGGAGAGGAGCGTGCGGCAGCGATTTAGGATTGGACGAGAGGGCCGGCGCGCTGTGACTGGATCAAAATCAAAATAATTTTACCCTTCAATTAAGAAAGCGACCCCACATTAACTAGTCTCCCTTTTATTCTGGGTCATAATTGACCATGATTTTCGCACATAAAATATATGTTATACGTTGCAAAAATAATATAATTTGAAAGTACATTCAGATACGAACCAAACGATGCAATTTTTGGTGACATGCATTCACATTTTGCTTGTCAAATACAGTACGTGGTCAAACTTTGACCCAAAATACGCAAAACAACAAAAAAATACTTCCAAGACCAGCGCCGCTCTTCCGCTCTTCTCCTCTTAAACCACCGCCGCTCCTCTCCTATTCCAATCTAAATGCAGCGCCGCTCCTCTCCTCTTCCATTTCAAAACCATCGCCCCTCCTCTCCTGTTCCAGTCCAAAACCAGCGTCGCTCCTCTCCCGTTCTAATCCAAAACCAGCGCTGCTCCTCTCCTCTTCCATTCAAAAACCACCGCCAGCAAGTGAAGGTGTTGTGGAGAAGTAGATCGATGGAGGAGTACAACCGATATGTGAGGATCGCAGACGGCGACCCTGTGAAGCTAGCTAGGATGTTGGAGATACAGTCTTGGTTTGACAACAAGGACCAACTAGCGGCGACGGCGACATCCATGGCCAAATATCTGCAACAGAGCGAAAAGGCGGCGATACTCCCGGAGGGAGTCGCGCCGGAGTACATAGAGCTGCTCCTCTGGGCCATGGAGCAAACAGATTCACCGAATCCGATCGTGAGGGAGCGATGGTGGGAGTATCGATCCCAGAAGGAGCATCCACCAGAGATTGAAGGATCGAGCATCTACAGGGTGCCGTTTGTGAGGGTGTCCTGCCAGAGCGAGCCGGTGGAGTCTTCGTCGACCGAACCCAACTGCAAGAGGAGAAAAGCAGTTGGCCCGACGACGCTTCCCCGCCATCGTCTCCCTCGCCATTCACATCATCTCACGGGGTGGCTATCTGCCGCTGAGGAATAGGAGGGGGCTGCCCCCCCAGCCCAATAGTCGGGCAGGTTGTGAATTGTCAGGAGGAGCTTAGGGTTGTCAGTATTTGCAAGTTGTGAATTGTGTTTTGTGTTGTATATTTTGAGAGTACTTTCCGATATGAATGTCTTTTGAATTTCAGATTTGCAGTATTGAGCATATGAAGTATTTTATGAATTCTAGAGATCTATTTTTAGCACTTAAAAATGTAGTTTCATAGGAGCATAAAAGTGCAGTCAATGTGATTCTCAGAAAAGAAACTGCAAGTTTCAGTTTCAGATAACAAACTGCAAGTTTAGTTTGAGATAAGAAACTGCAACTTTCAGAGGCAGAGCATTTATATTAACACGACCTTTTCAAACAGGGTTAACATCATGTTGGAAGTTTTATTCGTGGTCAAAAATGGAACTACCAGCCAGTTAACACCATGCTGATCAACATTCATGCATAGCACATCTTCATATGATGCGCAGTCAAAATGCCCACACAATGTCGAGTGTGCGAAACACAGAGAAAACGAGGGACGAAGTTTTGGCAAGTGTTGGACGTAGTTTTGGGCTGCCCCGTCTAGACTTCCATTTTTAACATACGCAGCCCACGACCTCGGATGGGAGGTCCATAGGCCTGTTTGTATTTTCTTAGGGACGTCATGTATCGACTGGCCTATGGACCTCCCATCCGAGGTTTTATTTTTGGCAGCCCAATTTATGTATTTTTTTGAAGGAAATGCAGAGGTCTGTTCTATTTTTCTATATAAGAATAGGAACGCCAGGTCCAATTTATGTTTCCCTTCTAACTATATTATATATATTTAAATTATTTAATATGTTATTATATATTATTTTTATTGTCATCATATATTTAACAGATACTTACATATGTAAGAAAACAATATCCCACATCTTATTAACTTATAAAAATAATTTCTTAAAAAATAAAATCCTGGATTGTTTTGGCACGAAAATCCTAGTGATTGTGTACAAAAGCTTGGTAAGATTTAAGGACGAATGTAATAATATCACTTATTATTTAAATATATTTATAACAAAATGCTCAGCCCTTTTTATTTTTTGATAACATTGCTGGCCCAACCCAACATTATAATTAGAATCATCCCAGCAAAATTGTGTATTTCGAGAAAGTGCAAATGGCCTGTTATCGTATGAAAGTGCAAATATTTTAGATAAGAAACTCCAAGGGAACTGAGATATTTCATACTAGAAACTTCCGTGTGCAGCGACAAGCTATTATGGGCTCTAGCATAGTTGAGTAAGTTTCATGACCTCTTCCAGTGGTAGGCTAGCAGATGTAGGGGATGTAGGTTGGTACTGTCTACCCGGGGTTAGAGCTAATGTTTCTGAAAGACTATGTCTCGGTCATCCGTTTCTCAAACACCCGGTAGTGCGAGAAATCCAACGGAGGAGATAGAGTCTTGTGGGGAAAAGTGCGCAAACCTCTGCAGAGTGTAAAATCTAATCATGGTTAGCCGTGTCCCCGGTTATGGACATCTTGAGTATCTAGTACTTGGATTATCATATGTATCTCATCACTCTAATTTAATATTGTTGGGTTGATAATTACTTTTAATTGGGATTGAGTTGGAGGAACCTTCTCAATGATGTTTCAACTATCATGATAGTTAAATAAAATCTATTCCTTCGTTGTATGGAAAAATTGGCTTTTCGCAAAACTTTAACCATAGAGCCTTTCCACCAGCCAAATATGCATGTAGTGATAGCATTATTCAGTTCTTGCTCTACTGTGTTATTTTGCCAGCATATTCCATGTGCTGACCCGTTTTCGGGCTGCAACGTATTATGTTGCAGACTTTTCAGACGAGGAGTAAGGTTCGTTAGGTCGTTGCCGTGCAGCTCAGCTATGCCGTTGGAGTTGATGGACTCGCTTTATCTTCCAAGCTTTCCGCTGTTATCGTATTAGATGGTCTTAAGCCAAATTTATTGTAATAAGTTCTCTTTTGAGACATTCGATGTAATAAGTGTGTGATTGCTACTCTGTTATAAATACTTCGAGTACAGTGTGCGTTAGCATTGCCGATCTAGGGATGACACTGAAGCACAGAGACTTGACCGTTTGAGGTCGGGTCGCTACAAGAACGAACCAGGCAATCAGACTATAGGGCTTTATCACTCTCACTTAGCCATAGGAGCTTTATAAAAGGAAGGTAGGCGCAGCCCGTGGTGTTTGGAAGACCGTACGAGGGGCTATATAAGCACCTGATCGGCAGAAAAGCCGATCCATCGCATGTTGCATTGGTTATGTCATTATGCAGGAGAAATCCTTAAAGATTTTACAACCTCTCGAACAGCTGACCAGCTCTCGCTGTATCATGACAGTCAATTTTCGGCTTTCTCTACTGAGGTGCTCGTCCGGAAGAACCGTGACACAATCGCAGTAGTTCTCCCTGTGCCGCCTTAACCGATATAGCAGAACGCAAGGCAGCAAAACATGGGAGCCGGGCAAACCCAACAGTTGACCCAAGACATGATTCGAAGCTGACACATATAATGCTATAAGTTCGGGGCGCCGAACTTCCATGAAGGTGTTCGGACTTTATTGCCGTATTATGGGTAAAGCGAAGCCCCTGGCATATTTAAAGCATATCGCGGTGTACGGATGCCACTTGATAAAAGAATTTCAATAAGAAATAACAGCAAATAAGCGTTATATAAATCCACATGTTGTATTTGACTAGTACATCAATGCGTGTGAGTATAGGTAATGTGGTAAAAAAGAAATATGACTGTGGAACCTGCTGAGACAAGGGGGAAGAAGCTGTGTGCAGATCCGGAGTATAGTCGGATGGTCATCGCGGGGAATATCTAAGGATTCGCTTGCGCGTTTCGAGCTGCTTCCATATCACCAGTCCTGGTCTGCGAAAGTTAAACCTGCAAAAAAATGTAAGAAATGCTTGTGTGCCGCAGAGCGGTTGAGCCGCGGTATGTGGCCTGTCCTGGCTTTCTCCGGAGTGTTTAATTGAGCTTTGTACGAGCCGGGCTATCCTGCCGCGAAGTATTTCGAAGTCCTTTAGCGGTGTCTGGGAGTCAGGCCATCGATTCGAGCTTCGGTTGGAAGGTGCTACTTGTAGCTTCTGCTGTTAAAGCAACGGTATACTCCTTGGTGCCGAGGGAAAGTTCGGCCTTGCCATTAACCATGATGACGCCGCGCGGACCGGGCATCTTGAGCTTATGGTAGGCATAATGTGGTACTGTGTTGAATCGAGCGAACGCGGTTCGTCCGAGCAGTGCCTGATAATCACTGCGAAAGGGGACGATGTCGAAGATTAACTCTTCGGCACGGTAATTGTCTGGTGATCCGAAGACTACCTCAAGGGCGATGGATCCTGTATAGTAGGCCTCCACACCTGGTATAATACCGCTGAAGGTGGTTTTAGTGGGCTTGATCACCGAATGATCGATGCCCATCTTGTGCACTGTGTCCTGGTAAAGCAGGTTTAGACTGCTGCCTCCGTCCATAAGGACTCACGTGAGGTGGAACCCGTCAATTATTGGGTCGAGGACTAGTGCGGCTGGATTGCCCTGATTAGTATTAATCGGACGATCCGTGCGGTTGAAGGCGATCGGCCCTAGTTTAAATTGTGGGACGACTGGTTCCGTTAAGTCGACATCCCTAAGGGTGTGCGTCCGGTCCGGGTTGGGAGTGTAGGTGCCGTTTACCACGTTCACCGTTTGGATTTGCGGGGGAAATTTCTTTTGCTCTCCTGTACTCGGTGATCTGGGCTCCTCGTCGCCATCATCGCTTTGAGACCCCTTATCTTTGTTTTTGGCACCTGACCTTCCGGCTTGTTTGAAGACCCAACATTCTCTGTTGGTATGATTGGCTGGTGTTCCTGGGGTGCCATGAATTTGGCATGGGCAGTCGAGTATGCGGTCCAGACTGGAAGGGCCCGAATTGTCATTTGTGAGTGGCCCGTCCCGCTGACTGGATGTAGAGCCCTTAAATCCGGCATTGATTGCCGTATCTTCGGCATTGCCACCATTTTTGCGGCGCTTGTGTTTGTTGCATCGGGGTTTGCTGTTGCTATCTCTGGCTTTTGATGTGCTAGGGTTGCTTGCTGTGTTGTTGCTACGGGCCAACCAGCTATCTTCGCCCGCGCAAAAGCGGGTCATGAGTGTCGTGAGGGCTGCCATGGATTTTGGCTTCTCTTGGCCGAGATGTCGGGCGAGCCACTCGTCACAGATGTTATGTTTAAAGGCCGCTAGGGCCTCGGCATCCGGACAGTCGACAATTTGGTTCTTTTTAATTAGGAACCGAGTCCAGAATTTCCTGGCTGACTCTCCGGGCTTCTGTGTTATGTGACTTAAATCGTCAGCATGAAGTGGCCGTACATAAGTGCCCTGGAAGTTGTCCAGGAATGCATCTGCCAGGTTCTCCCAGCTTCCGATGGAGTTTGCCGGCAAGCTATTCAGCCAATGCCGAGCCGGCCCTTTGAGCTTTAGCGGGAGATACTTGATGGCGTGTAGATCATCCCCGCCGGCCATGTGAATGTGGAGGAAGAAATCCTCTATCCATAGCGCGGGGTCTATGGTGCCGTCATATGATTCAATGTTTACGGGTTTAGACCCTTCTGGGAATTCATGATTCATTACTTCATCAGTGAAGCATAGGGGGTGTGCGGCGCCTCTGTGCCGGGCTATATCACGAGGCAGTGCATATGAGTCTTGTCTGCTGTGTTCGTCCCGGCCGGATTTTCTTTTAGTATATCCGGCGTGACGGTTGTCGTCGCGTGTTGGGGCACGCCCCGGTGATCCGTAGATTGATCTTTTATGTCCCGATTTGTTTTCCAGTACTTCTCTCAGATCCTGTGTGTTACCCTGGGACTTGGTATTTTTGTTTGACTGGCGACGGGGTGCAGTCTGGACTTCGGGCTGATATGCCGCTTTGTCTCGGCCATGAGGTGGCCGGTCAGCCGCATCATGCACTCGTGGTGTAGGCTTTAATGCTTCCTCCTCAAGTTGGGGTAGCAACCTGCGCTTTGGGTAACTTTTGGTTGGGCGCTCGAGTCCATATTCCTCGGCTGCCAGTACCTCAGTCCATCTATCCTCTAGCAAATCTTGATCAGCTTGAAGCTGCTATTGCTTTTTCTTCAGGCTTTTTGCTGTGGCTATAAGCCGGCACTTGAAGCACTCCTGTTCGACGGCATCCTCAGGCACGATAAATTCTTCGTCGCCGAGGCTCACCTCGTCATCAGAGAGGGGCATGTAATTGTCATCCTCTGATTCTCCGTCTGCCGCTTGTTCCTTGGGGCTAGCTTGCCCATCCTCCCGCTCGAAGTCTGGCTGGAGGTGATTGTCTTCGTCTTCGGCACTGTCCGCAGCGTTATTGTCTCTTGTGCTGGTATCGCTGCTTTTTCTATGGCGGGGCTTAGAGCGGCGCCGATGACGCCGGTGCTTAAATTGCTTCTCGAGGGGATTATCCTCTGTTGCCTTATTGCCATCGCTTTCTTTGGGGGTGTCCACCATGTATATATCATATGATGAGGTGGCTATCCAGCGCCCCGTGGGAGGTGGTTCCTGTTCTTCTCCTGCATCGTCGTCCATACCGTCGATGTCTTCGGAGCCTAAATCAAGCATGTCGGTTAAGTCGTCGACAGTGGCTATTAAGTGGGTGGTGGGGGTGACGAATCTCTTCGTTGTTTGCTTCCCACTCGAGCCGGACATAGTTCGGCCAAGGGTCTCCTGACAAGGAGAGATACCTTAATGAATTTAGCACGTCGCCGAAGGGCGAGTGCTGAAAGATATCCGCAGAGGTGAACTCCATGATCGGTGCCCAATCAGATTTGATAGGCACGTACGCAGGCGGTTCGGAGCCTGTGGCTGGGGACGAATCCAAGGGTTCGGCAACACAGGTCTCACATGAGGTGAAGTTAGTATTCGGCTCTATCGCCGCTGGGTGTGCGGCCTCCGTGGCGGGGTCCATCCACCCGTCCTCGGACGGCACGATCTGCACCAGTTTGAGGGTCGGAGTAGCCACAGGTGTGATCTCCTGAACACGGTCCGGCGGCAGAGCTAAGTCATGCTCGTCACGTCTGTGCGGCGCACCTGACATGGGCTCGAATCCGTCAAAGATCAAGTCTCCACGGATGTCGGCAGTATAGTTCAAGCTTCCAAACCTGACCTGATGGCCAAGGGCGTAGTTATCGATCTGCTCCAGATGGCCAAGCGAGTTGGCCCGTAGTACGAAGCCGCCGAATACGAAGATCTGTCCGGGAGAAAAACCTCACCCTGGACCGCATCATTGCCGATGATCGAAGGAGCCATCAAGCCTTATGGTGATGACACAGTGGAACTCTCAATGAAAGCACTAATGTCAGTGTCAAAACCGGCGGATCTCGGGTAGGGGGTCCCGAACTGTGCGTCTAAGGCGGATGGTAACAGGAGGTGGGGGACACAATGTTCACCCAGGTTCGGGCCCTCTCGATGGAGGTAATACCCTACGTCCTGCTTGATTGATCTTGATGATATGAGTATTACAAGAGTTGGTCTACCACGAGATCGTAGAGGCTAAACCCTAGAAGCTAGCCTATGATTATGATTGTTGTTGTCCTACGGACTAAACCCTCCGGTTTATATAGACACCGGAGGGGGCTAGGGTTACACAGAGTCGGTTACAAGGGAGGATATCTACATATCCGAACTGCCAAGCTTGCCTTCCGCGCAAAGGAGAGTCCCACCCGGACACGGGACGAGGTCTTCAATCTTCTATCTTCATAGTCCAACAGTCCGGCCGAAGAATATAGTCCGGCTGTCCGAGGACCCCCTAATCCTGGACTCGCTCAGTGTGTTCTCTCACTTCGCCCATAAGGCCCATAACTTCACTGAGGATGCCCGAAACTCCTTTTGGTGACCCAATAAGTACCCGGTACCCTCTGAAACACTTCCGTGTCCAAATACTATCGTCCTATATATCAATCTTCACATCTCGACCATTTCAAGACTCCTCGTCATGTCCATGATCTCATCCGGGACTCCGAACAACATTCGCTCACCAAATCATATAACTCATATAACATTATATTGTTAATGAACGTTAAGCGTGCGGACCCTATGGGTTCGAGAACTATGTAGACATGACCGAGACACCCCTCCGGTAAATAACCAATAGCGGAACCTGGATGCCCCTATTGGCTCCTACATATTCTACGAAGATCTTTATCAGTCGAACCGTTATGACAACATACGTAATTCCCTTTGTCCATCAGTATGTTGCTTGCCCGAGATTCGATCGTTTGTATCTTCATACCTAGTTCAATCTCGTTACCGGCAAGTCTCTTTACTCGTTCCGTAATACATCATCTTGTAACTAACTCAATAGTCATTTGCTTGCAAGGCTTCTTATGATGTGTATTACAGAGAGGGCCCAGAGATACCTCTCCAATACTCAGAGTGACAAATCCTAATTTTGATCTATCCCAACTCAACAAACACCTTCGAAGATACCTGTAGAGCATCTTTATGATCACCCTGTTACGTTGTGACATTTGATAGCACACAAGGTATTCCTCCGGTATCCGGGAGTTGCATAATCACGTAGTGGAAGGAATATGTATTTCACATGAAGAAATCCGTAGCAATAAACTGAATGATCAATATGCTAAGCAAATGGATGGGTCTTGTCCATCACATCATTCTCCTAATGATGTGATCCCATTATCAAATGACAACACATTTCTACGGTTAGGAAACCTTAACCATCTTTGATCAATGAACTAGTCTAGTAGAGGCTTACTAAGGACAGGATATTTGTTTATGTATTCACACATGTATTTAAGTTTCCGATCAATACAATTCTAGCATGAATAATAAACATTTATCATGATTTAGGAAATATAATAATAACCATTTTATTATTGCCTCTAGGGCATATTTCCATCAGTTTCCCACATGCACTAGAGTCAATAATTTAGTTCACATCACCATGTGATTAACACCCATAGTTCACATCGCCCTGTGACCAACACCCTGAGAGTTTACTAGAGTCAATAATCTAGTTCACATCGCCATGTGATTAACACCCATAGTTCACATCGGCATGCGACCAACACCCAAAGAGTTTACTAGAGTCAATAATCTAGTTCACATTGGCATGTGATTAACACCCAAAGAGTACTAAGGTGTGATCATGTTTTGTTTGTGAGAGAAATTTAGTCAACGGGTCGGTCATATTCAGATCCGTATGTATTTTGCAAATTTCTATGTCTACAATACTCTGCATGAAGCTACTCTAGCTAATTGGTCCCACTTTCAATACGTATCCAGATTGAGACTTGGAGTCTTCTGGATCGGTGTCAAAGCTTGCATCGACATAACCCTTTACGGCGAACTCTTTACCACCTTGTTACTTCTTGAGCTTGCATTGGTTTTTCCCTTAAAGAGGAAAGGGTGATGCAACAAAGTAGAGATAAGTATTTCCCTCAGTTAGAGAACCAAGGTATCAATCCAGTAGGAGGTACAAGCAAGTCTCCAATCTATGCACCTTAACAAACAATCAAACACTTGCACCCAACGCGATAAAGTGGTTGTCAATCCCTTCACGGTCAATTGCAAAGGTGAGATCTGATAGAGATAGGTATAAATGATTGCTAAAACGTAAAACAAAATAAAAGTAAATCAATTGCACAAAGATATTTTTGGTATTTTGGGTTTATAGATCTGAAAATATATGATGGAAAATAGTCCCGGGGGCCATAGGTTTCACCAGAGGCTTCTCTCATGAAGGCAAATAATACGGTGTGTGAACAAATTACTGTCGTGCAATTGGTAGAAAAGCGCAAAGTTATGACGATATCCAAGGCAATGATTATCCATATAGGCATCACGTCTGTGTCAAGTAGACCGACTCCTGCCTGCATCTACTACTATTACTCCACACATCGACTGCTATCCAGCATGCATCTAGAGTATTAAGTTCATAAAGAACGGAATAACGCCTTAAGTAAGATGACATGATGTAGAGGGATAAACTCAAGCAATATGATGAAAACCCCATCTTTTTATCCTTGATGGCAACAATACAACACGTGCCTCGCTACCCCTACTTTGTCACTGGGTGAGGACACCGCAAGATTTAACCCAAAACTAAGCACCTCTCCCATTGCAAGAAATACCAATCTAATTGGCCAAACCTAATCGATAATTCGAAGAGAAATACAAAGATATCAAATCATGCATATAAGAATTCAGAGAAGATTCAAATAATATTCATAGATAATATGATCATAAATCCACAATTCATTGGATCTCGATGAACACACTGCAAAACAAGATTACATCGGATAGATCTCCAAGAACATCGAGGAGAACATGGTATTGAAGAACATGGAGAGAGAAGAAACCATCTAGCTACTAGCTATGGACCCATAGGTCTGAGGTAAACTACTCATGCTTCATCGGAAGGTCAATAGGGTTGATGTAGATGCCCTCCGTGATCGAATCCCCTCCGACAGGTCACCGGAAAAGGCCCAAGAAGTGATCTCACGGGAATAGAAGGTTGCGGCGACAGAAAAGTATTTTTGTGGCTTGTTCTGAGGGTTTGGGAATATATGTGAATTTGAAGGATGAAGAAGTAGGCCGGTGGACTCCCGAGGGGGCCACAAGCCAGGGGCGCGCCCCTACGGCTTGCCGCCGCCTCGTGGGTCTTCTGACTTGAACTCCAAGTCTTGTAGGTGTCTTTTGGTCCAAGAAAAATTATCACGAAAGTTTTATTCCGTTTGGACTCCAGTTGATATTCCTTTTGTGCGAAACTCAAAAACAAGGAAAAAACAGAAACTGGCACTAGGCTCTATGTTAATAGGTTAGTCCCAAAAATAATATAAAATAGCATATTAATGCATATAAAACATCCAAAACAGATAATGTAATTGCATGGAACAATAAAAAATTATAGATATGATGGGGACGTATCAAGCATCCCCAAGCTTAATTCCTACTTGTCCTCGTGTAGGTAAATGATAAAAACAAAATTTTTGATGTGGAATGCTACCTAACATATTTATCCATGTAATTTTCTTTATTGTGGCACGAATATTCAGATCCATAAGTTTCAAAACAAAAGTTTAATATGGACATAAAAACAATAATACTTCAAGAATACTAACAAAGCAATCATGTCTTCTCAAAATAACATGGCCAAAGAGAGTTATCCCTACAAAATCATATAGTATGGCTATGCTCCATCTTCATCACACAAAGTATTAATCATGCACAACCCCGATGACAAGCCAAGAAATTTTTTCATACTTTTGATGTTCTCAAACTGTTTCAACTTTCACGCAGTACATGAGCGTGAGCCATGGATATAGCACTATAGGTGGAATAGAATATGGTGGTTGTGGAGAAGACTAAAAAAGAAGAAGGAGATAGTCTCACATCAACTAGGAGTATCAATGGGCTATGGTGATGCCCATCAATAGACATCAATGTGAGTGAGTAGGGATTGCCATGCAATGGATACACTCGAGCTATAAGTGTATGCAAGCCCAAAAAGAAACTAAGTGGGTGTGCATCCAACGCTTGCTCACAAAGACCTAGGGAAATTTGAGGAAGCCCATCACTGGAATATACAAGCCATGTTCTATAATGAAAAATTCCCACTAGTGTATGAAGGTGACAAAATAGGAGACTCTCTATCATGAAGATCACGGTGCTATTTCAAAGCACAAGTGTGGAAAAAGGATAGTATCATTGTCCCTTCTCTCTTTTCTCTAATTTTTTTGGTGGGCTTCTTTGGCCTCTTTTATTTTTTTTGTGGGCTTCTTTGGCCTCTTTTAGTTTTTTTGTAAAGTCCGGAGACTCAGCCCAACTTGTGAGGGAATCATAGCTCCCTTCATCCTTTCCTCACATGGGACAATGCTCTAATAATGATGATCATCACACTTTAATTTACTTACAACTCAAGAGTTACAACTCGATACTAGAACAAATATATGACTCTATATGAATGCCTCCGGCGGTATACCAGGATGTGCAATGACTCAAGAGTGACATGTATAGAAAAATATGAATGGTGGCTTTGCCACAAATACGATGTCAACTACATGATCATGCAAAGCAATATGACAATGATGAAATGTGTCATAATAAATGTAACAGTGGAAGTTGCATGGCAATATATCTCGGAATGGCTATGGAAATGCCATAATAGGTAGGTATGGTGGCTGTTTTGAGGAAGGTGATGGTGGATTTAATGTACCAGCGAAAGTTGCGCGGTACTAGAGAGGCTAGCAATGGTGGAAGGGTGAGAGTGCATTTAATCCATGGACTCAACATTAGTCATAAAGAACTCACGTACTTATTGCAAAAATTTATTAGTTATTGAAACAAATTAATATACGCATGCTCCTAGGCAGATAGATTGGTACGAAAAGACCATCGCTCGTCCTCGACCGCCACTCATAAGGAAGACAATCAATAAATAAATCATGCTCTGACTTCATCACATAACAGTTCACCATATGTGCATGCTACGGGAATCACAAACTTTAAGACAAGTATTTCTACCAATCCACAATTACTCACTAGCATGACTCTAATATTAACATCTTTATATCTCAAAGCAATCATAAGGAATCAAACTTCTCATAGTATTCAATGCACTTTATATGAAATTATTTATTATATCCCTCTTGGATGCCCATCATATTAGGACTAAATTCATAACCAAAGAAAATTACCATGATGTTTAGAGAGACTCTCGAAATAATATAAGTGAAGCAAGAGAGTTCAACAATTTCTATAAAATAAAGTCACCGTCGTGCTCTAAAAAGATATAAGTGAAGTACTAGAGCAAAATTGCCTAGCTCAAAAGATATAAGTGAAGCACACAGAATATTCTAATAAATCACTATTCATGTGTGTCCCTCTCAAAAGATGTGTACAGAAAGGATGATTGTGGCAAACTAAAAATCAAAGACTCATATCGTACAAGACGCTCCAAGCAAAACACATATCATGTGGTGATTAAAAATATAGCCTCAAGTAAATTTACCGATGGATGAAGATGAAAGAGGGGATGACTTCCGGGGCATACCTAAGCTTAGGCTCTTGGTTTTCCTTGAATATTACCTTGGGGTGCCTTGGGCATCCCCATGCTTAGGCTCTTGCCACTCCTTATTCCATATTTCATCAAAACTTTACCCAAAACCTGAAAACTTCACAACACAATACTCATGAGATCCGTTAGTATAATAAAATAAATCAGCACTTTTGGTACTGTTGTGAACTCATTATGTATTTATATTGGTGTAATATATACTATATTCAAACTTCTCCATGGTTCATACCCCCCGATACTACCCACAGATTCACCAAAATAAGCAAACAACACATAGAAAACAGAATCTGTCAAAAACAGAATAGTTTGTAGTAATCTATAAACCTCGAATAGCTCTTTAACTCCAAAAATTCTGAAAAAATAGGAAAATAGAGTCAATTTTTATATAAATATTGTGAAAAAAGAATCAGTATTTTATAGAGCTTCTATTAAAAATGAAAATTATTTTACTGGGGGCAAAAGTTTCTGTTTTTCGGCAAGATCAAATCAACTATCACCGTAAGCCATCCCAAAGGTCTTACTTGGCACAAACAATAATAAAAACATGAAAGCACATCTAACCAGAGGCTAGATGAAAAATTTATAGAAAAGAAGAACCAAAAAAGCAAAATCAAAAATAAAATTGGGTTGCCTCCCAACAAGCGCTATTGTTTAACGCCCCTAGCTAGGCATAATGCAATAGATCTAGGTATTGTCATCTTGGGTATGCTTTTCCATAGATGTATTCTCATTGGGAGGTTTTGCAAAGACAACTTTAAACACATTACCCATAGAAATTTTGACATCATTAAGCTGCCCCTCTATGTATCCCCTTTGGTTTCCGGCTACAATCCAAGAATATCGTTGATTAACATCATTAAAAACTTGTCGGATCATATCTAAAACGGGGATTTTATTTTTGAGGTTTTCATCAAAATTTTGGTTATTTCCAAAAAATGTCTCAAAGAGTAGTCACTATTGTAAAGAATCTCATCTATCACCGGTTTTTCACGGCTCATACCATAATGATCAAAAATTTCCCTAGCTTCCCGTACTATGTGATCAAATTCATTCTTGAGAACTCGGGTAGCTATTTTTTAGCCTTAGGATCTTTTATCACGGGTAGCTCATAAAACAATCTTTGCAAAGTAGGATGAGTACGAATTAATCTATGCTCAAATTTCAAAACTAACACCGAAATAGCTTCCGTGTAAGTTTTATTTCTTTGGAGTATGGGAGCATCATCAAGAGGCAAATTGCCTACACAATTGAAAAATTCTTGTATATGTTCTTTCCCCATAAAATTCCCTTGTCCCAAAATGAAAGTTTCAACATCCAGATTTCCTGAACGTCCAATTTTAGGACTCAGGCCATCATCGGTTTCTGCCATGCCAAAGTCACTCATAATGATGAGTTCAAGCGAACAGAAGATCGGGAGGAAGAAGAGCGAATAAAAAGGCAATATTTTTGTGTGTTTTTTTCTTCTGAAAATTGTTTTAGAAGTGGGGGATGGGAAAACAAGAGGCAAATGGCAAATAATGTAATGCAAGAGATGACAGTTTATGATGGGTACTTGGTAGGCTTGATGTAGACCTCCCCGTCAACGGCACCAGAAATTCTTCATGCTACTTCTTGAGCTTGCGTTGGTCTTTCGCTTGAAGAGGAAAGGGTGATGCAGCAATGTAGAGATAAGTATTTCGCTCAGTTGGAGAACCAAGGTATCAATCCAGTAGGAGGTAGAAGGAAGTCTCCAATCTATGCACCTACACAAACAATCAAACACTTGCATCCAACGCGATAAAGGGGTTGTCAATCCCTTCACGGTCAATTGCAAAGGTGAGATCTGATAGAGATAGGTATACAAGATTGCTAAAACATAAAATAAAAGTAAATAAATTGCAGCAAGATATTTTTGGTATTTTTGGTTTATAGATCTGAAAATATATGATGAAAAATAGTCCCGGGGGCCATAGGTTTCACCAAAGGCTTCTCTCGTGCAGGCAAATAATACGGTGGGTAACAAATTACTGTCGAGCAATTGATAGAAAAGCACAAAGTTATGACGATATCCAAGGCGTTGATTATGCATATAGGCATCACGTCCGTGTCAAGTAGACTGACTCCTGCCTGCATCTACTACTATTACTTGACCGCTATCCAGCATGCATCTAGAGTATTAAGTTCATAAAGAACGGAGTAATGCCTTAAGTAAGATGACATGATGTAGAGGGATAAACTCAAGCAACATGATGAAAACCCCATCTTTTTATCCTTGATGGCAACAATACAATACATGCCTCGCTACCCCTACTTTGTCACTGGGTGAGGACACCGCAAGATTGAACCCAAAACTAAGCACCTCTCCCATTGCAAGAAATACCAATCTAGTTGGCCAAACCAAACCGATAATTCGAAGAGAAATACAAATATATCAAATCATGCATATGAGAATTCAGAGAAGATTCAAATAACATTCATAGATAATCTGATCATAACTCCACAATTCATCGGATCTCGACAAACACACCCAAAAAGAAGATTACATCGGATAGATCTCCAAGAATATCGAGGAGAACATGGTATTGAAGAACATGGAGAGAGAAGAAGCCATCTAGCTACGAATAAGAGCGACATTACCATCTAGCTAAGGAATGCAATTTTTGACGTCCATTTGCCAAATTTCATAATTATAAAATGCGGCAATTGCTAACACGAATAAGAGTGACTTAAGCATGGCTACAGGTGAGAAGGTCTCATCGTAGTCAACCCCTTGAACTTATCAAAAACCTTTTGCGACAACTCAAGCTTTGTAGATGGTGACATTACCATCAGCGTCTGTCTTCTTCTTGAAAATCCATTTATTCTCAATAGCTTGCCGGCCATCGGGCAAGTCAACCAAAGTCCACACTTTGTTCTCATACATGGATCCTATCCCAGATTTCATGACCTCAAGCCATCTGTCGGAATCTGGGCTCAACATAGCTTGTTCATTGTTCATAGGTTCACCTTGGTTTAATAACATGAATTGGAGAGCAGGATTACCGTAGCACTCTGGTGCGGATCGTGCTCTGGTTGACCTACGAGGTTCATTAGCAACTTGATCTGAAGTTTCATGATCTTTATCATTTCCTTCCTCTCTAGTTGGTGTAGGCATCACGGGAACAGATTTCTCTGATGTGCTACTCCTATTCAAGAGAAGGTACAACTACCTCATCAAGTTCTACTTTCCTCCCACTCACTTCTTTCGAGAGAAACTCCTTCTCTAGAAATGATCCATTCTTAGCAACAAAGATCTTGCCTTCGGATATGTGCTAGAAGGTGTACCCAATTGTTTCCTTAGGGTATCCTATGAAGATGCACTTCTCCGATTTGGGTTCGAGCTTATCAGGCTGAAGCCTTTTGACATAAGTGTCACAACCCCAAACTTTAAGAAACGATAGCTTAGGTTTATTGTCAAACCACAGTTCATACGATGTCGTCTCAACAGATTTAGATGGTGCCCTATTTAACGTGAATGCAGCTGTCTCTAATACATAACCCCAAAATGATAGTGGTAAATTGGTAAGATACATCATAGATCACACCATGTCCAATAAAGTGTGGTTACGATGTTCGGACACACCATTACGCTATGGTGTTCCAGGTGGCGTGAGTTGTGAAACGATCCCACATTGTTTTAAATGAAGGCCAAACTCGTAACTCAAATATTCGCCTCCGCGATCAGATCGTAGAAACTTTATTTTCTTGTTACCATGATTCTCCACTTCAGTATGAAATTCTTTGAACTTTTCAAATGTTTCAGACTTGTGTTTCATTAAATATATATACCCAAACCTACACAAATCATCTATGAAGGTCAGAAAATAATGATACCCACCGCGTGCTTCAACACTCATCGGACCGCATACATTAGTATGTATTATTTCCAATAAGTCAGTAGGTCACTCCAATGTTCCAGAGAACGGAGTTTTAGTCATCTCGCCCATGAGGCATGGTTCGCAAGTATCAAATGATTCATAATCAAGTGATTCCAAAAATCCATCCGCAAGGAGTTTCTTCATGCTCTTTACACCAGTATGACCTAAACGGCATTCCCACAAGTATGTTGCACTACCATTATCAACTTTGCATCTTTTGGCATCAATATTATGAATATGTGTATCACTAGAATAGAGATTCAATAAACCATTCACATTGGGTGTATGACCATAGAAAGTTCTATTCATGTAAACAGAACAACAATTATTCTTTGACGTAAATCAATAACCGTATTGAATAAACATGATCTAATCATATTTATGCTCAACGCAAACACCAAATAACATTTATTTAGGTTCAACACTAATACTGTAGGTAGAGGGAGTGTGTGATGGTGATCGTATCAACCTTGGTATCACTTCCAACACACATCGTCAACTCGTCCTTAACTAGTCTCTGTTTATTCTGCAACTCCGTGTCAGTGCAACAAACCCTGGGTCTATTGCCCAGACTATGCACAGGCACGAGAATAGGATTGAGACACCAACCCAAGTCAGAGTGCAAGAAACCAAGATCTTCGAAGGACCAAAGTCAAGTGAAAGAAGCAAGATGCCACCAGGAGAAAACCCTCCCTTGCCGGGCAGGCGAGCTCAGCGAGGGAGGGGTCACTCCTGGAAGAGAGCATCCGAGGCGTCCCGGTAGGGCCTGCCGAGACCCATGAAGGCAAAACCACCTCACTAACTACCCCGCCATGACCCACGTCGTCGATCAGTGCGGTTTCAAGCCACAAAGTGACTAAGTGGTAGCCATTCACCACATGGCGGCCTTTCTCTACAGGAAACACCTACGAACAACACCCGTCCTGCTACGTGTCAAGCGAGCAGGTGCGGAGCTGGCAATACAAGCCCGACAAGGCTTGCTGGGCAACCAATGACGTGACGTTAAGCCGTGCATTTAATGCACCCTGTCAGCCTGCAGAGTTAGGTTTGATAGCATTGTTTGCACCACAAAAAAATACACTTTCATGATGATACGTGTTTGTCACAGTAGGTCGCGTTTTCTGTCATGCATGTACATCCATGACAAATTTATGATAGAATCAAGATAGTCATACATGTGATGTCGTAGAAGTGTTCCATGACATTGCCAAAATTATCATCACGGAAGTGTCCACTTCCATGACGATAAATCGTGCGTCACAGAAGTGCTTTCGTCAAGGGTGACCGACACGTGGCATCCACCTTAACGGAACACCGTTAAGCTATCGGGTCGGATTTTGGATCCGATAACCCGTTAACAGCCACGACCAATGCCGATTTTCCACGTGTAAAATTCTCATTGGCTGACGGATCCACGTGTCAGCTCCGCGTTGGCACAGGTGTCACTCATCCAATGGTCAAGATGGGCCTATGATATGTTGACACGTGGACTGGCCCAAAAGTGGCCCACAAAGTTTAAATGGGCCGGCCCAACCGAAGGCCCATAAGATTTAGCGGACCATAATGGGCCGGCCCAGCTAAAGGCCCACAAAATTTAGCGGACCATAATGGGCCGGCCCAGCTAAAGGCCCACACGATTTTGTAGACCATAATTGGCCGGCCCAGCTAAAGGCCCACAAGATTTTGTAGACCACAATGGGCCGGCCCAGCTAAAGGCCCACAAGATTTTGCAGACCACAATGGGCCAGCCCAGCTAAAGGCCCACAAGATTCTGTGTCAAATTGGCCCGTCAACGGCCTGTCCTAAACTTGTCATCAACGCGGTGCATTGTCACTTCTGGCCCGTTAACAGTCTGCTAAGTAATTGGGCCGAATTACGGCCCGGTGTATTTCCGGCCTGTTAAAGGTCCGGCTTCATTTGGGCCCATTTACAGGCCATAAAAACTTTCGGCCCATAAACGACCTTGAAAGATTTGGGTCATATTCGGCCATGTCTGACATTCGGCCTGTTAGAGGCCCACTATAGCTTTGGGCCACTTTCGGTCTGTTGTCATTTTCGGCCTGTTAACGCCAGACGTAAACCATGGGCCATATGTGGCCCAACGTCATATCGGGCCCATTAACGACCCATATAAAAATGACGATAATCTAGCCCGACCGAAGTTCCGGCCTGTTAAAGGCCCGTGTATTAGGTCGGCGCATTTACGGCCCGTCCGAATTTCGGCCTGTCAAAGATCCGCATCGTAAATGGGCCACCATTTCGGCCTGCTAAGTCTAGTGGGTTATGTGGCACAATCAGGGCCCAATCTCACTTTCGGTCTATTAAAGGCCCATGTTTTTTATGGGCTCGAGATATTTACATCTGTAAACGGCCTATTTTTACCGAGGGCCCAAATTATGTTTAGGCCTGTTAAAGGCCCACTATGGGCACATGCCTACCAGAAAAATACGAAAGCTTATGCTGATTTAGGCCCAGATATTTTTAGTGGGCTACATGCCAATTTCGGCCCGTAATCGTTTTTAGCCCAATTGGAATGGGCCCGACGAATGTTCGAATGTTGGGCTCCTACGAAGCTTTCAGCCGAATACATTACTAAGATAAACCTACACTATACAAAAATAGCGTCGTAATTACTGCAGCCTGAGGCAACATCATAAATGTTGTATCACAACAAAATAAATTCCAACCATACAACAAAAGGCCTGTTGGCATAAAGTTTATAGTCCTTCCAGATAAAAGCACCATCAGATGTATAGAAGCACAGATCATTTAACCTGAGTGCTAATGTTTCAGGCTGTAGTATCTGATGGAGCAGCACGATCTCCACCTTTTTTCCACCATTGCTCTTGAACAACGAAGCGAATGTCTGATAGTCTGGTTCCAAAACCATTCATATCTTGACGACATTTCTCAACAACTATTCTTGTTTCTGAAACAACGTCCATTAGGGATTGGACTTGTGTATGGAGCACAGATATATCACTCTGTCTAGCAGGAAGATTTTGTTCAATAGGCGATTTGGATGAGGTTACCTTGACAACTAACCCAGAATTACACAGGAAGGTGCTTTTTGCACTGTTAGTGGAGAGATACTGACGCACTGCAGCAAGAGGTGACATTGTGCCTATAGTAGCCTCGTCACCTTCAGGTGGTTGTGGCTGTTCAATCATTTGTTCCATAGCTTCCTGAAAGTTTGAACTTGTAGATTAGTGTACCAGATAAGTTACTAATGAGACAAAAACAAACAAAGTAGGTTAAACGTTTATACATAACTTATTTTGGTGAACTATTGTAATACATTTGCATGTATTGTAGTGCCAACTACATAATAAAATCACTTTCGGAACATATGTCCATGTAGCATGCCTACTATATTGTCTATTTCCTCACATTCGTTGACATCTAAGGATAAAGAGACATGGTTTAAAGTAGGATGAACATAGTATGACATCATTCATATCATGGGCAAACAGATATAAAACAAACAGGCTATTTTATCATTGTGTGCACATGTGATAACAACTAGATTACAGATCAAGACCAAAAGGATATCCTTCATCTCTTTTTAACCATGTAAGGTGAAATGATAAGTTAAGACAACTGTGAATAAAAGTGAACAGAGTAACTGACATTGGCTGCAAACCAAGTAGTTAAATGAACACATCACAGTACCAATCAGTTCAAGGCAGGAGGAGTAAGGACTTACAACAGCGGCTTGAACTGGTGTGCTCATGCCCTTCATCTTGTTGGTGTGGCAATCCTTGAAGATTTGCACTGCATTCGGTTCAGGTTCTTTTTGGTTCGCACGAGCTTTCCTCTGTATTTGGAACAAGTCAATATAGATACGATAATATGGCACAAAAAAAGAAGGAAGTAGCAGCTATTTACAAGAGCCTCGCAGTGTGCAATAGAGCTACGAGATCATGTTGTCTGTTGGAATTTCACTTTAGAACGGTTGGTTTTGTTCTTCAAACAGTTAGCCTAGAAGAAGATACACTTGTAAGGCACATACATAAATACAAGTTCAATATGTGGTCTGATCAAATACATATAGCCTACCTAATACTTTGGATCAGACCAGTGTATAATGAGGGCTATCCAGTCTTCATCTGTAATATATTCCACTGGAGATGTTTGGGCAATTTCATTGTTAGCCTTGCCTTCAAAGTGAGATTTTCTAAGGTGTTACCGATACTGTCGCAGACCAGAGTAAAAAACATGAGTGCATGCTTGTTTAGTTGCATCATCTTTCGGATCCAACTTGAACCTCATCTGTTGAAAAAAGAATGTGAGTCTTATTAGGAGGAAGCTAAAAAGTATGGGACAGAGCAAGACAATATTACTAATTGCGATGAATAACATTACTTACGGATAAATGGTCAAGGAAGGTGTTAAACTGGGTATTGTCTTTCTCATTCCTGTACTGGATCCACATTGGGAGGATACGTGCATGACACCTAATGGCAATGACTGCCTCTGATACTAACTTGGCTGACTCTGTAGCATCACGTGGCCTTTTTAAACCTGCCTCAAAATGGATATCCATTATTCCTCCTTTAGATTTTGTTAATCTGTCAAGCATTATCCCTGATGTCTGTTTCCGCTTGCGCCGTGGTGCTAGTTCAACAACGAATATGGAAAGCGTTAGTGTACATCAAACTGTGAGAGTACATATAAAGGAGCATGCAACTGCAACTTGACTCGGTCAGGTACCGTCTTGGTGTTGATGCTCATGAGGTTCATCTGATCTTGCCAAGTCCTGGTGTGTCAGCAGTGCTTCGGAGTAGTGTTAGGTGTGAAGGTAGCTTGGGAACTGGCCAGTTCCTGAGCAAACGAACGAGTAACTAGTTGAGATGCTGGTACAGTTGAAGCAGATGCTGCAGCTAGTGGAGCAGGTGATACTGTGTTTGTAGATTTAGCCAGTGGACTTGGACCTTCTACTACACTATAAGTACCAGCAGAATCTCGACGGCAGAACCTTTTCCGTTTCACCCGATGAGTAACAAAACTCCCTACTATATTATTTTCCTTGCTCTTTTTTGACTTTGCCATGTCAAGCTGTACCCACAACACAAAAGAATAAAATCACTCTTCAGAACTCATTGATGCATGATACAGACAAGCAATACTTTGATGTAAGACAACCGTATGAGGATGGAATATGTAAGAAAAACAGGATGGCATGACATATTCATAGCTACGATGTGCAAACTAAGCAGAAGGATTTTCAAGAAAATAGAAGTAATGCAAGCTAGACACCATATGAAAGATGCAACCAATATTACTCTGCCAAGTTAAAAGTGTCTTGTCATAAGTGGCAATTTGAAAAATTAGAAGCAGTACAACATAGAAATTAATGCAAGATGCAACCACTATCAAACTGCCATGTTAAAAGCGTCCAATCATGAGTGACTGATGCGGGATACACAACAGCAGTACTTTGATGTAAGAACATGGTATGATAGATAGATGGAGTGTATTCTAGACACAGAAAGCCATGTCATATGCACATGTATAACGTATAAACTCAGCAGGTGCAATTTAATCAAAATAGAAGAAATACAGGCTAGACAACATATGCAACATGAAACCAATTATCACACTATCAACTTAGAGCAAGCACCTGCGATGGTGGAGTACGGGAGATGAACTCATCATGTAGACTTGGGACTTCAACTTCATTAGAAGTAGCAGTGGCAAATCTAGAGAGTCTCTGTTTGCGTCGGTGCGGAGGACCACCAACATCCCCTAACTTACTCTTTTCCTTCCTATTTTCTGATATTGCCTTATGAAGTCAAAACCACAAGAATATGAATAAAATTAGCTCTGCATAACTGGTTGATGCATGATACAGACGAACACTACTTTGATGTAACGCAAGCGCAGGATAGGAGGATGGAGTATATACAAAAAAGACAGCATTTCATATTCACACATATGATAGGAGGATGGAATATGTATGAAAAAATAGTAAGCGGAAGGCATTTCAACAAAATTAGAAGAAATGAAAGCTAGGCACCATATGAACATGCAACCAATATCACTCTATCAGGTAAAAAGTGTCTCGTCGTAAGTGCCATTTCAAGAAATTAGAAGCAGTACAAGCTAGAAGACAATGCAAGATGCAACCTACATCACAGTCCCAAGTTAAATGTGTCTTATGGGTAAGTGATCATTGCAGGTATAAGTTGTAAGCTACGCAGATGCAATTCAACATAATCGGAAGCAATACAAACTAGACATCATACAGAAAACGCAACCACGTATAACAGTTCCAAGTAAGAGCAAGCACCTATGATGGTGGAGTAGGGGAGATGTGCTCATCATGTACATGTATGTTCTAGAAACAGGAACACGTGTCATATTCATAGGCATTATGTGTAAAGTAAGCAGATGCAATTCAAGTTAGAAGCGATACAAGCTAGACATCATACGCAACATGCAACCACATATAATAGTGTCAAGTTAGAGCAAGAACCTATGATGGTGGAGTAGGGGAGATGTGCTCATCATCTACACAGCTACGTTGACTGTCTAGCCTTGTGTTTTCTTGCGAATCTTGTTGGGAGGATGGCGGAGTAGAATCTGTAGAGACCCCCTGTTTGAGTTGCTCCGAAGGACCACCATCATCCACTGCCGGACTAATTTCCTTCAGCTGTAATGATTTTGCATTGTGAAGTCAAACCGATAAGAAAAAGGAATAAAATTCGCTCTTCAGAACTCATTCATGCATGATACTGATGAACACTACTCGGATGGAATATGTATGAAAAACAGGATGGTGTGACATATTCACACCTATGATGTGGTAACTAAGCAGAAGTCATTTCAACAAATTAGAAGCACTGCAAGCTAGACACCATATGAAAGATGCAACCAATATCACTCTGCCAAGTTCAAACTGTATGGCGTTTCAACAAATTAGAAGCAGTACATGGTAGAAATCATATGAAAGACACAACCAATATCACAGTGGCGACTTAAAGGTGCCTTATCATAAGTGACTGATGCGGGATATGCAAGAATAGTAGTCTGATGTAGAAACAGGAACACATGTCATATTCACAGGCATTATGTGTAAAGTAAGCAGATGCAATTCAACAAAGTTAGAAGCAATACAAGCTAGACATCATACGCAACATGCAACCACATATAATAGTGCCAAGTTAGAGCAAGCACCTATGATGGTGGAGTAGGGGGGATGTGCTCATCATCTACACAACTACGTTGACTGTCTAGCCTTGCGTTGTCTTGCGAATCTTGTTGGGAGGATGGCGGAGTAGAATCTGTAGAGAACCTCCGTTTCAGTTGCTCGAAAGGACCACCATCATCCAATGCCTTGCCAATTTCCTTCAGCTTTATTGATTTTGCATTGTGAGGTCATACCGACAAGAAAAAGGAATATTATTCGCTCTTCAGAACTCATTCAAGCATGATACTGATGAACACTACTCTGATGAAAGGCAAAGTCATGATACGAGGATGGAATATGTACGAAAAAATGGACGGCTTGACATATTCACACCTATGATGTGGTAACTAAGCAGAAGGCACTTCAACAAATTAGAAACACTGCAAGACACCATATGGAAGGTGCAATCAATATCACTCTGCCAAGTTAAAACTGTCTTGTCATAGGTGGTGTTCATCAAACTAGAAGCAATACATGCTAGAAATCATATTCAAGACGCAAACCAATATCACACTACCAACTTAAAGGTGTCCCATCATAAGTGACTGATGCAGGATACACAAGAAGAGTAGTTCCATGTAAGAACATGGTGTGATAGACAGATATAGTATGTACCAAAAACAGGAAAGCGTGTCATATTCACATGTATCATGTGTAAGCTAAGCAGATGCAGTTTACACTAATTAGGAGCAATACGAGCTAGACACCATATGCAACATGAAACCAGATATCACACTGCCAAGTTAGAGCAAGCACCTTGGATGGTGGAGTAGGGGAGCGGAGACTTGGACCTTGTAATGCACTATCAGTACAAGGAGAATCGGTACAGATGCTCCGTTTACGTTGCTACAGAGGACCACCATCATCGCCTTACTTACTCTTTTCCTTCCTCTTTCTTGATTTTTCCTTGTCAAGTCAAACCCACAAGAAAAAGGAATAAAATTTGCTCTTCAGAACTCATTGATGCATGATACCGACGAACACTACTTTCATGTAAGGCAGCCGCATGATAGGAGGATGGAATATGTATGAAAAATAGGACAGCGTGACATATTGACATGTATGATGTATAAAGTGTAAACTAAGCACAAGGTGCTTGAACTTATTAGAATCGATGCAAACTAGAAACCATATGAAAGATGAAACCAATATCACTCTGCCAAATTAAAAGAGTGCCCTAACAAATGAATTTGACCAGATTAGAAGCAATACATGGCAACAGGCTAGAAATAATATGCAATATGCATCGAATAAAGGTGACTCATCGTAAGTGATTGATGCAGGATACATAAGAGAGGTAGTTTCATGTAAGGACAAGGTTAATACATAGATGTAATGTGTACCAAAAATAGGAAGGCATGTCATATTCACAGGTATAGTGTGTAAACTAAGCAGATGCAATTTACCCTAATTAGAAGCATTACAAGCTAGACACTGTATGCAACATGCAACCACATATCACACTGCGAAGTTAGAGCAAGCACATGTGATGGTGGTGTAGGGGAAGTGCGGTGTTCAGGTACAGAGCTACGTTCAATATCTTCATTTAGGCTTGTTGTTTCTTAAGAATCATGTGGAGAGGATGAAATTGCATTCTTTATAAGAGTATTGCATCTCATATTAACCCACGCGCGTGACTGTCTCATCATAAGCGATAGACGCATGATACACAAGAACAGTAGTTTGATGTAAGAACATGGTGTGATAGGCAGATGTAGTATGTACCAAAAACAGGAAGGCGTGTCATATTCACATGTATAATGTTTAAGCTAAGGAGATGCAATTTAACAAATTAGGAGCATTGATGAGGGATACACAAGAAAAGTAGTTTGATGTAAGAACATGGTTAATAGAAAGACGTAGTATGTACCAAAAACAGGAAGGCATGTCATATTCACATGTATAATGTGTTAACTAAGCAGATGCAATTTACCCCTAATTAGAAGCATTACAAGGTAGACACCATATGCAACATGAAACCACATATCACACTGCCAAGTAAGAGCAAGCACCTGCGATGGTGGTGTGGGCGAATTGCGGTGATCAACTAGAGAGCTACGTTGACTATCTTCATTTAGCCTTGTTGTTTCTTGAGAATCATGTGGGGAGGATGACACTGCACTCTTTAAACGAGTAGGGCGTCTCACAGTAACCCACTCGGGTGACTGTCTCATCATAAGTGATTGACGAGGGATACAAAAGAGCATTAGTTTGATGTACGAACATGGTTAATAGACATATGTTGTATGTATCAAAAACAGGAAGACATGTCATTATCAAAGGTATAATGTGTAAAGTAAGCAGATGCAATTTAACCAAATTGGAAGCAATACAAGCTAGACACCATATGCAACATGAAACCACATTTGACAACGCGAAGTTAAAGCAAGCACCTGGGATGGTTGTGTGTGGCAATTGAGATCATCAACTGCAGAGCTACGTTTACTGTCTCCAACTGCTGACACTGCACCCATTAGAGCGCTGAAACACTTAGTGCTTATCTTCGAATTACACTGGAGTGACTTCTGTCTTTTCTTTTCTGCATTCATCAACACCGCGTCAGAGTCTGAAATACCCATGCATAAAAAAACAATAGTGTGAGTATGGGTGAAGTGTGTGCACAATTAGTACAGTGTAAAGGTAGCATGTAGCGGGTCGGTGAGAAATAAATGGTGGGAGACATATGATAGCTCTACAACATGCATGGCACACTAAATTACTACAGGATTCTATGAAAATAATAGTCGACTGAAGGTAAATAGGCCAGTTCATTTTTTCTACACCGTCCGATGTACAAAGAACGGGCAGATCGCCTTCATCTACCTCCAGCCAGTCAGTGTTGACGATCTTCCTCGAAACGTCAGCGACCATCAACCCAGTATTCCTCCCCTGCCTGCGCCCTCCCCTCGACCTCACCGCACCGCCGTGCTTGGCACCGCCCCCCCGGCCATCCATTCAAGCCCCGCCGACCTCCAGATCGGGCGCAAGCAGCTCCTGCGCCCCACACCCCTATGATAGACACTGATGCGCCGCTTCCCTGGGGAACATGTGGACTAGGTGCTCTCCGCGCCTAAGCGGGTGCTGCTTCTTTTAATTGCGGTTCGACTGGCCCTGAATTGAAATCCAGGCGGGCTACTGACCTCTAGCAAAGGTGAAATAGTAAAAGGGAGGAAACCTTGTGCATTTAGTATCACGAAGAAGATGCAATAAGAAGCGCTCAACTAGTTTCTTCCGTGGGATGAATACGGTGTGAGCGGAGACGTAAGATTTGCATGAATAAGGGAAGAGGAGTACCTCTTTCTGCTGGCAGTGCTGTGTCCGCCTTCTATTTTTCCGACGATCTTCTTGTTGTTCGCCGGAAACCAGAAGTTGTGGAGGATGGTGCAGCCTTGGACGAACCCATGGCCAAGTTGTTGAGTGTCGTGCGGTGGCCGTCTGTCAGCGGCGGGGAAGCAGATCCGAGGCGACGAACGACGGCATAGCGGGAACAGATCCGGTGCGGTGAACGGTTGCAACAGTGGAGCCGCAGCAGTGAGGCGCAGGACGGTGTGGTCGGAGTGGTTCTGGTACGGCGCACGTCGGTGTCGGCGTCGTGGAGGCAGCTCTGCCTCGGCTTCTACTGCTAAGTCCTTGAGGGCGTTGCGGTTGCGGTTGCGTTGGACGACGACATCGGGGTACCGGCTCTGGCATGATGGAGGAGGGCGGCGGTGGCTGGGCCGCTATGGGGTGGAGGACGGAGGAGGCTGGGGTTTTGCGGCTGGTGGAGAGGGCGTTTTCGCGCCCACGGAGTATGAATGGGGAAACGGAGGGAGGCAGGGAACTAAGGGGGAACAATGTTTCGGTTTTAGACGCGCTTGTTTGAAATTTGGGGAAAGTTACAAACTTTGCCCCCATCTAAAATTTCAGACATATTGCGGGTTGGGGGTAGGACAGTCATGTCAGGTGTCCCAAATGTGGGCGGGATAGATTTCGGCCGAGCGCATGGGTAGGCGCCCACGGCATATGAATGCTTCTCGGAGGCGGTTGAGACCGGCGTCTTGGTGAAGTTACAAACCTACCCCGGTTTAGACCTTTCGACATCGTGCCGATAGGCTACACGGGCTAGTTCCTACCACGAAAACATTAGTCTCGCGCGGTTTCGGGCGACCAGAGGCCTATTTGGCGCTTCGTTCAATATTTGGGAGCAGAAGCATTAACGTTTTCGGTTCTCTTGAATTGAACTTTCAGGATTTGTCAAACTTCACAAATCTTTACTCTTGAAAATCCTAAAGCTACGATTATTTTGGATTGGAGGGGGTACATTTGAATATACATTGTACATGAGTATATATATTAAAAAATATGCAACTTACCTCAGTTCATGCATGGTTCCAGATATAATCTCCTTGGTTGCAAAAAAAAGTTAGATATGCGTATGAATATATATATAGCATGTTCAAACTCACAACAAAGATTGATGCCCCCTTTTACATCTGATTTACAAATGCCATTATCTCGGGTTCAAATAGATGAATGCACTTCCTATGAATTCGAATCTTCGAAACCCCCTTTATGTTGAATTCGACATGTATTCTATTTCGTAGCTAGCAATTTGGAATGTATCCATGCAAGTGACAAATGTATAAAGTGCTTCACACTAACAACATGGAGTGCACTAATTAATGTTTATATATGAATTGCGAAAGCATCCATTGCCTGTATTTCAAACTGCTCTCACTCTATGGATCGATAATATGAAATAAACACATGCACATGCTAGAATTCAATAGAGTATGGGTGTCTGATAGACCGATTTTCGTCCATACGCAATTTGCAAAATTCATGATCTCATCCAAAAATAATAATGCCATTTATATTTTAATTTAATGCGTAGAACCGCCTTTTACACGTAGATGCACTATGCCTCGCCACGTTCTCACAAACGCGTTATATATCTCTCTATCTAACGCATAAGTGCACACACTTTATATGCATCGGCATTTCTCTTTCACACATGCTCACAATCTCTCTCAGGGTGTCGGGGTGTCTCACACACTTGCTCTCTCTGTTTCTCTCTCTCTTTCTGACTACTATGTACCACTCTTTTCACTAATCTCATTTGGAAAACACTATTTCTCTCACATGCATATATACACATGCACGGTCTCTACTAGCCCTCTATACGCCCATATATGTGCCTACGTGTCTCCCGCACACACATTATCTTTAGGCCTCTCTCGCACACATTGCCCCCCGACACACCTCTCTCTTAGTAGTTGGCAGATATGATTTCACCATATCATTTGGTAGGATATCCCTCGCTGTTAGGCTGGATGGTAATACGAGGCAAAATTTTACCCTAGTTTGGATCGGACCCTTGCAGTTGAAGAAAGAGCCTACTCCTGATACTGTATATTAGTGATAGGGGTGTGTACAAAGTACACGTGAATACCAGACATTGTGCATGTGTGTATACTATCGACGAACTAGCGCCCAAGCTTGTATAACATACTAAGGGCCTAGGGTTACAAATCATATATAGTCGGCTTATCACCAGTGGGGATAGAGTCCTCCGCGACTCTAGTAGCTTCGTGTTGTACGCCGAGTCCTCCACATGGGTCTTCGTATAACACGTCTCGGTCCAACCTATATGTGGCGTAGGATGGAACCGACCCATGAGTCATCATGTTGACCCACAACAACTAGAAATGATGGGCCCACCACACCACACACGCAATGGGCCACTAAGAAAATAAGCATATATAATAGTACAACGGTATCTAGCTCACGATACGTCTCCATATTTTGTTGATGACACTGACGGACTTTGCATTTGATGTGTGCTCCGTATTTTGTTGACAATAGTTATGGTCATTGTATTTGAAGCGAAAGCACGATATGGTCACTGGACTTCAGAATAAGCTCATCATGGTCACCACATACATTTTGTCGTGCTAACCAACATGTGGTTGGATGGTTAGAGGACAGTGGTTTCTCAAGCCCACCAAGGTTAAAGTCCCGGTGCTCGCATTTATCTTGTGTTAATTTTAGTATTTTCCGGCGATGTACGTTCAGTCGGAGGAGACGTTCCACTCGACTATGAGGCACCTATGGTGACTTCGCAAAATCTCAAGATCATATATGCTGGCCCACACTCTCGAAGGTGCTCATAGGGGTAGGGTTCACGTGTATGCGCTTATAGTGGTGAGTGCTTGCGCGTATATATGAGCCCTTGCGTCTGTACCGTGTTAAACAAATACATATCATGATTATATGGTCACTGGCTCACCCATACAACTCCGTATTTTGTGGATGACACAATCAATTGACCAGTCAAACGTTCCATGCGGCGCAACTAGTATTGCACCATCGGGGCGCGTAACCGTGGGGCCCACCTGTCAGCCCGTATATGAAAGAAAGAAATGGTAGTTTGAGTCTGTACTGTGTTAATAAAATAGGAGTACATTTTAGGGTGATCATATGGTCACTAGCTCACCATACAACTCCGTAAGTTGTTGATAACACGATCACTTGACCAGTCAAACGGTCCACATTCAGCAGCGCACATTACCATAGGACCCACCCGTCAGCGCGTATATGAAGGACAGAAATGGTAATAAATTAGTGGTCGGTGGGTATTCGAAGTCGTGAGACCTCTGGTTGGCAGTCACTGGCGGTTGGGGGGGAGTTCATTGTGCGGTGGGGTGGGGATCCCCGGAGAAAAAGCTCGGCGGGGGGGGGGGGCTAGAGGGATGGCCGGTGCGGCGGCGGACCGACGGTGGGGAGTGGTTTCGGGGAGGGAGGGCTGGCCGCGGGCGGCGGGGGCTGGCGGTTCGGCGGGTGGTGGCTGGCGGCTCAGGGGGGGTGGAGTTTGATGATAAACTGGAGGCCCTTGATTTCGTATCCAACGGCTGGAAAATCTAATGACCAGAGATGAAAAAGTCAGTCGACTGACGTGTAGCCTCACCCCACACGTACACATGCACGCACGCAAGACACGCATGCATGTAGGCATGCAACACTGACACGTACACACGCACGCATGCTGGCGTGCAACACTGACACGTACACATGCACTCACGAACACACACACGTACGCACCCATGCATGCAACACTGAAACGTACCCTTGCATGCACGCAACACTCGCACGCCTGCATGCACACAGCACACGACGCAAGACACACGCTCAACCTATACGTGCATGCACCCTTTGTTAAGGACATGGATTGTTATGGGTATCAATCAATCTTATCTGTGATAAGCAGAACATTGATGTTTGCAGCGGTCTTTATGAATCACAACGTATCGAACGGGCTATCAACATAGTAGGCTTATCTACATGAAAAAGATGACGTCACACTCAATGAACAATTATCGGTTTATGAAATGCCCGTTTCTGACCGCCCTAGCCCACCAAAGGTTCCTCTGCTGTGCGCTGCCTGCATTGGGTCACTGACATGCAGGCCATGCACCCAAAGAGCCCACACGTCAGTGAAAGAACGACCCGGTGTCCTAGGTCAGAGTCGAGGGCGCCACACTTGGAGATTTAACACGGTGCGTTAGGCTATCTGATGTTGGCATGTCATACATATTTATCACTTAGTCACTCATACTACAACAAGGTTAGCTATAATTGTATTTTTTTACTCCTCTCTATCTCTTTCTTCGTACTCCCTCTGTCCCATAATATAAGAACGTTTTTGACACTATCGTAGTGCCAAAAACGTTCTTATATTATGGGACACAGGGAGTACTAGTATTTATTGCATTTCCCAAGGAGTGACCTCTTCCAATGAAATGGTGTTGCTAAGTTTGCTTCATTTAATTAGCTATAGACTCAAAATTGTCTTTTCACCTAGGTACACGCGCTTAGCACCGTTTCTTCCTTGGGTCACCAAACTAGTCTCTCTCTTCTTGATTAACTTGCCACATCAGACTTTATGCCTATGTGGCAAGCTTAAGCACCTGTAGGAGCAAGTAAAAGTAAGTACAATAGTGCGCTTTACATGGCATTTTTGCATATGTGGAGGAAAGAGAGGCAAGGAAAACGTGGAGAAGTTGGCTCTCATGCAAGAGCCAGCTCTACTACATGGTGGAGCATTGGGAGAGGCACCTGTATGGAGGTGGTCAGTAATCGGAAGACTCACGCCGGTCGTAGCGCTGCAGTTAAAATGATAATGGCAAGTCAAATCACGGGGCCCCACCTGTCCAGTAGTAACTCGTTGTCAAATCACACAGCCCTACGTTTGCAGCAGCCTACTCCCTCATCTTCTCGCATCTGTGTCGAACCGACTAGGCAGAACTGCCCCGCCTACTATGCAAGAAAAGCCCCGCCCTTGACTTTTAAATACAACTACATCCGCTTAAGAATCCAATGATATACTTTTTGTGACATAGTAACTCATATTTAGTTAGTCAAATGGATGACCTAGAACTACGTGCAGGCCCTATAAACCGAGACGCCTAAAAATAAAAAAAACCAAGACGGAGAGGGTAGTTCAGCACGTATCTTTTTAGATCAATATAGTCGGGATTCACCAAGGAGCAAAACCAAGTGGTAGGCTGCTCCTGTCGTGTTGGCGTAGCAACTCAAGCAGGGTCAGTCCGCACACGAAATGGCGACACACTTAACAGGACCCCTTTGGACGACATGTGGCTCATCCACCGTCTTGTTCCACGTGTGATGCACCAAATTACAGTTCGGAGCAGCGGTTGAAATTGGAGGCACCCCGGTTGTAGCGCCGCAATAGTAAAAAATGAGCGATGAGGGGTCAAATCACAAAGCCCCACCTTTCCCGCATTAAGCTGGACGGACGAAGCAACCATCATTTCACTCTAGGGAGCAATAGCATAAAGAAAAGAGAAAACGATGATGTGTGCGGCAGCTACCTAGGGCACCCTAGGGTAGGGGTCTCCACTACAGATCCTTTTTTTAAAGCGCCTCCACTACAAATCGGCTTCTCCCTCGTCCTCTTGAAGAAAACCGATGATGAGTGCGGCGGTAGGGTTTGTAGGAGTACTACGGCATGCGGGGCCACGTCGTAGTAAATGGGTTCGAGTCGATGCCTTAAATATGTGTGGGCCGCTTGGTTTTACGGGAACGAGGCAGCATTTTGGGTTCGGGGACCAGTGGAGATATAGTACGTACAAAAAATTGTGGACGTAGGTTCGACCGGAAGGCAATGATGCATGGGCCCTGCATTTTGATATACTCGGGGCCGCGTGAAATTTCCTACTCTACTCAAAACTAGTAAGGTACACATGTATTGAACGCATGAGATTTCGAAACCAAATTATGAATAAATACACACTATAGCATGTAAAGCTCTGAGTCATATATGCATGATGTAGATGTTCGTTTAGTTCTTATAGTTCATCTCATTCAAAATCATTTAGTTTTATAAAAATGTTAAGATTCATGGGGTTGTGCATTGTAAATCATCTTTACCTAATAATAAAGCAAATTGGGTTTCTTTCATCCGTCATGGAATTTTTCAGAAAAGTCCCCTCTATTTCAAAGAATTCAACCCGCAGTCCTGTTTTAAGTTAAAACGAATTGTTATTATTGTAGTTTACACAAAAGTCCCTATCTTTTTTTGAAATCAACCTGCCATCCGGATTTAAGTCGCACCCGTACCGTTATTTTACATTTTTCTAAACCCCCCCTGATGTTTTAGATAATTTATTCACGGATCATATTTAAGTCAAACAAATGGTTTTTAAAACCATCCATATCTTTTAAACCGTAACTCCGATTTGAACATGTTATATACGAAATTTGATTAGAAAAATATGTAGAATATGAATATGAGATTATTTTTACCTGTTAAATATTTTTAAATATTATTTTGGAATATATTTGAGTCAAACCAAATGATTTTCTAAATTATCTGTATCTTTTAAACCATTTCTTCAATTTTAACATATTATATATGAAATTTTATTAGGAAAATGTGTGGAATCTAAAAATGATGTTAATTTCACCTACTAAATATTTTAAATATTGTTATGGAAGCAAACTTATAATTTATAGCGCAAGATTCGTTTTTTTCATACTTACAGCGATCCAGATTGCAAATAAACACCCCACTATAACCATATACGGAAAAGAAAACATCGATAACTACACATGCATACCTCTGAAAACTGTCGCAGGGGAAAACAACAGATTTCTCGTCGCGAGAGTGAGAGAAAGCGAGTGAGAGAGAGAGAGGGAGAGGGGGGAGAGAGGGAGAGAGAGAGACGCCTTAGGATTAACCATATTCAACACAAGTTTTTTGTTGTTTTGTGTGAACACCGAGGCCATCACCAGCGAGGGTGAGAAGGAGGATAAGCGGCAACACAATTATGATGCCTCGCAAAAATAAAGGAGATGGACCTATTGTGGTCTTGAGTGATGGTTGTTGTGTTAAGAGCGTGTGTTATGTTTTCTCTCCTGTTGCAACGCACGGGCTCTTTTGCTAGTAAAGTAAAAAAACAAATAATGGAAATTCATTTAGAAAAAAAATAAATTATGATACAGAAGATTCTAGAACAAAGGAGAAGTGCTTGTGTTTTGAGGTTTGTGCATTATGCTTAAGTTCAACCATGGAGTCTTCTAAATTGTACATGTGGCAGGTCTGGTGGAATGTTGATGATATCCAACGGCCAGTAGTGCTCGGATTTGCCTATCTCTGCACTGTCGGGTTAGCTTCATCCAGCGACCATCTTTCAAAGTTATTGGCACACTATATAGTTCTTGTGCCATAGTTGCATGTTTTGGAAAAAAGCTACTAGTGGGTTGTACTATCTATTTAGGAATAGAAGATGTATACATGGAAGTTGTAGGGAAAGAGATGACATGGAGCATCTCAATTCCTATGAGTAGGGATTGGAAAAGAGATGTCATTTGGTTCACATCATAGGAACTTTTCTATTGAATCTAGAGATGACATGTATCTTAATTCCTATGAGGAGGGATTAGAAAAGAGATGTAATTTGGTTCATATCATAGGAACTTTTCTATTGAATATACGCTAATGTTTATTTTCCTTTGAAATTAAGGGAGTATAGGAATCCATTCATATGAACCAAGTGGCTCTAAAGCTATAGAAATGATATCATGTTTATTTCCTTTGAAATGTGGAGTATATGAATCTATTCCTATGAACCAATTGCTCTAAAGGAAAAAATCCTATAAAAATCATATCATATAGAGTTCCTATGATATTCCTGGACACTAAAGGATGCTTGAAATTGTTGCGGGTGATACGATGGTCTTTCTTTGTAGACTCCTCACCCATCTTTATAGTTACCTCTCGAAGATGAATGAAATGATATATACATGGTATTCTACATGTGTAATTTGGTACACGAAAACTCGGTAAAAGTTTGCGAGGTCCGAATTTTCAATAAAGCTATATGCACTGCATTTCAGAACGGAGGGAGCATACGGCAGTTGCTAACACTCACGTGGAAGATTTGTGTGTAGGAGGAGTGGCTGTTCTGTTAAATGACATGGCAAAACTGACACTGTCGGATGCCGATCTAACGGTTCTTACGACGTTCGTCGGGAAAAGGCTTGTGGCGAACGTTTGTCGGATAATGATTTATGAACACATGTATTGCATTGATACGTGCCCCCCCTCTCTCTCACGCACACGCACCCTCACGAGTCACGACCCTCCCGAGTCCTATCGAAGACTGGCACGTCGCACCCATCGTCTATCTGTAGGTAGACGTCACGCACATATGTGCTCTTCACACCCTACCCTCAGAACTTCTAAAAAACAAAAGACGGCGCACACATTTTATTTTAGCTCACACGTCACACACTTATACTATTACTCTTGCAGCGAACGTTCTTTGGGAATAGTATATTGTACTCTCACGAAGAGAAGCGGTGCACGCACGCACAAGTTCTCTCACACCCACTCGCAGGTACACGTAGGAGCGCATTTTTTTGAAGCTGGTACAACAAAATCACTCCACTATATATAAAAGCAGGAGCCTTAGCGCTTGCTTTACTAGGGTTCCTCTCGTTCACTCTCTCATGCTCTCCAGATCTAAGCAACACATAGGTGGCCACACTCTCTCTCAGCTCACGGCTGGTCACAAATCTGGCCGAACAACCTCGACCGAGGCAGGGGTGTAGGTGCATCATTCACACTGTCGTCGGCGACGAGGGAGGAGACCAACAGCTGCCCACGCGTCCCGATCGGCAGCCGTGCCGTTCTCTCCGAGAGAGCGCCGGCTCGGGAGGGCCTCCGACCCCTTCTTCCTCCCTGTGGTATTGTGGCCAAGATGTGGCCCCACGACGCCGTCTTTGCCACATGCCGACGACCCTCAGGTATATATTCCTTCGAAACCTGCCTTGCTCTACTACCCCAGCTCCCTTCGTGTGGATCCTTTTCTACTTCCGTCCGCTGTTCCAAAGCCACCTAGACTTCTACTATTATTAGAAGTAAAGCTAGTTCATACATTCGACTCAAAGCGTTGGTTCAAACAGGGAAGAAAGTGGGAAAGCTGTAGCATGAATCTAGGACTTGGTTCTAAGAGGAAACGGGGGAAAGTAGTAATATCTGTCACTGTTTAAATAACCGTATTTCGTATTTGCGCAAACAGGGATGTCTGTCTCCATATCGTTCCGGGATGTCTGTCTCCGTATTGTTTCTATCCGCGCAATCAAAAGCACACACCTCAGTTTTAGTACAACTGCGCAAAATGAGATGGCTATCCCTCGTTGCCGTCATCTAACCTCCCGTCTTCAAGGTATCCCTACATTGGTAGTAACTAAGGTAGAATGACCAACGCAATCTAAAAGAAGCTGATTCGTACATTTTACTTCCTGATTGAAGTGCAGGGACGAGCGAAAACAACTGCATCCTAGTCCGGAATGCACTTTCTACCAGTTCATCCATGGACCGAGGACTAGCTGGCACGGCTGCACGGCTCTTTTTTGGACAGGTGCGCGGACAAGAGGCATTGTGGTCTGCTTATTTCTGCAAATAGCGGTGCTTAAATTTAGTGGAATGCATAAGCATTTCAGCTGGTCAGTACACTGCATGGTTCAGTTCAGCATTCCAGCTGAGACCACAATTATAATTTGTTATTCTGGAATGAGAGAACCTAACCCTGGATGGTGGGAACAAAAAAAACAGAGTGAACTCCAGGAAATTTAAGCCTGCCGGGAGGCCCTTTTCTCAGAGAAGCCTTGCTTGTTTTTTCCTGATTTGTAAACCTTCTCACAACTTTGTCTTTTGCTGTGAACTAGTATATGTTTGTTATGTTCTATGAATCATTGAGATGTATAAAATTGCTTAACTTATGCTTTTCAAGTTTTTTATGAAGACGAGTTTAATGTGAGTGTTCCACATGAGCGCTGGACTATCGTGTGAACGTTTGGAATTTATTACATTGTGGCCTCAATTAACTGCATGAACCACTGTAACAAGATACATAGTTGCTTATATGTCAGACAGCAGATTGTTGATTGTTAGCTGGTCGATAGCCTAGTGTTGAAGCGAGCTGAGCCAATGTGCCATGTTTTGCACAACTGCTTACAAGTGGGGTAGCACCAACGGTGTTTACAAGTACTTATGTATACGTCGGCGCACAGTTCTCGAACAAGTGATCTATTTCATCAAAACACACACTGCTCGTATGATAAACCATGACAACTTATGTCTTACCATGCCATATTCATGAAAAAACTAGTGAGTACGCATCTGTTTCGGCAACAATTACGACGGTTCTCACATGATTCACGGGCACACAAAAGTAGCTGCAGTTCCCATAGACAGATTCAAATAGAGTACTAGCCCCAGAGGGGTCGATAACAGGCAAGGTTCGGATAATTAGACACAATCCAAACTACTATTAAACACTAGCTGGGGCAACTATTTCATGCCTCGATCTAATTTGGGCTAGACACAAGACGGACCTTGCCATGCACATCATCGAGGACGTCCCGCAGCAGCTCAATCCTGTGAACCTTCATGAAGACAACCTTGTGGCCTTGCCACTCATAAACTTGTTTGTGGAGGCATGCCACGTCATCTTCCCGCGTAAGCTTGACAAGAACAGTATGCCTCACAAACGAAGGAGTAGATTTGAACTTCTGGTGCTTCAGTACACCCTGGACAACACGCCTGACAACAGTGAGGATGGAATACAACTCTTCATTCGTATAACCGCAAATGGCTTCCAGGATCCAACAGCCTAAGAACTCTGTTTTCCCAGTGCGTATATTCAGGTCGTCCGCCTCACAGCGAGTGACATGTAAAACCACACAATCCTTGTCTGCATTAGGGCTCTAATTGAAACAGAAACAAATTCTGAATTACTTTTCAGTATAAGAAACACAAGTCATTTAAACCGCTATGTATAGCATGGCATCGAAGTTAATAAAATTTTGCATTATTAATCACCACATACTTCCTTTTCTAAAAAAATCACCACATACTTAGATGAAAAACCACAATCGAGATCAGCAAAGAAGGAAATCACCTTGGGCAGCTCAGCGGGGGGGGGGGGGGGGGGACACATCCTCGAAGGGGGAAAACTGCTCCTGCAGTGCCACGGGGGATGTAACCTCAAATGGGCGTTGACCATCTCAGTAGTGGCTGTGAGCGTATCTGGGGTCGGCTCGGTGGTTGCCTCCATCTTCTTGGAGGTCTCTGTCTCGTGGGAATCAGCCTCCCGCGTCTGCTCCAATATCGAAAGACCTTTGCCTGGTTCTCCTTGGTCCATCATGAAACTGACAAATACTAGGAGACCACTGAAAGGAAAACACAATCTCAATGGCAATGAAACAAAAAAGAGAGTGAGGACCGGTTACTGCTTTGCAAAAGTTCTTTTTTTTTCTCTGAACAAAAATATACCAACATCACGGATCCGCTTACCTTCCCTTCGTTCGGAGAGAAGAACAGTGGCAGATGCGAGTGTTGCCTTTCTTGAAGACGGTGAGGGAGAAGGGGATTCAGCGAAGAGTAAAATGATGGTTGCTTCGTCCGTCAAACTTAGACTGCGGGGAGGTGGGGTTTTGTGATACGATGGCTCGTTACTGCCGTGCTACGACCGGGGTGACTCTCCGCCTGCATACTGCCTTCTAATTTGGTGGATGGCATTTGCGCCCGCGCGCTACATGGCCCGCATGTCGGTGAATAAAAGTATAACGACATTCAGTAGAGGGAGACGTTTCAATGACCTAGGAGGAGCCAGAAGCGGTAGAGTGTCTCCACTGTACTAGTAGTAATTGTTTTTCTGGGTAGCTGTAGAGTGTCTCCACTGTACTAGTAGTAATTGTTTCTCTGGGCCCAAGACAAAACAGCCCATCCACACTAGTAAATAGTAAAATCAATTCAAAATCCCATATATTTACTGAATGAGAGGCGCTACCCACACCCAACACACCGCCACCCCCCCAAAAAAACCTGGGTGCTCTTCTTCCTCCTCGCTCCCACCCACCTCACGTCAGCTCACTCCACTCGTACCCCCAAATTCCTCACCTCACTCCTACAGAAAACCCCAGCTACCCTTCTTCCTCACTCCTATAGAAAACCCCCAGCTCCCCTTCTTCTTCGCTCGCACTACAACTAGGCTCGTCATTCGTTACTCTGCTCAAATCTGTGAGCGCGACGCGACGCCCTCGAGGAAAATGGAGTCGGCTGACCCCAGCACCAAGAAGATGAGGCTCCCGCCAGCGGCGACGCCTGTTGTAGATCCCGCACCTGGCAGTGCGGGGAGAAGCGGCGACCCCGCACCCACCGGATCCTAGGAACCCGTAGAAACTCGGGTCGACCGCATCAGCGATCTCCCGTACGCCGTCCTTGGGGAGAAAATCTCGCTTCTCCCCACCAAGGATTGCTGCCGCACCCAAGTCCTCTCAATTCGGTGGCGCCCTCTCTTTCGCGTCGTGTCCCTTAATCTCGACTGTCGTCAGCTATCTCTCTTCAATGATTTTGAAATCCTCAGAGCCATCATCTCCTCCCACCAGGGCTCCGTTCAAAGCCTCTGCATCCCGTCATGCTACCTGAGCAAGCATACCATGCCCTGCACGGTGGACGCCTGGCTGAAATCCCCTGAATTCACAGAACTACAACTGCTTGAGTTCTACTATTCCCCTGGAAATCACATACCACATACCGAACGCCATGAACTTGTGCCCTCAGCACCAATGTCCATCTCGCGGTTTTCGTCCTCTCTCCACACCACCACCTTTGCGCTGTGCTACCTACCAGACAATCTGGTACTAAACCGTCGACTCCCATTTGTCAAGAAACTTTCACTTGTGCGGGTTCGTATATCGAAGGCCTCATTGCACAGCATCATCCACTCTAGTTGCCCTGCGCTGGAGTGCTTGGTGCTTGTTACCTAAAGAGGCTTTCACCCCGCTTTATATTATAAAGCAATTGCCCAAGCCAAACATCCAACAAGGTTCAAACACACACACACACGCACAGGTCTAGCACAGACAAGCAGTCAAAGGGTTAATGCTGAGGGCACAGCTCAACAGCTTGGTGCTTGTTTTCATAGTTAGAATCGGTTGTCTCCAAATAAAGTTGCCTAACCTAGTAAGAATTGGAATTTATTTTGACAGAAGACAGCTCATCATCCAAGATGCCCCTTCACTTCAAAGGTTGATCCTTGATTCTAGTTATTCACCGTTGCAAAAAACCGTCCTCTCCGCGCCTAAATTGGAGACCTTGGGTGTAATACATGATCTCTGTGCTCATTTCAATATGGTGTTTGGCTCCACAGTTCTTTAGATACTTTATATTATCATCTACACTTGTAACCATATGCTGCATTTTAAATTTCTGCACATAATTTATATATCATCTTGGAGTACACATTTTGTACTAATATTATGTTCTATGCTCAATGAAAAGTTTCTCCATGGATGGCCTATCAATGGTGTTGGATTCTGTCAAGATCTTATATATCCAAATGAATAGTTTTGATCTGAACAAGATTATTGGCTTGCTGCAATGCTTTCCATGTCTGGAGAAGTTGTATATAAAGGTGATAATTTCACGCACATTGGAAGCCCGCATATAGTGTACTAGAATTAACCGTTCAACTTTTGCTCTTTCGACACTCTTCTTTTAGACCTTAACTGTTTTCAATCTTCATGTCTATTTAGGTAACATGACGGGGTAAGAAAGTTATAACCAATCGGTGGATTCATAAGCATCGGGATTTTCTCACTTCTCATGAGATTCGATTGAAGACAATAATGCTAGAACGATATGTAGCCAACCGTGCAAACACAAGATTTGTCACATTCTTCCTGCTGAATGCGAGGTTACTATTGTCCATCAGGCTTAAGTTTATCAGCAGCATGGTTTTGACGGATGGGTATGTCGAAGAGCAAAAAAAGGAGTTTCAGGTGGGCAAAAGAGCTTCTGAACGTGCCGGGCTTCTATTTACAACATATTGTGGTCATAATCCAGTAAATTTTATGACCCAGGATGTTCGTTCTATGGACCTGACCGATCCATTTGACTGTGACTGCCGAAAACAGTGCTGGAGTTAGATGTTGTTGCCCTTTTCAATCTGGTTTTTTTTGTAAACCTGATGAACACTTAACCCTCGTGCTTTTGTATAGTTTGTAAGCTGGAGTTAGATGTTCCTGGCCTTTTCAACTCGGCTGTGACTGTCATATTTTCTTTGAAACAAGGAAAATGGCTTGCCATTCGTTTAATTTAGAGTGAAATATTGTAACAAATCACAACCAAGGGAAATAACATCACTCTCGCCAGCTGCTTGAGCTCACTGTGCATTACAGAAGCCAAGTGATTAGCCCCCACCAGCACCCACAAACTTATTTCGAACTAGCACATCACATGGGCTGTAAATTTTCATAGGAAAGGCCGCATGACCGTGACAGATTTGGATTCTGACATTTGGGACCTGCGAGGAAATAGCCTATCCAAGGTGGTGTCGGCTTACTAGCCAGTCAACAAACGATTCTGCCTACCAGCTGTTGGATTGACATCCAACATCTGTCGTGTATCTTCTATCTCTTGTCTTCTTCTTCCTCCAGCCGCCCAAACCAAACCACCCCATCGGCTCCGCCTGCTCCCGCCTCCCATGGTTGGCTGCGCCTCCGCCCCCCTACCGTACGTACCCTCCAACATTGGCCAGTCCCTCCCTCTATTCCCCCACACGTCCTGTTATTATCCGGCGACGTCAGCCCCAACACGCACCCGCGCCCGAACCAGTCAACCCTCGTACTCCCCTCCGCCTGCGACTGGACCGGCGCATCTTCAACGGCTCCTGTTCATTCCGTTCGAGGCCTCGCCGTCGTCCTCTGCCTTGCGGCCTTGGTTCGCTCGCCGTGCGCGGTCCGCCGCCCTCTTGCGTTGTCAACGTCGTCAACAACCGAGAGGAACAAGGAGATGACTGTACGTGGAGAGGATGACAGTAGGGACCCACCAGCGTCATGGCAGTACGCCAGCAAGTGCCTCTATAGTACAAGCCCAAAAATATGGTTCCTCCTAATGGTTGGACATCTGGGGCTCACGCCATTGTCAACATAGTCAATAAACGAGAGTATTACACTACGAGCGGCTGACACCAGGGACCCAGCAAGTCATGCAGTTTTTTTTGAGGAACAAGCAGTTGTTATTTATACTAGTTTTAGCGATGGATCAGGGTAACAACGGGGCTGTGCGGGGGCTATGGCCCGTCTAGCCAGGGTTTTATTTATGTTTACCACATCATGAGCCCAGTTGTGTTTTTTTCTTGCTGAAATTGGCTAGCCCAGTTCTATTTTTTTTAAAGAAATACCCAAACAAGGCCTACTTGCTTTATCAGCCCTGCTGGGCTGCAAATCTTTCAAGACGAGGAGAGTTTCATTCGGTTTGCCCAGAAATGGGCTGTACATTTTCAAAACACATCAAACCGGGAATTAGTTTCAATTTTTTTTCATTACAAGATCTTAAATTCCATTGATTTTTATGCGTGGATAATTATTTGGATTTTATATTTATATAAATTATTTTTCAAAATAGTTTGAATGTGAATCGATATTTCTGGATTAAAAACAGTTGATCGCACCGAAATATGCAAAATTTCGTATACTTTTTAACCGTGGCCACAATATGGGGTGTAATGCTAACAAAAAGAAGGTGGGCTCCAAAAAAAATTCTTAAGAATTAGCAAATGGGCTGTACATTATTAGAAATAATGGTAGATGGGCTGTATGTTGTTTTCACAGATTTGAGGCTGACTTGTGCGCCTACTACAGGTTGACGCGTATGCTTTCATAAAAAAAGGTTGACGCACACGCAACGCCCTGTCAACTTAGTCAACACACGAGAGCAGTGACTGTTGGATGTCCATCCAACGGCTTTCGTGCTTCTTCAATCTCTGCTCTTCATGCTCCAGCCGCTCAAACAAGCGCCCGCGAGACTGCCTGCTCCCTCCTCCCGCGGCCGGCTATGCTGTCGCGCAGGCCTCACGGCCCCATCGTACTACCATCGCTGGCCTAGCCATCCCTCTACTCACCCACACATGTTGTTATTCTCCAGCGACGGCAGACGAACCAGTAAACCCTCGTAATCCTCCGCGTGGGAAACAACTGCCGAGTATTCCCTGGCTTCGTGTAATTCCCTTCCTAGGCCTCACCGTCGTCCACCGCCCTGGTGCTCTCGGCGCGGCCTGGTCAACGTGGTCAATGAACGACATCCATCGGAAGTGGACTGTACGTGCAGAGGCTGACAGCTGGGTCCACGACCGCACGCAAGGAAATGCCTCCTTATTATGTACAAAATAATGATTCCTCTACCTGACAGCTAGGACCCACAGGAAGGGCCTCTGTATTTTGCGAAAAAACGTTCCCCCTCCCCCCCGCTGATCGGTCGGACCCACCAGCTATATCTTCGCACACAAGGAAGTGCCTCCTTATTACGCCCAAAAAAATGAATACCCCCTGCTAGCTGGGACCCACCATATTGTTGGGATGACTTGTGGGCCTACTAAGTTGACGGGGACGGAGGGCTTTGTCAACTTAGTCAATACTCCAGTGACCGTATGATGTCCATCCAACGGCCATTGTGCTTCTTCAACCTCTGGTCTTCTTGCTCCAGCCGCCCAAAGCAGCGCCGGTCGTGCCGCCTGCTCCTGCCTCCCATGGCCGTCTGTGCTACCGCGGAGGCCTCACCGCCCCCATACTACTCCCACCACAGGCCAGTCCATCCCTCCACTCACCCACACCCCCTGTTATTCCGCGGCGACGGCAGCCTCACACCGCAGCCGAACCAGCGAACGCTCGTACTCCTCTCCGCATGGGCATCCACTGCCGCATCTTTCCCGGCTCCTCGTCGTCCCCTTCCTAGGCCTCGCCGTCGTCCACCACCGTGGTGCTCTCGGCGCGGCGTGGTCAATGTGGTCAACTACCGACTTCCATCGGAAGAGTACTGTACGTGGAGCGGCTGACAGCTGGGTCCACGGCAGCCGCAAGGAAGTGCCTCCTTATTACGTGAAAAATAATTATTCCTCCACCTTACAGCGGGGACCCACCGGACAGGCCACCAGTATTTTGTGAAAAAAAATCATTTCCCCCTGACTACTAGGACCCACCGGACGGGCCACCATATTTCGCGAAAAAACGTTCCCCCCGCTGTCAGCTCAGACCCACCGGGAGTGCCTCCTTATTACGCACAAAAAAATGAATACTCCCCCGGCTAGCTGGGACCCACCTTGGTGGGAGGCTGACTTGTGGGCCTACTAGGTTGACGGGGACGAAGGGCTTTGTCAACTTAGTCAATATGAACGATTCTAGCTCCAGTGACCGTATGATGTCCATCCAACGGCCGTAGTGCTTCTTCAACCTCTGGTCTTGTTGCTCCAGCCGCCCAAAGCAGTGCCGGTCGTGCCGCATGCTTCTGCCTCCCGTGGTCGGCTGTGCTATCGCAGAGGCCTCACCACCCCCTACTATTCTCACCGCTGGCCAGGCCCTGCGGCGACGGCAGCCTCACACCACAGCCGAACCAGTGAACGCTCGTACTCCTCTCCGCGCGGGCTTCCACTGCCGCATCTTCCCCGGCTCCGCATCGTCCCCTTCCTAGGCCTCACCGTCGTCCACTGCCGTGGTGCTCTCCGCGCGGAGTGGCCAACGTGGTGAAGGAACGACTTCCATCGGAAGAGTACTGTACGTGGAGAGGCTGACAACTGCGTCCACGGCCACAGCCCAGTTTTTTTGTGATTTGCCAAGTAAGTCGCTTTGTCAGGCCTGTTGGGCTGCAAATCTTTCAAGACAAGGAGAGCTTTCATTCGGATGGCCGAGAAAATAGCCCATTAGTAATGAGAAATGGGCCGTACATTTTTAAAACACATCAAATCGGCAATTAGTTTCAAATATCTTTTTTTATTTCAAGATTTTAAATTACATTAATTTTTATGCGTGGAGAATTGGTTGGATTTTATATTGATATACATTTATTTTTAAAATCAGTTTGAATGTGAGTCAAAATTTCAGGATTAAAAACAGTTCGGACCGCACCGAAATATGCAAAATTTCGTATAATTTTTTAACCGTGGCCACAATATGGGCTGTAATGCTAACAAAAAGAATATGGGCTCCAAAAAACCCTTAAGAATTAGCAAATGGGCTGTAAATTATTAGAAATAATGGCAGATGGGCTGTATGCTGTTTTCCACAGATTTGAGGCTTTCCTAAAAAAAGGTTGACGCACAAGCACTGACTGTTGGATGTCCATCCAACGGCCGTCGTGCTTCTTCAATCTTTGCTCTTCCTGCTCCAGCCACTCAAACAAGCGCCGGCGGGACTGCCTGCTCCCTCCTCTCCGCGGCCGGCTGTGCTGCCGCGCAGGCCTCACCGCCCAACCGTACTCCCATCGTTGGCCTAGCCATCCCTCTACTCACCCACACCTGCTGTTATTCTCCGGCGATGGCAGACGAACCAGTAAACCCTCGTACAGTTGTACTCCCCTCCTCGTGGGAAACAACTGCCGAGTCTTCCCTGCCTCCGTGTCATCCCCTTCCTAGGCCTTGCCATCGTCCACCGCCGTGGTGCTCTTGGCGTGTCGTGGTCAATGTGGTCAACGACCGACTTCCATCAAAAGAGTACTGTGCGTGGAGACACTGACAGCTGGGTCCACGACCACAACAAGGAAGTGCCTCCTTATCACGCGCAAAATAATTATTCCTCCACCCGACAGCTGGGACCCACCGGACGGACCATCGTATTTCACGGAAAAAACGTTTCCCCCCTGACTGCTGGGACCCACCAGCTACACCTTCGCATGCAAGGAAGTGCGTCCGGGCAAAAAAACAAAATGATTTGCCCCCCTGACTGCTGGGACCCACCAGCTACATCTTCGCACACAAGGAAGTGCCTGACAGTCGGGACCCACCTGGTCGAAGCATACGTAGCGTTGTCATTCTGGTCGAGAACGTGTACGTACATATATACTAGTGGATGTAGAGGCGCGCATGTGTTGTAGTAGAGGCGCACACGTAGCATGTACACGTACGTACATCGGCCAGGGTGCAAGAAAGAAAATACGGCCACGTATGTGTACATACGGGCGGGGTCTCGAACGCCTACTCGCGCATACGTATGGCGAGGGCTCGTTGACATGGCTGGGTCAGAACGGAGAAACAACATCGTCGTTGTGTTCATGGGGAGGCAACGGAATGCGTCGTGTTCATGGGGAGGCAACGGAATGCGTCGTGTTCATCGGGAGGAAACGGAACGCATGGGAGCCAACCGGCTGGGTCGGAACGGAATGCGTGGTCGTGTTCATCGGGAGGCTTGGACGGAACAGGCGATGGAAACGAGGCCTGGCGTACCGCAGAATGGAGGAAACGGCCTTGTGTTCGACCGGCCACGTTCGAAACGGCATCCTGTTCATCGAGAGGGGTGTGGCGTACCGCAAAACGGACGAAACGGACCTCCTACGGTCGAAACGGGGGTCCTGTTGATCGGGAGGGGTGTGGCGTACCGCAAAATAGGACGAAACGGACCTCCTACGGTCGAAACGGGGGTCCTTTTGATCAGGAGGGGTGTGGTGTACCGCAAAACGGACGAAACTGACCTCCTACGGTCGAAACGGGGGTCCTGTTCATCGGGAGGGGTGTGGCGTACCGTAAAACAGGACTCCACAGGATACTTTTCATCTCCACCGTCGACCTCCTCCAGCCTCCACGGGCTCCTGTTCATCCAGCCTCCACCAGCTACTGTTCAACCACTCCTCCACGGGCACCCCTCCACCGTCTACGGTTCCTCCAGCCGTCCACACCACGGGGTCTTGTTCAACCACCCCTCCATGGGCACCCCTCCACCGTCTACTGTTCATCCAGCCCTCCACACCACGGGGTCCTGTTCATCCAGAGGCAACGCCACCGCTCACTGTTCATCCAACCCCCCCCCCCCCCGCAACGCTCACTGTTCATCCGAGAGGCAGCATCGATTGGCTTCAGTTAGCAGCAGTAGCGAAGGAATCGCTCGATCGGGTTCAGTTAAAAGCCATCGATCGATCGCTCGGGTTCAGTAACGCGTAGCCTGCAATGCAATCGCTCGGGTTCAGTTAGAGCCCAACGCCTCGCACACACGCGCGTACGTGTACGAGAGAAACGTGCATCGCTCGGTCCCCGACCTCCCACCGTAACCGGGAACTCCCCGAAATTTTCCTCGCCCTCGCTTCTACCACGGTTTTTTCCGTCATGGACGACCCAAAGAATGTCATGCCGCTGCGTCTCCGGCCCGCCCAGGACGAAAAGCCCATTTCCTGTCATGAGTTTTTGTCATAGAAGTAGGAGCCCACCACATCTATGATGATACCGGGTTTTGTCACAATTATCGTCATAGAAGTGTCATATGTATGACAGAAAAAAATTCGTTCGGCCCAAACTGTCACGGACGTGTCTTTTTTTGTAGTGTTGCTATATTATCAGTGCATAATGACCACTTTTCCATTGTGGTGACCCCTTAATCTATAAAAGGAGGCCCATGGAAACAGTAGAAAGCGTTAGAAGGTTGGATAACACATATGCCCATACGCGCATAGCCACTGCCGCTCTTGCTGCGCAAGTGTACTACGCACCACCACCACCCTTCCACCATCAATCCACCAAAGCAGGAGTAGGGTTTTATGCCTCACAGTGGCCCGAACCTGGGTAAAATGGCCCGCGTGATCTCCGTTGTGCTGCCCAAGTGCCCGTCTGCTCTTTATGCAACGTGACCTCCCCCTGCCGAACCAGCAAGGGGCCCTCTGGTCCCATAGGTAGTCGTGGTTTCCAAGGACATCTTTGGTGCGCCAGGTAGGGGGAATCGCTTGCGCGAACCTGAAAGCGTGTGCAGCGCGTCATCTTCATCACCGTCTTCACCTTCGATGACGCCATCGACCATGGCGCCCAAGAAAAAAATCCGGTGCTTCGGTTCACCCATCCACCTCGAAGGCTCCGCCGCCCGTGGCCTTTAATGTCGCGGGGGATGCGGAGGCGTGCGAGGACGTTGGCGCTGCTGGGGACGTGGTCGGAGCAGGCGGCACCATCACCACTTCCCCTGCGGCCGACATAGGAATAGGAGACATCGGAGGAGAATAACGTCAGCCACGCCCCGATGGCACGCTCCACAAGGTATGGGTGAGGGGGTTACTCTGTCCGCACCCCCTCCTCCCGCCGACGTACACAGCCGCAACAACAGCGCTTGGTCCGGGGCGAATCATCGCCCTCCGGTCGCCCCCACCACGGGAGCGACCGCGCGTGTGCCTCCCCCGGGACGGGTCGACCAAGTCGCTGAGCCCGACGGAGCCGCTGGCCCTCGAGCGCCTTCGCCACACCACCCTGCCATCCAGGTGGCCGCCCCGCAATAGCGGGGGCATGGTGCTGCCATCGCTGGCACCATCAGGAGCCAAGAGACGGTGCGATCTACTTCATCATCACCATGCCAAGTGCAGCCACATAAGCCATGGTGCGGGCTCAGGTGCTGTTGAGGTTTCCACCAGCGGTCGAGCAGATGGATGAATGGCGTGCCACCATCCAAAGTCAGCTCGGTTTCGCCGAGGCTGGGGGCTCACAGCGAGCTGGCCCGCCACGACCTCCGCAAGCGATGACAATGGCTCATGCTGCTGGCCATACGGAAGGGGCCACCCCCATGGTGTAGTCCCCACCACGACAGGCAGTGTGAGCGCAGCAGAATCAAGAACATGACGATGTCTCGATGGCCTCTTATGACCCCCGAGCACGTCCAGGCCGACGGCAAGCCCCGGAGGATAGGCGGGATGGGGGGAGGCGGCACGCCATCGTTATGTGACGCTGCGACTACCACCACTGGACCGATGGGTGCGATGGCCCCGGCATCGACGAGCCTACGCTCGATATTGGCGGGTGCCTGCCTTTCGAAGTTGGGTGCCCTGCCTTTACTCGAGAGCTGCGGAAGTCCGTTGGCCATCCGTTCGCATGTTCAAGCCAGAGATACTTGAGAAGTACGATGGGAGGTTGAACCCCACAAAGTTTCCGAGCATCTACACCATTGATGTTCAGGCTGCCGGGGGAAGAGATGAGAAGGTGTTTGCCAACTATTTCCCTTTGGCTCTCAAGTCCAATGTGAGGTCTTGGTTAATGCACCTGCCGGAGAACTCCATTTCATCATGGGCTGACGTGTGCCACGAGTTCATTGGCGCCTTCACCGGTGGCCATCAAGAGCCAGGCCGACCCAGCGACTTGCAGCTTCTCCAACAGAAGCAAGGAGAGACCCTCCATAAGTATCTACAGAGATTCAGCAAGGTCCATAGGAACATCCCAAATATTCATTCGGCAGCTGTGATAGCTTCCTTCCAGTCCAATGTGCACGACTGTCGGATCCATTCCAAGATGAACGTATGGTTGCCCAAGACTATGCAGGAGCTTTACACCTTGGTGGATAAGTGTGCTCGAATGGAGGAGGGAAGGAAGCTTCGCGGAGAGGAAGATTGCACCAACGTTGATTCATAGGACGATGATGAATCTACCAATTAGAAGAAGAGCAAGAAGCGCAGTAAGAAGCGGAAGGATAAGGCAGTGATGACTGTTGAAGGATCGGGTACACTTAGTACCGGCAAGAAGGCTAAGGCTGAGGTCCCCAGCAAGGACGCTGTCGTGTGCGCTGACTGCCGGAAGGCCGTGGCTGCCGAGAAGGCTAGGAAAGGTGATGGGCCATATTGCAAGATTCATTGGACCAAAGGCCACGACCTTAAAGAGTGTGATACGTCTCCATCGTATCTACTTTTCCAAACTATTTTCCCCTTATTTTGGACTCTATCTTGCATGATTTGAATGAAACTAACCAGGACTAACGCTCTTTTCAGCAGAATTGCCATGGTGTTTTTTTGTGCAGAAATAAAAGTTCTCGGAATGACCTGAAAATTCACGGAGATCAGTTTTGGAATTAATAAAAAATATTGGCGAAAGAATAAAGTGAAGGGGCCCACACCCTGGCCACAAGGGTGGGGGCGCGCCACCCGACCTTGTGGGCCCCCTGGACCTTCACCGACCTCAACTCCAACTCCATATATTCACGTTCGGGAAGAAAAAAAATCAGAGAGAAGGATTCATCGCGTTTTATGATATAGAGCTGTCGCAAAGCCCTGTTCTTCCTCGGGAGGGCAGATCTGGAGTCCGTTCGGGGCTCCGGAGAGGGGAATCCGTCGCCATCGTCATCATCAACCATCCTCTATCACCAATTTCATGATGCTCACCAACGTGTGTGAGTAATCCCATCGTAAGCTTGCTGGACCGTGATGGGTTGGATGAGATTTACCATGTAATCGAGTTAGTTTTGTTAGGGTTTGATCCCTAGTATCCACTATGTTCTAAGATTGATGTTGCTATGACTTTGCTATGCCTAATGCTTGTCACTAGGGCCCGACTGCCATGATTTAAGATATGAACCTATTATGTTTTCATGAATATATTTGTGTTCTTGATCCGATATTGCAAGTTATAGTCACCTACTATGTGTTATGATCCGGCAACCCTGGAGTGACAATAGTCGGTTCCACTCCCGGTGATGACCGTAGTTTGACGAGTTCATGTATTCACTAAGTGCTAATGCTTTGGTCCGGTACTCCATTAAAAGGAGGCCTTAATATCGCTTAGTTTCCAATAGGACCCCGCTACCACGGGAGGGTAGGACAAAATATGTCATGCAAGTTCTTTTCCATAAGAACGTATGACTATATTTGGAATACATACCTACATTACATTGATGAACTGGAGCTAGTTCCGTGTCACCCTATGTTATAACTGTTGCATGATGAATGCCATCCGACATAATTATCCATCATTGATCCATTGCCTATGAGCTTTTCACATATTGATCTTTGCTAAGTTACTTTTCCATTTCCACTGTTACAATTGCTACAAAACTACTACTCCTACTTCTGCCACTGTTACCATTACTTTCATTCTACTTTGCTAGTAAATACTTTGCTGCAGATATGAAGTCTTTCAGATGTGGTTGAATTGACAACTCAGCTGCTAATACTTGAGAATATTCTTTGGCTCCCCTTGTGTCGAATCAATAAATTTGGGTTGAATACTCTACCCTCGAAAACTGTTGCGATTCCCTTATACTTGTGGGTTATTAGAGTGCTATCAGGTTGAGCAGCTCGTCAAGAGACAGAGAGCAGAGTATGAGAAGCGTGACAAGGAAAAAGGTCAGAATATTTTTGGCGGTAAGGGCCGAGGCGGTGAAGTAAATCACCGCGGTAAACTCTTTCGGAACTAAGGAAAACCCGCCAAAGGTCGAGAGAAGGAAGCCTGTGATGGTGAGAGTGACGAAGGGGACAAAGAGGAAACCAGTGAGCAGGAGTTTCAGAAGGCCACTGACGCCCTATGCATTGACGGGGGTGCATCTTTGCACACCTTTCACCGCCAGCTCAAGCGGTGGGCACGAGAAGTCAATGCCATGGAACCAGCGCGAGAGGTCCGGAAACCACTCAAATGGTCACGCACGGCCATCATCTTTGACGAAGAGGATCATCCTGACCATACCACTGTGGTAAGATGTTTGCCATTGTTGGTCTCTCCAACAATTCGAAACCTCAAGGTCACAAAAATGTTGGTGGACGACGGTGCCGGATTGAATCTGATCTCCCCGGTAGTCATCAACACACTTCAAATAGCAGAGGAAGAGTTAGAGGTTACCGACACGTTTCAAGGAGTTAATCCCAGCAGGAGTCATCCTAAGGGAAAGATCACGCTGCCGGTGATGTTTGGGGGAGAGCTGAACTACTGGACTAAGAAGATTGTGTTTGATGTGGTCGACCTCCCCCTACCGTACAATGGGATCCTTGGACGCCCGCCCTGGCTAAATTCATGGCGGCATCCCACTATGCCTACAACACCTTGAAGATGCCTAGGCCTGTGGGAGTCATTACCATCCCATCAGACGAGAAGGATGCTATCATTTGCGTGGACAAGATGTACCGGGATGCAGTCGTGAAAGAGGCAGCGGCATCAGCAGTTCCCGCCAAGGAGGATAGAGGAAAGAAGAAGGGTAGCAAGGAAGCAGGCAAGGAGTCGAGGAAGCATCCCTCTGTGGAGTGCGCTGGGCCTGTTGATGACTTGCCGGAGAGTTCCAACAACAAGAGATCCAAGGTCATTGCACCCCAAGTGAAGAAGGTCCCGAGAGGGCTGGATGGCGTTGTACTTTCACTATCAGTGCCACCCTCGATGACAAATAGGAAAGCATGCTCGTTGCCTTCCTACGGACGAATATCAATGTGTTTTCCTGGCAACCATCTGATATCCCCGGTGTTCCCAGGCAGGTAATCGAGCACCAACTTGTTGTCTGCCCACACGCCCGACCTGTCAAGCAGAAAGTCCAGAAGCAGGCCTTAGAGAGGCAGCAGTTTATTGCAGAAGAGATTAAGAAACTTGAAGCAACTGGTTTGGTCAAAGGAGTGCTACATCCCACATGGTTAGCAGATCCAGTGGTGGTCCGAAAGGCTAACGGGAAGTGGAGGCTTTGCATTGATTTCACATTGTTTCCCTTGCCGCGTATCGATCAGATTGTGGATTCCACTTCAGGCTACGATTTGGTCTCCTGCCTTGATGCATATTCTGGGTTTCACCAAATCTTCATGTCCAAGGAAGACGAAGAGAAGACATCATTCATCACTCCATGTGGTACGTACTATTTTGTCCGCATGCCATTCGGATTAAAGAGTGTCGGGTCCACTTTTGCAAGGGCAGTCCAGATTGGTTTCAAGCCACAGCTGCACAGAAACATTGAAGCTTATATGGATGATATTGTGTTCAAGACCAAGGATAGAGCCACCCTTATTCAGGATTTGGAGGAAACATTTGCTAAACTACGCAAGATCAACTTGAAGCTCAACCCAAAGAAGTGTGTGTTTGGTGTTCCCTCCAGCATGCTGCTTGGATTCTTTGTGTCCCATCAGGGGATCGAAGCCAACCCTGACAAGATTAAAGCTATCGAGCAGATCCAAGCACCTAGGAAAGTCAAGGATGTGAGGCATCTGACAGGGTGCGTTGACGCACTAAGCAGATTCATTTCCAAGTCTGTCGAGCGCGCCCTGCCGTTCTTCAAAATTTTGAACAAGGAAGGGCCCATGAAGTGGACTCCAGAGGCAGATTCAGCTTTGCAAGAATTAAAGACCTACTTGCCCTCTCTGCCCACCTTGGTTGCCCCCAAACCGCAAGAGCCGTTGTTGCTATACTTAGCGGCAACCCACCAAGTGGTTAGCACAACCTTGGTGGCGTAGCGGGAAGTGGGTGAAGCAGGGAGTGAGCAAGGACTAGCAAAGCCAGAGAAGGATCAGGACAGTAATGAACATGGTAACGGAAGCAACCCCAAGGACACGACAAGGAAGAAAGTGGTGCAGCGCCCAATGTACTTCGCCAGCTCCTTACTACAGGGGGCTAAATCCAGGTACTCTGGTGTGCAAAAGTTGATCTTTGGTCTCATCATGGCATCAAGGGAACTATGCCACTAGTTCCAAGCCGACGAGATTATGGTTGTCACTCGTTTCCCGTTGCAGAGGATACTTCGAAACACTGAGGCTACCGGTAGAATAGTGAAGTGGGCTTTGGAGTTATCTAGTTTTGGTTTGAAGTTTGAGAGCACGACAACTATCCAAAGCAGGGCATTGGCAGAGTTTATAGTAGAATGGACGCCAACCCGTGATGAGGAACTGATAGAGATAGTTATCCCCGGCAAGGAATCACCCCAAGAATCGATTATGTATTTCGATGGTGCCTTTTCCCTGCAAGGTGCAGGAGCTGGCGTGCTTCTTGTTGCCCTCTCCTAGGAGCACTTGAAGTACGTCGTCCAAATGCATTTTTCCCGAAAAGAGGCAACCAACAATATAGCAGAGTATGAATGGCTCCTTTCTGGGCTCAGGATTGCCTCAGAATTGGGAATTAAGAAGCTGATCATTCGACGAGATTCATAGCTTGTGGTGAGATAAGTCAACAAGGATTACCAAAGCCCATTGATGGAGGCATACGTCGAGGAAGTGAGAAGAATGGAGGAACGCTTTGACGGATTGCAAACAGTGCACATACCCCGTGCGGAAAACAGCATAGCTGATCATCTGTCAAAGTGTGCTCCGCAAAAGCTTCCTGTGGAACCAGGGACTTTTGTTCTCCATCTTACTCAGCCCTCCGTATCCCCAGCAACAATGGCCCAGAAAAGGAGAAAGCTGGACTCTGGTAGGCTTCTCCCGGTAGAGCCATCCGCTCCTGGCAGAGATCCTGCCGGAAACAATGCCTCGCCACCTACCAGACCGCACCGTCTACCCGGGCCCATGGTCCCTGCGAACGAGGAATGTGCCCCGCAGTTGAGGAGGTGCCGCTAGTCCTCGCTGCCGTTCCCCAGGCTCCAACTTGGGCAAGGCACATAGTCCACTTCCTCCAAACCGGAGAGCTTCCCAACGACCAAGATGAAGGTAAAAGAGTAGCCCGGAGGGCCAGTATGTATTAGTTTGTCGATGACACTCTATACAGAAGGAGGTCCAACGGTGTGGAATTGAAGTGCATCTGCTGGGAAGAAGGAAAGGAACTGTTGGCTGAGATACACAAAGGCATGTGCGGCTCCCACATTGGACCAAGGGCACTGGTTGGGAAAGCATTCCGGGAAGGATTCTATTGGCCCACAACCCTCCAAGATGCGGTCGAGCTAGTTCTCAAGTGTGAAGCCTGCCAGTTCCATTCCAAGAACATCCACCTGCCTGCCCAAGCTCTTTAGACAATCCCTTTATCATGGCCATTTTCGGTCTAGGGGATCGATATCCTCGGCCCATTCCCCCGAGCAATCAAGGCTTTGAATTCTTGTTCGTTGCCATCGACAAGTTTACAAAGTGGCCAGAAGTGAATGCCGTGAGAAAGGTGACTGCTCAGTCCGCTATCAAGTCCTTGAAAGAATTGGTGTGCCGTTTTGGAGACCCGACAAGGATCATTACCGACAACGACACCCAGTTCACGAGCCGCGCCTTCATGCAATGTGTTCATGCCCTCGAATGCAAGATCTCATTTGCCTCTGTTGCACATCCCAGGAGCAATGGGAAAGCTGAAAGGGCGAATGTTGAAGCACTGCGAGGACTCAAGCCAAGAACCTTTGATACGCTGCAGAAGCACGGCAGGCGGTGGATCGACGAGCTGCCGGTAGTTCTCTGGTCCCACAGAATGACACCAAATCGAGCTATCGGGCAGACTCCTTTCTCCTTAGTCTATGGGGCAGAAGCAGTTATCCCCACGAAACTCATTTACGGGTCGCCTCGAGTGCTTGCCTACGATGAAGTAGCGCAAGATCAGCACCGGCGTGACGATGTTGTACTACTCGAGGAGAATCGTCTTTGGGCTGCTACGCGTGCTGCACACTATCAGCAGGCCCTACGTCGCTATCATAGCCACAGGGTTCATTCCCGCTGTTTTGAGGAAGGCGACCTTGTCCTTAGGCGCATTCAGTCTGCCAAGGGTACAAACAAGTTGACGCCGAGGTGGGAAGACCCTTACCGGGTAGTACGAGTCATCAGACCTGACACAGTCCGTCTGGAGACCGGAGATGGCATTAAATTGCATAATTCATGGAATATTGAGCATCTCCGCAAGTTCTACGCGTAAGATGTGGCTGTCGGGCCCTGCCCGACAGCCACCCTTTTGTACAGGCCTTGCCTCGGTTGCATGTAACCCCTTGTACAAAGCCAGGCGATGACCCTGAGCAACACAGAAATAAATGAAGCGCTGGGGGGCCCCTGACTAAGTTGCATGCATGCATGAGCATTCCAAGAGCATTGCATAAGCTTTTCATGAGCATTTGCATATGCATATAGATAGGGTCGCATCTTGCATCATTCCCATCAGCATGAAGCTACAGGGTCCAGCGTTGGGAAGATGGACCAGCGTTGCGATCTCCGGCAAGCCAAACAGATAAGTTCCACCTCCTGTCCATTAATGTTCTGTAAGCTACAACTTGTGCATGAGAAAACCTCGCCACTCTTTGAGACTTAGGTGCTCCCATCCTTGACTCGGATATTGCTTCGGTCGGGATGGTCATAGTGGCCTTTGGTAAAAGGAAGTTGGCGGGGGGATGGTCCCTTTATTTTTTGCCCGGTAGATGCATTTCTCCGGCAAACGAAAGGGTACCGGCAGGGTAGCCTGCCAGGGAAGACTCGTTTACTTAAACTAAAGAGGCGTCCCACCTCTGCATGGACATATACATGCATGAGTTCCCGGCAAGGTTCATCTTTTTCATTAATATGTTGATGATACAAGTACACGCATTACAGAACACAAACATGGACTCGAGAGATTACATTATTTGAATTAAAATTTGGCAAATGCCTACAAATTTAAGATTGAAAAAAGGTAAGTGCTTCGTAAACTCCTCTCCCTGTCCCTCTTGTCCCAGGTAGTGCGGTGGGAAGAGAAGAGGGCGGGACGTGCACCGGCACAATGCAACCCCAATCACGTCAGGGCTTGCCAAGCGCAGCCTGACATGATCCGGAGTGTTGAGGCTGCGAAGGAGGAGGGCGGAAGGAGCACCGCAGTGGCCCCTGCTCACCACTTCTAGGATTAGTCGGAAAACTCTAGCACAAGCACCAGCAGACGAGGATGTCGAAGCCTAGCTGGAAGACCACTAGAGGAAGCGGGAGCACCAGAGGGGCAAGCCTTTCCCCGGCAGCAGGAAAAACAATTATGATGGTGTCACATCCCTAGCTTCACCTTGGCCTTGGACTATCTTGGTTGTTGCATCATGTTTAAATTCAAGGAAAATTGAATTGAGGGAATTCCCAAAGCCTCAGAAATCTTTGAAAATGAGCAAGTTAAAATTTTCTTCAAATGAGCCCAAGGAAATGTTCACTTTAATCCCTGAAAATATTGGCAAGAGGTAAAAATCCAAACCAATATTTTAGGGCATTAAGGGTAATTAATTTGGGCATTTTGAATTAAACCATAATGTATTTGAATTGGCTTTATTTCTGTTATAAAAGAAATACATGTCCAATAATTTTGGAAATTATTGTGGGGCTCTAGAGTAATATCTCTAGTCCATACAATAATTTACAGAAGCAATAAAATTGGTTTAGTTTTAAACCTAAATCAAAACAGAGGAAATAAATAGAAAACAGAATTAAAAAAACAGAGAGATCTACCTGGGCCAACCTACCTGGCCTTCCAGCCCACCTAGTGGCCCAGCTGGCGGCCCAGCCCACCAGGGGCTCCCGTGTCTTCTCCTTCCTCTGCCACAAGGACCAAGGCGCGTGGCCACCGCACGCCGGCACGCGCACGGCCACCGCACGCCACCTCCTGCTTGCCGCCGAGGGCCTGGACGCCTCCACGACACCACGCAGCCCCCTGGTCCCTCTCGCTCACTCCCTCAAGCTCATCCCCCTCCTCTGTTCTCTCTCCCGCACGCACCCGAAAGCGACCGCCGCCGCCGTGCCTAGAGCCACCCCCTCACCCTTCCGTCATGCCCAGAGGCTCTGCAGCATCTTCATCTTTGTCTCCGACGAGCCAAGCGAGCCTGGGCGCCCTGTGGAGCCGCCTTCGCCCTCATCTTCCTCCTCGGGGACCCGAGATCGCCATCGTGGGTGCGTCGCCTCCGAGTCGTCCCCAAGCACGCTGAGCTGCTCAACGATCCCCCAGTGAGCTCCGCCGCATTTCCCCTCTCTTTCATGCGTCCTTCCCGTCCTCTAGCCTCCGTCCCGCCAAGGCCGAGCACTCACCGCCGCACGAGCTCGACGCCGGCGACACTCCGGTGACCATTTAGTCCCGGGCATGCGTTCAAAGTACTCGCCGCACCACGTAGAAGCCATAGATGCCAACCCCGCAGCGCCACGGCCGTTGTAGCCTCGACCCCGAGCTCACCCGAGCTCTGGCAGCCGCCACGGTCGACGCCGACGAAGATTTCAGCCACCCCGCCATCCCCCACAGCCACCATCCGATGTGCCTCGACACGCTGCATCCGTAGAGCCCAGCCGCGTGAGCTCTCGCCGCCGGAGATGGCCGTACGAGGAGCGCCATCGCGTTCTGCTTAGCACAGGCAGTTAATCGCCGTTTAGCCGACGTGGCAGATTAGTTTAGGCTAATGACGCCCTAACTAATCCCCCTGACCCACTGACCGCTGGGCCCCATGCCCTAACTAACCGGGTTTTATTGACCTTTAGATTAAATTAACCCCCACGGGCCCCACCGGTCAGTTTGACCTGGCCACGTCACACGTTGACCAGCCCCACCTGTCATTGACACTGAATAGCACTGTGTCACTGACCAGTGGACCCCACTAGTCAGGTTTGACCTGGACCTTGCCCCGTTGACTTGCTGACATCATGACGATGTCATGCTGACCCAGTAAATAATTTCTGTTTTAAAACAATTCAAGAAATTCCAAAAAATGCCTAAACTTCTAAAAAATCATAGAAAATAATCTATAACTCAGAATGAAATAAATTATATATGAAAAATTATCAGAAAAATTCAAGGAATCTGTTTATGATATTTGCATGCATGTTTGAACAACCTAGGGTTGCTGTACAGGGCAATTTGCATAATTGACATTTAAATAAGCACATATGGAGTTTGAATTTGAACCCTTGGTTCAAACCAACTTCATTTAATATGGTTGCTAGTTGCATTAGCTCACTCCACAGGATATTGCCATGACATTATCATGCATCATAATTGTTGCATTGCATTGATTGTGTTCCTCTTTGTTTGCCGGTAATTGTCCCCTCTCGATAGACGTGGTTTCGACGATGAGTTCGATGACACCGATGAAGAGCTATCTTATCTTCAGAAGTGCCAGGAAAGCAAAACCCCCTTGTTCATTCCGATACAATCCCACTCTCTCGCTCCTGCTCTCTTTTACTGCATTAGGACAACAACGATTCAACTGTTACATGTTGCGGTAGTTGAACCCTTTTCCTCTACATGACATATCACTGCCACAGTAAATAGATGAAACCCACTAGCATGAGTAGGAGTTGTTTGAGCCCTGATGTGCCTACTCATTCATACTTGTTTGTCATGCCTGCTATTGCATAGAGTTGTGTCAGGTCTGATTCATCGGGGATGAATCGGAGGTGTGTGAACATGTCCTACTGTGTGTGAGCTAAGTGTGTGAACACGATTTGGTAAAGGTAGCGGTGAGAGGCCATGTAGGAGTACATGGTGGGTTGTCTCATTGAAACCGTCCTCAGGAACTAAGTTCTGTGTCTGTGATCCATGAACAACTACTACCACTCATTGGGATCCTTAATTGACCCTCTCGGCTTCTTAATTACCCTAGTACTCTGTCCAGGAGTTGCAACTAGTTTCTGGTGTTTGTAGGTTATGTGTTGGCGGCCGTGCGTAGCACTGACCCTAGGGGTGGGCTCTGATGCGGTAGATACACCATGGCACGGTGTACCAGGCGCCCGTTTGGTGTCTCAAGAACCCTGTTCACATCGTTCGGGGCCGTATGTCGAAACCTCGGCCGGACTCCCTGCGGATGGAACCTGGATAGGCGATAAACCTGGACTAGAGACTTGAGTGTTTAGGTAGGCCGTGGCCGACACCCTCACCAAGCTTCCGCTTGAAGGTTGCCGAGATACATGACGCGTATATGGTGATAAGTGGTGGGAGCATGTGTGAAGAAGTACACCCCTGCAGGGTTATCATTATCTATTCGAATAGCCGGATTCCTCGGATATGGAAACTTGGACCCCTTGCATAGTTCATAGACAAGTGAAAGTGGATACTCTAAAACTCGCAAGATAAGTGTGAGTGCTATGGATGGCCTTCTCGTAGGGAGACGGGAGCAGATCCATAGTGGTGTATTGATATGGTGAATATGTGGACTCGTGTGCGCCACCTCAAAAGAGTTGCTTGTTGTCGTAGTTCAGGTTAGCCACTGAGTCAAAGCTGGCTTGCTGCAGTTAAACTCCACTACCCCTTTGTTGATACCGATGCATATGAAGTTAGTTCTGATGTAAGTCTTGCTGAGTACAATTGTACTCACGTTTGCTTAATTTATGTTTTGCAGAGAGACGTCAGTCTCGCTACTAGTTCCATGTGGGCTTCGACGTTTAGCTTGCTACCTCAGCTACAATCTTGTGCCCTCGGCAGGATCTGGTAGATAGTCAGGCTTCTTAGCCTTTTTCTTTTGTAGATGTCTGTACTCAGACATGTTAAGCTTCCGCATGTGTTTTGATTTGTATGCTATGATTGTTGGGTCATGAGACCCATGTTTGTAATATCTCGCTCCTCGGAGCCTACTGAATAAATACTTGAGTCACAGAGTTATGTTGTGACGCCATGTTGTACTTACACATATCGAGCATATTGTGTGTCTGATTGAAATGCTTGGTATGTGTGGGATCCGACAATCTAGTTGTTTATCCTTGGCAGCCTATCTTATGGGGAAATGTAGTCTAGTGCTCCTTGAGCCATAGTAGTCCGCTACAGCCCGGTTCACCGGAGTCCTGCTAGCCAAGCACTACTGCTCAGGACACTTCACTGGCCGGCATGTGTTTCATTTTGTTCATATGTCTGTCCCTTCGGGGAAATGTCACGCGGTGACTTCCGGAGTCCTGCCTAGCCTGCTACAGCCCGGGTTCCCCGAAGTCCTGTTAGCCCAGTGCTACAGCCCGGATTCACTCGCTGATGACCGACATGCTCGATGTGATTCATGTATGCCTGTCCCCATAGGTCTGTGCCGCTTTGGGTTCACGACTAGCCATGTCAGCCTGGGTTCTCTATCATATGGATGCTAGCGACACTATCATATACGTGAGCCAAAAGGCGCAAACGGTCCCGGGCCATGGTAAGGCGACACCCGTGGGGATACTGTGCGTGAGGCCGCAATGTGATATGAGGTGTTACCGGCTAGATCAATGTGACTTGGAATCGGGGTCCTGACAGTGTTTGTATCAGAGCCTGACTGCCTGTAGGATTACCAAGCCAAACCGGTCGAAGTTGAGTCTAGAAATGCTTTAGATATATACGGGAATTGATTGTGGAAGGAAACGTAAGGCTCTTTTTGCTCCTTATACCTTATGCCTTCGGATCTGAGTCACCCTCTTCTCTTCTACGGGGATTAAGAACTAGGCTTCTCATCTTTCTATCAGGATCACGTGTTACTAATCCGTAGATTCGTAGGATTGTTGGTCTCAAGCCTCAGTTCAGTTTCTTCTACTCCAGTGTGTTGTTAAATGGCCTCAGAACCCTGATATGTTGTTGTTGAGTGGTTAAGCCACCATTTTGCAGGATGTCTCAAATATTTTTGAGCATTTACAGCCGTTATGCTGTCCGAGTCATCCCAGGTTTCTACATAGTCTGATGCATTTGCAAATCCATTCTTTCCGTTCCCGATGTCCCTTTGGGCCAGTTCAACCACACTAATCGATGAGTTGAGGTACTCTATTGCCTCGACATATATGTTGGAGCTATTATTATGACCCTAGGTGTCTTAGGGAGTCACCTAGTAATCTAGCAATTCTTTGTATTCCCAGTGTGATGACTCTGGCCATTAATCCCGAAGCATCCCGTGATGCCATTAGTTAGTAGGCATTCTATTCCTGGGATTTTGAACCCGAGATTCACCCTACTTACTTCATGTTGATAGTGTTTGCTTGTTCCTTTAGGTTATTAGTAACCTTTGCATTAGTCCTCGAGGTCCATGGTATTTCCTTCTTCCAAATACTATGAACCACTTATGGCAGAAGTTTGTTGGATCAAAAGATCACAATCAGAATGTTGTTGATGAGTTCTTCATTCTACATTGTGAATCTGCCAGTTCTACCTTTCTGCATGGGTTATCCGGAAGAAATGTTGAGCTTTCTCGACATACTAATCCATGCATCCACAACTCAGAAAATCTTATGTTCTTGGAGTTGTCCCTCATTAGTTGTTTTTTTTACCTCCGTCTATCAATTTGTTCTCAGGAGTAGTCGTGCACTCGTGTTATCGATGCCTATTACTCTTGTAGTTTGTCAAGCCATTCTAATCCAGAATGACTAGGAGAAATAGACTTCAGTACCTCATCCATATCCAGGATTGGGTCAACGTAGTTGTGTTCCGCAGATCAAAATGCCAATCTAGCATTTGTTCTGTTCTACCTCGGAGTATTACCCCCTTTATGTCAGGATTGTCAGGAGAAATGCACCATTTCTCATGAATTCTTGACATAGTGATACTTCTCGCTATCAATATCCATTCCTCGGTCCCGTGTTGTTGTAACCGGAGTGCCGACAAGTGAACTGTGATGTGTGAAATCAATACTCCTAGCAACCCCATTGCATGGTAGTTAATGGACAATATTCTCATTCTTAGCGTGTTGGTTATTAAATCATCATCCTAAGATTGATCGTGCTATCTAGTTCTTATTTCTGGTGCACTCCTCGATCAATGAGTTAGGATTATGTCAATCCCTCACTCTTTTGATCATATCATCTTGCACTGAAAAGAAAGGTTGTTCTCGAGCCTAGTAACATATCGGTGGTTCGTGATTTTCCGAAGATCTTCTCGGAAGTATTACCTGGTTGTCCCTTGACTGTTATGTTGAGCTCGTGATCAAGTTGGTTTCTTGTAAACCACCCCTTCTCCAAGAATCTGTGTCGGATATCCCCGAGCTAGTTGGTTAAGCCAAACAACAACTTGGAGAGTTGGAAGATAAAAGCTTTTCTGACTTAGTTCATGTTAAGGAATATCTTTGTGTGTGTGTGTGTGAGTTGAAGAAAGATGATATCTCCATCGATTGGTCCACGTGATCAGTTGTTGGATCTATTGCCTTGTCAAAACTTTGAGTTGAGTATGGACTATCCTCAAATCAAATCAGAACCAACGATGTTCGTAATGTTTTCTTACTCGTGGTTGACTCCTTGAGCATACACCATTACATCTTTTGGTCTGACCAATACTATCACATTGTTCACATAGTGGTGGAAGTCTAGTGATATGGAAATTCTGATGAGTTGCTGTTGAGCCCATCAGCAGCATTTTGTCTCCTCCATGAATTGTGTTGAACATCCCACTAGCGTTGAAAACTTGTGTAAGCATTTTCTTCATGCCCCGTTCATATAGAATATGTTTGGATGAAAGTCATGACCTCCTCTAAGTTCATGTGCAAACGATGCAAGTTGCCGCCGTGAGTTCAAGAAAGGTTGTTTTTGTTTCCTCTGGTACCATCCCAAGTCAGTCATGCATGTGCGAAGTATGCTATGGTTTGACAGGCTCGCTACCTCCATTCCATTTGTATTCCTTATCACACCAAGCCACTGGCTGATTTGTTCAGGGAAAAGAAGTTTCTTCATAAGAGCTAATCATATGACTTATGCAAGGACTTCGATATCCTTGATGATGGTTCCCAACTAGGACTCGGTAGTGTTTCATTACAAGACTACTATGTGGTCATGCTTGTCTGGGACATCATGTTCACATGTGTTTAGCAGAACCAGCTCATGTTTTGGAGCTTACTACCATAGTCCATTTCCTGAGAATCTCGCAGTGTCATCTTGTCGATTTGTGTTGCAAACTTTCATTTTCTTTATAGACTCGATGAGTCTGGAATATCCTGACACCAACCAGATCTGAATGTCAGGCAGATGTGATGGTTGGGACATTTTCCCAAGAGCTATAATATTTATCTCTCTGTAACCCGGTAAAGTGGATGTCGTGACCAACACACCCAGCCGGAAGACCTATTGTTGTAGTATCTTGATTGAGTAAGTTGGCTACCTCCCCATAAGGATCTCGTAGAATTTATTCCAATAGTAGTTCCTTATGGATTTTTGTGTTTCCGAAGTCTGACCTGCTACTTGATGTTCTAGATACCAAACCATTTCAAAGAATGGTTAGGCTAGCACATCAAGGAGAGCATTAGAAGCGGGGCGCTAAATGTCTCTCGGTCGATCATCCAGATTCTGATCCCTTGGCCTCGCTAAGGTGAAATCTGAGAAAGTGTTATCCTTCTTTGCATCTGCATCTTCCACCATTATTCATCATGGTAGCATGTTGTGTTGCCAGGATCCTTGACACGGATATTGGTAGAACCTTGATGAATACGGAAATGCTCAAGTTCTTGAGAGCACGCGCAAGCACTAGGATTTATCGTCGGCATTAATTGGGATCCGTTCTCAGTTTCTTCGATTATACCATAACCTTTCAAACAGTGGAATCTCTCTCTACTGTTGGGTTTCTCCCCAGTTACTAGAATCATTCCTAGCATTTGCATTTTGTTCCCAGCTTGCACCGCCATTGTGTCATCCTACTACGGACTACCCTTCTCAGTAATTACTGATCAGGATCATCTTCAAAGTGGTCCTACCACGGGTCCCATCCATCTCCGATGATAGGCAATCATCCATTGCACTGTCTTCAACAAGGTAGTCCACATCATCCATTCTAGTATGGATATGCCATTCATTCGAATTCGTTCACACGATCATTTGTGATTGCCTTAGGCTGGTATAAAGAATTTCAATGATCTTTGTATCAAAAGTAATTCTTTTTGCCACTTAAGGGAATAGTTCCATGAGTCACCTTCCCCAAGGTGTCCCGCTATGGAATTATGGCAATTATCTCCTCGCCGTTTTCAAACCATGCACCATCCTACTCCAACGTGAAGATGTTGCCTACCAAATTGGACCTTTGTCATCTGCTACCTTTCCTCATTCCAAATGTTTGTCTTGTGTCTTAGCTCAAGAGATGTTTCAATGTCTCATCCCATGAGTTGGTCTTGAGTTGTTTGATCTTCGAGAAGATCGATTCTTCTTAAAATCTCCCTTTCTACTCGTTGTCATGTTGGATGTAGTTCTCAAGGCAAGACAACGAGATCAAGGTGATGCAATGAATCAATATCCTCGAGAAAGACATCTGGATCGTGAAGATTGTGTTAGCTTGTGTCCCTCTATCTCCTTACCTCACGACTTGAATCTCGGGACGGGATTCTTGCTTAGTGGGGGTGAGTTGTCACATCCCTAGCTTCACCTTGGCCTTGGACTATCTTGGTTGTTGCATCATGTTTAAATTCAAGGAAAATTGAATTGAGGGAATTCCCAAAGCCTCAGAAATCTCTGAAAATGGGCAAGTTAAAAATTTCTTCAACTGAGCCCAAGGAAATGTTCACTTTAATCCCTGAAAATATTGGCAAGAGGTAAAAATCCAAACCAATATTTTAGGGCATTAAGGGTAATTAATTTGGGAATTTTGAATTAAACCATAATGTATTTGAATTGGCTTTATTTATGTTATAAAATAAATACATGTCCAATAATTTTGGAAATTATTGTGGGGCTCCAGAGTAATATCTCTAGTCCATACAATAATTTACAGAAGCAACAAAATTGGTTTTGTTTTAAACCTAAATCAAAATAGAGGAAATAAATAGAAAACATAATTTAAAAAAAACAGAGAGATCTACCTGGGCCAACCTACCTGGCCTTCCAGCCCACCTGGTGGCCCAGCTGGCGGCCCAGCCCACCAGGGGCTCCCGTGTCTTCTCCTTCCTCTACCAGAAGGACCGAGGCGCGTGGCCACCGCACGCCACCTCCTACTTGCCGTCGAGGGCCTGGGCGCCTCCACGACGCCACGCAGCCCCCTGGTCCCTCTCGCTCACTCCCTCGAGCTCACCCCCCTCCTCTGTTCTCTCTCCCGCACGCACCCGAAAGCGACCGCTGCCGCCGTTCGCTACCGCCTTTCCTAGAGCCATCCCCTCACCCTTCCGCCATGTACAGAGCCTCCGCAGCATCTTCATCTTTGTCTCCGACGAGCCAAGCGAGCCCAGGCGCCCTGTGGAGCCGCCTTCGCCCTTGTCTTCCACCTCGGGCACCCGAGATCGCCGTCGTGGGTTCGTCGCCTCCAAGCCGTCCTCAAGCACGGTGAGCTGCTCAACGACCCCCCAGTGAGCTCCGCCGCATTTCCCCTCTCTTTCCTGTGTCCTTCTCGTCCTCTAGCCACCGTCCCGCCAAGGCCGAGCACTCACCGCCGCACGAGCTCGACATCGGCGACACTCCGGTGACCATTTGGTCCTGGGCATGCGTTCAACGTACTCGCCGCACAACGTAGAAGCCATAGGTGCCAACCCTGCAGCGCCACGGCCATTGTAGCCTCGGCCCTGAGCTCACACGAGCTTCGGCAACCGCCATGGTCGACGCCGATGAAGATTCCGGCCACCCCGCCATCCCCCACGGCCACCATCCGACGCGCCTCGACGCACTGCATCCGTAGAGCCCAGCCGCGCAAGCTCTCGTCGCCGGAGATGGCCGGACGAGGAGCGCCGTCGCGTTCTGCTTAGCACCGGCGGCTAATCGCCGTTTTGCCGACGTGGCAGATTAGTTTAGGCTAATGACGCCCTAACTAATCCCCCTGACCCACTGACCACTGGGCCCCATGCCCTAACTAACCGGGTTTTATTTACGTTTAGATTAAATTAACCCCCACGGGCCCCACCGGTCAGTTTGACCTGGCCACGTCACACGTTGACCAGGCCCCACCTGTCATTGACACTGAACAGCACTGTGTCACTGACCAGTGGACCCCACTGGTCAGATTTGACCTGGACCGTGCCCCGTTGACTTGTTGACGTCATGACGATGTCATGCTGATGTAGTAAATAATTTCTGTTTTAAAACAATTCAAGAAATTCCAGAAAATGCCTAAACTTCTAAAAATCATAGAAAATAATCTATAACTCAGAATGAAATAAATTATATATGAAAAATTATCAAAAAAATTCAAGGAATCTTTTTATGATATTTGCATGCATGTTTGAACAACCTAGGGTTGCTGTACAGGGCAATTTTCATAATTGACATTTAAATAAGCACATATGGAGTTTGAATTTGAACCCTTGGTTCAAACCAACTTCATTTAATATGGTTGCTAGTTGCATTATCTCACTCCACAACATATTGCCATGACATTATCATGCATCATAATTGTTGCATTGCATTGATTGTGTTCCTCTTTGTTTGCCGGTAATTGTCCCCTCTCGATAGACGTGGTTTCGACGATGAGTTCGATGACACCGATGAAGAGCTATATTATCTTCAGAAGTGCCAGGCAAGTAAAACCCCCTTGTTCATTCCGATACAATCCCACTCTCTCGCTCCTGCTCTCTTTTACTACATTAGGACAACAACGATTCAACTAGTACATGTTGCGGTAGTTGAACCCTTTTCCTCTGCATGACATGTCATTGCCATAGTAAATAGATGAAACCCACTAGCATGAGTAGGAGTTGTTTGAGCCATGATGTGCCTACTCATTCATGCTTGTTTGTCATGCCTGCTATTGCATAGAGTTGTGTCAGGTCTGATTCATCAGGGATGAATCGGAGGTGTGTGAACATGTCCTACTGTGTGTGAGCTAAGTGTGTGAACACGATTTGGTAAAGGTAGCGGTGAGAGGCCATGTAGGAGTACATGGTGGGTTGTCTCATTGAAACCATCCTCAGGAACTGAGTTCTGTGTCCGTGATCATGAACAACTACTACCACTCATTGGGATCCTTAATTGACCCTCTCGGCTTCTTAATTACCCTAGTACTCTGTCCAGGAGTTGCAACTAGTTTCTGGTGTTTGTAGGTTATGTGTTGGCGGCTGTGCGTAGCGCTGACCCTACGGGTGGGCTATGATGCAGTAGATACACTGTGGCACGGTGTACCGGGAGCCCGTTTGGTGTCTCGGGAACCCTGTTCACATCGTTCGGGGCCGTATGTGGAAACCACGGCCGGACTCCCTGTGGATGGAACCTGGATAGGCGATAAACCCGGACTACAGACTTGAGTGTTTAGGTAGGCCGTGGCCGACACCCTTGCCAGGCTTCCGCTTGAAGGTTGCCGAGATACGTGACGTGTATATGGTGATAAGTGGTGGGAGCGTGTGTGAAGAAGTACACCCCTGCAGGGTTATCATTATCGTCGAATAGCCGGATTCCTTGGATATGGAAACTTGGACCCCTTGCATAGTTCATAGACAAGTGAAAGTGGATACTCTAAAACTCGCAAGATAAGCGTGAGTGCTATGGATGGCCTTCTCGTAGGGAGACGGGAGCGGATCCATAGTGGTGTATTGATATGGTGAATATGTGGACTCGTGTGTGCCACCTCAAAAGAGTTGCTTGCTATCGTAGTTCAGGTTAGCCACTGAGTCAAAGCTGGCTTACTGCAGTTAAACTCCACTACCACTTTGTTGATACCGATGCATATGTAGTTAGTTCTAATGTAAGTCTTGCTGAGTACAATTGTACTCACGTTTGCTTAATTTATGTTTTGCAGAGAGACGTCAGTCTCGCTAGTAGTTCTGTGTGGGCTTCGACTATTAGCTTGCTACCTCAGCTACGATCTTGTGCCCTCGGCAGGATCTGGTAGATAGTCAGGCTTCTTAGCCTTTTTCATTTGTAGATGTCTGTACTCAGACATGTTAAGCTTCCGCATGTGTTTTGATTTGTATGCTATGATTGTTGGGTCATGAGACCCATGTTTGTAATATCTCGCTCCTCGGAGCCTACTGAATAAAACTTGAGTCGTAGAGTTATGTTGTGATGCCATGTTGTACTTACACATATCGAGCATATTGCGTGTATGATTGAAATGCTTGGTATGTGTGGGATCCGACAATCTAGTTGTTTATCCTTGGTAGCCTCTCTTATGGGGAAATGTGGTCTAGTGCTCCTTGAGCCATAGTAGTCCGCTACAGCCCGGTTCACCGGAGTCCTGCTAGCCCAGCACTACTGCTCAGGACACTTGACTGGCCGGCGTGTGTTTCATTTCGTTCCTATGTCTGTCCCTTCAGGGAAATGTCACGCGGTGACTTCCGGAGTCCTCCCTAGCCTGCTACAGCCCAGGTTCCCCGGAGTCCTGTTAGCCCAGTGCTATAGCTCGGATTCACTCGCTGATGACCGACATGCTCGATGTGATTCATGTATGCCTGTCCCCATAGGTCTGTGCCGCTTTGGGTTCACGACTAGCCATGTCGGCCCGGGTTCTCTGTCATATGGATGCTAGCGACACTATCATATACGTGAGCCAAAAGGCGCAAACAGTCTCGGGCCATGGTAAGGCGACACCCGTGGGGATACCGTGCATGAGGCCGCAATGTGATATGAGGTGTTACCGGCTAGATCAATGTGACTTGGAATCGGGGTCCTGACAGCGTTGGTATCAGAGCCTGACTGCCTGTAGGATTACCAAGACAAACCGGTCGAAGTTGAGTCTAGAAATTCTTTAGATATATACGGGAATTGATTGTGGAAGGGAACGTAAGGCTCTTTTTGCTCCTTATACCTTATGCCTTCTGATCTGAGTCACCCTCTTCTCTTCTACGGGGATTAAGAACTAGGCTTCTCATCTTTCTATCAGGATCACGTGTTACTAATCCGTAGATTCGTAGGATTATTGGTCTCAAGCCTCAGTTCAGTTTCTTCTACTCCAGTGTGTTGTTAAATGGCCTCAGAACCCTGATATGTTGTTGTTGAGTGGTTAAGCCACCATTTTGCAGGATGTCTCAAATATTTTTGAGCATTTACAGACGTTATGCTGTCCGAGTCATCCCAGGTTTCTACATAGTCTGATGCATTTGCAAATCCATTCTTTCCGTTCCTGATGTCCCTTTGGGCCAGTCCAACCACACTAATCGATGAGTTGAGGTACTCTATTGCCTCGACATATATGTTGGAGCTATTATTATGACCCTAGGTGTCTTAGGGAGTCACCTAGTAATCTAGCAATTCTTTGTTTTCCCAGTGTGATGACTGGCCATTAATCCTGAAGCATCCCGTGATGCCATTAGTTAGTAGGCATTCTATTCCTGGGATTTTGAACCCGAGATTCACCCTAGTTACTTCATGTTGATAGTGTTTGCTCGTTCCTTTAGGTTATTAGTAACCTTTGCATTAGTCCTCGAGGTCCGTGGTATTTCCTTCTTCCAAATACTATGAACCACTTATGGCAGAAGTTTGTTGGATCAAAAGATCACAATCAGAATGCTCTTGATGAGTTCTTCATTCTACATTGTGAATCTGCCAGTTCTACCTTTCTGCATGGGTTATCCGGAAGAAATGTTGAGCTTGCTCGACATACTAATCCATGCATCCACAACTCAGAAAATCTTATGTTCTTGGAGTTGTCCCTCATTAGTTGTTTTTTTACCTCCGTCTATCAATTTTTGACAGGAGTAGTCGTGCACTCGTGTTATCGATGCCTATTACTCTTGTAGTTCGTCAAGCCATTCTAATCCAGAATGACTAGGAGAAACAGACTTCAGTACCTCATCCATATCCAGGATTGCATCAACGTAGTTGTGTTCCGCTGATCAAAATGCCAATCTAGCATTTATTCTGTTCTACCTCGGAGTATTACCCCCTTTATGTCAGGATTGTCGGGAGAAATGCACCATTTCTCATGAATTCTTGACATAGTGATACTTCTCTCTATCAATATTCATTCCTCGGTCCCGTGTTGTTGTAACCGGAGTGCCGACAAGTGAACTGTGATGTGTGAAATCAATACTCCTAGCAACCCCATTGCATGGTAGTTAATGGACAATATTCTCATTCTTAGTGTGTTGGTTATTAAATCATCATCCTAAGATTGATCGTGCTATCTAGTTCTTATTTCTGGTGCACTCCTTGATCAATGATTTAGGATTATGTCAATCCCTCACTCTTTTGATCATATCATCTTGCATTGAAAAGCAAGGTTGTTCTCGAGCCTAGTAACATATCGGTGGTTCGTGATTTTCTGAAGATCTTCTCGGAAGTATTACCTGGTTGTCCCCTGACTGTTATGTTGAGCTCGTGATCAAGTTTGTTTCTTGTAAACCACTCCTCCAAGAATCTATGTCGGATATCCCTGAGCTAGTTGGTTAAGCCAAACAACCACTTGGAGAGTTGGAAGATAAAAGCTTGTCTGACTTAGTTCATGTTAAGGGATATCTTTTTGTGTGTGTGTGAGTTGAAGAAAGATGATATCTCCATCGATTGGTCCTCGTGATCAGTTGTTGGATCTATTGCCTTGTCAAAACTTTGACTTGACTATGGACTATCCTCAAATCAAATCAGAACCAACGATATTCGTAATGTTGTCTTACTCGTAGTTGACTCCTCGAGCATACACCATTACATCTTTTGGTCTGACCAATACTATCACATTGTTCACATAGTGGTGGAAGTCCAGTGATATGGAAATTCCGATGAGTTGCTGTTGAGCCCATCAGCAGCATTTTGTCTCCTCCATTAATTGTGTTGAACATCCAGCTAGTGTTGAAAACTTGTGTAAGCATTTTCTTCATTCCCCGTTCATATAGAATATGTTTGGATGAAAGTAGTGACCTCCTCTAAGTTCACGTGCAAACGATGCAAGTTGCCACCGTGAGTTCGAGAAAGGTTGTTTTTGTTTCCTCTGGTACCATCCCAAGTCAGTCATGCATGTGTGAAGTATGCTATGGTTTGACAGGCTCGCTACCTCCATTCCATTTGTATTCCCTATCACACCAAGCCACTGGCTGATTTGTTCAGGGAAAAGAAGTTTCTTCATAAGAGCTAATCATATGACTTGCGGGGAAACCGGAAACTGGCCTGGACCCAAGATTGACAAATAAGCAATGAAGACCACAAGAGGCCAGCCTCTTCAGCACCCCCGCCTGTGTACTTATTAGGACCTACCCCGACGACGCTCGGTAGCGCGTTCGGGGCAAGCCCGGGGGCTTCTGTCGGTGCAACCCTGGGTCTATTGCCCAAACTGTGCATAGGCATGGGAACAGGATTGAGACACCAACCCAAGTCAGAGTGCAAGAAGCCAAGATCTTCGAAGGACCAAAGTCAAGCCAAAGAAGCGAGATGCCACCAGGAGAAAAGCCTCCCTTGTCGGGCAGGTGAGCTCAGCGAGGGCGTGGTCACCCCCGGAAGAGAGCATCTGAGGAGTCCCGGCAGGGCCCGCCGGGACTCACGAAGGCAAAACCACCTCACCAACTACCCCACCAAGACCCACGTCGTCATTCAGTGCGGTGTCAAGCCGCAATGTGACTAAGTGGCAGCCATTCGCCACATGGCGGCCTTTCTCTACAGGAAACACCTACGAACGGCACTCGTCCTGCTATGTGTCAAGCGTGCAGGTGCGGAGCTGGCAATACAACCCCGGCAAGGCTTGTCGGGCAACCAACAATGTGACGTTAAGCGGTGCATTTAATGCACCCTGTCAGCCTGCAGAGTTAGGTATGCTAGCACTGTTTGCTATCTTATCAGTGCATAATGACCACTTTTCCATTGTGGTGACCCCTTAATCTATAAAAGGAGGCCCATGGCAACCGTAGAAAGGGTGAGAAGGTTGGATAACACATACACCCATATGCGCGTAGCCACTGCCGCCCCTTCCGGGCAAGTGTACTACGCACCACCACCACCCTTCCACCATCAATCCACCAAAGCATGAGTAGGGTTTTACTCCTCACAGCGGCCGAACCAAGGTAAAATTGCCTGTGTGATCTCTGTTGTGCTACCTCGCGCTCGTCTGCTCTTTGTGCAACGTGACCTCCCCCTGCCGAACCAGCAAGGGGCCCTTTGGTCCCATAGGTGGTCGTGGTTTCCCACGACACTCCGGTTTCGAGTTACTAATCTTAGCAACTGAACCTGTATCAAGTACCTAGGGTTACTACGAACACTAATAAGGTACACATCAATGACATGTATATCATATACCTTTGTTCACTTTGCCATCCTTCTTATCCGGCAAGTATTTGGGGCAGTTCCACTTCCAGTGACCATTTCCTTTGCAGTACAAGCACTCAGTTTCAGGCTTGGGTCCATGATGGTGTCCTGGACTAGGGGGTACTCACCACGTCATCTCCCGATCTGTTAGATTGGGCCGAGGACCCCCATGGCCGCATACTCATGGGCCAGTTCGGACAATTGCCGCATACAAGGAAGATTCCACAAGACTTGGCGATCAAGACAAGGACTCCTCCCCACCGGCGTATTCGGCTAGGACTCTTGTTATCCTAGTCCTCTGGTGCATTATATAAACCGAGGCCAGGCTAGTCGATAGACAATATACAACAATCATACCATAGGCTAGCTTCTAGGGTTTAGCCTCTACGATCTCGTGGTAGATCAACTCTTGTAATACTCATATCATCAATATCAATCAAGCAGGACGTAGGGTTTTACCTCCATCAAGAGGGCCCGAACCTGGGTAAAACATCATGTCCCCTGCCTCCTGTTACCATCCGCCTTAGACGCACAGTTCGGGAATCCCTACCCGAGATCCGCCGGTTTTGACACCGACATTGGTGCTTTCATTGAGAGTTCCGCTGTGTGGTCGGCTAAAGGATCGATGACTCGTCTGCAGGTCAACTACGATGCTGGCATCTTCGTCGCCGCCTCGACTGGTCACCTTGGCTCGACCGAGGACCGTGCTCCATCTCCGATCGTCATGTTCGGATGAGGGCCTTCATCAACATCAACTTCTATCTCTATCAAGATCATGGAGGAATCATCCATGGAGCTCGGGGGCTCAACGTCAACATTGCCCTCGGGCAACCGTGCTGTTTTTCTGAACAGCAAACTTGTATCCGCTGCCACCACCTCTTAGAGCATCGCTTTGACGATCCCTTTGGTGGAATTGTGCGGAATTGAGTCTACAACAATCCTGAAAAATTTCGTCAAGTTCCGATGGAGGAATCTCTGACAATCTACGATATACCAGAGCCTTGTCAAATCTGGACGGGAATCTGGACGAGTTTAGGGCGTGGTCTCCAGAGCCCAGCTCAGAGGGCCTTTGGAAGATCCAACCGTTCATCTACTGCGGAAATCCCATATCTACCACCCCTCCAAGTTTCAGCTCGATCCAACGGTCCAAACTCTGGGAAACTTCTGATGACTGGACCAATTTTCGGATCTGTTTTCTGCGCGAATACGGATCCGACTCGAATTCATGTTTATTTATAAACGTGATATTGGACAACCTTTTTTAAGGAATTTTCTTCTATGGTATTGTGAGTTGTTTTTAAACACGTACCCATAAAATTTTAAGCCTCCTTCGAGGTAATCTTCACCATCACGCTGGTGCCAAACCAGTCCGGTGGTATTGCTCCATGGCTGCCGACCTACGCTAGACACGTCGCTGCTTTATTGAGCCGAGCTCAATTCCTTCGATCATCATCTCGGCAAGCCGAAAAAGAGTTCGACATCGCAAAGGATAAATCATCACCAGCATCGCCGCCCCACAGATTACACGGAGCGGGAACACAGGCATCGCCGCATGGTCACTTTATCAAACCAGCATTGTCCGCGTCACAAGTTACGACCTGCGTCGGCATGGCCGCACTGTTGCTTCTTCAAGCTGATGTTCATCACGCCGACCTGCTTGAACACCTCGGCTGACACGGCAGCTGCAATCCTTACCGACATGCTCCGTCTCCTCGGCTAGACCATCTCTTCATTAACTTACTTCGGAGACTTCGGCGTCACCAGCCGACCAGCTTCATCGCATTAGCTGGACCACGGGCTTTTCCTCGGCGAGCCAACTTTTGCTAGCATCGCCAGGCCATCGCTTTATCACCCATCAGGCAATGGTGTGTGGATCGATTACCGATTTTGGGAGTCGCTTTTCTTTGGATTGCTACAACAAATAAACTAGGTGCTATTAATCCTAGTATTTTTTGCTTGTTTGGGTTTATTTTTCCCAAGGAATTATTACTCTGGTTTGTCCATCATCTGTACACAGGTCTATCAAATGATGGCCGCATTAACGACGGTCGTGTGGTGGATCAGTCAGTTTTCGTACATAGTCCGGCGAACGCCGCATCCGGAACTCGGACCGACCTGTGAATTCAGGCTTTGCCACGCCTTTACCGCATCACGCTGACGCCCTGCATCGACATTGACTTCGGCGCCAGGCCATATTTCTTTTATTACTCACTTTGCATAAATTATTTATTATGCAACGATTTTTTTTAATTATCATTTTTACTATTATCTCCGGTTTGCACTATTTTTTGTGCACAGGAAAATGATCCGGGGACTTCAGTGTCACTCTGCCGGTCTGCATTGACCGTGCTATGTCACCACTTCGGCGTGTCGAGCTCTCCGCTTCGCCACCTCGGGACCGGCTTGGGGGATGGAACCTTGCCCCGCATCAAGCTCGGACCGCGTCATCAATACCGAACACATTAACCAGCTAAGTCGCTTTCATGCTCAAAGCTTTAATTTCTAACTTGTGTTCGGTTCGACCAAGCATTATACTTTTTTTTGGAAAAAAGTTGCTTGTAAAAAATTTCCTTGTCCAAACTTTGTTTGTGATGCATAAATTCAAATACCCCGTTTACTTGGGGGCTTCCTTTTATGAAGCTTTTCCTCTTGCATATGATTATACTTGTACGGCTTCGTTCCTTGTTCGTGTATTACGCCACAATATGCACCATATTGACTTAAGCGATTTGCAAGCTGGGTTGCCTCGCTCCTGTGTTTTCCCCTACGTTCCCGATTGTTCGGCTAGGGAGTAAAGGGAGCACCTCTGCGATTGTCATGATCGGGTGACCCGAGCCAGACCTCAGACTGGGTAAAGCCGAAAGCTCGCGCTCTTATTGTTTTCAATGATGGTCGGCACACAACGGAACTCATGAGTACAAAAAATCTATTGCACAAGTCTCATAATAACAATGAGCACCGAAGAAAGGTATCAGTGGGGGTACTATTTTCTTCGAAGATGCTTCTTACACTTTGCAGTAATATAGCATAAGTTCCCTGAGTGCGCTTTGTCTGTTACAGCCTTATGGCCAGATTGCCTGGTTATTGGAAACACCATCGATATTCTCGACAGATGGAGTACATAACACTTTTCGGTCCTTGACCGAAGAGGGAGAAGCCGACGGTCGGTTAAGACGCGTTTAAAGTTCGGTTGAACATAGATATGATATAAGTACTTCGGTACATGCAATCATTCTTTTACTCAAGTCACTTGGGGGCTCTTAAGTTTATTTGACCCGTTTTATAATAAGTGTTCTTCTTCTTAGTCGTTGCAAAGTTTTATTATTATTATTACTATTATTATTTATCACTCCTTTTTTTGAGACGAGTGTGTGGTCACTAGCCAGGGAGCCTAATTTCTCTCTCAAAGCCGCTAGAGTTTAGTTTGCTAAGCTGGCCTAATGAGAAGTACTCCGCCTTCGGGATAGGAGGTTGAAGCCGTAGGCTGACCCGCTTGAAGTCTTGAGATAGGATGTGTCATGTTAAAGCACGACAAAAGCACTTTTTTTCTAAGGCCAATTTTCAGATTGGCACCGAACACTTGGTCTTGTTCGGACGTCAAGTTTTTACTGACGTTTTTTGGTTTTCCAAGCTTGTGGCACTTTTAAACTATTTGTGTGTTTTCAGCACAAGTCTCGCAGTGCAACGCTGGACACCTTTAGAGATTCGGCAAAAACATTTTCGGATATTGCTATATATGCATCGTTTTCGAATTGTGTCTTCGGTCAATAGTTGGGTTGCCCGGCTCCTGCGCTTGCCTCCTACGTTCCGCTTTGTTCGGCTGCAAAGGGAGAACCACTGTGATTGTGCTTCCAGCTCACATGGTTAAGCACCTCAGTGGAGAAAGCCGAAAACTGACTGTCACAATAAGCGTAAACTGGTCAGTGATCCGATGACGGTGTTAAATGACGGGGCATTCCTAACAATGGACGAAGTGTTTACGGCTTGACCTCGACTGTCGCCGAACACTACCGGGGGCTATTAACTGGCCTCCCAAACTAAATCCTCGATATTTTGCTCTTACATTCGAGTTGAGGTTTCATGATCATGCTTAGCACGACAACCCAAAGAAAGGAACCCATAGCGGGATTATTTTCTTTGGAAGACATTTCTTCTGTTAAATAGTAATATAACACATCTCTCTGCGTACCTTTGTTTATAAAACCGTATGGCCAGTTTGCCTTGTTTGTCGTAAATCTTTGCCCTCATAAAGGCTTTATAAAGTAGGACAAAACTCCTCGGCTACTGGCCGAGAAGGTGGAAGCCGATGGTCGGTCAACAAAGTTTTGTACAATGTAGATCCAAGCATTAATGACGTAAAGTACTTGGATACATAGAGTCATTACACATAATTTGTGATTTTACTATGGATATCGATCCTTAATTCGGCCACCCGTGCCCGCATTAAGGCTCGGGGGCTACTGGGCTTTGGGCTTATTATTTACAAATATTAAAGGGGCACATCGATCCCCTGATCTGGTGTTGCCACCCCACCAGTGTCTCGGGGGCTACTGCATTGCCTGTCCAATGCAGAAAATTTTAAGTGTAATACAGTTTCCGAGGAGATTTTGATCCTCAGGTTGGTTGGCCGCACCCAACCTGAGTCTCGAGGACTGAGCACGCCGCTTTTTGTGTCCCGAAGTATTCTGCCGAGCTAGGACTTGATCCTCAGACCGATTTTGCAAATCAACCTGAGTCCCAGCGGATACTGGGATCAGCGGTCTTATGTCATCCTTCATGTGCATCTCGGGTTTTAGACCGGTACCCACCTTGAGTGCTACTGGCTATATATCTCGGCAGAGAATAAAATTGCACCAATCAAAAATATTGACAAAATCGGCCCACATTCGGGGTGGTGCACCACCTCGGAAGCAGTCCGGCATAAAGCTCAGGCGCTAGTGGCTGGCTCCATAGAGGGCATTTCCGGCATTAAGCTCGGCTAAACTCCTTCAAACTTCTTTGAACCAAGGTGATTTATGACACCTCGGATACAGTCCGGCATTGGAGCTCGGATACATAGTCCGGCGTTGGAGCTCGGATATAGTCCAACGTTGGAGCTCGGATACATTCCGGCGTTAGAGCTGGGAAGCGGTCCGGCGTTGGTGCTCGGCTGCAAAAGATACCTCGAATGTAGTCCGGCATTGGAGCTCGGACGCAAGAGGACACTGCCTCCCGGGAACAACTTCAAAATCGAGGTGTGGCATAAAAATAACATGGCATTGATAAAGGCCAGAAACTTAAAGGGGCTCCTCGGATACCCGACGTGTAAACTCGCCGAATGCATTTCGGCGATCCTCAAGATAGAAGATGAGAAGATTTGTTGAACCAGTTTTCAAGACCGGCGACCGAAGATGAAGAACAGTTCGGAAGAATCGAGGAGCGTCCCTAACTTGAAGACCGGTTCAGGGGGCTACTGACGGTGTCCTGGACTAGGGGGTACTCACCACGTCATCTCCCGATCTGTTAGATTGGGCCGAGGACCCCCATGGCCTTATACTCATGGGCCAGTTCGGATAGCTACCGCATACAAGGAAGATTCCACAAGACTTGGCGATCAAGACAAGGACTCCTCCCCACCGGCGTATTCGGCCAGGACTCTTGTTATCCTAGGCCTCTGGTGCATTATATAAACCGAGGCCAGGCTAGTCGATAGACAATATACAACAATCATACCATAGGCTAGCTTCTAGGGTTTAGCCTCTACGATCTCGTGGTAGATCAACTCTTGTAATACTCATATCATCAATATCAATCAAGCAGGACGTAGGGTTTTACCTCCATCAAGAGGGCCCGAACCTGGGTAAAACATCATGTCCCCTGCCTCCTGTTACCATCCGCCTTAGACGCACAGTTCGGGACCCCCTACCCGAGATCCGCCGGTTTTGACACCGACAGTCCACTTTTGGGATTCTTCATGGGAGTGGCAACTTGCTTCCCATTCTTTTTAAAGTTCCCTTTCTTTCCCTTACCCTTTTTCTTAAAACTAGTGGTCTTGTTTAACAATCAACACTTGATGCTCTTTCTTGATTTCTACCTTTGTTGATTTCAGCATCACGAAGAGCCCAAGAATCGTTTTCGTCATCCCTTGCATATTATAGTTCATCACGAAGTTCTAGTATCTTGGTGATAGTGCCTACAGAACTCTATCAATCACTATCTTATCTAGAAGATTAACTTCCACTTGATTCAAGTGATTGTAGTACCCAGACATTCTGAGCACATGCTCACTGGCTGAGCTATTCTCCTCCATCTTGTAGACAAAGTAGAGGTCTCATACCTGTCGACACAGGCATGAGTCTAAAATACCAATTTCGACTCTTGGAGCATCTCATATGCTCTGTGGCGTTCAAAATGTTTTTGAAGTCCCGGTTCTAAGTCGTAAAGCATGGTGCACTAAACTATTAAGTAGTCATCATATCGAGCTTGCCAAATGTTCACAACATCTGCATCTGCTCTTGCAATAGGTCTGTCACCTAGCTGTGCATTAAGGACATAATTCTTCTGTGCAACAATGGGGATATTCCTTAGATCACGGACCTAGTCCACATCATTGCTACTATCATCTTTCAACTTAGTTTTCTCTAGGAACATATAAAAAAACGGGAGCTATATATATCGCGAGCTATTTGATCTACAACATAGATACGCAAACCTATCAAGACTATATCATGAACTCCCACTTAAATAAACATCCCTCAATTTATCTAAGTGATACGTGATCCAAATCAACTAAGACATGTCCGATGATCACTTGAGATGGGGTAGTCATTAGTGTTCTGAGACCATGTCTGTACATGCTAGGCTCGTCAAGTTTAACCCAAGTATTCTGCATGTGCAAAATTGTCTTGCACCCATTGTATGTGAACGTAGAGTCTATCACACCCGATCATCACGTGGTGTCTCTAAACGATGAACTATAGCAACACTGCATACTCAGGGAGAACACTATTATCTTGAAATTAAGTGAAGGGATAATCTTATAATGCTACCGCCATTCTAAGCAAAATAAGATGCATAAAGGATAAACATCACATGCAATCAAAATATGTGACATGGTACGGCCATCATCATCTTGTGCTTTTGATCTCCATCTCCAAAGCATAGTCATGATCTCCATCGTCACCGGCTCAACACCTTGATCTCCATCGTTGCGTCGGGGTCATCTTGCCAACTATTGCTTCCACAACTATTGCTAACGCATAGCGATAAAGTAGAGCAATTACATGGGGTTTGCACTTCATACAATAAAGAGACAGGCTAAGGCTCCTGCCGGTTGTCGATATTACAAAACATGATCATCTCATACAACAACGTATATCATATCATGTCTTGACCATATCACATCACAACATGCCCTGCAAAAACAAGTTAGACGTCCTCTACTTTGTTGTTGCGTGTTTTACATGGTTGCTACAGGCTTCTAGCAAGAACCATTCTTACCTATGGCAAAAACCACAATGGTGATTCATCAAGTTTGTTGTTTTGACCTTTTTCAAGGACCGGCCATAGTCAAATTTGATTCAACTAAAGTAGGAGAAACAGACACCCGCCAGCCACCTCTATGCAAAACTAGTTGCATGTCTGTCGGTGGAACCGGTCTCATGTGCATGGACATGTAAGGTTGGTCCGGGCTGCTTCTTCCCACAATACCGCCGAATCAAAATAAGATGTTGGTGGTAAGCAGTATGACTATCACCGCCCACAACTCTTTGTGTTCTACTCGTGCATATCATCTACGCATAGACCTGGCTCGGATGCCACTGTTGGGGAACGTTGCATGGTAAAAAAAATCTACACACACGCAAGATCTATCCACGGAGATGCATAGCAACGAGAGGGGAGAGTGTGTCTACGTACCCTCATAGACCATAAGCAGAAGCATTTAACAACGCGGTTGATGTAGTCAAACTTCTTCGCACTACAACCGATCAAGTACAGAATGCACGACACATCTCCGTTCTGCACACGTTTAGCTCGGTGACGTCCTCCTCCTTATTGATCAACCAATATGACAAGGTTGTATATGAGTTCCGACAGCACGATGGCGTGGTGACGATGATGGTGATGCAATCTCCGCAGGGCTTCGCCTAAGCACTATGAAAATATGACCGAGGTGGACGGGGGCGCCGCACATGGCTAAGACAATGTTGTGTCATTGTGTGGCGCCCCCTCCCCATGTATATATAGGTGGGAGGGAAGAGGGAGGCAGCTAGGGCGCGCCCCTAGGGGCTGGTTGCCGGCCCTAGGGCTCCTGCCCTCCCGCACCCTCCCTTTCCTTGTATGGACAGGTGGGAAGGAAAGAGGGGGAGAGAGGGAAGGAAGTGGGAGTCCAACTCCACACTTTCCTTTCCTCCTACCTTTCCTTTCCCTCCCATAGGGCCGGCCCCTATAGGGGGCGCACCAGCCCCATGTGGGCTGGTGTGTTCTCTCACTTGGCCCATAAGGCCCATAACTTTGTTGGGGATGTCCGGTGACCCGATAATTATCCGGTACCCTCAGAAACACTTCCGATGTCCGAATACTATCGTCCAATATATCAATGTTTACCTCTCGACCATTTTGAGACTCCTCGTCATGTCCATGATCTCATCCGGGCCTCTGAACAACATTCGGTCACCTCATCATATAACTCATATAACATTATATCGTCAATGAACGTTAAGCATGCGGACCCTGCGGGTTCGAGAACTATGTAGACATGACCGAGATACCTCTCCAATCCATAACCAATAGCGGAACCTGGATGCCCATATTTATCATTCGAACCATTATGACAACATACGTAATTCCCATTGTCCATCGGTATGTTACTTGCCCGAGATTCGATCGTCGGTATCTTCATACCTAGTTCAATCTCATTACCGGGAAGTCTCTTCACTCGTTCCGTAATACATCATCTTGTAAATAACTCATTAGTCATTTGCTTTCAAGGCTTCTTATGATGTGTATTACTGAGAGGGCCCAGAGATACCTCTCCGATACTTGGAGTGACAAATTCTAATTTTGATCTATGCCAACTCAACAAACACCTTCGGAGATACTTGTAGAGCATATTTATGATCACCTAGTTATGTTGTGATGTTTGATGGCACACAAGGTATTCCTTCGGTATCCGGGAGTTGCATAATCTCATAGTCGAAGGAATATTTATTTGACATGAGGAAAGAAGTAGCAATAAATTGAAAGATTAATCTGCTAAGTTAACAGATGGGTCTTGTCCATCACATCATTCTCCTAATGATGTGATCCCGTTATCAAATTAAAACACATGTCTATGGTTAGGAAACCTTAACCACCTTTGATCAACAAGCTAGTCTAGTAGAGGCTTACTAGGGACATGATATTTGTTTATGTATTCAAACATGCATTTAAGTTTCCGATCAATACAATTCTAGCATGAATAATAAACATTTATCATGATTTAGGAAATATAATAATAACCATTTTATTATTGCCTCTAGGGCATATTTCCATCACGGAGGTGGAGGGACCAAGCCCCTTTCCCATCACATTGGGCGCGTTTGGTTACCTGCATCATTTTTTGCCACTTTGCATACTTGTCCCAGTTGGGCCTGCCTGAGCATATACAGGCTAAAAACCAACATCTGCATGTTGATTGGTTGCATGCATCCCCTCTAGCCTAAAAACAAAAGGCCCGTTGTTTAGTTGCGGACTTGTTTGAGGGGAAACACAAGTCCGGTTTTTTGGTTACATCCAGGACAGTTGTGTGGTAACCTCCTCCTCGATGTGGTGAGGTTAACAAAGGCACACAAGAACTACTAAGAACTAAACTATTAGCAACAGAACAATCTTAGGCACAAACATAAGTCTTAATCATGCAGAACAAGTTTTAAACCAACACAATACGATAAGTTCGAAATGAAACCAAAGTCTTAAAGCAGGAACAACCAAGGATTGGACCACAGGAGCTCATGCAGTCGCGGCAAAGGCATTGCCATGCTCCTTGCACTTGGTGACCACCTACACACCCTCGCCGTTGAATATGATCACCTTCATGGTGTCAGGGGACAACATCTTGAACATCAGCATGTACCCGATCATGATCTGGTGAATGGCGGCGAAGATGGCCCAACCCTAATGAAGCGTCACCCAACCATCAATCACCGTCACCCACCATGCGCAGCCGGTGTTCGTCTTCAGCTTGAACTCTATAGGGATGGCGGGGAAGTGCTTTGTGAAGTCCAGAGGCAATGTCATACTCTCCAGCTTTGGAGCAAGGATGACATTAGAAGTGGTTTGGTCTTGACTCCTGATGGAAGTGGCCATAGTTCCTCCTCTTAGGGCTTGGTGATCCTACACTGGCACTTCAACCAATGGAGGCAGAACCTCCTTGCCCTTCTCCAATGGTAGCACCACCTCCTTGCCCTTGTACATCCGCATTATGAACAACACGCATATCATTGGTCAGCATTCATTCATATTGGCCTAACACTCCTATATTAACCCACCCCACTAACCTAGCACCACACTCAAACCCCCTCTGTTTCACCACCTCTCCTCTTCCACCTCTCCTCGGCATGAACTCCGACTCCAACCCCAACCCTTTCCCCTAGGGAATTGGATGGAGGGCATTCTTCCTTGGTGCTTGCTTGGTGACCGCAATTAGTTTGAGCACACCATGGAAGTGCGCTCAAACTTCAACAGCATCGATGACATGCACAAGGAGGCTGATGCTATGATGAAGAAGGCTACGCCGGACGAGCTGAAGACACTGGTTCCAGACCCATCCAAGGGCGCGATGTCATTGGACATCCTGCTCTAGGCCATGAATCAGCCAGACTCTGGTGACGCTTGACAACGAGTAAGATGGGCTAAGTATAGTCAGTACAAGGCGCCTCAAGACCAGCGTGCCGCGGTGTACTAGAGTAGTTTGTTCGGGTCACCGGAGTTCAACAATGATGAGGTGCAGATGGTGGCCAGGGCGCCGACAGCAGGCAACCGTGCAAGACCCATCGTTCTTGATGAAGATGATGAGGACGAAGCCGATGAGGAATAAAAGAAGATGACTATGCCCCCCCCCCCCCCGCCGGCTAGACAATCCAATCCCCACCCCCGATGTAATTGAAAAATAACCTATGAGCCTAGTAGTTGTAGATGCAGAATTGATTGATGTCAATTCACCCCCTCCACCGTGTTCAACCCCCTTGTCGGTGTCAAAACCGGCGGATCTCGGGTAGGGGATCCCGAACTGTGCGCCTAAGGTTGATGGTAACAGGAGACAGGGAACACGAAGTTTTTCCCAGGTTCGGGCCCTCTTGATGGAGGTAATACCCTACGTCCTGCTTGATTGATATTGATGAATATGAGTATTACAAGAGTTGATCTACCACGAGATCGTAATGGCTAAACCCTAGAAGTCTAGCTTGTATGACTAAGTTATTGAGTATATCCTTTCCGGACTACACCCTCCGGTTTATATAGACACCGGGGGGGGGGGATCTAGGGTTACATAGAGTTGGTAACATAAGATGGAATCTTCATAGTTGTTCGCCACGCTTGCCTTCCACGCCAAGGAGAGTCTTATCCGGACACGAGTACAGTCTTCGGTCTTCATATCTTCACGGCCCATCAGTCCGACCCATAGATAACAGGTCGGACGCCCAAGGAATACTTAGACCAGTACTCCCTCAGTAGCCCCTGAACCTAGCTTCAATGACAAGGTATCCGGTGCGTAGTGTTGTCTTCGGCATGGCAAGGCGGGTTCCTCCTTCCAAACTCCCGAATAGTCTTGAGACGAATTGCTCGTGTCCGGACCTATAACACACACCGCACACAACCGCGGAGAGAATATAATATGACTTGAGTCCAATCTGCTGACAACTTTAGTAATGCGACGTCACGCTTGTCCGGTCATAATTTCGAACCGTTTTTTCGCCCTACGTTTCGAGACGCGGTTGTCATTGGCACGTCTTGTCAAAGCAGAGATCGTGTCCCCTTATCACGGGATTCTCATCAATACGAGCGTGGGTAACCCAACCATCCTGCGAGAAAGATTCCTTAGGAATAGGCAGGTTCTTAGGTTTAGGAGGAGGCGTTCGATACTGGAGGTGTATATAAAGGAACCAAGGGCCGTCTCTTTATGCCAAACCTCTCCTAAACCTCCCCAATCCCGAGTTCCAGCACCCAAGGTTCGACTCCATTGCTTTCAGCCTTCCCATCATGTCCGGATCCAGCTCCCAAGGCCGATGGCTGGCTTCCTCCGATACAGAGGAGGATATCACAAAGCTTCGGGCGGCCAGATATCTGACCGCGGAGATCCACCATCGGCTTCCCGCTCAAGGACAAGTTATCCTGACCCCCAGATCCGGCGAGAAGGTGGTATTCGTCTCCCACTTCCTCCGGGGGTTAGGGTTTGCTCTTCACCCCTTTGTCCAAGGGCTAGTGTTTTATTACGGATTAGGTTTTCACGATCTTGCCCTAGACTCTATCCTCCATGTCTTGGCGTTTATCATTACATGCGAGGCCTTCCTTCGAATTGCCCCACACTTCGGCTTATGGCTCAAAACCTTTAGTGTGAAGCCAAAGGTAGTCGATGGGGAATAGGCGGAGTGCGGCGGTGCTACAATTAGCCAACTCGCCAACACTCCCTGGCCAAAAGGTTCTTTTTCCGAGGCTTCCAATTACTGGCAGCAGGGGTGGTTTTATATTATAGAGCCCCGTAGTGCTAAATGGGTAGCTGCCCCCACCTTCCATCATGGCCCACCGTTACTGCTCGCGTCATGGGTCAACAAGGTGCTAGACCGGGGATCAATGGATGAAGTGTGGACCGTACAAAGCCACATCTGAAGCCTCCTAAAGAGAGATATCGATCTCGTTAGCGTGATCCAAGTGATGTTAGTTCGCCGCATCATGCCCTGCCAGCGCAGGCCTCGCCGCATGTGGGAGTTAAATCCAGAAGGACCACAAACCCTCCTACACTTCTTCAGTGCCACACACGAAGGGATGTGGGAGTTATTTTTCGGGAAGTGGAAACATTGGCTGGATACTGCTGAGGACGCAGGCCTTAACTGTAATCGTCCGGATACCCCGGTAAGCACCTGGCTTTTGAATACTTTGTGGTCATGCATACAGTAATATGGTACTGAGCAAGCTATCTTTATCCAGGGCTGGATAAAGAAGGCGGAACTGATTATGTGTTCGGCCCCTCTGCTCGAGGGTCCAATGAATCCTGTTCTAACAAGGATGCTGGCTCTAGCACCATTCCAGATGCCGGAGAAGGAGGACGAGGCGGAGGGCAAGAGGATCAAGGATGGCCTCTATTCCCAGGGAACCTCGGACTTTGTGTCTGGAGGAATAAAAATCTCCTCATCCGAAGACAAACATGAAGGGGGGCACTATCTCCTTCCCTCCCAGGAAGAAGAGGTCCGCCTCCGAAGATTGGGAGAAGCAGGCTCCTAAGCGAGGCACGATGCCTCTGGGGGGCGGCCCGGTCCTGGAGGACGCCGAAGCACCATCTCATGACGAGGACAAGCCTCCGGCCAAATCGTAAGTGAACAAGGCTGTTTTAAACCTATCCCGTTCTTTCGTTATGATGCCTGGAATATATATTTTTTGCAGCTCAGCGTGCAGTCCCCTTCAACAATCCTCTTCCTCAGGGGACCTTCTCCCGGAGATGATGGAAAGCGAGATGCCCCCACCGGCTTCTCCGTCCAATAGGGCAGACGACCTCGAGGTGTCGTCGTGGAGGGTCTCCCTCGACCAACAAGTGGTGCCAGGGATAACGAAGACGCTACATGAAGGTGATACTTCAGCGGCCCAGGGTCCGGAGAACAACAATGAAGACCCCGAACAACCCAGAATGCTGCCGGATACAAATAGACGGATCCCTTCAAAGGGTGACCATACTCCTGCGGCTACCTCCGGAGACACAGAGGCGCCGGATATCTTGACGAACATGCTGTGGCGGGCGTCCATTTCAAAGGAACGTCGTACTTTGATGGGTACGGTGGTAAAAAAGGTCCTATCCACAAAGAGCGGATTGAATGAGGCCTTTGCGAGTCTGCTGAGAGGCTTCAAGGTTTGTACTATAATATGTGAAATTGTGTTTTATTCAGAGAATACACCTACACCTGTGTATAGACAGTAGCCCCTGAGACAAACGGAGGATCAAAAGAAATATCCGAGGACTAATCTGATTAACTTTAAACACAGGCTGCTTCCCCCCCCCCCCGGGCTACTTCCCAGACTACGAATATTACCAAGCTGCAATGGAAGCTTGATGTAGCCAGGGATGACATTACGTTGATTAATATGTGTCTTGACGAGTCACAAGGTATGTATTCAAAATAGTCCCTGCACATACATTTTTGTGATATAAGCATGATGCTGAAAGTTGTGCCTGGCCGCAGATGGGGCTGCCGCCATTGAAATTCTTCGAGTGCAGCTAGCCCGGGCCAAGGAGTAGGCCTGGTGTAGTAATGCGGCTGCCGAGAAGGCATCTGCTGAGTTAAAAGCCGAACAAGCTGCACGGCGTCAAGACGAGGAGAAGATATCCACAATGAAACTCGAGCTAAAAAGTGCTGCTAGCCAGTGTGAACTCCTTGAGAAGGAGAATGAAGCCAAGACGGCTGAAGTTTACAAGGCCCTACGAGAGGCGAGAGAAGCACGGCATGAATCTAGAGAGGCCCGTGAGGAGATCCCGCAAGCTGGGGAAATTGCAGCTGGTAAGCCATTTTTGCTACAGGCTAAGTTCGGCGATCCGAACTATGCCCAGCTTAACCAATTGTGGAGTTCTCCAGACGAGTTTTTAGACTTGCCAAAGATTTCATCCGATGCGGCGCAGTATTATCAGGTGCGAGACGGGTACGCCACGGAGAAGCTTTTCTGGTCACAATTCGGCGCCTTGAAGTGCCCCCTGTTGCTGAATGAGCAGATGTCCCAGTGGGCCGAGCTTCATAGGATATCCGGTGCTGCCATGAAGAACGTCATAATCCAGTTATGGCCAACTAAGCCTGTTCCGAACAGTTACTTTGGCTTGGTGCAGCGACTTGTTGAAGCAGTGCCACATATCGATGCTATGAAACGATGGTGTGTATCGAAGGTGCACGGATGGCTCTTGCCCGAGTCAAGATGTTCTAGGGGAATATGAAGGCCATCAACGTTGCGGTGAAGAGTCCACCCAAGGGCAAGGACCGCCACGAACTGGAGCATTATTTTGAAGACGTCCTTGTAGCCGCCCGCTTGATAGAGGGACAATGCTCGAAAGACATAATGTTCGAGTGAAGTGTGTGAGAATTGTAAGAGACAATTTTATAGTAAATCTATTTGTATATTTTGCTCCAAAGCTTGTGTTCCTCATGTGCGGCCATTTTAATCTAATCTGAAAGTTTTCCAGTCGTCGGCTTCAGCCCCCTTGTAGGAAGTACAAGGGTGTTCGAAAAAGCATCTGATCACTCTTGATCCAGCGTCTTGGTCCGTGAAGGAGGTGTCAATGCGGCGAACCAGGCAACCAGACTATAGGGCGTTAATGCTTTCACTTAGCCATAGGAGTTTTATAGTGGGTCTACGACATAGCCCCTAGTATGTATGCGGCTTACTCATACAACACGTTTACATAATTGACCGGAAAAAGGTCCTTTGCATGACACGGAGGAATCGTTAGAGATTCCGATAAGTCATCGAGTGGTTGACCAGCTCTCGCCGCATCATGACAGTCAGTTTTCGGCTTTCTCTACTGAGGTCCGTCCCCGGTTGAACCGGTAGCACAATCATAGTAGTTCTCCCTTTACTACCCTAGCCGATAGAGCGGAACGTAGGACAGCAAGCACAGGAGCCGGGCAACCCAACTATTGACCCAAGACATGATTCGGAGCTGATGCATATAAGGCCAAAACTCGCGACACCAAAGTACGCTGTAAAAGCTGTTCAGACTTTGTTGGCAACTCATTTGTTCCCGTACCGAGCCCCTGGCAAGTTAAGCCGGGGTATATCGATGAAACAACCATAGGAGACGTATTCATTTTGCGAAAAGATGCAAGTGATTAATTCGGATAATTTGAACTGGGACCTGAGTGATATGCCAATGGTTACTTGATATACATAAAGGCCACGACCCCGGCAATTTGATATGCCCTGGGTCGGAGGCAGAGGAAAAAGGCATGTTACAGGCTCGAAAAGAGAGTGTGGTCTACAAAAAGTTATTTTGGACCTGCTGTCACACGTCTGCGCCGACTGTCCTCAGCGAGGGGAATCCTTGAAGGGAATAGCCTCGTAGGTGAGTGTACGGATCTGAACTCCTATGGGGTCGGTCGTATGTGTTTCCCCTTTGTGCCACCTGCTTTTAAGAGATAATGAAACAAAATAAAATAGGAAAACGGTTAAAGAATGTTACTAGAGTGCCTGCAGACTTGTCCATATTGTGCTTCCGTCAATGCCCAAGGTATCTTGAGTGCGTAATTATGTATGCGAGGTATAGTTTTGACGGGTATACGCGGTGGGCGGCGGAAGCCGAACTGCTATTTATGCTCCGAATTTGATTGATCTTCCGGGGGAAATTGCTTCCGCCCTCCGGCATGTAGCTGGTGAGCCATTCCGTTGTCCCTATTGTCTGGTGGATCATTTCCATTGTGTCCGGCGTTGAGCCTGCCGGCCTGCTTGAGGACCCAACATCTTCTGTTGGTGTGATTGGCTGGTTTATTGCGGTGGCCATGAATCTGGCAGGGCCGGTCCAATATCCTGTCTAGTTTGGATGGTCTGTCTTTGTTTGCCTTGAATTGCTTTTTCCGTTGGCCGAGCTTGGGATTGCTAAATTCGGCGTTGACCGCTGTGTCGCGTGATCTTTCATTATCACTGCGACTGTTGTGTATGCTTCGTCGTGTCTTGCCATTGCCATCTCTTATTTCGGAAGTGCCCGAGTCGTTGGTGCTGTTGCTTGCCAGTTGTCTTCTCCCGCACAAAAGCGGGTCATTAGAGCGGTAAGGGCTGTCATGGATCTAGGTCCTTCTTGACTGAGGTGGCGTGCAAGCCATTCATCCCGGACGCTATGTTTAAAGGCCGCAATGGCCTCCGCGTCCGGGCAGTCGATGATTTATTTCTTTTTAACTAGGAACCTGGTCCAGAGCTTCCTGGCTGACTCTCCGGGCTGCTGGACAATGTTACTTAAGTCATCGGGGTCTGGTGGCCGGACATATGTTCCTTGGAAGTTGTTGCGAAAGGCATCCTCCAAATCCTCCCAGCTGCCGATAGAATTTTCCGGCAGACTGTTTAACCAGTACCGAGCTGGTCCTTTGAGTTTTAGTGGTAGGTATTTGATGGCATGAAAGTCGTCTCCGCGGGCCTTCTGGATATGGAGGAGGAAGTCGTCGATCCATACTGTGGGATCCGTTGCTCCATCGTTTGATTCGATATTCATGGGTTTGAACCCGTCTGGGAATTCATGCTCCATTACTGCATTTGTGAAGCAAAGAGGGTGTGCGGCGCCACTATGTTGGGCCACACTGCGGCGTATCTCCGACAGAGTCCATTTGCGGTTTTCAGCCGGATGTGGCTAGGTTTGTCACGTCCGAATAGGTGGCCATCTGTAACGCCCCGAGACCGATGTGCCAGGTGTCTTCCAGTTTTTCGCTGTTGTTGCTTTGTCATTTGCTTGCGTGTTGCATCTTATCATGTCATCATGTGCATTGCATCATCATGTTTTCAAAACTTGCATCCGCCCCGGCCTCCTCGTTCTCTCCGTTGTCCGTTCTGAGCCCAGACACACTTGCACACGCCCGCGGCATGTCCGAAATATTATTTTATAAGTGGCCGGAAAATGTTCTCGGAATGGGATGAAAGTTGGCGCGCGGTGTTTTTATGTTGTAGGTAGGCTGCCTGTCAATTTTCATCCCATTCGGAGTTCGTTTGACGCCCCAACGGATAACTATAGCGGCAATATAGTCGGTCTAACGTCAGACATTTTCGGTCTCCGGAAACAGTCGCCGGGCCTCTCTCTCTTCCCCTCTCTCAGCTCGAGCCCTTCTGCACAGCCCACGAGTTCCAACCGACCTCTCGCGCGCGCATCCGAAAAGCTGTCCCGAACCCGACCCGGACTGTCGCCACCGTCGTGTCCGGATCATCCCCAAACATCTACAAAACATCTCCGTTTTTCTTTTTGGTCTCCCTAGCTATTTTTTCACGTTTGTCTGATTGCGATCAGAGGGATCCGTTAGCCCCTAACCTATTTCACCGCTATATATATAATGGGCAACCCTAGATTTTAGGGGTTTGTCCCATCCATTCCCTCGGCCGCCGCCGCATCCTCCTTGTTTTCCTCAGCCACCAACCGGATCCACTCCTCTTGTCTTCCTTGAGATCCACCTCCCTAGATTTCAGTGCCACCCAATCAATGCCTCCTTCCCTCCTCCCTTTTCATCCACCACCAAATCCATTTTCGTAGCCATCCTCTGCTCCCTCCACAGCAGAAGCAGGCCCCTTCCTCGTCCCCTTGCACCGCCGGGCCGCCCGAGCGCGTCGCCTCACCGACCCCGCTGTTGCTCCCTCCGGCTGCCTCGCTCGTCGGCACCCTCACCTCCAGCAGGAGCCCCACGACGACGCCATGGTTGGCTGCAGCCCGAGCTCGCATCCGTCACCGCAACAAAGTTCTCTCCATGGATCCGTCGGGTCTCGTCCATCCTCGTTGTTGCCGGACCTGCTGCCTCTACCTCGCCCCAAGCAGCGTCCTCGCAGGATCCGTCGCCCCACCTAGTACCTCGCCGGAGCACCTGCTACCAAGTCCCTCACCGCGCCGCATCTGCTCTGCAACGAGCGGAGCTGCAGCCGCTGCGCGCCGTTGGCGGCATCGGCCCGAACCGGCCTCCTCTTCGCCGTTTCCCACTCCTCCGGCCACCTCCGCCCGTTTCCCCGTCCCCGGCGTCATCTGCAGCTATGCCATGCCGCCGCCGCTGGCTCTGCTTCACCTGAACCGGGTTTCCTCTTTTTGCTTCGCCCCGCGCCAAGTCCCCTGCCGCCATGGATGTCCCGACACAGGAGCTCGCCGTCGACCGCACTCGACGTCGCCAGCCTCCGGATCCGTCGAGCCCCGGTCTCTCTGGCCTCTCTGTCGCAGGATCCTTCGCGTCCTCCGGTGCATCCAGCTGCCGCCTACATCGAGCGGGACAACCTCGCGTTGACCCCGTGCTCGATTTGGCAGCGAAGCCGCTCGCCCCTTTTACTGCGTCGACCGCACGCACCTGGGCCGCCTCCCCTTCAACCGTTGACCGCGGCCCAGCCCACACCTTCCCACCGCCCTGGGTCAGGTCCAGCTGGGTGAGTCCAGCACCCATGCTCCCATCGGGCCAGTCAGATCCAGCCCGATGTGTATTTTTCCGCTGCAACGAATTTTTCCAATTATCCAGAAAACTGCCAGTTTACAGTTTAGTCCCTAGTCTTCATGCATATAATAACTCTTGAACTATGCATCATATGTAAAAACTTTGTATATGAATAATGCTTAGAATTGCATCTAGTTTCATAATTTGCAACTTTCATCTATGTTTAAAATGTTTAAAGTGTTGTTTGTTTAAATTTACCCAAATGCCATGCTAAAATGATTTAATTCATAACTAAATAACCGTAACTCGGAATTTAACAAACTTTATATGTAATTGGGGTAGAAAATGCATAGTTTAACATGGTGGCATCACTTTGCATGTTTAACAACTATAAAATAAGGTTTAGGGTAGAACAGTACCAAACCTAATATATGCATATGAGGATTTTCCGGAATTGTTGTTCGTTGTTTCCGGCCTCATTTAAACTTGCCTAGATTAGATAGTTTCATCATGCTTCACCTCTTGCCATGCTAACAACATTTAACCTTGTTGGGTACATAAACGAGAGAGAACTAAATAAGTCATGTGGTGTTTTCTTCAATATGCAACTCCGTTGCATATTGAGATCCACTTAATTTGTAGGATTGCTTGTGCTCTTTTGCCATGCCATGCTTCACTAAACCGGACATGCATCATACTTGGTTGTGCATCATGCCATGCTTATGTCGTGGTTGTTTACTATGTTGTTTGCTTTCTTTCCGGTGTACTTCTTCTCGGTAATCCGATAACGTCGCGTTTATGAGGATCCGTTCGACTACGTCCGTTTGTCTTCTTCATGGACTCGTTCTTCTTCCTTGCGGGATCTCAGGCAAGATGACCATACCCTCGAAATCACTTCTATCTTTGCTTGCTAGTTGCTCGCTCTTTTGCTATGCCTATGCCGTGATACCTACCACTTGCTTATCATGCCTCCTATATTGTTGAGCCAAGCCTCTAACCCACCTTGTCCTAGCAAACCGTTGTTTGGCTATGTTACCGCTTTGCTCGGCCCCTCTTATAGCGTTGTTAGTTGCAGGTGAAGATTGGAGTTTGTTCCATGTTGGAACATGTATATTTTGTTGGGATATCACAATATCTCTTATCTAATTAATGCATCTATATACTTGGTAAATGGTGGAAGGCTCGGCCTTATGCCTGGTGTTTTGTTCCACTCTTGCCGCCCTAGTTTCCATCATATCGGTGTTATGTTCCCGGATTTTGCGTTCCTTACGTGGTTCCTTGAATAAAACTCCTCCAGCAATGCCCAACCTTGGTTTTACCATTTGCCACCTAGCCTTTTCTTTCCCTTGGGTTCTGCAGACTCAAGGGTCATCATTATTTTAACCCCCCCGGGCCAGTGCTCCTCTGAGTGTTGGTCCAAACTAGAGCCCCTTGCAGCGCCACCTCGGGGAAACTCGAGGGCTGGTTTTAGCTGTACGGACTGCTCATCTGAGTGTGCCCTGAGAACAAGATATGTGCAGCTCCTATCGGGATTTGTCGGCACATTCGGGCGGTGTTGCTGGACTTGTTTTACCATTGTCGAGGATGTCTTGTAACCTGGATGCCGAGCCTGATCGGATTGTCTTGGGAGAAGGAATATCCTTCGTTGACCGTGAGAGCTTGTGATGGGCTAAGTTGGGACACCCCTGCAGGGATTTGAACTTTCGAAAGCCGTGCCCGTGGTTATGGGCAGATGGGAATTTGTTAATGTCCAGTTGTAGAAAACCTGAAGTTGATCTTAACTAAAACACATCAACCGCGTGTGTTACCGTGATGATCTCTTCTCGGCGGAGTCCGGGAAGTGAACACGGTGTTGGAGTTATGTTTGACGTAGGTTGTTCTAGGATCACTTCTTGATCATAGTTGTTCGACCGTGCTTTTGCCTTCTCTTCTCGCTCTCATTTGCGTATGTTAGCCACCATATATGCTAGTCGCTTGCTGCAGCTCCACCTCATACCTTTTACCTTACCCATAAGCTTAAATAGTCTTGATCGCGAGGGTGTGAGATTGCTGAGTCCCCGTGACTCATAGATACTTCCAAAACCAGTTTGCAGGTGCCGATGTTACCGAGCAAGTGATGCAACCAAACTCAAGGAGGAGCTCGATGAAGATCTTGTCCTTTGTGTTGCTTTGTTCTAGTTGATCAGTAGTGGAGCCCAGTTGGGGTCGATCGGGGATCTGTGTAGCTTTTGGGGTAGTCTTCTTTTATTTTGGTTCCGTAGTCGGACCTTGTTTGTATCTGGATGATGTAATGCTTTATTCATGTATTGTGTGAAGTGGCGATTGTAAGCCAACTATGTATCTCTTTCCCTTATGTATTACTTGGGTTGTGTGAAGATTACCTCACTTGCGACATTGCTTTCAATGCGGTTATGCCTCTAAGTCGTGCTTCGACACGTGGGAGATATAGCCGCATCGAGGGCATTACAAGTTGGTATCAAGAGCCTTCCCCGACCTTAGGAGCCCCCTACTTGATCGAATCGCTGGCGTTATTGAGTCTAGAAATGTTTTGAGTCATTTAGGATTATATATATCGGAGAGTAGGATTCTTTTTACTCCTCAGTCCCTTCGTCGCTCTGGTGAGGCATCCTGACGTAGAGTTTTGACTCTTCTCTTCTCAAATTTCACTAAAAAAAATTTAGGATCACGCGGGTATCTTGGAATCGTTCCGATGGTTTTGTGACGAGAACATTGTTCTTGGTGCCTCCTGTCATTTAGGGGTTGTGACAGTGTCCCGGGGAGTTGAGCTCTGAGGTGTTGTCGTCACAATTTTATCGTTGCAGTTCTGGAATACCTGAGTTTAGTTTTGCCGACATCGAAAATCTCTTTTATGCAGTTGTTGGTGAGATAACCTCGACGCCACCCAGTACTGGGGCGGGAGTTCGGGAGTATTGCCATAACTCGTATAACGGATGGTTTTCGAAGGTTGAGGTAAACGATTTCCGAAGGTTTCTTGGTTATGTGTTGAAGGATGGATACAGCTGGATGTAGGATTTGCTAGATTTGGGTGAGATATTATGCTTCCCCTGTATCCCCAACACCTGATTGCATAACCGGGAAAATTTCGGGGGTTTATAAGTGGGAATTCAAGTAGCTCTTAGGATATCTTTTCGACATATGTATGATACGAAATTGGGGTTCGACGTCTAGTGGTCCGCCTATCCACGGTTGGTTTTACAGTGGTCTAGTTGTGTCTTAAAGAGTCCTTGGCTATGCCAACTCGGGGACGCTTCGTATGTCATGTGCACTGCCTTGTACATGATGGTGCTGTACGATCGAGCCCGTGTAGGCCCCACCACGAAAACTTCGGACAAAATCTCTATCATATGTTTGTTCCGGCTTATTCTGCAAGACAATCATTCGTTTTGTTTTGAGTTGTGGTATTCGAGTTGCTTCGAAGTCAAGAGTTGATTCCATACCTTTTCTAAACGGTGTTCTCGTGTTCCTATGTGAATACTAATCCTTCATGATAATCGAGACTGTCATGTCAATCCTTTTCAACCGGCGTGTTTTCTCTTCAAGTGGACCCGATCATTTCAACATTCACAAGATCGATTATCAGTTCTTCTCAACGGTGTCTGTTTCATCCATCTCCAAGTTGCCTTTGTTTTCCCACCCACCCACCCTTTTTTCTTCAAGGACTCAGATTTCTCAATCAAGTATCCATCTTATGGATGTGAGGACTCTTCATTCTTATCTTTCAATGTTCTTACCCGGTGATTCCCATTAAGTTTCTAACGGATCTTCAAGTTCGTCACTCTTCACTCATTTTCTTCTCCGGTGGTTTCAATTCAAGCTTTGTTGAGTATATACTTCCCTCATTTCAATGCTTTTTCCTTACCGGTGCACCACATATTCATTCATTTCTCGCTATTCAATTGTTCCGGAGTGCTCAAGATATCTCGAAGATTCGTGTTTCCACTCTGCATTCGTTCAAGCTCTTTCGAGGATGTTATCTCATTCAAGCCATTTAAATTCAACCGGTGCAATCTCTCTTTGAAATCATTCAACAGTGTATCTTTTGAGTGGGCCCTAACCCACAGGTCTTTTCCTAGGATCTTACCTGACTCTTCTAATTCTCCCGGAGCTTTTCAAAAAAAATATCAAAGTTTGACGTAAGAATGAGTTATCATCAGTCAAATGCCTTCTCCTAGATCTTTCACAATTCTTTTCATCGTTGGCTCAACTTTTCCATTCTTCATTCCGGTGTGCCTCAATAATTCACAGTGGTGTTTGCTTAGCGTCATTCTCGGATTTTGAAGACCGAAGAAGAATTTTCCTCCATATCTTGCTCCATTCTCTTCAAGATTAGTGGCTCTAGTTTGTTGCCATCATCTCATAATTATTTTGATAATGAGAATTCTTTTCACCCATCCGAAGCAATTCAAGAGTCTTCTCAGTTTGTTATCCGGAGTCCATCATCTCAGAATTATTCATTTTCAGATTTCAGCCATTGTTCTCCAAATCTTACCGGTTCATCATTCAAATATTCTCTATTAAGCTCGTGACCTATTCGTTCACTTGTATCTAAATTCTCTCAAGCATCTTCATTCATTTGCTAATTCTTCCCGGTGTTTCTTTATCTTTTCTTCGGCCATTTTAATTCTTACGGTGGTTCATTCAGGATTCTCTTCCTTCGTTTATCATATCAATTCATTCGTTCATTCAATCCTACCAGTGGTTCGTGGAATACCTTCTCAAGTTTGTGCTATATCTATCTTAATCCTTACTACGTGAATAAGTAGTGTGCCAAATCCATTGTTGGTCATTAATTTAATTGGTGAAGGATAAGCATAATGTAATTCTTATTCTTGTTTCATCCTAATGATTAATTCCTTATTCCGGAGGTTCTTCAAATTCTCTATTTCAATTGTTTCATCTTTCTTTACCGGAGTTCCAAGCTCTTTCAATTATATCATTTCAAAGCTTCATTTAATCATTGCAAGGTTTCTGCCGGAGTTCTTTTCAATTTTACCCTTCCTTTTCATCATCCTTTTGTTACCGGAGTTCTTCATGGATGTTTTACACGATGGTTCATCAAGGAAATAATCCCTTCTCCAAGTGTTCATCGAGATTCTTTTCAGAGGAGCTCAAGCATTCTTCATCTTGCAATCCGGAGTGCAATTCTTTCTACCATATTATTGGAGGTGGTATTATGTCATTCTTGATAATTTGGGTTCATGTTTCATGATTCACATGTTGTTAGGAATGAGGTATTTTAAATCCATCAATCTCTTCTTTGAAGTTATCTTGGGTTATATTTCACCTAAAGCCTTCCCTTAGGTTTGTGCTATCTATGGTGCTTATAAAGGACCCAAGTTCTTCTTTATCCTCCCGGTAAAATGCTTTCTCGTCTCCTTGTTCATACCAATCCAATTCTTTTTCCCGTGAGTGGCAGGTTGTCACCTCATAATTTGAGATGTATTCCATAAGACCATGTCAAGATTATCCTTTTCGTTGTTGGTTTTCCAACAACTTCATTCGTCCCTTCTCCTAAAAGATGCTTTTGCAAGCTCATTTAAGGTAGAAGATGTTGTTTTCCTCTTCGTTCTTTTGTTCTGACGATCCAACTTCTATTTTTCTCCCGGAGGTCTAGCGATGTTGCTCTTTTCAACCCTCTTCTTGGTTCGTCAAGACCAATTCTTTCCTTTGCTAATCCTTTTTCCTACCAGAATGTTGTGATTTCATCAAATATTTTCTCATTTTACCAAGTTCTTATTCAATTCCTTTTATTTTCAATCGGAGTGCTGCCCGAAGTTGTTCCCCCGTGTTCCTCTTTACTAACGGAGTGTTTTCAACTTTGTTCTTCTCCGTTGCTTTGTTTCTTTCATTTTGCTCAACCTTTTCAAGGTTCTTTGGTCTCACTCGTTTGTCAAAGAAGCAACTTAGCTTTACCTCTCCTCTTTCTCTTCCGTTTTCCCTCCGGTGCCATTCTAGATCTCGAGGCGACATCTTCTCGTAGTGGTGGAGTGTTGTAACGCCCCGAGACTGATGTGCCAGGTGTCTTCCAGTTTTTTGCTGTTGTTGCTTTGTCATTTGCTTGCGTGTTGCATCTTATCATGTCATCATGTGCATTGCATCATCATGTTTTCAAAACTTGCATCCGCCCCGGCCTCCTCGTTCTCTCCGTTGTCCATTATGAGCCCAGACACACTTGCACGCGCCCGCGGCATGTCCGAAATATTATTTTATAAGTGGCCGGAAAATGTTCTCAGAATGGGATGAAAGATGGCATGCAGTGTTTTTATGTTGTAGGTAGGCCGCCTGTCAATTTTCGTCGCATTCGGAGTTCGTTTGACGCCCCAACGGATAACTATAGCGGCAATATAGTCGGTCTAACGTCGGACGTTTTCGGTCTCCGGAAACAGTCACCGAGCCTCTCTCTCTTCTCTTCTCTCATCTCGAGCCCTTTTGCACAGCCCACGAGTTCCAACCGACCTCTCGCGCGCGCATCCGAAAAGCTGTCCCGGACTGTCGCCACCGTCGTGTCCGGATCATCCCCAAACGTCTAAAAAACATCTCCGTTTTTCTTTTTGGTCTCCCTAGCTATTTTTTCGCGTTCGTCCGATTGCGATCGGAGGGATCCGTTAGCCCCTAACCTATTTCACCGCTATATATAATGGGCAACCCTAGATTTTAGGGGTTTGTCCCATCCATTCCCTCGGCCGCCGCCGCATCCTCCTCGTTTTCCTCAGCCACCAACCAGATCCACTCCTCTTGTCTTCCTCGAGATCCACCTCCCTAGATTTCAGTGCCACCCAATCAACGCCTCCTTCCCTCCTCCCTTTTCATCCACCACCAAATCCATCTTCGTAGCCATCCTCTGCTCCCTCCGCAGCAGAAGCATGCCCCTTCCTCGTTCCCTTGCACCGCCGGGCCGCCCGAGCGCGTCGCCTCACCGACCCCGCTGTCGCTCCCTCCGGCTGCCTCGCTTGTCGGTGCCCTCGCCTCCAGCAGGAGCCCCACGACGACGCCATGGTTGGCTGCAGCCCGAGCTCGCATCTGTCACCGCAACAAAGTTCTCTCCACGGATCCGTCGGGTCTCGGCCATCCTCGTCGTTGCCGGACCTGCTGCCTCTACCTCGCCCCAAGCCGCATCCTCGCAGGATCCGTCGCCCCGCCTAGTACCTCGCCGGAGCACCTGCTACCAAGTCCCTCACCGCGCCGCATCTTCTCTGCAACGAGCGAAGCTGCAACCGCCGCGCGCCGTTGGCGGCATCGGCCCGAACCGGCCTCCTCTTTGCCGTTTCCCACTCCTCCGACCACCTCTGCCCGTTTCCCTATCCCCGGCGTCATCTGCAGCTGTGCCATGCCGCCGCCGCTGGCTCTGCTTCACCTGAACCGGGTTTCCTCTTTTTGCTTCGCCCCGCGCCAAGTCCCCTGCCGCCATGGATGTCCCGACACAGGTAAGGATGGCAATGGGTAGGGTATGGGCAGGGTAGAGCAATACCATACCCATACCCGTATAGTCAGTGGGTACAAAATTCTACCCATACCCGTACCCATGGGTATGAAACTTTACCCATACCCATACCCGACGGGTACCCGTACCCATTGGGTAGAAAAAATAGTACATAAACTGTTCACAATTTTACACTCAATGATAGCACATTTTACAAAAAAAGCAATTATCTCAACTCAATAACAAGGTAGATGTATACATGACCACTCTCAAAATATAAAAATCACAGACATACTCATATGTCAATAGGAGTAGATGAGTCACATGACTAATTGACGACAAGTTAACATTAGTTCACAACTGGGCAGGATATGGGTATACCCGCGGGTACAAGGCTATACCCGTACCCTACCCATGACTTAACGGGTAGGGTATGGGTACTACCCATGGGTATAAAAGTCTACCCATACCCTACCCATGCGGGTACAGTACCCGCGGGTACCCGTACCCATGGATAAAGCTGCCATCCTTAGTCAAAGATGGCTATGGTTTCCTAGTCATAGACATGAGTTGTCATTTGATAACGGGATCACATCATTGGGAGAATGATGTGATGGATGAGACCCAAACTATAAACGTAGCATATGATCATATCAAGTTTATTGCTATTGTTTTCTGCATGTCAAGTATATGTTCCTATAACCATGAGATCATGCAAATCACTGACACTGGAGGAGTATCGTGTGTGTACCAAATGTCGCAACATAACTGAGTGGCTATAAAGGTGCTCTATAGGTATCTCTGAGGGTTCCTATTGAGTTGGCATGGATCAAGACTGGGATTTGTCACTTCGTATGATGGAGAGGTATCTCAGGGCCCACTCAGTAATACAACAACACAAGTAGCTTGCAAGCAATGTGACTAATGGGTTAGCCACGGGATCTTGTATTACAGAACGAGTAAAGAGACTTGCTAGTAACGAGATTGAACTAGGTATGGAGATTCCTGATACGTCTATTTTGCATCATGTTTTCCTACTGTTATTTATAATGTTTTATGCATAAAAATGCTTTATCGAGTAATTATAATGCCTTTTCTCTCACAATATGCAAGGTTCACACAAAGAGGGAGAATGCCAGTAGCTAGAATTCTGGACCTGAAAAAGTACATCAGAGTTACCTATTCTACACATCTCCAAATGAGCTGAAACTTCACAGAGATTTTTCATGGAATATTTAAGAATGATTGGAGCAAATAACTACCACAGGGGGCCCACCAAGTGGGCACAACCGACCTGGGCGTGTCAGGGCCCCCAGGCGCGCCCTGGTGGGTTGTGCCCTCCTCGGCCCACCTCCGATGCCCATCTTCTAGTATATAAGTCATTTTGACCTAAAAAAAATGAGGGGAGGACTTTCGGGATGAAGCGCCGCCATCTCGAGGTAGAACTTGGGCAGGAGCACTTTTGCCCTCGAGCGGAGCGATTCCGCCGGGGTAACTTCCCTCCCGGAGGCAGAAATCATCGTCATCACCAAAAACTCTCCCATCTTCGGGAGGGAAATCTCCATCAACATCTTCAACAACACCATATCCTCTCAAAACCTAGTTCATCTCTTGTGTTCAATCTTTGTACCGAAACCTTAGATTGGTACTTGTGTGGGTGACTAGTAGTGTTCATTACATCTTGTACTTGATTACTGTATGGTTTATTTGGTGGAAGATTATATGTTCAGATCCTTTATGCTATTTAATACCCCTCTGATCTTGAGCATGATTATCATTTGTGAGTAGTTACTTTTGTTCTTGAACTCACGGGAGAAATCTTGTTGCTAGTAATCATGTGAACTTGATATGTGTTCGATATTTTGATGATATGTATGTTGTGATTCCCTTAGTGGTGTCATGTGAACGTCGACTACATGGCACTTCACCTTATTAGGGCCTAAGGGAGTGCATTGTGGAGTAGTTATTAGATGATGGGTTGCTAGAGTGACAGAAGCTTAAACCCTAGTTTATGCACTACTTCGTAAGGAACTGATTTGGATCCAAAATTTTAATGCTATGGTTAGATTTTATCTTAATAATTTTCTCATAGTTGCGGATGCTTGTGAGGGGGTTAATCATAAGTAGGAGATTTTTTCAAGTAAGAACAACACCTAAGCACTGGTCCACCCACATATCAAATTATCAAAGTAGCAAACACGAATCAACCCAACATGATGAAAGTGACTCGATGAAATTCCCGTGTACCCTCAAGAATGCTTTGCATATCATAAGAGACCGTTTTGGCTTGTCCTTTGACACAAAAGGATTGGCTGCCTTGCTGTACTTTATTTACCGTTATGTTACTTGCTCGTTACAAATTATCTTGCTATCAAACTACTCGTTAACTACAATTTCAGTGCTTGTAGAGACTACCTTGCTGAAAACCACTTATCATTTCCTTCTGCTCCTCGTTGGGTTCGACACTCTTACTTATCGAAAGGACTATGATTGATCCCCTATACTTGTGGGTCATCAATACCGACGATCGAATCTCGGGCAAGTAGCATACCGATGAACAAAGGGAACTGCATGCAGGATTAGCTGAATCCTTGACGTCGAGGTTCGACCGATAAGATCTTCGTAGAATATGTGGGAACCAATATGGGCATGCAGGTCCCGCTATTGGTTATTGACCATAGAGGTGTCTCGGTCATGTCTGCATAGTTCTCGAACCCGCAGGGTCTACACACTTAACGTTTGGTGACGATATAAGTATAGTTGAGTCATTATGGTGGTTACCGAAGGTTGTTCGGGCTCCCAGATGAGATCCCGGACGTGACGAGGAACTCAGGAATGGTTCGGAGGTGAAGATTGATATATTGGATGAAGGGTATTAGAGTCCGTAATTGTTTCGGGGGTACTAGGATGATGACCAGCATGACCGAAAGGGGTTTCGGGGGCCCCGGCAAGTGTTGGGGGGGGCTCATGGGTGAGGGAGTCCTGGACTAGGGGGCCCTTGGGTGTCTGGATTGTGTGATATGGTCCGGACTGATGGGCTGTGAAGATTCAAAGTAGAAGACCTCCCCTCGCGTCCAGATAGGACTCTCCTATGCATGGATGGCAAGATTGACGTTCGGATATGTAATTTCCTTCTTCTGCAAGCCGACTCTATACAAACCTAGCCCATCCGGTGTTATATAAACCAGAGGGTTTAGTCTGTAGATGGTATCAGAATTCACATAGGCTAGACATCTAGGGCTTAGACATTACGATCTCGACGTAGATCAACTCTTGTAACCCCTAATCTCATCAAATACAATCAAGCAAGATGTAAGGTTTTACCTCCATTAATAGGGCCCGAACCTGGGTAAACATCGTGTTCCCCGTGTCCCTTGTTACCTTCGATCCTCAGATGCACAGTTTGGGACCCCCTACCCGAGATCAGCCTGTTTTGACACCGACATTGGTGCTTTCATTGAGAGTTCCACTGTGTTGTCTCTAGAAGGTTCGATGGCTCGTTCAATCATCAACTACAATGCTGTTTCCGGGGAAACTTTTCTCCCTGGTCAACTTTTTGTGTTTGGCGGCTTTGCTCTGCGGGCCAATTCAATTGGTCACCTCGAACAGATCAATAGCTATGCCCCCTGGTCATCAGATCAGGTTCAGAAACCTGAATTACATCGTCGATATCTGAGGAGACTTGATCTTCGAAGGGTTCACGGCCTCGACCGCTATTCTTTATCTTCAAGAAGGAAACCCATTGGATCCATCATCAGGCACCGCTCAATGACCAATTATCATCCCTGCCCTAGCCTTAGATCCAATGCAGACCACCTCATCCGAAGATGGAAGTTTTAAACCCACTGGACTCTCTCCTACTACGGAGCTCTCTGCCGGAGACCCATAGGCGACTGTATTTTCGGCAAACCTGGAATCAAACAGGACTCTCCCTACCACCGGAAAGCCGAATTCACCTCTGGAGGCCAACGTCGAACTCTCGTGGTCTGCGTCTAGCGAGCACGGCCAGGTACAGTCTACCAGGCCTAGCTCCGCGGGCCCCCAGTTCCCCGTCCGCCCTTCCCTCCTAAACGAGGCCCTGGACTTAATGCGATCTCTCGCCATTACGGAAGTATCACCTCCGAACCACGCCCAGCCCGGACTAGGGGCTGAGAGCAGGGAATTTTACGTCCCACCCACCACCCACTTAATAGCCACTCTCGAAGACTTGACCGACATGCTAGATTATGCCTCCGAAGACATTGATGGTATGGATGACGATTCCGGAGACAAACCAGGCCAGAATCCGCCTATCACCGAGAATTGGATGGCCACCTCCACATACGATGTGTACATGGCGGATACACCTAAAAAGGATGACGAAGACAATAGGAAGGATCCGATTGAGGACAATCCGTCGAGGCACCATCAAAACGTCGACATCAGCGGCGCCGCTCAAAATCGCGTCACGCAAGGGAAAGCAATACCGGCACCGGTGACAACAACACTCAGGATGATGCCAAAGATCCCGAAGACCCCAGCGAGCCTACGTCCGAGCAGGATGAGTGGGAAGAGGGACAAGTTAACCCCGACGAGCGTGTCAGGAACGAGTATTCGAATGATAGTAACTATCTACCGGTCTTCGAGGAGGATGTCAGCCTTGGCAATGAACACTTCATTGTGCCAGAGGAACCTCTCGAGCAAGAGCGCTTTAAGCGACACCTAATCGCAACTGCGAGGAGCCTAAAAAAGAAACAACAGCTTCAAGACGAACATGATGCGCTCAATGATAGATGGACCCAGGTCCAAGTTGCCGAGGAATATGACCTCAAGTGCCCAACAAAGAGTTATCCGAAGCGTCGGCTACTTCCACAATTTGATGACGAGGCCCTTGAGCCAATACCGTCAAGATATAATCACGCTGATGAACCAGACCGACCACCACGTGGGTGAGACAAAGCGGCTGCTTACACCGAACACCAGCCCGCACCACCTTGCCGTCAAGGCAAGGAGGTAGCGGCTCCGAGCTACACCTATTACTTGCCTCAGGACCTGGACAATAGAGCCGGTCAGACTAGATCAATCTATGGATCAAGGGGGTGTGCTCCAACACGAGATGACGGCCATCAAGCTTGGCGTGATAAGCATAACCTCACTCAGGCTGAAAACCGAACACGGATGTCATCCGAACTCCGCCGTGACGTTGCCCGATGCAGAGGCGCCGCACACCCCTTATGCTTTAGCGATGAGGTAATGCAGCACCAGTTTCCAGAAGGGTTTAATCCCGTGAACATTGAAGCATACGATGGAGTGACACATCACGCGGTATGGATTGAAGATTTTCTTCTCCATAGTCGCATGGCTCGCGATGATGACCTCCACGCCATTAAATACCTCCCCCCTAAAGTTAAAGGGACCAGAACGGCACTGGCTAAACAGCCTCCCAGAGAACTCTATTGGCAGCTGGGAAGATTTGGAGGATGCATTTCAAGACAACTTCCAAGGTACTTATGTCCGGCCACCGGACGCCTATGACCTTAGTCACATAGTCCAGCAACCCGGAGAGTCAACCCGCAAACTCTGGACTCAGTTCTTAATTAAAAAGAACCAAATCGTCGACTGTCCGGACACCTCGGCCAAGAGGTCTATAGCGTCCGCGATGAATGGCTTGCCCGACACCTCGGCCAAGAAAAGCCAAAGTATATGGAAGCTCTTACCACACTCATGACCCTCTTCTGCGTGGGAGAAGACAGCTTGTTAGCTCGTAGAAGCAACAATACCAGCGACCCATGCACCTCCGAAGCCATGGACGGCAACAGACGGCCAACGATGTAGCAAATAGAAGCATCGGAACAACAATGAAGAAACCGAAGATACGACAGTTAACGCCGGATTTAGCGGCTCTAAACTCAGTCAGTGGAATAAGCCATTCAAAGGAAACAGGGACGGCCCGTCCAATTTGGACAAAATACTCGACATGCCTTGCCAGATTCATGGCACCCCTGACAAGCCTGCAAATCATTCCAACAGAAACTGTTGGGTCTTCAAACAGGCTGGTAAATTAAATACCGAACATAAGTGGAAAGGGCCGCCAAGCGAGGACGATGATGAGCCCCGCCCACCGAACACAGCGGGGCAAAAGAAATTCCCCCTGGGGTAAAAACAGTGAATATGATATACGTCACTCATATCCCAAGAGGGAGCAGAAGCGCGCATTAAGGGACGTCTACGCCGTAGAGCCGGTCGCCCCAAAATTCAACCCTTGGTCGGCTTGTCCGATTACCTTTGATCGCAGGGACCACCCGACAAGTATTCGTCATTGAGGTTCGGCAACCGTGGTCCTCGATTCTATCATCGACGGATTCCATCTCACTCGAGTCCTTATGGGCATGGGCAGCAGTCTTGACTTGATTTATCAACACACTGTTCATAAAATGGGTATTGACCCGTCAAGAATCAAGCTTAGTAACACCACCTTTAAAGGGGTGATACCCGGCGTAGAGGCCCGCTCCACGGGTTCATTAACATTGGAAGTAGTCTTCGGTTCACCGGATAACTTCCGAAGTGAAGACTTGATCTTTGACATTGTCCCCTTTCGCAGTGGTTATCATGCAATGCTCGGACGTTCGCCCGCTTCAATGCAGTCCTGCACTATGCTTATTTAAAGCTCAAAATGCCTGGACCACGTGGCGTTATCACAGTCAATGGAAACATGGAGCGTTCCCTTTGTACTGAGGAGCATACCGCGGCCCTTGCGGCTGAGGTGCAGAGCGGCCCTATCAAGCCGAACACTTCATCGACCATCAAGCCACCGGACACTGTTAAACGAGTCCAGCCTACCCTGCAGAATGACAACTCAGTGAATCCAGAGCTGGACTAGCAGTTCCACCTCCGTCAATCGCCCATCTAACCGTGGCACATGTACCGCATGTGCATAACTATGCACTCAAAATACCTTGGGCAACGACGGAGGCACAATGCGAACAGGGTCTATAGTGCGGTTCAACCCTATTTTTGACCTCAACACTTTCCTTTTCCTTTTTTCTCGTATTACAGGTTCGTTAAAAACCTAATCACCTTACAGTCGTACAAGGGCCCTTTCTCATGTCCCTTCCATATAAATGATCTTCGATCTCTCCTCTCAAAGGATCTTGCACCAAGGTGACAGCGGCGCAGACGTGTGGCAGGCTATCAATGGGTCTTCAAGAATACCTTTTCTTTTTAGGCCCTGTATAGAGCTTACCCTTGTTTACAAATTCTCAGCATGTAAAATAGCCCTGATGTTATGGCATTATCTGTAATAACACGTTTTGACATATCAAACAGATTATAATGGAAACAGTTCCTTTTCTGCCAACCCCTGTTCGGTGTTGGTTTATTTCATAATCTGTATTTTCTCTTCGCTTCAGATTCCATATACACTTCGGTACGGCTTAAATGCCGGGGTTTCTATTCGGCCACGTATATTTTCAAAAAGTCTGAACACTTTTAGAGTATACTTCGGTGTCCCGAATATTGCATTATATGCATCAGCTCCGAATCATGTCTTCGGTCAATGGTTGGGTTGTCCGGCTCCTGTGATTACTACCTTACGTTCTGCTTGTTTGGCTAAGGAAATAAAGGGAGAACTACTACGATTGTGTTTCTGGTTCGTCCGGTCAAATACCTCAGTAGAGAAATCCAAAAACTGACTGTCATGATATGGCGAGAGCTGGTTGGCGATTCGACAACTTGCTATAAATCTTTTGCGATTTACTCCGTATTATACGAAGGACGGGCCTTCACCCAGTCATGCACGTAAGGCATCCTAGTTCGGATGGCCGCATACGCACCAGGGGCTAGTATTTAGCCCCACCGTCAAACTCCTATGGCTAAGTGAAAGTAATAAAGCCACATAGTCTGATTGCCTGGTTCGCTGCGTAGACACCTCCTTTACCAGGATGTTGGGTCAAGTGTGATCGCGCGTTATCCCGAACACCCCCATAGTATGAACGTGGGGGTTGAAGCCGACGAGTGGCAAACTCTCAAAATTAAAAAGGCCGCACAGGAGGAAAATAATTTCAGAAGAAGGCATAAACAATTACAAGCCTTGGTTCATAACACAAAGTCTGGATAAACATAATACATTCACTCAATCATGATATCCTTTGAGCATTGGCCCTCTACTATTCGGGCACCTATCAGGACGTCGTCAAAGTGCCGCTCCGGCTTGCAGTGGTCCTTGCCTTCGGGTGGGCCTTCAGTTGCCACGACAGTAGCCTTCATCTTCACCCAGTGCATCTTGACACGGGCAAAGGCCATCCGTGCACCCTCTATGCATGCCGAGCGCTTCGCAACTTGAACTCAGGGCAGTGCATCGGCGAGTCGCCTCACTAGGCCGAAGCAGCTGCTAGGAATGGGTTCAGCTGGCCAAAGCCGGAATATAACGTCCTTCATGGCCAGACTGGACATCCTATGCAGCTCCGAAAGTTGCATCATCTGGTTGTTCAACAAAGCCGGACGCTCCGGCGCTAGGAACTATGACCAGAATAACTTCTCTGTCATGTTCCCCTCCTGGGCTCGGAAGAACCGCGAGACATCGGCAGCACTCCTCGGAAGATCCGCAAAAGAGTTTGGACAACTCCAGAGTCGAGTAAGCAAGGCATATCTTTGACCCCCCCAAATATACTCTACAAAAGAAAGGGCTTACCATCCGCTATCTGTTCGGCCTGCCGGATCTCTTCACGAGCGCTCCAGGACTTTGTCCGTGCCTCCTTGGCCTCATGGAGGGCTTTGGCAAGTTCGGCCGCTTGGGCTATAGTCTTCTCCTCCAAAGCCTCGCATTTGTGGACGGTGTCTTCCAGCTCTAGCTCCACTTTAGCCACCCTCTCTTCGTGTTGGCGGCGAGCGACCTGTTCGGTCTTTAAATCCGCAGCTGCTTTGTCAGCAGCCGCTTTGCTCGACTTCGCCTCCTCCTTGGCTTGGGCAATGGAGCTCTTGAGGGCCCCAACCTCGGCCGTGCTACCTGCACTCATAATCCCAGCAGTACATGAGTTACACTCTGAATTTGCATATCACTTCAGATGTATGATCAAACTCCTTTCAAACCTACACACATACCTTGTGCCTCATCAAACCGCTTGTTAACACGGTCGAGCTCATGATCAGCCAGCTTCAGTTTTCGATTGAGTTCAGAAGCTTCAGCGGCCTAGGCGATTGCCGCCAACGGGGAAGCTGGTTGTAAAATAGAAAAGTATGTCACCTCCCCCGAATACTACAGGATCATCTATTCGGCCTTTTTCAAAACCGAACAGAGTTTCAGGGGCTACTATCTATATACAGGTATATTTCCTTCACATGAAAAGCGTCTAGAAGCATTACGTCGCATACCTCAAAGCCTATTACCAGGCTGGTGAAGGCTTCGTTCGGCCCGCTCTTGGCAGACTGGACCTTCTCAACCACCACACCCATCTGGGTGCGGTGCTCCTCCACGATGGAAGCACGTCGTAGTGCTTCCACCAGAGCATTCGGCACCTCCGGATTAGTGGAGGTCGCCATCGGAGCTGATGCTCCCCTCTCCTTCAAAGGGGGTTGCTCTCCCCATTCCGGAGCCGTATGGGTCTCCGGAATGGTGTCCGGCGGGGGGCCGGACTGGTCAGGGCCCCCGCTGTCGGTCGGCATGGGGATTGCACCTCCCATGTCTTCGGCAGCCGAGGTATTCCCCTCAGGCGCCATCTCAGCCACCTCGCCCACTCCTCTGCGGCCTGGAGAGGTCCTTCGAGACAACACCTCAGTTTCATCTGCGATGGTGGGAGGAGAGGCTCACGGAGGCGTCTCGCTCTCTGCCATCTCAGGCGGCAGAGAGCTCCCCTCAGATAGTGAAGGGTTGGGGAGATCGTGAGTAGGGCTGAAATACACACAACATAATATGTTATATTAAAAACATAGAGGACCGAATACTTGTAACAAATCCTTTGGTACTTACGATTCGGCCAGGGGATTCGCCCTGGGAGGCCTCTTGGGGATGGGTTCGGCCTCTGAATTTGAACCATCCGAGAGGGTTACCTTCCCCCTCTTGGACGCCCCCTCCTCCGGGTCTATGGAGGCCGCCCTCTTCATCTTCCTCCCCTTGAGAGGGGAGTCACTTTTTGCCTCCTCTTCATCTTCATCTTCCTCGTGGGAGGAGGGGATTTCGATCTCTTCGGACACTGCGTCTGAAGTACCCTTATGGCGGGGGCCGCCCTTGGCCTCCTTGCCCTTCCTCTTGGCCTTCTTCTTCGGCACCTGATAGGGCACCGGGACCAGCACCTTCATTAGCTGGGGAGTGGCCGGATCTTCAGGAAGCCAGCTAGACAATTAATCCACTCCGCCTTCACTATCCAGCCCTGAGCAAGGGACGGAAAACTCATTATGCCCAATAACTTATGGACTGAATGTACGTTCAGGAATAACACACTTACCGGTGTGGCCGGGTTCTCGTTGTCGAGGCCGATGTCTTCAGTTGTCTTTGGCCACGCTTTCTGGGTCTTGAAGAGCAGCTTCCAGATGTCTTCGTGCGTTGTGCCGAAGAAGCGCTTCAGGGTTCGTGGATTTTCCAGATTGAATTCCCGCATGTGGGAGGGCCGGAGTTGGCAGGGAAGCATCCAGCGGAAGAGCATCACCTGAATCACGTTGGGGAGGCTAGTGTTCTTGCTTATCATGTTTGTGAGGCGCTTTTGCAACATCAGCACTTCTGCCGTGGATCCCCAATCCACACCCTTGTTGGTCCACGACGTGATCTGCATAGGGGGTCCGGATCTAAACTCAGGAGTGGCCACCCACCTGGCGCCGTGGGGTTCGGTGATGTAGAACCACTCATGTTGCCACACCTTGACAGTCTCCACAAAGGCCCCTTTAGGCCAAGTGGTGTTGGGGAGTTTGCTCATGATGCCGCTTGAAGCTACGTCGGTATTTCCCCAAAGAGGAAGGGATGATGCAGCACAGCGGCGATAGGTATTTCCCTCAGATATAAAACCAAGGTTTTCAAACTAGTAGGAGAACCAAGCAACACAATGTAAACAGCCCCAACACATAGATAACAAATCCTCGCAACCCGACGTGTTAAAGGGGTTGTCAATCCCTTTCGGGGTACGGTGCCTGAACATAGGCAAACGAACGTGAGATAAATTTGGAGTAGATTGATAGATTGAACGCCAAATAAAATAAATAAAGAAAAATTGCAGCAAAGTATTTTTTAGGTTTTTGGATTACTAGATCTGAAAATAAAATCAAATAAAAAGTAGATCAGAAAGGCAAATATATGAAAAGAAAGACCTGGGGGCCGTAGGTTTCACTTGTGGCTTCTCGCGAGAAATATAGCAAACAGTGGGTGAACAAATTGCTGTTGGGCAATTGATAGAACCTCAAATAATTATGAAGATATTCAGGAAATGATCATTATATAGGCATCACGTCCAAGATTAGTTGACTGACTCCTGCCTGCATCTACTACTATTATTCCACACATCGACCGCTATCCAGCATGCATCTAGTGTATTAAGTTCATGGAGAAATGGAGTAACACAATAATAACGATGACATGATGTAGACAAGATCTCTCTATGTAGAGATAGACCCCATCGTTTTATCCTCAGTAGCAACGATACATACATGTCGTTTCCCTTTCTGTCACTGTGATCAAGCACCGTAAGATCGAACCCACTACAAAGCACCTCTTCCCATTGCAAGATAAATGGATCAAGTTGGCCAAACAAAACCCAAATATCGGAGAAGAAATGCGAGGCTATAAGAGGTCATGCATATAAGAGATCAAAGAGACTCGAATAACTTTCATGGATATAAAAAGATAGATCTGATCATAAACTCAAAGTTCATCGATCCCAACAAACACACCGGAAAAGAGTTACATCATATGGATCTCCAAGAGACCATTGTATTGAGAATCAAGAGAGAGAGAGAGATGAATCCATCTAGATACTAACTACGGACCTGAAGGTCTACAAAGAACTACTCACGCATCATCAGAGAGGCACTAATGGAGGTGGTGAACCCCATCAGAGATGGTGTCTAGATTGGATCTGGTGGTTCTCGACTCTGTGGTGGCTGGATGAATATTTTGTCGACTCCCCTAGGGTTCTGGGATTTTTGGGGTATTTATAGAGCAAAGAGGCGGTCCGGGGGGCACCCGAGGTGGGCACAACCCACCAGGGCGCGCCTGGGCCTCCTGACGCGCCCTGGTGGGCTGTGCCCCCCACGGGGCACCCCCAGGGCGCGCCTGGGCCTCCTGGCATGCCCTGGTGGGTTGTGCCCCCCTCGCCCCCCCAGGCGCAGCCAAGGCCTGTTTTGTTCCTTTTGGCCCATATAAATTCTCCGTAAAGTTTCGTCGCATTTGGACTCCGTCTGATATTGATTTTCTATGATGTAAAAAACACGGAAAAAACAGGAACTAGCACTTGGCACTATGTCAATAGGTTAGTACCAAAAAAATGATATAAAATGACTATAAAATGATTATAAAACATCCCAGATTGATAATATAACAGCATGGAACAAGAAAAAATATGGATACGTTGGAGATGTATCAGCATCCCCAAGCTTAACTCCTACTCGTCCTCGAATAGGTAAGTGATAAAAACAGAATTTTTGATGTGGAATGCTGCCTATGATGTCATATCATATTCTTTTCTTTATAGCATGGACAATTGGACTTTTAGTTGTTCAAAGCAATAGTCTAGTTTTGACATGATAATTTAGATACTCAAGCATATCAACAAGCAACCATGTCTTTCAAAATATCAACGCTAAAATAAGTTATCCCTAGCCCATCATGCTCAAACATTGATCCATTCATGAAACACACTCGAATATTAGCTACACCCAATACTTAAGTATGATCATATTGCCTGCTAGTTGGTGCTTTTATAAGGGAAGATGGAGACTCAAAATAAAAATTGCGTAACGTAAAAGGAAGGCCCTTTGTAGAGGGATGTAGGGATTTGTAGAGGTGCCAGAGCTCAAAGTGAAAAACTTAGAGATAAAAACATTTTGAGAGGTGTATCCATCCCACCAACGAAAACGACTTAGAGTTCCCAATACTTTCCATGCATAGATATATCATAGGCAGTTCCCAAATAGAAAATAAAGTTTATTCCTTTTTCCACCATACTTTCACTTTCCATGGCTAGCCGTATCCACGGTTGCCCTCCATACCAACACTTTCCAAGTAATTTATTATTTGACAACATAAAGTAAATTCATTTTTTTGCATTTCGGGATTGGGAATCCCTAATACCTTTGCGTTACTCTCGTGCAATGACAAGTGAATAAACATTCATCTTGAGAATAACACATCTAGCATGGAAAATATTAGCCACCCCTCACCGCTCCGCGAGCGAAACAAACACACAAAAGAGAAGTTTATTTTGAAAATTAGAGATGGCACATGCAAATTTGCTTAGATCAGCAAAAGAATACCGCATATAGGTAGATACTAGCAAAAGGGCCCGTGCATTGCAACCGGAGAAAAGAATACCACACGCTCTTAATTTACAAAAATGTCTATAATCTGAGTATTTGTAGCTACGGCCCAAACAAAGATGGTCTTTGCCTACAAAACTGCAAGTTCAAGATTCCGCATGTCTTCTATTTAAACAAGGCTTGCATGTAGATTTAATACGTACAAAGAAACGGGCAAGTGATCTTCAATTTCGTCCCCAATTCTGATTTTGCTGAGATGTTCATCCACAATCCGGATCAGTACCGATATGAAAAAAAGATAGATAATGCACTTTTGATTAAGATTGCACCCTAGATAGTATTTTTTTATTTAAATGGTTAATAGGTAAAATAATATCATATTCAAATTCTATATATTTTTCTAATCAAATTTCATATATAACATGTTAAATTTGGAGTTACGGTTTAGAAGATATGAGTATTTTGAAAAATATTTGATATGTACTGCGGGTTTAATGTCAGAAACATCAGGGGGTTTTCTATAAAATAGCATGACGGACTAAGAATACCTATTTCTTTTTATTAGTAGGTATAGATAGTGGATTCAAGTGGCAAAACTAGGTTAAAGGGTTTTGGATGCACAGGTAGTGATCATATTTAGTGTAAAATGAAGGCTAGCAAAAGATTGGGAAGCGACCAACTAAGAAAGGAATAATCTCATAAGAAAGCATTAAGAACAAATAACACCGGATAATGCACCATAAGTAGGATATAATTTCATTGCACGACTATTGACTTTCATAGTTGCATAGGGAATCACAAACCTTAACACCAATATTCTTACTAAAGCATAATTATTCATCAACATAACTCACATCATCATATCTCAAAATTATTACTAAGAATCAAGTTCATTTTGTCCAATGATCTTAATGAAAGTTTTTATTATATCTTTCTTGGATATCTATCACTTTGGGACTAATTTTGATGTATTGCTTTTGACAAGCTCCAACAAATATAAGTGAAGATCATGAGCATAATAACATTTTCTTTCTCTCAAATTAATTTAGGTGAAGCAAGAGAGAATTTCTTGAGAATTTTACTAACTCTCATATAAATATAAGTAAAGCAAGATAGAATTTCTTCAACAATACTAAAGCACACCGTGCTCAAGAAGATATAAGTGAAGCACTAGAGCAAGTCCATTGCTCATAAAAATTTAAGTGAAGCGTAGAGAGCAATTCTAACAAGTCATGACATAATTTTGGCTCTCTCAAATAGGTGTGTCCAGCAAGGATTGATAACTCAAAACATAAAATAAAACAAGCAAAGACTCACATCATACAAGACGCTCCAAGCAAAACACATATCATGTGACGAATAAAAATATAGTTTCGAGTAAAATACCGATGATCGTTGGAAGAAAGTGGGGATGCCACTCGGGGGCATCCCCAAGCTTAGTTGGTTGCTATTTTTTGGATAAAAGCTTGGGAATCCAGGCATCCCCAAGCTTAGTCTCTTCCATCCTTCCTTCATCCATTGTAAGATAACCCAAAACTTGAAAACTCCAATCACACAAAACTCAACAAAACCTTCGTGAGATCTGTTAATATAAGAATAATAAATCACTACTATAAGTACTGTATCAAACCAATTCATATTTTGTTTTTGTATTATATATACTGCATCCCAACTTTTCTATGGCAAAAACTCATCAAAGAAAACCATAGAGCCATCAAAATAAGCACACAACACAAAGAAAATAGAATCTGTCAAAACAGAACAGTTTGTAGCAATCTGACTATTTCGACGACTTCGGTAACTCCAAAAATTCTGAAAAATTAGGAAGGCCTGAGAAATTTGTATATTGATCTACTCCAAGTAGAATGGGTATTTTATCGCTCTCTGGTAAAAATGAAAATTAATTTCGTGAGGGTAAAAGTTTCTGTTTTTTCAGCAAGATCAAACAACTATCACCCAAGAAGATCCTAAAGGCTTACTTGGCACAAACACTAATTAAAACAGAAAAAACACTATCATATCAGTATCATAATTTTTCTAACACACAAAAACAGGAAGAAAAAAGCAAAAATAAAATTTATTCATTGGGTTGCCTCCCAACAAGCGCTATAGTTTTACGCCCTTAGCTAGGCATAAAGCAAGGATCTAAGTTTTGTCATCTTTGGTTCTAGATCCATAAGATGCCCTCATGATTGATTCATAAGGTGGCTTAATTTTAGTTCTAGGAAAGTGTTCCATACCCGTCCTCAAAGAAAATTGGGACTTAATATTGCCCTCTTTCATATCAATCATGGCACCGATAGTGCGTAAAAACGGTCTACCAAGAATAATTGGACAAGACAAATTGCAATCAATATCAAGAACAATAAAATCTATGGGCACATAATTAGTATTTGGAAGAATAAGAACATCATTAATTCTTCCCATAGGCTTTTTAATAGTAGAATCCGCCAAGTGCAAATTCAAAGAACATTCTTCAAAATTAGTAAGACCAAGCACATCAAATAAAGATTTCTGAATTGTAGAAACACTAGCACCCAAGTCACACAAATAAAAACACTCATAATTTTTAATCTTGACTTTTATAGTAGGTTGCCATTCATCATGCAATTTTATAGGAATTTAAATTTATAGTTCCAATTTTTCTTCAAGAGCTTTCATCATAGCATCAACAATATGTTTAGTAAAAGCTTTATTTTGTTCATAAACATCGGGTGAATTTATCATGGATTGCAACAAAGAAATATAATCAATCAAAGAGCAACTATCATAATTAAAGTCTTTGTAATCCAAAAGAGTGGGTACATCACTAGCTAAAGTTTTGACCTCTCCAAACCCACTTTCATCAATTTTCTCAACAAGATTTTCACCCTCCGAAATATTGGGACGCATTCTACCTAAAGTTGACTCTTCTCCAGTCCCTTTTTCATCAATATTAACTTTACTAAACAAGGAATCAATAGAAGAAACACCAATCTTTTAAGATCTTCAATACTTTTGCGAAAGAAATCACTAGAAAATGGTTTTTCTAAAAATTCTCTTCTAGCTCTAAGCATAGCGGTTCTTTTCTTACTTTCATCCATAGAAACATAAAGAGCTTTAATTGATTCATCAACCTTAGGCACAAAAAAATCATCTTGAGATTTTCCACATCATGAGCAATTCTATCAACACTTCTAGACAAATCATCAATCTTACTCAACTTTTCTTCTATGGAAGTGTTGAAAACTTTTTGTGTATTGATAAATTCTTTAATATTATTCTCAAGATCAGAGGTGTTCCTATTATTATTATAAGATTTATTTCCATAGGAATTCCCGTAATTATTAGAGGAATTACGAGGAAAAGGCCTAGGATTAAAATTACCTCTATAAGCATTGTTGTTGAAATTATTTCGAGAGATAAAATTCACATCTATGGCATCACTATTTTGCTCAATCAAAGTAGAAAAAGGCATATCATTAGGATCAATAGGAGAACTTCTACTAGCAACCAATTTCACAAGAGCATCAACTTTTTCACTCAAAGAAGAAATTTCTTTAACCGAATTAACTTTTTTACTAGTAGGAGCTCTTTTGGTATGCCATTGCGAATAATTTGACATAATATTATCAAGCAATTTGGTGGCTTCACCCAAAGTAATTTCCATAAAAGTAACACCCGCAGCGGAATCTAAAAGATTGCGAGAAACAAAATTCAACCCCGCATAAAAATTTTGTATGATCATCCAAAGATTTAACCCATGAGTTAGGCAATTCCTTAGCATCATTTTAATCCTTTCCCAAGATTGTGCAACATGATCATGTTCAAGTTGCTTGAAATTCATGATCTGGGTTCTAAGGGAAATAATTTTTGCGGGAGGAAAATACTTAGTGATAAAATCATCTTTGCACTTATTCCAAGAATCGATACAATTGCGAGGCAAAGAAGAGAACCAATTTTTTGCAGAATCACGCAAAGAAAGGAAATAATTTCATCTTGACCAACATCATTGTCCACATATTTTTTTCTTTTTCATATCACATAATTCCACAAAGGTATTAAGATGGGATGCAACATCCTCATTAGGAGTATCGGAAAATTGGTCTTTCATAACAAGATTCAACAAAGCAGTATTAATATCACAAGACTCCGCACTAGTGGCGGGAGGAGCAATTAGAGTGCCAATAAAATCATTGTTGTTGGTATTTGAGAAATCACATAACTTGGTGTTCCCTTGAGTCATGATGACTACATAACAAGATTGCACTCAAAAACAGATCCGGCAAGAAAACGGCGAATGGAAAATAGAGGGGAATAAAATGGAAAAAATTTGTGAAGTGGGGGAGAGGAAAACGAGAGGCAAATGGCAAATAATGTAAATTGCAAGGACATGAGATTTGTGATTAGGAACATGGTATATGTTGAAGATCCTCCTCGGCAACGGCGCCATAAATTCCTTTTGATGTCGCTTGAAGCTACATTGGTATTTCTCCAAAGAGAAAGGGATGATGCAGCACATCGGCGGTAGGTATTTCCCTCAGATATGAAACCAAGGTTATCGAACCAGTAGGAGAACCAAGTAACAAAACATAAACTTCCCCTGCACACAGATAACAAATCCTTGCAACCTGACGTGTTAAAGGGGTTGTCAATCCCTTTCGGGGTATGGCGCCTCAAGATAGGCAAACAGATGTGAGATAAATTTGTAGTAGATTGATAGATTGAACGCCAAAAAATAAAGAGAAATTGCAACCAAGTATTTTTGGGTTTTTCGATTAATAGAGCTAAAAATGAAAGCAAATAAAAAGTAGATCGGAAAGGCAAATATATGACAAGAAAGACCTGGGGGCCGTAGGTTTCACTAGTCGCTTCTCTCGAGAAAAATAGCAAACAGTGGGTGAACAAATTACTGTTGGGCAATAGATAGAACTTGGAATAATTATGAAGATACCTAGGCAATGATCATTATATAGGCATCACGTCCAAGATAATAGACGGACTTGATAACCCACAAGTATAGGGGATCGCAATAGTTTTCGATAAGTAAGAGTGTCGAACCCAATGAGGAGCTAAAGGTAGAAGAAATATTCCCTGAAGTTCTATCAACCACCGATGCAACTCTACGCACGCTTGATGTTCGCTTTACCTAGAACAAGTATGAAACTAGAAGTACTTTGTAGGTGTTGTTGGATAGGTTTGCAAGATAATAAAGATTACGTAAGTAAAAAGTAGGGGCTGTTGTAAGTAAAGACACAATAAAGTAAATATAGCTAGTGTGGAAAAGTGGTGGTAGGAGTTGCGAAATTGCCCCTAAGCAATTGACTACTTTACTAGACCGATAGCAAGTATTATGTGGGAGAGGCCACTGCTAGCGTGTCATCCCTTACTTGGAATTCTATGCACTTATGATTGGAACTATTAGCAAGCATCCACAACTACTAACGTTCATTAAGGTAAAACCCAACCATAGCATTAAGATATATTGGTCCCCCTTCAATCCCATATGCATCAATTTCTATTATAGGTTGAAGCTTCTGTCACTCTTGCCCTCCAATACATAGTCCTATCAACATGAAACTAACCCTATGGTGTGATCCACGTGCGCTCTCATATGATGGGCACCAAAGGACAACAACATAACCGCAAGCAAATTAAATCAATCATATCAATTCATCAACCACCGATAGGACAACGAAAACCTACTCAGACATCATAGGATGGCAACACATCATTGGATAATAATATGAAGCATAAAGCACCATCTTCAAGTAGAGGGTACAACGGATTGCGAGAGAGTGGACCGCTGTAGATAGAGGGGGGAAGGTGATGGAGATGTTGGTGAAGATGGTGGAGGTGTTGGTGTAGATCACGGTGATGATGATGGCCCCCGGCGGCGTTCCGGCGCCACCGGAAGTGAGGGGGAGAGAGCCCCCCTCCTTCTTCTTCTTCTTCCTTGACCTTCTCCCTAGATGGGAGAAGGGTTTCCCCTCTGGTCCATAGTCTCCATGGCATGGGAGGGGCGAGATCCCCTCCGAGATTGGATATGTCTCTCTGTCTCTCTCTGTTTCTGCGTTCTCAGATTCTACCCTTTCACCGTTTCTTATATTCCCGGAGATCCATAACTCCGATTGGGCTGAAATTTGAACACGATATCTACCAAGATATTAGCTTTCTTGCGGCGAAATAAGGGAATCAACCGCCTTACGGGGTGGCCACGAGGGTCAGGGGCGCGCCTACCCCCCTGGGGCGCGCCCCCCCTGCCTCGTGGGACCCTCGAGCATCGTCTCGCGTGGATTTTTGTTCCCAAAAATTATATATATTCCAAAAAAAATCTCCGTCAGTTTTTATTCCGTTTGGACTCTATTTGATATGGATATTCTGTGAAACAAAAAACATGCAACAAACAGGAACTGGCTCTGGGCACTGGATCAATATGTTAGTCCCAAAAATAGTATAAAAAGTTGCCAAAAGTATATGAAAGTTGTAGAATATTGGCATGGAACAATCAAAAATTATAGATACGACGGGGACGTATCAGCATCCCCAAGCTTAATTCCTGCTCGTCCTCGAGTAGGTAAATGATAAAAAAATATAATTTTTGATGTGGAATGCTACCTAGCATAATCTTGATCACATATCTAATCATGGCATGAATATTAAGATACGAGTGATTCAAAGAAATAGTCTATCATTTGACATAAAAACAATAATACTTCAAGCCTACTAATAAAGCAATCATGTCTTTTCAAAATAACATGGCCAAAGAAAGTTATCCCTACAAAATCATATAGTCTGGCTATGCTCCGTCTTCACCACACAAAATATTCACATCATGCACAACCCCGATGACAAGCCAAGCAATTGTTTCATACTTTTGACATTCTCAAACCTTTTCAACTTTCACGCAATACATGAGCGTGAGCCATGGACATAGCACTATAGGTGGAATAGAATATGATGGTGGAGAAGACAAAAAGGAGAAGATAGTCTCACATCAACTAGGCATATCAACGGGCTATGGAGATGCCCATCAATAGATATCAATGTGAGTGAGTAGGGATTGCCATGCAACGGATGCAGTAGAGCTATAAGTGTATGAAACCTCAGACTGAAAACTAAGTGGGTGTGCATCCAACTTGCTTGCTCATGAAGACCTCGGGCATTTGAGGAAGCCCATCATCGGAATATACAAGCCAAGTTCTATAATGAAAATTCCCACTATTATATGAAAGTGATAACTCAAGAGACTCTCTATATGAAGAACATGGTGCTACTTTGAAGCACAAGTGTGGAAAAAGGATAGTAACACTGCCCCTTCTCTCTTTTTCTCTCATTTTTTTTGTTTTTATTTTTTTGTGGGCTTCTTTGGCCTCTTTTATTTTTTTTCTAAAGTCCAGAGTCTCATCCTGACTTATGGGGGAATCATAGTCTCCATCATCCTTTCCTCAGTGGGGCAATGCTCTAATAATGATGATCATCACACTTTTATTTACTTACAACTCAATATTACAACTCGATATCTTGAACAAAGATATGACTCTATATGAATGCCTCCGGTGGTGTACCGGGATGTGCAATGATCTAGCGTAGCAATGACATCAAAAAAACGGACAAACCATGAAAACATCATGCTAGCTATCTTATGATCATGCAAAGCAATATGACAACGAATGCTCAAGTCATGTATATGATGATGATAGAAGTTGCATGGCAATATATCTCGGAATGGCTATGGAAATGCCATGATATGTAGGTATTGTGTCTGTTTTGAGGAAGGTATATGGTGGGTTCATGGTACCGGCGAAAGTTGCGCGGTACTAGAGAGGCTAGCAATGGTGGAAGGGTGAGAGTGCGTATAATCCATGGACTCAACATTAGTCATAAAGAACTCACATACGTATTGAAAAAGTCTATTAGTTATCGAAACAAAGTACTACGCGCATGCTCCTAGGGGATAGATTGGTAGGAAAAGACCATCGCTCGTCCCCGACCGCCACTCATAAGGAAGACAATCAATAAATAAATCATGCCCCGACTTCGTTACATAACGGTTCACCATACGTGCATGCTACGGGAATCACAAACCTCAACACAAGTATTTCTACAATCCACAACTACCCACTAGCATGGCTCTAATATCACCATCTTTATATCGCAAAACTATTGCAAGGAATCAACAATATCATATTCAGCGATCTACAAGTTTATGTAGGATTTTATGACTAACCATGTGAATGACCAGTTCATGTCATCTCTCTAAATAGATATAAGTGAAGCAAGAGAGTTCAATTCTTTCTACAAAAGATATGCCCACACTCTAACAAATATAAGTGAAGCAAAAGAGCATTCTACAAATGGCGGTTGTATATGTAAAGAGAAACAGGCAATCCAAGCTCCAAATGATATAAGTGAAGCACATGAAGCATTCTATAAAGCCATACTCAAAAGATTTAAGTTAAGTGCATAGAGTATTCTATAAATCAACCAAGGACTATATCATACCAGCATGGTGCATAAAAGAAAAATGAAAACTAAATGCAAAAGACGCTCCAAGATTGCACATATCGCTTGAACGAAACGAATCCGAAAACATACCGATACTTGTTGAAGAAAGAGGGGATGCCTTCCGGGGCATCCCCAAGCTTAGACGCTTGAGTCTCCTTAAATATTTACTTGGGGTGCCTTGGGCATCCCTAAGCTTTAGCTCTTGCCTCTCTTCCTTCTTCTCACATCGAGACCTTCTCGATCATCGAACACTTCATCCACACAAAACTACAACAAAAAACTCGGTAAGATCCGTTAGTATAATAAAGCAAATCACTACTCTAAGTACTGTTGCAAACCAATACATATTTTGTTTTTTCATTGTGTCTACTATAATATAACTTTTTCATGGCTTAATCCACTGATATGAATCGATAGTTTCATCAAAACAAGCAAATTATGCATCAAAAACAGAATCTGACTAAAACATAACAGTCTGTAATAATCTGAACATTCACCATACTTCTGTTACTTGAAAAATTCTGCCAAAATTAGGAAAAATAAAAAAATTCGTATAGAAAGACAGTGAAAAAAGAATCAGAACCATTTGGCGTTCCAGCAAAAAATGTAAAATCGTGCACTACAGACAAAGTTTCTGTCCTGCACCGTACAAACCATCAAGCAAATGTAAACATCCTAAAGGCAAACCTTGGCACATTATTTTTATAATACAATGGAATTGTACAAGGGTATAATTATTTTTATTGAAAACTTTCTGTAATCAAGATTCACAAAGTTTCCGTGAGCATGAACAAAGTTCAAGGCTAGCTCCCACTTCAACAATGCTTGTCTTTCTCACTTTCGCTTTCCTTTTTGAAAAAGTTTTGGGTTCCCCTCTTTATTTTTGTTGTTTTTAAACTATATAAAAGCACTCAACAGAAATAAATGACTCTCTAAAACTTTCAGGTTGTCTCCCTGGCAGCGCTTTCTTTAAAACCATTAAGCTAGGCATATAGTGTTCAAGTAATGGATCCACCCGGATCCCAAGGTATATCAAAGCCAATTTTAATTAACAATGATTTGTAATTTAGTGGTGAGCACAAGGTAACATATATCATGTAATGACGAAGTCTAACTCTCTTCGTATGCATCGGCATGTCATAAAAGAACAATTCATGCACGCAAAGTAAAGGCCAATGCATAGTATAAACAGTTTCTTGCAATTTTATCATATTGGAAACATAGAGAGGTGGAGATATAGTTCCTCCCTCATAATAATTGCAAGTAGGAGCATCAAGCACATGCATATTATATTCATCAAAATCATCATGTGCAACGGTAAAAGGCAACCCATCAATATAATCCTTAATAAGTGCAAACTTCTCCGATATAGTGTAGTCGGGAGAATTCAAAAAGATAATAGGACTATAATGCGTGGGTGCAATAGCAACAATTTCATGTTTAACATAAGGAACTATAGCAAGTTCATCTTCATAAGCATAATTCATATTGGCATCTTGGCCACAAGCATAGCAAGCATCATCAAAAAGGGATATTTGAAAATAATCAACGGGAGCATAACAATCATCATAGCAATCATCCTTCGGTAAGCACAAAGGGAAATTAAACAATGTATGAGTTGAAGAGTTACTCTCATTAGAAGGTGGGCACGGGTAGCTAATCCGCTCTTCCTCCTTTTGTTCTTCGCTCTCCTCATCATCTTTTTCATCCAATGAGCTCACAGTTTCATCAATTTCTTCTTCCATAGACTCCTGCAAAATATTAGTCTCTTCTTGAACAGCGGAGACTTTCTCAATAAGCGCATTAATATAGGAATTGTATTCATAATTATCATAGCAATATTTTAAGATAGCTAAATTTTCAGGCCTATAAACATCATCATCATAAGCTTCATGCTTTTCAAACAAAGATTCAATTTCATAAGCACCCTTAAAAGCAACAAATTCTTCTATATGTTCCACATCATAGTAATCATATATACCATTAGCATAAGAAGCTAAGGTTTCATTATCATTAAATTCACATGAAAAGGGAAGGTGTGGAGCCTTCACCTTAGAGCAACAAGTATAATCTTATCTCAGCATAGTTGCCTAGCATACCAATTCAATATATGAATTTGGTCCCATAATAGTTTCCCTTTTTGTGTCAAGCGGTAATCCATAAAGTATTCACGTTGATCCAACGTTACTCCCATTACATAATTGAATGGGGTTTTCTCAGGATTATTAAAGTAGTACATAATATTTTTCACATAACCAGCATCGAGGGTTTTAGGAGGTTCCCCATCTCCATGAGTAGCAAGTACACCTAATTTTTTTTGTTATTTCGTGTTCCATATCCATAACTAAAGATAGGGAACAACTAAGAACAATAAATAAAAATTACTAAGTGATAAAGCAAACAAGCACACACGAGAATATTCACCCCACGCTATTGCTCCCCGGTAATGGCGCCAGAAAAAGGTCTTGATAACCCACAAGTATAGGGGATCGCAACAGTTTTCGATAAGTAAGAGTGTCGAACCCAATGAGGAGCTAAAGGTAGAAGAAATATTCCCTGAAGTTCTATCAACCACCGATGCAACTCTACGCACGCTTGATGTTCGCTTTACCTAGAACAAGTATGAAACTAGAAGTACTTTGTAGGTGTTATTGGATAGGTTTGCAAGATAATAAAGATTACGTAAATAAAAAGTAGGGGCTGTTGTAAGTAAAGACACAATAAAGAAAATATAGCGAGTGTGGAAAAGTGGTGGTAGGAGTTGCGAAATTGCCCCTAAGCAATTGACTACTTTACTAGACCGATAGCAAGTATTATGTGGGAGAGGCCACTGCTAGCATGTCATCCCTTACTTGGAATTCTATGCACTTATGATTGGAACTATTAGCAAGCATCCGCAACTACTAACATTCATTAAGGTAAAACCCAACCATAGCATTAATATATATTGGTCCCCCTTCAATCCCGTATGCATCAATTTCTATGCTAGGTTGAAGCTTCTGTCACTCTTGCCCTCCAATACATAGTCCTATCAACATGAAACTAACCCTATGGTGTGATTCACACGCGCTGTCATATGATGGGCACCAAAGGACATCAACATAATCATAAGCAAATTAAATCAATCATAGAAATTCATCGACCACCGATAGGACAACGAAAATCTACTCAGACATCATAGGATGGCAACACATCATTGGATAATAATATGAAGCATAAAGCACCATGTTCAAGTAGAGGGTACAGCGGGTTGTGAGTGAGTGGACTGCTGTAGATAGAGGGGGGAAGGTGATGGAGATGTTGGTGAAGATGGCGGAGGTGTTGGTGTAGATCGCGGTGATGATAATGGCCCCCGACGGCGTTCCGGCGCCACCGGAAGCGAGGGGGAGAGAGCCCCCCTCCTTCTTCTTCCTTGACCTTCTCCCTAGATGGGAGAAGGGTTTCCCATCTGGTCCATGGTCTCCTTGGCGTGGGAGGGGCGAGAGCCCCTCCGAGATTGGATCTGTCTCTCTGTCTCTCTCTGTTTCTGCGTTCTCAGATTCTACCCTTTCACCGTTTCTTATATTCCCGGAGATTCCTAACTCCGATTGGGCTGAAATTTGAATACGATATCTATCCGGATATTAGCTTTCTTGAGGAGAAAGAAGGGCATCAACCGCCTTATGGGGTGGCCACGAGGGTCAGGGGCGCGCCCCCTGCCCTGTGGGCCCCTCGAGCATCGTCTCACGTGGATTTTTCTTCCCAAAAATCATATATATTCCAAAAAAATTCTCCGTCAGTTTTTATTCCGTTTGGACTCTGTTTGATATGGATATTCTACGAAACAAAAAACATGCAACAAACAGGAACTGGCACTCGGCACTGGATCAATATGTTAGTCCCAAAAATAGTATAAAAAGTTGCCAAAAGTATATGAAAGTTGTAGAATATTGGCATGGAACAATGAAAAATAATAGATACGACGGAGACGTATCACGACTCCTGCCTGCATCTACTACTATTAATCCACACATCGACCGCTATCCAGCATGCATCTATTGTATTAAGTTCATGGAGAAACAGAGTAATGCAATAAGAACGATGACATGATGTAGACAAGATCTATCTATGTAGAGATAGGCCCCAATGTTTTATCCTTAGTAGCAACGATACATACGTGTCATTTCCCTTTCTGTCATTGGGATCAAGCACCGAAAGATCGAACCCACTACAAAGCACCTTTTCCCATTGCAAGATAAATAGATCAAGTTGGCCATAAAACCCAAATATCAGAGAAGAAATACGAGTCTATAGGAGATCAATGAGACTCGAATAAATTTCATGGATATAAATAGATAGATCTAATCATAAACTCAAAGTTCATCGATCCCAACAAACACACCGCAAAAGAGTTACATCATATGGATCTCCGAGAGAGCATTGTATTGAGAATCAAGAGAGAGAGGGAGAGATGAAGCCATCTAGCTGCTAACCATGGACCCAAAGGTCTACAAAGAACTACTCACGCATCATCGGAGAGGCACCAATGGATGTGGTGAACCCCATCCGAGAAGGTGTCTAGATTGGATCTAGTGGTTCTGGACTCTGCGGCGGCTGGATGAATATTTCGTCGACTTCCCTAGGGTTCTGGGATTTTGGGGGTATCTATAGAGCAAAGAGGCGGTCCGAGGGCACCCGAGGTGGGCACAACCCACCAGGGAGCACCAGGGCCTCCTGGCGCGCCCTGGTGGGTTGTGCCCCCCTCAGGGCACCCCCAGGCACAGCCAGGGCCCGTTGTGTTCCTTTTGGCCCATAAAAATTCTCAATAAAGTTTCGCGGCATTTGGACTCCGTCTGATATTGATTTTCTGCGATGTAAAAACACGGAAAAAACAAGAACTGGCACTTGGCACTATGTCAATAGGTTAGTACTAAAAATGATATAGAATGACTATAAAATGATTATAAAACATCCAAGATTGATAATATAATAGCATGGAACAGTCAAAAATTATAGATACATTGGAGACGTGTCAGGTCACCATGGCGCCGCCGCAGTCTGCATGCTACCCGTCAACCACTTCGGCTTCACATTGAATAGGCCGAAGTGTGTGTGGCGGGGGGGGGGGGCAGAGTAGCGCCTCACACACGACGATATCCCACTTGCCCTTTGAACCATATCCGGACATGGCTGGAGAGGTTGGCGGTGGTGGAAACGATCGAAGCTTGGGCGTTGGAGCTTGAGGATGGGAAAACAGGAGAAGGAAGAAGGCGTGGGGGGGAAATAGGGATCTTTATCCACTTATATAGGCAATGAATATCAAGCGCGGGCCCCCTCAAGCCTTAGAACTCGCTTGTTCCCAAGGGGTCATGCGAATGGCACGGTTGGATTAACCAAACTTGAGAAAATAATATACAAAATCGACAACACTTCAATAGAGTTCAAGAAAGGTTAGCCCTGCTCGGGAGCTATAGCACAAGCAGCTGAGCAAGCTGATGAGACTACGCTTGTTTGACACTTATATCCTCCTCACTCTGAAAGAGAAACAAGCAGACATATGACAAGTTTTGCACATATAAGTATCAGTGCTGACAATTCATCACATTTCTTATTGACGAATAAAGTGACACAATTTAAAATAGCATTAACACAATATGGTATTGTTCAGGTTAAGACATGGCAGGAAATGACATTGTGAAGGAGTTGTCAGCTTCATGACACCACTAGATTACAGATCAACGGGTACCAACAAGAGCAAAGCAGCGGGTAACATATTTGCGATATCTTGTCGTCCTTTTCAAACCGGAATTCTTCTTCGAGCAGATTTCCTGCAAAAGAGATCCGTAAGGCACATGCGGAAAAGTAGAAGTTCAAATTGTCATGTGGTATTGTCGGATTTCGGGTTCCGGCAAAACCTTGAGGTTCGAACACTGGAGTGCGCACAAAGATCTCTCCCCCTCTCTAGCTCGCACTCGACATGATCTCACGGCCTAGCTCGACGAACCCAAAGAACGAGAGACACAATATTTATACTGGTTCGGGCCATCATTGTGGTGTAATATCCTACTCCAGTGTGGTGTGGTGGATTGCCTCTTGGGCTAAGAATGAACAGTTACAAGGGAAGATTAGCCTCCCGAGGAGAGGTGTTCTTGTGCTTGGTGAACTTGTGTGGTTGGGGATAATCTGGATGAGCTGATCTGGCCCCCCTCTGTGGTGGTGGCTAGTCCTATTTATAAGGCCCTGGTCCTCTTCCCAAATATTGAGCAGGAAGGGATCCCACAACGGCCAAATTCAAAGGGAGACAACTAGTACAAGTTATCCTGACAAAAGTAGTCTTCGCCTGCCAAAGGCTCTGGTGGTGACGCCGTCTTGGGCTGCATGGTGACCTCTGTCCTGCTGTCCTGCTGGTCTTGGACTTGTTGCACCAATGTGGAAACCTTTGCCTGATGCCTCAAAACTCCTCGGTCGCGCTTGCCTCTTTAGCACCAAAGAGGAAACGAGGACACTGCGCGCTGGCGCCCGCCTGGCTCCAGTCGTCATGGCTTGCGTCACGCAAACCTCGCGAGGTGTCCCTTGCCTTGATCTCTCCGCCCCTCGCGAGCCATCCTGGGGAGGCCTCCCCTGAGGAGGTCTTGCGTCGTCCACCTCGCGAGGCTTGGCCCCTCGCGAGGGTCTTTAGTGTTTGTTGGTGAAGATGGGCCGTACAGGGCCGCTGGGGAGTCACGCCACGGGCCGCAGGTAGGCAAGTCTCGGGACCCCCGTTTCTAGAATGCCGACAGTAGCCCCGGGCCCATGGCATGCTGGACTTGGCTTCAAGGCGAAGCCAAAGGGCAAGTGCGGAGCGCCATGGGCCCCAACAGCCTGCGGCCACGGTTGGCGCGTGGCGACTGATTGTACATGGGCGTCTCCGCTTCCCCATGCTGCCTCGGCAACTGCCCGACCTGATGAGTCATTGCTGCATACAGAAAAGATCATTATTACCTTAGATCGTTGAGGCCGGCGGTTGGTCTCCCCTTGGCTATAAATGGGAAGTGGGGGCGGAGCCCCTGTCACCCATCTCTTCGTTCGCTTCTCCCGCTCCTTCTTCCTCGTTCCGTCGCTTGCTGCATAGGCCATGGCGCCGATACGGAGGTTCTTGGCCGCGAAGAAGGGAAAACTCCCATCAACGAGCCCGAGCTACTCCCGCCGAAGAAGAGGCAGTCCCATCGCCGCGAGATAGTTGTGAGGCTGGTAGTGTCGCGACCGTGGTATGAGCGGTCACCTCCTGGGTATCCTTGCCCTTGCACGCCCAAGCCGAGGGCTCCAGAGGGAGGGGCGCTAAGCGCCATCGCCCGCGCCAGGGCCATGGTTGCCGTACCACCATGGCGTACGCCGTCGCCCCTGGGGTCCATGCCGCGGAATCCTCACGCAAATTAGTGCTGTGGGCGGCGATGCCTTCGAGCACTTGGATTCGCTTCCCGCGGTTCTTCTCCACTGAGATGCCGCCGAGGGGCCCTCTCGAGCTTTGGCTGCAGCACGCCGACTGAGATGCTCCGGCGACTGGAGCGGAGGTTGAAGCCATCTCCTCCGGGAGGATCTTCATGACTCGCAGCTGGGGCGAGGTCGCCCGAGTCTACCGTGCGGAAGGCACCCTCGCCATCCACTTCGAGTACGACGGCGCCTCCACGTTGTTCTTCAAGGTCTTCGACGAGGAAGGTCGCCGCTTGGAGTGCTACCTTGAAGGGGGTCGCTAAGACGGCACAGCGGCTGACGTTGGGCCTGCCGCTGGCCTCCCCAGCAGCACCTCCAGCAACAGCGGTGACTCCTGGTAGTCCAGCGACTCTCCCAAGCTCGCCGAGACTCCAGAGACAAGCGACGACAGCTACATGCCCTCAAGCTCTCGGCGGGCTTGGAGCACGGCCGCCGCGTTCGGCCGCCGCCGCCGCTAATCTGGATGGGATTGGCGCCAGCCTCCCGTGGCCCACTGTTGATGATGGCGTCAGCGACGTTAGGCGCGTGTAGATAGAGCTCCTAGGAATTCCCTTCTTTTTGTTCCCTGCGAGGAATCGAAATGGACCCCGTGGGGGCGTGTAAAGCGTTTGTAATGTCTTTTGTTCATATTGTCCTTATTATGAAAACTTGCGGACGCGTGTCCTACTAAGGCTCGGTCTCCCCTTTCCAACCCCGCGGCAGCTTGGTTCTCTACGCCGATAGGTCCGGTCCCCAGGCAGGCTACAGACATCGCTGGTATTCCAGGTCACAATGCCGTGGTCAAGGCCAGGAGGTGAGCGGCCCGAGGTCTAGTAAGAGCTCCTGAGGCGCGATGCTCAAGAGGTCCCCTTTAGCGCGCAAGCTGCTACCTCAGGATGGGAAAGGGAGGCGACATTGCCGCGGCAGGGCAGCAAAAAGGTGAGGATCTTATGTCATAGCGCTGGGTTGATCTAGGCGTGAGACTTATCTTGGCATTCCGGAGCTGGTTCCTCGTGTTGCTCCAGACATGGGCGTCGGCCGCTGCTGGGTAGCTAGATTAGGCCCGTGCAAGCCTCCCCCTCTTCTCCATGCTCTTCCTGGTGCTCTACATCCTCAGGTCCCGGCCCTTGAGCGAGCTCAGCCGCCGCTGGTATGCCAGGTTGCGATGCCGTGGTCAAGGCCAGGGGGTGAGGGCTGGAGAGCCAGTAAGAGCTACAGAGTCGCGATGCTCAGGAGCCCCCCTTTTAATGCGTAAGCGAATCACATGAGAGAAGAGAGAGAGTATGCGGTACCGCCGCTGTAGTCCTCGGGAAGTTCCTGCAAGTTGGCGCGAGGAAGGGCACAAACTGCCATGGTGATTGCCAGTCCGCCACTGCGGAGAGCCCCCGGGGCGTGTACAGCCACACCCTGACACGTGGCTTGCACGGCAGGGCTAGACAAGGTGTGTCTGGGCACTCGTGAGCTAGCGCGGGACTCACGAGGCCCTACCTCAAGGCGGGCTGCGCCTGGTCTTGGTTCTTGATGGTTGTGGCGTTCCTGTGAGATGGTTAGACAACCTGCGTCGAATGACTTTCCTGAGGTTATCGCACGAGAAGGCCAAGCACCAACGACCCCAGGAGGTGACATGAGCGGGGTCGGACCGCCAGACAGAGCTCAGCCGTTGGATTTGTCAACACTGCAGGGATGGGCCCGAGCACATACGTCGTGCTTAGCCTTCTTATGCGAAGGATCCTAAAGAAAGACGATCGGCGCGCAGCTCCCACGGTGGGTGACAATTAAGCAGGTGATAACCATAGATAGATTATGCATGAGAAGCAGACTGGCTTAGGTAAATACGAGAACGATACATGCCACTAGGTCGGATTCGAGCGGCCTGGGGATGATGCAGCCCGAGGGGTGCCCTCGGCAGGGTGAACTAAAAATGCAAGCGGATACATGTCGCAGGGACTGACCCACGTGGCCTGGGAATGATGCAGCCCAGGGAGTGCACCCAGCTAAATGAACTTGGAAAGATTTCACCTGGTTTAGTTGTCGAAGGAGTGTTTGGGGTAGCTGAAGATACGCGCTGAAGAAGTCGCTCCTCACGAGCCATCGAGGCCCAGTGCCTCGGGAGGCTCTGGAGGCTCAGGTGGCCTCCTAAGGACCGTCTCCATCTCTGCCAGGACTGCGTGATGCCTAGCGTCCTAACCTGCCAGGACGCTCCGCGGATTGCGCTGGAAGGCAGAAGCCATGCTCGGCAGGCCAAACATCATGCAAACGTAGCTGTGAGGTGGACCCTCGCATCGGCCAGCGTGAAGGCCAGAAGCGCTCCTGAGATGTGGCCCTCTTGAGCCCTGGGATGCCAACGCAAATGCATAGCTCACCACCCTCGCCTGGGTGGGGAGCAGCGCCAGGTGGGCGGCAGTCGCCGCGTATGACTCTTGCTTCCTGAAGCTCCTGGGTGGCCTTTTCGATGAACTCCTGGGAACTAGGCGCTCCTCGCCTGGTGCCCTCCTGAGGGAAACGTGCCGCGAAGCATGCCTCCACGTGGTGCCCGAGCACCTCCCTCGTGACGTTGTCTAGGTCTGAGGCCCTCCAGAAGAGAGCCCCCGAGACCTACCCGAGGAGGGCGTCGGACGCGCTTCCCTATGCGAGCGAGGAAGGCACCCCAGGCGCGGGCACAGATCCTGAGGTGGCACCGCTGGAGGTGCCGCTCCCTTGAGGTCCAGTGCAGAGTAGCTGCTTCTTCTTCTTGGGGTTGGCCTCAGGAGGGTACTGCGCACCCCCGCTGTCAGTTTCTTCGATTGATGCAGCTTGGAAGGCGCACTCGAGGGAGCACACCACATCTCTTTCTTCGCAGGGGACCGAGATGATCCCGCCGCTTCCCGGCATCTTGAGGACGTTGTAGCCATGGTGGGTGACTGCCATGAATTTGGCCAGCGCCGGGTACCCGAGGATGGCGTTGTACGGCAGGCGGATGTGGGCGACGTCGAAGTCGATGAGCTCGGTGTGGTAGTTGTCGCGCTGACCGAAGGTGACAGGGAGACGAACTTGTCCTATCGGTGTGGTGGAGCCGTCAGTCACTCCTGATAAAGGCTTGATGGGCTGGAGCTGATCATATGGCACTTGAAGGCTGACAAACGTCTTGACGGACAGAACACTGAGCCCTGCGCCGCCGTTGATGAAGGTCTTGGTGACTTGAACATTGCTGATGACGGGTGAATAAAGCATCGGGAGAATGCCGGCGGTTGCCGCACACTTGAGCTAGTCCGCCGAGCTAAAGGTGATAGCGTACTTGGACCATCTGAGCGGACGTGTGCCCTCGAGCTTGGGGAGGGTAGCGTTCACCTCGCGAGACAACTACATGAAGATGAGCTGGGAGGCTGGGGCCTGAGCGCCACCCAAGATGCAGGCGATAGCGCGTGGCTCCTGGAAGCCTCCAGTCCCTTTGTCCTGTTGATGGTCGTCGTTCCTTCTTGGCGGCAGCAGCGGAGGGAGACCAGGGTTTCCCTGAGGACGGTCCTCGCGAGGCTGGTCCCTCCAGGCACCCTCACGAGGCTGGTCTTGCCAGCGGTCCTCGCGAGGCTGGTTGCGCCACTCCTGGCGGGGCCCGCAGTCGTCCCAACATCCTCAACCTCGGCCACCTCCTCGGTCATAGCCCCGGTCGTTGCGCTCGGGGCGTCGACCGAAGCGTCCATCTCGAATGGCCCTGAGCTCTTGACAATCGTTGGTGTTGTGGGTGCGCATGTTGTGGAAGGCGCGGAATGTACGGCTGCCATTGGACGACTCGGGAAGATCTCGGCCGTGCTTGGTGTCTGGCTCTGCCGTGAGTATGGCCACTCCTTTACGCTTCACATCCTTGATCTTGGCCTTCTTCTCCTCTGGATCCGCAGCAGGGAGCTTGAGGAGGGAGAGGCGCCCCTCCTCAGCTCTTGCGCACTTGGTTGCTATGTTGAACAGCTCCAAAGTCGTGCACAGCTCTTCATGTATGGCGAGCTCCTCCTTCATCTTGATGTCGCGGACGCCGTCGAAAAATGCTAAGATGATGGCCTCGTCTGTCACCTTGGGGATCATTATGCACACGATGTTGAAGCGCTGGATGTACTTTTGTAGGGTCTCTCCCGGCCGTTGTTTGATGCTGCGCAGGTCACCCGTGGCCGGGGGGCGGTCGCGAGTGCCTTGGAAGTTGGTGACGAAGTGGTCGCGCATCTCGTCCCAGGAGGAGATCGAGCCTGGGGGTAGATTCAGGAGCCATGAGCGAGCGCCGTCCTTGAGAGCCATGGGAAACTAGTTCGCCATGACCTTTTCCTCGCTGTTGGCCACCTCGATGCTCAGCTTGTAGTGCTGCAAGAACTCCGCAGGGTCGGGCGTGTCGTCGTAGCGAGGAGGCAGATCTGGCTTGAACTTGCCTGGCCAGACGACGCTACGCAGCTTGGGAGTGAAGGCGCGACAACCTACCATGGCCACTGGGCCCGTCGTGGAGGCGGAGCTTGATCTTGGTGTCCCTGTGCCGCCACGGCAAGTAGTGCATGGAACCATCGCAGCAAGCAATCCTGACGTGGCGGTGCTGGGAGTGGTGGAGCGTTTTCTTGCGGAAGGGGGATCTCTTGGCAGCTTCTTTCCTTGTGCACGGGCACACAGCATGATGGATCACGCCACGGGACTGCACATCCTGGAGCAAGGACGCCGTCTTGACGCGGTGGAGGCGGAGGCGCTCCATGAGCCGCACGCCTCGGTGCGAGGGCGCCACCTTGTTGTAGAGGAGGTGGAGGCGCTTCGTGAGCCACATCGCCCGCAGCCGAGGGCGGACGAGGCAGCGAGAGGGATGGTGCAGGAGAGTCCCCCGCGGCGTTGATGAGCTCGCCGATGCGGTCCAACCAGTCCTCATAGACGTCGTTGACCGGGCGGTAGTGCAGGAGCTCGCGTGCCATGAACAGCGCGGCCTGCGCGTCCGTGGGGGCGCGGCGAGCGTGAGACGATGAGCCGGCCGAAGTCAGCGACGGGGTGGCGGTGTGGCCGTCACGACGCACGGAGGGGTGCGGCGAAGATGCTTGCTGCTCGTTTGCCGCCGGGCCGGTGGCTACGTTGGTGGCGGGTGACGGAGAATGACGGGAAGGCCCGCCGACAGGGGTTGTCCAAGCGACGCGGGTGGCGACGGCGGCCCGACGCTCAGCGCGGGCCCGGTGAGCGTCGTCCATGAGCTTGCTGGAGAGGCGAAGAATGGATCGACGAAGAGGAAAGCTTAAGCGCACCCCGTACCTAGCACGCCAAATGTTGGATTTCGGGTTCCGGCAAAACCCTCGAGGTTCGAACACTGGGGTGCGCACAAAGATCTCTCCCCCTCTCTAGCTCACACTCGACACGATCTCACGGCCTAGCTCGACGAACCGAAAGAACGAGAGACATAAGATTTATACTGGTTCGGGCCACCGTTGTGGTGTAATACCCTACTCCATTGTGGTGTGGTGGATTGCCTCTTGGGCCAAGGATGAACAGTTAAAAGGGAAGAAAAGCCTCCCGAGTAGAGGTGTTCTTGTGCTTGGTGAACTTGTGTGATTGGGGATGATATGGATGAGCTGATCTGTCGCCCCCCTCTATGGTGGTGGCTAGTCCTATTTATAGAGGTCCTGGTCCTCTTCCCAAATATTGAGCGGGAAGGGATCCCATAACAGCCAAATTCGAAGGCACACAACTAGTACAAGTTATCCTGACAAAAGTAGTCTTCGTCTACCAAAGGCTCTGGTGGTGACGTCGTCTTGGGCTCCACGGTGACCTCCGTCCTGCTGTCCTGTTGGTCTTGGTCTTGTTACACCAATGTGGAAACCTTTGCCTGATGCGTCGGAACTCCTCGCCCGCACTTGCCTCTTTAGCACCAAAGAGGAAATGAGGACACTGTGCGTGCTGGCGCCCGCCTGGCTCCAGTCGTCATGGCTTGCGTCACACAAACCTCGCGAGGTGTCCCTTGCCTTGATCTCTCCGCCCCTCATGAGCCAGCCTGGGGAGGCCGCCCCTGAGGAGGTCTTGAGTGTTTGTTGGTGTAGATGGGCCGTACAGGGCCGCTGGGGGAGCCACGCCACGGGCCGCAGGCAGGCAAGTCTGGGGACCCCCATTTCCAGAACGCCGACAGATATCATAGACAGTACCTCATCCTGGGAATTAGACCAGTGCATAACAAGGTTTTTCCATTCAATGTCTTCTAAATTTAGCACAGGAGACTTCACCAGAAATTCGTTTATAGACTTGCCATCAAAGTGTGATTTCCTCAGGTAACACCGATACTGCTGCAATGTTTCCTTGAAAAGCGCAAGCAAGCTTTGCTCGTCATGACTATCCAGATTGACCCTCGCCTACTTACAACAATGTAATGTAAATCATTGATGTGTTCAATTAGCAGAAAACAGGAAAATAATCGCCATGAAGAATAGCACTTACACGTAAGTGGGACAGGAAGATGTGAAAATGGTGTTTGTCTTCACTATAATCTTCCCATGAGGGGAATATATGCATGTAGTTCCTAACAACATTGAAAGCATTGTCTTTTAAACTGGGAATAACTGGGATGGGGTTCCAATCTACAGGAATTGGTCGTCTCTGCAGTTGGGATAGGTCTTCGGCCGGTGGACTTGTTGTAATTTTTGCTGGAGTGGGATTTTTCTATGGTACGGCAGGTGCTATGGCAACTGAAATCATCATACATTTTGCTGGAGTGCAGGTCCTATGTGGTGAGACTAGTGGTGTGGCCAATGAAGTATGGGTACAGTCTGCTGGAGTCGGTCCTACATTTTGTGTCACTGGTTGTAGAGCCAATATAAGTGGGGTGATGTCTGATTTCTCCGGCACCACCACGTTTTCTAGGGACTTTGCTGGTGCTCCTTCAGGTTCGGCAATCACCCTCTTCCTCTTTGATGTCTGATGCACAAGAACAACATTTGAGTGGAAGACATGGTATGATGACAGATGGAATATGTATTGATAATGGATGATCATGGCATCTTGACATATATGATGAGTAAACTAAGTAGATGGCGGTGCAACAAAGTAGAAGAAATGCAAGACAACATATGCAAGATACGCGCAATCAATAAAATCTTGCCAAATTAGAACAGGCACCTTGATGGGTGAACAGGATAGGCCATCTGCCTTTGACTCCTCGAGGTCAGAATAGTCATTTGGATCATATTCTGAACAAGAATCTACAGGTGGGGAGCGTATGAGTTTCATTGCATGCAGAATGGCACTCAATGCCTTGGTGCCAATTTTGTAAGTCATTGCAATGTTCCACAATATTCTTTTGATGTGCGGATTCTGATATTCACTATGATTACGTATAATATCTGAGAAGCATGAAAACATAAATAGTAATGAGATTATCTTTGTAATGCAGACGATATTCTAATATAGGGGTGCCCTGTAAACCCTTGTGTCCTATCACTAGATTCCGATGAGAGAGCCCATGTGTGCTATAATATGGTGTGTGCATTAATATAATCTGGCACAAGTACAAAAAATAGGCTCCAGAAGTAAGGATAGTTGGGAGATGATAGGTTCATAATATACTGTATAGAGAGTTTATTGCCAAACCATTATAACAAGAGCACACAACAACTAGGCAGATCATAGTGTACATAAAAGGGGTACACCATAACCAGGATATATAAATTGGGAAAGTGGAACTGGCTGGAAAATACGGTGTTGCATTGCCAGTAATAATTGAAAGCCTATCAATCACATAAAGGCCAGCTCTATCAGCTATTGACTGCAGATGACCCTGCTCCCCTTCCTGACAAGGAACATACTGTACGTACTAAATATAGAATAACAAAAGAGGAACATGTTAAAGAACAGAAGAGGAAGCATATTCTTGAGGTTCCGCTTCATTGCTTACAATGTTGGTTGCCCACTCATGATGAATCACAACGCCCAAAGAAATGCAATTCCATGATGTCTCTCTATATGTGGCCACATGCATTTGGAAAATCAAGTGGGAGCATTACCTGACCAATTAAATGTGTGTCTGTTAACTAATATCAGTATCATATCACAATTCGTATTTGAAGAAGTAAGCTTTGGACTTATAATTGGTGTGTTGTTTAGCTTCAAGAGTGGACTGCTGCTAGTGCGACACAAAGCAGCTACACAGATCATAGTGTAGATATAACAGGAAAACCGTAAGCATAACAAGTAAAATCAGCAAAGTGGAACTTGCTGGAAAATATAGGCTACTATTGCCGGTACGTCTAGAAAGGCTTCGGATACCAGCTCTCTTCAACTAAAGGTGCAGTACTATTAATATCAGTGTAACTCTAAAAGGCGACACAACTCCCCGCATTTCCTTGCTAATCTTATAGGATTCAAGTGGGCAGGCCACTACAATTACTATTCCTATGTTTACAAAATCCTACGAATCAAAGAGGCCCGAAGAGTTCAAAGTGTCCATCACAACCGACCGAATAGACCTCTACACTGCAAATGTCCCTGCTCATCTTCACTACAAGGAACATACTGTACTACTATGATACTCCCTTCGTTCGAAAATATAAGTCTTTGTAGAGATTTCCGCTATGGATCACATACAGATGTATAGGGATACATTTTAGAGTGTCGATTCACTCATTTTGCTTCATATGTAGTCCATGGTGGAATCTATACAAAGACTTGTATTTAGGAACAGAGAGAATACTTAATAAAGAAGAATGAAAGAGGAACATGCTAAAGAAGAGCAAGCAGATTTTGGATAATAAAATGTTCGTTGCGCAATGCCCACACATGATGAACCAGAGCACATTAAGAATTTAACTCCCTGCTGTCTCTCTACATGTGGTGCACGTGCTTTTCAAAAGTAAAGTAGGAATATTCGTTGACCAATTAAACGTTATCTGTTTTAGTAATATCAGCATCATATCAGTTTCATATTTGACCAAGAAGTTTGGAATTATGAGTGGCATGTTGTTTAGCTTGATGGATTCAGGAGCAGTGCTAAGCAGCTACGATGATGGTACTGAATATAAAGGCATGTCTGCATGCAAGTCGCATGACTTTTGTCATTTGGGCAGTCGACCATTTTAGGCCGTTGGATGAAGATCCTATGTCTCCTAGCCCTTCTTCTTCCTCGTCTCTGATTCTTCCCATAGAGAACACCACACGGGCCACCGGCCGAACCACCGGCCCCGACCTCCCTCCCCTGAACCGCCCCCATCGCATGTGTTCCACTGCCACCCCCACCCGCATCAAGTTTTCTTCGTTCGGCGAGGCCCCACCACCACCAGGCCACCGCCCCCACGACCACCGTCCCCACCCGAGCCCCTTCCTTCGCACCGACCAACTCCGGCGAGCTCTCAAAAATCGACTGATCCAATTTTGAAATTTAGTCTACTGTCATTTAACTAGTGTGGAATATAAAAGGGGAAAACCATATGCATTGCGAGTATAGTGTTGAGCATGCCATGGTGGATCTGAAGGTGCAAACCAGACAAAGGCAACTTCCCAACCAATGTTTTCTTTCAACTAACAAGTGATGGACTAGAAATCAGAGTAAAGCAGTGGTGATCTATTTTCTTGCTGCGATAAATAAGTTGAGCAGATATGAAAGAGTACCGCCTCTAGTGCGGCGCCGAGTATGCATCTGTTGAGAATTTAACGGTGCTGCGGTAGCGATGGCTGTCGGTGGCGTGGAAGCAGATCTAGGAGGGTAGACAGTGGCGGCGGGGGAAATATCCCGACATGGTGGACGAGACGGTCGTAGGAGTGGCGCCGGCAAGGTGGACGATGGCAGGGATGAAGCGAGACGACGGGATGCAATAATCCGGTCCGAAGCCGTGGATGAGAGGGGTCGATCTCTTGTAATGGACGACGGCGTCGGGGTATTAGCTCTGGCATGGTGGAGGAGGACGGTGGTGGATGGGGTGGCGGACGGAGGCGGCTGGGGTTTTGGCGCCCATGGAGTACAAATGGGGAAATGGAGGGAGAGAGGAAGGGGGAACCATGTCTTCTGGGCGCGCTTGTCTCAAATGCGAGGAAATTTACAAACTTAGCCCCCGTTTAAAACTCCCTACATCACAACAATATTAGTCGGTTGGGGATAGGACGGTGATCTCGCATAAGCTGAATATTTGCCAATGAGAGTTTGTTTTGGTGCCCATCGTGTATGAATCGCGGAGGGAGTCGATTTCAGCCGAGGAGACACCGTGTTTTGGCGCCCACCGTGTATGAATCCAGGTGAGAGGCGGTTATGTCACGTTTGAGTGAAATTACAAACCTACCCATATCAAAACCTATAGAAATCAAGCCAATAAACTTTGCATGTCAGGGATAGGTGAAAGTGCGTTATATCGACTAGAGGGGGGGTGAATAGGCGATTTTTATGAAAGTCTTCAAAACGTGAGAGTTATGAAGACAAACAGTGAAGATTATGCCTATTACTATGCAGCGGAAGTTAGATTACACTAGTCCAGCCATGGTCAAGTATTCAATAGATGAAAGCGCAGTGACAAACAGCTTCAGTGTAATAAGGATCAGGTAGGAAGAAGTTATGAAGCCAAACTGATCATACATTCATGTTGTGAAGACAAACGGTAAAGCAGGCATGTAATGGCTTCACAATGAATAACTGTAAGTAAAAGGAAGTGAAGATGAAACCAGTGACACGTTGAAGACAATGATTTGTTGGACCAGTTCCAGTTGCTGTGACAACTGTACGTCTGGTTGGAGCGGCTAGGTATTTAAACCAAAGGACACACAGTCCCGGACACCCAGTCAAGGACACTTAGTCCAAGACACCTAGTCCTCACCGTTTTCTCCTTGAGCTAAGGTCACACAGACCTCGCCCAATCACTCTGGTAAGTCTTCAAGGTAGACTCCCAAACCTTCATAGACTTCGTTCACTGGCAATCCACAATTTCTCTTGGATGCTCTGAACGCGACGCCTAACCGTCTGGAGGATGCACAGTCCTCAAGTGTAATAAGTCTTCAAATCACACAGACACGAAGACTTAAGTGATGCCCAATTTACTCTGGCTCTGGGTGGTTAGGGCTTTTCTCCTCACTGGGAATTTTTCTTTCAAAGGCTTCAAGGTGGGTTGCTCTCAAACGACAAAAGCCGTGCACTGAAATCTGAGCAGCCAACCGTTTAAGGTTGTGGGGGGTGGACTATTTATAGCCACTTGGCAACCCGACCTGATCTGTCCGAAATGACCCTGGGTCACTAAGGAATTGACACGTGTACCAACGGTCGGATTTCGAACTCACACGGCAACTTTACTTGGGCTGCAAGTAAAGCTGACTTGTCTGACTCTGGACAAGATTTTCTCTCATAGGCTTCGCTCGAAGACATAGGATTTGAATTAGGCATCACTACAGTCATTCTGACTGGTTCTTTTGGACCCCACTTAACAGTATGGTGATTCCTATGACACTACATAAATGAAATAAAACTATGAAGGATCTAAGTCTTCGAGTTCCATAAGCTTCATAGGGAGTCTTCTCATGTCATTGTCTTCAATATGAATATCTTCATAAACCACCATTGTCTTCAATGTCTTCGTACATTTTTAGGGGTCATCTCTGGTAATAAAACGAATCAATGAGGGACTTCTACCTGTGTTTTCCTGCAATTCTCACAAACACGTTAGTCCCTCAACTAGGTTTGTTGTCAATACTCCAAAACCAACTAGGGGTGGCACTAGATGCACTTACAATCTCCCCCTTTTTGGTGATTGATGACAAACTAGTTGAAGTTTTCAACGGGGAACATAATTTGTGAAATTGTAAAAGAATTGTCTTCATAAGTTGCAAGGGCTCCCCCTGAAGATGTGCATATAAGTAATTTGCTTCTTGAATGCAAATGCACATGGCAGGTTGTACTTGTGGAGATCCACTTCAACTTATGACAATCCACTATGCATGTGAAAGTATATGAAGATAATGACATGCATAATGGAAAATGGACGTCTGCAGAATGAGATGAGTGCGGAATTTATCTTCGCAAACCGGAGTGACAAACAGGTAGCAGACGACCATCAAGGCTAAGTGTTACAACTCAATGAAGCAAATGTAGCAAAAAAAGGGAGTTGTAAGCACGAAGCAAAATGTAGCAAAAATATGAAGGCACCCGCCCATAGTGACCCGCTTGAAGACTATAACCATCATATGCTTCTCCCCCTTTTGTCAGTGATGACCAAAAAGGTTTGAAGACATAGAGGTTTCTACGCGTTCCCAGGCGCAGCAGGGTCGGTGGAGTTGTTTGGCGGCGGTGCAGACGAGCTTGGTGCAGATTCGACGCACGTTGAAGCAGGTGGAGATGATGTCGCGTCGTCTTCTTCTTCAATAATCCGGGCAGACACGGTGGCAGCAGAAGAAGAGAACTTTGACTCTTCAAGTGATGGTGTGCTGCGCATCACCGCTCTTCTTGGAGGCGTGGAGTCAAATTTGAAGTGCTCTGTGAAGCCATCCTCATGCAGTTCAGCTTCAGGGCACATCATGGTGAGGCCCTTCCAAGTGCGGCGACATGTCTCGTGTGTGACAAATGCATTCTTGGTTGCCAGATTTCTGATGCGATTGACTTCTTGCATGATGCTTCTCATCTGCCTCTTGAGCCAGTCATGATGCCTATCTTGCTTTTGGTGAAGAGCCACAAGAAGCTCTCTGTCATTGAGTGCACGAGCGCGCTTCTTGGGTCTCTTTGCAGCTGTGCTGTTAGTGGCTTCAGTTGATGCAGGGGCACGTGTGGTGCCAGCCATTGGATACACTCGGGAGAGAGCTTCAACACCTTCAATGTTTTGAGTGAAGCTCTGGTGTTCTGCATTCTGAAGGCTTAGTGGTTGCTTGCCAGGCTCTGGATATATTGCTTCAGCAGATGTGTCCACATCTGGCAAGAATATCCTATGGTTGCGGGCTGAGGGTTGATAGGAGATTGCAGAGTGAAGCTTGATCAGCCTCATAACCCAAGGAGCATAGAACTTTAATCCAAACAGTTCTGAAGCAGACGCTGCAAATTGACGGATGAAGAGATCTTGTGTATTGAAGCATTTGTCGTGAAGAATGCAGAAGATGAGAGTCTTCATTGCACCATCAATCGTTGCATATCGAGAGTGTCCCTTGACTGGCCAGAGAGTCCGCCTTATGATGTGATATATTGTTCTGGGCAGGTACTCTAAGTCTTCAACGAAGAACTTAGTTGGATAGGGTGCATTTGGAGGAAATGGCTTCATCATTGAGAGCATCTGACTCATATCTGGCTCAGGACGCTGAAATATGCTCTCAATTGCTTCAGCATGGAGTTGGCACCCTTTTTCAAAGAATTCGCCAGGAGTGGGAAGGCCGGTAAGCTCAATTAGGTCGAAAGCATTGGCTTCATGATGGATATTGCCTGTCATCCACTCCAGGATCCATGTCTTCGGATCTCTGTTATAGCCTTTGATATGCAAAGTGGCATAGAACTGGAGCAGAAGCTCTTCGTTCCAGTGCTCTTCGTCAGTGATAAATGGCAGCAAACCCACTTGCTTGAAGCAATCCAGTGCTTCTTCCAGACCAGGCAGACCTGCAACAGCTTCAACCTCAAGGCGCTTGTGAGGAAAGATGCGGCCTTGGTTGTAGAGGATGCATGAATAATAGCTGCGCTGTTGATGGCTCCAGAACCTGTCTGATACAATCCGTTCCCTTGAATAAGGGTTCTTGGAGCGGTCGAAAAACGTGTTATCTGCCCTGAAGCCGTTGATGTTGAAGGAACCAGGAGCTGATGCAGGACCTGGGAACCTTGGTAGTCGTGGGATCGGCTTCTGGACCTGGGGCCTGTGTGCAATATGATAGTTGAATTGTGGTCCGGCAGCAGACTCAGGCACAGAATGTTCAGGAGCAGTAGCTTCAGTGTCTTCTGAAGCTGTTGTTGGGGAGGGCTCCACATTTGCTTCGGCGTTGTTTGTGGCAGCCTCAACATTTTCAGCTTCAGGCACGTTCTCCTTGAGAACTGCTTCTTGTTGGTGCGGGGGAGTTGGAGCTTGTGGTATTTCAGCTTGCTCTTCGGCTGATGCAGCCGGAATGTCTTCAGCAGCCTGAGCCCTTGGCCCTCTGCGAAGCCTATGGAGTGTAGGCGCTGGTGGAGTTGCAGTGGGTTGGGGCTCATCTTCCTCCTGTGGGCGATCTGCCCACGACGCATTTTGTGTGATTGGCGTCAATGGACGACCAATACTGATCTGTTCGCTTGTCTCAAGCTAAGGAAGGGCTGCATCACCTTGCACATTGTCTTGGGGACCAATGTCTTCAGCAGCATTGGGGTTGGCTGCTGGAATGTCTTCAGCGTGCGGAGCCTCTATGTAAGCAGGCTCATGCACCGTCAACTGACGATCTGCGTCAGGATAGCGGCGCAGAGTGGTTCAACTATCAGGGGCTCTGTGGGAGCAGCCCGAGATTTCTTGGTCTTGCACTTCTTGATGATGGGTTCAGAAGGAGAGGCTTCAGAATGTTTTCTCTTCTTAGCTTCAGCCTCTGCAGTCCGTGTCTTCTTGTGCTGTGAGGCGGTTGATCGACTCTTTGGCTTTGAGCCAGTCGTTGCAGCGGGGAAGACAATCGGAGCATCAGGTTCTGACCTTGGCGCTTCAGGTTCGGGCACAGCCGCCTTCTTTTTCTTCTTCGCGGCCATCCTGGGGTCAATGCCGGGACGCCCAAGTGCCTTGCGCTTTTCTGCCTCATTGTAGGCTTGCACGCAGCGATCAGCCAAAGTCTTCATGCGTTCTCCCGAGCCTTGAGCTTCGGCACGCGTCTTCAGGAAGTTTTCTTTCAGCTCATGCAACATGATCTTGAAGTTTTTAACTTCTTGCACACTGAGCTTGGCCACGTGCTTCTTGAACTGAGCCTTTTCATGATCAATTTTCTGCTTCAGTTCTACAATTCGCTGTGCTATTGCAAGTTCTGAAGCGATTGCACCTTGAAAGGCAACGCTGAGGCCTATGGGTAGCTGCAGATCATTGAAGCTTATGTCTGGTGTGTCAAACCATTCATCGATGAAGTCGTGGATGATGGCGACATCAAACAGAGGCAGATTGTTGAAGATTTCAGCCTCCTCCTTGCTCTTGATGAGCTGCTCAAGAGCATCATCTCCAAGATCTTCATCGCTTGAGAGATCAATGGCTTCGCAGCGCAGAATGTCAGCAGCTGTGAGCTCTTTGCCTGTGTATGGCTGAGGCTTCTTGGCTTCTTGGGGCTTGGACACTCGTGATAAGCCTTCTGACTGCACACTGGCTTCAGGAGGTGCAGTTGCTAAAGGCTTCACTCTTGCGATCTTGGGAGAAGCTGCTGGCTTTGAAGCTTTTGGCTTCTTCTGCTTCGGCTTCGGCTTCGGCGCAGCAGGGGCGTCATCTGACTCAGTATCTGCTGGAGGGTCATTCACAGCAGTCCCTTGGACTAGGATGCGAGTGATGAGGCCTGCAAGATTGGCATACGGCCCGATGATATTGGGATCGGCGTTGCGTGTGCCATCTGCCCTTGGTGAGGAGGGACCAGGGTTGAAGTCAAGCCCAAATTTCTTCTTGTTTATCTTCGCTGACTATTGTGCAAACTGAAAGTTGCGCTTGAAGAGATTATCATCGCGACACCAGAGAAGTGATGACGGATGTGCCTCAGCTGGCTGTGGTCCTCTCACCATGCATGGATAGAAGCCTTGAGCAATGGCTTCGTCTCTGGACCTGGGTACGAGATTTTTGTATAATACATCTCCCCACGGTCTCTTGATGGCGCACTTCTCCGCATATTCCTGAGTGACGAAGCGGTAGTGGAACCATTGCTCTGCCCAATATCTTCGAATCCATTGGATTCGTGTCTTGCGCTGACCATAGCTTTCTTCAGGATCAGTTTTGTACATCTCTGCCAATTCATCAGGCAGATCTTTGGATGTTTCACCACGTCGCTGTCTGCCTCCCTTCCTTGCTGCTGTTTCTGAAGCCATGAATAACTTGGAAGGCTTCAAGATGTTCAAAGGCTTCAAAGGCTTCCTTTTGCAAGAACTGGCTTCAGGCGAGTTGATGTGATGCTGCAAGTACTCTGCAAATGAATGCAGACTATGAGAACCAAAGGATTCTCCCACGGACATGTACCTGTGACAGCATTAAGGTGCGAGGGAAGGGGAAGAGGTCATATGCATTCTCAGAAGATTTTGAAGATAAATCAGTTTAGAAGACATTGACCTCATTATGCGAAGACATTCACTTGTAGATAAGAAGTTGGTTCCAGATTTGTACGAACCCATAGATCAGTACAAGTGAGGAATCTAACTACTTTATGAAGTACAAGTGAATATACTAGGCATGTTATGAGATGCAGCGAGAGATTTAACTGGTGTGAAGAGAAACTTCTTATGGCAGAAAGTGACTGAACTGTAGGATCAAAAGAAGCTGTAAAAAGAGGTTTTATTTACCACACTTGGAACTGCTAGACGAAGTGAGATTTGAGGCCGAGCAGTTCGATCCTTCGTGCCCTAACTTGGCGACGGAAGACACCTACGGCGACGGCGGAGAGAGCGATGTCCGCTGTCGGCGTGAAAATGGCGTCGGAGAGGTTGCGGCAGTGAAGCGCTTCGTCGCCGGCGTCGTCGAGTGCTAGCAGTGGCGCTAGGGTTCGTGCGAGGGTGGAAGAAGGAGATAATGACCGCAGTGAATCGTGTATTTATAGGGATAGAGGCGGCACTGCGCTATTACGCAGGTACCCCTGGCGGTTCGCATTTGAGGCACGCGTGGCCAGTTAGAGGAAGATTGGGATTTGTTCCATGTCCCACGCACGCCTAAATTGTCGGACGGTCGTTCCTGCTTCTCCGGATCTTATGTGGAGGAATGAGCATTAAAAACGGACTTTTATGGTTGTCTCAATGTCTTCGGCTGACAAGGACACAGTGAACACATTCGACAGTTTCAACAGAATGCATATGACTTGGAGAGATAGAGTTTGAGATAGAAAGCATAGAGAGGTTAGGGTCCGATCACATTCACTTAGTTCAAAAAGATTCAACCAAGAAGACATAGCTATAAGTGAATGCTGTAGAGGACAGAACATCAGTACATATATATCCATATAATCAACGCAGTGAAGATAATCATGAAGACATATTGAGAATGAAGCCAAACCAAATGTGAAGACATTGCGAGGTAACGCCATGAGTGAAATACTTCAAAATAGAACGTTTGGTGGTGGCGTTACCCACCGTATAGGAAGTATTAGACCCAGACACGGCGCACAATTATCGTGGCACTCCGAAGTCAAATTCCACATTAATGTATTCACACTTAGAATGTATGTCTTCATTGTTTGAAGATATACGCTACTTCATGTGTTGCACATCTAAGTCATCAATATGCTTAAGTGTTAGGATGTGTGCCTGATCACAAGACATTTGAGGATTCCAAGATATTTAGCTCACACCGTAACTTGCAAAATCTCTTCTCATCCAAGGGCTTTGTGAAGATATCTGCCAATTGCTCTTCAGTGTTGACGTGTATGATATCAATGTCTTCCTTCACAACATGATCTCTGAGAAAGTGATGACGAATTTCAATGTGCTTTGTCTTCGAGTGGTGAACTGGGTTGTTGGCAATCCTGATGGCGCTTTCGTTGTCGCAGTAAAGTGGCACTTGCTTCGGATGAATGCCATAATCCTTGAGTGTTTGCTTCATCCACAGAAGCTGAGCGCAGCAAGATCCAGCAGCAATGTATTCAGATTCAGCAGTGGAGAGTGATACACAGTTCTACTTCTTTGAAGACCAACATACAAGTGATCGTCCCAGAAAGTGACATGTGCCTGATGTAGACTTGCGATCAACTTTGTCACCAGCATAATCAGCATCCGAAAATCCAACCAGATCAAACTCTGAGCCCTTTGGATACCATAATCCTAGAGTTGGGGTGTGAGCCAAATATCGAAGAATTCGCTTCACAGCTAAGTGATGCGACTCCTTTGGTGCCGCTTGAAATCGAGCACACATGCAAACACTAAGCATGATATCTGGCCTAGATGCACATAAATAAAGCAAAGACCCAATCATGGAGCGGTATACCTTTTGATCGAACTCTTTACCATTGTCGTCGGGACCCAGATGATGCTTGGCTGGCATTGGTGTTGTGAAGCCTTTGCAGTCTTGCATACCGAACTTCTTCAGGCACTCTTTAAGATATTTCTCTTGTGATATGAAGATGCCGTTGCGTTGTTTCCATATTTGAAGACCGAGGAAGAACTTCAGCTCACCCATCATGGACATCTGATATTGCTCTTGCATCATATATCCAAACTCTTCACTATACTTCTGATTGGTGCAGCCGAAGATAATGTCATCCACATATATTTGGCACACAAACAGTTCACCATCATATGTCTTCGTGAAAAGAGTGGGATCCAGGGAACCAGGTATGAAGCCTTTGCTCTTCAGAAAGTACTTGAGTGTATCATACCAGGCCCTGGGGGCTTGTTTGAGGCCATACAGTGCCTTGTTGAGCTTGTATACCATATCAGGATGTTTTGGATTTTCAAAACCAGGTGGTTGTGCAACATACACTTCTTCTTCAATCTTGCCATTGAGAAAGGCACTTTTCACATCCATTTGATATAGAAGTATGTTATGATGATTTGCATAGGCCAGCAGTATGCGTATGGCTTCAAGCCTAGCCACAGGAGCAAATGTTTCATCGAAGTCAATGCCCTCCACTTGAGTATATCCTTGAGCAACTAGACGAGCTTTGTTTCTGACAACTTGACCATGCTCATCTTGCTTGTTGCGGTATATCCATTTGGTGCCTATTATGTTGTGCTTCCGTGGATCAGGACGCTTAACCAGTTCCCATACATTATTCAGCTCAAACTGGTGAAGCTCTTCTTGCATAGCTTGAATCCATTCAGGTTCCAAGAAGGCTTCTTCAACTTTCTTGGGTTCTGATATTGAGACGAATGCGAAATGCCCACAGAAGTTTGTTAGCTGAGTTGCCCTTGAACGAGTGAGTGGACCAGGTGCATTGATGCTGTCCAGTATTTTGTCAATTTGTACTTCATTTGCAACACGAGGGTGTGTGGGGCGAAGACTTTGCTCTTGCTGATGTATGTGGTCATTTGAAGGTATATCTTCAGGCTGAGCATTGTCTTCATGTGGATCAGGTGCTGAGATGATAAGTTCTTCCTCAGGTTCAGCTTCAGAAGGTACAATTTCTCCAGTTCCCATAAGCTTGATTGATTCATTTTCTGGAACTTCATCTAGCACATTTGGCAATTGCTCTCTTTGTGATCCATTGGTTTCATCAAATCGCACATCCACTGTTTCAACTACTTTGTAGTGGAAGAGATTGAAGACTCTGTAGGAGTGCGAATCCTTTCCATATCCAAGCATGAAGCCCTCATGTGCTTTTGGTGCAAACTTTGAGGTGTGGTGTGGGTCCTTGATCCAGCATTTTGCGCCAAATACTCTGAAGTAACTGACATTTGGCTTCTTTCCAGTTAGGAGTTCATAAGATGTCTTGTTCAGGAGCTTGTGAAGATAAACACGATTGATTGTATGGCATGCAGTATCAATGGCTTCAATCCAGAATTTTCTTGGAGTCTTGTATTCATCTAGCATTGTTCTGGCCATCTCAATGAGTGTTCTGTTCTTGCGTTCGACGACGCCATTCTGCTGTGGCGTGTATGGAGCTGAGAATTCATGTGTGATGCCCAAGGTGTCCAGATATGTATCAAGACCAGTGTTCTTGAATTCAGTGCCATTGTCACTTCTGATGTGCTTTATCTTGGCGCCAAAATTGTTCATAGCTCGATTTGCGAAGCGTCTGAAGACATCCTGCACTTCAGTCTTGTAAAGGATTATGTGCACCCATGTATATATAGAATAATCATCAACAATTACGAAGCCATAGATGCATGCAGAAGTAGTAAAAGTTGAGTAGTGAGTGGGACCGAAAAGATCCATGTGAAGCAGTTTGAAGGGTTGAGTAGTGGTCATGATTGTCTTCGAAGGATGTTTTGCCCTTGTCATCTTCCCTGCTTCACAGGCACCGCATAAGTGATCTTTCTTGAACTTGACGCCTTCGATGCCTATGACATGCTTTTTCTTCGCAAGGGTGTGGAGGTTCCTCATGCCAGCATGCCCAAGCCTTCGATGCCAAAGCCAGCATTCTGAAGCTTTTGCAAGAAGACATACTGCAAGTTGTGGTCCTGCTGAGAAATCTACCACATACAAATCACCTTTCCTATACCCTTCAAACACTAGAGATTTGTCAGATTCCATTAGCACCAGGCAGCGATATTTGCCAAACATTACAATCATATTCAAATCGCAAAGCATTGAGACAGACATTAAGTTGAAGCCAAGGGATTCAACAAGCATGACTTTATCCATGTGTTGATCCTTTGAGATTGCAACTCTACCTAGACCCAATACCTTACTTTTACCAGTGTCAGCGAATGTAATGTGGCTCTTGTCGGATGGACGTAAAGTTGAGTCCATAAGAAGGCTTCTTCTGCCAGTCATGTGATTTGTACACCCACTGTCAATAATCCATTCTGAAGACTTTGAAGTCGCTGGTATCGTACCCTACAGTGCAGTTAGGGGGATAGGCTTCACGAAGAGTGTTGTGAAGCATAAATATTTGACGAACCAGTGGGTTATGAAAACTTAGATCCAGATTAGGACTAATGGGGAGAGTAGCATGCGATTCAGGAACGAAGTACATAATGATGCCATTTGGGATTTTATCTTGCGCCCCACAAGATTTTTATGGTCCCCAAAAATAGCATCAGAAGATTTTGTTTTTGTGCTGGAGACCTTTCCCTGCAAAGGTGAGTTAAGCTTTCTTAACCACCCACATCTTCAAGGGTGGCTTAGAAGCTATAAGTCTAAGAGCAGCATCTAAGAATTTTGGCTTTGAAGCCTTAGCAAACAGTCTAGCAGGGGGACAATAATACTCATAGGCATAAGCAGAATAATTTTTGGTCATATGAATATGACGGTTCGATGAACCGCTCTCATATTCATGTGCCTGAGTATGGTTTCCCTGCAAAACATTTGCGTTAGTGTGACTCAGGTGAGTCCTCTGTCTGTATGAAGCCTTTGGACGGAGGTTTGTCTTCTTCAAGTGAGGTGTCATGAAGACATTCACAGGAAGATTTTCCAGACATGTTTTCGGAACCCAGATCTTCTTCATAGCCGGTCCATTCCTGCAGTTAGTACCAATGTACCTGGCAAACACTTCACCATTCTGATTCTTAAACAGTTTATAGTTTGCATCAAAGGATTCATCAATGATAATTGGGTTAGCACAAGTGAAGCCAGATAAATTGGATGGATCTGCTAAAAGTTCCTTTGCAGCAACCCATGTAGTTTTGGGGTACTGCTCAGGTTTCCAGTAAGAGCCATCTGCATTGATTTTCCTCACGAACCCAACACCCTCTTTCCTAGGGTTTCGGTTCAGAATCTGCTTCTTAAGGACATCACATAATGTCTGATGCCCTTTCAGACTTTTGTACATCCCTGTTTCAAGCAATGTCTTCAACCTAGCATTCTCATCAGCAATAGCAGTGGTATCCTCAGCAGAGGGGTTAGTTACCACATCAACAGTTGAAGATATTGAAACAGTAGTAGCAGTGGAACATTCAGCAACAGAAGCAGCATTATCACGCTCAATGCATTTAAGACATGGTGGTTCAAATCCTTCCTGAGCGGGACTGATCTGTTCAGCGCGAAGTGACTCGTTTTCCTTTTGAAGATATTCATGAGCCACCCTCAATTTCTCAAGTTCTTGCTTCCTTTGAAGATAATCATAGGAAAGCTTTTCATGAGTTGTTGAGAGAGTATCATGACGATCTTCAAGTTCCTGATACTTAACGTGAAGGTTTTTTATGTCTTCAATTAAGGATTCAGATCGAGTCATTTCAGCACCCAATAGATCATCGCTTCTGTCTAACAATTTTTGAATATGTTCCATAGCTTTCTGTTGTTCAGTTGCAATTTTAGCAAGTGTTTTGTAGCTAGGTTTTGAATCACATTCAGAGTCATCGTCACTAGATGTTTCATAGCGAGTTGTGCGTGTGTTTACCTTGGCACCGCGTGCCATGAAGCAGTAGGTAGGAGTGGAGTCGTTCTTGTCATTTGCGTCGGTGTCGGTGATGCAGTCATTGTCTTCAGTATTGAAGATGGACTTGGCGACGTATGCTGTAGCCAGACTCGCAATGCCAGAATCAGACTCCTCCTCACCTCTGCCTCCTTAGATGCGGACTCCTCCTCTGAATCCATCTCCTTTCCAACAAACGCACGTGCCTTGCCAGATGAGCTCTTCTTGTGTGATGAAGACTTTGATGAAGACTTGGAAGAAGACTTTGAGTGTTTCTTCTTCTTCTTGTCGTCAGAATCATATTCCTTGCTCTTCTTCTTCCTTCTGTTCTCATTGTCCCACTGTGGACACTCAGAGATGAAGTGCCCAGTTTTCTTGCACTTGTGACATGTTTTCTTCTTGTAGTCATGAGCAGAAGCTTCATCATTCCTTGAGCTTGATCGTGAAGATTTTCTGAAGCCTTTCTTCTTGGTGAATTTTTGAAACTTCTTCACTAGCATTGCAAGTTCTCTTCCAATGTCTTCAGGATCATCAGAACTGCAGTCAGATTCTTCTTCAGATGAGGAGACAGCTTTTGCCTTCAAGGCACGAGTTCGCCCATAGTTTGGACCGTAGATATCTCTTTTCTCAGAAAGCTGAAACTCATGTGTGTTGAGCCTCTCAAGTATGTCAGACGGATCGAGTGTCTTGAAATCAGGACGTTCTTGAATCATCAGGGCCAGAATGTCAAACGAACTATCAAGTGATCTCAGCAGCGTCTTGACGATTTCATGTTTGGTGATCTCAGTAGCGCCGAGAGCTTGAAGCTCATTTGTGATGTCAGTGAGCCGATCAAAGGTGTGCTGGACATTCTCATTGTCATTTCGTTTGAAGCGGTTGAAGAGATTGCGAAGGACACTGATTCTTTGATCTCTCTGGGTTGATATGCCTTCATTAACTTTGGAGAGCCAATCCCAGACCAGTTTGGATGTCTTCAAGGCACTCACACGGCCATACTGTCCTTTGGTCAGATGACCACAGATGATATTCTTGGCAGTGGAGTCCAGTTGAACGAACTTCTTGACATCAGCAGCAGTGACACCTTCTCCAGCCTTGGGAACGCCGTTTTCGACGACATACCATAGGTCGACGTCAATGGCTTCAAGATGCATGCGCATCTTATTCTTCCAGTAGGGATATTCAGTTCCATCGAAGACGGGACAGGCAGCGGAGACTTTGATTATCCCTCCAGTCGACATAGCTAAAACTCCAGGTGGTTAAACCGAATCACACAGAACAAGGGAGCACCTTGCTCTGATACCAATTGGAAGTGCGTTATATCGACTAGAGGGGGGGGGTGAATAGGCGATTTTTATGAAAGTCTTCAAAACGTGAGAGTTATGAAGACAAACAGTGAAGATTATGCCTATTACTATGCAGCGGAAGTTAGATTACACTAGTCCAGCCATGGTCAAGTATTCAATAGATGAAAGCGCAGTGACAAACAGCTTCAATGTAATAAGGATCAGGTAGGAAGAAGTTATGAAGCCAAACTGATCATACATTCATGTTGTGAAGACAAACGGTAAAGCACGCATGTAATGGCTTCACAATGAATAACTGTAAGTAAAAGGAAGTGAAGATGAAACCAGTGACACGTTGAAGACAATGATTTGTTGGACCAGTTCCAGTTGCTGTGACAACTGTACGTCTGGTTGGAGCGGCTAGGTATTTAAACCAAAGGACACACAGTCCCGGACACCCAGTCAAGGACACTTAGTCCAAGACACCTAGTCCTCACCGTTTTCTCCTTGAGCTAAGGTCACACAGACCTCGCCCAATCACTCTGGTAAGTCTTCAAGGTAGACTCCCAAACCTTCATAGACTTCGTTCACTGGTAATCCACAATTTCTCTTGGATGCTCTGAACGCGACGCCTAACCGTCTGGAGGATGCACAGTCCTCAAGTGTAATAAGTCTTCAAATCACACAGACACGAAGACTTAAGTGATGCCCAATTTACTCTAGCTCTGGGTGGTTAGGGCTTTTCTCCTCACTGGGAATTTTTCTTTCAAAGGCTTCAAGGTGGGTTGCTCTCAAACGACAAAAGCCGTGCACTGAAATCTGAGCAGCCAACCGTTTAAGGTTGTGGGGGTGGACTATTTATAGCCACTTGGCAACCCGACCTGATCTGTCCGAAATGACCCTGGGTCACTAAGGAATTGACACGTGTACCAACGGTCGGATTTCGAACTCACACGGCAACTTTACTTGGGCTACAAGTAAAGCTGACTTGTCTTACTCTGGACAAGATTTTCTCTCATAGGCTTCGCTCGAAGACATAGGATTTGAATTAGGCATCACTACAGTCATTTTGACTGGTTCTTTTGGACCCCACTTAACAGTACGGTGATTCCTATGACACTACATAAATGAAATAAAACTATGAAGGATCTAAGTCTTCGAGTTCCATAAGCTTCATAGGGAGTCTTCTCATGTCATTGTCTCCAATATGAATATCTTCATAAACCACCATTGTCTTCAATGTCTTCGTACATTTTTAGGGGTCATCTCTAGTAATAAAATGAATCAATGAGGGACTTCTACCTGTGTTTTCCTGCAATTCTCACAAACACGTTAGTCCCTCAACTAGGTTTGTTGTCAATACTCCAAAACCAACTAGGGGTGGCACTAGATGCACTTACAATAGGCAGCAATTTCCATCTCGCAGATTTTGGTTTCGGGCGGTTACTGCGACTTTCCCCGCTTCGTTCAAATTTTTGCAAAGCAAGAGTGCACGTTTATCGTGCCAACTCAATTCAAATCCAGTTTGTATTCTATTTTTGTTCGGGAAGGATCCATTTTAGATTGGAATAAAATTCTATATACATCATTTTTTATATATACTTTCAGAAGCACAACAAAGAATTTTGCTCCTTTATATATATAATATGATTTACAAATACAATGATCTCAAAATCATAAGGTTGAATTCAAAAAATTTAAACCAAATTATGTTCTACTAAAATGTATGGATCAGTAATATCTACATATGAAATAACATAGATGCGCGTGAATTCATATGAGTATGCATGTTTGATGGATCAATTTGGTTCGAGTATGAATTACATGTATCATCATCTCGAATTAAAATATTTGAATCCCTTTTATGTTGACATTTTCTATACACGCAATTAAATATTTGAATCTCCTTTCACGGCCATCTCTCTCGCATGCTCCTTCATGTAGCTATCACTCTCTTTTCTCCAGCTCACCTTCATGCTCACTTCATGTTTCTCCTATTTTCGCAAACATGGTCTCTCGACGTCTCCCTTGAGAAGTGTCACACTCTCCCTATCATTATACATTACATGGTTTTAATTATCTCTCACGTCTCTACCGTTCTCTGGTATCACTAGGTACCTAAGCTTTCTTTTTCACCGCCACACACACACTCTCACTCGTCTTTCAATTTGTCTTTCTCTCTATGGGGTTCTCTCACACACCCTATATCTCTCTAGATATGACTCTTACCACTAAAAATTACTCTCTCCTATAGACACAACATTTGTTGCGGTCTCCTTTCTGTCTACATCCCAGTTATAAAACTGACATTATTCAGTTGTTTACCAACCAGACAAACTACCCCCTCCCTCTCTCACACACACACACAACTCCTGCTTCCACTCCCCTTCCCGACTACCGTCTCTCTCTCACACACACAAAACTCTCGCTTTCGCACCCCCGACTCATATTTATCTCACGAATATTGATCGACTAGCCTCCATAAGGTTTATATACCCGCACACTCGTGCTTCCGCTATCGCATACATGTCTCTCTCGCGCTCCTTATATCCATGTAGATTTTTCATCCCTTCTTGAGACACGCCCTCTCGATCGTGCACACACACACACACATACACACACACTATCGCCTCATTTTAAGCTGATACCTCTCGCACACACACTCTTTGTGTCTTTGTCACACACACACTCCGTCCTCCTCCTCTCTCCCTCTCTCTCACACACAACACACACATGGGCTTTTTGCAACAACTATCAAGATGCCCATGCGTTGCACGGAACATCAAGATGCATTTGTATAAGTAGTTTATCTTGTGGGAGAAAAGGATGAACAAGGGAAGACCTTATTTGCAAATGTGGACAGGGGTGTGGGTATATTTTTGCAAAATTGCCATAGTTACCTTTCTATCCGTCAGATATAAATTGGACGGCCTATATTGCAGGATGGCAGGCACACCATCATCACCAACTCTGTTTTTTTATCTCTACTCTTATAAAAAGCAGAGTTGGTGATGATGGTGTGCCTGCCATCCTACAATATAGGCCGTCCGATCTATATCTAATGGATAGGAAGAAAAATATGACAATTTACCCGCACTCCTCTCCACATTTATAGATAAGGCCTTCCCTCGTTCATCCTTTTCTCCCACAAGATCTCGATGTTCCGTGCATCAAGATTGCTGATGTCTACTACACAACCTTCTTCTTGTAGACGTTGTTGGGCCTCCGATCCAACTGCAGAGGTTTGTAGGACAACAGCAAATTTCCCTCAAGTGGATGACCTAAGGTTTATCAATCCATGGGAGGCGTAGGATGAAGATGGTCTCTCTCAAACAAACCTGCACCCAAATAACAAAGAGTCTCTTATGTCCCCAACACACACAATACAATGGTACATTGTATAGGTGCACTAGTTCGGCGAAGAGATGGTGATACAAGTGCAATATGGATGGCAGATATAGGTTTTTGTAATCTGAAAATATAAAAGCAGCAACGTAACTAATGATAAAAGTGAGTAAAATGGTATTGCAATGCATTGAAACAAGGCCTATGGTTCATACTTTCACTAGTGAAAGTTCTCTCAACAATAATAACATAATTGGATCATATAACAATCCCTCAACATGTAGCAAAGAGTCACTCCAAAGTCACTAATAGCGGAGAACAAACGTAGAGATTATTGTAGGGTACGAAACCACCTCAAAGTTATCTTTTCTAATAGATCTATTCAAGAGTCCATAGTAAAATAACACGAAGCTATTCTTTCTGTTCAATCTATCCTAGAGTTCGTACTAGAATAACACCTTAAGACACAAATCAACCAAAACCCTAATGTCACCTAGATACTTCAATGTCACCTCAAGTATCCGTGGGTATGATTATACGATATGCATCACACAATCTCAGATTCATCTACTCAACCAACACAAAGAACTTCAAAGAGTGCCCCAAAGTTTCTACCAGAGAGTCAAGATGAAAACATGTGCCAACCCCTATGCATAAGTTCATGAGGTCACGGAACTCGCAAGTTGATCACCAAAACATACATCAAGTGGATCACGTGAATATCCCATTGTCACCACAGATAAGCACATGCAAGACATACGTCAAGTGTTCTCAAATCCTTAAAGACTCAATCCGATAAGATAATTTCAAAGGGAAAACTCAATCCATTACAAGAGAGTAGAGGGGGAGAAACATCATAAGATCCAACTATAATAGCAAAGCTCGCGATGCATCAAGATCGTGCCGAATCAAGAGCACGAGAGAGAGAGAGAGAGATCAAACACATAGCTACTGGTACATACCCTCAGCCCCGAGGGTGAACTACTCCCTCCTCGTCATGGAGAGCGTTGGGATGATGAAGATGGCCACCGGAGAGGGATTCCCCCCTCCGACAGGGTGCCGGAACAGGTCTAGATTGGTTTTCGATGGCTACGGAGGCTTGCGGCGGCAGAACTCCCGATCTAGGTTATTTTCTGGAGGTTTTAGTATTTATAGGAATTTTTGGCGTTGGGAACAAGTCAGGGAGGTGCCCGATCGTCCACGAGATAGGGCGGCGCGCCCGGGGGTAGGGCGCGCCCCTCACCCTCGTGGACGGCCCGGGACTCTTCTGGCCCAACTCTTTTACTCCGGGGGCTTCTTTTGGTCCATAAAAAATCATCAAAATTGGCACGTCAATTGGACTCCATTTGGTATTCCTTTTCTGTAAAACTCAAAAACAAGGAAAAAACAGGAACTAGCACTGGGCTCTAGGTTAATAGGTTAGTCCCAAAAATCATATAAAATACCATATAAATGCATATAAAACATCCTAGATGGATAATATAATAGCATGGAAAATCAAAAATTATAGATACGCTGGAGATATATCAAGCATCCCCAAGCTTAATTCCTGCTCGTCCTCGAGTAGGTAAATGATAAAAACAGAATTTTTAATGTGGAATGCTACCTAACATATTCATCAATGTAATCTCCTCTATTGTGGCAAGAATATTCAGATCCATAAGATTCAAGACAAAAGTTTAATATTGACATAAAAACAATAATACTTCAAGCATACTAACCAAGCAATTATGTCGTCTCAAAATAACATATCCAAGGAAAGCTCATCCCTACAAAATCATATAGTTTCTCCATGCTTCATTTTTGACACACAAAATGCTCCCATCATGCACAACCCCGATTACAAGCCAAGCAATTGTTTCATACTTTAGTATTCTCAAACTTTTTCAACTTTCACGCAATACATGAGCGCAAGCCATGGACATAGCACTACAGGTGGAACAGAATATGATGATGGAGGTTGTGTGGAGAAGACAAAAAAGGAGAAAGTCTCACATTGACGTGGCTAATCAGCGGGCTATGGAGATGCCCATCAATTCATGTCAATGCGAGGAGTAGGGATTGCCATGCAACGGATGCACTAGAGCTATAAATGTATGAAAGCTCAACAAAAGAAACTAAGTGGGTGTGCATCCAACTTGCTTGCTCACGAAGACGTAGGGCATTTGAGGAAGCCCATCGTTGGAATATAGAAGCCAAGTTCTATAATAAAAATTTCCCACTAGTATATGAAAGTGACAAAATAAGAGACTCTCTATCATGAAGATCATGGTGCTACTTTGAAGCACAAGTGTGGAGAAGGATGGTAGCATTGCCCCTTCTCTCTTTTTTTGTTTTTTTGCCTTTTTTGTTTTTTTGGGACTTCTCTTTTTTTGGCCTTTCTCCCTTTTTTATTTCCTCACATGGGACAATGCTCTAATAATGAAGATCACCACACTTTTATTTACTTACAACTCAAGAATTACAACTCGATACTTAGAACAAAATATGACTCAATATGAATGCCTTCGGCGGTGTACCGGCATATGAATCAAGAGTCACATGTATGAAAGAATTATGATCGATGGCTTTGCCACAAATACAATGTCAACCACATGATCATCCAAGGCAATATGGCAATGATGGAGCGTGTCATAATAGACGGAATGGTGGAAAGTTGCATAGCAATATATCTCGGAATGGCTATGGAAATGCCATAATAGGTAGGTATGGTGGCTATTTTGAGGAAGATATAAGGAGGCTTATGTGTGATAGAGCGTATCATATCATGGGGTTTGGATGCACCGGCGAAGTTTGCACCAACTCTCGAGGTGAGAAAGGGCAATGCACTGTACCAAAGAGGCTAGCAATGATGGAAGGGTGAGAGTGCGTATAATCCATGGACTCAACATTAGTCGTAAAGAACTCACATACTTATTGCAAAAATCTACAAGTCATCAAAACCAAGCACTACGGGCATGCTCCTAGGGGGATAGATTGGTAGGAAAAGACCATCGCTCGTCCCCGACCGCCACTCACAAGGAAGGCAATCAAAGAAACACATCATGCTTCAAATTTGTCACACAATGGTTACCATACGTGCATGCTACGAGACTTGCAAACCTCAACACAAGTATTTCTAAATTTCACAATTACTCAACTAGCACGACTCTAATATCAACATCTTAATATCTCAAAACAATCATCAAGTATCAAACTTCTCATAGTATTCGATGCACTCTATATGAAAGTTTTATTATACCCATCTTGAATGCCCATCATATTAGGACTAATTTTATAACCAAAGGAAATTACCATGCTATTCTAAAAGACTCTCAAAATAATATAAGTGAAGCATGATAGTTCATTAATTTCTTCAAAATCTTGGTATTTTATTCAAACAACAAGCAAAACAAAATAAAATGACGCTCCAAGCAAAACACATATCATGTGGCGAATAAAAATATAGCTCCAAGTAAAGTTACCGATGAACGAAGACGAAAGAGGGGATGCCATCTGGGGCATCCCCAAGCTTAGGCTCTTGGTTTTTCCTTGAATATTACTTTGGGTGCCTTGGGCATCCCCAAGCTTAGGCTCTTTCCACTCCTTATTCCATAGTCCATCGAATCTTTACCCAAAACATGAAAACTTCACAAAACAAAACTTAACAGAAAACTTGTAAGCTCTGTTAGTATAAGAAAATAAATCAACACTTAGGTACTATTGTGAACTCATTATAAATTCATATTGGTGTAATATGTACTGTATTCCAACTTCTCTATGGTTCATACCCTCTGATACTACTCATAGATTCATCAAAATAAGCAAACAACACAATGAAAACAGAATCTATCAAAAATAGTATAGTCTGTAGTAATCTGGAGATTTAGAATACTTATTTAACTCCAAAAATCCTGAGAAATTAGGAAGTCCTAGGAAATTTGTTTATTAATCCTCTAAAAAAGTAATCAGTATTTTATCGCGCTTAGGTTAAAAATGAAAACTAATCTCCTGGGCACAAAAGTTTCTGTTTTTCAGCAAGATCAAATCAACTATCACCGTAAGCCATCCCAATGGTCTTACTTGGCACTTTATTGAAACAAAAGCTATAAAACATGATTACTGCAGTAGCATAATCATTTGAACACACAAAAACAGTAGGTATAAAAGTTGGGTTGTCTCCCAACAAGAGCTTTTCTTTAATGCCTTTCTAGCTAGGCATGATGATTTCAATGATGCTCATATAAAAATAGGAATTGAAACATAATGGGAGCATCATGAAGAATATGACTAGCACATTTAAGTATAACCCACTTCCTATGCATAGTGATTTTGTGAGAAAACAATTTATGGGAACAAGAATCAACTAGCATAGGAAAGCAAAACAAGCATAACTTCAAAACTTTAAGCACATAGAGAGGAAACTTGATATTATTGCAATTCCCACAAGCATATATTCCTCCCTCATAATAATTTTCAGTAGCATCATGAATGAATTCAACAATATAACTATCCCATAAAGCATTCTATTCATGATCTACAAGCATAGAATTTTTATTACTCTCCACATAAGCAAATTTCTTCTCATGAATAGTAGTGGGGAAAACTCAACAAAATAACTATCATGTGAGGCATAATCCAATTGAAAATTAAAATCAAGATGACAAGTTTCATGGTTATCATTGTTCGTTATAGCATACGTGTCATCACAATAATCATCATATATAGGAGGCATGATTTCATCATAATAAAGTTGCACATCAAAACTTGAGGGAGAGAAAATATCATCTTCATCAAACATAGCATCCCCAAGCTTGTGGCTTTGCATATCATTAGCATCATGGGTATTCAAAGAATTCATACTAACAACATTGCAATCATGCTCATCATTCAAATATTTAGTGCCAAACATTTTAATGCATTCTTCTTCTAACACTTTGGGACAATTATCGGAATCCTTATTTTCACGAAAGAATAAAAAAGATAAAGCATATGAGGCACCCTTAATTCCATTTTTTTGTATTTTTCTTTTATAGACTAAACTAGTGATAAAACAAGGAACAAAAAGATTCAATTGCAAGATCTAAAGATATACCTTCAAGCGCTAACCTCCCCGGCAACGGTGCCAGAAAAGAGCTTGAAGTCTACTACACAACCTTCTTCTTGTAGACGTTGTTGGGCCTCCAATTGCAGAGGTTTGTAGGACAACAACAAATTTCCCTCAAGCGGATGACCTAAGGTTTATCAATCCATGGGAGGCGTAGGATGAAGACGGTCTCTCTCAAACAACCCTGCAACCAAATAACAAAGAGTCGCTTATGTCCCCAACACACCCAATACAATGGTAAATTGTATAGGTGCGCTAGTTCGGCGAAAAGATGGTGATACAAGTGCAATATGAATGGTAGATATAGATTTTTGTAATCTGAAAATATAAAAACAGCAAGGTAACTAACGATAAAAGTGAGTGAAAATGGTACTTCAATGCATTGAAACAAGGCCTGGGGTTCATACTTTCACTTGTGCAAATTCTCTCACCAATAATAACATAATTGGATCATATAACAATCCCTCAACATGCAACAAAGAGTAACTCCAAAGTCACTAATTGCGGAGAACAAACGAAGAGATTATTGTAGGGTATGAAACCACCTCAAAGTTATCCTTTCTGATAGATCTATTCAAGAGTCCGTAGCAAAATAACACGAAGCTATTCTTTCCGTTCAATCTATCCTAGAGATTGTACTAGAATAAGACCTTAAGAGACAAATCAACCAAAACCCTAATGTCACCTAGATACTCCAATGTCACCTCAAGTATCCGTGGGTATAATTATACGATATGCATCACACAATCTCAGATTCATCTATTCAACCAACAAAAAGAACTTCAAAGAGTGCCCCAAAGTTTCTACCAAAGAGTCAAGATGAACACGTGTGCCAACCCCTATGCATAAGTTCACGAGGTCACGGAACTCACAAGTTGATCACCAAAACATACATCAAGTGGATCACATGAATATCCCATTGTCACCACAGACAAGCACACGCAAGACATACATCAAGTGTTGTCAAATCCTTAAAGACTCAATCCGATAAGATAACTTCAAAGGGAAAACTCAATCCATTACAAGAGAGTAGAGGGGGAGAAACATCATAAGATCCAACTATGATAGCAAAGCTCGTGATACATCAAGAATGTGCCGAATCAAGAACATGAGAGAAAGATCAAACACATAGCTACTGGTACATACCCTCAGCCCCGAGGGTGAACTACTGCCTCCTCATCATGGAGAGCGTCGGGATGATGAAGATGTCCACCGGAGAGGGATTCCCCCCTTCGGTAGGGTGCTGGAACAGGTCTAGATTGGTTTTCGGTGGCGACGGAGGCTTGCGGCGACAGAACTCCCGTTCTAGGTTATTTTATGGAGGTTTCAGTATTTATATGAATTTTTTGCATTGGGAACAAGTCAAGGAGGTGCCCAAGTCGTCCACGAGATAGGGCGGCACGCCCGGGGGGTAGGGCGCACCCCCCACCCTCGTGGACGGCCCGGGACACTTCTGGCCCAACTCTTTTACTCTGAGTGCTTCTTTTGGTCCATAAAAAATCATCGAAAATTGGCACGTCAATTGGACTCCGTTTGGTATTCCTTTTTCTGTAAACTCAAAAACAAGGAAAAAAACAGAAACTACCACTGGGCTCTAGGTTAATAGGTTAGTCCCAAATATCATATAAAATACCATATAAATGCATATAAAACATCTTCGATGGATAATATAATAGCATGGAACAATCAAAAATTATAGATACGTTGGAGACGTATCAATTGCTTGCTTCAATTGATATCTTTTGATTGCTTGATTGCGTGTGTCTCTCTTTGTTATGTCTTCGTGGCATATCATTCTTTAGATATCTTTGTGCCTCGATATAGTTTTTCTTCCTCCAAGTATTTACCTTTGGATTTGTGTATTGCATTCCACTCTTTTGTTGAGAAATACACAACTTATGGAGGAACACTTTTTATATTGGCCTTCTAAGCTTTTCGCCCATTTTGATAATCGATGCCAATGGGGGAGAAGTTTCAGAGAGTTTTGTGGAGAAGTTTTCAGAGTTTATTCTTGCTTTGGTTTTGTTCCTAAGTATTTGCATCTCATACCCATGCATCATTGGTTGTTGCATTGCATGGTGATGCATAATTCCTTATATAAACACTCTTGAAAGTGATTGTCATCAATTACCAAAACGAGGGAGATTGAAAGGACACGCGGTGCCCCCATGTGTGGTTTTGGTAATTGATGACATTCTCTATGGATTAATGGTTGCATTGAGCTATATTTGAAGGATTTGTCCATAGGCATTTCTTGAAGTTCATGTGTTGTTTTGAAGGAGTTTATGTGTTGACCAAGGTGCTATTAAGGAATTATCCTAAGATTGGTCATGTGAGTATTGAGCTTATTGCAAGCATGTCTTGAAGAAGAAGATTGTCTGATCATTCATGTTTACCTTCAAGACATCATCCAAATGAAGAGAGTTCGAAAGAGTCAAGGTTGATCAAGACTAAGTACAGAGAGTGATTCAAGTTTATCATCACACAAAGCGTAGAAGATACACCGAGTGGGATCAAGTGATCTCACGGTTTGGTAAGCATTGTCCATTGCACTTTGTGTAATTACCCATGATCTTTGTGAGAGTTATGTGTGGGGTTAGGTTTGCTTCCATGGGCTTGCGCCAAGAGGAGGATCACATACAACCCATGGAGGATGACATCGAATCAAGGTTGTGTTGTGCAAGTTCAAGTGGAGCATCACGAAGAAATCGTGCTTGTAGCTTGCCATCCATTATGGTGACAATGGACTTGTGAATGTGTGTGATGTCAACTACACAAACTTCTTCTTGTAGATGTTGTTGGGCCTCAAAATGCAGAGGTTTGTAGGACAGTAGCAAATTTTCCTCAAGTGGATGACCTAAGGTTTATCAATCCGTGGGAGGCATAGGATGAAGATGGTATCTCTCCAACAACCCTGCAACCAAATAACAAAGAGTCTCTTGTCTCCCCAACACACCCAATGCAATGGTAAATTGTATAGGTGCACTAGTTTAGCGAAGAGATGGTGATACAAGTGCAATATGGATGGTATATATAGGTTTTTGTAATCTGAAAATATAAAAACAGCAAGGTAGCAAGTGGTAAAAGTGAGCGTAAACAGTGTTGCAATGCTAGGAAACAAGGCCCAGGGTTCATATTTAGCTAGTGCAAGTTCCCTCAACAATAATAACATAATTGGACCATATAACTATCCCTCAACATGCAACAAAGAGTCACTCCAAAGTCACTAATAGCGGAGAACAAACGAAGAGATTATTGTAGGGTACGAAACCACCTCAAAGTTATCCTTTCTGATCCATCTATTCAAGAGTCCGTAGTAAAATAACACGAAGCTATTCTTTCCATTCAATCTATCCTAGAGTTCGTACTAGAATAACACCTTAAGACAAAAATCAACCAAAACCCTAATGTCACCTAGATACTCCAATGTCACCTCAAGTATCCGTGGGTATGATTATACGATATGCATCACACAATCTTAGATTCATCTATTCAACCAACACAAAGAACTTCAAAGAGTGACCCAAAGTTTCTACCGGAGAGTCAAGATAAAAACATGTGCCAACCCCTATGCATAAGTTCACGAGGTCACGGAACTCGTAAGTTGATCACCAAAACATACATCAAGTGGATCACGTGAATATCCGATTGTCACCACAGATAAGCACATGCAAGACATACATCAAGTGTTCTCAAATCCTTAAATACTCAATCCGATAAGATAACTTCAAAGGGAAAACTCAATCCATTACAAGAGAGTAGAGGGGGAGAAACATCATAAGATCCAACTATAATAGCAAAGCTCGCGATACATCAAGATCATGTCGAATCAAGAACACGAGAGAGAGAGAGAGATCAAACACATAGCTACTGGTACATACCCTCTGCCCCGAGGGTGAACTACTCCCTCCTCATCGTGGAGAGCGCCGGGATGATGAAGATGGCCACCGGTGAGGGATCCCCCCTCCGGCAGGGTGCCGAAACAGGGTCCCGATTGGTTTTTGGTGGCTACAGAGGCTTGCGGCGGTGGAATTCCCATCTAGGTTTCTTTCTGGAAGTTTGGGTATGTATAAGAGGTGTTGGAGTCGGGAACAAGTCAGGGGGGTCCCCGAGGCGGCCACGAGATAGGGGGCGCGCCTAGGGGGTAGGGCGCGCCCCCACCCTCGTGGTGGCCTCGGGACTCCTCTGGTCCATCTCCGGTACTCTCTGAACTTCTTCTGGTCCAAAAACAATCTCCGTGAAATTTCAGGTCAATTGGACTCTGTTTGGTTTTCCTTTTCTGTGATACTCAAAAACAAGGAAAAAACCAGAAACTGACACTGGGCTCTAGGTTAATAGGTTAGTCCCAAAAATCATATAAAATAGCATATAAATGCATATAAAGCATCCAAGGTTGATAATATAATAGCATGGAACAATAAAAAATTGTAGATACCTTGTAGACATATCAGTGTGCCGAAGAGTGACTCGCCCATAGTGGAGCATGGGGGAGCAATCAACTAGCCTTCATCGAGCCAACGCAATCACGAAAGGTGGTCCAACTTGAGGGAATCATCATCATCTAGATCAAGTGGACTTCATGCAAGGCAAATGTTTTCCCTTGATAGATTCTATATTTTACCGGTCTCATGGTGGTAGTTTGGAGACCGGGTTATAGGATCGATTGGCGTACTATCAAGGGGGCTCTCAAGTGAGTAGCTCGATCGTATCATTCGTAGAGAGCTCAAACCATTGCATGCTTGCATCATCTTTCTTGGTTCTTGTTTGGTTTTCTCCTTGTGAGATTTGGAGCTTATGGTCATGTTCTTGACAAGCTGGAGTTCATCGAAAACGGAGTTCACATGCTTCTTCTATTGTGCTTTCAGTGTTGGAGGTTTTACCAGTCTTATTCGAGGAAGGGTTCTCACCATTTTCTTATGTGCCTTTTCTAATTTCCTTCTTATTGTTATTTATATCAAGATTGTGTTAGCCCTTGTTGCTAGCTTTCCAACAAACTTGGTTTCGTTGAATTCGGAGTCCGTTTGCAGAAGTTGTGTCAGTTTTGGTGTCCTTAAAAAGACTGCAGCGGTACTACTGCTCATGGCAGCGGTACTACTGCTTGGAGGGGATGTTATTTTTAAAAACCGCTCTTGGGAGCGGTACTACCGCGGCTACTTCCGTGGCTACTTTCGCTCTGGACCAAAAACTCGTCTTAAGTCCAGCGGTGGTAGGCACAGATGTATTTTTCTAGTACCGCTCGCAAGCAGTAGTACCGCTACCCTTTGAGGTAGTACCGCTACTCCTAGCGGTAGTACCGTGCGGTCGAGTAGTATTACCGCTCTGTTTGGGCTGTGAGCATAATGGTTGGATTTTTTCCCCACCTATAAAAGGGGGTCTTCTTCGCCAATGAACTTATCCTTTGAGCTCGTGTTCTTCCCCCATTGTTGACCTTCTTCGAGCTTGATATCTCTCAATCCCTCCGTGGATTCTTGCTAGTTTTGGGGGGAAAAGAGAGAGGAGATCTAAATCCACATTTCCACCAATCACTTTCTCCTCTACGTGAGGGGAATCCCTTGGATCTAGATCTTGGAGTTCTTGGTGTTCTCCTTCTTTTTCTTCCTCTCATTTCCCTCCCAAGCATTAGTTGCTTTGGTGGGATTTGGGAGAGATGGACTTGGGCACTTCGTGTGCCCTTGCCATTGCATTTGGTGCATCGGTTTGAGTTCTTCATGGTGATACGTGGAAGTTACAAGTTGAGAAGCTTATTACTCTTGGGTGTCTGGTACCCTTGAGCTTGTTCCTCTTGGGTGCTTGGGCTCCCTAGACGGTTGGTGGTGTTCAGAGCTCAATCATTGTGGTGTAAAGATCCGGGCAAGCGTCGGGGTCTCCAATTAGGTTGTGGAGATCACCCCGAGAAATTTGACGGGTTCCGGTGACCGCCCCCAAGGGTTGCCAAAGTGTATGGGTTCGGTGACCGCCCCCAAGGGTTGCCATTTCTACGGGTTTGGTGACCGCCCTCAAGGGTTCCTTAGTGGAATCATGGCATCTTGCATTGTGTGTGGGTGTGAGGAGATTACGGTGGCCCTAGTGGCATCCTGGGGAGCATTGTGCCACCACACCGCTCCAAACGGAGATTAGCATCCGCAAGGGTGCACTACAAAAAAATACACTTCTGTGATGATACGTGTTTGTCACAGTAGGTCGCATTTTTTGTCATGCATGTACATCCATGACAATTTTATGACAGAATCAAGATAGTCATACATGTGCTGTCGTATAAGTGTTCCATGACATTACCAAAATTATCATCACGGAAGTGTCCACTTCCATGACGATAAATCGCGCGTCACAGAAGTGCTTTCATCGAGGTTGACCGACACGTGGCATCCACCGTAACGGAACGCCGTTAAGCTATCGGGTCCGGTTTTGGATCTGATAACCCGCTAACAGCCCCGACCAATGGGGACTTTCCACATGTAAAATCATCATTGGCTGGAGGAAACACGTGTCGGCTCACCGTTGGGACAGATGTCATCCACTCATTGGACAGAAGGCGCCTATGATACGTCGACATGTGGCATGGCCCAACAGAGGCCCATTCCTGTGAAAAGGCTGGCCCGTTTGACTTGGTCAAAAGGTGGCGGGCCGGCCCACGGAAAGCCTGTTAACGGCCTGTTCGCATATAGCCCATTTACAGCCCGCTAACCCAGGGCCCGTTACGAGCTATCCGAATTAGGCCCAGTAGCGTCATATGGGTCGTCCAATATGATTCCAGCCCATTTTAAGTTTCGTCCCATGTATGGCCCATGATGTCTTTCGGCCCAGATGAGGCCCTTTGTAACTCTTGGCCCATTAACGGCCCGTGGTGAAACTGGGCCATAATGAACAGTGTATCACTTTATACCCATTAACGGCCCATTAATCTATTGGGCCGTTTGCAGCCCATGTTATCTTTCGGCCTTCTCAGGGCCAATTTATTCTTGGGCTCATTTCCAGCATTCGGTTACTTACGGCCCGTTACTGCCATTTTCTGCTTGTGGGCCTAATTCAGCCCATGGTTACAGTCGGCCCGTTTGTGGCCCGTTAATACGTTGGGCCCTTTTCATAGCGTCATCAAATACTGCCTATTAATGACGGCCCGTTATGGTCAGCCCATGAACGGACGACTCCAACTCTAGCTCATTTACGGCCATAATGCGGTCTGTTTTTGGCCCATGTTTGGCCAATCGATCATACGGCCCGTCTAAGGCCCATTGATGATACGGCCCATAGAAGGCCCATTGTTTCTATAGCCCGTAGGAAGCCCGGTGTCACTACAGTAAATATGTAGCCCATGGCATGTTAAAGGCGGGAAACTACTATAGGTTTAGACCTGCTAATGGCCCAAGATGATTATAGGCCCACGTTTTGGCCCATATGAGTAACGAGTTGGCCTGAAGACCGACAACACTGAGATCCACTGAACCTTCCAGCCTAAATTACAGCATACCGACCAAAGAATAAACCTAGACTATACAACAAAGAAATTACCGCATATTAGGAATCAAAGTTCGCTACCCGGTGATAATAAAGCGCAACATGACCGCGTATTACATACACTGGGCATCAAAGGTCGCCACTAGTGCATATAAACGCGCCGACAAAAGAATATACAAAACTGAGAGAACTTTAGAAGGTAATAGCCCTGGCAAGCTCGGGCCCCGCAAGCAGCCGAACAAGCTGATGAGACCTCAGTTATGTCAACGATAGATGCTTCGTCCCTAGCTGTATGGCACCATAGTGCGCAAGGCAGTCCCCTGACATCTTCATTACATCTTTGGCTTCAAGTCGGAGCTGAGCTTAAGCAAGCATTTCCGCTTTAAGTTGAGACTGAAGAAGTCGAACTGATTGAGGCAGCGACTACACAGAGGTTGTCTCACACCTGCCGGTGAGTAGCTTCAACTCACTGTCTTCATCAAGACATGACCTTGGGGTCATCTCGCTGTCCTCAAGATGGTTTGGCTCACTATCTTTCCTAAAGTTCTGCCTGGCATAAGAGATACGACTCTAAAAGAGAAACAAGGAGACACGTAATAGATTTCACAATTATATAAGCAAATAAATGGATCTGTTTTGCATAAGGAACATGTTTTTACAACAACAATTTAAAACTGTTAGTTGTTGCAAACATCCAATCAGATGTAAATAGCAATGGAGGAAATGATGCCTATCCAAATCTATACTAGAACAAAGTTTGAAGGCTTGAGAAGGATGAACTTACATTACATGTTAACACGGGCTGGACAAAGCCCTTCTTCATGTTGATGGAAAGATAATTCAATAAATTCCCCAAAGAAAATTATTTATAAGCGTTGCCATTATTCTACATTTTGCAAATAATATATATAGATCAAATAATATTGGAAGAAATAGAGGATAATGAAGCTCAGGTGCAGACTGACGATACATAATCAAATAGCAATTAATTAAGTACAGCGTTACAAGGCAAAAGGTACTGACAAGAGGAATGCAGACATCAACGTGTGCAGTGGCATTGGCTTCATTCAACATTTTGGTAAGAGTAAATGTAGATATGATAATTTGGAGAAAGTGGGGGGCAGGGCAGATAAGATGCAGAGTAATGCTAGACAATCAACTATCTCGCGATGCATGTATAGTAATACCACCACCGTTCGTTATTAGTTGTCGCTCAAATGGATGTATCTAGCACTATTAAGTTCTAAATACATCCAATTGATCAACAATTAATTCGATACAGAGGGAGTACATGACAACAGGTACTTACATGAGCAATCCAAAACTTCATAACCATTGTGTTAATTCTACATTTATCTAAGAGTAAATATAGATCTTATAATTTCAAGCAAAGGAAGGATAAAGAAGCGAACATTTACAGTGATACTACAAAATCAAACAGCAATGAGTGTAAGTATGCTGACAAAGGGCAAGAGGTACTGACAAGAGCAATGCAGAGCCCAGTATTGTCATGAGATCCTATGATCCTTTGAGCAAGGAGATTCATCTGAAATTAGTTTTCATACAAGAGAGAAGGTAAGGCACATGCAGAAATTTAGGAGTTCAAATTTTGAATTGATATCATAGACAGTACCTGACGCTGGGCTGTCAGCAGTTCTAATAGGGGTTTGGCCACTGGAGTAGGGGTAAAGTCTGTTACAGTTGGGCCTGTGTTTTCTGTGGCTGCTGATCCATCTGATTTAACAGGTATCACTACCTTTTCCAAATACCTATTTTGTACTCCTTGAGGATCTGTAATCACCCTCTTCCTTTTGGACATCTATTACGAAAGAACAACATTTGACTGGAAAAACATAGTATGACGACACATGGAATAGGTACAGAAAATGGATAGGTATGGCATATACTCATATATGATGCTTAAACGAAGCAGATGGTGTAACAAAGTAGAAGTAATGCAAGAGGTCAGATGCAAAATATGTGCGACCAATACAACCTTGCCAAGTTAGAGCATGCACCTTGATGGGTGAATAAGATAGGCCATCCTCCACCATGCCAAGTTTGTTAGCCAGTGGATCATTCCGCAATATTCCTCTCATGCGCCCAAACTCATATTCATTTTGATAATGTTCAATACCTGACATGCATGAAAACATAAAAACAAGTGAGATTATCTTTGTAATGCAGAAGTTATTCTAATCCAATACTTCCTCCCTATAAACCCCTTTGTGATATCTCTGCAATTCTTCTAAGAGGTGCCATGCATGCTGTAATTTGGTGTGTGCATTAATATAATGTGGCCTACTACTCAAAATATGAGAGCTCCAGAAGTGATGATACTTCACAGATGACAACTTCAACATATAGTAAAGAAGAACAAGTCGACCTGACCTGACAGATTCAAAATATACTAAGGGAGAATAACTCGACCTGACCAGTCGACCGTAAGAGAAGAGGATCATCTTAAAGAAGAGCAGAAGAGCAAGCAGATTGAAGATACTACAAGTCTTTCTATACAATGTCGGTTGGCCACCCATGATGAACCAGAGCGCAGAGAGAAATAATATTCCTTGCTGCCTCTCCATATGTGGCTCACATGCATTTCGAAACTAAAGTAGGAACATTTAGCTAACCAATTAAACATCTCTCAGTTTTACTAATATCAGCATAATATCATATTTGAATTTGTACAACTAAGCTTGTTTAGATCGATGGGTGGAGCAGTGCTATTACGACACGAACCACGTAGGCTGATCGTGGTCATCATAAAATGGGGACACCGTAAGCATGATGAGTATAGTGTTGACCGTGGCAGTGGGATGGCAGATCTGAAGCTGCAAACCACGCAAAGGGTAGTTAGCAACTGATATTTGCTTTGAAATAACAACTAAGATTTGGTATGAACAAGAAAGTACAGTCAACAAGTGACAAAGAAATGCAATTCTGCTGTCTCTCTATATGTCGCGACATGCATTTGGAAACTCAAGTGGGACCTTTAGCTAACCAATTATATGTGTCTGTTAACTAATATCAGTATCATATCACAATCATATTTGAAAAACTAAGCTTTGGAATTTTGAGTGGTGTTGTTTAGCTTGAAGGGTGGAGTAATGCTAGTATGACAGAAAGCACCTACGCAGATCATAGTAGAGTAGATAAAAGGGGAAAACCCTAAGCATCAAGAGTAAAATCAGGAAAGTGGAACTAGCTAGACCAGTGGGTGGCGCACATGCTTTTCAAAACAAATATAGGAACATTAGGTGACCAATTAAACGTTCTCTGTTTTAGTAATATCAGCATCATATCAGATTCGTATTTCAACATGTAAGATTTGGAATTATGAGTGGCATGTTGTTTCGCTTGATGTGTTGAGGTCTTGAGGAGCAGTGCTAGCACGACACGAAGCAGGGAAGCACCTACGATGATGGTAGTGAATATAAAGGGGGAAACCATAAGCTTTATGAGTATAGTGACCGTGACATGACGGATCTGAAGGTGCAAACCGGATAAAGCTACTTCGCAACCAATGTTTGCATTCAACTAGCCACTATGAATTGGTACGGACAAGAAAAGTATAGTAAACAATTTAAGATCTATTTTCCGGGTGAGATCAATAACTTAAGCACATATGGAAGAGTACCACCTCTCTTGCGACGCCGTGTAGGCCCCTGCTGATACGTTGAGGGTGCTGCGGGTGTGATGGCTGTCGGCAGCAGGGAAGAAGACTTTAGATGGAAGACGGCCGGGTTGGGGGATAAATCCTATTGCCGTGGACGAGGCGGTCGTAGGAGCGGCAACGGAAAAGTGGACGATGGTGTCGAGGAAGCAAGACGACACGATGAAAGGATCCTGGTCCGGCGTCGTGGGTGAGAGACGTCCATCTCTTGAAGTGGACGATGGGGTAGGGGTAGCGGCTCCGGCAAGGTGGAGGATGGGGTGGCGGATGGAGGACGCTGGCTGCAGTGGGGAGGTTGTCGTGGCACCGACGGTGTATGAATGGGGAAATGGAGGGGGAGGGGGGGATCTCAAACTTTGGGACGCGCTTGTCTGAAATGTGGGAAAGTTACGAACTTATGACCCGTTTAAAATTTCAGACATCACATCGGTTGGGGATAGGACGGTAATCTCGCATCTCCCAAATATTTGCCGGTAATGATTCGGGCGAGGAGAGGGTGTTTTGCCACCCACGTTTGGCACCCACGGTGTATGAACGGGGCTGACAGGTAGGGCGGTTGTGACACGTCTGAGGGAAGTTACACATTTGCCCCTATTTAAAATATTAGCCTACATCGATTTCGGACGACGAGAGTTTGTTTTGCCGCCCACCGTGGATGAATGGGGAAATGGAGGGAGAGACACATGTCTTTCGGACGAGCTTGAATCAAATGTGCCTTGCCGCCCACGTTTGGCACCCACCGTGTCTGAATGGGCTCAGAGGACGTCGTGTCACATCTGATTGAAGTTAATTACTAGTCTACCCCTATCGATAGCAGTGTAAATCCGATCGATAAGGATGTCAAGTGTCAGGGGTAGACAGTAATTTCCATATCGCAAACACTTGCTTCGGGCAGCCCACAAATGATAGTGGGTGTTTAGCCGCTTCGTTTAAAACTTGGGAGAATTAGCATTCACGTTTTCCCTGGGCACTGGCAACTAAATCCAAATCCAATTTTTATTCGATTATGAATATCCACAGATAATTCTACGTTTTGTTATTTATTTCTTCAAAACCACAACAAAGATTTATTCCACCTTTATATATGATTATGATTTAGAAATGTCATGATCTTAGAATTCACTAGGTTGGATACACTTTGAGTCAAACAATTATTTCATCCAATACAATATGCTCACACGAAAAACAGTTCACCTTATGTCAATCATACAAGTACTGAGGATTACCTCGCCTAAAAAATTCGGATCATTACAACACATGGACAACATAGGGGGTCTTACAACATAATCCATTCAGAGACATGACACAACATGCAAGTACAATAATCTAATGACAATTTCAACTTCTATCTAAAGAAGAACTGGGATTATGCTGGGCTTTAGATAGCAGAAGCAGTAGGACCTCCTCCGTCTTCAAATGCAACATTCTTACTTCCTCCAATTCTTGGGTTGCTTGCATAATGCGTGCAGCTAATTGCATAATTTCCAGCTTCAAGATCGAGATTACCTCATTCATGGCAGCCACACCATCTCTTTCTGCCTCTAGTAGAGCCTCAAGAACTATAATATCTGTGCTCAGACTGCTCTCCAGTGGCGTTGCCTCTGAATTGCTACCATCTGGTAACATGGATGGCACACTGCTTCCACAAATAGATTCTAGGGTTGTACATTGGTAAGGTAACATGGATGGCACACTGCTTCCACAAATAGATTCTAGGATTCTAGGGTGAACGGCATCCTGAAAGGTTTCCGCTGGACATAAGTAAGAGATAGTTATCGCATGATCCAGGCAGTAAGCTTACATGGTAAACGACATACGAAATATTGCCGAGCATGGAAAGCTATATTTAAATGGTTCGAAGCAGCATCAGACGAAAAGAAATTAAAATGGTAAGATGAAACTAGGGATGTAAGTGGCAAATAAACGACATCCGCCAGTCCCATCTAGTTAGTTTTTGCTAGCTCCCTGGTTCATTTTCCTCAAAAAACAAAAACTCTTTTGAACTATCATACCACTAGTGGACTTCAATCGGGATTAAACGGAACCTAGTTGACATCCCTAGTTGAAAGGGAGTGTACCACCGCTATATTTAAGTTGCCAAGGCATCTAAGCAGTTGAAATAATCTGAGAAAGCACTTAACAGTGTGGCCTCATATAAACTACGAAGACAGTCTTGTGATGAAGTTCAGAGGAAAAGTTAAGGACTCAAATGAACTAGGCATTCATTTCTTTATGATAGTACAGCAGGCACTGCTGACATATTGGCCAACTCAGGTATAGCGTAACAAGTAACAAACAATCATTTGAATCAAGCAATACAGCAAAGCAGACAACCGAACTATTTGTTATTCTGTAGGATTACAGGTTGAGGGCACAAGCCAAGAAAGCAGCCCACATGCATTACATTTCACATGTACTAAAACACACTGGCATACCATATGTTGATGTGAAGCCTCGCTGCTGCTGCAATGTTCTTTGAAGATATCGTCAGCACCCCGTGGTTGCAAATCTACTTGTTGTAGTTTATTCTGCACCCTCTATTTAGGTAAAATTAATTTTAATCGCATGCACTAGTTCAAATTGATCATCAATGGTTCATCTAAACTAATGAAAGAAGGGTGTGTGCATACACGACAATATATCTGCTTCCCTCTATTTTTATGCTTGTTCGAGGTGCCAGCCCCAAAAGAACAAATATTTTGCTTGATGGGGTTAGCAGCTCCATAATAATAGAGGCATCAAATTAGTCATGCTACTTGGGAAGATCAAGAACACACAAAAAAGTAATGAACATAGGCTCGTAGCAGTGATGTAATAGCTAGCATCAGAAAATGTAGCGTAAAACGAACAAAAACTAGCGAAACCACATGCTAGTTTGTGATGTGTAATTAAGCATAGAGAACATGAAGCAGTCTGATGGAACCAACAGGTGGCATCAAAACAACACCATTATCATAAATATAGCATGCAAGAAGTAAAATAGTAGGCAGTGATATCTAGGAAGTACAGTAATATTTAGGACAAAACTAAAGCATATTAAGTACAGGAATCTGGGCTCACCATCGCTTCTTCATAGTTCGTAGGTTCATCATGATCTAGTAGCATGACTTCCAGAACGGGATTACCGTACCACTCTGGTGCGGATCTTATTCTGGTTGATCTACGAGGTTCAGTAGTATCTTGTTCTGAAGTTTCATGATCATCATCATTAGCTTCCTCACTAACTGGTGTAGGTGTCACAGAAATAGTTTTCTGTGATGTACTACTTTCCAATAAGGGAGCAGGTACAGTTACCTCATCAAGTTCTACTTTCCTCCCACTCACTTCTTTCGAGAGAAACTCCTTCTCTAGAAAGTTTCCGAATTTAGCAACAAAAGTCTTGCCTTCGGATCTGTGATAGAAGGTGTATCCAATAGTCTCCTTTGGATATCCTATGAAGACACATTTATCCGATTTGGGTTCGAGCTTATCAGGTTGAAGATTTTTCACATAAGCATCGCAGCCCCAAACTTTCAGAAATGACAACTTTGGTTTCTTGCCAAACCACAGTTCATAAGGCGTCGTCTCAACGGATTTTGATGGTGCCCTATTTAACGTGAATGCGGCCGTCTCTAGAGCGTATCCCCAAAACGATAGCGGTAAATCAGTAAGAGACATCATAGATCACACCATATCTAGTAAAGTACGATTACGATGTTCGGACACACCATTACGCTGTGGTGTTCCGGGTGGCGTGAGTTGCGAAACTATTCCACAATTTTTCAAATGTAAACCAAACTCGTAACTCAAATATTCTCCTCCACGATCAAATCGTAGAAACTTTATTTTCTTGTTACGATGATTTTCAACTTCACTCTGAAATTCTTTGAACTTTTCAAATGTTTCAGACTTATGTTTCATTAAGTAGATATACCCATATCTGCTTAAGTCATCTGTGAAGGTGAGAAAATAACGATATCCGCCACGAGCCTCAATATTCATCGGACCACATACATCTGTATGTATGATTTCCAACAAATCTGTTGCTCTCTCCATAGTACCGGAGAACGGTGTTTTGGTCATCTTGCCCATGAGGCACGGTTCGCAAGTACCAAGTGATTCATAATCAAGTGGTTCCAAAAGTCCATCAGTATGGAGTTTCTTCATGCGCTTTACACCGATATGACCTAAACGGCAGTGCCACAAATATGTTGCACTATCATTATCAACTCTGCATCTTTTGGCTTCAACATTATGAATATGTGTGTTACTACTATCGAGATTCAATAAGAATAGACCACTCTTCAAGGGTGCATGACCATAAAAGATATTACTCATATAAATAGAACAACCATTATTCTCTGATTTAAATGAATAACCGTCTCGCATCAAACAAGATCCAGATATAATGTTCATGCTTAACGCTGGCACCAAATAACAATTATTTAGGTCTAATATTAATCCCGAAGGTAGATGTAGAGGTAGCGTGCCGACTGCGATCACATCGACTTTGGAACCGTTTCCCACGCGCATCGTCACCTCGTCCTTAGCCAATCTTCGCTTAATCCATAGTCCCTGTTTCGAGTTGCAAATATTAGCAACAGAACCAGTATCAAATACCCAGGTGCTACTGCGAGCATTAGTAAGGTACACATCAATAACATGTATATCACATATACCTTTGTTCACCTTGCCATCCTTATTATCCGCCAAATACTTGAGGCAGTTCCGCTTCCAGTGACCAGTCTGCTTGCAGTAGAAGCACTCAGTTTCAGGCTTAGGTCCAGGTTTGGGTTTCTTCTCTTGAGTAGCAACTTGCTTGCCGTTCTTTTTGAAGTTCCCCTTCTTCTTCCCTTTGCCCTTTTTCTTAAAACTAGTGGTCTTGTTGACCATCAACACTTGATGCTCCTTTTTGATTTCTACCTCCGCAGCTTTCAGCATCGCGAAGAGCTTGGGAATAGTCTTATTCATCCCTTGCATATTATAGTTCATCACGAAGCTCTTGTAGCTTGGTGGCAGTGATTAGAGAATTCTATCAATGACGCAATCATCTAGAAGATTAACTCCCAATTGAATCAAGTGATTATTATACCCAGACATTTTGAGTATATGCTCACTGACAGAACTGTTCTCCTCCATCTTGCAGCTATAGAACTTATTGGAGACTTCATATCTCTCAATCCGGGCATTTGCTTGAAATATTAACTTCAACTCCTGGAACATCTCATATGCTCCATGACGTTCAAAACGTCGTTGAAGTCCCGATTCTAAGCCGTAAAGCATGGCACACTGAACTATTGAGTAGTCATCAGCTTTGCTCTGCCAGACGTTCATAACATCCGGCGTTGCTCCTGCAGCAGGCCTGGCACCCAGTTGTGCTTCGAGGACGTAATTCTTCTGTGCAGCAATGAGGATAATCCTCCAGTTACGGACCCAGTCCGTGTAATTGCTACCATCATCTTTCAACTTTGCTTTCTCAAGGAATGCATTAAAATTCAACGGAACAACAGCACGAGCCATCTATCTTACAAACAAGCATAAACAAGCAAGATACTTATCAGGTACTAAGTTTCATGATAAATTTAAGTTTAGTTAATTTACTTAAAGAACTCCCACTTAGATAGACATCTCTCTAATCCTCTAAGTGATTACGTGATCCAAATCAACTAAACCATGTCCGATAATCACGTGAGATGGAGTAGCTTCATTGGTGAACATCATTATGTTGATCATATCTACTATATGATTCACGCTCGACCTTTCGGTCTTCGTGTTCCGAGGCCATATCTGTATATGCTTGGCTCGTCAAGTATAACCTGAGTATTCTGCGTGTGCAACTGTTTTGCACCCGTTGTATTTGAACGTAGAGCCTATCACACCCGATCATCACGTGGTGTCTCAGCACGAAGAACTTTCGCAACGGTGCATACTCAGGGAGAACACTTCTTGATAATTAGTGAGAGATCATCTTATAATGCTACCGTCAATCAAAGCAAGATAAGATGCATAAAGGATAAACATCACATGCAATCAATATAAGTGATATGATATGGCCATCATCATCTTGTGCTTGTGATCTCCATCTCCGAAGCACCGTCGTGATCACCATCGTCACCGGCGCGACACCTTGTCCTCCATCGTAGCATCATTGTCGTCTTGCCAAGCTTGTGCTTCCACGACTATCGCTACCGTTTAGTGATAAAGTAAAGCATTACAGCGCGATTGCATTGCATACAATAAAGCGACAACCATATGGCTCCTGCCAGTTGCCGATAACTCGGTTACAAAACATGATCATCTCATACAATAAAATTTAGCATCATGTCTTGACCATATCACATCACAACATGCCCTGCAAAAACAAGTTAGACGTCCTCTACTTTGTTGTTGCAAGTTTTACGTGGCTGCTACGGGCTTAAGCAAGAACCAATCTTACCTACGCATCAAAACCACAACGATAGTTTGTCAAGTTGGTGCTATTTTAACCTTCGCAAGGACCGGGCGTAGCCACACTCAGTTCAACTAAAGTTGGAGAAACTGTCACCCGCAAGCCACCTATGTGCAAAGCACGTCGGGAGAACCGGTCTCGCGTAAGCGTACGCGTAATGTCGGTCCGGGCCGCTTCGTCCAACAATACCACCAAACCAAAGTATGACATGCTGGTAAGCAGTATGACTTATATCGCCCACAACTCACTTGTGTTCTACTCGTGCATATAACATCAACATATAAAACCTAGGCTCGGATGCCACTGTTGGGTTTCGTAGTAATTTCAAAAAAATTCCTACGCTCATGCAAGATCATAGTGATGCATAGCAACGAGAGGGGAGAGTATGATCTATGTACCTTATAGATCGCAACGGAAGCGTTTGGTTGATGTAGTCGTACGTCTTCACGGCCCGACCGATCAAGCACCGAAACTACGGCACCTCCGAGTTCTAGCACACGTTCAGCTCGATGACGATCCCCGGACTCCGATCCAGCAAAGTGTCGGGGAAGAGTTCCGTCAGCACGACAGCGTGGTGACGATCTTGATGTACTACTGCAGCAGGGCTTCGCCTAAACTCCGCTACAATATTATCGAGGACTATGGTGGAAGGGGGCACCGCACACGGCTAAGAATAAGATCATGTGGATCAACTTGTGTGTTTCTGGGGTGCTCCTGCCTCCGTATATAAAGGACTAAAAGGGGGGGTGCGGCCGGCCTAGGAGAGGCGCGCCAGGAGAGTCCTACTCCCTCTAGGAGTAGGATTCCCCCCCCCCCCAATCCTAGTTGGAATAGGATTCGCGGAAGGGGGAAGAGAGAGAGGGTGGCCGGCCCCCTCTCCTTGTCCTATTCGGACCAAGGGAGGGGAGGGGCGCGCAGCCCACTTTGGGCAGCCCCTTCTCTTTTCCACTAAGGCCCACTATGGCCCATCTAGTTCCCAGGGGGGTTCTGGTAACCTCCCGGTACTCCGGTAAATCCCGATTTCACCCGGAACACTTCCGATATCCAAACATAGGCTTCCAATATATCAATATTTATGTCTCGACCATTTCGAGACTCCTCGTCATGTCCGTGATCACATCCGGGACTCCGAACAAACTTCGGTACATCAAAATGCATAAACTCATAATATAACTGTCATCGTAACCTTAAGCGTGCGGACCCTACGGGTTCAAGAACAATGTAGACATGACCGAGACATGTCTCCGGTCAATAACCAATAGCGGAACCTGGATGCTCATATTGGCTCCTACATATTCTACGCAGATCTTTATCGGTCAGACCGCATAACAACATACGTTGTTCCCTTTGTCATCGGTATGTTACTTGCCCGAGATTCGATCGTCGGTATTCCAATACCTAGTTCAATCTCGTTACCGGCAAGTCTCTTTACTCGTTCTGTAATACATCATCCCGCAACTAACTCATTAGTTGCAATGCTTGCAAGGCTTAAGTGATGTGCATTACCGAGAGGGCCCAGAGATACCTCTCCGACAATCGGAGTGACAAATCCTAATCTCGAAGTACGCCAACCCAACATGTACCTTTGGAGACACTTGTAGAGCTCCTTTATAATCACCCAGTTACGTTGTGACGTTTGGTAGCACACAAATGTTCCTCCGGAAAACGGGAGTTGCATAACCTCATAGTCATAGGAACATGTATAAGTCATGAAGAAAGCAATAGCAACATACTAAACGATTGGGTGCTAAGCTAATGGAATGGGTCATGTCAATCAGATCATTCACTTAATGATGTGATCCCGTTAATCAAATAACAACTCTTTGTTCATGGTTAGGAAACATAACCATCTTTGATTAACGAGCTAGTCAAGTAGAGGCATACTAGTGACACTTTGTTTGTCTATGTATTCACACATGTATTATGTTTCCGGTTAATACAATTCTAGCATGAATAATAAACATTTATCATGATATAAGGAAATAAATAATAACTTTATTATTGCCTCTAGGGCATATTTCCTTCAGTCTCCCACTTGCACTAGAGTCAATAATCTAGATTACAGTAATGATTCTAACACCCATGGAGCCTTGGTGCTGATCATGTTTTGCTCATGGAAGAGGCTTAGTCAACGGGTCTGCAACATTCAGATCCGTATGTATCTTGCAAATCTCTATGTCTCCCACCTGGACTAGATCCCGGATGGAATTGAAGCGTCTCTTGATGTGCTTGGTTCTCTTGTGAAATCTAGATTCCTTTGCCAAGGCAATTGCACCAGTATTGTCACAAAAGATTTTCATTGGACCCGATGCACTAGGTATGACACCTAGATCGGATATGAACTCCTTCATCCAGAATTCTTCATTTGCTGCTTCCGAAGCAGTTGTGTACTCCGCTTCACATGTAGATCCCGCTACAACGCTTTGTTTAGAACTGCACCAACTGACAGCTCCACCGTTTAATGTAAACACGTATCCGGTTTGCGATTTAGAATCGTCCGGATCAGTGTCAAAGCTTGCATCAACGTAACCTTTTACGATGAGCTCTTTGTCACCTCCATATATGAGAAACATATCCTTAGTCCTTTTCAGGTATTTCAGGATGTTCTTGACCGCTGTCCAGTGATCCACTCCTGGATTACTTTGGTACCTCCCTGCTAGACTTATAGCAAGGCACACATCAGGTCTGGTACACAACATTGCATACATGATAGATCCTATGGCTGAAGCATAGGGAACGTCTTTCATTTTCTCTCTATCTTCTGCAGTGGTCGGGCATTGAGTCTTACTCAACTTCACACCTTGTAACACAGGCAAGAACCCTTTCTTTGCTTGATCCATTTTGAACTTCTTCAAAACTTTGTCAAGGTATGTGCTTTGTGAAAGTCCAATTAAGCGTCTTAATCTATCTCTAAATGCCTAATATGTAAGCAGCTTCACCGAGGTCTTTCATTGAAAAACTCTTATTCAAGTATCCCTTTATGCTATCCAGAAATTCTATATCATTTCCAATTAGTAATATGTCATCCACATATAATATCAGAAATGCTATAGAGCTCCCACTCACTTTATTGTAAATACAGGCTTCTCCAAAAGTCTGTATAAAACCAAATGCTTTGATCACACTATCAAAGCGTTTATTCCAACTCCGAGAGGCTTGCACCAGTCCATAAATGGATCGCTGGAGCTTGCACACTTTGTTAGCTCCCTTTGGATCGACAAAACCTTCTGGTTGCATCATATACAACTCTTCTTCCAGAAATCCATTCAGGAATGCAGTTTTGACATCCATCTGCCAAATTTCATAATCATAAAATGCGGCAATCGCTAACATGATTCGGACAGACTTAAGCATCGCTACGGGTGAGAAGGTCTCATCGTAGTCAATCCTTGAACTTGCCGAAAACCTTTTGTGACAAGTCGAGCTTTGTAGACAGTAATATTACCGTCAGCGTCAGTCTTCTTCTTGAAGATCCATTTATTCTCAATTGCTTGCCAATCATCGGGCAAGTCAACCAAAGTCCATACTTTGTTCTCATACATGGATCCCATCTCAGATTTCATGGCTTCAAGCCACTTTGCGGAATCTGGGCTCACCATCGCTTCTTCATAGTTCGTAGGTTCATCATGATCTAGTAGCATGACTTCCAGAACGGGATTACCGTACCACTCTGGTGCGGATCTTATTCTGGTTGATCTACGAGGTTCAGTAGTATCTTGTTCTGAAGTTTCATGATCATCATCATTAGCTTCCTCACTAACTGGTGTAGGTGTCACAGAAATAGTTTTCTGTGATGTACTACTTTCCAATAAGGGAGCAGGTACAGTTACCTCGTCAAGTTCTACTTTCCTCCCACTCACTTCTTTCGAGAGAAACTCCTTCTCTAGAAAGTTTCCGAATTTAGCAACAAAAGTCTTGCCTTCGGATCTGTGATAGAAGGTGTATCCAATAGTCTCCTTTGGATATCCTATGAAGACACATTTATCCGATTTGGGTTCGAGCTTATCAGGTTGAAGCTTTTTCACATAAGCATCGCAGCCCCAAACTTTCAGAAATGACAACTTTGGTTTCTTGCCAAACCACAGTTCATAAGGCGTCGTCTCAACGGATTTTGATGGTGCCCTATTTAACGTGAATGCGGCCGTCTCTAGAGCGTATCCCCAAAACGATAGCGGTAAATCAGTAAGAGACATCATAGATCGCACCATATCTAGTAAAGTACGATTACGATGTTCGGACACACCATTACGCTGTGGTGTTCCGGGTGGCGTGAGTTGCGAAACTATTCCACAATTTTTCAAATGTAAACCAAACTCGTAACTCAAATATTCTCCTCCACGATCAAATCGTAGAAACTTTATTTTCTTGTTACGATGATTTTCAACTTCACTCTGAAATTCTTTGAACTTTTCAAATGTTTCAGACTTATGTTTCATTAAGTAGATATACCCATATCTGCTTAAGTCATCTGTGAAGGTGAGAAAATAACGATATCCGCCACGAGCCTCAATATTCATCGGACCACATACATCTGTATGTATGATTTCCAACAAATCTGTTGCTCTCTCCATAGTACCGGAGAACGGTGTTTTGGTCATCTTGCCCATGAGGCACGGTTCGCAAGTACCAAGTGATTCATAATCAAGTGGTTCCAAAAGTCCATCAGTATGGAGTTTCTTCATGCGCTTTACACCGATATGACCTAAACGGCAGTGCCACAAATATGTTGCACTATCATTATCAACTCTGCATCTTTTGGCTTCAACATTATGAATATGTGTGTTACTACTATCGAGATTCAATAAGAATAGACCACTCTTCAAGGGTGCATGACCATAAAAGATATTACTCATATAAATAGAACAACCATTATTCTCTGATTTCAATGAATAACCGTCTCGCATCAAACAAGATCCAGATATAATGTTCATGCTTAACGCTGGCACCAAATAACAATTATTTAGGTCTAATATTAATCCCGAAGGTAGATGTAGAGGTAGCGTGCCGACTGCGATCACATCGACTTTGGAACCGTTTCCCACGCGCATCGTCACCTCGTCCTTAGCCAATCTTCGCTTAATCCATAGTCCCTGTTTCGAGTTGCAAATATTAGCAACAGAACCAGTATCAAATACCCAGGTGCTATTGCGAGCATTAGTAAGGTACACATCAATAACATGTATATCACATATACCTTTGTTCACCTTGCCATCCTTATTATCCGCCAAATACTTGAGGCAGTTCCGCTTCCAGTGACCAGTCTGCTTGCAGTAGAAGCACTCAGTTTCAGGCTTAGGTCCAGGTTTGGGTTTCTTCTCTTGAGTAGCAACTTGCTTGCCGTTCTTTTTGAAGTTCCCCTTCTTCTTCCCTTTGCCCTTTTTCTTAAAACTAGTGGTCTTGTTGACCATCAACACTTGATGCTCCTTTTTGATTTCTACCTCCGCAGCTTTCAGCATCGCGAAGAGCTTGGGAATAGTCTTATTCATCCCTTGCATATTATAGTTCATCACGAAGCTCTTGTAGCTTGGTGGCAGTGATTAGAGAATTCTATCAATGACGCAATCATCTAGAAGATTAACTCCCAATTGAATCAAGTGATTATTATACCCAGACATTTTGAGTATATGCTCACTGACAGAACTGTTCTCCTCCATCTTGCAGCTATAGAACTTATTGGAGACTTCATATCTCTCAATCCGGGCATTTGCTTGAAATATTAACTTCAACTCCTGGAACATCTCATATGCTCCATGACGTTCAAAACGTCGTTGAAGTCCCGATTCTAAGCCGTAAAGCATGGCACACTGAACTATTGAGTAGTCATCAGCTTTGCTCTGCCAGACGTTCATAACATCCGGCGTTGCTCCTGCAGCAGGCCTGGCACCCAGTTGTGCTTCGAGGACGTAATTCTTCTGTGCAGCAATGAGGATAATCCTCCAGTTACGGACCCAGTCCGTGTAATTGCTACCATCATCTTTCAACTTTGCTTTCTCAAGGAATGCATTAAAATTCAACGGAACAACAGCACGAGCCATCTATCTTACAAACAAGCATAAACAAGCAAGATACTTATCAGGTACTAAGTTTCATGATAAATTTAAGTTTAGTTAATTTACTTAAAGAACTCCCACTTAGATAGACATCTCTCTAATCCTCTAAGTGATTACGTGATCCAAATCAACTAAACCATGTCCGATAATCACGTGAGATGGAGTAGCTTCATTGGTGAACATCATTATGTTGATCATATCTACTATATGATTCACGCTCGACCTTTCGGTCTTCGTGTTCCGAGGCCATATCTGTATATGCTTGGCTCGTCAAGTATAACCTGAGTATTCTGCGTGTGCAACTGTTTTGCACCCGTTGTATTTGAACGTAGAGCCTATCACACCCGATCATCACGTGGTGTCTCAGCACGAAGAACTTTCGCAACGGTGCATACTCAGGGAGAACACTTCTTGATAATTAGTGAGAGATCATCTTATAATGCTACCGTCAATCAAAGCAAGATAAGATGCATAAAGGATAAACATCACATGCAATCAATATAAGTGATATGATATGGCCATCATCATCTTGTGCTTGTGATCTCCATCTCCGAAGCACCGTCGTGATCACCATCGTCACCGGCGCGACACCTTGTCCTCCATCGTAGCATCATTGTCGTCTTGCCAAGCTTGTGCTTCCACGACTATCGCTACCGTTTAGTGATAAAGTAAAGCATTACAGCGCGATTGCATTGCATACAATAAAGCGACAACCATATGGCTCCTGCCAGTTGCCGATAACTCGGTTACAAAACATGATCATCTCATACAATAAAATTTAGCATCATGTCTTGACCATATCACATCACAACATGCCCTGCAAAAACAAGTTAGACGTCCTCTACTTTGTTGTTGCAAGTTTTACGTGGCTGCTACGGGCTTAAGCAAGAACCAATCTTACCTACGCATCAAAACCACAACGATAGTTTGTCAAGTTGGTGCTATTTTAACCTTCGCAAGGACCGGGCGTAGCCACACTCAGTTCAACTAAAGTTGGAGAAACTGTCACCCGCAAGCCACCTATGTGCAAAGCACGTCGGGAGAACCGGTCTCGCGTAAGCGTACGCGTAATGTCGGTCCGGGCCGCTTCGTCCAACAATACCACCAAACCAAAGTATGACATGCTGGTAAGCAGTATGACTTATATCGCCCACAACTCACTTGTGTTCTACTCGTGCATATAACATCAACATATAAAACCTAGGCTCGGATGCCACTGTTGGGTTTCGTAGTAATTTCAAAAAAATTCCTACGCTCATGCAAGATCATAGTGATGCATAGCAACGAGAGGGGAGAGTATGATCTATGTACCTTATAGATCGCAACGGAAGCGTTTGGTTGATGTAGTCGTACGTCTTCACGGCCCGACCGATCAAGCACCGAAACTACGGCACCTCCGAGTTCTAGCACACGTTCAGCTCGATGACGATCCCCGGACTCCGATCCAGCAAAGTGTCGGGGAAGAGTTCCGTCAGCACGACAGCGTGGTGACGATCTTGATGTACTACTGCAGCAGGGCTTCGCCTAAACTCCGCTACAATATTATCGAGGACTATGGTGGAAGGGGGCACCGCACACGGCTAAGAATAAGATCATGTGGATCAACTTGTGTGTTTCTGGGGTGCTCCTGCCTCCGTATATAAAGGACTAAAAGGGGGGGTGCGGCCGGCCTAGGAGAGGCGCGCCAGGAGAGTCCTACTCCCTCTAGGAGTAGGATTCCCCCCCCCCCAATCCTAGTTGGAATAGGATTCGCGGAAGGGGGAAGAGAGAGAGGGTGGCCGGCCCCCTCTCCTTGTCCTATTCGGACCAAGGGAGGGGAGGGGCGCGCAGCCCACTTTGGGCAGCCCCTTCTCTTTTCCACTAAGGCCCACTATGGCCCATCTAGTTCCCAGGGGGGTTCTGGTAACCTCCCGGTACTCCGGTAAATCCCGATTTCACCCGGAACACTTCCGATATCCAAACATAGGCTTCCAATATATCAATATTTATGTCTCGACCATTTCGAGACTCCTCGTCATGTCCGTGATCACATCCGGGACTCCGAACAAACTTCGGTACATCAAAATGCATAAACTCATAATATAACTGTCATCGTAACCTTAAGCGTGCGGACCCTACGGGTTCAAGAACAATGTAGACATGACCGAGACATGTCTCCGGTCAATAACCAATAGCGGAACCTGGATGCTCATATTGGCTCCTACATATTCTACGCAGATCTTTATCGGTCAGACCGCATAACAACATACGTTGTTCCCTTTGTCATCGGTATGTTACTTGCCCGAGATTCGATCGTCGGTATTCCAATACCTAGTTCAATCTCGTTACCGGCAAGTCTCTTTACTCGTTCTGTAATACATCATCCCGCAACTAACTCATTAGTTGCAATGCTTGCAAGGCTTAAGTGATGTGCATTACCGAGAGGGCCCAGAGATACCTCTCCGACAATCGGAGTGACAAATCCTAATCTCGAAGTACGCCAACCCAACATGTACCTTTGGAGACACTTGTAGAGCTCCTTTATAATCACCCAGTTACGTTGTGACGTTTGGTAGCACACAAATGTTCCTCCGGAAAACGGGAGTTGCATAACCTCATAGTCATAGGAACATGTATAAGTCATGAAGAAAGCAATAGCAACATACTAAACGATTGGGTGCTAAGCTAATGGAATGGGTCATGTCAATCAGATCATTCACTTAATGATGTGATCCCGTTAATCAAATAACAACTCTTTGTTCATGGTTAGGAAACATAACCATCTTTGATTAACGAGCTAGTCAAGTAGAGGCATACTAGTGACACTTTGTTTGTCTATGTATTCACACATGTATTATGTTTCCGGTTAATACAATTCTAGCATGAATAATAAACATTTATCATGATATAAGGAAATAAATAATAACTTTATTATTGCCTCTAGGGCATATTTCCTTCAGTCTCCCACTTGCACTAGAGTCAATAATCTAGATTACAGTAATGATTCTAACACCCATGGAGCCTTGGTGCTGATCATGTTTTGCTCATGGAAGAGGCTTAGTCAACGGGTCTGCAACATTCAGATCCGTATGTATCTTGCAAATCTCTATGTCTCCCACCTGGACTAGATCCCGGATGGAATTGAAGCGTCTCTTGATGTGCTTGGTTCTCTTGTGAAATCTAGATTCCTTTGCCAAGGCAATTGCACCAGTATTGTCACAAAAGATTTTCATTGGACCCGATGCACTAGGTATGACACCTAGATCGGATATGAACTCCTTCATCCAGAATTCTTCATTTGCTGCTTCCGAAGCAGTTGTGTACTCCGCTTCACATGTAGATCCCGCTACAACGCTTTGTTTAGAACTGCACCAACTGACAGCTCCACCGTTTAATGTAAACACGTATCCGGTTTGCGATTTAGAATCGTCCGGATCAGTGTCAAAGCTTGCATCAACGTAACCTTTTACGATGAGCTCTTTGTCACCTCCATATATGAGAAACATATCCTTAGTCCTTTTCAGGTATTTCAGGATGTTCTTGACCGCTGTCCAGTGATCCACTCCTGGATTACTTTGGTACCTCCCTGCTAGACTTATAGCAAGGCACACATCAGGTCTGGTACACAACATTGCATACATGATAGATCCTATGGCTGAAGCATAGGGAACGTCTTTCATTTTCTCTCTATCTTCTGCAGTGGTCGGGCATTGAGTCTTACTCAACTTCACACCTTGTAACACAGGCAAGAACCCTTTCTTTGCTTGATCCATTTTGAACTTCTTCAAAACTTTGTCAAGGTATGTGCTTTGTGAAAGTCCAATTAAGCGTCTTAATCTATCTCTAAATGCCTAATATGTAAGCAGCTTCACCGAGGTCTTTCATTGAAAAACTCTTATTCAAGTATCCCTTTATGCTATCCAGAAATTCTATATCATTTCCAATTAGTAATATGTCATCCACATATAATATCAGAAATGCTATAGAGCTCCCACTCACTTTATTGTAAATACAGGCTTCTCCAAAAGTCTGTATAAAACCAAATGCTTTGATCACACTATCAAAGCGTTTATTCCAACTCCGAGAGGCTTGCACCAGTCCATAAATGGATCGCTGGAGCTTGCACACTTTGTTAGCTCCCTTTGGATCGACAAAACCTTCTGGTTGCATCATATACAACTCTTCTTCCAGAAATCCATTCAGGAATGCAGTTTTGACATCCATCTGCCAAATTTCATAATCATAAAATGCGGCAATCGCTAACATGATTCGGACAGACTTAAGCATCGCTACGGGTGAGAAGGTCTCATCGTAGTCAATCCTTGAACTTGCCGAAAACCTTTTGTGACAAGTCGAGCTTTGTAGACAGTAATATTACCGTCAGCGTCAGTCTTCTTCTTGAAGATCCATTTATTCTCAATTGCTTGCCAATCATCGGGCAAGTCAACCAAAGTCCATACTTTGTTCTCATACATGGATCCCATCTCAGATTTCATGGCTTCAAGCCACTTTGCGGAATCTGGGCTCACCATCGCTTCTTCATAGTTCGTAGGTTCATCATGATCTAGTAGCATGACTTCCAGAACGGGATTACCGTACCACTCTGGTGCGGATCTTATTCTGGTTGATCTACGAGGTTCAGTAGTATCTTGTTCTGAAGTTTCATGATCATCATCATTAGCTTCCTCACTAACTGGTGTAGGTGTCACAGAAATAGTTTTCTGTGATGTACTACTTTCCAATAAGGGAGCAGGTACAGTTACCTCGTCAAGTTCTACTTTCCTCCCACTCACTTCTTTCGAGAGAAACTCCTTCTCTAGAAAGTTTCCGAATTTAGCAACAAAAGTCTTGCCTTCGGATCTGTGATAGAAGGTGTATCCAATAGTCTCCTTTGGATATCCTATGAAGACACATTTATCCGATTTGGGTTCGAGCTTATCAGGTTGAAGCTTTTTCACATAAGCATCGCAGCCCCAAACTTTCAGAAATGACAACTTTGGTTTCTTGCCAAACCACAGTTCATAAGGCGTCGTCTCAACGGATTTTGATGGTGCCCTATTTAACGTGAATGCGGCCGTCTCTAGAGCGTATCCCCAAAACGATAGCGGTAAATCAGTAAGAGACATCATAGATCGCACCATATCTAGTAAAGTACGATTACGATGTTCGGACACACCATTACGCTGTGGTGTTCCGGGTGGCGTGAGTTGCGAAACTATTCCACAATTTTTCAAATGTAAACCAAACTCGTAACTCAAATATTCTCCTCCACGATCAAATCGTAGAAACTTTATTTTCTTGTTACGATGATTTTCAACTTCACTCTGAAATTCTTTGAACTTTTCAAATGTTTCAGACTTATGTTTCATTAAGTAGATATACCCATATCTGCTTAAGTCATCTGTGAAGGTGAGAAAATAACGATATCCGCCACGAGCCTCAATATTCATCGGACCACATACATCTGTATGTATGATTTCCAACAAATCTGTTGCTCTCTCCATAGTACCGGAGAACGGTGTTTTGGTCATCTTGCCCATGAGGCACGGTTCGCAAGTACCAAGTGATTCATAATCAAGTGGTTCCAAAAGTCCATCAGTATGGAGTTTCTTCATGCGCTTTACACCGATATGACCTAAACGGCAGTGCCACAAATATGTTGCACTATCATTATCAACTCTGCATCTTTTGGCTTCAACATTATGAATATGTGTGTTACTACTATCGAGATTCAATAAGAATAGACCACTCTTCAAGGGTGCATGACCATAAAAGATATTACTCATATAAATAGAACAACCATTATTCTCTGATTTAAATGAATAACCGTCTCGCATCAAACAAGATCCAGATATAATGTTCATGCTTAACGCTGGCACCAAATAACAATTATTTAGGTCTAATATTAATCCCGAAGGTAGATGTAGAGGTAGCGTGCCGACTGCGATCACATCGACTTTGGAACCGTTTCCCACGCGCATCGTCACCTCGTCCTTAGCCAATCTTCGCTTAATCCATAGTCCCTGTTTCGAGTTGCAAATATTAGCAACAGAACCAGTATCAAATACCCAGGTGCTACTGCGAGCATTAGTAAGGTACACATCAATAACATGTATATCACATATACCTTTGTTCACCTTGCCATCCTTATTATCCGCCAAATACTTGAGGCAGTTCCGCTTCCAGTGACCAGTCTGCTTGCAGTAGAAGCACTCAGTTTCAGGCTTAGGTCCAGGTTTGGGTTTCTTCTCTTGACTAGCAACTTGCTTGCCGTTCTTTTTGAAGTTCCCCTTCTTCTTCCCTTTGCCCTTTTTCTTAAAACTAGTGGTCTTGTTGACCATCAACACTTGATGCTCCTTTTTGATTTCTACCTCCGCAGCTTTCAGCATCGCGAAGAGCTCGGGAATAGTCTTATTCATCCCTTGCATATTATAGTTCATCACGAAGCTCTTATAGCTTGGTGGCAGTGATTAGAGAATTCTGTCAATGACGCAATCATCTAGAAGATTAACTCCCAATTGAATCAAGTGATTATTATACCCAGACATTTTGAGTATATGCTCACTGACAGAACTGTTCTCCTCCATCTTGCAGCTATAGAACTTATTGGAGACTTCATATCTCTCAATCCGGGCATTTGCTTGAAATATTAACTTCAACTCCTGGAACATCTCATATGCTCCATGACGTTCAAAACGTCGTTGAAGTCCCGATTCTAAGCCGTAAAGCATGGCACACTGAAGTATTGAGTAGTCATCAGCTTTGCTCTGCCAGACGTTCATAACATCCGGCGTTGCTCCTGCAGCAGGCCTGGCACCCAGCGGTGCTTCCAGGACGTAATTCTTCTGTGCAGCAATGAGGATAATCCTCAAGTTACGGACCCAGTCCGTGTAATTGCTACCATCATCTTTCAGCTTTGCTTTCTCAAGGAACGCATTAAAATTCAACGGAACAACAGCACGAGCCATCTATCTTACAAACAAGCGTAAACAAGCAAGATACTTATCAGGTACTAAGTTTCATGATAAATTTAAGTTTAGTTAATTTACTTGAAGAACTCCCACTTAGATAGACATCTCTCTAATCCTCTAAGTGATTACGTGATCCAAATCAACTAAACCATGTCCGATCATCATGTGAGATGGAGTAGTTTCATTGGTGAGCATCATTATGTTGATCATATCTACTATATGATTCACGCTCGACCTTTCGGTCTCCGTGTTCCGAGGCCATATCTGTATATGCTTGGCTCGTCAAGTATAACCTGAGTATTCTGCGTGTGCAACTGTTTTGCACCCGTTGTATTTGAACGTAGAGCCTATCACACCCGATCATCACGTGGTGTCTCAGCACGAAGAACTTTCGCAACGGTGCATACTCAGGGAGAACACTTCTTGATAATTAGTGAGAGATCATCTTATAATGCTACCGTCAATCAAAGCAAGATAAGATGCATAAAGGATAAACATCACATGCAATCAATATAAGTGATATGATATGGCCATCATCATCTTGTGCTTGTGATCTCCATCTCCGAAGCACCGTCGTGATCACCATCGTCACCGGCGCGACACCTTGTCCTCCATCGTAGCATCATTGTCGTCTTGCCAAGCTTGTGCTTCCACGACTATCGCTACCGTTTAGTGATAAAGTAAAGCATTACAGCGCGATTGCATTGCATACAATAAAGCGACAACCATATGGCTCCTGCCAGTTGCCGATAACTCGGTTACAAAACATGATCATCTCATACAATAAAATTTAGCATCATGTCTTGACCATATCACATCACAACATGCCCTGCAAAAACAAGTTAGACGTCCTCTACTTTGTTGTTGCAAGTTTTACGTGGCTGCTACGGGCTTAAGCAAGAACCAATCTTACCTACGCATCAAAACCACAACGATAGTTTGTCAAGTTGGTGCTATTTTAACCTTCGCAAGGACCGGGCGTAGCCACACTCAGTTCAACTAAAGTTGGAGAAACTGTCACCCGCAAGCCACCTATGTGCAAAGCACGTCGGGAGAACCGGTCTCGCGTAAGCGTACGCGTAATGTCGGTCCGGGCCGCTTCGTCCAACAATACCACCAAACCAAAGTATGACATGCTGGTAAGCAGTATGACTTATATCGCCCACAACTCACTTGTGTTCTACTCGTGCATATAACATCAACATATAAAACCTAGGCTCGGATGCCACTGTTGGGTTTCGTAGTAATTTCAAAAAATTTCCTACGCTCACGCAAGATCATAGTGATGCATAGCAACGAGAGGGGAGAGTATGATCTATGTACCTTATAGATCGCAACAGAAGCGTTTGGTTGATGTAGTCGTACGTCTTCACGGCCCGACCGATCAAGCACCGAAACTACGGCACCTCCGAGTTCTAGCACACGTTCAGCTCAATGACGATCCCCGGACTCCGATCCAGCAAAGTGTCGGGGAAGAGTTCCGTCAGCACGACGGCGTGGTGACGATCTTGATGTACTACTGCAGCAGGGCTTCGCCTAAACTCCGCTACAATATTATCGAGGACTATGGTGGAAGGGGGCACCGCACACGGCTAAGAATAAGATCACGTGGATCAACTTGTGTGTTTCTGGGGTGCCCCTGCCTCCGTATATAATGGACTAAAAGGGGGGGTGCGGCCGGCCTAGGAGAGGCGCGCCAGGAGAGTCCTACTCCCTCTGGGAGTAGGATCCCCCCCAATCCTAGTTGGAATAGGATTCGCGGAGGGGGGAAGAGAGAGAGGGTGGCCGGCCCCCTCTCCTTGTCCTATTCGGACCAAGGGAGGGGAGGGGCGCGCAGCCCACTTTGGGCAGCCCCTTCTCTTTTCCACTAAGGCCCACTATGGCCCATCTAGCTCCTGGGGGGGTTCCGGTAACCTCCCAGCACTCCGGTAAAATCCCGATTTCACCCGGAACACTTCCGATATCCAAACATAGGCTTCCAATATATCAATCTTTATGTCTCGACCATTTCGAGACTCCTCGTCATGTCTGTGATCACATCCAGGACTCCGAACAAACTTCGGTACATCAAAATGCATAAACTCATAATATAACTGTCATCGTAACCTTAAGCGTGCGGACCCTACGGGTTCAAGAACAATGTAGACATGACTGAGACATGTCTCCGGTCAATAATGAATAGCGGAACCTGGATGCTCATATTGGCTCCTACATATTCTACGAAGATCTTTATCGGTCAGACCGCATAACAACATACGTTGTTCCCTTTGTCATCGGTATGTTACTTGCTCGAGATTCGATCGTCGGTATTCCAATACCTAGTTCAATCTCGTTACCGGCAAGTCTCTTTACTCGTTCTGTAATACATCATCCCGCAACTAACTCATTAGTTGCAATGCTTGCAAGGCTTAAGTGATGTGCATTACCGAGAGGGCCCAGAGATACCTCTCCGACAATCGGAGTGACAAATCCTAATCTCGAAGTACGCCAACCCAACATGTACCTTTGGAGACACTTGTAGAGCTCCTTTATAATCACCCAGTTACGTTGTGACGTTTGGTAGCACACAAAGTGTTCCTCCGGCAAACGGGAGTTGCATAATCTCATAGTCATAGGAACATGTATAAGTCATGAAGAAAGCAATAGCAACATACTAAACGATCGGGTGCTAAGCTAATGGAATGGGTCATGTCAATCAGATCATTCACTTAATGATGTGATCCCGTTAATCAAATAACAACTCTTTGTTCATGGTTAGGAAACATAACCATCTTTGATTAACGAGCTAGTCAAGTAGAGGCATACTAGTGACACTTTGTTTGTCTATGTATTCACACATGTATTATGTTTCCGGTTAATACAATTCTAGCATGAATAATAAACATTTATCATGATATAAGGAAATAAATAATAACTTTATTATTGCCTCTAGGGCATATTTCCTTCATTTAGCACATGTAACATGTTCACTGCCAGAAGTATGGCCCTACAAGGTGCAAGCAGAATAACGTGTCTCATGAAAAACTGAATGATGTCCTGAAGAAATTCGAAGGTGCGGTGCTTATGCTAAGAAAGTGAACGTAGGTGCCGGCTGTTGGATAATAGTACCTGATTCTCGGCGGCGCATGGGTATTGTTGGCATACTTGATAGCTAAGGATCGTCGATGGTGCTCGTGTTGCGGTTGAGTTTGTGCCGGCTGTCGCCGTCGTTGAAGTGGCTCTGGTGCTACAGTTGCGGCGCCTGTCGACATACAAGAAAGCTCATCTGTGGTAAGTGAACAGTTGCACGATAAAGAGAAAAACCAAAGGAGTATAGATCGAAATAACCTAATGAGGATGCGGCGTTGGTAAAGCAGGGCCGGTGGAGTTGAATATGGCGTCCATGGAGCAGGTCCGGTGCAGTGGACAAGGGCTTCGGCGGGCGCGTTGTACAGTGCTTTCGGTGAGGCGGATCTGTTGCGGCGGATGAGGGCTTGTATGAAGGGCCAGCGAAGGGACGGACGAGGGAGTCAGTGAAGGGCCTACACTGTGGTGGACGAGGGCGCCTGTTAAGCAGATCCGGTGTGGTGGACCATGATGGCGGTCAAGGAGATCTGGAGCAGTGTACAAGCCAGTCGTTGAAGCGGCTCCGGTGAAGTGGTGAGTTGGCAGTTGGGGGTTCCAAGGTGCGGAAGGTAGATTCGTCGGGGTGTGAGGTCCACCGCTGCGGCGAAGGACTAGATTCGGCGGCTTGCCGTGGTTGGGGGGCGGTCAGGGAGGGGAAGGGGAGGGGCTCTGGGGAAGAATGTTGGGGGCAAAGAGGGGAAAACAATGGAGTTACCAAAGCAGCCCTTTTCCGTTCATGTGGCAGGGGTAAAACAGGAATATCACAGGGCTAAACTTTCGAGCGCGAGATATACATGGTCACAAATTGATCAACCTTGAGTGCACACACTATTGACCATGTATATCTCAATTACGCTAAAGTCCCTCAAATATAGACACCTCACTCTTTATCTGAAGCAACCCCCCCCCCTCGTCGCCCCCCCCCACACACACAGAGAAGTCGTTCTCTCCCCCAAAAACCAACACATGAGCACATTAACACCCCTCTCTCTTCTAAAGTCCGAACCCCAATATAGGTCTCTATCACTTTATCTCTTGGGCATGCACACATCTCTTCCCCCACTCTCTAGCTAGGTCTCCTGGCATCTTTCTTTCCCAAGCACACGCACTATGTAGAGTGTATCTTTCCCATACACACAAAACGTAACCCCCAAACATCTATATCCCTAGTTATGTGGTTTTTGCACACTCACCTCACACACCACCCCCACTGCAAAACAAGCTCACTTTGTCTCCTTGTGCACCACTCTCCTCTTTCTATCTCTCCCACATGCGGACCCACCCCAGCTCCTCCCTGTATACATATATGTCGCGACTCTTTCCATAGCTCCCTAATGTATCATCGTTCTTGATCTCGCACATTGTTCTCTACACCATCTATTCTAGATCTCTCATGAAGTCCCTATCACACACACGATGACTCGCTTCCCTTGCGTCTCCGTACATAGGCCAATTTCAAACAACATCAACATTGTCTCCCCATCTATACGCCATTTATGGACACAAACGCCCCCTCTCTCACCCCCTCTCTTCCACTCTCTCTCTCTCTCTCCGTCGCTATCTCTCTCTCTCTCGCTCGCTCTCGCTCTCACACCCCTCTCCCACACACAATCGATGTCTCTTCCAAATAGTCTGCTCCCCCCGCCCGCACCCATGCTATCCCGCTACTACACATGTCACACCATTCCCCCTTCCCTTATACTAGGTTTACATCATTAGTGGTCTCTCTACTCCACATACACACACTCCCTCTCACACACAAACGCGCGCACAAACACCCATTAATCTGGATCCTTATCTCTCCCCATGTCCGCATGTGTATCTCGCACACTCACTCTCTAATTATGTATATGTGTCTCCATGTTACACAACACAAAGCCCATGTACATGTCTCTCTCTATCCTCCACACACATAGACACAAAGAATCTGTTATCATTGCCTCAGTCTCTAGACATATCACACACGCACACTGTCTCTTTCTCTCGAAACACGCTCAACAAGGGTTTCCCGGTGAATAACTTACCGTCTATTCATCAACAGTCGTGGCAGTACGGCGAACACGAGACGTGAAAAAGAATAAATCTACACGTGCTTAGAGCACCTAGTATGACTACTAGGACTAGAGCAAGCCAAAAAGCGCGTCGCCGTCATCCCCTCCTTATCGGCGACGGGAAAACCTTTGTTTTACACAGTCGAGAAGTCATTGTGCTAAGGCCTCACATGCTGAGGCATTGAATAGAATGTAGATGCTAGTTTACGGAAACAAGTATCGATAATACGTTTGTATCTCCATACTTATATTTCTTCTCTTATAAAAACCGAGTTGGTGATGATGGTATGCATGCCATATTGCAATATAGACCATCCGATCTATATCTGACTGATGGAAATTAAACTAAAAGATACCCGCACCCCTCTCCACATTTGCAGACAAGGCCTTCCCTCGTTCATCCTTATCTCCAACAACCTCATTGTTGAGAAATTAAGAAAGGAAGCCTCTGGAACAAACTGGCCTGGTGGCCGCTGCCGACGTCATCAATCCCCATGCCTCCGCTCAGTCCGACCACCAATCACCACCACGCCCCACTCCTCTTCACCTTATCTCCTATTTCTCGAGATATCATTAGTGTTTACACATGGGATTACTCCCGCATGGTTCAATCACAACTAGTGTTTTTATAAAAAAATGCATCTTGATGTTCCGTGCAATGCACGGATCATGCTAGTACTCCTACAGAAGTCTAAGTTGGTGATGATGGTGTGTCTGCCATCCGTCGTTTGTGACCATTAGATCTACATCTCACGACTGTGAGGTAAGTCGTTGCCTTTTCTCACAAGCATTCCACTTGTCTACCAATTTGCAGAAAAACCCATAATTAGTATCTTAAAACCAACCACATCCCTCCCTGACCTCACCAAAATAGCCCAAGGAATATATTCTAATTGAAACATAATATATCTCTAGTGATATATGTATATCAAAATTAGAGTGTTTTGTATCTAGTTTGTGAATAAGTATTATTCTAACTATGATTCATTGCAACGCACATGAACATTGCTAGTATTTCCAACCATGCAATTTTTCCCTAGTATTTTATAGTTTCGAGTTTTCCATCAAGATATTAGTCACTCATGGTTGATATTTACTTTCAATCATGTACACATATGCACTATGTAACTATCCTTGCTTATTGGGTTCCAAAGCTTAACTTTCACTCCTACTTACAATATGTAGAGCATTTAACAAAAAACTACCATTTTCAACCAGCCCTAGGAAGAATCTATTGTACAAAAAATAGCAAAAACATACCCAAAATTTCTTAATCCACGCCAAAAACTACTACCTACCGATTAGGTTAGTTTAAACCCATTTATGACAGGGTTGGCCCACACGTCCCTGCTGATGAGGCAGCTTAAACCAACACAATTTGTTTGACCGTTGACACGAGGGACCCACATCTGACCTTCTATCCTGTTATTCCCCCTCAAATCATTATTTTTCCTGAACCTTACTTCAAATAGTACTTATGCGTGTTCGTCGGTGGCGCCGGTGATGAGCGAGTTGGCCGCCGCTCCGCTGGACGGGCCGGATGCCGCGCTGGCCTCCGCACGGGTTGGCAGGCTGCCCCGAGCATGACTCACGAGCGAGCAAGCCGCCACGCTGGCCTTTGCTCGAGCCAGATGGCTAGCCTTAGCGCGGCGCGAGCGAGCAAGCCGCCGCGCCGCCGTGCCAATCTAGCTAGCAAACCTCATAGACAAGCAGCTGGACGGAGCTATCTTGGCTAGCTAGCGGCCGCGAGCACCGGACGGAGCTGGTATCCAGGCTGCCGCAAGATGGGCTCCGCACCGCCGGCGGTTTTGACCTCGCCTTCTGCCGGCGGCGGTAGCTGCGTCCCGTGGCCGAGGATGACTAGGTGGACGGGCCGGAGGTAGGAGGTCACTCGAGGATTTTTGTGCAGACTGACATGTAGGTCCCACAAGTCATAACGCCCGGTCGAATAGAAGACATTGACTTAATGGGTGACATGGGCCCTGTTTGGATACTCTAAGTCAGAGGTTAGATTCTAACCCTGAACTAACTCTAACCAAAGTGGTGTTTGGATGGTAGGGTTAGATTGACAACAAATGTATCGAAACAGGGCCATGGGTTGAAACGTGCCTATAACGACACTTTGTAGAGTAGTCGTTTCTTGGTAGGGCTGGTTGGTAAGAGCATGTACAATGGTTGATAAGGTAGTCTTATCTTAAGTCTGCCACATATGCAAGTGGTAGTAGTTTCTTGGCATTATTGGTGGTTTCTTGCATTATTAAGGGTTTCTTGTAAGGCTACTCATAGTGGGGAGTATCATATGCTAGTAACATGTGTATGATACTACCTCCATAGTGCATAGTATCATAAACTAGTATCATAGATGATCATATTTATTGCCATGCATGACACAAAGTACCATAGCATTTAACATGATATGGTATCTACCTATGTTACTCTAACACTCTCTCTCTTCTTTAATTATGTGCCACATAAGCATGTTTGCTAGTCCCAAGTGCATGTTACCACTTATGTTACCCCCACTATGGCCAGCCTAAGGAACAATGTACTACTAGCGACAAAAGGCGATTCTAGGTTGCGTTGTACTCCAACGAGTACTACTACTGGTCGCGGGAGTGTATACCTCGTTTTGTGGGTTCGATCTCGGCCAAACGCACGACGGTCTTTTTTTTAATAGTAACTTCGATGCGAGCCAATATTTTACACGGGTAGTTTGAGTTTTGAAGTCAAACAGACGTGCGGCACCACAATGTGGGTGCACTGGATAGCCTAGCCACGTGAACGGGTTTTCCTTCCCAGCATCTCGTGGCTCGTGTGCTCGCCCTAGCCGCACCTCGCTTGTAGCTTCCTCATCAGCTAGTAGCATATTTAAACTAGCGCCTCCCAATTAAGCCCGAGGAGCCGGAAAATCCTAGCGGGGCATTGGGAACTGTGCAATATGGCTATGTACGTAAAGTGCTCTACTGCTACTCTGTAGCTTGTGTCGTTGCATGCATGGACTTCACTCCATTATCAACTCTACTATAAAAGAAATTCCTCTTGACATGTTTTTTTGAAACAGAGGCAAAAGCTTTGCTTCATCTCATTCATAAAGAAGGAACTACTAACAAAGTTCAACGAGATCCATTACACCTCCACAAATGGAAGCGAAAAGCCTAGTCTCGTTGTATCAAATAAATCAAATGTGATGCCCCCGCAGTAACCGTCGCTGATAAACAGGCTGCTAGTGTGTGTGTGTGAGAGGAGCGGCTGAGTAGGCCAGCTACGTGAGAGGAGCGACTGAATAGAGCACCGAGAGTACCCACTAGGCCACTACGCAGGTGTACTTTCACTGCATTGATAGTACAGCGATGGTTCTATAGAACAATAGTACCCTCCACTTCCAACTGTAGCTCCTTGGCCCTGAGATTCAAGAGTTCAAAACTGGTGCACTATACTGGAAGTATAGTACATAGCACTAGTAGTACCCTCGCACTACTAGTTGAGAAAGTAGTACTAGTACTGCTACAGTACGAGTACGTACTCCTCCATCACGTAATGTAAGACGTTTTTTGACACTAGTTGGCGTGTACAAAAAATACCAAAAACATACCCAAAATTTCTTAATCCACGCCAAAAACTACTAGCTAGTGCCAAAAATTTCTTACTAGTGCTATTTATTAGACTATAATGCAATCCCATAACGTCCCATAATGCTAGTACTAGTAGTAAATAATAGCCTCACCCCTTCGCTTACTATGCTCTACAGTTGGAAGGGATGAGGCCCTGCTGTTACTACGCTCTTATGTCCTCCTCGCCAGTTCCCCTCCCCCCGAAGAGAAGGCAGTTCGTAGCTGCTCCCATGGATTCGCCAGGCGGTTCTCCTCCTCGTCGGGGCTGGGAGACCTTGGACGATGATCCTCTGGGAGAAATCGCACGCCGCTCCGGCGTCCTCACCGCCGCAAGAGTCGGTGCTTCCTGCACCAACTATTTCAAGATGGTGCTTAAAATGGCTTGGGAAAAGCCATGCTTGTTGGTCTTCCATGCGTCCTTGAGGAGAAGGTTCTTCTATGGAACAATCCTTCGAACAGTCCACCGCTCCCTGGCCATGGTTGCACGTTGACTCCGCTAGAGTTGCCGACGTTGAGAGGTAGTCGGATTTTGTCTGATGAGCGGATCAGTAATGGAGTTTGATCATGTCATACTTAGTTATTCCATTTCCAACCCGTAATTTCTCCGTTGCCCACCGTCTTATATATAGGTCTGGGTCGGTGCCAACGAAGATTGGCTTGCATACCTCCGGCCGGATACCACCATCATTTTGCACAACATCCACATCAGTGCGGCCGTTCCGGTGGACCCCTTCTCCACCATTGGGATCGGCCTTCAGGACTGGCTGGGTTTGAATACGTTTGATGATGCCCACATGAGATTGAAGAAGATATCAATTGCAGACCCGCCGACAAAGCGACGCAGCTACGACGATTACTATCTCATCGCGGTGTTCGACATAAGGATTGCCATCAATGCAAGAGGCAGTAACGGCAGAGGCTGGCGCATGTTAGCGGCGGCAGATTTGTACCCCTACAAGTTCGAATACGTCGTGCGCCATCTAGGCCACATCTTCGCGGTGACAAGCCAGGGGACTTGTTTCATCTGGTTGCTATCCTACGGTATGGGAGATTACAAACGGAATGCACAAACCATCATTTGCATCCCTAACGGTACTCCATTATTTTGCAGGGACCAGTCATCCCGCGATCAAAATAAGATCGCCGATCCTGGAAGTGCATTTGCATCCGCGATTCGGTCTAACCTGGAACCTTGTAGCTAATTTGTCATATTGGGATCAACTATCTTAGTAGTCGTTACCCATGGTACCACTGATGTGCAACATGGTCACAGAATCTACCACGATCGGACCGTCACCATCTACCCAGGTATTCCATTTTTTAACCCTCTCGCCTTCTCTTTCATTGTTGTACTAGTACTCTATTTACGTACTAGTAGGAGTACTTTTTACCTTGGAGGACGCATATAACTAGCTAGGCCCTTGAAGACTTGAACCCACTAGCTGCCACCATTTTTGTTTTTCCATGTCTTACTATCTCATCCATGTAGCCAACAGTGGCTATATATAATAAGCCGGTTATTTTACTTCCTATATACCGGAGTAGTAATATTTGTTGCACAGTATTACTGACCGCCATATTTGAGCACAACATTATTATGCATGGACCTTGACTATGTACGCCACCATGTGTCCAGATTTGACATGCCGCGTGTACCAGATGAACGGCGCCGCGTTCGACCCCCGTGATGCTACGTGGGTGCCGAGGAACACTCTTGGAGAGTACTCGCTTTTCATTGGGGATAGCTACCCCATTGTGAAGAGGATGCCACCTTCCGTGCACGACACGGAAGGCCTGCCTTTCATGAAGCATGGTTGTGTCTTCAGTGCGCACCGCCGGATGAACGACATGCTGGGACACGCTATCCCTGATTTATGCCACTTCAGCTTGGATGAGTCTCCATCGTGTGGAACCGGACTAGAAAGCTGCGACAATGATTCACGTTGCCCACCACTATGGATCGTTCCATCCATGAAGAACACCTGGGACTACAACTTGGAGGAGGACATGTAGCCCAACTATAACGTGTAAGTGGAGTACGGTAAATTGTGAATGGTAGCGCTGTGAATATATGTAGACTAGTCGTGCACAAATTTATCACATGAATTGGAGATGAACTTGTGTTGCATACTGGCATTTGTCCTTTATAATTTATTACTAGTAAATGTGTTATGTGTACGTGCAACTTGTGTGGTTGTTGCACGGGCTCCAACACGCTCTTTGAGAAAAAAAGGTGGCACAGCTTTGGATATACGTGACGTGGCGGCATCATACAGTAGCATCGTTCGCTATAGTTGTAGTACGCTCCTACTAGGACGACAACTCCTATAAAACCTTGCGCTTGGCTCTTTGCCTCTTCGAGAGGTTCAACAGTTCGTACTCATGTGAACCTTGCACTTGGCTCTTCGCCTCTTCGGAAGTTACAACAATGATGATACTACAGTACACATTATGCTTCTGGCAATCTGACACCGATTGAACTGCTGCATGTCCACCGGAGGGCGAGGGCGAGGGAGAGGGAGAGGGCGCTGTAGTCAAAACCCTCTCCTCGTCCTGCGAACCACCGCACGCGTGGGCGAGGGAGAGGCGTAGTAAGCAAGCTTCTCCTCGTTCAGCGAGTTGATGGGACACATCAAAGCAGTACTAGTACTAGTACATACTGCGTCCTTTCCGGTTGATATGGCTTAACTTGAAACGAGAAAAATACACTGGCAGTCAATGTATGTAACAATACGCTCTTTATGGTCACTATATATAGTTTTGCGGTGACTATACAATCACTAGCTCATCGTAGAGCACCATATTGCACCCTACTGACCGGCCACATAGTCGACGTCGCACTTTGTTGACTGGTTAAATTGTCACCTGGTTTCTGGCTCCCACCTGTCAATTGGCAGAGCAAAGAAAACAGCTAAAAAACAAAGAGTGTAGTACATCTACACTTCCAATGCATTTAGCCTTTAATCTAAATCGATATTGATTGACTAATGCACCAACTTGTACTCTAGGTATAGGCTACATGTCTATCCTTAATTACAGCATGCAACGACCTTCATTTAATCTTCTTCTCTCAATGGTCGCATGCACACATAAGTCTGCTACTTTTGGGCGTTAATTATGCCCTGGTCAATGTGTAAATCTCTAAATGTACAGTCTTTCACGGACGTAGGGAGTAGGTTGAGCACTTGAGCGTGAGCGTGTGTGTTGCATCGTGTGTTGTGTGCCGCATGGGTGCGTGAGTGTCGCGTGCGTCCATGTGTACGTGTGAGTGTTGCATGTTGCATGCATGCATGCATGGGGCTTACTCCCTCCCATTGACGTGTTCATATTTCAAGCTTCCTCTGTTCCCTCCATATGGTGATACTCCCTCTGTTCCCAAATACGGAATAAATCCTCCCTCTGTTCCCAAATACGGAGTATTTGTCTTTCTAGAGATTTCAACAAGTGACTACGTACGGAGCAAAATGAGTGAAGTGAGCGTAGAGGCATAGGGATAATGTAGAAAGGAAGTCTTCGTGATCCATTATTCCCCATGTCGGTCAGAGAGAACTATTCAACTAGTCTTCGCGGTGAAGTGACAATACACGCTGCAGCAAATGGGCCACTTAATTAATAAGCTGAACCAGCGTGTTGGTGTTCCTAAATCAGCCTTACCCAGTACTGCCATCATGTTTGCCAGTAGAGCATGCTTCTGTCCTCCATTAACTGACATATGGGCCCTCTTGTGGTAGACCCACATGTCATCGGTGTAACTATTTACACTCCGAAGGATGGTATATCCTGGTAGTAGTAGTAGTAGAATTGAGATTTAATGCACTTTCTTCCCCATCTTCCACTCTTCTTCCTCCTCTCTTCTTCTTCCTCCTATCTTCCCCATCGTCGGCCGCACACTGCTCGCCCGCCCGCGCTATCTTCCTTGATAGCTCGCGGGTACCATATCCCCCCCTCACTGCTCGGCCATGCGAGGAGAAGCTTCTTCGCTCGCCCGCCCGAATCCACTTCCCCGCTGGCTCGCAGGCACCAAAAACCCCAATGGCAGAACCGACTGACATGCAGAGCCGTGATTGGAATTCCCTCCCCGATGTTCTCTTGGAGCAGATCTGTAATCGTATGGACCTACTCAGCACCGTCCATCTGGCCGCTTGCTCGGTGCCTTTGTACCGTCTACTCGTCTGCAACCGGCCAGCTCTATTCAAGACACCCTGCTTGCTGATGCCCGATCCTCGCGGGTGACCCAGACACCGACTTGACGATCCTACGGAGGTTGCCCTGGTGCTCCTTGACATGCTACCACTACCCGTCCACCTGTCCTTCATGCGCGGCCACTACCGGGCGGGCATGAAGGCCAACTGGATCGTCCTCATCCACCAATCCGGTAGTCCGTGGAGTCTCGTGGATATCTACACCCAGCAAGAGATCACCCTTCCATCTTTGGATATCGCTGCCATTGAGCCTCGTGGCCCGCCGAACACTCCTGCCTACTATGCACGAGACGTGTCGAGCTTTTGGCTTGACCTCTGTTTGCTGAAGGTTGTAATCTGTGAAGTGCCCATACCATCAGAAGACTACATGGATTACAAGCTCATTTCCATGTTCAACATGAGATTAGTCTATCTGGAATCCAGTCACCATACATGTTTATAGCTCATCATCGATCCTCTTTACCCAACACTTCTGTCTGATGCTATAGTGCATGATGGCATCGTTTATGCGGTCGACGCACATATTGTCTACCTATACTGGTCGAATCTATCATCATTTAATTGTTCTATCTCATCTCATCTTTACCTTAAGAATACGACTGCCTGTTCATTGTTACAAATTTAGAATATATAGTATGTCTATAACCACATCATTGCTATATGTTCCTCTCATTTCCTAGATTTTTATGACCACACATGTTATTGTTATAGTTGATATGAGAATGATTGTATCTAATGATTGTTATAATAGATATTATGAGTATAACCTCATGATTGCTATATGTTACTCCCATTTCCAGGATTTTTATAACAACGCATGTTATTGCTTAGAGTTGATATGATAACTGTAGTAAGTGCTATGGTAGAATATGAGTAGGCCCTGTCATATCTGTTTTCCTCTCATTGTTACATGATGTTTCAACCATGATATATTGCTAGAATATGAAAGTCATTGGCTTTTTTTTAACTTGGGGTATTATTATGACCACGGCATTGCAATTCTCTGTCTATGATATGTGTCACTCTTATAATAAGCTTAATTCCACACATACTCTGAACATGATTGTTTATTTTTTGTCCTTTTGGTCTCCAATTTGAATTGTTGCAGCAGGCGCAAATCCACTGGCCTTCATGATTCCAGGACCTGGAATCATACCAGCCGATGGGTGGTGGTTTATCGCTCGTTCAGCTGACGGTGGTCATTTGATGCTCATTTGCACGTACCAAATTGACCAAACCATGTCATCAAACCACATGCAGTACAATGCCTGGGGCGTTCGTGACATTGATGGCTATGGATGCTTCGTGTTCGAGAAAGATCCCAGCTCCGATGGGCCATGCGTATTCAACTGGAGGCGGGTTTACAGCCTCGGCAACCACTCCATGTTCCTCGGGCTCAATTATCAGATCATCCAACCAATCATCGATCATATCACCCGCGACGATTACCGTGCTATGCAACTTCCATTCGCCAGGGGGGACTGTGTTTACACATCATACCATGGGTTTCATGAATCACCATATCCAGAGATTCGTCGACACAGCTTGTTGCCAGATAATCTTCAGTGTGTGAAAGGCATCAAGCTTCCATGCGATGGATGGCTTTTCCAAACCCGACATGCGGCGATGTGGTTCATGCCACAACAAATATGCACAACCTGATTCGTACTGATATGTAGACTGAGCCATGTATTCTGCTGATGTAGCACAACCCTCTTTTGTTGGATATTATGTACTGTTGTTAGTTTGAAGCACTCCTCTGGTTTGAAGGATAGATACCTTTCTGGGATCAAGTGCATCCTAACTCACCTACGCATGATGTACTGATAATGATGATGGAGATGCTGTGCAGTATATATCACTTAGGCTTCAAGTGCGTACTTGTTAGTTAAACCTATGGTTAAAATGTGACACTAAATACGACTAGTAAGTAGTACTGTAGTGTCGGATCACGGGTTCCGGCAGACCCTTAAGGTTTGAACACTGGGGTGCATGTGAAGGCTTTCTCCCTATCGATCCACGCCCTAGCTCTCTAAGATCTTGTGGACGAACTCGACGAACTCACAACACAGAAAGGCACAAGATTTATACTAGTTCGGGCCACCGTTGTGGTGTAATACCCTACTCCAGTGTGGTGGTGGTGGATTGCCTCTTGGGCTGATGATGAACAGTACAAGGGGAAGAACAGCCTCCTGAGGTTGAGGTGTTCTTGTGCTTGGTGTGCTTGTGTGGGTGAGATGATCTTGGATCTGCTCTCGACTTGTGATAGTGTCGATCCTCCCTACTGTGGTGGCTAGTGCTACTTATATAGGCCCTGGTCCTCTCCCCAAATATTGAGCGGGAAGGGAGCCAACCACGACCAATTCGAAAGGGGACAACCAGTACAAGTTATCCTGACAAAAGGTGGTCTTCGCCTGCAAAAGGCTCCGGTGGTGACACCGTCTTGGGCTCCACGGTGACCTTCATCTTGCTGTCCTTCTGGTCTTGGTCTCGTTGTACCAATATGGAAACCTTTGCTTGATGCCTCGGTACTCCGCACCTGCGCTTGCCCCCCTTAGCACCAAAGAGGAAACAAGGACGTTGCGCGCATTGGCGCCCGCCTGGTCTCGATCGTCATGGCTCATGTCACGAGGACCTCGCAAGGTTTGCCTTGCCTTGATCTCTCCGCCCCTCGTGAGCCTGCCTGGTGAGGCCGCTCTTAAGGAGGTCTTGTGTCGTCTACCTCGTGAGTCTTGGCCCCTCGCGAGGGTCTTGAATGCCTTGTCGATGAAGATGGGCCGTACGAAACTGCCAGCCCAGCCACGCCGTGGGCCGCAGGCAGACAAGTCCGGGGACACCCGTTCCCAGAACGCCGACAGTAGCCCCCGGGCCCAAGGCGCGCTCGGTCTTGGCTTCGAGGTGAAGCCAAAGGATCAAGCGCGGAGCGCCGTAGGCCCCCAAAGCCTATAGCCTCGGTTGACGCGTGGCGGTTGATTGGACATGGGCGTCTCCGCTTCCCCATGCTGCCTCGGCAACTGCCCGACTTGACAAGTCCCTGCGGCATGCAAGGAAAACCATCATTACCTGTGATCATGGGGGTGCTGGTTGGCCTTCTTCTGCCATAAATGGGGAGGGGCAGAGCCCCCATTGCCCATCTCTTCCCATTTCGTCTGCTTCTTCCTCCTCTACTCCGCCACCGACTCCAATGGCGTCGTCAAAGAGGTTCATCGCCGCAGAGAAAAGAAAGGCCCCTCGCGAGGGGCCCGGCTCCCCGACGCCTAAACGGGGATGCGGCCGTCCCTGCAAGCTCACCACGACTGCCGCCATGGCCCCCTGCTCCCGGGTTGGCTCCATTGCGCGTGGCAGGGGTCGATCCGGTCGTGGCAGCCCCGTCTATGAGGGGAGATGTTCCATGGTTGCACGGCCTCCCCGGCCACGCTTCCACTCGGCAGAGGTGCTGCCAGAGTTCGTTGTCTGGTCGGTGGATCCGGCCGCTAACTGGCTCCAGCTTCCGTGCTTCTTTGCCGACGAGCTGCCGGCCCGTAGACCGGGCGGGCTCTAGCTGCAGGCGGATAGTTGCTGCAGCAGGGCTTCCTGGGTCGCGGTCGAAGTCTCCGCCGCGGGCAACATAGCTCTGGCCTGTGGTTGGCAGATGTTCGCCCGCGCGTGCGGCCTGGGCAAGCGGTGCACCCTCCATTTCAAGTATGACAGTGATGCAACCCTCTATGTGAGGGTGTTTGGGGAAGATGGTCGCCGCGCTGGGTGCGGCCCCGAGACGAATGACGGCGAGGAGGTGCTCGGTCTCGGTGATGGCCGCGGCGAGGGCGAACCCGCCGGCCGCACCTCGTCCAGCTACGGTGGCTCTTCTCTTGGCGAAAGCTCCAACAGCGATGGCTATGACCAGCCGCGCTCGCTTCGAAGCTGGTGGCGGGTCGTCCCGTCTCCGCACCTCCGTGAAGAGCGAGCAGGGGTCCGACTAAGCTCGGGACGTCCCTGGAGGCCTACCCCCGCGGTTCGCTGCAGTGCTGCTTTCGCTTTGTTCCTCTTTTCTTTCCTGCATCAAAACGAAACCAGTATGGGCCCGGATGGGCGTGTATCGAACTATGATTCCTCAATCATTATGCTATGCTTGTTATTTCTGTGCTGTTTCGTTTATTTTGTGCGGAGACAACTTATCCTGGCACGCTCGGGGGAGACTCTTCTTCACGAGGGACTTGTCTCCTCGTGCCCGTCTTGGCTTAGTGGTTGCTTAGGAACTGCAAAACATTTGTTGTTAGGAGGCTCACTAGGAGACTTATCGTTCACCCGAGCCTTAACCCAGCGCTTCATATCACAGTACCCGAGGGGCACGGTTTAGGAGAGATGGGCCAACTTGTGAGCTCGAATGATGGTGCCTCGCGAGAAAGCAAACCGAAGGCAGAGGGAAGGACCAACACAGGAGGAAGAAACCCTCGCGAAGGCGCCTGCTTAGCCCCCTCACAAGGTATGTGAGAGAGAGAACACAGGTGAACTGGGTTCGGAAAAAATGGCAAAACGCAACGGAACCAAATCAGCAGGGAACACCAGAATCAACTTCGATTAAGAGAAGGCGAGCCAACTACGACAAGCAAATGAAAAGCTGCGTCCGGCACCTAGTCTAGTCTTCGACGTCCTCTCACCAACGCGGAGCTAAGTGCTGCCACTAGGCATGTGAGGGAGCCCCCGAGGCCCGAGGGCGGCTCTCCGGAGACTCCGGGGCATGTACATCCCCACTCATTATTACGTGAGACTGTCACGGGCAGCGACTCTTCACAGGCACCGGGCCTTCTTCATAGGAACTGGGCCTTTCTTCATAGGCACTGGGCTTGCTTTATGGATAGAACTTCCGGAGGTGCTGGATGTTCCAGGCTTTCTGGACGGGCACCCCGTCCTGCGTCTCCAGGCGCGCAACGCCAGGCCTGGAGATATGGACGACCCTGAACGGGCCCTCCCACATGGGTGAGAGCTTGTGCAACCCTTCCCTAGAGAGGACTGCTACCTCTTGAGCACTGCGTTGGTTTTCCCCGAAGAGGAAGGCATGATGCAGCAAAGTAGCGTAAGTATTTCCCTTGATTTTTGAGAACCAAGGTATCAATCCAGTAGGAGGCTACGCGCGAGTCCCTCGTACCTGCACAAAACAAATAAATCCTCGCAACCAACGCAAATAGGGGTTGTCAATCCCTATAAGGCCACTTATGAGAGTGAGATCTGATAGATATGGTAAGATAATGTTTTTGGTATTTTTATGATAAGGATGCAAAGTAAAATAAAGGCAAAGTAAATAGCAAAGGAAATAACTAAATAGTAGGAGATTAATATGATGAAGATAGACCCGGGGGCCATAGGTTTCACTAGTGGCTTCTCTCGAGAGCATAAGTATTCTATGGTGGGTGAACAAATTACAATTGAGCAATTGACAGAATTGAGCATAGTTATGAGAATATCTAGGTATGATCATGTATATACAAGGTTGTCAGAATCGTGATTCTGTTATACGATTCTATGACATTACGATCCAAACTAATCTCTTTGATTCTACGATTTTAGTTCATAGAATCTACGTTTTTACGATCCTGATAGTGAAGATTCTATGATTTGCGATCCTACCATCATAGCTCCGATCCGATTCAAAATCGCGATTCTGACAAGCATCATGTCCGAGACAAGTAGACCGACTCCTGCCTGCATCTACTACTATTACTCCACTCATCGACCGCTATCCAGCATGCATCTTGAGTATTAAGTTAATGAAAACAGAGTAACGCCTTAAGCAAGACGGCATGATGTAGAGGGATAAACTCATGCAATATGAAGAAAACCCCAGCTTGTTATCCTCGATGGCAACAATACAATATGTGCCTTGCTGCCCCTACTGTCACTAGGAAAGGACACCGCAAGATTGAACCCAAAGCTAAGCACTTCTCCCATTGCAAGAAAGATCAATCTAGTAGGCCAAACCAAACTGATAATTCGAAGAGACTTGCAAAGATAACCAATCATACATAAAAGAATTCAGAGAAGATTCAAATATTATTCATAGATAGACCTGATCATAAACCCACAATTCATCGGTCTCAACAAACACACCGCAAAAAGAAGATTACATTGAATAGTTCTCCACACGAGAGGGGGAGAACATTGTATTGAGATCCAAAAAGAGAGAAGAAGCCATCTAGCTACTAACTATGGACCCGTAGGTCTGAAGTAAACTACTCACACTTCATGGGAGGGGCTACGGTGTTGATGTAGAAGCCCTCCATGATCGATGCCCCCTCCGGCGGAGCTCCGGAACAGGCCCCAAGATGGGATCTCGTGGATACAGAAAGTTGCGGCGATGGAATTAGGTTTTTGGCTCTGTCTCTGATCGTTTGGGGGTACGTAGGTATATATAGGAGGAAGGAGTACGTCAGTGGAGCAACAGGGGGCCCACAAGGGTGGAGGGTGCACCTGGGGTAGGCAGGCGCGCCCCCTACCTCGTGGCCTCCTCTTTTCTTTCTTGATGTAGGCTCCAAGTCTCCCGGGTCATAATCTTCCTAAAAATCACGTTCCTGAAGGTTTCATTCCGTTTGGACTCCGTTTGATATTCCTTTTCTTCGAAACCCTAAAACAGGAAAAAGAACAGCAATTTAGGCCTGGGCCTCCGGTTAATAGGTTAGTCCCAAAAATAATATAAAAGTGGATAATAAAGCCCAATAATGTCCAAAACAGTAGATAATATAGCATGGAGCAATCAAAAATTATAGATACGTTGGAGACGTATAAAGAATCCCCAAGCTTAATTCATGCTTGTCTTCGAGTAGGTAAATGATAAAAACAGAATTTTTGATGCGGAGTGCTACTTGGCATAATTTTAATGTAATTCTTCTTAATTGTGGTATGAATATTCAGATCCGAAAGATTCAAGACAAAAGTTCATATTGACATAGAAAATAATAATACTTCAAGCATACTAACAAAGCAATTATGTCTTCTCAAAATAACATGCCTAAAGAAAGTTATCCCTACAAAATATATAGTCTGGCCATGCTCTATCTTCACCACACAAAATATTTCAATCATGCACAACCCCGATGAAAAGCCAAGCAATTGTTTCATACTTTTGACATTCTCAAAACTTTTTTGAATCTTCACGCAATACATGAGCGTGATCCATGGATATAGCACTATAGGTGGAATAGAGTGGTGGTTGTGGAGAAGACAAAAGGGAAGGTAGTCTCACATCAACTAGGCGTATCAACGGGCTATGGAGATGCCCATCAGTAGATATCAATGTGAGTGAGTAGGGACTGCCATGCAACGGATGCACTAGAGCTATAAGTATATGTAAGCTCAAAAAGAAACTAAGTGGGTGTGCATCCAACTTGCTTGCTCATGAAGACCTAGGGCAATTTGAGGAAGCCCATCATTGGAATATACAAGCCAAGTTCTATAATGAAAGATTCCCACTAGTATATGAAAGTGACAACATAGAAGACTCTCTATCATGAAGATCATGGTGCTACTTTGAAGCACAAGTGTGGTAAAAGGATAGTAACATTGTCCCTTCTCTCTTTTTCTCTCATTTTTTTTCTTTTCTCCCTCTTTTTGGTGGGCTTCTTTGGCCTATCTTTTTTATTTGGGCTTCTTTGGCCTCTTTTATTTATTTTTAAAGTCCGGAGTCTCATCCCGACTTGTGGGGGAATCATAGTCTCCATCATCCTTTCCTCACTAGGACAATGCTCTAATAATGATGATCATCACACTTTTATTTACTTACAACTTGATATTACAACTCGATATTAGAACAAAGATATGACTCTATATGAATGCCTCCGACGGTGTACCGGGATATACAATGACTCATGAGTGACATGTATGAAAGAATTATGAATGGTGGCTTTGCCACAAATACGATGTCGACTACATGATCATGCTAAGCAATATGAAAATGATGGAGTGTGTCATAATAAACGGAAGGGTGGAAAGGTTCATGGCAATATATCTCGGAATGGCTATGGAAATGCCATAATAGGTAGGTATGGTGGCTGTTTTGAGGAAGGTATATGGTGGGTGTATGATACCGGCGAAAGGTGCGCGGTATTAGAGAGGCTAGCAAAGGTGGAAGGGTGAGAGTGCGTATAATCCATGGACTCAACATTAGTCATAAAGAACTCATATACTTATTGAAAAAATCTACAAGTTATCAAAGCAGAGTATTAGACGCATGCTCCTAGGGGGATAGATTGGTAGGAAAAGACCATCGCTCGTCCCCGACCGCCACTCATAAGGAAGACAATAAATAAATAAATCATGTTCCGACTTCATCACACAACAGTTCACCATACGTGCATGCTACGGGAATCACAAGCTTCAACACAAGTATTTCTCAAATTCACAACTACTCAACTAGCATGACTTTAATATCACCATCTCCATATCTCAAAACAATTATCAAGTATCAAACTTATCATAGTATTCAACACACTCATAAGAGAATTTTTATTAATCTTGCATACCAAGCATATTAGGATTTTAAGCAAATTACCATGATATTAAGACTCTCAAAATAATCTAAGTGAAGCATGAGAGATCAATAGTTTCTATAAAACAAATCCACCACCGTGCTCTAAAAGATAAAAGTGAAGTACTAGAGCAAAAATATATAACTCAAAAGATATAAGCGAAGCACATAGAGTATTCTAACAAATTCCAAATCATGTATGGCTCTCTCAAAAGGTGTGTACAGCAAGGATGATTGTGGTAAACTAAAAAGCAAAGACTCAATTCATACAAGATGCTCCAAGCAAAACACATATCATGTGGCGAATAAAAATATAGCTCCAAGTAAAGTTACCGATAGAAGTAGACGAAAGAGGGGATGCCTTCCGGGGCATCCCCAAGCTTTGGCTTTTAGGTGTCCTTAGATTATCTTGGGGGTACCATGGGCATCCCCAAGCTTAGGCTCTTTCCACTCTTTGTTCAATAATCCATCAAATCTTTACCCAAAACTTGAAAACTTCACAACACAAAACTTAAAGTAGAAAATCTCGTGAGCTCCGTTAGCGAAAGAAAATAAAAGAACACTTCAAGGTACTGTAATGAACTCATTCTTTATTTATATTGGTGTTATACATACTGTATTCCAACTTCTCTATGGTTTATAAACTATTTTACTAGCCATATATTCATCAAAATGAGCAAACAACACACGGAAAACAGAATCTGTCAAAAATAGAACAGTCTGTAGTAATCTGTAGCTAGCACAAGATCTGGAACCCCAAAAATTATAAAATAAATTGCTGGACGTGAGGAATGTATCTATTAATCATCTGCAGAAATAATTAACTAAATAGCACTTTCCAAATAAAAATGACAGCAGTTCTCGTGAGCGCTAAAGTTTCTGTTTTTTACAGCAAGTTCAACAAGACTTTCCCCAATTCTTCCCAATGGTTCTACTTGGCACAAACACTAATTAAACACAAAAAACACAACCAAAACAGAGGCTAGATAAATTATTTATTGAATAACAGCAAGGAAAAATATTGGGTTGTCTCCCAACAAGCGCTTTTCTTTAAAGACTTATAGCTAGGCATAATATTTCGATGATGCTCACATGAAAGACAAGAATTGAAGCACAAAGAGAGCATCATAAAACACGTGACAAACACATCTAAGTCTAACATACTTCCTATGCATAGGCATCTAATAGGCAAACAAATTATAAAGGCAAGCAAAAACTAGCATATGCAAGGAAGTGGAAAGAAACAATAGCAATCTCAACATATCGAGAGATAATTTAGTAACATGAAAATTTCTACCACCATATGTTCCTCTCTCATAATAGTTACATGTAGGATCATAAGCAAATTCAACAAAATAGCTATCACATAAAATATTTTCAACATGATCCACATGCAAGCAAAGTTGACACTCTTCCAAAATAGTGGGATTAACATTAACTAAAGTCATGACTTCTCCAAACCCACTTTTATCAAAAATTTCATAAGATTGAACGTTCTCCAAATATGTGGGATCTAAAGTTGAAACTCTTCAAAACACACTTTCAATAATATTGAAAACACTATTGTCAATCTCATATTCATCATGGGGCTTAAATAAATTTTCGAGATCAAAAGAAGAATCACCCCAATCATGATCATTACAACAAGTAGTAGACATAGCAAAACTAGCATCCCCAAGCTTAGGGTTTTGCATATTATTAGCACAATTGACATCAAGAGAATTTATAGTAAAATCATTGCAATCATGATTTTTATTCAAAGATCTATCATGAATCACTCCATAAAGTACTTCACCACAATTTTCAGATTCACGAATTTCAAGCAAAACTTCATAAAGATAATCTAGTGCACAAAACTCACTAGCAATTGGTTCATCACAATTGGATCTCTTAAAAAGATTAGCAAGAGGATGACAATCCATAGATCTTAGGTTCTCTTTTTAGTAATAAATAAACAACTATTCCAACCATACGAGCAAACAAGAAGTAAGCGATAAAGAGGCAAATAGAAAAGGAGGGAGGATAGAGAGAGAGGGCGAATAAAACGGCAAGGGTGAAGTGGGGGAGAGGAAAACGAGAGGCAAATGGAAAATAATGTAATGCGGGAGATAAGGGTATGTGATGGGTACTTGGTATATTGACTTTTGCGTAGACCTCCCCGGCAACGGCGCCAGAATTCCTTCTTGCTACCTCTTGAGCACTGGGTTGGTTTTCCCCGAAAAGGGATGATGCAGCAAAGTAGCATAAGTATTTCCCTCAGTTTTTGAGAAACAAGGTATCAATCCAGTAGGAGGCGACGCGTGAGTCCCTCGTACCTGCACAAAACAAATAAATCCTCGCAACCAACGCAAATAGGGGTTGTCAATCCCTATAAGGCCACTTACGAGAGTGAGATCTGATAGATATGATAAGATAATATTTTTGGTATTTTTATGATAAGGATGCAAAGTAAAATAAAGGCAAAGTAAATATCAAAGGAAATAACTAAATAGTAGGAGATTAATATGATGAAGATAGACCCGGGGGCCATAGGTTTCACTAGTGGCTTCTCTCGAGTGCATAAGTATTCTATGGTGGGTGAACAAATTACTGTTGAGCAATTGACAGAATTGAGCATAGTTATGAGAATATCTAGGTATGATCATGTATATAGGCATCACGTCCGAGACAAGTAGACCGACTCCTGCCTGCATCTACTACTATTACTCCACTCATCGACCGCTATCCAGCATGCATCTAGAGTATTAAGTTAATGAAAACAAAGTAACGCCTTAAGCAAGATGACATGATGTAGAGGGATAAACTCATGCAATATGAAGAAAATCCCATCTTGTTATCCTCGATGGCAACAATACAATACGTGCCTTGCTGCCCCTACTGTCACTAGGAAAGGACACTGCAAGATTGAACCCAAAGCTAAGCACTTCTCCCATTGCAAGAAAGATCAATCTAGTAGGCCAAACCAAAATGATAATTCGAAGAGACTTGCAAAGATAACCAATAATACATAAAAGAATTCAAAGAAGATTCAAATATTATTCATAGATAGACTTGATCATAAACCCACAATGCATAGGTCTCAACAAACACACTGCAAAAAGAAGATTACATCAAATAGTTCTCCACAAGAGAGGGGGAGAACATTGTATTGAGATCCAAAAAGAGAGAAGAAGCCATCTAGATACTAACTATGGACCCGCAGGTCTGAAGTAAACTACTCACACTTCATCGGAGGGGCTATGCTGTTGATGTAGAAGCCCTCCGTGATTGATGCCCCCTCCGGCGGAGCTCCAGAACAGGCCCCAAGATGGATCTCGTGGATACAGAAAGTTGCGGCGGTGGAATTAGGTTTTTGGCTCCGTCTCTGATCGTTTGGGGGTCAGTAGGTATATATAGCAGGAAGGAGTACGTCGGTGGAGCAACAGGGGGCCCACGAGGGTGGAGGGCGCGCCTGGGGTAGGCAGGCGCGCCCCCCTACCTCGTGGCCTCCTCTTTTCTTTCTTGACGTAGGGTCCAAGTCTCCCGGATCATAATCTTCCTAAAAATCACGTTGTCGAAGGTTTCATTCTGTTTGGACTCCGTTTGATATTCCTTTTCTTCGAAACCCTAAAACAGGCAAAAAACTGCAATTCTGGGTTGGGCCTCCGGTTAATAGGTTAGGTCCAAAAATAATATAAAAGTGGATAATAAAGCCCAATAATGTCCAAAACAGTAGATAATATAGCATGGAGCAATCAAAAATTATAGATACGTTGGAGACGTATCAAGGACCCGCCTCAGGACGAGGTCGCCTGCCCCGAGCGTCCTGGAGCGAATGTTGCGGCAGTGGTACCACCGTAGCGCCTGCTGGTACCTCGCCACCCTCAGCGCAGCTTCACGGCGTCGTTCCTCCCCCAGTACGAGGTCCATCCCACGCGTGGCGTCTTGCTCCGTTTCATCAAATGCCAGGACCCCTGCGGAGCGATGTTTGACGTTGTGAGGGAGGACCGCTTCGGCTCCGTAGATGAGGAAGAAGGGGTCTTGCCCGTCGGCTTAGTGGCGGTGGTGCGGATGGACCACAGCACGGACTGGAGCACGTCGTGCCAACCCCTGCCGCAGGCCTCGAGCTTCTTCTTGAAGGTCCTGGTCTTGAGGCCTCTCAGGACCTCCGCGTGGGCGCATTCGGCCAGGCCATTGCTTCTGAGGTGCGCCACCGAAGCATAGAAGATCTACGTTCCAAGGTTAGCACAGTATGTTTTGAAGAGGTTACTGGTGAACTGCGAGCCGTTGTCGATGATGATGCGGTTGGGGACCCCGAAACGGCTCACGAGGCCCTTGATGAACTTGACCGCGGAACCAGTTGGGATGGTGCGGATGGCTTCCACTTCCGCCCACTTGGTGAACTTGTCGATGGCGACGTAGAGGTAGCGGTAGCCCCCTGGCGCTCGAGGGAATGGGCCCAAGATATCCAGCCCCTAGACTGCGAACGGCCATGTGAGCGGTATAGTCTGGAGGCCCTGAGCTGGCTGATGGATCTGCTTGGCGTGGAACTGGCAAGCTTCGCAGGACTTCACCAGCTCAGCTGCGTCGTTGAGCGCCGTGAGCCAGTAGAACCCACTGCGGAACACCTTGCCGACAAGAGTCCGTGACGACGAGTGGTGTCCGCAGGCGCCGCCGTGTACGTCCATTAACAACTCCTTCCCCTGGTCCCTGGAAATGCAACACAGCGAAACATCATTTGGTCGCTTCCTGTACAATTCACCGTCCCTGATGCAGTATGTCGTGGCTTGACGGACTACGCGCTCTGCGTCCTCTTCCTTCTCCGGTAGCGCCCCTTGCATCAGATATTCCTTGAATTCCTTGGTCCAACATCCCTCCTGAGGCTCGAGCGCCAAGAGCAAGCGGGCTCCTGAGGTTGGGCCACAAGCTGGGGCTCCGTGGCTGGCGGTTGTGGGAGTTCTTCCCGAGGCCGCGCCGTGCTTGAAAGTGGTGGCGTCGCTGATGGCTTGAAGAGCCGCTCCTCGAAGACGCCGGCTCTTGTGGCTGCTGCTTGGATGCCCTCCTGGTGATGTCGTCGGCTTCCTTGTTGGTGCCGTGGGGCACATGCTGATCCTCTAGGCCTAGGAACTATTTTTCCATCTTACGTACTTCTCCGAGGTATGCCTCCATGTGCTCGTCCTTTGGCTCGTACACTTTGTTGGAGAAGTTGACGAGGAGCTGTGAGTCGCCCCTAACGGTGAGGCACTTTACTCCTAGAGCTATCACGGCCTTCAAGCCAGCCATGAGACCTTCGTATTCTGCGATGTTGTTGGAGACCTTCTCGCCTTGCTGAAAGCAGAGCTGCACGGCGTAGTAGAGCTTGTCCTGCATGGGCAAGATGAGTATTGCTCCAGCCCCTGCGCCCCGATGCGCGAAGGCACCGTCAAAGTACATGACCCATCCATCAGGCGCCTCACTTCCTAGCGAGGTAGACCGGTCCTCGCCCACTTCCAGTGTCGGGGCGTCCGTCCATTCTTCCACAAAATCAGCAAGCTCGGCTCCCTTGATGACCTTGGTGGTGCTGAACTCCAAATGGAATGCCTGCAGCTTGATGTTCCACTCAGCGACCCTTCCGGCAGAGTTGGGGCTCCTAAGCACCCTCTCCAACGGATAGGCCGAGACGACTTTGATGGGGTGGCCCTGGAAGTAGTGCCGCAACTTGCGCGAGGCCACCAGGAGCGCGAGCAGGAGCTTATGAGGCATGGGATATCATGCCCTCGCGTCCCACAGCACCGTCCTGACGAAGTACACTGGGTGCTCGACGAGGACTGGTGTGCTAGTGAGGCTCGCGTCTTGTGCGAGCTGGGGTGCCTCCTGAGGTGACGTGACACCTGGCGCCTGGTCACTTGCGGGAATCTCTGCGGTGTCATCTTGCCGAGCTCAGTCTTCTGTTGCTGCCGCCACGGCTCTTGCTGCGCCTTCCTGATCTTGCGTGATCTCGGCTAGCGACGTGGCCGAGCACAGCGCTCTCTTGGCCTGGTGCTCTTCCCGAACCGCCACCAGCACAGCACTGGCGGAGTATGGGGTGGCGGCAAGATAGAGTACTAGAGGCTCAAGAGGTCGTGGCGCCACCAGCACCGGCGGGCTGGTCAGATATCTCTTGAGGTCTTGGAAGGCTCGGTCGGCCTCCGGAGTCCAGTCGAACGGGCCCTTCTTCTTCATCAGCTTGAAGAAAGGTAAGGCGCGCTCTCCCAGCTTGGAGATGAATCGCCCCAATGCAGTCACCCGACCAGCCAGCTTCTGCATTTCCTTGAGGGTCTGCGATGGGCTCATGCCCTCAATGGCCTTGATCTTCTCCGGGTTTGCCTCGATCCCTCTGTGTGACATGAGGAATCCCAGTAGCTTGCCTGAAGGGACGCCGAACACACACTTTTCTGGGTTAAGCCGCAAGTTCACCTGGCGCAGGCTCTCGAAGGTCTCCTCCAGGTCTTGGATCAAGGTTCTTGCCTCCCGAGACTTCACCACAATGTCGTCGATGTAGGCCTCCGTGTTTCTCCCGAGCTGCCGCCCTAAAGTGATGTGCATCCGCTGCTGAAAGGTCGCGCCCGCGTTGCGCAGCCCAAAGGGCATGCAGGTTTAATAGTATACCCCACACGGGGTCAGGAAGTCTGTCTTCTCTACATCTTCCACCGCCATCTTGATTTGGTGATACCCTTAGAATGCATCCAGGAAGCACATTAGGTCGCACTCGGCGGTGGAGTCGGCGATTTGGTCAATGCGTGGGAGAGGGAACGGGTCTTGTGGGCACGCCTTGTTGAGGCTGGTGAAGTCGACGCACATTCGCTCCTTCCCGCCTTTCTTCGACACCACGACTGGGTTTGCCAGCCATTCGGGGTACCTAACCTCACGAATGGCACCTGTTGCCTCCAGCTTGCGGGGCTCTTGGAAGATGAAGGCCTGCTTCTCCGTGGACTGCCGCCTTGATCGTTGCTTCATGGGGTGCACATTGGGGCATACCCTCAAGTGGTGCTGAATCACCTCTCTCGGGACCCCCACCAGCTAATTGGGCTCCCACGCGAATATTTCCTTGTTCGCGCGCAAGAACTTCACCAATGCTTCCTCCTGGCTGGGGTCGAGGCTGGCGCCTATGGTGAAGTTAGCTCCTGAGGGGTCGTCCTCGTCGACCGGCACCTGCTTGGTTTCTTCCTTGTCTTGGGTGAACATCTGCTTCTTCTTGGTTGGTGTGGCCCCCATGGCCTTGGGGGTACCGGCACCGACGGGCTTCGCCGCCGCGGCGGTCCTCAAGGCAAGTTTGAGTGCCATCACGGCCTCCTTGGTGTCCCCCTTGATGGCGAGGAGACCTTTGCTTCCAGGCATCTTCATGAGGTTGTAGGCTGGATGAGTCACCGCCATGAACTGGGCCAGAGCCGGGTTCCCGAGGATGGTGTTGTACGGGAGGCCGATGCGGGCGATGTCAAAGTCGACCAGCTCGGTGTGGTAGTTGTCGCGCGTGCCGAAGGTGACGCGGAGGCGGATCTGCCCCAGGGAGCGGGCAGCGCCGCCGCCAACTCCTGAGAAAGGCTTGCTGAGGCTGAGCCGCTCGAGTGGCACATGAAGAAGGCTGAAGGCCTCCACGAAGAGCAAGTTGAGGCCGGCGCCGCTGTCGACGAGGGTCTTGATGACGGCCACGTCGCAGATGGTGGGCGTGCAGAGCATCGGAAGCATGCCCGAACGGGTGGTGGTGAAGGGGTGGTCTTCTGAGCTGAAGGTGAGATCGGCCTCAGGCGCGGCCCAGCCCGGCGGAGCCCCCGAGCGCGTGGAAGCGGCACCGATTTGGCGGAGGAACGGCTTGATGTGGAGCTCTAAAGGCGGTGCCTGCGAGCCGCCTAGCAGGGCCACGACCGCGTGGTGCGCCGGTGCCGTGTAGCGCGCAGTGAAGAGGTCACGAAGCTCCTCCCAAGGCGCCACCGTGGATCCTGGAAGGTTGAGCAGCCAGGCACGCGGCTCGCTGGCGAGGGCCATGGGAAGCTAGTTGGCCATGACCTTGTCATCACCCCCGGCTTCGAGGACGGCCTCCTTGTACACCAGCAGGAAAGCTGACGGGTCCGCCACGCTGTCGTAGAGTCGCGGCATCTCCGGCTTGAACTTGGGCGGTCACTGCACCCGCCGCATGGCGGGGGCCAGGGCTCGGAGCCCCTGGTCCCATCGTCAACGCTGGCCGTTGGAGTCGAGGGCAGGGCGCCTGCCATGTGGGTGAAGCGCGGTGTCGACAGAGCGCAGATCGACGGACGGGAAGCTACGGCGCACCCCTACCTGGCATGCCAAATTTGGATCATGGGTTCCGGCAGACTCTTAAGGTTCGAACACTGGGGTGTGCGTGAAGGCTTTCTCCCTATCGATCCACGCCCTAGTTCTCTAAGATCTTGTGGACGAACTCGACGAACTCACAACACAGAAAGACACAAGATTTATACTGGTTCGAGCCACCATTGTGGTGTAATACCCTACTCCAGTGTGGTGGTGGTGGATTGCCTCTTGGGCTGATGATGAACAGTACAAGGGGAAGAATAGCCTCCTGAGGTTGAGGTGTTCTTGTGCTTGTGCTTGTGTGGGTGAGATGATCTTGGATCTGCTCTCGACTTGTGATGGTGTCGATCCTCCCTACTGTGGTGGCTAGTTCTACTTATATAGGCCCTGGTCCTCTCCCCAAATATTGAGCGGGAAGGAAGCCAACAACGGCCAATTCGAAAGGGGACAACTAGTACAAGTTATCCTGACAAAAGGTGGTCTTCACCTGCAAAAGGCTCTGATGGTGACGCCGTCTTGGGCTCCACGGTGACCTTCGTCCAGCTGTCCTTCTGGTCTTGATCTTGTTGCACCAATATGGAAACCTTTGCTTGATGCCTCGGTACTCCGCGCCTGCGCTTTTCCCCCTTAGCACCAAAGAGGAAACAAGGATGCTGCACGCGCTGGCGCCTGCCTGGCGCCCGCCTGGTCTCGATCGTCATGGCTCACGTCACGAGGACCTCACGACGTTTGCCTTGCCTTGATCTCTCCGCCCCTCATGAGCCTGCCTGGCGAGCCGCCCTTGAGGAGGTCTTGCGTCGTCCGCCTCGTGAGGCTTGGCCCCTCGCGAGGGTCTTGAATGCCTTATCGATGAAGATGGGCCGTACGAACCTGCCAGCCCAGCCACGTCGTGGGCCGCAAGAAGGCAAGTCTGGTGATCTCCGTTCCCAGAACACCGACAAGTAGAAGTACTAGTATACGTCGGTCAAATTATTCATCATGTCCACACATTGAATTGACGTGACAACACACTGCGCGTGAGGTGGCACAAGAATCCCGGTGGCGTGTTCAGGTATTCTGGACTTCAGATTTGGAGTACCACTTATCTGTCGAAATCTTTCATCATTCACTTAAAACAGTCGATTGATCATACATTGAGTACCATATAACTGGAATTAACCCATGCAAGTCGAAGAAGGATTGGTCGGTGCTGCCGGCTGGCGTCAAGTTCGATCCCACGGATTAGGAGCTGATCAAGAACCTTGAGGCCTAAGCAAGCATTTCTTCCAGCACAATTCCAGGGCGTTCAAAATGGGCACATGGACGCATTGCAAAATACAATCGGAGTGCGGCATGCACGCGATGTGGCACAACACCGGCAATACCTTGCCGGTGATGGTCAACGGCCGGCAGACGGGCAGCAAAAAGGTTCTGGTGCTGCACACCAACAAGAACTTCGACCAGCAGAGGACCAACTGGGTGATGCACCAGTACCACCTCGCGGACCTGGAGCAAGAGAAGGAGCGGGAGCTGGTCCTCTGCAAGATTTTCTACCAGACGAACACTAGGGCCAGGACTAAAAAGATTATAAGTTAGTTTGCTATTGGTACTTGTACTACCTTGTCGTCCGCAAGTTGGTATTTATGTTAATGATCTTTTGGTATGAACTTGGAATTTGCTTCCAACCATCATGCCGAGGGTCGACGTGGATATAAAGCTGAATCATTTGTTTCGAAACGAATTTTCAGGCACCTGATTTTTATTTGATGGGTAGCATAAGCACCTGCCGTTCGAATTCCCAGTTCTCCAATTTTTTTGAAACAAGTGCATGCTCTTATTATCACGATGAAAAAACAATATCCCTGCTGCATCCCAGTTATCAGTATGTACTTGCAGAATTCTCTCATTTATTGAGCACATATATTGTTTTTTCAGGTCGAGCAAGTTTCAACTGGGCTGTAGACTGCCCAGGCTTGGTTTTGTTTTTAACAGGCCCAGCCCTTGACGACAACGAGGCACAAAGATCCAGCAGGTATCTACTGGCCTGTGGCCCGCCAGCGTTAGTTATATTTTGTCTTACAACATCCGCACGCACTTTTTTACTGAATAAATTACAGAGCCCAGTTCTATTTTCCTCTTGAAACGCATGTCCTACATCCGTTTTCTAATCTCTACCTATAGTTTTACTAGTTCATATACACGTATCATTATATTGAAAATACATAAAATTCACTTTTCATATTTACATCCTTATTTTTGTTGTTGTTTTCCCTCCCAGCGCTGATTTTTTTACCAGTGGTTTTCTCTTAAACCAACTCAATTGTCCAACGTCTTATATGCTTACAAAAACAAATCGTTTTTTTGGCAAATCAATAAGTTCTTAAAAATGTTTATCATTTCGGGATTACAAAAGTTCGGACTCCACCGAAATATGCAAAATAAGGTTGAACTTTTTGACCATGGTCCTGGGCAGAAAATGGGCTATAATAAATTACTTAAGAATTAGCAAATGGGTTGCAAATTATTAAAAAAATAACAAATGGGCTCTATGTTGTCTGCCACAGATTTGGAGGCTGACTTGTGGGCCTACTAAGTTCATGCGTACACAAGGTTTATCAAAAAAGAAACTTAGTCAACAATTGACTCTACCAGCGTCAGATCGTTAGATGTCAATCTAACGGCAATCGTGCTTCTTCAGTCTCTGATCTTCCTGCCCCAGCCGCCCAAACCATCACCGTCGGAACCGCCTACTCCCGCCTCCCGTGGCTGGCTGTGCTGCCGGGCAGGCCTCACGGCCCCATCATATACTCGCATCCCTGGGCTGTCTATCCCTCTACTCACCCACACCTCCAGTTATTTTCCAGCGACGGCAGCCGAACCAGTCAACCCTCGTACTCTCCACCGCGTGGGCAGCCACTGTCGTGTCTTCCCCGGCTCCGTGTCGTTCCCTTCGTAGGCCTCACCGTCGTCCACCGCCCTAGTGCTCTCGGCGCCGCGTGGTCAACATGATCAACGAACGACATCCATCGGAAGTGGACTGTACGTGGAGAGGCCGACAGCTGGGTCTACGGCCGCACACAAGGAAATGCCTCCTTATTACGCGCAAAATAATGATTCCTCCACCTGACATCTGGGACCTGCCGGAAGGGCCTCTGTATTTCGTGAAAAAAATGTGTCCTCCGCTGACAGGTCAGACCCACCAACTATATCTTCGCACGCAAGGAAGTGCCTCCTTATTGCGCACAAAAAAATGAATACCCCTGCCACCTGGGACCCACCATAGTGGGAGGCTGACTTGTGGGCCTACTAAGTTGACGGGGACAGAGGGCTTTGTCAAGTTAGTCAATATGAACGATTCTAGCTCCAGTGACCGTACGATGTCCATCCAACGGCCTTAGTGCTTCTTCAACCTCTGGTCTTTTTGCTCCAGCCGCCCAAAGCAGCGCCGGTCATGCCGCCTGCTCCTGCCTCCCATGGCCGGCTGTGCTGCCGCGGAGGCCTCACCACTCCCATATTACTCCCATCGCTGGCCAGGCCATCCCTCCACTCACCCACACCCCCCGTTATTCTGCGGCGACGGGAGCCTCACACCGCAGCCGAACCAGTGAACCCTCGTACTCCTCTCCGCGTGGGCATCCACTACCGCGTCTTCTCCGGCTCCACGTCGTCCCCTTCCTAGGCCTCGCCTCGTCCACCGCCTTGGTGCTCTCGGTGCGGCGTGGTCAATGTGGTCAACGACCGACTTCCATCGGAAGAGTACTATACGTGGAGAGGCTGACAGCTGGGTCCATGGCCACAGCCCAGTTTTTTGTGATTTGCCAAGTAAGTCGCTTTGTCAGGCCTATTGGGCTGCAAACCTTTCAAGACGAGGAGAGCTTCATTCGGCTGGCCAAGAAAATGGCCTATCAGTAATGAGAAATGGGTTCTACATTTTCAAAACACATCAAACCGGCAATTAGTTTCAAATTTCTATTTTCATTGCGAGATTTTAAATTGCATTGATTTTTATGCCTGGACAATTTGTTGGATTTTATATTGATATACATTTATTTTTAAAATCACTTTGAATGTGACTCGAAATTTCAGGATTAAAAATAGTTCGGACCGCACCGAAATATGCAAAATTTCGTATAACTTTTTAACCGTGGCCACAACATGGGATGTAATGCTAACAAAAAGAATATGGGCTCCAAAAAAACCTTAAGAATTAGCAAATGGGTTGTAAATTATTAGAAATATAATGGCAGATGGGCTGTATGATGTTTTCCACATATTTGAGGCTTTCCTAAAAAAAGGTTGGCACACAAGCAGTGACTGTTGGATGTCCATCCAACGGCCGTCGTGCTTCTTCAATCTCTGCTCTTCCTGCTCCAGCCGCTCAAACAAGCGCAGGTGGGACTGCCTGCACCCTCCTCCCCATGGCCGGTTGTGCTACCGCGTAGGCCTCACCGCCCCACCGTACTCCCATCACTGGCCTAGCCATCCCTCTACTCACCCACACCTGCTGTTATTCTCCGGCGACGACAGACGAACCAGTAAACCCTCGTACAGTCGTACTCCCCTCCGCGTGGGAAACAACTGCCGAGTCTTCCCTGCCTCCGTGTCGTTCCCTTCCTAGGCCTCACCGTCGTCCACCGCCCTAGTGCTCTCGGCGTGTCCTGGTCAACGTGGTCAACGACCGACATGCATCTGAAGTGGACTGTACGTGGAGAGGCGGACAGCTGGGTCCACGGCCGCACACAAGAAAATGCCTCCTTATTACGCACAAAATATTGATTCCTCCACCTGACATCTGGGACCCACCGAAAGGGCCTCTGTATTTCGTGAAAAAAATGTTACCGCCACTGACAGCTTGGACCCACCAGCTATATCTTTGCACGCAAGGAAGTGCCTCCTTATTACGCACAAAAAATGAATACCCCCCTGCTAGCTGGGACCCAGTATAGTGGCAGGCTGACTTGTGGGCCTACTAAGTTGACGGGGACGGAGGGCTTTGTCAACTTAGTCAATATGCACGTTCTAGCTCTACTGACCGTACGATGTCCATCCAATGGCCGTAGTGCTTCTTCAACCTCTGGTCTTCTTGCTCCAGCTGCCCAAACCAGCGCCGGTCGTGCATCGTGCTCCTGCCTCCCGTGGCCGGCTGCGATGCGGTGGAGGCCTCACCGGCCCCTACTACTCCCACCGTTGGCCAGGCCATCCCTCTACTCACCCACACACCCTGTTATTCTGCGGTGAGGGCAGCCTCACACCGTAGCGAACTAGTGAACCCTCATACTCCTCTACGTGTGGGCATCCACTTCCGCGTCTTCCCTGGCTCCACGCCGTCCCCTTCCTAGGCCTCGCCGTCGTCCACCGCCCTGCTGCTCTTGGCGCAACGTGGTCAATGTGGTCAAGGAACGACTTCCATCGGACGTGGACTGTACGTGTAGAGGCTGACAGCTGGGTCCACGGCCGCAGCAAGGAAGTGCCTCCTTATTACGCACAAAATAAATATTCCTCTACCTGACAGAGGGGACCCACCGGACGGGCCACCGTATTTCGTGAAATAAACGTTCCCCCCTGACTGCTGGGACCCACCAGCTACATCTTCGCACGCAAGGAAGTGCGTCCGAAAAAAAACGATTCGCCCCCCTGACTGCTGGGACCCACCAGCTACATCTTCGCACGCAAGGAAGTGCCTAACAGTCGGGACCCACCTGGTCGAAGCGTACGTAGCGTTGTCATTCTGGTCGCGAACATGTACGTACATACTGGTCAATGTAGACGCACGCACGTGTCGTAGTAGAGGCGCGCACGTAGCATGTACACGTACGTACAGCGGCCAGGGTGCAAGAAAGTAAATACAGCCACATACGTACATACGGGCGGGGTCTCAAACGCCTACTCGCGCGTACGTACGGCCAGGGCTTGTGTACATGGCTGGGTCGGAACGGAGAAACAGCGTCATCGTCGTGTTCATGGGGAGCCAACCGGCTGGGTCGGAACGGAATGCATCGTCGTGTTCATCGGGGGGGCTTGGACGGAACAGCCGATGGAAACGAGGCCTGGCGTACCGCAAAACGGAGGAAACGGCCTTGTGTTCGACCGGCCACGTTCGAAACGGGATCCTTTTCATCGGGAGGGGTCTGGCGTACCGCAAAACGGAGGAAACAGACCTCCTACGGTCGAAATGGGGGTCCCGTTGATTGGGAGGGGTGTGGCATACCACAAAACGGAGGAAACAGACTTGTGTTGGAGCTCTACGGCCAAAACAGGGGTCCTGTTCATCGGGAGGGATGTGGCGTACCGCAAAACGGGACTCCACGGGATACTGTTCATCTCCACCGTCGACCCTCTCCAGCCTCGACGGGATACTGTTCATCCACCGTTGACCTCCTCCAGCCTCCACCTGCGACAGTTCATCCACGGGCTCCTGTTCATCCAGCCTCCACCGTGCGCTACTCCACCGGATACTGTTCAACCAGCCCTCTCCACAGGCTCCTGTTCAACCACCCCTCCATGGGCTACTGTTCATCCAGCCATCCACCGTCTACTATTCATCCTACCCTCCACGGGGTGGTCCTGTTCATCCTGCCCTCCACGGGGTCCTGTTCATCCAGCCCCAACCGGCTTGATTGATCGGGGTCCTGTTCATCCAGAGGCAACACCACGGGGTCCTGTTCATCCACCTCACCGGGAACTGCTCATCCAACCCCCCTGCAACCCTCACTGTTCATCCAGAGGCAGCATCGATCGGCTTCAGTTAGTAGCAGTAGCAAAGGAATCGCTCGATCGGGTTCAGTTAACACCCATCGATCGATCGCTCGGGTTCAGTAACGCGTAGCCTGCAGTGCAATCGCTCGGGTTCAGTTAGAGCCCAACGCCTCGCTCGGGTTTAGTTAGAGCCCAACGGCTCGCACCCACGCGCGTGCATGTACGAGAGAAATGTGCATCGCTCGGCCCAGACCACCCACCGTAACCGGGAACACTCTGATATTTTCCTCGCCCTCGCTTCTACCATGGTTTTTTCCGTCATGGACGGCCCAAAGAATGTCATGCGGCTGCGTCTCCGGCCCACCCAGGACAAAAAACCCATTTTCTGTCATGATTTTTTTGTCATAGAAGTAGGACCCCACCACATCCATGATGATACCGGGTTTTTTCACAATTATCGTCATAGAAGTGTCATAAGTATGACAGGAAAAAAATTCGTTCGGCCCAAAATGTCTAGGATGTGTCTTTTTTTGTAGTGGTGTGAACTTCGGGATACATCGTCATCTCCACGTGCCTCGGTTATCTCTTACCCAAGCCCTTTACTTATGCACTTTACTTTGTGATAGCCATATTGTTTCTAGTTGATACGTCTCCAACGTATCTATAATTTTTGATTGCTCCATGCTATATTATCTACTGTTTTGGGCAATATTGGGCTTTATTATCCACTTTTATATTATTTTTGGGACTAACCTATTAACCGGAGGCCCAGCCCAGATTTGCTGTTTTATGCCTATTTCAGTGTTTTGTAGAAAAAGAATATCAGACGGACTCGAAACAGAATGAAATCAACTAGAGAAGTTATTTTTGGAACGAAAGCCACCCGATGGACTTGGACCCCACGTCAAGGAAGGAACGAGGAAGCCACGAGGGTGGGGGGGGCACCCACCCCCCTAGGGCGCGCCCCCTGCCTCGTGGGGCCCTCGTGGCTCCCCTGACGTACTTCTTCCGCCTCTATAACTCCACGTAACCTAAAACTTCCAAAACAGAGATTAGATCGGGAGTTCCGCCGCGAGAAGCCTCCGTAGACACCAAAAGTCAATCGGGGCCCTGTTCCGGCACCCTGTCGGAGGGGGGATCCCTCATCGGTGGCCATCTTCATCATCCCGGCGTTCTCCATGATGAGGAGGGAGTAGTTCTCCCTCGGGGCTGAGGGTATGTACCAGTAGCTATGTGTTTGATCTCTCTCTCTCTCTCGTGTTCTTGAGACGATACGATCTTGATGTATTGCGAGCTTTGCTATTATAGTTGGATCTTATGTTTCTCCTCCCCCTCTTCTCTCTTGTAATGAATTGAGTTTCCCCTTTGAAGTAATCTTATCAGATTGAGTCTTTAAAGTTTTGAGAACACTTGATGTATGTCTTGGTGATCAACTTGCGGGTTTCGTGACATTGGGAACCTATGCATAGGGGTTGGCACACGTTTTCGTCATGATTCTCCGGTAGGAACTTTGGGCACTCTTTGAGGTCCTTTGTGTTGGTTGAATAGATGAATCTGAGATTGTGTGATGCATATCGTATAATCATACCCACGGATACTTGAGGTGACATTGGAGTATCTAGGTGACATTAGGGTTTTTTTTTATTTGTATCTTAAGGTGTTATTCTAGTATGAACTCTAGGGCTGTTTGTGACACCTATAGGAATAGCCCAACGGATTGATTGGAAAGAATAACTTTGAGGTGGTTTCGTACCCTACCATAATCTCTTCGTTCGTTCTCCGCTATTAGTGACTCTGGAGTGACTCTTTGTTGCATGTTGAGGGATAGTTATGTGATCCAATTATGTTAGTATTGTTGAGGGAACTTACACTAGCGAAAGTATGAACCCTAGGCCTTGTTTCCTAGCATTGCAATACCATTTACGCTCACTTTTATTATTCGTTACCTTGCTGTTTTTATTATTTCAGATTAAAAATACCTTTATCTACTATCCATGTACCACTTGTTTCACTATCTCTTCGCCGAACTAGTGCACCTATACAATTTACCATTGTATTGGGTGTGTTGGGGACATAAGAGACTCTTTGTTATTTGGTTGCAGGGTTGCTTGAGAGAGACCATCTTCATCCTACGCCTCCTACGGATTGATAAACCTTAGGTCATCCACTTGAGGGAAATTTGCTACTGTCCTACAAACCTCTGCACTTGGAGGCCTAACAACGTCTACAAGACGAAGGTTGTGTACTAGACATCAAGCTCTTTTTGGCGCCGTTGCCGGGGAGGCAAGGAAAGCGACACTAACACACCCCGTCAACTAAGCTCTTTTCTAGCGCCGTTGCCGGGGAGGTTGGCGCTTGAAGGTATATCTTTAGATCTTGCAATCGAGTCTTTTAGTTTCTTGTTTTATCACTAGTTTAGTTTATAGAAGAAAATTACAAAAAAATGGAATTGAGTTTGTCTCATACGCTTCACATTTTTAATATCTTCCGTGAGTATGATGGAAAGGATAATTGTGCTCAAGTGCTAGAAGAAGAAATCTATAAAATGTTTGGCACTAAATCTTTGAATGATGAGCATGATTGCATGTTGTTAGTACGAATTCTTTGAATATCCATGATACTAATGATGATTGCACTAGTTATGATGAAAATGTCTCCTATAAACATGTCAATTTTTGTGGAGTGCATTGGGTTTGTAAGTACACACCAAATAGGGAAGATAGATATTGCAAGAGGGATAAGTACTTAGAAACCAAATTGTTGCAAGAAGAGCTAGATGAATGTGCTGAAAAATTCAATATTTTTCGCGCTCCTTGTGAACTTTGCAATGAACATGGTCATTTAAATCTCCAATGCAAATTGTTTCATGACCGAATCATATCCAAAAATTGTGATAATTTGATTACCCTTGAGCATCATAAAGAGCTTAGCCTTCTTTTGGGGTATGAGGAAATGAAACGTATAACTGAGGGTATTCCAAAGTTTAATCTTGATAAAGTTCTTCATTTTGATCTAGAGAGTATTTATATGTATTGTGCGGTGAAATGTATTGAAAATCCTTATATTGCCAACTACATAAAGAAAAGAAAACAAATATAAGATGAAGAGAATACTAATGAAAGGGAAGAGACTTCCCAATATCCTCCTATTATTTCTTATGATGAATCAGGTAACGAAGAGGAGCCTCCTATTCAACCAATCTCATTAATAAGGAGCTCCAAAAAGAGGATTGAACCCACACATGATGTGGTGAAGAAGAAGAAAAGAAAAAGGAAGAGAGGTAAAAAGATATCTCCCCCAAATAATGCTGCTCCCATTACTATTGTGCCTCATGAAAATATAATTGTGGAAGATAATGATACTTCTTATGATCTTGAAAATCTTTTTGGCACTTGCTTGGAAGAATATGATAATTGCTATACTATTGGTGCTATCCATACTATTAATGATGAGAGTGATTATGCTTATGTTATGAAAAGGCCCAAGCTTGGGGAAGCTATGCTTGATGAGGATGACATATTTGAGAATATATTTGCTGCAATTAATGTTTGTCCCAAGCTTGGGGATGCTACGGTTAATGAAGATGATATTTTTAGTATCCCAAGTTTTGATATGCAAATTTATAATGATAATGACATGCCTCCCACTTATGATAATTATTGTGATGATACTTATGCTATAAAAAGTAGTGATTATATTTATAAAACTTGTCATGATTATGATTACCCCTTCTCTGAACATTACTCTTTTAATGTGGAAACAATTTATAGTATTCAAGTTTCTTATGATACTCCCACTATTCCAAATGAGAAGAATTTTGCTTATGTAGAGAGTAATAAAATTTCTATGCTTGAAGATCATGAAAAGAATGCTTTGTGTGCTGGTTATATTTTTGAATTCATTCATGATGCTACTGAAAATTATTATGAGGGAGGAACATATGCTTGTAGGAATTGCAATAATATCAAGTTTCCACTCTATGTACTTAAAACTTTGAAGTTATGCTTGTTTTACCTTCCTATGCAAGATGATTCCTGTTCCCACAAGTTGTTTGCTCAAAAAATCCCTATGCATAGGAAGTGGGTTAGACTTAAATGTGCTAGTCATATTCTTCATGATGCTTCCTTTATGTTTCACTTTTTATCTTTTATGTGAGCATCATTGAAATCATCATGCCTAGCTAGGGGCTTTAAACGATAGCGCTTGTTGGGAGGCAACCCAATTTTATTTTTGTTCCTTACTTTTTTTACTGTTTAGTAATAAATAATTCATCTATCCTCTGTTTAGATGTGATTTTATGCTTTTAATTAGTGTTTGTGCCAAGTAGAACCTTTGGGAAGACTTGGGGAAAGTCTTGTTGATCATGCTGTAAAAAAAAGAAACTTTAGCGCTCACGAGAATTGCTGCCATTTTTATTTGGAGAGTGCTATTTAGTTAATTCTTTTTGAAGATGATTAATGGATAAATTCCTCAGGTACAGCAATTTATTTGAGAATTTTATGAGTTCCATAAGTATACGTTAGATCCAGATTACTACAGACTGTTCTGTTTTTGACAGATTCTGCTTTTCGTGTGTTGTTTGCTTATTTTGATGAATCTATGGCTAGTAAAATAGTTTATAAACCATAGAGAAGTTGGAATACAGTAGGTTTAACACCAATATAAATAAATAATGAGTTCATTACAGTACCTTGAAGTAGTGTTTTGTTTTATTTCGCTAACGGAGCTTACGAGTTTTCTGTTAAGTTTTGTGTTGTGAAGTTTTCAAGTTTTGGGTAAGGATTCGATGGACTATGGAATAAGGAGTGGCAAGAGCCTAAGCTTGGGGATACCCAAGGCACCCCAAGGTAACACAAGGACAACCAAGAGCCTAAGCTTGGGGAAGCCCCGGAAGGCATCCCCTCTTTCGTCTTCGTTCATCGGTAACTTTACTTGGAGCTATATTTTTATTCACCACATGATATGTGTTTTGCTTGGAGCTTCATGTCATTTTATTTTCCCTTGCTTGCTGTTTGAATAAAATACCAAGATCTGAAATTCTTAAATGTTAGAGAGTCTTCATATAGTTGCATAATTATTCGACTACTCATTGATCTTCACTTATATCTTTCGGAGTAGTGTGTTATTGCTCTAGTGCTTCACTTATATCTTTTAGAGCATGGTGGTAGTTTTATTTTGAACAAATAGATGAACTCTCATGATTCACTTAGATTATTTTGAGAATCTTAAATAGCATGGTAATTTGCTTAAAATCCTAATATGCTAGGTATTCAAGAATAATAAAATTCTCTTATGAGTGTGTTGAATACTAAGAGAAGTTTGATACTTGATGATTGTTTTGAGATATGGAGGTAATAATATCAAAGTCGTGCTAGTTGAGTAGTTGTGAAATTGAGAAATACTTGTGTTGAATTTTGCAAGTCCCGTAGCATGCACGTATGGTAAACGTTATGTAACAAATTTGAAACATGAGGTGTTATTTGATTGTCCTCCTTATGAGTGGCGGTCGGGGACGAGCGATCATCTTTTCCTACCAATCTATCCCCCTAGGAGCATGCGTGTAATGCCGAGGTTTTTGATGACTTGTAGATTTTTGCAATAAGTATATGAGTTCTTTATGACTAATGTTGATTCCATGGATTATACGCACTCTCACCCTTCCATCCTTGCTAGCCTCTTTGGTACCGTGCATTGCCCTTTCTCACATTGAGAGTTGGTGCAAACTTCACCGGTGCATCTAAACCCCGTGATATGATACACTCTATCACACATAAACCTCCTTATATCTTCCTCAAAACAGCCACCATACCTACCTATTATGGCATTTCCATAGCCATTCTGAGATATATTGCCATGCAACTTTCCATCATTCCGTTCATCATGACACATTCATCATTGTCATATTGCTTTGCATGATCATGTAGTTGACATCGTATTTGTGGCAAAGCCACCATTCATAATTTTTCATACGTGTCACACTTGATTCATCGCAATCCCGGTACATCACCGGAGGCATTCATATAGAGTCATATTTTGTTCTAATATCGAGTTGTAATCATTGAGTTGTAAATAAATAGAAGTGTGATGATCATCATTAATAGAGCATTGTCCAAAAAAGGGCCAAATAAATAAAAAAGGGGCCAAATAAAAAAAAGAAAGGCCAAATAAAAAAAAGAAAGGCAAAAAAGGGACAATGCTACTATCCTTTTTCCACACTTGTGCTTCAAAGTAGCACCATGATCTTTATGATAGAGAGTCTCTTGTTTTGTCACTTTCATATACTAGTGGGAATTTTTAATTATAGAACTTGGCTTGTATATTCCAACAATGGGCCTCCTCAAGTGCCCTAGGTCTTCGTGAGCAAGCAAGTTGGATGCACACCCACTAGTTTCTTTTGTTGAGCTTTCATACATTTATAGCTCTAGTGCATCCGTTGCATGCCAATCCCTACTCTTTGCATTAACATCAATCGATGGGCATATCCATAGCCCATTGATTAGCATCGTTGATGTGAGACTTTCTCCTTTTTTTCTTCTCCACATAACCCCCCTCATTATATTCTATTCCACCCATAGTGCTATATCCATGGCTCGCGCTCATGTATTGCGTGAAAGTTTATGAGTTTGAGATTACTAAAGTATGAAACAATTGCTTGGCTTGTCATCAGGGTTGTGCATGATGAGAGCATTCTTGTGTGACGAGAATGAAACATGACTAAACTATATGATTTTGTAGGGATGAACTTTCTTTGGCCATGTTATTTTGAGAAGACATAATTGCTTAGTTAGTATGCTTGAAGTATTATTATTTTTATGTCAATATGAACTTTTGTCTTCAATCTTTCGGATCTGAATATTCATATCACAAGTAAGAAGAATTACATTGAAATTATGCCAACTAGCATTCCACATCAAAAATTCTTTTTGTTATCATTTACCTACTCGAGGACGAGCAGGAATTAAGCTTGGGGATGCTTGATACGTCTCCAACGTATCTATATTTTTTGATTGCTCCATGCTATATTATCTACTGTTTTGGGCAATATTGGGCTTTATTATCCACTTTTATATTATGTTTTGGACTAACCTATTAACCGGAGGCCCAGCCCAGATTTGTTGTTTTATGCCTATTTTAGTGTTTTGAAGAAAAGGAATACCAGACGGACTCGAAACAGAACGAAATCAACTAGAGAAGTTATTTTTGGAACGAAAGCCACCCGATGGACTTGCACCCCACGTCAAGGAAGGAACGAGGAAGCCACGAGGGTGGGGGCACGCCCACCCCCCTAGGGCGCGCCCCCTGCCTCGTGGGGCCCTCGTGGCTCCCCTGATATACTTCTTCCGCCTATATAACTCCACGTAACCTAAAACTTCCAGAACGGAGATTAGATCGGGAGTTCCACCGCCAGAAGCCTCCGTAGACACCAAAAGTTAATCGGGACCCTGTTCCGGCACCCTGCAGGAGGGGGGATCCCTCACCGGTGGCCATCTTCATCATCCCGGCGCTCTCCATGATGAGGAGGGAGTAGTTCTCCCTCGGGGCTGAGGGTATGTACCAGTAGCTATGTGTTTGATCTCTCTCTCTCGTGTTCTTGAGATGATACGATCTTGATGTATCGCGAGCTTTGCTATTATAGTTGGATCTTATGTTTCTCCTCCCCCTCTTCTCTCTTGTAATGAATTGAGTTTCCCCTTTGAAGTAATCTTATCGGATTGAGTCTTTAAAGATTTGAGAACACTTGATATATGTCTTGGTGATCAACTTGCGGGTTTCGTGACATTGGGAACCTATGCATAGGGGTTGGCACACGTTTTCGTCGTGATTCTCCGGTAGGAACTTTGGGCACTCTTTGAGGTCCTTTGTGTTGGTTGAATAGATGAATCTGAGATTGTGTGATGCATATCGTATAATCATACCCACGGATACTTGAGGTGACATTGGAGTATCTAAGTGACATTAGGGTTTTGATTGATTTGTATCTTAAGGTGTTATTCTAGTACGAACTCTAGGGCTGTTTGTGACACCTATAGGAATAGCCCAACGAATTGATTGGAAAGAATAACTTTGAGGTGGTTTCGTACCCTACCATAATCTCTTCGTTCGTTCTCCGCTATTAGTGACTTTGGAGTGACTCTTTGTTGCATGTTGAGGGATAGTTATGTGATCCAATTATGTTAGTATTATTGAGGGAACTTACACTAGCGAAAGTATGAACCCTAGGCCTTGTTTCCTAGCATTGCAATACCGTTTACGCTCACTTTTATTATTCGTTACCTTGCTGTTTTTATTATTTCAGATTAAAAATACCTTTATCTACTATCCATATACCACTTGTTTCACTATCTCTTCGCCGAACTAGTGCACCTATACAATTTACCATTGTATTGGGTGTGTTGGGGACACAAGAGACTCTTTGTTATTTGGTTGCAGGGTTGCTTGAGAGAGACCATCTTCATCCTACGCCTCCTACGGATTGATAAACCTTAGGTCATCCACTTGAGGGAAATTTGCTACTGTCCTACAAACCTCTGCACTTGGAGGCCCAACAACGTCTACAAGAAGGAGGTTGTGTAGTAGACATCACTAGTCATATATCTTGCTATCACCTAGTTGTTTATATTTCTTAGCATAAGTTGTTGATGCACATAGGTCAGCCTAGTCATTTTAGGTTTTGTGCTTGACAAATTAACCGCTAGTTTTATTCCGCATTTGTTCAAGCCTAAACCGTAATTATTTTAAAGCGCCTATGCACCCCCCCCTCTAGGCGACATCCACGGTTTTTCAATTTGTATGAGAGCCTCGTCTCTCTTTATTAGGCTTTACCGCCTAGAGAGTAAAGATTTCGACTAGGGGATTTGGATTCTCTGACACTCTTTGTTTGATGGCACAAATTTTGATGTTTGGGTAATTCGCATGCCTAACCTCTTTAGGGTCATGGACCCAAATTTGGAGCGAATTGTAGATATGGGTTTTTCTCCTCCAAAGGATCCCCAAAGATTATCTTTAGAGGATGAGAAAAACTCTTATCTCAATGCTCAAGCTTCTAATGTGATCTTTGATGCTTTGAGTAATGTAGTTATATTTCAACTCATGCCATTTCGGGATGCTCATGAGTTGTGGACAAAGCTTCAAGATAAATATGGTGTGTCCAAGATTTGTGGGGATGATTGTTCTCCCTCCACCTCCGGTCGTGTTGCCTTCTCAACTTCTTCTACTTCACCTATATGTGGATTGCCACATGGTAATGCTATGGTGAGTAGTGTTGGTCATTGCAATGATGATAGTGTGCTTATCATTGGTGACTCTTCATCACTATCTTGTTGCAATGCTACATCTTTGGACTTTAGCACTTCGTGCACCTTACATGTTTCACATGCTTGTGTTGATCGTCCATGCATATCATGTATAAATTGCTTGACTAAATCTCATGATGATATGCTTGATATATCTTGTTTCCATGATAAAAATGCATGTATTTCCTCGAGTTGTTGTGCTAACAATGTAGAGGAAACACAACACTCCATTGAACAAGATGTGGTCTTGAACGGTGCTTCAAGGGATCCTACATCATCATCAATTGCTTTTTGCCTTATGGCTAAGGCTTCAAAGGTATCTCCTAATTTGAACCCCAATATGTCTCTTGATGATGATGTTGATAATGATAATGATGATAATGATGAAGAGAATGATAATGTTGCCTCCTTAAAAATTAAGGGGGAAATGATTTTTAAAGCTCTTCATAAAAACAAAATTGCTCGTTCCAACTTCATGGAAATCATGTCCATTGCCATTGAGGGCAAGAAATATATTGAGGAGTAGGAATCTCATATCGAGGAGCATGAGGTCACCATTGATAAAATAGAAGGTCATGAGCGTGATTATGCTAATGAGATTGCGCACCTCTCTCAAGCTCTTGAACTTGAACAAACCACCAAGGAATCTCTTGAGGAGACTTTTGTTCCAGAATTACCTAGAGTGAAGGAATCTCATGATACAGCTCTTGTGGTGGTCAATGTTTTTGAAACTAAAAATGAGAAGCTTGAAGTTGCACATGCAAAACTCCTTGAGGACTTTGGGCACCTTGAAAATGGCTCAAGGGTCTTTAAGAGTGAACTCATCAAACTCACCGAGTCTCATGCACAACTTAAAGCTTCATATTGAGAAGATCTTGTAAAGTTGCCTTCTCCTCTTGCTATTATTTATGATGCTTGTGCTACTAACTCTATTACTTGTGAAACATCCATTTTGAAGGAGAATGTTGAGCTTTGGGCTCAACTTGAGTTGCTATCTAGCAATTATGGGAAATAGGAAGAAAGCCATGAAAAGCTCTCAAGCTCTCATGATGATCTTCTAGTATTCCATAATGTGCTAAAGATATCTCATGAGGCCATGATTTCTAAGGTAACATCTAGTGAGCCTCATGTGCATACTAGCACTACTTTTAGTCAAAATGCTATATTGCCTAATGCTAGTCCTCGTGATTCGTCCATGCATAACATTGGTACATCTTGTGATAAATTGCTTTCCTTGCCTTGTTGCTCTAATGATGAAGCTTATACTTCCTATAGTGCTTGTGTTGAGACTAACAATGTAGAGGAAATCAAAGAGCTCAAGTCCCAAGTCACTTCTTTGAAGAAAGACTTGGAAAAGTGTCATGAAGGGAAGGCCACACTCAACAATATCTTGAGTGTGCAAAGTCCCCCAATGACAAAAGTGGACTTGGATTAAACTCCAATAAGAAGAAGAAGTCCAAGAGCAACAGGAAGAAGGGCCAAAAACAAGTCAAGAATTCGGCCAAGATCATTTGCTTCAAGTGCAAAATTGAAGGGTATCATGTTAGATATTGCCCTTTGAAGAAGAAGGCCATTAGTGACAAGCAACAAGGGAAGCAGCCACAAGTTCATTCTCATGCTCAACCTCAAGTTGAAGAAAGGCCTCTTCCCAAGAAAACTCAAGCTAATGCTTCTCAAGTTGAGAAATCAAGTGAGAAGAAAGTGAAGAGTAGACGTTGCTACCTATGTCGTGAGAAAGGTCACCTTGCTTGCTCGTGTACTAGTGGTAACTTATCCAACCCAATTATTATTGATGATATCTATTCTCTTGGGAATGATAAGGTTGGCAATGTGTTTGCCAAGTTTCTTGGTACTCAAAGTGGTTTCAAGCAAAGAACAATTTGGGTTGCCAAGCCTATTGTGACTAACCTCTTAGGACCCAATTTGGTTGGGGGCCAACAAACTCAAACTTGATCAATAGGTGTTGTTGGAGGGCATTGGAGACTTGGCTACATTATGAAGAATTAAGGGGACTTCATCATTCTTATTGTTTCAAGCCAAGTCAATTGGGTTATCAAGTTTCTATACTATATCCAATGTGCCACCTTCCGGTAACTTGTACTTAAATTGTTTACATTGAAAGTTACTTTCCCCTTTGCATGTTTTGGTTTTGTTCCTTGCATGTGTTTGTATATGTTGTGTCTCCAAATTGCTTATCTTGAGTAATCAAGTATGTGTATGTTGGCTTGCACTTCATGTACATGTGTGTCATTTGTTGAGACTTTGTGCATCTTGTTTGTATCTTAGTTGGCTCTTGTGAGAGATTAATGGAATATCCCATTGTGCGGGAGTGATGTGCTTTGTGCACCTCACAATCCTATAAATGTGTGTACATGAGTAATACCATCTAGTATTGATATTACAAGATTATCTAGTCGCTATGTGGTATGTCTTATCATGAGAAATTCAAATTCTAAATAGTCCATTAATTACCTCTTGTTGGATTCCCTTATTGCATCTTGTTAAGTTTTTATTGGTATCGCATTATGGGGGAGTAATATGCTATGTGCATATTACAATCCTAGAAAATGTGTTCATTTGAGATATTGTCACCAAGAATTGATATTGTAAATTATCTTGTTCCTAGGTGGCATGTTAGCTCTACAAGCTGCAATTTGGTTTTTGTATTTGGTGTGAAGATGATGATGGATATCATTGAAATCTACCACCAGGAATCATTTCCAAATACTTCATGTCTCTTGACAATTGGTAATCATTTATGTGGTAGAAATTATTGATCATCTTTACATTGGCCTTTGATTTTATTTGCCTTATCTCTTGCCAAGGATTGTGTCAACTCCTGCTGTCTTCCATACCACTTGTGGATCTTATTAATTTCCTGATATCGCCTAGTGTTTTCTAGATATAGTGAAATTGGTGATCCCACCTTGTGAATTCTGTATTCAAATGTAAATTCTCTATAATGCACTACTCTAGGGGGAGCTATCCTATTTTCTATGAAACTCTCATCCTGTGATCTTTATCCAGTGTGTGTTGGTGGAAGGCAAGCCGTTTATTTTTGGTACTTTGTGCCATCATGAAACTTAGTAGAGGGCTTGGTTTGTTTGGAACCATCCTCTCTTTTGGGAGTTCGATATCTCTCTTTTTGTGTGTTTCAATGGATATCTCATTCCTTGATGAATCTTTCAAGTGATATCCTCCAAGTGATGATTTATTCATTTGGTATATTTTCTTCATGTGGTATTTCTTTGTCAATTGGTTTCGGTTCTTGAAAGTCTTGATCATGCATATTAACTTCATGTAGTTTCTTTGGCATGTTTTCTTTTTTTGACCCAATATATAAGGGAAACTCCACCAAGTCTCTAATTGGCTAAGTTGTGCATGAAATTCTATTTCATATCTATATGCACATATTTATGTGGAGTTTGTCATATGTATTGTTGGTTTGCTAACTCTTTGGTCCCAATGAGTTTGGGTACCATTTTGTTTGTGGTGTTGTTCTAGGAATAGCTAGAGATGCATTGGATGCTCGGCTCATTCAAAAGGAAGGTGGTGTCACCATGTGCTTATTGGAGTCAAGTTGGGACGTTCAATGAACTACTACCGTTTACATTCAATTGGTATCTACTACATCCTTCCAATGCTATCTCGGTAACAAGTATCTACTCATGCATACATTTCTTACATACAACCTTGTGTAGGCTGCATCATGGCATGAATTTCTTGATTAGTTCTTGTGATACTTTTTCCCCTTATCAAAGCATATCAGCAATGATCTCATGTTGCTAGTTGTGATGTCCTTGATGGTTGTGTGGTAGGAACTCATTTATATACAATAAGACCATATCTAGCCATGTGCTATGATTTCAAGCAAATATCTTATTGGTATATTTATGCCTTCCTTTTGGATATCTTCTTCCTTCGTGTTGTAACTATTTCGGGTGTACATCCTTCTTTGTAGATAGATATCATCATGATTTTCATCAACCTAGAATCTTATACACTTGAGAGAAGTTACATCTTTAGTGGATATCCTTATTCTTTCACGTCCACCTTTCTTTCCTTTTGTATTTCCTAGGTGGCTTCGTGAAAGGATTTGTCTTGAGTGCAGATCTTATCTTATTGCATCTTGATGCACTCGTGTGTGGTGAAGATTTTCGTTTTTTCTTTTCTCTCTTGCTTGTCTTGATGAGGCTTTTGCCGTTTTGATTGGTATCCCTCCTCATGACAAACATACCTTTTTCCTTCTTCACCTTGGGTTGTCACAAGCATTGGTTTTTCATTTTTCATTTTGAGTGCGCTTATGAACCCCTTTGCTTGGTGTGTGTGGGAAGTACATGTCTTGCACCGTGTATCTCATTTATTCAAGACTATGTTGATGCTTCATTCTCATCCTTATATTAGTCTTCTCAAGTGCTTTGGCATGACTCACACACATATTTTGGTTGAGCCTTTTTCTAAGTTGCCTCTTTTACATGTTGCTCAACCATTCTTTTGTTGCTTGTGCTAGGCTTTGTTTCCTACATGCTCACTTGCCCTAGTTGTGAGGTTCTATTGATTTGGGGGGTGATGATCCTATTTTGTGCACATTGTATCCATTTACAAAAATTCTTATTTGTGCACAAATCATGGGGAGCTTCCCTAGTTTCTTTAGAACACTCCCTTGTGTGTATCATAATATCTTTTCTTCATTTGGCTCGTAGGATCATTGGTCTAGTCGGTTCAATTGATATCCTTTGATTGGTTGCTTCAATTGATATCTTTTGATTGCTTGACTGTGCGTGTGTCTCTTTGGTATGTCTCCGTGGCATGTCATTCTTTAGCAATCTTTGTGCCTCGATATAGTTTATCTTCCTCCAAGTATTTACCTTTGGATTTGTGTATTGCATTCCACTCTCTTGTTGAAAAATACACAACTTTTGGAGGAACGCTTTTTATATTGGCCTTCTAAGTTTTTCGCCCATTTTGGTAATCGATGCCAATGGGGGAGAAGTTTCAGAGAGTTTTGTGGAGAAGTTTTTAGAGTTTCTTCTTGCTTTGGTTTTGTTCCTAAGCATTTGCATCTCATACTCATGCATCATTGGTTGTTGCATTGCATGGTGATGCATAATTCCTTATATAAACTCTCTTGAAAGTGATTGTCTTCAATTACCAAAACGGGGGAGATTGAAAGGACATTCGGTTCCCCCATGTGTGGTTTTGGTAATTGATGACATTCTCTAAGGACTAATGGTTGCATTGAGTTATATTTGAAGGTTTTGTCCATAGGCATTTCTTGAAGTCCATGTGTTGGTTTGAAGGAGTTTATGTGTTGACCAAGGTGATATTAAGGAATTATCCAAAGATTGGTCATGTGAGTATTGAGCTTATTGCAAGCATGTCTTGAAGAAGAAGATTGTGTGATCATTCATGTTTACCTTCAAGACATCATCCAAATGAAGAGAGTTGGAAAGAGTCAAGGTGGATCAAGACTAAGTACAGAGAGTGATTCAAGTTGATCATCACACAAAGCGTAGAATATACACCGAGTGGGATCAAGTGATCTCACGGTTTGGTAAGCATTGTCCATTGCGCTTTGTGTACTAACCCATGGTCTTTGTGAGAGTTCTATGTGGGGTTAGGTTTGCTTCCATGGGCTTGCGTCAAGAGGAGGATCACATACAACCCATGGAGGATGACATCAAATCAAGGTTGTGTTGTGAAAGTTCAAGTGGAGCATCACGAAGAAATCATGCTTGTAGCTTGCCGTCCATTATGGTGACAATGGACTTGTGAAGGTGTGACGAAGAGTAACTCACCCATAGTGGGGTATGGGGGAGCAATCAACTAGCTTTCATTGAGCCAACACAATCACGAAAGGTGGTCCACCTTGAGGGAGTCAAGATCATCATCATCTAGCTCAAGTGGACTTCGTGCAAGACAAAGGTTTGCTGGTTCTCTATTTTATCGATCTCATGGTGGTAGTTTGGAGACCGGGTTATAGGATCGATCGGCATACTATCAAGGGGGCTCTCAAGTGAGTAGCTTGATCATATCGCTCTTAGAGAGCTCAAACCATTGCATGCTTGCATCATCTTTCTTGGTTCTTGTTTGGTTTCTCCTTGTGAGATTTGGAGCTTATGGTCATCTTCTCGACAAACTCGAGTTCATCAAAAACGGAGTTCACATGCTTCTTCTATTGCGTTTTTGGTGTTGGAGGTTTTACCGGTCTTATTTGAGGAAGGGTTCTCACCATTTTCTTATGGGCTTTTCTAATTTCCTTCTTATTGTTATTTATATCAAGATTGTGTTAGCCCTTGTCACTAGCTTTCCAACAAACTTGGTTTAATTGAATTCGGAGTCCGTTTGCAGAAGTCGTGTCACTTTTGGTGTCCTTAAAAAGCCTGCAGCGGTACTACCTGTAGCGACCTGACTTCAGACGGTCAAGTCTATGTGCTTAAGTGTCATCCCTGGATCGGTATTGCTGACACACACAGTACTCGAGGTTTTATAACAGAGTTCAATCAGACACTTATTACATCGAATGTCTCAAAAGAAAACTTATTACAATAATATGGTTGAAGGCCATCTAAATAAGATAACAGCGGAAGCTTCGAAGGTAGAAGAGTCCATCCAACTCCACGGCAAAACTGAGTGCATGACAACGACCTAGCGCACCTTACTCTTCGTTTGAAAATTCTACAACATAATACATTGTAGCCTGTGTAGGTCAGCACATGGAATATGCTGGCAAAACAACACTATAGAGCAATGAACAAATAACAGCTATAACTACATGCATATATGGCTGGTGGAGGCTCTATGGTTATCATTTGCAGAAAGCTAGTTTTTCCCTACAACAAAGGAATATATTTTATTTAGCTACAAAGTTTGTTGATAATATTGAGAATGGTAACCCCATCTCAATCCCAAATTAAAAGTTAATAACCCGGCAAAATTAATTAAGTAAAGTGATGAGATCAACATAATAATTCAAGCACCAGATACTCAATATGTCCATAACCAAGGACACGGCTATCCATGATTAGTTTATACACTCTGTTGAAGTTTGCGCACTTTTCCCCATAAGACTCGATCTTGTCCGTTGGATTTCTCACACTACATGTTGTTTGAGAAACGGATGACCGAGACGCGGTCTTTCAGAAGCGCTAGCTCGTTACGACGGGTAGACAGTACCACCTACATCCCCTACATCTGCTAGTCTACCACTGTAAGAGGTCACACAACATACTCAACTATGCCAGAGCCCATAATGGCTTGTGGCTACACACGGAAGTTTCCAGCATGATAACACAATGATCCCTTTGAGCCTGGGATCTCCTTGGACAACACTGGATTCCCTAGGTGCCCACAAACCAATCCACCCAGATGTGTATTAAAGTAGCCACCTTAAGTTAAACCTTAGTTAACAATAATCTCTCACATCTTTCATGGATTCTCTCAAACCAAACCACGTCCACGAGCATAGCATAATAGTATAAGCATACGTAGTAAGTACCCAGGGTTTGATATAAGACAATAGGTTCTACCTCATCAACTACTTCCCAATACCCACATGTTATCAAAACCTACTCCTGCAATTGTTTGAGGGTTGAAACTAATGCATAAAAAATGGGTAATAAAGGAGTATGATCAAAGTGTTACTTGCCTTGCTGACGATCTGAAAACCCTAGTGACTCGTAGTAGCAAGCCTCGCACTTCGGAAACTCTATCGTGAGCAAACAATAGCATACATAAGCACTCAAGCATAAGATTCAAGTGTAAAACTCAAGAGAAAATATCTAAACTGAAAGTTCAACTAAAGAGCTTCGATTTGCAAAAAGAATCAATCGAATCAAAGCTACGGAACTCAAACTACGATCAAAATAAGTTTGAATTCAAATCTGCTTGAAACCAAATTTTAAATTGTCAAAACCATGTTCAAGTTGATTATCTGGAAAGAGGGAAACAAGATGAAGATTTTGGCATTTGTTTCACTGGATTTGGACAAACGAGTAAAAAGTAGCGAGGGTTTGAAGTTCAGGGACTAATCTATGATAAAAGTACTCGCGGAGAGGTCCCTGGCCGAAAATAAACAGAAAAAGAAAAATCTATCGGACGAACGTCCGCTAACAAAACTAAACGAACGAATTTGTTCGGTAAAAGAAACTAAGCGATGAACATTCGTTAATTAACAAACTAAATTAAAAACCGATCTAACCTAATAAACCGAAAAAACCCGGCGGCGGTTCGTTTTATACCGGTCTTTGAAAAAACCGGCGAAGAGATCCGCTCGACGGCGGCATCGGGCGAGGCGGATCTGGCAGCGGCAGTAGGCGGCGGCGGCGGTGACTTGCGTGGCGGCGGCGGCAGGCGGCGGCGTGGCTCGGGCTTTGGGCGGGCTGCGGCAGCGGAGGTGGTGATGAGGGGGAGGGGTGGCGACGGGGTGGCAATATAAAGAGGGGGCGACTCGGCTTGGGGAGGGGGTCGCGGGAGGTGGGGTCCTCCCTGGACTCGGCGGCGGCGCGTGTACGCCGGCCGGACTCCGCCCGGAGTCGGTCGGGACGAGGCGGTGGTGCGATGGGCTTTGGCCCGGCTCGGCTGGGCCTTCGGCCCAGTCGGGCGAAGAAGACTTTTTTTATAAATAAATTTCGCCCGAAAGAAAAATCCTAATAAAATATTTTTAAAAATCTAAAAATACCAGAAACAGTTTTCACCGTCCAAACCTAATATTTAGGACAAGATGAACATTTTTCTGGCCTAAAATGCATTTTTTTCTAATTCAATTAAAATAACAAATAAAATTCAAATAAAATAATAATTTGATTTTAAAATTTCTTCTCCAAAATTCCTCTCTTATTAAAGAATTCATTTTATCTCCTCTCATTTATTTTTGTTATTGGAAATAATTGGAGAGAAAAATATTAAAATCAAATTGATCCTCTTTTCAAATTTGAAAAAATTCAAATAAGAAAATTTGTGAAATCTCCAACTCTCTCCTTAGGTCCTTGAGTTGCTTAAGATTTCTAGGATCACAACCAAAATGCAAATAAAATATGATATGCATATGATGACCTATGTATAACATCCAAATTGAAAATTGGGATGTTACAAACCTACCGCCTTAAGATGAATCTCGTTCTCGAGATTTGGGTTGGCTAGAAAATAGGTGTGGGTGGTCTTTCCATAGGTATTCCTCTCGCTCCCAGGTGGCTTCTTCCTCGGTATGGTGGCTCCACTGAACTTTACAAAACTTGATAACCTTGTTGCGTGTAACTCGGCTGGCAAACTCGAGAATCTTGACGGGGTTTCTCCTCGTAGGTTAGGTCACTCTCCAACTGAATTGCTTCCAGGGGCACTGTATCTCTCAGAGTAATATCGACCATCTCAGCATGGAACTTCTTTAACTGGGAAACGTGAAACACATCATGAACTCCTGACAATTCTTCTGGTAACTCAAGCTTGTAGGCCACCTCTCCCATACGTTCCAAAACACGGTATGGTCCTACTAACTTTCCCTTAACTCCAAATTGTTTAACTCCTCGAAGTGGTGACACCCGAAGGTATGCTCTGTCTCCAATTTCATAGACCACCTCCTTGCGTTTAGTATCGGCATAACTCTTCTGCCTGGACTGAGCTGCCTTCAGTCTAACATGGATCAACTTAACCTTCTCTTCAGACTCCTTAATTAAATCTGGTCCAAACAATTGACGGTCTCCGACTTCATCCCACATCAACGGTGTCCTGCACCTTCTTCCATACAAAGCTTCGAAAGGGGCCATCTTCAAACTATCCTAGTAACTGTTGTTGTCTGAGAACTGTACGTAAGGCAAATTATCATCCCAACAGGATCCATAATCTAGCGCACAAGCTCTCAACATGTCCTCCAGAATCTGATTGACTCTCTCGGTCTGTCCATCTGTCTGTGGATGAAAGGTTGTACTGAATTCTAGCCTGGTACCCAAAGTCTGGTGCAACAGATTCCAAAACTTTGGGATAAATTTTGTTCCTCTATCTGATACGATGGTCCTCGGAACTCCATGCAGACATACGATTCTGGTCATATATATCTTGGCCAACTTCGCGCTTGTATAAGTGGTTTTCATGGGGATAAAGTGAGCCACTTTGGTCAAGCGGTCTACTACTACCCAGATAGAATCATATCCTGATCGTGTCCTGGGTAATCCGGTGATGAAATCCATGCCAAGCTTGTCCCACTTCCATTCGGGTATCGGCATAGGCTGAAGTAATCCTGCTGGCTTCTGGTGTTCTGCCTTCACTCTCTGACATACATCACATACTGCTACATGCTCGGCAATATCCTTCTTCATACCTGTCCACCAGAAATGTTCCTTCAAAACCAAATACATCTTGGTGTTTTCGGGGTGAATCGAGTATGGCGAGTCATGAGCTTCCTGAAGTATAAACTTCCTGATCTCTGCATTATTGGGCACATATACCCGATCCTCAAACCATAAAGTTTCATGCTCATCCTCACGAAAACCCTTGGCTTTTCCTTTGCCCATCTTGGAACTATCTCCAAACTAAGTTCCTTGAGATCGTCGACTAACTCCTGCGGTAATCCTCCGCTTACGAGGGTATTGACATAACTCTTGCGACTCAAACTGTCTGCTACGACATTGGCCTTTCCTGGATGATAATGTAGCTTCATATCATAATCCTTTATGAGCTCCAACCATCTCCTCTGGCTGAGATTTAACTCCTTCTGCGTGAAGATATACTTAAAACTCTTGTCATCCATGTATACATCACAACGGTTTCCAATAAGAAAGTGTCTCCGGGTCTTGAGCGCATGCACCACGGCTGCTAGCTCTAAATCATGCGCGGCATAATTCAACTCGTGAGGTCGAAGCTGACGTGAGGCATATGAAACAAGTCTTCCGTCCTGCATAAGTAGACCTCCAAGTCCCAAGCGAGAAGCGTCGCAATACACTTGGAAATCCTTACGTATATCCAGAAGAATCAACACTGGGGCTGTAACTAAACGTTTCTTCAACTCCTGAAAACTGGCCTCACATTCCTCGGTCCATTTGAACTTGGTGTCCTTTTTCAACAACTCTATCATAGGTTTCGCAATCTTGAAAAAAATCTCAACGAATCTCATATAATATCCCGCGAGTCCCAGAAAACTGTGGATCTCTCCAATTGAGGTGGGTGCCAACCACTCAATGACAGACTGTACCTTGGTTGGGTCTACTGCTATACCTTCTCCATATATAACATGTCCAAGAAATCCAACTTCCTTTAAGAAAAACTCACATTTGCTGAACTTGGCATACAGCTGATGTTCCCTGAGCTTCTTGAGAACTAGTCACAAATGTTCCTTGTGTTCCTCTTCATTCTTCGAGTACACCAAAATATCATCAATGAACACCACAACAAACTTATTCAAAAATTCCATGAACACCTTATTCATCATACTCATAAAATAGGCAGGGGCGTTAGTCAATCCAAAAGACATGACCGTGTACTCATATAGCCCATACCTTGTGGTAAAAGCTATCTTAGGTATATCCTGTTCTCGGATCTTCAACTGGTGGTATCCTGATCGAAGATCGATCTTGGAGAATACTTTAGCTCCCTGCAACTCGTCAAACAGATCATTGGTCATCGGTAGTGGGTACTTGTTCTTGATCGTCACTTCATTCAATGCCCGATAATCAACAACCATTCTCAAAGATCCATCCTTCTTCTCAACTAAGAGCACTGGTGCTCCCCACGGTGATGAACTTGGTTAGATATAACCTTCCTCCAGTAACTCCTTAATATGCTTCTTGATTTCCTCCAGATCATTTGCGGGCATCCGATACGGTCTCTTCGATATTGGTCTGGTGCCTGGCAACAGCTCTATTAAAAACTTTATGTCTCGATCTAGCGGCATGCCTGGTAGTTCCTCTGGAAATACATCCGGGTAATCCTTCACCACAGGCACTTCTTCCTGAACAACTCCCGAGAGGGAATTCACCTGGGTCCTCCTTGGCGCATGCCTAGATACATACTTGATCCTCTTTCCCTCAGGGGTGGTGAGTAAAATTGACTTACTAGCACAGTCGATGTTTCCTCCGTACTTCGATAGCCAATACATGCCTAGTATTATATCCAATCCTTGTGACTCCAAAATTATTAGGTCTGAGGGGAAAACATGGCTACCAATGGTTAATGGTAACCGATCACACCATCGACTAGCCATATACTCTGCTCCTGGCGAGCTTACTACTATGGGTGACCTAAGGGCTAAGGTTGGCAAATTATACTTGTCCACAAATCCCCTTGATATGTATTAATGCGATGCACCAGTGTCAAAAAGAACGAGAGCGGTAAATGACCTAATCAAAAACTTACCAATCACTGTGTCAGGCTGATCTTCAACTTCCTCCATGTTGATGTGGTTCACCTAACCTCTGGTGAAGGGATTGGGCTTCTTCCCAAAGTTTCCATTGCCATTCTTCAACTCTAAACAATCATTGGTGTAGTGTCCAGTCTTCCTGCACTTGTAACAGGTGACATGACTCAGGTCCTTCCTAGCGAGGGTTGCTGGGTTGGAACGGTTCTAGCTGCTGCTTTCCTCCTTTCCCATTACCATTCTTAGGACCACTATGGTTATGTGAGCTTCCTCCATTATGAGTGTGGCCTCCATGGTTATTATGGGTATGTCCTCCCGAGTTAGGGGTAAAGCGAGGCTTCTCTGAGCTCCAGAATTATACTTTCCCTGTCCATACTTCCTTTTGCGGCTCTCTATCTGTTGTTGCTAGCCTTCTATCATAAGAGCCCTGTCTACCAACTCTTGGTAGTTAGGAAATATTGCCACCATCAACTTCATACTCAGCTCATCATTCAGCCCTTCCATAAACTTCTCCTGCTTTGCGGCATCTGTGGCCACATCATCTGGGGCATAACGAGCTAACTTACTGAACTCATCCACGTACTGTGCCACAGTACGATTTCCCTGGCGTAAGTTGCGAAACTCACGCTTCTTCATACTCATTGCTCCAGTTGAGAAATGTGATGTGCGGAAAGCTTGCTGAAACTGATCCCAAGTGACATTTGCTATGGGGAAAGTGACTGTGTAATTCTCCCACCATGAGGCTGCGGGTCCATCCAATTGATGTGCGGCAAAGCGTGCCTTCTCAGCATCTGTGCAACCTGCGGTGGTCATCTCCCTTCCAATCCTGCGGAGCCAGTCATCAGCAATAATCGGCTCGGTGCTACTAGAAAATACTGGCAGATTCAACCTCAGAAAACGGGCTAAGTTGTCCACTGGAGGTGGTGGCGGTGGGTTGTTGTTGTTGTTGTTGTTGTTGCCTTGGTTCTGGACTAGCAACTGCATCAAGGCATTCTGCTATTGGATCAACTGAGTGAGCTCCGGTGGGAAGACAAATCCGGGGTCACGTCTTGAAGGCATCTGATAGGTTTAGAGGGGTGAGAATAGAATAGAGTGAGGTCTAAAGAGAAATCACTACCCATATGCACATGAGACAAACACATTCATGGGGGAAATCGATCTAAGCTACCGCTAGCAAATGCTTGGACTATTACTATATACGTGGGGGAAATACTACTGATAATATGGTGGTCAACTAGAAATTTTGATCGGTGGACGACTCCATGATAACTGCTCCAGCTTCGCCTTCATAATCATCATCACTATCGGGATCAGAGTTGGTATCATCGATGATGATGTAGTCTTCGGGGTGGTTGTCCTCCTCAGGTGTGGGATCTCCCATGAATATTCCTAGCTTCTTCTTTAGGTCTTCATTCTTCTCTAGTAGTACTGCAATTTCCTCCTCATATCCATTGCGTGTAGACTTGAGTTCCTCTTCTAGTTCCATGTTCCTGGCCATCACTTTCTTCATGTCTATCATGCTGGAGCACATCTAGTTTCCTGGCGATGAATGTATTGGTTTAACTCCTGGATGTAGGCTGCAATGGATTTATCCCTCCTGGTGCAAATCATCTCCCATTGCTCATCTCGGCGTCCACATATCTGGTAGATGGTGTCCTTAAGATCATTGTGATATACCTCGCCGAGGCGTCCCATGGCGATGTGGGCTGTCATGCTCTTTCCTAGACTCCAGGTTGGTGCATCAAAGCAAAACTCTATGGGCTCAGTAACTGGTGTGAATGTCCTTCCTGGAACATGAACTCGAATCATCCAACGCTCCTCTTCTGGTAAATTGGTGATGTAGGTCCCGGTGAATCTTGGTATTCCGATGTTCAGGTACCTACTGGCTTCCTTCAAGTGTCGTCCAAAAGGTGTGTCTTCATCCGGTTGAGAAAACTTGTTCCTTAGGTCTGCCATCTATAAAGTAGAAAAGGGAGAAGAGTCAGAAATGAGTAGAGAAGAGTGTCCTATGGCTTATCTTAGTGGTCGCGTCCTACAGTCAGCGTGTGCTCTGATACCATCTTGTAGCGACCCGACCTCAGACGGTCAAGTCTCTGTGCTTAAGTGGCATCCCTGAATCGATATTGCTGACCCACACAGTACTCGAGGTTTTATAACAGAGTTCAATCACACACTTATTACATCAAATGTCTCAAAAGAGAACTTATTACAATAATATGGCTGAAGGCCATCTAAGTAAGATAACAGCGGAAGCTTCGAAGGTAGAAGGTTCCATCAAACTCCACAGGAAAACTGAGTGCATGACAATGACCTAGCGCACCTTAATCTTCGTCTGAAAATTCTGCAACATAATACGTTGCAGCCTGTGTAGCTCAGCACATGGAATACGCTGGCAAGACAACACTATAGAGCAATGAGCAAATAACAGCTATAACTACATTCATATATGGCTGGTGGAGGCTCTATGGTTATCATTTTGCAGAAAGCTAGTTTTTCCCTACAGCAAAGGAATATATTTTATTTAGCTACAAAGTTTGTTGATAATATTGAGAATGGTAACCCCATCTCAATCCCAAATTAAAATTTAATAACCCGACAAAATTAATTAGGTAAAGTGATGAGATCAACATAATAATTCAAGCACCAGATACTCAATATGTCCATAACTGGGGACACGGCTAACCATGATTAGTTTGTACACTCTGTTGAAGTTTGCGCACTTTTCCCCATAAGACTCGATCTCGTCCGTTGGATTTCTCACACTACATGTTGTTTGAGAAACGGATGACCGAGACGCGGTCTTTCAGAAGCGCTAGCTCGTTACGACGGGTAGACAGTACCACCTACATCCCCTACATCTGTTAGTCTACCACTGTAAGAGGTCACACAACATACTCAACTATGCTAGAGCCCATAATGGCTTGTGGCTGCACACGGAAGTTTCCAGCATGAATAACACAATGATCCCTTTGAGCCTGGGATCTCCTTGGACAACACTGGATTCCCTAGGTGCCCACAAACCAATCCACCCATATGTGTATTAAAGTAGCCACCTTAAGTTAAACCTTAGTTAACAATAATCTCTGACATCTTTCATGAATTCTCTCAAACCAAACCACGTCCACGAGCATAGCATAACAGTATAAGCATACGTAGTAAGTACCCAGGGTTTGATATAAGACAATAGGTTCTACCTCATCAGCTACTTCCCAATACCCACGTGTTATCAAAACCTACTCATGAAATTGTTTGAGGGTTGAAATTAATGCATAAAAACTTGGTAATAAAGGAGTATGATCAAAGTGTTACTTGCCTTGCTGACGATCTGAAAACCCTAGTGACTCGTAGTAGCAAGCCTCGCACTCCGACAACTCTATCATGAACAAACAATAGCATAAATAAGCACTCAGGCATAAGATGCAAGGGTAAAACTCAAGAGAAAAGGTCAAAACTGAAAGTTCAACTGAAGAGCTTCGATTTGCAAAAATAATCAATCGAATCGGCGCTACGAAACTCAAACTACAATCAAAAGAAGTTCGAATTGAAATCTGCTTGAAACCAAATTTTAAATTGTCAAAACCATGTTCATGTTGATTATCTGGAAAGAGGGAAACAAGACGAAAATTTTGGCGTTGGTTTCACTGAATTTGGACAAACGAATAAAAAGTAGCGAGGGTTTTAAGTTCAGGGACTAATCTGTGATAAAAGTACTCGCGGATAGGTCCCTGGCTGAAAATAAACAGAAAAAGAAAAATCTATCGGATGAACGTCCACTAACAGAACTAAACAAATGAGTTCATTCGTTAAAAGAAACTAACCAATGAACGTTCGTTAATTAACGAACTAAATTAAAAACCGATCTAACCTAATAAACCAAAAAACGGCGACTATTCGGTTTATACCGGTCTTCAAAAAAAACCGACAATGAGATCCACTCGACGGCGGCGGCGGGCGAGGCGGCGGCAGCAGTAGCGTGCGGCGGCTCCGGCAGCGGCAGCAGGCGGTATCGGCACTAGCGGGCGACGGCGGCGCTAGCGGGCGACGGCGGCAGCGGTGACTTGCGCGACGGCGGCGGCAGCGGTGGCGGCACGGCTCGGGCTTGGGGCAGGCTGCGGCGGCGGCGGTGGCGATGAGGGGGAGGGGCGGCGGCGGGGTGGCTATATAAAGAAGGGGGCAACTCGGCTTGGGGAGGGGGTCGTGGGAGGTGGAGTCCTCCTCGGACTCGGCAACGGCACGCGTACGCCGGCCGTACTCCGCTCGGAGTCGGTCGGGGCGAGGCGGTGGTGCGATGGGCTTTGGACTGGCTCGGCTCAGCCTTCGGCCTAGTTAGGCGAAGAAGAATTTTTTTTTATAAATAAATTTCGCCCGAAAGAAAAATCCTAATAAAATATAAAAAATTCTAAAAATACCAGAAACAATTTTCACCATCCAAACCTAATATTTAGAACAAGATGAACATTTTTCTGGCCTAAAATGCATATTTTTTTCTAATTCAATTAAAATAACAAATAAAATACAAATAAAATAATAATTTTATTTTAAAATTTCTTCTCCAATATTCCTCTCTTATTGAAGAAGTCATTTTATCTTCTCTCATTTATTTTTGTTAATGGAAATACTTGGAGTGAAAAATATTAAAATCAAATTGATCATCTTTTCAAATTTGTACGGGTTTAGTGACCGCCCTCAAGGGTCCCTTAGTGGAATCACGGCATCTTGCATTGTGCGAGGGCGTGAGCCGATTACGGTGTCCCTAGTGGCATCTTGGGGTTCATTGTTCCTTCACACCGCTCCAAACAGAGATTAGTATCCACAAGGATGTGAACTTCAGGATACATCGTCGTCTACACGTGCCTCGGTTATCTCTTACTCGAGCCCTTTACTTATGCACTTTACTTTGTGATAGCCATATTATTTCTAGTCATATATCTTTCTATCACCTAGTTGTTTATCTTGCTTAGCATAAGTTGTTAGTGCACATAGGTGAGCCTAGTCATTTTAGGTTTTGTGCTTGACAAATTAACCGCTAGTTTTATTCCGCATTTGTTTAGGCCTAAACCATAATTATTTTAAAGCGCCTATTCATCCCCTGTAAGTGCATCTAGTGCCACCCCTAGTTGGTTTTGGAGTATTGACGACAAACCTAGTTGAGGGACTAATGTGTTTGTGAGAATTGCAGGATAACCCAGGTAGAAGTCCCTCATTGATTCGGTTTTACTACCAGAGATGACCCCTAAAAATGTACGAAGACATTGAAGTCAATGGTGGTATATGAAGATATTCACATTGAAGACTATGACAAGAGAAGACACCGCATGAAGCCTATGGAACTCGAAGACTTAGATCTTTCGTAGTTCTTTTTCTTTTGTGTTGAGTCATAGGAACCACCGTACTGTTAAGTGGGGTCCAGGAGAACCAGTCAGAATGACTGAAGTGATGCCTAAACCAAAAACCTATGTCTTCGAGTGAAGACAATGAGAGCAAATCTTGTCCGGAGCCGGACAAGTCAGCTTTGCTTGTAGCTCAAGTAAAGTTGCCATGTGAGTTTAAAATCTGACCGTTGGGACACGTGTCAGTTCCTTAGTGACCCAGGGTCATTTCGGAAAAATCAGGTCGGGTTGCCAAGTGGCTATAAATATCCCACCCCCTACAACCATAAACGGTTGGCTGCTCAGATTGAGAGTACGGCTTTTGTCGTTTGAGAGCAACCCACCTCGAAGCCTTTGAGAGAGAGAATTCCTTGCGAGGATAAAGCCCTAACCACTAGAGCTAGAGAGAATTGGGCATCACTTAAGTGTTCTTGTCTGTGTGATCTGAAGACTTATTACACTTGAGGACTGTGCATCCTCCAAACGGTTAGGCGTCGCGTTCAGAGCATCCAAGAGACATTGTGGATTGCCAGTGAACGAAGTCTGTGAAGGTTTGGGAGTCTACCTTGAAGACTTACCAGAGTGATTGGGCGAGGACTATGTGACCTTAGCTCAAGGAGAATACTGTGAGGACTTGGTGTCCTGAGCTGCGTGTTCAGGACTGGGTGTCCGGGACTGTGTGTCCTAAGGTTTAAATACCTAGCCGCTCCAACCAGACATACAGTTGTCACAGCAACTGGAACTGGTCCAACACATCATTGTCTTCAACGAGTCACTGGTTTCATCTTCACTTCCTTTTACTTACTGATCACTCATTGTGAAGTCATTGCATGTCTGTTCTATCTTTTGTCTTCACAACGTGAGTGTATGATCTGTTTGGCTTCATAATATCTTCCTACCTGATCCTTATTACACTACAGCTATTTGTCACTGTGCTTTCACTCTGTTGATACTTGACCATGGCTTGCCTAGTGTAGTCTAACTTCCGCTGCATAGTAATAGGCATATCTCTGCTGTTTGTCTTCATAACTTCCACGTTTTGAAGACTTTCATAAAAATCGCCTATTCACCCCCCTCTAGTCGATATAACGCACTTTCAATTGGTATCAGAGTAAGGTGCTCCCTTGTTCTGTGTGATTCGGTTTAACCACCTGGAGTTTTAGCTATGTCGACTGCAGGGATAATTAAAGTCTCCGCTGCGTGCCCCGTCTTCGATGGAACTGAATATCCCTACTGGAAGAATAAGATGCGTATGCATCTTGAAGCCATTGACGTCGACCTATGGTATGTCGTCGAGAACAGCGTTCCCAAGGCTGGAGAAGGTGTCACTGCTGCTGATGTCAAGAAATTCGTTCAACTGGACTCTACTGCCAAGAACATCATCTGTGGTCATCTGACCAAAGGACAATATGGCCGTGTGAGTGCTTTGAAGACATCCAAGCTGGTCTGGGACTGGCTCTCCAAGGTCAATGAAGGCATTTCAACCCAGAGAGATCAAAGAATCAGTGTCCTTCGCAACCTCTTCAACCGCTTCAAGCGAAATGACAATGAGAATGTCCAGCACACATTTGACCGACTCACTGACATCACAAATGAGCTTCAAGCCCTCGGCGCCACTGAGATTACCAAACACGAAGTCGTCAAGACGCTGCTGAGATCACTTGATAGTTCGTTTAACATCCTGGCCCTGATGATCCAAGAACGTCCTGATTTCAAGACACTCGATCCGCCTGACATACTTGAGAGGCTCAACACACATGAGTTTCAGCTTTCGGTGAAAAGAGATATCTACGGTCCAAACTATGGGCGAACTCGTGCCTTGAAGGCAAAAGATGTCTCCTCATCTGAAGAAGAATCTGATAGCAGTTCTGATGATCCTGAAGACATTGGAAGGGAACTTGATATGCTTGTCAAGAAGTTCCAAAAATTCACCAAGAAGAAAGGTTTCAGAAAGTCTTCCCGATCAAGTTCAAGGAATGATGAAGCTCCTGCTCATGACTACAAGAAGAAAACATGTCACAAGTGCAAGAAACTTGGCCACTTCATCTCTGAGTGTCCATAGTGGGACAATGAGAACAAAAAGAAGAAGAAGAGCAAGGAATATGACTCTGACGACAAGAAGAAGAAGAAGAAGAAGAAATACTCAACGTCTTCTTCCAAGTCTTCCTCAAAGTCTTCATCACACAAGAAGAGCTCATCTGGCAAGGCACGTGCATTTGTTGGCAAGGAAATGGATTCAGAGGAGGAGTCTGCTTCTGAGGAGGCGGAGGTGGAGTCTGAAGAGGAATCCGACTCGGGCGTCGCTAGTCTGGCTACAGCATACGTTGCCAAGTCCATCTTCAACACTGAAGACAATGACTTCATCACCGACACCGATGCAAATGACAAGGACTGCTCCGCTTCTACCTAATGCTTCATGGCACGCGGTGCCAAGGTAAACACACGCACTACTCACTATCAAACATCTAGTAACGATGACTCTGATTGTGTTTCAAAACCTAGCTACAAAACACTTGCTAAAATTGCAACTGAACAACAGAAAGCTATGGAACATATTCAAAAATTGTTAGATAGAAGCGATGATCTGTTGGGTGCTGAAATGACTCGATCTGAATCTTTAATTGAAGACATAAAAAATCTTCACATTAAGTATCAGGAACTTGAAAATCATCATGAAACTCTCTCAACAACTCATGAAAAGCTTTCCTATGATTATCTTCAAAGGAAGCAAGACTCTTGAGAAATTGAGAGCGGTTCATGAAGATCTTCAAACGGAAAATGAGTCACTTCACGCCAAACAAATCAGTCCGGCTCAGGAAGGATTTGAACCACCATGTCTTAAATGCATTGAGCGTGATAATGCTACTTCTGTTGCTGAATGTTCTACTGCTACTGCTGTTGCAATATCATCAACTGTTGATGCGGTAACTAACCCCTCTGTTGAGGATACCACCGCTATTGCTGATGAGAATGCTAGGTTGAAGAAATTTCTTGAAACAGGGATGTACAAAAGTCTTCAAGGGCATCAGACACTATGTGATGTCCTCAAAAAGCAGATTCTGAACCGAAACCCTAGGAAAGAGGGTGTTGGGTTCGTCAGGAAAATGAATGCAGATGGCTCTTACTGGAAACCTGAGCAGTACCCCAAAACCATGTGGGTTGCTGCGAAGGAACCTTCAGCAGATCCATCCAATCTAACTGGCTTCACCTGTGCTAACCCCATTATCATTGATGAATCCTTTGATGCAAACTATATACTATTTAAGAATTAGAATGGTGAAGTGTTTGCCAGGTACATTGGTACTAACTACAGGAATGGACCGCCTATGAAGAAGATCTGGGTTCCAAAAAGGTGTCTGGAAAATCTTCCTATGAATGTCTTCATGACACCTTACTTGAAGAAGACAAACCTTAGACCAAAGGCTTCATACGGTCCAAAGGATTCATACAAACAGAGGACTCACCTGAGTCGCACTAACGAAATGTTTTGCAGAGAAACCATACTCAGGCATATGAATATGAGAGCGGTTCATCAAACCGCTATGTTCATAAGACCAAGAACTATTCTGCTTATTCTTATGAGTACTATTGTCCACCTGCAAGATTGTTTGCTAAGGCTTCAAAGCCAAAATTCTCAGATGCTACACTTAGACTTATTGCTTCTAAGCCACCCTTGAAGATGTGGGTGGTTAAGAAGGCTTAACTCTCTTTTGCAGGGAAAGGTCTCCAGCAGAAAACCAAAATCGTCTAACGCTATTGCTGGGGACCTTAAACATCTTGTAGGGCACAAGATCAAATGCCCAAATGGTCTTACTATGTACTTCGTATCTGAATCGCTTGCTACACTCCCTATTAGTCCTAACCTGGATCTAAGCTTTCATAACCCACTGGTTCGTCAAATGTTTTTGCTTCACAATGCTCTTGGTGAAGCCTATCCCCCTAACTGCACTGTAGGGTATGGCACCAGCGTCTTCAGAATGGATTATTGACAGTGGGTGTACAAATCACATGACTGGCAAAAGAAGTCTTCTTATGGACTCAACCTTACGTCCATCCGACAAGAGCCACATCACATTTGCTGACACTGGTAAAAGTAAGGTATTGGGTCTAGGTAGAGTTGCAATCTCAAGGGATCAACACATGGATAAAGTCATGCTTGTTGAATCCCTTGGCTTCAACTTAATGTCTGTCTCAATGCTTTGCGATTTGAACATGATCATAATGTTTGGAAAATATCGTTGCCTTGTACTAATGGAATCTGACAAGTCTATAGTGTTTGAAGGGTATCGAAAAGATGATTTGTACGTGGTAGATTTCTCAGCAGGGCCACAGCTTGCAGTATGTCTTCTAGCAAAGGCTTCAGAATGCTGGCTATGGCATCGGAGGCTTGGACATGCTGGCATGAGGAACCTCCACACCCTTGTGAAGAAGAAGCATGTCATAGGCATCGAGGGCGTCAAGTTCAAGAAAGACCACTTATGCAGTGCCTGTGAAGCAGGGAAAATGACGAGGGCCAAACATCCCTAGAAGACAATCATGACTACTACTCAAACCTTCGAACTGCTTCACATGGATCTTTTCGGTCCCACTCATTACTCAACTCTAACTACTACTGCTTGCCTCTATGGCTTCGTTATTGTTGATGATTATTCTAGATATACTTGGGTGCACATAATCCTTTACAAGACTGAAGTGCAGGATGTCTTCAGACGCTTCGTCAATCGTGCTATGAACAACTTTGGCGCCAAGATAAAGCACATCAGAAGTGACAATGGCACTGAATTCAAGAACACTGGCCTTGATACATATCTTGATACCTTGGGCATCACACATGAATTCTCAGCCCCGTACACGCCACAGCAAAATGGCGTCGTCGAGCGCAAGAACAGAACACTAATTGAGATGGCCAGAACGATGCTAGATGAATACAAGACCCTAAGAAAATTCTGGCCCGAAACTATTGATACTGCATGCCATACAATCAATCGTGTTTATCTTCACAAGCTACTGAACAAGACATCTTATGAGCTCCTTACTGGCAAAAGGCCAAATGTTAGTTACTTCAGAGTATTTGGCGCAAGGTGCTGGATCAAGGACCCACAACACACCTCAAAATTTGCACCAAAAGCACATGAGGGTTTTATGCTTGGATATGGAAAGGATTCGCACTCCTACAGAGTCTTCAATCTCTTTCATTACAAAGTGGTTGAAACAGTGGATGTGCGGTTCGATGAGACCAACGGCTCACAAAGAGAGCAGCTGCCAAGTGTGCTAGATGAAGTTCCATCCAGTGAATCAATCAAGCTAATGGGAACTGGAGAGATTATACCATCTGAAGATCATCCTGAAGAAGAACTTATCATTTCAGCACCTGATCAACAGGAAGACAATGCTCAGCCTGAAGACATTCCTTCCAACAACGACAATGAACAGCAAGAGCAAAGTCTTCGCCCTGTACATCCTCGCGTTGCCAATGAAGTGCAGATTGAAAGAATAATTGATAGCATCAATGCACCTGGTCCACTCACTCGTTCAAGGGAAACTCAGCTAGCAAATTTCTGTGGGCACTTCGCATTCGTCTCAATATCAGAACCCAAGAAAGTTGAAGAAGCCTTCATGGAACCTGAATGGATTCAAGCTATGCAAGAAGAGCTTCAATAGTTTGAGCTGAATAATGTATGGGAACTGGTTAAGCGTCCTGATCCACGGAAGCACAATATAATAGGCACCAAATGGATATACCGCAACAAGCAAGATGAGCATGGTCAAGTTGTCAGAAACAAAGCTCGTCTCGTTGCTCAAGGATATACTCAAGTGGAAGGCATTGACTTCGATGAAACATTTGCCCCTGTGGCTAGGCTTGAAGCCATACGCATAGTGCTGGCCTATGCAAATCATCATAACATACTTCTATATCAAATGGATGTGAAGAGTGCCTTTCTCAATGGCAAGATTGAAGAAGAAGTGTATGTTGCACAACCGCCTGGCTTTGAAAATCCAAAACATCCTAACATGGTATACAAGCTCAACAAGGCACTGTATGGCCTCAAACAAGCCCCTAGGGCCTGGTATGACACACTCAAATACTTCCTGAAGAGCAAAGGCTTCATACCTGGTTCCCTAGATCCCACTCTTTTCACGAAGACATATGATGGTGAACTGTTTGTGTGCCAAATATATGTGGATGACATTATCTTCGGCTGCACCAATCAGAAGTACAGTGAAGAGTTTGGATATATGATGCAAGAGCAATATCAGATGTCCATGATGGGGGAGCTGAAGTTCTTCCTTGGTCTTCAAATACGACAACAACGCAATGGCATCTTCATATCTCAAGAGAAGTATCTCAAAGATTGCCTGAAGAAGTTCGGTATGCAAGACTACAAAGGCTTCACAACACCAATGCCAGCCAAACATCATCTGGGTCCTGACGACAATGGTAAAGAGTTCGATCAAAAGGTATACCACTCCATGATTGGTTCTTTACTTTATCTATGTGCATCTAGGCCAGGTATTATGCTTAGTGTTTGCATGTGTGCTCGATTTCAAGCGGCACCAAAGGAATCGCATCACTTAGCTGTGAAGTGAATTCTTCGATATTTGGCTCACACCCCAACTCTAGGATTATGGTATCCAAAGGGCTCAGAGTTTGATTTGGTTGGATTCTCGGATGCTGATTATGCTGGTGACAAAGTTGATCGCAAGTCTACATTAGGCACATGTCACTTTCTGGGACGATCACTTGTATGTTGGTCTTCAAAGAAGCAAAACTGTGTATCTCTCTCCACTGCTGAATCTGAATACATTGCTGCTGGATCTTGCTGCGCTCAGCTTCTGTGGATGAAGCAAACACTCAAGGACTATGGCATTCATCTGAAGCAAGTACCACTTTACTGCGACAACGAAAGCGCCATCAATATTGCCAACAACCCAGTTCAGCACTCGAAGACAAAGCACATTGAAATTTGTCATCACTTTCTCAGAGATCATGTTGTGAAGAAAGACATAGATATCATACACGTCAACACTGAAGAGCAATTGGCAGATATCTTCACCAAGCCCTTGGATGAGAAGAGGTTTTGCAAATTACGGTGTGAGCTAAATATCCTGGAATCCTCAAATGTCCTGTAATCAGGCACACATCCTAACCCTTATGCATATTGATGACTTAGATGTGCAACACACAAAGTAAAGTATATCTTCAATCAATGAAGACATACATTCTAAGTGTGAATACATTAATGTGGAATTTGACTTCGGAGCGCCACGATAATTGTGCGCCGTGTCTGGGTCTAATACTTCCTATACGGTGGGTAACGCCACCACCAAACGTTCTATTTTGAAGTACTTCACTCATGGCGTTACCTTGCAATGTCTTCATATTTGGTTTGGCTTCAATCTCAACATGTCTTCATGATTATCTTCACTACGTTGATTATATAGATATATATGTATACTAGTGTTCTGTCCTCTACAGCATTCACTTATAGCTATGTCTTCTTGTTTGAATCTTTTGAACTAAGTGAATGTGATCGGACCCTAACCTCTCTATGCTCTCTTTCTCAAAATTCTATCTCTCCAAGTCATATGCATTCTATTGAAACTGTCGAATGTCTTCTCTTCGTCCTTGTCAGTAGAAGACACAGAGACAACATTTAAGTCCGTTTTCAATGCTCATTTATCCACATGAAATCCGGAGAAGTAGGAACGACCACCCAACAATCCAGGTGTGCGTGGGACGTGGAACTGCCCCCAAAATACCGCATGATGGCCACGTATTACTCAAATGCGAATCGCCAAGGGCACCTGTGTAATAGCGCAGTGCCGCCCCTATGCCTATAAATACACACTTACCGCGGTCATTATCTCTTCTTCCACCCTCACACGAACCCTAGCGCCACCGCTAGCCCTTGACGACGCCGGCGACGAAGCGCTTCGCTGTCGCAACCTCTCCGACGCCGTCTTCACGCCAACCGCGGACATCGTCCTCTCCGCCGTCGCCGTAGGTCTCCTCCGTCGCCAAGTTAGGGCACGGAAGGGTGAACTGCTCGGCCTCATCTCCCACTCCGTCTAGCAGTTCCAAGTGTGGTAAATAGAACTTCTTTTTACAGCCCCTTTTGATCCTATGGTTCTGTCACTTTCTACCATAAGAAGTTTCTATTCACACAAGTTAGATCTCTCTCAATCTGCATCTCATAATATGCCTAGTATATTCACTTGTGCTTCATGAAGTAGTTAGATTCCTCACTTGTACTGATCTGTGGGTTCGTACAAATCTGGAACCAACTTCTTTTCTATGAGTGAATGTCTTCGCACGATGAGGTCAATGTCTTCTAAACTGATTTATCTTCAAAATCTTCTGAGAATGCATATGACCTCTTCCCCTTCCCTCGCACCTTAATGAAGTCACAGGTACATGTCCGTGGGAGAATCCTTTGGTTCTCATAGTCTGCATTCATTTGCAGAATTCTTACAGCATCACATAAATTCTCCTGAAGCCAGTTCCTGTTGGTCCAGCAAAAGAAAGCCTTTGAATCCTTTGAACGTCTTGAAGCCTTCCAAGTTAAGGTTTATGGCTTCAGAAACAGCAGCAAGGAAGGGGGGCAGACAGGGACGTGGAGGAACATCCAAAGATCTGCCTGATGAACTGGCAGAAATGTATAAAACAGATCCTGAAGAGAATTATGGTCAGCACAAGACCCGAATCCAATGGATTCAACGCTATTGGGCAGAACAATGGTTCAAATACCGCTTCACAACCCAAGAGTATGCTGAGAAAAGTGCCATAAAAAGACCGTGGGGAGACATCTTATACAAGAATCTTGTACCCAGGTCCAGAGATGAAGCTATTGCCCAAAGCTTCTATCCATGCATGGTTCGTGGGCCACAGCCTGATGATGCACATCCGTCGTCACTACTCTGGTGTCGTGACGACAATCTGTTCAAGCGCAACTTCTAGTTTGCCCAAAACTCAGCGAAGCAGAACAAGAAGAAATTTGGGTTAGACTTCAACCCTGGTCCCTCAGCACCAAGGGCAGATGGCACACGAGAAGCAGAACCCAATGTCATCGGTCCGTATGCCAACCTTGAAGGCCTCATCACCTACATCTTGGTTCAAGGGACTGTAGTGAATGAGCCTGCAGCTGATACTGAGTCTGATGAAGCGCATGCAGTGCCTGCAGTGCCGAAGTCAAAGCAGTTGAAGAAGCCAAAAGCTTCAAAGACGGCCCCTTCACCAAAAATCTCAAAGACGAAGCCATTGGCGACTGTACCTCCTGAAGACAGTGTGCAGTCTGAAGAAGTATCCCGCGTCTCCAAGCCCCAGAAGGCCAAGATGCCTCAGCCACACACCGGCAAAGAGCTCACAGCTGCTGCCATTCTGCGTAGTGAAACCATTGATCTGTCAAGTGATGAAGATCTTGGAGATGACGCTCTTGAGCAACTCATCAAGAGCAAAGAAGAAGCAGAAATCTTCAACAATCTGCCTCTCTTTGATGTCGCCATCATCCACAACTTCATTGACGAGTGGTTTGCCACACCAAACATCAGCTTTGAAGATCTACAGCTGCCCGTTGGCCTCAGCGTCGCCTTCCAAGGCGCTATTGCTTCAGAACTTGCTATTGCCCAGCACATTGTTGAACTGAAGCAGAAAATTGATCATGAAAAGGCTCAGTTCAAGAAGCATATGGCCAAGCTCAGCGTGCAAGAAGTGAAGAGCTTCAAGATCATGTTGCATGAGCTAAAGGAAAACTTTCTGAAGAAGCGTGCAGAAGCTCAGGGTTCACGAGAGCGGATGAAGACTCTGGCTGACAGATGTGTGCAAGCCTACAATGAGGCTGAGAAGTGCAAGGCACTTGGGCGTCCTGGCATCGACCCCAAGATGGCCGCAAAGAAAAAGAAGAAGACTGTTCCAGCTGAACCAGAGGCACCAAGGCAGGAAGCAGTTCCGCTTGTCTTCCCAACTGCAACGACTGGCTCGAAGCCAAAGAGCCGGTCAACCGCTTCAGAGCTCAAGAAGACGAGAACTGCAGAGGCTGAAGCCAGGAAGAGGAAACACTCTAAAGCCTCTCCTTCTACCCCCACTCAGAAAAAGCGAAAGATCAAGAAAGCTCAGGCTGCTTCCATAGAGCCCTTGATAGTTGAACCCCTTTCTGTAGTCTATCCTGACGCAGAACGACAACTGACAGTTCATGAGCCTGCTTCCACAGAGGCTCCTGAAGCTGAAGACATTCCAGCAGCAAACCCCATCGCTGCTGAAGACATTGGTCTTCATGACAATGTAGAAGACGATGCAGTCCTTCCTCAGCAAAATAACAGTGAACTCATCAGCATTGGTCGTCCATTGACGCCAATTGCACAGGATGCTTCATGGGCGGATCGCCCGCAAGAGGAAGAAGAATCTGAGGCCCAGCCCACTCCAACTTCACAGGCGTCGTCTGCGTTACGTAGGCTTCGCAAAGGTCCAAGGCCTCAAGACTCTGCTGACGACATTCTGGCTGCATCAGCCGAAGAAAATGAAGAAGTACCACAAGATCCCACTCCCCTACTCCACCAAGAAGCAGTTCTCCAGGAGAATGTGCTTGTGTTCGACCCTCCAGCTCGTCAAGTGAAGGAAGCAAATTGTGAGGCTGCCACAACTAACATTGAAGCTAATGTGGAGCCCTCCCCACCAAAAGCTTCAGAAGACAGCGAAGCTACTGATCCTGACACTTCTGTTCCTGAGTCTGCTGCCGGTCCACAATTCAACTACCATGTTCAGCACAGGCCTCAGGTTCAGAAGCCAATCCCAAGACTGCCAAGGTTCCCAGGTCCTGCATCAGCACCTGGTTCCTTCAACATCAATAGCTTCAGGGCAGATAATACTTTCTTCAATAGCTCCAAGAACCCCTATTCAAGGGAAAGGATTTCATCAGATAGGTTCTGGAGCTATCCTCAGCGCAGCTACTACTCTTGCATACTGTACAACCAAGGTCGCATTTTGCCGCACAAGCGCCTTGATGTTGAAGCTATTGCTGGTCTGCCCTGTCTAGAGGAAGCGTTGGATTGCTTCAAACAAGTGGGTCTGCTACAGTTTGTTACTACTGAAGAGCATTGGAACGAAGAGCTCCTGCTACAATTCTATGCCACACTGCACATCAAAGGATACAACAGAGATCCGAAGACTTGGGTCCTGGAGTGGATGACCGGCAACGTTCATCACGAAGCCAATGCATTTGATATCATTGAGCTCACTGGCCTGCCCACTCCAGGCGAATTCTTCGAGCAAGGCTGTCGGCTACACACTGAAGCTATTGAGAGCATATTTCAGAGGCCTGAACCGAATATGAGTCAGATGCTCTCCATGATGAAGCCATTGCCCCACGATGCTCCTTATCCCACAGAGTTCTTCGTTGAAGACCTTGAGTACCTGCCCAGGACCATCTATCACATCATCTGGCGGACTCTCTGGCCCATTAAAGGACACTCTCCAAATGCCAAGATCGAGGGTGCAATGAAGACTCTGATATTCTGTATCCTTCATGGCAAATGCTTCAACGCACAGGATTTATTCATACGCCAACTAGCTGCATCAGGCTCAGATCTATTTGGTTTAAAGTTCTATGCTCCTTGGGTAATGAGGCTGATCAAACTTCACTCTGCCATCTCGTATCAGCCCTCAGCCCGCAACCATCGGATCTTCTTGCCTGATGTGGATACCTCTGCTGAAGCCATCTATCCTGAACCTGCCAAGCAACCTCTGAGTCTTCAGAATGCAAAACACCAGAGCTTCACTCAAAATGTTGAAGGTGTTGAAGCCATCTCCAGGGTGTATCCGCTGGCTGGCACTACACGTGCCCCACTCCCAGCATCCACTAAAGCCACAGACAGCACAACTGCTCAAAGACCCAAGAAGCGTGCTCGTGCTCTCAATGACCGAGAGCTTCTTGTGGCCCTTCATCAAAAGCAGAATAGGCATCATGACTGGTTGAAGAGACAGATGAAAAGCCTCTTGGTGGATGTAAATCGCATCCGAAATCTTGCCACCAAGAATGCATTCGTTGCACATGAAACCTGTCGCCGCACCTGGAAAGGACTCACGATGATGTGCTCTAAAGCTGATCTTCAAGAGGATGGCTTCACTGAGAGATTCAAGTTTGACTCCACACCTCCTCGAAGGGTTGTGCTGCTGGGAACTCCATCACTTGAAGATTCTGAGTTTTCTTCATCTGCTGCCACCGTAAATGCAAGAATTATCGAGGATGAAGACGATGCTACTTCACCACCACCTGCTTCAGCACCTCCAAGCTCTTCTGCACCGCCAAACAACATCAACAACCCTGCTACTTCACCTACTCCTCATGGGAACGAGTAGAGGCTCTATGTCTTCGAACCTTTTTGGTCATTACTGACAAAAGGGGGAGAAGCATATGAGATTGATAGTCTTCAAGCGGGTTCATATGGGCGGGTACCTTATATTTTGCTTCGTGCTTACAACTCTTGTTTTTGCAACAATTGGTTCTTATGATTTGTAACACTTAAACCAAATGGTCGTCTACTACTTATTTGCCACCTTGTTTTGCGAAGATAAATTCCGCATGTGTGACAATAAATTCCGCACTTAGCTCATTCTGCAGACGTCGATTTTCCATTATGCATGTCATTATCTTCATATACTTTCACATGCATAGTGGATTGTCATCATAAGCTGAAGTGGATCTCCTCAAGTACAACCTGCCATGTGCATTTGCATTCCAAAAGCAAATTAACTTATATGCACATCTTCAGGGGGAGCCCTTACAACTTATGAAGACAATTCCTCATCCTTTACAATTTCACAGATTATATTCCCCGTTGAAAACTTCAACTAGTTTGTCATCAATCACCAAAAAGGGGGAGATTGTAAGTGCATCTAGTGCCACCCCTAGTTGGTTTTGGAGTATTGACGACAAACCTAGTTGAGGGACTAATGTGTTTATGAGAATTGCAGGATAACCCAGGTAGAAGTCCCTCATTGATTCGGTTTTACTACCAGAGATGACCCCTAAAAATGTACGAAGACATTGAGGTCAATGGTGGTATATGAAGATATTCACATTGAAGACTATGACATGAGAAGACACCGCTGAAGCCTATGGAACTCGAAGACTTAGATCTTTCGTAGTTCTTTTTCTTTTGTGTTGAGTCATAGGAACCACCGTACTGTTAAGTGGGGTCCAGGAGAACCAGTCAGAATGACTGAAGTGATGCCTAAACCAAAAACCTGTGTCTTCGAGTGAAGACAATAAGAGCAAATCTTGTCCAGAGCCGGACAAGTCAGCTTTGCTTGTAGCTCAAGTAAAGTTTCCATGTGAGTTTAAAATCTGACCGTTGGGACACGTGTCAGTTCCTTAGTGACCCAGGGTCATTTCGGACAAATCAGGTCGGGTTGCCAAGTGGCTATAAATAGCCCACCCCCTACAACCATAAACAGTTGGCTGCTCAGATTGAGAGTACGGCTTTTGTCGTTTGAGAGCAACCCACCTCGAAGCCTTTGAGAGAGAGAATTCCTTGCGAGGATAAAGCCCTAACCACTAGAGCTAGAGAGAATTGGGCATCACTTAAGTGTTCTTGTCTGTGTGATCTGAAGACTTATTACACTTGAGGACTGTGCATCCTCCAGACGGTTAGGCGTCGCGTTCAGAGCATCCAAGAGACATTGTGGATTGCCAGTGAACGAAGTCTGTGAAGGTTTGGGAGTCTACCTTGAAGACTTACCAGAGTGATTGGGCGAGGACTATGTGACCTTAGCTCAAGGAGAATACGGTGAGGACTTGGTGTCCTGAGCTGCGTGTTCAGGACTGGGTGTCCGGGACTGTGTGTCCTAAGGTTTAAATACCTAGCCGGTCCAACCAGACGTACAGTTGTCACAGCAACTGGAACTGGTCCAACACATCATTGTCTTCAACGAGTCACTGGTTTCATCTTCACTTCCTTTTACTTACTGATCACTCATTGTGAAGTCATTGCATGTCTGTTCTATCTTTTGTCTTCACAACGTGAGTGTATGATTTGTTTGGCTTCATAATATCTTCCTACCTGATCCTTATTACACTACAGCTATTTGTCACTGTGCTTTCACTCTGTTGATACTTGGCCATGGCTTGCCTAGTGTAGTCTAACTTCCGCTGCATAGTAATAGGCATATCTCTGCTGTTTGTCTTCATAACTTCCACGTTTTGAAGACTTTCATAAAAATCGCCTATTCACCCCCCCTCTAGTCGATATAACGCACTTTCATCCCTCTCTAGGCGATATCCATGGTCTTTCACATGTTTAAAATATCATTTTTAGCAGGGTAAGAGTTTCAATTTTCAATGGCGCGTTATAAGTACTAAGTAGTTTTTTGAACGATTGGTATGGAGCGAAACTGGAATTCATAACTACTACCTCCTTAGGGTATGGTTGTATGGGTTTATGTTGCGACATGTTGAACCTGGTAGTTCTAGGGAAAATACTACTGTTTAGATGTTGGTTTTCAGTAATGAAAATCAGAAGGGGGAAGCCCTTCTTTGATAAAAAAAACTACTACCTACGTCCTGGTTTACTAGTCCCCATAGTATTTTGGGTCAATGTTTGTCCACGAATTTTACTTGTAAAATGTGAATGGAAAACGAGATTTTGTTATACCCAAACAAAAAAGGACTGGAGGGTGTGATTGCTCTGACACGGACGCAACCTCTCATAGAGCAGGCATTGAACCACCGCGCCGGCCAAGAGGGCCCCACTCACTGCAAGCCTAGCTGAACACGCCTCCTCGTCGCATGCCTCCATTGAATCCGTGCTTGTGCTGTTAACACGTCCTTCCGCGAGCCGGACGATATTTTAGAACACAACATCGGCTGGCTCCTCTCGTCCGCTCTCTATTTAAACGAGGCCAGACGCCTGGCAAGAACCGCACCACACCATTTCTCCCCATATCCTCCTTGCCCCATTTTCTCCACACTCTCCATAGCATCCGCTGAGCAGGAAGACGAGTTCTCCGGCATAAAAGCCGGCTGGGTGCCCCGACAAGCCAGGCAACTCGCTGCCCCACCTCCGTCCCCGCCCCAGGCCGTCAGTACCATGGGCGAGGCTGCAGGCGGGCAAGCGGAGGAGCAAGCCGCGGCTGCAAGCTGGCCCCTGGTGTATCAACTCGACGCTCCAAGCCTTCTCGCAGAGGAGTGGCCAGTTGCTACACGCTGGCACATGGGGGACCACCGCGTCCAGTGCACCGTGGTTGGCCCCACCATCCGACGCAAACGTTGGCGGAACCGTGGCATGCTGGCGGAGGTGGCCAACACGTTTACTGCCACCGTCGACACCAAGGAATAGTAGACCACGAGAGCCGCCGCCGCTCTGAACCCACGAATGCTACGACCACCGCGTCGCCGGCATAGACACCCGGTGTGTTGCCTGGTTTGGCTCAAAACATCGTGGACCCCAGCCACGACCAGCATTAGAAATTATAAATGCTTCCAGAAGTTATTCGCAATTAGTCAAAAAATGACCAAAATATAATTAATTATGCATGGTTTTGACTTGTTGTGCTCGCACTGGTAGTAGGAACTAGAGGTTTTTCTTTATTTATAACTCTCCTCACATTTTTTTGGCTTTGAAGTGAATCATGGTTGTGGACATTATCTATGAATGTGCAGATATCTGTGAACATGAGTTTGATGTGCAAGTTGAACTTGGATTGTTGGGCTTGCGCGTGAACTATACCATGTCGAATGCTTCGTCTGTTATTGTTTGGAAAGTAATTGATGTTATTACATGACCCGAAAAATAAATATTTTGTGCCACATCAGTAGATGCACGGACATCACAACAGGCATGCTGACTGGGTAAACATTTGAACCTAGCTATTATGAAGGAAAATTTGTATTGACAACAGTTTTAGATAGCAGGAGACGCCTAGCCTGCTCTGCCGCCGCTAGCTTCTTTCTGGCTGCTTCCATCTCTTCTTTGGCTTGGGTGAAGAGAGAATCTGATTACTCTTTTCGCTTCTTCGGGAACTCAGCTACATTCTCAAGGGCTGCTGCACGCTTTCTTTCATCCTTTACTAGAGCCATGAGGACACGAATAGTTGACGACTCCACCTGGCTTGTGTGTAATCCAGCATCATCTGGGAATTTGCACCTTGTGTCTAATCCAGCATCATTAGGGAACGGGCACCTTGTATGTAATCCAGCCTCAGTTTGGAAACATGATCTCGAGGTTGACCATACTTCCCTCCTCGCAGGAACTGCATCCTGACATGAAGTTAGTTCTTTTTTAGATCAATACTTAGAGCAACCTAGATCCATTTAGTAGAAGCCAGATAAACAGGACTCGAAGAAGTGAATTCAAAAGGAAAAATATAAAAACAGACTCCAAGGTGAGAACATCCACTTCCTACATCAAGCTAAAAACGAAAGCATTAGGATGATTAAGACTCTTCTTATTACACATCGAAGAAAACAAGGCTAAGAGAAACAGAAACTACAACATACACGCATCGAAGAACATGAGGCTAAATAAAAGTAATTGAAAGGGTGTTACTTACCAAAGCTCGTTTTACAGGTTCGGTGTAGGTCCTCTTTAACTTGCCACGCTGCTTGAAGATGTCCCCAATATCTCGTGTTTGGTCTTTATTGCTCCTCTGCATGTTCGCACTCGTGGTTTTAAAATCTCAACATGGCCAGAAAAATATACTAGTAATGCTCACGCATCTTGTGGGCAACATTAAAGCCCTCGTCTACCATGTTAGAGCATCTCCAACAGAAGCGCAATGTGCGGCGCGTTAAAACAGCATTTACAGCGCGGAATAGCCAGTTTTTGCGGGCCCGAAGTGCTGAGATAGAGAAGTAAAGATAGAGAGTAGAGAGTAGAGACATAGATAGTTCTCAGCATATATAGCATAGATAGATAAAAATAGATAGTTCAACTACTCCTCGTCGTCCGACTCCTCCTCGGTGATGTCCTCCTCCAACGTCTCAATCTAGGCATCAAGATACCGATCGTCGTCGGAGTCCCAGGGCGACGCTGCTCCTAGCCTCATGTTGAATTGAGTGGCCGCTTTCCACGTATGCTTGTCCTCGTGATAGGTTGCTCGCTCCACCCTCCTCTTCTCCCTCTCCGCCCTCCTTTGCACGTAGAACTCGCGCTCGTTGATGATGACCTGCGGGAAGCGTTGGCGCCACAGCGCCATGGCTTCCTTGTCCATCTCGGCGATGCCGAGACAGTGCTCCCACCTCCGGTTGTCATGATGATCCTCGTCGGTGATAAGCCGCGGTGGAGGCGCGAGCTCCTGCGCCCGCTCCTGCGTCGGCACGTTGGGGAAGTTCAATGTCTATGAGGCCATCGGAGGCGCCACGCCACTGCATCGTACGCGGGCGGCCATGTGGGCAATGTCGAAAGTGTCGATGCCAAGGCACATCCCACGGAATAGGATCTCAGCGAAGAAGCCGCCAGAGGGGTGCGCGGGGACTCCACGGTATCCCCAAGTTTCCCGGTGATGCGGCGGCTGATGACCGACAAGTATAGGGGATCTATCATAGTCCTTTCGATAAGTAAGAGTGTCGAACCCAACGAGGAGCAGAAAAAAATGTCAAGAGGTTTTCAATAAGGTTGTCGTGGAATTGTCACGACAGATGTCCTTAGTGTGAGGACTTAGTCGCGAGGCCAACACATCTATGTGGTAGCTTGAGAGGGGTTGAGCGGAATCGAGAGACGCAGCACAAGACAAGGGTTTAGACAGCTTCGGGCCCCGGGAAACATCATCCGGTAATAACCCTACATGTTGTTTGTGGCTAGGTCTCATTATGATCATGAGGGAGTCGCCGGTAAGCCGGCTCTTTGTGTCTAGCCCTAGAGATTATTTTCCGCCCCTCTTTGGGGAGCCCTGCCCCTCCTTACATATGTTGAAGGGGCGGGTTACATGTGGAGTCCTAGTAGGACTAGGACTAGTCTATCCTTTCTCACAAGTTGAATACAAGTCCGGGGCTTGCTTCCTCGTAAAGGAAATATTCGCCATCCCTTTCCTCTTAAGCCGGCCCACCAGAGTATAAGCCGGCCCACTGGGCCTTGGGCCTTGTCGTCCGTCTGATCCGCCCACCGGGTCTCTAGTGAGTCATAATGTCCTGACGGGTTACATGTAAACCGCCATGTCCGGGCGGATCGCTAGTGAGTCACCAAGCTCCAGCCAGGTCTCTGGTGAGTCGCCAAGCCTGGTCGGGTTGTGATTCCGGCCGGGTCATACCGCGGGGTATATCCCCGACATTAGCCCCCAGTTTAATTTGGATTTATCCATGTTAAACTAATCCTGTAAAATAAACGCAAGAACAAACTTTATAGGTTGTGCTCTGGGTTAAACATTTTCCTGAACCGGCACCTGATCATCTTTAAGTCCTTGTCATTTCCTCTTGGATGCATACTCAAAGATCTTATAACAAATTTCTTTTATCAGATATGTCCAAACCTTGCCAATGCAAAAATCCAGATACTTCTTTTGAAAAATCCGGGTCAATAGGCCAGCTTCAGAGCCAATTTGCAGACATTGGTATCTTATAGAGAAATATTGTAATAAGTAATCCACTTGAATCGGCTTCCAAAGCGCCGGCTTAAAAAATATTGGTCTTGAAAAACTCATCTGACTTTCAGCCGGCTTGTAGAACTTGCCGGTTTATCATTGCCAAAATATCCGGTTTGTAAATATTGATAGCACCGGGTCATAATTGTTGCCCACGCCGGGTCATAGTTATTGGTGACGCCGGGTCAATCTGGTTTACTCAAAACTGAGAATTTGAAGATTTTTCTCCCTTATATCCATATTACCTGTAGCCCCCAAGTCTTGAGCAGAAACAAAGTGATGACTTAAAAATGGCTTTAATATAAATACTGCCACTTTGAAGAAATCCATGTTGTTCACCTTAGTCACTAGTAAAGACTGAATACTCCATATATGTAGCCCCCAAGTGCCGGGTTGTCATGCTTGCAGCAACCTGGGACTTGTAATTGCCTTATACTCATAAAAAACTACAACCAGTGTAGCCCCCAAGGGTCGGGTCATTATGCAATAATGAGCAGGGACTTAATAAATATGATCATATAGACTTTGAACAACAACGTGTAGCCCCCAAGGGACGGCTCAGTAAGATAATATTGAGTTGGGACTTTATATATACTTCTTTTAAAAAGAACATCATATGATGTAACCCCCATCATGGGGCTTGAACCCACGTCCACAAGGTTAAGAGCTTTGTGCTTTACCAACTGAGCAGTGGACCCTTCAATATAATGGAATAAAACTTATGTACCTTGAATTGTTGACAGGAGCAATTGGTAGCCCCCAAGGGCCGGCTCATTATGATGTGATGAGTCGGGTCTTCAATAAGGCCAGTAAAATTGTCTTTGCATTAGCCCCCAAGTGCCATGGTGCATGCTGGCAGTGACATGGGACTTGCATATTTGATATAGTCTCAAACTGAATAATGTAGCCCCCAAGTGTCGGGTCGTAAGCATGTAGCGACTCAAGACTATTCCTTCCATTGTAGAATAAATTATATCCATTGATAAAATAATATCCATTGCGCTGAAGCAACTTTGAAAACCTCATTCGTAATATTGGTGATTGATAAGAATCCAGCCATGTTGGCTATTTGAAAATTTGAATAATATAATTCATTTTAAAAACCTCAATCATTCAATATCATTATGAAAATCCAGCCAATTTTGGCTATGAAAGATATGAATACCTTACCAGTTGATAAGTAAATCCAGAGTTTTAAATACTCGGAGGCTCTTAGCCGATGGCGACTTAATGCGCATTCATTGTAACCCGGCGGCTTATAGCCTTTGAGAAAATCAAGAATTGATAACCCTTTTGAGACACCAGTTTCAATCTTTGATGATGGGTTGGAACTTAATCATTTATGTAAGTCACAGCTTTGTAAATCCTGCATAGAGTTTAAACAACATATGCCCTGGGACTTAACATCAAAAGCCAGGGCGGGTAACCACTCAAATGTAGTCTTATCCTGCACATAAGTAAATCACAAGATCCCTTGGCGGTTTACCGCAGGGCGGATCATAATATCTCACATATAACCACTGTGATATTTAATTTGTACTACCGGTTTACATGACATGTGCAGTAAAGGTGATAACCCAATCCTTAGAAGCCAATACTTCCAAATATATGATGATTTTCACATGATGGCGACTTATCGTCCAAAGCCAAGCCGGGTTTAAACGAAACCACACTTATATGCTTCAGATATGAGCAAAAAGTCTCAAAACCCAAAAGATTGTTTGAAAAAACTTAAACCAAATAAAAATCGAGGTTTCTGATTCGAATACGATCAGTAAACCGTTCCAAAGGGGTTAAGCTAGGATTCGAATACGGCTAGGACTCGAATACGATCATGTAGCCCCCAGTGGCTTTGGCGTTGCACCGATCAAGAGGGTACCGACAGCTATGTTCTCTTTGGTTCGAATACGACCTATGTTTGAACAGGAAGCCCCCAAATGACCTTGAGAGGTTTTTAATGACCCTGATTCGAATACAATCCAAGTCGGACCCAAAAGGGGTTAACCTATGATTCGGATACGATCAAGAAGCCCCCTAGTGAGTTTGGCTTTGCGCCGATCAAAAGGGTTACGACAGCTATGTTCTCTTTGGTTCGAATACGACCTATGTTTGAACAGGAAGCCCCCAAATGACCTGTAACTGTGGATATGAGCCGGATCAAAGGGTAATCATAGCTTAGGTCAATAAGCCGGAAGCCCCCAAGTGACATATTTCTGAGCTGTGCTCGTCGGGTGCCTATGTTTGAGTTGTGCTGTGCAACAAAATCTCTTTGGTCCCTGTAATTTTTCCTGAAAACTCGAACTTGCAAGAGATGAATTCTTTTTAAACCGGAATTTCGAATTGGATATTGAGAGCTTCAAAGCTTTGCGGGAGACAGGTTTACCTTGAGCCGGATTTTAAACCGACATTCTTCATTTTGAATCGGAAATTTTCTGACGGCCTTTAAATTCTTTATCAATATGCCAGTAGTCTCCGGGGCTGGGGTATTTTTTCCCTCCAATGACCCGGAGTTCTGGATTATTAATGCTGGCCAATTTTGCTGAGTCATGCCATTGTAGCCCCCGAGTCTTAAGGCGACTCGAGAAGTTGTCTTGAGATTCTCCATATTTGACCGTGTGCAAACCGGTATGAGACATTCAACATCTCAGTGATATAACTTGTCCTGCACTGGAGAACTTGCAAGCCAAAGTAATTGCTCTTTTAAAGAAAGAAATATATAATATAAAAAAATACTGGATGGATTTCACCTGATATGTCAGGCCAGTAATTATCTACCGCGGAGTTGATGATCACCATGTTGAAGTTGAAATCAATCACGGTAGAGTCGGCCGCGGGAACAGATGAGCCGGCCACGACATTATAAGCCGGTGCAGACGGACGAGTCAATCACAGGTGCGATAAGCCGCGCGGATGGGCAAGTCAGCCGCGACGTTGGAAACGACACGGATGCGGGCGAGTCGGCCGCGGGTGCGGACGGCTAGTTAGTCGCGTGTATTGTTGTAGCAGGGGCGCAACTTGCGTATGTATCCGTCCAGCAGCACGGCACGAAAGCGCTAGTGCAAAAATAATATTAGCGCACGTCCTTTTGCGACACCATTGTAATGAATAATGGTCCTGCGAAAAAAATACCACATAGCAGAGTAGTTTGTTTGTCGAAGGCAAAAAGTGTTTTTTAATTAAATAAACATGAAGATAGCACCTGATTCATTTATTCGGACGAACTTTGGATGCTGATGCTGGATAATTGACCCGAGGATGACAGCATGCCGATGTAGTTCACGGACGATCTTTGCAATAATATGGACAAAAAACTTCTGTCGCACCGTATGTACTACTCCAGTTTTTTAGAAAACCGGACCACATAGTAGTACTCCTTGCGGTGCATTGCATGTATTTTTTTTTTGAAACAAGGCAAAAGACTTGCCATTTTCATTGAATAAGAAGAAGGTTTTAGAGTCGAGGCCAGCAGCCGAGTTACAAATCCTCATTCTCGCGGCATTACATTACACAAATATTTTGCCCCGGCACGGCACCACCGTGAGGCTTCCTCTTTGATTCGAGCAACAAGCACACCCACTAGAATTGCGTTGTTACGGAACACATGTGCATTTCGCTCTTTCCATATTTCCCAAGAAGTCACTAGCATGATGGAAGTTAGCGCCCTTCGTGGTCGTGAGGTCCCAGAAGCATTGGCGCGCCACCACTCTTTGACCGAAGTCAAACCACCCCAGTTCGCTGGGTGTACATCTTGTAAACCGAGCCAAGATTTAATCATTCCCCACACACGGATGGTGTAGCGGCATTGGAAAAGAAGGTGTGCCGCCGATTCCAGAGTTTGCTTGCAAAGAGGACAAAGATTACAATTTTGCCAACCCCTTCGCTGAAGCCTGTCAGCCGTCCAAACTCTGTTGTTGATGACCAACCAAGCAAAAAAATTGCATTTGGGAGGAGCCCAGTTCTGCCACACTAACAGAGGCATGTCCGTGTCCACTAGCCCAAGGAATTGTGTATTATAAGCTGACGCCGCTGAATATTGGCCATCATTGGTGAGCTTCCACGTAATTGAATCGGTCTCCTCCGGGTTGAGATTGACCAGTGAGAGCTTTCCCCAAAGGTTGACGAACTCAGATATGTGGCTAACAGTGAGGTTCCCACCAATATCCACCTTAGAAACCCAGAAGTTATTGTGCAAGGCCTTCTTCACAGAGCAGTATTTTCTTGTAGAAAGTTCAAAGATCTTGGGCGCGATATCCTTGGGTCTCATACCATCCAGCCAGGAAGAATCCCAAAATGATGCTCGACGACCGTCTCCAACAACAACCTTTATGGCGGAGGCGAAAATATCTTTGTCCTTTTGTACACAAGGGTTTCCCAAGTTGACCCAAGGTTTGGCCGGATCCGTCCAAGCAGCCCACAGCCAACGAATTCGGAGGGCTGCTGCAATTTTTTTCAGATTTAGAATGCCCAACCCACCATGCACTTTTGATTTGCACACCTGGTCCCAATTGATCTTGCATTTGCCACCTGTGACCTTGTCACAACCTGCCCAAAGATAGGCACGCCTAAGGGAGTCGATCTTCTTCATAACCTGAGCAGGTAGGTCTAGCACCGTCAAGTAGTAAATAGCAATTGCCGTGATGACCGACTTGACCAACACAGCCCGTCCCGGCTGCGCAACATGCTTGCCCATCCAAGGGGTAAGTTGAGCAGCAATCTTATCTTCGAGAGGCTGAAAATGGATTGTTTTGAGCCTCTTGGTTGACAACGGCAGCCCAAGATATTTCATTGGGAAGGAGGTGCGGTTGGCGGGGAAGGAGCTGAGTATATCATCAAGATCCAAGGAGTCACATCGAATGGGGGCAACAAGACTTTTAGAGCAGTTCGTTTTTAGCCCCGTCACTTCCCCAAACTGTGCAAGCGTATCCGCAAAAAACTTGACCTCGGTTTTGATGGGCGCAAGGAAAACCGCCGCGTCATCCGTGTAGAGGGAGGCTCGGATAGGCATGGCATTGCCACCAAGAGGGTGCAGCTTTCCTTGAGCAGTGGCTTCCTTGAGAATGTGATGTAGTGAGTCGATGGCCAGCACAAAAAGGAGTGGGGATAAAGGATCTCCTTGTCTCAGACCCTTCCCAAGCTTGATAGGAGTGCCAGGAACCCCATTGAGCAGAACTCGCGACGAAGCCGAGGAGAGGAGAGTTGAGATCCATCCTCGAAAGCGCGGAGGAAAACCAAGGTGCTGAAGAAGGTCAAGAAGATAGTTCCAACGAATAGAGTCGAAGGCTTTCTTGATATCTAGCTTGAAGAGCAGTGCCGGGGTTTTCTTGCGGTGGAAACGTCTCGCAAGATTGCGCACAGACATGAAATTATCGTGGATACATCTCCGTTTGATGAACGCACTCTGGGCCTGGGAGACCAAGTCGTTCATGTGGGGGGCTAACCGGTTGGACATCACTTTTGCAATAATCTTCGCAATAGCATGAATAAGACTGATCGGGCGAAAGTCAGCAATATCCTCGGCACCATCTTTCTTGGGGATGAGGGCAACATCCGCAAAATTTAGCCAGTGGAAATGGGCGGCATGTAGGTCAGAGAAACGATGAATAGCCGACATGAGATCTCCCTTTATTGTGCTCCAGCATGCTTTAAAAAAAGCACCAGTGAAGCCATCCGGTCCTGGAGCTTTGTCATTTGGCATAGCAAAAACTGCAACCTTCACCTCCTCTTCCGTGATAGCCTCATCCAAATCCTGAAGGTCACAATTGGGGGCCGGAATGATTCCCCAATTGATGTCAATGCTACGCGAAGGACCCTTCTTAGCAATGCTTTCAAAATGATGGTGTATGACCTGCTCCTTCAAATTGTGTTCTGTAATCCAACCATTGTTATGCTTGAGACGATGTATAAAGTTCTTCCTCCTTCGGTGGTTAACACGAAGGTGAAAGTAGCGGGTGTTAGCATCGCCGTCCTTCAAATTGGTGATTCTTGAGTTTTGCCTCTTTCTGGACTTCTCAAGCACAACCCATGCGATAATCTTCCTCTTGAGCCGTTTCCGAAGATCAATTTCTTGTTGGGATAACTCTCTTTGTTCCTGGGCCATATCAAGACGGAGAATAACTTCAAGGGCCATATGCAGCTGGACCTTAGATTTAGCGAAGAGTGTTTTGCTCCAGGAACGTAATCGCGACTAGTAGTTTTTAGCTTGTGAAAAAGTCTCTGGTAGGGATCTTGATGACTCGAATCTTCGTTCCAAGCGTCGCTGACTATCTTTTGGAATCCTGGCATCTTGGTCCAATGGTTCTCAAACCTAAAGGACCTGGGTTTCTTGGGGCCGTCCGCGCAAGCGAGCAACAACGGACAATGATCTGAGAGCGAGAAGGACAGGGCATGAAGTATGTGGTTGGCGAATTCGATGTCCCAATCCTCATTGCAAAAAAAGATGTCAAGTTTACTAAGCGTTGGATTGTTTCTCTCGTTACTCCAAGTAAACTTCCGGTTCTGGAGGGGGGTCTCCTTGAGCTCACAGGAAGTAAGAGTGTTGTGGAAGCGAACTAATCTGCTACGATCAACATTGGAGCGGTTTTTATCTCTGGCCCGGTAAATCTGGTTGAAGTCCCCATTAACCAGCCATTTTGTCCCTAGCGACGGTTTCTGGGAGGATAGCTCGAGAAAAAATGCGTCTTTGTGAATGCTTCTAGTTGGCCCATATACAGTGGTAAGCTTGAAGTTATTGCTCTCCGTAGAATTCTTGATAGCAACATCTCCGGAAAGAAAATATGATCCAATCTGGACATTGGAAATGTTCACCACATTATCATCCCATAGGAGTAATATGCCTCCTTTAGTTCCATCAGTAGGTTTGTAAGCGAAATTCTTCAATCGGTAACCACCAAGGTATGTAGCGATGAAACTGTCAATGACCTGAAGCTTTGTTTCCTGTAGGCAAATAAGATGGCAGGAGGATGTAGCAATTGTTTCATGTACCGTGGCTCTACGGTCTGGGCAGTTCAAGCCACGCACATTCCAACACAGTATTGAGATGTTTTGCTCTAACATTGATTCACCAAGGGTACATCAGCAGAATTACAAAGGGGCAACATGGATTGAAAGAAGCATAGCAGTAGAGGTCTCGCCAGGACCAGGGGCAGTAGAAATCTATAGCAGCTACAAACAGGCGTACAACTGACATTGGTTTGGTGTACAATCATAAGGAACTAGAGTACATCAGATAACTGGCAGCAGGTTCAAGTGGTTGCAGATGCAGCCTCATCCAGGTCGGGTCCACCTTCTCCACCATGCTGCACCAGAGCCTCTTCAACCGCTGACGAGAGATCACAATCAAGTTGAAATAGTGCACGAAGGGCAGCCACAGCAAGATCTGGAAGCTGGCCATGAAACATCTGAGTGAACTTTGCAATCGCAGCTTTTGTTACTTGCTCACCTTCAGCGACGATGTTCATACGTCGACAGAGCAGCTGCTCTGCAAGCTTGGCAATGGGCACACTCCTCTTTTTTGCCCGGAGACGCGGACTCTGCCTGGGAAGCTGGAAGCCAGTTACTCCAGCAAGTGTCTTCCGTCGAGCTGTAGGCCGCCTGGGCGGCGTTGAGTGTGGTGAGGGGAGCAGGGCCGGCATGCTTGGGATGAAGATAGGAGTGGGCATCTCAGGTGAAGTGGTGGGAGCTACAACAGGGGACAAATGGCCAGAACTGCCATCATCAGATACATCAGGTTTGGACGGCGGCGTGGGCGTAGCAGGGACAAACTCCAGCGTGGGAGTGGCGTTGAGGTCGTGTGGATCTTCAAGCAGGGCTTCTTGTCGTGGAACAAGCACAACTTCAGGGGAGCGGGTGGACATAGCCGGCAGCTGTGCCGGCATCATCTTTGTCATGGACTGGTGTGCATCCAGGGTTAAGGAAGGCTGCACTCTAGTCACCATGCGAGCCGCGCCGCAGAGCCAGCCCAGGGCCGAACCAAAGGGGGTGAGCTCGATGATGTCGCATGAGGTGGTGCGAGGGGAGGGCGGGAGAGAGCGGCCTCGAATCATCTTTGCTGAACCAGAACGGTGCCGGCCGTCCCTTCCGCGGTCATCCCTGCCACAGTCCCCGCCACGCTCCTCGCGGCGCGAACCATGGCGATCTTCATCAGCTCGGCGTTCCGGAGCGCGGGAACGGCTCCTGAAGAAACGATCACGCCAGGAGGATCGCGGCCGGTCATTGTCCCAACCCCGCCGGTCATCTCTGTCATGCTCGTCGTCGCGGCGGTGCCTGTCTTCATCGTCACGGCTGCGAGGCGGAGGTTCCTGCCTATCCCGCACCCGGCGCTCGCCATCCACCACGCCATAGCGCCAGGCGAAAGGCTCAGAATGCGGGTGGCGAGGGATGTTGCTGAAAGCATCGGGCCTGTAGTCCTCCAGCTGGTTGAGATGAACAATGGCGCGACGTCGGATACCGCGATGCCCAACAGCCGTTAACGGAGCCCCACCAACGCCTGTGGCCACCCGCGGCGCGATGGTGACCTGCTGCACCTTGGGGATGGCCGAGGGGTTCGCTAACCAGGCCCAGAGCTTGAAACTGGCAGCATCTTCATGTTGTAGGGTGTCGACGTCGAAGTAGTGGACGAAGGTGTTCGGCCCGAGCACCTGTGCCGCCACGGAGTCGCACCAGGCGCTGAGAGGGATTCCTTCGATGCATAGATGGACGTGGTAGTCCGCCCGGATCACATCAGAGTGCGCGTCAAGGCGCCAGTTAGCGGAGTGGATGTCGAGCCTGTTGTGCCGGAAACGGCCCGGCAGCGTGACCCTGTCGCATTGGTGCTGGTAGTCGAAGAGGGCGAAGAAGTCCTCCGGATAGTGTGGCACCACCTTGACAGCCCGCACGCCGAACTGCACGTCGATGGCCTCGATCTCAGCAGCGCTCACGGCTGGCCTGCTGCCTCCAAGCCAGAGGAAGGCTCCCAAGCAGGCGAGGCTGGCAGCGTTGGCGTCCATCTCGGGCGTGGAGATGATGACGACGCTCCCCTCATCGGGACGCAACGACAGGTCGCCGACGCGGGGCTCCTGACGTGGCATGGAGCTCCACGGAGGCGACACGGGGGGGGGGGGGGGGGGTCGGAGGAGCCGATGCAGGGGACACCACTTCTCTGGACGCAGCAGGGGACCTCACTGTGGTGGAAGGAGGGGCAGCAGAAGGGGACCGGGGGGAGGGGGACGGAGAGTTGGTGCAGCCCCTCGCCCTATGCCCAATCTGGCGACATCTCCGGCATGTGAATGGATTTCTACAGCTTGCCTTGCAGTGCCTCTTCAGTAGGCAGCGATGGCACTCTCTGTCTTGCAGCTTGACGAACTCGCCCTGTCTACGAGGAGGGGAATAAGAAGCCGGAGGTCGCCGTCTTGAATGTGGGTTGCTGGGGCGGCCACGGCAGGAGCAGCTTGACTAATGTAGCTTTGTTTTTTATGACACAAAGCATCATCGGCTAGTCAAATCACACCTGTTGAATTAGGCCGGCTTGCTTGCTTCCCATACAATATTAGATTCCTCCTTTCTCGATTCTCTTGCCATTGTGGGCTTAGCGCAAGTAGCACTAGATTTTGTTTATCTTGCCTCACAGCCATGAAACGAATGGGGGCTGTGCTATAATTAGTCTTTTGCCGTGCGTTATGTGATACAGAGGCCTTTGCGGCGGAGACGGCAGCTCATGGCCAAGGCGGCCGCTCGGCGCATCTGTGGCCGAAGAGGCTCGGCGATACTGGAAGAGTCAACGGCCGGGCAGGGCGAAACCAGAGGTGACCCGACAGGAGGCAGAAACGACGACTTCGGAAGGCGACTTGGACAGGCACTCGGCACTCGAAGGAGCAGTAACAGTGAGACGTGCAGCCGAGCAACAGCTTGGGCGTCTTGACATAGCAGCACAATCGTGGAGTAATGCCGAGGTATGGGCCGACGCGACAGAGGCCATGGCGGTTTAGTAGCAGAGGCGAGGCGATTTGACGATGTGGGCGGCTTGCAAGGCCGTGAGGGCGACCGGCGAAGCAAAAGCGAGGCCATAGCGATTCAAGGCGGGCGGCTCAACGGCGCGGCAACTCAGGGGCTCACAGCAACTCGGCGGCTCACAGCGGTGGGTGGCCCGGTGTGATGCTAGTGAGAAGCAGCAGCTGTGGAGGTAATTGGGCTGGCTCTTGTAGCAGAGGTGAAAACGAGGCGGGCGCCGCGGAAGCTAAACGGCGGACCCGCGAGGTAGGCCGCTGCGGTAGAGCAGCGGATTAAGACGAGCGCGGCGGCCGGCTTCGAAGCATATACCGCGGCGGTGACTCAAGGGCGCGGCGGAAGCGACCATGGCCAGCCCTTGTACATCAGGTAAGAGCGACGAGGCAGGGACACGAGGCCAGCCGCGACCAGAGGAGGCTACGAGGCCGGGCGGCTCAGGCGCGGCAACTCGGCGGCTTTACGGAGGCGGTTCTGGAACGGCGGACTCGACGGTGGCTCGGAGCGGCCGGTGGAACCGAGCCAGAAACGGAGCAAGACCAGCCATGGGTCCATGTTGGTTTTGCTCGGAGTAATCTTTACCAGCCCGCGTGCCACCTTTGGTAGTTGATGGCTGGGTTGCTCCGGTGAGTCTTCTCAGGACTTCAAACAAAAAGAACTTTAGCAATTTCACGGGGTGGGTGATCTGTGCCTAGGTAGATCGCAGATCCGCAGCCGCGCACATAGACGTGATCCTTTGTTTTTCTCGATCGTTCTTTCGCTTTTGCTGATGTTGCGAACGTGGTAGGCATCTCCATCCGAAGAACCGTCGGATTAAACAAACCGATTGAAGTGGAAATTCCCAGTCCGTCTCAACGCAACCTGTAAGTGCATAATTGCCGAAAACTTCTGTTGCAGACTCGGCGGATTACCAAGACGTGTGCGACGGCCATACCACACGTAACCCTAAAATCTCTGTCTGTCTCATGCACTGTTCCGACTGCTCATCGACGACGTAGATCCTTCAGCCCAGACTCTTCTTCATCCAGTATATTACGAGCTTCTCGACCCTTTAAAAAAATCCCTTCAAGAATTCAATATCACCGTGCGCAGGCTCCACGGTGGGCGTCAACTGTCGTGGAATTGTCACGACAGATGTTCTTAGTGTGAGGACTTAGTCGTGAGGCCAACGCATCTATGTGGTAACTTGAGAGGGGTTGAGCGAAATCGAGAGACGCAACACAAGACAAAGGTTTAGACAGCTTCGGGCCTCGGGAAACATCATCCGGTAATAACCCTAGATGCTGTTTGTGGCTAGGTCTCATTATGATCATGAGGGAGTCGCCGGTAAGCCGGCTCTTTGTATCTAGCCCTAGAGATTATTTTCTGTCCCTCTTTAGGGAGCCTTGCCCCTCCTTATATATGTTGAAGGGGCGGGTTACATGTGGACTCCTAGTAGGACTAGGACTAGTCTATCCTTTTTCACAAGTTGAATACAAGTCCGGGTCTTGCTTCCTCGTAAAGGAAATATTCGTCATCCCTTTCCTCTTAAGCCGGCCCACCAGAGTATAAGCCGGCCCGTTGGGCCTTGCGCCTTGTCGTCCGTCTGATCCGCCCGCCGGGTCTCTAGTGAGTCACAATGTCCCGGCGGGTTACATGTAAACCGCCATATCCGGGCGGATCGCTAGTGAGTCGCCAAGCTCCAGCCAGGTCTCTGGTGAGTCGCCAATCCCGGCCGGGTCATACCGCGGGGTATATCCCCGACAAAGGTATTCTCTGCAAGCACTGAAATTATCGGTAACAGATAGTGATGAAGCTATATACCTAGGGTAGGGTCATAGGCCTGACCTTGACACCCTCCCCAAGGTCATCGCCCTAAAGCTAGAAACATTCAAGGGGTACCATCATCCACTCGACCAAAGACATTCCACTCGGAAAAATCAATGACACTCGAACGTCACAGTAACCACTCGACGTACACAAGACCTAAAGCCACTCTACACAACAACAGTTGGGCGTTTACTCTTAGACTTAATTATCATTTATATCACTTAATTGCTAGCGTTACCAGTAACATTCCACTCTTAATAAACATTGAATCCCGTGTAATGGAGGAGAGCTGGGGTCCTGGCGCACTCTATATAAGCCACTCCCCTCCTCTAGGACAAGGGTTCACATCCTTTGTAAACACACACATATACACAATCCAGTCGACCACCTCCGGGCACCGAGACGTAGGGTTGTTACTTCCTCTGTGAAGGGCCTGAACTCGTAAACTCGTGTGTACAACTACTCCATAGCTAGGATCTTGCCTCCTCATACCTACCCCCCATTCTACTGTCAGTCTTAGATCCACGACAGTTGGCGCCCACCGTGGGGCAGGTGTCTTAGCAGTTTGTTGGAGAAGTTGCGATTTTTCCGATTCCCATCATCATGATTTCTGACGGAGGATTGGCTGATGGCCGTGAGATCCGTCTTGGCGCACTCGTCTTCATCGCCGACGACTCCACTTGGATCCACGAGGCTCCACTCGACGTCGATGCGCTCCCCGTCCGCGGGGCGACGCACTTCCGCGCGTGCGTCCGCGGTGTCCTTCTTCGGCAGCCGTCGACTCAGTTTCAGTCGGCTCCTGCGGCGTCCTCGCTCCCCGCTACTCGCCGGCGCAAGCGTGATGGGTAACGTAGCATAAATTCAAAATTTTCCTACGTGTCACCAAGATCTATCTATGGAGTCATCTAGCAACAAGGGAGGAGTGGACCTACATACCCTTGTAGATCGCGTGCGGAAGCGTTCAAGAGAACGGGGTTGATGGAGTCGTACTCGTCATGATCCAAATCACCGATGATCCTAGCGCCGAACGGACGGCACCTCCGCGTTCAACACACGTACGGAGCAGCGACGTCTCCTCCTTCTTGATCCAGCAAGGGGGGAGGAGAGGTTGATGGAGATCCAGCATCACGACGGCGTGGTGGTGGAAGTAGCGGGATTCCAACAGGGCTTCGCCAAGCGCTGCGGGAGGAGGGAGATGTGTCATGGGAGGGAGAGGGAGGCGCCAGGGCTTAGGTATGGTTTCCCTCCCTTCCCCCCACTATATATAGGGCCAAGGGAGAGGGGGGGCGCAGCCTTTGGCCCTTCCTCCAAGGAAGGGTGCGGCCAGGGAGGAGTCCCTCCTCCCCAAGGCACCTCGGAGGTGCCTTCCCCCTTTAGGACTCTTCCTTTCCCCCTTCTCTTGGCGCATGGGCCTCTTGGGGCTGGTGCCCTTGGCCCATATAGGCCAAGGCGCACCCCCTACAGCCCATGTGGCCCCTCGGGGCAGGTGGCCCCACCCGGTGGACCCCCGGGACCCTTCCGGTGGTCCCGGTACAATACCGGTGACCCCGAAACTTGTCCCGATGGCCGAAATAGCACTTCCTATATATAATTATTTACCTCCGGACCATTCCGGAACTCCTCGTGACGTCCGGGATCTCATCCGGGACTCCGAACAACTTTCGGGTTACCGCATACTAATATCTCTATAACCCTAGCGTCACCGAACCTTAAGTGTGTAGACCCTACGGGTTCGGGAGACATGCAGACATGACCGAGATGACTCTCCGGTCAATAACCAACAGCGGGATCTGGATACCCATGTTGGCTCCCACATGTTCCACGATGATCTCATCGGATGAACCACGATGTCAAGGACTTAATCAATCACGTATACAATTCCCTTTGTCTAGTGGTACGATACTTGCCCGAGATTCGATCGTCGGTATCCCGATACCTTGTTCAATCTCGTTACTGGCAAGTCTCTTTACTCGTTCCGTAACACATCATCCCGTGATCAACTCCTTGGTCACATTGTGCACATTATGATGATGTCCTACCGAGTGGGCCCAGAGATACCTCTCCGTTTACACGGAGTGACAAATCCCAGTCTCGATTCGTGCCAACCCAACAGACACTTTTGGAGATACCTGTAGTGTACCTTTATAGCCACACAGTTACGTTGTGATGTTTGGCACACCCAAAGCACTCCTACGGTATCCGGGAGTTGCACAATCTCATGGTCTAAGGAAATGATACTTGACATTAGAAAAGCTTTAGCATACGAACTACATGATCTTGTGCTAGGCTTAGGATTGGGTCTTTGTCCATCACATCATTCTCCTAATGATGTGATCCCGTTATCAATGACATCCAATGTCCATGGTCAGGAAACGTAACCATCTATTGATCAACGAGCTAGTCAACTAGAGGCTTACTAGGGACATGGTGTTGTCTATGTATCCACACATGTATCTGAGTTTCCTATTAATACAATTATAGCATGGATAATAAACGATTATCATGAACAAGGAAATATTATAATAATAATAATAATAATAATAATAATAATAACTAATTTATTATTGCCTCTAGGGCATATTTCCAACAGTCTCCCACTTGCACTAGAGTCAATAATCCAGTTCACATCGATATGTGATTAACACTCAAGGTCACATCCCCATGTGACTAACACCCAAAGAGTTACTAGAGTCAATAATCTAGTTCACATTACCATGTGATTAACACTCGATGAGTTCTGGGTTTGAACATGTTATACTTGTGAGAGATGTTATAGTCAACGGGTCTGAATCTTTCAGATCCGTGTGTGCTTTACAAATCTCTATGTCATCTCCTAGATGCAGCTACCACGTTCTATTTGGAGCTATTCCAAACAACTGTTCTACTATACGAATCCAGTTTACTACTCAGAATAATCTGGACTAGTGTCAAAGTTTGCATCGGCGTAACCCTTTATGACGAACTCTTTTACCACCTCCATAATCGAGAAAATTCCCTAGTCCACTAGTTACTAAGGATAACTTTGACCGCTGTCCTGTGATCAATTCTTGGATCACTCTTGTACCCCTTGACTGACTCATGGCAAGGCACACTTCAGGTGCGGTACACAGCATAGCATACTGTAGAGAGCCTATGATAAAAGCATAGGGGATGACCTTCGTCCTTCCTCTTTCTTCTGCCGTGGTCGAGCTTTAAGTCTTAACTTTATACCTTACAACTCAGGCAAGAACTCCTTCCTTGACTGATCCATCTTGAACACCTTCAAGATCATGTCAAGGTATGCGCTCATTTGAAAGTACCATTAAGCATTTTGATCTATCCTTATAGATCTTGATGCTCAATGTTCAAGTAGCTTAATCCAGGCTTTCCATTGAAAAACACTTTCCAAATAACCCTATATGCTTTCCAGAAATTCTACGTCATTTCTGATCAACAATATGTCAACAACATATATTCATCAGAAATTCTATAGTGCTCCCACTCACTTCTTTGGAAATACAAGTTTCTCATAAACTTTGTATACACGAAAATCTTTGATCATCTCATGAAAGCATACGTTCCAACTCCGAGATGCTTACTCCTGTCCTTAGAAGGATTGCTGGAGCTTTGCATACTTATTAGCATCTTTCAGGACTGACAAAACCTTCCGGTTGTATCACATACAACCTTTCCTCAAGAAAATCATCGAGGAAACAATGTTTTGACATCCTATCTGCAAGATTTCATAAATAATGCAGTAATCGCTAATATAATTCCAACAGACTCTTAGCATCGCTACGAGTGAGAAAGTCTCATCGTAGTCAACTCATTGAACTTGTCGGAAAACATCTTAACGACAAGTCGAGCTTTCTAATGGTGACATTTACCATCATTGTCCGTCTTCCTTTTAAAATCCATATGTACCTAACAGCCTTACGACCATCAATTAGTTCTTCCAAAGTCTACACTTTGTTTTCATACATGGATCCTCTCTCGGATTTTATGGCCTCGAGCCATTTATCGGAATCCGGGCCCACCATCGCTTCTCCATAGCTCGTAGGTTCATTGTTGTCTAGCAACATGACTTCCAAGACAGGATTACGTACCACTCTGAAGTAGTATGCATCCTTATCATCCCACGAGGTTTGGTAGTGACTTGATCTGAAGTTTCATGATCACTATCATAAGCTTCCACTTCAAATGGTGTAGGTGCCACAAGAACAACTCCTGTGCCCTGCCACACACTAGTTGAAGAGACGGTTCAATAACCTCATCAAGTCTCCACCATCCTCCCACTCAATTCTTTCGAGAGAAACTTTTCCTCGAGAAAGGACTCGATTCTAGAAACAATCCCTTATTGCTTTCGGATCTGAGACAGGAGGTATACCCAACTGTTTTGGGTGTCCTATGAAGATGCATTTATCCGCTTTGGGTTCGGGCTTATCAGCCTGAAACTTTTTCACATAAGCGTCGCAGCCCCAAACTTCTAAGAAATGACAGCTTAGGTTTCTCTAAACCATAGTTCATACGGTGTCATCTCATCGGAATTACGTGGTGCCCTATTTAAAGTGAATGTGGTTGTCTCTAATGCCTAACCCATAAACTATCGTGGTAATTAGATAAGAGACATCATGGTTTGCATCATATCCAATAGGGAGCAGTTATGATGTTCGGACACACCATCATACCATGGTGTTCCAGGCTGTATTAGTTGTGAAACAATTTCCACAATGTCTTAATTCTGTGCCAAACTCGTAATTTAGATATTCATCTCTATGATCATATCATAGATATTTTATCCTCTTGTCACGACGATCTTTCAACTTCACCCTGAAATTACTTGAACCTTTCAATAATTCAGACTCATGATTCATCAAGTAAATATACTCAACATCCACTCAAATCATCTGTGAAGTAAGAATATAACGATATCCACTACATGCCTTAGCACTCATTGGACTGCACACATCAAAATGTATTACTTCCAGCAAGTTGCTTTCTTGTTCCACTTTACTGAAAACGAGGCTTTCAGTCGTCTTGCCCATGTGGTATGATTTTCATGTCTCAAGTGATTCAAAAATCAAGTGAGTCCAAACGGTCCATTTGCATGGAGTTTCTTCATGCATATACACCAATAGACATGGTTCGCATGTCTCAAACTTTTCAAAAACGAGTGAGTCCAAAGATCCATCAACATGGAGCTTCTTCATGCATTTTATACCGATATGACTTAAGTGGCAGTGCCACAAGTAGGTGGTACTATCATTACTATCTTATATCTTTTGGCATGAACATGTGTATCACTACGATCGAGATTCAATAAACCATTCATTTTAGGCGTAAGACCATTGAAGGTATTATTCAAATAAACAGAGTAACCATTATTCTCCTTAAATGAATAACCGTATCGCGATAGACATAATCCAATCATTTCTATGCTCAACGCAAACACCAAATAACAATTATTTAGGTTTTAATACCAATCTCGATGGTAGAGGGAGTGTGCGATGCTTGATCATATCAACCTTGGAAACACTTCCAACACATATCGTCAGCTCACCTTTAGCTAGTCTCCGTTTACTCCGCAGCCTTTTATTTCGAGTTTACTAACATTTAGTAACCGAACCGGTATCTAATACCATGGTGCTACTAGGAGTACTAGTAAAGTACACATTAACACAATGTATATCCAATATACTTCTATCGACTTTGCCAGCCTTCTCATCCACCAAGTATCTAGGGTAATTCTGCTCCAGTGGCTGTTCCCTTTATTACAGAAGCACTTAGTCTCGGGCTTGGGTTCAACTTTGGGTTTCTTCACTAGAGTAGCAGCTGATTTGCCATTTCATGAAGCACCCTTTTTGCCCTTGCCCTTCTTGAAACTAGTGGTTTCACCAACCATCAACAATTGATGCTCCTTCTTGATCTCTACTTTTGTGGTGTTAAGCATTGCGAATATCTCAAGGATCATCATATATGTCCCTGATATATTATAGTTCATCATGAAGTTCAAGCAGCTTGGTGGTAATGACTTCGGAGAACCATCACTATTTCATCTGGAAGATCAACTCCCACTCGATTCAAGCGATTGTTGTACTCAGACAATCTGAGCACAAGTTCAACAATTGAGCTTTTCTCCCTTAGTTTGCAGGCTAAGAAAATCGTCGGAGGTCTTATACCTCTTGACGTGGGCACGAGCCTGAAATCCCAATTTCAGCCCTCGAAACATCTCATATGTTTCGCGACGTTTCAAAACGTCTTCGGTGCCTCAACTCTAAGCCGTTTAACTGAACTATCACGTAGTTATCAAAATGTGTATGTCAGATGTTCGCAACATCCATAGACAACGTTCGAGGTTCAGCACACTGAGCGGTGCATTAAGGACATAAGCCTTCTATGAAGCAATGAGGACAAACCTCAGTTTACGGACCTAGTCCGCATAATTACTACTATCAACTTTCAACTAAATTTTCTCTAGGAACATATCTAAACAGTAGAACTGAAGCGCGAGCTACGATATAATTTGCGAAGACCTTTTGACTATGTTCAGGATAATTAAGTTCATCTTGTGAACTCCCACTCAGATAGACATCCCTCTAGTCATCTAAGTGATTACATGATCCGAGTCAACTAGGCCGTGTCCGATCATCACGTGAGACGGACTAGTCAACATCGGTGAACATCTTCATGTTGATCGTATCTACCATACGACTCATGCTCGACCTTTCGATCTCTTGTGTTCCGAGGCCATGTCTGTACATGCTAGGCTCGTCAAGTCAACCTAAGTGTTTCGCGTGTGTAAATCTGTCTTACACCCGTTGTATGTGAACGTCAGAATCTATCACACCCGATCATCACGTGGTGCTTCGAAACAACGAACTGTCGCAACGGTGCACAGTTAGGGGGAACACTTTCTTGAAATTTTAATGGGGGATCATCTTATTTACTACCGTCGTTCTAAGTAAACAAGATGCATAAACATGATAAACATCACATGCAATCAAATAGTGACATGATATGGCCATCATCACTTTGCTCCTTTTGATCTCCATCTTCGGGGCTCCATGATCATCATCGTCACCGGCATGACACCATGATCTCCATCATCATGATCTCCATCATCGTGTCTTCATGAAGTTGTCTCGCCAACTATTACTTCTACTACTACAGCTAACGGTTAGCAATAAAGTAAAGTAATTACATGACGTTTATGTTGACACGCAGGTCATAAATAAATTAAGACAACTCCTATGGCTCCTGCCGGTTGTCATACTCATCGACATGCAAGTTGTGATTCCTATTACAAGAACATTATCAATCTCATACATCACATATATCATTCATCACATCCTTTTGGCCATATCACATCACATAGCATACCCTGCAAAAACAAGTTAGACGTCCTCTAATTGTTGTTTGCATGTTTTACGTGGCTGCTATGGGTTTCCAGCAAGAATGTTTCTTACCTACGCAAAACCACAACGTGATATGCCAATTGCTATTTACCCTTCATAAGGACCCTTTTCATCGAATCCGTTCCGACTAAAGTGGGAGAGACAGACACCCGCTAGCCACCTTATGCAACTAGTGCATGTCAGTCGGTGGAACCAGTCTCACGTAAGAGTACGTGTAAGGTCGGTCCGGGCCGCTTCATCCCACAATACCATCGAAACAAGATTGGACTAGTAACGGTAAGCATATTGAACAAAATCAATGCCCACAACTGCTTTGTGTTCTACTCGTGCATAGAAACTACGCATAGACCTAGCTCATGATGCCACTGATGGGTAACGTGGCATAAATTCAAAATTTTCCTACGTGTCACCAAGATCTATCTATGGAGTCATCTAGCAACAAGGGAGGAGTGGATCTACATACCCTTGTAGATCGCGCACGGAAGCGTTCAAGAGAACGGGGTTGATGGAGTCGTACTCGTCGTGATCCAAATCACCGATGATCCTAGCGCCGAACGGACGGCACCTCCGCGTTCAACACACGTACGGAGCAGCAACGTCTCCTCCTTCTTGATCCAGCAAGGGGGGAGGAGAGGTTGATGGAGATCCAGCAGCACGACGGCGTGGTGGTGGAAGTAGCGGGATTCCAACAGGGCTTCGCCAAGCGCTGCGGGAGGAGGGAGATGTGTCATGGGAGGGAGAGGGAGGCGCCAGGGCTTAGGTATGGTTGCCCTCCCTTCCCCCCACTATATATAGGGCCAAGGGAGAGGGGGGCGCAGCCTTTGGCCCTTCCTCCAAGGAAGGGTGCAGCCAGGGAGGAGTCCCTCCTCCCCAAGGCACCTCGGAGGTGCCTTCCCCCTTTAGGACTCTTCCTTTCCCCCTTCTCTTGGCGCATGGGCCTCTTGGGGCTGGTGCCCTTGGCCCATATAGGCCAAGGCGCACCCCCTACAGCCCATGTGGCCCCCCAGGGCAGGTGGCCCCACCTGGTGGAACCCCGGGACCCTTCCGGTGGTCCCGGTACAATACCGGTGACCCCGAAACTAGTCCCGATGGCCGAAATAGCACTTCCTATATATAATTCTTTACCTCCGGACCATTCCGGAACTCCTCGTTACGTCCGGGATCTCATCCGGGACTCCGAACAACTTTCGGGTTACCGCATACTAATATCTCTATAACCCTAGCGTCACCGAACCTTAAGTGTGTAGACCCTACGGGTTCGGGAGACATGCAGACATGACCGAGATGACTCTCCGGTCAATAACCAACAGTGGGATCTGGATACCCATGTTGGCTCTCACATGTTCCACGATGATCTCATCATATGAACCACGATGTCAAGGACTTAATCAATCCCGTATACAATTCCCTTTGTCTAGCGGTACGATACTTTCCCGAGATTCGATCTCCGGTATCCCGATACCTTGTTCAATCTCGTTACCGGCAAGTCTCTTTACTCGTTCTGTAACACATCATCCCGTGATCAACTCCTTGGTCACATTGTGCACATTATGATGATGTCCTACCGAGTGGGCCCAGAGATACCTCTCCGTTTACACGGAGTGACAAATCCCAGTCTCGATTCGTGCCAACCCAACAGACACTTTCGGAGATACCTGTAGTGTACCTTTATAGCCACCCAGTTACGTTGTGACGTTTGGCACACCCAAAGCACTCCTACGGTGTCCGGGAGTTGCACAATCTCATGGTCTAAGGAAATGATACTTGACATTAGAAAAGCTTTAGCATACGAACTACATGATCTTGTGCTAGGCTTAGGATTGGGTCTTTGTCCATCACATCATTCTCCTAATGATGTGATCCCGTTATCAATGACATCCAATGTCCATGGTCAGGAAACGTAACCATCTATTGATCAACGAGCTAGTCAACTAGAGGCTTACTAGGGACATGGTGTTGTCTATGTATCCACACATGTATCTGAGTTTCCTATTAATACAATTATAGCATGGATAATAAACGATTATCATGAACAAGGAAATATAATAATAATAACTAATTTATTATTGCCTCTAGGGAATATTTCCAACAAAGTGGTCCGGTCGGTCATGACTTCAGCGGTGGGTGAGGCACGCAGTGGCCCGCCAATCAGCCACACCACAAATCGCGGCGATCGAGCCCGATGAAACTCTCTACGGCCTGTTCGACTAGCTCTGTCGAGACTGCATCTGAGTGCGACAGCAGTGACCCCGCGGCAGAAGTCTTGATGGTCAATGGACCGCGCAGTCCTCCTGGCTTCCCTTGCGACGACGGTGGCGAGGGTGTCGGCGATCCGTGCGCGTCCACGAAGAGTACCGCCCCGAACCCCCCTCTTCGCAGCAGAGGGAAGATCTTCGCCGCAATGTGGATGCACTTCACACTCCTATCGTTGGAGAAACCCCCGAGGCCTAAGCCTTGGAGGAGGCGTGCCTGGCCAACTTGGCTGAGCGCACTCAACTGGAGAACCTCCAGCGCGCACTCGATGAGCGTTCTCGACAGCGGATTCCTTAGTCCAGTCGACGACAACTTTTTCCACCTCCGACTCAGGTACACCGAACTCCGATCCAGAATCTCACAGCTACAACCCGAATAGCGGATTCAATTCAGCCTTCCCAGTCGGAAGCTGGCCGAGGTTTGGTGCAGATCCGGGCTTTACTCCGGGCAGCTGGAGAGCAAAATACAGCAGTATCTCAGTCGCGAAATAAGATTCATAGCAGATCTGTGGTGGCAGACACTGTCCAATCTGCTCACAGCCCAAGATCGCCTCCGCGGTGTGAGAGACGTGGGCACCGGCAGGAACAGTATAGGAACCATGAGCAGTATGATCATCGACTCGACCATGATGACCGTCGTCGAGTGCCCACGCCTCCTCCGAGCAGTGGGTCATACGTGCATCGGCGGCAAGAGGACAGGTGCCCCCATAGTGGCGAACGAAGAATTCCAGTCGACCTAGAGAGCCAGGTTTGATGCGAGATCTATTCTCGTTCAAGGTCTGGTTTATAGGAATAGGGCACACAGAGAGGGCCATGATAGAGATTATCCAAATGGAAGCAGAGTACATGTTTCAGGTCCCGAGTGTTTCAGCAGAGCCATCAGATCGATAGTGATTCCTCCCAACTTCAGGTTGGCGACTGGAGTCAGCAAGTTCACTGGCGAGTCCAAGCCTGACACTTGGCTTGAGGACTACCGAGTGGCTGTGCAGATCGGTGGCGGCAATGATGAAGTGGCCATGAAGCACCTTCCTTTGATGTTGGAGGGTTCGGCCAGAGCATGGTTGAATCAGTTGACACCTGGCAGCATATATAGTTGGGAAGAACTTTCCCGAGTGTTTGTTAGAACCTTTGAAGGTACATGCAAAAGGCCGGCGGGGTTGACAGAGCTGCAGTCCTGTGTGTAGAAGCCGAATGAAACCTTTGTTGGAAATATGCCCTAGAGGCAATAATAAAATGGTTATTATTATATTTCCTTGTTCATGATAATTGTCTATTGTTCATGCTATAATTGTGTTATCCGGAAATCGTAATACATGTGTGAATACATAGACCACAACACATCCCTAGTGAGCCTCTAGTTGACTAGCTCGTAAATTAAAAGATAGTCATGGTTTCCTGACTATGGACATTAGATGTCATTGATAACGGGATCGCATCATTAGGAGAATGATGTGATGGACAAGACCCAATCCTAAGCATAGCTCAAAGATCGTGTAGTTCGTTTGCTAGAGCTTTTCCAAATGTCAAGTATCATTTCCTTAGACCATGAGATTGTGCAACTCCCAGATACCGTAGGAGTGCTTTGGGTGTGCCAAACGTCACAACGTAACTGGGTGACTATAAAGGTGCACTACGGGTATCTCCGAAAGTGTCTGTTGGGCTGGCACGAATCGAGACTGGGATTTGTCACTCCGTATGACGGAGAGGTATCTCTGGGCCCACTCGGTAATGCATCATCATAATGAGCTCAATGTGACCAAGTGGTTGCTCACGGGATCATGCATTACGGTACGAGTAAAGTGACTTGCCGGTAACGAGATTGAACGAGGTATTGGGATACCGACGATCGAGTCTCGGGCAAATAACGTATCGATTGACAAAGGGAATTGTATACGGGATTGATTGAATCCTCGACATCGTGGTTCATCCGATGAGATCATCGAGGAGCATGTGGGAGCCAACATGGGTATCTAGATCCCGCTATTGGTTATTGACCGGAGAGTCGTCTCGGTCATGTCTGCGTGTCTCCCGAACCCGTAGGGTCTACACACTTAAGGTTCGGTGACGCTAGGATTGTTGAGATATTAGTATACGGTAACCTCAAAGTTGTTCTGAGTCCCGGATGAGATCTCGGACGTCATGAGGAGTTCCGTAATGGTTCGGAGGTGAAGATTTATATATAGGAAGTCAAGTTTCGACCATCGGGAAAGTTTCGGGGGTAATCGGTATTGTACCGGGACCACCGGAAGGGTCCCGGGGGTCCACCGGGTGGGGCCACCTATCCCGGAGGGCCCCATGGGCTGAAGTGGGAGGGGAACCAGACACTAGTGGGCTGGTGCGCCCCCCTTGGGCCTCCCCCTGCGCCTAGGGTTGGAAACCCTAGGGGTGGGGGGCGCCCCACTTGGCTTGGGGGGCAAGCCACCCCTCTTGGCCGCCGCCCCCCTTGGAGATCCCATCTCCTAGGGCCGGCGCCCCCCCTTAGGGGTCCTATATATAGTGGGGGGAGGGAGGGCAGCTGGACCCTAGCCCCAGGTGCCTCCCTCTCCCTCCCGTGACACCTCTCCCTCTTGCTGAGCTTGGCGAAGCCCTGCCAAGATCACCGTTGCTTCCACCACCACGCCGTCGTGCTGCTGGATCTCCATCAACCTCTCCTTCCCCCTTGCTGGATCAAGTTGGAGGAGACGTTGTAACACCCTCGATGCGACTATAGCTCCCACGTGTCGAGGCACGACTTAGAGACATAATCGCATTGAAGGCATATGTCGCAAGTTAGGCAATCTTCACAACATCCCATGTAATATAATGATAAAAGGGGAGATAACATAGTTGGCTTACACTCGCCACGTCAATCAAGTACATAAATAACATTACATCAACCAAACACTCATGGCCCGACTACGGCGCCAAAATAAAGAGAACCCAACATGCGACAACGGTCCCAATCACCCCCAACTGGGCACCACTACTGATCATCGGGAAAGGAAACATAGTATCGTTGAGAGTCTTCGTCGAACTCCCACTTGAGCTCATACGCTTCTCCTGGAGCGGAATCATCAGGCCCTGCATCTGGTGTAATAGTAATCTGTGAGCCACAGGGACTCAGCAATCTCGCACCCTCGCGATCAAGACTATTTAAGCTTATAGGCATGGCAAGGTAAAATATGAGTGGAGCTGCAGCAAGCGACTAGCAAGTATGGTGGCTAACTTATTCGCAAGGAGAGCGAGAAGAGGAGGCAAAGCACGAGCGAGAAGCTAGAGAACAACCTGCGCAAACATTACTCCAACACCGTGTCCACTTCCCAGACTCCGCCGAGAAGAGGCCATCACGGTAACACACTCAGTTGATTCATTTTAATTAATTAAGGTTCAAGTTATCTACAACCGGACATTAACAAATTCCCATCTGCCCATAACCGCGGGCACGGCTTTCGAAAGTTCAATCCCTGCAGGGGAGTCCCAACTTAGCCCATGACAAGCTCTCACGGTCAACGAAGGAATAGACCTCCTCCCAAGATGTTCCGATCAGACTCGGTATCTCGGTAACTCAAGACACTTCGACAGGTTAAAACAAGACCAGCAACACCGCCCGAATGTGCCGACAAATCCCGATAGGAGCTGCACATATCTCTTTCTCAGGGCACACTCAGATGAGCTCTCCATACAACTAAAACCAAACCTCGAGTTTCCCCGTGGGGGCGCTGCACAGGACTCTAGTTTGGACCAACACTCAGAGGAGCACTGGCCCGGGGGGGTTTAAATAAGATGACCCGCGGGCTCCGGAAACCTGAGGGAAAAGAGGCTAGGTGACAAATGGTAAGACCAAGGTTGGGCATTGCTGGAAAAGCTTTAATCAAGGCGAACTATCAAGGGGTTCCCATTATAACCCAACCGCGTAAGGAACGCAAAAATCCGGGAACATAACACCGATATGACGGAAACTAGGGCGGCAAGAGTGGAACAAAACACTAGGCGAGAGGCCGAGCCTTCCACCCTTTACCAAGTGTATAGATGCATTAAGATAACATAGCAATATAATGATATCCCAAAAAATACATAAATGTTCCAACAAGGAACGGCCTCCAATCTTCACCTGCAACTAGCAATGCTATAAGAGGGGCTGAGCAACGCGGTAACATAGCCAATCAACGGTTTGCTAGGACATGGTGGGTTAGAGGTTTGACATGGCAATTTGGGAGGCTTGCAAGCAAGTGGTAGGCATCGTAGCAATGGCATAGCAAAAGAGCGAGCAAACTAGCATAGCAAAGATAGTAGTGATATCGAGGGTATGATCATCTTGCCTGCACAGTTGTCAGAGTTGACTGGATCCTCAAAAGCAAACTCAACGGGCTCCTCGTTAGCGAACTCGTCTCCCGGCTCTACCCAAACAAGACAAACAAACAACAAGGATACAATCAACCACGTGCAAACTCAAACAACACGATGCAAAGATGATATGCTATGCGGGATGCAAAATGCAAGATATGACAGGAAAAGCATGAACCTGGCCTCAACTAGGGAATCCAAGGGTGCCACTGGAAAGATGAGATGAAATCGCTTGAAAACGATATAAAGAACGCCGGAATCGGAGTTACGGTTTGGAAATGGCAAGCGTTTCAAAAATGACACCGGTCTGCGATTTACAGCAAGTAGGCATCTAAATGCAATGAGATGAACATGCTACAGCATCCAAACATGACAAAAAAATACATGGCAGGGATGCACACAAGATGCTTAACAAATGTCTAGCACTGAGCTACGGCCAAATCATCCATTAGGAGGTTCAAACAAGCATGGCAAAAACGCAAATGGTAAAACAGATCTCAGACTTAGTGAAATTAACACTTGTCTGGAATTTCAGATCATATAGCCCTCTTCGGAGCAACAAAACAACATTCTACAGGACCTGAACATGACAAATAAAGACATGGCATGGAGGTACTCAACAAGCTTAACTAAAGTCCCTTAGTGACCTTGAGTCAAAAGGGATCACAAAATATACTAAGAAGCACACGAACATAGCAAAAACATAATCAGTTTTCAAACTTAGTGAAAACTGGGACATGCTGAAACATAACTCACGAAGGCATGTTTACGAGCTCGATGCACTCACCACGGTGCAAGTCATGGCAAGACAAGCATACATCCCTTAAGAAGGCACAAAATACAAGCTATACATGGCAAGAACAATGACATAGCATGCACGGATCAACTACAATAACATCGGCAAAATCACAAACAAGTTGACGATCTGCCCAGATTCGCAACGAAGCAAAAGTAGAGCTCGATTGACTCAAGCTATGGTGCTCCATAATTGCAAACAAAGACATGGATGGATAGAGCATAACAAGATTAACAAAACTCCTTTACTGATCATCCTCAAAAGAGGCACAGATCACTAGGAAATAGCATGAACATATGGCATCATGAACTAAATAATCCCAGACTTAGTGAAAACTACTAAGTCCCTGAAAACAGAATTAGCAAGTGCACCACTTTGCAAGCTTGAACAAGTCACCACACACATCCTAAAAATACATGGGTTGCACCTCTGTATAGATGACAAAACCCTTAACAAAACATATGTAGAACTCACGGGCATAGCATGCACACATTAATCATGGCAAAAATGACAAATGTCTAAGATGAACTAGCAGATCTGGCAATTAACTCACGAAGCCCTCTTCTAACAGAATTTCGGGCATCAAGATGAGCTCAAATGAAAATGATGCAATGAAATGAAATGGTGTACTCTCTGAGATGAACATTTTGATATGCTATATGCCCAAATCGGAGCTACGGATGCGGAGATATCACAGGTCAAAGATTGCATAAAAAATTAACGGAGAGGCAAAAGTCAACCCTAGGGTTTTCAGATCTGAGATCCGGATCGGCACGGATTTCGGAGCACGCCAGTGTTACTGTAGCTGTTCACCGGAATCGACGGGGGAGGAGGTCGGCGGCTTGCCGGAGCTGCGAGGGAGGCCCGGGGCGCGCGGGGAACGAGGCGGCGGCGGCGGTGGTCGACCGGGGCGGCGGCGGCCGCCAGGCGAGGCGCGGGACGGCGCTGAGCTTCGGGGCGGCGGGCCCTCGCCGGCAGGAACAGCGGCGGCGCGGCGAGGTGGGCTCGGCCACCGGCCGCAGGGAGGACGACGCGGGCGCGGGCGGCGGCCTCTGGCCCGAGCGACGGGGAGGAGGGCCGGAGATGGGCCTCGGCGGGCCGTGGCGGCGGCGGGCGCCGGTTGCCACGTGGCAGCGCGGGAGAGGGCGGCGGGATCCGGACGTTGTCTGGCTCCGTCCGGACACGTCCGGCGGCGGCGGAGATCTGTTTTTCTAGGGTTAGGGGTGGATTGAACCGTGAATTTTTGGAGGGGGTGTATATATAGGCATAGAGGGAGCTAGGAGAGTCCAAATGAGGTGCGGTTTTCGGCCACGCGATCGTGATCGAACGATCTAGATGATGGAGCAGAGTTTGGTGGGTTTTGGGCCAAATTGGAGGGGTGTTGGGCTGCAACACACACGAGGCCTTTTCGGTCCCTCGATTAACCGTTGGGGTACCAAACGAAGTCCAAATGGTACGAAACTTGACAGGTGGTCTACCGGTAGTAAACCAAGGCCGCTTGGCAAGTCTCGGTCCAATCCGGAAATGTTTAATCCCCACACACAAAAGAAAGCTAGAAATGACCACCGGAGGAGAACGAAGCGCCGGTATGCAAAACGGACAACGGGGAAAATGCTCGAATGCATGAGACGAACACGTATGCAAATGTAATGCACATGATGACATGATATGAGATGCATGACAACGATAACAACACACGGAGACAAAGACCCGAACACAAGGAAATAAATATAACTTAACGCCGGAAACGGCAAGAGCTGGAGTACAAACAGGGAAAGTTACATCCGGGGTGTTACAACACTCCACCACTATGAAAAGATCTCGTCCCGAGATTTAGGGTGAAAGAACGCCGGGTACTCAGAACAGAGGTGATCCTCATGTTCCCAGGTAGCTTCACGATCGAAATGGTGTGATCACTTGACTTTGAGAAATTTGATTGACTTGTTGCGAGTGTTGCGTTCAGTCTCTTCAAGAATAGCAACTGGGTGCTCACGATAAGAGAGATCTTCTTGGAGCTCAATGTCCTCGAAGTTGATGGTGCGGTCAGGAGTCTTGAAGCACTTTCGAAGCTGAGAGACATGGAACACGTCATGAACATTTGCAAAGTTTGAAGGAAGCTCGAGTTGATAGGCGAGGTCGCCTCTCTTGCTGACAATCTTGAAAGGTCCCACGTATCTGGGGGCAAGCTTCCCTTTGATACCGAAGCGACGAGTACCTTTCATAGGAGAGACGCGGAGGTAAACATGATCTCCGATCTCGAAAGCCAAATCACGGTGCTTACTATCATAGTAGCTCTTCTAGAGGGATTGGGCTGCTTTGAGGTTATCACGAATGACTTTGCACATTTCTTCTGCTTCTGTGATTAAGTCATTACCCAAAAGCTGACGTTCACCGGTTTCAGACCAGTTGAGAGGGGTACGGCACTTCCTGCCATACAGAATTTCAAAAGGGGCCTTGCCCGAACTTGCTTGAAAACTGTTGTTGTAGGAGAATTCAGCATAAGGAAGACAATCCTCCCACTTCATGCCGAAGGAGATCACACAAGACCTGAGCATATCTTCAAGAATCTGGTTGACACGCTCGACTTGACCGCTTGTTTGAGGATGGAAAGCTGTGCTAAAGCGGATGTTCGTTCCCATGGCCTTCTGAAAAGAATCCCAAAACTTCGAGGTAAAGATGCTGCCACGGTCTGAAGATATCACTTGAGGAATACCATGCAGAGAGACAATTCGAGAGGTATAGAGTTCCGCCAATTCAGCTGCAGTGATCGACTCTTTGATAGGCAGAAAATGAGCCACTTTGGTGAGTTTGTTGATGACAACGAATATAGCATCATTGCCACGCTTGGACTTAGGAAACCCAGTCAAGAAGTCCATTTCAATGTGGTCAAACTTCCATTCTAGAATGGCAAGAGGTTGGAGGAGACCTGCTGGCCTTTGGTGTTCTGCCTTCACTCTTCTGCAGACATCACATTCATTCACGAATTGAGCGATCTCGCGCTTCATTCGAGTCCACCAATAAGCTTGCTTAAGGTCCTGATACATCTTCGTGCTTCCAGGGTGGATGGAGAGAAGAGAATTGTGAGCCTCGTTCATGATCATTTTATGGAGGTCACCTTTGGGTACAACAATACGATCCTCGAAGAAGAGAGTGTCCTTGTCATCAAGGCGGTAGCACTTGTACTTGGACTGACTCTTGGCAATCCCAATCTTCACCTTTTTCACCATAGCATCAAGAAGCTGAGCTTGGCGAATCTGGTCTTCTAAGGTAGGAGAGACTAGAAGGTTGGCGAGGAATCCTTGAGGAACAACTTGCAGATTAAGTTTGCGGAAAGCTTCACAAAGCTCGAGTTGATAAGGCTTGAGAATCAGACTGTTGCAGTAAGCTTTCCTGCTCAAAGCGTCAGCAATCACATTGGCCTTGCCTGGAGTATACTCGATACTCGGATTATACTCTTGAATCATTTCGACCCATCGAGTTTTCCTGAGGTTGAGATTAGGCTGAGTGAAGATGTACTTGAGACTCTTGTGATCAGTGAAAATGTCCACTTTTCTTCCCAATAGAAGATGTCTCCAAGTCAAAAGAGCATGCACAACTTCCGCCAACTTGAGATTGTGAGTGGGGTAGTTCTTCTCATTAGGCTTCAACTGGCGAGATGTATAAGCAACAACTTTCTTCTCTTGCATCAATACTGCGCCAAGACCTTGGAGAGAGGCATCACAAAAGACCTCGTACGGTTTGGATTCATCAGGTGGAGTCAAAACTGGAGCAGTGATCAATTTCTCTTTCAAAGTGTTGAAAGCAATATCACACTCCGGAGACCAAACGTACTTGACGTGCTTCTGAAGAAGATTAGAGAGAGGCTTCGCGATCTTAGAAAAGTTTTCAACGAATCTTCGGCAATAGCTTGCGAGACCGAGAAAACTGCGGAGTTGCTTCACGTTCTGAGGAGGTTCCCAATTCACAATTGCAGACACCTTCTCAGGATTCACGGCAATGCCCTTGGCAGAGATGATATGACCAAGATAAAGAACCTCATCGAGCCAAAATTCACACTTGGAGAACTTGGCGTAGAACTGATGTTCTCTGAGCTTATCAAGAACCAAACGCAAGTGCTTGGCATGATCTTCCTTGTTCTTTGAGAAAACCAGAATGTCGTCGAGATAGACCAAAATGAAGTCATTGGTGTAGGCGTTGAAGATGAAGTTCATCATGCGAGAGAACGTCGGAGGAGCGTTGGCGAGGCCAAAAGACATGACAGTGTATTCATATGAACCAAAGCTTGTTCTGAATGCTGCCTTGGGAATATCTTCTTCACGAATGCGAATCTAATGATAACCCATACGGAGATCAAGCTTGGAGAATACTTGGGCACCTTTGAGTTGTTCGAACAGCTCATTGATGTTGGGAAGTGGGTATTTGTTCTTGATGATCTTCTTGTTCACTGGACGGTAATCAACACAAAGTCGGTCCGTTCCATCCTTCTTTTTCACAAAAAAGAACACCACAACCCCACGGAGAAGAACTAGGCCGGATGAGACCCATTTTCTCTTGCATATCGAGTTGCTTCTTCAGCTCCTTCAACTCTTCAGGTCCGAGCTTGTAAGGACGTTTGCACACAGGTTCCGTACCGGGCTCAAGATCAATAACGAATTCAACTGGCTGGTGCGGAGGCATTCCTGGGACCTCTTTTGGAAAGACGTCTTGATATTCGCAAACGACTGGAATTTGAGAGATGGCATCCAATTCACCCTTCTCATTGAGAGAAACAGACGGATAGTATTATCCCGAGTGGCAAAGACAATTACATCCTCAGACGAATGAGTCAATTGAATCTGCCTGGCAGCACAATCAAGATGTGCCTTGTGCTTAGAAAGCCAATCCATTCCGAGAATAAGATCAATATCCGAGTTACCAAGAACAATTGGGGAAGAAAGGAACTTGTAGTCACCCAATGTGATAGTAACCTCCGGGACGCAGGTGTTAGCTGTCATCTGCTTGCCCGGTGACACAATTTGCAAGGAACTTTGCAGATACTGATAATCACACTCATACTTTGATGCAAAAGGTTTGGAAATGAAGCAATGCGATGCACCCGTGTCAAAAAGAACTTTTGCAGGAATATCATTAACAGGAAGGTTACCCATGATCACATCTGGTGAGTCCTCTGCCTGAGCTGCATTCACCATATTGACCTTGGCGAACTTGGGGTTATGCTTGACCACAGCTGTACTTGCCGATCTGACAGGAGGAGGAGGAGGAGGAGGAAGACGCCTCTGGTTGAGACACTTGTTGGCATAGTGACCCTTCTATTGGCACTTGTTGCACGTGACCTCTGAAAGCGGACGGTGATACGGAGCACTCGATCTTGGAGCTTGTGACGAAGTCTTGTTCTGAAAGCCAGGGTTGGGTGGGTGGGAAGAACCACTGCCACCTTTGCTCTTCTGCTGATACGGCTGACGGGACGGAGGAGGAGGAAGCCACAACTTCTGCTGCTTGGCCACTTGAGTAGAGGAAGAAGGAGTAGCATCTCTGACTCGCTTCTTGGAAGCATCACACCTCAACTGAGCAGCCTCTTGCTTCAGTGCCATGTTGTAGAACTCATCGTATCTCAAGGGCTCGAAGAGAACAAGAGCGAGCTGAATATCTTCTCTGAGACCAACCCTGAACTGGTATATCATGCTCTTCTCATCAGGGACATCCTGCTTGGCAAAGCGGGCAAGCTTCTGGAACAACTTGTTGTAGTCATAGACAGACAAGGAGCCTTGCTTCAGATTGCGGAATTCCTCACGCTTGCTTTCAACCACGCTCTGGGGAATATGATGAACTCGGAAATCTCGACGGAAATCATCCCAAGTGATAACACAACCACCTCTGGAATCCTTGTACTGCTGGAACCATTCTGCAGCTTGATCTTTGAGTTGGAAGGAAGTGAACTTGACAAAGTCCTCAGGTCTGACGTTACTGCACTCGAAATGCTTGCACAGATCCACAAGCCAATCGTCAGCATCGGTTGCCTCAACACAATTGCTGAAAGTCTTTGGCCCGTTAGCAAGGAACTGGTTGAGTGTAGCAAAGTGACTCTGATTGCTGCCTTGATTCCCTTGACTGCCTTGATTGCGCTCTTGAAGAACTTGCATGATCAGCTATGTGTTTGCATTGGTTGCGGCCATCACAGCTTGCCATGCCTCTGGAGGAGGTGGAGGTGGTGGCGGATCAGGATTCGGAGTCATGCGCGTTGGAGGAGCCATCCTGAAGAGGTAGACCACCAATAGCACATAGACAAATAATATTGAAGCTGAATCCAACGGAATGAAAATTGCAACATATAGTCTTCACATCCGAACAAAACGAACGAATGCATTCCTCTTGAAATGGTCACATATCCATAAATTGCGAAGCCACGTAGAATTAAGGTAGAGAAATAAACCAACAACGTACGGATCAAGAATGAATAATCGGTAAGAAATCCCAATCTCAAACCAATATCCGTGGAAGAAGAACTAGAGCTACTAGAATTCCCACCTATGAAACTCCCGAACCTTTCCGGTTATGCAATCAGGTGTTGGGGATACAGGGGAAGCATAATATCTCACCCAAACTAGCAAATCCTACATCCAGCTGTATCCATCCTTCAACACATAACCAAGAAAAACTTCGGAAACCATCTACCTCAACGTTCGAAAAGCATCCGTTATACAAGTTATGGCGATACTCCCGAACTCCTGCCCCAGTACTGGGTGGCGTCGAGGTTATCTCACCAACGAACTGCATAAAAGAGATTTTCGATGTCGGCGTACTAAACTTAGGTATTCTAGAACTGCAACGATAAAATTATGATGACAACACCTCAGAGCTCAACTCCCGGGGACACTTCCACTAAACCCCTGACAGGAGGCACCAAGTCAATGTTCTCATCATAAAACCATCGGAACGATTCCAAGATACCCGCGTGATCCTAAAATTTTTTTTTAGTGAAATTTGAGAAGAGAAGAGTCAAAACTCTATGTCAGGAAGCCTTACCAGAGCGATGAGGAGACTGGGAAGTAAAAAGAATTCCTAATCTCTCCGATATATAATTCCTAAAGACTCAAAACATTTTTCTAGACACAACTCGGCTGCTAAAAACGATCAAGCAATGGGGCTCCTAAGGTCGGGGAAGGCTCTAATTACCAACTTGTAACACCCTCGATGCGACTATAGCTCCCACGTGTCGAGGCACGACTTAGAGACATAATCGCATTGAAGGCATATGTCGCAAGTTAGGCAATCTTCACAACATCCCATGTAATATAATGATAAAAGGGGAGATAACATAGTTGGCTTACACTCGCCACATCAATCAAGTACATAAATAACATTACATCAACCAAACACTCATGGTCCGACTACAGCGCCAAAATAAAGAGAACCCAACATGCGACAACGGTCCCAATCACCCCCAACTGGGCACCACTACTGATCATCGGGAAACGAAACATAGTATCGTTGAGAGTCTTCGTTGAACTCCCACTTGAGCTCATACGCGTCTCCTGGAGCGGAATCATCAGGCCCTGCATCTGGTGTAATAGTAATCTGTGAGCCACAGGGACTCAGCAATCTCGCACCCTCGCGATCAAGACTATTTAAGCTTATAGGCATAGCAAGGTAAAATATGAGTGGAGCTGCAGCAAGCGACTAGCAAGTATGGTGGCTAACTTATTCGCAAGGAGAGCGAGAAGAGGAGGCAAAGCACGAGCGAGAAGCTAGAGAACAACCTGCGCAAACATTACTCCAACACCGTGTCCACTTCCCGGACTCCGCTGAGAAGAGGCCATCACGGTAACACACTCAGTTGATTCATTTTAATTAATTAAGGTTCAAGTTATCTACAACCAGACATTAACAAATTTCCATCTGCCCATAACCGCGGGCACGGCTTTCGAAAGTTCAATCCCTGCAAGGGAGTCCCAACTTAGCCCGTGACAAGCTCTCATGGTCAACGAAGGAATAGACCTCCTCCCAAGATGTTCCGATCAGACTCGGTATCTCGGTAACTCAAGACACTTCGACAGGTTAAAACAAGACCAGCAACACCGCTTGAATGTGCCGACAAATCTCGATAGGAGCTGCACATATCTCTTTCTCCGGGCACACTCAGATGAGCGCTCCATACAACTAAAACCAAACCTCGAGTTTCCCCGAGGGGGCGCTGCACAGGACTCTAGTTTGGACCAACACTCAGAGGAGCACTGGCCCGGGGGGGTTTAAATAAGATGACCCGCGGGCTCCGGAAACCTGAGGGAAAAGAGGCTAGGTGAAAAGTGGTAAGACCAAGGTTGGGCATTGCTGGAAAAGCTTTAATCAAGGCAAACTATCAAGGGGTTCCCATTATAACCCAACCGCGTAAGGAACGCAAAAATCCTGGAACATAACACCGATATGACGGAAACTAGGGCGGCAAGAGTGGAACAAAACACTAGGCGAGAGGCCGAGCCTTCCAACCTTTACCAAGTGTATAGATGCATTAAGATAACATAGCAATATAATGATATACCAACAAATACATAAATGTTCCAACAAGGAACGGCCTCCAATCTTCACCCGCAACTAGCAACGCTATAAGAGGGGCTGAGCAACGCGGTAACATAGCCAATCAACGGTTTGCTAGGACATGGTGGGTTAGAGGTTTGACATGGCAATTTGGGAGGCTTGCAAGCAAGTGGTAGGCATCGTAGCAATGGCATAGCAAAAGAGCGAGCAAACTAGCATAGCAAAGATAGTAGTGATATCGAGGGTATGATCATCTTGCCTGCACAGTTGTCAGAGTTGACTGGATCCTCAAAAGCAAACTCAACGGGCTCCTCGTTAGCGAACTCATCTCCCGGCTCTACCCAAACAAGACAAACAAACAACAAGGATACAATCAACCACGTGCAAACTCAAACAACACGATGCAAAGATGATATGTTATGCGGGATGCAAAATGCAAGATATGACAGGAAAAGCATGAACCTGGCCTCAACTAGGGAATCCAAAGGTTCCACTGGAAAGATGAGATGAAATCGCTTGAAAACGATATAAAGAACGCCGGAATCGGAGTTACGGTTTGGAAATGGCAAGCGTTTCAAAAATGACACCGGTCTGCGATTTACAGCAAGTAGGCATCTAAATGCAATGAGATGAACATGCTACAGCATCGAAACATGACAAAAAATACATGGCAGGGATGCACACAAGATGCTTAACAAATGTCTAGCACTGAGCTACGGCCAAATCATCCATTAGGAGGTTCAAACAAGCATGGCAAAAACGCAAATGGTAAAACAGATCTCAGACTTAGTGAAATTAACACTTGTCTGGAATTTCAGATCATATAGCCCTCTTCGGAGCAACAAAATAACATGCTACAGGACCTGAACATGACAAAGAAAGACATGGCATGGAGGTACTCAACAAGCTTAACTAAAGTCCCTTAGTGACCTTGAGTCAAAAGGGATCACAAAATATACTAACAAGCACACGAACATAGCAAAAACATAATCAGTTTTCAGACTTAGTGAAAACTGGGACATGCTGAAACATAACTCACGAAGGCATGTTTACGAGCTCGATGCACTCACCACGGTGCAAGTCATGGCAAGACAAGCATACATCCCTTAAGAAGGCACAAAATACAAGCTATACATGGCAAGAACAATGACATAGCATGCACGGATCAACTACAATAACATCGGCAAAATCGCAAACAAGTTGACGATCTGCCCAGATTCGCAACGAAGCAAAAGTAGAGCTCGATTGACTCAAGCTATGGTGCTCCATAATTGCAAACAAAGACATGGATGGATAGAGCATAACAAGATTAACAAAACTCCTTTACTGATCATCCTCAAAAGAGGCACGGATCACTAGGAAATAGCATGAACATATGGCATCATGAACTAAATAATCCCAGACTTACTGAAAACTACTAAGTCTCTGAAAACAGAATTAGCAAGTGCACCATTTTGCAAGCTTGCACAAGTCACCACACACATCCTAAAAATACATGGGTTGCACCTCTATATAGATGACAAAACCCTTAACAAAACATATGTAGAACTCACGGGCATAGCATGCACACATTAATCATGGCAAAAATGATAAATGTCTAAGATGAACTAGCAGATCTGACAATTAACTCATGAAGCCCTCTTCTAACAGCATTTCGGGCATCAAGATGAGCTCAAATGAAAATGATGCAATGAAATGGAATGATGTACTCTCTGAGATGAACATTTTGATATGCTATATGCCCAAATCGGAGCTACGGACGGCGCTGAGCTTCGGGGCGGCGGGCCCTCGCCGGCAGGAACAGCGACGGCGCGGCGAGGTGGGCTCGGCCACCGGCCGCGGGGAGGACGACGCGGGCGCGTGCGGCGGCCTCTGGCCCGAGCGGCGGGGAGGAGGGCCGGAGATGGGCCTCGGCGGGCCGTGGCGACGGCGGGCGCCGGTTGCCATGTGGCAGCGCGGGAGAGGGCGGCGGGATCCGGACGTTGTCCGGCTCCGTCCGGACACGTCCGGCGGCGGCGGAGATCTGTTTTTCTAGGGTTAGGGGTGGATTGAACCGCGAATTTTTGGAGGGGGGTGTATATATAGGCATAGAGGGAGCTAGGAGAATCCCAATGAGGTGCGGTTTTCGGCCACGCGATCGTGATCGAACGATCTAGATGATGGAGCAGAGTTTGGTGGGTTTGGGGCCAAATTGGAGGGGTGTTGGGCTGCAACACACACGAGGCCTTTTCGGTCCCTCGGTTAACCCTTGGGGTACCAAACGAAGTCCAAATGGTACGAAACTTGACAGGCGGTCTACCGGTAGTAAACCAAGGCCGCTTGGCAAGTCTCGGTCCAATCCGGAAATGTTTAATCCCCACACACGAAAGAAAGCTAGAATTGACCACCGGAGGAGAACGAAGCGCCGGTATGCAAAACGGACAACAGGGAAAATGCTCGAATGCATGAGACGAACACGTATGCAAATGCAATGCACATGATGACATGGTATGAGATGCATGACAACGATAACAACACACAGAGACAAAGACCCGAACCCGAGGAAATAAATATAACTTAACGCCGGAAACGGCAAGAGTTGGAGTACAAATAGGGAAAGTTACATCCGGGGTGTTACACACGTCTTCCCAACCGTACGTGTGTTGAACGCGGAGGTGCCGTCCATTCGGCGCTAGGTCATCGGTGATTTGGATCACGACGAGTACGACTCCATCAACCCCGTTCTCTTGAACGCTTCCACTCACGATCTACAAGGGTATGTAGATGCACTCCCCTCTCCCTCATTGCTAGGTGACTCCATAGATTGATCTTGGTGATGCGTAGAAAATTTTAAAATTCTGCTACGTTCCCCAACAGTGGCATCAGAGCTAGGTCTATGCGTAGTTTCTATGCACGAATAGAACACTAAGTAGTTGTGGGCGTCGATATTGTCAATTTACTTGCCGTAACTAGTCTTATCTTGATTCGACGGCATCGTGGGATGAAGCGGCCCAGACCGACCTTACACGTATGCTTACGTGAGACTGGTTCCACCGACTGACATGCACTAGTTGCATAAGGTGGCTAGCGGGTGTCTGTCTCTCCCACTTTAGTCGGATCGGATTCAATGAAAAGGGTCCTTATAAAGGGTAAATAGAAATTGGCATATCATGTTGTGGTTTTGGCGTAGGTAAGAAACGTTCTTGCTATAAACCTATAGCAGCCACGTAAAAAACTTGCAACAACAATTAGAGGACGTCTAACTTGTTTTTGCAGCATGTGCCGTGTGATGTGATATGGCCAAAAGGATGTGATGAATGATATATGTGATGTATGAGATTGATCATGTTCTTGTAATAGGAATCACGACTTGCATGTCGATGAGTATGACAACCGGTAGGAGCCATAGGAGTTGTCTTAATTTATTTATGACCTGCGTGTCAACATAAACGTCATGTAATTACTTTACTTTATTGCTAAAGCATTAGCCATAGTAGTAGAAGTAATAGATGACGACACAACTTCAAGAAGACACGATGATGGAGATCATGGTGTCATGCCGGTGACAACAATGATCATGGAGCCCCGAAGATGGAGATCAAAAGGAGCAAATGATATTGGCCATATCATGTCACTATTTGATTGCATGTGATGTTTATCATGTTTTACATCTTATTTGCTTAGAACGACGGTAGCTTAAATAAGATGTTCCCTCGTAATAATTTCAAGAAAGTGCTCCCCCTAACTGTGCACCGTTGCGAAGGTTCGTTATTTCGAAGCACCACGTGATGATCGGGTGTGATAGATTCTAATGTTCGAATACAACGGGTGTAAGCCAGATTTACACACGCACTACACTTAGGTTGACTTGACGAGCCTAGCATGTACAGACATGGCATCGGAACACGGAAGACCGAAAGGTCGAGCATGAGTCGTATAGAAGATACGATCAACATGAAGATGTTCACCGATGTTGACTAGTCCGTCTCACGTGATGATCGGACACGGCCTAGTTGACTTGGATCATGTTTCACTTAGATGACTAGAGGGATGTCTATCTGAGTGGGAGTTCATTGAATAATTTGATTAGATGAACTTAATTATCATGAAATTAGTCTAAAATCTTTACATTATGTCTTGTAGATCAAATGGCCCACGCTAATGTTGCCCTCAACTTCAACGTGTTCCTAGAGAAAACCAAGCTGAAAGATGATGGCGGCAACTATACGGACTGGGTCCGGAACCTGAGGATCATCCTCATAGCTGCCAAGAAAGATTATGTCCTAGAAGCACCGCTAGGTGACCCACCCATCCCAGAGAACCAAGACGTTATGAACGCTTGGCGGTCACGTGCTGATGATTACTCCCTCGTTCAGTGCGGCATGCTTTACAGCTTAGAACCGGGGCTCCAAAAGCGTTTTGAGCAACACGGAGCATATGAGATGTTCGAAGAGCTGAAAATGGTTTTCCAAGCTCATGCCCGGGTCGAGAGATATGAAGTCTCCGACAAGTTCTTCAGTTGTAAGATGGAGGAAAATAGTTCTGTCAGTGAGCACATACTCAAAATGTCTGGGTTGCATAACCGATTGACTCAGCTGGGAGTTAATCTCCCGGATGATGCGGTCATTGACAGAATCCTTCAGTCGCTTCCACCGAGCTAGAAGAGCTTTGTGATGAACTTCAATATGCAGGGGATGGAAAAGACCATTCCTGAGGTATATTCAATGCTGAAATCAGCGGAGGTGGAGATCAAAAAGGAATATCAAGTGTTGATGGTTAATAAAACCACTAAGTTTAAGAAAGGCAAGGGTAAGAAGAACTTCAAGAAGGACGGCAAGGGGGTTGCCGCGCCCGGTAAGCAAGCTGCCGGGAAGAAGCCAAAGAATGGACGCAAGCCCGAGAATGAGTGTTTTTATTGCAAGGGAAGTGGTCACTGGAAGCGGAACTGCCCCAAATACTTAGCAGACAAGAAGGCCGGCAACAATAAAGGTATATGTGATATACATGTAATTGATGTGTACCTTACCAGTACTCGTAGTAGCTACTGGGTATTTGATACCGGTGCGGTTGCTCACATTTGTAACTCAAAGCAGGAGCTGCGGAATAAGCGGAGACTGGCAAAGGACGAGGTGACGATGCGCATCGGGAATGGTTCCAAGGTCGATGTGATCGCCGTCGGCACGCTACCTCTACATTTACGTACGAGATTAGTTTTAAACCTCAATAATTGTTATTTAGTGCCAGCTTTGAGCATGAACATTGTATTAGGATCTTGTTTAATTTGAGATGGCTACTCATTTAAATCCGAGAGTAATGGTTGTTCTATTTATATGAGAGATATGTTTTATGGTCATGCTCCGCTGGTGAATGGTTTATTCTTAATGAATCTCGAGCGTAATGTTACACATATTCATAGTGTGAATACCAAAAGATGTAAGGTTGATAATGATAGTCCCACATACTTGTGGCACTGCCGCCTTGGTCACATAGGTGTCAAACGCATGAAGAAGCTCCATGCAGATGGACTTTTGGAGTCTCTTGATTACGAATCATTTGACACGTGCGAACCATGCCTCATGGGTAAAATGACCAAGACTCCGTTCTCAGGAACAATGGAGCGAGCAACCAACTTATTGGAAATCATACATACTGATGTGTGCGGTCCAATGAGTGTTGAGGCTCGCGGTGGCTATCGTTATGTTCTCACCCTCACTGATGACTTGAGTAGATATGGGTATGTCTACTTAATGAAACACAAGTCTGAGACCTTTGAAAAGTTCAAGGAATTTCAGAGTGAGGTTGAGAATCAACGTGACAGAAAAATCAAGTTCTTGCGATCAGATCGTGGGGGAGAATACTTGAGTCACGAATTTGGCACGCACTTAAGGAAATGTGGAGTAGTTTCACAACTCACGCCGCCTGGAACACCTCAGTGTAATGGTGTGTCCGAATGTCGTAATCGCACTCTATTGGATATGGTGCAATCTATGATGTCTCTTACCGATCTACCGCTGTCATTTTGGGGCTATGCTTTAGAGACTGCCGCATTCAGTTTAATTAGGGCTCCGTCGAAATCCGTTGAGACGACACCGTATGAATTATGGTTTGGGAAAAAACCTAAGCTGTCGTTTCTAAAAGTTTGGGGATGCGATGCTTATGTCAAGAAACTTCAACCTGAAAAGATCGAACCCAAATCGGAAAAATGCGTCTTCATAGGATACCCTAAAGGAACTATTGGGTATACCTTCTACCTCAGATCCGAAGGCAAGATCTTTGTTGCCAAGAATGGATCCTTTCTAGAGAAAGAGTTTCTCTCGAAAGAAATAAGTGGGAGGAAAGTAGAACTTGATGAAGTATTGCCTCTTGAACCGGAGAGTGGCGCAGCTCAGGAAATTGTTCCTGAGGTGCCTGCACCGACTAGAGAGGAAGTTAATGATGATGATCATGAAACTTCAGATCAAGTTGCTACTGAACTTCGTAGGTCCACAAGGACACGTTCCGCACCAGATTGGTACGGCAACCCTGTCTTGGAAATCATGTTGTTAGACAACGGTGAACCTTCGAACTATGAAGAAGCGATGGTGGGCCCAGATTCCGACAAATGGCTGGAAGCCATGAAATCCGAGATAGGATCCATGTATGAAAACGAAGTATGGACTTTGACTGACTTGCCCGATGATGGCAAGCCATAGAAAATAAATGGATCTTTAAGAAGAAGACAGACGCGGATGGTAATGTAACCATCTATAAAGCTCGGCTTGTCGCTAAGGGTTATCGACAAGTTCAAGGGGTTGACTACGATGAGACTTTCTCACCCGTAGCGAAGCTGAAGTCCGTCCGAATCATGTTAGCAATTTCCGCATTCTATGATTATGAGATATGGCAAATGGAAGTCAAAACGGCATTCCTTAATGGTTTCCTTAAGGAAGAATTGTATATGATGCAGCCGGAAGGTTTTGTCGATCCTAAGAATGCTGACAAGGTGTGCAAGCTCCAACGCTCGATCTATGGGCTGGTGCAAGCATCTCGGAGTTGGAACATTCGTTTTGATGAGATGATCAAAGCGTTTGGGTTTACGCAGACTTATGGAGAAGCCTGTATTTACAAGAAAGTGAGTGGGAGCTCTGTAGCATTTCTCATATTGTATGTGGATGACATACTATTGATGGGAAATGATTGAGAATTCTTGGAAAGCATAAAGGCCTACTTGAACAAGTGTTTTTCAATGAAGGATCTTGGTGAAGCTGCTTACATATTAGGCATCAAGATTTATAGAGATAGATCGAGACGCCTCATTGGTCTTCCGCAGAGTACGTACCTTGACAAGATATTGAAGAAGTTCAATATGGATCAGTCAAAGAAGGGGTTCTTGCCTATATTGCAAGGTATGAGATTGAGCACGGCTCAATGCCTAACCACGGCAGAAGATAGAGAAAAGATGAGTGTCGTCCCCTATGCCTCGGCCATAGGGTCTATCATGTATGCTATGCTGTGTACCAGACCTGATGTAAACCTTGCCGTAAGTTTGGTAGGAAGGTACCAAAGTAATCCCGGCATGGAACACTGGACAGCGGTCAAGAATATCCTGAAGTACCTGAAGAGGACTAAGGATATGTTTCTCGTTTATGGAGGTGACAAAGAGCTCGTCGTAAAGGGTTACATCGATGCTAGCTTCGACATAGATCTGGATGACTCTAAGTCACAAACCGGATACGTGTATATTTTGAATGGTAGGGCAGTAAGCTGGTGCAGTTGCAAGCAAAGCGTTGTGGCGGGATCTACATATGAAGCGGAGTACATGGCAGCCTCGGAGGTAGCACAAGAAGCAGTCTGGGTGAAGGAGTTCATTACCGACCTAGGAGTAATTCCCAATGCGTCGGGCCCGATGACTCTCTTCTGTGACAACACTGGAGTTATTGCCCTTGCCAAGGAGCCCAGGTTTCACAGGAAGCCCAGGCATATCAAGCGTCGCTTCAACTCCATTCGTGAAAGTGTTCAAAATGGAGACATAGATATTTGTAAAGTACATACAGACCTGAATGTGGCAGATCCGTTGACTAAACCTCCCCCTAGAGCAAAACATGATCAACACCAGAACTGTATGGGTGTTCGATTCATCACAATGTAACTAGACTATTGACTCTAGTGCAAGTGGGAGACTGTTGGAAATATGCCCTAGAGGCAATAATAAAATGGTTATTATTATATTTCCTTGTTCATGATAATTGTCTATTGTTCATGCTATAATTGTGTTATCCGGAAATCGTAATACATGTGTGAATACATAGACCACAACACGTCCCTAGTGAGCCTCTAGTTGACTAGCTCATTGATCAAAAGATAGTCATGGTTTCCTGACTATGGACATTAGATGTCATTGATAACGGGATCACATCATTAGGAGAATGATGTGATGGACAAGACCCAATCCTAAGCATAGCTCAAAGATCGTGTAGTTCGTTTGCTAGAGCTTTTCCAAATGTCAAGTATCATTTCCTTAGACCATGAGATTGTGCAACTCCCAGATACCGTAGGAGTGCTTTGGGTATGCCAAACGTCACAACGTAACTGGGTGACTATAAAGGTGCACTACGGGTATCTCCGAAAGTGTCTGTTGGGTTGGCACGAATCGAGACTGGGATTTGTCACTCCGTATGATGGAGAGGTATCTCTGGGCCCACTCAGTAATGCATCATCATAATGAGCTCAATGTGACCAAGTGGTTGGTCACGGGATCATGCATTACGGTACGAGTAAAGTGACTTGCCGGTAACGAGATTGAACAAGGTATTGGGATACCGACGATCGAGTCTCGGGCAAGTAACGTACCGATTGACAAAGGGAATTGTATACGGGATTGATTGAATCCTCGACATCGTGGTTCATCCGATGAGATCATCGAGGAGCATGTGGGAGCCAACATAGGTATCTAGATCCCGCTGTTGGTTATTGACCGGAGAGTCGTCTCGGTCATGTCTGCGTGTCTCCCGAACCCGTAGGGTCTACACACTTAAGGTTCGGTGATGCTAGGGTTGTTGAGATATTAGTATACGGTAACCCGAAAGTTGTTCGGAGTCCCGGATCAGATCCCGGACGTCACGAGGAGTTCCGGAATGGTCCGGAGGTGAAGATTTATATATAGGAAGTCAAGTTTCGGCCATCGGGAAAGTTTCGGGGGTAATCAGTATTTTACTGGGACCACCGAAAGGGTCCCAGGGGTCCACCGGGTGGGGCCACCTATCCCGGAGGGCCCCATGGGCTGAAGTGGGAGAGGAACCAGCCCCTAGTTGGCTGGTGCGCCCCCCTTGGGCCTCCCCCAGTGCCTAGGGTTGGAAACCCTAGGGGTGGGGGCGCCCCACTTGGCTTGGGGGGCAAGCCACCCCCCTTGGCCGCAGCCCCCCCTTGGAGATCCCATCTCCTAGGGCTGGCGCCCCCCCTAGGGGTCCTACATATAGTGGGGGGGAGGGAGGGCAGACGGACCCTAGCCCCGGGCGCCTCCCTCTCCCTCCCGTGACACCTCTCCCTCTCGCCGAGCTTGGCGAAGCCCTGCCGAGATCACTGTTGCTTCCACCACCACGCCGTCGTGCTGCTGGATCTCCATCAACCTCTCCTTCCCCCTTGCTGGATCAAGTTTGAGGAGACATCTTCCCAACCGTACGTGTGTTGAACGCGGAGGTGCCGTCCGTTCGGCGCTAGGTCATCGGTGATTTGGATCACGACGAGTACGACTCCATCAACCCCGTTCTCTTGAACGCTTCCGCTCACGATCTACAAGGGTATGTAGATGCACTCCCCTCTCCCTCGTTGCTAGATGACTCCATAGATTGATCTTGGTGATGTGTAGAAAATTTTAAAATTCTTCTACGTTCCCCAACAACCTTGAGAGATTATATCCAGAGATGGATCACATTGCACCATACAGTGGAGAATGTGTCGGATCACCAAGCAGTTTGTGCCTTCAAGGAAGGTGTTAAGTACAGAGAGTTGAATCTGAAGTTCGGTCAGATAGAAGATATGTCCCTGAGTCGAATGATGGAGATTGCCACCAAGTATGCCAATGGGGAAGAGGAAGACCGATTCCGGAGTGGCAAGCACAAAACAGTCGCCCAAGAAACCGGAGGAGGGAATTCCAGTCAGAAACAGAAGTGCAAGGCCGAACCAGCTGCTCCTGGTGAAGCTTTAGTTGTGGCCCAAGGGAAATTCAAGGGGAATCCCAAAGGGCCCTGGACTCCCAAGAAAGTTAAAGATCAAGATGGGAATGATGTGTTGGATTTACCATGTCACATTCATACCAAAAAAGATGGAGAGGGGAATCTCATTTACCCTAAGCACACCACTCGACAGTGTCATCTCGTGATCCAGCAGTTCCGAGAGAAACAACCCAAGGAGAAGGAGAAGGAGTCGGACAAGGGTGAGGAAAGGGAAGAAGATGATGATGGTTTTCCCAATGTCAATTCCACTCTAATGATTTTTTGCTGATGTTGAGAGCAAAAGCCGATTGAAAGTTATTAACAAAGAGGTGAACATGGTTGCTCCGGCAACACCCAGTTATCTGAAATGGTCCCAGACTGCCATCACATTCGACCAGTCGGATCATCCAGCACATATAGCCACCCCTGGGAGGCAAGCGCTGGTAGTCAACCCTGTTGTTGAAGGCACTCGACTGACTAAGGTGCTGATGGATGGTGGCAGTGGTCTAAATATCCTTTATGCTGAAACTCTGAAAGGGATGGGCATTCCGATGTCCAAGCTTAGCGAAAGCAATATGAGTTTTCATGGAGTTATACCTGGCAAGAAGGCCCAGTCACTCGGCCAGATCGCCCCTGATGTGGTTTTTGGTGATTCCAAGAATTGCCACAAGGAGAAGTTGACATTTGAAGTGGTGGACTTCAAAAGTGCTTACCATGCTATTCTGGGAAGACCCACTTGCGCACGTTTTATGGTTCGACCATGTTACGTGTATCTGAAATTGAAGATGCCTGGTCCCAGAGGGGTGATCACCGTCAGTGGTGATCGGCAGAAGGTAGAAGAGTGCTTCCAGAAGGGATCAAAAATTTTCGATGCGCAAATGGCAGTAATAGAATTGTAAGAGTACCAAAAAAATGCAGATCCGAGTGATTTGATGTGAGCTAAGAAGCCTGCCACAGACTCTGCATTTCAGTCGTCTGGAGAAACGAAACCGATTCATATTCACCCGACTGATCCCAATGCTGCTCCGACTCATATTTCAATGACACTCGACAGCAAATAGGAAGAAGCGCTCATCCAGTTCCTCCGTGAGAACTGGGACATCTTTGCATGGAAACCTTCTGACATGCTAGGTGTACCCAGGGGACTGGTTGAACATCGTTTGCGTGTCGACCCGAAAGTGAAACCTGTTAAGGAACATCTCCGACGGTCCGATGTCCAGAAGAGAAAAGCAATTGGTGAGGAAGTCGCTCGGCTCCTGGCAGCTGAGTTCATCCGTGAAATCTACCACTCCGAGTGGCTCGCCAATGTTGTCATGGTCCCCAAGAAGGATGATTCACTTCGCATGTGCATTGACTTCAAGCATATCAATCGGGCCTGCCCGAAAGATCATTTTCCTCTCCCCCGCGTCGACCAAATCGTCGACTCAACTGCGGGGTGTGAGCGTTTGTATTTTTTGGACGCCTATTCCGGGTACCATCAGATCCGACTATATGTACCTGATGAGATAAAAACGGCTTTCATCACTCCATTCGGATGCTTCTGTTATGTCACCATGACATTCGGCTTGAAGAACGCCGGAGCCACATTCATGAGGATGATCCAGAAGTGTCTTCTCACTCAAATTAGTCGGAAAATGTGGAAGCATACATGGATGACATTGTGGTCAAGTCACGTAAGGGTTCCGACCTGCTGGCTGACCTTGCTGAAACCTTTGCCAATCTCAGAAGATATGATATCAAGATTAATCCATCAAGGTGCACATTCGGAGTTCCTCGCAGAAAGTTACTCAGTTTCCTCGTTTCCGAACGAGGGATCGACACTAACCCGGAGAAAGTTGGTGCTATACTTCGGATGAAACGCCCTGTGCGTGTGCACGATGTCCAGAAGCTTAGTGGTTGTTTGGCCGCTTTGAGTCGGTTCATTTCTCGCCTCGGTGAAAAGGCATTGCCTCTTTACCGACTGATGAAGAAGTCTGATAAGTTCGAGTGGACTCCCGAAGCTGATGCAGCGTTTGCAGAGCTCAAAGCCCTGCTTTCCACCCAGCCGGTGCTTGCTGCACCAATCAGCAAAGAGCCTTTACTGCTTTATATTGCAGCCACTGGACAAGTTGTTAGTACAGTACTCACGGTCGAGCAAGAAGAAGAAGGAAACGCCTATAAAGTTCGGCGCCCAGTATATTACGTTTCTGAAATTCTGACCCCATCGAAGCAAAGATATCCGCATTATTAGAAGCTTGTTTATGGGATTTACATGACCACGAAGAAGGTTGCACACTATTTCTCTGATCATTCCATTACAGTCGTCAGCGACGCTCCATTATCAGAGATTCTGAACAACAGAGATGCAACTGGTCGAGTGGCGAAGTGGGCGATTGAACTCCTTCCCCTGGACATCAAGTTTGAGGCAAAGAAAGCTATCAAGTCCCAAGCAATAGCAGATTTCCTCGCCGAGTGGATCGAACAGCAACTTCCAGCCCAAATTCACTCGGAGCATTGGACCATGTTCTTCGATGGCTCCAAGATGCTGAATGGATCCGGTGCTAGGGTGGTGTTGGTATCCCCCCGTGGTGAAAAACTCAACTATGTTCTCCAGATTCACTTTGACTCTTCCAACAACGAAGCCGAATATGAGGCACTTCTGTACGGGTTGCGTATGGCCATTTCACTCGATGTCCGTCGCCTCATGGTCTATGGAGACTTGGATTTAGTGGTCAATCAGGTGATGAAGGAGTGGGAAGTCAGAAGCCCAGCTATGACTGGTTATTGGAATGAAGTGAGAAAGATAGAAAAGAGGTTTGAGGGGTTGGAGCTCCATCACATACCCCGACTGGAAAATCAAGCAGCTGATGATCTAGCGAAGATAGGCTCCAGGAGGGAAGCCATTCCCAGCAATGTGTTCCTAGAACATATTCATACACCTTCAGTTCAAGAAGATCCTTTCACTGAAGAGCCCCCGCAAAGAAGGTCGAGTGATCCTCAATGACATGCACTCGGGGACCTATGGTCACCATGCGTCCTCTCGGACCATTGTGTCCAAATCATACCGAGCGGTATTTTACTTGCCACGAGCGAATGAGATAGCAAAAGAAATAGTCGACAAATGTGAAGGTTGCCAGTTTTACTCCAACATGTCTCACAAGCCTGCGTCGGCCCTGAAGACCATTCCACTCATATGGCCTTTTGCTGTTTGGGGATTGGATATGATTGGACCTGTGAGGACTGGTAGGGGCGGATTCACTCATGTGCTTGTAGCAGTCGACAAGTTCACCAAATGGATTGAAGCCAAACCTATCAAGAACCTTGAAGCAAGCACTGATGTCAGCTTCATCAGAGAGTTAACATTCAGATATGGTGTTCCACACAGCATCATCACTGACAACGGGTCAAACTTCGATTCTGATGAGTTTAGGACTTTCTGTGCTTCTCAAGGTACTCGATTCGACTATGCTTCAGTCGCCCACCCCCAGTCGAATGGGCAAGTTGAAAGAGCACATGGGTTCATTCTCAAAGGACTGAAACCCCGACTGATGCGTGATCTCAAACACGCAGCAGGAGCCTGGGTCGATGAACTTTCATCGGTATTGTGGGGACTGAGGACGAATCCCAATCGGTCGACTGGCAGAACTCCCCTTTTCTTGGTTTATGGAGCCGAAGCTGTACTTCCGAGTAACTTGCTCCACAATGCACCCCGAGTCGAGCTTTTCTCCGAAGAAGAAGCAGAACAGGCACGGCAAGATGCAGTTGATCTCCTGCAGGAAGAAAGGGAGATGGCCTTGATCCGATCGACTATTTATCAGCAAGATCTACGTCGGTTCCATGCCAGAAACGTAAGGGGTCGAGCATTTCAAGAGGAGACTTGGTTCTTCGAGTGGATCAGCAAAAACCACACAAGCTTGCGCCTTCCTGGGAAGGCCCCTTCGTTGTCACCAGAGTGCTCCACAACGGAGCGTACCACCTCTATAACATCGAGCACAAGAAATATGAGCCGTGCGCTTGGAATGCGGGGCTACTCCGCCCCCTTTTATACTTAAGCACTCGGTCTGTTGAGATGTAATAAGAAGAACATTTGTAGTTTGTTTATCAAAGACAAGAGTTTTATAGTCTTCTAAAATGATTGTCGATTACTTGCATTTGTGTCTAAAATCCCCCATGGGTGGCTTAGCTGCGAGTCCATTCGCCTAAGTATTGAAAATCCTACCTCGTGGCGAGCAAGTCTCTCACTCGGGGGCTTAGCTGCAGTCCAGTACTCGCCTAAGTATTAAAAATCCTACCGAGTGGTGAGCAAGTCTCTCACTCGGGGGCTTAGCTGCAGTCCAGTACTCGCCTAAGTGTTGAAAATCCGACCGAGTGGTGAGCAAGTCTCTCACTCGGGGGCTTAGCTGCAGTCCGGTACTCGCCTAAGTATTGAAAATCCTACCGAGTGGCGAGCAAGTCTCTCACTCTGAAGCTTAGCTGCAGTCCAGTACTCGCCTAAGTATTAAAAATCCTACCGAGTGGTGAGCAAGTCTCTCACTCGGGGGCTTAGCTGCAGTCCAGTACTCGCCTAAGGCTTGAAAATCCTACCGAGTGGTGAGCAAGTCTCTCACTCGGGGGCTTAGCTAAAGTCCAGTACTCTCCTAATTATTAAAAATCCTACCGAGTGGTGAGCAAGCCTCTCACTCGGGGGCTTAGCTGCAGTCCAGTACTCGCCTAAGTGTTGAAAATCCTACCGAGTGATGAGCAAACCTCACACTCGGGAGCTTAGCAGCAGTCCAGTACTCGCCTAAGTATTAAAAATCCTACCGAGTGATGAGCAAACCTCACAGTCGGGGGCTTAGCTGCAGTCCAGTACTCGCCTAAGTATTAAAAAAACCTACCGAATGATGAGCAAACCTCACACTCGGAGGCTTAGCTGCAGTCCAGTACTCGCCTAAGTATTAAAAATCCTACCGAGTGATGAGCAAACCTCACACTCAGGGGCTTAGCTGTAGTCCAGTACTCGCCTAAGTATAAAAAATCCTACCGAGTGATGAGCAAACCTCACACTCGGGGGCTTAGCTGCAGTACAATACTCGCCTAAGATGACGAAGTGCAGGTCGAATGCAGCCTTCACGTCGGAGCTACGCCACAAGTACAACATGCGCTCCATCCCTATCCGCAAGGATGACGAGGTGCAGGTCGAATGCAACCATCACCTCGGAGCTACGCCACAAGTACAACGCGCGCTCCATCCCTATCCGCAAGGATGACGAGGTGCAGGTCGACTACAACTCTCTCCTCGGAGCTACGTCACAAGTACAACGCACGCTCCAACCCTATCCAGAAGGACGACAAGGTGCAGGTCAACTGCAACTCTCTCCTCGAAGCTGTGCCACAAGCACAACGTGTGCTCCATCCCTATCCTCAAGGATGGAGAGGCGCAGGTCGACTGAGGTATCTCCCTCAGAGCTGCATTTCAAGAAATATTTCGAGTGAAGAATAAGCTCCACTCGAAGGCAAACGCAAGCACATGCAGAAGATAAACCAAGATCAGATAAAACCTCAAAAGTTTCAGGACGAAGATAAAAGTACTCGGGCATCAGGCCCGAAGGAGTTTAACGTTACAAAAATCACTCGGCATTCCGAGCCAAATTTAAAGGAATTTTGCTTATCAAGTTTGTTCACTCAGCAGGAGAAGGGCTTGCAGGCTCAATGAACTCATCCAAATCGATCCCGTCCATGATTCGAGTGGCAGCAGCAATGAAAGTCTCCTTGAAGGATTGGAAGTCGTGCCTTTTGGTGTTGGCGACCTTGATCGCCGCCAGCTTCTCTTCTCGAGCTTCTTTGTAGTGGACCCTAACCAGCGACAGACCCACGTCAGCGCCGCATCGGGCAAAGGACTTCTTCCATTCCTGCACTCGACCGGGGACCTCATTGAGCCGAGTCATTAGAGACTCGAGATCATTCTGAAGCGTTGCCCTTGGCCAGAGTGATGAGTCAATGCACGACACCGCCACCTTCAGACGGGCAAGATAACCTGTAACACTGGCGACGCGGGATTCCAGTCGAAGCACATTCATGGCAGCCTCGTCGCCGACTGGAGAAAGGATAGGATCCAAGCCCGTCTCGACCCGTCCAGTCTCCCCTTCAAAGTTTTGGTAGAAATCTGCAGAGTCAAGGAGTTAATGAGTCGACTGGTCAGGACTAACTTGCAAACAGTAAAACAGTCGGGTAAAAAGGGGTACCTTCGAGCATAAGAAAGAGTTTCTTGGCGAGGGCTTTCAGATAAGCATCCAAATCGTTCCTCCTACGAGTCATGCTTTCCAGCTGGTCGTTCAGAGCCACTTTATCTTTTTTCAGACGAGTCACCTCTCGGTTGGATTCAGTGAGAGACGACTTCAACTTGTTGATTTCCTCCTCTAGCGCTCCGACTGAAGCCAGTTTCTGGTCAGCAAGGGCAGTCTTCTCCTGAGCCTCCTTCTGCGCAGTTGCAAGGTCCAAGTCCTTCTTCTCCAATGCGACCCTCATTTTCTCTGCAAAATACACATTTAGATCAAACAGAAGAACGAAGAGATAACTTGAAGGATGGTCAAGATAAGCAATCGACAGGCCGTTACCTTCCGTACGAGCGACTTCATCTTGAGCCTTCTTTAAGTTCTGCTGAGCCAGCTCCAGGTCAAGGTTGAGTTGCCTTTGCTTTTCCTCAAATTCGGCGAACTTGGAGATAAGCGTACAAGATTTCTACAGTAAGTAAAAGACATGATCAAAGATTATTTACTTCCGAGTGAATAAAACTTCAAGACTACTCAGACCCCAACCGACTGCCAGCAGTCGACCGCGGTCTCGGGGACTACACCCAGTGGGTGCACTTAGCATGCCCCCACTGGTTTGGGTTCCACTCGGCTGGTCCACCCAGACCAAGTAAAAAAAGAGGATGAGAAGAAGTGCTCAGACCCCAACCGACTGCCAGCAGTCTACCGCGGTCTCGGGGACTACACCCAGTGGGTGCACTTAGCATGCCCCCACTGGTTTGGGTTCCACTCGGCTGGTCCGCCCAGACCGAGTAAAAAAATAGAGGAAGTAGTGCTCAGACCCCAACCGACTACCAGCAGTCGACTACGGTCTCGGGGACTACACCCAGTGGGTGCACTTAGCGTGCTCCCACTAGTACAGATCCCACTCGACCAAGCCAAGTGGAAGAGCGAAAATGATAAAGATGAAAAAATACCCAGTGGGTGTACAGTCTCAAAGTGCAAGACAATGAAAGATTGCACAAAGGAAAATATTCGGGTAACATATCCTAATAGAACAAGTTCACTCAGAAGTCAACTTACCTGGACATTGGCCCGAAGAGCCACGCTGGCGTCACAAGCAACCTGACTGCTTTCGTGCACCGCCTTCACCCGCTCCATCATTATGTCAGCCTGACGAATGGCCTCCGTAGCGGCATCTGACTGGCTTTCTGGAACATGATGAGTGGCAAAGAAGGGGACAGACGGTCCAGACGCAGCAGCTTGGAGATCTAAGGCATGAAGTTGGATGGTTGAACCAAGCACTGGGGCAATCGACGAAGCGGGGCGCGCACTCGACACTGGGTCAGCAAAGGTTACAGAAACCTTACTCGCATCTTCAAGCTGTTGAACTACCGGCTCCGCCGCCGGTTCCGACTGGGATGTCTTGCCAGCTGTTGCCTTCTTCTTCCTAGGCCTCAGCGGCACGTCTTCGTCATCATCCGGAAGTTCAATGACATTGGGAGGGTCTGCAAAGAAATCAGTCGACCCTAGATGAGTTGCCAGAATTTAATCGACCATATAATCAAGAACAAGATCACGAGAGTTGTACCTGGGTTGGAGGTGACCACATCTTCCATATCCTCGTCTTCATACTGGCGGGTGGAAGTCCCAGAGGTAGCAGCTCTGCAAAATTCAATATTCAGTCAGTCACGTTTGTTACACCGAGTCAACCAAATAATCAGGTCGCATTATTACCCAGAGATAGTAGGAATGACCATTTTGACCTTGGGCAAAGCCTTCGGAGGTTTGGATGATGCAGCCCTCGGTGGTTTTGGTGCTAGAGGAGGTGCAACTTTAGATTGCTTCGATGTCCTCTCAGTCATCACCAAAGAGGATGTTCGGGGACGCTTCAAAGACTGCCTAGTTAGTGCGGCCACCATCTCATGGAGGCTTTCCGGGTCGTGAGCGTGCTTGGACCTTTTTTCTCTGCGAGGAGGCGAGTCGACCTCTTCTTCGTCACTCGGGTCGCCGCTCTCCTCACCCTCCTCCTTGTCCGAGTCCCACTCGCCGCTATCGCCTCCACTCGCCTCCTCCTCCGAGTCCTGCTCCTGCTCTCCGTTGGGCATTGAATACATCTAGATAAGAGCCTGAAAGATAACAAGCAAAGCAAAAAGAAATCAGTCGTTGAAAGGCAGTTACATGATTAATCAAAAAAGTACTCGGCAATTCAGAGTCAGACCTGGTCTGGCTGGCGCGAATGGTCGAATGGAGCGACCCTCCTGGACCCCCTGGGGTTATCCTTGTTGCCGGTGATGCCTCTCAGCCACTTCTCCACTATGTCCTCATCGACCTCCTCCGGGTGGATCCGAGTGGAATCCTCAATGCCCGAGTACATCCACATTGGATGATCACGAGCTTGGAGCGGCTGGATGCATCATTTGAGGAATACCTCCAACAGATCCATACCGGTCACGCCGTCCCGGACGAGCTGGACCACCCGCTTGACCAACACCTTCACATGCGCTCTCTCCTTTGGGATCACTTTCAATGCGGAGGGCTTCTCGACCCGAGCCATGGAAAAAGCAGGGAGCCCGGTCGACTAACCTGGAGTCGGCTGGTCTTTGCAATAAAACCAGGTCGACTGCCAACCTTGGACCGACTCGGGAAGGATCATGGCTGGGAAAGTGCTTTTATTTCTCATCTGAATCCCAAGACCCCTGCACATCTGAATCGCACGCGTTTTCTCGTCACTCGGATTGGCCTTCTTGACCGACTGAGAACGGCAAGTGAAAATGTGCTTGAAAAGACCCCGGTGTGGCCTACAACCTAAGAAGTTCTCGCACATGGACACGTAGGCGGAAAGATATATGATGCAGTGGGGATTGAAATGGTGAAGTTGTGCTCCAAAGAAGTTCAAGAATCCCCGGAAAAAAGGATGGGGAGGCAGAGAAAATCCACGGTCAACATGAGTTGCGAGGAGAACGCACTCACCATCACGCGGATGCGGTTCGGTCTCTCCTTCCGAGAGCCGCGCCAATTCATGGGGAATCAGCCCCCCTCGACCAGATCATCGATGTCGTCTTGGCTGATCATAGACCGGATCCAGTCGCCCTGGATCCAGCCGCGCGTCAGGCCGGATCTCGACGAGGATCCGCCCCGGTTGGACCTCTTTCCCTTCACCTTCGCCATTGCCTTCTTTGCATGCTCCAAGGCCACCGTCTTCTCCTTCTCAATGGTAGCAGGCGAAGCTCGAATGGAGCAGCGGCACTGAGAGCGAAGATGGAGATGGCGGAGAAGCCAGAGGAGAAAGGAGGAGAATGGAGAAGCGTTGTGCACAAAATCCAATCTGGCACCTTATATGGGGCCGCTTCCGAGTGGCTGGCCTGTGGGGCTAGACGATCCAATCAAATCCCACAACAGTCGCGCGCGAGGTACGTGGCGAAAAAGGTGGCGCGATGATCGAGGCAGCCTCGCCCGATCCCATCCGATTATTGCGGACTCCTCCATCTCGCGCGCTTACCCAAATACAAAATCCCACGATATCCGTGCGCAGCAAGGCAACCTGTTAGGTGGAGGATCTTTTCCATATCAGCACTCAGAGCATTACAGCAAAAGTTCACTCGGTAGAACCAAGAATGGATCAAGGAGACAGAAAAGAAGTTGGGATCATCATAATTGTTCACTTGGTCGCAAATAAGATGCTCCCGAAACACGAAAATTGAATCGGTGGAATTCTCAACTCCTTCCCCACTCAAGCCCCGAACCATTCGGAGGCTAATGATGAAGCTATATACCTAAGGTAGGGTCATAGGCCTGACCTAGACACCCTCCTCAAGGTCATCGCCCTAAAGCCAGAAGCATTCACTCGACCAGAGACATTCCACTCAGAAAAATCAATGACACTCGACAGTCACAGTAACCACTCGACGTACAGAAGACCAAAAGCCACTCTACACAACAACGGTCGGGCGTTTACTCATAGACTTAATTATCATTTATATCACTTAATTGCTAGTGTTACCAGTAACGTTCCACTCTTAATAAACATCGAATCCCGTGTAACAGAGGAGAGCTGGGGTCCTGGCGCACTCTATATAAGCCACTCCCCTCCTCTGGGACAAGGGTTCGCATCCTTTGTAAACACACACATATACACAATCTAGTCGACCGCCTCCGGGCACCGAGACGTAGGGCTATTACTTCCTCCGTGAAGGGCCTGAACTCGTAAACTCGTGTGTACAACTACTCCATAGCTAGGATCTTGCCTCCTCATACCTACCCCCCATTCTACTGTCAGTCTTAGATCCACGACAGATAGTTTTGTGATATGATAATTTGTAACGGGTAACAAGTAACAAAAGTAAACAAGGTGTAGCAAGGTGGCCCAATCCTTTTTGTAGCAAAGGACAAGCCTGGACAAACTCTTATATAAAGGAAAGCGCTCCCGGGGACACATGGGAATAATCGTCAAGCTAGTTTTCATCATGCTCATATGATTCGCATTTGTTACTTTGATAATTTGATATGTGGGTGGACCGGTGCTTGGGTACTACCCTTCCTTGGACAAGAATCCCACTTATGATTAACCCCTCTTGCAAGCACCGCAACTACGAAAGAAGAATTAAGGTAAACCTAACCATAGCATGAAACATATGGATCCAAATCAGCCCCTTACGAAGCAACGCATAAACTAGGGTTTAAGCTTCTGTCACTCTAGCAACCCATCATCTACTTATTACTTCCCAATGCCTTCCCCTAGGCCCAAACAATGGTGAAGTGTCATGTAATCGATGTTCACATAACACCACTAGAGGAAAGACAACATACATCTCATCAAAATATCGAACAAATACCAAATTCACTTGACTACTTATAGCAAGACTTCTCCCATGTCCTCAGGAATAAACGTAACTACTCACAAATCATATTCATGTTCATAATCAGAGGGGTATTAATATGCATAAATGATTTGAACATATAATCTTCCACCGAATAAACCAACTAGCATCAACTACAAGGAGTAATCAACACTACTAGCAACCCATAGGTACCAATTTGAGGTTTTGAGACAAAGATTTGAAACAAGAGATGAACTAGGGTTTGAGAGGAGATGGTGATGGTGAAGATATTGATGGATATTGACCCCCTCCCGATGAGAGGATCGATGGTGATGAAGATGGTGACGATTTCCCCCTCCCGGAGGGATGTTTCCTCGGCAGAACAGCTCCGTCGGAGCCCTAAATTGGTTCCGCCAAGGTTCCACCTCGAGACGGTGGTGCTTCGTCCCGAAAGCTTCCTCCTTATTTTTTCCAGGGGAAAATACACCTTATACCAAAAGATGGGCATCGGGGGCCTGCCAGGTGGCCCACAAGGCAGGGGGCGCGCCCAGGGGGTAGGGCACGCCCGCCACCCTCGTGGACGGTGGCTGGCTCCCCTCTGGTGCTTTCTTCGCCCAATATTTTTAATATATTCCAAAACTGACTTCCGTGGAGTTTCAGGACTTTTGGAGTTGTGTAGAATAGGTCTCTAATATTTGCTCCTTTTCCAACCCAAAATTCCAGCTGCTGCATTCTCCCTCTTCATGTAAACCTTGTAAAACAAGAGAGAAAAGGCATAAGTATTGTGACATAATATGTAATAACAGCCCATAATGCAATAAATATCGATATAAAAGCATGATGCAAAATGGACGTACCAACACCCCCAAGCTTAGACCTCGCTTGTCCCCAAGCGGAAGCTGATATCGAAAAATATGTCCACATGTTTAGAGAAAGAGGTGTCGATAAAATAAAATACGGACATGAGGGCATCATGATCACTCTTAGAACAGCAACATATATATATTGCCATATGATTTCTTATGCTAAAGTAATAATCTATTCACATTGTCAAGTATGAATTAGAAACTTCATTGAAAGCTAGCAAGCTATAATCTCAGTCATTGAAGCAATTGCAATTTATCATAACATCGGAAAGAGTCAATATAAGAGCTTTTCAGCAAGTCCAGATACTCCACTGTCATTTAGTCTTTCACAATTGCTAACACTCACGCAATACTTATGGGTATGAAGTTTTAATTGGACACAGAGATAGGGGATTATAGTTTTGCCTCCCAACCTTTTAACTCAAGGGTAATGGCAACAATAATAGTTTATGAAAACCCACATCCAATTAGCTATATATATATATATATATGAGGATCTTTCCAACACACAGTGCTTGCCAAAGGATAAAATGTAAAAAGGAAAGGTGAAGATCACCATGACTCTTGTATAAAGTATAAGACAAAAAATAAAAGATAGGCCCTTCGCAGAGGGAAGCAGAGGTCGTCATGTGTTTTTATGGTTGGATGCACGAAATCTTAATGCAAAAGAACGTCACTTTATATTGCCACTTGTGATAGGGACCTTTATTATGCAGTCCATCGCTTTTATTTCTTCCATATCACAAGATCGTATAAAGCTTATTTTCTCCACACTAATAGATCATACGTATTTAGAGAGCAATTTTTTATTGCTTGCAACAATGACAACTTACTTGAAGGATCTTATGCAATCCATAGGTAGATACGGTGGACTCTCATGGAAAAACTGGGTTTAAGGATATTTGGAAGCACAAGTAGTATCTCTACTTAGTGTAAAGAATTTGGCTAGCATGAGGGGGAAAGGCAAGCTCGACATGTTGGATGATCCATGACAATATAATTTATTTCGGATATAAGAAAACATAACCCATTACGTTGTCTTCCTTGTCCAACATCAACTTTTTAGCATGTCATATTTTAATGAGTGCTCACAATCATAAAAGATGTCCAAGATATTATATTTATATGTGAAAACCTCTCTTTCTTTATCACTTCCTATTAATTGCAACGATGACCAAAACTATGTTTGTCAACTCTCAACAACTTTTATTCATCATACTCTTTATATGTGAAGTCATTACTCTCCATAAGATCAATATGATCTCTTTATTTCTTTTTATTCTTTCTCACCCTCTCTTTTTTATTCCCTTAAGATCATAACAAGATAACCAAGCCCTTGACTCAAAACTAATCTTTATTATATATAACTCACGGACTTGATTACATAGATCAGGATCAACACAAAACTCAAAGCAGTATCATACTGAACTTTATTCTACTAGATCAAGATATAACCAAAAGGATCGAACTAAGAAAAACGGTAAATATAGAAGTGAGATGGTGATACGATACCGGGGCACTCCCCCAAGATTGGCAGTTGCCAAGGGGAGTGCCCATACCCATGTATTTATGTCTCTTTCTTCGGCAGTGGTGATGATGGAGTTGTTGATGATGTAGGCATGTCGTCCATCTTCCAAGGCATAGGCTCACCATCATAGAAGGATGATCGAGTCTCCGGGATCCTCAAATCTGCAGCAAACTCATCCTCTTGAATCAATATTCATACTCACGGTTTTGGTTTTGCAGGTCATAGATCTGGGCTTGGAGGTGCTTGATTTTCTTGTGAAGCTTGAGGATGGTCTCCCCAATGCTCTTGGCATTCAGCTTGTGGTTGTTTGTGAACTCCGCGATCATCATGTGGTTGGCGTCGAGTCCGCGTTCCACCATCCCCTGGCACTTGAAAACTTGTTGCTCCATTGCTTTGAGTCTTGTCTCCATGCTTCCGGTCCTCCTTGGTCCCTCAACATCGAGGATGTGCAGCACCCCCTCACGCAACTCAATGGTTTGAGCGTATTGCAGCACCTCCGCGAGGTAGGGGTTGATGAACCTCTCGAAAAACTTGTCCTTGGGGGCGCTTGAAGACGTCATCATGATCTAGATCTATCAGAAAAAACAGCTCGAAACAAAAGCAGGAGATATTTGCATGGTACGGTGGTCAAAATCTTCGGGAGATTATATAATGAATTTTTACCGACTAAAAGAAGTATCGTGCAAGAAATCAGAGTCCGGAGGGCACACGAGGTGCCCACGAGGCAGGGGGCGCGCCCTCCACCCTCGTGGACGCCTCGTGTCCTTTCCGGACTGCTTCTTATTTTCCTATTTTCTTAAATATTCCAAAACGGAGAAAAATTGCTATTAGAACTGTTTTGGAGTCGGTTTACTTACCATACCACATACATATTCCTTTTCGGAGTCTGGAACGTTCTGGAAAGTGTCCCTTATGTACTCCTCCGGGGTTACAGTATTAATAACATTGGTTTCAACATTTATGGGATTACCTGAGATATAATGTTTGATTCTTTGAACGGTCACCACCTTCGGATTTGTGCCTTCGAAGTTATTGAATTTTATGGCACCGGAACGATAGACCTCCTCGATAACGTAAGGACCTTCCCATTTAGAGAGGAGTTTTCCTGCAAAAAATCTTAAACAAAAGTTGTATAATAGAACATAATCACCTACATTAAACTCACGCTTTTAATTTGTATCCTTTTGTCATGCCATCTTTTAACTTTTTCTTTAAACAGTTTGGCATTCTCATAGGCCTGGGTTCTCCACTCATCAAGTGAGCTAATGTCAAATAGTCTCTTCTCACCGGCAAGTTTGAAATCATAATTGAGCTCTTTAATGGCCCAATATGCCTTATGTTCTAGTTCGAGAGGTAAGTGACATGCTTTTCCATAAACCATTTTATACAGAGACATACCCATAGGATTTTTGTATGCAGTTCTATAGGCCCATAATGCATCATCAAGTTTCTTGGACCAATTCTTTCTAGACCTATTAACAGTTTTTTGCAAAATTAATTTAAGCTCTCTATTACTTAGTTCTACTTGACCACTAGACTGTGGGTGGTATGGAGATGCAATTCTATGATTAACATCATACTTAGCAAGCATTTTATGAAAAGCACCATGAATAAAATGTGAACCACCATCAGTCATTAAGTATCTAGGGACTCCAAACCTCGGAAAAATAACTTCTTTAAGCATCTTAATAGAGGTGTTATGATCAGCACTACTAGTTGGAATAGCTTCTACCCACTTAGTAACATAATCAGTAGCAACTAAAATATGAGTATACCCATTAGAGGAAGGAAAAGGTCCCATATAATCAAAGCCCCAAACATCAAATGGTTCAATAACAAGTGAATAGTTCATAGGCATTTCTTGACGTCTCTTAATATTACCAATTCTTTGACATTCATCACAGGACAAGACAAACTTACGGGCATCCTTGAAGAAAGTAGGCCAATAAAAACCGGATTGCAGTACCTTATGTGCAGTTCTATCTCCAGCGTGGTGTCCTCCATAAGCCTCGGAGTGACACTTGCGTAGGATCTGTTCCTGTTCATGCTCAGGTACACAACGTCTAATAACACCATCCACTCCTTGTTTATAAAGATGTGGGTCATCCGAGAAGTAATGTCTTAAATCATAGAAGAACTTTTTCTTTTGCTGGTATGTGAAACTAGGTGGTATAAATTTAGCAACAATGTAATTAGCATAATCAGCATACCATGGAGCAGTACGAGAAGCATTTATGACAGCTAATTGTTCATCAGGAAAGCTATCATCTATAGGTAGTGGGTCATCAAGAACATTCTCTAACCTAGACAAGTTGTCTGCAACGGGGTTCTCAGCTCCTTTTCCATCAATAATATGCAAATCAAATTCTTGTAGCAAGAGAATCCATCTAATAAGTCTAGGTTTAGCATCTTTCTTTTCCATAAGATATTTAATAGCAGCATGATTAGTGTGAACAGTTACTTTAGAATCAACAATATAAGGTCTGAACTTATCACAAGCAAATACCACTGCTAAAAATTATTTTTCAGTATTAGCATAATTTCTCTGGGCACTATCTAGAGTTTTACTAGCATATTGGATAACATTTAATTTCTTATCAACTCTTTGTCTTAGAATAGCACCTACAGCATAATCACTAGCATCACACATAATTTCAAAGGGTAAATTTCAATCAAGCGGCTGAACAATAGGTGCAGAAATCAAGGCTTTCTTAAGTATTTCAAATGCTTCTACACAATCATCATCAAAGACAAAAGGAACATATTTTTGTAAGAGATTAGTCAGAGGCCTAGAAATTTTTGAGAAGTCTTTAATGAACCTCCTATAAAATCGGCATGACCAAGGAAACTTCTTATACCTTTAATGTCCTTAGGACACGACATCTTTTCAATAGCATCAACTTTAGCTTTATCAACTTCAATACCTCTTTCAGAAACTTTATGCCCCAAGACAATACCTTCATTAACCATCAAGTGGCACCTCTACCAATTCAAGACAAGATTAGTTTCTTCACATCTCTGTAAAACTCGATCAAGGTTGCTTAAGCAATCATCAAAAGAAGTTCCATACACGGAGAAATCATCCATGAAAACCTCAACAATCTTTTCACAAAAGTTAGAGAATATAGCAGTCATACATCTTTGAAAGGTAGCAGGTGCATCACATAAACCAAAAGGCATACGTCTATAAGCAAAGGCATCAAAAGGGCAAGTAAAAGTGGTCTTTTCCTGATCCTCTTTCAACACAGGTATTTGAGAGAAACCAGAATAACCATCTAGAAAGCAAAAATGTGTATGTTTGGATAATCTTTCTAGCATTTGATCAATAAAAGGTAAAGGGTAATGATCCTTTCTAGTATCTTTATTTAATTTGCAAAAATCAATTACCATTCTATAACATGTAACAATTCTTTGTGGGATCAATTCATCTTTATCATTAGGAACAACAGTAATACCTCCCTTCTTAGGGACACAATGGACAGGACTTACCCACTGACTATCAGCAACATGATAAATTATACCTGCCTCCAGAAGCTTTAGTATTTCATTTCTTACCACTTCTTTCATCTTAGGATTTAAACGTCATTGTTGATCAACAACCGGTCTAGCGTCTTTCTCCAATTTTATTTTGTGCTGGCATAGAGTGGGACTAATGCCCTTAAGATCATCAAGAGTATATCCAATAGCAGCACGGTGCTTCTTCAAAGTTTTCAATAATTTCTCTTCTTCCTGCTCTGGAAGGTTAGCACTAATAATAACAGGATATATCTTATTTTCATCAAGATAAGCATATTTAAGAGTATCAGGTAATGGTTTAAGCTCAAACACGGGATCACCCTTGGGTGGAGGAGGATCCCCTAGAATTTCAGCAGGAAAATTGTGTTTCAAAATAGGTCCCTATTTAAAGAATACTTCATCTATTTCCCTTCTTTCATTCATAAACATATCATTTTCATGGTCTAGCAAATATTGTTCTAAAGGATCATTAGGAGGCACGACAATAGAAGAAAGACCAATAATTTCATCTTTACTAGGAAATTCTTTATCATGGGGTTGTCTACGAAATTTAGCAAAATTAAAATCATGAGACATATCCCCTAAACCAACAGTAACAATATCCTTTTGCAGTCTATCTTAGCATTAACAGTATTCAAGAAGGGTCTACCAAATATAATGGGACAAAAGGCATCTTGTGGGGAACCAAGCACAAGAAAATCAGTAGGATATTTAACTTTCCCACACAGGACTTCAACATCTCTAACAATCCCAACTGGTGAAATAGTATCTCTATTGGCAAGCTTAATAGTAACATCAATACCTTCTATCTCAGCAGGTGCAATATCATGCATAATTTCTTCGTATAAATAATGAGGTATTGCACTCGCACTAGCACCCATGTCACATAAGCCATGATAGCAATGATCTCCTATTTTAACAGAGACAACAGGCATGCCTACAACAGGTCTATTTTTATCTTTAGTATCGGGTTTAGCAATTCTAGCAGGTTCATCACAAAAGTAAATAACATGCCCATCAATATTATGGACCAAGAGATCTTTAACCATAGAAATACTAGGTTTAACTTTTACGAACCACAGTTGAAGCTTTAGCATGATCCTTTCTTCTAACAGGGAAAGGTGGTTTCTCAATATAAGCGGTAGGAACAATACGATCAACATTATAAGTGATAGTCTTTTCTTCAACTCTAATAGGTTCAACTACTTTTACTTCAATGGGAGGATGATATATAAGCCACTTCTCCTTAGGGAGATCAACATAAGTAGCAAATGATTCACAGAAAGAAGCTACTATCTCAAAGTCAAGTCCATATTTAGTGCTAAATTCACGAAAAGCATCGGTATCCATGAAAGATTTAACACAAGCAAACTTAGGTGTTATACCTGACTCCTTACCTTCGTCGAGTTCCCAATCTTCAGAGTTGTGTTTAATTATTTCCAATAAATCCCATCTGAATTCAATACTCTTCATCATAAAAGAAGCAGTACAAGAAGTATCGAGCATGGAGTGATTGTTGAGAGAAAGCCGAGCATAAAAATTTTGAATAATAATTTCTCTTGAGAGCTCATGATTGGGGCATGAATATAACATTGACTTAAGCCTCCCCCAAGCTTGAGCGATGCTTTATCCTTCGTGAGGACAAAAATTATATATATAATTACAGTCACGATGAACCAGATGCATAGGATAAAGCTTGTGATGAAATTCCAATTCCAATCGGTTGCAGTTCCATGATCCAATATCATCACATAGCCTAAACCATGTCAATGCCTTTCCCTTCAAAGATAAAGGGAAGACCTTCTTATTGATAACATCCTCGGGCATACCTGCAAGCTTAAATAATCCACAAACTTCATCCACATAGATTAGATGCATATCGGAATGTAATGTTCCATCTCCTATAAAAGGATTAGCTAGCAGTTTCTCTATCATACCCGAAGGAATTTCAAGTAAACATTTTCAGTAGGTTCAGTAGGTTGAGGAGCAACTCTTTTCTCTACTGGTCCGGGTGAAGATACCCCAAACAAGCCCCTCAAAGGATTGTTTTCCATAGTAACAAGTGACAGTAAATTTCAGCACACTATATAAATTTTTCCTCACCAAAGGCGCTTCACTCCCCGGCAATGGCGCCAGAAAAGAGTCTTGATGACCCACAATTATAGGGGATCTATCATAGTCCTTTCGATAAGCAAGAGTGTCGAACCCAACGAGGAGCAGAAGGAAATGACAAGCGGTTTTCAGTAAGGTATTCTCTGCAAGCACTGAAATTATCGGTAACAAATAGTTTTGTGATATGATAATTCGTAACAGGTAACAAGTAACAAAAGTAAACAAGGTGCAGCAAGGTGGCCCAATCCTTTTTGTAGCAAAGGAGAAGCCTGGACAAACTCTTATATAAAGGAAAGCGCTCCCGAGGAGACATGGCAAAGCTAGTTTTCATCATGCTCATATGATTCGCGTTCGTTACTTTGATAATTTGATATGTGGGTGGACCGGTGCTTGGGTACTTCCCTTCCTTGTACAATCATCCCACTTATGATTAACCCCTCTCGCAAGCATCCGCAACTACAAAAGAAGAATTAAGGTAAACATAACCATAGCATGAAACATATGGATCCAAATCAGCCCCTTACGAAGCAACGCATAAACTAGGGTTTAAGCTTTTGTCACTCTAGCAACCCACCATCTACTTATTACTTCCCAATGCCTTCCCCTAGGCCCAAACAATGGTGAAGAGTCATGTAGTCGATGTTCACATAACACCACTAGAGGAAAGACAACATACATCTCATCAAAATATCGAACGAATACCAAATTCACATGACTACTTATAGCAAGACTTCTCCCATGTCCTCAGGAACAAACGTAACTACTCGCAAATCATATTCATGTTCATAATCAGAGGGGTATTAATATGCATAAATGATCTGAACATATAATCTTACACTGAATAAACCAACTAGCATCAACTACAAGGAGTAATCAACACTACTAGCAACTCACAGGTACCAATCTGAGGTTTTGAGACAAAGATTTGATACAAGAGATGAACTAGGGTTTGAGAGGAGATGGTGCCGGTGAAGATTTTGATGGAGATTGACCCCCTCCCGATGAGAGGATCGATGGTGATGACGACGGTGACGATTTCCCCCTCCCAGAGGGATGTTTCCCCGGCAGAACAGCTCCGCCGGAGCCCTAGGTTGGTTCCGCCAAGGTTCTGTCTCGAGATAGCAGCGCTTCGTCCCGAAAGCTTCCTCCTTATTTTTTCCAAGGAAAAATACACCTTATACCAAAAGATGGGCATCGGGGGCCTGCCAGGTGGCCCACGAGGCAGGGGGGTAGGGCGCGCTCCCACCCTCGTGGACGGTGGCTAGCTCCCCTCTGGTGCTTTCGTCACCCAATATTTTAACATATTCCAAAACTGACTTCCATGGAGTTTCAGGACTTTTGGAGTTGTGCAGAATAGGTCTATAATATTTTCTCCTTTTCCAGCCCAGAATTACAGCTACCGGCATTCTCCCTCTTCATGTAAACCTTGTAAAACAAGAGAGAAAAGGCATAAGTATTGTGACATAATGTGTAATAACAGCCCATAATGCAATAAATATCGATATAAAAGCATGTTGCAAAATGGACATATCAGCGGCATGGTGGCACGGTGGCGGCGAGGCGAGAAAGAGCGGGGAGAGAGCGGTGGCAAGGCATAGAGCGGGGAGAGAGAGGTGGCGAGGCATAGAGCAGGGAGAGAGCGGTGGCGAGGCACAGAGAGGGGAGAGAGTGGTTGCAAGGCACAGAGCGGTGGGAGGGCTTTGGATTTTATAAAGTGCACCGGACGCCGCGCGCCTGGCCGCTTTTTCCCATGCGCGTGCGATCTTTTCGCGACGTCGCTGCTATCTCTACTCTCTTCTATACTATTATATTTATTTTATATTTAATATTTATCTCTACTCTTATAAAAATAGAGTTGGTGATGATGGTGTGTCTGCCATCCTGCAATATAGGTCGTCTGATTTATATCCGACGAATAGGAAGGAAACTATGACAATTTTGCAGAAAGATACCCACACCCCTCTCCACATTTGCAAATAAGGCCTTCCCTCGTTCATCCTTTTATCCCACAAGATAAACTACCCATACAAATGCATCTTGATGTTCCGTGCAACGCATGGGCATCTTGCTAGTTCTAAGAAACTTTCCATCATTTTCCACACTACTGGTTGCAGATGAAGAACCTACCCAAGCACGGCGTGATACAAGAGCGACGCACAAGTACATGCTGATTTCTGTTGGACAATGGAGGCTATAACCAATTACTTTTATGGGAATAGTAGCAACCAGGAAATTTGAAGGGTAGGTATGAAAAAAATTGGAACTGCACATGTACTGCTAAGAGATTCAGTACACACATTACCAATCGAGGAGGAGTGCGATGGTCACGGCGGCCTCTGTGCGTCATGGTCGGCAACGGGAATCAGTTCATTGTCCACGACGGTGGTGCTTCTGCACTTGGCGTCGACTTCTAGGAAGCAGATCCAAGACCGTGGAAGACGGTGCTGGGGAAGAGGCTCCGTGTACGACGACGATGATGGACTGGCTCCAGTGCGGCGTATGGCGGCATCGATGAGGCAGATGCACTATGGTGGACGAGTGCGCCGATGTAGAAGGGGAGGAGCACGAAGGCTGTTGTGTCGTGGAGAAGTCTATTTTGCGGTGGGCATAGAAAATGGGGAGTATTCAGGTGTACTACTCTGGGTGCCAGGGTGGGGTTGGCTGGGTAGGGTGAACCTGAAGTTACCAAAACAGCCCCCTACCAAGCATCATCTGTAGGCCTGTTCCGAAGGGTATGATGGTAACTTCGCACTGCTCGAATCAGGGTCGCGTGAGATTTTCCCGCCGACCTCAAAATTTTGTGACACTGAACTCCCTGTGTGGCATGTTGGGTGATTGGGCTAAGCAACTACCGAGTAGTATTAGTAGTTAGTAGTACTAGTAACTAATAGTATTCCGTCCGTTTTTATCAACTCTGCATATTAGATTTGACCAAAGTCAAACTTCCTAAAGTTTGACCAAGTTTATAGAAAAATATAAACATTTACCATAAGAAATATGTATGATGTCAAAGTACCTTCAATAATGAATCTAATGGTATTTATTTGTTATTGTATACAATATGTTAATATTTTTTTGTTATAAACTTTCTGAGAGTTTACAAAACTTGACTTTGACCAATGCTAATACACGGACTTAAATAAAAACGGAGGGAGTACACATTTGTTTTCTTAGTTTGTAGTGAATTAATCATTTGTTGTAATTGTGAAATATAAATATTAGGCTACTGACTTTGAATGTAATGGTCTATACAATTCAATAGTTAGAATCATTGTTGAATTCCAAGATGTATACGAGGTCTATAGTACTTCACAATATGCTCAAACTCACATAATCCCAGTCAAATGAAAATCTAAATGCATTTCATAGTTATTACTTTGTAGGATGCAACAAAACCAACCATAACTCTACATCATCCATTATAAAAAAGCAACATTTTGAACACATCCCAATGTGTGAATGAAAGTTGTAGAGAGAGCTTGCAAAGACGGAGCAGATAGGGCGGGAAAGATTGTATGTATGTGGGCGAGAGAGTAGGAGACAAACCTAACGAGAGAGAGAGAGAGATAAAGAGAGAGGAAGAAGTTAGGTCTGTGAGAAAGATGGAGACATGTAATATACGTGAGATGCGTGTGCATCCGGATTTTGTACACGTGGAAGGAGAAGAGACAACAGGTTTGATGAGAGAGCTAGAAAAACGTGGACAAGAGAGGAAGGATCTTGTGGGTTGAGGGATTGATAATTTTGTGCGGGGGAGAGAGGGATTGGTAATTTTGTGTGGGAGAGAGAGGGGGGAGGAGTCAGTCAGCCGTTGTCACATCATACTGCTTCCAAATGGCCCCGCATTCTCTAGTGCAGTGTGGTCGCAGTCTTCGATCTCCTCGATACCCTCTTTGAAGATTGAGGTGGTGTGCATGCTGGGGTGCAGAGAAGCACAAGCGAGAGTGGTCGCCATATAACCTTGGATGGGGATGAATTGTGTGCTCGGGGGAGGGGGAGTGTGTGTGCGGGGTGTGTGTGTGTGCGTGTGTGTGTGTGTCAGATATTGAGATAAATCAAACCTATGGAGAGAATGTGTGTGTATGTGATGGAAAGCTACATGCTAAATAGGGTTTTCACAAAGAGATGGTGCATGTGAGATAGAGAGCGATGTGTGGGCCTTGAGGTGGGCAGGGGCCAGGTGAGGGTGTCAAAATGTGTGTGTTGATGCATGTGTTACATGCGATCGTGCGAGGGACGGGCGAATAGAGAGAGATGGTTGTTGTGTTACGGATGCTCCTCTGTCTCTCTCTCTCTCGCACACACACACAAGTACAAATTGAAGACCGTTCTCTCATGTATACACAATGTATCGGCACCTCTCTATGTCTCACTCATGCATGATCATTTGCACATTCACACTTCTCTATGTCTCTATTACACACACACCGTCTCCACATTTCCCTTCCGCCACAACACACATATGGACACATACACACGTTCTCTCTCAGTCACACACACAAAATCAATATTAAAAAATAGAGCGCACCTAAAACGTCCAAATCCAAATAAATACAAACTGAAGCTAAATTCAAATATATGGAAATATTGTAGCGTGAAAAACTTTCCAGGAAAAAAAGTTGAGTAATATTCGGGGATTGTTTTCACACACACAAAAAGGTTCGGTGGATGTCCTTCGAGCGCGACACGGTGACGCACCATACGATCAACCGCGCGGCCGCGGTACACGCGCTTGCATAGGTTTCTGCATTGTTGCTTTGGTAACTAATATAAGCGCTGCCTCAGTCTAATGTTTATGTGTACTAGTATGGTTTTGTTTTAAGTTTGACCAACCCTATATAAAACTAAAGTAAGCTCCCATAAGCGCACTCATCAATATGCCGCCGCCGTTGCGCATGTCGACGCCCTCCTGCTCCGGCCAACCATTTCGAGCCCATCACCGCCGTGTCGCCGCCATCCATGTGCCATGAAGCCGAAGGCTCGCTCGCTCACATTGTTTGTAGTCCCTCCTCGCGATGCCACAACACTGCCAAGAATGCGAGCAGCTGGTGGAGCCACATCTATGCACGCAGCATACGAAGAGGAGGACGAGCGTGTGCTCCAGCACGCCAGCGAGGAGGAGCTAGCATGTCATTGTCATCTCCTCCTGCGCGGAGGAGGCGCACGTGGTGGCTGTCGCGGTGGAAGCCGGTCGCGCCCGCGCCGAGCCCACAAACCGGGTGCGGATGCCGAATCTACCTTCGAGACCTTGAATGCCATGTGGATCTTGCAATCTGAAGGAGAAATTTGGGTCAGACTGTCGGGTAACGTAACATAAATTCAAAAATTTTCCTACGTGTCACCAAGATCTATCTATGGAGAGACCAGCAACGAGGGGAAGGAGAGTGCATCTACATACCCTTGTAGATCGCTAAGCGGAAGCGTTCAAGAGAACAGGGTTGATGGAGTCGTACTCGTCGTGATCCAAATCACCGATGATCCTAGTGCCGAACGGACGGCACCTCCGCGTTCAACACACGTACAGCCCGATGACGTCTCCCATGCCTTGATCCAGCAAGGAGAGAGGGAGAGGTTGAGGAAGACTCCATCCAGCAGCAGCACAACGGCGTGGTGGTGATGGAGGAGCGTGGCAATCCTGGAAGGCTTCGCCAAGCACCGCGAGATATGAGGAGAAAGAGAGGGAGGGCTGCACCAATAGGCAGAGATCAGATCGCGTGTTATGGGCAGCCCCTAGGCCTCACTATATATAGGGGAGAGGGAGGAGGGTGTGCCCCCTCTAGGGTTCCCACCCCTAGGGGGGGCGGCAGCCCTAGATGGGAAAGGGGAGGCGGCCAAGAGGGGAGGGAAGAGGGAGGCGCACCAAGATGGGCCCTAAGGCACATACCCCTTTAGGGTTTGCCCCCTTTCCACCTCTTAGGCGCCTTGGGCCCTTGTGGGGGGGCGCACCAGCCCACCTGGGGCTGGTCCCCTCCCACACTTAGCCCATGCAAGCCTCCGGGGTTGGTGGCCCCACTTGGTGGACCCCTAGGACCCTCCCGGTGGTCCCGGTACGTTACCGATAAACCCCAAAACTTTTCCGGTGACCAAAACAGGACTTCCCATATATAAATCTTTACCTCCGGACCATTCCGGAACTCCTCGTGACGTCCGGGATCTCATCCAGGACTCCGAACAACATTCGGTAACCACATACAAACTTCCTTTATAACCCTAGCGTCATCGAACCTTAAGTGTGTAGACCCTACGGGTTCGGGAGACATGCAGACATGACCGAGACGTTCTCCGGTCAATAACCAATAGCGGCATCTGGATACCCATGTTGGCTCCCACATGCTCCACGATGATCTCATCGGATGAACCACGATGTCAAGGACTTAATCAATCCCGTATACAATTCCCTTTGTCTATCGGTACGACACTTGCCCGAGATTCGATCGTCGGTATCCCGATACCTTGTTCAATCTCGTTACCGGCAAGTCTCTTTACTCGTCCCATAACACATCATCCCGTGATCAACTCCTTGATCACATTGTGCACATTATGATGATGTCCTACCGAGTGGTCCCAGAGATACCTCTCCGTCACACGGAGTGACAAATCCCAGTCTCGATTCGTGCCAACCCAACAGACACTTTCGGAGATACCCGTTGTGTACCTTTATAGCCACCCAGTTACGTTGTGACGTTTGGCACACTCAAAGCACTCCTACGGTATCCGGGAGTTGCACAATCTCATGGTCTAAGGAAATGATACTTGACATTAGAAAAGCTTTAGCATACGAACTACACGATCTAGTGCTATGCTTAGGATTGGGTCTTGTCCATCACATCATTCTCCTAATGATGTGATCCCGTTATCAACGATATCCAATGTCCATGGTCAGGAAACCGTAACCATCTGTTGATCAACGAGCTAGTCAACTAGAGGCTTACTAGGGACATGATGTTGTCTATGTATCCACACATGTATCTGAGTTTCCTATCAATACAATTCTAGCATGGATAATAAACGATTATCATGAACCAGGAAATATAATAATAACTAATTTATTATTGCCTCTAGGGCATATTTCCAACAGTCTCCCACTTGCACTAGAGTCAATAATCTAGTTCACATCGCCACGTGATTAACACTCAAGGTCACATCCCCATGTGACTAACACCCAAAGAGTTTACTAGAGTCAATAATCTAGTTCACATTGCCATGTGATTAACACTCACAGAGTTCTGGGTTTGATCATGTTGCTTGTGAGAGAGGTTTTAGTCAACGGGTCTGAACCTTTCAGATCCGTGTGTGCTTTACCAATCTCTATGTCATCTCCTAGATGTAGCTACCACGTTCTATTTGGAGCTATTCCAAATAACTGTTCTACTTGGAGCTATTCTAAATTGTTGCTCCATTATACGTATCCTGTATCTCTACTCAGAGCTATCCAGATAGGTGTTAAGCTTGCATCGACGTAACCCTTTACGACGAACTCTTTTACCACCTCCATAATCGAGAAAAATTCCTTAGTCCACTAGTTACTAAGGATAACTTTGACCGCTGTCTTGTGATCCATTCTTGGATCACTCTTGTACCCCTTGACTGACTCATGGCAAGGCACACTTCAGGTGCGATACACAGCATAGCATACCGTATAGAGCCTATGACAAAAGCATAGGGGACGACCTTCGTCCTTCCTCTTTCTTCTGCCGTGGTCGAGCTATAAGTCTTAACTTCATACCTTACAACTCAGGCAAGAACTCCTTCTTTGACTGGTCCATCTTGAACACCTTCAAGATCATGTCAAGGTATGTGCTCATTTGAAAGTACCATTAAGCGTTTTGATCTATCCATATAGATCTTGATGCTCAATGTTCAAGTAGCTTAATCTAGGCTTTCCATTGAAAAACACTTTCCAAATAACCCTATATGCTTTCCAGAAATTCTACGTCATTTCTGATCAACAATATGTCAACAACATATACTCATCAGAAATTCTATAGTGCTCCCACTCACTTCTTTGGAAATACAAGTTTCTCATAAACTTTGTATACACCCAAAATCTTTGATCATCATCAAAGCATACATTCCAACTCCGAGATGCTTACTCCAGTCCTTAGAAGGATTGCTGGAGCTTTGCATACTTTATTAGCATCTTTCAGGATTGACAAAACCTTCCGGTTGTATCACATACAACCTTTCCTCAAGAAAATCGTCGAGGAAACAATGTTTTGACATCCTATCTGCAAGATTTCATAAATAATGTAGTAATCGCTAATATAATTCCAACAGACTCTTAGCATCGCTACGAGTGAGAAATTCTCATCGTAGTCAACTCCTTGAACTTGCCGGAAAACATCTTAACGACAAGTCGAGCTTTCTTAATGGTGACATTTACCATCATTGTCCGTCTTCCTTTTAAAATCCATCTGCACTCAACAGCCTTACGACCATCGAGCTGTTCTGCCAAAGTCTACACTTTGTTTTCATACATGGATCCTCTCTCGGATTTTATGGCCTCGAGCCATTTATCGGAATCCGGGCCCACCATCGCTTCTCCATAGCTCGTAGGTTCATTGTTGTCTAGCAACATGACTTCCAAGACAGGATTACGTAGCACTCTGAAGTAGTACGCATCCTTGTCATCCCACGAGGTTTGGTAGTGACTTGATCTGAAGTTTCATGATCACTATCATAAGCTTCCACTTCAATTGGTGTAGGTGCCACAGGAACAACTTCCTGTGCGCTGCCACACACTAGTTGAAGAGACGGTTCAATAACCTCATCAAGTCTCCCACTCAATTCTTTCGAGAGAAACTTTTCCTCGAGAAAGGACCCGATTCTAGAAACAATCCCTTATTGCTTTCGGATCTGAGACAGGAGGTATACCCAACTGTTTTGGGTGTCCTATGAAGATGCATTTATCCGCTTTGGGTTCGAGCTTATCAGCCTGAAACTTTTTCACATAAGCGTCGCAGCCCCAAACTTTTAAGAAATGACAGCTTAGGTTTCTCTAAACCATAGTTCATACGGTGTCATCTCATCGGAATTACGTGGTGCCCTATTTAAAGTGAATGTGGTTGTTGCCTAACCCATAAACTATCGTGGTAATTCGATAAGAGACATCATGGTATGCATCATATCCAATAGGGTGCAGTTATGATGTTCGGACACACCATCATCCTATGGTGTTCCAGGCTGTATCAGTTGTGAAACAATTTCCACAATGTCTTAATTCTGTGCCAAACTCGTAATTCATATATTCATCTCTATGATCATATCATAGATACTTTATCCTCTTGTCACGACGATCTTTCAACTTCACCCTGAAATTACTTGAACCTTTCAATAATTCAGACTCGTGATTCATCAAGTAAATATACTCAACATCTACTCAAATCATCTGTGAAGTAAGAACATAACGATATCCACTACATGCCTCAGCACTCATTGGACTGCACACATCAAAATGTATTACTTCCAACAAGTTGCTTTCTAGTTCCATTTTACTGAAAACGAGGCTTTCAGTCATCTTGCCCATGTGGTATGATTTGCATGTCTCAAGTGATTCAAAATCAAGTGAGTCCAAACGGTCCATTTGCATGGAGTTTCTTCATGCATATACACCAATAGACATGGTTCGCATGTCTCACACTTTTCAAAAAACAAGTGAGCCCAAAGATCCATCAACATGGAGCTTCTTCATGCGTTTTATACCGATATGACTTTAAGTGGCAGTGCCACAAGTAGGTGGTACTATCATTACTATCTTATATCTTTCGGCATGAACATGTGTATCACTACGATCGAGATTCAATAAACCATTCATTTTAGGTGTAAGACCATTGAAGGTATTATTCAAATAAATAGAGTAACCATTATTCTCCTTAAATGAATAACCGTATTGCGATAGATATAATCCAATCATGTCTATGCACAACGCAAACACCAAATAACAATTATTTAGGTTTAACACCAATCTCGATGGTAGAGGGAGCGTGCGATGCTTGATCATATCAACATTGGAAATACTTCCAACACATATCGTCAGCTCACCTTTAGCTAGTCTCCGTTTATTCCGTAGCCTTTTGTTTCGAGTTACTAACACTTGCAACCGAACCGGTATCTAATACCCTGGTGCTACTAGGAGTATAGTAAAGTACACATCAACACAATGTATATCCAATATACTTCTATCGACCTTGCCAGCCTTCTCATCTACCAAGTATCTAGGGTAATTCTGCTCCAGTGGCTGTTCCCCTTATTACAGAAGCACTTAGTCTCGGGTTTGGGTTCAACCTTGGGTTTCTTCACTAGAGCAGCAGCTGATTTGCCGTTTCATGAAGTATCCCTTCTTGCCCTTGCCCTTCTTGAAACTAGTGGTTTCACCAACCATCAACAATTGATGCTCCTTCTTGATTTCTACTTTTGTGGTGTCAAACATCGCGAATATCTCAAGGATCATCATATATGTCCCTGATATATTATAGTTCATCATGAAGCTCAAGCAGCTTGGTGGTAATGACTTCGGAGAACCATCACTATTTCATCTGGAAGATCAACTCCCACTCGATTCAAGCGATTGTTGTACTCAGACAATCTGAGCACAAGTTCAACAATTGAGCTTTTCTCCCTTAGTTTGTAGGCTAAGAAAATCGTCGGAGGTCTTATACCTCTTGACGTGGGCACGAGCCTGAAATCCCAATTTCAGCCCTCGAAACATCTCATATGTTTCGCGACGTTTCAAAACCGTCTTCGGTGCCTCAATTCTAAACCGTTTAACTGAACTATCACGTAGTTATCAAAATGTGTATGTCAGATGTTCGCAACATCCATAGACATCGTTCGAGGTTCAGCACACTGAGCGGTGCATTAAGGACATAAGCCTTCTATGAAGCAATGAGGACAAACCTAAGTTTACGGACCTAGTCCGCATAATTGCTACTATCAACTTTCAACTAATTTTTTCTCTAGGAACATATCTAAACAGTAGAACTGAAGCGCGAGCTACGACATAATTTGCGAAGACCTTTTGACTATGTTCAGGATAATTAAGTTCATCTTATGAACTCCCACTCAGATAGACATCCCTCCAGTCATCTAAGTGATTACATGATCCGAGTCAACTAGGCCGTGTCCGATCATCACGTGAGACGGACTAGTCAACATCGGTGAACATCTTCATGTTGATCGTATCTACCATACGACTCATGCTCGACCTTTCAGTCTTCTGTGTTCCGAGGCCATGTCTGTACACATGCTAGGCTCGTCAAGTCAACCTAAGTGTTTGCATGTGTAAATCTGTCTTACACCCGTTGTATGTGAACGTTTGAATCAAACACCCGATCATCACGTGGTGCATTGAAACAACGAACTGTCGCAATGGTGCACAGTTAGGGGGAACACTTTCTTGAAATTATTATGAGGGATCATCTTATTTACTACCGTCGTTCTAAGTAAACAAGATGCAAAACATGATAAACATCAAATGCAATCAAATAGTGACATGATATGGCCAATATCATATTGCTCCTTTTGATCTCCATCTTCGGGGCTCCATGATCATCGTCACTGGCATGACACCATGATCTCCATCATCATGATCTCCATCATCGTGTCTTCATGAAGTTGTCTCGTTAACTATTACTTCTACTACTACAGCTAACAGTTAGCAATAAAGTAAAGTAATTACATGACGTTTATGTTGACACGCGGGTCATAAATAAATTAAGACAACTCCTATGGCTCCTGCCGGTTGTTATACTCATCGACATGTAAGTCGTGATTCCTATTACAAGAACATGATCAATCTCATACATCACATATATCATTCATCACATCCTTTTGGCCATATCACATCACATAGCATACCCTGCAAAAACAAGTTAGACGTCCTCTAATTGTTGTTTGCATGTTTTACGTGGCTGCTATGGGTTTCTAGCAAGAACGTTTCTTACCTACGCAAAAACCACAACGTGATATGCCAATTTCTATTTACCCTTCATAAGGACCCTTTTCATCGAATCCGATCCGACTAAAGTGGGAGAGACAGACACCCGCCAGCCACCTAATGCAACTAGTGCATGTCAGTCGGTGGAACCGGTCTCACGTAAGAGTACGTGTAAGGTCGGTCCGGGCCGCTTCATCCCACGATGCCGCCGAATCAAGATAAGACTAGTAACGGCAAGCATATTGAACAAAATCAACGCCCACAACTACTTTGTGTTCTACTCGTGCATAGAAACTACGCATAGACCTAGCTCATGATGCCACTGTTGGGTAACGTAGCATAAATTCAAAAAAATTCCTACGTGTCACCAAGATCTATCTATGGAGAGACCAGCAACGAGGGGAAGGAGAGTGCATCTACATACCCTTGTAGATCGCTAAGCGGAAGCATTCAAGAGAACGGGGTTGATGGAGTCGTACTCGTCGTGATCCAAATCACCGATGATCCTAGTGCCGAACGGACGGCACCTCCGCGTTCAACACACGTACAGCCCGGTGACGTCTCCCATGCCTTGATCCAGCAAGGAGAGAGGGAGAGGTTGAGGAAGACTCCATCCAGGAGCAGCACAACGGCGTGGTGGTGATGGAGGAGCGTGGCAATCCTGCAGGGCTTCGCCAAGCACCGCGAGATATGAGGAGAAAGAGAGGGAGGGCTGCACCAATAGGCAGAGATCAGATCGCGTGTTATGGGCAGCCCCTAGGCCTCACTATATATAGGGGAGAGGGAGGAGGGTGCGCCCCCTCTAGGGTTCCCACCCCTAGGGGGGCGGCAGCCCTAGATGGGAAAGGGGAGGCGGCCAAGAGGGGAGGGGAGAGGGAGGCGCACCAAGATGGGCCCTAAGGCCCATACCCCTTTAGGGTTTGCCCCCTTTCCACCTCTTAGGCGCCTTGGGCCCTTGTGGGGGGCCGCACCAGCCCACCTGGGGCTGGTCCACTCCCACACTTAGCCCATGCAAGCCTCCGGGGTTGGTGGCCCCACTTGGTGGACCCCCAGGACCCTCCCGGTGGTCCCGGTACGTTACCGATAAACCCCAAAACTTTTCCGTTGACCAAAACAGGACTTCCCATATATAAATCTTTACCTCCGGACCATTCCGGAACTCCTCGTGACATCCGGGATCTCATCCGGGACTCCGAACAACATTCGGTAACCACATACAAACTTCCTTTATAACCCTAGCGTCATCAAACCTTAAGTGTGTAGACTCTACGGGTTCGGGAGACATGCAGACATGACCGAGACGTTCTCCGGTCAATAACCAATAGCGGCATCTGGATACCCATGTTGGCTCCCACATGCTCCACGATGATCTCATCGGATGAACCACGATGTCAAGGACTTAATCAATCCCGTATACAATTCCCTTTGTCTATCGGTACGACACTTGCCCGAGATTCGATCATCGGTATCCCGATACCTTGTTCAATCTAATTACCGGCAAGTCTCTTTACTCGTCTCGTAACACATCATCCCGTGATCAACTCCTTGATCACATTGTGCACATTATGATGATGTCCTACCGAGTGGGCCCAGAGATACCTCTCCATCACACGGAGTGACAAATCCCAGTCTCGATTCGTGCCAACCCAACAGACACTTTCGGAGATACCCGTAGTGTACCTTTATAGCCACCCAGTTACGTTGTGACGTTTGGCACACCCAAAGCACTCCTACGGTATCCGGGAGTTGCACAATCTCATGGTCTAAGGAAATGATACTTGACATTAGAAAAGCTTTAGCATACGAACTACACGATCTAGTGCTATGCTTAGGATTGGGTCTTGTCCATCACATCATTCTCCTAATGATGTGGTCCCATTATCAACGACATCCAATGTCCATGGTCAGGAAACCGTAACCATCTGTTGATCAACGAGCTAGTCAACTAGAGGCTTACTAGGGACATGATGTTGTCTATGTATCCACACATGTATCTGAGTTTCCTATCAATACAATTCTAGCATGGATAATAAACGATTATCATGAACCAGGAAATATAATAATAACTAATTTATTATTGCCTCTAGGGCATATTTCCAACACAGACGACTCTTGTGAGCCGTTGGATGCAACATGGATGGCCAGAAGGGCTTCTTCAACCTTCAAAATTGATGCACCATTCATCTTCTCTCTCAGGCATCGAGCCGCCAGCCCGCCACACGCCTAACCGCCTGCCTCTGCCGCCCCGCCATCCCCTGAACTGCCTGCCACCGCCATGCTCTCCCCCCACCCCTGCCATCCGTTTAACCCCGGGCATGATCCATTTTTTCTGGCGAACTGCATTCCACACCCAACACTCATAAGATAGATCATGGGCACCCTGCCACCCTAATATAGATACTGAGGTAGCTTCTCTACCGTCTTCTTCCTTTGCTCCGTCGAACTTCTTTCACAAATCAACTGACCCACATTATACTACTAGTATGAACGTATTAAGTACAGTAGGAACACGAAGATACGAGCAGTAGTACCAACTACAAGAAGAACAGTAGTAAGACATACTAGTACTACTGTACATACTAAAGAGTTCAAATAACGAGAAAGAACATAAACATAGTTCTACTGGGGGCTCAGCACAACACACCCCTAAAATAAAACTAAGCAACTAGTCCGCTTGACACTGCAGTAGAACCAGCACGAGCGACGGCACTGCCACCTTACTCGGAGTCCGAGTCCACATCCTCGACTTCATCCTCGTCCCTCTTCCTCTTCCTCTTCGCTGATGCTTCGTTGCTTGAACTGGACACCGGGCTCTGCTTCTTCATCCAACCCTTGTAGATATTTAAACAAAGGTAGGCATCCGTTGTTGCGTACAGGATGTGATCATCATCTATTGTCTTCGACTCCCATGCATGATGAAACTGGTGGTGAGGTTTCTTCAGTTGAGCGTACGAAGGGCATTGAAGGCTGGGAGGAGGACACCAGGCTTGCCTTCTGTAGATCGAAGGGCTAGCCTACAACGAGGCCTATCCAACCCAGGACAATCCTATCGTTCCTAAAGTCTACAGTAACGAATTTCACTCTTTCGTCCTTGAGGAAGTTCTTAAAATCCTGCCACTCAACATCGGCATGGCATATGTGGTAGACCAAGCACACGTTATTTACGCAAACTTGGATCACAGTGGGCTTCTTCTTCTCTACCTCCTTTAGAATCTTCTCGCTTTCCAGGACTGTGGTGTACTCAACATCTAGCCCAGCGACCCACTCATCCTTTGAACTTTTGAACATGCGTAGAAAGCGAGCAAGGCATGCTTCCACCGTCGTGGATCTACGGGTGTAGATGACGATGAACTCATCGCCGGTGATGGCTCTAACCTGGTACTCAGTGGCGATCATGGAGATTTGGGAGGCCATGGATTTTGGAGGCGGGTTAGGAGAAGTTGAACCGGTGTAATGTGAAAGGATGGGACGAGTGGGAGCGAACTATTGTAAGGTAGAGGATGGGGACGAGTAGGGCGTGCGAACGGCGTGGGGTTGTTGGCTTGCCCGTTTGATAAACGGCTGCATGCCCCCAAAGAGTTATCGAGTACTATGCGGGACCCACTAGATGTCATGTCTACTAGACCCATATCGTAGGCCTAACAGTATAGCTTCTGCATGTTCGCACGCCATGTCGGCACGTGGATGTAACTTCACTTAATTCCGTCAACCGTCACGCCTCCCACGACCTTCGCCTCCCTCGCGCAATCGTTCCCTTTGAAACTTCGGACGGCTATAAATGAGCAATTTGTTTTGCCTATTCCGCATGCATGATACTCCCTCTGGTCCTTTTTACTCTGCGTAAGATTTGTGTCAACTCAAAGTTTGCAAAGTATTTGACCAAATTTATACTAAAAATATCAATATCTACAATACCAAATATATATTTTATGAAACTATGTTTTATAATGAGTATAAAAATATTGATTTGACATTGTGAATGTTGATACATTTTTCTATAAGTTTGGTCAAAGTAGAGGTACATTGACTTCAGACAAACATTTTTTGAATAGAAGACAAAACTTATATGCACAATGCAGACTAGTTCCTCCGTCCAGGTTTGTGCCATGTCCTATCTAGTCATCACAACAAGGTTAGCTATTAGAGTACTCTTATCAAGATAGACGGTGGAATAGTTTTTGTAGTCTGCAAAAGTACTCAATTAATGCTCTCGTTCTTCACAAAGATGTGTTTACCAATGCATTATCGCATTGCATGCATGCATGAACACTAGTAAATGACAAAGATTTTTAAATGCACTAGCAAGATGCTCGGGCGTTGCACGGAACATCAAGATCTTGTGGGAGAAAAGGATGAACGAGGGAAGGCCTTATCTGCAAATGTGGAGAGGAGTGCAGGTAGATTGTCATAGTTTCCTTCCTATCTGTTAGATATAGATCAGACGACCTATATTGCAGGATGGCAGGCACACCATCATCACCAACTCTGCTTTTTATAAGAGTAGAGATAAGAGTCGAGATAGAGAGTAGAGATAAGTTAATATTCTCTTTAGGCTACTCATAGTAGAAAGTATCATATACTAGTATCATGTGCACGATACTAGTGTATGATATGGGACTACCTTTATAGTGCCATGCATGACACAAAGTAGCATAGTATTTAACATGACACGGTATCTACCTATGTTACTCTAACCCCCCTCTCTTCTTTAATTCTTTGCCACATCAGCATGTTTGCTATTCCCATGTGCATGATACCAGTACCACATTACCACCACTATGGTCAGCCTTAATCATCGCATGCAATAATTTAGTGCACCTTGAAATCTGAACGCCTGCTTGACTCTCATTCTCCCTCCGGCAGTCCCACCACTCCACCCCGTGTGGAAAAAATCTGCATGCATGACTCTCCTCCGCTGCGCTCATCCAATCCATTGTGACTAGCAATATTTCCACCCCTCCCCCCCCCATAATTTACTCCAAAAAATATGCCCACATGGCTGTTACGTTAATGATGCAACATATCTTACGGGATGCTGCTTCAGTTACTTAATTGCATGTGCATTGGGTCACTAACATGTGGGCCCAACATGCATCTGGCCCACAAGTTAGTGACGCAACTGCACCTGCACTTAAGTTAGTGAAGCTCAGTCCATATCTTGCGTAGGTGTGCCATTGCTCACTATAAATACTGCGCCTCCCATGGCATTCGGAAGAACGCTCACGTCCATCGCTATCTCCTCCCCATCCCTCTCACATCGACCACCATGGCATCGCCCCTCCCAAGCCCTAGGCGCCCTTCGCTACACCACGCGGATGGTCATGCGTCGCCTTCTGTAACTCACCGCCACTAGTCGAGGAGGACTCGTCGGTGTTCCGCTCCTCGCCGTGACGTGTCGAGGTGTACGCGTCGGTGTTCCCAGTCTCACCAGCACGCACGTCGGAGGATGCGTCGGCTCCCCGCTACGAGGAGAACACCGTGCCGTCCGCTGAGCCCCCCAGCCTTGAGAAGCTTTGGAAAGAAATGGATGTCACCTTGTGGGAGGCTTTGCCTCTGGCAGAGCGCGCCAAGATAGAGGTGGAGAAGAAGGCCGACGAAGAGAAGCGCACCGCGAGGCATGCTGCCTAGCAGGCCTATGTCGCGTCTGAGAGAGTCAGGCAATTAGCTCTTTGGCAGAAGGCTCGTGTGAGGGCCGTGAGGGTGGAGGAGGACGCCCGTGCCAAAGCCCTCAGTGCAGTCGGGCCCAAGCGCCTCATCTACGCTTGGCGATACGTGGACCGGGTGCATGCTTCCAGCGAGGAGGAGTACCTGTTGGTGCCGGATCACCACACCGGTGAGATCGCGCTCGCCCGCTGGCAAGCCGGCAATCACCACCTCGCGAGTTGCGAGGCTGAGGAAGAGGCATTGTGTCGGCGCACCGGGAAACGGCCGCGCACCAGGGCACTTGTGGCGCACCGTAAGTGCTCATGCGAGCGTCGTGGCTTTTATTAGGAATATAATTAAGTTTCGTAAGGCGATCTCATTAATTTTCGGACGCAAATGATAAATCCTGAACGTTTGGGAATTATTAGCGTCCTTAATTAAGTATGTAAAAGGAAAATTTTGGAAACCTTGTGTATCTATACGCATTTTGTAAGTACGTGCATATAGCACAAACTTTACTATATACTATCGCACTACATGTCTCTCTCTATATATGCTTGCAGACTGTGCTACTACTATTACTTATGTATGTGTAAATGCACATTTTAACATTATGATGCGGTTTTTATAAAAGTAGAAAAACAACACTAGTCAAGCTTGTGAAACGATTCAATGCAAAACAAATGCAAAAATTCTCATTTGATTGTTTACTTTTAGCTTCCTTCTCTATGGTTATTTCTCTATCGTACTTTGTACAGAGTATCTCACTGGTCGGGAAGGCATGCAAATTCCCAAACCGCTTCCTACACCTTGTATCGATTTTTTTGCCTAACAAGTTGTGCCGTGCAATTGGAATTCCAACTCGAGTACTACTACTAGGAGTACCAGGGGCCAGTTCTTTTAGGCTTCTAGATTAGTAATCCCATAACTACTACCTCCGTCCTGGTTTATTGGTTCCCATTCACTAGTAGAAAAGGGGGCAAAGGTCCAGGTCGGGTCAGCCCATTAGTCCCGGTTTAGTCACGAACCGGGACTAATGTGAGCATTGGTCCCGGTTCGTGCGGCTAAGGCATTAGTCCCGGTTCACCTGAGCCCTTTAGTCCCGGTTTGTGGCACGAACCGAGACTAAAGGGTGCGATGCCCTTTAGTCCCGGTTTGTGTCTCAAACCGGGACTAAAGATTAGACCTTTAGTCCCGGTTTTAGACACAAACCGGGTCTAAAGGCTCAAACCGGGACTAAAGGTCCCATTTTCAAACTCTACCCACCCCCCCCACCCCCGTGGATCGCCTTTTTTGTTTCGAAAGAATCAAAAGAAAATGATAAAAACTTCAAAAAATAAAATCCTTCGAGAGGTAGTTATATTACTACATCTACTAGTTAGGAAAATTTTAAAACTTAAATTTGGACATATTTTGCAAAAAATGTGGGGAAAACGTAAAACGGCTATAACTTTTGCATACAATATCAAAATGTTCAGAACGAAAATCCGCTTCCGATTTTGACAGCCTACGGCATGTTTGTAAATTTTTAGAATCCTCAAATTCTAAAAGGAAAAAAAGTTATGCTCAAATTTCAGTTTTTTTTGAATTTTTGTTAAATCTGGTCAAACTATGGTCAAACTACTTATTCAAGAAGTATTAGTGTTACTAAATAATTATTCAAGAATATTAGTGTTACTAAATAATTATTTCAGTTTTTTGAATTTTGGTCAACTATGGTCAAATTGTGGTCAAACTGTGGTCAAACAATGGTCAAACTACTTATTCAAGAAATATTAGTGTTACTAAATAATTATTTCAGTTTTTTGAATTTTGGTCAAATCTGGTCAAACTGTGGTCAAACTACTTATTCAAGAAATATTAGTGTTACTAAATAATTATTGATTTTTAGAACAATAGTTTCAAACTCAAAAAGTGAAATGTGTGACTTCATGCTCAAGCTAAATTCCTGAGGGTTAATAGGATTGACATCTTATTATTGTGAGGAAAACAACAAGTGCAGACTTGGAAACGAGGGAGAATAGAACCCGGAAGTTAAGCGTGCTCAGGCTGGAGTAGTGAGAGGATGGGTGACCGTTCGGGAAGTTAGATGATTTGGAATGATGAGGGGTGATTAGAGATTAAAGGTTAAATTGAGCAGTGATGAGGGGTGATTAGAGATTAAAGGTTAAATTGAGCAGTGATGAGGGGTGATTAGAGATTAGAGGTTAAAATAATTCAGAAATTTGAAATTCAAAAAAAACAAAAAAATCATAAAATTTCCTTTAGTACCGGTTGGTGTTACCAACCAGGACTAAAGGTTGACCTCCAGGCAGCGGCCACGTGGAGGGCCTTTAGTCCCGGTTCCAGTAAGAACCGGGACTAAAGGGGGAGGCTTTAGTACCGACCCTTTAGTCCCGGTTCCAGAACCGGGACTAAAGGCCCTTTTTCTACTAGTGATTGTAATATGTGTCAAATTTTGACCATAAATTTAACTAATGAAATGTTTATGCATGTCACCCAAAATTATATAACTTTTGTCGACATGCACTAACATTTTATCAGTTAAATCTTTGGTCAAAATTTAGCACAAATTACAATGGTGACGAATAAACCAGGACAGAGGTACTAGTAGTTTAGAAGCCCAAATAAATGATTGAGGCGCCTTATGTTACTCTCCACTGTGACTGGTCTTATGGGAAAAGCTGGGGAAGAGACGACTTATTTTTTAAGCCGCCAAAAGAACTGGCCCTAGGACTAGTAGCTAGGGATACTAGGAGGGAATGGTAGCTAGGGATCGAGTGTGCGAGATGAACGGGAGAAAGTAAATGCAGAGAGATGAAATCCAAAAAAGACGGAGGGGTGTGATGGTTGCTTGTCGTTTATTTTACCAGGCCACTTATTACTGGGAGTGGTGGGGTTTTGTGATATGACGGCTTTACTGTAGCGCCACGAGCGGGCTGAGACTCCCGTGCAGCGCCGTCCTCTACACTAGTACTACATCGGTTGTGGTTTATTAGTCCCCCATTGAATTTGACTGAAGATTTAACTGACAAAATGTAAGTGCATGTCAACAAAAACTATATTGTTCGATTCGTATTTGAACATAGTTTTCAATGATATAATTTTAGGTGACATGCATGAGCATTTATCATACTATATATAATGTTAGTTAAATTTATGGTCGTACTAATCTATAGTAAGGTGCCCGTGCATTGCATGGAACAGTGAAATGCATTGATCGGGGAGTTTTTTATTTTGACAAAGGATGTGGGGGTCAACTCATGTGTAACGGGTATCGATAGGTTTCTTCGGATATTATTTTATCTTTAGAGCTCACAAACATACGGGTGAAATAGATAAAAAGGTATCTTTTGCAAACAAAAGCGTTCAACTGTTCAACCTGCATCCAAAACTTGTGAAGAAATAACACTTATTGTGCTTTGCAAGAAATGATCTTTAAGAATTAGTTTTTGAGTATCTATTGTTATACATGTTGGCTACAGATGACATGGCACTTTCTTATAGTCAACAGTTGGCTATACTATTGAGTATTAACCATGCTCTTATACACCTAGACGGAGGGATTAAATCAGGATGACTTGGAAGGGGGCAGAGGAGATGTAAGAAATGGTTCATCATAAGTCTTTCACCAGTACTGTAGTAAAAATTCTCAGTTAATCTCATAAATGGCAAGCTAGAACTCTAATGGAGCAAAAGCATACATGGAAGATTCTAGACTAAACCATAAATGGATACACTTTTATTCAAGCGCGATACTCTAATAGAGAAAGACCATGCATGGAAGGTTCTATACTATATAAATAAGAAGTATCCACATGCTTAGACGGCAGATTACATTGAGCGAAGACTAATGATCAACATTTAACTTGGTAATGCACATGTCCAGGTGAACCTCCTTGGAGTCCCCGTGCACCATCCTGGGAGGGAAATCATACCATGCGTCTTCCATGTCCACATCGGCGGGAACGTCGTAGCTTGGCACAGTCCCAGTCAGCGTGATGGAGTTAGTGTGGGCACACACGTACCTCTGAGGGGCAGTAACAGTGAGCATGCACCCATGCATCGGCCTCGTGTCAGTGTCAGCATCAGTGGCCTTGCCCCTGACGCACACTACAGAGACGGGGCGGCGGCCTGCGCGGGCCTCGCCGGTGCCCATGATCAAGAGGAAGACAATGTCTTCCTCCTCCGAGACTAGCAGGCGGTGGTGATCCTCCAGCGGCTCCGGCACGGTGAACGGGTAGCACGTCTCGTACTTGATGTTCACCGCCGCGGGCCAGTAGTGATCGATGGATGCGTGCGTGAGGTGATCCACAAGGCTCGCCGGCGAGCCCCAAAACGGCGACGGGCACTCATAGCAGTAGACGCAGGGCTCCTTGGAGGCATCGACCAGGCCATCCATGAAACGGGAGTGGCTGTAGGGGACATTGCGCCAGTTGAATATATGAGCAAGTTACTATGATATTTAATCAATAAGCACAAAAAAAACATGACGGCTATAACAGAGATTAAACTAATCATGTGGACTAGCATATATAGTAGATGAACAAATTGAATCTAGGACACAGACTAGAAACATGAATTCTACCACGATTTCAAATAGGAAGGAGAGAAACACATACAGTGCAACGGGAGAAGCACCATTGGCGTTGAGGTTGTCGCCCATGTCGTTGAGGAAGAGGTTGCCGAGGTAGGGGAAGAAGTCGTCGTCGGTGAAGTCGTCGCTGCCAGCAGTCGCGCAAGTGCGCTCCCCAAATTTCAACAGCGCCCGCCAAATGGAGCACGGGAGGTAGTGGCTGTAGGGGACGTTGCGGCCGTCGAATGGAGCTCGGGAGTAGCACAAGAAGCAGTAGATGGTGCTCCTCCCTAGTCTCTATCTCTACTCTTATATCTATCTCTACCACTCATTTATTCTTATACTAATAATCTACACTCTTATAAAAACAGAGTTGGTGATGATGGTGTGCCTGCCATCCTGCAATATAGGCCGTCCAATTTATATCTGACGGATAGGAAGGAAACTATAGCAATTTTGCAAAAAGGTACCCACACACCTCTCCACATTTGCAAATAAGGCCTTCCTCGTTCATCTTTTTCTCTCACAAGATAAACTACTCATACAAATGTATCTTGATGTTACGTGAACGCACGGGCATTGATATGTCTCCAACGTATCTATAATTTTTGATTGTTCCATGCTATTATATTATATGTTTTGGATGTTTAATGGGATTTAATATGCTCTTTTATATTATTTTTGGGACTAACTTATTAACCAGAGGCCCAGTGCCAGTTTTTGTTTTTTTGCCTATTTTAGTGTTTCGTAGAAAAGGAATATCAAATGGAATCCAAACGGAACGAAACCCTCGCCAGGATCCTTCTTGGAACAAATGCAATCCAGGAGACTTGGAGTGGAAGTCAGAGACACAACGAGACGGCTACGAGGCAGGAGGGCGCGCCTAGGGGGTAAGCACGCCCCCACCCTCGTGGGCCCCTCGTAGCTCCACCGACGTACTTCATTCGCCTATATATACTCTTATACCCTAAAAACATCTAGCGGAGCCATGAAACCACTTTTCCACCGCCGTAACCTTCTGTACCCGTGAGATCCCATCTGGGGCCATTTACGGTGACCTGCCGAAGGGGGATTCGATCACGGAGGGCTTCTACATCAACACCATAGCCTCTCCGATGATGTGTGAGTAGTTTACCACAGACCTTCGGGTCCATAGTTATTAGCTAGATGGCTTCTTCTCTCTCTTTGGTTCTCAATACAAAGTTCTCCTCGATGTTCTTGGAGATCTATTCGATGTAATACTTTTGCGGTGTGTTTACCGAGATCTGATGAATTGTGGATTTATGATCAAGTTTATCTATGAACAATATTTGGCTCTTCTCTGAATTCTTATATGCATGATTTGATATATTTGCAAGTCTCTTCAAATTATCGGTTTAGTTTGGCCTACTAGATTGATCTTTCATGCAATGGGAGAAGTGCTTAGCTTTGGGTTCAATCTTGCAGTGTCCTTTCCTAGTGACAGTAGGGGCAGCAAGGCACGTATTTTATTGTTTCATCGAGTATAAAAAGATGGGGTTTATATCATATTGCTTGAGTTTATCCCTCTACATCATGTCATCTTGCCTAAAGCATTACTCTGTTCTTATGAACTTAATACTCTAGATGCATGTTGGATAGCGGTCGATGTGTGGAGTAATAGTAGTAGATGCAGAATCGTTTCGGTCTACTTAACACGGACGTGATGCCTATATTTCATAATCATTGCCTAGATATTCTCATAACTATGCGCTCTTCTATCAATTGCTCGGCAGTAATTTGTTCACCCATCGTAATACTTGCTATCATGAGAGAAGCCAATAGTGAAACTTATGGCCCCCAGGTCTCTTCCTTATTATATTGCGTCTCTTTTTATTATCGCATCTCATTTACTATTTTGCAATCTTTACTTTCCAATCTATACAACAAAAATACCAAAAATATTTATCTTATTATCTTTATCAGAAATCACTTTCGTAAGTGACCGTGAAGGGATTGACAACCCCTTTATCGCGTTGGTTGTGAGGTTCTTGATTGTTTGTGCAGGTACTAGGTGACTTGCGTGTTATCTCCTACTAGATTGATACCTTGGTTCTCAAAAGTGAGGGAAATACTTACGCTACTTTGCTGCAACACCCTTTCCTCTTCAAGGGAAAACCAACGCATGCTCAAGAGGTAGGAAGAAGGATTTCTGGCGCCGTTGCCGAGGAAATCTATGCTCAAGTCAAGACATACCAAGTACCCATCATAAACTCTTCTCCCTCGCATTACATTATTTGCCATTTGCCTCTCGTTTTTCTCTCCCCCACTTCACGTTTGCCGTTTTATTCACCCTTTTTTCTGTTTGCCTCTTTTCGCTCGCTTCTTGTGTGATTGTGTGTTGGATTGATTGTTTGTCATGATGGCTCAAGATATACTAAATTATGTGACTTTTCCAATACCAACAACAATGATTTTATTAGCACTCTAATTGCTCCTATTACTGATGCTGAATCTTGTGAAATTAATGCTGCTTTGTTGAATCTTGTCATGAAAGAACAATTTTCTAGCCTTCCTAGTGAAGATGCCGCTACCCATCTAAACAACTTTGTTGATTTGTGCGATATGCAAAAGAAGAAAGATGTGGATAATGAGATTGTTAAATTGAAGCTATTTCCGTTTTCTCTTAGAGATCGTGCTAAAACTTGGTTCTCTTCTTTGCCTAAAAATAGTATTGATTCATGGAATTAGTGTAAAGATGATTTTATCTCTAAGTATTTTCCTCCCGCTAAGAGCATCTCTCTTAGAAACGATATTATGAATTTTAAGTAACTTGATCATGAGCATGTTGCACAAGCTTGGGAGAGGCTGAAATTAATGATTCATAATGCCCTACACATGGTTTGAATTTATGGATGATTCTACAAAAAATGCCGGATTCAAATTTGCTTCTAGAAATCTTTTAGATTCGGCCTCGGGAGGTACTTCTATGGAAATCACTTTAGGATAAGCTACTAAACTCCTAGATAATATTATGGTTAATTATTCTCAGTGGCACACCAAAAGATCCACTAGTAAAAAAGTTCATGCTATTGAAGAGATTAATGTTTTGAGTGGAAAGATGGATGAACTTATGAAATTGTTTGCTAATAAGAGTGTTTCTTCTGATCCTAATGATATGCCTTTGTCCACTTTGATTGAGAATAATAATGAATCTATGGATGTGAATTTTGTTGGTAGGAACAATTTTGGTAACAACGCGTATAGAGGAAATTTTAATTCTATACCGTTTCCTAATAATTCCTCTAATAATTATGGTAACTCCTACAACAACTCTTATGGAAATTTTAATAAGATGCCCTCTGATTTGAGACTAGTGTTAAAGAATTTATGAATTCGCAAAAGAATTTCAATGCTTTGATTGAAGAAAAATTGCTTAAGATTTATGAGTTGGCTAGGAACGTGGATAGGATTTCTCTTGATGTTGATTCTTTGAAACTTAGATCTATTCCACCTAAGCATGATATCAATGAATCTCTCAAGGCCATGAGAATTTCCATTGATGAATGCAAAGAAAGAACCGCTAGGATGCGTGCTAAAAAAGATTGCTTTGTAAAAGCGTGTTCTTCTAGTTTTCATGATAATAATGATGAATATCTAAAAGTGATTGATGTGTCTCCTATTAAATCTTTGTTTTCCAATATGAATCTTGATAAAGATGGGACTGTAGATGAGTCAAATTTAGTTAAAAGACATCCCAATGATTCGGTGTTTTTAGATCTTGATGCTAAAATTAATAAAAGTGGGATTGAAGAGGTCAAAACTTTACATAGCAATGAACCCACTATTTTGGATTTCAAGGAATTTAATTATGATAATTTCTCTTTGATAGATTGTATTTCCTTGTTGCAATCCATGTTAAATTATCCTCATGCTTATGATCAAAATAAGGCTCTTACTAAACATATCATTGATGCTTTAATGCAATCTTATGAAGAAAGGCTACTAGAAGTTTCTATCCCTAGAAAACTTTATGATGAGTGGGAACCTACTATTAAAATTAAGATCAAAGATCATGAATGCTAATCTTTATGTGATTTGGGTGCTAGTGTTTCCACGATTCCAAAAACTTTGTGTGATGTGTTAGGTTTCCGTGAATTTGATGATTGTTCCTTAAATTTGCACCTTGCGGATTCCACCATTAAGAAACCTATGCGAAGGATTAATGATGTTATTATTGTTGCAAATAGGAATCATGTGCCCGTATATTTCATTGTTCTTGATATAGATTGCAATCCTACATGTCCTATTATTCTTGGTAGACCTTTCCTTAGAACGATTGGTGCAATTATTAACATGAAAGAAGGAAATATTAGATTCCAATTTCCGTTAAGGAAAGGCGTGGAACACTTTCCTAGAAAGAAAATTAAATTACCTTATGAATCTATTATGAGAGCCACTTATGGATTGCATACCAAAGATGACAATACTTAGATCTATTCTTGCTTTTATGCCTAGCTAGGGGCGTTAAACGATAGCGCTTGTTGGGAGGCAACACAATTTTATTTTTATTCCTGTTTAGTAATAAATAAATAAACCATCTATCTTCTGTTATGATTGTGTTTTTTATGTTTTAATTAGTGTTTGTGCCAAGTAAAGCCTTTAGGATCTTCTTGGGTGATTGTTATTTGATCTTGCTGATAAAACAGAAAGTATGCACTCACGAAAATAATTTTCATTTTCTACCAGAGAGCAATAAAATACCTATTCCAACTGAAGTAGATCAATATACAAAATTATTTACATCGTCCTAATTTTTCATAATTTTTGGAGTTACAGAAGTATTCGAAACCTCCAGATTGCTACAAACTGTCTTGTTTTTGACAGACTCTGTTTTTCGTGTGTTGTTTGCTTATTTTGATGAATCTATGGCTAGTATCGGGGGGGGGGGGTATGAAACATATAGAAGTTGGAATAGAGTAGGTTTAACACTAATATAAATAAAGAATGAGTTCATTACACTACATTAAAGTGGTGGTTTGTTTTCTTGTACTAACGGAGCTCGTGAGATTTTCTGTTAAGTTTTGTGTTGTGAAGTTTTCAAGTTTTTGGGTAAAGATTTGATGGATTTTGGAACAAGGAGTGGCAAGAGCCTAAGGTTGGGGATTCCCAAGGCACCCCGAGGTAAAATTCAAGGACAACCAAAAGCCTAAGCTTGGGGATGCCCCGGAAGGCATCCCCTCTTTCGTCTTCGTCTATCGGTAACTTTACTTGAGGCAATATTTTTACTGACCACATGTTATGTGTTTTGCTTGGAGTGTCTTGTATGATTTGAGTCTTTGCTTTTTAGTTTACCACAATCATCCTTGTTGTACACACCTTTTGGGAGAGACACACATGAATCAGAATTTATTAGAATACTCTATGTGCGTCACTTATATCTTTTGAGCTAGATGATTTTGCTCTAGTGCTTCACTTATATCTTTTTAGAGCACGGTGGTGGTTTTATTTTATAGAAATTATTGATCTCTCATGCTTCACTTATATTATTTTGAGAGTCTTTTAGAACAGCATGGTAATTTGCTTTGGCTATAAAATTAGTCCTAATATGATAGGCATCCAAGATGGGTATAATAAAAACTTTCATATAGACTACATTGAATACTATGAGAAGTTTTGATACTTGATGATTGTTTTGAGATATGAAGATGGTGATATTAGAGTCATGCTAGTTGAGTATTTGTGAATTTGAGAAATACTTGTGTTGAGGTTTGCAAGTCCCGTAGCATGCACGTATGGTAACCTTGTGTAACAAATTTGAAGCATGAGGCGTTTCTTTGATTGTCCTCCTTATGAGTGGCGGTCGGGGACGAGCGATGGTATTTTCCTACCAATCTATCCTCCTAGGAGCATGCGCGTAGTGCTTGGTTTTGATGACTTGTAGATTTTTGCAATAAGTATGTAAGTTCTTTATGACTAATGTTGAGTCCATGGATTATACGCGCTCTCACCCTTCCATCATTGCTAGCCTCTTAGATACCGTGCATTGCCCTTTCTCACCTCAAGAGTTGGAGCAAACTTCGCCGGTGCATCCAAACCCCATGATATGATACGCTCTATCACACATAAGCCTCCTTATATCTTCCTCAAAACAGCCACCATACCTACCTATTATGGCATTTCCATAGCCATTCCGAGATATATTGCCATGCAACTTTCCACCGTTCCGTTTATTATGACACGCTTCATCATTGTCATATTGCCTTGCATGATCATGTAGTTGACATCGTATTTGTGGCAAAGCCAGCGCTCATAACTTTTTTAGAGCATTGTCCCGTGTGAGGAAATAAAAAAAGAGGAGAAAGGCCAAAAAAAGAGAAGGCCCAAAAATGAGAAAAAAGAGAGAAGGGGCAATGTTACTATCCTTTTTCCATACTTGTGCTTCAAAGTAGCACCACGATCTTCATGATAGAGAGTCTCTTATTTTGTCACTTTCATATACTAGTGGGAATTTTCCTTATAGAACTTGGCTTGTATATTCCAACGATGGGCTTCCTCAAAATGTCCTAGGTCTTCATGAGAAAGAAAGTTGGATGCACACCCACTTAGTTTCTTTTGTTGAGCTTTCATACATTTATAGCTCTAGTGCATCTGTTGCATGGCAATCCCTACTCGCATTGACATCAATTGATGGACATCTCCATAGCCCGTTGATTAGCCGCATCGATGTGAGACTTTCTCCTTTTTTGTCTTTTCCACACAACCTCCATCATCATATTCTGTTCCACCTATAGTGCTATGTCCATGGCTCGCACTCATGTATTGCGTGAAAGTTGAAAAAGTTTGAGAATACTAAAGTATGAAACAATTGCCTGTCTTGTCATCGGGGTTGTTCAATGATGGGAGCATTTTGTGTGACAAAAATGAAGCATGGACAAACTAAATGATTTTGTAGGGATGAGCTTTCTTTGGCTATGTTATTTTGAGAAGACATAATTGCTTGGTTAGTATGCTTGAAGTATTATTATTTTTATGTCAATATTAAACTTTTGTCTTGAATCTTTTGGATCTGAATATTCATGCCACAAAAAATAAAATTACATTCAAAATTATGTTAGGAAGCATTCCACATCAAAAAATCTATTTTTATCATTTGTAGCAACAGAATTTTTGATGTGGAATGCTACCTAACAAATTCTGTTAGGATGCTGATACGTCTCCAACGTATCTATAATTTGTTATTGTTATATGCTATTATATTATCTGTTTTCGATGTTTAATGGGATTTAATATGCTCTTTTATATTATTTTTGGGACAACCTATTAACCGGAGGCCTAGTGCCAGTTTCTATTTGTTTTGCCTATTTCAGTGTTTCACAGAAAAGGAATATCAAATGGAATCCAAACGGAACGAAACCTTCACGAGGATCTTTCTTGGAACAAACGCAATCTAGGAGACTTGGAGTGGAAGTCGGAGACGCAACGAGGCGGCCACGAGGCAGGAGGGCGCGCCCCCACCCTCGTGGACCCCTCGTAGCTCCATCGACGTACTTCTTTCGCCTATATATACTCTTATACCCTCAAAACATCCCGGGGAGCCACGAAACCACTTTTCCACCGCCGCAACCTTCTGTACCCGTGAGATCCCATCTGGGGCCTTTTCTGGCGATCTGCCGGAGGGGGATTCGATCACGGAGGGCTTCTACATCAACACCATAGCCTCTCCGATGATGTGTGAGTAGTTTACCACAGACCTTCGGGTCCATAGTTATTAGCTAGATGGCTTCTTCTCTCTCTTTGGTTCTCAATACAAAGTTCTCCTCGATGTTCTTGGAGATCTGTTCGATGTAATACTGTTTGCGGTGTGTTTGCCGAGATCCGATGAATTGTGGATGTATGATCAAGTTTATCTATGAACAATATTTGGTTCTTCTCTGAATTCTTATATGCATGATTTGATATCTTTGCAAGTCTCTTCGGATTGTCGGTTTAGTTTGGCGTACTAGATTGATCTTTCTTGCAATGGGAGAAGTGCTTAGCTTTGGGTTCAATCTTGCGGTGTCCTTTCCCAGTGACGGTAGGGGCAGCAAGGCACGTATTGTATTGTTGCCATTGAGGATAAAAAGATGGGGTTTATATCATATTGCTTGAGTTTATCCCTCTACATCATGTCATCTTGCCTAAAGCATTACTCTGTTCTTATGAACTTAATACTATAGATGCATGTTGGATAGCGGTTGATGTGTGGAGTAATAGTAGTAGATGCAAAATCGTTTCGGTCTCCTTAACACGGACGTGATGCCTATATTTCATAATCATTGCCTAGATATTCTCATAACTATGCGCTCTTCTATCAATTGCTCGGCAGTAATTTGTTAACCCACCGTAATACTTGCTATCATGAGAGAAGCCACTAGTGAAACCTATGGCCCCGGGTCTCTTCCTTATTATATTGCATCTCTTTTTATTATCGCATCTCATTTACTATTTTGCAATCTTTACTTTCCAATCTATACAACAAAAATACCAAAAATATTTATCTTATTTTCTTTATCAGATCTCACTTTCGTAAGTGACCGTGAAGGGATTGACAACCCCTTTATCCCGTTGGCTGCGAGGTTCTTGATTTTTCGTGCAGGTACTAGGTGACTTGCGTGTTATCTCCTACTGGATTGATACCTTGGTTCCCAAATACTGAGGGAAATACTTACGCTACTTTGTTGCATCACCCTTTCCTCTTCAAGGGAAAACCAACGCATGCTCAAGAGGTCGCAGGCATCTTGCTAGTAAAATAATAAAAACCGAGTTGGTGATGATGGTGTGCCTGCCATCTTGTAATATAGACCGTCTGGTCTATATCTGACAGATAGAAAGCAAACTATGACAATTTTACAAAAGATACACGCACCTCTCTCCACATTTATAGATAAGGCCTTGCCTCGTTCATCATTATCTCCCACAACCTCATTGCTGAGCAATTAAAAAAGGAAGTATCTGGAACAATCTGGCACGGTGGCCACTGCCGGCGTCGTCCATCCCCATGCCTCCGCCCAGTTCGACCAACAGTCCCCACCACGCCCCACTCCTCCTCACCTTATCTCTCATCTTTCTCGAGATATCATTTTTTCGATGAAATTCTCGAGATACCATTTTTCTGATAAAATTCTCGAGATATCATTAGTTTTTACACATAGGATTACTCCTGCATGGGTCAATCACAAATAGGTGTTTTGTAAAAAAATGCATCTTGATGTTCCGTGCAATGCACGGGCATCTTGCTAGTTTTTTTTGCATATAATTCCAAACACCACGTAGACACGGTCTTTGACCATTTTACAACTATGTTAGTATCATTGTTAGTGGTCAGCCAATGCAAGTTATAGCCCCGGGTGTTTTAACCTTTTTTAGTAATGATATCTGGCAATTGTTCGCCACGAGCTCAATCCTGGCGAATCCCACGTAAACGTCAGATTTCCATCCAACGGTGGCCTGTTTTTAAGCCATAGTATTTGACAAAACTGCCACCCTTACACGCGTACTGTAACTGTGTCGCGGACGTTTGCAACTGCCATGTCTCCCAACGAACGTTTGCTGGGGATTGGAGTTAGCACCGATGGCGGTTCATAGTCATTCCATGCTCGGGCATTGAAGTTTGTAACTATTTTAGATTAGAATATACTACTACTCCGGTGCTAGTAGTAGAGCAGAGTCCTACTCCACTACTCTATATGCAAACTAGGGCATAGTAGTAGGTACTGTAGGGAGTACTAGTACTGTGATCGCTCAAGCAAGTTGTCTGGCATCGATATGACCCTACGCTGCCGGTATGTGTCTCCTAAGTCAAGTGGCGTGTTGTAGTCATCATCACCTGTCCACTTCCCGCAGCACATATTCGCTTCTCCATCTTTGTCCACACATAATCGTCCAATCTTTCATCCGTGATAAGGCACCTCCCCCCTCTTCTGAAACCCAAGCACTAACAATGGCAGAACGAAGCAGCATCCGCCGAAAGAGTGGCTGGAATTTTCTCCACACATAGGTAATCAAGCTCATTGTTTCGCGTGTGGACAATCTCAGTACCATGCTGCTCGTCGTGTGCTCGTCGGGGTTGTACCGTTTACTCAAAGCCCTCAGGTCGGAGCTTTTTAAGCTAGCTCCTTGCTTGCTGATGCCGCCTGATATTCAGAAACGGTGTGTCACGCAACATAACAATCATAGGGTGGTGAGCATCGACCCCCTTGACTGTGATACGATCCTCGTCACCTCAACTACATTAACGGTATGTACTGGATCGGCATGAACACGTCTTGCATGGTGCTCGTCGACGGTCGTGGCATCTGGATGCTCGTGGAGGTCTACTCCTGGCAATTGATCCCCCTTCCTTCAATTAACACTGCATTGCTTTGGCACCGCGGCCCAGAATACTCGGAATATTACAGTAGCCAACATGATACCAAGTTTGATTTGCTCAAAGTTGTAACCTGCCAAGTGCCCACAAGATCTGTGAATTATAAAGACTTTAGGCTAATGGCGTTCTTCAACCGCGGCCTCGCCTATCTAACACGTCACTGCGATAAGTGGATAAATCTGCACGTCCATCGCAGGATCATACATCCTCCATGGTTCTCTGCTACCATTGAACACAAGGGCTTCATTTACGTTGTCGACTCCTTCTATGACTGGACGTATTGCTGGCCTACTCCAGTTGTCGCTACAAATGGTTGTTACAGCAGTATGTTACTTTCCTATGATATCATGATGACTTGCTTATATTACTGTCAACTTTTACTCAAAAAATATTCATGCTCATAACATGATGTTCTTAAGATTGACTACGGTAAGAGCCCTTTTTTATTTGACTCCAACTTGATATGATGTTGTAGGCCGCCTGGTGTCCCTACCCTTCCTAATCCTAGAACCTTCCAAAGAAAAGCGGCATGGCAGTTGCAGGTGGTTCCTATTTCGATCAGATGACGGCGAACGATTGATGATTGTTCGCACGTACCGGACGTGTTGTTTCATGGAATACAATCATAGTCACTGCAAGGTCTTTGAGCAGGATCCCAACTTCTCTGGGCCTTCGGGAATTTTTGACTGGAGGCTGGTAAGTAGCGTTGGTACACGCTCTCTGTTTCTTGGACTGAAATATCCGATTAACCAGGAGATAATCGACGGCAAGGTTCATGATGGCAGCGTGGTTTCATTCATCAGGCAAAATTGTGTGTACACAGCATACCATGCGTCTCTGCATGCACCATATCCTGATATGTGCCCCCACGCTCTGCAGCCCAAAGTAGGAGAGAGGGTCGCAAGTATCAGACTTCGACCTGCTGGCTGGAGTTTCCCCTATCAGGCACCCATCTGGTTCAAGCCGTCATCCGATCTCCACAACTTAATAAATAGTAACTCTAACTTAGCCAGTTAGTTAGATGTGTACACATGGTGTAGTAGGATCTTTATTTAGTTTGATGCATTCACTTGTTCTTTTTGGTAGCCGTTTTGTAATGATGGCTGATGTTTGGTTTGGAAGAGAGAGCCGATACGTCTCCAACGTATCTATAATTTTTGATTGTTCCATGCTATTATATTATCTGTTTGGATGTTTATGGGCTTTATTATGCACTTTTATATTATTTTTGGGACTAACCTATTAACCCAGAGCCTAGTGCAAGTTTCATTTTTTTCCTTGTTTCAGTGTTTCGCAGAAAAGGAATATCAAACGAAGTCCAAACGGAATGAAACCTTCTGGAGCATGATTTTTGGAACGAATGTGATCCAGGAGAATTGGAGTTGAAGTCAAGGAAGCTTCGACGTGGCCACAAGGCAGGGAGGTGCGCTTGCCCCCTGGGCACGCCCCCACCCTCATGGGCTCCTCGTGGCTCCCCTGACCGACTTCTTTCGCCTATATATATCCATATACCCTAAAAACATCGTAGAACGGAATAGATCGGGAGTTCCGCCGCCAGAAGCCTCCGTAGCCACCGAAAACCAATCTAAACCCGTTCCGGCACCCTGCCGGAGGGGGAATCCCTCTCCGGTGGCCATCTTCATCATGTCGGTGCTCTCCATGACGAGGAGGGAGTGGTTTTCCCTCAGGGCTGAGGGTATATACCAGTAGCTATGGTTTGATCTCTCTCTCTCTCTCTCGTGTTCTCGAGTCGACACGATCTTGATGTATCGCGAGCTTTGCTATTATAGTTGGATCTTATGATGTTTCTCCCCCTCTACTCTCTTGTGATGAATTGAGTTTTCCCTTTGAAGTTGTCTTATCGGATTGAGTCTTTAAGGATTTGAGAACACTTGATGTATGTCTTGCAAATGCTTATCTGTGGTGACAATGTGATATCATGTGATCCACTTGATGTATGTTTTGGTGATCAACTTACGAGTTCCGTGACCTCGTGAACTTATGCATAGGGGTTGGCACACGTTTTCGTCTTGACTCTCCGGTAGAAACTTTGGGGCACTCTTTGAAGTTCTTTGTGTTGGTTGAATAGATGAATCTGAGATTGTGTGATGCATATCGTATAATCATACCCACGGATACTTGAGGTGACATTGGAGTATCTAGGTGACATTAGGGTTTTGGTTGATTTGTGTCTTAAGGTGTTATTCTAGTATGAACTCTAGGATATATTGAACAGAAAGAATAGCTTCATGTTATTTTACTACGGACTCTTGAATAGATCGATCAGAAAGAATAACTTTGAGGTGGTTTCGTACCCTACAATAATCTCTTCGTTTGTTCTCCGCTATTAGTGACTTTGGAGTGACTCTTTGTTGCATGTTGAGGGATAGTTATATGATTCAATTATGTTATTATTATTGAGAGGACTTGCACCAGCGAAAGTATGAACCCTAGGCCTTGTTTCCTAGCATTGCAATACCGTTTGTGCTCACTTTTACCACTTTCTACCTTGTTGTTTTTATATTTTCTGATTACAAATACCCATATCTATTATCCATATTGCACTTGTATCACCATCTCTTCGCCGAACTAGTGCACCTATACAATTTACCATTGTATTGGGTGTGTTGGGGACATAAGAGACTCTTTGTTATTTGGTTGCAGGGTTGTTTGAGAGAGACCATCTTCATCCTATGCCTCCCATGGATTGATAAACCTTAGGTCATCCACTTGAGGGAAATTTGCTACTGTCCTACAAACCTCTGCACTTGGAGGACCAACAACGTCTACAAGAAGAAGGTTGTGTAGTAGACATCAAGCTCTTTTCTGGCACCGTTGCCGGGGAGGTTAGCGCTTGAAGGTATATCTTGAGATCTTGCAATTGAATCTTTTAGTTTCTTGTTTTATCACTAGTTTAGTCTATAAAAGAAAACTACAAAAAAATGGAATTGAGTTTGTCTCATACGCTTCATCTTTTTAATATCTTTCGTGAGAATGATGAAAAGGAAAATTGTGCTCAAGTGCTAGGAGAAGAAATCTATAAAATGTTTGGCACTAGATCTTTGAATGATGAGCATGATTGCAATGTTGTTAGTGTGAACTCTTTGAATAGCCATAGTACTAATGATGATTGCACTAGTCATGATGGAAATATCTCTTATAAGCATGTCGATTTTTGTGGAGTGCATAGAGCTTGCAAGTACTACCAATTAGGGAAAATAGATTTTGCAAGAGGCATAAGTATTTGGAAACTAAATGGTTGCAAGAAAGGCTAGATGTTTGTGCTGAAAATTTAAACATTCTTAGCATTACTTGTGAACTTTGCAATGAACGTGATCATTTCAATAACCAATGCAAATTGATTCATGATCGTATCATGTCCAAGATTTGTGATGACTTGATTTCCCTTGCACATCATAATGAACTTAGTTTGTTTTTGGGTTATGAAGAAATGAAACGTATAACTAAGGATCTTCCAGAAATTGTCCTTGATAAAGTTCTTGATTTTGATCTAGAGGAAATTTATATGTATTGTGCGGTGAATTACATTAAAAATCCTTATATTGCCAATTACAAAAAGAAAAGAAAAAAATAGAAGATGAAGAGAATACTAACGAAAGGGAAGAGACTTCCCAATATTATCCTATTATTTCTTATGATGAATCAGGTAACGAGGAGGAGCCTTCTATTCAACCAATCTCATTAATAAGGAGCTCCAAAAAGAGGATTGAACCCACACATGATGTGAAGAATAAAAAGAAAAGATGAAGAAGCAAAGGTAGAAAGGTATCTCTCCCAAATGATGTTGCTCCTATTACTCATTGTGATGATGATAATTGCTATACTATTGGTGCTATCCATACTATTAATGATGAGAGTGATTATGCTTATGATATGAAAAGGCCCAAGCTTGGGGATGCTATGATTGATGAAGATGATGTTTTTGAGAATATATTTGCTGCAATTAATGTTTGTCCCAAGCTTGGGTATGCTACGTTTAATGAGGATGATATTTTTAGTCTCCCAAGTTTTGATATGCAAATTTATAATGATGATAGCATGCCTCCTACTTATGCTGATTATATTGATGAAAGTGGGTTTGGAAGAGTGTCAACTTTAGGAAGTAATGATCCCACTATTTTGGAGGATGTTGAATCTTATTGTGATAATTATGAAAGTGGATTTGGAGAGGTCATGGCTTTATTTAGTAATGATTCCACTATCTTGGAAGAGGTTTCAATTGATTATGATGAGAACAAAGTTGCTACTTATGATGATTATTGTGATGACACTTATGCTATAAAAAGTAGTGATGATTGTATTTATAAAACTTGTCATGATTATGATTACCCTTTTTCTGAACATTACTCTTTTAATGTGGAAACAATTTATAGTATTCGAGTTTCTTATGATACTCCCACTATTCCGATTGAGAAGAATTTTGCTTATGTAGAGAGTAGTAAATTTTCTATGCTTGTAGATCATGAAAAGAATGCTTTAGGTGTTGGTTATATTTTTGAATTCATTCATGATGCTACTGAAAATTATTATGAGGGAGGAATATATGCTTGTAGGAATTGCAATAATATCAAGTTTCCTCTCTATGTGCTTAAAGTTTTGAAGTTATGCTTGTTTTGCCTTCCTATGCTAGTTGATTATTGTTCTTATAAGTTGTTTGCTCACAAAATCCCTATGCATAGGAAGTGGGTTAGACTTAAATTTGCTAGTCATATTCTTCATGATGCTATCTTTATGTTTCAATACTTATTTTTTATGTGAGCATCATTGAAATCATCATGCCAAGCTAGGGGCGTTAAACGATAGCGCTTTTTGGGAGGCAACCCAATTTTATTTTAGCTCCTTGCTTTTTGTTCCTGTTTAGTAATAAATTAATCATATATCCTATGTTATTATTGTGTTTTTTATGTTTTAATTAGTGTTTGTGCCAAGTAAAGCCTTTAGGATCTTCTTGGGTGATTGTTATTTGATCTTGTTGTAAAAAACAGAAAGTATGCGCTCACGAGAATAATTTTCATTTTTTACCAGAGAGAGGTAAAATACCAATTCCACTTGAAGTAGATTAATAAACAAATTTCCTAGAACTTCCTAATTTCTCGGGATTTTTGGAGTTACAGAAGTATTCGAAACCTACAGATTACTACATATTGTTCTGTTTTTGACAGAATCTATTCTCTATGTGTTGTTTGCTTATTTTGATGAATCTATGAGTAGTATCGGAGGGTATGAACCATAGAGAAGTTGGAATACAGTAGATATTACACCAATATGAATTTAGAATGAGTTCACAACAGTACTTAAGTGATGATTTATTTTCTTATACTAACGGAGCTTACGAGTTTTCTGTTAAGTTTTGTGTTGTGAAGTTTTGAAGTTTTGGGTGAAGATTCGATGGACTAAGGAATAAGGAGTGGCAAAAGCCTAATCTTGGGGATGCCCAAGGCACCCCAAGGTAAAATCCAAGGACACCAAAAAGCCTAAGCTTGGGGATGCCCCAGAAGGCATCCCCTCTTTCGTCTTCATTCATTGGTAACTTTACTTGGAGCTATATTTTTATTCACCACCTGATATGTGTTTTGCTTGGAGCGTCATTTTATTTTCTTTTGTTTTGCTTGTTGTTTTAATAAAATACCAAGATCTGAAAATTCTTAAATGTTAGAGAGTCTTCATATAGTTGCATAATTATTCGACTACTCATTGATCTTCACTTATATCTTTCGGAGTAGTTTGTTGTTGCTCTAGTGCTTCACTTACATCTTTTTAGAGCACGGTGGTGGTTTTATTTTATAGGAATAGATGAACTCTCATGCGTCACTTATATTATTTTGAGAGTCCTAAACAACATGGTAATTTTCTTTGGTTATGAATTTAGTCCTAATATGATGGGCATCCAAGAGGGATATAATAAAAACTTTCATATAAAGTGCATTGAATACTATGAAGTTTGATACTTGATGATTGTTTTGAGATATGAGGATGGTAATATTAGAGTCATGATAGTGAGTAGATGTGAATTTGAGAAATACTTGTGTTAAAGTTTGTGGTTCCCGTAGCATGCACGTATGGTGAACCATTATGTGATGAAGTCGGAGCATGATTTATTTATTGATTGTCTTCCTTATGAGTGGCGGTCGGGGACGAGCGATGGTCTTTTCCTACCAATCTATCCCCCTAGGAGCATGTGCGTAGTACTTTGTTTCGATAACTAATAGATTTTTGCAATAAGTATGTGAGTTCTTTATGACTAATGTTGAGTCCATGGATTATACACACTCTCACCCTTCCACCATTGCTAGCCTCTCTAGTACCGCGCAACTTTCGTCGGTACCATAAACCCACCATATACCTTCCTCAAAACAGCCACCATACCTACCTATTATGGCATTTCCATAGCCATTCCGAGATATATTGCCATGCAACTTTCCACCGTTCCGTTAATATGACACGCTTCATCATTGTCATATTTCTTTGCATGATCATGTAGTTGACATTGTATTTGTGGCAAAGCCACCGTTCATAATTCTTTCATACATGTCACTCATGAGTCATTGCACATCCCGGTACACCGCCGGAGGCATTCATATAGAGCCATATCTTGTTCTAAGTATTGAGTTGTAATTCTTGAGTTGTAAGTAATTAAAAGTGTGATGATCATCATTATTAGAGCATTGTCCCAGTGAGGAAAGGATGATGGAGACTATGATTCCCCCACAAGTCGGAATGAGACTCCGGACGAAAAATAAAAAAAAAGAGGAAAAAGAGGCCAAAAAAAGAAGGCCCAAAAAAATGAGAGAAAAAGAAAGAAGGGGCAATGCTACTATCCTTTTACCGCACTTGTGCTTCAAAGTAGCACCATGATCTTCATGATAGAGAGTCTCCTATGTTTTCACTTTCATATGCTAGTGGGAATTTTACGTTATAGAACTTGGCTTGTATATTCCAATGATGGGCTTCCTCAAAATGCCCTAGGTCTTCGTGAGCAATTGAGTTGGATGCACACCCACTTAGTTTCTTTTGTTGAGCTTTCATACACTTATAGCTTTAGTGCATCTGTTGCATGGCAATCCCTACTCACTCACATTGATATATATTGATGGGCATCTCCATAGCCCGTTGATACGCCTAGTTGATGTGAGACTATCTTCTCCTTTTTGTCTTCTCCACAACCACCATTCTATTCCACCTATAGTGCTATGTCCATGGCTCATGCTCATGTATTGCGTGAAGATTGAAAAAGTTTGAGAATATCAAAAGTATGAAACAATTGATTGGCTTGTCATCGGGGTTGTGCATGATTTAAATACTTTGTGTGGTGAAGATAAAGCATAGCCAGTCTATATGATTTTGTAGGGATAGCTTTCTTTGGCCATGTTATTCTGAGAAGACATGATTACTTTGTTAGTATGCTTGAAGTATTATTATTTTTATGTCAATATTAAACTTTTGTCTTGAATCTTATGGATCTGAATATTCTTGCCACAATAAAGAGAATTACATGGATAAATATGTTAGGTAGCATTCCACATCAAAAATTCTGTTTTTATCATTTACCTACTCGAGGACGAGTAGGAATTAAGCTTGGGGATGCTGAAACGTCTCCAACGTATCTATAATTTTTGATTGTTCCATGCTATTTTATTATCTGTTTTGGATGTTTGTGGGCTTTATTATGCACTTTTATATTATTTTTGGGACTAACATATTAACCCAGAGCCCAGTGCCAGTGCCAGTTTTTGTTTTCTCCCTTGTTTCAGTGTTTCGCAGAAAAGGAATATCAAACGGAGTCCAAACGGAATGAAACCTTCGGGAGCGTGATTTTTGGAATGAATGTGATCCAGGAGGCTTGGAGTTGAAGTCAAGGAAGCTTCAAGGTGGCCACGAGGCAGGGAGGCGCGCCTGCCCCCCTGGGCGCGCCCCCACCCTCGCGGGCCCCTCGTGGCTCCCCTGACCGACTTCTTTCGCCTATATGTATTCATATACCCTAAAAACATCGTAGAACATAATAGATCGGGAGTTCCGCCGCTAGAAGCCTCCGTAGCCACCGAAAACCAATCTAGACCCATTCCGGCACCTTGCCGGAGGGGTAATCCCTCTCCGGTGGCCATCTTCATCATGCTGGTGCTCTCCATGACGAGGAGGGAGTAGTTCTCCCTCGGGGCTGAGGGTATGTACTAGTAGCTATGTGTTTGATCTCTCTCTCTCTCTCTCTCTCGTGTTCTTAAGTCGGCATGATCTTGATGTATCGCGAGCTTTGCTATTATAGTTGGATCTTACGATGTTTATCCCCCTCTACTCTCTTGTGATGAATTGATTTTTCCCTTTGAAGTTGTCTTATCGGATTGAGTCTTTAAGGATTTGAGAACACTTGATGTATGTCTTGCACGTGCTTATCTGTGGTGACAATGGGATATCATGTGATCCACTTGATGTATGTTTTGGTGATCTACTTGCCAGTTCCGTGACCTCGTGAACTTATGCATAGGCGTTGGCACACGTTTTCGTCTTGACTCTCCGGTAGAAACTTTGGGGCACTCTTTGAAGTTCTTTGTGTTGGTTGAATAGATGAATCTGAGATTGTGTGATGCATATCGTATAATCATACCCACGGATACTTGAGGTGACATTGGAGTATCTAGGTGACATTAGGGTTTTGGTTGATTTTTGTCTTAAGGTGTTATTCTAGTACGAACTCTATGATAGATCGAACGGAAAGAATAGCTTCATGTTATTTTACTACGGACTCTTGAATAGATCGATCAGAAAGGATAACTTTGAGGTGGTTTCGTACCCTACCATAATCTGTTCATTTGTTCTCCGCTATTAGTGACTTTGGAGTGACTCTTTGTTGCATGATGGATAGTTATATGATCCAATTATGTTATTATTGTTGAGAGGATTTGCACTAGCGAAAGTATGAACCCTAGGCCTTGTTTCCTAGCATTGCAATACCGTTTGTGCTCACTTTTACCACTTGCTACCTTGCTGTTTTTATATTTTCATATTACAAATACCCATATCTATTATCCATATTGCACTTGTATCACCATCTCTTTGCCAAACTAGTGCACCTATACAATTTACCATTGTATTGGGTGTGTTGGGGACACAAGAGACTCTTTGTTATTTGGTTGCAGGGTTGTTTGAGAGAGACCATCTTCATCCTACGCCTCCCACGGATTGATAAACCTTAGGTCATCCACTTGAAGGAAATTTTCTACTGTCCTACAAACCTCTGCACTTGGAGGCCCAACAACGTCTACAAGAAGAAGGTTGTGTAGTAGACATCAAGAGCTATGTCTTTACTCTTCTGGACTGCTTACTGCTTTCATTACACCCCCAGCCCTGGTTGCTGCTGCTGCTGTTTTCAATGTACAATCAGTAGTATATTCCGTCTGTTGGTTGAATAAATATGTTGTTAGAACGACAAACACAATGTTTTGGAAGTCGTTGCACGGTCTGATCCTTTAGTGCCCCATACCGTACGTAGCGCATACTTTTTTTGGTATGGAAACATTTTCCACTTGTCGATAACATGCAGCCCACTGATGAAGGCCCAATAGAGGATCCCATAATTAACTGGAAGGGAGGCTCTCACATGAATCCGGCCCAGGTACATGCTCATGGTCCCCTAAACATAAGTAAGTAAATAAATAAAGCTAAATGCTCATGCACCAGTTCTTTAAATTCACGATTTGAAAAGTCAAATTTTAACAGGAGGATATTATTTCCTATGATAGTGTCGTTACATTCAGTCGATATTATTCTTAGGCAAAGATAGCGATGAGTCTTCTTTCTCCCACCATTTTCTTCCTGCAACCAGCGGACACATGCAAATCGTAGTCAACATCGTAAATAGTTCTGGTCCATTTTTATTTTTCAATAAGAATGTCCAACCCAACCCAACACATTGGCGACAACACTTTATCCTCCGCCTTGGTGCGCTCGTCGGGGCGCCGCCGTACGGCCCTGTCAACATAGTGAATCAGGAGAGGACTGTAGTTGTGAGTATTACAGTACGGACCCACCAGGTCCACTCCCGAACACAAGCAAGCGCCTCTTTTACTACTCAGATGCACCCCTCGTTTTTTACTCTAATCCACCCTACTGATATTTGGGACCCACATCATTATCAACACATAGTCAATTAACGACAGAATTGCACAACTTTTTTTGATGATTTGTTCGGAGGAGCAGGCTATAAACTGGGTTGTGCGGTCTCTGTGGCCCGTCTAACAACATGACCAGCCCAACAGTTTTTTCTTTGGGAAAATAGGTAGGCACTGTTTCTTTTTGTAGAATACCCAAGCTAGGCCTACTTGTTTTCTTCGACTTACTGGGCTGCAAATCTTTCAAGACGAGGAGGGATGCATTCCGGCCTGGCCAAAGAGTATGGTCAGTATATCTTAAAAGTGATATCAAAGGGGTTGCAAATTCCAAAAAACTTATAGCAAATGGGCAATTAGTTTCTTTTTTGTTTTTGTTCTTCACTGATATTTTATATTTCTTTGGATTTTAACATGACATAGTACTAATTTATTTTTAAATTTGGTTTAGTATGGCTACTAATTTTTGGAATAAGTATATTTTGTTCCCCAGCAAAAATTTGTGGATTTTAAAATTGTGCACATTTTTTAGTTCATTTTTTAACCTTGGTACTGACCAGAAAATGGGCAGCAATTCTAAAAATCGAAAATGGGCTGCAATAATTCCATATGAATTAGCAAATGAGTAAAAATTATAAAAATAATAGCAAATGGGTTGTACACACCACAGATTTCGAGGCTGACTTGTTTATGCAAGGCTTTGTCAGTCAACACACGATTCTAGCAGCAATTACTGTTGGATGTACATCCAACGGCCGATGTGCTTCTTCAATCTCTGATCTTCCTGCTCCAGTCGCCTAAACCAGAGCCGGCAGGACTGCCTGCTCCCTCCTCTTGTGGCCCGTTGTGATGTCGCGTAGGCTTCGCCGGCCCACCCTACTTCCTCCGCCGGCCTGGCTGCAAGCAATCAACTGCCTCCTTATTACACGAAAAAATGATTCCTCCCATTGACATCTGGGGCGCACCGGTTCAGAGGCTGACCTGTGGGCCTACTAAGTTGACGCATACGCAGGGCTTTGTCAACTTAGTCAACAAATGATTCTAGCACTAGTGATCGTTGGATTTGAATCGAACGGTCCTGCTGCTTCTTCAATTGCTGCTCTTCTTGCACCAGCCGCCCAAACCAGCGTTGGCGATACCACCTGCTCCTGCCTCTGGTGGCCGCCTATGCTGCCGTGGAGGCCTCACCGCCCCATACTACTCCCACCGCTGGCCAGGCCCTGCAGCAACGACAACCTCACACCGCAGCCGAACCAGTGAACACTCGTACTCCTCTCCGCGTGGGCATCCACTACCGCGTCTTCCCCGGCTCCGCGTCGTCCCCTTCCTAGGCCTCGTCTTCGTCCACCGCTTTGGTGCTCTCGGTGCGGCGTGGTCAATGTGGTCAAGGAACGACTTCCATCGGAAGATTACTATATGTGGAGAGGCTGATAGCTGGGTCCACGCCGCAGCAAGGAAGTGCCTCCTTATTACATGCAAAATAATGATTCCTCCACCTGACAGTTGGGACCCACCGGAAGGGCCTCTGTATTTCACGAAAAAAATGTTCCCCCCACTGACAGCTCGGACCCACCAGCTATATCTTCGCACGCAAGGAAGTGCCTCCTTATTACGCAAAAAAATATGAATACTCCCCCTGCTAGTTGGACCCACCATAGTGGGAGGCTGACTTGTGGGCCTACTAAGTTGACGTGGACGGAGGGCTTTGTCAACTTAGTCAAGAAATGATTCTATCACCAGTGACCTTTGGATTGTTAACATCCAACGGTCGTCCTGCTTCTTCAACCTCTGATTTTCTTGCTCGAGCCGTCCAAACCACCGCGTGCTCTTGCCTCCCGTGGCCAGCTGTGCTGCCGCGGAGGCCTCACCGCCCCTACTACTCCCACTGCTGGCCAGGCCCTGCGGTGACGGCAGCCTCACACCGCAGCCGAACCAGTCAACCCTCGTACTCCTCTCCGCGTGGGCATCCACTATCGCGTCGTCCCCTTCCTATGCCTCGCCATTGTCCACCGCCTTGGTGCTCTCAACGCGGTGTGGTCAATGTGGTCAAGGAATGACTTCCATCGGAAGAGTACTGTACGTGGAGAGGCTGACAGCCGGGTCCACGGCCGCAGCAAGGAAGTGCCTCCTTATTACGCGGAAAATAATAATTTCTCCACCTGACAGCAGGGACCCACCGGACGGGCCACCGTATATCGTGAAAAAATGTTTCCCCCTGACTATTGGGACCCACTAGCTACATCTTCGCATGCGAGGAAGTGCCTCCTTATCCTCCCTGACAATCAGGACCAACCTGGTCGAAGCGTATGTAGCGTTGTCATTCTGGTCGCGAACGTGTATGTACATACTGGTCGATCGGTCTGTCTGCAGGCTGCAGCGATGAACCGTGGCCGAGTAAGGAAGGGCACGTGTCATAGTATAGGCGCGCACGTGTCGTAGTAGAGGCGCGCACGTAGCATGTCATGCAGTCCCATTAATATCGTGTACACGTACGTACAGCCAGGGTGCAAGAAAGTAAATACGGCCACATACGTACATACGGGCGGGGTCTCGAACACCTACTCGCGCATACGTACGGCCAGGGCTCGTGTACATGGAGAGGCAGCGAAGGCATCCTGTTCATCAGCAACCAACCAGCTGGGTCGGAACGGAGAAACTGCGTCATGTTCATCGGGAGCCAACCGGCTTGGACGGAACAACCGATCGAAACGAGGCCTGGCGTACTGTAGAATGGAGGAAACGGCCTTCTGTTCGACCGGCCACGGTCGAAACGGGATCCTGTTCATCGGGAGGGGTCTAGCGTACCGCAAAACGGAGGAAACATACTTGTGTTCGAGTGCCTACAATCGAAACGGGGTTCTGTTGATCGGGAGGGGTGTAGCGTACTGCAAAACAGAGGAAACGAACTTGTGTTGGAGCGCTACGGTCAAAACGGGGGTCCTGTTCATCGGGAGGGGTGTGGCGTACCGCAAAACGGGACTCCATGGGCTACTGTTCATCTCCACTGTCGACCTCCTCCAGCCTCCACGGGCTACTGTTCATCCACCGTCGACCTCCTCCAGCCTCCACCTGCGAATGTTCATCCACGAGCTCCTGTTCATCCAGCCTCCACCGCTCCTCCACCGGCTACTATTCAACCAGCCCTCTCCATGGGGTCCTGTTCAACCAGCCCTCCACCGGCTACTGTTCAACCAGCCCTCCACGGGGTCGTCCTGTTCATCCACCCCAACCGACTCCATCGATCGGGGTCCAGTTCATCTAGCGGCAACGACCTCTACTATCACAGGGTCCTGTTCATCCAACCCCCACCGGGAACTGTTCATCCACCCCCCCAACAACACTCACTATTCATCAAGAGGCAGCAGGTTCGATCGGCTTCAGTTAGCAGCAGTAGCGTAGGAATCGCTCGATCGGGTTCAGTTAACAGCCAGGGATCGATTGCTCGGGTTCAGTAACGCATAGCCTGCAGTGCAATCACTCGGGTTCAGTAGGCGAATGCCTCGCTTGGGTTCAGTTAGAGCGTAATGCCTCGCACACATGCGCGTACGTGTATGAGAGAAACACGCAAACCTCTATGCATCGCTCGGCCCCGACCACCCACCGTAATTGGGAACTCCCCGATATTTTCCTCGACCTTGCTTCTACCATGGTTTTTTCCGTCATGGACGGCCCAAAGAATGTCATGCGGCTACGTCTCCGGCCTGCCCAGGACGAAAATCCCATTTTTGGTCATGATTTTTTGTCATAGAAGTAGGAGCCCACCACATCTATGATGATACCGGGTTTTGTCACAATTATCGTCATAGAAGTGTCATAAGCATGACAGAAAAAATTCGTTCGGCGCAAAATGTCACGTGTGTGTCTTTTTTTGTAGTGATACCTTGATAAGATTTTGAAGAAGTTCAAAATGGATCAGTTCAAGAAGGGTTTCTTTCCTGTTTTGCAATGTGTGAAGTTGAGTCACACTCGATGCCCAGCGACTACAGAGGATAGTGAAAAGATGAGTGTCATCCCCTATGCTTATGCCATAGGCTCTATCATGTATGCGATGTTGTGCACAAGACCGGATGTCAGCCTTGCCATAAGTATGGCTGGAAGGTTCCAAAGTAATCCAGGAATGGATCACTGGACAACGGTGAAGAATATCCTTAAGTACCTGAAAAGGACTAAGGAAATATTTCTGTTTATGAAGGTGATCAAGAGCTCGTCATAAAGGGATATGTCGATGCAAGCTTTGACACTGATCCGGATGACTCTAAGTCTCAAGCCGGATACGTATATATTCTAAATGGGGGAGCGGTAAGCTGGTGCGGTTCCAAGCAAAGCATGGTAGTTGATTCTACATGCGAACCGGAGTACATAGCTGCCTCGGAGGCAGCAAACGAAGGTGTCTGGATGAAGCTGTTCATGACAGATCTTGGAGTTGTGCCTAGTGCACTGGACCCAGTGACTCTGCTCTGTGACAACACTGGTGCCATTGCTCTGCCCAAGGAACCAAGGTTTCACAAGAGGACCAGACACATAAAGTGACGCTTCAATTCCATCCATGACTGGGTCTAGGAGGAGGACATAAATATTTGCAAAGTACATACTAATCTGAATGTTGCAGATCCGTTGACTAAACCTCTTCCACGGGCAAAACATGATCAACACCAGAACTCTAAGGGTGTTAGATTCATTACCATGTAATACTAGATTATTGACTCTAGTGCAAGTGGGAGACTATTGGAAATATGCCCTAGAGGCAATAATAAAGTGGTTATTATTGTATTTCCTTGTTCATGATAATCATTTATTATCCATGCTATAATTGTATTGACCGGAAACTCAAATGCATGTGTGGATACATAGACAACAAGATGTCCCTAGTAAGCCTCTACCGGACTAGCTCATTGATCAAAGATGGCTATGGTTTCCTAGTCATAGACATGAGTTGTCATTTGATAACGGGATCACATCATTGGGAGAATGATGTGATGGACGAGGCCCAAACTATAAACATAGCATATGAACGTGTCAAGTTTATTGCTGTTGTTTTTTGCATGTCAAGTATATGTTCCTATAACCATGAGATCATGCAACTTACTGACACCAAAGGGGTGCCTTGTGTGTACCAAACGTCGCAACGTAACTGGGTGACTATAAAGGTGCTCTACAGGTATCTCCGAGGGTGTCTATTGAGTTGGCATGGATCAAGACTGGGATTTGTCACTCCGTATGATGGAAAGGTATCCCAGGGCCCACTCGGTAATACAACATCACAAGAAGCTTGCAAGCAATGTGACTAATGGGTTAGCCACGGGATCTTGTATTACGGAACGAGTAAAGAGACTTGCTGGTAAAGATATTGAACTAGGTATGGAGATACCGACGATCGAATCTCGGGCAAGTAACATACGGATGGACAAAGGGAACTGCATGCGGGATTAGCTGAATCCTTGACATCGAGGTCCGACCGATAAGATCTTCGTAGAATATGTGGGAACCAATATGGGCATCCAGTTCCCGCTATTGGTTATTGATCGTAGAGGTGTCTCGGTCATGTCTGCATAGTTCTCGAACCCCCAGGGTCTACACACTTAACGTTTGGTGATGATATAAGTATAGTTGAGTCATTATGGTGGTTACCGAAGGTTGTTCAGGGTCCACGATGAGATCCTGGACATGACGAGGAACTTCGGAATGGTCTGGAGGTGAATATTGATATATTGGACGAAGGGTATTGGAGTCCGGAATTGTTCCAGGGGTACCAGGATGATGACCAGCATGACCAAAAGGGGTTTCGGGGGGGGGGGGGGGGGGGGCAAGTATTGGGGGGGGCTCATGGGTGATAACCTACAACTATAGGGGATCACAATAGTTTTTGAGGGTAGAGTATTCAACCCAAATTTATTGATTTGACACAAGGGGAGCCAAAGAATATGCTCGAGTATTACTAGCTGAGTTGTCAATTCAACCACACGTGAAAGACTTAATATCTGTAGCAAAGTATTTAGTAGCAAAGTAGTATGGATGTAATAGTAACAGTGTAAAAAGTAACGGTAGCAGTTTTGTAGCAATCGTAATAGTGGCAACGGAAAAGTAACTTAGCAAAGATCAATATGAAATGAGCTCATAGGCAATGGATCAATGATGGATAATTATGTCGGATGGCATTCATCATGCAACAGTTATAACATAGGGTGACACATAACTAGCTCCAATTCATCAATATAATGTTGGCATGTATTCCAAATATAGTCATACTTGCTTATGGAAAATAACTTGCATGACATCTTTTGTCCTACCCTCCTGTGGCAGCGGGGTCCTATTGGAAACTAAGGGATATTAAGGCCTCCTTTTAATAGAGTACCGGACTAAAGCATTAGCACTTAGTTAATACATGAACTCCTCAAACTACGGTCGTAACTGGGAAGTGTCCCGACTATTGTCACTCCGGGGTTGCCAGATCATAACACGTAGTAGGTGACTATAACTTGCAATATCGGATCAATAACACAAATATATTCATGAAAACATAATAGGTTCAGATCTGAAATCATGGCACTCGGGCCCTAGTGACAAGCATTAGGCATAGCAACATCAATCTTAGAACATGGTGGATACTAGGGATCAAACCCTAACAAAACTAACTCGATTACAAGGTAAATCGCATCCAACCCATCACGGTCCAACAAGCCTACGATGGAAGTACTCACGCACGGCGGTGAGAATCATGAAATTGATGATGGAGGATGGTTGGTGATGACGATGGCGATGATTTCCCCTCTCCGGAGCCCAAAACGAACTCCGGATCTACCCTCCTGAGGAAGAACAGGGCTTGGCGGCGGCTCCGTATCATAAAACGTGATGAATCCTTCTCTCTTATTTTTTCTCCCCGAACGTGAATATATGGAGTTGGAGTTGAGGTCGATGGAGCTCCAGGGGCCCCACAAGGACGGAGGGCGCGCCCCCACCCTTCTGGCCAGGGTGTGGGCCCCCTTCGGTTGATTCTTCTGCCAATATTTTTTATTAATTCCAAAAATCATCTCCGTGAATTTTCAGGTCATTCCGAGAACTTCTATTTCTGCAAAAAAAATAACACCAACGCAATTCTGCTGAAAACAGCGTCAGTCCTGGTTAGTTCCATTCAAATCATGCAAGTTAGAGTCCAAAACAAGGGTAAAAGAGTTTGGAAAGGTAGATATGATGGAGACGTATCAACTCCCCCAAGTTTAACCCATTGCTTTTCCTCAAGCAATTCAGTTGACAAACTGAAAGTGATAAAGAAAAATTTTACAAACTCTGTTTGATCTTGTTGTTGCAACTATGTAAAGCCAGCATTCAAGTTTTCAGCAAAGATTATGAACTAACCATATTCACAATAACATTTAGGTCTCACGTTTACTCATATCAATGGTATAATCAACTAGCAAGAAATAATAATAAATCTCGGATGACAACACTTTTTCAAAATAATCATGATATAATATAGCAAGATGGTATCTCGCTAGCCCTTTCTAAGACCGCAAAACATAAATGTAGAGCACCCCCGAAGATCGAGGACTGACTAGACATTGTAATTCATGGTAAAAGAGATCCAGTCACAGTCATACTCAATATAAGTTAATAACAATGCATACAGATGACAATGGTGCTCTCTAACTGGTGCTTTTTATAAGAGGATGATGACTCAGCAATAAGAGTAAATAGATAGGCCCTTCGTAGAGGGAAGCAGGGATTTGCAGAGGTGCCAGAGCTCGAGTTTTGAAATAGAGAGGAATAATATTTTGAGCGGTATGCTTTCATTGTCAACATAACAACCAAGAGATATCGGTATCTTCCATGCTACATTCGTACCATCAAGGGGAAATGCACTATTGTTATGCTTGGGCCAGGTTAGCTGATCAAGGGAATATTCCTATCGGAAGAACAATCAGAAAATAAGGAGATAGTCAGTTGGCACTTTTCACACAAGAACCGCTTTTCGTATTAAGCACGGGAGTCGTAAGGAAAGACCTCTGCGTAGCTATCAGAACGAATTAATGAACGAAATAAACGAATTCCGGTGAAACCAAGGCGAATTTCTGAGCCAGCAGTGGGAAAAAGATGCCAAGTATTGAGATGCAACATTATGAATGGTGCGATCCGAAGTCTTACTATTTACTCCAAATTGACTCAAATGGTTGACTGAACTTCACAGAGGACTAAAGCCGGGAACTTAAACTAATGGTTTTGCCTTTCCACTTCCCAATTGACTCTCATAAAAGGCTAGGCTACCTCTTCACATCGCACCTGATCCCGAATCATGTGCTCTGTTCAGGGGATCAATAGTGGCTATTAAGCTTTTCCCTTTCTATATATTCTTGAGAATAAGTAAATACCATCCTTTTTCCTATCAGCATCTCTCTATCTGACAGTAAATATTGCTTTCAATCGATCAGGCACTAGGTTATTAAAGTATGGATATGCCATATAATAAGGGAAAAGGCCTCAAGTTTTTTTTAGCGCAAAAGAAAAGTCGATTCCAAATTTTCTATTTCCCGGCAAGTCTATGAGCTCTTCGTATTTCTTCCGCCGACATCGCTTTCTTATTCCTAACACAATTGTTTAGCTAAGTTTGCTAACGAATCAGGGAGAATAAACAACGAACACCGCATTTTGAAAAGGAGACGTGATTTATTCCTACCGTCCTGAACACGTCTAGACTGGGGTAGTATCTTCATTAGCCGGAAGGAATTAGTCTCCACTAGCGTAATTCGAAGAACGAACAAGAAAAGGCGTCTTTAGGTAGGAGGATGGATGGAGATTTGTGCGTACAAGGGTAAAGAAGCGAGCAAGGCTGCTACATACATTATAGGTGGTTCCCAGACAGAATGGTAAAGTTTATACTCCCCACCACCAACAAGCACATTCCACGGCTGGTCCGGAACAACGATTACCGTCCAACTAACAACAGTCATGGGGAGTTTTGTTTGCAATTATTTTGATTTGATTTGAGCATGGGACTGGGCATCCCGGTTATCAGCCATTTTCTCGTGGATGATGACCGGAGTCCACTCATCGTGAGAATAACCCACCTAGTATGGAAGATATTGACATCCCTAGTTGATACATGAGCGATTCGAGCATACAAAACAGATTATTATTTGAAGGTTTAGAGTTTGGCACATGCAAATTTACTTGGAACGGCGGGTAAATACCGCATATAGGAAGGTATGGTGGACTCATATGGAATAACTTTGGGTTTATGGAAGTGGATGCACAAGCAGTATTCCCGCTTAGTACAAGTGAAGGATAGAAAGAGACTAGAAAGCGACCAACTAGAGAGCGACAACAGTCATAAACATGCATTGAGATTAACCAACATTGAGTGCAAGCATGAGTAGGACATAAATCACCATGAACATAAATATCGTGGAGGTTATGTGATTTTGTTTCAACTACATGCATGAACATGTGCCAAGTCAAGCCACTCGAATCATTCAAAGGAGGATATCATCCTATCATACCACATCACAACCATTTTAATAGCATGTTGGCACGCAAGGTAAACCATTATAAACTCCTAGCAAATTAAGCATGGCATGAGTAACTATAATCTTTAATTGTCATTGCAAACATGTTTCATTCATAATAGGTTGAATCAAGAACGATGAACTAATCATATTTACAAAAACAAGATAGGTCGAGTTCATACCAGCTTTTTCTCATCTCAATCATTTCATCATATATCGTCATTATTGCCTTTCACTTGCACGACCGAACGGTGTGGATAATAATAATAGTGCATGTGCATTGGACTAAGCTAGAATCTGCAAACATTTATTCAAAGGAGAAGACAAGGTAATATGGGCTCTTTATTAGATCAACAATAATGCATATGAGAGCCACTCAACATTTTCATCATGGTCTTCTCCTCTCGATCCCTAAACAAAACAAAAGAAATTTAAAGAAACATACTAAAATATTTTTGGAGTTTTTGTTTTCCTGAAGAAGATAAAGCAAGAACGAGAAAAACTATTTACACGGGAAAACTCCCAACAAGCAAAAGAAGAACGAGAAATCTTTTTAGGTTTTCTTTTAATACTAAAACTAAGCATGCATAGAAAGTAAACTAACTACAACTAATTTTTTTTGGTTTTTCTTAAGGTTAATCAAACACACAAGAAGAAAGCGAGAAAAAGAAATAAACTAGCATGGATAATACAATGAAAAAATATGAACACCGACAACTGAAATGAGTGTGTGAACATGAATGTAATGTCGGTGAGAAATACGTACTCCCCCAAGCTCAGGCTTTTGGCCTAAGTTGGTCTAGGGCCACCACTGGCCTCGATGACATCTGAAATCATAGTTGGGGTCGTATTGTGCTGCGGCAGCTACCGCTTGGCGAGCTGCTTCCTGGAGGCGAGCAACATCTGACGTTCTCATACTCGTTTTCCTCCTCTCTAGTTATAAAATATCTCCCATTTACCTAAAAATTAGAGAAGGCAGGAGCAGGAAGGTAACATAGACGGCACACCGTCTGTCAAATATTAGTCGATACTGGAGAAACTGATCGTTCCTCTCAAGAAACTGGTAGTGTACCAAAGCATCATAATCTAGAAAAGCAAGTAGCAACTCAATATCATACCCTCTTATGGGTACACCCAAATAATTAGCTAAACGAGTTGCATAAATCCCACCAAATAAATCTCCATCTTTAGCATTAACATGTAACCTCCTCGCAATGATAGTCCTCAAGTTATATCACTTATCACTTAATACCGCACATTTGAGGACACTAAGATCTAGAACGCAAAGGTGGCTATGATCATGTTTACCATTAATGCTTCTTCCTATAAAGAGAGCAAAGTAATGTATGGCAGGAAAGTGAATGCTCCCTATGGTAGCTTGTGTGATATTTCTAGTTTCTCCAACAGTGATGCTAGCAAGAAAATCATTGTATTCAGATTTGTGAGGCTCACTAAGAAGGCCCCATTGTGGAATTTTGCATCACTACTGCAGGATGCTGCTAACGCGACACTATGATCAGAGACCCTTCGACGAAACTGTGTGCGATGCAATAATCGCAAACGATGGTGTAAAAGAACCATCAAAAAAGGTGCAAAACGTTTGCAATAGCGGAGCCAACAAACATGGTTCAAATTTTAGTTGCGTGTGCAATGCAGGGCATACGGTTAAGTTCAATGAACTGTTTGAGATGAGGCGGAACAAAAGAAACGGGCAGCTAGATGAAGGCGTGTGTGATATACAGCATATGGTTCATTCGGATGAACTGTTTGTGATGAGGAGAAACAATAGAAACGGGCAGCTAGATAAAGGTGTGTGTGATTGAGGGCATACGCTTCAGAAAGATTAACTGTTTGTGATTAGGCAACAGAACAGAAACGGGTCAGCCAGATCAAAGTGTCTGCGATTGATGGCATACACTTCACACGGATGAATTGTTTGCGATTAGCCACAACAAACTAAAATAGTTAGATAGATCAACATGTGTGTGCACGGGCACACACAATCTAATTAAAATAAGCATGCGCGATGGTAATAACAAGCGCGGATGGTTGTTGGAACAAGACGTGTGCTGACATTGCCTATTGCGGTACACCCTATGGTGCAAACGCCACGTACGCGGACGAGAAGGCGTATGTGCCCACGTTACGCCTTTCGGGAATAGTGTCGCATTTATAACCATTAGTAAATTTTGAGCATGCGTACCGTCACATTCCAAATTGCAAACCTATTCACACCAATCAAAACCTAAACGCTTTCCCACTTAGGAGCGTATTAGTACTCGGTTATAAATACTACTACTCCAAGATGACTGCACATTCCTCCTCAACTCCTCATCCACAAAAACAAACAAGTCATTCATCATCGTTCCCTTGCGTCAGCCATGGCCAGCATGAGTTCTGTGTCGAGAGATTTCCACCAGGGAGATGCGAGCCTGGAAGCGGAAGCACGAGAGATATCCCGCCTCGCCGCGAACGCAGCCGACATGTCCTGCTGCGCGGCCGTAGCAGCACAGAGGTCCCGCAGCGCCGCCGAAGCAGCACACAAGTCCCGCCGCGTTGTCGATGCGGTAGACTGGTCCGGCCACGCCGCAGAAGCAGAAGAGATGTCCCGCCACGCCTCGAATGTAGCATAGATGTCCTACCGCGCCACGACGGCCTAGGAAAATGTCTCGCGGGCAGCCGAGGACTCTTACAGGCGCATGCATGCGATCGTCCATAGCCAGATGGATCAGATCTCCGGCTGGGCGAGGTTGCAGGACGACATGAAAACCTCTTTTGCCGGCGTCATCCGGCAACTAAATGAGAGCAATGCAAAGCTCCGGGCCGAGCACAGAAGATCATCAGAAGTGCGGAGCAGCAGGAGGAGACTACTGCCTTGTTGAAGAGGACCGGCGTCATCGTCGAGAAACTTATGGACGAGAATGCCATGTTGCGCATCGAGCGCAGAAGGCTGGTGGAGGAATCCGCGGATGCTCTCAAGCAGCATCTTGAGGACAAGAAAGAGCTCACCGCCGCTCGCCGCGGAGACTAGTTCCCGCATCCTATAGCAACGCATCAAGAAAGTAGAGATCAGCGAGCCAGATCGTTGTCTTCCTTCTTCTTTTGCCCTTGTGTATTTCGGGAGTTGCCGCATGTGCCTTTTTTTAATTATGTTTCTTTTTTAGGGGATTTTAATTATGTTCCTAAATACGTAAGACAATTATTATCATTGTCATCGTCCTTATATTCATCATGCTTACTATAAGTCGCAGTCGATGCTATATAGGTCTGTCGGATCTTACATCAAGAACCATGCAAAACTTTCTTTTCAGATTTTCATTTTTCTCCCTTAAATCTCAGTCCAGTGAGACATACAGGCACGCCATAGAATAGGGGCTTGGGCGCCATTAATGGAGACGTTGGGAGGAACGTACACGGCTGGTAGAGGTCAAAGGGCACTCCTCCCGATGAGCACGCGCAGGGGTCTGATCACACGCCTCCTGTACTCAAATAGCTACCCCGCACGGCACCTTCTAGACAATAAAAAAAGGGGACTCGTAGCGGCACGTAATTGGTAAGTAGAACGCCCACGGTTTCAATAATACTTGTGTTTTCGATTTGTAACGTGACAGCACTTGTTCCAAAATGACTTTGTTGATTGTTAATGTGTGCGCCTTCGCAAATCGAACAAAAAAATTACCACAGCATGTTGATGCCATGTCATGACACCATGCCAAGTTTCATGATTTTCAGGCGTGTTTTGGATTTACAAAAATTAGAAAACCAAGTTTCTCAATCTTTCCGGCCGAGCCCCGACGTGTATAAAAAAGGCCAAACGAACCCGGAATAATTCCAAATTTAGCACGATACTTCTATTTGGTCTAATCTGCCTGTGTAAAAAAATTAAGGCGGGAGAAGGCAATGTACGTATGTCGTTTCGCACACGGAGGTGACACGTTCTCTCTCGGAACCACGAGCCTTCTTGAGGAAAACTCCGGTTTGCAAGAAGCTTACACCAAAGGTTATCCTAATTCGGCCAAAAAAATTACCGCAGCATGTTGGTGCCATATCATGACACCATGCCAAGTTTCATGATTTTTAGGCATGTTTTGGATTTGCAGGAATTAAAAACCAAGTTTCTCAATTTTTCTGGCCGAGCCACGACGCCCAGATGTTTGAATTGCATTCCCATTACTTGCATGGGACCTAGAAATTCACCCAAGGACACACATGTGAATTTTCAACCAATTTTGGTGCACTAGAGCGCATGTGCTTGTAGTTCAAATTTGAATTATTCACATTAAATGCGCAGAAACTCAATTAATGTATAAAAAAGGCCAAATGAATCCGGAATAATTCCAAAATTTAGCACGATACTTCTATTTGGTCTAATTTGCCTGTGTAAAAAAATTAAGGCGGGAGAAGGCAACGTACGTATGTTGTTTAGCACATGAAGGTGACACGTTCCCTCTCGGAACCACGAGCCTTCTTGAGGGAAGCTCCGATTTGCAAGAAGCTTACACCAAAGTTTGTCCCAATTCGGCCAAAAAATTTACCGCAACATGTTGGTGTCATGTCATGACACCATGCCAAGTTTCATGATTTTCAGACGTGTTTTGGATTTACAGGAATTAAAAACCAAGTTTCTCAATCTTTCCGGCCGAGCCACGACGCCCACATGTTTAAATTTCATTCCCATTTCTTGCAAGAGACCTATAAATTCACCCAAAGACACACATGTGATTTTTCAACAAATTTTGGTGCATTGAAGCATGTGCTTGTAGTTCAAATTTGAATTATGCACATTAAATGTCCAGAAGCTCAATTAATGCATAAAAATGTCAAACGAATCTAGAATAATTCCAAATTTAAACACGACACTCATGTACTAGTTGCATGTTCACTGCACGTAAATGTTCTAGCAATTCAAACACCATCATTTTCACTCTGTAACACCATTTTGTCTTTTAAAACATAATGAAAAAATCAGGTACACCATCTTGTCTGGCTTATGCAGGAAGCTTCATCGTCTACAGTCCACCGACCCTGCTTGAACCACACTTGCGCGCCAGTTTCTCGTGGCATCAAGCGAATTTTTTTTGCCGTCACGGAAATATCCATCTACCTGCCCCCTCCCACCAATCCACATTTCCACTATTCCTCCTTGCTTTCCAAATTCAAACCTTCACTGCTGCTTACTGGCAGCTCAGCCTCCTCGCCGGTGACCCTTCTTCTTGCAGCGCCGCCTCCTCGTCGGTGACCCTTCTTCTTGCTGCGCGGCCTCCTCGCCACCGACCCTTCTTCTTGCTACGCAGCCTCGTCGATATGGTCAGGTAATCCCCACTCCACCCACACCATCCTCCTCCTTTCCTGTCCCACATGCCCCGACCGACGGCGCGACACCTTCCACCAAAATGACTACCCCCTCCTCCAATTAAGCGCCACCCACAACCATTTTGCACGCAGTATAATGTGGAGCTCAGTAGCATGCGGCCGCATGCGCGCACAAGGTCGCTATGGCTGCCATGCGTGTCGACCGCCTGATCTTGGAGGAGCAACTCGTCTTCGAGGCCACCGTCTACATCGCCACGCGGTTGTCTACTTTAAAATATAGGCTGTGCTGTTTTCTCGAGGCCACCGCCAGTGCCTTCTAGTGATTTGTCCTCTGTAATGTTAATATGCAATCTGATGTTCAGTTAACAGTTTGGTCCTCTGAAATGTAATGTTCAGTTAACACTTTGGTCCAACAATTACTACATTTCGTAGTATTGTTCTCAAGCATTCTTTGTTTTGTTAACTGTCTTATCTTCTAGTACATGTTTCTATTCTGCAATGTCGTGCTCAGTTAACTATTTTGGTTGATTTGGTCTGCTGTCCATTTAACTGTTTGGTTCAGTTATGCAATTTGATCTTCATTTGCTGTGGGTACAATTTTGTATTGTTATGCATGTGACACCAATCGAATTTGGCTGTACTTAACACATATTCTACTGATAGTATGGCAACTCTCAGTTAACCTGATCAAGATCTTCCTTATGTGTGTTGCAGGGAAACAATGGGAGACACTGCAGTTTACCATCGAGGTTTGTTCAAGCAGGGTCCTTTGGCTAATAGCACATTATTATGCAGTTGCACGAATCATTCTAATATTTAGGTTTCTTATAATTTGGTCTTGCACATGTAGGTCCTGCTGATAGAGGCTTGAACCCACTGTTCGACCCAATTTGCATATGGGGAAATGAGATGTCCATGAATATCAGTCAAGTCAAGAAACTCGGAAAGATTGTTAGGATGAAGAAACTTGCAACGAATAACAACAAGATCTTTGTTTGCATAATGAAGAAGACATCAGTCAACTATAGGATGGTACTAACTTTTTACCTTGTTTTTACCCCTTGCGCCATTTCAAAATTTATAACAACGATTTATGCATAGCTTTGTTTTCAGTACTTTTCAAAGCAGTTCACCGATGATTACCTCTCAAACCACCTGCATGGCCAAGAGGCGAGGAAGGTATTCATTCAACACCCACGGTACAATATTGAAGTCTTGCTGAAGAGGACGAAGGTTGGGCGGGCAATTATCCATAGCCACTGGCCTAAAGTTGCAAGGACATTCAACATCAGTGAAGGCTCAATATTTGCCTTCCGCTTTTGTAGTTTCCTAGATGAGATTCATCTATCTATTTACCGTGTATGATGCTACTTTCCAAAGGTTTTTGATGCTGCATGTGAAACTTGGTATTGTTGTGTAATGGCGTAACTGAGTGCCGAAGCTATCTATTGTAATTCGATTATGAAATCCTGGTTGCTGTTATACAGATATGAAATATCTGTTGTGTTTTATAAGAAATATCAATTTGATTAGCATATGGATTATCAATAATAGGCTAATTACCTTGCTTATTAGGGTTTTCTATTGCAGACGGTTACTCAGACAGCACTGTGGGCGATGAACTCAAACAACCCGCACAGTTTCTAGAAAGTAGACGTGTTCGATCAACTAACAATCACACATGGCTTCTGATACGTTTTCAACGTATCTATAATTTTTGATTGTTCTATGCTATTATATTATCTGTTCTGAATGTTAATGGGCTTTATTTTACACTTTTATATTATTTTTCGGACTAACCTATTATCTCAGCAGTCTCTCCTCTCCCTCGTAGTCTTCTTCCTCTCTATAGCGCTTAGCAAAGCTCTGCTGAGATTCCGCCACCACCACGCCGTCGTCCTGCCGGAGGACTCGAGCTACTACTTCACCATCGCTCGCTGGATCGAGGAGGTGAAGGCGTCGTCAAGCCATACGTGTGTTGAACGTGGAGGTGTCGTCCGTTCGGCACTTGGATCGGGAGTTCGCGGGACGGATCGTGAATGGATCGCGAAGACGTTCGACTACATCAACCACGTTTCTTAACGCTTCCGCTTAGCGATCTACAAGGGTATGTAGATGCAATCTCTCCTCTCGTAGATGGTCATCTCCTAGATTGATCTTGGTGAGCGTAGGAATTTTTTTTGTTTCCCATGCAACGTTCCCCAACATATGCAGCCTACCAAACATGTCCATTATGAATGGAGTGAAAACAACGTGGAACAACAGAGTGCTCTAAAATAGTCAAGAGAGAGAAAGGGAGACGGGGCAGAGAGGGAGAAAGAGTGGACTATTTTAGAGTCCGGAAACAATGTGCTCGTAATCCCGAACCATACATTGGAGAACATGTGAAATAGCTTTGACATGCTCTGGTGAATCCGAATCGCCAAAAAGAAACCAAAAAACACTAAACATGAGCAATAATCTAGACACATGCATATGTGTATTGGGTGTCAAACATATAGTTTGTCTCTGATGAGCGAGCAATACAACCATACATCTAATTATCTAACCATAAGTTGGTTCATGATTTGTGCTAGAAGAAAAAAAACATATAGATGTGCACTACATATGCAAAACTTAACTAAGAATGTACACCCTTCGACCCCCCCCCCCCACCACCACCACCACCACCAAATGCCGTGGCTTTAGTTCAGCTTTAGTTTAAGTTTGAATTAAGAGGGTGCTTGGATACGTTTTAGTCTCATTACTAAAAGTAGTGGGACTAAAACTTACTAGCCTCATCCATGCTTGGATCCAAATACTAAATAGACTAAAATCAAGTTATTAAGTATTTATTATCCTCCAAACCCTCCAATCCAAAACTCGCATGTGTTAAAGGAGAGGAATTAAATGAGGAGAGAGAGGGCTAATACATATTTTAGTAGGTTTCCTATGACTAAAATTTTTTAGCCTCAAGACTAGTCCTAGCCTCTCTTTAGTCAGGGGTGCTTGGAACTTCAGCCTCTAAAAAAGACTATTTTTAGTCAGACTAAAAAATGGAAGCACACCCGACAACGCACGAGCTGGATCAAGCTCGTGGCGTGGCGGAGCCATGTGTGGAATGCACATTTAGCAACACCAAAATTGTTGAATCAATATCAAAAACTAAAAATAGTCCCTTGGATCCAAGCACCTCTAAAGCAACGATACTTTTTTGGATTGGAGGGACTAGTCATTTGTATGCTAAAAAAATTCATCTAATTTCTATATGTGTACATTTTTTTCAGGACTTCTTTTGAAGCTTTGAGCTATGGCTTCCGAACCCAAGCACGAACCCACCGGCCGGAGCTAGCGAGTCAAAAGCGGGCACTCATCCGGGAAACGCCTTTTTCCTCTCTTCATCACTAAAAGAAAAGCCTCGATCCCATCAACGGCCCTTTTCCGTAGGGAGCTCGTGAGGAAAGCTCCATACGTACATCGGCACATGCCCGACGACGTACCAACAAGTACATCCACAGCACGAGGTTGATTAATTAACCAATGACTTTGCTGTGATTAGAAAAAAAGGCACGGGCCGGGTATTAGTTAAGCTTATCACGGTACTGAAAAGGCAGGGGCCAATATGACAAATATTCTCCTGTTGCGTGCTCCAAATGATCCCATTGGGTGTCTTTATTCAAGAAAAGAAAAGAAACCCGTCTCTCGTGATCGATCGACCGATCTCATTCGAGAAGGAGAGAATCAACTACGGCGTGCCCTTTCAGATTTTCTATTCCTAAGGCTCCATCTCAGAAAAAAGAGAGGAAAGATTAAACTCCTGGAGTAGTTCACCCGCAAATAAATAAATAAATATTACTCACAAATAAACAAATAAATAATCCCGGAATAGCAACAACCTGGTTCTTGTATTGGTGATGTACTAATGTTAGAGCAATTCCAAATAGCTCCCCTAAATTTAGATGAAGTTGTTTGACAACTTTTTTTTTGTTCCCATAATTTTTTCCTATGTTATTATTTTCATTAAACAAGCCTAGCTAATTGCTCAGGGCCTCCGAATCAGTTGCACGTGTGAGCCAACGAGGTGGGGCGCAAGGCGATGTAGCGGCGGCCAGGCGTGGTGGCGCGTGTGGACATGGGTTGTGTGTGATGCTCCTCTTCTCAAGTTTCAGCCCGCCAAATTATATGGAAAGGCGATATTCCGTAAAGATGAGGGAAGTTGGGGAAGGGGGAGATTATACGTGTCCCGTAAAAAAATTATTGTGTCCACAGATGTGCAAAAAAGAAAATCTCAAGGCATGGGTGCGAGGTAGGACGTACTAGGGTGACAAGGACATCTAGGACGGACGGGGGACAACGACGGAGCTAGGGTAGGGGAAGAATGGGCAGGGCGTGAACGCAGACGAGGACATAACATACATGAAGAAAGCAAGTTGAGGGCGAGGGAGATGGGGATCGATCCCGGGCGATTTTAGGACGGGTCTGACATGTTGCGTCTGACGTGGCGGATGCGTAGCGTCCGGCTCCAAATCCACCACATATATGGGCTAGGTTTGGGGTGTCAGACAACCAGAACCAATGAACTATTTTTGAAATGTCAGGTTGAAGAAGATTCTTTTGGCCGAAATCATTATTCTGACCTTTTCAACAATCTTTGCCACAAAATGAACTCGACATGAAAGTATTTCACGATCTAACCCTTTTAACAATGCCACAGACCATGACGTTTCTTCTTCATATAAAAACGCCGAGCTAGCTAGCGTTTCAAATCCACATTCAAACGCCGGAGTAGTTAGCGTTTCCAGTCCACATAGAAACGTCAAGCAAGTGGGCGTTGCTGCCCTGGACAGAAACGCCATAGGGCTTGGCGTTTAGGCCCTGGGTTTAGGAGCAGCTTTTTTACTTTGGCGACGGAGCAGCGAATGGGCTGGGTGCCAGCGCAGAAACGCCAAAGCACCTGGCGTTGCTTACCTGGTCCGCAACGCGAGCAACCTCGGCGTTTCTCTTTTGGGCAGGAACGCTAGCTGGCTCGGCGTTTCTCCTTTGGGCAGGAACGCTAGCTAGCTCGGCGTTTCTCCTTTGGGAAAGAAACGCCGCGGACTCTGGCGTTGCTAAAAGGATCAGATCGTGAAATACTTTCATGTCGAGTTCATTTTGTGACAAAGTTTGTTGATAGGGTCAGAATAGTGATTTCGGCCGATTCTTTTAACAATATGTGGACAAATAGGGAGTTGGAAGATCTGGATGCAGATGCTTTTACATGTTACATGTTGCTAAAAAAACTCCATTTTTCAAGACATCTTCAACACCAACCCTCAAACTGTCCGCATACGTCTGGACTGCATGGTCTGGACGTCTTGTGCCATCCAACGCGGGCTTATATCGGTCCGTTGAGCGGTCTGCACCATTTTTTTCCGGCAAACTGAAACCAATCGTGGAGGTTTTTGCGAGAATCCGGAACAGGCACGTAGGACTCCGACACCCCCGGCCTAGCCAAAAGACAGGCAGAGTCCGCGCTTTTGTAGACGCCCGCCCTGTTTCCGTGGCAAAAAAATCCCCACTCTCTTCTTTCGTCCCGCCACTCTCCACTCAATTCCCGTCTTTTTCTCCCACTGTCTTCTTCTCGAAGAGAAAAAGGCCATGTTCGAAGAGAAGAAGGTGCAGATAGCGGCCGATGTGGAGGACGCCAAGGACCTTGAATTTGGATGATTTGGATGCCGAGGCAAGAATAATCATGCAAGCCCGTCCGCTATAAGATGTTGGATCGGCAGAAAGATGAGTTGGAGGTAGCGTACGCGGCGGCGACGACACCTTGAGCGTGGAAGTTCGAACTACCGGCCTGGTAGGGCAGAAAATCTAATTTTCTGCACGGACTGCCAAACTGGTATTTTTTTGTGACTGGGCATGTAAAAATTACAACATACTTGCTTCTTTTTGTGTGTGATCGGGCATGTGATCTGACGTTGGTGTGACACGACACGTGTATGGTTCAGATTTTAATTGAATTTCAAAAGTTTCCTTTACTAGCGGACATAGTGTTGGATGGCCGCCTCCGACATCAATGTCCCTGAACGGGTCTTCTATCCACAGACAGATGCCATAGCAAATTTGCGCGTCAGCATGGAAGATGCCCTCAACCGATACTACTCATCGCATGTACAATGGTGGCATCACCTTTGTGCTGCCGCGTTGTCCACGTAGACGAAAAAAAAAAATGAGGCTATAGGTTTGATTTTTAATCCCAACGCACTAACCTAGGATAACCACTCACTGGGGCCCACGTCCTCCCTGTGCAAGCAATTCTCTTCTCGATCCATCCATCTCTGTGTGCATTCTTCTCCAAATCTTCCCTACTTGTGGTCGATTCAGCTATCCATCTGCCCCAAACTCACAGGAAATCTCCAATCCCGCTTCTGTCTAACAAATCGAGGTGAGATTTGGTGAAGCTCTTGTATTTCTCCACGCACGAAAATTCTATCCCTATTTTCAGATTTGATCGGTGCGGGACTCCCACATGGAAGAGCTCGATTTCCCAAATTGCGCTTGCTTTAGGTCGGCCGCAACCGCCATGTCCACAATCCTGAGCTTGCGCCGCTGGGCATGGTCGTGTATCCGAGCTCGTGGCCCTCCATGGTCGCGATCTCGAACCAGTTTCTTTCCTCCCCATTCCTCTTTCTCTCGCTTTTTCATCACTTTTCCCGCTTTTTCGCTCGAGGAAGCCGCCTCCTCTGCAGGAATCACCTGTCACCTTCAGGCTATAGCTTTACTGTCATGGTGGCATCCGAGCCTATTTGGCTGACGGGGCATTACCTTTGGGACGACGCGTTGGCCATGCCCTTAAGGAGAAGCGGAAACTAACTCAAAAAGAAAAAAGAAAAAAGAAGTGACGCAGAAACCGTTTGGACGGCGCCTACATACACGTGTACATGCAGTTTTGAATGGATCGAAACGAACAGAGACAAAATGAGGTGCCGTCATATGGCGCAGAGAGACCCGTTCTTCCGAGCCGCACTTGACGACCCGCTCGTGTCCGCCCGATCCCCATCTTACGGCTGCTGTTCAAAACGGGACGAGACGTTGGTGCTAGACCTCATCCGGGTCTGGCTGCCGCGTAGTCATCAGGTCGGTATTTGTTTACGAGCCACTGCTACATTATCCGGTCACGTTTTTGCGTGCATTTCCTTTCCAGGCCTGCCAATTACGTCTGTGTCCTCAATGTAACTCTCAATATTAGGGGCCGAAAAGTCATTTCGCACTAACCGTTAGCAGCAGCTTGCGTGGTGGAGAGGTCTCTGGACCACTTGTCAGCGAGTGGTTGTGTGACCTTTTGTCGGTTTACCTCTGCAAAATCCGCTTTTCCTCTGACGTACGAGGCCACCTGTAAAGCGACACGCGCAATGCTGAATCAGTCCCTCAAACATAACGGGTCAAACAATGTGAAGATAACATTGACCAGGAGCTCGTGTAAACATCCGGAAGCAGTATGTTTTAAAATTTTGCCGACTTGTTATTTGAAATCGAGCACAACCAAGCATCCTGCAAGATGGAGAACCAGAGACCCCCTTAATTTCGTCCTTGTTCTAACTGTGTATGCATTCCTCGATTTTTTTTATTTCAACAATTTACAAATCCCTGTGCAAAGAATATTATACACAAAAGGCACATTTCGCACCAGCAATGTATGTATTCTTTCTCATGAAATATTAAAAACCTACTACTCCCTTCATAAAGTAGTGATCTAATCGATCAAATATTAGTTTATAGAGGAAGTACTTTTTTTGAGAGGATTTAAATACCTGCCACTAGTACTACTACTAGTACTCATTTACGACTCCAGAAAAGAAAAGAAGAACCAGAAACCATATATAGAAACAAACATGCTTAACCACTGGTTTGGACTGAAGCATACGACAGCACTGTCCAAGAGGAAAAGTCAATAGATGCCTTTCTTTTACCACGAGCACGGAGACACCTGTCCCCTGCATTTTTCCTCTCCCGTAGAATCGTCGTCGTCCCTGATAATTCTTTCTTTTTGAGCATCGTCCCTGATAATTCTTTGAAACCTGAGGCCATCGTCGGCATTTTGGGTAGGGAACAACGGCCGGAGCCGTTAGCGCGCCGTCACCGCGAGGCAGGCCACCCGTTGCTGACTCCTATGCCAGCCACACTTTTTTCCCCTGGATCTGATGAATCCATCCTGATCCTGCCACCAGCAGCGGCCGAACTAGAATTATTGTGAGTGAGAGGAGGGCATTGCCATGTGGCGGATTCAAAACCTTCCCCCCTCCACCCACCCGGCCACCCCCATTTAGATTTGAACATTTTTAAACCACCACCACCACGTAATTCGTCCCGGATACTAAAAGCGAGGTGCCTTAATTCCATTAAAATATTCCTCCCCCACTCTCTCTCTCCCTCCCTCTGGTGACTCTGTCCCTGTCGCTGGCTCTCTCACCCTTCCCCCGAGAGAAAGAGAGAGAGAGAGGGGAGGAGGCGTACGCGAGCTGCTGCGCCTGTGGAGGAGGAGCCACGGCCACGGGGTTGCGCATCTCCACGGCCACGGGGAGCTCGCGCGCGCTGCCATTCCTGAGGCCTCGGCGGTTTCCCAGATCGGCTGGTCCGGTGGTGTTTTTCTGCGGTTTTCTGTAGAATTTGGGAGTCGTTTGCTGGGCGCGGGGGATTGGATTGGCGCTGGGAGGAGGTTGGGCTGTGTGGATTTGAGGTGGTCAGCGCGGAGATCCCGTCGGAGGCGGGAGTTTTGGGGCTCTCCGCGAGGTGATCTCGGGCGCGCCGGCCGGCGATGGCGTCGGTGGAGGTGCGGTCCGTGCGCAAGTCCGCGGCGCTGCGCCCGCGCGGGCCCACCAAGGTGCAGCCCGCGCGGTCCATGTCGCTCGACTACAAGTACTCCGCCGCGCGTGCCGGCGTCGAAGCCGGCCCGGCGGCCAACGGCGTCGGGCGCCGGGCCGCTGCTGCGGCGGCGGACGAGGAAGGGGAGGCGGTGCCGCCCGAGAGAGACGCCGACTCTCCCTACAGCTCCAAGGCGACGACAACGGAGGAGGAGGAGAGTGCTGGGGGTGGCGGGGAGGTCGATTCGGCGTCCTCTGCAGCCGCAACGCCGCGGAGGCCGTCGCCGACGGCGGCTGCTGGCCCCTCACCACGCGACACCAGATGGGGTGACACCAGCTCCTACGGTGCTAAAAAGGTGGCTTTCCCCCTTCGTTTTTGCCCTTTCTGTTTTCCGACACTTCTGGAATGGCAGAATTTATATGGATAATGCTTAAAAGTTTTGTGGTTTCTGAATCTGTGAACTCCTATTATTCAGAGTTTTCTTTTTTGGTAGTTTGATTGAATTCCTGCATTAACCAGCTGTAGAGCCTATTTCCAGCAACCAGTAAACACAATTGTGAAGTGCTAGGCTGAGCTACATAGATACCAAGATGTAACTCCATTTCTACGTGCTTTAGAGCATCTACAACCGGACCCCCCACTTCCCCCCCTAAACGTCCGAGCGGCAGCTCGGACACCTCAAACAGCCACCCACCCGGACCCCTCAAACCCAGCCCAAACGTCCAGGCTGTCCGACCCATTCGTGGGGCGGATTTAGGGCTGCCCGGACGTGTCTGCCATGTTGGATTTGGGGCTGCCCGGACGCGTCTGCCATGTTGGACCGGCCCATCCCGACCCCACAAAATCACCCCCTATCCCCACCCTGGAGCAAACCCTAGCCATTCTTCAGTCCACTCCACTTCCAGCTAGCCCCGCACCACCCCCGGTTCCTATCCGCACAGCTCCTGTCATCTCCGGCATGGCTAGCAGCGGTCTGAGTCCGCCCGGTCCGGATCCATCGACTGGTATCTGGCTGCCGGCTCGGGCAAGTTTGAAGTAGCCGTTTGTTTGGCTTGCGGTCCACCGTTTCCTGAGAGGGCGGCAGATCCACCAGCTGGGCGCCTTCTCTGCCACTCCGGATGGCATCCATTGGTGGCATTGCCTCAGGCGTAAGCTCGCATCGCCTGTTCGCACCGTTACCGCATCAGGCGTGCGCTGAGAGGAGGGCTGGCCAGCGTTGGATCCTTGTCCCTGCGGCATCGGACTCCGAGTCGGAGGTCAATGCGCAAGGCCAAGAGGTCGAGGGACGATCGTGCCCGCCGTGAAAGGGAGAAGGTGTATTGCGTAACGGCGGCCGGCGACGAGGAAGCCCGTGCTCGGATCTGGGCCAAGAGGCGTGCCCGGGCCGCCCGTGACCTTGCTGTGGAGCAAACCCTGGCCGTCCGTACCCTCGCCAGCCTCCCCCCCAAGGAGGAGGATCTGAACATGTCCAGTGTCGTGTCCGACATGTCCAGCTCTGGCGCCGAGCAGATCCTCCTCGACCCCTACTATGTCTTTGACCACTACTTTCGCGAGCACGAGGACAAGGGCAAGGGCAGCCGTAGGTGATGAACTAAACTATGTATATCTATATAGTGTTAATTTAGTTATGATGAAGTAGTAGAAGATGCCATCATGTTGGTAGTCTCTCATGGTATGTACCTATGTTTTAAAAGCGTCCCTAAGGCGACGCCTAGGCGTCGAAGCGCTCCCCCTCCGCTTTGGAAAATCGACCGCTTTGGGCGCCTAGGCGTCCAAAGCGCCCGCCTAGGCGTCGCCTAGGCGCCAAAGCGCCCCCCCTCCCTAAGGTGGTAAGGCGTCGCCTTAAAAACATAGGTATGTACAACTCCCCTATGTAATGTCCGGACTATGTGAACTATGTGCAATGGAAGTATGTGTGTTGAAATCTACGTTGCATGTTTTTGCATGGATTTGAGGGTTTGCATATGAGGGGATGACTGCGCACACGGACAAATGAGGTGCGGGCCGGCGCTGTCCGTGGACGTTTACGGGGTATATTTGCCCAGTCCGGTTGTAGATGGTCGTAGGTTGTTGTCCATGATACTGCAGTTATACATGTTGCCACTTGACGTTGCAATGCCAGGAAGGCGCCATGCGAAGTTTTGGCGGGAGTTCGAGGAATGTGTTGTTCTCTAGTTATAGACTTCTAGGTTGTTATCATGATGTGATCTGTCATAAAACATTGCACTGCGCTTACTGTTAGGGGTATGTTAAACCCATAAATAGAGCTTCATCATTTAAATTTTGATCCACAAATGGTGTTTCAGTAGTTTGTACTTATTTCCTGTCGTGTCTTTGGTAATTTTTCTGTTTTAGCTACCCATTATTACATATAATACTGTTGTGTCACAATTAAGAGATGCATTAGGTACTTATTAAACATCCAATTTCAAATTGAACAACTTCTGGAATTATACAACTGATATGCCTGTATCTGTTTTTCAACTTGGAGTAAGACGCTAATTTACATTCTACCTAACACTTGTTGCAGAAGCATAGAGTTTTTTGTCAGCTTCCAAATGGTGATTGGGCCTTATGCACCGTGATTACTACCTCTGGTGACGAGTCTGTACTAAAGGTTCCTGAAGGAAAAGTAAGCTACCTAAAATCTGCGTGGAAGATCTTATTATCTCTTTGAAATTATTATAGTTTGACTCCCCTTCTTCCAATTGAAGGTTCTAAGATTGAAAACGGAGAGCCTTCAACCTGCAAATCCTGAAATTCTTGATGGAGTGGATGATCTTATGCAGCTGAGTTATCTAAGTGAGCCATCTGTGCTGTACAACTTGCAGTACAGATATTCACAAGACATGATTTATGTGAGGATAGATCAGAACCTTGTCTTTTCTTCTGGAGTTCAATGAATTTCTTAGTGATATGCTATTGCATTGTAGACTAAAGCAGGTCCAGTTTTGGTGGCCGTCAACCCTTTTAAGAAGGTTGCACTGTATGGTAATGAGTATATTAAAGCATATAGAAACAAAACAATGGACAGTCCACATGTGTATGCAATAGCAGATTCAGCGCTTCGTGAAATGAAAAGAGGTCAGTCTATTAGTACATCTTTCTTGCTGGTATGATCTTTCAATTTTCTGAGGAAAATCATCTACATCTATGCCTAACTAATTGACATGTTCATTTGCAGATGAAGTTAACCAGTCCATTATTATAAGGTTGGTATCTTCTATTTTTTCAGTAAGAACTAAGAAGCATTCAGTGGGATTCATGTTGTAATAACTTTGCACCTGAATTGATATGTACTCCCTCCGTTCCTAAATATATGTCTTTTTAGACATTTCAAATGGACTACAACATAAGGATGCATGTAGACATTTTTTAAGTGTAGATTCACTCATTTTGCTCCGTATGTAGTCACTTATTGGAATCTCTAAAAAGACTTATATTTGGGAACGGAGGGAGTAATAGATAGCGGAGCCAAGCCACATGAAATATGTATTTTTGGGATTGGTACTTTGCATTTTCTGCTACTTTTTTCTGTCAGCTGAACAGAATAAAAGTCACGTAACCAGTGAAATGTACTTATATTAATCGTCTCATGCATTGTCCATCGTTTCAGTTCACACTGCGAGGGTCCTACCGGGATATTAAAATATGCATGGTTGTTTGTCATACAAAAATTGGAACTTGAGTAGTCCACTTCCAACAGATGCAATAGGCACACACCAACCCTATAATTGTCTCATGCATTGTCCATGATTTCAGTTCACACTACAAGGGTCCTACTGGGACATTAAAATATGAGCGGTTGTTTGTCATACAAAAATTGGGACTTGAGAATAGTCCGGTTCCAACAGATGCAATAGGCACACACCAACCCTATAATCTCATGTACCTGTTCCTTTTCCTTCACATGGTTCACCAGTAAGTAATAAATGTGGTAGATTTTTCTGTATCGCCTTAGATTGGAATAAACAGTGAGTAGTACACCGCAAAAATCTAATAAATTTACTGTAGCTGATTAAAAAGGTTCACTGTGCATGATACACTTCAGTTTGCACTTTCAGCTTTTTTGTTTCATTGACATTATTTAAGCAACCGTCATTCTTTTTTACTTAAACCATGATATGGTGAGCAAATGAATGAGTGATGCCATTTTCTATGTAGTGGTGAGAGTGGAGCAGGAAAAACAGAAACTGCAAAGATTGCCATGCAGTATCTGGCTTCACTTGGAGGTGGAAGTGGCATAGAGTATGAGATCCTACAGACCAACCCAATACTCGAGGCGTTTGGCAATGCAAAGACATTAAGAAATGATAATTCAAGTCGCTTCGTAAGTTTTTTCTTGTGAGAATCACAATACTGTACCGCGGAACAAAGTATGGCTAATATTCTTATATTTTTTATTACAGGGAAAGCTCATTGAAATTCATTTCAGTACGACTGGAAGAATATGTGGTGCCATGATTCAAACATGTATGCAGATTCTGCCGAGTGTACCTGCTTTATATCATTAGCATTTTCTGGTTTACATTTAATTTTATGTTTTTTATTGATGAAATTTTCTAATGATCTTGCTGCATGCGCAATTGGGCAGTTCTACTCGAGAAGGTAACTCCTAATTTTGTGGTTATCTTTTCTCCTACACACTGTTTTAGGATAAGTAATCTAATCCGAACTGTTTCCACTATGGTAGTCAAGAGTTGTACAGTGTGCGGTCGGTGAGCGTTCCTACCATATATTTTATCAGCTATGTGCTGGTGCTCCAACGACTCTCAGAGGTACATAATCTATTCATCCTGTCTGAATTTTTTAGTCGCTGGCTTATTTGGTTTGTACAGTTGTACATGTGATGGCATCCTAGTATATCCTCTCAAACTTCTTTTGAACATAGTCCTTTTCCTCCTGCTTATTACAAGAACCATTATTTGTGCTGCTCGGTTTTCAACATAGTTACTACAATGTCTTCCATCGACAATTGACGTTTCTCCATTCTTTTGCATTGCACAATACTTAGTTGTACATGGTTTTCTGTGCAATGTTTTGATACAGAGAAGTTGAATTTGAAGAAGGTGGATGAATACAAATATCTGAAACAGAGTTGTTGCTATTCAATTGCTGGTGTGGATGATGCCGAAATGTTTCATGCTGTAACGGTATAATATACTTTTGCCTCCTCCTAATTAAAATACCTTCTTTTAGATTACCTGGGGCACAACAATAAATACGTCGCTATATAAGGTTAATTCCATCGAAGCATTATCATGTTTGTTGTTCTTGTGCACTGTCATGTTTGTTGACTTATATTTTTAATAGGAAGCTATGAACATCGTCCATATCAGCAAGGAGGACCAAGATAATGTTTTTGCAATGGTTTCAGCTGTGCTCTGGCTTGGAGATGTCTCTTTCACAATTATTGATAATGAAAATCATGTTGAGATCACTGTAGAAGAAGGTAAAAAGAACATGTTCAGTCGCTAATATGGTTATATGGACCATAACTTCCACAATATTATGGTCTTTGGTGATGATTTGGTTAACATACTGTTGTATATCATCAGTTTTAAATACTGATGGTTACTGCTGTGTATTTTCGTCAATTTTGTTCAATGTTTTAGTATAACATACCGCAAATGTGAAGACCTGAAAGCAAATTAGCATTTGTATTGCATTTGTATCACTGGCTGGTTCTATTTTATAAAATTAACAAAATAGATTTTATTTCAGCTGCGGAAACGGTTTCACGACTTCTTGGCTGCAGTATTGAAGATCTCAATTTAGTTTTGTCAAAGCGGCACATGAAAGTTAATAATGAGAATATTGTCCAGAAGCTTACTCTTACACAGGTTAGCATGGTTTCTCAACTAATGGCTAGGCAAATTACTAGCCATGAAGTTCTATTTGATTTACATCTCTTACACACCTACCTCCCTTTGGATATTGCAGGCAACTGACACAAGGGATGCTCTGGCCAAAGCTCTCTATGCCAGTTTGTTCGAGTGGCTTGTAGAACAAATTAACAAGTCCCTTTCAGTTGGCAAGCGTCGAACTGGGAGATCAATCAGTATTCTTGACATCTACGGCTTTGAATCATTTGATGTAATGCACTTCCCTTTGGCCTGCATTTTCACATTTTCATTGTCAAATGTTTTCTCATGACACGCTATCAATTTGCAGAAAAACAGTTTTGAACAGTTCTGCATTAATTATGCCAACGAGAGGCTACAACAACATTTCAATCGCCATTTGTTTAAGCTTGAGCAAGAGGTGAGTTGTTGTTTGACTTTCAGGTGCATGTTTTGCAGCATTGCAATTTTGCTTAGTTTCTGGTACCAGCAGGTGTACATTTTATAGTGATCATTCTTGTTCTTTTATTGACTTCACAATAATTTAACACCACTCAGTAAAGAAAAAAAATACATTAAAGTTACAAGAGCATTGATGCTCCTATTATTCCGTGAACTTCTCTTACTGATTATGGCTTCGGCTTCTGTCACAACTGTAACGTTCTCCTTATAAAATGTATTGCATTCACTCCACGGTTATCGATTTTCTTGTAGTAACTTTCTGAAAAATATGTCATTTCTGTGATCAGGAATATGTTGAAGATGGCATTGACTGGGCTAAGGTTGAGTTTGAGGACAATCAGGACTGTTTGAATCTATTTGAGAAGGTATGGGCCTGTACATTGTCTTCATTGTTGTCATCATCAAGAAATCATAAATATATTAGTCTGTGCGGCAATGCTTTAAATTCTACCAGTCCCGGTGCACGTAGCTCCCCCTTGCATAGGGTCTGTGGAAGGGTCCGACCACTTTGGGTCTTTTGTATGCAGCCTTTCCCTACATTTCTGCAAGAGACTGTTTCCAGGACTCGAACCCGTGACCTCATTGTCACAAGGCGACAGCTTTACCGCTGCGCCAAGGCTCCCCCTTCGCTTTAAATTCTACCAGTACTTCCGTAAAAAGCACATGCCTATTTTATTTGACATAAGCAGAGGGGGAATGCATTTGTTTTTCTGGGAAGTGGTTAACTTAAAAAATTCCAAATATAAATTTATTGCAAGTGCTATTTTCCCATAGCATTCAATCATTCTTAGCTCAGAGACAAAAATTCACTACTAGAAAAATAGAATGTGATAGAAGGTCTCCACATTACTCAAAGTAAAGCCTGCAGATTTCAGATTGTACCAATATGCAGATACTTCCATTTTTAGGAATACAGGGGTTCTACAAACTTGGTAAATACTGCTTGATTGACTAATCCTAACGGTGTACAAGTAAATGTAGTTGCTGGTTTCTCAAACCATGATGATAACTAGCATCGGGAAAACAAGGGTGGAACATATAACTGGCTTATCACAGTGTATTCTGGGTTCCCAGCCAAGGTGTATATTGGGTTATGGTATGTTTGGATTGGGATCAAAGTGTACCCTACATTTTTTTTGGACATGACCATTGGCCTCTGTTTGGACGAAGACCATCTTTTTGGCATACCAATGCTTCTTTACCAACTCTAGTTCAGTTTTCTAGCCAATGTTGTCCAATCCATTGGCAAGCAAAACCTCAACCAAAATTTCGGCTCAACTTTTTGACATGACTACCTTGGGCACAAACCGAACATACCCTTAACCTTGGGCACAAACCGAACATACCCTTAACCTTGCCGGAGTTTAATGAGTTCTGTAGATGTCTTGTGGCAAAATTAAAATAAAGAAAATAAAACTCGCTTACATCCATATTTCTTGTTGTTGTTTGAGAACTTGGTAAAAATGTCTGGGATTCTTTATCTTGCTTACTTCTCTTACTGGATACAGAAACCACTGGGGTTGTTGTCTCTGCTGGATGAGGAATCTACATTCCCTAATGCCACAGACCTTACTTTTGCAAACAAGCTCAAGCAACATCTTGACACTAATTCTTGCTTCAGAGGAGAAAGAGGCAAGGCTTTCACTGTCCGTCACTATGCAGGAGAGGTTGGGAGTTGTCAAATATCCAGTTCCATGTTCACATCAGTCTTTCTTTTACCACTTGTCAACTTTATTCCATTTCTTTGATGATTAGGTGGCGTATGACACATCGGGTTTTCTGGAGAAGAACAGAGATTTATTGCACATGGACTCAATTCAGTTCCTTGCCAAATGCAAATTATCTATACCACAAACGTTTGCATCTAAGATGCTTGCTCAATCTGATAATCTAGAATCTGTACCATACAGGCCTAGTGTTGCTGATTCACAGAAGTTAAGTGTAGCAATGAAGTTTAAGGTAAAAAAACTTTGTGGCCCCAAAGAAATTTCTAAGGAGATCTTGAATGAATCAGATCAACTGTTAACAACTGTCTGTTTAAATGTTTGGCAGGGACAATTGTTCCAACTTATGCAAAGACTTGAAAGCACAACACCACACTTCATACGTTGCATTAAACCAAATAATTTGCAGCTCCCTGCCATTTACGGACAAGAACTTGTGCTTCAGCAACTGAAATGCTGCGGGGTTCTTGAAGTTGTGCGCATTTCAAGATCTGGGTACCCAACGAGAATGACTCATCAGAAGTTTGCTCGGCGGTAATTCAAATATCTGTATATCTGTATTATGCTTCTGATTTTTGTTGCGTGCAAGACGTTAACGATTCAAATTATCAGGTATGGTTTTCTTCTTCTTGAGGATGTTGCGTCTCAAGATCCACTTAGTGTTTCGGTTGCAATTCTTCATCAATTCAACATTTTGCCTGAGATGTATCAAGTTGGCTACACAAAGTTGTTCTTCCGAACTGGTCAGGTCAGTCAAGCAGTCTTTGTTTCATTAATTAACACACCTGGGTTATTGTTGTATTCCATACATTATGCTGCTACTTTGTTTGCGCTCTGTATTCTTCTCGTACTCACTGGGTTTCACTTTCAGAATAGACAGGTAATTAGATAAGAATTCCTTATGCTGCCCAATATTTCACAGCAGGGCAGCTTAGTAATTTGATATTCGACTGATATGCTTGTGATTTGCTAGTGCACTGATTTGCCGTTGTCTAGCAAGGCCATTAATAAGTACATTGTGATTTGCTATAAGAGGCAGTAAGACACCAAGTTTATATATTTTACAGTCCTAGTAGGGATGGATCCTACTAAGCATACACTAAATAAGGAGTAAAAATACACAGAAATTGGGATCCACAAGATCCAGGTAGTACGGCAGCACTGATCTATAAACAACAAAGGTTCGTAAATAGAAAAAATAATAAAATATATATACAAGAAAAATGCACCAAACAGGTATCAAGGAGAAAACATTCAGGTAGGGATGCTTTCCAAAGAGCATACCAAGAGCACAATGGCTCACGGTTCACACATTTTTCAACTACATCTGGTGTTCTGGTTAGTGAATGACAAGTGGTGGCTCTTGTTCTTCTAGTGCACATGCCGGTGTCAGTTTGGCTTGCCTTCTTTTTCTTGTGTAAGTGATGTATTTCTGGAAAATGCTGTATCACCGTGTTTGTTCCTCTGTACTGTATCACATATCGGGTCGACATTTTCATGGTTTTCAAGTAGAGGTGTTGGCCTATGATACTTATATGAATTGACATCACATGTTTAAAGTTGCTTTCTTAAAATTTATAATTCATAATTATGCTGTCTTTGAAGTTTGAGTGGTTATTTATACATTTTTCTACTACTGTTACTTAAGCTTCTAATGACAACTATCTTGCGTTGCTTCAATTTTTGGGAACTGAAGATTGGCAACCTTGAGAATACTCGGAATCGTACTCTACATGGTGTTTTAAGGGTTCAAAGCTGTTTCAGAGGGCATCAAGCACGGCGCCATGCAAGTGAACGAATCAGAGGAGTTTTGGCTCTTCAATCATGTACGCTATCCAAGCCCCACTGCTTTATGCATTACTGTATTTCTTGTTGCTCTATCTTTCTCTCCTACTCATGCTTACTATATGGGCCGGTTGCTCCTCATATCTTGCAGTCATTCGTGCTGAGAATGCAAGACAAAGTTATTCATCTCTGTCGAAGAAACATAGGGCAGCCACTCTTGTGCAGAAAAATCTAAAAGGCTGGCTTGCAAGAAGATACTTCATTAAGATACGGAAGGCTTCAGTGGTTGTACAATCTGGTAAGAAGATTTTCCTCATTCTTTTTTTTAGAACCATGCAGGAGAACTGTATGTCTATTTTCCTCATTCTCGTCAGACTCTGTAAAGATAGAAGTGGTAATATGACACACCATCTTCACATAACATGAAGGTATCCGTGGTTGTCTTGTTAGAAGATGCGCCGGCAATGTTGATCTACTGAACGTGTTAAGAGAATTTGAATCGAAAAAGGTACACGGTTATATCTGTTTCTCTGCTCTGGTACTGGCTTTCCCCCTATCTGCTCGCACTTAAACACATGAACTAAATTATTTCAGGAGGCAGACGGCGACCAAATCTTGATCAAGGCGTCCTTCCTGGCCGAGCTGCAACGCCGAATCCTAAGAGCGGAGGCTACAGTTCGAGAGAAGGATGAGGAGAACGAGATGCTACACCAGCGGCTCCAGCAATACGAGAACCGATGGTTAGAATACGAGCAGAAAATGAAGGCGATGGAGGAGATGTGGCAGAAGCAGATGCGGTCGCTGCAGTCGAGCCTGTCGGTGGCGAAGAAGAGCCTGGCCCTGGACGAGACGCCTCGGATGTCGGACTCGTCCGTGGAGCAGAGCTGGGAGAGCAACGGGAACCACGTGGGCGGGGGCTCCTCCCAGCAGCTGGCCGCCGCGCCGCGGATCACCGGGCGCGATATGAACGCCAGCATGAGCGTCATCGGGCGGCTGGCGGAGGAGCTGGAGCAGCGGAGCCAGGTGTTCGCCGACGATGCCAAGTTCCTGGTGGAGGTCAAGTCCGGGCAGGCGGACGCGAGCCTGAACCCGGACGTGGAGCTCCGCAGGCTGAAGCAGAACTTCGACTCGTGGAAGAAGGACTTCGGCTCCCGCATCAGGGAGACCAAGGTGATCCTGAACAAGCTCGCGAGCGGCGGCGGCGGCGGCAACGAGTCCTCCCCCAACTCGGCCAAGCGGAAGTGGTGGGGCAGGCTCAACACCTCCAAGTTCTCGTGAGTGTATGGTGATGGTGACGGTGTAGACGCGCCGGCATTTTACACGCCGGCGCTAGTCCTAGAGAGGTTTGTGAGTGCTGCTGCGGAGTCCAGTGTTTTGGGCTGGATGAGTATGTATGTGATTCGTGGAGGGCGAGTTGTATAGTTCTTCCACTGGGGGGCTGCTTCTTTTCTAGGCCACCCATGAACCACTGAGTTGTGATGTAATTACTTGCTAAGATATACCACTACTTGAAGGGGAGAGATTGGGGATTGATTGCTCAGTTCTTTTTCTTTTGCCATCTTGTCTTCTGCGTATGTATGTATGTTATGTTTGTATGCGGTTTAGTTTGACTGCAGTCAAGTAGGATGTGGGCATCTATTCCTACATGCATATTCACGTGTAAATTGTTTGTTTGTTTGTTTGTTTGTTTGTTTGTTTTGCACAAGCAGGTGTAAATTGTTTTGATGAATTTGCAGGTGTGTTTGGTTTCAGTTCAGTCATCCAGAATATCTTCACTGGTCAAGATTAGATAATATCAGGGGAATTCGTTGCTCATACTTATTGCAATGCTGTCATTCATTTCGGAATTGCCCTAATTGAGTAACATAACATGATAGATCAACCTGGGCAATACAAGAGTCCTGCAAGTTGCAACGTAGTCAAAGTATAATACAACTATAAATAACTTCAACTGAATGGCAATACATTCCTTGTGCTCCGGCATCGTCCACCTATGAGTTGACCGGGACGTCTTATTTATTCCAGCAGTGCTAACTGCGCTGCTTACGTTATCCAAGCTTGCCATTCAGCCGGCCTCTTCTTGCTTCAGACCATCGATCCTGTAACAATAAACCCAAAATACAGTCAGTTCAATTGTTACGTACTTAGAATAATGAGCTCGAACGGCATCGATGCCTAGTGCATGTACTCCAGTTCTCTTAGGTTTGAATGAACTAGCACTCTGGTGGGGTAAGCATGTCAGTCACAGTTCATGTGTGGTCTGTCAACCAAGTGAAGCAGCAGCTAGCTCACCTCCGCAGTTGCCAGGGATGCTGACGCCGCACTGCTGGGAGACGTAGAACACCTTCTCCATGCTGATGTTGTCCCGCACGCCGGGGCTGCCCAGGTAGCTGCAGACGCAGGGCACGTCCACGCTCTTCACGGCGTCGCAGCACTCCTGCGACGGCGGCACCGTCGGCGCGCCCTTCTGCACGTACTGGTAGCAGGCCTCGTTGAGCGCCACAACGTCGTCCTGGCAGCCCGCCGGCCCCGCCGCTGCTGCGGCGGCAAGGAGAAGGAACATCGCCACCGCAGTCAGGCTGGCGCGGGCGAGCTGAGACATCTTGCCGGAGTTTTCCCTTCACGCCGCTGCTGTGCTGTGCTTGTGTGTCTCGTGGATGGTTGGTTGCTCTTGTGGTGCGGCGGTGATGTGCCATGGCTAGGGTATTTATAGTGCTTAATGGTTCTAGAGGGTCTGGCTTGTTTGGTGGGCTGGCTGGCGGGGGAGCTGGTGTTTCGGCTGGGAACCGGCCATGGAAATGCAACGCTTGTGAGCTGGTTCCACGGTGCGTGCTTGCTTGATCTTTGTGTTTGCATGCAAATGCGATAGGTGTGAGAATGTTGGTGAGTTTGTTCTAGTCCCTGATCATCCGCATGCCTGAACAGAACTTCAGATAGAGAGGCCTGGATGCTAGATGAATTTCGGCATGGATGCGTTGGATGTTTATGTGGGCTCAACCATATCATTATTTATTTGCACAATTTAGTGGAGAAAAGATAAGCAATCGCGGCCGTAGAAGTAGTCAAACTGTAAGTGCATCTAGGACCCCATTGTGGGTTTTGATGAATCATGACAACAAGACTAAATAAAGGGACTAACAATTTCTCAAAGTGTTGATCAGTTATAGTCCCAAAAGATGTTGAGTTCGGAGGATGGTTCGCGACCCCTCGAAATACAAGGATCAAGCTTTGGCATGATCACTTCGAGTCATAGGTATGCCAATTCTATCAAAGGGGGTCTTGGGTCTTGTGAGAAGTATTTCTTGATATGTTATCAAAGTTCAGTCTCCAAAACCCATCAAAATTTCTCATTATTTCAAGTCCTAACTCTCTTCACATTCATCTGTTCGAAACCTCCAAGTTGATTCCATCCGGAGCCTCTGATGCAATCTACAAAGTTAGTTAGTTGCACTTTGTGCGTTTCAGATCCCCCAAGCAAGGTGTCTCGTATATCCAAGATGGTACAAAAACTTTCTACTCACGTTCTGTACCTCCAGGTGACTTTTGTCCCAATAATCCTACACCTACTAAGAGTCTTACGTAAGTTTACTTAACCTTTCATACATTCTCTCCCCCCCCCCCCCCCTAATTTAACCGGGGTGGGCCCCATCCGCTAACCTGGCCCAATTACCTACCTCCACATCAGCTTTTACTTAAAAGCCTCATGTAAGCTTTCGTATGTGTAGCATTGCTCCTTTTGTCTAGTAGCCGTGAGTGTCATCCGTCCAATACCTCTGAGCCAATTAAAGTTTGAACTAAAAGTTTCGTTCAAACACTTTGAGTGAGTTTCATCTGGACATTGTGAGATCATATAGTAGCAAAATCCTAGGATTATAGTATAGTTCGGAGCCTCTGAATGTTGTGTGGTCAGATCATTCGGGTTGTAATCTATGTTCTATCCAAAAACCATAAGTTTCATTCAAAATCTTTGAGTTACTTCCACCGGATCCTCCAAGCCTTTGTGAAAAATTCACCTTTGTGCGTTCGGAGCCACCGAGTGCATTCTCTTCGGACCCTTCGACATATAGGAAGTGCATCTCCATAATACCCTAGTTGTTTTGAAGCTTAATGAAAAAACATCCGAGAGGACTAATGATATCAATGAGTTCATCTCTGGAATTTGGAATAATTTTCATATTCAGGTCTATGGCTTTATATGGGAGATGATTAGTGACCCCTACAAACAACTTTTCTAGTTGTTCCGCTCATCAAGCTCATAGTTTGTACTTTCTAGGTCTTTTGGTGAATCCAAGATTCACATTGAGTATAGGACAATCATACTATGAAGAGAGGCACTAGCAAAGACTTTTGTTCAAATTTGCAAAATATATCCAAAGTAAAATCTATCCCAAAATCCCCACCCCAGCCATCTTTGTATGGATTTCTCTAAGCATTGGTAATTCCTAAGATTTTCGCCTGGTATTTGATACGTCTCCAACGTATGTATAATTTTTGATTGCTCCATGCTATATTATCTACTGTTTTGGACTATATTGGGCTTTATTTTCCACTTTTATATTATTTTTGGGACTAACCTATTAACCGGAGGCCCAGCCCAGAATTGCTATTTTTTTTGTCTATTTCAGTGTTTCGGAGAAACAGAATATCAAACGGAGTCCAAACGGAATAAAATCTTCGGAAACGTGATTTTCTCACCAAACGTGATCCAGGAGACTTGGACCCTACTGCAAGGGATCGGATCAAAGAGGAGGTCATGAGGGTGGGGGGCGCGCCCCCCTGCCTCGTGGGCCCCTCGGTGCTCCACCGACGTACTCCTTCCTCCTATATATACCTACGTACCCCTGAACGATCAGAAGAGGAGCCAAAAACCTAATTCCACCGCCGCAACTTTCTGTATCCACGAGATCCCATCTTGGGGCCTGTTCCGGAGCTCCGCCAGAAGAGGGCCATCATCACGGAGGGCTTCTACATCATCCTAGCCCCTCCGATGAAGTGTGAGTAGTTTACCTCAGACCTTCGGGTCCATAGTTAGTAGCTAGATGGCTTCTTCTCTCTCTTTGAATCTCAATACAAAGTTCTCCCCCTCTCTTGTGGAGATCTATTCGATGTAATCTTCTTTTTGCGGTGTGTTTGTTGAGATCGATGAATTATGGGTTTATGATCAAGTCTATCTATGAATAATATTTGAATCTTCTCTGAATTCTTTTATGCATGATTGGTTATCTTTGCAAGTCTCTTCGAATTATCCGTTTGGTTTGGCCAACTAGATTGGTAGTTCTTGCCATGGGAGAAGTGCTTAGCTTTGGGTTCGATCTTGCGGTGTCCTTTCCCAGTGACAGAAGGGGCAGCAAGGCACGTATTGCATCGTTGCCATCGAGGATAACAAGATGGGGTTTATTTCATATTGCATGAATTTATTTCTCTACATCATGTCATCTTGCTTAAGGCGTTACTCTGTTTTTAATTTAATACTCTAGATGCATGCTGGATAGCGGTCGATGAGTGGAGTTATAGTAGTAGATGCAGAATCGTTTCGGTCTACTTGTCACGGACGTGATGCCTATATACATGATCATGCCTAGATATTCTCATAACTATGCTCAATTCTGTCAATTGCTCAACAGTAATTTGTTCACCCACCGTAGAATACTTATGCTCTTGAGAGAAGCCACTAGTGAAACCTATGGCCCCCGGGTCTATTCTCATCATATCAATCTCCATCACTTTAATCTTGCTTTGCTTTTACTTTTTACTTTGCATCTTTATACCAAAAATACCAAAAATATTATATCTATCAGATCTCACTCTCGTAAGTTACCATGAAGGAATTGACAACCCCTAATCGCGTTGGTTGCGAGTAGCTATCGTTTTGTGCAGGTATGAGGGACTTGAGCGTGGCCTCCTACTGGATTGATACTTTGGTTCTCAAAAACTGAGGGAAATACTTACGCTACTCTGCTGCATCATCCCTTCCTCTTCGGGGAAAACCAACGCAAGCTCAATACGTAGCAAGAAGGATTTCTGGCGCCGTTGCCGGGGAGTCTACGCAAAAAGTCAAAATACCAAGTACCCATCACAATCCTTATCTCTCGCATTATATTATTTGTCATTTGCCTCTCGTTTTCCTCTCCCCCACTTCACCTTTGCTGTTTTATTCACCCTCTCTCTCTATCCTCCCTCTCTATTTGCCTCTTTTGCCCGTTCTTGTTTGCTCGTATGGTTGGAATAGTTGTTTATTTATTACTAAACAGAGAACCTAAGACCTATGGATCCTCATCCACTTGCTAATCTTTTTAAGAGATCCAATTATGATGAACCAATTGCTAGTGAGTTTTGTGCACCAGATTATCTTTATGAGGTTTTTCCTGAAATTCGTGAATCTAAAAAGTGTGATGAATTACTTTATGATGCAATTCACGATAGATCTTTGAAAAAAAAGCATGATTGCAATGATTTTATTATAAATTCTATTTATGCAAATTGTGCTAATAATATGCAAAACCCTAAGCTTGGGGATGCTAATTTTGCTATGTCCTCTACTTGTTGCAATGATCATGATTGGGGTGATTCTTCTTTTGATCTTGAAAATTTATTTACTCCCCATGATGATTATGAGATTGATAATAGTGTTTGCAATAATACTGAAAGTGGGTTTGGAAGAGTGTCAACTTTAGATCCCACATATTTGGATAATGTTCAATCTTATGAAGTTTTTGATAAAAGTGGATTTGAAGAGGTCATGACTTTAGTTAATGTCAATCCCACTATTTTGGAAGAGTGTCAACTTTGCATGCATGTGGATCGTGTTGAAAATATTTTATGTGATAGATATTTTGTTGAATTTGCTTATGATACTACATGTAATTATTACGAGAGAGGAAAATATGGTGGTAGAAAATTTCATGTTACTAAATTACCTCTCGTTATGTTGAGATTGCTATTGTTTCTTTTCACTTCCTTGCATATGCTAGTTTTTTCTTGCGATGATAATTTGTTTGCCTATAAGATGCCTATGCATAGGAAGTATGTTAGACTTAGATATGTTTGTCACATGTTTTATGATGCTCTCTTTGTGCTTCAATTCTTGTCTTTCATGTGAGCATCATTGAAATATTATGCCTAGCTATAAGGCTTTAAAGAAAAGCGCTTGTTGGGAGACAACCCAATATTTTTCCTTGCTGTTATTCAATAAATAAATTATCTAGCCTCTATTTTGGTTGTGTTTTTTGTGTTTAATTAGTGTTTGTGACAAGTAGAACCATTGGGAAGACTTGGGGAAAGTCTTGTTGAACTTGCTGTAAAAAACAGAAACTTTAGCACTCACGAGAACTGCTGTTATTTTTATTTGAAGAGTGATATTTAGTTAATTATTTTTGCAGATGATTAATAGATAAATTCCTCACGTTCAGCAATTTATTTTAGAATTTTTGGGGTTCCAGATCTTGCGCTAGCTACAGATTACTACAGACTGTTCTGTTTTTGACAGATTCTGTTTTTCGTGTGTTGTTTGCTTATTTTGATGAACCTATGGCTAGTAAAATAGTTTATAATCCATAGAGAAGTTGGAATACAGTAGGTTTAACACCAATATAAATAAAGAATGGGTTCATTACAGTACCTTGAAGTGGTCTTTTGTTTTCTTTCGCTAACGGAGCTCAAGAGTTTTCTATTTTGAGTTTTGTGTTGTGAAGTTTTCAAGTTTTGGGTGAATTCTTGTGATGGATTATGGAACAGGGAGTGGCAAGAGCCTAAGCTTGGGGATGCCCATGGCACCCCCAAAATAATCCAAGGACACCAAAAAGTCAAAGCTTGGGGATGCCCCGGAAGGCATCCCCTCTTTTCGTCCACTTCCATCGGTAATTTACTTGGAGCTATATTTTTATTCACCAACATTATATGTGTTTTGCTTGGAGCGTCTTGTATTATTTGTGTATTTGTTTGTTAGTATGCCACAATCATCCTTGCTGTACACACCTTTTGAGAGAGCCATACATGAATTAAAATTTGATAGAATACTCTATGTGCTTCACTTATATCTTTTGAGCTAAGTAGTTTTGCTCTATGTGCTTCACTTATATCTTTTGAGCTAAGTAGTTTTGCTCTATGTGCTTCACTTATATCTTTTGAGCGTTATAATTTTGCTCTATGTGCTTCACTTAGATCTTTTGAAGCACGGTGGTGGATTTATTTTAAAGAAACTATTGATCTCTCATGCTTCACTTAAATTATTTTGAGAGTCTCTTAATAGCATGGTAATTTGCTTAATAATAATATGCTTGGTATTCAAGATTTGTGAAACTTTCTTTTGAGTGTGTTGAATACTAAAGAAAAGATTGAAGCATGATAATTGTTTTGAGATATGGAGGTGATAATATTAAAGTCATGCTAGTTGAGTAGTTGTGAATTTAAAGAATACTTGTGTTGAAGTTTGTGATTCCCGTAGCATGCACGTATGGTGAACCGTTATGTGATGAAGTCGGAGCATGATTTATTTATGGGTCAATTCCATTTTTCCCCCTAATCTTGCCCCAGTCTCAGCTTTACCCCTAAAAAAAGCATGTGCTCAACTTTGCCCCTCTTCCGTCTGGTGCCACTTCAGAAATACCCCTCCGCGCCATTTCCGTCCAGTCAAAGTGGTTTGACCGTTTTCGTGACAATTTTGGGACAAGTTTGCCCCTACTTACATGTGGGGGGCTGACCGAACAATTATCTCTCTTGGTTTTCTTCTTCCTCTCGACGCTAAGAACAAAGTGTAGGAGGAGGCGGCTGCTCAGGCGATTTCGACAGCTCGGTGCTGGAGAGCTATGAAAGGAAGATGGCATCCATGTCCTCGACGGCTCAGTGCTTGGCAACTTCAGCCGCGGAGGACGAGGTTAGTAAAGTCTGCATATTTGGGGATTTCAGATCTAGGGTTTGTGCGGATTTGGGATTTTTTAGCCATGTGCATCCGATTTTGTTTGTAGGTGGATGGTTGCGGCATTGTGCATTTTAGTTCAGAGCATTTCATTCCCAATCCCATCTTCTGTGGCCTTGAGGAGCGCTCGAAGCGTAGATGCCCAGGGCATGGGCTAGTTTCGGCTCGCCGTGTAGCTTGGGGAGGAGCAAGCACTGGTAGACATTTTTTGGGTTGTCCAGTTGATGTAAGTGCTATATTTCCCTCAATTTGATATATTTTTTTGTCGAATTGATGCTAAGGTTTCAGTTTGACATTATTTTTGAACTATGCTTTTGCAGCTTCCCGATGAATGTGATTGGGTTGTATGGATTGACCCCCCTCCTACTGACTATGTTGGGCTTGCTTTTGAGGATTTACATGCTGCCCTTGAACACAGTTGGATCAAAGCAAGCAATCTGGAGAGGAGGGTTGTGGATCTTACCACTAAAAACAAGAAGTTGAAGCAAAAGTTGAAGAAAAAGAATGAGCTGATGGAAACAATGTGCTTTGTCATTGTTCTTGGCATAAGCATTGTGGCTAGTCTTGTTTCTGTGTGGTCAAATTAGGCTATTGAAGTGTTTGCTGATGTAGGTTATGTTGTTATGTTCTGGAGCCTTTATGTAATGGAGCCTTTATGTTCTGGAGCCTTTATGAAATGTCCCTTTATATAATGGTTATGTTGTTAATGTGGTTTAAATCCTGTATGAATGCACATTGAGGTACTTTTGGCTAGTGATGTTTCCATGTGGTAAATATGAGCACAAATATATATCAATCCAGGGGCAAATATGAGCACACAAATATAGCACAGGGGCAAATATGAGCACACGAGTGTAGCACATGGATAAATAGGAGCACACAAGTGTAGCACAGTGACAAATATGAGCATAGAAGTGTAGCACAGGGCAAATATGAGCACATTACACAGGAGTTCACAACAGTTTGACAACATGCAAAGCAACACACATCAGTTAACACATTACATCTAACATAGCAGTTCATCACTCTAGTTGAACAGAACCAACATTAAGCTGATCACACTAGTTTGGCCCTCTTGCTCCTAGTGCTGGCAGCAGGATTTGCAGCTTTGCTCCTTGTGCTGACAGCAGAGTTGCCGCCTTTCACCTTCTTCTGTGGTGACCCCCACCTAGTTCCTCTCTCAGCGGCTCTTTTAGTACATTTCTTTGGACTGAGAAGCATGTAAACAATCAAGATGAGTATGAAATAATGAAGTTACACAAAGAATGCATGAACATGTAGTAGAAAACATACCTGACAAGTGCTGTTGGAGAGCTTGGAGCTGCTGTAGAGCTTGGAGCAGTTGGTGGAGAGCTTGGAGCTGGTGGAGAGCTTGGAGTAGTTGGTAGAGAGCTTGTAGCAGATGGTGGAGAGCTTGGAGAAGTTGCAAGAGCATTTTCTGGAGCATTTTCTGCACCCCAATGCTCATCTTCTCCAAATGCAGGATCAATTGACTCTTTGCAATGGGTGCCTCTGTGACCAAGTCTGCCACATCTACTGCATTTCTTTTGCCTTCCTCCAAGACCTTTTCCTTCTGCCTGTGCCCTTATCCTAGTTTTCCTTGGTCTTCCAGGTGGTCTATTTTGCACTGGTGCACACAGTTTAAACCCAGTATCAACAATGTCCCACTGCTGCTTCCCCTCCATTGCAGGCAAATTCTCTGCATAAGTAAGATTGAATCTATGCATAGAGTAAAATTCATCAACATACTGATCAATCTCACTTGCTGGACCTCTGAGTGAAGTAATGAAGTATAATGCATGAATGCAAGATTGTCCAGTGATTTGCCATTTTCTGCAGCTACAAGTTTGTGCTTGCAGATCAACAGGATACCTCCACTCCCTCTTCTCTTTATCAATTGCAGTCACCTCTGCCTCATGAGTACTTCTCTTAACAATGCTCATATCTAAGGTCTTTGATTTTGCCATTATCTGTTTCATCACTTTGGGGACTATGATATGCCCTCCATAAGTGCCAGCAGAAATGCTTTGCCTTAGATCAAATTTCTCCATTAAGACTTGCCTAATTTTGTCTAGAAGGTCTACAATGTGTAGTCCTTTCCATTTTCTGATTTTGGAATTGAAAGACTCTGCAAGGTTATTTTTCACATAATCTAACTTGCACTTCTCATTGAACAGTGCCCTGACCCATATCTTGCTGTGATGTTCATCCAGATAATATTTTACATCTGGCTTGCTATACAACTGACTGAGATGGTAATTGTGTTTCTTTAAGCTAAATGTTAGGGAACAGGGCCACAAGTTCTCATCAAAAAATTTCCCTTTAAACTTCTTGGTGAAGTTTGCAGCTAAGTGCCTCATGCATTCTCTGTGCTCTACTCCAGGGAAAACATCATCTACAGCTGCCTCTAATCCTTTACACGCATCAGTGTGTATGACTAGACCATCTGGGTGGCCTATCAGGTTTTTCAAGTGCTCAAAGAACCATGTCCAACTCTCCAGGTTCTCTACCTCTAGCACACCATATGCAACTGGAAATATCCAGTTGTTTGCATCTACAGCACAGGCACTGACTAGTTGTCCTTTGAACCTACCATTGAGTGCAATGACATCTACTGCCAGATATGGCCTACAACCTTTTAAAAAACCCTTCCAGCATGCCTTAAATGACACAAACACTCTCCTAAAGCACTCTTTGGACCTGCTCTGACCATTCTTTTCAAACTGAACAGTGTGCCTATCAATGTGAACTACACTACCAGGTGATGCTTTCTCTACCTCAGCCTTGAATGTGTACAATAATTGAAAACTGTCAGTCCACTTACCATAGATGTTGTCAATGGCCATCTGCTTACCATAAAATACTCTCATGTATGGCAGTTGCAATCCATACTTCTTCTTCAAGTAAATTTGAAGTTGTGTGACCCTTATATTGGAGTTTTCTCTCACCAGTTCTTAACTGCATCTGTAATCCATCTGCACTTTGCTGATCTCAACCTTTGTCTTCTTGTCACACTTGGGCATGTGTGAGGATTTCTGTTTACTTTGACCTGCAGTTAAACATTGTAACAAGGATCAGAATCATAAACAACATAACAATCATAAAGAACATGCACAGTTAACTATTAGTGTACCTGAAATAGTTTGGTATTTTTCAGAAAGGATGCATGCATCCTCCACTTACACCTTCTATATGCACAATGTACTATTAGCCTACCAGGCTCACTCTTGTCAATTTTGAATTCACTCTGAGTCTTGATTGCATAAGTGGCTAATGCATTTCTGCACTCTACAACATCAGAGAATATAGTTCCTTCTGCAAGAGAAGGATCATCTTTGTTAAAATGCACATCTGGCCTAGCCTCATCAGAACTCTCAGAATAACCCATGTCATTGTCCTCCTCTCTCTCATCTGAATCTGTCCCAGCAAACTCTGGAGGGGAAATGTAATCATCTTGTTGAGCTGCTTCCTTCCCCTTTGGCTTCTTCCCTATTACAAATTCAGGATGCATTAATTCATCCTCATCATCTGTTGCTACATCATCAGGTTGTTCCTCTTCTATGATTGGATCAGCATCTGGTTGCTTGCTACTACTAGGACCTAGTTCATGCACAACACTAGTTTCTGAATTTTTTCTTCCACCTGAACTACCTCTGCCACCTGAATTCCTTCTTGCACCTAAACTACCTCTGCCACCTGAATTCTCTCTTGCACCTGAACTACCTCTGCCACCTGAACTCCCTCTTCCTCTTGTTTGACTGCACCTAGCTTGAGAACTATGAGCTTGAGATCTAGTTCCTCTCCTCTCAGTCTCTCCTCTAAGCCTTTGTATCACATTAATTTCTAAATCTACTGTCTTAGTTTCAGCATTGGTTGCAAACATAATTCCCAATTCATCATCAGACTACACTGGCACCCAATTAGTATTTCCCATGTCCCAATACCTAAATTCTACAGCATCATAGAGGCCCCATGGATATTTATCTGAGATTGCAGATCTAAACTTCACAAATGTTGATGTGCAATCAACTACAAGACGAAAATTAAACCCCGTGCCAGATCCTTTTGTACCAGAAGTGCCTAACACGGCGGTTTCCATCCTACAATTGAGATAGAAAGCTCTAGCTGGATCCATCCTACGGTAAATGTTGAGAAAAATTAGAGGAAGGCAAAGACAATGAGCATAGCAATCGTGCGAGTAACCTAATGGAGACACTTACCCCGTTGGAACAGTCGGTGTGGTCGCCGCTGTGGTCTGAGAGCTCTCAGCTCTGCCGCTGCCGGCGCCGCTTCCACGAACGGCAGCCATCCGCAAAATCCCTCGGTGAAGAGGAGCGACGGGTCAGATCTAGCTGCCGCGCATCTCAATCCCCACGCTATCCCTCCACGGCGGCTGACGGCGAACCAAATCGTGGGCGGGCTAGGGTTAGGGTTCAAGTTGCCAGAGAGAAGAGAAGAGATGAGAGGAGAGGATATCCGTGAGTGAGTGACTCTGTCCGAAGGGCCCCACATGTAAGTACCAGGGGTAAATTGTCCGAAATGTGTCTCCTGCACGGTCAAACCACTTTGACTGGACGGTAAGGGTATGAAGGGGTATTTCTGAAACGGCACCACACGGAAGAGGGGCAAAGTTGAGCACTTGTTTCTTTTAGGGGTAAAGATGAGGGTGGGGCAAGATTAGGGAAAAAATGTAAATGTCCCTATAAACTTTTGTCTTGAATCTGTCTAATCTGAATATTCATACCACAATTAAAAAGATTTGCATTGAAATTATGCCAAGTAGCACTCCACATCAAAAATTCTCTTTATCATTTACCTACTCGAGGACGAGCAGGAATTAAGCTTGGGGATGCCTAATACGTCTCCAACGTATCTATAATTTTTGATTGCTCCATGATATATTATCTATTGTTTTGGACTATATTGGGCTTTATTTTCCACTTTTATATTATTTTTGGGACTAACCTATTAACCGGAAGTCCAGCCCAGAATTGCTGTTTTTTGCCTATTTCAGTGTTTCGGAGAACAGAATATCAAACGGAGTCCAAACGGAATAAAATTTTCGGGAACGTGATTTTCTCACCGAACGTGATCCAGGAGACTTGGACCCTACTGCAAGGGATCGGATCAAAGAGGAGGTCATGAGGGTGGGGGGCGCGCCCCCCTGCCTCGTGGGCCCCTCGGTGCTCCACCGATGTACTCCTTCTTCCTATATATACCTACGTACCCCCGAACGATCAGAAGAGGAGCCAAAAACCTAATTCCACCGCCGCAACTTTCTGTATCCACGAGATCCCATCTTGGGGCCTATTCCAGAGCTCAGCCGGAAGAGGGCCGTCATCACGGAGGGCTTCTACATCATCCTAGCCCCTCCGATGAAGTGTGAGTAGTTTACCTCAGACCTTCGGGTCCATAGTTAGTAGCTAGATGGCTTCTTCTCTCTCTTTGAATCTCAATACAAAGTTCTCCCCGTCTCTTGTGGAGATCTATTCGATGTAATCTTCTTTTTGCGGTGTGTTTGTTGAGATCGATGAATTGTGGGTTTATGATCAAGTCTATCTATGAATAATATTTGAATCTTCTCTGAATTCTTTTATGCATGATTGGTTATCTTTGCAAGTCTCTTCGAATTATCCGTTTGGTTTGGCCAACTAGATTGGTAGTTCTTGCCATGGGAGAAGTGCTTAGCTTTGGGTTCAATCTCGCGGTGTCCTTTCCCAGTGACAGAAGGGGCAGCAAGGCACGTATTGCATCGTTGCCATCGAGGATAACAAGATGGGGTTTATTTCATATTTCATGAATTTATCTCTCTACATCATGTCATCTTGCTTAAGGCGTTACTCTGTTTTTAACTTAATACTCTAGATGCATGCTGGATAGCGGTCAATGAGTGGAGTAATAGTAGTAGATGCAGAATCGCTTCGGTCTACTTGTCATGGACGTGATGCCTATATACATGATCATGCCTAGATATTCTCATAACTATGCTCAATTCTGTCAATTGCTCAACAGTAATTTGTTCACCCACCGTAGAATACTTATGCTCTTGAGAGAAGCCACTAGTGAAACCTATGTCCCCCGGGTCTATTCTCATCATATCAATCTCCATCACTTTAATCTTGCTTTGCTTTTACTTTTTACTTTGCATCTTTATACTAAAAATACCAAAAATATTATATCTATCAGATCTCACTCTCGTAAGTGACCATGAAGGGATTGACAACCCCTAATCGCGTTGGTTGCGAGTAGCTATCGTTTTGTGCAGGTACGAGGGACTTGAGCGTGGCCTCCTACTGGATTGATACCTTGGTTCTCAAAAACTGAGGGAAATACTTACGCTACTCTGCTACATCATCCCTTCCTCTTCGGGGAAAACCAACGCAAGCTCAAGACGTAGCAGTATTACCAAGACTCCTAGGTTTATTCATAATCAAAGATCAAACCTAGATTCAACTGATCATAACCACCATTCTTTTTGTTGAGAATTACCACCCATGTAACCCTCTTTGACAAAACCTCCTATTGATCGGCACTTCTGAGCATCACATTTCATTGGCATTTCTGTGCCATCTCGGTTTGCTTCTCTTTTGTCAAAGTATAAGCAGTACATCTGCTTCTTTTCGTCCAGAACTTCCAAGGCGTGACAACTATTTTCTGCAGATTTCTCAAATCTTGCAATGATTCTTTTTTGTTGGGTACTACTAAGAAGTATGTCTAACCGGCATTTTCGAGCCACTCTAGCCCAAGAGAAAAGGCGTTATCTTTTTTTTCTGTTCAGAACAACTGCTCATTTTCCATCGGTACTTCTGAGTGTTGTATTTCTTCTGGTTTTTGTACACTACCTTGACTGCTCAAATTTATTTGAACTATTTTGTTAGTTTTGTTAGATTTCTACAGTTGATTCCGATCCCCATATCACTGTTTGAGTAACAGTCATATTTTGGATCTTCTCTACATATTCTCTATCATAGTCCTTCGAGTTGGGAACCACCTCATTCACCACAACCATCTCATGCTAGTTCATTTTACTCCTTACCAACCACTCCACTCCACCACATCGAACTACATTTCACTCAATTCATCAACCACATTGAGAAAGAAAGATCCAAGGCAAGAGAAGAAGAAAAAAGTGTTGGGTGATTACATGATTCACTTATTGATCCATTGACAACCAAGAACTCCCCTTTCTTGATCCAAGAAAAGAGAGATCAAACACATTATACAACCATTTAGCAAATTTAGTTAACTAACTAAACATAAAATCAATCAACACAATATACAAGAGTTCATTGAATTTGGAAATCCAATTAACTAACTATAAAGAAATTCAATCAACACACTGTACAAGAGTTCAACAACTCAAAAATCCAGTTAACTAATTGTCAAGAAATTCAGTTATCCCGCTATCGAGTTAATTTTACTACTACTGCCCAAAAACTTCAGTTAGCAAACTTTACAACAACAACAACAACAACAACAACAACAACAACAAAGCCTTTAGTCCCAAACAAGTTGGGGTAGGCTAGAGGTGAAACCCATAAGATCTCGCAACCAACTCATGGCTCTGGCACATGGATAGCAAGCTTCCACGCACCCCTGTCCATAGCTAGCTCTTTGGTGATACTCCAATCCTTCAGGTCTCTCTTAACGGACTCCTCCCATGTCAAATTCGGTCTACCCCGCCCTCTCTTGACATTCTCCGCATGCTTTAGCCGTCCACTATGCACCGGAGCTTCTGGAGGCCTGCGCTGAATATGCCCAAACCATCTCAGACGATGTTGGACAAGCTTCTCTTCAATTGGTGCTACCCCAACTCTATCTCGTATATCATCATTCCGGACTCGATCCTTCCTCGTGTGGCCACACATCCATCTCAACATACGCATCTCCGCCACACCTAACTGTTGAACATGTCGCCTTTTAGTCGGCCAACACTCAGCGCCATACAACATTGCGGGTCGAACCACCGTCCTGTAGAACTTGCCTTTTAGCTTTTGTGGCACTCTCTTGTCATAGAGAATGCCAGAAGCTTGGCGCCACTTCATCCATCCGGCTTTGATTCGATGGTTCACATCTTCATCAATACCCCCATCCTCCTGCAGCATTAACCCCAAATACCGAAAGATGTCCTTCTGAGGTACCACCTGGCCATCAAAGCTAACCTCCTCCTCACACCTAGTAGTACTGAAACCGCACATCATGTACTCGGTTTTAGTTCTACTAAGCCTAAACCCTTTAGATTCCAAGGTTTGTCTCCATAACTCTAGCTTCCTATTTACCCCCGTCCGACTATCATCAACTAGCACCACATCATCCGCAAAGAGCATACACCATGGGATATCTCCTTGTATATCCCTTGTGACCCCATCCATCACTAATGCAAAAAGATAAGGGCTCAAAGCTGACCCCTGATGCAGTCCTATCTTAATCGGGAAGTCATCAGTGTCGACATCACTTGTTCGAACACTTGTCACAACATTATCGTACATGTCCTTGATGAGGGTAATGTACTTTGCTGGGACTTTGTGTTTCTCCAAGGCCCACCACATGACATTCCGCGGTATCTTATCATAGGCCTTCTCCAAGTCAATGAACACCATATGCAAGTCCTTCTTTTGCTCCCTATATCTCTCCATAAGTTGTGTACCAAGAAAATGGCTTCCATGGTCGACCTCCCAGGCATGAAACCAAACTGATTTTTGGTCACGCTTGTCATTCTTCTTAAGCGGTGCTCAATGACTCTCTCCCATAGCTTCATTGTATGGCTCATCAGCTTAATTCCATGGTAATTAGTACAACTCTGAACACCCCCCTTGTTCTTGAAGATTGGTACTAATATACTCCGTCTCCATTCTTCTGGCATCTTGTTTGCCCGAAAAATGAGGTTGAAAAGCTTGGTTAGCCATACTATCGCTATGTCCTCGAGACCTTTCCACACCTCAACGGGGATACAATCAGGGCCCATCGCCTTGCCTCCTTTCATCCTTTTTAGCAAACTTTACCCATGTAGAAATTCAATTACCAAACTATACAATTTTTTTGAGTTGGTGCACTTCAGTACTCTCCAAATAAACTTGTCCCGTAGGTAGCATTACAACAAGATGCTACATCTCCTTTACTCATGTCCATGATCAATGATTTTGTATGAAAAAGTTGATACATTTTAAACCCCCAAGTAAACCCTAAGACGAACCTGGATGGAGGGGGTCAATGTGTTGGGGATGAAGCCATACGAATCCCTTGGTCACCACAACATGAATTAACAATAAAAGAACAATGGCTTCAGCTCATGATTAAATACCACTATAACCCTAAAGAAACAAGGGTGAGAGAGGGATGAGAGAATCAGAAGGAGGGGGCCAATGACTCACCATACAACGGTGACGCTCCGCCGTGTAGTCGATGATGAGATTGAGAGTCATCCATCATCACCTCCAACGACAGGGGCCGTAAGGCTCTACCTCCGCCTTGGAATGAGAGAGAGAGAGAGACGAAGCAACTAGTCGTGCAAGCGAATATGCTTAGCAATTACGGGGCCTAAGTGAATTTCAAAAGCTTGATGCCCTCCGCTGTCTCAAGGGCCTTCTCATAGTATTTAGCACAATGAAAAAGGAGTTTCCTAAGAAAAATTGCAGCATGCTGCGTGCCGACGCCTCCCCCTTCCCCCACTGACAACGGGCCACGTGACACGCTCATTGGCACGCCACCTCAGCGCCGTCAACAGCTACGGGCGAAATTAGCATGGTATGTGAACGTAGTCGAAAGTTTTTTATGCACTTAAAAGATTCATTTTACAAGTTCTAGTAGCACCAAACTATCATTCAACGCAAGTTTTTTAGGAATATTCAATGCCCATCTCCCCCGCGTCGCCCCCGTCTCGGGCGACTCGGGCGGCTCCTGAAATCCTAGCTGCCAGGGTGATGTCTACTACACAACCTTCTTCTTGTAGATGTTGTTGGGCCTCCAAGTGCAGAGGTTTGTAGGACAGTAGCAAATTTCCCTCAAGTGGATGACCTAACGTTTATCAATCCATGGGAGGTGTAGGATGAAGATGGTCTCTCTCAAACAACCCTGCAACCAAATAACAAGGAGTCTCTTGTGTCCCCAACACACCCAATACAATGGTAAATTGTATAGGTGCACTAGTTCGGCGAAGAGATGGTGATACAAGTCAATATGGATGGTAGGTATAGGTTTTGTAGTCTGAAAATATAAAAACAACAAGGTAACTAACGATAAAAGTTAGAGAAAACGGTATTGCAATGCGTTGAAACAAGACCTAGGGTTCATACTTTCACTAGTGCAAGTTCACTCAACAATAATAACATAATTAGATCATATAACTATCCCTCAACATGCAACAAAGAGTCACTCCAAAGTCACTAATAGCGGAGAACAAACGAAGAGATTATTGTAGGGTACGAAACCACCTCAAAGTTATTCTTTCTGATCGATCTATTCAAGAGTCCGTAGTAAAATAACATGAAGCTATTCTTTCCGTTCAATATATCCTAGAGTTCATACTAGAAAAACACCTTAAGACACAAATCAACCAAAACCCTAATGTCACCTAGATACTCCAATGTCACCTCAAGTATCCGTGGGTATGATTATACGATATGCATCACACAATCTCAGATTCATCTATTCAACCAAAACAAAGAACTTCAAAGAGTGCCCCAAAGTTTCTACCGGAGAGTCAAGACAAAAACGTGTGCCAACCCCTATGCATAAGTTCACGAGGTCACGAAACTTGCAAGTTGATCACCAAAACATACATCAGGTGGATCACGTGATATCCCATTGTCACCACAGATAAGCACATGCAAGACATACATCAAGTGTTCTCAAATCCTTAAAGACTAAATCCGATAAGATAACTTCAAAGGGAAAACTCAATTCATCACAAGAAAGTAGAGGGGGAGAAACATAATAAGATCCAACTATAATAGCAAAGCTCGCGATACATCAAGATCGTGCCGAATCAAGAACACAAGAGAGAGAGAGAGAGGGATCAAACACATAGCTACTGGTACATACCCTCAGCCCCGAGGGAGAACTACTCCCTCCTCGTCATGGAGAGTGCCGGGATGATGAAGATGGCCACCGGAGAGGGATTCCCCCCCGGCAGGGTGCCAGAACGGGTCTAGATTGGTTTTCGGTGGCTACAGAGGCTTGCGGCAGTGGAACTCCCGATCTAGGTTATTTTCTGGAAGTTTGGGGTTATATAAGAGGTGTTGGAGTCGGGAACAAGTCACGGGGGTCCCCAAGGCGGCCACAAGGTAGGGGGGCGCGCCCAGGGGGGTAGGGCGCGCCCCCCACCCTCGTGGTGGCCTCGAGACTCTTCTGGCCCATCTCCGGTACTCCGTGGGCTTCTTCTGGTTCAAAAATGATCTTCGTGAAATTTCAGGTCAATTGGACTTCGTTTGGTTTTCTTTTTCTGCGATACTCAAAAACAAGGAAAAAAACAGAAACTCGCACTAGGCTCTAGGTTAATTGGTTAGTCCCAAAAATCATATAAAATAACATATAAATGCATATAAAACATCCAAGGTTGATAATATAATAGCATGGAACAATCAAAAAATATAGATACGTTGGAGACGTATCAAGCATCCCCAAGCTTAATTCCTGCTCGTCCTCGAGTAGGTAAATGATAAAAACAGAATTTTTGATGTGGAATGCTACCTAACATATTTCTCAATGTAATTTTGTTTATTGTGGCATGAATGTTCAGGTCCGAAACATTCAAAACAAAAGTTTAATATTGACATAAAAATAATAATACTTCAAGCATACTAACCAAGCAATTATGTCTTCTCAAAATAACATAGCCAAAGAAAGCTCGTCCCTACAAAATCATATAGTTTGGCCATGCTTCATTTTTGTCACACAAAATGCTCCCATCATGCACAACCCCGATGACAAGCCAAGCAATTGTTTCATACTTTAGTATTCTCAAACTTTTTCAACTTTCACGTAATATATGAGCGCGAGCCATGGACATAGCACTATGGGTGGAATAGAATATAATGATGGGGGTTGTGTGGAGACGACAAACAAAAGAGAAAGTCTCACATCGATGCGGCTAATCAACGGGCTATGGAGATGCCCATCGATTGATGTCAATGCGGGGAGTAGGGATTGCCATGCAACGGATGCACTAGAGCTATAAATGTATGAAATCTCAACAAAAGAAACTAAGTGGGTGTGCATCCAACTTGCTTGCTCACGAAGACCTAGGGCATTTGAGGAAGCCCATTGTTGGAATATGCAAGCCAAGTTCCATAATGGAAAATTCCCACTTGTATATGAAAGTGACAAAACAAGAGACTCTCTGTCATAAAGATCATGGTGCTACTGTGAAGCACAAGTGTGGAAAAAAGGATAGTAGCATTGTCCCCTTTTATTTCTTTTTTTATTTGGCCTTTCTTTTCTTTCCTTTTTTTGGCCTTTCTTTTTTTTCAGGACAATGCTCTATTAATGATGATCATCACACTTCTATTTATTCACAACTCAATACTAGAACAGAGTATGACTCTATATGAATGCCTCCGGTGGTGTACCGGGATGGGCAATGAATCGAGAGTGACATGTATGATAAATTATGCATGGTGGCTTTGCCACAAATACGATGTCAACTACCTGATCATCCAAGGCAATATGAAAATGATGATGTGTGTCATGATGAACGGAACAGTGGAAAGTTGCATGGCAATATACCTCGTTATGGCTATGGAAATGCCATAATAGGTAGGTATGGTGGTTGTTTTGAGGAAGATATAAGGAGGTTTATGTGTGACAGAGCGCATCATATCACGGGGTTTGGATGCACCGGCAAAGTTTGCACCAACTCTCGAGGTGAGAAAGGGCAATGCACGGTACCGAAGAGGCCAGCAATGATGGAGGGGTGAGAGTGTGTATAATCCATGGACTCAACATTAGTCATAAAGAACTCACATACTTATTGCAAAAATCTACAAGTCATCAAAAACCAAGCACTACGTGCATGCTCCTAGGGGGATAGATTGGTTGGAAAAGACCATAGCTCGTCCCCGACCGCCACTCATAAGGAAAGCAATCAAAGAAACACCTCATGCTTCAAATTTGTCACACAACTATTACCATGCGTGCATGCTACAAGACTTTCAAACCTCAACACAAGTATTTCTCAATTTCACAATTACTCAACTAGCATAACTCTAATATCAACATCTTTATATCTCAAAACAATTATCAAGTATCAAACTTCTCATAGTATTCAATGCACTCTATATGAAAGTTTTTATTGTACCCATCTTGGATGCCCATCATATTAGGACTAGTTTCATAACCAAAGAAAACTACCATGTTGTTCTAAAAACTTTAAAATTATATAAGTGAAGTACTAGAGCAAACGACAAACTACTCCAAAAGATATAAGTGAAGATCAATGAGTAGTCGAATAATTATGTAATTATGTGACTCTCTAACATTTAAGAATTTCATATCTTGGTATTTTATTCAAACAACAAGCAAAACAAAATAAAATAAAATGATGCTCCAAGCAAAACACATATCATGTGGTGAATAAAAATATAGCTCCAAGTAAAGTTACCGATGAACGAAGACGAAAGAGGGGATGCCATCCGGGGTATCCCCAAGCTTAGGCTCTTGGTTGTCCTTGAATATTACCTTGGGGTGCCTTGGGCATCCCCAAGCTTAGGCTCTTGCCACTCCTTATTCCATAGTCCACCGAATCTTTACCCAAAATTTGAAAACTTCACAACACAAAACTTAACAGAAAACTCGTAAGCTCCGTTAGTATAAGAAAATAAATCACCACTTAGGTACTGTTGTGAACTCATTCTAAATTCATATTGGTTTAATACCTACTGTATTCCAACTTCTTTATGGTTCATACCCTCCGATACTACTCATAGATTCATCAAAATAAGCAAACAACACAATGAAAACAGAATCTATCAAAAACAGAACAGTCTGTAGTAATATGTATCAAACGAATACTTCTGTCACTCCAAAAGTTCTGAAATAAATTGGAGGACCCGAGGAATTTGTCTATTAATCATCTGCAAAAAGAATCAACCTAATCGCACTCTGCAGTAAAAAATGGCTGCTAATCTTGTGAGCGCAAAAATTTCTGTTTTTTACAGCAAGATCACAAAGACTTCACCCAAGTCTTCCCAAAGGTTCTAATTGGCACAAAAACTAATTAAAATATAAAACCACATCTAAAAAGAGGCTATATGAATTATTTATTACTAAACAGGAGAAAAAAGCAAAGAACAAAAATAAAATTGGGTTGCCTCCCAACAAGCGCTATTGTTTAACGCCCCTAGCTAGGCATGATGATTTCAATGATGCTCACATAAAATATAAGAATTGTAACATAAAGAGAGCATCATGAAGAATATGACTAGCACATTTAAGTCTAGTCCACTCCCTATGCATAGGGATTTCGTGAGCAAACAACTTATGGGAACAATAATCAACTTGCATAGGAAGGTAAAACAAGCAAATCTTCAAGATTTTCAACACATAGAGAGGAAACTTGATATTATTGCAATTCATACAAGCATATATTCCTCCCTCATAATAATTTTCAGTAGCATCATGAATGAATTCAACAATATAGCTATCACATAAAGCATTATTTTCATGATGCATAAGCATAGAAATTTTATTACTCTCCACATAAGCAAATTTATTGTCATGGATAATAGTGGGAGCAAACTCAACAAAATAACTATCATGTGAGGCATAATCCAATTGAAAATTAAAATCAAGATGACAAGTTTCATGGTTATAACTATTCTTTATAGCATACAAGTCATCACAATAATCATCATAGATAGCAACTTTGTTCACATAATCAATTGGAACCTCTTCCGAAATAGTGGATTCATCACTAAGTAAAGTCATGACCTCTCCAAATCCACTTTCATAATTATCACAATAAGATTCAACACCCTCCAAAATAGTGGGATCATTACTTCCTAAAGTTGACACTCTTCCAAACCCACTTTCATCAATATAATCATCATAAATAGGAGGCATGTTATCATCATAATAAATTTGCTCATCAAAACTTGGGGGACAAAAAATATCATATTCATCAAACATAGCATCCCCAAGCTTGTGGCTTTGCATATCATTAGCATCATGGGTATTCAAAGAATTCATGCTAACAACATTGCAATCATGCTCATCATCCAAAGATTTAGTGCCAAACATTTTAATGCATTCTTCTTCTAACACTTTGGCACAATTATCGGAAAACTTATTTTCACGAAAGACATTAAAAAGATGAAGCATATGAGGCAACCTCAATTCCATTTTTTTGTGATTTTCTTTTATAGACTAAACTAGTGATAAAACAAGAAACTAAAAGATTCGATCGCAAGATCTAAAGATATACCTTCAAGCACTAACCTCCCCGGAAACGGCGCCAGAAAAGAGCTTGATGTCTACTACACAACCTTCTTCTTGTAGACGTTGTTGGGCCTCCAAGTGCAGAGGTTTGTAGGACAATAGCAAATTTCCCTCAAGTGGATGACCTAAGGTTTATCAATCTGTGGGAGGCATAGGATGAAGATGGTCTCTCTCAAACAACCCTGCAACCAAATAACAAGGAGTCTCTTGTGTCCCCAACACACCCAATACAATGGTAAATTGTATAGGTGCACTAGTTCGGCGAAGAGATGGTGATACAAGTCAATATGGATGGTAGATATAGGTTTTGTAATCTGAAAATATAAAAACAACAAGGTAACTAATGATAAAAGTTAGAGAAAATGGTATCGCAATGCGTTTAAACAAGGCCTAGGGTTCATACTTTCACTGGTGCAAGTTCTATCAACAATAATAACATAATTGGATCATATAACTATACCTCAACATGCAACAAAGAGTCACTCCAAAGTCACTAATAGCGGAGAACAAACGAAGAGATTATTGTAGGGTACGAAACCACCTCAAAGTTATTCTTTCTGATCTATCTATTCAAGAGTACATAGTAAAAGAACATGAAGCTATTCTTTCCGTTCAATCTATCCTAGAGTTCGTACTAGAATAACACCTTAAGACACAAATCAACCAAAACCCTAATGTCGCCTAGATACTCCAATGTCACCTCAAGTATCCGTGGGTATGATTATACGATATGCATCACACAATCTTAGATTCATCTATTCAACCAACACAAAGAACTTCAAAGAGTGCCCCAAAGTTTCTACCAGAGAGTCAAGACGAAAACGTGTGCCAACCCCTATGCATAAGTTCACAAGGTCACGGAACTCACAAGTTGATCACCAAAACATACATCAAGTGGATCACGTGATATCCCATTGTCACCACAGATAAGCACATGCAAGACATACATCAAGTGTTCTCAGATCCTTAAAGACTCAATCTGATAAGATAACTTCAAAGGGAAAACTCAATTCATCACAAGAAAGTAGAGGGGGAGAAACATCATAAGATCCAACTATAATAGCAAAGCTCGCGATACATCAAGATCGTGCCGAATCAAGAACACGAGAGAGAGAGAGAGACCAAACACATAGCTACTGGTACATACCCTCAGCCCCGTGGGAGAACTACTCCCTCCTCATCATGGAGAGTGCCGGGATGATGAAGATGGCCACTGGAGAGGGATTCCCCCCTCCATCAGGGTGCCGAAACGGGTCTAGATTTGTTTTCCGTGGCTACAGAGGCTTGCGGCGGAGGAACTCCCGATCTAGGTTATTTTCTAGAAGTTTGGGGTTATATAAGAGGTGTTGGAGTCGGGAACAAGTCAAGGGGGTCCCCAAGGCGGCCACAAGGTAGGGGGCGCGCCCAGGGGGTAGGGCTCGCCCCCCCCCCTCGTGGTGGCCTCGGGACTCTTCTGGCCCATCTCCGGTACTCCGTGGGCTTCTTCTAGTTCAAAAATGATCTCCGTGAAATTTCAGGTCAATTGGACTCCGTTTGGTTTTCCTTTTCTGCGATACTCAAAAACAAGGAAAAACAGAAACTGGCACTGGGCTCTAGGTTAATAGGTTAGTCCCAAAAATCATATAAAATAGCATATAAATGCATATAAAACATCTAAGGTTGATAATATAATAGCATGGAACAATAAAAAATTATAGATACGTTGGAGACGTATCACAGGGTCACCCCCACCTCTCTCCCTTCCCTCCGCCGCCGCCGGAGGACGCCGCCGGGCTAAGCCCGGGGGCCGACGGCGGTGGCGGAGGCTCTGCTCCCTGGATCGCGTTGGAAGGGGTGGGGCGGGACCTCCACGCGCGTGACGGCGCGGCGGCGATTTGATCCATGGTGGCGCGACGACGTGCTCTGGGTGGAGGTCTTGGGCGGTAGCGTGGTTGCCTGGTGGCGAGCCGGCGGCGGCGGCATGAAGAGGGCGCCGTGGAGGTCCGGGCTGGCCAGATCAGGATCCTAGGGCGGCGGCCCTAGACGGCAGCGGCGGGTGAAGCTCGGGCTTTCCGCGGCGGCATGGCGTGGTGCAGTCCATATCCAAGGCGGATCTACGTCGGCGATCTCGTGGCTTTGCCACGGATTGGTTCCAATCAGAGATGGTGATGAGCGTGCGGGATCCATCTCGACGGCTCTTGCAGTTTGGCGAGGTGGGGTGGGAGTCCTCCTCCCAGGCTCTAGTGGTGGCGCATTCAGGCAGTGGCCGGTGTGCCAGGGCTCCTACGGTGGCACTGCTGTTGCGGTTGGTTGCCGGATCTAGGCTGCTAGATCTGGGGCTTTGAAGGCGGTCGAGACAGTGCACGGTCTGAAGATGGATTGGTGGCAAGTGGCTGCGGCGGCCTCATACCTGGCAGGCGTCCTGGTTGAGGAGCATGCTGGACTGGTGGGTGCCCATACCACGCAGGCGTCCTGGTTGGGACTGATGGGGAACGCAGTAATTTCAAAAAATTCCTACGCACAGGCAAGATCATGGTGATGCATAGCAACGAGAGGGAAGAGTGTCGTACACGTACTCTCGTAGACCGTAAGCGGAAGCGTTATGACAATGCGATTTATGTAGTCATACGTCTTCACGATCGACCGATCCCTAGTACCGAACGTACGGCACCTCCGCGATATGCACACGTTCAGCTCGGTGACGTCCCACGAACTCACGATCTAGTAGAGCTTCGAGGGAGAGTTTCTTCAGCATGACGGCGTGATGATGATGATGATGATGATGCTACCGGAACAGGGCTTCGCCTAAGCACCGCTACGATATAACCGAGGTGGATTATGGTGGAGGGGGGCAACGCACACGGCTAAAAGATCAACTGATCAACTTGTGTATCCATGGGGTGCCCCCTCCCCCGTATATAAAGGAGTGGAGGAGGGGGAGGGCTGGCCTTCTCTATGGCGCGCCCGGGGGGAGTCCTACTCCCTCCGGGAGTAGGATTCCCCCCTTTCCTAGTAGAAGTAGGAGCCCTTCCAAGTAGGAGTAGGAGACGAAGGAAGGAGGAGAGAGGGAGGAAGGAAAGGGGGCCGGGCCCCTCCCAATTCGTATTGGGCTTGGGGCCCGCCTCTCTCCTTTTCCTTCCCTCTCCTCTATTCCACTAAGGCCCATATACTCCCCGGGGGGGTCCGGTAACCTCCTAGTACTCCGGAAAAATGCCCGAACCACTCAGAACCATTCCGATGTCCAAATATAGGCTTCCAATATATCGATCTTTACGTCTCGACCATTTTGAGACTCCTCGTCATGTCCGTGATCAAATCCGGGACTTCGAACTACCTTCGGTACATCAAAACACATAAACTCGTAATACCGATCGTCACCGAACGTTAAGCGTGCGGACCCTATGGGTTCGAGAACTATGTAGACATGACCGAGACTCATCTCCGGTCAATAACCAATAGCGGAACCTGGATGCTCATATTGGTTCCTACATATTCTACGAAGATTTTTGTCGGTCAAACCGCATAACAACTGTTGGGGAATGTTGCAGAAAACAAAAATTTTCCTACTCGTTTCACCAAGATCCATCTAGGAGTTCATCTAGCAACGAGACATCGGATGCATCTACGTACCTTTGTAGATCGTGCACGGAAGCGTTCAAAGAACGGTGATCCAAATCACCGATGACCAAGCGCCGAACGGACGGCACCTCCGCATTCAACACACGTACGGGATGGGAGACGTCTCCTCCTTCTTGATCCAGCAAGGGGGAAGGAGAGGTTGATGAAGATCCAGCAGCACGACGGCGTGGTGGTGGATGCAGGGCGTCACAGTAGCAGGGCTTCGCCTATACTACGAGAGAGAGACGTAACGGGGAGAGAGGGAGGCGCCAGGGGCTGGGGTATCAAGTCCCTCCTCTCCCCCACTATATATAGGGGTGCCAAGGGGGGCGCCGGCCCTAGTAGATGGATCTACTAGGGGGGGGGGGCGGCGGCCAAGGGGGGGGGGGCTTGCCCCCCAAGAAGGGGGCGCCCCCTCTAGGGTTTCCCCTCAACCCTAGCCGCATGGGCCCTAGGGGAGTGGCGCCCCAGCCCACTATGGGCTGGGTTCCCTCCCACTTCAGCCCATGGGGCCCTCCGGGATAGGTGGCCCCACCCGGTGGACCCCCGGGACCCTCCCGGTGGTCCCGGTACAATACCGGTGACCCCGAAACTTGTCCCGATGGCCGAAACAGCACTTCCTATATATAATTCTTTACCTCCGGACCATTCCGGAACTCCTCGTGACGTCCGGGATCTCATCCGGGACCCCGAACAACATTCGGGTTACTGCATACACATATCTTCACAACCCTAGCGTCACCGAACCTTAAGTGTGTAGACCCTACGGGTTCGGGAGACAAGCAGACATGACCGAGACGACTCTCCGGTCAATAACCAACAGCGGGATCTGGATACCCATGTTGGCTCCCACATGCTCCACGATGATCTCATCGGATGAACCACGATGTCGAGGATTCAATCAACCCCGTATGCAATTCCCTTTGTCAATCGATATGTTACTTGCCCGAGATTCGATCGTCGGTATCCCAATACCTCGTTCAATCTCGTTACCGGCAAGTCACTTTACTCGTACTGTAATGCATGATCCCGTGACCAGACTCTTGGTCACTTTGAGCTCATTATGATGATGCATTACCGAGTGGGCCCAGTGATACCTCTCCGTCATACGGAGTGACAAATCCCAGTCTTGATCCATGTCAACCCAACAGACACTTTCGGAGATACCCGTAGTCTACCTTTATAGTCACCCAGTTACGTTGTGACGTTTGGTATACCCAAAGCACTCCTACGGTATCCGGGAGTTACACGATCTCATGGTCTAAGGAAAAGATACTTGACATTGGAAAACTCTAGCAAACGAACTATATGATCTTGTGCTATGTTTAGGATTGGGTCTTGTCCATCACATCATTCTCCTAATGATGTGATCTCGTTATCAATGACATCCAATGTCCATAGTCAGGAAACCATGACTATCTATTGATCAACGAGCTAGTCAACTAGAGGCTTACTAGGGACATGTTGGTGTCTGTTATTCACACATGTATTACGATTTCCGGATAACACAATTATAGCATGAATAAAGACAATTATCATGAACAAGGAAATATAATAATAATACTTTTATTATTGCCTCTAGGGCATATTTCCAACAGTCTCCCACTTGCACTAGAGTCAATAATCTAGTTACATTGTGATGAATCGAACACCCATGGAATTCTGGTGTTGATCATGTTTTGCCCTAGGGAGAGGTTTAGTCAACGGATCTGCTACATTCAGGTCCGTGTGCACTTTACAAATCTCTATGTCTCCATCTTGAACATTTTCACGAATGGAGTTGAAGCGACGCTTGATGTGCCTTGTCTTCTTGTGAAACCTGGGCTCCTTGGCAAGAGCAATAGCTCCAGTGTTGTCACAGAAGAGCTTGATCGGCCCCGACGCATTGGGTATGACGCCTAGGTCGGTGATGAACTCCTTCACCCATATTGCTTCATGTGCTGCCTCCGAGGCTGCCATGTACTCCGCTTCACATGTAGATCCCGCCACGACGCTCTGCTTGCAACTGCACCAGCTTACTGCCCCACCATTCAAAATATACACGTATCCGGTCTGTGACTTAGAGTCATCCAGATCTGTGTCGAAGCTAGCGTCGACGTAACCCTTTACGACGAGCTCTTCGTCACCTCCATAAACGAGAAACATTTCCTTAGTCCTTTTCAGGTACTTGAGGATATTCTTGACCGCTGTCCAGTGTTCCTTGCCGGGATTACTTTGGTACCTTCCTACCAAACTTACGGCAAGGTTTACATCAGGTCTGGTACACAGCATGGCATACATAATAGAACCTATGGCTGATGCATAGGGGATGACGCTCATCTCTTCTATATCTTCTGCCGTGGTCGGACATTGAGCTGAGCTCAATTTCATACCTTGTAACACAGGCAAGAACCCCTTCTTAGATTGATCCATATTGAACTTCTTCAATATCTTATCAAGGTATGTGCTTTGTGAAAGACCTATGAGGCGTCTCGATCTATCCCTATAGATCTTGATGCCTAATATATAAGCAGCTTCTCCAAGGTCCTTCATTGAAAAACTCTTATTCAAGTAGGCCTTGATGCTGTCCAAGAGTTCTATATCATTTCCCATCAATAGTATGTCATCTACATATAATATGAGAAATGCTACAGAGCTCCCACTCACTTTCTTGTAAACGCAGGCTTCTCCATAAGTCCACGATGGCCAAGGGTGGGGGGCTTGCCCCCCAAGAAGGGGGCGCCCCCTCTAGGGTTTCCCCTCAACCCTAGCCGCATGGGCCCTAGGGGAGTGGCGCCCCAGCCCACTATGGGCTGGGTTCCCTCCCACTTCAGCCCATGGGGCCCTCCGGGATAGGTGGCCCCACCCGGTGGACCCCCGGGACCCTCCCGGTGGTCCCGGTACAATACCGGTGACCCCGAAACTTGTCCCGATGACCGAAACAGTACTTCCTATATATAATTATTTACCTCCGGACCATTCCGGAACTCCTCGTGACGTCCGGGATCTCATCCGGGACCCCGAACAACATTCGGGTTACTGCATACACATATCTTCACAACCCTAGCGTCACCGAACCTTAAGTGTGTAGACCCTACGGGTTCGGGAGACAAGCAGACATGACCGAGACGACTCTCCGGTCAATAACCAACAGCGGGATCTGGATACCCATGTTGGCTCCCACATGCTCCACGATGATCTCATCGGATGAACCACAATGTCGAGGATTCAATCAACCCCGTATGCAATTCCCTTTGTCAATCGATATGTTACTTGCCCGAGATTCGATCGTCGGTATCCCAATACCTCGTTCAATCTCGTTACCAGCAAGTCACTTTACTCGTACCGTAATGCATGATCCCGTGACCAGACTCTTGGTCACTTTGAGCTCATTATGATGATGCATTACCGAGTGGGCCCAGTGATACCTCTCCGTCATACGGAGTGACAAATCCCAGTCTTGATCCATGTCAACCCAACAGACACTTTCGGAGATACCCGTAGTCTACCTTTATAGTCACCCAGTTACGTTTATAACCAACAGCGGAACCTGGATGCTCATATTGGTTCCTACATATTCTACGAAGATCTTTATCGATCAAACTGCATAACAACATACGTTGTTCCCTTTGTCATCGGTATGTTACTTGCCCGAGATTTGATCATCGGTATCTCAATACCTAGTTCAATCTCATTATCGGCAAGTCTCTTTACTCGTTCCGTAATGCATCATCCCTCAACTAACTCATTAGTCACAATGCTTGCAAGGCTTATAGTGATGTGCATTACCGAGAGGGCCCAGAGATACTTCTCCGATACTCGGAGTGACAAATCCTAATCTCGATCTATGCCAACTCAACAAACACCACTGGAGACACCTGTATAGCACCTTTATAATCACCCAGTTAGAGTGTGACCTTTGGTAGCACACAAAGTGTTCCTCCAGTATCCGGGAGTTGCATAATCTCATAGTCATAGGAACATGTATAAGTTATGAAGAAAGCAATAGCAACAAACTAAATGATCATCGTGCTAAGCTAACGGATGGGTCAAGTCAATCACATCATTCTCTAATGATGTGATCCCGTTCATCAAACGAAAACTCTTGTCCATGGCTAGGAAACTTGACCATCTTTGATTAATGAGCTAGTCAAGTAGAGGCATACTAGTGACACTTAGTTTGTCTATGTATTCACACATGTACTAAGTTTCTGGTTAATACAATTCTATCATGAATAATAAACATTTATCATGATATAAGGAAATAAATAATAACTTTATTATTGCCTCTAGGGCATATTTCCTTCAGTCTCCCACTTGCACTAGAGTCAATAATCTAGTTCACATCGTCATGTGATTTAACATCAATAGTTCACATCTTTATGTGATTAGTTGATATCTCCATGTTACTAACACCCAAAGTGTTTACTAGAGTGAGTAATCTAGTTCACATCGCAATTTGATTAACACCCAAAGAGTGATCATGTTTTGCTTGTGAGAGAAATTTAGTCAACGGGTCTGCCACATTCAGAGCCGTATGTATTTTGCAAATTTTCTATGTCTATAATGCTTTGCTCGGAGCTACTCTAGCTAATTGCTCCCACTTTCAATATGTATCCAGATCGAGACTTAGAGTCATCTAGATCGATGTAAAAAGCTTGCATCGATGTAACTCTTTACGACAAACTCTTTTATCACCTCCATATCTGAGAAATATTTCCTTAGTACTCTAAGGATAATTTTGACCGCTGTCCAGTGATCTACTCCTAGATCACTATTGTACTCCCTTGCCAGAAAGATGCTAAGGTATACAATAGGAATGGTAAACAGCATAGCATACTTTATAGAACCTATAACTGAGGCATAGGGAATGACTTTTCATTTTCTTTCTATTTTCTGCTGTGGTCGGGTTTTGATTCTTTACTCAACTTCACACCTTGCAACACAGGTAAGAACTCCTTCTTTGACTGTTCCATTTTGAACTACTTCAAAATCTTGTCAAGGTATGTACTTATTGAAAAAACTTATCAAGTGTCTTGATCTATCTCTATAGATCTTGATGCTCACTGTGTAAGCAGCTTCATCGAGGTCTTTCTTTCAAAAACTCTTTTCAAACACTCCTTTATGCTTTCCAGAAAATTCTACATTATTTCCGATCAACAATATGTCATTCACATATACTTATCAGAAATGCTATAGTGCTCCCACTCACTTTCTTGTAAATACAGGCTTCACCGCAAGTCTGTATAAAACCATATGCTTTGATCACTTTATCAAAGCATATATTCCAACTTCTGAGATGCTTGCACCAGTCCATAGATGGATCACTGAAGCTTGCTCACTTTGTTAGCACCTTTAGGATCGACAAAACCTTCTAGTTGCATCATATACAACTCTTCTTTAAGAAATCCATTAAGGAATGCAGTTTTGACATCCATTTGCCAGATTTCATAAAATACGGCAACTGCTAACATGATTTGGACAGATTTTTAAGCATCGATACGAGTGAGAAAATCTCATCGTAGTCAACACCTTGAACTTGTCGAAAACATTTTGCGACAATTAGAGTTTTGTAGATAGTCGCACTACTATCAGCGTCCGTCTTCCTCTTGAAGATCCATTTATTCTCTATGGCTTGCCGATCATCGGGCAAGTCAACAAAAGTCCATGCGTTGTTCTCATACATGGATCCTATCTCAGATTTCATGGCCTCAAGCCATTTTGCGGAATCTGGGCTCATCATCGCTTCCTCATAGTTCATAGGTTTGTCATGGTTTAGTAACATGATTTGTAGAACAGGATTACCGTAACACTTTGGCGCGAAACGTATTCTGGTAGACCTACGAGGTTCGGTAGTGACTTGATCTGAAGTTTCATGATCATTATCATTAACTTCCTCACTAATCGGTGTAGGCATCACTGGAACTGATTTCTGTGATGAACTACTTTCCAATTCGGGAGAAGGTACAATTACCTTATCAAGTTCTACTTTCCTCCTACTCACTTCTTTCGAGATAAACTCCTTCTCTAGAAAGGATCCATTCTTAGCAACGAATATCTTGCCTTCGGATTTGTGATAGAAGGTGTACCCGATAGTTACTTTTGGGTATCCTATGAAGACGCACTTCTCCGATTTGGGTTTGAGCTTGTCAGGATGAAACCTTTTCACATAAGCATCGCAATCCCAAACTTTAAAAAACGACAGCTTAGGTTTCTTGCTAAACCACAGTTCATACGGTTTCGTCTCAACGGATTTAGATGGTGCCCTTTTTAACGTGAATGTAGATGTCTCTAATGCATAACCCCAAAAACGATAGTGGTAAATCGGTAAGAGACATCATAGATTGCACTATATCCAATAAAGTATGGCTATGATGTTCAGACACACCATTATGATGTGGTGTTCTAGGTGGCATGAATTTGTGAAACTATTCCACATTGTTTTAATTGAAGACCAAACTCGTAACTCAAATATTCGTCTCTGCGATCAGATCGTAGGAACTTTATTTTCTTGTGACGATGATTTTCCACTTCACTCTGAAATTCTTTGAACTTTTCAAATGTTTCAGACTTATGTTTCATCAAGTAGATATACCCATATCTGCTCAAATCATCTGTGAAGGTCAGAAAATAACGATACCCGCCGCGAGCCTCAACACTCATCGGACCGCATACATCAGTATGTATTATTTCCAATAAGTCAGTTGCTCGCTCCATTGTTCCGGAGAATGAAGTCTCGGTCATCTTGCCCATGAGGCATGGTTCGCAAGCATTAAGTGATTCATAGTCAAGTGATTCCAAAAGCCCATCAGCATGGAGTTTCTTCATGCGCTTTGCACCAATATGACCTAAACGACAGTGCCACAAATAAGTTGCATTATCATTATTAACTTTGCATCTTTTGGCTTCAATATTATAAATATGTGTATCACTACGATCGAGATTCAATAAACCATTTATATTGATTGTATGACCATAGAAAGTTTTATTCATGTAAATAGAACAAAAATTATTCTCTAACTTAAATGAATAATCGTTTTGCAATAAACATGATCAAATCATATTCATGCTCAACGCAAACACCAAATAACATTTATTTAGGTTCAACACTAATCCCGAAAGTATAGAGAGTGTGCGATGATGATCATATCATTCTTGGAACCACTTCCAACACACATCGTCACTTCACTCTTAACTAGTCTTTGTTCATTCTGCAACTCCCGTTTCAAGTTACTACTTTTAGCAACTGAACTATTATCAAATATCGAGGGGTTGCTATAAACACTAGTAAAGTACACATCAATAACATGTATATCAAATATACCTTTGTTCACTTTGCCATCCTTCTTATCCGCCAAGTATCTAGGGAAGTTCCACTTCCAGTGACCATTTCCTTTGCAGTAGAAGCACTTAGTTTCAGGCTTGGGTCTAGCTTTGGGCTTCTTCATGGGACTAGCAACTTGCTTGCCATTCTTCTCGAAGTTCCCTTTCTTTCCCTTGCCCTTTTACTTGAAACTAGTGGTCTTGTCAACCATCAAAACTTGATGCTTTTCTTGATTTCTACCTTCGCTGATTTCAGCATCGCGAAGAGCTTGGGAATTACTTTCGTCATCCTTTGCATATTATAGTTCATCACTAAGTTCTAGTAACTTGGTGATAGTGACTAGAGAACTTTGTCAATTACTATCTTATCTGGAAGATTAACTCCCACTTGATTCAAGTAATTGTAGTACCCAGACAATCTGAGCACATGCTCACTGGTTGAGCTATTCTCCTCCATCTTGTAGGCAAAGTACTGTCATAGGTCTCCTACCCCTCGACATGGGCATGAGTATGAAATACCAATTTCAACTCTTGGAACATCTTATATGCTCTGTGGCGTTCAAAACATTTTTGAAGTCCCGATTCTAAGCCGTAAAGCATGCTACACTAAACTATCAAGTAGTCATCATACCGAGCTTTTGTCAAAATGTTCATAACGTCTGCATCTGCTCCTGCAATAGGTCTGTTACCTAGCGGTGCATTAAGGACATAATTCTTCTATGCAGCAATGAGGAAAATCCTCGGATCACGGACCAAGTCCGCATCATTGCTACTAACATCTTTCAACATAGTTTTTCTCTAGGAACATATTAAAATAAACAGGGAGCAACATCGCGAGCTATTGATCTACAACATGGTTATGCAAATACTATCAGGACTAAGTTCTGATAAATTAAAGTTCAATTAATCATATTACTTAAGAACTCCCACTTAGATAGACACCCCTCTAGTCATCTAAATGATCACGTGGTCCAAATCAACTAAACCATGTCCGATCATCACGTGAGATGGAGTAGTTTTCAATGGTGAACATCACTATGTTGATCATATCTACTATATGATTCACGCTCGACCTTTTGGTCTTAGTGTTCCGAGGCCATATCTGCATATGCTAGGCTCGTCAAGTTTAACCCGAGTATTCCGCGTGTGCAAAATTGGCTTGCACCCGTTGTATGTGAATGTAGAGCTTATCACTTTCGATCATCACGTGGTGTCTCGGCACAACGAACTGTCGCAACTGTGCATACTCAGGGAGAACACTTATACCTTGAAATTTAGTGAGAGATCATCTTATAATGCTACCGCCGAACTAAGCAAAATAAGATACATAAAGGATAAACATCACATGCAATCAAAATACGTGACATGTGTAACACCCACGATGCGAGTATATCTCCCACATGTCGGAGCACGACTTAGAGGCATAACCGCATAGTAGGCATGTCGCAAGTCTTTACACATCCCATGTACTGAATAAGAAAGGGATAAAGAGTTGGCTTACAATCGCCACTTCACACAATACATAAATATATCATACATCATCCAGATACAAACAAGGTCTGACTACGGAACCAAAATAAAGACAACCCCAAATGCATAGGTCCCCGATCGCCCCAACTGGGCTCCACTACTGATCGAAAGGAAACGAACCAACACAACGAACACGATCTTCATCGAGCTCCCACTTGAGCTCAGCTGTGTCATTTGCACTAGTATCAACGGCACCTGCAACTGTTTTGGAAGTATCTGTGAGTCACGGGGACTCAGCAATCTCACATTCGCGAGATCAAGACTATTTAAGCTTATGGGTAGGAGAGGGGTACTGAGGTGGAGCTTCAGCAAGCGCTAGCATATATGGTGGCTAACTTACGCAAATAAGAGCGAGAAGAGAAGCAAAGCACGGTCGTGAACTAGAAGTGATCCTGAAACTACTTACGTTCAAGCATAACACAAGAACCGTGTTCACTTCCCGGACTCCGCCGGAAAGAGACCATCACGGCTACACACGCGATTGATGCATTTTAATTAAGTTAAGTGTCAGGTTTTCTACAACCGGATATTAACAAATTCCCATCTGCCCATAACCGCGGGCACGGCTTTTGAAAGTTCAAAACCCTGCAGGGGTGTCCCAACTTAGCCCATCACAAGCTCTCACGGTCAACGAAGGATATTCCTTCTCCCAGGAAGACCCGATCAGACTTGGAATCCCGGTTACAAGACATTTCGACAATGGTAAAACAAGACCAGAAAGACCACCCGCTGTGCCGACAAATCCCGATAGGAGCTGCACATATCTCATTCTTAGGGCACACTGGATAAGCTAAGCGTACAGGAGCCAACGTAACCCAAGTTTCCAAGGGACAACCTTGCACGGTGCTCTAGTTTGGACCAACACTCAGAGGAGCACTGGCCCGGGGGTTTAAAATAAAGATGACCCTCGGGAGCGCGACTCCCAAGGGAAAAAGGCTTAGGTGGCAAATGGTAAAACCAAGGTTGGGCCTTGCTGGAGGAGTTTTATTCAAAGCAAACTGTCAAGGGGTCCCCATAACACCCAACCGTGTAAGGAACGCAAAAATCAAGGAACATAACACCGGTATGACGGAAACTAAGGTGGCAAGAGTGGAACAAAACACCAGGCATAAGGCCGAGCCTTCCACCCTTTACCAAGTATATAGATGCATTAATATAAATAAGAGATATTGTGATATCCCAACATATCCATGTTCCAACATGGCACAAACTTCATCTTCACCTGCAACTAGCAACGCTATAAGAGGGGCTGAGCAAAGCGGTAACATAGCCAAACAACGGTTTGCTAGGAAAGGTGGGTTAGAGGCTTGACATGGCAATATGGGATGCATGATAAAGCAAGTGGTAGGTATCGTGGCATAGCAATAGAGCGAGCAACTAGCAAGCAAAGATATATGTGATTTCGAGGGTATGGTCATCTTGCCTGATATCCCGCAAGGAAGAAGAACGAGTCCATGAAGAAGACAAGCAGACGAAGTCGAACGGATCCTCACAAACGCAACGTTATCGGAACTAACCGGAAAAGCAACACCGGAAAGAAGCAAGCAACATAGTAAACAACCACCACATAAACATGGCATGATGCACAACCAAGTATGATGCATGTCCGGTTTAAAGAAACATGGCATGGCAAAATGCACAAACAATCCTACAAATTAAGTGGAGCTCAATATGCAACGAGTTGCATATTGAAAAAACACCACAACAATTATTTAGTTCTCTCCCGTTTATGTACTCAACAATATTAAATGTTGGTTAGCATGACAAGAGGTGAAGGATAAAGAAAACTACCTATCTAGGCAAGTTTAAATGAGGCCGGAACAACAAACAACAAGTCCGGAAACTCCTCATGTGCATATTTTAAGGTTTGGTACTATTCTGCCCTAAACACAATTTTAGAGTTATCAAACATGCAAAGTGATGCCACCATGTTAAACTAGGCATTTTTCTACCCCATTTACATATAAATTTTATTAGATTTGGAGCTACGGTTAATTAGTTATGAATTAAAGCATTTTAGCATGGCATTTGAGCAAATTTAAACAAACAACATTTTAAACATAGATGAAAGTTGCATATTATGGACCTACACAAAATTCTAAACATTTTTCATATTTAAAGTTTTTACATAAGATGCATAGTTTGAGAGATATGATATGTATGAACCACAGGGGGTTTTCTGTAAAACTGGCAAACTCTGGAAAATTAGTCAAAATCGTCCAGGGAAATAAAAACGTCCACGGGCTGAAACTTGTATCGAGTTGGGCTGCTCACCACGGCACTTGGGCCGGCTCGGTGGGCAAACTGGGCCTGCTGGCGCGGCATAGGGGAGCTGCTGGGCTGGCTCGCGCAGGGTGGAAATCGGGACGAGGCGAGGCGACTAGTCAACGTAGTCGAGGCAATCGAGCAGATTTCGATGTCCCGCTCGAACCAGAGGACGCCATGGCGGGGCGGCGCTAGGCGAAGACGAACGGCGCGGCGACCGGGCAGGAGAGGCCGGATCTGCCAGGTGGGGGAGGAGGTCCACGCGGCGAGGCTGGTCAGAGGTTCTGGTGGCCGGAGGAAGCGGGCACGCTCGAAGGAGGCCAGCGGAGGAAGGACATCTCAGGCGCGCTCGGGGTTGCCGACGATGGGCGCCATGGGGGTCGGCCGCGACTCTGTGGTGGCGCGTTCCGACGATGACGACCGGAGCAGAGGAGGCATGGAAGGAGGGCGGCCTTGGCGGGTCCCTGTAGGCGCACGGGCGATGAGGAGGTCGGGGCGCCGGTGTGCCCTGGCAGCGATGAGCAGCGGAGAAAGAACATGGCGAGGAAGCAAGCGGCGACTTGGACTCGGTTTAACCCGCGACGAGGCTTGCGGAGCGAGGGAGGGAGGGGTTGCAGGCGCGGTCCTCTGCTAGTCTGGAAGCAAAGCAACAACGACATCTTGGCGCGGCTGCAGGCGAAGGAAGGAAGAAGGAACGGGAGGGAGGAGACGCGAGGTGGCTCCGGTGCTGCAGCTGGGACGACGAGGAGGAGCTCAGGGAAGGAGCACGGCGCGGCAGAGGGGATCCACAGCGCGCGGGGTTGCTGCCTGGAGCTGCTTCGACAAGTTGCAGCTCGCGGTCGACGCCTGAAATGAGCGCTCTTGCTCGGGAAGCTCCTGCTCGATCCAAACGAGAGGAGGACGGGCATGGTCGGGGCCACCGGCGTGCTGGAGTGGAGCTCCGGCGAGGGAGGCACACGACGCAGGGGGCTCGAGGCTCTGTGCTCCTCTCGATCCAGATCGAGGACCGAGGCAGGGAAGAGCTGCCATGGGAGAAGACAGAGGGAAGAAAAGAGGGCGCGAGGTGGGAGTCCGGCCTGGTGGCGGTACTCGTCTCCGGTGAGCTGGCATGTGCCGCGCGGGACGATGGAGGAGGGGATGCTGGAGAAGGAGATCGAGGAAGGGGATGTTGGTTGGCCCGATGGGGAAAACGAGGAAGGAGGAGGCGGCTTCGGTTGGCTGGTGGATCGGGGTGGATCCTGATGGGGATTTGGGAGATGAGTGCGGCAGCGGCGGCACGGACAAGTCCCTAGATTTTTGGGTTTGCCCAAAATAGGCTATTGGTTGATCTATAAATAGCAAAAGGGCTAAGTTTAGGGGCATTTGGACCCTCCGATCTTAATCAGACGGTCTCGGATAAATAGGCTAGGGAGATCAAATAATAAAACGGAGACGTTTTGTAGATGTTCGGGGATGATCCGGACACAACGGTAGCGACAGTCCGAGCCGGGTTCGAGTGAGTTTCGGACACGCGCGAGGGGTCAATGCACTGTGCAAAGAGGAGTAGGCTGGCCTGGTGGTCGGTAGTGAAATGTGTAGAGACTAGAGAGGCTTGAGCTGAGAGGAGAGGAAAGAAGGCAGCCCGACAACCGTTTCTGGAGACCGAAAACATCCGATGTTTGACCGGCTATACTGCCGCTATAGTTATACGTTGGGCATCAAATGGACTCCGGACACGATGAAATTTGACAGGCAGTCTACCTACACTAAAATAAGACCACACGCCAACTTTCAACCTATTCCGAGAACATTCTCTGGCCACCTATAAAATAATATTTCGGACATGCCGCGGGTGCGTGCAAGTGTGTCTGGGCTCGGAACGGACAACGGACAGAACTGGGGAACCTGGACTAAAGCAAGTTTTGAAAACATGATGATGCAATGCACATGATGACATGGCAAGATGCAACACGCAAGCAAAATACAAGGCAACAACAGCGAACAACTGGGAGACACCTGGCGCAACGGTCTCGGGGCGTCACAACACTCCACCACTACGAGAGGATCTCGTCCCGAGATCTAGGATGGCACCGGAGAGAAAATGGAAGAGGAAGAGGAAGACGTAAAACTAAGTTGCTCCTTCGACAAATGAGTGAAACCAAAGAACCTTGAGAGGTTTAACAAATTGAAAGAAAGAATACAATGAAGATTAACAAAGTTGAAACACTCTGTTAGAAAAGAGGAACATGGAACATTACTAGAACCTTGTGGGTCGAAAGACATAACAAAAGGGTTACAAAGGACAAGAAGTAGATGCAAGCACCTCGGAAGAAATGGGATGCACAAGGAACGTTAAGGATCAATTACACAACACTCCGGTTAAAAATAAGATAGAGAAGGGCTAAGAATGATATAATTTGGACATCACTCCGACTGAAAATGGTAGGAATTGAACATAGATTTGAACAAGATGAGAGAATACTTGACGAAATCAACAACACATTGCCTCCGGAACTATTGAAAGAATGGCACAAGGGGTAAGAAAGATTCCAGACAGCACTCTGGTTGAGAATGGAGGTAAAACTTGATAAGATGAGAGAGCTCGAATGAAAACACAACACTCCGGTTGAATGGATAAGCAAAAGGAAAGAACATGATCTTCACAATACGAGGTGATGAGTGAAGAGAGCATCATCACAATGCCTCCGGAAGAAATGAAAGAAAGCAATGAAAAGAACGGAGAAGAAAACAACAGGTTCTACCTCAAATGAATTTCAGAGAGCATCCTTAAAAAGAAGGATTGAACCGAGTTGTTGGGAAATCAACAACGAAAAGAACAGGCTTGTTGAGGGCTTATGGAAAACATCTCAAGAACTTGAGGTGAAAACCTGCCACAAACGAAAAACAATTGCTTGCTTGAGAGCGACGGAGAGATGAAAACGTCTTTCATCGCGAGAATAGGAGGAAACTTGGATTATTGATAAGCACCACAATAGCAACATTCCTTAGGGAAGGCTTTAGGTGAAATAAAACCCAAGATAACTCCAATGACGATATTGATGGGTTGCAAAAGGATCTCAAGAACGAATTGAAAATGATGGGTTTAAAATATGTCATTCCGGACACCTTGTGAATCATGAAGCATGAAGGGAAATTTCCAAGAATGACATAACACCACCTGAAAAGATAAGATTGAAAGAATTGCACTTCGGAATGCAAGATGAAGAATGCTTGAGCTCCTCTTGGCGAACACTTCGAGAACGAATTAAATCCTTGATGAACCACCATGTAGAGCTTCCTGAAGAACTCCGGTAACAAAATGATGATAAAAAGAAAGAGAAGTAGAAAACACAAGGTGAAGCCTTGTAATGATTTAGATGGATCTCCGTGGTGATATAATTGCGAGAGCTTGGAACTCCGGGAAAGAAAAGATGAGCCAATAAAAACCAAGAATTTGATGAACCTCCGGAATAAGGAATTAATCACTTGAAAGAAAACAAAAATAAGAATTACATTATGCTTATCCTTCATCAATTAAATTGATGTCAAGCAATGGATTTGGCATACTACTTATTCTCGTTTGAAGGATTAAGAGAGATATAGCGCAAACTTGAGAAAGGTCTTCAACGAACCACCGGTAGGATTGGAAAGAACAAATGAATTGATATGATAACAAAGGGAGAGAAATCTTGAATGAACCACCGTAAGAATTGAACAAGAAAGTAGCAAAAGCACAATTCACCGGGAAGAATTGGAAAATGAATGAAGATACCTGCTAGGATTTAGATACAAGTGAACAAAGAGATCACGAGCTGATTAGAGAATGCTTGAGCGATGCACTGGTAAGATTTGGGGAACGAGAGTTGAAAGCTAAGAGTGAATAATTCTTAGATCCTGGGCTCCGAAGAATCAAACTGAAAAGACTCTTGAATTGCTCCGGAAGGGTGAAAAGAATTCTCACAATCGAAAACAATTATGAGAGGATGGCATCAAGCTAGAACCACGAGTCTTTGGAAGAACGGGTAAGGATTTAAGAGGAACTCTTCTTCGGTCTTCAAATCCGAGAATGACGACGAGAAACACCATCAAGAATTGCTGAGATACTCCGGGAAGACGAATAGAAAGGTTGAGCCAACGGTCAATTTTTTTGAAAGATCTTGGAGAAAGACATCTGACTGATGATAACTCATTCTTACGTCAAACTTTAAAAGATTTGATAATCGCTCCAGGCAAATTAGAAGAGTCAGTTAAGATCCTGGTAAAAGACCTGTGCGTTAGGACCACTCAAAAGAAACACCGTTAAGCGATTTAAAAGAGAGATTGCAACGGTTGAATTAAATGGCTCAAGTGAGATAACAACCTCGAGATATCTTGAACTGGTTAGGATTGAAAACACGAATCTCCTGAGATAATCTTAAGCACTCTGGAACAAATGAATAAAAAGAAGTGAAAAATTATGAAGTGCACCGGTATGGAAAAAAGAATATTTGAAACGAGGAAAAAGGATATGATCAACACAGCTTGAAATGAATCCACCGCAGAAGAAAAGAGAACGGAGAATGATGAACTTGAAGCTCCGTTAGAATCTTCCTGAGAATCACCGGATAAGAACATTGAAAGAAAAGAAAGAAGAGACTTCACATCCCATAAGATGGGTACTTGATTGAGAAATACGAGTCCTTGAAGAAAAAGGGTGGGAGAGCGGGAAAACAAAGACAAGTTGGGACGGATGAAACAAACAGCGATGAGAAAACTGAGATTGGATCTTGCAAATGGGAAAAAATGATAGGATCATCTTGAAGAGAAGCGCATCGGTTGGAAATAGAATTAAGATAACAATCTCGATAAATAAGAAGGGTTAGTATTCACATATGAATATGAGAACACCGCTTAGGAAAGGTATGGAATCAACACTTGACATTGAAGCAACTCGAATACCACAACTCAAAACAAAAACAAAAAACAAAGGATTGGCTTGCAAAATAAGCCGGAACAAACATATGATAGAGATTTCGTCCGAAGTTTTCGTGGTGGGGCCCACACGAGCTTGATCGTACAACACCATCATGTACAAGGTAGTGCACATGACATACGAAGCGTCCCCGAGTCAGCATAGCCAAGGACTCTTTAAGACACAATGAGACCACTGTAAAACCAACTATGGATAGGCGGACCACTAGACGTCGAACCCCAATTTCATATCATACATATGTCAGAAAGATACCCTGGGAGCTACTTGAATTCCCACTTATAAACTCCCGAAACTTACTGGTTATGCAATCAGGTGTTGGGGATACAGGGGAAGCATAATATCTCACCCAAAACTAGCAAATCCTACATCCAGCTGTATCCATCCTTCAACACATAACCAAGAAACCTTTGGAAATCGTTTACCTCAACCTTCGAAAAGCATCCGTTATACGAGTTATGGCAATACTCCCGAACTCCCGCCCCAGTACTGGGTGGCGTCGAGGTTATCTCACCAACAACTGCATAAAAGAGATTTTCGATGTCGGCGAACTCAGGTATTCCAGAACTGCAATGATAAAATTGTGACGACAACACCTCGGAGCTCAACTCCCCGGGACACTGCCACAACCCCTAAATGTCAGGAGGCACCAAGAACAATTTCTCGTCACAAAACTATCGGAACGATTCCAAGATACCCTCGTGATCCTAAATTTGTTTTAGTGAAATTTGAGAAGAGAAGAGTCAAAACTCTACGTCAGGGGGTCTCACCAGAGCGATGAAGGGACTGAGGAGTAAAAAGAATCCTACTCTCCGATATATATAATCCTATAAGACTCAAAACATTTTTCTAGACTCAACAACGCCAGCGATTCGATCAAGCAGGGGGCTCCTAAGTCGGGGAAGACTCTGATTACCAACTTGTAACACCCACGATGCGGCTATATCTCCCACGTGTCGGAGCACGACTTAGAGGCATAACCGCATAGTAGGCATGTCGCAAGAGGGGTAATCTTTACACATCCCATGTACTGAATAAGAAAGGGATAAAGAGTTGGCTTACAATCGCCACTTCACACAATACATAAATATAGCATTACATCATCCAGATATAATCAAGGTCCAACTACGAAACCAAAATAAAGACAACCCCAAATGCATAGGCCCCCGATCGCCCCAACTGGGCTCCACTACTGATCGAAAGGAAACGAAACAACACAACGAACACGATCTTCATCGAGCTCCCACTTGAGCTCAGCTGCGTCATCTGCACTAGTATCAACGGCACCTGCAACTATTTTGGAAGTATCTGTGAGTCAAGGGGACTCAGCAATCTCACACCCGCGAGATCAAGACTATTTAAGCTTATGGGTAGGAGAGGGGTACTGAGGTGGAGCTGCAGCAAGCGCTAGCATATATGGTGGCTAACTTACGCAAATAAGAGCGAGAAGAGAAGCAAAGCACGTTCGTGAACTAGAAGTGATCAAGAAGTGATCCTGAAACTACTTACGTTCAAGCATAACACAAGAACCGTGTTCACTTCCCGGACTCCGCCGGAAAGAGACCATCACGGCTACACACGCGGTTGATGCATTTTAATTAAGTTAAGTGTCAGGTTTTCTACAACCGGATATTAACAAATTCCCATCTGCCCATAGTCGCGGGCACGGCTTTTGAAAGTTCAAAACCCTGCAGGGGTGTCCCAACTTAGCCCATCACAAGCTCTCACGGTCAACGAAGGATATTCCTTCTCCTAGGAAGACCCAATCAGACTCGGAATCCCGGTTACAAGACATTTCGACAATGGTAAAACAAGACCAGCAAGACCACCCGCTGTGCCAACAAATCCCGATAGGAGCTGCACATATCGCGTTCTCAGGGCACACCGGATAAGCTAAGCGTACAGGAGCCAACGTAACCCAAGTTGCCAAGGGACGACCCTGCACGGTGCTCTAGTTTGTACCAACACTCAGAGGAGCACTGGCCCGGGGGTTTAAAATAAAGATGACCCTCGGGAGCGCGACTCCCAAGGGAAAAAGTCTTAGGTGGCAAATGGTAAAACCAAGGTTGGGCCTTGCTGGAGGAGTTTTATTCAAAGCAAACTGTCATGGGGTCCCCATAACACCCAACCGTGTAAGGAACGCAAAAATCAAGGAACATAACACCGATATGACAGAAACTAGGGCGGCAAGAGTGGAACAAAACACCAGGCATAAGGCCGAGCCTTCCACCCTTTACCAAGTATATAGATGCATTAATATAAATAAGAGATATTGTGATATCCCAACATATCCATGTTCCAACATGGCACAAATTTCATCTTCACCTGCAACTAGCAACGGTATAAGAGGTGCTGAGCAAAGCGGTAACATAGCCAAACAACGGTTTGCTAGGAAAGGTGGGTTAGAGGCTTGACATGGCAATATGGGAGGCATGATAAAGCAAGTGGTAGGTATCACGGCATAGCAATAGAGCGAGCAACTAGCAAGCAAAGATATATGTGATTTCGAGGGTATGGTCATCTTGCCTGATATCCCGCAAGGAAGAAGAACGAGTCCATGAAGAAGACAAGCGGACGAAGTCGAACGGATCCTCACAAACGCAACATTATCGGAAATAACCCGAAGAAGCAACACCGGAAAGAAGCAAGCAACATAGTAAACAACCACCACATAAACATGGCATGATGCACAACCAAGTATGATGCATGTCCGGTTTAAAGAAACATGGCATGGAAAAATGCACAAACAATCCTACAAATTAAGTGGAGCTCAATATGCAACGAGTTGCATATTGAAGAAATACAACAACAATTATTTAGTTCTCTCCCGTTTATGTACTCAACAATATTAAATGTTGGTTAGCATGGCAAGAGGTGAAGCATAAAGAAAACTACCTATCTAGGCAAGTTTAAATGAGGCCGGAACAACAAACAACAAGTCCAGAAACTCCTCATGTGCATATTTTAAGGTTTGGTACTGTTCTGCCCTAAACACAATTTTAGAGTTATCAAACATGCAAAGTGATGCCACCATGTTAAACTAGGCATTTTTCTACCCCATTTACATATAAAGTTTATTAGATTTGGAGCTATGGTTAATTAGTTATGAATTAAAGCATTTTAGCATGGCATTTGAGCAAATTTAAACAAAAAACATTTTAAACATTTTAAACATAGATGAAAGTGGCATATTATGGACCTACACAAAATTCTAAACATTTTTCATATTTAAAGTTTTTACATATGATGCATAGTTTGAGAGATATGATATGTATGAACCACATGGGGTTTTCTGTAAAACTGGCAAACTCTGGAAAATTAGTCAAAATCGTCCAGGGAAATAAAAACGTCCATGGGCTGAAACTTGTATCGAGTTGGGCTGCTCACCATGGCACTTGGGCCGGCTCGGTGGGGAAACTGGGCCTGCTAGCGCGGCACAGGGGAGCTGCTGGGCCGGCTCGCGCAGGGTGGAAATCGGGACGAGGCGAGGCGACTCGTCAACGCAGTCGAGGCAATCGAGCAGATTTCGCTGTCCCGCTCGAAGCAGAGGACGCCATGGCAGGGCGGCGCTAGGCGAAGACGAACGGCGCGGCGACCGGGCAGGGGAGGCCGGATCTGCCAGGTAGGGGAGGAGGTCCACGCGGCGAGGCTGGTCAGAGGCTCTGGTGGCCGGAGGAAGCGGGCGCGCTCGAAGGAGGCCAGCGGAGGAAGGACATCTCAGGCGCGCTCGGGGTCGCCGATGACGGGCGCCATGGGGGTCGGCTGCGGCTTTGTGGTGGCGCGTTCCGGCGATGACGACCGGAGCAGAGGAGGCATGTAAGGAGGGCGGCGTGATGCGAAGCACCAAGGGCGGCCTTGGCGGGTCCCTGTAGGCGCGCGGGCGATGAGGAGGTCGGGGCGCCGGTGTGCCGTGGCAGCGATGAGCGACGGAGGAAGAACATGGCGAGGAAGTAAACGACGACTTGGACTCGGTTTGACCCGCAATGAGGCTTGCGGAGCGAGGGAGGGAGGGGTTGCAGGCACGGTCCTCTGCTCGTCAGGAAGCAGAGCAACGGCGGCATCTTGGCGCGGCTGCAGGCGAAGGAAGGAAGAAGGAACGGGAGGGAGGAGACACGAGGTGGCTCCGGTGCTGCTGCTGGGACGACGAGGAGGAGCTCGGGGAAGGAGCACGGCGCGGCAGAGGGGATCCACAGCACGCGGGGTTGCTGCCTGGAGCTGCTCCGGCAAGTTGCTGCTTGCGGTCGACGCCTGAAACTAACGCTCTCGCTCGGGAAGCTCCTGCTCGATCCAAACGAGAGGAGGGCGGGCATGGTCGGGGCCACCGGCGTGCTGGAGAGGAGCTCCGGGGAGGGAGGCACACGGCGCAGGGGGCTCGAGGCTCGGTGCTCCTCTCGATCCAGATTGAGGACCGAGGCATGGAAGAGCTGCGATGGGAGAAGACAGAGGGAAGAAAAGAGGGCGCGAGGTGGGTGTCCGGCCTGGTGGCGGTACTCGTCTCCGGTGAGCTGGCTGGTGCCGCGCGGGACGATGGAGGAGGGGATGTTGGAGAAAGAAATCGTGGAAGGGGATGCTGGTTGGCCCAATGGGGAAAATGAGGAAGGAGGAGGCGGCTTCGGTTGGCTGGTGGATCGGGGTGGATCTCGATGGGGATTTGGGAGATGAGTGCGGCGGCGGCGGGAGGGACAAGTCCCTAGATTTTAGGGTTTACCCAAAATAGGCTATTGGTTGATCTATAAATAGCAAAAGGGCTAAGTTTAGGGGCATTTGGACCCTCCGATCTTAATCGGACGGTCTCGGATAAATAGGCTAGGGAGATCAAATAAGAAAACGGAGACGTTTTGTAGATGTTCGGGGATGATCCGGACACAACGGTAGCGACAGTCCGAGTCAAGTTCGGGTGAGTTTCGGACACGCGCGTCGATGCACTGTGCAAAGAGGGGTAGGCTAGCCTGGCGGTCGGTAGTGAAATGTGTAGAGAGGCTTGAGCTAAGAGGAGAGGAAAGAAGGCAGCCCAGCAACCGTTTCCGGAGACCGAAAATGTCCGACGTTTGACCGGCTATACTGCCGCTATAGTTATACGTTGGGGCATCAAATGGACTCCGGACGCGATGAAATTTGACAGGCAGTCTACCTACACTAAAATAAGACCGCACGCCAACTTTCAATCTATTCCGAGAACATTCTCTGGTCACCTATAAAATAATATTTCGGACGTGCCGCGGGCGCGTGCAAGTGTGTCTGGGCTCGGAACGGACAACGGAGGGAACTGGGGAACCTGGACTAAAGCAAGTTTTGAAAACATGATGATGCAATGCACATGATGACATGGCAAGATGCAACACGCAAGCAAAAGACAAGGCAACAACAGCGAACAACTGGGAGACACCTGGCGCAACGGTCTCGAGGCGTCACAACATGATATGGCCATCATCATCTTGTGCCTTTGATCTCCATCTCCAAAACACCGTTATGATCTCTATTGTCACCGGCATGACACCACGATCTCCATCATCTTGATCTCTATTAACGTGTCGTCACATGGTCGTCTCACCAACTATTGCTTTTGCAACTATTGCTATCGCATAGCGATCAAGTAAAGCAATTATATGGCGCTTGCATCTTATGCAATGAAGAGACAACCATAAGGCTCCTGCCAGTTGCCGATAAATTTAACAAAAACATGATCATCTCATACAACAACTTATATATCATCACGTCTTGACCATATCACATCATAACAAGCCCTGCAAAACACAAGTTAGACGTCCTCTACTTTGTTGTTGCAAGTTTTACGTGGCTGCTATGGGCTGAGCAAGAACCGTTCTTACCTACACATCAAAAACCACAACGCAGTATAGTAATTGCTTTTTGATCTTCAGAAAGAAACATGTTCATTGAATCCGATTCAACTAAAGTTGGAGAAACTGCACCCACCAGCCACCTGTGTGAGAAGCACGTCGGTAGAACCAGTCTCTCGTAAGTGTACGCGTAATGTCGGTCTGAGCCGCTTCATCCAACAATGCCGCTGAATCAAAAATCAACTAGTGACGGCAAGCAATATGTATATACCCACGCCCATAACTCCTTTGTGTTCTACTCGTGCATATAACATCTACGCATAAACCTGACTCGGATGCCACTGATGGGGAACGCAGTAATTTCAAAAATTTCCTACGCACACGCAAGATCATGGTGATGCATAGCAACGAGAGGGAAGAGTGTCGTCCACGTACTCTCACAGACCGTAAGCGGAAGCGTTATGACAACGCGGTTGATGTAGTCGTACATCTTCACGATCGACTGATCCCTAGTACCGAACATACGGCACCTCCGCGATCTGCACACGTTCAGCTCGGCGACGTTCCGCGAACTCACGATCCAGTAGAGCTTCGAGAGAGAGTTTCGTCAGCACGACAGCGTGATGACGGTGATGATGATGCTACCGGAACAGGGCTTCGCCTAAGCACCGCTACGATATAAACGAGGTGGATTATGGTGGAGGGGGGCACCACACACAACTAAAAAATCAACTGATCAACTTGTGTATCCATGGGGTGCCTCTTCCCCCGTATATAAAGGAGTGGAGGAGGAGGAGGGCCGGTCCTCTCTATGGCGCGCCCTGGGGGAGTCCCCCCTTTCCTAGTAGAAGTAGGAGCCCTTCCAAGTAGGAGTAGGAGAGGAAGGAAGGAGAAGAGAGGGAGGAAGGAAAGGGGGGCCGGCCCCCCTCCTTTCCCTTCCCTCTCCTCTATTTCACTAAGGTCCAATAAGGCCCATATACTCCGCGGGGGATTCCGGTAACCTCCCGGTACTCCGGAAAAATGCCCGAACCACTTGGAACCATTCTGATGTTCAAATATAGGCTTCCAATATATCAATCTTTACGTCTCGACTATTTCGAGACTCCTTGTCATGTCCGTGATCAAATCCGGGACTCCGAACTACCTTCGGTACATCAAAACACATAAACTCGTAATACCGCTCGTCACCGAACGTTAAGCGTGCGGACCCTACGGGTTTGAGAACTATGTAGACATGACCGAGACTCATCTCCGGTCAATAACCAATAGCGGAACCTGGATGCTCATATTGGTTCCTACATATTCTACGAAGATCTTTATCGATCAAACTGCATAACAACATACGTTGTTCCCTTTGTCATCGGTATGTTACTTGCCCGAGATTTGATCATCGGTATCTCAATACCTAGTTCAATCTCGTTATCGGCAAGTCTCTTTACTCGTTCCGTAATGCATCATCCCTCAACTAACTCATTAGTCACAATGCTTGCAAGGCTTATAGTGATGTGCATTACCGAGAGGGCCCAGAGATACTTCTCCGATACTCGGAGTGACAAATCCTAATCTCGATCTATGCCAACTCAACAAACACCACTGGAGACACCTGTAGAGCACCTTTATAATCACCCAGTTAGAGTGTGACCTTTGGTAGCACACAAAGTGTTCCTCCAGTATCCGGGAGTTGCATAATCTCATAGTCATAGGAACATGTATAAGTTATGAAGAAAGCAATAGCAACAAACTAAATGATCATCGTGCTAAGCTAACGGATGGGTCAAGTCAATCACATCATTCTCTAATGATGTGATCCCGTTCATCAAACGAAAACTCTTGTCCATGGCTAGGAAACTTGACCATCTTTGATTAATGAGCTAGTCAAGTAGAGGCATACTAGTGACACTTAGTTTGTCTATGTATTCACACATGTACTAAGTTTCTGGTTAATACAATTCTATCATGAATAATAAACATTTATCATGATATAAGGAAATAAATAATAACTTTATTATTGCCTCTAGGGCATATTTCCTTCAGGGACCTCAGGTCTTACACGTTAGGTCTGGCTGCGATATCTGTTTGGTATTAGGCCGAGGCTATCAGTGCCTCTTTATCAATTGGATAGGTGTAGCGACAGTTGTTGCTTAGACGGTGGCTTTGTCTTACTATTGTATGACTTTATAAGTCTTGTGAGAATAATTAATAAAGTGGCCGCATGCATCGACCAGATGCAGAGACCGGGGTCTTCACCACCATTGGGGCCCAACAATCCCGCATGGGGAAATTCCGCGGCAAGCTCTCCCGCCCACCGGACACCAACACCTCACTCCGCCTCGCCGCCCAGCTCCAGTCATGCGGCCGCGCCGGCGACCTCCGCCTCGCCCGCCGCCTCCATGCGCGCTTCGCGCTCACCGGCGCCGCCGCCGCGTCTGCCTTCCTCACCAACCACCTCATCACCATGTACTCCCACTGCGCTGACGTCCGCTCCGCGCTCCGCCTCTTCCACGCCATGCCCCGACCCAACCTCGTCTCCTGGACCACTCTCATCTCCGGCCTCGCCCAGAACTCCATGCACCGCGACGCGCTCGCCGCGTTCGCGTCCATGCGCCGCGCGGGACTCGCACCCACGCAGTTCGCGCTCTCCAGCGCCGCGCGCTCCGCGGCCGCCCTCGCCGCCCCGGGCCCCGGCGCGCAGCTGCACTGTGTCGGCGTCAGGCTCGGTTTCGACGGAGAGCTATTCGTCGCGAGTAACCTCGCGGATATGTACTCCAAGTCTGGGCTCTTGGCTGATGCCTGCAGGGTGTTTGATCAAATGCCGCACAAGGATACTGTTGCATGGACTGCCATGATCGATGGGTATGCCAAGAACGGGAGCCTTGAGAAGGCCGCTCTAGCTTTCCGGGACATGAAACGAGAGGGGCTAGTTGGAACTGACCAGCATGTGTACTGCAGTGTTTTGAGTGCATCGGGGGAGCTCAAGGATGGATGGCTTGGCCGAACCATCCACTCTGCTGTAGTGAAGGCAGGGTTTGAACTGGAGGTTGCTGTAAGGAATGCGCTCACTGACATGTACGCTAAGGCTGCGGACATGGAGAATGCTGTTCGTGTTGTGAAGATTGACCCTGGAGGTTGGAATGTTGTGTCAGCCACCTCGCTGATTGATGGCTACGTCGAGACTGATAGTGTTGAGGAGGCCCTTCGAATATTTCTTGAATTGCAGAGGCGAGGAGTTGAACCCAATGAATTTACTTTCTCGAGCATGATCAAGGGATGTGCCATGCAGGCTCTGCTTGAACAAGGCGCTCAGTTCCATGCTCACGTGATCAAGACAACTATTATCAGTGACTCCTTTGTCAGTTCCACCCTTATGGATATGTATGGTAAATGTGGCCTCGTTAGTTTGTCCATTCAGTTATTTAACGAGGTTGAACACCATACTGATATTGCTTGGAATGCGGTAATCAATGTATTTGCACAACATGGTCATGGTAGGGAAGCTATCCAAGCTTTCGATAGGATGACCTCAAGTGGTATCAGGCCAAATCACATTACATTTGTCAGCCTGCTTACAGCATGCAGTCATGCTGGGTTAGTGGATGACGGACTGAAATATTTTAACTCCATGAAGAATGCCCATGGTATTGAGGCTAAGGATGAGCACTATTCATGTATCATTGATATGTATGCTCGGGCTGGGAGACTAGCTGAAGCAGAGAAATTTATACACGAGATGCCTACCAAACCCAGTGTCTATGGTTGGTGCTCCTTGCTTGGAGCTTGCCGGATGCGAGGAAACAAGGAGCTGGGCGAGTTTGCGGCAGAAAAGATAATGGAGCTTGAGCCAGATAACACTGGTGTTCACGTATCCCTTTCTGGGATCTATGCATCATTAGGCCAATGGGAGGATGTGAAGGCAATCAGGAAGCTGATGAGGGATAGCAGGATTAAGAAGCTTCCTGGTTTTAGCTGGGTCGATGCTAATAACAAAACTCATGTTTTTTCATCCGAAGATTGGTCACATCCACAGCAGAAGAAGATATATCAAAAACTTGAGGAACTCTATGAGAGGATAAAGGAGGAAGGTTACGTCCCAGACACACGTTCCTTACCATCTAATTTGGAAGATACTGCAAAGGAGAGGATTCTGCGTTATCACAGTGAGCGGATTGCCGTAGCTTTTGCTTTGATAAGCATGCCTGCTACAAAACCAATCATTGTGAAGAAGAATTTGCGTATCTGTGTAGACTGTCATTCTGCACTGAAGTTCATTTCTAAGGTTGAAAGCAGGGATATTATTGTTAGAGATAACTCCAGGTTCCACCATTTTGCGGAAGGGAGATGTTCCTGTGAAGATTACTGGTGATCAACTCATCTGTCTTCTTTTGCATCAGCATGAGCATTCTTGAATCGCTGCCATCTGTCCATTTCACGATGCTTCCATTTTATGTCACTATATTTGAATGCATGCTGTCAAAACAATATTGATTCTGGGTGAAATATGGAACTAAACTGCTATTTTGAAAAGGAATGAAAAAAAAGCAAGACCATAGCTCATTGGTGCAGGCCATTAACTGCCCACCAGTAAACAGGCACATACTCGTCAATACTTGCACCTGTGCATGCCATGAATGCAGATATAAATATGTTTGTGCAGTTGAAATGGTTTCTAGCTGTAGTTTAGAAGGCACAGTACCTAAAAGAATCTATTCTAAACGACTGCAGCCCTGTAAAAAAAGACGAAGCTCTCTGCAACCTCCACCGTTGGTTGGCTTAAGTTTTTAATGGATTTCTGGTATGTAATGAACTCCATTGACCAGAAGTTCTCTGCAACTCCCCCATTCCACACTAAACACGTTCATGTTTTTTCAAGCTGGGTTCTGACTATTCGCCTGTAATTAAGCATATTGTAGTGGTTAGTAAAATTGGATGAGCACATTGCGAAATTGAACATTTTGAAGAAATTCCATACCTGGCCCTTCAATATAGAAGGAAACACTAGTAGTTGATTTAAAGAGCACCCCAGTTAGAGGACCAGCTTCAGTTGATAGGCAGAATTGGTAAGTCCTGAACAACTTTTCACCTCTCTCTAGAGATGTTTGGAATGCCATACTTGAACAGTTGTGCCCTTTGTAACATTGGCACCTCTAAAACGGGCGATCGCCCCTTCTTCGACTGCCCTTTTACGTCCACTTGCTGGCACAAAAGTGGGACTTCAGTGGGTAGATTGCAGTGGATGCAGCATCCTCCATATCCCCTTCTTCATGGAGATCTATCATAACAGCATGGCACATCTGAAAACAAATGAATGATAAGATCTTTGACAGCATATCACCTAAGCATTAGGTCATGGGAACACCTCTTTGGGTTCACTCTTTTAAATTCATAGGGGAGTCTATGATCAGTCTCAGTGGCTCGGCCAGTCTCCTTGTAAATAGTTGATTGTACATTTCTGGCCCTCCTTTTATTGTGAATATTTTACATTTATCAAGATAAATATACACTGCTTGGATATTCCCTACTGCCTCTGTCAAAAGATACAAATATTTCGAGCCTGAAGAATGCATGCACTCATATTCTTTTCTGCCCTAAGAGCTTAAAAGTGTCCTGAAGCCGCTGAAACATTAGTCAAAATTTGCAAGCGTTTGGAGAAGCATGGCAGAAGAAGTTTAAGATGTTCACCAACACCTTTTTTGTTCTTTTTACATTTGACGCGTCGTGTCCTCATCAAATAAACGTGGGAACCTTCTGTATGCGCAATACCTCACTGTTTTCCAGTCAGTTTCAACGTGTGTGTGTGTGGGGGGGTGGGGGGGGGGGGGGGGGGGTGTACCAATGGAATGGAAAAATGTGGCTTTACTGTTCTTATATCAAGGGTGTTGAGCATCTACAACTGGACCCTCATTTCCATCTCAAACACCCGGGCGGGCTGCCCGGTCACTATCTGGATGCGCCCAGACACCGCCGCCATGTCGGACTGGCCCCTATGTCTCACGCCGCCCCCATCACCGTTCCCACAAAAAGCACATCCGAACAAGAAACCATAGTCAAACCCCACTCCGCTTCACTCCTCTCGCCCTCTCCGTTCCCCTCCATCTCCTCCCCTTCCACCCAATCTCCCCTTCGCCCCTTCCACCATGGCCGGCTCCGGCTCTGACGGAATCGACTGGGTGGGGCTCGCCGCCGCCGACTCGTCGAGCTCGTCCAACCCGGACGAGGAGGAGGTCACGCTCTGCATTGTGCTACGGCGCTCGGGGATGGACCGGGGCGGGAGCTCCTCTTGGACGACATCCCCAACTTCCTGGGTCGGCAGCTTGTCCTCCGCGGCGGTCCAACCCTGCCTTGCCCACTCTTTGCCATCCACGGTGAGATGACAACGTGAACATCAACGCCCAGCACCACCAGCACCCGCCAACACCTCGGCGGAGACCGATGCCCACCGCCGCTGTCGCAAGAACGCATCGGCTCTTCGTCGGACACTCGAGGAATCATGAAGGTGGCGCAGTAGAAGAAGGTGGCAGCAGAGAGAGCTGCCCGGCTCGCGGCGGCGTAGAACCACGCCACCACCCTCCGCATAGCGGGCTTCCTCAGCTCCTCCTCGTCCTCCGACCCCGACGATGTTAGCGGCATGACGGCTGATGACCCGCCGCCCGCCACGGATGCGTATGCCGCGGACAGCCGCCGAGACCCAAGGAGGAAGCGGCCGGCGAGGGAGTGGTGAACTCCGGCCGCCCCACTTGTATGTTTACTAGCAAAAATGTCCGTGCGTTGCAACGGAAGAATGCTTGGTACGAATATCAGGCTAGTGGCATAGATATTGTTGTGGTGCAATATTTTTATCATGTAACGTTTTACCGGTAAATCATTACAATATACCATGAATAATATTTGTTTATCCTCCATAGCTCAGAAATAAATGTTCCAAAAAACTTTATCCATTATTTACTTATTAGGGAAATCAGCCAATTTTTTATAGTACTCCCTATGTAGACTACCAAAATGTCACATATTTACAGACGGATGGAGTACTTCTGAAATTATGTATGAAAAAACTTGCGCCCTTGTTAACATGTTTGGTACCAAAAATTATTTTAAAGTGTAAGATTGTACAAAAAACAATAGATGTCCCAGCCTTATCTCTACGCAGGACAGAGTAGAGGCCAAGTGCACATTGTTAAAGAATGATATTGTCAGTCTTGTGCATGGATGGATGGATATTCCCTGCGAAAATTAATTCCCACAAATAAACATATCTTTTTTGATGAATGTAGCTTCACCAATCAAACCTAAAGAATTCAATAAAAAATCAATCATTGACTTCACATGGAATCAAACTTTGTATGCACGTGAATGTATGCACGTGAATTGTTGCCTAAAACCGGTAGAACAAACATGTTCAACTGAATTGTGTATGACACTGGATCAACTTATAATCTTACTTATAGACTAAAATGTATGATGCTTATAAACCGAAATATACTCCCTCCGTTCCTAAATACTTGTCTTTCTAGGCATTTCAACAAGTGACTACATACGGAGCAAAATGAGTGAATCTACAATCTAAAATATGTCTACATACATCCGTATGTAGTAGTCATTTGAAATGTCTAGAAAGACAAATATTTAGGAACGGAGGGAGTATTTTTTTAGAGCAGATAAAAAAGAATGTACAGGGACTGCCAGTTGCATAATTGATGGTTACATGAAACATCTAAATTTTTAAGAATCAAACATGATCTAAGGAAGCGAAACACATCTGCAAGTATCTAATAATAAAATCCATATGAAAGACAACCTCTATTGTTTGAAAAATTGTTAGTTCCACTCCTTTGTTTCAATAGGAATGGCCAGTTAGTCCAGCACATCCCCTTTGTCATAGATCAGTAGAAGGCAAAACTGGATACACATTTATGTGGGCCTACTCCTATCATAGTTTATACAGAGTAAAAAACTGAGATTACATATGCCTATATAATAAGATTCCTATGCATCATCGTGTTCTTACTTTGAAATATGGTAGCAGCAAATTGAAAGATTCTGATGTGTTAGTTTTGGCACAATGGAAAATTCAGTCCATGTACCTATACTCAACACCAGTTATCATGGTCACCCTCATCTTGATTGAGTACTTTTCTCAAAAAAAAATCTTGATTGAGTACTAATCAAGTAGCAACAAGTTGAGTAAAACCAACGTATTCCAGTCACTATCTTGTGAATTTTTTAGCCCTAAGAGTAAGGAAAGCATCTGAACAGATCTTAGTATTCCAAAACTAAAATTAACAGACCTACAACATGCATGTTTCTATATAACCAATCTGCAAGCAATATCTCTTTTGAGGATTACATCAAGACTTAGGCCGACGTCAAGGCTGCATCATTTTCCTTCCAGAGCAGAGCATATAATTGGTCCGCGACACCATCCGCAACCATAAGGTCTCTGGGAGCTTCGGAAGATTTAATATCAACAATAATTGAGTAGGACAATGATCTGCTTACAAAATCAACCCCTAGCTCATTTCCCCACTGCGTAGTCGATCTCCACCACCAGGGAGCCTCGAAATACCTTATACAATTCCTTCAGTCCAACAAAAATAGCGCTAGCTTCGGCCACCTTGACAATTATTCATGCACCCAGCCGCCTATCTGCAAGCAATTTTTGCATCATCTCTAGTACACTCCATGCACATAGTTAGCGTGATTATAGCATTGTCGGCAACAAAAAGGAATCCATATGTAGTCTGAATCTTAACTGAACTTTATAGGTTTGACCGTCCAGGAGCTTGGTGACACAAAATTTGACAATTCAAACTTTAAACCTTACCGGTCTACCATCATCCATAGCAAATCCACCATACTTGGCTTCATATTGAGATGGTTCACCACCTTCATCTCACACGACTTGTCACAATGCATATCCACGAGTCAATCCAGTTAATGTTTGACGACTGAAAACAATTCAGAGTAAATCGACGGATGCATGAATAAATCAGATGTGTTGCAATGGGAGGAAAAAACATCACACATAAGCCACCAAGCTCTAGGGCCTTCGTCTCCGACATGGAAATCAAGCATACTCAGCACCCATGCAATGGGCCCCACGGTCGTCTTGCACCCCTGCAGCCCAACGGGCGACGTTGTCGGCGAGTCAAGGTAGCGGCGGAGCAGGCGCGACACAGATGCCACGAGCTGCTTGGCCGCCTTTCCCCAAAATTCAACACAACAACAAAGGGAACTTGGCTAGAGATTGCGCTTGAACACTTAACTGCAGCAAGGATGATTAAAACTTTCAATAATACAAATTTGGCTGTGTGTTACAGTGGGAGATACTATGTATATGACGGTGAAAACGGGCAAGGAAAATAATAGGAAATGACTACATGTGTTTGTACCTCCTGACAACGTCCTTTTGCGCTGCATCACGTATAGTAATGATGTCACAAGCATGCTCTTGACGACAACGATTCACATGTGCTCGCGACCTACAGAGGATGGAGAAAAGAAGGGCAGAAGAGGGAGGCTTTCATCTATCAAGTATAAATATTTACTGAATAAAATCGATCTAATCTATACCAACTTGAGAAGGATTGTCGAATAGCTTCCTCTTACATCAGAAAATCCAGCACACCAAACATATGTTTAGCAATGACACAGAAATCAGATTGTTTCAAAGATAGTGAGGATCGGCATAGGGTTTGAAGAATTTTGACAATGTAAACCGTAATAAGTTACAACCTCCATCACACATGTAATTTTATTAAATTGACAAGGCAAGTTATAGGAACTGTAGCCTAAAAAATGGTATGTTCCTGTTTGAGATTATTTATAAAATCAATAAAATATAACGACATTAGGGATCAAGGACCAAAGATCAATTAAGAAAATCAGAGATTAGGCAATCATACTTACCTTGTTAAGAATGACACTGATAGAATTAGTGAGGGGATGTGTGGTACGCAGGCCAATGGATCCGTGCATCCTTGATAACACATGTACGTACACAAAGGTTGCTGGTTTGAAACTTAAAACGAGATTGATTCATCTGTCAGCCGGACATACATGAACATGATTTTGTTCTGTATCTTTAAGGAAAGGCATCCTTTCTTGACCATATATCCATTACTAAATGAAGTTATTTTCAGATTTTTAACTTGGAAGATCAATAATTAGCCTCCATCCATATTGAGTATGTAGCAGTCCCCTGTTCTCCTTGAAAAGGAAAGATTGAAATTGCACATTTTGCATACTCAAATAGTCAAATTAATACATTTCTTAAGAAAAAATCCTTCAGGTGTGCCTTTTGTTTCTTGAGGGTCCACTGGTTCTGTAGTATCTATGCCTAACTTTTTTAGAATTCATTTTTTTCTCTTTATGTGGTGTATACAATACTAACTAATATATGCGTTCAATAGTGATTAGAAGGTACTTTTAGTCAGTCAGTCAGTTGGATAAAGATCAAGCTTGGCACCAAAAAATTGAGAGAAGAACTGAATATGCTTCTTAAATCATCGATCCACCATTAGATGAGTCAGGAAAGAAATCTTCCTCTTTTACATCAAAGATAGCACACTAACCACTTCCTTGTTTGTACGATGGTGTAGTACCAAGCCTATGCCCCTTCACTAATCACTCATACTATCTCACCCACTTTGTATTATCATCATCCTCTCTTCTCTATACCATTCCCTTGACTGATATATAGCAGCACTACTCAATGAATTTTGTCGCTGGATCACACAATCAAACTGTCCATGTAAGATTTGGCACGCAAGATCATCAAGAAGAGTCTCCTTCAATTGCATATACAGTTGCAAAAAAGAAGTGCAATTTAGAAATTTACCCAAGTAGATGTTATACCTGAACCTCGTGTAGGATTTGGGGGAGGTTGTCGGCGAGCCAGACATCGAAGTCCTCATGCGACGACGGCGCGTCGACGGAGAGGATGCAGACGATCTCGGCGGGCGCGTAGCCGCTGGTGTAAGCATCCACGGGGGAGGCTCCACCGCCGCGGTCCAGCAGCGCACGGCGACCGGCGCAAAGCATGGCCCGGTGGGCGCCGATTTGGCAGTAGAGAGTGGCGCGTTCGGCGTCACAGGCGTCGCAAAGCGGGGCACATAGGTGGAGGCTCGCGAGCGCGCTAACCCCGTGCACGGCGCCGTCACACTCGAAGAAGAGCCTGGCGCCGTCGGCGGAGTAGAAGAACACGACGCGCTCGGTGACGCAGTTGGCACAAACGAACGACTGCTGCAATTTTCTTAGATTTATTTATTACCACGGGTGCAGCTGCTGGTGATCGGTGGATCAATCATCCAGACTCGATCTAGTTTGATGACCAATTTGAGTTGTACACGTTCCAACATAGGCCCACTGGGATGTGTGTCGGCTTGTGTGCAGGCTCAGGCCTTTGTAGTGATTCGTGGACAATCGTACAAATCGTTTTTAGTACCACCTCGGATGTAGAAATGATATAAGTGAAAAAAGCTGAAAGCGTAAATTCATAGGAAGAAGTGTATTGTGACGGAAGAAGCGTATTGTGACGGTGAACCCACGGAGTCAATCCGTACTTTATTATTAGGGACAGATATTCTAAGTTTTTTATGTTCTATTTAGGTAAAATTTGAACTCCGGCGGCCTTTTCCTTGAACTTTGTGGATGTCCGTTGTCTGAAAAGCTATGTTTTATGCTATCTCGTTTTTTTCGAAAAGGGGGATTCTTCGGCCTCTGCATTAGAACGATGCATACGGCCATCTTATTAAACCAAATAAGTTCCAACAAGGTCTCAAAGTCTCCTACTGAAAAGTGAAAAAAGCTCACACAGAGCCAAAATGGGCTAGAAACACAGACTAGCCATATAAAAGACGCCACAACCGGCTGGCTGAAAAAGAGACAGGTAAACTAATTTCCTATCCTATTACATGATCGCCATCCAAACCGGTTGAAGATATCCCGAGCTACCATCTCCCAGCGGATAGATCTAGTAACCAAACGCTCCGTGTCCTCCGTCGGAGTGAGTAGCGACCACGAACGGATCAACGCCGTGGCTCTGAAAATAACCTGCAAAAAATGAATATGTGTTGTCCTGTTAAAAACCAAATCATTTCTGCAATTCCAGAGCGCCCACATCAAGGAACAGACTCCTACACGAATATGTCTCGCTAACTCGGGCTCTACCCCGTTAAGCCACGTTCCAAATAACGTGTTGACTGAACTCGGTGGAGTAATATTAAAAGCAATATGGATCGTCCTCCATAAAACTTTAGCTAGCGGGCAATCAAGAAAAAGGTGTTTGATCGTCTCATCCCGATCACAGAAGCTACACCTAGTAGATCCTGTCCAATTACGCTTTGTCAAGTTGTCCTTGGTTAAAATAACTTGTTTATGGAGAAACCACATAAACACTTTGATTTTCAAAGGGACTTTCACAGCTCAAACATGTTTGGAACTAGGGATCGAGCTTGAATTGATAACATCAACATACATTGATTTAACAGTAAAAACTCCAGACCTAGTAAGCTTCCAGCGTAATTCATCTGGTTGTTGGGAAAGCTGAATGTCCATCAGTCTCCTTACTAGATACAGCCATTCTTCCCAACGATTACCCACTAATGCCCTTCTGAACTAAATATTAAGGGGGGTCGATTGTAATACTGTGGCAACAAAAGTCTCACGTCTTTGAACTATACGATACAAAGACGGGTATTGGATTGCTAAGGGTGCCTCTCCGAGCCAAGTATCCTCCCAGAATCGCGTACTGGCACCGTCACCAACAATAAACTTTGTCCTATTAAACAAGGACAACTTTACTTTCATAAGCCCTTTCCAAAAGGGTGAATCAGTCGGTCTTACTGTCACCTGAGACAGAGTTTTGGTTTGAAGATACTTGCTACGGAGGATTTGCGCCCAAGTGGCGTCAGTCCCACTTGATAACTTCCACAACCACTTGCTGAGAAGACATCTGTTCTTAACATTAAGATTCTCAATACCAAGACCCCCTTGGTCTTTCGGTCTACAGATGATATCCCATTTGGCTAACCGGTATTTTCTTTTAACCTCATCACCTTGCCAGAAGAAACGCGATCGATAGAAGTCCATTCTTTTCCTAACTCCAACTGGGACTTCGAAGAACGATAAAAGAAACATAGGCATACTCGTGAGAACCGAATTTATCAGAATTAAACGGCCTCCGTACGACATGAGCTTGCCCTTCCAGCAACTCAGTTTCTTTTCAAATCGATCCTCGATGCACTTCCACTCTGTGTTTGTTAGCTTATGATGGTGGATTGGTATTCCTAAGTAGGTGAAAGGCAAAGCCCCCAAATCACACCCGAACAATTGCCTATAAGCCTCTTGTTCATCGTTGGCTCTACCAAAGCAGAACAACTCGCTTTTGTGAAAGTTAATTTTTAACCCGGTCAATTGTTCAAATAAGCATAACACCAGCTTCATATTTCTCGCTTTTTCCAAGTCATGCTCCATAAAGATGATTGTATCATCAGCGTATTGGAGGATGGACACACCTCCATCAACTAGATGAGGTACCAGGCCACCCACTTGACCAGCCTCCTTGGCCATTCCTATTAGAATTGCCAACGTATCCACTACAATGTTAAACAAGATAGGGGACATCGGATTCCCTTGTCGCAGGCCCTTTTGTGTCTGGAAATAATGTCCGATCTCATCATTCACTTTGATTCTAACACTCCCTTTTTGCGTATATGACTCAACCTGGCGTCGCCAGATTTCATCAAAGCCTTTCATACGCAACGCCTGTTGTAGGAATGGCCATTTTACTTTATCGTACGCTTTCTCGAAATCCACCTTAAAGATGACTCCATCCAACTTTTTCGAGTGAATTTCATGGAGCGTTTCATGCAGGACCACCACCCCTTCTAGGATGTTCCTGTTCGGCATGAAAGCAGTTTGGGAATGCTGCACCACAGAATGCGCAATCTGTGTGAGCCAATTTGTAACACCCCGGATGTAACTTTCCCAATTTGTACTTCAACTCTTGCCGTTTCCGGCGTTAAGTTATTTTATTTTCTCGAGTTCGAGTCTTTGTCTCCGTGTGTTGTTATCGTTTTCATGCATCTCATATCATGTCATCATGTGCATTGCATTTCCATACGTGTTCATCTCATGCATTCGAGCATTTTCCCCGTTGTCCGTTTTGCATTCCGGCGCTTCGTTCTCCTCCGGTGGTCATTTCTACCTTTCTTTCGTGTGTGGGGATTAAACATTTCCGGATTGGACCGAGACTTTCCAAGCGGCCTTGGTTTACTATCGGTAGACCGCCTATCAAGTTTCGTACCATTTGGACTTCGTTTGATACTCCAACGGTTAACCGAGGGACCGAAAAGGCCTCGTGTGTGTTGCAGCCCAACACCCCTCCAATTTGGCCCAAAACCCACCTAAGTCTGCTCCATCATCTAGAGCGTTCGATCACGATCGCGTGGCCGAAAACCGCACCTCATTTGGACTCTCCTAGCTCCCTCTATGCCTATTTAAAGACCCATTCCCCGAAATCCGGATCTCCCTCTCCGAAACCCTAAATTTTCCACCTGGCGCCGGCCGGACACGTCCATCCCCGGCCGGACATCGTCCGCCGCCCGCCCGCACCAGTGGTAGATCGCCACGTGTCCCTCCGCTGCCAGCCGCCGCCGCGGCCCGTCGAGCCCGCAGCGGGCCCGCCCGGCCCATCGCCGCCCGCGCCTCCCCGCGCGTCGCCCCGCCGCCTGGATCTCGCCCCGCCGCCCCAGAAGCTCGACGCCGGCGCCGCCACCTCGCCGCCCTCCGACACCGGCCGCCTGGGTCACCGTCGCCGGCTGCCGCCGCCTCGCCCGACGCGCCGCCGCCGCGCCCAACCACCGGAGCCGCCCCGGCCTCTTCCTCCCCGACCGACCTCGCCTCTCCCTCCTCCGGCCTCTTCCTCCCCGCCGACGAACGGTGCTTGCCGGAGCAGCCACCACCTCGCCGGAGTTCTCGGTTCGCGTGCCGTGAACAGTAAACCCTAGATCTCGGGGTGATTTTTTTCTTTAAGTCCCGAAATTGCAGATCCAAGTGCTCCTGTTCATAGCTCCATAACTTTGCATCCGTAGCTCCGATTCATGCATATAGCATATCAAATCATTGCATCATATTGTTTGTCCTTGCACGTGGTTGATTGTGTCTTTGTTGCTTGTTTGTCTTGTTTGGGTAGAGCCGGGAGATGAGTTCGCTAACGAGGAGCCCGTTGAGTTTGCTTTCAAGGATCCAGTCAACTCTGACAACTGTGCAGGCAAGATGATCATACCCTCGAAATCACTACTATCTTTGCTATGCTAGTTTGCTCGCTCTTTTGCTATGCCAATGCTACGATGCCTACCACTTGCTTTCAAGCCTCCCCAAACTGCCATGTCAAACCTCTAACCCACCATGTCCTAGCAAACCGTTGATTGGCTATGTTACCGCTTTGCTCAGCCCCTCTTATAGCGTTGCTAGTTGCAGGTGAAGATTGAAGGTCGTTCCTTGTTGGAACATTTATTTACTTGTTGGGATATCATTATATTGCCATGTTATCTTAATGCATCTATATACTTGGTAAAGGGTGGAAGGCTCGGCCTCTCGCCTAGTGTTTTGTTCCACTCTTGCCGCCCTAGTTTCCGTCATATCGGTATTATGTTCCCGGATTTTGCGTTCCTTACGCGGTTGGGTTATAATGGGAACCCCTTGATAGTTCGCCTTGATTAAAGCTTTTCCAGCAATGCCCAACCTTGGTTTTACCATTCGCCACCTAGCCTCTTTTTCCCTTGGGTTTCCGGAACTTGAGGGTCATCTTATTTAAACCCCCCCCTCCGGGCCAGTGCTCCTCTGAGTGTTGGTCCAAATAGAGCCACTTGCAGCGCCACCTCGGGGCAACTTGAGGGTTGGTTTTAGTTGTACGTAGTGTTCATCTGAGTGTGCCCTGAGAAAGAGATATGTGCAGCTCCTATCGGGATTTGTCGGCACATTCGGGCGGTGTTGCTGGATTTGTTTTAACCTGTCGAAGTGTCTTGAAGAACCGAGATACCGAGTCTAATCGGAACGTCTTGGGAGGAGGTCTATTCCTTCGTTGACCGTGAGAGCTTGTCATGGGCTAAGTTGGGACTCCCCTGCAGGGATTTGAACTTTCGAAAGCCGTGCCCGCGGTTATGGGCAGATGGGAATTTGTTAATGTCCGGTTGTAGATAACTTGAACCTTAATTTAATTAAAATGAATCAACTGAGTGTGTTACCATGATGGCCTCTTCTCGGCGGAGTCCGGGAAGTGGACACGGTGTTGGAGTAATGTTTTGCGCAGGTTGTTCTCTAGTTTCTCGCTCGCGCTTTGCCTCCTCTTCTCGCTCTCTTTTGCGAATAAGTTAGCCACCATATTTTGCTAGTCGCTTGCTGCAGCTCCACATATTTACCTTGCCTTACCTATAAGCTTAAATAGTATTGATCGCGAGGGCGCGAGATTGCTGAGTCCCTGTGGCTCACAGATTACTATTACACCAGATGCAGGGCCTGATGATTCCGCTCCAGGAGACGCGTTTGAGCTCAAGTGGGAGTTCGACGAAGACTCTCAACGTTACTATGTTTCCTTTCCTGATGATCAGTAGTGGTGCCCAGTTGGGGGTGAACGGGACCGTGTCGCATGTTGGGTTATCTTTTATTTTGGCGCCGTAGTCGGGCCATGAGTGTTTGGATGATGTAATGTTATTTATGTACTTGATTGACGTGGCGAGTGTAAGCCAACTATGTTATCTCCCCTTTGTTATTTATATTACATGGGATGTTGTGAAGATTGCCTAACTTGCGACATATGCCTTCAATGCGATTATGCCTCTAAGTCGTGCCTCGACACGTGGGAGATATAGTCGTATCGAGGGTGTTACACAATTAGTCCCAACCTTGGTGAAAATTTTGAAACTAACATTGAGAAGGCAGATCGGCCTAAACTGCTCGATTCTCACAGCATCCGTTTTCTTAGGAAGCAGTGTTATTGTTCCAAAATTTAAGTGAAATGACTGAAGTTGTCCAGAGAAAAGATCGTGAAACATTGGAAGTAAATCCCCCTTAATAATGTGCCAACATCTCTTGTAAAACTCCGTCGGGAATCCATCAGGCCCAGGAGCCTTATTGTTTTTCATCTGCGATATAGCATCAAACACCTCCTTCTCCGAGAATGGGGCAACCAGGATATCATTATCACGAGCAGTTAGTTGAGGCACATCCTCAATCCTGGACTCATCGAGGGATACACAACTGTCCTCTGGAGGTCCAAATAACTGCTTATAATATTTGGTGATATAAAGTTTCAGGTTGTCCTGCCCTACAATCGTTCCTTCATCTTGCTCAAGCTGAAAGATTCTCTTCTTTCTGTGCTTGCCATTAGCAATCAAGTGAAAGAATTGAGTGTTTGCGTCCCCCTGGACCACTCTGCGAACCTTAGCCTGCAACGCCCACTTCAATTCTTCCTCGCGGAGAAGTTCTTTCAACCTCATCTCCGCCTCGAGCTTAATCTGGAGCTCCGCAGATTGCAAAATCATGACTCGGCTTTTATATCTAGGGACTGAATCAGAGAAAGGAGCCTTTCCTTTTCAACTTTATAAACCTCACTAAGGTGCTTGTTGGGGAACGTAGTAATTTCAAAAAAAATCCTATGCACACGCAAGATCATGGTGATGCATAGCAACGAGAGGGGAGAGTGTGATCTACGTACCCTTGTAGACCGACAGCGGAAGCGTTAGCACAACGCGGTTGATGTAGTCGTACGTCTTCATGGCCCGACCGATCAAGCACCGAAACTACGGCACCTCCGAGTTTTAGCACATGTTCAGCTCGATGACGATCCCCGGACTCCGATCCAGCAAAGTGTCGGGGAAGAGTTCCGTCAGCACGACGGCGTGGTGATGATCTTGATGTTCTACCGTCGCAGGGCTTCGCCTAAGCACCGCTACAATATTATCGAGGATTATGGTGGAAGGGGGCACCGCACACGGCTAAGAAAACGATCACGTGGATCAACTTGTGTGTCTAGGGGTGCCCCCTGCCCCCGTATATAAAGGAGCAAGGGGAGGAGGCCGGCCGGCCCTATTGGCGCGCCAAGGAGGAGTCCTCCTAGTAGGAGTAGGACTCCTACTAGGAGGGGGAAAGGAAGTGGGGAGGGAGAAGGAAAGGGGGGCGCCGCCCCCCTCTCCTAGTCCAATTCGGACCAAGGGGGGAGGAGGCGCGCGACCCACCCTGGCTGCCCTTCTCTCTCTCCACTAAGGCCCATATGGCCCATTACTTCTCCCGGGGGGTTCCGGTAACCCTCCGGCACTCTGGTTTTCTCCGAAATCACCCGGAACACTTCTGGTGTTCGAATATAGCCGTCCAATATATCAATCTTTATGTCTCGGCCATTTCGAGACTCCTCTTTATGTCCGTGATCACATCCGGGACTCCGAACTAACTTCAGTACATCAAAACTCATAAACTCATAATATAACTGTCATCGAAACCTTAAGCGTGCGGACCCTACGGGTTCGAGAACAATGTAGACATGACCGAGACATGTCTCCGGTCAATAACCAATAGCGGGACCTGGATGCTCATATTGGCTCCCACATATTCTACGAAGATCTTTATCGGTCAGACCGCATAACAACATACGTTGTTCCCTTTGTCATCGGTATGTTACTTGCCCGAGATTCGATCGTCGGTATCTCAATACCTAGTTCAATCTCGTTACCGGCAAGTCTCTTTACTCGTTTCATAATACATCATCTCGTAACTAACTCATTAGTTGCAATGCTTGCAAGGCTTATGTGATGTGCATTACCGAGAGGGCCCCAGAGATACCTCTCCGACAATAGGAGTGACAAATCCTAATCTCGAAATACGCCAACCCAACATTTACCTTTGGAGACACCTGTAGAGCTCCTTTATAATCACCCAGTTACGTTGTGACGTTTGGTAGCACACAAAGTGTTCCTCCGGCAAACGGGAGTTGCACAATCTCATAGTCATAGGAACATGTATAAGTCATGAAGAAAGCAATAACAACATACTAAACGATCGGGTGCTAAGCTAATGGAATGGGTCATGTCAATCACATCATTCTCCTAATAATGTGATCCCGTTAATCAAATGACAACACATGTCTATGGTTAGGAAACATAACCATCTTTGATTAACAAGCTAGTCAAGTAGAGGCATACTAGTGACGTTTTAGTTTGTCTATGTATTCACACAAGTATTATGTTTCCGAATAATACAATTCTAGCATGAATAATAAACATTTATCATGATATAAGGAAATAAAATAATAACATTATTATTGCCTCTAGGGCATATTTCCTTCAGTCTCCCACTTGCACTAGAGTCAATAATCTAGATTACACAGTAATGATTCTAACACCCATGAAGCTTTGGTGTTGATCATGTTTTGCTCGTGGAAGAGTCTTAGTCAACGGGTCTGCAACATTCAGATCCGTATGTATCTTGCAAATCTCTATGTCTCCCACCTGGACTAGATCCCGGATGGAATTGAAGCGTCTCTTGATGTGCTTGGTTCTCTTGTGAAATCTGGATTCCTTTGCCAAGGCAATTGCACCAGTATTGTCACAAAAGATTTTCATTGGACTCGATGCACTAGGTATGACACCTAGATCGGATATGAACTCCTTCATCCAGACTCCTTCATTTGCTGCTTCCGAAGCAGCTATGTACTCCGCTTCACATGTAGATCCCGCCACAACGCTTTGTTTAGAACTGCACCAACTGACAGCTCCACCGTTTAATGTAAACACGTATCCGGTTTGCGATTTAGAATCGTCCGGATCAGTGTCAAAGCTTGCATCAACGTAACCATTTATGATGAGCTCTTTGTCACCTCCATATATGAGAAACATATCCTTAGTCCTTTTCAGGTATTTCAGGATGTTCTTGACCGCTGTCCAGTGATCCACTCCTGGATTAATTTGGTACCTCCCTGCTAGACTTATAGCAAGACACACATCAGGTCTGGTACACAGCATTGCATACATGATAGATCCTATGGCTGAAGCATAGGGAACATCTTTCATTTTCTCTCTATCTTCTGCATTGGTCGGGCATTGAGTCTTACTCAATTTCACACCTTGTAACACAGGCAAGAATCCTTTCTTTGCTTGATCCATTTTGAACTTCTTCAAAATTTTGTCAAGGTATGTGCTTTGTGAAAGTCCAATTAAGCGTCTTGATCTATCTCTATAGATCTTAATGCCCAATATGTAAGCAGCTTCACCGAGGTCTTTCATTGAAAAACTCTTATTCAAGTATCCCTTTATGCTATCCAGAAATTCTATATCATTTCCGATTAGTAATATGTCATCCACATATAATATCAGAAATGCTACAGAGCTCCCACTCACTTTCTTGTAAATACAGGCTTCTCCAAAAGTCTGTACAAAACCAAATGCTTTGATCACACTATCAAAGCGTTTATTCCAACTCCGAGAAGCTTGCACCAGTCCATAAATGGATCGCTGGAGCTTGCACACTTTGTTAGCTCCCTTTGGATCGACAAAACCTTCTGGTTGCATCATATACAACTCTTCTTCCAGAAATCCATTCAGGAATGCAGTTTTGACATCCATCTGCCAAATTTCATAATTATAAAATGCGGCAATTGCTAACATGATTCGGACAGACTTAAGCATCGCTACGGGTGAGAAGGTCTCATCGTAGTCAATCCCTTGAACTTGTCAAAAACCTTTTGCGACAAGTCGAGCTTTGTAGACAGTAACATTACCGTCAGTGTCAGTCTTCTTCTTGAAGATCCATTTATTCTCAATTGCTTGCCTATCTTTGGGCAAGTCAACCAAAGTCCATACTTTGTTCTCATACATGGATCCCATCTCAGATTTCATGGCTTCAAGCCATTTTACGGAATTTGGGCTCACCATCGCTTCTCCATAGTTCGTAGGTTCATCATGATCTAGTAGCATGATTTCCAGAACAGGATTACCGTACCACTCTGGTGCGGATCTTACTCTGGTTGATCTACGAGGTTCAGTAGTATCTTGTTCTAAAGTTTCATGATCATCATCATTAGCTTCCTCACTAATTGGTGTAGGTGTCACAGAAACTGGTTTCTGTGATGTGCTACTTTCCAATAAGGGAGCAGGTACAGTTACCTCGTCAAGTTCTACTTTCCTCCCACTCACTTCTTTTGAGAGAAACTCCTTCTCTAGAAAATTTCCGAATTTAGCAACAAAAGTCTTGCCTTCGGATCTGTGATAGAAGGTGTATCCAATAGTTTCCTTTGGATATCCTATGAAGACACATTTCTCCGATTTGGGTTCGAGCTTATCAGGTTGAAGCTTTTTCACATAAGCATCGCAGCCCCAAACTTTCAGAAACGACAACTTTGGTTTCTTGCCAAACCATAGTTCATAAGGCGTCGTCTCAACGGATTTTGATGGTGCCCTATTTAACGTGAATGCGGCCGTCTCTAGAGCATAACCCCAAAACGATAGCGGTAAATCAGTAAGAGACATCATAGATCGCACCATATCTAGTAAAGTACGATTATGACGTTCGGACACACCATTACGCTGTGGTGTTCCGGGTGGCGTGAGTTGTGAAACTATTCCGCATTGTTTCAAATGTACACCAAACTCGTAACTCAAATATTCTCCTCCACGATCAGATCGTAGGAATTTTATTTTCTTGTTACGATGATTTTCAACTTCACTCTGAAATTCTTTGAACTTTTCAAACGTTTCAGACTTATGTTTCATTAAGTAGATATACCCATATCTGCTTAAGTCATCTGTGAAGGTGAGAAAATAACGATATCCGCCACGAGCATCAACATTCATCGGACCACATACATCTGTATGTATGATTTCCAACAAATCTGTTGCTCTTTCCATAGTACCGGAGAACGGTGTTTTTGTCATCTTACCCATAAGGCATGGTTTGCAAGTACCAAGTGATTCATAATCAAGTGGTTCCAAAAGTCCATTAGTGTGGAGTTTCTTCATGCGCTTTACACCGATATGACCCAAACGGCAGTGCCACAAATAAGTTGCACTATCATTATCAACTCTGCATCTTTTGGCTTCAACATTATGAATATGTGTGTCACTACTATCGAGTTTTAATAAGAATAGACCACTCTTTAAGGGTGCATGACCATAAAAGATATTACTCATATAAATAGAACAACCATTATTCTCTGATTTAAATGAATAACCGTCTCGCATCAAACAAGATCCAGATATAATGTTCATGCTTAACGCTGGCACCAAATAACAATTATTTAGGTCTAATACTAATCCCGAAGGTAGATGTAGAGGTAACGTGCCGACCGCGATCACATCGACTTTGGAACCATTTCCCACGCGCATCGTCACCTCGTCCTTAGCCAAACTTCGCTTAATCCGTAGTCCCTGTTTCGAGTTGCAAATGTTAGCAACAGAACCAGTATCAAATACCCAGGTGCTACTTTGAGCATTAGTAAGGTACACATCAATAACATGTATATCACATATACCTTTGTTCACCTTGTCATCCTTCTTATCCGCCAAATACTTGGGGCAGTTCCGCTTCCAGTGACCAGTCTGCTTGCAGTAGAAGCACTCAGTTTCAGGCTTAGGTTCAGGTTTGGGTTTCTTCTCTTGAGTAGCAACTTGCTTCCTGTTCTTTTTGAAGTTCCCCTTCTTCTTCCCTTTGCCCTTTTTCTTGAAACTAGTGGTCTTGTTGACCATCAACACTTGACGCTCCTTCTTGATTTCTACCTCCACAGCTTTCAGCATTGCGAAGAGCTCGGGAATAGACTTATTCATCCCTTGCATATTATAGTTCATCACGAAGCTCTTGTAGCTTGGTGGCAGTGATTGGATAATTCTGTCAATGACGCAATCATCTGGAAGATTAAATCCCAATTGAATCAAGTGATTATTATACCCAGACATTTTGAGTATATGCTCACTGACAGAACTGTTCTCCTCCATCTTGCAGCTATAGAAGTTACTGGAGACTTCATATCTCTCAATCCGGGCATTTGCTTGAAATATTAACTTCAACTCCTGGAACATCTCATATGCTCCATGACGTTCAAAACGTCGTTGAAGTCCCGATTCTAAGCCGTAAAGCATGGCACACTGAACTATCGAGTAGTGATCAGCTTCGCTCTGCCAGACGTTCATAACATCTGGTGTTGCTCCAGCAGCAGGCCTGGCACCCAGCGGTACTTCCAGGACGTAATTCTTCTGTGCAGCAATGAGGATAATCCTCAAGTTATGGACCCAGTCCGTGTAATTGCTACCATCATCTTTCAACTTTGCTTTCTCAAGGAACGCATTAAAATTCAATGGAACAACAACATGGGCCATCTATCTACAATCAAACATAAACAAGCAAGATACTATCAGGTACTAAGTTCATGATAAATTTAGGTTCAATTAATCATATTACTAAAGAACTCCCACTTAGATAGACATCCCTCTAATCCTCTAAGTGATTACGTGATCCAAATCAACTAAACCATGTCCGATCATCACGTGAGATGGAGTAGTTTCATTGGTGAACATCACTATGTTGATCATATCTACTATATGATTCACGCTCGACCTTTCGGTCTCCGTGTTCCGAGGCCATATCTGTATATGCTTGGCTCGTCAAGTATAACCTGAGTATTCCGTGTGTGCAACTGTTTTGCACCCGTTGTATTTGAACGTAGAGCCTATCACACCCGATCATCACGTGGTGTCTTAGCACGAAGAACTTTCGCAACGGTGCATACTCAGGGAGAACACTTCTTGATAATTAGTGAGAGATCATCTTAAAATGCTACCATCAAACAAAGCAAGATAAGATGCATAAAAGATAAACATCACATGCAATCAATATAAGTGATATGATATGGCCATCATCATCTTGTGCTTGTGATCTCCATCTTCGAAGCACCATCATGATCACCATCGTCACCGGCGCGACACCTTGATCACCATCGTAGCATCGTTGTCGTCTCGCCAATCTTATGCTTCCACGACTATCGCTACCGCTTAGTGATAAAGTAAAGCATTAAAGCGCAATTGCATTGCATACAATAAAGCGACAACCATATGGCTCCTGCCAGTTGCCGATAACTTGGTTACAAAACATGATCATCTCATACAATAAAATTTAGCATCATGTCTTGACCATATCACATCACAACATGCCCTGCAAAAACAAGTTAGACGTCCTCTACTTTGTTGTTGCAAGTTTTATGTGGCTGCTACGGGCTTAAGTAAGAACCAATCTTACCTACGCATCAAAACCACAACGATAGTTTGTCAAGTTGGTGCTGTTTTAACCTTCGCAAGGACCGGGCGTAGCCACACTCGGTTCAACTAAAGTTGGAGAAACTGACACCCGCTAGCCACCTTTGTGCAAAGCACGTCGGGAGAACCGGTCTCGCGTAAGCGTACGCGTAATGTCGGTCCGGACCGCTTTGTCCAACAATACCGCCGAACCAAAGTATGACATGCTGGTAAGCAGTATGACTTATATCGCCCACAACTCACTTGTGTTCTACTCGTGCATATAACATCAACACATAAAACCTAGGCTCGGATGCCACTGTTGGGGAACGTAGTAATTTCAAAAAAATTCCTACGCACACGCAAGATCATGGTGATGCATAGCAACGAGAGGGGAGAGTGTGATCTACGTACCCTTGTAGACCGACAGCGGAAGCGTTAGCACAACGCGGTTGATGTAGTCGTACGTCTTCACGGCCCGACCGATCAAGCACCGAAACTACGGACCTCCGAGTTTTAGCACACGTTCAGCTCGATGACGATCCCGGACTCTGATCCAGCAAAGTGTCGGGGAAGAGTTCCGTCAGCACGACGGCATGGTGACGATCTTCATGTTCTACCGTCGCAGGGCTTCGCCTAAGCACCGCTACAATATTATCAAGGATTATGGTGGAAGGGGGCACCGCACACGGCTAAGAAAACGATCATGTGGATCAACTTGTGTGTCTAGGGGTGCCCCCTGCCCCCGTATATGAAGGAGTAAGGGGAGGAGGCCGGCCGTCCCTATTGGCGCGCCAAGGAGGAGTCCTCCTCCTAGTAGGAGTACTAGGAGGAGGACTCCTACTAGGAGGGGGAAAGGAAGTGGGGAGGGAGAAGGAAAGGGGGGCGTCGCCCCCCCCCCCTCTCCTAGTCCAATTCAGACCAAGGGGGAGGAGGCGCACGGCCCACCCTGGCTGCCCTTCTCTCTCTCCACTAAGGCCCATATGGCCCATTACTTCTCCCGGGGGGTTCCGGTAACCCTCCGGCACTCCGGTTTTCTTCGAAATCACCCGGAACACTTCCGATGTCCGAATATAGCCGTCCAATATATCAATCTTTATGTCTCGACCATTTTGAGACTCCTCGTTATGTCCGTGATCACATCCGGGACTCCGAACTAACTTCGGTACATCAAAACTCATAAACTCATAATATAACTGTCATCGAAACCTTAGGCGTGCGGACCCTACGGGTTCGAGAACAATGTAGACATGACCGAGACATGTCTCCGGTCAATAACCAATAGCGGAACCTGGATGCTCATATTGGCTCCCACATATTCTACGAAGATCTATCGGTCAGACCGCATAAATACATACATTGTTCCCTTTGTCATCGGTATGTTACTTGCCCGAGATTCGATCGTCGGTATCTCAATACCTAGTTCAATCTCGTTACCGGCAAGTCTCTTTACTCGTTTCGTAATACATCATCTCGTAACTAACTCATTAGTTGCAATGCTTGCAAGGCTTATGTGATGTGCATTACCGAGAGGGCCCAGAGATACCTCTCCGACAATCGGAGTGACAAATCCTAATCTCGAAATACGCTAACCCAACATTTACCTTTGGAGACACCTGTAGAGCTCCTTTATAATCACCCAGTTACGTTGTGACGTTTGGTAGCACACAAAGTGTTCCTCCGGCAAACGGGAGTTGCATAATCTCATAGTCATAGGAACATGTATAAGTCATGAAGAAAGCAATAGCAACATACTAAACGATCGGGTGCTAAGCTAATGGAATGGGTCATGTCAATCACATCATTCTCCTAATAATGTGATCCCGTTAATCAAATGACAACACATGTCTATGGTTAGGAAACATAACCATCTTTGATTAACAAGCTAGTCAAGTAGAGGCATACTAGTGACGTTTTAGTTTGTCTATGTATTCACACAAGTATTATGTTTCCGAATAATACAATTCTAGCATGAATAATAAACATTTATCATGATATAAGGAAATAAAATAATAACATTATTATTGCCTCTAGGGCATATTTCCTTCAGTGCTTAGCCCATCCCCGTAGGAAACTTCTCAAATGCCTAATCTTGTTCTGCCAACGCTGGACAGAGGTCGTGCCTCCTACATCTTTAGCCCATTCCCTGGCTACCAGATCCAGGAAGCCTTCTCGTTCAAACCATGCAAGTTCGAAAGAAAAGGTGTTTTTGTTTCCCACATGGTTTGGCTCACCTGAGTCCATGAATAAAGGTGTGTGATCCGAGATTCCGCGCGAGAGAGCCTGGACCGTTACGAGAGGGAACTTTTGTTCCCACTCGACACTCGCGAGAACTCGATCCAGCTTCTCATACGTCGGGTTTGGCAACGCGTTAGCCCAGGTAAACTTTCTACCGGAAAGCTCTACCTCTCTGAGATCCAAGCTTTCAATAATGGTATTGAACATAAATGACCATCTGCCGTCAAAATTATCATTATTCTTTTCATCTCTCCTCCTAATGATATTGAAGTCACCCCCAACCAAAATTGGGAGCTGCTCGGATCCGCAAATTCGAACAAGGTCCGCCAAAAACTCCGGTTTAAACTCGGGTTGTGTGGCACCATACACCGCCACCAGAGCCCAGTTAAAACCAACGGCTTTGGACCTGACCCGAAATTTAACCGCAAAGTCACCCATCACTACACTACGAACTTCCAGTGAATCGCATCTCACTCCAAGCAAGATCCCACCCAATCTTCCTCGCGGAGGAAGGCAATGCCAATCAAAATCGACACCACCCGATAAAGTATTGAGAAACTGGGGCGCAAAATTATCCCTACCAGTTTCAGAAAGAGTAATGAAATCTAATCGATGTTCAAGAGACGCCTCAGCAAGGAACCTTCTTTTAGCCAAGTCCTTAAGACCTCTGCTATTCCAAAAGATTCCTTTCATAGGTCATCATGAATTTTTTTGGCCGTTCGAATCCTAGCACTCCTACAAACCGCGGAAGCCGCATAAACCTTCCGCTTCCACTTACGCTCGGGTTTATCATGGTCCTCCATCCGGTCCTCATAACCGGGATCAGTTGGTCTTGCTACTGCATCCTCTAGAACTACATCCTCTTCCTCAGAATCAGGAGTGGATGGTGCAAGATCCACACACAAATTATCGAGCACTCTTACCCCTAACGCGTCAATCTCTGCATCGTTCATAGGTTTTACTGCTGCTAGGTTTCGAATAGTATCTAGAGCACATTCCGCTTCCAAATCTAGGAGATCATTAACCGAGTTAGAAATTTCATTACTAGTACTCCCTAGCGAAACTCCTAACTGGTTGGCATTATTAATAATGTCATCATTAGAAAAATGCAAAATAGAATTAGACATGTTGACTGACATACCAGTGGTGACCTCAATGTCACGAAGCTTGGCCGCCCTCATGGCGCACCTTTGCTGCATGTCATCAACCTCCGGGTGGTCCTGGAGACGAGTACTCATCCGTCGCCCCGCAGAGACCAGGTCAGGGATCCCACCAAAGGCAACGACCTCCTCCCGAGTAAAACCTCGCGCTGAAGAGTCAGCCAAGGATACCGGAGGAAGCGGCGGAGGGCTCTCAATCCCCACGGACGGGCAGCCGGGGGAGGGATGTGCGGGCGCCGCCTGCCCGAACAGTCCCCCCGTCGCAACCCCCTGGCCTGAGGGTGTCGCTGTCCTGACTGCCGAAGAAGGATGAGGGGTCGAGGCCACCTGCCCCAGACCCCCACCCAGCACCACTGTAGGAGCGGCCATTGTTGCCGCCATCGTAGGAGAAGGAGCCGAGTCCACCTGACCCAGATGGCCTCCCCCACAGTCGGTCATCGTCGGCGCCACCGGCGCCAGGATAGGAGGAGGAGAGATCGCGACCACCTGCCTCGGACTCCCCCTCATGCACAACCTCCAAATCAAAGGACGTCGCCCGGCCCGAGACCACTGGGGATGTGGGGGAGAGCAAAACCACCTGAGGCTCCAACTCTCCACCCCCCACCAAGGCCGTCGCCGAGTGCATCCCTATCAAGCCTCCCGCCATAGGACTATCAACACTATCAAGCTCCAACACCGGAAGCGTGCACTCAAAAACATCATCAGATTCCACTCGGTCGCTCCAAAGTCTGGGAGGGGCAGACGCTGTCTCAAAGGACCCAAACCACAAAGTAGTCATAGGCACCGACGGAGCTGGGGTCGGCTCAACGCCCGGACCATCCCCAGGCAACTGAGCAACAGGTCCCGATCCATTGGACCTCTCTCGTCCAGCCTCATCGGTCGGATCCCCACTAGCACCTGCGTTGTCGTCACCCTCGTGCATATCCACATCAGTCCCATTAACCGCGTTGGCAAACAACTCAGTATCCTCAAACTCAATCTCAAGAGGAAACACCTCTCCCCTATAAGTCTAATTGACCACGTCCGGGACGAACTCAATGTCCAGAACACTCACTAAGAGTTGGGCCACCCCATGGGCGCGAGTGAATGCCATATCCACTTTCTCAGTTTTTCCAACCATTATACCCAGACTAGCCACAACTCGAACATCTGTCAAAGACTCAGAGGGAGCGCCGGAAAACCGCAGCCACACCTGAGTGAGCGGCTTTCCCTTAGGCTCCACCTTCTTCCACTCATGAAATTCCAGAATGCATTTAGTACCAGGGACCTTGCACAACCCAAAGCTCAGCAACCTCTGCAAATCGTCCACAGTTGGGAAGTCAACCCTGAACACATTATCCTCAATATGGACAAGCTCCCACTGAAAATCTCTTGGGGCCAGTTCCTGGAGTCTCTGCACAATCTGAGCCTCAGAAACTACCCCCTGGGTAGCTTTGACAATCCCAGTAGTCAAGCTCCGCGTCTCTACCGGAATCTCTCTCGCAGCCGGGGACTCAAAGAACATGAGCTTAGCACAATATACTCCATATATTGTAAGAGCTGGCACCTGATCACGCAGAAGCGGGCAGTCCCCCGTGGCATGTGCTGGCTTACCACACGAATCGCATAGCTCCGCCACACACTCAGCAATGAAGTGACCCTTCTCACCACATCGATAGCATAGCATTTTTTCTTTCTTACGCGCCCACTTGGACGCTCTCTCAGACTCCGACCTGTCACCTGCCTCTGCCGAAATACCAGTAGCAGGAACCTCCACGTTGGCCAAAGCCGTCACTACCTCCATCGCCTGGCTAGGCAGTTCGGTCGACTGAAGGGGATCGGCCGCCACATCAGTAGCCTGATGGTCAACAACGATCGGTGGCAGAGGCTGTCTGCGGTACCGACCACGACCACCACCACGACCACCACGATGACCACGGTAGCCACCTCTCTGCCGGTAGTCCGGGCCAGAAGCTCCCTCGACAAAACCACCCAGAGGTCCGAGAAAAGGTCTCTCCGCAGAACCATCACTCTACCATGCATAACCACGTCCACCTCCCGTAGACGAAGATCCACGGTGCTCGCCATCCCCATAAGCATCATATCCATCGTCCCCCCACTGTCCAGGGGGCGGTTCAATTGACTCGCCAGCAACCGCATTCTGCCTCGTCTGCGATGGGCCCGACCTTTTTTGCGTCGGCCTCGCAACATAGTGCGGCGGTGGCGCGGCGCGAGGCAGCGGCAGAGCAGCACCACGCCCCACCGCCACTGGAGCCGGAGGCCTCGGGGGATCAGCACCACGCCCACCGCCACTGGAGCCGGAGGCCTCGGGGGAGCAGCACCACGCCCCACCGCCGCTGGAGCCGGAGGCCTCGGGGGAGCAGCGCCGCGCCCCACAGAAGCATTAGCCGGCACGGGAGGCCAAAGTCCACCACGCCCGACCGCCGGCGACACCCCTGCTAGCACCGACGGCCTAGTCACTGTAGGTAGGGTACCACGAGGCGGACCGCCCCGACCCGCAACTGGCACCGTCGGCCGGGTCCCGGGGTTGCCACCTCCGCGGCCCCTAGGCGCAGCCCCGACGGCCAGCGAACGATCCGCGGCGCCCCTTGCAGTACCAGCCGGCGGCGACGTCGTCCAGATCCGCAAGAAGGAAAGCCAGACCTCCCGCGACGACGAACCCTAGCAATCAGCGATGAAACAGACGTACAACGATCACCCAAATCGGTACCTGTGTCGGCGCGCGCAGAAACGGTGGCCTGGGCCTCATACCCATCGATCTCTGTTCGTGCATGCACCATCACGCAATCCACCGGGCTCTCATGCAAAGGGCCCTTGGACAAAGCACTCACGTCCAAACCCTAGGCTACGCAGTAGGCCTCATACCCAGTGCGCCTCGGGCCCCGGACGGACAAGTCTGCCTCCGGCCCACTAAGGCCTAGCAGCAAGTTCAAACGGGCACGACGCGCCGCACGGATCTCGCCTGGTCCGACAGCCGGCGGCGGCGGATGAAACACTGTTGGAGACACCTTCTTCTTCTTCTTTCTAGTGATCATCGTCCAACCATCCGACGAAAAATAATCTGATAACGTGACTTGCGGCCGGCTTACCTTAGGAAGGGGGCCCTTCCAAGGCTTGATCCCCACCGCCGTGGGTTTGTAGAGAGCCGCCTGTCGTGGATCCGCGATCTTCCTGTCCTTGCGACCCTCTCCAGGTATGATCCGCGTGAAGGAATCCGCAACTGGAGTCGTACACTTCGAAAAACGCCCGGGCGACGTTGACCTCGTGGCACCAGGTGATCTTCGGACTTCAGCGTCATCTTCTTCATCTCCATCGTCGGCCAAGACCCAAAACCTTCCTCCGATCTCCGGCTTCGGTATTGGGCTTCCAGGTTCTGAAGATAGATCAATGGCCTCTACCTGATCCGCCTCGTCTAATGGAACCTGCATGCAATCCAAAACAAGGATCTCGAAATCATCAATGGTTAAATGTGTACCTGCGTGAATCCGCTCGTCCTCGTCCAAGTACCGTCCGGCCAGAATATCATGGTCCTGATCTCGCACCGTCGTCCATCTCGACAGTGAGTGTTCATACAGAATTCCATCCCTCCATTCCCCGACCCTCTGGCCGTCCTCGAAGCGAATTCGCCATCTCACCTGATCTAGATGCACCACGGTCCGATTCTGATCCGCCTCTGAATCGGTATCAGATCCGCGAGGGACGCGTGGTGACGGCGCCTGATCCACCGCCGTGGCCGTTGGCACCGTCAAGGGCGGCGGCTCCGGTGGAGGAGGCAAGATCGCTGCCCTCTCTCTGTCTCCCTTACCCATCTCCCGGTTTCTCTTTTTATGCAGGACCATTTGCAACAGAATCTCGTAGACGCCGTTCGGTCGGGGTGCGATGCGTGCCCTCCTCAAATCTCAATCAATCACACTTTTACAACCATTTTTTATGCTATCGCGTATAATCTACATAGTTTACATGTGTTTGTATGAAATAGTGTTAGGACATTTGAGATTTATGGTCGTGGAGCGGACAAAATGGCAACTGTCCGGGCAGTGCCCGGGAGGTTTGGTGGGCGGAATTTACAAGTTGTGGCTCTTAGAAAGTTAGAAGTACAAACGTGTTCCTTAGAGATGGAGAGATAGAGATAGAATCGATTTAAACCAATAATGACTAGTCTTGTACTCCTATGTATACACCCCGAGGGTCAGATCAATACAACAAGAATATTAGGGGTTCAATAGTTGTACATGGTTTTAGAGCGGTTGGTTTCACGACGCTGATCCTAGGTAGTTCCATCACTTCCGCCGTGCGCCGTCCTTGAGGGATTAAGCTACTCCTCTGGGGCACGACACCCGATCAATCAAAGGTTAGATCGGTCTCTTAGTTAGATTAGATAAAAAAATCAATTTCTGAAATTCCATTAGCTTAGTTTTCTATAGCTACAAATACCCGATGATCTCAGATTCATCCGGTAAGAAAATCAAAATTAGGTGCACCACGGCGATCCAAGCGAGTCGACTCCGAGCTGCGCCTTCGAGTGGCACGACTCCGAAACGAGGCCACATCATGGGCGCCAGATCAACTTGGTGGCCAGCAGCAGTCTTGAGCGCACATTGCGTAGGCGCAAGCCCAAGGCTCAGGGGATCGGGCACGACAGAATATCATACGAAAACTAAAATTTGGTGGAAACCGGGTGAAAACCATGCAAAAAAGATGTTTTGGAGTTTCAAAAAGATACAAGATGTGAAGAGGGTGATGTTCTATTTGAAGGAAATATGCCCTAGAGGCAATAATAAAGTTATTATTTATTTCCTTATATCATGATAAATGTTTATTATTCATGCTAGAATTGTATTATTCGGAAACATAATACTTGTGTGAATACATAGACAAACTTAGTGTCACTAGTATGCCTCTACTTGACTAGCTCGTTAATCAAAGATGGTTATGTTTCCTAACCATGAACAAAGTGTTGTTATTTGATTAACGAGGTCACATCATTAGTTGAATGATCTGATTGACATGACCCATTCCATTAGCTTAGCACCCGATCGTTTAGTATGTTGCTATTGCTTTCTTCATAACTTATACATGTTCCTATGACTATGAGATTATGCAACTCCCGTTTTCCGGAGGAACACTTTGTGTGCTACCAAACGTCACAACGTTACTGGGTGATTATAAAGGAGCTCTACAGGTGTCTCCAATGGTAGATGTTGGGTTGGCGTATTTCGAGAATAGGATTTGTCACTCTGATTGTCGGAGAGGTATCTCTGGGCCCTCTCGGTAATGCACATCACATAAGCCTTGCAAGCATTGCAACTAATGAGCTAGTTGCGGGATGATGTATTACGGAACGAGTAAAGAGACTTGCCGGTAACGAGATTGAACTAGGTATTGGATACCGACGATCGAATCTCAGGCAAATAACATACCGATGACAAAGGGAACAACGTATGTTGTTATGCGGTCTGACCGATAAAGATCTTCGTAGAATATGTAGGAGCCAATATGGGCATCCAGGTCCCGCTATTGGCTATTGACCGGAGACGTGTCTTGGTCATGTCTACATTGTTCTCGAACCGTAGGGTCCGCACGCTTAACGTTACGATGCCAGTTATTATGAGTTTATGCATTTTGATGTACCGAAGATTGTTCGGAGTCCCGGATGTGATCATGGACATGACGAGGAGTCTCGAAATGGTAGATACATAAAGATTGATATATTGGAAGCCTATGTTTGGATATCGGAAGTGTTCCGGATCAAATCGGGATTTTACCGGAGTACCGGGAGGTTACCAGAACCCTCCGGGAGCCATATCGGCCTTAATGGGCTTTAGTGGAAAGGAGAAAGGGGCAGCCCAAGGTGGCCGCATGCCTCCCCCCTCCCCTAGTCCTATTATGACTAGGAGAGGTGGCCGGCCCCCCTCTCTCTCTTTCCCCCTCGGGGAATCCTAGTCCAACTAGGATTGGGGGGGAGTCCTACTCCCGGTAGGAGTAGGACTCCTCCTGCGCCCTCCTCCTGGCCGGCGGCCCCTCCCCCTTGGCTCCTTTATATACGGAGGCAGGGGGCACCTCTTGACAAACAAGTTGATCCTTGAGATCGTTCCTTAGCCGTGTGCGGTGCCCCCTGCCACCATATTCCACCTCGATCATATTGTAGCGGTGCTTAGGCGAAGCCTTGCGACGGTAGAACATCAAGATCGTCACCACGCCGTCGTGCTGACGGAACTCTTCCCCGACGCTTTGCTGGATCGGAGCCCGGGGATCGTCATCGAGCTGTACGTGTGCTAAGAACTCGGAGGTGCCGGAGTAATGGCGCTTGGATCGGTCGGATCGGGAAGACGCACGACTACTTCCTCTATGTTGCGTCAACGCTTCCGCAGTCGGTCTGCGTAGGTACGTAGACAACACTCTCCCCTCTCGTTGCTATGCATCACCATGATCTTGCGTGTGCGTAGGAATTTTTTTGAAATTACTGTGTTCCCCAACAGTGGCATCCGAGCCTAGGTTTTATGGTTTGATGTTATATGCACGAGTAGAACACAAGTGAGTTGTGGGCGATATAAGTCATACTGCCTACCAGCATGTCATACTTTGGTTCGGCGGCATTGTTGGACGAGACGACCCGGACCAACATTGCGCGTACGCTTACGCGAGACCGGTTCCCCCGACGTGCTTTGCACATAGGTGGCTTGCGGGTGACTGTCTCTCCAACTTTAGTTGAACCGAGTGTGGCTACGCCCGGTCCTTGCGAAGGTTAAAACGGAATCTATTTGACAAACTATCGTTGTGGTTTTGATGCGTAGGTGAGATTGGTTCTTGCTTAAGCCCGTAGCAGCCACGTAAAACTTGCAACAACAAAGTAGAGGACGTCTAACTTGTTTTTGCAGGGCATGTTGTGATGTGATATGGTCAAGGCATGATGATGAATTTTATTGTATGAGATGATCATGTTTTGTAACCGAGTTATCGGCAACTGGCAGGAGCCATATGGTTGTCGCTTTATTGTATGCAATGCAATCGCGATGTAATGCTTTACTTTATCACTAAGCGGTAGCGATAGTCGTGGAAGCATAAGATTGGCGAGACGACAACGATGCTACGATGGAGATCAAGGTTTCGCGCCGGTGACGATGGTGATCATGACGGTGCTTCAGAGATGGAGATCACAAGCACAAGATGATGATGGCCATATCATATCACTTATATTGATTGCACGTGATGTTTATCTTTTTATGCATCTTATCTTGCTTTGATTGACGGTAGCATTATAAGATGATCTCTCACTAAATTATCAAGAAGTGTTCTCCCTGAGTATGCACTGTTGCCAAAGTTCGTCGTGCCCAGACACCACGTGATGATCGGGTGTGATAAGCTCTACGTCCATCTACAACGGGTGCAAGCCAGTTTTTGCACACGCAGAATACTCAGGTTATACTTGACGAGCCTAGCATATGCAGATATGGCCTCGGAACACGGAGACCGAAAGGTCGAGCGTGAATCATATAGTAGATATGATCAACATAACGATGTTCACCATTGAAAACTACTCCATCTCACGTGATGATCGGTTATGGTTTAGTTGATTTGGATCACGTGATCACTTAGAGGATTAGAGGGATGTCTATCTAAGTGGGAGTTCTTAAGTAATCTGATTAATTGAACTTAAACTTATCATGAACTTAGTACCTGATAGTATCTTGCTTGTTTATGTTGATTGTAGATAGATGGCTCGTGCTGTTGTTCCATTGAATTTTAATGCGTTCCTTGAGAAAGCAAAGTTGAAACATGATGGTAGCAATTACACGGACTGGGTCCGTAACTTGAGGATTATCCTCATTGCTGCTCAGAAGAATTACGTCATGGAAGCACCGCTAGGTGCCAGGCCTGCTGCTGGAGCAACACCAGATGTTATGATCGTCTGGCAGAGCAAAGCTGATGACTACTCGATAGTTCAGTGTGCCATGCTTTACGGCTTAGAATCGGGACTTCAACGACGTTTTGAACGTCATGGAGCATATGAGATGTTCCAGGAGTTGAAGTTAATATTTCAAGCAAATGCCCGAATTGAGAGATATGAAGTCTCCAATAAGTTCTATAGCTGCAAGATGGAGGAGAACAGTTCTGTCAGTGAGCATATACTCAAAATGTCTGGGTATAATAATCACTTGATTCAGATGGGAGTTAATCTTCCAGATGATTGCGTCATTGACAGAATTCTCCAATCACTGCCACCGAGCTACAAGAGCTTCGTGATGAACTATAATATGCAAGGGATGAACAAGACTATTCCCGAGCTCTTCACAATGTTGTAAGCTGCGGAGGTAGAAATCAAAAAGGAGCATCAAGTGTTGATGGTTAACAAGACCACTAGTTTCAAGAAAAAGGGCAAAGGGAAGAAAAAGGGGAACTTCAAGAAGAACGGCAAGCTAGTTGCTGCTCAGGAGAAGAAGCCCAAGTCTGGACCTAAGCCTGAAACTGAGTGCTTCTACTGCAAGCAGACTGGTCACTGGAAGCGGAACTGCCCCAAGTATTTGGCGGATAAGAAGGATGGCAAGGTGAACAAAGGTATGTGTGATATACATGTTATTGATGTGTACCTTACTAGACCTCGCAGTAGCACCTGGGTATTTGATACTGGTTCGGTTGCTAATATTTGCAACTCGAAACAGGGACTACGGATTAAGCGAACACTGGCAAAGGACGAGGTGACGATGCGCGTGGGAAACGGTTCCAAAGTCGATGTGATCGCGGTCGGCACGCTACCTCTACATCTACCTTCGGGATTAATATTAGACCTAAATAATTTTTATTTGGTGCCAGCGTTGAGCATGAACATTATATCTGGATCTTGTTTGATGCGAGACGGTTATTCATTTAAATCAGAGAATAATGGTTGTTCTATTTATATGAGTAATATCTTTTATGGTCATGCACCTTTGAGAAGTGGTCTATTTTTGATGAATCTCGATAGTAGTAACACACATATTCATAATGTTGAAGCCAAAAGATGCAGAGTTGATAATGACAGTGCAACTTATTTGTGGCACTGCCGTTTAGGTCATATCGGTATAAAGTGCATGAAGAAACTCCATACTGATGGACTTTTGGAACCACTTGATTATGAATCACTTGGTACTTGCAAACCATGCCTCATGGGCAAGATGACTAAAACACCGTTCTTCGGTACTATGGAGAGAGCAACAGATTTGTTGGAGATCATACATACAGATGTATGTGGTCTGATGAATATTGAGGCTCGTGGCGGATATCGTTATTTTCTCACTTTCACAGATAACTTAAGCAGATATGGGTATATCTACTTAATGAAACATAAGTCTGAAACATTTGAAAATTTCAAAGAATTTCAGAGTGAAGTTGAAAATCATCGTAACAAGAAAATAAAGTTTCTACGATCTCATCGTGGAGGAGAATATTTGAGTTACGAGTTTTGTGTACATTTGAAACAATGTGGAATAGTTTCGCAACTCACGCCACCCGGAACACCACAGCGTAATGGTGTGTCCGAACGTCGTAATCGTACTTTACTAGATAAGGTGCGATCTATGATGTCTCTTACTGATTTACCGCTATCCTTTTGGGGTTATGCTTTAGAGACGGACGCATTCATGTTAAATAGGGCACCATCAAAATCCGTTGAGACGACGCCTTATGAACTATGGTTTGGCAAGAAACCAAAGTTGTCGTTTCTTAAAGTTTGGGGCTGCGATGCTTATGTGAAAAAGCTTCAACCTGATAAGCTCGAGCCCAAATCGGAGAAATGTGTCTTCATAGGATACCCAAAGGAGACTATTGGGTACACCTTCTATCACAGATCCGAAGGCAAGACATTCGTTGCTAAGAGTGGATCCTTTCTAGAGAAGGAGTTTCTCTCGAAAGAAGTGAGTGGGAGGAAAGTAGAACTTGACGAGGTAACTGTACCTGCTCCCTTATTGGAAAGTAGTACATCACAGAAAACTATTTCTGCGACACCTATACCAATTAGTGAGGAAGCTAATGATGATGATCATGAAACTTCAGGACAAGATACTACTGAACCTCGTAGGTCAACTAGAGCGAGATCCGCACCAGAGTGGTACGGTAATCCTGTTCTGGAAATTATGATGCTAGATCATGATGAACCTACGAACTATGAAGAAGCGATGGTGAGCCCAGATTCCGCAAAATGGCTTGAAGCCATGAAATCTGAGATGGGATCCATGTATGAGAACAAAGTATGGACTTTGGTTGACTTGCCCGATGATCGGCAAGCAATTGAGAATAAATGGATCTTCAAGAAGAAGACTGACGCTGATGGTAATGTTACTGTCTACAAAGCTCGACTTGTCGCAAAAGGTTTTCGACAAGTTCAAGGGGTTGACTACGATGAGACTTTCTCACCCGTAGCGATGCTTAAGTCTGTCCGAATCATGTTAGCGATTGCCGCATTTTATGATTATGAAATTTGGCAGATGGATGTCAAAACTGCATTCCTGAATGGATTTCTGGAAGAAGAGTTGTATATGATGCAACCGGAAGGTTTTGTCGATCCAAAGGGAGCTAACAAAGTGTGCAAGCTCCAGCGATCCATTTATGGACTGGTGCAAGCCTCTCGGAGTTGGAATAAACGCTTTGATAGTGTGATCAAAGCATTTGGTTTTATACAGACTTTCGGAGAAGCCTGTATTTACAAGAAAGTGAGTGGGAGCTCTGTAGCATTTCTGATATTATATGTGGATGACATATTACTGATTGGAAATGATATAGAATTTCTGGATAGCATAAAGGGATACTTGAATAAGAGTTTTTCAATGAAAGACCTCGGTGAAGCTGCTTACATATTGGGCATAAAGATCTATAGAGATAGATCAAGGCGCTTAATTGGACTTTCACAAAGCACATACCTTGACAAGATTTTGAAGAAGTTCAAAATGGATCAAGCAAATAAAGGGTTCTTGCCTGTGTTACAAGGTGTGAAGTTGAGTCAGACTCAATGCCCGACCACTGCAGAAGATAGAGAGAAAATGAAAGATGTTCCCTATGCTTCAGCAATAGGCTCTATCATGTATGCAATGTTGTGTACCAGACCTGATGTGTGCCTTGCTATAAGTTTAGCAGGGAGGTACCAAGGTAATCCAGGAGTGGATCACTGGACAGCGGTCAAGAACATCCTGAAATACCTGAAAAGGACTAAGGATATGTTTCTCGTATATGGAGGTGACAAAGAGCTCACCGTGAGAGGTTACGTTGATGCAAGCTTTGACACTGATCCGGACGATTCTAAATCGCAAACCGGATACGTGTTTACATTAAATGGTGGAGCTGTCAGTTGGTGCAGTTCTAAACAAAGCGTCGTAGCGGGATCTACATGTGAAGCGGAGTACATAGCTGCTTCAGAAGCAGCGAACGAAGGAGTCTGGACTAAGGAGTTCATATCCGATCTAGGTGTCATACCTAGTGCATCGGGTCCAATGAAAATCTTTTGTGACAATACTGGTGCAATTGCCTTGGCAAAGGAATCCAGATTTCACAAGAGGACCAAGCACATCAAGAGACGCTTCAATTCCATCCGGGATCTAGTCCACGTGGGAGACATAGAAATTTGCAAGATACATACGGATCTGAATGTTGCAGATCCATTGACTAAGCCTCTTCCACGAGCAAAACATGATCAGCACCAAGGCTCCATGGGTGTTAGAATCATTACTGTGTAATCTAGATTATTGACTCTAGTGCAAGTGGGAGACTGAAGGAAATATGCCCTAGAGGCAATAATAAAGTTATTATTTATTTCCTTATATCATGATAAATGTTTATTATTCATGCTAGAATTGTATTAACCGGAAACATAATACATGTGTGAATACATAGACAAACTTAGTGTCACTAGTATGCCTCTACTTGACTAGCTCGTTAATCAAAGATGGTTATGTTTCCTAACCATGAACAAAGTGTTGTTATTTGATTAACGAGGTCACATCATTAGTTGAATGATCTGATTGACATGACCCATTCCATTAGCTTAGCACCCGATCGTTTAGTATGTTGCTATTGCTTTCTTCATAACTTATACATGTTCCTATGACTATGAGATTATGCAACTCCCGTTTGCCGGAGGAACACTTTGTGTGCTACCAAACGTCACAACGTTACTGGGTGATTATAAAGGAGCTCTACAGGTGTCTCCAATGGTAGATGTTGGGTTGGCGTATTTCGAGAATAGGATTTGTCACTCTGATTGTCGGAGAGGTATCTCTGGGCCCTCTCGGTAATGCACATCACATAAGCCTTGCAAGCATTGCAACTAATGAGCTAGTTGCGGGATGATGTATTACGGAACGAGTAAAGAGACTTGCCGGTAACGAGATTGAACTAGGTATTGGATACCGACGATCGAATCTCAGGCAAATAACATACCGATGACAAAGGAAACAACGTATGTTGTTATGCGGTCTGACCGATAAAGATCTTCGTAGAATATGTAGGAGCCAATATGGGCATCCAGGTCCCGCTATTGGTTATTGACCGGAGACGTGTCTTGGTCATGTCTACATTGTTCTCGAACCGTAGGGTCCGCACGCTTAACGTTACGATGACAGTTATTATGAGTTTATGCATTTTGATGTACCGAAGATTGTTCGGAGTCCCGGATGTGATCATGGACATGACGAGGAGTCTCAAAATGGTAGAGACATAAATATTGATATATTGGAAGCCTATGTTTGGATATCGGAAGTGTTCCGGGTGAAATCGGGATTTTACCGGAGTACCGGGAGGTTACCGGAACCCCCCGGGAGCCATATGGGCCTTAATGGGCTTTAGTGGAACGGAGAAAGGGGAAGCCCAAGGTGGCCGCGCGCCTCCCCCCTCCCCTAGTCCTATTAGGACTAGGAGAGGTGGCCGGCCCCCCTCTCTCTCTTTCCCCCTCGGGGAATCCTAGTCCAACTAGGATTGGGGGGGGGAGTCCTACTCCCGGTAGGAGTAGGACTCCTCCTGCGCCCTCCTCCTGGCCGGCGGCCCCTCCTCCTTGGCTCCTTTATATACGGAGGCAGGGGGCACCTCTTGACAAACAAGTTGATCCTTGAGATCGTTCCTTAGCCGTGTGCGGTGCCCCCTGCCACCATATTCCACCTCGATCATATTGTAGCGGTGCTTAGGCGAAGCCCTGCGACGGTAGAACATCAAGATCGTCACCACGCCGTCGTGCTAACGGAACTCTTCCCCGACGCTTTGCTGGATCGGAGCCCGGGGATCGTCATCGAGTTGTACGTGTGCTAAGAACTCGGAGGTGCCGGAGTAACGGCGCTTGGATCGGTCGGATTGGGAAGACGCACGACTACTTCCTCTACGTTGCGTCAACGCTTCCGCAGTCGGTCTGCGTAGGTACGTAGACAACACTCTCCCCTCTCGTTGCTATGCATCACCATGATCTTGCGTGTGCGTAGGAAATTTTTGAAATTACTGCGTTCCCCAACACTATTGTCATGCAAAATTCCAAGTTCAAACACATTATGTGATATGAGTTATGGAAATAACAAAATCAGCATTGAATAGTGTCAAATAGTAATGTCACTATTCAGGGTTGAATTTGTTTTTTTCATAGCCCATATTTCTTAATGTGTTTGAACTTGAAATTTTGCATGACAATAAAACATATTTTTAGATTTTTTTAGATTTTTTTGAAACTTTCAAATATGGTTTCCACAAACTTTTCTTTAAATGTTGGTTTCCCGTGTGATGAGGGAGGCTCACCCGCTGGTTAAAACCATCGTTGACCATTGCCACATCAGCAGCCAGTCGAGTCAAACCACCCTGGGATTGATTTCGTTCGGTATGGGATTGTTTAGGTGGGTGAAGGGAGCAGAAATAAAGATCGGGGGTTTATGTGAACCACCAATTTTATTGAGGGTAATGAAATGGACTTTTTTCCAAGAAATATTCAGGGTTCCAATATTTTCTACAAAGGGAAGCTAAATATGGCTTTCTGTCTGCTTCTTCATTTGAATAGGCACTTGAAGGCACTTAAAATATAGTTATGCATCCTAGCTGAAAGGCTTCATTATTTTGGGCATCTTCTCTTTGCCTCTTTACCCAAGAGTTCTTTTCATCTGAAAATGTGGCACTAGACCGGTCCTTGTACCATCTACCCCTTTGTGAGGATATTGCGTAAAGTTGGCAACCCTGGAGCCTGTCATTGTCTATCTCATGAAAGGCTTAGCCTAGTACATACCAACTTAACTTCTTAGGCAAATCATGAATATTATCTTTGTGAGATGTATATGTTTGTAGTGGGATATGGACCCAAGGTGTTATCGCTTGAAACTTGTTTCCTTGCTCTTGGTCAATGGGGAAATGATCTTGGTTGATAACCTGTTAAGTCTTTGTGATGCTATCATATTGGGCCTAACATGAGAGAATGTAGTTGAAAAGGGAGCATGAAGGTCATTACGGATGACAAGCTGCGCCACTGCAAGGTGGATTTCATCTCGGAGTCGACCAACGATCACAGCAACCTGATCCTGCTCATGCCCAGCACGATAGTCCTTGGCCTTCTCCTAGAGTTGTCTTTTCTCATTCTCCATGGACTGTATGGTCTCGTCTTTCTGCACGTTCTTCCTTTTGTATGCCAGTACTTCTCTTGAACCATGCTTAGGAGGTAGCCCAATCCTCCTATGACCGCACCCAACATGGGGATGAAGAGCTCGTGCCAGCCGGTCATACTGTGTCGGTGCGGCTCCCCACCTGTTGCCATGCCTACACAACTACACAAAACTGATGTTAAGAAAAGCAACTGGGAGAAGAGGAGGAGAAGAAGAGATGCTAAACCTTCAAGTTGATCACAAGTGGGAGAAGGGGAATGGGGAGGAGTAGGAGGCTAGGATCTATGGCCAATGTAGAATTGTAGATGCTCTAAAATGAGGTGGAGTATATATAGCGCAAGTGAGTCACCGTCCCCGACGACTGAAAATATAGCTATATAAAGTGAAAAAGAGTAAAATAAAAAGAGGGCATTGCCAGATCCTATCAAACAAAAGAGCATTTGATCAATCAAGACCAGATCCTACACCATTTGATCCCGTAGTGGCACAACTTGTCAGCCGCAATGGAGGTACTACCACAATGGAGAAATTTTAGTGGGGGCAAATGGTAAATATGGAGATATGGGGGTGGGGGTGTCAAATAATAAAAAAATCCCATATAAGCCCTCCAATTTTCTTCCTATTTCTAAGGCTGGGGGCCATTGCCCCCCCCCCCGGCCTTCTCCTCGAGCTGTCTTATTTGTTCTCCACGAACCGGATGGTACCGTCTTTCTACATGTCATCCCTCTTGTATGCCTACTACTACTATTGAACCATGCGTAGGAGATATCCCAATCCTTCCTGTGACTGCACTGACCACAGCGGCGTAGACCCCATGCCAACCACCGGTGCCATGCGGTTCCCCACCTGCTGCCATGCCTGCACAACTACACTAAACTAATGTTAGAAAAACAAAGCAAAGAGGAGAAGAGGAGGATCAAAAAGAGAAGAGATGCTAAACCTTTGAGTTGACCACAAGTGGGAGAAGGGGAACGGAGAGGAGTATGAGGCTAGGAGCAATGGACAGTGTAGAATTGTAGATGCTCTAAAATGAGGTGGAGTATATAGTGCAGGCGAGTAACCCCGATGACTGAAAAAATAGATAGAAAAGTAAAATAAAAGGAGGGCATTGCCAGATCATCGAACCAAACACCATTTGATCTTGAAGTGGCACAGCTTGTTAGCCGCAATGGAGACTACCACACCGAAGAAATTTTAATGGGAGCAAATAGTAAATATGCAGATATGATGGGGCCAAACAATAAAACAAATTCCATGTAAGCCCTCCAATTTTCTTCTTCTTTCTAGGGCTGGGGCAATGCCCCCCCCCCCAACACACACATAGCTCTGCCATTATGGGAGAGGATCTGTGGCACGCGGACCATCAGACGTGCTTTCAAACTTCTATATCTTTTGAATGCAAACTCTAAATTCAGTTTTGTTTTCATACTCGTTTTTCTCGTGACAAGAGCTTTCAAATAAGATCCATTTTGAATACATTTTTAATGAATTTTCAAAATAAATGTTCAGTTTTAACTCTTGAAACTTAGTGCGAGCAAATAACCAAATCACGGTTTTTTGCCTACAACCGAAAAAATATCTTAATATTTTATCTACAATACCTGGTAAAAGTTTCCGACTGAAACTTAAAACTTAGGCGGGTGCTAGGCGCTGGCGCGCCAGCCCAAATTTGGGCCAGTCAGCCCGCAATCGTTTGATTTGTTTGTTGGGAACCGTCCAATGCACCCCGTCTTCGTCAACGCAGCACCTGTACGAGGAAATCCATCTGCATCGATCTCATCGCCCCTTTCGTTCTCCCCGCCCGCATGCGTTCTCCCGTCGCCGCCCTTCGCCTGGGTCCTCATCTCTGGTCGCTGCCCTCGCCGGACGTCCTCGCTGGCCATCCTAGTCGCCGGTCCCAACCCCTCGCCAGCCGTCCTCGTCACCGGCTTCGCCCATGCAACAGCCGCACCTCGCGGTTGCAGCTCCTGTGGCGACCGTTGTAGCTCCGGTGGCGACGACCGCAGCTCGCCGGCGTACTCGCCGCCGCTCATCCCTGATGCTTGCAACATCTTGCTTGCTCCCCATTGAGAGATGCTCAGTGCTGCAACCTACAACCAAAAAAATCTACAAACGATAACGAAAAATGCTTCAACCAGCGATGAAAAAAGTTTCGAACCCATATATGACGAAAGCTATGGATGACCACAAAAAGTTGCAACCGGTGATAAAAGAGCTCCATCTGGCGATGAGAAAAGCTTCATACGTTGATGAAAAGCCGTGGGCGACAACAAAAAGCTGCAACCGGCGGTTACAAAAGCTACAACCGACATTGAAAAAAGCTTCAAACTTCGTGTCTTAGATGCGACCCGCAACGACGATGATGATGTTTTGCTGCAACCATAGTAAATTTTTGCTACAATAGGCGATGGAATTTTCTACAAGCCATTTTCATGGTTTCCATGGTGCTACAAGTGTGCCGATGAGCCTGACGAGGTTGTGGGGGTGGGATGTTGTGAATCACGGACGCCGAGTTCTATTTGCAGGCGACGAGCGGCACGGTGTTGCAATCTAGACAGGGGAAGAGTTGTGGCCAAATAGGTTAGGGCTACAAATGGCGGCCATGGCGAGCTACAACCTTGGGAAGGGGGCAAGATGTTGCACGGTGAGGCACGACCATGTTGTGGTATTGGAACGGCGGGGTGCGATGTGGCGTTCTGCACGTGGGGATATGCGCGCGAGCCACTAACGGGCACAACCGAACGGGCACAACAGTTGGCGGCTCAAGGTCCTAGCGTGCTTCTTCCGTGTTTGGATGAAGAAAGGAGATGGAGGAAGGAGACGAAGAAAGGGGATGGATCAGTGTGGGAGATAAAAAAGGCTTCGAGCGCTCCCGTCGCCATGATCGTGAGCGATCGCAAGGCCCGCGTGCGTCCGGCGTAACATTTCGGCTGGCACACCAGGTACAAACGTTTCCCTAAAACTTACTATAAGCTCATTTTTCGACAAAGGATGAATTTATTAGCTTAAAATGAAGCATCAAGTGGTTAAACACAATAAGCACGACCGACCTCTACATAATTAGGATGCATACTGCCAATGGACCCACACAAAAACACTCCACAAAATAGCAAAGTCATATAAGACTAAAACTATATGTAGGTGAGAAAAAATAAATAAAAAATAGGGCGATCAGATCCATAATAGGCAAACTACATCGATGACCATATCTGCACCAACAATCTCATGACACCACATGAACAACGAGATTCTTCAACGACAACGCCTTCAGGAAGGGAGCGGCGCTCAATCGTCGTTGTCACTAGATTCAACCACTCGAGGTCAAATCTAGGTTTTCACCTTGAAGAAATAGTCTAAGCATATCGGACAATGCCTTCAACGAGGTCACGACGTAAAAACATCGCCATTGCCAGGCATAACCAACTCGGGTCACCTAGGCTTTCACCTTGGAGCTCGAGACCGGGTGCTCAAGAAGCACCACCATCAAATCAGTCAGGCATGTGTTGTCGCCACCACTTTTCTACGATCCCAGCAGCTACATGCAATGTGTGACTGTTGCCACTGCTCCATCAATCCTCTGCATCAAGTCGTCGTCCATAGTTTACATCTCACCGTCAAAGTCAACCATCGGATCTAGAGTATGAAACCCTCACGAAGACCTTTCGGTGATCATCGTAATCCGCAGTGAGGCTATTGCCGGAATGAGATTACCCAGCCACCGACGGAGCCCATCAGGCAGCAGGGCATCGGATCTCGGTGTAGCAGCCACACCGGCAACGGCCACCACATCCCATCCAGGGCGCCCACCTCCATGACGGGATACCCCGCAACACACATCGCCGTTTCATGGAGCGAGCAGCCGTATCTCGGTGATGGAACAACCGTGGGAGGCGGGGTTCGATTCTGGCCCACCATGTTCTAGATCCATGGTTGTGCGTCCAGATCCAGCCGACCTCCACCGGGACCGAAGCAACAGCGGCATCGTCGCGCCTCCTCTGGCTACGCCAGATCCGGACGTGAGCAGTTACTATGCGCTCATGTGGGATCCAACTATTTTGCGAATCGTGAGGCAATCGAGCGGTAGGGCTGAGGTTGGCAATCGTGAGGCAATCGAGCGGTAGGGCTGGGGTTGGCAGGTGTGTGCCCTCGCACTTGCGTGCCCCTGCGAATTTGCGCTTCCATTATATAGTCATACTGTGAGATGGTCTGAGATTGTACAATAAGAGCAACTCTAACGGAGTGACCCAAACGGACACCGATTTTGTCTGTTTTTTGTTCGTTTTGGTCGCCCGTCCGCCTGTCTGCATCCTCTTTTTTATTTGGGTTGGCATGTGTGCCCAACAAGAGGTGGACACATTTTTTGCATGTCCGTCTCGGCATTTCCTCGAACACTTAGCAGGCAGGATAGCTCGCACTGGGGTGCACGTTGACCATGGCCAGGACAAGTTGCAGCCACGCGAGCTCGTACGAGGGGCGCCTCTGCGCCTGGCGGGTGCGACCACCTGCTCGAGCAGCTCCGGCCGGGCACGAGGCGAAGCCGGCGGTCGAGCTACAGAGTGGAGGCGGCGGGCGCACGAGCTCCAACGCGGACACGCGCGAGCAGGGCAGCACGGCGGGTGTGTGAGACAAGGCAGGGCGACCGCGGCTCGGCACGGCACGGTGAGCGCGGCAAGCATGGCGGCCGGGCGCGGCGAACATGGCGCGGCCGAGCGCGGAAAGTTCCAACGCTGAGGCGTGCGAGCGGGGACGGTAGGCCGGCCGCGCCAGCATGGCGGGCCTGGGCATGGCGAGCTCCAACACGAAGACTTGGCTTGAACACACGCCCCGACCACGCGCACGCAGAGCTGGAGCAGCTTCATGTCAACAGGCTTCGTGCGCAGCTTCATGTCAAGGAGCTCCTGTACGCGCATGTACGTCTCACCTTGCTTGCCTTTTATGTTCAGGGCCGTGCTCCAGCAGTGCCTGTCCCACGCACGCGCATCCGTCGGAGATCAATCAGAAACAAAACCACATACGGCCAGCGGCGCGTCGGACGCGAGCAAGAAGAAAACTCCTGGCTCACCTGGTGAACGACCTCCTCGTCGGGACAACCACGACGTTGCTGCTGGATCCGCGCCACTGCGTCACTGGCCTCCACGACCCGCCCGAACTCCGACAGGGCCGTTGGAGGACGCGCCACCCCGCTGCTGGAGGTCGGCGGCGGCGGGAGCACAGCCGCGCCGTTGGAGGCTGGGCGCCGACGGGAGCACAGTCATGTCGCTGGAGGCTGGGCGCCGGCGGGAGCATAGCCGCGCCGCTGGAGGCCGCCGGAGCCGCGCCATGTGCTGGCACTTCCTCGGCGGCCTGTGGCTGCCTCGTGTTCCGGCTGGGTGGGTGGGTGGTCGTGGTGGCCCAGGAGAGAAAAGGAGGAGAGAGACCGGATGAGACAGATGGGTGGATGGCAAGTGGGCCAGCCGGCGCATGCGGCCGGACAGAGGAGGGCGAAGAGGGCACAAAGAGCGTCCGCTTTGTGTCCGCTTTTGACCAAATTTTTTCAGATTTGAGTTTAAAATGGGTCCGAACAGACATCAAACGGACGTTGTGTCCGTTTGGGTCGCCTCGTTGGGCTGTGTTTTGTGTCCGGATGACCCAAACGAACAAAATGAATCGTCTCATTGGAGTTGCTCTAACTAGTTCATGCTTAAATCATAAATGAACCCATTGGCAAAAAATTCTAACCTGACGAATGTTATGGTCAGCAAATGCCAGCATGCGCGGAGTGCATTGAAGTGGTGCTTGATATTCTTTCGCGAGTCTTCAATTGCCGTTGATGACCGGAGAGACAGGTGATTGACGTAGTGTCTGGTGGGGAACGGTGTTCTCTACAGAACTGGAATTAGTATTAGCCTATCTCTATCTGTTATACAAAATTATATTAGCCTATCTCCGTCTGTTGTACAAAGTAATATTAGACTATCTCCATTTGTGTAATGTAGCTCATTTCTCATGGATATTTTCTCTGCAGCCATTTTGCAACAATGTCGGTTATAATGTAGAAAATTTGTGCTGGTATTTATCTGTTGAACATGCATTCTCCTTTATGGAAAAACAGCAGACGGCCTTCAACATTATCACTCTCCTGTTACATTTGGTTTAGATAAAAAAAATCTTTCCACAATTGAGCCTCTATATGGCGATAACTACTCGGTAATGAAGAGGTATTAACATGATGAGTTGGCCTTTCAACATATCCTAAGCTCATAACCGTGGAAAACATCTTGAAAAAAAAAATGCTTTTCACCTTTTGAGGGTAAAGTAAAAAATAGGGCGATCAGATCCATAATCGGCAAACTACATCGATGAACATATCTGCACCAACAATCTCATGACACCACACGAACAACGAGATTCTTCAACGACAACGCCTTTAGAAAGCGAGCGGCGCTTAATCGTCGCCGTCACTGGATTCAACCACTCGAGGTCAGAATCTAGGTTTTCACCTTGAAGAAATAGCCTCGCGTCGCCTCCCCCCGGGCGACGCCAGGGGCCCCAACCCTAGCGCCGCCATCACCTCTCCCTCCACCCCCTCCTGCCGCCGCTGCCGCCGGCGTGGGCCGCAGTGGCGGCGGGCCCGGTGCCAAAGGTCCTGGGCGGGGGGAGGCGGCGGATCCCATCTGAGGCGGTGGGGGCGGCCCTTCTCATGAGATCCAACGGCGGCGGCTAGGACGGAGTATCCGGGCTGTGCAGCGGGGGCCCGAGCACCATCGCCGGCGGAGCGGCGGCCCTGGATGGACGGCGGCGGTGGCAGTGCCCCATCCGGCGAGGTGGGCTGTCCTGCTCGTGATGGTGACGACGGCTACTGCGGATCCAACGCCCCGTTTGGATCCGTCGCGGGGAGGCCTTTCGCCGACCGGCGGCGCATGGAGGGACCGGTGAGGGGATGCCGGATCTCCGTCAGAGTACCGACGGCAACATACGTCTTCGTGGCGAGGTTCCGTTCGGTTCCAGCCAGCCACGAGGTCGGGAAGACGTGGCTTCCGATGAAAATCGTGCCTGACTGTGGTCTTGGTGGACGATGGCGGCGTCTCGGACGTCGTTTCCTTCTAGAGGCATCGTCGTTGCAGGCCTCATCAACCTGATCGGGAAGTTCCGGGGGAAACCCTAGATCTGGGTCTACCGGATCGGACGATGACGGTGCTATCGGTATCGTTCTCCCTCATGGGGGCATCGTTTTGAAGCGAGTGCTGGTTGGAGGGGACAAGAGGAGGAGCGGTGTTTCATCTTCTTCATTGATGACGGCGGATCTCGGCGGCGTGGCGCAGTGGAGACTCGGCGCCTGATGAGCGGAGATGGACTCGCGCAGGAGGGTGACGCTGCCTGGCGTCATGGTGGCGTTGGCGGCAGTTGGACCGGCCAAGGTTGATGCAGCAGTACAGCTCTGAAGATGAATTCGTGGCAGGTGGTTGCGGCGGCCTCATACCCGGCAGGGGTCCTGGTTGAGAAGCACGCCGGACTGGTGGGTGCCCATACCCGGCAGGCGTCCTGGATGGGACCTCAAGTCTTTAGATGTTTAGGTTTGGTTGCGTGGTCTGTTTGGTATTAGGCCCACACTTTCAGCGCCCCTACATCAACTGGATAGGGATAGCGCTTAGTTTGGTGGCTTTAGTCTTATTGTTGTATGACTCTGTACGGTCTTGTGTCAATAATTAATAAAGTGGCCGTATGCATCGTTCAGATGCAGAGGCCGGGGTCGTCCTCCTTTTCTAAAAAAATAAAAAAAACCTTGAAGAAATAGTCTAAGCATATCCGACAATGCTTTCAAGAAGTCACGACGTAAAAACATCACCATTGCCAGGCATAACCAACTCGGGTCACCCAGGCTTTCATCTTGGAGCTCGAGACCGGGTGCTCAAGAAGCACCACCATCAAATCAGTCAGGCATGTGTTGTCGCCATCATTTTTCTACGATCCCAACAGCTACATGCAATGTGTGACCGTTGCTGCTGCTTCACCATTCCTCTGCATCAAGTCATCGTCCATAGTTTACATCTCACCGTCAAAGTCAACCACCGGATCTAGAGTATGAAACCCTCACAAAGACCTTTCGGTGATCATCGTAATCCGCAGTGAGGCTGTTGCCGGAATGAGATTACCCAGCCACCGACGGAGCCCAGCAGGCAGCAGGGCATCGGATCTCGGTGTAGCAGCCACATCGACAACGGCCGCCACATCCCATCCAGGGAGCCCACCTGGATGACAGGATAGCCCGCAGCACACATCGTGGTTTCATGGAACGAGCAGCCGTATCTCGGTGATGGAACCACCGTGGGAGGCAGGGTTCGATTCTGGCCCACCATGCCCTGGATCCATGGTTGTGCGTCCAGATCCAGCCGACCTCCACCGAGACCGGAGCAACAGCGGCATCGCCGCGCCTCCTCTGGCTACGCCGGCAAAATTGACAAATTTGACCTATGGACGAAATCAAATCACAGAATGAACTGCTCGTGAAACTATTTCACGCGGCTGACCTTTTTGTGTGACGCCCGACACGAAGGCGTCACACTACACTGTGCAACGCCTCGTAGATAGGCGCTACACGCCTGGCCAGCGTCGCACCCATATGATCCGAAAATTACTAAGTCAGTGTGCAGCGCCTGAGAGCTAGGCGCCACACTATACAGTGTAGCGCCTAGCTTCTAGGCGTTGCACTAGTGGTTGCTTCATTTTATAGTGCAACCACTAGTGCAGCGCCCGAGAGCTAGGCGCCACACTATACAATGCAGCGCCTAGCTCGTAGGCTCTGCACAATGACTTGGCAATTTTTAGGCATTTTGGGGTGCAACGTTGGCCAGGCGTGTAGCGCCTATCTGTGAGGCGTTGCACAATATAGTGTGACGCCTTCGTGTCAGGCGTCACATAAAAAGGTCAGCCGCGTGAAATAGTTTCACGAGTAGTTCATTCTGTGATTTGATTTCGTCCACGGGTCAAATTTGTCAAATTTGCCGGCTACGCCAGATCCGGACGTGAGCAGCTACTATGGGCTCATGTGGGATCCAACTATTTTGCGAATCGTGAGGCTGTGTCCGTTTGGGTCGCCTCGTTGAATTGTGTTTTGTGTCCGAATGACCCAAACGGACAAAATGAGTCGTCTCATTGGAGTTGCTCTAACTAGTTCATGCTCAAATCATGAATGAACCCATTGGCAAAAAATTCTAGCCTGACGAATGCTATGGTCAGCAAATGCCAAGCATGCGCGGAGTGCATTGAAGTGGTGCTTGATATTCTTTCGCGCGTCTCCAATTGCCGTTGATGACTGGAGACACAGGTGATTGACGTGGTGTCTGGTGGGGAACGGTGGTCTCTACAGAACTGGAATTAGTATTAGCCTATCTCCATCTGTTATACAAAATTATATTAGCCTATCTCCGTCTGTTGTACAAAGTAATATTAGACTATCTCCATCTGTGCAATGTAGCTCATTTCTCATGGATATTTTCTCTGCAGCCATTTTGCAACAATGTCGGTTATAATGTAGAAAATTTGTGCTGGTATTTATCTATTGAACATGCATTCTCCTTTATGGAAAAACACTAGACGGCCTTCAACATTATCACTCTCCTGTTACATTTGGTTTAGATAAAAAAAATCTTTCCACAATTGAGCCTCTATATGGCGATAACTACTCGGTAATGAAGAGGTATTAACATGATGAGTTGGCCTTTCAGCATATCCTAAGCTCATAACCGTGGAAAACATCTTGAAAAAAAATTGCTTTTCACCTTTTGAGGGTAAAGTAAAAAATGCTTTCCATTCCAACATGATTGTTCAATCCTATTTTTTCCAATGTACATATACCATTTCAACATGGACACATGGTACCCAGTGTGCTTGGGATTACAGAACTGGGTGTGTCATCTCATCTCCGAAATTACACGCTGAAGATATTTCAGTGATTTTGTGTAACTGATGAAACCCATAAACCAAAAATCGAAGCCGTCAACAGTAACTACATCGATGTACTTCTCATCGGGATTATACAAATTTTCCCTCACGGCAGCACTCTTGATCCTCTTTGCAGGAATCATGACCTGTGGAAAGGTACAAAAAAATTCATCAGCTTTGAGTTCAAAATGGGCGCCCAAATATTTCTTAACCGGGATTTAATCCAGTAAACTTTAGCTATTGAGCGGGGCATTGTGCTTTAGTTACCTTGTAGGGCACCCTTGCGATGCGGCCCTTGGGCGATTTTAAATCCAAAGGCCTGTCACTATGGAAGGCAATCTTCTCAGTCGAGATGAAAAGCATTCCAGCTATTGGGCCGGCTGTGGTTGAGAGATAACACTGGAAAGCCTTCAGTAGCTTCTCTTCTTTCTCGACTCGGAAGTATTGCCTGAAGACCTTGTCCATGCTACCAGCTTGGAGAACCTTCACACCTAAGCTCAGTTTCCCTTTCACAGTTTCCGAAATTTTCGGTCCAAGTGCTACTGCAATGCAAAAATATTTATTAGTGATGAGAACTTTTGCCTGGTTAGTTTATACTACTTCATATCAACTTGTTGGGATACACAGATGTTAGATGGCATGCTTACAGTGTTCCTTGAAGCCCTGCATGTAAGTATCTGTTTTCTGGCTTAGCTTGCTCATCCGATAAACGATGGAATTCTTTTTGTCTGCGGCACCAAGAAAAGGAGAGAAAATCAGCATTGACATAAAAATTACAGTGGCTGGGAAAAGAGAATTGGGCAAGAAGATCGTGAGATCATTACCCTTGTTGCGAACCAAAGAAGAACATGATGGTTTTCCTTGTGTTTTCTCGTCAGCATATGCAAAGGAAGGCAGAGGAATTCCAATGACATGCTTCTGGCTGAAACCCTCCATTGGTGCTTCCTGAAACTGCTTATGCTAGCTAAGCTAGTTAGGCTCTGTTTCCCTGTGAGGAGTTGGCTCATGCCCCAAGGCATCCGTGGGTTTTATAAGGAGGAGCTTGTGTTAGAAGTTGCTTTGTTCCAAGGAACAATGTGATGGAACCGAATCAGCACTTTATGCTGCATACTCACCGTCGCCTCATCATGATGGAAAAGCAAGGCACACTTTTCTTGGGTAAAGGAACGGCGTTCAGCCCGGCGAACAACGAGGAGGGAGGCACTGGTGTGTTCCTTTGGTAATGCACTTTCCGTTGCATACAGTTTGTCCATGATTAGAGAAGCTGATGAGTTGGTTGATGGCATGCTTACAGTTAGCTTTACAAGTTATTGATAGGAGAACATGCAGGGTTTACTGGAGTACTTATCATGATCCATGTAGTTTGTGGCGCCTTCCTGAATGCCGGTTGTTCTTTCACCTTTCAGCGAAGGAAATGTGCTAGCTAGTGGGAACTGGGGAGTGAAGAGGAAGGTAAGGCAAGCACGTTGGTTGGTTTGGAACAGGTTACTGGTGAACAGACTTTATCAACATGGGTTGGTTTGGCATGGTACATGCCTCCTTTAAACTTTGCATTTGCCTCACGTTTTTCTGTTCTTTCGGATGGATGTTGTACAGGGATCTTGACCAAACTAGAAAAAACGCCTTTATATGCGATGCAACTAGGGAAATGCTTGTGAATGCTGATAATATGTGTATTAAAATCCCACGTGAACAGTGAACAAATGAAAGAAGAGAAGATGTTTTGCGCCACTGGGTCACTACCAGGTAATCGGGTTCAGAATCGAACTATACTCCCTAGAAGTGAGCAACAAGGATATTCACAAATCCTACAAAGAGGTAGTACTCTCTCTGATCCATATGACTTGTCGCTCAAATGGATGAGATTCATTTGAGCAACAAGTAATATGGATCGGAGAGAGTAGTAATTATCTTTCACTTTTCTCTAACACATTGTTTATCCATGATTAAGTATGAGGATTTGGCAATTTTTGCCATGCTGGCTACTTTGTAATGGCAATAATCACGTGCGCAAGCATTTTGAGTTTCCTTAGTTAAATATGTCGAAGTTCTATCATGCATTACTTTACTAAATCTATTGCTGCTTAAAAATAATATATGTGTTTCCACATTATCAATCAAAGCAAAATAAAACAAAAAACAATTCTTCAGGGCCTTTCGGCCCTTCTGGTAAACAGAAATCAGGAAAAGGGTCATACTACATGATACAAGAAGTTTGTTGGTTCAGGCTCAAGATCTTCTTTTAGTTGTGTGCTTTTCACTTGTACCTGGGGCCATACCCTTGTGCTGGGAACCTTTAGAATCTCACGCAAACTAATAAAATTAAAAACCCTTGTCCTGCCAGATTCAAGGTCCAAGAACGTGGTGCCCAGGGGCCTGCATGTGATGTGGAGGGAGACTAATCTGATGTGTAAAGCTGCCTACTTTCCGCTAATCCGGACTCGATCCAGGGACATCGTAGTTCTTCTGCATTTGTTTCGCGTTGCTTCGAGTGTTGATTTGATGTACGTGGCACTTATGCAGAACCTCGTCAGAAAGCTAGGTGTGATCATGCTCGATCGGTAAAGCCATTGGTATGGGCTGTGTAGTGTTCGTGCCATCATTAAGTTTATTTTAGCTTTATATATGTTTTTTTAGGGGAGCTTTATATATGTTGATTATTGAGATACTAGTTATTTTGATATCGGATCTGCGGCCTTTGGTTTGAGGGTTAGTTGAACTCTAGCTTAGTCCCATCATGCATCCACCGAAAGCAGAAAGGCCAACGAATTTCATATTGCAGGATGCTCTCTCCTACATTTTCCTCTGCATCCCCTTCCCGCCCTCGCGCGGCGCCGCGCCGCACCGGAGTGCCCCCGCCCCCTTCCTCCGGTCCTCTCCAACGCCATCTCCCCTACCGCCGCCGCCGTCACCGGGGGACTCGCAGGCAATGCATGTGTGCCGTAGCGGTGGCAGCGACGCTTCTCCTTGTCCAGATTCGGTCAGGGGGCGGCGGTCCACGCCGGCCGGACCTACGACAATGACGGGGCGGCGGCAGCCAGTCTCGGCATGCAGATTGCGATGTACGGCGACGGGTCCAGCGGCGGCGGCTTGAGCGCCTGATCTGACCCAAGATGGGCTTCGACGGGCCGCACATGCTGCTGTCTTGTACCATCCCTGTTCTGTCAACGGCATGCTGCCACTGGGCTCGACCTGCAACACGAGGACGCCGGGGGCTTCGGCCCTGGGCGTGGTGGTGGTGGTCACCTCCTTTGCCGGAGGTGGTCGGCTTGAGGCTGGGTGGTCGGATCTCAAGATCCGTCATCTAGTCCCGGCTGTGAGTTGGGGAGACATGGTTGCTGGTGAAAACCGAGCAGATGACGGGCGATGGTGGCGTTTTGCGCCGTTACCTTGATGAAGACATGTCGTGTAACTGTTGTCGACCCACTCATGCTGCTTCAGGGGAAACCCTATGACCTGGTCTTCTAGATCGAACGATGGCGGTACTGCGGTTCCGTTTCTCTCTTGGGAGCATCCTTTATGGAGCAGCGCTGGAAGACAGATGCAGGAGGTGGAGCGGCTTAGTCTTGCACGGAGCTTCGGTGGAGCTGTCAAGTCACGCCTGGCCGACAGGTGCTACGCGGAGTCATGATTGGTTGGCAGGTGCTATGCACGACAGATCTTCCAGAGTCTTCACGTCTGGACGGACGAGCATAGGGCGGTGGCACCATTGGGTGACGTGGTGGCATCGGCGGATGTCCGGACTAGCAAGGATGATGCGGATCTCTCTTCTGAAGATGGGTCAATGGTCCGATGATGATGGCGGCTTCTAAAACGTGTGCATGCGGCATGCGCTTTAGGTCTGCTGCACCGGCTGTTGGTTCCGATACGTTATGTGGATGGATCGACGACGACACCGGTTTTAGATATGGGGAGTGAGATGTATCTCATCGTCATTCTGAGATTTTGAAGACCAAAGAAGTGTTTCCTCTAAATCTTGGTCCGTTCTCTCGAAGATTCATGATTCTAGCGTTATGCCATCCTCTCATAATTGTTTTCGATTGTGAGAATTCTTTTCACCCATCCCGAGTATTTCAGGAGTCTTTTCAGTTTGATTCTATGGAGCCCATCATCTCAGAATTATTCATTCCAACTTTCATCTCTCGTTCTCCAAATGATACCGGTGCATCATTCAAGTATTATCTAATCAGCTCGGGATCTCTCCGTTCACTTGTATCTAAATTCTCTCAAGTATCTTCGTTCATTTTCTAATTTTTTCCGGTGTTTCTTTATCTTTTCTTCGTTCATTTTCAATTCTTACGGTGGTTCGCTCAAGAGTTCCCTTCCTTGGTTATCATATCAATTCATTCCTTCTTCCCAATCCTACCGGTGGATCGTTGAAGACCTTCCCAAGTTTGCACCATATCTATCTTAATCCATTCTACGAGAATAAGTAGTATGCCAAACTCGTTGCTTGTCATCAATCTAAATTGGTGAAGGATAAGCATAATGTAATTCTTATTCTTGTTTCATCAAGTGAAGTCAATTCCTTATTCCAGAGGCTCATCTAATTCTCGGTTCAAGATGCTTCATCTTTTCTTATCCGGAGTTCCAAGCTTTCCGGTTTATCTCGTCATGAAGCTCCATCTAATCATTGTAAGGCTTCAATCTTATTATTTTCATCCTTCACTTCCTTTTGATCATTCTTTTATTACCAGAGTTCTTCATGGAGGCTACATGATGGTTCGTCAAGGATTCCTTTCATTCTCGATTTGTTCTTCAAGATTTCTATCGGAGTTATGATCCGCCAAGCTATACTCTGAAATAAACATGGTGCTCAACACATATTCTGTTTTGAGGAGTTCAAGCATTCTTCATCTTGCATTCTGAAGTGCAATTCTTTCATATCTCATCTTTTGAGGTGGTGTTATGTCACTCTTGACAATTTCTTGTGTTTCATGATTCACAAGTTCAGGAATGAGATATTTAAAACCCATCACTTTATTCCTTGGAGTTATCTTGGTATAGATTTCACCTAAAGCCTTCCATTGGGAATGTTGCTCCTTGTGATGATTACCTATGATCCAAGATCTCTTATCACCTCGGTGGAAGAAACTTTCTATCTTTTCTAGCTCTCAATCAAATCTTTTTCCCGTGAGTGGCGGGTTGTCACCTCATAATTTTGAGATGTCTTCCATAAGCCCACATCAAGCTTATCCTTTCGTTGTTGATAATCCAACAACTCCGTTCTAGCATTTGTTGTAAGCATGCTCTCTCAAGATCTTGTTTCCCTCCGTTCATTCCATTCCATTCTTTCATTTCCTTCAGAGGCATTGTGTTGTTGCTCTCTTCTCTCATCATCTCGAGTTGTGAGGATCGTGTTCTTTTTGTGCTTGTCCATTTAATCGGAGTGTCGTGTCCTTTTTTCAAGTTATTTTCATCTTATCAAGTTTTCCTTCTCTTTTCTACCGCAATGCTCTCAATTGCGTTCAACTCCGTTCTGTTCTTTCTTTCAACTTTTCAACCCCTCAAGGTTCGTGGTTTCACTCGTTTGTCGAAAAAGCAACTTAGTTTACCTCTTCTCTTCCCCTTCCGTTTCTCTCCGGTGCCATCCTAGATCTCGGGACGAGATCCTCTTGTAGTGGTGGAGTGTTGTAACGCCCTGAGACCGTTGCGCCAGGTGTCTTCCAGTTATTCGCTGTTGTTGCCTTGTCATTTGCTTGCGAGTTGCATCTTGCCATGTCATCATGTGCATTGCATCATCATGTTTTCAAAACTTGCATCCATCCCGGCCTCCCCGTTCCTTTCGTTGTCCGTTCTGAGCCAAGACACACTTACACGCGCCCGCGGCACCTCCGAAATAGTATTTTATAACTGGCCAAAAAATGTTCTCGGAATGGGTTGAAAGTTGGCATGCGGTGTTGTTATGTTGTCAGTAGGCCACCTGCCAAATTTCATCAGTTCGGAGTCCATTTGATGCCCTAACGGATAACTATAGCGGCATTATAGCCGATCTATCGTCGGACGTTTCTGGTCTCCGGAAACGGTTGCCGGGTTGCATCCCCCCTCTATCTTCTCAGTCCAACCACACACTTGACCTCGTTCGCCTAACCCCTCTTTGCACAATGCATCGACCCCTCACGCATGTCCAAAACTTCCCCGAACCCGACCCACTCAGTCGTCATCGATGGGTCCGGATCATCCCCAAACATCTATAAACCATCTCCGTTTTGTTAATTGGACTCCCTAACCAATTTATTCTCGACCGCCCGATTACGATCGGACAGACGTGGTTAGGGGGGGGGGGGTATTCGGGCGGTCGAAAATTGTATACCGACTAAGAATACAAGGCAAAAGTAAGGTAGTGTACGCAAGGTATTATAGTGCATATATTATAAAGGACTGTCATAACTGGCAACCGTGTGACAGATTGCAAAAGTACCATACCACCCCCTCCCTTCGATCCCGCCTTGACCCCCTCCCTTCGACCCCGCCTCCTCTCTCGAGAGGACCCCTCCTGATTTTTTGGGCATCCCGCCTCAGGAACCACTCCCTTCGATCCCACCCCTCTCGATTTTCTGTCGAACGAACCCCTCCCTTCGACCCCACACCTCTGGAACGAACCCCCTCCTGATTTTCTAGGCCGCCAGCAGTTAAAAATAGACAAAAAATGGGACATCAAAGGATCGAACCCAGACCCTCCCATACTAAATTGGATGAAATTTCCAGCTGAGCTAGCAAACTTTAGTGATTAGACACAATGTACATGCTACTTGTACCTTCCTGAGACAAGATTGAACAAAAATAAAAGATTGTGATCATTGAAAATCCAAACTGGTAGCCTTACCAAAAAATTACCGTGGTGTCTGTACTTATGTTATCAGGTATGGATTTCGTATATTATCAGTTATTGGATATGTGGTTCGTATATTACTATATTATTTTCACATAAGTTACCGGGTATGTTTTTGAACAATATTTCCTCTTTTTGGTAAAAAGTTACCGCAATATTTGGATATAAGTAATCGGGGATGTTGTTCGTATGTTAGCATTCTATTTTCACATAAATTATCGAGGTATGTTTTCGACAACTTCTTTTCCTCCTTGGTCAAAATTAACGCAGTGTCTGTATGCAAGTTATCGGGTATGCGATTCGTGTATTACAGTCTTATTTTCACATAAATTATCAGGGTTATGTTTTTTAACAAATTTCCCTTAGCCAAAGTTACCGCGCTGTTTGTATGTAAATTATCGAGTATGTAATTTGTATATTATCGTGCTATTTTCACGTAAGTTTTCGGGGGTGTTTTTCCCAAACTTACCATGTTGTTGCACGTAATTTATGAGGCGTGTGGTGCATAAAATATCATATTATACACATAATAGTTACCAGATATGTTTTAGTTAAAAAAATCTAAGTCCAAAAGGTAATCAGGCATGGGTGATGTAAGTTACTGCTCGTGCGGTATCTAACTTACTGCACATGCGACACGTAAATTACCATGGTGTTTACACAGATGTTACCAGGACATGAAAATCTGAACTTTTTTCAAAGTTATCAACCTTTTGTTGGGGTCGAAAGTTATCATCCGATACTAACAGAAGTCACCAATATTTTTCATTTGTTGTTAGCAACAAAAATGTATAGCTAAAATGCTCTCATTTCATCAGTAGTTACCAAATGAGCAACAATTGTAACATCATATACAGCTAAACAAAACTCTCATTTCTTATGCCTTCAAAAACAAAACCAATCGGTTTCTTTGTAGCAGCGATGCAAAATTCAGTAGAACAAGGCCAACAAAGATCATCCTTTCTATAGAATAGAGGAACATAAGGTACTACTGTAATTTTTTTAGTAGAAGAAAAACAATATGTTATTTTCTACGTATATTATTGGGTATGCGGGTCATACATTACCGTGCTATTTTCACATAAGTTATTGGGGTGTGTTTTTCAACAACTATTTTCCCCTTGGTCAAAGTTATTGCGCTGCTTTTACGTAAGTTATCGGGTATGCAGTTCATACATTATCGTGCTATTTTCACGTAAGTTGCCGCGGTATAGTTTTCAACAACCTTTTCCCCTCGTTGGTCAAAGTTACTGCACAAGTTATTGGGTATGCGGTTCGTATATTACCGCTATTTTCAAATAAATTTAGGGGGGTATGTTTCAACAATTTTTCTACTCGGGTTCAAATTTCCCTGATGTTATCATCTAAGTTATCAGGTCTGCGGTGCGTATATTAGCATGCTATTTACACTTAATTTACCAGGTGTATCTTTTCGATAATTTTCTTTCCCATAGTTAAAGTTAACATGATGTTCGTACGTAGGTTATCACGTCTGTGATGCCTATATTATCATGCTATTTACACAAAAATTACCGGGGTATATTTTCAACAATCCTCTCATGGTCATAGTTACTACTGTGTTTATACGTAAATTATCAGGTATATGGTGCATATATACCATAGTAATTACAAAGAATTTACAATGGGTATGTTTTCAATAACTTTTTCTTCGGGTCTAAAAATATCCCGGTGTTTGCACCTACATTACAGGTCTGCAATGCACATATTACCGTGTTATTTACACAAAAGTTACCCTGGTTATTTTTTCAACAAATAAAAATAGAATATGGATATGGTTAATATGAGCAACATATGTTCATGACACGTCAAGCAGAAATGAAATAAAATGTAATTTTGCTTGTTTAGAATGTCATGCTAAGATGCTAACCCAGGTCAAGTACTCTCACAACAAACATTCTCATGTGAGCATGTTACTTTATAGAAGGCTAATGGAGTTTCTGCATATGTACTAGATGAAAAATCTCACGAGGCATCATTATATGGTTCCTTGAACTAGCAGCAGGATGGTCTAAGAAGGTCACATCCAGAATAGAGCTTGGACTTTTAGTTTCTTGTTCACAACATACATATAACCCACCATATAAACTATGAGCTAATCATGTGCGCGTCGAAGACAATCAAAACTGTCAAGTATCGTATGAATGGCCCATGGCTGAACTGAATCATGTCCAGATGTGGAGAAGAAATCATACTCAATCAGACGAAACTATAAAATTTTGGAAAAAGAACAACGACAAATAATCTTGATTATGTTCTGTTCTGTCAAGGCAGATTAGCAATACATCATAATAATGTGGTTATTCCACTCATACATGTGCTACATCTGTGCATATATATCAATCATTTTTGCACACCGGGATCCAGCACACTCAGGCAGTTTATTCTCTACTAGCTACTCTGCTAGTACATCAGAATTCAGAAAAGCACCCACCTAGAATTAGTTACTCTGCTAGTACAACAAAATCCAAAAAACTCACCTACCTAGAATTCAGATCTTACCTAGAATTTATACCTTACGGTTGATGTAATGGACGGTTGCAGCCGGCACCCGGACCTATCAGTCCATGAAGGTGCTGTCTAGCTTCCGCACCTGCACCTTCAGACGAATGCTGCTATTGTGTGGGACGAGCATGGCAAGGACGAGCTCGGACGTGTTTACAAGGAGGAGTTTCCTCGCTCACCTTAAAAGGAACAAGCAAAACAGGGACGAGCACAGATGGGAACAAGAACAGCGACGATCTCGAAGGTTAGCTCAGACGGGGAAAGCGGCCAAGCCGGCGGTGTACGAGCGGAGCGACTGTGAGGTCGAGGACGAGCGGCGGAGTTGAGATCGAAGTCGAACGACTGGGCGTTGATGGAGAAGTCTACAGGGACGACCGGCCCGGCCGGCGGTGAGATTGAGGACGAGCTATGGGATCGAGGTGGAGGAATACAGAGTATTGACGACCGCGGCGAACAGGAATTCCATCTTATCGCGGCATGGTGAGAGAGGAAAGGAACCGCTTGACTTTGGTCAAACGAATCGGTACGCGTTCACTTCGCGGTGGCATGCATGCGTAAATATGTCTCTACTCCATCTTCTCCGTTTTCAGCAACCCAGTGGCGAGATCGTGACCGTACGATAAAAAAATTGATGGCATCCAGCTCGTGCGTCGGATTTGAAATGGACGGCATCCAGGTGGTGTGGCATTTTTGCATTCTGTCACAGGGTTGCCAAATACATATTTCGTATTATAAATAAAGATTTGAAAGGAAATTAGGACGTCATAACATATATGAAAATAAATTGTATGGTATTATAATGACGTGCATTTTTATGACAGGTATATCATGCACCAATATCTGGAAAGGGATCAATCCCATGGGGCATTAGTTGCATGGTGTTTAGGTGCCCCAAACAAAAAATATATATAACACTATATATATTTAGTATAAGAAAATAGAGTACAGAATAAGTTATTCTTTACCCGAGGTAATCTTACGATCATTTCATAATTAAATTACGTTTGGAATTCAAATAGTTACATTCCTATTGATTCGCTACGTAAAATTTAGTATAAGAAAATAAGAATATAGGTCATAAGACAAGAAAATTTGCAGTTTATGTGTATTTTCCACTATGTTTTTACGTTTGTAATTTTACATAACATGAAATATTTTTTTACGACGATTATATTTTTCTTAGGGTCTCTTTTTATGTCAGAAATAAGACAAAACTTACGGAACGTAAAATTACGATGTATTGATGATAAAATAGAGGGGGTGAAGAATAACTTTTCCTCACCCAGGGTGACGAATAACGCGACCCTATATATATATATAAGTCTATTTTAATAACACCATTATGACCTTATTCTAATAACACTTACCCTTATTCTGCTAACACCAACGTACTGTTGCATCGTCCTAACTGAACCGCATAGAGCCCTGGAAAAAAACCCACCACACCACCCCCAGGCAAATTTGACAATTTTGACCTTGGGACGAAATCAATTCACGGAAAGAACTGCCCGTGAAACTATTTCACAGCACTGACCCTTTTGTGTAGCGCCCGCCACGCAGGCGCCACACCCTACGGTGCAACGCCCAGCTCTGGGGCGTTGCACGCCTGTCCACCGTGGCAGCCCTTGGGCCTGCACCCAGTAGTGCAGCGCCTCCAAGCTAGGCGCCACACATGTAACGTGCAGCGCCCGGCCCATAGGCGCTGCACTGTGACTTATCCAGCGGCTTGGCCCCCCTCCCCCACTCCCCCCACCCCACACACCCCAACCCGAGCTTTGCCCCCTCTCCCACTCTCTCCCCCTCTCAAATCCTCTCCCAAATCTTGCAAATTTGAAGAATTTGTCCGTGGATTTCGAAGTCATACCCTCCCTCAAGGTAATCTTCTCCGATCCCCTTGTTTTGATCCAAGTAATGCTAGTTTGGGGAAACCCTAGTTTTGTTTGGATCTAGAGATTTGCATGGAGATGTGAGATCTTTGTTTGCCAATTTCCTATGATTAGGCTTTGTTAGTATGTTAGGGTTATTCTTATGGGTGTTCTTATGTTGGTGCTAGGGTTATGGTTAGGGTTAGGGTTATTGTTAGGGTTAGGGTTAGGGTTAGGGTTATGGTTAGGGTTAGGGTTGTTGTTTGATATATATATATTAGGGTTTGTATTCCGTGTTAATCCTTAAATTAGTACTCATGGAAGCAATGTTACGTTGTGTTGTTTGAATGCTTATAGGGATGGGAAGAACATGTGTGTTTGTTCATCATGGGGACAAAGACGCCTTCTTGAAAGGCAATATTGAACCGGATCCGGATGAGCTTGATATGGTGTTTGATAGTAGTCCTAGCTATGCGGAGCTCTTGCAACAAGTGAGGAAAGATTTGAATTGGATGGACCCTAGTGATATCGTTGAGTTGGAGGGAAGGCATAATGTAGGTTTTGGAATACACATCCGTTGGAAGACAATGCGTATCAACTCGGAGCAACGTTGGGTTGCATACAAGGAAACGGTGGCCGATTCACTTGACAAGGCTCTTGAGTTATTTGCAACGAAGAAGGTTGATTCAAATTTGCATTTGGACTTGAACCGGAAACCCTCCCCTTTGGTTGCTAGTAGCCCCCCACCCTTGAAGCGAGATGAAATTGTTGAACCTCTTTTGACCCAAGAAGTGAGGCCAACATTGAGCCCGTTTACAAACAACGAAGATGAAGCTTTGCAAGAGGACAATGATGAGTATGCGGATGATGACAATGAAGTTGATCTCCATGAAAACAATGTGGGTGATCTTGACAAATATCATTTGCAAGAGACAATGGACCATTCCATCCCTTTTTCCCGTGCATATGCATCGGATTCGGATGACGAAGGTCCCGATGAACAAGTTAATGAGGAGGGCTTCACGGTGAAGGAGGCCGAAGCTTTCGAGAAGGTATTCGGTCGGGATCACAAGACACCATTGTTCAAGGATGTTAGTCTCGCGGATGAAGCCGTTGTGGATGGTGGCAAATCTATATCTCTTGGGGTTGGGCCAAGCTCTCACCGTGATTTGGGAGACGACAAGAACCGGATTGCTAAAGGGTCTAAGTTCGAAACCTTGTTGGAATTGAAGATGTGGCTCGACAACTACTCGGTTACACATTATCGTCCACACAAGGTGGTGCACTCGGACGTCAATGTGCGCTACATGGTTGCATGTGCATGTGAAGATGAAATATGTCCATGGATTGTGCGTGCAAGACCATGGAAAGGAGGTCCCGCTTGGCACGTAGTGTGTTGTGTGCCAACTCACATGTGCCGAGGCAAAAGGGTGGATGGCAAGATTGTGTCCCAAGACCACAGACAACTCACTTCCGAGTTCATCGCTTACAGGCTCTCCGACTCAATATCCACACTTCCAACAATGAGCGTCCAACATGTCATTGACCTTGTGAAATCCATCTTTCATTACAAGGTGAAGTACGGCAAGGCATGGAAGGCGAAGCAAGCCGCATTTAAGATGTTGTATGGTACTTGGGAGGAAGCATACAACCGAATCCCTAGGTTGTTGTTAGCCATGGCCGCCACAAACCCGGGCATGGTTCATGTTGTCGAGCCTCATGGGCACCAAACAACGGTTTATGAAGGAAAGAAAGTCCGAGTATTTGGCCGTGCATTTTGGGCATTCGAGCAATGCGTGAGGGCTTTCGAACACTGTAGGCCGGTCATCGCCATTGATGGCACGTTCTTGACCGGACAATACAAGGGGACCTTGTTGGTTGCGATAGCAAGTGATGCCAATAACCGGGTGTTGCCATTGGCATTTGCTTTGGTCGAGGCGGAGAACAATGACAACTGGGAGTGGTTTTTGCGTCTTTTGAGGACGAAGGTGTTACCCGCTCAAAGGGAAATTTGTGTCATATCGGATCGGCATGCAGGAATTCTTAACGCGGTGGAGATTGACATTCCCGGGCATGCTTCGTTGCACCATCGATGGTGCATGAGGCACTTTTGTTCGAACTTCTATAGGGCATGTGGCCTTAAGGAGTTGGCCAATGATCTTCAAGATTGTTGTCTTGCTTTCTCCGAGAAGCGGTTCGCCACTTTGTTGAACAAATTGCTCGCACACAAAAAACTTGATCACGGGGGTCAAGACTTTATGAATAGGCACATTCAACACCGGAACAAGTGGGCACGTGCTTTTGATGAAGATGGCCGGAGATATGGTCAAATGACAAGCAATATGGCTGAATGCTTCAATAGGGTGCTCAAAGGTGCACGTGGATTACCCGTGACGGCAATAGTTCAATACACATTTGACAATATGAATGCGTACTTTCTAAAGTACTCGATGGAAACTGATGCACAGATAGCGGGTGAGAACCCGCGCAAGTACAAGTACAAGTTCCCACCCAAGGTTGATGAATGGTTAGAATTTCAATCACGAAAGGCGGACTCAGAAGAAGCTATATTATATGACAACGAAGAGTGGAAGTATGAAGTGAAAGAGCCAGGAGGAACCACAAACGATGGCCGGCAACATGGAGGTCAGGCTTTCAAGGTGTCTTTAACACAATGTGATTGCTCTTGCGGGAGGCCATTGTTGCTTCATCTCCCATGCTCACATTTGTATACCGCCGGTCGCGTTAGAAATGTGGACATCAATCACCCACGCATCGTGAGGGAGTTGGAGTTCTCAATCATGACGGTCAAGAAAACATGGGCTCCCCGCTTTCACCCATACTTTGACCAATCACAATGGCCGGAGTACCATGGAGTTCAACTATGGCCGGATCCGGAGTTGAAGGTTGTTACACGGGGTAGACGTAAAACAAAGCGTTTTAGAGGCGACATGGACGGATGGGGCCATGGTGGCCACCGCGAAGCGGGAAACGATCAATTCCAAGAGCCTCGTGAGAGCTCCCGTTGTGGGGAATGCAAAGGTCATGGCCACAACAAAAGAAAATGTACGAAACCAAGAAAAAGGTCCAAGAAAAATGATGCAAGCACTAGCCAACAAGGAGCTACACAAGGGAGCCAACCAAGTGGTAGCCAACAAGTGCCAAGCCAACCAAGAGGTAGCCAACAAGTGCGAAGGCAATAACGTGGTAGCCAACAAGCGCCAAGGCAACCAAGTGGGAGCCAACCTAGTGGTAGCCAACAAGTGCCAAGCCAACCAAGTGGGAGCCAACCTAGTGGTAGCCAACAAGTGCCAAGCCAACCAAGTGTTAATCAAAGAGGATCTAGGCAACAAAGAGGTCGGCAACTAGGACTTACAAGAGGCCGTGGTGGTGGTAGTCTAGGCCGTGGTGGTGGTAGAGCTCGTGGTGGTGGTGTTGGCCGTGGTGATGGTCTTGGCCGTGGTGATGGTCTTGGCCTTGGTGATGGACTTGGCCGTGGTGATGGACAAGGGCAAGGTCGTTATAGAGGAATGTTTGGATACCTCGATGGACCATTTCCGTATGTTGCTCACTAACTATAATGTTTCAAATGTTCTTGTTTTTCATATGTTCTTCTTTTTCATATGTTCTTCTTTTACATGTGCTTCCATTTGTTTTTATTGTCTTTACTAACCATTATGTTTCACTCATTGTAGGTATGGCGGCTTCCCAACCCAACAAACCAACAATGAAGGAGGATGGCGAAGATGAGATGGCGGGATGGTGGGAGAAGGCTGCAAAGAAGCTTAGAGAGGAGGATGCAGCCAAGCTAAAGAAGAAGAAGGAAGAGGAGCTTGAGGAGAAGAGGAAGGCAAAAGAGAGAGCGTCAAATGCGATGTGCGCTAGGGAGCAAGCATTGGTGAGGAAATGTGAGGAGGCACAGAAGAAGCGTCAAAAGGATTTTGAAGAAGGAACCATGAAGCTTTGGGCAATTGCAGCTGAAAAAAAAAGAGAGGGAGGATAAGATATTCATGGAGAGGGTGGTTAAGGAGGCCCACCTCATAAGGAAAAGGGAGGAGGAAGAGGAACAAGAGAGGAAGAAGAAGAAGGGAAAGGGGCCTTGCTCTACGCAATAGAGCTATGTCATCTTCAACTTGCTTGTGGACGATAATCGTGTTATCCTCTAAACTATGATCTTCGATTTGGTTGTGAACTACTATGTGTCATGAACTACTATCTCTCCTCCTTGATTTGGTTGTGAACTACTATGTGTCATGAACTACTATCTGTCCTCCTCGAATAGGGTGATCTACTATGTGTTGTGAAGTAATATGTATTATGAACTAGTATGTGTCGTGAAGTACTTTGTGCATATGTTGTCTTCACAGTTCTTTGCTTGCTATGTGTCGTGAACTACTATCTTTCCTCATCGGAATATGTGTGCATGTGCCAAAAAAATTGCTAAGTACAAGTGCAACGCCTAGCTCTGGGGCGTTGCACTGTACAGTGTGGCGCCTCGAAGCTAGGCGCTGCAGCGGCTGTAGGTTGCCAACACTTTGTTTGCTCTCTGCTTAGCTCAGCCCAGGAGTGCAACGTCTCAGCGCTAGGCGTCACACTGTATAGTGCAGCGCCTAGCGCTGAGGCGTTGCCCCCTTGGGCTGAGCTAAACAGAGATCAAGCAAAGTGTTTGCAACCTACAGCCGCTGCAGCGCCTAGCTTGGAGGCGCCACACTGTACAGTGCAACGCCTAGCTTCCGGGCGTTGCACTGTACAGTGTGGCGCCTCCAAGCTAGGCGCTGCAGCGGCTGTAGCTTGCGAACAAAGTACTTGCTCTCTGCTTAGCTCAGCCCAGGCGTGCAACGCCTCAGGGCTAGGCGTCACACTGTATAGTGCAGCGCCTAGCGCTGAGGCGTTGCACCCTTGGGCTGAGCTAAATAGAGAGCAAGCAAAGTGTTTGCAAGCTACAGCCGCTGCAGCGCCTAGCCTGGAGGCGTCACACTGTATAGTGCAACGCCTAGCTCCCGGGCATTGCACTGTACAGTGTGGCGCCTCCAAGCTAGGCGCTGCAGCGGCTGTAGCTTGCAAACAAAGTAGTTGCTCTCTGCTTAGCTCAGCCCAGGCGTGCAACGCCTCAGGTCTAGGCGCTGCACTATACAGTGTGACGCCCAGCTCTGAGGCGTTGCACCCTTGGGCTGAGCTAAGCAGAGAGCAAACACTTTGTTTGCAAACTACAGCCGCTGCAGCGCCTAGCGTGGAGGCGTCACACTGTACAGTGTGACGCCTCCAAGCTAGGCGCTGCAGCGACTGTAGCTTGTAAACTTGGTCATTTTCAGGTACATTGCAACATTTCCTAGAATAAGCAGTCAAAAACTTTAAGTTCACATTTCAGTCACAGTTGAACATTATTAAGACAACAAGTGCAACATAGAGGATCAAGTTCAACATTGCTAAGATGTCAACTCCAAGTTCAACATAACTAAGACATACAAAGAGGATCAAGTTCAACATAGAGCTACCACAACTCCAAGTTCACCGACATAACAACTCCAAGTTCACCGACAAATAAAGGACGATGGCTGGTTCCTAAGAAGAGCTAGTTCCTTGAGCGCTTTTTGGCTGCTCCCCCCTCTTGCTGGCTAACTTCTTCACCTTTCTAGGAAGAGGAACACACTCCCGCTCCGGCTCCGGTTCCTCCACGTCATCGACATCGTCATCCAAATAGTCATCCAAAGCCGCCATCCGCGAGGTGCCGACCGTCCTTTTGCCTCTTTGGGTGAAGTCTTCAGGTGTGTACTTGTTGATTCCCGTCCTAGGCTTTAGCATGTATGCAGACCTAACCTGGTACATCCCCAAGGTCATATCATCATCAGCAACCTATGCATCAACAAAAGATATGGAAAAACCGTGTGTGAGGATATAGTTAGCAATGCATCAACAATTGGATATGTATGCTCATGCCATACCTCTTGGGTGACCACACCCACATCCTCATCCTCCAAATGATCACCATGGCTCTGGCCCGAAGCGGGATCTGATGGTGTCGCCGACCTAGACCGTTCTAGTGATACATACTCGGGGTCACGGCAACCAAAAAGGTTTGATAGCCGCCTTAACTTTTGGCCCTGGCGCTGCAACATGTACAAGTGAATGAGACATCGAACGTAGCAACACATGTTAAGTGCTATTTTGAAGGACATGTGAACCTTGATGAATGCCCGAAGTGCACCTTCTCCATCGCTTTTGCCAGCCGGGGTTGTTTCAAGAATAGTCTTGGTCTCATCAGCTGCTTTCTTGATCTAGGCACGCTATGAACAGAAATGGTATTAACGTGTTAGGCAAGCGAAGATGTGAATAGTGTGAATGAAAAGCAAAGAGGGCAAATACCACAAAGTTCATCATTGGAGCTGAAGGGATCACTGAATTGCCTTTCCTGACTAATGCGTTGTACTGGTGTTGGGCTACCTCATCAAAAACAGTGGGTTCTTCCAAAATCTCCCCAGCATACGCCGGCTTGCATACCTCCACACGGGTACTTGCAAGAAACCATGTGAGATAGTTGTTGAACGCTACAGGGCAGTGCTCACGAAGCTGGACTCCTATTCCAGCCCTAGCTTGCTCCACACTAAGCGCAAACTGTATGACATACTTTCTGTGATGCTTGTCCCAATCCTTAATCTTCCGCTGCCTTTTCCTATCCAACCTGCAAGTTAGAAACATAATATTAGTAGCATCGAAACTGCTGAGAAGCTGCTAAGTACTCAAGGTTAATTATATCTTACGCGTGTAGCAACTTGTCCGTGTCCTCCCACTCCGGCGGATGTGCCTGGAACAAACCAAACTGACGGCGCACTCGATGTGGGAGGTGAAGCTCAACCGCCCAGTTGCATATGAGTGGGCACCGCATACGCCAGAGATCCCTATCCCTAGTGCACATCGGATTCAGCCTGAACTCTAAAGGGTTACCAAAACTATCTCCTGTTCCATACGGCTCCCATATCACCTGCAAAATGGGATAGAATGCAAAATTGATATCGACTTGCAATAGAAGCATCATAATCACTTATGCAATGTCAATTCACCTGCTCAGGTGTGATCGCATCAAGCTCGCTCTGGTACAACTTGTACATGACCGAGGGATCATCTGTCGTCTCATTTATCACATCCCACTTGTAAGCCCAAGTGGGTAGCCATAGTAGGTCGCCTTTGTCGTCCCAATCATCGTACTTCACCTTCTTCGGACGTCCAACCGACAAACGATCCCAGCTCCATATGGAAGGTGCGAGCAAACAACCACCAATACCTCCAGATGACCTACAACAGGCTTCGTCCAACTGCACATAAAAGAGAACATGGTTCAGTTAAGAGCAAGATCGCATTCATAATGTAGCAATGAAGTGAAAAGGAAACAACTTCATACCTGTCTATACAAGTAAGCCAGTGTTGCCGAACCCCAACTCCAATTGCTATCGAAGACGGTCAACGCCTTCAGCCACATCCATGGAGCATTCTTGCCTGTGCCATCAGCAAACATAGTCCTGGATATCACATACCACATGTAGACACGAGCATATGTCTTGACCGTGTCCTCATCAGCTTCCGGTGGGCAAGTACCAAAGTGCTCAGTAATCCACGTGAAAGTAGCACCGGCTGCGACTCTTTCCTTCTTCTTGTTTTCTGCTGCTGGTTCCTGAGGCTCCGGAGGAACCATACCGATAAGGGCATGCATCTGCGCGCGCCACCCATCGGAATCGGTGCTCATACATAGAGGATTCCCATCGATAGGAAGACCGGTGATCATAGCAATATCCTGGAGCGTCACTGTCATCTCCCCGGTCCGTAGATGGAAACTATGTGTCTCCGGCCGCCAATGATCAGTAAGCGCGGTGAGTGCTGGAGCATTGTTGGGTGGCGTCGACCGTTTGACCATATGAATGAAAGGGAGAAGTCCTGTCTCCCTTACATACGGTGTGTATCACTTATCATAGCGCATCCACCCAAGGGTGACCCCGTGAGAACGAAGCTTCAAAGGTGCAAGCGCCTACAAACAAACAATTCATAACATTACATATGGGGCATTTGTGTTTGAAATAAATACGAAATTCATAAAACAGGCCACTATCATTATTACCCGCTGCTCCACCGCCATAGCGTACGACCGATGTTGTTTGTCCCAGTGATCATCGAGAAGCCAAACCATCCTAACAATTTTGAAAGAAAGCTTTCTTGTCAACACGATTATCTTTTGAATACAAATAAACTAAAGTACGCCTACTAGATGCAACCGTACCAATCTATGTATCCAACCATATCAAATCAAACAAAACTAATAAACTAGGATTTCACAAATAACTAGGCCTACTTCATACAAATAACTTTTCCATAAACTATGCCTACTTCATACAAATAACTCTTCCATAAACTAAACTAGGGTTCCACAAATCAAACAAACAAGGGTTGTAATACATGCAAAGTTCTAATACATGCAAGATTCAAATCTAATCTAATCAAACAAGGATTCCCCAAATCTTCAAAATATCATATTTTCTATGGATAGAAAGAAGGGGGTCGGAGGAGAGTACCTTCTAGGATGGATTGGTGAAGAAATGCACGGACCAAATCGTCGGATCTGAAGGATTTGGGAGAGGGGATTGAGAGGGGGAGAGGAGGAAGCCGCCGGCGCGCCTGTTCTGTAACTGCTGGAACGAATGGGTGGGGTGGGGGGAGGGGGAGGGGCGGCTGGCATGTAAGTCACAGTGCAGCGCCTACGGGCCGGGCGCTGCACATTACATGTGTGGCGCCTAGCTCGGAGGCGCTGCACTACTGGGTGCGGGCCCAAAGGCTGCCACGGTGGACAGGCGTGCAACGCCCCAGAGCTGTGCGTTGCACCGTAGGGTGTACGCCTGCGTGGCGGGCGCTACACAAAAGGGTCAGTGCTGTGAAATAGTTTCACGGACAGTTCATTCCGTGAATTGATTTCGTCCCAAGGTCAAAATTGTCAAATTTGCCCCACCCCCACCTTCTTCTGTCGTAACTACCCCCTCCGCCCCTCCCCCCAATCCCCCCACCTACCACCGCACCACCGCGCCCCTGCACCGCCGCCGGCCGGGCAGCAAGGACTTGCCAGCCCAAGCCGGCCCAGCACCTACCTTCGACGCGCTGCCCCGCCCCGCCCCCGCCCCGCCGCCTTCCACCATGACGGCATCGCCGGGACCTCTCCCTCTCTGGCTGGGAGGCCGTTCAGGAGGCATGCGCCAGCGGCCCCCGTCCCCTGCTGCTCGCGGCGGATCTGATGAGGCAAGCCTTCTCCTGGTCTCTCCCGCGGCGGATCCCATGAACTAACCAACCTCCTCATCTATCTCGTGGCGGATCCGACGAGCTCTATCACCACGCGCCGGCAGGCGGATCCCCACCACATGGACTCACGCACGTCCAGCCGAGCTCCTTCCTCCCCACCTTCTTCCTCCCGGATCCAAGGAGCCCATGACGCAGCCCCACCTCCCGCATCTTCGACCACCGCGTCGACAAGGGCTCTTGGGCGACCAGCTCCGGGTAATTTCGCCTTCTTCTGCCCCCTGCTCCTCGCCCTCCCCTTCCCTCTCTGCACAATCCTCCACCGATCGATGGAACCCCTAGATCTCTGCCGCCGGAGCTCCTCCAACTGCCATGGCGCCTCCCAGCAAGACTCTTCCTCCCCATCTCTCTAGACCGAAGAGGCCACCCGAGGTATGGGATCTGGCCACCACCGGCAGCGGATCCGCCCCCATTGACACCAGCCAACGCGAGGCCATAATTCTCGCAAGCGCCATGGGCGTCGACCTTCCCCTAGCCGTGACGCGCAGCAGCTGCTCCCACCTCGCTTGGGTGCTCGAGCATCGGCTGAGTGCAGCTCAATTGTTGTCCCAATGCAGGTCGGCTGCCACTGTTCAGTCTTGGGCGTGGACTTGCAGCTCGACAACCATGGACGTGCAACTCAGACGCGTGCGTGCAATGGTTCAGCGGTTCAGGGCAACTCCGACGACTCCTCTGGGTCCTCTCCATCGTGCCCATCACGTAGCAGTGCGCTTCGGTGAGCCCAATTTCCCCCCTCTTATGCAGGTTTTGTATAAACATCTTTGAAGTTTGCTAAGGTTTGTCACTCCGGCAGTGAGCGCACATGCAGTACACTCTGGAGATGTTGGGATTGCATCCTGGGTTTGCCAAAAAAACGTGGTTTGCCACTGGACATGGTCTGGTCAAGTTCGGCTAGGTGCCCCGTGCGGCTCACACTCTATTTTTTCATAAGATGGAGTTCATTGTGTATAGCTTTGTTGGTCACTATGTGTGAAAAAAGGATTAAAGATGTGAGTGTGGCTGTGTCAAAATAATGAATGGATATGTATGCTTTGAAGCTCACTTTGCTCACGAAGTTTGCCATAAAACTCCTTCGTGGTTGAAAGTGCTAGTTATCGAGTAGAGGGGGGGTGAATAGGCGATTTTTATGAAAGTCTTCAAAACACGAGGGCTTTGAAGACAACCAGTAGAAATGAACCTATTTATATGCAGCCGAAGGTAGACTGCACTAGACAAGCCATAGTCAAGTAAGCAATGAAGTGAAAGTACGAAGACTATCAGCAGCTAGGTACTATGGATCAGGATGGAAGATAGTATGAAGCTAAACAGTAAACAGTCTTCAAGCAGTGAAGACACTCAGATCATGCAAGCAGGCAATGGCTTCACGAAGACAAACTGTGAGTAAAGGAAAGCGAAGGATAGAACCAGTTGCTTGGTGAAGACAAGGATTTGGTAGACCAGTTCCAGTTGCTGTGACAGCTGTACGTCTGGTTAGGGAGGCTGAGATTTAACTCAGAAGACCGCGTCTTCACCTTATTCCCCTTGAGCTAAGGACACCCAGTCCTCACCCAATCACTCTGGTAAGTCTTCAAGGTATAGTTCCAAACCTTCACAGACTTCGTTTACTGGCGATCCACAATGACTCTTGGATGCTCAGAACGTGATGCCTAACCGGCTAGAGGATTCACAATCCTCAAGTGTAACAAGTCTTTAGGTCATGCAAACAGAAAGACTTTAGTGATGCCTAACACTCTTTGGCTCTGTGTGTTTTAGGGCTTTGTCCTCGCAAGGATCTCTCTCAAATGCTTCGGAGGTGGGTTGCTCTCAAATGACAAAAGCCGTGCACTAACTCTGAGCAGCCACCAATTTATGGTGTAGGGGGTGGGCTATTTATAGCCAGGAGGCAACCGACCTGATTTCTTCGAAATGACCCTGGGTCACTAAGGAAATGACATGTGTCCAATGGTCATATTTCAAACACACGCGGCAGCATGATTTGGGCTATAAGTAAAGCTGACTCATCCAGCTCTGGATAAGATTTGCTCTCATTGTCTTCGCTCGAAGACATAGGATTTGGTCGAGCATCACATCAATCACTTTGACTTTGTAAACTTGGACCCCACTTAACAGTACGGTGGTTCATATGACTCAACAAAGAAGAAAAGGAAACTACGAACCAACTATATCTTCGCACTTCATAGTCTTCATGTGAATGTCTTCTCATGTCATAGTCTTCACAATGAATATCTTCACAGACCACCATTGTCTTCAATGTCTTCACACATTTGTAGGGGTCATCTCTGGTAGGTAAACCGAATCAATAAGGGACTACTACCTGCGTTATCCTCCAACTCTCACAAACACATTAGTCCCTCAACCAAGTTTATCGTTAATACTCCAAAACCAACTAGGGGTGGCACTAGATGCACTTACAGTGGTTCACTTGGTGATCCGAAATGAAAACACCTCGGAAGAAGCTCACTTCTCATTACATGTAGTTCACTCGCTTAGTCATTGTGGTCCATTCATCATGACTACACACATAAAACATATTAAATTTGAAAAAAAAACTCACGCGGTTCACTTTCGGTAGTATCGCGGTCCGTTTACGGTAGTCTGGAGGTTCACTTTTCGTAGTATTGCGGTTCACCAACGCTCGACGTGAAGTGCACTCCACCTCGTTTGGGAAAATTTGGTAGTCTCGAGGTTCACTTTTTGTAGTATTGCGGTTCACTAATGCTCGACGTGAAGTGCACTGCACCTCGTTTGAGAAAAATTACGTCCCACAAAAAAACATGCAACCCTCTTGCCTGGCAGTTGCAGTGCGGTTTTCTATCCGAAGCAGTGCGGTTTTCTATCTGATGTGATTCACTCGTCGATTTTGGTGTCGCAAAAAACAAAGTGCCCGCATTTCGCTAAATTCAAAATTGCTCTTAAACCGTAAAGAATTAGAGAGCGTGTTCTACATGAAAAAGTTGCGCCTTGTCGATATCTTTCCAACAGTGTATAATTTGAATCATTCCGATCAGCGCTTTGTATAAATTTCATGTAAAACGGCCGCTGCTACTCATCGTTAGCCGTACGATTTTCAAAATTAACTTCAAACCGTAAGGAATCTCAAAAACATTTGAACACATGAAAGTTGCGCTTCATCCGTAGCTTTCCAACGGCGTATCACATGCCTCGTCTCGACAAATGGTTGAAAAACTAGAGCAAAAACAGTACCAAAAAATTCAAAAAAAATATTGGAAAACACAATTCCACGATTTAGTAAATTTGAAACTGCTCTTAAACTGTAACGAATTAGAGAAAATAATAGATATGAAAAAGATGCGCCTCAATGATATCTTTCCAACAGTATATCATTTGCTTCATTCCGACGAGTGCTTTATAAGAAAACACGAAAAACGCTCGCTGACATTCGTCGTGAGCCGCACAATTTTCGAAGCTACTCTTAAACTATGAAGAATCTCGAAAAGTGTTCAACATGGCGAAGTTACATGCGTCGTTTCGATAAACGGTTAAAAAAACTACAACGAAAACTATATCGAAAGAACAACGCCTGCAGTTTTTTTGACACGAAGTTCATTAGTCTCTGTATTGCAGTACCTTTGCTATTGAAAGTGCAGTGCCCTCACGTTGAGCGTGTAGTGCGAAAGTGTTAGCAGAATAACTATTATGCTTATATTAGCAGAATAGACCGTATATATATATAAACACTATTCCGATCACGGGGTTAGAATAATATTCTGATCACAACTTGAACTGCCTGAGTAACACGCTTGAACTTCCCTCTGTATGAACCCGACCTTCGGGCTATCTTCGCAACCGTGCCTTCTACGTGATTTTTTCTGATCATTCGTGTTGTTTGTGATGTAAGTGTAATGTGTACACATTTTTTAGAATCTAAATTCTTGTTTTGATTTGGAATCTAGCTCGTTGGCGGATTTGCTCTCGGGCGGTGATGAACATGGGTCTATTACAAGTTTGTTGCATGTACTTGATGTTCTAGAATCTCTAACAGGATGAGAATTGGGTTTAGGTACGAGTTTACTGTATGTTTTGTTGTTATTTTCGAACGAATTCGATTTGGTGTTCCGCCGCCTCTATTCTTCGTCCGCGGGAGTGGTTTCGACCGTTGTTGTAGATTTGTAGTTTTTCTATTGAAATTGGCGGCGGATTTGCGTGCATTAGTGAGACTAAATCCTGCCCATGTTTTTAATTTGATTAAGCGGGCTCATACAAATCAAAATCCGACGATTGGATCTTCTGCCTCCCGCCGTTTTTTTCTGTTCGTGGGACAATATGATGAGAATCATTTTCTTGTTTATTTGGAGCATGATGACATTTGAACTGGCGGTTGAATCCTTCCCGTGTTGTTAATTTGATTTGGCTGGCTCATTCATTCTGAAAATGCGGATTGGACCTTCTGCCTCCCGCCGTGGTTCGTTGTTCGAGCGGACAACTTGATGGTGGATCATTTTTTGATGTTTTATTTGGAGTATGATGACGTTCAAAATGGGCTGTTGACGTGTTGGAATTGACCCAAATGATTAAATCTGGGAACCAAATTTGATTGGGGTTGTTTTTTTCAAACATTTTACGTTCTGTTGTACAAGCTGGACTGCTATAACATTTGTAGTTGAACTTCTATGCTCTTTACGCATGCTTTTAGGAGATGAGGCAATACGATCTAGTCTGTTGCTGTTGTTGTACAAAAAATCAAGTATGTTTTTATGTTGTTGACTGTCGTCATGTGTGTAACTGTGGAGCTGGACCATAGGCACATGCATCCTCTTTTTTCCTTTAATCTATGTTTTTGGGATAGTTTTTTGATCATCCACTATCTTCAGTAGAAGCTGGACTTCTTTTTTATTAATGGTTGAACTTCTGGTTTTCCACATTGCATTCCACATTTGCAAGGCGAGGGTGCATGGTGCTCTATATTTTCTTTGCTTGTTTTTTTTTGTAATTTTAATTCTTCAGACGTTCTTTTTAGAGTTTTGTCTCGTGAGCAATCATGGGATTTGCCCAAGTATGCGTGCACTTTTTCTAGATCATCTAAGGGTTGTTGTACAACCTGGACTTTTATGTTGTTCATACGTGAACTTTTGCTTTTCCTTCTTTGCAAGGTAATGCAGCAAGTCCTCTGTATTTCTTTCCTTTTTATGTTATTTTTCATTCTTTGCATTGGTTTGGATTTTTTGACATAGTCCCATGAGCAACCATGGAATTGGCCAACGGATATGCGTATATTTTTTATTTTTCCTAGTATGTTTTTGTACTTATAATAGTTGTTGGTCTTCACTGAATAACTATCTTGAACTTCTGTATGATAATCATTTTTAACATGTTAATTTGAGGTTTTACAAAACCGCGAACTTCTATATCTTCACAATTTGAACTTCTTATTTATAATTTTGTTTGTTATTTTTGGATTTAAATATTTGTAGACATTGAAATCGGCATTGCGCCTATTGAAAAATGCGGTAGCGCGAGGCCGAGCAAGGGGGAGGGGGAGGGACTCTCCCTCCCCTCCCCCTGCGAGGCCGAGACAAGAATGAGCCAGAGCAGGCGACGACGCGGCGTTCCGAGTCGTCGCATGCGGAGGCGAGTCCGTCACATCCATGACCCCACTACCTATCTTAGGGGTGTGGCTCTGGGGTGCGTGCGGTGGGGTGGAAACAGAATAACCACATTGCATCCTGTCAAAACCTAGCGCGCAGCAATGTGGTAGCGCGAGGACGAGCAGGGGGGTTTGGACCCCCCTCCCCTCCCACTGCGAGGCTGAGATAGGAACGAGCCGGAGCAAGCGACGATGCGGCGTGCCGCGTCGTCGCATGTGGAGGCGAGTTCGTCACATCCGTGACCCCACTATCTATCTTAGGGGTGTGGCTCTGGGTGCGTGCGGTGGGGGTGGAAACAGAATAACCGCATTGCGTCCTGTCAAAACCTAGCGCGCAACAATGCGGTAGCGCGAGGCCGAGCAGGGGGGAGGGGGGGTCGGGACCCCCCTCCCCTCCCCCTGCGAGGCCGAGACAGGAACGAGCTGGAGCAGGCGACGACGCGGCGTGCCGCGTCATCGCATGCGGAGGCGAGCCCATCACATCCGTGACCCCACTATCTATATTGTTTTTATGTTGTGTATTTTATTTAGATACGAACTTCATCTGTTTTTGTACTTGAACTTCTTCTTTTTGTTTCTTAGTGTTTATTTATTCATATGCCTTTACTTCTTTGATTAGATTACTTGGACTTCTGTTCTTTATTTTTTGAACTTATTTCTCTTGTTTTTTAGGTACATATTTGTGTATGTATTTTTTTCTTCCCTTGGTAGTGTATTTGCCATCAATTTTTGGTTTTAAGGATATCAACAGTGTTGTTGTGTGATCTTATCTCATTATAATAGATGCATTCAAATGGTGCATTCATTTATCTATACATGTATTTACTTTTTTAGCTGTTGTGGGGGTAAAACTGTAATTTTACCGGCGCCGCAACACCCACGACAGAGAGGCATTAAGTGCCCATCTCCCTCGCCACCACCTGTCAGAAAACCCCTCTCCACCTGTCGCTCGCTCTCTCCCCCTCTCCATCGCTCCGCTTCCTTCGTCCCCTCCAACTCCCCGCGATTTCTCCACCCCTGTCCCCTGCCCTCGTGAGTGGAGTAACCGGTGCACGCCCCCGCTCCTATTTATCCCCCACGCCCTGCTCTCCCTTGCCCAGCCCGCTCTGTTCTGCTCTGAAGCGAGGGTCGCAACTGCCTGCGCGGTTCCAAGGTGTGTGTGGCATCGTGGGGAGTGGAAGAACCGCCGCGGATTCGTGCGAGCGGGGGTCGTTTGGAGAGGTACAAATGCTGTCGTCCCCTAATGCTTGCTTTTAGTTTCGCTAGATCTGTCGAGGCATGCGTGTTTCTTCTGTGTGCTCTCACGTCCGCCTCCCACCCCCTTCTTCTGATGGTTTGGTGGGAGATTAGGTAGGGTTCTTGTACGTGTGGTGGTTGGATTGCATTCCCCTGTGGTGAGATGCTTGTATGTGCTATTTTCTCCCTTCAAACTTGTGTGGATTTCATTTTCCCTTTGTTGATTTTAGCAGTCAGATGCATGTAAGACAGGGTGTGGTGTGATGGTTGATGCTGGATCTGATGTATCTAATTGCATTAGTGCTGTGGATTTCAAAGTCTAGATTATGTCTATGACATTCTAGTTAGTTTATGGATACATTTTTTGTTGTGCTTGCCTATATGTGCTACTATTCATCTTTTCATACTTGTTGGTATGTTCTAGTTGTTTCATCCTAGGGTTTGATTCAGTTTCTTTTTGTATTTTGTTGTATGGTTTTATACCTGCTAACTACATGCAATCAATCCCCTATTTTTAGTAGGTTGTTCTAGTGTTTGGAGTTGCATTCATCAAGGCGGTTGTGTTGTCATGGCTTTAAAACCTTCTCTAGGTATCTTAATGTAGTTGGATCTTGTATTTTAAATAGCAGTATTCTTATATATGTCTGCCCATATCTTCACTTAGTTTTCTTGTTGGACTGCCATTCTTAATAGTGTGAACTTCTAACAAAGGTTATGTGTATGCATTTTACCCTTAGTTTGAGTTAGTAGAGTGTTGCTTACTTTTTAGTTGATGATTTACAGGTGAAACTATGTTACCAAGTGTTTGTTGGACTTCCCAAATGTTCCATATTCATAGTGTATATCTTTGTTTTTTTGTTATCATGTTCATGGTATTGATATTTAGTTTGCCTGTGAAATACTATTTGTGGTCATGATACATCTTTTTTATGTGCTACTTGCTTGGGTCACATGGTTGAACTTCTGGTTTTAATTAATGTTTGTTTATAATGAAATTTGGTTGAACTTCTGTTATGCACATTTTGTTTTACTGCTTTGTTATATATTGTTGAACTTCTCGACATTCATCTTATATGTAGTAGCCCCTCTGGTGTAGATTGTTTTTATATTTAGGATGTAAATTTTAGATTGTTTGTTGTGTTTACTGCTTTGTTAGGTATTGTTGAACTTCTGGGTATTGTACATTGATGTAAAAGTAGAAGTCCCTTTGGTGTAGGATTGCGGATTAGAACTCGGCTGCCTTTTTACTTGCATTTTTTGTAGTTGGTGATGAGTTGAATAGTTCTGAAAAAATGCCTGCAATCAAGATGGAGCTTCAGAAGTTAATACTGATGCTCCAATATCTGATGCGGCTAAATCACCCATTATTCCTTTGACTGTGGTTGCTGAGGTTGCTTCGAGCCTTGAGAATTTTTCAAGCCTCGAGGATCTTGCTTCTGCAGCTCTTGCTTCACCTAGTATGTGAAACCCCTTTTATTTTCATTTTAAATTCTCGAGCCATGTTTTTTTAACTTGTTCCCGTCGGTTGTTTTTTGTTTTTGTTCCTGACTTTTTTTTGTGTTCTTTGTAGATGTGTCCATAGAGGAGGAAGCTGTGAACACCATCAACGATGTTCTATCTGAGTTGGGTTTGTCAGAAAACCCCGCTGCTGCTAAGCAGGGGGCTTCGTCAATCGAAGGTTGTGATTCCGTTCTGGATCCTTTGTGCTCTCTTCAGATGTCAGAGACGTAGTCGCAGCCTGTTGATGGAACTGAACCTGTCACGCAACCTGAGGATGTGCCTCTTCAGCTTCTTGTGGAGGACCAACATAAGAGGAAGAAGCAAGAAGATCTTGACAAGGAGAGGGCGGCCCGCCTTCAGAAAGGTTCTGATGTTCCTGGATCTGTTCATGCGGCTGAGCTCACGGTTGGGGAAGACGTGCCGCGTGGCACGGTTGTCCCTGTTAAGAAGAAAATGAAGAAGACCACTGTGAGGAAGCATGTAGTTGGTGGAGTTACTCCTCGGAGGAGCCCACGTGTTTCAAGGCATGCAGAACTTGGTGAAGATGAAGGGCTAGGCCTCGGTGGTACGCCACATGTAGTCCTTGTGTGCTTGCCACTGCCGCGCCTACCCCTACTCTGCTTGGTGCTGGTGCATCTGGTAAGGGGAAGAAATGCGGCGTCAAGCGCAAGGTTGCACCTGCAAAGGTCAACAAGGGTGAGAAGAAGCGTTCTCGTGTTAATCCAGAGGACAAGGATGATGCTGATTTCAACGCTGATGACAAGGACTACGACGATGATGCTGCTGCCGCTAATTAGGTATGAATGTCTAATGTTTACCTCTTTTTAGAGCATTTGTCGCTATTGTTGTAGTTTTTTGTTTTTAGCACCGCCTTTGCGTACATATCTGACCTTTTGCTTCATATAGACGAATAAATTAGCCGATCTGCTTTGCTTTTATGGTATTACTTCCTTTGTGTACATAGTTGGACTTCTGGATCTATACATGAAGAAATTAGCATAACTTGTTGGTATACATGTTTGATTACTGCCTTGGTGTACATGGTTGAACTTCTGCTTTGTAAATTTCCAACATTTTGAAATCATCTTACTTCTGGTCATACATGGTTGTACTGCCTATGTAGACATAGTTGGACTTCTGAAATGTACTGCGTATGTAGGCATTAGTGGAATTTTGGTGAAGCTTGTGTATCTCATTGTTCTGCCTTTCTTCCTTGTCATTAATTTTTTTTTCAGTATTAGCTTGTGGAGTGGCCGGAGAGGAGGAAGAGAGGAGGCAAAGCACCCTAAGAAGGTGGCCAAGGAGGAGGTGAGGTGAAGCATTTTAACAAGACGGTTCACTGCTACCTCTTGAGCACTGCGTTGGTTTTCCCTTGAATAGGAAAGGGTGATGTAGCAAAGTAGCGTAAGTATTTCCCTCGGTTTTTGAGAACCAAGGTATCAATCCAATAGGAGGCTACGCGCGAGTCCCTCGCACCTACACAAAACAAATAAATCCTCGCAACCAACGCGATAAGGGGTTGTCAATCCCTACACGGTCACTTACGAGAGTGAGATCTGATAGATATGATAAGATAATATTTTTGGTATTTTTATGATAAAGATGCAAAGTAAAATAAAAGGCAATGAAAATAACTAAGTGTTGGAAGATTAATATGATGGAAGATAGACCCGGGGGCCATAGGTTTCACTAGTGGCTTCTCTCAAGAGCATAAGTATTTTACGGTGGGTGAACAAATTACTGTTGAGCAATTGACAGAATTGAGCATAGTTATGAGAATATCTAGGTATGATCATGTATATAGGCATCACGTCCGAGACAAGTAGACCGACTCCTGCCTGCATCTACTACTATTACTCCACACATCGACCGCTATCCGGCATGCATCTAGAGTATTAAGTTCATAAGAACAGAGTAACGCTTTAAGCAAGATGACATGATGTAGAGGGATAAATTCATGCAATATGATTAAAGACCCCATCTTGTTATCCTCGATGGCAACAATACAGTACGTGCCTTGCTGCCCCTACTGTCACTGGGAAAGGACACCGCAAGATTGAATGCAAAGCTAAGCACTTCTCCCATTGCCAGAAAGATCAATCTAGTAGGCCAAACCAAACAGATAATTCGAAGAGACTTGCAAAGATAACCAATCATACATAAAAAATTCAGAGAAGATTCAAATATTGTTCATAGACAAACTTGATCATAAACCCACAATTCATCGGTCTCAACAAACACACCGCAAAAGAAGATTACGTCGAATAGATCTCCACGAGAGAGGGGGAGAACATTGTATTGAGATCCAAAAGAGAGAAGAAGCCATCTAGCTAATAACTATGGACCCGAAGGTCTGAGGTAAACTACTCACACTTCATCGGAGAGGCTATGGTGTTGATGTAGAAGCCCTCCGTGATCGATGCCCCCTCTGGTGGAGCTCTGGAAAAGGCCCCAAGATGGGATCTCGTGCATACAGAAAGTTACGGCGGTGGAATTAGGGTTTTGGCTCCGTATTTGATCGTTTGGGGGTACGTAGGTATATATAGGAGGAAGGAGTACGTCGGTGGAGCAACAGGGGGCCCACGAGGGTGGAGGGCGCGCCTGGGGGGGGGGGGGGGTAGGCGCGCCCCCTACCTCGTGGCCTCCTAGTTTATTTCTTGACGTAGGGTCCAAGTCCTCTGGATCATGTTCGTTCTGAAAATCACGTTCCCGAAGGTTTCATTCCGTTTGGACTCCTTTTGATATTCCTTTTCTTCGAAACCCTAAAATAGGCAAAAAAAACAGCAATTCTGGGCTGGGCCTCCGGCTAGTAGGTTAGTCCCAAAAATAATATATAAGTGTATAATAAAGCCCAATAATGTCCAAAACATAATATAATATGGCATGAAACAATCAAAAATTATAGATACGTTGGAGACGTATCAAGCATCCGCAAGCTTAATTCCTGCTTGTCCTCGAGTAGGTAAATGATAAAAACAGATTTTGATGTGGAATGCTACTTGGCATATTTTCAATGTAATTCTTCTTAATTGTGGTATGAATATTCAGATCCGAAAGACTCAAGACAAAATTTCAATATTGACATAGAAATAATAATACTTCAAGCATACTAACTAAGCAATTATGTCTCTTCAAAATAACATGACCAAAGAAAGTTATCCCTACAAAATCATATAGTCTGGCTATGCTCTATCTTCACCACACAAAGTATTTAAATCATGCACAACCCCGATGACAACAAAGCAATTGTTTCATACTTTTGGTGTTCTCAAACTTTTTCAATCTTCACGCAATACATGAGCGTGAGCCATGGACATAGCACTTTAGGTGGAATAGAATGGTGGTTGTGGAGGAGACGGAAAAGGGAAGATAGTCTCACATCAACTAGGCGTATCAATGGGCTATGGAGATGCCCATCAATAGATATCAATGTGAGTAAGTAGGGATTGCCATGCAACGGATGCACTAGAGCTATAAGTATATGAAAGCTCAACAAAAGGAACTAAGTGGGTGTGCGTCCAACTCGCTTGCTCACGAAGACCTAGGGCATTTTGAGGAAGCCCATCATTGGAATATATAAGCCAAGTTCTATAATGAATAATTCCCACTAGTATATGAAAGTGATAACATAAGAGACTCTCTATTATTAAGATCATGGTGCTACTATGAAGCACAAGTGTGGTAAAAGGATAGTAGCATTGTCCCTTCTCTCTTTTTCTCTCATTTTTTTATTTGGGCCTTTTTTATGGCCTCTCTTTTTTTATTTGGGCTCCTTTGGCCTCTTTTTTTATTATTTTTTCCATTTTTCGCCCGGAGTCTCATCCCGACTTGTGGGGGAATCATAGTCTCCATCATCCTTTCCTCACTTGGGACAATGCTCTAAAAATGATGATCATCACACTTTTATTTACTTACAACTCAATACTTAGAACAAAATATGACTCTATGTGAATGCCTCCGGCGGTGTACCGGCATATGCAATGAATCAAGAGTGACATGTATGAAAGAATTATGAACGGTGGCTTTGCCACAAATACAATGTCAACTACATGATCATGCAAAGCAATATGAAAATGATGGAGCGTGTCATAGTAAACGGAACGGTGGAAAGTTGCATGGCAATATATCTCAGAATGGCTATGGAAATGCCATGGTAGGTAGGTATGGTGGCTGTTTTGAGGAAGGTATATATATGGTGGGTGTATGATACCGGCGAAAGGTGTGCGGTATTAGAGAGGCTAGCAATGGTGGAAGGGAGAGAGTGTGTATGATCCATGGACTCAACATTAGTCATAAAGAACTCATATACTTATTGCAAAAATCTACAAGTTATCAAAGCAAAGTATTACGCACATGCTCCTAGGGGGATAGATTGGTAGGAAAAGACCATCGCCCGTCCCCGACCGCCACTCATAAGGAAGACAATCAATAAATAAATCATGCTCCGACTTCATCACATAACGGTTCACCATACGTGCATGCTACGGAATCACAAACTTTAACACAAGTATTTCTCAAATTCACAACTACTCAACTAGCATGACTCTAATATCACCATCTCCATATCTCAAAACAATTATCAAGTATGAAACTTATCTTAGTATTCAACACACTCATAAGAGAATTTTATTATTAATCTTGAATGCCTAACATAATTAAAACAAATTACCATGCTATTTTGTAGGCAAGGTTGTTAGAATCGCAATTCTGTTATATGATTCTATGACTTTACGATCCAAACTAACCCCTATGATTCTACGATTTTAGTTCATAGAATCTACGTTTCTACGATCCTGATAGTGAAGATTCTACGATTTGCGATCTTACCATCGGAGCTCCGATCTGATTCAAAATCGCGATTCTGACAACCTTGTTTGTAGGACTCTCAAAATAATCTAAGTGAAGCATGAGAGAACAATAGTTTCTATAAAACAAATCCACCGACGTGCTCTAAAACATATAAGTGAAGCACTAGAGCAAAAACTATATAACTCAAAAGATATAAGTGAAGCACATAGAGTATTCTAACAATTTCCGAATCATGTGTGTCTCTCTCAAAAGGTGTGTACAGCAAAGATAATTGTGGTAAACTAAAAAGCAAAGACTCAAATCATACAAGACGCTCCAAGCAAAACACATATCATGTGGTGAATAAAAATATAGCTCCAAGTAAAGTTACCGATGGAAGTAGACGAAAGAGGGGATGCCTTCCGGGGCATACCCAAGCTTTGGCTTTTTGGTGTCCTTAGATTATCTTGGGGGTTTTATGGGCATCCCCAAGCTTAGTCTCTTGCCACTCCTTGTTACATAATCCATCAAATCCTTACCCAAAACTTGAAAACTTCACAACACAAAACTTAAAGTAGAAAATCTCGTCAGCTCCGTTAGCGAAAGAAAACAAAACACCACTTCAAGGTACTATAATTAACTCATTCTTTATTTACATTGGTGTTAAACCTACTGTATTCCAACTTCTCTATGGTTTATAAACTATTTTGCTAGCCATAGATTCATCAAAATAAGCAAACAACACACGAAAAACAGAATCTGTCAAAAAACAGAACAGTCTGTAGTAATGTGTAGCTTACGCAAGATCTGGAACCCCAAAAATTCTAAAATAAATTTCTGGACGTGAGGAATTTATCTATTAATCATATGCAAAAAGAATTAACTAAATAGCACCTTCCAAATAAAAATGGCAGCAGTTCTCATGAGCGCTAAAGTTTCTAATTTTTACAGCAAGATTAACAAGACTTTCCCCAAGTCTTCCCAACGGTTCTACTTGGTACAAACACTAATTAAACACAAAAACACAACCAAAACAGAGGCTAGATAAATTATTATTACTAAACATGAGCAAAAAGCAAGGAATAAAAATAAAATTGGGTTGCCTCCCAACATGCGCTATCGTTTAATGCCCCTAGCTAGGCATAAAAAGCAAGGATAGATCTAGGTATTGCCATGTTTGGTTTTAGGGAAGAAAAGAGCAAACTTGCTATCTATGGAATTAATCTCTCTATTTTGATAAAGCACATGGCTATTAATGGTAGAAGAAATATTAAGTATGTTACGGAAATTTGTATCTAAGCTAGCCTTCATCTCTTTGATAGATTCGTTTTGGTAAGAGAGCAAAAGAGATGTAGATTCAACTTTCTCATTCATGGGGTGCCCAAATATGGTTTTCATCTTCTCATAAGTGTCTACGGCGTCCCCTTCAAGAAATCCTTCTTCAAATATAGAATCTAAGACATGCTTAAAAGAAGAAGGAAGGGCAATATAAAAGCTTTTTAAGTAAATTTCAATTTGTTATTGAGGCACACAACTAGCCATGATCTTTAATAGTCTATACCAAGCATCTTTCAAAGATTCATCAAGTAAATAACGAAAAATTCTGGAATCATCTTCATCAAAATTATTATGATTCTCATTGATAACTCCGGTAGGTTTTTCCATAGTATCCTTATTTATGAGCTTAGCGAGAATAGAAGGGTTGTCCAAAGTACTAAAACTCGGAAGAGAACCCCCAACCCTTTTTGATTCAGACATGGCAGAAGAAAGGCGAGCAAGAAAAAGAGAGGGCAAATAAAACGGCAACGGTGAAGTGGGGGAGAGGAAAACGATAGGAAAATGACAAATAATGTAATGCGGGAGATAAGGGTTTGTGATGGGTACTTGGTATGTTGACTTTTGCATAAACCTCCCCGGCAACGGCGCCAGAAATCCTTCTTGCTACCTCTTGAGCACTGCGTTGGTTTTCCCTTGAATAGGAAAGGGTGATGCAGCAAAGTAGCATAAGTATTTCCCTCAGTTTTTGAGAATCAAGGTATCAATCCAGTAGGAGGCTACGCGCGAGTCCCTCGCACCTACACAAAACAAATAAATCCTCGCAACCAACGCGATAAGGGGTTGTCAATCCCTACACGGTCACTTACGAGAGTGAGATCTGATAGATATGATAAGATAATATTTTTGGTATTTTTATGATAAATATGAAAAGTAAAATAAAAGGCAATGAAAATAACTAAGTGTTGGAAGATTAATATGATGGAAGATAGACCCCGGGGCCATAGGTTTCACTAGTGGCTTCTCTCAAGAGCATAAGTATTTTACGGTGGGTGAACAAATTACTGTTGAGCAATTGATAGAATTGAGCATAGTTATGAGAATATCTAGGTATGATCATGTATATAGGCATCACGTCCGAGACAAGTAGACCGACTCCTGCCTGCATCTACTACTATTACTCCACACATCGACCGCTATCCAGCATGCATCTAGAGTGTTAAGTTCATAAGAACAGAGTAACGCTTTAAGCAAGATGACAGGATGTAGAGGGATAAATTCATGCAATATGATAAAAAAACATCTTGTTATCCTCGATGGCAACAATACAGTACATGCCTTGCTGCCCCTGCTGTCACTGGAAAGTACACCGCAAGATTGAACCCAAAGCTAAGCACTTCTCCCATTGCAAGAAAGATCAATCTAGTAGGCCAAACCAAACTGATAATTCAAAGAGACTTGCAAAGATAACCAATCATACATAAAAGAATTCAGAGAAGATTCAAATATTGTTCATAGATAGACTTGATCATAAACCCACAATTCATCGGTCTCAACAAACACACCGCAAAATAAGATTACATCGAATATATATCCACGAGAGAGGGGGAGAACATTGTATTGAGATCCAAAAGAGAGAATAAGCCATCTAGCTAATAACTATGGACCCGAAGGTCTGAGGTAAACTACTCACACTTCATCGAAGAGGCTATGGTGTTGATGCAGAAGCCCTCCGTGATCGATGCCCCCTCCGGCGGAGCTCCGGAACAGGCCCCAAGATGGGATCTCGTGGATACAGAAAGTTACAGCAGTGGAATTAGGGTTTTGGCTCCGTATTTGATCATTTGGGGGTATGTAGGTATATATAGGAGGAAGGAGTACGTCGGTGGAGCAACAGGGGGCCCACGAGGGTGGAGGGCGCACCTGGGGGGGGGGGGGGGTAGGCGCGCCCCCTACCTCGTGGCCCCCTAGTTGATTTATTGACGTAGGGTCCAAGTCCTCTGGATCATGTTCGTTCCGAAAATCACGTTCCCGAAGGTTTCATTCCGTTTGGACTCCGTTTGATATTCCTTTTGTTCGAAACCCTAAAATAGGCAAAAAAATAGCAATTCTGGGCTGGGCCTTCGGTTAGTAGGTTAGTCCCAAAAATAATATAAAAGTGTATAATAAAGCCCAATAATGTCCAAAACAGAATATAATATAGCACGGAACAATAAAAAATTATAGATACGTTGGAGACGTATCATTCACTGCTCACTAGGAGAGGTCAAGACGTGTGCGAAAATGCTACAAGCTAGGCACAAGTCGAGGGTTATCAAGGCTAGTTTTGGTTGTGTGTTTGACTTGAAGGTTGATTCCAACATTTCTCGTCCTTTGATGGGCAACATCTACACAAGGATTGACCCTACAACCATGATTCTGGACATGGGTGAGGCGAACAAGGTTCTGCGTATTACATGTGATGCTATTCACCATCTGTTTGGATTCCCTCAAGGTAGTCGTACCCCTCCTCGGCCCTCGAATGATGGGTTTGATGATGCTGTTATGAGGTTGAAGGGCAAGCTAGGAGTGACGACATCAAGATAAAGGATCTGCGGAATATCCTCGTGGAACTTGTGAAGGATGAGACAAAGGATGATCTTGCTCTGCAGGTGTTTTACCTGATTGTTTTCATGAAGGTAGTTATCCCTAGAACGTCTACTCGAGTGTCTAGGGAGGCAGCAATGGCTGAGAATCTTGTGTTTGAGGATATGCCAGATATGGAATACCTCCAGTTGGTTGTTGATGATATTCGAAATGCTGTTGTTAGGTATCAGCAAGGTACTAGTAGAGAAAAAGTTGTCACAGGCTGTGCCATCGTGCCGCTTCTTATGTATCTGGACTGCCTTATCATTGGCAATACGCCTAATATTGAATTGAGGACCCCTCGCATCAATTTCATGGATCAGGTCAAGCTTCTTGAGCTTGTTGCGGCTGACTTGGTCAAGAAGGGTGATGATGACCCACCCAACTAGGTGTTTGGGAGACTGCCTGTGAGTGTTTATATGCATCATTCTTTCCTGTGTAGTTTAACTTGAACTTTTGGTACTGTCAGCTATATTTTTGTTCCCATGTTCCTTCATTTGTTTTCTGACGCGTTGACTTTTGTTTTTGTATGCAATGGAAGACACAGGCTGAGGTTGTGTTCTTTAGGCGTATCGAACGTCCTGTTCTTACTATGCCTCGTGCCACCGACCTAGGTAGTGGAACTTCTCTGGGATTTCCCAGGATGTTAATACTGGTGCCCCCTGTAGATCCAGGAGGTTCTTCTGCCCGTGTGAGTGCTGTAGGTGGTGTGTCTTCCGAGAATTTATTTGAAGCTGCCAATGTTTCCCTGGTTAGGATTGACGGTCTTCTTGAAACCGTTTGTGGGGAGTTGGCACGTGTTCCTTCAACTATTGAGCGTCTTAGTCGCATTGATGGGATTCTTCCTCCCGGACACGGATTTGATGCTGATTCTTCAAAGGAGGTCTTGTCAATTGAATCTAAATTTCTTGAAGAGCTTCATCAAAGCACTTCCCACCCACGGACTAGCTTTGTGCTGTTCAAGGAAGTGCGGGATGCTCATTGCAAGCCTTTTGAAGATGAGGCAAGTGTTGTTGTGAGACAGATTCAGAGGCAGGATTCTGTTCGTTTGGGTCGTGAAGGAGGCAACGTGGAGCATACCAAAGAGGTAAACTAATTCTGTTCATTGTTAGCTTTTAGTTATTATTGTTTTTAGTCATAGGTGACCCTTATTCATTTCATGTGTCATAAACTTTTAGTTTTTAGTACTAGTGTTTCCTAGTTGACCTTCTTTGTTTATAGAACCTGAACTTCATGGGCTACAGCACCTGAACTTCTATGACTTAGATGACTGGCCCCCTTTTGTATTTAGAGTAGTTTGATATCTGACCTGCTATGTTTACTGTACTTGGACTTCCATTATGTGTCAGTTGTCATAGCTAACCTTCTCTGATTATGTAATGTGAACTTCTGCTGATTAGGTATTTGTTTTCTACATGATTTTTTTGTAGGCTTTTGATGATGGTGCTAGGGTTGAGGAGGATGTTTTACCTATGCGTGAAGTTGCCCCTGTGTATGAACCTGCTCCCGCTAGTGATGTATTAGTTGATGAGGTTCATGGCAGTGAAAATAAGGTACCATTTTTCTAGTCCATTTGTCTCATTTTTTATTTTACTTGTTTGTGCATTTTATCACTATGTGGCCCTTTGTAATGACTTTCTGTTCTTGCCGCAGAATGATGATGCTAGTGTTCCTCCAGAGAATGTTGTAGACAAGTCCGTGTCAGGCAACGACTGCTCCGATGGGGTGGACCCGACTGAACCTCAGTTGTCCATTGGCACTGAGGTTTCTGGTCCTGAGCAGGAAGGCAGCTGAGGTTAATGATGTGAGCAGGGAAAGACAGCTGGAGATATCATTTTGGAGAAAGATCCCATCGAGGCTGCTGTTGAGACTAGTGGTAGTGCTGCTGCAAGCCCGGAGAAGTCTCCTGCAGCAGAGCCATCAGTTGATGTTGATGCTGTTCAAACACAACCAACAGTTTTTGTTGTTTCAGATTCTCCAGCTGCTCCAACTTCTGCCGGTGACCTTCCCGACGACGCTGCAATGTCTACTGGAGATGATGATGAAGAGACTGAAAGCGATAGCTATGGAGAGGAGGTTGATTATTCCAGTGCTGCCACTGGTCTAGGCAAGAATTCATAAAGAGAGGAGCATGCTTCTCTCTTCTTTCCCATCCCTGTCCCTTTTTTGTTTGTTTTTGTCCATGATATCCCTGTGAACTGCCTATGTGGTGCAAGTTGAATTTCTGGTTTAATGCTTTGTCGTGTGGTTGTAAATAAAGTTAAGTGAACATGTTTTCTATGTGGGGGGAAGGTTTGTAATGCATGTGTTGTGATGTTTTCTGGTGCAGCAACTGAGATTTGCTTGTGTTTGAATGTTGCTATTGATTGAAACTGTCGTGAATCTATGTGCTTGAATGTTGCTCTTAATTTCTATTTCTTTTGCTGAGCAGATAATGACCTTGCTATCGTCTGAAAGAAGGTTGATGACTTTTATTTCAGTGTAACTAGACTTAAGAATGATCGTTCCAAGAGGTGAGTGCAGGTGGTCAATATTTTATATCCATCTACCCCCTGTGAACTGACCGTGGTTTCATACTTGAACTTCTTTACTCTGTGTTGTTGAACTTCTAATTTTTACTTCTTTGGTGCTGAACTTCTGGCCTTTTGAACTGCCTGTTGTGATGTAGCTGAACTTCCTGAGTTCTTGATGCTGAACTTCTTTTACTTTCTATTGCTTTTGTTTTAGATCAACGGTTATGTTCCAAAACAATGAGTGTGAAGCTTCCGTTGAGGATGTCGCAATATCTTTTGCTCCTCGCAGAATGCTTCGATCTAATGTGGCTGAGGTTGCACTCAACTGTCTACGTGCGAAGGACCAGGGATCGAATAAACTCATCTTGCCGTATTGGGTTTGTGTAAGTCAACCATATAGTGCTTTATTTTCTGTATTGTTCCTTATCATTTTAGTTAAACCTTGTTTGTCTCATTTTTTATTTTCATATGTTGGTTTTGTCTGCATTATTTTAGGACAAGATTTTCAGAGGTCAATTGGATTCCCGTGTGAGGAAGTACTTCTTGGCGACTGGTCCAGATAGCATGGATGCACATGATTGTGTACGCAATATCTTTGTTCTTTGCCTCTGTCTTAGTTTTGCACTGCGATCCACTGTGTTAATATTGTTTTATTTTTCTTTGTACCATTTGATATTAATTCTCAGTTTTAATGATTCGTGTGTTTATGTTACTTCAGGTTGTTTTCCCCACTTTTGACCCGCCTGAAATTCCTGCTTCCATGGGTGGAGTTGGTCATTGGGTTTCGATATTTCTTGACCTGAAGAATTCAAGGTTCCAGCTTCTCGACTCCTACTATGGACAGACGATGACTGTGCGGTATGCCTGTTTCGGTGGATGACTGATAACATCAAGAAGCTTTCGAACGATGCCATCAACGATAGGGAGACACCCTTCAGTCCTCTTTCTATCGATAATTTCCCTTTGGATTGGATTGATGTGCCCCGGCAGACTAACAAGTATGAGTTCCACTTTTCTCTTTATCACTTCTGTTTAACTGTAGTTGTACTTAAGCTACGACGTCTTTTACTCGTTGGCTTTCTTTTTTGTTCTAACACTATTTTTTGTGTTTGATGGCAGTATCGACTGCGGATTGTTCATGCTTACGAATGTTAATTCCTATCGTGATGGGTTCTTGCAAATTATTCCCATGAAAATATCACGGATATCAGGAAGACGTGGCTGTACTCAATCGCTTCTTCCAACCTATTTGAGACAGAGCTCCAAGCTTTTTTTGGCTACTACACATTTAAGTCTTGGAACTTGGACTACTTACCTGTACTACATCTTTTATTCTACATGAACTTCATTCTTTCTTGAACTTGAACTTCTGCTTTGAGATCTGGCCGTGCTGGTGGTTTCAGATGGAGAGGAGCATTTCTTGTACATGAACTTCATTTTTTATCTTTTTTATTTTGCTTTTGTGTTTTGTTTCAGTATTTTTTCCTTTCATTGCTTACTTTGACACGAGCATTTCTTCTACTAGAACTAGAACTTCAGAGATGATGCCTTTCTATGCTTTTGTTAGCTGTAGTTGAATGTTTTCCAGTTCATCAGTTTTATCTTGAACTGTGCCTTTTGGTTGTGCCTGAACTTCGTTTAGTATATAGATGCAACTAAATTTTTTAGATCAGCTTGAGTAGTAACCATGTCATCTATATTAGTTGGGCTGCACACTATGCTGTACCTGAACTTCAGTTATATTTAATCGTCTTTTTTCTCTTGCTTTTTTTTGCAGTGGAACCGTTGGACTTGACCGATTACCACTACTCATTCCTCGGGTCACAGGAATACCAGCATAGGGAGGAATCGATGAGTATAGCTCCGATAGAAGATGATAGACCTCGAACCCTTATTTCTTCCAAGTTGGGGAAGCAGGCTGGTGGTATTCGCGGTACTCCAAAAAACCCTTGCTCCAGGAAGGTTGGTGCAGTCGAAGCAGCCGAAGCAGAAGTGATTTCGTCCGATGATGATTTTGAGAAGATTGCTTACCCGAAGAACGGTAAATCTACTGCAGGTACTGTTGCTAGGAGAGGTGGGAAGAATGTTGTCATCACCAGGAGGAAACCGGCAATTGAGTCTGGCAACATAACTTCCTCCAAGAGAGCATCAAGGTTGCCTTTGAAGTGGCGTTCTGCTGTCGCTCCCCTAAAAAATACAGTTACCCTCATCTTTCCGAGGCCCTGAAGTTGAAACAGTATGTGCTTAGTGAAGACGGTCTGGAGAAGTATTCAGAGTGAGTTTTCTTCTTCTTAACTTTGTTGCTGCCAGAGATGCTAGTTTGTGTCTGAACTTCTGTTCTTGTAGTATGTGTACTTCTGTTTATTTCTCCCTTGCCTTGGATTTATATTGTCTGATATTTTGTTGTTATATTGTCCGAACTTTTGTTGTTATAGTATCTGAACTTCTGTTCATCCCTCCTTGCCTTTGAGTTATAGTGTCTGAACTTCTGTTTGTTGTTGTATCTGAACTTCTAATATTTTTTTCCCATCCTTTTAAATCTGTAGCACAAGCTACTGCATGTTTACCATCCCTGGGAATGTGATTAACCTAACAGGACATGTCCTTTATACCCTTTTCGGTGAAGGGCAGCAAATGGAAGGAGACGTAATGGATTATCTCATAAATTTGTGGAAGGATAAGCTGGAGACCTTTGAGATATTCTCTTCTGCTGACAGGGTTGTACTTACTCCCTACTTCATACAGGTTGTAGTTCTTTTGCACCCATATATCCCCTTTTTGCTCTAGTTTTGGTGTAGTGGAATTTGGGAGGTGTTTTAATTGTGTTTTTGTGAATGCGCAATACTGCCTGGAGTATGATTTTTTCGGTGCAACAATTCCAAAGTTCGATGTAAAAAAATCTGCTGGTCTCCTCCCAATGTTTGTTCACAAGGAAGAAGACCTTCTTAACGCAAAGCTGGTTAGGTTTTCATAACTCTTGCTTTTTTTAATTTTATGTACATCCTTTTGCCGAGTTTGTCAAGAAGTTTTTTTTCATCCCGTTTCTTCAATACATATGCTTTATAGTTTGTGTTCACCGTTTCTTTCATTCTTGGCAGTTTTTTAATACTATTCAAGCCAACTGGCACAATGGCGCACTACAGTGTGTATGTGGTGAATAGATATCATGGGAGCATTGACATCCTTGATTCACTTCCTTACGCTAATATGGAAACGTCACAAACAAGTTTCCATGGAGATTGCCAAAATATCATGAGTGTTTCTTAGCCTGAACCTCCTTCCACATTCTCTTGTTTGACACGAAGTTTATTATGCCTTCTGTTGACAAAATATGTTTCTGCCTCTGTTGTGGTTATACTGCTTGAACTGACTATCATTTGATAGTTGAACTTCTGCTATTTGTTTAGCTGGATCTTATGCAAGTGTTGCTTTTTATGTACCTGAACTTAATTATTTTGGTTAACATATTTTTGACTTCATCTTATTTTGTTATTTCTGGCAGATCAAGAGATTTGTTGGGTTGCTCGAGGAGGTGTATGACAAGGCTGCGTACAAAGTGAGCAAGCAGCCTAACTGGGTGACTATTGCAAAGAGGCTGACTTTTATCGAGTTCCAAAGCAGAAGAATAATGATTGTGGTTTCTTTGCCGTGAAGTTCTGCTCTTCATATGATGGCGATGAGCTTGTTGAAGATTTTGGTGATGTGGAAGTATGTTTTGTCCTTGTTCTTGTCTCATCATCCTTTCATTTTTCTTGTGTTTTTTTGTTGAGACGCTCGTGTTGTGGTTTTAGTTATCCGTTACTAAACCATCGTTTCATTTTCTTTGTTTGCAGGTTGCTGCAGATGACTGGAAGGTTGAGTTCATGCACACTCCAATGTTTAGCGAGAAGAATGAAGTCATGCGTGCAGAGCTCCCTAAAGAGATCCAGTCCTTTGGCGCGTGAATTCGAAGCATTAATTTCATTGTAGATTTGATTTCGTACAGATTTTAGGTTTGATAATGATTGGAACGATTCCGTAAAGATTTGGTTGTAAGAATGTTTTAGTGATTTGTTTATCTATAGCTGGAGCACTATTGCTTATGATATTGTGGACAAATGTATTTGGTGTGAAGAATGATTTGGCTTGTGAATTTCAATTTACTGCATCGTTTTCAGTATCCATGTGTTGTATGTTTTTGCCCCAACAGATGTACCTGAACTTCTCTCCTCGGCTATGGTTGAACTGCTTGTTTTTTGTGTTGTTTAATTTTGGGTCCCAACATATCATCGTAGACTTGAACTTTTGCTTTGAGATGTGGCTGGGCTGCTGGTTTCATATGGAGAGGATTTTTTGTGTTGTGTAATGTATTGGTATTTTTCAACCCAACCAATATGTAGCCTTTTGCATAGAATCTATATTTGCTTTTTTGTGTTTTTTCAAGTGCGAATGGATTTCAACTGTAAATTTGTGCAAAAATATTCTAATACACTCCTTGACGTTTCTTTATCTTTTTGTCGGCATTGTACATGAACTTCTGCACGTATCCAAACAGAACTTCACATTTGAACGCGTTGTCTTAGGCTTGCTAACCTTAGTTCATACGACAAAACCTTATTTTTTTAAGCATATTTTTTCCTCCATCGATTTTATATACCAGAACTTGTTCTGTAAGCTGACCTAAACTTCAAAACTGTATGATTATTTGCTGGTTGGTCTTTTATGGAATACAACACTAGCACCTCCTGCCATAATATACCAGAACTTCCACTATAATGTTACTTGAACTTCATAGTGTATATTTTTCATTTTTATTCTTGCTTGCACTTTGCATAGAATACATCACCAGCGCAACACTTCCTCTCGTAATATAGCAGGACTTCTGCAGTAATATTACTTGAACTTCACAATGTATATTTTCCATTTTTTATTACTGCTTGCTCTTTCATGCAATACATCACCAGCACCTCCTCTTGTACTATACTAGTACTTCTACTGTATAATTTTTTTGAAACTTCAACAATAAAAGTTCATGTAAGCTTTCTCCTAAAATATTGTTTTCTATAGTGGAATAATATTTTGCACATTGAGATGACATAAGTTTGGTTTGTGTTAATTGACCTATTCTAACTATTCATCAGCCTAGCGCTCCTCCTAGGCTTTGGTTGTATTGGTTTTTGCTTTACATGTACCTCTTCATCTTCCTCTTTCTCTTCCTCTTCATCTTCCTCTTTCTCTTCCTCTTCATCGTCCTCTTCCTCTTCATCATCCTCTTCCTCTTCGTCTTCATCGTCCTCTTCCTCTTCGTCTTCCTCTTCTTCGACGGTGTCTTCATCTTCATCTTCCACCATTTTCTTGTTGCCGGCTCTAGGTTTTGCTTCCTGTTTCTTCTCTGTCTTTTTGCTTGTCTTTTCAGCATCTGCGCGCCTTGGGCATGTTCTTGCATTATGTGGTTCATACTCCTTGCATATGCTACAAAGTCTGCTACTTGCTTTCTGTGGGTGTGGTCCCTTCTTTTGTTCTATAACTTTGGGCTGTTGTTTTTGAACTTTGGGTTGCTTGACCTCCTCGGCATTGTTTCTTTCCAAGAGTGTTGGACAGGTTAGCTTGTTGTGTCCTGCAACCTTTTTGCACACACTACATTGCCTGTGTCCAAGTGGCACTCCGTTGTCATCGAGCACGACGACTCTTCCTGCAGGTGGTGCCTTTATTTTAGCTCTCTTGTCACTTCTCTTTGCTACAGAAATTTTCTTCCTACCCTTTGTTTCAGAGTAGAGCGGCGGTTTCATCGTCTCTTGCTGTCGATGCTCCATTGATTGGTCAACACCCTGCTTGCATTGGTTGGCTTGAGCGGCGGCGTTGAGCATTTCAGCTGCATAATAATTAAGGTCATCTTCACTTTCAGCGTCCTCTTCGGCCATCCTTTCGTCAGCATCCGCTTGATTTGCTGAATGTATTGCATCAATCTCTTCCACGAGCCTCTTGAGAACATAGTAGGCTCTGTCATATTGCTGGTCATATCTCATCGCTTTCTTGTTAACCATCAAATTTAGCTGCAGCAAAATGTCTTGCTTCGATAGTCTTGAGCTGCCATCCAATGCAGTTGTGTTGTAGTCCCTTGTATCAAAGGTTGGTTGTGATTTTGTAGTCTTTGTGTACCGTTTGAGGATATACTTGTGTGGAAATTTGTCAGGCTTCAGGTAGTCCAATATGTTCATAATGTGAAGGAAGAACAGGCCTGCATTTTGTGATGAATGCAGAATATATAGTTTGTGAGCCAGCAATGAGTTTCATATATTTTGATATGATACTACTAGTTTAGCTATTTAATGAGTTTGTTTTTTCGCTCACCTGTATGTGTCCAAAGCTTGCATTTACACTGTATATTTCATTTTCTAGGTCAGCTACAACCTGGAATTCATGCTTTGACCAGGAAAATCTTTCTTCATCATCATGGCCAGGCTTGTTGTGGTAGTACACAAGGTACTTAGTGGGCTCTATTGTATGCTTTGCGCAAAATAGCATCGCTTTTTCTCATCCTAGTCCTCATCTCGGTGTACACGGCTCTCGTGTACTTGATAGACATGTCTTCCTCATAGCCGTAAGTTGTTTTTGTCATGGGATTGGTCTGCACATGTCAAAAAGTAAGATATTAGTCGAAGCAGAGTCATGGGTTTCATTTTTTAAATTCAAAGTGCACATGTTGAAGGAAAACACAATATGATGGGGGTGTTTTTTTGTTTTCATACCATGCTGGTCATTGTTTGCTCGTTCTCCTTCTGCATTCGAGTTTGTATGCAAGCATTTACCCGCCTAGCAAACTTGTGTAGGTTCTAGGTCCCCTTGACAAACCCTCTCTTGAGCACGTGGTTCATGCTCTTGCTTCGTTGTGTGGAAGTCATTCTAGCACAGAAAATGTTCTTGTAGTATGCTGAAATCCACATTTTCCTATCACTCCACAGCTGGATCATCATCTGGTCGTTCTCCAGTTTGTACTTGTGCACGAGTTCAGCCCAGGTAGTTTCAAACTCTATTGGCATCAGCGGCCAGTTTAATATAGCTATGAATTCCTCTTTGAATGTTTTATACTTTTTGTACAGCAACATGAGGTATTCCTTTTACTTCTTCAAGATGTGCCAATGGCACAACTTGTGGACGGTGTTTGGGAATGACTGTGGTATAGCTTTTGCCATCGACGGGCACTAGTCTGCACGAATTAAAAAAATGAAACTTGCTTCTTTTTTGCACTGATGGTGAACTTATGTTGTACAAGTACTTGAACTTAACAGGTAGCAGTATGACTATCTAATAATGTCGCATGTATTTTTCCTTACATCAGTGTTGTTGAACTTCTGTGGTGCCAATGCTTGAACTTCACATACATAACTATATTTTTCCTCAACATGTTTCATATGTTTTTTCTTACAGAGTGTCCTTGAACTTCTATGGTCCTCTATTTGAACTTCACATTCATAACTAATTTTTTTCCTAAACATGTGACAGATAATTTTGCTTGCTTGTACTGTTTAGTTGGAGTTCTGTGCTAACGATGGTTGAACTGCTTGCTTTACATTATTTTCAGAGAAAACCAATGTACCCAATACAAACCCATAGACTGAAAAGATGATGAAACTTGTAGATTTTTTTGAACTCACCTGTTAGAATGCAAGTTGGGTGCTTGTTGTTCATGCACCGTACAAATGTATCGAACAACCACTTGAATGAGTTTGCATCTTCGTCTGTGATAAGGGCAACAACAAATATCGTTGACTGCAAGTGATGGTTTGTTCCAACAAACACTCCCAGAGGCATATGAAATCTGTTGGTCTTGTATGTTGTGTCAAATGTTACGCAATCGCCAAAGTCTTGATAGGCTCCTCGGCAGCTTGCATTGGACCAGAAAATGTTTTTAATTGACTTGTCCTTGTCTACTTGTATGTCATAGAAAAACTCATCATTGATTGCCTTCCGGTCTTTGAAGAATGAAAGAAGTTTCAATACATCATCCAAATCATCTTTCCTTGCATTCATGGCTTTCCTGCAAATTTCATGCAAACATGCATTTGTTATTTTTGCTAGCAAAGGGTTGTGACCTAGGATGCTATTTACATTGCAGTATGTGGATGTTTGAATACTTACTGGTTTAGCAGGTCTCGTCCGGTCATGCTTAGGAAGTAGCTTCCACCTTCATTTTCAGATAGCATGGACATGATTGTTGTGTGCTTGACATCATGGTACTGCAGGAGCTTTACGTACTCCAAAATAGTGGGGTCATAATTCTTGTGTGAGTGCAAGAATACCAGCATGTCATCAGTTTGCATGAGTTTGTGATTATGATTGTACTCAATGTCCACCGCCACGCATGTGTTATCCTCCTGCACCTTCACCCTCATTCTTGCATTGCAATCTGTCCTCTGCGATGTTTTGTTTTGCTTCCTGTTAGCCTCTGAAATAGAAGATGTGTATCCCTTGGAATGCGCAAACAAAATACTTGTGGTTGTCATTGCCCCTGTCTTCCTGATTCCAAAACCAGCGTATCTGTTATAAAATTCCCTTGCTTTCTCTACATCTTGGAATCGCATCTTTAGTCTTGGCATTAGATAATCCGGGAGATCCGGCGTCTGCAAAAAAAAAAGAAAATAATCCAAACAGCACGTTAAAATGCAATTTATGAACTTGTTATCCTAGAGGGAGCAGAAAATTTGCAGATAATACAAGATGTGTATATAATTATTTTTGTTTCACTTACGTGCGTGTATGATCGCAACTCCACCGGAGTCTGCTGCTGTCCCTCTGGGATGGGGCACGGCGGAGTAATCATAGCGGGATGCAGGAGTGGATCACGAGGAGGAAGGAGTGCTGAAGATGGCCTCTCTCTTGTTTGCTTCCTTTTTGCTTGAGGTGGTTGCGGAGGCATTGCGATCCTGGTCTTGGTTTGCTCTCTTGTTTTGTGAAGCAATCCATGTACCTTATGTCCCGTACAATTCCGACTTGTAGCAGCAGCAGCAGGATGCAACGGTGGTAGTGTGCAGAGCACTCTCCTCCATGTGTGTGTGTTCCTGTTGGATTTGTCTTGGGATCCGGTTTAGTTGCTTCGCTTTGGCATTGATGAGGCACACCAGGATAACCTCCAGAGTTACACGCAGGACTTGAGCTAACCCCTCCTCCATCGGCGTGCTTGGGAGTCTGTTGGTGGATACAAAGAATCCGTGGGGGATTTCTGGCGTCACCCAATTAGGTGGAGGCACAAAGTTGTGCGGATAGGGCTGTGACCCAGCATCTTGGAAGTCTCCATGCGTTTCAGGTGTCATCCAATTTTGGTCTGGAGAAGGTTGGTAATGTTGTTGGAGCGTTTGAGGTATGACCCATTGAGGGGGTGGTGCAACACGTACATGCTTGGGATTGTGTACTTGCTGCTGGGAACTTCTAAGCTTCTTCATGCGTCTCTCGTCTTGCTGACATAAAAGAAAAAATGTTTATTAGCACACAAGTTACATTTGCCTATACCTTTGTAACTGAACTTCTCATATATAAAGTGGTGTTCATGTATAGATTTTTTCCCCTAGGACAGGCATCACACTATGCACCGAGCTGAGCATCTGCCAATACTTTTGTACCTGAACTGAGCACCCTTCACAGAATAAACCTCACATTCTGTTAATTGTACACTATTTGATTACTTATATGTACCTGAACTAAGCACTCTTCACAACCTAAACTTCTTGTTTTGCAAAGGGGAAATACTGTCTATAGTTAAAAAACCTGAACCTTCATAAGTTTGAATGGTTGAACCACTAGTGCATACCAACTTGACCTTCATGTGAGAGCACATGTATGTTCTATTTTCCTTTTATTTTTTTTGCACAGAACCAGATACATACCAACCTGAACTCTTATACACTTAATAATTGAACTTCACATGGCTTTTCACACGTGAATGTGAAAAAGTAGGCAGATTTCACAGGCATTTTTTCTACTATTTGCAGCCTAGGCTGAGGCTCACAAACTACATGAACTTCACATGGTTGTAAGCAGGCAGATTTTACAAATGCTTTGCAGCCTGGACTGAGGCTCACAAACTACCTAAACTTTACATGGCTGTAAGCATGCAGATTTTACAATGTTGTTTTGTAGCCTGGACTGAGGCTCACACACTACCAGAACTTCACATGGCTTTAAGCAAATAACAAACAGAAGGAAGAAGTTCAACCATACCCTGACTAAAAGTTCGGCCAACCTTTTTCCAGCAGTTGATAGGCCACCTTGAGAACAATTCATCCTGTAGGTAGGAGAGGAATTCCATGGAAATCCATGTCTTGCAGAGGGTGCGAAGTTCATCTGCACGAAGCAAGAAGGTCAGACAAGGCAAGATTTAAGTAGAAGGCAACAATTGGGAGGAAGTTCATGTACTGTTGCTGAATTTGAAGGCGCCGCCGATGCCGCTCCGCCGAGGAGTTGCTACGTTGGCCGCGCCGTTCGCCGTTCGCCGTAGCTTGCGTCGGGGCCGTCATATGGTCTGCCAAGGCGTCGGGCGGTGAGGATGGAACGAGGATGCGGCTTCCTGAAGTCCATGGCGGCTTCGCCGCGTCCAGGCGGCACGGGCTCCCTCGCGTCGGCGTCCTCCGTCACTTGCCCGCGCCGGTGGTCGGCCAGGAGCTAGAGACGGAGGGGAGGCGGCGGATCCGGCCGGCTAGGAGCTGTAGACATGGGGGTGGCGGATCCGGCGAAGATTGGTGGCGAGGAGGGGAGGAGCGGCGAGGAGGGGGGCTGGGGCGGCTCGGGATCGAGGGGATCAGGTGGATCCCGTCGAGGCATCTCGGGATCGGGTGGGATCCTGTCGGGGCGTCTCGGGTCGGACTAGGCAGTTCAGGGAAGTTCAGGAGGGGTCCGTCAGGCCCTTATAGGGGCTGCTGTGATCCAAATAACTATTCTAATCCTGGGATTAGAATAGTGTCGTATATGTGTATAGGTAAAGCTGTGTCTACATAGCTTGCTACATCAATAGCTATCATAGCTTGTTATATATATATATATATATATATATACATAAACACTATTCTGATCACGGGATCAGAATAATATTCTGATCACAACATGAACTTCCCGAGTAACGCGCCTGACCTTCCCTGAGTACTAGGTTGAACTTCAGCTAAAAGGTGTCCAAATGGGGCTTACGATATACCGTTGGATAGCTATGGACATCAGTATCATGACCCAACTTAAATTTTTGGCAAAATGTAAGCAGTTTAAGAGCAGTTTTGAAAACCATTTTTTCTTCATACAAAAAACGTGAATCGTATTTTTGATCGCATTTTTAAACCGTTTATCGAAATGAGGCAAATAATATGGCGTTGGAAAGCTGCTGCAAAACCGCTCCTTCCACATGTTGAAAGTTTTTCTCTAATTCCCTATGGTTAAATAGTAATTCGGAAAATCATAAAATTTCGCAAACCGAACACCCGAGTTCGTATTTTCGATGCCATTTCTAAATGGCTAATCCAATTGAGGCAAATAATATGGTGTTGGAAAGATTATGAAATTGCGCTACTTTTTTATGTTAATTTTTTTTCTAATTTTGAATTGTTTAAAAGTAATTTAGAAAACGGTACAAGTTCCACCGAGTTCGTATTTTCGAGCTAATTTTTTAACCGTGCGTCCAAATGCAGCAAATGATATGGCGTTGGAAAGCTTGAAGAAATGCGAAACTTTTTTGTATATATTGTTTCTCCTAATTCATTACGATTTTATGTCAGTTTTGAAAATGGTTAAAAACGTATTTTTGCCGTAATTTCTACAAACTTTTTCGGAATGGGGCAAATAATATACCGCTGAAAAGCTACGGAAAATGCGAAACTTTTTCATGTTGATGGTTTTCTATGAATCCTGACCGTTTTCAAGTAATTTCAAAAATGGTGAGATCATTCGTTCTGCCTTTATCGCGTAACAGATTCTTCAAAAATGCACCACGTGAAGAACCTGAACTTCTCGGCATGTCTACTTGAACTTCACTCTGTTTTTCACGTGTTTTTTTTGCTCGTAGCTCTCCATCCACTGCTCGCAGCTCTCCGTCCACTCACCGGAATTGAGCAAGTGATATACCAGTGGAAAGCTGATGTAAACACGCAACTTTCCTGTGTTAATCATTTTTTCATACTCGCGACGATTTTAAAAGTTTTTCATCTGATATTCATTCAGTGTAGTAGGTGAACTTCCTGCTGTTTTACGTTGAACTTCTGTGATGTATTTTTTCATTTGTAATTTTCTCATCCATTCGTTAGTGTTACACAAATAATATTCCTTCTGTACAAACATCTCTAACAATATTTTTTTTAACTTTCTTCGATCGAGGACATGAATTTATAACAAGAAAAAATTTAGTATTTGCTTTTTTATTCCTTTTTAATACCAAATGCACATCGTATTGTACGTGGACTTCTCGCAGTTATCAATCCGAACTTCTCTCGGTTACGTGAAAATATTTTGTTTTTTATGAATATTAATCTGAATTTTCTAAAAAAAATTTATGAATTTTGCGCTTTATTTTTCAAAGTTGAACTTCTTGTTATTTTATTTTTGAACTTCTTGTTTCCATTCTTTAATAACGAGGGAAATCTGAGTTTTCTATAATCATCGAACTTCTCCATCTTTTTAATATGGACTTCTTGTTTTTTATTAATCTTTTTTATGAAATTTTGAAGCGCTCTATTTTTAAAAGTTGAACTTCTTGTTATTTATTTTTTGAACTTCTTGTTTCCATTCTTTTAATAACTAGGAAAATATGAGCTTTCTATAATTATCGAACTTCTCCATCTTTTTAATATGGACTTCCTAGTTTTTTATTAATCTTTTTTTATGAAATTTTGAAGCGCTCTATTTTTTAAAAGTTGAACTTCTTGTTATTTAATTTTTGAACTTCTTGTTTCCATTCTTTAATAACGAGAAACATCTGAGTTTTCTATAATCGTCGAACTTCTCCATCTTTTTAATATGGACTTCTTGCTTTAATTTCTTTTAGCAACGGAAAAAATCCTACATTTTGATAGACATCGAGCCACCCCGCTTTTAAATTTGAACTTCGAGGTTTATTTTAAGAGAGAAAATGTTTACTATAAAACTGTTTGAGATGCCTTTTTCAGTGACCTTCTCTGGGTTTGTAACAAGCATTAAACCTGTTGCGCCGCAAACATTATTTTTTGTAAATTGAACTTCATAGTTTTATTTTTCTTACAATGGTAATAATTTGAGTTTCCCGTATACATCAAACTACTCTTTTTTAATTTGAATTCATCATTTTTATTCTTTAGTAACAAGGAAAATATGAGTTTCTTTATAAATATCGACTTCTCTATTTTGTAATTTGGACTTCTTGGTTTATTTTCTTTCAGTGACGGCGAAATCCAAGTTTTGTAATAAATATTGAACATGTTTGTTTTTTAAATTTGAACTTCTAGTGTTTTTCTAGAAATGGTGATAATCCCGTTTGTACGATTTTTTGAACCGCTCTATGTTTAAAATCTGAACTTCTTAATTTTTTATTAGAAACGATGAAATATTCGTTTCAAAGTGCTCTCTTGTTTTTGTACTATTTGTGTTATTTTTGTGTGTGAACTTCTTATGTCCTTCCCATCAACAGATTCATATTTTCCATTTTTTTATACATCAAACTTTTGCATTACTTTATTTTGAACTTCTTGTTTGCATTCTTAAATAATGAGAAAAATCGCAGTTTCTATAATCATCGAACTTCTCCATCTTTTTAATTTGGACCTCCTGGTTTATTTCTTAGTAGCAAAAAAAATCTAGTCATGTAATAAACATCGAACCACTTTTTGGAAAATAGTATGCTTGTTGGCAATATCAATGAACATGTATAGAGCGGAGAAGCACAATTGATTTAACGAAACATTTCTGAGGATTTTGTAAAGAGTAAACTATATTCCCTTTTTTATTAATTTTTGTTTCTGTTTGAGAACAAAGAGAACATTCTTTTTCCTGTTAATGATTTGAAGTGAATTTTATAGACTTCAATTTTGTTTTATGCTCTTTTTAAATTTGTTTGCCACTTCAAGTTTAAATTATTTGAACTTGCTGAGATACACATAACACACTTGACCTTCTCGAACACAACATTTTGACCTTCACAAATAAAAATTTAGGCATACAAGACAAACAGTGCATTCTCTGCATCCATTTTTTATGATGGCAACATGGGTGCAGGGGCTCGTCGATGTGTTGTACATTTTTGCAGATGGCAACAAGAATGGAATCAGTTTAACAAAACCAAAGAAACTAATTGTAGAACATGTGTAAACGAACCGAGGGGTACATTTCTTTTTTCAACAAACAAAACAAGTGATACATGTAGCCAGACCCTCACAAATTTCAGTAGCAATAATAACATCTAAAAGGTATTTGCTGAAGATGATCATTGCATCGTGTTGCTGCAACTTCTCTAAGAAGAGTCTCCATGTGCCCATGTGAGTGTATAGGGGAAGTTGGACTGCACGCATGCACTTTTTTGCAGACAACAGCCGCTGTAGTCAAACAACAAGATGTTGGTGTGATCCAGGAGCTGCGGTGGCGAACGTCCTGGGGCCACGTAGTTGAACGACCCAAGTCGATGGAGTTGAACGGCGTTTGTGCTGCCGCAGCCATTGGAAGGAGACTCCATGGTGGCAGGGGAGCCTCGCCGGGGACCGAGAGTAATTGCACGATCCCGTCCGAGCTTTGCCATTGGCATCAGCCGGGAGGTCGAGGAGCGGCATGGATCCGCTGGGGAAGCAACGCATCTGGCGATGGGTAGGATCTAGGGGGAGCTCCTTGGAGGTAGAGAAGGAGAAGGGGAAGGCAGAAGGAGGCAGGAAGGAGGAGCGGCGCACCTTGCCGGGGACCAAGCCGGGAGCAGGCGCTGGGCCGCGTGGCCGGCCATGAAAGTGTTATTGGGGCATAGCCAAGAGGAGGAACGAGAGAAAGGGGGCGCGGATCGGAGTTGGGCGGCGCGCTGGGGGAGGCGGCGGCGGCATCCGGTGGTTGGGGTCCTCGGCCGCGGCGGCGGGATCCAGCAGTTAGGCACGAGGTCGCGGCGGCGGTTGAGGGTGGAAGGAGGCCACCGCCGCGGTGGAAGAAGTGGAGGAAGGCCGGTGACGACACGGCGGCAGGGGTGCGGGAGGGCTCGTGGCGGCAGAAGCTCCTCGAAGGGCGCGCGCGGCGTGGAGTTCCGGCGGGATCTGAGGGCGGCGGCGGGATGAGGGGCTCGGGGAGGAGAGGTTGCGGGTGGATTGGAGAAGCGAGTCGGGGCAGGGAAGGTGGGTTTTTTTTCTTATCGGAGGTTGGTTAAGATTTCCAAATTCGGGAAAACCTGATCGGCGTCTATATAGGGTGGATCGTGATCCGAATAACTATTTTGATCCTGGGATCAGAATAGTGCCACTATATATATGACTAATTTTCTATACTCCTGGGAGTATGTACTCCCATCTTCAATATACCCTGTAGATGCATTAATTATACCTCTTTATTATTCTCAATATACTTTATTAAATATTCTAGGATACCCCAATACAAGTTTTGTGGAAAAAAATATCATTTTTGACGTACTTTTTGCAATATACCTTTTTCACATACGAACAAATCAGTATATATGTAAACCTTTAAATATATATAGACTCACATAATTTTTCCATGAAAATTATTTTAAGGTATCTACGTAGTAATTAATAATGAAGTATATTAAAAATAATAAAAAAGTATAAAAGATTCATATATGAGGAGCGGGAGTACGTACTAGACGCGCAGACGACGACGACAGTAGAAACTCCCCGACCCGTTCCCAACCTAACCCGCCTCCTACCGCCGGAGGCAGCCGTTGCGGGCGAGCAAGCGACGGCGGCAGCCGGAGCGAGGGAGCCCGCGGCGCCGTGACGGGTAGCTCCTCCGATCCACGCGCTGCCACCGGCTGGCCGCCCGCACGCCTCCCCGCCGACGGGCTCGCCGGCCCCTCCCCACGCGCCTTCCCTCCGACAAGCGCTGCTCCCGGATCCTCCCCGCACGCCTCCCCTCCGACGGGCTCGCCGGCCCCTCCCCGCGCGCCTCCCCTCCGACGGGTGCCGGCGCCTCCCCGCCGACGGGCGCTGGCCCCTCCCCGTCCGCCTCCTCGCTGGCGTTACTCGTCCCCTCCCCACGCGCCTCCCCGCGGGCGTTCGCCGGCCCCTACCCGCGAGTCTCCTTGCCGCCGGTCCCTCCCCGTGAAGCTCCCCGCCGCCATCGACGCCAGCTGCTGCCCGCAAACGGGATGGATTCAATGCCCGCTGCCGGATCCAGCGCCCCCCACCACCATCTCCCGATTCACTGCCTGCCGCGCATGGCGTCGCCCTTCCTTCCTTCCTCTTATTCTTCTCTCCCAGCCGGCAGTGGCATCCCATGTGCTGCAGCTTCCAGCGTCGTCCTCTGCCTTGTCGGCGCACAAGCCGTTCGCCTCAGCCACCCCAGTCCGTTCACAATTTCCAGCAGAGTCCGTTCAACACTAGCGTGCAGCTACCCGCCTCCTAGATTCAGGTTTTTTACATGCTCAAATGGGAAGCCAGTCTTCGTATCAGGCTACTCTTCTTACAAACACCTGAACCGAACTCAATCTCGTGTGTTACCGTCCTCTCATCTTGTCTGTTTTATTCTCAGGGACGCATTCATGGCTTCATTCAACAATTGGACTGTGGGCAGATGTTGATCAACAAGTGAGCTAAGGGACTGGGACGCCCTCCTCGCCGCGGCGTCATTGCTGGCCGTCAGCGGCGGAAGCGGGGTGGCGGTCGGGACCTTGTCGTGCTCGTCTCCGACTACTGTCAAGGTATGCATGCACATCTGTACTTTAGTCAACAAAAGACAACAGGGATTGGTATTATGATTTGTGTTCTGATTGGTCCTGCGTGTTACTTTAATGTTGGACTGAGGAACCTGACATTAAAATGAATCATCTACAGGCTGGAACATGGAGCTTGCAGCTTATGTTTGTTGTAGTTTGAACTTAGGCTCGTCTCTCTCTTGTACTTCAGTTATTCTTCAGTTTTCAGTATTGGTGTAGTCTGTATGGTGAAGATGAAGTTCCTTTTTGAACTTCTCCGGTTAATATAGATGAACTTGGTCATCTTTTTTATATGTACTTACATCAGCTCATCCAGTTGTTCGTGTACTTGTAATACTAATCAGTTCAGATCTCGAGAGAGGTAAGCTCAGAGAAAAAAATACAGAAGTTCAAAGTCGATAAAAAGGGGGATGTTATTTCTTTGTTGTTATTTTTTTGCAAGCAGATGCGACAGACGGAGGCAAGATGCAAAGTGTGCTATTTGTTAGATGTTCAGTGCAGATTTTTCTCTAAGAAAAAAGCAGCAGGAGGCAGCAGTTTTGAATGTGCTAGTTGTAAGTCACTTAGTTGTTAGATGGTAATTTCAGATTTTTGTAGATGCAACAACTAGTTTGTTTTCTTGTGGTAGTTGAACTAGTCTTGGTTCATATATTTCTCTGAGAAAAAAGTAGCAAGAGGCGGCAGTATTGAATGATCTTTGTTAGATGTTCTGTAAATATTATGGAATTTTCTGTGGGACACACCTGAACTGAAGTTGTAACCCACTAAAAGAAACTTCAACTTGTTTGAGCATATACTGGTTAGGTTAATTATCATTACTATAGCTCTCTGCTATCCCATTTGCATACCCTATAATCAATGAACGATGTGCGCATACTTCTGAATTGTCTTGCCACCGTGGCCGAGTTAGCTTCAACCTGTGTAGTTTAGTTGCCATATCTGTGATGCATCCACAGTTAGTTGACCACAACTTGTACAATTAAATGCCACCTCTGGTTTCAGGTTTCTTCGTTGTTGTAAGGCTTGTGAAATATCTTACCACTGAGGTTGTGGTGCCTTTTTCTTTCAGTAAAAATTCAGGTTGGGAAGCTTATTTTTTCCAAAGTGATTGTTTGGGTACTACAAGCTCCCACAGAGTGGAAGCGACTGTTACAACAGGTTTGAAGTAGATATTACACAAGGTTTGATTTTTCTAGACCATGTACAAGAACAGTAGCGTACTTATGCAGTGGTCTGCCTTTTCTTAACTTTATTTGATTTTTTCGTGAAATATATAAAAGCCAGTAGCAGTACTATTACTTATTTTACCACAGGTCATTGACTTAAACTATATCAGTTTAGCACATGTACTTACAAACCAAATCAACAGGTTTGTAGGTTTTTTTCAGCTCATCTTGTTGGCTTTTTTGGTTCATATTGCAGGCTTTTAGGATTAGATTCTCATGTCTGTTTCAGTATTAAGGAGAAGTAAAACCATTCATTTCTTGTATATTTATTATTACTGTAGTACTAGCTACTCCGTTCTAGTAGTATACGGAGTATGTGATCAGCTCATGCAGTATATACTATGCACAAAATGTCTGTAGGGTGCTTTACATACAAAGAACTTGCTTTCTCTAGACCATGCAAGCTTCCTCAAAGGAGCTCATGTCGAACGAGTGCTTTACATACAAATGAGCGCAAAGATGGCCATTAGCTTAATTTGGATGTCGCGTGGGTGGCACCATTATCGTAAATTTTTGTTTCTGCACTAAGTTTCTTAATGTATTTTCTTCACAAAAGTTTAGTGAAAAATTTACTTCATGTCGCAACTGTATGTTCACCTATGAAGGTATCTCTCATTGCTTATTGTTACATTAATTTCCATGGTAAGAAAGGTTTACATTAAAAGTAACATCCATATAGGAAAAATGCTTCTATTCTAACACTTTTTTTTGGAAAAAAGAGCACTAGTACTGATGAGTCGTATTGACAAGGATGCCGTCTACAATTCTGATGAGTCCTACTGAGAAGGAGATAATTATTGTGCAACTGGAAAAAACAAATGTTTTATAAAGAAATATGCTTGAAGTTCAATTACTATGGTCTAAAAAATTCAATTACATCGCTAGTGCATTCAGAATTGCTAATTTTAAAAAAATGAAGTTCCTGTTTCAGGATTATGTAAGTTCAAAATTATTGTATGATAGGTGTGCCATAGTTATCTGGACTTCAATTCTGACTAATATTCCATTATAGTACTACTGCATATTCACTTCTGATTGCTTCTTGCTGCCACTATTTTTATCATGATTTTGTGTGTCCACCCAGGAGTGTTTTTGTTTCTGTATTTTAGCTCCTCAACAACAGAAGCATGTACATGTATTACTACTGCGAAGGTTCAAAAATCAGAACTCAACAAGTTCAACGTCGATGGTACTGTGCACATGCGCTAAGCCGTTCTACACAGCTAAAGGAGGTGCTAGCTTTTCCCCACACCTCCCCCTGGATGTTCATCTCCTTATCTTGTGTATGTTCAGTTCAACATCAGGTGATTCTTCAGGTCACCTTAGTGTGCATTTTCTGTTCATCTTGCAGGTGAAGGTGCTCCCCTTGGGTTCATCTTGCAGGTTTCGTTCAAACTTGGCCACCTAGGTCGTTCAACAACACCACTAGAGCCCGTTCAGTTGCTGGCGTTCCAACTAGCCACTCAAAGTTGTGGCCATTTAATGACACTTTCTACATTTGAGACATGTGAAACTGTAGCCTTCCAGTGTTACCGTTTGGTAGCTCAGGATGCTTTATGTTTTGGAGATCTACAGAGTGACTATCTGAGAGCTGTGTTGGACTTTCTCATTACAGCATGGAACTTCTCTAGAAATCCTAGTTGATTTTTAATGTTTGTTCCTCATCAGTTCTAAAAATCTTAGAGCATCCGTCCAACTATGTATCAGGATATACTATGTTGTAAATTTATGTATGCTTGTATGTGCAAAAATATATTACGGTTGCTGCTTCTATTTCTTGTGGTGAGGATGTTGTAAGTTCAACACGACGTCCCAGATAATCTGGCAAATAATCTCAAACAAAAAGAAACCCTACGGAAATTCAAATGATAAAAGTTCATGTTGTAAAATGAGAGAAGTCCAAAACATAATTGCAAAAAAATGAGTTAAAAAAATAAACGCACGAAAAATTTCTATCTGAAAGAATATCATTCAGTTCAACGATATAAAGCATGCAAGTTTGGGACTATGATACAATAAATCGTTGAAAAGTTACGAGTAAAACCATATCGAAAAAACAGAGTAATGTCTAGTCTATGAAAACATGCTCGGTACAAATCCATACGGACATCCATTCAAGTACTCCTTTTCTAGAACCTTTCAAAATTACTCTATGAAAAATACTAAGTTCAACACGACGTACTAGATAAGTTTGGGAAAAAAGCTCAATTAAAAGAAACCCCACGAAAATTCAAATGGTAAAAGTTGAAGTTGTAAAATGAAGGAAGTCCAGAACATCGTTGAAAAAAATATTAGTTAAAAAAACACACAAAACATTTTCTTAAAAAAATGCCATTCAGTTCAACGATATAAACCATGCAAGTTCGGGGACGATAATACCGTGAACCGTTGAAAAGTTACGAGGAAAACTGTCGTGCAATTCTCGCGGCAGATGTCCTAGAGCAAGGACTTAGTCGTAGGGCCATCGCACTAGGAAGCTTAAAGGGGTTAATCGGGACAAAGGACACGAGAGAGTTTTTATACTAGTTCGGCCCCTTAAGGTGAAGGTAAAAGCCTACGTCTAGTTGGGTTGAGTATTGCTAGGGTTTTGATCTCCAAGAGGCTCAACTCGCCGGCTTGGTTATCGATTTGCTGTTTCTTGCCCTAAGCCGCCACCGGGTCGTCCTCTTATATACATGGGTTGACGCCTGGTGGCCTACAGAGTCCCGGCCGGCTCATAATCGTGTCCGGGTCGGTGACTTTCTTTACATGCCTTTCTTTACAAGTCTTTCCTTAGATATGGCGGTTCATAATATCAGGCCTTAAACCGCCTTCAGGCTCTTGGGCCTTCTATAATACTTAATAAACTACAACCTTGGATGTTTAATGGGCTTCTTGCGTAACCCGCCATTGGGGCTGACCCGGCCCCTCCTGGGCGAGTCTCAGCTGATAGTAATATCCCCAACATTAGGCCCCGGGTTGACTTTAAACTTTGTTCCTTGTCAATCTTCCATACTTAGCCAAAAAATCCATCTTCTTAACCCGCCGTGACGTCATCTCTTGAAAACGCAAAAGATTTTCATGACATCATCTTCCAACGGATCTTTTATCTTTAATGCTTCCCGAGAATCGAGGCGCCTATATAGCTGGATAACCATTATTCGGTTCTCCCTTGATTTTCACGCCCGTCTGTTCGCATCTTTCCTTATAAATAGGCTCGCCCCAGCCTTCCTCATTCTTCTCTCTCTCTCTCTGTCTTCTTCCTCTCGCGACCCTGCCGCTGCTCGAGCTTCGCCGCCGCCGCGCCTCACCTCCGTTGTCGACTCTGGCCGCTGCATCGACCTGAACCGATCCAGAGAAAACCGCGGCGACCTCCGCAGTAGACCTGCAACCGTAAGTTTTCTTTCCTTCATGCCACAGATCTTCATTAGGGTTTCCAAGCTCCTGCGTGTTCTTTGTAGTTCCTCATAGTTCTTCTACTCCCTCCTCTTTCTGATCCAAAAGAGATGTATGTTCATGCAGTAGCTGTTTGGTGCCTCCTTTTGATATTAGCAGACTCCTTTTTCTGGTATAAAAGCTATGTTTAGATCTGATGAACTCATCTGGACTGTATTTTTGGGTCTAGAAATTTTTCATTTTGAACATCCATTTGATCTGAAATAATATCAACCATTTTGGGAAACTTGTTTGTCCCAATACTTAGCTGAATCCACTTTCGGAAAGAATCTATAGTCATGGCGGCTTATCGTACCGGCTTTCTTTTCCTTATATGTCATTAGCCTTTAGTCAAGCCGCCATTACTTGTTTTTGCATCTTCATCCCTTAACTGTTAATCTCATCGTTAAACTGAACCGGTATGTTGCTTTTTTCAGTTCCTTGCACATCATGCCGTCCAAAACGCCAACCATCTGTAATTGGGTTCCCTCAACCATAACTGAGGAACGTTTAAAAGAGTTCTTCATGATAGGATTTCTGCCATCAAAAGCCGTCATGTCTTACCGTGCCCCTGACCCGGAAGAAGAACGACCCAATCCAAAAGACGGCGAAGTGATTGTTTTTACTGACCATATGAACCGTGGCTTCTCACCGCCCGGCTCAAAGTTCTTCAGAGAGGTCCTTCACTTTTTCAAACTCCATCCTCAGGACATCGGGCCCAATTCCATATCTAATATTTGCAACTTCCAAGTACTCTATGAGGTGTATCTTCAGCAAGAGCCGACCGTAGAGCTGTTTAGAGAATATTTTTATCTGAACCGGCAGAACGAGTGCACCAACGGCCTTAGCTTAGAGCTTGGAGGCATCTCAATCTAGCGCCGGCAGGGTGCTGTCTTCCCTCTCATAGTCTTACCAAGTCACCCAAAGGACTGGAATCAAACTTGGTTCTACTGTTAGGACATCTCACCAGCAAACGAGAAGCCACTGCCGGGTTACCGCCCCGATCGTCTTGACTCCAAGTTCGCGCTTCCGGATAAACTCATTGTTGCTGAATGCAAGAAATTGATGCCATCCATCAAAAAGATCAATGCTCTGTTAGGGAACGGGTTGACTGGAGTTGATCTGACCCGCTGCTGGATCTCATGGCGGGTTATTCCTTTAAGCCGTCGATCAAAGTTGATGTATGAATATGGTGGAGGCCCGGACGACTCTCTTCGTCATAGCCCAGTTCAACTAAACGAAGAAGACATTGTCTCAATGTCAAACCTTTTGGTGAATGGGAAATATGAAGACTGCAGTATTGTTGGGTTAAATCCCTTCTGTAAGCTTAACCCGGTGCCAGAAGTAAGGATATTCTGATCTCTTTTCTTTTGTATTTTGCCCACCCGTATTGTTTAGCACTGATCTTTCATCTTGTCTTTGCCTGTCTGCAGGCCAACTCTGACTTTTGGAAAGTGAAATATGACCACGAGGCTACCAAGAAAGCGAAAGCCGCCGCCAAGAATGCCAAGAAAATGACCCGGAAGTCGAAGAAGAAAAAGAAAAGCACTACTGAAGATTTGATGAAGCTTGATGACACGTTTGATTCGGAGGTAGCCCTTGATTCCCTTGGCCAATTTTTTAACAATCTTATTGACACTGATCATTACCAGGATGTCACTGGGGCCAGTCAGGCCGAGGAAGCAGAGGTAACTATCATTTCCTCCGACTCAGAGCCCTTACCAAGACACAAAGTTCGACGAGTGATCCGTAAAGTAAGGTTTTCTAACCCTTTAGCTCACCTGGATCCCAACTTTCGTTTGAAGAAGCAGCAACATGAAAGCCGCCGTCAAGCTGGGATTGAAGATGAACCGGCTGCTGTTCTTCAACAAACCCCTCGGAAACGTCCGAACGAGGTTTACTTATTTCTGTATTTAACTCTGTTTAATGGATCCTTCTCCTTGTATTTCTTTTAGTTCTTTTTATCCTTTCAGGAGGTGTCTCGCTCTTCTGGCGATTCATCGCAAACGCAATTCCCGGCTTTCAAGACTGCTCCTGGGTAATTAGAAATCCTCCTTTCTTTCGGGTTGTTCAATTTTACCTTTATACTGACAATCCTAAACCCTTTTTTCTTAGTGGTCAAGCTAAATCCAAAAAAGCGAAGGCAGCTAAGCCGGCGGAAGACCCGCCGGTGCTGGCATCTGACCCGGCTAGGCCGCCTTCTCCATTAGCTGACGCTCCAAAAGACCCGCCTGTTGACACCGAAGCAAATCCTCCTGAGCCGTCATTTGGCAAAACCACTGTGAATTCTTCTACAACCAGACCATCAACCTCAGCCAATCCACCATCTCCGCCTACACAAGATGTTCAAATTACCGGGAGCCGCTTTATTGAGCCGGGGAACCCAACCGTGCTAGCTCGGTGTACAGCGAAACAAGAGGCGTTGGAGAGGCAAAAAGTTCGCTTTAACGTTGCCAACTATGACCGTCTCAATGCGAATGATATTTTTTCCGGCTATCTTAATCATGTACACTCCAGCCGTGATTCTAAGATTGAGATGGTCAAGTAGCTGCAGTTAAAATATGAGGTACGTTTTTCCGGCTTATCTGTATTCCTTCAGCCCCCAAGTCTTCAGATTATGAGAGAACCAGAATAACCTGTAGACTTTAAAATATAGGCCGAAACCTTTACCTTTGAATCTTTTCTTGATTTTAATAGAGCAAAGCCCCACCTGTAGTCCCCAAGGACCGGCTCATTTTAATCATAAATGAACCATTACTTTAAATTGTTTTGAGGCCGTATTCAAAGCACTTAATACTCCGTCTTAACCTTGATAAACTTGCTAAACTGCATACATTAGCCCCCAAGTGCCAAGTATTGTTACTTTGTAAGGTACTTGGGACTTAGATATGTCTGTAGAGTCGTAGAAATTTGATTTGGCATACATTAGCCCCCAAGTGTCAAGTGGTTTTTTGTAAAGTACTTGAGACTTGAATCTTGATTTTTGAACTTTGGAATCAAATCTTGACCCATCTGAATGTTTTGCAGAATGCCTTATCTGAATTGAACTCTCAACTGACTGATGCGAAGACCCGGCTAGCGAGTCAGGAGACAGAAATCAGATCCACTAACTCTAAACTGAAAATAAGCCTCTCTTCAACGGAAAATTTAAAGACCAGCTTTGCTGCCCAGGAGAAAACTTGGGCAGAGGAAAAAACGCTTTTGACCCAGCGTGCTGAGACGGCCGAAACAGCTCTGAAAGAGATTTCAACAGAATTGAACGGGTTAAAAAGCCGGGTGTCTCAGATGGTAGCCGCTATATTTGGTAAGCCGTCTGACTTTAACTTTTGTGTGATTTTTGCCGATCCGGAGTATAATCCGCCAACTGACTTTGCGTGTAAAATTTATGCAGGCCCTCGAAGAAAAAATCTGAGCCAAGACCCGTTGATTAAACTGAAGGCAGTATATACTTTGGCTGAACAATTGTATATTGGCGCATAGCGGGCTCTGGCCGCCATCTCTCCTGGTAATCAAGGACCCAACCGGCTCAGCGACGTTCTGAAGAAACTGTCCATCCTTCCTGCCAGGTTTCAAGAAGTAAAACGCTCCTGCGCGTGAGCCGGAGCTTTGACTGACCTGAGCCGCTCCAAGGCTTGGGTGCCAGACCTAGACCCGGCGGACGTGGCAAGAGGTTATCCCACCGTGAAGGAAGACATGTCTCCTTTTGATCAGGATGACTTCATGGCTTGCGTGCGCGGAGTCCGACCGCAGACAACTACCCTTGGAGATGACACCAATGTTGATAAATACCAGCCGGGTTTTGATAGTGAGAATAAGAAGATGGCCACTCCCTCATACAAGGTAACCGACTTGATCCCACCGGTGAGAGAAGACACATTCGCCCCGGAGGTTGACCCGGTCGGCCTGATCGACGACGAAGCCGAATTTGTCGCCGTGAATGGTTTTGATTGGTCAAAACCCAACTTCCAGCCAACAGAAGGTGGTGAACCGGCGAGGGAGGAACAATGATCATCTTCATGGGCTTATAAAGCCTTGTAATAACTTAGTTGTGAAAACACCGTATGTTCTGCTTATGCCATCGCGCATAAAATACTTTTATGTGACTCCTGTGTTTCCTGATGCCAATGTATGCATCGTATTTAATGTTTGTCTCTATAATGTTTGAGCTCTGTTCCTGTAAATACAAAGGAAAGACTGGCTTGGCGGCTTAGAACCAAACGGGTTGAAACACCCAATTTATAGTCAATACGTTTTCCACAATAGGAAACAAAGACAGATATAAATAAAGGGCAAGGGCTGAAACTAACTCTGTAGTTAATGCAGCAGGTAAGTGCGCATAAGTAATAACCATAGCTTGTCCCTTTTGATCCTTAGATCGCCGGCTTAAATAACCCGGGTGATGAATTTGATAATTCAATCTTTATGAGAAGCCAATACTTTTTACCAATGACTACTATACCTTGGTAGGTTGCGCCTTTTAATCCGTAAGCCGCCGGTGTGAATGGCCTGGACGGCTGTGTTGTCAAATAGCCAAGCCGGTGAAGAAGACCAGGCTAATTATTTGAAACAACAAAAAACTAGAAGGCAAGCATAATTTAATCTTGTATTCAAAAGGTGGGGGTTCCTGATTCGAATACGATCAGTAAACCGGACCAAAGGGGTTAAGCTAAGGTTCGAATACGGCCATATAGCCCCCAGTGGCTTTGGCGTTGCGCCGATCAAGAGGGTACCGACAGCTATGTTCTCTTTGGTTCGAATACGACCTATGTTTGAACAGGAAGCCCCCAAATGACCTTGAGAGGTTTTTAACGACCCTGATTCGAATACGATCCAAGTCGGACTCAAAAGGGGTTAAGCTATGATTCAAATACGATCAAGAAGCCCCCAAGTGAGTTTGGCCTTGAGCCGATCAAGAGGGTTACGACAGCTATGTTCTCTTTGGTTCGAATACGACCTATGTTTGAATAGGAAGCCCCCAAGTGACCATGAGATTTTGCAGCTAGATTCAGATACGATCATAAGGTGGACCAAGAAGGTTTAAAATTGATTCAAATATGATCAGCTCCTTAATAGTCTTTTGAAAATAAGAAATAACAAAGATGCATAGTATTTGAAAAGAAAAGAGACCGATCATCTTACTTTATTGCTAAACATGGTATATACAATGTTTAAAGTATGTACATGATGAGAGCCGGTAGCTCAGGTGTAATATGGCTGAAGTTGAGCAATGTTCCATGGCCGGCGGGTTTCTTCCTCCGACTTACGTGAGTCTGTGTGCTCTCGAACGTTAATGAGGTAATATGACCCGTTGTTTAAGTTCTTACTGACCACAAAGGGCCCTTCCCAAGGTAGGGATAACTTGTGTGCATCTGATAGATCCTGGATGAGCCGAAGCACCAGATCGCCTTCTTGAAAAGTCCGGGACTTAACCCGGCGGCTGTGATATCGGCGCAGGTCCTGTTGATAAATTGCTGACCGGGCCGCTGCTAAGTCTCTTTCTTCATCCAACAAGTCAAGTGCATCCTGTCTTGCTTGCTCATTATTAGCTTCAACATAAGCCGCCACACGGGGCGAGTCATGACGGATGTCACTAGGCAACACTGCTTCTGCTCCAGAAACCATGAAGAAAGGTGTGTAACCTGTTGATCTATTAGGTGTGGTGTTGATACTCCATAACACCGAGGGTAATTCCTCTACCCAACAACCCGGTGTTCGCTGTAAGGGAACCATAAGCCGGGGTCTTATACCTTTCAAAATCTCTTGATTGGCTCTCTTAGCTTGACCATTGGATTGAGGATGAGCTACAGAAGAAACATCAAGCCGGATGTGTTCACGTTGACAAAACTCCTCCATAGCTCCTTGGGATAGATTAGTGCCATTGTCAGTGATAATGCTGTGTGGAAAACCAAAACGGAAGTTCACCTTTTTCATGAACTGAACCGTCGTAGCCGTGTCACACTTACTCACTGGCTCCGCCTCAACCCACTTAGTGAATTTATCAACTGCCACCAAGAGATGTGTCTTTTTATCCTTGGACCTTTTGAAAGGCCCCACCATGTCAAGCCCCCAGACCGCAAATGGCCAAGTGATTGGGATCATCCGGAGCTCCCGAGCCGGCACATGCGCCCGTCATGCAAACTTTTGACATCCATCACATCTACTGACCAGATCTTCTGCATCAGCGTGAGCCTTCAACCAGTAAAAGCCATGACGAAAAGCCTTGGCCACCAGAGATTTTGACCCGGCGTGATGACCACAATCACCTTCATGGATCTCACGAAGTATTTCTTGACCTTCTTCAGGGGAAACGCACCGCTGGTACGCTCCGGAGACACTACGATGGTATAATTCTCCATCTGAAATCGACATTGACTTAGACCACCGGGTTATCTGTCGAGCCAGAGTCTCATCTGCTGGCAACTCTCTCCGGGTAATATAAGCCAAAAATGGTACTGTCCAATCTGGGATGACATGAAGAGCCGCCACCAACTGCGCCTCCGGGTCAGGAACAACTAAATCTTCTTGTGTGGGCAACTTGACAGAGGGGTTATGCAAAACATCCAAAAAGGTGTTAGGCGGCACCGGCTTACGCTGAGACCCCAAATGGCTTAAGGCATCAGCTGCCTCGTTCTTTCGATGGTCAATGTGCTCCAACTGATAACCTTTAAAATGTCCTGCAACAGCATCAACCTCCCGGCGGTAAGCCGCCATGAGAGGGTCCTTGGAACTCCACTTGCCAGATACCTGTTGAGCCACTAGATCTGAGTCGCCAAGACATCTGACCCGGCTCAAACTCATCTCTTTTGCCACTCGAAGACCATGGAGCAAGGCTTCATATTCTGCTGCGTTGTTAGTGCAAGGAAACATCAACCGTAACACATAACAAAATTTGTCACCTCGCGGAGAAGTTAACACAACTCCAGCCCTTGAGCCTTCCAGCTGTCTGGACCCATCAAAATGAATAGTGCAATACGTGTTATCTGGTTTCTCTTCTGGCATCTGCATCTCTGTCCAGTCATTGATGAAATCAACCAGTGCTTGAGATTTGATCGCAGTACGCGGCACATATTTCAACCCATGAGACCCAAGCTCAATTGCCCACTTGGCGACTCGCCCAGTGGCTTCTCTGTTTTGAATGATGTCTCGTAAAGGAGAAGAGCTGACCACAGTGATCGGGTGACCCTGGAAATAATGTTTAAGCTTCCGACTTGCCATGAATACCCCATATACGAGTTTCTGGCAATGCGGATATCGTTGCTTGGATTCAATCAACACCTCACTGACGTAGTAAACCGGCCGTTGAACCGGATGTTCCTTGCCAGTCTCCTTGCGCTCCACCACAATAGCCACACTAACAGCCCGTGAGTTGGCGGCCACGTATAATAATAGCGGCTCTTTTTCAACTGGAGCAGCAAGAACCGGCGGCTCAGCAAGCTGTGCCTTCAGATCCTCAAAAGCAGTATTTGCAACATCACTCCAAATAAAAGCATCTGTTTTCTTCATCATCTAATACAAAGGCATTGCCTTCTCCCCTAACCGGCTTATGAACCGGCTCAAGGCCGCGACACAACCCGCCAGCCGCTGAACGTCATTGATGCACGTTGGTTTCTCTAAAGACGTAATTGCTTTGATTTTCTCCAGGTTAGCTTCAATGCCTCGGTTGGACACCAGAAAACCCAAGAGCTTGCCAGCTGGTACTCCAAAAATACACTTGGTCGGGTTAAGCATCATTTTGTAGATCCGGAGATTATCGAAAGTCTCTTTTAGATCTGTGACCAAGGTTTCCTCCTTCCTGGATTTTACCACTGTATCGTCCACATAAGCATGAACATTGCGCCCAATCTGATCGTGAAGACAATTCTGCACACACCGCTGGTAAGTCGCCTGGGCACTCTTAAGCCCAAAAGGCATAGACACATAGAAAAAAGCTCCAAAGGGAGTAATAAAAGCTATCTTCTCTTGATCCTTGACCGCCATCTTAATCTGATGATAACCGGAATACGCATCCAAGAAACTCAAACGTGCGCAACCCGCCGTAGCATCAATGATCTAATCAATACGGGGGAGAGCAAAAGGATCACCCGGACAAGCTTTGTTCAGATCGGTGTAATCCACACACATACGCCAGGTGCCATTCTTTTTGAGTACAAGCACCGGGTTAGCTAACCATTCGGGGTGAAAGACCTCCACAATGAACTCGGCTGCCAAGAGCCGGGCCACCTCATCTCCAATGGCCTTACGCCTTTCTTCATTGAACTACCGAAGAAACTGTCTGACAGGTTTGAACTTTGGATCAATATTAAGAGTGTGCTCAGCGAGTTCTCTCGGGACACCCGGCATGTCTGAAGGTTTCCATGTGAAGATGTCCTGGTTCTCACGGATGAACTTGATGAGCGCGCCTTCCTATTTCGGATCCAAGTTTGCGCTAATGATGAACTGTTTGGATGAGTCGCCAGGCACAAAGTCAACCATCTTAGTGTCATCAACTGATTTGAATTTTAACTCTGGCTCATGCTTTGTTGTTGGTTTCTTTAATGACGTCATGTCTGCCGGGTCAACATGATCCTTGTAAAATTTTAAATCCTCTGTTGCATAAACAGATTCAGCATAGGCAGCATCACCTTCTTCACACTCAAAAGCTATCTTCCGGCTCCCATGTACTATAATGGTGCCTTTATGACCCGGCGTCTTGAGCTGCAAATACACGTAACACGGCCGAGCCATGAACTTGGCATAAGCCGGCCGCCCAAACAGAGCATGATAAGGGCTCTTGATCTTAACCACCTCAAAGGTTAATTTTTCTGCTCTGGAGTCATACTCATCCCCAAAGGCTACTTCCAGCTCAATCTTACCAACTGGGTATGCCGACTTACCAGGTACCACACCGTGAAAAACAGTGTTGGATTGTTTAAGATTTCTATCAGTCAATCCCATCCGGCGGAATGTTTCATAGTAGAGGATGTTAATGCTACTGCCTCCGTCCTTGAGTACCTTAGTAAATTTGTATCCACCAACCTGAGGTGCCACTACCAAAGCCAAGTGACCCGAATTATCAACCCGGGGCGGGTGGTCCTCTCTGCTCCATACAATAGGCTGCTCTGACCAACGTAGATAACGTGGAATCGCCGGCTCAACGGCATTGACGACCCTCTTGTGAAGTTTCTGGTCCCTCTTACATAGACTGGTGGTAAATACGTGATATTGTCCACTACTCAGCTGCTTCAGGTTGCTCTGATAACCGGATTGCTGCTGCTGATTACCTTGGCCGGGTTGCTGATTATATCCTCCTTGGTGACCAGGATAACCTTGACCGTGAAAACCTCCTCCGCCTAAACCGGTGCCTGGGCCGTGAAAACCGCCTCCTCCTGAACCGCCACCTGGGCCGTGACCTCCATCAAACATGTTTGATTTTTAAACGCCTTCAAGATCGTATAGTCTTTCCACAGGTGGCTGGCTGGCTTCTCCCGGGTGCCGTGCTTTGGACAAGGTTCATTTAACAACTGCTCAAGGGTGGGACCTGACCCGCCCGAACGAGGGGGATGTCTGCCCTTGCGCCGTTGATTACCACCCTGTGCATTAGTGTTAGCAACAAACTCATCAGCCTTACGTTTATTACCTCCATGATTTGCCGGGTTATGCTGGTGACCCTTGCCGTTGCCGTTCTTCTTTCCCTTCGTTGCCTTTTCTTTGTCAGACACCGGGTCCCTGGTAGTATCAGAATAATCATACTTGACGAGAGCCGCCATCAACGTTCCCATGTCATTACAGTCATGTTTGAGACGCCCCAGCTTCTGCTTCAGAGGTTCAAAACGACAATTTTTCTCCAACATTAAAACTGCTGAGCCGGCATCCATCTTATCAGATGAATGTATTATCTCCTTGACCCGGCGCACCCAATGGGTTGTGGATTCACCATCCTCTTGCTTGCAATTGGTCAGGTCCACAATTGACATTGGGTGTTTACACGTGTCCTTAAAGTTCTGGATGAACCGGGCTTTCAACTCCGCCCATGAGCCGATAGAATTGGGTGGCAATCCCTTTAACCAAGTTCGAGCTGTTCCATCTAACATCATGGTGAAATACTTGGCCATTGCAGCATCACTCACGTCGAACAATTCCATAGCCATCTCGTCACTCTCAATCCAAGCCCCCGGCTATAGGTCAGCCGTGTAGTTAGGCACTTTACGAGGCCCCTTGAAGTCCTTTGGCAAACGCTCATTGCATATAGTCAGCACCAAGCAAGGCACGCCTCTGGTTCTTGTGGCCACTCCTGCCTCAACCGATGTTGCTGGATAAGCCGAAAAGGTTTGATGATCCGCCTGATCTGCTACCATTTGAGCTGCTCGTTCCGCCTCTTGACGAATCCTCTCCTGATCCGCCAAGTTAAGGGCTCCAGCCCGCACCGGCTCATGCCTGTATGGCCGGTTGTGGTGTTGAGCATTGCTTGACATATCCGCGGACTCCATGTGCCTACTGTAACTCGGGCTCCCGCTTGGGCGAGGAGTTGAGTGAATCCTGTCTCGACTGTAGGAGTACGCATCCTACTGCGCCAAAGCCGTTTGAAGAAGTTCTCTTACTCTCCATGCTTCAATTGCTGCTGGTGAGTCGCCTTCCATTGGGAGAGCCGCCAAACGAGCCAACACTGCGACGAGGTTTTCCAAAGGGTTGGAAAAGTGACCTGGCGGTGTTGGCACGTAATGAGATGGAGCCGTAATTATACAAGGTGGCTCTGTGGCACCTGGCTGAACCGGTGCGGCGGGTGTCGTGATCCGGTTTGCCTCCGGCGGGTTGCTCCCCCCGGCCCCAGGTGTATGGAACATGTTCCTCGAATCAAGTGTCAGAGGCAGACGCGATTGAGTTTTCTAATGCCTCCTCCTCATGACCTCGTTTGATGCGTTAAGGTCCACCGAGAGCCGGAAAGTCTCCGCTTGAAGTTGTTGAGCACGAGCATGCAAAGCCGCTCGCTCTGCCGCCATCCGGGTTTCCTCTGCGGCTAGATCTTCCTTAGCTCGCACCATCTCTTCACGTACACATGCCACCTCTGCGTCGTGCTGGGATTTATCCGCCGGCTCTACCACGGTGGTTAACAGATTGTTAGTTTATCCATGAGGTCCATTAGAATCTAAGCCGGGGGGTGCGCGGGGTCTCCTGACCCGGCTGCAGCCGACCCGGTAGCTGCTGTTGCCGCTGCGGTAGAGTTCCGCCCGGGCTGTGTCCCTGCCATGAAGACTCCGGCCCAATTCGGCGGCTCAAGGGGGTCCCGAATACTGCTGCCATCGGAACAGCCCCCGAGCATGCCGTCTTGCAGCTGGTACAAAGAGTCCATCTCGCCTGTTGATGATGCAGTGTTAGAGCAGACGGCCGTCTCCCCACCATCCACCAATCCTTCGGAGTATTCACCGCCGTGGATGCAGCCTACGAAGGCATGCTTCACGACAGATTGGACACGGGTGGTCCTGGCGCGCTGAGCCGTTTCGATGAGGTTGGTGTGGACTTCCGGCTTAGGGCCCGACTCGCCGATCCGGCCGATGAAGACGTGAATTCCGCCGAAGGGGACCTGGTACCCGTACTCGATTGAGCCGGCCTCGGGGCCCCAGCTTTCGTCGTCGATGTAGAGCTTGCCGTGATGACTCTTGGTCATCCGGCCCACAGCATATCCCTTGAGCCCTTCGAAGTTGCCCTTCAAGAACTCAAATCCACCATGCGCTGGCCCCACGGTGGGCGCCAACTGTCGTGGAATTCTCGTGGCAGATGTCCTATAACAAGGACTTAGTCGTAGGGCCATCGCACTAGGAAGCTTAAAGGGGTTAATCGGGACAAAGGACACGAGAGAATTTTTATACTAGTTCGGCCCCTTACGGTGAAGGTAAAAGCCTACGTCTAGTTGGGTTTGGTATTGCTAGGGTTTCGATCTCCAAGAGGCTCAACTCGCCGGCTTGGTTATCGATTTGTTGTTTCTTGCCCTAAGCCGCCACCGGGTCGTCCCCTTATATACATGGGTTGACGCTTGGTGGCATACGGAGTCTCGGCCGGCTCATAATCGTGTCTGACTCGGTGACTTTCTTTACATGCCTTTATTTACAAGTCTTTCCTTACATATGGCGGTTCATAATATCAGGCCTTAAACCGCCTTCAGGCTCTTGGGCCTTCTATAATACTTAGTAAACTACAATCTTGGATTTTTAATGGGCTTTTGCGTAACCCGCCATTGGGGCTGACCCGGCCCCTCCTGGGCGGGTCTCAGCTGATAGTAATATCCCCAACAAAAACCATACAGAAAAAACAGAGTAAAGTCTAGCCTATAAAAACACGCCTAGTACAAATCCATACGGACATCCGTTCAAGTACTCTTTTTTCGTAACCTTTCAAAATTACTCTATGAAAAATATACTAAGTTCAACACGACGTCCTAGATAAGTTCGGAAAAAGCTCGAATAAAAGAAACCCCATGCAATTCAAATGGTAAAAGTACAAGTCATAAAATAAGATAAGTCCAGAACATCATTTAAAAAAATGTTTAGTTCAAAAAAAAGAATAAAAAACATTTTCTTTTTGAAAAAAATATCATTCAGTTCAATGATATAAACCATGCAAGTACAGGGCCGACAATACAATAGCATTCAGTTCAACAATATAAATCATGCAAGTTTAGGGCTAGGATATAGTAAACCGTTGAAAATTTACGAGAAAAATATTACCCAAAAAACAGAGCAAAGTCTAGTTAGTGAAAACACGCTTAGTACAAACCAATGCAAGCATCAGTACAAGTACCCTTTTTTGGAACCATTCAAAATTACTCTACAAAAAATAACTTAGTACAAACATACACATATATCAGTACGACTACTCTGTTTTTCAGACGAGAAAACAGCAAGATCCGTCATGCCGTATTCAAAATTACTCTTAAATGGTTGCGAAGTAGAGAAAACGTCCAACATGACTAAGTTTCGCATTTTCGATAGCTATCCAACGGTATATTATTTGCCCCATTTCGATAAACTTTACAAAAAAAACCGCGTTCAAAACCAATTTTAGCCGTATTTGAATTCGTATTTAAACCATAATGAATTAGAAAAAATTTCTATACGCAAAAGTTGCGCATTTTCCATAGCTTTCCAACGCCGTATCATTTGCGTCAATCCGACAAACCGTTTGCAAAAAACAGTGAAAAAACATTTCGCCCAGGATTTCACCATTTTTCAAATTACTTTTAAATCATATAGAATTTTAAAAAAAATTAGATATATGGAAGATGCGGATTTTCACAAGCTTTCCAACGTCATCTCATTTTCTCAATTCCGACAAACCGTTTGAAAATTAAGTCCAAAATACGATTCACGTTTTAGGTTTTGAAAAAAACAGTTTTTTCAAAACAGCTCTTAAATAATATTTTTTTGCAAAAACAAATTATAAAATTTTAATGTGGATGTCAAGAGCTTTCCAACGATATATTACACGTCCCGTTTCGGCAAAAAAATTGCAAAAAAATTTGAACTAAAGAAGACGATTTTTAACAGCAATAGAAAGCATCAGTTCAACCGCTCAAATTTCATCACTTCAACCGCTTGAATTCATCAGTTCAAGTAAGGTAACAGAATAATATTCTGTTATGCGTAACAGAATAGGCAAAATTGTGTCTACCATAGCTTGCTACAACAATAGCTATCATAGCCACAAGTGTGTGCCCCGTGATTCATGTAACCATATGAGAGAGAAATTAAAGAGGAGTTTGTGGAGTGTTTTGTAGTCCGTTTTGCCAGAAAAAGGCTGTGTCGTGGGGCATCATGCAGTGGTCCATCTGCTTGTGCGCCAGGACTATGACAGGGACAAAGGCTCATGTGCCCAACGGATGCAACTTGATGGAACCTCTAGCCAAAACAAAAAAGCTTGGGGAACAAACACAAACTCACGTGCCCATGTGAGACGTGACAAGTACTTGTCCGTGGCACTTCTGGGATGGGTGTTTTGATACTTTGTTTTGTAGGGAACTCAGTATTTAAAAGTCAATTTGTCCTGATTTTGAACGTAAACTCTGTTTGGATAATGTAACTAAGCCAAGATTAGTAAAACTGGTTTAGCATATAAGCATAACTTAGTGGTTGTTCGGATAAAGAAATTTAGTGTCTAGTTTTATTTAAATGCATAGTAGCAGGATTTATAGGAAAATTGTTTTATTCTTTATTTGGGTGAGCGAATGCTAAATCATGTTTAAGCAATTCTTTATTTATTTGGTTCTATCTCCCATCGACCTAATCACTACTCATCTTCCCATTAATCCATCTCTTTCTTCTACTTGTTGATTTAGCAACCTACAATGGACTGCACCATTACCACGCCTTCCACAGCCAAGTGCAGAGCCGCTGTTGCTGCCTCGCGTCTACAAAACAGATGGTCGCGCCCAACTGGCGACCAAGGTAAGCCACCTCGTTGTACTACCTGACTACTGCAATCAAGCAAGAATAAGAGCTCACATACAAATATACAATAAAGCTTGCGCATATACGTGTTTTAGTCCCAAGTTAGCTAGCAACTTGTAGATGCCCTTCATCACATTAATTTTTTTGACTATGTACTGCAAGGCAACAGCCTCACAGTCCTTTATTCATAACCAAAACAAACAAAAGGTTCTCTGTACAACTAAAGAGAAAGAAAAACAAAAATTGCAAAGAAGCTATCATACTTACAAAGAGATTTAGGGGAGAGAGGCTATCCAAGCTAACAGACTGTCCCTATATTTACATTTGATTCTGTGATCTAGTAAAGAGAGATCATGCACAAAATTTCTCCTCCAAGTTCTAAAACTTGGAGTCTCATTTCTAAAGATCTTGCCATTCCTCTGTGTCCAAATGTTCCATGTGGCAATAAAAACCACCTCAGAATAGAAAGGCTTATTGAAATCCTTTCTAGAAGCTGAAGCCATCATGAAGGTAGACTGATTGGGCGCTGCTGGCCAAAAAATCCCAAGATAATTCCATACTCTTTGACTAAAATTGCAAGAGAAAAAGAGGTGGATTCTATCTTCATGAAAGGAAGATTGGCAAAGAACACAAGTATCATCCTGTATATTCCAGTGCCTTCTCTGCATCATGTCTCGTGTGTTAAGACGGTCCATCAATAAAAGCCATCCAAAAACCTTGATCTTGAGGGTATAGGAGCATTTCCAAACATATTTGAAAATTGGGTCAATCCTCAAATGAGAGAAGGAGAACTCATAGTAGAGTTTGGATTGATACTCTCCAGATTTTGATGGCCATTTCCAAACATCCTTCTCTTCTGACTGCAAGTTTATGGGTTGCAACAAAGTCTGGAGTTCGGTTAGTTCCATATATGCCTCCGAAGAGAAAGGTAAGTGAAAACCTTCAACAGTCGACTAGTAAGAAAAAAGTCTTTGACTGTTATCGTGTCATCAATGGCAAATGAATGAAGTCTATGGAATCGATCCTTAAGAGCAATCATTCTGTTGTCAATTTGCCAACGATCAAGCCAGAAGACCATAGTATCTCCAGCATGCACTTGTGGTGTGGCAAGCAAACAGAACTTTTCATACAACTTGAGCACATCGCGCCACCAAAAGGAGCCACAGAGCTGAGTAACTTGTGGGGGTGAGGAATGATAATATGAATCCCAAATGAGGTTAACCCATGGGACTTCTTTCTTATTGAAGAACTTGAACAGATGTTTGATCAGAAGAGCTTCATTCTGCACGCCCAGATGAGTGACACCCAGCCATCCATACTTCTTTGGCTTGCAAACCAACTCCCAAGCAGCTAGAGATTGTCTTGGAGTTTCAGTATTCCCCCTCCAAAGACACTACCATTCAATCCTTTCAATCTGCTTGAGGATACCCTGTGGTATAGATAAAGAGCAGAGGAAGTAAATGGGCATGGACGTGAGGGCTGAATGCAGGAGTTGAAGCCGACTGCCTTGGTTGAGGAGACAAGAAGTTGCAGATAATCTTCTCTCAATGTGATCAACAAGAGGCAAAAGATTGTAAATGGTCGGCCTAGAGGTACCCATGGGTAGTCCAAGATACGTGAAAGGCATTGATGCAATAGAGCATCCAAGTAGGGCAGCAATACGAATTCCTTCTTCCTCTGACATGTTCATTGGGATGAGTGAAGATTAACTGAAGTTGACCCGCAAGCCCGTGGATTCAGCAAAATTGTGTAACATATCCTTAAGAGCAATCAATTGGCTGTCAACCGCTGGCAAAACAATCAGTGTGTCGTCCGCATACTGAACAATCAGATAGTCGTTAGACCTTGTTGGGATAGGTCCTTTATCACATTATTAGTTGTACCTCGCTTCCTAATTTTTCTAGTTAAATTAGCTAGTTAACAACTTCCTGCACTAGATACTCCCTTTGTAAACAAATATAAGAACGTTTAGATAACTAAAATAGTGATCTAAACGCTCTTACATTTCTTTATGGAGGGAGTATTTAACTTCAACAAGAGCATAGAGCTAGTTCATTTTCTGTATTAGCTAGTTAATTTTCTGTATTTTTTAGGAACTGCTCAAACTACTTGTGGTGTCGAGTAGGGTATTCACAAAAGATTCAGTGATCCCTCACATTGGAACCGACCGCTCACTAATACACACACACGGAACCGATGAAACTACATGTGGTACGGAGTAGGCTATACCGGAAGCTCTGATGATCAATCACGTTGGAACTGACCGCATATGAACACATGCGGTATTTTTAGGAACTGATCAAACTACTTGTGGTACCGAGTAGGGTATTCATGGAAGATCCGGTGATCGCTCGCATTGGAACCAACCACTCACTAATACACACATACATAACCGATGAAACTACATGTGGTACTGAGTAGGCCATTAACGGAAGCTCCGATGATCGATCACGTTGGAACTGACCGCATAAGAACACACATGGTATTTTTTTGGGAACTGCTTAAACTACTTGTGGTACCGAGTAGAGTGTTCAAGGAAGATCCGGTGATCCCTCACATTGTAACCGACCGCTCAATAATACACACACGGAACCGATGAAACTACATGTGGTACCCAGTAGGCCATTACCGGAAGCTTCGATGATCAATCACGTTGGAACTGACCGCATATGAACACACATGGTACTTTTAGGAACTACTCAAACTACTTGTGGTACCGAGTAAGGTATTCACGGAAGATCCGGTGATCGCTCGCATTAGAACCAATCGCTCACTAATACACACATACAGAACCGACCGCACATGTATTGATCATGAAGCTTGTATATGTATGGAATGCACTCATACGTACGTCGCTCCTGTACATGTGCACAAGTGGTCATGAAGTCAATCAATACCTACCTTCACATTATATCATTGCATGTATGGTGTGGGCTAAGTATGTAACTGCATGCAACGTGTATGTATACGTTTCCGAATACTTGCACGTACCCATGGAGCCAGCCGACAAATAATAATAATAATTCTCATATGATTAGAGATAAACATCTCAGGAAATACTCCAATGTGCAATGACGGAAGGGAGGCAATGATTAGCCTCTGGTACAATGAGACAACACTGTCGCCTATATAATACGAGTCATGATATAAGACGTACGACGAGATACAACTGACGTGTTGGACATCACAATGATACGCGTGGTACACTAGTTGGATACATATACGCCGAGCAAGTTCAACGCATGGATTCCATAGGTTCCTCCTAGTCGTACGCATGGATCTATTGCGTCTGCTGGTTCGAACCTGCATGCGGCTCGCCGACGGACGTCACGGCGAGATGTACGTATGGGAACCTGCACCACAAATCGATCGATGGGTGGAACCTGTGATATATGGACTCTAGCGTTGGCCACTGCTTCGCCAGTGCACGCCGGCAGGCTTTTTGTCAGCTCATTATGAATAAAGCAGCGAGAACCGGCCTGCCACCACAGTCGAATTAACACAACACATGGGCTTGATACGATACCACACCATGTAGCCAGCGTGAATCACAAAGCACACCAATGGTACTGATAGCTATTTCTAGGGCAAGCTATGGTAGAAAATCCATCTCCTATATATATATATAATATAGGAAAAATCCATCTTACCACCAAGTGGTAGTTACCCCATATGTCTTATGTACTACCATGTGGTACTACATATACTATTTTATTATTTTGAATATGTTCATATACTATATCTAAAATATTTCAAAGCAATTTCCATGAAAAAATGCATATGAACCCATAGTTTTTGTTATATTTGTCAAATACATATATATTTGTACGTAAAAAAGAGCATTCTCAAAACATGGTACATACTACCTAAAAATTAGTATATATATATACTACCTAATCATTGTTATATACTATATACTACACGTACATATTCTCGGTTTCGATAGATACTACATACAATATAGAAAATACAAGTGGTGGTAACTACCACTAATTGTAGGAAACATTTGTTCTATATATAATTAAAGGAGAAGAATAATATTCTATTACCCTCAGCCCTATAAGGAGCGATCCGAGGAATCTACAAACTAAAAAAGCGCCGACCCCATCTCCCCGACCTGATACGGGACACCGCCCCGCCGCCTCGTCCTCCCCCACCCCCAGCGCGCCGCCGCGGCCTTCCCCTCTCCCCGCGTGCCGCCACAGCCTTCCCCTCCTCCAGCGCGCCACCGTTTCCTCCCCTTCCCACAACGCGCCGCCCCGGCCTCCCCTAGCCCCAGCGCGCCGCCGCACCCACCCACTCCCCCAGCGCTTCGATGCGGCCGCCGCCTTCCCTCTGCGCCGCCAACGCGGATCCGGCACCACTAGCCACCGCCGGCCGCCCCGGCCTCTGGCGTTAGCATGCCCGCAGCCACCACACCTTCCATGGCCTTGGTCCGCACCCGCCCCAGCTCGTGCCGGCTTTCCCCGCCCCATCTCTTGCTGGCCGCCTACCTGCGCTGGCCGACCCACCTCCCACCTCTCACACGCCGGCACGACCACACGCCATCATCGCCGACATGGAAGGCGGCCTCACCTCTCCACCTCCCTCGCCTGCCCCCTTTTCTAACCCAGCTTCGGCCGTCGACCCGTCGCAATTTACGCTGGCTTCCGCTGCCACACCGTAGTCGTTTTCGTGGCTGCACCACCTTGTCCGTTCACATCCGCCACCCTGGGTCGTTCAATGACCCGGCGGCAAGCCGTTCGAGGTCGCAGCTCGAGAGGTGCCCGTCTCAGCTTTTCCCAACCTTCCCTGGACGTTCGTGCTCCTTCTCTTCAGTATATTCAGTTCAACATCTGGTGCTTCTTTAGTTCATCGTAGTGTGCATTTTCACTTCATCTTGCAGGTATGATCATTCTCTGCCCTGCTAATATATTTTGTAATAACTTTGTAAACAAAAGAGATAGCACACTGGAACAAAACAGCAGTGAACAAAGATACCCTATGTTAATTTTGGTCACTCTATTGTTCGTTCCATCACTTGGAGATGTATGCCTGACCATTTTTTCTCAAATTTGGCATTTGTCAAGTTGTGAGGCTATCCATTCGGGTGTTCATTTCATTGGTTAAATGTTGAATTTAGGCTATGAGATTGGTAAGACCATAATCCATGGACCAGTCTTCAATTGTTATCCTGTAGTTCATTTCGGTCTTGAGGGGATTTGTGTCCAGAATGGGGGTTTTGATTGCTGCTAGTTGAACCTACTGACAACACAGGTTTTGATTTCTCCTGGTTATGTATCTCATGGTGGTTCACAGGTAGAAGATGGCATATTCAGAGATAACTGTTGTTTTGGTTTGTGGCACTTAGATGGTTTTGAAAATGTTTTGCACAGGTTTTCCCCCCATGGATCAAGCACCTGTTCCTCGTGACCTATAGCAGCAGGAGACACGAGGTCACCTCTGGTGCCGCTGGTCACGTGAACGCCGTCAAAAAATGGTATATTGTCCATAAAAAATAGGTGTTTGCTTATCTATATTCTCTACTATTGAATTATAGGACAAACATTTTCTGAAACGAGGTGCTCAAGACGTCTATTTTAATTTCTGAAACACAAACTAGGTTCTCTCAGTTCAGTACGTGAACAATCATCAGTTCATGAAAAATACATATAACATGCTTTGTTTGCAGGATTTGGGGGGTGCCTAGTCTGGCTAAATTTTCAAGTATAGCAAGTGTGATAGTGGCAAATTTTAAAATACTTTTAACAGTTCAAGTACATAAGAAAAACATAAGTCCACTCTGTAAAAAGCAACTGTAGATGCAAAAAGTTCAATTTTGCTATATGCGATCGGTATTGTAGATGTGTTCTTTTGTGGTGAAGATTTCGGCACTAAACTATGCAAACAATTTAAAAGTACTCAAGTCCAACTTGCAAACCCGTAGCAGTCCTATAGTGCAACATGCATCAAATTCAAAAATAACAAACCTGCTTGAAGTAGTGTTTGTAAATTATAATTACTAGAACTCTTATTTCTCACCCTTTTAATTGCTGGCTAATTCTTGTAAAAATTAGTGGTTAGTCTTGCTAATTACTTTGATGTGATGCCTAGGTGGTCACTCCAGCTCCTGCAACCAACACAGGTCATTGCCCCTTTTGCCACAACGGCAACAGCATGAACACGAGTGTGGTCGTCCTCAACCAGTTCGTCACGTGGCCTCCACGTAAGCCCTACTCATGTATGCTTACACCAAAAGTACAACTCTTGCTACTCTCCTCGTACTTGCACTTTCTTATTTCTCTAAGCAATATTCCTATTTCTTCCTCTTGGGGAAAGGGATCCCATGTTGAAGCTGTCTTGGTGCTCACACGCTGTTTATACTCATCACCATAGTGTATGAAACATATGAAAACCATTCTGGCTACAGAGAAAATATAACCAGTACATGTGCAATTGCGTGAGAAGTTCCCTAATGAAAGTTCCTTGCAAACAAACGACATGAAAGTTAATAGAGAGAAACTTTGTAAGTTCAAGATGGCTATAGGAAAACTTTGTAGGTTCAGATGGGTATAGCAAACTTTGTTCAAAATGGGCACGCCTAACAGTGCATGAATAAAAAAACTAAACCCAACAAAGTCCATGTTGGTTGGTCTATAGTGTGTTTTCAAGAAGGTTGTTGGCCTTGGAGGCCGACACTGGCTGATCATCTACCTTCCAATTATTATTAGGCATATACCATTGAAACTGGAGGTCGTGCCCTCCTCCCGCATAGCCTATTGGTTGGCATACCATGACCCCTCCTCATATTTTTGGTACGAATTTGATGAATCTTCTTGATGCTCTGTTCTTATTCATCTAGAGATTCCTCCTCATACTGATTGTTTGTATTGCTTGTACCAGTTTCGTTCTTGTATGTATGTATTAGTTCGATATTTTGAGATAGTTCAGATTACTTCCAACTGTGAAGATTGCCAGGCATATTTGGGGATGAGATTTTCAGGTACTAGTTTGGCATTGTATCTAACCCGTACTAAAATATTGTAGCAGTTCAATAGGGGCGGGGGGTTCAGTTCGACGGTGACGAGCTATTTACTTGTATTATTTTGTGCTCACACTATTTAATATGTTGTGTGACAGGTTGATGAAGATGTTGATTTTACAAAAGGATCAGTGAAGCATTGGGTAATGGACACACTATGTTCATGAGATGGTGTACTGCACGCCATACTTCCATTAGTTGAAGATGATACATGGAGCAGTGACCGCTCAACACTTTTTTTTGTGATAAAATGGTATTATGATCTATTATATGTATTATATTGTATGACCGGGAGAACTCAGAAGTTCATGTATTGTCGGTGAAAAATTTCAAAACATTTTGTTTAGTAAGAACCTTTTTTATCAAATGATAAACCTATGTTAATGGAAAACAGTAGTTGAGACGAGAGAAGTCCAAAACATCGTTGCAAAAGAAACACATGATTTTTTCTCTTTTCTTTATGAGAAAAATATCATCGAGGACTATGATATCGTAAACCGAGGAAAACCATATCAAAGATAAACAGTAAAATCTAGTCTGTGAAAACACGCTCAATACAAATCTATATGGGCATCAGTTCAAGTACTATTTTTTCGGAACCATTCAAAACTACTCTATGAAAAATATATTGGTACAAACACACACATAAATCAGTACAAACATAGTCCAACACATCGTTGCAAAAAAAGTTGAGTTCAAAACATAAACACATGACAATTTTCTTTTCAAAAGAATATGATTCAGTTCAACATATAAACCATGCAAGTTCGGTGACTATGATATCGTGTACCATTGAAACGTCACAAGGAAAATCATATACCAAAAAAACAGAGTAAACGTCTAGTCTATGAAAACACGCTCAGTACAAATCCATACGGACATTCGTTCAAGTACTCTCTTTTTGGAACCTTTGAAAATACTCTGTGAAAAATAAATCAGTACGGACACATACATAGTTCAGTACAAGTACTCTGCTTTTTTTGACGGGAAAACATCACGATGTGTCTCACCGTATTCAAAATTACTCATCAACAATTGCGAATTTGAGAAAAACGTTCAACATGACTAAGTTTCGCATTTTCGATAGCTATCCAACGGTATATTATTTTCCCCATTTCGAGAAGCGTTTAAAAAAATCGTGTTCAAAATCAAATTTGACTGTATTCAAATTCGTTTTTAAACCGTAAGGAATTAGAAAAACATTTCTATACGAAAAAGTTGCGCATTTTCCATAGCTTTCCAACGACGTATCATTTGCATCAATCCGACAAACTATTTGCAAAAAAGGCGAAAATACGTTTCACCCAGAATTTCACCTTTTTCAAATTACTTTTAATTTGTATATAATTTGAAAAAATAGTAGATATATGGAACATGCAGATTTTTACCAGCTTTCCAATGCCATCTTATTTGCTCAATTCCGACAAACCGTTTAAAAATTGAGTCCAAAATACGATTCACATTTTCGGTTTAAAAAATGGTTTTTTCAAAACTGCTCTTAAATCGTGATGATTTTGCAAAAAATTCTATATATTTGTAATATAGATGTCAAGAGCTTTCCAACGATATATTAGACACCCATTTCGACGAAAAGACGATCAGTTCGACGAGATGAAAATTATGAGTACAACCGCCTGAAACCATGAGTTCAAGTAGGGTAATAGAATATATATGACGGACGCTAATTCCAGGATTATAATAGTTATTTGGATCACAACCAGCCCTATAAGGGCCCAATGGACCCCTCCTGAACTTCCCGAAGCCCACTGCCCGACCCCCCACGTCCCGACCAGGTGATCGGCCAGGATCCCGACTCCCCCATCGGGATCCTTCTTCCTGCCGCCTCCCCTCTCCTCCCCTTGAGCAGCGGCCAACTCCCGCCTCTGCTGCGACTCGCCGCCGGCGACCGGATCTAGTTCCTCCGTCGTTGTCCCCTCTACCACTGTCGCCGACCGGATCCAGCTCCGCCCCCTCCGTCGCCACCTCCTGTCCGACAACCGGCGCGGGCGAGCGAGCGACGACAGACGCCAGCGCGAGGGAGCCCGCGTCGCCTGGAGGTGGCGAAGCCGCCAGACTTTCTGCGACGAATCGCCGCCATGGACTTCTAGAAGCCTCCTCATCCTAACATCGTCACCTCTCGATGGCTTGGCAGAGCTGATGACGGCCAAGGCACAATGTACGGCAAACGACACGGCCAAGGGAGCATCTCAGGGGTGGCGCCCTCAAATCTAGCAACGGACGCGGCACAATAGGTAGATGAACTTCCTCCCTGATCTTGCCTACTACTTCAATCTTTCCTTACCTGACTTTCTTGCCCTCTGCAAGACATGGATTGCCATGCAATTCCTCTCCTAACTCTCCATCAAATTGCTCTCAGGGTGGCCTATCTGCTGCTGGAAAAAGGTTGGCCGAACTTCTATCCAAGGTATGGTTGAACTTCCTGCCGTCTGTTATCTTCTTTCGGCCATGTGAAGTTCTGGTAGCATGTGAGCCTCAGTCCAGGCTGCAAACATTAAAAAATCTGCCTACATTCATATGTAAAAAACCATGTGAAGTTCAACTAGTAAGTGTGCTAGAGTTCAGGTTGGTATGTATCTGGTTGTGTGCAAAAATAAAAGGAAAATAAAAAATACATGTGATCACATGAAGGTTAGGTTGGTATGCACTAGTGGTTCAACCATTCAAACTCATGAAGGTCTGGTTTTTTAACTATAGACAATATTTCCCCTTTGCAAATAAGAAGTTCAGTATGTGGAGAGTGCTCAGTTCAAGTACAAAAAAAAATCAAATAGTGTAGAATAAAGAATGTGAGGTTCATTCTGTGAAGAGTGCTCAGTTCAGGTACACAAGTATGGGCAGATGCTCAGCTCAGTTCAGAGTATGATACCTGTCCTAGTGAAAAATATGTACATGAACAACACTTTTATATGAGAAGTTCAGGCTGTGAATAATGCTCAGTCCAGTTACGCAGGTATAGGCAGATGTAACTTGTGTGCTAACACATTCTTTTTTATGGCAGCAAGATGAGAGAAGCAGGAAGAAGCTTAGAAGTTCCCAGCAGCAAGTATAGAATCCTAAGCCTGTACGCATTGTGCCATCACCTCAATGGGTCACACCTCAAACGCACCAACAACATTACCAACCTGCTCCACACCAAAATTGGATGACATTGAAACACATGCAGACTTCCAAGATGCTGGGTCATAGCCCTATCCGCACCACTTTGCGCCTCCACCTAATTGGGTGACGCCAGAAATCCCCCGCGGATTCTTTGCATCCACCACCAGACTTTTAAGCACACCGATGGAGGAGGGGGTTAGCTCAAGTCCTGCGTGTAACTCTGGAGGTTATCCTGGTGTGGCTCGTTAATGCCAAAGGGCAGGAACTAAACAAGATCCCAGGACAAATCCAACAGGAACACACACACGAAGGAGAGTGCTCTGCACACTATCGCTATTGGATGATGCTGCTGCTACAACTTAGAATTGTATGGGACATAAGGAAGATGGATTGCTTCACAGAACAAAAGAGCAAACCAAAACCAGGATCGCAATACCTCCACAACCACCACAAGCGAAAAGGACACAAACAAGAGAGAGGCCATCTTCAGCCCTCCTTCCTCCTCGTGATGCACTCCTGCATCCTGCTATGATAACTCCGTCGTGCCTCATCCCAGAGGGCCAACAGTAGACTCCGGTGGAGTTGTGATCATACACGCACGTAAGTGAACAAAATTTAGGTATTTATATATGCATCTTGTATGATCTACAATTTTTCTGCTCCCTCCAGCATAACAAGTTTATAAACTGCATTTTAGCGTGTCGTTTGGATTATTTTTCCTTTTTCCGTAGATGTCGGATCTCCCGGATTATCTAATACCAAGACTAAAGATGCGATTCCAGAATGTAGATAAAGCAAGGGAATTTTACAATAGATACGCCAGACACGCTGGTTTTGGAATTATGGTGAAGGTGCAGGAGGATAACACATGTGTGGTAGTGGACATTGAGTACAATCATAATCACCACCTCATGCAAACAGATGACATGCTGGTATTCTTTCACTCACACAAGAATTATGACCCCACTATTTTGGAGTACGTAAAGCTCCTGCAGTACCATGATGTCAAGCATACAACAATCATGTCTATGCTATCCGAAAATGAACATGGAAGCTACTTCCTAAGCATGACCGAACGAGACCTACTAAACTAGTAAGTATTCAAAAATGCACATAGTGCAATGTACATAGCATCCTAAGTCACCACCCTTTGCTAGCAAAAAATAACAAATACATGTTTGCATATAATTTGCAGGAAAGCCATGAATGCAAGGAAAGATGATTTGGATGATGTATTGAAACTTGTATCTTTCTTTAAAGACATGAAGGCAATCAATGATGAGTTTTTCTGTGACATACATGTTGGGGAACACAGTATTTCAAAAAATTCCTACGATCACGCAAGATCTATCTAGGAGATGCATAGCAACGAGCGGGGAGAGTGTGTCCATGTACCCTCGTAGACCGAAAGCGGAAGCGTTAAGTAACGTGGTTGATGTAGTCGAACGTCTTCGTGATCCAACCGATCAAGTACCGAACGCACGACACCTCCGTGATCTGCACACGTTCAGCTCGGTGACGTCCCTTGAACTCTAGATCCAGCTGAGGTCGAGGGAGAGTTTCGTCAGCACAACGGCGTGGTGACGGTGATGATGAAGTTACCGACGCAGGGCTTCGCCTAAGCACTACGACAATATGACCGAGGTGGAAATCTGTGGAGGGGGGCACCGCACATGGCTAAGAGATCAACTTGCATGTCTATGGGGTGCCCCCTCCCCCGTATATAAAGGAGTAGAGGAGGGGGCCGGCCGGCCTCCTATGGCGCGCCCCAAGGGGGGAATCCTACTCCTACTAGGAGTAGGTTCCCACCTTTCCTAGTCCAACACTACAAAAAAAAGACACATCCGTGACATTTTGGGCCGAACGAATTTTTTTCTGTCATACATATGACACTTCTATGACGATAATTGTGACAAAACCCGGTATCATCATAGATGTGGTGGGATCCTACTTCTATGACAAAAAATCATGACAGAAAATGGGCTTTTCGTCCTGGGTGGGCCGGAGACGCAGCTGCATGACATTCTTTGGGCCGTCCATGACGGAAAAAACCGTGGTAGAAGCGAGGGCGAGGAAAATTTCGGGGAGTTCCCGGTTACGGTGGGAGGTCGGGGGCCGAGCGATGCGCGTTTCTCTCGTACACATACGCGTGTGTGTGCGAGGCGTTGGCTCTAACTGAACCCGAGCGAGGCGTTGGGCTCTAACTGAACCCGAGCGATTGCACTGCAGGCTACGCGTTACTGAACCCAGCGATCGATCGATGGCTGTTAACTGAACCCGATCGAGCGATTCCTTCGCTACTGCTGCTAACTGAAGCCGATTGATGCTGCCTCTGGATGAATAGTGAGCATTTCCGGGGGGGGGGGGGGGGTTGGATGAACAGTTCCTGGTGGTGGTGGATGAACAGGACCCTGTGGTGTTGCCTCTAGATGAACAGGGCCCTGATCGATCGAGCCGGTTGGGGCTGGATGAACAGGACCCCGTGGAGGGCTGGATGAACAGTAGATGGTGGAGGGCAGGATGAACAGTAGCCCGTGAAGGGGTGGTTGAACAGGAGCCCGTGGAGAGGGCTGGTTGAACAGTAGCCGGTGGAGTAGCGCGCGGTGGAGGCTGGATGAACAGGAGCCCGTGGAGAGGGCTGGTTGAACAGTAGCCGGTGGAGTAGCGCGCGGTGGAGGCTGGATGAACAGGAGCCCGTGGATGAACAGTCGCAGGTGGAGACTGGAGGAGGTCGACGATGGATGGACAGTAGCTCGTGGAGGCTGGAGGGGGTCGACGGTGGAGATGAACAGTATCCCGTGGAGTCCCGTTTTGTGGTACGCCACACCCCTCCCGATGAACAGGACCCCCGTTTCGACCGTAGCGCTCCAACACAAGTCTGTTTCATCCGTTTTGCGGTACGCCACACCCCTCCCGATCAACAGGACCCCTGTTTTGACCGTAGGAGGTCCGTTTCCTCCATTTTGCGGTACGCCAGACCCCTCCCGATCAACAGGATCTCGTTTCGAACGTGGCCGGTCGAACACAAGGCCGTTTCCTCCATTTTGCGGTACGCCAGGCCTCGTTTCCATCGCCTGTTCCGTCCAAGCCCTCCCGATGAACACGACCACGCATTCTGTTCCGACCCAGCCGGTTGGCTCCCACGCGTTCCGTTGCCTCCCCATGAACACGACGCATTCCGTTGCCTCCCCATGAACACGACGCATTCCGTTGCCTCCCCATGAACACGACGACGACGCTGTTTCTCCGTTCCAACCCAGCCATGTACACGAGCCCGGTGAAGGAAATATGCCCTAGAGGCAATAATAAAGTTATTATTTATTTCCTTATATCATGATAAAAGTTTATTATTCATGCTAGAATTGTATTAACCGAAAACATAATACATGTGTGAATACATAGACAAACAGAGTGTCACTAGTATGCCTCTACTAGACTAGCTCGTTAATCAAAGATGGTTATGTTTCCTAACCATGGACAAAGAGTTGTTATTTGATTAAAGTGATCACATCATTAGTTGAATGATCTGATTGACATGACCCATTCCATTAGCTTAGCACCCGATCGTTTAGTATGTTGCTATTGCTTTCTTCATGACTTATACATCATTAGTTGAATATACCGACGATCGAATCTCGGGCAAGTAACATACCGATGACAAAGGGAACAACGTATGTTGTTATGCGGTCTGACCGATAAAGATCTTCGTAGAATATGTAGGAGCCAATATGGACATCCAAGTACCGCTATTGGTTATTGACCGGAGACGTGTCTCGGTCATGTCTACATTGTTCTCGAACCCGTAGGGTCCGCACGCTTAAGGTTACGATGACAGTTATATTATGAGTTTATGCATTTTTGATGTAACGAAGGTTGTTCGGAGTCCCAGATGTGATCACGGACATGACGAGGAGTCTCGAAATGGTCGAGACATAAAGATTGATATATTGGAAGCCTATGTTTGGATATCGAAAGTGTTCCGGGTGAAATCGGGATTTTACCGGAGTACCGGGAGGTTACCGGAACCCCCCGGGAGCTATATGGGCCTTAGTGGGCCTTAGTGGAAAAGAGAAGGGGCAGCCCAAGATGGGCCATGCACCCCTCCCCTCCCTCGGTCCGAATAGGACAAGGAGAGGGGGCCGGCCCCCCTCTCTCTTTTCCCCCCTCCGCGAATCCTATTCCAACTAGGATTGGGGGGGGGGAATCCTACTCCCAGAGGGAGTAGGGCTCCTCCTGGCGCACCTCTCCTAGGCCGGCCGCACCCCCCCTTGATCCTTTATATACGGAGGCAGGGGAACCCCAGAGACACACAAGTTGATCCACGTGATCATATTCTTAGCCGTGTGCGGTGCCCCCTTCCACCATAGTCCTCGATAATATTGTAGCGGTGCTTAGGCGAAGCCCTGCGACGGTAGTACATCAAGATCGTCACCACGCCGTCGTGCTGACGGAACTCTTCCCCGACACTTTGCTGGATCGGAGTCCGAGGATCGTCATCGAGCTGAACGTGTGCTAGAACTCGGAGGTGCCGTAGTTTCGGTGCTTGATCGGTCGGGCCGTGGAGACGTATGACTACATCAACCAAACGCTTCCGTTGTCGATCTACAAGGGTACGTAGATCACACTCTCCCCCTCTCGTTGCTATGCATCACCATGATCTTGCGTGTGCGTAGGAATTTTTTTGAAATTACTACGAAACCCAACAGTGGCATCTGAGCCTAGGTTTTATATGTTGATGTTATATGCACAGTAGAACACAAGTGAGTTGTGGGCGATATAAGTCATACTGCTTACCAGCATGTCATACTTTGGTTCGGCGGTATTGTTGGATGAAGCGGCCCGGACCGACATTACGCGTACGCTTACGCGAGACCGGTTCTCCCGACGTGCTTTGCACATAGGTGGCTTGCGGGTGACAGTTTCTCCAACTTTAGTTGAACCGAGTGTGGCTACGCCCGGTCCTTGCGAAGGTTAAAACAGCACCAACTTGACAAACTATCGTTGTGGTTTTGATGCGTAGGTAAGATTGGTTCTTGCTTAAGCCCGTAGCAGCCACGTAAAACATGCAACAACAAAGTAGAGGACGTCTAACTTGTTTTTGCAGGGCATGTTGTGATGTGATATGGTCAAGACATGATGCTAAATTTTATTGTATAAGATGATCATGTTTTGTAACCGAGTTATCGGCAACTGGCAGGAGCCATATGGTTGTCGCTTTATTGTATGCAATGCAATCGCGCTGTAATGCTTTACTTTATCACTAAGCGGTAGCGATAGTCGTGGAAGCATAAGATTGGCGAGACGACGACGATGCTACGATGGAGATCAAGGTGTCGCGCCGGTGACGATGGTGATCATGACGGTGCTTCGAAGATGGAGATCACAAGCACAAGATGATGATGGCCATATCATATCACTTATATTGATTGCATGTGATGTTTATCTTTTATGCATCTTATCTTGCTTTGATTGACGGTAGCATTATAAGGTGATCTCTCACTAAATTATCAAGAAGTGTTCTCCCTGAGTATGCACCATTGCGAAAGTTCTTCGTGCTGAGACACCACGTGATGATCGGGTGTGATAGGCTCTACGTTCAAATACAACGGGTGCAAAACAGTTGCACACACGAAATACTCAGGTTATACTTGACGAGCCAAGCATATACAGATATGGCCTCGGAACACGGAGACCGAAAGGTCGAGCGTGAATCATATAGTAGATATGATCAACATAGTGATGTTCACCAATGAAACTACTCTATCTCACGTGATGATCGGACATGGTTTAGTTGATTTGGATCACGTAATCACTTAGAGGATTAGAGGGATGTCTATCTAAGTGGGAGTTCTTTAAGTAATATGATTAATTGAACTTAAAATTATCATGAACTTAGTACCTGATAGTATCTTGCTTGTTTATGTATGATTATAGATAAATGGCCCGTGCTGTTGTTCCGTTGAATTTTAATGCGTTCCTTGAGAAAGCAAAGTTGAAAGATGATGGTAGCAATTACACGGACTGGGTCCGTAACTTTAGGATTATCCTCATTGCTGCACAGAAGAATTACGTCCTGGAAGCACCGCTGGGTGCCAGGCCTGCTGCTGGAGCAACACCAGATGTTGTGAACGTCTAGCAGAGCAAAGCTGATGACTACTCAATAGTTCAGTGTGCCATGCTTTACGGCTTAGAACCGGGACTTCAACGATGTTTTGAACGTCATGGAGCATATGAGATGTTCCAGGAGTTGAAGTTAATATTTCAAGCAAATGCCCGGATTGAGAGATATGAAGTTTCCAATAAGTTCTATAGCTGCAAGATGGAGGAGAACAGTTCTGTCAGTGAGCATATACTCAAAATGTCTGGGTATAATAATCACTTGATTCAAATGGGAGTTAATCTTCCAGATGATTGCGTCATTGACAGAATTCTCCAATCACTGCCACCAAGCTACAAGAGCTTCGTGATGAACTATAATATGAAGGGATCAATAAGACTATTCCCGAGCTCTTCGCAATGCTGAAAGCTGCGGAGGTAGAAATCAAAAAGGAGCATCAAGTGTTGATGGTCAACAAGACCACTAGTTTCAAGAAAAAGGGCAAAGGGAAGAAGAAAGGGAACTTCAAGAAGAACAGCAAGCAAGTTGCTGCTCAAGAGAAGAAACCCAAGTCTGGACCTAAGCCTGAAACTGAGTGCTTCTACTGCAAGCAGACTGGTCACTGGAAGCGGAACTACCCCAAGTATTTGGCGGATAAGAAGGATGGCAAGGTGAACAAAGGTATATGTGATATACATGTTATTGATGTGTACCTTACTAATGCTCGCAGTAGCACCTGGGTATTTGATACTGGTTCTGTTGCTAATATTTGCAACTCGAAACAGGGACTACGGATTAAGTGAAAATCGGCTAAGGACGAGGTGACGATGCGCGTGGGAAACGGTTCCAAAGTCGATGTGATCGCAGTCGGCACGCTACCTCTACATCTACCTTCGGGATTAATATTAGACCTAAATAATTGTTATTTGGTGCCAGCGTTAAGCATGAACATTATATTTGGATCTTGTTTGATGCGAGACGGTTATTCATTTAAATCAGAGAATAATGGTTGTTCTATTTATATGAGTAATATCTTTTATGGTCATGCACCCTTGAAGAGTGGTCTATTCTTATTGAATCTCGATAGTAGTAACACACATATTCATAATGTTGAAGCCAAAAGATGCAGAGTTGATAATGATAGTGCAACTTATTTGTGGCACTGCCGTTTAGGTCATATCGGTATAAAGCGCATGAAGAAACTCCATACTGATGGACTTTTGGAACCACTTGATTATGAATCAATTGGTACTTGCGAACCGTGCCTCATGGGCAAGATGACTAAAACGCCGTTCTCCGGTACTATGGAGAGAGCAACAGATTTGTTGGAAATCATACATACAGATGTATGTGGTCAGATGAATATTGAGGCTCGTGGCGGATATCGTTATTTTCTCACCTTCACAGATGATTTAAGCAGATATGGGTATATCTACTTAATGAAACATAAGTCTGAAACGTTTGAAAAGTTCAAAGAATTTCAGAGTGAAGTTGAAAATCATCATAACAAGAAAATAAAGTTTCTACGATCTGATCGTGGAGGAGAATATTTGAGTTACGAGTTTGGTGTACATTTGAAACAATGCGGAATAGTTTCACGACTCACGCCACCCGGAACACCATAGCGTAATGGTGTGTCCGAACATCGTAATCGTACTTTACTAGATATGGTGCGATCTATGATGTCTCTTACTGGTTTACTGCTATCGTTTTGGGGTTATGCTTTGGAGACGGCCGCATTCACGTTAAATAGGGCACCATCAAAATCCGTTGAGACGACGCCTTATGAACTATGGTTTGGCAAGAAACCAAAGTTGTCGTTTCTGAAAGTTTGGGGCTGCGATGCTTATGTGAAAAAGCTTCAACCTGATAAGCTCGAACCCAAATCGGAGAAATGTGTCTTCATAGGATATCCAAAGGAGACTATTGGATACACCTTCTATCACAGATCCGAAGGCAAGACTTTTGTTGCTAAGTTCGAAAACTTTCTGGAAAAGGAGTTTCTCTCGAAAGAAGTGAGTGGGAGGAAAGTAGAACTTGACGAGGTAACTGTACCTGCTCCCTTATTGGAAAGTAGTGCATCACAGAAAACTGTTTCTGTGACACCTACACCAATTAGTGAGGAAGCTAATGATAATGTTCATGAAACTTCAGAACAAGATACTACTGAACCTCGTAGATCAACCAGAGTGAGATCCGCACCAGAGTGGTACGGTAATCCTATTCTGGAAGTCATGCTACTAGATCATGATGAACCTACGAACTATGAAGAAGTGATGGTGAGCCCAGATTCCGCAAAATGGCTTGAAGCCATGAAATCTGAGATGGGATCCATGTATGAGAACAAAGTATGGACTTTGGTTGACTTGCCCAATGATCGGCAAGCAATTGATAATAAATGGATCTTCAAGAAGAAGACTGACGTCGACGGTAATATTACTGTCTACAAAGCTCGACTTGTCGCAAAAGGGTTTCGGCAAGTTCAAGGGATTGACTACGATGAGACCTTCTCACCTGTAGCGATGCTTAAGTCTGTCCGAATCATGTTAGCAATTGTCGCATTTTATGATTATGAAATTTGGCAGATGGATGTCAAAACTGCATTCCTGAATGGATTTCTGGAAGAAGAGTTGTATATGATGCAACCGGAAGGTTTTGTCGATCCAAAGGGAGCTAACAAAGTGTGCAAGCTCCAGCGATCCATTTATGGACTGGTGCAAGCCTCTCGGAGTTGGAATAAATGCTTTGATAGTGTGATCAAAGCATTTGGTTTTATACAGACTTTTGGAGAAGCCTGTATTTACAAGAAAGTGAGTGGGAGCTCTGTAGCATTTCTGATATTATATGTGGATGACATATTACTGATTGGAAATGATATAGAATTTCTGGATAGCATAAAGGGATACTTGAATAAGAGTTTTTCAATGAAAGACCTCGGTGAAGCTGCTTACATATTAGGCATAAAGATCTATAGAGATAGATCAAGACGTTTAATTGGACTTTCACAAAGCACATACCTTGACAAGATTTTGAAGAAGTTCAAAATGGATCAAGCAGAGAAAGGGTTCTTGCCTGTGTTACAAGGTGTGAAGTTGAGTCGGACTCAATGCCCGACCACTGCAGAAGATAGAGAGAAGATGAAAGATGTTCCCTATGCTTCAGCCATAGGCTCTATCATGTATGCAATGCTGTGTACCAGACCTGATGTGTGCCTTGCTATAAGTCTAGCAGGGAGGTACCAAAGTAATCCAGGAGTGGATCACTGGACAGCGGTCAAGAACATCCTGAAGTACCTGAAAAGGACTAAGGATATGTTTCTCGTATATGGAGGTGACAAAGAGCTCATCGTAAATGGTTACGTTGATGCAAGCTTTGACACTGATCCGGATGATTCTAAATCGCAAACTGGATACGTGTTTACATTAAACGGTGGAGCTGTCAGTTGGTGCAGTTCTAAACAGAGCGTCGTGGCGGGATCTACGTGTGAAGCGGAATACATAGCTGCTTCGGAAGCAGCGAATGAAGGAGTCTGGATGAAGGAGTTCATATCCGATCTAGGTGTCATACCTAGTGCATCGGGTCCAATGAAAATCTTTTGTGACAATACTGGTGCAATTGCCTTGGCAAAGGAATCCAGATTTCACAAGAAAACCAAGCACATCAAGAGACGCTTCAATTCCATCCGGGATCTAGTCCAGGTGGGAGACATAGAGATTTGCAAGATACATACGGATCTGAATGTTGCAGACCCGTTGACTAAGCCTCTTCCACGAGCAAAACATGATCAGCACCAAGGCTCCATGGGTGTTAGAATCATTACTGTGTAATCTAGATTATTGACTCTAGTGCAAGTGGGAGACTGAAGGAAATATGCCCTAGAGGCAATAATAAAGTTATTATTTATTTCCTTATATCATGATAAAAGTTTATTATTCATGCTAGAATTGTATTAACCGGAAACATAATACACGTGTGAATACATAGACAAACAGAGTGTCACTAGTATGGCTCTACTAGACTAGCTCGTTAATCAAAGATGGTTATGTTTCCTAACCATGGACAAAGAGTTGTCATTTGATTAACGGGATCACATCATTAGTTGAATGATTTGATTGACATGACCCATTCCATTAGCTTAGCACCCGATGGTTTAGTATGTTGCTATTGCTTTCTTCATGACTTATACATGTTCCTATGACTATGAGATTATGTAACTCCCGTGTGCCGGAGGAACACTTTGTGTGCTACCAAACGTCACAACGTAACTGGGTGATTATAAAGGTGCTCTACAGGTGTCTCCAAAGGTACATGTTGGGTTGACGTATTTCGAGATTAGGATTTGTCACTCCGATCGTCGGAGAGGTATCTCTGGGCCCTCTCGGTAATGCACATCACTTAAGCCTTGCAAGCAATGCAACTAATGAGTTAGTTGCGAGATGATGTATTACAGAACGAGTAAAGAGACTTGCCGGTAACGAGATTGAACTAGGTATTGGATACCGACGATCGAATCTCGGGCAAGTAACATACCGATGACAAAGGGAACAACGTATGTTGTTATGCGGTCTGACCGATAAAGATCTTCGTAGAATATGTAGGAGCCAATATGGGCATCCAGGTCCCGCTATTGGTTATTGACCGGAGACGTGTCTCGGTCATGTCTACATTGTTCTCGAACCCGTAGGGTCCGCACGCTTAAGGTTACGATGACAGTTATATTATGAGTTTATGCATTTTTGATGTACCGAAGGTTGTTCGGAGTCCCGGATGTGATCACGGACATGATGAGGAGTCTCGAAATGGTCGAGACATAAAGATTGATATGTTGGAAGCCTATGTTTGGATATCGGAAGTGTTCCAGGTGAAATCGGGATTTTACCGGAGTACCGGGAGGTTACCGGAACCCCTCGGGAGCTATATGGGCCTTAGTGGGCCTTAGTGGAAAAGAGAAGGGGCAGCCCAAGATGGGCCGTGCGCCCCTCCCCTCCCTTGGTCCGAATAGGACAAGGAGAGGGGGCCGGCCCCCCTCTCTCTTCCCCCCCTCCGCGAATCCTATTCCAACTAGGATTGGGGGGGGGGGGGAGAATCCTACTCCCAGAGGGAGTAGGACTTCTCCTGGCGCGCCTCTCCTAGGCCGGCCGCACCCCCCCTTGATCCTTTATATACGGAGGCAGGGGAACCCCAGAGACACACAAGTTGATCCACGTGATCATATTCTTAGCCATGTGCGGTGCCCCCTTCCACCGTAGTCCTCGATAATATTGTAGCGGTGCTTAGGCGAAGCCCTGCGACGGTAGTACATCAAGATCGTCACCACGCCGTCGTGCTAACGGAACTCTTCCCCAACACTTTGCTGGATCGGAGTCCGGGGATCGTCATCGAGCTGAACGTGTTCTAGAACTCAGAGGTGCCGTAGTTTCGGTGCTTGATCGGTCGGGCCGTGGAGATGTACGACTACATCAACCAAACGCTTCCGTTGTCGATCTACAAGGGTACGTAGATCACACTCTCCCCCTCTCGTTGCTATGCATCACCATGATCTTGCGTGTGCGTAGGAATTTTTTTGAAATTACTACGAAACCCAACACCCTGGCCGTACGTATGCGCGAGTAGGCGTTCGAGACCCCGCCTGTATGTACACATACGTGGCCGTATTTTCTTTCTTGCACCCTGGCCGCTGTACGTACGTGTACATGCTACGTGCGCACCTCTACTACGACACGTGCGCGCCTCTACATCGACCAGTATGTACGTACACGTTCGCGACCAGAATGACAACACTATGTACGCTTCGACCAGGTGGGTCCCGACTGTCAGGCACTTCCTTGCCTGCGAAGATGTAGCTGGTGGGTCTTAGCAGTTAGGAGGCGAATCTTTTTTTTGCCAGGACGCACTTCCTTGTGTGCGAAGATGTAGCTGGTGGGTCCCAGCAGTCAGGGGGAAACGTTTTTTTTTTGCGAAATACAGTGGCCCATCCGGTGGGTCCTAGCTGTCAGGTGGAGGAATCATTATTTTTCGCGTAATAAGGAGGCACTTCCTTGCTGTGGCCGTGGACCTAGCTGTCAGCCTCTCCACGTATAGTCCACGTCCGATGGAAGTCGTTCCTTGACCACGTTGACCACGCCGCGCCGAGCGCACCAGGGCGGTGGACGACGGCGAGGCCTAGGAAGGGGACGACACGGAGGCAGGGAAGACTGGGGAGTTGTTTCCCACGCGGAGGGGAGTACGACTGTACGAGGGTTTACTGGTTCGTCTGCCATCGCCGGAGAATAACAGCAGGTGTGCGTGAGTAGAGGGATGGCTAGGCCAGCGATGGGAGTATGGTCGGGCGGTGAGGCCTGCGCGGCAGCACAGCCGGCCGCGAGGAGGAGGGAGCAGGCAGTCCCGCCGGCGCTTGTTTGAACGACTGGAGCAGGAAGAGCAGAGATTGAAGAAGCACGACGACCGTTGGATGGACATCCAACAGTCAGTGCTTGTGCGTCAACCCTTTTTTAGGAAAGCCTCAAATCTGTGGAAAACAGCATACAACCCATCTGCCATTATTTCTAATAATTTACAACCCATTTGCTAATTCTTAAGGTTTTTTTGGAGCCCATATTCTTTTTGTTAGCATTACAACCCATATTGTGGCAACGGTTAAAAAATTATACGAAATTTTGTATATTTCGGTGCGGTCCGAACTGTTTTAATCCCGAAATTTCGACTCACATTCAAACTGATTTTAAAAATAAATGTATATCAATATAAAATCCAACAAATTCTCCATGCATAAAAATTAATGTAATTTAAAATCTTGAAATGAAAAAAAGATATTTGAAACTAATTGTCGATTTGATGTGTTTTAAAAATGTACAATCCATTTCTCATTACTGATGGGCCATTTTCTCGGCCAGCCGAATGAAAGCTCTCCTCGTCTTGAAAGATCTGCAGCCCAACAGGCCTGACAAAGCGACTTACTTGGCAAATCACAAAAAAAATGGGCTGTGGCCGTGGACCCAGCTGTCAGCCTCTCCACATACAGTACTCTTCCGATGGAAGTCGTTCCTTGACCATGTTGACCACGCCGCGCAGAGAGCACCATGGCAGTGGACGACGGCGAGACCTAGGAAGGGGACGACGTAGCAATGGAAGCCCGCGCGGAGAGGACTACGAGGGTTCACTGGTTCGGCTGCGGTGTGAGGCTGCCGTCGCCGGAGGGCCTGGCCAGCGGTGGGAATAGTAGGGGGCGGTGAGGCCTCTACGGCAGCACAGCCGACCACGGGAGGCAGGAGCATGCGGCATGACCGGCGCTGCTTTGGGCGGATGGAGCAAGAAGACCAGAGGTTGAAGAAGCACTACGGCCGTTGGATGGACATCGTACGGTCACTGGAGCTAGAATCGTTCATATTGACTAAGTTAACAAAGCCCTTCGTCCCCGTCAACTTAGTAGGCCCACAAGTCATCCTCCTAGCAAGGTGGGTCCCAGCTAGCCGGGGGAGTATTCATTTTTTTGTGCGTAATAAGGAGGCACTTCCGGTGGGTCCGAGCTGACAGCGGGGGGAATGTTTTTTTCACGAAATACGGTGGCCCGTCCGATGGGTCCCAGCAGTCAGGGGAAACGATTTTTTTCACGAAATACTGGTGGCCCGTCCGGTGAGTCCCCGCTGTCAGGTGGAGGAATAATTATTTTCCGCATAATAAGGAGGCACTTCCTTGCGGCTGCCGTGGACCTAGCTGTCAGCCTCTCCACGTACAGTACTCTTTCGATGGAAGTCGGTCGTTGACCACATTGACCACGCCATGCCGAGAGCACCGCGGCGGTGGACGACGGTGAGGCCTAGGAAGGGGATGACGCGGAGCCGTGCAAGATGCGGCAGTGGATGCCCACATGGAGAGGAGTACGAGCGTTCACTGGTTCGGCTGCGGTGTGAGGCTGTCGTTGCCGCAGAATAATAGGGGGTGTGGGTGAGTGGAGGGATGGCCTGGCCAGTGGTGGGAGTAGTATGGGGGCGGTGAGGCCTCCGCGGTAGCACAACCGGCCACAGGAGGCAGGAGCAGGCTGCACGACCGGCGCTGCTTTGGGCGGCTGGAGCAAGAAGACCAGAGGTTGAAGAAGCACTATGGCCGTTGGATGGACATCATACGGTCACCGGAGTATTGACTAAGTTGACAAAGCTCTCCGTCCCTGTCAACTTAGTAGGCCCACAAGTCAGCCCAACAATATGGTGGGTCCCAGCTAGCAGGGGGGTATTCATTTTTTTGGGCATAATAAGGAGGCACCTCCTTGCGTGTGAAGATATAGCTGGTGGGTCCGACCTGTCAGCGGGGGGAACGTTTTTTTTTGCGAAATACAGAGGCCCTTCCTATGGGTCCTGGATGCCAGGTGGAGGAATCATTATTTTGCGCATAATAAGGAGGCATTTCCTTGCGTGCGGCTGTGGACCCAGCTGTTAGCCTCTCCATGTACAGTCCACTTCCGATGGATGTCGTTCATTGACCACGTTGACCAGGCCGCGCCGAGAGCACCAGGGCGGTGGACGACGGCGAGGCCTAGGAAGGGAACGACACAGAGCCAGTGAATACTCGGCAGTTGTTTCCCACGTGGAGGAGTACGGGGGTTTACTGGTTCGTCTGCCGTCGCCGAAGAATAACAACATGTGTGGGTGAGTAGAGGGATGGCTAGGCCAGCGATGGGAGTACGATGGGGCCGTGAGGCCTGCGCGGCAGCATAGCCGGCCGCGGGAGGAGGGAGCAGGCAGTCCCGCCGGCGCTTGTTTGAGCGGCTTGAACATGAAGAGCAGAGATTGAAGAAGCACGACAGCCTTTGTATGGACATCCAACAGTCACTACTCTCGTGTGTTGACTAAGTTGACAGGGCGTTGCGTGTGCGTCAACCTTTTTTTTATGAAAGCATACGCGTCAACCTGTAGTAGGCGCACAAGTCAGCCTCAAATCTGTGGAAAACATCATACAACCAATCTGCCATTATTTCTAATAATGTACAACCCATTTGCTAATTCTTAAGAATTTTTTTGGAGCCCATCTTCTTCTTGTTAGCATCACACCCGATATTGTGGCCACGGTTAAAAAGTACACGAAATTTTGCATATTTTGGTGCGGTCAACTGTTTTTAATCCAGAAATATCGATTCACATTTAAACTATTTTGAAAAATAATTTTTATAAATATAAAATCCAAATAATTGTCCACGCATAAAAATCAATGGAATTTAAGATCTTGTAATGAAAAAAAAATTGAAACTAATTCCCGGTTTGATGTGTTTAAAAAATGTACAGCCCATTTCTGGGCAAACCGAATGAAACTCTCCTCGTCTTGAAAGATTTGCAGCCCAGTAGGGCCGATAAAGCAAGTAGGCCTTGTTTGGGTATTTCTTAAAAAAATAGAACTGGGCTAGCCATTTTCAGCAAGAAAAAAACACAACTGGTCTCATGATGTGGTAAACATAAATAAAACCCTGGCTAGACGGGCCATAGCCCCCGCACAACCCCGTTGTTACCATGATCCGACGCTAAAACTAGTATAAATAACAACTGATTGTTTCTCAAAAAAAACTGCGCGACTTGCTGGGTCCCTGGTGTCAGCCGCTCGTAGTGTAATTCTATCGTTTATTGACTACGTTGACAATGGCGTGAGCCCCAGATGTCCAACCATTAGGAGGAACCATATTTTTGGGCTTGTACTATAGAGGCACTTGCTTGCGTACTTCCATGACGCTGGTGGGTCCCTACTGTCATCCTCTCCACGTACAATCATCTCCTTGTTCCTCTCGGTTGTTGACGACGTTGACAACGCAAGAGCGCGGCGCATCGGCACGGCGAGCGAACCAAGGCCACAAGGAGGAGGACGACGGCGAGGCCTCGGACGGAACGAACAGGAGCCGTTGAAGATGCGCCGGTCCAGTCGCAGGCGGAGGGGAGTGCGAGGGTTGACTGGTTCGGGCGCGGGTGCGTGTTGGGGCTGACGTCGCCGGAGAATAACAGGATGTGTGGGGGAATAGAGGGAGGGACTGGCCAACGTTGGAGGGTACGTACAGTAGGGCGGCGGAGGCGCAGCCAGCCATGGGAGGCGGGAGCAGGCGGAGCTGACGGGGTGGTTTGGTTTGGGCGATTGGAGGAAGAAGAAGACAATATATAGAAGATACACGACAGATGTTGGATGTCAATCCAACGGCTGGTAGGCAGAATTGTTTGTTGACTGGCTAGTAAGTCGACACCACCTTGGATAGGCTATTTCCTCGTGGGTCCCAAATGTTAGAATCCAAATCTGTCACGGTCATGCAGCCTTTCCTATGAAAATTTACAGCCCATTTGATGTGCTAGTTCGAAATAAGTTTGTGGGTGCTGGTGGGGGCTAATCACTTGGCTTCTGTAATGCACAGTGAGCTCAAGCAGCCGGCGAGAGTGATGTTATTTCCCTTGGTTTGGATTTGTTACAATATTTCACTCTAAATTAAACAAATGGCAAGCCATTTTCCTTGTTTCAACGAAAATATGACAGTCACAACCGATTTGAAAAGGGCAGGAACATCTAACTCCAGCTTACAAACTGTACAAAAGCACGAGGGTTAATTGTTTATCAGGTTTACAAAAAAAACCAGATTGAAAAGGGCAACAACATCTAACTCCAGCACTATTTTCGGCAGTCACAGTCAAATGGATCGGTCAGGTCCATAGAATGAACATCCTGGGTCGTAAAATTTACTGGATTATGACCACAATATGTTGTAAATAGAAGCCCGACACGTTCAGAAGCTCTTTTGCCCACCTGAAACTCCTTTTTTTGCTCTTCTACATACCCATCCGTCAAAACCATGCTGCTGATAAACTTAAGCCTGGTGGATAATAGTAACCTCGCATTCAGCAGGAAGAATGTGACAAATCTTGTGTTTGCACGGTTGGCTACATATCGTTCTAGCGTTATTGTCTTCAATCGAATCTCATGAGAAGTGAGAAAATCCCGATGCTTACGAATCCACCGATTGGTTATAACTTTCTTACCCCGTCCTGTTGCCTAAATAGACATGAAGATTGAAAACAATCAAGGTCTAAAAGAAGAGTGTCGAAAGAGCAACAGCTGAACGGTTAATTCTAGTACACTATATGCGGGCTTCCAATGTGCGTGAAATTATCACCTTTATATACAACTTCTCCAGACATGGAAAGCATTGTAGCAAGCCAATAATCTTGTTTAGATCAAAACTATTCATTTGGATATATAAGATCTTGACAGAATCCAGCACCATTGATAGGCCATCCATGGAGAAACTCTTCATTGAGCATAGAACATAATATTAGTACAAAATGTGTACTCCAAGATGATATATAAATTATGCGCAGAAATTTAAAATGCAGCTTATGGTTACAAGTGTAGATGATAATATAAAGTATCTGAAGAACTGTGGAGCCAAACACCATATTGAAATGAGCACATAGATCATGCATTACACCCAAGGTCTCCAGTTTAGGCGCAGAGAGGACGGTTATTTGCAACGGTGAATAACTAGAATCAAGGATCAACCTTTGAAGTGAAGGGGCATCTTGGATGATGAGCTGCCTTCCGTCAAAAGAAATTCCAATTCTTACAAGGTTAGGCGACTTTATTTGGAGACAACCGATTCTAACTATGAAAACAAGCACCAAGCACTCCAGCGCAGGGCAACTGGAGTGAATGATGCTGTGCAATGAGGCCTCCGATATACGAACCCGCACAAGTGAAAGTTTCTTGAGAAATGGGAGTCGAAGGTTTAGTACCAGATTGTCTGGTAGGTAGCACTGCGCAAAGGTGGCGGTGTGGAGAGAGGACGAAAACCCCGAGATGGACATCGGTGCTGAGGGCACAAGTTCATGGAGTTCGGTATGTGGTATGTGATTTCCAGGGGAATAGTAGAACTCAAGCAGCTGTAGTTCTGTGAATTCAGGGGATTCCAGCCAGGCGTCCACCGTGTAGGGCATGGTATGCTTGCTCAGGTAGCATGACGGGATGCAGAGGCTTTGAACGGAGCCCTGGTGGGAGGAGATGATGGCTCTGGGGATTTCAAAATCATTGAAGAGAGATAGCTGACGACAATCGAGATTAAGGGGAATGGCGCGCCATAGAGGGCGCCACCGAATTGAGAGGACTTGGGTGCGGCAGCAATCCTTGGTGGGGAGAAGCGAGATGATCTCCCCAAGGATGGCGTCTGGGAGATTGCTGATGCGGTCCACCCGAGATTCTACGGGTTCCTGGGATCCGGTGGGGGCGGGGTCGCCGCTTCTCCCCGCGCTGCCGGGTGCGGGATCTACAACAGGCACCGCCGCTGGCGGGAGCCTCATATTCTTGGCGCTGGGGTCAGCCGACTCCATTTTCCTCGAGGGCGTCGCGTCGCGCTCACGGATTTGAGCAGAGTAACGAATGACGAGCCTAGTTGTAGTGCGAGCGAAGAAGAAGGGGAGCTGGGGGTTTTCTGTAGGAGTGAGGAAGAAGGGGAGCTGGGGTTTTCTGTAGGAGTGAGGTGAGGAATTTGGGGGTACGAGTGGAGCGAGCTGACGTGAGGTGGGTGGGAGAGAGGAGGAAGAAGAGCACCCAGGTTTTTGAATTGATTTTACTATTTACTGGTGTGGATGGGCTGTTTTGTCTTGGGACCCGAGAAACAATTACTACTAGTACAGTGGAGACACTCTACAGCTACCCAGAAGAACAATTACTACTAGTACAGTGGAGACACTCTACCGCTTCTGGCTCCTCCTAGGTCATTGAAACGTCTCCCTCTACTGAATGTCGTTATACTTTTGTTCACCGACATGCGGGCCATGCAGCGCGCGGGCCCAAATGCCATCCACCAAATTAGAAGGCAGTATGCAGGCGGAGAGTCACCCTGGTCGTAGCGCGGCAGTAACGAGCCGTTGTATCACAAAACCCCACCTCCCCGCAGTCTAAGTTTGACAGACGAAGCAACCATCATTTCACTCTTCGCTGAATCCCCTTCTCCCTCACCATCTTCAAGAAAGGCAACACTTGCATCTGCCACTGTTCTTCTCTCCGAACGAAGGGAAGGTAAGCAGATCCATGATGTTGGTATATTTTCGTTCAGAGGAAAAAAAGAACTTTTGCAAAGCAGTAACCGATCCTCACTCTCTTTTTTGTTTCATTATCATTGCGATTTTGTTTTCCTTTCAGTGGACTCCTAGTATTCGTCAGTTTCATGATGGACCAAGGAGAACCAGGCAAAGATCTGCCGATATTGGAGCAAACGCGGGAGGCTGATCCCCACGAGACAGAGAGCTCCAAGAAGATGGAGGCAACCACCGAGGCGACCCCAGATACTGAGATGGTCAACGCCCCGTTTGAGGTTACAGCCCCCGTGGCACTGCAGGAGCAGTTCTTCCAGGATGTGTCCCCCCGCTGAGCTGCCCAAGGTGATTTCCTTCTTTGCCGATCTCGATTGTGGTTTTTCATCTAAGTATGTGGTGATTTTTTTAGAAAAGGAAGTATGTGGTGATTAATAATGCAAAATTTTATTAGCTTCGATGCCATGGTATACGTAGTGGTTTAAATAACTTGTGTTTCTTATACTGAAAAGTAATTCAGAATTTGTTTCTGTTTCAATTAGAGCCCTGATGCAGACAAGGATTGTGTGTTTGTACATGTCACTCGCTATGAGGCGGACGACCTGAATATACGCACTGGGAAAACAAAGTTCTTAGGCTGTTGGATCCTGGAAGCCATTTGCGGTTATACCAACGAAGAGTTGTATTCCAGCCTCACTGTTGTCAAGCGTGTTGTCCAGGGTGTACTGAAGCACAAGAAGTTCAAAGCTACTCCTTCGTTTGTGAGGAATACTGTTCTTGTCAAGCTTACGCAGGAAGATGATGTGGCATGCCTCCACAAACAAGTTTATCAGTGGCAAGGCCACAAGGTTGTCTTCATGAAGGTTCACAGGATTGAGCTGCTGCGGGACATCCTCGATGATGTTCATGGCAAGGTCCGTCTTGTATCCAGCCCAAATTAGATCGAGGCATGAAATAGTTGCCCCAGCTAGTGTTTAATAGTAGTTTGGACTATGTCTAATTATCCGAACCTTGCCTGTTATCAACCCCTTTGGGGCTAGTACTCTGTTTGAATCCGTCTATGGGAATTGCTGCTACTTTTGTGTGCCCGTGAATCATGTGAGAACCATCGTAATTGTTGCCGAAACAGATGCGTCCTCACTAGTTTTTTCATAAATATGGCATGGTAAGACATAAGTTGTCATGGTTTATCATACGAACAGTGTATGTTTTGATGAAATAGAGCACTCGTTCGAGAACCGTGCGCTGAGGTATACATAAGTACTTGTAAACACTGTTGGTGCTACCCCACTTGTAAGCAGTTGTGCAAAACATGGCACATTGGCTCAGCTCGCTTCAACACTAGGCTATCGACCAGTTAACAATCAAAAATCTGCTGTCTGACATATAAGCAACTATGTATCTTGTTACAGTGGTTCATGCAGTTAATTGAGGCCACAATGTAATAAATTCCAAACGTTCACACGCTAGTCCAATGCTCATGTGGAACACTCACATTAAACTCGTCTTCATAAAAAACTTGAAAAGCATAAGTTAAGCAATTTTATACATCTCAATGATTCATAGAATAGAACAAACATATACTAGTTCACAGCAAAAGACAAAGTTGTGAGAAGGGTTACAAATTAGGAAAAAACAAGCAAGGCTTCTCTCTGAGCAAAGGGCCTCCCGGCAGGCTTAAATTTCTTGGAGTTCACTCTGGTTTTTTCTTGTTGCCACCATTTAGGGTTAGGTTCTCTCATTCCAGAATAACCAATTATAATTGTGGTCTCAGCTAGAATGCTGAACTGAACCATGCAGTGTACTGACCAGCTGAAATTCTTGTGCATTCCACTAAATTTAAGCACCACTATTTGCAGAAATAAGCAGACCACAATGCCTCTTGTCCGCGCACCTGTCCAAAAAACCGCCGTGCAGCCGTGCCAGCTATTCCTTGGTCCATGGATGAACTGGTAGAAAGTGCATTCCGAACTAGGATGTAGTTGTTTTCGCTCGTCCCTGCACTGCAATCAGGAAGTAAAATGTACGAATCAGCTTCTTTTAGATTGCGTTGGTCATTCTACCTTAGTTACTACCAATGTAGGGATACCTTGAAGACGGGAGGTTAGACGATGACAGCGAGGGATAGCCATCTCATTTTGCGCAGTTGTACTAAAACTGAGGTGTGTGCTTTTGATTGCGCGGATAGAAACGATACGGAGACAAACATCCCGAAACGATATGGAGACAAACATCCCTATTTGCGCAAATAAGAAATACGGTTATTTAAATAGTGACAGATATTACTACTTTCCCTCATTTCCTCTTAGAACCAAGTCCTAGATTCATGCTACAACTTTCCCACTTTCTTCCCTGTTTGAACCAACACTTTGAGTCGACTGTATGAAATAGCTTTACTTCTAATATACTATCTACTACTACTATAATGTGGTAGTTTTGAAATTGGATTTACCACTCCATCTTCGGTTCTCCCGCCCAAACAAGCATTGGCTCAAAATCCACTGTTCATTTCCCCTCTCATGCATATCATTGCCATCCATCAAACAAAGGATGACATGATCTAATGGCTAAGAGCTGCCGGATTCGCTCCCGTTCCTTGTGCACATGGCCGACTCTACTCTCCAAGTAAACAAATAAAGAAGTCCCCGTTGAATCTGGATTGCACCTGGTGAAGTTGAGAAATGTCTAGAAACTGCTGCCACCTCCTCACATGCAAGTACGACAAGTTGGCAAATACCTAGCACATTTTGGTTCCCCGTTGTCACCTGGGAAATAAACACTCTACTACTGTCTTATTTTTTTAGATTACTGTAAAAATGGATTTTTTAGATGCCGCTATACTGCAAAGTTTACACTGTTCACATAACATAACATTGCATGGCTGATGCTAGCTAAAGTTTTATTCTGCTTCATCGAGAAATCTAATATTTTTATTATTCGCAGAAAAAGTGTAATATTTTATTTCAGTCATACATAAGCTATACCTCAAGCTAATACAGGACATGAGTGTCTGTCAGACCTAAATGACATATTTAGTTGCAAAAAATAGTCCATAAACATGCATGTAAACCGTCAAACAACTCTGGAACTATACATCCGTGGAACCCAAGAAACAACATATAATAAAACTACAACTTTTATCTTGTAATCAAATTCTTACTTGGAACTCAGTTTGATTTGTGCAAGTGATTTGCTTCTTATTTCAGTATAGTCCTTAGATCATGCAAACAAACACACTATGATATCTACTCAAGATATGAGTACCCATTTCTCTCTCTAAAAAGAAGGTATATGAGTATCTATCATACAGAACATACGTGCAAAGCACGTGCCTTAGTAGAAGTCTAGGTGGCTTTGGAAAAGCGGACGGAAGTAGAAAAGGATCCACACGAAGGGAGCTGGGGAAGTAGAGCAAGGCAGGTTTTGAAGGAATATATACCTGAGGGTCTTCGGCATGTCGCAAAGACGGCGTCGGGAGGCCGCATCTTGGCCACAATACCGCAGGGAGGAAGAAGGGGTCGGAGGCCCTCCCGAGCCGGCGCTCTCTCGGAGAGAACGACACGGCCACCGATTGAGACGCGCGGGCAGCCGTTGGTCTCCTCCCTCGCCGCCGACGACAGTGTGAACGATGCACCTACACCCCTGCCCCGGTCGAGGTTGTCCGGCCGGATTTGTGACCAGCCGTGAGCTGAGAGAGAGTGTGGCCGCCTATGTGTTGCTTAGATCTGGAGAGCATCAGAGAGTGAATGAGAGGAACCCTAGTAAAGCAAGCGCTAAGGCTCCTGCTTTTATATATAATGGAGTGATTTTGTTGTACCAGCTTAAAAAATGCGTTCCTACGTGTACCCGCGAGTGGGTGTGAGAGAACTAGTGCGTGCGTGCACCGCTTCTCTTCGTGAGAGTACAATATACTATGCCCAAAGAACATTCGCCGCAAGAGTAATAGTACAAGTGTGTCATGTGTGAGCTAAAATAAAATGTGCGCGCCGTCTTTTGTTTTATAGAAGTTCTGAGGGTAGGGTGTGAAGAGCACATATGTGCGTGACGTCTACCTGCAGATAGACGGTGGGTGCGATGTGCGAGTCTGTGAGAGGACTCGGGAGAGTCGTGACTCGTGAGGGTGTGTGTGCGTGAGAGAGGGGGGGCACGTATCAATGCAATGCATGTGTCCGTAAATCATTATCCGACAAACGTTCGCCACAAGCCTTTTCCTGACGAACGCCGTAAGGACCGTTAGATCGGCATCCGACAGTGTCAGTTTTGCCATGTCATTTAACAGAACATCCACTCCTCCTACACACAAATCTTCCACGTGAGTGTTAGCAACTGCCGTATGCTCCCTCCGTTCCGAAATGCAGTGCATATAGCTTTATTGAAAATTCGAACCTCGCAAACTTTTACCGAGTTTTCGTGTACCAAATTGCACATGTAGAATACCATGTATATATCATTTCATTCATCTTCGAGAGGTAACTATAAAGTTGGGTGAGGAGTCTACAAAGAAAGACCATCGTATCACCCGCAGCAATTTCAAGCATCCTTTAGTGTCGAGGAATATCATAGGAACTCTATATGATATGATTTTTATAGGATTTTTTCCTTTAGAGCCAATTGGTTCATAGGAATAGATTCATATACTCCACATTTCAAAGGAAATAAACATGATATCATTTCTATAGCTTTAGAGCCACTTGGTTCATATGAATGGATTCCTATACTCCCTTAATTTCAAAGGAAAATAAACATTAGCGTATATTCAATAGAAAAGTTCCTATGATATGAAACAAATTACATCTCTTTTCTAATCCCTCCTCATAGGAATTGAGAAACATGTCATCTCTAGATTCAATAGAAAAGTTCCTATGATGTGAACCAAATGACATCTCTTTTCCAATCCCTACTCATAGGAATTGAGATGCTCCATGTCATCTCTTTCCCTACAACTTCCATGTATACATCTTCTATTCCTAAATAGATAGTACAACCCACTAGTAGCTTTTTTCCAAAACATGCAACTATGGCATAAGAACTATATAGTGTGCGAATAACTTTGAAAGATGGTCGCTGGATGAAGCTAACCCGACAGTGCAGAGATAGGCAAATCTGAGCACTACTGGCCGTTGGATATCATCAACATTCCACTAGATCTGCCACATGTACAATTTAGAAGACTCCATGGTTGAACTTAAGCATAATGCACAAACCTCAAAACACAAGCACTTCTCCTTTGTTCTAGAATCTTCTGTATCATAATTGATTATTTTTTTATAAATGAATTGCCATTATTTGTTTTTTACTTTATGATTTACTCCCTCCGTTCCAAAATAGATGACCCAACTTTGCACTAACTTTGTACAAAGTTAGTGCAAAGTTGGGTCATCTATTTTGGAACGGAGGGAGTACAATGCACAACCCCATGAATCTTAACATTTTTATAAAACTTATTGATTTTGAATGAGATGAACTATAAGAACTAAACGAACATCTACATCATGCATATATGACTCAAAGATTTACATGCTATAGTGTGTATTTATTCATAATTTGGTTTCGAAATCTCATGCGTTCAATACATGTGTACCTTACTAGTTTTGAGCAGAGTAGCAAATTTCACGCGGCCCCGGGTATATCAAAATGCAGGGCCCATGCATCATTGCCTTTCGGTCGAACCTACGTCCACAATTTTTTTGTACGTACTATATCTCCACTGGTCCCCGAACCCAAAATGTTGCCTCGTTCCCGTAAAACCAAGCGGCCCACACATATTTAAGGCGTCGGCTCGAACCTGTTTACTACGATGTGGCCCCACACACCGTAGTAGTCCTACAAACCCTACCGCCGCACTCATCATCGGTTTTCTTCAAGAGGACGAGGGAGAAGCCGATTTGTAGTGGAGGCGCTTTAAAAAAAAAGGATCTGTAGTGGAGATCCCTACCCTAGGGTGCCCTAGGTAGCTGCCGCACGCATCATTATTTTCTCTTTCCTTTATGCTCTTGCGCCCTAGAGTGAAATGATGGTTGCTTCGTCCGTCCAACTTAATGCGGGAAAGGTGGGGCTTTGTGATTTGACCCCTCGTCGCTCATTTTCTACTACCGCGACGCTACGGCCGGGGTGCCTCCAATTCCAAACGCTGCTCCGAGCTGTAATTTGGTCCATCGCACGTGGAACAAGATGGTGGATGAGCCACATGTAGGCCAAAGGGGTCCTGCTAAGTGTGTCGCCATTTCATGTGCAGACTAACCTTGCTTGAGTTGCTACGCCAACACGACAGGAGCAGCCTACCACTTGGTTTTGCTCCTTGGTGAATCTCGACTATATTGATCTAAAAAGGTACGTGCTGAACTACCCTCTCCGTCTCGGTTTTTTTATTTTTAGGCGTCTCGGTTTATAGGGCCTGCACGTAGTTCTAGGTCATCCATTTGACTAACTAAATATGAGTTACTATGTCACAAAAAGTATATCATTGGATTCTTAAGCGGATGTAGTTGTATTTGAAAGTCGAGAGCGGGGCTTTTCCTGCGCGGTAGGCGGCGGGGCAGTTCCACCTAGTCGGTTCGACAGAGACGCGAGAAGACGAGGAAGTAGGCTGCTACAAACGTAGGGCTGTGTGATTTGACAGCGAGTTACTGCTGGACAGGTGGGGCCCCGTGATTTGACTTGCCCTTATCATTTTAACTGTGGTGCTACGACCGGCGTGAGTCTCCCAGATTCCTGACCACCTCCATACAGGTGCCTCTCCCAATGCTCCACCATGTAGTAGAGGCTGGCTCTTGCATGAGAGCCCACTTCTCCACTTTTTCCTTGCCTCTCTTTCCTCCACATATGCAAAAATGCCATGTAAAGCGCACTATTGTACTTACTTTTACTTGCTCCTACAGGTGCTTAAGCTTGCCACATAGGCATAAAGTCTGATGTGGCAAGTTAATCAAGAAGAGAGAGACTAGTTTGGTGACCCAAGGAAGAAACGGTGCTAAGCACGTGTACCTAGGTGAAAAGACAATTTTGAGTCTATAGCTAATTAATGGAAGCAAACTTAGCAACACCATTTTATTGGAAGAGGTCACTCCTTGGCAAATGCAATAAATACACGCGCTTAGCACCGTTTCTTCCTTGAGTACGAAGAAAGAGATAGAGAGGAGTAAAAAAATACACTTATAGCCAACCTTGTTGTAGTATGAGTGACTAAGTGATGACTATGTATGACATGCCAACATCAGATAGCCTAACGCACCGTGTTAAATCTCCAAGGGTGCGACCGCGCGAGTGACGCGACGGTCGTGGTAGGCGCGACCATGATACAGGCTGCTGGCAGCCCTTGGATCTGAGATTAAACGGTCGCATGCTAAGTTGCTGAAAATTTGCAGAATAACCCTCCAGGATAGGATATTCACCCATAGGTCTAGAATCACGCCATGCAACCGTTCGATCTCAGATCCAAGGGCTCTCGGAAGCCCGTATCATGGGAGAATGGAAAGCCACTACCCCGCCATTCGCACGCTGGCAGTTTGCTCCTACTCATCCCCGCACGTCCTTCAATACTATGGCGGTTCGCTCCTAGTCGTCCCATCCATTCACATTACGGTAGTTCCACTAATCCTAACCCTCCTCCCAAATCCATGGCGTCCCAAATCTCCATGATCGGCGGTGAGTACAAGGTTAGAACCATCACCGGCGATGAGTTCGACGTCATCTACACCCGTTCTTCCGCGACGGTGAAAGGATGCCTTTCTCGCTTCAGACGCGTGTTCAAAAACTCAGATGATGAGTGGGTCACTGGGCTAGATGTTGAGTACACCACAGTCCTGGGACAAGAGAAGGATCTAAAGGACGAAGAGAGGAAGAAGCTCGCCGTGATCCAGGTTTGCATACATAACGTTTGCTTGGTCTACCACATATGCCATGCCGACGTTGAGTGCCAGGATTTTAAGAACTTCCTCAAGGACAAAACAGTGAAATTCATTACTGTAGACTTTACGAACGACGAGGAAGTCCTGGGTCGGATAGGCCTCGTTGTAGGCAACCCCTTCGACCTCCACAAGAATCGGCTGGTGCCCTCTCGTTAGCCTTCAATGCTGACCCTGGCAGGCGCCATGGTTCATCCTTCATACGGTAAACTAGAGAAACCTCCATACATGTTTCATCGTCATGCATGGCAGCGGAATGTACTAGATATAGACCACATCCACTACGCTGCAATGGATGGCTACCTTTGTTTCAATATCTACAAGGGTTGGATGAAGAGCAACAACCAAGTGTGCGGTTCAAGCAAAGAAGTATCGGCCAAGAGGAATAGGGACAAGGACGAAGTCGAGGACGTGGACGAGGACTCCGAGTAAGGTGGCAGTGTCGTTGCTCATGGTGGTTCTAAACTTCTAATGCAGTGTCTACCGGATTAGTTGCATAGTTTAATTTCAGGTGTGCTTAGTTTAATTTGAGGGGTGTGTTGTGCTGAGCCCCCAGCAGAACGATGTTATGTTTCTTCTCTTTACTTTAACTCTTCAGTATGTACATACTACTAGTATTACTTTAATAGAATTTAGCACCCCAATTAAGCACGTACTAGCTTTTTTAATAGTACTATATGCATAATTTGGCGACGAGCGCTCTCTATATGTACCACCTTTTTTTAGTTTCAATTTTTGCTCCATGGCGCAATCCATCGATAGTACTACTGTACAAAAGTATACATTTTTTAAAAGGCTAGAGTACTGTTCATCACATATATAGCCAGTTAAATTCTCAACCTAGAACGACGTGCATGCCATGTAGTAAATCGATAAGGAGGAAGTATAGTAAAAATGAGGTGATTTTACCGAGCGATCGGCGGGGGAGCATGGCCTGTCATGCGGTCCCACGTGTCATGATGTACCAGGGCGATGCGCGTGTCCCTCTTGAGGCAGAAGCAATACTAGTACGTGGTTTGAGATGATGGCGAACCGAAGTGTGAAATAATGGTTGCTTCGTCCGTCTGGGAAAGTGCGGCATTGTGATTTGACATCTCATTGCTCATTACTACTACTGGGCCGGTACGAGTGGGGTGCGTCCCCCTGCTGTTCTGCACTGTTATTTGGTGCTTGACACGTCGACCCGGTTGCTATATGTCCCACATGTCAGCGATAGGAAGTACATAATTCTTGAAAGGGACCGTCGACGGAGGAGTATACTACAAAATTCATGAAAGGGAGCGACTTAGTTTTGGAAAAATCTGTTTTTACGGAGTACGTACCCACTAGGGTTTATAGGGCTCATCTAAAAAACATTCGTTTTTCCGTTTGATAAGTCTCAATTCTACTATACTAGTAGTAGTACCATTACATGTTGGATTTCGAGGTGCGTTAGATCACCCGACGCAAGCAGTGTCAGGAGGAAACTAACCAATGCATGTACAAGTTCATGGAAATTTAGTTGTCATTCATGCATTCGTTCTAATTAATGCCTCGGTAAACATAACTTCTTGAGAAAAAATGAGCGTACTAATTACTTGTGCAAACTACGAAATTAATTCGACCACTCACCGTCTACCTTGGTTGGAGAGATTTTGAAATTGAGCCATAAACTGGAAAGGAGGGAGTAGTAACTTTTGCCTCGATTACTATTTGTGGCCTTGTATAGATGCAAAATGTATTTTTTTATAGTGGCCTTGTATAAGTAAATGGAGGGAGTACTAACCAAAGTACGTAGTAGGGACGAGGAGTAAACGGAGGGAGTAGTAAATTTTTCTCCTCGTGCTGCGAGCCACCGCGCGCGTGGGCGAGGGAGCGGGCGTAAGGCGTAGTAAGCAAGCTTCACCTCATCCTGCGAGCCACCGCGCCCGTGGGCGGGGGAGACGGCGTACTAAGCAAGCTTCTCCTCGTTTTGCGAGTTGATGGGACACATCAAAAGTACTCCAGTGTATAGAGCCTTGCCTCTAAGGTAGGCCCCACATGGTTTGCCTCTTTTTTTAATTTAACATAACGCGTCAAGTCACAATTTTTTTGTTCACCCGTGGTAGATGATCCTCCCTCCACCAAGTGGACAACCAGTGCACGTGCCAAATTACCACGTGGGCTGCCTTTTTCGTACAGAAATGAGCTCCACCGTGTACCCGCGCGGGTGTGGTTGGGAAGGAGACGGGAGTACGTGCGCTGTGCGTGCACCTCTTCTCTTCGTGCACGTCCCCCACCTACGTGGGTGTGTGTGAGAGAGATACAAACCTAGACATAATGCGCCGTCCATCCCCATGCCTCCGCCCAGTCCAACCACCAGTCACCACCACGCCCCACTCCTCCTCACCTTATCTCTCATCTTTCTCCCTCCATTTTTATATACAAGGGGCCACTATCAAAATTACAATTTGCAGATATACAATGCCACTAACACTAATCGATGCAATATTAATGGTGTTTGCCTCGTGGTACTAGCAAAGGAGGACATTAATTATCCCTTGCATGCATGCGGGAGTTTGTAAAAAATGCATCTTGATGTTCCGTGCAATGCACGGGCATCTTGCTAGTCCATGAAAACAACACATGGCAAAATTACACGGCGAACGAGGGATTTGAATCTATTGGGAGGGGCTGTTTGGATCTTGCCCGGGGTAGCCAAAATATTGGCGACCCTTTTGTCCACCGGTGCCTTTCCACCGATGAACGAGGAATGGCTCGGGTGCTCATGCTGTCATGCATCCTCCAGCGCGCACGTTGGAGACGAGCTCGCATGAGCTGTTTTTTGTCCCACAACGCCGCCCGAGCCGCCCGCAGACCGACCGGCGACCCGCAAATTATGCCATCCAACCGTAGCCGCACACATTATGACATCAACTCAACCAATCGGACGAAATTCGCGCAAACACATAGACAAACTGATATTTCATATAAACAACAACGAAAATCATATAAAATACCGGATTTTCATACAAACATGACCGATTTCATTACATTCAAATGAACGTCGGCGTCGCCTCCGCGGTGGCCTTCATGGGACCCAAGTGGCGGCGGCCTCCCGTGTTCTACTTCTCCTTGATGATGGCGGCGTACGCGGAGGCGCTGGCCACCGACTCGTCGCTCTCCGCGCACCCGGCTCTTGTCGCTGCTTGCATGGCGCGGCCGCCGGCATGGGAGTCTCGGCCACAGAAATGGGAGACGCGATACGAGGTGGCGGCATGGACGGCAGCAACGATGCCCGTGCGCCGCTCTTCATCGAGCTGGCCTGGAGTGGCGAGTTGCTGAACCGCGCGCCGGCTTGGGGCGGCAACTGGCTCCATTGGGCGATGGGAGGGAGGTGGATCAGCGAGTTGCATAGCTCGTATCCGGCGGGCTACCCAGCCGGCTTGGATGCGGAATAACTACTCTTCCTAATCCATTGTAAGAGTGGACAAAATGGTGGAGGAGATAGGGGAGCAGCGGAGGTGTGCGATTCTTGGCCGGCGTGTGGGCTCTTTGGGTGCATGGCCTGCATGTCAGTGACCCAACGCAGGCAGCGCATAGCAGAGGAACCTTTGGTGGGCCAGGGCGGTCAGAAGCAGGCATTTCATAAACTGATGATTGTTCATTGAGTGTGACGTCATCGTTTTCATGTAGATAAGCCTACTATGTTGATAGCCCGTTCGATACGTTGTGATTCATAAAGACCGCTGCAAACATCAATGTTCTGCTTATCACAGATAAGATTGATTAATACCCGTAACAATCCATGTCCTTAACAAAGGGTGCATGCACGTATAGGTTGAACATGTGTCTTGCGTCGTGTGCTGTGTGCATGCAGGCGTGCGAGTGTTGCGTGCGTTCAAGGGTACGTTTCAGTGTTGCATGCATGGGTGTGTATGTGCGTGTGTTCGTGAGTGCATGTGTACGTGTCAGTGTTGCACGCCATCATGCGTGCGTGTGTACGTGTCAGTGTTGCACGCCTACATGCGTGCGTGCTTGTGTTCGTGCGGGGTGAGGCTACACGTCAGTCGACTGACTTTTTTCATCTCTGGTCATTAGATTTTCCAGCCGTTGGATACGAAATCAAGGGCCTCCAGTTTATCATCAAACTCCACCCCTTGAGCCGCCAATCACCACTGGCCGAACCGCTAGCACCCGCCACCCGCGGCCGGCCCGCCCTCCCCGAAACCACTCCCCACCGCCGGTCCGCCGCCGCACCGGCCATCCCTCTAGCCCCCCCCACCGAGCTTTTTCTTCAGGGATCCCCACCCCACCGCGCAATGAACACCCCCAACCGCCGGTGACTGCCAACCAGAGGTCTCACGACTTCGAATACCCACTGACCACTAATTTATTACCATTTCTATCCTTCATATACGTGCTGACGGGTGGGCCCTATGGTAATGTGCGCTGCTGAATGTGGACCGTTTGAATGGTCAATTGATCGTGTTATCAACAAATTATGGAGCTGTATGGTGAGCCAGTGACCATATGATCACCCTAAAATGTACTCCTATTTTATTAACACAGTACAGACTCAAACTACCATTTCTTTCTTTCATATACGGGCTGACAGGTGGGCCCCACGGTTACGCGCCCCGATGGTGCAACATTAGTTGCGCCGCATGGAACGTTTTACTGGTCAATTGATTGTGTCATCAACAAAATATGGAGTTGTACGGGTGAGCCAGTGACCGTATAATCATGATATGTATTTGTTTAACACGGTACAGACGCAAGGGCTCATATATACGCGCAAGCACTCACCGCTATAAGCGCACACACGCGAACCCTACCTCTATGAGCACCTTCAAGAGAGTGGGCCAACATATATGATCTTGAGATTTTACGAAGTCACCATAGGTGCCTCGTAGTCGAGTGGAACGTCTCTTCCCACTGAACGTACGTCGCCAGAAAATACTGAAATTAACGCAAGATAAATGCGAGCACCGAGACTTTAACCTTGGTGGGCTCGAGAAACCACTGTCCTCTAACCATCCAACCACATGTTGGTTAGCACGACAAAATGTATGTGGTCACCGTGATGAGCTTATTCTGAAGTCCAGTGACCATATCGTGCTTTCGCTTCAAATACAATGACCGTAAGTGTCGTCAACAAAATACGGAGCACACATCAAATGCAAAGTCCGTCAGTGTCATCAAAAAAATATGGAGACATATCGTGAGCTAGATACCGTTGTACTATTGTATATGCTTATTTTCTTAGTGGCTGATAGCGTGTGTGGTGTGGTGGGCACATCATTTCTAGTTGTAGTGGGTCAACATGAAGACTCATGGGTCGGTTCCATCCTGCGCCACATATAGGTCGGACCGAGACGTGTTATACGAATACCCATGTGGAGGACTCGGTGTACAACACGAATCTACCAGAGTCGCGGAGGACTCTATCCCCACTGGTGATAAGCCAACTATATATGATTTGTAACCCTAGGCCCTTAGTATGTTATACAAGCTTAGGGGCTAGTTCGTCGATAGTATACACACACGCACAATGCCTGGTATTCACGTGTACTTTGTACACACCCCTATCACTAATATACAGTACGAGGAGTAGGCTCTTTCTTCAACTGCAATTGAATTCTAGCATGTGCATGTGTTTATTTCATATTATCTATCCATAGAGTGAGAGCGGTTTGAAATACAGGCAATGGATGCTTTTGCAATTCATATATAAACATTAATTAGTGCACTCCATGTTGTTAGTGTGAAGCACTTTATACATTTGTCACTTGCATGGATACATTCCAAATTGCTAGCTACGAAATAGAATACATGTCGAATTCAACATAAAGGGGGTTTCGAAGATTCGAATTCATAGGAAGTGCATTCATCTATTTGAACCCGAGATAATGGCACTTTTAAATCAGATGTAAAAGGGGGCATCAATCTTTGTTGTGAGTTTGAACATGCTATATATATTCATACTCATATCTAACTTTTTTTTTGCAACCAAGGAGATTATATCTAGAACCATGCATGAACTGAGGTAAGTTGCATATTTTTTAATATATACTAGTGTATAATGTATATTCAAATGTACCCCCTCCATTCCAAAATAATCGTAGCTTTAGGATTTTCAAGAGTAAAAATTTGTGAAGTTTGACAAATCCTGAAAGTTCAATTCAAGAGAACCGAAAACGTTAATGCTTCTGCTCCCAAATATTGAACGAAGCGCCAAATAGGCCTCTGGTCACCCGAAACCGCGCGAGACTAATGTTTTGGTGGTAGGAAATTACTGTCTTGACTCTGGCCCGTGTAGCCTATCGGCCCGATGTCCAAAGGTCTAAACCGGGGTAGGTTTGTAACTTCACCAAGACGCCAGAGAAGCATTCATAAGCCATGGGCGCCTACCCATGTGCTCGGCCGATATCTATCCCACCCACATTTGGGACACCTGACATGACTGTCCTACCACCAACCCGCAATATGTCCGAAATTTTAGATAGGGGGAAAGTTTGTAACTTTCCCAAAATTTCAAACAAGCGCGTCTCAAACCGAAACATTGTTCCCCCTTAGTTCCCCGCCTCCCTCCGTTTCCCCATTCATACTCCGTGGGCGTCAAAACGCCCTCTCCACCAGCCGCGAAACCCTAGCCTCCTCCGTTCTCCACCCCATAGCAGCCAATCCACCGCCGCCCTCCTCCATCACGCCGGAGCCGGTACCCCGACGTCGTCATCCAACGCAACCGCAACCGCAACACCCTCAAGGACTTAGCAGGTGAAGCCGACGCAGAGCTGCCTCCACGACGCCGACACCGACGTGCGCCGTACCAGAACCACTCCGACCACGCCGTCCTGCGCCTCACTGCTGCGGCTCCACTGTCGCAACCGTCCACCGCACCGGGGCTGTTCCCGCTACGCCGTCGTTCGCCGCCTCGGATCTGCTTCCCCGCCGCCGACAGACGGCCACCGCACCACACTCAACAACTTGGCCATGGGTTCGTCCAAGGCTGCACCGTCCTCCACAACTTCTGGTTTCCGGCGAACAACAAGAAGATCGTCGGAAAAACAGAAGGAGGACACAGCACTGCCAGCAGAAAGAGGTACTCCTCTTCCCTTATTCGTGCAAATCTTACGTCTTCGCTCACACCGTATTCATCCCACGAAAGAAACTAGTTGAGCGCTTCTTACTGCATCTTCTTCATGATACTAAATGCACAAGGTTTCCTCCCTTTTACTGTTTCACCTTTGCTAGAGGTCAGTAGCCCGCCTGGATTTCAATTCAGGGTCAGTCAAACCGCAATTAAAAGAAGCAGCACCCGCTTAGGTGCGCGGAGCACCTAGTCCGCCTGTTCCCCAGGGAAGCGACGCATCAGTGTCTATCATAGGGGTGTGGGGGGCAGGAGCTGCTTGCGCCCGATCTAGAGGTCGGCAGGGCTTGAATGGATGGCCGGGGGGGGGGGGGGCGGTGCCAAGCACGGCGGTGCGGTGAGGTCGAGGGGAGGGCGCAGGCAGGGGAGGAATACTGGGCCGGTGGTCGCTGGCGTTTCGAGGAAGATTGTCAACACTGACTCGCTGGAGGTAGATGAAGGCGATCTGCCCGTTCTTTGTACGTCAGACGGTGCAGAAAAAATGGGCTGACCTATTTGCTTTCAGTCGACTGTTATTTTCATAGAATCCTGTAGTAATTTAGTGTGCCATGCATGTTGTAGAGCTATCATATGTCTCCCGTCATTTATTTCTCACCGACCTGCTATCTGCTACCTTTACACTGTACTAATTGTGCACACACTTCACCCATACTCACACTATTGTTTTTTATGCATGGGTATTTTAGACTCTGACGCAGTGTTGATCAATGCAGAAAAGAAAAGACAGAAGTCGCTCCAGTGTAATTCGAAGATAAGCACTAAGCGTTCCAGCGCTCTAACGGGTGCAGTGTCAGTAGTTGGAGACAGTACACGTAGCTTCACAGTTGATGATCTCAATTGCCACACACAACCATCCCGGGTGCTTGCTTTAACTGCGCGCTATCAAATGTGGTTGCATGTTGCATATGGTGTCTAGCTTGTATTGCTTCCAATTTGGTTAAATTGCATATGCTTACTTTACACATTATACCTTTGATAATGACATGCTTTCATGTTTTTGATACATACTACATATGTCTATTAACCATGTTCGTACATCAAACTAATGCTCTTTTGTATCCCTCATCAATCACTTATGATGAGACAGTCACCCGGGTGGGTTTCTGTGAGACGCCATACTCGTTTAAAGAGTGAAGTGTCATCCTCCCCACATGATTCTCAAGAAACAACAAGGCTAAATGAAGATAGTCAATGTAGCTCTCTAGTTGATCACCGCAATTCCCCCACACCACCATCGCAAGTGCTTGCTCTTACTTGGCAGTGTGATATGTAGTGTTCGTCTTACATGAAAGTAGTGTTCGTCAGTATCATGCATCAATGAGTTCTGAAGAGCAAATTTTATTCCTTTTTCTTGTGGGTTTGACTTGACAAGGCAAAATCAAGAAAGAGGAAGGAAAAGAGTAAGGAAGGTGGTGATGGTGATCCTCTGCAGCAACGTAAACGGAGCATCTGTACTGATTCTCCTTGTACTGATAGTGCATTACAAGGTCCAAGTCTCCACTCCTCTACTCCACCATCCAAGGTGCTTGCTCTAACTTGGCAGTGTGATATCTGGTTGCATGTTGCATATGGTGTCTAGCTCGTATTGCTCCTAGTTAGTGTAAACTGCATCTGCTTAGCTTACACATGATACATGTGAATATGACACACTTTCCTGTTTTTGGTACATACTATATCTTATGATAAGGCACCTTTAAGTCACCACTGTGATATTGGTTGTGTCTTGCATATGATTTCTAGCATGTACTGCTTCTAATTTGTTGAAACGCCATACAGTTTGAACTTGGCAGAGTGATATTGGTTGCATCTTTCATATGGTGTCTAGCTTGCAGTGCTTCTAATTTGTTGAAATGCCTTCTGCTTAGTTACCGCATCATAGGTGTGAATATGTCACACCGTCCTGTTTTTCATACATATTCCATCCTCACATCATGTGTTTGCCTTTCATCCGAGTAGTGTTCGTCAGTATCATGCATGAATGAGTTCTTAAGAGTGAATTTTATTCCTTTTTCTTATCAGTTTGACTTCACAATGCAAAATCATTACAGCTGAAGGAAATTAGTCCGGCAGTGGATGATGGTGGTCCTTCGGAGCAACTCAAATAGGGGGTCTCTACAGATTCTACTCCGCCATCCTCCCAACAAGATTCGCAAGACAACACAAGGCTAGACAGTCAACGTAGTTGTGTAGATGATGAGCACATCTCCCCTACTCCACCATCACAGGTGCTTGCTCTAACTTGACACTATTATATGTGGTTGCATGTTGCGTATGATGTCTAGCTTGTATTGCTTCTAACTTGAATAGCATCTGCTTACTTTACACATAATGCCTGTGAATATGACACGTGTTCCTGTTTCTAGAACATACGTGTACATGATGAGCACATCTCCCCTACTCCACCATCACAGGTGCTTGCTCTTACTTGGAACTGTTATATGTGGTTGCGTTTTCCGTATGATGTCTAGTTTGTATTGCTTCTGATTATGTTGAATTGCATCTGCGTAGCTTACAACTTATACCTGCAACGATCACTTACCCATAAGACACATTTAACTTGGGACTGTGATGTAGGTTGCATGTTGCATTGTCTTCTAGCTTGTACTGCTTTTAATTTCTTGAAATGGCACTTACGACGAGACACTTTTTACCTGATAGAGTGATATTGGTTGCATGTTCATATGGTGCCTAGCTTTCATTTCTTCTAATTTTGTTGAAATGCCTTCCGCTTACTGTTTTTCATACATATTCCATCCTCCTATCGTACGTGTGAATATGAAACGCTATCTTTTTTTGTATATATTCCATCCTCCTATCCTACGCTTGCCCTACATCAAAGTAGTGTTCGTCTGTATCATGCATCAACCAGTTATGCAGAGCTAATTTTATTCATCTTCTTGTGGTTTTCACTTCATAAGGCAATATCAGAAAATAGGAAGGAAAAGAGTAAGTTAGGGGATGTTGGTGGTCCTCCGCACCGACGCAAAAAGAGACTCTCTAGATTTGCAACTGCTACTGCTAATGAAGTTGAAGTCCCAAGTCTACATGATGAGTTCATCTCCCGTACTCCACCATCGCAGGTGCTTGCTCTAAGTTGACAGTGTGATAATTGGTTTCATGTTGCATATGTTGTCTAGCCTGTATTTCTTCTATTTTGATTAAATTGCACCTGCTGAGTTTATACGTTATACATGTGCATATGACATGGCTTTCTGTGTCTAGAATACACTGCATCTATCTATCATACCATGTTCTTACATCAAAGTATTGCTATTGTGTATCCCGCATCAGTCACTCATGATTGGACGCTTTTAACATGGCAATTTGATAGTGTTTGCATCTTGCATTGATTTCTACGTTGTACTGCTTCTAATTTTTCGAATTGCCACTTATGACAAGACACTTTTAACTTGGCAGAGTAATATTGGTTGCATCTTTCATATGGTGTCTAGCTTGCATTACTTCTATTTTCTTGAAAATCCTTTTGCTTAGTTTGCACATCGTAGCTATGAATATGTCATGCCGTCCTGTTTTTCTTACATATTCCATCCTCATACGGTTGTCTTACATCAAAGTATTGCTTGTCTGTATCATGCATCAATGAGTTCTGAAGAGTGATTTTATTCTTTTGTGTTGTGGGTACAGCTTGACATGGCAAAGTCAAAAAAGAGCAAGGAAAATAATATAGTAGGGAGTGTTGTTACTCGTCGGGTGAAACGGAAAAGGTTCTGCCGTCGAGATTCTGCTGGTACTTATAGTGCAGTAGAAGGTCCAAGTCCACCGGCTAAATCTACAAACACAGTATCACCTGCTCCACCAGCTGCAGCATCCACTTCACCTATACCAGCATCTCAACCAGTTACTCGTTCGTTTGCTCCGGAACTGGCCAGTTCCCAAGCTACCTTCACACCTAACACTACTTCCGAAGCACTGCTGACACAACATGACTTGGCAAGATCAGATGAACCTCATGAGCATCAACACCAGGATGGTACCTGACCGAGTCAAGTTGCAGTTGCATGCTCCTTTATATGTACTCTCACAGTTTGATGTACACTAACACTTTCCATATTCGTTGTTGAACTAGCACCGCGGCGCAAGCGGAAACAGACATCGGGGATAATGCTTGACAGATTAACAAAATCTAAAGGAGGAAGAATGGAGATCCATTTTGAGGCAGGTTTAAAAAGGCCACGTGATGCTACAGAGTCAGCCAAGTTAGTATGAGAGGCAGCCGTTGTCGTTAGGTGTCATGCACGTATCCTCCCAAGGTGGATCTAGTACAGGAATGAGAAAGACAATACCCAGTTTAACACCTTCCTTGACCATTTATCCATAAGTAATGTTATTCATCGCAATTAGTAATATTTTCTTGCTCTGTCCCATACTTTCTAGCTTCCTCCTAATAAGACTCACATTCTTTTTTCAACAAATGAGGTTCAAGTTGGATCCGAAAGATGATGCAACTAAACAAGCATGCACTCATGTTTTTCAGTCTGCTCTGCGATAGTATCGGTACCACCTTAGAAAATCTCACTTTGAAGGCAAGGCTAACAATGAAATCACCCAAACATCTCCAGTGGAATATATTACAGATGAAGACTGGACAGCCCTCATTAAACACTGGTCTGATCCAAAGTATCAGGTAGGCTATATGTATTTGATCAGACCACATATTAAACTTGTATTTATGTATGTGCCTTACAAGTGTATCTTCTTCTAGGCTAACTGTTTGAAGAACAAAACCAACTGTTCTAAAGTGAAATTCCAACAGACAACAGGATCTCGTAGCTATATTGCACACTGCGAGGCTCTTGTAAATAGCTGCTACTTCCTTCTTTTTGTGTGCCATATTATCGTATCTATATTGACTTGTTCCAAATACAGAGGAAAGCCCGTGCGGACCAAAAAGAACCTGAACCGAATGCAGTGCAAATCTTCAAGGATTGCCACACCAGCAAGATGAAGGGCATGAGCACACTAGTTCAAGCCGCTGTTGTAAGTCCTTACTCCTCCTGCCTTGAACTGATTGGTACTGTGATGTGTTCATTTAACTACTTGGTTTGCAGCCAATGTCAGTTACTCTGTTCACTTTTATTCACAGTTTTCTTAACGTATCATTTCACCTTACATGGTATAAAAGAGATGAAGGATATTCTTTTGGTCTTGATCTGTAATCTAGTTGTTATGTTCACGTGCGCACACAATGATAAAATAGCATGTTTGTTTTATATCTGTTTGCCCATGATATGAATGATGTCATACTATGTTCATCCTACTTTAAACCATGTCTCTTTATCCTTAGATGTCAAGAATGCGAGGAAATAGACAATATAGTAGGCATGCTACATGGACATATGTTCCGAAAGTGATTTTATTATGTAGTTGGCACTACAATACATGCTAATGTATTACAGTAGTTCACCAAAATAAGTTATGTATAAACATTTAACCTACTTTGTTTGTTTTTGTGTCATTAGTAACTTATCCGGTACACTAATCTACAAGTACAAACTTTCAGGAAGCTATGGAACAAATGATTGAACAGCCACAACCACCTGAAGGTGACGAGGCTACTACAGGCACAATGTCGCCTCTTGCTGCAGTGCGTCAGTATCTCTCCACTAATAGTGCAAAAAGCACCTTCCTGCGTAATTCTGGGTTGGTTGTCAAGGTAACCTTGTCCAAATCGCCTACTGAACAAATCTTCCTGCTAGACAGAGTGATATATCTGTGCTCCAGACACAAGTCCAATCCCTAATGGACGTTGTTTCAGAAACAAGAATAGTGGTTGAGAAATGTCGTCAAGATATGAATGGTTTTGAAACCATACTATAGGACATTCGCTTCGTTGTTCAAGAGCAATGGCGGAAAAAATGTGGAGATCGTGCTGCTCCATCAGATTCTACAGCCTGAAACATTAGCACTTGGGTCAAATGATCTGTGCTTCTATACATCTGATGGTGCTTTTATCTGGAAGGACTGTAAACTTTATGCCAATAGGCCTTTTGTTGTATGGTTGGAATTTATTTTGTTGTGATACAACATTTACGATGCTACCTCAGGCTGCAGTAATTACGATGCTATTTTTGTATAGTGTAGGTTTATCTTAGTAATGTATTCGACCGAAAGCTTCGTAGGAGCCCAACATGCCAACATTCGTCGGGCCCATTCCAATTGGGCTAAAAACGATTATGGGCCGAAATTGGCATGTAGCCCACTAAAAATATCTTGGCCTAAATCAGCATAAGCTTTCATATTTTTCTGGTAGGCCTGTGCCCATAGTGGGCCTTTAACATGCCTAAACATAATTTGGGCCCTCAGTAAAAATAGGCCATTTACAGGTGTAAATATCTCGAGCCCATAAAAACATGGGCCTTTAATAGACCGAAAGTGAGATTGGGCCCTGATTGTGCCAAATAACCCACTGGACTTAGCAGGCCGAAATGGTAGCCCATTTATGATGCGGATCTTTGACAGGCCGAAATTCGAATGGGCCGTAAATGCGCCGACCTAATACACGGGCCTTTAACAGGCCAGAACTTCAGTCGGGCTAGATTATCGTCATTTTTATATGGGCCGTTAATGGGCCCGATATGACGTTGGGCCACATATGGCCCATGGTTTATGTCCGGCGTTAACAGGCCGAAAATGACAACAGGCCAAAAGTGGCCCAAAGCTATAGTGGGCCTCTAACAGGCCGAATGTTAGACATGGCCGAATATGACCCAAATCCTTCACGGTCATTTATGGGCCGAAAGTTTTGATGGCCTATAAATGGGCCCAAATGAAGCCGGACCTTTAACAGGCCGAAAATACACTAGGCCGTAATTTGGTCCAATTACTTAGCGGACTGTTAATGGGCCAGAAGTGACCATGGGCCGCGTTGATGACAAGTTTATGACAGGCCGTTGACAGGCTGATTTGACAGAGAATGTTGGGCCTTTAGCTGGGCCGGCCCATTATGGTCTGCAGAATCTTGTGGGCCTTTAGCTGGGCCGGCCCATTGTGGTCCGCAAAATCTTGTGGGCCTTTAGCTGGGCCAACCTATTATGGTCTGCAAAGTCATGTGGGCCTTTAGCTGGGCCGGCCCATTATGGTCCGCTAAATTTTGTGGGCCTTTAGCTGGGCCGACCCATTATGGTCCGCTAAATCTTATGGGCATTCGGTTGGGCCGGCCCATTTAAACTTTGTGGGCCACTTTTGGGCCGGTCCACGTGTTAACATATCAAAGGCCCATCTCGACCGTTGGATGAGTGACACCTGTGCCAATGCGGAGCTGACGCGTGGATCCGTCAGCCAATGAGAATTTTACACGTGGAAGATCGGCATTGGTCATGGCTGTTAACGGGATATCGGATCCAAAATCCGACCCGATAGCTTAACAACGTTCCGTTACGGTGGATGCCAAGTGTCGGTCACCCTTGACGAAAGCACTTCTGTGACACGCGATTTATCGTCATGGAAGTGGACACTTCCGTGATGATAATTTTGGCAATGTCATGGAACACTTCTACGACAGCACAGGTATGACTATCTTGTTTCTGTCATAAATTTGTCATGGATGTACATGCATGACAGAAAATGCGACCTACTATGAGAAACATGTATCATCACAGAAGTTTATTTTTTTGTAGTGTTCATCCAACCCTTCTAGATATTTAAACAAAGGTAGGCATCCGTTGCTGCGTACATGATGCGATCTTCATCTATTGTCTTCGACTCCCATGCATGATGAAACTCGTGGTGAGGTTTCTTCAGTTGAGCGTACGAAGGATCAATCATGGCTGCTGCCAGGGTCAGCATTGAAGGCTGAGAGGAGGACACCAGGCTTGCCTTCTGGAGATCGAAGGGCTGGCCTACAACGAGGCCCATCTGACCCAAGACAATCCTGTCGTTCCTAAAGTCTACAGTAACGAATTTCACTCTTTCATCCTTGAGGAAGTTCTTAAAATCCTGGCACTCAACGTCGGCATGGCATATGTGGTAGACCAAGCACACATTATGTACGCAAACTTGGATCACATCGGGCTTCTTCTTCTCTGCCTCCTTTAGAATCTTCTCGCTTTCCAGGACTGTGGTGTACTCAACATCTAGCCCAGCGACCCACTCATCCTTTGAACTTTTGAACATGCATAGAAAGCGAGCAAGGCATGCTTCCACCGTCGTGGATCTACGGGTGTAGATGACGATGAACTCATCGCCGGTGATGGCTCTAACCTGGTACTCAGTGGCGATCATGGAGATTTGGGAGGCCATGGATTTTGGAGGCGGGTTAGGAGAAGTTGAACCGGTGTAATGTGAAAGGATGGGACGACTGGGAGCGAACTGTTGTAAGGTAGAGGCTGGGGACGAGTAGGGCATGCGAACGGCATGGGGTTGTTGGCTTGCCCGTTTGATAAACGGCTACATGCCCCCAAAGAGTTATCGAGTACTACCCACTAGATGTCATGTCTACTAGGCCCATATCGTAGGCCTAACGGTATAGCTTCTTCGTGTTCGCATGCCATGCCGGTGCATGGATGTAACTTCACTTAATTCTCTCAACTGTCACGCCTCCCACGACCTTCGCCTCCGTCGCGCAACCGTGCCCTTTGAAACTTCGGACGGCTATAAATGAGCAATTTGTTTTGCCTATTCTGCATACATGATACTCCCTCTGGTCCTTTTTACTCCGCGTAAGATTTGTGTCAACTCAAAGTTTGCAAAGTATTTGACCAAATTTATACTAAAAATATCAATATCTACAATACCAAATATATATTTTATGAAACTACGTTTTATAATGAGTATAAAAATATTGATTTGACATTATGAATGTTGATACATTTTTCTATAAGTTTGGTCAAAGTAGAGGTACATTGACTTCAGACAAAACGGTTTTTTGAACAGAAGAAAAAACTTATATGCACAATGCAGACTAGTTCACCCGTCCAGGTCTGTGCCATGTCCTATCTAGTCATCACAACAAGGTTAGCTATTAGAGTACTCTTATCAAGATAGACGGTGGAATAGTTTTTGTAGTCTACAAAAGTAGTCAATTAATGCTCCCATTCTTCACAAAAAAATGTGTTTACCAATGCATTATCGCATTGCATGCATGCATGAACACTAGTAAATGACAAAGATTTTTACATGCACTAGAAAGATGCTCGTGCGTTGCACGGAACATCAAGATCTTGTCGGAGAAAAGGATGAACGAGGGAAGGCCTTATCTGCAAATGTGGAGAGGAGTGCGGGTAAATTGTCATAGTTTCCTTCCTATCTGTTAGATATAGATCAGACGGCCTATATTGCAGGATGGCAGGCACACCATCATCACCAACTCTGCTTTTTATAAGAGTAGAGATAAGAGTCGAGATAGAGAGTAGAGATTAGTTAGTATTCTCTTTAGGCTACCCATAGTACAAAGTATCATATACTAGTATCATGTGCACGATACTAGTGTATGATATGGGACTACCTTTATAGTGCCATGCATGACACAAAGTAGCATAGTATTTAACATGACACGGTATCTACCTATGTTACTCTAACCCCCCTCTCTTCTTTAATTCTTTGCCACATCAGCATGTTTGCTATTCCCATGTGCATGATACCAGTACCACATTACCACCACTATGGTCAGCCTTAATCATCGCATGCAATAATTTAGTGCACCTTGAAATTTGAACGCCTGCTTGACTCTCATTCTCCCTCCGGCAGTCCCACCACTCCACCCCGTGTGGAAAAAATATGCATGCATGACTCTCCTCCCCCCGCGCTCAACCAATCCATTGTGACCAGCAATATTTCCACCCCTCCCCTCCCCTGTAATTTACTCCAACAAATATGCCCACGTGGTTGTTACGTTAATGACGCAACATATCTTACGGGATGCTGCTTCAGTTACTTAACTGCGGGTGCATTGGGTCACTGACATGTGGGCCCAACATGCATCTGGCCCACAAGTCAGTGACGCAACTGCACCTGCACTTAAGTTAGTGAAGCTCAGTCCATATCTTGCATAGGTGTGCCATTGCTCGCTATAAAGATTGTGCCTCCCATGGCATTCGGAAGAACGCTCACGTCCATCGCTATCTCCTCCCCATCCCTCTCACGTCGACCACCATGGCATCGCCCCTCCCAAGCCCTAGGTATATCAAATCACGTAAACTCATAATACCGATCGTCATCGAATGTTAAGCGTGCGGACCCTACGGGTTCGAGAACTATGTAGACATGACTGAGACTCATCTCTGGTCAATAACCAATAGCGGAACCTGGATGCTCATATTGGTTCCTACATATTCTACAGAGATCTTTATCGGTCAAACCGCATAGCAACATACATTTGTTCCCTTTGTCATCGGTATGTTACTTGCCCGAGATTCGGTCGTGCTATCATCATACCTAGTTCAATCTCGTTATCGGCAAGTCTCTTTACTCATTCCGTAATGCAACATCCCGCAACTAACTCATTAGTCACATTGCTTGCAAGGCTTATAGTGATGTGCATCACCGAGAGGGCCTAGAGATACCTCTCCGACAATCGGAGTGACAAATCCTAATCTCAATCTATGCCAACTCAACAAACACCATCGGAGACACCTGTAGAGCATCTTTATAATCACCCAGTTATGTTGTGATGTTTGATAACACACAAGGTGTTCCTCTGGTATTCGGAAGTTGCATAATCTCATAGTCATAGGAACATGTATAAGTTATGGAGAAAGCAATAGCAATAAACTAAATGATCAAAGTGCTAAGCTAAAGGATGGGTCATGTCAATCACATTATTCTCTAATGATGTGACCCCATTCATCAAATGACAACTCATGTCTATGGCTAGGAAAGTTAACCATCTTTGATTAATGAGCTAGTCAAGTAGAGGCATACTAGGACATTCTGTTTGTTTATGTATTCACACATGTACTAAGTTTCCGGTTAATACAATTCTAGCATGAATAATAAACATTTATCATGATATAAGGAAATATAAAAAACAACTTTATTATTGCCTCTAGGGCATATTTCCTTCAATACAAGTAGACAGTGACAATGAGTTAAAAACATTTTCTGGTCCAATGCAAGCTGGCGAGGAGCGTATCAAGACTTTGGCGATTGCATAACATTCGACACAACTTACAAGACCAACAGATTTCATATGCCTTTGGGAGTGTTTGTTGGAACAAATCATCATTTGCAGTCAAAGACATTTGTTGTTGCCCTGATCAGAGACGAAGATGCAAACTCATTCAAGTGGTTGTTCGATACTGTCGGTGTTCCGGGAACGGGGGTCCCCAGACTTGCCTGCCTGCAGCCCATGGCATTTCTCTGCGAGCGGGCCTATACGGCCCATCTTCACCAGCAAGGACTCAAGACCCTCGCGAGGGGAAAAGCCTCGTGAGGCGGACGACACAAGACCTCCTCAGGAGCGGCCTCACCAGGATGGCTCGCGAGGGGCGGAGAGATCAAGGCCAGGAAAACTTGGCGAGGTTCTGGTGACGTGAGCCATGACGACCAAGGCCAGACGGGCGCCAGCGTGCATAGTTGATACGTCTCCAACGTATATATAATTTTTGATTGCTCCATGCTATATTATCTACTGTTTTGGACATTATTGAGCTTTATTATACACTTGTATATTATTTTTGGGACTAACCTATTAACCGGAGGCCCAGCCCAGAATTGCTGTTTTTTTTGCCTATTTTAGGGTTTCAAAGAAAAGGAATATCAAACGGAGTCCAAACGGAATGAAACCTTCGGGAACATGATTTTTGGAACGAACAAGATCTAGGAGACTTGGACCCTACGTCAAGCAACCAACAGGGAGGCCATGAGGTAGGGGGGGCGCGCCCTCCACCCTTGTGGGCCCCCTGTTGCTCCACCGACGTACTTTTTCCTCCTATATATACCTACGTACCCCCAAACGACTAGATACGGAGCCAAAACCCTAATTCCACCGTCGTAACTTTCTGTATCCACGAGATCCCATCTTGGGGCCTGTTCCGGAGCTCCGCCGGAGGGGGCATCGATCACGGAGGGCTTCTACATCAACACCATAGCCTCTCCGATGAAGTGTGAGTAGTTTACCTCAGACCTACGGGTCCATAGTTATTAGCTAGTTGGCTTCTTCTCTCTTTTTGGATCTCAATACAAAGTTCTCCCTCTCTCTTGTGGAGATCTATTCGATGTAATCTTCTATTCGATGAATTGTGGGTTTATGATCAAGTTTATCTATGAACAATATTTGAATCTTCTCTGAATTCTTTTATGTATGATTGGTTATCTTTGCAAGTCTCTTCGAATTATCAGTTTGGTTTGGCCTACTAGATTGATATTTCTTGCAATGGGAGAAGTGCTTAGCTTTGGGTTCAATCTTGCGGTGTCCTTTCCCAGTGACAGTAGGGGCAGCAAGGCACGTATTGTATTGTTGCCATCGAGGATAACAAGATGGTTTTTTATCATATTGCATGAATTTATCCCTCTACATCATGTCATCTTGCTTAAGGCGTTACTCTGTTCTTATCAACTTAATACTCTAGATGCATGCTGGATAACGGTCGATGTGTGGAGTAATAGTAGTAGATGCAGGCATGAGTCGGTCTACTTGTCTCAGACGTGATGCCTATATACATGATCATACCTAGATATTCTCATAACTATGCTCAGTTCTGTCAATTGCTCAACAGTAATTTATTCACCCACCATAAAATACCTATGCTCTTGAGAGAAGCCACTAGTGAAACCTATGGCCCCCGGGTCTATCTTCATCATATTAATCTTCCAATAGTTAGTCATTTTCATTGCTTTTATTTTACTTTGCATATTTATCATAAAAATACTAAAAATATTATCTTATCATATATATATATATCAGATCTCACTCTCGTAAGTGACCGTGTAGGGATTGACAACCCCATATCGTGTTGGTTGCGAGGATTTATTTGTTTTGTGCAGGTGCGAGGGACTCGCGCGTAGCCTCCTACTAGATTGATACCTTGGTTCTCAAAAACTGAGGGAAATACTTACGCTACTTTGCTGCACCACCCTTTCCTCTTCAAGGGAAAACCAACGCAAGTGCTCAAGAGGTAGCAAGAAGGATTTCTGGCGCCGTTGCCGGGGAGGTCTACGCAGAAGTCAAACATACCAAGTACCCATCACAAACCCTTATCTCCCGCATTACATTATTTGCCATTTGGCTCTCGTGTTCCTCTCCCCCACTTCATCCTTGCCGTTTTATTCGCCATCTCTCTGTCTATCCTCCCTCTCTTTCTCTATTTGCCTCTATTTGCCCGTTTCTTATTTGCTTGTGTGTTGGATTGCTTGCTTGTCACGATGGCTCAAGATAACACTAAATTGTGTGACTTTACCAATACCAACAACAATGATTTTATTAGCACTCCGATTGCTCCTCTTACCGATGCTGAATCTTGTGAAATTAATGCTGCCTTGTTGAATCTTGTCATGAAAGATCTGTTTTCCGGCCTTCCTAGTGAAGATGTCGCTACTCATCTAAATAGCTTCATTGATTTGTGTGATATGCAAAAGAAGAAAGATGTGGATAATGATATTTTTAAATTGAAGCTATTTCCTTTTTCGCTTAGAGATCGTGCTAAAGCTTGGTTTTCGTCTTTGCCTAAAAATAGTATGGATTCTTGGAATAAGTGCAAAGATGCTTTTATCTCTAAGTATTTTCCTCCCGCTAAGATCATCTCTCTTAGAAACGATATTATGAATTTTAAGCAACTTGATCATGAACATGTTGCACAAGCTTGGGAGAGGATGAAATTAATGATACGTCATTGCCCTACTCATGGTTTCAATTTGTGGATGATTATACAAAAATTTTATGCCAGATTGAATTTTGCTTCTAGAAATTTTTCAGATTCGGCCGCGGGAGGCACTTTTATGGAAATCACTTTAGGAGAACCTACTAAACTCCTAGATAATATTATGGTTAATTATTCTCAATGGCGCACTGAAAGATCTACTAATAAGAAAGTGCATGCGATAGAAGAAATTAATGTTTTGAGTGGAAAGATGGATGAACTTATGAAATTATTTGCTAATAAAAGTGTTTCTTCTAATCCTAATGATATGCCTTTGTATACTTTGATTGAGAATAATAATTAATCTATGGATGTGAATTTTGTTGGTAGGAACAATTTTGGTAACAACGCGTATAGAGGAAACTTTAATCCTAGGCCTTATCCTAGTAATTCTCTAATAATTATGGTAATTCCTACAACAATGCTTATGGAAATTTTAATAAGATTCCCTCTGATTTTGAATCTAATATTAAAGAATTTATTACTTTGCAAAAGAATTTCAATGCTTTGATTGAAGAAAAATTGCTTAAGATTGATGAGTTGGCTAGGAACGTTGATAGAATTTCTCTTGATATTGATTCTTTGAAACTTAGATCTATTCCTCCTAAGCATGATATCAATGAGTCTCTCAAAGCCATGAGAATTTCCATTGATGAGTGCAAAGAAAGAACCGCTAGGATGCGTGCTAAGAAAGATTCCTTTATAAGAGCGTGTTCTTCTAGTTTCCATGATAATAAAGATGAAGATCTAAAAGTTATTGATGTGTCCCCTATGAAATCTTTGTTTTGCAATATGAATCTTGATAATGATGGGACTGAATATGATCCACCTTTACCTAGAAGGCGTTCCAAAAATTCAGAGTTTTTAGATCTTGATGCTAAATTTGATAAAAGTGGGATTGAAGAGATCAAAACTCTAGATGTTAATGAACCTACTATTTTGGATTTCAAGGAATTTAATTATGATAATTGCTCTTTGATAGATTGTATTTCCTTATTGCAATCCGTGCTAAATTCTCCTCATGCTTATAGTCAAAATAAAGCTTTTACCAAACATATCGTTGATGCTTTGATGTAATCTTATGAAGAAAAACTTGAGTTGGAAGTTTCTATCCCTAGAAAACTTTATGATGAGTGGGAACATACTATTAAAATTAAAATTAAAGATCATGAATGCTATGCTTTGTGTGATTTGGGTGCTAGTGTTTCCACGATTCCAAAAACTTTGTGTGATTTGTTAGGTTTCCGTGATTTTGATGATTGCTCTCTAAACTTGCACCTTGCGGATTCCACTATTAAGAAACCTATGGGAAGAATTAATGATGTTATTATTGTTGCAAATAGGAATTATGTGCCCGTAGATTTTATCGTTCTTGACATAGATTACAATCCTTCATGTCCTATTATTCTTGGTAGACCTTTCCTTAGAACGATTGGTGCAATTATTGATATGAAGGAAGGAAATATTAGGTTCCAATTTCCGTTAAGGAAAGGCATGGAACACTTTCCTATAAAGAAAATTAAATTACCTCATTAATCTATTATGAGAGCCACTTATGCATTGCCTACCAAAGATGGCAATACCTAGATCTATCCTTGCTTTTTATGCCTAGCTAGGGGCGTTAAACGATAGCGCTTGTTGGGGGGCAACCCAATTTTATTTTTATTCCTTGCTTTTTGCTCCTGTTTAGTAATAAATAATTTATCTAGCCTCTGTTTTGGTTGTGTTTTTTGTGTTTAATTATTGTTTGTGCCAAGTAGAACCGTTGGGAAGACTTGGGGAAAGTCTTGTTAATCTTGCTGTAAAAAACAGAAACTTTAGCGCTCACGAGAACTGCTGCCATTTTTGTGGAAAGTGATCTTTAGTTAATTCTTTTTTCAGATGATTAATAGATAAATTCCTCACGTCCAGAAATTTATTTTAGAATTTTTGGGGTTCCAGATCTTGAGCTAGCTACAGATTACTACAGACTGTTCTGTTTTTGACAGATTCTGTTTTTCGTGTGTTGTTTGCTTATTTTGATGAATCTATGGCTAGTAAAATAGTTTATAAACCATAAAAAAGTTGTAATACAGTAGGTTTAACACAAATATAAATAAAGAATGAGTTCATTACAGTAACTTGAAGTGGTCTTTTGTTTTCTTTCGCTAACGGAGCTCACGAGATTTTCTACTTTAAGTTTTGTGTTGTGAAGTTTTCAAGTTTTGGGTAAAGATTTGATGGACTATGGAACAAGGAGTGGCAAGAGCCTAAGCTTGGGGATGCCCATGGAACCCCCAATATAATCTAAGGACACCTAAAAGCCAAAGCTTGGGGATGCCCCGGAAGGCATCCCCTCTTTCGTCTACTTCTATCGGTAACTTTACTTGGAGCTATATTTTTATTCACCACATGATATGTGTTTTGCTTGGAGCGTCTTGTATGATTTGAGTCTTTGATTTTTAGTTTACCACAATAATCTTTTCTATACACACCTTTTGAGAGAAACACACATGATTCGGAAATTATTAGAATACTCTATGTGCTTCACTTATATCTTTTGAGTTATATAGTTTTGCTCTAGTACTTCACTTATATCTTTTAGAGCACGGTGGTGGATTTCCTTTATAGAAACTATTGATCTCTCATGCTTCACTTATATTATTTTGAGATTCTTAAATAGCATGGTAATTTGCTTAAATAATCCTAATATGCTAGGTATACAAGATTAATAATAAAATTCTCTTATGAGTGTGTTGAATACTAAGAGAAGTTTGATGCTTGATGATTGTTTTGAGATATGGATGTAGTGATATTAAAGTTGTGCTAGTTGAGTAGTTGTGAAATTGAGAAGTACTTGTGTTGAAGTTTGCAAGTCCCATAGCATGCACGTATGGTAAACGTTATGTAACAAATTTGAAACATGAGGTGTTCTTTGATTGTCCTCCTTATGAGTGGCGGTCGGGGACGAGCGATGGTCTTTTCCTACCGATCTATCCCCCTAGGAGCATGCACGTAGTGCTTGGTTTTTGATGACTTGTAGATTTTTGCAATAAGTATGTGAGTTCTTTATGACTAATGTTGAGTCCATGGATTATACACACTCTCACCCTTCCATCAATTCTAGCCTCTTCGGTACCGTGCATTGCCCTTTCTCACATTGAGAGTTGGTGCAAACTTTGCCGATGCATCCAAACCCCGTGATATGATACAGTCTTTCACACATAAACCTCCTTATATCTTCCTCAAAACAGCCACCATACCTACCTATTATGTCATTTCCATAGCCATTTCGAGATATATTGCCATGCAACTTTCCACCATCCCGTTTATCATGACACGTTCATCATTGTCATATTGCTTTGCATGATCATGTAGTTGACATCGTATTTGTGGCAAAGCCACCATTCATAATTTTTCATACATGTCACACTTGATTCATTGCATATCCAGGTACACCGCCGGAGGCATTCATATAGAGTCATACCTTGTTCTAGTATCGGGTTGTAATCATTGAGTTGTAAATAAATAGAAGTGTGATGATCATCATTTAATAGAGCATTGTCCCAAAAAAAAGAGAAAGGCCAAAAAATTAATAAAATAAAAAGGTACAATGCTACTATCTTTTTTCCACACTTGTGCTTGAAAGTAGCACCATGATCTTCATGATAGAGAGTCTCTTGTTTTGTCACTTCCATATACTAGTGGGAATTTTTCATTATAGAACTTGGCTTGTATATTCCAACAATGGGCCTCCTCAAGCGCCATAGGTATTCGTGAGCAAGTTGGAAGCACAGCCACTAGTTTCTTTTGTTGAGCTTTCATAAATTTATAGCTCTAGTGCATCCGTTGCATGGCAATCCCTACTCCTTGCATTAACATCAACCGATGAGCATCTCCATAGCTCATTGATTAGCCTCATTGATGTGAGACTTTCTCCTTTCTGTCTTCTCCACATAACCCCCATCATTATACTCTATTCCACCCATAGTGCTATATCCATGGCTCACGCTCATGTATTGCGTGAAGGTTTATAAAGTTTGAGATTACTAAAGTATGAAACAATTGCTTGGCTTGTCATCAGGGTTGTGCATGATGAGAGCATTCTTGTGCGACGAAAATGGAGCATGACTGAACTATATGATTTTGTAGGGATGAACTTTCTTGGGCCATTATTTTGAGAAGACATAATTTCTTAGTCAGTATGCTTGAAGTATTATTATTTCTATGTCAATATTAAACTTTTATCTTGAATCTTTCGGATCTGAATATTCGTGCCACAATTAAGAATAATTACATCGAAATTATGCCTAGTAGCGTTCCACATCAAAAATTCAGTTTTTATCATTTACCTACTCGAGGACGAGCATGAATTAATCTTGGGGATGCTTGATACGTCTCCAACGTATCTATAATTTTTGATTGCTCCATGCTATATTATCTACTGTTTTGGACATTATTGGGCTTTATTATACACTTTTATATTATTTTTGGGACTAACCCATTAACCGGAGGCCCAGCCCAGAATTGCTGTTTTTTTTGCCTATTTTAGGGTTTCGAAGAAAAGGAATATCAAACGGAGTCCAAACGGAATGAAACCTTCGGGAACATGATTTTTGGAATGAACAAGATCCAAGAGACTTGGACCCTACGTCAAGCAACCAACAGGGAGGCCACGTGGTAGGGGGGCGCGCCTACCCCCCCAGGCACGCCCTCCACCCTCGTGGGCCCCCTGTTGCTCCACCGACATACTTCTTCCTCCTATATATACCTACGTACCCCCAAACGACCAGATATGGAGCCAAAACCCTAATTCCACCGCCGTAACTTTCTGTATCCACGAGATCCCATCTTGGGGCCTGTTTCGGAGCTCCGTCGGAGGGGACATCGATCACGGAGGGCTTCTACATCAACACCATAGCCTCTCCGATGAAGTGTGAGTAGTTTACCTCAGACCTACAGGTCCATAGTTATTAGCTAGATGGCTTCTTCTCTCTTTTTGGATCTCAATACAAAGTTCTCCCCCTCTGTTGTGGAGATCTATTCAATGTAATATTCTTTTGTGGTGTGTTTGTTGAGACTGATGAATTGTGGGTTTATGATCAAGTTTATCTATGAACAATATTTGAATCTTCTCTGGATTCTTTTATGTATGATTGGTTATCTTTGCAAGTCTCTTCGAATTATCAGTTTGGTTTGGCCTACTAGATTGATATTTCTTGCAATGGGAGAAGTGCTTAGCTTTGGGTTCAATCTTGCGGTGTCCTTTCCCAGTGACAGTAGGGGCAGCAAGGCACGTATTGTATTGTTGCCATCGAGGATAACAATATGGGTTTTTATCATATTGCATGAATTTATTCCTGTACATCATGTCATCTTGCTTAAGGCGTTACTCTGTTCTTATGAACTTAATACTCTAGATGCATGTTGGATAGCGGTCGATGTGTGGAGTAATAGTAGTAGATGCAGGCAGGAGTCGGTCTACTTGTCTCGGACATGATGCCTATATACATGATCATCCCTAGATATTCTCATAACTATGCTCAATTCTGTCAATTTGTCAACAGTAATTTGTTCACCCACCATAAAATACCTATGCTCTTGAGAGAAGCCACTAGTGAAACCTATGCCCCCCGGGTCTATCTTCATCATATTAATCTTCCAATAGTTAGTTATTTTCATTGCTTTTATTTTACTTTGCATCTTTATCATAAAAATACCAAAAATATTATCTTATCATATCAATCAGATCTCACTCTCGTAAGTGACCGTGTAGGGATTGACAACCCCTTATCGCGTTGGTTGCGAGGATTTATTTGTTTTGTGCAGGTGCGAGGGACTCGCGCGTAGCCTCCTACTGGATTGATACCTTGGTTCTCAAAAACTGAGGGAAATACTTACGCTACTTTGCTGCACCACCCTTTCCTCTTCAAGGAAAAACCAACGCAAGTGCGCAAGAGGTAGCAACAGTGTCCTTATTTCCTCTTTGGTGCTAAGGGAGCAGGCGCAGGTGCGGAGTACCAAGGTGCCAAGCAAAGGTTTCCATACCGGCGCAATGAGACCAAGACCAGCTGGACGGCAGGACGGAGGTCACCATGGATCCCAAGGCAGCGTCACCACTAGAGCTTTTGGCAGACAAAGACTGCTTTTGTCAGGATAAGCTATACTAGCTGTCCCCTTTCAAATTGGCCGTTGTTGGCTCCCTTCCCGCTCAATATTTGGGGAGAGGACCAGGGCCTCTATAAATAGGACTAGCCCCCACCATAGCTAGGAGGAGGACGGATCGAGAGAGACCAGAGCTACCACAAGTTCACCGAGCACAAGAACACCTCTCCTCAGGAGGCTGTTCTTCCCCTTGGACTGTTCATCCTCAGCCCAAGAGGCAATCCACCACCACACACTGGAGTAGGGTATTACACCACAACGGTGGCCCGAACCAGTATAAATCTTGTGTCTTTTGTGTTGCGAGTTCATCGAGTTAGCCCGTAAGACCTTAGCGAAGTTTGGACGTGTATCGGTAGGGGGAGATCTCTGCGCGCATCCCAGTGTTCGCACCTTGTGGGTTTTGCCGGAACCCGTGATCCGACATTTGGCGCGCCAGGTAGGGGTGTGCCAGAGTTTTTCTTCCGTCGATTCGCGCTCCACCATCTTCGCGCCCATTCTCCACGACTGGCACCGCCCCGTCGCCTGGATCTACGGGTGCCCATAGTGGCGCTCGGGGGCTCCGAGCCCTTGCTCCCGCCTTGCGGCAGGTGAAGTGGCCACCCAAGTTCAAGCCGGAGATGTCACCGCGCTACGATGGCGCGGCGGACCCATCGGCTTTCCTGCTGGCATATGAGGAAGCCGTCCTTAAGGCCGGGGGCGATGACAAGGTCATGGCCAACTGGCTTCCCATGGCCCTCACTAGCGCACTGTGCGCCTGGCTGCTCAACCTCCCTGGATCCACGATGGCGTCCTGGGAGGAGTTGTGCGGCCTCTTCGTTGCACGCTATGGGGCGCCGGCGCACCATGCGGTTGCGGCCCTCCTTGGCGGCTCGCAAGCACCACCCTCAAATCGTCATGTCAAGCCATTCTTTCACCAGGTCGGCGCTACTTCCAAGTACCCCGTGGCTCCGCCGGGCTGGGCCGCACCCGAGGCCGACCTCACCTTCGACTCAGGGGATCATCCCGCCTCCACCGCCGGCTCGGGTGCGCTCCCAATGCTTTGCACGCCCACCATCTGCCACTTGTCCATGACCAAGACACTCATCGACAGCGGCGCCGGCCTCAACATGCTCTCCGTCGAGGCCTTCAGCCTTCTTCACGTACCGTTCGAGCGGCTCCGCCCAAGCAAGCCTTTCTCAGGGGTTGGTGGAGGCTCCGCCTGCTCCCTGGGGCAGATCCGCCTCCCCATGACCTTCGGCATGCGCGACAACTACCGCACCGAGCTCGTCGACTTCAACATCGCCCACATCGGCCTCCCGTATAACGCCATCCTCGGGTACCAAGCTCTAGCCCAGTTCATGGCAGCAACCCATCTGGCTTACAACCTCATGAAGATGTTGGGGAGTGAGGGTGTCCTCACCATCAAGGGGGACGCCAAGGAAGCCTTGATGACGCTCAAGCTCGCCATCAAGCTCGCCGCAGCAGCGCAGCCCTCCGACTCGGATACCTCCAAGGCCAAGGGAGCCACACCAACCTAGAAGAAGCAGTTTTTCACTCAGGACAAGGCAGAAACCAAGCGAGTGCCAGTCGAGGAGGATGGGTCCTCAGGGGCAACCTTTACCATTGGCGCCAACCTCGAGCCTGGTCAGGAGGAGGCGTTGGTGAAGTTCTTGCGTGCAAACAAGGAAGTGTTCTCTTGGGAGCCCGATCAGCTGGTGGGGGTCCCAATAGAGGTGATAGAGCACCACCTAAAGGTGTGCCCCAACGTAGGCCTCGTGAAGCAAAAGGCGAGGCGGCAGTCCACGGAGAAGCAAGCTTTCATGCATCATCCAAGAAACCCGCAAGCTGGAGGCTGCGGGTGTCATTCGCGAGGTTCGGTACCCCGAGTGGCTGGCAAACCCCGTCGTCGTCCCCAAGAAAGGCGGGAAGGAGCGGATGTGCGTCGACTTCACCAACCTCAACAGGGCCTGCCCCCAAGATCCGTTCCCGCTTCCACGCATCGACCAGATCGTCGACTCCACTACCGAGTGTGACTTGCTGTGCTTCCTGGATGCGTTCTCAAGATATCACCAGATCAAGATGGTGGTAGAAGATGTGGAGAAGACAACCTTGCTGACCCCGTGTGGGGTGTACTGCTACACTTGCATGCCCTTCAGACTACGCAACACAGGCACAACCTTCCAGTGCCTTTTGCACATCGCCTTGGGTTGGCATCTCGGCAGGAACGCTGAAGCCTACGTCGACGACATCATGGTGAAGTCTCAGGAGGCGAGGACCCTGATCCAAGACCTGGAGGAGTCCTTTGAAAGCCTCCGCCAGGTAGACTTGTGGCTCAACCCGAAGAAGTGCGTGTTTGACGTCCCTTCCGACAAGATGCTGGGCTTCCTTGTGTCCCACAGGGGGATCGAGGACAACCCAGAGAAGGTCAAGGCCAGTGAACACATGAGTCCACCGCAAACCCTCAAGGAAATGCAGAAGCTTGCTGGACGGGTGACTGCGTTGGGACGCTTTATTTCCAAGCTGGGAGAGCGTGCCCTACCCTTCTTCAAGCTGATGTAGAAGAAGGGCCCATTTGAGTGGACCTCGGAGGCCGACCGAGCATTTCAAGACCTCAAGAGATACCTGACTAGCCCCCCAGTGATGGTGGCGCCGCGACCTCTCGATCCCCTAGTGCTCTATCTTGCCGCCACTCCCTACTCCGCCAGCGCGGCTCTAGTGGCGGTTCGGGAAGAACACCAAGCCAAGGGCGCGTCGCGCCGAGCTACACCCCCAGTAGAGACGATGCAAGGCCAGGAGGGCGCCACAAGGGCCGCCGCCGCAGCAGAAGAGCAAGCTCAGCTGGACGATACTCTCAAACCCACAAAGGTCTCGGCAAGCGATCAAGCCGTCGGCGTTCTCGGAACGGGGGTCCCCAAACTTGCCTGCCTGCGGCCTGCGGCGTGGCTCAGGTGGGGGCCCAGCGCGGCCCGTCTTCATCAGCCCAAGCTCAAGACCCTCGTGAGGGGCCAAGCCTCGCGGGGCGGACGACAGCAAGCTTCCTCAAGAGCGGCCTCATCAGGCAGGCTCACGAGGAGGCGGATAGATCAATGCGAGGGTACCTCGCGAGGATCCCATGACGCAAGCCATGACGATCAAGGCCAGGCGGGTGCCAGGCGAGCGCCGGCCTGCACAGGGTCCTTGTTTCCCCTTAGGTGCAAAGGGGGCAAGCACAGGCCAAGGTATCACGCAAAGGTTACCATTCCGGTGCAACGAGACCAAGACCAGCCGGACGGCAGGACGGAGGTCACCATGGAGCCCAAGACGGCGTCATCACCAGTGCTTTTGGCAGCCGAAGACCACCTTTGGTCAGGATAACTTGTACCAGATGTTCCCCTTCAAAATGGTCAATTGTTGGCGCCCTTCCCGCTCAATTATTCGGGGAGAGGCCCAGGGCCTCTATAAATAGAGCTAGCCTCCACAAAGGAAAGGGGGGGGAAGAGAGAGAAAGAGATCTGGTAGAACCCTAGCAGAGAGAGAGAGGCGACGAAACTCACCCTAGCTGTTCACCACACCAGCTCAAGAACACCCCTCGCGAGGCTGTTCTTCCCTTGTACTATTCATCATCAGCCCCTGAGGCAATCCACCACACCACACACTGGAGTAGGGTATTACACCACAACGGTGGCCCGAACCAGTATATTCCTCGTGTCTCTTGTGTTGTTCATCATTTTCATCTTAGTTCGCACGAGAGGATCGGACGTAGATCGGTAGGGAAGAGATCTCCGTGTGCACCCCAGTGTTCGAACCTCGAGGGTCCGCCGGAACCCGAAATCCGACATTTGGCGCGCCAGGTAGGGGTGCGCCGGAGTCCTTCTTCCTCCGCGTCGCGTTCCACCGCTTCGCCACCCAGATGTCAAGCAACCCGGCTGCCAACGCCGACCGCTGGGCAGCGTGGCCCGCCCACGCCATGCCACCGTCTCAGGGCGACCTCAACCTTGCGCCTTAGGCAGCTCGCACTCCACAGGGCGCTGCGGGATGCGGGCGACGCGGCCAGACGCCGCCTGCCCTCACACCACGGCAGGTGCGGGCCGCCGCAAGGGCCTCAAACCACGCCGCTGCCACGGCGCCATACACCCGACGGGAGCAGGCAAACTCCAGGTCCGCGCTCACGGTGGCCCGAGAGCTACTACGGTGCCGCTTGCTGGAAGGCGACCACGACATGTTGTTGGAGCGAGTGGCCGAGCTCCTGGATGCCGCCGCCTCAAGAGCGCCCCCTTTCTGCATCCAGCTGCCGCCCCAGATCCAAGTCAGGTCGCACGACGGCATTCTGCGCGCCCACGCGATTTCAGGCGGGCCCTAGGGCTGGTCCAGCGCCAACACCTCCGCCAGCACTGGGCGGCTGATCGCGCCGGCCCCTTCCTAGGACGGCGAAGGGATGCGTGCCGCGGCCTTTGGCCTCGGCGGACCACCGCGTCATCACATACAAGGCGACACCCCAAGCTAGACTGTGTGGCATACGGGGCGCTACAGCGAGGTCCACGAGGTGGTCGCCCCGGAGGCCTATGTACCCTGCATGGTGGATCAAGGGCGCGACCTGGAAGGAGGTCACGATAGCCAAGCTGTTTCAGGAACCCTAAGAGAGCATCGACAATCGTGCCGACAGCAGCAACTATCGGGTACCACTCATCCCTCAGGATCAAGCTTACGCTAACCATGGGTCGCAGGAGGTACAGGTCACCGCAGCGGATGGCTGCCCCAACGCTGCAGCCTCTTATCCCTCAGGAGGAGGGTGCAGGGAGCTGCAAAAAAGGGGCCGAGATCCGGACTCACCCTCGCGGCGGTCGGGCCAAGGTGTTCTCAGGAGGCAGGCCCTCCGCCGGGGAGGTGCCCCATGGCCTGCCCCCGGTGGAGGACCCGTGGTCGTCAAGGGAACTTCTGGCGACCGCTCTACCCCATTGGCATCGTCCTTGGTTTCCGGTCGCCGTCAATGGCGACAGAGTGAGGCGCAAGGCGGGGCCCTCATCTGGCGATATGAAGCAATGTCGGTACAAGTGAAGAAGGCCCAGTGCCTGTGAAGCTCGCCGCCCCGTGACACTCTCACGTAATAATGAGTGGGGCTGTACATGCCTCGGAGTCTCAGGAGCGCCGGCCTCAGGCCCTGGGGCTCCCACCCACGCCCAGTGGCAGCACTTAGCTCCGAGCTGGTGAGAAGACGTCGAAGACTAGACTAGGTGCTGGACGCGTCTTTTTTTGCTTTTCTTCTGCCTTCTTTCCTTTTTGCTTCTTCCTTGTGGGCAATTTTCTTCGGTTGGATTTAAGTTGGATTTGAGTTCGAAGCTTGCGTGCATTTGGGGAGGGGATGTTTAGTCTCGTTTGAGCAATCTCACGCGTTTTGGTTTTGGCTTTGTGTCCAAGGTTAACATTGGCTGCCCCCCCTCGCGAGCCCCTCACGAGCCGGGCCGGGCTAGGCACATTCACAACCAGGACCGCTGTCTCCGCACCCTCTCCGGAGGTCCTCATCACAGGATCCACAAGTTAATCAAAAGACACCGAGGAGCAGCGACCCCCGCAGGCCCGCTCAGGACTCGTCGGGGTCGGAAGGTACACAAGTCAGCTGACCCATCACCGGGCCGTCAGCTACGTTCACACACAACATCACGCTTACCAGAGTACTAAGTGCAAACCTTTACATGAGGGGCTTCCCCTCCCAAAATGCTCTTACATCCTTCAGGGCCAAGCCCGAACTTTCTTTGTGCAGGTTAAGCGGCAGTAACGCGTGGTCAGTCGGACATATCACTCACCGTGTCTTGGGCGTCCTCAGAGGCATCACTGGCGCCGTCGGCATTCCCGCTGCCGGCGGCGACATCTCCATCAGCGCCAGGCTCATCCACAACATCGCCTTCATTGGCGCCCACAACCACGCCGTCGTCATCGGACGCAAAGGCCCTGACGAGGGCGTCCACATTGTCCTCCACCCACCGCGCCAGGTCGCCCCGGACGGCAATGGGCACGGGTGCGATGGCAGCGTCGAAGTCGGAGTGGGGGTCCCTGTCCTGCAGATGGCTGAAGACGCGGGAGAAGGCACGCCCAAGCAAGGCTCGGCTCCTCTCTTCGACAAGCCAATGGGACCTCTCGGACCGGTTCTCCAGAAGTGTCACCACATCGGTGAAAAATTGGAGGTTGCCGGCGTAGTTGACCTCGTGCGGCTCCCTAGCGGCAGCCTCGCAGATGTAGCCCAAAGCTGTGTTGGCCCTCTCTCAGAGCATTTGAAGCATGGGGGCGTGCACGTGCTCCAGAACCCCCCGCTGACGGAGCTTGTCCTCACTCCGCTGCACGACGGCCTCGGCGTCATCAACCCTCTGTTGAGGAAGAAGCAGCTCCGCCTAGGAAGAGGACAGCTCCGCCTGCGCCGCACCAAGGGTGGCTGTGGAGGAATTCGCACACCGCGTCTCTTCAACCAACTTGGCCTTGATGGCCGCTGTCGTGCCCTCAGCCTCGGCCCCGATCAACATCAACCTCGCCTTGTGTTTGCGCTCGAGGACCGAGCGAGCTCCCGCCACATGGCGGTCGACCTCTTCCTGGACCTAGGCTTCGCGCGCCGCAACATCGTCCTCCGCCTGGGCCGCCAGGCGCTCCCTCGTCTCCAACCGCTCCAGCTCAAGGCTGCGCTCGGCGGCCTCGAGCGTCAGCGCCTCCTCGCGCCTCTGGAGCTCCGCCCGGTCGACGGCGGCCTCCTGCATCGACTCAAGGGCCGCGTGGCGCAGCTCTATTTTCTGCTCCACGGAGTTGCTCCGAGCTTTGAGCTCCCATACGCGCTCTTCCGCATCCTTGCGTTGTCGGTCTGCCTCCCGAGCCTCCTCGACGGCCCAGGAGCAGGCCTCCCGCGAAGCCACCAGCGACGCTTCGACCTTCGCGTTGTCAAGGTCACGTTGATGACACGCGAGGGCAATGGCGACCTTCAGCTTGCGCCTCTCCTCAACAAGGCGCAGGCCTTCAGCCTCGAGGCGCGCATGCTCGGCAGCAAGCTCTGCTCCGACCTGGTTCACCACGTCCGCCGCCCCCTGGAGGAACTCTTCACAAAGGGCACGACACTCCCGAGCGCGCCTGAGCACATCTTCCACATCACCCTCTTCCGCTGGAGCATGCAGAGGGCCCCGAGGTGGTAAGCCCCCTCCAGGCGTGGGGCAGGGGGCTGCCGCCCCAGCCATCGCCGGATGGACCGCCCTAAGAGTCCGGCCCGGCGTCGATCCACCCACGGAGGTGGAGCCAAGGACATACCTCAGCCATTCGCCTTCTATGACCAGAGAAGGGGCGCGGGGCAAGCCTGACGTGCCCCAAGAAGGCTCACGAAGAAAGGGTGTCGGGCGAGCAAGATCGAGGCGCCCTATGAAGCAGATCACTCCACCAACTGGTCCGACGGCGAGGACGCCACCCGAGCTCGGCGGACCCAGAGCCAGCAAAGGAGGCGAAGCTGCGGGGGGCGGCTCCTGGGTCGACTCGGCGGACTCAGTAAGGTGGGACCTGAAGGGCCACAATCAGCCACAAGGATAACAGAGCAAATGAGCAGGGAAAGAAGAAGTCTTACTCGTCCATGGCAAAGTACTTCCTGTGCTTCAACAAGAGGCAAGGGCGGTCGCTGCCGCCTGAGGCCTCCTTCCTCTTTCGAAGGGCCTCGAAGTCTACACGAAACTGACCCAAGCGCTGGGGCGGGGGTCGGCCTGGGACGCAGAAGAAGCCTCAGGATTGTCGGTGCCGGAGGAGTCAGCTTTGGGGGCACCGCCGGGCGTCGCCTCGCGAAGAACGGCTGGGGGCTCGGGAGCCCCGGCCTCAGGAGCCAAAGGCCAAAACCCTGCATCAACCACCGCCCCAGGGCGGGCCTCGGGAGACGTCGCCTCCGAGGCTTCACGCGGCGCCACCACCTCGACATCAGCCACTTCAGCTCCCGTCGACTCTCTCCCCGCTCTGTCGCCTGAGGAGGGACCACTGTGGGTGGCAGGGGGAACAACCACGACAACTGGGTTCTCGCACGGCCCCGTGAGGCCAGCCGGGCGCAGCCCCCACTCATCGAAGCTGGGCATCTACTTCACGAAATCAGCCATGCCGGAACAAAGGTACAGAAGGACGCCACCGCTCCGTAGGCTGCCTGGGGAAGGATCACCAGTCAAGACCCAAAGCACCGTCCGCAGCACTTCGGGTGCCAAATCCTCCTCCTGAAGCCGTATGCGGTCTCCGCGCCCCGCAAAGTCCCACATCCGGCGAGAGTGGCGCTGGAGAGGAGCAACACGACACAAAAGGAACTCCCTCACCACCTTGGGCGCTGTCACATTGTGCGCTCTCAAACTTTCGAAGCGGCGCCAGACAAAAGCGAGCCGGGGGCTTGCGAGCGGTTCATGACCCCAGCCTGGGTTGGGAACAGCAGGCAAGGTCGGGTGCGAGAGTAAGGGGCTCGGCACCCCGACGTCCACGTACAGCCACCGCTCTCTGAACCTAGCCTGAGAAGGCGGAAGGCTGAAGTCAATCCCTGAAGCAGCCGTCTCAGGCACGGCAAAGAAGCTTACACATCCCGAGCACTGGGTGGGATCGCTCAGGCGCAGAGAAAAGAAGTGGCGCGGTAGGGCAACAGAAGGAGGGATGCCTATCATCGCCTCGCACACGAAAGTAAAGACAGCCAAAAGGGTAATGGACTCTGGCCCGAGGTGCATCATGTGGATCTGATAATGGGAGAGCACGGCATTAAAGAAAGCAGAAAAGGGGGGAACCAGGCCCGCCCATAAGGCATTGGCAAAGAATCGGACCTCCGTGACGGTCCTAGCAAGAAAGGTGCGGGATGCGGGCCAAACTGTGGTTCGACCGCACTCGTTGAAGATGGAAGCAAGGGCAAAGTGGACCTTGTCCAAAGCTTCCAGGTTGAGTATGATTGACCGATCGACGGCGGGGGCCGCCAATGGAGGTGCGCAGGACGAAGGCGCGTGCTTCTTCCCCCTTCCCTTCTTCGTCGGCGCCATGGCATTGGGGAAGGGGAAGAGCTCGAGCCGGATTGGCGGCGGAGGTTAGAGCTCGGAGGAGAAGGAAAGGTAGGAGGCGAGCGGGCAGCCAAAGGAGGAACAACTGTGCGCAACTATGTTTCCCCTTTGGTGCAAAGGGGGCAAGCACAGGCCAAGGTATCAGGCAAAGGTTACTATTCCGGTGCAACGAGACCAAGACCAGCCAGACGGCAGGACGGAGGTCACCGTGGAGCCCAAGACGGCGTCATCACTAGTGCTTTTGGCAGCCGAAGACCACCTTTGGTCAGGATAACTTGTACCAGATGTTCCCCTTCAAAATGGCCAATTGTTGGCGCCCTTCCCGCTCAATTATTCAGGGAGAGGCCCAGGGCCTCTATAAATAGAGCTAGCCTCCACAAAGGAAAGGGGGGAGAGAGAGAGATCTGGTAGAACCCTAGCAGAGAGAGAGAGGCGACGGAACTCACCCTAGCAGTTCACCGCACCAGCTCAAGAACACCCCTCGTGAGGCTGTTCTTCCCTTGTACTATTCATCATCAGCCCCTGAGGCAATCCACCACATCACACACTGGAGTAGGGTATTACACCACAACGGTGGCCCGAACCAGTATAATCCTCGTGTCTCTTGTGTTGTTCATCATTTTCATCTTAGTTCGCACGAGAGGATCGGACGTAGATCGGTAGGGGAGAGATCTCCGCGTGCACCCCAGTGTTCGAACCTCGAGGGTCTACCGGAACCCGAAATCCGACACAAGCATCGGGGGCTCCACCATCTCAGGAGGCATCCCAACTTCCGAAAGACGCAAGCCTCACCAGCACGCCTACCCTCGTCGAGCACCCGGTATACTTCATCAGCACGGTGTTACGGAACGCAAGGGAACGGTACCCCATGCCTCAGAAGCTCCTGCTCGTGCTCCTGGTGGCCTCACGAAAGCCGCGGCACTACTTTCATGGCCACCCCATCAAAGTCGTCTCGTCCTACCCACTAGAGAGGGTGCTCAGGAGCCCTAACTTTGCTGGAAGGGTCGCTGAGTGGAACATTGAGTTGCAAGCATTCCAGTTGGAGTTCAGCACTACCAGGGTCATCAAGGGAGCCGCACTCGCTGACTTCGTGGCAGAATGGACAGATGCCCCAGAGCTTGAAGTAGGCGAAGACCGGTCCCTCTCGCCGGGAAGTGAGGCGCCCGACGACTGGGTCATGTATTTTGATGGTGCCTTCGCGGCCCAGCGCGCGGGGGCTAGAGCAGTGCTCATCTCGCCCACTCAGGACAAGCTCTACTACGCCGTGCAGCTCTGCTTCCAGCAGGGCAAGAAGGTCTCCAACAACATTGCAGAATACGAAGGCCTCATAGCCGGCCTGAAGGTTGCAGCGGCACTAGGGGTAAAGCGTCTCACCGTCAGGGGCGACTCGCAGCTCCTCGTCAACTTCTCCAACAAGGTTTACGAGCCAAGGGACGAACACATGGAGGCATACCTTGCGGAAGTACGGAAGATGGAGAAACAGTTCCTGGGCCTGGAGTTGCAGCACGTGCCCTGGGGAACCAACAAGGAAGCCGGCGACATTGCCAGAAGGGCATCCAAGCGACAGCCCCAAGAGCCCGGCGTCTTTGAGGAGCGGCTCTTCAAGCCATCAGCAACGCCACCGCTTTCAAGAACAGCTCAGCCTCAGGAGGAACTCTCGCAGCCGCCTGCAACAGGAGCCCCAACCCGTGGCCCGACCTCGGAAGTGCGCCTACTCTTAGTGCTCGAGCCCCAGGAGGGGTGCTGGACAAAGGAACTCAAGGAATACCTGGTGCAAGGGACGTTGCCGGAGAAGGAGGAGGACGTGGAGCATGTGGCCCGACAGGCCACGGCATACTGCATCCGGGACGGTGAGTTATACAAGAAGCGGCCAAATGACGTTTCACTGTGTTGTATCTCCAGGGAACAGGGGAAGGAGCTGATAGCCGACATACACGGCGGGGACTGCGGGCACCATTCATCGTCACGAACCCTCGTCGGCAAGGCATTTGGCAGCGGATTCTACTGGCCTACGGTGCTCAATGATGCAGCTGAGCTGGTGAAGTCCTACGAGGCCTGCCAATTGCACGCTAAGCAGATCCATCAGCCAGCTCAGGGCCTCCAGACCATTCCACTCTCGTGGCCGTTTGCAGTGTGGGGGCTAGATATCCTAGGCCCGTTTCCTCAGGCGCCTGGGGGCTATCGATACCTCTACGTCGCCATAGACAAGTTCACTAAGTGGGCGGAGGTTGAAGCCGCCCGCACCATCCCAGCTGGCTATGCGGTCAAGTTCATTAAGGGCCTCGTGAGCCATTTTGGAGTCCCCAACCGCATCATCACCGATAATGGCTCGCAGTTCACTAGTAATCTCTTCAAGTCATATTGTGCTAACCTTGGAACGCAGATCTGCTACGCTTCGGTAGCGCACCCCAGGAGCAATGGCCAGGCCGAACGTGCCAACACGGAGGTCCTGAGAGGCCTCAAGACCAAGACCTTCAAGAAGAAGCTCGAGGCCCGCGGCAGGGGCTGGCATGATGAGCTCCAGTCCGTGCTATGGTCAATCCACACTACCGCCACCAAGCCGACAGGCGAGACCCCGTTCTTCCTCGTCTACGGAGTAGAAGCAGTCCTCCCTCATGCGGTCAGAAATCTCTCCGTGCGGGTCCTGGCATTTGATTAAATGCACTAGGATGCCAGGTGGGGGATGGACCTCGTGTTGGGGGAGCAACGTCACCGCGAAGCTGCACTACGGGCAGCAAGATACCAGCAGGCGCTGTGGCGGTACTACGGAGCGGACGCTCGAGGTGGGTGACCTCATCCTGAGGCGGGTCCTCTCCAGGGAAGGGCTGCATAAGCTCTCACCTATGTGGGAGGGCCCGTTCAAGGTCGTCCATGTCTCCAGGCCTAGCATCGCGCGCTTGGAGACACAGGATGGAGTACCCATCCAGAACGCCTGGAACATTCAGCACCTCTAGAAGTTCTACCCATGAAGAAAGGCCCAGCGCCTATGAAGAAGGCCCGGCGCCTGTGAAGATCACCGCCCGTGACACTCTCACGTAATAACGAGTGGGGTTGAACACGCCCCAGAGTCTCAGGAGTGCCGCCCTTGGGCCTCGGGGGCTCCCTCCCACGTCTTAGTGGCAGCACTTAGCTCCGCGCTGGTGAGAATACATCGAAGACTAGACTAGGTGCCGGACGCGGCTTTTCATTTGCTTTCCGAAGTTGGCTCGCCCCTCTTTAATTGAAATTTGCTTTCTAGTGTCTCTTGCTAGTCTCGCCCTTTCGCTTTCTGCCTCTGTTTCAGCCTTTGTTTCTTTGGTCGACCTGTACTCTCTCGCGCGTTCCTCGCGAGGGGGCTGAACAGGCACCTTCGTAGCTTCCTTCTTCTGCTTTTCGCGAGGTACCCTCGTTCGAGCCCACAAGATGGCGCACCTCTCTCTCTCTCAATCCATTCCCCTCGGGTACCGCGATACAAAGCGCTGGGTCAAAGCCAACAGTGTCTGCGACCAAGCCTCGGGAGAACGATAAACCTCTTGACGAATTTTTTTGCAGTTCCTAAGCGCCTATCAGGTCAAGGAGTCCTCGACAGGCACCAGGAAGCAAGCAAGCGCCTCGTGAGGAGGAGGCTACCCCGAGCAAGTCGAACTAAGTTATTCCTACATAAAACGACGATGTCACGACACAGCACAGGAGCAAAAAACATAGCATAATGATTATGATCATCGTTCGATACAAGGCCCTCCGGGGCCCATTCTGGTTTCCTTTTGATGCGGGAAGGAAAGGAAGAACAAAATAAAAGCGGGATCTGCCCCTACAGTGGCCCACGGGGCCAGGCTCCTGGAGCCGTCCCGAGCTCAGCCGGACCCCTCCTCGCGCTTCACGGAGGCACGACGGCGAGACGACCCACTGCCGCTTTCAAAGCGGGCGCGGCGGTGTGGCGGCTGGTCATAACCGCCGCTGCTGGAGCTGTCGCTGGAGGAAGAGCCGCCGTAGCTGGACGAGATGCGGTCGGCCCCAAGGGCGGGTTCACCCTCGTCCTCATCACGACCATCGCCAAGGCTGAGCACCTCCTCGTCGTCGTTGACCTCGGGGCAGCACCCGACGCGGCGACCATCTTCCCCAAACACCCTCACATAGAGGGTCGAGTCACCGTCATACTTGAAATGGAGGGTGCACAGCCTACCCAGGCAGCGCGCGCGGGCAAACGTCTGCCAGCCACGGGCCAGGGCTATGTTGCCCGCAACGGAGACCTCGACCACGACCCAGGAAGCCCTGTTGCAGCAGCCGTCTACCTGCTGCCAGAGCCTGCTTGGACCAGAGGCTGGCAGCTCGTCGGCGAAGAAACGCGGGAGCTGAAGCCATTTGCCAGCCTGGTTCTCCGACCAGATGACGAACTCTGGCAGCACCTCCGCCGAGTGGAAGCGCGGTCGGGGAGGCCGCACGACCATGGCACATCTCCCTTCATCGACAGGACCGCCGTGACTGGAGCGGCCCCTTCCACGAAGCGGCACCGCCACGGCTGCGCGGGGCCGCGACGAGGGTCGCGGTGTAGGGGAACGTTGCAGAAAACAAATTTTTCCTACTCGTTTCACCAAGATCATCTAGGAGTTCATCTAGCAACGAGTCATTGGATGCATCTACATACCTTTGTAGATCGCGCACGGAAGCGTTCAAAGAACGGTGATGATGTAGTCGAACACGACGTGATCCAAATCACCGATGACCAAGCGCCGAACGGACGGCACCTCCGCGTTCAACACACGTACGGGATGGGAGACGTCTCCTCCTTCTTGATCCAGCAAGGGAGAAGGAGAGGTTGATGAAGATCCAGCAGCACGACGGCGTGGTGGTGGATGCAGGGCGTCACAGTAGCAGGGCTTCGCCTATACTACGCGAGAGAGACGTAACGGGGAAAGAGGGAGGCGCCAGGGGCTGATTTATGAAATCCCTCCTCTCCCCCACTATATATAGGAGGGCCAAGGGGGGGGTGCGCAGCCTAGGAGATCTGATCTCCTAGGTGCGGCGGCCAGGGGGAGGATTCCCTCCCCCCCAAGGCACCTTGGAGGTGCCTTCCACCACTTGGACTCCTCCCCCATGGAAACCCTAGGCGCATGGGCCTAGTGGGGCTGGTGCCCTTGGCCCATGCAGGCCAAGGCGCACCCCCTACAGCCCATGTGGCCCCCCGGGATAGGTGGCCCCACCCGGTGGGCCCCCGGGACCCCTCCGGTGGTCCCGGTACAATACCGATAACCCCGAAACTTGTCCCGATGGCTGAAACAGCATTTCCTATATATAATTCTTTACCTCCGGACCATTCCGGAACTCCTCGTGACGTCCGGGATCTCATCCGGGACTCCGAACAAAATTCGGGTTACTGCATATACTTATCTTCACAACCCTAGCGTCACCGAACCTTAAGTGTGTAGACCCTACGGGTTCGAGAGACAAGCAGACATGACTGAGACGACTCTCCGGTCAATAACCAACAGCGGGATCTGGATACCCATGTTGGCTCCCACATGCTCCATGATGATCTCATCGGATGAACCACGATGTCGAGGATTCAATCAACCTCGTATGCAATTCCCTTTGTCAATCGATATGTTACTTGCCCGAGATTCGATCGTCGGTATCCCAATACCTCGTTCAATCTCGTTACCGGCAAGTCACTTTACTCGTACCGTAATGCATGATCCCGTGACCAGACACTTGGTCACTTTGAGCTCATTATGATGATGCATTACCGAGTGGGCCCGGTGATACCTCTCCGTCATACGGAGTGACAAATCCCAGTCTTGATCCGTGTCAACCCAACAGACACTTTCGGAGATACCCGTAGTATACCTTTATAGTCACCCAGTTACGTTGTGATGTTTGGTATACCCAAAGCACTCCTACGGTATCCGGGAGTTACACGATCTCATGGTCTAAGGAAAAGATACTTTGACATTGGAAAACTCTAGCAAACGAACTATACGATCTTGTGCTATGTTTAGGATTGGGTCTTGTCCATCACATCATTCTCCTAATGATGTGATCTCGTTATCAATGACATCCAATGTCCATAGTCAGGAAACCATGACTATCTGTTGATCAACGAGCTAGTCAACTAGAGGCTTACTAGGGACATGTTGGTGTCTGTTATTCACACATGTATTACGATTTCCGGATAACACAATTATAGCATGAATAAAGACAATTATCATGAACAAGGAAATATAATAATAATGCTTTTATTATTGCCTCTAGGGAATATTTCCAACAGTCTCCCACTTGCACTAGAGTCAATAATCTAGTTACATTGTGATGAATCGAACACCCATGGAATTCTGGTGTTGATCATGTTTTGCCCTAGGGAGAGGTTTAGTCAACGGGTCTGCTACATTCAGGTCCGTATGTACTTTACAAATCTCTATGTCTCCATTTTGAACATTTTCACGAATGGAGTTGAAGCGACGCTTGATGTGCCTTGTCTTCTTGTGAAACCTGGGCTCCTTGGCAAGTGCAATAGCTCCAGTGTTGTCACAAAAGAGTTTGATTGGCCCCGACGCATTGGGTATGACTCCTAGGTCGGTGATGAACTCCTTCACCCATATTGCTTCATGTGCTGCCTCCGAGGCTGCCATGTACTCCGCTTCACATGTAGATCCCGCCACGACGCTCTGCTTGCAGCTGCACCAGCTCACTGCTCCACCATTCAACATATACACGTATCCGGTTTGTGACTTAGAGTCATCCAGATCTGTGTCGAAGCTAGCATCGACGTAACCCTTTACGACGAGCTCTTCGTCACCTCCATAAACGAGAAACATTTCCTTAGTCCTTTTCAGGTACTTCAGGATATTCTTAACCGCTGTCCAGTGTTCCTTGCCGGGATTACTTTGGTACCTTCCTACCAAACTTACGGCAAGGTTTACATCAGGTCTGGTACACAGCATGGCATACATAATAGAACCTATGGCTGAGGCATAGGGGATGACACTCATCTCTTCTATTTCTTCTGCCGTGGTCGGACATTGAGCTGAGCTCAATTTCACACCTTGTAATACAGGTAAGAACCCCTTCTTAGAATGATCCATATTGAACTTCTTCAATATCTTATCAAGGTATGTGCTTTGTGAAAGACCTATGAGGCGTCTCGATCTATCTCTATAGATTTTGATGCCTAATATATAAGCAGCTTCTCCAAGGTCCTTCATTGAAAAACTCTTATTCAAGTAGGCCTTGATGCTGTCCAAGAGTTCTATATCATTTCCCATCAAAAGTATGTCATCTACATATAATATGAGAAATGCTACAGAGCTCCCACTCACTTTCTTGTAAACGCAGGCTTCTCCATAAGTCTGTGTAAACCCAAACGCTTTGATCATCTCATCAAAGCGAATGTTCCAACTCCGAGATGCTTGCACCAGTCCATAAATCGAGCGTTGGAGCTTGCACACTTTGTCAGCATTCTTAGGATCGACAAAACCTTCCGGCTGCATCATATACAATTCTTCCTTAAGGAAACCATTAAGGAATGCCGTTTTGACGTCCATTTGCCATATCTCATAATTGTAGAATGCGGTAATTGCTAACATGATTCGGACCGACTTTAGCTTCGCTACCGGTGAGAAAGTCTCATCGTAGTCAACCCCTTGAACTTGTCGATAACCCTTAGCGACAATCCGAGCTTTATAGATGGTCACATTACCATCCGCGTCTGTCTTCTTCTTAAAGATCCATTTATTTTCTATGGCTCACCGTTCAACGGGCAAGTCAGTCAAAGTCCATACTTCGTTTTCATACATGGATCCTATCTCGGATTTCATGGCTTCTAGCCATTTTTCGGAATCCGGGCCCGCCATCGCTTCTTCATAGTTCGAAGGTTCACCGTTGTCTAACAACATGATTTCCAAGACAGGGTTGCCGTACCACTCTGGTGCGGAATGTGTCCTTGTGGACCTTCGAATTTCAGTAGGAGCTTGATCAGAAGTATCTTGATCATTATCATTAACTTCCTCTCTAGTCGGTGCAGGCACCTCAGGAACATTTTCTTGAGTTGTGCCATTTACCGGTTCAAGAGGTAATACTTCATCAAGCTCGACTTTCCTCCCACTTACTTCTTTCGAGGGAAACTCTTTCTCTAGAAAGGACCCATTCTTGGCAACAAAGATCTTGCCTTCGGATCTGAGGTAGAAGGTGTACCCAACAGTTTCTTTTGGGTATCCTACGAAGACGCATTTTTCCGACTTGGGTTCGAGCTTTTCAGGTTGGAGTTTCCTGACATAAGCATCGCATCCCCAAACTTTCAGAAACGACAACTTAGGTTCCTTACCAAACCATAATTCAAACGGTGTCGTCTCAACGGATTTCGACGGAGCCCTATTTAAAGTGAATGCGGCAGTCTCTAAAGCATAGCCCCAAAAAGATAGCGGTAAATCAGTAAGAGACATCATAGACCGCACCATATCCAATAGAGTGCGATTACGACGTTCGAACACACCGTTACGCTGAGGTGTTCCAGGCGGCGTGAGTTGTGAAACTATTCCACATTTTCTTAAGTGTGTGCCAAATTCGTGACTCAAGTATTCTCCTCCACGATCTGATCGTAGAAACTTGATTTTCCTGTCACGTTGATTCTCAACCTCACTCTGAAATTCCTTGAACTTTTCAAAGGTTTCAGACTTGTGTTTCATTAAGTAGACATACCCATATCTACTCAAGTCATCAGTGAGGGTGAGAACATAACGATAGCCACCGCGAGCCTCAACACTCATTGGACCGCACACATCAGTATGTATGATTTCCAATAAGTTGGTTGCTCGCTCCATTGTTCCTGAGAACGGGGTCTTGGTCATTTTACCCATAAGGCATGGCTCGCAAGTGTCAAATGATTCATAATCAAGAGACTCCAAAAGTCCATCTGTATTGAGCTTCTTCATGCGTTTGACACCTATGTGACCAAGGCGGCAGTGCCACAAGTATGTGGTACTATCATTATCAACTTTACATCTTTTGGTACTCACACTATGAATATGTGTAGCAATACGCTCGAGATTCATTAAGAATAAACCATTCACCATAGGAGCATGACCATAAAACATATCTCTCATATAAATGGAACAACCATTATTCTCAGATTTAAATGAGTAGCCATCTCGAATTAAACGAGATCCCAATACAATGTTCATGCTCAAAGCTGGCACTAAATAACAGTTATTGAGGTTTAAAACTAATCCCGTAGGTAAATGTAGAGGCAGCGTGCCGACGGCGATCACATCGACCTTGGAACCATTCCCGACGCGCATCGTCACCTCGTCCTTCGCCAGTCTCCGTTTATTCCGCAGCTCCTGCTGTGAGTTACAAATATGAGCAACGGCACCGGTATCAAATACCCAGGAGTTACTACGAGTACTGGTAAGGTACACATCAATCACATGTATATCAAATATACCTTTTGTTTTGCCGGCCTTCTTGTCTGCTAAGTATTTAGGGCAGTTCCGCTTCCAGTGACCGCTTCCCTTGCAATAAAAGCACTCAGTCTCGGGCTTGGGTCCATTCTTTGGCTTCTTCCCAGCAGCTTGCTTGCCGGGCGCGGCAACCTCCTTGCCGTCCTTCTTGAAGTTCTTTTTACCCTTGCCTTTCTTGAACTTAGTGGTTTTATTGACCATCAACACTTGATGTTCCTTCTTGACTTCTACCTCCGCTGATTTCAGCATTGAGAACAACTCAGGAATGGTCTTTTGCATCCCCTGCATGTTGAAGTTCATCACAAAGCTCTTGTAGCTTGGTGGAAGCGACTGGAGGATTCTGTCAATGACCGCATCATCCGGGAGATTAACTCCCAGCTGAGACAAGCGGTTATGTAACCCAGACATAGTGAGTATGTGCTCACTGACAGAACTATTTTCCTCCATCTTACAGCTGAAGAACTTATCGGAGACTTCATATCTCTCGATCCGGGCATGAGCTTGAAAAACCATTTTCAGCTCTTCGAACATCTCGTATGCTCCATGTCTCTCAAAACGTTTTTGGAGTCCCGGCTCTAAGCTGTAAAGCATGCGGCACTGAACGAGGGAGTAGTCGTCAACACGTGTCTGCCAAGCGTTCATAACGTCTTGGTTCTGTGGGACGGGTGGATCACCTAGCGGTGCTTGTAGGACATAATCTTTCTTGGCAGCTATGAGGATAATCCTCAGGTTCCGGACCCAGTCCGTATAGTTGCTGCCATCGTCTTTCAGCTTGGTTTTCTCTAGGAACGCGTTGAAGTTGAGGACTACGTTGGCCATTTGATCTACAAGACATATTGCAAAGATTTTAGACTAAGTTCATGATAATTAAGTTCATCTAATCAAATTATTAATGAACTCCCACTTAGATTGACATCCCTCTAGTCATCTAAGTATTACATGATCCGAGTTAACTAGACCGTGTCCGATCATCACGTGAGACGGACTAGTCAACGTCGGTGAACATCTTCATGTTGATCGTATCTTCTATACGACTCATGCTCGACCTTTCGGTCTTCTGTGTTCCGAGGCCATGTCTATACACATGCTAGGCTCGTCAAGTTAACCCTAAGTGTTTTGCATGTGTAAAACTGTGTTACACCCGTTGTATGTGAACGTAAGGATCCATCACACCCGATCATCATGGCGTGCTTAGAAACGACGAACTGTAGCAACGGTGCACAGTTAGGGGAGAACACTTCTTGAAATTGTTATGAGGGATCATCTTATTTACTACCGTCGTTCTAAGTAAACAAGATGCAAAACATGATAAACATCACATGCAATCAAATAATAAACGTGACATGATATGGCCAATATCACATAGCTCCTTTGATCTCCATCTTGGGGCTCCATGATCATCTTGTCACCGGCTTGACACCATGATCTCCATCATCATGATCTCCATCATCGTGTCTCCATGAAGTTTCTCGCCAACTATTACTTCTACTACTATGGCTAACGCGTTTAGCAATAAAGTAAAGTAATTTACATGGCGTTACTCAATGACACGCAGGTCATATAAAAGAATAAAGACAACTCCTATGGCTCCTGCCGGTTGTCATACTCATCGACATGCAAGTCGTGAATCCTATTACAATAGCATGAACATCTCATACATCACATATAGATCATTCATCATTCATCACAACTTTGGCCATATCATATCACAAACCACTTGCTGCAAAAACAAGTTAGACGTCCTCTAATTGTTGTTGCAAGTTTTACGTGGCTGAATTAGGGTTCTAGCAAGAACGTCTTCTTACCTACGTTAAAGCCACAATGTGATTTGTCAACTTCTATTTACCCTTCATAAGGACCCTGTTCATCGAATCCGCTCCAACTAAAGTGGGAGAGACAGACACCCGCCAGCCACCTTATGCAACTAGTGCATGTTAGTCGGTGGAACCGGTCTCACGTAAGCGTACGTGTAAGGTTGGTCCGGGCCGCTTCATCCCACAATACCGCTGAAGCAAGAAAAGACTAGTAACGGCAAGAAGGTTGACAAATCTACGCCCACAACTAATTGTGTTCTACTCGCGCAAGAAGAACTACGCATAGACCTAGCTCATGATGCCACTGTAGGGGAACGTTGCAGAAAACAAAATTTTCCTACTCGTTTCACCAAGATCATCTAGGAGTTCATCTAGCAACGAGTCATTGGATGCATCTACATACCTTTGTAGATCGCGCACGGAAGCGTTCAAAGAACGGTGATGATGTAGTCGAACACGACGTGATCCAAATCACCGATGACCAAGCGCCGAACGGACGGCACCTCCGCGTTCAACACACGTACGGGACGGGAGACGTCTCCTCCTTCTTGATCCAGCAAGGGAGAAGGAGAGGTTGATGAAGATCCAGCAGCACGATGACGTGGTGGTGGATGCAGGGCGTCACAGTAGCAGGGCTTCGCCTATACTACGCGAGAGAGACGTAACGGGGAAAGAGGGAGGCGCCAGGGGCTGATTTATGAAATCCCTCCTCTCCCGCACTATATATAGGAGGGCCAAGGGGGGGTGGTGCGCAGCCTAGGAGATCTGATCTCCTAGGTGCGGCGGCCAGGGGGAGGATTCCCTCCCCCCCAAGGCACCTTGGAGGTGCCTTCCACCACTTGGACTCCTCCCCCATGGAAACCCTAGGCGCATGGGCCTAGTGGGGCTGGTGCCCTTGGCCCATGCAGGCCAAGGCGCACCCCCTACAGCCCATGTGGCCCCCCGGGACAGGTGGCCCCACCCGGTGGGCCCCCGGGACCCCTCCGGTGGTCCCGGTACAATACCGATAACCCCGAAACTTGTCCCGATGGCTGAAACAGCATTTCCTATATATAATTCTTTACCTCCGGACCATTCCGGAACTCCTCGTGACGTCCGGGATCTCATCTGGGACTCCGAACAACATTCGGGTTACTGCATATACTTATCTTCACAACCCTAGCGTCACCGAACCTTAAGTGTGTAGACCCTACGGGTTCGAGAGACAAGCAGACATGACTGAGACGACTCTCCGGTCAATAACCAACAGCGGGATCTGGATACCCATGTTGGCTCCCACATGCTCCACGATGATCTCATCGGATGAACCACGATGTCGAGGATTCAATCAACCCCGTATGCAATTCCCTTTGTCAATCGATATGTTACTTGCCCGAGATTCGATCGTCGGTATCCCAATACCTCGTTCAATCTCGTTACCGGCAAGTCACTTTACTCGTACTGTAATGCATGATCCCGTGACCAGACACTTGGTCACTTTGAGCTCATTATGATGATGCATTACCGAGTGGGCCCGGTGATACCTCTCCGTCATACGGAGTGACAAATCCCAGTCTTGATCCGTGTCAACCCAACAGACACTTTCGGAGATACCCGTAGTATACCTTTATAGTCACCCAGTTACGTTGTGACGTTTGGTATACCCAAAGCACTCCTACGGTATCCGGGAGTTACACGATCTCATGGTCTAAGGAAAAGATACTTTGACATTGGAAAACTCTAGCAAACAAACTATACGATCTTGTGCTATGTTTAGGATTGGGTCTTGTCCATCACATCATTCTCCTAATGATGTGATCTCGTTATCAATGACATCCAATGTCCATAGTCAGGAAACCATGACTATCTGTTGATCAACGAGCTAGTCAACTAGAGGCTTACTAGGGACATGTTGGTGTCTGTTATTCACACATGTATTACGATTTCCGGATAACACAATTATAGCATGAATAAAGACAATTATCATGAACAAGGAAATATAATAATAATGCTTTTATTATTGCCTCTAGGGCATATTTCCAACACGCGGTGTCCTTCCGGGGATGGCCGCGTCCATGCTTGGGCGCCGGGGAGCCGGGCCCCTCGCGAGGGGCCTTCCCTTTCTCCGCGGCGGAGAACCTCTTCGACGGAGCCATTGGTGTTGCGACTGGCGATGGAGCAAAGAGCAAGAAGCAAGTGGAATGGGAAGGGATGGGCGACGGGGGCTCTGCCCCCATCAACATTTATAGCAGAAGAAGGCAAACCAACGCCCCCACGATCTCAGGTAATGATGGTTTTTCCCTGCATGCAGCAGAGACTCGTCAAATCGGGCAGTTGCTGAGGCGACATGGGGAAGCGGAGACGCCCACGTCCAATCAACCGCCACGCGTCGACCAAGGCTGTAGGATATTGGGGCCCGTGATGCTCCGCACTTGCCCCTTTGGCTCCGCCTCAAAGCCAAGCCCGAGCGCGCCTTGGGCCCGGAGGCTACTGTCGGCGTTCTGGGAACGGGGGTCCCCAGACTTACCTGCCTACGACCCATGGTGTGGCTCTACGAGCGGGCCTGTACGACCCATCTTCACCAGCAAGGACTCAAGACCCTTGCGAGGGGCCAAGTATCGCGAGGCGGATGACACAAGACCTCCTCAGGAGCGGCCTTACCAGGCTGGCTCCCGAGGGGCAGAGAGATCAAGGCCAGGCAAACCTCGCGAGGTTCTAGTGACGTGAGCCATGACGACCAAGGCCAGACGGGCGCCAGGCGGGCGCCAGCGTTCATAGTGTCCTTGTTTCCTCTTTGGTGCTAAGGGAGCAGGCGCAGGCGCGGAGTACCGAGGCATCAAGCAAAGGTTTCCATACCGGTGCAACGAGACCAAGACCAGCAGGACGGCAGGACGGAGGTCACCATGGAGCCCAAGGCAGCGTCACCACCAGAGATTTTGGCAGGCGAAGACTGCTTTTGTCAGGATAAGCTATACTAGCTGTCCCCTTTCAAATTGGCCGTTGTTGGCTCCCTTCCCGCCTTATATTTGGGGAGAGGACCAGGGCCTCTACAAATAGGACTAGCCCCCACCATAGCTAGGAGGAGGATGGATCGAGAGAGACCAGAGCTACCACAAGTTCACCGAGCACAAGAACACCTCTCCTCAGGAGGCTGTTCTTCCCCTTGTATTGTTCATCCTGAGCCCAAGAGGCAATCCACCACCACACACTGGAGTAGGGTATTACACCACAACGGTGGCCCGAACCAGTATAAATCTTGTGTCTTTTGTGTTGCGAGTTCGTCGAGTTAGCCCGTAAGACCTTAGCGAAGTTTGGACGTGGATCGGTTGGGGGAGATCTCCGCGCGCACCCCAGTGTTCGAACCTTGAGGGTTTTGTTGGAACCCGTGATCCGATAGATACATTTGTATGGTGCATGAACAATAAACACCCAACTTGCATTCTAACAGGTAAATTCAAAAAAAAACTCTACAAGTTTCATCATCTTTTCAGTCTTTGTGTCTATGTTGGGTACACTGGTTTTATCTGAAAATAATGTAAACCAACCAGTTCAACCACTGTTAGCACAAAAGTCAAACAAAAACAGTACAAGAAGCAAAATCATATGTCACATGTTTAGAAATAAAATAGTTCTGGATGTGAAGTTCAAATACAGGAATCATAGAAGTTCCAGGGACACTGCTGTAAGAAAAAATATATGTAACATGTTCAGAAAAATATAGTCATGTATGTGAAGTTCAAGCACTGGTACCACAGAAGTTTAACAACACTGCTGTAAGGAAAATATATGTGACATTATTAGATAGTCCTACTGCTACCTATGAAATTCAAGTACTTGTACAAGATAAGTTCACCATCAGTGCAAGAAGCAAGTTTCATTTTTTTAATTCATTCAGAACAATGCCCATCGATGGTGAAAGCTATACCACAATCATTCTCAAACAATGTCCACAAGCTATGTCGTTGGCACATCCTAAAGAAGTTCAAGGAATACCTCGCATTGTTGTACAAAAAGTATAAAACATTCAAAGAGGAGTTCACGTCTATCTTAAACTAGCCGCTAATGCCAACGGAGTTTGAAGCTTCCTGGGCTGCACTCGTGCACAAGTACAACCTGCAGGAGGACCAGATGATGATGCAGCTATGGAGTGATAGGAAAATGTGGATATCAACATATTACAAGAACATTTTCTGTGCTAGAATGACTTCTACACAACAAAGCGAGAGCATGAATCATGTGCTCAATAGAGGGTTGTCAAGGGGACCCAGAACCTACACAAGTTTGCTAGACGGGTAAATGTTTGCATACAAACTCGGATGCAGAAGGAGAACGAGCAAACAATGACCAGCATGGTATTAAGACAAAAAAAACACCCCCATCATATTGTGACTTCCTTCAACATGTGCACTTTGTATTTAAAAAATGAAACCCATGACCCTGCTTTGTCTAATATCTTATTTTTTGACATGTGCAGAGCAATCCTGTGACAAAAACAACTTACGGCTATGAGGAAGACATGGCTATCAAGTACACGAGAGTCGTGTATAGCGAGATGAGGACTAGGATGAGAAAAGCCCCACTATTTCGTGCAAAGCCTGCAGCAGAGCCCACTAAGTACCTTGTGTACTACCACAACAAGGCTGGCCATGATGATGAAGAAAGATTTGCCTGGTAAAAGCATGAATTCTAGGTTGTAGCTGACCCAGAGAATGAAATATACGAGTTTGAATGCAAGCTTTGGACACACACAGGTGAGCGGAAAAATAAACTCATTAAATAGCTAAACTAGTAGTATCATATCAAATATATGAAACTCATTGTTGGCTCACAGACTATGTATTATGCATTCATCACAAAATGCGGGTCGATTCTGCCTTCACATCATGAACATACTGGACTACCTGAAGCCTCACAAATTTCCAGACAAGCATATCCTCAAATGGTACACAAAGATTGGAAAATCACAATCAACATTTGATACTAGGGACTACAACACAACTGCATCGGATGGCAGCTCAAGACTATCCAAGCAAGACATCTTGATGCAGCTAAATTTGATGGTTAACAAGAAAGCAATGAGATGTGACCAGCAATATGACAGAGCCTTCTATGTTCTCAAGAGGCTCATGGAAGAACTTGATGCAATACATTCAGCAAATCAAGCGGATGCTGACGAAAGGATGGCTGAAGAGGATGCTGAAATTGAAGATGACCTTCATTATTATGAAGCTGAAATGCTCCAGACCGCTGCTCAAGCCAACCAATGGAAGTAGGATGTTGACCAATTAACGCAGCAGCGGCAGCAAGAGATGATGAAACTGCCTCTGTACTCTGAAACAAAGGGTAGGAAGAAAAAAATTTCACCAAAGAAAAGAGACCAGATAGCTCAAATAAAGGCACCATCTGCATATAGAGTCGTCGTGTTGGATGAGAATGGAGTGCCACTTGGACACAGGCAATGTAGTGTGTGCAAAAAGGTTGCAGGACACAACAAACTCACATGTCCAACACTCTTAGAAAGAAACAGTATGAAGTTCAAGTCAGCTTACATAAGAAGTTCTGGTATATAAGTCGATGTAGGAAAAAATATGCTTGACAAATAAGTATTACCGTATAAACTGAGGTTAGTAAGCCTAAGACAACGCGTTCAGATATGAAGTTCTGTTTGGATACATGGAGAAGTTCACGTAGAATGCCGACAAAAGATAAATAAACGTAAAGGAGTGTATGAGAATATTTTTACACATAGTTATAGTTGAAAACCATGCGCAGTTAAAAAATCATAAAAAAGCGCATATAGATTCTATGCAAAAGGTTACATCTTGGTTGAGTTGAAAAATAATAATACATTACACAACACAGAAAATTCTCTCCATCTAAAACCAGCAACCTAGCCAGATCTCAAGCAGAAGTTCAAGTCAAGATCATATGTTGGGGCCAAAAATTAAACAACACAAAAAACCAGCAGTTCAACCCTAATCCAGACAGAAGTTCAAGTACGTATGATGGGGAAACAATATACAACATTGGAATACTGAAAACGATGCAATACATTGAAATTCACAATCCAATCATTCTTCATACCAGATACATTTGTCCTCAATAACATAAAAGACATACAACACCGGAATACAACACTGCAGCTATAGATACATAAATTACTAAACCATTCTTACAACCAAATCTTTACGAAATCATTCCAATCATTATCAAACCTAAATCTTTACGGAATCAAATCTACACTAAAACTAATGCTTCAAATTCACGGGCCCAAGGACTGGATCTCGGCATGGAGCTCTCCACACACAATTTCATTCTTCTCGCTAAAGACTAGGGTGTGCATGAACTCGGCCTTCCAGTCATCTACAACAGCTTGCAAACAAAAATGAAAGGATGGTTTTGAAGGAAATATGCCCTAGAGGCAATAGTAAAGTTGTTATTTATATTTCCTTATATCATGATAAAAGTTTATTATTCATGCTAGAATTGTATTAACCGGAAACTTAGTACATGTGTGAATACATAGACAAACAGAGTGTCACTAGTATGCCGCAACTTGACTAGCTCGTTAATCAAAGATGGTTAAGTTTCCTAGCCATAGACATGAGTTGTCATTTGATGAACATGATCATGTCATTAGAGAATGATGTGATTGACTTGACCCATCCGTTAGCTTAGCACTATGATCGTTTAGTTTATTGCTATTGCTTTCTCCATAACTTATACATGTTCCTATGACTATGAGATTATGCAACTCCCGCATACCGGAGGAACACTTAGTGTGCTATCAAACGTCACAACATAACTAGGTGATTATAAAGATGCCCTACAGGTGTCTCCGATGGTGTTTGTTGAGTTGTCATAGATCGAGATTAGGATTTGTCACACCGATTGTCGGAGAGGTATCTCTGGGCCCTCTCGATAATGCACATCACTATAAGCCTTCCAAGCAATGTTACTAATGAGTTAGTTGCGGGATGTTGCATTACGGAACGAGTAAAGAGACTTGCCAGCAACGATATTGAACTAGGTATGATGATACCGACGATCGAATCTTGGGCAAGTAACATACCGATGACAAAGGGAACAAACTTATGTTGTTATGTGATAATCCCCAAGTGCAGGGAATCATCTTAGCAATTCCCAATGGTGGAAGTGATAAGTATGGAGTGTCGAACCCACAAGGAGCTAAAGGTAAGATCAATATTCTCTCAAGTCCTATCTGCCACTGGTACGACTCTACGTACACCAAACGTTTGCTTCCAACTAGAAACGAGAAATAAAACTACATTGTGGGTATGAAGAGGATAAATATGCATGGTATCGGAGAGATAAAATATAAAAGTAGGGGTTGTTATCATAAAGTTAGGATATATTACTAAATATTATAAATAGCGAGTGTTGAATAATGATGGGTCGCTGTGCGGAATTATCCTAGGCAATCGTTAACAAGACTGGTAGTCATCATTGCAATTTCATATGAGGGAGAGGAATTAGCTAACATACTTTCTCTTCTTGGATCATATGCACATATGATTGGAACTCTAGCAAGCATCCGCAACTACTAAAGATCATTAAGGTAAAACCCAACCATAGCATTAAAGCATCAAGTCCCCTTAATCCCATACGCAACAACCCCCTTACTCGGGTTTATGCTTCTGTCACTCAAGCAACCCACTATAAGCGAATCATGAACGTATTGCAACACCCTACAGTGGGAATCCCTCATGCTTGCGTGATACGGAGGGTACAATTGGGCAGCACCGAAATAAAACATACAACTCATACCAATCTAGATCACGAATCAACCCAAAGACAAAGGATATCTACTCAAAACATCATAGGATGGCAACACATCATTGGATCATAATATGTGGCATAAAGCACCATGTTCAAGTAGGGATTACAGCGGGGTGTGGGAGAGTGGAACGCGTAAAAGAGATGAGGATGGTGATGTTGATGAAGACGATCACTGTGGCGATGATTCCCCTCTCGATGGCACTCCGGCGCCACCGAGAGAGAGAGGAGGAGAGGTTCTCCTCCTTGTTCTTCCTCCTCCATGGCCTCCCCCTAGATGGGGAGAGGTTCTCCCTTTGGTCCTTGGCCTTCATGATGATGATGGCCCCTTCGAGATCCTCCTCCATAGCCTTCGGTGATGATGTCCCCTCCGGCAGGGTGCCAGAGGGGGCCTAGATTGATTTCTCATGGCTACAGAGGCTTGCAGCGGCGAAACTTCCGATCTAGGTTATTTTCTAGAGGTTTGGATATTTATAGGAGAGGTTGGCGTCGAGAACAAGTCAGGGGGGCCCACGGGAAGTCCACGAGGCACAGGGGCGCGCCCTAGGTGGGTGGGTGCGCCCTCCACCCTCATGGGGCCCACGGGCGTCCCCTCTGGTAACTCTTCATTCCAGTATTTTTTATATTTTCAAGAAAAATTCTCCGTTGATTTTCATCGCATTCCGAGAACTTTTATTTCTGCACAAAAACAACACCATGGTAGTTCTGCTGAAAACAGCGTCAGTCCGGGTTAGTTCTAATCAAATCATACCAAAATCATATAAAATATTGTAAACATGGCATGAATACTTCATAAATTATAGATACGTTCGAGATGTATCAGCATCCCCAAGCTTAATTCCCGCTCGTCCTCGAGTAGGTAAATGATAAAAGAAATAATTTATGAAGTGTGAACGCTAGCAAGTGCATAAATTTGATCAAAGATAGCCCCAATCACTTTTTCTAGCATCATTATATATCATAACAGTAGCTCAACTCATGAAACTTCTCATGATGAAGTAACAAGCTATTCACATGTTAAAGTATAGATCATAAACTTTCTTGAAAACTAACAAACCGTGCTCTTAGTCATCAAACAATTGCAATTTATCTTATTCCGGGAAGGGTCTACGTAAGAGCTTTGATTCATAAAACTCCACATACTCAACAATCATTTAATCTTTCACAATTTCTAACACTCACGTGATATTTATGGGTTCAAATTTTTAATCGGACACAGAGAAAGATAGGGGCTTATAGTTTCGCCTCCCAGCCTTTTACCTCAAGGGTAATGTCAACAATAATACTTTATGAAAACCTACATCCAAATGGATAAATATATTCAGATCGCTCCAACACAAAGTTCTTGCCAAAGGAAAAAGTGTAAAAAGGAAAGGTGAAAATTACCATGACTCTTGTATAAGGGTAGAAGGTAAAAGTAAAAGATAGGCCCTTCGTAGAGGGAAGGACAGGTTGTCTTGCGCTTTTATGGTTGGATGCACAAAATCTTAATGCAAAATAACGTCACTTTATATTGCCTCTTGTGATAAAGACCTTTATTATGCGGTCCGTCGCTTTTATTTCTTCCCTATCACAAGTTCGTATAAAGCTTATTTTCTTCGCACTAATAGATCATACATATTTAAAGAGCAATTTTTTATTGCATGCACCAATGACAACTTACTTGAAGGACCTTACTCAATCCGTAGGTATGCATGATGGTCTCTCATGGCAAAACTAGGTTAAGAAATGTTTGGAAGCACAAGTAGTATCTCTACTTGGTGCAAAGAATTTGGCTAGCATGAGAGGGAAAGGCAAGCTCAACATGTTGGATGATCCAAGACAATATAACGTTTCAGATATAGGAAAACATAACCCATTAAGTTGTCTTCCTTGTCCAACATCAACTTTTTAGCATGTCATATTTTAATGAGTGCTCACAACTACAAAAGATGTCCAAGATAGTATATTTATATGTGAAATCTCTGTTCCTTCAATATTCTTTCATGAATTGTTCAAGTGACCAATTCTGCGTTTGCTAACTTTCAATAAGTTTACTACCTATACTTATTATGTGTGAAGTCATTATTCCCCATGTTATAAGCATATGAAACGTATATAAATTCAGATTTATGATATTCAATTCATTCAACCATTTACTCATAGGATATATGTGAAGCACGTGAGTAAATGACAAACTACTCCAAAAAGATATAAGTGAAGAACACTGAGTAATTAAATAATTAACTAGCCATGGGAGGATTCTTTTTCATTCAAGATTTCAGATCCAATGATTTTATTCAAACAGAAAGTAAAATTGAAAATATGCTCCAAGCAAAACACATATCATGTGACGAATAAAAATATAGCTCCGAGTAAGGTATACCGATAGTTTTGAAGACGAAAGAGGGGATGCCTTCCAGGGCATCCCCAAGGTTAGGCGCTTGAGTCTTCCTTGAATATTACCTTGGAGTGCCTTTGGCATCCCCAAGCTTAGGTTATTTCCACTCCTTATTCTCCTCATATCGATGTCTCACCCAAAGCTTGAAAACTCCAATCACACAAAACTTAACAGAACTTCGTGAGATAGGTTAGTATGATAAAGAGTAAACCATTCACTTTGTTACTGTCAAAGACAAGGTTCATAATTGTTCTCACACAATTCCTACTGTACCATATCATTTCAACAATTTATATTGAGAAATATAAGCCATAGAAACTAGAAAACAAGCAAACTATGCAATGAAAACAGAATCTGTCAGAAACAGAACAGTCTGTAATGATCTGAACATCAACCATACTTCTGCTACTCCAAAAATTATGAAATAAATTTGTGAACGTGAGAAATTTGTCTATTAATATTCTTAAAAAAATAAACTCAAGAGCACTCTTCTGTAAAAAAAAATGACAGCTAATCTCGTGAGCGCAAAGTTTCTGTTTTTTACAGCAAGATCACATTAACTTTCACCCAAGTCTTCCCAAAGGTCTTACTTGGCACTTTATTGAAACAAAATCTATAATGCATGATTACTACAGTAGCTTAATCATGTGAACACACAAAAACAGTAAGGGTAAATATTGGGTTATCTCCCAACAAGCGCTTTTCTTTAATGCCTTTTAGCCAGGCATGATGATTTCAGTGATGCTCACATAAAAGATAAGAATTGAAACATAAAGAGAGCATCATGAAGAATATGACTAGCACATTTAAACCTAACCCACTTCCTATGCCTAGGGATTTTGTGAGCACATAATTTATGGGAACAAGAATCAACTAGCATAGGAAGGCAAAACAAGTATAACTTCAAAACTTTAAGCACATAGAGGAAACTTGATATTATTGCAACTCCTACAAGCATGTATTCCTCCCTCATAATAATTTTCAGTATAATCATGAACAAGTTCAAAAATATAACCATCACATAAAGCATTCTTTTCATGATCTACAAGCACAGAAATTTTACTAGTCTCCACATAAGCAAAATTCTTCTCATTCGGAATAGTGGGAGCAAACTCAACAAAGTAACTGTCATGTGAGGCATAATCCAATTGAAAAGTAAAATCATGATGACAAGTTTCATGGTTAACATTATTATTTATAGCATACATGTGATCACAAGAATCATCATAGATAGCAACTTTGTTCTCATAATCAATTGGAACCTCCTCCGAAATAGTGGAATCATTACTAACTAAAGTCAACACTCTGCCAAGTCCACTTTAGATGATAGTATTATTCATACTCCAAAAGATATAAGTGAAGTTCATGGAGCATTCTACAATTCATATATACTAACCAATATCCAAGCTCAAAATATATAAGTGAAGCACATGAAGCATTCTATAAAACATACTCAAAAGATTTAAGTGAAGCACAAAGAGCAATTCTATAAGATCATACTTAAAAGATAGAAGTGAAGCACATGAAGCATTCTATAAATAAATGAAGGGCTATCTCATACTAGCATGGTTCTTATAGGAAAAACAAAAACGCAAAGGACACAAATCATGTGAACAAAACAAAAACCAAGGTATACCGATAATTGTTGAAGAAGAAAGATGGGATGCCAATCGAGGCATCCCCAAGCTTAGATGCTTGAGTATCCTTGAAATATTTACTTGGGGTGCCTTGGACATCCCCAAGCTTGAACTCTTGCCTCTCTTTATTCTTCTCATATTGATAGCTCCTCGATCTTCGAACACTTCATCCACACAAAACTTTAACAAAAACTTTGTGAGATCTGTTAGTACAATAAAGAAAATCACTACCTTTAGGTACTGTTGCACACTCATTCCAATTTAATATTAGAACTATATCTACTATATTCCAACTTCACCATGGTTCATACCCCCCGATACTACCCATAGATTCATCAAAATAAACGAACAACATGTAGAAAACAGAATCTGTCAAAAACAGGACAGTTTGTAGTAATCTGGAAGTTTAGTAAACTTCTGTAACTCCAAAAAATTCTAAAAAATGACAATTTAAAAAATTTGTACAAAAGTAAGGTGCAAAAAGTTTCAGACCCATTTGACTTTCCAGTAAAAAATGTAAATTCACGCGCTATAGCTAAAGTTTCTGTTTTGGTACTTCACAAAGTAAACACGCAATCTAATCATCCTAAAACCAAAGATTGGCACATTATTTTTATAGTACAATGGATATATACAAGGGGATAATTATTTTCAGAGAAACTTCCATGAAAAATTATACATTGTTTCCATGATCATGAACACAAGGGTTCAAGGTCGACCCTCACTTCTCCAATGCATAACCTTCTAATCACTTCTCTTATTAAAAAAACTTTTTAGGCATGAGATGCAAGTAAATATTTTTGTATTTTTATTCTTTTAAAAAATTGTATGTTTCACCCACAACTAAACAGAAACAAAAAAAAGGAAAAACAAAATCTACTTAGTGAAGAAAGCAAACAAGCACACACGAGAATATCAAACCCACACTATTACTCCCCGGCAACGGTGCCAGAAAAGAGCTTGATAAACCCCAAGTGCAGGGAATCATCGTAGCAATTCCCAATGGTGGAAGTGATAAGTATGGAGTGTCGAACCAAGAAGGTGTTGGAAATATGCCCTAGAGGCAATAATAAATTGATTATTATTATATTTCCTTGTTCGTGATAATCGTTTATTATCCATGCTAGAATTGTATTGATAGGAAACTCAGATACATGTGTGGATACATAGACAACACCATGTCCCTAGTAAGCCTCTAGTTGACTAGCTCGTTGATCAATAGATGGTTACGGTTTCCTGACCATGGACATTGGATGTCATTGATAACGGGATCACATCATTAGGAGAATGATGTGATGGACAAAGACCCAATCCTAAGCCTAGCACAAGATCATGTAGTTCGTATGCTAAAGCTTTTCTAATGTCAAGTATCATTTCCTTAGACCATGAGATTGTGCAACTCCCGGATACCGTAGGAGTGCTTTGGGTGTGCCAAACGTCACAACGTAACTGGGTGGCTATAAAGGTACACTACGGGTATCTCCGAAAGTGTCTGTTGGGTTGGCACGAATCGAGACTGGGATTTGTCACTCCGTGTAAGCGGAGAGGTATCTCTGGGCCCACTCGGTAGGACATCATCATAATGTGCACAGTGTGATCAAGGAGTTGATCACGGGATGATGTGTTACGGAACGAGTAAAAGAGACTTGCCGGTAACGAGATTTAACAAGGTATCGGGATACCGACGATCGAATCTCGGGCAAGTATCGTACCGATGGACAAAGGGAATTGCATACGGGATTGATTAAGTCCTTGACATCGTGGTTCATATGATGAGATCATCGAGGAGCATGTGGGAGCCAACATGGGTATCCAGATCCCGCTATTGGTTATTGACCGGAGAGTCATCTCGGTCATGTCTGCATGTCTCCCGAACCCGTAGGGTCTACACACTTAAGGTTCGGTGATGCTAGGGTTATAGAGATATTAGTATGCGGTAACCCGAAAGTTTTTCGGAGTCCCGGATGAGATCCCGGACGTCACGAGGAGTTCCGGAATGGTCCGGAGATAAAGAATTATATATAGGAAGTGCTGTTTCGGCCATCGGGACAAGTTTCGGGGTCACCGGTATTGTACCGGGACCACCGGAAGGGTCCCGGGGGTCCACCGGGTGGGGCCACCTGCCCCGGGGGGCCACATGGGCTGTAGGGGGTGTGCCTTGGCCTACATGGGCCAAGGGCACCAGCCCCTAGAGGCCCATGCGCCAAAGGGACAAGAGGAGGGAAGGGTCCTAAAGGGGGAAGGCACCTCCGAGGTGCCTTGGGGAGGAGGGACTCCTCCCTTGGCCGCACCCTTCCTTGGAGGAAGGGCCAAGGCTGCGCCCCCCCCTCTCCCTTGGCCCTATATATAGTGGGGGAAGGGAGGGCAGCAACACCTAAGCCCTGGCGCCTCCCTCTCCCTCCCATGACACATCTCCCTCCTCCCGCAGCGCTTGGCGAAGCCCTGTTGGAATCCCGCTGCTTCCACCACCACGCCGTCGTGCTGTTGGATCTCCATCAACCTCTCCTTCCTACTTGCTGGATCAAGAAGGAGGAGACGTCGCTGCTCCGTACGTGTGTTGAATACGGAGGTGCCGTCCGTTCGGCGCTAGGATCATCAGTGATTTGGATCACGACGAGTACGACTCCATCAACCCCATTCTCTTGAACGCTTCCGCGCGCGATCTACAAGGGTATGTAGATCCACTCCTCCCTCGTTGCTAGATGACTCCATAGATAGATCTTGGTGACACGTAGGAAAATTTTGAATTTTTGCTACGTTCCCCAACAGTGGCATCATGAGCTAGGTCTATGCGTAGTTTCTATGCACGAGTAGAACACAAAGTAGTTGTGGGCGTTGATTTTGTTCAATATGCTTAACTTTACTAGTCCAATCTTGATTCGGTGGCATTGTGGGATGAAGCGGCCCGGACCGACCTTACACGTACTCTTACGTGAGACTGGTTCCACCGACTGACATGCACTAGTTGCATAAGGTGGCTAGCGGGTGTCTGTCTCTCCCACTTTAGTCGGATCGGATTCGATGAAAAGGGTCCTTATGAAGTGTAAATAGCAATTGGCATATCACGTTGTGGTTTTGCGTAGGTAAGAAACGTTCTTGCTAGAAACCCATAGCAGCCACGTAAAACATGCAAACAACAATTAGAGGACGTCTAACTTGTTTTTGCAGGGAATGCTATGTGATGTGATATGGCCAAAGGATGTGATGAATGATATATGTGATGTATGAGATGATCATGTTCTTGTAATAGGAATCACGACTTGCATGTCGATGAGTATGACAACCGGCAGGAGCCATAGGAGTTGTCTTAATTTATTTATGACCTGCGTGTCAACATAAACGTCATGTAATTACTTTACTTTATTGCTAACCGTTAGCTGTAGTAGTAGAAGTAATAGATGACGTGACAACTTCATGGAGACACAATGATGGAGATCATGATGATGGAGATCATGGTGTCATGCCGGTGACAAGATGATCATGGAGCCCCAAGATGGAGATCAAAGGAGCTATATGATATTGGCCATATCATGTCACTATTATTTGATTGCATGTGATGTTTATCATGTTTTTGCATCTTATTTGCTTAGAACGACAGTAGTAAATAAGATGATCCCTCATTAAAATTTCAAGAAAGTGTTCCCCCTAACTGTGCACCGTTGCGACAGTTCGTTGTTTCGAAGCACCACGTGATGATCGGGTGTGATAGATTCTAACGTTCACATACAACGGGTGTAAGACAGATTTACACACGCGAAACACTTAGGTTGACTTGACGAGCCTAGCATGTGTACAGACATGGCCTCGGAACACAGAAGACCGAAAGGTCGAGCATGAGTCGTATGGTAGATACGATCAACATGAAGATGTTCACCGATGATGACTAGTCCGTCTCACGTGATGATCGGACACGGCCTAGTTGACTCGGATCATGTAATCACTTAGATGACTAGAGGGATGTCTATCTGAGTGGGAGTTCATAAGATGAACTTAATTATCCTGAACATAGTCAAAAGGTCTTCGCAAATTATGTCGTAGCTCGCGCTTCAGTTCTACTGTTTAGATATGTTCCTAGAGAAAATTTAGTTGAAAGTTGATAGTAGCAATTATGCGGACTAGGTCCGTAAACTGAGGATTGTCCTCATTGCTTCATAGAAGGCTTATGTCCTTAATGCGCCGCTCAGTGTGCTGAACCTCGAACGTTGTCTGTGGATGTTGCGAACATCTGACATACACATTTTGATAACTACGTGATAGTTCAGTTAAACGGTTCAGAATTGAGGCACCGAAGACGGTTTTGAAACGTTGCAAAACATATGAGATGTTTTGAGGGCTGAAATTGGGATTTCAGGCTCGTGCCCACGTCAAAAGGTATAAGACCTCCGACGATTTTCTTAGCCTACAAACTAAGGGAGAAAAGCTAAATTGTTGAGCTTGTGCTCAGATTGTCTAAGTACAACAATCGCTTGAATCAAGTGGGAGTTGATCTTCTAGGTGAAATAGTGATGGTTCTCCGAAGTCATTACCACCAAGCTACTAGAGCTTTGTGATGAACTATGATATATCAGGGACATATATGATGATCCTTGAGATATTCGTGATGTTTGACACCGCGAAAGTAGAAATCAAGAAGGAGCATCAATTGTTGATGGTTGGTGAAACCACTAGTTTCAAGAAGGGCAAGGGCAAAAAAGGGGATACTTCATGAAACGGCAATTCAGCTGCTGCTCTAGTGAAGAAACCCAAGGTTGAACCCAAACCCGAGACTGAGTGCTTCTGTAATAAGGGGAACAGCCACTGGAGCAGAATTACCCTAGATACTTGGTAGATGAGAAGGCTGGCAAGGTCGATAGAAGTATATTGGATATACATTGTGTTAATGTGTACTTTACTAGTACTCCTAGTAGCACCAGGGTATTAGATACCGGTTCAGTTGCTAAGTGTTAGTAACTCGAAATAAAAGCTACGGAATAAACGGAGACTAGCTAAAGGTGAGATGACGATATGTGTTGGAAGTATTTCCAAGGTTGATCAAATATCGTACGCTCCCTCTACCATCGAGATTGGTATTAAAACCTAAATAATTGTTATTTGGTGTTTGCGTTGAGCATAGACATGACTGGATTATGTCTATCGCAATACGGTTATTCATTTAAGGAGAATAATGGTTACTCTGTTTATTTGAATAATACCTTCAATGGTCTTGCACCTAAAATGAATGGTTCATTGAATCTCGATCATAGTGATACACATGTTCATGCCAAAAGATATAAGATAGTAATGATAGTACCACCTACTTGTGGCACTGCCACGTAAGTCATATTGGTATAAAACACATGAAGAAGCTCCATGTTGATGGATCTTTGGGCTCACTCGTTTTTGAAAAGTTTGAGGCATGCGAACCATGTCTATTGGTGTATATGCATGAAGAAACTCCATGCAAATGGACCGTTTGGACTCACTTGATTTTGAATCACTTGAGACATGCAAATCATACCACATGGGCAAGATGACTGAAAGCCTCGTTTTCAGTAAAATGGAACTAGAAAGCAACTTGTTGGAAGTAATACATTTTGATGTGTGCAATCCAATGAGTGCTGAGGCATGTAGTGGATATCGTTATGTTCTTACTTCACAGATGATTTGAGTAGATGTTGACTATACTTACTTGATGAATCACGAGTCTGAATTATTGAAAGGTTCAAGTAATTTCAGGGTGAAGTTGAAAGATCGTCGTGACAAGAGGATAAAATATCTATGATATGATCATAGAGATGAATATCTGAATTACGAGTTTGGCACAGAATTAAGACATTGTGGAAATTGTTTCACAACTAATACAGCCTGGAACACCGTAGTGTGATGATGTGTCCGAACATCATAACTGCACCCTATTGGATATGATGCATACCATGATGTCTCTTATCGAATTACCACGATAGTTTATGGGTTAGGCATTAAAGACAACAACATTCACTTTAAATAGGGCACCACGTAATTCCGATGAGATGACACCATATGAACTATGGTTTAGAGAAACCTAAGCTGTCATTTCTTAGAAGTTTGGGGCTGCGACGCTTATGTGAAAAGTTTCAGGCTGATAAGCTCGAACCCAAAGCAGATAAATGCATCTTCATAGGACACCCAAAATAGTTGGGTATACCTCCTGTCTCAGATCCGAAAGCAATAAGGGATTGTTTCTAGAATCGGGTCCTTTCTCGAGGAAAAGTTTCTCTCGAAAGAATTGAGTGGGAGGATGGTGGAGACTTGATGAGGTTATTGAACCGTCTCTTCAACTAGTGTGTGGCAGGGCACAGGAGTTGTTCCTGTGGCACCTACACCAATTGAAGTGGAAGCTTATGATAGTGATCATGAAACTTCAGATCAAGTCACTACCAAACCTCGTGGGATGACAAGGATGCGTACTACTTCAGAATGGTACGTAATCCTGTCTTGGAAGTCATGTTGCTAGACAACAATGAACCTACGAGCTATGGAGAAGCGATGGTGGGCCTGGATTCCAAAAATGGCTCGAGGCCATATAATCCGAGAGAGGATCCATATATGAAAACAAAGTGTAGACTTTGGAAGAACTACTCGATGGTCGTAAGGCTGTTGAGTACAGATGGATTTTTTAAAAGGAATACGGACAATGATGGTAAGTATCACCATTAAGAAAGCTCGACTTGTCATTAAGATGTTTTCCGACAAGTTCAAGGAGTTGACTACGATGAGACTTTCTCACTCGTAGCGATGCTAAGAGTCTGTTGGAATTATATTAGCGATTACTGTATTATTTGTGAAATCTTGCAGATAGGATGCCAAAAACCATTGTTTCCTCGACGATTTTTGAGGAAAGGTTGTATGTGATACAACCGGAAGGTTTTGTTAATCCTGAAAGATGCTAATAAGTATGCAAAGCTCCAGCAATCCTTCTAGGGACTGGAGTAAGCATCTCGGAGTTGGAATGTATGCTTTGATGATGATCAAAGATTTTGGGTTTATACAAAGTTTATGAGAAATTTGTATTTCCAAAGAAGTGAGTGGGAGCACTATAGAATTTCTGATGAATATATGTTGTTGACATATTGTTGATCAGAAATGACGTAGAATTTCTGGAAAGCATATAGGGTTATTTGGAAAGTGTTTTTCAATGGAAAGCCTGGATTAAGCTACTTGAACATTGAGCATCAAGATCTATAAGGATAGATCAAAACGCTTAATGGTACTTTCAAATGAGCACATTCCTTGACATGATCTTGAAGGTGTTCAAGATGGATCAGTCAAAGAAGGAGTTCTTGCCTGAGTTGTAAGGTATGAAGTTAAGACTTAAAGCTCGACCACGGCAGAATAGAGAGAAAGGACGAAGGTCGTCCCCTATGCTTAAGACATAGGCTCTACAGTATGCTATGCTGTGTACCGCACCTAAAATGTGCCTTGCCATGAGTCAGTCAAGGGGTACAAGAGTGATCTAAGAATGGATCACAGGACAACGGTCAAAGTTATCCTTAGAAACTAGTGGACTAAGGAATTTCCTCGATTATGGAGGTGGTAAAAGAGTTCGTCGTAAAGGGTTACGTCGATGCAAGCTTAACACCTATCCGGATAGCTCTGAGTAGAGATACCGGATACGTATAATGGAGCAACAATTTAGAATAGCTCCAAGTAGAACAGTTATTTGGAATAGCTCCAAATAGAACGTGGTAGCTACATCTAGGAGATGACATAGAGATTTGTAAAGCACACACGGATCTGAAAGGTTTAGACCCGTTGACTATAACATCTCTCACAAGCATAACATGATCAAACCCAGAACTCATCAAGTGTTAATCACATGGTAATGTGAACTAGATTATTGACTCTAGTAAACTCTTTGGGTGTTAGTCACATGGGGATGTGACCTTGAGTGTTAATCACATATCGATGTGAACTAGATTATTGACTCTAGTGCAAGTGGGAGACTGTTGGAAATATGCCCTAGAGGCAATAATAAATTGATTATTATTATATTTCCTTGTTCGTGATAATCATTTATTATCCATACAAGAATTGTATTGATAGGAAACTCAGATACATGTGTGGATACATAGACAACACCATGTCCCTAGTAAGCCTCTAGTTGACTAGCTCGTTGATCAATAGATGGTTACGGTTTCCTGACCATGGACATTGGATGTCATTGATAACGGGATCACATCATTAGGAGAATGATGTGATGGACAAAGACCCAATCCTAAGCCTAGCACAAGATCATGTAGTTCGTATGCTAAAGCTTTTCTAATGTCAAGTATCATTTCCTTAGACCATGAGATTGTGCAACTCCCGGATACCGTAGGAGTGCTTTGGGTGTGCCAAACGTCACAACGTAACTGGGTGGCTATAAAGGTACACTACGGGTATCTCCAAAAGTGTCTGTTGGGTTGGCACGAATCGAGACTGGGATTTGTCACTCCGTGTAAGCGGAGAGGTATCTCTGGGCCCACTCGGTAGGACATCATCATAATGTGCACAGTGTGATCAAGGAGTTGATCACGGGATGATGTGTTACGGAACGAGTAAAAGAGACTTGCCGGTAACGAGATTGAACAAGGTATCGGGATACCGACGATCGAATCTTGGGCAAGTATCGTACCGATGGACAAAGGGAATTGCATACGGGATTGATTAAGTCCTTGACATGGTGGTTCATCTGATGAGATCATCGAGGAGCATGTGGGAGCCAACATGGGTATCCAGATCCCGCTGTTGGTTATTGACCGGAGAGTCATCTCGGTCATGTCTGCATGTCTCCCGAACCCGTAGGGTCTACACACTTAAGGTTCGGTGACGCTAGGGTTATAGAGATATTAGTATGCGGTAACCCGAAAGTTGTTCGGAGTCCCAGATGAGATCCCGGACGTCACGAGGAGTTCCGGAATGGTCCGGAGGTAAAGAATTATATATAGGAAGTGTTGTTTCGGCCATCGGGACAAGTTTCGGGGTCACCGGTATTGTACCGGGACCACCGGAAGGGCCCGGGGGTCCACCGGGTGGGGCCACCTGCCACGGGGGGCCACATGGGCTGTAGGGGGTGCGCCTTGGCCTACATGGGCCAAGGGCAACAGCCCCTAGAGGCCCATGCACCAAAGGGACACGAGGAGGGAAGAGTCCTAAAGGGGGAAGGCACCTCCGAGGTGCCTTGGGGAGGAGGGACTCCTCCCTTGGCCGCACCCTTCCTTGGAGGAAGGGCCAAGGCTGCGCCCCCCCTCTCCCTTGGCCCTATATATAGTGGGGGAAGGGAGGGCAGCAACACCTAAGCCCTGGCGCCTCCCTCTCCCTCCCATGACACATCTCCCTCCTCCCGAAGCGCTTGGCGAAGCCCTGTTGGAATCCCGCTGCTTCCACCACCACGCCGTCGTGCTGCTGGACCTCCATCAACCTCTCCTTCCCCCTTGCTGGATCAAGAAGGAGGAGACGTCGCTGCTCCGTACGTGTGTTGAACGCGGAGGTGCCGTCCGTTCGGCGCTAGGATCATCGGTGATTTGGATCACGATGAGTACGACTCCATCACCCCCGTTCTCTTGAACGCTTCCGCGCGCGATCTACAAGGGTATGTTGTAGCGACCTGACCCGAATGGATCACGTCTACTGTGCTATGGTGTCATCCCTGGATCAGTAATGCTGACACCACACAGTACATCGAGGTTTTATAGCAGAGTTGCAATCGCACACTTATTACATCGATGGCTCAAAAAGAACTTATTACAATAAATATGGCTGAAGGCCATCTAATATCGATAACAGCGGAAGGCTCGGAAGATAAATGGGTCCATCAACTCCAGCGGCATCACTGAGTATAGGGCCGCGACCTAAAAACACCTCAATCGTCGTCTGAAAAGTCTGCAACATTAACGTTGCAGCCCGAAAACGGGTCAGCACATGGAATATGCTGGCAATGTAACACATAGAGAGTAATGGAATGAAACAGTTATACTATATGCACATATGGCTGGTGGAAAGCTCTATGGTTACAGTTTTGCATAAAGCCAATTTTTCCCTACTGCAAAGGAATAAATTTATTTAACTATCATGGTGGTTGTGAAACATTGAGAATGGTTGACAGCATTCTCAATCCCAATTAAAAATAATTAAAACCCAACAACATTAATTAGAAGTAACATGTTGAGATTCACAATGATATTCAAGTACTAGATACTCAAGTTGTCCATAACTGGGGACACGGCTAATCTTGATTAGTTTGTACACTCTGCAGAGGTTTGCGCACGTTTCCCCACAAGACTCGATTGCCTCCGTTTGGTTTCTCGCACGACATGGTGTTTGAGAAGACAGATGACCGAGACACAGTCTTTCAGAAGCGCTAGCACCTTACATGTGGGGTAGACCGTACCACCTACAACCCCTACATATGCTAGTCCACCCCGTAAGAGTTCGCACAACTTAGTCAACTATGCCAGAGCCCATAATGGCTTGTGGCTGCACACGGAAGTTTCTAGCATGAAAGATCTTATGATCCCTTTGAGCCTGGGTAGCGGTAAAAAAAACAGGCAAGTCCTGATAGACATCAGGTGCCTCAATCCACCCAGATGTGTGTTTAAGTTGCCACCTTATATAAACCTTTTAAAATTATCAACTCACATCTGTAATGGATATCACTCACCCAATCCACGTCTACTAGCATAGCATGGCATAATAATAAGCAAGCGTAGAAGTAACTCCCAAAGGTTTCATAATAGTACAGGTAATAGGTACTACCTCATCTACTTCCCATCCCACAATTTAATTAGATCCTAATCATGCAATGTGTGAGGATTGATCTAATGCAATAAAACATGGGTTGTAGAAAAGGTATGATCAAAGTGTTACTTGCCTTGCTGATGATCCGCGAGTCCTAGGGTTTCGAAGTAACAAGCGGCGCAATTCGGGTAATCTATCGCAGACAAACAACAAGCATACAATAAGTACTCATCTAATGCACAGGTAAAACTCGAACAAGAGAACGAACCAGAAAGTTCAACTTAAGAACTCCGGTTGCAAAGAAAGAAAGAACCGAACAAAGAAACAAACGACGAAAGAAAACAACTCGGTTCTAGCAAGTTGAAACTAGGTCAAATTTTACCGGGGCAAAAACTTGTTTAAGTTGATTAGACGGAACGGCGGTTTTGAGACGAAACTCCAAGCGCTTGAATCACCTGATTCCGATAAACGAGCGAAAAGATAAACTAGAACAAAGATCGGATCTGAGATCGCGATCGCGGAATAAATCCGACAGAAAGAAGAGAAGAACGGTTATACGAACGGTCGTTCGTTAACCTAGAAAGAATCCGGTGATCACGTTCATTAGGACGAATGGTCCGGCGAACGGTCCAAGGCAACTAAATCGGAGAAGAAAACGAATCCGATCTAGGGTTTTGGAGAAGAAAAACCGAACGAAAAACCGACCTAGAAAACCGGAACGGTTTAGAGAAGAAAAGAATCGGAACGATTAGAAGAAAACGATCCGAGAAAAAGAGACGCGGGGCAACCTCGGCGAGGTCTCCGATGAGGGGCTCCGGCGGCGTGGGCGTGGGGCGGCGGCGGCAAGGTGCGGCGGCGGCGCGGGTGAGGCGGCGGCTTAGGGCGGCGTGCGGTGGTGCGGCGGCGCGGCGTGGGGTGGCAAGGTGCGGTGTGGAGGAGAGGAGCTTTGATTTGATGTTTAGAGGGGGGGGTGCTTGGGTATTTATATTGGGGAGGGGAGGGGTTTACTTGGGGTAGAGGGCAAGGAATTAGACTAGGAATAGGAATAGAAAAGAGGAAAGGAAAAGATCTAGAAATAGAAAAGGAATATACAGAAGTAGGACCAAAGTCCTACTAGGATTCGGTACAGGAGAGAGGCGGCGGCGACGGTGACGCAGGGCGCCTGGCGCTAGGCGCGCGGTGGCCTGGGGCGCGGTGGCCTTCGGCCCGGCTGGGCCTTGGCCTGCACCAGTTTTTTTTTGTTATTTTAAATAGTTTCCGCGCGCAGAAAAAAAACAAAAAGAGATCTAAACGAACTCCGAAAAATCTAAAGTAAATTTTCCCCGACTCCTAAAAATGAGCCGAACAAAATGAACTTTTCTCTGGACCTAAAATGCAATTTTTGAAAACGCGCATTTTTCCCTATCCAAATAAAATGAAAATAAAACTCCGGCAAACAAAAATTGATCTATTTATTAAATCTTCATTTTCCTAAATTTTGGGAAAGTCATATTATTCCCTCTCTCATATATTGACACCGGAAAATTTATTGAAGATAAAACAAATAAATCAAACGATCCTCTTTTCAAAATTTGAGAAACTCTCAAATATGAAAATAACGAAATCCCCAACTCTCTCCGGAGGTCCTTGAGTTGCGTGAAATTTCTAGGATCGACCGAAATGCAAGAAAATATGTTATGCATGATGATCTAGTGTATAACATTCCAAATTGAAAATTTGGGATGTTACAAACCTACCCCCCTTAAGATGAATCTCGCCCTCGAGATTCGGGTTGGCTAGAAAATAGGTGAGGGTGGTCTTTGAGCAAATCTTCTTCTCTCTCCCAGGTGGCTTCATCCTCTGAATGGTGGTTCCACTGAACTTTGCAAAACTTGATAACCTTGCTGCGGGTAACTCTGCTGGCATAATCGAGAATCTTGACTGGCTTCTCCTCATATGTTAAGTCGTCCTTCAACTGAATTGCTTCAAGCGGCACGGTATCTCTTAGCGGTACCTCCGCCATCTCGGCATGACATTTCTTCAACTGAGAAACATGGAATACATCATGAACTCCTGACAGTCCCTCTGGTAATTCCAACTTATACGTGACTTCTCCCATACGTTTCAAGATCTTACACGGTCCAACGAAACGCGGTGCTAATTTTCCCTTAACTCCAAAGTGCTTAACTCCTCGAAGTGGGGATACTCGAAGATAAACTCTGTCTCCGGTTTCGTAAACTATCTCCTTGCGTTTAGAATATGCGTAGCTCTTCTGCCTGGACTGGGCTACCTTGAGCCTATCGCGAATCAACTTAACTTTCCGTTCAGACTCCTTAATCAAATCCGGTCCAAAGAATTGTCGGTCTCCAACTTCGTTCCATGACAATGGTGTCCTGCACCTCCTTCCGTATAAAGCTTCGAAAGGTGCCATCTTCAAACTGGTTTGATAACTGTTGTTATAAGAAAACTCCGCATACGGCAAGTTCTCGTCCCAACTAGATCCATAATCTAGTGCACAAGCTCTCAGCATATCTTCCAAAATCTGATTGACTCTCTCGGTCTGTCCATCTGTCTGCGGATGAAAAGCTGTGCTGAACCCTAGTCTGGTTCCCAAAGTTTCATGCAACCGATTCCAAAACTTTGAGGTAAATTGGGTTCCTCTATCTGATACGATACTCCTCGGAACTCCATGCAAACAAACGATTCTAGTCATGTATATCTTTGCCAACTTAGCACTGGTGTAAGTGGTCTTAACTGGAATGAAATATGCTACCTTCGTCAAACGATCAACTGCTACCCATATCGAGTCATACCCTGCTTTCGTCCTGGGTAGTCCCGTGATAAAATCCATGCCTATCTTATCCCACTTCCATTCGGGTATCGGCAATGGTTGTAATAATCCTGCTGGCTTCTGATGCTCCGCCTTTACTCTCTGACATACGTCACAAGCTGCTACATATGCTGCAATATCCTTCTTCATTCCGGTCCACCAGAATGTTTCCTTCAAATCCAAATACATCTTGGTATTCCCTGGGTGAATCGAATACGGTGAATCATGTCCCTCCTGCAAAATCAACTTCCTGATCTCCGGGTCATTGGGCACATAAACACGGTCTTCAAACCATAGGGTATCGTGCTCATCCTCACGAAATCCCTTTGCTTTTCCTTTGCTAAGTTTCTCCTTTATAGCAGCAATCTCTTTGTCACATTTCTGAGCTTCTCTGATTTTATCCATCAATGTTGACTTAATCTCCACTGCTGCTACATAGCCTCTCGGAACTATCTCTAAACTTAGTTCACGAAGGTTTTCTGCTAACTCCTTGGGTATACCTCCCGTCATTATCGTATTGACATGGCTCTTACGGCTCAATGCGTCAGCTACTACATTAGCCTTTCCGGGATGGTAATGCAATCTCATGTCATAATCCTTGATGAGCTCCAACCATCTCCTTTGTCTGAGGTTCAACTCCTTCTGCGTAAAAATGTACTTCAAACTCTTATGATCCGTGTACACCTCACAATGATTTCCAATGAGGAAATGTCTCCACGTCTTCAATGCATGCACTACGGCTGCTAAATCCAAATCATGCGTGGCATAATTCAACTCATGAGGCTTCAGTTGTCGGGAAGCATACGAAACAACTCTCCCTTCCTGCATAAGCACTGCTCCAAGTCCTCGACGTGAAGCGTCGCAATACACCTCATAATCCTTGGTCTGATCTGGCAATATCAACACTGGTGAGGTAACCAATCGTTTCTTCAACTCCTGAAAACTAGCCTCACACTCCTCAGTCCATTTGAACTTAGTATCCTTCTTCAGCAACTCTGTCATAGGCTTCGCAATCTTTGAAAAATTCTCAATGAATCTCCGGTAGTATCCTGCGAGTCCAAGAAAACTCCGGATCTCTCTTGGTTGGGGTCGATGGGATGGTGCGGTTCTGTCCATTGCTTCCTCCATTCTCATTACCATTCTTGTGGCCATTATGGTTGTGCGTGCTACCTCCTCCATGGGTATGCTGAAACTGAAATCCCGGTTTAGGGGTAAAACGGGGCTTCTGCTGGGCTCCAGAGTTATACTTCCCCTGTCCATACTTCCTCTTACGGTTCTCAATCTGCTGTTGCTTCCCTTCAATCATGATGGCACGATCTACCAACTCCTGGTAGTTGTTGAAACTCGCTACCATCAACTGCATGCTTAGCTCATCATTCAGTCCTTCCAGAAACTTCTCCTGCTTAGCTGCATCCGTAGCAACGTCATCTGGGGCATAACGGGCTAGCTTACTAAACTCCTCCACATACTGGCCAACAGTCCTTCCTCCTTGGCGTAAGTTGCGAAACTCACGCTTCTTTATGGCCATAGCTCCTGCTGAAACATGGGCAGTGCGGAAAGCTTGCTGAAACTGATCCCATGTGACAGTGTCAACTGGGTAAGTGGCTGTGAAATTCTCCCACCATGCTGCCGCGGGTCCGTCTAGCTGGTGAGCGGCAAACTTCACTTTCTCACCATCCGTGCATCCTGCAGTGGTCAACTCCCTTCCTATCTTGCGGAGCCAATCGTCTGCTACTATCGGCTCGATGCTACTAGAAAACACCGGCGGATTCAGCCTAAGAAAACGGGCTAAGTGGTCAACAGGTGGTGGTGGTGGTGGGTTGTGGTTGTTGTTCTGTTGGTTCTGAACTAACATCTGCATCAATTGATTCTGCTGCTGGATCAACTGAGTGAGCTCCGGTGGAAATCCATTGTCACGTCTCGGAGGCATCTGAGGGTTTAGAAAAGACGAGATATAAGAATAGAGGGGGCCTAAAGGGAAAACACTACCCATATGCACATGAGCAAATGCACACAAAATCACTTCAATCAATCAAACAAGGGCTTACAAACGGTCTATCTATCGCAAAAGTGCTCGACTATATTGTGTTTACATGGGGGAATACTACTACTATCTGGTGGTCATCTAGAAATTTGAACCGGTGGAAGACTCCATGATATCTGCTCCAGCTTCGTCTTCAAAGTCGGGTTCACTTGGATCCGAATCGGTGTCGTCGATGATGATGTAGTTATCCGGACATGCGACGTACTCGTCTTCCTCCTGGGATGCTAACTTCCTCTTGAGTTCTTCAATCTCCTGCTTAAGATCGTTATTGTGCCTTGCTAGAGCTACGATCTCGTCCATGTAGTCCTTGCGTGTAGACTTCAGTTCTCCTTCTAGCTCGATGATCCTTGCCTTTGCATTCTTCAACTCCATCATATCATTGCACATCTGGTTCTCGTGGCGTCGAATGTGCTGGTTTAACTCCTGGATGAATGCTGCAATGGATCTATCCTTCTTGGTGCTGACTAACTCCCATTGTTCATCTCGGCGTTCGCAAATCTGGTAGATAGTGTCCTTGAGGTCTTCTTGATAAACTTCTCCAATGCGTCCTATGATGATATGGGCTGCCATGCTCTTTCCCAGACTCTAGGTTGGTGCATTGAAAACACTATCTATGGGTTTCGTGATTGGCGCGAATGTCCTTCCCAGAACGTGAGCTTGAATCTTCCAGCGCTCCTCTTCAGGCAGAGTGGCGTTGAAGGTTCCCGTGAATCTTGGTAATCCAATGTTCAGGTACTTGGTGACTTCCTTCAGGTGAAATCCAAATGGTGTGCCTTCATCTGGTTGAGCGTACTTAATCTTCACGTTCATCATCCTAATAGAGTAGAAAAGATGAGGAGTTAGAAAATGAGGAGAGAATAGTGATCTATGGCTTTAACTTAGTGGTCGTGTCCTACAGTCAGCGTGTGCTCTGATACCATCTCTGTAGCGACCTGACCCGAATGGATCACGTCTACTGTGCTACGGTGTCATCCCTGGATCAGTAATGCTGACACCACACAGTACATCGAGGTTTTATAGCAGAGTTGCAATCACACACTTATTACATCGATGGCTCAAAAAGAACTTATTACAATAAATATGGCTGAAGGCCATCTAATATCGATAACAGCTGAAGGCTCGGAAGATAAATGGGCCCATCAACTCCAGCGGCATCACTGAGTATAGGGCCATGACCTAAAAACACCTCAATCGTCGTCTGAAAAGTCTGCAACATTAACGTTGCAGCCCGAAAACGGGTCAGCACATGGAATATGCTGGCAATGTAACACATAGAGAGTAATGGAATGAAACAGTTATACTATATGCACATATGGCTGGTGGAAAGCTCTATGGTTACAGTTTTGCGTAAAGCCAATTTTTCCCTACTGCAAAGGAATAAATTTATTTAACTATCATGGTGGTTGTGAAACATTGAGAATGGTTGACAGCATTCTCAATCCCAATTAAAACTAATTAAAACCCAACAACATTAATTAGAAGTAACATGTTGAGATTCACAATGATATTCAAGTACTAGATACTCAAGTTGTCCATAACCGGGGACACGGCTAATCATGATTAGTTTGTACACTCTGCAGAGGTTTGCGCACGTTTCCCCACAAGACTCGATCGCCTCCGTTTGGTTTCTCGCACGACATGGTGTTTGAGAAGACGGATGACCGAGACACAGTCTTTCAGAAGCGCTAGCACCTTACATGTGGGGTAGACCGTACCACCTACAACCCCTACATCTGCTAGTCCACCCCGTAAGAGTTCGCACAACTTAGTCAACTATGCCAGAGCCCATAATGGCTTGTGGCTGCACACGGAAGTTTCTAGCATGAAAGATCTTATGATCCCTTTGAGCCTGGGTAGCGGTCCAAAAAAAACAGGCAAGTCCCGATAGACATCAGGTGCCTCAATCCGCCCAGATGTGTGTTTAAGTTGCCACCTTAGATAAACCTTTCAAAATTATCAACTCACATCTGTAATGGATATCACTCACCCAATCCACGTCTACTAGCATAGCATGGCATAATGAGCAAACGTAGAAGTAACTCCCAAAGGTTTGATAATAAACAGGTAATAGGTGCTACCTCATCTACTTCCCATCCCACAATTTAATTAGATCCTAATCATGCAATGTGTGAGGATTGGTCTAATGTAATACAACTGGGTTGTAGAAAAAGGTATGATCAAAGTGTTACTTGCCTTGCTGATGATCCGTGAGTCCTAGGGTTTCGAAGTAACAAGCGGCGCAATCCGGGTAATCTATCGCAGACAAACAACAAGCATACAATAAGTACTCATCTAATGCACAGGTAAAACTCGAACAAGAGAACGAACCAGAAAGTTCAACTTAAGAACTCCGGTTGCAAAGAAAGAAAGAACCGAACAAAGAAACAAACGACGAAAGAAAACAACTCGGTTCTAGCAAGTTGAAACTAGGTCAAATTTTAACAGGGCAAAAACTTGTTTAAGTTGATTAGATGGAACGGCGGTTTCGAGATGAAACTCCAGGCGCTTGAATCACCTGATTCCGATAAACGAGCGAAAAGATAAACTAGAACAAAGATCGGATCTGTGATCGCGCTCGCGGAATAAATCCGACAGAAAGAAGAGAAGAACGGTTATACGAACGGTCGTTCGTTAACCTAGAAAGAATCCGGTGATCACGTTCGTTAGGACGAACGGTCCGGCGAACGGTCCAAGGCAACTAAATCGGAGAAGAAAACGAATCCGATCTAGGGTTTCGGAGAAGAAAAACCGAACGAAAAACCGACCTAGAAAACCGGAACGGTTTAGAGAAGAAAAGAATCGGAACGATTATAAGAAAACGATCCGAGAAAAAGAGACGCGGGGCAACCTCGGCGAGGTCTCCGGTGAGGGGCTCCGGCGGCGTGGGCGTGGGGCGGCGGCGGCAAGGTGCGGCGGCGCGGGTGAGGCGGCGGCTTAGGGCGGCGTGCGGTGGTGCGGCGGCGCGGCGTGGGGTGGCAAGGTGCGGTGTGGAGGAGAGGAGCTTTGATTTGATGTTTAGAGGGGGGGTGCTTGGGTATTTATATTGGGGAGGGGAGGGGTTTACTTGGGGTAGAGGGCAAGGAATTAGACTAGGAATAGGAATAGAAAAGAGGAAAGGAAAAGATCTAGAAATAGAAAAGGAATATACGGAAGTAGGACCAAAGTCCTACTAGGATTCGGTACAGGAGAGAGGCGGCGGCGACGGTGACGCAGGGCGCCTGGCGCTAGGCGCGCGGTGGCCTTCGGCCCGGCTGGGCCTTGGCCTGGCCGGCCTGCTCCAGTTTTTTTTTGTTTTTTTTAAATAGTTTCCGCGCGCAGAAAAAAAACAAAAAGAGATCTAAACGAACTCCGAAAAATCTAAAGTAAATTTTCCCCGACTCCTAAAAATGAGCCGAACAAAATGAACTTTTCTCCAGACCTAAAATGCAATTTTTGAAAAGACGCATTTTTCCCTATCCAAATAAAATGCAAATAAAACTCCGGCAAACAAAAATTGATCTATTTATTAAATCTTCATTTTCCTAAATTTTGGGAAAGTCATATTATTCCCTCTCTCATATTTTGACACCGGAAAATTTATTGAAGATAAAACAAATAAATCAAATGATCCTCTTTTCAAAATTTGGGAAACTCTCAAATATGAAAATAACGAAATCCCCAACTCTCTCCGGAGGTCCTTGAGTTGCGTGAAATTTCTAGGATTGACCGAAATGCAAGAAAATATGTTATGCATGATGATCTAGTGTATAACATTCCAAATTGAAAATTTGGGATGTTACATATGTAGATCCACTCCTCCCTCGTTGCTAGATGACTCCATAGATAGATCTTGGTGACACGTAGGAAAATTTTGAATTTCTGCTACGTTCCCCAACAGAAGGAGCTAAAGGTAAGATCAATATTCTCTCAAGTCCTATCTACCACTGATACGACTCTACGTACACCAAACATTTGCTTCCAACTAGAAACGAGAAATAAAACTACGTTGTGGGTATGAAGAGGATAACTTTGCATGGTATCGGAGAGATAAAATATAAAAGTAGGGGTTGTTATCATAAATTTAGAATATATTACTAAATATTATAAATAGCAAGTGTGGAATAATGATGGTCGGTGTGCCGAATTATCCTAGGCAATCGTTAACAAGACCGGTAGTCTCATTGCAATTTCATATAAGGGAGAGGCATAAGCTAACATACTTTCTCTTCTTGGATCATACACACTTATGATTGAAACTCTAGCAAGCATCCGCAACTACTAAAGATCATTAAGGTAAAACCCAACCATAGCATTAAAGCATCAAGTCCCCTTTATCAAATACGCAACACCCCCCTTACTCGGGTTTATGCTTCTGTCACTCAAGCAACCCACTATAAGCGAATCATGAACGTATTGCAACACCCTACAGCGGGAATCCCTCACGCTTGCGGGACACGGAGGGCACAATAGGACAGCACCAAAATAAAACATACAACTCATACCAATCTAGATCATCAATCAACCCAAAGACAAAGGATATCTACTTAAAACATCATGTTCAAGTAGGGATTATAGCGGGGTGCGGGAGAGTGGACCGTGTAAAAGAGATGAGAATGGTGATGATGATGTTGATGTTGATGAAGACGATCACCGTGGCGATGATTCCCCTCCCGATGGCACTCCGGCGCCACCGAGACAAAGGAGGAGAGGTTCTCCCCTTGTGCTTCCTCCTCCATGGCCTCCTCCTGGATGGGGAGAGGTTCTCCCTCTGGTCCTTGGCCTTCATGGTGATGATGGCCCCTCCAGGATCCTCCAACATAGCCTTCGGTGATGATGGCCCCCTCCGGCAGGGTGCCAGAGGGGGCCTAGATTGATTTCTCGTGGCTACAGAGGCTTGCGACAGCGGAACTTCCGATCTAGGTTATTTTCTGGAGGTTTGGGTATTTATAGGAGAGGTTGGCGTCCAGAACAAGTGAGGGGCCCCCACGGGAAGTCCACGAGGCACAGGGGCACGCCCTCCACCCTAGTGGGGCCCATGGGCCTCCCCTCCGGTAACTCTTCGTTCTAGTATTTTTTATATTTTCGAGAAAAATTCTCCGTTGATTTTCATTGCATTATGAGAACTTTTATTTCTGCACAAAAATAACACCACGGTAGTTCTGCTGAAATAGCGTTAGTCCGGGTTAGTTCTAATCAAATAATACCAAAAATCATATGAAACTATTGTAAACATGGCATGAATACTTCATAAATTATAGATACATTGGAGGCGTATCATTATGCGGTTTGACCGATAAAGATCTTCGTAGAATATGTAGGAACCAATATGAGCATCTAGGTTCCACTATTGGTTATTGACCGGAGATAAGTCTCGGTCATGTCTACATAGTTCTCGAACCCGTAGGGTCCGCACGCTTAACATTCGATGATGATATGTATTATGAGTTATGCGATTTGATGTACTGAAAATAGTTCAGAGTCCCGGATGTGATCATGGACATGACCAGGAGTCTCGAAATGGTCGAGACATAAAGATTGAAATATTGGAAGGCTATGTTTGGACTCAGGAAAGGTTTCAGATAGGTTCAGGCATTTTTTCAGTGTACTGGGGGTTACCGGAACCCCCCGGGGAGTTAATGGGCCTTAATGGGCCAGGGTGGGAGAGAGGAGGAGGCGGCCAAGTGGGAGGCACGTGCCCCAAGCCCAATCTGAATTGGGAGGGGGGCCGCCCCCTTTCCTTCTTTCCCTCTCCCTCTTCCTTCTTCTCCTACTCCAACTAGGGAAGGGGGGAAACCTACTCCTACTAGGAGTAGGAATACCCCCCTTGGGGCACGCCATAGAGGGCCGGCCCTCCCCTCATCCACCCCTTTTATATACGGGGGAGGGGGAACCCAATGGACACACAAGTTGATCTCTTAGGCATGTGCGGTGCCCCCTCCATAGATTTCCACCTCGGTCATATTGCCGTAGTGCTTAGGCGAAGCCCTGTGTCGGTAACTTCATCATCACCGTCAACATGCCGTCACGCTGACGAAACTCTCCCTCGGCCTCAGCTGGATCTAGAGTTCGAGGGACATCACCGAGCTGAATGTGTGCAGATCGCAGAGGTGCCGTGCGTTCGATACTTGGTCGGTTGGATCGCGAAGACGTTCGACTACATCAACCGCGTTACTTAACTCTTCTGCTTTCGGTCTGCGAGGGTACGTAGACACACTCTCCCCTCTTGTTGCTATGCATCCCTAGATAGATCTTGCGTGATCGTAGGAATTTTTTTGAAATACTGCGTTCCCCAACAGTGGCATCCGAGCCAGGTCTATGCGTAGATGTTATATGCACGAGTAGAACACAAAGGAGTTGTGGGCGTGGGTACATACATATTGCTTGCCTTCACTAGTTGTTTCTTGATTCGGTGGTATTGTTGGATGAAGCAGCCTGGACCAACATTACATGACCGCGTTCATGAGACTAGTTCTACCGACGTGCTTTGCACACAGGTGGCTGGCGGGTGTCAGTTTCTCCAACTTTAGTTGAATCGGATTCAATGAATAGGGTTCTTTCTGAAGATCAAAAAGACGCGTTGTGGTTTTCAATGCGTAGGTAAGAACGGTTCTTGCTAAGCCCGTAGTAGCCACGTAAAACTTGCAACAACAAAGTAGAGGACATCTAACTTGTTTTTGCAGGGCATGTTGTGATGTGATATGGTCAAGACGTGATTATATAAATTGTTGTATGAGATGATCATGTTTTGTAACACAGTTATTGTCAGGACCCCGATTCCAAGTCACATCGATCTAGCCGGTAACACTTCATATCACTTTGCGGCCTCACACACGGTATTCCCACGGGTGTCGCCTTACCATGGCCCGGGACCGTTTGCGCCTTTTGGCTCATGTATATGATAGTGTCGCTAGCATCCATATGACAGGGAACCCGGGCCGACATGGCTAGTCGTGAACCCAAAGCGGCACCAACCTATGGGAACAGGCATACATGAATCACATCGGGCATGTCGGTCAGCAGCGTGTGAATCCGGGCTGTAGCACTGGGCTAACAGGACTGAGGATGTCACCGCGTGACATTTCCCCGAAGGGACAGACACAGGAACGAAGTGAAACACATGCCGGCCAGTCAAGTGTGCTGAGCAGTAGTGCTGGGCTAACAGGACTCCGGTGAACCGGGCTGTAGCGGACTACTATGGCTCATGGAAGCACTAGACTACATTTCCCCATAAGAGAGGCTGCCAAGGATAAACAACTAGATTGTCGGATCCCACACATACCAAGAATTTCAATCATACACACAATATGCTCGATATGTGTAAATACAACATGGCATCACAACATAACTCTACAACTCAAGTATTTATTCATTAGGCTCCGAGGAGCGAGATATTACAAACATGGGTCTCATGACCCAACAAACATAGCATACAAATCAAGGCACAAGCGGAAGCTTAACATGTTTGAGTACAGACATGTACAAGTGAAAAAGGCTAAGAAGCCTGACTATCTACCAGATCCTGCCGAGGGAACAAGATCGTAGCTGAGGTATCAAGCTAAACGTCGAAGTCCAAGCGGGACTACTAGTGATACTGACGTCTCTCTGCAAAACATAAATTAAGCAAACGTGAGTACAAATGTACCCAGCAAGACTTACATCAGAACTAGCTACATATGCATCATTATCAACAAAAGGGATGGTGGGGTTTAACTGCAGCAAGCCAGCTTTGACTCAGTGGCTATCCTAAACTACGACTGCAAGCAACTCTTTGAGGTGGCGCACACGAGTCCACATATTCACCATATCAATACACCACTATGGATCCGCTCCCGTCTCCCTACGAGAACGCCATCCATAGCACTCACACTTATCTTGCAAGTTTTAGAGTATCCACTTTCACTTGTCTATGAACTGTTATAGGCAACCCAGAAGTCCTTTACCGCGGACACGGCTATTCGAATAGATCATTTATAACCCTGCAGGGGTGTACTTCGTCACACATGTTTCCACCACTTAGCGTCTGCACACGACATGTGCTCGGCAGACTTCAAGCGAAAACCGACGTGGGTGTAGACCATGACCTGACTAACCACACAAGTCTCTAGTCCAGGTTTATCGCCTATTCAGGTTCCATCCGCAAGGAAATCCGGCCGGGGTGTCCTCAACGGCCCCAAACGATGTGTGCAGGGTTCCCGAGACACCAAACGGGTGACTCGGTACACCATGCCACGGTGTATCTACCGCGTCATAGCCCACCCCTAGGGTCAGCACTACGCACGGCCGCCAACACATAACCTACAAACACCAGAAACTAGTTGCAACTCCTGGACAGAGGACGAGATGGGTCAGTAAGTCGAGCGGGGTCATATTTCAGGGCCCAATGTGTGGTAGTAGCTGTTTCATGGATCACAAACACAGAACTCGGTTCCTGATGACGGTTTCAGTGAGACAACCCACCATGTACTCCTACATGGCCTCTCACCGCTACCTTTACCAAATCGTGTTCACACACTTAGCTCACACACCGTAGGACATGTTTACACACCTCCGATTCATCCCTGATGAACCAAACCTGACACGACTCTATGCAATAGCAGGCATGACAGACAAGCATGAATGAGTAGGCACATCAGGGCTCAAACAACTCCTACTCATGCTAGTGGGTTTCATCTATTTACTGTGGCAATGACAGGTCATGCAGAGGAAAGGGTTTCAACTACCGCAACATATAACCGTTGAATCGTTGTTGTCCTAATGCAGTAAAAGAGAGCAGGAGCGAGAGAGTGGGATTGTATCGGAATGAGCAAGGGGGATTTGCTTGCCTGGCACTTCTGAAGACAATATAGTTCTTCATCGGTGTCATCGATCACGTCGTTGGAAACATCGTCGTCTGAGAGGGGACGGTTACCGGTAAATAGGGAAGGACACAATCAATGCCATGCAACAATATGATGCATGAATGTGACATGGCAATATGCTATTCATTGGCCTAATGCAACTAGCAACAACTTAAATGGAGTTGGTTTGGACACTAGGTTCAAATTCAAACTCCATATGTGCTTTATTAAATGCCATTTATTTGTTTTGTCCAAAACAGGGGACAAACATTGTTCAAACATGCATGAAAATGCCATAAACAGATTCCTTGAATTTTTCTGATAAATTTTCATATATAAATTATTTCATTCTGAGTTATATATTATTTTCTATGATTTTTAGAAGTTTTAGGCATTTTTTGAAAATAATAAATCATTTAAGATTTATTTAAATTCCAGAAAAGGTTTTACTGCGTCAGCATGACGTAAGAGTGACGTCATCAGGTCAACTGTGGCTGGTCAGGTCAAACCTGACCAGTGGGACCCGCATGTCAGTGTCCTAACTAATTAACAGGGTTAATTAGTGCTAACTAAAAAACATAACCTAGGGTTAGTCAGGGGCTGGCCCCACATGTCACTGACTCAGGGGAGTCAAACCCCAGTCAAACAGGGTCAAACCCGCCGGACCAGGTCAATGGCTCGTCACCGGCGATGACAGAGACGGCGGAGGGCTTCGGGAATCGCCCACAGGCTACCAAATCGACCGCGGTTTGGTCCTACGCGTAGCTGGGGCTCGCGCGCATCTAGTCGAGGCAACGGCTCGCGCCGGAGTGGACTAAATCGACGGCGCCGATAGCTTTTGCGGCGGCCAGAGTTCGGGTTGGTTTGGGCTTGGCGTTAGGGTGCTCGGGAGGAGAATTTGGTGGGCGTTCCAAGCTCCTGGGAGCGTGCAGAGAACGGTGACGCGCTCGGTTTCGAGCCTCAGCGGCTGCAGCGACGGCGAGGACATCTCCGGCGACGTGGAGCTCTCGGTTCCGGCTGTGGAGCTAGCTAGAGGATGCGCGCGACGACGAGGTAAGGGGGGTTTCGATCGGGGGCTCACAGAGGATCGTTTGGCGCAGACGGCGAGGCCGGGGAGGGTCGAGGCTGAGCGGGAGGCCGAGAGGGATCTCCGGCAACCGAGGTTGAAGAAGATGGTGGTGAGGGAATTTGGGGGCGTCCGGCATCACGTAGCTTGGTGGAGAGGACGAGGCAGACGTGGCGGAGCCCGTGGACTGCTCGGAGAGGCGAGGGGAGCTCGGTGGCCACGGGGACAGCGGGCGGCGGTGACGGTTGCGCTCCGGCGTTCTCGGGTCTGAGGGGGGAGCGAGGCAGAGAGCGAGGTGGGGGCAAGTGAGAGGTCGGGCGGATCCGTACGGCAACGGGATGGTCATCCACGGCGTCGCGCTGGCCAGCGAGGGCCAGGCAGGCAGCTGCGTGCCAGCCCGCGCGGGCGCCGTGCTCGGCCTCGCCTCTGCCAGTAGGCAGAGGTTGAAGACAGGTATGCCCCTGGTGGGCTTGGCCGGTTAGCCGGGCCACCGGGTAAGGAGGCCCAAGTGGGTGAGGCAGGTGAGTTCTTCTCTCTCTCTCTCTTTCCTATTTTCTGTTTTCTATTTTTTTGCAGTATGTTTTGACTTAGTTTAAATACTAAAACACTTTATAAAATTCTGCAAACTTTTATGGGCACTATCTGATTTAAACCAGAGGCCCTCACCAAGTTTCAGAATATTTGGAGCTACCAAATATTTTATAGGAATTAGTAGCTCCAATTCAAATAAGTATTGACTTAATTCAAAGGCCCAAATAAATATTTCTGTGATTCCAAAAATATTGGTTTGAATTTTACCTCTTGCCAATATTTCCAGAAATGAACAGGAACATTTTCTTGGGTTTATGTGAAGCAATTTTTAATGTTGATCATTTTTAGAAAAGATTACTGAGGCTTTCCACTTTCCCCAATTCAATTTTCATAAATATATACATGATGCATGAATGCTTATGCAACTAGTTACAACCAATTCTAGGGCTGTGACAGTTATCGGCAACTGGCAGGAGCCATATTCTTGTCATTTTATTTTATGAAATGCATTCGCCATATAATTGCTTTACTTTATCACTAAGCGGTAGCGATAGTCGTAGAAGCAATAGTTGGCGAGACGACAGTGATGCTACGATGGAGATCAAGGTGTCAAGCCGGTGACGATGGTGATCATGACAGTGCTTTGGAGATGGAGATCAAAGGCACAAGATGATGCTGGCCATATCATATCACTTATATTGATTGCATGTGATGTGTTTCCTTTATGCATCTTATTTTGCTTAGTATGGCGGTACCATTATAAGATGAACTCTCACTAAATTTCAAGCTATAAGTGTTCTCCCTAAGTATGCACCGTTGCTACAGTTCCTCGTGCCGAGACACCACATGTTGATCGGGTGTGATAGGCTCTACGTTCACATACAATGGGTGCAAGCCAGTTTTGCACAAGCAGAATACTCGGGTTAAACTTGACAAGCCTAGCATATGCAGATATGGCCTCGAAACACTGAGACCGAAGGGTCGAGCGTGAATCATATAGTAGATATGATCAACATAGTGATGTTCACCATTGAAAACTACTCCATCTCACGTGCTAATCGGACATGGTTTAGTTGATATCGATCACGTGATCACCTAGATAATTAGAGGGATGTCTATCTAAGTGGGAGTTCTTAAGTAATATGATCAATTGAACTTTAATTTATCATGAACTTAGTACCTGATAGTATTTTGCATATCTATGTTGTTGTAGATAAATGGCACGTGCTGTTGTTCCGTTGAATTTTAATGCGTTCCTAGAGAAAGCTAAGTTGAAAGATGATGGTAGCAACTACACGGACCGGGTCCGACTTGAGGATTATCCTCATTGCTACACAGAAGAATTACATCCTGGAAGCACCGCTAGGTGACAAACCCGCTGCAGGAGCAACTCCAGATGTTATGAACACCTGGCAGAGCAAAGCTGATGACTACTCGATAGTTTAGTGTGCCATGCTTTACGGCTTAGAACCGGGACTTCAACGACATTTGAAACGTCATGGAGCATATGATATGTTCCAGGAGTTGAAGTTAATATTTCAAGCAAATGCCCAGATTGAGAGATATGAAGTCTCCAATAAATTCTACAGCTGCAAAATGGAGGAGAATAGTTCTGTCAGTGAACACATACTCAGAATGTCTGGGTACCACAATCACTTGACTTAGCTGGGAGTTAATCTTCTGGTTGATAGTGTCATTGACAGAGTTCTTCAATCACTGCCACCAAGCTACAAAAGCTTCGTGATGAACTATAATATGCAAGGGATGGATAAGACAATTCCCGAGCTCTTCGTGATGCTAAAGGCTACGGAGGTAGAAATCAAGAAGGAGCATCAAGCGTTGATGGTCAAAAAGACCACCAGTTTCAAGAAGAAGGGCAAAGGGAAGAAGGGGAACTTCAAGAAGAATGGCAAGCAAGTTGCTGATCAAGTGAAGAAGCCCAAGTCTGGACCTAACCCTGAGACTGAGTGCTTCTACTGCAAAGGGACTGGTCACTTGAAGCGAAACTACCCCAAGTATTTGGCGGATAAGAAGGATGACAAAGTGAAAGGTATATTTGATATACATGTTATTGATGTGTACCTTACTAATGCTCGCAGTAGCACCTGGGTATTTGATACTGGTTCTATTGCTAATATTTGCAACTCGAAACATGGGCTATAGATTAAGCAAAGATTGGCTAAGGACAAGGTGATGATGTGCGTGGGAAATGGTTCCAAAGTCGATGTGATCGCCGTCGGCATGCTACCTCTACATCTACCTTCGGGATTACTTTTAGACCTGAATAATTGTTATTTGGTGCCAGCGTTAAGCATGAACATTATATCTGGGTCTTGTTTGATGCGAGACGGTTATTCATTTAAATCAGAGAATAATGCATGTTCTATTTATATGAGTAATATATTTTATGGTCATGCACCCTTGATGAGTGGTCTATTTTTACTATATCTTGATAGAAGTGATATACATATTCATAGTATTGAATCCAAAAGATATAAGTTTAATAATGATAGTGCAACTTATATGTGGCACTATCGTTTAGGTCATACTGGTGTAAAGCGCTTGAAGAAACTCCATGCTGATGGGCTTTTGAAACCACTTGATTATGAATCGCTTGATGCTTGCGAACCATGCCTCATGGGCAAGATGACTAAGACTCCGTTATCCAGAACAATGGAACGAGCTACAGACTTATTGGAAATAATACATACTAATGTATGCGGTCCGATGAGTGTTGATGCTCGTGGTGGGTATCGTTATTTTCTTACCTACACAGATGATTTGAGCAGATATGGGTATATCTACTTGATGAAACATAAGTCTGGAACATTTGAAAAGTTCAAAGAATTTCAGAGTGAAGTGGAAAATCATCGTAACAAGAAAATAAAGTTTCTACGGTCTGATCGTGGAGGAGAATATTTGAGTTATGAGTTTGGTCTTCATTTGAAACAGTGCGGAATAGATTCCCAACTCACGCCACCTGGAACACCATGGCGTAATGGTGTGTCCGAATGTCGTAATCGCACTTTATTAGATATGGTGCGATCTATGATGTCTCTTACAGATTTACCGCTATCATTTTGGGGTTATGCTTTAGAGACGGCTGCATTCATGTTGTAACATCACAAATTTTCAATTTGGAATGTTATACATAGGTCATCATATGCATATCATATTTTATTTGCATTTTGGTTTTGATCCTAGAAATTCTAAGCAACTCAAGGACCCACGGAGAGAGTTGGGGATTTCATTTATTTTCATATTTGAATTCTTTTCTCAAATATTGAAAAGAGGATCATGTTGGTTTAAATTATTTTTCCTCTCCGAAAATATTTCCAGCATTAAAAATAAAAGAGAGGAGATAATATGACTTCTCCAAAACAAAAGAAATATTGGGGGGGATGTTAAAATCAATTAATTTTTTATTTGGATTTTATTTGAATTAGAATTTTTTTTGCACTTTTCATAATTGCATTTTAGGCCAAGAAAATGTTCACTACGTTCTAAATATTTAATTTAGACGGCGGAAATTGTTTTTGGCATTTTTTAGAATTTTGTTTTATATTTATTTAGGATTTTTCCTTTCGGTGGAATTATTTATTTATAAAAAAAGTTGCGTCCGACTGGGCCGAAGCCCAGCTGCCGCCTTCCCCGCGCGGGAGCGCGCCGCCGCCGGACTCGTCCCCAAGCCGGACTCTGCCTCGCCCCGCCGCCTTGCCCCCCCCAAGCCGCCTCGGACCGCCCCGGCCTCCTATAAGTACCCTGCCACCCCGCCGCCTCCCACCTCGTCCCGCCTCGCCGACTCAGCCCCACCACCGAGCCGCCGCCCACACACTTGCCGCCGCCGCCCGCGCTGCCACTGCCGCGCTGCGGCGCTGCCCGCGCCATCCCGCGGCCGCGCCGGAGCCCCGCCGCCGCGCCTCGCCGTCGCAGACTCGCGATGACACCACCGCCGCCGTTCAGATCCCGCCCGCCGCCGCCGCCGGTTTTTTTCTGGTCCATCCTGGTTTTTTAGAAACCCTAGATTCGGTTTTTGGATCGGTTCGGTTTTTCCCTGGTTTTCTCGGTTTAGGTTAAATAATGAACGTTCATTCGTTAGTTCGTTGTAACGAACGAATTTCGCCTGTTTGCCTCTATAAGTGAACGTTCGCGCCGTAGTCTTTTTCTTTTTATTTCACTTTTCGACCAGGGACCTATCCGCGATTATTTTTTATCGCAGATTAGCCCCTGATCTTCAAACCCTCGCAACTTTTTAACCGTTCATCCAAATCCAGTGAAACCAATGCCAAAATCTTTGTCTCGAGCCTCTCTTTCTGGATAAGCAACTTGAACATGGTTTTGACAATTTAAAATTGGGTTTCAAGCAGATTTGAATTCGAAATTCTTTTGACCGTAGTTTCAGTTCTGTAGCTCCAATTTGACCGATTCTTTTTGCAAATCGAATCTCTTCAGTTGAACTTTTAGATTGGATCTTCTTATTTGAGTTTTACCCTTGCATCTATGCTTGAGTGCTTATGTATGCTATTGTTTGTTTGCGATAGAATTCCCGGAGTGCGAAGTGTGCTACTACGAGTATCTAGGGTTTGCGGATCGTCAGCAAGGCAAGTAACACATTGATCATACCCTTTATTACCCAGTTTTTATGCATTAGTTGCAACCTTCAAACGCTGCATGATTAGGATGTGATTAACATGTGGGTACTAGGAAGTAATTGATGAGGTAGAACCTATTGCCTTTTTATTATCAAACCCTTGGGAGTTACTTCTACGTTATGATTATATTGCCATGATATGCTCGTAGACGTGGATTGGGTTTGAGTGTATCCATGACAGGTGTGAGATTGTTAATTAATGGCTAACTTAAGGTGGCTACTTAAACACACATCTAGGTGGATTGGTTGCGGGCACCTGGAGAATCCAGTGTTGTCCTAGGGTATCCCGGAGTACCCGTGTGATCATCCTATGGTTCGCCACCCAGGCTCAAAGGGATCATAAGATTATTCACGTTAGAAACTTCCGTGTGCAGCCACAAGCTATTATGCGCTCTAGCATAGTTGAGTAAGTTGCATGACCTCTTTCAGTGGTGGGCTAGTAGATGTAGGGGAAAGTAGGTGCAACTGTCCACCCAGAGTAAAGAGTTAATGTTTCTGAAAGGCTGTGTCTCGGTCATCTGTTTCTCAAACACCATGTAGTGCGAGAAATTCAATGGAGGAGATCGAGTCTTGTTGGGAAAAGTGCGCAAACTTCTGCAGAGTGTACAAACTAATCATGGTTAGCCGTGTCCCCGGTTATGGACATCTTGAGTATCTGGTTCTTGGATTATCATGTTGATCTCATCACTCTAAATTAATTTATTGGGTTTTAATACTGCTTAATTGGGATTGAGTTGGAAGAACCATCTCAATGTTTAACAACTACCGTAATAGTTAAACAAAATATATTCCTTTGTTGTAGGGAAAAATTGGCTTTTTGCAAAAACAATATAACCATAGAGCCTCCACCAACCCCATATGGATGTAGTTATATCATTTTTTCTGTTCATTGCTCTACTGTGTTATATTGCCAGCATATTCCATGTGCTGACCCGATTCGGGATGCAACATATCATGTTGCAGACTTTTCAGACGAAGAGTAAGGTGTGCTAGGTCGTTGTCGTGCACTCAGCTATGCCGTAGGAGTTGATGGACTCACTTTATCTTCCAAGCCTTCCACTGTTATCTTGTTTAGATGGCCTGAAGCCATATTATTGTATTGAGTTCTCCTTTGAGACATTCGATGTAATAAGTGTGTGATTGCACTCTGTTATAAATCCTTCGAAGTATTGTGTGTGTCAGCATTACCGATCCAAGGATGACACTTATGCACAGATATTTGACTGTTTGAGGTCAGATCGCTACAAGATGGTATCAGAGCACACGTTGATTGTAGGACACGACCACTAAGATGAGCCATAGGTCACTCTTCTCTACTCATTTCTGACTCCTCTCCATTTTCTACTCTATAGGATGGCAGACTCAAGGAACAAGTTTGCACAACCGGATGAAGACACACCATTTGGGAGACACTTGAAGGAAGTTACTAGGTACCTGAACATCGAAATACCAAGCTTCACTAGGACCTAAACCGCCACCTTACCAGAAGACGAGCGTTGGATGTTTCGAGTTCAAGTTCCAGGAAGGACATTCACGCCAGTTACTGAACCCATAGAGTTTTCCTTTGATGCACCAACCTGGAGTCTAGGAAAGAGCATGGCAGCCCACATCGCCATGGGACGCATCGGCGAAGTTTATCAGAAGGATCTGAAGGACACCATCTACTAGATATGTGGGCGCCGAGATGAGCAATGGGAAATAATCAGCACCAAGAGGGACATGTCCATTGCAGCTTTCATCTAGGAGTTAAACCAGCACATTCGTCGCCAGGAGAACCAGATGTGCGCAAGCATGATAGATCTGAAGAAGTTGATGACTAGGAACATGGAGCTTGAAGAGGAACTCAAGTCTACATGAGACGGATACGAGGAGGAAATCACAATACTAGTGGAGAAGAATGACGACCTGACAAGGAAGCTAGGAGTATTCATGGGAGAACCCGCGCTAGGAGGAGATGACAACGATCCTAAGGACTACATCATCATCGACGACACCGACTCCGACCCCGACAGTAGTGATGATGACTATGAAGACGAACCTGGAGCAGACATCATGGAGTCTTCCACCGATCAAAATCTCTAGATGACCACCATATTATCAGTAGTATTCCCCCATGTATATAGTAGTAGTCCGAGCACTTTTGTAACGGTAGTTAGATCGTTTGTATGCCCTTGTTTGATTTGAGTGGTGTGATATGAATGTGTTTGTCTCATGTGCATATGGGTAGTGCCTTCTCACTAGAACTCACTCTATTCTAATCTCTCCCCTCTAAACCCATCAGATGCCTCCGAGACGTGACCCCGGATTTGTCTTCCCACCGGAGCTTACTCAGTTGATCCAACAGCAGAATGCCTTGATGCAGTTGCTTGTCCAGAAGCAAGGCAACAACAACAACCCACCGCCACCGCCTCTAGTTGACAACTTAGCCCGTTTTCTGAGGTTGCAGTCGCCGGTGTTTTCCAGTAGCACCGAGCCAATAGTTGCTGATGACTGGCTATGAAGGATTGGACGGGAGTTGACCACCGCAGGTTGCAGATGCTGAGAAGGTTCGTTTTGCCGCACATCAAATGGATGGACCCGCAACCTCATGGTGGGAGAATTACACAACCACTTTCCCTATAGCCAATGTCACTTGGGAGCAGTTTCAGCAAGCATTCCACACTGCTCATGTCTCAACTAGAGCTATGAGCATGAAGAAGCGTGAGTTTCGCAACTTACGCCAGGGAAACCGTACTGTGGGGTAGTACATGGATGAGTTTAGCAAGTTAGCTCGCTATGCCCCAGATGATGTGGCCATAGATGTCGCTAAGCAGGAGAAGTTTATGGAAGGACTGAATGATGAGATGAGTATGCAGTTAATGGTGGCAACATTTAACAACTACCAGGAGTTGGTAGATAAGGCTCTTATGATTGAAGGGAAGTAGCAGCAGACTGAGAGCCGCAAAAGGAAGTATGGACAAGGGAAGTACAATTCAGGAGCTCAGCAGAAGCCTCGTTTTACCCCGAACTCGGGAGCATATACTCATAACCATGGAGGCCATACCCACAACAGAGGAAGTTCGCATAACCACAGTGGCCCCAAGAATGGAAACAAAAATGGAGCAGGCAGCAATCAGAATCGCTCTGACCCAGCCACACCCGCCAAGAAGGATCTAAGTCACATTACTTGTTTCAAGTGCGGGAAGACTGGACACTACGCCACCAAGTGTTCTGAAGCAAAGAATGGTAACGACAATGGAAGCTCTAGGAAGAAGCCCAACCCTTTCAACAGGGGACAAGTGAACCACGTTAACGTGGAGGAGGTTGAAGAGCAGCCAGATGCAGTTATAGGTAAGTTTTTGGTTAAGTCATTCACTGCAATCATTCTTTTTGATACTGATGCATTGCATTCATACATTGCAAGGGGATTTGTGGATAAGTATAAGTTGCCCACCAAAGTTCTTAGGACAACTATGTTAGTAAGCCCACCAGGAGCCGAGTATATGGCAATCCAAGGATGTTTTCATATGCCATTGACCATAGGTAGGCATGTTTTCCCCTCAGACTTGATTATTTTGGAGTCGCAAGGATTGGATGTGATACTAGGAATGGATTGGCTATCGATGTATGGAGGAAACATTGATTGTGCCAGTAAGTCAATTTTGCTCACTACCCCAGAGGGAAAAGGATTAATTATGTATCCAGACATGCGCCACGGAGGACCCAAGTAAATTCCCTCTCAGGAGTTGTTCAGGAGGAAGTGCCTGTAGTGAAGGATTGCCCATATGTATTTCCAAAGGAACTACCAGGCATGCCGCCGGATCGAGACATTGAGTTTCTGATAGAGCTGTTGCTAGGCACCGGACCGATATCGAAGAGACCATATCGGATGCCCGCAAATGATCTGGAGGAGATTAAGAAGCAGATTAAAGAGTTATTGGAGAAAGGATACATTCGATGAAGTTCGTCACCATGGGGAGCCCCAGTGCTCTTGGTTGAGAAGAAGGATGGATCGTTGAGAATGGTTGTTGACTATCGTGCTTTGATGGAAGTGACGATCAAGAACAAGTACCCACTACCGATGATCAATGATTTGTTTGATCAGCTACAAGGAGCTAAAGTATTCTCTAAGATCGATCTGCGACCAGGATACCACCAGTTGAAGATCCGATAATAGGATATACCTAAGAAAACTTTCACCACCAGGTACGGGCTATATGAGTATATGGTTATGTCATTTGGATTGACTAATGCCCCTGCCTATTTCATGAGTATGATGAATAAGGTGTTCATGGAGATCTTGGATAAGTTTGTCGTGGTGTTCATTGATGATATCTTGGTATACTCGAAGAATGAAGAGGAACACAAGGAACATTTGCGTTTAGTTCTCGAGAAGCTCAGGGAACACCAGTTATATGCCAAGTTCAGCAAATGCAAGTTTTGGTTGAAGGAAGTAGGATTTATTGGACATGTTATATCAAGAGAAGGTATAGCCGTGGATCCTACCAAGGTTAAGTCAGACACTGATTGGCTATCACCCACCACAGTTGGAGAGATCCACAGTTTTCTTGGACTCGCGGGATATTATCGGAGATTCATTGAGAATTTTTCTAAAATAGCGAAGCCAACGACGGAGTTGCTGAAGGACACCAAGTTCAAATGGACAGATGAATGTGAGGCAAGTTTTCAGGAGCTGCAGAAACGTTTGGTTACAGCCCCAGTGCTGATTCTGCCGGATATATGCAAGGATTTCCAAGTGTATTGCGACGCTTCTCGCTTAGGACTTGGAGGTGTACTTATGCAAGATGGAAGAGTGGTTTCATATGCCTCACGTAAGCTTCGACCGCATGATTTGGAGTTAGCAGCTGTAGTGCATGCACTCAAGACTTGGAGACATTTTCTTATTGGAAACCGTTGTGATGTGTACACGGATCATAAGAGTTTGAAGTACATTTTCTCACAGAAGGAGTTGGATCTCAGGCAAAGGAGGTGGTTGGAGCTTATAAAGGATTATGATATGAAGTTGCACTATCATCCAGGCAAGGCCAATGTCGTAGCAGACGCTTTGAGCCGGAAGAGTTATGCCAATACCCTCGTAAGCAAAGGATTACCAAAGGAGTTGGCCGAAGATCTCAGGGAGCTTCGGTTGGAGATAGTCCGTAGAGGTTTTGTTGCAGCATTGGAAGTTCAGTCAACATTATTGGGGAAGATTCGAGAAGCTCAGAAGGATGATAAGGAAATTGCTGAGATAAAGGAGAGGATGAGTAAAGGAAAAGCCAAAGGTTTTCGTGAGGATGAGCATGACACCTTGTGGTTTGAGGACCGTGTTTATGTACCCAATACTGCAGAGATCAGGAAGTTGATACTTCAGGAAGCTCATGACTCGCCATACTCGATACACCCCGGAAACACCAAGATGTATTTGGATTTGAAGGAGCATTTCTGGTGGATGGTATGAAGAAGGATATTGCCGAGTATGTTGCCATATGCGATGTAGGTCACTTGATTATGAATCACTTGATGCTTGCGAACCATGCCTCATGGGCAAGATGACTAAGACTCCGTTATCCGGAACAATGGAACGAGCAACAGACTTATTGGAAATAATCCATACTGATGTATGCGGTCCGATGAGTGTTGATGCTCATGGCGGGTATCGTTATTTTCTGACCTTCACAGATGATTTGAGAAGATATGGGTATATCTACTTGATGAAACATAAGTCTGAAACATTTGAAAAGTTCAAAGAATTTCAGAGTGAAGTGGAAAATCATCGTAACAAGAAAATAAAGTTTCTACGATCTGATCGTGGAGGAGAATATTTGAGTTATGAGTTTGGTCTTCATTTGAAACAATGCGGAATAGATTCCCAACTCACGCCACCTGGAACACCACGGCGTAATGGTGTGTCCGAACGTCGTAATCGCACTTTATTAGATATGGTGCGATCTATGATGTCTCTTATTTATTTACCGCTATCATTTTGGGGTTATTCTTTAGAGACGCCTGCATTCACATTGTAACATCACAAATTTTCAATTTGGAATGTTATACATAGGTCATCATATGCATATCATATTTTATTTGCATTTTGATTTTGATCCTAGAAATTCTAAGCAACTCAAGGACCCACGGAGAGAGTTGGGGATTTCATTTATTTTCATATTTGAATTCTTTTCTCAAATATTGAAAAGAGGATCATTTTGGTTTAATTATTTTTCCTCTCCGAAAATATTTCCAACATTAAAAATAAAAGAGAGGAGATAATATGACTTCTCCAAAATAAAAGAAATATTGGGGGGGGGGGGAAATGTTAAAATCAAATAATTTTTTATTTGGATTTAATTTGTTATTTTATTTGAATTAGAATTTTTTTGCATTTTTAAAAATTGCATTTAGGCAAAGAAAATGTTCACTACGTTCTAAATATTTAATTTAGACGGCAAAAATTGTTTTTGGCATTTTTTAGAATTTTGTTTTATATTTATTTAGGATTTTTCCTTTTCGGCAGAATTATTTATTTATAAAAAAGTTGCGTGCGACTGGGCCAACGGCCCAGCCGAGCGGGCCGAAGCCCAGCTGTCGCAGCCGCCTTGCCCCCCTCCCCCAAGCCGCCTCGGACCCCCCGACCTCCTATAAGTACCCTGCCACCCCGCCGCCTCCCACCTCGTCCCGCCTCGCCGCCTCAGCCCCACCACCGAGCCGCCGCCCACGCACTTGCCGCCGCTGCTGCCCCGCTGCGCCACTGCCCGCGCCATCCCGCGGCCGCGCCAGAGCCCCGCCGCCGCGCCTCGCCGTCGCGGACTCGCGACGACGCCGCCGCTGCCGTTCGGATCCCGCCCGCCGCCGCCGGGTTTTTTCTGGCCCGTCCCGGTTTTTTAGAAACCCTAGATTTGGTTTTTGGATCGGTTCGGTTTTTCCCCGTTTTTCTTGGTTTAGGTTAAATAACGAACGTTCGTTCGTTAGTTTGTTTTAACGAATGAATTTCGCCTGTTTGCCTATGTAAGTGAACGTTCGTGCCGTAGTCTTTTTCTTTTTATTTTATTTTTCGGCCGGGGAGCTATCCGCGATTATTTTTTATCGCAGATTAGCCCCTGATCTTCAAACCCTTGCAGCTTTTTAACTGTTCGTCGAAATCCAGTGAAACCAATGCCAAAATCTTCGTCTCGGGCCTTTCTTTCCGGTTAATCAACTTGAACATGGTTTTGACAATTTAAAATTGGGTTTCAAGCAGATTTGAATTCGAAATTCTTTTGATCGTAGTTTCAGTTCCGTAGCTCCGATTTGACCGATTCTTTTTGCAAATCGAATCTCTTCAGTTGAACTTTCAGATTGGATCTTCTTATTTGAGTTTTACCCTTGCATCTATGCTTGAGTGCTTATGTATGCTATTGTTTGTTTGCGATAGAATTCCCGTAGTGTGAAGCGTGCTACTACGAGTCTCTAGGGTTTCCGGATCGTCAGCAAGACAAGTAACACATTGATCATACCCTTTATTACCCAGTTTTTATGCATTAGTTACAACCCTCAAACACTGCATGATTAGGACGAGATTAACATGTGGGTACTGGGAAGTAGTGGATGAGGTAGAACCTATTGCCTTTTTATTATCAAACCCTTGGGAGTTACTTCTACGTTATGCTTATATTGCCATGCTATGCTCGTAGACGTGGATTGGGTTTGAGTGTATCCATGACAGGTGTGAGATTGTTAATTAATGGTTAACTTAAGGTGGCTACTTAAACAAACATCTGGTTGGATTGGTTGCGGGCACCTGGAGAATCCAGTGTTGTCCTAGGATATCCCGGAGTACCTGTGTGATCATCCTATGGTTCGCCACCCAGGCTTAAAGGGATCATAAGATTATTCATTCTAGAAACTTTCGTGTGCAGCCACAAGCTATTATGGGCTCTATCATAGTTGAGTAAGTTGCATGACCTCTTTCAGTGGTGGGCTAGCAGATGTAGGGGAAAGTAGGTGTAACTGTCCACCCAGAGTAAAGAGTTAATGTTTCTGAAAGGCTGTGTCTCGGTCATCCGTTTCTCAAACACCATGTAGTGCGAGAAATTCAATGGAGGAGATCGAGTCTTGTGGGGAAAAGTGCGCAAACTTCTGCAGAGTGTACAAACTAATCATGGTTAGCTGTGTCCCCGGTTATGGACATCTTGAGTATCTGGTTCTTGGATTATCATGTTGATCTCATCACTCTAAATTAATTTGTTGGGTTTTAATACTGCTTAATTGGGATTGAGTTGGAGGAACCATCTCAATGTTTAACAACTACCATGATAGTTAAACAAAATATATTCCTTTGTTGTAGGAAAAAATTGGCTTTTCGCAAAAACAATATAACCATAGAGCCTCCACCAACCCCATATGCATGTAGTTATAGCATTTTTTCTGTTTGTTGCTCTGTTGTGTTATATTGCCAGCATATTCCATGTGCTGATCTGTTTCGGGCCGCAACATATCATGCTGCAGACTTTTCAGACGAAGAGTAAGGTGCGCTGGGTCGTTGTCGTGCACTCAGCTATGCCGTTGGAGTTGATGGACTCACTTTATCTTTCAAGCCTTCTGCTGTTATCTTGTTTAGATGGCCTTAAGCCATATTTTTGTATTGAGTTTTCCTTTAAGACATTCAATGTAATAAGTGTGTGATTGCACTCTGTTATAAATCCTTCGAAGTACTGTGTGTGTCAGCATTACCGATCTAGGGATGACACTTATGCACAGAGATTTGACTATTTGAGGTCAGATCGCTACACATGTTAAATAGGGCACCATCAAAATCCGTTGAGACGACACCATATGAACTGTGGTTTGGTAAGAAACCCAAGTTGTCGTTTCTTAAAGTTTGGGGCTGTGATGCTTATGTGAAAAAGCTTCAACCTGATAAGCTCGAACCCAAATAGGAGAAATGTGTCTTCATAGGATACCCAAAGGAGACTGTTGGGTACACCTTCTATCATAGATCCAAAGGCAAGATATTCGTTGCTAAGAATGGATCCTTTCTAGAGAAAGAGTTTCTCTCGAAAGAAGTTAGTGGGATGAAAGTAGAACTTGATGAGGTAACTATACCTGCTCCCTTATTGGAAAGTAGTTCATCACAGAAATCAGTTCCAGTGATTCCTACACCAATTAGTGAGGAAGATGATGATGATGATCATGAAACTTCTGATCAAGTTACTACCAAACATCGTAGGTCAACCAGAGTAAGATCCACACTAGAGTGGTATGGTAATCCTCTTCTGGAGGTCATGTTACTTGACCTTGATGAACCTACGAACTGTGAGGAAGCGATGATGAGCCCAAATTCCGCAAAATGGCTTGAGGCCATGAAAACTGAGATGGGATCCATGTATGAGAACAAAGTGTGGACTTTGGTTGACTTGCCCAATGATTGGCAAGCCATAGAGAATAAATGGATCTTCAAGAAGAAGACTGACGCTGACGGTAATGTTACTGTCTACAAAGCTTGACTTGTTGCGAAAGGTTTTCGACAAGTTCAAGGAGTTAACTATGATGAGACCTTCTGACCCGTAGCGATGCTAGAGTCCATCCGTATCATGTTAGAAATTGCCGCATTTTATGATTATGAAATTTGGAAAATGGATGTCAAAACTGCATTCCTTAATGGATATCTTAAAGAAGAGTTGTATATGATGCAACCAGAAGGTTTTTTCGATCCAAAAGATGCTAACAAAGTGTGTAAGCTCCAGCAATCCATTTATGGACTGGTGCAAGCATCTCGGAGTTGGAATATACGCTTTGATAGTGTGATCAAAGCATATGGTTTTATATAGACTTTTGGAGAAGCCTGTATTTACAAGAAAGTGAGTGGGAGCTCTATGGTATTTCTAATATTATATGTGGATGACATATTGTTGATTGGAAATGATACTGAATTTCTGAATAGCATAAAAGGATACTTGAATAAGAATTTTTCAATGAAAGACCTCGGTGAAGCTGCTTATATATTGGGCATCAAGATCTATAGAGATAGATCAAGACGCTTAATTGGACTTTCACAAAGCACATACCTTGATAAAGTTTTGAAGAAGTTCAAAATGGATCAAGCAAAGAAAGGGTTCTTGCCTGTGTTACAAGGTGTGAAGTTGAGTTAGACTCAATGCCCGACCACTGCAGAAGACAGAGAGAAAATGAAAGTCATTCCCTATGCTTCAGCCATAGGTTCTATCATGTATGCAATGCTGTGTACCACACCTGTTGTGTGCCGTGCTATTAGTTTAGTAGGGAGGTACCAAAGTAATCCAGGAGTGGATCACTGGATAACGGTCAAGAATATCCTGAAATACCTGAAAAGGACTAAGGATATGTTTCTCGTTTATGGAGGTGACAAAGAGCTCATCATAAACGGTTACGTCGATGCAAGCTTTGACAATGATCTGGATGACTCTAAGTCACGAACCGGATACATATTTTTATTGAATGGTGCAGCTATCAGTTGGTGCAGTTCTACGCAAAGCGTCGTGATGGGATCTACGTGTGAAGCGGAATACATAGCTGCTACAGAAGCAGCAAATGAAGGAGTCTGGATGAAGGAGTTCATATCCGATCTAGTTGTCATACCTAGTGCATCGGGTCCAATGAAAATCTTTTGTGACAATACTGGTGCAATTGCCTCGGCAAAGGAATCCAGATTTCACAAGAGAACCAAGCACATCAAGAGATGCTTCGATTCCATCCGCGATCAAGTCAAGGAGGGGGACTTAGAGATTTGCAAGATACATACGGATCTAAACATTGCAGACCCATTGACTAAGCTTCTCTCACGAGCAAAACATGATCAGCACCAAGACTCCATGGGTGTTAGAATCATTACAATGTAATCTAGATTATTGCCTCTAGTGCAGGTGGGAGACTGAAGGAAATATGCCCTAGAGGCAATAATAAAGTTGTTATTTATATTTCCTTATATCATGATAAATGTTTATTATTCATGCTAGAATTGTATTAAACAGGAAACTTAGTACATGTGTGAATACATAGACAAACAGAGTGTCACTAGTATGCCTCTACTTGACTAGCTCGTTAATCAAAGATGGTTAAGTTTCCTAGCCATAGACATGAGTTATCATTTGATGAATGGGATCACATCATTAGAGAATGATGTGATTGACTTGACCCATCCGTTAGCTTAGCACTATGATCGTTTAGTTTATTGCTATTGCTTTCTCCATAACTTATACATGTTCCTATGACTATAAGATTATGCAACTCCCGAATACCGGAGGAACACTTAGTGTGTTATCAAACGTCACAATGTAACTAGGTGATTATAAAGATGCTCTATAGGTGTCTCCAATGGTGTTTGTTGAGTTGGCATAGATCGAGATTACGATTTGTCACTTCGATTGTCGGAGAGGTATCTCTAGGCCCTCTCAGTAATGCACATCACTATAAGCCTTGCAAGCAATGTGAATAATGAGTTAGTTGCGGGATGTTGCATTACGGAACGAGTAAAGAGACTTGCCGGACGAGATTGAACTAGGTATGATGATACCAACGATTGAATCTCGGGCAAGTAATATACCGATGACAAAGGGAACAAACGTATGTTGTTATGCGGTTTGACCGATAAAGATCTTCGTAGAATATGTAGGAACCAATATGAGCATCCAAGTTCCGCTATTGGTTATTGACCGAAGATGAGTCTCGGTCATGTCTACATAGTTCTCGAACCCGTAGGGTCCGCACGCTTAACATTCGATGATGATATGTATTATGAGTTATGTGATTTGATGTACCGAAGATAGTTCAGAGTCCCGGATGTGATCACGGACATGACCAGGAGTCTCGAAATGGTCGAGACATAAAGTTTGATATATTGGAAGGTTACGTTTGGACACCGGGAAGGTTTCGGATAGGTTCAGGCATTTTCCGGAGTACCGGAGGTTACCGGAACCCCACGGGGAGTTAATGGGCCTTAATGCGACATGGTGGGAGAGAGGAGGAGGCGCCCAAGTGAGAGGCACGCGCCCCCCAAGTCCAATCCTAATTGGGAGGGGGGCCGGCGCCCCTTTCCCTCTTTCCCTCTCCCTCTTCCTTCTTCTCCTACTCCAACTAGGGAAGGGGGGAAACCTACTCCTACTAGGAGTAGGAATCCCCCTTCGGGCGCGCCATAGAGGGCCGGCCCTTCCCTCCTCCACTCCTTTATATACGGGGGAGGGGGGCACCCCATAGACACACAAGTTGATCTCTTAGCCGTGTGCGGTGCCCCCTCCACAGATTTCCACCTCGGTCATATTGTCGTAGTGCTTAGTCGAAGCCCTGCTTCGGTAACTTCATCATCACCGTCAACACGCTGTCGTGCTGATGAAACTCTCCCTCGGCCTTAGATGGATCTATAGTTCGAGGGACATCACCGAGCTGAACGTGTGCAGATCGCGGAGGTGTCGTGCGTTTGGTACTTGATCAGCTAGATCGCGAAGCCGTTTGACAACATCAACCGCGTTACGTAACGCTTCCGCTTTCAGTCTACGAGGGTACGTAGACACACTCTCCCCTCTCGTTGCTATGCATCCCTAGATAGATCTTGCGTGATCGTAGGAAATTTTTTGAAATACTGCGTTCCCTAACAGTTTTAGTAAAGGATAACTAAAACCATAGCAGGAGCGTCTCGGCAAAAACACAAAAGAAAAATGAAGGGATGATGAGACAAGAATAAGGACAAAACATACTTCCACATCACCAAAATCTTCAACAAGCTCACCGCCATCATATGTAGAGTGATGTCGCTTGAAGCTATGTCGGTATTTCCCCAAAGAGGAAGGGATGATGCAGCACAACGGCGGTAGGTATCTCCCTTAGATATGAAACCAAGGTTATCAAACCAGTGGGAGAACCAAGCAACACAATGTAAACGGCCACTGCACACAAATAACAAATACTCGCAACCCGACGTGTTAAAGGGGTTGTCAATCCCTTTCGGGTACGGTGCCAGAAATTGGTGCATGGACGGGAGAAAGTTGTAAATATTGATAGATCGAACCCCAAACAAAATAAAGTGCAACAAAGTATTTTTGTATTTTTGGTTTAATAGATCTGAAAATAAAAGCAAAGGAAAAATAGATCGCAAAGGCAAATATATGAGAAAGAGACCCGGGGGGCGTAGGTTTCACTAGTGGCTTCTCTCGAGAAAAATAGCAAACGGTGGGTGAACAAATTACTATTGGGCAATTGACAAAACTTCAAATAATCATGACGATATCCAGGCAACGATCGTTACATATGCATCATGTCCAAGATTAGTAGACCGACTCCTGCCTGCATCTACTACTATTACTCCACACATCGACCGCTATCCAGCATGCATCTAGTGTATTAAGTTCATGGAGAAACAGAGTAATGCAATAAGAACGATGACATGATGTAGACAAGATCTATCTATGTAGAGATATACCCTATCGTCTTATCCTTAGTAGCAATGATACATACGTGTCGGTTCCCCTTCTGTCACTGGGATCAAGCATCGTAAGATCAAACCCACTACAAAGCACCTCATCCCATTGCAAGATAAATATATCAAGTTGGCCAAACAAAACCCAAATATAGGAGAAGAAATAAGAGGCTATAAGCAATCATGCATACAAGAGATCAAAGAAACTCAAATACTTTCATGGATATAAAAACATAGATCTAATCATACACTCAAAGTTCATCGATCCCAACAAACACACCGCAAAAGAGTTACATCATATGGATCTCCAAGATACCATTGTATTGAGAATCAAGAGAGAGAGAGAGAGGAAGCCATCTAGCTACTAACTATGGACCCGGGGGTCTACAAAGAACTACTCACGCATCATCGTAGAGGCACCAATGGAGGTGGTGAACCCCATCCAAGATGGTGTCTAGATTGGATCTGGTGGTTCTGGACTCTAAGGCGGCTGGATGGATATATTCGTCGACTCCCCTAGGGTTTTGGTATTATTGGGGTATTTATAGAGCAAAGAGGTGGTCCGGGGGGCACCCGAGGTGGGCACAACCCACCAGGGCGCGCCCTGGTGGGTTGTGCTCTCCTCGGAGCACCCCCCAGGCGCAGCCAGGGCCCATTATGTTCCTTCTGGTCCAAAAAAATCTCCGTAAAGTTTCGTTGCGTTTGGACTCCATTTGGTATTGATTTCCTGCGATGTAAAAAACATGCAGAAAACAGCAACTGACACTTGGCACTATGTCAATAGGTTAGTACCAAAAAATGATAAAATGACTACAAAATGATTATAAAACATCCAATATTGATAATATAACAACATGGAACAATCAAAGATTATAGATACGTTGGAGACATATCAACATCCCCAAGCTTAACTCCTACTCGTCCTCGTGTAGGGAAGTGATAAAAACAAAATTTTTGATGTGGAATGCTGCCTAACATGTCATATCATATTCTTTCTTTATAGCATGGACATTTGGACTTTTATATTGTTCAAAGCAATAGTCTAGTTTTGACATGATAATTTAAGTACTCAAGCATATCAACAAGCAACCATGTCTTTCAAAATATCAATTCTAAAATAAGTTATCCCTAGCCCATCATGCTCAATCATTGATCCATTCATGAAACACACCTGCATATTAGCTACACCCAATACTCAAGTACGATCATATTGCCTCCTAGTTGGTGCTTTTATAAGAGAAGATGGAGACTCAAATTCAAAATAAAAATTGCATAAAGTAAAAGAAAGGCCCTTCGCAGAGGGAAGTAGGGATTTGTGGAGGTGCCAGAGCTCAAAGCGAAAAACTTAGAGATAAAAACATTTTGGGAGGTGTATCCATCCCACCAACGAAAATTACTTAGAGTTCCCAACACTATCCATGCTAAATATATCATAGGCAGTTCCCAAACAGAAACTAAAGTTTATTCCCTTTTCCACCATACTGTGATGCCCGGATAATTAAGCTACAGTGAACCTCCGCTAATGATACCACGTCACCTCGGTTACTGTTGATAAACTTGCGTCAGTTTGAAACCCAGTTTAAATTTCAAATTTAGAATAAAGGCAAACAATAAAAGTTTTCAAATATTAAAACTAAATGTTCGGGTGGAGCCAAATAATGCATAGGTAATTATGATGGAGAAACCACACTTTTATAAAATGTTTAAATAATCTAAAATGAATAAACAGTAGCTAAAAATTAAATAAATGCCTTCTGAATTTTATAAAATACTAAACTATTTTGTTCAGGGGTAAAACTTTTTGTGATAGTAGTTGGAATTGTAACTCTATTTTAGGTGTGGGTTTTACTTTTTGTAAAGCTATAAACTATTAAAGAAATAAAAGAAAACATAAGACAAAGGTAAGAATAAAAAAACAAAAGAAAAACCAAAACCCCCCTTCCCCTTGGGCCATTCAGCCCAACCGGGCATCTAGGCCACCAGGCCAGCCCAGCCCACCTACCCTCTTCTTCTTCCTACTGCTCACAGAGAGCTCTGTGGCCGCACGCGGATCGTCCACGCCGCAGATCCTCCATGCGACGGCCATCCGGACCTCCCCGGTGTCTACAAAGACCCCCTTGACCTCATAAAGAACCCTAACCCCCTCCGTTCGCCATCCCCGCGCCGCTCCCTTCTCCCCCCTCGCACACCCGAGCCGCCATCGTCACGGCCTCCTCCGTGCTGGCACCCAACGACCTCCCCACCACCTAAGACTACATCGGGAGCACCGTCTGCGTCGCCTACGACGACTATGTGGAAGCGTTCGACCTCGAAGCCACTGCAACGACGGATCGACGTCATCTTCAACCTCCGGCCATCGCGACGCCGTCGACGAATTCATCGCGTTCACTGCACCCCCGACCTCCTCGAGCACCTCTTCTAGCTCACTGTGAGCTCCTCTTCCCATTCCCCCTGTTTACCCCTTGTTTCGGTCGCCGTAGGTCACCGATCAACCGCCGTGACCGAGGCTCCGTTCGCGCGCGCCCCTGGCACGCTCGTCGCGCCTCTCGCCGACCTGGCCGCGCGCCGCGCGCCTCGCCCGTGTCCACCTCCGCCGTCTGCCCCGCGCTAGCTCGCTGCGTCGCCGCTTCCTGTTGTTCTCTGCTGCTACTCGCTAACGCTGCCGCCTACAGCTCCGCCCGACCGCGCTCGCGCATTGCTGTTGCCGCTGCTGCTCCCTAATACTACTACTTGATGTCGCTGCTTTCTGCTTGCTCTATTGCAGCCGCCGCTGCTGCTTCTTGCTGCTCCCGTCGCTGCACCATGCCTCCCCAGCCGCTCGCTGCGCGCCGCCGCCGCCTTTGCCAGCCGCCTGCCGCTCCGGCGCTGGCCCCGTTGCTGCCACGCCCGCTTCCGCCCCTCGCTACCTCCCGCACGCCGCGACCAGGCCACGGCCGCACCTTGCTAGTATGCGTGTGTGCGAGCCTGGCCGCGTTGGCCTACTGGGCCAATGCCCTGTGTGGCCGGCCTTTCGTTGGTTAACATGTTTGGTACCAAACGCCCGTTTACATGGAGTACTTCTGAAATTATGTATGAAAAAACTTGCGCCCTTGTTAACATGTTTGGTACCAAAAATTATTTTACAGTGTAAGATTGTACAGAAAACAATAGATGTCCCAGCCTTATCTCTACGCACGACAGAGTAGAGGCAAGTGCACATTGTTAAAGAATGATATTGTCAGTCTTGTGCATGGATGGATGGATATTCCCTGCGAAAATTAATTCCCACAAATAAATATATCTTCTTTGCTGAATGTAGCTTCACCAATTAAACCTAAAGAATTCAATAAAAAATCAATCATTGACTTCACATGGAATCAAACTTTGTATGCACGTGAATGTATGCACGTGAATTGTTGCCTAAAACCGGTAGAACAAACATGTTCAACTGAATTGTGTATGACACTGGATCAACTTATAATTTTACTTATAGACTAAAATGTATGATGCTTATAAACCGAAATATATTTTTTTAGAGCAGATAAAAAAGAATGTACAGGGACTGCCAGTTGCATAGTTGATGGTTACATGAAACATCTAAATATTTAAGAATCAAACATGATCTAAGGAAGCGAAACACATCTGCAAGTATCTAATAATAAAATCCATATGAAAGACAACCTCTATTGTTTGAAAAATTGTCAGTTTCACTCCTTTGTTTCAATAGGAATGGCCAGTTAGTCCAGCACATCCCCTTTGTCATAGATCAGTAGAAGGCAAAACTGGATACACATTTATGTGGGCCTACTCCTATCATAGTTTATACAGAGTAAAAAACTGAGATTACATATGCCTACATAATAAGATTCCTGTGCATCATCGTGTTCTTACTTTGAAATATGGTAGCAGCAAATTGAAAGATTCTGATGTGTTAGTTTTGGCACAATGGAAAATTCAGTCCATGCACCTATACTCAACACCAGTTATCATGGTCACCCTCATCTTGATTGAGTACTTTTCTCAAAAAAAAAATCTTGATTGAGTACTAATCAAGTAGCAGCAAGTTGAGTAAAACCAACGTATTTCAGTCACTATCTTGTGAATTTTTTAGCCCTAAGAGTAAGGAAAGCATCTGAACAGATCTTAGTATTCCAAAACTAAAATTAACAGACCTATAACATGCATGTTTCTATATAACCAATCTGCAAGCAATATCTCTTTTGAGGATTACATCAAGACTTAGGCCGACGTCAAGGCTGCATCATTTTCCTTCCAGAGCAGAGCATGTAATTGGTCCGCGACACCATCCGCAACCATAAGGTCTCTGGGAGCTTCGGCAGATTTAATATCAACAATAATTGGGTAGGACAATGATCTGCTTACAAAATCAACCCCTAGCTCATTTCCCCACTGTGTAGTCGATCTCCACCACCAGGGAGCCTCGAAATACCTTATACAATTCCTTCAGTCCAACAAAAATAGCGCTAGCTTCGGCCACCTTGACAATTATTCATGCACCCAGCCGCCTATCTGCAAGCAATTTTTGCATCATCTCTAGTACACTCCATGCACATAGTTAGCGTGATTATAGCATTGTCGGCAACAAAAAGGAATCCATATGTAGTCTGAATCTTAACTGAACTTTATAGGTTTGACCGTCCAGAAGCTCGGTGACACAAAATTTGACAATTCAAAATTTAAACCTTACCGGTCTACCATCATCCATGGCAAATCCACCATACTTGGCTTCATATTGAGATGGTTCACCACCTTCATCTCACACGACTTGTCACAATGCATATCCACGAGTCAATCCAGTTAATGTTTGACGACTGAAAACAATTCAGAGTAAATCGATGGATGCATGAATAAATCAATCGATGTGTTGCAATGGGAGGAAAAAAACATCACACACAAGCCACCAAGCTCTAGGACCTTCGTCTCCGACATGGAAATCAAGCATACTCAGCACCCATGCAATGGGCCCCATGGTCGTCTTGCACCCCTGCAGCCCAACGGGCGACGTTGTCGGCGAGTCAAGGTAGCGGCGGAGCAGGCGCGACACAGATGCCACGAGCTGCTTGGCCGCCTTTCCCCAAAATTCAACACAACAACAAAGGGAACTTGGCTAGAGATTGCGCTTGAACACTTAACTGCAGCAAGGATGATTAAAACTTTCAATAATACAAATTTGGCTGTGTGTTACAATGGGAGATACTGTGTATATGACGGCGAAAACGAGCAAGGAAAATAATAGGAAATGACTACATGTGTTTGTACCTCCTGACAACGTCCTTTTGCGATGCATCACGTATAGTAATGATGTCACAAGCATGCTCTTGACGACAACGATTCACATGTGCTCGCGACCTACAGAGGATGGAGAAAAGAAGGGCAGAAGAGGGAGGCTTTCATCTATCAAGCATAAATATTTACTGAATAAAATCGATCTAATCTATACCAACTTGAGCAGGATTGTCGAATAGCTTCCTCTTACATCAGAAAATTCAGCACACCAAACATATGTTTAGCAATGACACAGAAATCAGATTGTTTCAAAGATAGTGAGGATCGACATAGGGTTTGAAGAATTTTGACAATGTAAACCGTAATAAGTTACAACCTCCATCACACATGTAATTTTATTAAATTGACAAGGCAAGTTATAGGAACTGTAGCCTAAAAAATGGTATGTTCCTGTTTGAGATCATTTATAAAATCAATAAAATATAACGACATTAGGGATCAAGGACCAAAGATCAATTAAGAAAATCAGAGATTAGGCAATCATACTTACCTTGTTAAGAATGACACTGATAGAATTAGTGAGGGGATGTGTGGTACGCAGGCCAATGGATCCGTGCATCCTTGATAACACATGTACGTACACAAAGGTTGCTGGTTTGAAACTTAAAAGGAGATTGATTCATCTGTCAGCCGGACATACACGAACATGATTTTGTTCTGTATCTTTAAGGAAAGGCATCCTTTCTTGACCATATATCCATTACTAAATGAAGTTATTTTCAGATTTTTAACTTGGAAGATCAATAATTAGCCTCCATCCATATTGAGTATGTAGCAGTCCCCTGTTCTCCTTGAAAAGGAAAGATTGAAATTGCACATTTTGCATACTCAAATAGTCAAATTAATACATTTCTTAAGAAAAAATCCTTCAGGTGTGCCTTTTGTTTCTTGAGGGTCCACTGGTTCTGTAGTATCTATGCCTAACTTTTTTAGAATTCATTTTTTTCTCTTTATGTGGTGTATACAGTCAAACTAACTAATATATGCGTTCAATAGTGATTAGAAGGTACTTTTAGTCAGTCAGTCAGTTGGATAAAGATCAAGCTTGGCACCAAAAAATTGAGAGAAGAACTGAATATGCTTCTTAAATCATCGATCCACCATTAGATGAGTCAGGAAAGAAATCTTCCTCTTTTACATCAAAGATAGCACACTAACCACTTCCTTGTTTGTACGATGGTGTAGTACCAAGCCTATGCCCCTTCACTAATCACTCATACTATCTCACCCACTTTGTATTATCATCATCCTCTCTTCTCTATACCATTCCCTTGACTGATATATAGCAGCACTACTCAATGAATTTTGTCGCTGGATCACACAATCAAACTGTCCATGTAAGATTTGGCACGCAAGATCATCAAGAAGAGTCTCCTTCAATTGCATATACAATTGCAAAAAAGAAGTGCAATTTAGAAATTTACCCAAGTAGATGTTATACCTGAACCTCGTGTAGGATTTGGGGGAGGTTGTCGGCGAGCCAGACATCGAAGTCCTCATGCGACGACGGCGCGTCGACGAAGAGGATGCAGACGATCTCGGCGGGCGCGTAGCCGCTGGTGTAAGCATCCACGGGGGAGGCTCCACCGCCGCGGTCAAGCAGCGCACGGCGACCGGCGCAGAGCATGGCCCGGTGGGCGCCGATTTGGCAGCAGAGAGTGGCGCGTTCGGCGTCACAGGCGTCGCAAAGCGGGGCACATAGGTGGAGGCTCGCGAGCGCGCTAACCCCGTGCACGGCGCCGTCACACTCGAAGAAGAGCCTGGCGCCGTCGGCGGAGTAGAAGAACACGACGCGCTTGGTGACGCAGTTGGCACAAACGAACGACTGCTGCAGTTTTCTTAGATTTATTTATTACCACGGGTGCAGCTGCTGGTGATCGGTGGATCAATCATCCAGACTCGATCTAGTTTGATGACCAATTTGAGTTGTACACGTTCCAACATAGGCCCACTGGGATGTGTGTCGGCTTGTGTGCAGGCTCAGGCCTTTGTAGTGATTCGTGGACAATCGTACAAATCGTTTTTAGTACCACTTCGGATGTAGAAATGATATAGGTGAAAAAAGCTGAAAGCGTAAATTCACAGGAAGAAATGTATTGTGACGGAAGAAGCGTATTGTGACGGTGAACCCACAGAGTCAATCCGTGCTTTATTATTAGGGATAGATAGGGATAGATTAGGAAGAGATATCATTAATAATGGCCCCATCTTTTGTCTCACAAAGTATGTTGGAGCTCCTGCTACAACCAGCTACAAGTTTACAACCCGCTTCTCTTCTCTCTCCTCTTCTCTCTCCTTCAACTAAGCACAAATACTATATTTAAATCCTTATAGCCTGCCTATGTCACCTAATTGTAGTGCTTTCTCTAAAGTTACTCTTCACTGTGTAGTCTGAAATGCTGGGCGTGCAGCGGGCGGTGCCCTCGGTCGGCGCACCGCTTCAATGGCGGAAGTAGTGAGAGGTCACGTCGCCCTGACTTGCCATCAATGTGGAGCGGTGGGCTCAGCTGGCGCCGGGCGGTAAGTGCGCGCGGGAGGGAGGAGGGGTTTTTGATGGGCCAAGAAGGTGAGAAGCCAACTTGGGATCGGTCCGGATGGGGAAATATCATGTGCTCCCGTACTCACTAGTTTCATGCATACTCTCACTATAATGCAAAGTAACATAGTAGTAATGTTATAGATGGCTTCATTTATTAGCTTGTAGACTCATCTTGTCTTGGGAAACGCTATGTTACAGTAGTAACATATTATGTTACCACTTCTCATTAACTACTTGCCACATAAGCAAAATTTTCTTAGAGTGCGCTAAGTTACTCCCACTATAACTAGTCGTACAAAGTGTGGGCTATGTAGAGGGCGTAGTAAGCAAGCTTCTCATCGTTCTGCGAGTTGACATGACACATCAAAGTAGTAGTTCTTTTCAAAATGTACATCAAAGTACCAGTGTAGTAGTATCCAAAAAGGGCCGACCATGTCCATGGCTACCATCGCATCCCGTGCTCCGTCATTGAGTATGTGCACGATTCACGTGCCATTCAAGAAAAAAAACTGCGTACATTCCATTGAAGAAAATAAATTAAAAACAAACACGCCACCGCGTCATGGTCGAACATTGATTCGTCCATGTGTGGTTCCCGACCCTCCACTAAGTGAACAACTACCAAATGCGTCAAATTATCACGTGAGCTGCCTCTTCATCCAGAAATGAGCTCCACCGTGTACCCCGGCGCGTGTGTTAGGTAATGAGGCACAGAGTACATGCGTCTGTGCGTGCAATTTTTCTCTTCGTGCACGTACTCATTTTCTTTGTGGGTGATTCATGCACGTACTCGACCTACGTTGGTAACTGTTGGTGAGTCTCACTTATCTTTACATCTCAACATGTACATCTACATCTGCATCTACGTCTACACTACATCTACATCTACCTCTACTATAGTACATCAAGTTTTAAACATGAGACCAGCCATTTTCTTGCATGACACGACCAGCCCGTAGTGCTTCTTGCTCCTCGTCTCTCTCAAAGTGCGTCCGGCAGGCGATTTTTGCAGTTGATTGAGGTCGTTTCGCTCACACTCGGTCCCACATGTTATAAATCTAAAAAGAATACTCTGACTAGCGGACCATTGAAAGAAGTATATTTTTCACCCTCAAATGTAAGTTGATGGACAAATAACCTCCCAAACTCAATTTTGGTACGATTTTTACCCTCAAATCTCTAAAACCGGGTATATCACCCTCTTGAGCGGTTTTAGTGTTCACATGTTAGAGTTTAGTCGGTTTTCATTGTTGACTAGGAATTGACTAATTATTTACACTAATGAAATGGCAACGACGCCATCGGAAGCCGCGAATGTCGTCGGAGATGTACCTAATGGACCCCGACCTTCCCTACGAGGAGAGGAGATCATGCGGGTGCCTCTCAAGCTCAAGGGGTCGTCGGGCTACCTCGTCGGCTCGTCGCCCGCCTATCTTTGGTCCTCTCAGAGCCTCTATCATTGTCGCGCAGCTCATGGTGGCGCTCATTTGCAGGTGTGTGTTGCTAGCTAGGAGACATAGTTGAGTTAATCGAGCCCTACTTGAAAATCAATTGTGTCATTGGCCTAAGCTCTGCCACTACTAGAAGAAAACTCCTGCTGAGGAGGTCAATGAGAGGCAGCACCGTGCTACCTACATTGGTCGTTTGATTCATAGGATAGAATGCTATAAGATTTTTTTCTCATGTAATCATGTGTTAATTCGCAATCTAGCATCCACCCAACTCTTTTCACTTCCTTTGTTTTTCGTGTGTCAAACAATGGTTTTTTAGGGGAACCCTGTGTTATTGCTATGGGATTCAAGTGGACATGCCACTCCAATCCTTTATTTTTCTTTACGAAGAGAGTACTTGCTGCTGCAAGAGCACTGTGTTAATGATGTGCCGCTGCAAGAGCCGCCTATATTAATTAATCGTGCAGCAGTTCATTTAGTAGTACTAGGTTAGTAGGTGGCCCTGCGCTTGGCTCTTCTCCATCTCCGGAAGTCGAATAATAATGATGGTACTACAGTAGTACTTCTGGCAATCTAACACCAAATGAACTGCTGCACGTCCATCGCTTGCAAGCAAAAGTTTCTCCTCGTGCTGCGAGCCACCGCGCACGCGTTGGTGAGGGAGCTCGTCATTCTACGAGTTGACGGGACACATCAAAGTTATTTAGTACTCTCTCCAAAAAGGGACGACCATGTCCATGGCTACCATCCCGTGCTCCGTCATTGAGTACGTGCACTATTCACGTGCCATCGAGGAGAAAAAAATATTGCGTAGTACATACTAGGTGCCATTGAAGTGCACGACTCACTTACGCACTACTTATCTCCATTTTCTTGCATGACACGTGCACCTTGATGCTAGATGTCCCGTGTGTTGGCAAAAGGATGAACAAAGCTCACGTAAAAAAAGTGGAAGAACATAGGGCATGTTTGGTTCCCAGCCTAAGGTTGCCACGTCTAACCTTAGTCATGCCACAACATCTTAGACATGTGTTTGGTTCATTGTCACACTTGTGGCTTGCCACACTTATCTAGTTATATAGTCCACATGTCATAGGCTCAATTTTTTACCAAATCTTGCCACACTTGTGGTGGCCATAGCCACACTTTTTGTGGCAGCCACACTTTGCCTAAGGTTAGTTGTGGCAAGGGGCTGTTTGGTTCTAGGCCTAGCATTGCCACACTTTGCCACACATTTTTTGCCAAGCTTGTCTAAGGTTAGTTCATCAAAATTAGAGCCACAAGTTGGCAAGCCTAAGGGAATCTTGCCTTATTTTTTGTGTGTATGTCATGTGGGGTCCAAGTGTGTCCTGACTAAGGTGTGTCTTGAACCAAACACTCACCTCATAGATTTCCAACGACCGAGAAGGAGCAAGGAACCTGACGGTAGAGCGTCTGCACTCATAATATTTTATTACTCCCTCCGTCCAGGTGAATAAGTCATATTTGGTTGTGCACCGTGACCAAGAAGGAGGGAAAAACAAGAGAACTTAATGTTTATTTGCTAATTAATAGCATTGCATGCAGTGAACTAACCATTGCATGTCATGTTTGGTAGTCTCGAGTTATTGAAAACATGCACGCCCACATTTTTTATTGGTTGATATGTCAAGAAACAAGAATGCTTATTTGCTAATTAATAGCATTACATGCACGCCTGACGACCGAGAAGGAGCCAAGAACCTCGTGGTGGAGCGTCTGCACTCATAATATTTTATATTACTCAAGATATAAAATCAACCAATCATCTCCACAGTAGACCGGAAGAGTACGAAACACGGCAACCCAGTGTAGTTATATCATACTGTACATGGACAACCCACGCTATCACCATATTTCTTGGCCTCCGTGCGACACCTAGCTCTAGTAATCCAGGAGCCCGTATCGCTTCTCGCTCCTCGTCTCTCTCAAAGTGCGGCGGGCTGGCGTTTTTGTCGTCTATTAAGGTTGGTTAACTGTGGCGCCCGGATAATTAAGCTACAGTAATTCCTTGCTAATGATGCCACGTCATCATGATTACTGTTGTTAAACTCGCGTTGGTTTGAATCCGGCCCAAATTCAAATTTAAATTGAAGTCAAAAATAAAAAAAATGTCAAACGTAAAATCTAAAATGTTCAACGCGTGGCAAATAATTTATGATTATTTGTCATGTTGGAACCAACCTCTTTTGAATTCCCAGGTGACCCTGAAAATTTATTTAGTGGTCCGACAACTTTTAAAATTGGCCTTTATAATTTCTAAAAATGGTTAGACAACTCCTTTTGGCCTCAGACTTTTTGTGTCACCTAGAAATAGTGTGCTTGATTTATGAGATAAGTCTCATATCTAATAAAAGTTGTTTAGATTTACAGTTTAATAGTAGAAAATAGTAACAAAAATTAAAATAAAAGAAAGTGCAAAAAAGAAAAATAGAAAAGGCCCCCTCCCCCACTAGGCATGTTGGCCCTGTTGGCCGCAACCAGCCAGTCCACCCCGCGCCTCCCTGACCTAGATGGCCCAACCCCCACTAGTAACCCCCTGGCAACCGAAACCCTAGCCCACCACCTGCATAACCCCCCACTCCCCCTTGATCTCTGTCTCCCTCGCCCCTCAAGATCCAGATTGGGATCAGGCACCCCCGTCGTCGCGTCCCCGCTCGCCGTCGCCCGCGCCCCCCGACCGTCGCCACCTCGCCGGACCACCGCGTCGCCGCCTCGTCCTCCACATCCCGGATGGACGCTTTCTTGACCTCCTCCTCGCTGGCGCGATCGCGGCTCACCGCCCAACTCCCCTACAACGGGGGTGAGAACCCAATCCCCCTGCTTCCCTCTTCCCGTTGTCTCGCACGTCCATCGTCGTGCTCGGTCGCCGCCAACCCCGTAGCCCACGCGCCTTGCTCCCTATGGCCTCGCCTGCGTCTGCTACCGCCGCGCTCAGCGCGCCGGCCGCCCCTGTCCCCCTATCCCGCCTGCCGTTTCGCGCCTCCACTGCCGCTGTTTGCCCGTCCGCAGGGCTGCTGCTGTGCCTGGACGTCGCGCGTTTCCGCGCCCCTGTGCACTCCGCCGGCGCCGCCGTATCCATTCGCCGCTTGCTCCAGCGTGCCACCCGCACGCGCCCATCCGCCCCGCCGCTGCCGTGCAGCCTCGCCGGCGCCCCGCCGCGGCCGCCCTGTGCCGCCTCCCCTGCCGCGGTCGTGCCCCCCTCGCTCACCGATCCTCCCCCTGTTGTGGGCCTAGGGTCGCGCCCCTGACCGGCCCTTCCCCTCGCCGGCGCACCTCTGGCCGCCCGGGCTCGCCTCGCTGCCATTCCCACCGTCTGAGGTCGTGCCCAGCCACGGCCAACTGGGCCAGTGCCCAGCCGGGTGCGCCCCCGCACGCCGCCGCCCATTCGGGCAGCGCCCGCATCCGCCGCCCGTTAGCCCCCGGGTCAACGACGTCGGGCCCCATGCCCCTGTTTACTAAAAAATGTAAATGTAAACAATATTTTAATAAAGATAATTAATTAATTAGTCAAACGGTTAATTAAACTTAATTAGCCTAACCACCTAGTTTAGTTAACTAAACTGTTAGAGTAGACTAAAACAGTCAATGACAGGGGGCCCCACCTCTGTTGGTGCACCTAGCATTTACTCATTATTTTCGAATTAAATTAAATTGCAGAACATCTTTAAAACTTTGAAAATTCCTAGAGAATAAATCGTAACTCGGATGAAAAAGTTTTGTACATGAAAGTTGCTCAGAACGAAGAGATGAATCGGAATACATGGTCAGTTCGTCCGCCACATGTCCCTGGCATAGCGAACCTGCAACCGTCCCCCTTCATTTCATTTGTTCGAAAATGCCAAACTTCGGGAAAACTTTCCCGGATGTTTCCCCCTTCGCTAGTATCGTTTAGCCTTGCGTTAGATCACCCCTAGAGCTAGTTATTGCTTGTCATGTATCTGTTTTCTCTGTATTTAATGTTTCTTCCCCCTCTTCTCCCCAGTAGACCCCAAGACGATGTTGATGCCCCTGTGATCGACCACATCACCGAAGACCCCTTCTCCCCTTTCAGCGGAGCTTCCAGGCAAGCCCCCCTTTGATCATCCCGATATCGCCCATTCCATTCTCTCATGCTTGCATTAGATTTTGCTACTGTATTTGATTGCTCCTATTCTGATGCATAGCCTATTTTTGTACCTGCTGTTGTACCTTACGTGCTTATCCTAAACTGCTTAGTATAGGTTGGTTAGTGATCCATCAGTGACCCCCACCTTGTCCTTGTTGCCCCTGCTTCATCATCAACGAATCGATCAATGTGATCGACGACCAGAGCTCGACACATCACATCACATCATGCCACTTTTGTTGCTCGACTCTGCGGAGTTACTATCCAGTGTCGGGGGTGATACCTCATAACGCACTCCTGATGATGACTCTATAGTGTAGCTATTCGGTCGTGGTCATCGAGGGTGTTTCCTCCTTGAACACTCCTGATACGACTCTGTCATGCAACCCCTCAAGTGTGAACCTTGAGGGTGGTTCCTCTTATGTTCACCTTGATGATTACATCGAGTGGAATTCACCGAGGGTGATTCCTCAGGTTTTCCCCTTGATGTTTGGACACACTGTTACCTTGACTTTACTTGAGACCATTGTTGAAGTCGGGTCGGCCCTGAGGGGTACCCACGAGTTGATGTGAAAGTCGGGCGGGCCCATGGAGCACCTGCGAGTTTTCTACGTGGCACGGCCGGGAAGTCTGGGTCCTTGCCGTAAGTCCATGAGACGGGGCGACGGGGTCACATTATCGTGAGTCTCTGCTCGTCTCCATGATCCCCCAATGCAATAACAGGTTTGGGTACTTGTTCTGAGTTGGCCTTTGGCCTTTACGCACTAACCACCACGCGAGAATATATATGGGCCTCGACGTCGCAGTATCAGCCGAAGCTTTGTCAGACGTCCAGTTCAGCATTGTGGATGGGCCAGATCGTGCCATCCACTTCACGGGTGGTGCTGGTATCCCCTTGCGCATAATGACCCAGAGTGCAACGGGTGATGTCTACTACACAACCTTCTTCTTGTAGACGTTGTTGGGCCTCCAAGTGCAGAGGTTTGTAGGACAACAGCAAATTTCCCTCAAGTGGATGACCTAAGGTTTATCAATCCATGGGAGGCATAAGATGAAGATGGTCTCTCTCGAACAACCCTGCAACCAAATAACAAAGATTCTCTTGTGTCCTCAACACACCCAATACAATGGTAAATTGTATAGGTGCACTAGTTCGGTGAAGAGATGGTGATACAAGTGCAATATGGATGGTAGATATAGGTTTTTGTAATCTAAAAATATAAAAACAGCAAGGTAACTAATGCTAAAAGTGAGCATAAACGGTATTGCAATGCTAGGAAACAAGGCCTAGGGTTCATACTTTCACTAGTGCAAGTTCTCTCAACAATAATAACATAATTGGATCATATAACTATCCCTCAACATGCAAAAAAGAGTCACTCCAAAGTCACTAATAGCGGAGAACAAATGAAGAGATTATGGTAGGGTATGAAACCACCTCAAAGTTATCCTTTCTGATCGATCTATTCAAGAGTCTGTAGTAAAATAAAACGAAGCTATTCTTTCCATTCGATCTATCATAGAGTTCGTACTAGAATAACACCTTAAGACACAAATCAACCAAAACCCTAATGTCACCTAGATACTCCAATGTCACCTCAAGTATCCGTGGGTATGATTATACGATATGCATCACACAATCTCAGATTCATCTATTCAACCAACACAAAGTACTTCAAAGAGTGCCCCAAAGTTTCTACCGGAGAGTCAAGACGAAAACGTGTGCCAACCCCTATGCATAAGTTCACGGAACTCGCAAGTTGATCACCAAAACATACATCAAGTGGACCATGTGATATCCCATTGTCACCACAGATAAGCACATGCAAGACATACATCAAGTGTTCTCAAATCCTTAAAGACTCAATCCGATAAGATAACTTCAAAGGGAAAACTCAATTCATCACAAGAGAGTAGAGGGGGAGAAACATCATAAGATCTGACTATAATAGCAAAGCTCGCAATACATCAAGATCGTACCACCTCAAGAACACGAGAGAGAGAGAGAGAGAGATCAAACACACAACTACTGGTACATACCCTCAGCCCCGAGGAAGAACTACTCCCTCCTCATCATGGAGAGCACCGGGATGATGAAGATGGCCACCGGAGAGGGATCCCCCCTCCGGCGGGGTGCCAGAACGGGTCTAGATTGGTTTTCGGTGGCTACGGAGGCTTCTGGCGGTGGAACTCCCGATCTATTTTGCTCCCCGAAGTTTTTAGGGTATATGGATATATATAGGTGAAAGAAGTCGGTCAGGGAGCCACGAGGGGCCCACGAGGGTGGGGGGCGCGCCTAGGGGGGCAGGCGTGCCTCCTTGCCTCGTGGCCGCCTCGAAGCTTCCTTGACTTCAACTCCAAGTCTCCTGGATCACGTCCGTTCCAAAAATCACGCTCCCGAAGGTTTCATTCCGTTTGGACTCTGTTTGATATTCCTTTTCTGCGAAACACTGAAACAAGGGAAAAACAGAAACTGGCACTGGGCTCTGGGTTAATTGGTTAGTCCCAAAAATAATATAAAAGTGTTTAATAAAGCCCATAAACATCCAAAACAGATAATATAATAGCATGGAACAATAAAAAATTATCGATACGTTGGAGACGTATCAAGCATCCCCAAGCTTAATTCATGCTCGTCCTCGAGTAGGTAAATGATAAAAACAGAATTTTTGATGTGGAATGCTACCTAACATAATTATCAATGTAATCTTCTTTATTGCAGCATGAATGTTCAGATCCATAAGATTCAAGACAAAAGTTTAATAATGACATAAAAATAATAATACTTCAAGCATACTAACTAAGCAATCATGTCTTCTCAAAATAACATGGCCGAAGAAAGTTCATCCCTACAAAATCATATAGTTTGGTCATGCTCCATTTTCGTCACACAAGAATGCTCTCATCATGCGCAACCCTGATGACAAGCCAAGCAATTGTTTCATACTTTAGTAATCTCAAACTTTTTCAACTTTCACGCAATACATGAGCGTGAGCCATGGATATGGCACTATGGGTGGAATAGAATATAATGAGGGGGTTATGTGGAGAAGACAAAAAGGAGAAAGTCTCACATCGACGCGACTAATCAATGGGCTAGGGAGATGCCCATCAATTGATGTCAATGCAAGGAGTAGGGATTGCCATGCAACGGATGCACTGGAGCTATAAATGTATGAAAGCTCGACAAAAGAACTAAGTGGGTGTGCATCCAACTTGCTTGCTCATGAAGACCTAGGGCAATTTTGAGGAAGCCCATCATTGGAATATACAATCCAAGTTCTATAATGTAAAATTCCCACTAGTATATGAAAGTGACAACATAGGAGACTCTCTATCATGAAGATCATGGTGCTACTTTGAAGCACAAGTGTGGTAAAAAGGATAGTAGCATTGCCCCTTTTTATTTTCTTTTTTCTTTTTTTTTCTTTTTTTGGGGGCCTTCCTTTTTTTTAGTCTTTCTCTTTTTTGGGACAATGCTCTATCAATGATGTTCATCACACTTCTATGTATTTACAACTCGATACTAGAACAAGATATGACTCTATATGAATGCCTCCGGCGGTGTACCAGGATGGGTAATGAATCAAGAGTGACATGTATGATAAATTATGCATGGTGGCTTTGCCACAAATATGATGTCAACTACATGATCATGCAAGGCAATATGACAATGATGAAGTGTGTCATAATAAACGGAACGGTGGAAAGTTGCATGGCAATATATCTCAGAATGGCTATGGAAATGCCATAATAGGTAGGTATGGTGGCTGTTTTGAGGAAGATATAAGGAGGTTTATGTGTGATAGAGCGTATCATATCACAGGGTTTGGATGCACCGGCGAAGTTTGCACCAACTCTCAAGGTGAGAAAGGGCAATGCACGGTACCGAAGAGGCTAGCAATGATGGAAGGGTGAGAGTGCGTATAATCCATGGACTCAACATTAGTCATAAAGAACTCACATACTTATTGCAAAAATCTACAAGTCATCGAAAACCAAGCATTGCGCGCATGCTCCTAGGGGGATAGTTTGGTAGGAAAAGACCATCGCTCGTCCCCGACCACCACTCATAAGGAAGACAATCAAATAACACCTCATGTTTCAAATTTGTTACACAACGGTCACCATACGTGCATGCTACGGGACTTGCAAACTTCAACACAAGTATTTCTCAAATTCACAATTACTCAACTAGCACAACTCTAATATCACTATCTTCATATCTCAAAACAATTATCAAGCATCGAACTTCTCTTAGTATTCAATGCACTTATATGAAAGTTTTTATTATATCAAAAGCAAATTACCATGCTGTTCTAAAGGAATCTCAAAATAATATAAGTGAAGCATGAGAGATCAATTGTTTCTATAGAATAAAACCACCACCGTGCTCTAAAAGATATAAGTGAAGCACTAGAGCAAATGACAAACTACTCCAAAAGATATAAGTGAAGATCAATGAGTAATTGAATAATTATGCAACTATGTGAAGACTCTCCCATTTAATAATTTCAGATCTTGATATTTTATTCAAACAGCAAGCAAAACAAAGTAAAATGACATTCTAAGAATGGAAAACATCATGTGAAGAAGCAAAAACTTAGGATCAACCGAAACTAATCGATAGTTGTTGAAGAAGAAAGGTGGGATGCCAATCGGAGCATCCCCAAACTTAGACGCTTCAGACTTCTTGAAATAATATCTTGTGATGCCTTGGGCATCCCCAAGATTGAGCTTTTGTGTCTCCTTAATTCCTCTCATATCACGGTCTCCCTAAATCTCAAAAGCTTCATCCACACAAAACTCAACAAGGACTCGTGAGATAAGTTAGTGTAAACCAATGCAAAAACCTTATCATACTCTACTGTAGAAAATCACTAAAATTATTATTCAACATTGCATACTAAATGCCTCTGCATATTTAATAGTCCTATCCTCAAATAGAATCATTAAAGAAGCAAACATATGCAAACAATGCAAACATAACAGCAATCTGCCTAAACAGGACAGTCTGTAAAGAATGCAGCAAGATCCATACTTCCCTAGCTCCAAAAATTATCAAATAAAATTCCCACTGTAGTAAATTTATAAGAGATTAATATGCAAAAGGTTTAAACATTTTATCACATTCTGACTTTTCTAGGAAATTATTGCAACAGTGGTAAACTTTCTGTTTTCCAACAGCAACATGAAGACTTGTAAAATAGGCATAGTAAAGGCTATCAATGCCACTTTTATTGAAATAAAATATGCAAAAACATTGTTCTAAATAACAGCAAGAAAATACTAACATAATAAATTGACGCTCCAAGCAAAACACATATCATGTGGTGAATAAAAATATAGCTCCAAGTAAAGTTACCGATGAACGAAGACGAAAGAGGGGATGCCTTCCGGGGCATCCCCAAGCTTAGGCTCTTGGTTGTCCTTGAATATTACCTTGGGGTGCCTTGGGAATCCCCAAGCTTATGCTCTTTCCACTCCTTATTCCATAGTCCATGGAATCTTTACCCAAAACTTGAAAACTTCACAACACAAAACTTAACAGAAAACTCGTAAGCTCCGTTAGTATAAGAAAATAAATCACCACTTAGGTACTTTTGTGAACTCATTATAAATTCATATTGGTGTAATATCTACTGTATTACAACTTCTCTATGGTTCATACCCTCCGATACTACTCATAGATTCATCAAAATAAGCAAACAACACATAGAAAACAGAATCTGTCAAAAACAGAACAGTCTGTAGTAATTTGTATCAAACATATACTTATGAAACCCCAAAAATCCTAATAAATTAGGAAGTCCTAGGCAATTTTTTTATTGATCTACTTCAGTTGGGTTTAGTATTTTATCGCTCTCTGGTAAAAAATGAAAATTATTCTCGTGAGCGCATACTTTCTGTTTTTTACAGCAAGATCAAATTACAATCACCCAAGAAGATCCTAAAGGCTTTACTTGGCACAAACACTAATTAAAACATAAAAACACAATCATAACAGAGGATAAATGAATTATTTATTACTAAACAGGAGCAAAAAGCAAAGAACAAGAATAAAATTGGGTTGCCTCCCAACCAGCGCTAACGTTTAACGCCCCTAGCTAGGCATGATGATTTCAATGATGCTCACATAAAAGACAAGAATTAAAACATAAAGAGAGGATCATGAAGAATATGACTAACACATTTAAGCCTAACACACTTCCTATTCATAGGGATTTTGTGAGAAAATAACTTGTGGGAACAAGAATCAACTTGCATAGGAAGGTAAAACAAGCATAACTCCAAAATTTAAAGTACATAGAGGGGAAACTTGATATTATTGCAATTCCTGGAAGCATATGTTCCTCCCTCATAATAATTTTCAGTAGCATCATGAATGAATTCAAAAATATAACCAGCACCTAAAGCATTCTTTTTCATGATCTACAAGCATAGAAATTTTATTACTCTCCACACAAGCAAAATTCTTCTCATGAATAATAGTGGGAGCAAACTCAACAAAATAATTATCATGTGAGGCATAATCCAATTGAAAACTAAAATCATGATGACAAGTTTCATGGATATCATTATTCTTTATAGCATACAAGTCATCACAATAATCATCATAGATAGCAACTTTGTTCTCATAATCAATTGGAACCTCTTCCGAAATAGTGGATTCGTCACAAAATAAAGTCATGAACTCTCCAAATCCACTTTCATCAATATAATCATCATAAATAGGAGGCATGCTTTCATCATAATAAATTTGCTCATCAAAACTTGGGGGACAAAAAATATCATCTTTATCAAACATAGCTTCCCCAAGCTTGTGGCTTTGCATATCATTAGCATCATGGATATTCAAGGAATTCATACTAACAACATTGCAATCATGCTCATCATTCAAATATTTAGTGCCAAACATTCTAATGCATTATTCTTCTAGCACTTGAGCACAATTATCGGAATCCTTATTCTCACAAAAGACATTAAAAAGATGAAGCATATGAGGCATCCTTAATTTCATTTTTTTGTAGTTTTCTTTTATAAACTAAACTAGTGATAAAACAAGAAACTAAAAGATTCGATTGCAAGATCTAAAGATATACCTTCAAGCGCTAACCTCCCCGTCAACGGCGCCAGAAAAGAGCTTGATGTCTACTACACAACCTTCTTCTTGTAGACATTGTTGGGCCTCCAAGTGCAGAGGTTTGTAGGACAGCAGCAAATTTCTCTCAAGTGGATGACCTAAGGTTTATCAATCCGTGGGAGGCGTAGGATGAAGATGGTCTCTCTCGAACAACCCTGCAACCGAATAACAAAGAGTCTTTTGTGTCCCCAACACACCCAATACAATGGTAAATTGTATAGGTGCACTATTTCGGCGAAGAGATGGTGATACAAGTGCAATATGGATGGTAGATATAGGTTTTTGTAATCTGAAAATATAAAAATAGCAAGGTAACTAATGATAAAAGTGAGCATAAATAGTATTTCAATGCTAGGAAACAAGGCCTAGGGTTCATACTTTCACTAGTTCAAGTTCTCTCAACAATAATAATATAACTGGATCATATAACTATCCCTCAACATGCAACAAAGAGTCACTCCAAAGTCACTAATAGCGGAGAACAAATGAAGAGATTATGGTAGGGTACGAAACCACCTCAAAGTTATCCTTTTTGATCGATCTATTCAAGAGTCCGTAGTAAAATAACACGAAGCTATTCTTTCCATTTAATCTATCATAGAGTTCATACTAGAATAACACCTTAAGACACAAATCAACCAAAACCCTGATGTCACCTAGATACTCCAATGTCACCTCAAGTATCCGTGGGTATGATTATATGATATGCATCACACAATCTCAGATTCATCAATTCAACCAACACAAAGTACTTCAAAGAGTGCCCCAAAGTTTCTACCGGAGAGTCAAGACGAAAACGTGTGCCAACCCCTATGCATAAGTTCACGAAACTCGCAAGTTGATCACCAAAACATACATCAAGTGGATCACGTGATATCCCATTGTCACCACAGATAAGCACATGCAAGACATACATCAAGTGTTCTCAAATCCTTAAAGACTCAATCCAATAAGATAACTTCAAAGGGAAAACTCAATTAATCACAAGAGAGTAGAGGGGGAGAAACATCATAAGATCCAACTATAATAGAAAAGCTCACGATACATCAAGATCGTACCACCTCAAGAACACGAGAGAGAGAGAGAGAGAGATCAAACACATAGCTACTGGTACATACCCTCAGCCCCGAGGGAGAACTACTCCCTCCTCATCACGGAGAGCACCGGGATGATGAAGATGGCCACCGGAGAGGGATCCCCCCTCCGGCGGGGTTCCAGAACGGGTCTAGATTGGTTTTCGGTGGCTACGGAGGCTTCTGGCGGCGAAACTCCCGATCTATTCTGCTCCCCAAAGTTTTTAGGGTATATGGATATATATAGGCGAAAGAAGTCAGTCAAGGGATCCACGAGGGTCCCACGAGGGTGGGGGGCGCGCCCAAGGGGGGCAGGCGCGCCTCCCTGCCTCGTGGCCACCTCGAAGCTTCCTTGACTTCAAATCCAAGTCTCCTGGATCACGTTCGTTCCAAAAATCACGCTCCCGAAGGTTTCATTCCGTTTGGACTCCGTTTGATATTCCTTTTCTGCGAAACACTGAAACAAGGGGAAAACAGAAACTGGCACTGGGCTCTGGGTTAGTAGGTTAGTCCCAAAAATAATATAAAAGTGTTTAATAAAGCCCATAAACATCCAAAATAGATAATATAATAGCATGGAACAATAAAAAATTATAGATACGTTGGAGACGTATCAACGGGCGATGGGCCCAAGACCCCGGAGTGCTTAGGATGTAGACCGTCAGGGACCTCTCTACTGAGCCTAGGTAGGGCTGCGACGTGTTGATCTTCCAAGGCCGGGCATTGACCCCAGAAAGGTGTGTCAGACCAGAGTGATCGAGCATGTTGGGTAACGTGGTGCACCCCTGCAGGGAAGATATATATTTGAATACCGTGTCCATGGTAATGGACATCCAGACTTGTATCTTGATCTATTATAACTAGAAATGGTTACTTGAGACATGTGATGGATATGTGGCTCCGAGATTGCTTCCTCGCAGGGAGTCGAGGAAGGATCTCTGGGCGTTGATGCTACAACATGTTTGTTAAATATAAAATGATATTCTGTACTCTTCTACATGCTACAAGATGCTTGGAGCCACTTGATGATGCTAGTCTTCGATAGGCTAGGCCTTCCCCTCTATTCTGGCATTCTAAAGTTCAGTCCACAGATACATACCTTCCTTTGATACCAATGCATACTTATTATAGATCTGATGCTTGCGAGTACTTTGGATGAGTACTCACGGTTGCTTTGCTCCCCCTTTTCCCCCTTCTTTCTTCTTTCCGGTTGTTGCGACCAGATGGTGGATCCCAGGAGCCGGATGCCGCCGCCGACGGATACTACTACATGGAGACCGCCGACGACCAGGAGTAGTTAGGAGGTCCCAGGCAGGAGGCCTTGCCTCTTCGATCGTTGTTGCTTTTGTGCTAGTCTTCTTAAGGTAGTCTTGTTTAACTTATGTCTATACTCAGATATTGTTGCTTCCGTCGACTCTTGTGTATCGGGCTATGTATCAGAGCCCTCGAGGCCCCTGGCTTGTAATATAAAGCTCGTATTATTTTGTTTTGTGTCTAGAGTTGTGTTGTGATATCTTCCCGTGAGTCCTTAATCTTGATCGTACACATTTGCGTGTATGATTAGTGTACGATTGAATCGGGGGTGTCACATTAACTCATCACATGTTAGCGACATGCCAATTTCATTCTAAAAAAATTATTGTACTCTATTGTTATGCCAAGAAGAGGAAGCGCTTTGACCGACAGACCAAACGAGACAAGCGTGTCGTGCCGTGAGTGGGTCCAGTTTCTCGTTTTGAACTTGTTTGGTGTAGTATGGTTTTGACTATTGATAAGATTTTATATAGGGCCTAATGTATTCTTCGAGGATGCCTTTGACTATTGATAAGATTTTATATAATTTGAAAATTATATAATTTGAAGATCCTCTCACATTCCGTTTAAAAAAAGATCCCTTCATGTACGAATTTGACCATATGCTTTGAGCAACTTGCATGTCCTATACTGCTCATGTTTGTATACTCTAACTTAGCTAGAGGTTAGACTAACTCATGAATAACCCTGAACTAACTTTAGCCAAAGAGGTGTTTGGGTGACAGGGTTAGATTGACAATAAATGCACTTGATGGAGAGAGAAAAGTGATTTTTCAGTGGGCCCAATGAGAAATATCTCCAATTAGCACCTCTTGGGTGGGATAGTTTTTTGGTGGGTTCGGTGCAACTTGCTCCAATTTAACCCTCATGCTTGGATACTTTAGGGCTATTTGAGCCCCAACTATCTCAAACTAACTCTAACCCATGGATCCATACAGGGCCAAAGTTAGTCTCGGAAAACGCATTAAGCCCTATATACATGGACAGATGGAGTACATGATACTAGCAAACGCTCACCATTAGTAGTAGTTCATTGGTTGGTTTCAATTTTTGATTCAATTGTTGTGCTGCTGTCGTCCAATATTCGCATGTGGTTGTTTCTAGAGTGAAAAAAGGAGGAACTAGTACTTACTATGGGAAAGGTGAAGTGATGGTTGCTTCGCCCGAGCAACTTATTACTCTGGGAATATGGGAGTACCAGCGGATTCAACGAACAGAGAAATGATGGTTGCTTCGTCTGAGCAACTTACTGTGGCGAAGGTGGGGCTCTGTAATTTGACTGCTCACTAGTCATTACTACTGCGGTGCAATGACCAGGTGAATCTTTCCCTGCAGTTGTGCACTCAATATTGCTGCATGGCAGGTGGAGCCGGATGAAGGATGTCCCACATGTCAGTGAAACGAAGTTGAATTGTTTCTGGCATTGCTATCAATCCTTCAGGATTTGTTTATATGTACGCATAATTTTAATGAAATTGTACTGTGATGCTATGAAGGTTTCAACTTTGGTTCCCGTAGGAAAAAAAAGGTTTCAACTTAGGATTCATGTGTCCTCTTGCCTCAAGATTATCTCATTACAACATTCCATCAAATACAAATGAAACTACCATGGTTGCTAATGCATCTCAATGGTTCGCAGATCAGCGCCAATATTCACATCACAACTGAAGACAAAGTTGTGAGAAGGTGTACTGTGACACCCCAAAATTTTGACCTTGTTTTAATAAATTAAAATTTTGCCAGGAAATTAAAACTTTTATTATCTGGGCTCCCTTTTTATTTTTGAACCTTTTTCTCCCTTGTTATTATGGAGTTTTTTTCCCCAAAATGAAAACTTTGCAAAATATGTTATTGGACTTGTTTAACCTCTCAAGAAAAACTCTTCTTTTATTAGTAGAACTAATTACATAATTAATTTGCCTGATCTTTATTTTCTTGAAAATTGGTTTTCAAGGTTACATGGCCATATTTGAACTACAACCATTTGATAAATTCACAAAAAGTTCCAACCAAAATTTGGAGATGTCATGTGATGTTTTTAAATCACTTTTATGCAAAAATATCTTTTATTCATGTAATATTTTGAGCTCTGCATCAATTTTTCTTCTCTGGTCCAGAGTGTAATTTTGCACTACAACTCATTTAAATATTTCTTCCTAGCCTCCACCAAAATTATGGGATGTTGGTAGTAGCATATGATTCAACTTTATGCAAAAACCCAGTGATGTTATTTGAAAATTTTGAGTGAATCAACCTCATTTTCATTTTGGTCCAGCCTTGTGATTTCTACTACAACCCTATTTATTTTTGCTCCAGTGACCTTGTGCCTTCTCCTACTTGTAGTCAACCCTACAAGACCCCTAAGTCCAGGAGCATGCACCCATTTGAATATTTTTGGTTCATGAAATAATGCCATTTATCTCCTGTCCAGAATTGTAGTTTTGCAAAACTTGCACTAACAAGTTTGTGCTTTTCACAAACTAACCTCACCACCCTCTTATTCATCTAAAGAGACCCCACTCTGGAAGTTTTGGCCACTCCAAGAAATGCCTAGGTGCCTGTGGCATTTTGTCAAACACCTAGAGTGCATGAACAGCTTTGACATGAATTTTGTCATTGCACTGTGAACTTGCACCTCTGATCAAACTAACCTGTCCACTAAGCCTCTAGATGACTTTAACCTAGGTCTGTTAAACCCCAACCTCACCCGAGACCTCTAGCATGCCCTGGCATTTTGTCGAGCACGTTCCGTGCGTGCTCTGGGCGCGAGCAGAGCACGCGTTTTGCACGTGCCGCGCCCGAGCCGCCGCGTCGCGCCCCTGGGTTTGGCCCGCTCTGCAGAGCCGCGCCACGCGCTCCCCTTCTCACCGCAACGCGCCAAGAGCCCCTCGCCACGGCTCCGGCAAGCCAGGAGCTAGCCGCCACGGCCGCCCGACAGCCCCTGCTCATGTCGGCGCTGCCCGAGCCTCTCCCGCTCGCCACCTGCCCCTGGAATAGCGCGAGCTCATCCACAAGCATGTCCACTAGCGCTCGTCGCCGCCACGACGCCCTAGCTACAGAATGGCGGTCGCCGGCGACCTTATCCGCGGCCACCGTCGGAACCGACCCCGATCGCCTATTTAAGGAGCCCCGAGCTCGTCTCCGCACGCAGGCAGTCCCAAGCCATCTCCCTAGGACCCCCATTGGCAGCCAATCGACCCGGGGAGGTCTCCTTCCCCATCTCCGGCAACCACGGCCGCCGCCACTGCCTCGTTCATTCCGGCACCACCAGGGCCTCCCCCTTTCCGTTCTCTTCACCAAGAACTCCCTCTTCCTCCCTTGAACCATTCCCCCTGCTCGATTTTGATCGGGACTCACCGCGGGAGAAAAATCACTTTGCCCGACGGCCACCGTCCGTCGTGAAGCTCGCCGCCGGCAGCTCCGTCCACCCCCGAGACCGTAACGACTACCGGAGTGACCGTCTCGATCCCCTGAGCCCGCGGGTGACCTCCGTTTCCCGAACGATGCCGCCGTTCGCCGGCGAGCATCGCCGGAGTCCCGCCTCCTCTTGGGGCAGAGGAAGAGGAGGGAGGTCGACTAGTCAAACCTGACCAGTGGGTCCCCCGGGCCCACTGTCAGTGACTCACGCGCCGCCCATGCTGGATAAGTGGAGGCGTAAAGGCTCAAGTACGTCTCCTCTGTGCGAAAGCGTAATTCCATTCGAACCGTTTTCTTTTCTGGATTTTCTTTTAAAAACAGATTTTGACCAGAGCTTTAACTGTCTATAACTTTTTAAATATAACTCCAAATGAATTGATTCTTTTTCATACATCTCTCAAATTCTGTCTAGTTTATTTTAAGATTTATTTGAAAATTTTCCAAACAACTTTTTTGTACTGTTTTTGAAATATGTGTTATTTGCATATTTTTGAAAATAGGATTTTTGAAGAGAAGAAAGCTTTCAAAAGATTTGGAGTGCACCCTGCCTTTCCACACCATGAAGGCAAGCATCTTGAACCCTGGCATAATATTTCTGGTGTGTTAGTTGATACGATTATAGCACCACCTCATTTCGGAGAACTCGTTATTTTATGTGGTGATACGATCATTTGCATGAATGCATATTAGTGATTTTCCTTGCTGTTGCGAATGTATATACTTGTGATGGTAATCATCCTCATGTGTCTTGCATGCATGCCGGAAAGGAATCCGGGAAAGCCTCTGCCTTGGGTAGGAGTGAGCTTGTCGCCGGTCCCCGTCGGGACGGTTATGTCCGGTATGGCATAGTAAGGTATAATGGGTGGTGATTTCGTCGGTTGAAATATATTTGATATACATGTCATGTAGGGAACTCATAAGCCTCCTGAGTCGGCCATAGATCGAGTCTTGTTCCGGTAACCCCCATACTTGTTTCGTACTGCCACTGGTCCCTACCGTAGGTGGGGTATGGTTCAGTAAGTTGTTAACCCTTGTCTTGGCACACACCGTACAGAGAGGCCATGGTGGAAGATACCGGTTGTAGCCGGTAGGCATGCCACCTGGTCCGGGGGCATGGGTGTATCCGGTTGGGACCGAGAGGGGGGCACCCCTTAGAGCGCGCGATAGAAATTTGATCCCATGCTACGCGAGGTTGTAGCCTCCCCACTTAGATTTTTGCTTAACAGGTGTCATGGGTGATTCCAGACACGAGTAAAAGCTGGTGTGTGCAAGTCAGGTGTGTTTCAATTAAAAGACCGTAGGCGGAATTAGTCCGATGGACTAAAGGAATCCGTTACTCGTGGGTAAAGAGTACACTCTCTGCAGAGATATTAAACCTATTCGAATAGCCGTGTCCATGGTTAAGGACTACAGTCTGGGATGGGTCAAGTGTCGGTCTTAGTGTCGGTCTTCGGAGGAGAAACTACTAACCCGAATATTGATTATGACTTGTGATATATGATGGTTATGATTATTATCATTATGGACTAGCTGTTTGCATTGTTTGAAATAATGAATATCCCTGGGACGTACCACCTCCTGGATATTCACTATGATTATAAGCCCTTTATGCGGCGTCGCTCAGACGCCCGACTGTGGCATGTTCGTTATTTCATTTTCATATAAGCCCATTATGTGGCGTCGCTCAGACGCCCGACTGTGGCATGTTTGTCATTCCATTTTCTCATAAGCCCTTTATGTGGCGTCGCTCAGACACCCGACTGAGGCATGTTTGTTATTTCATTTTCTCATAAGCCCTTTATGTGGCGTCGCTCAGACGGCCGACTGTGGCATGCTTGTTATTTTATTTACTTTATAAGCCCCTTACGTAGTGTCGCTAAGACGCCCGACTGAGGCATGCTCACTTTTACTATCCTTTCGAGACGTCGCTTCAGACATCCGATCGGTGCATTTTATTTCTATTCTGTCATTGCATATTCCGGTTGCATATAAACAACCTGCTTGCATGCATAAAAGATGTTTTATTTATGACTGACGATGTGATCATAGAATTTTTCAGTCCATGATTATCAATTATATTATCCCAGTGTTCATAATGTTTGCGAGTACATTCAAAGTACTCACTGGCTTGTCCCTGGCTATTGTCTTGGCCAGATTTCTGCATGCAGAGGAGCGTTGCGGTGACAGCCCCGGAAACTAAGCAACGGTGATAGCAGCCTCGCGAAGATAGGAGTTGACCTGGTCAGCTGTTCCTGTGGGAAATGGAGTTCCATAGACCATGGTGAACCACAAACCGCTTCCGCCATCGACCACTAGAAACCAATTGTTGTACTCACAGACCCGAATGGTCTTGTACTACACATTTTGTATTTTTGCTTGGAATTTCTGTATCAAGTTGGTGCCTCATCAGCTAACAGTAATCCTGGGGCTGGTGAGCACAACGGCCATTTTCTGGAAATTAATACCCGGAAAACCGGTCGCGACATGTACAAATAAAGAAAAATATATAATTGATCGATGATGTTCGTAGGCATGGCTCCATTTCCTGGGCACAATGTTCATTGGTTGGCAGCTAGTTTCACCCAGCTCTGTAGCCAAATAGAGGTGTATGGAGGACACCACAATTCGATCATTTTGTGCAGCTCCACTAAAATCGAGCTAACCATCCCTGTTTGCAAAGATATCCCATCAATGTGATTACAATAATAGTGGAACTAGATGATGAAACATAACACACACAAATAGAAGCCGATCACCTCTGCGATCTCTCTTTAGGACTAACTACTTGTTGGAGAATATTAGGCACAGAGTTGGATGAGGAAAACCAATCTCCCTTTCTGCAGTCCCACAAAAATGTAAAAACATTGCCGTGTGACATTTTGGCGGAACTGCACAAAACACTCTTAAGAAAAAAGTGATTTGTTCAGTTCATCAAAAGGTCGCAATAGCAACAAGGTGAAATGGACATCCCTGTTTGCAAAAGGAGGTAGAAAGGAAACAATTACTGCCCAACAACACGAGTTGAAGACACTGTCGGCGTTCTGGGAACGGGGGTCCCCAGACTTGCCTGCCTGCGGCCTGCGGCGTGGCTTAAAAGGGGGCCCAGCACGGCCCATCTTCGTCAACACAGACCCAAGACCCTCGCGAGGGGCCAAGCCTCGCGGGGCAGACGACGCGGAACTTCCTCAAGCACGGCCTCACCAGGCTGGCTCACGAGGAGGCGGAGAGATCAAGGTGGGGTACCTCACGAGGTGCCCGTGACGCAAGCCATGACGACCAAGGGCGCCAGGCGGGTGCCAGCCCGCGCAGTGTCCTCCTTTCCTCTTTGGTGCAAAGGAGGCAAGCGTAGCCGCGGAGTACCGAGGCATCGGGAAAAGGTTGCCATTTCGGTGCAACGAGACCAAGACCAGGAAGACTGCAAGATGGAGGTCATCGTGGAGACCAAGACGGCGTAACCACCAGAGCTTTGTGCAGGCGAAGACTACTTTTGTCAGGATAGCTGGTACTAGCTGTCCCCCTTTAAATTAGCCCGCCATTGTTGGCTCCCTTCCCGCTTGATATTTGGGAAGAGGACCAGGACCTCTATAAATAGGACTAGCCATCCCCCCAGGGGGAGGGGAGATCGACAATCGAAGAGAGATTCAACAGGAGGAGGGGTTCGATCAGAGAGAGAGAGAGAAGGGTGGCTGAACTCCTCCCAGCAGTTCATCGCCCCAGCCAAAAACAGACCCTCGCGAGGCTGTTCTTCCTTGTATTATTCATCATCATCAGCCCAAGAGACAATCCACCACGCCACACACTGGAGTAGGGTATTACACCACAACGGTGGCCCGAACCAGTATAAACCCTGTGTCTCTTGTGTTGTTCTTTCCATAGCTTAGATCTTAGCGAGGCGGAGGGGTGCAGGTAGGTAGGAGGCGAAATCTCCGTGCGCACCCCAGTGTTCGAACCTCAAGGGTCTACCGGAACCCGAAATCCGACATTTGGCGCGCCAGGTAGGGGTGCGCCGGAATCCACCTTCTACCGCTTCGTGCCCCGTCGTGTCGTCATCATCATGTCCGGCGACCAGGCGGGCAACCCAGATCCATGGGCGGCGTGGCCCGCCCACGCAGAACCGCTCGCCTCGGGCGACCCCGTGCCCCAGGCAGCTCGCGGTCCGCAGGGCGCTGCGGGCCGCGGGCGACGCGGACAGGCTTCGACAGCTCCCACACCGCGGCAGGCGCGGTCGGCAACAGGGGCCTCCAATCACGCCGCGACCACGACACCGTACACCCGCCGGGAGCAGGCGAACTCGAGGGTCGTGCTCACGGTGGCCCGAGAGCTGCTGTAGTGCAGGCTGCTGGAGGGCGGCCGCGACGTGCTGTTGGAGCGGGTGGCGGAGCTCCTGGGCTTCGCCGCCACGGGGGCTCACCCCTTCTGCACCCAGCTCCCATCTCAAGCCCAGGGCGGCCTGCGCGGGGGCTCTGCGCGCGCCCGCTGGCTCCAAGGCTACTCCAACGCTAGCGAAGCTGTCAGCACCGGACCGGTGGCGGCGCTGCCCCCGCTTCCGGTCCACGAAGAAGAAGGACTCGACACGACCCGCGGCCCTGGTGGACAGCCGCGCTGCCACCCCACGGTGAGCGCGTCAGGCAGGACCGCGTGGCACGCGGGGCACTACGGCGTGGCCTTCGGGACGGCGGCGCCAGAGGAATACGTGCCCCTCATGATGGACCAAGGACACCCTCACGAGAGCAAACAAGGCTCGCTCCTCAGCCCAAGCTGGGGGGACGAGGCGCCAGAAGCTGAGCCTTTCCGGGAGCCCCGGGACGGTCCCACTGGCCACGCTGGAGGCAACGATTATCGGGTACCGCTAATTCTTCAGAAGCAGGCATACGCTAACCATGGATCGCAGGAGGTGCAGGTCACCACAGCGAGCAGTTGCCCCGCTCCCACAGTCTCCTACCCCTTGGGAGGAGGGCGCAGGGGGCTGCAGGAGAGGGGCCGGGATCCGACATCACCACCGCGGCGTTCGGAGCAAGGTGTTCTCGGGAGGTAGGCCCTCCGCTGGGGAGGTGCCTCAGGGCCTGCCCCCGGCGGAGGACCCATGGTCGTCGGGGGAACCGCTGGCGACCGCTCTACCCCATCGGCGGCATCCTAGTTTCCGGTCGTCGTTGATGGCACTAGAGTGTGGCGCAAGGCGGGGCCCTCACCTGTGAAGAAGGCCCAGTGCCTGTGAAGCTCGCTGCCCCGTGACACTCTCACGTAATAATGAGTGGGGCTGTACACGCCCCGGAGTCTCAGGGGTGCCGGCCTCAGGCCCTGGGGCTCCCTCCCACACCCAGTGGCAGCACTTAGCTCCGCGCTGGTGAGAAGACGTCCAATACTAGAATAGGTGCCGGATGCGGCCTTTTGTCTGCTTTCGTTGCTTTTCCCTTTTGTTGTCGCTTTCCCCCACTGGATTCAAGTTGGATTCGAATTTGAGATTTGTGTGTGTTCGGGGAAGGGGTGCTTAGTCTTGTTCGAGCAATTTCTCGCGTTTTGGTTACCACTTCGCCTCAGCTGCCTCCCCTCGTGAGCCCCTCGCGAGCCGGGTCAGGCCTAGCTTGCGCGCAGCCCAGACTGCCGCCAATGTGTCCTCTCAGGAGGGTGTTTTACTGCAGATCCTACGGGTCCAATCAGGGAACACTCGGAACACCACAGCCTCCCACAGGCTACCTCAGGGCCAGCACGGGATAAAGGTAAACTAGCCGACCAGCGCGTCACATGGGCAATGTAGCGTCTACTAATACGATGAACACAAGTTTTACATAAGGGGCTCCCCCTCCAAAATGCTCTCGCTGCCATCAGGCCAAAACCTGAGTTCTATTCATGCAGGGTAAAGAAGTAGGAACGATGCACAATCAGTCGGACAAATCCCCCAATGCGTTCTCAGGAGCACCACCCAAGCCGTTGCTGGCGTCGCTGAACTCGCCATCACTGTCCGCGTCGCCGCCAGCGGCGTCAGGGCCGTTCACGACGCCGCCTTTGTCGGCCGCCACGATCACGCCGTCGTTGTCAGAAGCGAAGGCCCTGATAAGAGCATCCACATTGTCTTCCACCCAGTGCGCCAGATCGTCTCGGACGGCCTGGGGGACTAGGGCGATGGCGGCGTCGAAATCAAAGTGGGGATCCATGTTCCGGAGATGGCTGAAGACGCGAGAAAAGGCGCGCCTGAGCAAGGCGCGGCTCCTCTCCTCCACCAACCTGTCAGCCCTGACCGACCGCGCCTCCAGCTGCGTCACCACGTCAGTGAAGAACTAAAGATTGCTAGCATAGTTGACTGCGTGCGGCTCGCCAACAGCCGCCTCGCAGATGTTGCCCAAGGCTGTGTTGGCTCTTTCCCGGAGCGTGGTGAGCATGGGGCTGTGCTCATGCTCCAGGATCCGCCGCTGACGTATCTCGTCCATGTTCTGGTGCGCGACGACCTCAGCCTCCTCCACCCGCTGGCGGAGAAGGAGCACCTCGGCCTGGGAGGTGGTTAACTCACCTTGTGCCACCTCAAGGGCGGCCCACAAAGCATCGGCCTGCCGCGTCGCGTCCTCTAGCTTGGCCCTCAAGGCAGCAGTCCTGCCTTCAGCTTCGGCCCGGATCAACCCCAGCTTCTCTTTGAACTCGTGCTCGAGGTTCAAATGCGCCATCGCCACTCGACGTCCGACCTCCTCCAGGACGTGGGCTTCCTGTGCAGCGACATCATCCTCCGCCTGCGTCACCAAGCGCTCCCTCGTCTCTAGACGCTCGTACTCGCGGGTACGTTCGGCGGCTTCCAGCGTCAGCGCCTCCTCACGCTTCTGGAGCTCTGTTGAGTCGCCGAAGGCCACCTTCATCGACGTGAGGGCTGCCTCGCGCAGCTCCACCTGCTCCTCCAGTGAGTGGCACCAGGCCAGGAGCTCCCGAGCCCGCTCCTCCGCTGTCGTTCGCCGCCGGTCAGCTTCCCGAGCCTCCTCAGCGGCCCAAGATCGAGCCTCCCGAGAGGCCACCAGCGACGCCTTGGCCTCTGCGTCGTCAAGATCGCGTTGACGACGCGCAAGGGCGATGGCGCCCTCCAGCTCACGCCTCTCTGCAGCCAGGCGCAGGCCCTCGGCCTCAAGGCGCGCGTCTTCATCGGCAAGCTCCTCACCAAGCAGGCTTACTGCGTCAGCCGCCCTTCGAAGGAATCCTTGGCGGAGAGCGCGACGCTCCCGAGCGCGCTCGAGCACGTCTTCCACACCATCATCTGCCCCAAGCAAGCGCCGGGGGCCACGAGTCAGCACTCCCCCTCCGGGCTGGGGGCTGGGGGCTGGCACCCTCACGACGGCCGGGCACGCCGCGTCAGAAGCCCGGCCTGGGGCCAGCCCGTCCCCAGGTGAAGAGCGCAGGGAGCGCCTCAGCCAATCGCAGTCCACGACCAGGCGAGAAGCCCACGGCAGGCTGGCTATGCCACAAGAAGGCCCATGAAGGAGGATCGCGAGGTGCGCAGGGCCACGATACGCCTCGGGATGGTTCGCCTCTTCGATCGCCCTCACCACAAGGGCTCCCCTGCTTGGAGCGCTTGAGGATGGTGGAGGGGGCGAAGCCAAGGGGGACGACTCCTCAGCCGTCTCCGCAAGCTCGGCTAGAAGGGGCCTGCGGAGCAAGGGTCGGTAAAAGCAACAGAAGGATCGGGAGCTGGGAAAGGAGAAGGCTTACTCATCAGTGGCGAAGTACTTCCTACGCTTCAGCAGGCGACAAGGGTAATCGTCGCCCAGGTCCTCCCTTCTCTTCCGGAGGGCCTCAAAGTCCATGCGGAAGCGGCCTAAGAGTTGGGCGCAGGGATCAACCTGCGACGAAGATGGAGCGTCAAGGCGATCTGCGTCAGGGGCGCCTGCCTGATGTGCGCTGCCAATCGCCTCGCCAAGAGAAGCCACCAGAGCCTCAGGGGCCTCAGTCGCAGGCGCAGAGGGCAGCTGCTTGTCACCCTCAGCCTCAACAGCACGGGCACCAATAACTGCTCCCTCATGAGCATCGCCCGGCGCTGTCACCCCTCCGGGAGCCCCCTCGGCCTCTGGCGCCTCATGCCTCCCTGCTCCGCCACTTGAGGAAGAGTCGCCTTGGCCGACTGGAAGGGCAGTCACCACCACTGGGTTCTCGCGAGGCCCCTGGAGGCCGGTGGGGCGCGGCCCCCACTCATCGAAGATAGGCATCTGCTTCACAAAATCACCCCTACTCTGGCAGAGGTACAGCAAGGCCCCTCCCTGCTGGATGCTGCCAGGGTTGGGGTCCCCAGTCAGGGTCAAGAGCGCCGTCCTCAGCACTTCAGGAGTCAGGTCCTCTTCCTGGAGCCTCATACGATCATCGCGCCCGCTGAAGGCCCACATCCGGTGGGAGTGGTGTTGGAGAGGAGCAATGCATCGTAGCAGGAACTCCTTCATCACCTTGGGCGCTGTCACGCCAAGCGACCTCAAGAACGCGAAGCGGTGCCAGACGAAGACGAGCCGGGGGCTCTCAAGCGTCTCCTGGCCCCAGCCCGAATTGGGGACAGCAGGCGAAGTTGGCTCCGACAGCAGGGGGCTGGGCACCCCAGCATCCACATACAGCCACCGCTCACGGAACCCAGCCGCGGGCGGAGGGAGCTTGAAGTCAATCCCAGAGGCCGCTGTCTCAGACGCGGCAACGAAGCTCACGCACGCCCAGCATTGGGTAGGGTCAACAAGGCGTAGCGAGAAGAAGTGGCTCAGCAAGGCAACCGAAGGAAGGATACCCATCATAGCCTCGCAAACAAAGGCGAAGACCGAAAGGAGAGTGATGGATTCAGGACCCAGATGCATCATGTGGATCTGATAGTGGGAAAGCACGGCATTGAAGAAATCAGAAAAGGGAGGAACCAGACCCGCCCACAGGGCGTCGGCAATATACGGGACCTCGGTGACTATCCTGTCGATGGAGAAGTGGGACGCGGGCCAGGCCGTCGTCCTCCCGCATTCGTTGAAGATAGTGGCCAGAACCGAGCTGACCTTGCCCAAGCCCTCAGCGGGGGCCGCCAACGGCGGCGGGCAAGGCGGAGACACGGGTTTCTTCCCTCTTTCCTTCTTCATCGGAGCCATGGCGATGGGAAGGGGGGGAGGTTCAAGATTGGGTTGAAAATAGAAACCGGAGTTCGAGCGGAGGAAGGACAGAGGGCGCTCGAGCAATAGAAAGGGGAACGGCTATGTACGACTACGAGTCCGCCTAGCATGGCGCAAAATAAGGAGGGTGTGGGGGGAACAGTGCCACCCACGTCCAATCAACTGCCACGCGGCGCCCAAGGCCGCAGGCTGTTAGGGCCCGCGGCGCTTCGCTCTTGCCCTTCCGCCTCCCTACACGGCCAAGTCCGGGTGCGCCTTGGGCCCGGGGGCTACTATCGGCGTTCTAGGAACGGGGATCCCCAGACTTGCCTGCCTGCGGCCTGCGGCGTGTCTTAAAAGGGGGCCCAGCACGGCCCATCTTCGTCAACATAGACCCAAGACCCTCGCGAGGGGCCAAGCCTCGCGGGGCGGACGACGCGGAGCTTCCTCAGGCACGGCCTCACCAGGCTGGCTCACGAGGAGGCGGAGAGATCAAGGCGGGGTACCTCACGAGGTGCCCGTGATGCAAGCCATGACGACCAAGGGCGCCAGGCGGGTGCCAGCCCGCGCAGTGTCCTCCTTTCCTCTTTGGTGCAAAGGGGGCAAGCGCAGCCGCGGAGTACCGAGGCATCGGGCAAAGGTTGCCATTTCGGTGCAACGAGACCAAGACCAGGAAGACTGCAAGATGGAGGTCATCGTGGAGCCCAAGACGGCGTCACCACCAGAGCTTTGTGCAGGCGAAGACTACTTTTGTCAGGATAGCTGGTACTAGCTGTCCCCCTTCAAATTAGCCCGCCATTGTTGGCTCCCTTACCGTTCGATATTTGGGAAGAGGACCAGGGCCTCTATAAATAGGACTAGCCATCCCCCCAGGGGGAGGGGATATCGACAATTGAAGAGAGGTTCAACAGGAGGAGGGGTTCGATCAGAGAGAGAGAAGGGTGGCTGAACTACTCCCAGCAGTTCATCGCCCCAACCAAGAACAGACCCTCGCGAGGCTGTTCTTCCTTGTATTATTCATCATCATCAGTCCAAGAGGCAATCCACCACGCCACACACTGGAGTAGGGTATTACACCACAACGGTGGCCCGAACCAGTATAAACCCTGTGTCTCTTGTGTTGTTCTTTCCATAGCTTAGATCTTAGCGAGGCGGAGGGGTGCAGGTAGGTAGGAGGCGAAATCTCCGCACGCACCCCAGTGTTCGAACCTCAAGGGTCTGCCGGAACCCGAAATCCGACAGACACATACACCGACAAAAAAGAAGCATATTCCATGTAATAAGGGAAAGATAGCAACATGGTGGTTTATCAAAAATGGTTTGAGGACGAGATTGCAAGATGGAAAGTGCGCCGGTTGAGATGCGTTTTAAGCAAACAACTAAAGAAGATCCACATGCAGCAACGTGGGAAGATGGGCAGTGGAGCAAGGCCAGAGGAAGCTGTACCAGAGGGTCGTCGGGATGAAACTAGGAGGGCATCGGCGGCCGGGATCTGCCCATACTGCAGCAGTGAGCAATTGGTGAAGGCCCTGCGTCGCCGGAGCTTGGTCAGAGAGAATGGCGAGTACGACAGATCGGGATGTGCTACCTTAACGCCGCCGAATGGAGAAACGATGCACATCCTCCCTTTCCGTCGGCGGATGGGATGCGACCGGATCACTGACCAATAGTGAGAGAGAGAGAGGCCACTGCCGCCTTGTGTGAGATGGTGTGACGAGAGACAAACCCTGGCAGGCACGCTCCGTTGTATATAGTGGAGCGGATTTTTCCATTTTCCCCACGACAATCATTTTATATTTTGTACGTGCCATTGAGAAATATATAACTTTATTTAATACTAATCCGTCAAGTCAAAATTTTTTCCGTCCACACGTGGTACATGACCCTCCTTCGAGTAAACAACCGCTACACGCGTCAAATTATCACGTGGGCTACCTTTTCGTACAAAAACGAACTCCACCGTGTGCCCGCGCGGGTGTGGCCGAGAACGAGATGTGAGTACGTGCGTCCTGCGTGCACATCTTCTTTAGGTGCAGGTACATACGTGGGTGGGTGTGAGAGAGATGGTTTGTGCGAAACAAAGGCAATGTGTCGATGATATCTCGAACAAAAAAAACGTAACATATGCAATGTGTGTGAAACAGAGTCATGGATATATCATATATAGAGGGAGCGATCCACGAGAAGAGAGTGGAGGGATCATCGGCATGAGATATCGATAGAATCGAAAATAGGGATGAAGTGTGTGGCTGCGCGATTGATAAAGAGTGCCATCGAATTTGTGCTTGCCCACGTCAAAGATACAGGGCAACTGGCCTACTGGAATTTGAGAGGGCAGAGGTCCAGTTTATCTCTGTGGCATGGATACCTACCTACAACGTTCAAATATCGGTGTGTGTGGGGGGGGAGGGGGCAGATACCTAACTATAGAGAGGTAGATCGACAAGTATACGTGTGGAGAAGGAGAGAGACCTAGCTATGTATTGAGGGAGATCAATCGGCATACATGCATATGTGTAGCAGAGGAATAAGGTTGGGAGAAAGACAAAGGTAGAGTGTCAGAGGGTTGGCGGTGGAGTGGCGTCTCACAAATGGTGGGACATGCCTGCTGTCACACCCTGATTTTTGGCCCTTTCTTTTTCTTTTGATTTTATGAGGTTTTTGCTTGAGTTTTCTTTTTCCGTGGCTATGTGGTCTGGAAATTGAAGATGACCTCTTCTTTCTTTTCAGAGTGGCTTGGCATCCTCTTATCCATCCCTAGACCTTGTCATTTCCATCGTGGACCAACCCCAATATTCTTTTCCTTGGGAATATTCCTTTTTCTATTAAAGGAATAACCCAATTTGCCGTAGGTTGTGAAGCAACCTATATTTCCATCACTCCAAAAATTCCCAAATAATTATCATAAATATTTGGGTCATATCTTCATCAAATATGGCAACAATTTTCATTTGCCATGTTCCTCATCATGCTCAATTAATTCCTTTCCTATTCTGTCCTCAATGGCAGTTTGTGAAGCAAGTGCCATTTACCTTTGCCCAATTGACCCCAAACTTTTTGGACACCTTGTTATGTCCAAATAATTGCCTCATGAAAAAAATCAACTTAATTTTCCTAGTAAATATTCCTGAGCAATTTTTCAAAGTTCATGTCCGAGGGAATTGTTTATGAAGGAACTACTAGCTAGGTTAATCCAATTGAGTTGAAATTTTTCATGGTCTTTCATATCATTAAATAAAAGCTCTCCACAAGATTTGAGATCATGCAATGCATCCATGTGAGCATAGATTAAAATATTTGTTTCTGTCCAAATTTTCTGTTAGTGAAGCAATTATATTTTATACTGCTCCATTATGGCTGAAAAGTTTCCTAGGCCTTACCCTACCCATTTAACCTCTCTCCACAAATTTTGGGACCAATTCATCAAGCCATTTCCCCTCAGGATTTTTACCAAGTTTCTGTCCAGGGAGGTGCTGTATGAAGGAAGTACCATTTTGGCTTGGCCAAATGGCATGGCATTTTTATAGCACTCTCATATGATCAAACCACCCTTCCATGTCCATTTTCAGCTGAATTAATCACTCCTAGTGAGTGATTCTTCATGTTTTTGATTCTGGACCAGATTAAGTAGTTGTAAAGCAACTATATTAATTAATGGTCGAAAACCCTCCAAACTTCACAGGATTCTTGTCTTTCCTATCCTGAACACCCCAGACAACTCATTTGGCTCCAAGCTCTTCTCTGTTGATCACTGTAACCTGATTCAGTTTGATACATCAAACTTCAATGGAGTAATCCCATCGATCCAGAGCCCCTCTGCTTGACCCATCACCTCCCACATGCTCAGTGATGCAGGGACTAATCACCAGACATCTCGTGGAATCCTCTGGAGTCTTCTTGATGCCAGCCTGCATGGTGACCACCGTTTTGGCACGCACTGGCCGCGTCCGGAGCATCTTCTTGCTCGGGCCCCTCCTCTGCTCGACGTCTCAGCGAGCACGGGCATGTCTAGCGTGTTCCCCTTGTTGTTGCCATTCCTCTAGAGTCATTTTCCTGTTCGTTTGCTTCTCCAGTGACCCATCCCCGTCGCCGAACAGTGAGCGCCCACGGGAGCGCTGTAGCTGACTGGCTCTGTTTGCGCCGTGGCATCTTCCTCCCCGTGTCCCCGAGCACCGCTCGTTTCCGTGAGCCTCTGCCACTCGTCCTCTTCCCCCTTGCCATGTTCCCGCGCCTCCCTGTGATCGCTGAGCATCGCTAGGGCCTTGACCGGATGCGAGCGGAGGCACCCGAGCTCGAACCGCCTCACCCCGCATATATAAGCTAGCCCCAGCCTCGTCCGAGCACACCACCAGCCTTCCCACAGTCCTCTAGTCCCGCCTAGCCACTAGCCCGAGCCGGAGAAGCTCTCTTCGCGGCCCATCGCCGCCATGGCCTTCTCCTAAATTCACGGCAACTGGAGCCCTACTCCTCCCCTGGCCACCACCTCTCAACTCACTGAACCCCGGCGAAGCTCCCCACCTCTCGAGCACCTCGTCTCTGTGCCCGTAGCATCGTGTCCATCCACGCCCAACGACGCCGTCCGCCCTGCTCGAGGCCACCATCGCTTCGGTTTTCCCCGGTGTCCGTTCGGTGCAGTGATGGGAGTGGCTCGGCCCCACCAGCACGTTGTTGGTCGAAGCACGGCAAACGGTGGATGGAGCCGGCTAGGCGAGCACCGGTGACCGCGCCACTCCTCTAGTCCACGGGTAAGCGGGAGGAAGAAGAAGGAGTCGGGCCAGGTAGGCCCCACCTCCCGCGGACCCCACCCGTCAGCCGCACAGCCTTTGACCCCACCTCGCCACGTCAGATAAGTTGAAACGACTTTTCTGGAATTACGTCTTCAACTTCTAAAAGCGTACTTTGGTCTTGCTTCAGCTGAAAGTGCGTTTTCTTTTGCAGAAAGCGTATTTTGCCCGAATGTGTTTTCAGTTTTCTCAGTCAGGGGCTTGTTTACAGAAAACTTTTCACAGATAGGTCCGTGGCAGAAAAACGATCACAACTACTTGCTTGTAACTCCGATTGAGGTGAATCCAAAGCCTACTTATTCGTCTTGTCGAGCCCGATCTGTTCATATCATTTTCACTATGTGTTAACATTTTGAAAATGACCATATTGCCCTTGCCCCAAATCAGCCCCCTCCGAGAGAGAATCTTTTCCGGCGAATCTTTCTGCGGTTTCACCGCACCTCTTCCCGGAGCATCCTTCATCCCCAGGCAAACCACAACCACCATTTGCATGATAGCCATGCATTAGCATTGGTTTTCAACTTGAATCTTAAATAACTATCTGTTTGTTTTGATACGGTTATCATTGTTTCGGTGATGCTTATAGATCTGTGTTCACTTTCATGCTATGCTCTTTTGCATCTTGTTATCTTGCACTTATTACTACTATTATTGTTATATGTCATGCTTGGTAGTAGTACCTGTTGGTGTTGGTCGTGCTCCTCGGTGCATGACTATCGTCTGCTACTGAGTACCGTTGATATGCAGGTGCCTTTGCACCTAGCTGTTTATATGCTTACCTGGTAGTATTCTTGGTATGTTCTTGCTTAGTATTTATTGTTGATGCTAGTGGCCATGATATGCTTGTGATGTTCATGCTAGTCAGTATGCCATGCTCATTCGGATATATGCTTTCTTGTTGTTGATATGCTTGATGATTATGTTGTACCCCCATGCTTATGTTGATATCATGCATGATAGTTGCATCATGTTATATTGTATGACCCATCATCATTTGCATTCAAGTTTAACCAGACCTAATTGAACTTGAGCAACTGTTGGCTGAGTCATGGTGCCACCATATCCAACTGACCAGTGCAACCACATTTGCCTTTTATGGGGGGGAGGGTTCCTAAATGGTTCTATTGTCATGCCTCTGGCCGGTGCCTCCAGCGAGGGAAGGTTATGCGCGTGTGCTACCTTGGTCGGGTAGGACGGCATAAGGCTTGTGTGCCCGTTGTTGTGATTGGTATACCATTGTCCCCATTTGGGACCATTTTGTTTTGCCATGACAGTGGCCGTTGATGCCTTTGGTAGGCATGGGGCCACCCAATTAGCCCAAAGGGGAGTTTGTTGGAGTGGCCAGGAGAGTGTCATGGCAGTAGATCGGTTTTGTCGGAACACCGTTGGTCCACCCGAATGGCAGTGCGAGGCCATGGGTTATGTGGTGTGGGTACAGTATGCTAACCTCTGCAGAGTGTGTATTAAATCTATCAGTAGCCGTGCCCGCAGATAAGGGCCCAGTTTGTAGTTGGTCACACTATGGGTCAACAGTAATAATAATAATGTGCTTAATAACAACCCTCGTTTGATGATGAGAAAGAAATTGATTGTGATTGGGAGATGATCACTGATACGTCTCCAACGTATCTATAATTTTTGATTGCTCCATGCTATATTATCTACTGTTTTGGACATTATTGGGCTTTGTTATCCACTTTTATATTATTTTTGGGACTAACCTATTAACCGGAGGCCCGGCCCAGAATTGTTGTTTTTTGCCTGTTTTAGGGTTTCGAAGAAAAGGAATATCAAACGGAGTCCAAACGGAATGAAACCTTCGAGAACGTGATTTTCCCACCGAATACAACTCAGGAGACTTGGACCCTACGTCAAGCCAGCTAACAGGAGCCCATGAGGTAGGGGGCGCGCCTACCCCCCAGGCGCGCCCTCCATCCTCGTGGGGCCCCTGTTGCTCCACCGACGCACTTCTTCCTCCTATATATATCCACGTACCCCCAAACGATCAGAATAGGAGCCAAAACCCTAATTCCACCACCGTAACTTTCTGTATCCACGAGATCCCATCTTGGGGCCTATTCCGGAGCTCCACCGGAGGGGGCATCGATCACGGAGGGCTTCTACATCAACACCATAGCCCCTCCGATGAAGTGTGAGTAGTTTACTTCAGACCTACGGGTCCATAGTTAGTAGCTATATGGCTTCTTCTCTCTTTTTGGATCTCAATACAATGTTCTCCCCCTCTCTTGTGGAGATCTATTCGATGTAATCTTCTTTTTGCGGTGTGTTTGTTGAGACCGATGAATTGTGGGTTTATGATCAAGTCCATCTATGAATAATATTTGAATCTTCTCTAAATTCTTTTATGTATGATTGGTTATCTTTGCAAGTCTCTTCGAATTATCAGTTTGGTTTGGCCTACTAGATTGATCTTTCTTGCAATGGGAGAAGTGCTTAGCTTTGGGTTCAATCTTGCGGTGTCCTTTCCCGGTGACAGTAAGGGCAGCAAGGCACGTATTGTATTGTTGCCATCGAGGATAACAAGATGGGGTTTTCTTCATATTGCATGAGTCTATCCCTCTACATCATGTCATCTTGCTTAAGGCGTTACTCTGTTTTTAACTTAATACACTAGATGCATGCTGGATAGTGGTCGATGAGTGGAGTAATAGTAGTAGATGCAGGCAGGAGTCGGTCTACTTGTCTCGGACGTGATGCCTATATACATGATCATACCTAGATATTCTCATAACTATGCTCAATTCTGTCAATTGCTCAACAGTAATTTGTTCACCCACCGTAGAATACTTATGAGAAGCCACTAGTGAAACCTATGACCCCCGGGTCTATCTTTATCATATCAATCTCCTACTACTTAGTTATTTACTTTGCTATTTACTTTGCTTTTATTTTACTTTGCATCTTTATCATAAAAATACCAAAAATATTATCTTATCATATCTATCAGATCTCACTCTCGTAAGTGGCCCTATAGGGATTGACAACCCCTATTTGCGTTGGTTGCGAGGATTTATTTGTTTTGTGCAGGTACGAGGGACTCGCGCGTAGCCTCCTACTAGATTGATACCTTGGTTCTCAAAAACTAAGGGAAATACTTACGCTACTTTGTTGCATCATCCCTTCATCTTCGGGGAAAACCAACGCAGTGCTAAAAGAGGTAGCAAGAAGGATTTCTGGCGCCGTTGCTGGGGAGGTCTACGCAAAAGTCAACATACCAAGTACCCATCACATACCCTTATCTCCCGCATTACATTATTTGCCATTTGCCTCTCGTTTTCCTCTCCCCCCAATTCACCCTTGCCGTTTTATTCGCCCTCTCTCTATCCTCCCTCTCTTTCTCTATTTGCCCTTTTTGTCTGCTTGCTTTTTGTTTGCTTGTGTGTTAGTTTGCTTGTTTATCGCGATGGCTCAAGATAATACTAAATTGTGTGACTTCACCAATACCAACAACAATGATTTTATTAGCACTCCAATTGCTCCTCTTACCGATGCCGAATCTTGTGAAATTAATGCTTTGCTGAATCTTGTCATGAAAGATCCGTTCTCCGGCCTTCCTAGTGAAGATGCCGCTACCCATCTTAATAGCTTCGTTGATTTGTGTGACATGCAAAATAAGAAAGATGTGGATAATGATATTGTTAAATTGAAGCTATTTCCTTTTTCGCTTAGAGATCGTGCTAAAGCTTGGTTTTCGTCTTTGCCTAAAAATAGTATTGATTCATGGAACAAGTGCAAAGATGCTTTTATCTCTAAGTATTTTCCTCCCGCTAAGATCATCTCTCTTAGAAACGATATTATGAACTTTAAGCAACTTGATCATGAACATGTTGCACAAGCTTGGGAGAGAATGAAATTAATGATACGCAATTGCCCTACTCATGGTTTAAACTTGTGGATGATTATACCAAATTTTTATGCCGGATTGAATTTTGCTTCTAGAAATCTTTTAGATTCGGCCGCGGGAGGCACTTTTATGGAAATCACCTTAGGTGAAGCTACTAAACTCCTAGATAATATTATGGTTAATTATTCTCAATGGCATACTGAAAGATCTACTAATAAAAAGGTGCATGCGATAGAAGAAATTAATGTTTTGAGTGGAAAGATGGATGAACTTATGAAATTATTTGCTAATAAGAGTGTTTCTTCTGATCCTAATGATATGCCCTTGTCTACTTTGATTGACAAATAATAATGAATCTATGGATGTGAATTTTGTTGGTAGGAACAATTTTGGTAACAACGCATATAGAGGAAATTTCAGTCCTAGGCCTTATCCTAGTAATCCCTCTAATAATTATGGTAATTCCTACAACAATTCTTATGTAAATTATAATAAGATGCCCTCTGATTTTGATTCTAATATTAAAGAATTTATTACTTCGCAAAAGAATTTTAATGCTATGATTGAAGAAAAATTGCTTAAGATTGATGATTTGGCTAGGAACGTTGATAGAATTGCTCTTGATGTTGATTCTTTGAAACTTAGATCTATTCCTCCTAAGCATGATATCAATGAGTCTCTCAAAGCCATGAGAATTTCCATTGACGAGTGCAAAGAAAGAACCGCTAGGATGCGTGCTAAGAAAGATGCCTTTATAAAAGCGTGTTCTTCTAGTTCCTATGAAAATAATGATGAAGATCTAAAAGTTATTGATGTGTCCCTATTAAAACTTTGTTTTGAAATATGAATCTTGATAATGATGGGACTAAATATGATCCACCTTTACCTAGAAGGCGTTCCAAGAATTCTGAATCTTTTGATCTTGATGCAAAATTCGATAAAAGTGGGATTGAAGAAATTAAAACCCTAGATGTTGCTAAACCCACTATTATGGATTTCAAGGAATTTAACTATGAGAATTGCTCTTCGATTGATTGTATTTCCTTGTTGCAATCCGTGCTAAATTCTCCTCATGCTTATAGTCAAAATAAAGCGTTTACTAAACATATCGTTGATGCCTTGATGCAATCTTATGAAGAAAAACTTGAATCAGAAGTTTCTATCCCTAAAAAACTTTATGATGAGTGGGAACCAACTATTAAAATTAAAATTAAAGATCATGAATGCTATGCTTTATGTGATTTGGGTGCTAGTGTTTCCATGATTCCAAAAACTTTGTGTGATTTGTTAGGTTTCCGTGATTTTGATGATTGCTTTATAAACTTGCACCTTGCGGATTCCACTATTAAGAAACCTATGGAAAGAATTAATGATGTTCTTATTGTTGCAAATAGGAATTATGTGCCCGTAGATTTTATTGTTCTTTACATAGATTGCAATCCTTCATGTCCTATTATTCTTGGTAGACCTTTCCTTAGAACGATTGGTGCAATTATTGATATGAAGGAAGGAAATATTAGATTCCAATTTCCGTTAAGGAAAGGCATGGAACACTTTCCTAGAAAGAAAATTAAATTACCTTATGAATCTATTATGAGAGCCACTTATGGATTGCCTACCAAAGATGGCAATACCTAGATCTATTCTTGCTTGTTATGCCTAGCTAGGGGCGTTAAACGACAACGCTTGTTGGGAGGCAACCCAATTTTATTTTTATTCCTTGCTTTTTTCCCCTGCTTAGTAATAAATAAATTATTTAGCCTCTGTTTTGGTTGTTTTTTTTGTGTTTAATTAGTGTTTGTGCCAAGTAGAACCATTGGGAAGACTTGGGGAAAGTCTTGTTGAACTTGCTGTGAAAAACAGAAACTTTAGCGCTCACGAGAACTGCTGCCATTTTTATTTGGAAAGTGCTATTTAGTTAATTCTTTTTGAATATGATTAATAGATAAAGTCCTCACGTCCATCAATTTATTTTAGAATTTTTGGGGTTCCAGATCTTTCACTAGCTACAGATTACTACAGACTGTTCTGTTTTTGACAGATTCTGTTTTTCGTGTGTTGTTTGCTTATTTTGATGAATCTATGACTAGTAAATTAGTTTATAAACCATAGAGAAGTTGGAATACAGTAGGTATAACACCCATATAAATAAATAATGAGTTCATTACAGTACCTTGAAGTGGTCTTTTGTTTTCTTTCGCTAACGGAGCTCACGAGTTTTCTACTTTAAGTTTTGTGTTGTGAAGTTTTCAAGTTTTGGGTAAAGATTTGATGGATTATAGAACAAGGAGTGGAAAGAGCCTAAGCTTGGTGATTACCATGGAACCCCCAAGATAATCTAAGGACACCTAAAAGCCAAAGCTTGGGGATGCCCCGGAAGGCATCCCCTCTTTCGTCTACTTCTATCGGTAACTTTACTTGGAGCTATATTTTTATTTACCACATGATATGTGTTTTACTTGGAGCGTCTTGTATGATTTGAGTCTTTGCTTGTTAGTTTACCATAATCATCCTTTCTGTACACACCTTTTGAGAGAGCCATACATGATTTGGAATTTGTTAGAATACTCTATGTGCTTCGCTTATATCTTTTGAGTTATATAATTTTGCTCTAGTGCTTCACTTATATCTTTTAGAGCACGGTGGTGGATTTGTTTTATAGAAACTATTGATCTCTCATGCTTCACTTAGATTATTTTGAGAGTCTTAATAGCATGGTAATTTGCTTAAAATCCTAATATGCTTGGTATGCAAGATTAATAATAAAACTTTTTTATGAGTGTGTTGAATACTAAGAGAAGTTTGATGCTTGATGATTGTTTTGAGACATGGAGGTAATAATATCAAAGTCGTGCTAGTTGAGTAGTTGTGAAATTGAGAAATACTTGTGTTGAAGTTTGCAAGTCCCTTAGCATGCACGTATGGTAAACGTTATGCAACAAATTTGAAACATGAGGTGTTATTTGATTGTCTTCCTTATGAGTGGCGGTCAGGGACGAGCGATGGTCTTTTCCTACCAATCTATCCCCCTAGGAGCATGCATGTAGTACCGAGGTTTTTGATGACTTGTAGATTTTTGCAATAAGTATGTGAGTTCTTTATGACTAATGTTGAGTCCATGGATTATACGCACTCTCACCCTTCCATCCTTGCTAGCCTCTTCGGTACCGTGCATTGCCCTTTCTCACATTGAGATTTGGCGCAAACTTTGCCGGTGCATCCCAACCCCGTGATATGATACGCTCTTTCACACATAAACCTCCTTATATATTCCTCAAAACAGCCACCATACCTACCTATTATGGCATTTCAGCCATTCCAAGATATATTGCCATGCAACTTTCCATCATTCCGTTCATCATGACACATTCATCGTTGTCATATTGCTTAGCATGATCATGTAGTTGACATAGTATTTGTGGCAAAGCCACCGTTCATAATTCTTTCATACATGTCACTCTTGGTTCATTGCATATCCCGGTACACCGCCGGAGGCATTCATATAGAGTCATCTTTTGTTCTAGTATCGAGTTGTAATCATTGAGTTGTAAATAAATAGAAGTGTGATGATCATCATTTTCTAGAGCATTGTCCCAAGTGAGGAATATATAAAAAAAAGATAAAGGCCATAAAAAAGAGAAGGCCCAAAAAAATGAGAGAAAAAGAGAGAAGGGACAATGTTACTATCCTTTGCCACACTTGTGCTTCAAAGTAGCACCATGATCTTCATAGTAGAGAGTCTCACATGTTATCACTTTCATATATTAGTGGGAATTTTTCATTATAGAACTTGGCTTGTATATTCCAACAATGGGCCTCCTCAAGTGCCCTAGGTCTTCGTGAGCAAGCAAGTTGGATGCACACCCACTAGTTTATTTTGTTGAGCTTTCATACATTTATAGCTCTAGTGCATCCGTTGCATAGCAATCCCTACTCCTTGCATTAACATCAATCGGTGGGCATCTCCATATCCCATTAATTAGCCTCGTTGATGTGAGACTTTCTTCTTCTTTTGTCTTCTCCACATAACCCCCCTAATTATATTCTATTCCACCTATAGTGCTATGTCCATGGCTCGCGCTCATATATTGCGTGAAAGTTTATAGGTTTGAGATTACTAAAGTATGAAACAATTGCTTGGCTTGTCATCGGGGTTGTGCATGATGATAGCATTCTTGTGTGATGAAAATGAAACATGACTAAACCATATGATTTTGTAGGGATGAACTTTCTTTGGCCATGTTATTTTGAGAAGACATAATTGCTTAGTTAGTATGCTTGAAGTATTATCATTTTTATGTCAATATGAACTTTCGTCTTGAATCTTTCGGATCTGAATATTCATACCACAATTAAGAAGAATTACATTAAAATTATGCCAAGTAGCACTCCGCATCAAAAATTCTGTTTTTATCATTTACCTACTCGAGGACGAGCAGGAATTAAGCTTGGGGATGCTTGATACGTCTCCAACATATCTATAATTTTTGGTTGCTCCATGCTATATTATCTACTGTTTTGGACATTATTGGGCTTTATTATACACTTTTATACTATTTTTGGGACTAACCTATTAACCAGAGGCCCAGCCCAGAATTGCTGTTTTTTTTGCCTGTTTTAGGGTTTCGAAGAAAAGGAATATCAAACGGAGTCCAAACGGAATGAAACCTTCGAGAACGTGATTTTCTCACCGAATACAACTCAGGAGACTTGGACCGTGCGTCAAGACAGCTAACATGAGCCCACGAGGTAGGGGGCGCGCCTACCCCCCAGGCACGCCCTCCACCCTCGTGGGGCCCATGTTGCTCCACCGACGTACTTCTTCCTCCTATATATGTCCATGTACCCCCAAACGATCAGAACAGGAGCCAAAACCCCAATTCCACCGCCGTAACTTTTTGTATCCACGAGATCCCATCTTGGGGCCTGTTCCGGAGCTCCATCGGAGGGGGCATCGATCATGGAGGGCTTCTACATCAACACCATAGCCCCTCCGATGAAGTGTGAGTAGTTTACTTCAGACCTACGGGTCCATAGTTAGTAGCTATATGGCTTCTTCTCTCTTTTTGGATCTCAATACAATGTTCTCCCCCTCTCTTGTGGAGATCTATTCGATGTAATCTTCTTTTTGCGGTGTGTTTGTTGAGACCGATGAATTGTGGGTTTATGATCAAGTCCATCTATGAATAATATTTGAATCTTCTCTAAATTCTTTTATGTATGATTGGTTATCTTTGCAAGTCTCTTCGAATTATCAGTTTGGTTTGGCCTACTAGATTGATCTTTCTTGCAATGGGAGAAGTGCTTAGCTTTGGGTTCAATCTTGCGGTGTCCTTTCCCGGTGACAGTAAGGGCAGCAAGGCACGTATTGTATTGTTGCCATCGAGGATAACAAGATGGGGTTTTCTTCATATTGCATGAGTCTATCCCTCTACATCATGTCATCTTGCTTAAGGCGTTACTCTGTTTTTAACTTAATACATTAGATGCATGCTGGATAGTGGTCGATGAGTGGAGTAATAGTAGTAGATGCAGGCAGGAGTCGGTCTACTTGTCTCGGACGTGATGCCTATATACATGATCATACCTAGATATTCTCATAACTATGCTCAATTCTGTCAATTGCTCAACAGTAATTTGTTCACCCACCGTAGAATACTTATGAGAAGCCACTAGTGAAACCTATGGCCCCCGGGTCTATCTTTATCATATCAATCTCCTACTACTTAGTTATTTACTTTGCTATTTACTTTGATTTTATTTTACTTTGCATCTTTATCATAAAAATACCAAAAAATATTATCTTATCATATCTATCAGATCTCACTCTCGTAAGTGGCCCTATAGGGATTGACAACCCCTATTTGCGTTGGTTGCGAGGATTTATTTGTTTTGTGCAGGTACGAGGGACTCGCGCGTAGCCTCCTACTCGATTGATACCTTGGTTCTCAAAAACTGAGGGAGATACTTACGCTAATTTGCTGCATCATCCCTTCCTCTTCAGGGAAAACCAACGTAGTGCTAAAAGAGGTAGCAATCACCGTGGTATCGAGGATACCAAGTTGTTGGACATTTGTGGTGTTATGCGAGAGTCAAGGGTAAAGGTCAAGCTCCTTGTGGTCATGAATGATTACTACGGTATTGTTAATACTAAGCTTGATTGGATCCTGAGATGATCGTATGATGTCCGTGATGGTAAGTTTATGCATGTGATGGTTACGAGGTAACCCGAGTAGAGTATGTTGGTGCATGATAACGTCATCATGTTGCATGCTAGTATCATCATGTTTACATGTTCATGCCATGCTCGTATTGTTCTAGCCGTATCATGTTGTACATGCCAGGTTGTTCAGATAGTATCATGTTAATCCTTGTTAACCTGTAAATGCCATGTTGTTGTCTGTCTTGATTGCTCTTGGTTGCTGTGAGCTTGCAAGTGCATTCAATGTACTGACCTGGCGTGTCATGCCAGCTTGTAGGTCATGCCGGATTTGATTGCTTGTTTGTCGTGGATTCCATGTTTGCGAGCTATGATAAGCGTTCCAGGCAGAGTCCCTGCGGGGTGGAGTTCACCACCAATGTCGCTGTTCCGCTGCTTCGTGTTGTTCTGCTGCTTTCATGGAGCAACCGTGGTAGGTGTAGCGTCGCCGTGCCGATGTAATCCCCTTGTACCCATATAGACTGTAATAAAGAGCTGATTTGTTCTATGCTAAGTAGTGTCGTATTCTAGAAGACTTCTCCTTGATCTCTAGGCTGGAATACAGGGCGTTCCGATTTCTCTGAGCAGGGGTGCCACAACGCTTGGTATCAGAGCAGGTCTGGCTGTAGGATTCCCTACTCGCGCGAGCGTTAGAAAGTGGTAGTATATAGCCAAGTTGGTTTGTTGCACTTGATTTTTGCATCTGTTGGTTGCATAGCATGCATATAGATTATTATCTGGACACTGATATTAATCTTGCGTGCGTAGGTGGTATCAGTTTTGGTCCATTACCTACACCCTTCCTCTTTGCATACCTTCTCTTTGGTGTTTGGCGTCGTCTCTATCCCAACAGAGTGATGCCCTGGTACCCAGTGTTCCAGACACCCTTTGCAGGAGTTATGCTCAGGTATCGCATCGATATCTTTCTGCCATCCAACCATATTGTTTCGGTGATAGACATGTATCTATCCCGAATCGTGCTATCCATCTCGTCCCTTTGGCAACCCTTACTGATCTTTGTTATCAAAAAAGGGCAATGCCAGCAAGCCTTGCTTTTCCTCCGCTATCCTACCCTGTCATTCCATTCTTTGAACATGTACGATTCCCTTTCGTACGCTTGATGATGATGTGATCGTGACCTTTATGTCTCGCTACATGATCACGAAGTCCGTCCTCGCCTCAGTATCCATCCAGTTGCAACCGGAGTTCAGCCAACGCTTGGTGTAGCCTTGGTTACAACAATTCCTTCCCCACATGGATTTCACTTTCGTGCACACCGCCACATCATATTAGACCGCAATACCGGAGTTTCTGCGAGATTTGTGTGCTTAGGTATGCATGCATTTGTTATTGTGAGTAGCATTAATATGTGATGTTGCTTGATTATTTATATTATTAGTATGCTTGTGTGCTTTTGTTTTCGTCGTTTCTTTTGTTTCTTTCTTTGGGCCTTCGGTGTTACATATTTTCCCCTCATTAAAGTTGCTCGTCAACCGACACCGGACCCAAGGAATCAGTAAGGAATTAAAATATTTGGAAACTCAGCTAAACAGAATGGAATCATCAGCAGACTGCAGTGAAATTGGGAATGTATCGTATGAATGCCAGAGAAATCCTGGATGGACTGTCAGTATCAAGTTTGCATTAGTGTGCACTCTTCACAACAATATGGATAAGCAAGTCTCCCTTAGTGTACACTCTTCATAGCAGTGATGATCAAATCAGCAATAAGATGAATTGTGTGCCAGATCGAAGTATGTTATCAGTCAAAGGTATGGGTCAAATGCAAGATTTGATTCTTCGTTGAGGATGATTTTGAAACAAGATATACCTGGAAGCAAGCGAGAATGTGCCATGTATTCAATACTCAGAAAGGAGGATAGTCCAGCAAACCCAGTTGCATACAAGTAATCAACAACAGAAATATTAAGATGGTATGTGTATGTGGTAATCGCTCTGCATATCACAATGAGAAGCTTCTGGTGTAAGCAACCCAGTCTTTCCTCGCAAGCTACTAGAGAATCTTCCGATGCAAGGTTCATCTATCTTCCTAAGTATGATACATGGATGACTTCCCGTGCAAGATACTCTGTCTTCTTCAGTAAGCAACCACAAAAGCTTTCGGCATAAGGTACCGAGTTTTCCCCAACAAGTCTTTAAGGGGGGAAGCTTCTGAAGCATGATACCCATTCTTCCTCAGCAAGATACTCTCGATGGCTTCCATCATAAGCCATCCAACCTCCCTCAGTACAACATTGGTGCAAGATATTACACTATGAATTGATAGCATATGGCAATGTATCCCAAGCACAGACCCGCAACAGTTTGGTCATTAGCAAGAATCAGTCAGAACACAAGTCTGCCTCAGAAATCAGATTCTCATATATATATATATATATATATATATATATATATATATATATATATATATATATATATATATATATATATATATTATCTACCACCAGTGGTAGTTACCACCACTTGAGTTTTGTATGTTGTATGTAGTATCTATCAAATCGGAGAGTATGTATGCGTACTATGTAGTATATAAGAATGTTTAGGTACTATATATACTACTTTTTTGGTAGTATGTATCATATTTTGAGTATGCTCCTTTTTACGTATAAATATGTACGTATTTCACAAATATAATAAAAATCATGGGTCAACTTGCAATTTTTTCATGTAACTCACTTTGTGTATCTTATACATATTATATGAACATACTTAAAATGTTAAAGTAGAATATATACTACCACATGGTAGTATATGAGATATGTGGGGTAACTACCCCCAGGTGGTAGGATGGATTTTCCCTATATATATATATATATAGCACGGATTGACTCCGTGGGTTCACCGTCACAATACGCTTTCTTTTTATGTCATACTACGCTTTTACGATTTGTATATAGACAATAGACAAAATAGTAATATAAACGAGGTGGTATTAATTTGGGATCACAAAAAATAGCCGGCGGCCTGCGCGCTAGCCGATCTGGGCCTGCTACTCTTTATATATGTTTCTGGCTTACGTACCCACTAAAACTTCGTTAAAATTCCTTAAAATGCTCCTTCGTTCACGGGCTGTTGCACTTGGGCCGTTACTATCTAATGGGCTTGGGCAAAACCCGTCTGGACACACGAGCGAGCAGTTGGCCCAAAAAAATACACAAGCACACCTCTACTCGACGGCACCGGCGGCGCCGCCGCCGCCACGCGCGGCTGGTCTTCCTCACCGACTTGCCGCCGCCCTGTTGCTCTTCCCCTCCCCGTCCGCCCCCAATCTTCTCCGGCGCCACCACAGCCTCCTCTACCTCCAACCTCCTGCTGCCGTCTATCTCCAATTTGCATCGAAGTCGGTGTCCGTGTTCGTGCGGGACAACTTCTCCAAGACGGAGTGCCCAGCCCGAACTCCACAGGGATTTGGATGCCATAAGACCGAGCCCTTGACGGAAATCCCCAGTAAATCACCTCGCATCACAACTTTCGAAGAACCGTCCAAAATCGCGCCGAATTAGCCGGAAGAACCTCCGCCGTCCGAGCCTGCTACACCTGACCTGAGGCGGAACAACATCCGCTGTCCGAACGTGCTACACCTGAGGTATGTGCCAGCTTTTCCCAAATTATTCTGTAAAATTTTCATCTACAGTCATAAAAAGTACAGTTCTCCTTGGTCTGGTATGAACCATTCATAATTGGGTAGATAGTTTTCAGTGATTGTAAATATTTGAGATGCTACACTTCAGTTTGATTCCCTGTTTTCTCTCTTTTTGATTCAACTCCATGAACAGGTAAGTTCACGAAGAAGTCCTGTTTGCTCCCTGTTTGATTCGAGCCTGAAAGATTCATATTTTGGTAGAAATATTTGTGATGCTCCTTTTGTTGAATCACAATATCCATCTCAAGAATGACAAAAGAGGAAGACATGCTCTTTACAAAGATAAACTAGATCAAAAGAATTGAAATAGGCAAGAAACTTTCATTGCATGTTAAGAATATGGTCCTGTACTGAACCTTTTTACTGTAAATTCGTATTTGTTCTGCTTGAAAAAGCTAGGTCTGATCTTTTGGTAATGTCATAGATTCTTTGCTGAACTCCCTTGGTGTTGGTTGTTCTTGAACTTGAGAAACTTGCGGTCTATAATTGACATCATTCAGTTCCTTGATGAAAACAAAGTTGCATGTCCATTTAGTCTAAAAGTCATATTATGTCTTGAAGCAGTGGAGCGATGCACAAAAAGGTGTGCCGTCCGGTGAGCGGCCCTCCACTATTTTTTCATAGAAGTTCACTTAGTTATGTAGCAGCACAGATGTTGCCTACTGAAAATAGGAGCAATCATGTTATTTAAAAAAAGTGAGGCGAGTCACTGGCCTTTGCATCACAATGATGCACACAGAGCCTAGATTTATATCAACAAAATAATAGGAGAAATTTTGTTGTTTGCATAGAGCCCAGATTTATTACCAAAGTGCACATGGTGGTTTCAATAATTCTAAGAGCATACATCTTATCGATCTGAGATCCATTTTTTCCAATTATATCAAGAGCATACATCCCATTGATCAGAAATTAATCCATCTCTTCTGTATTTGCCTTGTTCTATAAATGTCTAACTAGGATATGATTATTGTTAGTTGACGACACAAGAGAGAGGAAGATAAACCAATTTAGTTACCACAATAAGTTTGTGCCTACAAAGTGTTACTCATATTCCACTTTTAGATGAGTTAACCACAACAAGCATGTTCAGGAGAAACCGTTGAGTGCTTCATGCCACGAGCATATCATGATGAGATCTGTGTTTTTTTCACTCAAAATTAACTACCTAATGGTCTGATTAGTTTCTCTATGTGACAATTTCTTGAATAATAGTATACAAGTGCAATTTCCTGTCAAGGCATATGTTCTTCTGTACTTATATAGTGACTTTACAATAGGTTGAATAGTTTTGTTTTCAATATTTCCTTCCGATTTGTGCATCTGCAATTAGAAGAAAAAGGTATGTCGTTTGCGTATGTATTCTCGAGTTTCTACACCTGTTTATTCTCACCTAGGTGTTCTACACAAAGAAAAGAGCATGATAAACACCAGCTGTGGGCAATCCTGCAATTTGTCCTGACTATTTGGATTCTACAATGGTAAACCTGGATAGCTTTAATTTTGCTGATGGGATGTTTGCCCTGAATTTATAGTCGTACCATTACGCGATCCATTGATGAGAGGAAGAAAAGGTTGATGATAGTAACCTCGACAAAGAAGGTCACCAAAGTTAGAAGTTGTGCACAATAACAGATGGGATCTGAGTTATGATAAGCTAAGAGTGAACCCGGAGACATGGATGAGTGAGACAAGTGGAAGGGGTGTGTGTATGGTGCATACATGTCAGCGATGATAGTCACAACTTGAGGGGTTTTGCTCACTTGCTCGGTCGCAAGTGCATCATCGCTTAGCTATGGAATTGAGATTGCTAGACTTCAGTCTGTAAATGAACAAAAAGCTAGGACTGATCTTTTAGTCAGTTTTGTGTCAATGAGTAAATCAGTGCTCGAGATTAGTTTTGCATCATATATAATACCAAATATATTTATGTGTCAGCCGTGTGCTGCCTATGGTGGTGGCAACAACCTATTCTGTTTGTTCCCTGTTTGATACAATACAATGTTGATTTTATCTTTGCACAATCTGAAATATTCGATGAACAATCCAACGGTTGGAGGCTTACTTTTATTTTTGTTGAGGGGTAAGAAGATTTAATTAAATCGTTCGCACGAACTGAACATGATAATGAATACGCAATGCATATCCTCCGATAAGCTTCAGGAGCAACACATATGAGATGTGCTGCTTCAAAGCAAAGAAGGCCTGCTATTTATCTCTCGTCCCTTCTTCCAGTATACTTGCTATGCAGCAGCAGAGTTGAGCAATATCAGAAGCATGGGAAAGTTGCGAGATGCTTTTCTTCAAGGTTGTGTTCACTTTCACTGAACTGCAACCAACTACTCTAAGAAAGTAATACATGAGAAAATAATTCTTCTCAAGAAAAACATCTTCTGTCTATGTCAAGTGCTTTGTTTGGGCCGAACCAAAATAGTTAAAGACATTAATAAACTCTTCCCAACCAAACAACCAACTATCTGTAAAACTTCCCCCCAAAAAAACGCACTAAAAAACTATGCTGTAAAAAACCTTAACACAATAAATATAGCTTAAAAATGTTCAAAGTTTTATACATACTTACACTATTTTTGTTTCAAAAAAATATGTTCACACTTAAAAAACTTTAAAATTTCCCAAAAAATCTTAAATTTTTACTAAAAAATAACCATTTAGAAATGCACACTTAAAAATTCCCAAGTAAACATTTAGAAGTGTAAAACAAGAAAACATTTTTTTTCAAAAAAATCTGTTCAGGTTTTGACATAAATGTTCAAATTTTCATTAAAATATTAATTATTCTTAAAAAGTTGTTCTGTTTTATGAAAGCATTAAGCTTTATTAAAAATAAGAAAGTTTCCACATTTAACCATACGATCGACGTTTATTAAAATTAGATATAAATAATGGTGCACAATGACACATGTAGCAGGTTGTGCTTTTTTTTCGCCCGGTGCAACGCACGTGCATTTTTTATATACTAGTATTATATAATCTTTCCCTAATAATAAAGTACGGATTGACTCCGTGGGTTCACCGTCACAATACGCTTCTTTCTGTGAATTTACGCTTTCAGTTTGAATCTAAAACATATACCCGAGGTGGTATTATCTTTTCCTAATAATAATAAAAGGGCTATTGTCGTACGTAGCTGTCTATAATAATAATAATAATCACTATAAAAACGTTTCGTTGTCTGCCCGTACGTCACTGGCCGATCTGGTTTCGTTTATCCATCACCGAGTTTAAAGGCACAAGCCCAGCCCAACTGAGCCAGCGACCACAACCCACAAAACAAAAAGGTCAAAGGACTGGGCAAGGCTAGAAAATTACTCTTGTACAGAATAGTCCCACCTTGCCCCTTTACATTAAATCCTCCCAATTTATATACGCTTTTTAGTTTTCTCGGCGTCAAGGAGCTGTCTCCGGAATTAAGGAGTGAAGGGTGTAAGAGACTAAGCGTGCAAGGAATAAGAAAGTCTCTGACTTGAGAATAAGGAAGGAAGGATTAAAGGAAGGAAAGCCGGATTTAAAGGAAGGCATAATCAAAGGAGGAACAATGAAATTGAAGGGAGGATTAAAGGAAGGAAAGCCGGATTATAAAGGAAGGCATGTTCACAGGAGGAACAATGAAATTGGAAGGGGCCCTAGATCATGCGCACATTGAAGGTGGGCCGGGCTCTCCTGCTATGCTGTGCAGCAGGGCCAACAACGTACTAATTTACAGTTTCGACCCAAAAAATCAAGTGTGCTTAGGACTACCAGCAGTACAGGGTTGGTTTCTTGTTCAAATTAAAACAAGCAGGACCTAACGCACCGAGCACACATTTAACCCACACGGAGAGGGAGGCAGGTAATAATTAGTGCTCAGGTGTGACGAATCAAAAGCATGCTGGAACAAAGCCTGAAAGCTTCATCTCACTAAGTGGAAATGCTCTATTTTTGCCTTGAAGAAATCCACAACTGCTTCATCTCACTAAGTGGAAATGCTTTGTAGTGAACTAAATTTCTTGTTATTACAACTAACAACTATTTCCACAGGTTCAGAACCATTTAATCCATAATGGTGGGCAAATGCATAAATATATTCCTGAAAGAGAAGTGGGTAGACAAAGTATTGTTGACGAGATTTATGTTTTTCTGAATACCCTTCGAATTTTTCCATTTGTATTTCTACTTGAACCTTCCCAAACTGAAATGCTGCTGCTGCCCTGTTTTTTTATCAAATTCTCTACCTCCTCCAGCGCCTCTCCGAGCTCCTTGTCCGGCAGAACCTGCAGAACAAGAACCCCATGAGCAAGAATCTGAAGAATACTGCTGAAAGAACAAGAACATGAAGAAAGTCACAATTAAGGTGATACTGATGAAAGTGCATTTTTCTGTGCTTTTGACATGATTATTTCAAGGAGCAAATGCTCAAGTTGAAACAGATTATTTTGGTATGGTACTTTATTTCCAGATGATCAACAAATGTCATGTTTTGATTCATGGATCATGCATATATATCCTGCCATTCCAACTGAAGTTAGACTAATGCAGCAAGACCATAAACATGTACTCCTGGTATACAACGGAGCATACGGCATACGGCGGAGCAAGCTAATGCTGCTACACTGCTGAATTAAACATTCTTTGCCTAAGATGTCTATGCATTAATGTAATGCATGAAAGTCACTACAAACAAGCAAATAGTCATATTTTTATGTAGTACTGATGTTATCAAGCAGGAAAGGAAAATAAGAGAAAAGAAACAACATTCATGGGAGTGGGAGATGCTTCTGATAATCTGATGCCAAAAAGAAATGAAGAAAATAATGATGTCTTTGTACATACGGCCATAAACCCCAATGATAGAGCGAGCATGAACACTGAACATGGAAAGCAAACAGTGCTCCGGCCTCCGGATCCAGTCAGAAAACAATCAAGGCATCACGTTCCCGAATCCTATCTCACCTGGTCATTATCAGTCCCTTTAATGTTCTGGATCAGGAGCAAGGTGTACTCCTCCCTTCCTTTTTATTTGCCCTAATCCCACTCCCCTTTTTTGAAAGGGGTTTTTCTTTTGGAATTGGAATTCTTATCCGAATAAGCAGATCCTTCAGTATCACTGCCATTTCTGTAGCATTCCTTAATGGTAGTGTTCTTTTTTCCTTATTGTGTGATCTGAATAAGCACATTCCCAAGGCTATAAGCTGCTTTAACTGAACATTTACATGCATCTGTTACTACTGGATAATCACCACATTACTACTACTGGTCACTACACTACATGGTCAGGTTTGAGAAGAGAGCCGGTGCGTTGCAACGGGAAAAATACCACACTCTCCTAACACAATAATTATGACTCGAGACCACAATATGTCCGTCCTTTATTTCAACGCATGGCGTCCCATCTGTGTTGCTACTTATCCTCCTCCCTATTCTCGTTGTGATCTCAATACTCACACAATCACAATACGTTTGAATGTTATCCATCCTAAGGCGAGAAAATCTACTTTATTTTATTGGATGTCCAGGCATATATGTTTCCGCCGTCTGTGTTGGCCTATGTAGTCTGTATGAGTATACGTTAAAAAAGTACAAACGGATGCAAATCCAACTTCAAGAAGAAGAAAAATTGTGTGCATGTAGATTTGGAGAAGCATACAAATGCATGTACTGCTATGAGAAAGATCTAACACAATCGGGATTCTTCTGTTGAAAATATTAATCGGGATCCTCATGCACCGTTGTCCCCTTCCAACCTTATCATCCTTGTCTCTCTCCCACGCACTTTATCAACTGTCCGTTCCGTTTCTCCTCCTTTTCCTGCCCTCGCCAAGGCAAGTCCATCCCGACCTCCCCCCACGGATGCGCCCGCTGGCCGTGATCCCGCCACGCCCCCTCCTCCCCTCCCCCCGCGTGTCGTGGTGGTGTAGCCCCTCTCCAACCTGTGGAGGTGGCTGGTGGCGATGGGGGCTGCAGGGCCGCGCTGCCGCGGTGTGCAGTGGCTCCGTTGGTAGCCAAGATCTGGCGGCCGGCCGGCCAGGGCCCGTTGCCGGCGAGCACAGCCTCCACCGCTCCATCCTCTCCTACTGCGCCCTTCGCCTCCTCGCGCGCCCGCTTCGCCTCCCCCCTACTTGCGTCGTGGAGGCGGCGTAGCCGCTGCTTTCGGCTCCACTGCTTGCGCCATGGAGTCGGCTGACGAGGGCCACAACGCCGCCCCACCACGAAGCTCGTGGACGAGCAAGGCCAGGGTTGCTCCCCTCCGTCCGGCCTCTCCTTTTCCCGGAGCAGGCCCTTCCCTTTGCTAGCGGGCCAATTTCTATCAGCATCATCCCAATTTCTTCCACATCTCTCTGGGTTCCATTGGGTTCCTTCGCTGCACACCTCTCTGGATTCGTTGCTCCGCTGATTTCCATTGCCTCTTGTTAGAATCATCAAGGCGCACGTATATGAACTGATGAAATTAATTTTGAAGTAGCGATGTCGGATTTTATAGAGAAAATCAACTGCTCTGCATCGTGTGTGGGAGACGGACATCGTGGGATTTTTTTCTCTTCCTGGTTGACTCTATACAGACTGCGGGTTGATTCTATAAAAAGCGAGGGGCTTTTCTACAAATTACCGGCGATTAGTACCACCTTGTATATAGAAAATAAATATAGACGTGTTGATGAGAAAAACTGAAAGCATAAATTAATAGGAAGAAGCATATTGTGACGATGAACCCACGGAGTCAATCCGTACTTTATTATTAGGGAAAGATTACCTGCAAGAAGAATGAAGAACAATCTCTTGGATTACAGTACACTCACATAATTATTGCTGTGGCCAAGAATAAAATGTTTAAACACTGAATTTACTCCAAGAAGTTAAACAATGGTTTAGAATATTGAAGTACAACAAGCATCAGAGATATCATCCTCCCACACTTGTTCCTTTGTTCTTAAGAAGATAAACATCATCATAGTACTCGAATTACAGAAAGTTCCAGAAATAATGACTGAAACTTGGAAGCTGGGTCACAATCAGGAGTAATTGTAGCAATGAGGAACTAGCAAAAAATACTGCACTCCTAATTACCTCTGAACATGGATTGATTACTCATCGAGGAGACGCAGAACGCTGCGGCCAGAGAAGCAGCAATGAAAATGAGACGGAGAATGTTGGGCATCAATTACTCTTAGGAGGATTTGGAACCACCACAGATTAAGTCGAGAAAGGGAAGCACCACGGATTAAGGCGAAATTACTCCATCTATCTGTCAGTGCACTCTCTAAGGGGATTTGGGGAGGGGGGGGGGGGGGTCTTTTGAAGGGAACGGCGAGGAAGAGGGCCGTCCGGTCACCGAGCTGCCTCACCGCCCGCTTCCGTGCCACCGCCCGCCATGGAGGACCTGCTCCTCCCCGCTGGCCGCCTTCGCCGCTACCGGATCCAGCACCGCCGCCAGATCAGCCAATTTGGACCCAAAAAATGAGCATTTTTGGAGCCAGGCAGATGCGTCGGGGGCAACGGTGGCCGAATGCGTAGGATGAAGCGGCGCTCGACGGGCATATGCGATGGCAGCAGCGCTCGCTCTGCCGGGGCATGCGGCGTCGTGCCGGCGCTGGGACGGCGGAGAAGTTCGGGGGGGGGGGGGGGGGGGGGGGGGGTGCGGGTGGAATGGTGGATGCGAGTTGACTGGGCGATGCGGCGATGAGAACTGATGATTATATTGACTGCTGGTTGTGTTCAGTCCCAAAAACTTCCAATTTTTTTTTTGTAGATTTACCACTAGCGACAGATATTTTGGAACGGAGGGAGTACTATTTTTCGCCGGAGCGGCCCGGGTCGACGGCGGCCTTGCGCTTGCCCGGCGCACAAATGCAGAGGAGGCGTGAGGGAAAGGACAGGGGCACGAGAAGAACGAGGAGGCGGCGTAGAAGGGTTCGTCACCGGCGTGGCAGTACTCTTCGGTCGGAGTGGCGCCCAAGGGCCGCGGGGCTGGAGGGATCAGGGCAACGGGCGCTCGCTCCTTTGTGTGTTGTGTGTCTGTTAGACGACGCGAGGGGAAGGAGAGGGTTCGAGGGGAGAGACGAGGGGAGTGGGGGATCGGTGGCATCGGCGGCGACTAGGGATAGTGAAGGGAACGGGAACAGAGACAATGTGTGCAATTTGTGTCGCAATGACAGTGTATTTTTTCTGAGAGCGTGCGTGTTTGCCAAGCCCAAAAAATCCATAAAACGTCCAAAAAAAACATCTGTTCAAATTTTTTTTAAAGAAATGTTAAAAATTCATAAAAAGTTAACTCTTCCTTGGAAAGTATTTCAATTTTATGCAAATGTTAACTTTTATTAAAAAAGAAAATTTTAATGTTTAACCTTATCGTCGATGTTTATGAAAACTAGATATAAAAAATGATGCACACTGGCAAATGAAGCAGGTTGTGCAAAAATCAGTTGCAGAAAAATATATATAAAAACGTTTTCAAAATTATATTATACAGAAAAATGCTATTACCCCTAAATACATTAGTACCCCTAAAAATGGATTCTTTGCAAGAAAAAACATCCGTTCAAAAATTGATCTTTTTCAGAGAAATGTTCAAATTTCATAAAAATGTTGACTATTCTTAAAAAAGTATTCCAATTTGTATGTTAACATTACCTTCTATTTTTAAAAAGAAAATTTTAACATTTAACATTATCTTTGACGTTTATTACAATTGGATATAAAATGGTTCATAATGGCACATGAAACATGTTTTATTTTTTTTCGCCCGGTGCAACGCACGGACATATGTTATAATACGCTTTTACAATTTATATGAAAAAAATTATAATATAAACGAGGTGATACTAATTTTAGAATCAACCCAATAGCCCGACCGTAAGTGAGAAAAAAATGTTTCGGTCCCGAGCGCCTTTGTCCCGAGCGAAGCGGCCGCAGTTCCTCTGTCCTCTCCTTCTGCCGTACGAGAAGGCAATAGCCCCGGCGCTAGGGTTCCTCCGCCGCCGCACTCCATTCCTCTGGCCTCCTCTCCCGGCAGTAGTCGCCGACCTCCCCCCTTCCCTTGCAGCCGCCGCCGTCGTAGTACCACGCCGTTGATAAATAGACTTGACGAAGCCCCTGCCGCCGGCTCCATGGAGCACACCGCCCACCGGTAGCTGCGATGGAGCGCCGGTGGACGCCATGATTGTGCGCGCCGTCGCCGCCTTCGTCGTCCCTTCTCCTTCCTGTTTCTAAGCTCGCCCTGGAGACGCGCTTCCTCGAGCTGCCGTAGCAGCCGCAAAAGCACCTCCTCTGCCATTGATGGAACGACACGGTGGCGGGACGACCGCGGCAAGATGTGCTGCACGCAGGAGTGAGAGGCGGGCCGTGGTGGCCGTGGCCAGCAGCATGCTACCGGCGCCAACTACCTATGTGCCATTGACGGTGCTACACGGGGGGATGAGCTTTCTGGTGCTGCTGCATATGCCGCTCCCTCCTGCTCCATCGAGTAAACATCCATCTCTCCCCCCTATCCATCTCCTATGATATATTTCTGCAATTCATGCCCTGATTTGTACTCAGTTGGTATGGAATGTCATTGATGTTGCCCAGATCTACAACATGACCCAATTGGGAACTGTCAGTTCTGAACTGAATATTTGTTCATATTCAAGCAGGGAAATTGGGGTAGTTTACAGTTTCATGATCTGTATTGTCAGCTGTAAGGATAACAAGAGTGCGCACCTTATTTTCTCTATGGAATTTGGCGTCTCATGTCAGATGGATGTGCTTATACAATGTAAATATCTGGACATACGTACTTGTGGAATATTATAACTCGGGGATGAGAAGATGGACCGGGCAATAGCGGAATTCTCGACAAGATGATTCAGTTCAGATTTAGCATGCCCATTAGATCCGGAAAAACATGAGATGTCTCCTGCAAATTTGACTACGCGGCGTTGATGTAGCATGTCGGCTGGGTCGCCGGGACAAAGAGGAGGCTCGCGCACCGCGCCTTCGTCGACGCCATCAAACACTTGATCGGCTGGGGCGCTAGCCAGATCATGCCTTTTCTGGTAATGTGTTAACTGTCTCACTATCAAAAAATTTGCTTAGTCTTATCTCTGTCGCATCGCTGAATGGTTGGTTGCAATCATAAGAAATGCAGGCATATTCTGGCAAAGATGGCGTTTGTGATCAAGCTGAGCACTTCGATGCTTCTGAAAGTGCAGAAATGGAGATTTGCATTTACTGTTTGCTAGATTTGCATTAGCCTTGGAGGGAAAGAAAAAGGAGGAGAAACAATGATTACATGATAAAGAGAACAGCTTGGTCGCAGTGAGCATGATGAGCTAATTAAGGAAACTGATTTACTCAAATTAAGTTTGCTGAGATAGAACATGTATGCATATTTATGAGATATTTAATTATGTGTGATGCATCTAAGCTGCAGATTTCAGGTAGCCTTTCGTAAGTAGAGGAGCTTAAATTCTTTGGATCACTGACACTGACATTTGTATTTTAATGATGATAGATAGATATCTCACTACTGGGTTTGTATAGATGCAATCCTCGAGCATGATAATTGTGGTACATTGTACATCATAGAGATGTCTCATGTGAGTAGTGAATTGGCTATTTTTTTTCTCTTAATTTTTTTGTTGAGGAATCCTATTTTCTCAATATACACCATATATGAAATTTATCATCTACACTTCTCTTTATCCTACTAACTTGAGTTTGTTGCAAAGGAAGTATAGAATATAAAATTGCTAAGAGGTCATGTCATTATGATGTGGACTCGCTTGTATAAATTTGAACAACGTATTTGAATTTATGTGTTTACTATTATTTGTCCATCCTGTCTCCACCGCCCCTATCACCGCGAGGAAGCTAGGAAGACGACGCCAAGCTAGGCAGCGGCGCTAGGCTGTACGTCGAGCCTCCGTCAGCCGCCTCCCTCCTCTGTTTTGATCGGCTCTACTCCAACTTCGACCTACCACTGGTGCCCCGCCTCGACCTGCTCTACCCCGATCTAGATCTGCACCTCCCCGAGCTCCACTCCATGGCACTCCTCCGCCAGACCCCGTCCAACCTTGTAAGTCAACTTACGTGTGGAGGAGCCTAGCACAACTAGCTATTTTCATGCTTGATAGTTCCTCTTCTGAAGATATGAATTAACTTTCTGAACCTATGCACAAGACATCAAGTATTAACTAGATTTCTTTGCATGAGTTAACTTTCTAAACCAATGCTTATGGCATCAAGTATTACCTAGAGTTCTTTTCTTAAGTTGTTGTCCATACAAGAATGTGTGTGTATCATTTGGTTCAGATTCCAGCAGCAAGAACACATTGTTTTTTGTAGATGTGTAACATTTTTCTTATGAATATATGGTCTTCCATCAGTAACAACATTTTCAATCTAATGGCCATAGCACACTCATGCATCAGGATGATGTACACCACGTGGGTATTAATACAAAAAAGGTGAATGGCGATAATGATATCCAAAGATATACTAGGCCGGATCAATTTATTTTTCTCTGGAATTATTTCTTAGGTATGTGGTGACGCCCCCGATTCAATCGTACACTAATCATACACGCAAACGTGTACGATCAAGATCAGGGACTCACGGGAAGATATCACAACACAACTCTACAAATAAAATAAGTCATACAAGCATCATATTACAAGCCAGGGGCCTCGAGGGCTCGAAAACAAGAGCTCGATCATAGACGAGTCAGCGGAAGCAACAATATCTGAGTACAGACATAAGTTAAACAAGTTTGCCTTAAGAAGGCTATCACAAACTGGGATACAGATCGAAAGAGGTGCAGGCCTCCTGCCTGGGATCCTCCTAAACTACTCCTGGTCGTCGACAGCGGGCTGCACGTAGTAGTAGGCACCTCCCGAGTAGTAGTAGTCGTCGTCGACGGTGGCGTCTGGCTCCTGGGCTCCAACGTCTGGTCGCAGCAATCGGGTATAGAAAGGGGGGAACAAAGCAACCGTGAGTACTCATCCAAAGTACTCGCAAGCAAAGAGCTACACTACATATGTATGCATTGGTATCAAATGGAATAAGGGTATCATATGTGGACTGAACTGCAGAATGCCGGAATAAGAGGGGGATAACTAGTACTATCGAAGTCTACGCTTCTGGTAACCTCCATCTTGCAGCATGAGAAGAGAATAGATGGTAAGTTCACCAAGTAGCAACGTGTAGCATAATCCTAACCGATGATCCTTCCTCGTCGCCCTGTGAGAGAGCGATCACCGGTTGTATCTGGCACTTGAAAGGGTGTGTTTTATTAAGTATCCGGTTCTAGTTGTCATAAGGTCAAGGTACAACTCCAAGTCGTCCTGTTACCGAAGATCACGGCTATTCGAATAGATTAACTTCCCTGCAGGGGTGCACCACATAACCCAACACGCTCGATCCCATTTGGCCGAGCACACTTTTCTGGGTCATGCCCGGCCTCGGAAGATCAACACGTCGCAGCCCTACCTAGGCACAACAGAGAGGTCAGCACGCCGGTCTAAATCCTATGGCGCAGGGGTCTGGGTCCATCGCCCTTTGCACACCTGCACGTTGCGAACGCGGCCGGAAGCAGACCTAGCCTAGCAGGCGTTCCAGTCCAATCCGGCACGCGCCGCTCAGTCGCTGACGTCACGAAGGCTTCGGCTGATACCACGACGTCGAGTGCCCATAACTGTCCCCGCGTAGATGGTTAGTGCGTATAGGCCAGTGGCCAGACTCAGATCAAATACCAAGATCTCGTTAAACGTGTTAAGTATCCGCGAACGCCGACCAGGGCCAGGCCCACCTCTCTCCTAGGTGGTCTCAACCTGCCCTGTCGTTCTGCCTCAAAGTAACAGTCGGGGGCCGTCGGGAACCTAGGCCCACCACTACCTGGATGGAGCCACCTGCCCTTCAGCCCCCATCTCCAAACAGTATCACCGGTAATGTAACAGTGTAAAGTATATAGCATAAGCCCGTGATCACCTCCCGAAATGATCACGGCCCAGTAGTATAGCATGGCAGACGGACAAGAGTGTAGGGCCACTGATGATAATCTAGCATCCTATACTAAGCATTTAGGATTGCAAGTAAGGTATCAACAGTTGTAGCAGCAATGACAGGCTATGCATCAGAATAGGATTAACGGAAAGCAGTAACATGCTACACTACTCTAATGCAAGCAGTATAGAGAAGAGTAGGCGATATCTGGTGATCAAGGGGGGGCTTGCCTGGTTGCTCTGGCAAGGAGGGGTCGTCAACACCGTAGTCGATCGGGGGTACCGGCAGCGGTCTCGGGGTCTACCGGAAAGAAGTAACGGAGGGGGGCACAACAAATAATAGAGCAAACAAAGCAACACAAAGCATAACATGGCAATGCGCGGTGTTAGGGGTGACCTAACGAAGTATGAGGTGATACCGGTGAAGGGGGGAAACATCCGGGAAAATATCTGATGTTTCGCTTTTTCGGACAGATGAATCGGAGGGGGAAAGTTGCGTGTTCGCTACGCTAGGGATGCGTGGCGGACGAATGGGTTGCGTATCCGGATTCGTCTCGTCGTTCTGAGCAACTTTCATGTACAAAGTTTTTCCATCCGAGCTACTGTTTATTTTATATTAATTTTAAAAGATTTAAATCATTTTAGGATTTATTTAATTATTTAAATTCAACATTATCCAGAACAGTGCACGCCGACGTCAGCATGATGTCAACATGACATCAGCAGTTGACCGCTAACCCGGTCAACCTGACAGGTGGGTCCCACCTGTCGGTGACACATTTTAATTAATCATTTTTAATTAACTTAATCAGGATTAATTAGGGGTGGGCCCCACTGTCTCATTTTTGGTGTGCTGCTAGCTCTTTTAATTAAGAGCACAATGCAAAAAGAATCAATTCATTTGGACTTATGGTTAAAAAGTTGTGACTGTTTGAAGCTCTTTGGAATAATTTGAATTTGAATTAAATCAAACAGAACTGGGGGCGACGTCGAAGGCGTAAACCCCGCAGGGCGCCTCCACTCGTACCGCTTCGGGCACGGTCGGAGTGGATGACAGCGAGCCCCGCCAGTCAGGTGAGAGGGAGGGGGAGAGGGAAATAGAGTACGGCAAAGCTTCGTCGGAGCTCACGTCGATGAGGAGGGCGTCTTGGCCCGAGCAAAAGGGATGGATCGAAAGAGAAGACGAAGGCGCACCTGCCCGTACCCGTAGATTAGCTAGGGATGGTCGGACTGTGTCAGAACAGGCCTCTCCAGCGGCAAAAAAGAGCGGAGGTCGTCAGAGTTGGGGATGACGGCGGCCAGAGGCTACACCAGTGGCCCCAACTGGGTCGGACGGCACCACTGAAGCACGGCGGAGGCTCTGGAAGAGTGGACCGAGCTTGGGAGGGCCTGGAGCTGCGGGGGCGACCCGTGGGGATCGCCGGCGAGCTCGAGCTCGGGGACGTCGGACCGAGGCCTGCCCGGCCGGGCTACGGCTTCCTACTGGTTTGTGGAGTGTGTGAGAGGGCTTGGTGATGCTCGAGAGGGTTGGGGAGGGCTGTATTTATAGCCGAGCGAGGTGAGGGGTTCGGGCTCCACCGGAGGACACCTGAACACGACGCCCGACAAAGAACAGCGTCGGTGAGCGACGGGGAAGGTGACGTAGCTCACGTGGGCACTGTGAGCGGGCGGAGACGAGCACATGAACGAGGGGGTGGCGACGAACATAGTGCGTGGCGCACTGTTGGGTTGGCCGGACCGCGCCCGTGCTCGCTGCGGCGAGCTCCGGCGTCGGCGAGCGCCAGGAGGGAGTTGAGGGAGTAGAGACGGAGATGGTGGCGTGGTTTGGCGAGGTGCGGTGGGTGGGGAAGCGAGCACGCGCCGAACAGAGTGCTCGGCGGCACTCAGAGCGCGGCGACTAGCGGGTTGGCACCGTACACACGCGTGGTCACCGCGTGAACTCCAGCATAGAGCCACGGTTGGCCCCAATTTCATGTCTGGCGTGTAGTCCTTAGTGTTTTGGGTAGAACCAATGCTTGGAGCCGAGCTTAGGTGCAGTAAGATGGATTTTCACTTCAAGGTAAGTTTCTAGGCAGTGACTTTGAGAGCTTACTGTGGCCAAAATACTAAGAGTTGGGAGCTGAGCTTTGGAGGTTAGCAATCATCTAGGAGGGTAGTGATGCACAAGAAAATTCAGCAGCACTGGAGCAAGTAAAATGGTAGTTGCTGTAGAAACTACCATTTCTGTCCAGAACAGAAAACATTTTCTGTAGCAAAAATATTCGAAAAAGTGATGCAATATTTTTGCTCAGGAAGGTGTCCTAGGGTTCAAAGAATATTTGTGAATTTTCTAAGATTTTTGTGGGCAAGAAAAAATGGGGTTGCTTTGGAGCACAAGTGGCTGGTTAGGGTTTTAGAGGAAAAAATGAACATTTTTCATTTAAGAAAAATATTCCTGATATTGTTTTAAGGTTGATCAGGGAAGAAATGATGGCTAGAGAGAGAAATGAGTCACTTGGGTGAAAGTCAAGGTGGTGCCCAAGTGTTTAAGTCCAACTGAAGAGATTCAAAACCCTAAATTCAAATCAAAGCCAAATAAAATCAGAAAAAGAAGAGAGGGCAAAAACCAGGCTGTCACAAACCTCCCCCACTTAGGATGAATCTCGTCCTCGAGATTCGGTTGCTCGGGAAAACAATTCTGGATAATGTGCCTTTAGAAATTCTTCTCGTTCCCAAGTGGCTTCTGCCTCTGTGTGATGCTCCCACTGAACCTTGTAAAACCTTCTTGTTTTACTATGAGTGACCCTTTCCATCTCATCCAAAATTCTGAACGGCCTCTCTTCATAGGTTAAATCCTTAGCCAACTCTATTTCTGTCATAGCAGTCTTTTTCTCGGGCGGCGATATACATCGCCTCAACTATCAGACATGGAATACATTGTGCACTTCTGACAATTCTGGGGGCAGTTCCAACTTGTATGCGACAGTACCCACCTTGGACATAACTGGGAATGGACCAATAAACCTAGGTGCCAATTTTCCGTGAGTCTGGAATCTCTTGACTCCTTTCATAGGAGTGACTCGGAGGTATACATGTTCTCCAGGTTCAAAACTAATTTGTCAGTGCTTTGCATCATAATAACTCTTCTGTCGAGATTTAGCCAATTGCAATCTGTCTCGGATTTCCTTGACTTGCTTTTCAGCTTCCATCATGAGATCCGTTTCGAAAATACGGCTATCTCTAGTTTGAGACCAATTCAACGGAGTGCGGCACTTACGACCATACAAAGCCTCATAGGGTGACATCTTTAGACTGGTCTGGAAGCTATTGTTGTAGGAGAACTCGGCATACGGCAGACAGTCTTCCCATTTCGGTCCTTGGGCCAAGGCATAGGCTCGAAGCATATCTTCAAGTATTTGATTTACACGCTCAGTCTATCCATCGGTCTGAGGATGATAAGCGGTACTATATTTTAGCGCTATCCCCAAGGCTTCGTGGAGACGTGACCACAAAGCGGAGGTAAAAAGTGACCCCCGGTCAGAAGTGATTGTTCGTGGTACTCCATGCAGACTGACTATTCTGGACACATACAGTTGTGCAAGCTGATCGGCTCGGTATGTGGTTTTGATGGGGATAAAATGAGCTACCTTGGTTAAGGTGTCCACTATGACCCATACTGCGTCATTGCCTCGCTGAGTCTTTGGTAGCCCCGTGACAAAATCCATGCAAACATCACCCCACTTCCATTATGAAACGGGCAATGGTTGGAGGAGTCCAGCTGGTTTCTGATGTTCTGCCTTCACTTTGTTGCATATGTCGCAACAGGCCCCAAAATAGGCAATGTCCTTCATTCCATCCCACCAGAATATTTTTCGAAGGTCTTCGTACATTTTAGTACCTCTGGGGTGAATAGAATATGAAGATTCGTGTGCTTCTGACAATATTCTCTTCCTTAAATCTTCTTGCCTGGGTACACAAATCCTTCCACGGAATCGCAGTGTACCTTGCTAATCCTTAGAAAAATTTGAGGTCTGTCCTGCTAGCACACGCCTGGCATGTTCTTGTAAGACTGTGTCATTTGGTTGGGCCTTGCGGATTCTTCCTCGAGGGTAGGAGTAACTTCCATAATATTAGCAAGACCAGCACCAACTATGCCCAGGTTGAGCTGAACAATTTCTTTTTGAAGTTCAGGAGGCAAAGATTCCATTATAGTATTCAGGCTAACAGGCTTTCGACTGAGTGCATCGGCAACCACGTTGGCCTTACCCGGGTGGTAATTAATTCCCAGATCATAGTCCTTGACTAACTCAAGCCATCTTCGTTGATGGAGATTTAAATCTGGCTGAGTAAATATGTACTTGAGACTTTTGTGGTCGGTAAATATTTGGCACCTCTTCCCAATGAGGTAGTGCCTCCAAATTTTTAGAGCATGAACCACCGTGGCTAATTCCAGATCATGAGTAGGATAGTTTCCTTCATGGGGTCGTAGCTGTCGCGATGCATATGCTACCACCTTGCCATCTTGCATAAGTACGCATCCAAGGCCCTGTCTGGAAGCGTCACAGTACACATCAAAGCTGCGGTAGATGTCTGGAAGAGTCAACACTGGTGCTGTTGTCAACCGGATTTTCAGCTCATTGAAACTTTTCTCACAATCCTCAGTCCATTTAAACTTCTTATCTTTCTTGAGCAATTCCATCATTGGTTTGGCAATCTTGGAGAAACCTTCAATGAAACGACAGTAGTATACAGCTAATCCAAGGAAACTCCGGATTTGGGATACTGTTGTGGGCGCCAACCAATGGAGCACGTCTTTTACTTTGCTTGGGTCCATAGCTATACCTTCTGCAGACAGCACATGCCCAAGAAATCCAACTCGCTTGAGCCAAAACTCACATTTACTGAATTTGGCGTACAACTGATGGTCGCGAAGTCATTGTAATACGGCACTGAGGTGTCCTTTGTGCTCTTCTTCACCCTTTGAGTATATGAGTATGTCATCGATCAAGACCACCACAAATTTATCTAGGAAGTCCATGAACACCTTGTTCATCATATGCATGAAGAAAGCAGGGGCATTGGTGAGGCCGAAGGACATAACAGTATATTCATAAAGACCGTACCGTGTAGTGAATGCGGTCTTAGGAATATCTTCCTTTTTAATCTTGAGTTGGTGGTATCCTGTCCTTAAATCAATCTTGGAGAATACCTTTGCCCCACTGAGTTGACCAAACAGATCATCGATCCTGGGCAGTGGATATTTGTTTTTGATGGTGACATCATTCAGCTGATGGTAATCCACACACATACGGAGACTACCATCTTTCTTATCCACGAATATAGCAGGTGATCCCCATGGTGAAGAGCTGGGACGGATATATCCTTTCTGGAGCATCTCGTCAAGATGTTTCTTTAGCTCCACCAATTCTGATGAAGGCATCCGTTAATACTTCTTGTATAACGATGCGGTCCCAGGCACAAGATCTATTAACAGAAAACATACCAATGACGACTTCAGGGTTCTCTTGGGCTTCATCTGCGGAGAGGTGATGGACCTGCCCAGTGATGTTTTGCTGGATAGGGCATGACCCCATAAAGTTGACTTGAGGCCTGAATGGAGCATTAGTCTTGCCGTTCTTGGGACACTGTCTGGCATAATGTCCGGTTTGCCCACAGCTGAAACAAGAATTGTTGCGCTGGCACTCTTCTCGCACCGGGTTGGTCACGACATTCTTGACTTGTGTAGTGGTTTTGTTAAAATTCTGTTGCAAATTGGGCTTGCACTCTACCTGAGTATGCTGCCAGGTACGAGCCTTTTGCACTGGCTGCACTTCCTTCCTTGGCTCGAACTTGCGCTTGTGATCGTTATTTGCAGACTTATTGTCATGTATAAGCTTGTGCTCCCTTTCAGCAATGAGAGCCTTGTTTACCAGAGTTTGGAAATCTGGGAAGTCAAACATACTGAGGGTGCGTCAGAGATGCTAGTTTAATCCCCCAAGAAACCTGTCAATCTTTCTTTCTTCGGTGGCCACATCATGAAGAGAGTAACGAGCCAAATGATTGAACTTATGCAAATATTCACTCACAGACTAACTTCCTTGGAGGAGCGCGAGGAATTCACGCTGCTTGATCTTCATAATTCCCGTGGGAATATGGTATTTACGAAACTGATCCTTGAATTTTGTCCAGGTGATTCCTTCATCAGCAGGCCACATGGCTTTTGCATTTTCCCACCATATGGCGGCAGCGCCTTCAAGATAATGAGTTGCAAATGGAACCTTGTCATCCTCTTCAGTACGAGCAATCTCAAGTTTCTTCTCAATGGTTCGCAACCAGTCGTCTGCGTCCAAGGGATCAATAACCTGACTGAAACTGGGAGGCTTGGTTCTCTAAAAATCTGACAGCTTGGAGTGATGACCGTTCTGATTTCCATTCTGTCCAACCATAGCTTGCACACTCCTTAATATTTCAATCAAATCATTATTCCTCCTTTCCTCAAACATGCGCAGAATTTGCTCGGTGGAGGGCGGATTTGGTGGTGGAGGCGGTGGTGGAATATATGGCTCGGGGGAGTGTCCTGCCTGTCATGCGGAGCGGCGAAAAGGGACATCCTCACAAGCGGCACTACTGCTGCCTCCCCGCGTCATCCTATTGTTTGTTTTTCCCAAGACAACGCATCCGAGATGAGCAACATCCAAAATAGTGGAGAAAAGCCAGCGACAAAACCTGAAAGAAAACGAAATACGAATGAAGCACATTGAATAAAAGAAAGTTCCAACATAATTATACATAGACTCGTACATAAAAGATAAATGACATGATAAGTTCGACTACTCTCATACATAGAACGGAACATCATGACTTGTACGACTATATCCGTACATCAACCTGATAATCGCGGATACTCGAGTGCTCTAAAGCTCTACTGGTGCTGCGGGGTCCTCTCCTGAAGCGGACTCGGATCCTGAACTGACGACGTTAACCGAAACCTCCGAGTTAAAGGTAACACGACGACGTTGCCTCAAGGGCTCTCCCCCCGTAGCAGGTGCACGATGAGGCTGGAGCATCGGGGCTACTAGGGTAGTGAGAAGGGAAACCCACTTAGCAGGAGCACTGAGAGGATTCACGGTCGAGGTGCCCGAGCTACTCGGAGGAGTAACCGGTGAAATAGGTGAACTAGAGCCGGAGGGAATATAAGGAGTAAATCCCGTGGACGATGGAGTAGTGGAATCTCTAGTAGCGGCTAAAGCAGTACGAGCACGAGTCAGCTCTCGAGCCAGCTCGTGAATCATAAGATAGCTAGTAGTGATATAACGAGAAAGGTGGCTAGCAGTACTATCAGACTCTAGATCAACGATAGGAAAACGGACACAACCATTGTCGTGCAGGGAAAGATAGTCGTGGAAACCTGGGTGGTTCTGCATTCGGACCTCGTTATAACGCAGCTCGATGAGGACCTCAAATGCAGCAAACTGGACAGCGTGAGAAGCGGTAGAAGCGAAACCGCTCCTGGAGGTACGAATATAAGTGCTGGAAGATGAACTGGTGCGCACAATGACCACTGCATGATACTCATACACCGAGTCTCCTAGACACTCCCGGTACACACGATAGACTGGATCGTCACCAAGGGGGTACAGCCGACGCCACACATTACGGAGGAGACGCGACAACGTGTACGACATCAGCTGCAACTGGCACGAATACAGCACCGAAGCCATCTACACCCATAGCCATTAGTAGGTTAGCATAACAAAATAAACGAGCATATGCAATGCAACGACCAGCTACAATCACTACTGGCACTCAACTTATACCCTGACTAATGTCCAGTTAACACGTTGGCAGCCTAGCGTGTCCTATAGTCAGCGCGGCTCTGATACCAAATGTTGTGGCACCCAGGCTCAGAGCAACCGGTTTACCTTGCATTGCCAGCCCAGAGATCTTGTCTTCTGGCAATACACAACATCTTGGTATAGAAAGAAACCGCTTTATTGATGCTAGCGGAACATAGTTCATATTACAACAAGTTGCGAGGCCAAGCGGCACACACGGTGCGGCTGAACAATATGTACATTATTTAGTGAACATAAAGGGGCCTCGATCATGACAACTACGCGGCAGCGGAACGACGACGAAGCGGGACTCCATAGCACAAGGACACCGATGTGGATACGATCTAGACTCGGACAGCACTCCTTTCCAATAAAACTTTCTTGAAAGCTGGCATGACACGCCAGGTCTCACAACAAGCATAAACATAATGACAAACAATATCATGGTAATTACCCAATTGAATCATTAATGCAAAATCATACTTGGGATGCAGTGATCATGATCTCGTGACTTAAGTCCCTTGGACTTGCTTACCAAACGGTGATCCCTCTTGGACCACAAACTGACCAACATCTTGGTCTTTAATCGGGTTACCTCATAACCAAACAGTGGTCGTACTCGGATCACAAACTGACCAACAACTTGGCCTCCAGCATCAAGATGATTTCTCAACCATCCTCTCTTCAACAGTGCAAGGTTATTATCTTAGTGTGCAAAATTATTTAAACGTTGATCCATGGTGTGACCTACTTTCAAGCTTGTCCGTAACCATGTACTCGGCTATCGATAGATTTAATACACTTTGCAGAGGTAGCGCACTGTACCCACACCACGGAACCCATGGCCTCGCACTCCCATTTGGGTGGACCAACGACATTCCGACAGAACCCCTCCATTGCCATGACACTCTCCCGGCCACTCCGACTCACTCCCCACTGGGCTAAGTCATGGGTGGCCCCGTTCCTACCAAAGACACCAAAGGCCATCGTCGTGGCAAACATAAACGGTCCCAAACGGGGACAAGGTACCATAACAACAACGGGCACACAAGGTTATGTCTTCTTACCGGGCCAGAGTAACGCACACCCATAACCTTCCCTCGTTGGAGGCACCGACCAGAGGCATGACAATAGGCCGAATAAAGGCCTTCACACAAAGGCAAATGTGGTTGCACTGGGGAAAATCTTGATTTAGTGGCACCATGACCCGATCAAGGATATGTTCAAGTTGAATTATTATTAGGTTCAACTTAAAGTGAAAGTAACCGGTGTCATGATATGCCATGATAATGCAACACTAATATACATGCACCACATATCATCGGAAATAACTGGATCAACCCAATACTAAGCATAGATCTCAATAACTCACAACACCTCTCTGGTTATGTTTATTTAACAAATTAACCATGACAATACCTTAGCATAATTCTTTTCTCACTCAAGAAAATATTAAGCCAACTAATTCCTTTTTCATAAACATATTACTTCTTCATAATCAAATATTACTTCTAATGACTTAAACTAACTTAGTTAGTTGTAAACTTTTGTATACTAAACATATCAACTTAAACAAGCATCCAACAGAATATTTTTTTAGTGAATTAAATGCATGGATTAAATCATTTGTTCAAGTTGAAAAATCATAAATATTGCAATGGCACCATGAAAATGTTGTTGTGGCTTGCCTTAGTGCAGATGAGGGTCACACTCCTCCTAGTGATCCTCAAGACAAGCTTCACCTTCTGGAAACAATTATAAACACAAAAAGAAAATATCAAGAACCATTCTGAAATTCACCAGAAAATCTAGACAGCAGAGAAAAATCTCATTTTTGGTGTGCTGCTAGATCTTTTCATGAAGAACACAATGCAAAAAGAATCAATTCATTTGGACTTATGGTTAAAAAGTTGTGACTATTTGAAGCTCTCTGGAATAATTTGAATTTGAATTAAATCAAACAGAACTGGGGGCGACGTCGAATGCGTAAACCCCGCGGGGCGCCTCCACTCGTACCGCTTCGGGCGCGGCCGGAGTGGCTGACAGCGGGCCCCGCCAGTCAGGTGAGAGGGAGGGGAGAGGGAAATAGAGTATGGCGGAGCTTCACCGGAGCTCACGCCGGCGAGGAGGGCATCTTGGCCCGAGCTAAAGGGATGGATCGAAAGAGAAGACGAAGGCACACGTGCCTGTACCCGTAGATTAGCTAGGGTGGTTGGACAACATCGGAACGGGCCTCTCCAGTGGCAACAGAGAGTGGAGGTCGTCGGAGTTGGGGATGACGGCGACCAAAGGCTGCCCCAGTGGCCCCAACCGGGTCGGACGACACCACTGAAGCACGACGGAGGCTCTGGAAGAGTGGACCGAGCTTGGGAGGGGCTGGAGCTGCGGGGGCGACCCGAGGGGATCACTGGCGAGCTCGAGCTCGGGGACGGCCGCTCAAGGCCTGCCCGGCCGGGCTACGGCTTCCTACTAGTTTTGTGGAGTGTGTGAGAGGGCTTGGTGATGCTCGAGAGGGCTGGGGAGGGCTGTATTTATAGCTGAGCAAGGTGAGAGGTTCAGGCTCCGCTGGAGGACACCTGGACACGGCACCCGGCGACGAACAGCGTCAGTGAGTGAGGGGGAAGGCGACACAGCTCACGCGGGCACTGTGAGCGGGCAGAGACGAACACAGGAACGAGGGGGTGGCGACGAACATAGTGCGCGGTGCACTATTGGGTTCGCCGGACCGCGCCTGTGCTCGCTGTGGCAAGCTCCGGCGTCGGCGAGCGCCATGAGGGAGTTAAGGGAGTAGAGACAAAGATGGTGGCGCGGTTTGGCGTGGTGCGGCGGGCGGGGAAGCGAGCACGCGCCGAACAGAGCGCTCAGCGGCACTCAGAGCGCGGCGACTAGCGGGTTGGCACCATGCACACGCGTGGTCACCGCGTGAACTTCGGCATAGAGCCACGGTTGGCCCCAATTTCTTGTCTGGCATGTAGTCCTTAGTGTTTTGGGTAGAACCAATGCTTGGAGCCGAGCTCAGGTGCAGTAAGATGGATTTTCACTTCAAGGTAAGTTTCTGGGCAGTAACTTTGAGAGCTTACTGTGGTCAAAATACTAAGGGTTGGGAGCTGAGCTTTGGAGGTTAGCAACCATCTAGGAGGTTAGTGATGCACAAGAAAATTTAGTAGCATTGGAGCAAGTAAAATGGTAGTTGCTGAAGAAACTACCATTTCTGTCCAGAACAGAAAACATTTTCTGTAGCAAAAATATTCGAAAAAGTGATGCAATATTTTTGCTCAGGAAGGTGTCCTAGGGTTCAAAGAATATATTTGAATTTTCTCAGATTTTTGTGGGCAAGAAAAATTGGGGTTGCTCTGGAGCACAAGTGGCTGGTTAGGGTTTTAGAGGGAAAATGAATATTTTTCATTTAAGAAAAATATTCCTGATATTGTTTTAAGGTTGATCAGGGAAGAAATGATGGCTAGAGAGAGAAATGAGTCACTTGGGTGAAAGTCAAGGTGGTGCCCAAGTGTTTAAGTCCAACTAAAGAGATTCAAAACCCTAAATTCAAATCAAAGCCAAATAAAATTAGAAAAAGAAGAGAGGGCAAAAACCACGCTGTCACACCTGTGAACCTTCACAATCTAGTAAGTATATTGTAGGACTGTTATTTGACACTCACTTTGCCGCGCTACGCGACCAGTGTGAGTGTCTGCATCCAGTACCGCATCCTATAATTTGGTGGATGCCAAGTTGAAAAAGGTTACCGATGAGTGGCCATAAGCTGGAGGCATCTCTTTTTTTCTTTCGATTGGGCAATAAGCTGGAGAGTGTCTTGGGCTGCCTCTAGCACAAGGCCCTCCAGTACGAAACACGGGCAACCGACTGGGCCGATACAAAAGCCTATCCATCTTAAAGCCCATTTGTTTTTGTTTTTTGCGAGGAGAAGCCCATATTTCTTGAAGAGGGGGCGATCCCAGAAAAACCCTCCTTCCTCCTCGCTTCCACTTATACTGCAGCTCGCTCTCCTGCTTCCGTCTCGCCCCAATCCCCCCCACTCCCCATCTTCCTCACTTGTCCAGAAAACCCCCGCTCACCTTCTTCCTCACTCGTACAAAAAACACCTGCTCCTCTTCTTCCACTCGTACAGAAAACCCCAGCCCTCCTTCTTCCCCACTCGCACTACCACTAGGCTCTTCCCTGGCTACTCTGCTCAACCCCATGAGCTCGGCGCGACGCCCGCAAGGAAAATGGAGTCGGCAGGCTCCAGCACCAAGAAAATGAGGCTCCCGTCAGCGGCGACGCCGGTTGTTGATCCCGCACCCGGCAGCGCGGGGAGAAGCGGCGAGCCCCCCCCCCCACCCACCTGGATCTGAGGAACCGGTAGAATCTCTGATGGACCGCATCAGCAATCTCTCGGACGTCATCCTCGAGGAGATCATCTCGCTTCTCCCCACTAAGGATTTTTGCCCCACACAAATCCTCTCAACTCAGTGGCACCCGATATGGCGCACCGCGCCCCTCAATCTCAACTGTCATCAGATTTCTTTCCTTCCTGAATTTGATCTCCCCAGAGCCATCGTCTCCTCTCACCAGCAGGGCCCTGCTCAACGCCTTTGCTTCCCGACACGCTACCTGCTGTCCATACCCTACACGGTGGACGCTTGGCTGACATCCCCTGAATTCAGAAAACTCTAGCAGTTTGAGTTCTACCATTACCATGAAAGTTTCGTACCACGAACACACCAAGAATTTTTGCCCACACCACCGTTGTCCATCTCGCAGTTTTCCTCCTCTCTCCACACCGCCGCCGTCGCCCAGTGCCATGTACCACACGATCTGGTACAAATGCTTCGACTCCCACTGCTAAAAAAACTTCCGCTTGTGGTGGTTTATCTGTCCGAGGCCTCACTGCACAGCATCATCCACTCCAGTTGCCCTACCCTCGAGCGCTTGTTGATTGTTTTGGGAATAGAAATTCCTATCAGTTATCTCCAAATAAAGTCGCCTCACCTTAAAAGCATTGGAATTTGTTTTGAAGGACAACAGCTCATCATCGAAGATGCCCCTTCACTTCAAAGGTTGCTCCTTGATGATTGTTATAAACCTTCGCAAATAACTGTCGTCTCTGCACCCAAACTGGAGACCTTGGGTGTAATTCGTGATCCGTTTAATGATCATAGGAAGTTGGTGTTTGGCTCCTCACTTTTTCAGGTACCATATATTATCACCTACACATTTGTAATCATAACCTGCATTTTTCATTTGTGCGCATAAGTTTTATATCATCTTGGAGTACACTTTGGGTACTAATATTATGTTATATGCTTAATGAAGAGTTCGTCCATGGATAGCCTATCAATGCTACTGGATTCTGTCAAGATCTTATATATCGGAATGTTTAGTTTTGATCTGAACATAATTGTTGGTTTGCTCCGATGCTTTCGATCTCTGGAGAATTTATATATAGAGGTGATGATTCAATGCACATTGAAAGCCCGTATATATTGTACTAGAATTAACCGTTCAGATGTCGCTATTTCGACATACTCTTTTTCAGACCTTAACTGTTTTCAATCTTCATGTCTACTTAGGAACTGCTACCACATGGAGAAAAACGTATAACCAATCGGTGGCGCAATAAGCACCAGGATTTTCTCAGTTCTCACGACATTCGTTTGAGGACAATAATGATGGATGGATATGCATCCAACCAGGCAAACAGAAGCTTTGTCACATTCTTCCTGTTGAATGCGAGGTTACTATTGTCCATGAGGCTTAAGTTTTTCGTAAAGAGATTTCTCACGGAAAAACATGTTGAACAGCAAAAAAAGAAGTTCCAGGTGGACAAATGGGCTTCTGAACATGATCGGCTTCTATTTACAACAACTTGTAGTTATCTGATACGTCTCCAATGTATCTATAATTTTTGATTGCTCCATGCTATTATATTATCTATTTTGGATGTCAATGGGCTATATTTTACACTTTTATATCATTTTTGGGACTACCCTACTAACTAGAGGCCCGGCCCAAATTGATGTTTTTTGCCTATTTTAGGATTTTGAAGAAAAGGAATATCAAACGGAGTCCAAACGGAATGAAACCTTCGGGAACGTGATTTTCTCAACAAATGTGATCCATGAGACTTGGAGTGGGCGTCAAGAAACAACGGAGGAAGCCACGAGGCAGGGGGGCGCGCCTACACCCCTGGGTGCGCCCTCCACCCTCGTGGGCCCCCCATTTCTCCACCGACATACTTCTTCCTCCTATATATATCCATGTATGCCCCAAACATCCAGGAGCACCACGAAAACCTAATTCCACTGCCACAACCTTCTGTACCCGAGAGATCCCATCTTGGGGCCTTTTCCGGAGCTCCGTCGGAGGGGGCATTGATCACGGAGGGCCTCTACATCAACTCCATGGACTCTCTGGTGATGTGTGAGTAGTTTACTTCAGACCTACGGGTCCATAGTTATTAGCTAGATGGCTTCTTCTCTCTCTTTGGATCTCAATACAAAGTTCTCCTCGATCTTCTTGGAGACCTACTTGATGTAATCTTCTTTTGCGGTGTGTTTGTCGAGATCCGATGAATTGTGGGTTTATGATCCAGTTTATCTATGAACAACACTTGATTCTCCTCTGAATTCTTTTATGTATGATTGGTTTATCTTTGCAAGTCTCTTCGAATTATTAGTTTGGTTTGGCCTACTAGATCGATCTTTCTTGCAATGGGAGAAGTGCTTAGCTTTGGGTTCAATCTTGCGGTGTCCTTTCCCAGTGACAGCAGGGGTAGCAAGGCACGTATTGTATTGTTGCCATCAAGGATAACAAGATGGGGTTTATATCATATTGCATGAGTTTATCCCTCTACATCATGTCATCTTCCTTAAAGCATTACTCTGTTCTTATGAACTTAATACTTTAGATGCATGCTGGATAGCAGTCGATGTGTGGAGTAATAGTAGTAGATGCAGAATCGTTTCGGTCTACTTGTATCGGACGTGATGCCTATATACATGATCATACCTAGATATTCTCATAACTATGCTCAACTCTATCAATTGCTCGACAGTAATTCGTTTACCCACCATAATACTTATGCTCTTGAGAGAAGGCACTAGTGAAACCTATGGCCCCGGGTCTATCTTTCATCATATTAATATTCCAACACTTCGTTATTTCCTTTGTTGTTTATTTTACTTTGCATCTTTATTTCTCTTTATCATAAAAATACCAAAAATATTATATTATCATATCTATCAGATCTCACTCTCGTAAGTGACCATGAAGGGCTTAACAACCCCTTTATTGCATTGGTTGCGATGTTCTTATTTGTTTGTGTAGGTGTGTGGGACTTGAGCGTGATCTCCTACTAGATTGATACCTTGGTTCTCAAAAACTGAGGGAAATACTTACGCTACTTTGTTGCATCACCCTTTCCTCTTCAAGAGAAAACCAACGCAATGCTCAAGAGGTAGCAAGAAGGATTTCTGGCACCGTTGCCGGGGGGATTCGCGCCAAGTCAAGTCAAGATTTGACTCCCAACAACAAGTCATGTCAGGTGCCATTGCCAAGTCAAGACATACCAAGTACCCATCACAAACTCTTATCCCTCGCATTACATTATTTGCCATTTGCCTCTCGTTTTCCTCTCCCCCACTTCACCCTTGCTGTTTTTATTCGCCATCTCTTTTCCGTTTGTTGCTTGCTTGTTTGCCTTGTCATTATGGCTAGTCCTCTATCTTCTCCGTTGTCTCCCGAGAATGAAGTTCTTAATTTTAAACAAAGGGAGGGAGAAAATCTAAAAGATGCTTGGTATAGAATTTGCAATGCTCAAAATAGATCTATCAGGAAGCAATCTACTTCCGTTCTTCTCCACAATTTTTATGTCGGCACTCCTTGGTACAGATATATTCTTGATACCATTAACGGAGGGAATTTCTTGGGTAGCCATACTTTTGATTCTTATAACGCTATGATAGATTTGTTTGGCTCACCACCTCTTTTGGTTAATGGGACTATGTTAACTTTGGAACATGTGATGCAAAGGCTTGAAATTATTGAGAATAAAGTTGCTACTGTAGAGTTGATTGAGAATTTGGATAAAAAGATCCACAACCAAATTACCCAATATGGATCTAAGGTGGGAGTTACTCTGAATTTTTTTAAGGAAAAAGAACCCATAGTTAATGAAAGAATAGATCAAGATTCTACTAGAATCGATAAACTTGAGGGAATTATCACCAACTTGGGATCCGCTTTTTCTTCCATTAAAAATATTCCAAATCCTCCCACTAAAATTGCCAAGCTTGTTTATGTTCCTAAAAATAAGGGTGAATCCTCTAGTAAGGAAACTGTGGATTTAAAATCAATAGGTGTTCATCCCAATCTTTTTGCTATCATTAAGGAACCGTTTGCTACAAATGATTTTCTTGATTTTGTGCCTAGGAGTTAGATAATTAATAAAAATAAAGAAACCCCTAAGAGTTATAGGTGTCTCATTGAAGAATTACCTACCAAAATGGCAATACCTAGATCTATCTTTGCTTTTATGCCTAGCTAGGGGCGTTAAACGATAACGCTTGTTGGGAGGCAACCCAATTTTATTTTTATTCCTTGCTTTTTGCTCCTGTTTAGTAATAAATAATTTATCTAGCCTCTGTTTTGGTTGTGTTTTTGTGTTTAATTAGTGTTTGTGCCAAGTAGAACCGTTGGGAAGACTTGGGGAAAGTATTTTCGATCTTGCTGTAAAAAACAGAAAATTTAGCGCTCACGAGAATCGCTGCCATTTTTATTTTAAAAGTGATATTTAGTTAATTCTTTTTGAAGATGATTAATATATAAATTCCTCACGTCCAGAAATTTATTTTAGAATTTTTGGGGTTCCAGAAGTTGCGTTAGCTACAGATTACTACAGACTGTTCTGTTTTTGACAGATTCTGTTTTTCGTGTGTTGTTTGCTTATTTTGATGAATCTATGGCTAGTAAAAGAGTTTATAAACCATAGAGAAGTTGGAATAAAGTAGGTTTAACACCAATATAAATAAATAATGAGTTAATTACAGTACCTTGAAGTGGTGTTTTGTTTTCTTTCGCTAACGGAGCTCACGAGATTTTCTATTTTGAGTTTTGTGTTGTGAAGTTTTCAAGTTTTGGGTAAAGATTTGATGGATTATGGAACAAAGAGCGGCAAGAGCCTAAGCTTGGTGATGCCCATGGCACCCCAAGGTAAAATTCAAGGACACCAAAAAGCCTAAGCTTGGGGATGCCCCGGAAGGCATCCCCTCTTTCGTCTTCGTCTATCGGTAACTTTACTTGGAGCTATATTTTTATTCACCACATGATATGTGTTTTTCTTGGAGCGTCTTGTATGATTTGAGTATTTGATTTTTAGTTTACCACAATCATCCTTGCTGTACACACATTTTTAGAGAGACTCACATGATTTGAAAATTATTAGAATACTCTATGTGCTTCACTTATATCTTTTGAGCTATATAGTTTTTGCTCTAGTGCTTCACTTATATCTTTTAGAGCACGGCGGTGGTTTTGTTTTATAGAAACTATTGTTCTCTCATTCTTCACTTATATTATTTTGAGAGTCCTTTAGAACAACATGGAAATTTTCTTTAATATAAAAACTCTCATAGAAGTGCATTGAATACTATGAGAAGTTTGATACTTGATAATTGTTTGAGACATGGAGATGGTGATAGTAGAGTCCATGCTAGTTGAGTAGTTATGAATTTGAGAAATACTTGTGTTGAAGTTTGTGATTCCCGTAGCATGCACGTATGGTGAACCGTTATGTGATGAAGTCAGAGCATGATTTATTTATTGATTGTCTTCCTTATGAGTGGCGGTCGGGGACGAGCGATGGTCTTTTCCTACCAATCTATCCCCCTAGGAGCATGTGCGTAATACTTTGTTTCGATAACTAATAGATTTTTGCAATAAGTATGTGAGTTCTTTATGACTAATGTTGAGTCCATGGATTATACACACTCTCACCCTTCCACCATTGCTAGCCTCTCTAATATCGCGCAACTTTCACCGGGTATCATACACCCACCATATACCTTCCTCAAAACAGTCACCATACCTACCTATTATGGCATTTCCATAGCCATTCCGAGATATATTGCCATGCAACTTTCCACCGTTCCGTTATTATGACACGCTTCATCATTGTCATATTGCTTGCATGATCATGTAGTTGACGTCGTATTTGTGGCAAAGCCACCGTTCATAATTCTTCATACATGTCACTCATGCATCTTTGCACATCCCGGTACACCGCCGGAGGCATTCACATAGAGTCATATTTTGTTCTAAGTATTGAGTTGTAAAGTAAATAAAGTGTGATGATCATCATTATTAGAGCATTGTCCCAAGTGAGGAAAGGATGATGGAGACTATGGTTCCCCCACAAGTCGGGATGAGACTCCAGAAGAAAAATAAAAAGGAGAAAAGAGGCCAAAAGAAAAAAGTCCCAAATAAAAAAAGAGAGAGAAAAATAGAGAAGGGACAATGCTACTATCCTTTTTCCACACTTGTGCTTCAAAGTAGCACCAAGTTCTTCATATAGAGAGTCTCTTATGATATCACTTTCATATACTAGTGGGAAACTTTCATTATAGAACTTGGCTTGTATATTCCAATGATGGGCTTCCTCAAAATGCCCTAGGTCTTCGTGAGCAAGCAAGTTGGATGCACACCCACTTAGTTTATTTTGTTGAGCTTTCATATACTTATAGCTCTAGTGCATCCGTTGGATGGCAATCCCTACTCACTCACATTGATATCTATTGATGGGCATCTCCATAGCTCGTTGATATGCCTAGTTGATGTGAGACTATCTTCTCCTTTTTGGCTTCTCCACAACCACCATTCTATTCCACCATAGTGCTATATCCATGGCTCACGCTCATATATTGCGTGAAGATTGAAAAAGTTTGAGAACATCAAAAGTATGAAACAATTGGTTGGCTTGTCATCGGGGTTGTGCATGATTTAAATATTTTGTGTGGTGAAGATAGAGCATAGCCAGACTATATGATTTTGTAGGGATAACTTTCTTTGGCTGTGTTATTTTGAGAAGACATAATTGCTTAGTTAGTATGCTTGAAGTATTATTATTTTTATGTCAATATTAAAATTTTATCTTGAATCTTTCGGATCTCAACATTCATGCCACAATAAAGAAAAATTACATTGAGAAATATGTTAGAAAGCATTCCACATCAAAAATTCTTCTTTTATCATTTACCTACTCGAGGACGAGTAGGAATTAAGCTTGGGATGCTTGATACGTCTCCAACGTATCTATAATTTTTGATTGCTCCATGCTATTATATTATCTATTTTGGATGTCAATGGGCTTTATTTTACACTTTTATATCATTTTTGGGACTAACCTACTAACCGGAGGCCCAACCCAAATTGTTTTTTTTCCTATTTTAGGGTTTCGAAGAAAAGTAATATCAAACGAAGTCCAAACGGAATGAAACCTTCGGGAACGTGATTTTCTCAACATACGTGATCCAGGAGACTTGGAGTGGGCATGAAGAAACAACAGAGGAAGCCACGAGGCAGGGGGCGCGCCTACCCCCTGGGCGCGCCCTCCACCCTCGTGGGCCCCCGTTGCTCCACCGACGTACTTCTTCCTCCTATATATATCCACGTATCCCCCAAACATCTAGGAGCACCATGAAAACCTAATTCCACTGCCGCAACCTTCTATACCCGAGAGATCCCATCTTGGGGCCTTTTCCGGAGCTTCGCCGGAGGGGGCATTGATCACGGAGGGCCTCTACATCAACTCCATGGCCTCTCCGGTGATGTGTGAGTAGTTTACTTCAGACCTACGGGTCCATAGTTATTAGCTAGATGGCTTCTTCTCTCTCTTTGGATCTCAATACAAAGTTCTCCTCGATCTTCTTGGAGATCTATTCGATGTAATCTTCTCTTGCGGTGTGTTTGTCGAGATCCGATGAATCGTGGGTTTATGATCCAGTTTATCTATGAACAATATTTGATTCTCCTCTGAATTCTTTTATATATGATTGGTTTATCTTTGCAAGTTTTTTTGAATTATCAGTTTGGTTTGGCCTACTAGATTGATCTTTCTTGCAATGGGAGAAGTGCTTAGCTTTGGGTTCAATCTTGTGGTGTCCTTTCCCAGTGACAGCAGGGACAGCAAGGCATGTATTGTATTGTTGCCATTGAGGATAAAAAGATGGGGTTTATATCATATTGCATGAGTTTATCCCTCTACATCATGTCATCTTCCTTAAAGCATTACTCTGTTCTTATGAACTTAATACTCTAGATGCATGCTGGATAGCGGTCGATGTGTGGAGTAATAGTAGTAGATGCAGAATCGTTTCGGTCTACTTGTCTCGGACGTGATGCCTATATACATGATCATACCTAGATATTCTCATAACTATGCTCAATTCTATCTATTGCTCGACAGTAATTCGTTTACCTACCGTAATACTTATGCTCTTGAGAGAAGCCACTAGTGAAACCTATGGCCCCCGTGTCTATCTTTCATCATATTAATCTTCCAACACTTAGTTATTTCCTTTGCTGTTTATTTTACTTTGCATCTTTATTACTCTTTATCATAAAAATACCAAAAATATTATCTTATCATATCTATCAGATCTCACTCTCGTAAGTGACCGTGAAGGGCTTGACAACCCCTTTATCGCGTTGGTTGCAAGGTTCTTATTTGTTTGTGTAGGTGCGCGGGACTTGAGCGTGATCTCCTACTGGATTGATACCCTAGTTCTCAAAAACTGAGGGAAATACTTACGCTACTTTGCTGCATCACCCTTTCCTCCTCAAGGGAAAACCAACGCAGTGCTCAAGAGGTAGCATCATCCTCCAATAATTTTTTTGCACAGGATGTTGATTTTATGGATCAGACTGACCCATTTGTTTGTGATTGCGAAAAAGAGTGGTTGGGTTAGATGTTATTGCCATGTTCAATCTGGGTCTTGTCTAAATTTGATGAACAATTAATCCTTGGGCTTTTTGTACTGTTTGTAAGCTTCAGTTACATGTTGTTGCCCTCGTCCTACCCTCCGCCTGCCACTACACCGCCGCACCTTCCACTGCTCCGGTTCGTTCTCGTCCGAGGCCTTGCCGTCATTCTCCGCCTTGGTTCGCTCGTTGTGCCCACCGCCGTCTGGCGTTGTCAACATGGTCAACAACCAAGAGGAATCAGGAGATGACTGTACGTGGAGAGGCTGACAGTAGGGACCCACCAGGGTCATTGCATTACGCAAGCAGGTGCCGCGTTATTACTCCTACAAGCCAAAAAAATACTTCCTCCTAATTGTTTGACAACTATAGTAGGTCCCACGCCATTGTCAATGTAGTCAATAAACGAGAAAATTACACAACGAGCGGATAACTCCAGGGACGCAGCAGGTCACCCAGTTGTTTTTAGTTTTAGAGATGGAGCTCAAGTGCATGCCATGCGGGGGCTGTGGCCCGTCTAGCCCACGCTTACGCTTTTATTTAAGCACATGATGAGCCCAGTTGATGTCTTTTTTCTTTCTAAAAATGGCTAGCCCAGTTCTTTTTTTGGAGAATACCCAACTGGGGCCTACTTGCTTTTCTCAGCCCTGCTGGGCCACAAATCTTTCAAGACGAGGAGGGATATGTAAGTAGTAAGAAATGGGCTTCCCCAAAAAATGGTCTATAAGTTGTAAGAAATGGGCTGCAAATTTTTAAACCAAAGCCAACCGGCAATTACATTAAAATATCGTTTTTTCTGGATTTCTCTACTCTTATAGAAAAAGCAGAGTTGGTGATGATGGTGTGCCTGACATCCTGCAATATAGGCCGTCTGATCTATATCTAACGGATAGGAAGGAAACTATGACAATTTACCCGCACTCCTCTCCATATTTGCAGATAAGGCCTTCTCTTGTTCATCCTTTTCTCCCACAAGATAAACTACTCATACAAATGCATCTTCATGTTCCATGCAACGCACGGGCATCTTGCTAGTAAATATTTCAAATTTCATTCATTTTTTGGCGGAGAATCTTTTTGAATTTTATTTTGATATAATTTTTTTAAAATTATTTTTAACGTGACTTGAAATTTCATGATTAAAAGAGTTCGGACCCCATCGAAATATGAAAATTTTTGTTAAATTTTTTAGCAGTGCCCAGAATATATGGTTTGTGCTAATAAAAAGAATACGGGCTTCAAAATATCCTTAAGAATTAGCAAACGGGCTGTAAATTATTGAAAATAATGGCTAATGGGTTGTATGCTGTTTTTCATAGATTTGGAGGCTGACTTCTGGGCCTACTAGGTTCATGATGACGCTGTCCTAAGAAAAATTGACGCGTACGCAAGGCTTTGTCAACTTAGTCAACACAGAGCAGTGACTATTAGATGTCCATCCAACGGCCGCCGTGCTTCTTCAATCTCTGATCTTCCTGCCCCAGTCGCCCAAACCAGCACCGGCGGGACTGTCTGCTCCCTCCTCCCATGGCTGGCTGTGCTGCCGCCAGGCCATCCCTCTACCCAACCGCACATCATGTTATTTTCCGGCGACGTTAGCCTCACCCCGCAGCCGACCAGTCAGCGCTCGTACTCCCCTCAGCATGGGCATCCACTGCCGCGTCTTCCCCGGCTCCGTGTCATTCCCTTCGTAGGCCTCGTCGTTGTCCACCGCACTGGTCCTCTCGGCGCGGCGTGGTCAACATGGTCAACAAACGACATCCATCGGAAGTAGACTGTACATGGAGAGGCTAACAGCTGGGTCCACGGCCGCACACAAGGAAATGCCTCCTTATTACACGCAAAATAATGATTCCTCCACCTGACGTCTGGGACCCACCGGAAGGGCCTCTGTATTTCACGAAAAAAACGTTCCCGTCGCTGACAACTTGGTCCCACCAGCTATATCTTCGCACGCAAGGAAGTGCTTCCTTATTACGCACAAAAAATGAATACCCCTGCTAGCTGGGACCCACCATATGGGAGGCTGACTTGTGGGCCTACTAAGTTGATGCGGACGGAGGGCTTTGTCAACTTAGTCAATATGAACGATTCTAGCTCCAGTGATCGTACGATGTCCATCCAACGGCCGTAGTGTTTCTTCAACCTCTGGTCTTCTTGCTCAGCCGCCCAAAGCAGCGCCGGTTGTGCCGCCTGCTCCTGCCTCCCGTGGCCGGCTGTGCTGTCGTGGAGGCCTCACCACCCCCTACTACTCGCACCGTTGGCCAGGCCCTGCGGCGATGACAGCCTCACACTGAAGCAGAACCAGTGAACCCTCGTACTCCTCTCCGCGTGGGCATCCACTGTCGCGTCTTCCCCGGCTCCGCGTCGTCCCCTTCCTAGGCCTTACTGTCGTCCACTGCCTTGGTGCTCTCGGTGCAGCATGGTCAATGTGGTCAACGAACGACTTCCATCGAAAGAGTACTGTACGTGGAGAGGCTGATAGCTAGGTCCACGGCCGCAGCAAGGAAGTGCCTCCTTATTACGCACAAAATAATGATTCCTCCACCTGACAGTAGGGACCCACCGGACGGGCCACCGTATTTCATGAAAAAACATTCCCCCTGACTGCTGGGACCCACCAGCTACATCTTCGCATGCAAGGAAGTGCCTGATAGTCGGGACCCACCTGGTCGAAGCGTACGTAGCGTTGTCATTCTGGTCACGAACGTGTACGTACATACTGGTCGATCGGTCTGTCTGCAGGCTGCAGTGATGAAACGTGGCCGTGTAAGGAAGGGCACGTGTCGTAGTAGAGGCGCGCATGTAGCATGTCATGCAATCCTGTTAATATCGTGTACACGTACATACAACGGCCAGGGTGCAAGAAAGTAAATACGGCGACGTACGTACATATGAGCGAGGTCTCGAACGCCTACTCGCGCATACATACGGCCAGGGCTCATGTACATGCCTGGGTTGGAACGGAGAAACTACGTCGTCTTCGTGTTCATCGGGAGCCAACCAGCTTGGACGGAACATCCGATCGAAATGAGGCATGGCGTACCGTAGAACGGAGGAAATGGCCTTGAGTTCGACCGGCCACGGTTAAAACGAGATCTTGCTCATCGGGAGGGGTCCGGCGTACCGCCAAATGGAGGAAACTGACTTCTCTTGGTCCTCCTACGGCCGAAACGGGGTCTTGTTGATCGGGAGGGGTGTGGCGTACCACAAAACGGAGGAAACGGACTTGTGTTTGAGCGCTACGGTTGAAATGGGGGTCTTGTTCATCGGGAGAGGTGTGGTGTACCGCAGAACGGGACTCCACGAGATACTATTCATCTCCACCGTCGACTGCCTCCACGGGCTACTGTTCATCCACCGTTGACCTCCTCCAGCCTCCACCTACGACTGTTCATCCACGGGCTCATGTTCATCCAGCCTCCACCACTACTCCACCGGCTACTGTTCAACCAGCCCTCTCCACGGGGTCCTGTTCAACCACCCCTCCACGGGCTACTAGTCATCCAGCCCTCCACCGGCTACTGTTCAACCAGCCCTCCACGGGGTCGTCCTATTCATCTAGCCCTCCACGGGGTCATGTTCATCCACCCCAACCGGCTCGATCAATCGAGGTCCTGTTCATCCAGTGACAACGACCTCTACTACCACGGGGTTCTGTTCATCGAACCCCCCAGTGGGAACAGTTCATCCACCCCCCCAACAACGCTCACTGTTCATCAAGGGAAGGAGGCAGCAGGGTTTGATCGGCTTCAGTTAGCAGCAGCAGCGAAGGAATCGCTCGATCGAGTTTAGTTAACAGCCAGATCGATCAATCGCTCGGGTTCAGTAACGCGTAGCCTGTAGTGCAATCACTCGGGTTCAATAGGTGAACGCCTCGCTCGGGTTCAGTTAGAGCCCAACGCCTCACACCCACGCGCGTACATGTACGAGAGAAACGCGCATCGCTTGGCCCCCGACCACCCACTGTAACCGGGAACTCCCTGATATTTTCCTCGCCCTCGCTTCTACCATGGTTTTTTCCGTCATGGCCGGCCCAAAGAATGTCATGTAGCTGCGTCTCCGGCCCGCCTAGGACGAAAAGCCCATTTTCTGTCATGATTTTTTGGCATAGAAGTAGGAGCCCACCACATATATGATGATACCGGGTTTTGTCACAATTATCGTCATAGAAGTGTCATAAGCATGACAGGAAAAAAATCCGTTCGGCCCAAAATGTCACGGATGTGTCTTTTTTTGTAGTGCCCGCCGCCGGTGAGGACTCTGAGGATGGCTATCGATGACGGTTTGCGCTTCCCTTGTCGTTCCTCCCATGACCTTTTCTTGTTTGTCATCGGCGCTCCTCATTCTCTGATTACAAGGTCTCTTTTTCATCATACAAGCAAGGAGACTCATCGATCAAAACTGGTGCATGCGTGCCGCGTGCGGCATGCCATTGGAGAATGGTGAAGCAAGCCCATGGATGAAGAATCATTGGCACCGGCCTATGTGGCATAAGGTTTTAAATAGTGTCGGCTACCTCTGCTATTGCGACCGCAATAGCGGTAGCGTCACTCTGCCGCTATTAGTTTAAGGTTGCATTAGAAAATAGCGTGTTGTCATGATGCGGGCGTAATATCACTTGTTAGACCGCTATCATCCGCTATCCGCAATGTCATCCGCTATATAAGTCCTTGTTGTTCTGTTGTGTAATCTATTTTGGTATATGTGTCTTGTTTGCATGGTTGCATGACCAAATATTGTTCAATTATAGTTTATATTCTTATATAAATTATGATTTCTCAAATTAAGTGTCATATTTTTTGTCAACGGCCTAGAAATATACACAACAATCTCAAATTTATGAGTGTTTTTTAAAAATTGGCTATGTGGACATAGCGCCCGCAATATCGCCTGCTATCCGCATTCCGCTACGCGGACCCTAATCTGCAACCAGTCCGCTATCCGCTATTTAAAAGCTTGATGTGGTAGCATTACCAGGTGCGTATGCAGTTCGTGCGAAGGGACCCCTCATGCTTCGACGCTGATTCAGTGGGAATCACCAGTTCATCGCCGCCGCCGTTGACGGCGTGTAGAAATAGCTTGTGTTTTTTCCTGTTCTCCTCATTGGCGTTCTCGTCTCTTCCTCCCGACTCATGCAGATTATGAACATGGCGGTTTTTGTTTGTTTGTTCATATGCAGGTTCTCTCATAGATTTGGTGGTGCAGAAGCCAGCGGTGTTGGCACGCTGCAGCCTACAGGTCATGGATGTGAAGAAGCAGGCCCTAATTCTGAACTATGGGAGGGTAAATTAACAATTACTCATAGAGATTGATTTATTTAGGACACACCACCATCTCTCTCATGCCCTCTTTCTCTCACTTGTTTTTCCTCTCTTAACTGCAGCATGAAGGATGCCAGGACAGAGTGTAGGCTTGCGACTAGGATCAACAGCATGAGACGACGTCACATTGTGGTTATACTGAATAAAATTTTGACCAAAGGATTTATTGTTGTTTGGCAGATGGGGACTTGATCATCTTTGTTGTAGCACGGAGACTTGTTCCAGATATTGAACATGTATTTTTACCTATTCTTTGTTTTGAATTTGGACGCTTTCATGCAGATTAAGTTATTATGGACAAAAAAGAAGAGGTGCATTGCAATCTATATTTGACTACTAAATGTGTGCCACAATCTGTTGACAAAGACATTTAGGTATGTGTAGTATGCTTCAAGTAATTAACCACTGTATATGTGTCATCAATTATTTCCTTTTCATTCACTGAATCAACTGTACATTGGTTAAAAAGCATGAGTCGAATGTGTAAGTACGAAAAAAGTTCTACCATTGGGTTTCCACTACAACGAAATAAACATGTAAATGACTGTTAAACATACTTTATCTTTGTAATTGAAAGGCAATGTTTCTGCCAGTCTCTTGAAAGAACCATAAGAAATGCAGCCTTGATAACTGAATGTCTACGTTCATTTTTGGGGATCACAGAGCTATATATTAATGAGTTATTATGTTGATGCTCACTGCATTCAGTTTAGTGAGCTTGTTTTTTTTGACCTGATTCAGTGGTAATGTAATCGGGTGGTGAAGAAAACTAGCAAGCTGCATAGGAGAAATTCATACATGCACCTGCGTGGAATAATAATTTTCAAAATGTCAAACAGTTTTAGAAAAATATACATACAAATACTGCATCATCTGTGTCCTTGTAAAATTTTGTGGAAAATGATTTGGGAGGATGATGTTAGGAGGTAGTATGCTTGGGCAAGAGGAAGGGGTTGCTTTAGTCTTGACCACGAAGTGATCTGGTAGCATTGTAGCGGCCAGCCGGCCACTCGCTCTCCAAATCCTACAGCTGCCCATGGGTCCGATGGACATGCACAGCGACTTGGATCCGCGGGCTCCATGATCAGCACGGCTGCCTCCTGGGCTTGCCGCTGGCAGTCACCGAACCCTCACCGGAGTGACCCCACAACCGACCATCGTCCTCATCTCATTAGTTGGCTTCCCTCTACTGGATCGGATTTTTTTGGTTGGTTTGAAAAGTGGAGATGCTGACCTCCTTCATGATGAAGGAATCAAGGAGATGAACTTTCGCTTCTCAAGCTCTGATTTAGTTGAGATGTTTAAATAATATTGGTCACTTCCAAGTAAATTTTATGATGATGTGATATATATCTACAAATTTTTGTTTTTCTTCTTTGTTCAAGTATCTATACTAAAGGTTGCAGTACAACACTAGTTGGTTACAATTTTGTAGATTTCCTTTTACCCTTAGTTTTTGCTCCCTCCGATCCATAATAGGGTTAAAAGGAAATCTAGAAAATTGTAATGCTAAGTAATATAGTCCCTTAAGGCCTAAGATACAAGTTAAAAAGTAGTATAGGATATGGGAGCAAAAGGTTCAGTGAAAAACTTTTAAAACTTGAGATGGAAGTATATTTTGTAGGCTTGTAGTGCATGTTCACCTGTACGACCTAGAACTTCCTTTGTGTTTGATGAAGTGTTAGCCTGCCATTATCAGTTTAGTATAGGGCCTGACTAGCGTTTTGGTCTTTCATTTAATTTTTACAGCCTCAAGTAAAATGTTTGAATTCTTATATCAACCACATCACTAAAATTTGGTTGGATTATGGTTGAATGTTAAGTCGAAAGAGGGATCAACCTTCAATGTTGCCTCGTCAGGCTGTTGAGTTCCAACGAGTTATAAATCCATTCCCCTGTCGTATGTTGATTGCCTTCTTCCTGATGTTTCCCCTTAGTGGCATTGTTTACTTGGTGTCTTTTTGTACAAAATACTTCATGATTTCATCCTGCTAAGCCGTAGGGGAAACAGTACTTCCAGTATTTGTAATTTTGAATGACAGTCAATCAATCAGTCGTGGATCAGATGGCATAGTAAGTTTGTTTGTATTCCATATGGTAGTGACAGAGGCTCTTTTGCTCCAATCAATCAGTGAGAGATCAAATAGCTTAAGGTTGTCATACGCAATTAAATGAACCTAGAATAGTCTTTATCTTTTAATCACTTTCCCAGTTACATTTCTTCTAGAATTCAATTTTTACTGTGATTTATCGGATTTTTGTTAGATGATTCATGCTTCTAAATACAATGTAGACCAGGCTCAAACATCAGGATACATGCCAGCTGCAAAGCAAATATATTAAAGTTGCTCAGGTGGATTTATTTTGGTTCAAGCTGCTAAGGTGGATCTAATCAAGACAACTTATTGACAATCTTCCATTTCAATTGTAGCAATGTGGGGTGGCACATGTGGAGTATGGGGTACCAAGGTAGAATATAAGATGGAGAAGGTGGTTATTTCGGCCTAACATTGAGTGTTGAATGTGGGGTATATGAAAATACTTGAGTTGAAGAGCATCCGGTACCCGAGATAATTGATCGAGGTGATGCATGACTTGAATAACAAGAGTTGTGAGAATATGAAATGAGGAAATTATTGTTTCTGATTGCATCTTAACCTATAGACGAATTTTTATGTCGCTTGCATTGACGAATTGAAGAAACTCATGTCAAACACCTTTGATGGTTGCAATTATCATACAAACATCATTTCAAAAGTAGCAACAAATGTTTTGTTCTTAAAAAACATATTTATGCCATCTAAAAACATATTTTTATTCCGTGGCAATGCATGGGCATCCAACTAGTAGGAATACATGGTCATCTTGGAGTACAAGTCAAGGTAGAATAAATCCTACGCTATCCTCCGTTTCCTAAATAACAATGATACTAAACAATGACTAACCCTGAACTAACTCTAGCCAAAAAGGTGTTTGTATGATAGTGTTAGATTGATAATAAATTCACTAGGGGAACTAGCCCCAATCAGCACCTCTTGGGTGGGATAGTTTTTTTGGGTGGGTTTGACGCAACTAGCTCAAACTAGCCCTCATATTTGAGTCCAAACTAACTCAAACTAACTCTAACCCATGAATCCAAACAGGGCCAATAACTAGTGTACTTAGACCTACACAATACATGTTTGAATGACTATGTTTGCTTGTTTTTAAATATTAGGCTTGTTGCAGTTAATAACACACCTTTCCACTTCTTGTTTTTAAATATTAGGTTTTTAACAATTTGGTCTTGCACATGTAGGTCCTGCTATCAGAGGTTTTGACCCACTGTTTGGCCCTTTTTGCATATGTGGAAATGAGTTGTCCATTAATATCAGTCAAGTCAAGAAACACAGAAAGAATGTTACGATAAAGAAATTAGCGACAAAAACAACAAGATCTTTGTCTACACAATGAAGAAGACATCAGTTCACTATGGGATGGTACCGACTGTTATACCTTGTCTTTTTAATTCCTTTGTGCCATTTCAAATCTGGAGAAGATATTTATGCATATCCTTGTTTTCAGACCTTTCCGAAGTAGTTCACTGATGATTACCTCTCAAACCACCTGTATGGTCAGGAGGCAAGGAAGGTTTTCATATAACACCCATGGTTCAATATTGAAGTGTTCCTGAAGAGGACGATGGATGGGCGGTCAATCGTCCACATGCACTGGCCTAAAGTTGCAAAGACCTTCAACATCAATGAAGGCTCAATATTCGCCTTCCACTTCAGCAGTTTTTCAGATGAGATTCATCTATCTATGTTTCATCTATGATGCTAATTTAGAAAGGTTGTAGATGTTGCATGTGAAACTTGGTGCTGGTGCAGTTGTGTAATGGGGTAGCTGAGTGTTGAAGCTATATGATGTTATACTCTGATGTATTTCAATTATGAAATCATGCTTCCTTAATATGGAAATGAAATATATTGTGTGCTTAATATGAAATGTCAATTAGATTAATAAATGGATTATTAATAATAGGGCAATTAGCCTGCTAATGGCCAATTAGCTTGCTAATTGGGTTTTTTCTATTGCAAACGGTTACTGAGAAAACATTGTGGGTGATGACCTCAGGCAACGCACTTAGTTTTTAGGAATAAACCGTGTTGGATCAATGAACGATCACACACGACATCCTCTTGAAAACTATTTGCATTAGGCCATCTTGCGCAAACGTTTACCATATAAAAAGTGTGTGTGATGAACAACCTTTGCCACACAGTTTTTTCTACGCACCGTGTGTGATGCATTCAATAACGCAAACGATAAAATTGTTAATATCGTGTGCAATGGCAATGCTATCACAAATGATTTAATGGGGAAACTTGTGTGTGATGTACCTGCGAACGGAAATGTTTCCTTGGAGCGACTGTGTGGGATGTATATACGAACCGAAATGTACTTCTTGGATTAACTGTGTGGGATGTACATACTGACGGAAACGTATTCCTTGGATTGACTATGTGGAATGTACATACGAACGGAAACATTTAGCGGGGACTAACTGTGTGGGATGTACTTACGACCGGAAACAACTTGGCCTATATAATTATATTTTTTTAGCACAACTGTACATATAATCGTATTTGATCGCTCGCCGATCGCACACGACCTCATTTTGCCGAGCGTGTGTGCCAGGAGGGCATATCCCCGACGGTTTCTGGGTCTTGTGGGAAGGACCACCCTATCGCAGTCACTCACTAGGCGATGGTTCAGAACACCGTCGTGGAAAGGGGTTAGAAACCGTTTATATAGCACCTTGTTGTACCAGTGTGTGATAAGGTCCAAGGTAATTTTGTCAATCTAGAGGATGCTAGTAAGTGTGCAAACTTCAAGAAATCCTATAATGGAGTAAAGCAAGCATAATGGAGTTGGAATCTTTGTTATGATGAAACGGTCAAATAATTTGATTTCATCGAGGAAAGCAAAGATGCTTGTATTTACAAGAAAGTAAGTGGGCGCGTGATAATATTTCTAAACATCGTGTGTGCATGACACATTGTTGATTGGACATTATATAAATTTCTTGACACAAATTAACACTTTATTGAAGCTAGTTTTTCAATAAAGTATTTAGGCAATATAGTCTTGGAATTAGGCATAATAATATGTGGAGATAGTAATATCTAATCGGGTTTAGACAAAATACATATTGACAAGATACTAAAATAGTTTAGTATGAAAAATGACAAGAAGAGTTTCTTGTCGAAGTCACATGGAAGGAGTTTTAAGCAAGAATATGTATCCTGAAAGAAATACATGATTTCAATCACACTTGTGTTAATTATATTCCATGGTATGCAAACAACCAGATATGGGGTTGTCCATTCAGATGAGGCGACAATGAGGAAGATGGCTAATGGTTACTTCCAAGGAATGTACACGGCTGACCCAAACCTCATCCACAATCCGGTTTTAAGTCTGTTTCATGCATTGATAACTGATGATGATAATGCAAAGCTATGTGCCCCTTTCAGTGATGAGGAAATTGTGGATGCCCTTTTTCAGATTGGTCTATTGAAGGCCCCGGGCCCGGATGGATTTCCAGCACATTTTTTTCAGCGTAACTGGAGTACATTGCGTGATAGTGTAATCACGTCATTAAAGGATTTTTTCAATTCAGGGCTGATGCCGGAAGGGGTTAACTCAACCTCAATTGTTCTTATCCCGAAAGTTCCTAATCCTTCCAAGTTGTCTGATTTTAGGCCTATTAGCTTATGTAATGTTATCTACAAGGTCATATCAAAGTGTTTGGTGAACCGGTTGAGGCCAATCTTAGATGATATTATATCGCCGGAGCAGAGTGCTTTCATCCCCGGAAGGATGATTACGGATAATGCACTCATAGCTTTCGAGTGCATACATCATATAAAGCAAGAGAAAGATCCCACCATAAATTGTTGTGCCTATAAGTGATACGTCTCCAACGTATCTATAATTTTTGATTGCTCCATGCTATATTATCTATTGTTTTGGACAATATTGGGCTTTATTTTTCCACTTTTATATTATTTTTGGGACTAACCTATTAACCGGAGGCCCAGCCCAAATTTGCTGTTTTATGCCTATTTTAGTGTTTTGAAGAAAAGGAATATCAGACGGAGTCGAAACGGAACGATATCAACTGGAGAAGTTATTTTTGGAAGGAAACACACCTGATGAACTTGGACCCCACGTCAGGGGAGACACGAGGTGCTCACGAGGGTGGGGGCGCCCCCCTAGGGCGCGCCCCCCTGTCTCGTGGGACCCCTGTGGCTCCTCCAACGTCCTCCCTGCACCCATATATACCCACGTGACCTAAAACTTCCAGAACGCACAATGGATCGGGAGTTCCGCCGCCAGAAGCCTCCGTAGCCACCAAAAGTCAATCGGGACCATCTTCCGGCACCCTGCCGGAGGGGGGAACCCTCACCGGTGGCCATCTTCATCATCCCGGTGCTCTCCATGATGAGGAGGGAGTAGTTCTCCCTCGGGGCTGAGGGTATGTACCAGTAGCTATGTGTTTGATCTCTCTCTCTCCCATGTTCTTGATTTGGCATGATCTTGATGTATCGCGAGCTTTGCTATTATAGTTGGATCTTATGTTTCTCCTCCCCCTCTTCTCTCTTGTAATGAATTGAGTTTCCCCTTTGAAGTAATCTTATCGGATTGAGTCTTTAAAGATTTGAGAACACTTGATGTATGTCTTGCCGTGCGTATCTGTAGTGACAATGGGATACCACGTGATTCACTTGATGTATGTTTTGGTGATCAACTTGCGGGTTCCGCCCATGAACCTATGCATAGGGGTTGGCACATGTTTTCGTCGTGATTCTCCGGTAGGAACTTTGGGGCACTCTTTGAGGTTCTATGTGTTGGTTGAATAGATGAATCTGAGATTGTGTGATGCACATCGTATAATCATACCCACGGATACTTGAGGTGACATTGGAGTATCTAGGTGACATTAGGGTTTTGATTGATTTGTGTCTTAAGGTGTTATTCTAGTACGAACTCTAGGGCTGTTTGTCACACTTATAGGAATAGCCCAACGGATTGATTGGAAAGAATAACTTTGAGGTGGTTTCATACCCTACCATAATCTCTTCGTTTGTTCTCCGCTATTAGTGACTTTGGAGTGACTCTTTGTTGCATGTTGAGGGATAGTTATATGATCCAATTATGTTATTATTGTTGAGAGGACTTGCACTAGTGAAAGTATGAACCCTAGGCCTTGTTTCCTATCATTGCAATACCGTTTACGCTCACTTTTATCATTCGTTACCTTGCTATTTTTATAATTTCATATTACAAAAACTATTATCTACCATCCATATTGCACTTGTATCACCATCTCTTCGCCGAACTAGTGCACCTATACAATTTACCATTGTATTGGGTGTGTTGGGGACACAAGAGACTCTTTGTTATTTGGTTGCAGGGTTGCTTGAGAGAGACCATCTTCTCCTACGCCTCCTACGGATTGATAAACCTTAGGTCATCCACTGGAGGGAAATTTGCTACTGTCCTACAAACCTCTGCACTTGGAGGCCCAACAACGTCTACAAGAAGAAGGTTGTGTAGTAGACATCAAGCTCTTTTCTGGCGTCGTTGCCGGGGAGGTTAGCGCTTGAAGGTATATCTTTAGATCTTGCAATTGAGTCTTTTAGTTTCTTGTTTTATCACTAGTTTATTTTATGAAAGAAAATAAAAAATGGAATTGAGTTTGTCTCATACGCTTCACCTTTTTAATATCTTTCGTGAGTATGATGGAAAGGATAATTGTGCTCAAGTGCTAGAAGAAGAAATCTATAAAATGTTTGGCACTAAATATTTGAATGATGAGCATGATTGCAATGTTGTTAGTATGAATTCCTTGAATATCCATGATGCTAATGATATGCAAAGCCACAAGCTTGGGGAAGCTATGTTTGATGAAGATGATATTTTTTGTCCCCCAAGTTTTGACGAGCAAATTTATTATGATGAAAGCATGCCTCCTATCTATGATGATTATTTTGATGACACGTATGCTTTAAAGAATAATAATAACAATGAACCTTGTCATGTTGATCTTAATTTTCAATCCCATGATAGTTATTTTGTTGAGTTTGCTCCCACTATTATTCATGAGAAGAATTTTGCTTATGTGGAGAGTAGTAAATTTTCTATGCTTGTAGATCATGACAATAATGTGTTAGGTGCTGGTTATATTGTTGAATTCATTCATGATGCTACTGAAAATTATTATGAGGGGGGAACATATTGTTGTAGGAATTGCAATAATATCAAGTTTCCTCTCTATGTGCTTAAAATTTCGAAGTTATGCTTGTTGTGCCTTCCTATGCAAGTTGATTCTTGTCCCCATAAGTTGTTTGATCACAAAATCCCTATGCATAGGAAGTGGGTTAGACTTAAATGTGCTAGTCATATTCTTCATGATGCTCTCTTTATGTTTCAATTCTTATCTTTTATGTGAGCATCATTGAAATCATCATGCCTAGCTAGGGGCGTTAAACGATAGCGCTTGTTGGGAGGCAACCCAATTTTATTCTTGTTCCTTGCTTTTTGTTCCTGTTTAGTAATTAATAATTCATCTAGCCTCTGTTTAGATGTGGTTTTATGCTTTTAGTTAGTGTTTGTGCCAAGTAGAACCTTTGGGAAGACTTGGGGAAAGTCTTGTTGATCTTGCTGTAAAAAACAGAAACTTTAGCGCTCACGAGAATTGCTGCCATTTTTATTCGGAGAGTGATATTTAGTTAATTATTTTTGAAGATGATTAATACATAAATTCCTCAGGTCCATAAATTTATTTGAGAATTTTATGAGTTCTAGAAGTATATGTTTGATCCAGATTACTACAGACTGTTCTGTTTTTGACAGATTCTGTTTTTCATGTGTTGTTTACTTATTTTGATGAATCTATGGCTAGTAAAATAGTTTATAAACCATAGCGAAGTTGGAATACAGTAGGTTTAACACCAATATAAATAAAGAATGAGTTCATTACAGTACCTTATGATGGTGACTTGCTTTCTTATACTAACGGAGTTTACGAGTTTTCTGTTAAGTTTTGTGTTGTGAAGTTTTCAAGTTTTGGGTAAGGATTCGATGGAATATGGAATAAGGAGTGGCAAGAGCCTAATCTTGTGGATTCCCAAGGCACCCCAAGGTAATATTCAATGACAACCAAAAGCCTAAGCTTGGGGATGCCCCGGAAGGCATCCCCTCTTTCGTCTTCGTTCATCGGTAACTTTACTTGGAGCTATATTTTTATTCACCACATGATATGTGTTTTGCTTGGAGCGTCAATTTATTTTGTTAGGATTTGCTTTATTTTATTTAGAACAATGTTTTGCATCTTTTATTTCAATAAAAGTGGCATTGATAGCCTTTACTATGCCTATGTTACAAGTATACATGTTGCTGTTTGAAAACAGAAAGTTTACCGCTGTTGCAATAATTCCCTAGAAAAGTCAAAATGTGATAAAATGTTGAAACCTTTTACATATTAAGCTCTGATAAATTTACTACAGTGGGAATTTTCTTTCATAATTTTTGGAGCTAGGGAAGGAAGGATGTTGCTGCATTCTTTACAGACTATCCTGTTTAGGCAGATTGCTGTTATGTTTGCATTGTTTGCATATGTTTGCTTCTTTAATGATTCTATTTGAGGATAGGACTATTAAATATGCATAGGCATTTAGTATGCAATGTTGCATAATAATTTTAGTGATTTGCTACAGTATAGTATGATAAGGTTTTTGCAATGGTTTATACTAACTTATCTCACGAGTCCTTGTTGAGTTTTGTGTGGATGAAGCTTTTGAGATTTAGGGAGACCGTGATATGAGAGGAATTAAGGAGACACAAAAGCTCAAGATTGGGGATGCCCAAGGCATCCCAAGATAATATTTCAAGAAGTCTCAAGCATCTAAGCTTGGGGATGCCCCGGTTGGCATCCCACCTTTCTTCTTCAACAATTATCGATTAGTATCGGTTGATCCTAAGTTTTTGCTTCTTCACATGATGTTTGATATTCTTAGATGTCATTTTATTTTGCTTTGCTTGCTGTTTGAATAGAGTACCAAGATCTTAAATTACTAAATGTTAGAGAGTCTTCACATAGTTGCATAATTATTCGACTACTCATTGATCTTCACTTATATCTTTCGGAGTAGTTTGTCATTTGCTCTAGTGCTTCACTTATATCTTTTAGAGCATGGTGGTAGTTTTATTTTGAAGAAATAGATGAACTCTCATGCTTCACTTATATTATTTTGAGAGTCTTAAATAACATGGTAATTTGCTTAAAATCCTAATATGCTAGGTATTCAAGAATAATAAAAATTCTCTTATGAGTGTGTTGAATACTAAGAGAAGTTTGATGCTTGATGATTGTTTTGAGATATGGAGATGGTGATATTAGAGTCATGCTAGTTGAGTGGTTATGAATTTGAGAGATACTTGTGTTGAAGTTTGTGATTCCCGTAGCATGCATGTATGGTGAACAGTTATGTAACGAAGTCGGAGCATGAGGTGTTTATTGATTGTCCTCCTTATGAGTGGCGGTCGGGGACGAGCGATGGTCTTTTCCTACCAATCTATCCCCCTAGGAGCATGCGTGTAGTACTTTATTTCGATAACTAATAGATTTTTGCAATAAGTATGTGAGTTCTTTATGACTAATGTTGAGTCCATGGATTATACGCACTCTCACCCTTCCACCTTTGCTAGCCTCTCTAGTACCGTGCAACTTTCGCCGGTACCATAAACCCACCATATACCTTCCTCAAAACAGCCACCATACCTACCTATTATTGCATTTCCATAGCCATTCCGAGATATATTGCCATGCAACTTTCCACCGTTCCATTATGGGAAAACTTTGTTTTTGCCACTCTAGTTTTTGCCAACTTTGCTTATGCCACTCTAGAATTTGACATTTTACTTTTGCCACTCTTAGCTTTTGACAATATATCACTTTTGCCATTCTGTGGCAAAAGCAAAAATTTTAGAGTGGCAATTGTGATACATGTCAAAAGCTAAGAGTGGCAAAAGTGAAGTGAAAAATTATCGTTTTTGCCACGAAATGGCATTTGTGATGTATTGTCAAAAGCTAAGAGTGGCAAAAGTGAGATGTCAAATTCTAGAGTGGCATAAGCAAAGTTGGCGAAAACTAGAGTGGCAAAAACAAAGTTTTCCCTTCCATTATTATGACACATTCATCATTGTCATATTGCTTTGCATGATCATGTAGTTGACATCGTATTTGTGGCAAAGCCACCATTCATAATTTTTCATACATGTCACACTTGATTCATCGCAATCCCGGTACACCGCCGGAGGCATTCATATAGAGTCATCTTTGTTCTAGTATCGAGTTGTAATTCTTGAGTTGTAAATAAATAGAAGTGAGATGATCACCATTCAATAGAGCATTGTCCCAAAAAAAGAAAGGCCAGAAAAAAAAGGCCCAAAAAATAAAAAAAATAAAAAAGGGACAATGCTACTATCCTTTTTCCACACTTGTGCTTCAAAGTAGCACCATGATATAGCAAGTCTCATATATTGTGCTTCAAAGTAGCACCATGTTCTTCATATAGAGAGTCTCTCATTATGTCACTTTCATATACTGGTGGGAATTTTTCATTATAGAACTTGGCTTGTATATTCCAACAATGGGCCTCCTCAAGTGCCCTAGGTCTTCATGAGCAAGCAAGTTGGATGCACATCCACTTAGTTTCTTTTGTTGAGCTTTCATACATTTATAGCTCTAGTGCATCCATTGCATGGCAATCCCTACTCCTCGCATTAACATCAATCGATGGGCATCTCCATAGCCCGTTGATACGCCTAGTTGATGTGAGACTATCTTCTCCCTTTTTGTCTTCTCCACGACCACCATTCTATTCCACCTATTGTGCTATGTCCATGGCTCACGCTCATATATTACGTGAAGATTGAAAAAGTTTGAGAACATCAAAAGTATGAAACAATTGCTTGGCTTGTCATCGGGGTTGTGCATGATTTAAATATTTTGTGTGGTGAAGATGGAGCATAGCCAGACTATATGATTTTGTAGGGATAACTTTCTTTGGCCATGTTATTTTGAGAAGACATAATTGCTTTGTTAGTATGCTTGAAGTATTATTGTTTTTATGTCAATATGAACATTTGTCTTGAATCTTATGGATCTGAATATTCATATCACAAGTAGGAAGAATTACATTGAAATTATGCCAAGTAGCACTCCGCATCAAAAATTCCTTTTTATCATTTACCTACTCGAGGACGAGCAGGAATTAAGCTTGGGGATGCTTGATACGTCTCCAACGTATCTATAATTTTTGATTGCTCCATGCTATATTATCTACTGTTTTGGGCAATATTGGGCTTTATTTTCCACTTTTATATTATTTTTGGGACTAACCTATTAACCGGAGGCCCAGCCCAGATTTGCTGTTTTACGCTTATTTCAGTGTTTTGAAGAAAAGGAATATTAGACGGAGTCGAAACGGAACGAAATCAACAGGAGAAGTTATTTTTGGAAGGAAACACACCTGATGAACTTGGACCCCACGTCAGGGGAGACACGAGGTGCTCATGAGGGTGGGGGGCGCGCCCCCCCTAGGGCGTGCCCCCCTGTCTTGTGGGACCCCTATGGCTACTCCGACGTCCTCCCTGCACCCATATATACCCACGTGACCTAAAACTTCCAGAACGCACAATAGATCGGGAGTTCCGCCGCCAGAAGCCTCCGTAGCCACCAAAAGTCGATCAGGACCCTGTTCCGGCACCCTACCGGAGGGGGGAACCCTCACTGGTGGCCATCTTCATCATCCCGGTGCTCTCCATGATGAGGGAGTAGTTCTCCCTCGGGGCTGAGGGTATGTACCAGTAGCTATGTGTTTGATCTCTCTCTCTCTCGTGTTCTTGATTTGGCACGATCTTGATGTATCTCGAGCTTTGCTATTATAGTTGGATCTTATGTTTATCCTCCCCCTCTTCTCTCTTAGTCTCTTGTAATGAATTGAGTTTCCCCTTTGAAGTAATCTTATCAGATTGAGTCTTTAAAGATTTGAGAACACTTGATGTATGTCTTGCCGTGCGTATCTGTGGTGACAATGGGATACCACGTGATTCACTTGATGTATGTTTTGGTGATCAACTTGCGGGTTCCACCCATGAACCTATGCATAAGGGTTGGCACATGTTTTCGTCGTGATTCTCCGGTAGGAACTTTGGGGCACTCTTTGAGGTTCTATGTGTTGGTTGAATAGATGAATCTGAGATTGTGTGATGCATATCGTATAATCATACCCATGGATACTTGAGGTGGCATTGGAGTATCTAGGTGACATTAGGGTTTTGATTGATTTGTGTCTTAAGGTGTTATTCTAGTACGAACTCTAGGGCTGTTTGTGACACTTATAGGAATAGCCCAACGGATTGATTGGAAAGAATAACTTTGAGGTGGTTTCGTACCCTACCATAATCTCTTCGTTTGTTCTCCGCTATTAGTGACTTTGGAGTGACTCTTTGTTGCATGTTGAGGGATAGTTATATGATCCAATTATGTTATTATTGTTGAGAGGACTTGCACTAGTGAAAGTATGAACCCTAGGCCTTGTTTCCTATCATTGCAATACCGTTTACGCTCACTTTTATCATTCGTTACCTTGCTGTTTTTATAATTTCAGATTACAAAAACTATTATCTACCATCCATATTGCACTTGTATCACCATCTCTTCGCCGAACTAGTGCACCTATACAATTTACCATTGTATTGGGTGTGTTGGGGACACAAGAGACTCTTTTTTATTTGGTTGCAGGGTTGCTTGAGAGAGACCATCTTCATCCTACGCCTCCTACGGATTGATAAACCTTAGGTCATCCACTTGAGGGAATTTTGCTACTGTCCTACAAACCTCTGCACTTGGAGGCCCAACAACGTCTACAAGAAGAAGGTTGTGTAGTAGACATCAATAAGCTCGACTTTTCAAAGGCGTATGACAGAGGTTATTGGGTTTTCTTGAAGCAAATGATGCAGAAATTGGGTTTCTCTCATCGTTGGGTGGACTGGATTATGACATGTGTCACTTCGGTGAGGTATTTGGTAAAACTTAATGGAACCCTTCTAGAGTCGTTTGCACCGTCGCGTGGGCTATGCCAAGGTGACCCGTTATCGCCCTTCTTATTCCTTTTTGTTGCTGACGGGCTCTCTGCTATTCTGAAGCATGAAGTTAATATTGGCAATATCACTCCTATAGAAGTCTGTAGAAGGGCGCCGGGAATATCACATCTTTTATTCACAGATGACTCCTTGCTGTTTTTTGAAGCAACACGCGATCAAGCCTTGAAAGTTAAGGAGATTTTGGACCTGTATGCTAGTGCTACTAGCCATAGCATTAATCTAAACAAGTGCTCTATATTATTCGGACATGCTTTCCTAGAGGATGTCCAGAATGATGTCCGTACTATACTTGAAGTTACCAAGGCTGAATTTGAGGAAAAATACTTGGGTCTACCTACACCTGAAGGTCGGATGTCTAAAGGACGGTTCCAAAATTTGCAAGCTAGTATCACTAAGAGACTCATACAGTGGGGAGATGGGTGGCTGGCGCAACCGGGCCACGAAGTTCTAATCAAGTCAGTTGCACAATCTCTCCCAACATATATAATGGGCATTTTTAAACTTCCGTTCTCAGTTTGTGATGACCTAACAAGGATGGTGAGAAACTTTTATTAGGGCTCTAAAGATGGTCACAGGAAAGTTCATTGGAAGTCTTGGGATTATTCGTTGCCGCCAAAATGTAAAGGAGGGCTTGGATTTTGCGATTACAGACTGTTCAACCAAGCCCTCTCGCACGCCAAGCTTGGAGACTTATTGAGAGGCCGGAGAGCATTTGTGCTCGACTGTTAAAAGCTCGTTATTATCCGGATGGTCAGTTTGAGGACACGGTCTTTTCTGGTAATGCCTCCTCGTCATGGCAAGCCATAAGCTGTGGACTAGAGCTCCTGAAAAAAGGCCTAGTCTGTAGAGTGGGCAATGGAGCAAGCATTCGTGTGTGGAGAGACAATTGGATACCTAGAACCCATTCTTTCAAACCGGTCACTCCAAGAGGTAATTGCCGCATCCGTTATGTGTCCGAACTACTTACTGACAATGGGTCGTGGAATATGAACTTGCTGCAGAATTACTTTTGGCCTTGTGATGTGAATGAAATCATTAAAATTAGAGCATCTCCGAGGCATGAGGAGGATACAATTGCATGGGGTCCAGGGAAGTTTGGACAATTCTCGGTGAAGTCGGCGTATGAGTTTGCTTTTGAGGAAGCCAACAGATAATATCAACCTGCGTCTAGCACTAATCCGGAGGGCTGCCGGGCCATATGGAACTTAATATGGAAAACGGAAGTCCCCCCCACAGTCAAAATTTTTGCTTGGAGAGTGGTCTCAGATTCCCTTCCTACTTGGGTTAACAAGCATAAAAGGACCATGGAAATCACCAACATATGTCCGATGTGTGGCGTGGAACTGGAGGACAACTTCCATCCGTTTTGTCGATGCCCTAGAGTACGGGAATTATGGCTGTATATGTCGGATGTTTGGAATCTTCCACCGGTTGATACTGTGGCGAATGTTGGAAAGGAATGGCTGTTCCAAGTGCTACAGCCACTACATGAAATAGAGAGGTCCATGCTTCTTATGACACTCTGGAGGTGTTGGTTCATTCGTAATGAGATAGTGCACAACAAGATTCCGCCGCCTCTTGAGGTATCGAGGAGGTTCCTTGTTAGCTATCTGGAGTCGCTAATTGCTATCAAAATGAACACACACATGGATCCAGTCAAGGGGAAATCGATCATCTCCTTCGATCGCACACTACTTCAGGCTGATGCAGCGCCCTCACCGGCCGGCCCCAAGTGGGCTGCTCCACCCAAAGGGTGGGTAAAGCTAAACACGGACGGTTCTTTTGCTGATGGCAGGGCAGGAGCAGGTATGGTATTACGGAACCCTTCGGGGGGCGTAATCTTTTCAGCTTGCAGAACACTCTACTCGTGTCGTGAAGCTTTGGAGGCGGAGTTGTGTGCTTGCATGGAAGGGCTATCTCTAGCGATCCAGAGAAGTGATCGTCCAGTGGCCATTGAATTGGATTCACTTGTTGCTATAAAGCTTATTCAAGGACAGGAGAAAGACAGGTCTATTTATGCTTCCTTAGTTAAAGAGATTAGATATCTTTTATCACTTTGTGAAAGTTGTATTACTCATGTAAACCGGACTCAAAATCAGGTTAGCGATAGTCTAGCAAATTTTGCTCGTACCGAGGGAAGAACCATGACTTGTATTGGCTCTGGTCCCCCGGCAGTGCTTGAGCTAGTCACCGCTGATTGTAACTCTTTGATGGCTTGAGTAATACAATATTTCTACCTGCAAAAAAAACAACCAGATATGTCAAGTACTACAATTAAGTTGTGAGTAAAATTACAAGAATGATCAAATTGTTGAATGATAGGACAATAATAACCCACAAGTACAGGGGATCGCAACAGTCCTCAAGGGTAGTATTTCACCCAAATTTGTTGATTCGACACAAGGGAGCCAAAGAATATTTATGAGCCTTTAGCAGTTGAGTTGTCAATTCAACCACATGATAAATAATATCTCTACGACAAAGTGTTTAGTAGCATAGTAGTTTGATAGTTTTGATAGTAGCAATAACAGTAGCAAAAGTAACATGAACAGTAACAACAACAATTTGTGATGATTGTAACAGTAGCAATAGTAGTAACTTAGCAAAGATCAATATGAGAAAAGCGTACGCATTGGATCAGCGATGGATATTTGTGTTCGATTATATTCATCATATAACAGTTACAACCTAGAGCGATACACAATAGCTCCAATTCATCAAGTCTATGTAGGCATGTATTTCGTATATAGTCATGCTTGCTTATAATAAGAACTTGAGACATCTTTTGTCCTACCCTCCCGTGGCAGAGGGGTGCATAAAGAAACTAAGGGATATTAAGGCCTCCTTTTAATAGAGAACTGGAACAAAGCACTAACACATGGTGAATACATGAACTCCTCGAATTACAGTCATCTCTGGAGAATATCCCAACTATTGTCACTTTGGGGTCTACGGATCAGAACAATAACAAGTGCATATAACTAGCACATAGGATCAAGAGTTCAAATATATTCATGAAAACATAGAGGGTTCAGATCTGAAATCATGGCACTCGTGCCATAGTGACAAGCATTAAGCATAGCAGAGTCATAGCAACATCAATCTTAGAACATAGTGGATACTAGGGATCAAGCCCTAACAAATTGACTCGATTACATGACAAATCTCATCCAACTCCATCACCGTCTAGCAAGCCTACGAAGAAATTACCCACTCCCGGTGGTGAGCATCATGCGATTGTTGATGAAGAAGGGTTGATGATGACGACGACGAATCCCCCTCTCTGGAGCCCTGAACGGACTCTAGAACATCCCTCTCGATGACGAACAGGAGGTGGCGGCACTCCATACTCTATGCTATAACTGCTATTGTCATAACCCAAATTTTCCCTAATTTTTGGTTGTGAATTTAAAAGCATATGCATCCAGGATTTCCTTGCACATTTGGTTTTTGAGACCAACAAGGCCAACATTTGAATCCAAATTACAATTTGAATTTAGTTGGAAGCCATGAAGGTTTCACCCAAAATTAATTTCAGAAAAACTTGCATAAGGGATGGAAAGAAATTTCCTAAGATAATATTTGCCTATATATTTTGAGTGGATCGGGGTTTGAAAAATAGTTTAATTTGGCAACTAAATGATACGTCTCCGTCGTATCTATAATTTTTGATTGTTCCATGCCAATATTCTACAACTTTCATATACTTTTGGCAACTTTTTATATTATTTTTGGGACTAACATATTGATCCAGTGCCCAGTGCCAGTTCCTGTTTGTTGCATGTTTTATGTTTCGCAGAATATCCATATCAAACGGAGTCCAAACGGGATAAAAACAGACTGAGCTTATTTTGGAATATTTGGAAAATCTGGGAGAAAGATCAACGTGAAACGGTGTCCGAGGTGGGCACGAGGTAGGGGGCGCGCCCCACCCCCCTGGGCGTGCCCCTGACCCTCGTGGTCCACCCGTAAGGCGGTTGATGCCCTTCTTCGGCCGCAAGAAAGCTAATTTTCAGTAAAAAAATCATGGCGAAGGTTTTGATACGTCTCCGTCGTATCTATAATTTTTGATTGTTCCATGCCAATATTATTTAACTTTCATATACTTTTGGCAACTTTTTATACTATTTTTGGGACTAACATATTGATCCAGTGCCCAGTGCCAGTTCCTGTTTGTTGCATGTTTTTTGTTTCACAGAATATCCATATCAAACTGAGTCCAAACGGAATAAAAACGGACGGAGATTTTTTTTGGAATATATATGATTTTTGGGAAGAAGAATCCACGCGAGACGATGCTCGAGGGGCCCACGAGGTAGGGGGCGCGCCCTAGGGTGTCAGGCGCGCCCCTGGCCCTCGTGGCCACCCCGTAAGGCGGTTGGTACCCTTCTTTCGCCGCAAGAAAGCTAATTTCCGGATAGAGATCGTGTCAAAATTTCAGCCCAATCAGAGTTACGAATCTCCGGGAATATAAGAAACGGTGAAAGAGAAGAATCTGAGAACGCAGAAACAGAGAGAGACAGATCCAATCTCGGAGGGGCTCTCGTCCCTCCCGTGCCATGGAGGCCATGGACCAGAGGGGAAACCCTTCTCCCATCTAGGGAGGAGGTCAAGGAAGAAGAAGAAGGAGGGGGGCTCTCTCCCCCTCGCTTCCGGTGGCACCGGAGTGCCACCGGGGGCCATCATCATCACCGCGATCTACACCAACACCTCCGCCATCTTCACCAACATCTCCATCACCTTCCCCCTCTATCTACAGCAGTCCACTCTCCCGCAACCCGCTGTACCCTCTACTTGAACATGGTGCTTTATGCTTCATATTATTATCCAATGATGTGTTGCCATCCTATGATGTCTGAGTAGATTTTCGTTGTCCTATCGGTGGTTGATGAATTGCTATGATTGATTTAATTTGCTTGTGGTTATGTTTCTATCCTTTGGTGCCCATCATATGATTGCGCGCGTGGATCACACCCTAGGGTTAGTTTGTATGTTGATAGGACTATGTATTGGAGGGCAAGAGTGACAGAAGCTTCAACCTAGCATAGAAATTGATGCATACGGGATTGAAGGGGGACCAATATATCTTAATGCTATGGTTGGGTTTTACCTTAATGAACATTAGTAATTGCAGACGCTTGCTAATAGTTCCAATCATCAGTGCATAGAATTCCAAGTAAGGGATGACATGCTAGCAGTGGCCTCTCCCACATAATACTTGCTATCGGTCTAGTAAAGTAGTCGATTGCTTAGGGGCAATTTCGCAACTCCTACCACCACTTTTCCACTCGCTATATTTACTTTAGTTGCTTCTTTACCTTAACAGCCCCTACTTTTTATTTATGTACTCTTTATTATCTTACAAACCTATCTAACAACACCTACAAAGTACTTCTAGTTTCATACTTGTTTTAGGTAAAGCGAACGTCAAGCGTGCGTAGAGTTGTATCGGTGGTCGATAGAACTTGAGGGAATATTTGTTCTACCTTTAGCACCTCGTTGGGTTCGACACTCTTACTTATCGAAAACTGTTGCGATCCCCTATACTTTTGGGTTATCAGGTTTCGGTCCAATCGGAGTTACGGGTCTCCATATATATACGAAACGGTAAAAGGGCAGCAGAATAGAACGCAGAAATAGAGAGAGACAGAGAGACAGATCCAATCTCAGAGGGGCTCTCTCCCCTCCCATGACATGGAGGCCAAGGACTAGAGGGGAAACCCTTCTCCCACCCAGGGAGGAGGTCAAGGAAGAAGAAGACGAAGGGGCCCCCTCTCCCCTTCTCTTCCGGTGGTGCCGGAACGCTGCCGTGGCCATCATCATCATCATCGTGATCTACACCAACACCTCCGCCATCTTCATCAACATTTCCATCACCTTCCCCCCTCTATCTACAGCGGTCCACTCTCCCGCAACCCGCTGTACCCTCTACTTGAACATGGTGCTTTATGCTTCATATTATTATCCAATGATGTGTTGCCATCCTATGATGTCTGAGTAGATTTTCGTTGTTCTATCGGTGGTTGATGAATTACTAGGATTGATTTAATTTTCTTGTGGTTATGTTGCTATCCTTTGGTGCACATCATATGAGCGCGCGCGTGGATCACACCCTAGGGTTAGTTGTATGTTGATAGGACTATGTATTCAAGGGCAAGAGTGACAGAAGCTTCAACCTAGCATAGATATTGATGCATACGGGATTGAAGGGGGACCAATATATCTTAAGGCTATGGTTGGGTTTTACCTTAATGAATGTTAGTAGTTGCGGACGCTTGCTAATAGTTCCAATCATAAGTGCATAGAATTCCAAGTCAGGGATGACATGCTAGCAGTGGCCTCTCCCACATAATACTTGCTATCGGTCTAGTAAAGTAGTCAATTGCTTAGGGGCAATTTCGCAACTCCTACCACCACTTTTCCACACTCGCTATATTTACTTTATTGATTCTTTACTTACAACAGCCCCTACTTTTTATTTATGTAATCTTTATTATCTTGCAAACATATCCAACAACACCTACAAAGTACTTCTAGTTTCATACTTGTTTTAGGTAAAGCAAAAGTCAAGCGTGCGTAGAGTTGTATCGGTGGTCGATAGAACTTGAGGGAATATTTGTTCTACCTTTAGCTCCACGTTGGGTTCGACACTCTTACTTATCGAAAACTGTTGCGATCCCCTATACTTGTGGGTTATCAAGACCTTTTTCTGGCGCCGTTGCCGGGGAGCCATAGCGTGGGGTGAATATTCTCGTGTGTGCTTGTTTTCTTTATCACTAAGTAATTTTTATTTGCTATTCTTAGTTGTTCTCTATCTTTAGTTATGGATATGGAACACGAAATACCAAAAAAATTAGGTGTACTTGCTACTCATTGAGACGAGGAACCTCCTAAAACCCTCGATGCTCGTTATGTGACAGAAATTATGTATTAGTTTGATAATCCTGAGAAAACCCCATTCAATTTGGTAGTGGGAGTAACGTTGGATCAACGTGAATACTTAGGGATTATCGCTTGACACAAAAAGGGATCAAATTTATATATTGAAGTGGTATGCTCGGCAAGTATGCTTGAGTTATGATTATACTTGTTGCTCTAGGATGAAGGATCCACACCTTCCCTTTTCATGCGAATTTAATGACAATGAAACCTTAGCTTCTTATGCTAATGGTATATATGATTACTATGATGTGGAACAAATAGAAGAATTTGTTGCTTTTAAGGGTGCTTATGAAATTGAATCTTTGTTTGTAAAGTATGAAGCTTTTGATGATGATGTTTATAGGCCTGAAAATTTAGCTATCCTAAAATATTGCTATGATAATTATGAATATAATTCCTATATCAATGCGCTTATTGAGAAAGTCTCCGTTGTCCAAGAAGAGACTAATATTTTGCAGGAATCTATGGAAGAAGAAGTTGATGAAACTGTGAGCTCATTGGATGAAAAAGATGAGGAGGAGAGCGAAGAACAAAAGGAGGAAGAGCGGATTGATCACCCGTGCCCACCTTCTAATGAGAGTAACTCTCCAACTCATACATTGTTTAATTCCCCTTCATGCTTACCGAAGGATGAATGCTATGATAATTGCTATGATCTCGCTGATTCTTTTAAAATATCCCTTTTTGATGATGCTTGCTATTCTTGTGACCAAGATGCCAATATTAATTATTCTTATGGATATGAACTTGATATAGTTCCTTATGTTAAACATGAAATTGTTGCTATTGCACCCACGCATGATAGTCCTATTATCTTTTTGAATTCTCCCAACTACACTATATCGGAGAAGTTTACCCTTATTAAGGATTATATTGATGGGTTGTGTTTTACTATTACACATGATGATTTTTATAGATATAATATGCATGTGCTTGCTGCTCCTACTTGCAATTATTATGAGAGAGGAACTACATCTCCGCCTCTTTATGTTTCCAATACAACAAAATTGCAAGAAACTGTTTATACTATGCATTGGTCTTTACTATGTGTGCATGAATTGTTCTTTTATGACATGCTGATGCATATAAAGAGAGTTAGACTTCGTCATTACATTATATATGTTACTTTGTGCTCACTAATAAATTACAAATCATTGTTAATTAAAATTGGCTTTGATATACCTTGGATCCGGGTGGATCCATTACTTGAGCACTATATGCCTAGCTTAATGGCTTTAAAGAAAGCTATGCCAGGGAGACAACCTGGAAGTTTTAGAGAGTCATTTATTTCTGTTGAGTGCTTTTATATAGTTTAAAAACAACAAAAATAAAGAGGGGAACCTAAATCTTTTTCAAAAAGGAAAGTGAAAGTGAGAAATACAAGCATTGTTGAAGTAGGAGAGATCCTTGAACTTTGTTCATGCTCATGGAAACTTTGTGAATCTTGATTACATAAACTTTTCAACAAAAATAAGTATCTCCTTGTACAATTCCATTGTATTATAAAAATAATGTGCCAAGGTTTGCCTTTAGGATGTTTACTTTGCTTGTTGGTTTGTACGGTGCAGGACAGAAACTTTGGCTGTAGTGTGTGATTTTACATTTTTTACTGGAACGTCAAATGGTTCTGATTCTTTTTTCACTGTCTTTCTATACAAATTTTTTATTTTTTCTAATTTTTGCAGAATTTTTCAAGTATCAGAAGTATGGTGAATGTTCAGATTGTTACAGACTGTTCTGTTTTAGACAGATTCTGTTTTTGATGCATAGTTTACTTGTTTTGATGAAACTAACGATTTATATCAGTGGATTAATCCATTAAAAAGTAAAATTACAGTAGACACAATGCAAAAACAAAATATGAATTGGTTTGCAACAGTACTTAGAGTAGTGATTTGCTTTATTATACTAACGGATCTTACCGAGTTTTCTGTTGAAGTTTTGTGTGGATGAAGTGTTCGATGATCGAGAAGGTCTCGATGTGAGAAGAAGGAAGAGAGGCAAGAGCTCAAGCTTGGGGATTCCCGAGGCACCCCAAGTAAATATTCAAGGAGACTCAAGCGTCTAAGCTTGGGGATGCCCCGGAAGGCATCCCCTCGCTCTTCGGATTCGTTTCGTGCATGCGATATGTGCAATCTTGGAGAGCTTTTGCATTTAGTTTTCATATTTCTTTTATGCACCATGCTGGTATGAGATAGTCCTTGGTTGGTTTATAGAATGCTCTATGCACTTCACTTATATCTTTTGAGTATGGCTTTATAGAATGCTTCATGTGCTTCACTTATATCATTTGAAGTTTGGATTGCCTGTTTCCCTTTACATAGAAAACCGCCATTTGTAGAATGCTCTTTTGCTTCACTTATATTTGTTAGAGCGTGGGCATATCTTCTGTAGAAAGAATTAAACTCTCTTGCTTCACTTATATCTATTTAGAGAGATGACAGGAACTGGTCATTCACATGGTTAGTCATAAAATCCTACATAGAACTTGTAGATCACTGAATATGATATGTTTGATTCCTTGCAATAGTTTTGCGATATAAAGATGGTAATATTAGAGTCATGCTAGTGGGTAGTTGTGGATTAGTAAAAATACTTGTGTTGACATTTGTGATTCCCGTAGCATGCACGTATGGTGAACCGTTATGTAACGAAGTCGGAGCATGAGGTATTTATTGATTGTCTTCCTTATGAGTGGCGGTCGGGGACGAGCGATGGTCTTTTCCTACCAATCTATCCCCCTAGGGGCATGCGTAGTAGTACTTTGCTTCGAGGGCTAATAAACTTTTGCAATAAGTATGTGATTTCTTTATGACTAATGTTGAGTCCATGGATTATACGCACTCTCACCCTTCCATCATTGCTAGCCTCTCTAGTATCGCGCAACTTTCGCCGGTACCATAAACCCACCATATACCTTCCTCAAAACAGCCACCATACCTACCTATCATGGCATTTCCATAGCCATTCCGAGATATATTGCCATGCAACTTTCATCATCATCATATACATGACTTGAGCATTCATTGTCATATTGCTTTGCATGATCGTAAGATAGCTAGCATGATGTTTTCATGGCTTGTCCGTTTTTTTGATGTCATTGCTACGCTAGATCATTGCACATCCCGGTACACCGCCGGAGGCATTCATTTAGAGTCATATCTTTGCTCTAGATATCGAGTTGTAATATTGAGTTGTAAGTAAATAAAAGTGTGATGATCATCATTATTAGAGCATTGTCCCAGTGAGGAAAGGATGATGGAGACTATGATTCCCCCACAAGTCGGGATGAGGCTCCGGACGAAAAAATTAAAAATTAAAAAAAGAAGAAGGAGAAAGGCCATAAAAAAGGAAGGCCCAAAAAATAATGAGAGAAAAAGAGAGAAGGGACAATGGTACTATCCTTTTTCCACACTTGTGCTTCAAAGTAGCACCATGTTCTTCATATAGGGAGTCTCTTGAGTTATCACTTTCATATACAAGTGGTAATTTTCATTATAGAACTTGGCTTGTATATTTCAACGATGGGCTTCCTCAAATGCCCTAGGTCTTCATGAGCAAGCAAGTTGGATGCACACCCACTTAGTTTCAGTTTGAGCTTTCATATACTTATAGCTCTAGTGCATCCGTTGCATGGCAATCCCTACTCACTCACATTGATATCTATTGATGGGCATCTCCATAGCCCGTTGATACGCCTAGTTGATGTGAGACTATCTTCTCCTTTTTGTCTTCTCCACAACCACCATTCTATTCCACCTATAGTGCTATATCCATGGCTCACACTCATGTATTGCGTGAGGGTTGAAAATGCTGAAGCGCGTTAAGAAGTATGAACCAATTGCTCGGCTTATCATCGGGGTTGTGCATGATGTGAATATTTTGTGTGGTGAATATGGAGCATAGCCATCTTCACCACACAAAATATTTAAATCATGCACAACCCCGATGACAAGCCAAGCAATTGTTTCATACTTTTGATGTTCTCAAACTTCTTCAATCTTCACGCAATACATGAGCGTGAGCCATGGACATAGCACTATAGGTGGAATAGAATGGTGGTTGTGGAGAATAAAAAAAGGGAGAAGATAGTCTCACATCGACTAGGCGTATCAACGGGCTATGGAGATGCCCATCAATAGATATCAATGTGAGTGAGTAGGGATTGCCATGCAACGGATGCACTAGAGCTATAAATGTATGAAAGCTCAACAAAGAAACTAGTGGGTGTGCATCCAACTTGCTTGCTCATGAAGACCTAGGGCAATTTTTTGAGGAAGGCCATCATTGGAATATACAAGCCAAGTTCTATAACGTAAAATTCCCGCTAGTATATGAAAGTGACAACATAGGAGACTCTCTACCATGAAGATCATGGTGCTGCTTTGAAGCACAAGTGTGGTAAAAGGATAGTAGCATTGTCCCTTTTTATTTTTTTATTTGGCCTTTCTTTTTTTTATTTGGCCTTCCTCTTTTTTGGGGGACAATGCTCTATTGAATGATGATCATCACACTTCTATTTATTAACAACTCGATGATACAACTCGATACTAGAACAAATATGACTCTATATGAATGCCTCCGGCGGTGTACCGGGATATGCAATGAATCAAGAGTGACAAGTATGAAAGAATTATGAACGGTGGCTTTGCCACAAATACAATGTCAACTACATGATCATGCTAAGCAATATGACAATGATGAAGCGTGTCATAATAACGGAACGGTGGAAAGTTGCATGGCAATATATCTCGGAATGGCTATGGAAATGCCATAATAGGTAGGTATGGTGGCTGTTTTGAGGAAGGTATATGGTAGGTGTATGATACCGGCGAAAAGTGCGCGGTATTAGAGAGGCTAGCAAAGGTGGAAGGGTGAGAGTGTGTATAATCCATGGACTCAACATTAGTCATAAAGAACTCATATACTTATTGCAAAAATCTAGAAGTTATCAAAGCAAAGTATTATGCGCATGCTCCTAGGGGGATAGATTGGTAGGAAAAGACCATCGCTCGTCCCCGACCGCCACTCATAAGGAAGATAATCAATAAATAAATCATGCTCCGACTTCGTTACATAACGGTTCACCATACGTGCATGCTACGGGAATCACAAACCTCAACACAAGAATTTATCAAATTCACAACTACTCAACTAGCATGACTCTAATATCACCATCTCCATATCTCAAAACAATTATCAAGTATCAAACTTCTCATAGTATTCAACACACTCATAAGAGAATTTTATTATTCTTGAATACCTAGCATATTAGGATTTTAAGAAAATTACCATGCTATTTAAGACTCTCAAAATAATATAAGTGAAGCATGAGAGTGCATCTATTTCTTCAAAATAAAACTACCACCATGCTCTAAAAGATATAAGTGAAGCACTAGAGCAAATGACAAACTACTCCGAAGGATATAAGTGAAGATCAATGAGTAGTCAAATAATTATTCAACTATGTGAAGACTCTCTAACATTTAATAATTTCAGATCTTGGTATTCTATTCAAACAGCAAGCAAAGCAAAATAAAATGACATTCTAAGAATGGCAAACATCATGTGAAGAAGCAAAAACTTAGGATCAACTGAAACTAACCGATAATTGTTGAAGAAGAAAGGTGGGATGCCAACCGGGGCATCCCCAAGCTTAGATGCTTGAGACTTCTTGAAATATTATCTTGGGGTGCCTTGGGCATCCCCAAGCTTGAGATTTTGTGTCTCCTTAATTCCTCTCATATCACGGTCTCCCTAAATCTCAAAAGCTTCATCCACACAAAACTCAACAAGAACTCGTGAGATAAGTTAGTATAAACCATTGCCAAAACCTTATCATACTCTACTGTAGCAAATCACTAAAATTATTATTCAACATTGAATACTAAATGTCTCTGCATATTTAGTAGTCCTATCCTCAAATAGAATCATTAAAGAAGCAAACATATGCAAACAATGCAAACATAACAGCAATCTGCCTAAACAGGATAGTCTGTAAAGAATGCTGCAACATCCATACTTCCCTAGCTCAAAAAATTATGAAACAAAATTCCCACTGTAGTAAATTTATCAGAGCTTAATATTCAAAAGGTTTCAACATTTTATCACATTCTGACTTTTCTAGGAAATTATTGCAACAGCGGTAAACTTTCTGTTTTCAAACAGCAACATGTATACTTGTAACATAGGCATAGTAAAGACTATTAATCCCACTTTTATTGAAATAAAAGATGCAAAACATTGTTCTAAATAACAGCAAGAAAATCCTAACAAAATAAATTGACTCTCCAATCAAAACACATATCATGTGGTAAATAAAAATATAGCTCCAAGTAAAGTTACCGATGAACGAAGACGAAAGAGGGGATGCCTTCCGGGGCATCCCCAAGCTTAGGCTCTTGGCTATCCTTGAATATTACCTTGGGGTGCCTTGGGCATCCCCAAGCTTAGGCTCTTGCCACTCCTTATTCCATTGTCCATCGAATCTTTACCCAAAACTTGAAAACTTCACAACACAAAACTTAACAGAAACCTCGTAAGCTCCGTTAGTATAAGAAAATAAATCACCACTTCAAGGTACTGTAATGAACTCATTCTTTATTTATATTGGTGTTAAACCTACTGTATTACAACTTCTCTATGGTTTATAAACTATTTTACTAGCCATATATTCATCAAAATAAGTAAACAACACATGAAAAACAGAATCTGTCAAAAACAGAACAGTCTGTAGTAATATGGATCAAACGTATACTTCTGGAACTCATAAAATTCTAAAATAAATTTCTGAACCTGAGGAATTTATCTATTAATCATCTTCAAAAAGAATTAACTAAATAGCACTCTCCAAATAAAAATAGCACCAATTCTCGTGAGCGCCAAAGTTTCTGTTTTTTACAGCATGATCAACAAGACTCTCCCCAAGTCTTCCCAAAGGTTCTACTTGGAACAAACACTAATTAAAAACATAAAACCACATCTAAACAGAGGCTAGATGAATTATTTATTACTAAACAGGAACAAAAAGCAAGGAAAAAGAATAAAATTGGGTTGCCTCCCAACAAGCGCTATCGTTTAACGCCCCTAGCTAGGCATGATGATTTCAACGATGCTCACATAAAAGATAAGACTTGAAATATAAAGAGAGCATCATGAAGAATATGAATAGCACATTTAAGTCTAACATACTTCCTATGCATAGGGATTTTGTGAGAAAACAACTTGTGGGAACAAGAATCAACTTGCATAGGACGGTAAAACAAGCATAACTTCAAAACTTTAAGCACATAGAGAGGAAACTTGATATTATTGCAATTCCTACAAGCATATATTCCTCCCTCATTATAATTTTCAGTAGCATCATGAATGAATTCAACAATATAACCAGCACCTAAAGCATTCTTTTCATGATCTACAAGCATAGAAATTTTATTACTCTCCACATAAGCAAAATTCTTCTCATTCGGAATAGTGGGAGTATCATAAGAGACCCGAATACTATGAATTGTTTCCACATTAAAAGAGTAATGTTCAGAAAAGGGGTAACCATAATCATGACAAGTTTTATAAATATAATCACTACTTTTTATAGCATAAGTATCATCACAATAATCATCATAGGTAGGAGGCATGCTATCATCATTATAAATTTGCATATCAAAACTTGGGAGACTAAAAATATCATCTTCATTAATCATAGCATCCCCAAGCTTGGGACAAACATTAATTTCAGCAAAAATATTCTCAAAAACATCATCTTCATCAAGCGTAGCATCCCCAAGCTTGGGCCTTTTCATATTATAAGCATAATCACTCTCATCATTAATAGTATGGATAGCACCAATAGTATAGCAATTATCATATTCTTCCAAGCAAGTGCCAAAAAGATTTTCAAGATCATAAGAAGTATCATTATCTTCCACAATTATATTTTCATGAGGCACAATAATAATAGGAGCAGCATTATTTGGGAGAGATATCTTTTTACCTCTCTTCCTTTTTCTTTTCTTCTTCTTCACCACATCATGTGTGGGTTCAATCCTATTTTTGGGGCTCCTTATTAATGAGATTGGTTGAATAGGAGGCTCCTCCTCGTTACCTGATTCATCATAAGAAATAATAGGAGGGTATTGGGAAGTCTCTTCCCTTTCATTAGTATTCTCTTCTGTGACGCCCTGAGACCGTTGTGCCAGGTGTCCTCCAGTTATTCGATATTGTTGCCTTGTCATTACTTGCGTGTCATGCATTGCATATCATGTCATCATGTGCATTTCATTTGCATACATGTTCGTCTCATGCATCCGAGCATTTTCCCCGTTGTCCGTTTTGCAATCCGGCGCTTCTATGTCATCCGGTGCTCCTTTCTACCTCTTTTCGTGTGCGGGTGTTAAACGTTTTTGGTTTGGACCGAGACTTGTCATGCGGCCTTGGTTTACTACCGGTAGACCGCCTGTCAAGTTCCGTGCCATTTGGACTTCGTTTGATACTCCAACGGTTAACCGAGGGACCGTAAAGGCCTCGTGTGTGTTGCAGCCCAACACCCCTCCAAAGTGGCCCAAAACCCACCTAAACCCCCTCCATCCTCTCGGTCATTCGATCACGATCGCGTGGCCACAAACCGCACCTCTTTTGGACTCTCCTAGCTCCCTCTGTCTATAAATATGTGATCCCCTCCGAAATTCGTGGTCTAACCCTAGCCTTCCTCTTCCTCGCGCCGCCGGACATGTCCGTCCGCGCCGGACGCGTCCGCCCGCCACCTCATTCCGCCCAATGGCAGCGTGCCACGTCACCTCATCGCCGCCGCCAGCCTATCCGCCGCCGCCACCTCACCGCCTCCTCTCTCCTCCGCCACCGCGGACCCGCGCGGCCCAGATCCGGCCCGCGGGGCCCGAACCGCCGCCGCCCCGCGCCTGGGCATCCTCGCCGCCACCCGTCTGCGCGCCCCGCGCCTTTCGTCCGCCGCCCGTCGCCGGCGAGCTGCGCCGGCCACCGCCGCCGCCTTCGCCCGAGCTCCTCCTTCTCGCGTCGCGCCGCCTCTCCATCGACCGCTGCCGCCGCAGCCATGCTCGAGCGCCGCCACCGCGCCTGCTACCGCGGCTCCTTCCCGCCGGCGCCGCCCTTCAACGGCGCGGCCCCGCATGCCGCTGCCGCTGGCGCCAAGCTCCACCACGCCGGCGCCTCCAACCACCGGCGTGCCTCACCACGGATCCCCACCGGAGTGCGCCGCCCGGCACCGCCGTCACCGGATCCGGCGATCCCGACGACTCCGGCACCCTCTCCTTCACCTCTGACCGACGTCCTTGTCTCCCCCGTCAAGTCTGGCGACATTTTCCGGCGAACCTCGTTCCGCGTGCCCCGAAACCCTAGATCTGTTTTCGGGAGGTGATATTTTCGTCTAAGTCCCCCAGATTTCAGTATTTTTTTAGCATTTTCATCGCATCATAACTCATCATCCGTGGCTCCGTTTTGAGCATGTAGCATATCAAAATGTCCGTCTCGACGAGTACATCATTTCATATCATTGCATCATTTTCATTTGAGCTCATCTTGATGCCCGAAATGCTATAGGAAGAGGGCTATGTGATGAATTTGTCAGATCTGTTTCAGCAAATGGCATTTTGTCATTTTTGCCATGTTTAATGTGTGCATGCTATGATCCTGAGCTCTACATGTGTTTTGTTATATGCCATGCCATCTTTATAGGGGTGTATGCCATGTAGTTTTGTGATCTTTGTGGTGACTAGCACAAGCTTGCAAAGTAGCATAATCGGTAATGCTGATTTCAGGGACTTAGAATTTCACTAAGTCCTTGTTCTGTTTTTGTCGTTATGCCATATGTTCATGTTGTTTCCTAGTGATCCGTGCCTCGTTTGAGGATGATCAGTAAGGATGTTTTGTTAATATTGTGGTGCTATATCCATACATGTCTTTGTTTGCATTATGGAGCATCCTAGCTTGAGTCAATCGAGCTCTACTTTTGCTATAAAATGTTCCTGGCAGATTGTTAACTTGTTTAGCGATTTTGCCGAGGTTGTTGCTATTGATCCGGCATGCCATGATGTTGTTCTTGCCATGTATAGCTCCTATGCCTTGTATTCTTGATGGGTGTATGCTTAGTTGGTCATGCCATGCTCTGTAATGAGTGCATCGAGCTCGTAAACATGCCTACTCGTTAACTGATTTGCATGCTCCAGTTTTTCACTAAGTCTGAGATCTGTTTATGTTTTTGCCATGTTCACATGCTTGCAATTGTATTTTCTGATCCCTTTTGGCTCAAGGTCACTAAGGGACTTTTGTTAAGTGCTTTGAGTAGCTCCATGCCATGCCTTTCCTTGTCATGTTAAGTCCTGTAGCATGTAGTTTTCATGCTCCAAAGTGTGCTTCCTGATGATAAATTCCAGACTTGTGTTAATTTCACTAAGTTTGAAACCTGTTATCATTTGCACTTTTGCCATGCTTGTTTGAACCTGTTAATGGATGAATTAGCCGTAGCTCAGTGTTCATCTTTTGTCAAGCATCATGAGTGGATCCCTGCTATGTATTTTGTTGCCATGTTTGAGTGCTGTAGCATATTTAGCTTGATGCATTTAGATGGTCACTTGCTGATTATCGCAGACCGGTGCCATATTTGTTTTGCTTGCCATTTCCAAACCGTGCATCCGATTCCGGTGATATTTATATCGATTTCAATCAAAATAACCTCACCTTTCCAGTGGTACTCTTGGTTTTCCAAGTTGAGGCTAGGTTCAAAAATTCCTTGTCAAATCTTGCATATGCATCACATACCGCATTCCGCATATCATACCATGTTCATGTGTTGGTTGTTTACTATGTTTTGTGCTTCTTTCCGGTGTTTTCTTCTTCGGGTTGGTTCCGATAACATCGCGTCCGTGTGTCTTCTTCATGGACTCGTTCTTCTTCCTTGCGGGATTTCAGGCAAGATGACCATACCCTCGAAATCACTTCTATCTTTGCTTGCTAGTTGCTCGCTCTTTTGCTATGCCTATGCTGCGATACCTACCACTTGCTTACCATGCCTCCCATTTTGTTAAGCCAAGCCTCTAACCCACCTTATCCTAGCAAACCGTTGTTTGGCTATGGTACCGCTTTGCTCAGCCCCTCTTATAGCATTGTTAGTTGCAGGTGAAGATTGAAGTTTGTTCCTTGTTGGAACATGGAGATGTTGTTCCTTGTTGGAACATGTTTACTTGTTGGGATATCACAATACCTCTTATTTAATTAATGCATCTATATACTTGGTAAAGGGTGGAAGGCTCGGCCTTATGCCTGGTGTTTTGTTCCACTCTTGCCGCCCTAGTTTCCGTCATATCGGTGTTATGTTCCCGGATTTTGCGTTCCTTACGCGGTTGGGTTATAATGGGAACCCCTTGACAGTTTGCCTTGAATAAAACTCCTCCAGCAATGCCCAACATTGGTTTTACCATTCTCCACCTAGCATCCTTTTCCCTTGGGAGTCGCGCTCCCGAGAGTCATCATTATTTTAACCCCCCCCCCCCTCCCCCGGGCCAGTGCTCCTCTGAGTGTTGGTCCGACCGAGTAGACTGCGGGGCCACCTCGGGGAAACTTGAGGGTTGGTTTTACTCGTAGGATGTCTCATCTGAGTGTGCCCTAAGAACGAGATATGTGCAGCTCCTATCGGGATTTGTCGGCACATTCAGGCGGTGTTGCTGGACTTGTTTTACCATTGTCGAGATGTCTTGTAACCTGGATGCCGAGTCTGATCAGATTGTCTTGGGAGAAGGAATATCCTTCGTTGACCGTGAGAGCTTGTGATGGGCTAAGTTGGGACACCCCTGCAGGGATTTGAACTTTCTAAAGTCGTGCCCGTGGTTATGGGCAGATGGGAATTTGTTAATGTCCGGTTGTAGAGAACCTGAAGTTAACTTTAATTAAAATGCATCAATCGCGTGTGTAACCGTGATGGTCTCTTTCCGACGGAGTCCGGGAAGTGAACACGGTGTTGGAGTTATGTTTGATGTAGGTTGTTCTAGGATCACTTCTTGATCATAGTTTCTTGTTCGTGCTTTGCCTTCTATTCTCGCTCTCATTTGCGCATGTTAGCCACCATACATGCTAGTCGCTTGCTGCAGCTCCACCTCATACCTTTTACCTTACCCATAAGCTTAAATAGTCTTGACTGCGAGGGTGTGAGATTGCTGAGTCCTCGTGACTCACAGATACTTCCAAAACCAGCTTGCAGGTGCTGTTGAACCGTGCAGATGACGCAACCAAGCTCAAGGAGGAGCTCGTTGAAGATCTTATCCTTTGTGTTGTTTCGTTCTAGTTGATCAGTAGTGGAGCCCAATTGGGGTCGATCGGGGATCTGTGTAGCATTTGGGGTAGTCTTCTTTTATTTTTGGTTCCGTAGTCGGACCTTGTGTGTTTCTGGATGATGTAATGTTATATTCATGTAATTGTGTGAAGTGACGATTATAAGCCAACTATGTATCTCTTTCCCTTATGTATTACATGGGTTGTGTGAAGATTACCTCACTTGCGACGTTGCTTTCAATGCAGTTATGCCTCTAAGTCGTGCTCTGACACGTGGGAGATATAGCTGCATTGAGGGCGTTACATCTTCATCTTCTATTTGTTTTCTTTTCTTTATGTAATTGGCAATATAAGGATTTTCAATGCAATTCACCGCACAATACATATAAATTTCCTCTAGGTCAAAATGAAGAACTCTATCAAGGGCAAATTTTGGAATATCCTTAGTTATACGTTTCATTTCTTCGTAGCCCATAAGCAAACTAAGTTCATTATAATGTGCAAGGGAAATCAAGTCATCACAATTTTTGGACACGATTAGATCATGAAACAATTTGCATCGGATAATTAAATGACCACGTTCATTACAAAGCTCACAAGTATGGCCAAGAAAATTTAAATTTTCAGCACAATCATCTAGCTCTTCTTGCAACAATTTAGTTTCTAAGTACTTATGCTTCTTGCAATATCTATCTTCTCTATTTGGTGTGTACTTACAAACCCAATGCACTCCACAAAATTTGACATGTTTATAGGAGACATTTTCATCATAACTAGTGCAATCATCATTAGTGTCATGGATATTCAAAGAATTCATACTAACAACATTGCAATCATGCTCATCATTCAAAGATTTAGTGCCAAACATTTTATAGATTTCTTCTTCTAGCACTTGAGCACAATTATCCTTTCCATCATACTCACGAAAGATATTAAAAAGGTGAAGCGTATGAGATAAACTCAATTCCATTTTTTTATAGTTTTCTTTTATAAACTAAACTAGTGATAAAACAAGAAACTAAAAGACTCGATTGCAAGATCTAAATATATACCTTCAAGCACTCACCTCCCCGGCAACGGCGCCAGAAAAGAGCTTGATGTCTACTACACAACCTTCTTCTTGTAGACGTTGTTGGGCCTCCAAGTGCAGAGGTTTGTAGGACAGTAGCAAATTTCCCTCAAGTGGATGACCTAAGGTTTATCAATCCGTAGGAGGCGTAGGATGAAGGTGGTCTCTCTCAAGCAACCCTGCAACCAAATAACAAAGAGTCTCTTGTGTCCCCAACACACCCGATACAATGGTAAATTGTATAGGTGCACTAGTTCGGCGAAGAGATGGTGATATAAGTGCAATATGGATAGTAGATAATAGTTTTTGTAATCTGAAATAATAAAAACAGCAAGGTAGCAAGTGATAAAAGTGAGCGTAAACGGTATTGCAATGATGGTAAACAAGGCCTAGGGTTCATACTTTCGCTAGTGTAAGTTCCCTCAACAATAATATCATAATTGGATCATAAAACTATCCCTCAACATGCAACAAAGAGTCACTCCAAAGTCATTAATAGCGGAGAACGAACGAAGAGATTATGGTAGGGTACGAAACCACCTCAAAGTTATTCTTTCCAATCAATTCGTTGGGCTATTCCTATAAGTGTCACAAGCAGCCCTAGAGTTCGTACTAGAATAACACCTTAAGATACAAATCAACCAAAACCCTAATGTCACCTAGATACTCCAATGTCACCTCAAGTATCCGTGGGTATGATTATACGATATGCATCACACAATCTCAGATTCATCTATTCAACCAACACATAGAACCTCAAAGAGTGCCCCAAAGTTCTACCGGATAATCACGACGAAAACGTGTGCCAACCCCTATGCATAGGTTCCCAATGTCACGAAACCCACAAGTTGGTCACCTTAACATACATCAAGTGGCACGTGGTATCCCATTGTCACCACAGATATCCACGGCAAGACATACATCAAGTGTTCTCAAGTCTTTAAAGACTCAATCCGATAAGATTACTTCAAAGGAGAAACTCGATTCATTACAAGAGAGAAGAGGGGGGAAGAAACATCATAGGATCCAAATATAATAGCAAAGCTCGCGATACATCAAGATCGTATCATCTCAAGAACATGATAGACAAAGAGAGAGATCAAACACATAGCTATTGGTACATACCCTCAGCCCCGAGGGAGAACTACTCCCTCCTCATCATGGAGAGCACCGGGATGATGAAGATGGCCACCGGAGAAGGATTGCCCCCTCCGGTAGGGTGCCGGAACTGGTCTAGATTGGTTTTCGGTGGCTACGGAGGCTTCTGGCGGCGGAACTCCCGGTCTATTGTGCGTTCTGGAAGTTTTAGGTCACGTGGGTATATATGGGTGCAGGAGGTACGTCAGGGGAGCCACGAGGGTCCCACGAGACAGGGGGCGCGCCCTAGGGGGGGCGCCCCCCACCCTCGTGAGCACCTCGTTTCTTCCTTGACGTGGGGTCCAAGTCCATCAGGTGTGTTTCCTTCCAAAAATAACTTCTCCAGTTGATTTCGTTCCGTTTCGACTCCGTCTGATATTCCTTTTCTTCGAAACACTGAAATAGGCATAAAATAGCAAATCTGGGCTGGGCCTCCGGTTAATAGGTTAGTCCCAAAAGTAATATAAAAGTGGAAAATAAAGCCCAATATTGCCCAAAACAGTAGATAATATAGCATGGAGCAATAAAAAAATAGATACGTTGGAGACGTATCACATCTTCATCAACATCTCCATCACCTTCCCCCCTCTATCTACAGCGGTCCACTCTCCCGCAACCCGATGTACCCTCTACTTGAACATGGTGCTTTATGCTTCATATTATTATCCAATGATGTGTTGCCATCCTATGATATCTGAGTAGATTTTCGTTGTCCTATCGGTGGTTGATAAATTGCTATGATTAATTGAATTTGCTTGTGGTTATGTTGTTGTCCTTTGGTGCCCATCATATGAGCGTGCGCGTCGATCACACCCTAGGGTTAGTTGTATGTTGATAGGACTATGTATTGGAGGGCAAGAGTGACAGAAGCTTCAACCTAGCATAGAAATTGATGCATACGGGATTGAAGGGGGACCAATATATCTTAAGGCTATGGTTGGGTTTTACCTTAATGAACGTTAGTAGTTGCGGACACTTACTAATAGTTCCAATCATAAGTGCATAGAATTCCAAGTCAGGGATGACATGCTAGCAGTGGCCTCTCCCACACAATACTTGCTATCGGTCTATTAAAGTAGTCAATTGCTTAGGGGCAATTTCGCAACTCCTACCACCACTTTTTCACACTCGCTATATTTACTTTATTGCTTCTTTACTTACAATAGCCCCTACTTTTTATTTATGTAATCTTTATTATCTTGCAAACCTATCCAACAACACCTACAAAGTACTTCTAGTTTCATACTAGTTTTAGGTAAAGCGAAAGTCAAGCGTGCGTAGAGTTGTATCAGTGGTCGATAGAACATGAGGGAATATTTGTTCTACCTTTAGCTCCTCGTTGGGTTCGACACTCTTACTTATCGAAAACTATTGCGATCCCCTATACTTGTGGGTTATCAAGATTAAACTATAAGTAAAATTCTGGATAAAATAAATAAAGCAGAAACAAGAAAGAAAATAAAACAACCTTGCAAATGGGCCCATCTAGTAGTTGACAAATTATAGTTTGTCAAAACCCTTGGAGAAAAAGTTCACGTAGTCACAATTATTCCCAAGGTATTTTTGGAACAATTTCTTTGTAGGGGAAAATTCAAATTTTAATTTTTAAAACAGAGAGCAGAAACAGAAAAAACAAATAGAAAAAGAAAAGAGAAAAAAAGAAGGCGAGCCAGCTAGCCACACAACTCGTGCTCTCTCCCCCTCTCCCACTGACAGGCGGGGCCTGCACGTCAGGTCACCCCTAACCTCCCGCAACCATCGCCCGAGCCATGTGCCCATGTCCTCGTCGCCCACGCACCCACGATCCTTCCCTACTCATGCACTCCATCCTCCCCGAGCCCCGTGGCCACCCCTCACCTTGCTCTCTCAAACCCCTTTGTCACCCCTCACCCTCTCGCTGGCAGGCTGCTTCACTGGGAGCTCGCCATTGCCGCTTTATTGCCGCTTTGACCTAGAAACGCCAATGAGAAATCTGGCCAACTTCGACCCCACTCGACTAGCCACCGCCGCCACTCGATCCACAACTCCATGACAAACACGCCGGACATCATCTCCGAGCCCAGTGCCCATGGCATCAACGACTTCGTTGGAAACCAAAGCTCAGCGTCGTAGTCGACTTGCTCCAATGAGCCCCGTCATCCATTTGGTCGTGTGCCATGTCCAAACACCTTCCCATGCTCCCGTTGATCCTCTTGAACTCTTGGTCTGCTCGATTTCGTCCAGGTTCGAGCACGCCGTTGATGCTCGAGATGCCCACGGCTCTGGTGAGCCTCCCGATGTCGTCTCCGTCGTCCCTAGCCCCGCCTAGGACCACCACCGACCTTACCAAGCCATGCCACATCTAGCCGAGCCCCTCGCAACACCGAAAACCTCTTGGAACACCGCCCCGATGACCTCCCTAGCCGTGCACTGCAGTCCCCGAGCTTTCCGGCGAGTCTTCAGTTACCTAGCCACCACGATAAGCTCGTTTTGTCCCTGGCCATTTGATTTTGATCCAACGCACTAGATTAGATCACTTAAACGGATTGGTATGTTTAGATGAGGGCCGTTAGATCCAGATTAGACGCACACCTTTTAATTTAATTCTAAAACTATATCAGCCAATCAGAGACTGCCACGTGTACAACATTACCCAGAACTAATTCGTTACTTAAAATGAGTGGTTTTGTAGAAAAGCCCCCGGAACTTCAAACCATCATAGCTAATTATCCATCATGCCAAATTGAATAATTTTTTCTGCAAATGAAATCTTAGGATATGAAGTTTTAGAATAAATTTAGAAAAGGTAAATTTGAAAATTTCAAATTTTGATTCAAACAGAACAATTTAAATACTAAATAGGGCATAAATTTTAAACTACAAATCCAAATTAGGTGATTCTTTTTGCATTTTGGAGCTAGTGAAAAGTAGTTTAATTTAATCTACTATTGGTAAAAGTATAAAAATATACAAAAGAGTTTTTGGATAGAAACTTAGAAACACTAGTTTCACACTTTTTTGAATTTATTCAATGAAATAAAATTTGGAAATGAACCAAATACAATTAAAATAAATACAAGACTTAGTTGAGATATGTTAGAACATTAAATTAAATATATGGAAATAATTTAAAAAAATGAATTGTAGTTTAAATGAGAAGATAAAAAGAAGGAGATAGTCTCACATCAACTAGGCGTATCAACGGGCTATGGAGATGCCCATCAATATATATCAATGTGAGTGAGTAGGGATTGCCATACAACGGATGCACTAGAGCTATAAGTTTATGAAAGCTCAAAAGAAAACTAAGTGGGTGTGCATCCAACTTGCTTGCTCATGAAGACCTAGGGCAATTTGAGGAAGCCCATCATTAAAATATACAAGCCAAGTTCTATAATGAAAAATTCCCACTAGCATATGAAAGTGACAACATAGGAGACTCTCTATCATGAAGATCATGGTGCTACTTTGAAGCACAAGTGTGGAAAAAAGGATAGTAACATTGACCCTTCTCTCTTTTCCTCTCATCTTTTTTATTTTGGTTTGGCTTCTTTGGCCTTCCCCTCTTTTTTTAACTCACATGGGACAATGCGCTAATAATTAAGATCATCACACTTTTATTTACTTACAACTCGATACTTAGAAAAAAAACATGACTCTATATGAATGCCTCCGGCGGTGTACCGGTATGTGCAATGAATCAAGAGTGACATGTATGAAAGATTTATGAAAGGTGGCTTTGCCACAAATATGATGTCAACTACATGATCATGCAAAGCAATATGACAATGATGGAACGTGTCATAATAAACGGAACGGTGGAAAGTTGCATGGCAATATATCTCGGAATGTCTATGGAAATGCCATAGTAGGTAGGTATGGTGGCTGTTTTGAGGAAGGTATATGGTGGGTGTATGGTACGGGCGAAAGTTGCCCGGTACTAGAGAGGCTAGCAATGGCGGAACGGTGAGAGTGCGTATAATCCATGGACTCAACATTAGTCATAAAGAACACATACTTATTGCAAAAATCTATTAGTTATCAAAACAAAGTACTACATGCATGCTCCTAGGGGGGTATATTGGTAGGAAAAGACCATTGCTCATCCCCGACCACCACTCATAAGGAAGACAATAAAAAAATACCTCATGCTCCAACTTTGTTACATAACGGTTCACCATACGTGCATGCTACAGAAATCACAAACCTTAACACAAGTATTTCTACAATCCACAATTACTCACTAGCATGACTCTAATATCACCATCTTTATATCTCAAAACAATCATAAGGAATCAAACTTCTTATAGTATTCAATGCACTTTATATGAAAGTTTTTATTATATCCCTCTTCGATGCCTATCATATTAGGACTAAATTTATAACCAAAGCGAATTACCATGATGTTTAAAGACTCACAAAATAATATAAGTGAAACATGAGATTTAGAAATTTTCTATAAAATAAAGCCACCGTCGTGCTCTAAAAATATATAAGTGAACCACTAGAGCAAAATTGCCTAGCTCAAAAGATATACGTGAAGCACATAGAGTATTCTAATAAATCACGATTCATGCATGCCCCTCTGAAAAGGTGTGCATAGCAAGGATGATTGTGGCAAACTAAAAGGCAAAGACTCATATCATACAAGACGCTCCAAGCAAAACACATATCATGTGGTGAATAAAAATATAGCCTCAAGTAAAATTACCGATAGATGAAGACGAAAGAGGGGATGCCTTCCGGGGCATCCCCAAGATTAGGCTCTTGGTTTTCCTTGAATATTACCTTGGGGTGCCTTGGGCATCCCCAAGCTTAGGCTCTTTCCACTCCTTATTCCATAGTCCATCAAATCCTTACACAAAACTTGAAAACTTCACAACACAAAACTCAACAGAAAATCTGATAAGCTCTGTTAGTATAAGAAAATAAATCACCACTTTTGATACTGTTATGAACTCATTCTTTATTTATATTGGTGTAATATCTACTATATTCCAACTTTTCCATGGTTCATACCCCCGATACTACCCATAGATTCATCAAAATAAGCAAACAACACATAGAAAACAGAATCTGTCAAAAAAAGAACAGTCTGTAGTAATCTGTAACTCTTGAATACTTTTGTAACTCCAAAACTTCTGAAAAATTTGGACAACCTGAGAAATTTCTCTATTAATCTTCTAAAAATAATCTGTATTTTATCACGCTTCTGTTAAAAATGAGAATTGCTTTCCTGAGCGCAAAAGTTTCTGTTTTTCAACAAGATCAAATCAATTATCACCGTAAGCCATCCCAAAGGTATTACTTGGCACAAACACTAATTAAAACACAAAACCACATCTAACCAGAGGCTAGATGAATTATTCAAATCAAAACAGGAACAAAAAGCAAAAAGCAAAAATAAAATTGGGTTGCCTCCCAACAAGCGCTATTGTTTAACGCCCTTAGCTAGGCATAAAACACAAATAGATCTAGGTATTGTCATTTTTGGTATGCAATTCTTCAATTGCACACTTGTAGTCCTTAGGAGATTATTTGGTTTGAAATTCTATACCAAGCATCTTTTAAAATTTCTCCCTCCCTTTGTTTAAAATTGAGGACTTCATTATCAGGAGTGCTAACAATGATGGGAGGACTAGCCATGAAAGCAAGACAAACGACCTAATGCACGAGCAAACAAAAGGCAAACGAAAAAGACGAACGGAAGAGGGGTGAAGAAAAGGCAAATCTTTTCAAAAATTGTTTTAGAAGTGGGGGAGAGGAAAACGAGAGGCAAATGGTGAATAATGTGATGCAAGAGATGAGAGTTTATGATGGGTACTTGGTATGTCTTGACTTGGTGTAGATCTCCCCGGCAACGACGCCATAAATTCTTCCTGCTACTTCTTGAGCTTGCGTTGGTTTTTCCCTTGAAGAGGAAAGGGTGATGTAGCAAAATAGAGATAAGTATTTCCCTCAGTTTGAGAACCAAGGTATCAATCCAGTAGGAGACAACACACAAATCACCAATACCTGCACAAACAATCAAACAACTTGCACCCAACGCGATAACGGGGTTGTCAATCACTTCACGGTTACTTGCAAAACTGAGATCTGATAGAGATAGATAAGCGATAAAGTAAATATTTTTGGTATTTTTGGTTTATAGATCAGAAAGTAAAAGATTGCAAAATAGTAGATCGGAAACTTGTATGATGGAAAATAGACCCAGGGGCCATAGGTTTCACTAGAGGCTTCTCTCAAGATAGCAAATAATATGATGGGTGTGAAGGAAATATGCCCTAGAGGCAATAATAAAGTTATTACTTATTTCCTTATATCATGATAAAATGTTTATTATTCATGCTAGAATTGTATTAACCGGAAACATAATACATGTGTGAATACATAGACAAACAGAGTGTCACTAGTATGCCTCTACTTGACTAGCTCGTTGATCAAAGATGGTTATGTTTCCTAACCATAGACATGAGTTGTCATTTGATTAACGGGATCACATCATTAGGAGAATGATGTGATTGACTTGACCCATTCCGTTAGCATAGCACTTGGATCGTTTAGTTTGTTGCTATTGCTTTCTTCATGACTTATATATGTTCCTATGACTATGAGATTATGCAACTCCCATTTACCGGAGGAACACTTTGTGTGCTACCAAACGTCACAACGTAACTGGGTGATTATAAAGGTGCTCTACAGGTGTCTCTGAAGGTACTTGTTGGGTTGGCGTATTTCGAGATTAGGATTTGTCACTCCGATTGTCGGAGAGGTATCTCTGGGCCCACTCGGTAATGCACATCACTATAAGCCTTGCAAGCACTGCAACTAATGAGTTAGTTGCGGGATGATGTGTTACGGAACGAGTAAAGAGACTTGCCGGTAACGAGATTGAACTAGGTATTGAGATACCGACGATCGAATCTCGGGCAAGTAACATACCGATGACAAAGGGAACAACGTATGTAGTTATGCGGTCTGACCGATAAAGATCTTCATAGAATATGTGGGAGCCAATATGAGCATCCAGGTTCTGCTATTTGTTATTGACCGGAGACGTGTCTCGGTCATGTCTACATAGTTCTCGAACCCGTAGGGTCCGCACGCTTAAAGTTCGATGACGGCTATATTATGAGTTTATGTGTTTTGATGTACCGAAGGAGTTCGGAGTCCCGGATGAGATCGGGGACATGACGAGGAGTCTTGAAATGGTCGAGACGTAAAGATCGATGTATTGGACGACTATATTCGGACATCGGAAAGGTTCCGAGTGATTCGGGTATTTTCGGGAGTACCGGGGAGTTACGGAAATTCGTATTGGGCCTTAATGGGCCATACGGGAAAGGAGAGGAAGGCCTCAAAGGGTGGCCGCGCCCCTCCCCATGGGCTGGTCCGAATTGGACTAGGGAGGGAGGCGCCCCCTTCCTTCCTTCTCCTTTTCCCTTCCCTTTCCTTCTCTCCTACTCCTACTACTTGGAAGGGATCCTAGTTCTACTAGGAAAGAGGGAATCCTACTACCGGTGGGAGTAGGACTCCCCTAGGGCGCGCCATAGAGAGGGCCGGCCCTCCCCCTCCTCCACTCCTTTATATACGAGGGCAGGGGCACCCCAAAGACACAACAATTGATCTCTTGATCTCTTAGCCGTGTGCAGTGCCCCTCTCCACCATAATCCACCTCGATCATATCATAGCGGTGCTTAGGCGAAGCCCTGCGTCGGTAGAACATCATCATCGTCACCACGCCGTCGTGCTGACGAAACTCTCCCTCAACACTCGGCTGGATCGGAGTTCGAGTGATGTCATCGAGTTGAACGTGTGCAGAACTCGGAAGTGCCGTGCGTTCGGTACTTGATCGGTCGGATCATGAAGACGTACGACTACATCAACCGCGTTGTGCTAACGCTTCCGCTTTCGGTCTACGGGGGTACGTGGACAACACTCTCCCCTCTCGTTGCTATGCATCACCATGATCTTGCGTGTGCGTAGGATTTTTTTTTTTGAAATTACTACATTCCCCAATAGTGGCATCTGAGCCAGGTTTTATGCGTTGATGTAATATGCACGAGTAGAACACAAGTGAGTTGTGGGCGATATAAGTCATACTGCTTACCAGCATGTCACACTTTGGTTCGGCAGTATTGTTGGATGAAGCGGCCCGGACCGACAATACGCGTACGCTTACGCGAGACTGGTTTTACCGCCATGCTATGCATACAGGTGACTAGCGGGTGTCAGTTTCTCCAACTTTAGTTGAATCGAGTGTGGCTACGCCCGGTCCTTGTGAAGGTTAAAACAACACCAACTTGACAAACTATTGTTGTGGTTTTGATGCATAGGTAAGAACGGTTCTTGCTAAGCCCGTAGCAGCCACATAAAACTTGCAACAACAAAGTAGAGGACGTCTAACTTGTTTTTGCAGGGCATGTTGTGATGTGATATGGTCAAGACGTGATATAAGTTGTTGTATGAGATGATCATGTTTTGTTGAAGTTATCGGCAACTGGCAAAAGCCTTATGGTTGTCTCTCTATTGCATAAGATGCAAGCGCCAAATACTTGCTTTACTTTATCGCTATGCGATAGCAATAGTTGCAAGAGCAATAGTTGGCGAGACGACAATGTGATGACACATTGATATAGATCAAGATGATGGAGATCATGGTGTCATGCCGGTGACGAAGGAAATCATGACGATGCTTTGGAGTTGGAGATCAAAGGCACAAGATGATGATGGCCATATCATGTCACATATTTTGATTGCATGTGATGTTTATCTTTTATGCATCTTATTTTTCTTAGTTCGACGGTAGCTTTATAATGATCTCTCACTAAATTTCAAGATAAAAGTGTTCTTCCTGAGTATGCACCGTTGCCAAAGTTCGTCGTGCCCAGACACCACGTGATGATCGGGTGTGATAAGCTCTACGTCCATCTACAACGGGTGCAAGCCAGTTTTTGCACACGCAGAATACTCAGGTTAAACTTGACGAGCCTAGCATATGCAGATATGGCCTCGGAACACTAAGACCGAAAGGTTGAGCGTGAATCATATAGTAGATATGATCAACATATTGATGTTCACCATTGAAAGCTACTCCATTTCACGTGATGATCGGTTATGGTTTAGTTGATTTGGATCACGTGATCACTTAGAAGATTAGAGGGATGTCTTTCTAAGTGGGAGTTCTTAAGTAATATGATTAATTGAACTTAAATTTATCATGAACTTAGTCCTGGTAGTATTAGCATATCTATGTTGTAGATCAATAGCTCGCGTTTAGCTCCCCTGTTTTATTTTTGATATGTTCCTAGAGAAAACTAAGTTGAAAGGTGTTAGTAGCAATGACGCAGATTGGATCCGTGATCTGAGGTTTATCCTCATTGCTGCACAGAAGAATTATGTCCTTGATGCACCGCTAGGTGACAAACCTATTGCAGGAGCAGATGCAGATGTTATGAACATTTGGCTAGCTCAATATGATGACTACTTGATATTTTAGTGCACCATGCTTAAACGGCTTAGAATCGGGACTTCAAAGACGTCTTGAACGTCATGGACCATATGAGATGTTCCAGGAGTTGAAGTTAATATTTCAAGAAAATACCCGAGTTGAGAGATATGAAGTCTCCAACAAGTTCTATAGCTAAAACATGGAGGAGAATAGCTCAAGCAGTGAGCATGTGCTCAGATTGTCTGGGTACTACAATCGCTTGAATCAAGTGGAAGTTAATCTTCCAGATAAAATAGTGATTGACAGAATTCTCTAGTCACCATCACCAAGTTAGTAGAACTTCGTGATGAATTATAGTATGCAAGGGATGACGAAAACAATTCCCAAGCTCTTCGTGATGCTGAAATCGACGAAGGTAGAAATCAAGAAAAGCATCAAGTGTTGATGGTTGACAAGACCACTAGTTTCAAGAAAAGGGCAAAGGGAAGAAGGGGAACTTCAAGAAGAACGGCAAGCAAGTTGCTACTCAATTGAAGAAGCCCAAGTCTGTACCTAAGCCTGAGACTAAGTGCTTCTACTACAAAGGGACTGGTCACTACAAGCGGAACTACCCCAAGTAATTGGCGGATAAGAAGGATGGCAAAGTGAACATAGGTATATTTGATATACATGTTATTGATGTGTACTTTACTAGTGTTTATAGCAGCCCCTCAGTATTTGATACTAATTCAGTTGCTAAGAGTGGTAACTCAAAACGGGAGTTGCAGAATGAACAGAGACTGGTTAAGGGTGAACTGACGATGTGTGTTGGAAGTGGTTCCAGGATTGATATGATCATCATCGCACACTCCCTATACTTTCGGGATTAGTGTTGAACCTAAATAAGTGTTATTTGGTGTTTGCGTTGAGCATAAATATGATTTGATCATGTTTATTGCAATACGGTTATTCATGTAAGTTAGAGAATAATTGCTTTCTGTTTACATGAATAAAACCTTCTATGGTCATACACCCAATGAAAATGGTTTGTTGGATCTCGATCGTGGTGATACACATATTCATAATATTGAAGCCAAAAGATGCAAAGTTAATAATGATAGTGCAACTTATTTGTGGCACTGCCGTTTAGGTCATATTGGTGTAAAGCGCATGAAGAAAATCCATGCTGATGGGTTTTTGGAATCACTTGATTATGAATCAGTTGATGCTTGCGAACCATGCCTCATGGGCAAGATGACTAAGACTCCGTTCTCCGGAACAATGGAGCGAGCAACAGATTTGTTGGAAATCAAACATACTGATGTATGTGGTCCAATGAATATTAAGGCTCGTGGCAGGCATCATTATTTTCTGATCTTCACAGATGATTTGAGCAGATATGAGTACATCTACTTGATGAAACACAAGTCTGAAATATTTGAAAAGTTCAAAGAATTTCAGAGTGAAGTGGAGAATCATCGTAACAAAAATAAAAGTTTCTACGATATGATCGCAGAAGTAAAATATTTGAGTTACGAGTTTGGCCTTCAGTTAAAACAATGTGAAATAGTTTCGCTACTCATGCCACCTGGAACACCACAGTGTAATGGTGTGTCCGAACGTCGTAACCGTGCTTTATTAGATATGGTGCGATCTATGATGTCTCTTACCAATTACCACTATCGTTTTGGGGTTATGCATTAGAGACAGCTACATTCACGTTAAATAGGGCACCATCTAAATCCATTGAGACGACGCCGTATGAAATGTGGTTTGGCGAGAAACCTAAGCTGTCGTTTCTTAAAGTTTGGGACTGCGATGCTTATGTGAAAAAGTTTCAACTTGATAAGCTCGAACCCAAATCGGAGAAGTAAATCTTCATAGGATACCCAAAAGAAAATGTTGGGTACACCTTCTATCACAGATCCGAAGGCAAGATATTCATTGCTGAGAATGGATCCTTTCTAGAGAAGGAGTTTCTCTCGAAAGAAGTGAGTGGGAGGAAAGTAGAACTTGTTGAGGTAACTGTACCTGCTCCCTTATTGGAAAGTAGTTCATCACAGAAATCTATTCCTGTGACTACTACACCAATTAGTGAGGAAGCTAATGATGAAGATCATGTAACTTCAGATCAAGTTACTACCGAAACCTCGTAGGTAAACCAGAGTGAGATCCGCACCAGAGTGGTACGGTAATCCTGTTCTGGAGGTCATGTTACTTGACCATGACGAGCCTACGAACTATGAGGAAGCGATGATGAGCCCAGATTCCGCGAAATGGCTTGAGGCCATGAAATCTGAGATGAGATCCATGTATGAGAACAAAGTATGGACTTCGATTGACTTGCCCAATGATCGGCGAGCCATTGAGATTAAATGGATCTTCAAGAGGAAGACGGATGCTGATAGCAGTGTTACTATCTACAAAGCTAGAATTGTCGCAAAAAGGTTTTCAACAAGTTCAAGGTGTTGACTACAATGAGAGTTTCTCACTCGTATCTATGCTTAAGTCTGTCCGAATCATGTTAGCAATTGCCGCATTTTATGAAATCTGACAAATGGATAAACAAAACTGCATTCTTTAATGGATTTATTAAAGAAGAGTTGTATATGATGCAACCAGAAGGTTTTGTCAATCCTAAAGGTACTAACAAAATATGCAAGCTCCAGCGATCCATCTATGGACTGGTGCAAGCATCTCGGAGTTGGAATATACGCTTTGATAAGTTGATCAAAGCATATAGTTTTATACAGACTTGCGGTGAAGCCTGTATTTACAAGAAAGTGAGTGGGAGCACTACAACATTTCTGATAAGTATATGTGAATGACATATTGTTGATCGGAGATAATGTAGAATTATTCTGCAAAGCATAAAGGAATGTTTGAAAGGAGTTTTTCAAAGAAAGACCTCGTTGAAGCTGCTTACATATTGAGCATCAAGATCTATAGAGATAGATCAAGACGCTTGATAAGTTTTTCAATGAGTACATACATTGACAAGATTTTGAAGTAGTTCAAAATGGAATAGTCAAAGAAGGAGTTCTTGCCTGTGTTACAAGCTCTGAAGTTGAGTAAGACTCAAAACCTGACCACGACAGAAGATAGAGAGAGAATGAAAGTCATTCCCTATGCCTCAGCCATAGGTTGTATAAAGTATGCCATGCTGTGTACCAGACCTATTGTATACCTTGCCCTGAGTTTGGCAAGGGAATACAATAGTGATCTAGGAGTAGATCACTAGAAATTGGTCAAAATTATCCTTAGTGGAATAAGGATATATTTCTCGATTATGGAAGTGACAAAAGGTTCGTCGTAAAGGGTTACGTCGATGCAAATTTTGACACTGATCCAGATGACTCTAAATCTCAATCTGGATACATATTGAAAGTGGGAGCAATTAGCTAGAGTAGCTCCGTGCAGAGCACTGTTGACATAGAAATTTGCAAAATACTTACGGATCTGAATGTGGCAGACCCATTGACTAAACTTCTCTCACAAGAAAAACATGATCACACCTTAGTACTCTTTGGGTGTTAATCACATAGCGATGTGAACTAGATTATTGACTCTAGTAAATCCTTTGGGTGTTGGTCACATGTCGATGTGAACTATGGGTGTTAATCACATGGTGATGTGAACTATTGGTATTAAATCACATGGCGGTGTGAACTAGATTATTGACTCTAGCGCAAGTGGGGGACTGAAGGAAATATGCCCTAGAGGCAATAATAAAGTTATTATTTATTTCCTTATATCATGATAAATGTTTATTATTCATGCTAAAATTATATTAACCAGAAACATAATACATGTGTGAATACATAGACAAACAGAGTGTCACTAGTATGCCTCTACTTGACTAGCTCGTTGATCAAAGATGGTTATGTTTCCTAACCATAGACATGAGTTGCCATTTGATTAATGGTATCACATCATTAGGAGAATGATGTGATTGACTTGACCCATTCCGTTAGCATAGCACTTGATCGTTTAGTTGTTGCTATTGCTTTCTTCATGACTTATACATGTTCCTATGACTATGAGATTATGCAACTCCTGTTTACCGGAGGAACACTTTGTGTGCTACCAAACGTCACAACGTAACTGAGTGATTATAAAGGTGCTCTACAGGTGTCTCCGAAGGTACTTGTTGGGTTGGCGTATTTCGAGATTAGGATTTGTCACTCCGATTGTCGGAGAGGTATCTCTGGGCCCACTCGGTAATGCACATCACTATAAGCCTTGCAAGCACTGCAACTAATGAGTTAGTTGCGGGATGATGTGTTACGGAACGAGTAAAGAGACTTGCCGGTAACGAGATTGAACTAGGTATTGAGATACCGACGATCGAATCTCGGGCAAGTAACATACCGATGACAAAGGGAACAACGTATGTAGTTATGCGGTCTGACCGATAAAGATCTTCGTAGAATATGTGGGAGCCAATATGAGCATCCAGGTTCCGCTATTTGTTATTGACCGGAGACGTGTCTCGGTCATGTCTACATAGTTCTCGAACCCGTAGGGTCCGCACGCTTAAAGTTCGATGACGGCTATATTATGAGTTTATGTGTTTTGATGTACCGAAGGAGTTCGGAGTCCCGGATGAGATCGGGGACATGACGAGGAGTCTCGAAATGGTCAAGACGTAAAGATCGATGTATTGGACGACTATATTCGGACATCGGAAAGGTTCCGAGTGATTCGGGTATTTTCGGGAGTACCGGGGAGTTACGGAAATTCGTATTGGGCCTTAATGGGCCATACGGGAAAGGAGAGGAAGGCCTCAAAGGGTGGCCGCGCCCCTCCCCATGGGCTGGTCCGAATTGGACTAGGGAGGGGGGCGCCCCCTTCCTTCCTTCTCCTTTTCCCTTCCCTTTCCTTCTCTCCTACTCCTACTACTTGGAAGGGATCCTAGTTCTACTAGGAAAGAGGGAATCCTACTACCGGTGGGAGTAGGACTCCCCTAGGGCGCGCCATAGAGAGGGTCGGCCCTCCCCCTCCTCCACTCCTTTATATACGAGGGCAGGGGGCACCCCAAAGACACAACAATTGATCTCTTGATCTCTTAGCCGTGTGCGGTGCCCCTCTCCACCATAATCCACCTCGATCATATCGTAGCGGTGCTTAGGCGAAGCCCTGCGTCGGTAGAACATCATCATCGTCATCACGCCATCGTGCTGACGAAACTCTCCCTCAACACTCGGCTGGATCGGAGTTCGAGGGACGACATCGAGTTGAACGTGTGCGGATCATGAAGACGTACGACTACATCAACCGCGTTGTGCTAACGCTTCCGCTTTCGGTCTACGAGGGTACGTGGACAACACTCTCCCCTTCCATTGCTATGCATCACCATGATTTTGCGTGTGCGTAGGATTTTTTTAAAATTACTACGTTCCCCAACAGGGTGAACAAATTACTGTGAGAAATTGATAGAAAAGCGCAAAGTTATGACGATATCTAAGGCAATGATTATAAAATATAGGCATCACGTCCGTGTCAAGTAGATCGAAACTATTCTACATCTACTACTATTACTCCACACATCGACCGACTCCTGCCTGCATCTAGAGTATTAAGTTCATGAAGAACAGAGTAACACATTAAGTAAGATGACATGATGTAGAGGAATAAACTCAAGAAATATGATGTAAACCCCATCTTTTTATCCTCGATGGCAACAATACAATATGTGCCTTACCGTCCCTACTGTCACTAGGAAATGACACCGCAAAATTGAACCCAAAGCTAAGCACTTCTCCCATTGCAAGAAAAACCAATCTAGTTGGCCAAACCAAACTGATAATTCGGAGAGAATTACAAAGGTATCAAATCATGCATAAAAGAATTCAGAGAAGATTCAAATAATATCCATAGATAAGCTAATCATAAATCCACAATTCATTAGATCTCGACAAACACACCGCTAAAGAAGATTACATCAGCTAGATCTCCAAGAACATCGAGGAGAACATGGTATTGAGAATCAATGAGAGAGAAGAAGCCATCTAGCTACTAGCTATGGACCCGTAGGTCTGTGGTAAACTACTCACGCTTCGGAAGGGCAATAGGGTTGATGTAGAAGCCCTCTGTGATTGAATCCCCCTCCAGCAGGATGCCGGAAAAGGCCCCTAGATGGGATCTCACGGGTACAAAAGGTTGCGGCGGTGGAAAAGTGTTTTCGTGGATACTTCTGGTGGTTTGGGAATATATGTGAATATATAGGCGAAGGAATTAGGTCTGGGGAGTCACGGAGGGGGGGGGGCACAAGGCAGGGGGGCGCACCCTCCACCCTTGTTGCCGCCTCGTGGCTTCTCCGACTTGATCTCCAAGTCTCCTGGGTGTCTTCTGGTCCAAGACAAATCATCGCGAATGTTTTATTCCATTTGGACTTCGTCTAGTATTCCTTTTCTGCGAAACTCTAAACAAGGAAAAAACAGAAACTAGCACTGGGTTCTAGGTTAACAGGATAGTTCCAAAATAATATAAAATAGCATATTAATGCATATAAAACATCCAAAACAGATAATATAATAGCATGGAACAATCAAAAATTATAGATACATTGAAGACGTATCAGGCCTCCCGACTCATAGCCTTTAACAACAAAAGTTCCATACTTGGATATTACTCCCTCCGTCTAAAAATACTTGTCATCAAAATGGATAAAAGTGATGTATTTAGAACTAAAATACATCTAGATACATCTCCTTTTGTTCATTTTGATAACAAGTATTTCTGGACGGAGGGAGTACAAATTTATTCGACTCAAAGACAAGCTTGTAGCCATCTCTACACAGAAGAGATCCGCTAACAAGATTTTTATTGACGGAGGGGACATAATGCACGTTCTTCAGCCGCATGATCTTCCCCGAAGTAAACTTCAGACCGACCGTGCCAACACCACAAACAGAAGCACTTGAACCGTTGCCCATCAGCACGGTTGAAGTCCCTACGGTCTAATAAGACGAAAACATGGAAATATCACCGCATACATGCACATTAGCATCCGTGTCAATCAACCAATCAAGAGAATGACATACTGAAAGAATAGTGGGAAATATACCATACCCAGCATCCTTCATGTCAGTGTCACCAATGACAACATTAGCGGTCTTGCCGGCTTTCCCAAGATGACGCTTGTCATAACGATTAGGGCAACCAGGAGCCCAATGGTCAGGATCTCCGCACACATGACAAACACCTTTCTTATTGTCATTCTTCTTCTTGAAGTTGGTGTGCTGTACAACCTTATTCTTCCCATCAAACTTTGCTTTACCATCAAACTTGCTCTTGTTCTTGACCTTGTGGGACTGGAAGTTTTTCTTCTATACCAGATTGGCACTAGATCCTCCCTCAATACCTCGAGCACATGTGTCCTTTGCTCTCGCCTTTTCTTCTACATTAAGAGTACCAATGAGATCCGAAATAGAAAACTCCCGCCTCTTATACTTCAGTAAGGTAGCAAAGCTCCTCCACGAAGGAGGAAGCTTAGTGATAATGCCTCCGACAACAAACTTGTTCGGTAGCATATAATTGAAGTGCTCAAGTTCTCTAGTAAATGACTGCATCTCGTGATCTTGCTCAACCACGGAGTGCTCTTCAGTCATCCTGTAGTCATAGAATTGTTCCATGATGTACAGCTCAGTCCGGCATCCGAGACCCCAAACTTGGCCTCGAGTGCATCCCACATATCTTTTCTATTGTCAATTGACGCATAAGAATCAACTATGTTCTCACCAAGAACACTCAAGAGAGCAGTCTTAATCAGGGTATCCATTTTTCTGAAAAGCTTGTTCCTATTGAGCATCATACTCTCCTTCAGGGTTGCCAAGAGTGGCGTCATAGCAACTCATGGTTTGAAACCATAAGACTGCTCTCACGCGCCACCTCTTATAGTGGATACTGTGACGCCCCCGATTCAATCGTACACTAATCATACACGCAAACGTGTACGATCAAGATCAGGGACTCACGGGAAGATATCACAACACAACTCTACAAATAAAATAAGTCATACAAGCATCATATTACAAGCCAGGGGCCTCGAGGGCTCGAATACAAGAGCTCGATCATAGACGAGTCAGCGGAAGCAACAATATCTGAGTACAGACATAAGTTAAACAAGTTTGCCTTAAGAAGGCTAGCACAAACTGGGATACAGATCGAAAGAGGTGTAGGCCTCCTGCCTGGGATCCTCCTAACTACTCCTGGTCGTCGTCAGCGGGCAGCACGTAGTAGTAGGCACCTCCGGTGTAGTAGGAGTCGTCGTCGATGGTGGCGTCTGGCTCCTGGGCTCCAACATCTGGTTGCGACAACCAGGTAGAAGGGATAGGGGAAAAGAGGGAGAAAGCAACCGTGAGTACTCATCCAAAGTACTCGCAAGCAAGGAGCTACACTACATATGCAGGGGTAAATGTGAAAAGGGCCATATCGGTGGACTGAACTGCAGAAAGCCAGAATAAGAGGGGGGGGATAGCTAATCCTGTCGAAGACTACGCTTCTGGACACCTCCATCTTGCAGCATGCAGAAGAGAGTAGACTGAAGTCCTCCAAGTATCATCGCATAGCATAATCCTAACCGATGATCCTCCCCTCATCGCCCTGTGAGAGAGCGATCACCGGTTGTATCTGGCACTTGGAAGGGTGTGTTTTATTAAGTATCCGGTTCTAGTTGTCATAAGGTCAAGGTACAACTCCAAGTCGTCCTGTTACCGAAGATCACGGCTATTCGAATAGATTAACTTCCCTGCAGGGGTGCACCACATACCCCAACACGCTCGATCCCATTTGGCCGGACACACTTTCCTGGGTCATGCCCGGCCTCGGAAGATCAACACGTCGCAGCCCCACCTAGACCAACAGAGAGGTCAGCACGCCGGTCTAAACCTAAGCGCCCAGGGGTCTGGGCCCATCGCCCTTAGCACACCTGCACGTTGCGTGGGCGGCCGGAAGCAGACCTAGCCTAGTGGCGTTCCAGTCCAATCCAGCGCGCGCCGCTCCGTCGCTGACGTCAAGAAGGCTTCGGCTGATACCACGACGCCGGGATACCCATAACTACTCCCGCGTAGATGGTTAGTGCGTATAGACCAAATGGCCAAACTCAGATCAAATACCCAGATCTCGTTAAGCGTGTTAAGTATCCGCGAACGTCGACCAGGGCCAGGCCCACCTCTCTCCTAGGTGGTCGGAACCTGCCCTGTCGCTCCGCCTCAAAGATCCACTCGCGGGTGCTCCTCAAGCCGACCCGTCTTTAGTCACCACATGTATCATGTATAAAGTATATAGTATATACCCGTGATCAACTCCCGAGTGATCACGGCCCGATAGTATAGCATGGCAGACGGACAAGGATGTAGGGCCACTGATGAATAACTAGCATCCTATACTAAGTAAGCAGGATTGCAGGTAAAGGTATCAACAGTAGTAGCAAGGACAGGCTATGCATCAGGATAGGAATAACGAAAACAGTAACATGCTACACTACTCTAATGCAAGCAGTATAGAGAAGATTAGGCGATATATGGTGATCAAAGGGGAGGGGCTTGCCTGGTTGCTCTGGCAAGAGAGAGGGGTCGTCAACTCCGTAGTCGTACGTGGTAGCAGCGGCGTCGGTCTCGGTGTCTAGCGAGAGAAGAGGGGGAAGAAACAATAAATACAATGCAAACAAAAGCATGACGATGCATGACATGACAAGTATCGGTGCTAGGGGTGCCCTATCGCGGTATGAGGTGATACCGGTGAAGGGGGGGAACATCCGGGAAATTATCCCCGGTGTTTCGCGTTTTCGGGCGGAGGAGCCGGAGGGGGAAAGTTGCGTGTTCGCTATGCTAGGGATGCGTGGCGGACGAACGGGCTGCGTATCCGAGTTCGTCTCGACGTTCTGAGCAACTTTCATGTACAAAGTTTTTCCATCCGAGCTACGGTTTATTTTATATTAATTTTAAAAGATTTAAATCATTTTCAGGATTTATTTAATTATTTTAATACAACATTATCCAGAACAGTGCTTGCTGACGTCAGCATGACGTCAGCAGTCAACAGAGGTGTTGACTGGTCAACTGACGTGTGGGACCCACTGGTCATTGACTGTTTAGCCTAATAAGTGTTTAACTAAACTAACTACTGTTTAATTAAACTAATTAGTTAGTTAGGTTAATCTAATTACGATTAATTAACTTAATTAATTCCTTAATTAATTAATTAATTAAATTATTATTATCTATTTATTTATTTTATTTATTTTACATATTATTTTTAATCTTAATCTTTTTTTTTATTAAACGTTCTGTGGGGTGGGGCCCCTGTGTCTGTGACCAGGGGAGTCCATAGCGGGTTCTGGGCAGTGGATACGGGGCGGGCGCCGGGTGCCCGCACACCCGAGCCAACAGGGGGTTGCAGGCGAGGCTGCAGAGGCGGGGTGGTCGCCGGAGCGCGGCCACGGCGAGTACGGCGGCCGCGCGGGAGGGCAGGGGCGCATGCAGGGTCGCGCTGGGCGCGGAGAGAGGGCGGTGCGAGGGGAGCAAGCGGGCACGGCAAGGGGTCAGTGCGGTGGCGCAGCGCAGGCCGGTGGTCACCAGTGGGGCGGCGGCCGCGGCGCGAAGCAGACGGCACGGCGCAGGCAGCGAAGAGTCAGGCGGGGGGGGGGGGCGCGAGCGGTGAGCCACAGTGCAGAGCGGGCGCGGTGGCACGGCCGGGCGAGGACGGCGCCGGAGTAGGGGCGGCCCCAGACGACGGCGGCCCTGGTGGGCGCGGCCAGGCGTTGCGGGACGGAGGCGATGGTGGTCGGGCGCAGTCATGGACGGAGATAGAGAGAGGGAGAGGCCGGAGCCTCACCGGCGTTCGTGGGGGAAATGGCAGCGGGCTCGAGCTCGAGGAGGAGGACGAGGAAGGGGGCGGCGTTCGGGTCGCCGGCGACGAGTGCGGCGGGGCGACGGGGTCGAGGGCGCGGCGCCGGAGTGGCGGCCTCGGCTCGGGACGAGGAGGAGGTGAGGAGGCGAGACGACGGCGTAGAGGAGGCAGGCCGGGGAGGGAGGAAGCAGTCCGGCGGGGGGGGGGGCTCCGGGCGTGGAATCCGGGCGGCGGCGGCGAACGCCCCCGATCCGATCTGGATCGGGGAGGGGGCAGGGGGGAGTGGAGCGAGTGGGGGGGGAGTGGGGCGGCTGGGGGCGACGGGGTGGGGTTAGGGTTTCGGGGGGGTAGGGTTATGGGGGAGTGGGGGGCCGGCTGGGCCTTTGCCCAGTTGGGCCGGTGGTGGCCTGGCCGGCTGGGCCGTCTGGCCCAGTGGGGGGGGGGGTCCTTTTATATTTTTTTTTGTTTGTTTTCTGTTTTTTTTTATTTATAAACACTTAGGCATTTTATAAAATGGTGAACCTTACACCATAATTATCTTTGTAATATTTGGCAACCACCGAACATTTTTGTTTTAATTTTTTTTTGAAAACTTTTATTGTTTTCTTTTATTTGAATTTAGAACTTGTTTCGGTCCTGAACTATCGAGAGTTTACCACAGTAACCGTGGTGACGTGGCATCATTAGCGGGGAATCACTGTAGCTTAATTATCCGGGCGTTACAAAACTCCCCCACTACAAGAAATCTCGTCCCGAGATTTAGGAGGTAGAAGGAAACAACGCGGGGTATTCATCACGCAGGCGATCCTCGCGTTCCCAAGTGGCTTCGTCTTCAGAGTGATTCGACCACTGGACTTTGAGGAATTTGATCGCCTTCTGACGTGTGCGGCGTTCAGCTTGGTCAAGAATGCGGACCGGATGCTCCTTATACGAGAGGTCCTGTTGCAATTCGAGCACTTCATGATCCACCGCTCGGATTGGATCCTTGAAGCAACGGCGGAGTTGTGACACGTGGAACACATCGTGAACCTGAGAAAGGTTCGGCGGAAGCTCCAGTTGATATGCCACCTTTCCACGCCTTTCGAGAATAGTGAAGGGACCGATATAGCGAGGAGCTAGCTTGCCCTTGATCCCGAAGCGGTGAGCACCCTTCATTGGTGTAACTCGAAGATAAGCCTTTTCGCCAGGTTGATAGACCATGTCTTGGTGATGACGGTCATACTGACTTTTCTGACGTGACTGAGCAGTCTTGAGATTCTCGCGAATAATGCGAACTTGTTCTTCGGCCTGTTGTATAATATCCGGACCAAAGAGTGGACGTTCCCCAGTTTCTGACCAGTTCAGAGGGGTTCGACACTTTCGTCCATATAGCACTTCGAAGGGGGACATCTTTAGACTAGCTTGATAGCTATTATTATAAGAGAACTCGGCATATGGAAGAGATTCCTCCCATTTCTTGCCGAATGAGATTACACAAGCTCGAAGCATGTCTTCGAGAACTTGGTTGACACGTTCAACCTGTCCTTGCGACTGAGGATGGAACGCAGTACTGAACGACAGATGAGTCCCCATAGCTTCTTGGAAACTCGCCCAAAATCTTGAAGTGAATAAGCTGCCACGGTCTGAACTGATAACCAGTGGGATACCGTGAAGTGAAACAATTCTAGTCATGTAGAGAGTAGCAAGCTGACTAGCAGTGATTGTCTCTTTGACCGCCAGGAAATGGGCAACTTTGGAAAGCCGGTCAATGACGACAAGAATAGCATCATTACCTTTCTGCGATTTGGGAAATCCAGTGACGAAGTCCATTTCAACATGGTCCCATTTCCATTCAGGAATAGAGATAGGTTGCAGAGTTCCAGCAGGCCTTTGATGCTCTGCTTTGATTCGGCGACAAACGTCACACTCAGCAACATAACGAGCAATGTCCTGCTTCATATTAGACCACCAGAATCTTTGACGAATATCCTGGTACATCTTTGTACTACCAGGATGGATGGACAGAGGCGTATCATGGGCTTCTTGCATAACCCTTTTAGTCTTATCCAGGTTCTTCTTCGAACATGGTACCACTAAGCGGCCCTTGAAATACAAGGCGCCATCGTCGGCGATCGTGAAGAATGAGGGCTTCCCCCTTTTGAGGTCGCGCTTAATCTTGAGGACTTCATCTTCACACTTCTGTATCCATTTGATGGTGTCCACAAGATCTGGTTTCGCAACCAGGGTATTGAGAGAACCTTTGGGAACAACATGGAGGTTCTGTTTGGGGAAACCTTCGGGAGGGGGAGCGAGTGATCCCGGAGGAACAATATGGAGGTTCAGCCCTCTAAATTCTTCGACAAGCGAGGGCTGAACTTTGTGGACCTGAAGATGGTTGCAGTAAGACTTGCGGCTCAAGGCGTCAGCCATTACATTAGCCTTGCCGGGGGTATAGGATATACCCACGTCAAAGTCTGCAACAGTCTCCATCCATCTTTGCTGGCGTAGGTTCAAATCTGGCTGAGTAAACAGATACTTCAGACTTTGATGGTCGGTGAAGATCTCGCAACGATTACCGAGAAGGTAATGTCGCCACTGCTTCAGTGCATGAATGACAGCAGCAAGCTCGAGGTCGTGAACTGGGTAGTTTTCTTCGTGAGGGCGCAGTTGACGAGAGGCATAAGCAATCACTCTGCGCTCCTGCATTAGGACACAGCCTAATCCTTGACGGGAAGCGTCGCAGTAAATGACGAAGTCCTTCTTAGTATCAGGTGGAGCAAGTACGGGGGCAGAAGTCAACTTGTCCTTGAGCGCCTGGAAACTTTCCTGACACTTGTCTGTCCAGTCAAACTTGACACCCTTATGCAACAGATTAGTCAGGGGCCTGGAAATCTTGGAGAAGTTCTCGACGAATCGACGGCAATAGCTGGCGAGACCGAGAAAACTTCGGACTTGCTTCACATTCTTCGGAGGAGTCCAATCGAGTATAGCCTGAACTCGTTCAGGGTTGACGGCAATACCATCCTTGGAGATGACATGCCCAATATAGGTTACTTCGGGGAGCCAGAATTCACACTTGGAATACTTAGCATACAGTTGATGTTCTCGAAGCTTCTCTAGCACAAGACGCAGATGTCCAGCATGTTCTTCCTCGTTCTTGGAAAATACAAGGATATCGTCCAGATAAACCACGACGAACTTGTCGAGGTAATCCATGAATATATAATTCATCAGACGAGAGAAGGTGGCTGGAGCATTCGTTAAACCGAATGACATGACGGTGTACTCGTATGATCCATACCGAGTCACGAAGGCAGTTTTTGGGATGTCCTCTTCACGAACACGGATCTGGTGGTAACCCAACCTCAAGTCAAGTTTGGAGAACACTGATGAACCAGCCAGTTGATCATAAAGATCATTGATCCGAGGAAGAGGATATTTATTCTGAATGGTAGCTTGGTTTATAGGACGGTAGTCTTGGACTAATCGGTTTGTCCCATCCTTTTTCTTAACAAAGAGAGAAGGTGCTCCCCAAGGAGAGCAACTTGGGCGAATGAAACCTTTGACAAGAGATTTGTCGATTTCCTCCTTAAGCTCAAGGAGTTCATGCGGCGGCATCTTGTAGGGTCGTTTAGCTATAGGGATAGTGCCAGGTTTCAAGTCGATGATGAATTCGACAGCTCTAGCAGGGGGAATCCCTGGAAGTTCTTCTGGGAATACATCTTGGAATTCACGAACGACGAGAACGTTTTCAATGCCCTCGAGTGGTGCAGCGTTCAACACATTCAAGGCATAAAGTCGTGCCTCGGCGTTCTGAACTAGACGAGCTTGATAAGCTATTATTTCATCAGAAGGGTGTAGCAAATGGACGACCTTAGTGGCGCAAACTATAGAAGCAGTATGCGCTTTTAACCAATTCATTCCCAGAATGAGATCAATGCTACAGGACTTCAGTACGATGGGAGAGACAAGGAATTCCAGTCCTTCGATTTCTACAGGGACGTCGTTGCAAATCATGGAGGTTCGACATTGGCCCGCAGGGGTGTGTACTAATAGTGAAGCATCCATGTTCTCACATTTAATGTCGTGCAAGCATGCAAAACCTTCTGACATGAATGAATGCGATGCACCTGTATCAAATAAAACGGATGCTGGTACTGAATTTACGAGGAGGGTACCCATCACAGTAGCAGGCTGGTCTTGAGCTTCGCTCAGATCAACGTGGTTGGCATGAACACGACCATAAGACTTGGCATTGTTGCTGCGGAGCTGGTTGCTTCCACGGCCAGTTGCTGGAAGGGCCAGTTGATTCGGGTTCTGGTTGCATTCCCTAGCACGATGCCCTGGTTGCCCACACCTGAAGCACAATCCATTATTGGGAGTGGGAACAGGAGCTTGTGGTGGTGGAGCTGGGAGTCTTGGCCGCCTAGTCGGAGGAGTAGGCAGACGAGGTGCAGCGTAGGTCTGCCTTGGGGTAGGTGCATCCGGCTGGTACAAGCTATTGGGAATCCATATCTTGCGCTTCTGCGAGGACGGGCCCGAAGATGAGCCCGTGTCACGGTTGCGCCTGTGAGAGCTCTGGTATTCCTGCAGACCAGTTTCGACATTGATGGCTTTGTTCACCAGAGAGGCGAAATCAGCAAAATCATGCACTAGAAGTGCGAGTTTGATGTCAGCTTGAAGGCCATCCCGGAACTTCTCCTGTCTGCGTGCATCAGTTGCAATGTCCTCTTCAGCATAGCGGGACAAGTCCAGAAACTCCCGCTGATAAGCTTCCACAGTCTTGTTGCCTTGGGTGAGGTTGCGGAACTCACGCTTCTTCCGGTCCATAACTCCCTGAGGAATGAAGCGAGCACGGAAGGCAGCTTGGAAGTCTGGCCAGGTGATGATTGTTCCAGCTGGCAGTGTACGCCTGTGGCTGTCCCACCATTGAGCTGCGGGTCCCTTCAGGAAGAAGGAAGCAAAGGTGACATAGCTGGCAGGGGCTACATCAGCAGACTCCATCTCATAGGTGATGTCACGGAGCCAGTCATCAGCATCCAGAGGCTGAGTTGAGCTGCGGTACACAGTTGGGTTCAGGCGCATGAAATCCTGCAGAGTTACTGGGGTTGGCTGCTGGTTCATATTGGGGCGAGGAAACTGAGCCATCATATTCTCCATGAACTGGCGATTCATCTCAAGCTGTTGGATCATACCAGCCATGTACTCAGGCGGTGGTGGGGCGTTGCCACCACGACCACGACCACCTGGTCTAACCATCCTGCTAATATTTAACAGGGGTAGTTCAGCATTGAGGAATTGTAAAAACAAGAATCATTCATGATGAAACATGCACAACGAAAGCAGCACGATAGATACCACATAGTAGTCGGCATATCTTACAAAAGAGATCATGCATAGAGTTCGTTACACAGTGTTCAGTACATAGACTAAGACATCATAGGCGGCACGCAGGCTCGCGGCGAATGCATCTAACACTAATAAGCAAGTCTACGTCAGTCCCATGCGGTACTGCGGAGGTAGGTGTAGCCCGACAGCTGGCAGTGACGCGAAGGGAAGACCTCCACGCGAGTAGCCTGGGGTCCGCGGATACTCTGGTGCGGAACCCGTTGCGCAGGTGGCAGGAGAGGGCCCAATGCAGGAGAGTAGCCTCCCACATCTGGCCAGCCGACGCCCTGGGGCATCACGGTCCTGGCTGGGTAGATAGCAGAACGCGACAGCTCCCCAGATCCGACGAAGGGGTGCAACATCGTCAGAGCACGGTAGAGGTGCTGACGGGTGGTGTACAACTCGTGGCGAAGAGCTCGGTTAGCTCGATCCAGCCCATCAGCATGCAGAACCAGGTTCTGATGGTAGAATGGCTCTCGGGTGACAGTGGAGTAGGCAGCAGTGTAGTAACCCCCCGCACCAACATCGGATGCGATAGCAATGTGCCTGAAGGGGGAGGTGTCCAACTCCTGATACTCTCCACGAAGACGTGTCAGAGCAGCATAAGCAGCATCGTGGACCGCCATATCGATAGTCACTCCAACACCATGAGCAGTGTGCAGCACGGTAGTGGAGTCATACTCCCGAGAGTAGAGGTGGACGATGGCACGGTACTGCTCCTGGTTGAAGTCCTGATACTCCTCATAGACGGTGTACTCAGGGTGCCAGCGATAACCCAGATAGGTCATCATCTCAGCCAACACAGCAGGTGATCCTGGGGCACCAATGGCCGTCGTGTGGCGCACGACCTGCCTCGTGGGTTCCATCTGAAAACACAGATGTTTTCACTGGAGTCAAATGACAATGTGGATAATGTTCAAATACATTCTTAAAGAATAACTAGGGCTTATCCAACTTTGGGGTGAATGTCGTAACAGGATCCTAGTGTCAGAGTTAGTAAATTCGTTTAACCCGAGTAGAAGAGAGTTCAGAGTCCCAGAGTAAAGGTCGAGGAGTAAAAGATACTAGTACCACCCGATGGCGACGTGTGCCCGTAAGGCACACAGCCAAGTTAGTAAAAGTTTATATAATGTCTAGACTCGACTTCGGCCAAGGAGTGTGGAAGGGGGATTCCTACAGGCAGTCGGCTCTGATACCAACTTGTGACGCCCCCGATTCAATCGTACACTAATCATACACGCAAACGTGTACGATCAAGATCAGGGACTCACGGGAAGATATCACAACACAACTCTACAAATAAAATAAGTCATACACGCATCATATTACAAGCCAGGGGCCTCGAGGGCTCGAATACAAGAGCTCGATCATAGACGAGTCAGCGGAAGCAACAATATCTGAGTACAGACATAAGTTAAACAAGTTTGCCTTAAGAAGGCTAGCACAAACTGGGATACAGATCGAAAGAGGTGCAGGCCTCCTGCCTGGGATCCTCCTAACTACTCCTGGTCGTCGTCAGCGGGCAGCACGTAGTAGTAGGCACCTCCGGTGTAGTAGGAGTCGTCGTCGATGGTGGCGTCTGGCTCCTGGGCTCCAACATCTGGTTGCGACAACCAGGTAGAAGGGATAGGGGAAAAGAGGGAGAAAGCAACCGTGAGTACTCATCCAAAGTACTCGCAAGCAAGGAGCTACACTACATATGCAGGGGTAAATGTGAAAAGGGCCATATCGGTGGACTGAACTGCAGAAAGCCAGAATAAGAGGGGGGGATAGCTAATCCTGTCGAAGACTACGCTTCTGGACACCTCCATCTTGCAGCATGCAGAAGAGAGTAGACTGAAGTCCTCCAAGTATCATCGCATAGCATAATCCTAACCGATGATCCTCCCCTCATCGCCCTGTGAGAGAGCGATCACCGGTTGTATCTGGCACTTGGAAGGGTGTGTTTTATTAAGTATCCGGTTCTAGTTGTCATAAGGTCAAGGTACAACTCCAAGTCGTCCTGTTACCGAAGATCACGGCTATTCGAATAGATTAACTTCCCTGCAGGGGTGCACCACATACCCCAACACGCTCGATCCCATTTGGCCGGACACACTTTCCTGGGTCATGCCCGGCCTCGGAAGATCAACACGTCGCAGCCCCACCTAGACCAACAGAGAGGTCAGCACGCCGGTCTAAACCTAAGCGCCCAGGGGTCTGGGCCCATCGCCCTTAGCACACCTGCACGTTGCGTGGGCGGCCGGAAGCAGACCTAGCCTAGTGGCGTTCCAGTCCAATCCAGCGCGCGCCGCTCCGTCGCTGACGTCAAGAAGGCTTCGGCTGATACCACGACGCCGGGATACCCATAACTACTCCCGCGTAGATGGTTAGTGCGTATAGACCAAATGGCCAAACTCAGATCAAATACCCAGATCTCGTTAAGCGTGTTAAGTATCCGCGAACGTCGACCAGGGCCAGGCCCACCTCTCTCCTAGGTGGTCGGAACCTGCCCTGTCGCTCCGCCTCAAAGATCCACTCGCGGGTGCTCCTCAAGCCGACCCGTCTTTAGTCACCACATGTATCATGTATAAAGTATATAGTATATACCCGTGATCAACTCCCGAGTGATCACGGCCCGATAGTATAGCATGGCAGACGGACAAGGATGTAGGGCCACTGATGAATAACTAGCATCCTATACTAAGTAAGCAGGATTGCAGGTAAAGGTATCAACAGTAGTAGCAAGGACAGGCTATGCATCAGGATAGGAATAACGAAAACAGTAACATGCTACACTACTCTAATGCAAGCAGTATAGAGAAGATTAGGCGATATATGGTGATCAAAGGGGAGGGGCTTGCCTGGTTGCTCTGGCAAGAGAGAGGGGTCGTCAACTCCGTAGTCGTACGTGGTAGCAGCGGCGTCGGTCTCGGTGTCTAGCGAGAGAAGAGGGGGAAGAAACAATAAATACAATGCAAACAAAAGCATGACGATGCATGACATGACAAGTATCGGTGCTAGGGGTGCCCTATCGCGGTATGAGGTGATACCGGTGAAGGGGGGGAACATCCGGGAAATTATCCCCGGTGTTTCGCGTTTTCGGGCGGAGGAGCCGGAGGGGGAAAGTTGCGTGTTCGCTATGCTAGGGATGCGTGGCGGACGAACGGGCTGCGTATCCGAGTTCGTCTCGACGTTCTGAGCAACTTTCATGTACAAAGTTTTTCCATCCGAGCTACGGTTTATTTTATATTAATTTTAAAAGATTTAAATCATTTTCAGGATTTATTTAATTATTTTAATACAACATTATCCAGAACAGTGCTTGCTGACGTCATCATGACGTCAGCATGACGTCAGCAGTCAACAGAGGTGTTGACTGGTCAACTGACGTGTGGGACCCACTGGTCATTGACTGTTTAGCCTAATAAGTGTTTAACTAAACTAACTACTGTTTAATTAAACTAATTAGTTAGTTAGGTTAATCTAATTACGATTAATTAACTTAATTAATTCCTTAATTAATTAATTAATTAAATTATTATTATCTATTTATTTATTTTATTTATTTTACATATTATTTTTAATCTTAATCTTTTTTTTTATTAAACGTTCTGTGGGGTGGGGCCCCTGTGTCTGTGACCAGGGGAGTCCATAGCGGGTTCTGGGCAGTGGATACGGGGCGGGCGCCGGGTGCCCGCACACCCGAGCCAACAGGGGGTTGCAGGCGAGGCTGCAGAGGCGGGGTGGTCGCCGGAGCGCGGCCACGGCGAGTACGGCGGCCGCGCGGGAGGGCAGGGGCGCATGCAGGGTCGCGCTGGGCGCGGAGAGAGGGCGGTGCGAGGGGAGCAAGCGGGCACGGCAAGGGGTCAGTGCGGTGGCGCAGCGCAGGCCGGTGGTCACCAGTGGGGCGGCGGCCGCGGCGCGAAGCAGACGGCACGGCGCAGGCAGCGAAGAGTCAGGCGGGGGGGGGCGCGAGCGGTGAGCCACAGTGCAGAGCGGGCGCGGTGGCACGGCCGGGCGAGGACGGCGCCGGAGTAGGGGCGGCCCCAGACGACGGCGGCCCTGGTGGGCGCGGCCAGGCGTTGCGGGACGGAGGCGATGGTGGTCGGGCGCAGTCATGGACGGAGATAGAGAGAGGGAGAGGCCGGAGCCTCACCGGCGTTCGTGGGGGAAATGGCAGCGGGCTCGAGCTCGAGGAGGAGGATGAGGAAGGGGGCGGCGTTCGGGTCGCCGGCGACGAGTGCGGCGGGGCGACGGGGTCGAGGGCGCGGCGCCGGAGTGGCGGCCTCGGCTCGGGACGAGGAGGAGGTGAGGAGGTGAGGAGGCGAGACGACGGCGTAGAGGAGGCAGGCCGGGGAGGGAGGAAGCAGTCCGGCGGGGGGGGGGGGGGGGGGGCTCCGGGCGTGGAATCCGGGCGGCGGCGGCGAACGCCCCCGATCCGATCTGGATCGGGGAGGGGGCAGGGGGGAGTGGAGCGAGTGGGGGGGGAGTGGGGCGGCTGGGGGCGACGGGGTGGGGTTAGGGTTTCGGGGGGGTAGGGTTATGGGGGAGTGGGGGGCCGGCTGGGCCTTTGCCCAGTTGGGCCGGTGGTGGCCTGGCCGGCTGGGCCGTCTGGCCCAGTGGGGGGGGGGTCCTTTTATATTTTTTTTGTTTGTTTTCTGTTTTTTTTATTTATAAACACTTAGGCATTTTATAAAATGGTGAACCTTACACCATAATTATCTTTGTAATATTTGGCAACCACCGAACATTTTTGTTTTAATTTTTTTTGAAAACTTTTATTGTTTTCTTTTATTTGAATTTAGAACTTGTTTCGGTCCTGAACTATCGAGAGTTTACCACAGTAACCGTGGTGACGTGGCATCATTAGCGGGGAATCACTGTAGCTTAATTATCCGGGCGTTACAGATACCCTCAAACATAGGAGGTCTCATGGAAGCAGCAAAACCCCTCGGGGTAAATTGCCTATAATAAGGTTTTTGGATTGTTAGAAATATGAACAATTTACCGAATGATATTATTAACAGGAATACTAGATAAAACATGACTATTATAACAACGATAAAACAAGTCATGTAATCTGACAAAGAGAAGGTAAATGGCGTCAGCCATGCCGTCGAAGAGGTTGTCGACGTCGGGGAAGACATCGGCTTGGCTCATTCCCGCAATCCACGGCGTGGCGCAACGCGTCGTGACGAGGTGTGGCGTGGTGAGGCGGGCGGCGGAGGAGGAGCGCGCGTGAATGTCCCTCTTGTCCTCATGCTCATACATGTGGGGAAACACCCCCCCTTATAAGGAGGTTCAACTCCCACCAAACTAACAATGTGGGACTAAACTTTGGTTTCACTTCTTGCCTTGCACGAATGGGCTGAGTGGGCCTCTAGGATTTATTAGGAATTTCTGAAATTGCTATTAGGTTGACCCAAAGTAGACTAAATTCCAGCAGGGAGGACGCCCGAGATGTTGTCCTTGAAGCTGGAGCCTTTGGATACCGACGCCAGAATGATCATGCAAGGCGTCCGCTACAAAGTGTGGCCGCGATAGAAAGATGAGTTGAAGGCGGCGGCGGAGGAGGAGGCGGTGGCGGAGGCTACATACGTGGCGGCGATGACACCTTGAGCATGGAGGAGGCTCGGGTTGCCGATCCGGCAGGGCAGAAAATCTCATTTTTTTGCACGGACTGGCAGACTGAAATTCTTTTGCGATCGGGATCAGGCATGTAAAAAATTTAAGCATACTAGCCACTTTTTGATTGTAATCGGACATGTGATCCGGCGCTGGGGCGATCTCGCGGGCACTATGGATCACACAAGATTTGAACTTCAATTTACTTTTTACTGGCGGACATATATATGATAGCATTCGATGGTCGGCTTCCGCATCAGTGTCCGCGGATTGGTTCCCTCTTAGGCAAACGGATGCCAAAGCAAATTTTGCAGGTCAACGATGGAGATGCCCTAAGACTTTCAATCATGATGATTATACTTCTTACTAAATGAAACTTTTGCAATCAATTCACATAATGTTATTGAGCAAAACAAAACTTTCACACAACATATTGCTGCCCGTGGGGTAGGCAAGACACGCCTTTTTCCACAAACCATCAACGGTGAAAATTCCTGTGAAAATAATAATAATAATAAAGATAATTAAGTTATATACGCGCTGGCTACGTGTCAAGGCATCGTATGTTTGCAACATGGCCTGCGTTACAAACTCATGCCTAATGTTGCAAACTTGTTGGTCAATCTTACCTTGAATCGAACCGCCACTGAGGTGATGGACACACGTGAGTCATCAGCCGGTTGAAAGATAACTTTTTCTAAAAAAATTAACGGTGAAAATACCAGTAAATCGCTGCAAAAAGAAAGGAGAATACTGGTAGTCAGTTAAATGTTTGACACGAAATCAACCCGATAAACAAAATTCGAACCAAACTCTGACGCCTGACGTGTTGTAATCTAATCGAATCAATCGGAAACTAACTAACCTCTCCTCCTCTGGGCCGCAAGGAAACACCGTCCGGGGTCACCGCCGCTCTTGATAAAATCGGAGAAACCCAGAAAAAAAGGACTAAACGAGATACTGAGAGCCGAAGACCTAAATTCCCTAGAGAAAACTCGCATCGCCGCCGCTGCCTAGATCGCCGGGCGCCGCCATGTCGACCCCGGGCGCCGCCTACTACGCTTCCCTCGCGCGCAAGCAGTACTTCTGCTACCAATGCAACCGCACCGTCCTCATCGCCGCCTCCGCCGCGGCCGCCGGCGAGCTCTCATGCCCCGACTGCCGCGGCGACTTCCTGGAGGAGGTCACCGTCCCTGCCCCCACCATCCTCCCCTTCCCCTTCGCCTTCCCCCCTATGATGCCCACCGCCTCCTCCCCGTCCCGATCCTCCTCGTCATCCGCCGCCGCGCCCCCCTCCAGCGACCTCTCCAACTTCCTCACCAGCATCCTCGACCTCCAGGAGGGCCGCCGCGTTAGGTCCAGGAGCGGGAGCGGGGCCGCCTCGGCCGCTGGCACGGCCACGCCTGAGAACGAGCCGGAGTCCTTCGACCCGCTCGTGTTTTTCCAGAACTACATCCACACCCTCATGGAGGGGGGCGCCAACATCCAGGTGCTCCTCGACGACGCCAGCGTCAACCTCGCCCCTGGCCTAGGCGGCCGTGCCGGTGGGACAAGCTACGGGGACTACTTCGTCGGCCCGGGACTGGAGCAACTCATCGAGCAGCTCGCCGAGAACGATCCCAACCGCTACGGCACGCCGCCGGCTGCCAAGTCCGCCCTGACCACTCTTCCTGACGTCGTTGTCACCGATGCCATGGTTGCGGCGGCAGAGGGCGCCGAGTGCGCTGTGTGCAAGGAAGATTTCTCACCTGGAGATGGGGCCAAGCAGATGCCCTGCAAGCATATCTACCACGCAGATTGCATTGTACCCTGGTTGGAGCTCCACAATTCGTGCCCCATTTGTCGCTTTGAGCTGCCCACCGATGATCCTGATTATGAGGGCAATAAGGCCTCAAACCCACAGTCAGCTGTTGGTATCGCTGCTGCTGCTGCTGCTGCTGCATCTGGGAGCTCTGGTGCTGCTGAGGAAGGAGGGGAGGAGAGTGGGGAGACTGCAAGGGTGGTGGAAAGGAGATTCAATGTGTCATTGCCATGGCCGTTTGGTGGATCGGCAGGTCAAACACCACAGCAAGATGGGAACAATGCCGGTGCTGGCAGTAGCTCACAGGACAGCGGTTCGCAGGATGGAGCTGGTGGCAGTAACAAAAATTGAACACAAATCTGTGATCACTTGGAGGTATTTACATCATATAACACAGCCTTTTGTATCAGGATGCAATTTACTTGGTAGACTAGATTATATCCTGTTCATAACTCTTTGATTGTAGCTGAAATTGCTTCAATTCCTGTTTACTATTCTTTTCTTGACTAGTAGAGAAAAACTACTCATTTTTACATAATAGTTTGCTAAATGCAATTACATTTCATAATCATAAACGGTTAGGACTTGAAAGCTGGAGATGCTATAGTACAAACTTGACTGCTCACATCAATTTCAGGCATATATCTGATCTGGTGGTTTTGTGTCATTGTAGTATCGGCCACAGTTGCATATGCTTGTTAAGACTTGTATATAAGTTCGTAATAAGCTATTCGTATTAAACAGTAGGAAGCTGTTATCACAATGATACACTACTGAAATTTTATTTGATGAGCAAACCTATCTTCTACTTATAGAGGTTTGTTGGTTTGCTTGAAACATTTCATAACAAATTTCGTAAGAAACAAAAAAAAAGCTGTCGCTGCATTTTGATGTCGTTTATCCTCTCCACGTGGATGATTTAGGAAGAGGAACAACATAGTTTTAACAAGCTGATGCAGATCTTAGGCGTGGTCAGGGATGAGCTTCGCCATTGGTGCGCACCTGGGAGCCCTAGACATCTAAGTTCCCATGGTGGCTCCAGTTAATCATCAATGCACAAACCTTATAGGCTAACACATTTTCGTTCTGGCCGTTTTCTCTTTTATTTTTGACTAGATAGTTGCCTGTGTGTTGCAACGGTGGAATAAATATTATAGTAGAGATTTACCTGCCCATATTTGGTAAGAACTTATTAGCTTACCAAAGAAAACAGAATTTTATTCGGCAAGTCAATAAATGGTGGGGCAGGGAGGCGGTCTTCAGGGAAGACCGATAGAAAAACCAGAGATGGGAGGGAAAAAATTAGAAGAGGGAGAGGAAGGAGGGGATGTACGTAAGGTTGGACGAAGGAGGACCGGACAACAGAACGACGTCTTCTTTAAGTAGGAGGGATTTTTTTTTTCGTTTTTGGTTTGTACTTTGGGTTGGCTGAGTATATTGGATGATCTAGACTCGAGTCTCGTCCACGCTCACACATCTAGTTTCACTAGCTGTCTTAGAAGATCATATGTGTTGATTAGGTTCTTTTAATGAGGATCCTATCATTCTGCATATATAAGCAGAAGAGGGCCTTGAAATTTCACCGTTCTCAAATCATTTGTTATCAGTCAATCCAGACTTTAAATAGACCAATAAATTTACGTATAGATTTCAGGAATTCAAAACATCTCTTCTTTTTTCTGCAATTCTAGTTTATTTAGTTAAGAGGCTGTTGCTTTCAAGTCAAAATGTCAGCCATGAATCATAATGCCATTTATGTTCTCTCAAGTGTGATAATTTTGTTGACTGCTGTGGCTGTCACTTTTACCATCTCTCCAATGAAGTCAGTAGGTTGTCGAGAGACTTTGTCATACGCGAGTGTAAGTGCATGGCCTCTCACATGAGTTTATTTTTACTTTGTTGGGTATTACATTAATTTTGTTAGTTTGGATGCTTCGCTTTGGTTAGTTTCTTTCGAACAGGTAGATATGATTATTTGATAGCAGTTACGCCAAGTCATTCGTACAAAAGAGGTTTGGACTGTATCTTGTTTGATCAAGCAAAACACAACAGTTTTGCTCAGAGCAGCAACTCATGTAAGACGCCTTTTGTCCATTCAACCAGCTAGCAGCGAACCATGTAGGGGATATTCGGAAATTAAATAGGAATAGGGAGAGATGCCTTGCCTTGTCTGAGGCTTCTAAACTTCTGATACTTTTGTCAGGTTTGGTGCACACAACTGTACATTGATATGGGCCCTTCCTTTGCACAACTCCTATTCAAATCTGCCTCTTGTGTACATCCCTTGTTTGGATGCATTTGAGGATAGAATTTGTTGATCCCTCCTTGATTTGTTTAGATTGACTGGCCAAATTTTTTACAGTTGCTACAGACTTTTGTGACCAGCCAGATAATGGTATAGTTCATTCTGGTTCTGACAAAATATGTAGCAGAGACATCAAGATAAGGTGCTCTGTTATTAGTTATTAGGAACTTTGTATTCGTCCACTAAGAAGTTGAGAACCTTGTCATCAGCATAATTATGTTCTCATAAGTTTCCAACAAGTTATCCACCCAGGTATCAGTCCCTACTCCACAAGAGGACCATAGTTATCTGTCCCTACTCCGATATCATTTCCGGAATGTTTGCTTTTTGTAAGTGTCATTTTAGAACAAAAATGGTGAACAGATTAAAATATGCATCCCTTTTCAAGATTTTTTTGCATATATTTAGAAAAGTGTTTTTTTTCATCTCTTGCATATTCTCATTGGGTTCTACTTCAGTTTTCAGTTATAGTGACCATGATCTTCATGCCTGCTGTTTTGTTGGTTGTTGGTTTGGCTGTTGAATGATTACACAGTAATATCTTACAAAGTACTCCTTATGATTCATGGCTTCAATTGTTGAAGAATGCTCAAATGCATGTTCTGTGCAAATTTCTTTGATGTCTTCCCTTCAGGCCCGTTTGGTTAGAAACCTGTTTTTCTAGGTTCAGATTGCATTCACAGTCTCCATTGTTTCCTTTGTATTTTTTTCTGTGACTCCTCTGGCAGCCGCTTTATTGGACTGTCCTGGCCACTCATCTCTTATGTGTTGTATCCATCATTCGTCAATTAGCCATTCAAGGATATAGCTATTGACCACATTAGTGCCTCACTATTTTCTTCAAAAAAAAGTACACCTTGTAATTTACAAATAAAAAGTTTTTCCTTCCACTTTGCAACGTGTATAGATGAAATCAAAGATTCATCTGCTTCATCCATGAGCTCTTGTGTAATTCATCGGTCAAACACAGAGCTATATTGTACCTGTGATATTTGAATAGCTTGAACACTTGAGCTTTATATATACTGTTCCTAGACTGTCGTAGAAAGAAGATGTTACATCTGGTTTCCTGCAAAACAAAACAAAATGAAAAACATGCTACATCTGGTTGTGTTCAATGCGAACTTTGATTTCTGCATCTATTTTTTTGTCGACACCCGCCAGTTTTGCTTCTTTCCTGTGCATTGATGAAGTTATATGGCTCTCTCCTCTTTGCCAGTACTCGGAGGCTCCTGTTGCCCCTTCCCCTTTCCAAGAGTAGCAGCTACTAACAACAATCTTACTATCTGCATGCAGGTTCCCTTGTCGGCGATGCGTCCAGAGGTCGACAATGTTGATGCGCCACCGTGAGTTATACTACAGACAATCGAAAGACCAAAGGAATTTACAGCCTGTTTATTTGGTGGAACAAAACAATGTTGGTTTTAGTTGTCGTTGTCGCTGTCCGTTAGGCTGTGTACGCAAGGCACAGAGACTGCCGTGGCAGGAAGTTGTGCATTGCGTAGACTCTTTGTGCAGATTTGTTAAATTGGTTCTCGTTTATGGACCCCAAACCTAGCTAGCTTGCCTGTGTCGTGTGGGGTTGGTTGAGATGAGATATTGAGATGGGTGCTCCTTGGCGAGCAAGGTTAAGAGGAAATAACGTGTGTTTTGCAGGGAATGCGCAGCACACTTCGATTGTTCCCCGTGCGTGGTCCCGACCGCTTGTCGAACAGATACGTAGAAACCGCGTACGGGCTAAAACCTCTAGGAAAACACGGCGCCATGGGCAGGCGGGGCTTCCTCTCCCTGCACCACATTAGCCGTGGTCGTCCTCCAGTGCGCGAGGCTTGGCGTCCCTGACCTTGCACCTGTCATGCCGTGTTAGTGGGTGGGTTTGGAGTCTCACGCCTGCCTGCTAGCACTTGACGCCAATGACGACCTAAATGAGGCGCTCCTTTCCCGACTCTGACTAGACGGCGTCAAAAGGCCTATCTATCTAGTCTAATCGCAATGAACTAGAAATGCAAATGTCGAATAGTGATATTGCCTATCTATCTAGTCTATACGCAGTGAACAAGAAATGCAAATATTGAATAGTGTTATTGCCTATCTATAGTCTACCAATGCAAACGTCAGTTCTCGGCATTTTAGTCGCTAATTATAATTATATGTATGCGACATTCTACTGGCTATTTATAGGTAGAAACGACGAATTTTCCCCTAAATATATCCTTTTTTTAGGTAAAGACCCCACCTTTATTAATGCATGATGTTTATGGGGATAATTACAGAATAGCAAATCTAGCTAAAGCATGAGCCTCAAAATTGCTCTTTCTACTCTCAAAACGAAACCTGCATGCTTCAAGTTCCTTTCTGGCTGTTATCTCCTTTATTATGGCTGCATTTGTTCCTCCTGTATCTTTTATAACTGATTGGCAATCGGACGCAATCAGCAGGTGATGTTCATCTAGGTCCAGAGCCAAAGACAAAGCTTCCGTACAAGCCAAAGTTTCGAGCGTTGGTGGGTCTGTGATCGCATAGACCATTGCTGAAGCGCCAAGGTACATGCCCCGCCCGTCCCTGCATACAACAGCGGCAGAGCCCCTTCCATTATGTGCAGAAATGGCAGCGTCGACATTGAACTTTGAGAATCCCGTAGGTGGAGGAACCCATGGTTCGCGAGCATTGCGGGGAGCTACCGGGTTTGCTTGAACATGTTGCTTTGCCCCCCCCCCCCCCCCCCAATCAAGGCCAGATCCTCGATGAACCTGTTTACAAACAGATGTGTTGTCATGGGAGATTGAAATTCTGCTTCATGGATCGCCTTGGGGCGGGCAAACCAAATCGCCCATAGCCCATTTGTCCCGGTTCCAGAGTCCCATTTGTCCTGGTTCTGAAACCTGGACTAAAGGGTCGGGACTAAAGCCCAACACCTTTAGTCCCGGTTGGCTTACGAACCAGGACAGATGGTGCTCCACGTGGTCGCTGTGGTGAGCCCAGGCAGGAGGGCCTTTGGTTTCGGTTGGTAACACCAACCGGGATCAAAAATCATCCACGCGTCAGCAGCTCAGGAGCTGGGTTTTTGTTTTTTTAAGAGGGGGGGGGGGGGTTGGGGGGTTTTGGAGGGTTAATTTAGGGGTTTTATATATTGTGTTAGCTAGCTAATAGAGAGAAGTGACCTCTCTTATCTTCGTGCTTGGTCGACGCTACGTACTATACGTATAGAGAGAACTCGACACGCTAGTTAGTAAGCAAATGAAGGAAACTATGAAGCACACAAGATCGTCATGAACATATATAGAGAGAAGTGATCGACCTCTCCTCTGATAGATTGGTCAAACAACAAATTTTCGTATATCTATCCGACGCTACTAGCAACATATATACAATATAAGATCTCTTACAATTCCTAACATCTGAAGTCAAGTTCCACATGGTATTCTCCAGCTGGATTGATGACGTGGTCAAGAAAGAATCCCGCCAATTCCTCTTGAATTGCTCGTATGCGATCTTTTGGTAGGAGTTCATCCTACATCTGCCAGATCTAAATTGAAGAAGAGGGTCAATACATGTGTATGAATGAAACTCAACACAAATGATGGTAATAAAATAAAATTCTGAATATTTTTGCGTACGCACTTCATATTGTTTTTCAGAGTAGCCCCGCTTATTAGAGGCCGTCGCGTTGTAGATGAGCTCGCAAATGTAGTATCCACATAAATCATTCCCGGCTTCCTGCCACAAGCACTTTACGAAAAATAGAGGTCAATCAAACTGATAAGCAAGCATGCTAAATGGTATTAATGAAACTAGTCAGAATCAATGGGAGATGCGCGAAACTAGGTAGTAGTACTTACTTTCGGGTGTTTAAATCGCAGCTCGGTCGGCAGTCCCAGAAAAATTACGGTGAACTCTTTCCAAACCCTGCCAGATAAAGAAAATAATTACTTGATATCAGGAAATGAACAAAGTTGCCGATATGGTGCGATAATGATCGACTGAACTTACTTCTGGAGCATCCGAGTCATGTTTGCATAGTCCTCGGGATCTTTTCGTCTCAAGTCTAAGACGGTTACTTCTCCCCGCTCAAGCTTAATCTCTAGGAGAATAAAGTGGAAGCTGCGCACGCATGCATAACTCATCAGTTACATTACTATAACCTCGAGTAATAAAGGAAACCGGATATGCACAAGACAATAACACTCACTTGAAGTTGTAAGAAAAGAGTATTTTATCCTTGCTTTGATTTTTGAGCAACGATTGTAGCAAGTTGTCCTCGGTTTTTGAGACATTGTGTTTAACCGTCCATTCATGTATGACATTTGGGTTAATGAACCCAATGTCATAGATTTGTGTCTTTTTGCATTCGACGATCTTCAATCTGCATAATATAGCGAGGATAATTATATATACATGCAATGAAAGAGCTGAGCTATATATAGAGACTTAAATACAGAAGTAGTACTTACAGACAGTAGCAAGCCACGAGTGATTTGTCGAGGGCCTTTTGATTGCAGAACCGGAAAAACTCGTCAAAATCAACAGTAATCAGATCTTGTCCAACGGAGTCGTGCTCCTCTTTAATTCTCATCGTCAAAGCATCCTTCTCAGACTTGCTGCAGGTTTCCATGTACCATTCATGGAATCTTCGTATCATCGTTGTTAGAGGAGGACTTCCATCTTTGACGAGAGGCTTCCCGTACTGGTATCTAAATTGGTCCACCCCCATTGTATCAAACACTACATCATCGCCCAGGTAATCAGCAGGATTGGTACCGGGCACCACCCCGGCAGATTTACGACGATATTGAAAGTGCGTTATATCGACTAGAGGGAGGGGGGGTGAATAGGCGATTTTTATGAAAGTCTTCAAAACATGGGAGTTATGAAGACAACAACGAAGATTTTGCCTATTACTATGCAGCGGAAGTTAGATTACACTAGGCAAGCCATGGTCAAGTATTCAATAGAGTGAAAGCACAAAGACAAGCAGCTGCAGTGTAATAAGGATCAGGTAGGAAAAAGTTATGAAGCCAAACAGATCATACATTCACGTTGTGAAGACAAAAGATAGAGCAAGCATGCAATGGCTTCACAATGAGTAACAGTAAGAAAAAAAGGAAGTGAAGATGAAACCGGTGACTCGTTGAAGACAATGATGTGTTGGACCAGTTTCAGTTGCTGTGACAACTGTACGTCTGGTTGGAGCGGCTAGGTATTTAAACCTTAGGACACACAGTCCCGGACACCCAGTCCTGAACACGCAGCTCAGGACACCAAGTCCTCACCGTATTCTCCTTGAGCTAAGGTCACATAGTCCTCGCCCAATCACTCTGGTAAGTCTTCAAGGTAGACTCCCAAACCTTCACAGACTTCGTTCACTGGCAATCCACAATGTCTCTTGGATGCTCTGAACGCGACGCCTAACCGTCTGGAGGATTCATAGTCCTCAAGTGTAATAAGTCTTCAGATCACACAGACAAGAAGACTTAAGTGATGCTCAATGTTCTCTGGCTCTGGGTGGTTAGGGCTTTTCTCATTGCTAGGAATTTTCTCTCAAAGGCTTCGAGGTGGGTTGCTCTCAAACGACAAAAGCCATGCACTGAAATCTGAGCAGCCAACCATTTATGGTTGTAGGGGGTGGGCTATTTATAGCCACTTGGCAACCCGACCTGATTTGTCCGAAATGACCCTGGGTCACTAAGGAACTGACACGTGTCTCAACGGTCAGATTTCAAACTCTCATGGCAACTTTAATTGGGCTACAAGCAAGGCTAACTTGTCCGGCTCTGGACAAGATTCGCTCTCATTGTCTTCACTCGAAGACATAGGTTTTTGGTTTAGGCATCACTTCAGTCATTCTGACTGGTTCTCCTGGGCCCCACTTAACAGTACGGTGGTTCCTATGACTCAACACAAAAGAAAAAGAACTACGCAAGATCTAAGTCTTCGAGCTCCATAGGCTTCATAACGTGTCTTCTTTTGTCATAGTCTTCAATGTGAATATCTTCATATACCACCTTTGGCTTCAATGTCTTCATACATTTTTAGGGGTCATCTCTGGTAGTAAAACCGAATCAATGAGGGACTTCTACCTGTGTTATCCTGCAATTCTCACAAACACATTAGTCCCTCAACTAGGTTTGTCGTCAATTCTCCAAAACCAACTAGGGGTGGCACTAGATGCACTTACAATCTCCCCCTTTTTGGTGATTGATGACAAACTAGTTGAAGTTTTCAACGGGGAATATAGTCTGTGAAATTGTAAAGGATAAGGAATTGTCTTCATAAGTTGCAAGGGCTCCCCCTGAAGATGTGCATATAAGTTAATTTGCTTTTGGAATGCAAATGCACATGGCAGGTTGTACTTGGAGATCCACTTCAGCTTATGATGACAATCCACTATGCATGTGAAAGTATATGAAGATAATGACATGCATAATGGAAAATGGACGTCTGCAGAATGAGCTAAGTGCGGAATTTATCGTCGCACATGCGGAATTTATCTTCGCAAAACAGGGTGGCAAACAAGTAGCAGACGACCATCTGGTTTAAGTGTTACAACTCATAAGAACCAAATGAAGCAAAAACGAGAGTTGTAAGCACGAAGCAAAATATAGCAAAACATAAAGCACCCGCCCATATGGACCCGGTTGAAGACTATCAACCCATATGCTTCTCCCCCTTTTGTCAGCAAGGACCAAAAAGGTTTGAAGACATAGGGTGTCTACTCGTTCCCAGAAGCAGCAGGGTCGTTGGAGGTGTTTGGCGGTGCAGAAGAGCTTGGAGGTGCTGAAGCAGGTGGCGGTGATGTAGCATCGTCTTCTTCATCAATGATTCTGGCAGTGACTGTGGCAGCAGATGAAGAAAACTCAGAGTCTTCAAGTGATGGTGTGTTGCGCATCACAGCCCTTCTAGGAGGTGTGGTGTCAAACTTGAATTGCTCAGTGAAGCCATCCTCTTCAAGTTCAGCTTCAGTACACATCATTGATAGCCCTTTCCATGTACGACGACAGGTTTCATGAGTGACGAAAGCATTCTTGGTGGCAAGATTTCAAAGACGATTAACATCCAACAAGAGGCTTTTCATCTGACGCTTTAGCCAGTCGTGATGCCTATCTTGTTTTTGATGAAGGGCCACAAGAAGCTCTCGGTCATTGAGAACACGAGCGCGCTTCTTGGGTCTTGAAGCAGTTGCACTATCAGTGGCTTCAATTGAAGCAGGGTGTGGCGCTCGTGTAGTGCCAGCCAAAGGATACACCCTGGAGATGGCTTCAACACCTTCATCGTTTTGAGTGAAGCTCTGGTGTTCTGCATTCTGAAGACTCAAAGGTTGCTTGGCAGGCTCAGGATATATAGCTTCGGCAGAGGTATCCACATCCGGCAAGAAGATCCGATGGTTGCAGGCTGAAGGCTGATATGAGATCACAGAGTGAAGCTTGATCAGTCTCATTACCCAAGGAGCATAGAACTTTAAACCAAACAGATCTGAGCCTGATGCAGCGAGTTGGCGTATGAAGAAATCCTGTGCGTTGAAGCATTTGCCATGAAGGATACAGAATATCAGAGTCTTCATTGCACCCTCAATCTTGGCATTTGGAGAGTGCCCTTTAATAGGCCAGAGAGTCCGCCGGATAATGTGATAGATTGTTCTGGGCAGGTACTCAAAGTCTTCAATGAAGAACTCTGTTGGATAAGGAGCATCGAGAGGCAGTGGCTTCATCATGGAGAGCATCTGACTCATATTTGGTTCAGGCCTCTGGAATATGCTCTCAAGAGCTTCAGTGTGTAGTGGACAACCTTCCTCGAAGAGTTCGCCAGGAGTGGGCAGGCCGGTGAGCTCAATGATATCGAATGCATTGGCTTCGTGATGGACATTGCCGGTCATCCACTCCAGGGCCCGAGTCTTCGGATCTCTGTTGTATCCCTTGATGTGTAGGGTGGCATAGAATTGCAACAGAAGCTCTTCATTCCAGTGCTCTTCATCAGTTATAAACTGCAGCAGACCCACTTGCTTGAAGCAATCCAGCGCTTCCTCTAAACAGGGCAGACCAGCAATAGCTTCAACATCAAGGCGCTTGTGCGGGAAGATGCGACTTTGGTTGTATAGGATGCATGAATAGTAGCTGCGCTGAGGATAGCTCTAGAACCTATCTGATGAAATCCTTTCCCTTGAATAGGGGTTCTTGGAGCTGTTGAAGAACGTATTGTCTGCCTTGAAGCTATTGATGTCGAAGGAGCCAGGTGCTGATGCAGGACCTGGGAACCTTGGCAGCCTTGGGACTGGCTTCTGGACATGAGGCCTGTGCTCAACATGATAATCAAATTGAGGACCAGCAGCAGACTCAGGAACAGAAGTGTGTCTGGATCAGTAGCTTCGCTGTCTGCTGAAGCTTTTGGTGGGGAGGGCTCCACATTGGCTTCAGTGTTGGTTGTGGCAGCCTCAATATTTTCAGCCTCCGCTTGACTAGCTGGAGGGTCAGTCACAAGCACATTCTCCTGGAGAACTGCTTCTTGGTGGAGCATTGGAGTGGGCTCTTGTGGTGCTTCTTCTTCGGCTGATGCAGCCGGAATGTCTTCAGCATAGACTTGAGGCCTTGGACCTTTGCGAAGCCTGCGGAATGCAGACGACGCCTGTGGGGTTGGAGTGGGCTGGGCCTCATTGTCTTCTTCCTCTTGAGGGCGATCCGCCCATGACGCATCTTGTGCAATTGGCGTCAAAGGACGACCAACGCTGATGAGCTCGCTTTGTTCATACTGGGGAAGGGCTGCATCATCTTGTACATTGTCCTGATGACCAATGTCTTCAGCAGCAATGGGGTCGGCTGCTGGTATGTCTTCAGCTTCAGGAGCCTCTGTGGAAGCAGGCTCATGAACTGTCAGTTGTCGTTCTGCGTTGGGGTGAACCATAGAGATAGGTTCAACTATCAAGGGCTCTGTGGGAGCAGCCCGAGATTTCTTGATATTTCGCTTCTTCTTGCTGGGGGCAGTAGGAGAGGCTTCAGAGCTTTTCCTCTTTCTGGCTTCAGCCTCAGCAGTTCTTGTCTTCTTGAGCTCTGAAGCTGTTGACCGGCTCTTTGGCTTCGAGCCAGTCGTTGCAGTTGGGAAGACAATTGGAACTGCTTCTTGCCTAGGTGCCTCTGGTTCAGCCATAGCAGGCTTCTTCTTCTTCTTCGCGGCCATCTTGGGGTCGATGCCAGGACGCCGAAGTGCCTTGCGCTTCTCAGCCTCATTGTAGGCTTGTACACATCTTTCAGCCAGAGACTTCATCCGCTCACGCGAGCCCTGAGCTTCTGCACGCTTCTTCAGAAAATTTTCCTTGAGCTCATGCAACATGGTTTTGAAGCTCTTCACTTCTTGCACGCTGAGCTTGGCCATATTCTTCTTGAACTGAGCCTTTTCATGATCAATTTTCTGCTTCAGTTCAACAATGCGCTGGGCAATGGCAAGCTCTGAAGCAATTGCGCCTTGGAAGGCGACGCTGAGGCCAACATGCAGCTGCAGATCTTCGAAGCTGATGATTGGTGTGGCAAACCATTCGTCGATGAAGTTGTGGATGATGGCGACATCAAAGAGAGGCAAATTGTTGAAGATTTCAGCTTCTTCTTTGCTCTTGATGAGCCGCTCTAGAGCGTCATCTCCAAGATCTTCATCACTTGACAGATCAATGGCTTCGCTGCGCAGAATGGCAGCAGCTATGAGCTCTTTGCCGGTGTGTGGCTGAGGCACCTTGGCCTTCTGGGGCTTGGAGACGCGGGATACGTCTTCAGACTGCACACTGTCTTCAGGAGGTGCAGTTGCCAATGGCTTCGCCCTTGAGATTTTTGATGAAGGGGCTGGCTTTGAAGCTTTTGGCTTCTTCGACTGCTTTGGCTTCGGTACAGCAGGAGCTTCATCAGACTCAGAGTCAGCTGGAGGGTCATTCACGGCAGTCCCTTGGACTAAGATGCGGGTGATGAGGCCCTCAAGATTGGCATACGGACCGATGATATTGGGTTCTGCGTAGCGTGTGCCATCTGCCCTTGGTGCTGAGGGACCAGGGTTGAAGTCTAACCCAAATTTCTTCTTGTTCTGCTTCGCTGATTGTTGGGCAAACTGGAAGTTGCGCTTGAACAGATTGTCGTCACGACACCAGAGGAGTGACGACGGATGCGCATCATCAAGCTGTGGTCCTCGGACCATGCATGGGTAGAAGCCTTGAGCAATGGCTTCATCTCTGGTCCTGGGTATGAGATTCTTGTAGAGGATGTCCCCCCATGGTCTCTTGATGGCACTTTTCTCAGCATACTCCTGGGTGACGAAGCGGTATTTGAACCATTGTTCTGCCCAATAGCGTCGAATCCATTGGATTCGGGTCTTGCGCTGCCCATAATTCTCTTCAGGATCTGTTTTATACATTTCTGCCAGGTCTTCAGGCAGATCTTTGGAAGTTCCTTCACGTCGCTGTCTGCCCCCCTTCCTTGTTGCTGCTTCTGAAGCCATACACTTTAACTTGAAAGGCTTCAAAGGCTTTCTTTTGCTGGACCAACAGGAACTGGCTTCAGGAGAATTTATGTGATGCTGTAGGAATTCTGCAAATGAATGCAGACTATGAGAACCGAAGGATTCTCCCACGGACATGTACCTGTGACAGCATTAAGGTGCGAGGGAAGGGGAAGAGGTCATATGCATTCTCAGAAGGTTTTGAAGATTAACCAGTTTAGAAGACATTGACCTCATCGTGCGAAGACATTCACTCATAGATAAGAAGTTGGTTCTAGATTTGTACGAACCCACAGATCAGTACAAGTGAGGAATCTAACTACTTCATGAAGCACAAGTGAATATACTAGGCATGTTATGAGATGCAGATTGAGAGATCTAACTTGTGTGAAGATAAACTTCTTATGATAGAAAGTGACAGAACCATGAGATCAAAAGGGGCTGTAAAAAGAAGTTTTATTTACCACACTTGGAACTGCTAGACGGAAGTGGGAGATGATGCCGAGCAGTTCAGTCCTTTGTGCCCTAACTTGGCGACGGAAGACACCTACGACGACGGCGGAGAGAACGATGTCCGCGGTCGGCGTGAGGACGGCGTCGGAGAGGTTGCGGCAGCGAAGAGCTTCGTCGCCGGCGTCGTCGAGAGCTAGCGGTGGCGCTAGGGTTCGTGCGAGGGTGGAAGAAGGAGATAATGACCGCGGTAAGTGTGAATTTATAGGCACAGGGGCGGCACTGTGCTATTACATAGGTGCCCCTGGCGATTCGCATCTGAGGAACGCGTGGCCTGTTTGCGGAAGTTTGGGGTTTGTTCCACATCCCACGCACGCCTGGATTGTCGGGCGGTCGTTCCTGCTTCTCCGGATTTTATGTGGAGGAATGAGCATTGAAAACGGACTTTATGGTTGTCTCTATATCTTGTGCTGACAAGGACGCAGTGAAGACATTCGACAGTTTCAATAGAATGCATATGACTTGGAGAGATAGAGTTTGAGATAGAAAGCATAGAGATGTTGGGGTCCGATCACATTCACTTAGTTCAGAAAGATTCAACCAAGAAGACATAGCTATAAGTGAATGCTGTAGAGGACAGAACACTAGCATATATATATATATATATCTGTAATCAACATAGTGAAGATAATCATGAAAATATGTTGAGTTCGAAGCCAAATCAAATGTGAAGACATTGCAAGGTAACGCCATGAGTGAAACACTTCAAAACAGAACATTTGGTGGTGGCGTTACCCACCGTATAGGAAGTATTAGACCCAGACACGGCGCACAATTATCGTGGCGCTCTGAAGTCAAATTCCACATTAATGTATTCACACTTAGAATGTATGTCTTCATTGATTTGAAGATATACTTCACTTCGTGTGTTGCACATCTAAGTCATCAATATGCATAAGGGTTAGGATGTGTGCCTGATCACAGGACATTTGAGGATTCCAGGATATTTAGCTCACACCGTAACTTGCAAAACCTCTTCTCATCCAAGGGCTTGGTGAAGATATCTGCCAATTGTTCTTCAGTGTTGACGTGTATGATATCAATGTCTTCCTTCACAACATGATCTCTGAGAAAGTGATGACGAATTTCAATGTGCTTTGTCTTCGAGTGCTGAACTGGGTTGTTGGCAATCTTGATGGCACTTTCGTTGTCGCAGTAAAGTGGTACTTGCTTCAGATGAATGCCATAATCCTTGAGTGTTTTCTTCATCCACAGAAGCTGAGTGCAGCAAGATCCAGCAGCAATGTATTCAGATTCAGCAGTGGAGAGAGATACACAGTTCTGCTTCTTTGAAGACCAACATACAAGTGATCGTCCTAGAAAGTGACATCTGCCTGATGTAGACTTGCGATCAACTTTGTCACCAGCATAATCAGCATCCAAAAATCCAACCAAATCAAACTCTGAGCCCTTTGGATACCATAATCCTAGAGTTGGGGTGTGAGCCAAATATCGAAGAATTCGCTTCACAGCTAAGTGATGCGACTCCTTTGGTGCCGCTTGAAATCGAGCACACATGCAAACACTAAGCATAATATTTGGCCTAGATGCACATAAATAAAGCAAAGAACCAATCATGGAGCGGTATACCTTTTGATCGAACTCTTTACCATTGTCGTCAGGACCTAGATGATGTTTGGCTGGCATTGGTGTTGTGAAGCCTTTGCATTCTTGCATACCGAACTTCTTCAGGCAATCTTTGAGATACTTCTCTTGAGATATGAAGATGCCATTGCGTTGTTGTCGTATTTGAAGACCAAGGAAGAACTTCAGCTCCCCCATCATGGATATCTGATATTGCTCTTGCATCATATATCCAAACTCTTCACTGTACTTCTGATTGGTGCAGCCGAAGATAATGTCATCCACATATATTTGGCACACAAACAGTTCACCATCATATGTCTTCGTGAAAAGAGTGGGATCCAGGGAACCAGGTATGAAGCCTTTGCTCTTCAGGAAGTATTTGAGTGTGTCATACCAGGCCCGAGGGGCTTGTTTGAGGCCATACAGTGCCTTGTTGAGCTTGTATACCATGTCAGGATGTTTTGGATCTTCAAAGCCAGGCGGTTGCGCAACATACACTTCTTCTTCAATCTTGTCATTGAGAAAAGCTCTCTTCACATCCATTTGATATAGAAGTATGTTATGATGATTTGCATAGGCCAGCAGTATGCATATGGCTTCAAGTCTAGCCACAGGAGCAAATGTTTCCTCGAAGTCAATCCCTTCAACTTGAGTGTATCCTTGAGCAACGAGACGAGCTTTGTTTCTGACAACTTGACCATGCTCATCTTGCTTGTTGCGATATATCCATTTGGTGCCTATTATATCGTGCTTCCGAGGATCAGGACGCTTAACCAGTTCCCATACATTATTCAGCTCAAACTGTTGAAGCTCTTCTTGCATAGCTTGAATCCATTCAGGTTCCATGAAGGCTTCTTCAACTTTCTTGGGTTCTGTTATTGAGACGAATGCGAAGTGCCCATAGAAATTTGCTAGCTGTGTTGCCCTTGAACGAGTGAGTGGACCTGGTGCATTGATGCTATCGATTATTCTCTCATTCTGCACTTCATTTGCAACACGAGGATGTACAGGACGAAGATTTTGCTCTTGCTGATCATTGTCATTGTTAGAGGGATTGTCTTTAGGCTGAGCATTGTCTTCAGGTTGATCAGGTGCGGAGATGATAAGTTCTTCTTCAGGTTGAGCTTCAGAAGGTATGATTTCTCCAGTTCCCATAAGTTTGATTGATTCACTGGATGGAACTTCATCTAGCACATTTGGCAAGTGCTCTCTTTGTGAGCCGTTAGTTTCATCGAACCGCACATCCACTGTTTCAATCACTTTGTAATGAAAGAGATTGAAGACACTGTAGGAGTGCGAATCCTTTCCATATCCAAGCATAAAACCCTCATGTGCTTTTGGTGCAAATTTTGAAGTGTGATGTGGATCCTTGATACAGCACTTGGCGCCAAATACTCTGAAGTAACTGACATTTGGCTTCTTGCCAGTAAGGAGCTCATAGGATGTCTTGTTCAGAAGCTTGTGAAGATAGACACGGTTGATGATATGGCATGTAGTGTCAATGGCTTCAGGCCAGAATTTTCTTGGAGTCTTGTATTCATCAAGCATCGTCCGAGCCATCTCAATAAGTGTTCTATTCTTGCGTTCGACGACGCCATTCTGCTGTGGCGTCTACGGAGCTGATAATTCGTGTGTGATGCCCAAAGTATCAAGATATGTATCTAGGCCAGTGTTCTTGAATTCAGTGCCATTGTCACTTCTGATGTGCTTTATCTTGGCGCCATAGTTGTTCATTGCTCGATTGGCGAAGCGTCTGAAGACATCCTGCACTTCAGTCTTGTAAAGGATTATATGCACCCAGTATATCTTGAATAATCATCAACAATGACAAAGCCATAGAGACAAGCAGTAGTAGTAAGATATCTGCCAATTGCTCTTCAGTGTTGACGTGTATGATATCAATATCTTCCTTCACAACATGATCTCTGAGAAAGTGATGACGAATTTCAATGTGCTTTGTCTTTGAGTGCTGAACTGGGTTGTTGGCAATCTTGATGGCGCTTTCGTTGTCGCAGTAGAGTGGCACTTGCTTCAGATGAATGCCATAGTCTTTGAGTGTTTGCTTCATCCACAGAAGATGAGCGCAGCAAGATCCAGCAGCAATGTATTCAGATTCAGCAGTGGACAGAGATACAAAGTTCTGCTTCTTTGAAGACCAACATACAAGTGATCGTCCTAGAAAATGACATGTGCCTGATGTAGACTTGCGATCCACCTTGTCACCAGCATAATCAGCATCCGAGAATCCAACCAGATCAAACTCTGAGCCCTTTGGATACCATAATCCTAGAGTTGGGGTGTGAGCCAAATATCGAAGAATTCGCTTCACAGCTAAGTGATGCGACTCCTTTGGTGCCGCTTGAAATCGAGCACACATGCAAACACTAAGCATAATATTTGGCCTAGATGCACATAAATAAAGCAAAGAACCAATCATGGAGCGGTATACCTTTTGATCGAACTCTTTACCATTGTCGTCAGGACCTAGATGATGTTTGGCTGGCATTGGTGTTGTGAAGCCTTTGCATTCTTGCATACCGAACTTCTTCAGGCAATCTTTGAGATACTTCTCTTGAGATATGAAGATGCCATTGCGTTGTTGTCGTATTTGAAGACCAAGGAAGAACTTCAGCTCCCCCATCATGGATATCTGATATTGCTCTTGCATCATATATCCAAACTCTTCACTGTACTTCTGATTGGTGCAGCCGAAGATAATGTCATCCACATATATTTGGCACACAAACAGTTCACCATCATATGTCTTCGTGAAAAGAGTGGGATCCAGGGAACCAGGTATGAAGCCTTTGCTCTTCAGGAAGTATTTGAGTGTGTCATACCAGGCCCGAGGGGCTTGTTTGAGGCCATACAGTGCCTTGTTGAGCTTGTATACCATGTCAGGATGTTTTGGATTTTCAAAGCCAGGCGGTTGTGCAACATACACTTCTTCTTCAATCTTGCCATTGAGAAAGGCACTTTTCACATCCATTTGATATAGAAGTATGTTATGATGATTTGCATAGGCCAGCAGAATGTGTATGGCTTCAAGCCTAGCCACGGGAGCAAATGTTTCATCGAAGTCAATGCCTTCCACTTGAGTATATCCTTGAGCAACGAGATGAGCTTTGTTTCTGACAACTTGACCATGCTCATCTTGTTTGTTGCGGTATATCCATTTGGTGCCTATTATGTTGTGCTTCCGTGGATCAGGACGCTTAACCAGTTCCCATACATTATTCAGCTCAAACTGTTGAAGCTCTTCTTGCATAGCTTGAATCCATTCAGGTTCCATGAAGGCTTCTTCAACTTTCTTGGGTTCTGATATTGAGACGAATGCGAAGTGCCCACAGAAATTGGCTAGCTGAGTTGCCCTTGAACGAGTGAGTGGACCAGGTGCATTGATGTTGTCAATTATTCTGTCAATCTGCACTTCATTGGCAACACGAGGATGTACAGGGCGAAGACTTTGCTCTTGCTGATCTGTGTTGTTGTTGGGAGGAATGTCTTCAGGCTGAGCATTGTCTTCATGTTGATCAGGTGCTAAGATGATAAGTTCTTCTTCAGGATGAGCTTCAGAAGGTATAATCTCTCCAGTTCCCATTAGCTTGATTGATTCACTAGTTGGAATCTCATCTAGCACATTTGGCAGTTGCTCTCTTTGTGAACCATTTGTCTCATCGAACCGCACATCCACTGTTTCAATCACTTTGTAATGAAAAAGATTGAAGACTCTGTAGGAGTGCGAATCCTTTCCGTATCCAAGCATAAAGCCCTCATGTGCTTTTGGTGCAAACTTTGAGGTGTGGTGTGGGTCCTTGATCCAGCACCTTGCGCCAAATACTCTGAAGTAGCTGACATTTGGCTTCTTACCAGTTAGGAGTTCATAAGATGTCTTGTTCAGAAGCTTGTGAAGATAAACACGATTAATTGTATGGCATGCAGTGTCAATGGCTTCAGTCCAGAATTTTCTTGGAGTCTTGTATTCATCTAGCATTGTTCTGGCCATCTCAATGAGTGTTCTGTTCTTGCGTTTGACGACGCCATTCTGCTGTGGCGTGTACGGAGCTGAGAATTCATGTGTGATGCCCAAGGTATCAAGATATGTATCAAGGCCAGTGTTCTTGAATTCAGTGCCATTGTCACTTCTGATGTGTTTTATCTTGGCGCCAAAATTGTTCATAGCACGATTGGCGAAGCGTCTGAAGACATCCTGCACTTCAGTCTTGTAAAGGATTATGTGCACCCAAGTATATCTAGAGTAATCATCAACAATGACGAAGCCATAGAGGCAAGCAGTAGTAGTAAAAGTTGAGTAGTGAGTGGGGCCGAAAAGATCCATGTGGAGCAGTTCGAAGGGTTGAGTAGTAGTCATGATTGTCTTCGAAGGATGTTTTGCCCTTGTCATCTTCCCTGCTTCACAGGCACCGCATAAGTGATCTTTCTTGAACTTGACGCCCTCGATGCCTATGACATGCTTCTTCTTCGCAAGGGTGTGGAGGTTCCTCATGCCAGCATGCCCAAGCCTCCGATGCCAAAGCCAGCATTCTGAAGCTTTTGCAAGAAGACATACTGCAAGTTGTGGCCCTGCTGAGAAATCTACCACGTACAGATCATCTTTTCGATACCCTTCAAACACTAGAGACTTGTCAGATTCCATTAGTACTAGGCAATGATATTTTCCAAACATTACGATCATGTTCAAATCGCAAAGCATTGAGACAGACATTAAGTTGAAGCCAAGGGATTCAACAAGCATGACTTTATCCATGTGTTGATCCTTTGAGATTGCAACTCTACCTAGACCCAATACCTTACTTTTACCAGTGTCAGCAAATGTGATGTGGCTCTTGTCGGATGGACGTAAGGTTGAGTCCATAAGAAGGCTTCTTTTGCCAGTCATGTGATTTGTACACCCACTGTCAATAATCCATTCTGAAGACTTTGAAGACGCTGGTGTCGTACCCTACAGTGCAGTTAGGGGGATAGGCTTCACGAAGAGAATTGTGAAGCAAAAACATTTGACGAACCAGTGGGTTATGAAAACCTAGATCCAGATTAGGACTAATAGGGAGAGTAGCATGCGATTCAGGAACGAAGTACATAATGATGCCATTCGGGCATTTTATCTTGCGCCCTACAAGATTTTTAAGGTCCCCAGCAATAGCGTCAGAAGATTTTGGTTTTCTGCTGGAGACCTTTCCCTGCAAAAGAGAGTTAAGCCTTCTTAACCACCCACATCTTCAAGGGTGGCTTAGAAGCAATAAGTCTAAGTACATCATCTGAGAATTTTGGCTTTGAAGCCGTAGCAAACAGTCTTGCAGGTGGACAATAATACTCATAGGAATAAGCAGAATAATTTTTGGTCATATGAACATGATGGTTCGATGAACCGCTCTCATATTCATATGCCTAAGTATGGTTTCCCTTCAAAACATTTGCGTTAGTGTGACTCAGGTGAGTCCTCTGTTTGTATGAAGCCTTTGGACCGTATGAAGCCTTTGGTCTGAGGTTTGTCTTCTTCAAGTGAGGTGTCATGAAGACATTCACAGGAAGATCTTCCAGACACTTTTTCGGAACCCAGATCTTCTTCATAGGCGGTCCATTCCTGCAGTTAGTACCAATGTACCTGGAAAACACTTCACCATTCTGATTCTTAAACAGTTTATAGTTTGCATCAAAGGATTCATCAATAATAATGGGGTTAGCACATGTGAAGCCAGATAAATTGGATGGATCTGCTGAAGATTCCTTTGCAGCAACCCATGTGGTTTTGGGGTACTGCTCAGGTTTCCAGTAAGAGCCATCTGCATTTATTTTCCTTACGAACCCAACACCCTCTTTCCTAGGGTTTCGGTTCAGAATCTGCTTCTTGAGGACATCACATAATGTCTGATGTCCTTTAAGACTTTTGTACATCCCTGTTTCAAGCAATGTCTTCAACCTAGCATTCTCATCAGCAATAGCAGTGGTATCCTCAGCAGAGGGGTTAGTTACCACATCAACAGTTGAAGATATTGCAACAACAGTAGCAGTGGAACATTCAGCAACAGAAGTAGCATTATCACGCTCAATGCATTTAAGACATGGTGGTTCAAATCCTTCCTGAGCGGAACTGATCTGTTCGGCGCGAAGTGATTCGTTTTCCTTTTGAAGATCTTCATGAGCCGCTCTCAATTTCTCAAGTTCTTGCTTCCTTTGAAGATAGTCATAGGAAAGCTTTTCATGAGTTGTTGAGAGAGTATCAAGACGATCTTCAAGTTCCTGATACTTAACGTGAAGATTTTTTATGTCTTCAATTAAGGATTCAGATCGAGTCATTTCAGCACCCAACAGATCATCGCTTCTGTCTAACAGTTTTTGAATATGTTCCATAGCTTTCTGTTGTCCAGTTGCAATTTTAGCAAGTGTTTTGTAGCTGGGTTTTGAATCACAGTCAGAGTCATCGTCACTAGATGTTTGATAGCGAGTAGTGCGTGTGTTTACCTTGGCACCGCGTGCCATGAAGCAGTAGGTAGGAGTGGAGTCGTTCTTGTCATTTGCATCAGTGTCGGTGATGAAGTCATTGTCTTCAGTGTTGAAGATGGACTTGGCGACGTATGCTGTAGCCAGACTCGCAATGCCAGAATCAGACTCCTCCTTAGATTCCACCTCTGCCTCCTCAGAAGCGGACTCCTCCTCTGAATCCATTTCCTTGCCAACAAACGCACGTGCCTTGCCAGATGAGCTCTTCTTGTGTGATGAAGACTTTGAGGAAGACTTGCAAGAAGACTTTGAGTATTTCTTCTTCTTCTTGTCGTCAGAATCATATTCCTTGCTCTTATTCTTCCTTCTGTTCTCATTGTCCCACTGTGGACACTCAGAGATGAAGTGTCCAGTTTTCTTGCACTTGTGACATGTTTTCTTCTTGTAGTCATGAGCAGAAGCTTCATCATTCCTTGAGCTTGATCGTGAAGATTTTCTGAAGCCTTTCTTCTTGGTGAATTTTTGGAACTTCTTCACTAGCATTGCAAGTTCCCTTCCAATGTCTTCAGGATCATCAGAACTGCTGTCAGATTCTTCTTCAGATGAGGAAACAGCTTTTGCCTTCAAGGCAAGAGTTCGCCCATAGTTTGGACCGTAGATATCTCTTTTCTCAGAAAGCTGAAACTCATGTGTGTTGAGCCTCTCAAGTATGTCAGACGGATCGAGTGTCTTGAAATCAGGACGTTCTTGAATCATCAGGGCTAGGATGTCAAATGAACTATCAAGTGATCTCAGCAGCGTCTTGACGATTTCATGTTTGGTGATCTCAGTGGCGCCGAGGGCTTGAAGCTCATTTGTGATGTCAGTGAGCCGGTCAAATGTGTGCTGGACATTCTCATTGTCATTTCGCTTGAAGCGGTTGAAGAGGTTGCGAAGAACACTGATTCTCTGATCTCTCTGGGTTGAGATGCCTTCATTGACCTTGGAGAGCCAGTCCCAGACTAGCTTGGATGTCTTCAAGGCACTCACACGGCCATACTGTCCTTTTTTCAGATGACCACAGATGATATTTTTGGCAGTAGAGTCCAGTTGAGTGAACTTCTTGACATCAGCAGCAGTGACACCTTCTCCAGCCTTGGGAACGCCGTTCTCGACGACATACCATAGGTCGACGTCAATGGCTTCAAGATGCATGCGCATCTTATTCTTCCAGTAGGGATATTCAGTTCCATCGAAGACGGGGCACGCAGCGGAGACTTTGATTATCCCTGCAGTCGACATAGCTAAAACTCCAGGTGGTTAAACTGAATCACACAGAACAAGGGAGCACCTCGCTCTGATACCAATTGAAAGTGTGTTATATCGACTAGAGGGGGGGTGAATAGGCGATTTTTATGAAAGTCTTCAAAACATGGGAGTTATGAAGACAACAACAAAGATTTTGCATATTACTATGCAGCGGAAGTTAGATTACACTAGGCAAGCCATGGTCAAGTATTCAATAGAGTGAAAGCACAAAGACAAACAGCTGCAGTGTAATAAGGATCAGGTAGGAAGAAGTTATGAAGCCAAACAGATCATACATTCACGTTGTGAAGACAAAAGATAGAGCAAGCATGCAATGGCTTCAGAATGAGTAATAGTAAGAAAAAAAGGAAGTGAAGATGAAACCGGTGACTCGTTGAAGACAATGATGTGTTGGACCAGTTCCAGTTGCTGTGACAACTGTACGTCTGGTTGGAGCGGCTAGGTATTTAAACCTTAGGACACACAGTCCCGGACACCCAGTCCTGAACACGCAGCTCAGGACACCAAGTCCTCACCGTATTCTCCTTGAGCTAAGGTCACATAGTCCTCGCCCAATCACTCTGGTAAGTCTTCAAGGTAGACTCCCAAACCTTCACAGACTTCGTTCACTGGCAATCCACAATGTCTCTTGGATGCTCTGAACGCGACGCCTAACCGTCTGGAGGATTCACAGTCCTCAAGTGTAATAAGTCTTCAGATCACACAGACAAGAAGACTTAAGTGATGCTCAATGTTCTCTGGCTCTGGGTGGTTAGGGCTTTTCTCATTGCTAGGAATTTTCTCTCAAAGGCTTCGAGGTGGGTTGCTCTCAAACGACAAAACCCGTGCACTGAAATCTGAGCAGCCAACCATTTATGGTTGTAGGGGGTGGGCTATTTATAGCCACTTGGCAACCCGACCTGATTTGTCCGAAATGACCCTGGGTCACTAAGGAACTGACACGTGTCTCAACGGTCAGATTTCAAACTCTCATGGCAACTTTACTTGGGCTACAAGCAAGGCTAACTTGTACGGCTCTGGACAAGATTCGCTCTCATTGTCTTCACTCGAAGACATAGGTTTTTGGTTTAGGCATCACTTCAGTCATTCTGACTGGTTCTCCTGGGCCCCACTTAACAGTACGGTGGTTCCTATGACTCAACACAAAAGAAAAAGAACTACGCAAGATCTAAGTCTTCGAGCTCCATAGGCTTCATAACGTGTCTTCTTTTGTCATAGTCTTCAATGTGAATATCTTCATATACCACCTTTGGCTTCAATGTCTTCATACATTTTTAGGGGTCATCTCTGGTAGTAAAACCGAATCAATGAGGGACTTCTACCTGTGTTATCCTGCAATTCTCACAAACACATTAGTCCCTCAACTAGGTTTGTCGTCAATTCTCCAAAACCAACTAGGGGTGGCACTAGATGCACTTACAGATATCGCTAGACACTTTGAGCGGGGGGCACGATTGGTTCGCCTGTTCACCGAGCTGGGGAATTTTTTCCCACTTCTTCGTTCTGCTAACCTTTTATCACTTGAAGTAGTTCCCGACAGCCGCACATCTTCCAATGTATTTTTAAGAGCGTGGACATGGTTGTCATCCGGCAAAGGCGGCGGTGGTCACTTCAGGGCATCGATAGTGCGCTTCGCTTTCACCGGATCTATCGTCTCCTTCGGAGGTGGAGGTTTCTTTGCAAAAAATTCCCTCGGTTCGGCTTGACTGATCTCTGTGTTTTCCTCCTCGGTCCTCTCGTATGGTAACTTTTTAGGAGTCTTGAGAGATGGACCGTATCTGTATTGCCTCGCGCCTCTGACTGTACTGCTAGCCGCCGGAGCAGCGACATCTCTCTTCCGTCGTTGCTTACGAGGCGGAGAAGGAGGCGGAGTGCTCTGACGCGCCGGAGCAACCGGAGCGGCGGCGTCTGTCTTCCGCCGTTGCTGACAAGGCGGAGGAGGAGGCAGACTGCTCAGACGCGCCGGAGGAGGCGGAGTAGCCTCACGCGCCGGAGCAGCCGGAGAAGGAGGTGGAGTGCCCTGATCACTCGTCGTCGTCGGAGGAGGAGGCGGAGTGCCCTGACTCGCTGGAGGAGGAGGAGCAGGCGGAGGCGTCTAGTTCGGAAGCTTAATGTACTCCTTTCGCCATAGACATGGAGTCTTCAGAGCAAGAATCAGCTGAATCTCCCCTTCACCTGTAGGGTGGTCAAGCTTGAGCTCCTCAAATCCTTCCATTACTTCATCCACCATCACAACAGCATAGCCATATGGAATCAAACGGCAGTGAAAAGTTCCGTTGGGTTGAGGATGTGCAACAGAGCCGACAACCGCCTTCAAGGTGAGGTTTTGGCATTTCGTCATAAGCTGACAATGTTGAAATGGAGTAGTTTTCAATGGTGAACATCACTATGTTGATCATATCTACTATATGATTCACGCTCGACCTTTCGGTCTCAGTGTTCCGAGGCCATATCTGCATATGCTAGGCTCGTCAAGTTTAACCTGAGTATTCCGCGTGTGCAAAACTGGCTAGCACCCGTTGTAGATGGACGTAGAGCTTATCACACCCGATCATCACGTGGTGTCTGGGCATGACGAACTTTGGCAACGGTGCATACTCAGGGAGAACACTTTTATCTTGAAATTTAGTGAGAGATCATCTTATAATGCTACTATCAATCAAAGCAAGATAAGATGCATAAAAGATAAACATCACATGCAATCAAAATATGTGACATGATATGGCCATCATCATCTTGTGCCTTTGATCTCCATCTCCAAAACATCGTCATGACTTCCATCGTCACCGGCATGACACCATGATCTCCATCATTTTGATCTATATCAATGTGTTGTCACATGGTCGTCTCGCCAACTATTGCTCTTGCAACTATTGCTATCGCATAGCGATAAAGTACAGCAATTATTTGGCACTTGCATCTTATGCAATAAAGAGACAACCATAAGGCTTCTGCCAATTGCCGATAACTTGAACAAAACATGATCATCTCATATAACAACTTATATCTCATCACGTCTTGACCATATCACATCACAACATGCCCTGCAAAAACAAGTTAGACATCCTCTACTTTGTTGTTGCAAGTTTTACGTGGCTGCTATGGGCTGAGCAAGAACCATTCTTACCTACGCATCAAAACCACAATGATAGTTTGTCAAGTTAGTGATGTTTTAACCTTCTTAAGGACCGGGCGTAGCCACACTCGATTCAACTAAAGTTGGAGAAACTGACACCCGCTAGTCACCTGTGTGCATAGCACGGCGGTAAAACCAGTCTCGCGTAAGTGTACGCGTAATGTCGGTCCGGGCCGCTTCATCCAACAATACCGCCGAACCAAAGCGTGACATGCTGGTAAGCAGTATGACTTATATCGCCCACAAATCACTTGTGTTCTACTCGTGCATATTACATCAACGCATATAACCTAGGCTCGGATGCCACTGTTGGGGAACGTAGTAATTTCAAAATTTTCCTACGCACACGCAATGTCATGGTGATGCATAGCAATGAGAGGGGAGAGTGTTGTCTACGTACCCTCGTAGACCGGAAGCGGAAGCATTAGCACAACGCGGTTGATGTAGTCATACGTCTTCACGGCCCGACCGATCAAGCACCGAAACTACGACACCTCCGAGTTCTAGCACACGTTCAGCTCGATGACGATCCCCGGACTCCGATCCAGCAAAGTGTCGGGGAAGAGTTCCGTCAGCACGACGGCGTGGTGACGATCTTGATGTTCTACCGTCGCAGGGTTTCGCCTAAGCACCGCTACAATATTATCGAGGATTATGGTGGAGGGGGGCACCGCACACGGCTAAGAGAACGATCACGAAGATCAACTTGTGTGTCTATGGGGTGCCCCCTGGCCACGTATATAAAGGAGTGGAGGAGGGGAGGGGCCGGCCCTCTCTATGGCGCGCCCTAGGGTAGTCCTACTCCCACCGGGAGTAGGATTCCCCCTTTCCTAGTAGAACTAGGAGCCCTTCCAAGTAGTAGGAGTAGGAGGGAAGGAAATGGAAGGGAAAAGGAGAAGGAAGGAAGGGGGCGCCCCCTTCCCTAGTCCAATTCGGACCAGACCAAGGGGAGGGGTGCGGCCACCCTTGAGGCCCTTTTCCTTCTTTCCCGTATGGCCCAATAAGGCCCAATACGTATTCCCGTAACTCTCCGGTACTCCGAAAAATACCCGAATCACTCGGAACCTTTCCGATGTTCGAATATAGTCGTCCAATATATTGATCTTTACGTCTCGACCATTTCGAGACTCCTCGTCATGTCCCCGATCTCATCCGGGACTCCGAATTCCTTCGGTACATCAAAACTCATAAACTCATAATATAACTGTCATCGAAACCTTAAGCGTGCGGACCCTACGGGTTCGAGAACAATGTAGACATGACCGAGACACGTCTTCGGTCAATAACCAATAGCGGAACCTGGATGCTCATATTGGCTCCCACATATTCTACGAAGATCTTTATCGGTCAGACCGCATAACAACATACGTTGTTCCCTTTGTCATCGGTATGTTACTTTCCCGAGATTCGATCGTCGGTATCTCAATACCTAGTTCAATTTCGTTACCGGCAAGTCTCTTTACTCGTTCCGTAATACATCATCTCGCAACTAACTCATTAGTTGCAATGCTTGCAAGGCTTTAGGTGATGTGCATTACCGAGAGGGCCCAGAGATACCTCTCCGACAATCGGAGTGACAAATCCTAATCTCGAAATACGATGTAACGCCCTCGATGCGGCTATATCTCCTACGTGTCGAGGCACGACTTAGAGGCATAACCGCATTGAAAGCAATGTCGCAAGTTAGGCAATCTTCACAACATCCCATGTAATATATAGATAATAAAAGGGGAGATACATAGTTGGCTTACACTCGCCACGTCAATCAAAGTACATAAATAGCATTACATCATCCAATCACTCATGGCCCGACTACGGCGCCAAAATAAAAGATCAACCCAATATGCGACACGGTCCCGATCGCCCCAACTGGGCACCACTACTGATCATCAGGGAAAGACACATAGTAACGACGTGAGTCCTCGTCGAACTCCCACTTGAGCTCAAGCGCGTCATCTGGAATGGAGTCATCAGGCCATGCATCTGGTTTGGAAGTAATCTGTGAGCCACAGGGACTCAGCAATCTCGCACCCTCGCGATCAAGACTATTTAAGCTCATAGGTAAGGCAAGGAAAAAAATGTGGAGCTGCAGCAAGCGACTAGCATATATGGTAGCTAACCTATTCACAAAAGAGAGCGAGAAGAGGAGGCAAAGCGCGAACGAATAACTAGAGAACAACCTGTGGCAAGCATTACTCCAACACCATGTTCACTTCCCGGACTCCGCCGAGAAGAGACCATCACGGTAACTCACACAGTTGATTCATTCTAATTAAGTTAAGGTTCAAGTTATCTACAACCGGACATTAACAAATTCCCATCTGCCCATAACCGCGGGCACGACTTTCGAAAGTTCAAATCCCTGCAGGGGAGTCCCAACTTAGCCCATGACAAGCTCTCACGGTCAACGAAGGAATAGACCTTCTCCCGAGACATTCTGATCAGTCTCGGTATCCCGGTTCTACAAGACACTTTGACAAGTTAAAACAAATCCAGCAACACCGCCCGAAAGTTCCCCACAAATCCCGATAGGAGCTGCACATATCTCGTTCTCAGGGCACACTCAGATTGTCTAAACTTCCGGTAGGCCAGCCCAGAGTTGCCCCTGGTGGCCACCGGCGCCTGACGAGGTGGACCAACACTCAGAGGAGCACTGGCCCGGGGGGGGGGGGGTTTAAATAAGATGACCCTCGGGCTCCGGAAACCCAAGGGAAAAAGAGGCTAGGTGGCAAATGGTAAAACCAAGGTTGGGCATTGCTGGAGAAGCTTTAATCAAGGCGAACTATCAAGGGGTTCCCATTATCACCCAACCGCGTAAGGAACGCAAAATCCGAGAACATAACACCGATATGACGGAAACTAGGGCGGCAAGAGTGGAACAAAACACTAGGCGAGAGGCCGAGCCTTCCACCCTTTACCAAGTATATAGATGCATTAAGATAACAAGGCAATATAATGATATCCCAACAAGTAAATAAAGTTCCAACAAGGAACGGTCTCCAATCTTCACCTGCAACTAGTAACGCTATAAGAGGGGCTGAGCAAAGCGGTAACAAAGCCAATCAACGGTTTGCTAGGACATGGTGGGTTAGAGGTTTGACATGGCAATTTGGGAGGCATGATAAGCAAGTGGTAGGCATTGTAGCATAGGCATAGCAAAAGAGCGAGCATCTAGCAAAGCAAAGATAGAAGTGATTTCGAGGGTATGATCATCTTGCCTGCAAAGTTGTCAAAGTTGACTGGATCCTCGAATGCAAACTCAATGGGCTCCTCGTTAGCGAACTCGTCTCCCGGCTCTACCCAAACAAGACAAACAAGCAAACGGAACACAATCAACCACGTGCCAACTCAAACAACATGTTGCAATCATGGTATGCTATGCGGGATGCGATATGTGATGCATATGCAAGATTTGACAAGGAATGAAAGAACCTGGCCTCAACTTGGAAATCCAAGTGTGCCACTGGAAAGGTGATATGAAATCGCTTGAAAACTATATAAAGATCACCGGAATCGGAGTCACGATTTGGAAATAGCAAGCAATTCAAATATGACAACGGTCTGCGATAAACAGCAAGTATCCATCTAAATGCAACAAGATGAACATACTACAGCACTCAATCATGGCAAAAAAATACATGGCAGGGAACCATTCATGATGCTTAATAAAAGATGAACACCGAGCTACGGCCAATTCATCCATTAACAGGTTCAAACAAGCATGGCAAAAATGCATTTGGTAAACAGATTTCAGACTTAGTGAAATTAACACTTGTCTGGAATTTCAGATCAGGTAGCCCACTTTGGAGCATGAAAACTATATGCTACAGGACCTGAACATGGCAAAGTAAAGCATGGCATGGAGGTACTCAAAGAGCTTAACAAAAGTCCCTTAGTGACCTTGAGCCAAAAGGGATCAGAAAATACATTTGCAAGCATGTGAACATGGCAAAAACATAATCAGATCACAGACTTGGTGAAAACTGGAGCATGCAAAATCAGATATCAAGTAGGCATGTTTACGAGCTCGGTGCACTCACTACAGAGCAAGTCATGACAATATAAGCATACACCCATCAAGAATACACATTATACAAGCTAGACATGGCAAGAACAATAACATAGCATGCACGGATCAACTACAACATCCTCGGCAATATCGCTAACAAGTAGACAATCTGCCCAGATTCACGAAATAGCAAAAGTAGAGCTCGATTGACTCAAGCTAGGGTGCTCCATAATTGCAAACAAAGACATGGATGGATAGATCACTACAAGATTAACAAATCATCCTTACTGATCATCCTCAAAAGGGGCACGGATCACTAGGAAACAACATGAACATATGGCATATTGAAATAAACAGATCAAGGACTTAGTGGAATTGCTAAGTCCCTGAAATCAGCATTAACGAATGCACCACTTTGCAAGCTCATGCTAGTCACCACACACATCAAAAAAATACATGGATTGCACCTATGGAAAGATAGAAAAACATATAACAAAACACATGTAGAGCTCAGGGACATATCATGCACACATTAATCATGGCAAAAATGACAAATATCTAATTGGAGCAGCACATCTGACAATTATCTCAAATAGCACTCTTCCAACGGCATTTCGTGCATCAAGATGAACTCAAATGAAAATGATGCCATGAGATGAAATGATGTGCTCTCTGAGACGAACATTTTGATATGCTATATGCCCCAAACGGAGCTACGGATGCAAAGTTACGGCGTGACGAACATTGCAAAATAATTAGGGTTTCTGAGAAAAAGTCAACCCGATCTATTCCAGATCTAGATCCAGCCCGAGTACTGTAGCGGCGGCGCGGTTCCCGATGTTGGCCGGGTTCGTCGCCGGACTTGCCGGAGAGGGAGTTGGAGGGCGCCGGAGGAGGGGAAGAAGGCCGGGGCGGCGGTGGCGATGGCGGTGGCCGGCGATGGCGGTGTGCCGGCGAGGAGCTTCGGGCGCCGGCCGGCAATGGCCCGCGGCGGCCGGATCCGGTGGAGACGGCGCCGGACGCGGGGAAGAGGCGGCGAGGCGAGCCGGGTGGGCGGCGGCGAGGCGCGGGCCTCGGGGGCCCTCCTCGGGCCAGGCGGGCCGGCGAAGTGGGGCGGCACGGCGGGCGAATGGCGGAGCGCCACGTGGCGGCGGCGGCGGATTTGGACGTGTCCGGCCAGACAGAAAAATGTCCGCCGGCGCGTGGAGACGAAGGGGACTAGGGTTTCGGGGGAAGGAGAAGGGGAATTTCGGAGAGGGTCTTTATATAGGCATAGGAGGAGCTAGGAGAGTCCAAATGAGGTGCGGTTTTCGGCCACGCGATCGTGATCGAACGCTCTAGATGATGGAGAGGGTTTTGGTGGGTTTTTGGGCCAACTTGGAGGGGTGTTGGGCTGCAACACACATGAGGCCTTCTCGGTCCCTTGGTTAACCGTTGGAGCTTCAAACGAAGTCCAAATGGTACGAAACTTGACAGGCGGTCTACCGGTAGTAAACCAAGGCCGCTTGGCAAGTCTCGGTCCAATCCGGAAATGTTTAATCCCCACACACGAAAGAAAGGTAGAAATGACCACGGGAGGAGAACGGAGCGCCGGAATGCAAAACGGACAACGGGGAAAATGCTCGAATGCATGAGATGAACACGTATGCAAATGCAATGCACATGATGACATGATATGAGATGCATGACAATGATAACAACACACGGAGACAAAAACCCGAACCCGAGAAAATAAAATAACTTAACGCCGGAAACGGCAAGAGTTGGATTACATATTAGGAAAATCATATCCGGGGTGTTACATACGCCAACCCAACAAGTACCTTCGGAGACACCTGTAGAGCACCTTTACAATCACCCAGTTACGTTGTGACGTTTGGTGGCACACAAAGTGTTCCTCTGGTAAACGGGAGTTGCATAATCTCATAGTCATAGGGACATGTATAAGTCATGAAGAAAGCAATAACAACAAATTAAACGATCAAGTGCTATGCTAACGGAATGGGTCAAGTCAATCACATCATTCTCCTAATGATGTGATCCTGTTAATCAAATGACAACTCATGTCTATGGTTAGGAAACATAACCATCTTTAATCAACGAGATAGTCAAGTAGAGGCATACTAGTGACACTCTGTTTGTCTATGTATTCACACATGTATTATGTTTCCGGTTAATACAATTCTAGCATGAATAATAAACATTTATCATGATATAAGGAAATATATAATAACTGTATTATTGCCTCTAGGGCATATTTCCTTCACATATTACAATCTATGTATTCACCCATGTATTACGGTTTCCGGTTAATACAATTATAGCATGAACAATAGACAATTATCATGAACAAGGAAATATAATAATAACCACTTCATTATTGCCTCTAGGGCATATTTCCAATAGTTTCCCACTTGCACTAGAGTCAATAATCTAGTTATATTGTGATGAATCGAACACCCATTGAGTTCTGGTGTTGATCATGTTTTGCTCGTGGAAAAGGTTTAGTCAACGGATCTGCGACATTCAGATCCGTATGCACTTTACAAATATCTATGTCTCCATCTTTAACATTTTCACGAATGGAGTTGGAGCGACGCTTGATATGCCTGGTCTTCTTGCGAAACCTGGGCTCCTTGGCAAGGGCAATAGCTCCAGTGTTGTCACAGAAGAGAGTCATCAGGCCCGACGCATTGGGAATAACTCCTAGGTCGGTAATGAACTCCTTCATCCAGATTGCTTCATGTGCTGCCTCGAAGGCTCCCATGTACTCCGCTTCACATGTAGATCCCGCCATGACGCTTTGCTTGCAACTGCACCAGCTGACTGCCCCACCATTCAAAATATACACGTATCCGGTTTGTGACTTGGAGTCATCCAGATCTGTGTCGAAGCTAGCATCGACGTAACCCTTTATGACGAGCTCTTCGTCACCTCCATAAACGAGAAACATATCCTTAGTCCTTTTCAGGTACTTCAGGATATTCTTGACCGCTGTCCACTGTTCCATGCCGGGATTACTTTGGTACCTTCCTACCAAACTTACGGCAAGGTTCACATCAGGTCTGGTACACAGCATGGCATACATAATAGACCCTATGGCCGAGGCATAGGGGATGACACTCATCTTTTCTCTATCTTCTGCCGTGGTCGGGCATTGAGCCGTGCTCAATCTCACACCTTGCAATACAGGCGAGAACCCCTTCTTGGACTGATCCATATTGAACTTCTTCAATATCTTGTCAAGGTATGTGCTTTGTGAAAGACCAATGAGGCGTCTTGATCTATCTCTATAGATCTTGATGCCTAATATGTAAGCAACTTCTCCAAGGTCCTTCATTGAAAAACACTTATTCAAGTAGGCCTTTATGCTTTCCAAGAATTCTATATCATTTCCCATCAATAGTATGTCATCCACATATAATATGAGAAATGCTACAGAGCTCCCACTCACTTTCTTGTAAACATAGGCTTCTCCATAAGTCTGTGTAAACCCAAGCGCTTTGATCATCGCATCAAAGCGAATGTTCCAACCCCGAGATGCTTGAACCAGCCCATAGATTGAGTGCTGGAGCTTGCATACCTTGTCAGCATTCTTAGGATCGACAAAACCTTCCGGCTGCATCATATACAATCCTTCCTTAAGGAAACCATTAAGGAATGTCGTTTTGACGTCCATCTGCCATATCTCATAATCATAGAATGCGGCAATTGCTAACATGATTCAGACGGACTTCAGCTTCACTACGGGTGAGAAGGTCTCATTGTAGTCAACCCCTTGAACTTTTCGGTATCCCTTAGCGACAAGCCGATCCTTATAGATGGTCACATTACCATCCGCCTCTGTCTTCTTCTTAAAGATCCATTTATTTTCCATGGCTCGCCGATCATCGGGCAAGTCTGTCAAAGTCCATACTTCGTTTTCATACATGGATCATATCTCGGATTTCATGGCTTCAAGCCATTTGTTGGAATCCGGGCCCGCCATCGCTTCTTCATAGTTCGAAGATTCACCATTGTCTAACAACATGATTTCCAGGACAGGTTTGCCATACTACTCTGATGCGGAATGTGTCCTTGTGGACCTATGAAGTTCAGTAGCAACTTGATCCGAAGTTTCATGATCATCATCATTAACTTCCTCTCTAGTCGGTGCAGGCACCACAGAAACATCCCCCTGAGTTGCGCTACTCTCCGGTTCAAGAGGCAATACATCATCAAGTTCTATTTTCCTCTCACTTACTTCTTTCGAGAGAAACTGTTTCTCCAGAAAGGATCCATTCTTGGCAACAAAGACCTTGCCTTCGCCTCTTAGGTAGAAGGTATACCCAATAGTTTCCTTAGGGTATCCTATGAAGACACATTTTTCCGATTTGGGTTCGAGCTTTTCAGGTTGAAGTTTCTTGACATAAGCATCACATCCCCAAAACTTTCAGAAACGACAACTTAGGTTTCTTCCCAAACCATAACTCATACGGTGTCGTTTCAACGGATTTCGATGGAGCCCTATTTAAAGTGAATGCGGCAGTCTCTAAAGCATAACCCCAAAATGATAGTGGTAGATCGGTAAGAGATATCATAGATCGCACCATATCCAATAGAGTGTGGTTACGATGTTCGGACACACCATTACGCTGAGGTGTTCCAGGCGGTGTGAGTTGTGAAACAATTCCACATTTCCTTAAGTGCGTGCCAAATTCATGACTCAAATATCCCCCCCCCCACGATCTGATTGTAAGAACTTTATTTTCCTGTCACGTTGATTCTCTACCTCATTCTTAAATTCCTTGAACTTTTCAAAGGTCTCAGACTTGTGTTTCATTAAGTAGACATACCCATATCTACTCAAGTCATCAGTGAGGGTGAGAACATAACAATAGCCACTGCGAGCCTCAACGCTCATTGGACCGCACAAATCAGTATGTATGATTTCCAATAAGTTGGTTGCTCGCTCCATTGTTCCGGAGAACGGAGTCTTGGTCATTTTTCCCATGAGGCATGGTTCGCACGTGCCAAATGATTCATAATCAAGAGACTCCAAAAGTCCATCTACATGGAGTTTCTTCATGCGTTTGACACCAATGTGACCAAGGCGGCAGTGCCACAAGTATGTGGGGCTATCATTATCAACCTTACATTTTTTGGCATTCACACTATGAATATGTGTAACATCATGTTTGAGATTCAATAAGAATAAACCATTGGCCAGCGGGGCATGACCATAAAACATATCTCTCATATAAATAGAACAACCATTATTCTCAGATTTAAATGAGTAGCCATCTCGCATTAAACAAGATCCAGATACAATGTTCATGCTCAAAGCTGGCACTAAATAACAATTATTGAGGTTTAAAACTAATCCCGTAGGTAAATGTAGAGGTAGCGTGCCAACGACGATCACATCAACCTTGGAACCATTCCTGACGCGCATCGTCACCTCGTCCTTCGCTAGTCTCCGCTTATTCCGCAGCTCCTGTTTTGAGTTAAAAATATGAGTAACCACACCGGTATCAAATACCCAGGAGCTACTACGAGTGCTGGTAAGGTACACATTAATAACATGTATATCATATATACCTTTGGTATTGCCGGCCTTCTTATCCGCTAAGTACTTGGGGCAGTTCCGCTTCCAGTGACCGTTTCCCTTGCAATAAAAGCACTCAGTCTCAGGCTTGGGTCCATGCTTTGGCTTCTTCCCGGCAAGTGGCTTACCGGGCGCGGCAACTCCCTTGCCGTCCTTCTTGAAGTTCTTCTTACCCTTGCCTTTCTTGAAACTAGTGGTTTTATTGACCATCAACACTTGATGTTCCTTTTTGATCTCCACCTCCGCTGATTTCAGCATTGAATATACTTTAGGAATGGTTTTCTCCATCCCCTGCATATTGTAGTTCATCACAAAGCTATTGTAGCTAGGTGGGAGCGACTGGAGGATTGTAATACCCCAAGAATCATGCTACAGTAATCCCTTTCTAATGATGCCTTGTCATCATTGTTACTATTGCTAATCTTCACTTGATCCAAATCACCGATTCAAATTCAAATCCAATCTAAAGTCAAAAACTCTTATTTGTCAGACAGGAGATCTAAAATGTTCATCTTGTGGCAAATAGTCATTTGTTAATATTGGTGGTGAACCAACATTTTTCAAGGTGTTTAAATGGCCTAAAGCAATTAAAGCAGTGGCTAAAACAATAGTTTAAATGGCTTTTACTTTATAAAAATTTCAAACTATTTCAAAAGCCTCACAACCTTGTTATGGCAGTGCTAGCTATTGCAATGTAATTATGTGACCAAGTCCCACATTTTACAAAATCCTTTTGGCACCCCAAATATTACCATGCTTTTTTTGTAAAAAGAAAAGAGCAAAAGAAAAAGAAAAAGAAAACCCCCCTGACCCCCTTGGGCCTTAGTCATCTGGGCGGCCCAACCCAGCAACCCATCTCCCCCGGTCGCCCCCCTCCTCTATGTTCACCCGACCCAGCGACCATGCTCGCCGGTCGCCACCGAACCCTGTCGCCGTCCCCGTCAGGGAAGGGATAAGGGCGACGTCCCCTCGACCCCGCGGGCTCCCCGCACCCACTCACTCCCCCTGGACGCCCCCTCTCCCCTCTCTCCCTCTGGCCTCGCCCCCTTCTCCAGGTCCACCTCGCCCCGATGCACTGTCACCACCACGTTGCTGCGCCACCGCGACCACCGTGCCCTCCTCGTCGCCCCGATGTGTCCGCGAGCCCCACGACCGTCTTCTGCTTCATCTGCACCAACGACCTCAAGAGGGAGCCACCCCAGTGCCTGATCCCCTTCGTCTTCCTCCTTGACCGCCACCACACGACCTCGCGGCCGTTCTGCTTCACCGGACCTCCCCGAGCCCTCTGCCTAGACCCCACGCTCCCGCGGTGAGCTCCTGTGCCGAACACGCCAAACGCGCCGTCCCCTGCCCTCTCTAGCCGCCCGTAGCCACTACACCGACGAAGCCCGAACCACCGCCACCTCGTTTGGTCGCCGGCGCGTCTCCGGTGACCTTTTGGTCAAGGGCTCGCGACTGTTGGCCTCGCCGCAACGCGTACGGTCTGCCCTGCCTCTCTGTTCGCTCACTAACGCACCGCATCACCATCGCCGTCGAGCGCCCGAAGGCCACCGCCGCCTGTGCTCCACGCCGACGCCGTTTCTGGCTGCCCCGAGGCCGGCCACCACCGCGGTTAGCTACGGCTCGCCGCTCCCGTTCGAACGGCGTCGGCAGCGTTCGTTTTGGCCCCCTGTAGGCGAAATCCGGCCTCCCGAGCGCCTCCGCCGCCTCTCTGTGTCGCTGTCGGCTGAATGCCGACCGCGTCGACGTGGCCGACCGGGGGCCACCCCCAGGGCCACTGCCCGGTGGGTCCCAGGGGCCCCAGCTAACCCGTTGACCCTGGTCAACTGTGCTGACTGGGCAGGCCCTAGCCAGTGACGTGTGGGCCCCACTGCTTAAATAACTAATTAAAATGGTTTTATAATTAAAAGTAATTAGTTTAGCTAATTAGTCATTGACATGTGGGGCCCAACTGCTAATTAACACCCTGTTCAATTAAAATAACCCACTGTTAGCCCTCTGTCTATGATATGTGGGACCCACTGGTCAGTTTGACCTGGTTAGTGAGTCTGTTGACTACTGATGTCATCAGCACGTCATGTTGACATCATTTTATCTTTTCTGTTATTTTAATAATTCCAGAAATTACTTTAATTTTTAAAATTGCATAGCGATTAAATCGTACCTCGGATGAAATGTTTTCTATATGAAAGTTGCTCAGAAAAATCCAACGAATCCGAATACGCGGTCCGTTCATCTGTCACATGCCCCTAGTATGCTGAACATGGGACATTCCCCCTCCGGTCATCTGTCTGACACAGGTCCGGAACCGGGAAAACATTCCCAGATGTTCTCCCCCTTCGCCGGTATCATGTAGCACCGCATTAGAACACGTCTAGCTCTTCTTGTTGTCCTGTTATGCTCTTGCTTACTATGTATTTACTGTTTCTTCCCCCTCTTCTCTCTGGTAGACCCCGAGATCGCTGTTGATGCCCCTGCGATCGACTACGTCGACGGTGACCCCTTCTTCTTGTCTGAGCAACCAGGCAAGCCCCCCTTTGATCATCCCAATATCGCCCATTCCATTCTCTCATGCTTGCATTAGATTTTGCTACTGTAATTGATTGCTCCTATTCTGATGCATAGCCTGCTTTTGTATCCGCTGTTGTACCTTACCTGCTTATCATAAACTCCTTAGTATAGGTTAGTTAGTGAACCATCAGTGACCCCCACCTTGTCCTTGTTGCCCCTGCTTCATCATCGAAGACCCGATCAACGGGATCGAAGACCAGGCCCCGGCACCGCACATCACTTTCCCCTTTTGTTGCTCGACTGTGCAGAGTTACCATCGAGTGCCGAGGGTGGAACCTCATACTTCACTCCTGATGAGATCTCTGTAGTGTAGCTATCCGGTCGTGGTCATCGAGGGTGATTTCCTCCTTAACCACTTCCATTACGGCTCTGTCGTGCAACCCCTCAAGTGTGAACCTCGAGGGTGGATCCTCTTACGTTCACCTTGATGATAACATCGAGTGGAATTCACCGGGGGTGATTCCTCGGGTTTTCCCCTTGGTGTTAGACACACAGTTACTATGGTTACTATGACTTTGCACTGAGCCATGTTACTAAAGACGGGTCGGCCCTGAGGGGTACCCGCGCGAGCTTAATAGTGAGTGATGTGGAGTCGGGTTGACCTGGAAGGTGCCTGCGAGATACTTACGAGGCGTGGCCGGGCATTCTTAGCCCTTGCCGCAAGTACTCGAGACGGGGCGACGGGGTCACATCGATTGTGAGTCTCTGCTTGTTACCGCGTGCTCCTAATACACTATGATTTGGATATTTGATCCGAGGGGCCTCTGGCCTGATAGCACTAACCATCACGTGGGCATAGTATGGGCGTTCTGCGTCGTATACATCAGCCGAAGCTTAATAGACGTCAGTGAATGAGCGGCGCATGCCGGGTTGGACTGCGTAAGCACCTGCCTTTTTGAAGGAGGTAGCTAGGTCTGCTCACCGGTCGCCCACGCAACGTGCAGGAGTTCCCGGGGCGATGGTCCATGACCCCTGGGGCATAGGTTTAGTCCGGCGTGCTGGCCTCTCTATTAAGACTAGGTCGGGTTGCGGCGTATTGTTTGGCCGAGGCCGAGCATGACCCAGGAAAGTGTGTCCGGCCGGAGTTAATCGAGCGTGGTGGGTAAGTTGGTGCACCCCTGCAGGGAAGAAAACATCTATCGATAGCCTGTCCTACGATAACGGACAGTTGGAGTTGTATCCCAACCGATACAACTAGAACTGGATACTTGTGATGAGATATGAATGGATATGAGAAATGGATAGTACGGCTCTGGGATTGCTTTCTCGCAGGGTGTCGAGAAAGGATCTCTGGCCAAGGTTGATAACACTACTACTACTACTACCTTACTTTATGCTACTCTACTCCCTCCTGTTGCTGCAAGTTGGTGGTTTCCAAAAGATGCTAGTCTTCGATAGGCTAGGTTTTCCCCTTCTCTTCTGGCATTCTGCAGTTCAGTCCACATATACTACCCTTTTCATTGATACTGATGCATATATAGTGTAGATCCTTGCTTGCGAGTACTTTGGATGAGTACTCACGGTTGCTTTGCTCCCCCTTTTCCCCCTTTCTTCTTCTTTCCGGTTGATGCAACCAGATGTCGGAGCCAGATGCCACCGCCGATGCTTACTACTACATGGAGGTCGCCGATGACCAGGAGTAGTTAGGAGGCTCCTAGGCAGGAGACCTTGCCTTTTTGATCGATGTTGCTTTTGTGCTAGCCTTCTTAAGGAAAACTTGTTTAACTTATGTCTGTACTCAGATATTGTTGCTTCCGCTGACTCGTCTATGATCGAGCTCTTGTATTCGAGCCTTCGAGGCCCCTGGCTTATAATATGATGCTTGTATGACTTATTTTATTTGTAGAGTTGTGTTGTGATATCTTCCCGTGAGTCCCTGATCTTGATCGTACACGTTTGCATGTATGGTTAGTGTACGATTGAATCGGGGGCATCACAAGGATCCTGTCAATGACCGAGTCATGTGGGAGATTAACTCCCAACTAAGACAAACGGTTGTGTAACCCGGACATAGTGAGTATATGCTCACTGACAGAACTGTTTTCCTCCATCTTACAACTGTAGAACTTGTCGGAGACTTCATATCTCTCGACCCGGGCATGAGCTTGGAAAACCATTTTCAGCTCTTGGGAACATCTCATATGCTCCGTGCTGCTCAAAACACTTTTGGAGCCCTGGTTCTAAGCTGTAAAGCATGCCGCACTGAACCAGGGAGTAATCATCACTTCACGACTGCCAGGTGTTCATAACGTCTTGAGTTGTTGGGAAAATGGGTGTGTCACCTAATGGTGCTTCAAGGACATATGCTTTCTTGGCAGCTATGAGGATGATCCTCAAGTTCCGGACCCAGTCCGTATAGTTGCTGCCAACGTCTTTCAGCTTGGTTTTCTCTAGGAACACGTTGAAGTTGAGGGCAACATTAGCGTGGGCCATTTGATCTACAAGACATATTGCAAAGATTTTAGACTATGTTCATGATAATTAAGTTCATCTAATCAAATTATTTAATGAACTCCCACTCAGACATACATCCCTTTAGTCATCTACATGATACATGATCCGAATTGACTAGGCCGTGTCCGATCATCACGTGAGACAGACTAGTCATCAACGGTGAACATCTCCATGTTGATCGTATCTACTATACGACTCATGTTTGACCTTTTGGTCTCTCGTGTTCCGAGGCCATGTCTGTACATGCTAGGCTCGTCAAGTCAACCTAAGTGTTTTGCATGTGTAAATCTGGCTTACACCCGTTGTATTCGAACGTTAGAATCTATCACACCCGATCATCACGTGGTGCTTCGAAACAACGAACCTTCGCAACGGTGCACAGTTAGGGGGAACACTTTCTTGAAATTATTACGAGGGAACATCTTATTTAAGCTACCGTCGTTCTAAGCAAATAAGATGTAAAACATGATAAACATCACATGCAATCAAATAGTGACATGATATGGCCAATATCATTTTGCTCCTTTTGATCTCCATCTTCGGGGCGCCATGATCATCATCGTCACCGGCATGACACCATGATCTCCATCGTCATGATCTTCATCATCGTGTCTTGATGAAGTTGTCTTGCCAACTGTTACTTCTACTATTATGGCTAATGTTTAGCAATAAAGTAAAGTATTTACATGGCGTTTTCATTGACACGCAGGTCATACAATAAATTAAGACAACTCCTATGGCTCCTGCTGGTTGTTATACTTATCGACATGCAAGTCATGATTCCTATTACAAGAACATGATCAATCTCATACATCACATATATCATTCATCACACCCTTTTGGCCATATCACATCACACGACATATGCTGCAAGAACAAGTTAGACGTCCTCTAATTGTTGTTGCAAGTTTTTACATGGCTGCTATAGGTTTCTAGCAAGAACGTTTCTTACCTACGCCAAAACCACAACATGATATGCCAATTTCTATTTACCCTTCATAAGGACCCTTTTCATCGAATTCGATCCGACTAAAGTAGGAGAGACAGACACCCGCTAGCCACCTTATGCAACTAGTGCATGTCAGTCGGTGGAACCTGTCTCACGTAAGTGTACATGTAAGGTCAGTCCGGGCCGCTTCATCCCATGATGCCGCCGAATCAAGATAAGACTAGTAACGGCAAGTAAATTGACATAATCGACGCCCACAACATCTTGTGTTCTACTCGTGCATAGAAACTACGCATAGACCTAGCTCATGATGCCACTGTTGGGGATCGTTGCAGAAATTAAAATTCTACGCATCACCAAGATCAATCTATGGAGAGACTAGCAACGAGAGAGAGGGGAGTGTATCTTCATACCCTTGAAGATTGCGATGCGGAAGCGTTACAAGAACATGGATGAAGGAGTCGTACTCGCAGCGATTCAGATCGCGATTGATTCCGATCTAAGCGCCGAACAACGGCGCCTCCACGTTAAACACACGTACAGCCCGGGGACGTCTCCTCCTTCTTGATCCAGCAAGGGGAGAGGAGAAGTTGAGGAAGAGCTCCGGCAGCACGACGACGTGGTGGTGGAGCTTGCAGTTCTCCGGCAGGGCTTCGCCAAGCACTACTACTACGGAGGTGTTGGGGAGGGAGAGGGCTGCGCCAGGGGAAGGGTGCGGCGGCCCTCCCACCTCCCCTCTATTTATAGGGGCAAGGGAGAGGGGGGCCGGCCCCCTCTAGATGGATCTAGAGGGGGGGCAAGGGGGAAAGGCTTGCCCCCCAAGCCAAGGGGGGGCGCCCCCTTTAGGGTTTCCCCCAAACCCTGGCCGCATGGGCCCTAGGGGGTTTTGGTGCCCAACCCACCTAGGGGCTAGTTCCCCTCCATATTCAGCCCATAGGGCCCTCCGGGGCAGGTGGACCCCCGGAACCCTTTCGGTGGTCCCGGTACAATACCGATAAACCTCCGAACACTTCCGGTGACCGAATAAGGACTTCCCATATATAAATCTTTATCTCCGGACCATTCCAGAACTCCTCGTGATGTCCGGGATCTCATCTGGGACTCCGAATAACATTCAATAACTGCATACTAATTTCCATAACAACTATAGAGTCACCGAACCTTAAGTGTGTAGACCCTACGGGTTTGGGAATCATGCAGACATGACCGAGACATCTCTCCGGCCAATAACCAACAGCAGGATCTGTATACCCATGTTGGCTCCCACATGTTCCACGATGCACTCATCGGATGAACCACGATGTTGAGGATTCAATCAATCCCGTATACAATTCCCTTTGTCAATCGGTACGTTACTTGCCCGAGATTCGATCGTCGGTATCCCAATACCTCGTTCAATCTCGTTACTGGCAAGTCACTTTACTTGTTCTGTAATGCATGATCCCGTGACTAACTGCTTAGACACATTGAGCTCATTATGATGATGCATTACTGAGTGGGCCCAGAGATACCTCTCCGTCATACAGAGTGACAAATCCCAGTCTCGATTCGTGCCAACCCAACATACACTTTCGGAGATACCCGTAGTGCACCTTTATAGCCACCCAGTTACGTTGTGACATTTGGCACACCCAAAGCATTCCTACAGTATCCGGGAGTTGCACAATCTCATGGTCTAAGGAAAAGATACTTGACATTACAAAAGCTTTAGCAGACGAACTACATGATCTTGTGCTATGCTTAGGATTGGGTCTTGTCCATCACATCATTCTCCTAATGATGTGATCCTGTTATCAACGACATCCAATGTCCATGGTCAGGAAACCACGACCATCTATTGATCAACGAGCTAGTCAACTAGAGGCTTACTAGGGACATATTACGATCTATGTATTCACACATGTATTACGGTTTCCGGTTAATACAATTATAGCATGAACAATAGACAATTATCATGAATAAGGAAATATAATAATAACCACTTTATTATTGCCTCTAGGGCATATTTCCAACACTGCCATCTTCTTAAGAGCACACGCCTTGACCAATGGCTCTATAACTGGCTTATTCGGATCCTCCTCTGGCGGTAGGGTGAAATTTGCCTTCAGCGAGGTCCAAAGATCATCTTTCTGTCTATCGTTGACATAAGGAACTTGAGGGTCTTCGTTCTTTGGCTTATTCCATAGCTGGATGCTGATCGGGATCATGTCCCTAACAATAGCCCCACACTGAGCAGAAAATGCTTCCTTGGTCTGCTTGGGTTCAATCGGTTGGCCATCGTCCGAGATTGCTGTGATCGTGAACCTTTCATCCTGGCGCAACCTTTTCTTCGGGCCTCGTCTCATTACCGAGGTTTAGCTCGATCCGGATGGCTATAAAAGAAGAAAGAAGAGTTAATATATGTACATACCAAAATAATTAATGCATCAATTAGCTAGTCAACCCAAGCTTAATTAATATATATACCTCGCCGGACTTTGCAACAGCTCCCTCCTCCGTTCGGTCACTGGAGCTGTCATCACAGTCTCCTTCCACCGGCATTCGGCCATTGGAGCCATCATGATCATGTCCTTTCTCCTCCATTGTTCGATCACCGGAGCCTTCACCCTTTCCTTCTAGACCATCGGTGTCGTTGAGATATGACAAGGCATCACCTCCGCCGAGGATTATGTCCCCCAATAACTGTTCTGTTTCCAAGTCCGCCTGGACCATAGCCCTGTTTTCTACTAGTGGTTCTACAAACTCCACATGCGATAGCGTAGCCTTTAGTGAAAATAGCTAGTTCCTGGCGTTGTTTTCATTTGTGTGCATCATATGTTCAACCATTTCTGAATCTGCCAAAGCCCATACACATCATAACGACGAACATTCTAGCAGTGCATGCTTCCATGAATCTTCCATACCACACAAACTGCACCTCGGATGATTAGCCATATGTAGGATCGAAAGTATGTCTAGAGGGGGGGGGGTGATTAGACTACTTGACCAAATAAAACTTATCCTTTTCCCAATTTTAGTTCTTGGCAGATTTTAGCAACTTTGGACAACTCAAGCAATCTTAACACAATTCAAGCAAGCATGCAAAGAGTATATGAGTAGCGGAAAGTAAAGCATGAAACTTGCATGAATGTAAGGGGAAGGGTTTGGAGGATTCAAATGCAATAGGAGACACAGATGTTTTTGTCGTGGTTCCGATAGGTGGTGCTATCGTACATCCACGTTGATGGAGACTTCAACCCATGAAGGGTAACGGCTGCGCGAGTCCACGGAGGGCTCCACCCACGAAGGGTTCACGAAGAAGCAACCTTGTCTATCCCACCATGGCCGTCACCCACGAAGGACTTGCCTCACTAGCGGTAGATCTTCACGATGTAGGCGATCTCCTTGCCCTTACAAACTCCTTGGTTCAACTCCACAATCTTGTCGGAGGCTCCCAAGTGACACCTAGCCAATCTAGGAGACACCACTCTCCAAGAAGTAACAAATGGTGTGTTGATGATGAACTCCTTGCTCTTGTGCTTCAAATGATAGTCTCCCCAACACTCAACTCTCTCTCACAGGATATGGATTTGGTGGAAAGAAGATTTGAGTGGAAAGCAACTTGGGGAAGGCTAGAGATCAAGATTCATATGGTAGGAATGGAATATCTTGGCTTCGACACAAGTGTAGGTGGTTCTCTCTTAGAAAAAGTAAGTTGGAAGTGTAGGTTCGTTTAGATGGCTCTCTCCACAAATGAAGAGGAGGTGGAGGGGTATATATAGCCTCCACACAAAATCTAACCATTACACAAAACTTGCCAATCTCGGTGGGACCGAATTGATAAACTCAGTCGGACCGATTCAACAAAGCTAGTGTCCGTTAGGATTTTCGGTGGGACCGACATGCAACTCGGTAGGACCGATATGGTTAGGGTTAGGGCATAACGTAATCTCGGTGAGACCGGTTACACAAACTCGGTGAGACCGATTTTGATAATAAGCTAACCAGAGAGTTGGTCAGGTAAACTCGATGGGACCGATTCGCTCATTTCGGTGAGACCAAAATGTTACAAAAGGGAAACATAGAGTTTACATTGCAATCTCGGTGGGACCGATCGCTCATCTCGGTGGGACCGAAACGTTACGAAGGGAAACAGAGAGATTACAATCCCGTCTCGATGAGACCGAGATCCCTATCGGTGAGACCGATTTTCCTAGGGTTTCTGGCAGTGGCTATGACATCTGAACTCGGTGGCGCCGGATAGAAAGAATCGGTGGGGCCGAGTTTGACTTTTGGTTTAGGTCATATGTGGATGTGAGAAAGTAGTTGAGGGTTTTGGAGCATATCACTAAGCATTTTGAGCAAGAGCCTCATTAAGCAACACCTCATCCCTCCTTGATAGTATTGGCTTTTCCTATAGACTCAATGTGATCTTGGATCACTAAAATAGAAAATGTAGAGTCTTGAGCTTTGAGTTTGAGCCAATCCTTTTGTCCTTAGCATTTTGAGGGGTCCACTTTTCTCATCCATGCCATGCCAATCATTGAGCTTTCCTGAGATATTAATCTTGAAATAGTATTAGCTCAATGAGCTATATGTTGTTAGGAATTACCATAACCACCTAGGGATAGTTGCACTTTCAATCTCCCCTTTTTGGTAATTGATGACAACATATAGATCAATGCTTCAAAAAATGATAATAGTAGTGAAAAACATTGTCGCTTTGAGAAGTATGTGAAAAGCAAGAGCTCCCCCTAAATTTGTGCATAGTTTAAGATTTGCTTTGGACTGCAAATACACAATGAGTTAGGAACATGGGTTACTCTTCCACGTCACATACATCTTGGTGGAGCGCTCAAAATGATAATAATGAAATACATGAACTCATCACCAAGCAAAGTGAATGATCATATGGGGATATAAAAAGATAATGTCATCCAACAAGCATTAAGGTAGCATATGATCAAATACATGATCATCCAAGTATCACACACAAGCATAAAGTATCTCAAACAAGAAAATAAACAAAGTTCAACCACCAAACAATAAAAGAGAACAAAGAGAAACACTCTCTCTCGAAGCCTATGATCTATACATTTTCTCCCCCTTTGGCAACAAGTTACCAAAAAGTTCATAAAAAATGCATAGTGCTAGATCAACTCTCAGGCTTGGTCTTCAGGTGGTGGTGTAGATAAAACTCCAAGGACGAAGGCATCAGTTGATGTAGATGGAGCTGGTGGAGTGGGTGCTGGAGCTGGTGGCACTGAAGCTGTAGCTGGTGCAGATGAAGTTGCTCTGGTGTCTGTAACTGGCACTGCAGTAGATCTCTATCCTCTGGCACTCTAGCAAAAGCATAAGTGGTAGACTTGCCCTTCTTCTCCTGCACTTCATCCTGAAGTTGCTCAACAACTGACTGGATCTCAGTGACATTCACATCTAAATCATAGAACTTCTGCTCCATGATCCTCTCCAAGCTCTCCTGGTTTTGAGTCAGGGTGGCCAATCCCTTCTCAATCCTCAGAGTGGAGGCAATCAAGTAGCCAAGCTGATCTTGCTTGCTCTTCAGAAGATACTGAGATGCCTCATCAATGGTTGGCATCTTTGCAGCCTTTTCAGTCCTTGCCTTCTCCCTCTTTGCTTGTGCTTGCGCAGAAGATGGTTCATTCTCATCCATCACCACAGTGTTGTCCTCAAAGTCTGGGTAGATGGGCATATGTTCCTTGTCCAAGAGATATGTGCCAGTGCCCATCTTGGAGTTGATTAGCTCCTGGATCTGTGGGGCATACCCACAACTTCTCTTCTGATCTGTAGCTGTTCTCTTTATGGTTTCCACAATTAGGCTCATGACTTTGAACTTTTGAGGCACATCAAATATGTGAACCAGGTTAATTGCATGGCCTCTTATCATCTTGTGATCACCTGACTTTGGTAATAGAGTGTGCCCGAGGATCCAGTTGATTGTTGGCAAACCTGACAGAAGGTAATGTACTGATCCAAATTTGTGTGTCTCAAGAGCAGCATCTGGGATCTCTTTGTACATATGTGCCATGGTGTTGTGATCCTTCTTCTTCTTGGCATGGACATCCAAGTCATCTTCATTCTCCCCAGGAGCATTGATCAATTTTGCCCATTCTTCAACTATTGACTGGTACCTAGTACCTTCAGACATCTAGACAATCCTTCCATCTGGGTAGAAATGAGATGTGGAGTAGAACTGCATAATAAGCTCATCATTCCACTTTATGAGCTTCTGAGCCACAAACTCATCAACTCCACATGCCTTGAAGCTGTCATATACACCAGGGAAGTGATCCTCATTTTCCTCAATGAATTTCCGATCAACCCATCTCATGTCACACACTATGGGCTTCTTGTCAAGTAAAATAGTCTCATAGAAGTCCTGTTGTTCCTTTGTATGGAACCTGTAGTCCGCAGTAGTCCTTCTCCTGGTGGCATATGGATCAGCCTCTCTCCATAGCCTCAATCCTGAATCCTTCCCGATTTTCATATTCTCTGCAACTGGGTGTGCATCATTGTGATCTGGAATTTTGGGCTTCAACTTCCTCAAAACAACAGAATCCTCTTCTTCTTCAGCAGCTTGAGGCACTGGGCCTTGTTCTTCTCCTCAGCAGGGATGTTCCTAGTGCTCCTCTTGGGTTTTGGCTTTGGAGCTAGAGCAGCAGTCTTAGGAGCAGTTTTGGGCTTAGATGGAGAAGCCCCTGCCCTTATAGCATCTCCCATAAGCTTTTGAGCTTTGGGTGCTGGTGCTGCATCCTCTTCCTCTTCCTCTTCTTCAGAATCTCTCATAATTGATGATCTTCCAAGCACTCTGGCAGTGGTCTTCTTGACCCTTTCCTTCCTTTTCTTCTCTGCCACAACCTGTTCTTTGGGTGCAGATCCCGAAGTTTCTTGAGTGGACGTTCTGGCCTTTGACATAGGAACTCTCTTGGCAGGAACCTTTTGCTTCATTCCTGGCTTAGTGGCAGCAGTTGTGCCATATTCCTTTTCAGAACTTTCCTCTTTGAGGTGGCCTCTTCCTAAACAGCCACATAGTCCTCATCCTCAGAATCTGAGGTTCTCTTCTTTCTGGTCTTGGTGGCTGCCTTAGGCAAGTTGCTGGGTGTACTCCTGCTTCCCTCATCAAAGCTGCTAGAGGGACTAGTGCCCTCACTCATGTTAACTTGCTCCTCAGACTTGTTCTGACTGTCACTCTGATTTGACATGATGCAAACACTAACAGCAGACCCTATGAATAGATTATAGATGAGGTAGATTGGATGAGCATCACAAAGTACAAAGGTTTTTGCAAAAGAATGAGTCAAAAACTTTGTTTTAGTTTTCCACAGAAAGCATTTCGGATCTACCGATTTGAAAACTCGGTGATACCGAAGCAGCTTTTGGAGCCTGAACTAGTGAACTCGGTAAGACCGAGTCACAGTTCGGTGGCACCGAGACTGCTAGGGTTTCACAAAGTATTGAACTTGGTCACACCGATTTGCAATTCTCAGTCAGACCGAGAATCACATGTGCAATGGCCTTAGCCAAATCGGTGGAACCGATTTCAACAACTCGGTTGGTCCGAGATGATTTCGGCGGAAACCTAACCCTAAATTTTCAACCCACAACTAAACAATGGAGTGATTTCGCTGGATAGAGTGATCTCAATCGTGGCAAGATACATGGCAGAACAATGTGCTAGGAATCGGAGTGAGATTAGCAGAAGGATCAAGTCCATACCCTAAGTGCGGCGATGGACCTGCTACGGCGGCAACGGCGGAGACGATTTCCGTGGACAGCGGCAGAGACCAGCGGCGGGAGGCAGCTGGCGATGAGGAGGACGATCCGGAGACCCAGGGAGGCAGAGCAGGCTGAGCGCGGGCGAAGGGGTTCGGAAAATTTTCCAAATTTTGGCCCGCAGATATATATAGCCTAACCCTATCGGTGTGACCGAGTGGAACAAGTCGGTGGCACCGAGATGCATAACTGCAAGCAGTTACTGCAACTCGATGTGACCGAAAAGTTCAAATCGGTTGCACCGAGATTGAAAACCTAGACCGACTTAGTGATCTCGGTATGACCGAAATGGATGAATCGGTCAGACCGAAACGCACAAAGAAGTTTTGGAAGTTTAAGTCTATGACGAATCGGGGACTCCGGGTGCTCCTCACACAGAGTGGTTCGAATCTGACTTGATCAAACTTTGTGATGTAGCATGAATAGAGTTTGAGATGAGAAAAGCATAGATAGCTAGATAAGGTTCTTAGGCATTCTTGTCCATCCACTTGGCAAAAGAAAAAGGAACCAAACAATGAAAGCAACAAGTGGATGTCCTCGAATGAGTAAATTATGCAACCATCATGCTCACACAATAAAATGGCAAATGAAATATGTGGCAAAGCATGCACAACCAATTCTAGCATCTATCAAGCAATTGGCGATGACTAGGTCATCTAAATATGAGTATATTGACTTAGGAGTCAAATGAGAACATTTGATCATAGGTCATACTCATCGTTTAAGCACAAGTGGGGTTACCACCTTTACATAAAGCGTTGTTGTGTTCACACCATTAGAGTTGCTTTAGCTCAATTCTTAGAGTAAAGCTCCCCCTAGATGTGAGATCCCCCTTAAGAGGGATGAACTAACCTTGGGTTTTGTCGATGATGACTTCATGTAGGTGTTGAAGAAGTGGATGCTCAATGTTGATGTAGATCATTTGGAGCAATCCTTTGGAGTGAGTTGCACTTTCAATACCTACACGGGTTAGTCCCACAAGGAACAAACAAGGATATCCATAGACATAGAGTGATGCACACACAAGATGATGTCTATGATAGCATTAGGTTACCTTGTCCCTTGTCTTACCGACAAGAGGGTTTGTGACTCCTTGAACTAGTGCAAGATGTGGAAGTTGATTGCACTTGTTCTTGCCAAAATGATAAGAGTGAAGTATGTTGGTGGAGTCACCCTCAAGAACTCTCTAGTTCTTCTTCTTCTTCTTCTTCTTCAGGATCCACATCATCTTGATGGGAATCCTTGGAGTTGTAGTCGTACTTGATGAAGTAGAACTTGATGTAGTCTTGGGAACCCACTTGACCAAGGCCTTGGGTGCTTCTTCAAAAGAATCAATTTCCTCTTGAAGCTTATCCTTGCCTTTTGCTCGTGGTCTTGTGGTGGAAGATCATCTTGACCTTGTGTCCCTTTGAAGGAAGTAGGATCATACTTCTTTTGTTGAGGAACAAACTTCGTCTTGGGGTATTGATATTCTTCCCACTCAACTCCATTGGCATTGAACTTTCGTTCAAAACCAACACCTTGGTTCTTCCGGTGCCTTCCTTGCTTGCGTACAATTTCCTCGAATTGCTTACTCCCGGCAAGGCTCTTGTAAACACCTTTCTCTATAATTCCCTTCAATAAGCTATTTTCTTGCTCAAGTGTAACTTGGCTAAGAGAATCATCAATGGAATCAAGAGAACTACTAGAAGCAACAACATTGGATTTAGCATGAATATTGTTACTACTATAGGAAGAATCTTTCTTGTTCTTGTTACTAGACTTGACTTGAGGCATGTAAGTGGATAAGAGTAAACGCTTGGCAATGTAAGAAGAATTTTTCTTGTGAAGATCATCATTGATTGCTTTTAATAACTCATGCTCTTGCTCAAGGTTGAGCTTTTCAAAACGTAATTTCTCATGAGTCCTTAAAAGTTCTCGATGATCTCCTAAGATAGTTTCATGAGCTAACTTAAAGAGTGTTTAGTTCTTTAGTTAGAAACTCAATCTTATCCTTATCATTGTCATTCGTTTTATCTTGATTAGCATGATTAATTGACGTTTCATCATAGTATTCATCACTAGAGTTGTCAACAAGTAAATCATCATCACCTAACAAGTCATCTTCATCACTATTGAAATCAACATACTCGGGGTGTGATACCTTTGGGCCTTTAGCCATGAAGCATCTTCCAAGTCCTTCATTTGGTGAATCAAATATTTCGTAGGAGTTGGTTGACACAAGTACTAGACCGGCAACACCTTCATCTTGAGTATATTCAGAGTCGGAGTAATAGCTTCTCTCGGAGTGATTGTCGGAGTCGGAGCCGAATACCCACTCACCAACATGAGCTTGATGTCTTCGTTTTGTGTAGCTCCTTGACGACTTGTCCTTCCTTTCTGAATCCTTGCTTCTCCAAGATGTTCTTCGTTCATAACGATCATCTCTACTCCTTCTCTCTCTTGATGGTGATTCTTCTCTTCTACTTATTCTTTTTGGAGAATCTTCTCTTCTCTTGTAGGGTGTCGTACACTCATTGGAATAGTGTCCGGGTCTTCCAAAATTGTAGCAATTTTGCTCTCAACTAGAAGATCTTTTGTCATTGTAGGACCTTGACTTGGAACTTCTCTCTTTGGTTCTACTCTTGTAGAACTTGTTGAAGTTCTTCACCATTAGGCTCAATTCTTCATTAAAGGTTTGTTTCTCACTTGATGATGTGGGAGCTTCACATGAGGATTTGTAAGCACCACTTGACTTGTTATGGACCTCCTCCTTATCCTTGAGTGACATCTCATGAGCAACAATTCTTCCAATGACTTCCGTTGGCTTGAGATCTTTGTAATTGGGCATCATTTGGATCAATGTGCATACGGTATCATATTTTCTGTCCAAAGCTCTTAGGATCTTCTTGATGATGAATTTGTCGGTCATCTCTTCACTTCCTAAGCTGGCGATCTCATTTGTGATAAGAGCAAGCCTAGAGTACATTTCAGCGACACCTTCACCATCCTTCATTTTGAACTTGTCAAGCTGACTTTGAAGCACATCCAACTTGGATTCCTTGACGGAGTCGGTACCTTCATGCATATCAATCAAAGTATCCCAAATTTCCTTTGCATTCTCAAGACGACTGATTTTGTTGAATTCTTCGGGGCACAATCCGTTGAAGAGGATATCACAAGCTTGAGCATTGTATTGCAGCATCTTCAACTCTTCCGTGGTAGCTTCACGGTTCGGTTCTCTCCCATCAAAGAATTCACCTTGCAAGCCAATACACACAATAGCCCATACGGCGGGGTTATGTCCAAGAATATGCATTTTCATCTTATGCTTCCAACTAGCAAAATTAGTACCATCAAAGTAAGGACCTCTATGGTGGTAATTTCCCTCGTTAGATGCCATACTCTCCTAGGTTGTGAAACCAAGGCTATGACTTCCAAAAGCTATGGAAATCAAAGCAAATGGAGACCAAAGCTCTGATACCACTTGTAGGATCAAAAGTATGTCTAGAGGGGGGGTGATTAGACTACTTGACCAAATAAAACTTATCCTTTTCCCAATTTTAGTTCTTGGCAGATTTTAGCAACTTTGGACAAGTCAAGCAATCTTAACACAATTCAAGCAAGCATGCAAAGAGTATATGAGCAGCGAAAAGTAAAGCATGCAACTTGCAAGAATGTAAGGGGAAGGGTTTGGAGGATTCAAACGCAATAGGAGACACATATGTTTTTGTCATGGTTCCGATAGGTGGTGCTATCGTACATCCACGTTGATGGAGACTTCAACCCACGAAGGGTAACGGCTGCGCGAGTCCACGGAGGGCTCCACCCATGAAGGGTCCATGAAGAAGCAACCTTGTCTATCCCACCATGGCCGTCGCCCACGAAGGACTTGCCTCACTAGCGGTAGATCTTCATGAAGTAGGCGATCTCCTTGCCCTTACAAACTCCTTGGTTCAACTCCACATTCTTGTCAGAGGCTCCCAAGTGGCACCTAGCCAATCTAGGAGACACCACTCTCCAAGAAGTAACAAATGGTGTGTTGATGATGAACTCCTTGCTCTTGTGCTTCAAATGATAGTCTCCCCAACACTCAACTCTCTCTCACAGGATATGGATTTAGTGGAAAGAAGATTTGAGTGGAAAGCAACTTGTGGAAGGCTAGAGATCAAGATTCATATGGTAGGAATGGAATGTCTTGGCTTCAACACAAGTGTAGGTGGTTCTCTCTCAGAAAAAGTAAGTTGGAAGTGTAGGTTCATTCAGATGGCTCTCTCCACAAATGAAGAGGAGGTGGAGGGGTATATATAGCCTCCACACAAAATCTAACCGTTACACACAACTTGCCAATCTCGGTGGGACCGAATTGATAAACTTGATCGGACCGATTCAGCAAAGCTAGTGACCGTTAGGATTTTCGGTGGGACCGACATGCAACTCGGTAGGACCGATATGGTTAGGGTTAGGGCATAACGTAATCTCGGTGAGACCAGTTACACAAACTCGGTGAGACCGATTTTGATAATAAGCTAACCAGATAGTTGGTCAGGTAAACTCGGTGGGACCGATTCGCTCATTTCGGTGAGACCAAAATGTTACAAAAGGGAAACATAGAGTTTAAATTGCAATCTCAGTGGGACCGATCGCTCATCTCGGTGGGACCGAAACGTTATGAAGGGAAACAGAGAGATTACAATCCCGTCTCGATGAGACCGAGATCCCTATCGGTGAGACCGATTTGCCTACGGTTTGTGGCAGTGGCTATGACATCTGAACTCGGTGGCGCCGGATAGAAAGAATCGGTGGGGCCGAGTTTGACTTTTGGTTTAGGTCATATGTGGATGTGAGAAAGTAGTTGAGGGTTTTGGAGCATATCACTAAGCATTTTGAGCAAGAGCCTCATTAAGCAACACCTCATCCCTCCTTGATAGTATTGGCTTTTCCTATAGACTCAATGTGATCTTGGATCACTAAAATAGAAAATGTAGAGTCTTGAGCTTTGAGCTTGAGCCAATCCTTTTGTCCTTAGCATTTTGAGGGGTCCACTTTTCTCATCCATGCCATGCCAATCATTGAGCTTTCCTGAGATATTAATCTTGAAATAGCATTAGCTCAATGAGCTATATGTTGTTAGGAATTACCAAAACCACCTAGGGATAGTTACACTTTCACCATATTACGCCGGGCCCTGACATCATTTGTAGGCAGCGAATGGAGGGCAAGTCTCCATAGAAAAAGCTTGACCTTGGCTGGAACTTGAGTACCCCATAGAGCTGTCTAGTCCTTTGCTGTTCGTTCATTTGATGAGGATCCAGCTGCTTCCTCCAGCCAGTTAGCCCTGGTAAACTTCCAACAGTCTGTACGCAGAATAGACACTGAATGTTTCTCTCTTCTCCTTGCTCCATGCCCAAAAATCCTAGACCTGCCGCGTACAAAGAGGTATATCCAAGATAGTTGCAGCATCCACTGGCAGAAAAATGTCATGAACCAGCTCCTCCCTCCATCTGGCAGATGTCTCATCAATAAGCTCGCTAACCTACATAGGCCCCGAAATTGGTGGTGATGTGATAGGCCTCATTGTTGTCTCTCCGGGTAGCCAATTGTGTCACCATATCTCAGTAGTCGCACCATTACCAATCCTACGTATAAGGCCTTGAACCAGCACATCTCTCCCCTCAAGTATAGATCGCCATATCTGCGAGGGGTGACTCCCAGAGGAGCCTCTAAAATAGTTGTTTGAGGGAAGTTTACACTCTTCAGAATTCTCGAACTCAACGAAAGTGGGTCCTGAAGCACCCTCCAGGCCTGTCTTGCTAACAATGCTAAATTAAATAGTTCGAGATCACGAAAACCAAGTCCCCCCATGTTCCTTGGCCGACACATAACATCCCAAGAAACCCATGCTACCTTTCGGCTACCATTCTTACCGCCCCACCAAAATTTGCAGATGATGGAGTTGATATGTTCGCAAAGACCTCACGAGAGCTTAAAGCACGACATTGAGTACACTGGGATAGCTTGAACAACAGATTTGATCAACACCTCTTTTCCTCCTACTGACAACATCTTTTCCAACCACCCCTGAACCTTTTTCCAAACTCTATCTTGTAGATACTTAAAGGTTCCATTTTTTGATTTACCAACATCAGATGGCATGCCTCTCTTAGTGCTTCTGAGCATCCCTTGCTAAATAAAACCGAGGACTTGTCACGATTAATTCGCTGACCAGATGCATTACAATAAAATCCAATAGGTTTGACAATTCTTCCGCCCCTTCACGGCTTGATTTAAAGAACAACATGCTATCATTCGCAAATAGAAGGTGACTAACTGCCAAAGCAGTCCCTGCCACTTTTATTCCACACAAATTAGATGACTGAGCATTACCTTTTAGGAGGCACAAAAGGCCCTCTGCTACCAGCAAGAATAGATAGGGTGAAAGAGGATCTCCCTGTCGGATACCTCTTGATGGTTTAAACTCCTTTAGCCTTTTGCCATTAAACAAAACTGAAAAAGTTACAGAGCTCACCATACTCATGACCACATAAATCCAATGAGGATTGAAACCCAACTTGGTCACGATTGCTTCCAGATAAGACCACTCCACTCGATTATAGGGCTTCATCATATCAAGCTTAAGCGCACAAAACCTATGCTTTTTGCCTTGTTTCTCTTCATGAAGTGCAGACATTCATATGCAGATATGATATTATCAGTGATTAACCGACCAGGTACAAAAGCTGATTGCTCCTAAGAAATTATCTCTGGCAAAATCTGCTTAAGACGGTTTGCAACTACCTTGGAAGCATTCTTATATGGCATGTTCCATAAGCTGATTGGATGGAATTGTGAAACTGAAGAGGGGTTGGATACCTTTGGAATAAGGACCAAAACAGTGCCATTAATAGAGGCAGGGCTGTCCTCTCCATCAATAATCCAAAGAACTGCATCCGTCACATCATCACCACAAACATCCCAATTATGCTGAAAAAATTGGGCCAGAAAACCGTTGGGCCTCGTTGCTTTTTGAGGATACATTTGGAATAGAGCATTTTAACCTCATCCCTCTTCTATGCCGTTGTACATCATTTTGGTGTTGTTTCACTTTTATTCGTTGTTTCAATGCCTAAACAAAAATGGTAGACTCACGGGCCTTTACAAGGCAATTGCCGGGCCTTTCCAACTAACTAAACCAGCCCCCCTAATTTTCAGGAGGGTGTGGGCCAATTTTCCTAAATCACCAACCACAAACTGCCAAGTGGATCCACCCCGTAAAACCCCCGTAATGACCCGTGCATGTATGCCTAAAATATAACTACAAACAAATGTAGAAAAAAGTATGATAAGATTAAACTTATGGAGGATGGTTCTGACTTTTTAGATACCTCATCAACCTCCAACAATTTATTGGAATGCACTTCATATGTGTTTTTTGAGGATGCTTTTTGGTGACTCTGTTAGACTTGCTCTAAACAGCCTAGCATGAAAGGAAAAGCGACGTTCGAAATGAACTCATGATGAGAATTAGCGTGCATGCATGCTATTTTTACAATACCATCCCCTTTTTTCCCCGCAAAAAAACTACGACGCAGTGAGACTGTAGCCTGATAACCCACAAGTATAGGGGATCGCAACAGTTTTCGAGGGTAGAGTATTCAACCCAAATTTATTGATTCAACACAAGGGGATCCAAAGAATATTCTCAAGTATTAGTAGCAAAGTAATATGGAAGTAACGATAATGGTGGCAAAAGTAACAATATTAGTTTTGTAGTGATTGTAACAGTGGCAACGGAAAAGTAACTAAGCAAAGATCAATATGTGAAAAGCTCGTAGGCATTGGATCAGTGATGGATAATTATGTCGGATGCGATTGCTCATGCAACATTTATAACATAGGGTGACACAGAACTAGCTCCAGTTCATCAATGTAATGTAGGCATGTATTCCGAATATAGTCATACGTGCTTATGGAAAAGAACTTGCATGACATCTTTTGTCCTACCCTCCCGTGGCAGCGGGGTCCTATTGGAAACTAAGGGATATTAAGGCCTCCTTTTAATAGAGTACCAGACCAAAGCATTAACACTTAGTGAATACATGAACTCTTCAAACTACGTCATCATCGGTAAGTATCCCGATTATTGTCACTTTAGGGTTAACGGATCATAACACATAATAGGTGACTATAGACTTGCAAGATAGGATCGAGAACTCACATATATTCATGAAAACATAATAGGTTCAGATCTGAAATCATGGCACTCGGGCCCTAGTGACAAGCATTAAGCATAGCAAAGTCATAGAAACATCAATCTTAGAACATAATGGATACTAGGGATCAAACCCAACTCTTTCTGCACATAAATAACACCATGGCAATTCTGCTAAAAACAGCGTCAGTCCGGGTTAGTTCCATTCAATTCATGCAAGTTAGAGTCCAAAACAAGGGCAAAAGTGTTTGGAAAAGTAGATACGATGGAGACGTATCAACTCCCCCAAGCTTAAACCTTTGCTTGTCCTCAAGCAATTCAGTTGATAAACTGAAAGTGATAAAGAAAAACTTTTACAAACTCTATTTGCTCTTGTTGTTGTAAATAAGTAAAGCCAACATTCAAGTTTTCAGCAAAGATTATGAACTAACCATATTCACAATAACATTTAGGTCTCATGTTTACTCATATCAATGACATAATCAACTAGCGAGCAATAATAGTAAATCTCGGATGACAACACTTTCTCAAAACAATCATAATATGATATAACAAGATGGTATCTCGCTAGCCCTTTCTGAGACCGCAAAATATAAATGCAGAGCACCTCTGAAGATCAAGAGCTGACTGGAAATTGTAATTCATGGTAAAAGAGATCCAGTCATACTCAATGTAAACTAATAGTAATGCATGCAAATGACAGTGGTGCTCTGCAACTGGTGCTTTTTAATAAGAGGATGATGACTCAACATAAAAGTAAATAGATAAGCCCTTCACAGAGGGAAGCAGGGATTTGTAGAGGTGCCAGAGCTCGGTTTTGAAATAGAGATAAATAATATTTTGAGCGGTATACTTTCATTGTCAACATAACAATCGAGAGATCTCGATATCTTCAATGCTACAGACATTATAGGCAGTTCCCAAACAGAATGGTAAAGTTTATACTCCCCCTACCACCAACAAACATCAATCCATGGCTTGTCCAAAACAACGGGTGCCTCCAACTAACAAAAATCCTGGGGGAGTTTTGTTTGCAATTAATTTAATTTAAGCATGGGACTGGGCATCCCGGTTACCAGCCATTTTCTCGTGAATGAGGAGCGGAGTCCACTCCTCTTGAGAATAACCCGCTAGCATGGAAGATATAGACAACCCTAGTTGATACATGAGCTATTCGAGCATACAAAACAGAATTTCATTTAAAGGTTTAGAGTTTTGCACATACAAATTTACTTGGAACGGTAGGTAGATACCGCATATAGGAAGGTATGGTGGACTCATATGGAATAACTTTTTGGGTTTATGGAATTGGATGCACAAGCAGTATTCCCGCTTAGTACAAGTGAAGGCTAGAAAGAGACTGGGAAGCGACCAGCTAGAGAGCGACAACAGTCATGAACATGCATTAAAATTAATCAACATTGCATGCAAGCATGAGTAGGATATAATTCACCATGAACATAAATATCATGGAGGCTATGTTGATTTTGTTTCAACTACATGTGTGAACATGTGCCAAGTTAAGCCACTCGAATCGTTCAAAGGAGGATACCACCCTATCATACCACATCACAACCATTTTAATAGCATGTTGGCACGCAAGGTAAACCATTATAAACTCCTAGCAAATTAAGCATGGCATGAGCAACTATAATCTCTAATTGTCATTGCAAACATGTTTCATTCATAATAGGCTGAATCAGGAACGATGAACTAATCATATTTACAAAAACAAGATAGGTCTAGTTCATACCAGCTTCTCTCATCTCAATCAGTCCATCATATATCATCATTATTGCCTTTCACTTACACGACCGAACGGTGTGGATAATAATAATAGTGCGCGTGCATTGGACTAAGCTGGAATCTGCAAGCTTTTAATACAAGGAAGAGGACAAGGTAATATGGGCTCTTTGTTAGATCAACAATATGCATATGAGAGACACTCAACATTTTCATCATGGTCTTCTCCTCTCGACCCCCAAAGAAAAGAAATAAAACTATTTACACGGGAAAGCTCCCAACAAACAAAAGAAAAATGAGAAATCTTTTTGGGTTTTCCTTTTTTTATTACTACTACAGACATGGAAAGTAAACTAGCTAAAAGCTACAACTAATTTTTTTGATTTTTCTTAAGGTTTTTCAAACACACAAGAAGAAAGCTTAAAAAGAAAATAAACTAGCATGGATGATACAATGAAAAACTATGAGCACCGACAACTGGCCTGAGTGTGTGAACATGAATGTAATGTCGGTGAGAAATACGTACTCCCCCAAGCTTAGGATTTTGGCCTAAGTTGGTCTATTCCCATGGATGGCCTGGCGGATATCCGAAGTTGTAACTGGGGTCGTACTGAGATGCAACCGCTACTGCCTCACGAGCTGCAGCCTAGAGGCGAGCTGCCTCCGTCATCCTCTCGTACTCGTTCGCCTCCTCCCTGGTTAGAACATATCTCCCTTTTTCCTGAAAGTCAAAGAAAGTAGGAGCAGGGAGAGTAACATGGTCAGTGCGATGCCTGTCAAAGATTAGTCGGTACTGGAGAGGTTGTTCATTCCTCTCAATAAACTGATGGCGAACCATAGCATTAAAATCTAGATAAGCAGGAGGCAACTCCATATCATTTTCATGTACGGGTACCTCAAGAAAAAATTAGCTAAACAGGTTGCATAAATTCCACCGAACAAATCTCGACTAATACTGTTATGATGCAACCTACGTGCAACAATATCCCCCAAGTTGTATTGTTTATCTCCTAATACAACACTCTTGAGAACACTAAGATTGGGAACACACATGTGACATGCCTCATCCTTACCATTAATGCATCTACCTATAAAGAGAGAAAAATAATGTATGACAGGAAAATGAATGCTCCCTATGGTAGCTTGTGTTATTTCTCTAGATTCCCCCATAGTGATACTAGCAAGAAATTCTTTAAATTCAGATTTGCGAGGTTCATTAACATTACCCCACTACGGGATTTTACAAGCAGTATTAAAATCTTCTAAGTCCATGGTATAAAATTTATCACAGAGATCAAATAGGATAGTGTGAGACTTGTGTGATGATGTAAATTTAAACCTTCTCACAAAGGAATCAGTTAGGTGATAATATTGGGGCACTTATCTGACACGAAGCCCTCAAGTTCAGCATTACGCACATACGCGTCAAATTCCTCCTTAATTCTTGCTTGGACCATAAAATCTTCTGACGGCCATTCACAAGGCCGCACTTGAGCTTCTCTTGGTAGTTCATAGTCCGGCTCATGTATCGCGAGTCTAGGTCCTTGCTTCTTTGAGGAACCACCTTGGTACATTTTCCTAAACATATATTCTTCATCTGAAAAAATTTCTGAAAGTTTTAGTAAATCAAAAATAAAAGTGAACCAAACTCAACAAGATTGATAGCAACTACTCCCACAAGTGCCTAGAGGCCATATCATGCAATAGAACTACTTGGGACCAAATAAATTTGACATGCTAGCTCAAGAACAGGGTCACCTAAGCAGCAAAAATTTTCAATAAAGCACTAGAACAAAAACTAATTGGACCATTAGAGGAGTCACATACCGAAGAACAATCCCCCAAAGCAGTTTTGTGAATGGAGCTTTGAGTAAGGAGATCGAAAATGGCAGCAAAACGAGCTAGAACACGGGTTTGAGCTATGTGGTGATTTTTTCTGGAGGAAGAAGGAGTGTGTAGGTGCAATAATAAGTGGAGGGGGCCATGAGGGGTCCACGAGGCAGGGGATGCGCCCTGCACCCTCGTGGCCAGGTGGTTGCCCCCTCCGGTGTGTTCTCAATGCCAATAATTCTTAAATATTCTAGAAAAAATCATATAAAATTTTCAGGGCATTTGGAGAACTTTTATTTTCGGGGTATTTTTTTATTGCAAGGATAATTCAGATAACAGACAAAAAAACTATTTTTGCTTTATTAAATCTAAATAAAAGAAAGTAAAAGGAGGGTACAGAAAGTTGTGCTTTCTAACTTCATCCATCTCATGCTCATCAAAAGGAATCCACTAACAAGGTTGATCAAGTCTTGTTAACAAACTCATTCCGAATCGCATGAAACCGGAGAATTTTCGAATAACACTAGGTTACCTCAACGGGGATATGCACACTCCCCAACAATAAGAATATCATATTTCTTCTTGACAGTAGGAAGAGGAAATTCAAAACCTCCAATAATAATCGTTGAAAATTTTCCAATAGAATTGATACTATGGACTTGAGGTTGTTTCCTTGGGAAGTGTACCGTATGCTCATTACCATTAACATGAAAAGTGACATTGCCTTTGTTGCAATCAATAACAGCCCCTGCAGTATTCAGAAAGGGTCTACCAAGAATAATAGACATACTATCGTCCTCGGGAATATCAAGAATAACAAAGTCCATTAAAATAGTAACGTTTGCAACCACAACAGGCACATCCTCACAAATACCAACAGGTATAGCAGTTGATTTATCAGCCATTTGCAAAGATATTTCAGTAGGTGTCAACTTATTCAAATCAAGTATATGATATAAAGAGAGAGGCATAACACTAGCTCCGAGGTCACATAAAGCAGTTTTGACATAGTTTCTCTTAATGGAGCATGGTATAGTTGGTACTCCTGGATCTCCTAGTTTCTTTGGTATTCCACCTTTAAAAGTGTAATTAGCAAGCATGGTTGAAATTTCAGCTTCCGGTATCTTTCTTTTATTAGTAACAATATCCTTCATGTACTTAGCATAAGGGTTCATTTTAAGCATATCAGTCAAACACATACGCAAAAAGATAGGTCTAATCATTTCAGCAAAGCGCTCAAAATCCTCATCATCCTTTTTCTTGGATGGTTTAGGAGGAAAAGGCATGGGTTTCTGAACCCATGGTTCTCTTTCTTTACCGTGCTTCCTAGCAACAAAGTCTCTCTTATCATAACATTGATTCTTTGATTGTGGGTTATCAAGATCAACAACAAGTTCAATCTCTACATCATTGTTATTGCTAGGTTGAGCATCAACATGAACATCATTATTAACATTATCACTAGGTTCATGCTCATCACCAGATTGTGTTTCAGCATCGGAAATAGAAATATCATTGGGATTCTCAGGTGTGTCTACAACAGGTTCACTAGAAGCATGCAAAGTGCTATCATTTTGCTTTTTCTTCTTCTTAGAAGAACTAGGTGCATCAACATTAGTTCTCTGAGAATCTTGCTCAATTCTCTTAGGGTGGCCCTCAGGGTACAAAGGTTCCTGAGTCATTTTACCCCCTCTAGTCACAACTCTAACATCATTTTCATTTTTCTTATTATCTAATTCATTGGGCAAATCAGTCTGAGCTTTAAGTACTTGTTCTACTTGAGTGGTAACCATAGAAGCATGTTTACTAATAAGTTTAAGCTCACCTTTAACTCTAGACATATAATCACTCAAGTGTTCAATCATATAAGGATTACGTTTCAATTGTCTACCAACATAATCATTGAAGTTTTCTTGTTTAGCAATAAAATTATCAAACTCATCCAAGCATTTGCTAGCAGACTTATTATGAGGAATATCACCTTCATCAAATCTATAGAGAGAATTTACCTTTACTACCTGTGTTGGGTTATCAAGACCATGTATTTCTTCAATAGGTGGTAAATTCTTAACATCTTCAACTTTAATACCCTTTTCTTTCATAGATTTGTTTGCCTCTTGCATATCTTTAGGACTGAGAAATAGAATACCCCTTTTCTTCAGAGTTGGCTTAGGAGTTGGTTCAGGAAGTGTCCAATCATTTTCATTACTCAACATATTATTCAATAGCAATTTAGCTTGATCAATAGTTCTTTCCCTGAAAACACAACCAGCGCAACTATCCAGGTGGTCTCTGGAAGCATCAGTTAGTCCATTATAAAAGATATCAAGTATTTCATTTTTCTTGAGAGGATGATCAGGCAAAGCATTAAGTAATCGGAGAAGCCTCCCCCAAGCTTGTGGGAGACTCTCTTCTTCAATTTCCACAAAATTATATATTTCCCTTAAGGCAGCTTGTTTCTTATGAGCGGGGAAATATTTAGAAGAGAAGTAATAAATCATATCCTGGGGACTACGCACACAACCAGGATCAAGAGAATTAAACCATGTTTTAGCATCACCCTTTAATGAGAACGGAAACAACTTAAGGATAAAGTAATAGCGAGTTTTCTCATCATTAGTGAACAGGGTGGCTATATCATTTAATTTAGTAAGATGTCCCACAATAGTTTTAGATTCATAGCCATAAAAAGGATCAGATTCAACCAAAGTACTTAACTCAAGATCGACAGAGAAATCATAATCCTTATCAGAAATACAAATAGGTGAAGTGGCAAAAGCAGGGTCATATTTCATTCTAGCATTCAAAGATTTTTCTTTAAGCTTAGCTAATAATTTGTTAAGATCATATCTATCATTGCAAGCTAAAAAGTCTCTAGCAGTTTCTTCATCCATAACATAACCCTCAGGCACAACAGGCAATTCATATCTAGGGGAGAATCTTCATCATCACTTTCATCAATATTACCAATTTCATTCTCTCTAACCCTAGCGAGTTGTTCATCAAGAAATTCACCTAATGGCACAATATTATCAAGCATAGAAGTAGTTTCATCATAAGCATCATGCAAAGCAGAAGTGGCATCATCAATAACATGCACATATCAGAATGAATAGTAGGAGTAGGTGTCGCAAGTTTACTCATAACAGAAGGTGAATCAAGTGCAGAGCTAGATGGCAGTTCCTTACCTCCCCTCCTAGTTGAGGGATAAATCTTGGTTCTTTCATCTTTCAAGTTCCTCATAGTGATCAGCAGATATAAATCCCAAGTGACTCAAAGAATAGAGCTATGCTCCCAGGCAACAGCGCCAGAAAATAGTCTTGATAACCCACAAGTATAGGGGATCGCAATAGTTTTCAAGGGTAGAGTATTCAACCCAAATTTATTGATTTGACACAAGGGATCCAAAGAATATTCTCAAGTATTAGCAGTTGAGTTGTCAATTCAACCACACCTGGAAAACTTAATATCTGCAGCAAAGTATTTTGTAGCAAAGTAATATGGATGTAACGGTAACGGTGGCAAAAATAACAGTATTGGTTTTGTAGTGATTGTAACAGTGGCAACGGAAAAGTAACTAAGCAAAGATCAATATGTGAAAAGCTCGTAGGTATTGGATCAGTGATGGATAATTATGTCGGATGCGATTCCTCATGCAACAGTTATAACATAGGGTGACACAGAACTAGCTCCAGTTCATCAATGTAATGTAGGCATGTATTCCGAATATAGTCATACGTGCTTATGGAAAAGAACTTGCATGACATCTTTTGCCTACCCTCCCGTGGCAGCGGGGTCCTATTGGAAACTAAGGGATATTAAGGCCTCCTTTTAATAGAGTGCTGGACCAAAGCATTAACACTTAGTGAATACATGAACTCCTCAAAGTACGTTCATCACTGGTAAATATCCCGATTATTGTCACTTTAGGGTTAACGGATCATAACACATAATAGGTGACTATAGACTGGCAAGATAGGATCAAGAACTCACATATATTCATGAAAACATAATAGGTTCAGATATGAAATCATGGCACTCGGGCCCTAGTGAAAAGCATTAAGCATAGCAAAGTCATACACTACAAAAAAATACACTTCCGTGATGATACATGTTTGTCACAGTAGGTCAGGTTTTCTGTCATGAATGTACATCCATGACAAATTTATGACAGAATCAAGATAGTCATACCTGTGTTGTCGTAGAAGTGTTCCATGACATTACCAAAATTATCATCACGGAAGTGTCCACTTCCATGATGATAAATCGCACGTCACAGAAGTGCTTTCGTCAAGGGTGACCGACACGTGGCATCCACCATAACGGAACGCCGTTAAGCTATCGGTTCTAGTTTTGGATCCGATAACCCATTAACAACCCCGACCAATGGGGATTTTCGACGTGTAAAATCATCATTTGCTGGAGGAAACACGTGTCGGCTCACCGTTGGGACAGATGTCATCCACTCATTGGACCCAAAGCGCCTATGATACGTCGACACGTGGAATGGCCCAATAGAGGCCCATTCCTGTGAAAAGGCCGGCCCATTTGACTTGGTCAAAAGGTGGCGGGCCGGCCCACGGCAAGCTTGTTAACAGCTTGTTCGCATATAGCCCATTTACAACCCGCTAACCCAGGGCCCGTTTACGGCCTATCCGAATTAGGCCCAGTAGCATCATCTGGGCCGTCCAATATAATTCCTGCCCGTTTTAACTTTCGGCCCGTGTATGGCCCATGACGTCTTTCGGCCCATATGAGGCCCTTAGTAACCCTCGGCCCATTAACGGCCTGTGGTAAAACTGGCCCGTAATGAACAGTGTATCACTTTATACCCATTAACGGCCCATTATTCCGTTGGGCTGTTTCCAGCCCATGTTATCTTTCGGCCTTCTCAGGGCCCATTTATTCTTGGGCTCATTTCCAGCATTTGGTTACTTACGACCCGTTACTGTCATTTTCTGCTTCTGGGCCAAATTCAGCCCGTGCTTACAGTCGGCCCGTTTGTGGCCCGTTAATACGTTGGGCCGTTTTCATAGCATCATCAAATATGGTCGATTAACGACGGCCCATTATGGTCGGCCTATGAACGGACGATTCCAACTCTAGCCTGTTTACAGCCATAAAGCGGTATGTTATTGGCCCATGTTTGGGCAATCGATCATACGGCCCGTATAAGGCCCATTGATGATACGGCCCGTAGAAGGCCCATTGATGATACGGCCCGTAGCAGGCCCATTGTTTCTACGCCCCGTAGAAGGTCCATTGTTTCTACGGCCCGTAGAAGGACCAGTGTCACTACAGTAAATATGTAGCCCATGGTTATTGTGGCCTAGTTTTAAAAAATAGGTTACTGCGGCCACTAGCAAACCGCGGAAAAAGAACAGCACTGACTACAAGCAAACAAATAAACAAGACAACAAGGAAATAAATAAGCAAGCAACTTACGCTAGGCTATCACGGCTATTACACATATTACATCCACTGGGCATCAAAGTTCGCCACCAGTGCAAATATAGGAACAAAGCAGCATATCATATACACTGGTTGTCAAAGTTGGCGACTAGTGCAAATAAACGCCGCAGCAAAACAAGTCCAGAACTGAAACCACTTCAGAAGATCTCAAGAAATAATATCCTCGGTACCCATAATGCTGGCAAGATGCTTAGCAAGCTTATTAACTTTCTCTTGTTTGGCGCTTAAATCCTCCAGCGCTTGCTATTGCACCAGAAAGTATGCATCTGAATTCTCCAGGGACTTCCTCACTCCTTCAGCTTCTTGTCGCAACACATCTGATCGATGTCTTTCAACTTGAAGCTGAGACTCAAGAAGATGAACTGATTCGGGCAGCGAGTTCGAAGAGCTTGTGCCAGCAGTAGTGGCCAGTAACTCGAACACTACATCAGGACAAGACTTCTGGGTTCTCTCACTGTCGTCAAGGTAGTTTTTATCAGCTTTCTTGGAGACCAACAGGGATGTCTCACTATCTTGAACCTTATCTACATTACTTCCTTCACCATTGCATAACGGGGTATCGTTCTCCAATATTTTGTCCGCATTCTAAAAGAGAAATAAGCAGACACGTCACAGGTTTACCATGTTGTATATGAAACTCATTTTGGTAAATCAGTTCAGTAGTAAAGTGCACAGGATAACGGCATGAAACAAACATATATCTATGTACCATGGTCACTTTATGGTCTATATCATTCTAGTTTTTGTTGCCAAATCAAGATAGAGACACAGTTCAAATAATATTTGTTCAAGACAAAGCAGAATAGACAGAATACAAGTGTGGGAAACTATAGAGACACTTGTATACATGACATGAGAACATAACCGTTTATTCAATTGAAACTAAAATCAATATAAAGAAAGTTACAACAGAAAACCAGTTAAAGAAACAAGTTTAAAACATACCTGTTGCACCATTGGAGTTTCAATTCCATCCTTCAATTTTGAAAATAGTTGGTCTGAGTAAATACAGTGATGCAAGAGCAAAGGAGTATGAACCATAGCTACAGAACCTGACCTGAGAACAATTCTTCTTCTCCTTTAAGCGTTGAGTTGGGATTCAGAGTGGTGGTCCTCGTGCTTTGGGCACTGCAGTTCCCTTACTAACTGCTCGTGTTTGGGTGCTCTGTGGTGGATACGGTGCTGTGTCAACTGGAACTGGGTTACTATCTGCTGGGGTTGGGGTTAGAAGGGGTGTAGCTGGTTCTCTGTCCAACTAGGTAGGGGTACAATCTGCGAGAGTCTGGGTTATGTGTGGTGGGGCTGGTTCTTGGGCAAGTACAACCATGGTTCTATCTGCATCAACTGGTAGCACTATCTTTTCTGAAGACCGTGTTGTTACTCCCTTAGATACTGCCATCACCCTCTCCAATTCAAATGACTGATAAGCAAGAAAAGTAATTGAATGTACATACATTGTATGATAGACATGTGCAATGGATAGTGGGGAATAAAAGAGGGCATGAAATAATTCACATTTATGTTTTCTAACCAAACAAGATAGTATGACACAATTTCACATATATGATGGCTAACTAAACATGATAGCATGATACAATTTCACATTACGATGGCTAACTAAAAAAGATGGAAAGAAATAGTTCAAAATATGATGACTGATACGTCTCCAATGCATCTATAATTTTTGATTGCTCCATGCTATATTATCTACTGTTTTGGACATTATTGGGCTTTACTATCCACTTTTATATTATTTTTGGGACTAACCTATTAATCGGAGGCCCATCCTAGAATTGCTGTTTTTTTGCGTATTTTAGAGTTTCGCAGAAAAGGAATATCAAACGGAGTCCAAACAGAATAAAACCTTCGGGAACGTGATTTTCTCACTGAACATGATCCATGAGACTTGGACCCTACGTCAAGAAATAAAGGAGGAGGCCACGAGGTAGGGGGGGCGCGCCTACCCCCCAGGCGCGCCCTCCACCCTCGTGGGCCCCCTATTGCTCCACCGACATACTCCTTCCTCCTATATATACCTACGTACCCCCAAACGATCAGAGACAGAGCCAAAACCCTAATTCCACCGCCGTAACTTTCTGTATCCACGAGATACCATCTTGGGGCCTGTTCCGGAGCTCCGCCGGAGGGGGCATCCATCACGGTGGGCTTCTACATCAACACCATAGCCTCTCCGATGAAGTGTGAGTAGTTTACCTCAGACCTTCGGGTCCATAGTTATTAGCTAGATGGCTTCTTCTCTCTTTTTGGATCTCAATACAATGTTCTCCCCCTCTCTTGTGAAGATCTATTCAATGTACTCTTCTTTTTGCGGTGTGTTTGTTGAGACCGATGAATTGTGGGTTTATGATCAAGATTATCTATGAACAATATTTGAATCTTCTCTGAATTCTTTTATGTATGATTGGTTATCTTTGCAAGTCACTCAGAATTATCAGTTTGGTTTGGCCTACTAGATTGATCTTTCTTGCAATGGGATAAGTGCTTAGCTTTGGGTTCAATCTTGCGGTGTCCTTTCCCAGTGACAGTAGGGGCAGCAAGGCACGTATTGTATTGTTGCCATCGAGGATAACAAGATGGTTTTTTTTATCATATTGCATGAATTTATCCCTCTACATCATGTCATCTTGCTTAAGGCGTTACTCTGTTTTCATGAACTTAATACTCTAGATGCATGCTGGATAGCGGTCGATGAGTGGAGTAATAGTAGTAGATGCAGGCAGGAGTCAGTCTACTTGTCTCGGACGTGATGCCTATATACATGATGATACCTAGATATTCTCATAACTATGCTCAATTCTGTCAATTGCTCAACAGTAATTCGTTCACCCACCGTAAAATACTTATGCTCTTGAGAGAAGCCACTAGTGAAACCTATGCCCCCCTAGTCTATCTTCACCATATTAATCTTCCAATACTTAGTTATTTCCTTTGCTTTTATTTTACTTTGCATCTTTATCACAAAAATACCAAAAATATTATCATATCATATCTATCAGATCTCACTCTCGTAAGTGACCGTGAAGGGATTGACAACCCCTTATCGTGTTGGTTGCGAGGAGTTATTTGTTTTGTGCAGGTACGAGGGACTCGCGCGTAGCCTCCTACTGGATTGATACCTTGGTTCTCAAAAACGGAGGGAAATACTTACGCTACTTTGCTGCATCATCCTTTCCTCTTCAAGGAAATCCAACGCAGTGCTCGAGAGGTGGCAATGACTATGTAAACAGGATGACATGATATAACTATACAATGTGTTTATTAAATAGGTTGGCATACCATAATTCACATACATGCCACCTATGGAAACATGATCGCATGATATAATTCCCAGATAGAATGACATAATTCAAAATATGATGAATGCAAACACTAAACATGATGAGATGATATAACTATATGATGTCTTTATTAAATGTGTTGCCATGCCATAATTCAGATAGATGTTGTGTATGTAAACATGATGGCATGATATAATTCAAATATATGATTTATATAGTAAGCAAGTAAGTAGATGGCAATCCATATATGATGTAAAAACTAAGCAATGCATGACATGGGTAATATAACCCTGCCGAGTTTGAGCATATACCTCAGGGGGGAAATAGGACTGGTCATCAGTCTCTGAATCCTCCTATGAGGAGCTCTCTGTATCCAGCAAGATGTTTGCTTCAGCAGGTAGCATTGTCTGCTCTGAATACCTTGTTTTCACTCCAGATACTTCCATCACCGCTTCAAATGGCTGATGCACAGGAAGAGTAGTTGAATATACAAACATTGTCGACAAATGGAACATGTAATACAAAAAAATGATAGCATGATATGATTCACATACATGATGATTGGCTCAACAGCATGGCATTGCATAATTCACATATATAATGCCTTTGCAACAAGATATCATTGCATAATTCACATATATAATGTCTTGCAACAAGATGGCAATGCATAATTCACATATATGGTAATTAGACACTAAACAGGTGGCATTTACACAAAGCATGTCTAAACTAATTAAATGACATCGCAATGCAAGACACCATACACACGATATGAGCAACATAACCCTGCCAAGTTAATTAGAGCATACACCTTGGAGGGAAATAGGACTGGTCATCTGTCTCTGAATCCTCCTCTGAGGAGCTATCCGTAACCAGCGAGATATGCGCTTCGTCAGATAGTATAGTCTGCTCTGAAGACCTTGTTTTCACTCCAGAATTTTCCATCACCGTGTCAAATGGCTTATGCACACGAAGAGTAGTTGAATGTACTAACACTGTTGACAAATGTAATACGTAACGAAAAAAAGGATGGCCTGATATAATTCACATATAAGATGACTGGCTAAGCAGGATGGCATTGCAAAATTCACATATATGATGTCTGGCTAAAGAAGATGGCATTGCATAATTCACATAAACGATGAATAAACTAAACAGATGGCATTCACACAAAGCATGTCTAAACTAAGCAGTTGACACATTTGATGTATAAAGTAAGTAATGCAAGGCACCATATGCATGATATAACCAACATCAGCATGCCAAGTTAGAGCGAAGACCTCATGGGGTAAATAGGAGTGGTCTTCTACTTCCGAATCCCCCTCAGAACAATTATCTTCCTCTTGATTACGATCCGAAATGGGTAGAGGGGGGGCTGCCTTTGCACCCACCATGGAGCAACATCTGCATGAAATTTTATTGCCACGCAAGGCTCGTCTCTTTTGCTCTACATGTTCAGTTCCATTGTGTACAATAACTGACATGCATAGGAATAAAACATAGTGAGATTATGTAAGCAGTGCATGCACAAATCCAGAGTGATGGTAGCAAACTGTGGATAGACCCAAAACCAATGATAGCAGGCAGATAATAGCTTTAGTTAAAAAATACAGATAATGGCTCCTTTAATGTTTGTTTGCACCCAACATGAAACTCATAGTAGACACCCGAGATTAACCAGATAGTAGACAGATAGTACTGATTGCTGCCCCAATATGTACCCCACAACCATTTAAAAACTGAAGTTTCAGCATAAGTTTGGACCTGACTCGAAGTCTAATAGGTGAACACGGCGATAAAGTAGCATGTCATCATATTAAGCGATGCATAATGTAAGCAGACATGGAAGAGTGCGACCTCTCTTGCGGACCCGTGTAGTCCTCAAGGTCATCTGCTCAGTTGATGATGGTAATGCAGTTGTCGTGGCTACCAGCGGCAGGGAAGAAGATCTGAGGCGGCAAAAGACAGTTTGGAGAGCGGATCCCTGCTATGGTGAACCCTTCCATCGTTGGAGCAGCTGAGCTGGGGTGGAACACAACATCGCAGGAGCAGGACAAAACACACAAGGTTTTCTTTGACACATATCTGTAATAGAAGTAATTGTGTAAGGGCTTGTTTGAATTTGAGGATTCTAACAATGCAGGGATAGGAAATAGACAGGAATAGGATAGGAATGCATGTGCAAAATAGAGGATTTATGCCAATCTGGGTGTTTGGTTCACAAGAATTGGAAGATCACAGGATGCAAAGAAGCATGGCAAGAAAATGTATGGTTATAATGCTATTATGTTACTATCTCTTAGTCTTGTGCTTCATGAATAGGAATTTGAAAAGGAGGACAAGTGGAAATTAAAATTCCTACGGTTTTTCTTTCAAGGAGACACTAAAGGAACAAATCCTACAGTTTTCCTTTGCTCCATTCCTTTGCACCAAATTATGAAAAGTAGTACCATACGAAACTTTCCAATTCCTATGTTTTTCATTCACGTTTCCTTTCAAGCACTGGCGATTCCAGTAGGCAGGCTTGAGCAAGGAAAAGCCTACACTAAAAAATGTTTTTGTGCTACTTCTACTACTTTGGACCCAGGCCACTGCCCTACTAGCTCAACTCCCAGGGCCATCGATAAATGCACAACTCAAACGCGCAGAGATAAATAATGATGGTGTTCAAGAGAGTCCATCACGGATAGCTAAGTTGCCTGGTACCTCACTGCTTTTCATATAGTAGGATAAAATGATCGTATTTCTTGTTACTCCGTGTGCTCAGTGGACAATATATATAACATGTAGAGTAAAAAAGAGATGCAACAAGTGTACAACCTCTTTGGTGAAGCCATGTCGATCTCAGCGTGATTGGGTTGGCCGGTGAGGATGCTCCGACTGACTTGGCTGTCGGAGGAGGGGAAGACCTTAGGCGTCTGGAGATGGAGCCCGAGGTACTGCTTCACTGTGATGGAGGGTTTCGTCGTTGGAGCAGCTCCGGTGAGTTGTACGACGCCGAGGCTGAAGCAGGAAAAGAGAGACAATGTTAACCTGAGTGGAATTCTAATAGCATCTCCAATAGATGACGTAAAATACATAACCACAAATTGCTAGATGTATACATCAGCCGCTCATCTCTGAACTTAACTGTCAAAACTGAATTTAACTGTCGAAACTAAACTTAACTATCGAAACTGAATTTTGCCGTTGAAACTGAATTTTACTGCCGAAACTGAACGCACTAGAGGTGAGGCTACACGTCAGTCGACTGACTTTTTCATCTCTGGTCAGTCGATTTTGCAGCCGTTGGATACGAAGTCAAGGGCCTGCAGTTCATCTTCAACCTCCACTCCCCTGAGCCGCCAGCCACCACCGGCCAAACAACCGCCCCCCGCCGCCCGCGGCCGGTGGTGCGCCGCCCCGCCCGCCCCGAAAACACTCCCACCGCCGGTCCGCCACCGCCCCGGCCATCCCTGTAGGCCCCCCGTGCCGAGCTTTTTATCCGGCAATCCCCACACCACCGCCGGCGACCACTGCCCCCACCCTGAACCCTAAGATAGATAGCAATGTTGGGGACATCGCTTATCGGGAACTTATCGGTCGACCCATGATAAGGGGTAAATCGGCAAGTTTATCGGCATATCGGCTGATTTATCGGCCGATTTATCTTATCGGCCAGACAACGATAAGCGATAAATTGGCCGATTTATTGGAATATCGGATGATATCTTGAACAATGATAGATAGTGGGGTACCTCTCCGGCGAGCCCCCCTCCCCACTGTGGCTGGTTCTTCCTTAACTCCGGCGAGCCCCCCACCCCCTGAAAATCGACTGACCCAAAAGTCGATTCAGTCGACTGAAGTGTAGCTAAATCAGAGCAGCATCGCAAGCAAGAGCAAGAGCGAGAGAAGCAACGCGAGCAAGAGCAAGAGCAAGATCAGACTAGTCAGGGGACCGAGAGCAAGAGCAGAGTAGCAGCGCGAGCGAGAGCTAAAGCAGCAGCAACTCCTACTGATGTGGACGCCACCGCCAAGGGAGAGACACCGTGGAGGAAGTGGCCAGCGACGCCGCCGTGGATGGAGCCGCGCCGTGTTGGCTTGGGACCGAGCGCCGGCAGCACCGTGAGATCGAATCAAGAAGAAAATGCGGCGATTAGTGTACAACCTCTTTGGTGGCGCCGATTAGGCCGCAGCTTCATCCGAGGAAACGGTGATGATGATGCTCTTCCGGTGGTGCAGGTGAAGACGGTGGTGTGGGAATGGAGGTGGCACAAAATATGAGGGGAACATCGGGGCAGCTCCTTGGAGGTGGATGACGGGGTGGCTAGACCGGCGGGACGACCAGGTCGACGACGGATCCTCATCCGGTATGGTGGATGAGGGACGTCGAGGTGTTGTTGTGGACGACGTCGTCGGGGAAGAGGCCCCGGCTGGGTGGTGGACGGAGGAGGGTGTGGGGCTTTGCGGGTTTTCCCGGCCTCGGTGTACGAATGGGTTGGCGGATGGGATGGGAGTGGGGAACCATGGCTTAGGGACTCGCTTGTCCGAAATGTGGGGTAAGTTACGAAAGTACCCCCACTGATTTGAGGCGGTTCTTTTGGTTCAGGGGTATCACGGGCATTTCGCGTGTCGGGATTTCACAGGAGGTGGGAGTTTTCGCGCGCGTTGTAATTTTGGAATAGCAAGGCGCGGGTTGAGATGGAGGGAGTTGTCGGAGCACAACGAGACAAATATATATCTTAAATATTTCGGGCTAACAAGGCGTGGGTTGAAATTTCTAGACAAGCCTAACATGTACTGTACCAAATCAATTTGCACTACAAATGTCATTCAAAACTTTGAATTCATGTTATGTTCAATTAAAATATTTCGCTACGTGTATAATGCATGCAACCTAGTACTCAAATGAATGTTTTAGTGCATTCCAAACGTATATACTACCGCTTCAATATGAACTAAATTTGAATTCATTTCTCTATTTGAATAAGATCTACAATAATGATTGTTGTGAAGTCAAAGCATTTGAAATCGTTTCTCTGTTTTAATAAGATCTACAATCGTCATTATTGTCAAGTTAAACCATCGTTTGTGTATTATCTTCACAGCACACCACATGATTATTCTTGAGTTACATATGAACTATGTGTACTATATGAACTCGAACTCGATTGTTTGAATCCACTTTATGTTGATTTCAAATCATAGTACATTCCAAGCTCTAGCTAGATCTTCACAAACTAAACCATGCCTCATATGTATAATGTGTTTATCACATTATGTATGGTGCCCCGCCCCCTACGCCTGCAAGTATTTAGATGTGAGTTGCAAACACCACACATTACCACAAATTCAAATAAAATGTGAGAATGTTCGATATATAGTATTGTTTAGATTGTTCGATATTTAGTTGTAAGCTGCAAACGCCACACAGTATCACAAATTCAAATAAAATGTGATATTATTCGATGTATAGTATGGTTTAGATTGTTTGACATTTAGCTGTGAGTTGCAAACGCCATGCATTATCACATTATGGTATAACATGTGCAAAACCACAACACGCGTATCACCTCTATATTCATGCATGCATATGTTTAAAACACTATGATCTCCTGTTCAAATATATGAATCCACTTTCATATCAAATTATGATCTTTGTTAGTCTCTTACAACCACACAATCCTCAAACATTTGTAGCTACCACTAACTTTCTCTCTTGCATGCACACGCCCTCCTCGCCCCCTCCCTCAGCATTCTATCCATCGCGCACATTCATTTTTTTCTTTAGGTCGTTCTCCCATAGTCTCCACAGCTCCTTTCCGACACACATCGATCGATAAACCTCTCCAGCGATGTCTGCCTACAACACACACACGCACCTTCAATCTCCTCCTTTATGTGTCCTTGCCTCGTGTCTCTCATACGGTCCCACACACATGTAAACTCTCGCCCCTCTTTTCATCGATCTCACAACCGCACACTCCTCCCCCATCTAGCTAGTAGCTTGGACTGTCACACCACCTCCTAGATCCATTCTCTCTGTCTATCCGTCTCGCCGGGCCTTATTTTCCTCTAACGAATGGACGTACACCGACCGATCTCCCACTATACGTATAGCTAGCTAGGTCCTTATAACTCGTTTTCCCCCACGCGTCGATCGATCTACCTCATTAGTTGTGTCTCTCCCTTCCTCCGACAAACAACAACTGATCTACCGATCTAGTTAGGTTTGCTTACCAAACACATGGTTCCCCTTCATCATCCATGGATGTGTCCTGACAGATCTATCATGCACAGGCACACACAGAAACACATCCCCACTCTTATTGATAATATTGAAGTTCCACCCTCAGTTTGTCTAGTAGGCCTCTCCCACCATCTTCAAGAAGCAACTCCATCACCCATCCAACACTCTACCCCTCTCCCTCCCACTCTCTCTCCTCTCTCTCTCTCTGTCCCATCCTATTTCCCGTCCTTCAGTTATGTATGGACGTCGACCGATATCCCTCAAGACATAGCTGGGTCTCTCCTTCTCAACACATATACGAGTCGTTCTACCTCTATAGTTAGGCCTCTGCCTACCCCTCCCCCACCCCCTTGCACACACAAACACCGATACATTGAGCGCTCTAGTCATGTCTCCCTGCCACACACAAACTTGACCTGTGCCCTCTAATGTTCCGGTAGCTAGGTCAGTCACCCTATATCTTTGACTTGCACACACACACAAATTTCGATGGCTCTCTTCATCGATCTCGCACCCACCCACTTGATCCTCTCTTTGACTCCATCGATATCTATGACCCCTCCCTCTCTTCTCGTGGATCGCTCGACCCTCTATATATGATATGGATAGGCCTCCATTTCACACACATTGCATGCAAAATTTTGTTTGAGATGTCATCGACACATATTCCCACAAATACATTCATGAAATCAACCTCCCCCCAAAACAAAAAAACACTCACAAACGCACAAGCCATTTGTCTAGGTTTGTATCTCTCACACACACCCACGTAGGTGGGGGACGTGCACGAAGAGAAGAGGTGCACGCACGGCGCACAGACTCCCGTCTCTTTCCCAACCACACCCGCGCGGGTACACGGTGGAGCTCATTTCTGTATGAAAAGGCAGCCCATGTGGTAACTTGACACATGTACTGGTTGTCCACTAGATGGAGGGAGGATCGTCTACCACGGGTGAACAAACAAATTGTGACTTGACACGTTATGTTAAAAAAGAGGCAAAGCATGTGGGGCCTACCTTAGAGGCAAGGCTCTATACACTGGAGTACTTTTGATGAGTCCCGTCAACTCGCAGAATGAGGAGAAGCTTGCTTAGTACGCCCGCTCCCTCGCCCACGCACGCGGTGGCTCACAGGACGAGGAGAAATTTTTACTGGTACTCCCTCCGTTTACTCCTCGTCCCTACCTTTGTTAGAGAGATTATCATATTGTTTGGAATATATGTCCTTTAGTAGATTTCAATATGAACTACTAGTACATACTCCAAACACTAATGTATATAGACGTATTTTAGAGTGTAGATTCACTCATTTTGCTCCGTATGTAGTCCATATTGAAATGGACGTAATAGTACGCACTCTCCCTCGCCCCTCGACCCTCGCCACGTGGTGTACATGCAGCAATTCATTCGGTCTCATATAGCCAGAACGATATATACTGCAGTACCATTATTGCTCGACTTCCCGAAGAGGCGAAGAGCCAATCGCAAGGTTAATAGTTTGGAGATGCCAAGCGCAAGGTTTACAGGAGAATGAGTAGTAGGTGCCGCGTCATTTATAAATAAAGTTTTTTCTTCTTCAGTGGCACGTACGCAATATAAATAGGTTCATATGGAGAGAAAAGGAAACCGCTCCAGTATATACATAGGCAGGACGAGCCTACACGGTTGCTTGCTGGGGTTGCTCTCTTCAGTTTTCACACTCTCTCGCACAAAACCACTGTGGCCACATCTCTAACATCCCGGCGGATCACGTCCGCCGGGGAGGGGGTGGATGCTTAATGTAGTTGCGGTCGCCGTCGCCGATGGCGAAAACCCACTGTCGGCACGTCCCGATGAGGGGTCCCCGCCATTCTCTCTCACAAAGCCGGTGAGGTTGCCTTCGTCCATTGCTCACTGCCGCGACGTGGGTAGTTGCCTCCTCCCGCCGCCCTTCTCTAGGTTGAGCTACGTCCCGACATCCCTCAGGTACAATGCCCTTTACAGCCGGCTTGCACCACTGCTCCAGCTGCCCACGTCACTCCATGTGGATATTTCTCTACTTCTTTGCCCCGCACATACCTCTACTGGCTTCTACGTACTGTATTTGTGATGAGTTTATGTCTCATCAACTAGTCCCAGTAATCTTATTCGAATCATGCTTCTTCAGTTTCTTTGCCACAGGGATGCTCATCTCGATTTTTGTGAAACTGCACAAAATGATCCGATGGTGAAAGGGTTGCAAACTTCATTTCTTAGGAAGCACCGACGTTGCCAGCAAATTAAAGCCTGGTTAGGGTTTATGGTTCAAGAGCTAGGGACTGCATGGATCATTTTTTTCTTTAGCTGTCTTTGTTTCAGTGGCTAGGGACTGCATGAGTAGTAGTAGTACTGTACGCCTTACGCCCGCTCCCTCGCCCATGCGCGCGGTGGCTTGCAGGACGAGGAGAAAATTTTACTACTCCCTCTGTTTACTCCTCGTCCCTACTACCTTGGTTAGAGAGATTATCATATTGTTTGGAATATATATGTCCTTTACTAGATTTCAATATGAACTACTAGTACATACTCCAAACACTGATGTATATAGATGTATTTGAGAGTGTAGATTCACTCATTTTGCTCCGTATGTAGCATAAAGTTGAGGCACTTATTTTGGAACGGAGGGAGTACATATTTGCTATGATCTGTCAATCATTGAGATGCAATAGCATGCATGTTAGTCTCCTTTGTATTTGATGAAATGTTGCAATGGGCAACCTTGGACGCAAGATACATGTAACAGAAGCTGGAAGCTTCATAGCATTGTACTATCTCGCTGATAAATTACAGTACGTACTATACAAGTACTTCCTCTGTTCCTAAATATAAGTCTTTGTAGAGATTTCACCATGAACCACATACGGATGTATATAGATGCATTTTAAGTGTAGATTCATTCATTTTGTTCCATATGTAGTCCACCTAGTGGAATCTCTACAAAGACTTATATTTAGGAATGGAGGGAGTACTATGTAAAGAGTTAGGTGTCGCACAGTGTCCAGAAAATATGGTGATAGTGTGAGGTGGTCCATGTAATCACTGAGCCTGCGTATTTTCACTGCTCTTGCACTCCTCCGCCGTAAGAATGGAGAAAATTGTAATCTAGTAGTACCTCCTTTCACCGAAAGCGTGGGACATCCAACAGTCCTACCACCTTAGTAATAATGACCAATGAGCCGTCAAATCACATAGACCCAACAGTAAGTTGGACGGACGAAGCAACCATCACTCTTGAATCCGCTTCTCCCTTCAACGCAGGTGCCAGTGAGAGGTCGCGTCCGCTCTGCCCGGGCATGAATGCGGCACTGACCGTTTCGGGCAGGAAGCGCGCACGGGCGATGGAGGGGCTTTGGGTGGGCCAGGCTGGTCAGGAGCAGGCGTGGCAGCTGTCCGCCTGTCCCTATCGGACGCCCGGAAATGAGAGGATGCACTGACTCTGGCGGCTAAAATCATACACTACACACCATCTCTATGTAGGAGTAGGTCAATCTGTCGCTCTCTCTAACACACACATGCTGTTAAACACACACACGCATACGCACACGCACACGCACACACATGTTCATAGAATAGGAAAATCGTGCGAGTGCGAAGCCACAGGAAGTGAGATACAAATGGTGTACGTACAAGAAGAGAAGAAGTGACGAATATTCCATCAAATCTGGACTGAGGAGTAGTACTCCCTCTGTCTAGGTGTTAAGTCATCCTACGGAAATCAGATATTCCCAAAATGTTTAGGCATCGTCCATTAACTTCGCATCTCAATCCCCTCCCGGCCTCGTTGCTAGCGAGCGTTGTTACTCAGGGAGTGTTTGGATCCTTAGCAAGAACAACTTATAGCATAGCCGGGCAAGGTTAGGCGTTTGTAACTGTTAAAATATGTTGGCTTTTGTGGGCCAGCTAGCTTGGGTGGGCTAGAAAAACCTTGCTAGCTCAGGAGAGCCAGATCGGCTCGCTCCGGATGGCAAACTTCGCGTAGTAGTAACATAGACTAGTAACATATGCATGTTGTACTAGTCCAAGTTACTCACCACTATGACCAACCTAAGAAATGTAACAAAACGCTACTTACTCTGCCTTGTTATCTCCCCCGGAAACCCAATGCATGGAGCGCAACTACGCGTTGATCAGTCAAGAAATCAAAGTCGGTTTGCATGCGAGTTAATATGTGGCCCTGCATGGTAGCTAAAACGACATCTCTTAGTTGTTCGAATTAATTGTTGCGTTTAGAGACAGAAATCAGGGCTTTGATTGGAGGAATGACCGGTCAAGTTTCTCCTTCTCCTCCAATCTGCTTGCACCTTGGTCCCACTGCACCTTCTAACGTGACTTATTACACCTAGACGGAGGGAGTCATACGAGATATGGTGGCACACTGACTTAGGTCGAATACAAGTGCCCAAAATTGTGTGCATGTTATAATAAAGATTCACTTAAAATAGTACGTGAGCGAACAGAGGCATCAGTTGGACAGTGTTCCTGAGCAGTAGCGAGATGTGTGAGGTAAGATACACCGCTGACGCTTTTAATTTTTCTTATTAATTTGTTTGTTTCACCCTCTGACTGGTGGGACCCAACGTACTACGTGGAGATAGGTAAGGTGACTAAGGCTGCATTATTTCTGCACCACTATGGATAGTCTTACCACCAAAGCCACATGACACGATTATGATTTAAATCCCAATGACTCCCACACAAAAAAACACGACATGCTTGTCACACGAATGCAGGAATGTATAAAAGGTTATTTTCCTCTCGTTGAACATAACGGGAGGGTTGTGTAGCTGGTTAGCCCGTTCGCTCATCAAACTTGAGGTCTCAGGTTCGATAACTACACTTGAGCATAATTCGTGCCAGGAGGATTCTTTGACTGGTCAAAATGGATGGATACGGAGCTATACGTTCTCGTAGTGACCGTATAATCACCTCATCACGTATAAGCTACAACCTCGGTGCTCGTTTTCTAGGGTTTGCACTCTTCACACTCTCTCCAGTATGTATATACACGCTGGAGCCTCAGCGCTTGTAGTTGCTCTCTTCACACTCTCTCACCCTCTCCAGATCTAAACAAGACTTTGTTGGCCTCTCTCTCTCTCTCCTCACTGCTGGTCTGCTTGTAGTTGCTCTCTTCACACTCTCTCACCCTCTCCAGATCTAAACAAGACTTCGTTGGCCTCTCTCTCCCCTCACTGCTGGTCAAAGAGCCGGCAGGATCCGTCCGCCGGGAAGGGAAGGAGGCTTAACACTGTCGCCGTCGGCGAGGGAGGAGGGAATCCACTACCGGTGTAGCTGTTCACTTTCACCCAGCGGCAGTGCGGGAGGGCCTCCGACCCCTTCTTCTTCGCCGCCGTACATAGTGTGGGTCGAACGGCCTCCGGTTGCCCACCGAACCACACCCCAAGAACCTTAAGGTATAATTTACTTATTCCACATGCATTGCTCTAGCTTCATGTGGGCTTTTTCCGCTTCTGCACTCGAATCTAGGTGTTGGATCAAACAGGAAAGTAGTGGGGAAAGTTGTATACCATGAATCTAGGACGTGGTTCAAAGAGGAACGGAATGGGGGAAAGTAGTGGGAAAAGTTGTATAGCATGAATCTAGGACATGGTTCAAAAAGGAAAGGAAGGGGGAAAGTAGTGGGGAAAGTTGTATCGCATGAATCTAAGACATGGTTCAAAGAGGACAAGAATGGGGGAAAGTAGTGGGGAAAGTTGTATAGCATAAATCGAGGACGTGGTTCACAGAGGAAAGGAAGTGGGGAAAGTACTAGTACAGACTGGCTATCTAGCACCTACATTGGTTGAAAAGGGAAAACAATGACAAATGCAGTACACACATCTGTAAAGAACTGATCTTTTGTTTTGGGGGGCAAGGCTGTAGAGTTTGAGCAGGACTAGATTTGCTGCGTTCACATAGGGAAAGGTGTCTAAAGATAACAAAACTGGGACCAACACAAATATGCTCCTTGGTTGTTTGTTCTTTGTTGCAACAGACTGTGCATCACCCCAGTACATCGATAGATGTACATGGTGCTGGTGCATCCACTATACCGTGCAACTCTTTAGCTGTTGTTAATCTAAGGCCTTGTTTGGTTAAAAACTCCCTAGTCCCTACCTGCTTAGTTCCAGGGACTAAACATGGACTAGAGGTTATTAAATGACATGCCAAAAGACCATGTTACCCCTAGTAATGAACTAATAGAGACAAGGTGCGATGCGTGGCAGGGGAAACTGTTGGAAAAAGTCCCAAAAAGACTCCCTCGGGGTCTTCTTTCTTTAGTCCCAAATGCCCACTTTTAGTCCCTAAAAGTCCCTCCTGTTTGGTTTAGATGGGACTGACACGGAGTTATTTTAGTCCCTCCATCAAAATGTCCCTGTAAACAAGCACCCTCTAATAATGCCGCTGGAAAATTGATGCAATGCCACAATTAAAAGGAAATTACATGTTTAATGAATTTTATTGTTAATATAATCTCTCTGTTAATATTAATCAATGCCACCGTTTGACAAATGCTACTGTCTTGCTTTCTTTCCCATTTAGGTAAGGTAGATGCTTCTTTTTGTTGGCTTCTGTGTCATCCACGGTTATTGACCAGTAGTTGTTTCCTTTACACCTCTGTGTAAACAGGGTTATCTACTTCACCTCGTTGCCGTTGTGACCTTTTGTTGCACTTCACAAAACACTTTTGTTTTAAGAGTGTTTTGTGCAGTTCAACCAAAATGTCACACCGACAACGTTGGTTTATTGCTTGATCTTAGTGGAACTGCATAAGAGGAGATCTTACTTCCTATCCGTGTTGGAAAATTTGGTTCAGGTCTTCTTCTTGTGAGTTGTTTGAATTCCGCGTCATCAGAGGTCAGTACTAGCCTTCTTTCACATGATTCTGTAGTTTGCTTTCATATGTTGTGCTACTTGTACGGTAATGTTGCTTGATTTTAGTGAACTGCACAAATGGAGACAAGACTTCCAATCCGTATGTGCACCGCAATATCCCATTGAGGTAAGATAAGGATATTTCACAAATGTTGGCCTGTATTTTGCCACTTTCATCAGAAAATTAATGTCATTGTTTAGTGCTATACTTGTGCAACCTAATTGACATGCCAAATCTTACATTGAAGGCGAAGCTTGTCTGTTATTGAACCAAGTGATGAAGGGGAAGAACAAGCGGAAGAAAAACAACCTGGTGCTGTAATGAAGCAGTGGAACTGTGAGGACACAAGTAATGATATAGTTTTGCATCTTAATTTATTGCTATGGCTAGAACGATCAATTGTTTTACCACTGATTTGATGCCACTCTTAATGTAATACGTAATTATCTCTACTTGTGCAAACAAGGATCTTCTTTGAAGATACCATATATTTTAGTGGAACTGCACAAGAAGATGTTGGAAACATTAATCTAACCGAGGAGTATATAGTAAGCATGGCCACCACAGTAGATAGCAACAGATGGTTCCGGAGAAGTGCTTCATCTGTATGCTCTACACAATAAGCCTCCTGACAAAGGTTGGTACTTGCCCACTGATTTCATCCATATGATTGAGCTTTGTCATCTCTATTGGTGTTGTGCTACTGTTTAGATACTGTCATCAAAAAGTGGTATTGTTCTTGAGAAGTGCTTCATCTGTGCTGTTTTAAATATTTCCTTTACTTTTTTTCGAGCAAACAGGGATGCTAGCATTTATTTATCCTCTTGTCTTTGCACAACAGGATCATCCTCCTCTGAAGAAGAATATGGAGTACATGAAGTGACTAGTTCCGATTATGCCAGGATGAAGAAGCCCTGTCTATCTTCTCATCAGAAGGAGCAGTTGAAGGATGGTTACATTACCCCCCCCCCCCCCACAAGACCAAACTAACTTCAGCTCAGAAGGACTGAAAAATCTCCATTTTCTTGCTGTGATGCACGAGTACAATGTTGTTCTAGGATTCTTTCCGGTGAGTTCCATTTTTCAAAAAGTGTGCTCTACATGGACTATGTCGGTGCCTGTTTAAACTGGCAATTCATAGTACAATTTGCTTTATACTAATCACTTTTTTTGTATTTGTGCAAACAGGGTGCTCAGCTTGATTTCAATGGGAACTGCACAAAATGTTCATGAATACATCAAATCATTCATTTCCACCACAAGAAAGGAGGTGCCGATAAGTCGGCGTTGCAACATATAAGGGCAAAATCATACAAGCTACGCGCGAATTTGGTTGATTTTGGTGGAGCTGCACAAAAAGAACAATTGGTTTATTTAGCACGAGGTGCCATGTCAATGTCCGAACTGATGGCAAACCCTGCCCATTCCATAATCGTAGGCATTTGATATTTTGGAATGGGAAAACCTTGTCAAATTTTGCTCATTGATTTTAGCAAGAAGACATGCGTTTGATATTTTTGAATGGGACGCCATTTGCTATCAGCAGCGTCGATCCATTTTTTCTTTATTCTTTAGCTGTGAAGTAAATATTGTCTCTGACATGTGAATCGCTGAGATGCATAATCATCGATTGTTTTGAATGTTCTCTATGAATTGCCAGGACTGTGTGTTTGATTGCAATGTACATGAACGCTAAAAAGCTGCTCAAACTCTTTGTACTCCTTCTGTTCCTTCTTACTTCGCACATTGTGAAAGTGCATACTTTTTTCTATAAGATTGGTCAAAGTAGAGATACTTTGACTGCAGACAAAACTTGTATGCAGACTAGAAAGGACCGGAGGGAGTACATGTGAAACTGCTGCAAACGAGGTGATCACCCTGGGAATAATGCTAGTACGTATTGTTTTGCATGTTCATCCAATGCTAGTGATACAAGAATTCGAACTAATCGAAATAAATTCATTCATACACGGTCGCATTTCATATAAACAGGTCGGATTTCATTACATTTCATACATTCTTCAACTAAAAAGGGCTGTGCTGGAAGTATAATTAATTAACCGAAGCTACCCACCTGTGTCCTGCTGAGCCAAACAGAAGCTTCAGTGACTTAAGTGTAGGTGCAGTTGCGTAACTGACATGTGGCCCAGATGCCTGTTGGGCCCACGTGTCAGTCAGTCAACTGGACCAGCAGTTAAGTAGAAGCAGCGTCCTTCTCCAACATAGCTCTCCGGCTCCACGTTGCTGCCAAGAAGCTAACCGGCCGTCAGTGGTCAACCCGCCTAGCTTGGCTTCAACTGAGGGTAGCAGTGATACGTCTCCAACGTATCTATAATTTTTGATTGCTCCATGCTATATTATCTACTGTTTTGGGCAATATTGGGCTTTAATATCCACTTTTATATTATTTTTGGGACTAACCTATTAACCGGAGGCCCAGCCCAGATTTGCTGTTTTATGCCTATTTCAGTGTTTTGAAGAAAAGGAATATCAGACGGAGTCAAAACGGAACGAAATCAACTGGAGAAGTTATTTTTGGAAGGAAACACACCTGATGGACTTGGACCCCACGTCAAGGAAGAAACGAGGTGCTCACAAGGGTGGGGGGCGTGCCCCCTGTCTCGTGGGACTCTCGTGGCTCCCCTGACGTACCTCCTGCACCCATATATACCCACGTGACCTAAAACTTCCAGAACGCATCATAGCTCGGAAGTTCCGCCGCCAAAAGCCTCCGTAGCCACCGAAAACCAATCTAGACCCTGTTCCAGCACCCTACCGGAGGGGGGGAACCCTCACCGGTGGCCATCTTCATCATCCCGGTGCTCTCCATGACGAGGAGGGAGTAGTTCTCCCTCGGGGCTGAGGGTATGTACCAGTAGCTATGTGTTTGATCTCTCTCTCTCTCTCTCGTGTTCTTGATTTGGCACGATCTTGATGTATCGCGAGCTTTGCTATTATAGTTGGATCTTATGTTTCTCCTCCCCCTCTTCTCTCTTGTAATGAATTGAGTTTTCCCCTTGAAGTAATCTTATCGGATTGAGTCTTTAAAGACTTGAGAACACTTGATGTATGTCTTGCCGTGGATATCTATGGTGACAATGGGATACCTCGTGCCACTTGATGTATGTTTTGGTGACCAACTTGCGGGTTTTTTTACATTGGGAACCTATGCATAGGGGTTGGCACACGTTTTCGTCGTGATTCTCTGGTAGAACTTTGGGGCACTCTTTGAGGTCCTTTGTGTTGGTTGAATAGATGAATCTGAGATTGTGTGACGCATATTGTATAATCATACCCACGGATACTTGAGGTGACATTGGAGTATCTAGGTGACATTAGGGTTTTGGTTGATTTTTGTCTTAAGGTGTTATTCTAGTATGAACTCTAGGGCTGTTTGTGACACTTATAGGAATAGCCCAATGGATTGATTGGAAAGAATAACTTTGAGGTGGTTTCGTACCCTACCATAATCTCTTCGTTTGTTCTCCTCTATTAGTGACTTTGGAGTGACTCTTTGTTGCATGTTGAGGGATAGTTATGTGATCCAATTATGTTAGTATTGTTGAGGGAACTTACACTAGCGAAAGTATGAACCCTAGGCCTTGTTTCAACACATTGCAATACCATTTACGCTCACTTTTATCATTCATTACCTTGATGTTTTTATATTTTCAGATTACAAAACCTATTATCTACCATCCATATTGCACTTGTATCACCATCTCTTCGCCGAACTAGTGCACCTATACAATTTACCATTGTATTGGGTGTGTTGGGGACACAAGAGACTCTTTGTTATTTGGTTGCAGGGTTGCTTAAGCGAGACCATCTTCATCCTATGCCTACTATGGATTGATAAACCTTAGGTCATCCACTTGAGGGAAATTTGCTATTGTCCTACAAACCTGTGCACTTGCAGGCCCAACAACGTCTACAAGAAGAAGGTTGTGTAGTAGACATAAAGCTCTTTTCTGGCGCCGTTGCCGGGGAGGTGAGTGCTTGAAGGTATATCTTTAGATCTTGCAATCGAGTCTTTTAGTTTCTTGTTTTATCACTAGTTTAGTTTATAAAAGAAAACTATAAAAAATGGAATTGAGTTTATCTCATGCGCTTCACCTTTTTAATATCTTTCGTGAGTATGATGGAAAGGATAATTGTGCTCAAGTGCTAGAAGAAGAAATCTATAAAATGTTTGGCACTAAATATTTGAATGATGAGCATGATTGCAATGTTGTTAGTATGAATTCCCTGAATATCCATGATGCTAATGATATGCAAAGCCACAAGCTTGGGGAAGCTACATTTGATCAAGATGATAACTTTTGTCCCCCAAGTTTTGATGAGCAAATTTGTTATGATGAAAGCATGCCTCCTATCTATGATGATTATTGTGATGACACGTATGCTTTAAATAATAATAATAACAATGAAAATTGTCATCTTGATTTCAATTTTCAATCCCATGATAGTTACTCTGTTGAGTTTGCTCCCACTATTCCGATTGAGAAGAATTTTGCTTATGTGGAGAGTAGTAAATTTTCTATGCTTGTAGATCATGAAAAGAATGCTTTAGGTGCTGGTTATATTTTTGAATTCATTCATGATGCTACTGAAAATTATTATGAGGGAGGAATATATGCTTGTAAGAATTGCAGTAATAACAAGTTTCCTCTCTATGTGCTTAAAGTTTTGAAGTTATGCTTGTTTTACCTTCCTATGCTAGTTGATTATTGTTCTCATAAGTTGTTTGCTCACAAAATCCCTATGCATAGGAAGCATGTTAGACTTAAATGTGCTATTCATATTCTTCATGATGCTCTCTTTATGTTTCAATTCTTATCCTTTATGTGAGCATCATTGAAATCATCATGCCTAGCTAGGGGCGTTAAACGATAGCGCTTGTTGGGAGGCAACCCAATTTTATTCTTGTTCCTTGCATTGTTCCTGTTCAGTAATGAATAATTCATCTAGCCTCTGCTTAGATGTGGTTTTATGCTTTTAATTAGTGTTTGTGCCAAGTAGAACCTTTGGGAAGACTTGGGGAAAGTCTTGTTGATCATGCTGTAAAAAACAGAAACTTTAGCGCTCACGAGAACTGCTGTCATTTTTAATTGGAGAGTGATATTTAGTTAATTATTTTTGAATATGATTAATACATAAATTCATCAGGTCCAGCAATTTATTTGAGAATTTTATGAGTTCCATAAGTATACGTTTGATCCAGATTACTACAGACTGTTCTGTTTTTGACAGATTCTGTTTTTCATGTGTTGTTTACTTATTTTGATGAATCTATGGCTAGTAAAATAGTTTATAAACCATAGAGAAGTTGCAATACAGTAGGTTTAACACCAATATAAATAAATAATGAGTTCATTACAGTACCTTGAAGTGGTCTTTTGTTTTCTTATACTAACGGAGCTTATGAGTTTTCTGTTAAGTTTTGTGTTGTGAAGTTTTCAAGTTTTGGGTAAGGATTCGATGGAATATGGAATAAGGAGTGGCAAGAGCCTAAGCTTGGGGATACCCAAGGCACCCCAAGGTAATATTCAAGGATAGCCAAAAGCCTAAGCTTGGGGATGCCCCGGAAGGCATCCCCTCTTTCGTCTTCGTTCATCGGTAACTTTACTTGGAGCTATATTTTTATTCGCCACATGATATGTGTTTTGCTTGGAGCGTCAATTTATTTTGTTAGGATTTTCTTGCTGTTATTTAGAACAATGTTTTGCATCTTTTATTTCAATAAAAGTGGGATTAATAGTCTTTACTATGCCTATGTTACAAGTATACATGTTGCTGTTTGAAAACAGAAAGTTTACCGCTGTTGCAATAATTTCCTAGAAAAGTCAGAATGTGATAAAATGTTGAAACCTTTTGAATATTAAGCTCTGTTAAATTTACTACAGTGGGAATTTTGTTTCATAATTTTTGGAGCTAGGGAAGTATGGATGTTGCAGCATTCTTTACAGACTATCCTGTTTAGGCAGATTGCTGTTATGTTTGCATTGTTTGCATATGGTTGCTTCTTTAATGATTCTATTTGAGGATAGGACTATTATATATGCAGAGGAATTTAGTATGAAATGTTGAATAATAATTTTAGTGATTTTCTACAGTAGAGTATGATAAGGTTTTGGCAATGGTTTATACTAACTTATCTCACGAGTCTTTGTTGAGTTTTGTGTGGATGAAGCTTTTGAGATTTAGGGAGACCGTGATATGAGAGGAATTAAGGAGACACAAAATCTCAATCTTGGGGATGCCCAAGGCATCCCAAGATAATATTTCAAGAAGTCTCAAGCATCTAAGCTTGGGGATGCCCCGGTTGGGATCCCACCTTTCTTCTTCAACAATTATCGGTTAGTTTCGGTTGATCCTAAGTTTTTGCTTCTTCACATGATGTTTGCTATTCTTAGAATGCCATTTTCTTTTGCTTTGCTTGCTTTTTGTAGAATACCAAGATCTGAAATTATTAAATGTTAGAGAGTCTTCACATAGTTGCATAATTATTCGACTACTCATTGATCTTCACTTATATCTTCCGGAGTAGTTTGTCGTCTGCTCTAGTGCTTCACTTATATCCTTTTAGAGCATGGTGGCAAGAAAATAGATGAACTCTAATGCTTCACTTATATTATTTTGAGGGTCTTAAATAGCATGGTAATTTTCTTAAAATCCTAATATGCTAGGTATCCAAGAATAATAAAATTCTCTTATGAGTGTGTTGAATACTATGAGAAGTTTGATACTTGATAATTGTTTTGAGATATGGAGATGGTGATATTAGAGTCATGCTAGTTGAGTAGTTGTGAATTTGAGAGATACTTGTGTTGAAGTTTGTGATTCCCGTAGCATGCACGTATGGTGAACCGTTATGTGATGAAGTCGGAGCATGATTTATTTATTGATTGCCTTCCTTATGAGTGGCGGTCGGGGACGAGCGATTGTCTTTTCCTACCAATCTATCCCCCTAGGAGCATGTGCATAGTACTTTGTTTCGATAACTAATAGATTTTTGCAATAAGTATGTGAGTTCTTTATGACTAATGTTGAGTCCATGGATTATACGCACTCTCACCCTTCCACCATTGCTAGCCTCTCTAGTACCGCGCAACTTTCGCCGGTACCATAAACCCACCATATACCGTCCTCAAAACAGCCACCATACCTACCTATTATGGCATTTCCATAGTCATTCCGAGATATATTGCCATGCAACTTTCCACCGTTCTGTTTATTATGACACGCTTCATCATTGTCATATTGCTTTGCATGATCATGTAGTTGACATCGTATTTGTGGCAAGGCCACCGTTCATAATTCTTTCATACATGTCACTCATGCATCATTGCACATCCCAGTACACCGCCGGAGGCATTCATATAGAGTCATATCTCGTTCTAAGTATCAAGTTGTAATTCATGAGTTGTAAGTAAATAGAAGTGTGATGATCATCATTCAATAGAGCATTGTCCCCCCCCCCCCAAAAAAAAGAAATGCCAAATAAAAAAAGGCCAAAAAAAGAGAAAGGCCAAAAAAAAAGAAAGGCCAAATAAAAAAATAAAAAATTAAAAGGGACAATGCTACTATCCTTTTTCCACACTTGTGCTTCAAAGTAGCACCATGATCTTTATGATAGAGAGTTTCTTGTGTTATCACTTTCATATACTAGTGGGAATTTTCATTATAGAACTTGGCTTGTATATTCCAACAATGGGCCTCCTCAAGTGCCCTAGGTCTTCGTGAGCAAGCAAGTTGGATGCACACCCACTAGTTTCTTTTGTTGAGCTTTCATACACTTATAGCTCTAGTGCATCCGTTGCATGGAAATCCCTACTCACTCACATTGATATATATTGATGGGAATCTCCATAGCCCGTTGATACGCCTAGTTGATGTGAGACTATCTTCTCCCTTTTTGTCCTCTCCACAACCACCATTCTATTCCACCTATAGTGCTATGTCCATGGCTCACGCTCATGTATTGCATGAAGATTGAAAATTTTTGAGAACATCAAAAGTATGAAACAACTGCTTGGATTGTCATCGGGTTGTGCATGATTTAAATATGTTGTGTGCTGAAGATGGAGCATAGCCAGACTATATGATTTTGTAGGGATAACTTTCTTTGGCCATGTTATTTTGAAGAGACATAATTGCTTAGTTAGTATGCTTGAATTATTATTATTTCTATGTCAATATGAACTTTTGTCTTGAATCTTATGGATCTGAATATTCATGCCACAATTAAGAAGAATTACATTGAAATTATGCCAACTAGCATTCCACATCAAAAATTATCTTTTTTATCATTTACCTACTCGAGGACGAGCAGGAATTAAGCTTGGGGATGCTTGATACGTCTCCAACGTATCTATAATTTTTGATTGCTCCATGCTATATTATCTACTGTTCTGGGCAATATTGGGCTTTAATATCCACCTTTATATTATTTTTGGGACTAACCTATTAACCGGAGGCCTAGCCCAGATTTGCTGTTTTATGCCTATTTCAGTGTTTTGAAGAAAAGGAATATCAGACGGAGTCGAAACGGAACGAAATCAACTGGAGAAGTTATTTTTGGAAGGAAACACACCTGATGGACTTGGACCCCATGTCAAGGAAGAAACGAGGTGCTCATGAGGGTGGGGGGCGCCCCCCCTAGGGCGCGCCCCCTGTCTCGTGGGACCCTCGTGGCTCCCCTGACGTACCTCCTGCACCCATATATACCCACGTGACCTAAAACTTCCAGAACACAACATAGATCGGGAGTTCCGCCGCCAGAAGCCTCCGTAGCCACCGAAAACCAATCTAGACCCTGTTCTGGCACCCTTCCGGAGGGGGGAACCCTCACCGGTGGCCATCTTCATCATCCCGGTGCTCTCCATGACGAGGAGGGAGTAGTTCTCCCTCGGGGCTGAGGGTATGTACCAGTATCTATGTGTTTGATCTCTCTCTCTCTCTCGTGTTCTTGATTTGGCACGATCTTGATGTATCGCGAGCTTTGCTATTATAGTTGGATCTTATGTTTCTCCTCCCCCTCTTCTCTCTTGTAATGAATTGAGTTTTCCCCTTGAAGTAATCTTATCGGATTGAGTCTTTAAAGACTTGAGAACACTTGATGTATGTCTTGCCGTGGATATGTATGGTGACAATGGGATACCTCGTGCCACTTGATGTATGTTTTGGTGACCAACTTGCGGTTTTTTTTACATTGGGAACCTATGCATAGGGGTTGGCACACGTTTTCGTCGTGATTCTCTGGTAGAACTTTGGGGCACTCTTTGAGGTCCTTTGTGTTGGTTGAATAGATGAATCTGAGACTGTGTGACGCATATCGTATAATCATACCCACGGATACTTGAGGTGACATTGGAGTATCTAGGTGACATTAGGGTTTTGGTTGATTTTTGTCTTAAGGTGTTATTCTAGTATGAACTCTAGGGCTGTTTGTGACACTTATAGGAATAGCCCAATGGATTGATTGGAAAGAATAACTTTGAGGTGGTTTCGTACCCTACCATAATCTCTTCGTTTGTTCTCCTCTATTAGTGACTTTGGAGTGACTCTTTGTTGCATGTTGAGGGATAGTTATGTGATCCAATTATGTTAGTATTGTTGAGGGAATTTACACTAGCGAAAGTATGAACCCTAGGCCTTGTTTCAACACATTGCAATACCGTTTACGCTCACTTTTATCATTCGTTACCTTGCTGTTTTTATATTTTCAGATTACAAAAACTATTATCTACCATCCATATTGCACTTGTATCACCATCTCTTCGCCGAACTAGTGCACCTATACAATTTACCATTGTATTGGGTGTGTTGGGGACACAAGAGACTCTTTGTTATTTGGTTGCAGGGTTGCTTAAGCGAGACCATCTTCATCCTATGCCTACTATGGATTGATAAACCTTAGGTCATCCACTTGAGGGAAATTTGCTACTGTCCTACAAACCTGTGCACTTGCAAGCCCAACAACGTCTACAAGAAGAAGGTTGTGTAATAGACATCAAGCAGCGGTGGCCTTACTTGGACCCGAGCGGCGGCGACCTACCATGTTCTACTCTTCCTCGTTTTCTGTGTGGCGCGGCCTCGGCGGAGGCGGCGATGTCCTCTATCTCGTTGCCGGCGGGTGGCACCTCGGCGGAGCGAGGGAAATCCTCCCCCTCGTTGCCGGCAGGGTGGGGCCTCGCCGGAGCCGGCGGTGTCCTCTGCCTCATTGCTGGCGCCGCGGGGCCTCGGCGGAGCAGGGCCTCGTCGATGCCAGCGGAGCGGGGACTCGTCGGAGCCGACATTGTCCTCTGCGTCGTCTTCAGTCTCGCCAAACAGCGCCTCGCCCGCTTCATCGCCCTCTTTGTAGGCGGCCGCAGCCTCCGCCACCCGCATGCGGTACCGCCAGCGCTCGAGGAGGCCCTCGCGAGTGGAGCGGTACGAGTCGAGCAGCGCCTCCTGCTCTGTGGTGATCTGCTCCTCCGCCTGTAGGTGCTCCGGGAGGAGATGATGGTTGTAGCCGGCGTCGGCCTGCGCCTCCCAGAACTTCTCCTCATGCTTCTGCCTCACCGTGTCCATATATTGGGCACGGGCCTCGCCGATGGTCATGGTGCAATGCACCGGCGAGGATGGCACGGAGCAGGTGGTTGGCGCCGGATCATCGACTACCATGTTCTCCATTGGGACATCATTGTCCTCCAGCTGCCTGCCGGCCAGCCAGTCGGCAGCAATGGCTGCCATCTCCTTGTGGTCCATTGTCCGCCCGTCTCGAAGAGCGCTAGAGCGCGAGGAAGCCATGGTGGGCAGTAGTGGTGTGGACAGGAGAATAGGAACGAATGCGGATGACTGCGGCTATGGCCGGCGCAGTAGTTTATATAGCAATGTTGGGCGGTGGAGAGACGTACGTGTGGCAATGGAGTAGCCGCCTCAACAACCGCGTATCATTAATTTGGGCGGCAGAAGGACGGACGGACGACACTTGTGTCATTTGAAGGTGGAGCAATCGCATGCACCAGGAAGCGGGGCGGGCGGCACTGACCGTTTCGGGCGAAAAGCACGCGTGGGTGAGGGAGGCGGTCTGGGTGGGCCAGGGCAGTCAGTCTCGTGCTTGGCAGCGGGTCAGTCCAGCAGCCGGACATGCTGGCTCACCAGCTACCTCGCCGAGCTGAGCGACGACAATCAGACGATGGACGTAGCTTCCGACCAGGAGCCAGCACCACTGTCGAAGCCGGTTCATGCCGTGTTCACCATAGAGCAGGTGCGGCCGCACTTCGACGCCCTAATGGCGGAAGAGCTACCAGCGCAGGAGGACCTATCCTGCAACCTCCTTCTCCTCAACGAGCATCGGTGAACAAGCAAACGACAATGCCGTCGCGGACATGTGGCCCTATGATCCTGGCTTCCCGAATGAGCAGCAGGCGCTGTATCAGACCATCTGTAGGGCCTATGAGGCCCTCTCTGTCGTCCTTCGAGTTGTTGCGCTCGCCGTGGTGCCGCCGTCTCACATTGTCAACATGGTCAACGGACATGAGGATGAGGAGATGACTTTACTTGGAGAGGATGACAGTGGGGACCCACCAGGGCCATAGCCGCACGTACGCAAGTGCCTCCTTATTAGTACATAAAACAATAATTTTTTTGCTTCCTCCTGGTTTCCTGACATCAGGGTCCCACACCATTGTCAACCTATGTAGTCAATAAACGAGAGAATTGCACAAGAACGACCAGCAGCTGGGACCAAGAAGCTCGAGCAGTATTTGTGTTTTTGAGGTGTGAGCACTACAGAGTTTTTCTTGAGCGATGTTTAGCCCAGATATTAATTTTTCTCCTCTGAACAACAATGAAAACATCGCTGCAGCTATTAACTGGGTGGGCTATGGCCCGTCTAGCCCAGGCCAGATATCCAGCCCAGATATTAAAATTTTTCAACCTAAAAAAGGCTAGCCCAGCTATACTTGTTTTTAGGAATACCCAGGCAAGGTTAAGTTGTTATTCTCTGCCCCGCTGGGCTGTAAATCTTTCCTTGGAGGGATGCATTAGGCTTAACAAGAAAATGGGCTTTAAGAAATAATAAATGGGATGTAATTATAAAAACTGGACAGTAACTATAAAAAATGCACCAAACACGTAATTACTTTATAAAATATTATTTTTGGATATTGAAATATTTAATTTCATTAATTGTTGCAAGCAATGTTTCGTTGGATTTTTACATAATATAAATTTATTTTGAAATTGTATTTAATCTGACTAAAAATTTCGGGATAAAAATATTTCGGATCCCATCAAAATGTGAGAAATTTTATTGAATTCTGTTTTGAACGGTTGGTTAAAATGGGCTGTACTTTTAACAAACTGTAAATGGGCTGTAGTAAATTCCATTAGAATTCAAAAATTGGCTGCACATTCTTACAAATCTCAAATGGGCTATAAGTTCTCTGCCACACACTTGTGGCCTTATTAAGTTGACACGTCCCCTCAAAAAGAGAGAGTTGACGCATATGCAAGGCTTTGTCAACTTATAGTCAACACACGCTTCTAGCGGAAGTGGCCGTTGGATGTCCATCCAACGGATGCCATGCTTCTTCTTCAATCTCGGATATTCTAGCTTCACCGCCCAACAAATGATTCCTCCCCCTGACATCTGGGGCGCACCGTTTTGGAAGCTGATCTGTGGGCCTACTAAGTTGATGCGTACCAAGGGCTTTGTCAACTTAGTCAATATAAACGATTCTAGCTGCAGTGACCGTACGATGTCCATCCAACGACCGTCGTGCTTCTTCAACCTCTGGTCTTCTTGCTCCAGCCGCGCAAAGCAGCGCCGGTCGTGCCGCCTGCTCCTGCCTCCCGTGGTTGGCTGTGCTGCCGCGCAGGCCTCACCGCCCCTACTACTCCCACCGCTGGACAGGCCATCCCTCCACTCACCCACACCCCCTGTTATTCTGCGGCGACGGCAGCCTCACACCACAGTCGAACCAGTGAACCCTCGTACTCCTCTCCATGTGGGCATCCACTGCCGTGTCTTCCCCGGCTCCGCGTCGTCCCCTTCCTAGGCCTCACCGTCGTCCACCGCCCAGGTGCTCTCGGCGCGGCGTGGTCAATGTGGTCAAGGAACGACTTCCATCGGAAGAGTACTGTACGTGGAGAGGCTGACAGCTGGGTCCACGGCAGCCGCAAGGAAGTGCCTCCTTATTACACGGAAAATAATTATTCCTCCACCTGACAGCGGGGACCCACCGGACAGGCCAACGTATTTCGCGAAAAAATGTTCCCCCCACTGTCAGCTCGGACCCACCGGAGATGCCTCCTTATTACGCACAAAAAATGAATACTCCCCCTGCTAGTTGCGACCCACCTTGGTGGGAGGCTGACTTGTGGGCCAACTAAGTTGACGGGGACGGAGTGCTTTGTCAACTTAGTCAATATGAACGATTCTAGCTCCAATGACCGTACGATGTCCATCCAACAGCCGTAGTGCTTCTTCAACCTCTGGTCTTGTTGCTCCAGCCGCCCAAAGCAGCGCCGGTCGTGCCTCATGCTCCTGCCTCCCATGGCCGGCTATGCTGCCCCGGAGGCCTCACCGCCCTACTATTCCCACCGCTGGCCAGGCCATCTCTCTACTCACCCACACCCCCTGTTATTCTGCGGCGACGGCAGCCTCACACCGCAGCGAACCAGTGAACCCTCGTACTCCTCTACGCGTGGGCATCCACTGCCGTGTTTTCCCTGGCTCCGCATCGTCCCCTTGCTAGGCCTCGCCGTCGTCCACCGCCCTGGTGCTGTCGGCGCGGCGTGGTCAACGTGGTCAAGGAATGGCTTCCATCGGACGTGTACTTTACGTGGAGAGGCTGACAGCTAGGTCCACGACCGCAGCAAAGAAGTGCCTCCTTATTACACGCAAAATAATTATTCCTCCACCTAACAACGGGGACACACCGGACAGGCCACCATATTTCGCAAAAAAATGTTTCCCCCCTGACTGCTGGGACCCACCAGCTACATCTTCGCACGCAAGGAAGTGCCTGACAGTCGGGACCCACCAGGTCGAAACATACGTAGCGTTGTCATTCTGGTCGCGAACGTGTACGCACATACTGGTCGATGTAGAGGCGCACACGTGTTGTAGTAGAGGTGCGCACGTAGCATGTACACGTACGTATAGCGGCCAGGGTGCAAGAAAGTAAATACGACCACATACATACATACGAGCGGGGTCTCGAACGCCTACTCGTGCGTATGTACGACCAGGGCTCGTGTACATGGCTGGGTCGGAACGGAGAAACAACGTCGTCGTCGTGTTCATGGGGAGCCAACCAGCTCGGTCGGACCGGAATGCGTCGTCGTGTTCATCGGGAGGGCTTGGACGGAACAACCGATGGAAACAAGGCCCGACGTACCGCAGAACGGAGGAAACAACCTTGTGTTCGACCGGCGACGTTCGAAACGGGATCCTGTTCATCGGGAGGGGTCTGGCATACCGCAAAACGGAGGAAACGGACCTCCTATGGTCGAAACGGGGGTCCTGTTGATTGGGAGGGGTGTGGCGTACCGCAAAACGGAGGAAACAGACTTGTGTTGGAGCGCTATGGTCGAAATGGGGGTCCTGTTCATCGGGAGGGGTGTGGCGTACCGCAAAATGGGACTCCACGGGATACTGTTCATCTCCACCATCAACCCCCTCCAGCCTCCACGGGCTACTGTTCATCCACCGTCGACCTCCTCCATTCTCCACCTGCGACTGTTCATCCATGGGCTCCTGTTCATCCAGCCTCCACCGCGCGCTACTCCATCGACTACTGTTCAACCAGCCCTTTCCACGGGCTCCTGTTCAACCACCCCTCCACCGTCTACTGTTCATCTTGCCCTCCACAGAGTGGTCCTGTTCATCCTGCCCTCCACGGGGTCCTGTTCATCCAGCCCCAACCGGCTCGATCGATCGGGGTCCTGTTCATCCAGAGGCAACACCACGGGGTCCTGTTCATCCACCCCACCGGGAACTGTTCATCCAAACCCCCTAGCACGCTCACTGTTCATCCAAAGGCAGCATCGATCGGCTTCAGTTAGCAGCAGTAGCGAAGGACTTGCTCGATCTGGTTCAGTTAACATCCATCGTCGATCGCTCGGGTTCGGTAACGCGTAGCCTGTAGTGCAATCGCTCGGGTTTAGTTAAAGACCAACGCCTCGCTCGGGTTCAGTTAGAGACCAACGCCTCGCACCCACGCGTGTGCGTGCACGAGAGAAACGCGCATCGCTCGGCCCCGACCACCCACCATAACCGGGAACACCTCGATATTTTCCTCGCCCTCGCTTCTACCATAGTTTTTTCTGTCATGGACGGCCCAAAGAATGTCATGCAGCTGCGTCTTCGGCCCGCCCAGGACGAAAAGCCCATTTTCTGTCATGATTTTTTGTCATAGAAGTAGGACCCCACCACATCTATGATGATACCGGGTTTTGTCACAATTATTGTGATAGAAGTGTCATAAGTATGACAGAATTTTTTTCCGTTCGGCCCAAAATGTCACGGATGTGTCTTTTTTTGTAGTGAAAGCAACATCAATCTCAGAACATAATGGATACTAGGGATCAAACCCTAACAACACTAACTTGATTACATGATAAATCTCATCCAACCCATCACCATCCAGCGAGCCTATGATGGAATTACTCACGCACGGCGGTGAGCATCATGGAATTGGTGATGGAGGAAGGTTGATGATGACGATGGCGATGGATTCCCCTCTCCAGAGCCCCGAACGGACTCCAGATCAGCCCTCCCGAGAGAGATTAGGGCTTGGAGGCGGCTCCATATCGTAAAACATGACGAATCCTTCTCTTTGATTTTTTTCTCCCCGAACGTGAATATATAGAGTTGGAGTTGAGGTCGGTGGAGCACCAGGGGGCCCATGAGGCTGGGGGTGCGCCCAGGGGGGCGCCCCCACCCTCGTGGACAGTGTGTGGGCCCCCTGGCCTTGATTCTTTCGCCAGTATTTTTTATATATTCCAAAAATATTCTCCGTTGATTTTCAGGTCATTCCAAGAACTTTTATTTCTGCACAAAAATAACACCATGGCAATTCTGCTGAAAACAACGTAAGTCCGGGTTAGTTCCATTCAATTCATGCAAGTTAGAGTCCAAAACAAGGGCAAAAGTGTTTGGAAAAGTAGATATGATGGAGACGTATCATAGCCATCTTAGGTAATTCATTTGTCCCACAATTAACTTCTCTAGTACAACGCTTAAACTAGTGGGAACATTGGAAAAAAAGTTCACCACATCGGGAAACGGAGCGACAAGTCGTCCCTATCCCCGCCTACCAAAATCTCCATTGTTCCCCTCCACACCCATGCCTCCTCCATTACCGCACCTTCCTCTCCTCCCACCTCTGCTTCCCCTAGTGCCAAGCTCATCAGTCAGTGCTATGGCGGGTGGATCCGGTTAGTGCGGAGCTCGGGCCAGGAGGTTGAGGCATGCTGCGATGGTGGCGGGACCTGCTCTAGTCATGCTGTTGCTGCTGCCCACCATCGACGTGTCCTCACCGGTGGCGATGCAGGAGATGGAGTGCGTGGTGCGGGAGAAATTTCCTGACTGATCAACATGGGGGGACGTCTGCATCGATATCATCCACTACTCCACCTTCGTGGAACAACCTCGGTTCATCGGAGATAACGGTTGAATAGATCTGGATCTTATCTTCTGGGCTATCCAGGAGGCGGAGTCACCGGATCTAGTGCAAGCGGAGTTGTGGAGCCACTTCAGGACCCGAAATCCCTCACGACTCAACATCACGCGACCCTCCATGGTGGCCCTCTCCAACCCTCCACTAGAAGCATAGCCATCGGGGGTTCGGCCCCTCGTCGGCAGTAAGGCTTCTTCTCTTTAGTTAGTGTGGGGCACGGGGGCTTTGTGCCCTTGAACCACGAGCACATCATGCGGGGGTCAGTCTATGTTGCCACAACCTCGACCCTCCACCATGGCCGGGTGACTGAGGAGAGGTACCAGTTCATCTCTCCCTTTTACATCGTTCTTGTTTAGCTGCAAATCATATAAGTTGTTTTTTTGCCGCATCAATTTAGTTAATCATGTTGTTGATTCTAGTTCGATTGGGGAAATGTCAATTTCTCGGGTTGTCCCTATCTCCTATCCATCTTCATTCTCATCTCAATTTGGGGTTCTCCCCGTTGAATGCCCCTGTATTGGATTTCCTAGTTTGAGTTTTGCTTTGCCATGTCCCTCACCGATGGCTAGCTCTGTGGGGGCAAAAACTGTTTTCAAATTCATGTGTGAAATCTCCATCTCACACCTCCTCTCTTCCTGTCATGTCTGGGCCATCCATCCATGGATGTGTGGTCAGAAGGAAAGCGGGCTCTCGTTTTATGCGTTCGCATGTTGATGATGTTGACCTAGAGGTTGTGGGGGAATATTTCGAGCACTTGTGGTCTATTCATTCCCCTCCACAATGCCACCACCCACCCACCACTACCTTGTCGGTTAACCTCCTCAGGTTTCCTCTTTTAGATTAGGAAGGATCTAGTGGCAGCAGGCATGTTCTCGGCTTATGATTGCTATCCAGTAATGATTCTGTTAATCAACATTACACTTTTATATTTAATTATTGGATCAACATATGGGGTTTGATAGAGATTCTATCTCCAACAGAGGGTTCATTTGGTATGGTAATCAAGATGATCCCACTTTTGCTGTATTGGATAGAGTGCTCACTTCTATGAGTTGGGATGCTCATTTTCCCTTACCTTCTTTGGTGGCTTTACCCAAAGTAGGGAGTTATCACACTCCTCTAGTTCCGAATACTGGTGCTAGGAGAATTTCCTCCCCAAAAATGTTTAGATTTGAGAAATGGTGGCTTTCTCAACCAAAATTAAAAGAGTTGGTGCATGATGTTTGGGACTCTATTTCTAATGCTTTTTCTGCTATTGAGAACTGGCAATTTAAAGTCAGACTTAGATTTTTTTTAAAGGTGGAGTATTAGTATTGAAGCAGACATTAAGATAAAGAAAAATTTCTCCTTATGGAGTTTGATATTATTGATGTTTCCTTTGGAAAAAAATTAAACAATGATGAGATGGATAAGATGAAAGTGATTTAAACGGAATTATATGAGATTTGAAAGACTGGGAAACCTTGTGGCAGAGGTCCAAAGATAGGAAGATTTTGGAAGGCGATCACAATAATTCTTATTTTCACTCTTTGGCTAATTATAGATACAGGAAAAACCATTTATCTACTCTTGTTGGCGAAAATGGTCCTATCTCTACTACCCCTGACATGTTTGATGTGAATAGTTCTTTTTATAAGAACCTATTCGCTTTGGAACCCAAAACTTCATTTAGGGGCAGGGTTTTGGAATGACCGTGACCTTGTTTTCTAATGAAGAAAACAAATTCTTAAGAAAACCCTTTTCAGAAAATGAGATTAAAATGGCCATCATGAGCTCATATGCCCATGATAATCCTAGTCCTGGTGGATTTTCTTTTCTGTTTTATCAGACTTTCTGAGACATGATTTAGAATTATTGTACGGCTCTAGTGAGAGATTTTGAGAATGGTTCTTTGGATATTTATTGTCTTAACTTGTATATTATTACTTTGATCACTAAAGAACCTGATGCTAAGGAAATTAAGAAGTTTCATCCTATTAGAGCATCTCTAGCAGACCCCGTATATCACCGACCCGCATAACTCGTGTACAGTTCGCGGAAAAACGGTTTTGTGGGCCAGCGCGGGCGACGGCCCGCAAATCAGATGTGGTTTTATCTGAATTTGGCACATATGCACATATTCAGAATTACTAATTTGCAATATAAGAAAAAATATCAATACCACAAAACAACAATCATCCACATTACAATAAATATTCAAATCACCGAAGCAAACTAAATAATTCAATATAAAACTTGTCCCGAATACAAATCACACATGAATTAAATGAAATTGAATAGAAAAATTAATTTTGTTACTGCCCAGCCCTTTGCCAATGGTGCTCAATGAGATCCTATTGAAGCTGAAAGTGGGTGTTTGCATTTTCAATCTCCCTGTAGGTCTGGAGAAAAGCTCTAATGCAATTAGGGTCTCTAGCTGGTTTGACACGGTTACCCACATTGCCGTAGAAGAACTCCAAGTTCACGCCTCTCTCATCTTCGAGAATCATATTGTGAATAATAAGACAACATGTCATGATGTTTTCAAGGACTGCTTGTCCCAAAAACGAGCAGGACCATGAACAATGGCAAACCTATATTGCAAAACCCCAAATGCTCTTTCAATGTCTTTTTGGGCTGCCTCTTGCACCCCTGCGAATTCACATTGTTTCCTAGTTTTGGGTTCTTTGATGCTCTTGACAAATGTGCACCAAGGAGGGTATATACCATGTGCAAGATAGTACCCCCTTTATGTATTCATGCCCATTGATAGTGTAGTTGCAAGCAGGAGCATCACCACTAGCAAGCCTAGCAAACAAATGAGACCATTGCAACACATTGATATCATTAAGAGTACCCAGCATACCAAAAAAGCAATGCCAAATCCATACATCCTTGGATGCTACAGCCTCTAGCACAATTGTTGCATCATGAGACTTGCCACAATTCTTTCCCTGCCATGCCTTCGGGCAAATTTTCCAAGTCCAATGCATACAGTCAATGCTACCTAGCATGCCAGGCCAACCTCTTCTCTCATTAGATGCCATCAATTTTTGTGTGTCTTCCTCGTTGGGTGCCCGAAGATATCTAGGACCAAAGACACGGATGATCACTTTGGCAAACCTACGCACTGACTCAATTGTAGTATCTTCACCAATGTGAAGGTACTCATTGGCATAGTCAGCCGGAATGCCGTATGCAATTATCCGCATAGCTGCGGAGATTTTTTTGATATGCACTAAATCCTTTCAAGCCTGCGACATTTCTTCTTTGAGTAAAATACCAACAATTGGCCTCGCAAGCTTGAACAATTTTCACAAAGAGGGATCGGCGTATTCGGTACCTTCTCTGGAAGAGGTGTGGCGGATATGTTGAATTCTCCGCGAAGTAGTCTTGCATCAACATCTCGTTCCTGAGATGGCGATTTCAATGAATGCAAAGATGGCCTATGGTCGATCCTTGCCGCCTCTTTCGGTTCTCATCTTCGTGCTCCTTCACGGCAAGGGCCATCGCCAAGGTCTGCTGGCGATAGTTAACAAGCAGCGTCTTAATGTCCGAGTTGTCCGAATCGGACGAATCGTCGAGCAAAAACTTCTCACACGGGCTCCATTCCATCTAAATTCACAAAAACGCACGTTGCGTTAACAAACTATGCATACCGCTCGGCACAAGCACAAGTTAAAGCTCACCGGCTGCTCGGGGGCGGTGGCTCTCCGGCGGCTAACACCCCAAAATTTTAAACATGATTTGTTTAATAAAATTTCGCTAGGAAATTAAATCTTCCATTTTCTGGATTTTGTTTGATTTCAGAACCACTCTCTTCCTTGATATTATGGAGTTTTTACCCCAAGTGAAAACTTTCCAAATGTATTGTTGGACTTGTAAACCCTCTCAAGAAAAACATTTCTTTTATCAATGGATTTATTTGCATAATTGTTTTCCCTGAGCTTCATTCTTTGAATATGATTTTTTTCTTAAGTTTCAGAGCTCAATTTGCACTACAACCCTTTCAGAAAATCCTTAAAAATTCCCACCAAAATTTGGGGATGTCATGTGATGTTTTTAAACCACCTTGATGCAAAAATATCTTTTATTCATTGGATATTTTGAGCTCTGCCCCTAGTTTTCAAATCTGGTCCAGTTTGTGGAATTGCACTACAACCTATTTAAATATTTCTTTATAGATTCCACCGAAATTATGGGATGTTAGTAGTAGTATATAATTCAACTTTATGCAAAAACCCACTGGTGTTCCTTGAAAAATTTGAGCAAATCATCCTCTTTTGCTCTCTGGACCAGATTGGCATTTTCTACTGCAACCCTAATTTATTTTGCTCTAGTTCCCATGAGCCTTTTCCTGCTTATAGTCCACACTACAAAACCCTTAAGTCCAGGAGAATGGACCCATTGGAGTACTTTTGGTCCATGATATTATACCCTTTTCTTTCTGTCCAGATTTGATTTTCTCAAAAACTTGCACTAACAAGTTTCTGTTTTTGCCAAACTAACCTTGCCAGCCTCTTCATCATCTAAAGAGACTAGGATCTGGAGATTTTGGCCACCCCAAGGGTTGCCTAGATGCCCTTGGCATTCTGTCAAACACCCTATGTGCATAGCCAGTTTTGGCATGATTTTTAGTTTGCATTGTGGACTTGATCCTCTGACCCAACAACCTTGTCCACTAAACTCCTAGCTACTTCTAACCTAGATCTGCTAGTTGCCAGCCTCACCCAAGCTTCCTAGCACACGCTGGCATTTCGGCAAACACCTAGCGTGCGTGCACTGGGCGCGCCCAGAGCGCACGTTTTGCATGCGCGTGCACTGAGCCGCCGCGTCTCGCTGCCGCCCTCCCCGTGCCCGTGCGGACCTTGGCCACTCACTGCCAACACGCCTGGCCCCTCCTGCGTCGCAGAGCCGCCCTAGCCGCCTTTGGAGCCCCACAGCGCCACCGTCAGGTCGGCCATGGCGGCTAGCTGACGGCCGCAGCAGGCCCCAGCCGTGGTAGCACCGCCCGAGCCATACGCACGCGCCAGTTCGCTCCCTTAAGCAGTGGAGAGCTCGTCGGGATGCGCCGACCAGCCCCAACCACCTCCGCGTCGCCCTACTGCAACAGAACAGCGGTTCGCCGATCTTATCTCCGGCCACCACGGAACCGACCTAGCCACGCTATAAATAGGGACCCCCGAGCACGTCCAGTCCCTCAGGCAACCTCGTACCATCCCCCTAGTGCCCCCACAGCCAACAATCGACGAGGGAAGGCCGTCTTCCTCGTCTCCGGCCGGTTCGGCCGCCACCACGCTCCAGCGCCATGCGTCGTAATCAGAGCCTCCCCTGCCCTCCCAACACCACCGTCCGACTCCCCTTGATCGTGCGGAGCCACCCATCCCCTCATCCTCGACCGGGAGCCACCGTAGCCAATACCCCCAATTCATCCCGAAGCCACCTCCTCCGCGGAGCTCACCGCCGATGACTCCCTCCACCCCCGCCAACCTGGCGACCACCGGGAGGACCTCCCTGGACTGGCGGATCCATCCCCGCCCTCAGAACCCCGCGGGGAGTCGCCGTTCGTCGACGGCGATCGCCGGAGCTCCGCCTCAGCTCGGCCAAAGGAGAAAGAGGGCGCGGGCGACTGGTCAAACCTGACCAGTGGGCCCAAGGGACCCACTGTCAGTGACCCCGAGCCGGCCCACACTGTTTTAAGTGGAGGCGCATTTCACCAAATACGCCTTCGCTAAGAGAGAAGCGTAAGCCCCCCCCCCCCCGAAACGTTTTCTTTTCTGATTTTTTTAAACAGATTTTGACAAAACTTTGACTAGCTATAACTTTTTAAATATAAATCCAATTGACTTGATTCTTTTTCTGTTGACCCTCAAATTTGATCTAGTTTATATTCATATTTATTTGAAAATTTTCCAAGCAACTTTTTTTCTACAGTTTTGAAACTATGTGTTGATTTCAAATTTTCTTAAATAGGATTTTTGAAGAAGGAAGAAAACTTTCAAAAGTTTTGGAATGCACCCTGCCTCTCCGCAACTTGAAGGCAAGCATCCTGAACCCTGGCATAATATGTTGTGTGTTGTTTGGCAACGGTTACACACCACCTTGACATGGAGCATTCGTTATTTGTTTTGTGATGATATAATCATACGCATGGGTTCATAATGTAGATCATTTGCTGTTGGAAATGGATATGCTTGTGATAGTAATCACCCTCGTGTGCCTCTCATGCCTACCGGAAGGAAGCCGGGAGAGTCTCTGTCTTGGGTAGACACGAGCTTATCCCTACTTCCCCGTCGAGGCGGTTGTGTCCGGTATGGCATGATGAGGTATGCGGACCAGTGAGTCTGTCTGTTGGTTGGTATATATTTGCTATACTAATCATGCAGGGAATACCTAAACCTCCCGAGTCGACCATAGATCGAGTCTTGTTCCAGTAACCCCCATACTTGTTTCATACTGCCACTTGTCCCTGCCACAGGTAGGGTACGGTTTAGTAAATTGTCAACCCCTCCCTAGCACACACCGTACAGAGAGGCAATGGTGGAAGATACTGGAGGCATCCGGTAGGCATGCCACCTAGTCCGGGGGCATGGGTGTTTTCGGTTGTAGCCGAAGGGGTAGCTCCCCTAGTTTGCGCGCGGTATAAATTTTGGGATCCCATGCTAGTCAAGGTTATAGCCTCCCCACTTAGAGTTTTGCTTAACAGGTGTCAAGGGTGATTCCAGACACCGGTGAGTTAGGCTGGTGTGTGCGGTCAGGTGTGTTTTCAATCAAAAGACCGTAGACGGAATTAGTCCCGATGGACTAAAGAAATCTGTTACTCGTGGGTAAAGAGTACACCCTCTGCAGAGATTATATCTATTTGAATAGCTATGTCCATGGTTAAGGACTACAGTCTGGGATGGGTCAAGTGTCGGTCTTAAGGTCGGTCTTTGGAGGAGAAACTGCTAAACCAGAACATTGATCATGACTGGTGACTTATGATGGCTATGATTATGATTATTGTGGACTAACCATTTGTATTATTTGGATTATTGAGTATCTCTGGGACGGTTCTACCTCCTGGATATTCACTGTAACTATTTGTTGACACCTGATTTTGGCAAGATACAGATTGGAATGAAGATGGTCTCGAGTGAATGAGTTTTCAGCATAAAAATATTCACGTCACCGAGTGGAACCACTTTGATGTTTCGGTTATATTCATTCGACTTTATCTTACGGACCGAAACTATACTCCGAGTGGCATAGTTCAATGTTCCGAGTGGTTTTTGGCCAATCACGTCTTCAAGATGACCTCGGATGAAGGAGCACTCTTCAGGAATTGTCTTCGTCTCATCGAGGCAATTGATTTTCATATATAAATCATCTCAATCCGAGTTCATATGCAAAAGTTAGAGGCAATATACTGCAGACTAAACCTCAACGGAAATATGGCGCGAGGTGCCAGACACTTGTCTGATAGGTTGCGCGAGTAATTCGGCCATCAATACGGCCTTGAATCGAAAAACCTTCAACATGGAAAAGTTTCATCTCGTCGAGCCCATCGATTTTCATATATAATTCGTCTCAATCCGAGATCATATGAGGCCTGGAGAGACAAATCAAGATCAGGCTATGTTTTCAGTCGGAAATCCGGGTGAAAAGTTTACCATCTGAGTGAAAGTTTACGGTCGAGTGAAAGTTTACGGTCGAGTGAAATTTTACGGTCGAGTGAAAGTTTGCTGACCGGATGAACTTATTATTATCCAAGTGGAAATATAGTCATCCGAGTGAAATTGTCGTCCAGGTGAAAATATTCCGAGTGAAAAGATTACCATCGGGACGAAAACTTGCCGATTGAATAAGATAGTGCCTTCCGAGTGGAAATATAGTCATCCGAGTGAATACGATAGTGCCTTCCGAGTGGAAATATAGTCATCCGAGTGAAAGATTGTCTTCCGAGTGAAAAATTCCAATCGGACGATCCGAGTGAAAGTGTCTAATATCCGAGTGGATGAGCTCAAGTCCGAGTGAAATTGAACATGTGCTCGAAAGTTTATCAAAATGACCTTGGATGAAGAAGTGTTCAATACAGAAGTTGTGCGTATCATCAAGATGGTAAATTTTGATTTTGGAGTCATCATCATCAGAGATAATATATAGCCTACAAATTCACTACGAGACTCGGATAATCCAGTCTACTGCAAAACCGAGTCCGTCTGGAAGATAAAGATGACCTCGAAAAGTATTCAAGATGGCCTTATTTGAAAAAAATGATCAACATGGGAGTTGTTCGTATCGTCGAGGCGCACAAGTTTGATATTTGGGCCGTCTCGATCGGAGATCATATGCAAGCCCGGCGGCCCGCGCAAGAAGGAAGACAGAGTTTGGGCCAGATTCAGACTCAATCCGAGTTGGAATAGAATTAGGACTCTAGGACGTGAATTGATGTAATTTTTCTTGTAAGGAAAGACTAGATGAATCATTTACTTATACGGGAAGTCCAGCCGCCTCTTATATATGTTGGGGGTGACGGCCGATTGAACAGTACACAATCGAACAAATCAATATACTACTTTTCATCTACGTTTTATCTCTCCACCGTTTTTCTATCTCGTTCTTCGCTGTTCTTCGTGTTTGAGAGCTGCGAATCCCGAGGCTCTAGGGGCGAGCGAATCGACCTAGGGCAGCCCATAGCCGCCGCACTCCCTGACGGGGTCCCTCCCGGGGGTGTGGGGTTTTCGGGTCTGCAAAAGCGCCCATCGACTGTCTTGCGTATCGCGCTGTCGGTCGGGTCTCCTTTGACGTGAGCTGCGGTGCATCACCCCCGGCGTCGAGGGTACACGTGACGTGTTCGTGTGTCAACACTATTCTTATATAAGCCCTTTATGTGGTGTCGCTCAGACGCCCGACTGTGGCATGCTTGTTATTTAATTTACTTATAAGCCCTTTATGTGGTGTCGCTCAGACGCCCGACTGTGGCATGCTTGTTGTTTAATTTACTTATAAGCCCTTTATGTGGTGTCGCTCAGATGCCCGACTGTGGCATGCTTGTTATTTAATTTACTTATAAGCCCTTTATGTGGTGTCGCTCAGACGCCCGACTGTGGCATGCTTGTCATTTAATTTACTTATAAGCCCTTTATGTGGTGTCGCTCAGACGCCCGACTGAGGCATGCTTTATATTACTATCCTTTCGAGGCGTCGCGTCAGACACCCGATCGGTGCATTCTATTTCTACTCTCTGATTGCATAGTGCTACGTCTTGAGCTTGTGTTGGTTTTCCCCGAAGAGGAAGGGATGATGCAGCAGAGTAGCATAAGTATTTCCCTCAGTTTTTGAGAACCAAGGTATCAATCCAGTAGGAGCCCACGCTCAAGTCCCTCGTACCTGCACAAAGCGCTAGCTACTCGCAACCAATGCGATTAGGGGTTGTCAAGCCCTTCACAGTCACTTACGAGAGTGAGATCTGCTAGATGTAATATTTTTGGTATTTTTGATATAAAGATGCAAAGTAAAAAGTAAAGACAAAGTAAAAAAGCAAAACAATATTAAAGTGATGGAGATTGATATGATAAGAATAGACCCCGGGGGCCATAGGTTTCACTAGTGGCTTCTCTCAAGAGCATAAGTATTCTACGGTGGGTGAACAAATTACTGTTGAGCAATTGGTAGAATTGAGCATAATTATGAGAATATCTAGGCATGATCATGTATATAGGAATCACATCTGTGACAAGTAGATCGAAACGATTCCGCATCTACTACCATTACTCCACTCATCGACCGCTATCCAGCATGCATCTAGAGTATTAAGTTAAAAACAGAGTAACGCCTTAAGCAAGATGACATGACGTAGAGAGATAAATTCATGCAATATGAAATAAACCCCATCTTGTTATCCTCGATGGAAACGATACAATACGTGCCTTGCTGCCCCTTTTGTCACTGGGTAAGGACACCGCAAGATCGAACCCAAAGCTAAGCACTTCTCCCATGGCAAGAACTACCAATCTAGTTGGCCAAACCAAACGGATAATTCAAAGAGACTTGCAAAGATAACCAATCATACATAAAAGAATTCAGAGAAGATTCAAATATTATTCATAGATAGACTTGATCATAAACCCACAATTCATCGGTCTCAACAAACACACCGCAAAAAGAAGATTACATCGAATAGATCTCCACAAGAGAGGGGGAGAACTTTGTATTGAGATTCAAAGAGAGAGAAGAAGCCATCTAGCTACTAACTATGGACCCGAAGGTCTGAGGTAAACTACTCACACTTCATCGGAGGGGCTAGGATGATGTAGAAGCCCTCCGTGATGGCGGCCCTCTTCCGGTGGAGCTCCGGAACAGGCCCCAAGATGGGATCTCATGGATACAGAAAGTTGCGGCGGTGGAATTAGGTTTTTGGCTCCTGTTCTGATCGTTTGGGGGTACGTGTGTATATATAGGAGGAAGGAGTACGTCGGCGGAGCACCGAGGGGCCCACGAGGCAGGGGGGCGCGCCCTAGGGGGGGTGCCCCCCACCCTCATGACCTCCTCTTTGATCCCTTGCAGTAGGGTCCAAGTCTCCTGGATCACGTTCGGTGAGAAAATCACGTTCCCGAAGATTTTATTCCGTTTGGACTCCGTTTGATATTCCGTTTATCCGAAACACTGAAATAGGCAAAAAAACTAGCAATTCTGGGCTGGGCCTCCGGTTAATAGGTTAGTCCCAAAAATAATATAAAAGTGGAAAATAAAGCCCAATATAGTCCAAAACAGTAGATAATATAGCATGGAGCAATTAAAAACTATAGATACGTTGGAGACGTATCAGGCATCCCCAAGCTTAATTCCTGCTCGTCCTCGAGTAGGTAAATGATAAAAAGAGAATTTTTGATGCGGAGTGCTACTTGGCATAATTTCAATGCAAATCTTCTTAATTGTGTTATGAATATTCAGATTAGAAAGATTGAAGACAAAAGTTTATATTGACATAAAAAATAATAATACTTCAAGCATACTAACAAAGCAATTATGTCTTCTCAAAATAACATGGCCAAAGAAAGTTATCCCTACAAAATCATATAGTCTGGCGATGCTCCATCTTCCCCACACAAAGTATTTAAATCATGCACAACCCCGATGACAAGCCAAGCAATTGTTTCATACTCTAACTTTTTCAAAACCTTTTCAATTTTCACGCAATACATGAGCATGAGCCATGGATATAACACTATAGGTGGAACAGAATGGTGGTTGTGGAGAAGACAAAAAGGAGAAGATAGTCTCACATCAACTAGGCGTATCAACGGGCTATGGAGATGCCAATCAATAGATATAAATGTGAGTGAGTAGGGATTGCCATGCAACGAATGCACTAGAGCTATAAATATATGAAAGTTCAACAAAATAAACTAGTGGGTGTGCATCCAACTTGCTTTCTCACGAAGACCTAGGGCAATTTGAGGAAGCCCATCATTGGAATATACAAGCCAAGTTCTATAACGTAAAATTCCCACTAGTATATGAAAGTGACAACATATGAGACTCTCTATATGAAGAACATGGTGCTACTTTGAAGCACAATATATGAGACTCGCTATATCATGGTGCTACTTTGAAGCACAAGTGTGGAAAAAAGGATAGTAGCATTTCCCCTTTTTTATTTTTTTGGGCCTTTCTTTTTTTTTTCTTTGGCCTTTCTCTTTTTTTATTTGGGACAATGCTCTATTGAATGATGATCATCACACTTATATTTATTTACAACTCGATACTAAAACAAAGTATGACTCTATATGAATGCCTCCGGCGGTGTACCGGGATATGCAATGAATCAAGAGTGACAAGTATGAAAGAATTATGAACGGTGGCTTTGCCACAAATACTATGTCAACTACATGATCATGCTAAGAAATATGACAATTATGGATGTGTCATGATGAACTAGATGGTGGAAAGTTGCATGGCAATATATCTCGGAATGGGTATGGAAATGCCATAATAGGTAGGTATGGTGGCTGTTTTGAGGAAGGTATATGGTAGGTGTATGATACCAGCGAAAGTTGCACGGTATTAGAGAGGCTAGCAAGGGTGGAAGGGTGGGAGTGCGTATAATCCATGGACTCAACATTGGAAATAAAGAACTCATATACTTATTGCAAAAATCTAGAAGTTATCAAAGCAAAGTATTACACGCATGCTCCTAGGGGGATAGATTGATAGGAAAAGACCATCGCTCGTCCCTGACCGCCACTCATAAGGAAGACAATCAATAAATAAATCATGCTCCGACTTCATCACATAACGGTTCACCATACGTGCATGCTACGGGAATCACAAACTTGAACACAAGTATTCTTTAAATTCACAACTACTCAACTAGCATGACTTTAATATTATCACCTCCATATCTCAAAACAATTATCATGCTTCAATCTTTTCTTAGTATTAAATCACACTCAAAAGAAGTTTCACAAATCTTGAATACCAAGCATATTATTATTAGGCGAATTACCATGCTATTAAGAGACTCTCAAATTAATTTAAGTGAAGCATGAGAGATCAATAGTTACTTTAAAATGAATCCACCACCGTGCTCTAAAAGATCTAAGTGAAGCACACAGAGCAAAATTATCTAGCTCAAAAGATATAAGTGAAGCACATAGAGCAAAACTACTTAGCTCAAAGGATATAAGTGAAGCACATAGAGCAAAATTACTTAGCTCAAAAGATATAAGTGAAGCACATAGAGCAAAACTACTTAGCTCAAAAGATATAAGTGAAGGACATAGAGTATTCTATCAAATTTTAATTCATGTATGGCTCTCTCAAAAGGTGTGTACAGCAAGGATGATTGTGGAATACTAAGACACAAAGACACAAATAATACAAGACGCTCCAAGCAAAACACATATCATGTTGGTGAATAAAAATATAGCTCCAAGTAAATTAGCGATGGAAGTGGACGAAAAGAGGGGATGCCTTCCGGGGCATCCCCAAGCTTTGAATTTTTGGTGTCCTTGGATTATCTTGGGGGTGCCATGGGCATCCCCAAGCTTAGGCTCTTGCCACTCCTTGTTCCATGATCCATCAAAAGAATTCACCCAAAACTTGAAAACTTCACAACACAAAACTCAAAATAGAAAACTCGTGACCTCCGTTAGTGAAAGAAAACAAAAGACCACTTCAAGGTACTGTAATGAACTCATTATTTATTTATATTGGTGTTAAACCTACTGTATTCCAACTTCTCTATGGATTATAAACTATTTTACTAGCCATAGATTCATCAAAATAAGAAAACAACACACGAAAAACAGAATCTGACAAAAACAGAACAGTCTGTAGTAATCTGTAGCTAGCGCAAGATATGGAACCCCAAAAATTCTAAAATAAATTGGTGGACGTGAGGAATTTATCTATTAATCATATGCAAAAATAATTAACTAAATATCACTCTTCAAATAAAAATTACAGCAGTTCTCGTGAGCGCTAAAGTTTCTGTTTTTTACAGCAAGTTCAACAAGACTTTCCCCAAGTCTTCCCAACGGTTCTACTTGGCACAAACACTAATTAAACAAAAAAACACAAACAAAAAAGAGGCTAAATAATTTATTTATTACTAAACAGGAGCAAAAAGCAAGGAATAAAAATAAAATTGGGTTGCCTCCCAACAAGCGCTATCGTTTAACGAACCTAGCTAGGCATAACAAGCAAGGATAGATCTAAGTATTGCCATAGTAATAAGATAGATTGGTGAAACTCATTTCATATTCTCTACGTTCGGCAGCAAGTTTTCTTTGAGGCAAACAAAAGTAATCAAAAGGATTAAATTTAATGGGACAAAAGTCCCCAAGATCAACCTTGGGAGGTATAGGTTCCTCCTTTGGTCCTTCATAATGCACCACCGATTCATCATTATAAGCATTCTTTTAACAGAACTTTGTGAGCCTATATTCAAGAGAATATACTAGTTCATTATATCAAATAGCCAAATCATCATTAAGATCAGAAATTCTATCAACTAAAACATTGGTAGGAACTTTTCTTCTAAGATTTTCATTGAAAGCAACATAATCTAGGGATTGAAAACACATTATTTCTTCTTGATCAAAGAGGATAGCCTCTATGGGAGGACGGCAAGCGTCCACCCTATAATGCACAAAGATTTCTTTGGCTTCTCTTATTATGAATCTAAACTCATGAGCCAAAAAGATAGTAGCGGCACGCTTAATAGAAGAATGCTTAATATTAGAAAATTCCAGAAAAATCCTTTGTATAGAAGGATGCATGTGCATGAATTGTCTTTCAAGTTCAACTACAAGCATGGCAATAGCGTCCGCAAGACTACTAGTTCTGTGAAGGATAGAACTACCCATAGAAGGTAAAGCACCGGCACAAGTAAAGAAATCTTGAATAACTCCTTTTCTAATAATATTACCACTACCAACACGGATTTTTTTGTATGAACGATGGTAGGTTCTTTAGCAGGAGTATCAGAATTTTCCGTGATATTGTTATCGCCCAAATTGGCGAAAACTTCCCCAGTTTCAGACATAACGACAAGCAGGCAAACAAAATGACACACAAGCAAATAAAGAGGCAAGAAGAGAGGGAGGATAGAGAGAGAGGGCGAATAAAATGGCGAGGGTGAATTGGGGGGGAGAGGAAAACGAGAGGCAAATGGAAAATAATGTAATGCGAGAGATAGGGATTGTGATGGGTACTTGGTATATTGAATTTTTGCGTAGACTCCCCGGCAACGGCGCCAGAAATCCTTCTTGCTACGTCTTGAGCTTGCGTTGGTTTTCCCCGAAGAGGAAGGGATGATGCAGCAGAGTAGCGTAAGTATTTCCCTCAGTTTTTGAGAACCAATGTATCAATCCAGTAGGAGCCCACGCTCAAGTCCCTCGTACCTGCACAAAGCGATAGCTACTCGCAACCAATGCGATTAGGGGTTGTCAAGCCCTTCACGGTCACTTACGAGAGTGAGATCTGATAGATGTAATATTTTTGGTATTTTTGATATAAAGATGCAAAGTAAAAAGTAAAGACAAAGTAAAAAGCAAAACAATATTAAAGTGATGGAGATTGATATGATAAGAATAGACCCCGGGGCCATAGGTTTCACTAGTGGCTTCTCTCAAGAGCATAAGTATTCTACGGTGGGTGAACAAATTACTGTTGAGCAATTGATAGAATTGAGCATAATTATGAGAATATCTAAGCATGATCATGTATATAGGCATCACATCCGTGACAAGTAGATCGAAACGATTCCGCATCTACTACCATTACTCCACTCATCGACCGCTATCCAGCATGCATCTAGAGTATTAAGTTAAAAACAGAGTAACGCCTTAAGCAAGATGACATGATGTAGAGAGATAAATTCATGCAATATGAAAAAAAAACCCATCTTGTTATCCTCGATGGCAACGATACAATACGTGCCTTGCTGCCCCTTCTGTCACTGGGTAAGGACACCGCAAGATCGAACCCAAAGCTAAGCACTTCTCCCATGGCAAGAACTACCAATCTAGTTGGCCAAACCAAACGGATAATTCGAAGAGACTTGCAAAGATAACCAATCATACATAAAAGAATTCAGAGAAGATTCAAATATTATTCATAGATAGACTTGATCATAAACCCACAATTCATCGGTCTCAACAAACACACCGCAAAAAGAAGATTACATCGAATAGATCTCCATAAGAGAGGGGGAGAACTTTGTATTGAGATTCAAAGAGAGAGAAGAAGCCATCTAGCTACTAACTATGGACCCAAAGGTCTGAGGTAAACTACTCACACTTCATCGGAGGGGCTAGGATGATGTAGAAGCCCTCCATGATGACGGCCCTCTTCCGGCGGAGCTCCGGAACAGGCCCCAAGATGGGATCTCGTGGATACAGAAAGTTGCGGCGGTGGAATTAGGTTTTTGGCTCCTGTTCTGATCGTTTGGGGGTACGTGTGTATACATAGGAGGAAGGAGTACGTTGGTGGAGCACCAAGGGGCCCACGAGGCAGGGGGTGCGCCTTAGGGGGGCCCCACCCTCGTGACCTCCTCTTTGATCCCTTGCAGTAGGGTCCAAGTCTCCTGGATCACGTTCGGTGAGAAAATCACGTTCCCGAAGATTTTATTCCGTTTGGACTCCATTTGATATTCTGTTTATCCGAAACACTAAAATAGGCAAAAAAACATCAATTCTGGGCTGGGCATCCGGTTAATAGGTTAGTCCCAAAAATAATATAAAAGTAGAAAATAAAGCCCAATACAGTCCAAAACAGTAAATAATATAGCATGGAGCAATCAAAAATTATAGATACGTTGGAGACGTATCACATAGTCATATTTGACATGAATAACCTCTGTGTTTGTCTTTTGCTATACTTGCATGCATCATGATTTTTATTTATGACTGACATTGTGATCATAGAGAATTTCAGAGCATGTTTGTCTTTTGCTATATTACACCCGTGTTCATGATGTTTGCGAGTACATTCAAATTACTCACTGGCTTGTCCCTGGCTATTGTCTTGGCCAGATTTCTTGCCTGGAGAGGAGCGTTGCGATGACAGCCCCGGAACATACGCAATGGTGATAGCAGCCTCGCGAAGATAGGAGTTATCTTAGTCAGCTGTTCTTGTGGGAAATGGAGTCCCATGGCCACTGATGAACCTCAAACCGCTTCCGCCATTAACCACTAGAAACCATCTGTTGTATTCATAGGCCAGAATGGCCTTGTACTTCAAACTCTGTACTTTGCTTGGAGTTTCTGTATCAAGTTGGTGCCTCATCAGCTAACAGTAATCCTGGGGCTGGTGAGCACAAGGGCCATTTTCTGGGAAATTAATATCCTGAAAATCTGGTACTAACAGTGGATCCCGGGCGGCGACAACGACTTGGGCGGTTCGGATCGGTGGATCCGGGGAGCCGGTGCAACGGCTCGGTGGAAGAGGGTAGGGGCGTTGGTATCATATCATGCTATACAAATGGTTTTAACCCCTTTCCTCGATGGCATTTGGAACCATTTCCTAGTGAGTGACTGCGATAGGGGGGGTCCTTCCCACACGACCCAGAAACCGTTGGGGATAGGTGAGCAGCTACTGACGACCGCCATAGAGTAAACATATGAGAAGCTGCCCCAGTCCCACACGTTACATCTCGATGTTACGTTTCTGATCAGAGAGACATCCCAAATGATCATGCCACTATAGTCGTGTGAAAAAGGTGGACATCAACATTTAATCTACCGATATGTTTGTGATATGTACGTTATCGCACATGGTTCAAGAATGTAAAATGTGCAGTGTCCTCTACTAATGCCAACATGTCCATTTTCATAACTGTGTGCGATTATCATGTGCAGTGTCCTATCACACACGCACACTGGTTTGAAACATTTTCTGTATTACCATGAATCGTACACGCATATGAGACAAAACCGTGTGTGCGTCCGTCGGGCATCGCAAACGTTTCACATGAAAGAACTGTCTGTTCTCTATTTTTCATCACACACGCTGTTTTCTTTCTAACTATGTGCGCATTATTTTATTCGCTCCTTTATAATTTTATTTTCCCCTGTAATTTATTATTCGAATTGGAAATTTTGAAATATGAAACGTGGAATTCAAATTCTCAGCACAATGGTTCAACAACGAATCCATAAATAAATTTGTCAGTATAATATATTCAGTAATTACAGGATTAGATAGCAATTAACTATGATGAGGCACAATATTTAGAGGCGATAAAGGTGAAGAGACAAGTGTAAATCATTTTGACTGCCGATGGTGTTGTAGAAGAGGAATGCCCATAATGTGTCTTCCTGCATGCCATAGGCACGAACAACTTTTGTCCAACCCCTTGTGACGATCGCCCACCCATCCTTCACCGCCTTCAGGAAGACTTCTAGAGCATTATCATGGTAGCATGAATTATATACTTTAACCTTAGTTGCCTCCACTCCGGTCATGTAGTTTGCAAGGTAATCATCAGTAAATAGCTTCGGAAACCACTAAAAAGAGAAAAATATTAGATACTGAGGTCTAATAGAGTAACTTGTTGTGGACAGGGGGAAAAGGAAACACATTACTTACCATCCTAAAGTTCACTATTGTCTTGGACAAAGTGTAAATAAAGAGCTTAATTCCCATCACCCATTTCTTTCACCTAACAATCTTTCTTAGTTTCCTCACTTGACGCTTGTTCATGAATATCTCATTGCCCCATACGCAAAAAGGATCGAAGCATGGATCAGTACCGCTCATATATGTACCTACAAGCAACCAGTAAATGTTAGAAGCTAAACTGAGATTGCACAAATGATGTAAAATACAACTACCTACGTTCCTAAGTACAAGTATTTTTAGAGATTTCAATATGAACTACATACGGATGTATATAGAATTATAGACATAGTTTAGATTAGAATCTAGATTCACTCATTTTGCTCCGTATGTAGTCTATATTGGAATCTCTAAAAATAGTTATATTTAGGAACAGATGGTGTATAAGACATGGGATACAACTAACCTTGACGGCAAACAATGGCATCGCCCATTGTAGCCCTGTTTAATTACATGGAAAGCCAATGTTAACCACAACAGGGTTAACATCCACCAAAAAAGCAAATGGTAAGAAAACGACAACATCTGTAGTGATATCTTCATTGCGAAAGAGTAGCACGGTAGCAAAGGGATGGATTAAAAAATGGATACAATTGTTAATTGCAATAGGCTTAACAACATCCTAAGTCATGTTTTGTAAGTTTGTAGCCATTGAAATACAACTATTTAAAAATGGATACAACCGTTAATTGCAACAGGCTTAATAGCCATTGAAACCGGTACTGAGAAAAATGCAATTGACAGAGTTAAAACATCACAAGGAAGGTGCTGCCAGAGTAGAGAATGGCCAATTTGTCTATAAAAAGGTAGGGAAAGTAGCTAAAACGTGTTAGACATGTTTACTACAACATGCTTAATACATCGACTGTACAAAACATAGACATTAATTGCAACTGGTATTGGTAAGATTGAACTGGTGAGTACATACTTGGTAAGTCCTGAGAGGTAGTTGCTGGGGCACTTCATCTTGGCCAGAGCCCACCCAAAGTCAGCGGCGGCGGAGGCACACTGTTCCTCCGGGTCGAAGCGTGGATGAGTGGGGAATGCGGTAATTTCAAAAAATTTCCTACGCACACGCAAGATCTATCATGGTGATGTATAGCAACGAGAGGGAAGAGTGTTGTCCACGTACCCTCGTAGACCATAAACGGAAGCGTTATGACAACGCGGTTGATGTAGTCGTACGTCTTCACGATCCGACCGATCCTAGTACCGAAAGTATGGCACCTCCGCGATCTGCACATGTTCGGCTCGGTGACGTCCCATGAACTCTTGATCCAGCTGAGTGTCGAGGGAGAGCTTCATCAGCACGACGACGTGATGACGGTGATGATGAAGCTACCGGCGTAGGGCTTCACCTAAGCACTACGACGATATGACCGAGGTGGATTATGGCGGAGGGGGGCACCACACACGGCTAAGAGATCAATGGTCAACTTGTGTGTTCTAGGGTGCCCCATTGCCCCCATATATAAAGGAGCAAGGGGGGAGGCCGGCTGGCCCTTGGGGCACGCTAGGAGAGGAGAAGTCCTCCTCCTAGTAGGAGTAGGACTCCCCTTTCCTGGTCCTACTAGGAGGGGGAAAGGAAGGAGGAGAGGGAGAAGGAAAGGGGGGCGCCCCCCTTCCCTAGTCCAATTCGGACTAGAGGGGGAGGGGGCGCGCGGCCTGCCCTGGCCGGCCCTCTCTCTCTCCACTAAGGCACATGTGGCCCATTTGTTCTGGGGGGGTTCTGGTAACCCTCCGGCACTCCGGTTTTCTCCGAAATCACCCGGAACACTTCCGTGTCTGAATATAGCCGTCCAATATATCAATCTTTATGTCTCGACCATTTTGAGATTCCTCGTCATGTCCGTGATCATATCCGGGACTCCGAACTACCTTCGGTTCATCAAAACACATAAACTCATAATACTGATCGTCACCGAACGTTAAGCGTGCGGACCCTACGGGTTCGAGAACTATGTAGACATGACCGAGACACATCTCCGGTCAATAACCAATAGCGGAACCTGGATGTTCATATTGGCTCCCACATATTCTACGAAGATCTTTATCTGTCAAACCGCATAACGATATGCGTTGTTCCCTTTGTCATTGGTATGTTACTTGCCGGAGATTCGATCGTCAGTATCTCAATACCTAGTTCAATCTCGTTACCGGCAAGTCTCTTTACTTGTTTCGTAACACGTCATCCCGCAACTAACTCATTAGTCACATTGCGTGCAAGGCTTATAGTGATGTGCATTACCGAGAGGGACCAGAGATACCTCTCCGATACACGGAGTGACAAATCCTAATCTCGATCTATGCCAACTGAACAAACACCATCACAGACACCTGCAGAGCACCTTTATAATCACCTAGTTATGTTGTGATATTTGATAGCACACTAAGTGTTCCTCCGGTATTCGGGAGTTGCATGATCTCATAGTCATAGGAACATGTATAAGTTATGGAGAAAGCAATAGAAACAAACTAAACGATCATCATGCTAAGCTAACGGATGGGTCAAGTCAATCACATCATTCTCTAATGATGTGATCCCGTTAATAAAGTGACAACTCTTGTCTATGGTTAGGAAACATAACCATCATTGATTCAACAAGCTAGTCAAGTAGAGGCATACTAGTGACACTCTGTTTGTCTATGTATTCACACATGTACTAAGTTTCCGGTTAATACAATTCTAGCATGAATAATAAACATTTATCATGATATAAGGAAATATAAACAACAACTTTATTATTGCCTCTAGGGCATATTTCCTTCACATGTGTACCTACAGACAACTAGTAAATGTTAGAAGTTAGACTACAATTGGACAAATGATGTGAAATACTGTAAGACATGGGATGCAGCTAACCTCGACGGCAAACAACAACATCGGCCGTTATGACCCTGCGTAAGTACATGGACAAGCATGTTAAGTACAACAGGATTAGCGTCCACCAAAAATAGCAAATGGGCAGCATCTCTAGTGATATCCTGAGTCATGTATTGTAAGTTTGTTGCTGGTATTGGTGAAATTGAGCTGGATAGTTAATACTTGAACATCATACGGTGTAGTATTGAAATAAACAAGGCACAAACATGCTTAATACATCAACTGTACAAAACATAGCCATTGCAAGTGGTATTGGTAAGATTGAGCTGGTCAGATCATACCTGTTAAGTCCTGGGGGGTAGTCGCTGGGCCACTTCATCTGGGCCAGAGCCTACACCAAGTCGTCGGCGGCGGAGGCGAGGTGTTCCTCCGGGTCAACACGCACAGCGGCCATCACGCCATGGACCGCCATCAGCTCCTCGACCTCCACGTGATATGTGGTTGGGCTTGCACGACGATGCTCTGTAGGTAGGGGCGGTGGGGATTTGGAGGCATGAGGATGTTTCTGTAACATCCATGATGCGGCTATATCTCCCACGTGTCGGAGCACGACTTAGAGGAATAACCGCATTGTAGGCAATGTCGCAAGAGGGGTAATCTTTACACATCCCATGTACTGAATAAGAAAAGAGGTACATAGTTGGCTTACAATCGCCACTTCACACAATAGCATAAACATCATTACAATCATCCAGATACAATCAAGGTCCGACTACGGAACCAAAATAAAGACAACCCCAAATGCATAAGATCCCCGATTGCCCCAACTGGGCTCCACTACTGATCATCTGGAAAGGAAACATAGTAATGTCGTGAGTCCTCATCGAACTCCCACTTGAGCTCAGTCGCATCTTCTGGAATGGTATCATCGGCACTTGCATCTGGTTTTGGAAGTAATCTGTGAGTCACGCGGACTCATCAATCTCACACCCTCGCGATCAAGACTATTTAAGCTTATGGGTAGGTAAAAGGTATGAGGTGGAGCTGCATCAAGCACTAGCATATATGGTGGCTAACATACGCAAATGAGAGCGAGAAGAGAAAGGCAAGGCACGGTCGAGAATCTATGATCAAGAAGTGATCCTAGAACAACCTACGTTCAAGAATAACACGAGACCGTGTTCTCTTCCCGGACTCCGCCGAAAAGAGACCATCACGGCTACACACGCTATTGATCCATTTTAATTAAGTTAAGTTTCAGGTTTTCTACAACCGGACATTAACAAATTCCCATCTGCCCATAACCGCGGGCACGACTTTCGAAATTTCAAATCCCTGCAGGGGTGTCCCAACTTAGCCCATCACAAGCTCTCACGGTCAACGAAGGATATTCCTTCTCCCAAGATGGCCCGATCAGACTCGGAATCCCGGTTACAAGACATCTCGACAATGGTAAAACAAGTCCAGCAAGACCACCCGCTGTGCCGACAAATCCCGATAGGAGCTGCACATATCTCGTTCTCAGGGCACACCGGATAAGCTAAGTGTATGGGAGCCAATGTAACCCAAGTTGCCAAGGGACAGCCCCGCACGGTGCTCTAGGTTGGACCAACACTTAGAGAAGCACTGGCCCGGGGGTTTAAAATAAAGATGACCCTTGAGTCCACGAAACCCAAGGGAAAAAGGCTAGGTGGAAAATGGTAAAACCAAGGTTGGGCCTTGCTGGAGGAGTTTTATTCAAGGCGAACTGTCAAGGGGTTCCCATTATAACACAACCGTGTAAGGAACGCAAAATCAAGGAACATAACACCGGTATGACGGAAACTAGGGCGGCAAGAGTGGAACAAAACACCAGGCATAAGGCCGAGCCTTCCACCCTTTACCAAGTGTATAGATGCATTAAAGTAGACAAGATATAATAGTGATATCCCAACAAAATCATGTTCCAACAAGGAACAAACTCCAATCTTCACCTGCAACTAGCAACGCTATAAGAGGGGCTGAGCAAAACGGTAACATAGCCAAACAACGGTGTGCTAGGACAAGGTGGGTTAGAGGTTTGACATGGCAATATGGGAGGCATGATAAGCAAGTGGTAGGTATCGTAGCATAGGATAGCAATAGAGCGAGCAACTAGCAAGCAAAGATAGAAGTGATTTCGAGGGTATGGTCATCTTGCCTGCAAAGTTCTCCGAGTTGACGTAAGCTTGATCCTCGTAAGCGTTATCAACGGGATCCTCAATCACGTACTCGTCTCCTGGCTCTACCCAAGGCAAGACACAAGCAAAGGGAACCACAATCAACCACGGTGCAATGCACAAGCAACATGATGCAAAACATGGCATGATATGCGGGATGTCATATGCAATGCATATGCGTGCTTCAGAAAGGAAAGATTTAACCAGGCCTCAACTTGGAAAACGAAGAGTGTCGCTGGAAAGATGAGTTGATTTTGGTCGAAATCGATATAAAGATCACCGGAATCGGATGCACGTTTGCAAATGGCAAACGAAACAATAATGGCACAAAGCTGCGATTGACAGCACGAGGCCATCTAAATGCATCAAGAAAAATAAGCTACTGCACTCTAACATAGCAACAAAGCACATGGCAGTGATCCACTCAATATTCTTGACAAAAGATGAACACTAAGCTACAGCTAAATCACACAATAGTAGGTTCAAACAAGCAGTGCAAAAGTACAAAAGATATCAGGTTCACAGACTTCATGAAATAACCAACATGTCAGGATTTAACATCAAGAAGCAATGTTTAGAGAAAGATTACAACATGCTATAGGAACATATCATGGCAAAGAAAGGCATGGCATGAAGCTACTCAAAGTGTATAACAAAAGTCCCTTACTGACCATAAGCCAAAAGGGATCAGAAAATACAATGGCAACCATGTAAACATAGCAAGTTTCGTTAACAGATTCAGAATTAGCAGAAAACTGGAACATGGCGAAAACAGAGTTACATAAGCATGTTTGCGAGCTCGATGCACTCACCACAAGGCATTGAATGACAAACTAAGAATACACCCGGCAAGAAGACATGATAAATAAGCTAACCATGGCAAGAATACTCTCATAGCATGCACGGATCAACTACAACAACCTCGGCAAAATTGCTTAACACGTAAACAATCTACCAGGAACATTTTATAGCAAAAGTAGAGCAAGATTGAGTCATGCTAGATGCTCCAAAATTGCAAACAAAGACATGGATGGATAGAGCATAACAATATCTCAAAATCATCCTTACTGAACATGCTCAAATGAGGCATGGATCACTCTGTAGCAACATGAATACATGGCATAAAAATATTATCAGGGAAATGGCTTAGAAGAATTCTAAGTCCCTGAAATCAGCAACATCACGAGAGCTACTTTGCGTGCTTGTGCTTGCTTGTGCTAGTCACCACATTGATCACAAAAATACATGGCATACACCCTTGTAAAGATGGCATGGCATATAACAAAACACATGTAGGGCTCAAGTTCATAGGAGGCACACATTAAACATGGCAAAAATGACAAATGTCCATAATCTGATAAGAATCTGAAACTAACATTACATAGCACTCTTGCAACAGCATTTAGAGCATCAAGATGAACTCAAATGGACTTGGTGCAATGGAAAGAAATGAAGTGCACATCCAGACAAACAAGTTGATATGCTACACGCCCAAAACGGAGCCACAGATGCAAAGTTGTGATGCGATGAAAAAAGCTAAAAATACTGGGGACTTAGGCAGAAAATGGGTCAACCTCTAGGGTTCGTCCCAGATCTGGATCGGGGCACGCGAACCGAGGCGCGGCTCGAGATCGCCGAAGCTTCTCGCCGGAGATGGAGAGATGGAAAGGGGCGGCGCGGATCCGGTCGCCGGGGCTCGGGGCCGGAGCGGCGGACGGCGGCGGTCAGCGTGGAAGCGAGGGGCGCGGCGGTCGAAGATGCTGCGGCGGAGGCAACGGGCGGCACGGGGAGGTTCCGGCGGAGTCGGGCGGCTTGAGGCGGCGGAGGCGGCGAGCTGGCAGCGGGCAGGCGGCGGCGGGCGGCGCGGGTATGTGGGCGCGGCCGCCTGGCGAATACGGTGCTGACTCGTGGCGGAGGCGGCGGGATCGGACACGTCTGGCCGGTGGGCTTTTGTCTGGCGGCAGCGGCGGGGGAAGAGGAGACTAGGGTTAGGGTGGATTTGATCCGGGATTTTCGGGGGAGATGCCTATTTATACATAGGAGGAGCTAGGAGACTCCAAATTGAGCACGGTTTTCGGCCACGCGATCGTGATCGAACGACCGAGATGATGGAGGGGGTTTAGGTGGGTTTTGGGCCACTTTGGAGAGATGTTGGGCTGCAACACACACGAGGCCTTTACGGTTCCTCGGTTAACCGTTGGAGTATCAAACGAAGTCCAAATGGCACGAAACTTGACAGGCGGTCTACTGGTAGTATACCAAGGCCGCTTGGCAAGTCTCGGTCCAATTCGAGAGCGTTTAACACCCGCACACAAAAAGAGGTAAAAGGGGACACCGAAGGACGTAGGAGCGCCGGAATGCAAAACGGACAATGGGGAAAATGCTCGGATGCATGAGACGAACACGTATGCAAATGAGATGCACATGATGACATGATATGAGATGCATGACAAATACAAAAGCAAAACAAAGACAAAACCCAACAACGAGGAATATCATAACTTAGTGCCGAAAATGACAAGAGTTGGAATACAAGTATGGTAGGTTACATATGGGGCATTACAACACTCCACCACTACAAAAGGATCTTGTCCCGAGATCTAGGACTGGAAAAACTCCGGATATTCGGAATGGAGGTGGTCCTCGCGTTCCCAGGTGGCTTCACGGTCGGAATGATGTGACCACTTCACTTTCAGGAATTTGATAGACTTGTTGAGAGTCTTGCGCTGAGTTTCTTCAAGAATAGCAACGGGATGCTCATGATAAGACAAGTCTTCTTGGAGATCAATCTCTTCGAAGTTGATGGTGTGGTCAGGAGTCTTGAAACACTTGCGAAGTTGAGACACGTGAAACAAGTCGTGAACGTTTGTAAAGTTGGATGGAAGCTCAAGTTGATAGGCGAGATCGCCTCTTTTGCCAATGATCTTGTAAGGACCCACGCATCTAGGGGCAAGCTTACCTTTGATACCGAAGCGACGAGTACCTTTCATTGGAGAGACGTGAAGGTAGACATGGTCTCCGATCTCGAAAGACAAGTCATGATGCTTGCTATCATAGTAACTCTTCTGGCGCGATTGCGCGGCTTTGAGATTTTCACGAATGACTTTGCACATTTCTTGAACCTCTGTGATCAAGTCATTGCCAAGAAGTTGGCGTTCACCAGTCTCTGACCAGTTAAGAGGAGTACGACACTTCCTGCCATAGAGAATCTTGAATGGGGCCTTGCTCAAACTCGCTTATAAGCTGTTGTTGTAGGAGAACTCGGCATATGGAAGACAATCTTCCCACTTCATACCGAAAGAAATGACACATGCCCTGAGCATATCTTCAAGAATCTGATTGACTCACTCGACTTGGCCACTAGTTTGAGGATGAAAAGTTGTGCTGAAGCGAATGTTGGTGCCCATGGCCTTCTGAAAGGAATCCCAGAACTTAGAGGTAAAGATGCTTCCACGATCTGAAGATTTCAGCTGCGGAATGCCGTGCAAAGAGACAATCCTGGAGGTATATAGCTCTGCCAACTGAGTAACTGTGATAGATTCTTTGATAGGGAGAAAATGAGCCACTTTAGTGAGCTTGTCGATGACAACGAAGATAGCATCATTGCCACGCTTGGACTTGGGAAATCCAGTCACGAAGTCCATCTCAATATGGTCAAAACTTCCATTCTGGAATGGCAAGAGGTTGGAGGAGACCAGCTGGTCGTTGGTGTTCTGCTTTCACTCTTCTGCAGACATCACATTCATTCACGAACTGAGCAATCTCGCGCTTCATTCGAGTCCACCAATATGACTGCTTGAGGTCATGGTACATCTTTGTACTTCCAGGGTGAATAGAGAGGAGTGAATTGTGAGCCTCGTTCATAATGACTTTACGAAGGTCTCCCTTAGGAACAACAATGCGATCCTCGAAGAATAGAGTATCCTTTTCATCAAGACGATAGCACTTGTACTTAGGTTGGCTCTTGGCAATCCCAATCTTCACCTTCTTCACCATAGCATCAAGAAGTTGAGCCTCGCGAATCTGATCTTCCAAAGTATGAGAGACTTGGAGGTTGGCAAGGAATCCTTGAGGAACAACTTGGAGATTAAGCTTGCGGAAAGCTTCACAAAGCTCTGGTTGGTAGGGCTTGATAATCAAACTGTTGCAGTAAGCCTTCCTGCTCAATGCGCCAGCAATTACATTGGCCTTGCCTGGAGTATATTCAATACTCGAATTATACTCTTGAATCATTTCGACCCAACGAGTCTGCTTGAGGTTGAGGTTGGGATGAGTGAAGATGTACTTGAGACTCTTATGATCAGTGAAGATGTCCACTTTCCTTCCCAACAAGAGATTTCTCCATGTTAAAAGAGCATGGACAACTGTCGCCAACTTGAGGTCGTGAGTGGGTAGTTCTTTTCATTGGGCTTCAACTGGCGAGAGGTATAGGCCACAACTTTCTTCTCTTGCATTAACACAGCACCGAGACCTTGAAGGGAAGCATCACAGAAAACCTCGAATGGTTTGGATTCATCAGGAGGAGTCAGAACTGGAGCTGTGACTAACTTCTGTTTGAGGGTGTTGAAAGCGGTGTCACATTCAGGCGACCAGACATACTTCACGTGCTTCTGGAGGAGGTTTGAAAGAGGCTTCGCGATCTTAGAGAAGTTCTCAACGAACCTTCGACAATAGCTTGCGAGCCCAAGGAAGCTGCGGAGCTGCTTCACATTCTGAGGCGGTTCCCAATTCACAATTGTAGACACCTTCTCAGGATTAACAGCTATGCCCTTGGCGGAGATGATATGCCCAAGGTAGAGAACCTCATCGAGCCAAAACTCGCACTTTGAAAACTTCGCATAGAACTGATGTTCTCTGAGTTTTTCCAGCACCAATCTCAAGTGCTTGGCATGATCCTCCTTGTTCTTGGAAAATACTAGAAAGTCATCGAGATAGACCAAGACGAAGTCATTTGTGTAGGCGTTGAAGATGAAGTTCATCATGCGAGAGAATGTTGGAGGAGCATTGACAAGGCCGAAAGACATGACAGTGTATTCATAGGAACCATAGCTTGTCCTGAATGTTGTCTTGGGGATATCTTGTTCACGAATGCGAATCTGATGATAGCCCATACAGAGGTCAAGCATGGAGAATACTTGAGCACCTTTGAGTTGTTCGAAAAGCTCATTGATGTTGGGAAGTGGGTACTTGTTCTTTATGGTATTCTTGTTCAATGGATGGTAGTCGACACAAAGTCGGTCCGTTCCATCCTTCTTCTTGACGAAAAGAACACCACAACCCCATGGAGAAGAACTCGGTCGGATGAGACCCATACGCTCTTGAATATCGAGTTGTTTCTTCAGCTCCTTCAAGTCTTCTGGACCAAGCTTGTAAGGACGTTTGCAAACAGGTTCCGTGCCAGGCTCAAGATCAATGACGAATTCAACTGGCTGGTGAGGAGGCATTCCTGGAAGCTCTTCTGGAAAGACGTCTTGATATTCACAAACGGCTGGAATCTGAGAGATGGCATCCAACTCGCCCTTCTCATTGAGAGAAAACAGTCGAATGGTATCATCACAAGCGGCAACAACGATCACATCCTCAGATGAGTGTGTCAATTGAATCTTCCTGGCAGCACAATCAAGCTGAGCCTTGTGCTTAGAAAGCCAGTCCATTCCGAGAATAAGATCAATATCCGAGTCACCAAGGACCATTGGAGAAGACAGAAACTTATAGTCACCCATCGTGATAGTAACATCCGGGACCATTGTGGTAGCCCTCATAGACTTGGCCGGAGAAACCACTCCCATAGGTTTACCCAACATTTCCGAAACAAAGTCATGCTTTGAAACAAATGATCTTGACATGAAACAATGCGATGCACCAGTATCAAAAAGGACTTTTGCAGGAGTAGAGTTAACTGGAAAGTTACCCATGATCACTTCTGACGAGTCCTCTGCCTGAGCTGCGTTCACCATGTTGACCTTAGCAAACTTGGGATTATGCTTGACCATTGCATTGCTAGCAGATCTCACAGGAGGAGGAAGACGCCTCTGGTTGAAGCATTTGTTTGCATGGTGACCCTTCTACTGACACTTGTTGCACGTGACCTCTGAAAGCGGACGGTGATACGGAGCACTTGATCTTGGAGCATGAGACGAAGTCTTTTTCCGAAAGCCTGGGTTGGGTGGGTGGGAAGATCCATTGCCACCTTTACTCTTCTGCTGATAAGGCTGACGGAACAGAGGAGGAGGAGGCAACCAATAGTTTTGCTGCTTAGCTGCCACTTGAGTTGAGGAAGAAGGAGTTGCATCCCTGACTCTCTTCTTGGAAGCATCGCACTTGAGCTGAGCAGTCTCTTGCTTCAGTGCCATATTGTAGAACTCATCATACTTCTTCGGCTCAAAAAGCACGAGAGCTAGTTGCAGATCTTCTCTGAGGCCACCTATGAACTGATAAATCATGCTCTTCTCGTCAGGGACGTCTTGCTTGGCAAAATGAGCGAGCCTCTGGAATAGGATGTTGTATTGGTAAACAGACAAGCTGCCTTGCTTCAGATTGCAGAACTCCTCACGCTTGCTCTCAACAACACTCTGAGGAATGTGGTGAGCTTTGAAGTCTTGGCGGAAATCATCCCAGGTAATCACACGACCTCCTCTGGAATCTTTTGTATTGCTGATACCACTCTGTAGCTTGGTCTTTGAGTTGGAACGAGGCAAACTTGACAAAGTCCTCAGGCCTGACGTTGCTGCACTCGAAATGTTTGTAGATATCCACGAGCCAATCATCAGCGTCTGAGGCCTCGACACAGTTACTGAAGGTCTTTGGCTGATTTGCGAGGAACTGGTTGAGTGTAGCAAACTGATTTTGATTGTTGCCATGGCCTTGATTTCCTTGGTTGTGCTCTTGCAAGAGTTGCATAAGCATCTGCGTGTTGGCGTTGGTAGCGACCATCACAGCTTGCCATGCCTCCGGAGGTGGAGGTGGTGGTTCCAGATTCTAACGCGTTGGAGGAGCCATCCTGAAGAGGGTGACATCCGTTAGCATCTTGACAGACATATATTCAAGCTGAATCAAATGGATCGAAATTGCAACATATAGCCTTAACATTCGAACAAGAATGAACGAATGCATTCCAAATTAAATGGTCACACTTCCATAAATTGAGAAGCCACTTAGATAGAGGTAGATGAATAAAACAACAAGGTACGGACAAGAACAAATACTTGGTAAGGATTACCCAATCACAAACCAAATATCTGCGGAAGAAATACTAGAGCTACAGGAATTCCCACCTATGAAACTCCCAAAATTTTCCGGTTATGCAATCAGGTGTTGGAGATACAGGGGAAGCATAATATCTCACCCAAAGCTAGCAAATCCTACATCCAACTGTATCCATCCTTCAACACATAACCAAGAAACCTTCGAAAATCATTTACCTCAACCTTCAAAAAGCATCTGTTATACGAGTTATGGCAATACTCCCGAACTCCCGCCCCAGTACTGGGTGGCGTCAAGGTTATCTCACCAACAACTGCATAAAAGAGATTTTCGATGTCGGCGAAACTCAGGTATTCCAGAATTGCAACGATAAAATTGTGACGACAACACCTCAGAGCTCAACTCCTCGGGACACTGCCACAACCCCTAAATGTTAGGAGGCACCAAGAACAATGTTCTCGTCACAAAAACATCGGAACGATTCCAAGATACCCGCGTGATCCTAAATATTTTTTTGTGAAATTTGAGAAGAGAAGAGTCAAAACTCTACATCAGGATGCCTCACCAGAGCGACGAAGAGACTGGGGAGTAAAAAGAATCCTGCTCTCTGATATATATAATCCTAAAAGACTCAAAAACATTTTTCTAGATTCAACAACGCCAGCGATTCGATCAAGCAGTGGGCTCCTAAGTCGGGGAAGGCTCTGATACCAACTTGTAACACCCACGATGCGGCTATATCTCCCACGTGTCGGAGCACGACTTAGAGGCATAACCGCATTGTAGGCAATGTCGCAAGAGGGGTAATCTTTACACATCCCATGTACTGAATAAGAAAAGAGGTACATAGTTGGCTTACAATCGCCACTTCACACAATAGCATAAACATCATTACAATCATCCAGATACAATCAAGGTCCGACTACGGAACCAAAATAAAGACAACCCCAAATGCATAAGATTCCCGATCGCCCCAACTGGGCTCCACTACTGATCGTCTGGAAAGGAAATGTAGTAACGTCGTGAGTCCTCATCGAACTCCCACTTGAGCTCAGTCGCATCTTCTGGAATGGTATCATCGGCACCTGCATCTGGTTTTGGAAGTAATCTGTGAGTCACGCGGACTCAGCAATCTCACACCCTCGCGATCAAGACTATTTAAGCTTATGGGTAGGTAAAAAGTATGAGGTGGAGCTGCAGCAAGCACTAGCATATATGGTGGCTAACATACGCAAATGAGAGCGAGAAGAGAAAGACAAGGCACGGTCGAGAATCTATGATCAAGAAGTGATCCTAGAACAACCTACGTTCAAGCATAACACGAGACCGTGTTCTCTTCCCAGACTCCGCCGAAAAGAGACCATCACGGCTACACTCGCTGTTGATCCATTTTAATTAAGTAAAGTTTCATGTTTTATACAACCGGACATTAACAAATTCCCATCTACCCATAACCGCGGGCACGGCTTTCGAAAGTTCAAATCCCTGCAGGGGTGTCCCAACTTAGCCCATCACAAGCTCTCATGGTCAACGAAGGATATTCCTTCTCCTAGGACGGTCTGATCAGACTCGGAATCTCGGTTACAAGACATCTTGACAATGGTAAAACAAGTCCAACAAGACCACCCGCTGTGCCGACAAATCCCGATAGGAGCTGCACATATCTCGTTCTCAGGGCACACCAGATAAGCTAAGCGTACGAGAGCCAACATAACCCAAGTTGCCAAGGGACGGCCCCGCATGGTGCTCTAGGTTGGGCCAACACTTAGAGAAGCACTGCCCGGGGGTTTAAAATAAAGATGACCCTTGAGTCCGCGAAACCCAAGGGAAAACGGCTAGGTGGAAAATGGTAAAACCAATGTTGGGCCTTGCTGGAGGAGTTTTATTCAAGGCGAACTGTCAAGGCGTTCCCATTATAACCCAACCGTGTAAAGAACGCAAAATCAAGGAACATAACACCGGTATGACGGAAACTAGGGCGGCAAGAGTGGAACAAAACACCAAGCATAAGGCCGAGCCTTCCACCCTTTACCAAGTGTATAGACGCATTAAAGTAGACAAGATATAATAGTGATATCCCAACAAAATCATGTTCCAACAAGGAACAAACTCCAATCTTCACCTGCAACTAGCAACGCTATAAGAGGGGCTGAGCAAAGCGGTAACATAGCCAAACAACGGTTTGCTAGGACAAGGTGGGTTAGAGGTTTGACATGGCAATATGGGAGGCATGATAAGCAAGAGGTAGGTATCATAGCATAGGCATAGCAATAGTGCGAGGAACTAGCAAGCAAAGATAGAAGTGATTTCGAGGGTATGGTCATCTTGCCAGCAAAGTTCTTCGAGTTGACGTAAGCTTGATCCTCGTAAGCGTTCTCAACGGGATCCTCGATCACGTACTCGTCTCCCGGCTCTACCCAAGGCAAGACACAAGCACAAGGAACCACAATCAACCATAGTGCAATGCACAAGCAACATGATGCAAAACATGGCATGATATGCGGGATGTCATATGCAATGCATATGCGTGCTTTGGAAAGGAAAGATTGAATCAGGCCTCAACTTGGAAAACCAAGAGTGTCGCTGGAAAGATGAGTTGATTTTGGTCGAAATTGATATAAAGATCACGGAATCAGATGCACGGTTTGCAAATGGCAAGCGAAACAATAATGGCACAAAGCTGCGATTAACAGCACGAGGCCATCTAAATGCATCAAGAAAAATAAGCTACTGCACTCTAACATAGCAACAAAGCACATGGCAGTGATCCACTCAAGATTCTTGACAAAAGATGAACACTAAGCTACAGCTAAATCACACAATAGTAGGTTCAAACAAGCAGTGCAAAAGTACAAAAGATATCAGGTTCACAGACTTCGTGAAATAACCAACATGTCAGGATTTAACATCAGGAAGCAATGTTTAGAGAAAGATTACAACATGCTATAGGAACATATCATGGCAAAGCAAGGCATGGCATGAAGCTACTCAAAGCGTATAACAAAAGTCCCTTACTGACCATAAGCCAAAAGGGATCAGAAAATACAATGGCAACCATGTAAACATAGCAAGTTTCATTAACAGATTCAGAATTAGCAGAAAACTGGAACATGGCGAAAACAGAGTTACATAGGCATGTTTGCGAGCTCAATGCACTCACCACAAGGCATTGCATGACAAACTAAGCATACACCCAGCAAGAAGACATGATAAATAAGCTAACAATGGCAAGAACACTCTCATAGCATGCACGGATCAACTACAACAACCTCGACAAAATTGCTTAACACGTAAACAATCTGCCAAGAAAATTTTATAGAAAAAGTAGAGCAAGATTGAGTCATGCTAGGCTACTCCCAAATTCCAAACAAAGACATGGATGGATAGAGCTAACAACATCTCAAACTCATCCTTACTGAACATGCTCAAAAGAGGCATGGATCACTCTGTAGCAACATCAGTACATGGCATAAAAATATTATCAGGGAAATGACTTAGAAGAATCCTAAGTCCCTGAAATCAGCAACATCAAAAGAGCTACTTTGCATGCTTGTGCTAGTCACCACACTGATCACAAAAATACATGGCATACACCCCTGTAAAGATGGCATGGCATATAACAAAACACATGTACGGCTCAAGTTCATAGGAGGCACACATTAAACATGGCAAAAATGACAAATGTCCATAATCTGATAAGAATCTGAAACTAACATTACATAGCACTCTTGCAACAGGTTTTAGAGCATCAAGATGAACTCAAATGGACATGGTGCGATGGAATGAAATGAAGTGCACATCCAGACGAACAATTTGATATGCTACACGCCCAAAACGGAGCCACGGATGCAAAGTTATGATGCGATGAAAAAAGCTAAAAATACTAGGGACTTAGGTAGAAAACGGGTCAACCTCTAGGGTTCGTCCCAGATCTGGATTGGGGCACGCGAACCGAGGCGCGGCTCGAGCTCGCCGAAGCTTCTTGCCGGAGATGGAGAGACGGACAGGGGCGACGTGGATCCGGTCGCCGGGGCTCGGGGCCGGAGCGGCGGATGGCGGCGATCGGCATGGAGGCGAGTGGCACGGCGGTCGGAGATGCTGCGGCGGAGGCGACGGGCGGCGCGGGGAGGTTCCGGCGGAGTCGGGCGGATTGAGGCGCAGGAAGGCGCGGCGGAGGCGGCGAGCTGGCCGCGGGCAGGCGGCGGCCGGCGCCCCGGGCCGGGAGGGCCCCGTCTGGGCCCGGCGGGCCGGCACGCGGGTGGCGGCGCGGGGATGTGGGCGCGGACACGTCCGGCCGGTGGGCTTTTGTCCGGCGGCGGCGGGGGAAGAGGAGACTAGGGTTAGGGTGGATTTGATCCGGGATTTTCGGGGGAGATGCCTATTTATACATAGGAGGAGCTAGGAGACTCCAAGTTGAGCACGGTTTTAGGCCACGTGATCGTGATCGAACGACCAAGATGATGGAGGGGGTTTAGGTGGGTTTTGGGCCACTTTGGAGAGATGTTGGGCTGCAACACACACGAGGCCTTTACGGTTCCTCGGTTAACCGTTGGAGTATCAAACGAAGTCCAAATGGCACGAAACTTGACAGGCGGTCTACTGGTAGTATACCAAGGTCGCTTGGCAAGTCTCGGTCCAATTCGAGAGCGTTTAACACCCGCACACAAAAAGAGGTAAAAGGGGACACCGAAGGACGTAGGAGCGCTGGAATGCAAAACGGACAATGGGGAAAATGCTCGGATGCATGAGATGAACACGTATGCAAATGAGATGCACATGATGACATGATATGAGATGCATGACAAATACAAAAGCAAAACAAAGACAAAACCCAACAACGAGGAATATCATAACTTAGTGCCGAAAATGACAAGAGTTGGAATACAAGTATGGCAGGTTACATATGGGGCGTTACAGTTTCGCAGGCACCATTTAAGCAATCAAGACGGGGTCATGATAGAGCTCGATGGGTTACCTGACTGGATCCGAGCAGAACGTAGATGTGGTTGAAGCTGTGGTTGCGGTGGTGGCGGTTTGAGCTGCCAGTAGGGGGAGGGGGGAGCAGGGAGGGGGGAGGGGGAGATACTGAGGAAATTTGATGGGTGGGGATGTGGTTGGAGGAATAAATTCTGAAATCGCGCGCCTAATGAAAATTTTGCTGCGAAACTTGAAACTTGGGCGGTGGAAACACACAACATAGATGAAGCGTGTAAAATACCCGTGTGCGAGAAAAGAGAAAATTGGCAGATCCCGTCTCCAAAAAAATGTACACATGTAGTTAATTTTTCGGTCAATGGTACGCCTGCTTTATTAGGAAACATCACACAGGTAACTGACTTATGGATCATTAACGCAAAAAAACGCACAGGGGTACGCCATAGAAACCATGTGTTTTGTGATCTTCTAATAATTCTTATATCTATCAGCATCTCCAATCACACCTAATTTCCAAAATCTCTTCCATTGTATCAGGATTATTCAGTGTCATGAACAAGGCAAGGTGACACCCGATGAGCAATCATCAGTTTATGAAATCAATCAAGTGTCAACCTACCTCGCTCGTGTAGCCAGATTTGATCCTATGCAACAAGAGAGAAGCTTGCTTCCATCCGCTGACGCGGCAATTTAAGCCGGTGTGCGGCCAACTCACGTAGTGAGGTGGGCCTAAAAACCAGCTGCGGCCAGCTCTAATCTCCTCTGGTGGCTGCAGGCGGACATTTCGGTAGTATTTGGGGCTGGGGTGCGGCTACAAAATTTTAGTGAACACATGCTAATCAACGCTCAAAGCCCTCAAAGGATGCACTTACCGACATTGTACGTTAATAATAGATATTACCAACTTAAAGTACTACTGGTAATTTGCTCTAAGACTAGTACATATGTAGTACTGGTAGATGCTCATAATTAATTATACAAACTTACAGGAAACACATGCACTAACTACTTCTCAAATGCTGCCATTGGGGCATGCTGGCCAGACGCCGACGTTGTCCTTCCCGGCCTTGTAGGCGGCAGTCCACCATGCTTTGATCTCCACCAAGCTCTCCTCAGCACGACATGCGGCCTCTTCTTTTTTGCGGTGGCGGGACTCTCTTTTCTTGACTTCTTTCTGCCTTTTCCTCTCCTTCTGTGCGGCTTTGTCCGCCTCTAGAGCCACCGCCCATTCAGCCATGGCAGCCTCAAAGTCCGCCCACGTAACTGTGTGGTCAGTGGCGGCGCTGAACTCGGCGCAGCTAGATGCCATCGCTTCCTTACCATGTGTGCGGTCACGGGTGGCGAGGAATGCGGCGCGCCACAGCGGGATGCCATCGCTTCCTTACCAGTTACTGTGAGCCGCGGTGCCATGAACGACGCTTGGAGAGAGCTCTGGGATAGAGTGGCCGGGAAACCGTATAGTGCGGTGGTTTTTAAGAGCTCAACGACAAACGACGAATGAAATTTGGCTTCCCTTATAATTTTGTTCATTCATTATCGCACACGGTTCATCTCCGTCGCCTCTGGAAACAGTGTGTGCTGAGCCTATTGTGTGTTGTGTTATGATTGGCCGGAACCCCAGCCACGCGGATCGCGCGTGTGCACCGTAGGATGCGCCATGATAGAATGGCAATCCACGTCTCTCACATCACACCCGTGTAGTTGTAGCTGGATTGGATTTATATGCGCTAAATGCCTAGAAAATGCACATAATCCCCTAAATATGGTAAATGAGCCCCAAAAAATGCCAAATTTGAACACGGTGATTTGCAGGGTGTATGTTCGTCGTAGAAAAAAACTCCAGGGCAAAGAACGAAGAAAATCTGGATTCCCCTTCAATCTTGGTGATTTCCCTCTCGAAAGCATGGAATTTCCTTGGTGATGGTTCGATTTATGAAGGGTGTGCATGACGACATAAGCCAAACCTTCTCAAATTTTTACCAGGGCATGGTGAAGCCATACCATGGCACCATGCGAGGCATCATATTTTTACAACATTTATTTCATTTTTTCTATAGTTGAAAACCCAATAAACAAACGTTTTTGGTTGACTATTGCCACACACTTCATCGAAATATCTGCCCATTCCTTGTAAAAGGCACGAGAATTTACTAAATGGCACGAGCATGATTTTCTAGGCCGTTCTTGTGCACCCTTTCATGCATCGATTGTTTGTGTAACATCCCAAATTTTCAATTTGGAATGTTATACATTAGATCATCATTGCATATCATATTTTATTTTTGCATTTTGGTTGATCCTAGAAATTCTACGCAACTCAATGACCCACGGAGAGAGTTGGGGATTTTGTTATTTTCATATTTGAGTTTTCTCAAATTTTGAGAATAGGATCATTTGATTTTAATTATTTTATCATCAATTATTTCTATTACAAAAATATGAGAGAGGGAATAAAATGACTTTCCCAAAATAAAGAAATATTGAGGATTTAATAATAAAATCAAATAAGATTTTATTTCGGAGTTTTTCGGTGTTTTATTTGAATTTAGGAAAAATGTGCGTTTTTCAAAATTGCATTTAGGCCCCAAATAAATGTTCACTTTGTGAGGCTTGATTTTAGATGCCCGTGAAAATTTATTTTGGAATTTTTGGAGTCCGTTTAGTATTTCTATTTTTTTTCTTCTACGCGTAATAACAAAAATGAACCGACCTACGGGCCGTGTCCGACTAGGACTCCGGCCCGGCTAGCCTTTATAAGCCGGGGGAGGCCCAGCCCCAGCCGAAACCCTAAGCCGCCCCAGCCCAAGCGCCCGCCGCCAGCACCAGCGCCGCTGCCGCCCCGCCGCCGCCGCCCCGCCAGACGCCGCCGCCGCCGCACGCCGCCCGAGGTTCGCCGCCTTGTTTTCCGCGTCGGTTTTTTTAGTTTTTTTCGAAAAACCGTCGGTTTTTCGTCGGTTTTTTTAGATTCATTTTTTAAAATAGATTGGTTTTTCCGGTTTATTTAAATAGCGAGCGTTCGTCCGTTCATTCGTTCTAGTGAACGTTCGTCGTTTTTTTTCTTTTTCTCGGATTAAATCCGCGATTTTTCTGATCACGATTCCTGATCCGATTTTCGTTTTAGTATAACTTTTCGCTCGTTTATCGGAATCAGGCGATTCAAGCGCCTGGAGTTTTGTCTCGAAACCCTCTATCCGTTTAACCAACTTAAACAAGATTTTGCTACTGTAAAAATTGCCCTAGATCCAGATTTGTAGAACGAAGTTGTTTTCTTTCGCCGTTTGACTTTCGTTGTTTCGTTCGATTTGATTCTTTTTGCAAACCAGAGTTCTTAAGTTGAACCTTCTGGTTAGATCTCTTAATTGAGTTTTACCCGTGCATTAGATGAGTACTTATTGTATGCTTGTTTGTTTGTCTGCGATAGAATATCCGGAGTGCGCCGCTTATTACTTCGAATCTCTAGGTTTCGCGGATCATCAGCAAGGCAAGTAACACTTTGATCATACCTTTTGTACTATCCAGTTTTATTGCATTTGATCAAATCCTCACACATGGCATGATTAGGATCTAATTAAATTGTGGGATGGGAAGTAGTTGAGGTAGTACCTATTACCTGTTTATTTTCAAACCTTTGGGAGTTACTTCCGTGTTTGCTTATTATGCCATGCTATGCTAGTAGACATGGATTGGGTGAGTGATATCCATGACAGATGTGAGTTTTGTTAATTAATGGTTTATCTAAGGTGGCAATTTAAACACACATCTGGGTGGATTGAGGCACCTGGGTATTCCAGGACTTGCCTGTTTTCTTTTGGACCGCCACCCAGGCTCAAAGGGATCATGAGACTATTCATACTAGAAACTTCCGTGTGCAGCCACAAGCTATTATGGGCTCTAGCATAGTTGACTAAGTAGTGCGAACTCTTACAGTGGTAGACTAGCAGATGTAGGGGATGTAGGTGGTACGGTCTACCCGATCGTAAGGTGCTAGCTCTTCTGAAAGACTATGTCTCAGTCATCCATCTTCTCAAACACCTTGTAGTGCGAGAAACCAAACGGAGGCGATCGAGTCTTGTGGTGAAAAGTGCGCAAACCTCTGCAGAGTGTAATAAACTAATCATGGTTAGCCGTGTCCCCGGTTATGGACATCTTGAGTATCTAGTACCTGGATTATCATGTGAATCTCAACATGTTACTCTAAATTAATTTTGTTGGGTTTTTTTTAATGATGATGCTTAATTGGGATTGAGGATGCTGTCAACCATTCTCAATGTTTAACAACTACCATGATAGTTAAATAAAATTTATTCCTTTGTAGTAGGGGAAAATTGGCTTTACGAAAATTTATTCCACCAGCCAAATATGCATATAGTATAGCTGTTTCATTCCTTACCCTCTATGTGTTACATTGCCAGCATATTCCATGTGCTGACCCGTTTCGGGCTGCAACGTTAATGTTGCAGACTTTTCAGATGACGATTAAGGAGTTTTTAGGTCATGGTTCTATACTCAGTTATGCCGTTGGAGTTGATGGACTCACTTATCTTCCAAGCCTTCTGCTATTATCGTTATTAGATGGCCTTAAGCCATATTTATTGTAATAAGTTCTCGTTTGAGACACTCGATGTAATAAGTATGTGATTGCTACTCTGTTATAACTCCTCCGAGTACTGTGTGGTGTCAGCATTACTGATCCAGGGATGACATTGGAGCACAGAGATCAGACTGTTTGAGGTCTGGTCGCTACAGTTTGAACTTGAATTATGTGCATTAATGCCTAGAAAATGCACATGATCCCCTAAATATGATAAATGAACCCGGAAAAGTGCCAAATTTGAACACAATGATTTGTAGGGTGTATGTTTATAGTAGAAAAAACTCATGGACAAAGGACAAAGGAAATTTGGATCCCCCTTCAATCTTGGTTATTTCCCCCTAGAAACCATGAAACTTCCTCGGTGATGGTTTGATTTATGAAAGGCGTGCATGACAACGTAAGGCAAACATTCTCAAATTTTTACCAGGGCACGGTGAGGCCATACCATGGCACCACGCCAGGCATCATGTTTTCCAAGTATGTATTTCATTTTTGTATAGTTGCTAACCCAGTAAATGACGCGTTTGTGGTTGACTATTGCGACACATTTCCTTGAAATCTCTGCCCATTCCTTGTAGAAGGCATGAGAATTTACTAAATAGCACGAGCATGGTTTTCCAAACCGTTCTTGTGCACCGATTGTTCGAATTTGAATTATGTGCATTAATGCCTAGAAAATGCACATAATCCCCTAAATTTGGTGAATGAGCCCAAAAATATGTCAAATTTGAACACGTTGCATTGGAGGGGGTATGTTGATCATTGGAAAAAACTGAATGGAAAACTAGGATGGAAATTTGGATTCCCCTTCAATCTTGGCTATTTCTCTCTCGAAAGCATGGAACTTCCTCGGTGATGGTTCAATTTATGAAGGGCGTGCATGACGATATAAATCAAACCTTCTCAGCTTTTTACCAGGGCACGGTGAGGCCATACCATGGCACCATGCCAGGCGTCATGTTTTTCAAGCACATATTTCATTTTTCTATAGTTGATAACCCAGTAAATGACGCGTTTGTGGTTGACTATGGCCATGCATTCCCTTGAATGCCCATTCCTTGTAAAAGGCATGAGAATTTACTAAATACCATGAGTATTGTTTTTCTAAACCGTTCTTGTGCACCTTTTCATGCACCGATTGTTTGAATTTGAATTATGTGGATTAATGCATAGAAAATGCACATAATCCCCTAAATATGGTAAATGAGACCAAAAATGCCAAATTTGAACATTTTGCATTCAAGGGGGTATGTTGATGGTAGAAAAAACTGAATGACAAGCTAGGAAGGAAATTTGGATTCCTGGCCCCTTCAATCTTGCTGATTTCCCCCTTGAAACCATGAAAATTCCTCGGTGATGGTTCGATTTAGGAATGGCATGGATGAAGACATAAGCCAAACCTTCTCAAATTTGTACCAGGGCATGGTGAGGCCATACCATGGCACCCATGCCAGCCGACATGTTTTTCAAGCATGTATTACATTTTTGTATAGTTGAAAAACCAATAAACGACATGTTTGTGGTTGACTATTGCCACACATTCCCGTGAAAATATTTGCCCATTCCTTGTAAAAGGCATGTGAATTTACTAAATAGCACAATCATGGTTTTCCAAACCGTTCTCGTGCACCTTTTCATGCACTGATTGTTTGAATTTGAATTATGTGCATTAATGCCTAGAAAATGCACATAATCCCCTAAATATTGTAAATGAACCCAGAAAAGTGCCAAATTTGAACACAGTGATTCGCAGGGTCTATGTTCATCATAGAAAAAAACTCATGGAAAAAGGACAATGGAAATTTGGATTCCCCTTCAATCTCGGTGATTTACTATCACACACGATTCATCTCCATCGCCTCTACCAACCATGTGTGTTCACCCACAAATGCAAAAGGAAAAAAGAAAACTCTAGCCCACTTCGTCCCCACCCACTCGTCGCGGACTCCTCTGCAACTATGCACCTCATCAACTTCTATCGTGGCAGCCACCCTAAGCTCAACGGCTGTCGTCGGCGGGCGGAGGTCGCGCTCCAAATAGCACGGGGTTTCGCCCCTACCACCATCTGCCGCCTATCTGCACCGACATTCTAAACTCTGGTCGATTGGGGTTTTCTGCTGGATTGGGCCAGGGATTTTTCTCATGGAGAAGGTAATCAAGTTAGCGAAATATTCACTCATCTCTTATCGCAATATGTCCATCGCTGTTAATCAACCGGTGGAAATCGCAGTGGATTCATGTTTCTTCTAGCTGATTCGAGGGTTTTCATTCATGTGTCGATAGTGCGAGCACAAATCGGACAAGTGTGGTCGCGGCCAGTCGGAAACGAAGTTCTATCTCACCATTCTGGATGACTTCAGGGAGCGCTTGGTATGTTCAATCTCAACCTACCACGGCCGGCATGGCCTAAATTTGTGAACATATACCTTCTGTTGCTACATTTGGATAAAAGGTATGGTGCCACGTGCAACCAAGATGTCAAAGCCGATTTCCCCCTATATTAGGCAAATATATGAAGTATTGTTCATTGAGTTACTCTCATATTTGCATCAAATCTTTGTTACATTATCTATTTTTAATTATATATTTTTATACGTTGCTTTCATCTATATATTGATTTTTTCTATCAGTTACTCCCGTATTTGCATCTTGCTCTGTTATTTCAATATATCTAATTTATGATCTTAATTTTCATTTCAAGCAGTACATCCCTTGTTTTGAAAGAACAAGAGTAGAAGGAAATCTTGGGCTTTACTTTGTTGATGACTCCATGGATGTCATATTGACAACACAACATGGCTTTACAGTGACGATTAGCGTAAAATTTGATAAAGATGGTCACTCCTATTTTTATGTAGACCTTTGAAGAAGTGTTATGAAGCGAAAGCTGGCAATAAAATTCTAGTGCGTGCACCACGACCTGGTCTAATTAACATGGATGTTTACTTCCCCAACATCATCAGCCGATCAAAGTCTGATCGAGGTTAGTGTCCTTTCAACTTTCTCCATGCTGGCATATTACTTAGCAAAATTGGGGTATTTTTTCTGACTAATTCATCACTATTTAAGAAACCAATTGTGATTTCATTTTTTGACTCCGTTCCTAGGCAGTAACAAATTCTATTTACCAATTTGTGCGCACTATATACTCTTCTGCCATGTTCTGAATAAATAATACCTTTCCACCTTTTAAGCAGGATATGTTGGATGCATTGTGAACCATCTGTATGTTACTAGGCGTACCAAATTTCACTGGAAGGACTTGAAGCATGTCATAAACTTTGTTGATAATCTGACAGAGATAGCACAACATATGAATGCTGGATTTTGGATGGGATTAATTATACATATGGTGCACACATTGAACAACCAATTGTGTGCACAAAACGCTGGTACAAAGTCTTATTTTTATGTTAATGCTCATAAACTATATATATCTTCAACGATATGTTACAATTGGTTTTTATTCTACATTTCAAAAGAAATTACCCGCTGTAGCAGTTCCTGGATCGATTTCCTGGAGTGGTCGAATTACACTTGTGCCTGCTAAAAATGCCAAAGTGATTGCAAGGTACTGCATTTCCCGCAGAAATGAAACCATTCAAATTAACAAGTTCTCGCTTGTCGTGAGAATGCATCCATATTGGAAAATTGGAGACACTGTTCTACTCATGCTCTACCAAGGCACAGTTGGGCTCTTCCTTTTCTTTGACGAGATGCCGAGTCGCCATGATCAAGCTGCTTCCAGCGGATAGTTTTGGTTGTTGGCTCTCAGCTCTTAAAATGTGCTAGTTGTTACTATGTTAAGTATGTAGATATGGACCATATGGTTGTTGGCCCTCAACCTTTTAAAATGTGATAGTTGTTACTATGTTAAGTATGTAGATATGGACCATATGGTTGTCAAAACTGTGTTATACGAAGATCCTCCTTTTGTCAAATAGTGTAACCACTATATATATGTTACTGAAATGCCGTTAGCCAAGTTCTTAATTTTTCATGGAAAGTATTAGTATCGTATACAGCTCATTGAGTTTAAGCGTGTGCCTGATGTCCAGAAGGCATTTGCATATTAACTGTCCATATTTTAAATTCACAAACATGTTAACATAAGGAAACATATGTGTAACTTACTAATCATCACACACAAGTACTCGCAGACGCATCGTGTGAGATACTCCTAGCCACCACAAGCAACTAGTTTGTAATTCTCAAAGTATTTTGTACGCACGGAATTGCACACGAATTAACTATAGTAATCGTTCGTGTTATAATTTCCCATCGCAAATAGTTCATCTGAGTCGGGTGTTTGCCGCGTATCACACACATCTTGTTTACACGACTTGTTTGTGTTCTTTTGGTTCATTGCAAACAGTTCATCTATGTGAACTGTATGCCGCATATCACACACAACTTGTTAAGTTGATCTGTTTCTGTTGTGTTCCCTAATCAAAAACAGTTCATCCGAGTGAACCATATGCCGTATATCACACACACCTTGATCTGGCTAACCGTTTCTGTTGCACTCCCTAATAGCAAATAGTTCATTTGAGTGAACTGTATGGCGTATGTCCCACACACCTTGATATGGCTGCCCATTTCTGTTGTTCTGTCTCATCGCAAACATTTCAGATGGATCAACCGTGTGCCCTGCATCGCACACGTTACTAAAATTGAAACCGTGTTTGATGGCTCTGCCATCGCAAACGTTTTGCATCTGTTTTGATGGTTTTTTTACATCACCGTTTGCGATTAATGCATCACACACAGTTTCGTCAAAGGGTCTCTGATCGTTGTGTTGCGTTAGCAGCATTGTGCAGTAGTGGGGCGCCCCTACCGCGATTCCACCCACAGATTTGGCCGGAATCGCTGGTGGCGGATGGGCGGAACCAATGGCGGGGGGGAGGAGGTGGGAAAAGGGCGCGGGCTGAAATGTCTCTCCCGCCAACCACTTTCCTGGGATACGGGGCACCATAGGGGCGAGGCGGAAACCTGCGTATTCGCGGGTTCGAGATGGGATTTTGCCGCGCCCCTCAAAAATATTTACGAGTCGGACAGGTTTGCGGGGTCTGCTCAGGCAACATTTTTCGCGCTGACCCATATTTTGGTGGTTATTTTGTGGGTCGTGGCTTTATACGGGGTCTGCTAGAGATGCTCTTAGTCTTAGTAATTGTGTTGTTTAGATTTTTTACTAAACCCATGACTACATGGCTTCTAGTATCCGTGGTAGGCTTATATCTCCATACAACACTGCTTTTATTCAAGGAAAATTTATTCTGGAGAGTGTGGTTATGTCCCATGAGTTCATTCATGAAGTCCATAAGACCGGCTATAGTTGTTTGATCTTAAAACTTGATTATTAGAAAGTCTACGAAAGAGTGAGCTGGGATTTCCTTGTGGAAATGCTCACTGTCGGTGTCAAAACCGGCGGATCTCGGGTAGGGGGTCCCGAACTGTGCGTCTAAGGCGGATGGTAACAGGAGGCAGGGGACACAATGTTTTACCCAGGTTCGGGCCCTCTTGATGGAGGTAAAACCCTACGTCCTGCTTGATTAATATTGATGATATGGGTAGTACAAGAGTAGATCTACCACGAGATCGGAGAGGCTAAACCCTAGAAGCTAGCCTATGGTATGATTGTATGTTGTCCTACGGACTAAAACCCTCCGGTTTATATAGTCACCGGAGAGGTTAGGGTTACACAAGGTCGGTTACAAAGGAGGAGATACACATATCCGTATTGCCTAGCTTGCCTTCCACGCCAAGTAGAGTCCCATCCGGACACGAGACGAAGTCTTCGATCCTGTATCTTCAAAGTCTAACAATCCGGCCAATGGAGATAGTCCGGCTGTCCGGAGACCCCCTAATCCAGGACTCCCACAGTAGCCCCTGAACCAGGCTTTCAATGACGATGAGTCCGGCGCGCAGTATTGTCTTCGGCATTGCAAGGCGGGTTCCTCCTCCGAATACACCACGAAAAAATTTGAATATAAGGATAGTGTCCGACCCTGCAAAATAAGTTCCACATACCACCGTAGAGAGAATAATATTTCCACAAATCAAAATAGCTGACTTGTTTTGGCAACACGACATTATGTCACGACCCGGTGATTATTCGAACCGTTTCCTTTAACTAGCCCCGCACATAATGCGAGGCAGTTTTTTGACACGTCTTGTCAAAGCAGAGATCGTGTCCCCTTATCACGGGATTCTCATCAATACAGGTGTGGGTAACCCAACCGCGCCATCGATTATGGTGCTTGGGGGATAAGCAAGTTTTACCAAGCTAGTGGGGACGCTTAGTTTCGTCCGCCCATATAAAGGGATAAGGATTCACCTTTTCATCCACGCCTTCTTCCTCCTTTGCTCATCCATTTTCGCGCACTCGAGCTCCAACACCCAAGTCCACATCCCTTCCCTCAACCTTATCCAAACATGTCCGGAGAAGGAGGCAAATGGATGGCTTCCTCCGTTACGGAGGGACATATCAAGAAGCTGCGCGGAGCCGGATACTTAGCCGCGAATATCGCGCATCGGCTTCCCGCTGCGGGGCGGATCGTCCCTACCCCGGAACCTCACGAGAGGGTAGTTTTCCTCCACCACTTCCTCCGTGGACTGGGGTTTCCCCTCCATACATTCATCCGTGGTCTCATGTTCTACTACGGGCTGGAATTTCATGATCTGGCCCCGAACTTCGTCCTCAACATTTTGGCGTTCATCGTCGTGTGTGAGGCTTTCCTCCGCATCCGGCCCCACTTCGGCCTGTGGTTAAAGACCTTCAATATCAAGCTGAAGGTGGTGGGAGGCGAACAAGCAGAATGCGGCGGAGCCATGGTGGGCAAGATGCCCAACGTTATATGGCTTGAAGGCTCCTTTGTGGAGACCATAAAGCGATGGCAATCGGCGTGGTTCTACATCACCGAGCCGCGCGACGCCAAATGGGCGGCGGCCCCCGAGTTTCGATCCGGATTCCCTACACGGCTCACTTCCTAGAAAGAGAAGGGCTTGTCGTGGGGTTCATCGGTGGAGCTGGATGGACTCTAGAAATGTATCCGGAGTAGGGCAAGCAAGAAGCTCAAGCTTGTCAACATAGTCCAGGTTATGCTCATCCACCGGATCCTCCCGTGTCAACAACGGGATTTTCACTTGTGTGAGTTCGACCCGGCCCAGCACCAGACTCTGAGCGAGCTCTTCGATACGACGCACAAGGACGTCTGGAAGGTGTTGTTCAAGGGCGCCGAGGTCCCTCCTTCTCTTGCCGAGGACCGCGGACTAAGCGCAAAGCGCCTAGCGCATTGAGTTCAATACGTCCCGTAGGACATTTATTTCCCCTAGATTAATCATGTGCGGGGTCTAATCTCCATGCCTTTGACAGGACTGGGTGGAGAGGTCGGGGCAGATTAACTCTCCGACCCCTTTGCCCGAAGACACTGCGGACGCTCTCCTGACGGAGATGCTGACTCCGGCTCCTTACAAGGTGCCGGAGAAGACCAAGAAGGCCAAGGGAACCCGAAAGAGTTCCCGATGCCAGGCGTCGTCAGACTCACCGTCCGATGACTCTGCGGCGCACTCCTCCCCCGAAGACGAGGAAGAAGAAGAAGATGCTCCCCCTCCAGTTGGGGGAGATAAGAAAAGGAAGGCCGCCCCAACTGGGGGGGGGGGGGGCGAAGGGTCCAAGAAGGGAAGGACTCTCCTTTCGGATAGTTCCACCGCCGCCAACGAAGGCGAAGACGAGTGGTTGCCCAGGGCCAAGCCCCTGGGGAGATCGTAAGTATTCGGATACCAGAGTAACTCATAGCATTCCTTTATCGCACTGCTTTCCCTAACGCCGAACATGATTATGCAGGCCGCCACGAGCCAGTATTGATGTATCATCGGACGGCTCCCTGGGCTCGTCGGATATGGATAGCGATCCACTTCCGACTGCCACCTCCCCTTGCCCTGCGGACGACGCAGAGGTATTGTCTCGAGAGGCACCGAGTCGAGGGGAGACAGTCCCGGAGGCGCCTCAAGGCGAACTTCCGGACTCCGGGAGCAGAGGGGACAAGGCCCCTTAAGGCCCCGAGTTTGGCCCTCAGCCGAACATCGTGCCGGATCCTCCAGTGGTTCCGGACTCGGGCAGGCGGCCTCCTTCCAAGAGGGGCAAGACGCCTGTGCTGGTGACCTCTGTTCATCCAGAGGCGCCGGACAATCTGCTGGAAATGCTTCGCAGTGCTTCCATCGACGAGGAGCACCGTGCTATTATGAGTGCGGTGGTCCAGAAGGTTCAGTCCGCCAAGAGCGGACTGACTGAAGCCTGTGCCAGCCTTCTAACAGGCTTTGAGGTAAGTGTTTAAAATATAGGAAAAATATTACCGCATAGACAGTAGTCCCTGATGCTCTGTTCGGTGTTCACAAAGAAAAGCCGAACAGAGGATCAAATAAAATCGCAGGAGTCTAATATAAGTATGTCAATATGCGTATGCAGGCTTCGCTGCTGGCCTCAACCGTACTGACTGCGGAGGTCGCCACACTGAAGCAGGACCTCGAGGGGTCCAAGAAATAGCTCGGCCTTGCCAAGAGGCAGCTCGAGGAGAACAAGGGTAAGTAATACCCTGTCTATAGATATGTATATATAAAAGAAGATGTGATTGCAAAATGATAGGATCATTGTATATTTGCCAGGGGCCACGACCTAAGTGGCGACCCTAAAGCAAGCGCTGTCCAAGGCCAAAGATAAGGCGGCCAAGGAGCGCATCGAGCGGTAAAAGCAAGAGGCACGGGTGGGCGAGGTGCAGCAAGAGCTCCAGGCTCTCATGTCAAAGCATGAGGCGTTGGAGCGTGACTCGAAGACGCAAGAGTCCGAGCTCTCCGCCGCCCGTGAAAGTGCCAAGAGTGCTAAGGCCGAAGCACAGAAGGCCCTCCAGGAGATTGATGCGATGAGGAAGATAGCGGCGGGTAAGGCATTCTATATGCAAAGCAAGCATGTGAAAGTAAATTACTGATTACTTACCCGAATTCGGAGCTCTCCTGGAGCATTCGCAGATTTGCCCCGCAGCATGTCGGATGCCGCACAGTTTTACCAGGCCAAGGAGGGAAGCTCAACGGAGAAGCTGTTCTGGTCTCAGTATACTGGGACCGAACACCCGATGCCTCTGAGTGACCAGCTAAAGCAGTTGGTCGAGCTGCACAAGGCGGCCGAACAGGCCATGAAGGGCCTTATAGTCCGGCTGTGGCCTGGCGACGCCCTTCCGAACAGCTACTGCAGCCTGGTGAGGCGGCTTGTGGATGCCTGCCCATGGCTGGAGGTCGTCAAGCGGTCCGTCTGCATCGAAGGTGCACGCCGGGCTTTCGCCCGTGTGAAGGTGCAGTGGGCCAAGCTAGACGCCGTGAAGCTGATGAAGGAAGGGCCGCCGCAGGGCAAGGAGCATCGCACCCCCAAAATTTATTATGAGGGTGTCCTGAAGGGTGCCCATCTTGTAGCGTACGAATGTTCAAAGGATGTAATATTTGAGTAAACTTGCTCGTGTTATCCTGTATGATGAAAACTTGTTTCATATGCGCTATGCAACGCTTGTGTGAATTTAAAATATTACCTTCTGTTTGGCTGTTTATCCAATCTGAGAGATGGCTAGTCCTCGGCTTCTGCCCCCATGCCACGAGTGCTGGGGTGTTCGGGATAAACCTGAGCACTCTTGTTCCCATGTTTGGGTCCTTCGAGGGAGGTGCTCAGCACAACGAACAAGGCAACCGGACTAATAATGCTTTATCACTCTCACTTAGCCATAGAATTCTATAATTTTAAATTTCGGCGAAGCCCCTGGTATTCGGAAGGCCGAATTCGGGGCGCGATACATGCCTTTAAGCCGGACAGGGCCTGCCCCTCGCTCTAAGCGGCATAAGTCTTTAGGGACTCGAAAACCTCGCCGAACAGCGACTAGTCTCTCGCCTTATCATGACAGTCAGTTTTAGCTTTCTCTACTGAGGTGCTTTAGCCCAGCAGAACCGGGGCGCAATCGCAGTAGTTCTCCTAGCGCTACCTTAGCCGATAGAGCGGAACGTAAGGTACCAAAACATAGGAGCCGGGCAAACCCAACATTGGACCAAAGGCATGATTCGGAGCTGATGCATATAATGCTATAAGTTCGGGGTGCCGCACTTGTGAAAGTGTTCGGACTTTTCACCCCATATTGTGGGGTACGTAATCCCCTGGTGTATTGGTCATACCAAAGTGTACGGTTGCAAGGCGTCACTAATGAACACATATATATAACAAGAATGCAATAATAGTCGTAATGTTATGCGTTGTTTATTCAAAAAGGTGCGTTAAAGCAGAATGATACAGATGGTGCGATAAGCAAAGAGCAGGACTATGTCCCTTCCAAGGGCAAGCTGAGGAACAGTATTAAATCAAATATTTCGCTCGTTATTGTAATCCACCTGGGAATTCCATGGTGTGACGTAGCTTTCTGCCTCCTTGGTTGCTGCATCATGTGTTCGGCGATAGTGCTGCCGGATAGGGTTTCCAGATATTAAAGTCCTGAAAAAGAGAAAAATAACCAAACGGGAAGCCCCTAGTGCGGTTTAAGCCGCGTCTTGGGGCGTGCCGCAGTTGTGTCCCCCTCCCCACCTGTGCCCATGGTATTTTTAATGCGCAATGATGTACGCGTGGCACGAGTTTCGCCGTTCGGCTGGGACTGGGGTGGGGGCCGCATTGCTACGCGAGCTCAGATCGCGCCAGTCGATCTAGTTGCCGATTGCTCTGAGCACGCTTGAAGGTGTCCGGGTCTTGAAACACCGAACTGGTGGATTGCCTTGAGAGGTTGCTTTGCGCTTCTGCTGCGAGGGCCGTGATACGTCCATTTTGCATCATGCTTTTATATCGACATTTATTGCATTATGGGCTGTTATTTCACTTTATGTCACAATACTTATGGCTATTCTCTCTTATTTTACAAGGTTTACATAAGGAGGGAGAACCGGCACCTGGAATTCTGGGCTGGAAAAGGAGCAAATATTATAGACCTATTCTGCGCAACTCCAAAAGTCCTGAAACTCCACGGAATGTCTTAAAATAAATAAATAAAAATCCTCGCCAAAGATGAAGGCCAGGGGGCCCACACCCTGCTCATGAGGGTGGGGGCACCCCCCTAGGGTGCGCCCCCTACCTCGTGGGCCCCTTGGTGGCTCTCCGACGTCCATCTTCTCCTATATGAGGTCTTCGATGAGAAAAAAATAGGAAGGAACTTTTCGAGACGAGACTCCGCCACCACGAGGCGGAACCTTGGCGGATCCAATCTAGAGCTTCGGCAGAGCTGTTCTGCCGGGGAAACTTCCCTTCGGGAGGGGGAAATCATCACCATCGTCATCACCAACGCTCCTCTCATCGGGAGAGGGCAATCTCCATCAACATCTTCACTAGCACCATCTCATCCCTAAACCCTAGTTCATCTCTTGTATCCAATTCTTGTCTCAAAGTCCGGGATTGGTGCTAGTAGGTTGCTAGTAGTGTTTATTACTCCTTGTAGTTGATGCTAGTTGGTTTATTTGGTGGAAGATCATATGTTCAGATCCAATATGCATATTATTACCCCTCTGATTATGAACATGAATATGCTTTGCGAGTAATTACGTTTGTTCCTGAGGACAAGGGAGAAGTCTTGCTATGAGTAGTCATGTGAATTTGGTATTCGTTTGATATTTTTATAAGATGTATGTTGTCTAGCCTCTAGTGGTTTTATGTGAATGTCGACTACATACCACTTCACCATTATTTGGGCCTAGAGGAAGGCATTGGGAAGTAATAAGTAGATGATGGGTTGCTAGAGTGACAGAAGCTTAAACCCTAGTTTATGTGTTGCTTCGTAAGGGGCTGATTTGGATCCATATGTTTCATGCTATGGTTAGGTTTACCTTAATACTTTTGTTGTAGTTGCGGATGCTTGCAATAGAGGTTAATCATAAGTGGGATGCTTGTTCAAGTAAGAACAGCACCCAAGCACCGGTCCACCCACATATCAAATTATCAAAGTATCGAACGCCAATCATATGAACGTGATGAAAACTAGCTTGACGATATTCCCATGTGTCCTCGGGAGCGCTTTTCCTATTATAAGAGTTTGTTCCGGCTTGTCCTTTGCTACAAAAGAATTGGGCCACCTTGCTGCACTTTATTTACTTTTGTTACTTGTTGCTCGTTACAATTTATCCTATCACAAAACTATCTGTTACCACTTATTTCAATACTTGCAGAGAATACCTTGCTGAAAACCGCTTATCATTTCCTTCTGCTCCTCGTTGGGTTCGACACTGTTACTTATCGAAAGGACTACGATAGATCCCCTATACTTGTGGGTCATCAGGCCACGGTGTGCTCCTCCGTTCGGAGAGAGCGCTCTGTGTTTCCATTGACTATAATAACCCCGCGAGGTCTTGGCATCTTGAGCTTGAGGTATGCATAATGCGGTACCGCATTGAATCTCGCAAATGTGGTTCGCCCGAGCAGTGCATGATAACCACTGCGGAACAGGACTATATCGAAGATTAACTCTTCGCTTCGGAAGTTATCCGGGGATCCGAAGACCACTTCCAGTGTAATTGAGCCTGTGCAATGGGCCTCTACGCCTGGAATGACGCCTTTAAAGGTCGTTTTTGTGGGTTTGATCCTTGAGGGGTCTATACCCATTTTGCGCATTGTGTCCTGATAAAGCAGGTTCAGACTGTTGCCGCCATCCATAAGGACTCGAGTGAGGTGAAATCCGTCAATGATTGGGTCCAGAACCAGTGCAGCGAATCCGCCATGATGGATACTAGTGCGATGGTCCCTGCGATCAAAAGTGATCGGATAGGAGGACCATGCATTGAACTTTGGGGCGACTGGCTCCAACGCATATACGTCCCTGAGCGCACGCTTCCGCTCCCTCTTGGGGATGTGGGTTGCGTATATCATGTTCACCGTCCGCACTTGTGGGGGAAACCTCTTCTGTCCTCCGGTGTGTGGCTGTCGGGGCTCCTCCTCGTCATCGCTATGTGGCCCCTTGTCCTTGTTTTTGGCAATTAACTTGCCGGCCTGCTTGAACACCCAACAATCCCTGTTGGTGTGATTGGCTGGCTTTTCTGGGGTGGCGTGTATTTGACATGAGCGATCGAGTATACGGTCCAAGCTGGACGGACCCGGCGTACTCTGTTTGAATGGCTTTTTCCGCTGACCGGGTTTAGAGCCTTTGAATCCGGCATTGACTGCCGTATCCTCGGTATTATTGCTGTTAATGCGGCGCTTATGTTTGTTGTGACGTGACCTGCTATTGCCGTCCTTGGTATCTGAAGTACCATGGTCCTTTGATATGTTATTACTGCGAGCCAGCCAGCTGTCTTCTCCCACACAAAAGTGGGTCATGAGTGTCGTGAGGGCTGCCATAGATTTCGGCTTTTCCGGACCAAGGTGCCAGGCTAGCCATTCGTCGCGGATGTTGTATTTGAAAGCCGCTAGGGCCTCTACATCCGGACAGTCGACGATTTGATTTATCTTTGTTAGGAACCAAGTCCAGAATTGCCTGGCCGATTCTTCTGGCTGCTGATTATGTGGCTCAAGTCATCGGCATCTGGTGGCCGCACATAAGTGCCCTGATAGTTGTCGAGGAATGCGGCTTCCAGATCTTCCCAACAGCTAATGGACTCTGCTGGCAAGCTGTTAAGCCAATGCCACGCTGGTCCCTTGAGCTTTAGTGGGAGGTATTTGATGGCGTGTAAGTCATCACCGCAGTCCATGTGGATGTGGAGGAGGAAATCCTCGATCCATACCGCGGGATCTGTTGTGCCGTCGTATGATTCAATATTTACAGGTTTGAAACCTTCTGGGATTTGATGATCCATTACTTCGTCTGTGAAGCATAAGGGGTGTGCGGTGCCTCTGTATTGGGCTATATCACGACGCAGCTCGAATGGGTCTTGCCCTCTGTGTTCAGCCTGGCCGGATTTACTTTTACTGTATCTGGCGTGACGTTTATCGTCTCGCATAGTGGCGCGCCCTCGTGATCCATAGATCGATCTTGTATGCTTTCCTTTGTCCTCCAATATGTCTCGCAAGTCTGGCGTATCTCCCCATGCCTTTTTATTTGAATGGCGTCGGGGTGTAGGCTGAGTATTTGGCTGGAATGCCTCTCTATCGCAGCCACGAGGTGGCCGATCAGCCACGTCATACGCTTCTTCCTCCAGTCGGGGTAGCAACCTGCATTTTGGGTAACTCTTGGAGGGGCGCTCGAGTTTATATTCCTCAGCCGCGAGGACTTCAGTCCATCTGTCAGCTAGCAGGTCTTGATCAGCTTGAAGCTGCTGCTGCTTTTTCTTAAGGCTATTTGCCGTGGCTATAAGCCGGCGTTTGAAGCACTCTTGTTCAACGGGATCCTCTGGCACGGCGAATTCGTCGTCGCCGAGGCTTGCCTCGTCTTCGGAGGGGGGCATGTAATTATCATCCTCCGCCTCTCCATCTGCCGCTCTCTCAGGAGGGCTGACTCCTCCATCCTCCTGCTCTAAATCTTGCTAGAGGGGATTGTTGTTGTCTTCGGCACTATCCGGAGTGTTATTATCTCCTGTGCCGGTATCACCACTTTTTCTTTGGCGGGACTTAGAGCGGTGCCGCTGACGTCGGCGCTTGGGTTGCTTCTTGGAGGGGTCATCCTCCGCTATCTCGTCGCCATTGCCTTCTTTGGGTGTATCCACCATGTATATATCATATGATGAGGTGGCTGTCCACTGCCCTGTGGGCAGTGGTTCCTGTTCGTCTCCCGCATCGTCGTCCATATCGTCGATGTCTTCGGAGTCGAAGTCGAGCATGTCAGTTAAGTCATCGACAGTGGCTACTAAGTGGGTGGTGGGTAGGCCATGAATTTCTTCGTCGTCCGCATCCTAGTCCTGCCGGACATAGTTCGACCAGGATCCTCCTGACAAGGAGAGAGACCTTAATGAGTTCAGTATGTCGCCAAAGGGCGAGTGCTGAAAAATATCCGCGGAGGTAAACTCCATGATCGGTGCCCAATCGGATTGGATAGGAACGGGCGCAGGCGGCTTGGAGTCCGTGGCCGGAGAAGGATCCGGTAGTTTAACAACACGGCTCTCGTGCAAGGTAAGGGCGATGTTTGGCTCGATCGCCGCTGAGGGTAAGGCCTCCGTGGAGGGGTCCATCCACCCGTCCATGGACGGCGCAACTAGCTCCGAATTGAGGGTCGGAGCGGCTGCATGTGCGATCTCCTGAACACTGTCCGATGGTAGAGCTAAATCGTACTCATCGTGACCGCGTGACGCACAAGGCAGAGGCTCGAATCCATCGAAGATCAAGTCTCCACGGATATCGGCCATGTAGTTTAAGCTTCCAAACCTGACCTGGTGGCCAGGGGCATAACTTTCAATCTGCTCCAGATGGCCAAGCGAATTGGCCCGCAGTGCAAAGCAGCCGAACACGAAGATCTGTCCGGGGAGAAAAGTCTCACCCTGGACTGCATCGCCATCGATGATAGTAGGAGCTATCAAGCCTAACGGCGACGACACAGAGGAACTCTCAATGAAAGCACCAATGTCGGTGTCAAAACCGGCGGATCTCGGGTAGGGGGTCCCGAACTGTGCGTCTAAGGCGGATGGTAACAGGAGGTAGGGGACACAATGTTTTACCCAGGTTCGGGCCCTCTCGATGGAGGTAAAACCCTACGTCCTGCTTGATTAATATTGATGATATGGGTAGTACAAGAGTAGATCTACCACGAGATCAGAGAGGCTAAACCCTAGAAGCTAGCCTATGGTATGATTGTATGTTGTCCTACGGACTAAAACCCTCCGGTTTATATAGACACCGGAGAGGTTAGGGTTACACAAGGTCGGTTACAAAGGAGGAGATACACATATCCGTATTGCCTAGCTTGCCTTCCACGCCAAGTAGAGCCCCATCCGGACACGAGACGAAGTCTTCAATCCTGTATCTTCATAGTCTAACAATCCGGCCAATGGAGATAGTCCGACTGTCCGGAGACCCCCTAATCCAGGAATCCCACACTCACATATAGAGGTTTTGGGAGTTAATGGATTGGGTGGATTTGTATTACCCTCTTTCAAAGTTATTTTTGTGTGACTATTAATGATACTAATGGACCTTATTTTGTTGTAGGTAAAGGTTTCAAACAAGGGGATCCTCTTTCTCCTCCGCTTTTCAATTTGGTTGCTGATACCTTTTGTAATATGATGATCAAAGCCGCTAATCATGATTTAATTACTGGTCTACTCCCACACCTCATACCTGGGAGTGTGATTAGTTTGCAATATGTTGATGACACTATCCTATTCCTCCAAGCCTCTATTGAGTAGGCTAGAAATAAAAAAAATTGTCTTATTTTTAAATATTTACAGTATGAAAATTAATTTTTGTAAAAGTGATCTCCATATCCTGGAAGATGTTGTTACCAATGATTTTGCACAAATCTTCTGTTATCAGTTTGAGGCTTTGCCCTGTAAATATTTAGGTGTTGCTATGCACTACAAAAAGTTAAAGAGGAAATATGCCCAACATATTATTGATAGGATCATAAAAAATATTTCTGGTTGGCTTGGTAAAAACCTTTCTTATAGGGGTAAACTCGTACTGCTTACTACATGCATTGCTGGCATCCCTACTCACCTCATGTCTATGATTAAATTCGCTAAATGGGCGATTGAATAAATTACTTCTCAAGTGGCACACTTTTTCTAGGGTAATTTAGGTGATGATCACTAATATCATTTTGCTAATTGGGGGTTTGTGTCGACGAAGAAGGATTTCAGTGGGCTTGCGGTTCCTAATCCGTGGGATTTTAATATGGCTATGCTTGCTTCCTAGGGAAAAAGATATTTTGATGTCGCCCTAATGACAAGAAAACCCATGTTGATTTCAAATATAATAATACAAATCCAAACCTGCTTTGGTCTAAAACTGGGTTTTGTTCTCCTTTTTGGAAAGGTGTGACTTGAGCATTATGTACTGCCAAAGTTTTCAATTGTTGGAATCTTGGGAATGGTCATAAGATTGACTTTTGGTATGGTGATTGTTCGGTTAAAACTATTTTTTGGGGACCTACTTTCAATTTGCCAACAACATGATGATACTGTTAGCCAAGTTTGGGATGGGGCTGAGCTGAAACTTACCTTCAGAAGATTTGTGGATGCACAATTAATTTCTAGATGGTTTGACCTAGCTGATTGCATTGAAAGAGTTGCTTTTACATCTAAGAATGATGCTCCTATTTGGTTACTTTAGTCATCTAGTATTTATCCAGTTAAATCATTTTATAAGATGATCAGTTTTGGGGAATCAATCATGATCTTCAAGACTGCATTTGAAAGCTTGAAACTCCTCCGAATATTCATGTCTTTTGGTGGCTTATATATAACAATGCAAGTATGACTAGAGACAACTTAGCTAAGAGATGCCATGTGGTTAATCCTACATATGTATTATGTACTGAATTGGAATGCATTCAACTTTTCTTTTTTGAATATATTGTAGCTATCAAAAACTGGGAGACTATTGTGGGAATCCTAGATATACATATTTCTAATTGCTTTGATGACCTTGTTATTTTTTGTAAGAGGAGGAAGAATGTTGTTGTTATCAACTTGATTACATGTGCTACTTTGTGGAGCTTATGGTTGACGCGAAATGAATCTCCCTTTCAGGTCCAGTCTTGTAGAAGTCTGAAGTGTTATCTGTGCATGTGATGACCCACAAGTATAGGGGATCACAACTGCCTTCGAGGGTAGTATTTCACCCAAATTTATTGATTGGACACAAGGGGAGCCAAAGAATACTTATAAGCCTTAGTAGTTGAGTTGTCAATTCAACCACACCCGAGGAGTCACTTCCTTGCAGTAATTTATTAGCAGTACAGTAATATGATAGAAATGATAGCGGTAGTAATAGTACTAATGGTAACAGTAGTAGTAATAGCAGTTTGTACCAATTGGAATAGCACCATTAGTAGCAACTTGAGCAAAGACAATATTATAAAAGCATAGGCATGGAGTGATGATGGATATTTGGATTAAATTCAGTATGTAACAGCCACAACCTAGAGCGATGCACAATAGCTCCAATTCATCAATCATATGTAGGCACATTTTCCGTATATAGTCATCCATACATGCAGTAAGAACTTGCATGACATCTTTTGTCCTACCCTCCCATGGCAGCGGGGTCCTAATCGCAACTAAGGGTAATTAAGGCACTCCTTTTAATAGAGAACCAGAACAAAGCATTATCACATAGTGAATACATGAAATCCTCAAATTACAGTCATTCCCAGAGAGTGTCCCAATTATTGTCACCTTGGGATCTACGGTTTACAACAATAACAGGTACATATAACTTGCAGATAGGATCAAGAACTCAAATATATTCATGAAAACATAATAGGCTCTGATCTGAAATCATGGCACTCGGTTCCTAGTGACAAGCATTAAGCATAGCAAAGTCATAGAAACACCAATCTTAGAACATAGTGAATACTAGGGATCAAGCCCTAACAAACTGACTCAATTACATAAGAAATTTCATCCATCTCTGTTGGGGATATAACTACTGGGTATGACCCGCCCAGGAAGGGCCGGGTCGTACCACTAGCGGCTTAAGATGAGAAGGCCCAAGAGGATGATGAAGATGGCAGTCCATCGAGCAAGCTTATTGAAAGCCAAAGACCCGAAGGTGACTTGAGGCTCATGAGTATGAACCGCCATATGTTTAACTTGTAAGGCAAGCTTAGTTGGTCACTGAGCTGGACATGTTGTGTATGAGCTGGCCAGGAATTTGTAAGCCGTCGGGCATCAACCTTTGTATATAAAGGGGGGACCCGGCGACAGGTTAACTCAGGTAATAATCAATCAAGGGCTAGGTCAAGCGTATTCGCTCCCTGTTCATCGAAACCCAAGCAATACAACCTAAAGCAGGAGTAGGCTTTTACCTCGTTGAGAGGGGCCAAACCTGTGTAAACTCTTCGTGTCCTTTGTCCCGCTTAACCCCTTCAAGCTAACGACGTTGCGATGGATCCACATCTAAGTCCTTTTGCTAGGACATCTGCCATGTTAAGTCCACAACAGTTGGCGCCCACCGTGGGGCCTCCGCGCGGTGGTTTCGAGTTCTTGAAGGGCAGCTTCGCAGGGATCAAGGGATACGCTGTGGGCTGGATGACCAAGAGTCATCGCGGCAAGCTCTACATCAACGACGTTGGCTGGGGCTCCAAGGCCGGCTCAATTGAGTACGGGTACCGGGTCCCCTTGGGAGGAATCCATGTCTTCATTGGCAAGATTGGCGAGTCAGGGCCTGAGCTGAACACCTGCACCGACATCATCGAGACGGCTCAGCGCGCACGACCTGCCAATGTTCAAGCCACCGTGAAGCACGCCTTTGTTGGTTTCATCCATGGGGCAGATCTTGAGGAAGGGTCTGTGTCCAGCGAAGAGATGGTAATCCGCTCCCATGGTGAGTATTCAACTGGTGAGACCGATTCAATGTATCAACTGCAGGACGACAGGCTTGGGGGCTGTTCCGATGGTGACAGTATTCCGGACCCCTATGAGCCGCCGAACAGGGTTGTAATCTTCATGGCTGGTACACAACCGGTGCTCGATTCAACGACCGCCACGGCTATGACCTCCAGCTGAACGGCTGTAACGATGGCTAGTGCTAGCGGCTCTGCATGCTCATCGGCTTAGGTTTTGGCTGAGCTATTGGATGCTTTAGCGACTTTAATGGGGGAAGAGGTAACCCCGGAGACTCAAGAACAACATAAAGCGGATGTGGCGAAACTGCGTGATGAGATAGCTCAAGCCAAGGAAGAACTTGCTGCTGAAAACGATAGGATGGCGACTGAGCGAGCCGCCTTGGACGCGCAATCACAACGGATATAGGCTGAGTCGTTCCGGCTCACTTTGGATCAGAACACTTCAAACGCTGTTATGAGGAGGAGGCACCAGAGTCACTTACCTCCGGAGTACGATGCAAGGAAACTTTTTAACACGCTTGGGGCAGGGACCAGTAATCCGCCCGTGGTGAACCAGGCTGTCGAGGCATCTGCAGCCGGAGTGCCGGTTCAGCCACGGGCTGTAAACCCGCCTTGTTTGAATGTGACTCCGCCTCAGCATGTTCCAACGCCACCCGGCCATTATTCTAACCCTCTAGACAAGATGATCGTCGCGGCTACACGATTGGCGGCTCTCCCTGTTCAAGACGATTCACCAGCTATGATGGAGATACGAAGAGTTGGAGAACTTCTACAGACAGCGGTGGCACAATAGGCGGCTTATTCGTATAGCCGGGAACAGATTCATTCAAACCCTCGTCCAAGCCGGAGTTATAGTAGGCATATTGAATCGCCAACAGTTTCGAGCAGTGAGCGGCACCATAATCAGCCTCGTAGGCATGACCCTCCGCGCGCCGGTAACGATGCTCAGAACCTGGTAGACTAGGGTAGGGCACTGTGTGAAGCTGAGCTAGCGCCCAATTGGTGGCTCAACAACAATCTACGGTTTACCCATCGGCATCTATAGAGGCAGGAGTGACCTCTAGAACCCTTGGTGTGCCGTGTTTAGTGTCGACTCTACGCAACGAGCGCTTGCCTAAGGATTTCAAGGGCCCCAGCAAGGTGCCAAACTACACTGCGGATCAGCCCCCAAAAGCCTGGATTGAGAGCTATGAGATGGCCATGGAGATGTTGGATGTTAGTGATGCTGCGTGTGCTAAGTATTTCACCATGATGTTAGATGGGCCGGCTCGTACTTTGTTGAAAGGGTTGCCCGCTAACTCCATCAGGCCATGGGTGAAATTGAAGACGCGTTTTATTCAAAAATTTAAAGTCACATGCAAGCAGCCTATGTCGATTCTGTATTTAGACTCTTGTGTCCAAGGTAAGCGTGAGTCAACAACCAATTGGGTGCGCTGGATCTCGGCCGTTATACATTCATCGGACAGTATCAATGCCGGTTCAGCAGTCTTAATGTTGGAGAAGAATTGCCGTTTCCTTCCCCTTAAGCAAAAATTGGGGCGGCTTAAGCACCACAGCAATGATATGAGGTAGCTCATGGCGGCTCTCATCAAATACGCCTACTCCGATAGTACTAAAGACCCTGAGTCTGATGAGGAGAAGGCTGGTAAGGGGAAGAAGAGTGGCAGTGCAATGGGACAACATCATAACACAGCAGGTCAAGGTGGCAACAGTAAGCGCAAAGCTGACGGCGGTTTAGATTTTGTGGCTAACTCCAATATGCAAAACAATAATCAGTGTCGTAAGGGAAAGCCACCCGGCTTGGAGGGCCAAAGTTTAACCTCGAGGCGATGATGAACCAGCCTTGCCCAAAGCACGGTACGCAAGAGAAGTCGGCCAATCATCTATGGAAGGATTGCTTCATCATGAGGGAGTATAGAAATTCCAATTTTTTCCAGAATAACCATGGCCCGAATGGCGGCTTAGGATCTGGCTCTCACGAACCTGGTTTTTGAGGTGGCGGTTCAAACTCCAGTTTTCAGGGCCAAGGCAATCCAGGTGGTTTTAATCATCAATCTGGTCAGGGGAATGAGCAGCAATAGTATGGTTATCAGAGGAATCCAAAGCAGCTAAATAGTGGTCAGTATCATGTGTTTACCACAAGTTTATGCTAACGGGACCAGAAGGTTCATAAGCGGGCGGTGAATGCGGTAGAGCCGGCAGTCCCTCGATACTTGCGATGGTCTGAACATGCTATTGTATGGAGCCGTGAGGATCACCTGCCCCGGGTTGAAAATCTGGGTCAGTTGGCTTTGGTGGTTGCGCCTCAGGTTGGAGGGTACAAGTTCACTAAAGTGCTCATGGATGGAGGCAGCAGCATCAATATCCTTTATTATGATACTTTTTGCCGTATGAATTTAACTGATAAGGATCTTAAGCCGTCCTCTACTATTTTTCATGGAGTGGTACCCGGTAAGTCGGCATACCCAGTGGGTAAGATAGCTTTGGAAGTGGCTTTTGGAGATGATCATGATTCCAGAGCTGAGACACTGACTTTTGAATTGGTCAAGATCAAGAGCCCTTATCACACTGTGTTTGGACGGCCGGCTTATGCTATATTCATGGCACGACCTTGTTATGTTTATCTGCAGCTTAAGATGCCGGGTCATAAGGGTACCATCATTGTACATGGCAACAGGAATATAGCTTTGGAGTGTGAAGAGGGAGATGTCGCTTATGCTGAGACTGCCTGTGCAACAGAGGAGTTGAAGTTCTACAAAGATAATGTTGACCCGGCAGATATGACTCCTTTGAACCACAGAGCATGACCCATTGTTGAAGTTTAAGTTGGCAGATGACACTAAGCTGGTTGACTTTGTTCCTAGCGATGCATCCAAGAAGTTCAGTATCAGTGCTAATATGGATCCGAAATAGGAAAGCACGCTCATCGAGTTCATCCGTGAGAACCGGGACAACTTTGCATGGAAGCCTTCCGACATGCCAGGTGTACCGAGGGAACTCGTTGAGCACACTCTCAATGTTGATCCAAAGTTTAACCGGTCAAGCAATTCCTTCATCGTTTTAATGAAGAGAGGCGTAAGGCCATTGGTGAGGAAGTGGCCCGGCTCTGGGCGGCTGGGTTCATCATTCAAGTTTTTCATCCCGAATGGTTGGCTAACCCAGTACTGGTACTTCAGAAAAATGGCACTTGGCGCATGTGCGTGGATTATACAGATCTGAATAAGGCCTGTCCGGCTGATCCTTTTGCTCTCCCTCGTATTGATCAGACCATTGATGCTACGGCGGGTTGTGAGTGCTTGAGATTTTTGGGTTCTTACTCTAGGTATCATCATATCAAGATGGCAGTTAAGTACCAGGAGAAGACAACTTTCATCACTCCCTTTGGAGCCTTCTGCTATGTACCTATGCCTTTTGGGCTCAAGAGTGCCTAGGCGACTTATCACGGTGTGTTCAAAATTTCTTGCATGGCCATATCGGATGAAATGTTCACGCTTATGTAGATGATATTGTTGTGAAGTCCAGGAAGAAGGACACCTTGATAGATGATTTGAAAGAGACCTTTGACAATCTCCAGGTCTACAAGATGATGCTTAACCCGGCCAAGTGTGTCTTTGGGGTGCCAGCAGGCAAGCTCTTGGGTTTTTTGGTTTCTGAAAGAGGCATTGAAGCTAAGCCGGAGAAAATCAAGGCTATAACTTCTTTGTATAAGCCGGCGTGTATTAATGATGTCCAGCGTCTGGCGGGTCGTATAGCGGCCTTAAGCCAGTTTATAAGCCGGTTGGGTGAAAAGACTATCCCTTTGTATCAGATGATGAAGAAAATAGATCACTTTGTCTAGAGTGATGCTGCTGATCAGGCGTTGGAGGCGTTGAAAAAACAGTTGGCTGAGCCGCCGATCCATGCAGCTCCTATTGATAAGGAGCCCTTACTGTTATATGTGGCTGCTAATAGCCGAGCCGTCATTGTGGCAATTGTGTGGAACGGAAGGAAGACGACAAGGAATATCCGGTTCAGCGGCCGGTTTATTATAATAGTGAGGTACTCATTGAATCCAAGTAGAGGTATCCACATTGGCAGAAGCTGGTGTGTATGGGGTGTTCATGGCCAATCGCAAGATGAAGCAGTATTTCTTTGGTCATCCCATCACTATGGTTAGTTCTGCTCCTTTTGGAGATATTATTCAAAATAGAGAAGCCACAGGTTGGGTAGCCAAGTGGGCCATTGATCTTGGACCCCATGGTTTGACATATATGCCTCGGACAGCCATCAAGTCTCAAGCACTTGTGGATTTCATCAATGACTGGACAGAGTTGCAGATGCCTGAGAAGAAGCCGGATAACACATATTGGACTATTCACTTTGATGGATCCAGGCAGTTGGAAGGCTTGGGGGATGGAGTTATTTTGACTTCCCCATGAGGTGATAAATTTTGTTATGTCTTAAGGTTGATGTTCCCTTGTGCTAACAATGCAACTGAGTGTGAAGCCTGCTCCATGGTCTTCGGATGGCTAAGGAGATGAATCTGAACCGGGTGAGTGATACGTGGAGAAACTTCACGGAGGTTTTTTATGGATTATTTAGGAAATACTAGAGCCAATAAACACCAGAGAGGGGCCACCAGGTGGGCACAGCCCACCTGGGCGCGCCAAGCCCCCCAGGCGCGCCTCAACTACGACACGTGCATGCTCTACAACAACCAGTATGTACGTACACGTTCGCGACCAGAATGAAAACGCTACGTATGCTTCGACCAGGTGGGTCCCGACTGTCAGGCACTTCCTTGCGTGCGAAGATATAGCTGGTGGGTCCCAGCAGTCAGGGGGGCGAATCATTTTTTTTGCCCGGACGCTTTCCTTGCATGCGAAGATCTAGCTGGTGGGTCCCAGCAGTCAGGGGGAAACGTTTTTTCGCGAAATACGGTGGCCTGTCCGGTGGGTCCCCGCTGTGAGGTAAGGGAATAATTATTTTGAGCGCAATAAGGAGGCATTTCCTTGCGGCTGCCATGGACCCCAGCTGTTAGCCTCTCCACATACAGCACTCTTCCGATGGAAGTCGGTCGTTGACCACGCCGCACCGAGAGAACCAAGGCGGTGGACGACGGCGAGGCCTAGGAAGGGGATGACGTGGTGCCAGGAAAGACGTGGTAGTGGATGCCCACGCGTAGAGGAGTATGAGGGTTCACTGGTTCGCTGCGGTGTGAGGCTGCCATCGCCGCAGAATAACATGGGTGTGGGTGAGTAGAGGGATGGCCTGGCCAGCGGTGGGAGTAGTAGGGTGCAGTGAGGCCTCCGTTGCATCGCAGCCGGCCACAGGAGGCAGGAGCTTGAGGCATGACCGACGCTGGTTTGGGCGGCTGGAGCAAGAAGACCAGAGGTTGAAGAAGCACTACGGCCGTTGGACGGACATCGTACGGTCACTGGAGCTAGAATCGTGCATATTGACTAAGTTGGCAAAGCCCTCCCTCCCCGTCAACTTAGTAGGCCCACAAGTCAGCCTGCCACTATACTGGGTCCTAGCTAGCAGGGGGTATTCATTTTTTTGTGCGTAATAAGGAGGCACTTCCTTGCGTGCGAAGATATAGCTGGTGGGTCCGAGCTGTCAGCGGCGGTAACATTTTTTCGTGAAATACAAAGGCCCTTCTGGTGGGTCCCAGATGTCAGTGGAGGAATCATTATTTTGCACATAATAAGGAGGCATTTCCTTGCATGCGGCCGTGGACCCAGCTGTCAGCTTCTCCACGTACAGTCCACTTCAGATGCATGTTGGTCGTTGACCAGGCCGCGCCGAGAGCACCAGGGCGGTGGACGACGGCGAGGCCTAGGAAGGGAACAATACGGAGGAGGGGGGGAAGACTCAGCAGTTGTTTCCCACACGGAGGGGAGTACGACTGTACAAGGGTTTACTGGTTCGTCTGCCATCGCCGGAGAATAACAGCAGGTGTGGGTGAGTAGAGGGATGGCTAGGCCAGCGATGGGAGTACGGTGGGGCGGTGAGGCTTGCGCGGCAGCACAGCCGACCGTGAGGAGGAGGGAGAGCAGAGATTGAAGAAGCACGACAGCGCTTGTTTGAACGGCTGGAGCAGGAAGAGCAGAGATTGAAGAAGCACGACGGCCGTTGGATGGAAATCCAACAGTCACTGCTTGTGCGTCAACCTTCTTTTAGGAAAGCCTCAAATCTGTGGAAAACAGCATACAACCCATCTGCCATTATTTCTAATAATTTACAGCCCATTTGCTAATTCTTAAGGTTTTTTTGGAGCCCATATTCTTTTTGTTAGCATTGGAGCCCATATTGTGGCCACGGTTAAAAAATTATACGAAATTTTGCATATTTTGGTGCGGTCTGAACTGTTTTTAATCCCGAAATTTCGAGTCACATTCAAACTGATTTTAAAAATAAATGTATATCAATATAAAATCCAACAAATTGTCCACGCATAAAAATCAATGCAATTTAAAATCTCGAAATGAAAAAAAGAAATTTGAAACTAATTGCCGGTTTGATGTGTTTTAAAAATGTACATCCCATTTCTCATTACTGATAGGCCATTTTCTCGGCCAGCCAAATGAAGCTCTCCTCGTCTTGAAAGATTTGCAGCCCAATAGGCCTGACAAAGCGACTTACTTGGCAAATCACAAAAAAACTAGGTTGTGGTTGTGGACCCAGTTGTCAGCCTCTCCACGTACAGTACTCTTCCGATGGAAGTCGGTCGTTGACCACATTGACCACGCCGCGCCGAGAGCACCTAGGCGGTGGACGACGGTGAGGCCTAGGAAGGGGACGATGCGGAGCCGGGGAAGACGTGGCAGTGGATGCCCACGCGGAGAGGAGTACGAGGGTTCACTGGTTCGGCTGCGGTGTGAGGCTGCCGTCGCCGCAAAATAACAGGGGGTGTGGGTGAGTGGAGGGATGGCCTGGCTAACAATGGGAGTAGTATGGGGGTGGTGAGGCCTCCGCGGCAGCACAGCCGGCCACGGGAGGCAGGAGCACGCGGCACGACCGGCGCTGCTTTGGGCGGCTGGAGCAAGAAGACCAGAGGTTGAAGAAGCACGAAGGCTGTTGGATGGACATCGTACGGTCAATGGAGCTAGAATCATTCATATTGACTAAGTTGACAAAGCCCTCCATCCCCGTCAACTTAGTAGGCCCACAAGTCAGCCTCCCACTGTGGTGGGTCCCAGCTGGCAGGGGGTATTCATTTTTTGTGCGCAATAAGGAGGCACTTCCTTGCGTGCAAAGATATAGTTGGTGGGTCCGACCTGTCAGTGGAGGGAAACTTTTTTTCGCGAAATACAGAGGCCCTTCCGGCGGGTCCCAGATGTCAGGTGGAGGAATCATCATTTTGCGCGTAATAAGGAGGCATTTCCTTGTGTGCGGCCATGGACCCAGCTGTCAGCCTCTCCACGTACAGAACACTTCCGATGGATGTCATTCGTTGACCACGTTGACCACGCCGTGCCGAGAGCACTAGGGCGGTGGACGCCGGCAAGGCCTACGAAGGGAACGGCACGGAGCAAGGGAAGACACTTCAGTGGCTGCCCACGCGGTGGAGAGTACGAGGGTTGACTGGTTGGGCTGCCGTCGCCAAAAAATAACAGGAGGTGTGGGTGAGTAGAGGGATAGACAGGCCAGGGATGCGAGTATATGATGGGGCCGTGAGGCCTCCGCGGCAGCACAACCGGCCACGGGAGGCAGGAGCAGGCGGCATGACTGGCGGTGCTTTGGGTGGCTGGAGCAACAAGACCAGAGGTTGAAGAAGCACTACGGCCGTTGGATGGACATCCAATAGTCACTGCTCTCGTGTGCATTATTTCTAATAATGTACAACCCATTTGCTAATTCTTAAGAATTTTTTTGGAGCCCATCTTCTTTTTGTTAGCATTACACCCCATATTGTGGCCACGGTTAAAAAGTATACGAATTTTTGTATATTTCAGTGTGGTCAACTGTTTTCAATCCCGAAATATCGATTCACATTCAAATTATTTTGAAAAATAATTTATATAAAAATAAAATCCAAATAATTGTCCATGCATAAAAATCAATGGAATTTAAAATCTTGTAATGAAAAAAATGAAACTAATTCCTGGTTTGATGTGTTTTAAAAATGTACAGCCCATTTCTGGGCAAACTGAATGAAACTCTCCTCGTCTTGAAAGATTTGCAGCCCAGCAGGGCTGATAAAGCAAGTAGGGCTCGTTTGGGTATTTCTTTAAAAAATAGAACTGGGCTAGCCATTTTCAGCAAGAAAAAAATACAACTAGGCTCATGATGTGGTAAACATAAATAAAACCCTGGCTAGACGGGCCACAGCCCTCGCACAGCCCCGTTGTTACCCTGATCTATCGCTAAAACTAGTATAAATATAACAACTATCTGTTCCTCAAAAAAACCGCGCGACCTACTGGGTCCTTGGTGTCAGCCGCTCGTAGTGTAATTCTCTCGTTTATTGACTACGTTGGCAATGGCGTGAGCCCCAGATGTCCAACCATTAGGAGGAACCATATTTTTGGGCTTGTAATATAGAGGCACTTGCTTGCGTACTGCCATGACGCTGGTGTGTCCCAACTGTCATCCTCTCCACATACAGTCATCTCCTTGTTCCTCTCGGTTGTTGACGATGTTGACAACGCAAGAGGGCGGCGTACCGCGCACGGAGAGCGAACCAAGGCCGCAAGGCGGAGGACGATGGCGAGGCCTCAGATGGAACGAATAGGAGCCATGGAAGACGCGCCGGTCCAGTCAGAGGTTCGGGTGCGGGTGCGTGTTGGGGCTGACGTCGCTGAAGAATAAGATGACGTGTGGGGGAATAGAGGGAGGGACTGTCCAACGTTGGAGGGTATGTACGGTAGGGCGGCGGAGGCGCAGCTAGCCATGGGAGGCGGGAGCAGGCGGAGCCGACGGGGTGGTTTGGTTTGGGTGGCTGGTTGAAGAAGAAGACAAGAGATAGAAGATACACGACAGATGTTGGATGTCAATCCAACGGCTGGTAGGCGGAATCGTTTGTTGACTGGCTAGTAAGTCGACACCACCTTGGATAGGCTATTTCCTCGCGGGTCCCAAATGCCAGAATCCAAATCTGTCACGGCCATGTAGCCTTTCCTATGAAAATTCATAGCCCATTTGATGTGCTAGTTCGAAATAAGTTTGTGGGTGCTGGTGGGGGCTAATCACTTGGTTTCTGTAATGCACAATGAGCTCAAGAGCCGGCGAGAGTGATGTTATTTCCCTTAGTTGGGATTTGTTAGTTTTACAATATTTTACTCTAAATTAAACGACTGGCAAGCCATTTGCCTTGCTTCAAAGAAAATATGACAGTCACAGCCGAGTTGGAAAGGGCAAGAACATCTAACTCCAGCTTACAAACTGTACAAAAGCACGAGGGTTAATTTTTCATCAGGTTTACAAAAAACCCAGGTTGAAAAGGGCAACAACATCTAACTCCGGCACTGTTTTCGGCAGTCACGGTCAAATGGATCGGTCAGGTCCATAGAATGAACATCCTGGGTCGTAAAATTTACTGGATTATGACCACAATATGTTGTAAATAGAAGCCCGGCACGTTCAGAAGCTCCTTTGCCCACCTGAAAATCCTTTTTTTGCTCTTCCACACACCCATCCGTCAAGACCTTGTTGCTGATAAACTTAAGCCTGATGGACAATAGTAACCTCGCATTCAGCAGGAAGAAGGTGACAAATCTAGTGTTTGCACGGTTGGCTACATATCGTTCTAGCATTATTGTCTTTAATCGAATCTCATGAGAAGTGAGAAAATCCCGATGCTTACGAATCCACCGATTGGTTATAACTTTATTACCTCGTCTTGTTGCCTAAATAGACATGAAGATTGAAAATAGTTAAGGTCTAAAAAAAGAGTGTCAAAAGAGCAACAACTGAACGGTTATTCTAGCACAGCCGGCCACGGGAGGCAGGAGCAGGCGGCACGACTAGCGCTGCCTTGGGCGGCTGGAGCAAGAAGACCAGAGGTTGAAGAAGCACGAAGGCTGTTGGATGGACATCGTACGGTCAATGTAGCTAGAATCGTTCATATTTACTAAGTTGACAAAGCCCTCCGTCCCCGTCAACTTAGTAGGCCCACAAGTCAGCCTCCCACTATGGTGGGTCCCAGCTGGCAGGGGGTATTCATTTTTTGTGCGCAATAAGGAGGCACTTCCTTGCGTGCGAAGATATAGTTGGTGGGTCCGACCTGTCAGCGGAGGGAACGTTTTTTCGCGAAATACAGAGGCCCTTCCGGCAGATCCCAGATGTCAGGTGGAGGAATCATCATTTTGCGCGTAATAAGGAGGCATTTCCTTGTGTGAGGGCGTGGACCCAGCTGTCAGCCTCTCCACGTACAGAACACTTCCGATGGATGTCGTTCGTTGACCACGTTGACCATGCCGCGCTGAGAGCACCAGGGCAGTGGACGATGGCAAGTCTACGAAGGGAACGACATGGAGCAGGGGAAGACACGGCAGTGGCTGCCCACGCGGTGGAGAGTACGAGGGTTGACTGGTTCGGCTGCTGTCGCCGGAAAATAACAGGAGGTGTGGGTGAGTAGAGGGATAGACAGGCCAGGGATACGACTATATGATGGGGCCATGAGGCCTCCGCGGCAGCACAACCAGCCACGGGAGGCAGGAGCAGGCGGCACGACTGGCGCTGCTTTGGGCGGCTGGAGCAGGAAAAGCAGAGATTGAAGAAGCATGACAACCGTTGGATGGACATCGGATGGTCACTGGAGCTAGAATCATTCATATTCACTAAGTTGACAAAGCCCTCTGTCCCCGTCAACTTAGTAAGCCCACAAGTCAGCCACCCACTATGGTGGGTCCCAACTAGCAGGGGGGTATTCATTTTTGTGTGCGTCATAAGGACGCACTTCCTTGCATGCGAAGATATAGCTAGTGGGTCCGACCTGTCAGCGGGGGGGGGGGGGGGGGGACGTTTTTTCGTGAAATACAGAAGCCCTTCCCATGGGTCCTACCTGTCAGGTGGAGGAATCATTATTTGCGCGTAATAAGGAGGCATTTCCTTGCGTGCGGCCATGGACCCAGCTGTCAGCCTCTCCACGTACAGTCCACTTCCGATGGATGTCGTTCATTGACCACGTTGACCAGGCCGCGCCGAGAGCACCAGGGCGGTGGACGACGGTGTGGCCTAGGAAGGGAACGACATGGAGCCAGGGAAGACTCGGCAGTTGTTTCCCACGCGGAGGAGTATGAGGGTTTACTGGTTTGTCTGCCATCCCCGAAGAATAACAGCAGGTGTGGGTGAGTAGAGGGATGGCTAGGCCAGTGATGGGAGTACGGTGGGGCGGTGAGGCCTGCGGGGCAACATAGCCAGCCGCGGGAGGAGGGAGCAGGCAGTCCCACCAGCGCTTGTTTGAGCGGCTGGAGCAGGAAAAGCAGAGATTGAAGAAGCACGACAACCGTTGGATGGACATCCAATAGTCACTGCTCTCGTGTGCATTATTTCAAATAATGTACAGCCCATTTGCTAATTCTTAAGAATTTTTTTGGAGCCCATCTTCTCTTTGTTAGCATTACACCCCATATTGTGGCCACGGTTAAAAAGTATACGAATTTTTGCATATTTAAGTGCGGTCAACTGTTTTTAATCCCAAAATATCGATTCACATTCAAAATATTTTGAAAAATAATTTATATAAAAATAAAATCCAAATAATTGTCCACGCATAAAAATCTATGGAATTTAAAATCTTGTAATGAAAAAAATGAAACTAATTCCCGGATTGATGTGTTTTAAAAATGTACAGCCCATTTTTGGGCAAACTAAATGAAACTCTCCTCGTCTTGAAAGATTTGCAGCCCACCAGGGCTAATAAAGCAAGTAGGCCTCGTTTGGGTATTTCTTTTTAAAAAATAGAATAGGGCTAGCCATTTTCAGCAAGAAAAAAATACAACTAGGCTCATGATGTGGTAAACATAAATAAAACCCTGGCTAGACGGGCCACAGCCCTCGCACAGCCCCGTTGTTACCCTGATCCATCGCTAAAACTAGTATAAATATAACAACTATCTGTTCCTCAAAAAAACCGCGCGACCTACTGGGTCCTTGGTGTCAGCCGCTCGTAGTGTAATTCTCTCGTTTATTGACTATGTTGGCAATGGCGTGAGCCCCAGATGTCCAACCATTAGGAGGAACCATATTTTTGGGCTTGTAATATAGAGGCACTTGCTTGCGTACTGCCATGACGCTGGTGTGTCCCAACTGTCATCCTCTCCACATACAGTCATCTCCTTGTTCCTCTCGGTTGTTGACGATGTTGACAACGCAAGAGGGCGGCGTACCGCGCACGGAGAGCGAACCAAGGCCGCAAGGCGGAGGACGATGGCGAGGCCTCAGATGGAACGAATAGGAGCCATGGAAGACGCACCGGTCCAGTCAGAGGTTCGGGTGCGGGTGCGTGTTGGGGCTGACGTCGCTGAAGAATAAGATGACGTGTGGGGGAACAGAGGGAGGGACTGTCCAACGTTGGAGGGTATGTACGGTAGGGCGGCGGAGGCGCAGCTAGCCATGGGAGGCGGGAGCAGGCGGAGCCGACGGGGTGGTTTGGTTTGGGTGGCTGGTTGAAGAAGAAGACAAGAGATAGAAGATACACGACAGATGTTGGATGTCAATCCAACGGCTGGTAGGCGGAATCGTTTGTTGACTGGCTAGTAAGTCGACACCACCTTGGATAGGCTATTTCCTCGCGGGTCCCAAATGCCAGAATCCAAATCTGTCACGGCCATGTAGCCTTTCCTATGAAAATTTATAGCCCATTTGATGTGCTAGTTCGAAATAAGTTTGTGGGTGCTGGTGGGGGCTAATCACTTGGTTTCTGTAATGCACAATGAGCTCAAGAGCCGGCGAGAGTGATGTTATTTCCCTTAGTTGGGATTTGTTAGTTGTTACAATATTTTACTCTAAATTAAACGACTGGCAAGCCATTTTCCTTGCTTCAAAGAAAATATGACAGTCACAGCCGAGTTGGAAAGGGCAAGAACATCTAACTCCAGCTTACAAACTGTACAAAAGCACGAGGGTTAATTTTTCATCAGGTTTACAAAAAACCCAGGTTGAAAAGGGAAACAACATCTAACTCCGGCACTGTTTTCGGCAGTCACGGTCAAATGGATCGGTCAGGTCCATAGAATGAACATCCTGGGTCGTAAAATTTACTGGATTATGACCACAATATGTTGTAAATAGAAGCCCGGCACGTTCAGAAGCTCCTTTGCCCACCTGAAACTCCTTTTTTTGCTCTTCCACACACCCATCCGTCAAGACCTTGTTGCTGATAAACTTAAGCCTGATGGACAATAGTAACCTCGCATTCAGCAGGAAGAATGTGACAAATCTAGTGTTTGCACGGTTGGCTACATATCGTTCTAGCATTATTGTCTTTAATCGAATCTCATGAGAAGTGAGAAAATCCCGATGCTTACGAATCCACCGATTGGTTATAACTTTATTACCTCGTCCTGTTGCCTAAATAGACATGAAGATTGAAAACAGTTAAGGTCTAAAAAAATAGTGTCGAAAGAGCAACAGCTGAACGGTTATTCTAGTACACTATATGCGGGCTTCCAATGTGCGTGAAATTATCACCTTTATATACAACTTCTCCAGACATGGAAAGCATTGCAGCAAGCCAATAATCTTGTTCAGATCAAAACTATTCATTTGGATATATAAGATCTTGACAGAATCCAGCACCATTGATAGGCCATCCATGGAGAAACTCTTCATTGAGCATAGAACATAATATTAGTACAAAATGTGTACTCCAAGATGACATATAACTTATGCGCAGAAATTTAAAATGCAGCTTATGGTTACAAGTGTAGATGATAATTTAAATGACCTGAAGAACTGTGGAGCCAAACACCATATTGAAATGAGCACAGAGATCACGTATTACACCCAAGGTCTCCAGTTTAGGCGCAGAGAGGACGGTTATTTGCAACGGTTAATAACTAGAATCAAGGATCAACCTTTGAAGTGAAGGGGCATCTTGTATGATGAGCTGCCTTCTGTCAAAACAAATTCGAATTATTACAAGGTTAGGTGACTTTATTTGGAGACAACCGATTCTAACTGTGAAAACAAGCACCAAGCACTACAGGGCAGGGCAACTAGAGTGGATGATGTTGTGCAATGAGGCCTCCGATATACGAAGCCGCACAAGTGAAAGTTTCTTGAGAAATGGGAGTCGAAGGTTTAGTACCAGATTGTCTGGTAGGTCGCACATCGCAAAGGTGGCGGTGTGGAGAGAGGAAAACCGCGAGAAGGACATCGGTGTTGAGGGCACATGTAGATGGCGTTCGGTATATGGTAGGTGATTTCCAGGGGAATAGTAGAACTCAAGCAGCTGTAGTTCTATGAATTCAGGGGATTTCAGCCAGGCGTCCACCATGCAGGGCATGGTATGCTTGCTCAGGTAGCATGACGGCATGTAGAGGCTTTGAACAGAGCCCTGGTGGGAGGAGATGATGGCTCTGGGGATTTCAAAATCATTGAAGAGAGATAGCTGACGACAGCCGAGATTAAGGGGCACGTTGCGCCATAGAGGGCGCCACCGAATTGAGAGGACTTGGGTGCGCCAGCAATCCTTGGTGGGGAGAAGCGAGATGATCTCCCCAAGGACGGCGTTCGGGAGATCGCTGATGCGGTCCACCCGATATTCTATAGGTTCCTGGGATCCGGTGGGAGTGGGGTCGCCGCTTCTCCCCGCGCTGCCGGGTGCGGGATCTACAACAGGTGTCGCCGCTGGCGGGAGCCTCATCTTGGATCTAAAACCCGAGTGCGGGATCTACAAAATGGGGTCAGCCGACTCCATTTTCCTCGAGGGCATCGCATCGCGCTCACGGATTTGAGCAGAGTAACGAATGACGAGCCTAGTTGTAGTGCAAGTGAAGAAGAAGGGGAGCTGGGGTTTTTCTGTAGTAGTGAGGAAGAAGGGGAGCTGGGGTTTTCTGTAGGAGTGAGGTGAGGAATTTCGGGGTACGAGTGGAGCGAGCTGACGTGAGGTGGGTGGGAGTGAGGAGGAAGAAGAACACCCAGGTTTTTTGGGAGGCGATGTGCTGGGTGTGGGTAGCGCCTCTCATTCAGTAAATATATGGACTTTTGAATTGATTTTACTATTTACTAGGGTGGACGGGCTGTTTTGTCTTGGGCCCAGAGAAACAATTACTACTAGTACAGTGGAGACACTCTACAGCTACCCAGAAAAACAATTACCACTAGTACAATGGATACAATACCGCTTCTGGCTCCTCCTAGGTCATCGAAACATCTCCCTCTACTGAATGCCATTACACTTTTGTTCACCGACATGCGGGCCATGCAGCGCAGGGGCCCAAATTCCATCCACCAAATTAGAAGGCAGTATGCAGGCGGAGAGTCACCCTGGTCATAGCGCGGCAATAACGAGCCGTTGTATCACAAAACCCCACCTCCCTGCAGTCTAAGTTTGATGGACGAAGCAACATCATTTCACTCTTCGTTGAATCCCCTTCTCCCTCACCGTCTTCAAGAAAGGCAACACTTGCATCTGCCACTGTTCTTCTCTCCCAACGAAGGGAAGGTAAGCGGATCCGTGATGTTGGTATATTTTCGTTTAGAGAAAAAAAAGAACTTTTGCAAAGCAGTAACCGATCCTCACTCTCTTTTTTGTTTCATTGTCATTGCGATTGTGTTTCCCTTTCACTGGTCTCCTAGTATTCATCAGATTCATGATGGACCAAGGAGAACCAGGTAAAGATCTGCCGATATTGGAGCAGATGCGGGAGGTTGATCCCCATGAGACAGAGAGCTCCAAGAAGATGGAGGCAGCCACCGAGCCGGCCCCAGATACGCTCACGGCTACTACTGAGATGGTCAACGCCCCGTTGAGGTTACATCCCCCATGGCACTGCAGGAGCAGTTTTCCCCCTTCGAGGATGTGCCCCCCCCCCCCCCCGCTGAGCTGCCCAAGGTGATTTTCTTCTTTGCCGGTCTTGATTGTGGTTTTTCATCTAAGTATGTGGTGATGAATAATGCAAAATTTTATTAGCTTCGATGCCATGCTATACATAGTGGTTTAAATAACTTGTGTTTCTTATACTGGAAAGTAATTTAGAATTTGTTTCTGTTTCAATTAGAGCCCTGATGCAGACAAGGATTGTGTGGTTGTACATGTCACTCGCTATGAGGCGAATGACCTAAATATACGCACTGGAAAACGGAGTTTTTTGGCTGTTGGATCCTGGAAGCCATTTGCGCTTATACCAATGAAGAGTTGTATTCCAGCCTCACTGTTGTCAGGCGTGTTGTCCAGGGTGTACTGAAGCACAAGAAGTTCAAAGCTACTCCTTCATTTGTGAGGCATACTGTTCTTGTCAAGCTTACGCAGGAAGATGACGTGGCATGCCTCCACAAACAAGTTTATGAGTGGCAAGGCCACAAGGTTGTCTTCATGAAGGTTCACAGGATTGAGCTGCTGCTGGACGTCCTCGATGATGTTCATGGCAAGGTCCGTCTTGTGTCCAGCCCAAATTAGATCGAGGCATGAAATACTTGCCCCAGCTAGTGTTTAATAGTAGTTTGGATTCTGTCTAATTATCCGAACCTTGCCTGTTATCGAGCCCTCTGGGGCTAGTACTCTGTTTGAATCCGTCTATGATAACTGCTGCTACTTTTGTGTGCCCGTGAATCATCGTAATTGTTGCCGAAACAGATGCGTCCTCACTAGTTTTATCATACGAGCAGTGTGTGATTCTGATGAAATAGAGTACTCATTTGAGAACTTTGCGCCGACGTATACATAAGTACTTGTAAACACTGTTCGTGCTACCCCTCTTGTAAGCAGTTGTGCAAAACACGGCACATTGGCTCAGCTCGCTCAACACTAGGCTATCGACCAGCTAACAATCAACAATCTGCCGTCTGACATATAAGCAACTATGTATCTTGTTACAGTGGTTCATGCAGTTAACTGAGGCCACAATGTAAATTCCAAACGTTCACATGCTAGTCCAGCGTTCATGTGGAACACTCACATTAAACTCGGCTTCATAAAAAACTTGAAAAGCATAAGTTAAGCAATTTTATACTGAATGATTCATAGATCATAACAAACATATACTAGTTCACAGCAAAAGACAAAGTTGTGAGAAGGTTTACAAATCAGGAAAAAAACAAGCAAGGCTTCTCTGAGCAAAGGGCCTCCCGGCAGGCTTAAATTTCCTGCAGTTCACTCTAGTTTTTTTTTGGTTGCCACCATCTAGGGTAAGGTTCTCTCATTCAAGAATAACCAATTATAACTGTGTTCTCAGCTGGAATGCTGAACTGAACCATGTAGTGTATAGTGACCAGTTGAAATTCTTGTGCATTCCACTAAATTTAAGCACCGCTATTTGCAGAAATAAGCAGACCACAATGCCTCTTGTCCGCGCACCTATCCAAAAAACCGCCGTGCAGCCGTGCCAGCTAGTCCTCGGTCCATGGATGAACTAGTAGAAAGTGCATTCCGGACTGGGATGCAGTTGTTTTCTCTCGTCCCTAGACTGCAATCAAGAAGTAAAACGTACGAATCAACTTCTTTTATATTGCGTTGGTCATTCTACCTAGTAACTACCAATGTAGGAATACCTGGAAGACGGGTGGTTAGACGACGGCAATGAGGGATAGCCATCTCATTTTGCGCAGTTCTACTAAAACTGAGGTTGTCGGCGTTCTGGGAACGGGGGTCCCCAGACTTGCCTGCCTGCGGCCTGCGGCGTGGCTCAAAAGGGGCCCCAGCACGGCCCGTCTTCATCAACACAGACCCAAGACCCTCGCGAGGGGCCAAGCCTCGCGGGGCGGACGACACGGAGCTTCCTCAGACACGGCCTCACCAGGCTGGCTCACGAGGAGGCGGAGAGATCAAGGCGGGGTACCTCACGAGGTGCCCGTGACGCAAGCCATGACGACCAAGGGCGCCAGGAGGGTGCCAGCCCGCGCAGTGTCCTCCTATCCTATTTGGTGCAAAGGGGGTAAGCGCAGCCATGGAGTACCGAGACATCAGGCAAAGGTTGCCATTTCGGTGCAACAAGACCAAGACCAGGAGGACTGCAAGACGGAGGTCATCGTGGAGCCCAAGACGGCGTCACCACCAGATCTTTGTGCAGGCGAAGACTACTTTTGTCGGGGTAGCTAGGACTAGCTGTCTCCCTTCAAATTAGCCCACCATTGTTGGCTCCCTTCCCGCTCGATATTTGGGAAGAGGACCAGGGCCTCTATAAATAGGACCAGCCACCCATAGAGGAGAGGGGGTCGAGGAAGAGAGAGAGGTTCAATAGGAGAGGTTCAACCAGAGAGGATTCAGAGAGAGAGAAGGGTGGCTGAACTCCTCCCAGCAGTTCATCCCCCCAGCCAAGAACAGACCCTCGCGAGGCTGTTCTTCCTTGTATCATTCATCATCATCATCCCAAGAGGCAATCCACCACGCCACACACTGGAGTAGGGTATTACACCACAACGGTGGCCCGAACCAGTATAAACCCTGTGTCCCTTGTGTTGTTCTTTCCATAGCTTAGATCTTAGCGAGGCGGAGGGGTGCAGGTAGGCAGGAAGCGAAATCTCCACGCGCACTCCAGTGTTCGAACCTCAAGGGTCTGCTGGAACCCGAAATCCGACATTTGGCGCGGCAGGTAGGGGTGCGCCGGAATTCGTCTTCCACCACCCCGTTCTCCTCCGACCATCGCACCCATGTCTGATGCTCGTCGGGTCCACGCCGAGCGTCGGGCCGCTCTCGCTTCCCGTGTTGCCCAGACGGCTCCTGTCGGCGGGCGTCCTCACCGTTCCCCGTCACCTGCCATCAATGCTGCCACCGGCCCGGCGGGGGACGAGCAGCAAGCATCGTCTCAGCATCCGTCCGTGCAGCAAGACGGCCGCACCGCAACTCCCTCGCTCCCCCCAGCTGGTTCTTCGTCCCGCGCGCTCCGCGCACCCATGGAGGCTTGAGCTGCGCTGATCGCAGCAAACGAGCTCCTGCGCTACCGTCCCGTCGACGACGTCTACGAAGAATGGCTCGACCGCGTCGCCGAGCTCGTCCGCGCCGCAGGGGGCTCTCCTGCACCGTCCGTTCCGCTGCACCGCACCCCGCCCCACGCGGGTGACGAAGCTCCGGCGGCGCCCCGGCCGCCTCCTCCTCAAGAAGGCGCCATGGCTCCAAGGCGCGTGGCCCCTGGGCGGAACCCGCTCCGTCAGGTACCAGCGCAGCAAGAGCAGAGCTGCCAGGAAGTCCCTCGCCCGCAAGAAGCTGCCCCGGCGCTCCCTGCTCCAGCACGTCGCGACCATGCTCCTGCTCCCGCACGACAAGACCCAGCTGCAGCGTGTGGGGACATGCAAGACCAAGCCCTCGGTCACCCAAGGCCTCCCGTGGCCACACCAGGCTGTCGTGCCTTCACCATCGAGCTACGCAGTGTCGCGTGGCCCGGCAAGTTCAAGCCAGACCTGCCCCCTCGCTACGACAGCACAGCTGACCCTGCGGAGTTCCTCTAGCTCTACGAGCTGGGCATCGAAGCTGCCAACAAAGACGAGAAGGTCATGGCGAACTGGTTTCCCATGGCGCTCAAGGACGGGGCCCGCACCTGGCTCCTGAACCTGGCTCCAGGCACGATCTCCTCCTGGGACGAGATGCGCACCCGCTTCATCGCCAACTTCCAAGGTACTCGCGACCGGCCACCCGCCGTGAGCGACATGCACCGCATCAAGCAACAACCCGGGGAGACCCTGCAGAAGTACATCTAGAGCTTCAACAACGCACGCCTCAAGATTCACAGGGTGACTGAGGAGGCCATTATCTCAGCCTTCTTCGACGGCGTGCATGATGTCAAGATGAAGGAGGAGCTGGCGATGCATGAAGACCTGTGCACTTCTTTGGAGCTGTTCAACTTGGCAACCAAGTGCGCCAGGGCTGAGGAAGGGCATCTCTCCCTCCTCGAGCTGCCTGCCGTGGACCCGGAAGAGAAGAAGCCCAAGTCCAAGGGTGTGAAGCGCAAGGGGGCTGCCGTGCTCGCAGCAGAACCAGACACCAAGCGAGGCAGAGATCAGCCCGAACCTTCCAAGGGCAGCCGGTACTGTGTGTACCACGACCTCCACACCCACAACACCAACGAATGTCAAGAGCTCCGAGCCGTGCGGGAAGCAAGGATCGGCCGTCGCCCTGATCGCGGTGACCGGGGCTACGGTTGAGGAGGAGGATGGAACGCAGGACGCTGGGAAGACTGTGGCCCGCGCCAAGGGTGGCGCGATCAACCTCGCGAGGATCACTGGCAAGACCCGCCTCACGAGGGAGACTGGAGGGGTCAGCCTCGCGAGGATCGCCCGCAAGGCAACGCAGGCCTCCCTCTGCTGCCGCTGCAACCAAGGAGAAACGAGGACCGCCACCAGGACGAGGAGGCTGGGGGCTTCCAGGAGCCGCTCGCGATCGCCTGCATCCTGGGCGGGGCTCAAGCCCCAGCCTCTCAACGCATCTTCAAGCAGTTCGCCCGCGAAGTGAATGCAGTCCTCCCCAAGCTCGAAGCCATGCGCCCTCTCAGGTGGTCAGCGTGCGCCATCATGTTCAGCTCAGCAGATCAGCTCAAGTGTGCGGCTACAGCCGGAGTCCTCCCAATGCTTTGTTCCCCAATCATCAGCAACGTGGTGGTCACCAGGACCCTCACCGATGGCGGGGCGGGGCTCAACGTCCTGTCCGTGGAAACATTCAACAATCTCCAAGTGCCCTACAACCAGCTTCAGCCAACCAAGCCTTTCTCCGGAGTCACCGACGGCTCCACGATCCCGATTGGGCAGGTCCGCCTCCCTGTCACCTTCAGGGCATGCGACAACTACCGCACCGAGCTCATCGACTTCGACGTCGCTCACATTCACCTGCCGTACAATGCCATCCTCGGGTACCCACCGCTGGCCAAGTTCATGGCCGTAACTCACCACGGCTACAACATCCTCAAGATGCCAGGAAGTGGCGGAGTCATCACGGTGCCCTGTGAAGAGAAGGATGCGGTGTGTTCCCTGGAACGAGCCTTTCAGGCCACGCTACTAGAAGACCCGGATCGTGGAAGCAGGAGGCTTCTCGAGACCGCCCCCAAGAAGAAGAAGACATCGTCCGGCCCGGCTCCTCAGGAGGCAGGCCCCTCTAGGCCCGTGCCTGCCCAGGGGGAACCTCCCTCCATCGCATAGGAAAGCGCGCCCGGCGCCCTCCTCAGGCAGGGCTCGGGGGCTCTCCCCTGGAGGGCCACCGACCTGGCTAGGGTCACGAGGGAGGCGCTTGGGCACCACATGGAGGCGTGTTTCGAAGCACGTTTCCCTCAAGAAGGAGTAAGGCAAGGAGAGCCAAACCCTCAGGAGTTCGTCAGCAAGGCCATTCAGGAGCTACAGGAGTCAAGAGTCATGAAAGGCGGCCGCCGTCTACCAGCAGTGGCTCCCCATCCAGGCGAGGATGGCGGGCTGCGCGTCTGCATCGACATACCAGGGCTCAACCAAGTCGCCTCTTTGGGGCGCCTCTGGCCCTCGCGAGTGGGGCGCTGCGGAGGTCCACCCCACAGCTACGTTCGCATGCCTTACGGCTTGCCGAACGCGGCTGCCACGTACCAGCGCCTCATGAGGGGCATCATGGAGGCACAAGAGGCCAGGCGTTCCGCAGCCCTAGCGGAGATGGAGATGGTCCGCGGGGGGCCGCAGCACCTCCGGAGCCTCCCGAGGCCCCCAGGCCTGGGGGCTCGTGAGGATCGGCTTCCGCAGCCCACCGAGTCTGCTACACCAACACCCCTTCGTCCTCAACGTCATCAGGTGACATCTTTCAAGTTTCACTTCCAGCTGGGAGCGCCCTCCCAGGGCTGCATTATTCCCAGGCCGCATGGGTCCGTCCCTGCGGCATGTATCCCTTTTATTTCATGTTGTTAGCTTACCTTATTGGGGGCGCCCCTCGGGCTGCATGATCCCCAAGTCGCTTGGGCCAAACCCAGCGGCATGTATCCCATTTGCGTTTATTCCCGGTTATGCGTTATACCCACCATGCTAGATTATTTGATGCCGGTCCACGGCACGTCTTCTTCTCCATGCCGACCACTTGCACGTTAAAGGGGGGGTACCTGAGCATCGCGACTCAGGGCTCTTACTGGCTCTCCAGCCCTCACCCTCTGGCCTTGTCCACGGCATCGCGACCTGGCATACCAGCGACAGCTAAGACCAGCTCGAGGGCCGGGACCCGAGGACGTAGAGTGCCGACATCTAACCGAATTTGCAGGGACACATCACAAGATAAGGCCCAGTGCCAGGCGCAACCCGCCTAGAGGTAGGGCCCCGTGAGTCCCGCGCTAGCTCACGGGTGCACAGATACACCTCGCCAGGCCCTACCGTGCCAGCCACGTGTCAGGGCGGGGCTGTACACATCCCGGGGGCTCCTCCCGGAGGGGGGCCCCTCCCACGTACCAGTGGAAGCACCATGCTCCGCGCTGGCTGACGACACTGCCGAGGAGCGGCAATGCCCGTACACATACGGAAGCGCTATGCTCCGCGCTGGTGATAAACAACTGAGGGTGGCCCCCGGGCCGCATCAACCTCAGGGAGCCCAGAGCTCAGTGTCTAGCCTCATCGTAACGCCTCCCCTCGGGAGTGCCGCGCGAGGGGGCTGGGCACGGGGGCTGCGCTAGGGTCATGCCGAGACACACGCCGCCCAGCCCCCCCCCCGGGGCCTGGTTCGTCGCGCGTCTCTCCCCGAGCGGAGCCAAGGTACGAAGGCCGTTTGAGCGTCAAGGGGGACTCCTGAGCATCGCGACTGAGGAGCCTAACTGGTCATGTAGCCCCTCACTCCTTAGTTCCGAAAGGCTAACGCTGGGTGAGGTATGCGCGCGGCCGGGCTCTGCAGACGTAGAACGGTAGATCCACCCACTTCACACCTCCCTACTTGCTGTTCGTGCGCTAAGGGGGACTCCTGAGCATCGCGACTCAGGAGCCTAACTTTTCACGTAGCCCCTCACTCCTTGGCCCCATCCTGGTTTCCGGTCGGGACTAACGCTGGGTGAGGTATGCGCGGGGCCGGGCTGTGCCGGCGTAGAACATAAGCAAGTAGGAAGGAAAAGCGCAAATTTCGAGGAATTCAAAAGCAAATATTACAGTCCACACTGTTATCTCAATGCCAAACGCAAGTTTAAACGCCTCCCCGAGGCATGATACATGTGCAGGAATTAAAGGCAGGACAGGAGCCACAACGGAGTCACTTGTCGGCGGAGGAGCAGCGCGGAATGGGTTTGCCTTACGAAGCAGTGGGGTCGGCAGCGCCTTGCTTTGGCTTGGTGCTGAAGGCCCGGAACTTCCCCAGCAGAGCCTCCGCGCGACCCTTCACGGCCTCGGCAGCGGCAGCGGCACGCTCGCCGCTTACTGGCTCCAGCAGGCTGTCGAGGTCGACGCCGGGATCGCGAAGATAGATGTGGGTGAGGACCCGCGTCAGTGCTGCAGAGGATAGAACACGCGCCTCGGCCTCGGCCGTGGGGCCAAGGCCAAGGGCGACATCTTCAAGAGCACGAACCAGGAAGGGAAGCAGCTTGGCGGGGCTATCCTCGGCGCCAGCCAGCGGGCTCTCCAGGCCACTGTCGTAAAGCGTCCTCAGCGAGGAGCGAGCCTTCGCCTCCATCTCCGTGAAGGCCACGCGGTCCTCAGCAAGAACCAGGGCCTTGTCATCCAGATCGGCCTTCCTCGCCCCCAACTCCTGCTCCAGCATGCCTAGGCGATCGCGGCGCTTCCTGAGCTTGACCTCCCTCTCCTTGACAGCCGCCTCGCGAGCCTTCACGCCTTCTTCCTGCTCTTGGCGAAGGCGGGCCTCTTTCACGAGCTGGTACCGTAGGCCTTGCAGCTCGTCCTCCAGCGCCTCGCAGCGACCACGGGCGTCGACCGCCTCCCCCAGGGCTGCATCACGAGCAGCCTTCGCCTCAAGGACGACCTTTTTCTCCTCATCGCAAGCCGTCGAGACCTGTACCAGCGTCGCCCGAATTGAAGCATCGGAGCGAACCCATCCTGAAGCCAGCTCCAAGCGCCCTATCACCAAGCGAGGGTCGGCGCCAAGAAGATCCTGCCGCAGTCGGTCCAGCTCAGCAGCAGCATGATCCAGAACGGCAGAAGGAGTCGGAGAGACAGCAGCCGGTGGAGTAGGAGGAGAAGGCGGCAGCGCGGCCACAACATCCTGAGGCGGAGTCTGCTACGCCCCAACGGCGTTGTGGCGGCAGCGGGCAAGGACACCTCGGGAGTCACATGGGCCATGGGGGCTGAGCTCGCCCCAGCCGGCTCAGCCTGGCCTCGCGAGGACGACCGGGCAGGAGAAGCCCGTGCGTCGCGGTCACCCTCCTTCGCGAGCAGAGGCGCTGCCATGGGTGGAACCTCAGGAGCTCCCTTCGGCTTCTTTGCTGAGGGCGCCAGCCTATCCAAGAAATGCGGGCGTCAAGCCTCAGAAGCAGGACAAGAAATAAAGACAAGAATCAAACGCTTATGGGTCGTCGCCAGTGAGCTCAAGCGGCCTCCGGCCAAATTTGAAGCCTGAAAGCCGGCTGGAAGGGTCAACCTCGGGAAGCTTGGAAGCGGAAGGTGCGTCTGCGGTCCGCCTCGGGGCCGGCGTAGACCCATGGGAGATCAGCCAGGTCCTGTCCTTCTTCGGGATCGGGGGCAAGCTCCCACCGTCCTGCTCGTTGTCATCCTCGTCGTCATCCTCGTCATCATCCTCGTCGTCATCGCTCGGAGAGAGGCGGAGAACGCGGGACCTGCACCGGGAGAGGGGAGCCCTCGACTCTCCGTCAGTCGCCTCGGAGTCAGGCCCTCTTTCCCACTCCCCTCCTTCCTCCTATTCGCTGGAATCATCGGAGGGCACGTCCACTGGTTCCTCGGGAGTTTCCATGGGCACGGGCCCATCCCCGTTGAAGACGGGCATGGACTCCACTACCTGCTCCCAGTCGTCGTGGAGGAACAAGGGCATAGGAGCGCCCTCCAACCTCGCCACATCGCCCCCGACCAGAGATTGGAGGACCGCAGCCAGATCTCCGTCGACCAAGGCCGCGGGGCTCGGATGGGGCCTCCACATCGGAAGTGAGTACCGCCGAAGCGGGGCCAGCTGGTGCTCCAAGAATTCCCTTAGCAGTGACGCGCCGGTCAGCTTCACCGCCGCCATGTTGGCCGGCCTCAGATCCGTGTCCATCTTCTCCAGCACCAGCTTTGTGCGGGGGTCCGCAAGCTCCGCTCGACCCCAATCGCTGGAGCTCGTGGGCTGCTCCGTGGCAAGATCAGCCGAGGGTGGATGCGCCCAGCATCCGCCAACACCCACTTGCTCCTGAAGCCCTCAATCCTTTTCCCGGGGTTCGAGATGGCAATGGCGCCACCGTACGCGATGAAGCTCGCACACGCGGAAGCAGGACCGTGAGAGGTCCGGAGGTAGAAGTAGTGGCGCAGCAAGGCCACTGAGGGCTGCACCCCTACGTGAGCCTCGCAGTAATAGGCGAAGATTGCCAGGAGAAGGACGGAGTACGGGTGGAGATGCAGAGCCTGTAGCTTGTAATGGCGGAGGACAGAGAAGAAGAACTCAGAGAAGGGAGGCACCAGGCCAGCGGCAATGGCACTTATGAAGAACGGATAGAAGGTGCTCCCTTGGCCCTCCAGGGTGGCGGAGCCGGCCTTGAGCACCTTCGCCCCATTGATGCCCTGCGCCGCCGCCATCCGGCGCAACCGGGCAAGGCTCGCCTCCGACACGTTTGGCGCGTCCAGGGCAGACGAGTACCAAGCTCCGGCCGGGGACTGACGAGGCGCCATGGCTTCCTAGGTCACGCGGTCGGAGTAGATCTGGAAATTTTGGAGGAAGGAAGGAGAGGCATAAGTAAGGGGATCTGAGCAGCAACCAGAGAAAGCAAAGAGCAAAGCCTGGGCAGATGCCGCTCCCTTATCAACTTGCGCGGTTGCTGAGGCGCTCACGTCCAGTCAACCGCCAGGCGGCGCCCAAGGCCGCAGGCTGTTAGGGCCCGTGGCGCTTTGCTCTTGCCCTTTCGCCTCCCTGCATGGCCAAGTCCGGGTGCGCCTTGGGCCCGGGGGCTACTGTTGGTGTTCTAGGAACGGGGGTCCCCAGACTTGCCTGCCTGCGGCCTGCGGCGTGGCTCAAAAGGGGGCCCAGCACGGCCCGTCTTCATCAACACAGACCCAAGACCCTCACGAGGGGCCAAGCCTCGCGGGGCGGATGACGCGGAGCTTCCTCAGACACGGCCTCACCAGGCTGGCTCACGAGGAGGCGGAGAGATCAAGGCGGGGTACCTCACAAGGTGCCCGTGACGCAAGCCATGACGACCAAGGGCGCCAGGCGGGTGCCAGCCCGCGCAGTGTCCTCCTTTCCTCTTTGGTGCAAATGGGGCAAGCGCAGCCGCGGAGTACCGAGGCATCAGGCAAAGGTTGCCATTTCGGTGCAACAAGACCAAGACCAGTAGGACTGCAAGACGGAGGTCATCGTGGAGCCCAAGACGGCGTCACCACCAGAGCTTTGTGCAGGCGAAGACTACTTTTGTCAGGGTAGCTAGGACTAGCTGTCTCCCTTCAAATTAGCCTGCCATTGTTGGCTCCCTTCCCGCTCGATATTTGGGAAGAGGACCAGGCCCTCTATAAATAGGACCAGCCACCCACAGAGGAGAGGGGGTCGAGGAAGAGAGAGAGGTTCAATAGGAGAGGTTCAACCAGAGAGGAATCAGAGAGAGAGAGAGAAGGGTGGCTGAACTCCTCCCAGCAGTTCACCCCCCTAGCCAAGAACAGACGCTCGCGAGGCTGTTCTTCCTTGTATCATTCATCATCATCAGCCCAAGAGGCAATCCACCACGCCACACACTGGAGTAGGGTATTACACCACAACGGTGGCCCGAACTAGTATAAACCATGTGTCCCTTGTGTTGTTCTTTCCATAGCTTAGATCTTAGCGAGGCGGAGGGGTGCAGGTAGGCAGGAAGCGAAATCTCCGCGTGCACCCCAGTGTTCGAACCTCAAGGGTCTGCCGAAACCCGAAATCCGACAGAGGTGTGTGCTTTTGATTGTGCGGATAGAAACGATACGAGGACAGACATCCCGAAACGATATGGAGACAGACATCCCTGTTTACGCAAATACGAAATACGGTTATTTAAACAGTAACAGATATTTGCAGTGGAGTATGATTAACAGCAGCATCTATTGTGTTATAATTGGCACTAGATTGACAATATGAAAGTGTCCTTAAGTAAGTAGCATCAAATCACATCAACACTGCCACTAGATTAACATGCAGAACAATAGCATTAGTATTACTATCATGAGAGTAGCACATGGTCAGTAAATGTGCAATCAAATTTGTGCAGTTCCACTAGGATGAATCAATGTTAGCAGTGTGAGATTTAAGTGTAACTACAAAAACACAATCCATGGGAAATAAAGCAAGACGGAAGCACTTCATAAAATGGTGGTGGCATTGCTTCAATTTATCGACGGCACTAGACCATTACTTATTAGTGACATTAGGTGGCATTGCTTAATGCTTCATGTGATTTTACATTAATGGTAGCGATATGGGCATAGGGACAGTAGGGGCATAAAGTGGTGTGGCAGATGTGGTTGCCAAGATCGGCAAACACTTAGGCAGCATGTCTGCATTTGTCCCATTTTTATCTCCTTGGCGACATTTTCCTATGTGAGCACAAGAAATCTAGACCTGCTCATTCTCATTTGCATTGTCCCCCAACACCCGTCACTTTCTTTCCTTTTTCAACCAAGAGATAGGTGCACTTCCCCCCACACTTCGCCATCCACCATGCTTTTTTCGTCTTTTCAACCAAGAGACCGGTTGGGTAGCCAGTATCTACTACTTTCCCCCGTTTCCTCTTAGAACCAAGTCCTAGATTCATGCTACAGCTTTCCCACTTTCTTCCCTATTTGAACCAACTCTTAGAGTCGACTGTATGAACCAGCTTTACCTCTAATAATAGTAAAAGTTTAGGTGGCTTTAGAACAGCAAACGGAAGTAGAAAAAGATCCACACGAAGCCAAGTGGGGAGCTGGGGCAGTAGAGCAAGGCAGGTTTCGAAGGAATATATACCTGAGGGTCGTCGGCATGTGGTAAAGACGGCGTCGGGAGGCCGCATCTTGGCCATAATACCGCTGGCAGGAAGAAGGGGTCGGAGGCCCTCCGGAGCCGGCGCTCTCTCGGAGAGAACGGCACGGCCGCCGATCGGGGCGCACGGGCAGCCGTTGGTCTCCTCCCTCGCCGCCGATGACAACATGAACGATGCACCTACACCCCTGCTCCGGTCAAGGTTGTCCGACCGGATTTGTGACCAGCTGTGAGCTAAGAGAGAGTGTGGCCACCTATGTCTTGCTTAGATCTGGAGAGCATGAGAGAGTGGACGGGAGGAACCCTAGTAAAGCAAGCGCTAAGGCTCCTGCTTATATATATAGTGGAGTGATTTTGTTGTACCAGGTTCAAAAAAATGCGCTCCTACATGTACCCGTGAGTGGGTGTGAGAGAACTAGTGCGTGCGTGCACCACTTGTCTTCGTGAGAGTACAATATACTATGCCCAAAGAACGTTCGCCACAAGAGTAATAGTATAAGTGTGTGATGTGTGAGCTAAAATAAAATGTGCGCGACGTCTTTTGTTTTTTAGAAGTTCCGAGGGTAGGGTGTGAAGAGCACATATGTGTGTGACGTCTACCTGCTGATAGACGGTGAATGCGAGAGGACTCGGGAGGGTGCGTGTGCGTGAGAGAGAGGGGGCACGTATCAATTCAATGCATGTGTCCGTAAATCATTATCCGACAAACGTTCGCCACAAGCCTTTTCCTGACGAATGCCGTAAGAACCGTTAGATCGGCATCCGACAGTGTCAGTTTTGCCATGTGATTTAACAGAACAACCACTCCTCCTACACACAAATCTTCCACGTGAGTGTTAGCAACTGCCGTATGCTCCCTCCATTCCAAAATGCAGTGCATATAGCTTTATTGAAAATTCAAACCTCGCAAACTTTTACCGAGTTTTAGTGTACCAAATTGCACATGTAGAATACCCTGTATATATATATATCATTTCATTCATCTTCGAGAGGTAACTATAAAGATGGGGGAGGTGTCTACAAAGAAAGACCATCGTATCACCTGCAGCATTTTCGACCATCCTTTGGTGTGGAGGAATATCATAGGAACTCTAAATGATATGATTTTTATAGGATTTTTTCCTTTAGAGCCAATTGGTTCATAGGAATAGATTCATATACTCCACATTTCAAAGGAAATAAACATGATATCATTTCTATAGCTTTAGAGCCACTTGGTTCATATGAATGGAATCCTATATTCCCATAATTTCAAAGGAAAATAAACATTAGCGTATATTCAATAGAAAAGTTCCTATGATATGAACCAAATTACATCTCTTTTCTAATCCCTACTCATAGGAATTGAGATACATGGCATCTCTAGATTCAATAGAAAAGTTCCTATGATGTCAACCAAATGACATCTCGTTTCCAATCCCTACTCATAGGAATTGAGATACTCCATGTCATCTCTTTCCCTACAACTTCCATGTATACATATTCTATTCCTAAATAGCTAGTACAACCCACTAGTAGCTTTTTTCCAAGACATGCAACTATGGCACAAGAACTATATAGTGTGCGAATAACTTGAAAGATGGTCGCTGGATGAAGCTAATCCAATAGTGCAGAGATGGAAAATCCGAGCACTACTGGCCATTGGATATCATCAACATTCCACCAGATCTGCCACATGTACAATTTAGAAGACTCCATGGTTGAACTTAAGCATAATGCACATACCTCAAAACACAAGCACTTCTCCTTTGTTCTAGAATCTTCTATATCATAATTGATTTTTTTTCTAAATGAATTGCCATTATTTGTTTTTTACTTTATGCCTTACAATGCACAACCCCATGCATCTTAACATTTTTATAAAACTAATTGATTTTGAATGAGATGAACTATAAGAACTAAACGAACATCTACATCATGCATATATGACTCAAAGCTTTACATGCTATAGTGTGTATTTATTCATAATTTGGTTTCGAAATCTCATGCGTTCAATGCATGTGTACCTTACTAGTTTTGAGTAGAGTAGCAAATTTCACGCGGCCCCGGGTATATCAAAATGCAAGTCCCATGCATCATTGCCTTTCGGTCGAACCTACGTCCACAATTTTTTGTACGTACTATATCTCCACTGGTTCCCGAACCCAAAATGTTGCCTCGTTCCCCTAAAACCAAGCGGCCCACACATATTTAAGGCGTCGACTCGAACTCAATCCCTCTCCCGTTTACTACGACGTGGCCCCGCACGCCCTAGTAGTACTCCTACAAACACTACCGCCGCACGCATCATCGGTTTTCTTCAAGAGGACGAGGGACAAGCCGATTTGTAGTGGAGGCACTTTCAAAAAAAGATCTGTAGTGGAGACTCCTACCCTAGGGTGCCCTAGGTAGCTGCCGCATGCATCATTGGTTTTCTCTTTTCTTTATGTTCTTGCGCCCTAGAGTGAAATGATGGTTGCTTCGTCCGTCCAGCTTAATGCGGGAAAGGTGGGGCTTTGTGATTTGACCCCTCATCTCTCATTTTCTTCTACTGCGGCACTACGACCGGGGTGCCTCCAATTCCAACCGCTGCTCCAAACTGTAATTTGGTGCATCGCATGTGGAACAAGACGGTGGATAAGCCACATGTCGGCCAAAGGGGTCCTGTTAAGTGTGTCGCCATTTCATGTGCGGACTAACCCTGCTTGAGTCGCTACGCCAACACGACAGGTGCAGCCTACCACTTGGTTTTGCTCCTTGGTGAATCCCGACTATATTGATCTAAAAAGATACGTACTAAACTACCCTCTCCATTTCATTTTTTTAGACGTCTTGGTTTGTAGGGAGTGCACATAGTTCTAGGTCATCCATTTGACTAACTAAATCTGAGTTACTATGTCACAAAAAGTATATCATTGGATTATTAAGCGGATGTAGTTTCTAAACATATAATGTTCATCACATATATAGCCAGTTAAATTCTCAGCCGAGAACAACGTGCATGCCATGTATAAACCGATACGGAGGATGTATAGTAGTAAAAATGAGGTGATTTTACCGAGCGATCGGCGGGGGAGCATGGCCTGTCATGTGGTCCCACGTGTCAAGATGTACCAAGGCGATGTGTGTGTTCCTCTTGAGGCAGAAGCAATACTACGTGGTTTGAGATGATGGCGAACCGAAGTGTGAAATAATGGTTGCTTCATCCGTCTGGGAAGGTGTGGCATTGTGGTTTGACGTCTCATTGCTCATTACTACTACTACTACTGGGGCGGTACGACTGGGGTGCATCCCCCTATTGTTCTGCACTATTATTTGGTGCTTGACACGTCGAACCGGTTGCTATATGTCCCACATGTCGGCGACAGGAAGTACAGAATTCATGAAAGCGAGCGTCGACGGACGAGTACAAGACACGGCTTGGGTTTTTGCTGCTTCGCACGATCCATTGATACAAACCCGAACTAAAAAAAGGCGAGGGCGGGTATTTTTCCGTGCGGCAGGTAGGGGGGTTTGGCATAGTCTGTTCGAGGCAAGGAGGCAGGAAGGGAAACAAGCAAATAAAGGTTGAGAGACTTAGTCTTGGGAAAATCTGATTTTACGGAGTACGTACCCACTAGGGTTTATAGGGCTCATCTAAAAACATTTGTTTTTCCGTTTTATAAGTCTCAATTCTACTACTAGTAGTAGTACCATCACATGATGGATTTCGAGGTGCGTTAGATCACCCGATGCAACCAGTGTGAAGAGAAAACTCACCAATGCATGTAGAAGTTCATGGAAATTTCATGGTCATTCATGCATTCGTTCTAATTAATGCCTCGATAAACATAACTTCTTGAGAAAAACGAGCGTACTAATTACTTGTGCAAACTAGGAGTACGAAATTAATTCGACCACTCACCGTCTACCTTGGTTGGAGAGATTTTGAAATTGAGCCATAAACTGGAAAGGAGGGAGTAGTAACTTTTGTCTCGATTACTATTTGTGGCCTTGTATAGATGCAAAATGTATTTTTTATAGTGGCCTTGTATAAGTAAATGGAGGGAGTACTAAATAACATATATATTCCGAGCAATATGATAATATCTCTAACCAAGGTAGTAGGGACGAGGAGTAAACGGAGGGACTAGCAAAATTTTCTCCTCATCCTGCGAGCCACCGCGCGCATGGGCAAGGGAGCGGGCGTAAGGCATAGTAAGCAAGCTTCACCTCATCCTGCGAGCCACTGCGCCCGCGGGCGGGGGAGAAGGTGTACTAAGAAAGCTTCTCCTCGTTCAGCGAGTTGACAGGACACATCAAAACTACTCCAGAGTATAAAGCCCCACATGGTTTGCCTCTTTTTTAACATAACGCGTCAGGTCGCAATTTGTTTGTTCACCCGTGGTAGACGATCCTCCATCCACCAAGTGGACAACCAGTACACGTGTCAAATTACCATGTGGGCTCCCTTTTCATACAGAAATGAGCTCCACCGTGTACCCACGCGAGTGTGGTTGGGAAAGAGACAGGAGTATGTGCGCTATGCGTGCACCTCTTCTCTTCGTGCACGTCCCCCACCTACGTCTATGTGGGTGTGTGAGAGAGGTACAAACCTAGACAAATGGCTTGTGCAGAATAACTACTCTTCGTAAGCCATTGTAAGAGTGGACAAAATGGTGAAGGAGGAGACAGGGGAGCGGCGGAGGTGTGCGATTCTTGGCCGTCATTTGGCCTCGTTTATATAGGAGATTAAATAGACGGTGGACGGGAGGAGCTCGGTCGGCGTTGCATTTAATGCCGGCCCGGTCAGGAACGTACGTGTGTCCAGAGTGGGTTTCTCGGCTTCCACACGGACGGGTTTCATGGAGGCGTTTGAATGCGGCAAGGAGGCGTGTTCAGTCGGGTGTGCAGTGAGTGGCGCCCTCGACTCTGATGTAGGACACCACTCCGTTCTTCCACTAACATGTGGGCTCTTTGGGTACATGGCCTGCATGTTAGTGACCCAACGCAGGCAGCGCACAGTAGAGGAACCTTTGGTGGGCCAGGGCGGTCAGAAGCGGGCATTTCATAAACCGATGATTGTTCATTAAGTGTGACATCATCCTTTTCATGTAGATAAGCCTACTATGTTGATAGCCTGTTCGATACGTTGTGATTCATAAAGACCGCTGCAAACATCAATGTTCTGCTTATCACAGATAAGATTGATAAATACCCGTAACAATCCATGTCCTTAACAAAGGGTGCATGCATGTATAGGTTGAGCGTGTGTCTTGCGTCGTGTGATGTGTGCATGCAGGCGTGCGAGTGTTGCGTGCGTGCAAGGGTACATTTCAGTGTTGCATGCATGTGTGCGTACATGCATGTGTTCGTGAGTGCATGTTTACGTGTCAGTGTTGCACGCCTGCATACGTGCGTGTGTTCGTTATGTGTACGTGTCAGTGTTGCACGCCTGCATGCGTGCGTGTCTTGCGTGCGTGCTTGTGTACGTGCGGGGTGAGGCTACACGTCAGTCGACTGACTTTTTCATCTCTGGTCATTATATTTTCCAGCCGTTGGATACGAAATTAAGGGCCTGCAGTTTATCATCAAACTCCACCCCTTGAGCCGCCAGCCAACACCGGCCGAACCGCCGGCCCCCGCCGCCCACGGCCGGCCCGCGCCGCGACGCCGCCCCGCCCGCCCCGAAACCACTCCCCACCACCGGTCCGCCGCCGCACCGGCCATCCCTCTAGCCCCCCCCCCTGTGCTGAGCTTTTTCACTGGAGATCCCCACCCCACCGCCCAATCAACGCCCCCCACCGCCGGCGACTGCCAACCAGAGGTCTCACGACTTCGAGTACCCACCGACGACTAATTTATTACCATTTATGTCCTTCATATACGCGCTGATGGGTGGGCCCTATGGTAATGTGCGCTGCTGAATGTGGACCGTTTGACCGGTCAATTGATCGTGGCATCAACAAATTACGGAGCTGTATGGTGAGCCAGTGACCGTATGATCACCCTAAAATGTAGTCTGTTAACACAGTACAGAATCAAACTACCATTTCTTTCTTTCATATACGAGCTGACAGGTGGGCCCCACGGTTACGCGCCCCGATGGTGCAAAACTAGTTGCGCCACGTGGAATGTTTGACTGGTCAATTGATTGTGTCATCAACAAAATACGGAGTTGTACGGGTGAGCCAGTGACCGTATAATCATGACATGTATTTTTTAACACGGTACAGACGCAAGGGCTCATATATACGCGCAAGCACTCACCGCTATAAGTGCACACACGCACACCCTACCCCTATGAGCACCTTCTAGAGAGTGGGCCAGCATATGATCTTGAGATTTTACGAAGTCACCATAGGTGCCTCGTAGTCGAGTGGAACGTCTCCTCCCACTGAACGCACATTGCCGGAAAATACTGAAATTAACCCAGGATAAATGCGAGCACTGGGACTTTAACCCTGGTGGGCTCGAGAAACCACTATCCTCCTAACCATCCAACCACATGTTGGTTAGCATGACCTAATGTATGTGGTGATCGTGATGAGCTTATTCTGAAGTCCAGTGACCATATTGTGCTTTTGCTTCAAATACAATGACCGTAAGTGTCGTCAACAAAATACGAAGCACGCATCAAATGCAAAGTCCGACAGTGTCATCAAGAAAATACGGAGATGTATCGTGAGCTAGATACCATATGATCGCCACGAGAATGTATACGGTGACCGTAATGAGCATATTTTGAACTCTAGTGACCGTATAGTGCTTTAGCTTGAAATACAGTGACCGTAATGCGTGAATGTGTCATGGGCATGCATACTTTTAGAGGGCCGAGAGATAGTTTGTGTGTGTACATGAAAGTGGTGTAGAAAGAGGGGATGTCTGGTGGAGACAAGGAGAGATATGCCCTTCGTTTCTCTTTCCCGTGACTAATATTTTAGGAGAATATATAAACATTCACAATGCAGAACAAATATTTTTGGATGCACCATGCAATTAACTTTCATGTATAACATTGTACTATTGTATATGCTTATTTTCTTAGTGGCCGATTGCGTGTGTGGTGTGGTGGGCACATCATATCTAGTTGTGGTGGGTCAACATGAGGACTCATGGGTCGGTTCCATCCTACGCCACATAGGTTGGATCGAGACGCATTATACGAAGACCCATGTGGAGGACTCGGCGTAAAACACGAAGCTAGTTACCAGAGTCACGGAGGACTCTATCCCCACTGGTGATAAGCCAACTATATATGATTTGTAACCCTAGGCCCCCAGTATGTTATAGAAGCTTGGGGGCTAGTTCGTCGATAGTATACACACACGCACAATGCCTGGTATTCATGTGTACTTTGTACATACCCCTATCACTAATATACAGTACCAAGAGTAGGCTTTTTCCTCAATTGCAAGGGTCCGAACTAGGGTAAAACTTTGCCTCGTATTACCATCCAGCCTAACGGTCAGGGATATCCTAGCGAATGATATGACGGAATCATATCTGCCAACTACTAAGAGAGAGGTGTGTCTGGGGGGGCAATGTGTGCGAGAGAGGCCTAAAGATAATGTGCGTGTGGGAGACACGTAGGCACATATATATATGTGCGTATAGAGGACTAGTAGAGATCGTGCGTGTGTATATATGCATGTGAGAGAAATAGTGTTTTCCAACTGAGATTAGTGAAAAGAGTGGTACATAGTAGTCAGAAAGAGAGAGAGAGAGAGAGAGAGAGAGAGAGCATGTGTGTGAGACTCCCCAACACCCCGAGAGAGATTGTGAGCATGTGTGGAAGAGAAATGCCGATGCATATAAAGTGTGTGCACTTATGCGGTAGATAGAGAGATATATAGCGCGTTTGTGAGAAAGGGCCGAGGCATAGTGCATCTACGTGTAAAAGGCGGTTCTACGCATTAAATTAAAATATAAATGGCATTATTATTTTTGGATGAGATCATGAATTTTGCAAATTGCGTATGGACGAAAATCAGTCTATCAGACACCCATACTCTATTGAATTCTAGCATGTGCATGTGTTTATTTCATATTATCGATCCATAGAGTGAGAGCGGTTTGAAATATAGGCAATGGATGCTTTTGCAATTCATATATAAACATTAATTAGTGCACTCCATGTTGTTAGTGTGAAGCACTTTATACATTTGTCACTTGCATGGATACATTCCAAATTGCTAGCTACGAAATAGAATACATGTCGAATTCCACATAAAGAGGGTTTCGAAGATTCGAATTCATAGGAAGTGCATTCATCTATTTGAACCCGAGATAATGGCATTTGTAAATCAGATGTAAAAGGGGGCATCAATCTTTGTTGTGTGTTTGAACATGCTATGTATATTCATACGCATGTCTAACTTTTTTTTGCAACCAAGGAGATTATATCTGGAACCATGCATGAATTGAGGTAAGTTGCATATTTTTTAATATATACTCGTGTACAATGTATATTCAAATGTACCACCTCCATTCCAAAATAATCATAGCTTTAGGATTTTCAAGAGTGAAGATTTGTGAAGTTTGACAAATCCTGAAAGTTCAATTCAAGAGAACCGAAAACGTTAATGCTTCTGCTCCCCAATATTGAACGAAGCGCCAAATAGGGCTCTGGTCACCCGAAACCGCACGAGACTAATGTTTGGTGGTAGGAAATTACTGTCCTGACTCTGGCCCGTCTAGCCTATCGGCCTGATGTCCAAAGGTCTAAATCGGGGTAGGTTTGTAACTTCACCAAGACGACAGTCTCAACCGCCTCCGAGAGGCATTCATACGCCGTGGGTGCCGAAACACCCATGCGCTCGGCCGAAATCTATCCCGCCCACATTTGGGACACCTGAGATTACTGTCCTACCCCCAACCCGCAATATGTCCGAAATTTTAGATGGAGGCAAAGTTTGTAACTTTTCGCAAATTTCAAACAAGCGCGTCCCAAAGCGAAACATCATTCCCCCTTAAGTTCCCCGCCTCCATCCATTTCCCCATTCATACTCCATGGGCGCCAAAACACCCTATCCACCAGCCGCGAAACCCCAGCCTCCTCCGTCCTCCACCCCATAGCGCCCAATCCACCGCCGACCTCCCCCATCACGCCGGAGCCGGTACCCCGACGTCGTCGTCCAACGCAACCGCAACCGCAACCGCAACGCCCTCAAGGACTTAGCAGCTGAAGCCGAGGTAGAGCTGCCTCCACGACGCCGACGCCGACATGCACCGTACCAGAACAACTCCGACCACGCAATCCTGCGCCTCACTGTTGCCGCTCCACTATCGCAACCGTCCACCGCACCGGAGCTGTTCCCGCTACGCCGTCGGTCACCACCTTGGATCTGCTTCCCCGCCGCCGACAGACGGCCACCGCACCACACTCAACAACTTGGCCATGGGTCCGTCCAAGGCTGCACCGTCCTCCACAACTTCTCGTTTCAAGCGAACCACAAGAAGATCATTGGAAAAACAAAAGGAGGACACAACACTGCCAGCAGAAAGAGGTACTCCTCTTCCCTTATTCGTGCAAACCTTACGTCTCTGCTCACACCGTATTCTTCCCACGAAAGAAACTAGTTGAGCGCTTCTTGCTGCATCTTCTTCGTGATACTAAATGCACAAGGTTTCCTCCCTTTACTATTTCACCTTTGCTAGAGGTCAGTAGCCCGCCTGGATTTCAATTCAGGGTCAGTCGAACCGCAATTAAAAGAAGCAGCACCCTCTTAGGCGCGCGGAGCACCTAGTCCGTCTGTTCGCCAGGGAAGCGGCGCATCGGTGTTTATCATAGGGGTGTGGGGCGCAGGAGCTGCTTGCGCCCGATTTGGAGGTCGGCATGGCTTGAATGGATGGCCGAGGGCGGTGCCAAGCACGACGGTGCGGTGAGGTCGAGGGGAGGGCGCAGGAAGGGGACTGGGCCGGTGGTCACTGTCGTTTCGAGGAAGATCGTCAACACTGACTGGCTAGAGGTAGATGAAGGCAATCCGCCCCGTTCTTTGTACATCGGACGGTGCAGAAAAAATAGACTGACCTATTTGTTTTCAGTCGAATGTTATTTTCATAGAATCCTATAGTAATTTAGTGTGCCATGCATGTTGTAGATCTATCACATGTCTCCCGTCATTTATTTCTCACCGACCTGCTATCTGCTACCTTTACACTGTACTAATTGTGCACACCCTTCACCCATACTCACACTATTTTTTTTATGCATGGGTATTTCAGACTCTGAGGCAGTGTTGATGAATGCTGAAAAGAAAAGACAGAAGTCGCTCCCGTGTAATTCGAAGATAAGCACTAAGCATTTCAGCGCTCTAAAGGATGCAGTGTCAGAAGTTGGAGATAGTAAACGTAGCTCTGCAGTTGATGATCTCAATTGCCGCACACAACCATCCCAGGTGCTTGCTTTAACTTCGTGCTTTCAAATGTGGTTGCATGTTGCATATGGTGTCTAGCTTGTATTTCTTCCAATTTGGTTAAATTTCATCTTGTTACTTTACACATTATACCTTTGATAACGACATGCCTTCCTGTTTTTGATACATACTACATATGTCTATTAACCATGTTCGTACATCAAACTAATGCTCTTTTGTATCCCTCGTCAATCACTTATGATGAGACAATCACCCGGGTGGGTTACTGTGAGACGCCATACTCGTTTAAAGAGTGCAGTGTCATCCTCCCCACATGATTCTCCAGAAACAACAAGGCTAAATGAAGATAGTCAACATAGCTCTCTAGTTGATGACCGCAATTCCCCCACACCACCATCACAGGTGCTTGCTCTAACTTCATAGTGTGATATGTGGTTGCATGTTGCATACGGTGTCTAGCTTGTAATGCTTCTAATTAGGGTAAATTGCATCTGCTTAGTTTACACATTATACCTGTGAATATGATATGCCTTCCTATTTTTGGTACACACTACATCTATGTGTTAACCTTGTTGTTACATGAAACTACCTCTCTTCTGTATCCTGCATCAATCACTTACGATGAGTCACCTTTATTCGTTGCATATTTCATATTATTTCTAGCATGTTGCCATGTATTGCTTCTAATTTGGTCAAATACATTCGTTAGGGCACCCTTTTAATTTGGCAGAGTGATACCGGTTTCATCTTTCATATGGTTTCTAGCTTGCATTGATTCTAACAAGTTCAAGCACCTTGTGCTTAGTTTACACTTTATACATCATACATGTCAATATGTCACACTGTCCTGTTTTTCATACATATTCCATCCTCCTATCATGCGGCTGCCTTACATGAAAGTAGTGTTCGTCAGTATCATGCATCAATGAGTTCTGAAGAGCAAATTTTATTCCTTTTTCTTGTGGGTTTGACTTGACAAGGAAAAATCAAGAAAGATGAAGGAAAAGAGTAAGGAAGGCGATGATGGTGGTCCTCTATAGCAACGTAAACGGAGCATCTGTACCGATTCTCCTTGTACTGATAGTGCATTACAAGGTACAAGTCTCCGCTCCCCTACTTCACCATCCAAGGTGCTTGCTCTGACTTGGCAGTGTGATATCTGGTTGCATGTTGCATATGGTGTCTAGCTTGTATTGCTCCTAATTAGTGTAAACTACATCTGCTTAGCTTACACATCATACGTGTGAATATGACACGCTTTCCTGTTTTTGGTACATACTATATCTGTCTATCACACCATGTTCTTACATGAAACTACTCTTCTTGTGTATCCTACATCAGTCACTTATGATGGAACACGTTTAAGTTGGCAGTGTGATATTGGTTTGCGTCTTGAATATGATTTCTAGCATGTATTGCTTCTAGTTTGATGAAGGCCACCTATGACGAGACAGTTTTAACTTGGCAGAGTGATATTGATTGCACCTTTCATATGGTGTCTAGTTTGCAGTGCTTCTAATTTGTTGAAGTGCCTTCTGCTTAGTTACCACATCATAGGTGTGAATATGTCAAGCCGTCCATTTTTTCGTACATATTCCATCCTCGTATCATGACTTTGCCTTTCATCAGAATAGTGTTCGTCAGTATCATGCATCAATGAGTTCTGAAGAGCAAATTTTATTCCTTTTTCTTGTGGGTTTGACTTGACAAGGCAAAAACAAAAAATAGGAAGGAAGGCGATGATGGTGGTCCTCTGCAACAAGGTAAACGGAGCATCTGTATCGATTCTCCTTGTACTGATAGTGCATTACAAGGTCCAAGTCTCCGCTCTCCTACTCCACCATCCAAGGTGCTTGCTCTAACTTGGCAGTGTGATATTTGGTTGCATGTTGCATATGGTGTCTAGCTTGTATTGCTCCTAATTAGTGTAAACTATGTCTGCTTAGCTTACACATGATACGTGTGAATATGACATGCTTTCCTGTTTTTGGTACATACTATATCTGTCTATCACACCATGTTCTTACATGAAACTACTCTTCTTGTGTATCCTACATCAGTCACTTATGATGGAACACCTTTAAGTTGGCAGTGTGTTATTGGTTTGCGTCTTGAATATGATTTCTAGCATGTATTGCTTCTAGTTTGATGAACGCCACCTATGACGAGATAGTTTTAACTTGGCAGAGTGATATTGATTGCACCTTTCATATGGTCTCTAGTTTACAGTGCTTCTAATTTGTTGAAGTGCCTTCTGCTTAGTTACCACATCATAGGTGTGAATATGTCAAGCCGTCCAATTTTTCGTACATATTCCATCCTCGTATCATGACTTTGCCTTTCATCAGAGTAGTGTTTGTCAGTATCATGCATGAATGAGTTCTGAAGAGCGAATTATATTCCTTTTTCTTGTTGGTTTGACCTCACAATGCAAAATCAATAAAGCTGAAGGAAATTGGCAATGCATTGGATGATGGTGGTCCTTTCGAGCAACTGAAATGGGGGTTCTCTACAGATTCTACTCCGCCATCCTCCCAACAAGATTCGCAAGACAACGCAAGGCTAGACAGTCAACGTAGCTGTGTAGATGATGAGCACATCTCCCCTACTCCACCATCACAGGTGCTTGCTCTAACTTGGCACTATTATATGTGGTTGCATGTTGTGTATGATGTCTAGCTTGTATTGCTTCTAACTTTGTTGAATTGCATCTTCTTACTTTACACATAATGCCTGTGAATATGACATGTGTTCCTGTTTCTAGAACATACGTGTACATGATGAGCACATCTCCCCTACTCCACCATCACAGGTGCTTGCTCTAACTTGGAACTCTTATATGTGGTTACGTTTTCCGTATGATGTCTAGTTTGTATTGCTTCTGATTATGTTGAATTGCATCTGCGTAGCTTACAACTTATACCTGCAACGATCACTTACCCATAGGACACATTTAACTTGGGACTGTGATGTAGGTTGCATCTTGCATTGTCTTCTAGCTTGTACTACTTCTAGTTTCTTGAAATGGCACTTACGACGAGACACTTTTTACCTGATAGAGTGATATTGGTTGCATGTTCATATGGTGCCTAGCTTTCATTTCTTCTAATTTTGTTGAAATGCCTTCCGCTTACTGTTTTTTCATACATATTCCATCCTCCTATCATACGTGTGAATATGAAACATTGTCTTTTTTGTATATATTCCATCCTCCTATCATGCGCTTGCCTTACATCAAAGTAGTGTTCGCATCAAAGTAATGTTCGTCTGCATCATGCATCAACCAGTTATGCAGAGCTAATTTTATTCATCTTCTTGTGGTTTTGACTTCATAAGGCAATATCAGAAAATAGGAAGGAAAAGAGTAAGTTAGGGGATGTTGGTGGTCCTCCGCACCGACGCAAACAGAGACTCTCTAGATTTGCCACTGCTATTGCTAATGAAGTTGAAGTCCCAAGTCTACATGATGAATTCATCTCTCGTACTCCACCATCGTAGGTGCTTGCTCTAAGTTGACAGTGTGATAATTGGTTTCATGTTGCATATGTTGTCTAGCTTGTATTTCTTCTATTTTGATTAAATTGCACCTGCTGAGTTGATACATTATACATGTGCATATGACATGGCATTTTGTGTCTAGAATACACTGCATCTATCTATCATACCATGTTCTTACATCAAAGTACCGTTGTTGTGTATCCCGCATCAGTCACTCATGATTGGACGCTTTTAACATGGCAGTTTGATAGTGGTTGCATCTTGCATTGATTTCTATGTTGTACTGCTTCTAATTTTTTGAATTGCCACTTATGACAAGACACTTTTAACTTGGCAGAGTGATATTGGTTGCATCTTTCATATGGTTTCTAGCTTGCATTACTTCTATTTTCTTGAAAATCCTTCTGCTTAGTTTACACATCGTAGCTGTGAATATGTCATGCCGTCATGTTTTTCTTACATACTCCATCCTCATACAGTTGTCTTACATCAAAGTATTGCTTGTCTGTATCATGCATCAATGAGTTCTGAAGAGCAATTTTATTCTTTTGTGTTGTGGGTACGGCTTCACATGGCAAAGTCAAAAAAGAGCAAGGAAAATAATATAGTAGGGAGTGGTGTTACTCGTCGGGAGAAACGGAAAAGGATCCGCCGTCCAGATTCTGCTAGTACTTATAGTGCAGTAGAAGGTCCAAGTCCACCGGCTAAATCTACAAACACAATATCACCTGCTCCACCAGCTGCAGCATCCGCTTCAACTGTACCAGCATCTCAATGAGTTACTCGTTCGTTTGCTCTGGAACTGGCCAGTTCCCAAGCTGCCTTCACACCTAACACTACTTCCGAAGCACTGCTGACACAACAGGACTTGGCAAGATCAGATGAACCTCATGAGCATCAACACCAAGACGGTACCTGACCGAGTCAAGTTGCAGTTGCATGCTCCTTTATATGTACTCTCACAGTTTGATGTACATTAACACTTTCCATATTCGTTGTTGAACTAGCACCACGACGCAAGCGGAAACAGACATCAGGGATAATGCTTGACAGATTAACAAAATCTAAAGGAGGAAGAATGGAGATCCATTTTGAGGCAGGTTTAAAAAGGCCGTGTGATGCTACAGAGTCAGGCAAGTTGGTATCAGAGGCATCCGTTGCCATTAGGTGTCATGCACGTATCCTCCCAATGTGGATCCAGTACAGGAATGAGAAAGACAATACCCAATTTAACACCTTCCTTGACCATTTATCCGTAAGTAATGTTATTCATCGCAATTAGTAATATTGTCTTGCTCTGTCCCATACTTTCTAGCTTCCTCCTAATAATACTCACATTCTTTTTTCAATAGATGAGGTTCAAGTTGGATCGGAAAGATGATGCAACTAAACAAGCATGCACTCATGTTTTTCAGTCTACTCTGCGACAGTATCGGTACCACCTTAGAAAATCTCACTTTGAAGGCAAGGCTAACAATGAAATCGCCCAAACATCTCCAATGGAATATATTACATATGAAGACTGGACAGCCCTCGTTAAACATTGGTCCAATCCAAAGTATCAGGTAGGCTATATGTATTTGATCAGACCAGATATTGAACTTGTATTTATGTATGTGCCGTACAAGTGTATCTTCTTCTAGGCTAACTGTTTGAAGAACAAGACCAACCGTTCTAAAGTGAAATTCCAACAGACAACAAGATCTCGTAGCTATATTGCACACTGCGAGGCTCTTGTAAATAGCTGCTACTTCTTTTTTCTGTGCCATATTATCGTATCTATATTGACTTGTTCCAAATACAGAGGAAAGCCTATGCGGACCAAAAAGAACCTGAACCGAATGCAGTGCAAATCATCAAGGATTGCCACACCAGCAAGATGAAGGGCATGAGCACACTAGTTCAAGCCGCTGTTGTAAGTCCTTACTCCTCCTGCCTTTGAACTGACTGGTACTGTGATGTGTTCATTTAACTACTTGTTTGCAGCCAATGTCAGTTACTCTGTTCACTTTTATACACAGTTGGCTTAACATATCATTTCACCTTACATGGTTTAAAAGAGATGAAGGATATTCTTTTGGTCTTGATCTATATTCTAGTTGTTATGTTCACGTGTGCACACAATGATAAAATAGCATGTTTGTTTTATATCTGTTTGCCCATGATATGAATGATGTCATACTATGTTCATCCTACTTTAAACCATGTCTCTATATCCTTACATGTCAACGAATGTGAGGAAATAGACAATATGGTAGGCATGCTACATGGACATATGTTCCGAAAGTGATTTTATTATGTAGTTGGCACTACAATACATGCTAATGTATTATAGTAGTTCACCAAAATAAGTTATGTATAAACGTGTAACCTACTTTGTTTGTTTTTGTCTCATTAGTAACTTATCTGGTACACTAATCTACAAGTTCAAACTTTCAGGAAGCTATGGAAAAAATGATTGAACAACCACAACCACCTGAAGGTGACGAGGCTACCACAGGCACAATATCACCTCTTGCTGCAGTGCGTCAGTATCTCTCCACTAACAGTGCAAAAAGCACCTTCCTGTGTAATTTTGGGTTGGTTATCAAGGTAACCTCGTCCAAATTGCCAACTGGACAAAATCTTCCTGCTAGACAGAGTGATATATCTGTGCTCCAGACACAAGTCCAATCCCTAATGGACGTCGTTTTGGAAACAAGAATTGTGGTTGACAAATGTCGTCAAGATATGAATGGTTTTGAAACCAGACTATCAGACATTCGCTTTGTTGTTCAAGAGCAATGGCGGAAAAAGGTGAAGATCGTGCTACTCCATCAGATTCTACAGCCTGAAACATTAGCACTCGGGTCAAATGATCTGTGCTTCTATACATCTGATGGTGCGTTTATCTGCAACGACTGTAAACTTTATGTCAATAGGCCTTTTGTTGTATGGTTGGAAATTATTTTGTTGTGATATAGCATTTATGATGCTACCAAAGGCTGCAATAATTATGACGCTATTTTTGTATAGTGTAGGTTTATCTTAGTAATGTATTCGGCCGAAAGCTTCATAGGAGCCCAACATGCCAACATTCGTCGGGCCCATTCCAATTGGGCTAGAAATGATTATGGGCCGAAATTTTCATGTAGCCCACTAAAAATATCTGGGCCTAAATCAGCATAAGATTTCATATTTTTCTGATAGGCTCGTGCCCATAGTGGGCCTTTAACAGGCCTAATCATAATTTGGGCCCTCAGTAACAGTAGGCCGTTTACATGTGTAAATATCTCGAGCCCATGAAAAACATGGGCCTTTAAAAGACCGAAAGTGAGATTGGGCCCTGATTGTGCCAAATAACCCACTGGTCTTAGCAGGCCGACATGGTGGCCCATTTACGATGCGGATCTTTCACAGGCCAAAATTCGGACGGGCCATAAATGCGCCGACCTAATACACGGGCCTTTAACAGGCCGAAGTTCGGTCGGGCTAGATTATCGTCATTTTTATATGGGTCATTAATGGGCCCGATGTGACGCTGGGCCACATATGGCCCATGGATTTCGTCCAACGTTAACAGGCTGAAAGTGGACCAAATCTATAGTGGGCCTCTAACAGGCCGAATGTTAGACATGGTCGAATATGACCCAAATCCTTCACGGTCGTTTATGGGCCGAAAGTTTCAATGGCTTGTAAATGGGCCCAAATGAAGCAGTACCTTTAACAGGCTGGAAATACACCGGGCCGTAATTCGTCCCATATACTTAGCGGACTGTTAACGGGCCAGAAGTGACCATGGGCTGCGATGATGACAAGTTTAGGACATGCCATTGACGGGCCGATTTGACACTAGCCGTACGGGCCTTAACTAAGGATGTTGGGCCTTTAGCTAGGCCAGCCCATTATGGTCTGCAAAATCTTGTGTGCCTTTAGCAGGGTCGGCCCATTATGGCCTCCAAAATCTCATGGGCCTTTAGCTGGGCCGGCCCATTATGATACGCAAAATCTCGTGGGCCTTTTGTTGGGGCGGCCCATTATGCACCGCAAAATCTTGTGGGCCTTTAGTTGGGCCGAGCCATTTAAACTTTATGGGCCACTTTTGGGCAGGTCCACGTGTTGGAAATATGCCCTAGAGGCAATAATAAAATGGTTATTATTATATTTCCTTGTTCATGATAATTGTCTATTGTTCATGCTATAATTGTGTTATCCGGAAATCGTAATACATGTGTGAATACATAGACCACAACATGTCCCTAGTGAGCCTCTAGTTGACTAGCTCGTTGATCAATAGATGGTTACGGTTTCCTGACCATGGACATTGGATGTCATTGATAACGGGATCACATCATTAGGAGAATGATGTGATGGACAAGACCCAATCCTAAGCATAGCACAAGATCGTGTAGTTCGTCTGCTAGAGCTTTTCTAAATGTCAAGTATCATTTCCTTAGACCATGAGATTGTGCAACTCCCGGATACCGTAGGAGTGCTTTGGGTGTACCAAACGTCACAACATAACTAGGTGGCTATAAAGGTGCACTACAGGTATCTCTAAAAGTGTCTGTTGGGTTGGCATGAATCGAGACTGGGATTTGTCACTCCGTATGACGGAGAGGTATCTCTGGGCCCACTCGGTAATGCATCATCATAGTGAGCTCAGTGTGACTAAGTAGTTGGTCATGGGATCATGCATTACGGAACGAGTAAAGTGACTTGCCGGTGACGAGATTGAACGAGGTATTGGGACACCGATGATGGAATCTCGGGCAAGTAACATACCGATTGACAAAGGGAATTGTATACGGGATTGCTTGAATCCTCGACATCGTGGTTCATCCAATGAGATCATCATGGAACATGTGGGAGCCAACATGGGTATCCAGATCCCGCTGTTGGTTATTGGCCGGAGAGTTGTCTCGGTCATGTCTGCATGGTTCCCGAACCCGTAGGGTCTACACACTTAAGGTTCGATGACGCTAGGGTTATTAGGAAGACTTGTATGTGATTACCGAATGTTGTTCGGAGTCCCGGATGAGATCCCGGACGTCACGAGGAGTTCCGGAATGGTCCGGAGGTGAAGATTTATATGTAGGAAGTTGTCATACGGTTACCGGAAAGGTTGGGGGCATATCGGTATTGTACCGGGGCCACCGGAGGGGTTCCGGGGGTCCACCGGGAGGGGCCACCTCTCTCGGAGGGCCTAATGGGCCGTAGAGGAAAGGGAACCAGCCCTACATGGGCTGGGCGCATCCCCCTTGGGCCCATGCGCCTAGGGTTGGGGGGGAAACCCTAAGGGGGCACCCCCCTTGCTTGGGGGGCAAGCCCCCTCCCCTTGGCCGCCGCCCCCTCTAGATCTCATCTAGAGGGGGCCGGCCCTCTTCCTCCTTCCCCTATAAATAGATGGGCAAGGGGAGGGTTGCACACGACATCCAAGGCGCAGCCCCTCCCCTTCCCAACACCTCTCCTCCTCCGCAAGAGCTTGGCGAAGCCCTGCCGGAGTACTACTGCTCCACCACCACCACGACGTCGTGCTGCTGTTGGAGCCCTCTTCCTCAACCTCTCCCTCCTCCTTGCTGGATCAAGGCACGGGAGACGTCCTCGCTCCATTTGTGTGTTGAAAACGGAGGTGCCGTCCGTTCAGTGCTAGGATCATCGGTGATTTGGATCACGACGAGTACGACTCCATCAACCCCGTTCTCTTGAATGCTTCCACTCGCGATCTACAAGGGTATGTAGATGCACTCCTCTCCCTGTCGTTGCTAGATGACTCCATAGATTTATCTTGGTGATGCGTAGAAAATTATAAATTTCTGCTACGATCCACAACAGTGGCATCATGAACTAGGTCTATGCGTAGTTTCTATGCACGAGTAGAACACAAGTTGTTGTGGGCGTCGATTTTGTCAATTTACTTGTCGTTACTAGTCTTATCTTGATTCGGCGGCATCATGGGTTGAAGCGGCCCGGACCGACCTTACACGTACGCTTACGTGAGACTGGTTCCACCGACTGACATGCACTAGTTGCATAAGGTGGCTAGCGGGTGTCTGTCTCTCCCACTTTAGTCGGATCGGATTCGATGAAAAGGGTCCTTATGAAGGGTAAATAGAAATTGGCATATCACGTTGTGGCTTTGGGCGTAGGTAAGAAACTTTCTTACTAGAAACCTATAGCAGCCACGTAAAAACTTGCAACAACAATTAGAGGACGTCTAACTTGTTTTTGCAGCATATGCCGTGTGATGTGATATGGCCAAAAGGATGTGATGAATGATATATGTGATGTATGAGATTGATAATGTTCTTGTAATAGGAATCACGACTTGCATGTCGATGAGTATGACAACCGGCAGGAGCCATAGGAGTTGTCTTAATTTATTTATGACCTGCGTGTCAACTTATATGTCATGTAATTACTTTACTTTATCGCTAACCGTTAGCCATGGTAGTAGAAGTAATAGTTGACGAGACAACTTCATGAAGACACGATGATGGAGATCATGGTGTCATGCCAGTGACGATGATGATCATGGCGCCCCGAAGATGGAGATCAAAAGGAGCAAAATGATATTGGCCATATCATGTCACTATTTGATTGCATGTGATGTTTATCATGTTTTACATCTTATTTGCTTAGAACGACGGTAGCATAAATAAGATGATCCCTCGCAATAATTTCAAGAAAGTGTTCCCCCTAACTATGCACCATTGCTAAGGTCCGTTGTTTCGAAGCACCACATGATGATCGGGTGTGATAGGTTTTAACATTCGCATACAACGGGTGTAAGCCAGATTTACACACGCAAAACACTTAGGTTGACTTGACGAGCCTGGCATGTACAGACATGGCCTCGGAACACGGAAGACCGAAAGGTCGAACATGAGTCGTACAGAAGATACGATCAACATGAAGATGTTCACCGATGATGACTAGTCCGTCTCACGTGATGATCGGACACGGCCTAGTTGAATCGGATCATGTATCACTTAGATGACTAGAGGGATGTCTATCTGAGTGGGAGTTCATTAAATAATTTGATTAGATGAACTTAATTATCATGAACTTAGTCTAAAATCTTTACAATATGTCTTGTAGATCAAATGGCCCACGCTAATGTTGTCCTTAACTTCAACACGTTCCTAGAGAAAACCAAGCTGAAAGACGATGGTAGCAACTATACGGACTGGGTCCGGAACTTGAGGATCATCCTCATAGCTGCCAAGAAAGCATATGTCCTTGAAGCACCGCTAGGTGAAGCACCACCCCCAGCAAACCAAGACATTATGAACGCTTGGCAGTCCCGTATTAATGATTACTCCCTGGTTCAGTGCGGCATGCTTTACAACTTAGAACCGGGGCTCCAGAAGCGTTTTGAGCAACACGGAGCATATGAGATGTTCCAAGAGCTGAAAATGGTTTTCCAAGCTCATGCCCGGGTCGAGAGATATGAAGTCTCTGACAAGTTCTACAGTTGTAAGATGGAGGAGAATAGTTCCGTCAGTGAGCACATACTCAAAATGTCTGGGTTGCACAACCGCTTGTCTCAGCTGGGAGTTAATCTCCCGGATGATGCGGTCGTTGACAGAATCCTTCAGTCGCTCCCACCTAGCTACAAGAGCTTTGTGATGAACTTCAATATGCAGGGGATGGAGAAGACCATTCCTGAGGTATATTCAATGCTGAAATTAGCGGAGGTGGAAATCAAAAAGGAACATCAAGTGTTGATGGTGAATAAAACCACTAAGTTCAAGAAAGGCAAGGGTGAAAATAACTTCAAGAAGGACGGCAAGGGAGTTGCCGCACCCGGTAAGCAAGCTGCCGGGAAGAAGCCAAAGAATGGACCCAAGCCCGAGACTGAGTGTTTTTATTGCAAGGGAAGTGGTCACTGGAAGCGGAACTGCCCCAAGTACTTAGCGGATAAGAAGGCCGGCAACACCAAAGGTATATGTGATATACATGTTATTGATGTCTACCTTACCAGTACTCGTAGTAGCTCCTGGGTATTTGACACGGGTGCGGTTGCTCATATTTGTAAATCAAAACAGGAGCTGTGAAATAAGCAGAGACTAGCGAAGGACGAGGTGATGATGCGCGTCGGGAATGGTTCCAAGGTCGATGTGATCGCCGTCGGCACGCTACCTCTACATTTACCTACGGGATTAGTTTTAAACCTCAATTATTGTTATTTAGTGCCAGCTTTGAGCATGAACATTGTATCAGGATCTCCTTTAATACGAGATGGCTACTCATTTAAATCCGAGAATAATGGTTGTTCTATTTATATGAGAGATATGTTTTATGGTCATGCCCCGCTGGTCAATGGTTTATTCTTATTTAATCTCGAACGTGATGTTACACATATTCATAGTGTGAATGCCAAAAGATGTAAGGTTGATAATGATAGTCCCACATACTTGTGGCACTGCCGCCTTGGTCACATTGGTGTCAAACGCATGAAGAAACTCCATACAGATGAACTTTTGGAGTCTCTTGATTATGAATCATTTGACACGTGCGAACCATGCCTCATGGGAAAAATGACCAAGACTCCGTTCTCCGGAACAATGGAGCGAGCAACCAACTTATTGGAAATCATACATACTGATGTGTGCAGTCCAATGAGTGTTGAGGCTCGCGGTGGCTATCGTTATGTTCTCACCCTCACTGTTGACTGGAGTAGATATGGGTATGTCTACTTAATGAAACACAAGTCTGAGACCTTTGAAAAGTTCAAGGAATTTCAGAGTGAGGTTGAGAATCAACGTGACAGGAAAATCAAGTTCTTACGATCAGATCGTGGGGGAGAATATTTGAGTCACGAATTTGGCACGCACTTAAGGAAATGTGGAATAGTTTCACAACTCACGCCGCCTGGAACACCTCAGCATAATGGTGTGTCCGAACGTTGTAATCGCACTCTATTGGATATGGTGTGATCTATGATGTCTCTTACCGATCTACCGTTGTCATTTTGGGGCTATGCTTTAGAGACTGCCGCATTCACTTTAAATAGGGCTCCGTCAAAATCCGTTGAGACGACACCGTATGAATTATGGTTTGGGAAGAAACCTAAGCCATCGTTTCTAAAAGTTTGGGGATGCAATGCTTATGTGAAGAAACTTCAACCTGAAAAGCTCGAACCCAAATCGGAAAAATGCATCTTCATAGGATACCCTAAAGAAACTATTGGGTATACCTTCTACCTTAGATCCGAAGGCAAAATCTTTGTTGCCAAGAATGGATCCTTTCTAGAGAAAGAGTTTCTCTCGAAAGAAGTAAGTGGAAGGAAAGTAGAACCTGATGAAGTATTGCCTCTTGAACCGGAGAGTGGCGCAGCTCAGGAAAATGTTCCTAAGGTGCCTGCACCGACTAGAGAGGAAGTTAATGATGATGATCATGAAACTTCAGATCAAGTTGCTACTGAACTTCGTAGGTCCACAAGGACATGTTCTGCACCAGAGTGGTACAGCAACCCTGTCCTGGAAATCATGTTGTTGGACAATGGTGAACCTTCGAACTATGAAGAAGCGATGGCGGGCCCAGATTCTAACAAATGGCTGGAAGCCATGAAATCCGAGATAGGATCCATGTATGAAAATGAAGTATGGACTTTGACTGACTTGCCCGTTGATCGGCGAGCCATAGACAATAAATGGATCTTTAAGAAGAAGACAGACGCGGATGGTAATGTGACCATCTATAAGGCTCGGCTTGTGGCTAAGGGTTATCGACAAGTTCAAGGGGTTGACTACGATGAGACTTTCTCACACGTAGCGAAGCTGAAGTCCGCCCGAATCATGTTAGCAATTGACGCATTCTATGATTATGAGATATGGCAAATGGACGTCAAAACGGCATTCCTTAATGGTTTCCTTAAGGAAGAATTGTATATGATGCAGCCGGAAGGTTTTGTCGATCCTAAGAATGCCGACAAGGTGTGCAAGCTCCAACGCTCAATCTATGGGCTGGTGCAAGCATCTCGGAGTTGGAACATTCGATTTGATGAGATGATCAAAGCGTTTGGGTTTACGCAGACTTATGGAGAAGCCTGTGTTTACAAGAAAGTGAGTGGGAGCTCTGTAGCATTTCTCATATTATATGTGGATGACATACTATTGATGGGAAATGATATAGAATTCTTGGAAAGCATAAAGGCCTACTTGAACAAGTGTTTTTCAATGAAGGATCTTGGAGAAGCTGCTTATATAGTAGGCATCAAGATCTATAGGGATAGATCGAGACGCCTCATTGGTCTTTCATAGAGTATGTACCTTGACAAGATATTGAAGAAGTTCAATATGGATCAGTCCAAGGAGGGGTTCTTGCCTGTGTTGCAAGGTACGAGATTGAGCACGGCTCAATACCCGACCATGGTAGAAGATAGAGAAAAGATGAGTGTCGTCCCCTATGCCTCAGCCATAGGGTCTATTATGTATGCCATGCTGTGTACCAGACCAGATGTAAACCTTGTCATAAGTTTGGTACGAAGGTACCAAAGTAATCCCGGCATGGAACACTGGACAGCGGTCAAGAATATCCTGAAGTACCTGAAAAGGACTAAGGATATGTTTCTCGTTTATGGAGGTGACGAAGAGCTCGTCGTAAAGGGTTACGTTGATGCTAGCTTCGACACAGATTTGGATGACTCTAAGTCACAAACCGGATACGTGTATATTTTGAATGGTGGGGCAGTCAGCTGGTGCAGTTGCAAGCAAAGCGTCGTGGCGGGATCTACATGTGAAGCGGAGTACATGGCAGCCTCGGAGGCAGCACAAGAAGCAATCTGGGTGAAGGAGTTCATTACCGACGTAGGAGTTATTCCCAATGCGTCGGACCCGATGACTCTCTTCTGTGACAATATTGGAGCTATTTCCCTTGCCAAGGAGCCCAGGTTTCACAGGAAGACCAGGCATATCAAGCGTCGCTTCAACTCCATTCGTGAAAATGTTCAAAATGGAGACATAGATATTCGTAAAGTGCATACGGACCTGAATGTCGCAGATCTGTTGACTAAACCTCTCCCTCGAGCAAAACATGATCAACACCAGAACTCTATGGGTGTTCGATTTATCACAATGTAACTAGATTATTGACTCTAGTGCAAGTGGGAGACTGTTGGAAATATGCCCTAGAGGCAATAATAAAATGGTTATTATTATATTTCCTTGTTCATGATAATTGTCTATTGTTCATGCTATAATTGTGTTATCCCGAAATCGTAATACATGTGTGAATACATAGACCACAACATGTCCCTAGTGAGCCTCTAGTTGACTAGCTCATTGATCAATAGATGGTTACAGTTTCCTGACCATGGACATTGGATTTCATTGATAACGGGATCACATCATTAGGAGAATGATGTGATGGACAAGACCCGATCCTAAGCATAGCACAAGATCGTGTAGTTCGTCTGCTAGAGCTTTTCTAAATGTCAAGTATCATTTCCTTAGACCATGAGATTGTGCAACTCCCGGATTCTGTAGGAGTGCTTTGGGTGTACCAAACGTCACAACGTAACTGGGTGGCTATAAAGGTGCACTACAGGTATCTCCAAAAGTGTCCGTTGGGTTGGCATGAATCGAGACTGGGATTTGTCACTCCGTATGACGGAGAGGTATCTCTAGGCCCACTCGATAATGCATCATCATAGTGAGCTCAGTGTGACTAAGTAGTTGGTCACGTGATCATGCATTACGGAATGAGTAAAGTGACTTGCCAGTAACGAGATTGAACGAGGTATTGGGATACCGACGATCGAATCTCGGGCAAGTAACGTACCGATTGACAAAGGGAATTGTATACGGGATTGCTTGAATCCTCGACATCGTGGTTCATCCGATGAGATCATCGTGGAACATGTGGGAGCCAACATGGGTATCCATATCCCGCTGTTGGTTATTGGCCAGAGAGTTGTCTCGGTCATGTCTGCATGGTTCCTCTGCATGGTTATTAGGAAGACTTGCATGTGATTACCGAATGTTGTTCGGAGTCCCGGATGAGATCCCGGACGTCACAAGGAGTTCCGGGATGGTCCGGAGGTGAAGATTTATATGTAGGAAGTTGTCATACGGTCACTGGAAAGGTTCGGGGGCATATCGGTATTGTACCGGGGCCACCGGAGGGGTTCCGGGGGTCCACCGGGAGGGGCCACCTCTCTCGGAGGGCCTAATGGGCCATAGAGGAAAGGCAACCAGCCCTACATGGGCTGGGCGCATCCCCCCTTGGGCCCATGCGCCTAGGGTTGGGGGAAACCCTAAGGGGGGCGCCCCCCCTTTCTTGGGGGGCAAGCCCCCTCCCCCTGGCCGCCGCCCCCCCTCTAGATCTCATCTAGAGGGGGCCGGCCCCCTTCCTCCTTCCCCCTATAAATAGAGGGGCAAGGGGAGGGCTGCACACGACATCCAAGGCGCAGCCCCTCCCCTCCCCAACACCTCTCCTCCTCCGCAAGAGCTTGGCGAAGCCCTGCTGGAGTACTACTGCTCCACCACCACCACACCGTCATGCGGCTGTTGGAGCCCTCTTCCTCAACCTCTCCCTCCTCCTTGCTGGATCAAGGCGCGGGAGACGTCCTCGCTCTGTACGTGTGTTGAACGCGGAGGTGCCGTCCGTTCAGTTTTAGGATCATCAGTGATTTGGATCACGACGAGTACGACTCCATCAACCCCGTTCTCTTGAACGCTTCCGCTCGCGATCTACAAGGTTATGTAGATGCACTCCTCTCCCTCTTGTTGCTAGATGACTCCATAGATTGATCTTGGTGATGCGTAGAAAATTTTAAATTTCTGCTACGATCCCCAACACCACGTGTCAACATATCATAGGCGCATCTCGCCCATTGGATGAGTGACACCTGTGCCAATGCGGAGCTGGCACATGTTTCCGTCAGCCAATCAGAATTTTACACATGGAAAATCCCCATTGGTCCGGGCTGTTAATGGGTTATCGGATCCAAAACCGGACCCGATAGCTTAACAGCGTTCCGTTACGGTGGAAGCCACGTATCGGTCACCCTTGACGAAAGCACTTCTGTGACGCGTGACTTATCGTCATGGAAGTGGACACTTCTGTGATGATAATTTTGGTAATGTCATGTAACACTTCTACGACAGCACATGTATGACTATCTTGATTCTGTCATAAATTTGTCATGGATGTACATGCATGACAGAAAATGTGACCTACTGTGACAAACACGTATCATCACAGAAGTGTGTTTTTTGTAGTGAGATCTGGCCTCCCGATGAAGAACAGGAGGTGACGGTGGCTCCGTCTCGTGGATCGTGATAATTTGTTCTCCCTGATTTTTTTCGGGAAAAATAGGATTTTATAGCGTCGGTTTCAGGGTCTGCGGGGCCACCAGGTGGGGACAACCCACCTGGGCATGCAAGGAGAGGGGGCGCGCCCTGGTGGGTTGTGCCCACCCAGGTGCCCCTCTCCGGTAGGTCTTGGCTCCAGAAATTCTTGTTTATTGTATAAAAATTCCTCACAAAGTTTCGTTCCATTTCGAGAACTTTTATTTCTGCACAAAAACAACACCATGGTAGTTCTGTTTAAAACAGCATCAGTCCAGGGTTAGTTTCATTCAAATCATGCAAATTAGAGTCCAAAACAAGAGGAAAAGTGTTAAGGAAAAGTAGATACGTTGGAGACGTATCATCCCTCTCGGTACTGCACATCACTATAAGCCTTGCAAGCAATGTCACTAATGAGTTAGTTGCGGGATGATGCATTACAGAACAAGTAAAGAGACTTGCCGGTAACGAGATTGAACTAGGTATGAGGATACCGACGATCGAATCTCGGGCAAGTAACATACCGATGACAAAGGGAATAACAGATGTTGTTATGCGGTTTGACCAATAAAGATCTTCGTAGAATATGTAGGAGCCAATATGAGCATCCAGGTTCCGCTATTGGTTATTGACCGAAGATGTGTCTCGGTCATGTCTACATAGTTCTCGAACCCGTAGGGTCCGCACGCTTCACGTTCGATGACTATTTGTATTATGAGTTATGTGTTTTGGTGACCAAAGTTTGTTCGGAGTCCCGGATGAGATCATGGACCTGACGAGGAGTCTTGAAATTGTTGAGAGGTAAAGATTGATATATTGGAAGGTTATATACGAACACCGGAATGGTTCCGATAAGGTTCGGGGATTTTTCGGAGTACCGGGAGGCTACCGGAACCCCCCGGGAAAGTTAATGGGCCTAATGAGCCATAGTGGAGGAGAGGAGGCATGCCACAGGACGAGGCGCACGCCCCCTGAGGGAGTCCTAGATTAGGGGGTCCTCGGACAGCCGGACTATATACTTTGGCCGGACTGTTGGACTATGAAGATACAAGATTGTAGACTTCGTCCCTTGTCCAGGTGGGACTCTCCTTTGCGTGGAAGGCAAGCTTGGCAATTTGGATATGTAGATCCCCTCTGGTGTCTATATAAACCGGAGGGTTTAGTCCGTAGGACAACAACAATCATAATCATAGGCTAGCTTCTAGGGTTTAGCCTCTACGATCTCGTGGTAGATCAACTCTTGTAATACTCATATCATCAAGATCAATCAAGCAGGAAGTAGGGTATTACCTCCATCGAGAGAGCCCGAACCTGGGTAAACATTGTGTCCCCCGCCTCCTGTTACCATGAGCCTTAGACGCACAGTTCGGGACCCCCTACCCGAGATCTGCCGGTTTTGACACCGACATTGGTGCTTTCATTGAGAGTTCCACTGTGCCGTCACGATAAGGCTTGATGGCTCGTCTTGTTGTCAAGGACAACATTACCTCTAGGGGAGCCCTGGCTATAGGCCAAACTCTCCGACTAGGCGGCTTCGTCATGACCACCCGTTCGGCCGTCGCGCTGACGATGACTTCTCGGGTCATAAAAAACAGCCTCCACGTCGGCTCGGGATTCACCGAGCAGTTGGATCCAATGGAGCTCTCTTCCTTGAATGAGCTCTTGGATCGCATCGCTGCCTTGGGAGTCGCTACGGACTATGATCGGATCGGGCTTAAACCCGACCAAAGGGAGATTAACTCTCCGCCGGTCACCCACCAGATAGCGGTGGTGGAGGAGCAATGCAGAGATTCTTCCTCTATTTTGAGGACAAACTATGTCCGGATTCCCGAGCTCTCTGAGCCGGATACCCGTCTACGGGAGGACATGGCCCAAGTTTCGAACCTAGAATTGGACAGTAGGCCAGAACTATTGGGCAACGTCCTGGAGCCCGAACTGCCAAGCTCGGAAACTCCTCTGCCCCTAGGTCTCAGATCGGGTAAGGGTTTGGACCTAAATCTACCCACCCACCCTCACATAAGTGATCTTTCCCACATTAGACAAGAGCCCCAAGATACAGTACATCACTATTGGGCCAGATTCCTCTTTGTAATGAGCAAGGTCAAGGACTGTCGTGAGGAAGACACAATTTCATTCTTTTGCAAAAATTGCACGGACAAGGGAATCCTCAACGCCATAAGTCGCCATGACATAGCACACTTCACTGACTTGGCAGCCATAGTACAGAAGTACTGTGCGATAGAAAGCACCTGGAAAACCAAAACAAAATTGTGGGATCCTCCGGCTCTTACTAAACCCTCCATCTGAACTAAAAGGGTGTACTCTCGTAAGTTACCCGATCCAATTACAAAGAAACCAAAGCCCACTACAGGGCGTGGAACCGTATTGGAGGGATGGCTCAATGGGCCCTGCAAAATTCACAGTACACCAGATACCATGCCAACACACAGCCTTAGAGCATGTTGGATACTCCGGCAGGTGGTCAAGAGCGACGAGGATCTCCTCATCAACAATACCACAGAGCACCATCCCGTGGAAAATAACAATACAGTACTGACAGTCTTCGAGATTTTCGCCTCAAATAATAGGCACAAACGAGCACTCCGCAGCCTCGCCGAAGTCTGCCACGTTGCAACAATAAATCCATGGAACGATACGGCTATAACCTTCAATGCCAGTGACGAACCTCAATTCCGAACAGCCCGAGCACCAGCCGCTTTGGTCCTTAGTCCAATTGTGGACGGCTTCCGGCTTACTAAAGTGCTCATGGACGGTGGCAGCGGATTAAACCTCATCTACGAGGAGACTCTTAGCAAAATGGAAATAGACAAGAGCCGCATTGAGCAAAGCAGCACGACCTTCAGAGGAATCATCCCTAGTCGAGAGGCACGATGTACGGGAAAAATCACACTAGATGTGGTATTCGGCACGCCGGAGAATTATAGGTCTGAATAAATCACATTCCAAGTGGCCCCGTTTAGTGGCGGATACCACGCCCTTTTAGGGCGGGAGGCATTCACGATCTTCCAAGCTATACCCCACTATGGGTACATGAAGCTCAAGATGCCCGGGCCCAATGGAATCATCACTCTAGCTAGTGATCCGGACATAGCACTCCGCACCGAAAATAAAACTGCCGCACTGGCCCTCGAGGCGTTATCCGAAGCACTCACGGTCGAGGAACTAACTGCGTTGTGCTCCACAACGGACAGGGACGACGTGATACTCGACAAAAGACCCAAGTCTACCTCTTTTAAACCAGTGGACGAAATAGTCAAATTCCAGGTCCACCCAACGGACCCTACAAAAATAGCATCCATCAGGGCATAGCTGAGCCCCACAACAGACGCCGCACTGTGGGAGTTCTTGCACGAGAATTGGGACATCTTCGCCTGGCATCCTTCAGACATGCCAGGAATCCCATGCAGGCTAGCCGAGCATAGCCTAAACATTCTAAAGGGATACAAGCTGGTCAAGCGGACTCTTCAGCGTTTCTCAGAGCCTAAGCGACAATCCATGGGAGAAGAGCTATCCAAGTTACTCGAGGCCGGGTTCATTAGAGAAATAAAACATCCGGACTGGCTAGCAAACCTGGTGATGGTACCAAAGAAGGACAAATCCTGGCACCTATGTGTCGATTTCAAGGACCTTAACAAGGATTTCCCCAAGGATCCCTTCCCCCTTCCCCGCATCGATCAAATTATCGACGCTACCGCAGGACACGACTCATTGTGTTTCCTCGATGCATACTCTGGATACCATCAAATCAAGATGGCAGAGTCCGATCAAGCCGCAACGGCATTCATCACTCCATACGGCCCCTTCTGTTTTAACACCATGCCTTTCAGGCTCAAAAACGCCGGTGCAACCTATCAACGCATGATTCAGACATGCCTGGAAACACAAATCGGCAAAATAGTGGAAGCATGCGTAGACGATGTGGTCATTAAAACCAGACACGTCGAATCTTTAATAGACGACTTGAGGCTTACGTTCGACAATCTCCGAACATATGATATCAAGCTCAATCCAGAAAAATGCGTTTTCGGCGTGCCCACCAGAAAGCTCTTGGGCTTCATCATTTCCAATAGAGGAATTGAAGCAAATCCGGCTAAAATCCGAGCTCTGTCACAGTTTGCTATCCCAACAGACCTCAAACAAATCCAGAAATTAACCGGATGTGTGGCTGCCTTAAGCCGCTTTATCTCCCGATTGGGAGAAAAGGCATTACCTCTTTATCGCCTTCTTCAACGCACCGAACACTTTGAGTGGACAGATGCGGCCACGGCCGGATTGGAAGAAATAAAATCCCTCTCGTCTAGCAACCCAATCTTGGCCAAGCCAAATATCAGCGAACCAATGCTGTTATATATAGCGGCAACACACCAGGTTGTAAGCGCAATGCTCGTCGTCGAACGAGAGACGGACGGACATAAGTTCCCGCTTCAAAAGCCGGTATACTACGTATCCACTGTCCTCACTCCATGCAAATCACGGTACCCACGTTATCAAAAGATAGCATACGCGGTCTTCATGGCATCCCGGAAACTACGACGCTACTTTCAAGAGTGTTCAATTACAGTGGCCTCTGAAGTACCACTCAACGACATAATAAAAAACCGCGATGCCATGGGCCGGATTGCAAAATGGGCTATTGAGCTCTCCCGTTCGACATAACATACAAACCACGACGAGCCATTAAGTCACAAGCACTGGCTGATTTCGTCACCGAATGGACAGAAGCCGAACTCCCTAAAGAGTACGGCGCGTACTCCAATTAGATCATGAACTTTGACAGCTCTAAGATGCTGGCTGGTCTGGGGCAGGCGTCGTCCTGACATCCCCCACCGGAGATACAGTCCAATACGTACTCCAAATATTATACACAGACTCCAACAATGCAGCAGAATATGAGGCCCTGTTGCATGGTCTCCGGATGGCAGTCTCCATGGGGATTCAATGCCTAGAGGTACGTGGGGATTTGAAAGTGCGTTATATCGACTAGAGGGGGGGTGAATAGGCGATTTTTATGAAAGTCTTCAAAACGTGAGAATTATGAAGACAAACAGTGAAGATTATGTCTATTACTATGCAGCGGAAGTTAGATTACACTAGGCCAGCCATGGTCATGTATTCAATAGAGTGAAAGCGCAGTGACAAACAGCTTCAGTGTAATAAGGATCAGGTAGGAAGAAGTTATGAAGCCAAACAGATCATACATTCATGTTGTGAAGACAAACGGTAAAGCAGGCATGTAATGGCTTCACAATGAATAACTGTAAGTAAAAGGAAGTGAAGATGAAACCAATGACACGTTGAAGACAATGATTTGTTGGACCAGTTCCAGTTGCTGTGACAATTGTACGTCTGGTTGGAGCGGCTAGGTATTTAAACCAAAGGACACACAGTCCCGGACACCCAGTTAAGGACACTTAGTCCAAGACACCCAGTCCTCACCGTTTTCTCCTTGAGCTAAGGTCACACAGACCTCGCCCAATCACTCTGGTAAGTCTTCAAGGTAGACTCCCAAACCTTCACAGACTTCGTTCACCGGCAATCCACAATTTCTCTTGGATGCTCAGAACGCGACGCCTAACCATCTGGAGGATGCACAGTCCTCAAGTGTAATAAGTCTTCAGATCACACAGACACGAAGACTTAAGTGATGCCCAATTTACTTTGGCTCTGGGTGGTTAGGGCTTTTCTCCTCACTAGGAATTTTTCTTTTAAAGGCTTCGAGGTGGGTTGCTCTCAAACGACAAAAGTCGTGCACTGAAATCTGAGCAGCCAACCGTTTAAGGTTGTGGGGGGTGGACTATTTATAGCCACTTGGCAACCCGACCTGATTTGTCCGAAATGACCCTGGGTCACTAAGGAACTGACACGTGTACCAACGGTCGGATTTCGAACTCACACGGCAACTTTACTTGGGCTACAAGTAAAGCTGACTTGTCTGACTCTGGGCAAGATTTTCTCTCATAGGCTTCGCTCGAAGACATAGGATTTGAATTAGGCATCACTTCAGTCATTCTGACTGGTTCTCTTCGACCCCACTTAACAGTACGGTGGTTCCTATGACACAACATGAATGAAATAAAACTACGAAGGATCGAGGTCTTCGAGTTTCAAAAGCTTCATAGGGAGTCTTCTCATGTCATTGTATTCAATATGAATATCTTCATAAACCACCATTGTCTTCAATGTCTTCGTACAGTTTTAGGGGTCATCTCTGGTAGTAAAACCGAATCAATGAGGGACTTCTACCTGTGTTTTCCTGCAATTCTCACAAACACATTAGTCCCTCAACTAGGTTTGTCGTCAATACTCCAAAACCAACTAGGGGTGGCACTAGATGCACTTACAATCTCCCCCTTTTTGGTGATTGATGACAAACTAGTTGAAATTTTCAACGGGAAACATAATTTGTGAAATTGTAAAAGAATTGTCTTCATAAGTTGCAAGGGCTCCCCCTGAAGATGTGCATATAAGTAATTTGCTTCTTGAATGCAAATGCACATGGCAGGTTGTACTTGTGGAGATCCACTTCAACTTATGACAATCCACTATGCTTGTGAAAGTGTATGAAGATAATGACATGCATAATGGAAAATGGATGTCTGCAGAATGAGATGAGTGCGGAATTTATCTTCGCAAAACGGAGTGACAAACAGGTAGCAGACGACCATCAAGGCTAAGTGTTACAACTCAATGAAGCAAATGTAGCAAAAAAAACGGGAGTTGTAAGCACGAAGCAAAATGTAGCAAAATATGAAGGCACCCGCCCATAGTGACCCGCTTGAAGACTATAACCATCATATGCTTCTCCCCCTTTTGTCAGTGATGACCAAAAAGGTTTGAAGACATAGAGGTTTCTACGCGTTCCCAGGCGCAGCAGGGTCGGTGGAGTTGTTTGGCGGTGGTGCAGACGAGCTTGGTGCAGATTCGACGCGCGTTGAAGCAGGTGGAGATGATGTCGCGTCGTCTTCTTCTTCAATAATCCGGGCAGACACGGTGGCAGCAGAAGAAGAGAACTCTGACTCTTCAAGTGATGGTGTGCTGCGCATCACCGCTCTTCTTGGAGGCGTGGAGTCAAATTTGAAGTGCTCTGTGAAGCCATCCTCATGCAGTTCAGCTTCAGGGCACATCATGGTGAGGCCCTTCCAAGTGCGGCGACAGGTCTCGTGTGTGACAAATGCATTCTTGGTTGCCAGATTTCTGATGCGATTGACGTCTTGCATGATGCTTCTCATCTGCCTCTTGAGCCAGTCGTGATGCCTATCTTGCTTTTGGTGAAGAGCCACAAGAAGCTCTCGGTTATTGAGTGCATGAGCGCGCTTCTTGGGTCTCTGTGCAGCTGTGCTGTTGGTGGCTTCAGTTGATGCAGGGGCACGTGTGGTGCCGGCCATTGGATACACTCGGGAGAGAGCTTCAACACCTTCAATATTTTGGGTGAAGCTCTGGTGTTCTGCATTCTGAAGACTTAGTGGTTGCTTGGCCGGCTCTGGATATATTGCTTCAGCAGATGTGTCCACATCTGGCAAAAATATCCTATGATTGCGGGCTGAGGGTTGATAGGAGATTGCAGAGTGAAGCTTGATCAGCCTCATAACCCAAGGAGCATAAAACTTTAATCCAAACAGTTCTGAAGCAGACGCTGCAAATTGACGGATGAAGAGATCCTGTGTATTGAAGCATTTGCCGTGAAGAATGCAGAAGATGAGAGTCTTCATTGCACCATCAATCGTTGCATATCGAGAGTGTCCCTTGACTGGCCAGAGAGTCCGCCTTATGATGTGATATATTGTTCTGGGCAGGTACTCTAAGTCTTCAACGAAGAACCTAGTTGGATAGGGTGCATTTGGAGGCAATGGCTTCATCATTGAGAGCATCTGACTCATATCTGGCTCAGGACGCTGAAATATGCTCTCAATTGCTTCAGCATGGAGTTGGCACCCTTCTTCAAAGAATTCGCCAGGAGTGGGAAGGCCGGTAAGCTCAATTAGGTCGAAAGCATTTGCTTCATGATGGATATTGCCTGTCATCCACTCCAGGATCCATGTCTTCGGATCTCTATTATAGCCTTTGATATGCAAAGTGGCATAGAACTGGAGCAGAAGCTCTTCGTTCCAGTGCTCTTCATCAGTGATAAACGGCAGCAAACCCACTTGCTTGAAGCAATCCAATGCTTCTTCCAGACCAGGCAGACCAGCAACAGCTTCAACCTCAAGGCGCTTGTGAGGAAAGATGCGGCCTTGGTTGTATAAGATGCATGAATAATAGCTGCGCTGTTGATGGCTCCAGAACCTATCTGATACAATGCGTTCCCTTGAATAAGGGTTCTTGGAGCGGTCGAAAAACGTGTTATCTGCCCTGAAGCCGTTGATGTTGAAGGAACCAGGAGCTGATGCAGGACCTGGGAACCTTGGTAGTCGTGGGATCGGCTTCTGGACTTGGGGCCTGTGTGCAATATGATAGTTGAATTGTGGTCCGGCAGCAGACTCAGGCACAGAATGTTCAGGAGCAGTAGCTTCGGTGTCTTCTGAAGCTGTTGTTGGGGAGGGCTCCACATTTGCTTCGGCGTTGTTTGTGGCAGCCTCAACATTTTCAGCTTCAGGCACGTTCTCCTTGAGAACTGCTTCTTGTTGGTGCGGGGGAGTTGGAGCTTGTGGTATTTCTGCTTGCTCTTCGGCTGATGCAGCCGGAATGTCGTCAGCAGCCTGAGCCCTTGGCCCTTTGCGAAGCCTATGGAGTGTAGGCGCTGGTGGTGTTGCAGTGGGTTGGGGCTCATCTTCCTCTTGTGGGCGATCTGCCCACGACGCATTTTGTGTGATTGGCGTCAATGGACGACCAATACTGATCTGTTCGCTTGTCTCAAGCTGAGGAAGGGCTGCATCACCTTGCACATTGTCTTGGGGACCAATGTCTTCAGCAGCATTGAGGTTGGCTGCTGGAATGTCTTCAGTGTGCGGAGCCTCTATGTAAGCAGGCTTATGCACTGTCAACTGACGACCTGCGTCAGGATAGCGGACGCAGAGGGGTTCAACTATCAGGGGCTCTGTGGGAGAAGCCCGAGATTTCTTGGTCTTGCGCTTCTTGATGATGGGTTCAGAAGGAGAGGCTTCAGAATGTTTTCTCTTCTTAGCTTCAGCCTCTGCAGTCCGTGTCTTCTTGTGCTGTGAGGCGGTTGATCGACTCTTTGGCTTCGAGCCAGTCGTTGCAGCGGGGAAGACAATCGGAGCATCAGGTTCTGACCTTGGTGCTTCAGGTTCGGGCACAGCCGCCTTCTTTTTCTTCTTCGCGGCCATCCTAGGGTCAATGCCGGGACGCCCAAGTGCCTTGCGCTTTTCTGCCTCATTGTAGGCTTGCACGCAGCGATCAGCCAAAGTCTTCATGCGTTCTCGCGAGCCTTGAGCTTTGGCACGCGTCTTCAGGAATTTTTCTTTCAGCTCGTGCAACATGATCTTGAAGTTTTTCACTTCTTGCACACTTAGCTTGGCCACGTGCTTCTTGAACTGAGCCTTTTCATGATCAATTTTCTGCTTCAGTTCTACAATTCGCTGGGCTATTGCAAGTTCTAAAGCGATTGCACCTTGAAAGGCAACGCTGAGGCCTATGGGTAGCTGCAGATCATTGAAGCTTATGTCTGGTGTGTCAAACCATTCATCGATGAAGTTGTGGATGATGGCGACATCAAACAGAGGCAGATTGTTGAAGATTTCAGCCTCCTCCTTGCTCTTGATGAGCTGCTCAAGAGCATCATCTCCAAGATCTTCATTGCTTGAGAGATCAATGGCTTCGCAGCGCAGAATGTCAGCAGCTGTGAGCTCTTTGCCTGTGTGTGGCTGAGGCTTCTTGGCTTCTTGGGGCTTGGACACTCGTGATAAGCCTTCTGACTGCACACTGCCCGATGATATTGGGATCGGCGTTGCGTGTGCCATCTGCTCTTGGTGAGGAGGGACCAGGGTTGAAGTCAAGCCCAAACTTCTTCTTGTTTATCTTCGCTGACTGTTGTGCAAACTGAAAGTTGCGCTTGAAGAGATTATCATCGCGACACCAGAGAAGTGATGACGGATGTGCCTCAGCTGGCTGTGGTCCTCTCACCATGCATGGATAGAAGCCTTGAGCAATGGCTTCGTCTCTGGACCTGGGTACGAGATTTTTGTATAATACATCTCCCCACGGTCTCTTGATGGCGCACTTCTCCGCATATTCCTGAGTGACGAAGCGGTAGTGGAACCATTGCTCTGCCCAATATCTTCGAATCCATTGGATTCGTGTCTTGCGCTGACCATAGCTTTCTTCAGGATCAGTTTTGTACATCTCTGCCAATTCATCAGGCAGATCTTTGGACGTTTCACCACGTCGCTGTCTGCCTCCCTTCCTTGCTGCTGTTTCTGAAGCCATGAATAACTTGGAAGGCTTCAAGATGTTCAAAGGCTTCAAAGGCTTCCTTTTGCAAGAACTGGCTTCAGGCGAGTTGATGTGATGCTGCAAGTACTCTGCAAATGAATGCAGACTATGAGAACCAAAGGATTCTCCCACGGACATGTACCTGTGACAGCATTAAGATGCGAGGGAAGGGGAAGAGGTCGTATGCATTCTCAGAAGATTTTGAAGATAAATCGGTTTAGAAGACATTGACCTCATTATGCAAAGACATTCACTTGTAGATAAGAAGTTGGTTCCAGATTTGTACGAACCCATAGATCAGTACAAGTGAGGAATCTAACTACTTTATGAAGCACAAGTGAATATACTAGGCATCTTATGAGATGCAGCGAGAGATTTAACTGGTGTGAAGAGAAACTTCTTATGGCAGAAAGTGACTGAACTTTAGGATCAAAAGAAGCTGTAAAAAGAGGTTTTATTTACCACACTTGGAACTGCTAGACGAAGTGAGAGTTGAGGCCGAGCAGTTCGATCCTCCGTGCCCTAACTTGGCGACGGAAGACACCTACGGCGACGGAGGAGAGAGCGATGTCCGCTGTCGGCGTGAAAACGGCGTCGGAGAGGTTGCGGCAGTGAAGCGCTTCGTCGCCGGCGTCGTCGAGTGCTAGCGGTGGCGCTAGGGTTCGTGCGAGGGTGGAGGAAGGAGATAATGACCGCGGTAAGTGTGAATTTATAGACTCAGAGGCGGCACTATGCTATTACCCAGGTGCCCCTGGCGGTTCACATTTGGGGCACGCGTGGCCAGTTAGAGGAAGGTTGGGATTTGTTCCACGTCCCACGCACGCCTAAATTGTCGGACGGTCGTTCCTGCTTCTCTGGATCTTATGTGGAGGAATGAGCATTAAAAACGGACTTTTATGGTTGTCTCAATGTCTTCGGCTGACAAGGACACAGTGAAGACATTCGACAGTTTCAACAGAATGCATATGACTTGGAGAGATAGAGTTTGAGATAGAAAGCATAGAGAGGTTAGGGTCCGATCACATTCACTTAGTTCAAAAAGATTCAACCAAGAAGACATAGCTATAAGTGAATGCTGTAGAGGACAGAACATCAGTACATATGTATCCATATAATCAACGCGGTGAAGATAATCATGAAGACATATTGAGAATGAAGCCAAACCAAATGTGAAGACATTGCGAGGTAACGCCATGAGTGAAATACTTCAAAATAGAACGTTTGGTGGTGGCGTTACCCACCGTATAGGAAGTATTAGACCCAGACATGGCGCACAATTATCGTGGCGTTCCGAAGTCAAATTCCACATTAATGTATTCACACTTAGAATGTATGTCTTCATTGATTGAAGATATACGCTACTTCGTGTGTTGCACATCTAAGTCATCAATATGCATAACTGTTAGGATGTGTGCCTGATCACAGGACATTTGAGGATTCCAAGATATTTAGCTCACACCGTAACTTGCAAAATCTCTTCTCATCCAAGGGCTTGGTGAAGATATCTGCCAATTGCTCTTCAGTATTGACGTGTATGATATCAATGTCTTCCTTCACAACATGATCTCTGAGAAAGTGATGACGAATTTCAATGTGTTTTGTCTTTGAGTGCTGAACTGGGTTGTTGGCAATCTTGATGGCGCTTTCGTTGTCGCAGTAAAGTGGCACTTGCTTCAGATGAATGCCATAATCCTTGAGTGTTTGCTTCATCCACAGAAGCTGAGCGCAGCAAGATCCAGCAGCAATGTATTCAGATTCAGCAGTGGAGAGAGATACACAGTTCTGCTTCTTTGAAGACCAACATACAAGTGATCGTCCCAGAAAATGACATGTGCCTGATGTAGATTTGCGATCAACTTTGTCACCAGCATAATCAACATCCGAAAATCCAACCAGATCAAACTCTGAGCCCTTTGGATACCATAATCCTAGAGTTGGGGTGTGAGCCAAATATCGAAGAATTCGCTTCACAGCTAAGTGATGCGACTCCTTTGGTGCCGCTTGAAATCGAGCACACATGCAAACACTAAGCATGATATCTGGCCTAGATGCACATAAATAAAGCAAAGACCCAATCATGGAGCGGTATACCTTTTGATCGAACTCTTTACCATTGTCGTCGGGACCCAGATGATGCTTGGCTGGCATTGGTGTTGTGAAGCCTTTGCAGTCTTGCATACCGAACTTCTTCAGGCACTCTTTAAGATATTTCTCTTGTGATATGAAGATGCCGTTGCGTTGTTTCCGTATTTGAAGACCGAGGAAGAACTTCAGCTCACCCATCATGGACATCTGATATTGCTCTTGCATCATATATCCAAACTCTTCACTATACTTCTGATTGGTGCAGCCGAAGATAATGTCATCCACATATATTTGGCACACAAATAGTTCACCATCATATGTCTTCGTGAAAAGAGTGGGATCCAGGGAACCAGGTATGAAGCCTTTGCTCTTCAGAAAGTACTTGAGTGTATCATACCAGGCCCTGGGGGCTTGTTTGAGGCCATACAGTGCCTTGTTGAGCTTGTATACCATATCAGGATGTTTTGGATTTTCAAAGCCAGGTGGTTGTGCAACATACACTTCTTCTTCAATCTTGCCATTGAGAAAGGCACTTTTCACATCCATTTGATATAGAAGTATGTTATGATGATTTGCATAGGCCAGCAGTATGCGTATGGCTTCAAGCCTAGCCACAGGAGCAAATGTTTCATCGAAGTCAATGCCCTCCACTTGAGTATATCCTTGAGCAACTAGACGAGCTTTGTTTCTGACAACTTGACCATGCTCATCTTGCTTGTTGCGGTATATCCATTTGGTGCCTATTATGTTGTGCTTTCGTGGATCAGGACGCTTAACCAGTTCCCATACATTATTCAGCTCAAACTGGTGAAGCTCTTCTTGCATAGCTTGAATCCATTCAGGTTCCATGAAGGCTTCTTCAACTTTCTTGGGTTCTGATATTGAGACGAATGCGAAATGCCCACAGAAGTTTGTTAGCTGAGTTGCCCTTGAACGAGTGAGTGGACCAGGTGCATTGATGCTGTCCAGTATTTTGTCAATTTGTACTTCATTTGCAACACGAGGGTGTGTGGGGCGAAGACTTTGCTCTTGCTGATCTATGTGGTCATTTGAAGGTATATCTTTAGGCTGAGCATTGTCTTCATGTGGATCAAGTGCTGAGATGATAAGTTCTTCTTCAGGTTGAGCTTCAGAAGGTACAATTTCTCCAGTTCCCATAAGCTTGATTGATTCATTTGCCGGAACTTCATCTAGCACATTTGGCAATTGCTCTCTTTGTGATCCATTGGTTTCATCAAACCGCACATCCGCTGTTTCAACCACTTTGTAGTGGAAGAGATTGAAGACTCTGTAGGAGTGCGAATCCTTTCCATATCCAAGCATGAAGCCCTCATGTGCTTTTGGTGCAAACTTTGAGGTGTGGTGTGGGTCCTTGATCCAGCATTTTGCGCCAAATACTCTGAAGTAACTGACATTTGGCTTCTTGCCAGTTAGGAGTTCATAAGATTTCTTGTTCATAAGCTTGTGAAGATAAACACGATTGATTGTATGGCATGCAGTATCAATGGCTTCAGTCCAGAATTTTCTTGGAGTCTTGTATTCATCTAGCATTGTTCTGGCCATCTCAATAAGTGTTCTGTTCTTGCGTTCGACGACGCCATTCTGCTGTGGTGTGTATGGAGCTGAGAATTCATGTGTGATCCCCAAGGTATCCAGATATGTATCAAGGCCAGTGTTCTTGAATTCAGTGCCATTGTCACTTCTGATGTGCTTTATCTTGGCGCCAAAATTGTTCATAGCTCGATTTGTGAAGCGTCTGAAGACATCCTGCACTTCAGTCTTGTAAAGGATTATGTGCACCCAAGTATATCTAGAATAATCATCAACAATTACGAAGCCATAGAGGCGTGCAGAAGTAGTAAAAGTTGAGTAGTGAGTGGGACCGAAAAGATCCATGTGAAGCAGTTCGAAGGGTTGTGTAGTAGTCATGATTGTCTTTGAAGGATGTTTTGCCCTTGTCATCTTCCCTGCTTCACAGGCACCGCATAAATGATCTTTCTTGAACTTGACGCCCTCGATGCCTATGACATGCTTCTTCCTTGCAAGGGTGTGGAGGTTCCTCATGCCAGCATGCCCAAGCCTTCGATGCCAAAGCCAGCATTCTGAAGCTTTTGCAAGAAGACATACTGCAAGTTGTGGTCCTGCTGAGAAATCTACCACGTACAAATCACCCTTCCGATACCCTTCAAACACTAGAGATTTGTCAGACTCCATTAGCACCAGGCAACGATATTTCCCAAACATTACAATCATATTCAAATCGCAAAGCATTGAGACAGACATCAAGTTGAAGCCAAGGGATTCAACAAGCATGACTTTATCCATGTGTTGATCCTTTGAGATTGCAACTCTACCTAGACCCAATACCTTACTTTTACCAGTGTCAGCAAATGTGATGTGGCTCTTATCGGATGAACGTAATGTTGAGTCCATAAGAAGGCTTCTTTTGCCAGTCATGTGATTTGTACACCCACTGTCAATAATCCATTCTGAAGACTTTGAAGTCACTGGTGTCGTACCCTACATTGCAGTTAGGGGGATAGGCTTCACGAAGGGTATTGTGAAGCATAAACATTTGACGAACCAGTGGATTATGAAAACTTAAATCCAGATTAGGACTAATAGGGAGAGTAGCATGCGATTCAGGAACGAAGTACATAATGATGCCATTTGGGCATTTTATCTTGCGCCCTACAAGATTTTTAAGGTCCCCAGCAATAGCATCAGAAGATTTTGTTTTTCTGCTGGAGACCTTTCCCTGCAAAAGAGAGTTAAGCTTTCTTAACCACCCACATCTTCAAGGGTGGCTTAGAAGCAATAAGTCTAAGTGCAGCATCTGAGAATTTTGGCTTTGAAGCCTTAGCAAACAGTCTAGCAGGTGGACAATAATACTCATAAGAATCAGACTCCTCCTCAGACTCCACCTCTGCCTCCTCAGATGCGGACTCCTCCTCCGAATCCATCTCCTTTCCAACAAACGCACGTGCCTTGCCAGATGAGCTCTTCTTGTGTGATGAAGACTTTGATGAAGTTTTGGAAGAAGACCTTGAGTATTTCTTCTTCTTCTTGTCGTCAGAATCATATTCCTTGCTCTTCTTCTTCCTTCTGTTCTCATTGTCCCACTGTGGACACTCAGAGATGAAGTGTCCAGTTTTCTTGCACTTGTGACATGTTTTCTTCTTGTAGTCATGAGCAGAAGCTTCATCATTCCTTGAGCTTGATCGTGAAGATTTCCTGAAGCCTTTCTTCTTAGTGAATTTTTGGAACTTCTTCACTAGCATTGCAAGTTCTCTTCCAATGTCTTCAGGATCATCAGAACTGCAGTCAGATTCTTCTTCAGATGAGGAGACAGCTTTTGCCTTCAAGGCACGAGTTCGCCCATAGTTTGGGCCGTAGATATCTCTTTTCTCAGAAAGTTGAAACTCATGTGTGTTGAGCCTCTCAAGTATGTCAGACGGATCGAGTGTCTTGAAATCAGGACGTTCTTGAATCATCAGGGCCAGGATGTCAAACGAACTATCAAGTGATCTCAGCAGCGTCTTGACGATTTCATGTTTGGTGATCTCAGTGGCGCCGAGGGCTTGAAGCTCATTTGTGATGTCAGTGAGCCGGTCAAATGTGTGCTGGACATTCTCATTGTCATTTCGCTTGAAGCGGTTGAAGAGGTTGCGAAGAACACTGATTCTTTGATCTCTCTGGGTTGAGATGCCTTCATTGACCTTTGAGAGCCAGTCCCAGACTAGCTTGGATGTCTTCAAAGCACTCACACGGCCATACTGTCCTTTGGTCAGATGACCACATATGATATTCTTGGCAGTGGAGTCCAGTTGAGTGAACTTCTTGACATCAGCAATAGTGACACCTTCTCCAGCCTTGGGAACACCGTTCTCGACGACATACCATAGGTCGATATCAATGGCTTCAAGATGCATGCGCATCTTATTCTTCCAGTAGGGATATTCAGTTCCATCGAAGATGGGGCAAGCAGCGGAGACTTTGATTATCCCTGCAGTCGACATAACTAAAACTCCAGGTGGTTAAACCGAATCACACAGAACAAGGGAGCACCTTGCTCTGATACCAATTGAAAGTGCGTTATATCGACTAGAGGGGGGGTGAATAGGCGATTTTTATGAAAGTCTTCAAAACGTGAGAGTTATGAAGACAAACAGTGAAGATTATGTCTATTACTATGCAGCAGAAGTTAGATTACACTAGGCCAACCATGGTCATGTATTCAATAGAGTGAAAGCGCGGTGACAAACAACTTCAGTGTAATAAGGATCAGGTAGGAAGAAGTTATGAAGCCAAACAGATCATACATTCATGTTGTGAAGACAAACGGTAAAGCGGGCATGTAATGGCTTCACAATGAATAACTATAAGTAAAAGGAAGTGAAGATGAAACCAGTGACACGTTGAAGACAATGATTTGTTGGACCAGTTCCAGTTGCTGTGACAACTGTACGTCTGGTTGGAGCGGCTAGGTATTTAAACCAAAGGACACACAGTCCCGGACACCCAGTCAAGGACACTTAGTCCAAGACACCCAGTCCTCACCGTTTTCTCCTTGAGCTAAGGTCACACAGACCTCGTCCAATCACTCTGGTAAGTCTTCAAGGTAGACTCCCAAACCTTCACAGACTTCGTTCACCGGCAATCCACAATTTCTCTTGGATGCTCAGAACGCGACGCCTAACCGTCTGGAGGATGCACAGTCCTCAAGTGTAATAAGTCTTCAGATCACACAGACACGAAGACTTAAGTGATGCCCAATTTACTTTGGCTCTGGGTGGTTAGGGCTTTTCTCCTCACTAGGAATTTTTCTTTCAAAGGCTTCGAGGTGGGTTGCTCTCAAACGACAAAAGTCGTGCACTGGAATTTGAGCAGGCAACCGTTTAAGGTTGTGGGGGGTGGACTATTTATAGCCACTTGGCAACCCGACCTGATTTGTCCGAAATGACCCTGGGTCACTAAGGAACTGACACGTGTACCAACGGTCGGATTTCGAACTCACACGGCAACTTTACTTGGGCTACAAGTAAAGCTGACTTGTCTGACTCTGGGCAAGATTTTCTCTCATAGGCTTCGCTCGAAGACATAGGATTTGAATTAGGCATCACTTCAGTCATTCTGACTGGTTCTCTTCGACCCCACTTAATAGTACGGTGGTTCCTATGACACAACATGAATGAAATAAAACTACGAAGGATCTAGGTCTTCGAGTTTCAAAAGCTTCATAGGGAGTCTTCTCATGTCATTGTCTTCAATATGAATATCTTCATAAACCACCATTGTCTTCAATGTCTTCGTACAGTTTTAGGGGTCATCTCTGGTAGTAAAACCGAATCAATGAGGGACTTCTACCTGTGTTTTCCTGCAATTCTCACAAACACATTAGTCCCTCAACTAGGTTTGTCGTCAATACTCCAAAACCAACTAGGGGTGGCACTAGATGCACTTACAGGATTCGAACCTCGCAATATCTCAAATAAATGGAGACTTTGACGCCAAGGACCCAAAAATGGCGGCTTACCGAAATGCCGTCCCCAAAATGTCAGCTCGGTTCGAGGGGCTCGAATTCCACCATGTGGTCTGGTAAAACAATCAAGCGGCGGATATCCTCGCCCGCATCGGCGCTAAGCGCAACCCTGCCCCTCCTAATATCTTCTTGGAAAGGCTGTTTAAGCCATCTGTGGTGTGGGAAGGGGAGACCAGCAACAACAGTCTGGATCCGGCCACAACACCAGATCCCGAACACTCTGACGTAATCGGAGGCTCCAGCACCGAAATAACACCTTCGGCCCACGTGATTATGGCTGTCATCACCCCATGGACAGAACCCTTCTTGGCTTACCTAAATAGGCAAGAACTCCCTGAGGACCCAAACGAGGCACGTTGCATTGTGCGGCAGTCTAAACCCTACAAGGTCCACGAGGGAGAGATTTATAAGAAAAGCACTACCGGAGTACTTCAAAGGTGCATCTCCGAAGAGGAAGGATGGCAACTTTTGGCAGAAATTCATGCTGGACTGGGCGGCCATCATGCCGCAGCTCGGGCCCTTGTAAGTAAGGCCTTCCGTACAGGTTTCTACTGGCTGACAGCCCGAGTAGACTCACAAGACCTCTCCCAACATTGCGTCGGTTGCCAGCTTTTTGCAAACCAAAGCCATATGCCACCTACCGCGCTCCAAACAATCCCCATTACTTGGCCCTTTGCGGTCTGGGGGCTTGATATGGTCAGACCCCTTAAAGGAGGAAGCCATAAGAAAAAGTACCTATTGGTCATGGTGGATAATTCACCAAATGGATAGAAGCCAAACCAGTTACAACGGCCAAGTCCGGACTAGTGATATACTTCATATCCGGGGTTGTACACCGTTATGGTGTCCCCCACAGCATCATCACCGATAACGGCTTGAACTTTACAGCTGACGAGGTAAAAACTTGGTGCGGCAACATGGGCATTAAGCTCTATTATGCCTCTGTCTATCACCCCCAAACAAACGGTCAAGTCAAATGAGCAAATGGTCTTATTATGAGCGGCATTAAACCCAGATTAGTGCGATCCTTGAAGGAATCAGATACGCACTGGGTTGAGGAGCTCGACTCCGTACTATGGGGGTTGCAGACCGCGCCGAATCGCACTACCGGATACACACCGTTTTTATGGTGTACGGCGCAGAGGCGGTACTGCCCTGCGACATCATTCATGACTCACCTCGAGTTCGCATGTACGAAGAGAAAGAAGTCGAGCTTGATTGGCAGGACAGTTTAGACGCCTTGGAGGAGCGTGACGTTGCAAAAGCCCGCTCCGCATTCTATCAGCAACAGGCTCGACGGTATCAAAGCAGAGAAGTACGGGCCAAAACTTATAACGTTGGTGAACTCGTTCTATGCCTACCCGAGAAGAAAAAGGACAAACTCAAGCCCAAATGGGAAGGTCCCTTCATCATCGAGAAAGTTCTAACCGGTGGAGCATACCATCTGCGTGATGCATCGGACAATCGACTCAAGCCAATCCCATGGAACGCGGCCAGACTCCGAAGGTTCTACGCCTAGTGTCGGACTCTGTGTTCGTCTCCTTACCTCCACCTTATATATATATATATATATCCGTTATCTGTCTTTCTTTCTTTCTTTCTTCCCTCTTTCTTCACGGCCTTTAAAGGTTAAAATGTGTCTTGACTACACAATCTTGACGCGCCCCGTGGACAGAACCCTTCTTGGCTTACCTAAATAGGCAAGAACTCCCTGAGGACCCAAACGAGGCATGTTGCATTGTGCGGTAGTCTAAAGCCTACAAGGTCCACGAGGGAGAGCTTTATAAGAAAAGCGCTACCGGAGTACTTCAAAGGTGCATCTCCAAAGAGGAAGGACGGCAACTTTTGGCAGAAATTCATGCTGGACTCGGCGGCCATCATGTCGCATCTCGGGCCCTTGTAAGTAAGGCCTTCCGTACAAGTTTCTACTGGCCAACAGCCCGAGTGGACACACAAGACCTCTCCCAACATTGCGTCGGTTGCCAGCTTTTTGCAAACCAAAAACATATGCCACCTACCGCTTTCCAAACAATCCCCATTACTTGGCCCTTTGCGGTCTGGGGGCTTGATATGGTCGGACCCCTTAAAGGAGGAAGCCATAAGAAAAAGTACCTATTGGTCATGGTGGATAAATTCACCAAATGGATAGAAGCCAAACCAGTTACAACGACCGAGTCCAGACTAGTGATAGACTTCATATCCGGGGTTGTACACCGTTATGGTGTCCCCCACAGCATCATCACTGATAACGGCTCGAACTTTAAAGCCGACGAGGTAAAAACTTGGTGCGGCAACATGGGCATTAACCTCGATTATGCCGCCGTCTATCACCCCCAAACAAACGGTCAAGTCGAACGAGCAAATGATCTTATTATGAGCGGCATTAAACCCAGATTAGTGCGATCCTTGAAGGAATTAGATACGCACTGGGTTGAGGAGCTTGATTCCGTACTATGGGGGCTGCGGACCGCGCCGAATCGCACTACCGGATACACACCGTTTTTTATGGTGTATGGCGCAGAGGCGGTACTGCCCTGCGACATCATTCATGACTCACCTCGAGTGCATGTACGAAGAGAAAGAAGTCGAGCTTGATCGGCAGGACAGTTTAGACGCCCTGGAGGAGGAGCGTGACGTTGCAAAAGCTCGCTCTGCATTCTATCAGCAACAGGCTCGACGGTATCAAAGCAGAGAAGTACGAGCCAAAACTTATAACATTGGCGAACTCGTTCTATGCCTACCCGAGAAGAAAAAGGACAAACTCAAGCCCAAGTGGGAAGGTCCCTTCATCATCAAGAAAGTTCTAACCGGTGGAGAGTACCATCTGCGTGATGCATCGGACAATCGACTCGAGCCAATCCCATGGAACGCGGCCAGACTCCGAAGGTTCTACGCCTAGTGTCGGACTTTGTGTTTGTCTCCTTACCTCCGCTTATTATATATATTCGCTATCTGTCTTTCTTTCTTTCTTCCCTCTTTCTTCACGGCCTTAAAAGGTTAAAATGTGTCTTGACTACACAATCTTGATGCGTCATGCGTGCTCATTACACCTGGGGGCTTCTTATACAGAAGCTTAATAAATTATGTTCCCGGCTCTATGCCCCCTGTACATGTGTTACTTTTCCACATGTACCTTTTCTTCGCCATTATATGCATCGATATGACTTAAGTTTTGGCCAAGCTGGGTTGCCTGGCTCTTGTGTTTATGCCCTACGTTCCCGTTAATTCGGCTAGGGCATAAGGGGAGCACCTCTGCGATTGTTACTGCCGGGTCAGCCTGATGTGTACCTCAGACTGCGTGAAGCCGAAAGCTAGCATTCTTAAGGGAATATTCGGTCGATGAACAAAAGATGACTTTTACTTATTACAATACATGCCCCCAGATGTTTATATCCTGCGTCTCTTTTCGCAGTTCGGACATGCACATTAATGCATGCGCACCTAGGGAAAGGAACCCTTAACGGAACTATTCTCCTTGGAAGATGTTTCTTACTATCCATGTAATATAACATAGCTAGTTGGGTACTTGTCTGTTCAAGCACTTATGACCCCTATGCCTGGTTTCCACGCGTACCCCGGTTTTTACATAACTGAGAGGGTATTCGGATACACTCCAGACTGTCGGGCCCAGAGGTCGGAGCGAAAAGGTCCGCCATGACAAATGATTTACAATCCAGCTAGGGACAAAATATGTCACTTGAAGTACACAGTCACTTAGACTGACTAAATTCTTCTTCTATACCATCCAACAGGCTGTCTAGCCTACAATCCTATTGAGAATACTTTGCGGCTAATTTTACCTGGTCATATACCAGACTAACGGGGATCTCTTTCCCATCAGACCCTACAGGTCCGACCTCAGCCATGTGGTTCGGGTCAGCCTTGGTATATCGCGTCTTCACAATGGCCCAGGCTTCCCTTGCACCTTGTCGGCAGGCAGACATCTTCCATAATCAGAAGCGCCACCGTGCTCCCTTGAGCATCTCTACGAGCTCCCGCATGCCTCCTGGCAGGGAGGCGGATGGCCACAAGGCCTGGGCAATGCCCTGCATCACCTATCAAACTTGTTCGTGCAGTTGTGAGAGCTCTGGAAGAAGATCGCCCCAGATCCGGGCATCTCCTCTTCGGGACGACCCGTCAGCATACCTAGAGATATAACACTGTTAGCCGGTTTCTTCGCCGAACTCTATAAAAGTTCGTTCAAGCGCTTACTAAAAATGCCGCGTCGAAGCCTCTTATTCTCCTTTACGGAGTCAGCTAGCTGGGCCCGAACATCTTTCAGTTCAACGCCCAACCGGGTATTGGCATCTTGGAGATCGTTTTTCTCCCGCCTAACCCGCGTAAGCACGCGCTCGCCAGCCTCTAGCTGTCGTTGAGCATGTTGCTCATCCCCTCGCACGATCTTTGGATTCACTCCGGGATCATCTGCAGAATCTATTGTTAGATTTGCATGCATGCCGAATACTAACTGGTACATGTCATTTCATTCTTTCCAATCAGGACAAGTATTACCAGATGGGGCCTTCTTGGACTCCTCCATTCCGGCAACTGCGGCCCGTAGCTGGGCTTCGCACTCCTCCAGCTCTTGAAACAACTAGGTATTCTTCTCCGTAAGAACCTTTACTCCAGTTCTTCATCATAAATGGAGTTCATCCCGTGGCTTAATGCGGATGAACTCCTCTTTCTCTCCTTTGTACAAATCGGACAGTATTTTCGCTAGAGCAGCGGCGGAGTCCGAACCTTTACGACCGCAGCGGGTGGCATCGTCTTCTCCATCGAAGTGCCACATGGGTTTCCCCCGATACTGAAGTGGCTGCACCCCCCGCATTACACATAATGATATAACCTCGACTATTGTCAGTCCTGATTTGGCAAGCATTTTTATCCTGCCCATCAGGTAAAGGACCTCTCTGTAACTCTTCCTCCTGGGGGCTCCAAGGGCGCCAGCTGCGGCGTTTCTTCAAAGGGGCATTATTAAACTCAGGAAGGCCCATCCGAATAGGGTCCGAAAGGGGGACGTCCTCCATATAAAACCACTCCAAAGGCCAGTCTTTGGATGTCTTCTTTGGAGTACCGGACAGGTATTCGGTCCCGGCGATGCGCCATATTTCGGCTCCGCCCACTTGATATATTGACCCCTCCTGTGTACGGGGTACGAGCCAGAATAGCCTCTTCCATAGCTCGAAATGAGCTTCACAGCCCAGAAATACCTCGCAAAAGGCGACGTAGCCGGCGATGTGTAATATGGAGGCGGGAGTAAAGTTATGCAGCTGGAGGCATAGAACTCCAAGAGCCCACGGAGGAATGGATGGATTGGAAATCCGAGTCCCCTCAATAAGTAAGGGACAAGGCATACCCGCTCCCCCTGGATGGGTTGGGAAAGATCTCTGCTTGCTCCCCGCCATTATAAGTGGCTAATACTGCTCAGACGGGGACCATATACACAGGAGGGAGAAACCCCTGGGTCTGCAACTCTACTAATTGGTTGTGGGGGATGGAACACTTCTCCCAATTGCCTGGCTTAGTGCTACGGGAGCGACATGAGGAGCTGCGATGGACGGCCATGATGGGATGGACTTTTCCAGGCGCGCTCCGGTGGATACTCACTGTGGGAGGATGGTGTGATCTGGATCTGAGGATCCCCGACTCTTTAAATAGATGATTTACTTACATGGTTAGGGTGGCAAATGTAAAAATGCCCCGACTTCTCGCATTCGCTTGACACGTGGAAGATAGCCATTATTAAAGCATAGAAGCCGAGGAGTGCAACATTCATGGGAAGCCGGACACTACTCATTACGACAGGTACTCGGGATTTGGAGAAGAAACCGCCTTGCAATGTCAAAGACAATCTGCGCGCCGGACTCATCGTCATTGAAGCCTAGTTCAGGGGCTACTGAGGGAGTCCTGGATTAGGGGGTCCTCGGACAGCCGGACTATATACTTTGGCCGGACTGTTGGACTATGAAGATACAAGATTGAAGACTTCGTCCCGTGTCCGGGTGGGACTCTCCTTTGCATGGAAGGCAAGCTTGGCAATTCGGATATGTAGATCTCCTCCCTTGTAACCGACTCTGTGTAACCCTAGACCCCTCTGGTGTCTATATAAACCATAGGGTTTAGTCCGTAGGACGACAACAATCATAATCATAGGCTAGCTTCTAGGGTTTAGCCTCTACGATCTCGTGGTAGATCAACTCTTGTAATACTCATATCATCAAGATCAATCAGGCAGGAAGTAGGGTATTACCTCCATCGAGAGGGCCCGAACCTGGGTAAACATTGTGTCCCCCGCCTCCTGTTACCATCAGCCTTAGACGCATAGTCCGGGACCCCCTACCCGAGATCCGCCGGTTTTGACACCGACACCCCCTTGCCCAATCCGAATTGGACAAGGGGAGGGGGCGCGGCCCCCTCTTTCCGTCTCCCTCTCCCTCCTTTCCCCTTTCCCCTTTCCATTGGAAGGAAGGAGGGGCCCGAATCCTACTTGGACTGGGAGTCCAAGTAGGAATCCCCCCTTGGCGCGCCCCCTTAGGACGGCCACCTCCTCCTCCCCCCTTTATATACGGGGGTGGGGGTACCCCAAAGACAGACCAAGATTTCTCTTAGCCATGTGTGGTTCCCCCCTCCACAGTTTATTCCTCCGATCATAGTGTCGTAGTGCTTAGGCGAAGCCCTGCGCGACATCACCATCACCGTCACCACGTCGTCATGCTGACGGAACTTTCCCTCGACCCTCTACTGGATTAAGAGTTCGAGGGACGTCATCGAGCTGAACGTGTGCAGAACACGGAGGTGCCGTATGTTCGGTACTTGGATCGGTTGGATCATGAAGACATTCGACTACATCAATCGCGTTAACCTCACGCTTCCGCTTTCGGTCTACGAGGGTACGTGGACACACTCTCCCCCTCTCGTTGCTATGCATCTCCTAGATAGATCTTGCATGATCGTAGGAATTTTTTTGAAACTGCACGCTATGTTCCAACAGTCCCGCCGCACCGCCAAAGTAGCACGGAGGTCCCGCCGCACCGTCGATGCAGCAGACTGGTCTGACCGCGCCGCGGAAGCAGAAGAGATGTCCCGCCGCACTGCGAATGCAATAGAGATGTCCTCCCGTGTTGCGGCGGCCTAGGAAAATGTCTCACGGACAGGCAAGGACTCTTACAGGTGCATGCATGTGATCGTCCATAGCCAGATGGATCAGATCTCCGGCTGGGCAAGGTTGGAGGACGACATGAAAGCCTCTTTTGAACAGGGTACCTGCGTCATCCGCCAACTAAATGAGAGCAATGCGAAGCTCCTGGCCGAGCGCGACCTTCTGAGGGCGAAGATCGTCGGATGTGCGGAGCAGCAGGAGGAGACCACTGCCTTGTTGAAGAGGACCGGCATCATCATAGAGAAACTTATGGACGAGAATGCCATGTTGCGCATCGAGCGCAGAAGGCTGGTGGAGGAATCCATGGATGCTCTCAAGCAGCATCTTGAGGATAAGAAAGAGCTCATCACCGCTCGCCGTGGAGACTAGTTCCCACGGCCTGCAGCAATGCATCAAGAAAGTAGAGATCAGCGGGCCAGATCGTTGTCTTCCTTCTTCTTTTGCCATTGTGTATTTCGGGCGTTACCTCATGTGGCTTTTTTTAATTATGTTCCTAAATATGTAGGACAATTATTATCCACTGTCATCGTCCTTATATTCATCATGCTTGCTATAAGTCGCAGTTGATGCTATATAGGTCTGTCGTATCTTACATCAAGATCCGTGCAAAACTTTCTTTTCAGATTTTCGTTTTTCTCTCTTAAATCTCGGTCCAGTGACATATGGCCACGCCGTAGAATAGGGGCTCGGGCGCCATTAATGGAGACGTTGGGAGGGAGGTGCGCAGCGGATAGAGGTCAAAGGGATCTCCTCCCGATGAGCATGTCACCTCCCGTCATGCCTCCCATACTCAAATAGCTACCCCGCACGACACCTCCTAGCCAATAAAAAAGGGGACACGTGATGGCACGTAATTGGTAAGTAGAACGCCCACAGTTTCAATAATACTTGTGTTTCCGATTTGTAACGTGACAGCACTTGTTCCAAAATGATTTTGTTGATTATTAATGTGTGCGCCTTTGCAAATCGGACAGGAAAATTACCACAGCATGTTGGTGCCATGTCATGACACCATGCCAAGTTTCATGATTTTCGGGCGTGTTTTGGATTTATAGGAATTAAAAAACCAAGTTTCTCAATCTTTCTGGACGATCCACGACGCCCAGATGTTTGAATTCCATTCCCATTTCTTGCATGGGACCTAGAAATTCACCCAAGGACACACATGTGATTTTTTAACCAACTTTGGTGCACTGGAGCATGTGCTTGTAGTTCAAATTTTAATTATGCACATTAAATGCCCAGAAACTCAATTAATGTATAAAAAAGGCAAAACGAACCCGGAATAATTCCAAAATTTAGCACGATACTTCTATTTGGTCTAATCTGCCTGTGTAAAAAATTTAAGGCGGGGAAGGCAGTGTATGTATGTCGTTTCGCACACAGAGGTGACACGTTCCCTCTCGGAACCACGAGCCTTCTTGAGGGAAGCTCCGGTTTGCAAGAAGGTTACACCAAAGCTTGTCCCAATTCGGCCAAAAAAATTGCCGCAGCATGTTGGTGCCATGTCATGACACCGTGCCAACTTTCATGATTTTCAGGCGTGTTTTGGATTTACAGGAATTAAAAAACCAAGTTTCTCAATCTTTATGGCCGACGCACGATGCCCAGATGTTTGAATTTCATTCCCATTTCTTGCATGGGACCTAGAAATTCACCACAAGGACACACATGTGATTTTTCAACCAACTTTGGTGCACTCGAGCAGGTGCTTTGATACGTCTCCGTCGTATATACTTTTCCAAACATGTTTGCCCTTGTTTTGGACTCTAACTTGCATGCTTTGAATGGAACTAACCCAGACTGACGTTGTTTTCAACAGAATTGCCATGGTGTTATTTTTGTGCGGAAATATAAGTTCTCGGAATGACCAGAAAATCAACGTGGAATTATTTTGGAATATATAAAAAATACTGGAAGAAAGATCCACGTCAGGGAGCCCACACCCTGTCCACGAGGGTGGGGGCGCGCCTACCCCCCTAGGCGCGCGCCCCTGCCTCATGGGCCCCCTGATGCTCCACCGACCTCAACTCCAACTCCATATATTCGTGTTCGGGGAGAAAAAAACAGAGAGAAGGATTCATCGCATTTTACAATATGGAGCCGCCGCCAAGCCCTAAACTCTCTCGGGAGGACTGATCTGGAGTCCGTTCGGGGCTCCGGAGAGGGGAAACCGTCGCCATCGTCATCATCAACCTTCCTCCATCACCAATTTCATGATGCTCACCGCCGTGCTTAAGTAATTACATCGTAGGCTTGCTGGACGGTGATGGGTTGGATGAGATTTATCATGTAATCGAGTTAGTTTTCTTAGGGTTTGATTCCTAGTATCCACTATGTTCTGAGATTGATGTTGCTATGACTTTGCTATGCTTAATGCTCGTCACTAGGGCCCGAGTGCCATGATTTCAGGTCTGAACCTATTATGTTTTCATCAATATATGAGAGTTCTTGATCCTATCTTGCAAGTCTATAGTCACCTATTATGTGTTACGATCCGTTAACCCCGAAGTGACAATAATCGGGATACTTACCGGTGATGACCGTAGTTTGAGGTGTTCATGTATTGACTATTTGTTAATGCTTTGGTCCGGTGCTCTATTAAAAGGAGGCCTTAATATCCCTTAGTTTCCAATAGGACCCTACTGCCACGGGAGGGTAGGACAAAAGATGTCATGCAAGTTCTTTTCCATAAGCACATATGACTATATACGGAATACATGCCTACGTTACATTGATGAACTAGAGCTAGTTTTGTGTCACCCTATGTTATAACTGTTGCATGAATGACCGCATCCGACATAATTCTCCATCACCGATCCAATGCCTACGAGCTTTCCATATATTATTCTTCGCTTATTTACTTTTCTGTTGCTACTGTTACAATCACTATAAAACCCGAAAATATTACTTTTGCTACCGTTACTTTTGCTACCATTACCACTACTATCATATTACTTTGCTACTAAACACTTTGCTGCAGATATTAAGTTTCCAAGTGTGGTTGAATTGACAACTCAGCTGCTAATACTTGAGAATATTCTTTGGCTCCCCTTGTGTCGAATCAATAAATTTGGGTTGAATACTCTACCCTCGAAAACTGTTGCGATCCCCTATACTTGTGGATTATCAAGACCTTTTTCTGGCACTGTTGTCGGGGAGCATAGCTCTATTCTTTGAGTCACTTGGGATTTATATCTGTTTATCACTATGAAGAACTTGAAAGATCAAAGAACCAAGATTTTTCCCTCAACTACGAGGGGAGGTAAGGAACTGCCATCTAGCTCTATACTTGATTCACCTTCTGTTTTGAGTAAGCTTGCCTGCTTCTGCTATTAATTCTGATATGTCGCATGTTATTGATGATGCCACTTCTGCTATGCATGATACTTATGATGAAACTACTTCTATGCTTGATACTACTATGCCAGTCGGTGAATTTCTTGATGAACAACTTGCTAGGGCTAGAGAGAATGAAATTATTGAAACTGATAATATTGATGAAAGTGATGATGAAGATTCTCCCCCTAGATATGAATTGCTTGTTGTTCCTGAGGGTTATGTTATGGATGAAGAAACTGCTGGAGACTTTCTTGCCTGCAATGATAGAATTGATCTTAAGAAATTATTAGCTAAGCTTAAAGAAAAGTCTTTGAATGCTAGAATGAAATATGATCCTGCTTATGCTACTTCACCTATCTTTGTTACTGATAAGGATTATGATTTCTCTGTTGACCCTAAGATAATTACTTTGGTTGAATCTGATCCTTTTTATGGCTATGAATCTGAAACCGTTGTGGCACATCTTACTAAATTAAATGATATAGCCACCCTATTCACTAATGATGAGAAAACTCGCTACTATTATATCCTTAAATTATTTCCGTTCTCATTAAAGGGTGATGCTAAAACATGGTTTAATTCTCTTGATCCTGGTTGTGTGCGCAGTCCCCAGGATATGATTTATTACTTCTCTGCTAAATATTTCCCCACTCATAAGAAACAAGATGCTTTAAGGGAAATATATAATTTTGTGCAAATTGAAGAAGAGAGTCTCCCACAAGCTTGGGGGAGGCTTCTCCAATTACTTAATGCTTTGCCTGATCATCCTCCCAAGAAAAATGAAATACTTGATATCTTTTATAATGGACTAACCGATGCTTCCAGAGACCACCTGGATAGTTGTGTTGGTTGTGTTTTTAGGGAAAGAATTGTTGATCAAGCTGAAATTCTATTGAATAATATGTTGACTAATGAAAATAATTGGACACTTCCTGAAACAACTCCTAAGCCTACTCCGAAGAAAAGGGGTATTCTATTTCTAAGTCCTGAAGATATGCAAGAGGCAAAGAAATCTATGAAAGAAAAAGGTATAAAAGCTAAAGATGTTAAGAATTTACCTCCTCTTGAAGAAATACATACATGGTCTTAATTTTCTGCCTGTTGAAGAAATACATGGTCTTGATAACCCAACACAGGTAGTAAAGGTAAATTCTCTCGATAGATATGATAAAGCTGAAGTCCCTCCTACTAAGTTTGCTAGCCAATGCTTAGATGAGTTTGATAATTTTATGGTTAAACAAGAAGACTTCAATGCTTATGTTGGTAGACAATTGAAACATAATGCTTATATGATAGAACACTTGAGTGATTATATGGATAATGTTAAGGGTGAACTAGAACTTATTAGTAAACATGCTTCTATGGTTACCACTCAAGTAGAACAAGTACTTAAAGCTCAGAATGATTTGCTCAATGAATTAAATAATAAGAAAAATGATAATGTTGTTAGAGTTATGACTAGAGGTGGTAAAATGACTCAGGAACCTTTGTATCCTGAAGGCCATCCTAAGAGAATTGAGCAAGATTCTCAATGTTGATGCACATAGTCCTTCTAAGGGGAAGAAAAAGAAAAATGATAGGGCTTTGCATGCTTCTAGTGAATCTGTTGTTGACACACCTGAGAATCCCAATGATATTTCTATTTCTGATGCTAAAACACAATCTGGTAATGAAAATGAACCTAGTGATAATGTTAATGATGATGTTCATGTTGATGCTCAACCTAGCAATGATAATGATGTAGAGATTGAACCTGCTGTTTATCTTGATAACCCACAATCAAAGAACCAATGTTATGATAAGAGAGACTTTGTTGCTAGGAAGCACGGTAAAGAAAGAGAACCATGGGTTCAGAAACCCATGCCTTTTCCTCCTAAACCATCCAAGAAAAAGGATTATGAGGATTTTGAGCGCTTTGCTGAAATGATTAGACCTATCTTTTTGCGTATGCGTTTGACTGATATGCTTAAAATGAACCCTTATGCTAAGTAAATGAACGATATTGTTACAAATAAGAGAAATATTGTTACAAATAAGAGAAAGATACCAGAAGCTGAAATTTCCACCATGCTTGCTAATTATACTTTTAAGGGTGGAATACCAAAGAAACTTGGAGATCCCGGAGTACCAACTATACCATTCTCTATTAAAAGAAATTATGTTAAAACTGCTTTATGTGATCTTGGAGCCGGTGTTAGTGTTATGCCTCTCTCTTTATATCGTAGACTTGATTTGAATAAGTTGACACCTACTGAAATATCTTTGCAAATGGCTGATAAATCAACTGCTATACCTGTCGGTATTTGTGAGGATGTGCCTGTTGTGATTGCAAACGTTACTATTTTAACGGACTTCGTTATTCTTGATATTCCCGAGGACGATAGTATGTCTATTATTCTTGGAAGACCCTTTTTGAATACTGCAGGTGCTGTTATTGATTGCACAAAAGGCAATGTCACTTTTCATGTTAATGGTAATGAGCATGCGGTACACTTTCCGAGGAAACAACCTCAAGTCCACAGTATCAATTCTATTGGAAAAATTCCAACTATTACTATTGGAGGATTTGAATTTCCTCTTCCTACTGTCAAGAAGAAATATGATATTCTTATTTTTGGGGACATGCATATCCCCGTTGAGGTAACATAGTGTTATTCAGAATTTCTCTGGTTACATGTTATTCGGAATGAGTTTGTTAACAAGACTTGATCAACCTTGTTAGTGGATTCCTTTTGATGAGCATGAGATGGATGAAGTTAGAAGGAAAAACCTATTGTACCCTCCTTTTACTTTTTTTTATTTATATTAAATAAAGCGAAAATAGTATTTTCTATCTGTTTTCTGAATTATCCATGCAATAAAAAATACCCCAAAAATAAAAGTTCTCCAAATGCCCTGAAATTTAAATATGATTTTTTCTAGAATATTTGAGAATATTTGGCACTAAGAACACAGCAGGGGGAGCAAGCACCTGGCCACGAGGGTCCAGGGCGCGCCCCCTACCTCGTGGGCCCATGGTGGCTCCCCTCCACTTATTCCAGCCACCACACACTCCTCCTTGCTCCCAAAAAAATTCACCATCCAGCTCAAGCACTAGTTCTAGCTCATCTTGCTGCCCTTTTCGATCTCCTAGCTCAAAGCTCCATTCACGAAACTGCTTTGGGGGATTGTTCTTTGGTATGTGACTCCTCCAATGGTCCAATTAGTTTTTGTTCTAGTGCTTTATTTATTGCAAATTTTTGCTGCTTAGGTGACCCTGTTCTTGAGCTTGCATGTCAAATTTATATGGTCCCAAGTAATTCTAATGCATGATATAGTCTCTAGGCATTTGTGGGAGTAGTTGCTATCAATTTTGTTGAGTTTGGTTCACTTTTGTTTTGAAGTTACTAAAAATTTCAGAAATTTTTCAGAGGAAGAAATTTGTTTAGGAAAATGTACCAAGGTGGTTCTTCAAGGAAGCAAGGACCCAGGCCCGCATTACGCGATGTGGACGATGAACCACCAAGGGATGCTCAAGTGCGGCCTTGTGAATGGCCGTCAGAGGACTTCATGGTCCAAGCAGGAATCAAGGAGGAATATGAAGCATATGTGCGTAATGCCGATCTTGAGAGATTCACGGCAGATAAGTGTCGTCAGTACCACTACCTCACTGATTCCTTTGTGAGAAGGGTTGAAATTTTATCGTCACGCAATTCTCAAACTGTCATGTTTGATCTTTATGATAAATCTTATACCATGGACTTAGAAGATTTTAATATTGCCTGTAAACTTCCACAATGGGGTAGTGTTAGTGAACCTCGCAAATCTGAGTTTAGAGATTTTCTTGCTAGCATTATAGTGGGGGAGTGTAGAGATATAACACATGCTACCATAGGGAGCATTCGTTTGCTCTCTTCATAGGTAGGTGCATAAATGGTAAGGATGAAGCATGTCACATGTGTGTCCCTGATCTTAGTGTTCTCAAGAGTGTTGTATTAGGAGATAGACAATATAACTTGGGGGCTATTGTCGCACGCAGGTTGCATAATAACAAAATTAATGGAGATTTCTTTGGTGGAATTTATGCAACCCGTTTAGCTGATTTTCTTGAGATGCCCATACGTGGAGATGATATTGAGTTGCCTCCTACTTATTTAGATTATGATGCTATGGTTCGTCATCAGTTTGTTGAGAGGAACGGCCAGTCCCTCCAGTACCAACTAATCTTTGACAAACGAAGCACCTATCACGTCGCTCTCCCTGCTCCCGCTTTCTTTGACTTTTAGGCAAAGGGGAGATATTTTATAACCAGGGAGGAGGCGACCGAGTATGAGAGGAGGGCGGAAGCAGCTCACCTCCAAGCTGCAGCTCATCAGGCAATTGCCGTTGCATCACAGTACGACCCCAGTTACAACTTCGGATATCCGCCAGGCCATCCGTGGCCATAGACCAACTTAGGCCAAAATCCTAAGCTTGGGGGAGTACGTACTTCTCACCGACATTACATTCCTGTTCACACACTCATGCTAGTTGTCGGTGCCCATACTTTTTCGTTGTAATATCCATGCTAGTTTATTTCCGTTTTTATGCTTTCTTCTTGTGTGTTTGATAAACCTTAAGAAAAACAAAAAAAATAGTTGTAGCTTTTAGCTAGTTTACTTTTTCATGTTGTAGTAGTAATAATTAAAAGAAAACCCAAAAATATTTCTCGTTCTTCTTTTGCTTGTTGGGAGCTTTCCCGTGTAAATAATTTTGTTTCTTTTCTTTGGAGGTCGAGAGGAGAAGACCATGATTAAAATGTTGAGTGGCTCTCATATGCATTATTTTTTATCTAACAAAGAGCTATATTACCTTTTCTTCTCTCTTGAATTGAATGCTTGCAGATTCCAGCTTAGTCCAATGCACGTGCACTATTATTATTATCCACACTATTCGGTCGTGCAAGTGAAAGGCAATAATGATGATTATATAATGAACTTATTGAGATGAGAAAAGCTGGTATGAACTCGACCTCTCTTGTTTTTGTAAATATGATTAGTTCATCGTTCCTGATTCAGCCTATTATGAAAGAAACATATTTGCAATGAGAATTAGAGATTGTAGTTGCTTATGCCATGCTTAATTAGCTAGGAGCTTATAATGGTTTACCTTGCATGCCAACATGCTATTAAAATGGTTGTGATGTGGTATGATGGGGTGGTATCCTCCTTTGAACGATTCGAGTGGCTTGACTTGACACATGTTCACGCATGTAGTTGAAACAAAATCAACATAGCCTCTATGATATTTATGTTCATGGTGCATTATATCCTACTCATGCTTGCATTCGGTGTTGATTAATTTTAACGCATGTTCATGACTGTTGTCGCCCTCTAGCTGGTCGCTTCCCAATCTTTTTCTAGCCTTCACATGTCCTAATCAGGAATATTGCTTGTGCATCCAACTCCATAAACCCCAAAGTTATTCCATATGAGTCCACCATACCTTCCTATATATGGTATCTACCAGCCGTTCCAAGTAAATTTGTATGTGCCAAACTCTAAACCTTCAAATAAACATTCTGTTTTGTATGCTCGAACAGCTCATGTATCAACTAGGGTTGTCTGTATCCTCCATGCTAGGCGGGTTATTCTCAAGAGGAGTGGACTCCGCTCCTCACTCACGAGAACATGGCTGGTCACCGGGATGCCCAGTCCCATGCTTTATGCAAATCAAATCAAAATAACTGCAAACAAAACTCCCTCGGGACTCTTGTTAGTTGGAGGCACTCGTTGTTTCGAGCAAGCCATGGATTGATGCTTGTTGGTGGAGGGGGGTATAAACTTTACCATTCTGTTTGGGAACCGCATATAATGTGTGTATCATGGAAGATATCGAGATCTCTCGGTTGTTATGTTGACAATGAAAGTATACCACTCAAAATATTATGCATATCTATTTCAAAATCGAGCTCTGGCTCCTCTACAAATCCCTGCTTCCCTCTGTGAAGGGCCTATCCAGTTACTTTTATATTGAGTTATCATCCTCTTATTGAAAAGCACCAGTTGGAGAGCACCACTGTCATTTGCATCCATTACTGTTAGTTTACATTGAGTATGACTATGACTGGATCTCTTTTACCATGAATTACAATGTCTAGTCAGTCCTTAATCTTTGAAGGTGCTCTGCATTTATGTTTTGCGGTCTCAGAAAGGGCTAGCGAGATACCATCTTGTTATATCATGTCATGATTGTTTTGAGAAAGTTTTGTCATCCGATATTTGTTATTATTGCTCGCTAGCTGATTATGCCATTGATATGAGTAAACATGAGACCTAAATGTTATTGTGAATATGGTTAGTTCATAATCTTTGCTGAAAACTTGAATGCTGACTTTACATATTTGCAACAACAAGAGCAAACAGGATTTGTAAAAGTTTTTCTTTATCACTTTCAGTTTATCAACTGAATTGCTTGAGGACAAGCAAAGGTTTAAGGTTGGGGAGCTGATACGTCTCCGTCGTATCTACTTTTCCAAACACGTTTGCCCTTGTTTTGGACTCTAACTTGCATGATTTGAATGGAACTAACCCAGACTGATGCTGTTTTCAGCAGAATTGCCATGGTGTTATTTTTGTGCAGAAATAAAAGTTCTCAGAATGACCTAAAAATCAACAGAGAATTATTTTGGAATATATAAAAAATACTGGAAGAAAGATCCATGTTAGGGGGCCCACACCCTGTCCACGAGGGTGGGGGCGCGCCTACCCCCCTGGGTGTGCCCCCTGCCTCATGGGCCCCTTGATGCTCCATCGACCTCAACTCCAACTCCATATATTCGTGTTCGGGGAGAAAAAAATCAGAGAGAAGGATTCATCGCGGTTTACGATACGGAGCCGCCACCAAGCCCTAAACTCTCTCGGGAGGGATGATCTGGAGTCCGTTCGGGGCTCCGGAGAGGGGAATCCGTCGCCATCGTCATCATCAACCTTCCTCCATCACCAATTTCATGATGCTCACCGCCGTGCGTGAGTAATTCCATCGTAGGCTTGCTGGACGGTGATGGGTTGGATGAGATTTGTCATGTGATCGAGTTAGTTTTGTTAGGGTTTGATCCCTAGTATCCACTATGTTCTGAGATTGATGTTGCTATGACTTTGCTATGCTTAATGCTTGTCACTAGGGCCCGAGTGCCATGATTTCAAATCTGAACCTATTATGTTTTCATCAATATATGTGAGTTCTTGATCCTATCTTGCAAGTCTATAGTCACCTATTATGTGTTATGATCCGTTAACCCCGAAGTGACAATAATCGGGATACTTACCAGTGATGACCGTAGTTTGAGGAGTTCATGTATTCACTATGTGTTAATGCTTTGGTCCGGTACTCTATTAAAAGGAGGCCTTAATATCCCTTAGTTTCCAATAGGACCCCGCTGCCACGGGAGGGTCGGACAAAAGATGTCATGCAAGTTCTTTTCCATAAGCATGTATGACTATATTCGGAATACATGCCTACATTACATTGATGAACTGGAGCTAGTTCTGTGTCACCCTATGTTATAACTGTTGCATGAATGATCACATCTGACATAATTCTTCATCACCGATCCAATGCCTACAAGCTTTCCATATATTATTCTTCGCTTATTTACTTTTCTGTTGCTACTGTTACAATCACTATAAAACCCAAAAATATTACTTTTGCTACCGTTACCACTACTATCATATTACTTTGCTACTAAACACTTTGCTGCAGATATAAGTTTCTAGGTGTGGTTGAATTGACAACTCAGCTGCTAAAAGTTGAGAATATTCTTTGGCTTCCCTTGTGTCGAATCAATAAATTTGGGTTGAATACTCTACCCTTGAAATCTGTAGCGATCCCCTATACTTGTGGGTTATCATGCTTGTAGTTCAAATTTGAATTATGCACACTAAATGCCCAGAAACTCAATTAATGAATAAAAAGGGCCAAACAAACCCAGAATAATTCCAAAATTTAGCACGATACTTCTATTTGGTCTAATCTACCTATGTAATAAAATTAAGGTGGAGAAGGCAGTGTATCTATGTCGTTTCACACACGAAGGTTACATGTTCCCTCTTGGAACCACGAGCCTTCTTGAGGGAAGCTCCGGTTTGCAAGAAGCTTACACCAAAGCTTGTCCCAATTCGGCCAAAAAAAATTACCGCAACATGTTGGTGCCATGTCATGACACCACACCAAGTTTCATGATTTTCAGGCGTGTATTGGATATACAAGAACTAAAAAACCAAGTTTCTCAATCTTTCCGGTCGAGCCACGATGCCCAGATGTTTGAATTTCATTCCCATTTCTTGCATGGGACCTAGAAATTCACCCAGGGACACACATGTGATTTCTCAACCAACTTTGGTGCACTAGAGCATGTGCTTGTAGTTCAAATTTGAATATGCACATTAAATGCACATAAACTCAATTAATCTATAAAAATGGCCAAACGAACCTGGAATAATTCCAAAATTTAGCACGATACTTCTATTTGGTCTAATCTTCCTGTGTAAAAAAATTAAGGCAGGAGAAGGCAGTGTACATATGTCGTTTCGCACACGGAGGTGACACGTTCTCTCTCGGAACCATGAGCCTATTTGAGGGAAGCTCTGGTTTGTAAGAAGCTTACACCAAAGCTTGTTCCAATTCGGCCAAAAAAATCCACAGAATATTGGTGCCATGTCATGACACCATGCCAAGTTTCATGAATTTCAGGCGTGTTTTGGATTTACAGGAATTAAAAAACCAAGTTTCTCAATCTTTCCGGCCGAGCCACGACGTCCAGATGTTTGAATTTCATTCCCATTTCTTGCATGGGACCTATAAATTCACCCAAAGACACACATGTGATTTTCAACAAACTTTGGTGCACTGGAGCATGTGCTTGTAGTTCAAATTTGAATTATGCACATTAAATGCCCAGAAAACTCAATTAATGCATAAAAATGCCAAACGAACCCGGAATAATTCCAAATTTAAACATGACACTCATGTACTAGTTGCATGTTCACTGTACGTAAATGTTCTAGTAATTCAAACACCATCCTTTCCCTCAATAACACCATTCTGTCTTTCAAAACATAATGAAAAAATCAGGTATACCACAAACAGTTTACTAGAAAGAATCGTGTGGGATGCGATATAAAATATCTTGGCGCACCGTCTTGTCTGGCTTACGCAGAAAGCTTCATCGTCTATAGTCCACTGCCCCCGCTTGAACCACACTTGCACGCCACTTTCTCGCGGCACCGAGCGGATTTTTTTGTCACTACGGAAATATCTATCTCCCCGCCCCCTCCCTCCCACCAAAAGCCACATTTCCACTGTTCCTCCTTGATTTCCAAGTTCAAACCTTCACTGCTGCTTAATGGCAGCTCAGCCTCCTCACCGGCGACCCTTCTTCTTGCAGCTCCGCCTCCTCGTCGGCTACCCTTCTTCTTGCAGCACCGCCTCCTCGCTGGCGACCCTTCTTCTTGCAGCGCCGCCTCCTCGCTAGCGACCCTTCTTCTTCATGCGCGGCCTCCTCATCGCCGCCCCTTCTTCTTGCTGTGCGGCCTCGTCTATATGGTCAGGTAATCCACACCCCACCCACACCATCCTCCTCCTTTCCCGTCCCACATGCCCCGACCGACGGTGCTACACCTTCTGTCGAAATCACTGTCCCCCTCCTCCAATTAAGCGCCGCCCACAGCCATTTTGCACGCAGTATAACATGGAGCTCAGTAGCATGCGGCCGCACGCACGCACGAGGTCGCTATGGATGCCATGCATGCCGACCGCCAGATCTTGGAGGAGCACCTCATCTTTGAGGCCACCGTCGACACCGCCACGCGGTTGTCTACTTTAAAATACAGTTCGTAATATTTTCTCAAGGCCACCGCCATTGCCTTCTAGTGATTTGTCGTCTATAATGTTAATATGCAATCTAATGTTCAGTTAACAGTTTGGTCCTCTGAAATGTAATGTTCAGTTAACACTTTGGTCCAACAATTGCTACATTTCATAGTATTGTTCTCAAGCATTCTTTGTTTTGTTAACTGTCTTATCTTCTAGTACATGTTTCTATTCTGCAATGTCGTGTTCATTTAACTATTTTGGTTCATTTGGTGTGTTGTCCCTTTAACTGTTTGGTTCAGTTCTGCAATTTGATTTTCATTTGATGTGGGTTCAATTTTGTATTGTTATGCATGTGACACCAATCAAATTTGGTTGTACTCAATACATATTCTACTAATAGTATGGCAACTCTCAGTTAACCTGATCAAGATCTTCCTTATGTGTGTTGCAGGGAAACAATGGGAGACGCTGTGGTTTACCATCGAGGTTTGTTCAAGCATGGTCCTTTGGCTAATAGCACATTATTGTGCAGTTGCAGGAATCATTCTAATATTTAGGTTTCTTACAATTTGGTCTTGCACATGTAGGTCCTGCTATTAGAGGCTTAGACCCACTGTTTGACCCATTTTGCATATGGGGAAATGAGATGTCCATGAATATCAGTCAAGTCAAGAAACTCGGAAAGATTGTTAGGATGAAGAAACTTGCGACGAATAACGGCAAGACCTTTGTTTGCACAATGAATAAGACATTAGTCAACTATAGGATGTTACTAATTCTTTTACCTTGTTTTTACCCCTTGCGCCATTTCAAAATTTATAACAGCGATTTATGCATATCTTTGTTTTTAGTATTTTTCAAAGCATTTCACCGATGATTACCTCTCAAACCACCTATATGGTCAAGAGGCGAGGAAGGTATTCATTCAACACGCACGGTACAATATTAAAGTCTTGCTGAAGAGGACGAAGGTTGGGCGGGCAATTATCCATAGCCACTGGCCTAAAGTTGCAAGGACATTCAACATCACTCAAGGCTTAATATTTTCCTTCCGCTTCTGCAGTTTCCCAGATGATATTCATCTATCTATTTACCATGTATGATGCTACTTTCCAAAGGTTTTTGATGTTGCATGTGAAACTTGGTGCTATTGTGTAATGGCGTAACTAAGTGCCAAAGCTATCTGATGTAATTCGATTATGAAATCCTGGTTACTGTTATACGGATATGAAATATCCGGTGTGTTTTATAAGAAATATCAATTTGATTAGTACATGGATTATAAATAATAGGCTAATTACCCTGCTTATTGTGGTTTTCTATTGCATATGGTTACTCAGACAGCACCATGGGTGATGAACTCAAACAACTCGCACGGTTCTAGAAAGTAGGCATGTTCAATCAACTAATAATCACACACGGCTTCCGGGAGAGAACTATTTGCGTTAGGCCACCTTGCACAAATGTTTACACACAAAAAATTGTGTGTGATATACACATGAACGGAAATGATTTTCTGGGATTCATCGTGTGGGATGTACATACAAAGGGAGACAATTGGGTTTTGATGCCCCGCTAGATCGCACACGAGCTCATTTTGTGTGGCAGGAGGGCCTATCCCCGACGGTTTCTGGGTCGTGTGGGAAGGACCCCCCTATCGCCCACACACACTTGGCGACGGTTCCAAATGCCGTCACGGAAAGGGGTTAAAAACTGTTTGTATAGCACATCACTATACCAGTGAGTTTTGGCTGAGATCACGATGGATGAAGGAATAAGGAGTGGCAAGAGCCTAAGCTTGGGAATGCCCGAGGCACCCCAAGGTAATATTCAAGGACTCCCAAGCAACTAAGCTTGGGGATGCCCTGGAAAGCTCCCCTCTTTCTTCTAACGATCATCGGTAATTTTACTTGGAGCTATATTTTTATTCGTCACATGATATGCGTAAATTCTTGGAGCGTCTTTTGTGATTATTTTTTCTTTTTCTTTTATGCACCATGCTGGCATGAGATAGTCCTTGGTTGATTTATAGAATGCTCTTTGCACTTCACTTATATCTTTTGAGTATGGCTTTATAGAATACTTCATGTGCTTCACTTATATAATTTGAAGTTTGGATTGCTTGTTTCTCTACACATAAAAACCGCCATTTTTAGAATGCTCTTTTGCTTCACTTATATTTGTTAGAGCATGGGCATATCTGTTGTAGAAAAAATTAAACTCTCATGCTTCGCTATATCTATTTACAGAGTTGACAAGAATTGGTCATTTCCATGGTTAGTCATAAAATCCTACATAAAACTTGTAGATCACTTAATATGATATGTTTGATTCCTTGCAATAGTTTCGCGATATAAAGATGGTGATATTAGAGTCATGCTAGTGAGTAATTGTGGTTTGGTAGAAATACTTGTGTTAAGGTTTGTGATTCCCGAAGCATGCACGTATAGTGAACCGTTATGTGATGAAGTCTAAGCATAATTTATTTTTGATTGCCTTCCTTATGAGTGGCAGCCGGGGACGAGCGATGGTCTTTTCCATCCAATCTATCCCCCGAGGAGCGTGCGTATTAGTACTTTGTTTTGATGGCTAATAAAACGTTTGCAATAAGTATGTGAGTTCTTTATGACAAATGTCGAGTCCATGGATTATACGCACTCTCACCCTTCCATCATTGCTAGCCTCTTTGGTACCATGCATTGCCCTTTCTCACCTCGAGAGTTGGTGCAAACTTCGCTGGTGCATCCAAACCCTGTGATATGATATGCTCTATCACACATAAGCCTCCTGATATCTTCCTCAAAACAGCCATCATACCTACCTATCATGGCATTTCCATATCCATTTTCAGATATATTGCCATGCAACTTCCATCATCATCATATACATGACTTGAGCATTCATTGTCATATTGCTTTGCATGATCGTAAGATAGCTAGCATGATATTTTCATGGATTGTCTATTTTTTGATATCTTTGCTATGCTAGATCATTGCACATCCTGGTACACTGCCAGAGGCATTCATATAGGGTCATACTTTGTTCTAGATATCGAGTTGTATTATTGAGTTGTAAGTAAATAAAAGTGTGATGATCATCATTATTAGAGCATTGTCCCATTGAGGAAAGGATGATGGAGACTATGATTCCCCCACAAGTCGGGATGAGACTCCGGATGAAAAACAAAAAATAGAATAAAAAGAGGCAAAAAAAGAGAGAGCCAAAAAAACAAAAAAATGAGAGAAAAAGAGAGAAGGGGTAATGCTACTATCCTTTTTTCCACACTTATGCTTCAAAGTAGCACCATGTTCTTCATGATAGAGAGTCTCCTATGTTGTCACTTTCATATATTACTAGTGGGAATTTTTTGTTATAGAACTTCGCTTGTATATTCCAATGATGGGATTCCTCAAATCGCCCTAGGTCTTCATGAGCAAGCAAGTTGTATGCACACCCACTTAGTTTTCTTTCGAGCTTTCATACACTTATAGCTCTAGTGCATCCATTGCATGGCAATCCCTACTAACTTGCATTGACATCAATTGATGGGCATCTCCATAGCCCATTGATTAGCTGCGTCGATGTGAGACTTTCTCCTTTTTGTCTTCTCCACACAACCTCCACCATCATATTTATTCCACCTATAGTGCTATATCCATGCTCGTGCTCATGTATTGCGTGAAATTTGAAAAGGCTTGAGAACATTAAAAGTATGAAACAACTGTTTGGCTTGTCATCTGGGTTGTGCATGATGAAATACTTTGTGTGATGAAGATGGAGCATAGCCAGACTATATGATTTTGTAGGGATACCTTTCTTTAGCCATGATATTTTGAGAAGACATGATTGCTTTATTAGTATGCTTGAAGTATTATTGTCTTAATGTCAAATGATAGACTATTGCTTTGAATCACTCGTGTCTCAATATTCTTGCCATGATTAGATTATATGATCAAAATTATGCTAGGTAGCATTCCACATCAAAAATTATATTTTTTATCATTTACCTACTCAAGGACGAGCAAGAATTAAGCTTGGGGATGCTGATATGTCTCCGTCGTATCTATAATTTTTGATTGTTTCATATACTTTTGGCAAATTTTTATATTATTTTTTGGACTAACATATTGATCTAGTGCAAAGTGTCAGTTCCTGTTTGTTGCATGTTTTTGTTTCGCAGAATATCCATATCAAATGGAGTCCAAACGCGATAAAAAGTTAAGGAGATTTTTTGGAATATATGTGATTTGGGGGGGGATCAACGCGAGACGATGCCCGTGTTGGGGAACATAGCATGCAATTTCAAAAAAAAACTCCGATCACGCAAGATCAATCAAGGAGATTCATAGCAACGAGAGGGGGAGAATGTGTCCATGTACCCTCATAGACCGAAAGCGGAAGCGTTAGGTTACCGCGGTTGATGTAGTCGAACGTATTCACGATCCAACCAATCCAAGTACCGAACGTACGGCACCTCCGTGTTCAGCACACGTTCAACTCGATGATGTCCCTCAAGCTCTTGATCCAGTAGAAGGTCGAGGGAGAGTTTCAACAGCATGATGGCATGGTGACGGTGATGGTGATGTGATCTGCGCAGGGCTTCGCCTAAGCACTACGACAATATGACCGGAGGAGTAAACTGTGGAGGGGGCACCGCACACAGCTAAGAGATTTCTTTGGGTGCCTTTGGGGTGCCCCCCGCCCCCGTATATAAAGGGGAGAGGAGGAGGCTGGCGGACAGGAGGGGCGCGCCATGAGGGAGTCCTACTTGGACTCCTAGTCCAAGTAGGATTCGCCCCCCCCTTTCCTTTCTCCACCGGAGGGAATAGGAAGGAGAGGGAGAGGGAAAGGAAAAGGGGGCGCCGCCCCTCCCCTTAGTCCAATTCATACTGCCATGGGGGGCGCGGCCTCCCCTTGCGGCCCTTCTCTCCTCTCCACTAAAGCCCACTAAGGCCCATTATTCCCCCGGGGGTTCCGGTAACCCCTCGGTACTCCGGAAAAAATATCTGAATCACTCGGAACCATTCCGATGTCTGAATATAACCTTCCAATATATTAATCTTTACCTATCGACCATTTCGAGACTCCTCGTCATGTCCATGATCTCATCCGGGGCTCCGAACAAACTTCGGTCACAAAAACACATAACTCATAATACAAATCGTCATCGAACGTTAAGCGTGCGGACCCTACGGGTTCAAGAACAATGTAGACATGACCGAGACACATCTCCGGTTAATAACCAATAGCGGAACCTAGATTCTCATATTGGTTTCTACATATTCTACAAAGATCTTTATCGGTCAAACCGCATAACAACATACGTTATTCCCTTTGTCATCGGTATGTTACTTGACCGAGATTCAATCGTCGGTATCATCATACCTAGTTCAATCTCGTTACTGGCAAGTCTCTTTACTCGTTCCATAATGCATCATCCCGCACAAATCCTAATCTTGATCTATGCCAACTCAACAAACACCTTCAGAGACACCTGTGGAGCATCTTTATAATCACCCAGTTACGTTGTGACGTTTGATAGCACACAAGGTGTTCCTCCGGTATTAGGGAGTTGCATAATCTCATAGTCAGAGGAATATGTATAAGTCATGAAGAAAGCAATAGCAATAAAACTAAACGATCATAATGCTAAGCTAACGGATGGGTCTTTTCCATCACATCAGTCTCTAATGATGTGATCCTGTTAATCAAATGACAACACATGTCTATGGTCAGGAAACTTAACCGTCTTTGATTAACGAGCTAGTTAAGTAGATGCATACTAGGGATACTCTGTTTGTCTATGTATCTGTCGGATTTCGGGTTCCGGCAGACCATTGAGGTTCGAACACTAGGGTGCGCGTGGAGATTTCGCCTTGTACCTACCTGCACCCCTCCGCCTCGCTAAGATCTAAGCTATGGAAAGAACAGCACAAGAGACACAGGGTTTATACTGGTTCGGGCCACCGTTGTGGTGTAATACCCTACTCCAGTGTGTGGTGTGGTGGATTGCCTCTTGGGCTGATGATGATGAGCAATACAAGGAAAAACAGCCTCGCGAGGGTCTGTTCTTGGCTGAGGGGATGAACTGCTAGGAGGAGTTCAGTCACCCCTCTCTCTCTCTCTCTTCTCGATTCTCTCTCTGATTTTGATTCTAGCTAGTTTCTCTCTTGGCTTCTAGATTCTCCCTTCTTGATTGCGATCTCCCTCCTTCTACCCTGGGGGTGGCTAGTCCTATTTACAGGCAAAGGCCCTGGGCCTCTTCCCAAATATTGAGCGGGAAGGGCGCCAACAATTGGCCATTTTGAAGGGGAACATCTGGTACACTTATCCTGACTAAAGTTGGTCCTCGCCTACCAAAGGCTCTGGTGGTGACGCTGGCTTGGGCTCCACAATGACTTCCTCCCTGCCGTTGGACTGGTCTTGGTCTCGTTGCACCGAAACGGGTGCCTTTGCTTGATGCTCTCGCCTGCGCTTGCTCCCTTTGCACCAAAGAGGAAAGGAGGACACTGCGCGGGCTGGCACCCGCCTGGCACCCTTGGTCGTCATGGCTTGCGTCACGGGCACCGCGTGAGGTACCCCGCCTTGATCTCTCTGCCTCCTCGCGAGCCAGCCTGATGAGGCCGTGCCTAAGGAAGCTCTGTGTCGTCCGCCCCACGAGGCTTGACCCCTCGCGAGGGTCTTGGGTCTGTGTTGATGAAGATGGGCCGTGATGGGCCCCTCCTCGAGCCACGCCGCAGGCTGCAGGCAGGCAAGTCTGGGGACCCCCGTTCCCAGAACGCTGACAGTATTCTCACATGTACTAAGTTTCCGGTTAATACAATTCTAGCATGAATAATAAACATTTATCATGAGGTAGGTCATGGCGGTGGCGGAAGGGAAAACTCCGGTGCACCCCTACCTGGCGCGCCAAATGTCGGATCTTGGGTTCTGGCAGACCCTTGAGGTTCGAACACTGGGGTGCGCGCGGAGATTTCGCCTTCTACCTACCTGCACCCCTCCGCCTCGCTAAGATCTAAGCTATGGAAAGAACAGCACAAGAGACACAGGGTTTATACTGGTTCGGGCCACCGTTGTGGTGTAATACCCTACTCCAGTGTGTGGTGTGGTGGATTGCCTCTTGGGCTGATGATGATGAGCAATACAAGGAAGAACAGCCTCGCGAGGGTCTGTTCTTGGCTGAGGGGATGAACTGCTAGGAGGAGTTCAGTCACCCCTCTCTCTCTCTCTCTTCTCGATTCTCTCTCTGATTTTGATTCTAGCTAGTTTCTCTCTTGGCTTCTAGATTCTCCCTTCTTGATTGCGATCTCCCTCCTTCTACCCTGGGGGTGGCTAGTCCTATTTACAGGCAAAGGCCCTGGGCCTCTTCCCAAATATTGAGCGGGAAGGGCGCCAACAATTGGCCATTTTAAAGGGGAACATGGCACCCTTGGTCGTCATGGCTTGCGTCACGGGCACCGCGTGAGGTACCCCGCCTTGATCTCTCCGCCTCCTCGTGAGCCAGCCTGATGAGGCCGTGCCTGAGGAAGCTCCGTGTCATCCGCCCCGCGAGGCTTGACCCCTCCCGAGGGTCTTGGGTCTGTGTTGATGAAGATGGGCCTTGCTGGGCCCCTCCTCGAGCCACGCCACAGGCCGCAGGCAGGCAAGTCTGGGGACCCCCGTTCCCAGAACACCGACAGTAGCCCCCGGGCCCAAGGCACGCCTGGACTTGGCCGTGCAGGGAGGCGAAAGGGCAAGAGCGAAGCGCCGCAGGCCCTAACAGCCTACGGCCTTGGGCGCCGCGTGGCGGTTGATTGGACGTGGGCGCCTCCGCTTCCCCACGGCGCCTCGGCAACTGCACGGATTGGACAAGTCCCTGCATGCAAAGCGGGTCATGATTACCTGCGATCGTGGGGGCCGACGGTTGGCCCTCGCCGGCTATAAGTACGGATCGGCGTGTGCCCTTCCAGTTCATCCCCCCTTGCTTCTCCTTCTTCTTCATGGCCCCGTCGAGGAGGTTCTTGGCCGCAGAGAAGGGGAAGGCTCGCCAGGTTGAGCCTGCCTCTCCCCCGCCCAAGCGCGGCCGAGGGCGCCCTCGCAAACATCCTATGGCCACCACGGCAACTCCCCGCGGCCGTGGAGACGATTTCCAGCACGGTGACGGGCGGACTGCTGCGGCCGGGGGGCGCGCTTCGGTCGCGCGTTCCCCTAGGCCGCGCTTTCGCGCTGCAGAGGTGCTGCCGGAGTTCGTTGTGTGGTCGGCGGAGCCGACTAGCACCCGGCTTCAACTTCCCCGCTTCCTCCTCGGCGAGCTCCCGGCCGGCGCCCCGGGCGGCCTCTGGCTTCAGGCAGACGGATGCTGCAGCCGGGCCTCATGGGCTTCACTGGAGGTCTCCGCAGCCAAGAGCCCAGCCTTGACCCGCGGTTGGCAGACGTTTGCCCGCGCGCGTGGCCTGAGCCGTCGGTGCACCCTGCACTTCAAGTTTGACGGCGATGCCACCCTCTACATGAGGGTGTTTGGGGAAGATGGTCGCCACGCAGGGTGCTGCCCTCAGGACGACGACCGCGGCCGGGAACCCAGCCCCGGCGATGATGGAGAGGACAGCGCTCGCGTGATTGGCGGTGCTCAGGGTTCCCCAAGCTTCACCAGTTCTTCTTCAGGCGGCGACTCTTCTAGCGGTGGCCGCGGTCAGCCTCCACGCCGTCGTACCTGCTTGGGAGGTGGTAGCGTGTCTGCCAACCATCGCGCCTCGGTGAAGCGCGAGAGGGAGTCTGCCTGAGCCCCGGAGGCAGCTTGAGTCTTCCCTACAGGCCGGTGTGAGGCGAGCTGCGCCTGATTTGTTCTTTCTTTTCCTTTTTCCTGCGTAAAAAGACAGTAGCGTGGAGCCCCGCGGGGGCGTGTTTGGGTTATTGCTGTTAATCATCGCTTTGCTTCCGTTATCGTGCCTTCCGGCTACGTGCCCGTGCGTGGATAGTTCCCGGCCCCAGCCGTGGGGGCGACCGACCCAGGCCATGTGTTCGTGTCGCGGTGCCCGTGGGGCATGGACTGGAGGGGTGCTCCTGTAATGGACCCAGGTCGCGAAACCTTTGAACGACTAGGACAGGAACACTCGCGAGGGCGCTCGGCTGCCCCTTCGCGAGGCCTTGCATAAGAGAAATCGAGGCAGGAGAGTGAAAAGTCGAAGAACCACAAGCCAAATACGGCAACAACTTCAATAAAACTTCGAATGAGAATGAACAAGCCAACTGCGGAAAGCAAATGAAAAAGCCGCGTCCGGCACCTAATCTAGTCTTCGACGTCTTCTCACCAGCACGGAGCTAAGTGCTACCACTAGGCGTGGGAGGTAGCCCCGGGGCCTGAGGCCGGCGCTCCTGAGACTCCGGGGCGTGTACAGCCCCAACTCATTATTACATGAGAGTGTCACGGGCGGCGAGCTTCACAGGCGTTGGCCTTCTTCACAGGCTCCGGGCCTTTCTTGGGGGAAGCAGGCTTCACGGGCATTTGCCCTCTTCACAGGCTCTGGGCCTTTTCCAAAACGCGATAGCTTCACAGGCATTCGCCTTCTTCACAGGCTCTGGGCCTTTTCCAAAACGCGACAGCTTCACAGGCATTCGCCTTCTTCACTGGCTCTGGGCCTTTTTAGGGGTAGAACCTCCGGAGGTGCTGGATGTTCCATGCGTTCTGGACCGGCACCCCCTCCTGAGTCTCCAAGCACGCGGAGCCGGGCCTGGAAACATGAACAACCTTGAATGGGCCCTCCCACATGGGAGAGAGCTTGTGTAGTCCCTCCCTGGAGAGAACCCGCCTGAGCACGAGGTCTCCTACCTCGAGAGTTCTGGGGCGGATATCGCAGTGCTTGTTGGTACCTCGCCGCTCGCAGCGCGGCTTCTCGGCGACGTTCCTCCCCCAGCACGAGGTCCATCCCCCGCATGGCGTCCTGCTGCGCCTCGTCGAATGCCAGGACCCACGCGGAGCGACGTCTGACCTCGTGAGGGAGGACCGCTTCAGCTTTATAGACCAGGAAGAACGGGGTCTCTCCAGTCGGCTTGGTCGCGGTTCTGCGGATGGACCACAACACGGACTGAAGCTCGTCGTACCAACCTCTGCTGCAGGCATCCAGCTTCTTCTTGAACGTCCTGGTCTTGAGGCCCCTCAGGACCTCTGCGTTGGCTCGCTCGGCCTGGCCGTTGCTTCGGGGGTGCGCCACTGAAGCGTAGCATATCTGCGTTCCAAGGTTAGCACAGTATGTTTTGAAGAGGTTACTGGTGAACTGCGAACCGTTGTCTGTGATGATGCGGTTCGGCACCCCGAACCGGCTCACGATGCCCCTGATGAACTTGACCGTGGAACCCGCGGGGATGGTGCGGACGGCCTCTACTTCAGCCCACTTAGTGAACTTGTCCACGGCAACGTAGAGGTAGCGGTAGCCCCCTGGCTCCCGAGGAAACGGGCCCAGGATGTCCAGCCCCCAGACTACGAATGGCCATGAAAGGGGTATAGTCTGCAGGCCTCCTGCCGGCTGATGGATCTGCTTGGCGTGGAACTGGCAGGCCTCACAAGCTTTCACCAGTTCGATGGCGTCATTGAGTGCGGTGGGCCAATAAAACCCACTGCGGAACGCCTTGCCGATGAGGGTCCGTGATGATGAATGATGTCCACAGTCTCCGCCGTGTATATCTTCCAGCAGTTCCTTTCCTTGCTCCCTGGAGATGCAGTGCAGGGATACATCGTTTGGTCGCTTCCGGTAGAGCTCTCCATCCTTGATGCAGTATGCCGTGGCCTGCCGTGCCACACGCTCCGCTTCCTCCTCCTTCTCCGGCAGGGTCCCTTGTGTTAAGTAACTCCGGAGCTCCGTGATCCAGCACCCCTCCTGAGGTTCCATCGTCAGGAGCAGGCGTGCTCCTGAGGCCGGGCCACAGACCGGGGCTCCCGAGGCAGGTGGCTGGGGGAGCTCCTCCCGAGGCTGAGCCGTGTTTGACAATGACGGCAGGGCTGAGGGCTTGAAGAGCCGCTCCTCGAAGACGCCAGGCTCCTGAGGTAACCGCTTGGACGCCCGTTTGGCGATGTCATCGGCCTCCTGATTGGTGCCACGGGGCACATGCTGCAACTCCAACCCCCAGAACTGCTTCTCCATCCTGCGGACCTCTGCAAGGTAGGCTTCCATGTGCTCATCTTTCGGCTCGTACACCTTGTTGGAGAAATTGACAAGGAGCTGCGAATTGCCCTTGATGGTGAGGCGTTTCACCCCCAGGGCAGCTGCGGCCTTCAAGCCTGCTATTAAACCTTCATACTCCGCTATGTTGCTGGAGACCTTTTCACCTTGCTGGAAACAGAGCTGTACAGCGTAGTAGAGCTTGTCCTGAGTGGGCGATATAAGCACCGCCCCAGCCCCAGCGCCATGCCTGGAGAACGCCCCATCGAAGTACATGACCCAGCCTTCTGGCGCCTCGCTTCCCGGGGAGAGGGACCGATCCTCGTCGGCCTTGAGGCCTGGTGCCTCCGCCCATTCTGCCACAAAATCCGCTAATGCTGCTCCCTTGATGACTCTGGTCGTGCTGAATTCGAGCTGAAACGCTTGCAGTTCTATGTTCCACTCAGCGACCCTTCCAGCTGAGTTAGGGCTCCTGAGCACTCTCTCCAGGGGGTATGACGAGACGACCTTGATGGGGTGACCCTGAAAATAGTGCCGCAGCTTGCGCGAGGCCACCAGTAGCATGAGGAGGAGCTTCTGAGGCATGGGGTACCGTGCCCTCGCGTCCCGCAACACCGTGCTGACGAAGTACACTGGGTGCTCGACAAGGTTGGGTGTGTCAGTGCTGGTGGCGCCCTCCGGAGACCATGGCGCCTCCTGAGGCGATGAGGCCTCCTGAGGCTGGCCATCTAGAAGGTGGGCCTCTTCTGCCTCCGGTGCACTCCTCTGCGGCGGCGGCGGCTGATCCTCCTCAGCCGCGGTGGCGGTTTCTGTGGGCCTTCCTTGTTCCTATTTTGCCTTGTCCCGGGTTGCTGCTGTGGTTTTGATTCGACGCTCCTCCCTAACCGACACCAGGGCTGCGCTGGCGGAGTAGGGAGTGGCGGCGAGGTAAAGCACCAGGGGCTCTTGAGGGCGTGGAGCCACCATGACCGGAGGGCTGGTCAGGTATCTCTTGAGATTCTGGAACGCCTTGTCGGCCTCTTCAGTCCATTCAAAGGGCCCCTTTTTCTTCATTAGCTAGAAGAAGGGCAGCGCTCACTCCCCCAACTTGGAGATGAAGCGCCCTAGCGCGGTCACGCGCCCAGTGAGCTTCTGCATTTCTCTGAGGGTCTTTGGCGGGCTCATGTTCTCGACCGCCTTGACCTTTTCCGGGTTAGCCTCGATGCCTCGGTGGGACACGAGGAAACCCAAGAGCTTGCCCGAGGGGACTCCGGACACACACTTCTCTGGGTTGAGCCGCAGGTTCACTGCATTGAGGCTCGTGAAGGTTTCCTCCAGGTCTTGTATCAGGGTCCTGGCCTCCCGAGACTTCACCACAATGTCATCGACGTAAGCCTCAACATTCTTCCTGAGCTGCGGGCCCAAGGTGATGTGCATCAGCCGCTGAAAGGTCACCCCTGCGTTACGCAGCCCGAATGGCATGCATGTGTAGTAGTACACCCCACACGGGGTTAGGAAGGTTGTCTTTTCGACGTCTTCTACCGCCATCTTGATCTGGTGATACCCAGAGAAGGCATCCAAGAAGCATAGAAGGTCGCATTCTGCGGTGGAATCAACGATCTGGTCGATGCGGGGGAGCGGGAATGGATCTTGCGGGCATGCCTTGTTGAGGTTGGTGAAGTCGACACACATGCGCTCCTTACCTCCCTTCTTTGGCACAACGACAGGGTTGGCCAACCAATCCGGGTATCGAACCTCGCGAATGACCCCAGCGGCTTCTAGTTTGCGGGTCTCTTGGACGATGAAGGCCTGCTTTTCTGTGGACTGCCGCCTTGCCTTCTGCTTCACAGGGCGCACGTTGGGGCACACGTTGAGGTGATGCTCGATTACGCTCCTAGGGATCCCCGCCAACTGGTCAGGCTCCCAAGCGAATACCTTCTTGTTTGCGCGCAGGAACCTGACCAGGGCCTCCTCCTACTCGGGTTCGAGGTTGGCACCTATGGTGAAAGCGGCGTTGGTGGACCCATCCTCATCGACGGGTATCTGCTTGGTTTCTGCCTTGTCTTGGGTGAACAACTGTTTCTTCTTGGCGGGTACAGCCCCCTTGGGCTCGGGGGTCTCTGAGTCGGCGGGCTGTGCCGACGCCGCCGTCTTGAAGGCGAACTTGAGCACTCGCAGCGCATCTCCGGTGTCCCCGTGCACGGTGAGGACACCGCTGCTCCCGGGCATCTTCATGAGGTTGTACGCCGGGTGCGTCGCGGCCATGAACTGGGCCAACGCTGGGTAGCCGAGGATGGCGTTGTAGGGAAGGCTGAGGGGGGCGATGTCGAAGTCGACCAGCTCCGTGCGGAAGTTGTTGTAGGTGCCGAAGGTTACTGGGAGCCAGATCTGTCCCAAGGAGCTGGATGATCCGCCCCCAACGCCTGAGAAGGGTCGGCTGGGTTGCAGCCGTTCCAGGGGTATGCAGAGGAGGTTGAAGGCCTCAACCGAGAGCACGCTGAGGCCCGCACCGCCATCGATGAGAGTTCTGGTGATGGCCACCTGGCAGATGGTGGGGGTGCACAGCATGGGGAGCGCACCCGAGTAGGCCGAGTTGGAGGGGTGGTCCTCCGAGCTGAAGGTCAAGCCGGCCTTGGGCGCCGCCCAGTCCGGGAGAGCCCCCTGCCGCGTGGAAGCGGCGCTGACCTAGCGGATGAATGGCTTGACGTGGTGACTTGTAGGCAGCGCCTCCGAGCCGCCCAGGAGGGCCGCGATGACCGGGGGTGTTGGTGTAGCATGGTGGGCGGGGAAGAGGCTGCGGAGCTCTTCCCAAGAGGCCACGGAGGCTGCCGGCAGGTGGAGCAGCCATGCGCGCGGAGCGCCAGTGAGGGCCATGGGGAGCCAGTTGGCCATGACCCTATCATCACCTCCAGCTTCGAGGATGGCCTCCTCGTACGCCAGCAAGAAGGCCAGCGGATCAGTCGCGCCGCCGTAGCGCGGCGGCATCGTTGGCTTGAACTTGTCCGGCCACCGTACCCGTTGCAGGGCTGGGGCCAGGGCTCGGAGCCCCCTGGCCCCCATGCTGGCGCCGGCGGCCGGAGCGGGCGACGCGCTACTCATCACGAGGTAGGTCATGGCGGTGGCGGAAGGGAAAACTCCGGTGCACCCCTACCTGGCGCGCCAAATGTCGGATCTCGGGTTCTGGCAGACCCTTGAGGTTCGAACACTGGGGTGCGCGCGGAGATTTCGCCTTCTACCTACCTGCACCCCTCCGCCTCGCTAAGATCTAACCTATGGAAAGAACAGCACAAGAGACACAGGGTTTATACTGGTTCGGGCCACCGTTGTGGTGTAATACCCTACTCCAGTGTGTGGTGTGGTGGATTGCCTCTTGGGCTGATGATGATGAGCAATACAAGGAAGAACAGTCTCGCGAGGGTCTGTTCTTGGCTGAGGGGATGAACTGCTAGGAGGAGTTCAGTCACCCCTCTCTCTCTCTCTCTTCTCGATTCTCTCTCTGATTTTGATTCTAGCTAGTTTCTCTCTTGGCTTCTAGATTCTCCCTTCTTGATTGAGATCTCCCTCCTTCTACCCTGGGGGTGGCTAGTCCTATTTACAGGCAAAGGCCCTGGGCCTCTTCCCAAATATTGAGCGGGAAGGGCGCCAACAATTGGCCATTTTGAAGGGGAACATCTGGTACACTTATCCTGACTAAAGTTGGTCCTCGCCTGCCAAAGGCTCTGGTGGTGACGCTGGCTTGGGCTCCACAATGACTTCCTCCCTGCCGTTGGACTGGTCTTGGTCTCGTTGCACCGAAACGGGTGCCTTTGCTTGATGCTCTCGCCTGCGCTTGCTCCCTTTGCACCAAAGAGGAAAGGAGGACACTGCGCGGGCTGGCACCCGCCTGGCACCCTTGGTCGTCATGGCTTGCGTCACGGGCACCGCGTGAGGTACCCCGCCTTGATCTCTCTGCCTCCTCGCGAGCCAGCCTGATGAGGCTGTGCCTAAGGAAGCTCTGTGTCGTCCGCCCCACGAGGCTTGACCCCTCGCGAGGGTCTTGGGTCTGTGTTGATGAAGATGGGCCGTGATGGGCCCCTCCTCGAGCCGCGCCGCAGGCCGCAGGCAGGCAAGTCTGGGGACCCCCGTTCCCAGAACGCCGACAGTATTCTCACATGTACTAAGTTTCCGGTTAATACAATTCTAGCATGAATAATAAACATTTATCATGATAGAAGGAAATATAAATAACAACTTTATTATTGCCTCTAGGGCATATTTCCTTCAGTCTCCCACTTGCACTAGAGTCAATAATCTAGATTACATAGTAATGATTCTAACACCCATGGAGTCTTGGTGTTGATCATGTTTTGCTCGTGAGAGAGGCTTAGTCAATGGGTATGCAACATTCAGATCCGTATGTATCTTGCAAATCTCTATGTCTCCCTCCTTTACTAGATCGCAGATGGAACTGAAGGGTCTCTTGATGTGTTTGGTTCTCTTGTGAAATCTGGATTCCTTCGCCAAGGAAATTGCTCCATTATTGTCACAAAATATTTTCATTGGACCCGATGCACTAGGTATTACACCTAGATCGGATATGAACTCCTTCATCCAGACTCCTTCATTTGTTGCATCCGAAGCAGCTATGTACTGCGCTTCACACGTAGATCCCGCCACGACGCTCTGCTTGGAACTGCACCAACTTACAGCTCCACCATTCAATATAAATACGTATACGGTTTGTGACTTAGTGTAACACCCACGATGCGGCTATATCTCCCACGTGTCGGAGCACGACTTAGAGGCTTAACCGCATAGTAGGCATGTCGCAAGAGGGGTAATCTTAACACATCCCATGTACTGAATAAGAAGGGATAAAGAGTTGGCTTACAATCGCCACTTCACACAAAACATAAATATAGCATTACATCATCTAGAATACAATCAAGGTCTGACTACGGAACCAAAATAAAAGAAGACCACCCCTAATGCTTAGATCCCTGATTGCCCCCAACTGGGCTCCACTACTGATCGAAAGGAAAACGAAACAACACAATGAACACGATCTTCATCGAGCTCCTCCTTGAGCTCAGTTGCGTCACCTGCACGGTTATCATCGGCACCTGCAACTGTTTGAAGTAATCTGTGAGTCACGGGGACTCAGCAATCTCACACCCTTGCGATCAAGACTATTTAAGCTTATGGGTAGGGAAAAGGTATGTGAGGTGGAGCTGCAGCAAGCACTAGCATATATGGTGGCTAACATATGCAAATAAGAGCGAGAAGAGAAGCAATGCACGGTCGTAAACTAGAAGTGATCCTGAAACTACTTACGTTCAAGCATAACACAAGACCCGTGTTCACTCCCCGGACTCCGCCGGAAAGAGACCATCACGGCTACACACGCGGTTGATTCATTTTAATTAAGTTAAGTGTCAAGTTTTCTACAACCGGATATTAACAAATTCCCATCTACCCATAACCGCGGGCACGGCTTTCGAAAGTTCAAAACCCTGCAGGGGTCTCCCAACTTAGCCCATCACAAGCTCCCACGGTCAACGAAGGATATTCCTTCTTCCAGGAAGACCCGATCAGACTCGGAATCCCGGTTATTAGACATTTCGACAATGGTAAAACAAGACCAGCAAAGCCGCCCGAATGTGCCAACAAATCCCGATAGGAGCTGCACATATCTCGTTCTCAGGGCACACCGGATGAGCAGTCCGTACAACTAAAACCAACCCTCAAGTTTCCCCGAGGTGGCGCTGCAAGGGGCTCTAGTTTGGACCAACACTCAGAGGAGCACTGGCCCGGGGGGGTTAAAATAAAGATGACCCTCAGGCTCCGGAAACCCAAGGGAAAAAGGCTAGGTTTTTAGTGCAAATGTAAAACCAAGGTTGGGCCTTGCTGGAGGAGTTTTATTCAAGGCGAACTATCAAAGGGTTCCCATTATAACCCAACTGCGTAAGGAACGCAAAATCAAGGAACATAACACTGGTATGACAGAAACTAGGGCGGCAAGAGTGGAACAAAACACCAGGCATAAGGCAGAGCCTTCCACCCTTTACCAAGTATATAGATGCATTAATTAAATAAGAGATATTGTGATATCCCAACATATCCATGTTCCAACAAGGAACAAACTTCAATCTTCTCCTGCAACTAGCAACGCTATAAGAGGGGCTGAGCAAAGCGGTAACATAGCCAAACAACAGTTTTCTAGGAAAGGTGGGTTAGAGGCTTGGCATGGCAATATGGGAGGCATGATATAGCAAGTGGTAGGTATCGTGGCATAGCAAAATAGAGCGAGCAACTAGCAAGCAAAGATAGAAGTGATTTCGAGGGTATGGTCATCTTGCCTGAGATCCCGCAAGGAAGAAGAACGAGTCCATGAAGAAGACAAACGGACGAAGTCGAACGAATCCTCACAAACGTGACATTATCGGAACTAACCCGAAGAAGCAACACCGGAAAGAAGCAAACAACATAGTAAACAACCACCACCTAAGCATGGCATGATGCACAACCAAGTATGATGCATGTCTGGTTTAAAGAGGCATGGCATGGCAAAATGCACAAACAATCCTACAAATTAAGTGGAGCTCAATATGCAACTTCGTTGCATATTAACTCCGTTGCATATTGATGAAACACCACGTGACTTATTTAGTTCTCTCTCGTTTAGGTACTCAACAAAATTAAATGTTGGTTATCATGGCAAGAGGTGAAGCACAACAAAACTACCTATCTAGGCAAGTTTAAATGAGGCCGGAAACAATGAATAACAATTCCGGTAAATCCCCATATGCATATTTTAGGTTTGGCACTGTTCTGCCCTAAACCATATTTTATAGTTGTTAAACATGCAAAGTAAAGCCACCATGTTAAACTAGGCATTTTTCTACCCCATTTACATATAAAGTTTGTTAAGTTTGGAGCTATGGTTATTTAGTTATGAAATAAAGCATTTTAACATGGCATAGGAGCAAATTATATGCAAACAGCATTTTAAACATTTGAAACATGGATGAAAGTTGCAAATTATGAAACTACACAAAATTCTAAGCACTTTTCATATATTAAGTTTTTACATGTGATGCATGGTTGGTGAGTTATTAAATGCAAGAAGAACAGGGGCTTTTCTGCAAATCTGCAAATCCCTAGAAAATTAGCTAAATTCGCAGAACCAAAAAAACATCCACTGGGCCGAAACTTGTTGGGCCAACAGTGTAGTGGGCGCTTGGGGTGTGCTGCTCAGCCATGGGCCTCTTGGGCCGGCGGATCTGGGCTGGGGCGCTGGAACTGGGCCGGGGAAGCAGGCCAGCGGGAGCGGGCCCGACGGGGGATGGAGCTGGGCCTCTCCAGATCGAGGCGAGGCACTAGCGGATCGAGCAGCTGGACGCAGGCGATGCAGAGGGTCAACGCGGGACATGCCTGGTTCGTCCTCGACTTGTTCCTGCAGCAGGGACCGGGCGGTTCTTGGCGCTGGCCTCGACCTGTCGCTCGAAGCAGAGGAACGAGCGGTGGACTTGACGACGGGGAGGGCGATGCTGGGCCTGGCGACGCGGGAGCAACGACGCGGTCAACGGACGCCGCTGGTGCGCTCGTTCACCTCACGTGGACGGAGCAGAAGGGGGCCGGGGCGACGCGAGCGAAGCAGCACAGCGCGGCAGAAATCAACGGGCAAGGCGGCGTGAAGCAGGGACGACGAAGACCGCTGGCGGCGGATCCGGGTCGCGGGACGGCGGGCGAGGGTGATGCCGGTGAGGATCCACGGTGGTGGCGCTCCATCCAGTGGCCATGGTGAGATCCCTGTTCGTCCTGAAGAACGAGAGGTCGCGAGGTGAGGTGCTGGAGAGAGAGAGAGAGAGCAACGGTAGAGAGAGAAAGGGAGGCGAGGTCGGCCTGTTCGGCGGTACTCCGGCAGGATCCGGTCGCCGGAGACGGACGGCGGCGAAGCAGCGAGGTTGAAGGAGGTAGTGCCTCGGGTGACTGGCCATGGGCGAGAGGCACGGCTTTCGCTTGGGCTCGGGAGGCTTGCGCGTGAGGCTGCTTGGGGAGGCCGAGGCTTGGATCGAGGAGGAATAGTGGAGAGCGATGGCTGGCTAGTGGCTGGTTCGATGGATCTAGGAGGATCCCGAGGAAGGAAGGAGCTGGTCGGCTGGCGGCGGAGAGGGGATGGATGGATTGGACTAGGGTTTGATCCGGATATATATACCGAATGGATTTGGGTAGGGTCGTTTGAATCCCTCCGATCGTAATCAGACGGTCGAGAAAAATATAGGTTAGGAAGCCCAATTAACAAAACGGAGATGTTTTGTAGATGTTTGGGGATGTTCCGGATCCAACGGTGACGACTGCCCGGGTCGGGTCCGGGACAACTTTCGGACGCGCGCGCGAGGAGGGGGTCGGTTGAAACTTGTGGGCTGTGCAAAAGGCCTCGGTGAGGGAATCCTGGATTAGGGGGTCTCCGGACAGCCGGATTATATCCTTTGGCAGGACTGTTAGACTATGAAGATACAATATTGAAGACTTCGTCTCGTGTCCGGATGAGACTCTACTTGGCGTGGAAGGCAAGCTAGGCAATACGGATATGGATATCTCCTCCTTTGTAACCGACCTTGTGTAACCCTAACCCTCTCCGGTGTCTATATAAACCGAAGGGTTTTAGTCCGTAGGACACCACAATAACATACAATCATACCATAGGCTAGCTTCTAGGGTTTAGCCTCTCTAATCTCGTGGTAGATCTACTCTTGTACTACCCATATCATCAATATTAATCAAGCAGGACGTAGGGTTTTACCTCCATCAAGAGGGCCTGAACCTGGGTAAAACTTTGTGTCCCCTGCCTCCTGTTACCATCCGCCTTAGATGCACAGTTCGGGACCCCCTACCCGAGATCCGCCAGTTTTGACACTGACATTGGTGCTTTCATTGAGAGTTCCTATGTGTCGTCACCGTTAGGCCTGATGGCTCCAACGATCATCGATAGCGATGTAGTCCAGGCTGAGACTTTTCTCCCCGGACAAATCTTTGTGTTCGGCAGCTTCGCACTGCGGGCCAACTAGCTTGGCCATCTGGAGCAGATCGAAAGTTATGGCCCTGGCCACCAAGTCAGGTTTGGAAGCTTAAACTACACGGCCGGTATCCGCGGAGACTTGATCTTCGACGGGTTCGAGCCTCTGCCTTGTGCATCACGCGGTCACGATGAGTACGATTTAGCTCTACCATCAGACAGTGTTCAGGAGATCGCACCGGCAGCCGCTCCGACCCTTAATGCGGAGCCAGGTGCGCCTCCCATGGGCAGGTGGATAGACCCCGCCACAGAGGCCGCATCCCCAACGGAGATCGAGCCGAATATCGATCTTACCCTTCACGAGAGCCGTGTTGTTAAACTGCCGGATACCTCTCCGGCCACGGACTCCAAACCGCCTGCGCACGGACTCCGAACCACCTGCGCCCGTTCCTATCGAATCCGGTTGGGCACCGATCATGGAGTTTACCTCCGCGGATATCTTTCAGCACTCGCCCTTCGGCGACATGCTGAACTCATTAAAATTTCTCTCCTTGTCAGGAGAGTCCTGGCCGAACTATGTCCGCAGGATTGGGATGCGGATGACGAAGAAATTCGCCGCCCACCGACCACCCACTTAGTAGCCACTGTCGATGACTTAACCGACATGCTCGACTCTGACTCCGAAGACATCAACGGTGTGGATGACGATGCAGGAGACGAACAGGAACCACTGCCAACAGGGCACTGGACGCCCACTTCATCACATGACGTATACATGGTGGACACACCAAAAGATGACGACGACGAGGAACGGAAGGACCCAACAAAGGGTTGTCCCCTCGAGAAGAAGTCAAAGCGGCGGCGTAAGCGCCGGTCCAAATCACGGCTCGGCAGAAACAACGATCATATAGACCCAGCGTTAGAGCAGGGTGAACCATTGCCGGACCACGGCAACACAGAGAATCAAACCGAACAACCAGACCCTGTCAAAGATAATAGTCCGGACGACATCACACCAGAAAGACACTCGGAGCAACAGAATGCCCATCAAAGGCTCGTTGCCACCGCGAGGAGTCTAAAAAAGCAGAAGCAAAGGCTCAAGGCTGCGCAAGACACACTCCGAATCAGATGGAGTAAAGTACTCAACTCAGCAATGAAGTACGTCGGTAATCGCCACACCAAGAGCTACCCGAAGCGGAAGTTGCTACCCGAATTCGATGAGGAGGCCTTAGATCCCCTACAACCAAAAATTAAAATGGCCAGCTGGCCGGATAGACGACTTCACGGCCAACATTGAGCGGCAAACAACGCCGCACATAAGCCAATGCGCGATCTACGCGAGGGCTCGCATCAAAAGGATGGTGCAACCAGATCCATCTATGGACCACGCAAGCGTGCTCCAGCATACAATGCAACACAACAAACATCCGAAAAACGTGGTACACCCAGATACAGGGGTGCCGCACACCCCCTATGTTTCACCGACGAGGTGCTGGACCATGAATTTCCAGAGGGATTCAAACCCGTAAACATAAAGGCATACGACGGAACAACAGACCCAGGGGTCTGGATTGAGGACTATATCCTCCATATCCATATGGCTCGAGGAGATGATCTCCACGCCATTAAGTATTTACCCCTCAAACTCAAAGGGCCAGCTCGGCACTGGCTTAAAAGCCTCCCCGAAAGCTCCATCGGTAGCTGGGAAGAGCTCGAAGACGCTTTTCGGGCAAATTTTCAAGGGACTTACGTCCGACCTCCGGACGCGAACGATTTGAGTCATATAACTCAACAGCCCGGAGAGTCAGCCCGAAAGCTTTGGAACGGGTTTCTTACTAAAAAGAACCAAATAGTCGACTGTCCGGACGCCGAAGCCTTGGCAGCTTTTAAGCATAGCGTCCGCGACGAATGGCTTGCCAGACACCTCGGCCAAGAAAAGCCGAGAACAATGGCAGCATTAACAAGCCTCATGACCCGCTTTTGCGCGGGTGAAGATAGCTGGCTAGCCAGATGCAGCACCAGCGACCCCAGTACATCCGAAGTTAGAGATGGAAACGGGAAATCACGGCGTAGCAAAAATAATAAGCGCCGGAATAACAAAGACAGCCCGAAGAGCACGGCGGTAAACGCCGGATTCAAAAGCTCTCGGCCAGGTCAGCAAAAGCCGCCCTCTAAAGGTGCCAGAGATGAACTGTCCAGCCTAAACAAAATTCTGGACCAAATATATCAGATCCATAGCACCCCCGATAAACCTACAAATCATACCCACAGAGAATTTTGGGTCTTCAAGCAGTCCGGCAAGCTCAACGCCGTACACAAGGGGGAGGATACACCAAGCGAAGACGAGGATGAGCCTCTCAAGCAAGACACCGGGGAACAAAAGAAATTCCCACCAGAAGTCAGAACAGTGAACATATTACACGTGATCAACAGAAGAAACAAAGCGGCACTCCCAGAGAAATATGCCCAAGGGCCTATCACCGCGGAGTCCTGCCACTGGTCGTCTCAACCGATCACCTTTGACCATCGGGATTACTCAGCAAATATCCGGCGTGCAGGATGGGCTGCCTTGGTATTAGACCCAATAATTGACGGATACCATTTCACACGAGTCCTGATGGATGGTGGCAGCAGTCTAAACCTGATATATCAGGACACAATCCGCAAAATGGGGGTAGACCCAACGAAAATTTGCCATAGCAACACTACCTTTAAAGGAGTAACGCCAGGCCCAGGGGCTCATTGCACGGGCTCCCTGCTACTAGAGGTTATATTCGGCTTCCACGATAACTCCCGTAGCGAAAATTTAGCATTCCACATTGCTCCGTTCCAAAGTGTCTATCAAGCACTACTTGGACGTGAAGCTTTCGCTCGCTTTAATGCAATACCGCATTACGCTTCACTCACGCTCAAGATGCCCGGTCCACGTGGCATCATTACAGTGAATGGAAATATTGAGCGATCCTTGCGCGCCGAAGAGAGTGCGACTGCCTTGACAGCCGCACACTAAAAACGGCCTCACCAACTAAAACATTTGATAGGTCGTCAAGACCACGGACACGGTTAGACGAGTCCGGCGCAGCTATATGTAATTCATATAGGTTTGATGGCCATACCCCTATTACAAATACAAGGGGCTCAACGCGCGCAGACACGTGGCAATTTTTACTCATACTGAATTGTACAAGGTTTCTTTAAACCTACCTTTTTGCACGACAACTTTTCACCTAAGTTTCTCTCTTTTATAGATGACCATCGTGCTACACCCGTCCAGGATACGGCACAACGGAGACACAGGCGCAGACGTGCAGCAGGGACCCATTCCAAGGATTCTTTTTAGATTAAGACCCTGCGTAAACCTTTTTTACTGTCTCTTGTTGATACACATCCCTCGGATTCTCAGTACAATTGAGAAGGATGCTGACGTCTTGGCATGTGGACACATCAGAATAATGCACGTACCTGGACACCAGGGGCTTCTTACAAAGGGCACTGTTTAGGCCCGGTTTATACCATAAAAGACCGAATACCTTAGGGAGTGTTCGGCGTCGCAAGTTTGGCCTTATATGCATCAGCTCCGAATCATGTCTTTGGTCAAATGTTGGGTTTGCCCGGCTCCTGTGTTTTTCTGCCTTACGTTCTGCTCTATCGGCTAAGGCGGCACTAGGAGAACCACTGCGATTGTGCCCCGGTTCATCCGGACGAGCACCTCAGTGGAGAAAGCCGAAAACTGACTGTCATGATATAGCGTGAGACTGGTCAACCACTCGATGACCTATCGGAATGATAGAATTCCTCCGCCTTAATGAAGGGTCGTTTCCCGGCCAGGCATGTACGCACCCCGAATTCGGATGAGTGCAGAGCCACCAAGGGGCTATATAGTAGCCCCACTGTCAAACTCCTATGGCTAAGTGAAAGTGTTAAAGCATTATAGTCCGGTTGCCTAGTTCGTTGCGCCCTCACCTCCTTATTAGGACCAAGACGTTGGATTAAGTGTGAATACGCGTCTTCTGCGAACACCCCCGCATTATATGCATGGGGGTTGAAGCCAACGACTGCAATCTTTCAGGTTATACACATGTATACATAAACGGCCGTACAGGAGGCATTATATTACTTTCGGGCAAAAGTATAAATACAGCCTTAATAAATTTCATAAAAACATTGTTTTCACAATGGGAATACATGTCACTCAAACATAATATTCTTCGAGCACTGGGCCTCTATCAAACGAGCACCCTCAAGAACTTCTTCAAAATAGTGCTCGGCAGCCACTCGGCCTATGGCCGAACCCTGCGCCGCAACAGTGGTAGCATCCATCTCCGCCTAGTATGCTTTGACATGGGCAAGGGCCATTCGCGAGCCTTCTATGCACGCCGACCTCTTCATCACATTGATGCGCGGCACCGCACCAAGGAACTGCTGCACTAAACTGAAATAGTTGTTCGGCTTCGGCTTTTCCGGCCACAGATGATCTACGACGAACCTCATGGCAAGTCCGGACAATCTATTGAGTTCGGCCCATTCGGCAAGCCTATCAGTCAAGGGAAGCGGACGCTCTGGAACATTAAATTGCAACCAGAACAGCTTGTCCACTTCACAATCTGTTTGATCTCGGAAGTATTCGGCCGCATCGACAGCGCTCGCCGCCAAGTCCATATATGCGTCTGCCGAACTCCACAGCCGATCCAAAGGGGCATACCGCGGATCTCCGAACTTCCTCTGCAGCAGAAAGGGCTTCCCAGCCGCAATATCCCCGGCTTCACGCAGCTCCTCCTTCTTCGCCCTCATAGCAGAGCGGGTGTCTTTGGTCGCCATCGTGGCCTTTTCAAGGTCAGTCGCCTTCGTTCGGTTTTCTTTTTCAAGGAACTGGCAACGGTCGGCCGTGTCTTTTAACTTTACAACCATCTTGGCCATCTTCTCTTTGCTCTCACAATGCGCGGCCTTCTCGGCTCTCAACTCTTCGGCCGCCTTCAAAGCAGCCGCATTACTACTTCGTGCTTCTTCTTTGGCTCGGGCGAGTTCCGCCCGAAGGATCTCCATGGTGGCAGCTCCATCTGCAGTCACAACATATTAAAGATATTGGCATCATGCTGCTCTTACTATGTGACGTTCACCAGAAAACATTACTTACCCTGTGCCTCATCAAGCCGCTTGTTAACTAGCTCGATGTTGGCATCTGCCGCATCCAGTTGCCGCTTTAGTTCGGCAAACTCATTAGTCCGGCCAGCCACCGGAGCTCCCATCACCTGCACATAAAGCGGTATGGTTATTACCTGGGACTACGATCCTTTGTTCACCACCGTTCTCAACGACAACCAGAGTCTCAGGGGCTACTATCTACACTGGGCACACCTAAAAATGTGCGGTACTATCAAAAAGTATATCATTTCACGTACCTCAAAGCCCGTCAGTAGACTCATAAAGGCTTCATGCAATCCGCTTTCGGCGGACGAAATTCTTTCCATCACCGTACCCATCAACGTACGGTGTTCTTCTGAGATGGCCGCTCGCTCCAACAGCTCCCTCAGTACGTCCGACCGCATACCAGACGGTGCTGGACTCTTCTGTTTGCTCTCTTCAAGAGCCGGACGCTGGGGACTTCGGGTGACTATAGGATTATCTTCTTGCCTCACCGGATCCGGAGAGGCCCTCCGTGACGACACTTCAAGGTCGCCCACTTCTTGAGCGGGGGAGTCTGGGGGAGGCATTTCACTCTCCATCATCTCTAGAAGAAGATCCCCCGAAGACGAGCGGAAAGCAGGAGCAGCCACCCACTTGGCACTTCTGGGAGTTGTGATATAAAACCACTCCCGCTGCCATAATCCGGACACCTCTGTAAAGGAACCCTTTGGCCATGGAGCTCCCGTGATTTTACTTATTAATGCGCCTCCGCACGCTACGTGCTGCCCCTCGACCATCTTCGGCTTCACGTCAAAAGTCTTGAGCCACAGGCCGAAGTGAGGGGTAATACGGAGGAAGGCCTCACATACGACAATAAATGCCGAGATGTGGAGAAAGGAGTCCGGGGCTAGATCATGGAAATCTAGCCCGTAATAAAACATCAAACCCCTAACAAAGGGATCCAGGGTGAGGCCTAGGCCTCGGAGGAAGTGGGGGATGAACGCAACGTTCTCATTGGGTTCGGGAGTAGGGACGACCTGCCCTTGGGCAGGCAGCCGATGCGAAACCTCGGTGGTCAGGTATCTGGCCTCCCTCAGCTTCTTGATATCCTCTTCCGTAATGGAGGAGGGCATCCACCGGCCTTGAAGGCTAGATCCGGACATGATTGAAGGTCCGAAGCACCTGGCCTGGGCTTTGGGTGTTAGAACTCGAGGCGGGGGGAGGATTCGATTGAGCACGGGAAGGAAAAAAGTAAAAGCCTTGTCCCTTTATAAAGAGGGTGAATATCAAGCGTCCTCTCCGTAGCCATTTGGGACTTGCCTATAATCTAGGAGTCCTAGACACGGTTGGGTTACCCACGACCGTATTGATGAGAATCCCGTAATTAGGGGAACACGATCTCTGCTTTGACAAGACGTGTCAAGAAACCGCCTCGCATTATGTGTGGAGCTGGTTAAAGAAAAACGGTTCGAATAATCACCGAGCCATGGCATCATGTCGTATTGCCGAAACGTGTCAGCAGATTAAGATTTGTGGAAATATTATTCTCTCTACGGAGGTATGTGGAACTTATTTTGCAGGGTCGGACACTATCCTTGTATTCAAATTCTTCTATGATGTGTTCAGAGCAGGAACCCGCCTTGCAATGCCGAAGACAATACTGCGCTCAGGACTCATCGTCATTGGAAGCCTGGTTCAGGGGCTACTGAGGGAGTCCTGGATTAGGGGGTCTCTGGACAGCCGGATTATATCCTTTGGTCGGACTGTTAGACTATGAAGATACAATATTGAAGACTTCGTCTCGTGTCCGGATGGGACTCTACTTGGCGTGGAAGGCAAGCTAGGCAGTACGGATATGGATATCTCCTCCTTTGTGACCGACCTTGTGTAACCCTAACCCTCTCCATTGTCTATATAAACCGGAGGGTTTTAGTCCGTAGGACACCACAATAACATACAATCATACCATAGGCTAGCTTCTAGGGTTTAGCCTCTCTGATCTCGTGGTAGATCTACTCTTGTACTACCCATATCATCAATATTAATCAAGCAGGACGTAGGGTTTTACCTCCACCAAGAAGGCCCGAACCTGGGTAAAACTTCGTGTCCCCTGCCTCCTGTTACCATCCGCCTTAGACGCACAGTTCGGGACCACCTACCCGAGATCCGCCGATTTTGACACCGACACTCGGGCTGAGAGGAGAGAAGAGAGAGAGACCCGACGACAGTTTTCGGAGACCGAAAACGCCCGACATTTGACCAGCTATAATGCCGCTATAGTTATCCGTTGGGGTGTCAAACGGACTCTGAATGCGATGAAACTTGGCAGGCGGCCTACCTACACTATAATAAGACCGCACACCAACTTTCAAACCAATCCGAGAACATTTTCCGGCCACTTATAAATAATATTTCGGACATGCCGCGGGCGCGTGCGAGTGTGGTTGGACTCAGAACGGACAACGGAAGGAACTGAGGAAACCCAGACGGATGCAAGTTTTGGTAACAAGATGATGCAATGCACATGATGACATGGCAAGATGCAACACGCAAGTGAAAGGCAAGGCAACAACAGCGAATAACTGGAAGACACATGGCGCATCGGTCTCGGGGCGTCACACTTAGAGTCATCCGGATCAGTGTCAAAGCTTGCATCGACGTAACCATTTACGACAAGCTCTTTGTCACCTCCATAAACGAGAAACATATCCTTAGTCCTTTTCAGGTATTTCAGGATGTTCTTGACCGTTGTCCAGTGATCCACTCCTAGATTACTTTGGTACCTCCCTGCTAAACTTATAGCAAGGAACACATCAGGTCTGGTACACAGCATTGCATACATGATAGAACCTATGGCTGAGGCATAGGGAATGACTTTCATTTTCTCTCTATCTTCTGCAGTGGTCGGGTATTGAGTCTGACTCAACTTCACACCTTGTAACATAGGCAAGAACCCTTTCTTTGACTAATCCATTTTGAACTTCTTAAAAACTTTATCAAGGTATGTGCTTTGTGAAAGTCCAATTAAGCGTCTTGGTCTATCTCTATAGATCTTGATGCCCAATATATAAGCAGCTTATCGAGGTCTTTCATTGAAAAATAATTATTCAAGTATCCTTTTATGCTATCCAGATATTCTGTATTATTTCCAATCAACAATATGCCATCCACATATAATACTAGAAATGCTACAGAGCTCCCTGTAAGTGCATCTAGCGCCACCCCTGGTTGGTTTTGGAGTATTGACGACAAACTTGGTCGAGGGACTAATGTGTTTGTGAGAATTGCAGGATAACACGGGTAGTAGTCCCTTAATGATTAGGTTTACCTACCAGAGATGACCCCTAAAAATGTGTGAAGACATTGAAGACAATGGTGTTCTATGAAGATATTCACAGTGAAGATTATGACATGAGAAGACATTCACATGAAGACCGTGGAGTGCGAAGACATAGTTGTTTCGTAGTTTCCTTTTCTTCTTTGTTGAGTTATAGGAACCACCGTACTGTTAACTGGGATCCAAGTGAACAAAGTCCGAGTGACTGATGTGATGCTCAACCAAATCCTATGTCTTTGAGCGAAGACAATGAGAGCAAATCTTATCTAGAGCTGGATGAGTCAGCGTTACTTGCAGCCCAAGTCAAGCTGCGCGTGTGTTTGAAATCTGACCGTTGGACACATGTCAATTCCTTAGTGACCAAGGGTCATTTTGGACAAATCAGGTCGGGTTGCCTCCTGGCTATAAATAGCCCACCCCCACACCATAAATTGGTGGCTGCTCAGAGTTAGTGCATGGCTTTTGTCGTTTGAGAGCAACCCACCTCCGAAGCATTTGAGAGAGAGATCCTTGCGAGGACAAAGCCCAAAACACCCAGAGCCAAAGAGTGTTAGGCATCACTGAAGTCTTTCTGTCCGCGTGATCTGAAGACTTGTTACACTTGAGGACTGTGAATCCTCCAGCCGATTAGGCGTCTCGTTCTGAGCATCCAAGAGTTATTGTGGATCATCGGTGAACGAAGTCTGTGAAGGTTTGTAAGTCTACCTTGAAGACTTACCGGAGTGATTGGGCGAGGACTATGTATCCTTAGCTCAAGGGGAATAAGGTGAAGACACGGTCTTCTGAGTTAAATCTCAGCCTCCCTAACAATACGTACAGTTGTCACAACAACTGGAACTGGTCTACCAAATCCTTGTCTTCACCAAGCTATTGGTTCTATCCTTCACTTCTCTTTACTTTAAAGTTTGTCTTCGTGAAGTCATTGCTTGCCTGTATGATCTAATTGACTTCACTGAGTGAAGACGGTTTACTGTTTGGCTTCATATTGTCTTCCATCCTGATCCATACTACCTAGTTGCTGATAGTCTTCGTGCTTTCACTTTATTGATTACTTGACTATGGCTTGCCTAGTGTAGTCTACCTTCCGCTGCATATCAATAGGATCATTTCTACCGTTTGTCTTCAAAGCCCCCGTGTTTTGAATACTTTCATAAAAATTGCCTATTCACCCCCTCTAGTCGATAACTAGCACTTTCAATTGGTATCAGAGCAAGGTGCTCCCTTGTTCTGTGTGATTCGGTTTAACCACCTAGAGTTTTAGCTATGTCGGCTGCAGGGACAATCAAGGTCTCCGCTGCGTGCCCCATTTTGATGGTCATAATTATCCCCGATGGAAGGCTATGATGAGGAAGCGCCTTCTTGCAATGGACAGTGAGCTTTGGACCGTCACGAAGATTGGTCTCACCAATTTGTGCAAGATGGCACGTGCTGACGATATTCAAAAATACACTTTTCTGGATATAAAGGAAAAGGCTGTTATATGCTCCTATTTGTCAAGAGACGAGTTCAGGCACGTCATGCATCTCTGCAATTCAAAGCTTATATGGGACCGGATCTCTGACGTCTATGAAGGTCATCGAACATGTCAGGACCCATGGTTCCTGGAATTCAAGGAGTCACTCAAAACAATGACTCCCAAACCTGAGCCATCTTCTCCTACCTACTGCTTCATGGCACGCGATGCCAAGGTAAACTCACGCGATGCTTACTTTCAAACATCAAGTGAAGATGACTCTGAATGTGAATCTAAACCTAGCTACAAAACACTTGCTAAAATTGCAACAGAACAACAAAATGGTATGGAACATATTCAAAAGTTGCTAGACAAAAGCGATGACTTGTTGGACGTGGAAATGACTTGAATTCAGTCCTTAATTGAAGACATTAAAAATCTTCATGTTAATTACGAGGAACTTGAAAGTCGTCATGAAACGCTCTCAACTACTCATGAAAAGCTCTCCTATGATTATCTTCAAAGGAAGCAAGAGCTTGAGAACTTGAGATCGGCTCATGAAGATCTTCAAAAGGAGAACGAGTCACTCCGCACTCAACAGATCAGTTCCGCTCAGGAAGACTTTGAGCCACCATGTTTAAAATGTCTTGAGCATGATAATGTTGTTTCTATTGCTAGATGTTCTACTGCTGCTACTGTTGCTATGTCTTCAACTGCTGATGTGGAAACTAACCCCTTTTTTAGGATACTACTACTATTGCTGATGAGAATGACAGGTTGAAGACATTGCTTGAAACAGGGATGTATAAAAGCCTCAAAGGGCATCAGACATTGTACGATGTCCTCAAAAAATAGATTCTGAACCGAAACCCTAGGAAAGAGGGTGTTGGATTCGAGAGGAAAATGAACGTTGATGGTTCATACTGGAAGCCTGAGCAGTACCCCAAAACCACATGGGTTGCTACAAAGGAACCTTTAGTGGATCATCTACCTTATCTGGTTTCACTTGTGCTAACCCAATTATCATTGACGAATCCTTTGATGCAAACTATAAACTGTTTAAGAATCAGAATGGTTAAGTGTTCGCCAGGTATATTGGTACTAACTGTGGGAATGGACCACCTTTAAAGAAGATCTGGGTGCGCAAAAGTTGGCTTGAGAAACTTCCTGTGAATGTCATTGTGACACCACCAGGGAAGAAGACAAACCCCAGACCAAAGGCTTCATATGGTCCAAAGGCTTTATACAGACAGAGGACTCACCAGAGTCACCCTAACGTTAATGTTTTGCAGGGACACAATACTCAGACTTATGAATATGAGTGTGTTTCGTCAAACCTCTATGTTCATAAGACAAAGAAGTATTCTGCTTATTCTTATGAGTATTATTCACCACCTACAAGGCTATTTGCTAGGGCTCCAAAGACAAAGTTCTCAGATGCTGCACTTAGACTCGTTGCTTCTAAGCCACCCCTAAAGATGTGGGTGGTTAAAAAAAATTAACTCTCTTTTGCAGGGAAAGGTCTCCAGCCGGAAATCAAAGGCATATGATGCTTATGCTGGGGACCTAAAACATCTTGTGGGACGCAAGATAAAATGTCCAAATGGCCTTATGATGTATTTCGTCCCAGGATTCCTTGACAAACATCCTATTTATCCTAACCAAGACCTGAACTTTCATAATCCGCTTGTTCGTCAAATGTTTATGCTTAACAATACCCTTGGTGAAGCCTATCCCCCAAACTGCACTGTATGGTATGACACCAAAGGCTTCAGAATGGATTATGGACAGTGGATGCACTAACCACATGACTGGCGATCAAAGTCTTCTCATGGATTCAACCCTACGTCCATTTGACAAGAGTCACATCACATTTGCTGACACTGGTAAAAGCAAGGTATTGGGTCTAGGTAGAGTTGCAATCTCAAAGGATCAGCACATGGATAAAGTGATGCTTGTTCAATCCCTTGGTTTCAACTTAATGTCTGTCTCAATGCTTTGTGATCTGAACATGATTGTGATGTTTGGAAAATATCATTGCCTTGTTCTTATGGAATCTGACAAGTCTCTAGTCTTTGAAGGGTATCGAAAAGATGATATGTACATGGTAGATTTCTCAGCAGGTCCACAGTTGGCCATATGTCTACTAGCAAAAACTTCAGAGTGCTGGCTCTGGCATCGGAGGCTAGGGCATGCCGGCATGAGGAACTTGTACACTCTCGCGAAGAAGAAGCATGTCATAGGCATCAAGGGCGTCAAGTTCAAGAAGGATCATCTATGTGGTGCCCGTGAAGCTGGAAAGATGACTAGGGCCAAGCATCCCTTGAAGACAATCATGAAAACTTCCCGTCCCTTCGAGCTGCTTCACATGGACTTATTTGGTCCTACTCACCACTCTACCCTTACTACCACTACTTGCCTCTATGGCTTCATTATCGTTGATGATTACTCAAGGTATACATGGGTGCATATAATCCTCTATAAGACTGAAGTGCAGGATATCTTCAGACGATTCGCCAATCGTGCCATGACCAACTATGGCATCAAGATCAAGCACATCAGAAGTGACACCAGCACAGAATTCAAGAACACTGGCCTCGACACTTATCTTGATACATTGGGCATCACTCATGAGTTCTCAACTCCATACACACCTCGGCAGAATGGCATCATGGAGCGCAAGAACAGAACCCTCATTGAGATGGCACGGACGATGCTTGATGAGTACAAGACACCAAGGAAGTTCTGGCCTGAAGCCATTGATACTGCATGCCACATCATCAACCGTGTCTATCTTCACAAGCTTCTAAAGAAGACATCATATGAGCTACTAACTGGTAAGAAGCCAAACGTCAGCTACTTCAGAGTATTTGGTGCTAGGTGCTGGATCAAGGATCCGCATCACACTTCAAATTTGCACCGAAAGCACATGAAGGTTTTATGCTTGGGTACGGTAAGGATTCACACTCCTATAGAGTCTTCAACCTCTTTCACTATAAAGTGGTTGAAACTGTGGATGTGCGGTTCGATGAAACTAATGGCTCACAAAGAGAGCACCTGCCAAATGTGCTAGATGAAGTCTCATAGAGTGAATCCATCAAGCTTATGGGTACTGGAGAAATCATACCCTCAGAGGCTCAGGCTGAAGAAGAACTCGTCATTTCTGCACCTAATCAACCTGAAGACGCAGCCCGTCCTGAAGTCAATGTCGCTGATAAAGACAATGATCAGCAAGAGCAAAGTCTTCGACGAGTTCATCCTCGTGTTGCAAATGAAGGCAGATTGAGAAGATAATCGATAGCATCAATCCACCTGGTCCACTCACTCGTTCAAGAGCAACACAGCTAGCAAATTTCTATGAGCACTTTGCATTTGTCTCTATATCTGAACCCAAAAAAGTTGTTGAAGCCTTCATGGAACCTGAATGGATTCAAGCGATGCAAGAAGAACTTCAACAGTTCGAGCTGAACAATGTGTAAGAACTAGTTAAGCATCCTAATCCTTGCAAGCATAATATCATTGGCACCAAATGGATCTACCACAACAAACAAGATGAGCATGGTCAAGTTGTCCAAAACAAAGCTTGTCTCATTGCTCAAGGTTACACTCAAGTAGAAGGGATTGACTTTGATGAAACATTTGCTCCTATGGCTAGGCTTGAAGCCATTCGCATACTGCTGGCCTATGCCAACCATCACGACATCCTTCTGTACCAAATGGATGTGAAGAGTGCCTTCCTGAATGGAAAAATTGAAGAAGAAGTGTATGTTGCACAACCACCTGGTTTTGAAGACCCAAAGCGTCCTGACATGGTATACAAGCTCAACAAGGCACTGTATGGCCTCAAACAAGCCCCTCGTGCTTGGTATGACACACTCAAAGACTTCCTGAAGAGAAAAGGCTTCAAACCTGGTTCCTTGGATCCCACACTCTTCACGAAGACATATGATGGAGAATTGTTTGTGCGCCAAATCTATGTGGATGGCATTATCTTCGGCTGCACAGACAAGAAATACAGTGATGAGTTTGGACACATGATGCAAGAGCAATATCAAATGTCCATGATGGGTGAGCTGAAATTATTCCTTGGTCTTCAAATCCGTCAGCAAAGCAACGACATCTTCATATCACAAGAAAAATACCTCAAAGATTGCCTGAAGAAGTTTGGAATGCAAGAATGCAAAGGATACACGACGCCAATGCCAACCAAAAGTCATATGGGCCCCGACGACAATGGTAAAGAGTTTGATCAAAAGGTATACCGCTCCATGATTGGTTATTTACTCTATTTATGTGCATCTAGGCCAGATATAATTCTTAGCGTTTGCATGTGTGCCCGATTCCAAGCGGCACCAAAGGAATCGCATCACTTAGCTATGAAGCGAATTCTTCGATATTTGGCTTACACCCCAACACTAGGATTATGGTATCCAAAGGGCTCAGAGTTTGATCTAGTTGGATTCTCAGATGATGATTATGCTGGTGACAAAGTTGATCGCAAGTCCACATCAGGCACATGTCACTTTCTTGGATGATCTCTTGTTTGTTGGTCTTCAAAGAAGCAGAACTGTGTATCCCTCTCCACTACTGAATCTGAATACATTGATGTTGGATCATGCTGCGGTCAGCTTCTATGGATGAAGCAAACTCTCAAGTACTATGGTATCCATCTAAAGCATGTGCCACTCTACTGCGACAATGAAAGCGACATCAAGATTGCCAACAACCCAGTTCAGCACTCAACGACAAAGCACATTCATATCCGTCATCACTTTCTCAGAGATCATGTCATGAAGGAATATATTGATATCATTCACGTCAACACTGAAGAGCAATTGGCAGATATCTTCACAAAGCGCTTGGATGAGAAAAGGTTTTGCAAGTTGCGGTGTGAGCTAAATATCTTAGAGTCCTCAAATGTCCTATAATTGGACACACATCCTAACGCTTATGCATGTTGATGACTTAGATGTGCAACACACAAAGTAACGTATATCTTTAATCAATGAAGACATACACTCTAAGTGTGAATACATTAACGCGGAATTTGACTTCGGAGCGGCACGATAATTGTGCACCGTGTCTGGATCTAATACTTCCTATATGGTGGGTAACGCCACCACCAAAATCTTTTTGAAGTGTTTCATGTGGCGTCATGATTGCATAGTCTTCACATTTGGTTTGTCTTCAACATTAATTTACCTTCGAGGTTTATCTTCGCAATGTTGAGTTGGTCTGATATATATATTCGTGTTCTGTCCTCTACAACATTCACTTATAGCTATGTATTCATGCCTGAATCTTCTCTTGATCTAAGTGAATGTGATCGGACCCTAACCCCCTATGTGCTTCTATCTCAAACTCTATCTATCTAAATCATATGCATTCTATTGAAACCTGTCGATTGTCTTCTATGAGTCCTTGTCAGCAGAAGACAAAGAGACAAACACTTAAATCTATTTTTAATGCTATATCCTTGTTGCCTAAATACCGTAGAAGCTGGAACGACCACCCGACAATCCAGGCGTGCGTGGGAACATGGAATAGATTCCAATGGGTTGCATGCAAGCCACGTGTCCTTCAGATGTGAACCGCCAGGGGCACCTGCGTAATTATGCTGTGTCGTCCTTGTCCTTATAAATACACACTCACCGCGATCATTATCTATTCTTCCACCTTGCCACCTCACACAAACCCTAAAGCCTCCGCTAGCTCGAGTTGACACCGGAGACGAAGCGCTTAGCTGCCGCGACGTCTTCAACGCCGTCCTCACGCCGGCCGTGACCTCGTCCTCTCTGCCGCTGCCGTAGGTGTCTTCTGTCGCCAAGTTAGGGCATGAGAGATTGAACTGCTCAGCCTCTACCTCTACCTCGTCTAGCGGTTCGTCCGGGGTAATTAAAATCTCACTTTTTACTACCTTTTAGATCTTTCAAATCCATCCACTTCAACCAAAAGTGGCTTCTTCACTTCCAAATATGGATCCATCCTTATCTACATCTCATAGCATGCTAAGAATATTCACTTATGCTTCATAACTAGTTAGATTCCTCACTTGTATTTATTCATGGATTTGTACAAATCTGGAACCAACTCTCTTCAAATAAGTGAATGTCTTCGCTCTATGAGGTCAATGTCTTCAAACCGATTTATCTTCAAAATCTTCTGAGAATGCATATGACCTCTTCCCCTTCCCTCGCACCGTAATGATGTCACAGGTACATGTCTATGGGAGAATCCCTTGGTTCTCATAGTCTGCATTCATTTGCAGAGTTCTTACAGTAGCATATACACTCCCCTAAAGCCAGCTCTTGTCTGACTAGCAGAAGGAAGCCATTCACTATTCTGAAGCCATTCATTCTGAATATAATGGCCACTGAGAAATCTGCCAAGAAAGGTGGCAGGCAGCGCCGTGGAAATAGTGCTAAGGATTTACCTCCCGATCTGTTTGAACTGTACAAGTCAGATCCAAAGGAAAGCTACGGCCAACGCAAGACCCAAATCCAATGGATTCGAAGATATTGGGAAGAAGAATGGTTCAAGTACAACTTTGTGAGCCCAGAATATGCAAAGAAGAATGCTATCAAGCGACCATGGGGAGATATCCTATACAGGAATCTGCATCCAAAGTCGAAGCCTGAAGCCATTGCTCAAGGCTTCTACCCATGCATGGTCCGAGGACCGAAGCCTGACACTGCTGACCCATCATCCTTGTTATGGTGTCATGAACACAATCTGTTCAAGCACAACTATCAGTTTGCCAAGGAGTCAGCTACCAAGCACAAGAAGGAGCTGGGACTCAACTTCAACCCTGGTCCATCTGCTCCAAGGGCTGAAGGCACACACGATGCCAATCCAAATGTCATCGGCCCCTTCGCCAACTTTGATGGCCTTCTCTCACACATCGTTGCTCAGAGGGCTACGGTGGAGCAATCTGCTGATGACGCGGACTCTGAAGATGCGCCATCACCACCGAAGCAGAAAACAAAGAAGACAAAAGCTTTGAAGCCCTCTGCCACACCAAAAGCTTCGACACTGAAGCCGTTGGCCACTGCACCTCCTGAAGCCAGTGTGCAGTCTGAAGACCTGTCTCGTGTCTCCAAGAAGATCGAGAAGACCAAGAAAACCAAGAAGCCCAAGAAGATTTCTGGGCATGAATTGACTCCTGCTATCGTTCTAAGGAACGAGGAAGACACCATTGATCTGTCCAGTGATGAAGATCTTGGTGATGATGCCCTTGAGCAGCTAATCAAGAACAAGCAAGAGGTGGAGATCTTCAACGATCTGCCCCTCTTTGATGTTGACATTCTGAACAACTTCATCGATGAGTGGTTCGATGACTAGAGCATCAGTATTGATGATCTTCAGCTGCCTGTGGACATCAGCGTCACTTTACATGGAGCCATTGCCAATGAACTGGTCATGGCTCAGAAAATCATCAAACTGAAGAACAAGATTGACTATGAGAAGGCACACTTCAAGAAGAACATGGCCAAGCTCAGCGTGGCAGATGTTCAAATCTTCAAAGAGATGATGCATAATCTCAAGAGTTTCACAAGAAGAGAGAAGAAGCCAAAGGCTCACGAGAGCGCATGAAGTATTTCGCAGAGAAATGCGTTCAAGCCCACAATGAAGCTGAAAAGCGCAAAGGTCTTGGGCGCCCTGGCATCGACCCCAGGATGGCTGCCAAGCCAACGAAGAAGTCTGTTGTGGCCCGAACTAAAGCATCAAGGCAAGAAGAACCTCGCATTGTCTTCCCTATCGGCATGATAGGCTTGAAGCCTAAGGTCCCCTCAGCAGCCTCAGAACTGAAGAAGAGAAGGATAGCTGAAGCTGATGTCAGGAAACGCAAGCACAAGAACACCTTTGATGAGGCCCCATCTAAGAATAAATTGAAGACAAATTCTTCAAAGAAAGAGTGTGCTGCGGCCTCTGAGCCCCTTGTTGTTGAGCCCATTTCTGTTGCCCGTCCAACCTCCACCAACCAAGAGCGTCGCCTTGTAATCCATGAGCCTACTTCCACAGAGGCTCCTGAAGATGAAGAAGTTCTAGCTATTGACCCCACCACAGCTGAAGACATTGGTCGTGATGACAATGTTGAAGATGATGTAGTCCTTCCTCAACTCGAGCACCAGTCGATATCATCGCCTATTCTTACGAACAGTGAACTCATCAGCATTGGTCGTCCCTTGACGCCAATTGCTCAGGATGATTCATGGGCCGAGCGCCCTCAGCAGGACACCCCCATCCATGATGAAACATCCAAAACTCCACCGCCTCAAGTCACCACTCTGGTGCTTGACGACGGCAACTACATGGTGCAAACCTCTCCATCGCCACAGGCGTCGCCCGCTTTCCACAGGCTTCGCAAAGGCCCTAGACCACAGGTCACCATGTCGAGCATTCCAGAAGGAGAAGTGCACCAAAGCTCAGTAGCACGTCAAGTGTTTCCTGAAGTCACCCCTACCGTGAATGTCTCCCAGTCTGAAGCTAAAGCTACTGAAGACATTCCGGCTGCATCAGCCGATGAAGATCAAGGAGAAAGAGAAGAAGAAAGAGTTGCCACACCCCCTGCTATTGATCCAGTCATTCTCGAGGAGAATGTGACTGTGCCTGACCCTCCTGTTATTGAACAAACGGAGGTTGAAAACATTGAGGCTGCCACAAACAACGATGTTGAAGTCAGTGACACTGTCATGGCTGAAGACAATGTGGTGCCTGAAGCTCATGAGGAGCCCGAAGTCAATGTGGAAGCTGAAGCCAATGTTCCACATCCAAGGCCTCACACCATTGAATAGGCCTACGATCATGGGCAGCTTGTCACAGTTAGATGGCATGTCATGGTTCCACCCTCTGCTCCCGGACCACAATATGACTATCATGTGGAGCAGAGACCACAGGTTCAGAAGCTCAAGCCACGGCTGCCAAGGCTTCCAGGTGCTGCCACCACAATGGGTTCTTTCAACGTGCACAGCTTTAGAGCCCACAACACCTTCTTTGACAGTGCCAAGAATCCATATTCGAAGCCAAAGATCTCTTCTGATCGCTTCTGGAGCCATCAGCAGCGCAGCTATTACTCCTGCATTCTATACAATCAAGAGAGGATCTTTACACACATGTGTCTTGACTGTGAAGCTATTGCTGGGCTGCCCTATCTTGAAGAAGCACTTGACTGCTTCAGAGATGTTGGTCTTCTACTTTTTGTGACAGACAAAGAGCACTGGAATGAAGAGCTTCTGCTGCAGTTCTATGCAACACTTCATATTTGCGGCTACAACAGGGATCCGAAGACATGGATTCTTGAGTGGATGACAGGTGATGTGCATCATGAAGCCAAAGCTCAAGACATCATCGAGCTTACTTCCCTGCCCACTCCAGGCGAGTTCTACGAGCCTGGTTGTCAGCGTCATCGCGATGAACTGCAGAGTATCTTCTAGAGGCCCGAGCCAAATATGAGTGAGATGCTAAGTATGGTGAAGCCATTGCCTTTTGATGCTGAATATCCCAGAGAGTTCTTTGTCAAGGACCTTGAGTACTTGCCTCGCACTGTTTAACGTATTCTGAGGCATACTCTCTGGCCAATCAAGGGACACTCTTCTGAAGCCAAACTAGAAGGAGCCATGGAGACTTTGGTATTCTATATCATCCATGGCATCAGATTCAATACTCAGGACTTCTTCATTAGAGAACTTGCTGCATCAGGGATTGATCTGTTTGGCCTCAAGTTTTATGCCCCATGGGTGATGCGGCTGATCAAGCTCCATTCTACTATTGACTATCAGCCCTCAACGTGCAACCATCTTGTTTGTCTGCCTAAGGTTGATCTATCCATTGAAGACATCTATCCCAAGCCAGCCAAGTAGCCTATACATCTTTGGAATGCTGAACACCATAGCTTCTCGCAACCAATGGAGGGAATTCTTGTTCCCAATGATGCAACCCCCACTTATCCTCTTGCTGGGAATATGAGAGTGCCACATCGTGCCAACACTGAAGCCACAGCAAGTATGGTTGCCCAAAGGCCTCGGAAGTGTTCCCGTGTCCTTAATGACCGAGAGCTTCTTGTGGCCCTGGACCAGAAATAGGATAAGCATCATGACTGGCTAAAGCGTCAGATGCAGAGTATCTTGGTGGATGTCAATCACATTTGAAACTTGGCCACCAAGAACTCGTTCGTTGCCCATGAAGCCTGTCGGCGGTCCTAGAAGAGTCTCACACTGCTATGTCCTGAAGACGATCTTCACGAAGATGGCTTCACAGAGGGCTTCAAGTTTGATTCTAGGCCTCCACGAAATGCAGGCTAGCGCCGCACTCCCTCAATTGAAGATTCTAAGCATTCATCTTCGGCTGCAACTGTTGTTGCGAGAGTCGTCGATGAAGAAGACGATGCCACTTCACCGACCATGGCTACACTGCATCTCGACACTGCATCAGGCCCGTCTGCACCACCGAACTCCAACGTAGACCCTGCTCCTTCATCTACTCCTGATGGGAATGAGTAGATACTCTGTGTCTTCAAACCTTTTTGGTCCTTATTGACACAAGGGGGAGAAGCTTATGAGTTGATAGTCTTCAAGCGGGTCCTTATGGGTGGTTGCTTTATTTTTCTAAGCCTTTACAACTCTCGTCTTTTGAAACATTTGGTTCTTTGAGTTGTAACACTTAAACTCGATGGTCGTCTGCTACTTATTCTGCTACCTTGTGATGCGATGATAAATTCCGCATGAAGTCATTCCGCAGACGTCCATTTTTCATTATGCATGTCATTATCTTCATTATCTCTTTATGTTGTCTTCATAAGTCGAAGAGGATCTCCACAAAGTAAAACCTGCCATGTGCATTTGCATTCAAAAGCAAACTACTTATATGCACATCTTCAAGGGGAGCCTTCTGCTACTTATGAAGACAATGCCTTAATCCTTAACTTTCACATACTTTTATCCCCGTTGAAAACTTCAACCTGTTTGTCATCAATCACCAAAATGGGGGGAGATTCTAAGTGCATCTAGTGCCACCCCTGGTTGGTTTTGGAGTATTGACGACAAACTCGGTTGAGGGACTAATGTGTTTGTGAGAATTACAGGATAACACAGGTAGTAGTCCCTTAATGATTCGGTTTACCTACCAGAGATGACCCCTAAAAATGTGTGAAGAAATTGGACACAATGGTGGTCTGTGAAGATATTCACAGTGAAGATTATGACATGAGAAGACATTCACATGAAGACTATGGAGTGCGAAGACATAGTTGTTTCGTAGTTTCCTTTTCTACTTTTGTTGAGTCATAGGAACCACCGTACTGTTAAGTGGGGTCCAAGTAAACAAAGTCAGAGTGACTGATGTCATGCTCAACCAAATCCTATGTCTTCGAGCGAAGACAATGGAGAAAATCTTATCCATAGCTGGGTGAGTCAGCGTCACTTGTAGCCCAAGTCAAGCTGCCGCGTGTGTTTGAAATCTGACCATTGGACACGTGTCAGTTCCTTAGTGACCCAGGGTCATTTTGGACAAATCAGGTCGGGTTGCCTCCTGGCTATAAATAGCCCACCACCCCCCCCCCACACACACACACCATAAATTGGTGGCTGCTTAGAGTTAATGCATGGCTTTTGTCGTTTGAGATCAACCCACCTCCGAAGCATTTGAGAGAGAGATCCTTGAGAGGACAAAGCCCAAAACACCCAGAGCCAAAGAGTGTTAGGCATCACTGAAGTATTTCTGTCCGCGTGATCTGAAGACTTGTTACACTTGAGGACTGTGAATCCTCCAGCCGGTTAGGCATCGCATTCTGAGCATCCAAGAGTCATTGTGCATCACCAGTGAACGAAGTCTGTGAAGGTTTGGAAGTCTACCTTGAAGACTTACCAGAGTGATTGGGCTAGGACTGTGTGTCCTTAGCTCAAAGGGAATAACATGAAGACGTGGTCTTCTGAGTTAAATCTCAGCCTCCCTAACCAGACGTACAGTTGTAACAGCAACTAGAACTGGTCTACCAAATCCTTGTCTTCACCAAGCTACTAGTTCTATCATTCACTTCTCTTTACTTTAGAGTTTGTCTTCGTGAAGTCATTGCTTGCCTGTATGATCTGATTAACTTCACTGAGTGAAGATGGTTTACTGTTTCGCTTCATACTGTCTTCCATCCCGATCCATACTACCTAGCTACTGATAGTCTTCGTGCATTCACTTCATTGCTTACTTGACTATGGCTTTCGTAGTGTAGTCTACCTTCCGCTGCATATCAATAGGATCATTTCTACTGTTTGTCTTCAAAGCCCCCATGTTTTGAAGACTTTCATAAAAATCACCTATTCACCCCACCCCCCCTCTAGTCGATAACTAGCACTTTCACTCCCACTCACTTTCTTGTAAATACAGGCTTCTCCAAAAGTCTGTATAAAACCATATGCTTTGATCACACTATCAAAGTGTATATTCCAACTCCGAGAGGCCTGACGAGTCCATAAATGGATCGCTGGAGCTTGCACACTTTGTCAGCACCTTTAGGATCGACAAAACCTTCTGGTTGCATCATATACAACTCTTCTTTAAGAAATCCATTAAGGAATGCAGTTTTGACATCTATTTGCCAAATTTCATAATCATAAAATGCGGCAATTTCTAGCATGATTCAGATAGACTTAAGCATCGCTACGGGTGAGAACGTCTCATCGTAGTCAACTCCTTGAACTTGTCAAAAATCTTTCGCAACAAGTCGAGCTTTGTAGATAGTAACATTACCATCAGTGTCAGTTTTCTTCTTGAAGATACATTTATTTTCTATGGCTTGCCAATCATCGAGCAAGTCAACCAAAGTCCACACTTTGTTCTCATACATGGATCCCATCTCAGATTTCATGGCCTCAAGCCATTTTGCGGAAGCTGGCCTCATCATCGCTTCCTCATAGTTCGTAGGTTCGCCATGGTAAAGTAACGTGACCTCCAGAACAGGATTACCGTACCACTCAGGTGTGGGTCGTACTCTGGTTGACCTACGAGGTTCGGTAGTAACTTGATCTGAAGTTTCATGATCATCATCATTAGCTTCCTCACTAATTGGTGTAGGAATCACTGGAACTGATTTCTATGGTGAATTACTTTCCAATTCGGGAGAAGGTATAATTACCTCATCAAGTTCTACTTTCCTCCCACTCACTTCTTTCGAGAGAAACTCCTTCTCTAAAAAGGATCCATTCTCAGCAACGAATATCTTGCCTTCGGATCTGTGATAGAAGGTGTACCCAACAATCTCCTTTGGGTATCCTATGAAGACACATTTCTCCGATTTGGGTTCGAGCTTATCAGGTTGAAGCTTTTTCACATAAGCATCGCAGCCCCAAACTTTAAGAAACAACAGCTTAGGTTTCTTGCCAAACCACAGTTCATATGGTGTCGTCTCAATAGATTTAGATGGTGCCCTATTTAACGTGAATGCAGTCGTCTCTAGAGCATAACCCCAAAACGATAGCGGTAAATCGGTAAGAGACATCATATATCGCACCATATCTAATAAAGTATGATTACGACGTTCGGACAAACCATTACGCTGTGGTGTTCCAGGTGGCATGAGTTGCGAAACTATTCCACATTGTTTCAAATGAAGACCAAACTCATAACTCAAATATTCACCTCCACGATCAGATCGTAGAAACTTTATTTTCTTGTTACGATGATTTTCCACTTCACTCTGAAATTCTTTGAACTTTTCAAATGTTTCAGACTTATGTTTCATTAAGTAGATATACCCATATCTGCTCAAATCATCTGTGAATGTTAGAAAATAAAGATACCCGCCGCGAGCCTCAACACTCATCGGACCGCATACATCAGTATGTATTACTTCCAGTAAGTCAGTTGCTCGCTCCATTATTTCGAAGAACGAAGTCTTATGTCATCTTTCCCATGAGGCATGGTTCGCAAGCATCAAGTGATTCCAAAAGCGCATCAGCATGGAGTTTCTTCATGTGCTTTACACCAATATGACCTAAACGGTAGTGCCACAAATAAGTTGCACTATCATTATTAACTTTGCACCTTTTGGCTTCAATATTATGAATATGTGTATCACTACAATCGAGATTCAACAAAAATAGACCACTCATCAAGGGTGCATGACCATAAAAGATATTACTCATATAAATAGAACAACCATTATTCTCTGATTTAAATGAATAATCGTCTCGCATCAAACAAGATCCAGATATAATGTTCATGCTCAACGCTGGCACCAAATAACCATTATTTAGGTCTAAAACTAATCCCGACGTTAGATGTAGAGGTAGCGTGCCGATGGCGATCACATCGACTTTGGAACCATTTCCCACGCACATCGTCACCTCGTCCTTAGCCAATCTTCTTTTAATCTGTAGCCCCTATTTTGAGTTGCAAATATGAGCAACAGAACCAGTATCAAATACCCATGCACTACTATGAGCATTAGTAAGGTACACATAAATAACATGTATATCAAATATACATTTCACTTTGCCATCCTTCTTATCCGCCAAATACTTGGGGCAGTTCCGCTTCCAGTGACCAGTTCCTTTGAAGTAGAAGCACTCAGTTGCAGGCTTAGGTCCAGACTTGAGCTTCTTCCCTTGAGCAGCAACTTGCTTGCTATTCTTCTTGAAGTTCCCCTTCTTCCCTTTGCCCTTTTTCTTGAAACTAGTGGTCTTGTTAACCATCAACACTTGATGCTCCTTCTTGATTTCTACCTCCGCAGCCTTTAGCATCGTGAAGAGCTCGGGAATTGTTTTTTCCATCCCTTGCATATTATAGTTCATCATGAAGCCTTTATAGCTTAGTGGTAGTGATTGAAGAACTCTGTCAATGACACTATCATCAGGAAGATTAACTCCCGGCTGAGTCAAGTGGTTATGGTACCCAGACATTCTGAGTATGTGTTCACTGACAGAACTATTCTCCTCCATTTTGCAGTTGTAGAACTTGTTGGAGACTTCATATCTCTCAACTCGGGCATTTGCTTGAAATATTAACTTCAACTCCTGGAACATCTCATATGCTCCATGACGTTCAAAACGTCTTTGAAGTCCCGATTCTAAGCCATAAAGCATGGCACACTAAACTATTGAGTAGTCATCAGCTTTGCTCTGCCAGACGTTCATAACGTCCGGAGTTGCTCCTGCAGCGGGTCTTGCACCTAGTGGTGCTTCCAGGATGTAATTCTTCTGTGCAGCAATGAGGATAATCCTCAAGTTACAGACCCAGTCCATGTAGTTGCTACCATCATCTTTCAACTTAGCTTTCTCTAGGAACGCATTAAAATTCAAGGGAACGGTAGCACGGGCCATTGATCTACAATAACATAGATATGCAAAAACTATCAGGTACTAAGTTGATGATAAATTAAAGTTCAATTAATCATATTACTTAAGAACTCCCACTTAGATAGACATCCCTCTAGTCATCTAAATGATCACGTGATCCATATCAACTAAACCATGTCCGATCATCACGTGAGATGAAGTAGTTTTCAATGGTGAGCACACTATGTAGATCATATCTACTATATGATTCACGTTCGACCTTTCATTTTCAGTGTTCCGAGGCCATATCTGCATATGCTAGGCTCGTCAAATTTAACCGAGTATTCTGCACGTGCAAAACTGGCTTGCACCCGTTGTCTGTGAACGTAGAGCTTATCACACCCGATCATCACGTGGTGTCTCGGCACGACGAACTGTGCATACTCAGGGAGAACACTTGTACCTTGAAATTTAGTGAGGGATCATCTTATAATGCTACCGTCGTACTAAGCAAAATAAGATGCATAAAAGATAAACATCACATGCAATCAAAATATGTGACATGATATGGCCATCATCATCTTGTGCCTTCGATCTCCATCTCCAAAGCACCTTCATGATCTCCATCGTCACCAGCTTGACATCTTGATCTCCATAGTAGCATCGTTGTCGTCTCGCCAACTATTGCTTCTACGACTATCGCTACCGCTTAGTGATAAAGTAAAGTAATTACATGGTGATTGCATTTCATACAATAAAGCGACAACCATTTGGCTCCTGCCAGTTGCCGATAACTGTTACAAAACATGATCATCTCATACAACAATTTATATCTCATCACGTCTTGACCATATCACATCACAACATGCCCTGCAAAAACAAGTAAGACGTCCTCTACTTTGTTGTTGAAAGTTTTATGTGCCTGCTACGGGCTTCTAGCAAGAACCGTTCTTACCTAGGCATAAAAACCACAATGATTTTTTGTCAAGTGTGTTGTTTTAACCTTCAACAAGGACCGGCCGTAGTCAAACTCGATTCAACTAAAGTTGGAGAAATAGACACCCGTCAGCCACCTATGTGCAAAGCACGTCGGTAGAACTAGTCTCATGAACGCGGTCATGTAATGTCGGTCCGGGCCGCTTCATCCAACAATACGGCCGAATCAAAGTAAGACGTTGGTGGTAAGCAGTATGACTATTATCGCCCACAATTCTTTGTGTTCTACTCGTGCATGTCGTCTACGCATAGACCTGGCTCCGATACCACTGTTGGGGAACGTAGCATGCAATTTCAAAAAAAATCCTACGATCATGCAAGATCTATCTAGGAGATGCATATCAACGAGAGGGGGGAGTGTGTCCACGTACCCTTGTAGACCGAAAGAGAAAGCATTAGGTTAACGCGGTTGATGTAGTCGAATGTCTTCACGGTCCAACCAACCCAAGTATCAAACGTACAGCACCTGAGTCTTCAGCACACGTTCAGCTCGATGACGTCCCTCGAGCTCTTGATCCAATAGAGGGTCGAGGGAGAGTTTTGACAGCACGACAGCGTGGTGACGGCGCAGGGCTTCGCCTAAGCACTACGACAATATGACCGGACGAGTAAACTGCAGTAATTTTTAAAAAAATCCTACGCACACGCAAGATCTATCATGGTGATGCATAGCAACGAGAGGGGAAGAGTGTTGTCCATGTACCCTCGTAGACCGTAAGCGGAAGCATTATGACAACGCGGTTGATGTAGTCGTACGTCTTCACGATCCGATCGATCCTAGTACCGAAAGTACGGCACCTCCGCGATCTGCACACATTCGGCTTGGTGACGTCCCATGAACTCTTGATCCAGTTGAGTGTCAAGGGAGAGCTTCGTTGGCACGACGGCGTGATGATGGTGATGATGAAGCTACCGGCGCAGGGCTTCGCCTAAGCACTACGATGATATGACCGAGGTGGATTATCATGGAGGGGGGCACCGCACACGGCTAAGGGATCAATGATCAACTTGTGTGTCTATGGGGTGCGCCCCTCCCCCGTATATAAAGGAGTGGAGGAGGTGGAAGGGTCGGCCCTCTATGGTGTGCCCTAGGGGAGTCCTACTCCCACCGGGAGTAGGATTCCCCCCTTCCAAGTAGTAGGAGTAGGAGAGAAGGAAGGGGAGGAGAGGGGAAAGGAAAGGGGGCGGCCCCTACCCAATTCGGATTAGGCTAGGGTGGCGCGCCTCCCACCTTTTCCCTTCCTCTCCTCTATTCCACTAAGGCCCAATAAGGCCCATATACTCCCCGGGGGTTTCCGGTAACATCCTGGTACTCTGGAAAATGCCCGAACTCGTCTGGAACCATTCCGATGTCCAAACATAGGCTTCCAATATATCAATCTTTACGTCTCGGCCATTTTGAGACTCTTCGTCATGTCCGTGATCATATCCGGGACTCCGAACTACTGTCGATACATCAAAACACATAAACTCATAATACCGATCGTCATCGAACGTTAAGCGTGCGGACCCTACGGGTTTGAGAACAATGTAGACATGACCGAGACTCATCTTCGGTCAATAACCAATAGTGGAACCTGGATTCCCATATTGGTTCCTAAATATTCTACAAAGATCTTCATCGGTCAAACCGCACAACAACATACGTTGTTCCCTTTGTCATCGGTATGTTACTTGCCCGAGATTCGATCGTCGATATCTCAATACCTAGTTCAATTTCGTTTCGGCAAGTCTCTTTACTCGTTCCATAATGCATCATCCTGTAAATAAATCATTAGTCACATTGCTTGCAAGGCTTATAGTGATGTGCATTACCGAGAGGGCCCAGAGATACCTCTCCGATACTTGGAGTGACAAATCCTAATCTCGATCTATGCCAACTCAACAAACACCATCAGAGACACCTGTAGAGCATCTTTATAGTCACCCAGTTACGTTGTGACATTTGATAGCACACTAAGTGTCCCACCGGTATTCGGGAGTTGCATGATCTCATAGTCATAGGAACATGTATAAGTTATGGAGAAAGCAATAGCAACAAACTAAACGATCATCGTGCTAAGTTAAGGGATGGGTCAAGTCAATCACATCATTCTCTAATGATGTGATCCCGTTAATCAAATGACAACTCATGTCTATGGTTAGGAAACATAACCATCATTGATTCAACGAGCTAGTCTAGTAGAGGCATACTAGTGACATTTTGTTTGTCTATGTATTCACACATGTACTAAGTTTCTGGTTAGTACAATTGTTGGAAATATGCCCTAGAGGCAATAATAAAAGCATTATTATTATATTTCCTTATTCATGATAATTGTCTTTATTCATGCTATAATTGTGTTATCCGGAAATCGTAATACATGTGTGAATAACAGACACCAACATGTCCCTAGTAAGCCTCTAGTTGACTAGCTCGTTGATCAACAGATAGTCATGGTTTCCTGACTATGGACATTAGATGTCATTGATAACGAGATCACATCATTAGGAGAATGATGTGATGGACAAGACCCAATCCTAAACATAGCACAAGATCGTATAGTTCGTTTGCTAGAGTTTTCCAATGTCAAGTATCTTTTCCTTAGACCATGAGATCGTGTAACTCCCGGATACCGTAGGAGTGCTTTGGGTATACCAAACGTCACAACGTAACTGGGTGACTATAAAGGTACACTACGGGCATCTCCGAAAGTGTCTGTTGGGTTGACATGGATCAAGACTGGGATTTGTCACTCCGTATGACGGAGAGGTATCACTGGGCCCACTCGGTAATGCATCATCATAATGAGCTCAAAGTGACCAAGTGTCTGGTCACGGGATCATGCATTACGGTACGAGTAAAGTGACTTGCCGGTAACGAGATTGAACGAGGTATTGGGATATCGACGATCGAATCTCGGGCAAGTAACATATCGATTGACAAAGGGAGTTGCATACGGGGTTGATTGAATCCTCGACATCGTGGTTCATCCGATGAGATCATCGTGGAGCATGTGGGAGACAACATGGGTATCCAGATCCCGCTGTTGGTTATTGACCGGAGAGTCGTCTCGGTCATGTCTGCTTGTCTCCCGAACCCGTAGGGTCTACACACTTAAGGTTCGGTGACGCTAGGGTTGTGAAGATATGTATATGCAGTAACCCGAATGTTGTTCGGAGTCCCGGATGAGATCCTGGATGTCACGAGAAGTTCCGGAATGGTCCGGAGGTAAAGAATTATATATAGGAAGTGCTGTTTCGGCCATCGGGACAAGTTTCGGGGTCACCGGTATTGTACCGGGACCACCGGAAGGGTCCCGGGGGTCCACCGGGTGGGACCACCTATCCCGGGGGGCCCCATGGGCTGAAGTAGGAGGGAACCCAGCCCAAAGTGGGCTGGGGCGCCACTCCCCTAGGGCCCATGCGGCTAGGGTTGAGGGGAAACCCTAAAGGGGGCGCCCCCTTGCTTGGGGGGCAAGCCCCCCACCCTTGGCCGCCGCCCCCCCTAGTAGATTCCATCTACTAGGGCTGGCCCCCTCCCCTAGCACCCCTATATATAGTGGGGGAGAGGAGGGACTTCAGACACCAGCCCCTGGCGCCTCCCTCTCTCCCCGTTACGTCTCTCTCTCGTAGTATAGGCGAAGCCCTGCTACTGTGACGCCCTGCATCCACCACCACGCCGTCGTGCTGCTGGATCTTCATCAACCTCTCCTTCCCCTTGCTGGATCAAGAAGGAGGAGACGTCTCCCGTCCCGTACGTGTGTTGAACGCGGAGGTGCCGTCCGTTCGGCGCTTGGTCATCGGTGATTTGAATCACGTCGTGTTCGACTACATCATCACCATTCTTTGAACGCTTCCGCACGCGGTCTACAAAGGTATGTAGATGCATCCGATGTCTCGTTGCTAGATGGACTCCTAGATGGATCTTGGTGAAACGAGTAGGAAATTTTTTTGTTTTCTGCAACGTTCCCCAACAGTGGCATCATGAGCTAGGTCTATGCGTAGTTCTTCTTGCGCGAGTAGAACACAATTTGTTGTGGGCGTAGATTTGTCAACTTTCTTGCCGCTACTAGTATTTTCTTGCTTCAGCGGCATTGTGGGATGAAGCGGCCCGGACCAACCTTACACGTACGCTTACGTGAGACCGGTTCCACCGACTAACATGCACTAGTTGCATAAGGTGGCTGGCGGGTGTCTGTCTCTCCCACTTTAGTTGGAGCGGATTCGATGAACAGGGTCCTTATGAAGGGTAAATAGAAGTTGACAAATCACGTTGTGGCTTTAACGTAGGTAAGAAGACGTTCTTGCTAGAACCCTAATTCAGCCACGTAAAACTTGCAACAACAATTAGAAGACGTCTAACTTGTTTTTGCAGCAAGTGGTTTGTGATATGATATGGCCAAAGTTGTGATGAATGATGAATGATCTATATGTGATGTATGAGATGTTCATGCTATTGTAATAGGAATCACGACTTGCATGTCGATGAGTATGACAACCGGCAGGAGCCATAGGAGTTGTCTTTATTCTTTTATATGACCTGCGTGTCATTGAGAAACACCATGTAAATTACTTTACTTTATTGCTAAACGCGTTAGCCATAGTAGTAGAAGTAATAGTTGGCGAGCAACTTCATGGAGACACGATGATGGAGATCATGATGATGGAGATCATGGTGTCAAGCCGGTGACAAGATGATCATGGAGCCCCAAGATGGAGATCAAAGGAGCTATGTGATATTGGCCATATCATGTCACGTTTATTATTTGATTGCATGTGATGTTTATCATGTTTTGCATCTTGTTTACTTAGAACGACGGTAGTAAATAAGATGATCCCTCATAATAATTTCAAGAAGTGTTCCCCCTAACTGTGCACCGTTGCGACAGTTTGCTGTTTCAAAACACCACGTGATGATCGGGTGTTTTATTCAGACGTTCACATACAATGGGTGTAAGACAGATTTACACATGCAAACACTTAGGTTGACTTGACGAGCCTAGCATGTATAGACATGGCCTCGGAACACAGAAGACCGAAAGGTCGAGCATGAGTCGTATAGAAGATACGATCAACATGAAGATGTTCACCGATGTTGACTAGTCCGTCTCACGTGATGATCGGACACGGCCTAGTTAACTCGGATCATGCAATACTTGGATGACTAGAGGGATGTCTAATCTAAGTGGGAGTTCATTAATAATTTGATTAGATGAACTTAATTATCATGAACTTAGTCTAAAATATTTTACAATATGTCTTGTAGATCAAATGGCCCACGTAGTCCTCAACTTCAACGCGTTCCTAGAGAAAACCAAGCTGAAAGACGATGGCAGCAACTATACGGACTGGGTCCAGAACCTGAGGATCATCCTCATAGCTGCCAAGAAAGATTATGTCCTACAAGCACCGCTAGGTGAAGCTCCCATCCCACAGAACCAAGACGTTATGAACGCTTGGCAGACACGTGTTGACGACTACTCCCTCATTCAGTGCGGCATGCTTTACAGCTTAGAGCCGGGGCTCCAAAAGCATTTTGAGAGACATGGAGCATATGAGATGTTCGAAGAGCTGAAAATGGTTTTTCAAGCTCATGCCCGGATCGAGAGATATGAAGTCTCCGATAAGTTCTTCAGCTGTAAGATGGAGGAAAATAGTTCTGTCAGTGAGCACATACTCACTATGTCTGGGTTACATAACCGCTTGTCTCAGCTGGGAGTTAATCTCCCGGATGATGTGGTCATTGACAGAATCCTCCAGTCGCTTCCACCAAGCTACAAGAGCTTTGTGATGAACTTCAACATGCAGGGGATGCAAAAGACCATTCCTGAGTTGTTCTCAATGCTGAAATCAGCGGAGGTAGAAGTCAAGAAGGAACATCAAGTGTTGATGGTCAATAAAACCACTAAGTTCAAGAAAGGCAAGGGTAAAAAGAACTTCAAGAAGGACGGCAAGGAGGTTGCCGCGCCCGGCAAGCAAGCTGCCGGGAAGAAGCCAAAGAATGGACCCAAGCCCGAGACTGAGTGCTTTTATTGCAAGGGAAGCGGTCACTGGAAGCAGAACTGCCCTAAATACTTAGCAGACAAGAAGGCCGGCAAAACAAAAGGTATATGTGATATACATGTAATTGATGTGTACCTTACTACTGTCCGTAGTAGCTCCTGGGTATTTGATACCGGTGCAGTTGCTCACATTTATAACTCAAAGCAGGGGCTGCGGAATAAGCGGAAACTGGCAAAGGACGAGGTGACGATGCGCGTCGGGAATGGTTCCAAGGTCAATGTGATCGCCGTCGGCACGCTACCTCTATATCTACCTTCGGGATTAGTTTTAAACCTTAATAATTGTTATTTAGTGCCAACTTTGAGCATGAACATTGTATCGGGATCTCGTTTAATTCGAGATGGTTACTCATTTAAATCCGAGAATAATGGTTGTTCTATTTATATGAGAGATATGTTTTATGGTCATGCTCCTATGGTGAATGGTTTATTCTTTATGAATCTCGAACGTAATACTACACATGTTCATAATGTGAGTACCAAAAGATGTAAGGTTGATAATGATAGTCCCACATACTTGTGGCACTGCCGCCTTGGTCATATAGGTGTCAAACGCATGAAGAAGCTCCATGCAGATGGACTTTTAGAGTCTCTTGATTATGAATCATTTGACACGTGCGAACCATGCCTCATGGGTAAGATGACCAAGACTCCGTTCTCAGGAACAATGGAGCGAGCAACCAACTTATTGGAAATCATACATACTGATGTGTGCGGTCCAATGAGTGTTGAGGCTCACGGTGGCTATCGTTATGTTCTCACGCTCACTGATGATTTAAGTAGATATGGGTATATCTACCTAATGAAACACAAGTCTGAAACCTTTGAAAAGTTCAAAGAATTTTAGAGTGAGGTTGAGAATCAACGTGACAGGAAAATCAAGTTTCTACGATCAGATCGTGGAGGAGAATACTTGAGTCACGAATTTGGCACACACTTAAGAAAATGTGGAATAGTTTCACAACTCACGCCGCCTGGAACACCTCAGCGTAACGGTGTGTCCGAACGTCGTAATCGCACTCTATTAGATATGGTGCGATCTATGATGTCTCTTACCGATTTACCGCTATCTTTTTGGGGCTATGCTTTAGAGACTGCCGCATTCACTTTAAATAGGGCTCCGTCGAAATCCGTTGAGACGACACCGTATGAATTATGGTTTGGGAAGAAACCTAAGCTGTCGTTTCTAAAAGTTTGGGGATGCGATGCTTATGTCAAGAAACTTCAACCTGAAAAGCTCGAACCCAAGTCGGAAAAATGTGTCTTCATAGGATACCCAAAAGAAACTATTGGGTACACCTTCTACCTCAGATCCGAAGGCAAGATCTCTGTTGCCAAGAATGGGTCCTCTCTAGAGAAAGAGTTTCTCTCGAAAGAAGTAAGTGGGAGGAAAGTAGAGCTTGATGAAGTATTACCTCTTGAACTGGAAAATGGTGCAACTCAAGAAAATTTTCCTGAGGTGCCTGCACCGACTAGAGAGGAAGTTAATGATAATGATCAAGATACTTCTGATCAAGCTCCTACTGAAATTCGAAGGTCCACAAGGACACGTTCCGCACCAGAGTGGTACGGCAACCCTGTCTTGGAAATCATGTTGTTAGACAATGGTGAACCTTCGAACTATGAAGAAGCGATGGCGGGCCCGGATTCCGACAAATGGCTAGAAGCCATGAAATCCGAGATAGGATCCATGTATGAAAATGAAGTATGGACTTTGACTGACTTGCCCGTTGAACGGCGAGCCATAGAAAATAAATGGATCTTTAAGAAGAAGACAGACGCGGATGGTAATGTGACCATCTATAAAGCTCGACTTGTCGCTAAGGGTTATCGACAAGTTCAAGGGGTTGACTACGATGAGACTTTCTCACCGGTAGCGAAGCTAAAGTCCGTCCGAATCATGTTAGCAATTGCCGCATTCTACGATTATGAGATATGGCAAATGGACGTCAAAACGGCATTCCTTAATGGTTTCCTTAAGGAAGAATTGTATATGATGCAGCCGGAAGGTTTTGTCGATCCTAAGAATGCTGACAAGGTGTGCAAGCTCCAACGCTCGATTTATGGGCTGGTGCAAGCATCTCGGAGTTGGAACATTCGCTTTGATGAGATGATCAAAGCGTTTGGGTTTACGCAGACTTATGGAGAAGCCTGCGTTTACAAGAAAGTGAGTGGGAGCTCTGTAGCATTTCTCATATTATATGTAGATGACATACTTTTGATGGGAAATGATATAGAACTCTTGGACAGCATTAAGGCCTACTTGAATAAAAGTTTTTCAATGAAGGACCTTGGAGAAGCTGCTTATATATTAGGCATCAAAATCTATAGAGATAGATCCAGACGCCTCATAGGTCTTTCACAAAGCACATACCTTGATAAGATATTGAAGAAGTTCAATATGGATCAATCTAAGAAGGGGTTCTTGCCTGTGTTACAAGGTATGAAATTGAGCTCAGCTCAATGTCCGACCACGGCAGAAGATATAGAAGAGATGAGTGTCATCCCCTATGCCTCGGCCATAGGGTCTATTATGTATGCCATGCTGTGTACCAGACCTGATGTAAACCTTGCCGTAAGTTTGGTAGGAAGGTACCAAAGTAATCCCGGCAAGGAACACTGGACAGCGGTCAAGAATATCCTGAAGTACCTGAAAAGGACTAAGGAAATGTTTCTCGTTTATGGAGGTGACGAAGAGCTCGTCGTAAAGGGTTACGTCGACGCTAGCTTCGACACAGATCTGGATGACTCTAAGTCACAAACCGGATATGTGTATATTTTGAATGGTGGGGCAGTAAGCTGGTGCAGTTGCAAGCAGAGCGTCGTGGCAGGATCTACATGTGAAGCGGAGTACATGGCAGCCTCGGAGGCAGCACATGAAGCAATATGGGTGAAGGAGTTCATCACCGACCTAGGAGTCATACCCAATGCGTCGGGGCCAATCAAACTCTTTTGTGACAACACTGGAGCTATTGCACTTGCCAAGGAGCCCAGGTTTCACAAGAAGACAAGGCACATCAAGCGTCGCTTCAACTCCATTCGTGAAAATGTTCAAGATGGAGACATAGAGATTTGTAAAGTACATACGGACCTGAATGTAGCAGATCCGCTGACTGAACCTCTCCCTAGAGCAAAACATGATCAACACCAGAATTCCATGGGTGTTCGATTCATCACAATGTAACTAGATTATTGACTCTAGTGCAAGTGGGAGACTGTTGGAAATATGCCCTAGAGGCAATAATAAAAGCATTATTATTATATTTCCTTATTCATGATAATTGTCTTTATTCATGCTATAATTATGTTATCCGGAAATCGTAATACATGTGTGAATAACAGACACCAACATGTCCCTAGTAAGCCTCTAGTTGACTAGCTCGTTGATCAACAGATAGTCATGGTTTCCTGACTATGGACATTAGATGTCATTGATAACGAGATCACATCATTAGGAGAATGATGTGATGGACAAGACCCAATCCTAAACATAGCACAAGATCGTATAGTTCGTTTGCTAGAGTTTTCCAATGTCAAGTATCTTTTCCTTAGACCATGAGATCGTGTAACTCCCGGATACCGTAGGAGTGCTTTGGGTATACCAAACGTCACAACGTAACTGGGTGACTATAAAGGTACACTACGGGCATCTCCGAAAGTGTCTGTTGGGTTGACATGGATCAAGACTAGGATTTGTCACTCCGTATGACGGAGAGGTATCACTGGGCCCACTCGGTAATGCATCATCATAATGAGCTCAAAGTGACCAAGTGTCTGGTCACGGGATCATGCATTACGGTACGAGTAAAGTGACTTGCCGGTAACGAGATTGAACGAGGTATTGGGATACCGACGATCGAATCTCGGGCAAGTAACATATCGATTGACAAAGGGAGTTGCATACAAGGTTGATTGAATCCTCGACATCGTGGTTCATCCGATGAGATCATCGTGGAGCATGTGGGAGCCAACATGGGTATCCATATCCCTCTGTTGGTTATTGACCGGAGAGTCGTCTCGGTCATGTCTGCTTGTCTCCCGAACCCGTAGGGTCTACACACTTAAGGTTCGGTGACGCTAGGGTTGTGAAGATATGTATATGCAGTAACCCGAATGTTGTTCGGAGTCCCAGATGAGATCCCGGACGTCACGAGAAGTTCCGGAATGGTCCGGAGGTAAAGAATTATATATAGGAAGTGCTGTTTCGGCCATCGGGACAAGTTTCGGGGTCACCGGTATTGTACCGGGACCACCGGAAGGGTCCCGGGGGTCCACCGGGTGGGACCACCTATCCCGGGGGGCCCCATGGGCTGAAGTAGGAGGGAACCCAGCCCAAAGTGGTATAGGGCGCCACTCCCCTAGGGCCCATGCGGCTAGGGTTGAGGGGAAACCCTAAAGGGGGCGCCCCCTTGCTTGGGGGGCAAGCCCCCCACCCTTGGCCGCCGCCCCCCCGGTAGATTCCATCTACTAGGGCCGGCGCCCCCCCTAGCACCCCTATATATAGTGGGGGAGAGGAGGGACTTCAGACACCAGCCCCTGGCGCCTCCCTCTCTCCCCGTTACGTCTCTCTCTCGTAGTATAGGCGAAGCCCTGCTACTGTGACGCCCTGCATCCACCACCACGCCGTCGTGCTGCTGGATCTTCATCAACCTCTCCTTCCCCTTGCTGGATCAAGAAGGAGGAGACGTCTCCCGTCCCGTACGTGTGTTGAACGCGGAGGTGCCGTCCGTTCGGCGCTTGGTCATCGGTGATTTGGATCACGTCGTGTTCGACTACATCATCACCGTTCTTTGAACGCTTCCGCACGCGGTCTACAAAGGTATGTAGATGCATCCGATGTCTCGTTGCTAGATGGACTCCTAGATGGATCTTGGTGAAACGAGTAGGAAATTTTTTTGTTTTCTGCAACGTTCCCCAACAACAATTTCTAGCATGAATAATAAACATTTATCATGATATAATATAAATAACAACTTTATTATTGCCTCTAGGGCATATTTCCTTCAGTCTCCCACTTGCACTAGAGTCAATAATCTAGATTACATTGTAATGATTCTAACATCCATGGAGTCTTGGTGCTGATCATGTTTTGCTTGTGAGAGAGGCTTAGTCAACGGGTCTGCAACATTCAGATCCGTATGTATATTGCAAATCTCTATGTCTCCCTCCTTGACTTGATCGCAGATGGAATTGAAGTGTCTCTTGATGTGCTTGGTTCTCTTGTGAAATCTGGATTCCTTTGCCAAGGCAATTGCACCGGTATTTTCACAAAAGATATTCATTGGACCCGATGCACTAGGTATTACGCCTAGATCGGATATGAACTCCTTCATCCAGACTCCTTCATTTACTGCTTCCGAAGCAGCTATGTACTGCGCTTCACATGTAGATCCCGCCACGACGCTCTGTTTGGAACTGCACCAACTGATAGCTCCACCATTTAATAAAAATACGTATCCGGTTTGTGACTTAGAGTCATCCGGATCAGTGTCAAAGCTTGCATCGACGTAACCATTTACGAGGAGCTATTTGTCACCTCCATAAATGAGAAACATATCCTTAGTCCTTTTCAGGTATTTCAGGATGTTCTTGACCGCTGTCCAGTGATCCACTCCTGGATTACTTTGGTACCTCCCTGCTAAACTAATAGCAAGGCACATATCAGGTCTAGTACACGGCCTTGCATACATGATAGAACCTATGGCTGAAGCATAGGGAATGACTTTCATTTTTCTCTATCTTCTGGAGTGGTCGGGCATTGAGTCTGACTCGACTCCACACCTTGTAACACAGGCAAGAACCCTTTCTTTGCATGATCCATTTTGAACTTCTTTAAAACTTTATAAAGGTATGTGCTTTGTGAAAGTCCAATTAAGCATCTTGATCTATCTCTCTAGATCTTGATGCCCAATATATAAGCAGCTTCACCGAGGTCTTTCATTGAAAAATTCTTATTCAAGTATCCTTTTATGCTATTCAGAAATTCAGTATCATTTCCGATCAACAATATGTCATCTACATATAATATCAAAAATGCTACAGAGCTCCCACTCACTTTCTTATAAATATAGGCTTCTCCAAAAGTCTGTATAAAACCATATGCTTTGATCACACTATCAAAGCGTATATTCCAACTCCGAGAGGCTTGCACCAGTCCATAAATGGATCGATGGAGCTTGCACACTTTGTTAGCACCTTTTGGATCGAGAAAACCTTTTGGTTGCATAATATACAACTCTTCTTTAAGATATCCATTAAGGAATGCAGTTTTGACATCCATTTTCCAAATTTCATAATCATAAAATGTGGCAATTGCTAACATGATTCAGACGGACTTAAGCATCGCTACGGGTGAGAAGGTCTCATCGTAGTGAACTCCATGAACTTGTCGAAAACCTTTTGCAAAAATTCATGCTTTGTAGACAGTAATATTACCGTCAGCGTCAGTCTTCTTCTTGAAGATCCATTTATTCTCTATGGCCTGCCGATCAACGGGCAAGTCAACCAAAGTCCACACTTTGTTCTCATACATGGATCCCATCTCAGATTTCATGGCCTCAAGCCATTTTGCGGAATCTGGGCTCATCATCGCTTCCTCATAGTTCGTAGGTTCGTCATGGTCAAGTAACATGACCTCCAGAACAGGATTACCGTACCACTCCGGTGCGGATCTTACTCTAGTTGACCTATGAGGTTCGGTAGAAACTTGATCAGAAGTTTCATGATCATCATCATTAGCTTCCTCACTTACTGGTGTATGAATCACTGAAACTGATTTCAGTGATGAACTACTTTCTAATAAGGGAGTAGGTACAATTACCTCATCAAGTTCTACTTTCCTCCCACTCACTTCTTTCGAGAGAAACTCCTTCTCTAGAAAGGATCCATTCTTAGCAACGAATATCTTGCCTTCGGATCTGTGATAGAAGGTGTACCCAACGGTCTCCTTTGGGTATCCTATGAAGAAACATTTCTCCGATTTGGGTTCGAGCTTGTCAAGTTGAAGCTTTTTCACATAAGCATCACAGCCCAAAACTTTAAGAAACGACAACTTGGGTTTCTTGCCAAACCACAGTTCATAAGGTGTCGTCTCAACGGATTTAGATGGTGCCCTACTTAACATGAATGCAGCTGTCTCTAAAGCATAACCCCAAAACGATAGCGGTAAATTTGTAAGAGACATCATAGATCGCACCATATCTAGTAAAGTATGATTACGATGTTCGGACACACCATTACGCTGTGGTGTTCCGGGTGGCGTGAGTTGCGAAACTATTTCGCATTGTTTCAAATGAAGACCAAACTCGTAACTCAAATATTCTCCTCCACGATCGGATCATAGAAACTTTATTTTCTTGTTACGATGATTTTCCACTTCACTCTGAAATTCTTTAAACTTTTCAAATGTTTCAGACTTATGTTTCATTAAGTAGATATACCCATATCTGCTCAAATCATCTGTGAAGGTGAGAAAATAATGATATCCGCCGCGAGCCTCAATGTTCATTGGACCACATACATCATTATGTATGACTAGCAAAAAGGCCCGTGCATTGCAACGGGAGAAAAAAATACCAAATGCTCTTAATTTACAAAAAAAATGTTCATAATGGGAATTTCTAGCTATTTCTTAAATACATGAAGAGTTGTTAAAAAGATACATGATTTTTTAATCATAAAAAGAGATTATTTTTTGTTTGGAAAAGAATATTCGTGTATGGTCTCCTGTTGGCGCCGGTACTTGCGCCCCTATTTCATCACTATTTCTTGCCATACATGTCATAGGTATTGGTCCCTGTTTCATCACTATTTATATCTTATCAAATTTATCTTTTATTTTATTTTTGGTCATGCATGTCTCCTTTTACTTTTTTTCATGCATGTCCTCTCTTTCTTCTTCTTATATATAGGAGAATAGCGCACATCTCATTTTTATCGGATCTCTGCATTTTCTCTTATTTATTTTATAGCGAACATCCCATCTTTATTGGGTCATTCCGTTATTTCTTGTCATGCATGTTCTTATTTATTGGGTGTCTCTAGCAAATTTATCTTCAATATAATGTAGCAATCCTGATTTTGCTGAGGTGTTCATCCACAATCCGAATTAGTATCGGTATGAAAAAAGAGAGATAATGCATTATTGATTAACATTGCAGCCTAGTTAGTATTTTTTTAAATTGTTAACAGTAAAAATAACATAATATTCAAATTCTACATAGTTTTTTAATCAAATTCCATATATAACATGTTAAATTTGGATTTAAGGTTTAGAAGATATGAGTATTTATCTTATCAAATTTATCTTTTATTTTATTTTTGGTCATGCATGCCTCCTTTTACTTTTTTCGTGCATGTCCTCTCTTTCTTCTTCTTATATATAGGAGAATAGCGCACATCTCATCCATATTCTTATTTATTTGGTGTCTCTAGCAAATTTATCTTCAATATAATGTAGCAATCCTGATTTTGCTGAGGTGTTCATCCACAATCCGAATTAGTATCGGTATGAAAAAAGACAGATAATGCATTGTTGATTAACATTGCAGCCTAGTTAGTATTTTTTTTAATTGTTAACAGTAAAAATAACATAATATTCAGATTCTACATATTTTTTTAATCAAATTCCATATATAACATGTTAAATTTGGATTTACGGTTTAGAAGATATGAGTATTTTAAAAAACAGTTGATATGTAGTGCGGGTTTAATGTCAGAAACATCAGGGGGTTTCCTACAAAATAGCATGACGGACTAAGAATACCTATTTCTTTTATTAGTAGGTATAGATTTCCAATAACTCTGTTGCTCGCTCCATTGTTCCGGAGAACGGAGTTTTAGTCATCTTGTCCATGAGGCATGGTTCCCAAGTACCAAGTGATTCATAATCAAGTGATTCCAGAAGTCCATCAGAATGGAGTTTCTTCATGCGCTTTACACCAATATGACCCAAACGGCAGTGCCACAAATAAGTTGCACTATCATTATCAACTCTGCATCTTTTGGCTTCAATACTATGGACATGTGTATCACTACTATCAAGCTTTAGTAAAAATAGACCACTCATCAAGGGTGCCTGACCATAAAAGATATTACTCATATAAATAGAACAACCATTATTCTCTGATTTAAATGAATAACCGTATCGCATCAAACAAGATCCAGATATAATGTTCAAGCTTAACGCTAGCACCAAATAACAATTATTTAGGTCTAAAACTAATCCTGAAGGTAGATGTAGAGGTAGCATGCCGACGGCGATCACATCGACTTTGGAACCATTTCCCATGTGCGTTGTCACCTCGTCCTTAGCCAATCTTCTCTTAATCCGTAGCCCCTGTTTCGAGTTGCAAATGTTAGCAACTGAACCAGTATTAAATACCCAGGCACTACTGCGAGCATTAGTAAGGTACACATCAATAACATGTATATAAAATATACCTTTCACTTTGACATCCTTCTTCTCTGCCAAATACTTGGGGAAGTTCCGCTTCCAGTGACCAGTTCATTTGCAGTAGAAGCACTCAGTCTCGGGCTTAGGTCCAGACTTGGGTTTCTTCACTTGAGCAGCAACTGGCTTGTTGTTCTTCTTGAAGTTCCCCTTCTTCCCTTTACCCTTTTTCTTAAAATTGGTGGTCTTGTTGACCATCAACACTTGGCTCCTTCTTGATTTCTACCTCCACGGCCTTTAGCATTGCGAAGAGCTCAGGAATCGTTTTATCCATCCCTTGCATATTATAGTTCATCACGAAGCTCTTGTAGCTTGGTGACAGTGATTGAAGAACTCTGTCAATGACACTATCATCAGGAAGATTAACTCCCAGCTGAGTCAAGTGGTTGTGGTACCCAGACATTCTGAGTATATGTTCACTGACAGAACTATTCTCCTCCATCTTGCAACTGTAGAACTTATTGGAGACTTCATATCTCTCAATCCGGGCATTCGCTTGAAATATTAACTTCAACTCCTGGAACATCTCATATGCTCCATGACGTTCAAAACGACGTTGAACTCCCGGTTCTAATCCGTAAAGCATGGCACACTGAACTATCGAGTAGTCATCAGCTTTGCTCTGCCAGGTGTTCATAACATCTGGCGTTGCTCCTGCAGCGGGTTTGTCACCTAGCGGTGCTTCTAGGACGTAATTCTTTTGTGCAGCAATGAGGATAATCCTCAAGTTACGGACCCAGTCCATGTAGTTGGTACCATCTTTCAACTTAGCTTTCTCTAGGAACGCATTAAAATTCAACGGAACAACAGCACGGGCCATCTATCCACAACAACATAGACATGCAAAATACTATCAGGTACTAAGTTTTTGATAAATTAAAGTTCAATTAATCAAATTACTTAAGAACTCTCACTTAGATAGACATCCCTCTAATCATCTAAGTGATCATGTGATCCATATCAACTAAACCATGTCCGATCATCACGTGAGATGGAGTACTTTTCAATGGTGAACATCACTATGTTGATCATATCTACTATATGATTCACGCTCGACCTTTCGGTCTCAGTATTCTGAGGCCATATCTGCATATGCTAGGCTCGTCAAGTTTAACCTGAGTATTCTGCGTGTGCAAAACTGGCTTACACCCGTTGTATGTGAATGTAGAGCTTATCGCACCCGATCATCACGTGGTGTCTCGGCACGACGAACTGTAGCAATGGTGCATACTCAGGGAGAACACTTATACCTTGAAATTTAGTGAGAGATCATCTTATAATGCTACCACTGAACTAAGCAAAATAAGATGCATAAAGGATAAACATCACATGCAATCAATATAAGTGATATGCTATGGCCATCATCATCTTGTGACTTTGATCTCCATCTCCAAAGCACCGTCATGATCACCATCGTCACCGGCTTGACACCTTGATCTCCATCAAAGTATCGTTGTCGTCTCTCCAACTATTGCTTCTACGGCTATTGCTACCGCTTAGTGATAAAGCAAAGCAATTACATGGCGATTGCATTTCATACAATAAAGTGACAACCATATGGCTCCTGATAGTTATCGATAACTCTGATACAAAACATGATCATCTCATACAATAAAATTTAGCATCATGTCTTGACCATATCACATCACAACATGCCCTGCAAAAACAAGTTAGACGTCCTCTACTTTTGTGTTGCAAGTTTTACATGGCTGCTACGAGCTGAGCAAGAACCGTTCTTACCTACGCATCAAAAACCACAACGCGGTATAGTGATTGCTTTTTGGTCTTCAGAAAGAACCTTGTTCATTGAATCTGATTTAACTAAAGTTGGAGAAACTGACACCCACCAGCCACCTGTGTGCGAAGCACGTCGGTAGAACCAGTCTCGCGTAAGCGTACGCATAATGTCGGTCTTGCCCGCTTCATCCAACAATACCGACGAATCAAGAAACAACTAGTGACGGCAAGCAATATGTATATACCCATGCCCACAACTCCTTTGTGTTCTACTCGTGCATATAACATCTACGCATAGACCTGGCTCGGATGCCACTTTTGGGTTATGCAGTAATTTCAAAAAATTCCTACGCACACACAAGATCTATCATAGTGATGCATAGCAACGAGAGGGGAAGAGTGTTGTCCACGTACCCTCGTAGACCGTAAGTGGAAGCGTTATGACAACGCGGTTGATGTAGTCGTACGTCTTCACGATCCGACCGATCCTAGTACCGAAAGTATGGCACCTCCACGATCTGCATACGTTCGGGTCGGTGAAGTCCCACGAACTCTCAATCCAGCTGAGTGTCGGGGGAGAGCTTCGTGCACGACGGCGTGATGACGGTGATGATTAAGCTACCGGCGCAGGGCTTCGCCTAAGCACTACGACGATATGACTGAGATGGATTATGGTGGTGGGGGCACCGCACATGGCTAAGGGATCAATGATCAACTTGTGTGTCTATGGGGTGCCCCCTCCCCCGTATATAAAGGAGTGGGGGAGGGGGGAGGGCCGGCCCTCTATGGCGCGCCCTAGGGGAGTCCTACTCCCACCGGGAGTAGGATTCCCCCCTTCCAACTAGTAGGAGTAGGATAGAAGGAAGGGGAGGAGAGGGGAAAGGAAAGGGGGCACCCAATTCGGATTGGGCTAGGGTGGCACGCCTCCCACCTTTTCCCTTCCTCTCCTCTATTCCACTAAGGCCCAATAAGGCCCATATACTCCCCGGGGGGTTCCGATAACCTCCTGGTACTCCAGAAAATGCCCGAACTCATCTGGAACCATTCCGATGTCCAAACATAGGCTTCCAATATATCAATCTTTACATCTTGACCATTTCGAGACTCCTCGTCATGTCCGTGATCATATTCGGGACTCCGAACTACCTTCGGTTCATCAAAACACATAAACTCGTAATACCGATCGTCACCGAACATTAAGCGTGCGGACCCTACGGGTTCGAGAACTATGTAGACATGACCGAGACTCATCTCCAGTCAATAACCAATAGCGGAACCTGGATGATCATATTGGTTCCTACATATTCTACGAAGATCTTCATCAGTTAAACCGCACAACAACATACGTTGTTCCCTTTGTCATCGGTATGTTACTTGCCCGAGATTCGATCGTCGGTATCTCAATACCTAGTTCAATCTCGTTACCAGCAAGTCTCTTTACTCGTTCTGTAATGCATCATCCCGTAACTAACTCATTAGTCACATTGCTTGCAAGGCTTATAGTGATGTGCATTACGAAGAGGGCCCAAAGATACCTCTCCGATACTCGGAGTGACAAATCCTAATCTCGATCTATGCCAACTCAACAAACACCATCAGAGACACCTGTAGAGCACCTTTATAGTCACCCAGTTACGTTGTGACGTTTGATAGCACACTAAGTGTCCCTCCGGTATTCGGGAGTTGCATGATCTCATAGTCATAGGAACATGTATAAGTTATGGAGAAAGCAATAGCAACAAACTAAACGATCATCGTGCTAAGCTAACGGATGGGTCAAGTCAATCACATCATTCTCTAATGATGTGATCCCGTTAATCAAATGACAACTCATGTCTATGGTTAGGAAACATAACCATCATTGATTCAACGAGCTAGTCTTGTAGAGGCATACTAGTGACATTCTGTTTGTCTATGTATTCACACATGTACTAAGTTTCCGGTTAATACAATTCTAGCATGAATAATAAAGATTTATCATGATATAAGGAAATATAAATAACAACTTTATTATTGCCTCTAGGGCATATTTCCTTCAGGGGGGCACCGCACACGGCTAAGAGATTTCTTGGGGTGCCTCTGGGGTGCCCCCCGCCCCCGTATATAAAGGGGGAGGAGGCCGGCGGCCAGGAGGGGCGCGCCATGGGGGGAGTCCTACTTGGACTCCTAGTCCAAGTAGGACCCCCCCTCCCGTTTTCCTTTCTCCACCGGAGGGAATAGGAAGGAGAGGAAGAGGGAAAGGGAAAGGGGGGCGCGTGGCCACCCCTTGCGGCCCTTCTCTCTTCTCCACTAAAGCCCACTAAGGCCCATTATTCCCCCGGGGGGTTCCGGTAACCCCTTGGTACTCCGAAAAAATATCTGAATCACTCAAAACCATTCTGATGTCCGAATATAACCTTCCAATATATCAATATTTACCTCTCGACCATTTCGACACTCCTCGTCATGTCTGTGATCTCATCCGGGACTCCGAACAAACTGCGGTCACCAAAACACATAACTCATAATACAAATCGTCATCGAACGTTAAGCATGCGGACCCTACGGGTTCGAGAACTATGTATACATGACCGAGACACATCTCCGGTCAATAACCAGTGGCGGATCTACCATTGGGGCGAGGTGGGGCGGCCGCCCTGGGTCCCCGCCGGCGGAGCAACGATCCCCGCCTACCTATCGTCTGGTGGCCGTCTGATTTCATGGCGGCGGCGAGCAGTTTCCATGGAGGCGGCTTGTTTCTTGTTTCCACGAAGCAGTACGTGAGGCAGGGCTGGGTGAGGGAGAGAAATGCGTTTGGGCTGGGCTGCAGCAATGGGGCTAACCTGTAGCATTTGCACAATTGCATTTAAGGCCCAAGTGATCGAACGCATGCTGCCGGATACCGAACATCGATCCAGCTCAGCAGTACTGAATGGGTTGGTCTCCTAGTATCAAAATCAGTGATAAGCAGACTATGGCACATTTTTATACTTTGCGGAAACGTAGAGGCCATCTAGCTTGACAGCCTCGTGTTCTTTGTACAACTACATGTTAGAGGTATACTGCCATCTTATGAAAATATACAATAAATTTTGGGGGGGGGGGTAGAAAATATACAATAATCCTTCTGTTTCAAAATATAGCACGCCCACGCTTTTCAAGGTTCAACTTTAACCATAAATTTAATCAACGAGACCAACTGCGGCGGAGGCAAACATTATATAATTGAAAACTTCTTTTGAATACGAATTCATTGCTATAATTTTTAGTCCTGCCGCAGTCGGTCTCGTTGGTTAAATTTATGGTCAAAGTTGAAACGCGAGAACCAAGGACGCACTATATTTTGGAACGAAGGGAGTAGTTATCACACTTGAGCCAATACATTTATAATTTTGTAGGCCTCGCTTGAGATTGTGGACATGTATTGTGACATCAAGTGAAGAATCCATATTAATTGTTTCAAAGACCTTCTTATGTTTTTGGTAGTTGAATGACATGAATTTTGATTAAGTAGATTTATATTTCCAACAATGCTCGCCCCAGCTAACTTCAGTTTCTGGGTCCGCCACTGTCAATAACCAATAGCGGAACCTAGATGCTCATATTGGTTCCTACATATTCTACGAAGATCTTTATCGGTCAAACCGCATAACAACATACGTTATTCCCTTTGTCATCGGTATGTTACTTGCCTGAGATTCGATCGTCGGTATCATCATACCTAGTTCAATCTCGTTACTGGCAAGTCTCTTTACTCGTTCTGTAATGCATCATCCCGCAACTAACTCATTAGTCACATTGCTTGCAAGGCTTATAGTGATGTGCATTACCGAGAGGGCCCAGAGATACCTCTCTGATACACGAAGTGACAAATTCTAATCTTGATCTATGCCAACTCAACAAACACCTTCGGAGACACCTGTAGAGCATCTTTATAATTACCCAGTTACGTTGTGACGTTTGATAGCACACAAGGTGTTCCTCCGGTATTCGGGAGTTGCATAATCTCATAGTCAGAGGAATATGTATAAGTCATGAAGAAAACAATAGCAATAAAACTAAACGATCATACTGCTAAGCTAACGGATGGGTCTTGTCCATCACATCATTCTCTAATGATGTGATCCCATTCATCAAATGATAACACATGTGTATGGTCAGGAAACTTAACCATCTTTGATTAACGAACTAGTTAAGTAGAGGCATACTAGGGATACTCTGTTTGTCTATGTATTCACACATGTACTAAGTTTCTAGTTAATACAACTCTAGCATGAATAATAAACATTTATCATGATATAAGGAAATATAAATAACAACTTTATTATTGCCTCTAGGGCATATTTCCTTCAGCCCGAGGGGCTCACAAGCCCTAGGGGCACGCCCCCTACCCTGGGCGCACCTGCGAGGCTTGTGGACACCCCATAAGGTGGTTGATCCCCTTCTTCGTCCGCAAGAAAGCTAATATCTGGATAAAAATTGTGTTAAAATTTCAGCCCAATCGGAGTTATGGATCTCCGGGAATTTAAGAAACAGTGAAAGACCAGAATCTGGAAACGCAAAAACAGAAGGAAACACACACACACACACACACACACAGAGAGAGAGAGAGAGATCCAACCTCGGAGGGGCTCCCGCCCCTCTACCGCCATGGAGGCCATGGACCAGAGGGGAAACCCTCCTCCCATCTAGGGGTGAGGTCAAGGAAGAAGAAGAAGGAGGAGGGGGCTCTCTCCCCCTCTCTCCCGATGGCGCCGGAACGCCACCGGGGCAATCATCGTGTGACGGCGATCTACTCCAACAACTCTGTCATCTTCACCAACACCTCCATCACCTTCCCTCATCTATATTTAGTGGTCCACTCTCCCGCAACCCGTTGTATCCTCTACTTGAACATGGTGCTTTATGCTTCATATTATTATCCAACGATGTGTTGCCATCCTATGATGTGTGAGTAGATTTTTGTTGTCCTATCGGTAATTGGTGAATTGCTATGATTAGTTTAATTTGCTTGCGGTTATGTTGTTGTCCTTTGGTGCCCGTCATATGAGCGCGCGTGTGGATCACACCATATGGTTAGTTGTATGTTGATAGGACTATGTATTGGAGGGCAAGGGTGATAGCAGCTTCAGCCTAGCATATAAATTGATGCATACGGGATTGAACGGAGACCAATATATCTTAATGTATGGTTGGGTTTTACATTAATGAATGTTAGTAGTTGTGGATGCTTGCTAATAGTTACAATCATAAGTTCATAGAATTCCAAGTAAGGGATGACATGCTAGCAGTGGCCTCTCCCACATAAAACTTGCTATCGGTCTAGTAACGTAGTCAATTGCTTAGAGGCAATTTCGCAACTCCTACCACCACTTTTCCATACTCGTTAAACTAAAGTAATTGTTTCTTTATCTAAACAGACCCTAGTTTTTATTTACGTGATCTTTATTATCTTGCAAACATATCTTACCACAACTACAAAGTGTTTGTAGTTTCATACTTGTTCTAGGTAAAGCGAACGTTAAACATGTGTAGAGTTGTATCGATGGTCAATAGAACTTGACAGAATATTTGTTCTACCTTTAGCTCCTCGTTGGATTCGACACTCTTACTTATCGTGAAAGGCTACAACTGATCCCCTATACTTGTGGGTTATCAGTAGTCTTGGCTAGATGGTAAGAAAGACACAAGGGACACCGGTGTTTACCAAGATTCAGGCCCTCTCGAAGAGGTAACACCCTACGTCCTACTTTGCTTGTATTGATTGTGGATGGGGTACAAAGTACATGTGATGTATTGTGAGAACGTATGAAAATGAATCTGATTGTTTATCATCTAGACCGGCCTCGGTTTATATACTACACCGAAAGCCTAGGATAGTGGGAGTCCCAATAGATCCACATGCTCTCACGAGCACACCGTACGTCCCAGCTGATCCGTCCCAACGAGATTCACCTGGGAGACCCAGGTTCGATCCCGCTCACGCGCATTTAGATGTCCAAAATTCCCAAAATGACTTTTTTGTGAAAAAGTAGCAGAAATAAGATTGTAAGTTGTGCTCTTTCAATTTTCACCAAAAGTAGACCATATGGAATTTCAACTACCAAAATTTCAAGACTTTCAAAGTGTTTCTGCTATATTTCGTTGAGTTGATGAATTTCTAGAGATTTACATCAAGTAATTCAAATTTGAATTACAAGTGTGCTCTAGTTTGGTCATAAAAATTGGGGGAAATAATTTCAATCTTGCACATTAGGATTGTAGGTAGTGGCCACAAACAAAGGTGAAATTCCCAACCTCTTAGTATGAACGGTCATCCTTGCAAGTTTGACCACTATTTGGAAAAAAATAAAGAAAATGAAAAGAGAACCTCACAAATTGAAATCATTTTGCATGGAGCCCCTATATGCCCACTAGTCTGTTTTAGAGTGTTTTCTGTATTTCATTGATTTAGTGAATTTCTACAGATTTACATCATGTAATTCAAATTTGAACTATAAGTGTGCTCTAGTTTGGTCATAAAAATTAGGAAAATTATTTTCAAACTTGCACATTAGGATTGTAGGCAGTGGCCACAAACAAAGGTGAAATTCCCAACCTCCATATATGAATGGTCATCCTTGTAAGTTTGGCCACAATTAAGGAAAATGGAAAAAACTAAATAATTGAAATCCTTTTGCATGGAGCCCTTATATGTGCACTATTTTGTGGGAAAAATCATAAAATTGCGATATCACGAACTAAAAAGAACTTCACAAATTGACCTATCTCATATGAAGATCCATGGCTTTCAAGCAAAATGACCATTCCCATGGGCATTATCATCGCATAGTCCATGATAACATGACCATGTTTGGCACAAATAAGGGTCTTAACATTCTAAACAGTAATTCCAAAGGAAGTTTCAAGTTTTGGCTATTTTTTCCATTTTCAAAGTGCGCAAAGTGATTTCTTTGTGAAAGAAGTAGCAGAAATAAGATTGTAAATTATGCCCTTTCCATTTTCTCCCGAAGTAGATCACATGGGATTCCAACTACCAAAATTTCAAGACTTTTAGAGTGTTTTTGCTATATTTCATTTATTTAATGAATTTCTAGAGATTTACATCAAGTAATTCAAATTTGAACTACAAGTGTGCTCTATTTTGGTCATAAAAATTGGGGAAACTAATTTCAAGCTTGCACATTAGGATTGTATGTAGTAGCCACAAACAAAGGTGAAATTACCAACCTCTTGGTATGAATGGTCATCCTTGTAAGTTTGACCATAATTTGGAAAATTAAAGAAAATAAAAAATACCTCAAAAATTGAAATCCTTTTGCATGGAGCCCTTATATATGCACTAGTTTGTTGGAAAAAATGTAAACTTGCAATATGACAAACTAAAAAAACTTCACCAAATGGCCTATCTCATATGAAGATCCATGACTTTCAAGCAAAATGTCTATGCCCATGGATCACAATTCGCATCTCCGAGATTACGGTTTATGGTAAAAAAAAATATGGTTTGTGGTCCACCCCCTATTCCTCTGTGCTTTTGTATGGTACCGCTCACAATTCGCATCTCTCGGCCTTCTTATACTGTCTTTCTAAAGAGTCCACCTCTTATATAGATAAGATTCGTAGTCTTTTAAACCTTTTTTTGGATAGAGTCCACATCAAACTACCAACCCTGTTACAATTTGTCTGTTAACGGATTCTGTCTGCCGAGTCCCTAGAGCAGGCACTTGTGAGCAATATGCCAGAGTGCAAATTTCTCTAATTATGTAGATCAACATTAGGGATGTAGTCTAACTATATGATCTAGCTCCGTCTAATGTAATCTTTCCAATATACAGTACATAGTATATTGTGTCCCACGGATAATGAACCAACTTCATTAGGCACATTATACTTACGTTGCAACAAGCAGTGGCGAATCTTAAGGGGGGGGGTCCAGTCCAGTCACTTGCTAGCCAAGCCCAACACATGTTTGCATGATCCCAGGTAGCCCAACCCCCCTTCGATTTTTTCTAGATTCGCCACTGCCAGCAAGTACTAATTCCATGCTAAACATATAAAGTAATTCAATGTGCAAATACATATTTAATTCCATAATGAGGTACTCCAAATATTAATAATTCCAAGCGGTTTGAATTTGCAGGACATATAATTCCAACAAACTCGAGCCTAAATTTAATGGCTAGTGCTTGCGCTTGTGCTCATGAAGCATCAACGCACATATCAATTTTCAAGTCTCCACTCCCTATAAATGCGTAAGTTTCTCAAAACTGCGCCCATCGAACCCCACAAAAGATCATGATCAAACATTGCATCATACTCCTTCCGCTCACAAATATAAGATGTTTTAACTTTTCTTTTAATAGGATACATATAGAGAGATTTTAGTGTGTTTGTTCACTCACTTCTGTCCGTATGTAATTCATACTAAAAAATCCAAAACATGTTATATTTGTGAACGAAGGTTGTAACATTTCAAATTAACAATCATAAAATACGGTCCATTCCTAAACTCTAAAACCATACAAATTGCCAGGACCTCACAAGGGCGAAGACAACGTGGCTCGCCGCCGGAGGAAGAATCTTGACTGCTAGGAAGAATCTTGACTACTCCCTCCGATTGGGTTATTGGGTTTATAAGTCGGGCATGGGTTTTTATGTCTTCGATTTGATTAATGAAATATGTATAACATGCCACAAGACACTATGTGGTTAGAAACTACATTTGACAACGAATCTAAAGATACATTTTTATGAAATATAATACATGTTTCCCATTAAACCAAAGACCTGAAAAACTGTGCCCGACTTATAAACCCACCGGAGGGAGTAGCTCAGGCACGGGGGCAGCATGAGGGGGACTAACAGTGCAGCATTGGGAGGATGAAGAAGAACAACAATCCAATGGTTGGAAGAGGGGGAGAGAGCAAAAGAGCAAACCGACAGAAACTGGAAATAATTTTCAGGCGCCTGACCTACAGGCTCAACAAATAATCATTAGTTACAACACATCTTTTTGGCAGGCACATTTATGGCGCTGCTATGCACTCGAAGGCACATCCAACCATTCAGAAGAAGAAAAATGAACTGTCACATGACAAATTCTCTCTCCTAACTCGAATGAAAATAACACCAAAATGTTTGCAGTGGTCCTCTATTTATTGGCACCATATCTGTCTAGCTGATAGCAGCGTCCTTCTTGCCTCATCTGCATACAAGAAACGGTAATTAGTTTCGCTGCAATCGAAAATGGAGAGAAGATAAAACAGAGAGCATAAAACATCCTCCAAGAAGGCAATACACAGGACAGGTGTTGAATTTCAAGCTCTAAGTGGATGTTTACACTTTTGACATTACAGGGGGTTTGGACACAAGAAATATGCTAATCCCTCCGTTTCTAAATATAAGCCTTTTTAAAGATTTCAATACGGACTACATATGGATGTATATAGACGTATTTTAAAGTGTAGATTCACTCGTTTTGCTCCGTATGTAGTCTGTATTGGAATCTCTAAAAAGGCTTATATTTAAGAACGGAGGGGGTAGTTACTTATGCAACAAAATATCAACAAATCAATAACAAATCCCACAAAACAGAGAAACTGATAAAGATTCATGTGAAGGACCTGCGATGCTTGCAGCAGAAAAATTGGCAGGTATGTTAGCTTCAGATTCAACGGACGCCTTTGCTACAGCAATCCCAACTGCAACACTTTGCATAATATCCAATCCCCCACATAGAGATGAAAGGAACCCACCAACCAAACAATCACCCGCGCCTGTGAGGCTGACCACTGAGGCAGATGTTGCAGGTAAATGGAAAACACAAGTTCTGGAAGAACCTTCTCTAGACAAATTAACAGGCATGCTGGATAGAGAACATCCCTCCAATTTTTCAAGTAGCTGAGTTGAGAAAGGTGTCACTTTACACCTTTTCGGATCCTTCATGAAGTTGACGTGCTCTCTGCAACATATGAAAACACCATTCGAGCCAAGTGTCACCAGGAGAAGCTTGATGCCCTTTTCGAGAAGAAAAAACATTGCTGGGCTGAGCATTTCAAACAAATAATCTACAGATTCTGCTTTGTTGCTGCACTGCTCAAGTTTGACGAAGTTGTATTTCCCTGGAGTAGACAGTGCGTTTGCCATGGCAATAAGCTCAATCTCATTCGGGGAAGTGCAAGTTATCTGAATCATCATAGAAAATCAATAAGTAAACTTCAAATATAATGGGAAGAGAAGTGCATTTACCGCGTAACTCTTGCCCGGACTGCCTAAAACTACTTCAACTACAAAACCATCCAATTACCAGAACTGGTGCAAAACCAAAACATGGGTTGGTTGGTTGAACATCAGCGACTGCCGCCGCGTTGGAAACAACATCACTGACTTTTTTTCTGAGTAGACAGCCACATCACTGTTTTTTTTTTCTGAGTAGACAGCCACATTACCGAATTTTGCCATCTAGATATCAACACACCACGGTCCCAAATCACCTTCTCTCCACCTTTGTTCGCTTTCTACATGTGCCCCTACTAGTTCAAAACGATACTCTCTCTCCTCTCTAATGGTATTTGTGGTTTGCCTCTAAGACTCATCTATACACACATTTCTTACCCATGAAATTTGAACAGTCATGCCGATCTGCACTTGTTCTAATGGTTGGAGGGTGCAAAGTAAACAGTTTTGGAATCAAGGGGGTGCTTTCTCGAATCAGCCAAGGGGGTAATTCTTCCCATATACATACTAAAAAATGCTTACTCAATCATTTGCACTCACATGTTCCGCAATTGGTGCGATTCTTGAACTTTTTACCACCGAGACAGGCTCAAATAACACAGGCACCCCTGATTCATATGCTACTGAAACAAATAACACAATATAGTGTTTATCACTAACTTTTGACCCTACTCCAAAAAATACGATATGAAAAACATAACACCGGTAATAATTGGGACATTCAAGTTAAACTTTTTGGGGGAAGCTCCTCAAAAAATATGGTAGATAGGAGTTCACAAGTATACTAAAAGGTAATGTAGTGCAACAACAATGCCTTTATATAAGAAAACACTCCCTCCACATTAGATTACAGATCACATTTTGTTTGAGCACACAGATTAAGAAGCATTTAAAGTAACTAGACCGGAGGATAAAAAGGACACCCTTCAAGTAAAAGTACATGCAGGAATAGAGCTCGGGCATGTAGAGACTTGAAGGCATGCAATGCAGAGAGATACTTAAGCTCATTGGAAGTTGGGTCACTTCATGGTACACCATGAGGGGGAAATGCATTAGAGGGCAGAATGAGTAACCAAAACATTCTGGTGGCTTACAAAAAATGCAGCTGGAAACTATACGACCTGTAATTTGAAATGGAGAAAGTACTAAAGACCAAGATTTCAGTTGCCGACGACCCCGTTTGGCCCTGAATTTATCAATTAGGTTTCGAATTTGAATTTTGGAAGAAAATATCAGTTAGCTTCAATACATCGAATAAGTGCAAATTTAGTTTGAAAAATCCTCCACAAACTTCTGACAATCTTAGGTTACCACTGGTAACCATTATTCTTGGTCTCAAAACTGCCACTTGTTATGGTAAATAAAATTTACTCTATCCAGTATCCAACATACACATGCATACAAAAACTAAATAAGTTATCGCCTCCAGAAGATAATAAAGAGATATAACAACTTACTTTTGCAAGCGGCTTGAAGTGACTCAGGAGATAAATTGGCATCAAGCATTAGTAGAGGTGCAATGGAGATGCGGCGGTAGAACTGATATATCCAGGTAGGGGTAAGAAAAGTTTCCTGCCCCAAGAAAACAGAGATAAATATAGTGGTAATTAGCAAACAGCCAAACACTAATGTTCAATGTAAGGAAACAGTACACATTTCGTTGAATAATTCTTACAACTGCTTGCACACTCGCAACACCAGCAAATAATTCTCCATTCCCATCAAATACATTTGACACTACTGGGGTTGTAACATCAGGAACCTGCAGTATTCCTACTTAAGTGCTGTGAGATAATGTTAGCTAATAGAAAATAACTAAAGATCATTTAAAGGGGCAAAAATAAAATGAAAAAAACCTTGACAATTCATGAACAGCATTCACAGTGAAATAATAAATTAAGGATGTTTCTATAAAGAAGATGTCACACAAGAAAAATTGAGACCCTCAAGTTGCTGCAAGAGAATTGAAGGTCTTGTCTTAGAAACTACAATGAGATCTTCGAAAGGCTTAATCTTAGCCAATTAGTTAATTTATTATCGCTTGATTGAGGCAATTATTTAACAGAGTGATCTCTTCATTTAACATTAGGGCCCATCCTGAGCTTTCTCAACAAAACATTATTTTACTCCCTGCGCTGTTTCAGAAAGGATGCTCCAGAATCCGTGTTGTATCTTTTTACAATTTGACCATCGCTAGCTTACTATCTACATATTTATACCGGATATACAAAGGTCACAATACTAAATTTGTTGTGGACAGAAGTTTCACAACATTATAATTTTATTCAATTATACACATAAAATTCCCCTAAAAAATTACTCCCTCTGATCCATATTAATTGACGCTCCTTTAGTACAACTTTGTACTAAAGGAGCATAAAAATATGGATCGGAGGGAGTAGTCAAAATAATATATTGGAGACCAAGAAAAGAGCAGCATAATTTTCAAAAGAGCCAAGTAAGCAATACATAATTATCACAAAGTTAACAGCCTGGTCTAAAGATCATTTCACTTATCATTTAGGTGTAGTCCAAACACATAGTTTAGTCAGTTAAAACATTTTATTTAGCTGATTATGTCCAAGTGCAATTTTTTTAAATTCTTTTAAGCTCACAAAAAACCCATAGAAGATTTTGCCTCAAAGGTGTTACATTCAGTTATCAACAAATAGGAAGGTAACTCGTATGTTATGTACTTTTAATTTGCAGCATCTAACCAGTTTGTACCCTTTGATGGATTGCACAATATCTGACATATTGCTTACATGCTCAATATAGTATGTTGTAGTGAGATGGGTACATGTGAAAGTGCATTTAGTCCCCCTATTAATTTTTGGTTATTAATGACAAGGCAATTAAGAGGACTATTGGTTTATCAAGTTCAGTTCAGGACGTGGTCCATTTTGATGTGAAAACATCAACAGTGACCCCTATTTTTGCCCTGACAAGTGGTTGTTTCTTTACGCTCGTGGTTTGTAATTTCTAGTTTTTTTTAGTGGATCCATGATTCAGATTGAGTTTAAGGACAATTGTATTATCAAGAGGAATGCAAGCAAATAGCTAGGGATGAACCCTATCTCAAGATCCACAACCAAATCCCCAAGTTTTCCACTCCAAACACTTCATTCCTCAAATTTTCCTACATCCCGATACCTCCGAGTATTCCTACTTGGTACTACCAAGCCAGTGAGTTGTGAGTGATGCTGATGAGCAAACCCAGTTCTCTAAGTGTTTCCCAGGACAACCGAGATTTTTTTCCTGTGCCACTGAGCTTTTCTCCTACCAAGTGTATCTCTGTTAGCTCTGGTATCTCTGAGCTTAACCTTGTCTAGCAATTACGAGCACCTCTCATTTGCTTCGGCACAGCGTCTCGGTATAGGCCCGGTATTTCCAAGCCAAATCTTTCTGGCATCTCCAAGCTGAGACTTGGCCGTTTCTGCACCCTTCCATTCCAGGGTTCCTCTATTGACCCCGACACTTCCGAGAATTATCACTTCCGTACCTCTGAGCAAGTTGATCCTTCATGCAGAAATGAACTACTCCATTGTCCAGTACCTGTGTCTTTTGCATTCGGTACCCCCGGGTATTTGGATTTTCAAGAGGGTTACTCGACAGCCAGTACTTCCGAGTGCCAGCCACCTACTGCCAGGTTTTCTGTTCGGTATTACTGAGCAAGTTGTAAGCTATTGTGCAACGGTCAGATTTCTGTTTTTTTCTATACTCCCTCCATTTTTGTATACAAGGCCATTACCTCATTTTTCAGATACCAAGAAAACAAACTAATAAATAGCAGGATTAACTGTGTGGAAAACCTCTCGTGTTCTGGGCTAATTAAACATGTGCATGTGGTGCCTCTTTCTCTATGGCTGCATGCAACTTTTGCATTAGTAAGCACCATCATACGAGGCAAAAATCAAATAAATTCTTCTCGGAAAGAGATAGTGGTATTGTATACATGCAAATTGCAATTTTGATAGTGGCCTTGTGGTTAAAACCGGGGGGGGGGGGGGGTAATATAGACCCCCACACCACTGAGTGGGCAAGCATTTTTTGAGCCATTTTTCAGAGGGTTTGAAAGCAGAACTCCACCACCTCTTGGACCGCTTAGTGTTCTATCTCTCTTTGCTCCATCATTTGATTCTTAGTGAGAGAGACCCTATGGATTCTTGAGAGAGTTGATTGAAGATCTTTTGAGTTCATCCAAGTGACTGTCCTTTTCTTGTTACTCTTGGAGGGTGTGCGCCTCCGAGACGATTAGGAGTCACTTGATAGCCTTCAAGGTGTGAAGGAATCAAGAGTTTGTAGAAGGCCTAGTGATTGCCTTCTCCGTGAAGATCAACCCCGGGTTAGGCTTTGACCTTCGTAGTATCAAGCCATGGTGACATAGGTGGGCAAGAGGCTTCGTGGGACCTTAGTGGTCGACCTTGCCGAGGCCTTGGTGTGGCTTGCGAATTTGTGTTTGAACCTTTACCAACGAGGAGTAGGATTGCATCAACAATCTGAACCTCAAGAAACCATCGTTGTGTTTGATGTGTTTGCAATATTCCCTTACTCCTAGTTACTTGCAATTTTCGCTTCCACACTCTTATCTTGTTGTAGACTTGTTGTGTAGGCTACTTGATCGCTTAAATTGGACGTAGATTTTGTAAGGTCTATTTATCCCCTTCTAAACCATAACCTCGGCCCCACAACACGACTAACACTGAATTTGGCATAGGGTGGTTGTGAGCTATTTGATAACCGCGGTGGGGCGGGGGGGGGGGGGTGCTTTTCTAGTCCCACTACAGTTAGCGTTTTAATTTTGGTTTGTTGTACAAAACTGTAGGCCTGTACCATTGCATCACAAATAAGCACAGAGCAAATTGCCAAACAACATTAAGCCAGTGGAGAACCAGGAACTAATTGTAAAGGGAAAATATTCAACATATTAGCAACATACAAAATAAATATTGCAACTGGGTTTACCACAACCCCGAAAATGCATACAAATATATGATGTGATATCACGATCAGTACGGAAAGATAGATAACTTCACACTTACCATCTGTACATAGTCCAGCCAACCTCCAGTACTTCAATAGAAAATCCCCTTTAGCAGAATTAACAAAAAGTATTGGATCAAATTTTAGCTCAAGACAGGAAAAGTGAAGAGTATTCTGACATGAGTACATTTAGTAATTAGAAAAACTACGTCAACATAAGTACGTTATACCTGCCATATCATCTCCAATGACACTAATCATGAGTGGTTGAGTCCCAAGCTTAGCCATGCACTCAGCAATATTTCTAGCTACTCCCCCACCGATGTACTTAACCTATGAAGTTCAAATACTTCATCAAATGGTATTCGATTCAAACTTTTCTTGTTATATGACAGAAATAATGAAAGCACGCAAGCTATATGCCTCGACCTAAGGATGAATAACATGCATATAATATCAACCAAAATAGATAGGCGTTCAAAATAATTACACATACATAATAACAAGGATGAAGTCTTTTACTAGTAACTAGTAAGAGATTAAATATGACAAAACTTGTAGTTTTTATGGACTAAGTTGGGGTAAAATTATCTGCAGATGCCGATACCTCATGATTGGCAGAAGTTCGGCCAAAAATCACGAAATCAACCAGTTCGGTTGGTCACAAGAAAAGGGTTAATTTTAGCTAATAAAATCACTCTAATTTGAAAATCTAAGGTTAAGAAATCTGTGGAAAAGCATTGTCTTCGGTGGGGGCAAAATATTTTTCGAAACCAAAAATTGTTTTGCCTGGTCAGACGAGGAATCTTGAGGTTTGCCAAGTTTACGGTTAGCACAACGACCAGACTAAAAGTGTGAAAGTAGAGACTTTTGCGATGGATCCTTGAAAACTCAAGCCCATAGTAAGAATATGTGAAGGGATATATCCTAGCAAAGCCTACTTTGACAGAATTAGGCTACTGGTCATGGCTGATCCAAACGTCGCACCGCACGCTTATACCTCACATCATTCAATCCAGCAAAATATCATGTGATCCAAGCTATCAATTGGTGAAAATGAGGAGTGTGTTTTAAAGCAAGATGGTGATTTACCATCCCAGGAACGGTGGTGCCAGGATGTGACGGCACGGATGGCTTCGCGTGGATGTCCAGCACCATTCCGCCGATGATCACCGGGCTCTGTCCTGCCTCCGGGGCGCTTAGCTGATTCTGAGCACGAAATGGGACCGATTAAGCAAGACATGATACGAGTGAGTTAGGAGGGGACTTAGTGGGATGGCAGGCTGGGGCCTCTAAGAGATAGCTCGTACCAGGCTAAGGACGGGCGGAGGCCGAGGGAGGAGATGGCGGCGGACGGCCTCCATCCTCCGGCGGGAAGACGAGGCGGCGGCGTCGGTCATGGTGACGGCCGAAGGCGTCGAGATGAAATTTCGGGCCGTGGGGAGTGGACGGGGAATTGGGAATAGCTGGACGATGAAATTGCAAAGAGGTACGTCTGTGGGGCGTTTGGTAGCCTCCATTCTCCTCAGGCCTCCACCACGTCCACCGAATGCAAATTTGGCTCGTTTGAATGTGCGTTTACTGTTTGATCTATATAACACAAATCTTTTTTTTTACGAACTATATAACACATCTTACAACACATCTCAGTTAGGCCCGTTAATAACGACTGAATTAGCCAATTTCTTTTAATCAAGCTCGCGGCATGCAGAGGAGGGGAACAATGCATCAAGCGATGTGCGCATTCCCGGAAAAACGGCAGGAGGAATTGGGTCACCTCCCGCCGAATCGGTCATCCTATTTACCCCTTCGGCTCATCGCCAAAACCCCCGTCGCCACCCCCCCCCCCCTCCCCCTCTTGAATTCTCTGTCGAATTTGGATTCTTCACCGACGAGAAGGTAAGCAGAGCATCTTCTCTGGTCGGTTATAGAAGGCGACGGCGATTTGTCTTCATGCTCTTCTTCGGCACCTTCATGATCCTGTTGGAGACATAGCACTACAAAGGCTACACTATGATTAGCTCACATAGCACTGGTTGAACTTGTTTAGTTTCTCTAACATGCCAAACACAACTAACAACATTGTGTTTCTTCGTTAGGTCCACCCCAAGGATGCTAAGTTCCTCAACATTTTCATACGGAACTACTTAGAGATGCGGTAGATCTTCTCGGCTGGCTACCGGCAAGCATGCCATGGGCTCCGGCGAGCATCTCAGTTCGCCTATGCCTATGCCTGAGTATCCAAATACCCAGGAGTTCGAGACCAACATCCCTTGATGGTCATGAGAAGGCTGTTGACCATGTTCTTGTTCTTGGGAGGAAGAGGAAGAGGAAGAGGGGCAGCTTGATGGATGAGGAGTTGAGCGTCTTTAGCAGCATGACTGAGGCTGTCAAGGAAGTGGCAACTGCCATCACGGAGAGCAAGACCGTCGACGCTCACCCTTCCCTCTACAGTTCCGTCATGGAGATGGGTGGCTTCGGTCAGGAGGCTCTGATGGCGGTTGTTAGCCACCTACTAAACATCATGGCACAGGGGCCTGGGTTCGTTGGCAGGGGGGTTCATAAGGTGCTCTATCTTAGGATATTGTTGGGCTAGCACTACTACTACTGTGCTTATGATGGTGCTGATGACGTGCATGATGATGACAGACGACGCCGACGATGACGTTGTACATTTTATGGTAAAAACTGTTGTTGGCCTATATATTTTGATGAGGTGGTATATACTAATCTCTTTGTGTCGATGGTGAACTGATAGGATTACACCATCTTTTAAATATGGTAATAGGATGACATCATAGTAGTTAGGACGAACTTGTTCTGCCTTTCGAGATATAAGATTATGCATGCCTATGTTGTTTATGTTTCATATGTTGTGTTCATTTGCTTGTTGCTTAATTGTTTTTTTATCATGCTAGGTGAAGTGATACATGGTATACGTAGGGAGGGTTCAAGAGATTACAGTTCATGGATCATGGCACACATGACATGAACAAACGACCTATTACAAAGACAACTGCTTCGAAAGTTTTATGACCAGGCGAAAGGCAGATGATGCCAGTCCAACTTTATGCTCTCCTGGTCAGTTTGGGCTGTGTGAGATGAAGACATCATCATCGTTCAATTCGTCCTGATTGTAGTGTTGGTTTATTGGCGTAATCATTGTGGTCATATATAAAATGCAATGAGCACTGGTTAGGGTGGTAGGTGAAGAGGAAGAGGGGCGACAAAATTAGTATAAAGTTGACTCATCTATTTTAGAATGGAGGGAGTAGATGCTAACAGTATACACAGCCAAATGTGTGAAACCAAACATGTAGCATAGTGTGCATCAGAAGAGCCATATGCACGCAACCAAATGCGTGAGGCAGAAGGGATTGGTGCTTCCATGCAGATGGATGTAAGCTACCAAACTATGTGCTCAACATGGTTTTCTACCTACCTCAGCCTGTCTAAGAGTCTGTTTGGCACTGCTGCTCCTTAAAATTCAGCTCCACTCTAGAAAATATAAACTAAACGAGATAGCTCCATAATATGCCGCTTCACAAAAAACTAGAATCTAGGACACAACTCCCAATTTTTTATAAAACTCTTCAAGGGGTGCTCCAAAAAACTCTAAAAACTGGATTTGGGTGGAAATTACCCACCACTGCCACCAGTAAGTGGATACCTCTTCGTTTCTCCCCCCTCGACCAATCAAATATATCCTTTCCATCAAATTTCTCATTCTTGAAGCTGGAGCTAGATGAAAGCCAAACATTCTCTTTGATAGTGCTACAACTTTTGGATGAAACTGCTCTAAAGTGAATTTAATGGAGCGAAACTGATTTTGGTGAAGCGAAACAGTCCCAAACACGCCCAAGTTGAGTCAAAGAAAAAAAAAAGAAACAGTGCAGGCTAACAGCCGCCTCCGACGTGTGTGCAGTGATGCAAACGTCTTGCCAAAATCTGAGCATGATATCTGACAATTCATCTCCTACGCGCACCCTTCCTATGTAGTACTAGTAAGTAGTAATTCCCATCACTGGCTTCTCTCGTGGTGACGAGAAACCTTCGGTACAACTTGGGAAACAAAGGTGCCCAAAAAGAGAGCCACCATCCGGTTGCTTCCGACGAAGAGTCGTTTTATCCTCTGGCTTCATCGGCAACCGGTGAGCAGGATCTGGATTGAACTGCCCGCAGCCGCCTTCTTTTTCTGCGGCTGAAAACCCACCATCACAGGGTTAAAATACATATACACAGGACAGGTTATGGGAGTGGCAGTGCTGGGCAAGCCCACAGGTACCTTCTGGTTGTTGAAGAGGTCCTCTGCAATGGATTCCATTTGCTTTCGCCGCTTCTCCTCTCTCATGAAATCGTTCAAGGTGCCTTTCTCGCAATCAGACTCTCTACGGAAAGGAAACAGAATACGATAAGCCTTTCAGTGCAAAACCAACTGATGAACGTCAAATTCCATTGGAAGTCATCATAATCTTACCTGTATGGTTCTTGTGCACATGGAATAAGGGCCTTGAAGCTGTTTCCAGACACGGTTTGCCTCTGAAAAGTTGAAGGTTAACGATTTCGCTGTGTTAGCATTCAACTTTGTGCCAAAAAGGACTACATGAGCATATAGAATATACCTTTTTGAATCGTTTGAAGTTAACACCTCCAGTTTCTGTCAACACGGCAGGAGCTGGCTGAAGGACCCTTTTGACAATCAGATCTTGACTGAAAATAACATGACAAGTCTCTTCCCTGCTACTGTCCAAGTTCTCATCCTTTGGCGCCTTGTTCACGAAAACAGCATCACAAGCCTCATCCTGCACCAGCTTGTTTATAACCTGAACGTCCTCGCCTCCAGCTTTGAACCCAGAAATTGCTGTTTTCTCTATGACCTGAACATCCTCCTCCATGGGTTCCAAAATTTCTTCTTTCTCCAGGTCGTTCTGAATATTGATGCTGACGTTTGTTTCTTCTAAATTTACAGCACTCACACTGCTTGTAACTTTACTTTCTGCTTTATCATCAGACATATGCTGAATATGGTGCTCAGACTTGCTAGCAGCAACAGTATGATCAGATATTGCAGTATCTGTTTCAACATCAGAATCCGCCACAATAGTTTCATCTGTTGTATTGGAGGATGTAATCATGTCTAGCAAAAAAAATTACATTTGTAGGTTTATTAAGGCATATATATGCAACTGCTTAGTGTTAAGGTGTCCAAATTTCTTGCACGTTCTCCAAAAATGCATATGCATGGAACTTTTAATACTTACAAGCAGGTGGTTCAATAGCAGCTGCTTCCAAGCGACCAGACAATATAGCAGCAAATAGCTTCACGTCAGTGGTCTTGGGCAAAGGAAATAGAGGACGCATCTTACTGAACTCCAAAGGAGATTTTGCAGGAACAAGAAGAATTTGTTGGTCATTGTCTCCAGCTCCAGAGTCCTGTCAATTTCATGCTTAAGTCATTCATCTGTTTGCACCTCCCATAGACAAAGAGTACACACCCACCAATAACAAGATAAATCGTCATGCAAGTAGAGGCAATGAAGCAATCACATAAGGTAGCACCGGAATAAGTAACTGACATTATTATCAACTCAAGCCCTCTTCATCTAGAATTTGGGTGCCTTACGTTTTTAAAGAGAAAATGCATTATTCCTCAAAGGTATCCTCAAAAGAAAAAGAAAAACATTTTATAACATATTAGGACACTTACCTGGCTGTTAGCACAAAACTCCTCGATGCTAAGATATTTTGCTCCAGTTGATTCCAGTAGCTCTTGTATTTTCTCTCCAAATTTATACTGCAATTGAATAACGTTAGTCAACAGCAAAATGCCTGATGATATCCTTTCAACTTTAACATACACCACCTTTTCTGACGACCCCAGGATAAAAGTATGGCCTGCCAGGCAATTCTCCATGAGCTTGTTCTCAACCATCTTTATATCCATCCCATCAAGAGTCAAGTTTGGAATATATCTGGATCAAGTACGATGAATATATCACCATCTGTTGTTATGGGAGAACCACAAGTTGATGCAAGAATCAACAGAAACTACAACTCAGGTGCTGAAGGTTGCCCACAGCTTACTGTGTACAAGAAGGGATCTCTGTGTGTATGTTCTTTTCAGCCATCGCCTGAAACAGATCAAAACAAGAACTCAAACCTGAAATATACATATGAATAAGAAAGTGTAAATGACACAAGTGAAATAGTTGATCATTGCTATATAATTTACAGAATCACACCAGAGGACCTCCTCTGTCCATCTATATGCATTAACTTAATTCGCATAGTTCAGGTTCTCTGGCTAAAAAAGACCATACGAGCATCCAAGCAATGCTGCAGGAGGGACAAAGGGAAGTACCTTGAACCAGCTTCCCAAGATGATTGGCTTTTTTGTGATGATTGCATCAAGGAGCTCAGGTGTCAATGGAGATGATTCATCCACAAGAACATGTGTACATGTATCAAACCACTTACGAGTAACATATGCACCTTAGAAGGATAATACCGACTTATCAAAATTAAGTAGCAACAAGCATGGCAAAACCTATGCTTACTAATGAACCGACAGCAAGTACATCATACAAGTGTAGTTACCACTAACCAATAGATGTCATGACTGCCTGCAATGATCGATCAATTCGTGCTGACTTTTTGCCATGAAAAAAGACCACTATGGGGACAAACGAGAACCTGTCAGGAATATCAACAGAACTAAGTGCAACTTATACATCCACCTTTTCAACCAAAGCACCAGTACATATATGGAATAAGCAAAAAAAACATTAAAAAATGATTGCATGCATTGACAATCATTTCTTACAGATAGTTGCACGTGCTAATTAAAAAAAGATGTGTGAGCAGGGAAGAAGGCACAAGCATACCGTTTCCCCATTTTTCTTTTATACTAACCTGAAGGTCATGTTGCCATTTCCGAAAGTCACAGTATCGCCATCGGAAAGCACCACAACTTCATCTTTACGTAGACGACTGCCCTGGGTCCCCTGTACCTTGTTGACAAATGTGCCATATTTTGAACGATCAACTACACTAACACATGAAGGGCTTGCTGGAGCACCAGAACGTGGCTCCCAGGCAACCATCTTTTCAACTGCTATCTCCGCATGCACTCGGGATATCGACGTTTCTGTTTGAACGATATCGCAATCTGTAGCAGAAATGCCGGTGTCAATCTACAGTCTAATACATGATGTTCAATGTATACTGATAGTCTATGAATTCCAAATCACAAGCTACTATATTGATAATCTATCAGTTTTAGGGGCTTGCACAAATGGAGACCATATCAACTTTACTGAAAAGAAGAGTGTGGCTCTTGTCCTTGATGGTCTAGTAAATACAGTAGGAAAGATAAAATCCTTGACTATAGACTGCATTTCAGACAAATGAAGGGACAGGATACAGATTAAAATCGTAGGAATCAACCAGCATATCTGAATCCCAAAACATCATCTCCTTTTTTTCCAACCTGCCAAGGGGTTGTGTACAAGAACTCAACAATTGAACCGCTAACACAACTATCTTATCACCACATATGTAGTTGCACACAGAAACAAAACCTGAATGAACCAACAAGCCTTATACAACAGACCTTTGCGGCCGACCGTGTACGTCCCGGCGGCGGAGATGTAGTACTTCTGCGCCCCTGCAAGACCCCATGGAAACCATTCATCACCAAACTGAAAGGAAAAATCTGTGCACTACGAGGTCGGAGGAATCGGAGTGGGGGAAGGGGGTGGCACACCGCGCTCTGTGCCGACGGGGGTCAGCGCCCAGACCATCTCTCTCTCTCAAGACCTCCTCGCTCTCGTCTAGGGTAGAGTCCCGGGGGCCTTTGCAGCCGCGCTGGGTGGTGGCCGGCGGGGGTTTGGTCCAGATGTTCCGTGGCGGCTGCCGGCGTAGCGCGATGGCCGCCTGACACGGCACGCGCGGTGGTGGGAGCGAGTCGTAGTGTCGCGAGTGCGTCTCTGCTGAGAGAATACGTAACAGGGACTTTCTGTTTGTGTTTGGTCTGGGCCGGATGGACCGATAGCCTAGCTAAGTAACTGGGCTTGGGCGCTCGGCCGATCACGACGGCGGTATAAATTCTATGCAGCTCGTCGTCGGGAAAAGGAAAAGTCGCCGTCATACCCCTCAAAAAAAAAGAAGGAAAACTCGCGGTTATCTATATCTTCTATACCAACTAGAAGAACGCCCGTGCGTTGCAACGGGGCCACATTAACTTAAAGAGTTCAATATTACGACATTGGCGACCTTTTTTACCATCAAATCCTCACACACACACTCCCTCCCTCTTCCTCACTCTCTCTCCCCCTCTCCCTCTCTCTAACACACACACATATCCATCTTATTGGATACGGGACCATAATCCATCTATTTCACACACACACGCTAGTGCATAATAATATGGATTATGTGTATTATATTTGCCACCAGAACTGAGGGAATTAATTTCATGTAAATCGGCCAGCCACAGCTCCAAGAATACGTGGAGGAGGTGGCCCGGGTCAGCGTCGGCGCCGTCCGGCGCGGGCCACGGGCCCGCTTCCAAGTGCACGTGCAATGCACGTCTTCACAAATATTACAACTAGATGTGAGAAATCACATACTAACACGATGTTGCAATCAATTTATAATTAAAGAAGCCAAAAGTCTTTTTTCTTAAACAAGAATTCCTTATGCTGGAGTTTAAACAGACCTCACAATAGCCCTACTTATCATCTAATTAAGCAGATGCATGACTTATGAAGCGGATAAAAAATCATGTTAACTTGGAACTAAAATTCCAACAAAAGAGTGAGGAATAAACTTTTTTATCATTGCTCTGAAGTCTGAACCTCCCCCTATTTGTTAGTGAAATGTGAGTATGCTTGGAAGATAATAATTTCTTATGCAACATATGCTTTTACATCCGAAAGAGCTACAAAATATGTTGACCTACATATGTCCACTTCCTAAATCAAGCGGATAAAATTATTTCTATCGGCAATATAAAATATTAAACATTAGAAAGAAAGGGACAATGTCCACTAACCATGCAAATATTCTGACCATGGGATATTTAGGCTGGCGTATATGGGAAATCAAAGCTAAAAATGACTCGATGAGTTAGGGATACATCAATAAATATTGTAAAAAGTGATAAAAACAAATCTGCAGCAATTCGCGACCCCACGAACTCGTATTCGCAATGAGCAAGTTAGTGAGGCCACCACGGTAGGCTAGCACCAAGGGACAAGGGCAACAACCGCCTTCCCATCCAACCTACTGATTCTGCTGACGCTACTTTCATCCTAAGCCCATGAGTACCGTTAGTGTGTTGCCACGTACGGAGAAACTATGAACTGAAATTTTCATCCAAATCATGAAAAATGTTAATGTTCCTCTCCTCTCCCATCCCTCGTGTGAACATACCCAATTTGTGGTTGGCTCGCTACATTCAGCGTAGCTCTGATGTGCACTGCCCTCGCTCTTGATTAGTTGCCGCAGTGCCACGCATCTACGCCAACAAGCTGGGGAAACAAATGCAAATGTTACACCGAGTCAAAATCAACCATCCCACAATCGTAACAATAGAAAAGATAATAACCAAAATTTAACAGAAGAACTATTGCTTGGCTCCAAAATCCATCTCGATAGCCCTTGATCTGGCTGCTGAGCTTCTCCTAGCCGCCTCAACATCACGTCATTACCAAACATGTAGTGGATGCCTAGTGGGACAAGGATTAAGAAATAACATGAGGTGAAAAATGTGATGGCTGTCAATTCCATAAGACGATCCAAGTAATTTGACAAAACAGATCGGGAGCATCTTGTATAATCTCAAAAAAGCAACTAAAAATATGAGAAATGAAGTGATGAAAATCAGCCCCTGCTCTCATTTATGCTCGCTTTTGTAATGGGAGGCAAGGAATGGGGATACCGGGAGAAGAAAGGATCACATGGACGGCAAGCCTCCACCACCGGCAAGTGGGGTTGCTTCACATCCAATCTCCACGGCCGCCGCCTCCATGGGGACGAACTCCCATGTTCACAACCGGGCTCCCAATCGGCCGCTGCCTCGCCGACCTTGACGACGAAGTAGTCCCTCCCTTCGATCCCATTCGCAACGGAGGCAACACCCATCCCAGCGGACGGGTCCGCGGTGAGATCCCTACTGGATTGTGGTTGCGCCTCCCCAAACCTCACCGCGGGACACATGAAAGGGCACCGTTACCATGGTCAGGCTTGGATGGGGAAAGGAGGCGACATAGCAGCAACGGCGCCTTCGCCGGGATTGGTGGCGACGGCGGCGGCGAGCGAGCGGGAGGACGGCGGCGGAGAGAGAGTAGGAGGGTGGTGGCGGCAATCCATCGACCGCCGTGACGTGAGAGGAGGATGGGGATGGGGCCGCGATCTGGACGTATGGAGCGGTCGAGAGGAGGGGAAGCAGGCGGCTGGGTTTTTCCATCATGCGGGGTTTGGGGGAGGTCAAACGAGAGGGTTTTTTTCGTGCGGGAGGCAGAGCAACGAGGGCGGATGTACGGAGACGGGACGCAGTCGGTTGGCAGGAAAAGGAAAGCTACGCAAAATCACATCAATATAAGAAAATATACCATCAATACTTGATTGATTGCGATTTATTTTTTATATGATAACTAATCTGATCATCAATACTTGATTGATTGTGATTTATTTTTTATATGGTAACTAATCTGATGGGTTTATGTGGGTGGTGAAGCGAAAAGGAAAGCTACGCATTTTTTTAGTCAGTAGAGATGATTGATGATAAGAAAGGGAAAATCACATCAATATAAGGAAATATCCCATCAATACTTGATTGATTGCGATTTATTTTTTATACGGTAACTAATCCGATCATCAATACTTGATTGATTGCGATTTATTTTTTATATAGTAACTAATCTGATGGGTTTATGTGGGTGGTGAAGCGAAAAGGAAAGCTACGCATTTTTAGGCAGTAGAGACGATTGATGATAAAAAAGGGGAAATCACATCAATATAAGGAAATATCCCATCAATACTTGATTGATTGCGATTTATTTTTTATATGGTAACTAATTTGATCATCAATACTTGATTGCTTGCGATTTTTTTATGGTAACTAATCTGATGGGTTTATGTGGGTGGTGAAGCGAAAAGGCAGGTGGGAGGGAGGCGAAATAAAACCAGCGAAATAAAACCAACGAAAGTGGTGAGGCGAAATAAAAACCAGCGAAAAATAACCGGCGGACTATTCGTAGATTTTTTTGGTTCGTCTGTCTTGGTGCGACGGGATGTTAGGGCCTGGAGTGCGTGGGGGTGGGCGGGGGACTCGGCTTGAGGTTTTTTTTGGTTCTATGCGGCTTAGCGTGAGACGAGAGGTTGGGCGTGTGCGGGACTCGATCGCGGGGTTTTCCTTGGTTTTCACGGCTGAGAGGGAGGTGGGAGGAAGTACCAAAGAAGTACCAAAAAAGACCGGGTGAGGTGGGACGAAAATAAAATCCAGAACACGACCTACCAACTGAGACATTAGAAGTAGAGATATAAAAAGACTCAAAGGGGCAGATCCAACAAATCCCGGCCATCAAATCAGGTCAATCCAACGACTCAGACTGCTCCAATGGTGAGCGCTCAACACGTTTAGTGTGCAATTAATATCATACCAAATATAAATGCCAATGCTACTCAGATAATTAATACGCAAATGATATCCTATCTAATATTTATATGTAATTAATATATTACCTAATATCAACGTGCATTGCACGTACACATTTACTAGTCAGCTATAAAATCAAAACTTGAAGTCGGCCAATCAAAACTTGAAATCTCTCGCGTGGGATAATTATCAGATCGGACATACGATCTACTTTCAATCCAATGATGACCGATTAGTCTGATAGACGCAAACTATGAGTAGTCGATGCCTAGTGGTGCCCATTTTGTTATTATTTTCAAATCAAAGGTTTCCATGAAAAGCGGAGGATGGTCTTACCTCCGACGGAGTTTGTTAAACTTAATGTTGATGTTTCTTTTAAGTTTTAACCATGACTTACTCAGGGGTACAATGAGGTGTCTTAAGAGACGAGAGAGGTAGATTCATTGCTCGGGAAATGGTAAGATTGGCTGGTGTGCGGATGTACTGATGGTTAAAGCTCTGGCCCTAAAATTCAGTCTATTGATGGCGCAAGGGATAGGATGCAACTGCATTATTATTAACTCAGATAATATGTAGGTGATCAACACCATGAAGGAAGGAGGACGGTCGTTGGGGCAGCGGCGGTAACTTTTTATGATTGTTTTCATTTAGCTTGTGATTTTTCTATTTGTAGATTCGAGCACAATAATAGAGAAGCAAACAAAGTTGCTCATGAACTTGCCAAATTGGCTAGATTTTCGTTCATTTCTGAATGGTTCGGGGAGCCAAATAGTGAAATTGGACCAATTCTAATAATGATATAATGGCTATTTCTAATGATTAAAGCTTGAGTTTCTTTAAAAAAACTTGAAGTACCAAATGAAACTCTTTTTATTCTAAAAAAAGTGAAACTCTTTTAAAAAAAATATTTAAGGATGCAAGTGATGTTGGCAACTCAAAAAACGACACTTTCAAGTACCTATGCGACAGAGTTTGGAACACGGTCAAGGGATGGATGGAGAGACTATTATCTGCTGCTGGTGGTGAAAAAAGATGTTATAATAAAGGCAGTTGCTCAGGTTGTCCTGGTTTACTCTATGTCGCGTTTCAAGCTTTCTAGAGGTATGCCATCATATTAACTCACTAATCAGGAAGTTCTGATGGGGAGGCAAGGAAGAAAAAAGAAAAGTCAAACGGGTTTACTTGGCAATAATAACAATACCCTAGTATATGGAGGGCTTAGGTTTCAGAGACATAGAACTTTTTAACCTAGCCTTATTAGCGAGACAGGCCTAGCATATACTCCAGGAACCAAACTCTCTCAATGCTAGAACCCTAAAGTCAAAGTATTTCTCAAATATAGAGTTCCTGTAATCTAAATTGAGCAGCTCACCGTCACAGGTTCGGCATGCAACTTTTGAAGGCAGGGGCATTCTTGCTCACAGGGTTAATTCGTAGAGTTGGCAATGGCCAAACGAAACACATATGGCGTGCAAAACTGGTTGCCTCGGGATTTCAAAATGAGATGCATCACAAGCCCAACAGCCGACCCGTCTCAGATGGTGAGCGAACTAATCTATAATACCTAAATAGTTCATCCCCACTAACACATTTCTCTTGACATGCAGCCTATTTACATCACCAACCTAGCCACATCACATTTTTCTTACTGGCTTACATGTGGGACCACCACAGTCCAGACCAGCCATGTTTTCCTTCAGTTACGAGTAGTTGGACCTACGTCAGGCTGACCCATCGCCTCCTCCCCCTGCATTGCATCTGGCGCAGCGGCGGCACTGTAGCCAGCCTCCCCTCTGTTGACTCTTCCTTCCTCGAGCCACGGAATCGAAATCGAACCGTCTTGCAATCAAACCGTCCTTTTGTGTCTGAACCTTCTCATAAGCCGGCCTCCCCATCTCCCATTCCCCATCTCTGGCCTCCTTTGGTTTGTAGGATTTTTGTAGAAATTCTATATGATAGGATTTGGAAAGGAAATTTTTTTTTGAAGCCCTTTGGTTTGTAGGAATGGATTCCTATTTCTATGTAGGATAGGAATCAATCCTTCACGTTTTGGAGGAAAAAAAAACATTAGCCTAGACTCAATGGAAAAAATCCTATCCTATGCACCAAATGGCATCTCTTTCTCTATAGGAATTGACATACATGTCATCTCACTTCCTATGATTTTCCTATTCCTATAAAATTCCTATCCTATGAACCAAAGAAGGCCTCTATCTCTCTCCAACCCCAAACATACAGGCCACGGACATAGAAGAACCCAGACTCCTCTAGGGACTAGGATTGTGGCGGCCACCATCGGGGCTAGAACCAGTGGTGAGCGAGCGGCGCCGTGGCTACTCTCCAGGTCAAACCTCTTCGCGTTGTTCGATTTGTGTTCCCTCTACGGCCTGGGCGGCGCCAAGGCTGGAGCGCGTGCTATGCCGGCACGCGGACAACATGGCCCGATGCGATGGTTGTTGTGTGGTGTACAGTGAGGTCGTTCTTTCGAACCCATCTGCGTCGGCGCGCCGCACTAGGCGCGCCTCGACACCGAGAACCTCCGGTGCATCAACCGGCTCACTAACGGCTGAAACCACAGCCTGCTCAACGACTGTCCAAAGGTGATGCCCGGACGCTCCCTCTTCGTCGATCCATAGACTTAATTTTTTTAGAATTAGGCCCTCTTCGTTTTGTATGCTCCGTCTAATCTTGCCTGCTCTTTTGAGGGCACTATTCCTTCCAATATTCCTTTCTGAACCTTTTGAGTTCCAGGTATGTCATAGAATACACATCACATATTTTTTGTTCTTCTTTACGTTTAGACATGTGGTTACAACTCACGCTCCCACTCTCTGGTCAAGAGAACATTAGCTGCTTAACTTCAACTTTTATTTTTTAGCGTATGCCGACCTGCAACTTTGTAAACAGAGTAGAACTAGAGTGGAAACCAGGTCATCTTTTTGGTGCCTTTGGGTCGCTTTTGCTCAATGGCGTTACTACTAGAAGGGTAGCTTCTCTTACTAGATTTGCTTCTCTTTTTTTATGTAATGGGAGGATCTATACACTCTGCATCGTCTCATCTCCTTCACCAACTATGTCAGTTCCTGCTATTGTTTGTTTGATCATGCATGCATGCTTAATTTCTGGATTTCTTCAGGATGCTGATGTGTGTAAACCGTTGGGCGTTGGCTACTTGGTTTCACCGGCCCCATCTGAGGCCGGCTATTAGATTCACATATCATCCCACAACATATACTGAAAAAGAGTCTGGGACATTTGTAAGTGGGTTGAAATTCAATAATGATTCTCTTTGTTTTCACCACGAAATATGACTGAAAATGCACAATATGATTTCTTATTGACTACAGATTAATCCTTTCAGAAGCATGTCTAATGCGAGCTGCATCGAAATGTATGGATGACATATATTCTGATTTTTCTTCTAATGTCTGTCCTTTTTCCACATGAAGATTCATTTCAGGTCATGTTCCTTTCAACACTACTTGGAACCGGTGAAAGCTGGACAATGATGAAGACCATGCGTGTTATTAAATATATAAATTATGAAGCAGGTATACTTACACATTTTTTGTTTGAACCTAGCACCTGAGTGTAACGAGTCACCTTCTTTGTTTGCTTTGCCGAAATTCGGTTATATGTAGCTAAGTAGTTCGATATACGGTAAAAATATGCCTTTTAATGCCCCGGATGAATTACTTATATCTGTTTGTTAACATTTGAAGTACGAGCTTCACTTCCTTTCAGATCTTATAGATGTTTGCAGCCACTACTTACCCATTATACAATACAGAGACTACATGTAAATTTTCTTTCATCTGTTTGTATTTCAGATTATTTTCATATTTTTTATTCAGGTTATGCACTGCTATAGTACTATTATTTTACATTATAGTACTATTATTTTACATTTTTAAAGTAATATTTCAGATTATAGTACTATTATTTTAGATTATAGTACTATTATTTTACATTTAAAAGTAATTTGACAATTCATGTGCATCGTGCAATTGGGTAGTTTTTGCACAATTTTTTTCAATGATTAGTGCAGCCGCAGGTTTCATAGAAATGCACATATGATAAATGAGTATAGGCCGAATTTAGCACACTATAATTTCCAACAGAAAATTTGTAGCCTTCAACTGCAGCCTTGCAGGTATGTTATAGTATCCCTTTGAAACATACATGTTATTTGCTAAACTGGAAAACATGAGATTTTAGGCATATTTCTTTTTTTTCAGATTTTGTTGATATATTCCAGATAATATTTATCTCACATTCTTTCAGTATTTTCAAGGAAGTGCTTCTGGCGTGGTCGTAAGTCCTGTAGGTGTAAGGCTACAACCTAGGTTCTAACACAAAGGGCCCGTCACTGAGTTACAGTTGACCCACCGCAAACAGTGGAGCAATGATTTTCTTAAAAAAAACCCAGTAAAGAAAATATATTGTGCTTTCACACCTCTTTTATGTCTGCACATTTGAAAATTAATTTTGAGCTTTCTATTGTGTTTTCCGTCCAGTGCTGTCATTGCCCGCAGAATCTTATTTGCAAACCTTGAACACATGTACTGTTGACTGAAATGTTATCTTTATTGTTGGCATCCTTTCTTTGTTACACAACAATACAAGCAATTTATTGGGGACATTTGGATTTTTCTTCATTTTGGTCCCATTTATAATTATATGTCCTTATTTGTTCCTGTTGCAATGTAGTATTGATATAATTGAATGGCCATCTGGAATTTGGTAGTTTTGTTTGATGATGTTGCATTGAAGCGGATTTTATGTCACCTCGGGCTCTTTTTCTATGGATACATGTACTAAAGTGCATCAACACTCACGGCCTAAATTGGAACGTCCAATAAACTATAATATCCAGCAGCAACGCACAGTGCGGCATCAGCTGTCCACATCACTAATTGTGCAACATTGTCATCCACTAAAAATATTTAAAAACATTTTGTAGCACATGCACACCTCAATTTATAACTGTTCCATCTCCAATGGTCTGTTGTACATGCATACTTTTTGATCACACATAATTACCGCTGAAAATAATGACTTTCATTTATAGAAAATTTGTCTAAAATTAATCTTTAAAATCCCGCAGCAATGCACGGGGAAATTATCTAGTACTCCCTCTCTCTCAGTTTACAGGGCGTGCGCGCACCTCTAGGTCGTTAATTTGACCAACCTAATACAAGTTATATATTACAAAAAAATATACCAATATAAATTTCAGATGTTCTATTTTCAAAAGGTATAATTTTTGTGTTATATAGTTTATACTTCTTCTCTCTCAGTTTACAGGGCGTGCGCGTACCTCTAGGTTGTCAATTTGACCAACCTAATACAAGTCATATATTATAAAAAATATACCAATATAAACTTCAGATGTTCTATTTTCAAAAGATATAATTTTTGTGTTATATAGTTTATATTAGGGTGATAAAATTGGCAACCTAGGTATACGCATAGGACTTATAAACTGTGACAGAGGGAGTATTAGGATGGTAAAATTGGCAATCTAGGTATACGCGTAGGACTTGTAAACTGTGACGGAAGAAGTATTACATAATGAGGGAAGACTTTAATCGTGCACTGGTCAGGAACACATTCATAGCCTCCGACGTCGAGACAATTCTTGCTATACCATTATGCACCAGACCGATTTACGACTTTTGGACATGGATCCACGGCCCTAAAGGCATTTTTCCGTGAGATCACTTATCATATACTGGTCACAATGAAGATCCGGCGGGAGGTGTGGCTAGAGGGCCGAGGAGATTCGTCCAATGCTGAAATGGAGCAAAAATCTTGGTGAAATATGTGGAAGGATTAATTGCCCTAAAAAATCAGAATTTTTCTTTGGAGACTAGCACAACAATCTATCTCATGAGCGGACCTGCTCCATTACCATAACATGACAACCACAAGTAATTGTGCTCTACATGGAGGCGAGGACTCATGACGAAATTCATTGATGGAATGCACTATGTCTAGACGCGTTTGGCCCCTTGAAGACGAGAATTTTGCGGGTATCATCATCAACACAACTGAACTAGACGCAAGACGATGGATTTTTTTTCTAGCATGGAGACACTCCCGCACAATGACTTGATCCAGGTGCTGGTAACCCTATGGGAAATTTGTGTTAGGATTAATTAATATGTGTTAATTAAATGAGTTAATCCCTGCTTTATAGGAACGGACCACAGTTGTCTTTTGGCAACAGTCACGACAGTTGCTCGCATCCCCGTGTATAGGGAGTGCGGCGTCGCAGAGGCCGAGCGTCAGGTAGCTCGGTATCCCTCTCGTGAAAATATGCTTTATGATTCACTTCTGTCAGGTTTTTTCTGAGACATACGGCCCAATATACAGGTACGGGAATAGTGCAAATCGTATGCTGGCTCCCTAGACGAGTTAATGACATGTTACAGTTCGATGCGTGCGGTGAAGCAGTGAGTTGGCTGCTCGAAATCAATATACTAGCAGGCAGCAAAAAGTATCAATTTTATAAGCATCCAGACGTCTCACCCATCGCAGTCTGTTACAGCCATGGTTGTCCTTGGCGACTTTCAGACGTGTGTATGCATATTTCTTTTTTTAAGACAAAAATTCTCTAATTAATGTACAATTCACCATGCCAATGATACCCTACAACCGACGAGTAATAAAAACTCTAATTAGGATAAGAGCATCTTCAAAGGGGACGCTTAAACGCCTCGCAAGCGTCCGGACCGCACTGTTCGGACGCGGTTTGCCATCTAACGTAATCCCGTATCGGTCTGCAGACGCGTCCGGACATGTGTATTTCCACAAGCCGGAGACAAACAAAGAGAAGCTTTGTGGGAGTCCAAACATTCTTCTGGCCAATCAAAAGCCACCATGTGCCCTTTTTCTGTTCGGATGGCGCAAGGACGTTCCTATTTTTTTTTTGCTTTGGCGGAAACTACTTTTAATCCATGCAATATTTGGTGGAAACTACTTTTAGTCCACATAATATTTGGCGGAAGCTATAGATTAGCCGTACTAAGCATACATGTAATTTGATGGAAGGTGTTCATATTTTTTGATGAGGTAATATTTAAACAAACTTAATTTAGCGGAAGGTGTGCATATGATTTGGTGGAAGGTAATATTTAAGAAAAGTTTATTTCGCGGAAGGTGTGCATGTAATTTGGCGGAAGGTAATGTTTAAATAAAGTTGATTTAGCGGAAGGTGTGCATGTGATTTGCCAGAAGGTGATATTTAAGAAAAGATTATTTGGTGAAAGGTGTGCATGTGTAATATTTAAGGATTATCCGCACCTAAACCCTATGTGTGCAATGTTGATGTACAATTAGATGTTAGATCTTGATCGAAGTAATTACCACAATTGAAAGTATTGTCCATCAGGCATCACATAGAACACTCTTGTTCGTTTGTTTAGTTTTTCTTCTAAGTGTTTCTCTATTTTGACATTGCTAATCTCCCAAAGTACAACATTTAAGTAAAAAACTGTTTTATGAGCAAATTATTGTCTAGAGGACCTGTGATTAGGGTGTTAATAAACGTGGATCCTCAAGAAACTCTTCCTGACAAAACTCTTCTTCATTAATAGTCTCAATAATGGCGACCCGTAAAAAGAAGTGATGGCCCATCAAATCACTAGTCAGCCCACGGACTGGCCAAATTGGATGAAGAGACGCTGCCTCGCCTATGTCAGATACCTATCCCTCCTACTAGGGGCCTACCATGGAATACGCTAATATACGACATTTGATGCCACGCTGGAAAAGGCTATACGGCTGACAACACACATCCCGATACTGGTTCAGTGTGGTGGATTCCAAGCACCCCTGACTAAAAAAGGGTGCTTGGATTCAAGGGACTATTTTTAGTCTGATTAAAAATAGTCTCTTTTAGAGGCTAAAGTTTCAAGCACCCCTCACTAAAAAAAGGACTAGTCTTGAGGCTAAATTTTTGTAGTCATATGAAACCTATTAAAATATATATTAGCCCTCTCTCTCCTCATTTAATTCCTCTCCTTTAACATATGCGAGTTCTGGATTGGAGGGTTTGGAGGATAATAAATGCTCAATAACTTGATTTTAGTTTCTTTAGTATTTGGATCCAAACATGGGTAAGGCTAACAAGTTTTAGTCCCACTATTTTTAGTCATGAGACTAATACGTATTCGAGCATCCTCCGAGCTACCTGCAGACCGGCCTCTGCAACGTTTTATGGCTGTATGGGCGCCTATTGAGAAGGCGTCCCTTGGCTTTGTATAAATAGTAGCACTCTCATCAATAAAGACATTCATTTTGCTTCATTTGATTACAACACGATTATCAGCACGCTCACATCTGAGCGAGAAGAAGTAGACGAGGAAGAACACCAAAAGGTGAGAAATACAATGCCTGTGCTTCTTTCTCTCTTCCTGCTACTCCTTCGCGACTAAGGCTGCCGCCGCCGTTCCACCGCGCGCCACCGCCGCTTCCGGCGTCAAGTTTCCGGCGTGGAGGTTGGAACCGGCGCCGCCTCAACCGTGCAAACGCCCGTCGTCGTTTCAACGGACGTCGCTACGGTGATGGAGGCTACCGCCGCCACGGTGAAGGAGGGTATCGCACCTCTCGTCGTCACCACCAGAACACTGCGACGGCCGCGCAGCAGTCTGTCGCGCCGCTGCCGGTGCAGGCACTTGGGTCGGCCGTGCAGCCTATGAAACCGGCGGTTCCTGCCTGGCTCCTGAATGGTCCTACGGCGCCAATGCTTGAGGACGTCGACCAGGAACTCGAGGCCTCGCGGCCGCCGGGATGCTGCTAGTACCACGGTTGGGGCCCGTGTCCGTGTCGTGCGCCTACGGCCGCCGACACCGCGCCGGACTCTGCTGCCTCCAATGGAGACAAGCGCCCTGGATGCACCTCGCGTGCAGGTTCGCGAGGGCGACGCGCTCGCCTTCATGTCCGCATCGACCGGAGCCACCGTCTTCAACTTCGGCTCTGGCGCGAACGGCTCCTCCAACCACACGCGGTTGTCGATGTTGACGCCGTCGCGCCGCGCCTGCCGACCCCGACGCCGGCCACTCCTCCGCCCTCGCCTCGCACGAGCGCTCGCCGTCGGCTCATAGGCTCTCGGCGTCCCGCTGGCAAGCCCACCGTCGAGCGGCCACTCCGGCCGCTCCGGCACATGGAGCCCTGCTGCGCTTCGCCTTCTTGGACTTGCGAACGGCACCCACAGCCCCCGCGACTCTCCCTCCGAGGATGAGCATGGCGAGAGTTCTTCTCGCCGCCGGTGATGCGTCGTGAGGATTAGATTGAGAGATTAGGGATTGCCTGGGGAATCGGCCGGTCGTCTCCTTATCCCTTCACCAGGCTGGGAAGCAATAAGTGGCATGTGCGTGTGTAGGTGTGTGGCAGGGGGCAATCAGGCTCCAGGAGGACATGTGCATGCGATAGAAACAATGCTCACCAGTACTGGCAGTACTAGTTTGGTTTATCGGCCACATACTGTATGTGATAACAGTAGTTCTAGCAGAGTTAGTCTGTTTTAGACATGTTAATTCAGTACATCTATTTTAGTACTGATTTCTGTTGAGTATGGATGTATTCCAGATCTTAAGTTGATGTAATACATCTTCATGTTTATTATGTGTTGAGATTAATTACATCCATTTGCAATAGAATTTTTTTTAATCTCTTGCAAAAATAAATTCAGTACCTCTGTACTACTGTTTCTCCGATGAGTATGAGGTATTCTGGAATATTTATATGATGCATCTATTTCCATGTTAACCACATGTCGAGATTGATACATCAATTTGTAATTGAGATTTTTAATTTCTTGCAAATACGAATGCAAAATTCAAGGTGATTTCTTCAAATTGATGCTTGAGATCACAAGGTAGTCATATGGATTTACTGCCTACGCAGATTATCGATGACTACTGATAAAGCCTATATTTTGTTGTTTCGACATTATGATTGCTTTACAGAGTGCTCTTCCACACTTTTTACTAAGTCATGACATAAGGCATTAGGAATGAGTATTTATTGATTTCATCAGATTATACTCCCTAGTGCTGCGAGATCTACTCCCTTTAGAAGATTATTTGCAAGATGTCATACTTAGCAATTTGAAGTTCACACTAATGGTTTCAAGATAACTTCTTGAAATACCCATCAATTTTGCAAAATTCATTGCAATACTAACCATGATGGTCTTTAATTTACTACTCGTAAATTAATTATCTCTGGTTTGCCTCTTTTAAGTAATCGATGGCTACATAATTTGAGGCTCTTGCCCTCCATGGCCACAACTTATAAGCGGGTCATGAATATCAAGATCAGTCTTGCCTCCCATGGAATAGCGCGTGCAATCCAAGCCATGCCATCGGGGCACAAAGGACCTCAAGGGTAATGGTTTGAAACCCACTTCAAATCCTCAACATGACACCATCAAGCTGTCACGGGACCCTATGAGCATGGAGAACATGAAGGTTGAATATGCATCAACTGACATGTTTGGAGACGACATTTAGTCCCTCAATCTCCTCTGTGATCTATTTATTTATGTCCATTTCTGATGTTCTAATATGAACATGACTATTGTTGTCATCATGTATTCTATATATCCGACAGTGATTTTCTTGAGAATCTTCATGTCTATATATAGATTTCTACGGGGGTCAATCTGATGAAAGATGATTTGTGCCTTGTGGACATATGCACCATGAACTCTATACTCAGGGAAGTGAAATGTTTCCACTCTCGTTGAGAGAAAGGAGATATTTTAAAATCGCTAGACGTGATGAGGTATTTGTTGGCTCAACTCGAGTCATATTTACTGTCCCTGTGGGTACTCGAGTAACGTCAGGATGCTTTATTGCTTCTGGGTTTAACTTGTACCCTACTAAACTATAGAGGTATCTGTCGAAATAGTTTCCATGGTGAAACTTATGGTGACAACAAAGAGGAATATCTTCTCTTTACCATACGCAACGGATGTGACAAGCACATTCTCTATGTATCATCATGGTTGCACTACACATACTACAAAGCCCGTAGCACATGTTGCGTACGAGATAGTTTCCAGAGTGTCTTTTGCATGACAACCTTGGCATTCCTGCTTTGGTCATCATTGACATTGGGTCGAAACCGAAACTATCAGCAATTCCAATGGTTTATGATTATTATGATGCTAAATTCTAACAATATTTGGATTATGTGTGCACTACATGTGATACAGGGAGGCAAATTTTAAGGCTTGCACACCTTAAAGTGTATGCTGAACCACTCAGACTCCTTGAATGCATCAAGTCGAGGTAAGTGGCTCTTCCCATCCATTGACTAGACTATTCAGGTATTCCATGGTTCTAAAAGACATATCTGCATGATGGTCTTAAGTGTGTGCTTTATTCACACGAAATCATTGGCTCATTATCCTGACATCGATTTCAAGCAAATCGAATGGATAACATTGCAGAATTCTCCTTGAGTGCCTTCTCTATGGCCCTTGGATTGAAGTTTAGCAATTTGTCCTAATGTCTAGACTCAAAATGGTTTGGTAAAATCCTATTCAAAGAGTTAAGCTCATTGCATTATCTTTACTTTGGAATTGCAATTTACCAACTTTACGTTGGAGTCATGCTGTCTTACACACTCATGACCAAACTGCATAATATTATTCCCCTTTATCTTTGATACGTGGAAATCTACCAAGTATTTCCTATTCGCGGTAATTCGGTTACACACCGATATCACCACCCCGACCTACATCATTGGCCCCTCAACATGTAGTTGGGATCTATGTGAGGAATAACCGTATTACCGTCAATACCTCAAGCCCCTCACATGGAGAGTTATTCAAGGCCAGTATGTTGATTCAATGAGGAACATTTCAAGGCATTAGGGGGAGATTTCAAGTACTATAAAGAATGCCAGGAAATTAGTGGAATGTTCAACACATTTCTGCCTCAAATCCGCGTACTCAAAAGATCTGAACCATGCGTTCAGAAGATTTGCAACACATTGCAAATAACCTGTCAGATTCATTTACTGACTATAAAGGTGTCACACAATCCTATAATCCTGCAAAAGTATGCTTGAAAGAGTGGAGATACCAGCAAAATCCACTCCATTCCCTGTTCAAAGCAACAGGGGGAGATGTATGGCAGAAGTACATCAGGATTCAGCTTCTCGCAAGTAAGGATATCAAGGCCTGTGAATCAGTAAATGCGTACACCCAGTGGATGGGAAACCTTCACCAACCCAGGTCATAGTGCACACAATGACCGGGACATCGGAATACCCGACTCAATCACATTGGGAAATCGCGAGTAATCACCTTGGGTAACGGTATTTCCATCAACTATATATTGATATATAGATTCTAGAGAAACATATAACCGGAAGTCTACAATTGTCGACATACATTTCTCAACTAGATTGAAAAAACCTTTCAAGTGATTCAGATCCAAAGACCATGGCCATGGCAAAGTGTGAACAACACTCGGACTGAACTCAAGCAAAGGGTATAATCTAGGTAGAAATAATCTTGCTCAATAATGGGAAGGTATTCATAAGCAATACCTACACCAGTTTTCTTCTGGAAACAGAATTGAGAACAACGAGGTGGTGAAACAAAGAGCAAGTATTGTAGCACAAGGGTTCAAGCAGACACCCAACTATTCTCCAGAGGTGGAATCTCATTCCGATAACTTATATCATTGGCAGTTCAAAATCATCTATCTTTGCAGTTGATAGATGTAGTGATTACATACCCATGTAGATCACTAGATTCAGACATACATGATTGATTTCCAATGGAATCTCAATTCTGAATCGAAATACAAAATGCAACATGCATTGTGTAAAATCGGTAAGCCACCATACGACTTATTGTTGTCGGATGGTACAACCGACGTAGTGAGATCCTTATACACAAGGATTTCTCCTACGATGATGATTATCCATGTTTGTATGTCTGCAATGACGACACATGCAATCTCTAAATGACGGAGTTTAAAATGAAGGATTTGGGTAAACCAAAATACTGCTCGTTACTACAACTTGAGCACCTTCATTCATACATTATGGTATACTATATTGTCTATATCCGTAATATATTGGAGAAATTCATTGTGGACAAATCTTATCCATCGTTAACTCTCATGGTAGTTCATTCTCTAGACGTAGAGAATGATCTATTTAGACCAAGAGATGATGGAAATGAGATATTGGGACTTAATGTTCCATAATGTCATTAGATCCACCAAACACAATTAGTTGGGACTCAAGAATATCTATCGATATCTCCAAAGTCATCAAACATCTTGTCCTAGGTTTTCAGTTTCATAGAAATGTGAACACGGATATCATTGGATACATCAATCAGACCCCCACCATGTCAAATCATAGACAAGCTTAGTGTTCCTACTTGGTGTGGTAGCCCTCTCATGAAGAGTCTTCAAAACAGACCCCCATGGCTACACCCACCAATCATTATCACAACGATAATGTTTCTTGTGTTGCCCGGATGCAAACAGGTTACATAATAAGCAATATCGCTATATTGCATATCTTGCAAGTCAAATCATGCGACTGGTTTGTTCACCAAGTCTCTACCAACTTATACATTCCAGAAATATGTTCATGGAGTTGGTATTTGACGGCTTCAGAATATGCAAGAATCAGGGGGAGTATCTTCCTGAATTGTTCCTGTTAAAAGCATCATATTATACTCTTTTTCCCTTCATGAGTTTACTTTATAGGTTCTCATAAAGGTTTTTAATGAGGTAATATCAACACAAGACCGTATGTCATATTTTCTGTTTTCCCCACGGGGTTTTTTAAGAAAGTATATACGACATATTTATTGTCCTCTGAACTCTATGGGCTTTCTCGTATTGAGTTAAAAGAGACAATAATCATTATATGTTGCATCATTTTCTCCTTATTTTTCCCACCGGGTTTGAAGGAGTTTTAGCAACATATCAAACACTTTGCTCCTCACATTTTTCCCACAGGGTTTTTGGAGGAGTCTTTAAGAAGATGGTGATGCTCACAAAGTACAAGCTGTGATTAGGGGGAGTGTTAGGATTAATTAATATGTGTTAATTAAATGAGTCAATCCCTGCTTTATAGGAACCGACGACAGTTGTCTTTTGGCAACAGTCACGACGGTTGCTCGCATCCTCCTGTATGGGCGCCTATTGAGAAGGCGTTCCTTGGCTTTGTATAAATAGCAGCACTCTCATCAATAAAGACATTCATTTTGCTTCATTTGATTACAACAATTTGGCACACAAGGAGGAAGGCCTTCCACGAAAATGACTTCCAAAGTCCCGGTGCCACTCATGCATTCATTGATCGTTTCATAGCCGATTTAGTAGCCACCAAACCTGCACATGCAGTGGCCAGATTTCATGTGGCCAGATTTCTCTTTGTTAGGGTTTCTCTTTGTGCATATGCTGTGGCCAGATTTCATGTGGCCAGATTTCCCGGTGCCAGCTCCTCGGGGCGCCGAGGTTAGGGTTTCTCTTTGTGCATATGCAGTGGCCAGATTTCATGTCAGGTTCTTCAGATCGATTCAAGAGTTTAATAACGGTGATTGTGGCTCTAGGGCGCTGGTCCTGAGGGGCACATGCACGAAGATTTTCTCAGCTTCTGTCAATAAGGTTAGACCGGCACCAGAATGAGAGCAACGATAGCGGCGTGCTCTGGCAGTGGTAGTGGTCGATCAGTGGTCTAGGGACCTCGATGTAATTTTATTATGTTAGTTACGTGTTCTTTGTACTTCTACGTACTGTACCTTTATAATAAATTAGAGTCATTTTGAAAAATGTATGGAAAGTTGGATGTATCCCAAGAACCATCAGAGGTCATGAAATTTAGAAAATGCTTCTCAAGTCATCGAGATGGAGAAGATTCTCGCGGTGTACCTATAACTTTAAATTGGTCACTGATGTACGAGTGACGGAAAAGTAGGCCCAAATCACAATTTTGACCTTTTTAGGAAACTTTAGCATAGTCTGCACCCTTTTAGATTTTTTAGCATGATATGACCTTTTGGGTACCGCCAAGGCTTGTGGCATTTCTGCCCCATCTAGACACGGTAAACTTGCCGATGTTTTTACCCTGAATAGATGTGGTCATGGGGCACATGTTACTGGAAACGCCATAGGCCCTGGCATTTGTTCCTGAGGCAGAAACACGAGGGTCCGTGGCGTTTCCAGTAATGCGCCCTAGAGTGGCATTTCTGCCCTGCCATGTAGGAGGTCAACGACTACTCGACCAGGTCGTGCCAAGCTAGAAACACTGACATGTTTGGCATGTCTAGGTGGGAGAGAAACGACACAAGCCTTGACACTGAACAAAAGGGTCAGATTGTGCTAAAAATCTAAAAGGATTCATATCATGCTAAAGTTTCCTAACAAAGTCAAAATAGTGATTTCGGACGAAAAAGTACTCAAAGCCACTTTAAAGTTGGCTATATAACTTTTTAAAATTGTGGTTAGAAAAAACTTGTGTGATGTCATTTGCATGCACTATTTATTTAGTGAAAGTTCAACATTAAGTTGATTTTAGTCCTTTCCGCTAAATAAAGAGTTGATTTCAGCCCTACCACGATACTTTACCTCACACAAGCTATGTTGCCAATCGAGGTGCAAGCTATCACATCGTTAGATGGTTATGAAACAGTAATTCTCAAAAAATATAAGATATGACCTACGAAAGGGGACGGAGGAAGGCTTAGACTATAGAGGGTGTTTGATTGGACTTTAACTTGGCTTTTGCATTTTGGCTTATATGCCAAAATGCTCCTACTTATGGGGTTTTGGCTTTGGCTGTGGCTTTTGGCCTATTTAGAGACAAATGCCAAAAGCCAAAGTCGAAAGCCCCTAAATAGGAGTTTTTTTGGCTTATAAGCCAAGGTGCAAAAGCCAAGGAAAAGCCCAACCAAACACCCTCTATAGCAGGTAGCCGAATAAGCCATAGAGCTCTCTGCTTCTTCACCTTGTCAACTAGATGACTAACACATTGTTGATGGAATGTTTTGCAATATATTTTAGTATTCTTAGGATAGTAAAACTTCACTTAAATGGACTCCTTAATAACAAAGATACATTAAGATAATATTAGGTACAAAGTACAATCAAGAACATGACGCGCCTAACAAGCAGTGCTATCTCACATGTATTTTATGATGAAATGTTGTTAACTCAGATCCTCTGCGACGTTCCCATTAAGGTTCCTTGTCGGTGTGACTTGGGAGGAGGGTGTGCAAATGGCCACCTGGGCTTTGCACAACCTCCTATTGGTGATCATCCAATGGCATGTACAGGCGGCGGAGTGACCGATGGGGCCGATGATGGTGATTGCTCGTTGGTCATGCTCATGACTTGGTTGTCAGGCTTCGTGTGGTAGGCTGACCTCATGCCCCCCGGCCATTGCGACATATCCTGGTGGATATCTGCCTTCTTCCAGCTATGGCCGGGTTGTGCACAATATATGTGATGGTGTTAGCATGCTTCATGTCTGTGATGGCAGATCAGGCATCTTAACAAATGTCCGATGTGTAAAGTTCATCTTGATCTGCGATTTCAGTGTTGATCGGGGTATTGCAGCAAGACTTTTTTTGAATTAAATCAAAAGTATATTAATTAGAAATAACCAGTCTGAAGTCTAAGAAAATCTAGGTAATCTAGCAAGTTCATGAGCTACTTTATTTGCCTCTCTATTACAATGTTCGAATCTAGTCATAACAAAATTACAGGCATAGTGAAAATAGTCATAAAAAATTTCCGCCACCGCACTCGCCGATTGTCCTCTGTCCTGCATCATCTCAATCACCTCCAGATTGTCTGAGTTAATGATTAGGTGATTACACCCCGCCCTTTGCGCCAATGTTAGGCCAAATTTGAGAGCTAAGGCTTCTGCCATCACAATATTCGCACAGTAGTCAATCTTTCCACTTCCTCCCGCAATAATCCTACCTTTTTCGTCTCTTAAAACTGCCCCCATCATACCCTTCAGCATGTCATGATCAAAAGAGGCATCAACATTAAGTTTCACAAAAACCCTAGGAGGACAGTACCAACCCCCCTCTGAAGGCACACGTGCTCCCTGGGTGATTTTGGTAATTAATGTCAACATATCTCTTGTTGGACTAATACTTCTATCTAGTATATTTTAGATGAGTTCAACAGTGGAGTGGCTTGGACAAGAGGATGTGGAGCCCCTTCAAGATGCTAAGGACAAGGATTGGCAAAAGCCTAAGACTCTTCATTTTCATTTTAGTGATCCAAGATCACATTGAGTCCATAGGAAAGCCAATACTATTAAAAGGGCATGAGGGGTTGCTTAACGGCTTGCTTGCTCAAAGTGCTTAGTGATATGCTCCAAAGCCCTCAACCATTTTCTCATTTCCACATATGTCCCAAACCAAAAGTCAAACTCAGCCCCACCAATTTGATCTATCCGGCACCACCGAGTTCATTTGACATAGCCACTGCCAGAAACCCTAATCAGTTCAGTCTCACCGATGGGATCTTGGTCTCACCGAGATGGGCTTGCAAACTCTCTGTTGCCTTTTGCAATTATTTCGGTCCCACCGAGTTTGCTTGACCAACTCTCTATTTTGCTTATTGCCAAAATCGGTCTCACCGAGTTCATGTGATTGGCCTCACCGAGATTACATTATGCCCTAACCCTAATGAAATTGGTCCCACTGAGTTGACATGTCGGTCCCACCGAAAATCCTAACGCTCAGATTTTGAACTAAATCGGTCTGACCGAGTTTAACTATTCGGTCCCATCGAGTTTTGTAAATTGTGTGTAACGGTTAGATTTTGTGTGGAGGCTATATATATACCCCTCCATCCATCCTCCATTCGTGGAGAGAGCTATCAGAACGTGCCTACACTTCCACCATTCATTTTTTGAGAGAGAACCACCTACTCATGTGTTGAGACCAAGATATTCCAATCCAACTACAAGAATCTTGATCTCTAGCCTTCCCCAAGTTACTTTACACTCAAATCATCTTTCCACCAAATCCAAATCTGTGAGAGAGAGTTGAGTGTTGGGGAGACTATCATTTGAAGCACAAGAGTAAGGAGTTCATCATCAACACACCATCTATTACCTTTTGGAGAGTGGTGTCTCCTAGATTTGTTAGGTGTCACTTGGGATCCTCCGTCAAGATTGTGGAGTTGAACTAAGGAGTTTGTAAGGGCAAGGAGATCGCCTACTTCGTGAAGATCTACCAAAGTGAGGCAAGTCCTTCGTGGGCGATGGCCATGGTGGGATAGACAAGGTTGCTTCTTCGTGGACCCTTTGTGGGTGGAGCTCTCTGTGGACTCGCGCAACCATTACCCTTCGTGGGTGGATCCCTCCGTGGACTCACGCAACTGTTACCCTTCATGGGTTGAAGTCTCCATCAACGTAGATGTACGATAGCACCACCTATCGGAACCGCGCCAAAAATCTTCGTGTCTCTAATTGCGTTTGCACACTCCAATCCCATCCCTTTACTTTCTTGCAACTTGCATGCTTTACTTTCCACTGCTCATATACTCTTGCCATGCTTGCTTGAAATGTAATGTGAATGTTTAAACTTGTGCTAAAACTCCACCTTAACTTGAAGAAATTAAAAACTGCTACTTTTCTTTTTAAGGGTCTAATCACCCCCCTCTAGACACCTCTTCTCGATCCTACAATTGGTATCAGAGCTTTGGTCTCCATTGCTTTGGTTTAAACACCATTAGAGGAAGATGGATGAGTCTACGTTGGGGAGTCTTAGACGTAGAGTGCCTATACGTGATGGAGAGTTCTTTCATGAGTGGAAAAATGAGATGCTTGAGATTTTCAATGAATATCACTTGAACAAGTACATTACTAGCCCTTGTGCATCCCTTGTTGACCCTTTGCATCCTACCCTTGATGAGTCTATTGACATGATTCGCAACCTTAGATCTGTCAATCTTATTACTAGAGGTTTACCTAGAAATTTGTTTAGTTGCTTGCCTACTCTTGATTGTGCCTACAACATATGGAGATTTCTTGAGGAACTATTCCCAAACTATTACTTGCAAAACTTAGATGAGATTCTTCATAAGTATATTGCCTTGAGTAAGATGAATTCCAATGATCCTAAGTTTGATGATTGTTTATTTGAGCTTCGTGACCTTATGTGCGCCAAAAGAGATGTTGTAATCATTAGTAATATCATCTCCGAAGCCATTAGAATTCATAAAGATGAACATTGTGATGATCATTTATCTAATGAATCACTCTCTCTAGGAATGGATGAATCACAAGACGATGTTGAACATGGATACTATGATGAGGATGATGATAGTGACTTTGATCTCGATGAGTCTATGAGACATTCTGGTCTTATGGCTAATCTTCGCGGCTACATGGCTGGAGGAAAGGAATGGGTTCTTGATAGTGGATGTACCGATCACATGACCAGAGACAAGGATATGTTTCGTGAGCTTGTTGAAAACGACGACCCTTGAAAGTATGTCACTTTTGGTGGCAACTCAAAGGGTAAGGTGGTTGGCCTTGGTAAGGTGGCCATTTCACATGATAGCTCCATACAAAATGTTGTGCTCGTCGAATCTCTTGGCTATAATTTACTTTCCGTATCTAGACTAGCTGACTTTGGCTTCAATGTCCTATTTACTGAAGTAGACTGCCAAGTGTTTCATAGAGATAATCATAAAATGGTCTTTACCGATATTCGTATAGGTGATCTTTACCTTGTTGACTTCACTAAAAAGGCCCAACCTAGAACTTTCTTAATTGCTAAATCCTCTAAAGGCTGGTTGTGGCATAGAAGGTTAGGTCATGTGGACATGCAAAATCTTGATAAGCTTATTAAAGGTGATCATATCCTTGGAGTGAAAGATGTTATATTTGATAAGGATAGATTGTGCAGTGCTTGTCAAGCAGGAAAACAAGTTGGAGGAAGCCACCTCGTGAAGAACATCATGACCACGAGAAGACCGCTCGAGCTACTTCATACAGATCTCTTTGGTCCCAATGCCTATAAAAGTCTAGATGGAAACTCATTTGGTCTAGTCATTGTCGATGATTTTTCAAGATTTACGTGGGTGTTCTTTCTTGATGATAAATCGTAGGTCCAAAAGATCTCAAGAACTTCGCTAGGAAGTCCCAAAATCAATTTGAAGTGAAGAACAAGAAGGTTTGCAGCGACAATGGAACGGAGTTCAAGAACGCAAATGTGGATACCTTTCTTGACGAAGAAGGGTTTCACACGAGTTCTCGGCTATGTACACGCCTCAACAAAATGGAGTTGTTGAGAGGAAGAACCGGACTCTTATTGAGATGGCGAGAACGATGCTTGATGAGTACAAGACGCCAAAACACTTTTGGGCGGAAGCGGTTGAGACAGCTTGTCATGCAACAAATCGTTTATATCTCCACAAGCTACTCTGCAAGACGACATATGAGCTTCTCACCGGTGACAAACCCCAAGTTGGATACTTTCAAGTATTCGGCTCAAAGTGTTACATTCTTGATAAGCATTGTCGTTCTAAATTTGCTCCTAAATATCATGAGGGTTTCCTACTCGATTATGGCTCAAACTATCTCACCTACCGTGTCTACAACAATTTCACCCGAAAGGTTGAAGAGATGGTAGATGTGAAGTTTGATGAATCTAATGGCTCGCAAGTAGAGAAATTGCCAATTGATTTAGGAGACAAAGACCCTTCAGAAGCAATCCAATACTTTTCTATTGTCAAGATTCGTCCAACGGAGGTGAAGGAGAGTACCTCGTTCGTCCAAGTGGAAGCTTCTACCTTATGACAAGGTGAACCAAGAGTTGACACAGAGGCATCCACAAGTGGGACACAGCAAGATGAAGAAAATGAGGAAGTACACCAAGATGAACCTCGTCAACCTCCTTCTCCACCTTGACAAGAGAACGACAACGTAAACAACGAAGAAGGCCAAGAAGAAGAACAAGATGATGAAGAAGATGTTCCACCCCGACCTAAACAAAAGCTCTCACGAGTTCGAGCAAGAGTCTCAAGAGACCATCCCGTCGAACAAATCTTAAATGATATCCAAAACAGGAGAATTACTCACTCTAAAACTCGTTTGGCAAATTTTTGTGAACATTATTCATTCATCTCTAGCATTGAACCTATGAAGGTTGAAGAAACATTGGAAGATCCGGATTGGATAAATGCCATGCATGAAGAGCTACACAACTTTGAGAGGAACCAAGTGTGGACATTGGTCGAGAAGCCCGACAACAACCACAACATCATCGGTACCAAATGGGTGTTTTGCAACAAGCAAGACAAAGACGGAAAAGTTGTTCGCAACAAAGCACGTCTCGTCGCCCAAGGCTACACTCAAGTCAAAGGTATGGACTATGGTGAGACATATGCCCCCGTTGCTAGACTTGAGTCCATCCGCATCTTACTTGCCTATGCAAATCACCATGATATTACCTTGTACCAAATGGACATTAAAAGTGCCTTCTGATAACCCACAAGTATAGGGGATCACAATAGTTTTCGAGGGTAGAGTATTCAACCCAAATTTATTGATTCGACACAAGGGGAGCCAAAGAATATTCTCAAGTATTAGCAGTTGAGTTGTCAATTCAAGCACACCTGAAAGACTTAATATCTGCAGCAAAGTATTTAGTAGTAAAGCAGTATGGAAGTAACGGTAACGGTGGCAAAAGTAACACTAGCAGTTTTTGTAGCAATCGTAATAGTGGCAACGGAAAAGTAACTAAGCAAAGATCAATATGTGAAAAGCTCATAGGCAATGGATCAGTGATGGATAATTATGTCGGATGCGATTCCTCATGCAACAGTTATAACATAGGGTGACACAGAACTAGCTCCAGTTCATCAATGTAATGTAGGCCTGTATTCCCAATATAGTCATACGTGCTTATGGAAAAGAACTTGCATGACATCTTTTGTCCTACCCTCCCGTGGCAGCGGGGTCCTATTGGAAACTAAGGGATATTAAGGCCTCCTTTTAATAGAGTACCAGACCAAAGCATTAACACTTAGTGAATACATGAACTCCTCAAACTACGGTCATCACCGGTAAGTATCCCGATTATTATCACTTCGGGGTTAACGGATCATAACACATAATAGGTGACTATAGACTTGCAAGATAGGATCAAGAACTCACATATATTCATGAAAACATAATAGGTTCAGATCTGAAATCATGGAACTCGGGCCCTGGTGACAAGCATTAAGCATAGCAAAGTCATAGCAACATCAATCTCAGAACATAGTGGATACTAGGGATCAAACCCTAACAAAACTAACTCGATTACATGGTAAATCTCATCCAACCCATCACCGTCCAGCAAGCCTACGATGAGATTACTCACGCATGGCGGAGAGCATCATGAAATTGGTGATGGAGGAAGGTTGATGGTGACGATGGCGACGGATTCCCCTCTCCGGAGCCCCGAACGGACTCTAGATCAGCCCTCCTAAGGAAGATTAGGGCTTGGCGGCGGCTCCGTATCGTAAAACGCGATGAATCCTTCTCTCCTATTTTTTCTCCCCGAACGTGAATATATGGACTTGGAGTCGAGGTCGGTGGAGGTCCAGGGGGCCCACGAGGCAGGGGGCGCGCGCCATGCACCCTCGTGGATAGGGTGTGGGGCCCCTGATGCTGATTCTTTCGCCAGTATTTTTTATTAATTCCAAAACGCGTCTCCGTGGATTTTCATGTCATTCCGAGAACTTTTATTTCTGCACAAAAATAACACCATGGCAATTCTGTTGAAAACATCATAAGTCCGGGTTAGTTCCATTCAAATCATGCAAGTTAAAGTCCAAAACAAGGGCAAAAGTGTTTGGAAAAGTAGATACGTTGGAGATGTATCAACTCGCCCAAGCTTAAACCTTTGCTTGTCCTCAAGCAATTTAGTTGACAAACTGAAAATGATAAAGAAAAACTTTTACAAACTCTGTTTGATCTTGTTGTTGCAAATATGTAAAGCCATCATTCAAGTTTTCAGCAAAGATTATGAACTAAACATATTCACAATAACATTTAGGTCTCATGTTTACTCATATCAATGGCATAATCAACTAGCGAGCAATAATAATAAATCTCAGATGACAACACTTTCTCAAAACAATCATAACATGATATAACAAGATGGTATCTCGCTAGCCCTTTCTGAGACCGCAAAACATAAATTCCGAGCACCCTTGAAGATCAAGGACTAACTAGACATTGTAATTCATGGTAAAATAGATCTAGTCACAATCATACTCAATGTAAATTAATAGCAATGCATGCGAATGATAGCGGTGCTCTCCAACTGGTGCCTTTTAATAAGAGGATGATGACTCAACATAAAAGTAAATAGATAGGTTGTTATGACCGGCATATTAGGGGCATAGCCTAGTGGGTTGTGGCCCAAGTTATCTTATCGTTATTAGGGGCTTAACCCAATTATCTTATCGTTATTAGGGTCATTTGCTTACGAGTCAAGTAAACCTCTCTATATAAGGAGAGGAGATGTATCAATCTAATCAAGCAAGAAGCAATCATTATTTGCTCGGCTTCCCTTAGGGAGTCGGGAGACCTAACCCTATACGCCTCTTGCGCCGCCGCCTCTTCTCCACCACGCAAGGACGGCGCCCAGCCACCGACCACCGCGCCCTCGGCCTCGTCTTCCTCCATCTTTCCCCTACAGTCTCCGCCCTAGAACCGGCAGAACCCTAGCTCCTAACATAGGCCCTTTGCAGAGGGAATCAGGGATTTGCAGAGGTGCCAGAGCTCGAGTTTTGAAACAGATATAAATAATATTTTGAGTGGCATACTTTCATTGTCAATATAACAACCAAGATATCTCGATATCTTCCGTGGTACACACATTAAGGCGGTTCCCAAATAGAATGGTAAAGTTTATACTCCCCCACCACTAACAAACATCAATCCATGGCTTATCCGAAACAATGGGTGCCTCCAACTAACAACAATCCTGGGGGAGTTTTGTTCGCAATTATTTTGATTTGAGCATGGGACTGGCACTACAAAAAAATACACTTCTGTGATGATACATGTTTGCCACAGTAGGTCGCATTTTTTGTCATGCATGTACATCCATGACGATTTTATGACAGAATCAAGATAGTCATACATGTGTTGTCATAGAAGTGTTCCATGACATTACCAAAATTATCATCACGGAAGTGTGCACTTCCATGACGATAAATCGCGCGTCACAGAAGTGCTTTCATCAAGGGTGACCAACACGTGGCATCCACCGTAACGGAATGCCATTAAGCTATCGGGTCCGGTTTTGGATCCGATAACCCGTTAATAGCCCGGACGAATGGGGATTTTCCATGTGTAAAATCATCATTGGCCAGAGGAAACACGTGTCGCCTCACCATTGGGACAGATGTCATCCACTCATTGGACAGGAGGCGCCTATGATAGGTCGACAGGTGGCACGGCCCAACAATGGCCCATTCCGGTGAAAAAGGCCAGCCCGGTAAATATTAGCAGGCCGGCCCATATAAGGCCTACTTGTGTCAGGTCCATTTAAGTATACGGCCCATACGAGATGTGCCAATTCAGCCCATCAACAGCCCGTTAAAGATTTGACACCATTGCAGCCCATCGTCAGTTCGAGCCCGTTAACAGCCCGTTATATATTTGGGCTCAATATCGGCCCGATGAGATTTCGGCCTGTTAACAGCCCATTCAGTGGATGGGACAATTTTCACGATGTACATCTTTCGGCCTTTTAGCGACCCATTTAAATGTTTTGCTAATTTCCGGCCCGGTGTGTCTTTCAGCCTGTTGACAGCCCATAATTAGTTGGGCCATTTGTAGTCGGACCCGAGTTTCGGCCTTTTAGCGACCCATTTAAGTGTTACGCCAATTTTTGTCCCGGTGTGTCTTTCAGCCTGTTGACGGCCCATATATCTGTTGGGCCATTTGTAGTCGGACCTGAGTTTTGGCCTTTTAACGGCCCATGCCTTTCATGGTCCAATACCAGCCCAGTTTCTCTTTCGGCCTGCTAAAGGCCCACAACACAGTTGGGCCATTTACAATACGAACAAACTTTCGGCCTCTTAGCGGCCCATGCTCTTCATGGTCCAGTACAAGTCTGTTTGTCTCTTTCGGCCTGCTAAAGGCCCACAATATAGTTGGGCCATATGTAGCCCGAACTTAGTAACAACCTGTGAAATCAATTGGGCCCACCTGTTGCCCGCTTTGATGTCGGCCTGTTAACGACCCGGGAGTTAAGAGGGCCAACCATTAACTTTCGGCCTAGTAACGGCCCATTAAATTAATGGGCCCACTAAAGTTCGTACATGTCTTTAGGCCAAATTAGATAATTTGAGTCCATTACGACGAGCAATTATGCACAGGACCAAAACCGATCAAGCAAAGGTACGGCATAGAGGGAAAAATGTTGCACATCCAGCATATATTACAGGAAATTACATCCACTGGGCAATCAAAGATTGATGCCAATGCAAATAAATGAACAGAACCTAACGATCTACAACGTCACAATCTGCAACCTCAACACAGATGACGCCCATAAGTATGTGGGCAAGTTCTTGCTGCTTTGGTACACTATCTCTGAAAACATTGATCAGTTGTTGTGTCGCACGACTCTGCACGTTTGATTCCTCCACCATTTGCATCATTCCTTCAGCCATTAATTGGTTCACAAACATACATTTTTTCTGTTGCATTCGAGATAGAGGATACTGAACAGATTCAGATGGCGATTTTGGCAGGCTTGTATTATTCATAGTGGAGAGTGTCTCGACCACTGCATCATAACATAAATTAGGAGGGGAACCAAACAGATTAATCATGAGTTATTGCCATATTACCTGGCCTAGATTTATTGGAAAGAAACAATGGGGTTGCCTTGCTGTTTTCAGAGTTTGTCTTCTTATCTTCAGCAGCCTGCACCAAATTAAGACACTAGCATTGCTATCATTGGCCAAGTCAGATAATAGGAAAGCAACATTGGCACAACGAACGTTTGGGCAACTAGCCAACACCAAATTAACACAATATGGCACAACTATCATCAGCCGGGTAAGGTAATACGAAAGCAACATTAACACAATGAATGGATGGGCAACCAGAGCAGCACTACAGTTCAGTAATGTGCATGATATGACATAGTACACTCATGCATCTCAGTATGCAAAACTACCAGGCAGTTTTCTTTACAAAAATCAACATTGGTGCCTTTAACATTTTTCTACAACTAATTTTAGATCAGATAAAAGTTGGATTCACGCCGATTAGCAAAATACATGATGATGTAAAAAATATAGTGATATACAACAGGTACTTACATCAGCATTGGAGCACAGAGAATTCCCGCAAGATATTTTCCTCGAATACAATCCCAATGAAGGAAGTCTTCTATCATTGAACCTTATTTTCTAAAAGAGATATGTGTAAGAAACATGTAGAAAATATGATCAGAATGCTATAAAATTTCATGATGCGAGGATACACACACGCTTCTTAGAATGGAGTTGACATTCTTTTGCTGGAATGGAGCGGACTAGTTCTTTGGCCACCGGAATCTGCTTATTATCAGTGGGAGTTGGGTTTCTCTGTGCTGGAGCAATATCTATGAAAAATGGAGTTGGTTTATTATCTCCTGGCGTTTGGATCTTTTGCAAAGACCTGGTTTGTAACCCTTCAGATTCTAACATAGCCGTCTTCCCCTTGCATGACTTATATAGAAGAATGGTGCTTCAATTATAAAACATGCTACAACAAAGATGAAATAGGTGCTGAAGAATATAAAGGCATGCCATATTGACATGTATTCCCTCCATCTGGAAATAAATGGATGGGTCTAGGCGTATTGCAATTCTAGATACATCCAGTTTTATCTATTTGTGCGACATGTAATCCAAATGGAGGGAGTATGATGTAAGAGCTAGGGATACAACGGGACAACACAGTAAAAACACTGAAAACCCACTGTAGAACCAAAGTAATCAAACCCACTGATATGAGATAGTACACTCATGTAGCTCAGGATGCAAAACTACCAGGTAGTTTTCCTTATAAAAATCAACATTGTGGCCTTCAATCATACATTTTGCTACAACTAAATTTAGATCAGATAAAGGTTGGATTCACGCCGATTAACAAAATACATGCTGATGTAAAAATATAGTGATATACAACAGGTACTTACATCTACATTGGAGCACAGAGAATTCCTGCAAGAATCTTTCCTCACAGATGATACCAGTGCAGAAATTCTTCTATCTATTAAGCTTATTTTCTAAAAGAGAGATGGGTAAGAAACATGTAGAAAATATGATCAACATGCTATACAATTTCATGATGCAAGGATATGCACACGCTTCTTAGAATGGAGTTGACATATTTTTGCTGGACTGGAGCGGACTAGTTCTTTGGCCACTGGAATCTGCTTATTATCAGTAGGAGTTGGGTTTCTCTGTGCTGGAGCAGTATCCATAAAAACTGGATTTGGTTTATTATCTCCTGGTGTTTGGATCTTTTGCAAAGACCTGGTTTGTAATCCTTCAGATTCTAACATAGTCGTCTTCCCCTTGCATGTCTTGTATAGAAGAATGGTGCTTCAATTATAAAACATTCTACAGCAGAGAGATAGAATAGGTATTGAAGAATAGAAAGGCATGAAATATTGACATGTATTCCCTCCATCTGGAAAAAAATGGATGGGTCTAGGCGTATTTCAGTTCTAGATACATCCTTTTTATCCATTTTGGCAACATGTAATCCGGACAGAGGGAGTATGGTGTAAGAGCTAGGGATACGACAGGACAACACGGTAAAAAACACTAGTTGAATGTAAAACTGTATGCTAGCGGAATACGTACAGAAAAAACTAAGGCAACATACACGTGTATGATTGGGAAACTAAGATGGCATTGCAACAAAGCACTAGAACATCACTTAAATGTAAAAACATGGTATGGTAGACAGATCAAGTACATATTGATGAATAACAATGCATAAGATATTCAGAAGCATGATGTCCAAATTAAGTAGATGGCATTGCGATAGAGTAGAATGACAGTACTTGAATTTGAAAACATGTTATCATGAATGGAATAGGTACTGAAAAACAGGAAGGCATGACATATTTACATGCATGATCAGCATGCTAAGCACATGGCATTGCAACAGAGTAGATACACTCTAGGATATTATATGCATGTTGTACCCATATCACGGGCCAAGTTAAAACAAGGACCTTGTGGGGTGAAGAGAATTCAACATCTTTCTGCAAGTCTTCTGAAGAACTACCTTTACATGTTCCATCATATTGGGTATCATTAACATCAAGTTTATTGGCCTTGACATTGCTCCGTGAGGTTCTTGTGGATATATCAGTGTGTGCAATTATATCTGACATGCATGGAAGACAACTAGTAGTTAGATTTATGTAATGAGTGCATGTAGGAGATGACATAAATAGTAGGACTGGGGTTAACTATCAGCAACAAGTCTCAAAAACTAAAGGGAGAACACAGATGAAAGCTACATAATATGTATCGTTTGTACTCGAGATTAACTAGATGGCACACAAAAGTATTAAAGAACAACATAGGTAATACTAGAAGTGGTATAATACTATAATCACCAGCCTGTGGGATAGCATTGGCTGATGGATGATAACTATGGAACAACGTTACCTAAAGAACAAGTATCTTAGCTGAACTATGGAACAATGTTAACTCCGGAACAAGACCCGTAAGAGATCAGCATGAATATACAATGAAATGTGATAATATATTTTCCATGCTTAGATGAATAACAAAGCCATAAATGTTGCACACAAGTAATATGAGGGTACAACCTACCTGGCCTCCATCCATAGGAGTGAGCATCATGTGGTGACTTGTCGATGGCCCTGCAGTTGTTGTGGCTGTCCATGTCGGGAACGTGCATTCTATGCAGGGAACTGTTGAGTGGGGACTATAGCTCCCTTCTGGTGTATGCTTCCCTTGTTTGAGCAGCTACGGTGAGTCGGAAGACGGTGTGGCTGAAGATGCAAATAACGCATAATGTTAAGAACGACACATCTCTTTGATATGAAGAAATACACTAAGAGATCAACAACAAGGTAAGAGAGTGGTCACACGTCTGTTGACTGAAGACTAAATTGGGGTCACACAATTTTATTTTATTTTGGTACTGTCCAATCTACACTGTATGGCTTGATGGCCATCTTGTGCCTCCTGGCTAACACTGTTAGGAATCTTCCCCGAAGAGCCAGCGACCAACGGCAGAGCAGCCTGCCTCCGCCGTCCGTGGCCACGGCCAAAACCCTGCTCCCCGCCCCACCGCACTGCCGTGGTTGCGCTGCCCCCGGGTGAGGGAGTCCTGGATTAGGGGGTCTCCGGACAGCCGGACTATATCCTTTGGCCGGACTATTGGACTATGAAGATACAAGATTGAAGACTTCGTCCCGTGTCCAGATGGGACTCTCCTTGGCGTGGAAGGCAAGCTAGGAAATACGGATATGTAAATCTCCTCCCTTGTAACCGACCTTGTGTAACCCTATCCCCCTCCGGTGTCTATATAAACCGGAGGGTTTAGTCCGTAGGACAACAGACAATCATACCATAGGCTAGCTTCTAGGGTTAGCCTCTACGATCTCGTGGTAGATCAACTCTTGTAATACTCATATCATCAAGAACAATCAAGCAGGACGTAGGGTATTACCTCCATCAAGAGGGCCCGAACCTAGGTAAACATCTTGTCCCCTGCCTCCTGTTACCATCCGCCTTAGACGCACAGTTCGGGACCCCCTACCCGAGATCCGCCGGTTTTGACACCGACATTGGTGCTTTCATTGAGAGTTCCACTGTGTCGTCATCATAAAGGGGGGATGGCTCGTCTCGTTGTCAAAGACAACATCACTTCTGGGGAAGCCCTGGCTATAGGCCAAACTCTCCGACTAGGCGGCTTCGTCATGACCGCCCGCTCGGCCGCTGCGCCGATGATGACTTCCCGGGTCATCGAAAATAGCCTCCACGTCGGCTCAAAATTCGCCGAGCAGATGGATCCAATGGAGCTCTCCTCTTTGAACGAGCTCTTGGATCACATCGCCGCTCTGGGAGTCGCTACGGACTACGATCGGATCGGGCTTAAACCCAACCAAAGGGAGATTAACTCTCCGCCGGTCACCCATCAAATAGCGGTGGTGGAGGAACAATGCCACAGTTCTCCCTCTATCCTGAGGACAAACTATGTCCAGATTCCCGAGCTCTCCGAGCCGGATACCCGCTCACGGGAGGACCTCGCCCTAACCCTGAACCTGGAATCAGGTCGCATACCGAACCCACGGAGCAACATCCCGGAGTCCGAACTTCCAAGATCGGAAACTCCCCCGCCCCGGTATCTCAGATTGGGTCAAGGTCTGGACTTAAATCCACCCACCCACCCAGATATAAACGATCTTTCCCACATTAGGCAAGCGCCCCAAGAGACAGTACATCACTATTGGGCCAGATTCCTCCTTGTAATGAACAAGGTTAAGGACTGTCGCGAGGAAGATGCAATTTCGTTCTTTTGCAACAATTGCACAGACAAGGGGATCCTCAACGCCATAAGTCGCCGCGACATTGCACACTTCGCCGACTTGGTGGCCATAGTACGGAAATACTGTGCGATGGAAAGCGCCTGGAAAACCCAAACACAATTCTGGGATAATCCGGCCCTGACAAAACCCCCAGTCTGAACTAAAAGGGTGCACTCTCATAAGTCACCCGACTCAATTATAAAGAAACAAAATCCCACTATAGGGCGTGGAACTGTATTGGAGGGATGGCTTAACGGCCCCTGCAAAATTCATAGTACAACGGATGCCATACCAACACATAGCCTTAGAGCATGTTGGGTACTCCGGCAGGTGGCCAAGAGCGGTGAGGATCTCCTCATCCAAAACACCCCAGAACACCTTCCCAGGGATAACAATACAGTACTGACAGTCTTCGAGACCTTCGCCTCAACTAATAGGCATAAGCGAGTACTCCACAGCCTTGCCGAAGTCTGCCATGTGGCAGCAACAAATCCATGGAGCGACACGGCTATCACCTTCAATGCTAGTGACGAACCTAAATTCTGAACAACCCGAGCACTAGCCGCTTTGGTCCTCAGTCCAATTGTGGACGGCTTTAGGCTCACTAAAGTGCTCATGGACGTCGTCAGTGGATTAAACCTCATTTATGAGGAGACCCTTCAAAAAATGGAAATAAACAGCAATAATAGAGCAAAGCAGCACGACCTTCCGAGGAATTATCCCTAGCCAGGAGGCACGTTGCACTGGGAAAATCACACTAGATGTGGTATTCGGCACTCCGGAGAATTACAGGTCCGAAGAAATCACATTCCAAGTGGCCCCGTTCAGTAGCGGATACCACGCCCTTCTAGGGCAGGAGGCATTCACGATTTTCCAAGCCATACCCCATTATGGGTACATGAAGCTCAAAATGCCCAGACCCAATGGAATCATCACTCTAGCTAGTGATCCAGACATAGCACTCCGCGCCGAGAACAAAACAGCCGCACTGGCCCTCGAGGCATTATCCGAAGCCCTTGTGACGGAGGAGTTAACCGCGTTGCGCTCCATAGTGGACAGGGACGACGTGATACTAGACAAAAGATCCAAGTCCACCTCCTTTAAACCAGCGGACGAAATAGTCAAATTCCAAGTCCATCCAACGGACCCCTCAAAAACAGCATCCATCGGGGCACAGTTAAACCCCGTTGTAGACGCCGCACTACGGGAGTTCCTGCACGAGAACTGGGACATATTCGCTTGGCATCCTTCAGACATGCCAGGAATCCCACGCAGGCTGGACGAGCATAGCCTTAACATTTTAAAAGGATTCAAGCCGGTCAAGCAGACTCTTCGGTGTTTCTCCGAACCTAAGCGACAAGCCATGGGAGAGGAGCTAGCCAAGTTACTGGAGGCCTGATTCATTAGAGAAATAAAGCATCTGGACTGGTTAGCAAACCTGGTGATGGTGCCTGATAACCCACAAGTATAGGGGATCAATTGTAGCCTCTTTCGATAAGTAAGAGTGTCGAACCCAACGAGGAGATAAAGGTAGAACAAATATTCCCTCAAGTTCTATCGACCACCGATACAACTCTACGCACACTTGACGTTCGCTTTACCGGAAACAAGTATGAAACTAGAAGTACTTTGTAGGTGTTTTTGGGTAAGCTTGCAAGAAAGTAAAGAGCACGAAAATAAAAGCTAGGGGCTGTTTAGATAAAGACACAACTAAATTAGTTTTAGTAGAGAGCTTTTGTCAACAAGAAAGTTATTTGTCCCTAGGCAATCGATAACTAGACCGGTAATCATTATTGTAATTTTATTTGAGGGAGAGGCATACGCTAACATACTTTCTCTACTTGGATCATATGCACTTATGATTGGAACTCTAGCAAGCATCCGCAACTACTAAAGATTCATTAAGGTAAAACCCAACCATAGCATTAAAGTATCAAGTCCCCTTTATCCCATACGCAAACAACCTACTTACTCGGGTCTGTGCTTCTGTCACTCACGCCACCCACCATAAGCAAATCATAAGCATATTGCAAACCATACAGCGGGAATCCCTCACGCTTGCGCGACACGGAGAGCACCATAGGACAGCACCAATGATAAAGCATACAACGCAAACCAATCACGATCATCAAATAGCCATTAGGACAAAACAGATCTACTCAAACATCATAGGATAGCCATACATCATTGGGAAATAATATATAGCGTTGAGCACCATGTTTAAGTAGAGATTACAGCGGGTAAGAGAGAGGTTACACCGCTGCATAGAGGGGGGAAGAGTTGGTGATGATGGCGGTGAAGTTGTTGGTGAAGATGGTGGTGATGATGATGGCCCCCGGTGGCACTCCGGCGCCACCGAAAGCGAGGGGGAGAGAGCCCCCCTCCTTCTTCTTCTTCCTTGACCTTCTCCCTAAATGGGAGAAGGGTTTCCCCTCTGGTCCTTGGCTCCCATGGCGTGGGAGGGGCGAGAGCCCCTCCGAGATTGGATCTATCTCTCTGTCTCTCTCTGGTTCTGCGTTCTCTTCTGGTTCTGTTTCACCATTTCGTATATATATGGAGATCCATAACTCTGATTGGCCAGAAACCTTCGCCGTGATTTTTTTTCTTCCGAATATTAGCTTTCTTGCGGCAAAAGAAGAGCGTCAACCGCCTTACGGTGGGCTCACGAGGGTAGGGGGCGCGCCCCGCCTCGTGAACACCTCGGGCACTGGTTCGCATTGATTTTCCTTCCGAATTTTCCATATTTTCCAAAAATAAGCTCCCTCCGTTTTTACCCCGTTTGGACTCCGTTTGATATGGATATTCTGCGAAACCAAAAACATGCAACAGACAGGAACTGACACTGGGCACTGGATCAATATGTTAGTCCCAAAAATAATATAAAAATTTGCCAAAAGGTATATGAAAGTTGAATAATATTGGCATGGAACAATAAAAAATTATAGATACGACAGAGACGTATCAGCATCCCCAATCTTAATTCCTGCTCGTCCTCGAGTAGGTAAATGATAAAAAAGATAACTTTTGATGTGGAATGCTACCTAGCATAATATTGATCATATGTCTAATCGTGGCATGAATATTAAGACACGAGTGATTCAAAGCAATAGTCTATCCTTTGACATAAAAATAACAATACTTCAAGCATACCAACCAAGCAATTATGTCTTATTGAAATAACATAGCCAAAGAAAGCTCATCCCTACAAAATCATATAGTCTGGCTATGCTCCATCTTCACCACACAAAGCATTCACATCATGCACAACCCTGATGACAAGCCAAGCAATTGTTTCATACTTTTGACGTTCTCAAACCTTTTCAACTTTCACGCAATACATGAGCGTGAGCCATGGACATAGCACTATAGGTGGAATAGAATATGATGATGGGGGTTATGTGGGGAAGACAAAAAGGAGAAAGTCTCACATCAACGCGGCTAATCAACGGGCTATGGAGATGCCCATCAATTGATGTCAATGTGAGGAGTAGGGATTGCCATGCAACGGATGCACTAGAGCTATAAGTATATGAAAGCTCAAACTGAAACTAAGTGGGTGTGCATCCAACTTGCTTGCTCATGAAGACCTAGGGCATTTGAGGAAGCCCATCGTTGGAATATACAAGCCAAGTTCTATAATGAAAATTCCCACTAGTATATGAAAGTGATAACTCAAGAGACTCTCTATATGAAGAACATGGTGCTACTTTGAAGCACAAGTGTGGTAAAAGGATAGTAACATTGCCCCTTTTTTTTGCTGGCTTCTTTGGCCTCTCTTTTATTGGGTAATGCTCTAATAATGATTATCATCACACTTTTATTTACTTACAACTCGATATTACAACTCGATACTAGAACAAAGATATGACTCTATATGAATGCCTCCGGCGGTGTACCAGGATGTGCAATGATCTAGCGTAGCAATGACATCAAAAAACGGACAAGCCATGAAAACATCATGCTAGCTATCTTACGATCATGCAAAGTAATATGACAATAAATGCTCAAGTCATGTATATGATGATGATGGAAGTTGCATGGAAATATATCTCGGAATGGCTATGGAAATGCCATAATAGGTAGGTATGGTGGCTGTTTTGAGGAAGATATAAGGAGGTTTATGTGTGATAGAGCGTATCGTATCACGGGGTTTGGATGCACCGGTGAAGTTTGCACCAACTCTCGAGGTGAGAAAGGGCAATGCACAGTACCGAAGAGGCTAGCAATGATGGAAGGGTGAGAGTGCGTATAATCCATGGACTCAACATTAGTCATAAAGAACTCACATACTTATTGCAAAAATCTATTAGTCATCGAAACAAAGTACTACACGCATGCTCCTAGGGGGATAGATTGGTAGGAAAAGACCATCGCTCGTCCCCGACCGCCACTCATAAGGAAGACAATCAATAAACACCTCATGCTCCGACTTCGTTACATAACGGTTCACCATACGTGCATGCTACGGGACTTGCAAACCTTAACACAAGTATTTCTCAATTTCACAATTACTCAACTAGCACGACTCTAATATCATCATCTTTATATTGCAAAACTGTTGCAAGGAATCAAACATATCATATTCAGTGATCTACAAGTTTTATGTAAGATTTTATGACTAACCATGTGAATGACCAGTTCCTGTCATCTCTCTAAATAGATATAAGTGAAGCAAGAGAGTTTTAATTCTTTCTACAAAAGATATGCCCATGCTCTAACAAATATAAGTGAAGCAAAAGAGCATTCTACAAATGGCGGTTGTCTAAGTGAAGAGAAACAGACAATCCAAACTTCAAATGATATAAGTGAAGCACATGAAGCATTCTATAAAGCCATACTCAAAAGATATAAGTGAAGTGCAAAGAGAATTCTATAAATCAACCAAGGACCGTCTCATACCAGATTGGTGCATAAAAGAAAAGTAAAAACCTAAATGCAAAAGACGCTCCAAGACTTGCACATATCGCATGAACGAAACGAATCCGGAAACATACCGATACTTGTTGAAGAAAGAGGGGATGCCTCCCCAGCATCCCCAAGATTAGACGCTTGAGTCTCCTTGAATATTTACTTGGGGTGCCTCGGGCATCCCCAAGCTTGAGCTCTTGCCTCTCTTCCTTCTTCTCACATCGAAACCTTCTCGATCATCGAATACTTCATCCACACAAAACTTCAACAGAAAACTCGGTAAGATCCGTTAGTATAATAAAGCAAATCACTACTCTAGGTACTGTTGAAAACCAATTAATATTTTGTTTTTGCATTGTGTCTACTTTAATATAAATTTTTCATGGCTTAATCCACTGATATAAATTGATAGGTTCATCAAAACAAGCAAACTATGCATCGAAAACAGAATCTGTCTAAAACAGAACAGTCTGTAGCAATCTGAACATTCACCATACTTCTGATACTTGAAAAATTCTGCCAAAATTAGTAAAAATAAAAAATTTCTACGGAAAGACAGTGCAAAAAGAATCAGAACCATTTTACATTCCAGCTAAAAATGTAAAATCGCGCACTACAGCCAAAGTTTCTGTCCTGCACCACACAAACCAACAAGCATCGTAAACATCCTAAAGGCAAACCTTGGCACATTATTTTTATAATACAATGGAATTGTACAAGGGGATAATTATTTTTATTGAAAAGTTTCTGTAATCAAGATTCACAAAGTTTCCGTGAGCATGAACAAAGTTCAAGGCTAGCTCCCACTTCAACAATGCTTGTCTTTCTCACTTTTGCTTTCCTTTTTGAAAAAGTTTTGGGTTCCCCTCTTTATTTTTGTTGTTTTTAAACTATATTAAAGCACTCAACAGAAATAAATGACTCTCTAAAACTTCCGGGTTGTCTCCCTGGCAGCGCTTTCTTTAAAACCATTAAGCTAGGCATGTAGTGCTCAAGTAGTGAATCCACCCGGATCCCAAGGTATATCAAAGCCAATTTGAATCAACAATGATTTGTAATTTAGTGGTGAGCACAAGGTAACATATATCATGTAATGACGAAGTCTAACTCTCTTCCTATGCATCGGCATGTCATAAAAGAACAATTCATGCACACAAAGTAAAGGCCAATGCATAGTATAAACAGTTTCTTGCAATTTTATCATATTGGAAACATAGAGAGGTGGAGATATAGTTCCTCTCTCATAATAATTGCAAGTAGGAGCAGCAAGCACATGCATATTATATTCATCAAAATCATCATGTGCAACGGTAAAAGGCAACCCATCAATATAATCCTTAATAAAAGCAAACTTCTTGATATAGTGTAATTGGGAGAATTCAAAAAGATAATAGGACTATCATGCGTGGGTGCAATAGCAACAATTTCATGTTTAACATAAGGAACTATAGCAAGTTCATCTCCATAAGCATAATTCATATTGGCATGTTGGCCACAAGCCTAGCAAGCATCATCAAAAAGGGATATTTCAAAAGAATCAACAAGATCATAACAATCATCATAGCAATCATCCTCCGGTAAGCACGAAGAGAAATTAAACAATGTATGAGTTGAAGAGTTACTCTCATTAGAAGGTGGGCACGGGTAGCTAATCCGCTCTTCCTCCTGTTGTTCTTCGCTCTCCTCATCATCTTTTTCATCCAATGAGCTCACAGTTTCATCAATTTCTTCTTCCATAGACTCCTGCAAAATATTAGTCTCTTCTTGGACAGCGGAGTAGTTCTCAATATATGGTTTAACATAAGCATTAGAAGCATAATTATCATAGCAATATTTAAGTATGGCAAAATTTTCAGATTTGTGAAAAGTAGCATCATACTTTTCAATCAAAGAAGCAATTTCATAAGCACCCTTAAAAGCAACAAATTCTTCAATTTGTTGAACATCATAGTAATTGTAAACACCCTTAGCATACGATGATACGATTCCATTATCACTAAACTCACATTGATAGGGAAGGTGTTTCTTAGGGTTTTCAGAACAACAAGTAAAATCATAAATTTCACATAAATTCCAAGCTTAGCATTGCAAAGTATGAATTTGTCCCAATAAAAGTTTCCCTTTTTCAGATATTCGGTGTCGCACATAATAAGCATGCTCATCTAAGGATTTGCCCTCAACTAAGCTAGTTGGGGTTTCAGCACGAGTACATAGGGATCGAAGATGATCCAAGTAATAAGCTTCAGCAGTGTGATAGATTTTGAGTGGTTCTTCAACCATTGGTTCAGTAGGTACCACTAATGTTTTTGGTATTTTGCGTTTCCTACCCATGACTAAAGATAGAAACAACTAAGAACAACAAATAAAAATTACTTAGTCATAAAGCAAACAAGCACACACGAGAATATTCACCCCACGCTATTGCTCCCCGGCAACGGCGCCAGAAAAAGGTCTTGATAACCCACAAGTATAGGGGATCAATTGTAGCCTCTTTCGATAAGTAAGAGTGTTGAACCCAATGAGGAGCTAATGGTAGAACAAATATTCCCTCAAGTTCTATCGACCACCGATACAACTCTACGCAGCTTGACGTTCGCTTTACCGGAAACAAGTATGAAACTAGAAGTACTTTGTAGGTGTTTTTGGGTAAGCTTGCAAGAAAGTAAAGAGCATGAAAATAAAAGCTAAGGGTTGTTTAGATAAAGACACAACTAAATTATTTTTAGTAGAGAGCTTTTGTCAACAAGAAAGTTATCCCTAGGCAATCAATAACTAGACCGGTAATCATTATTGTAATTTTATTTGAGGGAGAGGCATAAGCTAACATACTTTCTCTACTTGGATCATATGCACTTATGATTGGAACTCTAGCAAGCATCCGCAACTACTAAAGATTCATTAAGGTAAAACCCAACCATAGCATTAAAGTATCAAGTCCCCTTTATCCCATACGCAAACAACCTACTTACTCGGGTCTGTGCTTCTGTCACTCACGCCACCCACCATAAGCAAATCATAAGCATATTGCAAACCCTATAGTGGGAATCCCTCACGCTTGCGCGACACGGAGAGCACCATAGGACAGCACCAATAATAAAACATACAACTCAAACCAATCACGATCATCAAATAGCCATTAGGACAAAACAGATCTACTCAAACATCATAGGATAGCCATACATCATTGGGAAATAATATATAGCGTTGAGCACCATGTTTAAGTAGAGATTACAACGGGTAATAGAGAGGTTACACAGCTGCATAGAGGGGGGAAGAGTTGGTGATGATGGCGGTGAAGTTGTTGGTGAAGATGGTGGTGATGATGATGGCCCCCAGTGGCACTCCGACGCCACCGGAAGCGAGGGGGAGAGAGCCCCCCTCCTCCTTCTTCTTCCTGGACCTTCTCCCTAGATGGGAGAAGGGTTTCCCCTCTGGTCCTTGGCTCCCATGGCGTGGGAGGGGCGAGAGCTCCTCCGAGATTGGATCTATCTCTCTGTCTCTCTCTGGTTCTGCGTTCTCTTCTGGTTCTGTTTCACCGTTTCGTATATATATGGAGATCCGTAACTCCGATTGGCCTGAAACCTTTGCCGTGATTTTTTTCCTGAATATTAGCTTTCTTGCGGCAAAAGAAGAGCATCAACCGCCTTACGGGGGGCTCACGAGGGTAGGGGCGCGCCCTAAGGGGGGGGGGCGCCCCCCTACCTCATGACCACCTCGGGCACTGGTTCACGTTGATTTTCCTTCCGAATTTTCCATATTTTCCAAAAATAAGCTCTGTCCGTTTTTATCCCGTTTGGACTCTGTTTGATATGGATATTCTGCGAAAGCAAAAACATGCAACAGACAGGAACTCGCACTGGGCACTGGATCAATATGTTAGTCCCAAAAGTAATATAAAAAGTTGCCAAAAAGTATATGAAAGTTGAATAATATTGGCATGGAACAATCAAAAATTATAGATACGACGGAGACGTATCAGTGCCTAAGAAGGACAAATCTTGGCGCCTATGCGTCGACTTCAAGGACCTCAATAAGGCATGCCCGAAGGATCCCTTCCCCCTCCCTCGCATCGATCAAATTATCGACGCTACCGCAGGACACGACTCATTGTGCTTCCTCGACGCGTACTCCGGTTACCACCAAATTAAGATGGCAGAGTCCGATCAAGCTACAACGGCATTCATCACTCCATACGGCCCCTTCTATTTTAACACAATGCCCTTCGGGCTCAAAAACGCTGGCGCAACATATCAGCGCATGATCCAAACATGTCTGGAAAAGCAGATTGGCAAAACAGTGGAGGCATACGTCGATGATGTTGTCGTTAAAACCAGACACGCCGACTCCTTAATAGACGACTTGAGGCTCACGTTTGACAATTTCCGAACATATGACATTAAGCTCAATCCAGAAAAATGCGTTTTCGGCGTACCCGCTGGAAAGCTCCTAGGCTTTATCGTCTCCAGCAAAGGAATTGAAGCAAATCTGGCTAAGATCCGGGCTCCGTTGCAGTTGGCTATCCCAACGGACCTGAAGCAAATCCATAAGTTAACTGGATGTGTGGCGGCCTTAAGTCATTTCATCTCCCGATTAGGAGAAAAGGCACTCCCCCTTTATCGCCTTCTTCGGTGCACCGAACACTTCGAGTGGACGGACGCAGCCACGGCCGGATTGGAAGAAATAAAAGCCATCCTGGCTACCAACCCAATCTTGGCCGCGCCAAATGTCGGCGAACCAATGCTATTATTTATAGCGGCAACTCACCAAGTTGTAAGTGCAGTGCTCGTCGTCGAACGAGAGACAGATGGACATAAATTCCCACTTCAAAAGCCGGTATATTATGTATCTACCGTCCTCACTCCATGCAAATCACGGTACCCACATTACCAAAAGATAGCATACGCGGTATTCATGGCATCCCGGAAATTACGACACTACTTTCAAGAGTGTTCAATTACGGTGGCCTCCGAAGTACCAGTCAACGACATAATAAACAACCGTGATGCCACGGACTGGATTGCCAAATGGGCCATCGAGCTCCTCCCGTTCGACATAACATATAAACCACGGCGAGCCATCAAGTCGCAAGTGCTGGCCGATTTCATCGCTGAATGGACAGAAGCCGAACTCCCTAAAGAGTACGACGCGTAATCCAACTGGATCATGCACTTCGACGACTCTAAAATGCTGGCTGGTCTGGGGGCTGGCGTCGTCCTGACGTCCCCCACCGGAGATACAGTTCAATACGTACTCCAAATACTATACACAAACTCCAATAACACAGCCGAATACGAGGCCCGATTACACGGTCTTCGGATGGCAGTTTCCATGGGCATTCAACGCATGGAGGTGCGTGGGGATTCAAACCTCGCAATATCTCAAATAAATGGAGACTTCGATGCCAAGGATCCGAAAATGGTGGCATATCGCAACACCGTCCTCAAAATATCAGCTCTGTTCGAGGGGCTTGAATTCCATCATGTGGCTCGGGAAAATAATCAGGCGGCGGATATCCTCGCCCATCTCGGCGCCAAGCGCGACCCTGTCCCACCTAACATCTTCCTGGAAAAACTGTTTAAGCCATCCTTGGTATGGGAAGGGGACACCGGCAATAATAGTCCGGACCCGGTCACAACACCAGCTACCGAACACTCTGACACAATCGGAGGCTCTACCATTGAAATAACACCTTCAGCCCATGTAATAATGGCCGTCATCGCCCCCTGGACAGAGCCATTTCTGGCCTACCTAACTAGGCAGGAACTACCCGAGGACCAAAATGAGGCAAGCTGCATAGTGCGGCAATCTAAATCCTACAAGGTCCACGAGGGAGAGCTTTATAAGAAAAGCACTACTGGAGTCCTTCAAAGGTGCATCTCCGAAGGGGAAGGGCGGAAGCTTTTGGCAAAAATCCTTGCCGGACTCGGCGGCCACCATGCCGTAGCCCGGGCCCTTGTAAGCATGGCCTTCCGTACAGGTTTTTATTGGCCGACAGCCCGGGCAGATGCACAACATCTGGTCCAACATTTCGTCGGTTGCTAGCTTTTTGCAAACCAAAGCCATATGCCGCCTACCGCCCTCCAAACAATCCCCATCACTTGGCCCTTCGCGGTCTGGGGGCTTGACATGGTCGGACCCCTTAAAGGGGGAACCCATAAGAAAAAAATACTTACTGGTCATGGTGGACAAATTCACCAAATGGATAGAAGCCAAACCCGTCAAAACGGCTGACTCTGGACTGGTGATAGACTTCATATCTGGGGTTGTACACCGTTATGGCATCCCCCACAGCATCATCACTAACAACGGCACGAATTTCACAGTCGACGAGGTGAAACTCTGGTGCAGCAATATGGGCATCAAGCTCGACTATGCTTCTGTCTATCACCCACAAACTAACGGTCAAGTTGAGCGAGCAAATGGTCTTATCATGAGCGGCATTAAAACCAGACTAGTGCGGTCCTTAAAGGAATCACACACGCACTGGGTAGAGGAGCTCGACTCCGTACTATGGGGGCTGCGGACCACGCCGAATCGCACTACCGGACACACGCCGTTCTTTATGGTGTATGGCGCAGAGGCGGTTCTGCCTTGCGACATAATTCATGACTCACCTCGAGTGCGCATGTACGAAGAAAAAGAGGCCGAGCTCGATTGGCAGGACAGTTTGGACGCCCTGGAGGAGGAGCGCGACATGGCAAAGGCCCATTCCACATTTTATCAGCAACAGGCTCGAAGGTATCAAAGCAGAGAAGTACGGGCCAAAACCTACAACGTTGGCGAGCTAGTTCTACGCCTGCCGGAGAAGAAAAAGAACAAGCTCAAGCCCAAATGGGAAGGTCCCTTCATTATTGACCAGGTTCTGACCGGTGGAGCGTACCGTCCGCGGGATGCATCGGATAATCGACTCGAGCCAAACCCATGGAACGCAGCCAGACTCCGAAGATTCTATGCCTAGCGCCGGACTATATGTTCGTCTCCTCACCTCCGTCAATTTTTGCATATCTGTCTTTTCTCTCTTCCTCTCTTTTTATTTCTCATCCAGGACCTAAAAGGATAAACTTGTGTCTTGGTTACACAATCATGCCGCGCTAACCGCGCTCATTATACCTGGGGGCTTCTTATACAGAAGCTTAATATAACTATTTTTCTGGGCTTTATGTCCCGCACATGTGTTATTCTTCCGCATGTATCCTTTTTTTTGCCATTATATGCATTGATATGACTTAAGTTTTGGCCAAGCTGGGTTGCCTGGCTCTTGTATTTATGCCCTACGTTCCCGTTAATTTGGCTAGGGCATAAGGGGAGCACCTCTGCGATTGTTACTGCCGGGTCAGCCGGATGTGTACCTCAGACTAGGTGAAGCCGAAAGCTAGTGTTCTTAAGGGAATATTCGGTCAGTGAACAAAAGGTGACTTTTATTTAATTTGAAAAATGCCCCCAGATGTTTACAACCTGCGTTCCTTTTCGCAGTTCGGACATGCACATTAGGGTATGCGTACCCAGGGAAAGGAACCCTTAACGGAACTATTCTCCCTAGAAGATGTTTCTTACTACCCATGTAATATAACATAGCTAGTTGGGTACTTGTCTGTTCAAGCACTTATGTCCCCTACGCCCGGTTTCCATGCATACGCCGGTTTTTACATAATCGAGCGGGTATTCGGATACACTCCAGACTATCGGGTCCAGAGGTCGAAGCGAAAAGGTCCGCCATGACAAATGATTTACAATCCGGCTAGGGACATTACATATGTCACTTGAAGTACACAGTCACTAAGACTGATTAAATTCTTCTTCTATACCATCCAACAAGCTATCTAGCCTACAATCCTGTTGTGAATACTTTGCGGCTAATTCTACTTGATCATAAACTAAACTGATGGGGATCTCCTTCCCATCAGGCCCCACAGGTCCGACCTCGGCCATATGGTTTGGGTCCGCTTTGGTATATTGCGTCTTCACCATAGCCCAGGCTTCCCTTGCACCTTGTCGGCAAGCTGATATCTTCCACAATCGGAAGCGCCGCCGCGCCCCCTTGAGCTTCTCTACAAGCTCTCCCATGCCTCCTGGTGGGGACGCGGATGGCCACAAGGCTTGGACAATACCCTGCATCACCTGCCGAACTTGCTCGTGCAGTTGTGAGAGCTCTGGTGGAAGATCACCCGAAGACCCGGGCATCTCTTCTGCGGGACGACCTGTCAGCATACCTGTAGACACAACTCTGTTAGCCGGATTCTTCGCCGAACTCCTTTAAAAGTTCGTTCAAGCACTTACTAAAAATGCCGCGCCGAAGCCGCTTATTCTCCTTTACGGAGCCCGCAAGATGGGCCCGAACATCTTTCAGTTCCTCGCTGAGCCGGGTATTGGCGTCTTGGAGATTATTTTTCTCCTGCCTGACTTGCGTAAGCACGCACTCACCAGCATTTAGCTATCGATCAACACGTACCGCATTCACAGCTACGGCTTCCGGATTCACTCCGGGGTCACCTGCAACATCTATTGTTAGATTTGCATACATGCCGCATACTACCTGGTACCCGTATTCTTTGCAAGGGAAACATGCGTTACCAGAGGGACCCTTCTCGGACTCCCTCAACACGGCAACAGCGGCCCCTAGCTGGGCCTTGCACTCTTCCAGCTCTTGAGACAATTGGGTATTCTTCTCTGTAAGAACCTGTTCAAATAATGATCCTTAAATCAGTTGTGTCAAATGTTTCAAGTCTCAGGGGCTACTAATACATATAATCGTCAGATTTACTTACCCATATATCCCTTACATAGTGGTCCGTGGCTCTGGCTAGACCATTTTGAGCAGCACGGATGTACGCGTCTCCGGAATTGAAGGCATCAAATGCCTCTAGTGAGAAACAAGCGTCACGGAGTACGGCCTGGCGACGCCTGTGATTCATGGTGCTCTCCACTTTGGAATTTGTAGCGGATAGTCTGTCCGCATCCTCTGTAGGAACAACATCCGGCGTCTGCCTCGCGTTAGCTTCCGCCTCTATATCCGGCCCTGGAGCTCGACTGGTCGAGGCATGATCGGCAGCCTCTCCGAATATAGTCCGGCAGGCGTTTTTTCTAGGAAACACGGATGTCATTATATTTTAAGCAAGACGACAACCACAGAGTGAGGTTTTCGTGTCATACCTCAGTATTGGCGTCTCCGTCCTGACCGCCTTCCTTTTTTTCCTACCCGGCTTCGGTGCCTCTTGTTGGTGAGTTGCTGTAGGTTCGGCACGACGTCCCGAAGGCCTTGCCTGTAAGACACCATACGTGTATGATAGGTGAAGTGCATAAAAGGGGATCCGTTTTTGGGAGTTGGGACTTTGGTTTTTCTTACATGCGACGCATGGAGTAGTCCAGGATAGTCGGCCGTTATGGCCACCATGGCGTCATCGCAACTCAATTGATAGAATTGCCTGTCTATCAGCTCCATAAATATGTCCGGATCCTCTTCGAGTCCGGGATCGAGGGCCCGGCCAGGGTCCTCCGGTTGTGGAGGTGGGTTGTTGACCTCCCTTACCGCTTTCTGCAGTTCCTGTCGTGAAATTGCAAGGTTAGTACCTTCGATGAAGAATGCGGGAAGGTTGAGAGTAAAAAGGTACAACTCACCCAGCTTGGAGGGTTGTACATGGAGAATCCGTCCCGTGGTTTAATATGGATGAACTCCTCTTCCTCTCCCTTGAACAATTCAGACAGAACTTTTGCTAAAGCAGCAGATGAGTCCGGTCCCTTGCGCCCGCAACGGGTGGCATCGTCTTCCCCGTTAAAACACCACAGGGGGTGCCCTCAATATTGAAGTGGTTGCACCCCCCGCTTTATGCATATTGACATAACCTCGATTATTGTCAATCCTGATTGAGCCAGCACTTTAATCTGGTTCATCAGATAAAGGACTTCTCTATTATCTTCCTCCTGGGGGCTCCGTGGGCGCCAACTTCGATGTTTCTTCAGAGGAGCGTTGTCGAATTCGGGAAGACCCTGCCGAACAGGGTCTGGAAGGGGGACGTCCCCCATGTAAAACCACTCTGAAGGCCAGTCTTCGGACGTCTTCCTCGGAGTACCGGACGGGTATCCGGTCTCGGCGATGCACCATATTTTGGCTCCGCCCACTTGATAAAGTGACCCCTTCTGTGTGCGGGGCACAAGGCAGAATAGCATTTTCCACAGCTCGAAATGAGCCTCGCAGCCCAAAAACAGCTCACAAATGGCAACATAACTGGCGATGTGTAATATGGAAGCGGGGGTGAAATTATGCAACCGGAGGCCGTAAAACTCCAGGAGCCCGCGGAGGAACGGATGAATTGGAAATCCGAGTCCCCTTAGTAAGTAAGGGACAAGGCATACCCTCTCCCCCTTGGAGGGATTGGGAAATCTCTCCACTTGTTCCCCGCCATTATAAGTGGCGAGCCCGGCTCGGACGGGGACCATATACGCTGGAGGGAGAAATCCCTGGGTCTACAACTCTACTAATCGGCCGTGCGGGACGGAACACTTCTCCCAATCGCCGGGCTTAGGGCAACGGGAGCGAGAGGAGGAGCTGCGGTGGCCGGCCATGATGGAATGGATTTTTCCGAGCGTGCTCCGATGGATTCTCGTTGTGGAGGATGGTGTGGATTGGATCTAAGAATCCTCATCCCTTTAATAGGTGATTTATTTACCTGGTTAGGGGGGCGAATGTAAAAACGCCCTGGCTCCTCGCATTCGTTCGACACGTGGAAGATGGCCCTTATTGGGCGCAGAAGCCAAGAAGTCCAACATTTATGGGAGCCGGATGCTACTTAGCAGATATTCAGGATTTGGAGAAGAACCCGCCTTGCAATGCCGAAGACAATACTGCGCGCCGGACTCATCGTCATTGAAGCCTGGTTCGGGGGCTACTGAGGGAGTCCTGGATTAGGGGGTCTCCGGACAGCCGGACTATATCCTTTGGCCGGACTATTGGACTATGAAGATACAAGATTGAAGACTTCGTCCCGTGTCCGGATGGTACTCTCCTTGGCATGGAAGGCAAGCTAGGCAATATGGATATGTAAATCTCCTCCCTTGTAACCGACCTTGTCTAACCCTAGCCCCCTCCGGCGTCTATATAAACTGGAGGGTTTAGTCCATAGGACAACAGATAATGATACCATAGGCTAGCTTCTAGGGTTAGCCTCTACGATCTCGTGGTAGATCAACTCTTGTAATACTCATATCATCAAGAACAATCAAGCAGGACGTAGGGTATTACCTCCATCAAGAGGGCCCGGACCTGGGTAAACATCTTGTCCCCTGCCTCCTGTTACCATCCACCTTAGACGCACAATTCGGGACCCCCTACCCGAGATCCGCCGTTTTTGACACCGACACCGGGCCAATCCACAAAGACTCCCCGTCATCCAGATCCAGCGGCGGCAGCACCTTCAACCCACGCAACTCTAAGATAGCCATCTAAGCGCTGCTTCCGTGGCAAACTTGCCGCCCCGCACCCTTACGTTAGACACCAGCCAACCGGCAGCCTAGGTTCTCCGCCACCTCGAGGGGTGCTGCTTCCCATTGGGAATCAATTGGCCCAGAATAAAAATTCAGAAAACTGACGCCTAAATAAAGTGATTTGAGATGAGGGTGCGACCTATCTGGCGGCATGGTGAAGTAGGCAGGTCCAGCTGCCGAGTCGGTGAGGCCGGCGCGGTTGCGGCGGCGGCCGACGGCAGGGAAACAATGATGTCGCGACGGTCGACGGCTACGGGGAAGCAGCGCCAGGACTCTAGACGGATCCGAAATTGGAGACGCTCCGGCGCCGTGAACAACGGCGGGGGTGAATCGGCTCCGATACGGTTCACGCGGCCATCGTCGAGGCAGCTCCAGCAGCACGGAGTAAGAGGTACACAACCATGTGCATGACGGCAAATGGACAGCGTCTCCGGCATTAGGGAGGAGGGCGGCTGTGAAATTGGTGCGGTGGGAGGCCCATGGAGGAGGGGCTGAGGTTTCTCGGCTCGGGAGAAGGGAGCTTGCGGGGAGAAGGTGATTTGGTGCCCATGAGGTATGAATGGGGGGGGGGGACTGGGAGGGGAGTGGAACCATGTTTTACGGACGCATTTGTATGAAATGTGAGGGGGAGTTACAGTTCTACCCCTACCTTTAGGCTTCTCAGCTTGGGTCTGTGTACTGAGGGTCGGGGATAGTAGAGTAACTTCGCTTCTCCCCAAATAGTGGGCGGGAGCGGTTTCGGGCGAGGAGGGCGTGCTTTGAAATATAGTGGGCGGGAGCGATTTCGGGCGAGGAGGGCGTGTTTTGAAATAGTGGGCGCGAGCTATTTCGGGCGAGGAGAGCGTGTTTTGCCGACCATCGTTTATGAATTATTCGGCACATGTCATTTCGGCCGAGGAGAAGGCGCGCTTGGATGAAGTTACGAACCTACCCTCGATGTACAATGGGCCAATTGATGCGTGTCCCACATAGGACGGTAATTTCGCGTCTCCCATTTATTTGCTCGGGCAAATTCCATCGAGCAGAGGATGTTTAAACGTTCGTTCAAAATTTGGGAGAACGAGTATCCACGTCTACCTTACCAAGTCGATTCGAATCAAATTTTGAAATATTAGCTTGCCACTTCTTTTTTAGATGGAGAGATGATGCTCGGGAGTAATGTGTTTTTACATGCTCGTTGCTAGCGATTTACTATATGACAAATAGTTGACCCACTCAAAAATGGGAATCAAACCCAAAATGAAATATCTCGATTCAATGAAATAGCTCGTTCACTAGGTCAAAATAGTGAACTAAATCCAAAATTGAACACCTCAATCGAGTAGCATGTTGTACAGTATTATAGTACTCCATGAACATGTTGAAAGTCAAATTAATGAACTTGTTTGATATACACATATATCCGTTCATGTGTGGATTGCAGACAACATGTTCTCCAATTTAAATATTTGAATGCAAGTTTATATCGAAACATGGTTTATATCAGTCTTCGCGACCTCCCCCTCTCCCGGACTCCTGCTCTCTCTCTCTCTCTTGCCGACAATCTTCAATTCTGTCGCACACATCCAACACACAAACCTTGTTGGTCCCTCTCGCTTTCTCTCCATCTCTCTCTCTCTCTCCCTCTCTCTCTCTTTGTGTGTGTGTGTGTGTGGGTGGGGGGGGGTCTTTCTAGTTCGCGTGCATATATACTCCATCTATAGGCACTACAAAAAAAGACACATCCGTGACATTTTGGGCCGAACGATTTTTTCTGTCATACATATGACACTTCTATGACGATAATTGTGACAAAACCCGGTATCATCATAGATGTGGTGGGCTCCTACTTCTATGACAAAAAAATCATGACACAAAATGGGCTTTTCGTTTTGGGCGGGCTGGAGACGCAACTGCATGACATTCTTTGGGCCGTCCATGACGGAAAAAACCGTGGTAGAAGCGAGGGCGAGGAAAATTTCGGCGAGTTTCCGGTTACGGTGGGAGGTCGAGGGTCGAGCGATGCGCGTTTCTCTCATACACGTACGCGCGTGTGTGCGAGGCGTTGGCTCTAACTGAACCCGAGCGAGGCGTTGGGCTCTAACTGAACCCGAGCGATTGCACTGCAGGCTACGCGTTACTGAACCCGAGCGATCGATCGATGGCTGTTAACTGAACCCGATCGAGCGATTCCTTCGCTACTGCTGCTAACTGAAGCCTATCGATGCTGCCTCTGGGATGAACAGTGAGCGTTGCGGGGGGGGGGGGTTGGATGAACAGTGAGCGGTGGCGTTGCCTCTGGATGAACAGTAGACGGTGGAGGGGTGCCCGTGGAGGGGTGGTTGAACAGGACCCCGTGGTGTGGATGGCTGGATGAACAGTAGACAATGGAGGGGTGGTTGAACAGTAGCCGGTGGAGTAGCGCGCGGTGGAGGCTGGATGAACAGGAGCCCGTGGAGGCTGGAGGAGGTTGACGGTAGCCCGAGGAGGCTGGAGGAGGTCGATGGTGGAGATGAACGGTATCCCGCGGAGTCTCGTTTTGCGGTACGCCACACCCCTCCCGATGAACAGGACCCCCGTTTCGACCGTAGCGCTCCAACACAAGTCCGTTTCGTCCGTATTGCGATACGCCACACCCCTCCCGATCAACAGGACCCCGTTTTGACCGTAGGAGGTCCGTTTCGTCCGTTTTGCGGTATGCCACACCCCTCCCGATCAATAGGACCCCCGTTTCAACCGTAGGAGGTCCGTTTCCTCTGTTTTGCGGTACGCCAGACCCCTCCCGATCAACAGGACCCCATTCCGAACATGGGAGGTCCGTTTCCTCCATTGTGCGGTATGCCAGGCCTCGTTTCCATCGCGTGTTCCATCCAAGCCCTCCCGATGAACACGACCACACATTCCGTTCCGACCCAGCCGGTTGGCTCCCACGCATTCCGTTGCCTCCCGATGAACACGACACATTCCGTTGCCTCCCCATGAACACGGCGCATTCCATTGCCACCCCATGAACACGATGACGACGCTGTTTCTCCGTTCCGACCCAGCCATGTACACGAGCCCTGGCCGTACGTATGCACGAGTAGGCGTTCAAGACCCCGCCCGTATGTACACGTACGTGGTCGTATTTTCTTTCTTGCACCCTGGCCATTGTACGTACGTGTACATGCTACGTGCACGCCTCTACTACGACACGTGCGCCTCTCTACTACGACACGTGCACGCCTCTATAGCGACCAGTATGTACGTAAACGTTCGCGACCAGAATGACAATGCTACGCACGCTTTGACCAGGTGGGTCCCGACTGTCAGGCACTTCCTTGCCTGCGAAGATGTAGCTGGTGGGTCCCAGCAGTCAGGGGGGCGAATCTTTTTTTTTGCCTGGATGCACTTCCTTGCGAGCAATCAGGGGGGCGAATCATTTTTTTGCCCGGACACACTTCCTTGCGTGCGAAGGTGTAGCTGGTGGGTCCCAGCAGTGGGGGGGGGGCGAATCGTTTTTTTATTTGCCCGGACGCACTTCCTTGCGTGTGAAGATGAAGCTGGTGGGTCCCAGCAATCAGGGGGAAACGTTTTTTCCGTGAAATACAATGGCCCGTCCGGTGGGTCCCAGCTGTCAGGTGGAGGAATCATTATTTTCCGCGTAATAAGGAGGCACTTCCTTGCTGCGGCCGTGGACCCAGCTGTCAGCCTCTCCATGTACAGTCCACGTCCGATGGAAGTCGTTCCTTGACCATGTTGACCAGGCCGCGCCGAGAGCACCACGGCGGTGGATGACGGCGAGGCCTAGGAAGGGGACGACGCGGAGCCGGGGAAGACGCGGCAGTGGAAGCCCGCGCAGAGAGGAGTACGAGGGTTCACTGGTTCGGCTGTGGTGTGAGGCTGCCGTCGCCGCAGGGCCTGGCCAGCAGTGGGAATAGTAGGGGGCGGTGAGGCCTCCACGGCAGCACAGCCGGCCACGGGAGGCAGGAGCATGCGGCACGACCGGCGCTGCTTTGGGCGGCTGGAGCAAGAAGACCAGAGGTTGAAGAAGCACTACGGCCGTTGGATGGACATCGTACGGTCACTGGAGCTAGAATCGTTCATATTGACTAAGTTGACAAAGCCCTCCATCCCCGTCAACTTAGTTGGCCCACAAGTCATCCTCCCACTATGGTGGGTCCCAGCTAGCAGGGGGATATTCATCTTTTTGTGCGTAATAAGGAGGCACTTCCTTGCGTGCGAAGATATAGCTGGTGGGTCCGACATGTCAGCAGGGGAACGTTTTTTTTCACGAAATACAGAGGCCCTTCCGGTGGGTCCCAGCTGTCAGGTGGAGGAATCATTATTTTGCGCATACAGTCCACGACGGATGGATGTCGTTCGTTGACCACATTGACTAGGCCGCGCCGAGAGCACCATGGCGGTGGACGACGGCGAGGCCTAGGAAGGGAACGACACGGAGCCGGGGAAGACTCGGCAATGGTTGCCCACGCGGTGGGGAGTACGAGGGTTTACTGGTCCGGCTGCCGTCGCCGGAAAATAACAGGAGGTGTGGGTGAGTAGAGGAATGGCCTGGCCAGCAATGAAGTAGGGTGGGGCGGTGTGGCCTGTGCGGCAACACAGCCGGCCACGGGAGGCGGGAGCACGCAGTCCCACCAGAGCTGGTTTGGGCGGCTGGAACAAGAAGATCAGATATTGAAGAAGCAGCACGGCCGTTGGATTAACATCCAACGGTCACTACTGCTAGAATCGTTTGTGGACTAAGTTGACAAAGCCAAAGTACACGTCAACCTAGTAGACCCACAAGTCAGCCTCCAAATCTGTCCCAAACAGCATACAACCCGAAATTTCTAGCCAGACTCAAATTAATTTTAAATCTAAATATACCTTAATTTAAATTCAATGAAATTTTACCCGCACAAAAACAATGAAATTTAAAATATCAAAATCCGAAAGAAAACAGTATTTTGGAACTAATTGCCTGTTTGCTGTATTTTTTCATTTTACAGCCCATTTATTATTACGTATAGCCCATTTCTTATTACTTATAGCCCATTTTCTGGGCAAAATGCATCCCTCCTCGTCTTGAAAGATTTTCGGCCCAGCAGGGCGTAGAAAAGCAAGTAGGCCTACGTTGGTTATTCTGCAAAAAACAAAATAGCTGGCTAGCCATTTTCAGAAAGGAAGAAAACAAACTGGGCTGGTCATGTGCTAAACATATGAAATAAAAGCCTGGGATAGACGGGCCACGGGTCCCACACAACCTAGTTGATACCCTTCTCCATCCCGAAAAAACAGAATTACTGCGCGCTGCCGGGTCCCTACTGTCATCCTCACCATGTACAGTCATCTCCATATTCCTCTTGGTTGTTGACCATGTTGACAACACCGGAGGGCGGCGGCACGGCGAGCGAACCAAGGTGGAGGACGATGGTGAGGCCTCTGACGGGAACGAACAGGAGCCGGGGAAGATCACAACCAGCCGTGGGAGGCGGGAGCAGGCGGTCCCGCCGGCACTGGTTTGGCTTTGGCGGCTCGAGGAAGAAGAGACTGAAGAAACGCGACAGACGTTGAATGTCAATCCAACGGTCAAGGTTGGCACAATCGTTTGTTGACTAAGCGGACACCAAGTAGCATACTTTTTTTATATATAGGAAGAAAACTGCGAGGAAAATATGTTCGTCTACCGTCCTCCTCACAGGAAACGTTCGCCACATAAGTGACTAGCACCCTTGGTTTTCAACCGAGAGGTCTTGGGTTCGAGTCCCAGGAACTCTCAATTTTGTCCTCCTTCCTTCCTCGCAAAAAAGGGAAAGAAAATCAAAGACTTGGGAAGGTGTACAGAACAAGCTAGTGTACCAGTAAAGAGACGTTGCCGAGTTTTAGAAGAAAGAAATACGTGCTCCTGTAGCTGGTTCGAATCCAAACCTAGACTATGACTATATATGGTGCTATGCTACTCTACAAGTAATGAAACTGACATATCCAACGTTCGCTTCTCGTCTTCTCTACTTACTCTGCCTAGCATCAGAAGCTCTGGCCGCAACAACCATGCCCGCTGGCTGCTCGTCCACCTGCTCTTCAGCAGGCAACAACCAGATATGCGCCTAGTCGCCACCCGTACCATCGCCTGTGGGTCTCATCACACCCCCGCCGGCACGCGCACCGCATCCGATTGCTCATCGCAACCCGCTGCCGTTGGTGTGGTGCCACTGCTGCAAATCACACAGAGTCATCCATCGCGTCTCAACCACAATCCGCAACCCTGGCCGAGTCTTCTACAAATGCCCGAATCATGGGGTAATAATATGTTTAAGTGTTGTTCTGCTGCTTTCAATTGCTGATCTTTTTAATAGTTTGGTTGATGATCTTCCAATTTGATTCGTGCAGAAAAGGGAAGATTCATGTGATTTGTATTTCTGGGAAGTTGCTGATGTGGGGGAATGCAACTACGCTGTTATTTGGTTAGCCGAGGAATCCCAATACCAGCAGGTTGGGGTGTTGGACAAGTAACTAAAGGAACGACAGAAGAGGAAGATGCAGATCAGAAGGTTAAAGATGCAGTTCCTCTGATCATGGCCAAGCAACAACTGCTGAACGACCTTGACAACAATGAGGAGATGAAAGAGCTTGTGAAGATAATGGGCAAAATCGATGTGCTCTGTAGGATGATTGTCTCTTTATTTGCAGTGTATGTAGCACTCGTGATGTATTCAGTGGCTACGACATGAGCACTTTGCTGAAACTAGTAATGAATGAAACCTGTGTAGCAGGCTGGGCGTAGTGTTGTGAACATCTAATGATTTCTATTAACGGAAATCAGGGGGTATCCCCTTTTGCTCATATAAATAAATAAATAGCAGAGGCCCTGTCGGGTCAGCTGTGTTCTCATTCGAAGACGTCGAGCAAATTGCAGTCCAACAACAAACTATGTCATCAAATTCAAGTTTCACAGCCAAATATGAGTACAACTAAACAACAGTGTCATCATGTTTTAGTTGTCATACAATCACCAAACACAAATCAGCATACATAACAAGTGATATTCTCACAAAAAAAATACTAAACAACATGTTCATCAGGTTTCAGTTGTCATAGCAAACACAATTTCACATAGTAGATAAGAAAACGTCTTCTGACAGGAAAATACGACAAAAGCAATGTAATCATCATCCGTAGCAGCAGCGTCAACATCTTCGCCATGTGTATCAGTCTGAATCGTAATTCCCCACGGTGTCATCTTCTTCTTCATCCTCAACGTCCTCGAACGTTGGCTTCTTCTTGATCAACTCTTGTATGTCCACAACACGACAGGCAATCTTTTCGCCGGCGTCATTGACGTGATGGTTCTCAAAGATATTAGGAACATCTGTGTTATCTTGTACATCAGGAGCAGTGTAAGCATCATCTTGTTGTGCAACTTCATTAAACGAATTCCTCTACTCAAACCTTTGCAATACTCTCCAGTCATCGCTACGTGCAAATGTGTCTTCCAAGAAAAATATCTGTGTTGCTTGATTTGCCAAAATAAAAGGCTCGTTGGTCTGGTACGCCACCTTGACATTGATGGATTTGAAATAATCATCAGCTCTGGGTTTTGCGATCCTAGAAAACAGGTTATACCAATGATAACACAACAGAGCCACACATCGATGATCCTCGAAACTGGAGATATACTGCAACTGAACAATGTCTGTTATGTTAGCATACATTTCAGTTGTCTCTTTATCATACATATCCGTGCTCATGATGGCACTGTTTTGTGTCTTCCTGCCTTCGTCTCGTGCAAGGGTGTTGTAGCGCACATCTCCAACAACGCAAGATTCATAATGTCTTACCCGAGTATCAGGCCCCATTGCTAGTGAGTAAAGGGCATCATCAACTGCCTGCCCATCCTCCCGCATCTTCTTAACCTATGGTTAGAAAATAGACAAGCTGATCATCTTATGTACTCAATATATTAAAAAAACTGACAATGCACTTCAAAAGCTTACATGGTTCTTGAACCATTTCGCAAATCCTGCCATAACCAGTTTGTCAATGTTTCTTGGATTTTGCGGCAGTAACTCCTCTTTGTAGATGCTACACAACATAGTGATCGTGTCAAACATCTAAATATATAAGAATGTGCTACAAGTTTAGTAGATTACGATGTATAAGCTGCAGTACTGCACTTACTTGGTATAAGGTAGTATCTCAGGACAGTTATTCAACACATACCAAACCATTTTGTCCAAATCTTTAGGTTTGTCCTCTTGTCGACTCTTCCCTGTAACTCGAACAGAATAATCAAAAACATTGAGCGCGGGATTGTCTTCACCCACCTCTTTGCTAAGCTGATCAGCTGTTTCAATGTATTTTGAGCAGAATGTCAACGCTTCTGTAGCAATGTAGGGCTTTGCAATGGAACCCTCAGGTCTAGCTCTGTTCCTAACATAGCCCTTGAAAGTGCCTAGCCGCCTTTCAATAGGGTACATCCAGCCATACTGTATTGGACCTCTAAGTAGTGCCTCATCAGGTAGATGAACAGCCAAATGCACCATCACATCAAAGAAGGCTGGAGGATATATCTTCTCAAGGTCGCATAGGATAGTTGGTATCTTGTCTCTAAGACGCTCCAAAGCATCTATCCTGATATTCCTACTGCAGAGTTCCATGAAGAATTGTCCCAACTCCGCAACTGCTCTGTATAAGTCAGGGCGGCCCAATCCTCTAAGGATAACATGTAAAACCCTTTGAAGTAGGATGTGGCAGTCATGAGTTTTCAACTCCTGTACCTTGTTTCCATCTGCACTGACTCTCCTTTCAGGGTTGGAAGCAAATCCATGTGGGAATCTCACACGTGACAGGACCTCGCAGAATTCTTTTCTTTTTTCCTTGTCCAAGACGTACACAGCTGGTGCCATATCCCGTGGTTTACCTTCATCTTGCACCTGCAAATCCTTTCTAATACCCAGGTGTGTCAAATCAATCCTAGATTTTAATGTATCTTTCGTCTTGCCTTCAATATTAAGAAGTGTGCCAATAATGCTGTCACATATATTTTTCTCGATGTGCATCACATCAAGATTATGCCGCAGATCGAAATCTTTCCAATACTCCAAGTCCCACAAAGTGGACCTACGGGTAAACAATAATCTCTCTTCTACCCTGCCACACTTCCTTTTCCCACTACCATTACCAGGATGGTTTCCTGGTTTAATATGCCTGACCTTCTCTAATTCGACTTGCAACTCATCGGCGGTGAGCCTCTTTGGCGCATCACGGTTTTCATGCTTTGCATTGAACACATGTCTTCGGTATTTTCTAGGATGCGGCTTCTCCTTGGCAAGGAAACGGCGGTGTCCAATGTAATAGATCTTGCTAAGTATTGTGTATGACAGTGGATTCCTGTCACAGCGAACACATGCATTGTAACTATCTGTCGTTCGCCCTGACATAGTGCCCAAAGCCGGATAATCATGGATGCACCAAATTATAACATCACGCAGAAAGAAATTAGCTGGTGGGCTGCTATATAGGTCTCGAGTGAGAACACCCTTCCATAACTGTTGGAGTTCCTCCACAAGAGGCTCCATGAACAAATCAAAAGCCTTTCCAGGACTTTTTGGACCTGGGATGAGCAACGCCATCATGTAGTTTGATTCTTTGGTGCAGACATTTGGAGGCATGTTGTAAGGGATAACAAGCACTGGCCACATGCTATATGTGGCGCTCTGGTGGCCAAATGGGTTAAATCCATCTGAAGCTAAGCCAAGTCTAATGTTTCTCGGGTCAGCAGCAAACTCTTTGTGTTTATCATTGAAGCTTTTCCACTCACTAACATGAGATGGATGGCTCATTACATTTTGATCTCTGTACTCCTGGTTCCTAGAATGCCACAATACATCCTCTCTTGTTTCGGGATCATGAAACAACCTCTGCAATCTTGGTGTAATTGGAAAATGTCTCAGAACATTATGAGGAATCCTCTTCACATCATCGCCATCTTTCCATCTTGATGATTTGCATTTCGGGCATTCACTTAAGTTGGCATAATCCTTCCGGAACAGAACACAATTATTCTTACAAACATGGATCCTATCATATCCAATTCCAACTGCACAAAGGAAATTCTTCATTTTACTGTAGGTGTGTGGCAGCTCAGACGCATCTGGGAAAGATTTGCAGAAAGCAGCCAACATTGCATCGAATGATTTGTTGGTCATCCGCTCAGATGTCTTCACCTGAAGAAAGGTGACCATAGCTGAGAATACTGACAGCTTATTTCCTGGGGTGACAACAACATTGCATTGTTCCAACATGCGGGCCCATCGTTTTTCTTCTGCAGGTGAAAGTTCACGGAATGCACGAGCATTTCGTAGCATTGTTTCAATGTTGGTCAAACTCACTGGCTCCGCCACCACCACCTCCTCCTCCTCTTCCACCTGAGCATCAGGTAGATCAAGATGGTGATCTGCTGCTTCCACGTAGTCAATAACATTGACGTTCACAGCTTCGCCATGATGAACCCAACTAGTATATGTGACCGACATCCCATACAAGTGTAGATGATTTTGCATAGTTGACTGGGGTCTTGTAACTGAATTCATACAACTGCTACACGGGTAGAGCACATCTGATTTCGGACCACCATACTCAGCTCTGATAAAGTTCATGAAGTTTTCAACCCCCTCGACATATGCAGCAGAGAATCTTCGAGCAGAAGTTATCCAAGTCCTGTCCATCTGTTAGACATACAAATTAGTTCTTCTACTAGATATTACAGGAAAAACATATATGCTTTTTTATGAAGTCCATAAAAAAATACCTAGGTCGATGTCTAAAGCTATTGCAATATATTTGGACGAGCAGATCTAAGTAACAAAATATATGTAAAGCTAATTCAGCAAATAGATTTGAGTGCCAAATTATGGCAGGCTGTTTCAGTAGTCAATGAGGCCGAGCACACAGCCATCGAACTATCGAAGGCCATCGCAGCAACAAAGATCGAGTATAAAACGGTGTAGAGCTATTTCACCTAACATATTGGCTACTAGACCATGGCAATCTACGTCACAATAAATATATGGCAGGATATTTTAGCAACTAATCGGCCTTGGCATGCCATCTCAGCTAAGCAGATTGAGTGCAGAACAGGGCAAGGAAGCTTCTTAAGCAGAGCATATTGATAGTAAACTACTTCGGCAAACAGTGAGATTAACAGCGTCTATCAGCTAACATTCAGCGCTACACCGACATGAATGGGGCCTAGTCTAGAATGTGCATACCGTGGGATAAGGTTACCGCCGTGCGTCTCCACACAAAGGTCGCCAGCGGTGGCGGTGCTGACCGCCGTGCGCCTCCACAAGAACGTAGCCAGAGGTGGCGGCGCGGCTAGAGGACGGCAGTCTACGAGAGCGTACTGTGGGAGCGAGAGGATCGCCGAACCGCGGCGCCGACGTATCGGCGCGGCGGGGAGGGCGGCTTTGGCGGAGCGAATGGAGTGGAGGGGGACAGGGGGAGGGGGTTTGGGGAATATTATTGGCTAGTTGGCCGAAGGGCGGTTGAATCGGATTTGGGGGGAATTTTTGGGTGTGTGTGTGTGGGGGGGGGGGGGAATTTTCACGCGATGGGCGGGGGGAGTTTGGCGCATGGTCGGTTTCTCCAAGTGCAGTCCCACGTGTCAGTGAAGAGGCAAGCCGAAGCGCGTTCCATTTGCGTGAGCCGTGTGCAGGACCGAACATGTGTGGGGTGCAATGCGACCGCGACAGGAGTGCTATGAGTGTACTGCCTTTTTCCTTTTAAACTAGGTGCTTCGCCCCCTCAAAAAAATTTGTTGCTTCGCGCGGTCCATCGATACTACAACTAGTAATCCGGTAATCCCGACTAAAGCGGCGTGGCCGGGTCTTTTCCCGCGCGATATGCTGGGAGGTTGGCTTAGTTGGTTTTTTTAGGACGAGTAATGCTACACCTACGTAATCCCAGTTACGTAATTAACGTAATGTGAAATGTGTGAGCTGTTGATTGTAGATTGGGGGAGGGAGGGGCCCACCACCATGAAAATCAGGGGAGGAGAGAGAGAGTCAATTTACGTTAACCCTTTCGTAGGTTCCCATAGATGTAGAAAGATGTGAAGTGCGTGAATGATTAGTGTACGTACTATTGGAGTGCCTAAAATAATTTGTGTATGTATAGACCCTATGTGTTTATTTTACTTCGCATGTTAGATTTGTCTCGGTTCAATAAAAAGCAGAGTTGGTGATGATTGTGTGCTTGTCATCCTGCAATATAGGCCATTCGATCTATATCTAATGGATAGGAAGGAAACTATGACAATTTACCCGCACTCCTCTCCACATTTGCAGATAAGGCTTTCCCTTGTTCATCCTTTTCTCCCACAAGATCTTGATCTTCCGTGCAATGCACGGGCATCTTGCTAGTACTCCTACAATATGTATATTATTGTGAAAGTTCATATACACCGGCCGAGATTAATGCAAACACGACAGATTTTCATTACATTTCGAACTTTTATAGGACAGAAAAATAAAAGAAACCCGACCCTAAACCTATTCTACGGCGGCGACCGACGTCCTCCATCTGCGATCTCTATGTACGGGGGCGGGGTTCAAGACCCGTGAAGTGAAGGTGCGGTCTCTGGCGAGGAAGAGTAGAACACGGGATACGGAGCAGCAAGTTGGCACACCATGCCCTACCGCCTCCCATGCCCTACTCATCCTCGAAGGAGTCCCCGACCTTGGCGGTGCCGGACGTTGGACGGTGACAAGTAGGACGCGTGGCTGACGGTGCTCCCGTCGTCGGCCGCCAGCATGGCCACTGCTTGTTGAAAGTGCTAGTGATCGACTAGATGGGGGGGGTGAATAGGCGATTTTTATGAAAGTCTTCAAAACATGTAAGTTTCGAAGACAAACGATAGAAATAAACCTATTATCATGCAGCGGAAGGTAGACTACACTAGGCAAACCATAGTCATGTATTCAATGAAGTGAAAGCACAATGACAAATAGCATCTAGGCAGTAAGGATCAGGTAGGAAGATGTTGAGAAGCCAATTAGTACATGTAAGCACTTAGTGAAGTCGAATGGTGATGCTATCGTACAATGACTTCACAAGAACCAACAGTAAGTAAAGGGAAGGGAAGGATGAAACCAGTGACTCGTTGAAGACAATGATTTGTTGGACTAGTTCCAGTTGCTGTGACAACTGTACATCTGGTTAGGGAGGCTGAGATTCAACTTAGAAGACCTCATCTTCACCTTATTCCCCTTGAGCAAAGGACACCCAGTCCTCGCCCAATTACTCTGGCAAGTCTTCAAGGTAAACTTCCAAACCTTCACAGACTTCGTTCACCGGCGATCCACAATGACTCTTGGATGCTTAGAACGCGACGCCTAACCGGCTAGAGGATTCACAGTCCTCAAGTGTAATAAGTCTTCAGATCACACGGACAAGAAGACTTAAGTGATGCCTAACACTCTTTGGCTCTGGGTGGTTAGGGCTTTATCCTCTCAAGGAATTCTCTCTCAAAGGCTTCGAGGTGGGTTGCTCTCAAACGACAAAAGCCGTGCTTTAACTCTGAGCAGCCAACCGTTTATGGTTGTAGGGGGTGAGCTATTTATAGCCACTAGGCAACCTGACCTGATTTGTCCGAAATGACCCTGGGTCACTAAGGAACTGACACGTGTTCCAACGGTCAGATTTCAAACACACACGGCAACTTTACTTGGGCTACAAGCAAAGCTGACTTGTCCAACTCTGAACAAGATTCGCTCTCATGGTCTTCACTCGAAGACAGAGGATTTTGGTTAAGCATCACTTCAGTCATTCTGGCTGGTTTTCTTGGACCCCACTTAATAGTACGGTGGTTCCTATGACTCAACAAACAAGAAAAAGAACTACGAAAGATCTAAGTCTTCGCGCTTCATAGTCTTCATGCGATGTCTTCTCTTGTCATAGTCTTCAAGGTGAATGTCTTCACATACCACCTTTAACTTCAATGTCTTCATACATTTTTAGGGGTCATCTCTGGTAGGAAAACCGAATCAATGAGGGACTTCTACCTGTGTTATCCTACAATTATCACAAACACATTAGTCCCTCAACTAGTTTTGTCGTCAATACTCCAAAACCAACTAGGGGTGGCACTAGATGCACTTACAATCTCCCCCTTTTTGGTGATTGATGACAAACTAGTTGAAGTTTTCAACGGGGAATATAATATGTGAAATTGTAAAGGATAAGGAATTGTCTTCATAAGTTGCAAGGGCTTCCCCTGAAGATGTGCATATAAGTAATTTGCTTTTGGAATGCAAATGCACATGGCAGGTTGTACTTGTGGAGATCCTCTTCAACTTATGATGACAATTCATCATGCATGAAAGGTATGTGAAGATAATGACATGCATAATGAAAAATGGACATCTGCAAAATGATCTAAGTGCGGAATTTATCGTCGCACATGCGGAATTTATCATCGCATCACAGAATAGCAAATAAGTAGCAGACGACCATCGAGTTTAAGTGTTACAACTCAAAGAACCAAATGTATCAAAACGAGAGTTGTAAACACTAGGAAAAACATAAAGTAACCGCCCATATGGACCCGCTTGAAGACTATCGAACTCATATGCTTCTCCCCCTTTTGTCAGTAAGGACCAAAAAGGGTTGAAGACATAGAGCATCTACTCGTTCCCATGAAGAGTAGGTGAAGCAGCAAGGTCGTTGGTGGTGTTTGGCGGTGCAGAAGAACTTGGAGCAGTGTAGATGCGTGCAGAAGTAGGGGGTGGTGAAGTGGCATCATCTTCGTCCTCGATCACTCTGGCATTCATAGTTGCCACAGAGGAAGAGACAGAGTCTTCAAGAGATGGAGTTCGTCGCAGCACAGTCCTTCGGGGAGGTGTGGAGTCAAACTTGAAACGTTCAGAGAAGCCATCCTCTTGAAGATCATCCTCAGAACACATAAGCGTCAGCCCTTTCCATGTACGCCGACAGGTTTCATGGGCAACAAAGGCATTCTTGGTGGCAAGATTGCGAATGCGGTTGACATCCACCAAGAGGCTTTGCATTTGACGCTTCAGCCAGTCATGATGCCTATCCTATTTCTGATGAAGAGCAACCAGAAGCTCTCGGTCATTGAGAACACGAGATCGCTTCTTGGGTCGTTGGGCAATAGTGCTTTCAGTGGCTTCAGTAAGGGCATGATGAGGTGCACGTGTAGTACCAGCCAGAGGATAAACACGAGTGACTGCTTCAACTCCTTCAATGTTCTGAGTGAAACTTTGATGCTCCGCATTCTGAAGACTAAGAGGTTCCTTGGCAGGCTCTGGATAAATGGCTTCAACGGACATATCCACATCAGGCAGAAAGATCTGATGATTGCGAGCAGATGGCTGATATGAGATAGCTGAGTGGAGTTTATCAGCCGCATTATCCATGGAGCATAGAACTTCAAGCCAAAAAGATCAGATCCTGATGCAGCAAGTTGGCGGATGAAGAAGTCTTGTGCATTGAAGCATTTGCCATGAAGAATATAGAAGACCAAAGTCTTCATTGCACCTTCCAGCTTTGCATGTGGAGAATGTCCTTTGATGGGCCAGAGAGTTTGCCTTATAATGTGATAGATAGTCCGTGGCAGATACTCAAGGTCTTGAACAAAGAACTCCTTAGGATATGCAGCATCTTGAGGCAAAGGCTTCATCATACTGAGCATCTGACTCATGTTCGGTTCAGGCTTCTAAAAGATGCTCTCCATAGCTTCACTGTGAAGTTGACATCCAGGTTCATAGAGATCTCCAGGAGTGGGCAGACTAGTGAGCTCAATGATATCAAGGGCTTTGGCTTCGTGATGAACATTTCCTGTCATCCACTCAAGGACCCAAGTCTTCGGATCTCTGTTGTAACCACGTATGTGAAGTGTGGCATAAAATTGGAGCAGCAACTCTTCGTTCCAGTGCTCTTGGTCGGTGACGAAAGGCAACAATCCAACCTCTTTGAAGCAATCTAGAGCTTCTTCCAAGCAGGGCAGACCAGTTATTGCTTCGGTGTCAAGACGCATATGAGGGAAGATGCGACCTTGATTGTACAGAATGCATGAGTAATAACTTCGCCGCGGATAGCTCCAGAACCGATCAGAAGATATTCTTTCCCTTGAGTAGGGGTTCTTGGAGCTGTTGAAGAGGTATTGTCTGCTTTGAAGCCATTGACATTAAAGGATCCAGGTGCTGATGCAGGACCTGGAAACCTGGGCAACCTTGGCATTGGCTTCTGTACCTGAGGCCTATGCTCAATATGATAGTCAAACCGAGGACCAGCAACAGGCGCAGGAACAGAAGCAGTAGCATCATTGGCTTCGCTGACTTCTGGTTCTTGGGTTGGTGTAGGCTCCACATTTGCTTCAGCCATGACTACGTCAGTGGCATCATTCGTGTTGGTGGTGGCAGCCTCAACAGTTTCTACCTCCACTTGATGAGCTGGAGGGTCGGGCACAGACACGTTCTCCTCAAGAACAGCTTCTTCAGTAGTTGGGGGAGTAGGGGCATGTTCTTCTTCTTGGGTGTCGTCGGCTGATGCAGCCGGAATGTCTTTAGCAGCTTTAGCCTCAGACTCGGAGACTTGAGACCTTGGTCCTTTGCGAAGCCTGCGTAACGCTGGCGACGCCTTTGGAGATGGAGTTGGCTGGGCCTCAAAGTCATCTTCTTCTTCTTGCCGGGGTGGTGTGACTTGTTGTTGTGGGTGATCAGCCCATGATGCATCCTGAGCAATTGGCGTCAGAGGACGACCAATGCTGATGAGTTCGCTGTGCGTAAGCACAGGCGATGATACCTTTTGGTGCTCGATCAGAGGAAGAACTACATCATTGTCAACATTGTCATGGTGACTAATGTCTTCAGCAGTGGTGGGATCAGCTGCTGGAATGTCTTCAGCTTCATGAGCCTCTATGGAAGCAGGCTCATGGACAGTCAGTTGGCGCTCTTGATGTTCAGCGGCTGGGCGAACCATGGAGATAGGTTCAACAACTAAGGGCTCTATGGGAGCAGCCCAATCCTTCTTGGTCTTGTGCTTCTTCTTGGAGGGAGCAGTAGCAGAGGCTTCAGGATGTTTCCTCTTTCTGGCTTCAGCCTCAGCAGTCCTCGTCTTCTTCAGTTCTGAAGCGGTAGACCTGGCTTTTGGCTTCGAGCCAGTCATGCTGGTTGGGAAGACAATGGGATGTGCTTCCTGCCTTGGTGCATCGGGTTCGGCCATAGCAGGCTTCTTCTTCTTCTTTGCAGCCATCCTGGGGTCGATGCCAGGACGCCCAAGGGCCTTGCGCTTCTCAGCCTCATTGTAGGCTTGCACACACTTGTCAGCCAGGCTCTTCATGCGCTCATGAGAACCTTGAGCTTCTTCACGCTTCTTGAGAAAGGCTTCTTTGAGCTCGTGCAACATGATCTTGAAGTTCTTGACCTCTTGCACGCTGAGCTTGGCTATATGCTTCTTGAACTGAGCTTTCTCAAAGTCAATCTTTTGCTTCAGTTCGATGATGCGCTGAGCTAGAGCTAGCTCTGAAGCAATGGCGCCATGGAAGGCGACACTGAGGCCAATGGGAAGTTGCAGGTCTTCAAAGCTGAGGTTGGGCGTGTCAAACCACTCATCGATGAAGTCGTGGATGATTGCCACGTCAAAGAGAGGCAAATTGTTGAAGATTTATTCTTCTTCTTTGCTCTTGATCAGTTGGTCAAGAGCGTCATCTGCAAGATCTTCATCACTGGACAGATCAATGGCATTGTTGCGCAGAATAGCAGCAGCAGTCAGTTCTTGGCTGGTGTGTGGCAGAGGCATCTTGACTCTCAGGGGCTTGGAGATGCGTGACAGATCTTCAAACTACACACTGTCTTCAGGAGGTGCAGTAGCCAGTGGCTTCGCCCGTGAGATTTTTGGTGCTGAGGCAGGCTTTGAAGCTTTAGGATGCTTTGGCTTCTGCAGCTTTGGAGTAGGAGCTGGGGCTTCATCAGTGTCAGCATCATCATCAGAATGATCCACTTTGGCACCTTGAACTGAGATGTGAGTGATGAGGCCATCCAGGTTGTAGAACAGACCGATGACATTGGGTTCTGCATCACGTGTGCCGTCAGCACGGGGAGCAGAGGGACCAGGGTTGAAGTCTAGTCCCAATGACTTCTTGTTCTACTTCGCTGAATTTTGGGCAAACTGGAAGTTGCACTTGAACAGATTATCGTCACGACACCATAGCAATGAGGATGGGTCAGCATCCGCAGGCTGTGGTCCACAGACCATGCAGGGATAGAAGCCTTGTTCAATGGCTTCATCTCTGGACCTGGGTTGAAGATTTCTGTATAGGATGTCTCCCCATGGTCGCTTGATGGCATTCTTCTCAGCATATTCCTTTGTCACAAACCTGTACTTGAACCACTGTTCCGCCCAATATCGTCGAATCCATTGGATTCGTGTCTTGCGCTGATTGTAATCCTCTTATGGATCTGTCTTGTACATTTCTGAGAGGTCATCAGGCAGATCTCTTGATGTTTCACCTCGACGCTTTTTGCCACCCTTCCTTGCTGATTTCTCTGCAGCCATGAACTTTAAACTGAATGGCTTCAATATGTTCAAAGTCTTCAAGGGCTTTCGCTTGCTGGACAAACAGGAACTGGCTCTTCGGCCGGCGTGAAGACGGCGTCGGAGAGTTCGCGGCAGCTAAGCGCTTCGTCGCCGGCGTCGTCGAGGGCTAGCAATGGCGCTAGGGTTCGTGCGAGAGTGGAAGAAAGGATAATGACTGTGGTGAGGCGTGTATTTATAGGGACATGGACGGCACAACGTTATTACACAGGTGCCCCTGGCGATTCACATCTGAAGAACACGTGGCCATCATGCAACATATCGGAGGTTGTTCCACGTTCCCACGCACGCCTGGATTGTCGGGTGGTCGTTCCCACTTCTCCGGGTTTCAGGTGAAGGAATTAGCATTGAAAACGGACTTAATGTTTGTCTCTGTATCTTCTGCTGACAAGGACGCAGAGAAGACATTCGACAGTTTCAATAGAATGCATATGATTTGGAGAGATAGGGTTTGAGATAGAAAGCATAGAGAGGTTAGGGTCCGATCACATTCACTTAGTTTAAAAGATTCAACAAGAAGACATAGCTATAAGTGAATGCTATAGAGGACAGCACACTAGTATATATATATATATGATCAACATAATGAAGATAATCATGAAGACATGTTGAGATTGAAGCCAAACCAAATGTGAAGACACAGCAAATGTAACACCATGGGTAGAACACTTCAAACAGACGAATTTTGTGGTGGCTTTACCCACCGTATAGGAAGTATTAGACCCAGACACGGCGCACAATTATCGTGGCGCTCCGAAGTCAAATTCCACATTAATGTACTCACACTTAGAGTGTATGTCTTCATTGATTGAAGATATACTTTACTTCATGTGTTGCACATCTAAGTCATCAATATGCATAAGTGTTAGGATGTGTGCTTGATCACAGGACATTTGAGGATTCCAAGATATTTAGCTCACACCGTAACTTGCAAAATCTCTTCTCATCCAAGGGCTTGGTGAAGATATCTGCCAATTGCTCTTCAGTGTTGACGTGTATGATATCAATATCTTCCTTCACAACATGATCTCTGAGAAAGTGATGACGAATTTCAATGTGCTTTGTCTTTGAGTGCTGAACTGGGTTGTTGGCAATCTTGATGGCGCTTTCGTTGTCGCAGTAGAGTGGCACTTGCTTCAGATGAATGCCATAGTCTTTGAGTGTTTGCTTCATCCACAGAAGATGAGCGCAGCAAGATCCAGCAGCAATGTATTCAGATTCAGCAGTGGACAGAGATACAAAGTTCTGCTTCTTTGAAGACCAACATACAAGTGATCGTCCTAGAAAATGACATGTGCCTGATGTAGACTTGCGATCCACCTTGTCACCAGCATAATCAGCATCCGAGAATCCAACCAGATCAAACTCTGAGCCCTTTGGATACCATAATCCTAGAGTTGGGGTGTGAGCCAAATATCGAAGAATTCGCTTCACAGCTAAGTGATGCGACTCCTTTGGTGCCGCTTGAAATCGAGCACACATGCAAACACTAAGCATAATATTTGGCCTAGATGCACATAAATAAAGCAAAGAACCAATCATGGAGCGGTATACCTTTTGATCGAACTCTTTACCATTGTCGTCAGGACCTAGATGATGTTTGGCTGGCATTGGTGTTGTGAAGCCTTTGCATTCTTGCATACCGAACTTCTTCAGGCAATCTTTGAGATACTTCTCTTGAGATATGAAGATGCCATTGCGTTGTTGTCGTATTTGAAGACCAAGGAAGAACTTCAGCTCCCCCATCATGGATATCTGATATTGCTCTTGCATCATATATCCAAACTCTTCACTGTACTTCTGATTGGTGCAGCCGAAGATAATGTCATCCACATATATTTGGCACACAAACAGTTCACCATCATATGTCTTCGTGAAAAGAGTGGGATCCAGGGAACCAGGTATGAAGCCTTTGCTCTTCAGGAAGTATTTGAGTGTGTCATACCAGGCCCGAGGGGCTTGTTTGAGGCCATACAGTGCCTTGTTGAGCTTGTATACCATGTCAGGATGTTTTGGATCTTCAAAGCCAGGCGGTTGTGCAACATACACTTCTTCTTCAATCTTGTCATTGAGAAAAGCTCTCTTCACATCCATTTGATATAGAAGTATGTTATGATGATTTGCATAGGCCAGCAGTATGCATATGGCTTCAAGTCTAGCCACAGGAGCAAATGTTTCCTCGAAGTCAATCCCTTCAACTTGAGTGTATCCTTGAGCAACGAGACGAGCTTTGTTTCTGACAACTTGACCATGCTCATCTTGCTTGTTGCGATATATCCATTTGGTGCCTATTATATCGTGCTTCCGAGGATCAGGACGCTTAACCAGTTCCCATACATTATTCAGCTCAAACTGTTGAAGCTCTTCTTGCATAGCTTGAATCCATTCAGGTTCCATGAAGGCTTCTTCAACTTTCTTGGGTTCTGTTATTGAGACGAATGCGAAGTGCCCATAGAAATTTGCTAGCTGTGTTGCCCTTGAACGAGTGAGTGGACCTGGTGCATTGATGCTATCGATTATTCTCTCATTCTGCACTTCATTTGCAACACGAGGATGTACAGGACGAAGATTTTGCTCTTGCTGATCATTGTCATTGTTAGAGGGATTGTCTTTAGGCTGAGCATTGTCTTCAGGTTGATCAGGTGCGGAGATGATAAGTTCTTCTTCAGGTTGAGCTTCAGAAGGTATGATTTCTCCAGTTCCCATAAGTTTGATTGATTCACTGGATGGAACTTCATCTAGCACATTTGGCAAGTGCTCTCTTTGTGAGCCGTTAGTTTCATCGAACCGCACATCCACTGTTTCAATCACTTTGTAATGAAAGAGATTGAAGACACTGTAGGAGTGCGAATCCTTTCCATATCCAAGCATAAAACCCTCATGTGCTTTTGGTGCAAATTTTGAAGTGTGATGTGGATCCTTGATACAGCACTTGGCGCCAAATACTCTGAAGTAACTGACATTTGGCTTCTTGCCAGTAAGGAGCTCATAGGATGTCTTGTTCAGAAGCTTGTGAAGATAGACACGGTTGATGATATGGCATGTAGTGTCAATGGCTTCAGGCCAGAATTTTCTTGGAGTCTTGTATTCATCAAGCATCGTCCGAGCCATCTCAATAAGTGTTCTATTCTTGCGTTCGACGACGCCATTCTGCTGTGGCGTCTACGGAGCTGATAATTCGTGTGTGATGCCCAAAGTATCAAGATATGTATCTAGGCCAGTGTTCTTGAATTCAGTGCCATTGTCACTTCTGATGTGCTTTATCTTGGCGCCATAGTTGTTCATTGCTCGATTGGCGAAGCGTCTGAAGACATCCTGCACTTCAGTCTTGTAAAGGATTATATGCACCCAGTATATCTTGAATAATCATCAACAATGACAAAGCCATAGAGACAAGCAGTAGTAGTAAGAGTTGAGTAATGAGTGGGACCAAAAAGATCCATGTGTAGCAGTTCAAAGGGTTGAGTCATTGTCATGATTGTCTTCGAGGGATGCTTGGCCCTCGTCATCTTTCCTGCTTCACAGGCACCGCATAAGTGATCCTTCTTGAACTTGACGCCCTCGATGCCTATGACATGCTTCTTCCTTGCAAGGGTGTCGAGGTTCCTCATGCCAGCATGCCCTAGCCTTCGATGCCAGAGCCAGCATTCAGAAGCTTTTGCTAGAAGACATACTGCAAGTTGTGGTCTTGCTGAGAAATCTACAACATACAAATCATCTTTTCGACACCCTTCAAACACTAGAGACTTGTCAGATTCCATTAGTACAAGGCAACGATATTTTCCAAACATCACAATCATGTTTAAATCACAAAGCATTGAGACAGACATTAAGTTGAAACCAAGGGATTCAACAAGCATGCCTTTATCCATGTGTTGATCCTTTGATATTGCAACTCTACCTAGACCCAATACCTTGCTTTTACCAGTGTCAGCAAATGTGATGTGACTTTTGTCTGATGGACGTAAAGTTGAGTCCATGAGAAGGCTTCGCTTGCCAGTCATGTGATTTGTACACCCACTATCAATAATCCATTCTGAAGCAGCTGGTGTCGTACCCTACAGTGCAGTTAGGGGGATAGGCTTCACAAAGAGAATTGTGAAGCAAAAACATTTGACGAACCAGTGGATTATTAAAGCTTAGATCGATATTAGGACTGATAGAGCAAGTTGCAAGCGATTCAGAAACAAAGTACATAGTAAGACCATTTGGGCATTTGATCTTGCACCCTACAAGATGTTTAAGGTCCCCAGCAATAGTGTCAGACGATTTTGGTTTTCGGCTGGAGACCTTTCGCTGCAAAAGAGAGTTAAGCTTTCTTAGCCACCCACATCTTCAGGGGTGGCTTCGAAGCAATAAGTCTAAGTGCAGCATCTGAGAACTTTGGCTTTGGAGCCCTAGCAAAAAGTCTTGCAGGTGGACAATATTATTCATAAGAATAAGAAGAATAGTTCTTGGTCTTATGAACATGGCGGTTTGATGAACCGCGCTCATATTCATAGGCCTGAGTATGGCTTCCCTGCAAAACATTTGCGTTAGTGTGACTCAGGTGAGTCCTCTGTCTGTATGAAGCCTTTGGACCGTATGAAGCCTGTGGTCTGGGGTTTGTCTTCTTCACCTATGGTGTCATGATGACATTCACAGGAAGATTCTCCAAACACCTTTTCGGCACCCAGATCTTCTTCATAGGCGGTCCATTCCTGCAGTTAGTACCAATATACCTGGCAAACACTTCACCATTCTGATTCTTAAACAGTTTATAGTTTGCATCAAAGGATTCATCAATAACAATGGGGTTAGCACAAGTGAAGACAGATAGAGTGGATGGATCTGCTGAAGGTTCCTTTGCAGCAACCCATGTGGTTTTGGGGTACTGCTCAGGTTTCCAGTAAGAGCCATCAGCATTCATTTTCCTTACGAACCCAACACCCTCTTTCCTAGGGTTTCGGTTCAAGATCTACCTTTTGAGGACATCACACAGTGTCTGATGCCCTTTGAGACTTTTGTACATCCCTGTTTCAAGCAGTGTCTTCAATCTAGCATTCTCATCAGAAATAGCAGTGGTATCCTCAGCAAAGGGGTTAGTTTCCACATCAATAGTTCAAGATATTGCAATAGTAGCAGCAGTAGAATATTCAGCAACAGAAGTAGCATTATCACACTCAATGCATTTAAGACATGGTGGTTCAAATCCTTCCCGAGCTGAACTGGTCTGTTCGGCGCGAAGTGACTCGTTTTCTTTTTGAAGATCTTCATGAGCCGCTCTCAATTTCTCAAGATCTTGCTTCCTCTGAAGATAATCATAGGAAAGCCTTTCATGAGCTGTTGAGAGCGTTTCATGACGACTTTCAAGTTCCTCATACTTAACGTGAAGATTTTTTATGTCTTCAATTAAGGACTGAGATCAAGTCATTTCAGCGTCTAACAGATCATCGCTTTTGTCTAACAGTTTTTGAAGGTGTTACATGGTTTTATGTTGTTCAGTTGCAATTTAAGCAAGTGTTTTGTAGCTGGGTTTGGAACCATAATCAGAGTCATCGTCACTAGATATTTGATAGTGAGTAGTGCGTGTGTTTACCTTGGCACCACGTGCCATGAAGCAGTAGGAAGGAGCGGAGTAGTCCTCGTCATTTGCATCAGTGTCGGTGATGAAGTCATTTTCTTCAGTGTTGAAGATGGACTTGGCAACGTATGCTGTAGCCAGACTTGCAATGCCAGAATCGGACTCCTCCTCAGACTCCACCTCCGCCTCCTCAGAAGCGGACTCATCCTCAGAGTCCATTTCCTTGCCAACAAATGCACGTGTCTTGCCAGATGAGCTCTTCTTGTGTGATGAAGACTTGGAGGAAGACTTGGAAGAAGATTTCGAGTATTTCTTCTTCTTCTTGTCGTCTGAGTCAAACTCCTTGCTCTTCTTCTTCTTGTTGTTCTCATTGTCCCACTATGGACACTCAGAGATGTAGTGGCCAGGTTTCTTGCACTTGTGACATGTTCTCTTCTTGTAGTCATGAGCAGAAGCTTCATCATTCCTTGAGCTTGATCGTGACGAATTTCTGAGGCCTTTCTTCTTAGTGAATTTTTGGAACTTCTTCACAAGCATAGCAAGCTCCCTTCCAATGTCTTCAGGATCATCAGAACTGTTGTCAGATTATTCTTCAGATGAGGAGACAACCTTTGCCTTCAAGGCACGAGTTCGCCCATAGTTGGGACCGTAGATTTCTCTTTTCTCAGAAAGCTGAAACTCGTGTGTGTTGAGCCTCTCAAGTATGTCAGACGGATCGAGTGTCTTGAAATCAGGACGTTCTTGAATCATTATGGCTAGGGTGTCAAACGAACTGTCAAGTGATCTCAGGAGTGTCTTGACGACTTCATGCTTGGTGATCTCAGTAGCGCCGAGGGCTTGAAGTTCATTTGTGATGTCAGTGAGTCGATCAAACGTGAGCTGGACATTCTCATTGTCATTTCTCTTGAAGCGGTTGAAGGGGTTGCGAAGGACACTGATTCTCTGATCTCTTTGGGTTGAGACGCCTTCGTTGACCTTGGATAGCCAGTCCTAGACTAGCTTAGATGTTTCCAAAGCACTCACACGGCCATACTGTCCTTTGGTCAGATGACCACAGATGATATTCTTGGTAGTAGAGTCCAGTTGAACGAACTTCTTGACATCAGCAGCGGTGCCACCTTCTCCAGCCTTGGGAACGCCGTTCTTGACGACATACCATAGGTCGACATCAATGGCTTCAAGATGCATGCGCATCTTATTCTTCCAGTAGGGATATTCAGTTCCATCAAAGACGGGGCATGTAGCGGAGACTTTAATTATCCCTGCAGTCGACATAGCTAAAACTCCAGGTGGTTAAACCGAATCACACAGAACAAGGGAGTACCTTGCTCTGATACCAATTGAAAGTGCTAGTGATCGACTAGGGGGGGGTGAATAGGCGAGTTTTATGGAAGTCTTCAAAACATGTAAGTTTTGAACACAAACGATAGAAATAAACCTATTATCATGCGGCGGAAGGTAGACTACACTAGGAAAACCATAGTCATGTATTCAATGAAGTGAAAGCACAATGACAAATAGCAGCTAGGCAGTAAGGATCAGGTAGGAAGATGTTGAGAAGCCAATCAGTACACGTAATCACTTAGTGAAGTCGAATGGTGATGCTATCGTACAATGACTTCACAAGAACCAACAGTAAGTAGAGGGAAGGGAAGGATGAAACCAGTGACTTGTTGAAGACAATGATTTGTTGGACCAGTTCCAGTTGCTGTGACAACTGTACGTCTGGTTAGGGAGGCTGAGATTCAACTCAGAAGACCTCGTCTTCACCTTATTCCCCTTGAGCTAAGGACACCCAGTCCTCGCCCAATTACTCTGGCAAGTCTTCAAGGTAAAATTCCAAACCTTCACAGACTTTGTTCACCAGCGATCCACAATGACTCTTGGATGCTCAGAACGCAACGCCTAACCGGCTGGAGGATTCACAGTCCTCAAGTGTAATAAGTCTTCAGATCACACAGACAAGAAGACTTTAGTGATGCCTAACACTCTTTGGCTCTGGGTGGTTAGGGCTTTATCCTCTCAAGGAATTCTCTCTCAAAGGCTTCGAGGTGGGTTGCTCTCAAACGACAAAAGCCGTTCTTTAACTCTGAGCAGCCAACCGTTTATTGTTGTAGGGGGTGGGCTATTTATAGCCACTAGGAAACCCGACCTAATTTTTCCGAAATGACCCTGGGTCACTAAGGAACTGACATGTGTTCCAACGGTCAGATTTCAAACACACACATCAACTTTACTTGGGCTACAAGCAAAGCTGACTTGTCCAACTCTGAACAAGATTCGCTCTCATGGTCTTCAGTCGAAGACATAGGATTTTGGTTAAGCATCACTTCAGTCATTCTGACTGGTTTTCTTGGACCCCACTTAACAGTACGGTTGTTCCTATGACTCAACAAAGAAGAAAAAGAACTACGAAAGATCTAAGTCTTCGCGCTTCATAGTCTTCATGCGATGTCTTCTCTTGTCATAGTCTTCAAGGTGAATGTCTTCACATACCACCTTTGACTTCAATGTCTTCATACATTTTTAGGGGTCATCTCTAGTAGGAAAACCGAATCAATGAGGGACTTCTACCTGTGTTATCCTGCAACTCTCACAAACACATTAGTCCCTCAACTAGTTTTGTCGTCAATACTCCAAAACCAACTAGGGGTGGCACTAGATGCACTTACACTTGTGCGATCGCGTCCGCATCCGGCTACGCTGCTATTGCATCGCGAGAGGCGACTTGAGCGAGGGCGGCGACCTCGAGCTTCATCCCCGAAGACAAGCTCTCCCGCAGAGCGTTCGCACTTGCGGTCATGGCGGATGTGGTGCCAGGTAGGAGGACGACGCGCTATGGTGTGGAGGTTAGCTGGGCGTTGCCGCTTTAAGTAGCGCATTCCGGTGAGGCCAATCGTCCGGGTGCGTCATTAAGTCACCGGAGTTAGTTCCTCGGTCACCGAGCCTCTTAACGACGACATACGAACGGACGACATGAATGCGGGTAGCTCACGCCGGCTGGGAACGCATCGCGCGACGGCACGAGGGACGAGGGTTTTGGTGTGCCAGGGTAGTCAGCTGCGGTCGTGGCAATGTTGGAGATGCCCTTTGCTCACATGCGATCCCTGCATGTCATTGAAAAAGAAAGACGACCCGGTATGGTCTCAGGTCCACAGGATGCAGTTGGCCGCACTACACCACTCCGCGGACGCGTCGCGGCGCCCCGTGCATCCTCGACGAGCCGGGTGTTGGGGTGTGTTTGGATTGTGGCGAAAGTGCACCTTACCAAAATTTTGGTGATGACCCGAAGATTGGTCTTTGTTTGGATGGTTGCCATTTTTTTGGCATGCCAATGAACTCTAGCCAACTCTAGTTCATTTTTCTTGCCAATGTCGTCCAAGTCATGGGCAACCAATACCTCAACCAAAATTTTGGTCATGACCCAAAGATTGGTCTTTATTTGGATGGTTGCCATTTCTTTGGCATGCCAATGAACTCTAGCCAACTCTAGTTCATTTTTCTTGCCAATGTCGGCCAAATCATGGGCAACCAATACCTCAACCAAAATTTTGGCTACCCAATGCTTTGATGGGGCAACCTTGGGCACAAACCAAACATACCGTTGGTCGTGCCACAGCACTAACGCCACCCTCAGCACACTGAAACCGACCGTGTCTAGCGATGATATGAGCGTGTCGCTCACCGTGGTCGCCGTGTCCAGAGGCGGTGCTGGAGCTGTGCCCCATTGTTGTCCCCAACGACCCACATGAACGGTTGTCGGTGGCGAGGAGGTCGTGGGCCAGCTCCTCCATTGGATTAGTCTGCGCTACATCGTCCCGATGGGTGTGCCCCACATGTCGGTTTCCCTGTTTTCCGGCCATATTCGAGCGTCAGTGCTCCGCATTGCGCATTAGGCCTTTCACTATGTAGGCCAAGCGAGACAACTTATTGTTTATTTGAGCCGTTCAAGTATAATCATGTGGTGTTTGCTTATTTCTCATTCCTCTCCAACCCTCTTCTCCATCGATCATGTCGCCCTCCAGTCGAGTCCATCCTCCCGCATGCCTCATTTGAACATTCCACCGAGTATCATTCGCATGTACCCACCCTAGTCTTCTTTCAATAGATCTCCAGACTACGAGATGAAATCGAGAGGGAACGAGTGGGGGCACGTGATACCCAAGGCGGATTCAAAATTTTGAACCGGTGATAATAACATCCGCAAATCATATATAAAGGGTATTCAATGTTCGTTTTGTTTTTGAACGTACAATATACTCCCTCCTATCCTTTCTAGTTTACATATAAGTTTTATGTGTAGTCAAAGTATCTCTACTTTGATCAAAAAGGTATCAACATTCAACAACGCCCAATCAATATTGTTAGATTCGTACGTACTCCTAGATTTGTACTCGAGATGGTTTCCAATTTGACTATTGACAAGATTAATAGTACATGAGATGTATAATGTGAAAATTATATCGTTGGAAACTCCTTTCACATACGAATTTGACCGTATGCTTTGTGTAAGTTGCATGTCATATATTATTACTCTAACATTTGGTCAAAGTTAGCCTCGAAAAACGCATTAGATCCTGTATGCTTTGTGTAAGTTGCATGTCATATATTATTACTCTAACATTTGGTCAAAGTAGTATAGTGGAAGTGGATCCTCTGACGTAGGTATCCCTGCCTTACCCTCCCTTTCGGTCACTTACTGGCAGACCCTATGCTTACTAGGCCCCGCATGTCAGTTACTTAATGGGTTCAGCCACGTTAGGGGATCGTCATCCGTAGTATACTCACTCTGTTTTTTATTTACTCCGCATAAAACAGAGGGAGTGGTGGTATAATAAATGACGCGGGCGGGGGAGGGGGAGGGACGTCGGTTTGCTCTCAACTACGGTCCCACAAGCGAGCGAAAATGCAAGACGAAGCGCGTTCCATTCGGTGAGCACTTGGAGGGTCCAGCGTGCCGGGCTGCAACACGAATGCGACAAGAGCGATGTACAGTCAAAACCGATTAACCGGTCGTCACCGGAACCACTATTCACACCAGAACCTTCGCTGCTCGTCCTACGCCAGCCAGTGCCCTAAAACCACACCAAATCTCCAGCCCATTCCCCCACCTTTCGATCCCCTAGCCCGCATCAAGCGTCCCCTAGTTCACTAGAAAGCCATGGTGCGCCGCAAGATCACTTACTACAAGATGCTGACGCCGGAGCGCCGTGCAGAAATCGCGGCGGTGGTCGGCGCCACAGACCTCCGTTCCCAAGCTCGCTTTGCGGCGGGCCAATCCCCAAGTTCTCTGGAGCCAAGCTACAAGGAGGAGGAAGCCGATCCAATGTTCATGGCGGAGGTCGCGGCGCAGAAGGCCCCCGATGGGTATGAGACGATGGACGTCGACTTCGTGCCGACGTTCGAGTCCCCCATGGTGCAGGCGGACCAGTGGTTCAACATGGCGATACTAAAGGAGGACCGGGAGGCAGAGGCTCAACTCGACGCAGAGCGCGCGCATGCTGCTGCCATCGAGGCTCTCCTGTAGGCGGAACCGGATGTCGTGGATGTGAACCACGCGGCAGAGGCTCAACTTGAGGCGGAGCGCGCGGATGCCGCTGCCATCGAGGCCCTCCTGTAGGCGGAACTGGATGTCCTGGACTTGAACCGGGTGGAGAGGCTCCACTCGACGCAGAGCACGCGGATGCCGCTCTCATTGACGCCCTCCTGCAGGCGGAACCGGACGGCTTGGACTTGAACCGGGCGACGGAGGCTCGACTCGACACGGAGCGCGTGGATGCCGCTGCCATCGAGGCCCTCCTGCAGGTGGAACCGGACGTCTTCGACTTGAACCAGGCTGTGCTCTCGTCCATGCAGAGCGCCCACACGGTCCACTTGAACGAGTAGCTGGAGGCCGAGGACAACCACGGTGCGGAGACACACGTCGGCAACGACGGCTGGTTCGCGCCAGCAGCCAAAGACGACGAGGCCGTCTCTTTCCGCGAGCAGTGATAGTTTTTCTTTATGCTGTTGTTTTTATGGATCTTTTGCTGTGTAAACACATATATTTGTTATGCAAGTCGCCTGACTTGGGTCAGTCTACCATTTCAGGCAGTTGAATGAATATCCTACGTCTCCTAACCCTTCTTTCCTTCTTCCTCACCTCTTCTTCTTCCCCAACAGACCACCGCACGGGCCGTACGGATACTCCCCAACATGCGGTTGGATAAACATACTCTATGAACGAAAATTATGTGTCAGCGATAGGATGGCTGAGTTTGCTTTGTTCACATGCGACAACACGTGTCAGTGAGGGTGCGTTCCCTTGGTTGGGTTTGCGGCGTGCAGGAGCGACTGTGTGAGGGTGCGGTGCGACCGTGGCGTGCAGGAGCGACCGTGTGAGGGTGCGGTGCGACCGCGACAGCCATGCGCAAGTGTACCTCCTTCTCATTTTGAAAACTTTAGGCAAGCTTGGCAAAAATGTGTGGCGAAGTTTGGCAATGCAAGGCCTAGACCCAAACATGATAAGTACATACGTACTAGGAGTACTAGTGTTAAAAAAGAAAGGCGGGGTTTTCCTTCGCGAGATTTAATCGATACAAATCCTCGTTTCACGTGTCAATTAATGCGTATTTTTTTCTCCAAAGACCAAAGAGCTAACCATCTCACTCCTCATCGCTTGACTAATGCAGCGCCATGCAAACCAACCTTCTCACTTCCGCATGCATGCAGGGGATATTAATGTCCTTGGTTGCTAACCCATCAATTTTGCCTCGATTAGTGTTAGTGGCCCTTTGCAAATTGTAATTTTGATATACCGTCCTTGTGAACAAAAAAAATGGAGGTAGTAACTATATTTGACTTCCTTCCCCATTGCGGTGACGTCGGCGATATCTTTTTTTGGTGGTTTGGCGAAGTGCGTTCGACGGAGAACACCATTGAGGGAGACCACAGTAAGTCGTTCGCAAGTGCCGCCTGCAAGCCAAGACAACCGCCTTATTTGCATCCAGGAAGTCTTTACTAGTACTACTAGGAGTACTAGTGCGATGAGATGGTTTCTCGAAGAAGACGATGGAGAAGCGGAGTCAGCGAAGAGTGAAATGATGGTTGCTTCGTCCATGCTTTTGTGATTTGACGCCTCACTACTTTGTGATTTGTGATAGAAGGGAGAGGGGAGTAGACTCTGTGCTCTATACTATACTACATGCGTCCAAGCATGGGAGAAAGAGGAGAGACGTTGCATTTTTCTATTCCTTCAATCAATCAATCAGGGAGCTTCGGTTCCATCTTTTTGGCTTTGGCAACACCGTCCATAATGGTTCCCACGATGCCAAAAGCTATTTTCACATTTGGCTACACATTGTGGATGCCATTAACCGTACCACTTGGTTTTGCTCCTGTGTGCTATCTATACAAATCTCAATTATATTGATCTAAAAAATTATAGAATCAAGATTAGTAAAAAGGAGGTGATTTTGCCACGCGGATGGCGGGGGAGGTTTCTTATTTGAGCAATGCTACATCCACGTAATGGTTTATGTAAAGTTACGAACTGATGTGATGTGGGACTATTTGATTGGATTAAAGGAGAGGATTAGGCCCACCCCACCTGAAAATCAGGGGGGCATATATAGATTAGATGGAAAGTATACGTAGCAGCTACGTAGCCCTTTGTAAGTCTAGGATTAGGCTTCTTATTTTCGGAGGATGTTGTCCCGGCGGTTTGCTAACATGCGGTCCCACGTGTCAGTGCTTTACCAAGTCGATCCGTGTCCCACATGAGGCAGAACACCGACAGAAGCAACACGTGGTTAAGTTGAAGAAGATGAGGGAGAAGCGGATTCAACAATGAGTGAAATGATGGTTGCTTCGTCCCTCCAACTTAACTGCGGGAAAGGTGCAGCTTTGTGATTTGACGCCTCATTGCTCGTTACTACGCCGGCGCCATGACTGGGGTGCTTCACCCCGGCTGCTCTGCACTATATTCCGGTATGACACGTGGACCCGATAGCTTGATGTCCCACATGTCGGCGAAAGGGACTAGAAGATTTATGAAAGCAAGCGCTCCACTCTTACGACGGCCCAGTGAACTGTCACTTGTACTGTATAGTACTATAGTTTTGTTGTTTCGCACGATCCATCGATACAAACCCGATTAAACAGGAAAGGGCAGGATTTTTCCCGCGCGGTAGATGATACTGGCCATACATTTCAAAGGCAATTTTAATGTATGCAAACTGAATAATTATAAGTAACAATATGATATCTAGTAAAACTAAAAACACATATGATTTATTGTGTTAGAGTGTAGTAGTAGTGCTGTATTGCATAGTTGTTAGATGTAACATGCGAGAACGTGTAGAGATGTAGTTCTGGAGGGCCTACAAAGAGAAAAGCGTAATACGGTCACCGAACTTCAGAATAAGCTGATTACGGTCACTATATACATTTTGCGGTGATTATACGGTTACTTGCTCACAGTTCAGCATCGGATTGCACTCTATTGACCAGCCAAATAGTCTGCGTGGCGCCATGTTGACTAATTAAATTGACCACGTTCCTTGTGGGTCCCACCTGTCAGTTCACATAGGCAAAAGGTCAAATAAACACAAATTTACGCAGGCGCGACAAGGCTCCAACCCGTGCGCGGGAATCACCTGGTTGTGTATGTGTCTGTTAGGGCCTGATGTGTGCGCATGCACGTGTAGGTTGAGCACTTGAGCGTGAGAGAGTGTGTTGGTCATGTGGTGTACTGGTGTGTGCATGCATGCGTGCGTCTGTGCGTGTGAGTGTTGCGTGCGTGTGTGTGAGTGTTGCGTGCGTGCGTGGCTGCGTGTGTACGTGTGAGTGTTGCGTGCGTGCGTGGGTGCATGTGTTTGTGTGAGTTTTGCGTGGATGCAGTTCGTGTGCATGCGTGCGTGTGTGTATAATCACCACACCAGCTCCTGTGTGTTAAAACAGACGGCTCAACATACCAATACAAGGCCACCTTGTCCGTTGTGCCCGCGGTCATGACTTCGAACCACCGTCCAAATATTTTTTTGTCGTTTGTTTTCATTCTTACTAGCAAGATGCTTGTGCGTTGCATGTAACATCAAGATGCATTTGTATGACTTGTTTATCTTGTGAGAGAAAAGGATGAACGAGGGAAGGCCTTATTTGCAAATGTGGAGAGGTGTGTGGGTACCTTTTTGCAAAATTGCCATAGTTTCTTTCCTATCCGTCAGATATAAATCAGACGGCCTATATTGCAGGATGGCAGACACACCATCATCACCAACTCTGTTTTTTTATAAGAGTGTATTTTATCTATTTTATAAGAGTGTAGATGTAGAGTAGATACAAGTCGACAGGTGGGCACGATGGTAGTGAGATAATGTGATGCAACACTAGAGGTGCCACGTGGAGCGTTTAACTGGTCAACTAGTCATGTCATGAGCAAATACAGAGTTGTACGGTGAGCCCATGACTGTATAATAACCACTAAATGTAAATGGTGACTGTAATGAGTGGATTCTGAAGTCCAATGTACGTATCGTGCTTTCGCTTCAAATACAATGATCGTCATTGCATATATTGCGAGAGAAAGATGAAACATGCGTGAATTTCTGGGGGCTTACTTTTAGAGGACCTGGAGATAGTTTTGTGTGCATACGTGAAAGGGGCGTACATGGGGGTATGCGATGGAGAGAGAGAGATGCTCTTTGTTTCTCTTTATTATGACTAACTTTGTATATAGTATAAAAATATACAGATTCACAGTGCGGAATAAATATCATTGTGGGCACCATGCAATGCAAATTAGCGTTCGTACTCCTCCATATAACTTTGTAATGTTGTATTGTATATATGTAGAAACTCTAAAATAATTTTTTGGCCACACTTTATTCAAAAGGAATGTTGTATGCGAAATAAACGTGAAGAGAGGGCTTTTTAGATCAATGGGGTACATGATGTAACATGTGTGAATGTGTAGTTGATGCATTTGGCGGGGCCTAGAGAGGTATGTGTGTGTATTACGTATTCGAGAGAGGCATGGATAGAGGGGCCGACGGGGGGGGGGGGGGGCGTGGGAGAGATAGCACGAGAAATGAGAGTGGTCTAGAGAGAGAGAGACGAATATGACGTCACGACAAGAGATTCCATTCCCGTGAGTGTGTATATGCAAGCGGGGAGGGAATAGAGGCACCAGGAGAAATTTTCTGTGTGTGTGGTGTTTGTGTTGGTATGTGTGGGTGTGAGAAGATGATGAGACGTGGGGGTAGAGGATGTGTCACCGCATGAGGTCCGGTGGGTCAAGGTGAGGACCTTCGTTCGGTTCCGTCCTGCCCCACATTGGTCGTCCCGTGACACATTTAGGAAGACCCATGGATGACTAGTCGTACAAGACAAAGATAGCAGAATTTTGAAGGACTCTGTGTCCACTGACAAAGCCGGCTAGGATTTGTAACCCTAGGTTCTCGGACTAAGGTAACCCCTTTATCTCTGATATTACTATTCATCCAACCTAACTTTAAGGGGCATCCTACAGAATGCTCTGCTAGAATTATACTCGTCGATTAGGAAGAGAGGTGTGAGACAATGCGTGAGAGATAGGCGTAAAGATAATGTGCGTACATGAGACACGTAGGCAGGTCCATGTATATAGAAAGGGTTGATGAGGATTGTGCGTGTGTATGTTTGCGAGAGGAAGAGTGCTTGTGATAAAGGTTAGTGAAAACAATTGTAAATGGTTACGAGAGGGAGGGAGGGTTATATCAAGAGCATGTGTGTGAGAAAGACACCTCGGGAGAGAGTGTGTGAGCATGTGTGAGAGACCACCGATGGAGAGTGAAACTACACGTAAAAGACTGCTCTACACATTGATTAAAGATATAAATTGTATCCAAAATTTAGGATGGGATCATGATATTTGCAATTCGCGTAAGGAGCGGTCATTGATCCACCAGACATCTAGATTCTATCGAATTTGAGCATGTCTATGTTATTATTCGACACAATTGATCCACATAGTTAGTATTTTGAACTCCAGACAATGCATCGCTTTAGCAATCGAATATAAACGTGAGTATAGTTCATGTTGTGTGTGTAAAGCACATTATACATACAAAAGTTACACAATGGACATTATAAATAGCTACCTATGAACTAGCATACATTTGGATTCAACTTAAGGTGGTTTAAAAAAATCGAATTCAACATGAAGTCCATTCAATTATTTGAATTTGATATCATGGCATTTGTAAACCATACCTAAATTATGGGGGCACCAATCTTTGCTCTGATTTTGTACATAATAGCATATGTAGTCGTGTACAAAATAGATTCAAATTTAGCTCCTCCATTCCAAAATAATCGTAGTTATAGGATTTTCAAGTGTCAAAATTTCAAAAAGAAGCGGATAATTTAATGAGGTTTTCAAACATACAAGGTCAAATATAACGTTGTCTACTTAGGTCAATCCTCATAGTTCAAGAGTACTGTAAACTTGAATGCTTGTGTTTCAAAATTTTGAACGAAGCGCCAAAAGAGCCTCTACTCGCCCGAAACCGCGTGAGACCAATGTTTGGTAGTACAAGGAAATTACTTTTCTAATAACTCCGACCCGTGAAACCTACCGGCCCGACGTCCAAAGGTCTAAACCGGGGTAGGTTTGTAGCTTCATCTAGACGCCACACAACCGCATCCGAAAAACATTCATACACAATGGCCGCCTAAGCACACATGCGCGCGGCCGAAATTGCTCGCGCCCACTATTTGGGACACCTGGGATTACCATCCTACCCCCGACCCATAGTAGGTCCTAAATTTAAGAGGGGGGCAAAGTTTGTACTTTCCCCAAATTTCAAACAAGCGCATCCCATCTTCTGTTCAAAAAAGCCAAAAACAATCACGTCCCAGACCGAAACAGGGTTCCCCCCACCCGTCTGATTTCCCATTCGTACTCCGTGGGCGCCAAAGCTACCTTTCCACCAGCCGCGAAACCCTGGCGTCCTCCATCCGCTACCCCATCCCACCCATCAACCGCCGCCCTCCTCCATCACGCCGGAGCCGATACCCCGACGTCGTCGTCCACCGCAACCTCAACCGCAACGCCCTCCACGGCCAGTAGTCGAAGCCGAGGCCGAGCCGTCCGTACCCGAGCCAGTTCAAGCACGTCGTCCTGCGCCTCACCGCTGCCGCTCCAACTTTGCCATGCTCCACCGCACCAGAGCTATTCCTTCTACGCCGTCCTTCGCCGCCTCGGATCTGCTTCCCCTCCGCTGACATACGGCCACGGCAACACAGTCAACAATTTGGCCATGGGTTCGTCCAAGCCTGGACCCTCCAAAACATCGGTTTCCCCGGTAAAAAGAAGAAGATCGGCGCGACATGTGGAGGTGACCACACTGGCAACCGAAAAAGGTACTCCTCTTCCCTTATTCATGCAAATCTTACGTCTCTGCTTGCACGGTATTCATCCCACAGAAGACACTAGTTGACCGCTTCTTCTTGATACTAGATGTTCCTAGTAACTCGCGATGCACAAGGTTTCTCCTCATATACTATTTCACCTTAGCTAGAGGTCCGTCGCCCCCCTGAATTTCAATTTCTGGCCAGTTGATTCCCAATTAACGGAAGCATTCCCCGGCATAACAGGCGCTAGTACGCCTATTACGTCGGGGAAGCAGCGCCTTGGTGTTTATCTTAGGGGCGTGTGCGGCCTAGAGGTAATGGCACCCGATCTGGAGGTCGGCCGGGATTAAAGGGATGGCCTGGGGGTGCTGCCAAGCACGGCGGTAGTGTGAGGTCGATGGGAGGGCGAGGCGGCGGAGGCAGGGGTCTGGGCCGGTGGTCGCTGGCGGTTCGAGAAAGATCGTCAACAGTGACTGGCGGGAGGTAGACGAAGGCCATCTGCCCGTTCCTTATAGATCGGACGGTTCATTAAAAAATTGACTAACCTATTTATTTTCAGTCGAATGTTATCTTAGATATGACCACATGTGGTGGTGTGCTGGAGGAGTACCTGCATTTCCTGTGCTCATATATTACAAAATCATACGGAGTAGAATCTATTTTTGTTTGCCATGCAATGTTGTAGAGCTATCATATGTCTCCTGTCATTTATTTTTCAGCCACCTGCTATCTGCTACTTTTACAGTGCACTAGTTCTGCACACACTTCACCCTTACTCTCACTATTGTGTTTTTATGCAAGGGTATTTCAGACTCTGCTGCCATGAGAGAAGCCAAAAATAAAAGAGAGAAGTCGCTCCAGCTTCGTATGCGGGTAGGCAAGACACGTTACAGCGCTATAAAGGGTGCAGTGTCAGCAGATGGAGACGGTAAAGGTAGCTCTGGAGTTGATGACCTCGCTCGCAATGAACCACCATCCCATGTGCTTGCTTTAACTTCGCGGTGTCATATGTGGTTGCATGTTCCATATGGTGTCTAGCTTGTATTCGAAAGGCCGAAGTCGGTAAGATAAGGAAAGATATTTTTTTACATGAACCACCATCCCGCGAGCACCAAAAGACAAATAGCTAGTCAGGGCACTGGCCGAGCCAGTGACAAGCCCAGTAAAGATAGGCATCACCTAGAAGCCAACTAAAAAGCTGCGATGGTGGCGAAGTAGCCCGCCTCCCACCAGGCTCTCAGGTCCTAGTTGATCATGCTCACCACTCCACCCGGATGTCTAGCTTGTATTGCTTCCAATTTGGTTAAATTGCATCTGCTTAGCTTACACATTATACCTTTGAATATGACATGCCTTTCTGTTTTTGGTACATACTAGTACATCTGTGTATTAACCATGTTCTTACATCAAACTAATGTTCTTGTGTATCCCTCATCAATCACTTATGACGAGGCAGGCAGGCAAGGGGACTACTCCTCATTTAAAGAATGCAGCGTCAGCCTCCCGACATGATTCTCAAGAAACAGAAATGCTAGATGAAGATAGTGAACGTAGCTCTGTAGTTGATTACAACATTTCCCCTACACTAGCATCGCAGGTGCTTGCTCTAACTTGGCAGTGTGATATGTGGTTGCATGTTGCATATGGTGTCTAGATTGTAATTCTTCCAATCTGGTTAAACTGCATGTGCTAGTCTGCTTAACTTATACATTATACCTGTTAATGTGACATGCCTTCCTGTATTTAGTACATAGTACATCTGTCTATTAAGCATGTCCTTACATGAAACTATTGTTTTTTTGTATCCCGCATCAATCAACATGACGAGACACCTTTAGTATATGCAGTGCGATATTAGTTGCATCTTTCATATGATTTATAGCATGCGCTGCTTCTAATTTGTTGAAATTCCATTTATGATGGGACGGTTTTAACTTGGCAGAGTCATATTGGTTGCATCTTTCATGTGGTGTCTAGCTTGCATTGCTTCTTATTTGCTAGAACTGTTTCTGTTTAGTTTACACAAACAGTTGTGAACATGCCATGCCGTCCTGTTTTTCGTACATATTCCATCCTGGTATCATGTGTTTGCCTTACATCAAAGTAGTGATTGTCAGTATCATGCATGAATGATTTCTGAAGAGAGAATTTTATTGCTTTTTCTTGTCGGTTTTAGTTGATAATTCAAAATCAATAAAGCGGAAGGAAGTTAGCAAGGCAGCGGATAAAGGTGCTCCTTCCGAACGGAGGGCCTCTACAGTTTCTACTCCTCCACACCCCCAAGATGATTTCCAAGACAACACATGCATAGACACTCAACAAAGCTGTGTTTATGATGAGCACGTCTCCCCTAGTGCAGCATCACCGGTGCTCCCTCTAACTTGGCACTATTATATGTGGTTGCATGTTATGTGTGATGTCTAGCTTGTATTGCTTCTAATTTTGTTGAATTCCATCTGCTTACTTTACACATTATACTTGAATAAGACACGTGTTCCTGTTTCTAGAACATACAATATATGTCTATCACACCATGTTCTTACATCAAATTACTACTGTTGTGTAACCTGCAACAATCACTTATCATAAGACACGTTTGACTTCGGAGTGTGATATAGGTTACATCTCACATTCTTTTCTAGCTTGTACTACTAATTTGTTGAAATGACACTTATGACGAGACCGTTTTAACTTGGTAGAGTGATATTCGTTGCATCTTTCATATGGTGTCTAGCTTTCGTTGCTTCTAATTTGTTGAAATGCCTTCTCCTTAGTTTACACATCATAAGCTATGAATATGCAATGCTGTGAATATGCAATGGCACTAATGACGAGAGACCTCTAACATGGTAGTGTGATGTTGTTTTCATCTTGCATGTGATTTATTTCTTGTACTACTTCACATTTTTTTAAATGCCATTTATGATGAGACACTGTTAACTTGGTAGAGCGATATTTGTAGCATCTTTCATATGGTGTCTACCTTCCATTGCATTGCTTCTAATTTGGTGAAATGTCTTCTTCTTAGTTTACACATCATAGTTCTGGTTATCTCTTCCGTCCTGTTTTTCATACATATTACATCCTCCTATCATGTTTGTCTAACATCAAAGTCTAGTTCGTCTGCATCACGCATCAATTTGTTCTGAAGAACTAAATTGTTATTCGTTTTTCTTGTCGACTTGACTTAACATGGCATAGAGAAAGAGGAAGAAACACAGAATGGAAGGGAATGAGAAGTGGATGAATCCTGCAGATTCTGCTGGTACTGATGGTGCAATAGAAGGTTAAAGTCCAGCGGAAAATTCTACAAACACGGCATCCCATGCTACATGAGTTGCAAAAAAAGACAAACAGAAACAAATAGCTGCCACCAAACAAGCAGAGACAACCCTAGTTCTTGCAACACCTACCACAGTACTACCAGCTGCACGACTTACTCGTGCGTCAACTGAGCTAGCAGCACGTTCCCAAGCTCCCTTGCCACCTGACACTACTTCCCAAGCACTCTTGACACAAGACGAGTTGGCAATATCAGATGAACCTTGTGAGCTTCAACAGCAAGAAGGTAGTTGCTGGAGTTAAGTTACAGTTGCATGCTTCTTTATATGTAGTCTCACAGTTTGATGTACACTAACACTTGCTATGTTTGTTGTTGGACTAGCACCTAGGCGCAAGAGGAAACAAACATCAGGGATAATGCTCGATAGGTTAACTAAATCTAGAGGAGGAAGAATGGAGATCCGTTTCGAGGCAGGTTTAAAAAGGCCACGTGATGCTACAGAGTCAGCCAAGTTAGTATCAGAGGCAGCGGAGCCGTTAGGTGTCATGCACGTATCCTCCCAACATGGATTCAGTACAGGAATGACAAAGACAAAACCCAGTTCAACACCTTCCTCGACCATTTATCTGTAAGTATGGTTATGTATGGAAACTAGTAATATTGTCTTGCTCTGTCCCATACTTTCTAGGTTGCTAATAATGAGACTCCCATAATTTTCAACAGATGAGGTTCAAGTTGGATAGCCAAGATGATGCAACTAGACAAGCTTTCACCCATGTTTTCAAGTCTGCTCTGCGACAGTATCGGTATAACTTGAGGAAAACTCACTTTGAAGGCAAGGCTAACTGAGGGAGTCCTGGATTAGGGGGTGTCCGGATGGCCGGACTATACCTTCAGCCGGACTCCTGGACTATGAAGATACAAGATTGAAGACTTCGTCCCATGTCCGGAAGGGACTTTCCTTGGCGTGGAAGGCAAGCTTGGCGATACGGATATGCAGATCTCCTACCATTGTAACCGACTCTATGTAACCCTAACCCTATCCGGTGTCTATATAAACCGGAGGGTTTTAGTCCGTAGGACAAGATACACAACAACAATCATACCATAGGCTAGCTTCTAGGGTTTAGCCTCTCCGATCTCGTGGTAGATCTACTCTTGTACTACCCATATCATCAATATTAATCAAGCAGGAGGTAGGGTTTTACCTCCATCGAGAGGGCCCGAGCCTGGGTAAAACTTCTTGTCCCTTGCCTCCTGTTACCATCCAGCCTAGACGCACAGTTCGGGACCCCCTACCCGAGATCCGCCGGTTTTGACACCGACATTGGTGCTTTCATTGAGAGTTCCTCTGTGTCGTCGCCGTCAGGCTCGATGGCTCCTACGATCATCAATAGCGATGCAGTCCAGGGTGAGACCTTCCTCCCCGGACAAATCTTCGTCTTTGGCGGCTTCGCACTGCGGGCCAATTCACTTGGCCGTCTGGAGCAGATCGAAAGCTATGGCCCTGGCCGTCAGGTCAGATTTGGAAGTTTAAACTACACGGCTGACATCCGCGGGGACTTGATCTTCGACGGATTCGAGCCACTACCGAGCGCGCTGCACTGTCCCGACGAGCATGACCTTGCTCTGCCGCCGAACAGTTCCCTAGAGGTCGCACCCGCATCAGCTTGGACGCCACCTCGGGGGCTGTGATCCCAACGGCGATTAAGCCGAACACCAGCCCCGTACTCTGCGAGACTCGTGACTCCAAGGAGCCGAACTCCTCTCCGGACTCTGAACCCTTCGCGCCCCTGCCGATCGAATCCGATTGGGCGCCGATCATGGAGTTTACTACCGCGGACATCTTTCAGCACTCGCCTTTCGGCGATATCCTGAAGACACTGAAGTCTCTCTCTTTATCAGGAAAGCCCTGGCCGGACTACGGTCAGCAAGGTTGGGGTACGGACGATTAAGAAATTCAAAGCCCACCCACCACCCACTTTGTAGCCACTGTCGATGACTTAACCGACATGCTCGACTTCAACTCTGAAGACATCAACGGTATGGACACTGATGAAGGAGATGATGAAGAACCAGCGCCTACTAGGCCCTGGAAAGCCACCTCGTCATATGACATATCATGGTGGACACCCCAAAAGAAGGAGATGGCGATGGAACAGCGGAGGATGACCCCTCCAAGAAATAGCCTAAGCGCCGGCGTCAGCGGCGCCGCTCAAAATCCCGCCAAAACAAATACGGTGATTCTAGCACGGGAGATAATAATACTCCGGAAAGTGCTGAAGAAAACCCCCTCCAGCAAGATTTAGCACAGGAGGATGGAGAAACCAGCCCTCATGAGAGAGCGGTAGACAGAGAGGTCGAGGACGATAATTATATGCCTCCCTCCGAAGACGAGGCAAGCCTCGACGACGACGAATTCGTCGTGCCAGAGGATCCCATCGAGCAAGAGCGTTTTCAACGCAGGCTTATGGCCACAGCAAGAAGCCTCAAGAAAAAACAGCAACAACTTAGAGCTAATCAAGATTTGCTAGTCGACAGATGGACTGAAGTCCTTGCGGCTGAAGAGCATAAACTCGAACGCCCCTCCAAGAGCTACCCAAAGCGCAGGTTGCTACCCCGATTAGAGGAGGAAGCACTTGATGCGGCCGACCGGCCACCTCGTGGCCGCGACAGAGAGGCCTCTCGGCCCTCCACTCAAGCCGCACCCCGTACCAAGGCACGGGAATATGCATCGGACTTACGAGATATGTTGGAGGACAAGTCAAGGCAAACAAGATCGATCTACGAATCGCGGGGGCGCCCCACGGCTCGAGACGGTAACCGTCACGCCGGCCACAAATTCGGCAGGGCCGAACATAGTAGACAAAGCTCATTGGAGCTATGTCATGATATAGCCCAGTAGAGAGGCGCCGCACACCCACTATGCTTCACAGACGAAATAATGGATCATCAAATCCCCGAGGGTTTCAAACCCGTAAACATCGAATCATATGATGGCACAACAGATCCTGCGGTATGGATCGAGGATTATCTCCTTCATATCCACATGGCCCATGGTGATGATTTCCACGCCATCAAATACCTCCCACTCAAGCTTAAAGGACCAGCTCGGTATTGGCTTAACAGCTTGCCAACAGGATCAATCAGTTGTTGGGAGGACCTGGAAGCTGCATTCCTCGACAATTTCCAGGGCACTTATGTGCGACCCCCAGACACCGATGACCTAAGTCACGTAATTCAGCAGCCAGAGGAATCGGCCAGGCAATTCTGGACACGGTTCCTGACAAAGAAAAATCAAATAGTCGACTGTCCAGACGCTGAGGCCCTAGCAGCCTTCAAGCACAATATCCGTGACGAGTGGCTGGCCCGGCAGCTTGGACGGGAAAAGCCGAAATCTATGGCAGCACTCACGACACTCATGACCCGCTTTTGCGCGGGAGAAGACAGCTGGCTTGCTCGTAGCAACAACATGACAAGGAACCCTGGTAATTCAGACACCATGGACAGTAGTGGCAGGTCGCGTCGCAACAAGCAGAAGCGCTGCATTAACGGCGACAATGCTGAGGATACGGCAGTTAATGCCGGATTCAGAGGCTCTAAATCCGGTCAGCGGAAAAAGCCATTCAAAAGGAATCCTAGGGGCCCGTCCAGTTTGGACCGAATACTCGACCGCTTGTGCCAGATACATGGGACCCCCGAAAAGCCAGCCAATCACACCAACAGGGATTGTTGGGTGTTCAAGCAGGCAGGCAAGTTAAACGCCGAAAATGAAGACAAGGGGCTGCATAGTGATGACGACGAGGAGCCCCGGCCGCCGAACAACAGTGGATAGAAGGATTTTCCCCCACAAGTGCGGACGGTGAACATGATATACGCAACCCACGTCCCCAAAAGGGAGCGGAAGAGCGCGTTAAGGGACGTATACGTGGTAGAGCCAGTCGCCCCAAAGTTCAACCCATGGTCCTCCTGCCCGATCACCTTTGATCGAAGGGACCATCCCACTAGCATCCGTCATGGCGGATTCGCCGCATTGGTTCTAGACCCAATTATTGACGGATTTCATCTCACTAGAGTCCTTATGGACGGCGGCAGCAGCCTAAACCTGCTTTACCAGGATACAGTGCGGAAAATGGGCATAGATCCCTCGAGGATTAAGCCCACCAAAACGACCTTTAAAGGCGTAATACCAGGTGTAGAGGCCAACTGTACAGGCTCAGTCACACTTGAAGTGGTCTTCGGATCTCCGGATAATTTCCGAAGCGAGGAGTTAATCTTCGACATAGTCCTGTTCCGCAGTGGTTATCACGCACTGCTCGGGCGAACCGCATTCGCCAAGTTCAATGCGGTACCGCACTACGCATACCTTAAGCTCAAGATGCCAGGCCTTCGAGGAGTAATTACGGTCAATGGAAACACCGAACGCTCCCTCCGAATGGAGGAGCACATGGCAGCCCTTGGAGCAGAAGTACAAAGCAGCCTCTCCAGGCAGTTATCCAGTCCGGCCACTAAACGACCGGACACCGTCAAGCGCGCCCGGAGTAACCTACAACAAGACCGCCTGGCACGATCCGAGCAGGCGTAGCAATGCGGCCCCAACCCCAACCCTCGCAAAAAGGCGACGCCAGTACTTCGCACACATAACTATGCTCTAGAGATACCATGGGTACAGGGGGAGGGGCACCATCACGGCACGCCCGAAACACAGCTTAAACCGTACCAGGGGCTGCCGATTTTTTTTTAATTTTCTCTTACTTTCAGGACTCCATCCTTCGGAAGGCCTGTTCAGCAGTTCAATTGCCGCACAAATGATGCAAGAACCAGGGAAGCAGACAAGCCACGCCGCATTACGGAACTCCCAGGTGATTTCTATCACGAGCAGTATACCTGTTCCACATACTATTCCGCAGCTTGCCCCTGGAACGGACATGTTAACTAGTCCAACCTTTCACTTATCGCATTATTTGTATCGTTCTGCTTTGATCGCAGCCCTTTTTAAATAAACAATGCATAAATTTTGTCTATTTTTGCATTACTCTTTTTTCTTTATATATATATGTTCCTTAACGACATGTTGTACCCGTACACGTTGGTACGGCCAAAATACGCCAGGGGCTTTAGTACCCCTCAATATGGTGTGAGAAGTCCGAACACTTTAACAAGTGCGGCACCCCGAACTTATAGCATTATATGCATCGGCTCCGAATCATGTCTTGGGTCCATAGTTGGGTTTGCCCGGCTCCTATGTTTTGGTGCCTTACGTTCCGCTATATCGGCTAAGGTAGCACTAGGAGAACCACTGCGATTGTGCCCCAGTTGAGCTGGGTTGAGCACCTCAGTGGAGAAAGCTAAAACTGACTGTCATGATGAAGTGAGAGCTGGTCGCTGTTCGAGAGGTTTTTCGAGTCCCTAAAGACTTATGCCGCTTAGGGCGAGGAGCCGGCTCTGTCCGGCCAAGGCGTGGATAGCGCCCCGAACTCGGTCTTCCGAACACCAGGGGCTTCGCCGAAATTTAAAATTATAGAATTCTATGGCTAAGTGAGAGTGTTCATGCATTATAGTCCGATTGCCTTGTTCGTTGGGCTGAGCGCCTCCCTCGAAGGACCCAAACATGGGAAAAAGAGCGCTCAGGTTTATCCCCGAACACCCCAGCACTAGCGGCACGGGGGCAGAAGCCGACGACTCGCCATCTCTCAAAATTGATAAACAACCGCACAGAAGGTAATATTTTGAATTCCAACAGCATTGCTTAGCGCATATGAACAAGTTTTCAGCGCACAGGACAAAACGAGCAAGTTTCACTCAAAAATTACATCCCTAGAACATTCATCCGCCACAAGGAAGGCACCCTTCAGAACATCCTTATAGTAATTCTCGGGCTTGCGATGCTCTTTCCCCGGCGATGGCCCGACCTTCACAAGCTTCTCAGCATCCAGCTTGCCCCAGTGCACCTTAGCACGGGCAAGGGCCCTACGGGCACCTTCAATGCAGATGGAGCGCTTGATGACTTCGAGCCTTGGACAGGACTCCACCAGCCGCTGCACCAGCCCGAAATAGCTCCCAGGCAGAGCCCCTCCAGGCCACAGCCGAACTATGAGGCCCTTCATGGCCTGTTCGGCCGCCTTGTGGAGCTCGACCAGTTGCTTCAGCTGGTCGCTCAGGGGCACGGGGTGTCCGGCCTTAGCATACTGAGACCAGAACACCTTCTCTGTTGAGCTGCCCTCCTCCGCTCGGTAGAATGCGGCGGCATCGGACACACTCCGGGGAAGATCTGCGAACGCTCCTGGAGAGCTCCGGATTCAGGTAAGTAACAAGTAACTCACGTTTATGTGTTTGCTTTGAATAAAGAATGCCTTACCCGCCGCTATCTTCTTCACCTCATCCAACTCCTGGAGGGTCTTCTGGGATTCGGCCTTGGCAGACTTGGCATTTTCAATAGCCACCATGAGCTCGGACGCTCGCGTCTTTGAGTCAAGCTCCAAACTCTCATGTTTTTCCATGAGAGCCTGGAGCTCTTGCCGTACCTTGCCAACCTCGGCCTCATACTTCTCCCATTCGGTGCGCTCCGAGGCCGCCCTCTTCTCGGCCTCGAGCAACGCTTGCTTAAGGGTCGCCACCTCAGACGTGGCCCCTACAATAGCCACAGTAATCCTATTATTTTTTGCAATTGCACCTTTTTATATATATTTAAAAAAACGAGGTATTTCTTACCTTCATTGTCCTCGAGCTGCTTCTTGGCACGCCCGAGCTCTTGCTCGGACTGCTCGAGGTTCTGCTTTAGCGTGTCCACTTCCGCAGTCAGTGCGGCGAACGCAAGCAGAGAAGCCTGCATACGCATATTGATCATTTTTGTTAGACTCCTGCGAATTTTATTTTATCCTCTATTTGGCTTTTCTTCCCGAACGCCAAACAGAGCATCAGGGGCTACTGTCTATGCGGCAATATTATTTACACATTCTTTACTTACCTCAAAGCCTGTCAAAAGGCTAGTACAAGCTTCAGTCAGTCCGCTCTTGGCGGACTGAACCTTCTAGACCACCGCACTCATAATGGTGCGGTGCCCCTCGTCGATGGAGGCGCCTTGGAGCGCCTCCAACAGATTGTCTGGTGCCTCCGGTTGGACGGGGGTCACCGGCACGGTGGGCTCGCTCCTCTTGGAAGGAGGTCCCCCGCCGGACTCTGGAACCTTTGAAGGTTCCGGAGCGGTGTCCGGCCTAGAGCCGGACTTGGAGCCCTGGGGGGTTTCATCCCCTTTACTCCTGGAGTCTGGGAGGTCGCCTTGCGGCGCCTCCAGGACCACCTCCTCCCGGCTTGGAACCTGTTGGGACAACACTTCGGTGTCGTCCGTAGGGCGGGGGGAGGAAGCCGTCAGAAGCGAGTTCACATCCGACGAGTCCAGTGAGCCGCTCGACGACGCGTCGAGCCGGTCTTTGGGTGGGCTGCATAAACATATTCGACATAAGGGAAAGCTGTGCAATAAACGAATACTATTAATTACTCTGGTATCCGGATACTTACGATTTTGCCAGGGGCTTGGCCCTGGGCAGCCACTCCTCTCCGTCGTCGTCGGCGTCGGTGGAGTAGTTCGGAGGAAGGGTTTTCCCCCTCTTGGACCCTCCGGCCTCCCCAGAGAGGGCGGCCTTCCTTTTATTCTCCCCTCCCGCTGGAGGGGGAGAGGTCTCTTCTTCTTCCTCCTCGTCTTCACGGGAGGAATGCGCCTCGGAACCGTCGGATGATGGATCCGACACCTCCTGGCGCCGGGCACTCTTTCGAGTCCCTCTGGCCTTTTTCGCGGCCTTCTTCTCCGGCACCACATAGGGTGCCGGAACCAGCAGCTTCGCCAAGCGAGCGTCCGCTGGGCCTTCGGGCAAAGGAGCCGGACAGTTGATCTGTCCGGACGTCACCTGCCAATCCTGTCAAAGGTAAGGGAGCTTAGATCCCGCATGGAGTCAAGCTATGAAAAACCGATACCCTGTAAAAGGAAAAAACGGCTTACCGCGAGAGCGTGACCCTGCGCACTGAATCTGCGATCCTCGGTAGCGGATGCGGGAGCCTCGGCGCCCTTGAAAAGAACCTTCCAGGCATCTTTGTACGTCGTGTCGAAGAGCCTGCTCAGAGTTTGGTGCCGCGCCGGGTTGAACTCCCACATGTTGAAAGCCCGTTGTTGACACGGGAGGATCAAGCGGGTGAGCATAACCTGGACTACGTTGACAAGTTTGAGCTTCTTGTCCACCAGGGTTTGGATGCATGTTTGGAGTCCGGTCAGCTCTCCTTTCTTACCCCACGACAGGCCCGTCTCCTTCCAGGAGGTGAGCCGCGTAGGGGATCCGGATCGAAACACGGGGGCTGCGACCCATTCGGGGTCGCGCGACTCGGTGATGTAAAACCACCCCGATTGCCACCCCTTCAGGGTCTCCACAAAGGAGCCCTCGAGCCATAAGACGTTGGCCATCTTGCCCACCATGGCGCCTCCGCACTCCGCCTGGTTGCCGCGCACCACCTTCGGCTTAACGTTGAATGTCTTGAGCCATAGGCCGAAATGGGGGCGGATGCGGAGGAAAGCCTCGCACACGACGATAAACGCCGAGATGTTGACGACAAAGTTTGGGGCCAGATCGTGGAAATCCAGGCCGTAGTAGAACATGAGCCCCCGGACAAATGGGTGGAGAGGGAAACCCAGTCCGCGGAGGAAATGGGGGAGGAATACCACCCTCTCATGGGGCCTAGGGGTGGGGATGAGCTGCCCCTTTTCGGGAAGCCGGTACGCGATGTCGTTAGACAGGTATCTGGCCTTCCTCAGCTTTTTGATGTGTCCCTCCGTGACGGAGGAGACCATCCACTTGCCTCCCGCTCCGGACATGGCTGGAGAAGGTTGAGGTAGGGAGTGCGGACTTGTGCGCTGGAGCTCGAGTGCGCAAGAATGGATAGGCGAAGGAGGAAGAAGGCGTAGGTGAAAAGGTGGATCCTTATCCCCTTATATGGGTGGACGCAACTACATGTCCCCACCAGCCTGATAAAACTCGCTTATCTCCAAGCGCCGTAATCAATGGCACGGTTGGGTTACCCGCGCCCGTATCGATGAGAATCCCGGGATAAGGGGACACGATCTCTGCTTTAACAAGACGTGCCAAGGAAACCGCCTCGCATGACGCGCTAAGGTGGAATAATGAAACGACTCGGATAAAGGCTTGGCCATGGTGTGTCACATTACGGAATACGTCAGCAGATTAGATTTGTGTAAATATTATTCTCTCTACGGCAATATGTGGAAACTTATTTTGCAGAGCCGGACACTATCTTTGTGTTCAAAATTTCTATGAAGTACTTGGAGGAGGAACCCGCCTTGCAATGCCGAAGACAATCTGCGCACCGGACTCGTCATCATTGAAGCCTGGTTCAGGGGCTACTGAGGGAGTCCTGGATTAGGGGGTGTCCGGATGGCCGGACTATACCTTCAGCCAGACTCCTGGACTATGAAGATACAAGATTGAAGACTTCGTCCCGTGTCCGAAAGGGACTTTCCTTGGCGTGGAAGGCAAGCTTGGCGATACGGATATGCAGATATCCTACCATTGTAACCGACTCTATGTAACCCTAACCCTATCCGGTGTCTATATAAACCGGAGGGTTTTAGTCCGTAGGACAAGATACACAACAACAATCATACCATAGGCTAGCTTCTAGGGTTTAGCCTCTCCGATCTCGTGGTAGATCTACTCTTGTACTACCCATATCATCAATATTAATCAAGCAGGACGTAGGGTTTTACCTCCATCGAGAGGGCCCGAACCTGGGTAAAACTTCGTGTCCCTTGCCTCCTGTTACCATCCAGCCTAGACGCACAGTTCGGGACCCCCTACCTGAGATCCGCCGGTTTTAACACCGACAATAACAGTGAAGGAGTAAAAAGAATCCTACTCACCGATATATATAATCCTAAAAGACTCAAAACATTTTTCTAGATTCAACAATGCCAACGATTCGATCAAGCAGGGGGCTCCTAAGTCGGGGAAGGCTCTGATTACCAACTTGTAACACCCACGATGCGGCTATATCTCCCACGTGTCGGAGCATGACTTAGAGGCATAACCGCATTGTAGGCATGTCGCAAGAGGGGTAATCTTTACACAACCCATGTACTGAATAAGATAGAGATACAGAGACAGCTTACAATCGCCACTTCACATAATACATAAAAATAGCATTACATCATCCAGATACAATCAAGGTCCGACTACGGAACCAAATAAAGAAAGACAACCCCTAACGCAAAAGATCCCCGATCGACCCCAACTGGGCTCCACTACTGATCAACTGAAAAACGAAACAAGGCTACGAACACGATCTTCTTTGAGCTCCTCCTTGAGGTCGGTTGCGTCACCCATGAGTCACGGGACATGCGAGTTTGATGTATCCCATTTGATATCTTCGTATCCGAGAATCCACAAATTCGACCCCGCATTTTTGGCAAAATCTTTCGTCTTCGTTTTCAGCTCCGCTCGCTCGAGAATTGCCACAAGCGCAAATCCCGCTTTTTATGGGTCCAAAGATTCTTTCGCAAAACAATCCATCTTTTTCTGGTTTATCGGCACGATTATCGTCGGCACCTGAAACTGGTTTTGGAAGTATCTGTGAGTCACGGGGACTCAACAATCTCACACCCTCGCGATCAAGACTATATAACCTTTTGGGTAGGAAAAGGTAGTGAGGTGGAGCTGCATCAAGCACTAGCATATATGGTGGCTAACTTACGCAAATGAGAGCGAGAAGAGAAGGCAAAGCACGGTCAAGAAACTACGAAGATCGAGAAGTGATCCAACAACTACTTACATGTAAGCATAACTCCAACACCGTGTTCACTTCCCGGACACCGCCGAAAAGAGACCATCACGGCTACACACGCGGTTGATGTATTTTAATTAAGTCAAGTGTCAAGCTCTCTACAACCGGACATTAACAAATTCCCATCTGCCCATAACCGCGGGCACGGCTTTCAAAAGTTCAAACCCAGCAGGGGTGTCCCAACTTAGCCCATCACAAGATCTCAGGGTCAACAAAGGGTATTCCTTCTAGCGGGAAGAACCGATCAGACTTGGAATCCCGGTTACAAGACATTTCGACAATGGTAAAACAAGTCCAGCAAAGCCGCCCGATGTGCCGACAAATCCCGATAGGAGTCGCACGTACCTCGTTCTGAGGGCAACACCGGATGAGACTAGCTACGAGTAAAACCAACCCTCAAGTTTCCCTGAGGTGGCCCCGCAGGCAGCTCAGTTCGGACCAACACTTAGACAAGCACTGGCCCCGGGGGGGGGGGGGGGTTAAAATAAAGATGACCCTTGGGTTGGACGACCCAAGGGATGGGTAATAAGTTTTTAGGCAAATGTAAAACCAAGGATGGGCCTTGCTGGAGGAGTTTTATTCAAGGAGAACTGTCAAGGGGTTCCCATTATCACCCAACCGCGTAAGGAGCGCAAAATCAAGGAACATAACACCGGTATGACGGAAACTAGGGCGGCAAGAGTGGAACAAAACACCAGGCATAAGGCCGAGCCTTCCACCCTTTACCAAGTATATAGGTGCATTAATTAAATAAGAGATATTGTGATATCCCAACAATAATCATGTTCCAACAAGGAACAAACTCCAATCTTCATCTTCACCTGCAACTAGCAACGCTATAAGAGGGGCTGAGCAAAGCGGTAACATAGCCAAACAACGGTTTGCTAGGATAAGGTGGGTTAGAGGCTTGACATGGCAATATGGGAGGCATGATATAGCAAGTGGTAGGTATCGCAGCATAGGCATAGCAAAAGAGCGAGCAACTAGCAAGCAAAGATAGAAGTGATTTCGAGGGTATGGTCATCTTGCCTGCAAAGATCTCCGAGAAGACGAAATCTTGATCCTCGTAAACGAACTCAACGGGTCCTCGAACACGAACTCGTCTCCCGGCTCTACCCAAATCAAGAACACAAGCAAAGGGAACAGCAATCAACCACGTTGCAATGCGCAAGCAACATGATGCAAAACATGGCATGATATGCGGGAAGTAATATGCAATGCATATGCATGCTTTGGAAGAGAAAGATTATCCCAGGCCTCAACTTGGAAAACTAAGAGTGCCGCTGGAAAGATGAGTTGATTTCGGCCGAAATTGATGTAAAGATCACCGAAATCGGATGCACGGTTTGCAAAAGGCAAGCAAAACAATAAAGGCATAAAGCTGCGATTAACAGCACGAGGCCATCTAAATGCATCAAGAACAACAAGCTACTGCACTCTAACATAATAACAAAACACATGGCAGTGATCCACTCAAGATGCTTGACAAAATATGAACACTGAGCTACGGCCAATTCACTCAATAGCAGGATCAAACAAGCATGGCAAAAGTGCAAAAGATAATAGGTTACAGACTTGGTGAAATTAACAACATGTCAGGGATTTAACATCAGGAAGCAAAGTTTTGAGCAAGATAAAAATATGCTATAGGAACATATCATGGCAAAGCAAGGCATGGAATGAAGCTACTCAAAGCATACAACAAAAGTCCCTTACTGACCATAAGCCAAAAGGGATCAGAAAATACAATGGCAACCATGTGAACATAGCAACTTCCGTTAACAGATTCAGACTTAGCAGAAAACTGGAGGATGGCAAAACAGATAGCAAGTAGGCATGTTTACGAGCTTGATGCACTCACCACAAGGCATTACATGACAAACTAAGCATACACCCAGCAAGTAGACATGGCATAGAAGCTAAACATGGCAAGAACAACCTCATAGCATGCACGGATCAACTACAACAACCTCGGCAAAAATGCTTAACATGTAAACATTCTGCCAGGAACATTGTATAGCAAAAGTAGAGCTCGATTGAGTCAAGATAGGGTGCTCCATAATTGCAAACAAAGACATGGATGGATAGAGCACAACAATATCTACAAAACATCCTTACTGAGCATGCTCAAAATAGGCATGTATCACTCTGTAGCAACATGAATACATGACATAAAAATATAATCAGGAAAATGACTTAGAAGATTTCTAAGTCCCTGAAATCAGCAACATCACGAGAGCTACTTTGCATGCTTATGCTAGGAACCACAAAGATCACAAAAATACATGGCATACACCCCTGTAAAGATGGCATGGCATACTTCAAAACTCATGTAGGGCTCAAGTTCATAGGAGGCACACATTAAACATGGCAAAAATGACAAATGTCCAATTACTGATAAGAATCTGAAACTAATATAAACTAGCACTCTTGCAACAGAATTTAGGGCATCAAGATGAACTCAAATGAACATGGTGCAATGGAATGAAATGAATTACTCGTTGAGAGAACAATTTGATATGCTACACGCCCAAAACGGAGCCACGGATGCAGAGTTATGACATCATGAAGAATGCCCAAAATTACTAGGACAGAGGCAAAATTAGGTCAACCTCAGTTTCCAGATCTGGATCAGGATCGCATAGAAAATGAGGATTGTCGGAGTTGGGAGGCGCGGTGGCCGGAGTCGTACTTGGGGGCGCCGGAGTTGGCCGGATCGAGTGGGACCGGCCGGATCCGAAGCGGGGGCGGCGCACGGCGGCGAGGGGCGACGAGGCGCGGAAGGGCGGCGGTGGAGCGAGCTCGGCGGGCAGCGGCGAGCTTCGGTCAGAGACGTGCGGCGGCGGGGCCGACGCCGGCGAGAGGAGGTGGGCGGCGCGGCGAGGGCAGCGTGGAGGCAGGCGGTGGCGTCGGGTGGATGGGCCGCGGGGGCCTGAGTTGGGCTCGGCGGGCCTCGGCGGCGGCGGGTCGACGGCGGTGACGTGGCGGCGCGGGATAGGCTGAGGCGGCGGGGCGGACGCGTCCGTTCCGCTCCGGACGTGTCCTGCGGCGCGGAGAGCGGATTTTTAGGGTTTGGGGAGGAAGAGATCCAGAATTTCGGAGGGGGTCTATATTTATAGGTAGAGGGAGCTAGGAGGCTCCAAATTGAGCACGGTTTTCGGCCACGCCATCGTGATCGAACGACCTAGATGAAGGAGGGGGTTTAGGTGGGTTTTGGGCCACTTTGAAAGGGGTGTTGGGCTACAACACACAAGAGGCCTTTTCGGTTCCTCGGTTAACCGTTGGAGTATCAAACAAAATCCAAATGTCACGAAACTTGACAGGCGGTCTACCGGTAGTGAACCAAGTCCGCTTGGCAAATCTCGGTCCAATCCGAGAACGTTTAACACCCGCACACGAAAAGAGGTAAACGGAGACACCGGAGGACATAGGAGCGCCGGAATGCAAAACGGACAATGGGGAAAATGCTTGGACGCATGAGACGAACACGTATGCAAATGTGATGCACATGATGACATGATATGAAATGCAAGACACGCAAGCAAATGACATGGCAACCACAGCGAATAACTGGAAGACACGTGGCGCAACGGTCTCGGGGCGTTACAGGTTATTTATGGAAACTAGTAATATTGTCTTGCTCTGTCCCATACTTTCTAGGTTGCTGATAATGAGACTCCCATAATTTTCAACAGATGAGGTTCAAGTTGGATAGCCAAGATGATGCAACCAGACAAGCTTGCACCCATGTTTTCAGGTCTGCTCTGCGATAGTATCGGTATAACTTGAGGAAAACTCACTTTGAAGGCAAGGCTAACAGTGAGCTTTCCCAAACATCTCCAGTGGAAAATATATCGGATGAAGACTGGAGGGGCCTTGTTAAACACTGGTCTGATCCGAAGTATCAGGTACATTATATATATGTGATCAGATCACATGTTGAAGTCCTATTTACGCATGTGCCACACAAATCTATCTTCTTGTTGGTGAGCTGTTCAAAGAACAAGGCCAACCGTACGAAAGTGAAATTCCAACAGATGACAGGATCTCGTAGCTATATTGCACACTGGAGGCTCTTGTAATTAGCTGCTATTTCACTCTTTTCGCAGTACCATATTATCAGATCTATATTGACTTGTTCGAAATGCAGAGGAAAGCCCGCAAGGACCAAAAAGTACCTGAACCAAATGCCGTGGAAATCTTCAAGGACTGTCACACCAGCAAGAAGAAGGGCATGACCACACCAGTCAAAGCCGCTATTGTAAGTCCTTAATCCTCATGCCTTTTAACTACTACTTACTCTTACTTGTGCCTTGAACTGCATGGTTTGCAGCCAATGTCTATTACTCTTTTCAATTTTATACACAATTGTCTTAGCGTATCATTACACCTTACAAGGTTTAAAAGAGAGGAGTGATGTTCCTTTGATCTTGACCCGTAATCTAGTTCCGTGCTGGACTTGCCCACACAACATTACAATTGCCTGTTTGCCTGTTCTAAATTGTTTTGTGATATGAATGATGTCATACTATGCTTACCGTATTATAAACTTTGTTTCTTTATCCTTAGCCCTCAATACAATGTGAAGAAATAGACAATACATTAGCGATGGTACATGGTCATATGTTTGGAACCTGGTTTTATTATGTACTTTGCAATAAAATACAACTAATATTTTACATGGGTTCACCAGAATAAGTTCTGTATATAGACCAAAGCTATTTTGTTTGGTTTTGCTGCCTCCTTAATATCTTCTATTCTGGTACTACTAATGTAAAACCTCAACTTTTTAGCGAGCTATGGAAAAAAGGTGGAACCGCCACCTTCTGAAGGTGGCGAGGCAACTATAACCACAATGTCAGCTCTTGCTGTAGTGGGTCAGTACATGTCCACTAACTGTGCCAAAAGCACGTTCCTGCGTAATACTAGGTTGGTTGTTAAGGCAATATCGTCCAAACTGCCTCATGATCAAGATATGCAAGCTCAAAGCAATGTTGTATCTGCGCTCCAGACACAAGTCCATTCCCTAACAGAGACCCTTTGTGAAACAAGGAGAAACATTGCTCAATGTTGTCAAGATATGCATGGTTTTGAAACCAGACTATCAGACATTTGCTATGTTGTTCAGGAGCCTAGGGGAAATGAAGGCGAGGGTTATGGTGGTCCATCGGACAATACATCATGAAAATGTAATAGTCAGGTCAAATGAACTGAGCTTCTGAACTTATGGTGGCGCATTTATCTGCTAGACTGTTAAGTTTTATGCCAACCTTCCTTTTGTTATATAGTTGTAATTTTATTTTGGTGCGATACAAAATTTATTCTTAATGTGCAGCCATTGGCTGAAGAAAATAGCAAGCCATTTTTGTATAGTGTAGGGTGTTCCCTATATTTGCACTGGTGGCGATCTTTGATGCCGAGTGGATTTAATCTGTGCAATCCCCTTAATAGCCTAGCGTTAGTTTCGGCCTTATTTATTTCCTAGTCTTCTTTTTCCCTGGTTTGCTAGTGGCCGCAACTACCATTGGCTATATACGGGCCGTAGGATCCATGGGTCTCCTACAGGCCATCGATAAATGGGCCTGTAATCGGTGGGCCTCGGGCCGTCGGATAAATGGGTCTACATGGGTCGTAATCGGGCATAATTGGTATCGGCCCATCACGGTAACAGGCCGTTAACATGACATAGGACAGCAAGGGCTTAATTCTGTCACAGGCATAACGGGTCGTTAATGGGCCAGAATATAGGACGGGCTGGAAACGGCGCAACGGGTTAACAGGCCAGAAACGGGCCGACTCTTGCCATGGGCCGAATTTGGCCCATTAGGGTAACAGGACAGTAACGGACCGACTCTTGCCATGGGCCGAATTTGTCCCATTAGGGGAACAGGCCAGTAACGGGCCGGAAGTAATCGAGGGCCGAAATGGAGCCCAAGAATGTATGGGCCGTCAATAGGCCGAAAGCTAACACGGGCTGGAAATGGCCCGTGTAAATCACGGGCCGTTAACGGGTATAAAGAAAATTACTGTTCATTATGGGCTAGAGTCACCGTGGGCCTGAAGATGGCCGAAAGATATGAAGGCCTCATATGGGACGAAAGACGTCGTGGGCCATACATGGGCCGAAAGTGAAATGGGCTGGTGTTATATTCGACGGACCACATGATGTTGTTGGGCCGATTTCCTTTAGGGACTAACGGGCCGTGAGTTAACGGGCCGTAAAATGGGATATTTGCGAAGAGACCATTAATAGGCTTTTCATGGGCCAGCCCGTTAACTTTTGACCAAGTCAAATGGGCCGGCTTTGTAAGCTAAATGGGCCAGTGGTGGGCCGTGGCACGTGTCGACATACCATAGGCACCTATCTGACCCACTGACGAGCTGGCACGTGTTTCATTCGGCCAATAAGAATTTTACACGTCGAAATTTCCCATTGGTCGGGGCTGTTAACGGGTTATCAGATCCAAAACCCGACCCGATAGCTTAACGGCGTTCCGTTATGGTGGATGCCACGTGTCGGTCACCCTTGATGAAAGCACTTCTGTGACGCGCGATTTATCGTCATGGAAGTGGACACTTCCATGATGATAATTTTGGTAATGTCATGGAACACTTCTACGACAGCACAGATATGACTATCTTGATTCTGTCCTAAAATCGTCATGGATGTACATGCATGGCAAAAAACGCGACCTACTGTGACAAACATGTATCATCACGGAAGTGTATTTTTTTGTAGTGAGGTCTCTCTTGCACACTAAGTATGATTCTCTAGTCCAAGCTAGATATCTTGGGTGCACTCATCGTACGCACACAAATTCCTTGGCTCGTTGCCGGTAACTCTCTCACGCACCACTCTATCGTCTCGAAGCTCTCCCCTCTCTCTCTCAAACTCTCCATCTACCTGGGTCACACATACACATGCATATCTCACTCGCACTCGATAGGCCCATCTAAAACTCTATCTCTCTCCCTCATTCTCTCTCCATCTCACACGCGCACACACACACACACACAATCTCATGCCTAGCTAGCCAAGTATATGGTCTCTCACTCAATTGTAGGCACACGCAATCCCCCCTATATGTATATGACTAGCTAATCTTAGTCTCCATCACAAAGATGTGCATGGTCTATCTCGATTTCTCTTGGGTCATCTTTCCATCACGCACGCACCTCCCTCGATCTCCCACCCATATAGTCCCCTCACGATCTCGAGGGGATCTCTCTATCACAAACACACCCTCTCGCCCTCCCCATGCGCCCATGTTCTGCATGTGTCCCTCTCGACCTTTGTTCCTTGTTGGCCAGACCTCTATTGCACATGTGCTATAGGGGTGTCTCTCTCCGTTGCAAACAATCACACACTAGCTATCTTCGTGTATCTCCTCGCCTCGCTTTTCTATCTCGGAGATGCATGCGTGAGATGTTCGCCTAATAAACGAAAAACACACACTCTCTCTAATTTATTGTTTGTTGTCACTTTCTCTTTCACACACATACTCTTTTTGCACACTTACTCATTCTCCTTCACACGCAGTTGATCTCTCTCGACTTAGGCACTCTCCTCGGTCCATAGCATATTGATTTATTGAAAAGTCAAACATCACAAAGTTTGACCATGTACGTGGAGAAAAACAATTACAACTAGAACGACAAACATATACCATTAGATTCACCATGAGATGTAGTTTAGTATGATGTATCTTTGGTATTGTAGATATAAATAACATTTGTGTAAACCTGATCAAAATTTCCAAAGTTTGACTTCTAAAAAATTTACATGCACTGCATTATCGAGCGGATGGAATATCTCTTTCCCCCTCTCAGCTATCTGATGCACCACTCAGCCTTATCGGGGCTCCTCAATCTCTCTCAAACTTTATATCTCCCTGGTTCACACATACACATGTCTCGCTCACGCTATACATATAGACCCATCCAACACTCTCCTCCCTTGTTCTTTCTCTATGTGACACGCACCCCCCTAATAAGTACCATAATCCCTCACTCCATCATAGGCGCAAGCACTCCCACCTAAGTATGATCATCTCTCACTAGCAATCAGGAACACACGTATTGTCTCCTTCCATCCATACGTCTATCTCGATATCTCTCGGGGTATCTTCTATCACGCACACACCTTGTCACTCAATCTCCCACCCATGTAGTCCCATCACGATATGTAGGGGATCTCTCTATGACAAACATACACTCTCTCCTCCCCATGTCTGCATTTTCTCCGTACGTCTCTCTCGATCTCTCTCCCTTGTTTGTCAGACCCCTCTTGGCCACGTGCTATGGGTCTTGCTCTCTTGGTTGCAAACAACCACACACTATCTCCTCACCTTGCTTCCGTTATCGAAGATGCATGTGTGATATGTTTCCATAAGACACACACGTTTTTTCTCGACTTTCATCGAGTGTTGTCCAAGTCTCTTTCACACATGCACACACACTTTTTTCACTCACTCTTTCTATTTCACTCACTCTCTCTCTCTAGTTAGGGACTCTCTCACGTCCATAAGTGTATGGATGTTTTGAAAAGTCAAACCTCTGAAAAGTTTGACCAGTTATATGTGGAGAAAACATTTACATCTAGAACGATCATTAGATTCATCACAACATGTACTTACTTCATACTATCATTTATCTTTGGTATTGTAGATATAAGCACTTTCTTTATAAACTTGGTCAAAGTTTCAAAAGTTTGACTTTTTAAAAAATTTTGGAATTACATTATCGAACGGAGGGAGCAGCTCTTTCTCTCTCTCTCTGCTATCTCTCATGGGCCTCCCCTCTCACTCGAACACTCTATACTAACGGATTATACACTCACTGTGTCAGCGTATATTGTTTACTTGACCGGTCAACCAGTCCACATGCTGCCTTGTCAGCTCGTGTTCTATATCTTCGTGTGCTGGCCCATGTGGCAGTGGGTGAAAAGAAGTAAACTAGAGGCCCATCTGACACGCGGTGAAGTAAGCAAAGTTGAAACCACTCGGGGTAGCACCCCGCACGCTAGTAAATTGAGGGCGCATTGAGGACACACTTCTTCCGCGTGAAGGACGCACTCGCGCACAATTCACCACCGCGCGGCGGCATGCACAGAAGGACGCACTCGCGCACACCCAGCACACAACACACACCAGCACACGTGTACACCGGCGTCGCTGCCGGTTGAGATGGACGGCGAGGCAGCCAACAAGCGGAGGCGGCTCGAGCCAAAACCGCATCCGGCAAGCCTGGACTTCATCAACAGCCTCCCCGACGACATGCTGCTCGTCATCATCGTCCTCCTCCCCACCAAATCTGCAGTGTGGACCGCCCTACTCTCCCGGCGATGGCGCCCCCTCTGGCGCCGCGTCCCCCTCAACCTGACCGTCGACAGCTGCCTCTGTGATGGGGATTGCAAACGCGTGGCCGCAGTCTCCAAGATCCTTTCATCGCACCCTGGGCCAGCCAGACGCCTTGACATCCGCATGTTCAGTACCAACTGCTAGGTCCAACCCAAGTTCGACGAGTGGTTCTTATCCCTCGCCCTAGATCAGCTCGAGGAGCTCAACTTTGAAGCTGGACGATGTCGCTCTCTGCCGCCGTCCGCGCTCCGCCTCGCGCCAACGCTGCGCCGCGCCAGCTTCAGCTCCTGCTATCTTCCCCAGATTAATGTCGTGCCCGCCCTTCTTCTCCCTCAACTCAAGCAGCTTGACCTCTTCGACGTTGTCATCTCGAAGAAGGCTATGGAGCACATGCTCCGCAGCTGTACGGTGCTCGAGTACCTTCGTCTTGAGCAAATCAACGGGTTCATTAGCCTCCACATCACCTCGACGAATCTCCGATGGATTTATGTGTCTTGCTGGCCCCGCAACAAGACATCAATTGGGAAGTGATCACTCCAGCTGTTCCACGTTATGGTCATTGAGAATGAGTCTTTCCTTGAGAGATTGCTTGTATCGGATCTAGAAGGTCCAACAAAAATCAGGGTCATTGACAGCGTTGGTGCACTCGTCTGCCAAATTATTCGAACTCTTTATTGGATCCGTAATCGTTCAGGTACAACACTCATCTTCTTCTCCGTCTTCTTGAAATTCACATTTTTAAATTTCTTCTTGATGTATTTACGACCGTCTTCCAGAAAATGATTCCCACAAGCTTGACCCAGTCTATGCACACAGTGAAGATCTTGGCAATAAAATCTATCGGCCCCAATCTGGATCAAGTTATTGGATTCCTTACATGCTTTCCATGCACGGAGAAGCTACTCATCGAGGTGAAACTTCTTTCCTATTAGTAAATGGTAATCACAACGTAGCTCAATTTTTTCATAATTTTCCCAAATTATGATGACAAGTGTAGTGTTCAAAACTGCATCTACGCACTGCACCGAAAGAAAATGTTTTTAGTATTTTTTCTCACGTGATCACCTGCATCGTTTTGTTGTTGTACTACTATAGTAGCCTAGGCTAGTCATAGTGGAAAGTAACTTAGACTACTCCAGTAACTCTATGGTTACCCTAAGAGCAAGTACTACCTCCGTCCTGGTTTACTCTTCCTATTTTGTAGTATCAAAATTTGACCATAGATTTAACTGACAAAATGTTAATGCATGTCTCTAAGAACTATATCGTTGGATTCGTATTTGAACATAAGTTCAAATGGTGTAATTTTGGGTGACATGCATTGGCATTTTCTTATGTAAATCTATGGTCAAAATATTATACTAAATAAGAGGTAGTACAAAAGTGGGCTATAACGACCCTCCACTATTTAGGCAAAAACACGTGCCAAATTCACTTGTGATGCATTTGGCATCGATGCCCCTCCATTGCTCACCTGATGCCCCAATCTGGATAACCTACTTTGCTCCGGTGCCAAATTAACTCACGCAATGAAAAAACACTTGCGTGGGAGAGAGAGAGGACTGAGGCAATAAAAAACACTTGTTTGGGAGACTGAGAGGCTGGTGTAGTTGGTTTGATTGATTTGTTTATACATGTGGGTCTGTGTGCACAGTGGTGCCAACTCTCTTACATCGCGAGAGTGGTGCCAAAATCTTTTGATTTGACATCGATGCGTATTATGTGGCGTAATTTTGTGAAATATGGCATCAGCCACATAGTGGAAGGCAACAAATGCCCAAGCTCTTCACGTACTCCTAGGTAAATGAGAGGAAAGAGAAAGAGAGAGAGAGAGTGAAAAAATATCACTAGCCAGCCAACCCCATCATATGAGCGAATGATATTGGTACCTCTTGATGACACAGCAATCTTATACAACTAGCTGCTCTAATGTTCTCTTCTTTTGCAGATAAAATGAAAGTGAAAAATGTGCTGCACTATAACAATCTCATCGAATGCCTTGATCTCCATCTTACAGAAATTGATTTGATCGACTACCGAGGCAGCACATCAGAGATTAAATTGGCCAGGTTCTTTGTTCTAGATGCAAGTGTGCTCAAGGTAATGAGGTTTGGCATTCTCTGACACAACAATGAATGGCGTGCTGATCACCGCAAGCGTCTAAGCCTAAATGACAAAGTCTCTGCAGAAGCTGAATTTGTTTTTGAAACATCAAGTGGCCAGAGACTCGAAAACTTATTTGCCCATTAGTGACTTGTCAGGGCCGTGGATTTTAGTTTGTACGATAATAATGCATCCACCTAAAGTAACGAAAGTTCTTATGTAAACTTCCTAGTAATTCCCTCTTCGTAGGTGCAACATTACTCCTAACATTTGTAATATCAGTTTGAAACTTGTAATATTGCCGTGTCCTATTCCCGCGTTTTCAAAATCCTGCGAATCAAACAGGTCCTGAGTTGGTGATGATGTTGTGCCTGCCATCTTTCACCAATAGCCGTCGGATCTAGATCTGACGCATACAAACCAAACTTCTCCAGTTTTGCAAAAAGATGCCCGCACTTGTTCCCTATTTACAAACAACTCCTTGTCTCTCACAATCAGCCTTATCTCCTCCCCACCACATCTAGAAGGCCATGGAAAAATCTGGCGCGATGGCCGCTGCCGGCACAGTCCACCCCCCAATCTTGGTGTTCCGTGCAATGCACGGGCATCTACGCATGGGAAATTTTGTCGAACACGGCTAGTTGTAAGCAGGCTAGGTCTACAGCCATGGTGATAGTGACTGCAGACGGTGAGGCTGAATATGGTATGTCGAACACGGCGCCTATACTCAGGTGTCATCTCCGGCGTAGGGTCTTGTCACTTCACTGTGAGGAGCAGCACATAATAATTTGACCAACGGGTAGTACAATGCTACTACATTGGTAGTACTACTACTAGTACTAGCACCACCCTCTGGATTTCATAGTACTACCACGTCCATCTGGATTTAGTATTTGACTAGCAATATCTAGTAATGCATGTCACAAAAAATGTACTACTCCCTCTATAAATAAATACATGGTGTATTGTTTTATTCCTATCGGCGAGATAACTTAATGTCTTTTTGCTACTTAATAGGATTACATGCAATGAACTAACCACCGCATGTGATGTTTGGTAGTCTCAAGTCATTAATAGCATGCACGGCCCACATCTCTCATTGGTTGATATGTCATGAAATAAGAAACGAGGAGGGAGTTAATGTACCGTGCTAAGTGTTTTGGGATTATTTGGTTTTTGTAAGGTGACTTACACAACATTTTTGGTTACATGCATTAACATATTATTAGTTAAATCAAAGGTCAAAACTTGGCACAAAATGCAAAGGGGACCAATAAACTAGTAAACTAGAGGTCCGGTGAGATGACTGCACCGACACGGAGGGGGACACAGCTTCAATGACTTACTGCACCTGCCTTTGGGTGTATGACACGTGGGCCCAATGGGTGGATGGCCAACCTGTCATACAGCCAAAGGCAGGTGCAGTAGAGGGGCGAGGAGTAGATGGCCAACACGCACGTGAATTCAACGCAGCCTGCACTTATCATATAAAGGCTCCCGCCAGTCCAATCTACGAAATCCTACGCACCTATGCACCCAAGGGCAAGAGTGATCACTCCAATCGCATGATCAGTTGACTAGAAGCTAGACCCATGGAGGCGATGAGTGCGAGCATCAGCCGGCTGTGCCAGATGGTCCACGATGCCGGCCTGTGACCCGGCACCGAGGAACGTCTCCAGGTAGTGCTTGAGGCCGCTAGGGCGAGGAGCCGCTTGGACGAAAGCTTCGTCTCCTTGTTTGACGAGGTCCTCGTCGGCTTCATCGACAAGTTCACCGTCGTCAAGAAGCTCGTGGACGACCTTAACGTACGCCTCCAGCCCACGTGCCCAGGCTCTGCGATGCCTGCCACCCTCAACGGCCTCTATGGTGACAACCTCTTCGACGCACTGGTGGCCCTGCGACTACCCGCCGTCGCGCCGGAGAATGTCCACCTCGAGGTCGCGCTCGCCGCGCAGCGCCTGGCGCAGCAAGACACCATCGACATAATCACCCACGTCTACGCGCAAATCGTCCACAAGGACTACTACATGCAAGAGGAGGACGATAGGACGCTAGCCTTCTTGGACCGCAGGGCAACCTTGGACGGCATTGTTCAGAAGAACATTGAGCTTGCCGCCAACGTCGCTGCTCCTCACACGTTGGTTGGTGACCCGGTGCACTAGCGCGTGAGGATGTCGTTGATGGATCCGTATGTATCTTTATCTTTCTGTCAAATCCACGTAGTAGTATATGGTACTACTAGTAATTATCTTACCTTTTGCATCAACTTCATAATATTCGTACGTACTCCATGCATGAACCGTGCCAGAACCAAACTTCTCATTACTCTAGGGAAAATCGTTATTTTTCTATCTATCGGTCACGCCATGGAGCAGAACCAAATTTTACAAGTTACAAGTTCAAAAGGAAAAGCCTGCCATGTTCGTGTCGCACCCCCGCACGGTTGGTCTGACACACCGCTCAAGGGGGAATGCATGTTGTGTTGCATTTTCACTTACAAGTGGGACCGCAGTTGAGCAAACCGAATATTGGCAAACCCCCACCCCGCCCACCGCGCGATGGCTGAGAAAACAGGAGGGAGAAGAGATGGCTATAGCATGGACTCCAAGAAAATTGGTGTCGGATGGGACTCGTGTGGGTGGCGTGTGTCGTACTGCTAGACATGAATGCTAGTTATGGCCCATGCCACCCCACTATATCGAGGTGCTGGTTACGGTGAACACATTTCTTGGAGTCCGTGCTCAGCCCTCCTCTATCTCTCTTCTCAGCCAGCTAGCAGACGCGTGGAGCCCATCGTATGTTTGCTCATATGCGGTCCCACATGTCAGTGAAACGCAAGAGGACCCACTGAACCTGCACATCTTTCACCTTGACATGCTGGTGATGAAAACAAATCCAATAAAGATCTTAGGTGGATGCTTTTGGAGTTACTTAAGAGTAGTAATATTCTATTTACAGTTTAACCCAAGATGCACATCACGTGGCTTCAACTACCACTTTATTTTCTTGCATGACACGACCTGGATGCTGGATGTCCCACGTGTCGGCAAAAGGAGGAAGAACTCGACCAAATCTTCGGTTGTGCTCTCGGATTAGACTAGTTGTGCTAACTTAAAATTTTATTGTGTAGAATGGATGCAGGTTTTGGTATTGGGAAGAAGAGTACAACGATATATTGATAGAGCGCAATTTAGTAGATGTCCTAGTACTTTTAGCTAGCATAGAGGCTAGAGATGAGACTAGTGCACTTGTTGATAGAATAGAGGCTAGACACGTCTACTTCTTTACACTCGAAAAAGAAAGAAGCAAGCAAGATCGAGCCTCCGCAGATCAACAATGAATGCATCGAGAAGGCACTAATCCAACTTATAGGAGTAGTTATGGAAGTTGGATATCTTCTAAAATGTATTCTTGTAGTTCTTGTTTTCTTTGGTCTTGCTTTTCTAGTCAAAATTTTGGTGATGTATTTCCATGTACCAAAAAAAATGATGAAAAAAAGATATGTGTTTGCAAAGAAAAATGTACACGGCCGGGATGCGTCCGCGTTTCGGTGCACGGGCACCGCATCCGAGAAATGGTCCAGACACGACCCCATTGCCCTACCCAAACGGAAAGAATCCGGGCAAAACAAAGTTCCGTTTGGGGTCGTGCATTGGAGTTGGCCTTACAAGTGGGACCGCAGTTGAGGAAACCGACTGTCGGTGTCAAAACCGGCGGATCTCGGGTAGGGGGTACCGAACTGTGAGTCTAAGGCGGATGGTAACAGGAGGCAGGGGACACGATGTTTTACCCAGGTTCGGGCCCTCTTGATGGATGTAAGACCCTACGTCCTGCTTGATTTTATTCTTTGATGATATGGGTATTACAAGAGTTGATCTACCACGAGATCGGAGAGGCTAAACCCTAGAAGCTAGCCTATGGTATGATTGTATGTTGTCCTACAGACTAAAATCCTTCGGTTTATATAGACACCGGAGGGGTCTAGGCTTACACAAGGTTGGTTACGAAGGAGGAGATATACATATCCGTATTGCCTAGCTTGCCTTCCACGCCAAGTAGAGTCCCATCTGGACATGAGACAAAGTCTTCAATCTTGTATCTTCATAGTCCAATAGTCCGGCCAAAGGATATAGTCCGGCTGTCCGGAGACCCCTAATCCCGGACTCCCTCAGTAGCCCCTAAACCAGGCTTCAATGACGATGAGTCCGGTGCGCAGTGTTGTCTTCGGCATTGGAAGGCGGGTTCCTCCACTGAATACACCCAGAAGAATCTGAATACAAGGATAGTGAGGGAGTCCTGGATTAGGGGGTGTCCGGATAGCCGGACTATACCTTCGTCCGGACTCCTGGACTATGAAGATACAAGATTGAAGACTTTGTCCCGTGTCCGGAAGGGACTTTCCTTAGCGTGGAAGGCAAGCTTGGCGATACGGATATGTAGATCTCCTACCATTGTAACCGACTCTGTGTAACCCTAGCCCTCTCCGGTGTCTATATAAACCGAAGGGTTTTAGTCCGTAGGATGAAGAACAATCATACCATAGGCTAGCTTCTAGGGTTTAGCCTCCTTGATCTCGTGGTAGATCTACTCTTATACTACCCATATCATCAATATAAATCAAGCAGGAGTAGGGTTTTACCTCCATCGAGAGGGCCCGAACCTGGGTAAAAACATCGTGTCCCTTGTCTCCTGTTACCATCTGCCTAGACGCACAGTTCGCGACCCCCTACCCGAGATCCGCTGGTTTTGACACCGACATTGGTGCTTTCATTGGGAGTTCCTCTGTGTCGTCACTTTTAGGCCCGATGGCTCCTCCGATCATCAACGACGATGCGATCCAGGGTGAGACTTTTCTCCCTGGACAGATCTTCGTATTTGGCGGCTTTGCACTGCGGGCCAATTTGCTTGGCCATCTGGAGCAGATCGAAAGCTACGCCCCTAGCCATCAGGTCAGATTTGGAAATTTAAACTACATAGCGGACGACCGCGGAGACTTGATCTTCGACGGATCTGAGCCGCAGCCGAGCGCGCCGCACTGTCCCGGTGGGCATGATCTAGCTCTGCCGCCGAACAGTGCCCTGGAGGCCGCACCTGTGTCCGCTCCGACCCTTGGCTCGGAGCTGACCACACCAATCGAGGATCGGTGGTTAGACACCGCCTCGGGGGCTGCAATCTCTACGGCGATCAAGCCGAACACTAGCCTTGTCCTCCGCGAAGCCCGTGACTCCAAGATGCCGGACTCCTCTTCGGACTCCGAGACCTCCGCGACCCTACCGATCGAATCCGATTGGGCACTGATCATGGAGTTCACCTCCGCAGACATCTTTCAGCACTCGCCCTTCGGCAACATTCTGAATTCACTTAGGTCTCTCTCTTTGTCAAGAGTGTCCTGGCCGGACTATGACCGGCAGGATTGGGATGTGGACGACGAAGAAATTCGATGCCCACCCACCACCCACTTCGTAGCCACCGTCAATAATTTAAACGACGTGCTCGACTTCGACTCCGAAGACATCGACGGTATGGACGACGATGTAGGAGATGAACATGAACCAACACCTATAAGGCACTGGACAGCCACCTCATCTCATGATGTATACATGGTGGACACACCCAAAGGAAGCGATGACGAGGAACACAGGGATGCAATGAGGGATCGTTCACTTGAAAAGCAATCAAAGTGGCAACATAAGCGCCGCTCCAAGCCCCGCCTCGGCAGAGACAACAACCATACAGACCCAGCCATAGAGCAGGACGAGCCGGCGGACGGCAAACATGCCTTCGAGCAACCGTCCGAATAGGGAAACTTGGATAAACAAACCGAACACCCCGTCCCCGGTGAAAACAACAGTCCGGACGACCTTACGTCGGATAGGCTCATGGAGCAGAAGTACCTCCACAAAAGGCTTGTCGCCACTGCGGGTAGCCTGAAAAAGCAGAAGCGGAAGCTCAAAACTGCGGAAGATGCACTCAGAATCAGATGGAGCAAAGTACGCAACACCGCAAACCGGCAGTCGCCGCACAAAAAGCTATCCAAAGCGAAAGCTACTGCCTGAATTTGACGAGGTGGCTTAGAGCCCCCGCAGTCAAAAAATAGGAAAGCTACCCGGTCGGATAGATGACCGCATGGCCAGCATGGAGCGGCAAGCGGCGCCGCACACAAGCCGGCACGCGATCCACCAAAGGATCTGCATCAAAAAGATGGCCCAGCCAGATCTATCTACGGGCCAAGAAAGCAATCTCTAGTAAGCAATGGAACACAAAAAATATCCGAACATCACGGCACACCCAAATACAGGGGTGCCGCACACCCCCTATGTTTCACCGATGAGGTGCTGGACCATGAATTTCCAGTGGGATTCAAGCCCGTAAACATAGAGGCGTACGACGGAACAACAGACCCTGGGGTCTGGATCGAGGATGATATCCTCCACATACACATGGCCAGAGGAGATGGCCTTCACGCCATAAAATACTTACCCCTCAAGCTTAAAGGGCCAGCCCGGCATTGGCTCAAAAGCCTTCCCGAAAACACCATTGGAAGTTGGGAAGAGCTTGAGGATGCTTTCCGGGCAAATTTTCAAGGGACCTATGTCCGCACTCCGGATGGAGACGATCTCAGTCACATAACTCAATAGCCCGGAGAGTCAGCTCGGAAATTCTGGAACAGATTTCTTACTAAAAAGAATCAGATAGTCGACTGTCCGGAGGCCGAAGCCCTAGCAGCTTTTAAGCATAACATTCGAGACGAATGGCTCGCCAGACACCTCGGCCAAGAAAAGCCAAGAACAATGGCCGCATTAACAAGCCTCATGACCCGCTTTTGCGCAGGGGAGGACAGCTGGTTGGCAAGATGTAGCACCAGCGACCCAAGTACATCCAAAGTTAGGGATGGAAATGGAAAACCCCGACGCAGCAAGGACCAGTGCCGGAATAAGGGAAACAGCCCAAAGAGCACGGCGGTCAACACCGGATTCAAAAGCTCGCGGCAGAACCCGAGAAAGCCGCCCCTCAAGGATAATAGGGACGAGCTATCCAACTTAAACAAAATCTTGGACAAGATATGTCAAATACACAGTACTCCCGGGAAGCCTGCGAACCATACCCACAGAGATTGTTGGGTTTTCAAGCAATCCAGCAAACTCAACGCTAAACACAAGGGGCTCGACACACCAAGTGAGGACAATGACGAACCCCACAAGCAGAGCACCAGGAAACAAAAGGATTTCCCACAAGAAGTCAAAACAGTAAACTTAGTTCACGTGACGAACAGAATGGCGCCAACAGAGATACGCGCCATACGGCCTATCCCAAAGGAGCCTCACCAATGGTTGTTAAAACCGATCACCTTCGACCATCAGGATTACTCTAGAAGTATCCGGAACGCAGGCTGGACTGCCTTGGTATTAGATCCAATAATCGGCGGACTCCACTTTACAAATGTCCTGATGGACGGCGGCAGTGGTCTAAACCTGTTATACCAGGACACAATCCGCAACATGGGGATAGACCCAACAAAAATTCGCCATAGCAAAACCTCCTTTCAAGGGGTAACGCCAGGCCCGGATGCCCGTTGCATGGGTTCTCTCCGGCTAGAAGTTATGTTCGGCTCCCCCGATAACTTCCGTCGCGAACAGCTAACTTTCCACATCGCCCCATTCTCAAGTAGCTATCAAGCACTGCTGGGATGCGAAGCTTTCGCCCGCTTTAACACAATACCGCATTATGCATCTCTTACGCTTAAGATGCCCGGTTCACGAGGCATCATCTCATTAAAGGGAAAACATTGAGTGTTCCTCCTGCGTGGAAGACGGTGCGGCTGTCTTGACAGCCCCACAATAAAGCGGCTTCACCAGCCAAAGCACCTAACTAGGTCGTCAACACCACGGACACGGCTAGACGAGTCCGGCATAAACATACAATTGATAAAGGCTTAATAGTCGTATACCCCTGTACTAGGGGCTCCGCGCATATAAAACAAGAGACAATAAAGCTTAATTTTACCCATTTCGATCTATACTTTGTTTATTTAGTATAACTCATGTTCAGCACGATATTTCTTCAACTAAGTTCCTCTCTTTTACAGATAAACACTGTGCTACGCCCATCCAGGATACGGCACAACGGAGACATAGGCGCAGACGTGCAGCAGGGACCCGTTCCAAGGATTCTTTTCAGATTAAGACCCTGCGTAAACCTTTTTTACTGTCTCTTGTTGATACACATCCCCTGGTTTCTTGGTATAACCAAGGAGGAGGCTGGCGTTTTGGCATGTGGCCACGTCAGAGTTTTGTGCGTACCTGGACACTAGGGGCTTATTACTAAGGGCGTTATCCCGCCCTCATAAAGACCGAATACCTTAGGGAGTGTTCGCCGTCGCGAGTTTGGCCTTATATGCATCAGCTCCGAATCATGTCTTTGGTCAAATGTTGGGTTTTCCCAGCTCTTGTGTTTTGCTACCTTACGTTCCGCTCTATCGGCTAAGGCGGCACCAGGAGAACTACTGCGATTGTGCCCCGGTTCGGCCAGGCGAGCACCTCAGTAGAGAAAGCCAAAAACTGACTGTCATGATATAGCGTGAGACTGGTCAACCACTCGATGACTTACCAGAATCTTTAGGATTCCTCCGCATTAACGAAGGGCTGCTTCCCGGCCAGGCACATACGCGCCTCGAGTTCGGGCGAGCGCAGGCGCCACCAGGGGCTATATAAGTAGCCTCACTGTCAAACTCCTATGGTTAAGTGAAAGTGATAAAGCATCATAGTCCGATTGCCTAGTTCGCTGTGCTATCACCTCCTTTGTAGGACCAAGACATTGGATCAAGTGTGAAAATGCGCCTTCTGCAAACACCCCCACATTATGTGCGTGGGGGCTGAAGCCGACGACTGCCATCTTTCAGATTATATATACATATATGTTAAACGGCCGCACAGGAGGTATTATAATACTTGCAGGCACAAGTATAAAAAGCTTCTACAATTTATCAAAATATTGTTTTACAATAATATTTGCTATTCGAATATAGTATCCTTCGAGCACTGCGTCTCTATTAAACGAGCGCCTTGCAGAACTTCCTGAAAATAGTGCTCGGCAGGTACTCGGCTTCCATCCGAGTCTGGGGATGCAACAGCGGTGGCCTCCATTTCCGCCCAGTATGTCTTAACACGGGCAAGAGCCATCCGCGCACCCTCTATGCACGCTGACCTCTTCATTGCATTGATATGCGGCGCTGCACCAAGGAACTACTGCACCAAGTTGAAATAACTTTTCGGCTCTGGCCTCTCTGGCCAAAGATGACTCATGACATACTTCATGGCGAGTCCGAACAACCTATTTAGCTCGGCCCATTCGGCCAAACGATTGGCTAATGACAGTGGACGCTCCGGATTATGGAACTGCGACCAAAAGAGCTTTTCCACTTCGCGATCTTCTTGATCTCGGAAGTGTTCGACCGCATCTGTGGCACTCGCTGCCAAATCTAGATAGGTGTCCGCCGTACTCCACATCCGGTCTAGCGGAGCATGTTTAGGATCACAGAACTTCCTCTGCAGCATAAAGGGCTTTCCAGCCGCGATCTCTCCGGTCTGACGTAGCTCCTCCTTCATAGCTCTCATCGCAGAGCGAGCATCCTTGGCATCGGCAACGGCCTTCTCCAGGTCCGTCTATTCCGCCCGATCTTCTTTTTCAAGAAGCCTGCAACGGTCAGCAGCGCTCTTCAGCTTCACAGCCATCTCGGCCATTTCCTTCTTGCTTCAGCAGTGAGCAGCCTGTTTGGCTTTCAGCTCTTCAATTGCCTTTCTGGCAGCCGCATCACTTTTCCTGGCTTGCTCCTTGGCTCGGGCAAGTTCCGCCCAAAGATTCTCCATGGCAGCAGAACCATCTGCATCAAGCGCACACATTGTAAGATGCTGGCATAAAGCTCCTCCTACCAGGTGCTGCCGGAGTAATTACATACCTTATGCCTCGTCAAGCCGCTTGTTGACAAGCGCGATGTCGACATCTGCCACGTCAAGTTGCCGCTTTAGCTCGGCAAATTCATCAGTCCGGCTGGCCACCCGACACTTCGCCACCTACGTATGAAGGCGGCATATTAGACCTGGGATTATGATCCTCTGCGCGCCGTCACTTTTGACAATGCACAGAGTCTCAGGGGCTACTATGTACATAGGGCGCATCTTATTTATGCGCAACTGTCCAAAAAGGGTACATTATTTCGCGTACCTCAAAACCTGTTAGTAAACTCCTGACGGCCTCGTGCAATCCGCTCTCCGCGGATGAAATCCTCTCAATCACCGTACCCATCAATGCACGGTGCTCCTCTGAGATAGATGCTCGCCCTAGTAGATCCTTCAGCTCCTCCGACCGTGCACCAGACGGTGCCGGACTCGTCCGATGGCCCTTTTCGAAGGCCGGACGCGGAGGGCTTTGGGGGGGCATATGACTACCTTCCGGCCCTGCCGGATTCAGAGAAACCCTTCGTGACGATACCTCAGGGTCGCCCGCCTCGCAAGGCGGTACGGCAGGGGGAGGCATTCCGCTCTCCATCATCTCCGGAAGAAGATCCCCCGAAGACGAGCTCTGCTGAGAAGGGCTAAGGTCCGAGCTACAAGGTAAATTTTCGATTACTCTTCTTGGATATAACGCAAGGATTTCTCTCATTTCTGAAAAAGAAAAAGTCCTCTCTACTTACGGCTCGATGGAGGGCTGATCCCCTTGAGGGCATAATTCGGCTGAAGTATCCCCCGGCGCAGGATCCTCTGACGAAGATTTCTTCCCCCGCTTTGAGGCCATGGTCTCCGGGTCATCAGAGTCGGTCCTCTTCTTCCCCTGAGGAGAGGAATTTTTGATTCCTCCCTTCCGTACAACCTTCTTCGAGGAGGCTGTAGCTTCCTTGTCCCCTCCCTCACTTTCCTCCGAAGGCACAACCTCCAACATCCTGACTAGCACGGGATCCGGCATGGTCTCGGGGAGGGGGGCTTGACACCTGATTAGCTTTGCTTTTGCTATCCACTCCTGTTTAAAGGATAGTTCTTTTAGGGGCAATTTTATGATAAATATACGGATAGCGAGTCTCAGCACAAGGCTACTTACTTGAGTATCCGGGCGATTGTAGCTCAGGCCTGCGTCCTCGGTCAAGTCTGGACACATTGCTTGTGATCCGAAGAACAATTTGTACATCTCCACAGGCGTTGCGCCCATGAAATGCTGGAGAGCTCGTGGTCCCTTCGGATTGAACTCCCACAGGCGAAGGGGGAGACGTTTGCTGGGCAAGGCTCGGCGGATCAACATGACTTGTGTCACCACGACCAGGCTAATGTCTCTTTCTAAGAGATCTGGAATGCGGCCCTGCAACAAGGGCACGTCCTTGGATGGCCCCCAGTCCAGTCCTTTATTGACCCATGACACTAGCTGTGGTGGGGGACCCGAGCGAAAGGCAGGTGGCGCCACCCACTTGGTGCCCATGGGAACGGTGATGTAAAACCACTCTCGTTGCCATAAGCTGGACTCCTCTTGAAAAGAGCCCCCGGGCCATGGAGCACCAGCATTCTTGCTTATAAAAGCACCTCCGCACTCCGCGTGCCGTCCCTCGATCATCTTCGGCTCTACTTTGAAGGTCTTGAGCCAAAGTTTGAAGTGAGGAGTAATACGGAGGAAGGCTTCACACACGACGATGAATGAGGAAATTTGGAGGATGGACTCCGGACCTAAGTCGTGAAATTCCAGCCCATAATAAAATATGAGCCCCCTAACAAAGGGATCCGTCGGGAAGCCTAGCCCCTGAAGGAAGTGAGACATGAACACCACACTCTCACCAGGCTTGGGAGTGGGAATAACCTGCCCTTGAGCAGGCAGCCTATGCCAGATTTTGCCGGTCAAGAACCTGGCCTCTCTCAACTTCAGCACGTCCGCCTCCATGACGAAGGAGGGCATCCATCGGCCTCGAAGGTCGGAACCGGACATTGTCGAAGGTCCGAAGCGCCTGAAATCTAGAGCCTTGGGTGTTGGAACTCGAGACGAAGGACGAACTCGTTTGAGATTGAAAGAAAGGAGTAAGGCCTTGGTCTCTTTATAAGAGGTTGAATACCAAGGGCCCTCCCCGTGACCGTTTGGGACTCACCTTTGATCGATAAAACATACCAACGGGTACGACTGGGTTACCCACGCCCGTATTGATGAGAATCCCGGAATAAGGGGACACGATCTCTGCTTTGACAAGACGTGCCAAGGAAACCGCCTCACTAAACGCGCTGAGGTTGGACAGTAAAACGATTCGAATAAAGATTTGGCAGTGGTGTGATGTCACGCTACGGAATACGTGGGCAGATTAGATTTGTGTAAATATTATTCTCTCTATGGCAATATGTAGAAATTTATTTTGCAGAGCCGGACACTACCTTTGTGTTCAAAGTCTTCTATGAAGTACTTGGAGGAGGAACCCGCCTTGCAATGCCGAAGACAATCTGCGCGCCGGACTCGTCGTCATTGAAGCCTGGTTCAGGGGCTACTGAGGGAGTCCTGGATTAGGGTGTGTGGGGATTGCCGGACTATACCTTCGGCCGGACTCCTGGACTATGAAGATACAAGATTAAAGACTTCGTCCCGTGTCCAGAAGGGACTTTCCTTGGCGTGGAAGGCAATCTTGGCGATACGGATATGTAGATCTCCTACCATTGTAACCGACTCTGTGTAACCCTAGCCCTCTCCGGTGTCTATATAAACCGGAGGGTTTTAGTCCGTAGGACGAAGAACAATCATACCATAGGCTAGCTTCTAGGGTTTAGCCTCCTTGATCTCGTGGTAGATCTACTCTTGTACTACCCATATCATCAATATTAATCAAGCAGGAGTAGGGTTTTACCTCCATCGAGAGGGCCCAAAACTGGGTAAAAACATCGTGTCCCTTGTCTCATGTTACCATCCGCCTAGACGCACAGTTCGGGACCCCCTACCTGAGATCCGCCGGTTTTGACACCGACAAATAGTATCCGACCCTGCAAAATAAGTTCCACATACCACCGTAGAGAGAATAATATTTCCACAAATCTAATCTGCTGACTCGTTTTGTCAACGTGACGTTTTATCATGGCCCGGTGATTATTCGAACCGTTTCCTTTAACTAGCCCCGCACATAACGCGAGGCAGTTTCTTGACACGTCTTGTCAAAGCAGAGATCGTGTTCCCCTTATCACGGGATTCTCATCAATACGGGCGTGGGTAACCCAACCGCGCCATCGATTACGACGCTTGGGGGATAAGCGAGTTTTACCAGGCTAGTGGGGGCGCAAAATTTCGGCCGCCCTTATAAAGGGATAAGGTTTAACCTTTCTCTACCCACGCCTTCTTCCTCCTTGCTCATCCATTCTTGCGCACTCAAGGCCCAACTCCCAAGTCCGCATTTTTCTCCTCAACCTCCTCCAAACATGTCCGGAGCGGGAGGGAAGTGGATGGCTTCCTCCGTTACGGAGGAACACATCAAAAATCTGCGCGTAGCCGGATACTTAGCCGCGAATATCGCGCATCGGCTGCCCGCTGCGGGGCAGATCATCCCTACCCCGAAATTCATGAGAGGGTAGTTTTCCTCCACCACTTCCTCCGCGGACTGGGGTTTCCCCTTCATCCATTCGTCTGTGGTCTCATGTTCTACTACGGGCTGGACTTTCATGATCTGGCCCCGAACTTCATACTCAACATTTCGGCGTTCATCGTCATCTGTGAGGCATTTCTCCGCATCCGCCCCCACTTCGGTCTGTGGCTGAAGACCTTCAATATCAAGCAGAAGGTGGTGGGCGGCCAACAAGCAGAATGCGGTAGAGCCATGGTGGGCAAGATGCCCATTGTTATATGGCTCGAAGGCTCCTTCGTGGAGACCATAAAGGGGTGGCAATCGGCATGGTTCTACATCACCGAGCCGCGCGACACCAACTGTGTGGCTGCCCCCGAGTTCCGATCCGGATTCCCTACACGGCCCACTTCCTGGAAAGAGAAGGGCCTGTCGTGGGGTTCATCGGTAGAGCTGGACGGACTCCGAAATGTATCCGGAACATGGAAAGCAAGAAACTCAAGCTTGTGAACATAGTCCAGGTCATGCTCGTCCGCCGGATCCTCCCGTGTCAACAATGGGACTTCAACTTGTGGGAGTTCGACCCGGCCGAGCACCAAACTCTGAGCGAGCTCTTCGACACGACGCACAAGGACGTTTGGAGGGTGCTGTTCAAGGGCGCCGAGGTCCCTCCCTCTCTCACCGAGGACCGCGGACTAAGCGCGAAGCGGCGAGCGCATTCGGTAAGTTCTATACATCTGGTAGGATATTTATTTCTCCTAGCTTAACCATGTGCAAGGTCTGAGCTCCCATGCCTTTGACAGCACTGGGTGGAGGCATCGAAGCAGATCAACTGTCTGGCCCCTCTGCCTGAAGGCAATGCGGATGCTCTCCTGACGGAGATGCTGACTCCGGCTTCTTACAAGGTGCCGGAGAAGACCAAGAAGGCCAAGGGAACCCGAAAGAGTTCCCGGCGCCAGGTGATATCAGACTCATTGTTCGATGACTCCTCGGCGCACTCCTCCCACGAAGACGAGGAGGAAGATGAAGAGGCTCCCCCTCCAGTCAGGGGAGACAAGAAAAGGAAGGCCGCCCCAACTAGGGGGGGCGAAGGGTCCAAGAAGGGGAGGACTCTCCTTCCGGACAGTTCCACCATCGCCGCCGGAGGCGAAGACGAGTGGCTTCTCAGGGCCAAGCCCCTGGCGAAGTCGTAAGTATTCGGATACCAGAGTAACTCATAGCATTCCTTTGTCGCACTGCTTCTCCTAACGCTGAATTGTGATTATGCAGGCCGCCTCGAGCCCGTATTGACGTATCTTCGTGGGACGGCTCCCTGGACTCGTCGGATATGGATAGCGATCCACTTCCGACCGCCACCTCCCCTTGCCCTACGGACAACGCCGAGGTGTTGTCTCAAGAGGCACCGGGTCGAGGGGAGATAGTCTCGGAGGCGCCTCAAAGCGACCTTCCGGACTCCGGGAGAAGAGGGAGCAAGGCCCCCGAGGGCTCCGAGTTCGGCCCTCAGCCGAACACCGCGCCGGAACCTCCAGTGGTTTTGTACTCAGGCAGGCGGCCTCCTTCCAAGAGGGGCAAGACGCCTGTGCCGGTGACCTCTGTCCATCCAGAGGCACCGGACAATCTACTGGGAGCGCTTCGCAGCGCTTTCATCGACGAGGAGCACCGCACTATTATGAGTGCAGTGGTCCAGAAGGTTCAGTCCGCCAAGAGCGGACTGACTGAAGCCTGTGCCAGCCATCTAACAGGCTTTGAGGTAAGTATTTAAAATATACGAAAAATATTACCGCATAGACAGTAGCCCCTGATGCTCTGTTCGGTGTTCATAAAGAAAAGCCAAATAGAGGATCAAACAGTATCGCAGGAGTCTAATATAAGTATGTATGTATGCGTATGCAGGCTTCGCTGCTGACCTCTGCCGCACTGACTGCGGAGGTCGCCGTATTAAAGCAGGACCTTGAAGTGTCCCAGAAAGAGCTCGGCCTTGCTAAGAGGCAACTCGAGGTGGCGTCCCTGAAGCAAGCGCTATCCGAGGCCGAAAACAAAGCGGCCAAGGAGCGCACTGAGCGGGAAAGGCAGGAGGCTCGAGTGGGCGAGGTGCAGCAAGAGCTCCACGCTCTCGTGACGAAGCACGAGGCGTTGGAGCTTGACTTGAAGATGCGAGAGTCCGAGCTTGCCGCGGCCCTCGAGAGCGCAAAGAATGCCAAGGCCGAAGCCCAAAAGGCCCTCCAGGAGATTGATGCGATGAAGAAGATAGCGGTGGGTAAGGCATTCTATATGCAAAGCAAGCATGTGAAAGTAAATTACTTGTTACTTACCCAAATCCGGAGCTCTCCAGGAGCATTCGCAGATTTGCCCCGCAGTGTGTCGGATGCCGCGAAATTTTACTGGGCCGAGGAGGGAAGCTCGACGGAGAAGTTGTTCTAGGCCCAGTATACCGGGACCCAACACCCGGTGCCTATGAGCGACCAGCTAAAGCAGCTGGTCGAGCTGCACAAGGTGGCCGAACAGGCCAAGAAGGGCTTTATAGTCTGGATGTAGCCTCGCAACGCCCTTCCCAACAGCTACTTCGGCCTAGTGAGGCGGCTTGTCGATGCCTGCCCACGGCTGGAAGTCGTCAAGCGGTCCATCTGCATCGAAGGTGCACGCCGGGCCTTCGCCCGTGTGAAGGTGCAATGGGCCAAGCTGGATGCCGTGAAGCTGATTAAGGAAGGGCCGCCGGAGGGCAAGGAGCATCGCCACCCCGAGATGTACTATGAGGGTGTCCTGAAGGGTGCCCGTCTCGTAGCGGACGTGTGTAGGAAAGATATAATATTTGAGTAAACTTGCTCATGTAATCCTATATTTATGAAAACTTGTTCATATGCGCTATGCAAAGCTTGTTTGAATTTAAAATATTACCTTATGTTCGGCTGTTTATCAAATCTGAGAGATGGCTAGCCGTCGGCTTCTGCCCCCATGCCACGAGTGCTGGGGTGTTCGGGATAAACCTGAGCACTCTTCTTCCCATTTTTGGGTCCTTCGAGGGAGGTGTTCAGCACAACGAACAAGGCAATCAGACTATGATGCATTATCACTCTCACTTAGCCATAGAATTCTATAATTTTAAATTTCGGCGAAGCCCCTAGTATTCGAAAAGCCGAACTCGGAGCGCGATACATGCCTTAAGACGGACAGGGCCGACTCCTCGCTCTAAGCGGCATAAGTCTTGATGGACTCGAAAACCTCTCGAACAGCGACCAGTCTCTCGCCTTATCATGATAGTCAGTTTTAGCTTTCTCTACTGAGGTGCTTAGCCCAGCAGAACCGGGGCACAATCGCAGTAGTTCTCCCAGTGCTACCTTAGCCGATATAGAGGAACGCAACGTACCAAAACATGGGAGCCGGGCAAACCCAACTATTGACCCAAGACATGATTCGGAGCTGATGCATATAATGCTATAAGTTCAGGGTGCCGCACTGTCAAAAGTGTTCGAACTTCTCACGCCGTATTATGGGGTATGCTTAAGCCCCTAGCGTATTGGCCGTACCAGAGTGTACGGGTGCTTGATGTCATGAATGAACATATATATAAAAAGAAGAATGCAATAAAAGCCTTAATGCAATGCATTGTTTATTCAAAAACGTGCGTTAAAGCAGAATGATACAGGTAGTGCGATAAGCAAAAAGTAGGACTATGTCCCCTCCAAGGGCAAGCTGAGGAATAATATTAAAGCAAGTATTTCACTCGTTATCGTAATCCACCTGGGAGTTCCGTGGTGTGATGTAGCTTCCTGCCTCCTTGGTTGCTGCATCATGTGTTCGGCAATCATGCTGTCGGACAGGGTTTCCAGAGATTAATGTCCTGAAAGAGAGAAAAATAACAAAGCACGAAGCCCCTAGTGCGGTTTAAGCCGCGTCTTGGGGCGTGCCATAGTCGTGCCCCCTTCCCCCCTGTGCCCATGGTATTTTTAATGCATAATTATGTACGTGTGGCACGGGTTTCACCATTTGGCTGGGACCGGGGTGGGGGCCGCATTGCTATGCGAGCTCGGAACGTGCCAGGCGGTCCAGTTGTTGATTACTCCGGGCGCGCTTGAAGTTGTCCGGGTCCTTAATCGCCGAACTAGTGGATTGCCTTAAGAGGCTGCTTTGTGCTTCTGCTGCGAGGGCCGCAGTGTGCTCCTCTGTTCGGAGAGAGCTCTCTGTGTTTCCATTAACTGTAATGACCCCCTGAGGTCCTGGCATCTTGATCTTGAGGTATGCATAATGCGGTACCGCATTGAATCTCGCAAATGCGGTTCACCCAAGCAATGCATCATAGTCACTTCAGAACGGGACTATATCGAAGATTAACTCTTCACTTCGGAAGTTATCCGGGGATCCGAAGACCACTTCCTGTGTGACTGAGCCTGTGAAATGGGCCTCTACACCTGGTATGACGCTTTTAAAGGTCGTTTTTGTGGGATTGATCCTTGAGGGGTCTATACCCGTTTTGCGCACTGTGTCCTGATAAAGCAGGTTCAGGCTGTTCCCGCCATCCATAAGGACTCGAGTGAGGTGAAATCCGTCAATGATTGGGTCTAGGACCAGTGCGGTGAATCCGCCATGATGGATACTAGTGGGGTGGTCCCTGCGATCGAAGGTGATCGGACAAGAGGACCATGGGTTGAACTTTGGGGCGACTGGCTCCAAGGCATATACGTCCCTGAGCGCACGCTTCCGCTCCCTCTTGGGGATGTGGGTTGCGTATATCATGTTCACCATCTGCACTTGTGGGGGGAACCTCTTTTGTCCTTTGGTATTCGGCTGCTGGGGCTCCTCATCGTCGTCGCTATGTGGCCCCTTATCTTTGTTTTCGGCAATTAACTTGCCGGCCTGCTTGAACACCCAACAATCCCTGTTGGTGTGGTTGGCTGGCTTGTCGGGGGTGCCGTGTATTTGACACGAGCGATCGAGTATACGGTCCAAACTGGACGGGCCCGGAGTGCATCTTTTGAATGGCTTTTTCCGCTGACCGGGTTTAGAGCCTTTGAATCCGGCATTGACTGCCGTATCCTCGGTATTGTTGTTGTTAATGCGGCGCTTATGTTTATTGTGACGTGACCTGCTATTGCCATCCTTGGTATCCGAAGTACCATGGTTCTTTGATATGTTATTACTGTGAGCCAGCCAGCTGTCTTCTCCCGCACAAAAGCGGGTCTTGAGTGTCGTGAGAGCTGCCATAGATTTCGGCTTTTCCTGACCAAGGTGCCGGGCTAGCCACTCGTCGCGGATGTTGTGCTTGAAAGCTGCTAGGGCCTCTGCATCCGGACAGTCGACGATTTGATTTTTCTTTGTTAGGAACCGTGTCCAGAATTGCCTAGCCGATTCCTCTGGCTGCTGAATTATGTGGCTCAAGCCATCGGCATCTGGTGGTCGCACATAAGTGCCCTGAAAGTTGTCGAGGAATGCGGCTTCCAGATCTTCCCAACAGCCAATGGACTCTGCTGGCAAGCTATTGAGCCAATGTCGAGCTGGTCCTTTGAGTTTGAGTGGGAGGTATTTAATGGCGTGTAGATCATCACTGCGTGCCATGTGGATATGTAGGAGGAAATCCTCGATCCATACCGCAGGATCTATTGTGCCGTCGTATGATTCTATATTTATGGGTTTGAAACCCTCTAGGATTTGATGATCCATTACTTCGTCTGTGAAGCATAAGGGGTGTGAGGCGCCTCTGTACTGGGCTATATCGCGAGCAGCTCCAATGAGTCTTGCCCGCTGTGCTCGGCCCGGCCGGATTTACTTTTATTGTATCCGGCGTGACGATTATCGTCTCGCGTAGTGGCGCGCCCTCGTGATCCGTAGATCGATCTTGCTTGTTTTGCTTTGTCCTCTAATACTTCTCGCAGGTCTGGCGTATTTCCCCATGCCTTTTTATTTGAATGGCGTCGGGGTGCAGGCTGAGCTTTTGGCTGGAATGCCTCTCTGTCGCGGCCACGAGGTGGCCGGTCAGCCGCGTCATACGCTTCTTCCTCCAGTCGGGGTGGCAACCTGCATTTTGGGTAACTCTTGGAGGGGCGTTCGAGTTTATATTCCTCGGCCGCCAGGACTTCAGTCCATCTGTCAGCTAGCGGATCTTGATCAGCTTGAAGCTGATGCTACTTCTTCTTAAGGCTATTTGCCGTGTCTATAAGCCGGCGCTTGAAACGCTCTTGTTCGACGGGATCCTCTGGCACGACGAATTCGTCATCGTCGAGGCTTGCCTCGTCTTCGGAGGGAGGCATGTAATTGTCATCCTCCTCATCTGCCGCTCTCTCAGGAGGGCTGGCCTCTCCATCCTCCTGCCCTATATCGTGCTGGAGGGGATTATTTCCATCTTCGGCACTATCCGGCGTGCTATTATCTCTTGTGCCGGTATCACCACTTTTGCTTTGGCGGGACTTAGAGCGGCGCCGCTGACGTCGGCGCTTGGGTTGCTTCTTGGAGGGGTCATTCTCCGCTTTCTCGTCGCCATTGCCTTCTTTGGGTGTGTCCACCATGTATATATCGTATGATGAGGTGGTTGTCAAGTGCCCTATGGGCAGTGGTTCCTCTTCGTCTCCCGCATCGTCGTCCATACCGTCGATGTCTTCGGAGTCGAAGTCGAGCATGTCGGTTAAGTCATCGATAGTGGCTACTAAGTGGGTGGTGGGTGGGCAGCGAATTTCTTCGTCATCCGCATCCCAATCCTGCCGGACATAGTTCGGCCAGGATCCTCCTGACAAGGAGAGAGACCTTAATGAGTTCAGTATGTTGCCAAAGGGCGAGTGCTGAAAAATATCCGCGGAGGTAAACTCCATGATCGGCGCCCAATCGGATTCGCTAGGAACGGGCGCAGGCGGTTCGGAGTTCGTGGCCGAAGAAGGATCCGGCAGTTTGACAACATGGCTCTCGTGCAGGGTAAGGTCGATGTTCGGCTCGATCGCCGATGAGGATAAGGCCTGCGTGGCGGGGTCCATCCACCCGTCCATGGACGGCGCAACTGGCTCAGAATTGAGGGTCGGAGCGGCTGCCGGTGCGATCTCCTGAACACTGTCCGATGGTAGAGCTAAATCGTACTCATCGTGACCGTGTGACGCACAAGGCAGGGGCTCGAATCCATCGAAGATCAAGTCTCCACGGATATATGCCGTGTAGTTTAAGCTTCCAAACCTGACCTGGTGGCCAGGGGCGTAACTTTTGATCTGCTCCAGATGGCCAAGCGAGTTGGCCCGCAGTGCAAAGCTGCCGAACACAAAGATCTGTCCAGGGAAAAAAGTCTTACCCTAGACTGCATCGCTATCAATGATCGTAGGAGCCATCAAGCCTAACGGCGATGACACAGAGGAACTCTCAATGAAAGCACCAATGTCGGTGTCAAAACCGGCGGATCTCGGGTAGGGGGTCCCGAACTGTGCGTCTAAGGCGGATGGTAACAGGAGGCAGGGGACACGATGTTTTACCCAGTTTCGGGCCCTCTTGATGGAGGTAAAACCCTACATCCTACTTGATTTATTCTTTGATGATATGGGTATTACAAGAGTTGATCTACCACGAGATCGGAGAGGCTAAACCCTAGAAGCTAGCCTATGGTATGATTGTATGTTGTCCTACGGACTAAAACCCTCCGGTTTATATAGACACCGGAGGGGTCTAGGCTTACACAAGGTCGGTTACGAAGGAGGAGATATACATATCCGTATTTCCTAGCTTGCCTTCCACGCCAAGTAGAGTCCCATCTAGACACGAGACGAAGTCTTCAATCTTGTATCTTCATAGTCCAATAGTGCGGCTGTCCGGAGACCCCTAATCCCGGACTCCCTCACCGACTATCGGCAAATCCCCACCTCGCCTGCCGCGCGATGGCTGAGTTAGAGAAACGACGAGGTTGAAGAGATTGTTGTAGCACGAACTCCAAGTAATATGGTTTCAGATGGAAGTCGTGCTGGTGGCGTGTGCCGTACTCCTGGACGTGAATGCTTGTTCTGGCCCATGCCACCCTACTACTCCTACTACTTAATTATAGTAGTAGTAGTATCGAAGATTCGAGGTGCTGGTTACGTACAGCGAACACATTAACATATGGCCCACCTCACACTGTGGCCAAATTTCCTAGAGTCTGTACAAGGTTAAAAAGTGTTCTTTGTGAGGATGGGTGGATGGTCTCAAGTTTAAAACTTTTTTTATTACATACATAGACGTAGAGATAGTGCAGCATGTGAAGCTAGTACAAGTAGTGTACTATTGTTGATTGGCCTCATCCGATAACCTGTTGCAATGCACGTACAATTATGTATTCGGAAAATATTTTTTTGCCTCATCACAGCACCCACTCAGAGAAGCGACTCGAAAGCCATTCATAAATTTAGTAAGTTTATCACAGGCATATCATTTTATTACATACAACAGGTCATCAACCCACTATGACAACAAGGATACATTATAAATACTAAAGTTTTCATCACACAACAAATAACAAGCAATGAAATGAACTTCAACTCAACCAATCCTCGGCGTTGGAAACACTTGCTTTGAACCACAAGTGATTCTCTAGGAAGGGCCAGCTACTGTTAATCTCGAGACCAACGCAGGACTGATCATCCAGGCTGAAGCGGCCTACTATAACACGACCAGGGTAGGGAACCACCGCAATGTCCGACGTATAGATACAGTTGCTTCTCATAAATGGTAGTAGTATTGTGTCAACAACAGTTGGATCGCCTTTCACCATCATTGGATAGTTTTGTCCAAGGAAGAGCCAGTTTTCTCCAAGACTATCAATACCGTACCAGGGAGATGGTGTTGGCGCTAGCACACTAGTATCCATCCCGAATACCATGCAACGGGTGTTGGAATAGGTCCAGCGAGTGCGACCATGGGAGACAACACCTGCTCCCTCAATAGTAACATCAGCAGTGGGCTGTATACAGAAAAGAAGGGGTGATCCATCGGAATTAGTTGCCAGCCGCCAGTGAGCATATGGCCCCTGCTCGTCCTCATGCTCGTGATCATCACCATCGTCATCTCCCCCTTGGTTATAAATATTTTCAAGTATAGGTGGTGGAATGTTCACAGGACCTTGGAAACACAAGAAGAATGTTAATTAGTAGAGAAGGGAAACTTGCTAACTCGCATGCATGTGGATGAAACAATTATAATTACGGTGGAAGACAAACGTACCGAAACTACGATGATCCCATGCAAAAACAGTGCCACGAGTGGTGGCAGCAAACACAAGACCCTCGTATTGAATTGCATCACAGTACACATCCGTGTCTAGAAACTGATTTTTGAGCAATATCCATCCAGTCGAACCATGAAGGACGGCAACAAGCTTGTCTAAGATAGCAACAACTTCATAGTTCTTGTAATTCAAAGACCGGTTGCGAACTCGACAAATTGCTATCTTCTGTAGACGACAGTCACCATGATCGTATTTGAACGTACGTAGATCATCTGTGTGCTCAACCTCAGGGCACTCTGAGATTTTTGGAAGTGGAATCCACTGACGAGTGTACACATTCACAAGTTACCACTCGCAATTGTAGCCAATATAAACAACCCAATCTCCATTTGCGCCAGCCCAGGCCTTACCCTGAAGCGATGGCATCTTGACATCACACATATCGTTATCAAGTGGCATCAACTTGCACAAGGCGAGGCCTCCATCGTCCGCGCCCATGCGAACAGGCTTATAGCGAAGAATATAAGGGAGATCAAACCGCTCCTAGACCCTTGGGTTCCTTGTAATGATGTTATTAGTTGAGTCGAGAATGGTCTTGAACGAACCTGCCTTGCTAGCCAAGGTGATGACGTCGCACCGATCAATGAGTTCTCCCACCATGTCATCTTTCAGAACAGGGCAAGAATAACGGGGTCGTTTCCGGCTTGTTCCCTCCATGGAGAAGACGATCAAACAATGGCAGAAGGAAGGGTGAAGGGAAATGGAGGAGGGAGGAAGAGTGTGCCACAGCAGTTCCAAATCAATAGGGAAAGGCGACGAGTCGGTGGACGGTTGCTAGTTTGCCACGGTACACAAAGAGGCGCCCCGGCCTACACATCCTTTCGTAAATTGTACAAAAGGAATCGCCGTCGTCTCACTGACATGTTGGAACGGGAGCACATGTCAATGAAACATGGTGTGCAATTTCTCGTGCAAAATGCGATCTGACACGTTGGCCTGAGGTGCCGCATTAGTTATCGACCTTTATTTTTCTAACATATAATCTGAGTGTATAAATCCTATGGTAATCACACGTGAGCGGATATATAGGTGGGCTAGGTGGGCAGGCGGCAACAATCTAAGTGCTAAAAGAGTTTATCTCAAAAAAAGAGTTGATCTAATGCTTGGTTTTCTTTGGATTTTCCAACTATGACCATTGGATAGAGTGAATCAATGGCTTACATTCAAAGTTATTCTCATACTATAGAATGGTATAGGAACGTGGAGAGATTTGGTTGATTTTATATCACTGGATAATATAAAATATTATGAGTGCAGACGCTCCACCCCGAGGTTTGTTGCTCCTTCTCGGTCGTCGGGAATCTATGTTCTTCCACTCTTTCGTATAAGACAAGAGCTTTGTTCATCCTTTTGCCAACACGTGGGACATCTATATGTCTCCATTTTACAAAATCATACTATACGCCTCCATGACACGCGGGAAATCTAGCATCAAGGTGGAATGTCATGCAAGAAAATGGAGATATGCAGTACGTAATGAGTAGTGCACTTCGATGGCACCTAGTACTACTACACAATATTTTTTCTCCTCGATGGCACGTGAATAGTGCACGTACTCAATGACAGAGCACGGGATGGTAGCCATGGACATGGTCGGCCCTTTTTGAAGAGAGTACTAATAAATAACTTCGATGTGTCCTGTCAACTCACAGAACAACGAGAAGCTTGCTTACTACGCCTTCTCCCTCGCCAACGCGTACGCGGTGGCTCGTAGCATGAGGAGAAACTTTTGCTTACAAGTGGTGGAGGTGCAGCAGTTCATTTGGTATCAGATTTCCAGAAGTACTACTGTAGTACCATCATTATTGTTCGACTTTCGAAAGAGGAGAAGAGCCAAGCGCAAGGTCACCTACTAACCTAGTACAGTACTACTATAGCCAAAGCTGGTCCACCTTTTTAGAGCATGGTTAATTAATATAGGCGGCTCTTGCAGTGGCACATCATTTAAAGCAAGTACTCTCTTTGTAGGAACAAAGGAAGTGAAACAAAAGTTGGAGTGGATGCTAGATTGCCAATTAAAACATGATTACATAGGGAAAAAATCCTATAGCAATCTATCCTATGAATCAAACGACCAATGTAGGAAAATGATGAGGGGGGGTCTCTCCAACAGTGGGTCTCACACCTAGCATCACGGTGGTCGAACTTGGAGTCATTCATCTGGTACACGTGGCATCTCAGATCTGGACACAAGGTGACGCGACCTCTCACTTCCTCCGCCATTTGAAGCGGTGCGCCGGTAGAGGGCTAGCATACTCCAATATTAGGTTGGCTCTATGTGATGTGGCAACTTCATATACTAACCGGATGCTGGCTATACTACTACGGTACTCACACTCCAAGAAGTGACTCGAAAACCATTCATAAATTGAGTCTATGACATGCATTTGCAAATATACCATTCATTACATACAATAAGTCATCAACACACAACAACAACGAGGATACATGTTGGATTATAGATTATTTCCAACAAAACATTGGAGTAAATTCTGAAGTTTTCATCACACAACAAATAACAAGCAGTGAAATGAACTTCAACTCAACCAATCCTTGGTGTTGGAAATGCTTGCTTTGAACCATAGGTGCTCTGGGAAGGACCAACTATTGTCAATATCGAGAGCAACACAAGACTGATCATCCAGGCTGAAGCGACCTATATCAGGACTAGGGTAGGGAACCACCGCAATGTCCGAGGTATAGATACAACTGCTTCTCATAAATGGTAGTAATGTTGTGTCAACAGCAGCTGGATCGCCTTTCACCATTATTGGATAGTTTTGTCTAAGGAAGAGCGAGTTTTCTCCAAGACTATCAATACTGAACCAGGGAGAAGGTGTTGGCGCTAGCACACTAGTAATACCCTGCAACGGGTGTTGGAATAGGTCCGGAGAGGGCGACCATGGTAGACAACACCTGCTCCCTCAGTAGTAACAATCACAGTGCACTGTATATAGACAAGAAGAGGTGATCCATCAGAATTAGTTGCCAGGCGCCACTGAGTATATAAGTTATGCTCGTCCTCATGCTCGTGATCATTACCATCGTCATCTCCCCCTTGGTTATATTTTTTTTCAAGTATAGGTGGTGGAATGTTCACAAGACCTTGGAAACACAAGAAGAAGGTTAATTAGTAAAGGGAAACTTGCTAACCCGCATGCATGTGGATGAAACAATTATAATTACCGTGGAAGACAAATGTACCGAAACTACGAGGATCCCATGCAAAAACAGTGCCACGAGTGGTGGCAGCAAACACAAGACCCTCGTATTCAGTTGCATCATAGTACTCATCCGTGTACAAAAGCTAATTTTTGAGCAATATCCATCCAGTCGAACCACGAAGGACGACCACAAGCTTGTCGAAGATAGCAACAACTTCATAGTTCTTGTAATTCCAAGAGCGGTTGGGAACTCGACAAATTGCTATGTTCCGTAGACGACAATCACCATGATCGTATTTGAACGTACATAGATCATCTGTGTGCTCATCCTTAGGGCACTCTGAGATTTTTTGGAAGTGGAATCCGCTGACAAGTGTACACATTCACAAGTTCCCACTCGCAATTGTACCCAATATAAACAACCCAATCTCCATTTGCACCAGCCCAGGCCTTACCCTGAAGCAATGGCAGGACATCACACGTATCGTTATCAAGCCGCATCAACTTGCACAAGGCGAGGCCTTCGTCGTCCGCGCCCATGCGAACAGGCTTATAGCGAAGAAGATAAGGGAGATCAAACCGCTCCTAGACCCTAGGGTTCCTTGTAATGATGTTATTAGTTGAGTCGAGGATGGTCTTGAACGAACCTGCCATGCTAGCCGAGGTGATGACGTCGCACTGATCAATGAGTTCCCCCACCAAGTCATCTTTCAGATCGGGGCAAGAATAATGGGGTCGTTTCTGGGTTGTTCCCTCCATGGAGAAGACGATTGAACAATGGCAGAAGGAAGGGTGAAGGCAAATGGAGGAGTGAGGAAGAGCGTGCGACAACAGTTCCAAATCGAGAGGGAAAGGCGAAGAGTCGATGGACGGTTGCCAGTTTGCCACGGTACACGAAGAGGCGCCCCGGCCTACACGTCATTTCGGAAATTGTACAAAAGGACTCGCCGTCGTCTTACTGACATGTTGGAACGGGACCACATGTCAACGAAACATGGTGTGTAATTTTTCGTGCAAAATGCGATCTGGCCGCGTTGGCCCGAGGTGCCGCATTAGTTATCGACCTTTATTTTTTAATGGCGTGTTGTTCAGTTTTGAAGCACAACTAACTGGTACTTTTTGCAGAGAAAATATAAACTACTCTACCACTACTCCACCTCTAGTACTAGCAGTATAAAAAAGATATATATGCTGGAGCTTCAGAGCTTTCTTGCTAAGGGCTGCCCACTTGCTTCTCACACTATCACCCTCTCCCCAGATCTAAAAAAGACAACCTCTATCTCCCTCACCGGTGGTCACAGATCCGCCAGGGAAGAAAAGGACGTGGAGCGTTGACGCACTCGTCATCGGCGAGCGAGGTCACGCACTGACGACAAGGCCGTCCTCTCAGACCTAGCGCCCGCGCGGGATAGCCTCCATCCCCAAGCTCGCTGCCGTAGTGCATGCGGAGGACGACGACCATGAGCGAAGCCACTTCCCGCCGACCCTCAGGTATGTTACCTCTTTTCGAACCCATACCCTTGTTCTATTGTCCCATCTACCACGTTGCTGCATGTGGATCTTTTTCCACTCCACCATCTTCCCAATTTCCTATCCTCTGCTCTGCTGGTCATGCAGACGAAAACCTTAATTTGCACTATTAAAGGAAACCCTACTTCATGCAGACTAATCCATGTCTGGGTTGAATAAGGAAAGGAAGGGAGACTGTATTGTCCAAGAGAGTAGGCATCGAATCCGCATCTAGGTTGAAAAGGGGAAAATAGGTAGCTAAGGAACGAGTCTCGTGTCGCTTGGTTGAAGAAGGGTAGAAAGGCATGACAACGCAATAAAGAATGACCAGGTCGATCGGTTTGTTGTCCTTATATAGGAAAAAGGTGGCTAAAGAGAACAAAAATGGGACGTAATCCACATATGCTGCCTGGATATTTGTTGCTCTGGGCAACCATACCTCCCTCACCACTCTATTCGTCCGTGGAGGTACATCGTACTGGTGCGCCCACTGTCTGAATGGGTCTCCCATGCTCTTATTGCCACTTTTTTGCTGTTAGTATAACGCTAGCGGTAAAGTCAACCAATGCTACTGCTAAAGTGATGCCACATTTAACTAATGCCGCACTTAGTCTAATGCCACCGATAAATTTAAGCAATGCCATTTAATGTCTCTGGATTATTTCAGGGTTAGCTGTTGATTGTGGATGTATTAAAGATTTTTCAGCTAAGGCATTGTAATGTTGTTGCATAGCCAGTATACCAACAATGAAACTTGTTACTACCTTTAGATTTTTGCACTGTTAATGCTTATAGATTACATACCTCACTTTCATGAGATAAGTCAATTTTTTTGTACAGTGTCAACTAAATGCCAAGGTGCTGATGTCATTTTATTTTGGTTAAACTACACAAAAAATTATGAAGACAAGAGGAAAGGTCAAGAGTGGGCACCTCCTCCTTTGGCTATTGTATTGATTCGTTCGATCAAGTTTTTATGTTTGATCGATTATCAAGATTGGGATAGCAATTTTTCATGTCCACTCGAGTTCGAAATGATATTTACCTTGAAGGTACATGGTTTGCAATTTTTTAATACTGTCATTAGTTAATAATGCTAGGTACCTTTAGACTTTTGTATACCAATGCTGAAACTTGTTACCTTTATATTTTGTATTGTTAATTATTATAGAAATCTTCCAGTGCTAGAGCTTATGGAAATCTGTTCAGTAAAACCATTGTATTGTATCCTGTAATAAAATAACTACTCTATTGTTGCACTAGCCACTGGATTACTGTATATTTGTACTATTCTAATGGTGTTGCATTAGCGTATGGACATATATAAAGTGTGACAAGCTTTCCCAGATATGTGGTCAAGAAAACAACTTCCTGTTTTTCTAAATACTGGACGTTTGGGTACTTTAAATTGAACTGTGAAAATGTCTTATATTAAGGAACAGAGGGTGTAGAGTTCACTCAAATTATCCTGATAAAGCTAGTCATACCTTTGTTAAAATTAATGTTCATTATGTTATCGGAGGAGGTCTGTATGTTTGTCTCTAATGCCAGTCGACTACATACCTGACATCATGATGTAATGTTAAGTCATTTCCTTTTGTACAATGTCACTGAATTGTCAAGGCGGTGATGGCATTTTATTTTAGTTGAACTGCACAAAATATGCTTAAAAGAAGAGGAAAGGTCAGGAATCGATCATTCTTTCAGAAATAACTATATATGCCTTTTTGACATCAGCCGATATTGCCTTATTTATTCCTTCAAACAGGTGGTTAGAAACAGTCTTGCTACCTTTTCCCATTAAGAAATTGGAATGCTTATATTTGTGAGTCTATGCTTCAACTAGTGCCACTTTTATAGTAATCACAATTTCAATATCTATGCAAACAGGGATGCTCGATTCTAGTGGAACTGCACAAAAAGTCCAACTGGTTCAACATTAGGAGCATGTTTTCTTCCAAACCTTTATATCCAATTGGTGGCACTATGAGCTGTTCATTACGAAGGTACATGGTTTGCTACTATCTTGCTACTCTTTTTGTACCGTCATTAGATAGTAATACTAGTGGTTTGCATGTGAATTTATTGGCAGGGTGGACCCACATTGGAGGTGTAGGACATGATTCATTGATTGGATGCTCAATTTTGGTTGTATCAATATCACCTCTTCCATCACTGTGAACATGGATATCCTTGGTATGATGAAGAATAGGCGCTATATTTCTGCTCTGAACCAGCAAATCAATTCAGTGTGAAATTGTCCAGGGCGAAACATGACTGTATCAAATTGTCCAGTGCAAAACATGACAGATGCTAAGCGGAAGAGACATGTTTAAACCAAAAATACAAGGTGGGGTATACGTTTACTAGCTGCTTGATATTTGTGCAGACAGAGATGTTTGCCCGTTGCTATTTGGGAAACACACAAAGTGACTGCAATTTTGGTTGAACTGCACAAGAATAGTATAGTCACTGCATGCAATGTCATTTGAAAATAGACACGGAAAGATTGGATAGTCACTTCGTGGACTGCAGAAAAGTAGTACTGTACTATTTATTGGCCAACACTAGGTGCTTCATTGCTTTGATGTTATTATAGAATGGGCATCATTTTGCCTAAGTTAAAGTTTGTATTCCGAAAATAGTCTCGTCGTGTGATCGAGAGCAGACCAAATGATATTGCAGTGGATGTTCCTCCATCATGTGTGGTTCATTCTCATGGTTCCAGCTGTTGGTGAAACCACTTACGTTTGCAAGAGGAATTGTAGACTTCACAAACAAATTTGTCTTTCAGTCCGTACTGAATGTTGGCCAAGAGAAGCATCCATGTTAGTAGGAAGAATAGATGTTTTTCTAGATCTTTGCTTTTGGAGCTACATTTTTATATATGATCTGTGAATCATTAAGATGCATTAACATGTTGATCTTATGTATGGGAATCGTACTAGTTGGTTTTGAATTTGGGCTACTAATGTGAACATATTACAATGTCAGGCCTGTGAGTCTCCTGTGAACATTTTGAACGGATCGACTCTTACTGCTGTGCACAACATGATCCTTATTTCGGTGTTCTCAGTGTTTACAAGTTACTAATAGTTCCTTATTTCTGTTCGCTCAGTGTTTACAAGTTACTGATCGATCACTAGCTAGACTACTAATGCGCTCCTGGCAGTTTTAGTTCCGACGCAAGATCCGAAGTGGTAGTTTTTTGAATAAAAATGCCTACCTCTGAAGAAACTGACAAGCTGCTCTGAAGAAAATGCCATGCGAATATGAAGAGACTGCCAGCAAAAACGTTCGCAAATGCCTTATCTCCCAGCGAATGTTCATCAGCTAATGCGATCGTACACGTACACCATCCGACCTACTCGATCCTACGCGTACACTATCCGACTTACTCGATCCTACACGGATAAGTAGCAGATTACGCACGTACTACCTCCTTTCCGGTTTGCAGGGCTCAATTCAAGAAACGACCTACTCGATCCTACACAAATAAATAGCGGATCACACACGTACTACCTCCTTTCCGGTTTGCAGGGGCTTAATTCAAAAATCTAACCAACCAAGGTAGATGATGAGTGGTGGAATCATTTTTGACAAGAAGGGAGTACCTCATCTGGATGATTCGAGTGCACTTGTTTGACCGTCATGCCGGCGTGCGACCCAGCACGGACGGGACGCACCACTGACGGGACAGGACGGCACAGTCATAATTTCAGTTTTTCTAGTTTTCCATGGCAAGCTGGCGCGCTAAGCCATGCCTGCTTATGCATTGAATTCCAATGACCGCGATGACTGTCGTGTTTCCCGCGACACGCTAGTTCGCCTACCTTCCGCCTATAATTATTGTTTCCTGGGCTTCTCCGGTGGCACCATCACCCAACTCGCCCTATCCTCATAAACCCCCACCGGCCCGACGTCGCTCGCCACTTATCCTCGCTCTCGCCACGTCCGCCATGCCCCCGCCCGTCCACGATAGGCGACACCGGAGGCGGTCACCGCCGGAACTAGTGTTCGGTTTTTCACCGGAAGGAAGACGGAGGGAGGAGGCATTCTATCGGTCTTTAGATGGCAATGCGGACTATGAGGAGTTGTTGGAGCGCGACTGCCTGGCGGAGGAGCAGCGTATTGCTGATTTGCGCTGCCAGCGGGACATGGAGCAGCAGCGGACCGACGCTCTGAGTCGCGAGCAGAGCACCCGCAACTGGGCTGACTACGTGGAGGCCGGCGTCCAGCAAATAGCCCTGGAGGCTGTCGGGCACGCAAGCATTCGCGACGCCGATTTTTACTACCAACTCGTCAAATGGGTTTCCCGCTTAGAAGCCGAAGCTTCAGTGGACCAGGCCGTCATGGAAAGGGCCAACGTGCGCGAGCAACGCACCCTAAGGCGTGGCAGAGAACGCCGGTGCCGGCGTTTAGCGTGTACCGCAGATGGCGGTCGGCATCATCTAGTTAGCTAAGAGTAAGTTAGTACTTGTACGCTACTAGAGTATTAGTGGGAGTAGATAGTTAACTTGGCTATGATGGTTGTCAACGTGGAAGTTCAGTACTCTATATGTGGATCAGACCTGTTACTTTGCTCTGAATGTTGAACTTTCTGTTTGAACGTATGGAATGGGCTGTTATTTTTTTAAATGGGTTGTATTTGTCCTCCACGGGTTTAGAGGCTGACTTGTGGGCCTACCAAGTTGACGCGTACACAATCATGAGATGATTGTACATGGTGAGGATGACAGCAAGGACCGCCAAGGTCATGGCAGTATGCAAGCAAGTGCCTCCTTATTTCAGGTCAATAAAAAAATGGCTCCTCCTACTGGATTTCTGACATCTGGGTCCCATGCCATTGTCAACGTAGTCAATAAACGAGACAATTGCACAACGAGCGGCAGACACCAGGGACCCAACAGCTCGCCCAGTTATTTTTGTTTTGGGTTAATTTGATAAATGCCACTCCAAATCTGGTGTTTCCGAGCAAGACCACTGCAATTTCCAAACTTTGCAAAATGCCATTTCATGCCATTTCCAGTGGCATTTTTCGAAGTCTGGAGTGGCATTTTTCAAAGTTTGCAAACTGCAGTGGCGTTTTCCAAAGTTTGCAAAAATTGAAGTGGCATTTTTCAAACTTTGGAAATTGCAGTGGCATTTTTATGAATCGCCATAATTGGAGTGGCATTTATCTAATCTGTTTTTGAGACGGAAGCAGGGTGTCAACTGGGCTGTGCGGGGCACTCTGGCCTATCTAGACAGCCTTCTCTTTTATGTTTAGCATAGACCAACCCAATAGTTTTTTTTCTTTCTGAAAATGGCTAGCCCAGTTTTTTTGTGATTTGCCAAGTAAGTCGCTTTTTCAGGCCTGTTGGGCCGCAAATCTTTCAAGACGGGGAGAGCTTCATTCGGCTGGCCGAGAAAATGGCCTATCAGTAATGAGAAAATGGGATGTACATTTTTAAAACACATCAAACCGGCAATTAGTTTCAAATTTCCTTTTTTTCATTTTGAGATTTTAAATCGCATTGATTTTTATGCGTGGACAATTTGTTGGATTTTATATTGATATACATTTATTTTTAAAATCAGTTTGAATGTGACTCAAAATTTCGGGATTAAAAACAGTTCGGACCGCACCGAAATATGCAAAGTTTCGTATAATTTTTTAACCGTGGCCACAATATGGGCTGTAATGCTAACAAAAAGAATATGGGCTCCAAAAAACCTTAATAATTAGCAACTGGGCTGTAAATTATTAGAAATAATGGCAGATGGGTTGTATGCTGTTTTCCACAGATTTGAGGCTTTCCTAAAAAAAGGTTGACGCACAAGCCATTGTGCCTCTTCCTGCTCCAGCCGCTCAAACAAGCGCCGGTGGGACTGCCTACTCCCTCCTCCTCGCGACTGGTTGTGCTGCCGCGTAGGCCTCACCGCCCCACCGTACTCCCATCACTGGCCTAGTCATCCCTCTACTCACCCACACCTGCTGTTATTCTCTTGCGACGGCAGATGGACCAGTAAACGCTCGTACAGTCGTACTCCCCTCCGCATGGGAAACAACTGCCGAGTCTTCCATGGCTTCGTGTCATTCCCTTCCTAGGCCTCGCCGTTGTCCACCGCCCTGGTGCTCTCGGCGCGGCCTTGTCAATGTGGTGAACGACCGACATGCATCTGAAGTGGACTGTACGTGGAGAGGCTGACAGCTGGGTCCATAGCCGCACGCAAGGAAATGCCTCCTTATTACGTGCAAAATAATGATTCCTCCACCTCACATCTGGGACCCACCAAAAGGGCCTCTGTATTTCGCGAAAAAATGTTACCGCCGCTCATAGCTCGGACCCACCAGCTATATCTTAGCACGCAAGGAAATGTCTCCTTATTACGCACAAACAATGAATACTCTCCCTGCTAGCTGGGACCTAGTATAGTGGGAGGCTGACTTGTGGGCCTACTAAGTTGATGGGGACGAAGGGCTTTGTCAACTTAGTCAATATGCACGATTCTAGCTCCAGTGGCCATATGATGTCCATCCAATGGCCGTGGTGCTTCTTCAACCTCTGGTCTTCTTGCTCCAGCCGCCCAAACTAGCGCCGGTCGTGCCTCGTGCTCCTGCCTCCCGTGGCCGGCTGCGACGCCGCGTAGGCCTAACCACCCCCTACTACTCCCACCACTGGCGAGGCCATCCCTCTAATCACCCACACCCCTTGCTATTCCGCGGCGACGGCAGCCTCACACCGCAGAGAACCAGTGAACCCTCATACTCCTCTACGCGTGGGCATCCACTGCCGCGTCTTCCCCGGCTCTGCGTCGTCCCCTTCCTAGGCCTTGCCGTCGTCCACCACCCTGCTGCTCTCGGCACGGCGTGGTCAACGTGGTCAAGGAACAACTTCCATCAGACGTGGAATATACATGGAGAGGCTGATAGCTGGGTCCACGGCCACATCAAGGAAGTGCCTCCTTATTACGCGAAAAATAATGATTCCTCCACCTGACAGCTGGGACCCACCGGACGGGCAACCGTATTTCGTGAAAAAAAATTCCCCCTGGCTGCTGGGACCTACCAACCACATCTTCGCACACAAGGAAGTGCGTCCGGGCAAAAAAAAGATTCGCCCCCTGACTGCTGGGACCCACCAACTACATCTTCGCATCCAAGGAAATCCTGACAGTCGGGACCCACCTGGTCGAAGCGTGATACGTCCATTTTGCTTCATGCTCTTATATCGATATTTATTGCATTATGGGCTGTTATTACACATTATGTCACAGTACTTATGCCTATTCTCTCTTATTTCACAAGGTTTACATAAAGAGGGAGAATGCCGGCAGCTGGGATTCTAGGCTGGAAAAGGAGCAAATATTAGAGACCTATTCTGCAGAGCTCCAGAAGTCCTGAAACTTCACGAAAGACGTTTTCAGAATATATAAAAAATACTCAGCGGAAGAAGTTCACCAGGGGGGCACACCCTGCCCATGAGGGTGGGGGGCGCGCCCCTTACCTCGTGGGCCCCCTGGTGGACCTCCGATGGCCATCTTCTTCTATATGGTGTCTTTCGATGAGGAAAAAATCATAAGCCATCTTCCCGAGCGAAACTCCGCCGCCACGAGGCGAAACCTTGGCGGATCCAATCTAGGGCTCCGGCAGAGCTTTCTGCTGGGGAGACTTCCCTCTGGGAGGGGGAAATCATCGCCATCATCATCACCAACGCTCCTCTCATCGGGAGAGGGAAATCTCCATCAACTACTTCATTAGCACCATCTCCTCTCAAAACCCTAGTTCATCTCTTGTATCCAATTCTTATCTCCAAGTCCAGGATTGGTACTAGTAGGTTTCTAGTAGTGTTAATTACTCCTTGTAGTTGATGCTAGTTGGTTTAATTGGTGGAAGATCATATGTTCAGATCCTATATGCATATTAATACCCCTCTGATTATGAACATGAATATGCTTTGTGAGTAGTTAAGTTTGTTCCTAAGGACATGGGAGAAGTCTTGCTATTAGTAGTCATGTGAATTTGGTATTCGTTCGATATTTTGATGAGATGTATGTTGTCTAGCCAATAGTGGTGTTATGTGAACGTCGACTACATAACACTTCACCATTATTTGGGCCTAGAGGAAGTCATTGGGAAGTAATAAGTAGATGATGGGTTGCTAGAGTGACAGAAGATTAAACCCTAGTTTATGCGTTGCTTCGTAAGGGGCTGATTTGGATTCATATGTTTCATGCTATGGTTAGGATTACCTTAATACTTTTGTTGTAGTTGCGGATGCTAGCAATAGAGGTTAATCATAGGTGGGATGATTGTCCAAGTAAGGACAGTACCCAAGCACCGGTCCACCCACATACCAAATTATCAAAGTACCAAACGCAAATCATATGAGCGTGATGAAAACTAGCTTGATGATATTCCCATGTGTCCTCGGGAGCGCTTTTCTCTATATAAGAGTTTGTCCAGGCTTGTTGTCGGTGTCAAAACCGGCGGATCTCGGATAGGGGGTCCCGAACTGTGCGTCTAGGCCGGATGGTAAGAGGAGACTGGGAACACTTTGTTTTACCCAGGTTCGGGCCCTCTCGATGGAGGTGGTACCCTACTCCTACTTGATTCATATTGATGATATGGGTAGTACAAGAGTAGATCTACCACGAGATCAAGGAGGCTAAACCCTAGAAGCTAGCCTATGGTATGATTGTTGTGTATGGAGTTGATTGCCTACGGACTACAACCCTCCGATTTATATAGACACCGGATAGGGTTAGGGTTACACAGAGTCGGTTACAATGGTAGGAGATCTTGAATATCCGCATCGCCAAGCTTGCCTTCCACGCCAAGGAAAGTCCCATCCGGACACGGGACGAAGTCTTCAATCTTGTATCTTCATAGTCCAGGAGTCCGGCTGAAGGTATAGTCCGGCTACCCGAACACCCCCTAATCCAGGACTCCCTCAGTAGCCCCTGAACCAGGCTTCAATGACGACGAGTCCGGCGCGCAAATTGTCTTCGGCATTGCAAGGCGGGTTCCTCCTCCAAGTCCTTCGTAGAAGATTTGTAAACACCAAGAGTAGTGTCCCGTTCTGCAAAATAAGTTTCCAGATATTGCCATAGAGAGAATAATACTAACACCAACCAAATCTGCTGACGCATTACGCAGTGCGCTATCACACTACGGCCAAGTCCTTCACTCGTATTGTTTTTACTTTTCCACCTCAGCATGTTTGCGAGTCGGCTTCCTTGGCACGTCTTGTCAAAGCAGAGATCGTGTACCCTTTTTATGGGTTTCTCATCAATACGGACGTGGGTAACCCTAACCGCGCCATTTACCACGGCGCTTGGGAGGAAAGCGAGTTTTATTAGGCAGGTGGGGACACACAACCGCATCCGCCCACATAAGGGGATAAGGATCCACCTTTTTACCTACGCCTTCTTCCTCCTTTGCCTATCCATCTCCTGCGCACTCGAGCTCCAGCACCCAAGCCCGCACTTCCCACTCCAACCTTCTCCAGCAATGTCCGGAGCGGGAGGCAAGTGGATGGTCTCCTCCGTCACGGAGGGCCATGTCAAAAAGCTAAGGAAGGCCGGATACTTATCCAAAGACATCGCGCACCAGCTTCCCGAGGAGGGGCAGCTTCTCCCCACCCCAAGGCCCCACGAGAGGGTAGTATTCCTTCCCCACTTCCTCCGCGGACTGGGTTTTCCACTTCACCCATTCGTCCAGGGGCTCATGTTCTACTACGGCCTGGATTTTCACGATCTGGCCCCGAACTTCATCCTCAACATCTCGGCGTTTATCGTCGTGTGCGAGGCCTTCCTCCGCGTCCGCCCCCATTTCGGCCTCTGGCTCAAGACTTTCAACGTCAAGCCCAAGGTGGTGCGCGGCAACCAGGCGGAGTGCGGAGGCGCCATGGTGGGCAAGATTGCCAACGTCCTATGGCTCGAGGGCTCCTTCGTGGAGACCCTAAAGGGGTGGCAATCCGGGTGGTTTTACATCACCGAGCCACGCGATCCGAAATGGACCGCAGCCCCCGAGTTCCGATCTGGACCCCCCACGCGGCTTATGTCCTGGAAAGAGACGGGCCTATCGTGGGGTGACGAAAAAGAGGTGACCGGATTGCAAACATGCATCCAGTCCCTCGTGAACAAGCCAATCTGGCTTGTTAATGTAATCTAGGTTATGCTCGTCCGCCGGATCCTCCCGTGCCAACAACGGGATTTTAATCTGTGGGAGTTCGTCCCGGCGCAGCACCAAACCCTTAACAGGCTCTTCGACACGACGTATGAAGACGTCTGGAAGGTGCTAACCAAAGGCGCCGAGGCTCCCTCATCCGCTTCTGAGGACCGCGGATACAGCTCGTAGCGTCACGCTAGCGAGGTAAGCTATTTTCACCTTTTACAGGACGTTCAGCTTTTTTCATAGTTTAACTCTATGCGGGATCTAAACTCCCTTACCTTTGACAGGCTTGGCGGGCGGTATCCGGACCGATTAACTGTCCGGCTCCGCTGCCCGAAGACCCAGCCCCAGCTCTACTAGTGAAGCTGCTGGCTCCGGCACCTTATGTGGTGCCGGAAAAGAAGGCCAAGAAGAAGAAGACCACGGGAACTCGAAAGAGTACCCGCAACATGGTGTTGTCGGACTCGTCATCCGACGAGTCCGAGACGCCCTCCTCCCGTAAAAACGAGGAGGAGGAAGAAGAAAGCTATGCCCCCCCAGCGGAGGGAGGAAAGAAAAGGAAGGCCGCCCCAAGGGGGAAGGCCGAAGGGTCCAAGAAGAGGAAGACCCCTCCGCCGGACTACGCCCCCGACACCGACGAGGACGAAGAGGAGTGGCCGGACAGGGCCAGGCGTCCGGCGAAATCGTAAGTGTTCGGATACCAGAGTAACTCATGATATTCCTTTTGTTGCACAGCTTTCCCTAATGTCGAATATAATCATGCAGCCCGCCCTGGGCCGAACTCAACGAGTCGTCGAGCGGCTCCCTGGATTCATCGGACGTGAACTCAGTTCCGCCCGTTGTCTCCCCCCGCACTGCGGATGACGCCGAAATGGTGTCGCAACGAGCTCCGGGGCAGGAGGAGGTGGTCCTGGAGGAGCCGCAAGGCGACCTCCCGGACTCCAGGAGTAAAGGGGACAAGACCCCCCAGGGCTCCAAGTCCGGTTTTGAGCCGGACACCGTGCCGGAATCTTCAACGATTCCGGACAGCGGCAGGCGAACTCCTTCTGAGAGGAGCAAGCCTTCTGAGCCGGCAGCCTCCGTCCAACCGGAGGCACCGGACAATCTGCTGGAGGTGCTTGAAGGCGCCTCCATCGACGAGGAGCACCGTACTATTATGAGTACGGTGATCTAGAAGGTTCAGTCCGCCAAGAGCGTACTGACTGAAGCTTGCGCTAGCCTTCTAATAGGCTTTGAGGTAAGTAAAAATATGTAAAAATATTACCGCATAGACAGTAGCCCCTGATGCTCTGTTTGGCGTTCGGAAAGAAAAGCCGAATAGAGTATCTAGTAAATTTCGCAGGAGTCTAACAAAAAGAGTCAATATGCGTATGCAGGCTTCGCTGCTATCCACCGCCGCACTGACTGCGGAGGTGGGTGTCCTGAAGCAGGACCTCGAGCGGACCGAGCAAGAGCTCGGCCTTGCCAAGTGGCAGCTCAAGGAGAAAGAAGGTAAGAAATACCTTACAGAAAAAAGGTGCCTATAGAGAGGCGCGATTGCAAAAAAATAACAGGATTGTACTGCTTATTGTAGGGGCCACGACTGAGGTGGCGACCCTCAAGCGGGCGGTATCTGAGGCCGAAAAGAAAATGGCCGCGGAGCGTACCGAGCGAGAGAAACTTGGGCCTCAGGTCGGCGAGGTGCAGCAAGAGCTTCAGGCTCTCATGAAAAAACATGAGAGTTTGGAGCTTGAGTCAAAGACCCAAGCGTCCGAGCTCGCGGCGGCCCTTGAGACTGCCAAGTCTACCAAGGCCGAAGCCCAAAAGGCCCTCCAAGAGTTGGAGGAGGTGAAAAAGATAGCAGCGGGTAAGGCATTCTTCATGCAAAGCAGAAATATAAAAGTAAACTACTTGTTACTTACCCGAATCCGGAGCTCTCCAGGGGCATTCGCAGATCTTCCCCACAGCGTATCCGACGCCACCGCGTTCTACCGAGCTGAAGAGGGCAGCTCGACGGAGAAGGTGTTCTGGTCTCAGTATGCTGAGGCCGGACACCCTGTGCCCTTGAGCGACCAGCTGAAACAGCTGGTCGAGCTCCACAAGGCGGCCGAACAGGCCATGAAGGGCTTCATAGTTCGGCTGTGGCCCGGAGAGGCCCTGCCTGGGAGCTACTTTGGGCTGGTGCGGCGGCTGGTGGAGGCCTGTCCAAGGCTCGAGGTCATCAAGCGCTCCGTCTGCATCGAAGGTACCCGTAGGGCCCTTGCCCGCGCAAAGGTGCACTGGGGTAAGCTGGACGGTGAGAAGCTTGTGAGGAATGGGCCGCCGCCGGGGAAGGAGCATCGCAAGCCCGAGAACTACTATAAGGATGTTCTTGCGGGTGCCCGCCTTGTGGCGGATGAATGTACCAAGGGTGTAATTTTTGAATGAACTCGCTCGATTTTATCCTGTGCGCTGAAAACTTGTTCATATGCGCTAAGCAATGCTTATTGAATTTAAAATATTATTTTCTGTGCGGCCGTTTATCAAAAATTGAGAGATGGCCAGTCGTCGGCTTCTGCCCCCATGCCACTGGTGCTGGGGTGTTCGGTGATAAACCTGTGCGCTCTTTTTCCCATGTTTGGGTCCTTCGAGGGAGGCACTCAGCACGACGAACCAGGCAATTGGACTATAATGCTTGAACACTCTCACTTAGCCATAGAACTTTATAATTTTAAATTTCGGCGAAGCCCCTAGTTCAGAAGACCGAGTTCGGGGCGCTATCCACGCCTTGGCTGGGGTTATCCAGCTCCTCGCTCGAAGCGGCATAAGTCTTTAGGGACCCGAAGAACCTCTCGGACAGCGACCGGTCTCTCACCTCATCATGACAGTCAGTTTTAGCTTTCTCCACTGAGGTGCTTAACCCAGCTCAACCGGGGCACAATCGCAGTGGTTCTCCTAGTGCTACCTTAGCCGATATAGCGGAACGTAAGGCACCAAAACATAGGAGCCGGGCAAACCCAACTATTGACCCAAATCATGATTCGGAGCCGATGCATATAGTGTTATAAGTTTGGGGTGCCGCACTTGTGAAAGTGTACGGGCTTCTCACACCATATTGAAGGGTACTGAAGCCCCTGGCGTATTTGCCATACAACAGTGTACGGGTGCAACATGTCATTAATGAACATATATAAAAGAGATTATAATGCAAAAAATAGACAAAAAGCTATGCACTCTTTATATAGAGGCTATTTATCAAAGCCGAACGATACAAATAGTGCGGTAAGCAAAAGATATTGGACTATTCAGTATGTCCTGACCAGGGGCAGGCCGCGGAATTGTATTTAAAACAGGTATACCGCTCGTAACAGAGACCACCTGGGAGTTCCATAATGCGGCATGGCTTGTCTGCCTCCCTGGTTCTTGCATCGTTTGTGCGGCAGTTGAATTGCCGAGCAGGTCGTCCGAAGCATGGAGTCCTGAAAGTAAGAAAAATTAAAAAAAGAATCCGGCAGCTCCTAGTACGTTTTAAGCCGTATTTTGGGTGTGCCGTTGTTGTGCCCCTTCCCCTGTGCCCATGGTATTTCCAGGGCGTAGTTATGTACGCGAGGTACTGGTTTCGCTATGTTGCGAAAGCTGGGGTTGGGGCCGCATTGCTACGCTTGCTCAGAGCATGCCAGGCAGTCCTGCTGTGGATTACTCCGGGCGTGCTTGCCAGTGTCTGGCTTTTTAATGGCCGGACTGGAGAATTGCCTGAGAAGGCTACTTTGTACCTCCGTTGCGAGAGCCGCCGTATGCTCCTCCGTACGGAGGGAGCGTTCGGTGTTTCCGTTGACCGTAATTACTCCTCGAGGGCCTAGCATCTTGAGCTTGAGATATGCGTAGTGCGGCACTACATTGAACTTTGCGAATGCGGTTCGTCCAAGCAGGGCATGATAGCCACTGCGAAACGGGACTATATCGAAGATTAACTCTTTGCTTCAGAAATTGTCCGGGGATCCGAAGACCACGTCAAGTGTTACTGAGCCTGTACAGTTGGCTTCTACACCTGGTATAACGCCTTTAAACGTCGTTCTTGTGGGTTTAATCCTTGAGGGATCTATGCCCATTTTCCGCACTGTATCCTGATAAAGCGGGTTCAGGCTACTGCCGCCGTCCATGAGGACTCTTGTGAGATGAAATCCGTCGATGATTGGGTCGAGAACCAATGCGGCAAAGCCGCCATGACGGATGCTAGTGGGATGGTCCCTTCGATCAAAAGTGATCAGGCAGGAGGACCATGGGTTGAACTTTGGGGCGACTGGCTCCATCGCGTATACGTCCCGTAGCGCATGCTTCCGCTCCCGCTTGGGAATGTGGGTTGCGTATATCATGTTCACCGTCCGCACTTGTGGGGGAAAGCCCTTTTGTCCATTGTTGTTCGGCGGCTTGGGCTCCTCGTCTTCGCTGTGCAGCCCCTTGTCTCCATTTTCGGCCCTTAACTTGCCTGCCTGCTTGAACACCCAACAATCCCTATTAGTGTGATTGGCTGGCCTTTCGGGGGTGCCATGTATCTGGCACAAGCGATCGAGTATTCGGTCCAAACTGGACGGGCCCTGAGTATTCTTTTTGAATGGCTTTTTCCGCTGACCGGATTTATAGCCTTTGAATCCAGCATTGACTGTCGTGTCTTCATTGCTGTCGTTGTTAACGCGGCGTTTTTGCTTATTCCGACGTGTCCGGCCACTTTTGTCCTTGGTATCCGAATTACCAGGGTTCTTTGATAAGTTGTTACTGCGAGCTAGCCAGCTGTCTTCTCCCGCGCGAAAGCGGGTCATGAGTGTTGTGAGGGCTGCCATGGATTTCGGCTTTTCCTGTCCCAGGTGCCGGGCAAGCCACTCGTCGCGGATGTTGTGTTTGAAGGCTGCTAGGGCTTCTGCGTCCGGACAGTCGACTATCTGATTTTTCTTTGTTAGGAACCGTGTCCAGAATTGTCTGGCCGATTCTTCTGGCTGCTGAATTATGTGGCTTAAGTCGTCGGCATCCGGCGGTCGCACGTAAGTGCCCTAGAAGTTGTCGAGGAATGCGGCTTCCAGGTCCTCCCAAGAACCGATTGAGTCTGCTGGCAGGCTATTAAGCCAATGCTGGGCTGGTCCTTTAAGTTTGAGCGGGAGGTATTTAATGGCGTGTAAATCATCGCCGCGTGCCATGTGGATGTGAAGGAGATAATCCTCGATCACACCGCCGGGTCTGTCGTATGATTCGATGTTTACGGGTTTGAAACCCTCTGGGATTTTATGATCCATTACTTCATTCGTGAAGCATAGCGGGTGTGCGGCACCTCTGTACTGGGCTATATCACAACGCAGCTCGGAAGAGCTATGTCTGTTGTGTTCGGCCCGGCCGGATTTTTTGTATCCGGAGTGAAGATCATTGTCACATGCCGTAGGGCGCCTGCGCGATCCGTAGATCTATCTTGTTTGTCTTGCCTTATCCTCCAGTATGTCTCGCAGGTCGGGCGCATTTTCCCGTGCCTTAGTTGAGCGGCGTCGGGGCATGGCTTGGGTGGAGGGCCGACAGGCCTCTCTGTCGCGGCCGCGAGGTGGCCGGTCTGCCATGTCATGCGCTGGTGATGTAGGTGCTTCCTCCTCTGATCGGGGTAGCGGCCTGCGCTTCGGGTAACTCTTGGAGGGGCGTTCGAGTTCATACTCTTTGGCCGCAAGGTCTTCAGTCCATCTGTCAGCTAGCAATTCTTGGGCAGCTCTAAGCTGTTGCTGCTTTTTCTTGAGGCTGCTTGCCGTAGCTAAAAGCCTGCGTTTTAGAACACTCTTGTTCGGCCGGGTCTGATGGTATGACGAATTCGTCGTCATCGAGGCTTGCCTCGTCTTCGGAGGGAGGCGTATAGTTATCATCCTCGACCTCTCGGTCTGCCGCTCTCTCATGAGGGCTGGCTTCTCCATCTTCCTGTGCCGAATTTTGCTGAGGTGGGTGTTCTTCGGCGCTATCCGGGGTAGTATTATCTCCCGTGCCGGAATCACCATTTTTGCTTTGGCGGGATTTAGAGCGGCGCCGCTGACGTCGGCGCTTTTGCTGTTTCTTGGGGGCGTCATCTCCCACTATTCCATCGCCATCTCCATCTTTTGGAGTATCCACCATATATATGTCATATGATGAGGTGGCCTTCCAGTGCCCTACAGGTGCTGGTTCTTGTTTGTCTCCTGCATCATCGTCCATGCCGTCGATGTCTTCAGAGTCGAAGTCAAGCGTGTCGGTTAAGTCGTCGACAGTGGCTACGAAGTGGGCGGTGGGTGGGCTTTGAATTTCTTCGTCGTCTGTATCCCAACCTTGCTGACCGCAGTCCGGCCAGGGCTCTCCTGATAAAGAGAGAGACTTTAGAGAATTCAGGATGTCGCCGAAGGGCAAGTGCTGAAAGATGTCCGCGGCGGTGAACTCCATGATCGGCGCCCAATCGGATTCGATCAGCAGGGGCGCGGGGGGCTCGGAGCTCGGAGAGGAATCCGGCTCCTCGGAGTCACGGGCCATGCGGAGTGCGGGGCTGGAGTTCGGCTCAATCGCCTCTGAGATCGCAGCCCCTGAGGCGGCATCTAACCGCTGATCCTCGATCGGTGCAGTAGGCTCCGAATCAATGGTCGGAACCGATGTGTGTGCGGCCTTCAAGGCGCTGTTCGATGGCAGAGCTATATCATGCCCATCGAGACAGTGCGACACGCTTGGCTGTGGCTCGAATCCGTCGAAGATCAAGTCCCCGCGGATGTCAGCCGTGTAGTTTAGGCTTCCAAACCTGACCTGATGGCCAGGGGCGTAGCTTTCGATCTGCTCAAGGAGGCCAGGCGAATTGGCCCGCAGTGCGAAGCCGCCGAAGACGAAGATCTGTCCGGGGAGAAATGTCTCACCCTGGACCGCGTCGTTGTTGATGATCGAAGGACCCATCGGGCCTAAAAGCGAGGACATAGTGGAACTCTAAATGAAAGCACCAATGTCGGTATCAAAACCGGCGGATCTCGGGTAGGGGGTCCCGAACTGTGCGTCTAGGCCGGATGGTAACAGGAGACAGGGGACACTTTGTTTTACCCAGGTTCGGGCCCTCTCGATGGAGGTGGTACCCTACTCCTGCTTGATTAATATTGATGATATGGGTAGTACAAGAGTAGATCTACCACGAGATCAAGGAGGCTAAACCCTAGAAGCTAGCCTATGGTATGATTGTTGTGTATGGAGTTGATTGCCTACGGACTACAACCCTCCGGTTTATATAGACACCGGATAGGGTTAGGGTTACACAGAGTCGGTTACAATGGTAGGAGATCTTGAATATCCGCATCGCCAATCTTTCCTTCCACGCCAAGGAAAGTCCCATCCAGACACGGGACGAAGTCTTCAATCTTGTATCTTCATAGTCCAGGAGTCCGGCTGAAGGTATAGTCCGGCTACCCGAACACCCCCTAATCCAGGACTCCCTCACTTGTCCTTTGCTACAAAAAGGATTGGGCCACCTTGCTGCACTTTATTTACTTTTGTTACTTATTGCTCATTACAAATTATCCTATCACAAAACTATCTGTTACCACTTATTTCAGTACTTGCAGAGAATACCTTGCTGGAAACCGCTTATAATTTCCTTCTGCTCCTCGTTGGGTTCGACACTCTTACTTATCGAAAGGACTACGATAGATCCCCTATACTTGTGGGTCATCAAGACTCTTTTCTGGCGCCGTTGACAGGGAGTGAAGCGCCATTGGTAGGTGGAATTTGGTAAGGAAAAATTTATATATTGTGCTGAAATTTACTGTCACTTGTTACTATGGAAAGTAATCCTCTGAGAGGCTTGTTCGGGGTATCTTCACCCCGACCAGTAGAGCAAAGAGTTGCTCCTCAACCTACTAAAAATGAAAATGTTCCCTTTGAAGTTCCTTCAGGTATGATAGAAAAACTGCTAGCTAATCCTTTTGCAGGAGACGGAACAACGCATCCTGATGAGCATCTAATATATGTGGATGAAGTTTGTGGATTATTTCAGCTTGCAGGTGTACCCGGAGATGTTGTTAAGAAGAAGGTCTTCCCTTTATCTTTAACGGAAGATTTATTGACATGGTATAGGCTATGTGATGATATGGGATCATGGAACTACAAACGATCGAAATTGGAATTTCATCAGAAGTTTTATCCTATGCATCTTGTTCATCGTGATCGCAATTATATATATAATTTTTGTCCTCGCGAAGGAGAAAGCATCTCTCAAGCTTGGGGGAGGCTTAAATCAATGTTATATTCATGCCCCAACCATGAGCTCTCAAGAGAAATGATTATTCAAAATTTATATGCTCGGCTTTCTGAAACCAATCGCACCATGCTCGATACTTCTTGTGCTGGCTCTTTTATGATGAAGACTATTGAATTCAAATGGGATTTATTGGAATGAATTGAACGCAACTCTGAAGATTCGGATATCGACGAAGGTTAGGAGTCAGGTAAGACACCTAAGTTTGATTGTGTTAAATCTTTTATGAATACCGATGTATTTCGTAAATTTAGCACTAAATATGGACATGACTCTGAGATAGTAGCTTCCTTCTGTGAATCTTTTGCTACTTATATTGATCTCCGCAAGGAGAAGTGGTTTAAATACCATCCTCCCATAAAAGTAAAAGTAGCTGCACCTATTAAAGTTGAAGAAAAGACTGACACTTATAATGATCCTATTGTTCCATCTGCTTATGTTGAGAAACCACCTTTTCCTGTTAGGATAAAAGATTATGCTAAAGCTTCAACTGTGGTTCGTAAAAGAAATATTAGAACCTATACACCTCCTGAAAAAATTAAAGTTGAACATAATATTGCTATTGTTAAAGATCTCTTGTCTGATGATATTGATGGGCATGTTATTCATTTCTGTGATGAGACTGCTAGAATTGCTAAACCTTGTGCTAAAGATAAACATAGACCCGTGGTAGGCATGCCTGTTATTTCTGTTAAAATAGGAGATCATTGTTATCATGGCTTATGTGATATGGGTGCCAGTGCTAGTGCTATAGCTCATGACTTATACAAAGAAATTATGCATGATATTGCACCTGCTGAGATCTGAGATAGAAGATATTGATGTCACAATTAAACTTTCCAATAGAGATACTATTTCACCAATTGGAATTGTTAGAGATGTTGAAGTCTTGTGTGGGAAAACTAAATATCCCGCTAATTTTCTTGTTCTTGGTTCCCCACAAGATAGCTTTTGTCCCATTATATTTGGTAGACCCTTCTTGAACACAGTTAATGCTAGGATAGATTGCGAAAAGGATGTTGTTACTATTGGTTTAGGTGATATGTCTCATGAATTTAATTTCTCTAAATTTCGTAGACAACACCGTGAAGAGGAATTTCCTAGTAAAGATGAAATTATTGGTCTTTTGTCTATTGTCGCGCCTCCTAGAGATCCTTTAGAACAATATTTGCTAGGCCATGAAAATGATATGTTTATGAATGAAAGAAAGGAAATAGATGAAGTATTCTTTAAACAGGAACCCATCCTGAAACACAATTTGCCTGTTGAAATCCTAGGGGATCCTCCTCCACCCAAGGGCGATCCCGTGTTTGAGCTCAAACCGTACCTGATACTCTTAAATATGCTTATCTTGATGAGAAAAAGATATATCCTGTTATTATTAGTGCTAACCTTTCAGAGCACGAAGAAGAGAGATTATTGAAAACTATGAAGAAGCACCATGCTGCTATTGGATATACCCTCGATGATCTTAAGGGCATTAGTCCCACACTATGTCAACACAAAATAAATTTGGAGAAAGATGCCAAACCAGTTCGTGATCACCAACGATGGCTGAATCTTAAGATGAAAGAAGTGGTAAGAAAGGAAATACTAAAGCTCCTTGAGGCAGGTATAATTTATCCCGTTGCTGATAGTCAGTGGGTAAGTCCTGTCCATTGTGTCCCTAAAAAGGGAGGTATTACAGTCGTTCCTAATGATAAAGATGAATGATTCCACAAACAATTATTACAGGTTATAGGATGGTAATTGATTTCCGCAAATTAAATAAGGCTACTAAAAAAGATCATTACCCCTTACCTTTTATTGATCAAATGCTAGAAAGATTATCCAAACATACACACTTTTGCTTTCTAGATGGCTATTCTGGTTTCTCTCAAATACCTGTGTCAGCTGATGATCAATCTAAGACCACTTTTACTTGCCCGTTCGGTACTTTTTCTTATAGACGTATGCCTTTTGGTTTATGTAATGCACCTGCTACCTTCCAAAGATGCATGATGGCTATATTCTCTGACTTTTGTGAAAAGATTTGTGAGGTTTTCATGGACGATTTCTCCATCTATGGATCCTCTTTTGATGATTGCTTAAGCAACCTTGATCGAGTTTTGCAGAGATGTGAAGATACTAACCTTGTCTTGAATTGGGAGAAGTGCCACTTTATGGTTAATGAAGGTATTGTCTTGGGGCATAAAGTTTCTGAAAGAGGTATTGAAGTTGATAAAGCTAAGGTTGATTCTATTGAAAAGATGCCATGTCCCAAGGACATCAAAGGTATAAGAAGTTTCCTTGGTCATGCCGGTTTTTATAGGAGGTTCATTAAGGACATCTCAAAAATTTCTTGGCCTCTGACTAATTTGTTACAAAAAGATATACCATTTGTTTTCGATGATGATTGCGTGGAAGCATTTGAAATACTTAAGAAAGCATTGATCTCTGCACCTATTTTTCAGCCACCTGATTGGAATTTACCCTTGGAAATTATGTGTGATGCTAGTGATTATGCTGTAGGTGCTGTTCTAGGGCAAAGAGATGATAACAAATTAAAAGTTATTCAATATGCTAGTAAAACTCTAGACAATGCTGAAAGAAACTATGCTACTACTGAAAAAGAATTCTTACCAGTTGTATTTGCTTGTGATAAGTTTAGACCTTATATTATTGATTCTAAATTAACTATTCACACTGATCATGCTGCTTTAAATATCTTATGGAAAAGAAAGATGCTAAACCTAGACTTATTAGATGGGTTCTCTTGCTACAAGAATTTGATTTGCATATTGTTGATAGAAAGTGAGATGAGAACCCCGTTGTAGACAACTTGTCTAGGTTAGAAAATGTTCTTGATGACCCACTACCTATTGATGATAGTTTTCCTAATGAGCAATTAAATGTCATAAATGCTTCTCATACTGCTCCATGGTATGCTGATTATGCTAATTACATTGTTGCTAAATTTATACCACCCAGTTTCACATACCAGCAAAAGAAAAAGTTCTTTTATGATTTGAGGCATTACTTTTGGGATGACCCACATCTTTATAAAGAAGGATTAGATGGTGTTATTAGACATTGTGTACCTGAGCATGAACAGGAACAGATCCTACGCAAGTGTCACTCTGAAGCTGATGGAGGACACCATGCTGGAGATAGAACTGCACATAAGGTATTGCAATCTGGTTTTTATTGGCCTACTCTCTTCAAGGATGCCTGTAAGTTTGTCTTATCTTGTGATGAATGTTAAAGAATTGGTAATATTAGTAGACGTCAAGAAATTCCTATGAACTATTCACTCATTATCGAACCATTCGATGTTTGGGGCTTTGACTATATGGGACCTTTTCCTGCCTCTAATGGTTATACAAATATTTTAGTTGCTGTTGATTACGTTACTAAGTGGGTAGAAGCTATTCCAACTAGTAGCGCTGATCATAACACTTCTATTAAGATGCTTAAGGAAGTTATTTTTCTGAGATTTGGAGTCCCTAGATATTTAATGACTGATGGTGGTTCACATTTTATTCATGGTGCTTTCCGTAGAATGCTTGCTAAGTATGATGTTAATCATAGAATTGCATCTCCTTATCATCCACAGTCTAGTGGTCAAGTAGAATTGAGTAACAGAGAGCTCAAATTAATTTTGCAATAGACTTTCAATAGGTCTAGAAAGAATTGGTCCAAGAAACTTGATGATGCATTATGGGCCTATAGAACTGCATATAAAAATCCTATGGGTATGTCTCCGTATAAAATGGTTTATGGAAAAGCGTGTCACTTACCTCTCGAACTAGAACACAAGGCATATTGGGCTATTAAAGAGCTCAACTATGATTTTAAACTTGCCGGTGAGAAGAGGTTATTTGATATTAGCTCACTTGATGAATGGAGAACCCAAGCTTATGAAAATGCCAAGTTGTTTAAATAAAAAGTTAAAAGATGGCATGATAAAAGGATACAAAAGTGTGAGTTTAATGTAGGTGATTATGTATTGCTATACAACTCTCATTTGAGATTTTTTGCAGGAAAACTTCTCTCTAAATGGGAAGGTCCTTACGTTATCGAGGAGGTCTATCGTTCCGGTGCCATAAAAATCAACAACTTCGAAGGCACAAATCCGACGGTGGTGAATGGTCAAAGAATTAAACATTATATCTCATGTAATCCTATAAATGTTGAATCCAATGTTATTGAAACCATAACCCCGGAGGAGTACATAAGGGACACTTCCGGAATGTTTCAGACTCCGAAAAGGAATAGGTATGTGGTACGGTAAGTAAACCGACTCCAAAACAGTTTTTAAGGCAATATTTCTCCATTTTGGAATATTTAGAAAAATAGAAAAATAAGAAGCAGTCCGGGAAGGACACGAGGGCTCCACGAGGGTGGAGGGCGCGCGCCCCTACCTCATGGGCACCTCATGCGCTCTCCGGACTCTGTTTTTTTACACGATACGTATTTTGGTCGGTAAAAATTCATTATATAATCTCCCGGAGGTTTTGACTCCTGTATCACGCAAATATCCTCTGTTCTTGTTTCGAGCTGTTTCTTGTCAGGGTCGTCAAGGCCAGGCATCATGTCGTCCCCCTACTCCAACAATGGTGACAATGATGCTTGGCTAATGAAGATAGAGCTGAAGAGGGAAGAACCCATGGAGATCAACAAGGATGAATGGATCAAGAAGGCCATGGAGGATCAAGCTCCGGCAGCAGAAGACATCCTTCAACTTGATCACAATCTTCTTACCCCGACTGAGATCGAAGCTTTCAAGATGATTGAGTTAGCTCATATACAGAACAAGTATCTTACACATGAAAATATTTTGTTGAAGGAGCATATTGTTGCACTCAAGGGCATTATCCGCAAGCTGGAGGACCTCTTACGCTCGATGTGTGACTATCCATCACCAACAACACCTCCATCTTCTTCATCAGCAAAGGAAACATAATCACATGGGTATGGGCACTCCCCTTGGCGACTGCCAAGCTTGGGGGAGTGCCCCGGTATCGTATCACCATCACTTTTATCTTTACTGTTTTTCTTAGTTCGATCCTTTTGGCAATATCTTGATCTAGTAGAATAAAGTTTTAGTATGATCTAGTTGTGAGTTTTGCTTTATGATCCTTCTATGTAATCGAGTCCGTGTGCTATATAATAAAGATTAGTGTTGAGTCAAGGGCTTGATTATTTGCCATGATCTTGAGTGAATAAAAGGAAAGAGAAAAGAATAAAAAGAAATAAAGAGTTCATATTGATCTTATTAAGAGTAATGGCTTCACATATAAAGAGTATGATGAATAAAAGTTGTTGAGAGTTGACAAACATAGTTTTGGTCATCGTTGCCATTAATAGGAAGTAATAAAGAAAGAGAGGTCTTCACATATAAATATACTATCTTGGACATCTTTCATGATTGTGAGCACTCATTAAAATATGACATGCTAAAGAGTTGACGTTGGACAAGGAAGACAACATAATGGGTTATGTTTTCTTACATCTGAGATAAATTATATTGTCATGGATCCTCCAACATGTTGAGCTTGCTTTTCCCACTCATGCTAGCAAATTCATCGCACCAAGTAGAGATACTACTTGTGCTTCCAAATACCCTTAAACCAGTTTTGCCATGAGAGTCCACCATACCTACCTATGGATTGAGTAAGATCCTCCAAGTAAGTTGTCATCGGTGAAAGCAATAAAAATTCCTCTCTAAATATGTATGACTTATTAGTGTGGGAGAAAATAAGCTTTATACGATCATGTGATATGGAAGAAATAAAAAAGACAGACTGCATAATAAAGGTCCATATCACAAGTGGCAATATAAAGTGACGTTCTTTCGCATTAAGATTTTGTGCATCCGACCATAAAAGCGCATGATAACCTCTGCTTCCCTCTGCGAATGGCCTATCTTTTACTTATATATCCTACCTTGCATAAGAGTCATGGTGATCTTCACCCTTCCTTTTACATTTTATCCTTTGGCAAGCACAGTATGTTGGAAAGATCCTAGTATATATGGCTAATTGGATGTGAGTTTTCATGAACTATTATTGTTGACATTACCCTTGAGGTAAAACGTTGGGAGGCAAAACTATAAGCCCCTATCTTTCTCTGTGTCTGATTAAAACTCCATACCCATAAGTATTGCGTGAGTGTCAGCAATTGTGAAAGACTATATGATAGTTGAGTATGTGGACTTGCTGAAAAGCTCTTATATTGACTCTTTACTATGTTGTGATAAATTGCAATTGCTCCAATGACTGAGATTATAGTTTGTTAGTTTTCAATGAAGTTTATGATTCATACTTGAAATTGTGATTGAATTATTACTCTATCATAAGAAATCATATGACAATATCCATATATGTTGTAGTTCTAAGAATGATCATTATGCCCTCATGTCTGTATTTTATTTTATCGACACCTCTACCTCTAAACATGTGGACATATTGATTGTTATCAGCTTTCGCTTGAGGACAAGCGAGGGCTAAGCTTGGGGGAGTTGATACGTCCATTTTGCATCATGCTTTTATATCGATATTTATTGCATTATGGGCTGTTATTACACATTATGTCACAATACTTATGCCTATTCTCTCTTATTTCACAAGGTTTACATAAAGAGGGAGAATGCCGGCAGCTGGGATTCTGGGCTGGAAAAGGAGCAAATATTAGAGACCTATTCTGCACAGCTCCAAAAGTCCTAAAACTTCACGAAAGACGTTTTCAGAATATATAAAAATACTCAGCGGAAGAAGTTCACCAGGGGGGCACACCCTGCCCACGAGGGTGGGGGGCGCGCCTCCCTACATCGTGGGCCCCCTGGTGGCCCTCGAATGGTCATCTTTTGCTATATGGTGTCTTTCGATGAGGAAAAAATCATAAGCCATCTTCCCAAGCAAAACTCCGCCGCCACAAGGCGGAACCTTGGCGGATCCAATCTAGGGCTCCGGCAGAGCTGTTCTGCCGGGGAAACTTCCCTCCGAGAGGGGGAAATCATCGACATCGTCATCACCAACGCTCCTCTCATCGGGAGAGGGCAATCTCCGTCAACATCTTCATCAAGACCATCTCCTCTCAAACCCTAGTTCATCTCTTGTATCCAATTCTTGTCTCCAAGTCCGGGATTGGTACTAGTAGGTTGCTAGTAGTGTTAATTACTCCTTGTAGTTGATGGTAGTTGGTTTAATTGGTGGAAGATCATATGTTCAGATCCTATATGCATATTAATACCCCTCTGATTATGAACATGAATATCCTTTGTGAGTAGTTACGTTTGTTCCTGGGGACATGGGAGAAGTCTTGCTATTTGTAGTCATGTGAATTTGGTATTCGTTCGATATTTTGATGAGATGTATGTTGTCTAGCCTCTAGTGGTGTTATGTGAACGTCGACTACATAACACTTCACCATTATTTGGTCCTAGAGGAAGGCATTAGGAAGTAATAAGTAGATGATGGGTTGCTAGAGTGCAGAAGCTTAAACCCTAGTTTATGCGTTGCTTCGTAAGGGGCTGATTTGGATCCATATGTTTCATGCTATGGTTAGGGTTACCTTAATACTTTTGTTGTAGTTGCGGATGCTTGCAATAGAGGTTAATCATAAGTGGGATGCTTGTCCAAGTAAGGACAGTACCCAAGCACCGGTCCACCCACATACCAAATTATCAAAGTACCGAACGCGAATCATATGAGCGTGATGAAAACTAGCTTGATGATATTCCCATGTGTCCTCGCGAGCGCTTTTCTCTATATAAGAGTTTGTCCAGGCTTGTCCTTTGCTACAAAAAGGATTGGGCCACCTTGCTGCACTTTATTTACTTTTGTTACTTATTGCTCGTTACAAATTATCCTATCACAAAACTATCTGTTACAACTTATTTCAGTACTTGTAGAGAATACCTTGCTGGAAACCGCTTATCATTTCCTTCTGCTCCTCGTTGGGTTCGACACTCTTACTTATCGAAAGGACTAGATAGATCCCCTATACTTGTGGGTCATCAAAGCATACGTTGCGTTGTCATTCTGGTCGCGACGTGTCGTACTAGAGACGCGCGCGTAGCATGTACACGTACGTACAACGACCGGTGTGCAAGAAAGAAAATACGGCCATGTACATACATACGGGCGAGGTCTCGAACGCCTAATCGCGCATACGTATGGCCGGGGCTCGTGTACATGGCTGGGTCGTAACGGAGAAATTGCGTCGCCTTCGTGTTCATGGGGAGGCAATGGAATGCGTTGTGTTCATCGGGAGGCAACGGAACGTGTGGGAGCCAACCGGCTTGGACGGAACACCCAATGGAAACGAGGCCTAGCGTACCGCACAACGGAGGAAACGGCCTTGTGTTCCACCGGCCACGTTCAAAACGGGATCCTGTTCATCGGGAGGGGTCTGGCATACCGCAAAACGGTGGAAACGGACCTCCTACGGTCGAAACGGGGTCCTGTTGATTGGGAGGGGTGTGGCGTACCGCAAAATGGAGGAAACGGACTTGTGTTGGAGCGCTACGGTCGAAATGGGGGTCCTATTCATCGGGAGGGGTGTGGCATACCGCAAAACGGGACTCCACGGGATACTGTTCATCTCCATCGTCGACCCCCTCCACCCTGCACGGGCTACTGTTCATCCACCGCCGACCTCCTCCAGCCTCCACCTGCGAATGTTCATCCACGGGCTCCTATTCATCCAGCCTCCACCGCGCGCTACTCCACCGGCTACTGTTCAACCAGCCCTCTTGATGCGGAGCATCCCATGATCATCCCCATGGACGCACCTACACCTCCAATGACACCACTTGGACCAATGAAAAGAGCCCGAGCTAAGGCTATCGAAGATAAGGTGAACTCACTCCTCTCCGAACTTCCACTTTCTATGAATGAGACATGGCTACTACCTAAGTCCGAGTTGTTGTGCATGATTAGGTACCAAGAGGACCCTCCCGAAGATGCACGTGAAGACGGACAAGTCCCCAAGTCCACGGATGGGGAGAACCAACGGAAGGAGACAAGAACATCTCCTAGGCCCCGGACATCTGGCCATGACCTCGGACATCCGGCCCCTGGAGCGTCATCCACTACAGCAGCCCAGCCGCCAAGCACCTACAGGCCCCGGACATCCGGCCCCGTGAGCCCGGACATCCGGCCCTTCCCGAGCCCTTGGACATATGGCTCCCAGCCCGGAAATCCGGACCCCTCCGAACCCGAGAGCAACAAATGCCACCACTCCAGCCCAGACATCCGGCCTCCTCAGCCCGGACATCCGGCGCCACGTGAAAGCCCGGACATCCGGCCCGATGCCCGGACGTCTAGCCTCCCCAGTCTGCGCACAGTGAAGGGCCGAGGCCCATGTATCCCTTCTCCCCCCCCTAGACTATATATACTCCACCTCTTCCAACTTTTTAGGGTTAGCAAAGGTTTAGCTCATGTTTGTGTGAGAGCTTTGCTCATCCACTTGGATACCTTCTCCACAGAGATTCGAGCCTCCACCGGAGAAGATCCTTCAAGCGAATTCAAGACCCCTTTTAGGTAAGAACTCAAGACCTCCTCACGGAGAAGACCGGCTACCTATGTATCGTCCCTAGTTGATCGTGTACCGTGTATCGTTCTATGTATCCGAGGATCTAGCACTTTTCTGACTTGTTCTTGTTCGTTTGAGTGTTCCTCATGTGTTTCCCCCTTCGTGTTCTTCGCGGGATTCCGCTCCTTTCGTGAAAGATCGGACGATAAGGGTCCCTACCCTACATCATCTTGGTATCTAGAGCCAGGTTGGTCACAATTTCGGAGCCTCCCCATTGTGTTTCTAGCCTTGGTTTGCTGTTTTTCGTCCTAATTCAAAAATTCCCCACAAAAATAGCCAAAAAAATTGTGTGATTTGTTGGTGTGTTGAGATTTTGTTGGTTTGGATCCGCGAATTTTGTGTGTTGCAGGTAGATCTAGCTTTCCTTCCACTTTTCCCCAAATTCCATCCACAAATTTCTAAGAATTTTGCCCGGATTTGACCTCTCCTCGTGAAGATCTTCGAGTCAATCCATGGATCTAGAGCCCGTACATCCGGCCCGACAAACCCGGACATCCGGCCCCTAGCAGCAACAATTCCATCCACCGCCCCGTTTTCCGACCATTTTTCACCAAATTTTGTTCCGGTGCCCACCATATACCACATATACTTCCGCATACCTCCACCACTTCCACATAGCCCACCATTTTGGACCGTTTCGCTCTCCGACACATTTGCTACTTCGAGGTTTGAGAATTTGAGTTGTGGTACCGTATCATTTTGTGTTTTGTCTATCTAGGTACGGTTCGACATCGACATCACCGCCGCTCATCTTCGCCACGGACGAGTCCTACATCATCTACGGTCCTACATCGTAATCAACAACGACCACCTCGACTACATCTTGGTATCCGTGCCACCATTTTGACACCATACCGGAAGCAAGACCGGTAACCTCATCTTGGTATTGGACATATCACTCTTGCCATTACATTGATAGACATCATAGCCTTACTCCTTTGCGTTGCTTACCCATCAAGACTAGCCATTGAGTATTGCCGGCAACGAGACTTGTGCACATTAGTGATCATACTTCCCATAGCATACATACATCATTGTTGCATATATTGGTATCATCTCTTGTGTCACAAAGTTGTCATCGCATACTCACTTTCTATATCGGTTCGTCAAGCATTGCATGAGAAAATTGCTCAAACATCAAAGAGCCAATCAAGCTTTTAAGCAAGAAGGAAAGATAAGCAAAGAGCTTTTAAGCAAGAACCATAGCATCATACAACATTAAGATTGTCATACTCGATCATCTTGGATCATATCATAGCAACACCTTGCATAGAGCATACTTGGGATAGAAGTCGTTGCATTTTTGTTAAGTAGGTTGTGCACAATTTCTTGTATCCGCCTATTGTGCAATCGTGCTAGCGTCTCTCTAGTGTTGTGCAACAAGAGCATTTTTGTGGGTTCCACATTTTGGCACACCCTTGGTTGCTCAACCCCACTTATCTCTTTGCGTGTGTGTTTCCGTGTACCTTATATTGCTTGGTCTACTTGTTACATTGCATCTTGCGAATCTTTTCCAACATTATTGAAGCTCACTTACAATTGCATTAAAATTTGTGCCACCATCCTAACCAAGCTCCACCATAAGCTTTTACTTGTGTAGGTGTGAGAAACTGATAAGAGCTAGTACCAATTGTGCTATTTCCTTGTCCTACATTGGAGTGATCATCGATCCACTTTCAACTTCGGTCAAGGTACATTTGGTATTCGTTCTTCTCTTTCTACCACTTACAATTGTCTTGGAATGATGGATAGGCCAAGTACTTCTACCAACCCACTCTTCATGGAGCAAGATGATGACATGAACTCATTCAGCACCAAGAGTCATCTCTTTGGTGCACAACGTGCTTTGCATCAAGAGCAACAAGCCATGAGTGACCGCATCGACAACCTCGCCACCGACTTGCGACTCTCCGAGCAATGTACAAGGCACTACTTCGACCACAAGCTCGACGATCACAAGCAATAGAATGACGCAAGGATGGACGATATTCGCACTTTGTTGCTCAACTGCTCTTCTTCCACTTCAAGAAGGAGCCGTTCAAGCCGCCACTCCAACTTCACCCTCTCCGGCTGAAGTACACCGACATCGAACACTCTTCGCCATGCCGCATGCAATAAGCATCAAGTAAGCCTCAATCCTCTACGCGACACCGACTCGCAAGAGCATCGACGACGTCAAAACCAAGAGGCCTTTGCGCTAGCACGAGAACGGAAACGACAACGCCAACATGAAGAGGAAGAGCGAGCGCGTCTACACCAAAATGCACAAGATGCCGAGGCACAACGTCAAGAACAACAACTCCGTGACGCTCAAGCACTTGTGGCGTAACAATCCCTACGAGATTCAAGTCGAGCCGTAGCCGATCGAGGCCGACAAGCTCGTGAACATGCTGAAGCACTTCGCGAAGAAGTTCGCGAGATGATTTATCAAGCTCGTGTGCATCGTCAAGTTCCTCCTCGAGCTCGACAAGCTCCTCCACAAGCTTGCCAAGAACAACAAGTTAATCAAGAGCATGAAGACAATGGAGATCCTCCACGACAAGAGCACCACGAGTTGAACAATCATCAACAACATGGGCGTCATCATGCCCGACCCCAACACAATGAAGAGCAATGCTACGGCAAACTCAAGTTCACCATGCCCAAGTTCAATGGAAGCAACGATCCCGAAGAGTACCTATCATGGGCATTGAGGGTCGACAAAATCTTCCGTTTGCACAACTATGAAGAAGAGAAGAAGATTGCGATGGCATTGAGGGAGTCCTGGATTAGGGGGTGTTCGGATAACCGGACTATACCTTCAGCCGGACTCCAGGACTATGAAGATACAAGATTGAAGACTCCGTCCCGTGTCCGGAAGGGACTTTCCTTGGCGTGGAAGGCAAGCTTGGCAATACGGATATGCAGATCTCCTACCATTGTAACTGACTCTATGTAACCCTAACCCTATCCGGTGTCTATATAAACCGGAGGGTTTTAGTCCGTAGGACAACATACACATCAACAATCATACCATAGGCTAGCTTCTAGGGTTTAGCCTCCTCGATCTCGTGGTAGATCTACTCTTGTACTACCCATATCATCAATATTAATCAAGCAGGACGTAGGGTTTTACCTCCATCGAGAGGGCCCGAACCTGGGTAAAACTTCGTGTCCCTTGCCTCCTGTTACCATCCGGCCTAGACGCACAGTTCGGGACCCCCTACCCGAGATCCGCTGGTTTTGACACCGACATTGGTGCTTTCATTGAGAGTTCCTCTGTGTCGCCGCCGTCAGGCTCGATGGCTCCTACGATCATCAATAGCGATGCAGTCCAGGATGAGACCTTCCTCCCCGGATAGATCTTCGTCTTCGGCGGCTTTGCACTGCGGGCCAATTCGCTTGGCCATCTAGAGCAGATCGAAAGCTACGACCCTGGCCGCCAGGTCAGATTTGGAAGTTTAAACTACACGGCTGACATCCGCGGGGACTTGATCTTCGACGGGTTTGAGCCATTTCCGAGCACGCCGCACTGTCACGACGAGCATGATCTAGCTCTGCCGCCGAACAGTGCCCTGGAGGCCGCACCCGCATCGGCTCCGACCCTTAATTCGGAGCCAACTGTGCCGATCGAGGATGGGCGGTTGGACGCCACCCCGGGGGCTGCGACCCCAACGATGATTGAGCCGAACACCAGCCCCGTACTCTGCGAGACCCGTGACTCCAAGGAGCCGGACTCCTCTACGAACTCCGAACCCTCCACGCCCCTGCCAATCGAATCCGATTGGGCGCCGATAATGGAGTTCACTGCCGCGGACATCTTTCAGCACTCGCCTTTCAGCAATATCCTGAAGTCACTGAAGTCTCTCTCTTTATCAGGAGAGCCCTGGCCGGACTATGGTCAGCGAGATTGGGATGCGGACGATGAAGAAATTCAAAGCCCACCCACCACCCACTTTGTAGCCACTGTCGACGATTTAACCGACATGCTCGACTTCGACTCCGGAGACATCGATGGTATGGACGCCGACGAAGGAGACGATGAAGAACCAGCGCCTATTGGGCCCGGGAACGCCACCTCGTCATATGACGTATACATGGTGGACGCACCAAAAGATGACGACGAGGAGCGGAAGGACGCACCGAAGGCTTGTTCCCTCGAAAAGCAGTCAAATTGGCGACGCAAGCGCCGCCCCAAATCCCGCCTTGACAGAAATAGCGATCACACAGACCCAGCGCTGGAGCAGGGCGAATCGCTGCCGGACAACGGCAATCTGGATAATCAAACCGAACAAACAAATCCTATCAAGGATAATGGTCCGGACGACATAACGCCGGACAGACACCCGGGGCAACGGACTACCCGTAAAAGGCTTGTTGCCACCGCGAGGAGCCTGAAAAAGCAGAAGCAAAGGCTCAAGGCCGCGCAAGACACACTCCAATTCAGATGGAGCAAAATACTCAGCACTGCAGCAAGGTACGGCGACAATCGCCCCTCCAAGAGCTACCCGAAGCGGAAGCTGCTACCCGAATTCGATGAGGAGGCCTCAGAACCCCCACAACCAAATATCGAAGCAGCCACCTGGTCGGATAGACGACCCCTCTACCAATACAGAGCGGCATACAACGCCACTTACCATACAACACGCAACCAATGCGAGGGCTCGCACCCAAAGGACGGTGTAACAAGATCCATCTATGGACCACGCAAGCGCGCCCCAGCATACACTTCAATACAACAAACATCCGAACAACGCAGTACACCCAGCTACAGGGGTGCCGCACACCCCCTATGTTTCACCGATGAGGTGCTGGACCACGAATTTCCAGAAGGATTCAAGCCCGTAAACATAGAGGCATACGACGGAACAACAGACCCTGGGGTCTGGATTGAGGACTACATCCTTCATATCCATATGGCTCGAGGAGATGGTCTCCACGCCATCAAGTACCTACCCCTCAAGCTCAAAGGGCCAGCTCGTCACTGGCTCAAAGGCCTCCTCGAAAGCTCCATCGGAAGTTGGGAAGAGCTCGAAGACGCCTTTCGGGCAAATTTTCAAGGGACTTATGTCCGACCTCCGGATGCGGACGATTTGAGTCATATAACTCAACAGCCCGGAGAGTCAGCCTAAAAGCTTTGGAACAGGTTTCTTACTAAAAAGAACCAGATTGTCGACTGTCTGGACGTTGAAGCCTTAGCAGCTTTCAAGCATAGCGTCCGTGACGAATGGCTCGCCAAACACCTCGGCCAAAATAAGCCTAGAACGATGGCCGCATTAACAGACCTCATGACCCGCTTTTGCGCGGGGGAGGACAGCTGGCTAGCCAGATGCAGCACCAGTGACCCCAGTACATCTGAAGTTAGAGATGGAAACGGGAAATCATGGTGCAATAGCAATAATAAACGCTGGAATAAAGAAGACAACACAAAGGGCACGGCAGTAAATGCCGGATTCAAAAGCTCTCGGCCAGGTCAAAAGCCGCCTAAAGGCACCAGGGATGAACTGTCCAGCCTCAACAAAATTCTGGACCAAGTATGTCAGATCCATAGTACCCCTGGTAAACCTGCTAATCATACCCACAGAGAATGTTGGGTCTTCAAGCAGTCCGGCAAGCTCAACGCCGTAAATAAGGGGGAGGATACATCAAGTGAAGACGAGGACGCGCCTCCCAAGCAAGACACGGCGGAACAAAAGAAATTTCCACCAGAAGTGAAAACAGTAAACGTGTTACACATAATCAAGGGAAAAAACAATACGGCACTCCCAGGAAAGTATACCCAAGTGCCTATCACTACGAAGTCCTGGCACTGGTCATCTCAACCGATCACTTTCGACCATCGCGATTACTCAGCAAGTATCCGACACGTAGGATGGGCTGCCCTGGTATTAGACCCAGTAATTGGCGGATATCACTTCACAAGGGTCTTGATGGACGGTGGCAGTAGCCTAAGCCTAATATATCAGGATACAATCCGCAGGATGGGGTTAGACCCAACACAAATTCGCCATAGAATTACTACCTTCAAAGGAGTAACACCAGGCCTAGGGGCTCGTTGTACGGGCTCCCTCTTACTACAAGTTATATTCGGCTCCCCCGATAACTTCCGTGCGAGCATTTAACTTTCCACATCGCTCCCTTTCAAAGTGGCTATCAAGCACTACTCAGACGCGAAGCTTTCGCTCGCTTTAATGCAATACCGCACTACGCCTCCCTCACACTCAAGATGCCCGGTCCACGTGGCATCATTACAGTGCACGAAAATATCAAGCGATCTCTGCACGCCGAAGAGAGTGAGGCTGCCTTGGCCGCCGCACACTAAAGGCGCCCGGACAAACAAAAGCATCCAATAGGTCGTCAAGACCTCAGATACAACTAATCAAGTCCGGTGCCGCTATTTATACGGAAATAAGTGGTCACACCCCTATTTGTCAATACAAGGGGCTCAACGCACGCAGACAAGTGGCAATTTCTTATCATCTTGAATTACACATGGTTTCTTTAAAAACTATCTTTTTGCACGACAACTTTTTCACTTAACTTCCTCTCTTTTACAGACGATCATCGTGCTACACCCGTCCAGGATACGGCGCAACGGAGACACAGGCGCAGACGTGCAGCAGGGAACCGCTCCAAGGATTCTTTGTAGATTAAGACCCTGCGTAATCCTTTTTTACTGTCTCTTGTTGATACATATCCACCGTTGAGAAGGATGCTGAAGTCTTGGCATGTGGCCACGCTAGAACAATGCACGTACCTGGACACAAGGGGCTTCTTACAAAGGCCATTATTTAGGCCCGGTTTATACCACAAAGACCGAATACCTTAGGGAGTGTTCGGCATCGTGAGTTTGGCCATATATGCATCAGCTCCGAATCATTGTCTTTGGTCAAATGTTGGGTTTGCCCGGCTCCTGTGTTTTGGTGCCTTACGTTCCGCTTTACCGGCTAAGGTAGCACCAGGAGAACTACTGCGATTGTGCCCTGATTCATCCGGACGAGCACCTCAGTAGAGAAAGCCCAAAACTGACTGTCATGATATAGCGTGAGACTGGTCAACCACTCGATGACCTGTGGGAATGTTAGAATTCCTCCGCCTTAACAAAGGGCCATTTTCCGGCCAGGCATGTACGCACCCCGGAACCGGGAGAGTGCGGAGCCACCAGGGGCTATCTAGTAGCCCCATTGTCAAACTCCTATGGCTAAGTGAAAGTGCTAAAGCATTGTAGTCCGGTTGCCTCGCTCGCTCCGCTATCACCTCCTTAATAGGACCAAGACGTTGGGTTAAGTGTGAACGCGTGTTTTTGCGAGCACCTCCGCATTATATGCATGGGGGATGAAGCCAACGACTGCAATCTTTCAGGTTATACACATGTATACATAAACGGCCGCCCAGGAGGCATCATATTACTTTCAGGCAAAAGTATAAAAATAGCCTTATAAAAATTTATAAAAGCATTTCGCTTACAATGAGATTACATATCACTCAAACATAATATTTTTTGAGCACTGGGCCTCTATCAAACGGGAACCCTCAAGAACTTCTTCAAAATAGTGCTCAGCAGCCTTTTGACCTATAGCCGAATCCCGCGCTGCAACATTGGTAGCATCCATCTCCGCCCAGTATGCCTTAACACGAGCAAAGGCCATCCGTGAGCCCTCTATGCACGCCGACCTCTTCATCGCATTAATGCGCGGCACCACGTCAAGGAACTGCTACACCAAGCTGAAATAGTTGTTCGGTTTTGACCTTTCCGGCCATAATTGATCCACAACAGACCTCATGGAGAGTCCGTACAACCTATTTAGTTCGGCCCATTCGGCTAATTGGTTAGTCAATGAAAGTGGACGCTCGGGAGAATGGAATTGCCTCCAAAATAGCTGGTCTACTCCACGGTCCGTCTGACCCTGGAAGTACTTGGCCGCATCGGCAGCGCTCGCCGCCAAATCCATATACACATCCTCGGAACTCCACAGCCGATCTAGAGGGGCATACCGTGGATCTCCGAATTTCCTCCGCAACATAAAAGATTTCCCAGCTACAATATCCCCGGCTTCCCGCGGCTCCTCCTTCTTTGCCCTCATAGCAGAGCGGAGATCCTTTTTCGTCGCAGCAGCCTTTTCAAGGTCCGATGCCTTCGCCTGGTTTTCTTTTTCAAGAACCCGACAACGGTCGGCGGCGGCTTTTAATTCTATAGCCATCTTGGCCATCTTGTCTCGGCTCTCGCCATGCGCGGCCTTCTCGGCTTGCAACTCTTCGGCCGCCTTCAAGGCAGCCGCATTACCCAACCTCGCTTGTTCCTTAGCTCGGGCAAGTTCTGCCCGCAAGGCTTCAACAGTGACAGCTCCATCTGCAGTCACAACATATTAAAGATGCTGGCATCATACTGCTCTTCCTATTGTGGCGTTTACCAGATAATGACACTTACCCTGTGCCTCGTCAAGCCTTTTGTTAACAAGCTCGATGTCGGCATCTGCCACATCCAACTGCCGTTCTAAATGGGCAAACTCGCTAGTCCGGCTAGCCACCGGAGCTTCCATCACCTGCACATAGAGGCAGTATGGTTATTGCCTGGGAATATGATCCTCTGTTCGTCATCGTTTCTGACGACAACCAGAGTCTCAGGGGCTAGTATCTACATAGGGCACACCTAGCATGTGCAGGACTACCATACATTCTTTTACGTACCTCAAAGCCTGTCAGTAGACTCATAAAAGCTTCATGCAATCCGCTTTCAGTGGACGATATTCTCTCCATCACCGTATTCATCAGCACACGGTGTTCATCTAAGATGGCCGCTCGCCCCACCAACTCCCTCAGAACATCCGATCGCACACTAGACGGTGCCGGACTCTTTTGTCTGCTCTCATTGGCAGTCGGACACTTGGACCTTCGGGGGTCAATGGGATTATCTTCTGGCCTCACCGGACTCGGAGAGGCCCTCCACGACGACACTTCAGGGTCGCCCGCTTCCGGAGCGGAGGAGTCTAGAGGAGGTGTTTCGCTCTCCATCATCTCTGGAAGAAGCTCCCCCAAAGACGAGCTCATTTGAGAGGGGCTAAGGCCCGAACTGCAAAAATATATGCAGTGGTTATCTTCTCAGAAGAAAAAGATGGCATATCTGTATTGTTAAAGTATTTTGGGTCACTTACGACTCGTGGGAGAATTGATCACCCCGCGGACTTTGTGCGGCAACAGTGCTCCCCAAGGTAGGACCCTCTGTGGGAGACTTCTTCTCCCGTTTGGAAGCTTCGGCTTCCGAATCCCAGGGCGCAGTCCTTTTCCTCTTTTGGTCGTCTTCCTTCATGGAGACGCTCGCTCCCTCAGTTAGAGTGGGCAGCGTTGGGGGCCCGCGTCCGCCCGCATTATCCTCCACAGTATCTTCCTTCAAGGGCTCCGGGCAAGGTGCGGTCTGGAGCATCTTTTCCAATACCAGATTTTCCAAACCCTCAGGGAGGGGGGCCAAACACCGAATCAACTTCGCCTTTGTTAGCCAGTCCTGGTCAAAAAGCGAACTCTCAGAGATAACTTCGTAACAAAGTAGAGAAAGTATGTTCGGCCGGAAGATGCCTTACCTGTTCGGCGGTGTGGTTGCTACTCAGGCCCATGTCCTCGATTATTTCCGGACACTCCGTCTGAGGTCCGAAGAATGACTTGTACATCTCCTCATGCGTTAGGCCGAGAAAATTTTGAATGGCACGCGGTCCCTCAGGATTGAACTCCCACAGGCGAAGAGGCCGGCATGTGCAAGGCTGGACTTGACGAACCAGCATAACCTGTATCACCGCAACCAAACTGAAATCTCCATTGAAGAGATCTCGAATGTGGCCTTGCAGTATAGGCACGTCCTTGACTGGACCCCAGCTCAGACCTCTGCTGATCCATGACATCAGCTGTGGTGGGGGGCCCGAGCGAAAAACAGGGGGGCTGCCCACTTGGCACTTCTAGGAGCCGTAATGTAGAACCACTCCTGTTGCCACAATTCAGACACCTCTGGGATGGAACCTTTGGGCCACGGAGCTCCCGTCATCTTGCGTATTGAGGCACCTCCACATGCTGCATGCTCCCCCTCGACCAGCTTCGGCTTCACTTCAAAGGTCTTGAGCCATAGGCCAAAGTGAGGGGTAACCCCGAGGAAGGCCTCGCACACGATAATAAATGTCGTGATATGAAGAAAAGAGTCCGGAGCTAGATCATGGAAGTCTAGCCCGTAATAAAACATCAGACCCCTGACGAAAGGATCCAAAGCAAGGCCTAGACCTCGGAGGAAGTGGGAGACGAACACGACGTTCTCGTTGGGTTCGGGGGTAGGGACGGCCTGCCCTCGGGGAGGCAGCCGATGCAAAATCTCGGTGGTCAGATATTCGGCCTCCCTCAACTTCTTGATGTCTTCTTCCATGACGGTGGAAGGCATCCATCGACCTTGAAGGCCAGATCCGGACATGACTGAAGGTTCGGGGCGCCTGACCTGAACTTTGGGCGTTTGAGCTTGAGGTGGGGGAAGGATTCGATTGAGCGCGGGGAAAAAAATAAAAGCCTTGTCCCCTTTATAAAGAGGGTGAATATCAAGCGTCCTCTCCATGCCCGTTTGGACTTGCCTATAATCTAGGAGTCCTAGACGCGGTGGGGTTACCCACGCCCGTATTGATGAGAATCCCGGAATAAGGGGACAAGATCTCTGCTTTAACAAGACATGCCAAGGAAACTGCCTCGCATAACGCGCTGAGATGGGACAGTAAAGCGGTTCGAATAAAAGCTTGGCCGTGGTGTGATGTCACCTACGGAATACGTCAGCATATTAGATTTGTGTATATATTATTCTCTCTATGGCAATATGTGGAAACTTATTTTGCAGAGTCGGACACTATCTTTGTGTTCAAAATCTTCTATGAAGTACTTGGAGGAGGAACCCGCCTTGCAATGCCGAAGACAATCTGCGCGCCGGACTCGTCATCATTGAAGCCTGGTTCAGGGGCTACTGAGGGAGTCCTGGATTAGGGGGTGTTCGGATAACCGGACTATACCTTCAGCCGGACTCCTGGACTATGAAGATACAAGATTGAAGACTCCGTCCCGTGTCCGGAAGGGACTTTCCTTGGCGTGGAAGGCAATCTTGGCGATACGGATATGCAGATCTCCTACCATTGTAACTGACTCTATGTAACCCTAACCCTATCCGGTGTCTATATAAACCGGAGGGTTTTAGTCCGTAGGACAACATACACATCAACAATCATACCATAGGCTAGCTTCTAGGGTTTAGCCTCCTCGATCTCGTGGTAGATCTACTCTTGTACTACCCATATCATCAATATTAATGAAGCAGGACGTAGGGTTTTACCTCCATCGAGAGGGCCCAAACCTGGGTAAAACTTCGTGTCCCTTGTCTCCTGTTACCATCCAGCCTAGACGCACAGTTCGGGACCCCCTACCCGAGATCCGCCGGTTTTGACACCGACAGGCATCCCTTGAGTTCCAAGACTATGTCCTCATTTGGTGGGAACAAGTTATCGAGTGCCGAGAGGAAAGAGGTGAATCACCCATCACTACTTGGGCGCAAATGACGGATGTCATGAGAGCACGCTTTGTGCCTACCTACTACAACCGCGACCTCTTCAAGAAACTCCAACAACTCAAGCAAGGAACCAAGAGCGTTGAAGAGTAATACAAGGAGAAGGAGATTGCAATGATACGAGCCAATGTCACGGAAGATGATGAGCAAACAATGGCACGTTTCTTGAATGGACTCAATCATCCCATCAAGAAGATCGCCGACTTCCAACCATACTCAAATCTCACCGAGCTAGTGCACCAAGCTACCAAAGCGGAACGCCAAGTGCAAGATGATTTCAAGTATGCCAAGTTCTCATCCAAGTCTTACGGTTTCTCCAACAACCAAGCTTCAATGACTCCAACTCCGTCTACCAAGCCTTCTACAAGCAACATCGACAAGTCAAGTTCCAAGAAAGCTTCGTCAACTCCAAGTCATCCTACTACGAGCAACTTCAAGCCAAGAGCTTCATCATCATCAAATGCAACCGATGAGACCGTCAAGACGAGTTTGTTCAAGTGTTTCACTTGCGGAGGCCGAGGCCACAAGTCCTATGAGTGCACCAACAAGCGAACCATGCTCCTCAATGACGATGGCACTTATGACTCAATGAGTGAAGACAAAATGGAAGCCCTTGAGCAAGTCGCCATGCACCGGCAAGTGAACGATGAATAAGAACAAGTCTTTTGCGATGAAGATTCAAGTCCTGCTCTCATTCTCTCCAAGGTACTGACTCTTCAGCATCATCAAGAAGAAGAGCAAAGATGCCATATCTTTCATACCAAGGTCGGCATCAATGGACGATCCGTCAAGGTCATCATCGATGGAGGAAGTTATCATAATCTAGCAAGTGAAGAACTTTGCTCCAAACTCAAATTGCCCGAGACGAAGCATCCACATCCATACAAAGTTCAATGGATTAGCGACTCCGGCATTATCCAAGTCGTGCATCGAGTACAAGTCTCCTTCAACATTGGCGCCTATGAAGACACTTTGGAGTGTGATCTCATTACAATGACTGTTTGCCACCTTCTACTTGGACGCCCATGGCAATTTGATAGAGGTGTGATCCACAACGGCCGAACGAACCACTACATCTTCAAGATGAAAGGAAAGGAGTATGTACTTCGCCCCATGTCTCCTAGCCAAGTGATCACCGACAAACAAACCACCCATCGTGGAGAGAATAGTGAGAGAGCGACCCACCACAAAGAGAGTGAGTGCCAAAAACCCAAATCGAGTGCCTCCACGATGAGCGAAAAGAAGAACCTAGTTCTATTTGCCACCAAACGTGAGATAAGAGAAGTGTGCGAGAAACCATATAGTGTGATACACTATGTCCTCTTGTGCAAGCACAATGCACCAAAAGCTAATACCTCTCACACTCTACCTTTAGTCTTGTCTTCTCTTTTGCATGAATTCAAAGATGTTTTCCCCGATGAGCTACCTCCGGGTCTACCTCCTCTATGAGGCATTGAGCACCGCATCGACCTCATCCCCGGAGCACCTCTTCCGAACAAAGCACCTTACCGTGTCAACCCCAAAGAAACCAAAGAAATACAAAGGCAAGTAAACTCATAGACCATGAACATGTGCGTGAAAGTTTAAGTCCTTGTGCCGTTCCGGTCATTCTTGTGCCAAAACGAGACGGTAGCTTTCGCATGTGCTCCGATTGTAGACCTATAAATGCTATCACCGTTCGATATAGGTATCCCATTCCACGCCTATACAATATGCTTGATGAGCTTAGAGGTGCCACTATCTTTTCAAAGATTGATCTTAAGAGTGGTTACTATCAAATCCGCATACAAGAGGGTGATGAATGGAAAACCGCTTTCAAAACCAAGTTTGGTTTATATGAGTGGCTAGTCATGCCTATGGGTCTTTCAGAAGCACCAGGTACTTTTATGCGTCTCATGCATTATGTCTTTCGCCCTTATATTGGTGAGTTTGTTGTGGTTTACTTTGATGACATTCTTGTCTTTAGCAAATCTCTCAAAGAGCAGGTCACCCATGTCCGCACCATTTTGCAAACTCTTAGAAAAGAACGCCTCTTTGCTAATATGGAGAAATGCCTTTTTGGTATTGATAAGCTCGTTTTCTTGGGTTTTGTTGTTTCCTCTAAGGGTGTTCATGTTGATGAGTCCAAGATCAATACCATAAAGACTTGGCCACAACCAACCAACTTGTATCAAGTGCGTAGTTTTCTTGGCCTTGCGGGTTTCTATCGTCGCTTTGTGAAGGATTTTAGCGCCATTGCTTCTCCTTTGCATGCTTTGAGCAAGAAGAATGCGCCTTTTGTTTGGGGACCATCCCAAGATACCGCATTCAATGAGCTTAAGAATTTGCTTACTCATTCTCCCGTGCTTGCCTTACCCAACTTCGACAAACCTTTTGAGATTCATTGCGATGCTGGTGGTAATGGCATAGGAGGTGTGTTAACGCAAGAGAAGCACCCCATAGCTTATTTTAGTGTGAAACTTTCCGGAGCGCAACTCAATTACCCCATCTATGACAAAGAGCTATATGCTTTAGTGCGAGTCTTGCTTGAATGGGAACATTACCTTCGTCCCCATGAGTTTATCATTCATACCGATCATGAGACTCTCAAGTATCTTAAGGGACAAACCAAGTTGAACAAGCGTCATGCTAAATGGAGTGAATTTATTGAGTCTTTTCCTTATGTCATCAAGTACATCAAGGGTAAATAAAATGTTGTGGCGGACGCTCATTCCCACATATGCCTGCTCGTTACTCAACTTGAATGGGATGTCATTGGCTTTGAGCATATCAAAGACTTGTATGAGCATGACCCTGCTTTTGCTACTCCTTATGCCAAGTGTTTGATGCATACTTGTTGGGAACGCTATTACATCAAGGATGGATATCTTATGAGAGCTAACAAACTTTGCATCCCCGAGTCTTCTCTTCGTTTGTTGCTTTTGCAGGAATCTCATGGAGGAGGACTAATGGGACACTTTGGACGCGACAAGACTTTTGCTACGCTCTCCAAGAACTACTTTTGGCCCAATATGTTTCGCGACGTCAATCGCTTCACCAATCGATGCTCTACATGTCACAAAGCTAAGTCCAAAGCTCAATCTCATGGCCTTTACATGCCTCTACCGATTCCATATCAACCATGGGAAGATATTAGCATGGATTTTGTACTTGGTTTGCCTAGGACTAGAAATGGGAAGGATTCGGTATTTGTCGTTGTGGACCGTTTCTCTAAAATGGCACATTTCATTCCATGCAACAAGATAGACGATTCTTCACATGTTGCTACTCTCTTTTGTACGGAAATATTGCGTCTACATGGAGTGCCGAAAATGATCGTCTCGGACCGTGACGTCAAGTTCCTAAGCTTCTTTTGGAAGACCCTATGTGCCAAACTCGAAATCAAGCTACTCTTCTCGACGGCTTACCATCCTCAAACCGACGGCCAAACGGAGGTGACCAACCACACACTCTCCACTCTACTTCAAGTACTCATCAAGAAGAACATCAAGGAGTGGGAGGAGTGCCTACCAATCGCCGAGTTCGCCTACAGCCGAGCAAGACACTCAACAACCGACAAGTCCCCCTTTGAGATCGTCTACGGATTCAACCCATTGTCACCATTGCACATTCTTCCTCTACCACTCCAAGAGCGCATCAATTTGGACGCAAGTGCACGAGTAACCCATCTCAAGAAGGTGCATGAAGATACAAGAAACAACATCGAGCGCTAAGTACAACGCCTTGCGACCAAGCTCAACATCAACAAGCACCCTATGGTATTCAACATTGGAGACCTCGTGTGGCTACACCTTCGCAAGGACCGCTTTCCCCAAGAACGCAAGTCCAAACTTCGACCACGCGCGGATGGACCCTTCAAGGTGCTTGCACGCTACAACAACAACAACGCATACAAGATCGACATCCCTCGCGACAAGTACTCCGTGAGCGACACCTTCAACGTCAAAGATCTTTCTCCAAACCATGGTGATGAAGAATTTGATCCGAGGATGGATCTTCCCCAAGGGAGGGAAGATGATGCGGAGCATCCCATGATCATCCCCATGGACGCACCTACACCTCCAACGACACCACTTGAACCAATGACAAGAGCCCGAGCCAAGGCTATCAAAGATAAGGTGAACAAACTCATCTCCGAACTTCCACTTTCTATGATTGAGACATGGCTACTACCTAAGTCCGAGTTTTTGTGCGTGATTAGGTACCAAGAGGACCCTCCCGAAGATTCACGTGAAGACGGACAAGTCCCCAAGTCCATGGATGGGGAGAACCAACGGAAGGAGCCAAGAACATCTCCCGGGCCCCGGACATCCGGCCATGACCCCGGACATCCAGCCCCTGGAGCGTCATCCACTACAGCAGCCCAGCCGCCAAGCGCCTACAGGCCTCGGACATCCGGCCCCGCGAGCCCGGACATCCGGCCCTTCCCGAGCCCCCACACATCCGGCTCCCAGCCCGGAAATCCGGACCCCTCCGAACCCGAGAGCAACAAATGCCACCACTCCAGCCCGGACATCCGGCCTCCTCAGCCCGGACATCCGGCCCGACGCCCGGACGTCCGACCTCCCCTGTCTGTGCATAGTGAAGGGCCGAGGCCCATGTATCCCTTCTCCCCCCCTAGACTATATAGTCTCCACCTCGTCCAACTTTCTAGGGTTAGCAAAGGTTTAGCTCATGTTTGTGTGAGAGCTCTGCTCATCCACTTGGATACCTTCTCCACGGAGATTCGAGCCTCCACCGAAGAAGATCCTTCAAGCGGATTCAAGACCCCTTTTAGGGAAGAACTCAAGACCTCCTCACGGAGAAGACCGGCTACCTATGTATCATCCCTAGTTGATCGTGTACCATGTATCGTTCTATGTATCCGAGGATCTAGCACTTTTCTGATTTGTTCTTGTTCGTTTGAGTGTTCCTCGTGTGTTTTCCCCTTTGTGTTCTTCGTGTTCTTCGCGGGATTCCGCTCCTTTTGTGAAAGATCGGGCGATTAGGGTCCCTACCCTACATCACCTCTCCACGGGCTCCTATTCAACCACCCCTCTATGGGCTACTGTTCATCTAGCCCTCCATCGTCTACTATTCATCCAGCCCTCCACGGGGTCGTCCTGTTCATCCAGCCCTCCACGGGGTCCTGTTAATCTAGCCCCAACCGGCTCGATCGATCAAGGTCATGTTCATCCAGAGGCAATACCATGGGGTCCTGTTCATCCACCCCCATCGGGAACTGTTCTTCCAACCCCCCCCCAGCAACGCTCACTGTTCATCTAGAGGCAGCATCGATCGGCTTCAGTGAGCAGCAGTAGCGAAGGAATCGCTCGATCGGGTTCAGTTAACAGCCATCAATCGATCGCTCAGGTTAGTAACGCGTAACCTGCAGTGAAATCGTTCGGGTTCAGTTAGAGCCCAACGCCTTGCACCCATGCGCGTGTGTGTACGAGAGAAACGCGCATCGCTCGGCCCCGACCACCCACCGTAATCAGGAACACCCCGATATTTTCCTCGCCCTCGCTTATAACACGGTTTTTTCCATCATGGACAGCCCAAAGAATGTCATGCAGCTGCGTCTCCGGCCACCCAGGATGAAAAGCCCATTTTCTGTCATGATTTTTTGTCATAGAAGTAGGAGCCCACCACATCTATGATGATACCGGGTTTTGTCACAATTATCATCATAGAAGTGTCATAAGTATGACAGAAAAAAATTTCGTTCGGCCCAAAATGTCACTGATGTGTCTTTTTTTGTAGTGTGGGCATCCCGGTTACCGGCCATTTTCTCGTGAGTGATGAGTGGAGTCCACTCATCGTGAGAATAACCCACCTAGCATGGAAGATATAGACAGCCCTAGTTGATACATGAGCTATTCGAGCATACAAATCAGAATTTCATTTGAAGGGTTAGAGTTTGGCACATACAAATTTACTTGGAACGGCAGGTAAATACCACATATAGGAAGGTATGGTGGACTCATATGGAATAACTTTGGGGTTTATGGAAATGGATGCACAAGCAGTATTCCCGCTTAGTACAAGTGAAGGCTAGAAAGAGACTGGGAAGCGACCAACTAGAGAGCGACAACAGTCATGAACATGCATTAAGATTAATCAACAATGAGTGCAAGCATGAGTAGGATATAAATCACCATGAACATAAATATCGTGGAGGCTATGTTGATTTTGTTTCAACTACATGCGTGAACATGTGCCAAATCAAGCCACTCGAATCGTTCAAAAGAGGATACCACCCTATCATACCACATCACAACCATTTTAATATCATGTTGGCACGCAAGGTAAACCATTATAAACTCCTAGCTTGGCATGGGCAACTATAATCTCTAATTTTCATTGCAAACATGTTTCATTCATAATAGGCTGAATCAGGAACGATGAACTAATCATATTTACAAAAACAAGATAGGTCAAGTTCATACTAGCTTCTCTCATCTCATTCAGTCCATCATATATCGTCATTATTGCCTTTCACTCGCACGACCGAACAGTGTGGATAATGATAATAGTGCATGTGCATTGGACTAAGCTGGAATCTGCAAGCATTTAATACAAGGAAGAAGACAAGGTAATATGGGCTCTTGGTTAAATCAACAATAATGCATATGAGAGCCACTCAATATTTTCATCATGGTCTTCTCCTCTCGGCCCCAAAGAATAAGAAAAGAAATAAAACTATTTACACGGGAAAGCTCCCAACAAGAAAAAGAAGAACGAGAAATCTTTTTGGGTTTTCTTTTAATTACTACTACTGCAGGCATGGGAAGTAAACTAGCTAAAAGCTACAACTATTTTTTTGGTTTTTCTTAAGGTCTTATCAAACACACAAGAAGAAGGCTTAGAAAAGAAAATAACCTAGCATGGATAGTATAATGAAAAAGTATAATCACCGATAACTAGAATGAGTGTGTGAACATGAATGTAATGTCGGTGAGAAATACGTACTCCCCTAAGCTTAGGCTTTTGGCCTAAGTTGGTCTATGCCCATGGATCGAAGCTACTCTCTCCGGTGTACTGAGGAGGGTCCTCAGGGTGCCACTGGTTGGCGATCTCCTCCGGATCCCACTGATAAACAGACTGTCGATAAGGGTCAAGTGGTGGCTCAGGCTCAGGCTCAGGCTCTGGGACTTGTGTTAGCCTCCAGTTTGCATAGATGGCCTCGGGTAAGATGAGGTACGTGCCTGAAAGTATGTTAAACAAAGAGGGTGCAGGCAAGGTAATAGTCTCACCGTGAGTTTTATCAAATATCAAATTATACTTAAGCATCTTCTTGTTATTTTTAACAATAGATTCATGTGCTACCATACTCTTATAAACTAGAAAAATGGGGTCATCAACTTCTCCTCTTTCCCATAATGCCTAATAGGTATCTCAATGTGTTTAGCAAGGCATGAAGCATACATGCCTCCGAAGATGGGGCCCTTTGTATGGTTCAGACTTAATCTTTAGCAACAATAGCACCTAAGCTGGAAGTTGTATCACGAAACAAAGCATGGCGCAAAATGAAAAGATCATGAGCACTAAGATTTCCACTGTTCTCGCGACTAATTAAGCATCTACTAGCAAATATCGTAAAGTACCGTAGAACAGGAAAATGTATACTAGTAATTCTTGCATCGGAAACTTTCCTCATTTCTCCTACAGCAATTCTATCAATAAATCCATCCACATCACTACGGTGTGGTTCCTTGATGCTTCCCACAAAGGGTATCTTGCAGACCCGACAAAAATCATTGAGTGACATCTCCTTAACCTCATCATATAAGTGAAACTCCACTGAAGGTGGTGATTTCTTAGCGTGGAAATAAAAAATTTGCACGAAAATATTAGTGAGTAGGAGATACTGTTCGCGCTGGTCGTGGAGGAATTCGATGAGTCCTGCATTCTCAGCCAAGTAATAAAAGTCATCATAAATTCCGGCGGCTCTCAAGAACGCGTCACAAGGCCATTCACATGGCCGAACCTCCGCATTGCGAGGAAGATTGTATTTTGGGCTTTTTATTCTCCTCATTCTGCTTATCCTTCGAGCTTCGGCTCAAAGAGCCCCTCAACAATCTCTTCATCATTTTCTTTTTCTAAAAAATTTCTGGAATTTTAGTGACTCAAAATATAAGTGAACCAAACTCAACAAGATTGATAGCAACTACTCCCACAAGTGCCTAGAGGCTATATCATGCATTAAAACTACTCTGGACCATATAAATTTGACATGCAAGCTCAAGAACAGGGTCACCTTAACAGCAAAAATTTGCGATAAATAAAGCACTAGAACAAAAACTAATTGGACCATTGGAGGAGTCACATACCGAAGAACAGTCTCCACCAACAGTTTTGTGAATGGAGCTTTGAGCAAAGAGATCAAAAATGGCAGCAAGATGAGCTAGAACACGGGTTTGACCTATGGGAGGATTTTTTCTGGAGGAAGACGAAGTGAGTGGGTGCTGGAATAAGTGGAGGGGGTCCACGTGGGGCCCATGAGGCAGGGGGTGTGCCCCAGGGGGTGGGCGCGCCCTGCACCCTCGTGGTCAAATGGTGGGGCCCCCTAGTGTGTTCTGAGTGCCAGAAATTCTTAAATATTCTACTAAAAATCATATTTCATTTTCAGGACATTTGGAGAACTTTTATTTTCGGGGTATTTTTATTGCAAGGATAATTCAGAAAACAGACAAAAATTACTATTTTTGCTTTATTTAATCTAAATAACAGAAAGTAAAAGGAGGGCACAGAGAGTTGTACTTTCTAACTTCATCCATCTCATGCTCATCAAAAGGAATCCACTAACAAGGTTGATCAGGTCTTGTTAACAAAGTCTCTCTGAATCGCATGAAACCGGAGAATTTTCGAATAACACTAGCTTACCTCAACGGGGATATGCCTGTCCCCAACAATAAGAATATCATATTTCTTCTTGACAGTAGGGAGAGGGAATTCAAAAACCCCAATAGTAATCGTTGAAAATTTTCCAATAGAATTAATACTGTGGACTTGAGGTTGTTTCCTCAGAAAAGTGTACCATATGCTCATTACCATTAACATGAAAAGTGGCATTGCCTTTGTTGCAATCAATAACAGCCCTTGCAGTATTCAAAAAGGGTCAACCAAGGATAATCGACATACTATCGTCCTCGAGAATATCAAGAATAACAAAGTCTATTAAAATAGTAGCATTTGCAACCACAGCAGGCACATCCTCAAAGATACCGACAGGTATAGCAGTTGATTTATCGGGCATTTGCAAACATATTTCAGTAGTCATCAACTTATTTAAATCAAGTCTATGATATAAAGAGAGAGTCATAACACTAACACCAGCTCCAAGATCACATAAAGCAGTTTAACATAGTTTCTTTCAATGGAACATGGTATAGTTGGTACTCCTGGATCTCCTAGTTTCTTAGGTATTCCACCTTTAAAAGTATAATTGGCCAGTATGGTGGAAATTTCAGCTTCTGGTATCTTTCTTTTATTTGTAACTATATCTTTCATATACTTAGCATAAGGATTCATTTTAAGCATATCAGTCAAACGCATACGCAAAAAGATAGGTCTAATCATTTCAACAAAGCGCTCAAAATCCTCATCATCCTTTTTCTTGGATGGTTTAGGAGGAAAGGGTGTGGGTTTCCGAACCTATGGTTCTCTTTCTTTAGTGTGCTTCCTAGCAACAAAGTCTCTCTTATCATAACGTTAGTTCTTTGATTGTGGGTTATCAAGATCAACAACAGGTTTAATCTCTACATCATTGTTATTGCTAGGTTGAGCATCAATATGAACATCATCATTAACATTATCACTAGGTTCATGTTCATTACCAGATTGTGTTTCAGCATCAGAAATAGAAATATCATTGGGATTCTCAGGTGTGTCAACAACAGGTTCACTAGAAGCATGCAAAGTCCTATCATTTTTCTTTTTCTTCTTCTTAGAAGGACTAGGTGAATCAACATTAGTTCTCTGAGAATCTTGCTCAACTCTCTTAGGGTGGCCCTCAGGATAAAAAGGTTCCTAAATCATTTTACCCCCTCTAGTCATAACTCTAATAGCATTATCATTTTTCTTATTATTTAATTCATTAAACAAATCATCTTGAGACTTAAGCACTTGTTCTACCTGAGTGGTAACCATAGAAGCATGTTTACGAATAAGTTTAAGGTCACCTTTAAATCTAGACATATAATCACTCAAGTGTTCAACAATATAAGCATTACGTTTCAATTGTCTACCAACATAAGCACTCAAGTTTTCTTGTTTAACAATAAAATTATCAAATTCATCCAAGCATTGGCTAGCAGACTTATTACGAGGAATATCACCTTCATCAAATCTATAGAGAGAATTTACCTTTACTACATGTGTGGGGTTATTAAGAACATGTATTTCTTCAATAGGTGTTAAATTCTTAACATCTTCAGCTTTAATACCCTTTTCTTTCATAGATTTCTTTGCCTCTTGCATATCTTCAGGACTGAGAAATAGAATACCCCTTTTCTTCGGAGTTGGCTTAGGAGTTGGTTCAGGAAGTGTCCAATCATTATCATTACTCAATATATTAGTTAATAGCAATTCAACTTGCTCAACAGCTCTTTCCCTGAAAACACAACCAGCACAACTATCCAGGTGGTCTCTGGAAGCATCGGTTAGTCCATTATAAAAGATATCAAGTATTTCATTTTTCTTGAGAGGATGATCATGCAAAGCATTAAGTAATCGGAGAAGCCTCCAACAAGCTTGTGGGAGACTCTCTTCTTCAATTTGCACAAAATTATATATTTCCCTTAAGGCAGCTTGTTTCTTATGAGCAGGCAAATACTTAGCAGAGAAGTAATAAATCATATCCTGGGGACTACGCACACAACCAGGAGCAAGAGAATTAAAATATGTTTTAGCAAATTTTAATGAGAACGGAAATAACTTAAGGATATAGTAGTAACAAATTTTTTCCTCATGAGTGAATAGGGTGGCTATATCATTCAGTTTAGTAAGTTGTGCCACAACAGTTTCAGATTCATAGCCATAAAAAGGATCAGATTCAACCAAAGTAATTAACTCAGGACCAACAGAGAAATCATAATCCTTATCAGAAATACAGATAGGTGAAGTAGCAAAAGCAGGGTCATATTTCATTCTAGCATTCAAAGACTTTTCTTCCAGCTTAGCTAACAGTTTCTTAAGATTATATCTATATTTGCAAGCAAAAAGGTCTCTACTAGTTTCTTCATCCATAACATAACCCTCGGGCACATCACGCAATTCATATCTAGGGGGAGAATCTTTATCATCACTTTCATCAATATTATCTGGTTCAATAATTTCATTCTCTCTAACCCTAGCAAGTTGTTCATCAATAAATTCACCTAATGGCACAGTATTATCAAGCATAGAAGTAGTTTCATCAAAAGCATCATGCATAGAATAAGTAACTTCATCAATAGCATGCGACATATCAGAATCAATAATAGGTGTAGGTGTCGCAAATTTACTCATAACAGAAGGTGAATCAAATGCAGAGCTAGATGGCAGTTCCTTAGCTCCCCTCATAGTTGAGGGAAAAATCTTGGTTCTTTCATCTTTCAAGTTCCTCATAGTGATCAACAGATATAAATCCCAAGTGACTCAAAGAATAGAGCTATGCTCCCCGGCAACAGCGCCGGAAAATAGTCTTGATAACCCACAAGTATAGGGGATTGCAACAGTTTTCAAGGGTAGAGTATTCAACCCAAATTTATTGATTCGACCCAAGGGGAGCCAAAGAATATTCTCAAGTATTAGCAGTTGAGTTTTAATTCAACCACACCTGAAAGACTTAATATCTGCAGCAAAGTATTTAGTAGCAAAGTAGTATGGAAGTAACGGTAACGGTGGCAAAAGTAACAGTAGCAGTTTTTGTAGCAATCGTAACAGTGGCAACGGAAAAGTAACGAAGCAAAGATCAGTATGTGAAAAGCTCGTAGGCAATGGATCAATCATGGATAATTATGTCAGATGTGATTCATCAATGTAATGTAGGCATGTATTCCGAATATAGTCATACGTGCTTATGGAAAAGAACTTGCATGACATCTTTTGTCCTACCCTCCCGTGGCAGCGGGGTCCTATTGGAAACTAAGGGATATTAAGGCCTCCTTTTAATGGAGTACCAGACCAAAGAATTAACACTTAGTGAATACATGAACTCCTCAAACTACGGTCATCACCGGGAGTGGTCCCAATTATTGTCACTTCGGGGTTGCCGGATCATAACACATAGTAGGTGAATATTGAATTGCAAGATAGGATCAAGAACTCACATATATTCATGAAAACATAATAGGTTCAGATCTGAAATCATGTCACTCGGGCCCTAGTGACAAGCATTAAGCATAGCAAAGTCATAGCAACATCAATCTTAGAACATAATGGATACTAGGGATCAAACCCTAACAAAACTAACACGATTACATGGTAAATCTCATCCAACCCATCACCGTCCAGCAAGCCTATGATGAGATTACTCAAGCACGGCGGAGAGCACCATGAAATTGCTGATGGAGGAAGGTTGATGATGACGATGGCAACGGATTCCCCTCTCCGGAGCCCCGAACAGACTCTAGATCAGCCTTCCCGAGGAATATTAGGGCTTAGCGGCGGCTCCGTATCGTAAAACGTGATGAATCCTTCTCTCCTATTTTTTCTCCCCGAATGTGAATATATGGAGTTGGAGTTGAGGTGGGTGGCGGTCGAGGGGGCCAACGAGGCAAGGGGCGCCTTGCACCCTCGTGGTTGGGTGTGGGCCCCCTGATGCTGATTCTTTCACTGGTATTCTTTTATTAATTCCAAAACATGTCTCCATGGATTTTCAGGTCATTCCGAGAACTTTTATTTCTGCACAAAAATAACACCATGGAAATTCTGGTGAAAACAGTGTCAGTCCGAGTTAGTTCCATTCAAATCATGCAAGTTAGTGTCCAAAACAAGGGAAAAAGTGTTTGGAAAAGTAGGTACGTTGGAGACGTATCACCTTCTTAAATGGTGAAATTGAGGAGGAAGTTTATGTTAAACAACCTCCAGGCTTTGTTATCCTAAGAAACCCGACCATGTTTACAAACTTCACAAAGCTCTTATGGTCTTAAACAAGCTCCTAGAGTGTGGTATAAATGCTTGACCAAGTTCCTTATTGAAAAAGGCTTTGAGATTGGAAAAATTTATTCCACTCTTTTTACTAAAAGGGTTAATGGTGAATTATTTGTGTGCCAAATTTATGTTGATGATATCATATTTGGTTCGACTAACACTCATTTTAGTGAAAAGTTTGGAAAGCTAATGTTAGAGAAGTTTGAGATGTCTATGATGAGTGAACTCAAGTTCTTTCTTGGGCTGCAAATCAAGCAAACTAAGGAGGGTACCTTTGTTTCTCAAACAAAGTATACCAAGGACTTATTCAAGAAGTTCAACATGCAAGAATGCAAATGTATGAATACACCCATGCCTACTAGTGGACATCTTGACTTGGCTAAGGATGGCAAACCGGTTGACCAAAAGGTTTATCGCTCCTTGATTGGTTCATTGTTATATCTATGTGCCTCCTGTCCTGAGATTATGCTAAGTGTGTGCATGTGTGCTCAATATCAAGCGGCCCCCAAAGAATTTCATCTTAAGGCTATTAAAAGGATAGTGAGATACTTAATTCATACACCAAATTTTGGCATTTGGTATCCTAAGAGGTCTTCTTTTGATCTTGTTGGCCATTCCGATTCGGACTATGCCGGTGACAAGGTTGATAGAAAGTCCACGTGTATCCATTGTATGTGAACGTAGAGCTTATCACACCCGATCATCACGTGGTGTCTCGACACGACGAACTGTAGCAATGGTGCATACTCAGGGAGAACACTTATACCTTGAAATTTAGTGAGAGGTCATCTTATAATGCTACCGCCGTACTAAGAAAAATAAGATGCATAAAGGATAAACATCACATGCAATCAAAATAAGTGATATGATATGGCCATCATCATCTTGTGCCTTTGATCTCTATCTCCAAAGCACCGTCATGATCACCATCGTCACTGGCTTGACACCTTGATCTCCATCGTGCATCGTTTTCGTCTCGTCAACTATTGCTTCTACGACTATCGCTACTGCTTAGTGATAAAGTAAAGCAATCGCTCCCACATATATAAAGGAGGGAGGAGGGAAGGGCCGGTCGGCCCCTAGGGCGCGCCGAAGAGGGGAGTCCTACTAGGACTCTTAGTCCGAGTAGGATTCCACCAAAAGGGAGAGATGGGGAAGGAGGGAGAGGGAGAGGGAGTAGGAACTCATCTGGGACTCTGAACAAACTTTGTTACATCAAATCACATAACTCATAATACAAATCTTCATCGAACATTAAGCGTGCGGACCCTACGGGTTCGAGAACTATGTAGACATGACCGAGACACATCTCTGGTCCATAACCAATAGCGGAACCTGGATGCTCATATTGGCTCCTACATATTCTACGAAGATCTTTATCGGTCAAACGGCATAACAACATACATTGTTCCCTTTGTCATCGGTATGTTACTTGCCCGAGATTCGATCGTCGGCATCATCATACCTAGTTCAATCTCGTCACCGGCAAGTCTTGAGGGAGTCCTGGATTAGGGGGTGTCCGGATAGCCGGACTATACCTTCGGCCGGACTCCTGGACTATGAAGATACAAGATTGAAGACTTCGTCCCGTGTCCGGAAGGGACTTTCCTTGGCGTGGAAGGCAAGCTTGGAGATACGGATATGTAGATCTCCTACAATTGTAACCGACTTTGTGTAACACTAACCCTCTCCGGTGTCTATATAAACCGGAGGGTTTTAGTCCGTAGGACAACATACAGAACAATCATACCATAGGCTAGCTTCTAGGATTTAGCCTCTCCGATCTCGTGGTAGATCTACTCTTGTACTACCCATATCATCAATATTAATCAAGCAAGACATAGGATTTTACCTCCATCAAGAGGGCCCGAACCTGGGTAAAACTTCGTGTCCCTTGCCTCCTATTACCATCCGGCCTAGACGCACAGTTCGGGACCCCCTACCCGAGATCCGCCGGTTTTGACACCGACATTGGTGCTTTCATTGAGAGTTCCTCTGTGTCGTCGCCGTTAGGCTTGATGGCTCCTACGATCATCAATAGCGATGCAGTCCACGGTGAGACCTTCCTCCCCGGATAGATCTTCGTCTTCGGCGGCTTCGCACTGCGGGCCAATTCACTTGGACATCTAGAGCAGATCGAAAGCTATGCCCTTGGCCGTCAGGTCAGATTTGGAAGTTTAAACTACACGGCTGACATCCGCGGGGACTTGATCTTCGACGGATTCGAGCCACTACCGAGCGCGCCGCACTGTCATGACGAGCATGATCTAGCTCTGCCGCCGAACAGTGCCCTAGAGGCCACACCCGCATTGGCTCCGACCCTTAATTCGGAGCCAACTGCGCTGATCGAGGATGGGTGGTTGGACGCCGCCTCGGGGGCTGCGATCCCAACGGTGATCGAGCCAAACACCAGCCCCACACTCCGCGAGACTCGTGACTCCAAGGAGCCGGACTCCTCTCCAGACTCCGAACCCTCCGCGCCCCTGCCGATCGAATCCGATTGGGCGCCGATCATGGAGTTTACTGCCACGGACATCTTTCAGCACTCACCTTTCGGCGATATTTTGAAGACACTAAAGTCTCTCTCTTTATCAGGAGAGCCCTGGTCGGACTACGGTCAGCAAGGTTGGGATACGGACGATGAAGAAATTCAAAGCCCACCCACCACCCACTTTGTAGGCATTGTCGACGATTTAAATGACATGCTCGACTTCGACTCCGAAGACATCGACGGTATGGACGCCGATGCAGGAGACGATGAAGAACCAGCGCCTATTGGGCCCTGGAAAGCGACCTCGTCATATGACATATACATGGTGGACACCCTAAAAGAAGGAGATGGCGATGGAACAGCGGAGGATGACCCCTCCAAGAAACAGCCTAAGCGCCGGCGTCAGCGGCGCTACTCAAAATCCCGCCAAAGCAAATACGGTGATTCCAGCACGGGAGATAATAATACTCCGGTGAGTGCCGAAGAAAACCACCTCCAGCAAGATTTAGCACAGGAGGATGGAGAAGCCAGCCCTCATGAGAGAACGGTAGACAGAGAGGTCGAGGACGATAATTGTATGCCTCCCTCCGAAGACGAGGCAAGCCTCGACGACGACGAATTCGTCGTGCCAGAGGATCTCGTCGAGCAAGAGTGTTTTCAACGCAGGCTTATGGCCACGGCAAGAAGCCTCAAGAAAAACAGCAACAGATTAGAGCTGATCAAGATTTGTTAGTCGACAGATGGACTGAAGTCCGCACTTGATACGGCCGACCGGCCACCTCGTGGCCACGACAGAGAGGCCTCTCAGCCCTCCACTCAAGCCGCACCCCGTACCAAGGCACGGGAAAATGCGCCAGACCTGCGAGATATGTTGGAGGACAAGGCAAGGCAAACAAGATCGATCTATGAATCACGTGGGCGCCCCACGACTCGATACGGTAACCGTCACGCCGGACACAAATCCGGTAGGGCCGAACACAAATCCGGTAGGGCCGAACACAGTAGACAAAGCTCATTGGAGCTACGTCATGATATAGCCCAGTATAGAGGCACCGCACACCCACTATGCTTCACAGACGAAGTAATGGATCATCAAATCCCCGAGTGTTTCAAACCCGTAAACATCGAATCATATGATGGCACAACAGATCCTGCGGTATGGATCGAGGATTATCTCCTTCATATCCACATGGCCCGCGGCGATGATCTCCACGCCATCAAATACCTCCCACTCAAGCTTAAAGGACCAGCTCGGCATTGGCTTAACAGCTTGCTAGCAGGATCAATAGGTTGTTGGGAGGACCTGGAAGCCGCATTCCTCGACAATTTCCAGGGCACTTATGTGCGACCACCAGACGCTGATGACCTAAGCCACGTAATTCAGCAGCTAGAGGAATCAGCCAGGCAATTCTGGACACGGTTCCTAACAAAGAAAAATCAAATAGTCGACTGTCCGGACGCAGAGGCCCTAGCAGCCTTCAAGCACAATATCCGTGACGAGTGGCTTGCCCGGCACCTTGGACAGGAAAAGCCGAAATCTATGGCAGCACTCACGACACTCATGACCCGCTTTTGCGTGGGAGAAGACAGCTGGCTTGCTCGTAGCAACAATATGACTAAGAACCCTGGTAATTCGGATACCAGGGACAGTAGTGGCAGGTCGCATCGCAACAAGCATAAGCGCCGCATTAACGGCGACAATGCTGAGGATACGGCAGTTAATGCCGGATTCAGAGGCTATAAATCCGGTCAGCGGAAAAAGGCATTCAAAAGAAATCCTAGGGGCCCGTCCAGTTTGGACTGAATACTCGACCGCTTGTGCCAGATATATGGCACCCCTAAAAAGCCGGCCAATCACACCAACAGGGATTGTTGGGTGTTCAAGCAGGCAGGCAAGTTAAATGCCGAAAATAAAGACACGGGGCTGCATAGCGATGACGACGAAGAGCCCCGGCCGCCGAACAATAGTGGACAGAAGGGTTTTCCCCCACAAGTGCGGACGGTGAACATGATATATGCAACCCACATCCCCAAGAGGGAGCGAAAGCGCGCGTTAAGGGACGTATACGCGGTAGAGCCAGTCGCCCCAAAGTTCAACCCATGGTCCTCCTGCCCGATCACCTTTGATCGAAGGGACCATCCCACTAGCACCCGTCATGGCGGATTTGCCGCATTCGTTCTAGACCCAATCATTGACGGATTTCATCTCACTAGAGTCCTTATGGACGGCGGCAGCAGCCTGAACCTGCTTTACCAGGATACAGTGCGGAAAATGGGCATAGATCCCTCGAGGATTAAGCCCACCAAAACGACCTTTAAAGGCGTAACACCAGGTGTAGAGGCCAACTGTACAGGCTCAGTCACACTTGAAGTGGTCTTCGGATCTCCAGATAATTTCCAAAGCGAGGTGTTAATCTTCGACATAGTCCCATTTCACAGTGGCTATCACGCACTGCTCAGGCGAACCACATTCGCCAAGTTTAATGCGGTACCGCACTACCGCATACCTTAAGCTCAAGATGCCAGGCCCTCGAGGAGTAATTACGGTAAATGGAAACACTGAACGCTCTCTCCGAACGGAGGAGCACACGGTGGCCCTTGCTGCGGAAGTACAAAGCAGCCTCTCCAGGCAGTTCTCCAGTCCGGCCATTAAACGTTCGGACACCGTCAAGCGCGCCCGGAGTAACCTACAACAAGACCGCCTGGCACGTTCCGAGAAGGCGTAGCAATGCGGCCCCAACCCCAGCCCTCGCAAAAATGCGACACCAGTACTTCGCGTACATAACTATGCTCTAGAAATACCATGGGTACAGGGGGAGGGGCACCATCATGGCACGCCAGAAACACGGCTTAAACCGCACCAGGGGCTGCCGATTTTTTAATTTTCTCTTGCTTTCAGGACTCCACTCTTCGGAAGGCCTGTTCGGCAGTTCAATTGCCGCACAAATGATGCAAGAACCAGGGAAGCAGACAAGCCATGCCGCATTACGGAACTCCCAGGTGGTCTGTATCACGAGCAGTATACCTGTTTCGCATACCATTCCGCAGCCTGCCCCTGGAGCGGACATGTTAAATAGTCCAACCTTTTGCTTATCGCATTATTTGTATCATTCTGCTTTGATCGCAACCCTTTTTGATAAACAATGCATAGCTTTTGTCTATTTTTGCATTACTCTTTTTTTTACAAATATATGTTCCTTAACGACATGTTGCACCCGCACACGTTGGTACGGCCAAAATACGCCAGGGGCTTTAGTACCCCTCAATATGGTGTGAGAAGTCCGAACACTTTAACAAGTGCGGCACCCCGAACTTATAGCATTATATGCATCAGCTCCGAATCATGTCTTGGGCCAATAGTTGGGTTTGCCCGGCTCATATGTTTTGGTGCCTTACGTTCCGCTATATCGGCTAAGGTAGCACTAGGAGAACTACTGCGATTGTGCCCCAGTTGAGCTGGGTCGAGCGCCTCAGTAGAGAAAGCTAAAACTGACTGTCATGATGAAGCGAGAGTCGGTCGCTGTTCGAGAGGTTTCACTCCTTATTCTCCTCATATTGACATCTCACCGAAAACTTGAAATCTTCAATCACACAAAACTTAACGGAACCTTGTGAGATAGGTTAGTATGATAAAGAGCAAACCATTTCACTTTGGTATTGTCAAAGACAAGATTCATAATTGTTCTCACACAATTCCTACTTTATAATATCATTTCCACAATTTATATTGAGCAATATAAGCCATGGAAACTAGAAAACAAGCAAATTATGCATTGAAAACAGAATCTGTCAAAAACAGAACAGTAAGTAGTAATATGTACTCAAACCATACCTCTGCTACTCCAAAAATTCGAAAAAATTACGAAAACCTAAGAAATTTATCTATTAATATTCTGCAAAAAGAATCATAATTTTATCACGCTTCTGTTAAAAACGAGAATTGTTTTCCTGAGAGCAAAAGTTTCTGTTTTTCAGCAAGATCAAATCAACTATCACCGTAAGCCTCCCAAAGGTCTTACTTGGCACTTTATTGAAAATAAAGCAATAAAACATGATTACTACGGTAGCCTAATCATTTGAACACACAAAAACAGCAGGTAAAAGTGTTGGGTTGTCTCCCAACAAGCGCTTTTCTTTAATGCCTTTTAAGCTAGGCATGATGATTTCAATGATGCTCGCATAAAAAATAAGAATTGAAACATGAAGAGAGCATCGTGAAGCATGTGACTAGCACATTTAGGTCTAACCCACTTCCTATACATAGGGATTTTGTGAGCAAACAACTTATGGGAACACGAATCAACTAGCATAGGAAGGCAAAACAAGTGCAACTTCAAAACAATCAACACATAGAGAAGAAACTTGATATTATTGAGATATGTAAGAGCATAAGTTCCTTCCTCATAATAATTTTTTGGAAACATCATGAATGGATTCAACAATATAACTATCACATACATCACTCTTTTCATGATCCACCAGCATAGAAGATTTATTACTCTTTATGGCATACATGTCATCATTATAATGATCATAGATAGCAACTTTATTGTCATAGTCAATTGAAACCTCTTCCAAAATAGTTGATGTATCACTAAATAAATTCATGACCTCTCCAAATCCACTTTCGTAAATATTGTAATAAGATTCAACATCCTACAAAATAGTGGGAACACTACTACCTAGAGTTGACACTCTACCAAACCCACTTTCATCAATGTAATCATCATAAATAAGAGGCATGCTATCATCATAATAAATTTTCTTATCGAAAGTAGAAGGAATCAAAGGATCATATTCATTAAGCAAAGAATCCTCAAGCTTAGGACAAGCATTATTTCCAGCAAATAAATCTTCAAACATATCATACTCATCAAACATAGCATCCCCAAGCTTGTGGTATTGCATATCATCATAATCATTCTTATCAATAGCATGAATGGCACCAATAGTATAGCAAACATTATTATCGTATTCTTCCAAGCAAGTGCTAAAAATATTTTTCAAGACCATAATTGATATATTGTCTTCCCAATCATAATCATTACATAAAGTAGTACTCCCTCTGTAAACTAATATAAGAGTGTTTAGATAACTAAAGTAGTGATCTAAACGCTCTTATATTAGTTTACAGAGGGAGTAGGTATCACAATATCATCATCCTCCATCAACATATTTGATTCACTTTCATGAGGCACAATGGTGATAGGAGCAACATTATTTGGGAGAGATACCTTTTTACCTCTATTATTTCTTCTTTTCTTCTTCTTTACCACATCATGTGTGGGTTTAATTAATCTTTTCAAGCTTCTTATTGATGAGATTGGTTGGATAGGAAGCTCATCCTCGTTACCTGATTCATCATAATAAACACTAGGAGGGTATCGGGAAATATTTTCCCTTTCATTAGTACTCTCTTCATATTCTATTTGTTTTCTTGACTTTAGATAGTTGGAAATACAAGGATTCTCAATGCAATTTACCACACAAAACATATAAATTTCATCTAGGTCAAAATCAAGAAATCTCTCGAGATTAAATTTTGGAATACCCTTAGTTATATGTTTCATTTCTTCATACCCCAAAAGAAGACTAAGCTCTTTATGATGCTCAAGGGTAATAAAATTATCACAATTTTTGGACACGATTTGATCATGAAAGAATTTGCATTGGATATTTAAATGACCATGTTCATTGCAAAGTTCACAAGGATGGCAGAAAAATTAAATCTTTCAGCACAATCATCTAGCCTTTCTTGCAACCTTTTCGTTTCTAAATATTTATGCTTCTTACAAAATCTATCTTCCCTTTTTGGTGTGCAATTGCACTCCCAATTCACTCCGCAAAAAGTGACATGCTTATAAGAAACATTTTTGTCATGACTTGTGCAATCATCATTAGTATTTTGGATATTCAAAGAATTTATACTAAAAACATTGCAATCATGATTGTCACTCAAATATTTTGTGCCAAACATTTTATTGACTTCATCTTCTAACAATTGAGCACAATTTTCCGAACCATCATTTTCAAGAAAGATATTATAAAGATGATCAATAATATGATGCAACCTCAATTCCATTTTTTGTAGTTTTCTTTTATAAACCAAACTAGTGATAAAACAAGAAACTAAAATATTCAATTGCAAGATCTAAAGATATACCTTCAAGCACTCACCTCCCCGGCAACAGTGCCAGAAAAGAGCTTGATGTCTACTACGCAACTTTATTCTTGTAGACATGTGTTGGGCCTCCAAGCGCAGAGTTTTGTAAGACAGTAGCAATTTTCACTGAAGTGGATGACCTAAGGTTTATCAATCCATGAGAGGTGTAGGATGAAGATGGTCTCTCTCAAATGACCCTCGAACCAAATACAAGAAGTCTCTTGTGTCTCCAACACACCCAATACAATGGCAAATTGTATAGGTGCACTAGTTCGACGAAGAGATGGTGATAAAAGCGTAATATTGATGGTAGAATTATAATTTTATAATATGAATAAATAAAAACAGCAAGGTAGAAAATAGTAAACGGGCACAAAAATGGTATTACAATGCTTAAAAATGAGGCCTAGGGTTCGTACTATTGCTAGTGCAATCAAAATGCTTAAACGAAAAATGGCAACCCCTTTTTTGAGCTTAAACGATGAGTACGACCTATGATCAAGTGTTCTCACTTGACTCCTCGGTCAATATACTCTGACATAGGTGACTTTGTCGCCGACCAATTCTAGATGAAGTTCTCTAGTGTTTTCCTGTGCTCTTGCATTTGTCACTTGCATGTTTTTTTTCATTTTTCCCTTTAATAAAAAAACTTCATCTAGATTTCTTTATGTTCTCTGTTTTGTTCTGCATTCCCTGCATCCAATTCATTACAAATAATTCAGTTAATTCCTTGCAAATCTTTGTGAGAGATCTTATTTGCCTAGTGAGCTGAGATGACGATTGTTTTCTCTCTGAGTTGAATTCGGCCTCGCCGGTTTGTTTCTTTCGGCTAAACCGAAACAACTCGGTGCCACCAAAGAGAAAGACTCGGTGTTACCGATTTCACCATTGAGAGAACACTTTGTCACTTGCATCCTACATATTTGTTCTAGCTCCACTCGATGATTCTTGACCCCTACCAGCATCTTACATTACATGTTGCTTTGTCATGTGACTCAAGTACCAAACCTATTCGACTCACACTCCAGAAGATCCCTTCTTGGAAATTGATGTTAAAGGGGGAGAGAGAGAGATCACATTAAAGCTTAATCACATCAAAGGGAGAGAGAGACCCTATGGTAAGTAAAGTTTTCTTAGTCTCCCCAGATGCTTGGTGTTCAAAGAGGAGAGAAGATACATGTCTTCAAGAGGGGAAAGACATGTTAGTATGTGTTATGATTGTTTTGCTCTGATTTTCTTTTCCCTATCTTCTCCCATTATCAAAAATAATATTCAGGGGGAGAAAGACATCTAAGGGAAGGAAATCTTTGAATTCATTGCATAGGTTTTTGGGGTCATGTCTATATCCAATAGGGTACCTAGTACTCACTCTCTACATGTCATCCCAATCTTGGTACTCTTGTGGTTTTCGGTTCTTGCATTGCTTAGTAGGTGTTCATGTGTTATCTAACCTTGTTTACTCAGGTTCATCCCTTCCAAATCTACCTCAAGACCACAAGGTAAGTATATGCATCACATCCATGTGCATGATGATTTCTTGCTACTGTACATATTTTTTGCAAGAAGAAATCATGAACATGGAGGTACATTTCCTATATTCACACCATTTGCTCTCATGCATATAGCCAAGATACATGTAACTCATTGCTTTCTCTATCATGATTATGCATTCACATGCTCTTATATTCACATTCACATGATTGCATACATGTAGGGGGAGCCTATGCATGTTACATGCCTTTCCAAAGCTTTACTTGTTATTCTTCATATCTTTATCTAAAGCTTTGATGTATGTTGTCATCAATTACCAAAAAGGGGGAGATTGAAAGCACAAGTGCTCCCTGGGTGATTTTGGTAATTAATGTCAACATATCTCTTGTTGGACTAATACTTCTATCTAGTATATTTCAGATGAGTTCAACAGTGGAGTGGCTTGGACAAGAGGATGTGGAGCCCCTTTAAGATGCTGAGGACAAGGATTGGCAAACTCCCAAGACTCTTCATTTTGATTTTAGTGATCCAAGATCACATTGAGTCCATAGGAAAGCCAATACTATTAAAAGGAGATGAGGTGTTGCTTAATGGCTTGCTTGCTCAAAGTGCTTAGTGATATGCTCCAAAGCCCTCAACCACTTTCTCATTTCCACATATGTCTCAAACCAAAATTCAAACTCAGCCCCACCGATTTGATCTATTCGGCGCCACCGAGTTCATTTGACATAGCCACTGCCAGAAACCCTAATAAGTTTGGCCTCACCGATGGGATCTCGGTCTCACCGAGATGGGCTTGCAAACTCTTTGTTGCCTTTTGCAATTATTTCGGTCCCATCGAGATAAGCAATCAGTCCCACCGAGTTTGCTTGAACAACTCTCTGTTTTGCTTATTACCAAAATCGGTCTCACCGAGTTCATGTGATCGGTCTCACCGAGATTACGTTATGCCCTAACCCTAATGAAATCGGTCCCACCGAGTTGACATGTCGGTCCCACCGAAAATCCTAATGTTCACATTTTGAACTAAATCGGTCTGACCGAGTTTAACTATTCGGTCCCACCGAGTTTGGTAAATTGTGTGTAACGGTTAGATTTTGTGTGGAGGCTATATATACCCCTCCACCCATCCTCCATTCATGGAGAGAGCTTTCAGAACATGCCTACACTTCCACCATTCATTTTCTAAGAGAGAATCACCTACTCATGTGTTGAGACCAAGATATTCCAATCCAACCACAAGAATCTTGATCTCTAGCCTTCCCCAAGTTGCTTTCCACTCAAATAATATTTCCACCAAATCAAAATCTGTGAGAGAGAGTTGAGTGTTGGGGAGACTATCATTTTAAGCACAAGAGCAAGGAGTTCATCATCAACACACCATCTATTACCTTTTGGAGAGTGGTGTCTCCTAGATTGGTTAGGTGTCACTTGGGAGCCTCCGTCAAGATTGTGGAGTTGAACCAAAGAGTTTGTAAGGGCAAGGAGATCGCCTACTTCCTGAAGATCTACCCAAGTGAGACAAGTCCTTCATGGGCGATGGCCATGGTGGGATAGACAAGGTTGCTTCTTCGTGGACCCTCTGTGGGTGGAGCCCTCCGTGGACTCGCGCAACCGTTACCCTTCATGGGTTGAAGTCTCCATCAAATTGGATGTACGATAGCACCACCTATCAGAACCATGCCAAAAATCTCTGTGTCTCCAATTGCGTTTGCACACTCCAATCCCATCGCTTTACTTTCTTGCAACTTGCATGCTTTAATTTCCGCTGCTCATATACTCTTGCCATGCTTGCTTGAAATGTAATGTGAATGTTTAAACTTGTGCTAAAATTCCACCTTAACTTGAAGAAATTAAAAAATGCTACTTTTCATTGTTAAGGGTCTAACTACCCCCTCTTCTAGACACCTCTTCTCGATCCTACACCCTCTTTCATGGAAGCCTTTGGAGATGATGCATTTACAAAGTTTGATGTGAGGGCTATGATCCCTAATGATATCTGAGTTGCATTCTGAGTTAATTCCTTGTCCACTAATTTCCATCTTTTCTACCATAGATACCAAGCTGAAATAACTATCATTTCTCATACATTTTGGTACCCCATAATACGCAAATCCTGGTCTGGAAGAAGTAGAAAGTATTCCAATATCACCTCTCCAGCACGATCAACCTCACAAGCTTTATCAATAAGCTCATCCATACCTAGCCTCTTCCAAACCTCCTTTGCTTTACTGCAAAGGAAAAGCATGTGTTTCGTGTCTTCTAAACCCTGAGAGCAAGTAGGGAAAATGGGCGAGACCTTCATGTGTCTATTAGCGAGTGCGACCCGACATGGGAGTGTGCCATGTAATGTATGCCATATAATTTTTTTTGACTTTTGTCGCACAAGATAACTTCCATATCTAACATCATATAGGGTTAGATGTGGTTCGCCCCATCCCATTAAAATGTTTTAGTTTACTCCCATACTAATAATTCCACTCCGTGAAGTAAGCGGATTGTACCGAGAACATACCGTTTTTCGTATAACTCCAGGAAATGAAACATGTCATATCATGTTTCAAAAGTGGATTGAAAGAATCTGTTGTTCGTCAATGGGCCACATAGTTTGTCTAATTAGGTTCTCATCCCAATTATTGGAGGCAGGGTCAATCAGGTCAACCACTTTCGATAACAATTGTCCCCCCTTAGGGGTCACAATCTTCCTAGTGGCACAATTTGGGATCCTGGCATCTTCCCTAATATTGATGTTATGTCATTCCCCACTCACCAAATATAGCCACGTTTCAGAGAAGTTATGCCTGCCATAATTCTTTGCCAGGTGAATGAAGCGCCATACTTTGGCTTGGAATTCAACAAATCGCCATCGGGATAGTACTTGGCCCTTAGAATAGTAGCACACAATGAATCAGGGTTATCAAGAAGACGCCATGCCTGTTTGGAGAGCAAAGGCAAGTTGAAACAGTGGATATCACGGAATCCCATTCCTACTTGGTTTTTTGGTACACACATTTTCCACCAGGCCATCCAATGCATCCTCCTCTGGTTCTCCTCGTCTCCCCGCCAGATATGCGTTATCGCGTCAATGATTCTTTACAAATTCTTTTAGGAATTTTTAAGACTGACATTGCATGTGTAGGCATGGCTTGGATCACAGCCTTGAGCAGATCTCCTCCCCCCGGAAGACAGTAATTTTTCCTTCCAACCACTAATTTTCTTAACAACTTGTTCAATCAGAAATTTAAAGCAGTCTGTTTTATCTACACCCACATTTGCTGGCAAGCCCAAGTATTTGCCATTCAGTGCCTCGGTCGTTATATTAAGCGTTGTACACAGTTATTCTCTGATCTCTATCGTTGTATTAGGACTAAAGAAAATACAAGAATTTTCCACGCTTACCAACTGTCCCGACGCTGCACAATATAAATCTAGTGTTGATTTTAGGGCCGCCGCACTATGTTGGTTGGCTTTTATCAAGATCAATGAATCATCCGCAAAGAGAAGATTTGTGACTGGCGGGGCGTCTCTACAGACTTTAACTCTTGATATGTTTTCATTCTCCTCAACATGCGTAAGCAAGGCATTCAACCCCTCTGTGCACAACAGAAATAGGTATGGTGATAGCGGTTCACCCTGCCTCAACACTCTAGTAGGCATGAAACTCTCACTTTCCTCTACATTGATCCTTACTCTGTATTCGACAGTTGAGACACATTGCACAATCAAATTCACCCATTCTCGATGGAAACCCAATCTCAATATAATCTCTTTCAAAAAAGGCCACTCAACTCTGTCGTATGCTTTGTGCATGTCAAGTTTTATAGCACACAAGCCCTCTTTACCTTCTATCTTGTTCTTGATTGTGTGAAAACATTCATAGGCCACTAAAATATTATCCATTATCAATCTACCCAGTACAAATGCACTTTGTGTTGGACTAATAATTTTTGGAAAAAAAACTTCAATCGAGAAGCCACTATTTTTGCAATTATTTTGTATACCACATTACATAAGCTGATCGGCCTAAATTGGGTTACCTTTTCTGGTGTATTAATCTTACGAATCATCACGATCGCCGTATCGTTCCAATCGTTCGGGATAGTGCATGTGTTTATTGCTTTTAGAACCTCCTCAATTAGGTCCTCCCCCAACATGGGTCAGAACCTTTTGTAGAAAATAGCATGGAGTCCATCTGGCCCTAGAGCTTTTAAGTCCCCAATATCGAATAAAGCTTGCGGACATCTCCGCGGCATAAGGGGCAAGTAGAGCATTGTTCATTTCATTTGACACTCTCCTACGGACAAGTGATAAAGCGTCTTGGTTCGAATGCTGAACTTCCGATGTTAAAAGCTTTGAAAAATGTTCAATGACATGATCTGTCAACTCCTTCTCTTTTATCCAGTTTCCAGACTCATCTAAGAGTTTCTTTACATTATTTACTTTTTTCCTGGCCGTGCCAACGTTATTGCATCAAGACTTTTTCTCTGTGAAGTTAGTGGCGACAACACATGTATCTTCATGTTTGGTGGTGCTATTTAAGTACCAGGTTTTGAGCTTCAATGTGAACCCTAGGTCTGACATTCATTGGTTGTTCGTGATAGTGGCGGTTTGCACTCACTTGTTTACGACACTATCTAGAGTTTGCTCTGACTTTCTCTCTTGGGTGAAATCCCATAATCTCGTCTTTGTGGTTGCCCGGCCATGACGGATTTGATGCATTGTACCCTTTCTTTGATAGTGTTGTTGAACATTCTCGTAGTCTGGTGTCATAAAATCAAGTGGTAGTTGATGGTTTGCCGCAGTGGGTCTTCTGCCTCACTTAGAACTTTCATGGGTCTTTTTTGCATTGAAACAGATGCTTTATTGATCAAGAATCATATAGTTACAATCAGCCGCAGACAGTTCTCTAGTAACTCATGACTCTTCTCAATCTAGCTCTCAAAGAAGTCAAGCGTGTAAGCGAGGTTAGCACGTTGATTCACTGGGTTATTTGGAACTTCTCCTAACATGGCAAATTTAAAGCTAAACTCCCAGCCTATAAAGCCAACAAACTTTCTCATGTTGCCAGACTTACTCTCATAAATTCAGTTTTCGCATCTATTCTGGTGTACTATGATACGTCTCCAACGTATCTATAATTTTTGATTGCTCCATGCTATATTATCTACTGTTTTGAATGTTTATGGGCTTTAATATACACTTTTATATCATTTTTGGGACTAACCTATTAACCCAGAGCCCAGTGCCAGTTTCTGTTTTTACCTTGTTTTAGGGTTTCGAAGAAAAGGAAAATCAAACAGAGCCCAATTGACCGGAAACTTCACAAAACTTATTTTTGGATCAGAAGAATCCCAGAAGACTTGGAGTGCACGTTAGGGGATCTACGAGGAGGCCACGAGGCAAGGGGCGCGCCCTCCACCCTCGTGGGCCCCTCATGGCCCCCCTGACGTACTTCTTCCGCCTATATATCTCCATATATCCTAAAAACATCCGAGAGCACAATAGATCGGGAGTTTCGCCGCTAGAAGCCTCTGTAGCCACCGAAAGCCAATCTAGACCCGTTCTGGCACCCTGCCGGAGGGGGAATCCCTCTTCGGTGGCCATCTTCATCATTCCGGTGCTCTCCATGACGAGGAGGGAGTATTCCACCCTCGGGGCTGAGGGTATGTACCAGTAGCTATGTGTTTGATCTCTCTCTCTCTCTCTCTCTCTCTCGTGTTCTTGATTTGGCACGATCTTGATGTATCGCGAGCTTTGCTATTATAGTTGGATCTTATGTTTCTTCTCCCCCTCTACTCTCTTGTAATGGATTGAGTTTCCCCTTTGAAGTTATCTTATCGGATTGAGTCTTTAAAGATTTGAGAACACTTGATGTATGTCTTGCCGTGCGTATCTATGGTGACAATGGGATACCCCTTGATTCACTTGATGTATGTTTTGGTGATCAACTTGTGGGTTCCGCCCATGAACCTATGCATAGGGGTTGGCACACATTTTCGTCGTGATTCTCTGGTAGAAACTTTGGGGCACTCTTTGAGGTTCTATGTGTTGGTTGAATAGATGAATATGAGATTGTGTGATGCATATCGTATAATCATACCCATGGATAATTGAGGTGACATTGGAGTATCTAGGTGACATTAGGGTTTTGGTTGATTTGTGTCTTAAGGTGTTATTCTAGTACGAACTCTAGGGCTGTTTGTGACACCTATAGGAATAGCCCAACGGATTGATTGGAAAGAATAACTTTGAGGTGGTTTCGTACCCTACCATAATCTCTTCGTTTGTTCTCCAATATTAGTGACTTTGGAGTGACTCTTTGTTGCATGTTGAGGGATAGTTATATGATCCAATTATGTTATTATTGTTGAGGGAACTTACACTAGCGAAACTATGAACCCTAGGCCTTGTTTCCTACCATTGCAATACCATTTATGCTCACTTTTACCATTAGTTACCTTGCTGTTTTTATATTTTCAGATTACAAAAACTATTATCTACTATCCATATTGCACTTGTATCACCATCTCTTCGCCGAACTAGTGCACCTATACAATTTACCATTGTATTGGGTGTGTTGGGGACACAAGAGACTCTTTGTTATTTGGTTGCAGGGTTGCTTGAGAGAGACCATCTTCATCCTACGCCTCCCACGGATTGATAAACCTTAGGTCATCCACTTGAGGGAAATTTGCTACTGTCCTACAAACCTCTGCACTTGGAGGCCCAACAACGTCTACAAGAAGAAGGTTGCGTAGTAGACATCAAGCTCTTTTCTGACGCCGTTGCCGGGGAGGCGAGGAAAGAGGCACTAACACCCCGTCAACTAAGCTCTTTTCTGGTGTCGTTGCCGGGGAGGTGAGTGTTTGAAGGTATATATTTAGATCTTTCAATCAAGTCTTTTAGTTTCTTGTTTTATCACTAGTTTAGTCTATAAAAGAAAACTACATAAAAAATGGAATTAAGGGTACCTCATATGCTTCATATTTTGAATATCTATCATGGAAATAAGGATTCCAATAATTGTGCTCAAGTGCTAGAAGAAGAATGCATTAGAATGTTTGGCACTAAATATTTGAATGATGAGCATGATTGCAATGTTGTTAGTATGAATTCCTTGAATATCTATGATGTTAATGATATGCAAAGCCACAAGCTTGGGGAAGCTATGTTTGATGAAGATGATATTTTTTGTCCCCCAAGTTTTGATGAGCAAATTTATTATGATGAAAGCATGCCTCCTATCTATGATGATTATTGTGATGACACGTATGCTTTAAAGAATAATTATAACAATGAAACTTTTCATCTTGATTTCAATTTTCAATCCCATGATAGTTACTTTGTTGAGTTTGCTCCCACTACTATTCATGAGAAGAAATTTGCTTATGTGTAGAGTAATAAAAATTCTATGCTTGTAAATCATGAAAATAATGCTTTGTGTGATAGTTATATTGTTGAATTCATTCATGATGCTACTGAAAATTATTATGAGGGAGGAATATATGCTTGTAGGAATTGCAATAATACCAAGTTTCCTCCCTATGTGCTTAAAGTTTTGACGTTATGCTTGTTTTACCTTCCTATGCAAGTTGATTCTTGTTCCCACAAGTTGTTTGCTCACAAAATCCCTATGCATAGGAAGTGGGTTATACTTAAATGTGCTAGTCATATTCTTCATGATGCTCTCTTTATGTTTCAATTCTTATCTTTTCTGTGAGAATCATTGAAATCATCATGCCTAGCTAGGGGCATTAAACGATAGCGCTTGTTGGGGGGCAACCCAATTTTATTTTTGTTCCTTGCTTTTTGCTCCTGTTTAGTAATAAATAATTCATCTAGCCTCTGTTTATATGTAGTTGTATGTCTTAATTAGTGTTTGTGCCAAGTAGAACCTTTGGGAAGGCTTGGGTGAAGTCTTTATGATCATGCTGTAAAAAAAAACAGAAACTTTAGTGCTCATGAGAACTGCTATCATTTTTATTTGGAAAGCACTATTTAGTTAATTCTTTTTTCAGATGATTAATAGATAAATTCATCACTTCCAGAAATTTATTTTAGAATTTTTGGGGTTCCAGATCTTGCGCTAGCTACAGATTACTACAGACTGTTCTGTTTTTGACAGATTCTGTTTTTCGTGTGTTGTTTGCTTATTTTGATGAATCTATGGCTAGTAAAATAGTTTATAAACCATAGAGAAGTTGGAATACAGTAGGTTTAACACCAATATAAATAAAGAATGAGTTAATTACAGTACCTTGAAGTGGTCTTTTGTTTTCTTTCGCTAACGGAGCTCACGAGATTTTCTACTTTGAGTTTTGTGTTGTGAAGTTTTCAAGTTTTGGGTAAAGATTCAATGGACTATGGAATAAAGAGTGGCAAGAGCCTAAGATTGGGGATGCCCAAGGCACCCCAAGGTAATATTCAAGGACAACCAAGAGCCTAAGCTTGGGGATGCCCCGGAAGGCATCCCCTCTTTCGTCTTCGTTCATCGGTAACTTTACTTGGAGCTATATTTTTATTCGCCACATGATATGTGTTTTACTTGGAGCGTAATTTTATTTTATTTTGTTTTGCTTGATGTTTGAATAAAATACCAAGATCTGAAATTCTTAAATGTTAGAGAGTCTTCACATAGTTGCATAATTATTCAACTACTCATTGATCTTCACTTATATCTTTTGGAGTAGTTTATTGTTTGCTCTAGTACTTCACTTATATCTTTTAGAGCATGGTGGTAGTCTTATTTTGAAGAAATAGATGAACTCTCATGCTTCACTTAGATTATTTTGAGAGTCTTAAATAACATGGTAATTTTCTTAAATAATCCTAATATGCTAGGTATTCAAGACTAGTAAAAACTTTCTTATGAGTGTATTGAATACTAATAGAAGTTTGATGCTTGATGATTGTTTTGAGATATGGAGGTAATAATATCAAAGTCGTGCTAGTTGAGTAGTTGTGAAATTGACAAATGCTTGTGTTGAAGTTTGCAAGTCCCGTAGCATGCACGTATGGTAAACGTTGTGTAACAAATTTGAAACATGAGATGTTATTTGATTGTCTTCCTTACGAGTGGCGGTCGGGGACGAGCGATGGTCTTTTCCTACCAATCTATCCCCCTAGGAGCATGCGCGTACTACCGAGCTTTTTGATGACTTGTAGATTTTTGCAATAAGTATGTGAGTTCTTTATGACTAATGCTGAGTCCATGGATTATACGCACTCTCACCCTTCCATCCTTGCTAGCCTCTTCGGTACCGTGCATTCCCCTTTCTCACATTGAGAGTTGGCGCAAACTTCGCTGGTGCATCCAAACCCCGTGATATGATACGCTCTTTCACACATAAACCTCCTTATATCTTCCTCAAAACAGCCACCATACCTACCTATTATGGCATTTCCATAGCCATTCCGAGATATATTTCCATGCAACTTTCCACCATTTCGTTCATCATGACACATTCATCATTATCATATTACTTAGCATGATCATGTAGTTGACATAGTGTTTGTGGCAAAGCCACCGTTCATAATTCTTTCATACATGTCACTCTTGGTCCATTGCATATCCCGGTACACCGCCGGAGGCATTCATATAGAGTCATACTTTGTTCTAGTATCGAGTTGTAATCATTGAGTTGTAGATAAATAGAAGTGTGATGATCATCATTAATAGAGCATTGTCCCAAAAGAAAAAAAGAAGGGCCAAATAAAAAAAGAAAGGCCAAATAAAAAAATAAAAAATAAAATAAAAGGGGCAATGCTACTACCCTTTTTCCACACTTGTGCTTCAAAGTAGCACCGTAATCTTCATGATAGAAAGTCTATTGTTTTGTCACTTTCATATACTAGTGTGAATTTTTCATTATAGAACTTGGCTTGTATATTCCAACAATGGGCCTCCTCAAGTGCCCTAGGTCTTCGTAAGCAAGAAAGTTGGATGCACACCCACTAGTTTCTTTTGTTGAGCTTTCATACATTTATAGCCCTAGTGCATCCGTTGCATGGCAATCCCTACTCCTTGCATTAACATCAATCGGTGGGCATCTCCATAGCCCATTGATTAGCCTCGTTGATGTGAGACTTTCTCCTTTTTGTCTTCTCCACATAACCCCCTCATTATTCTATTCCACCCATAGTGCTATATCCATGGCTCGCACTCATGTATTGCGTGAAAGTTTATAGGTTTGAGATTACTAAAGTATGAAACAATTGCTTGGCTTGTCATCGGGGTTGTGCATGATGAGAGCATTCTTGTGTGACGAAAATGGAGCATGACTAAACTATATGATTTTGTAGGGATGAACTTTCTTTGGCCATGTTATTTTGAGAAGACATAATTGCTTAGTTAGTACGCTTGAAGTATTATTATTTCTATATCAATATGAACTTTTATCTTGAATCTTTCGGATCTGAATATTCATACCACAATTAAGAAGAATTACATTGAAATTATGCCAAGTAGCACTCCGCATCAAAAATTCTGTTTTTATCATTTACCTACTCAAGGACGAGCAGGAATTAAGCTTGGGGATGCTGATACGTCTCCAACGTATCTATAATTTTTGATTGCTCCATGCTATATTATCTACTGTTTTGAATGTTTATGGGCTTTATTATACACTTTTATATCATTTTTTGGACTAACCTATTAACTCAGAGCCCAGTGCCAGTTTCTGTTTTTACCTTGTTTTAGGGTTTCGAAGAAAAGGAAAATCAAACGGAGTCCAATTGACCTGAAGCTTCACGGAACTTATTTTTGGATCAGAAGAAGCCAGAAGACTTTGAGTGCACGTCAGGGGATCTACGAGGAGGCCACGAGGCAGGGGCGCGCCCTCCACCCTCGTGGGCCCCTCGTGGCCCCCTGACATACTTCTTCTGCCTATATATCTCCATATACCCTAAAAACATCCAAGAGCACAATAGATCGGGAGTTCCGCCGCCAGAAGCCTCCATAGCCACCGAAAGCCAATCTAGATCCGTTCTGGCACCCTGCCGGAGGGAGAATCCCTCTCCGGTGGCCATCTTCATCATCCCGGCGCTCTCCATGACGAGGAGGGAGTATTCCACCCTCGGGGCTGAGGGTATGTACCAGTAGCTATGTGTTTGATCTCTCTCTCTCTCTCGTGTTCTTGATTTGGCACGATCTTGATGTATCGCGAGCTTTGCTATTATAGTTGGATCTTATGTTTCTTCTACCCTCTACTCTCTTGTAATGGATTGAGTTTCCCCTTTGAAGTTATCTTATCGAATTGAGTCTTTAAAGATTTGAGAACACTTGATGTATGTCTTGCCGTGCGTATCTGTGGTGACATTGGGATACCCCGAGATTCACTTGATGTATGTTTTGGTGATCAACTTGCGGGTTACGCCCATGAACCTATGCATAGGGGTTGGCACATGTTTTCGTCGTGATTATCCGGTAGAAACTTTGGGGCACTCTTTGAGGTTCTATGTGTTGGTTGAATAGATGAATATGAGATTGTGTGATGCATATCGTATAATCATACCCACGGATACTTGAGGTGACATTGGAGTATCTAGGTGACATTAGGGTTTTGGTTGATTTGTGTCTTAAGGTGTTATTCTAGTACGAACTCTAGGGCTGTTTGTGACACCTATAGGAATAGCCCAACGGATTGATTGGAAAGAATAACTTTGAGGTGGTTTCGTACCCTACCATAATCTCTTCGTTTGTTCTCCCTATTAGTGACTTTGGAGTGACTCTTTGTTGCATGTTGAGGGATAGTTATATGATCCAATTATGTTATTATTGTTGAGGGAACTTACACTAGCGAAAGTATGAAACCTAGGCCTTGTTTCCTATCATTGCAATACCGTTTATGCTCACTTTTACCATTAGTTACCTTGCTGTTTTTATATTTTCAGATTACAAAAACTATTATCTACTATCCATATTGCACTTGTATCACCATCTCTTCGCCGAACTAGTGCACCTATACAATTACCATTGTATTGGGTGTGTTGGGGACATAAGAGACTCATTGTTATTTGGTTGCAGGGTTGCTTGAGAGAGACCATCTTCATCCTACGCCTCCCACGGATTGATAAACCTTAGGTCATCCACTTGAGGGAAATTTGCTACTGTCCTACAAACCTCTGCACTTGGAGGCCCGACAACGTCTACAAGAAGAAGGTTGCGTAGTAGACATCATACTACATGTCAAATATTCCTTTTCCAAAAAATTCATCTCCAAACTAATGGCTATCATTAAAAACTTTTGGTGGGTAGGAGTGAAAGAGGAGAAAAATTCTAGATCCCTTGGCCTCCGAGCCTGGAAGGATATTTGTGCTTCAAAACATGAAGGGGGACTTGGCATTAGAAACTTGGAGGCTACTAATAGAAGTTTGATCCTTGGAGTTGCCTGGAGGATTGCAGAAAACCCAAATAGCCACATCTCAAAAGTACTATAGTCCAAATATTTTCCAGATACTTCTTTTTGGAGAGCTAACACTAATACTCCCAAATCTGCCTTTTGGGCATCCATTCTGAAATTCAAACCCATGCTCATCAACAATTATTTCTACCAGCTTGCACGAGGCAACATTTCCCTTTGGAGCTCTCCATGGTATAGTTCTTGGGAATCCATGTATGATCACCTTGTCATCCAAGAAAATAATTTTAACTACCCTACTTTGGTAAAAGACCTTTGGATACCTAATCAGAAGCATTGGAATGAAAATCTTATTGTCTCTCTTTTTGATATGGAAACAGCCAATGTTATAAAACAGGTTCCTATTATGAATATAGAAGAGGATGATATCTTGTGCTGGAAACTAATGCCTACAGGGAAATTCTCCTCAAAGAGTGCATATAAACTCTGCTTACAGGTCTTGCAACAGGAAGGGGAGGCACAACCCAGAGCTATCTCTAATAACACAAAAATGCTTTTGAGTCAAGTCTGGAAAACAAAGGACATGGCTCCAAGAATTCAAACCTTTGCTTGGAGACTACTGAGGAAAGCACTACCATCAGGTTAGAGAGCAGGTAAATACTCAAAAGACATAAGTAAACTATGTGCTAGATGTGATGCAGAAGAAGTTGATTTGCACATATTTTTCAAATGCCCTATTGCAACAGCTGCATGGTTGCAAATCCTTGGTACATAAGAATAGATCAGATACTGCATAATGCTGATTCCTGAACTTCGGTTATTTTAAACATTCATAAAACTAATCACGCTCATGCTACGTTGAGCAATATTTTCACTTTCATGTGGTGTATATGGAAGTACATGAATGACAAGCTTTTCCAGGAAAAAGATGCATTTCCTTTGCAGGTTCACTTTGCAGCCCATGCACTCTATAAGAGATTATCTTTGGAAAAAGCTATTGTACTACATGAACAATCATGAACCAATGTTCTTAATGTAGGCACACAAAGAAATAGCGTCCTAATTCAAGGAAGTACGGTTGAAGCTCAAAATACTCAATTTCCAAACAAGAACTTTACTGATGCAGCATGGCAGGAAGAAGAAGATGGCAATTCAGCACAAAATACAAACACGGGTCTTGGAATTTACTTGCAGGTACAGCAGAATGAACACAGGATAGAAGCAACAATATCGGCTACTGCAGCAAATGCTATTTCACCACTACAAGCAGAGGCATGGGGTCTCAAATTTGCAGCAATTATTCTAGACAAATTAAAGATACAGGAAGCAGTGGTATTCACGGACAATACTACATTAGCTATAGCAGCTGCGGCCAGGTCTCCCAGGTCACAGCCCAGCCATTGGCAAATCAGAAACTTCATTGCAGATTTTTGTGAAATCACACATTCAAAGCAGATCCAGGTTTTTCACACTCCTAGAGCATACAACAGTAAAGCACATGGAGCAGCAAAAATAGCCAAGATGCAGAATGATACACTTCTTGATGACTCAAGATTCAGATGTATCAATGAGGATCACTCTAATGGGCATTGTCCCCTGATAGAGGCATTGATAGATGTATTTTTACAGGGGTATGTCATCATTCATGTAAACTATTTTTAAGTTAACTGATTGGCGCTTTGAGCGCCTTTTCCTGTTCAAAAAAAACACATGACAAATCGAAAAGGAGGCAAAACCAAGAGACATTTCCCCTATTTCCTTCAAGATAGGTGCTACAATCGAACAGAAATTGTTATGAGAGATCCAAAGGTTAACAACCTGTACGGAGTCCACCTCCATGGTGACGTGAGAGAAGCCTCGAAGTTGAGAAATGGTTATGTGTATATTATTATGCGAAAGACGAACGTGTAGTTGTATTTGTAACCTCTTGGTGCGACACTACAAGTCAATAAAAGGGTCATTTGTCAGGAAAAAGTCAACAAGTATTTGCACGTGTGTTAATCTTTTCCTTTTGATGTGAAGTTTATGCCATAGAGATGTGTCTTAAGATGTTGTGGATGTTCTTTTTTTTGAAAATTTGAGCTACTTTATAAACTTATATCCGACGCAATTTCAATCATTGCACCGAAGAGGAGAATGGACGCACCTAAGCTAAGACATATTACACCTAGGGCAATGCAATGTTCAAGAATTTTTTTTGGGGGGGGGGACAGTTCAATTGCCGACTTCCCTTGAGAGAAATTAATTCAGAGTCCTAAACATTGCGTTAGATTATTCACAATAATTCAAAGTACTTCACATTTTTTATCGGTGGGAAAGATAAACTACCGCATCAATGAAACGATGCCACTTTCCCAACAGTAGGGTGGTATGGAATTTGAGAACATGAGTGAACCTATCCAAATTCTACATAAGAATCCGACCATACTTGATGAATTTTTCTTGAGAGATCAACAAATTCGACATCGAGCAACTCATGAGCAGCTCAGGAAAGATCCGATTGAGTATCCGATGGCAGTTAAAAGAGACAGTTGGAATATATGTTTGAGTTGAATTCAAGTTTGAACTATATTTCAAAACTTACTTGGATTGTAATATTTTAATTAGAACTATTGTCGCATTTGAATATTTTCACCCATCAAAGATTTGGCATCTTATTATTTTGAGCTCATCACGGACTAAAAAATATAGGTAGGCATTGTTGGATGATAGGCTAACATATCATTGTCCATCGAGTCTGGATCAGTCCATGCAAATACAGAGTTGTTTTGAAGGCTGTTGTTGGAGGTGCCTTAATGTTCAAGAATTTTTCAGGGAACAGATCAGTTAGCCGGCCCGACGTGAAGTGAAGAGGTTGGGAGAGTGTGACTTGGCTAGGTCATCCGACTAGGGTGTCTATGAGGACATGGGTAGGGACGGTATGAGTCATAAGAGAAACTCCAATGGGGCAACCCATTTCATCCGCTCGCGTCCGTTTGGGTTAACGTAGATAAAAGTGGAGGCCCAACACGTCGACCCAAACTCAAATCGTGTCCACCTGGCGTCCGCGTCGACCCATTTCTGGCCCAAAATTGCACCTAGAATGCGTCAGCACGGACAAGAAGCGGACGCGCCGTGCGTCTGATACGTCCATTTTGCATCACGCTTTTATATCGATATTTATTGCATTATGGGCTGTTATTACACATTATGTCACAATACTTATGCCTATTCTCTCTTATTTTACAAGGTTTACATGAAGAGGGAGAATGTCGGCAACTGGAATTCTGAGCTAGAAAAGGAGAAAATATTAAAGACCTATTCTGCACAACTCCAGAAGTCCTGAAACTCCACGGAAGTCAGTTTCAGAATATATAAAAAAAATTGGGCCAAGGAAGTACCAGAGGGGGGCCACCCACCATCCACGAGGGTGGGGGCGCGCCCCCCTGCCTCGTGGTCCCCTGGCAGGCCTCCGGTGCCCATCTTTGGCTATATGAAGTCTTTTGCCCTGGAAAAAATCATAAGCAAGCTCACGGGACGAAACTCTGCCGCCACGAGGCGGAACATCGGCAGAACCAATCTAGGGCTCCGGCGGAGCTGTTCTGCCGAGGAAACATCCCTCCGGGAGGGGGAATCATCACCATCGTCATCACCATCGATACTCTCATCGGGAGGGGGTCAATCTCCATCAACATCTTCACCAGCACCATCTCAACTCAAACCCTAGTTCATCTCTTGTATCCAATCTTTGTCTGAAAACCTCAGATTCGTACATGTGGGTTGCTAGTAGTGTTGATTACTCCTTGTAGTTGATGCTAGTTGGTTTACTTGGTGGAAGATCATATGTTCAGATCCTTTATGCATATTAATACCCCTCTGATTATGAACATGAATATGACTTGTGAGTAGTTATGTTTGTTCCTGAGGACATGGGAGAAGTCTTGCTATAAGTAGTCATGTGAATTTGGTATTCGTTCAATATTTTGATGAGATGTATGTTGTCTCTCCTCTAGTGGTGTCATGTGAATGTCGACTACATGACACTTCACCATTGTTTGGGCCTAGGGGAAGGCATTGGGAAGTAATAAGTAGATGATGGGTTGCTAGAGTGACAGAAGCTTAAACCCTAGTTTATGTGTTGCTTCATAAGGGGCTGATTTAGATCCATATGTTTCATGCTATGGTTAGGTTTACCTTAATACTTCTTTTGTAGTTGCGGATGCTTGCAAGAGGGGTTAATCATAAGTGGGATGCTTGTCCAAGGAAGGGAAGTACCCAAGCACCGGTCCACCCACATATCAAATTATCAAAGTACCGAACACGAATCATATGAACATGATGAAAAATAGCTTGGCAATAATTCCCATGTGTCCTCGGGAGCGTTTTCCTTATATAAGAGTTTGTCCAGGCTTGTCCTTTGCTACAAAAAGTATTGGGCCATCTTGCTTCACCTTATTTACTTTTATCACTTGTTACCTATTACAAATTACCTTATCACAAAACTATCTGTTACCGATAATTTCAGTGCTTGCAGAGAATACCTTACTGAAAACTGCTTATCATTTCCTTCTGCTCCTCATTGGGTTTGACACTCTTACTTATCGAAAGGACTACAATAGATCCCCTATACTTGTGGGTCATCAAGACTCTTTTCTGGCGCCGTTGCCGGGGAGTGAAGCGCCTTTGGTAGGTGGAATTTGGTAAGGAAAATTTTATATACTGTGCTGAAATTTACTGTAACTTGTTACTATGGAAAGTAATCCTTTAAGGGGCTTGTTCGGGGTATCTTCACCCTGACCAGTAGAGCAAAGAGTTGCTCCTCAACCTACTGAACCTACTGAAAATGTTTACTTTGAAATTCCTTCGGGTATGATAGAGAAACTGCTAGCTAATCCTTTTACAGGAGATGGAACATTGCATCCCGATTTGCACCTAATCTATGTGGATGAAGTTTGTAGATTATTTAAGCTTGCAGGTATGCCCGAGGATGGTATCAAGAAGAAGTTCTTCCCTTTATCTTTGAAGGGAAAGGCATTGACATGGTTGAGTATATGTGATGATCTGGGATCATGGAACTACAACCGATTGAAACTACAATTTCATCAGAAGTTTTATCCTATGCATCTTGTTCGTCGTGATCGTAATTATATATATATATATATTGGCCTCGCGAAGGAGAAAGCATCACTCAAGCTTGGGGGAGGCTTAAGTCAATGTTATATTCATGCCCGAATCATGAGCTCTCAAGAGAAATTATTATTCGAAATTTTTATGCTCAGCTTTCTCTCAATAATCGCTCCATGCTTGATACTTCTTGTACTGGATCTTTTATGATGAAGACTATTGAATTCAAATGGGATTTATTGGAAAGAATTAAACACAACTCTGAATATTGGGAACTCGGCGAAGGTAAGGAGTCAGGTATAACACCTAAGTTTGATTGTGTTGAATCTTTTATGGATACCGATGCTTTCCGTGAATTTAGCACTAAATATGGACTTGACTCTGAGATAGTAGCTTCTTTTTGTGAATCCTTTGCTACTCATGTTGATCTCCCTAAGGAGAAGTGGATTAAATATCATCCTCCCATTGAAGTAAAAGTAGTTGAACCTATTAAAGTTGAAGAAAAGACTATCACTTATAATATTGATCCTATTGTTCCTACCGCTTATGTTGAAAAACCACCTTTCCCTACTAGAATAAAGGATCATGCTAAAGCATCAACTGTGGTTCGTAAGAGTAATACTAGAACACCTATACCATATGTGCAAATTAAAGTTGAACCTAGTATTGCTATGGTTAAATATCTCTTGTCTGGTAATATTGATGGGCATGTTATTTACTTATGCGATGAAGCTGCTAGAATTGCTAGACCCGATACTAAAAATAAACATAGACCTGTTGTAGGAATGCCTGTTATTTCAGTTAAAATAGGAGATCATTGCTATCATGGCTTATGTGATATGGGTGCTAGTGCTAGTGCAATACCCCATTCTTTATATTAAGAAATTATGCATGATATTGCACCTGCTGAGCTAGAAGGTATTGATGTTACAATTAAGCTTGCCAATAGAGATATTATTTCACCTGTTGGGATTGTTAGAGATGTTGAAGTCTTGTGTGGGAAAGTTAAATATCCTGCCAATTTTCTTGTTCTTGGTTCCCCACAAGATGACTTTTGTCCCATTATATTTGGTAGACCCTTCTTGAATACTATTAATGCTAAGATAGACTGCAAAACGGATATTGTTTCTGTTGGTTTAGGGGATATGTCTCATGATTTTAATTTTTCTAAATTTTGTAGATAACCCCATGATAAAGAATTTCCTAGTAAAGATGAAATTATTGGTCTTGCTTCTGTTGCGGTGCCTCCTAATGATCCTTTAGAATAATATTTGCTAGACCATGAAAATGATATGTTTATGAATGAAAGGAGGGAAATAGATGAAGTATTCTTTAAACAGGGACCTATTTTGAAACACAACTTGCCTGTCGAAATTCTAGGGGATCCTCCTCCGCCCAAGGGTGATCCCGTGTTTGATCTTAAACCATTGCCTGATACTCTTAAATATGCTTATCTTGATGAAAAGAAGATATATCTTGTTATTATTAGTGCTAACCTTTCAGAGCTGGAAGAAGAGAAATTATTGAAAACCCTCAAGAAGCACCGTGCTGCTATTGGATATACTCTTGATGATCTTAAGGGCATTAGTCCCACTCTATGCCAGAACAAAATAAAATTAGAGAAAGACGCTAAACCGGTTGTTGATCACCAACGACGGTTAAATCCTAAGATGAAAGAAGTGGTAAGAAATGAAATACTAAAGCTTCTGGAGGCTGATAGTCAGTGGGTAAGTCCTGTCCATTGTGTCCCTAAGAAAGGAGGTATTACTGTTGTTTCTAATGATAAAGATGAATTGATCCCACAAAGAATTGTTACAGGTTATAGAATGGTAATTGATTTCCGCAAACTAAATAAAGCTACTAAAAAGGATCGTTACCCTTTACCTTTTATTAATCAAATGCTAGAAAGATTATTTAAACATACACATTTTTGCATTCTAGATGGTTATTCTGGTTTCTCTCAAATACCTGTGTCAAAAGAGGATCAAGAAAAGACCACTTTTACTTGTCCTTTTGGTACCTTTGCTTATAGACGTATGCCTTTTGGTTTATGTAATGCACCTGCTACCTTTCAAAGATGCATGACTGCTATATTCTCTGACTTTTGTGAAAAGATTGTTGAGGTATTCATGGATGATTTTTCTGTATATGGAACTTCTTTTGATGATTGCTTAAGCAACCTTGATCGAGTTTTGCAGAGATGTGAAGAAACTAATCTTGTCTTGAATTGGGAGAAGTGTCACTTTATGGTTAATGAAGGCATTGTCTTGGGGCATAAAATTTCTGAAAGAGGTATTGAAGTTGAAAAAGCCAAAGTTGATGCTATTGAAAAGATGTTGTGTCCTAAGGACATCAAAGGTATAAGAAGTTTCCTTGGTCATGCCGGTTTTTATAGGAGGTTCATTAAAGACTTCTCAAAAATTTCCAGGCCTCTGACTAATCTCTTACAAAAAGTTGTTCCTTTTGTATTTGATGATGATTGTGTAGAAGCATTTGAAATACTTAAGAAAGCTTTGATTTCTCCACCTATTGTTCAGCCACCTGATTGGAATTTACCCTTTGAAATTATGTGTGATGCTAGTGATTATGCTGTAGGTGCTTTTCTAGGACAAAGAGTTGATAAGAAATTAAATGTTACCCAATATGCTAGTAAAACCCTAGACAGTGCCCAGAGAAATTATGCTACTACTGAAAAGGAATTTTTAGCAGTTGTATTTGCTTGTGATAAGTTCAGACCTTAAATTGTTGATTCAAAAGTAACTGTTCACACTGATCATGCTGCTATTAAATATCTTATGGAAAAGGAAGATGCTAAACCTAGACTTATTAGATGGGTTCTCCTACTACAAGAATTTGATTTGCATATTATCGATAGAAAGGGAGCTGAGAACCCCGTTGCAGACAACTTGTCTAGGTTAGAGAATGTTCTTGATGACCCACTACCTATTGATGATAGCTTTCCTAACGAATAATTAGCTGTCATAAATGCTTCTCGTACTGCTCCATGCTATGCTGATTATGCTAATTACATTGTTGCTAAATTTATACCACCTAGTTTCACATACCAACAAAAGAAAAAAAATTCTATGATTTAAGACATTACTTCTGGGATGACCCACACCTTTATAAAGAAGGAGTAGATGGGGTGATTAGACTTGTGTACCTGAGCATGAACAGGAACAGATCCTACACGAGTGTCACTGTGAGGCTTATGGAGGACACCATGCTGGAGATAGAACTGCACATAAGGTATTGCAATCCGGTTTTTATTGGCCTACTCTCTTCAAGGATGCCCGTAAGTTTGTCTTGTCATGTGATGAATGTCAAAGAATTGGTAATATTAGTAGACGTCAAGAAATGCCTATGAATTATTCACTTGTTATTAAACCATTTGATGTTTGGGGCTTTGATTAAATGGGATTGTTTCCTTCCTCTAATGGGTATACACATATTCTAGTTGCTGTTGATTTTGTTACTAAGTGGGTAGAAGCTATTCCAACTAGTAGTGCTGATCATAACTCCTCTATTAAGATGCTTAAAGAAGTTATTATCCCAAGGTTTGGAGTCCCTAGATACTTAATGACTGATGGTGGTTCACACTTTATTCATGGTGCTTTTCGTAAAATGCTTGCTAAGTACGTATGATGTTAATCATAGAATTGCATATCCATATCACCCACAGTCTAGTGGACAAGTAGAACTGAGTAATAGAGAGCTTAAATTAATTTTGCAAAAGACTGTTAATAGATCTAGAAAGAATTGGTCAAAGAAACTTGATGATCCATTATGGGCCTATAGAACTGCATATAAAAATTCTATGGGTATGTCTCCATATAAAATGGTTTATGGAAAAGCATGTCACTTACCTCTCGAACTAGAACATAAGGCATATTGGGTCATTAAATAGCTCAATTATGATTTCAAACTTGCCGGTGAGAAGAGACTATTTGACATTAGCTCACTTGATGAGTGGAGAACCCAATCCTATGAGAATGCCAAACTGTTTAAAGAAAAAGTTAAAAGATGTCATGACAAAAGGATACAAAAATCTGAGTTTAATGTAGGTCATTATGTATTATTATACAACTCTCGTTTAAGATTTTTTGCAAGAAAACTCCTCTCTAAATGGGAAGGTCCTTACGTTATTGAGGAGGTCTATCGTTCCGGTGCCATAAAAATCAACAACTTCGAAGGCACAAATCCAAGGGTGTTGAACGGTCAAAGAATCAAACATTATATCTCAGGTAATCCTATAAATGTTGAAACTAATGTTATTGAAATCGTAACCCCGAGGAGTATATAAGGGACACCTTCCAGAATGTTTCAGCCTCCGAAAAGGAAGAGGTATGTGGTACGGTAAGTAAACCGACTCCAAAACAGTTCTAATAGCAATTTTTCTCCGTTTTGGAATATTTAAGAAAATAGGAAAATAAGAAGCATTCCGAAAAGGACACGAGGCATCCACGAGGGTGGAGGGCACGCCCCCTGCCTCGTGGGCACCTCGTGTGCCCTCCAGACTCTGTTTTCTTGCACTATACTTCTTTTGGTCGGTAAAAATTGATTATATAATCTCCTGAAGGTTTTGACCACCGTACCACGCAAATATCTTCTGTCTTTGTTTTGAGCTGTTTTTCTGACAGATCTAGATCGCCATGACGTCTTCAAGTGCCCCCAAGGACAAGTTCTTCGAGAAGGTCATCAACCCCTACCTCGCGAAGGTGCTGCAACACCCTCAAACCATTGAGATGTGTGAGGGGTTCCTGCACATCCGCGATGTTGAGGGACCAAGGAGGACCGGAGGCGTGGAGACAAGACTCAAAGCAATGGAGCAACAAGTTTTCAAGTGCCAGGAGATGGTGGAACATGGACTCGACGCCAACCACATAATGATCATGGAGTTCACCAACAACACCAAGCTACATGCCAGGAACATTGGGGAGACCATCTTCAAGCTTCACGAGAAAATCAAGCATCTCCAAGCCCAGATTTATGACCCGCAAAACCAAAACTGTGAGTATGAATATAGATTCAAGAGGATGAGTTTGGCTGCAGATTCAAGGATCCCGGTGACTCAATCATCCTTCTATGATGGTGAGCCTATGCCTTGGAATATGGATGACAAGCCTACATCATCAACAACTCCATCATCACCACCTCAGAGGATGGAGACATAAACACATGGGTATGGGCACTCCCCTTGGCAACTGCCAAGCTTGGGGGAATGCCCCGGTATCGTATCACCATCACACCTTTTATCTTTACCATTTTTCTAGTTTGATCCTTTTGGTCATATCTTGATCTAATAGAATAAAGTTTTAGTATGATCTAGTCTTGAGTTTTGCTTTATGATCCTTCTATGTAATCGAGTCCATGAGCCATATATAATAAAGATTAGTCTTGAGTCAAGGGCTTTACCATCTTGCTATGATCTTGAGAAAAAAGAAGGGGAGAGAAAGAATAAATAGAAATAAAGAGATCATATTGATCTTATGGAGAGTAATGACTTCACAAATAAAGAGTATGATGAATAAAAGTTGTTGAGAGTTGACAAACATAGTTTTGGTCATCGTTGCAATTAATAGGAAGTAATAAAGAAAGAGAGGTTTCCACATATAAATATACTATCTTGGACATCTTTTATAATTGTGAGCACTCATTAAAATATGACATGCTAAAAAGTTGATGTTGGACAAGGAAGACAACGTAATGGGTTATGTTTTCTTATATCCGAAATAAAGTATATTGTCATGGATCATCCAACATGTTGATCTTGCCTTTCCCCCTCATGCTAACCAAATTATTTGCACCAAGTAGAGATACTACTTGTGCTTCCAAATATCCTAAAACCCGATTTTGCCATGAGAGTCCACCATTCTACCTATGGATTGAGTAAGTTCCTTCAAGTAAGTTGTCATTGTTGCAAACAATAAAAAATGCTCTCTAAATATGTATGATTTATTAGTGTGGAGAAAATAAGTTTTATACGATCTTGTGATGTGGAAGAAATAAAAGCGACAGACTGCATAATAAAGGTCCATATCACAAGTGGCAATATAAAGTGACATTCTTTTGCATTAAGATTTCGTGCATCCAACCATAAAAACACATGACAACCTCTGATTCCCTCTGCGAAGGGCCTATCTTTTATTCTTGTCTTATACCTCATACAAGAGTCATGGTGATCTTCACCTTTCCTTTTTACATTTTATCCTTTGGCAAGCACTGTGTGTTGGAAAGATCCTAATATATATAGCTTATTGGATGTGAGTTTTCATGAACTATTATTGTTGACATTACCCTTGAGGTAAAAGGTTGGGAGGCAAAACTATAAGACCCTATCTTTCTTTGTGTCCGATTAAAACTTCATATCCATAAGTATTGCGTGAGTGTTAGCAATTGTGAAAGACTAAATGATAGTTGAGTATGTGGACTTGCTGAAAAGATCTTATATTGACTCTTTCCGTTATTATGGTAAATTGCAATTGCTTCAATGACTGAGATTATAGTTTGTTAGTTTTCAATGAAGTTTCTGATTCATACTTGAAATTGTGAATGAATTGTTACTTTAGCATAAGAAATCATATGACAATATATATATATATATGTTGTTGTTCTAAGAATGATCATGATGCCCTCATGTCCGTATTTTATTTTATGGACACCTCTATCTCTAAACATGTGGACATATTTTTCGATATCGGCTTTCGCTTGAGGACAAGCGAGGTCTAAGCTTGGGGGAGTTGATATGTCCATTTTGCATCATGCTTTTATATCAAAATTTATTGCATTATGGGTTGTTATTACACATTATGTCACAATACTTATGCCTATTCTCTCTTACTTTACAAGGTTTACATGAAGAGGGAGAATGCCGACAGCTGGAATTCTGGGCTGGAAAAGGAGCAAACATTAGAGACCTATTCTGCACAACTCCAAAAGTCCAAAAACTCCACGAAAGTCAGTTTCAGAATATATAAAAAATATTGGGCGAAGGAAGTACCAGAGGAGGGCCACCCACCATCCACGAGGGTGGGGGGCGCGCCCTACCCCCTGGGCGCGCCCCCCTGCCTCGTGGGCCCCCTGGCAGGCCTCCGGTGCCCATCCATGGATATATGAAGTCTTTTGCCCTGGAAAAAATCATAAGCAAGATCACGGGATGAAACTCCGCCGCCACGAGGCGGAACCTTGGCGAAACCAATCTAGGGCTGCGGCGGAGCTGTTCTGCCGGGAAAACATCCCTCCGGGAGGGGGAAATCATCACCATCGTCATCACCATCAATCCTCTCATCAGGAGGGGGTCAATCTCCATCAACATCTTCACCAGCACCATCTTATCTCAAACCTAGTTCATCTCTTGTATCCAATCTTTGTCTCAAAACCTCAGATTAGTACCTGTGGGTTGCTAGTTGTGTTGATTACTCCTTGTAGTTCATGCTAATTGGTTTACTTGGTGGAAGATCATATGTTCAGATCCTTTATGCATATTAATACCCCTCTGATTATGAACATGAATATGATTTGTGAGTAGTTACGTTTGTTCCTGACGACATGGGAGAAGTCTTGCTATAAGTAGTCATGTGAATTTGGTATTTGTTCGATATTTTGATGAGATGTATGTTGTCTCTCCTCTAGTGGTGTCATGTGAACATCGACTACATGACACTTCACCATTGTTTGGGCCTAGGGGGAGGCATTGGGAAGTAATAAGTAGATGATGGGTTGCTAGAGTGACAGAAGCTTAAACCCTAGTTTATGTGTTGCTTCGTAAGGGGCTGATTTGGATCCATATGTTTCATGCTATGGTTAGGTTTACCTTAATACTTCTTTTGTAGTTGCGGATGCTTGCAAGAGGGGTTAATCATAAGTGGGATGCTTGTCTAAGGAAGGGAAGTACCCAAGCACCGGTCCACCCACATATCAAATTATCAAAGTACCGAACACAAATCATATGAACGTGATGAAAACTAGCTTGACGATAATTCCCATGTGTCCTCGGGAGCATTTTCCTTTATATAAGAGTTTGTCCAGGCTTGTCCTTTGCTACAAAAAGTGTTGTAAATATTCCCTAGAGGCAATAATAACATGATTATTATTATATTTCCTTGTTCATGATAATTGTCTATTATTCATGCTATAATTGTGTTATCCGGAAATCATAATACATGTGTGAATACATAGACCATAACATGTCCCTAGTGAGCCACTAGTTAACTAGTTCGTTGATCAACAGATAGTCATGGTTTCCTGACTATGGACATTGGATGTCATTGATAACGGGATCACGTCATTAGGAGAATGATGTGATGGAAAAGATCCAATCCTAAGCATAGCACAAGATCGTGTAGTTCGTTTGCTAGAGCTTTTCCAATGTCAAGTATCATTTCCTTAGACCATGAGATCGTGTAACTCCCGGATTCCGTAGGAGTGCTTTGGGTGTATCAAATGTCACAACGTAACTGGGTGACTATAAAGGTATACTACAGGTATCCCCGAAAGTATCTGTTGGGTTGACACGGATCGAGACTGGAATTTGTCACTCCGTATGATGGAGAGGTATCTCTGGGCCCACTCGGTAATGCATCATCATAATGAGCTCAATGTGACCAAGTGTTTGGTCATGGGATCATGCATTATGGTACGAGTAAAGTGACTTGCCGGTAACGAGATTGAACGAGGTATTGGGATACCGACGATCGAATCTCGGGCAAGTAACGTATCGATTGACAAAGCGAATTGAATACGGGATTGATTAAATCCTCGACATCGTGGTTCATCCAATGAGATCATCGTGGAACATGTGACAGCCAACATGGGTATCCAGATCCCGCTGTTGGTTATTGACCGGAGAGTCGTCTCGGTCATGTCTGCGTGTCTCCCGAACCCGTAGGGTCTACACACTTAAGGTTCAGTGACGCTAGGGTTGTAGAGATATTAGTATGCGGTAACCCGAAAGTTGTTCGGAGTCCCGGATGAGATCCCGGACGTCACGAGGAGTTCCGGAATGGTCTGGAGGTGAAGATTTATATATAGGAAGTCCGGTTTCGGCCATCGGGAAAGTTTTGGGGGTAATCGGTATTGTACCGGGACCACCGGAAGGGTCCCGGGGGTCCACCGGGTGGGGCCACCTATCTCGGAGGGCCCCATGGGCTGAAGTGGGAGGGGAACCAGCCCCTGGTGGGCTGGTGCGCCCCCCATGGGCCTCCCCCTGCGCCTAGGGTTGGAAACCCTAGGGGTGGGGGGCGCCCCACCTGACTTGGGGGGCAAGTCCCCCCTTGGCCGCCCCCCCCCCTTGGAGATGGGATCTCCTAGGGCCGGCGCCCCCCCTAGGGGCCCTATATATAGTGGGGGGAGAGGGCAGCCGCACCCAAGTCCCTGGCGCCTCCCTCTCCCCTCGTAACACCTCTCCCTCTCGTTGGAGCTTGGCGAAGCCCTACCGAGATCACCGCTGCTTCCACCACCACGCCGTCGTGCTGCTAGATCTCCATCAACCTCTCCTTCCCCTTGCTGGATCAAGAAGGAGGACACGTCTTCCCCAACCGTACGTGTGTTGAACACGGAGGTGCCGTCCATTCGGCGCTCGGTCATTGGTGATTTGGATCACGACGAGTACGACTCCATCAACCCCGTTCTCTTGAACGCTTCCGCTCGCGATATATAAGGGTATGTAGATGCACTCCCCTCTCCCTCGTTGCTAGATGACTCCATAGATTGATCTTGGTGATGCGTAGAAAATTTTAAAATTCTGCTACGTTCCCCAACAGTGGCATCATGAGCTAGGTCTATGCGTAGTTTCTATGCACGAGTAGAACACAAGATGTTGTGGGCGTCGATTTTGTCAATTTACTTGCCGTTACTAGTCTTATCTTGATTCGGCGGCATTGTGGGATGAAGCGGCCCGGACCGACCTTACACGTACGCTTACGTGAGACAGGTTCCACTGACTGACATGCACTAGTTGCATAAGGTGGCTAGTGGGTGTCTGTCTCTCCCACTTTAGTCAGATCGGATTCGATGAAAAGGGTCCTTATGAAGGGTAAATAGAAATTGGCATATCACGTTGTGGTTTTGGCGTAGGTAAGAAACGTTCTTGCTAAGAAACATATAGCAGCCACGTAAAAATTTGCAACAACAATTAGAGGACGTCTAACTTGTTTTTGCAGCATGTGTCGTGTGATGTGATATGCCCAAAAGGATGTGATGAATGATATATGTGATGTATGAGATTGATTATGTTCTTGTAATAGGAATCATGACTTGCATGTCGATGAGTATGACAACCGGCAGGAGCCATAGGAGTTGTCTTAATTTATTTATGACCTGCGTGTCAACATAAACGTCATGTAATTACTTTACTTTATTGCTAAACCGTTAGCCATAGTAGTAGAAGTAATAGATGATGAGACAACTTCATGAAGACACGATGATGGAGATCATGGTGTCATGCCGGTGACGATGATGATCATGGCGCCCCGAAGATGGAGATCAAAAGGAGCAAAATGATATTGGCCATATCATGTCACTATTTGATTGCATGTGATGTTTATCACGTTTTACATCTTATTTGCTTAGAACGACGGTAGCTTAAATAAGATGATCCCTCACAATAATTTCAAGAAAGTGTCCCCCCTAACTGTGCACCGTTGCGAAGGTTCGTTGTTTCGAAGCACCACGTGATGATCGGGTGTGATAGATTCTAACGTTCGAATACAACGGGTGTAAGCCAGATTTACACACGCAATACACTTAGGTTGACTTGACGAGCCTAGCATGTACAGACATGGCCTCGGAACACAGAAGACCAAAAGGTCGAACATGAGTCGTATAGAAGATACGATCAACATGAAGATGTTCACCGATGATGACTAGTCCGTCTCACGTGATGATCGGACACGGCCTAGTTGACTCGGATCATGTATCACTTAGATGACTAGAGGGATGTCTGTCTGAGTGGGAGTTCATTAAATAATTTGATTAGATGAACTTAATTATCATGAACTTAGTCTAAAAACCTTTGCAAAATGTCTTGTAGATCAAATGGCCAACGCTCATGTCAACCTCAACTTCAACGCGTTCCTAGAGAAAACCAAGCTGAAAGATGATGGCAGCAACTATACGGACTGGGTCCGGAACCTGAGGATCATCCTCATAGCTGCCAAGAAAGCATATGTCCTAGAAGCACCGCTAGGTGAAGCACCCATCCTAGAGAACCAAGACGTTATGAATGCTTGGCAGTCGTGTGCTGATGATTACTCCCTCGTTCAGTGCGGCATGCTTTACAACTTAGAACCGGGGCTCCAAAAGCGTTTTGAGCAACACGGAGCATATGAGATGTTCGAAGAGCTGAAAATGGTTTTCCAAGCTCATGCCCGGGTCGAGAGATATGAAGTCTCCGACAAGTTCTACAGTTGTAAGATGGAGGAAAATAGTTCTGTCAGTGAGCACATACTCAAAATGTCTGGGTTGCACAACCGCTTGTCCCAGCTGGACATTAACCTCCCGGATGAGGCGGTCATTGACAGAATCCTTCAGTCGCTCCCACCTAGCTACAAGAGCTTTGTGATGAACTACAATATCAAGGGGATGGTGAAAACTATTCCTGAAGTATTTTCAATGCTGAAATCAGCGGAGGTGGAAATCAAAAAGGAACATCAAGTGTTGACGGTCAATAAAACCACTAGTTTCAAGAAAGGCAAGGGTAAGAAGAACTTCAAGAAGGACGGAAAGGGAGTTGCCGCGGCTGGTAAATCAGTTGCCGGGAAGAAGCCAAAGAATGGACCCAAACCTAAGACTGAGTGCTTTTATTGCAAGGGAAAGGGACACTGGAAGCGGAACCGCCCCAAATACTTAGCGGACAAGAAGGCCGGCAACACTAAAGGTATATGTGATATACATGTAATTGATGTGTACCTTGCCAGTACTCGTAGTAGCTCCTGTGTATTTGATACCGGCGCGGTTGCTCATATTTGTAACTCAAAACAGGAGCTGCGGAATAAGCGGAGACTAGTGAAGGACGAGGTGACGATGCGCGTCGGGAATGGTTCCAAGGTCGATGTGATCGCCGTCGGCACGCTACCTCTACATTTACCTACGGGATTAGTTTTAAACCTCAATAATTGTTATTTAGTGCCAGCTTTGAGAATGAACATTGTATCTGGATCTCGTTTAATACGAGATAGCTACTCATTTAAATCTGAGAATAATGGTTGTTCTATTTATATGAGAGATATGTTTTATGGTCATGCCCCGCTGGTCAATGGTTTATCCTTAATGAATCTCAAACGTGATGTTACACATATTCATAGTGTGAATACCAAAAGATGTAAGATTGATAATGATAGTCCCACATATCTGTGGCACTGCTGCCTTAGTCACATCGGTGTCAAACGCATGAAGAAGCTCCATACAGATGGACTTTTGGAGTCTCTTGATTTTGAATCATTTGGCATGTGCGAACCATGCCTCATGGGTAAAATGACCAAGACTCCGTTCTCCGGAACAATGGATCGAGCAACCAACTTATTGGAAATTATACATACTGATGTGTGCGGTCCAATGAGCGTTGAGGCTCACGGTGGCTATCGTTATGTTCTCACTCTCACTGATGACTTAAGTAGATATGGGTATGTCTATTTGCTGAAACACAAGTCTGAGACCTTTGAAAAGTTCAAGGAATTTCAGAATGAGGTAGAGAATCAACGTGACCGAAAGATAAAATTCTTACGATCAGATCATGGGGGAGAATATTTAAGTCACTAATTTGGTACGCACTTAAGGAAATGTGGAATCGTTTCACAACTCACGCCGCCTGGAACACCTCAGCGTAACGATGTGTCCGAACGTCGTAATCGCACTCTATTGGATATGGTGCGATCTATGATGTCACTCACTGATTTACCGCTATCATTTTGGGGATACGCTCTAGAGACAGCTACATTCACTTTAAATAGGGCACCGTCTAAATCCGTTGAGACGACACCATATGAATTATGGTTTGGGAAGAAACCTAAGCTGTCATTTCTAAAAGTTTGGGGATGCGATGCTTATTTCAAGAAACTTCAACCTGAAAAGCTCGAACCCAAGTCAGAAAAATGCGTCTTCATAGGATACCCTAAGGAAACCATTGGGTATACCTTCTACCTCAGATCCGAAGGAAAGATCTTTGTTGCCAAGAACGGGTCCTTTCTGGAGAAAGAGTTTCTCTCGAGAGAAGTAAGTGGGAGGAAAGTAGAACTCGATGAAGTACTGCATCTTGAACCGAAAAATAGCGCAGCTCAGGAAGATGTTCCTGTGGTGCCTGCATTGACTAGAGAGGAAGTTAATGATGATGATCAAGGTACTTCGGATCAAGTTGCTACTGAACTTCAAAGGTCCACAAGGACATGTTCCACACCAGAATGGTATGGCAACCCTGTCCTGGAAATCATGTTGTTAGACAACGATGAACCTTCGAGCTATGAAGAAGCAATGGCGGGCCCAGATTCCAACAAATGGCTTGAAGCCATGCAATCCGAGATAGGATCCATGTATGAAAACAAAGTATGGACTTTGACAGACTTGCCCGATGATCGGCAAGCGATAGATAATAAATGGATCTTTAAGAAGAAGACGGACGCGAATGGTAATGTTACCATCTATAAGGCTCGACTTGTCGCTAAGGGTTATCGACAAGTTCAAGGGGTTGACTACGATGAGACCTTCTCACCCGTAGCGAAGCTGAAGTCCGTCCGAATCATGTTAGCAATTGCCGCATACTATGATTATGAGATATGGCAAATGGACGTCAAACGGCATTCCTTAACGGCTTTCTTAAGGAAGAATTGTATATGATGCAGCCGAAAGGTTTTGTCGATCCTAAGAATGCTAACAAGGTATGCAAGCTCCAGCGCTCCATCTATGGGCTGGTGCAAGCATCTCGGAGTTGGAACATTCACTTTAATGAAATGATCAAAGCGTTTGGGTTTATGTAGACTTATGGAGAAGCCTATGTTTACAAGAAAGTGAGTGGGAGCTCTGTAGCATTTCTCATATTATATGTGGATGACATACTTTTGATGGGAAATGATATAGAACTTTTGGACAGTATTAAGGCCTACTTGTGAAAGTGCGTTATATCGACTAGAGGGGGGTGAATAGGCGATTTTTATGAAAGTCTTCGAAACATGGAAGTTATGAAGACAAATGATAGAAATAAACCTATTACCATGCAGTGGAAGGTAGACTACACTAGGCAAGCCATAGTCAAGTATTCAATGAAGTGAAAGCACAATGACTTAATAGCAGCAATGTAGTAAGGATCAGGTAGGAAGATATTATGAAGCCATACAGAGCATGCAGTCACTCAGTGAAGACAAAAGATAGTGCAAACATACAATGACTTCACAAGGAGCAATAGTAAGTAAAGGGAAGGGAAGATGAAACCAGTGACTCGTTGAAGACAATGATTTGTTGGACCAGTTCCAGTTGCTATGACAACTGTACGTCTGGTTGGGGCGGCTAGGTATTTAAACCTTAGGACACACAGTCCCGGACACCCAGTCCTGAACACGCAGCTCAGGACACCCAGTCCTCACCGTATTCCCCTTGAGCTAAGGTCACACAGACCTCGCCCAATCACTCTGGTAAGTCTTCAAGGTAGACTCCCAAACCTTCACAGACTTCGTTCACCGGCAATCCACAATGTCTCTTGGATGCTCAGAACACGACGCCTAACCAGCTGGAGGATGCACAGTCCTCAAGTGTAATAAGTCTTCAGATCACACAGACAAGAAGACTTAAGTGATGCCCAATTCTCTCTGGCTCTGGGTGGTTAGGGCTTTATCCTCACAAGGAATTCTCTCTCAAAGGCTTCGAGGTGGGTTGCTCTCAAACGACAAAAGTCGTACTCTCAATCTGAGCAGCCAACCGTTTATGGTTGTGGGGGGTGGGCTATTTATAGCCACTTGGCAACCCGACCTGATTTGTCCGAAATGACCCTGGGTCACTAAGGAACTGACACGTGTTCCAACGGTCAGATTTTAAACTCACACGGCAACTTTACTTGGGCTACAAGCAAAGCTGACTTGTCCGACTCTAGACAAGATTCGCTCTCATAGTCTTCACTCGAAGACATAGGTTTTTGGTTAGGCATCACTTCAGTCAGTCTGACTGGTTCTCTTGGACCCCACTTAACAGTACGGTGGTTCCTATGACTCAACACAAAAGAAAAAGAACTACGAAAGATCTAAGTCTTCGAGCTCCATAGGCTTCATGTGGTGTCTTCTCTTGTCATAGTCTTCAAATGTGAATATCTTCATATACCACCTTTGACTTCAATGTCTTCATACATTTTTAGGGGTCATCTCTGGTAGGAAAACCGAATCAATGAGGGACTTCTACCTGTGTTATCCTGCAATTCTCACAAACACATTAGTCCCTCAACTAGGTTTGTCGTCAATACTCCAAAACCAACTAGGGGTGGCACTAGATGCACTTACAATCTCCCCCTTTTTGGTGATTGATGACAAACTAGTTGAAGTTTTCAACGGGGAATATAATCTGTGAAATTGTAAAGGATAAGGAATTGTCTTCATAAGTTGCAAGGGCTCCCCCTGAAGATGTGCATATAGGTAATTTGCTTTTGGAATGCAAATGCACATGGCAGGTTGTACTTGTGGAGATCCACTTCAACTTATGATGACAATCCACTATGCATGTGAAAGTATATGAAGATAATGACATGCATAATGGAAAATGGACGTCTGCAGAATGATCTAAGTGCGGAATTCATCGTCGCACATGCGGAATTTATCATCGCAAAACAAAGTGGCAGATAAGTAGCAGACGACCATCAAGTTTAAGTGTTACAACTCAAAGAACCAAATGTAGCAAAACGAGAGTTGTAAGCACGAAGCAAAATATAAAGCACCCGCCCATATGGACCCGCTTGAAGACTATCAACCTCATATGCTTCTCCCCTTTTGTCAGTAAGGACCAAAAAGGTTTGAAGACATAGAGCATCTACTCGTTCCCATGCGGAGTAGGTGAAGTAGCAGGGTCGTTGGTGGTGTTTGGCGGTGCTGAAGAGCTTGGAGCAGAGTTGACGCGTGCTGAAGGAGGTGGTGGTGAAGTAGCATCATCTTCATCCTCGATAACTCTGGCAGTCACTGTTGCAGCAGATGAAGAGAACTCAGAGTCTTCAAGGGGTGGAGTTCCTAGCAGCACAGCTCTTCGAGGAGGTGTGGAGTCAAACTTGAATCGCTCAGTGAAGCCATCCTCTTGGAGATCATCTTCAGAACACATCATCGTTAGCCCTTTCCATGTACAGCGACAGGTTTCATGGGCAACAAAAGCATTCTTGGTGGCAAGATTGCGAATGCGATTAACTTCCACCAAGAGGCTTTTCACCTGACGCTTCAGCCAGTCATGATGCCTATCCTGTTTCTGATGAAGAGCCACAAGAAGCTCTTGGTCGTTGAGAACACGAGTGCGCTTCTTGGGTCTTGGAGCAGTTGTACTATCAGTGGCTTCAGTAGACGCAGGGTGTGGTGCACGTGTAGTGCCAGTCAAAGGATACACCCGAGTGACTGCTTCAACTCCTTCAATGTTCTATGAGAAACTCTGATGCTCAGCATTCTGAAGACTTAGAGGTTCCTTTGCAGGCTCAGGATAGATGGCTTCAGTAGAGATATCCACATCAGGCAGAAAAATCCTATGATTGCGAGCAGATGGCTGATATGAGATATCGGAGTGAAGTTTAATTAGCCGCATTACCCATGGGGCGTAGAACTTCAAGCCAAACAGATCAGAGCCCGATGCAGCAAGTTGGCGGATGAATAAGTCCTGTGCATTGAAGCATTTTCCATGAAGAATATAGAAGACCAAAATCTTCATTGCACCCTCAAGCTTGGCATTTGGAGAGTGCCCTTTGATGGGCCAGAGAGTTCGCCTGATGATGTGATAGATGGTTCGTGGTAGATACTCAAGGTCTTCAACGAAGAACTCTGTTGGATAAGCAGCATCTTGGGGCAATGGCTTCATCATGCTGAGCATCTGACTCATATCAGGTTCTGGCCTCTTAAAGATGCTCTCAATAGCTTCACTATGCAGCTGACAGCCATGCTCGTAGAGATCGCCAGGAGTGGGCAAACCAGTGAGCTCAATGATGTCAAATGCATTGGCTTCGTGATGAACATTTCCGGTCATCCACTCCAGGACCCAAGTCTTCGGATCTCTGCTATTCCCACGGATGTGAAGTGTGGCACAGAATTGGAGCAGCAGCTCTTCATTCCAATGCTCTTGGTCAGTAACGAACGGCAGCAGTCCAACTTCCTTGAAGCAATCCAAAGCTTCTTCCAGACAGGGCAGACCAGCTATGGCTTTAATGTCAAGGCGCTTGTGTGGGAAGATGCGACCTTGGTTGTAAAGAATGCATGAGTAATAGCTTCGCTGCGGATAGCTCCAGAACCGATCAGATGATATCCTTTCCCTTGAGTAGGGGTTCCTGGAGCTATCGAAGAATGTGTTGTCTGCCCTGAAGCCATTGATATTGAAGGAGCCAGGTGCTGATGCAGGACCTGGGAACCTTGGCAATCTTGGGATTGGCTTCTGTACCTGAGGCCTGTGCTCAACATGATAGTCGAACTGGGGACCGGCAGCAGACTCAGGAACAGAAGTGACAGGATCAGTGGCTTCGCTGTCTTCTTCTTCTGTTGGGGAGGGCTCCACATTAGCTTCATTGGTGGTTGTGGCAGCCGCAAGATTTTCATCCTCCACTTGACGAGCTGGAGGGTCGGTCATAGACACGTTCTCCTTGAGAACTGCTTCTTGTTGGGACAGGGGAGTGGGGACTTGTGGGACTTCTTCTTCCGCGGCTGATGCAGCCGGATTGTCTTCAGCAGAGACTTGAGGCCTTGGACCTTTGTGAAGCCTGCGCAACGCGGGTGACGCCTGTGGAGTTGGAGTGGGCTGGGCCTCAAAGTATTCTTCCTCTTGTGGGCGATCCGCCCATGAAGCATCCTGTGCAATTGGCGTCAGTGGACGACCAATGCTGATGAGTTCACTGTTCTGAGGAAGGACTGCACCATCTTCTACATTGTCATGTTGACCAATGTCTTCAGCAGCGATGGGATCAGCTGCTGGAAAGTCCTCAGCTTCATGAGCCTCTGTGGAAGTAGGCTCATGGATGGTCAGTTGGCGTTCAGCTTCAGGATAGACCATAGAAATGGGTTCAACTATCAAGGGCTCTGTGGAAGCAGCCCGATCTTTCTTGGTCTTCCTCTTCTTCTTTGAGGGGGCAGTTGGAGAGGCTTCAGAATGTTTCCTCTTCCTGGCTTCAGCCTCAGCAGTCCTTGTCTTCTTGAGCTCTGAAGCTGTTGACCGGCTTTTTGGCTTCGAGCCAGTCATTTTAGTTTGGAAGACAATAGGAACTGCTTCCTGCCTTGGTGCGTCAGGTTCAGCCATAGCAGGCTTCTTCTTCTTCTTTGCGGCCATCCTGGGGTCGATGCCAGGACGCCCAAGGGCCTTGCGCTTCTCAGCCTCATTGTAGGCTTGTACACATCTGTCAACCAGAGTCTTCATGCGCTCACGCGAACCCTGAGCTTCTGCACGTTTCTTTACAAAGGCTTCCTTGAGCTCGTGCATCATACTCTTGAAGTTCTTCACTTCCTGCATGCTGAGCTTGGCCATATGCTTCTTGAACTGAGCCTTTTCATAGTCAATCTTTTGCTTCAGTTCAACAATGCGATGGTCAATAGCGAGTTCTGAAGCAATGGCGCCTTGGAAGGCGACACTGAGGCCAATTGGTAGCTGCAGATCTTCAAAGCTGATGTTTGGCGTGTCAAACCACTCGTCAATGAAGTTGTGGATGATGGTCACATCAAAGAGAGGCAGATCATTGAAGATTTCTGCTTCTTCTTTGCTCTTGATGAGTTGCTCAAGAGCGTCATCTGCTAGATCTTCATCACTTGACAGATCAATGTCGTCATTGCGCAGAATGGCAGCAGCAGTTAGCTCTTGTCCGGTGTGAGGCAGAGGCATCTTGACTTTCTAGGGCTTGGAGATGCGAGATAAGTCTTCGGACTGCACACTGTCTTTAGGAGGTGCAATTGCCAGTGGCTTCGCCCTTGAGATTTTTGGTGAGGGGGCAGGCTTTGAAGCTTTAGGCTTCTTCATCTTCTTTGTCTTCGGCACTACAGGAGCTTCTTCTGATTCAGCGTCAGCTGCAGGCTCATTCACTGCAGTCCCTTGAACTAAGATGCGGGTGATGAGGCCTTCAAGGTTGTAGAAAGGACCGATGACATTGGGTTCTGCATCTCGTGTGCCATCTGCCCTTGGTGCTGAGGGACCAGGGTTGAAGTCTAACCCCAAAGTCTTCTTGTTCTGCTTCGCTGAGTTCTGGGCAAACTGGAAGTTGCGCTTGAATAGATTGTCGTCACAACACCATAGTAGTGACGATGGGTGTGCATCAGCTGGCTGTGGCCCACGGACCATGCAGGGATAGAAGCCTTGAGCAATGGCTTCATCTCTGGACCTGGGTAGAAGATTCTTGTATTGGATGTCTCCCCACGGTCTCTTGATGGCATTTTTCTCAGCATATTCTTGGGTTACAAATCGGTATTTGAACCATTGTTCCGCCCAATATCTTCGAATCCATTGGATTCGGGTCTTGCGCTGATTGTAATCCTCTTCAGGATCTGTCTTGTACAGTTCTGAGAGTTCATCTGGCAGATCTCTGGATGTTTCTCCACGACGCGTTCTGCCACCCTTCCTTGCTGCTTTCTCTGAAGCCATAAACTTTAACTTGAAAGGCTTCAACATGTTCAAAGGCTTCAAAGGTTTTCGCTTGCTGGACCAATAGGAACTGGCTTCGGGAGAATTAATGTGATGCTGTAAGAATTCTGCAAATGAATGCAGACTATGAGAACCAAAGGATTCTCCCACGGACATGTACCTGTGACAGCATTAAGGTGCGAGGGAAGGGGAAGAGGTCATATGCATTCTCAGAAGATTCTGAAGATAAATCAGTTTAGAAGACATTGAGCTCATTTTGCGAAGACATTCACTCATAGATAAGGAGTTGGTTCCAGATTTGTACGAATCCACAGATCAGTACAAGTGAGGAATCTAACTACTTTGTGAAGCATAAGTGAATATACTAGGCATGTTATGAGATGCAGTATGAGAGAGATCTAACTTGTGTGAATAGAAACTGCTTGTGGTAGAAAGTGACAAATCCATAGGATCAACGGTGCTGTAAAAAGGAAGTTTTATTTACCACACTAAGAACTGCTAGACGAAGTGGAAGATGAGGCCGAGCAGTTCGATCTTCCGTGCCCTAACTTGGCGACGGAGGACACCTACGGCGACGGCGGAGAGGACAATGTCTGCGGTCGGCGTGAAGACGGCGTCAGAGAGGTTGCGGCAGCGAAGCGCTTCGTTGCCGGCGTCGTCGAGGGCTAGCGGTGGCGCTAGGGTTCGTGCGAGAGTGGAAGAAGAGATAATGACCGCTGTGAAGTGTATATTTATAGGTACATGGGCGGCACTGCGCTATTACACAGGTGCCCCTGGCGATTCGCATCTGAGGAACACGTGGCCATTATGCGGAATTTTGGGGTTTATTCCACGTCCCACGCACGCCTTGATTGTCGGGTGGTCGTTCCTACTTCATGTGGAGGAATGAGCATTGAAAACGGACCTAATGGTTGTCTCTGTATCTTCTGCTGACAAGGACGCAGAGAAGACATTCGACAGTTTCAATAGAATGCATATGATTTGGAGAGATAGAATTTGAGATAGAAAGCATAGAGAGGTTAGGGTCCGATCACATTCACTTAGTTCAAAAGATTCAACAATGAAGACATAGCTATAAGTGAATGCTGTAGAGGACAGAACACTAATATATATATAATCAACATAGTGAAGATAATCATGAAGATATGTTGAGATCGAAGCCAAACCAAATGTGAAGACATTGCAAGGTAACGTCATGAGTGAAACACTTCAAAATAGAACATTTGGTGGTGGCGTTACCCACCGTATAGGAAGTATTAGACCCAGACACGGCGCACAATTATCATGGCGCTCCGAAGTCAAATTCCACATTAATGTATTCACACTTAGAATGTATGTCTTCATTGATTGAAGATATACTTTACTTTGTGTGTTGCACATCTAAGTCATCAATATGCATAAGGGTTAGGATGTGTGCCTGATCACAGGACATTTGAGGATTTCAGGATATTTAGCTCACACCGTAACTTGCAAAATATCTTCTCATCCAAGGGATTGGTGAAGATATCTGCCAATTGCTCTTCAGTGTTGACGTGTATGATATCAATATCTTCCTTCACAACATGATCTCTGAGAAAGTGATGACGAATTTCAATGTGCTTGTCTTCGAGTGCTGAACTGGGTTGTTGGCGATCTTGATGGCGCTTTCGTTGTCGCAGTAAAGTGGCACTTGCTTCAGATGAATGCCATAGTCCTTGAGTGTTTGCTTCATCCACAGAAGCTGAGCGCAGCAAGATCCAGCAGCAATGTATTCAGATTCAGCAGTGGAGAGAGATACACAGTTCTGCTTCTTTGAAGACCAACATACAAGTGATCGTCCCAGAAAGTGACATGTGCCTGATGTAGACTTGCGATCAACTTTGTCACCAGCATAATTAGCATCCGAGAATCCAACCAGATCAAACTCTAAGCCCTTTGGATACCATAATCCTAGAGTTGGGGTGTGAGCCAAATATTGAAGAATTCGCTTCACAGCTAAGTGATGTGACTCCTTTGGTGCCGCTTGAAATCGAGCACACATGCAAACACTAAGCATAATATCTGGCCTAGATGCACATAGATAAAGTAAAGAACCAATCATGGAGCGGTATACCTTTTGATCGAACTCTTTACCATTGTCGTCGGGACCCAGATGATGTTTGGCTGGCATTGGTGTTGTGAAGCCTTTGTAGTCTTGCATACCGAACTTCTTCATGCAATCTTTGAGATACTTCTCTTGAGATATGAAGATGCCGTTGCGTTGTTGTCGTATTTGAAGACCGAGGAAGAACTTCAGCTCTCCCATCATGGACATCTGATATTGCTCTTGCATCATATATCCAAACTCTTCACTGTACTTCTGATTGGTGCAGCCGAAGATAATGTCATCCACATATATTTGGCACACAAACAGTTCACCATCATATGTCTTCGTGAAGAGAGTGGGGTCTAGGGAACCAGGTATGAAGCCTTTGCTCTTCAGGAAGTATTTGAGTGTGTCATACCAGGCCCGAGGGGCTTGTTTGAGGCCATACAGTGCCTTGTTGAGCTTGTATACCATGTCAGGATGTTTTGGATCTTCAAAGCCAGGCGGTTGTGCAACATACACTTCTTCTTCAACCTTGCCATTGAGAAAAGCACTCTTCACATCCATTTGATATAGAAGTATGTTGTGATGATTTGCATAGGCCAGCAGTATGCGTATGGCTTCAAGTCTAGCCACAGGAGCAAATGTTTCATCGAAGTCAATGCCTTCCACTTGAGTATATCCTTGAGCAATGAGATGAGCTTTGTTTCTGACAACTTGACCATGCTCATCTTGCTTGTTGCGGTATATCCATTTGGTGCCTATTATATTGTGCTTCCGTGGATCAGGACGCTTAACTAGTTCCCATACATTATTCAGCTCAAACTGTTGAAGCTCTTCTTGCATAGCTTGAATCCATTCAGGTTCCATGAAGGCTTCTTCAACTTTCTTGGGTTCTGTTATTGAGACGAATGCGAAGTGCCCACAGAAATTTGCTAGCTGAGTTGCCCTTGAACGAGTGAGTGGACCGGGTGCATTGATGCTATCAATTATTCTTTCAATCTGCACTTCATTGGCAACGCGAGGATGTACAGGGCGAAGACTTTGCTCTTGCTGATCATTGTCGTTGTTAGAAGGAATGTCTTTAGGCTGAGCATTGTCTTCATGTTGATCAGGTGCTGAGATGATAAGTTCTTCTTCAGGATGAGCTTCAGAAGGTATAATTTCTCCAGTTCCCATTAGCTTGATTGATTCACTGGATGGAACTTCATCTAGCACATTTGGCAGTTGCTCTCTTTGTGAACCATTGGTCTCATCGAACTGCACATCCACTGTTTCAACCACTTTGTAATGAAAGAGATTGAAGACTCTGTAGGAGTGCGAATCCTTTCTATATCCAAGCATAAAACCCTCATGTGCTTTTGGTGCAAACTTTGAGGTGTGATGTGGGTCCTTGATCCAGCACCTTGCGCCAAATACTCTGAAGTAACTGACATTTGGCTTCTTGCCAGTAAGGAGCTCATAAGATGTCTAGTTCAGAAGCTTGTGAAGATAAACATGATTGATTGTATGGCATGCAGTATCAATGGCTTCAGGCCAGAATTTTCTTGGGGTCTTGTATTCATCTAGCATCGTTCTGGCCATCTCAATGAGTGTTCTGTTCTTGCGTTCGACGACGCCATTCTGCTGTGGCATGTACGGGGCTGAGAATTCATGTGTGATGCCCAAGGTATCAAGATATGTATCAAGGCCAGTGTTCTTGAATTCAGTGCCATTGTCACTTCTAATGTGCTTTATCTTGGCGCCATAATTGTTCATAGCTCAATTGGCGAAGCGTCTGAAGACATCCTGCACTTCAGTCTTGTAAAGGATTATGTGCACCCAAGTGTATCTAGAGTAATCATCAACAATAACGAAGCCATAGAGGCATGCAGTAGTAGTAAGAGTTGAGTAATGAGTGGGACCGAAAAGATCCATGTGAAGTAGTTCGAAGGGTCGAGTAGTGGTCATGATTGTCTTCGAAGGATGTTTGGCCCTCGTCATCTTCCCTGCTTCATAGGCACCGCATAAGTGGTCTTTCTTGAACTTGACGCCCTCGATGCCTATGACATGCTTCTTCTTCGCAAGGGTGTGGAGGTTCCTCATGCCAGCATGCCCAAGCCTCCGATGCCAGAGCCAGCATTCTGAAGCTTTTGCTAGAAGACATACGGCAAGCTGTGGTCCTGCTGAGAAATCTACTACATACAGATCATCTTTTCGATACCCTTCAAACACTAGAGACTTGTCATATTCCATTAGTACAAGGCAACGATATTTTCCAAATATTACGATCATGTTCAAATTGCAAAGCATTGAGACAGACATTAAGTTGAAGCCAAGGGATTCAACAAACATGACTTTGTCCATGTGTTGATCCCTTGAGATTGCAACTCTACCTAGACCCAATACCTTACTTTTACCAGTGTCAGCAAATGTGATGTGGCTCTTGTCGGATGGATGTAAGGTTGAGTCCATAAGAAGACTTCTTTTGCCAGTCATGTGATTTGTACACCCACTATCAATAATCCATTCTGAAGACGCTGGTGTCGTACCCTACAGTGCAGTTAGGGGGATAGGCTTCACCAAGAGCATTGTGAAGCAAAAACATTTGACGAACCAATGGGTTATGAAAGCTTAGATCCAGATTAGGACTAATAGGGAGAGTAGCAAGCGATTCAGGAACGAAGTACATAGTAAGACCATTCGGGCATTTGATCTTGCGCCCTACAAGATGTTTAAGGTCCCCAGCAATGGCGTCAGACGATTTTGGTTTTCTGCTGGAGACCTTTCCCTGCAAAAGAGAGTTAAGCTTTCTTAGCCACCCACATCTTCAAGGGTGGCTGAGAAGCAATAAGTCTAAGTGCAGCATCTGAGAATTTTAGCTTTGGAGCCCTAGCAAACAGTCTTGCAGGCGGACAATAGTACTCATAAGAATAAGAAGAATAGTTCTTGGTCTTATGAACATGGCGGTTTGATGAACCGCTCTCATATTCATATGCCTGAGTATGGTTTCCCTGCAAAACATTTGCGTTAGTGCGACTCAGGTGAGTCCTCTGTCTGTATGAAGCCTTTGGACCGTATGAAGCCTTTGGTCTAAGGTTTGTCTTCTTCACGTGAGGTGTCATGATGACATTCACAGGAAGATTCTCCAAACACCTTTTCGGAACCCAGATCTTCTTCATAGGCGGTCCATTCCTGCAGTTAGTACCAATGTACCTGGCAAACACTTCACCATTCTGATTCTTAAACAGTATATAGTTTGCATCAAAGGATTCATCAATGATAATGGGGTTAGCACAGGTGAAGCCAGATAGATTGGATGGGTCTGCTGAAGGTTCCTTTGCAGCAACCCACATGGTTTTGGGGTACTGCTCAGGTTTCCAGTAAGAGCCATCAGCATTCATTTTCCTTACGAACCCAACACCCTCTTTCCTCGGGTTTCGGTTCAGAATCTGCTTTTTGAGGACATCACATAGTGTCTGATGCCCTTTAAGACTTTTGTACATCCCTGTTTCAAGCAATGTCTTCAACCTAGCATTCTCATCAGCAATAGCAGTGGTATCCTCAACAGAGGGGTTAGTTACCACATCAACAGTTGAAGATATTGCAACAGTAGTAGCAGTAGAACATTCAGCAACAGAAGTAGCATTATCACTCTCAATGCATTTAAGACATGGTGGTTCAAATCCTTCCTGAGCGGGACTGATCTGTTTTGAGTGAAGTGACTCGTTTTCCTTTTGAAGATCTTCATGAACCGCTCTCAATTTCTCAAGATCTTGCTTCCTTTGAAGATAATCATAGGAAAGCTTTTCATGAGTTGTTGAGAGAGTTTCATGACGACTTTCAAGTTCCTGATACTTAACGTGAAGATTTTTTATGTCTTCAATTAAGGATTCAGATCGAGTCATTTCAGCACCTAACAGATCATCGCTTCTGTCTAACAGTTTTTGAATATGTTCCATAGCTTTCTGCTGTTCAGTTGCAATTTTAGCAAGTGTTTTGTAGCTGGGTTTTGAATCACAGTCAGAGTCATCGTCACTAGATGTTTGATAGTGAGTAGTGCGTGTGTTTACCTTGGCACCGCGAGCCATGAAGCAATAGGTAGAAGCGGAGTAGTCCTTGTCATTTGCATCGGTGTCAGTGACGAGGTCATTGTCTTCAGTATTGAAGATGGACTTGGCAACGTATGTTGTAGCCAGACTTGCGACGCCTGAATCGGACTCCTCCTCAGACTCCACCTCTGCCTCCTCAGAAGCGGACTCCTCCTCCGAGTCCATTTCCTTGCCAACAAACGCACGTGCCTTGCCAGATGAGCTCTTCTTGTGTGATGAAGACTTTGAGGAAGACTTGGATGAAGACTTTGAGTATTTCTTCTTCTTCTTGTCATTAGAGTCATATTCCTTGCTCTTCTTCTTCTTTTTGTTCTCATTGTCCCACTGTGGACACTCAGAGATGAAGTGGCCAGGTTTCTTGCACTTGTGACATGTTTTCTTCTTGTAGTCGTGAGTAGAAGCTTCGTCATTCCTTGAGCTTGATCGGGAAGACTTTCTGAAGCCTTTCTTCTTGGTGAATTTTTGGAACTTCTTCACAAGCATAGCAAGTTCTCTTCCAATGTCTTCAGGATCATCAGAACTGCTGTCAGATTCTTCTTCAGATGAGGAGACATCTTTTGCCTTCATGGCACGAGTTCGCCCATAGTTTGGACCGTAGATATCTCTTTTCTCAAAAAGCTGAAACTCATGTGTGTTGAGCCTCTCAAGTATGTCAGATGGATCGAGTGTCTTGAAATCAGGACGTTCTTGAATCATCAGGGCTAGGATGTCAAACGAACTATCAAGTGATCTCAGTAGTGTCTTGATGACTTCATGTTTGGTGATCTCAGTAGCGCCGAGGGCTTGAAGCTCATTTGTGATGTCAGTGAGTCGGTCAAAAGTGTGCTGGACATTCTCATTGTCATTTCGCTTGAAGCGGTTGAAGAGGTTGCGAAGGACACTGATTCTCTGATCTCTCTGGGTTGAGATGCCTTCATTGACCTTGGAGAGCCAGTCCCAGACCAGCTTAGATGTCTTCAAAGCACACACACGGCCATACTATCCTTTGGTCAGGTGACCACAGATGATATTCTTGGCAGTAGAGTCCAATTGAACAAATTTCTTGATGTCAGCAGCAGTGACACCTTCTCCAGCCTTGGGAACACCGTTTTCGACGACATACCATAGGTCGACATCAATGGCTTCAAGATGCATGTGCATCTTATTCTTCCAGTAGGGATATTCAGTTCCATCGAAGACGGGGCATGCAGTGGAGACTTTAATTATCCCTGCAGTCGACATAGCTAAAACTCCAGGTGGTTAAACCGAATCACATAGAACAAGGGAGCACCTTGCTCTGATACCAATTGAAAGTGCGTTATATCGACTAGAGGGGGGTGAATAGGCGATTTTTATGAAAGTCTTCAAAACGTGGAAGTTATGAAGACAAACGATAGAAATAAACGTATTACCATGCAGCGGAAGGTAGACTACACTAGGCAAGCCATAGTCAAGTGTTCAATGAAGTGAAAGCACAATGACTTAATAGCAGCAATGTAGTAAGGATCGGGTAGGAAGATATTATGAAGCCATACCGAGCATGCAGTCACTCAATGAAGACAAAAGATAGTGCAAACATACAATGACTTCACAAGGAGCAACAGTAAGTAAAGGGAAGGGAAGATGAAATCAGTGACTCGTTGAAGACAATGATTTGTTGGACCAGTTCCAGTTGCTGTGACAACTGTACGTCTGGTTGGGGCGGCTAGGTATTTAAACCTTAGGACACACAGTCCCGGACACCCAGTCCTGAACACGCAGCTCAGGACACCCAGTCCTCACCGTATTCCCCTTGAGCTAAGGTCACACAGACCTCGCCCAATCACTCTGGTAAGTCTTCAAGGTAGACTCCCAAACCTTCACAGACTTCGTTCATCGGCAATCCACAATGTCTCTTGGATGCTCAGAACGCGACGCCTAACCGGCTGGAGGATGCACAGTCCTCAAGTGTAATAAGTCTTCAGATCACACAGACAAGAAGACTTAAGTGATGCCCAATTCTCTCTGGCTCTGGGTGGTTAGGGCTTTATCCTCGCAAGGAATTCTCTCTCAAAGGCTTCGAGGTGGGTTGCTCTCAAACGACAAAAGCCATACTCTCAATCTGAGCAGCCAACCGTTTATGGTTGTGGGGGTGGGATATTTATAACCACTTGGCAACCCGACCCGATTTGTCCGAAATGACCCTAGGTCACTAAGGAACTGACACGTGTTCCAATGGTCAGATTTCAAACTCACATGACAACTTTACTTGGGCTACAAGCAAAGCTGACTTATCCGACTCTGGACAAGATTCGCTCTCATAGTCTTCACTCGAAGACATAGGTTTTTGGTTAGGCATCACTTCAGTCAGTCTGACTGGTTCTCTTGGACCCCACTTAACAGTACGGTGGTTCCTATGACTCAACACAAAAGAAAAAGAACTACGAAAGATCTAAGTCTTCGAGCTCCATAGGCTTCATGTGGTGTCTTCTCTTGTCATAGTCTTCGAATGTGAATATCTTCATATACCACCTTTGACTTCAATGTCTTCATACATTTTTAGGGGTCATCTCTGGTAGGAAAACCGAATCAATGAGGGACTTCTACCTGTGTTATCCTGCAATTCTCACAAACACATTAGTCCCTCAACTAGGTTTGTCGTCAATACTCCAAAACCAACTAGGGGTGGCACTAGATGCACTTACAACTTGAATAAGTGTTTTTCAATGAAGGACCTTGGAGAAGCTGCTTACATATTAGGCATCAAGATCTATAGAGATAGATCGAGACGCCTCATTGGTCTTTCACAAAGCACATACCTTGATAAGATATTGAAGAAGTTCAATATGGATCAGTCCAAGAAGGTGTTATTGCCTATGTTGCAAGGTGTGAAATTGAGCTCAGCTCAATGTCCGACCACGGCAGAAGATAGAGAAAAGATGAGTGTCGTCCCCTATGCCTCAGCCATAGGGTCTATCATGTATGCCATGTTGTGTACCAGACCTGATGTAAACCTTGCCATGAGTTTGGTAGGAAGGTACCAAAGTAATCCCGGCATGGAACACTGGACAACGGTCAAGAACATCCTGAAGTACCTGAAAAGGACTAAGGATATGTTTCTCGTATATGGAGGTGACGAGGAGCTCGTCGTAAAGGGTTACGTCGACGCTAGCTTCGACACAGATCTGGATGACTCTAAGTCACAAACTGGATACGTGTATATTTTGAATGGTGGGGCAGTAAGCTGGTGCAGTTGCAAGCAAAGCGTCGTGACGGGATCTACATGTGAAGTGGAGTACATGGTAGCCTCGGGGGCCGCGCATGAAGCAATCTGGATGAAGGAGTTCATCACCGACCTAGGAGTCATACCCAATGCGTCGGGGCCGATCACTCTCTTCTGTGACAACACTGGAGCTATTGCCCTTGCCAAGGAGCCCGGGTTTCACAAGAAGACCAGGCACATCAAGCGTCGCTTCAACTCCATTCATGAAAATGTTCAAGAGGGAGACATAGATATTTGCAAAGTACATACGGATCTGAATGTCGCAGATCCGTTGACTAAACCTCTTCCGCGAGCAAAACATGATCAACACTAGGACTCTATGGGTGTTCTATTCATCACAATGTAACTAGATTATTGACTCCAGTGCAAGTGGGAGACTGTTGGAAATATTCCCTAGAGGCAATAATAACATGATTATTATTATATTTCCTTGTTCATGATAATTGTCTATTATTCATGCTATAATTGTGTTATCCAGAAATCATAATACTGTAGGGTTTCGTAGTAATTTCAAAAAGTTTCCTACGCTCACGCAAGATCATGGTGATGCATAGCAACGAGAGGGGAGAGTATGATCTACGCACCCTTGTAGATCGACAACGGAAGCATTTGGTTGATGTAGTCGTACGTCTTCACGGCCCGACCGATCAAGCACCGGAACTAGGACACCTCCGAGTTCTAGCACACGTTCAGCTCGATGACGATCCCCGGACTCTGATCCAGCAAAGTGTCAGGGAAGAGTTCCGTCAGCACGACGGCGTGGTGACGATCTTGATGTACTACTGCAGCAGGGCTTCGCCTAAGCACCGCTACAATATTATCGACGACTATGGTGGAAGGGGGCACCGCACGCGGCTAAGAATATGATCACGTGGATCAACTTGTGTTTCTCTGGGGTGCCCCTGCCTCCGTATAGAAAGGCTCAAGGGGGGGTGCGGCCGGCCTAGGAGAGGCGCGCCAGGAGGAGTCCTACTCCCTCTGGGAGTAGGATTCCCCCCCCCCCCAATCCTAGTTGGAATAGGATTCGCGGAGGGGGGAAAAGAGAGAGGGGGGCCGGCCCCCTCTCCTTGTCCTATTCGGACCAAGGGAGGGGAGGGGCGCGCGGCCCATCTTGGGCTGCCCCTTCTCTTTTCCACTAAGTCCCACTTACGCCCATATAGCTCCCGGGGGGTTCCGGTAACCTCCCGGTACTCCGGTAAAATCCCGATTTCACCCGGAACACTTTCGATATCCAAACATAGGCTTCCAACATATCAATATTTATGTCTCGACCATTTTGAGACTCCTCGTCATGTCCATGATCACATCCGGGACTCCGAACAACCTTCGGTACATCAAAATGTATAAACTCATAATATAACTATCATCGTAACCTTAAGCGTGCGGACCCTACGGGTTCGAGAACAATGTAGACATGACCGGGACACGTCTCCAGTCAATAACCAATAGCGGAACCTGGATTCTCATATTTGCTCCTACATATTCTACGAAGATCTTTTATCGGTCAGACCGCATAACAACATACGTTGTTCCCTTTGTCATCGGTATGTTACTTGCCCGATATTCGATCGTCGGTATCCCATACCTAGTTCAATCTCGTTACTGGCAAGTCTCTTTACTCGTTCTGTAGTACATCATCCTGCAACTAAATCATTAGTTGCAATGCTTGCAAGGCTTAAGTGATGTGCATTACCGAGAGGGCCCAGAGATACCTCTCCGACAATCGGAGTGACAAATCCTAATCTCGAAATACGCCAACCCAACATGTACCTTTGGAGACACCTGTAGAGCTCCTTTATAATCACCCAGTTATGTTGTGACGTTTGGTAGCACACAAAGTGTTCCTCTGGCAAACGGGAGTTGCATAATCTCATAGTCATAGGAACATGTATAAGTCATGAAGAAAGCAATAGCAACATACTAAACGATCAGGTGCTAAGCTAATGGAATGGGTCATGTCAATCAGATCATTCAACTAATGATGTGATCTTGTTAATCAAATGACAACTCTTTGTCCATGGTTAGGAAACATAACCATCTTTGATTAACAAGCTAGTCTAGTAGAGGCATACTAGTGACACTCTGTTTGTCTATGTATTCACACATGTATTATGTTTCCGGTTAATACAATTCTAGCATGAATAATAAACTTTTATCATGATATAAGGAAATAAATAATAACTTTATTATTGCCTCCAGGGCATATTTCCTTCAGTCTCCCACTTGCACTAGAGTCAATAATCTAGATTACATAGTAATGATTCTAACACCCATGGAGCCTTGGTGCTGATCATGTTTTGCTCGTGGAAGAGGCTTAGTCAACGGGTCTGCAACATTCAGATCCGTATGTATCTTGCAAATCTCTATGTCTCCCACCTGGACTAGATCCCGGATGGAATTGAAGCGTCGCTTGATGTGCTTGGTTCTCTTGTGAAATCTGGATTCCTTCGCCAAGGCAATTGCACCAGTATTGTCACAAAAGATTTTCATTGGACCCGATGCACTAGGTATGACACCTAGATCGGATATGAACTCCTTCATCCAGACTCCTTCATTTGCTTCTTCCGAAGCAGCTATGTATTCTGCTTCACACGTAGATCCCGCCACGACGCTTTGTTTAGAACTGCACCAACTGACAGCTCCACCGTTTAATGTAAACACGTATCCGGTTTGCGATTTAGAATCGTCCGGATCAGTGTCAAAGCTTGCATCAACGTAACCGTTTACGATGAGCTCTTTGTCACCTCCATATACGAGAAACATATCCTTAGTCCTTTTCAGGTACTTCAGGATGTTCTTGACCGCTGTCCAGTGATCCACTCCTGGATTACTTTGGTACCTCCCTGCTAGACTTATAGCAAGGCACACATCAGGTCTGGTACACAGCATTGCATACATGATGGAGCCTATGGCTGAAGCATAGGGAACATCTTTCATCTTCTCTCTATCTTCTGCAGTGGTCGGGCATTGAGTCTGACTCAACTTCACACCTTGTAACACAGGCAAGAACCCTTTCTTTGCTTGATCCATTTTGAACTTCTTCAAAATCTTGTCAAGGTATGTGTTTTGTGAAAGTCCAATTAAACGTCTTGATCTATCTCTATAGATCTTTATGCCTAATATGTAAGCAGCTTCACCGAGGTCTTTCATTGAAAAACTTTTATTCAAGTATCCCTTTATGCTATCCAGAAATTCTATATCATTTCCGATCAGTAATATGTCATCCACATATAATATCAGAAATGCTACAGAGCTCCCACTCACTTTCTTGTAAACACAGGCTTCTCCAAAAGTCTGTATAAAACCAAATGCTTTGATCACACTATCAAAGCGTTTATTCCAACTCCGAGAGGCTTGCACCAGTCCATAAATGGATCGCTGGAGCTTGCACACTTTGTTAGCTCCCTTTGGATCGACAAAACCCTCCGGTTGCATCATATACAACTCTTCTTCCAGAAATCCATTCAGGAATGCAGTTTTGACATCCATCTACCAAATTTCATAATCATAAAATGCTGCAATTGCTAACATGATTCGGACAGACTTAAGCATCGCTACGGGTGAGAAGGTCTCATCGTAGTCAATCCCTTGAACTTGCCGAAACCCTTTTGCGACAAGTCGAGCTTTGTAGACAGTAATATTACCGTCGGCGTCAGTCTTCTTCTTGAAGATCCATTTATTCTCAATTGCTTGCCGATCATTGGGCAAGTCAACCAAAGTCCACACTTTGTTCTCATACATGGATCCCATCTCAGATTTCATGGCTTCAAGCCATTTTGCGGAATCTGGGCTCTCCATCGCTTCTTCATAGTTCGTAGGTTCATCATGATCTAGTAGCATGACTTCCAGAACAGGATTACCGTACCACTCTGGTGCGGATCTTACTTTGGTTGATCTATGAGGTTCAGCAGTATCTTGTTCTGAAGTTTCATGATCATTATCATTAGCTTCCTCACTAATTGGTGTAGGTGTCACAGAAACAGTTTTCTGTGATGCACTACTTTCCAATAAGGGAGCAGGTACAGTTACCTCGTCAAGTTCTACTTTCCTCCCACTCACTTCTTACGAGAGAAACTCCTTCTCTAGAAAGTTTCCGAACTTAGCAACAAAAGTCTTGCGTTCGGATCTGTGATAGAATGTGTATCCAATAGTCTCCTTTGGATATCCTATGAAGACACATTTCTCTGATTTGGGTTCGAGCTTATCAGGTTGAAGCTTTTTCACATAAGCATCGCAGCCCCAAACTTTCAGAAACGACAACTTTGGTTTCTTGCCAAACCATAGTTCATAAGGCGTCGTCTCAACGGATTTTGATGGTGCCCTATTTAACATGAATGCGGCCGTCTCCAAAGCATAACCCCAAAATGATAGTGGTAAATCAGTAAGAGACATCATAGATCGCACCATATCTAGTAAAGTACGATTACGACGTTCGGACACACCATTACGCTATGGTGTTCCGGGTGGCGTGAGTTGCGAAACTATTCCGCATTGTTTCAAATGTACACCAAACTCGTAACTCAAATATTCTCCTCCACGATCAGATCGTAGAAACTTTATTTTCTTGTTACGATGATTTTCAACTTCACTCTGAAATTCTTTGAACTTTTCAAATGTCTCAGACTTATGTTTCATTAAGTAGATATACCCATATCTGCTTAAGTCATCTGTGAAGGTGAGAAAATAACAATATCCACCACGAGCTTCAATATTCATCGGACCACATACATCTGTATGTATGATTTACAACAAATCTGTTGCTCTCTCCATAGTACCGGAGAACGGTGTTTTAGTCATCTTGCCCATGAGGCACGGTTCGCAAGTACCAAGTGATTCATAATCAAGTGGTTCCAAAAGTCCATCAGTATGGAGTTTCTTCATGCACTTTACACCGATATGACCTAAACGGCAGTGCCACAAATAAGTTGCACTATCATTATCAACTCTGCATCTTTTGGTTTCAACATTATGAATATGTGTGTTACTACTATCGAGATTCAATAAGAATAGACCACTCTTCAAGGGTGCATGACCATAAAAGATATTACTCATATAAATAGAACAACCATTATTCTCTGATTTAAATGAATAACCATCTCGCATCAAACAAGATCCAGATATAATGTTCATGCTTAACGCTGGCACCAAATAACAATTATTTAGGTCTAATATTAATCCCGAAGGTAGATGTAGAGGTAGCGTGCCGACTGCGATCACATCGACTTTGGAACCATTTCCCACGCGCATCGTCACCTCGTCCTTAGCCAATCTTCGCTTAATCCGTAGTCCCTGTTTCAAGTTGCAAATATTAGCAACAGAACCAGTATCAAATACCCAGGTACTACTGCGAGCATTAGTAAGGTACACATCAATAACATGTATATCACATATACCTTTGTTCACCTTGCCATCCTTCTTATCCGCCAAATACTTGGGGCAGTTCCGCTTCCAGTGACCAGTCTGCTTGCAGTAGAAGCACTCAGTTTCAGGCTTAGGTCCAGACTTGGGTTTCTTCTCTTGAGCAGCAACTTGCTTGTCGTTCTTCTTGAAGTTCCCCTTCTTCTTCCCTTTGCCCTTTTTCTTGAAACTAGTGGTCTTGTTGACCATCAACACTTGATGCTCCTTTTTGATTTCTACCTCCGCAGCTTTCAGCATTGCGAAGAGCTCGGGAATAGTCTTATTCATCCCTTGCAATTATAGTTCATCACGAAGCTCTTGTAGCTTGGTGGCAGTGATTGGAGAATTCTGTCAATGACGCAATCATCTGGAAGATTAACTCCCATTTGAATCAAGTGATTATTATACCCAGACATTTTGAGTATATGCTCACTGACAGAACTGTTCTCCTCCATCTTGCAGCTATAGAACTTATTGGAGACTTCATATCTCTCAATTCGGGCATTTGCTTGAAATATTAACTTCAACTCCTGGAACATCTCATATGCTCCATGACGTTCAAAACGTCGTTGAAGTCCCGGTTCTAAGCCGTAAAGCATGGCACACTGAACTATCGAGTAGTCATCAGCTTCGCTGTGCCAGACGTTCACAACATCTGGTGTTGCTCCAGCAGTAGGCCTGGCACCCAGCGGTGCTTCCAGGACGTAATTCTTCTATGCAGCAATGAGGATAATCCTCAAGTTACGGACCCAGTCCATGTAATTGCTACCATCATCTTTCAACTTTGCTTTCTCAAGGAACGCATTAAAATTCAATGGAACAACAGCACGGGCCATTTATCTACAATCATACATAAACAAGCAAGATACTATCAGGTACTAAGTTCATGATAAATTTAGGTTCAATTAATCATATTACTTAAAGAACTCCCACTTAGATAGATATCCCTCTAATCCTCTAAGTGATTACGTGATCCAAATCAACTAAACCATGTCCGATCATCACGTGAGATGGAGTAGTTTCATTGGTGAACATCACTATGTTGATCATATCTACTATATGATTCACGCTCGACCTTTCGGTCTCCGTGTTCCGAGGCCATATCTGTATATGCTTGGCTCGTCAAGTATAACCTGAGTATTCCGCGTGTGCAACTGTTTTGCACCCGTTGTATTTGAACATAGAGCCTATCACACTCGATCATCACGTGGTGTCTCAGCACGAAGAACTTTCGCAACAGTGCATACTCAGGGAGAACACTTCTTGATAATTTAGTGAGAGATCATCTTATAATGCTACTGTCAATCAAAGCAAGATAAGATGCATAAAAGATAAACATCACATGCAATCAATATAAGTGATATGATATGGCCATCTTCATCTTGTGCTTGTGATCTCCATCTCCGAAGCACCGTCATGATCACCATCGTCACCGGCGCGACACTTTGATCTCCATCGTAGCATCGTTGTCGTCTCGCCAATCTTATGCTTCCACGACTATCGCTACCGCTTAGTGATAAAGTAAAGCATTACAGCGTGATTGCATTGCATACAATAAAGCGACAACCATATGGCTCCTGCCGGTTGCCGATAACTCGGTTACAAAACATGATCATCTCATACAATAAAATTTAGCATCATGTCTTGACCATATCACATCACAACATGCCCTGCAAAAACAAGTTAGACGTCCTCTACTTTGTTGTTGCATGTTTTACGTGGCTGCTACGGGCTTAAGCAAGAACCAATCTTACCTACGCATCAAAACCACAACGATAGTTTGTCAAATTGGTGTTGTTTTAACCTTCGCAAGGACCGGGCGTAGCCACACTCAGTTCAACTAAAGTTGGAGAAACTGTCACCCACAAGCCACCTATGTGCAAAGCACGTCAGGAGAACCGGTCTCGCGTAAGCGTACGCGTAATGTCGGTCCGGGCCGCTTCGTCCAACAATACCGCTGAACCAAAGTATGACATGCTGGTAAGCAGTATGACTTATATCGCCCACAACTCACTTGTGTTCTACTCGTGCAAATAACATCAACATATAAAACCTAGGCTCGGATGCCACTGTTGGGTTTCGTAGTAATTTCAAAAAATTTCCTACGCTCACGCAAGATCATGGTGATGCATAGCAACGAGAGGGGAGAGTATGATCTACGTACCCTTGTAGATCGACAACGGAAGCGTTTGGTTGATGTAGTCGTACGTCTTCACGGCCCGACCGATCAAGCACCGAAACTACGGCACCTCCGAGTTCTAGCACACGTTCAGCTCGATGACGATCGCCGGACTCCGATCCAGCAAAGTGTCAGGGAAGAGTTCCGTCAGCACAACGGCGTGGTGACGATCTTGATGTACTACTGCAGCAGGGCTTCGCCTAAGCACCGCTACAATATTATCGAGGACTATGGTGGAAGGGGGCACCGCACACGGCTAAGAATATGATCACGTGGATCAACTTATGTTTCTCTGGGGTGCCCCTGCCTCCGTATATAAAGGCTCAAGGGGGGGGTGTGGCCGGCCTAGGAGAGGCACGCCAGGAGGAGTCCTACTCCCTCTGGGAGTAGGATCCCCCCCCCCAATCCTAGTTGGAATAGGATTCGCGGAGGGGGGAAAAGAGAGAGGGGGCCGGCCCCCTCTCCTTGTCCTATTCGGACCAAGGGAGGGGAGGGGCGCGCGGCCCATCTTGGGCTGCCCCTTCTCTTTTCCACTAAGGCCCACTTAGGCCCATATAGCTCCCGAGGGGTTCCGGTAACCTCCCGGTACTCCGGTAAAATCCCGATTTCACCCGGAACACTTCCGATATCCAAACATAGGCTTCCAATATATCAATCTTTATGTCTCGACCATTTCGAGACTCCTCGTCATGTCCGTGATCACATCCGGGACTCCGAACAACCTTTGGTACATCAAAATGTATAAACTCATAATATAACTGTCATCGTAACCTTAAGCGTGCGGACCCTACGGGTTCGAGAACAATGTAGACATGACCGAGACACGTCTCCGGTCAATAACCAATAGCGGAACCTGGATGCTCATATTTGCTCCTACATATTCTACGAAGATCTTTTATCGGTCAGACCGCATAACAACATATGTTGTTCCCTTTGTCATCGGTATGTTACTTGCCCAAGATTCGATCGTCGGTATCCCATACCTAGTTCAATCTCGTTACTGGCAAGTCTCTTTACTCGTTCTGTAATACATCATCCCGCAACTAACTCATTAGTTGCAATGCTTGCAAGGCTTAAGTGATGTGCATTACCGAGAGGGCCCAGAGATACCTCTCCGACAATCGGAGTGACAAATCCTAATCTTGAAATACACCAACCCAACATGTACCTTTGGAGACACCTGTAGAGCTCCTTTATAATCACCCAGTTACGTTGTGACATTTGGTAGCACACAAAGTGTTCCTCTGGCAAACGGGAGTTGCATAATCTCATAGTCATAGGAACATGTATAAGTCATGAAGAAAGCAATAGCAACATACTAAACGATCGGGTGATAAGCTAATGGAATGGGTCATGTCAATCAGATCATTCAACTAATGATGTGATCCTGTTAATCAAATGACAACTCTTTGTCCATGGTTAGGAAACATAACCATCTTTGATTAACAAGCTAGTCTAGTAGAGGCATACTAGTGACACTCTGTTTGTCTATGTACTCACACATGTATTATGTTTCCGGTTAATACAATTCTAGCATGAATAATAAACTTTTATCATGATATAAGGAAATAAATAATAACTTTATTATTGCCTCTAGGGCATATTTCCTTCAAATACATGTGTGAATACATAGACCATAACATGTCCCTAGTGAGCCTCTAGTTAACTAGTTCGTTGATCAACAGATAGTCATGGTTTCCTGACTATGGACATTGGATGTCATTGATAACGGGATCACATCATTAGGAGAATGATGTGATGGACAAGACCCAATCCTAAGCATAGCACAAGATCGTGTAGTTCGTTTGCTAGAGCTTTTCCAATGTCAAGTATCATTTCCTTAGACCATGAGATCGTGTAACTCCCGGATACCGTAGGAGTGCTTTGGGTGTACCAAACATCACAACGTAACTGGGTGACTATAAAGGTATACTATAGGTATTCCCGAAAGTATCTGTTGGGTTGACACGGATCGAGACTAGAATTTGTCACTCCGTATGACGGAGAGGTATCTCTGGGCTCACTCGGTAATGCATCATCATAATGAGCTCAGTGTGACCAAGTGTTTGGTCACGGGATCATGCATTACAATATGAGTAAAGTGACTTGCCAGTAACGAGATTGAACGAGGTATTGGGATACCGACGATCGAATCTCGGGCAAGTAACGTACCGATTGACAAAGGGAATTCAATACGGGATTGATTGAATCCTCGACATCGTGGTTCATCCGATGAGATCATCGTGGAACATGTGGGAGCCAACATGGGTATCCAGATCCCGCTGTTGGTTATTGACCGGAGGGTCGTCTCGGTCATGTCTGCGTGTCTCCCGAACCCGTAGGGTCTACACACTTAAGGTTCGGTGACACTAGAGTTGTAGAGATATTAGTATGCGGTAACCCGAAAGTTGTTCGGAGTCCCGGATGAGATCCCGGACGTCACGAGGATTTCCAGAATGGTCCAGAGGTGAAGATTTATATATAGGAAGTCTAGTTTCGGCCATCTGGAAATTTCGGGGGTAATCGGTATTGTACCGGGACCACCGGAAGGGTCCCGGGGGTCCACCGGGTGGGGCCACCTATCCCGGAGGGCCCCATGGGCTGAAGTGGGAGGGGAACCAGCCCCTGGTGGGCTGGTGCGCCCCCATGGGCCTCCCCATGCGCCTAGGGTTGGAAACCCTAGGGGTGGGGGGCGCCCCACCTGACTTGGGGGGCAAGTCCCCCCTTGGCCGCCGCCCCCCCTCCCCTTGGAGATGGGATCTCCTAGGGCCGGCACCCCCCTAGGGGCCCTATATATAGTGGGGGAGGGAGGGCAGCCGCACCCAAGTCCCTGGTGCCTCCCTCTCCCCTCGTAACACCTCTCCCTCTCGTTGGAGCTTGGTGAAGCCCTACCGAGATCACCGCTGCTTCCACCACCACGCCGTCGTGCTGCTGGATCTTCATCAACCTCTCCTTCCCCTTGCTGGATCAAGAAGGAGGAGACGTCTTCCCCAACCGTACGTGTGTTGAACGCGGAGGTGCCGTCCGTTCGGCGCTCGGTCATCGGTGATTTGGATCACGACGAGTACGACTCCATCAACCCCGTTCTCTTGAACGCTTCTGCTCACGATCTACAAGGGTATGTAGATGCACTCCCCTCTCCCTCGTTGCTAGATGACTCCGTAGATTGATCTTGGTGATGCGTAGAAAATTTTAAAATTCTGCTACGTTCCCCAACAAAAAGGATTGGGCCATCTTGCTGCACCTTATTTACTTTTATTACTTGTTACCCGTTACAAATTACCTTATCACAAAACTATCTGTTACCGATAATTTCAGTGCTTGCAGAAAATACTTTACTGAAAACTGCTTATCATTTCCTTCTGCTCTTCGTTGGGTTCGACACTCTTACTTATCGAAAGGACTACGATAGATCCCTTATACTTGTGGGTCATCAGCGTCTCCTCGCCGTCCGCCGCGTCCCCACCTATAGGCCACCAAACCGCCACCTGTCGTCTTATTTATGACGACCACTGACAGCGGGCCCATGCGTTAGCCAGTGAAAGCGTCCTTTTTTAACCACGCGTGCGCCGAGGGCCGGCCTCATCCACTTCTCCCGTCCACATCTGGCCCCCACCACTCCCTTTGCTTCCTCGCCGGTGACCGTAAACCCTAGCGCGCCCATGGGCCTCTTCGACAGCAACAATGGCAAGGGCAAGGGCAAAGGCACCCCCGGCGCCTCGTCCTCCCATGCTCCCCCTCCTCATCCGGCGGCGCCGCGTTTCCGCCTTGATCGCCGGCGCCTGCACATCCCGGTGCACCAAGCGCGGTGGCACTGGGAGTACAGGCAGCCGCTGTCGTACCCCGATGTCACGTTGCCGCACCATTGGCATCTGCATCCGCTGCGGATCCCGGTGCCGGCGGTTCCGCGAAGCCAGCGGGCGCACGACGACGAGGTGCGCAGGCGCCGCGCGCAGCTCATGCCGGAGAAGCGTCGGCTGCCAGAGTACGCCGCCGACCCCCCAAACTGGGAGGCGTGGTTCTCCCTCGAACCCGAGGAGCAACGATGCTCGGGTGTCGACGTCGTCTCGCCACCGTTCCCGCCGCCGCCCCCGCAGGTAGAGCCGGAGGACATGGAGGCGGAGGCGGAGTACCAAGCCGCCCTCGAGGAGGCCCTGCAGCACGTGCTAGAGGCTAGCCGCCTCGAGAAGGATGCGCACTGGGATGGGCTGGAGCAAGCCCATGCCCTGTCGACGGTGGGGGACTCCGTCCACACCCCGCTCTTCGTGCCGCCACCGCCACCATCGCTGCCCGTCCATCCCAAGCCGGAGCCGGAGCCGACGCGGAAGCGCTCCCCGCCTCCACCCATTTGGCCGGAGGAGGCCTACTCGTGGACGGGTCAGTACCGTGAGTGGGTGAGCGCGCCTCCCATCCACTTCGCCGCGACGCCGGAGCAGGAGGCGGCCCACCTCAAGCGCTGGCAGGAGCACTGGCTCCGCCAGGAGCAGGCCGACGGTGAGGAGCAGATGCGCTACGAGGCCATGCTCCAACGTGACACAGAGGCGCTCCGGCTCGAGGAGGAGGAGGAGCGCGCACGACGGGCCGCAATGCCGCCACCCCAGCAGACGCCGGAGGAGGCTGCCCTGGCAGCGTATCGGGCGGCGTTCAGGTAGGCTGGCCTTACTTCGGTCTTCATCGACCTCACCGACGACGGCGGCATCGACGGCAAGGGCAAGGGCAAGGCCAACGACGTCTAGGGCAGCGTGCGGTGCGGCAGCAGGCGGGCACAAACTTTTTAAATGTTTTATTTAATGTTTAATTAGATTTAAGTGGACTTTTGCCGGCGTTTGACCGGCCACTTATGTTTAATTGTGTTTATTACGTTTATATTTCCACGCCGGCACATTTGGGCCGGCCTCCCCGTTGGGCGGTCAAACCGACCCATTTTAAAATGCGGACGCGCACGTCCGCCCGACCGACCAAAACGGACAAAACGCGCGTCCGTTTTGGTCGCCCCGTTGGAGTTGCTCTAACGTATCAAGGCCTCCCCATGTATATATGTCCGCTTGGTTGCGGGATCTGCTAGAGATGCTCTAAGATCATGATTTTAGCGTCGGCTCGCCCCCAGGTAGCTTTTTGGCCCAGTTTCGGCGAAAAACAGCCCGATATCAGCGCAAATTGACCCATATTCTCCGTGGTTTGGCGCAAGTTTAACTAAAGTAATTTTTTTATCACATAGTTCATCACAAAAAATCAATAGAAATCAAATAGTTCAACAAATAGTTCAATACAAATTATATAGTTCAAGAAATAAAAACTCATATTTCATCACATGTCAAGCTAGGCGTTGCCCTTGAGCCTCCATAGGTGCTCCACCAGATCTTGCTGTTGTTGTTGATGCACCTGTGGGTCTCGGATCTCCTGACGCATATTAAGGAAGGAAGACCAGGTTGACGGTAGCTGGTGATCAACTTGTGCAAGAGGACCCTGCCTGTAATATGGTTCAGTGTCAAACACTGACTTTTCCTGCTCGCTCTCAATGATCATATTGTGCAAGATGACACAAGTCATGATCCCCACATTTGATCTTTCGACCAGGTCTGAACGGGGTACCAGACAACAGTAAATCAAGATTGGAGCATACCAAATGCCCGCTCGACATCCTTCCTGCAAGCCTCCTGAACCTTCGCAAAGTGAGAGTTCTTGCCTCCTGGCACAGGGTTTGAGATAGTCTTCACAAATGTAGACCATCTCGGATAGATGCCATCAACTAGATAGTATGCCTTGTTGTAGTGCCGGCCATTGACCTCGAAGTTCACCGGAGGAGGATGACCTTCAACAAGCTTAGCAAAGACAGGGGAGCACTGCAACACGTTGATGTCATTGTGAGTTCTTGGCATACCAAAGAAGGAGTGCCAAATCCAGAGGTCATGTGTGGCCAATGCCTCAAGTACCACACTACAACCGCCTTTAGTGCCTTTGTACATCCCCTGCCAAGCAAATGGACAGTTCTTCCATTTTCAATGCATGCAGTCGATGCTTCCAAGCATCCCAGAAAATCTTCTTGTTGCATTCTATGCTAGGATCCGAGCAGTGTCTTCAACATTGGGTGATCGCAAGTATTGCGGTCCAAACACCGCCACCACTGCCTTGCAGAACTTGTAGAAACACTCAGTGGTTGTGGACTCGGCCATGCGCCCATAGTCGTCGAGTGAATCACCGGGAGCTCCGTATGCAAGCATCCTCATAGTTGTCGTGCACTTTCTGGATTGAGGTGAATCCAAGTTTGCCGGTGCAATTCTTCTTGCACTTGAAGTAGCTGTCGAACTCCCAGATGGAATTCATAATCCTAAAGAAAAGTTTTCGACTCATCCGATAACGATGCCGAAATACTTTCTCGTCGTGGAATGGACCGCCAGTGAAATAGTCAGAGTAGAGCATGCAATAGCCTTTCAGACGATGTCGGTTCTTTACTTTCAGCCGCCCTGGCGCCGAGCCACCTCGCCGCGGCTTTTCATTGCTCGCGAGCAGGCCGGCGAGGGCGGCGAGGACCATGAGATGCTCCTCGTCCTGGATGTCGGCATCAGTTTCCTCCTCCAGCAACGCCGTGAGCACCTCATCGTCGTCCGAGTCCATCGTCGAGCAAGCAAATCGCCAAACACCTGACGGACGCGGTGGGCACAGAGCCGCCGGTATGCCGCCCTGCGCGGCCGGAGCGCCGGAGAACTCGCCTGGAAGGTGGTGGAGAGGTTGCCGCGGCGGAACCTTCTCTCTTTTCCGGCGAGGAATGGCCTATCTAGCAGTGTTGGGCGATGGGCGGCGCCAGGATCAGCGGGGGTGGGGGTGAATTTGGATGATTGCCTTGACTTTTCGCCTAACAGTGTGACTCAGGCGTGTTTTCCCCTACTGCCGGAGCCCTCGAGCGCCCCCCAGTGCGCTGGATTCGGCCTGGGATCGCCGAGCTCAAAAACGGGCCAAGCCGGCGGATTTCGACATCTTGAGAGCATGATTGGGGGTTTTCGACGCCGGCGTGAAAAAAGTCGCCTTGAGGGGTCTGTTGAAGGGACGGAGATGCTCTTAGCTGTGTAAAAGGGTTGCGGAAGAACATGTGGATGTTTGGGCTGCTTTAGATGAGGCCGGTTAGTCGACTTCATGAGAGAAATTAAACCCAGTGCTCTACGTTAGATGATTTCCTGCAAGAATTCAAAGTACTTAGCATTTTGTTTACTTTTGAGAAAGCTAAACTATCAACGAAATGATGCCACTTTCCAATCGCAAAAAGGCAAACAATACAGTGCTAGGAAAAGAATTCTATAGGACAGATCTCACCTGCTAACCGTGAGACCTGGTCTCATATAATTTTTTTTCGTGCTAGTATAAACCAAAAGTTAATCGATAAAGGTCAATTCCATTTCGGTTTTCCACCCATCATCTCCGGTACTTCCATATCCCTTCCTCCTTCCTTGTAGCCGCTAGCACGATTTTTCCTCCTTGGTTTCAATCCGTGACACAGGCAAGCAAGCTCCGCTTGATGGCGCGTATCTTCTTGAGGCACTTCTTGGCGCGGTCGATGGCCATGTCCGCCCGGTCCTTCACCCCGGAAGCCGCATTCTTCCTCCGGCGCTTCCCCTGCTCGCGGTCGACCGCGCCGCCGCCGCCGCACCACTTCCTCTTGTTGGTCGAGGACTCTGCAGGTTGCGCATGCAATGCAAGACCGCCATTAATGGTGACCGCGGATGCTTGCGCAAGATTATTATCAGGGGAGGATGGCACGCATAGAACGCGCAGACGCACTGTATACGTACCTTGAGTGAACATAAGGTCCGCCGGCGCAGCAGGGTGGGAGGAGGAGGAGGGGGAGGAGCAGCCGGCGGGGGCGCCGCCGTCCAGGCAGGCGAGCGCGAACGCGTCGTCGTCGTCCCAGCCGGGCTCGGCGACGAGGCGCCTGAGCTCGTCCTTGAGCGGGCCGAGGCGGCCCGGGTGCGTGGCCTCCAGCTTCGCCAGCTCCTCCGCCGCCACCGCGGCCATCCACGCCCACTGCCCCGGTGCCGACGCCATCGCCGGCCGCGTCCAAGCTCCCAAAGCGAATACAAAGCGCGGCAGCGGACGAGAGGCAGAGACTGGAAGCGACGCGACGCGCGGCTAGGGGCGGGGAGGCGAGTTTGACCGAGGTTTGATTGACGCGGACGCGCGCGCGCGCTGCAGGCGCGCCGCTGCAAGTTCACACGGCACGCCAATCCCTGCCCTGCCCTGCTCTGTCTCCTCGGTTCCAGCGGCTTTTCGAGTCCTGGTCCTGCCCGTTGGTTCTTTCTGGCTTCGTGTTTTGTACCTACGCGAGTTTTAGGGACTTCAATGGGCCCACATGAGGGCAGAGGGGAGTAGCACGTCTGCACGTCTCGCTGACCCCGCTGCTGTCCGGGATGGATGGCAAGAAAACGCTAAAATCACCAATGCTATAAATAAAGACTTGAAGAGAGTTAGGGCATCTACAATGCTAGACGCTTGTGAAGGCGCTAACGGAGAATAGAAATACATGTTAAAGAATTAGAAAAGTGTCTAAGCGCCCGACTTTCTAACGGCAAGCGCTAATTACATGACCTAAACTGAACTACTGGGCGCTTCGTGCACGAAGGAAAATGCCCAAGCACTCGACGGTCTTGCGCCGGTGCCACACCTAAAGCCGGGATTCAAGTGCTAACCGCCCTATTAGCCAGGAGTCTAATCCTGGCGCCCGTGCTAAGCACCGGGCATTGGAGATGCCCCCACACCATATTGCTCGTCTTTTTTTTTTGCGGGTGAGTTAATGAACCTTTTCATAGTAATATTGCTAGTGAAGGTCTGTTTGGTTCAAAATAATTTAACAGAATTTCTAAGCATTCAATTTCTAGAGAAGAAAATTGAATTCGTTTTTAGGATTGGAAATAATATGTTTTTCTCCATTGCTGAAGAATATATGTCCTTGAGAATATTGCTGAAAAATATAACATGATTTTACATCTAACTATGTAATTTTGCAAGTCCCGTGATAAATTGTTTTATCTTTGCTTGCATTGCATTCCTTGCTTTAGGAAAGAAAAGCATTGACTTTTCTAAATCTAACGCCTTAGCTAGGAAAAAGAGACGAGCAATATGTACATCTACTCACCCGCAAAAAAATAATATCTACATCTACTAAAGAGCTAATTCAATGTTGTAACAGTAAGTTGTTTAAACTTTTGACTATTTTCTCTTTTGGACTACTAGCGACACAACAACTCTTGCTATTCCGGACGGATCACTCGATTGTTGGGAAAGCCATCTCGGAGGTTGCTCACTTAGTTGCTCTCGTTTCGCCTCGTTGTTGTAAGGCCCCCACAATTCGTCGGGGTGGGGGAAATAGAACCAGTCATGGACCGACTTCAGTAGGGCAATCTTAAAGTAATCTGATGCAGGCCGGAGCTGGAGGTTGACACCTCCAAGGTCGCAGGTGTTGTCACAATTCTTCTAGGGGTTTACCCGGAAGTAATAGTGAAATAGCTTGAAGTTCTGGGTCGTCCCGATATTCCACTCGGAAAGAGTGATGAAGTTTGCGATGTGTAGAATGACGTTGGGTGTCATATGATGCAACTGACACTTGTAGAAAAACTGAAGCCCACACACGAAGCTGTGTAATGGGAAGGCCAAGACTCAACAGAAGAACTACTAGTGCACCACCCGCTTCGGCCACGACCTCAAACGCGACCTCCCTCGCCTCACGCCATCGATGAATCACTGGGGTGGAGAAAAGATAAAGAAAGCAATGACTCGACGAGCACGAGCTTGCGTCAATGGCATCCCAAAGGAGGAGGGAGAAGCACTGGTGAGATCTGCAAGAGGAACTGGGGGAGTGGGTGAAGTGCTTCTGTTCTTGGCAAACCCAATAGATGGCCTTGGCAAATCGACACTTGTCCCCTTTCCTCTGTGGTTTAGCACTACGCTAAATATGGATGCGGAGATCCAGGCATTATCATCATGACACCATGGTCAAAGCGAAATTGACTGGCCATCTCCCTATCTTCACTACAATGATGACGGGACCTAACGAGGCAAGTGGCAGTGGCGCCTCGGTTCCTGCGACAAGCGGTAAATGCTACTTCTTGAGCTTGCATTGGTTTTTTCCTTGAAGAGGAAAGAGTGATGCAGCAAAGTAGAGATAAATATTTCCCTCAGTTAAGAACAAGGTATCAATCCAGTAGGAGGAACACACAAGTCTCCAATGATAGCACCTACACAGACTAACAAATACATGCACCCAACGCAAAAAATGGGTTGTCAATCCCTTCACGGTTACTTACAAGGATGAGATCTGATACAAATAGGTATAAAAGATAAATAAAAGTGCAAAATAAAGTAAAGGTAAATAAATTGCAACAAGGTATTTTTGGGTTTTGGTTTTATAGATCTAAACATAATATGATAAGAATAGACCCCGGGGCATAGTTTTCTCTAGAGGCTTCTCTCTTGAAAGAACGCATACGGTGGGTAAACAAATTACTGTTGAGCAACTGATAGAAAAACGAATAATTATGACAACATCTAAAGCAATGATCATGAATATAGGCATCACGTCCGTGACAAGTAGACCGACTCCTGCCTGCATCTACTATTATTACTCCACACATCGGCCGATATCCAGCATGCATCTAGTCTATTAAGTTAACAAGAACGGAGTAATGCCTTAAGCAAGATCATGATGTAGAGGGATAGATCCAATCAACATGAATAAACCCCACCTTTTTTATCCTTAATGGCAACAATACAAATACGTGTCTTGTCCCCTTCTGTCACTGGGATTGAGCACCGCAAGATTGAACCCATTCCAAAGCACATCTCCCATTGTAAAAAAAACCAATCTAGTTGGCCAAATCAAATCAATAGATTGGAGAGAAATACAAATCTATCTTAATCATGGACAAAAGAGTTCAGAGAAGACTCAAATAGTATTCACAAATAACCTGATCATAAACCCACAATTCATCGGATCTCAATAAACGCACTGCAAAAGAAGATTACATCGAATAGATCTCCAAGAACATCGAGGAGAACATTGTATTGAAGATCAAAGAGATAGAAGAATCCATCTAGTTACTAATTATGGACCTGTAGGTCTGTGGTAAACTACTCACACATCATCGGAAGGGCAACAAGGTTGATGTAGAGGCCCTCCGTGATTGAATCCCCCTCCGGCAGAGTACCGGAACATGCCCCAGATGGGATCTCACGAGAACAGAAACTTGCAGCGGCGGAAAAATATTCTTGGTGTGCCCTCTGGTATATGGGGAATATTTGGGTATTTACGGAGTTGAGATTAGGGTTGGAGGAGCATCAGGGGGCCCACAAGCCCGGGGGCGCCCCCTAGGGCGCGCCTCCCGAGCTTGCCACAAACTGGTGGCCCCTCTGACCCCCTCCCGGAGGTTTGTAGGTGTCTTCTGGTCCAAGAAAATCCTTAAAAAGTTTCATTTCGTTTGGACTCCGTTTGGTATTGATTTTCTGTAAAAGACAAAAACAAGGAAAAACAACAACTGGCACTTGGCACTAGGTTAATAGGTTTGTCCCCAAAAATCATATAAAAACATAATAATGCATATAATATATCCAAGATGGATAATATAATCGCATGGAACAATAAAAAATTATAGATACGTTGGAGACGTAGTAATGATTTGAAGCTGCAAAGACACAACACTAGAGGTTGCGCAGCTGTGAGGCCGTGACGCCACGAAGTCGAAAGCTATGAAGTCGCAAATACATACCATTAGGAACCGTGTATACTGGAAGATTTTTTAAGTCGGGTCACAAGAAGTTGGACTGCACATGCCATTTGGCACGAAAAGAGCCTGCCTGGATTTGTTTTCAGGGGGGGCAAGACTCCAAAACTCCTCACAAGCTCAGGGGCTGATACGTCTTCGTCGTATCTACTTTTTCTAACGCTTTTCCTCTTGCCTTGGACTCTAATTTGCATGATTTGAATGAAACTAACCCCGGACTGACGTCGTTTTCAGCAGAACTACCATGGTGTTGTTTTTTGTGCAGAAATAAAAATTCTCGGAATGGAACAAAACTTTGTGAGGATTTTTTATACAATATATGAGAATTTCTAGAGCCAAGAACCACCGGAGGGGGACACCTGGGTGGGCACAACCCACCATGGTGCGCCCCCCTCCAGGCGCGCCTAGGTGGGTTGTCCCCACCTGGTGGCCCTGCACACCCTGAAACCTATGCTATAAAATCCTATTTTTTCAGAAAAAAATCAGGGAGAAAAAATTATCGCGTTCCATGAGACGGAGCTGTCGTCACTTCCTGTTCTTCATCGGGAGGCCAGATCTGGAGTCCTTTTGGGGCTCCGGAGAGGGGGATCTTCGATCTTCGTCATCACCAACCCTACTCCGTTGCCAATTCCATGATGCTCCCCACCGGGAGTGAGTAATTCCTTCGTAGACTCGCTAGTCGGTGAGGAGTTGTATGAGATTCATCATGTAATCTAGTTAGTTTTGTTAGGGCTTGATCCCTAGTATCCACTATGTTCTGAGATTGATGTTGCTATGACTTTGCCATGCTTAATGCTTGCCACTTTGGGCCCGGGTGCCATGATTTCTGATCTGAACCATTTATGTTGTCACCATTATATCCATGTTCTAGATCCGATCTTGCAAGTTATAGTCACCTACTACGTGTTATGATCCGACAACCCCAGAGTGACAATAGTCAGGACCACTCCCGGTGATGACCGTAGTTTGAGGAGTTCATGTATTCATCGTGCGTTAATGCTTTGTTCCGGTTCTCTATTAAAAGGAGGCCTTAATATCCCTTAGTTTCCAATAGGATCCCGCTGCCACGGGAGGGTAGGATAAAAGATGTCATGCAAGTTCTTTCCATCAACACGTATGACTATTTACGGAATACATGCCTACATTATATTTATGAACTGGCGCTAGTACCGTATCACCCTAGGTTGTAACTATCACATGATGAATATCATCCAACAAATCATCGATCCAATGCCTATGAATTTCTATTATATTGTTCTTGCTAAGTTACTACTGCTATCGTTACTGTTGCACTTGCTACAAAATTAGTGCTATCACTATTACCGTTACTATTGTTGCTGCTGCTATTATCAAAACTATCATACTACTTTGCTACTGATCATTTTGTTGCAGATAATTAATCTCCAGATGTGGTTGAATTGACAACTCGGCTGCTAATACTTACAAATATTCTTCGGCTCCCCTTGTGACGAATCTATAAATTTGGGTTGAATACTCTACCTTTGAAAACTGTTGCGATCCCCTATACTTGTGGGTTATCAAGACCTTTTTCTGGCGCCGTTGCCGGGGAGCATAGCTATATTTGTTGAGTCACTTGGGATTATTAGCAATTTATCACTATGAAGAATCTAAAGGATGCTAAGACTAAGATTTTTCCCTCTAAGACGAGGGGAGGTAAGGAACTGCCATCTAGCTCTGCTTTAGATTCACCTTCTTGATGATAAGGATTATGAATTCTCTGTCGACCCAGAGTTAATTACTTTGGTTGAATCTGATCCTTTTCATGGTCATGAAACTGAAACTATTGTGGCACATCTTACTAAGTGGAATGACATAGCCACCCTTTTTGCTCATGATGAGGAAACTGGCTATTACTATATCCTCAAATTATTTCCGTTCTCATTAAAGGGTGATGCTAAAGCTTGGTACAGTACTCTTGCTCCTGGTTGTGTGCTAGTCCCCAAGATATGATTTATTACTTCTCTGGAAAATATTTTCCCGCTCATAAGAAACAAGTTGTCTTACAGGAAATATTTAACTTTGCGCAAATTGAAGAACATAGTCTCCCACAAGCTTGGGGAGGCTTCTCCAGTTTCTTAATGCTTTGCCTGATCATCCTCTTAAGAAAAATGAAATACTTGATATCTTCTATAATGGACTAACCGATGCTTCTAGGGATTTCCTAGATAGTTGTGTTGGTTGTGTTTTCAAGGAACGAACTATTGGGTATGCTGAAGAATTATTGAATAACATATTAAAAAATTATGATGATTGGACTCTCCCTGAACCACGTACTAAACCCACTCCGAAGAAGAGGTGTATTTTATGAAGGAAATATGCCCTACAGGCAATAATAAAGTTGTTATTTATATTTCCTTATATCATGATAAATGTTTATTATTCATGCTAGAATTGTATTAACCGGAAACTTAGTACATGTGTGAATACATAGACAAACAAAGTGTCACTAGTATGCCTCTACTTGACTAGCTCGTTGAATGAAAGATGGTTAAGTTTCCTAACCATAGACATGAGTTGTCATTTGATTAATGGGATCACATCATTAGAGAATGATGTGATTGACTTGACCCATTCCGTTAGCTTAGCATTTGATCGTTTAGTATATTGCTACTGCTTTCTTCATGACTTTATACATGTTCCTATGACTATGAGATTATGCAACTCCCGAATACCGGAGGAACACTTTGTGTGCTACCAAACGTCACAATGTAACTGGGTGATTATAAAGGTGCTCTACATGTGTCTCCGATGGTACTTGTTGAGTTGGCATAGATCGAGATTAGGATTTGTCACTCTGATTGTTAGAGAGGTATCTTTGGGCCCTCTCGGTAATGCACATCACTATAAGCCTTGCAAGCAATGCAACTAATGAGTTAGTTGAGGGATGATGTATTATGGAACGAGTAAAGAGACTTGCCGATAATGAGACTGAACTAGGTATTGAGATACCGACGATCGAATCTCGGGCAAGTAACATACCGATGACAAAGGGAACAATGTATGTTGTTATGTGGTTTGACCAATAAAGATCTTCGTAGAATATGTCGGAACCAATATGAGCATCCAGGTTCCACTATTGGTTATTGACCGGAGATGAGTCTCGGTCATGTCTACATAGTTATCGAACCCGTAGGGTCCGCACGCTTAACGTTCGGTGACGATCGATATTATGAGTTTATGTGTTTTGATGTACCGAAGATAGTTCGGAGTCCCGGATGTGATCACAGACATGATGAGGAGTCTCGAAATGGCTGAGACATGAAGATTGATATATTGGACGGCTATATCCAGACACCGGAAGGGTTTCGGGTGATCTCGGAGAAAACCGGAGTGCCGGAGGGGTTACCGGAACCCCCCAGGGGCTAATGGGCCTTGATGGGCCCTAGTGGAGAGAGAGAGGGGCCGGCCAGGGCAGGCCGTGCCCCCTCCCCTTGAGTCCGAATAGGACAAGGAAGGGGGGCGGTGCCCCCCTTGCCTTTCCCCTCTCCCACTCCTTCCTTCCCCCTCCTAGTGGGACTAGGAAAGGGGAGTCCTACTCCCACTAGGAGGAGGACTCCTCCTCTTGGCGCACCCTCCTAGGGTCGGCCGGCCTCCCCCCTTTGCTCCTTTATATACGGGGGCAGGGGGCACCCCATGTACACACAAGTTGATCATTGATCTTTTAGCCGTGTGCGGTGCCCCCCTCCACCATAATCCACCTCGGTCATATCGTAGCGGTGCTTAGGCGAAGCCCTGCATCGGTAGCTTCATCAACATCGTCATCATGTCGTCGTGCTGACGGAACTCTCCCTCAAAGCTCTACTGGATCGTGAGTTCGTGGGACGTCACCGAGCTGAACGTGTGCAGACCGCGGAGGTGCTGTACGTTCGGTACTAGGATCGGTCGATCGTGAAGACGTACGACTACATCAACCGCGTTGTCATAACGCTTCCACTTAGTGTCTACGAGGGTACATGGACGACACTCTCCCCTCTCATTGCTATGCATCACCATGATCTTGCGTGTGCGTAGGAAATTTTTTAAATTACTACGTTCCCCAACATTTTATATCTCAATCCTGAAGATATGCAAGAGGCAAAGAAATCTATGAAGGAAAAAGGTATTAAAGCTGAGGATGTCAAAATTTTACCTCCTATTGAAGAAATACATGGGCTTGACACACCACCACTGCCTAAGGTGGTAGAGGTAAATTATTTAATAAAATTCAATGATAATGACAATCCTCATAATATGCACCCTAGCCAATGCCTTTATGAGTTTGAAAATTACATTTGAAAGCAAGATCACTTCAATGCAAATGTTATGAAACAATTGAAATACAAATCTAATATGATTGCTCGCTTGAGTGACTTGTTATTTCGAATCTCAAATGATGTTAGAGGTGTGGGGAAGCATGCTTCTATGGTTCAAACCCAGTTAGAACAAGTTGATAAATCTCAAAGAGAGTTGCTTCATGAAATGAACAATAACATACATGACTTTGTTGTTAGAGTAGCAACTAGAGGAGGTAAAATGACTCAGGAACCACTTTATCCTGAGGGACACCCAAAAAGAATTGAACAAGACTCTCAAAGAGTTAACGCTGATGCACGTAGTCCTTCTAAAAAGAAAGAAGAAGAAAAATGATAGGACTTTGCATGCCTCTAGTGAACGTGAAGTAGAAAACCTCCTGATAATGATAATGAAGTTTCTATCTCTGATGCTGAAACTCAACCTGGTAGTGAACACTTACCTTCTGATAATGAAAAAGATAATGATGAGGTGCATGAAGACACTCAAACAAATAATAAAGAATCAGACAATGATGTTGAGATAGAACCTGCAGTTGATCTTGATAACCCACAACCTAAGAATAAAAGATATGATAAAGGAGACCTTGTTGCTAGAAAACATGGTAAGTAAAGAGAACCATGGGTTCAAAACCTACGCCCTTTCCACCTAAACCAACTAAAAAGAAAGATGATGAAGAATTTGAACGCTTTGCTGAAATGTGAGGCCAGTCTTTTTGCGTACTTGCTTGACTGATATCCTTAAAATGCCTCCTTTATGCAAAGTACATGAAAGACATCATCACCAATAAGAGGAAAATACTGGAAGCTGAAATCTCCACGCTTGCTAATTATACTTTTAAAGATGGAGTACCTAAAAAACTTGGAGATCCAAGAATACCAACTATACCTTGCTCCATCAAAAGAAATTATGTGAAAGCTGTTTTATGTGATTTGGGAGCTGGTGTTAGTGTTATGCCTTTCTCCTTATATAAAAGACTTGATTTGAATAAACTCACACCTACTGAAATATCTTTGCAAATAGCTGATAAATCAATAGCCATACCTATCGGTATCTGGGAGGATGTGCCCGTTGTTGTTGCTAATGTTACTATTTTGACTGACTTTGTTATACTTGAGATGCCCGAGGACGATAACACATCGATTATCCTTGGTAGACCCTTCTTGAATACTGCAAGGTTTTTTTATTGATTGCAATAAAAGCAAGGTCACTTTTCATATCAGTGGTAATGAGCATACGGTGCACTTTCCGAAGAAACAATTCCAAGTGAATGGAATTAATGTTATTGAAAAATTTCCAACAATCACTATTGGAAGTTTTCAACTACCTCTACCTACTGCCAAAAAGAAATATGAAATGCTTATTGTCGGGGACATTCAAATTCCCATTGAGGTAACTTAGTGATTTACGAAAGTTCTTCAGTTTCATGCTAATCAAAAGTGGTTGTTAATAATACTTGATCAACCTTATTTTTGAGAGGTATGAAATTGATGAATTTAGTGAGCACTACCTTCTACCCCTACCTTTTGTTATCTTTTTTATTAGTTAAATAAAATAAAATGCCATGGTTTGTCTGTTTTCTGAATTTCTTGTGGAATAAAAAATGACCCAAAAATAAAAGTTCTCAGAATGCTTTGAAAATTTAATACTTTTTTTTCTGAATATTTAAGAATTTTTGGTGCAAATAACATCAGAGGGAGGTGCACCAGGTGGGCACAACACACCTGAGCGCGCCAGGACCCACATGGGTGCGCCAGGACCCCCAGGCGCGCCCTGGTGGGTTGTGGTCCCCACGTGGGCCCCCTCACTTATCTCTTCATCCCACATCACCACCTACCTCCACAAAAAAATCACCGTTACTATCTCTCTCTCGCGCGCGCGTTCTTGCTCTCAAACCCACGGATTTCGATCTCTTTTCTCGAAGCTCCGTTTCTGAAACTTTTTCAGGGATTGTTGCTTGGTATGTGACTCCTCCATTTGTCCAATTAGTTTTTGCTTTAGTGGTTTATATTTTGAATATTTAGCTACTCTTGCTGCCGCTGTACATGAGCTTGCATGTTGAATTCTTAGAGTTCTATGTGGTTTGAATGCTTGATATGGCCTCTATATATCCCTATGAGTAGTTGCTATCAATCTTGTAAAGTTTTGTTGATAAATTTTTGTCACCCAAAAATTTTCAGAAAATTGTACGCGAATGATGAACCTTTTTGGAAGGAGTTCTTCAAGGAGGAGATCCTCGGGGGCATCCTCTAGTGACAGCTCCGCTCGTCGGTCTTATGTTGAACCAAGTGAAAGTTCCATACGAGATGCCGCCGCCAAAACATGCCTATGGCCATGCGATGATTATATGGTGAGTGTGGGCATTAAGGAGGAATTTTATCAATATGTTCACAATGCCGATCTCGGTCCCTACATTTCAGATAAGTGCAATCAACACCACACTCTCACTGAATCATTTGCCAAAGGATTTAAATTCCATCCCCATGAGTCTAGGGTGTCATTTAAACTGTATGAAAATCCTTTTACCATATCACGAGAGAGATTTGCTCAACATTGCAAAATCCCATTCTAGGGTTCGCTAGACAAACCACCAAGGTCCGAGTTTCAAGCGTTCTTGACTAGTCTTTGCAACGGTGAGACTAGGGGAGTGACGCAAGGTAGAATAAAGAGTATTCATTTTCCCGCAATTCAGTACTTCGCATGGGAAATGTATTGTAGGCAAAAAAGATTGTAGTACACTTTGTGCTCCAGACTTGAGCCTCATACGCACCGCTCTCACCGGTGACAGAAGCTATAATCTTGGAGCGATTGTTGCATGCAGATTGCAACACAATGCTAATAGTGGTTATTTTTATGGTGGAATTTATGCCACATGCTTAGCAAGAGAGCTGGGTGTTGCACCTTTACCCTATGACCCTATTTTACCCACGTAGTATTTAGACTTTGATGCTATGAAATGCCATAAGATCCTTAAAGGCGAACCCCATAATTTCACCTATAAATTGTTGTTTAATCAAGATTCTGTTGTGCACACATATTTGCATGCGCCTGCTCTCTTTGATTATCACAACAGAGGAAGATACTTTGTTCTTGAGAGCGAGGCCTGAGCTCATAACGTGGCGGTTGTGGCTGCACGGTAGGCTGAGGCATCCGCACCGAGAGCCTCTGTGAGCTACCACCCCAACTACTATGCAGGCTACTGACTGATTACCAAGTTAGGCCAAAAGCCTAAGCTTGGGGGAGTACGTATTTCTACCGACTTTACATTCATGTTCACACATTTCATTTGTTGGTGTTCACACTTTTTCATTGTATTATCCATGTTAGATTTATTTTCTTGCTTTCTTCTTGTGTGTTTGAAAAACTTTGAGAAAATCCAAAAACATTTCCTGTTTCTTTTTTCTTTTTCTTTCGAGAGTAGTTAGTTGTAGAACTAAAAATAAAACCCAAAAAGATTTCCTTGTTCTTCTTTTGCTGGTTGGGAGCTTACCCGTGTAAATAGTTTTTCTCGTTTTAATTTTTCCTTTTATTTGCTTGTTCAAGAAAACTAAAAACTTCAAAAATATCTCATTGTGTTTCTCTGAATTTCTTTTCTTTTTATTTGAGTCATACCGAGGAGAAGACCATGATGAAAATGTTGAGTGGCTCTCATTTGCATAATTGCTGATCTAACAAAGAACCCATTTTACCTTGTCTTCTCCCGTTGAATAAAATGTTTGCAGACTCCAGTTTAGTCCACGACACTCTTGCACTATTATTATTTTCACATCGTTCGGTCGTGCAAGTGAAAGGCAATAATGCCGATATTTGATGAACTGGCCGTGGCAGAGAGAAACGGGTATGAACTTGACTTGTTCTCTTTTTGTAAATATGTTTAACCTAGTATCCATGATTCATCCCATTATGATTAAACATGTTTGCAATGACAATTAGAGATTATAGTTTCTCATGCCATGCATAAGTAGCTAGGAGTGGATAATGATTTATCTTGGATATCAACATTGCGTTAAAATGATTGTGATGTAGTATGATGATATGGTAGCCTCCTTTGAATGTTCGAGTGGCTTGACTTGGCACGTGTTCATGCATATAGTTGAATCAAAACCAACATAGCCTCTATGATATTTATGTTCATGGTGTTCATATCCTACTCATGCTAGTGTCCAATGTTACTTATGCATAATGCATGTTCATGACCGTTTTTGCTCTCTAGCTGGCTGCTTCTCAACCTATTTGCTAGCCTTCGCCTGTACTAAGTGGGATTTCTGCTTGTACATCAAAGACCTTGAACTCAAGTTATTCCAAATGAGTCCATCATATCTACCTATATGCGGTATTACCCTGCCGCCCTAAGTAAATTTGCATGTGCCATCTCTAAAAACTTCAAATAAATATCCCTTTTGTGTGCCTGGATCATCCATGGAGCGACAGGAGATAGTCGGTATCTTCCATGCTAAGCAGGTTATTCTCAGGTTGAGTGTTTATTCACTCGCCATTGCATGAGAAAAGGGCGGTAATAGTGATTCCCAGTCCCAAACTGCAAACAGAAAAAGCTTACAAAAAAAGTCCTACGGAGTCATAACATTTACTTTATTGCTTGGGCACCGCCACTAGCGTGTTTAGCATGGAAGATATAGATAACTGATGGTCATGAAGTAAACAAGAAGGGTGCATTTCTCAAAATTTCATTTACCTCTGTTTTAAAAACTTGAGCTCTAGCACCTCTTCAAATCACTACTTTCCTCTGCGAAGGGACTATCTATTTACTTTTATGTTGTGTCATCACCTTCTAAAATAAGCGCCAGAACCTCAGAGCACTGCTGTCATGCTGATGCATTGTGTGTAGCTAATGTTGGGTGCATAATGACTGGATCTTTTCTACCATGAATTACAATGTTTAGTCGCTGCTTGAACTTTGGAGGTGCTCTGCATTTATGTTTTGCGGTCTCAGAAAGGGCTAGCGAGATACCACTATTGTCATATTATATCATGGTTGTTTTGACAATGTGTTGCTGTTTGAGATATTTTATTATTGCTCGCTAGCTGATTATGTCATTGATATGAGTTAATATACTTTCTAAGAGTTATTGACGACATGGTTAGTTATATTACTGGCTGAAACCTGGGTGATGTGTAAGCTTATTTATGCAAACTAGAGCAAAAGAGTTTGTAAAAGTTTTCTTTTTCATTTTCATTTTATCAACTGAATTGCTTGAGGACAAGCAAAGGTTTAAGCTTGGGGGAGTTTGATACGTCTTCGTCGTATCTACTTTTCCTAACGCTTTTCCTCTTGTTTTGAACTCTAATTTGCATGATTTGAATGAAACTAACCCCGGACTGACGTTGTTTTCAGCAGAACTACCATGGTGTTGTTTTTTGTGCAGAAATATAAGTTCTCGTAATGGAACAAAACTTTGCGAGGATTTTTTATACAATATATGAGAATTTCTGGAGCCAAGAACAACCGAAGGGGGGCACCTGGGTGGGCACAACCCACCAGGGCGCGCTCCCCTCCTGGTGTGCCCAGGTGGGTTGTCCCCACCTGGTGGCCCCGCAGACCCTGAAACCTATGCTATAAAATCCTATTTTTCCAGAAACAAAATCAGGGAGAAAAAATTATCGCATTCCACGAGACAGAGTCGCCGTCACCTCCTGTTCTTCATCAGGAGGCCAGATCTGGAGTCCGTTCGGGGCTCCGGGGAGGGGGATCTTCGATCTTCGTCATCACCAACCCTTCTCCATCGCCAATTCCATGATGCTCCCCACCGGGAGTGAGTAATTCCTTTGTAGGCTCGCTAGTCGGTGAGGGGTTGCATGAGATTCATCATGTAATCTAGTTAGTTTTGTTAGGGCTTGATCCCTAGTATGCACTGTGTTCTGAGATTGATGTTCCTATGACTTTGCCATGCTTAATGCTTGTCACTTTGGGCCCGGGTGCCATGATTTCAGATCTGAACCATTTATGTTATCACCATTATATCCATGTTCTAGATCTGATCTTGCAAGTTATAGTCACCTACTATGTGCTATGATCCAGTAACCTCGGAGTGACAATAGTCGGGACCACTCCCGGTGATGACCGTAGTTTGAGGAGTTCATGTATTCACCGTGTGTTAATGCTTTGTTCCGGTTCTCTATTAAAAGGATGCCTTAATATCCCTTGGTTTCCAATAGGACCTCGCTGCCACGGGAAGGTAGGACAAAGATGTCATGCAAGTTCTTTCCATAAGCACGCATGACTATTTACGGAATACATGCCTACATTATATTTATGAACTGGAGCTAGTGCCGTATTGCCCTAGGTTATAATTGTCACATGATGAATATCATCCAACAAATCATAGATCCAATGCCTACGGATTTCTATGATATTGTTCTTGCTAAGTTACTACTGCTATCGTTACTGTTCACTTGCTACAAAATTACTGCTATCACTGTTACCATTACTATTGATGTTGCTACTATTATCAAAACTATCATACCACTTTGCTACTGATCACTTTGTTGCAGATAATTAATCTTCGGGTGTGGTTGAATTGACAACTCGACTGCTAATACTTACAAATATTCTTTGGCTCCCCTTGTGTCGAATCTACAAAATTTGGGTTGAATACTCTACCCTTGAAAACTATTGCGACCCCCTATACTTGTGGGTTATCAGGGGCTACCGACGATATTATACCGAGGGTGGCCCATCGATCGGGATGCCCGATACTAGGCGGGCCTCGGGCCCCAAGAGGCACAGCAGCAGCCTTGTCCCGGTGATCGCTCCAAGGCCTCGACTTGAAGATGAAGTGTGTTTGTGGCATGCAAGCCAAGTCCTCGTGGAAAGGTCGATTAGGATTTCTATAAACCCTTGCCCTCATCACCCCTTTATAAGGTGAGGCTAGGAGTAGTTGGAGGCATCCATGCCAATACACAGACTATAGCATTCCTCATCCTCAACTCATAACCTCCTCGCATGAGGTGCTGTGACATCACAAAACAAAGGAGGACTAGGGTATTACCTCGACCATGATGACCCGAACCTGGGTCAAACACTGTGCGAACTCCCCTCTGGTACTTCCAAATCAGGTCTTGATCAAGGCCTGGGAATCTGTGCCTCTTGATGCGGGCACCGACACTGACCAAACTGGCAAGCGGTATTGGCAAAGGATAGAGGACCAGTTCTTTGGAATGATGGCAAAGTATCCCTCAAGGACGCCATGCACCTATGGGTCACTTCAAGGTCGTTGGGATGTGATCAAGCCGATTTGTAGCCATTGGAGTGGTTGCTTGGAGCAAGTCCGCAATGCACCTCCAAGTGGTACCGTTGAAGTCGATTATGTGAGTTTGTTTTCACATACCATGTAGTGCAAATGATTTGTAGCCATTGGAGTGGTTGCATGTGACATACTTTGACATTGTTTTCATTTTGTAGGACAAAATTGCACAAGAAAGATACAAGGACATGGAAGCTTCCAATGGCATGTCATTTACACTAGAGCATTGTTGGAAATTGCTTCAAAATAGTGAGAAGTGAAAGTTGATAGACAAAGAATCCCCACTGAAGAGAGGTTCACTCACCAAGATGGATGATGAAGAAGATGATGATGCCCCAAGAAACAAGAACAAGCCCGATGGAAACAAGAGGCATCAAGCTTGTGGGACAAGATAGATGCCATGGTGCAACCAAACGAGTTGATGATGGCCAATACACTGGAGGCAAATAAGGAGTTGGCCAACAAGAAGGTGCAAGAGAAGCAAGAAAAGTGGCAATTAATCAAGGAGTAGGGGTTGCACAAGGTCGCCATTGAGGAGAGAAGAGACCTTGCCGAGGAGAACAAGGCCTTGGCCAAGCTTCTTCAAGAGGAGAACAAGATCATGACGATGCAAAACAGTGACATGGACGACATCACCAAAGAATGGGAAGATATTGCAAGGAGGGAGATCTTCAAGAGAAGGAAGCAAGCGGCGACGGGTGCTACCTCTTGAGCTTGCGTTGGATTTCCCCGAAGAGGGAAGGATGATGCAGCAGAGTAGCGTAAGTATTTCCCTCAGTTTTTGAGAACCAAGGTATCAATCCAGTAGGAGGCCACGCTCAAGTCCCCCGTACCTGCACAAAACGATAGCTACTCGCAACCAACGCGATTAGGGGTTGTCAATCCCTTCAGGTCACTTAGGAGAGTGAGATCTGATAGATATAATATTTTTGGTATAGAGATGCAAAGTGAGAAGTAAAAGGCAAAGTAAAAAAGCAAAGCAAGATTAAAGTAATGTAGATTGATATGATGAGAATAGACCCGGGGGCCATAGGTTTCACTAGTGGCTTCTCTCAAGAGCATAAGTATTCTACGGTGGGTGAACAAATTACTGTTGAGCAATTGACAGAATTGAGCATAGTTATGAGAATATCTAGGCATGATCATGTATATAGGCATCACGTCCGTGACAAGTAGACCGAAACGATTATGCATCTACTACTATTACTCCACTCATCGACCGCTATCCAGCATGCATCTAGAGTATTAAGTTAAAAATAGAGTAACACTTTAAGCAAGATGACATGATGTAGAGAGATACATTCATGCAATATGAAATAAACCCCATCTTGTTATCCTTGATGGCAACGATGCAATACGTGCCTTGCTGCCCCTTCTGTCACTAGGAAAGGACACTGCAAGATCGAACCCAAAGCTAAGCACTTCTCCCATGGCAAGAACTACCAATCTAATTGGCCAAACCAAGCAAATTCAACAAAATAGCTATCACATAACATATTCTCAACACGATCCACATGCATGCGAAGTTGACACTCTTCCGAAATAGTGGGATTATCATTAACTAAAGTGATGATTTCTCCAAACCCACTTTTATCAAAAACTTCATAAGATTGAACATTCTCCAAATATGTGGGATCTAAAGTTGACACTCTTCCGAACCCACTTTCAATATTATTGCAAACGATATTATCAATCTCATATTCATCATCATGGGGCTTAAATAAAGTTTCAAGATGATAAGAAGAATCACCCCGATCATGATCATTGCAACAAGTAGTAGACATAGAAAAACTAGCATCCCCAAGCTTAGGGTTTTGCATCTTATTAGCACAATTGACATCATAATAATTTATAATAGAATCATTGCAATCATGCTTTTTATTCAAAGATCTATCGTGAGTCACTTTACGGATTTCAGGCAAAACCTTATAAAGATAATCTAGTGCATCGAAATCACTAGGAATTAGTTCATCATAAGTGGATCTCTTAAAAAGATTGGCAAGTGGATGAGGATCCATAGATCTTAGCTTCTCTGTTTAGGAATAAATACTCAACTATTTCAACCAAACGAGCAAACGAGCCAAGTAAGACATCAAGGCAAACGGAAAAGAGAGGGTGAATAAAACGGCAAGGGTGAAGTGGGGGAGAGGAAAACGAGAGGCAAATGGCAAATAATGTAATGCGAGAGATAGGGATAGTGATGGGTACTTGGTATGTTGACTTTTTGCGTAGACTCCCCGGCAACGGCGCCAGAAATTCTTCTTGCTACCTCTTGAGCTTGCGTTGGATTTCCCCGAAGAGGAAAGGATGATGCAGCAGAGTAGCGTAAGTATTTCCCTCAGTTTTTGAGAACCAAGGTATCAATCCAGTAGGAGGCCACGCTCAAGTCCCTCGTACCTACACAAAACGATAGCTACTCGCAACCAACGCGATTAGGGGTTGTCAATCCCTTCACAGTCACTTACGAGAGTGAGATCTGATAGATATAATATTTTTGGTATTTTTGGTATAGAGATGCAAAGTGAAAAGTAAAAGGCAAAGTAAAAAGCAAAGCAAGATTAAAGTAATGGAAATTGATATGATGAGAATAGACCCGGGGGGCATAGGTTTCACTAGTGGCTTCTCTCAAGAGCATAAGTATTCTACGGTGGGTGAACAAATTACTGTTGAGCAATTGACAGAATTGAGCATAGTTATGAGAAAATCTAGGCATGATCATGTATATAGGCATCACATCCGTGACAAGTAGACCGAAACGATTCTGCATCTACTACTATTACTCCACTCATCGACTGCTATCCAGCATGCATCTAGAGTATTAAGTTAAAAACAGAGTAACGCTTTAAGCAAGATGACATGATATAGAGAGATAAATTCATGCAATATGAAATAAACCCCATCTTTTTATCCTCGATGGCAACGATGCAATACGTGCCTTGCCGCCCCTTCTGTCACTGGGAAAGGACACCGCAAGATCGAACCCAAAGCTAAGCACTTCTCCCATGGCAAGAACTACCAATCTAGTTGGCCAAACCAAACGGATAATTCGAAGAGACTTGCAAAGATAACCAATCATACATAAAAGAATTCAGAGAAGATTCAAACATTATTCATAGATAGACTTGATCATAAACCCACAATTCACCGGTCTCAACAAACACACCGCAAAAAGAAGATTACATCGAATAGATCTGCACGAGAGAGGGGGAGAACTTTGTATTGAGATCCAAAAAGAGAGAAGAAGCCATCTAGCTACTAACTATGGACCCGAAGGTCTGAGGTAAACTACTCACACTTTATCGGAGAGGCTATGGTGATGTAGAAGACCTCCGTGATGACGGCCCTCTCCGGCAGAGCTCCGGAACAGGCCCCAAGATGGGATCTCGTGGATACAGAAAGTTGTGGCGGTGGAATTAGGTTTTTGGCTCCTTTTCTGATCGTTTGGGGGTACGTAGGTATATATAGGAGGAAGGAGTACGTCGGTGGAGCACCGAGGGGCCCACGAGGCAGGGGGCGTGCCCTAGGGGGGGGCTCCCCCCACCCTCGTGACCGCCTCTTTGACTCCTTGGAGTAGGGTCCAAGTCTCCTGGATCACGTTCGGTGAGAAAATCACGTTCCCGAAGTTTTTATTCCGTTTGGACTCGGTTTGATATTCTGTTTCTCCGAAACATTGAAGTAGGCAAAAACAACAATTCTGGGCTGGGCCTCCGGTTAATAGGTTAGTCCCAAAAATAATATAAAAGTGGAAAATAAAGCCCAATATAGTCCAAAACAGTAGATAATATAGCATGGAGCAATCAAAAATTATAGATACATTGGAGACGTATCAACGGGTGGTGGCTTCTGTGGTGGTGGAGAGTGATGATGATGATAATGATGATGGTCATGGAGGTGGTGGTGGCTGATGACCCACAAGTATCAGGGATCAATCATAGTCCTTTCGATAAGTAAGAGTGTCGAACCCAACGAGGAGTAGAAGGAAATGACAAGTGGTTTTTAGCAAGGTATTGTCTGCAAGTGCTGAAATTATCAGTAACAGATAGTTTGATATCAAGGTAATGTGTAACGAGGAACAAGTAGTAATGGTAACAAAGGTGCAGCAAGGTAGCCCAATCCTTTTTGTAGTAAAGGACATGCCGTAACGATCTCTTATAATAAGAAAAGTGTTCTTGAGGACACACGAAAATTTCATCTAGTCACTTTCATCGTGTTTGTTTGATTCACGTTCGCTACTTTGATAATTTGATATGTGGGTGGATTGGTGCTTGGGTGTTGTTCTTATTTGAACAAGCCTCCCACTTATGATTAACCCCTCTCGCAAGCATCCGCAACTACGAAATAAGAATTAAGATAAATCTAACCATAGCATGAAACATATGGATCCAAATCAGCCCCTTACGGAATATCGCATAAATTAGGGTTTAAGCTTCTGTCACTCTAGCAACCCATCATCTAATTACTACCCCACAGTGTCTTCCCTTAGTCCCAAAGATGGTGAACTATCATGTAGTCGACGTTCACACGACACCACTAAGGGAAACAACAACATACATATCATCAAAATATCGAACGAATACCAAATTCACATGATTACTTATGACAAGACTTCTCTCATGTCCTCAAGAACAAAAGTAACTACTCATAAATCATATTCATGTTCAAGATCAGAGGGGTATTGTATATCATAAAGGATCTGAACATATGATCTTCCACTAAATAAACCAACTAGCATCAACTACAAGATATAATCAACACTACTAGCAACCCACATGTACCAATCCGAGGTTTCAAGACAAAGATTGAATACAGGAGATGAACTAGGGTTTGAGATGAGATGGTGCTGGTGAAGATGTTGATGAAGATTGGTCCTCCCACGATGAGAGGGTTGTTGGTGATTGATATGTGATACGTCTCCGTCATATCTATAATTTTTGATTGTTCCATGCCAATATTCTACAACTTTCATATACTTTTGGCAACTTTTTATACTATTTTTGGGACTAACATATTGATCCAGTGCCCAGTGCTAGTTCCTGTCTGTTGCATGTTTTTGGTTTCGCAGAATATCCATATCAAACGGAGTCCAAACAGGATAAAAACGTACGGAGACACTTTTTGGAATATTTGGAAAATTGTGGAAGAAAAATCAATGCGAGACGGTGCCTGAGGTGGCCACGAGGCAGGGGCGCGCCTACCCCCCTAGGCGCGCCCCTACCCCCGTGAGCCACCCGTAAGGCGGTTGACGCTTTTATTTTGCCGCAAGAAAGCTAATTTTCGGAAGAAAAAAATCATGGCGAACGTTTCAGGCCAATCAGAGTTACGGATCTCCATATATACACGAAATGGTGAAACAGAGCCAGGACAGAACGCAGAAACAGAGAGAGACAGAGAGACAGATCCAATCTCGGAGGGGCTCTCGCCCCTCCCACGCCATGGAGGCCAAGGACCAGAGGGGAAACCCTTCTCCCATCTAGGGAGGAGGTCAAGGAAGAAGAAGAAGAAGAAGAAGGGGGGGCCCTCTCCCCCTTGCTTCCGGTGGCGCCGGAGTGCCACCGGGGGCCATCATCATCACCGTCATCTTCACCAACAACTTCACCGCCTTCACCACCAACTCTTCCCCCATCTATGCAGCGGTGTAACCTCTCTCTTACCCACTGTAATATCTACTTAAACATGGTGCTCAACGCTATATATTATTTCCCTATGATGTATGGCTATCCTATGATGTTTGAGTAGATACATTTTGTCCTAATGGCTATTTGATGATCAAGATTGGTTTGAGTTGCATGTTTTATTATTGGTGCTGTCCTATGGTGCTCTCCGTGTCGCGCAAGCGTGAGGGATTCCCGCTGTAGGGTGTTGCAATATGTTTATGATTTGCTTATGGTGGGTGGCGTGAGTGAACAGAAGCACAGACCCGAGTAAGTAGGTTGTTTGCGTATGGGATAAAGAGGACTTGATGCTTTAATGCTATGGTTGGGTTTTACCTTAATGAATCTTTAGTAGTTGTGGATGCTTGCTAGAGTTCCAATCATAAGTGCATATGATCCAAGTAGAGAAAGTATGTTAGCTTATGCCTCTCCCTCAAATAAAATTGCAATAATGATTACCGGTCTAGTTATCGATTGCCTAGGGACAAATAACTTTCTCGTAACAACAAGCTCTTTACTAAACCTAACTTACTTGTGTCTTTATCTAAACAGCCCCTACTTTTTATTTACTTGCTCTTTATTATCTTGCATACCTATCCAACAACACCTACAAAGTACTTCTAGTTTCATACTTGTTCTAGGTAAAGCGAACGTCAAGCGTGCGTAGAGTTGTATCGGTGGTTGATAGAACTTGAGGGATTATTTGTTCTGCCTTTAGCTCCTCGTTGGGTTCGACACTCTTACTTATCGAAAATTTTTGCGCTCCCCTATACTTGTGGGTTATCAAGACCTTTTTCTGGCGCCGTTACCGGGGAGCAATAGCGTGGGGTGAATATTCTTGTGTGTCCTTGTTTGCTTTATCACTAAGTAATTTTTATTTGTTGTTATTAGTTGTTCTCTATCTTTAGTTATGGATATGGAACACAAAATACCAAAAAAATTAGGTGTACTTGCTACTCATGGAGATGAGGAACCTCCTAAAACCCTCGATGCTCAATATGTGAAAAATATTATGTACCACTTTGATAATCCTGAGAAAACCTCATTCAATCTGGTAATGGGAGTAATGTTGGATCAACGTGAATACTTTAGGGATTATCGCTTGACACAAAAAGGGAAATTATTATGGGATCAAATTTATATATTGAAGTGGTATGCTCGGCAAGTATGCTTGAGTTATGATATTACTTGTTGCTATAGGATGAAGGCTCCACACCTTCCCTTTTCATGTGAATTTAATGATAATGAAACCTTGGCTTCTTATGCTAGAGGTATATATGATTACTATGATGTGGAACAAATAGAAGAATTTGTTGCTTTTAAGGGTGCTTATGAAATTGAATCTTTGTTTGAAAAGAATGAAGCTTATGATGATGATGATGTTTATAGGCCTGAAAGCTATCTTAAAATATTTCTACGATAATTATGGATATAATTCCTATATTAATGCGCTTATTGAGAAAGTCTCCGCTGTCCAAGAAGAGACTAATATTTTGCAGGAATCTATGGAAGAAGAAGTTGATGAAACTTCGAGCTCATTGGATGAAAAAGATGGGGAAGAGAGCGAAGAACAAAAGGAGGAAGAGCGGATTGATCACCCGTGCCCACCTTCTAGTGAGAGTAACTCTTCAACTCATACATTGTTTAATTCCCCTTCGTGCTTACCGAAGGATGATTGCTATGATGACTGTTATGATCCCTTGGATTCTTTTGAAATATCCCTTTTTGATGATGCTTGCTATGCTTGTGGCCAAGATGCCAATACGAATTATGCTTATGGAGATGAACTTGCTATAGTTCCTTATGTTAAACATGAAATTGTTGCTATTGCACCCACGCACGATAGTCCTATTATCCTTTTGAATTCTCTCGACTACACTATATCGGAGAAGTTTGCACTTATTAAGGATTATATTGATGGGTTGCCTTATACCTTTACGCATGATGATTTTGATAGATATAATATGCATGTGCTTTCTGCTCCTAATTGCAATTATTATGAGAGAGGAACTATATCTCCACCTCTCTATGTTTTCAATATGATAAAATTGCAAGAAACTATTTATACTATGCATTGGCCATTACTATGTGTGCATGAATTGTTCTTTTATGACATGCCAATGCATAGGAAGAGAGTTAGACTTCGTTGTTACATGATATATGTTACTTTGTGCTCACTACTAAATTATAAATCAATGTTAATTAAAATTGGCTCTGATATACCTTGGGATCCGGGTGGATTCATTACTTGAGCACCATATGCCTAGCTTAATGGCTTTAAAGAAAGCGCTGCCAGGGAGACAACCCGGAAGTTTTAGAGAGTCATTTATTTCTGTTGAGTGCTTTCATATAGTTTAAAAACAACAAAAATAAAGAGGGGAACCGAAAATAATTTTCTAAAAGAAAAGTGAAAGTGAGAGAGACGAGCATTGTGAAAGTGGGGGACGTCCTTGAACTTTGTTCATGCCTATGGGAACTTTGTGAATCTTAATTACAGAAACTTTTAAGTAAAAATAATTATCCCCTTGTACAATTCCATTGTATTATAAAAATAATGTGCCAAGGTTTTCCTTTAGGATGTTTACATTTGCTTGATGGTTTGTACGGTGCAGGACAGAAACTTTAGCTGTAGTGCGTGATTTTACATTTTTAGCTGGAACGTCAAATGGTTCTGATTCTTTTTGCACCATCTTCCTATACAAATTATTTATTTTTCCTAATTTTGTCAGAATTTTTCAAGTATCAGAAGTATGGTTGATACGTCTCCAACATATCTATAATTTTTGATTCCTCCATGCTATATTATCTACTGTTTTGGGCAATATTGGGCTTTATTATCCACTTCTATATTATTTTTGGGACTAACCTATTAACCGGAGGCCCAGCCCAAATTTGCTGTTTTATGCCTATTTCAGTGTTTCGAAGAAAAGGAATATCAAACGGAGTCGAAATGGAACGAAATCAACTGGAGAAGTTATTTTGGAAGGAAAGCCACCAGATAGACTTGGACTCTACGTTAGAAGATACGGGAGCTGGCCACGAGGGTGGGGGGCGTGCCCACCCCCCTAGGGCGCGCCCCCTGCCTCGTGGGGCCCCCGTGGCTCCTCTGACGTCCTCCCTGCACCCATATATATCCACGTACCCTAAAACTTCCAGAACGCAACATAGATCGGGAGTTCCGCCACCAGAAGCCTCCGTAGCCACCAAAAACCAATCGGGACCCAGTTCCGGCACCCTGCTAGAGGGGCGAACCCTCACCGGTGACCATCTTCATCATCTCGGTGCTCTCCATGACGAGGAGGGAGTAGTTCACCCTCGAGGATGAGGGTATGTACCAGTAGTTATGTGTTTGATCTCTCTCTCTCTCTCTCGTGTTCTTGAGATGATACGATCTTGATGTATCGCGAGCTTTGCTATTATAGTTGGATCCTATGTTTCTCCTCCCCCTCTTCTCTCTTGTAATGAATTGAGTTTCCCCTTTGAAGTTATCTTATCGGATTGAGTCTTTATAGATTTGAGAACACTTGATGTATGTCTTGGTGATCAACTTGCGGGTTTCGTGACATTGGGAACCTATGCATAGGGGTTGGCACACGTTTTCGTCGTGATTCTCCGGTAGGAACTTTGGGGCACTCTTTGAGGTCCTTTGTGTTGGTTGAATAGATGAATCTGAGATTGTGTGATGCATATCATATAATCATGCCCACGGATACTTGAGGTGACATTGGAGTATCTAGGTGACATTAGGGTTTTGGTTGATTTGTATCTTAAGGTGTTATTCTAGTATGAACTCTAGGGCTGTTTGTGACACTTAAAGGAATAGCCCAACGGATTGATTGGAAAGAATAACTTTGAGGTGGTTTCGTACCCTACCATAATCTCTTCGTTCGTTCTCCGCTAGTAGTGACTTTTGAGTGACTCTTTGTTGCATGTTGAGGGATAGTTATGTGATCCAATTATGTTAGTATTGTTGAGGGAACTTACACTAGCGAAAGTATGAACCCTAGGCCTTATTTCCTATCATTGCAATACCGTTTACGCTCACTTTTATCACTTGCTACCTTGCTGTTTTTATTATTTAAGATTACAACTATCTTTATCTACTATCCATATACCACTTGTTTCACCATCTCTTCGCCGAACTAGTGCACCTATACAATTTACCATTGTATTGGGTGTGTTGGGGACACAAGAGACTCTTTGTTATTTGATTGCAGGGTTGCTTGAGAGAGACCATCTTCATCCTACGCCTCCTATGGATTGATAAACCTTAGGTCATCCACTTGAGGGAGATTTGCTACTGTCCTACAAACCTCTGCACTTGGAGGCCCAACAATGTCTACAAGAAGAAGGTTGTGTAGTAGACATCAATGGTGAATGTTCAGATTATTACAGACTGTTCTGTTTTAGACAGATTCTGTTTTTGATGCATATTTTGCTTGTTTTGATGAAACTATCAATTTATATCAGTGGATTAAGCCATGAAAAATTTATATTACAGTAGACACAATGCAAAAACAAAATATGAATTGGTTTGCAACAGTACTTAGAGTAGTGATTTGCTTTATTATACTAACGGACCTTACCGAGTTTTCTATTGAAGTTTTGTGTGGATGAAGTGTTCGATGATTGAGAAGGTTTCAATGTGAGAAGAAGGAAGAGAGGCAAGAGCTCAAGCTTGGGGATGCCCGAGGCACCCCAAGTAAATATTCTAGGAGAATCAAGCGTCTAATCTTGGGGATGCTGGGAAGGCATCCCCTCTTTCTTCAACAAGTATCGGTATGTTTTCGGATTCGTTTCGTTCATGCGATATGTGCAATCTTGGAGCGTCTTTTGCATTTAGTTTTCATTTTTTTTCTTTTATGCACCATGCTGCTATGAGATAGTCCTTGGTTGATTTATATAATGCTCTATGCACTTCACTTATATCTTTTGAGTATGGCTTTATAGAATGCTTCATGTGCTTCACTTATATCATTTGAAGTTTGGATTTCCTGTTTCTCTTTATATAGACAACCGCCATTTGTAGAATGCTCTTTTGCTTCACTTATATTTGTTAGAGCATGGGCATATCTTTTGTAGAAAGAATTAAACTCTCTTGCTTCACTTATATCTATTTAGAGAGATGACAGGAATTGGTCATTCACATGGTTAGTCATAAAATCCTACATAAAACTTGTAGATCGCTGAATATGATATGTTTGATTCCTTGCAATAGTTTTGCGATATAAAGATGGTGATATTAGAGTCATGCTAGTGGGTGGTTCTGAATTGTATAAATACTTGTGTTGAGGTTTGTGATTCCCGTAGCATGCACGTATGGTGAACTGTTATGTAACGAAGTTGGAGCATGAGGTATTTATTGATTGTCTTCCTTATGAGTGGCGGTCGGGGACGAGCGATGGTCTTTTCCTACCAATCTATCCCCCTAGGAGCATGCGCGTAGTACTTTGTTTCGATGACTAATAGATTTTTGCAATAAGTATGTGAGTTCTTTATGACTAATGTTGAGTCCATGGATTAGACGCACTCTCACCCTTCCATCATTGCTAGCCTCTCTAGTACCGCGCAACTTTCGCCGGTACCATAAACCCACCATATACCTTCCTCAAAACAGCCACCATACCTACCTATCATGGCATTTCCATAGCCATTCCGAGATATATTGCCATGCAACTTTCATCGTCATCATATACATGACTTGAGCATTCATTGTCATATTGCTTTGCATGATCGTAAGATAGCTAGCATGATGTTTTCATGGCTTGCCCGTTTTTTGATGTCATTGCTATGCTAGATCATTGCACATCCCGGTACACTGCCAGAGGCATTCATATAGAGTCATATCTTTGTTCTAGATATCGAGTTGTAATATTGAGTTGTAAGTAAATTAAAGTTAGATGATCATCATTATTAGAACATTGTCCCATGTGAGGTTATAAAAATAAAAGTGGCCAAAGAAGCCCTCAAAAAAAAGAGAGAGGCCAAAGAAGCCTACAAAAAAATGAGAGAAAAAGAGAGAAGGGGCAATGTTACTATCCTTTTACCACACTTGTGCTTCAGAATAGCACCGTGTTCTTCATATAGAGAGTCTCTTGAGTGATCACTTTCATATACTAGTGGGAATTTTCATTATAGAACTTGGCTTGTATATTCCAACGATGGGCTTCCTCAAATGCCCTAGGTCTTCATGAGCAAGCAAGTTGGATGCACACCCACTTAGTTTCAGTTTGAGCTTTCATATACTTATAGCTCTAGTGCATCCGTTGCATGGAAATCCCTACTCACTCACATTGATATCTATTGATGGGCATCTCCATAGCCCATTGATACGCCTAGTTGATGTGAGACTATCTTCTCCTTTTTGTCTTCTCCACAACCACCATTCTACTCCACCTATAGTGCTATGTCCATGGCTCACGCTCATGTATTGCGTGAAAGTTGAAAAGGTTTGAGAACGTCAAAAGTATGAAACAATTGCTTGGCTTGTCATCTGGGTTGTGCATGATGTGAGTATTTTGTGTGGTGAAGATGGAGCATAGCCAGACTATATGATTTTGTAGGGATAACTTTCTTTGGCCTTATTATTTTGAAAAGACATGATTGCTTTATTAGTAGGCTTGAAGTATTATTGTTTTTATGTCAAATGATAGACTATTGCTTTGAGTCAGTCGTGTCTTAATATTCATGCCATGATTAGACACATGATCAAGATTATGCTAGGTAGCATTCCACATCAAAAATTATCTTTTTTATCATTTACCTACTCGAGGACGAGCAGGAATTAAGCTTGGGGATGCTGATACATCTCCGTCGTATCTATAATTTTTGATTGTTCCATGCCAATATTCTACAACTTTCATATACTTTTGGCAACTTTTTATACTATTTTTGGGACTAACATATTGATCCAGTGCCCAGTGCCAGTTCTTGTCTGTTGCATGTTTTTGGTTTCGCAGAATATCCATATCAAATGGAGTCCAAACGGGATAAAAATGGACGGAGACACTTTTTGGAATATTTGGAAAATTCTGGAAGAAAAATCCACGCGAGACGGTGCCCGAGGTGGTCACGAGGCAGGGGAGCGCGCCTGCCCCCCCTGGGCGTGCCCCTACCCTTGTGAGCCACCCGTAAGGCGGTTGACGCTCTTCTTTTGCCGCAAGAAAGCTAATTTTCGGAAAAAAAATCACGGCGAAGGTTTTAGGCCAATCGGAGTTACGGATCTCCATATATACACGAAACGGTGAAACAGAGCCAGGACAGAACGCAGAAACAGAGAGAGACAGAGAGATAGATCTAATCTCGGAGGGGCTCTCGCCCCTCCCACGCCATGGAGGCCAAGGAACAGAGGGGAAACCCTTCTCCCATCTAGGGAGGAGGTCAAGGAAGAAGAAGAAGAAGGGGGCTCTCTCCCCCTTGCTCCCGGTGGCGCCGGAGTGCCACCGGGGGCCATCATCATCACCGTCATCTTCACCAACAACTTCACCGCCTTCACCACCAACTCTTCCCCCCTCTATGAAGAAGTGTAACCTCTCTCTTACCCGCTGTAGTCTCTACTTAAACATGGTGCTCAATGCTATATATTATTTCCCTATGATGTATGGCTATCCTATGATGTTTGAGTAGATCTGTTTTGTCCTAATGGCTATTTGATGATCAAGATTGGTTTGAGTTGCATGTTTTATTATTGGTGCTGTCCTATGGTGCTCTCCGTGTCGTGCAAGTGTGAGGGATTCCCGCTGTAGGGTGTTGCAATATGTTTATGATTTGCTTATGGTGGGTGGCGTGAGTGAACAGAAGCACAGACTCGAGTAAGTAGGTTGTTTGCGTATGGGATAAAGAGGACTTGATGCTTTAATGCTATGGTTGGGTTTTACCTTAATGAATCTTTAGTTGTTGCGGATGCTTGCTAGAGTTCCAATCATAAGTGAATATGATCCAAGTAGAGTAAGTATGTTAGCTTATGCCTCTCCCTCAAATAAAATTGCAATAATGATTACCGGTCTAGCTATCGATTGCCCAGTGACAAATAACTTTCTCGTAACAACAAGCTCTTTACTAAACCTAACTTAGTTGTGTCTTTATCTAAACAGCCCCTACTTTTTATTTACTTGCTCTTTATTATCTTCCATACCTATCCAACAACACCTACAAAGTACTTCTACTTTCATACTTGTTCTAGGTAAAGCGAACGTCAAGCGTGCGTAGAGTTGTATCGGTGGTCGATAGAACTTGAGGGATTATTTGTTCCGCCTTTAGCTCCTCGTTGGGTTCGACACTCTTACTTATCGAAAACTGTTGCGATCCCCTATACTTGTGGGTTATCAATACGTCTCCAACGTATCTATAATTTTTTTATTGTTTCATGCTATTATATTATGTGTTTTGGATGTTTTATATGCATTAATATGCTATTTTGTATTATTTTTGGGACTAACTTATTAACCCAAAGCCTAGTGCCAGTTTCTGTTTTTTCCTTGTTTTTGAGTTTAACAGAAAAGGAATATCAAACAGAGTCCAAACGGAATAAAACTTTATGATGATTTTTCTTGGACCAGAAGACACACGTAGGACTTGAAGACGAAGGTAGAAGAGTCCCGAGAGCTCCACAAGCCCTCAGGGCGTGCCCTAGGGGTGCGCCCCTAGCTTGTGGGTCCCACGAGACTCCTCCAACCCTAATCTTTGGCCTATAAATTCCCAAATATTCCCAAATGACCAGAAGTGTCCACAAAAATAGTTTTCCGCCGCCGTAACCTTATGTACTCATGAGATCCAATCTAGGGACCTTTTTCCGCACCCTGCCAGTGGGGATTTGATCATGGAGGGCTTCTACATCAACTCTATTGTCCTTCCGATGAAGCGTGAGTAATTTACCACAAACCTACGAGTCCATAGCTAGTAGCTAGATGGATTCTTCTCTCTTTTTGATCCTCAATACCATGTTCTCCTCGATGTTCTTGGAGATCTATCCGATGTGATCTTCTTTTGCAGCGTGTTTGTTGAGATCCGATGAATTGTGAATTTATGATCAATTCTGAATTCTTATATCCATGATTTGATATCTTTGTATTTCTCTTTGAATTATTGGTTTGGTTTGGCCAACTAGATTTGGAGAGGTGCTTAGTTTTGGGTTCAATCTTGCGGTGTCCTCACCCAGTGACAAAGTAGGGGTAGCGAGGCACGTATTTGTATTGTTGCCATCAAGGGTAAAAAGATGGAGTTTTCATCAGATTGCTTGAGTTTATCCCTCTACATCATGTCATCTTACTTAAGGCGTTATTCCGTTCTTATGAACTTAATACTCTAGATGCATGCTGGATAGCGGTCGATGTGTGGAGTAATAGTAGTAGATGCAGGCAGGAGTCGGTCTACTAGGCATAGAGTGATGCCTATATGCATAAGAATTGCCTTGGATATCGTCATAACTTTGCGCTTTTCTATCAATTGCTCGACAGTAGTTTGTTCACCCACCATATTATTTTCCTTCAAGAGAGAAGCCTCTAGTGAAACTTATGGTCCCCTGGTCTATTTTCCATCATATATTTTCAGATCTATAAACCAAGAAACCCAAAAATATCTTGTTGCGATTTATTTACTTTTATTTTGTTTTATGTTTTAGTAATCTTTTATATCTATCTCTATCATATTTCACCTTTGCAAGTGACCATGAAGGGATTTACTACCCCTTTATCACGTTGGGTGCAAGTGTTTGATTGTTTGCGCAGGTGCATAGATTGGGGACTTGCTTGTATCTCCTACTGGATTGATACCTTGGTTCTTAACTGAGGGAAATACTTATCTCTACTTTGCTGCATCACCCTTTCCTCTTCAAGGGAAAAACCAACGCAATGCTGGGGAGATATGCATCAAGCCTACCAAGTGCCCATCGTAAACTCTCATCTCTTGCATTACATTATTTGTCATTTACCTCTCGTTTTCCGCTACTACCTCTTGAGCAATGCGTTGGCTTTCTCTTGAAGAGGAAAGGGTGATGCAGTAAAGTAGTGTAAGTATTTCCCTCATTTTTTTAGAACCAAGGTATCAATCCAGTAGGAGATCACGCTCGAGTCCCACACACCTACACAAACAAATAAGAACCTCGCAACCAACGCGATAAAGGGGTTGTAAATCCCTTCACGGTCACTTACGAGAGTGAGATCTAATAGAAATGATAAGATAACATTTTGGTATTTTTATGATAAAGAGAAATAAAGATGCAAAGTAAAATAAACGGAAATAGAAATAGCTAAGTGTTGGAAGATTAATATGATGGAAGATAGACCCGGGGGCCATATGTTTCACTAGTGGCTTCTCTCAAGAGCATAAGTATTACGGTGGGTAAACGAATTACTGTCGAGCAATTGATAGAATTGAGCATAGTTATGAGAATATCTAGGTATGATCATGTATATAGGCATCACATCTGTGACAAGTAGACCGAAACGATTCTGCATCTACTACTATTACTCCACACATCGACCGCTATCCAGCATGCATCTAGAGTATTAAGTTCATAAGAACAGAGTAATGCTTTAAGTAAGATGACATGATGTAGAGGGATAAACTCATGCAATATGATATAAACCCCATATTTTTATCCTCGATGGCAACAATACAATACGTGCCTTGCTGCCCCTGCTGTCACTGGGAAAGGACACTGCAAGATTGAACCCAAAGCTAAGCACTTCTCCATTGAAAGAAAGATCAATATAGTAGGTCAAACCAAACTGATAATTCGAAGAGACTTGCAAAGATAAACCAATCATACATAAAAGAATTCAAAGGAGATTCAAATATTATTCATAGATAAACTTGATCATAAACCCACAATTCATCGGATCTCGACAAACACACCGCAAAAGAAGATTACATCGAATAGATCTGCAAGAAGATCGAGGAGAACTTTGTATTGAGATCGAAAGAGAGAGAAGAAGCCATCTAGCTAATAACTATGGGCCCGTAGGTCTGAAGTAAACTACTCACACATCACCGGAGAGGCCATGGAGTTGACGTAGAGGTCCTCCGTGATCAATGCCCCCTCTGGCGGAGCTTCGGAAAAGGCCCCAAGATGGGATCTCTCAGGTACAGAAGGTTGTAGCGATGGAATTAGGTTTTCGTGGTGCTCCTGGATGTTTGGGGGGTACGTGGACTTATATAGGAGGAAGAAGTAGGTCAATGGAGCAACGAGGGGCTCACGAGAGTGGAGGGCGCGCCCCCTGCCTCGTGCCCTCCTTGATCGTTTCTTGATGCCCACTCCAAGTCTCCTAAATCACGTTTGTTGAGAAAATCACGTTCCCGAAGGTTTCATTTCGTTTGGACTCCATTTGATATTCCTTTTCGGCGAAACTCTAAAATAGGAAAAAAAACAACAATTTGGGTTGGGCCTCCGGTTAGTAGGTTAGTCCCAAAAATGATATAAAAGTGTAAAATAAAGCCCATTAACATCCAAAATAGATAATATAATAGCATGGAGCAATCAAAACTTATAGATACGTTGGAGACGTATCAAGCATCCCCAAGCTTAATTCATGCTCGTCCTCAAGTAGGTAAATGATAAAAGAAGAATTTTTGATGTGGAATGCTTTCTAACATACTTCTCAAGTAATTTTTCTTTATTGTGGCATGAATGTTCAGATCCGAAAGATTCAAGATAAAAGTTTAATATTGACATAAAAAATAGTAATACTTCAAGCATACTAACTAAGCAATTATGTCTTCTCAAAATAACATGGCCAAAGAATGTTATCCCTACAAAATCATATAGTCTGGCTATGCTCTATTTTCACCACACAAAATATTTAAATTGTGCACAGCCCCGATGACAAGCCAAGCAATTGTTTCATACTTTTGATGTTCTCAAACTATTTTAATCTTCACGCAATATATGAGCGTGAGCCATGGATATAGCACTATATGTGGAATAGAATGGTGGTTGTGGAGAAGACAAAAAAGGAGAAGATAATCTCACATCAACTAGGCGTATCAACGGGCTATGGAGATGCCCCTCAATAGATATCAATGTGAGTGAGTAGGGATTGCCATGCAACAGATGCGCTAGAGCTATAAGTATATGAAAGCTCAACAAAAGAAACTAAGTGGGTGTGCATCCAACTTGCTTGCTCATGAAGACCTAGGGCATTTTAAGGAAGCCCATAATTGGAATATACAAGCCAAGTTCTATAATGAAAAATTCCCACTAGTATATGAAAGTGATATCATAGGAGACTCTCTATCATGAAGATTATGGTGCTACTTTGAAGCACAGGTGTGGAAAAAGGATAGTAGCATTGTCCCTTCTCTCTTTTTCTCTCATTTTTTATTTGGGCCTTCCCCCTTTTTTATGGCCTTTTTTCGTCCGGAGTCTCATCCCGACTTGTGGGGGAATCATAGTCTCCATCATCCTTTCCTCACTTGGGACAATGCTCTAAGAATGATGATCATCACACTTTATTTACTTACAACTCAATACTTAGAACAAAATATGACTCTATGTGAATGCCTCCGGCGGTGTACCAAGATGTGCAATGATGCATGAGTGACATGTATGAAGAATTATGAACGGTGGCTTTGCCGCAAATACGATGTCAACTACATGATCATGCAAGAAATATGACAATGATGAAGCGTGTCATAATAACGGAACGGTGGAAAGTTGCATGGCAATGTATCTCGGGATGGCTATGGAAATGCCATAATAGGTAGGTATGGTGGCTGTTTTGAGGAAGGTATATGATGGGTTTAAGGTACCAGCGAAAGTTGCGCGATACTGGAGAGGCTAGCAATGGTGGATGGGTGAGTGTGCGTATAATCCATGGACTCAACATTAGTCATAAAGAACTCACATACTTATTGCAAAAATCTATTAGTTATCAAAACAAAGTATTACGCACATGCTCCTAGGGGGATAGATTGGTAGGAAAAGACCATCGCTCGTCCTCGACCGCTACTCATAAGGAAGACAATCAATAAATAAATCATGCTCCGACTTCATCACATAACAGTTCACCATACGTGCATGCTATGGGAATCACAAACTTCAACACAAGTATTCCTCAAATTCACAACTACTCAACTAGCATGACTCTAATATCATTATCTCCATATCTCAAAAAAATTATCAAGTATCAAACTTCTCATAGTATTCAATGCACTTCTATGAAAGTTTTTATATTATTCCTAAAAGCAAATTTCCATGTTGTTCTAAAGGACTCTCAAAATAATATAAGTGAAACATGAGAGATCAATTATTTCTATAAAATAAAACCACCACCGTGCTCTAAAAGATATAAGTGAAGCGCTAGAGCAAAAACTATATAGCTCAAAAGATATAAGTGAAGCACATAGAGTATTCTAATAAATTTCAAATCATGCGAGTCTCTCTCAAAAGGTGTGTACAGTAAGGATGATTGTGGTAAACTAAGAATCAAAGACTCAAATCATATAAGACGCTCCAAGAAAAACACATATCATGTGGTGAATAAAAATATAGTTCCAAGTAAAGTTACTGATAGACGAAGACGAAAGAGGGGATGCCTTCCGGGGCATCACCAAGCTTAGGCTTTTTGGTGTCCTTGAATTTTAACTTGGGGTGCCATGGGCATCCCCAAGCTTAGGCTCTTGCCACTCCTTGTTCCATAATCCATCAAATCTTTACCCAAAACTTGAAAACTTCACAACACAAAACTTAAATAGAAAATCTCGTGAGCTCCGTTAGCGAAAGAAAACAAAACACCACTTCAAGGTACTATAATGAACTCATTCTTGATTTATATTGGTGTTAAACCTACTGTGTTCCAACTTATCTATGGTTTATAAACTTTTTTACTAGCCATAGATTCATCAAAATAAGCAAACGACACACGAAAAACAGAATCCTCAAAAACAGAACAGTCTGTAGTAATCTGTAGCTAACGCAAACTTCTGGAACCCCAATAATTCTGAAATAAATTGCTGGATGTGAGTAATTTATCTATTAATCATATTAAAAAATAATTACTAAATATCACTTTCCAAATAAAAATGGCAGCGATTCTCGTGAGCGCTAAAGTTTCTGTTTTTTACAGCAAGATCAAAAAGACTTCCCCCAAGTCTTCCCAATGGTTCTACTTGGCACAAACACTAATTAAACACAAAAAACACAACCAAAACAGAGGCTAGATAAATTATTTATTTATTACTAAACAGGAGCAAAAAGCAAGGAATAAAAATAAAATTGGGTTGCCTCCTAACAAGCGCTATCGTTTGACGCCCCTAGCTAGGCATAAAAGCAAGGATAGATCTAGCTATTGCCATCTTTGGTAGGCAATCCATAAGTGGCTCTCATAATAGATTCATATGGTAATTTAATTTTCTTTCTAGGGAAGTGTTCCATGCCTTTTTTCTTAACGGAAATTATAATCTAATATTCCCTTCCTTCATATCAATAATTGCACCAATCGTTCTAATGAAAGGTCTACCAAGAATAATAGGACATGAAGGATTGCAATCTATGTCAAGAACGATGAAATCTATGGGAACATATTTCCTATTTGCAACAATAAAAACATCATTAATTATTCCCATAGGTTTCTTAATAGTGGAATCCGCAAGGTGCAAGTTTAAAGAACAATCATCAAAATCACGGAAACCTAGCAAATCACACAAAGTTTTTGGAATCGTGGAAACACTAGCACCCAAATCACACAAAGCATAGCACTCGTGATCTTTAATTTTTATTTTTATTTTAGGTTCCCACTCATCATAAAGTTTTCTAGGGATAGAAACTTCCAACTCAAGTTTTTCTTCATAAGATTGCATCAAAGCATCAACGATATGTTTAGTAAAAGCTTTATTTTGACTATAAGCATGAGAAGAATTTAGCACGGATTGCAACAAGGAAATAAAATCTATCAAAGAGAAATTATCATAATTAAATTCCTTGAAATCCAAGATAGTGGGTTCATTGATATCTAAAGTTTTTCCCTCTTCAATCCCACTTTTACCAATTTTTGCATCAAGATCTAAAAACTCCGAATTTTTGGAATGCCTTCTAGGTAAAGGTGGCTCATCTTCAGTCCCATCATTATCAAGATTCATATTGCAAAACAAATACTTAATAGGAGACACATCAATAACTCTTATATCTTCATCTTTAGAAACTAGAAGAACATGCTTTCACAAAGCAATCTTTCTTAGCACGCATCCTAGCGGTTCTTTCTTTGCACTCATCAATGGAAATTCTCATGGCTTTGAGAGACTCATTGATATCATGCTTAGGTGGAATAGATCTAAGTTTAAAAGAATCAACATCAAGAGAAATCCTATCAACGTTCCCAGCCAATTCATCAACCTTAAGCAATTTTTCTTCAAGCAAAGCATTGAAATTCTTTTGCGAATTCATAAACTCCTTAACACTAGTCTCAAATTCAGAGGGCATCTTATTAAAATTTCCATAAGAATTGTTGTAGGAATTACCATAATTATTAGAGGAATTACTAGGAAACGGCCTAGAATTAAAATTACCTCTATACGCATTGTTACCAAAATTGTTCCTACCAACAAAATTCACATCCATAGATTCATTATTATTCTCAATCAAAGTAGAAAAATGCATATAATTAGGATCAGTAGGAGCACTCTTATTAGCAAACAATTTCATAAGTTCATCCATCTTTCCACTCAAAACATTAATTTCTTCTATTGCATGCACTTTTTTACTAGTAGATCTTTCAGTGTGCCATTGATAATAATTAACCATAATATTATCTAGGAGTTTAGTAGCTTCTCCTAAAGTGATTTCCATAAAAGTGCCTCCCGCGGCCAAATCTAAAAGATTTCTAGAAGCAAAATTCAATCCGGCATAAAAAAATTGTATAATCATCCAAAGATTCAAACCATGTGTAGGGCAATTACGTATCATTAATTTCATCCTCTCCCAAGATTGTGCAACATGTTCATGATTAAGTTGCTTAAAATTCATAATATCATTTCTAAGAGAGATGATCTTAGCGGGAGGAAAATACTTAGAGATAAAAGCATCTTTGCACTTATTCAATGAATCAATACTATTTTTAGGCAAAGACGAAAACCAAGCTTTAGCGTGATCTCTAAGGGAAAAAGGAAATAGCTTCAATTTAACAATATCATTGTCCACATCTTTCTTCTTTTGCATATCACACAAATCAACAAAGTTGTTTAGATGGGTAGCGGCATCTTCACTAGGAAGGCCGACGAATTGATCTTTCATGACAAGATTCAACAAAGCAACATTAATTTCACAAGATTCAGCAACGTTAAGAGGAGCAATCAGAGTGCTAAGAAAATCATTGTTGTTGGTATTGGCAAAGTCACGCAATTTAGTATTGTCTTGAGCCATCGTGACAAGCAAGCAATCCAACACACCAGCAAACAAGAAGCAAGCGAAAAAGAGGCGAACGGAAAAAGAGAGGGCGAATAAAACAACAAGGGTGAAATGGGGGAGAGGAAAATGGGAGTAAATGGCAAATAATGTAATGCGAGGGATAAGAGTTTGTGATGGGTACTTGGTATGTCTTGACTTGTGCATAGTCCCCGGCAACGGCGCCAGAAAGGGCTCGTTGTTGGGAGTCAAATCTTGACTTGACTTGGCGCGAATCTCCCCGGCAACGGCGCCAGAAATCCTTCTTGCTACCTCTTGAGCACTGCGTTGGTTTTCCCTTGAAGAGGAAAGGGTGATGGCGTAGTAAAGTAGCGTAAGTATTTCCCTCAGTTTTTGAGAACCAAGGTATCAATCCAGTAGGAGATCACGCTCGAGTCCCACGCACCTACACAAACAAATAAGAAACTCACAACCAACGCGATAAAGGGGTTGTAAATCCCTTCACGGTCACTTACGAGAGTGAGATCTGATAGATATGCTAAGATAATATTTTTGGTATTTTTATGATAAAGAGAAATAAAGATGCAAAGTAAAATAAACGGCAATAGAAATAGCTAAGTGTTGGAAGATTAGTATGATGGAAGATAGACCTGGGGGCCATAGGTTTCACTAGTGGCTTCTCTCAAGAGCATAAGTATTACAGTGGGTAAACAAATTACTGTCGAGCAATTAATACAATTGAGCATAGTTATGAGAATATCTAGGTATGATCATGTATATAGGCATCACGTCCGTGACAAGTAGACCGAAACGATTCTGCATCTACTACTATTACTCCACACATCAACCGCTATCCAGCATGCATCTAGAGTATTAAGTTCATAAGAACAGAGTAATGCTTTAAGTAAGATGACATGATGTAGAGGGATAAACTCATGCAATATGATATAAACCCCATCTTTTTATCCTCGATGGCAACAATACAATATGTGCCTTGCTACCCCTACTGTCACTGGGAAAGGACAACGCAAGACCGATGCTCGAGAAGACTTCCATATATTCCGGGTTTCGCCGTGTGTTTCATTTGTGCCTGCCCTTTTATTTTTGCATTGCATCATGTCATCATGCCTTCATCTCATAAATCTTTTGCAACTCAACTAAATAAATGGCATGGATCTTTGATCCATTTAAATCGAGGGAATTCACTTGTGATATCTCTTTATAACATATTGAAGCCTCTCAATATTATTAGAGAGCTATAATAAAAATATTCCATTCTTTTGGAATTAACCAAAACACACTTGAAAAATCCCCACTCCCTTTCTACTTCAAGTTTGGTCCCCAAACTTTGCCAACATTTCTTTTCCCATTTATCGAGGCTCCTCCTAAATTCTCAACATTTTTGGACTCTTCTAAATCCTAGTCCTTGTTCAAACCTTTTAAATTAAATTCAAATGACTTTGAATTTAATTCTTGCAATCTTGCCCACTCCATTTTTCTTGGGTCAAGCTCATTTTTGTGAGTCCGGGAAAATAATCCCCATGCCCAAATTCTTGTCCACTCATTTCTTTTCTCTCCTTTTCTTTCTTTGCTTTTCTGTTTTTAGTAGAGATTTGAAAAGAGAGAGAGAGAAGGAGCCCAGCAGCCTGGGCCTCCCAACCTCCCGCGCCGGCCCAAGGCCAAGGCCCAGCCGCCCCCACCAATCCCTCCTAACCCTCGACCGAACCCTAGCCCGATCCCCTCGCAGACTCCCTCTCCCCTCGCGCCGCCAGAACGACCCCATCTCCCGATCCCCATCTCTCTCGCTTTCACCCTCTCCCGATCCCCATCTCTCCTCCTCCCCGTTCGTCTTTCTCGCCGGGAGCTCGAGCTACGCCTGGAGACGACCTGCCCGCGCCCCTGCCGGCCCTCCTCCGACCTCATCCCCACGAGCACGGCCGCCGGGACGCCACTTCGCTGGTCCCCATAGCTCCGCCTCTCCAGGGAACAGCAGGCGCGCCGCTCCACGCCAAGAGCAGCGCCTCGCATTGCCGCCTCCTCGCCATGGCGCCCTGCCGGCCGGCGAGCCCAAGCCTGCCGCCACGCCGACCGAGTCTCCTTCCACCTCGCCTCTCTGCAACTCCCGTGGATGCCGTCCAGGGAACCCATGGCATCGTCGTCTCAAGGCCGTCGCCGGTGGGATCCTATGTCCCTCCGCCATCTTCCTGGTCAAGTGACGCCAGGGCCGACCCCGCCGCGTTCCTCTACTCCTCTGGCCTCGAGCACCTGCCGCTGAACACCACCTTCGTCTTCTGCTGCTGCTTCACCGATGAGCACAGGCCGCCGCCGCGTTGCTTTGCCTTCGCCTCCCGGCTTCATCCGCGAGAACGGTTACAGTCACTTGGGTTCGACAAGTTGCCGAGTACCACTACATTTACCATGTACATCTACACCGAGACGAGACCGCCAAGATGCATCCTGATGTCGCCGAAGACACGTGAACATCTACACGATGATCGCCGAGTACCTCTTCGCAAGTACCCCTACGCGCGAAGACGCCAAGACAGTTTCGGAATTCACCAAGTACCACTACGGCCGGAGACCTCGACGCCCGACGCCTAAACGATCACCGAACCGGAAACAACGCCAAGTACTAGGTCAACGAGTACAGCCAAGTTCATCTTCCGCCGTCTCCGAAATCGCCAAGTACCACGACGAACCGAGAACAACTACCGTCGACGTGCATTTTGCCAAGTACCACTACCGCCGTCGCAAGAACGGGACCGGAAAGTCCGAAGACCCCAAGTACCACGACACCGATGACATGAACATCTACGGAATGTGTACGACTACGCGATGTGACGCCAAGTTCGATGACGACCGTGTACCCCTACCGCTCCTCGAACATGAACGTCTACTTCCTCTTCGACTCGTGAACGTCTACTTCCACTACTTCCACTACGAACGTCCCAAGAACGTCTACTTCCTCTACTTGGCACCGATCGAGAACCGTCCCGTTTGCACACTTCGAAGGTATAACCCGAGACGACGTCCGTGTAACGAATGCTTGCGATGTTTGGGATGCTCATGTTTGCACCGTGTCCAGATTGTCACTCGTTTCCTTGTCGCCAACTCGTGGGACACCCGGTATCCGGGAGTGCCCCGCCATCTTTTGCACGCATACGCATACTTCTCCTTTGCATCGGTATCTCAATCGAGTTACCGGAACCGAAACGCTGCCGTGGCACCGTTGTCGTTACCGTCACCGTGGCACCCTTTCTTTCCACCACGATGACGAAATGCCCCATATCTTATAACATGCCGACATTTTCATAAATATTGCACAAAACTTGCTCATGTCATTCGCATCATGATAATAACATTTAAATGGTTTAAATTGTTGTTGCACCAAATTGAGTAATGCATATGGGGATTTACTGGAATTGTTGTTTGGCGTTCCGGCCTCATTTAAACTTGCCTAGATAGGTAGTTTTACTTTGCTTCACCTCTTGCCCTGTTAGTCAACATTTAATATTGTTGGGTACATAAACGAGATCAAACTAAATTACTTGTATGTGGTGTTTCGTCAATATGCAACGGAGTTGCATATTGAGCTCCACTTAATTTGTAGGATTGTTTGTGCACTTTGCCATGCCATGCATATTTAAACCGGACATGCACCATACTTGATTGAGCATCATGCTATGATTATGTGGTGGTTGTTTACCATGATTGTTTGCTTCTTTCCGATTTTGCTTCTTCGGGTTGGTTCCGGTAACATCGCGTTTGTGAGGACCCGTTCGTCTATGTTCGTTTGTCTTCTTCATGGACTCGTTCTTCTTCCTTGCGGGATTTCAGGCAAGATGATCATACCCTCGAAATCACTACTATCTTTGCTTTGCTAGATGCTCGCTCTTTTGCTATGCCAATGCTACGATGCCTACCATTTGCTTTCAAGCCTCCCAAATTGCCATGTCAAACCTCTAACCCACCATGTCCTAGCAAACCGTTGATTCGCTTTGTTACCGCTTTGCTCAGCCCCTCTTATAGCGTTTTTAGTTGCAGGTGAAGATTGAAGTTTGTTCCTTGTTGGAACATGGAGATGTCGCTCCTTGTTGGGACATGCTTACTTTGTTGGGATATCATCATATTATCTTGTTATCTTAATGCATCTATATACTTGGTAAAGGGTGGAAGGCTCGGCCTTATGCCTGTTGTTTTGTTCCACTCTTGCCGCCCTAGTTTCCGTCATATCGGTGTTATGTTCCAGGATTTTGCGTTCCTCACGCGGTTGGGCTATTATGGGAACCCCTTGACAGTTCGCCTTAAGTAAAGCTCTTCCAGCAATGCCCAACATTGATTTTACCATTCGCAACCTAGCCTTTTCTTTCCCTTGGGTCGGCCAGCCCAAGGGTCATCTTTATTCACCCCCCGGGCCAGTGCTCCTCTGAGTGTTGGTCCAACTTGTCAGCCGCCGGTGGCCACCAGGGGCAACTCTGGGCTGGCCTACCGGAAGTTTAGACAATCCGGTGTGCCCTGAGAAAGAGATATGTGCAGCTCCTATCGGGATTTGTCGGCACATTCGGGCGGTGTTGCTGGTTTAGTTTTACCCTGTCGAAATGTCTTGTTGTACCGGGATACCGAGTCTGATCGAAATGTCTCGGGAGGAGGTCTATTCCTTCGTTGACCGTGAGAGCTTGTGATGGGCTAAGTTGGGACACCCCTGCAGGTATTTGAACTTTCGAAAGCCGTGCCCGCGGTTATGGGCAGATGGGAATTTGTTAACGTCCGGTTGTAGAAAACCTGAAGTTGACCTTAATTAAAATGAATCAACCGCGTGTGTAACCGTGATGGTCTCTTTCCGGCGGGGTCCGGGAAGTGAACACGGTTGTTGGAGTTATGCTTGACGTAGGTAGTCTAGGATCACTTCTTGATCATACTTTTATCGACCGTGCTTTGCCTTCTCTTCTCGCTCTCTTTTGCGAATAGGTTAGCCACCATATATGCTAGTCGCTTGCTGCAGCTCCACCCCATACCTTTACCTTACCCATAAGCTTAAATAGTCTTGATCGCGAGGGTGCGAGATTGCTGAGTCCCCGTGGCTCACAGATACTTCCAAAACCAGTTTGCAGGTGCCGATGAGTCCGTGCAGATGACGCAACCAAGCTCAGGAGGAGCTCGATGAAGATCTTGCTCTTTGTGTTGTTTCGTTCTAGTTGATCAGTAGTGGAGCCCAGTTGGGGTCGATCGGGGACCTTTGTCGCATTTGGGGTTCTTCTTTTATTTTGGCTCCGTAGTCGGGCCATGATTGTATTTGGTTGATGTAATGCTTTATTCATGTAATTGTGTGAAGTGGCGATTGTAAGCCAACTATGTTTTTCTTTCCCTTATGTATTACATGGGTTGTGTGAAGATTACCTCACTTGCGACATTGCTTTCAATGCGGTTATGCCTCTAAGTCGTGCTTCGACACGTACGAGATATAGCCGCATCGAGGGCGTTACAAGTTGGTATCAGAGCCTTCCCCGACCTTAGGAGCCCCATTGCTTGATCGTTTTTAGTGGCCGAGTTGTGTCTAGAAAAAAAAGTTTTGAGTCATTTAGGATTATATATATATCGGAGAGTTAGGAATTCTTTTTACTTCCCAGTGTCCTCATCGCTCTGGTAAGGCATCCTGACGTAGAGTTTTGACTCTTCTCTTCTCAAATTTCACAAAAAAAAATTTAGGATCACGCGGGTATCTTGGAATTGTTCCGATGGTTTTATGATGAGAACATTGTCTTGGTGCCTCATGTCAGGGGTTTAGTGGAATTGTCCCGGGGAGTTGAGCTCTGAGGTGTTGTCATCATAATTTTATCGTTGCAGTTCTGGAATACCTGAGTTTAGTACGCCGACATCGAAAATCTCTCTTATGCAGTTCGTTGGTGAGATAACCTCGACGCCACCCAGTACTGGGGCGGGAGTTCGGGAGTATCGCCATAACTTGTATAACGGATGCTTTTCGAAGGTTCAGGTAGATGGTTTCCGAAGGTTTCTTGGTTATGTGTTGAAGGATGGATACAGCTGGATGTAGGATTTGCTAGTTTGGGTGAGATATTATGCTTCCCCTGTATCCCCAACACCTGATTGCATAACTGGGAAAGTTTTGGGAGTTTATAAGTGGGAATTCAAGTAGCTCTTAGGATATCCTTCCGACGGATGTATGATATGAAATTGGGGTTCGACGTCTAGTGGTCCGCCTATTCACGGTCGGTTTTACAGTGGTCTCGTTGTGTCTTAAAGAGTCCTTGGCTATGCCGACTCGGGGACGCTTCGTATGTCATGTGCACTGCCTTGTACATGATGGTGCTGTACGATCGAGCCCATGTAGGCCCCACCACGAAAACTTCGGACGAAATCTTTATCATATGTTTGTTCCGGCTTATTCTGCAAGCCAATCCCTTTGTTTTTGTTTTGAGTTGTGGTAGTCGAGTTGCTTCAAAGTCAAATGTTGATTCCATACCTTCCCCAAAATTGTGTTCTCATATTCCTATGTGAATACTAATCCTTCTCGATCATCGAGTTTATCATTTCAATTTCTTTTCAATCGGTGTGTCTCTCCTCAAGTGGATCCGATCATTTCAACATCTGCAAGATCAAGTATCAGCTCTCTCAACGACGTTCGTTTCATCCATCTCCAAGTTGTCTTTCTTTTTCCCACCCTCCCTCCCTTTTTGTTTCTTCGAGGACCCAGATTTCTTCATCGGGTATCCATTCAACTCATGTGAAGTCACTCCATTCTTTTTCATCAATATTCTTACCCGGTGGTTCTCAAGGAGATGTTCTATTAGTTCGTCATTCTTCATTCTTTTCTTCTCCGGTGGAACCAATTCAAGCTTTCGGTGTTGATCATATCTTTTTCCTTGTTTCAAATATCTTCTCATGCTGGTGCACCTCTCAATCATTAACTTTTCGTTATTCATTTGTTCCGCAGTGCTAAAGATATCTCAGAAGATTCGTGTTTTCCACTCTGCATTCATTCAAGATCTTTCGAGGTTGTTATCTCATTCAAGCCATTTAATTCAACCGGTGAAACATCTCTTTTAAATTGTTCAACGATGTTTTCTTTTGTGTGGGCCTTAACCCACAGGTCTTTTCCCAGGATCTTACCTGACTCTTCTTATTTTCCCGGAGTTATTCTCAAATTCTTTTCAAAGTTTGACGTAAGAATGAATTATCATCAGTTAAATGTATTTCTCCAAGATCTTTCAAATTCTTTTCATCGTTGGCTCAACCTTTCCATTCTTCATCCCGGAGTGCCTCAACAATTCTTGGTGGTGTTTCCCGTTGTAATTCTCAGATTTTTGAAGACCGAAGAAGAGTTTCTCTTTAATCTTGCTCCATTATCTTCAAGATTCGTGATTCTAGCTTGTTGCCACCCTCTCGTAATTTTTTTGATCGTGAGAATTCTTTTCACCTATCCGGAGTAATTCAAGAGTCGTCTCAGTTTGATTATCCGGAGTCCATCAATTCATGTTTATTCATTCTCAGCTTTCAGTTGCCATTCTCCAATCTTACCGGTGCATCGTTCAAGTATTCTCTTATCAGCTCGTGACCTTTTCGTTCTCATGTATCTAAATCCTAGCAAGCATTTTCGTTCATTTGCTAATTCTTCCCGGTGTTTCTTTATCTTTTCTTCGTTCTTTTTCAATTCTTACGGTGGTTCATTCAAGAGTTTTCTTCCTTTGTGTATCATACCTATGCATTCGTGCTTTTCAAATTCTACCGGTGGTTCGTTTAAGACCTTCTCAAGTTTGATATATCTCTTTTAATCCTTTCTACGAGAATAAGTAGTATGCCAAATCCATTGTTTGTCATCAATTTAATTGGTGAGGAATAAGCATAATGTAATTCTTATTCTTGTTTCATCGAGTTTGCTCAATTCCTGTTTTTCCGGAGTGGTTCATCATACTTATTCTTGTTTCAAGTGCTCTTTTTTTATTTCCCGGAGTTCCAAGCTCTCGCAATTATGTAATCACGGAGATCTATCTAAATCTGTACAAGGTTCCACCTTGTGTTTTCAACTACCCTCTCTTTCCGTTTGATCATCCTTTTGTTACTGGAGTTCTTCATGAAGGTTCCACTTGTTGGTTCATAGAGGATTTATTTCCTTTTCGAAGTGTTCATCGAGATTCTTTTCAAAGGAGCTCAAGCTTTCTTCATCTTGCTATCCGGAGTACAATTTCTTTCTACCGTATCTTTGGAGGTGGTATTATGTCCTTCTTGATAATTCCCCTTCGTTGCTTCGTGAGTCACAAGTTATCAAGAATGAGATATTTTAAATCCATCAATCTCTTCTTTGGAGTTATCTTGGGTTATATTTCACCTATAGCCTTCCCTAAGGATTGTTGCTAATTTTGGTGCTTATAATTGACCCAAATTCTTCATTATCCTTCCGGTGATATAGCTTTCTCGTCTCCTTGTTCATTCCAATCCAATTCTTTTTCCGTGAGTGGCAGGTTGTCACCTCATATATTCGAGATATATTCCATAAGACCATATCAAGCTTAGTATTTTCATTGTTGGTTTTCCAACAACTCCGTTCGACCCTTCTCCTAAAGATGCCTTTTCAAACTCTTTTGTGGCAGAAATTGGCATTTTCTTCTCAATTCTCTCTTTTCAATTATCTATCTTCTATTCTTTTGTTCCGGAGGCTTTCTGATGTTGCTCTCTTCAACCCATCTTTTCGTTCTGTCAGGATCATGTTCTTTTCATGCCTATCCTTTTAACCGGAGTGTTGTGTCCTCTTTTCAAGTATCCTCTCATCTTGTCAAGTTCAATTCCTTCCATTTACAGGCGGAGTGCTGTCCAAATTATATCACTCTTATTCCTCCCTATCTTGTTTAACCGGAGTGTTGTGCCTTTTTGCTCAAGTTCTTTTCGCCTTATCAAGCCTTGCATCTCCTTTCAACCGGAGTGCTGCCTGAATTTGGTCTTTCTTGATCCCCTTCCTTAACCGGCGTGTTTTCAATATATATCTTGCCTTTCAACCTCAAGGTTTTTTTAGCAATGTTCTTTGTCCCTCTTTTCTAACGGAGTGTTTTCGACCTTGTTCACCTTCGTTGTTTTCTTTTCTCGGATGTGTTCAACCTCTCAAGGTTCTTTGGTCTCACTCGTTTGTCAAAGAAGCAACTTAGTTTTACCTCTTCTTTTTCTCTTTCGTTGTTCCTCCGGTGCCATTCTAGATCTCGGGACGAGATCCTCTCATAGTGGTGGAGTGTTGTAACGCCCCGAGACCGATGCTCGAGAAGACTTCCATATATTCCGGGTTTCGCCGTGTGTTTCATTTGTGCCTGCCCTTTTATTTTTGCATTGCATCATGTCATCATGCCTTCATCTCATAAATCTTTTGCAACTCAACTAAATAAATGGCATGGATCTTTGATCCATTTAAATCGAGGGAATTCACTTGTGATATCTCTTTATAACATATTGAAGCCTCTCAATATTATTAGAGAGCTATAATAAAAATATTCCATTCTTTTGGAATTAACCAAAACACACTTGAAAAATCCCCACTCCCTTTCTACTTCAAGTTTGGTCCCCAAACTTTGCCAACATTTCTTTTCCCATTTATCGAGGCTCCTCCTAAATTCTCAACATTTTTGGACTCTTCTAAATCCTAGTCCTTGTTCAAACCTTTTAAATTAAATTCAAATGACTTTGAATTTAATTCTTGCAATCTTGCCCACTCCATTTTTCTTGGGTCAAGCTCATTTTTGTGAGTCCGGGAAAATAATCCCCATGACCAAATTCTTGTCCACTCATTTCTTTTCTCTCCTTTTCTTTCTTTGCTTTTCTGTTTTTAGTAGAGATTTGAAAAGAGAGAGAGAGAAGGAGCCCAGCAGCCTGGGCCTCCCAACCTCCCGCGCCGGCCCAAGGCCAAGGCCCAGCCGCCCCCACCAATCCCTCCTAACCCTCAACCGAACCCTAGCCCGATCCCCTCGCACACTCCCTCTCCCCTCGCGCCGCCAGAACGACCCCATCTCCCGATCCCCATCTCTCTCGCTTTCACCCTCTCCCGATCCCCATCTCTCCTCCTCCCCATTCGTCTTTCTCGCCGGGAGCTCGAGCTACGCCTAGAGACGACCTGCTCGCGCCCCTGCCGGCCCTCCTCTGACCTCATCCCCACGAGCACGGCCGCCGGGACACCACTTCGCCGGTCCCCGTTGCTTCGCCTCTCCAGGGAACAGCAGGCGCGCCGCTCCACGCCAAGAGCAGCGCCTCGCATCGCCGCCTCCTCGCCATGGCGCCCTGCCGGCCGGCGAGCCCAAGCCTGCCGCCACGCCGACCGAGTCTCCTTCCACCTCGCCTCTCTGCAACCCCTGTGGATGCCGTCCAGGGAACCCATGGCATCGTCGTCTCAAGGCCGTCGCCGGTGGGATCCTGCGTCCCTCCGCCATCTTCCTGGTCAAGTGACGCCAGGGCCGACCCCGCCGCGTTCCTCTACTCCTCTCGCCTCGAGCACCTGCCGCTGAACACCACCTTCGTCTTCTGCTGCTGCTTCACCAATGAGCACAGGCCGCCACCGCGTTGCTTTGCCTTCGCCTCCCGGCTTCATCCGCGAGAACGGTTACAGTCACTTGGGTTCGACAAGTTGCCGAGTACCACTACATTTACCATGTACATCTACACCGAGACTTGACCGCCAAGATGCATCCTGATGTCGCCGAAGACACGTGAACATCTACACGACGATCGCCGAGTACCTCTTCGCAAGTACCCCTACGCGCGAAGACGCCAAGACAGTTTTGGAATTCACCAAGTACCACTACGGCCGGAGACCTCGACGCCCGACGCCTAAACGATCACCGAACCGGAAACAACGCCAAGTACTAGGTCAACGAGTACAGCCAAGTTCGTCTTCCGCCGTCTCCGAAATCGCCAAGTACCATGACGAACCGAGAACAACTACCGTCGACGTGAATTTTGCCAAGTACCACTACCGCCGTCGCAAGAACGGGACCGGAAAGTCCGAAGACCCCAAGTACCACGACACCGATGACATGAACATCTACGGAATGTGTACGACTACGCGATGTGACGCCAAGTTCGATGACAACCGTGTACCCCTACCGCTCCTCGAACATGAACGTCTACTTCCTCTTCGAATCGTGAACGTCTACTTCCACTACTTCCACTACGAACGTCCCGAGAACGTCTACTTCCTCTACTTGGCACCGATCGAGAACTGTCCCGTTTGCACACTTCGAAGGTATAACCCGAGACGACGTCCGTGTAACGAATGCTTGCGATGTTTGGGATGCTCATGTTTGCACCGTGTCCAGATTGTCACTCGTTTCCTTGTCGCCAACTCGTGGGACACCCGGTATCCGGGAGTGCCCCGCCATCTTTTGCACGCATACGCATACTTCTCCTTTGCGTCGGTATCTCAATCGAGTTACCGGAACCGAAACGCTGCCGTGGCACCGTTGTCGTTACCGCCACCGTGGCACCCTTTCTTTCCACCACGATGACGAAATGTCCCATATCTTATAACATGCCGACATTTTCATAAATATTGCACAAAACTTGCTCATGTCATTCGCATCATGATAATAACATTTAAATGGTTTAAATTGTTGTTGCACCAAATTGAGTAATGCATATGGGGATTTACTGGAATTGTTGTTTGGCGTTCCGGCCTCATTTAAACTTGCCTAGATAGGTAGTTTTACTTTGCTTCACCTCTTGCCCTGTTAATCAACATTTAATATTGTTGGGTACATAAACGAGATCAAACTAAATTACTTGTATGTGGTGTTTCGTCAATATGCAACGGAGTTGCATATTGAGCTCCACTTAATTTGTAGGATTGTTTGTGCACTTTGCCATGCCATGCATATTTAAACCATACATGCACCATACTTGATTGAGAATCATGCTATGATTATGTGGTGGTTGTTTACCATGATTGTTTGCTTCTTTCCGATTTTGCTTCTTCGGGTTGGTTCCGGTAACGTCACGTTTGTGAGGACCCGTTCGTCTACGTTCGTTTGTCTTCTTCATGGACTCGTTCTTCTTCCTTGCGGGATTTCAGGCAAGATGATCATACCGTCGAAATCACTACTATCTTTGCTTTGCTAGATGCTCGCTCTTTTGCTATGCCAATGCTACGATGCCTACCATTTGCTTTCAAGCCTCCCAAATTGCCATGTCAAACCTCTAACCCACCATGTCCTAGCAAACCATTGATTGGCTTTGTTACCGCTTTGCTCAGCCCCTCTTATAGCGTTGTTAGTTGCAGGTGAAGATTGAAGTTTGTTCCTTGTTGGAACATGGAGATGTCGCTCCTTGTTGGGACATGCTTACTTTGTTGGGATATCATCATATTATCTTGTTATCTTAATGCATCTATATACTTGGTAAAGGGTGGAAGGCTCGGCCTTATGCCTGGTGTTTTGTTCCACTCTTGCCGCCCTAGTTTCCGTCATATCGGTGTTATGTTCCCGGATTTTGCGTTCCTCACGCGGTTGGGCTATTATGGGAACCCCTTGACAGTTCTCCTTAAGTAAAGCTCTTCCAGCAATGCCCAACATTGATTTTACCATTCGCAACCTAGCCTTTTCTTTCCCTTGGGTCGGCCAGCCCAAGGGTCATCTTTATTCACCCCCCGGGCCAGTGCTCCTCTGAGTGTTGTTCCAACTTGTCAGCCGCCGGTGGCCACCAGGGGCAACTCTGCGCTGGCCTACCGGAAGTTTAGACAATCCGGTGTGCCCTGAGAAAGAGATATGTGCAGCTCCTATCGGGATTTGTCGGCACATTCGGGCGGTGTTGCTGGTTTAGTTTTACCCTGTCGAAATGTCTTGTTGTACCGGGATACCGAGTCTGATCGGAATGTCTCGGGAGGAGGTCTATTCCTTCGTTGACCGTGAGAGCTTGTGATGGGCTAAGTTGGGACACCCCTGCAGGGATTTGAACTTTCGAAAGCCGTGCCCGCGGTTATGGGCAGATGGGAATTTGTTAACGTCCGGTTGTAGAAAACCTGGAGTTGACCTTAATTAAAATGAATCAACCGCGTGTGTAACCGTGATGGTCTCTTTCCGGCGGGGTCTGGGAAGTGAACACGGTTGTTGGAGTTATGCTTGACGTAGGTAGTCCAGGATCACTTCTTGATCATACTTTTATCGACCGTGCTTTGCCTTCTCTTCTCGCTCTCTTTTGCGAATAGGTTAGCCACCATATATGCTAGTCGCTTGCTGCAGCTCCACCCCATACCTTTACCTTACCCATAAGCTTAAATAGTCTTGATCGCGAGGGTGCGAGATTGCTGAGTCCCCGTGGCTCACAGATACTTCCAAAACCAGTTTGCAGGTGCCGATGAGTCCGTGCAGATGTCGCAACCAAGCTCAGGAGGAGCTCGATGAAGATCTTGCTCTTTGTGTTGTTTCGTTCTAGTTGATCAGTAGTGGAGCCCAGTTGGGGTCGATCGGGGACCTTTGTCGCATTTGGGGTTCTTCTTTTATTTTGGCTCCGTAGTCGGGCCATGATTGTATTTGGTTGATGTAATGCTTTATTCATGTAATTGTGTGAAGTGGCGATTGTAAGCCAACTATGTTTTTCTTTCCCTTATGTATTACATGGGTTGTGTGAAGATTACCTCACTTGCGACATTGCTTTCAATGCGGTTATGCCTCTAAGTCATGCTTCGACACGTAGGAGATATAGCCGCATCGAGGGCGTTACAGTGGACTTATATAGGAGGAAGAAGTAGGTCGGTGGAGCAACAAGGGGCCCACGAGGGTGGAGGGCACGCCGAGGGGGGTATGCGCGCCCCCTGCCTCGTGCCCTCCTCGATTGTTTCTTAATGCCCACTCCAAGTCTCCTGGATCACGTTTGTTGAGAAAATCACGTTCCCAAAGGTTTCATTCCGTTTGGACCCTGTTTGATATTCCTTTTCGGCGAAACTCTAAAATAGGCAAAAAAAACAATTTGGGCTGGGCCTCCGGTTAGTACGTTAGTCCCAAAAATGATATAAAAGTGTAAAATAAAGCCCATTAACATCCAAAATAGATAATATAATAGCATGGAGCAATAAAAAATTATAGATACATTGGATACATATCATCCACTCCCCCACTTCTAAAATGATTTCAGAAAAACAAAAAAAGATTTGCATTTTTATTCGCCTTCTTTCGTTCGTCTTTTCGTTTGCCCTTATGTCTTGCTTGGTTTGTTTGCTTGTTTGCTTGGTATAATTGTGTGTTTATTGAAATAATAAGCAAAGAGTTTATGGATCCTCATCCACTTGCTAATCTTTTTAAAAGATCCAATTATGATGAACCAATTGCTAGTGAGTTGCGTGCACTAGATTTTCTTTATGAAGTTTTGCTTGAAATTTGTGAATCTGAAAATTGTGATGAAATATATGAAGTGATTCACGATAGCTCCTTGAATGGAAAGCATGATTGCAATGATGTTATTATAAATTCTCTTAATGTCAGTTGTGCTAATAATATGCAAAACCCTAAGCTTGGAGATGCTAGTTTTTCTATGCCCACTACTTATTGCAATGATCATGATTGGGGTGATTCCTCTTGTGATCTTGAAAAATTAATTAAGCCTTATGATGAATATGGTATTGCTAATAGTGTTTGCAATAATATTGAAAGTGAGTTTGGAAGAGTGTCAACTCTAGGTAATGATAATCCCACTATTTTGGAAGAGTGTTAACTTTGCATGCATGTGGATCATGAAGAGAATATTTTATGTGATTGTTATATTGTTGAATTTGGTTATGATCCTACATGTAACTATTATGAGAGAGGAAAATATGGTTGTAGAAATTTTCATGTTACTAAATTACCTCTCATTATATTGAGATTGTTATTATCTTGATAAATCTTTTCCCTATAAAATGCCTATGCATAGGAAGTATGTTATAATTAAACTTGTTTTTCACGTGCTACATGGTGCTCTCTTCGTGCTTCAATTGCTATCTTTCATGTGAGCATCATTAAAATTTTCAACGCCTAGCTAAAAGGATTTAAAGAAAAGTGCTTGTTGGGAGACAACCCAATATTTTTATTTTTTGTTTTTATGAAAATACACATTATTACCTCTGTAGTAATTGTGTTTTGGTGTTTTAATTAGTGATTGATCCAAGTAAGACCTTTGGGATGGCTTACGGTGATTGTTGATTTGATCTTGCTGAAAAATAGAAACTTTTACGCCCAGTAAAATTATTTTCATTTATTACAGATGCGTGATAAAATCTTGATTCTTTTTGCACAAGATGGAGATACATATTTCCCAGGTTTTCCTAATTTTTCAGAATTTTTGGATTTACATAAGTATTTGAAGTTTCCAGATTGCTACAGACTGTTCTATTTTTTGACAGATTCTGTTTTCTATGTGTTGTTTGCTTATTTTGATGAATCTATGGGTAGTATCGGGGGGGGGGGGGTATGAACCATGGAAAAGTTGTAATACAGTAGATATTACACCAATATAAATAAAGAATGAGTTCACAACAGTACCAAAAAGTGGTGATTTATTTTCTTATACTAACAGATCTCATGAGTTTTCTGTTGAGTTTTGTGTTGTGAAGTTTTCAAGTTTTGGGTAAAGATTTGATGTACTATGGAATAAGGAGTGGCAAGAGCCTAATCTTGGGGATGCCCAAGGCACCCCAAGATAATATTCAAGGACAACCAAGCACCTAAGCTTGGGGATGCCCCGGATGGCATCCCCTCTTTTGTCTTCGTCTATTGGTAAATTTACTTGAGGCTACATTTTTATTCACCACATGATATGTGTTTTGCTTGGAGTGTCTTGTATGATATGAGTCTTTGCTTTTTAGTTTTACACAATCATCCTTGCTATACACACCTTTTGAGAGGGACACGCATGAATCGTGAATTTATTAGAATACTCTATGTGCTTCACTTATACCTTTTGAGCTAGGCAATTTGCTTTAGTGCTTCACTTATATCTTTTTAGAGCATGGCGGTGGGCTTTATTCTATAGAAATTGTTGTAATCTCATGCTTCACTTATATTATTTTAAGAGTCTCTCTAAACAGCATTGTAATTTTCTTTGGTTATGAATTTAGTCCTAATATGATGGACATCCAAGAGGGATATAATAAAAACGTCCATATAAAGAGCATTGATTATTATCAGAAGTTTGATTCCTTATGATTATTTTGAGATATAAAGATGGTGTTATGAGAGTCATGCTAGTGATTAATTGTGGATTGGTAGAAATACTTTTGTTAAAGTTTGTGATTCCCGTAGCATGCACGTATGGTGAACCATTATGTGATGAAGTCGGAGCATGTTTTATTTATTGATTGTCTTCCTTATGAGTGGCGGTCGGGGACGAGCGATGGTCTTTTCCTACCAATCTATCCCCCTAGGAGCATGCGCGTAATACTTTGTTTCGATAACTAATATTTTTTTGCAATAAGTATGTGAGTTCTTTATGACTAATGTTGAGTCCATGGATTATACGCACGCTCACCCTTCCACCATTGCTAGTCTCTCTGGTACCACGCAACTTTCGACGGTGCATTAAACCCATCATTTACCCTTCCTCAAAACAACCACCATACCTATCTATTATGGAATTTTCATAGCCATTTCGAGCTATATTGCTATGCAACTTTCACCGTTCCGTTTATTATGACACGCACCATCATTGTCATATTGCTTTGCATGATCATAAGATAGCTAGCATGATGTTTTCATGGCTTGTCCATTTTTTATGTCATTTTCTACGCTAGATCATTGCACATCCCGGTACACCACCGGAGGCATTCATATAGAGTCATATTTTGTTCTAAGTATCGAGTTGTAATTCTTGAGTTGTAAGTAAATAAAAGTGTGATGATCATCATTATTAGAGCATTGTCCCATGTGAGGAAAGGATGATGGAAGCTATGATTTCCTCACAAGTTTGGATGAGTCTCCGGACTTTACAAAATTAAAAGAGGCCAAAGAAGCCCACCAAAAAAGAGAAAAGAGAGAAGGGGCAATGCTACTGTCCCTTTTCCACATTTGTGCTTCAAAGTAGCACCATGATCTTCATGATAGAGAGTATCCTATTGATACATCTCCAACATATCTATAATTTTTGGACTATATTATCTACTGTTTTGGACTATATTGGGCTTTATTTTCCACTTTTATATTATTTTTGGGACTAACCTATTAACCGGAGGCCCGGCCCAGAATTGCTGTTTTTTGCCTATTTCAGTGTTTCAGAGAAACAAAATATCAAACGGAGTCCAAAGGGAATGAAACCTTCGGAAACGTGATTTTCTCATCAGATAAGATCCAGGAGACTTGGACCCTCCGTCAAGAAAGCCACGAGGCGGTCACGAGGGTGGAGGACACCCTCCTAGGGCGCCCCCCTGCCTCGTGGGCCCCTCGAAGCTCCACCGACGTACTTCTTCCTCCTATATATATCCACGTACCCCAAACGATCGGGGACGGAGCCAAAAACCTAATTCCACCGCCGCAACTTTCTGTATCCACGAGATCCCATCTTGGGGCCTGCTCCGGAGCTCCGCCGGAGGGGGCATCGATCACGGAGGGCTTCTACATCATCATCCAAGCCCCTCGGATGAAGTGTGAGTAGTTTACTTCAGACCTACGGGTCCATAGTTAGTATCTAGATGGCTTCTTCTCTCTTTTTGGATCTCAATACAATGTTCTCCCCCTCTCTCGTGGAGATCTATTCAATGTAATCTTCTTTTTGTGGTGTGCTTGTTGAGACGATGAATTGTGGGTTTATGATCAAGTCTATCTATGAATAATATTTGAATATTCTCTGAATTCTTTTATGTATGATTGGTTATCTTTGCAAGTCTCTTCGAATTATCAGTTTGGTTTGGCCTACTAGATTGGTTTTTCTTGCCATGGGAGAAGTGCTTAGCTTTGGGTTCGATCTTGCGGTGTCCTTTCCCAGTGACAAAAGGGGAAGCAAGGCACATATTGTATTGTTGCCATCGAGGATAACAAGATGGGGTTTTTATCATATTGCATGAAACTATCCCTCTACATCATGTCATCTTGCTTAAAGCGTTACTCTGTTTTTAACTTAATACTCTAGATGCATGCTGGATAGCGGTCGATGAGTGGAGTAATAGTAGTAGATGCAGAATCGTTTCGGTCTACTTGTCTCGGACGTGATGCCTATATACATGATCATACCTAGATATTCTCATAACTATGCTCAATTCTGTCAATTGCTCAACAGTAATTTGTTCACCCACCGTAGAATACTTATGCTCTTGAGAGAACCCACTATTGAAACCTATGGCCCCCGGGTCTCTTCCTCATCATATCAATCTCCATCACTTTATCATTGCTTTGCTTTTGTTTTGCTTTTACTTTATTTACTTTGCATCTCTATACCAAAAATACCAAAATATTATTTATCATCTCTATCAGATCTCACTTTCGTAAGTGACCGTGAAGGGATTGACAACCCCTAAGCGCGTTGGTTGCGTTGAGCTATTGTTTTTGTGTAGGTACGAGGGACTCGAGTGTAGCCTCCTACTGGATTGATACCTTGGTTCTCAAAAACTGAGGGAAATACTTACGCTACTTTGCTGCGTCATCCTCTCCTCTTTGGGGAAATCCAACGCAGTGCTCAAGAGGTAGCAAGAAGAATTTCTGGCGCCGTTGCCGGGGAGTCTGCGCAAAAGTCAACATACCAAGTACCCATCACAATCCCTATCTCCCGCATTACATTATTTGCCATTTGCCTCTCGTTTTACTCTCCCCCACTTCACCCTTGCCGTTTTATCCTCCCTCTCTCTCTCTCTATTTGCCTCTTTTTCCTGTTTGCTTTTTGTTTGCTCGTGTGTTAGTTTGTTTGCTTGTCGTCATGGCTAGTGTCATATCTTCTCCGTTGTCTCTCGAGAATGAAGTTCTAAATTTTAAACAAAGGTTAGGAGAAAACCTAAAAGATGCCTGGTTGAGAATAATGGAATCTCATCGTAATTGTACCTCTGAAATAAATCTGAGAATTTTGCTTCGCAATTTTTATGTTGGATTAAATTTGTCTCATAGACAACTCTTGGATTGTGTTGCCAAAGGTAATTTTATTGAAATCGATCCCCGTATTGCACTTGAAATTATAGAAGGTATAGTGGGAACACTACCTCAACAAAAGGGGCCTCATCCTACTCAGGAAGAGACACAAGCTTTTGAAAAAAATTGTGAAGTAACTAAAATCTTGCAGAAATCTCTTGAACCTCTTAAGAACATTAGTGGAAATATTCACTGCATGAATATGTTGATTACCCTTTGCAATAAGCGGTTGGATTCTTTGGATCTAAAAATTTCAGAATATGAAGGGAAACGTAAAGAACCTCCCGGATTCGAGCTTGATTCCGCTAAAAAAATTGAAAACCAAAGATGGCAATACCTAGATCTATTCTTGCTTGTTATGCCTAGCTAGGGGCGTTAAACAATAGCGCTTGTTGGGAGGCAACCCAATTTTATTTTTATTCCTTGCTTTTTGCTCCTGTTTAGTAATAAATAAATTATCTAGCCTCTGTTTTTGTTGTGTTTTCTGGGTTTAATTAGTGTTTGTGCCAAGTAGAACCGTTGGGAAGACTTGGGGAAAGTCTTGTTGAACATGCTGTAAAACACAGAAACTTTAGCGCTCACAAGAAATGCTTTAATATTTATTTGGAAAGTGTTATTTAGTTAATTATTTTTGCAGATGATTAATAGATAAATTCCTCACGTCAAGAAATCTATTTTAGAATTTTTGGGGTTCCAGATCTTGCGCTAGCTACAGATTACTACAGACTGTTCTGTTTTTGACAGATTCTGTTTTTCGTGTGTTGTTTGCTTATTTTGATGAATCTATGGCTAGTAAAATAGTTTATAACCCATAGAGAAGTTGGAATACAGTAGGTTTAACACCAATATAAATAAAGAATGAGTTCATTACAGTACCTTGAAGTGGTCTTTTGTTTTCTTTCGCTAACGGAGCTCACGAGATTTTCTACTTTAAGTTTTGTGTTGTGAAGTTTTCAAGTTTGGGGTAAAGATTTGATGGATTATGGAACAAGGAATGGCAAGAGCCTAAGATTTGGGATGCCCATGGCACCCCCAAGATAATCTAAGGACACCTAAAAGCCAAAGCTTGGGGATGCCCCGGAAGGCATCCCCTCTTTCGTCTACTTCTATCGGTAACTATACTTGGAGCTATATTTTTATTCACCACATGATATGTGTTTTGCTTGGAGCGTCTTTTATGATTTGATTCTTTGCTTGTGAGTATACCACAGTCATCCTTGCTATACACACCTTTTTAGAGAGCCATACATGATTTGGAATTTGATAGAATACTCTATGTGCTTCGCTTATATCTTTTGAGCTTTATAATTTTGCGCTAGTGCTTCACTTATATCTTTTAGAGCACGGTGGTGGATTTGTTTTATAGAAACTATTGATCTCTCATGCTTCACTTAGATTATTTTTAGAGTCTTAATAGCATGACAATTTTCTTAAAATCCTAATATGCTTGGTATGCTAGATTAATAATAAAACTTTCTTATGAGTGTGCTGAATACTAAGAAAAGTTTGATGCTTGATGCTTGTTTTGAGATATGGAGGTAATAATATCAAAGTCATGCTAGTTGAGTAGTTGTGAAATTGAGAAATACTTTTGTTGAGGTTTGCAAGTCCCGTAGCATGCATGTATGGTAAACGTTATGCAACAAATTTGAAACATGAGGTGTTATTTGATTGTCTTCCTTATGAGTGGCGGTCGGGGACGAGCGATGGTCTTTTCCTACCAATCTATACCCCTAGGAGCATGCGCGTAGTGCCGAGGTTTTTGATGACTTGTAGATTTTTGCAATAAGTATGTGAGTTCTTTATGACTAATGTTGAGTCCATGGATTATACGCACTCTCACCCTTCCATCCTTGCAAGCCTCTTCGGTACCGTGCATTGCCCTTTCTCACATTGAGAGTTGGCACAAACTTCGCCGGTGCATCCAAACTCCGTGATATGATACACTCTTTCACACATAAACCTCCTTATATCTTCCTCAAAACAGCCACCATACCTAGCTATTATGGCATTTCCATAGCCATTTCGAGATATATTGCCATGCAACTTTCCATCACTCCGTTCATCATGACACATTCATCATTGTCATATTGCTTAGCATGATCATGTACTTGACATAGTATTTGTGGCAAAGCCACCGTTCATAATTCTTTCATACATGTCACTCTTGGTTCATTGCATATCCCGGTACACCGCCGGAGGCATTCATATAGAGTCATCTTTGTTCTAGTATCGAGTTGTAATCATTGAGTTGTAAATAAATAGAAGTGTGATGATTATCATTATTAGAGCATTGTCCCAAATGAGGTATAAAAAAAGGCCATAAATAGAAGAGAAGGCCCAAAAAAAGAGAGAAAAAGAGAGAAGGGACAATGTTACTATCCTTTTACCACACTTGTGCTTCAAAGTAGCACCATGATCTTCATAGTAGAGAGTCTCTGATGTTATCACTTTCATATACTAGTGGGAATTTTTCATTATAGAACTTGGCTTGTATATTCCAACAATGGGCCTCCTCAAGTGCTCTAGGTCTTCATGAGCAAGCAAGTTGGATGCACACCCACTAGTTTCTTTTGTTGAGCTTTCATACATTTATAGCTCTAGTGCATCCGTTGCATGGCAATCCCTACTCCTTGCATTAACATCAATCGGTGGGCAACTCCATAGCCCATTGATTGGCCTCGTTGATGTGAGACTTTCTCCTTTTTGTCTTCTCCACATAACCCCCTCATTATATTCTATTCCACCCATAGTGCTATGTCCATGGCTCGCGCTCATATATTGCGTGAAAGTTTATAGGTTTGAGATTACTAAAGTATGAAACAATTGCTTGGCTTGTGATCGGGGTTGTGCATGATGAGAGCATTCTTGTGTGACGAAAATGAAACAAGACTAAACTATATGATTTTGTAGGGATGAACTTTCTTTGGCCTTGTTATTTTGAGAAGACATAATTGCTTAGTTAGTATGCTTGAACTATTATCATTTTTATGTCAATATGAACTTTTGTCTTGAATCTTTTGGATCTGAATATTCATACCACAATTAAGAAGAATTACATTAAAATTATGCCTAGTAGCACTCCGCATCAAAAATTCTCTTTGTATCATTTACCTACTCGAGGACGAGCAGGAATTAAGCTCGGGGATGCTTGATACGTCACCAACGTATCTATAATTTTTGATTGCTCCATGATATATTATCTACTGTTTTGGACTATATTGGGCTTTATTTTCCACTTTTATATTATTTTTGGGACTAACCTATTAACCGGAGGCCCAGCCCAGAATTGCTGTTTTTTTTCCTATTTCAGTGTTTCGGAGAAACAGTATATCAAACGGAGTCCAAACGGAATGAAACCTTCGGAAACATGATTTTCTCATCAGATAAGATCCAGGAGACTTGGACCCTCCATCAAGAAAGCCATGAGGCGGTCACAAGGGTGGAGGGCGCCCCCTAGGGCGCGCCCCTGCCTTGTGGGCCCCTTGAAGCTCCACCGACGTACTTCTTCCTCCTATATATATCCACGTACCCCCAAACGATCGGGGATGGAGCCAAAAACCTAATTCCACTGCCGCAACTTTCTGTATCCATGAGATCCCATCTTGGGGCCTGTTCCGGAGCTCCGCCGGAGGGTGCATCGATCACGGAGGGCTTCTACATCATCATCCAAGCCCCTCCGATGAAGTGTGAGTAGTTTACTTTAGACCTACGGGTCCATAGTTAGTATCTAGATGGCTTCTTCTCTCTTTTTGGATCTCAATACAATGTTCTCCCCCTCTCTCGTGGAGATCTATTCGATGTAATCTTCTTTTTGCGGTGTGTTTGTTGAGACCGATGAATTGTGGGTTTATGATCAAGTCTATCTATGAATAATATTTGAATCTTCTCTGAATTCTTTTATGTATGATTGGTTATCTTTGCAAGTCTCTTCGAATTATCAGTTTGGTTTGGCCTACTAGATTGGTTTTTCTTTCCACGGGAGAAGTGCTTAGCTTTGGGTTCGATCTTGCGGTGTCCTTTCCCAGTGACAGAAGGGGTAGCAAGGCACGTATTGTATTGTTGCCATCGAGGATAACAAGATGGTTTATTTATCATATTGCATGAAACTATCCCTCTACATCATGTCATCTTGCTTAAAGCGTTACTCTGTTTTTATCTTAATACTCTAGATGCATGCTGGATAGCGGTCGATGAGTGTAGTAATAGTAGTAGACGCAGAATCGTTTCGGTCTACTAGGCTCGGACGTGATGCCTATATACATGATCATACATAGATATTCTCATAACTATGCTCAATTCTGTCAATTGCTCAACAGTAATTTGTTCACCCACCGTAGAATACTTATGCTCTTAAGAGAAGCCACTAGTGAAACCTATGGCCACGGGTCTCTTTCTCATCATATCAATCTCCATCACTTTATTATTGCTTTGCTTTTACTTTATTTACTTTGCATCTCTATACCAAAAATACCAAAAATATTATTTATCATCTCTATCAGATCTCACTTTCGTAAGTGACTGTGAAGGGATTGACAACCCCTAAGCGCGTTGGTTGTGTTGAGCTGTTGTTTTTGTGTAGGTACGAGGGACTCGAGCGTAGCCTCCTACTGGATTGATACCTTGGTTCTCAAAAACCGAGGGAAATACTTATGCTACTTTGCTGCATCATCCTCTCCTCTTCGAGGAAATCCAATGCAGTGCTCAAGAGGTAGCACCTATGTTGTCACTTTAATTTACTAGTGGGAATTTTTCATTATATAACTTGGCTTGTATATTTCAATCATGGGTTTCCTCAAATTTCCCTAGGTCTTCGTGAGCAAGCGAGTTTGATGCACACCCACTTAGATTCTTTTTGAGCTTTCATAAACTTATAGCTCTAGTGTATCCATTGCATGGCAATCCCTACTCACTCGCATTGATATCTATTGATGGGAACCTCTATAGCCAGTTGATATGCCTAGTTGATGTGAGACTATCTCCTTCTTTTTGTCTTCTCCACGACCACCATATTCTATTCCACCTATAGTGCTATATCCATGGCTCACGCTCATATATTGCGTGAAAGTTGAAAAAGTTTGAGAACATCAAAAGTATGAAAAAATTGCTTGGCTTGTCATCGGGGTTGTGAATGATTTAATACTTTGTGTGATGAAGATGGAGCATAGCCAGACTACATGATTTTTAAGGGATAACTTTCTTTGGCCATGTTATTTTGAGAAGAAACGATTATTTTATTAGTATGCTTGAAGTATTATTGTTTTTATGTCAATATTAAACTTTTGTTTTGAATCTTATGAATCTGAATATTTATGCCACAATAAAGAAAATTACATGGATAAATATGTTAGGTAGCATTCCATATCAAAAATTCTATTTTTATCATTTACCTACTCGAGGACGAGCAGGAATTAAGCTTGGGGATGCTTGATACGTCTCCAATGTATCTATAATTTTTTATTGTTCCATGCTATTATATAGTCAGTTTTGAATGTTTTATATGCATTAATATGCTATTTTATATTATTTTGGGGACTATCTTATTAACCCAGAGCCCAGTGCCAGTTTATGTTTTTTCTTTGTTTTTGGGTTTTACACAAAATGAATATTAAACGGAGTCCAAACGGAATAAAACTTTACGATGATTTTTCTTGGACCAGAAGACACACGTAGGACTTGGAGACGAAGGCAGAAGAGTCCCGAGGGCTCCACAAGCCCTCAGGAGAACCCTAGGGGGGGCTGGCTTGTGGGCCCCACAGGACTCCTCCAACCCTAATCTTTGGCCTATAAATTCCCAAATATTCCCAAACGACCAGAAGCGTCCATGAAAATAATTTTCCGCCGTCGTAACCTTCTGTACCCGTGAGATCCCATCTAGGGACCTTTTCCGGCACCCTGCCGGAGGGGATTCAATCACGGAGGGCTTCTACATCAACTCTATTGCCCTTCCGATGAAGCGTGAGTAGTTTACCGCAGACCTACGGGTCCATAGCTAGTAGCTAGATGGCTTTTTCTCTCTCTTTGATCATCAATACCATGTTCTCCTCGATGTTCTTGGAGATCTATCCGATGTAATCTTCTTTTGCGGTGTGTTTGTCGAGATCCGATGAATTGTGGATTTATGATCAGTTTATGTATGAATATTATTTGAATCTTCTCTGAATTCTTATATGCATGATTTGATATCTTTGTATTTCTCTTCAAATTATTGGTTTGGTTTGGCCAACTAGATTGGTTCTTATTGCAATGGGAGAGGTGCTTAGTTTTGGGTTCAATCTTGCGGTGTCCTCACCTAGTGACAAAGTAGGTGTAGCGAGGCATGTATTTGTATTGGTGCCATCAAGGGTAAAAAGATGGAGTTTTCATCAGATTGCTTGAGTTTATCCCTCTACATCATGTCATCTTACTTAAGGCGTTATTCCGTTCTTATGAACTTAATACTCTAGATGCATGCTGGATAGCGGTCGATGTGTGGAGTAATAGTAGTAGATGCAGGTAGGAGTCGGTCTACTAGGCACAGACGTGATGCCTATATGCATAAGAATTGCCTTGGATATCGTCATAACTTTGCGATTTTCTATCAATTGCTCGACAGTAATTTGTTCAACCACCGTATTATTTTCCTTCAAGAGAGAAGCCTCTAGTGAAACCTATGGCCTCGGGGTCTATTTTCCATCATATATTTTCAAATCTATAAACCAAAAAACCCAAAAGGTCTCGCTGCAATTTATTTACTTTTATTTTGTTTTATGTTTTAGTAATATTTTATATCAATCTCTATGAGATCTCACCTTTGCAAGTGACCGTGAAGGAATTGACAACCCCTTTATCGCGTTGGGTGCAAGTGTTTGATTGTTTATGGAGGTGCAGAGATTAGGGACTTGCTTGTATCTCCTACTGGATTGATACCTTGGTTCTTAACTAAGGGAAATACTTATCTCTACTTTGCTGCATCACCCTTTCCTCTTCAAGGGAAAAACCAACGCAAGCTCAAGAAGTAGCAGTGATGTCAATGGCTTTGATTTCCCCTTCCTAGAGGAAAGTATCCCCGACAGAATCGCTCCGCCGAAGAGCAATAGTGCTCCTGCCCAAGTTCTGTCTCGAGACGGTGACGCTTCATCCTGAAAGTTCTCTCATTATTCTTTCTAGGGCTAATGTCATCATATAGGAGAAGATGGGCCTCGGAGGATGGCCAAGGGCCCCACTCACCACCAGGGTGCGCCCGGGGGGTGGGCGCGTGATGTAGGGTGGAACGCTAGATGGTCGATCTTTCACGAAAGAAGCGGATCCTGCGATGAACACGAAGAACACGAGGGGAAACACGAGGGGAAAACACAAAGGGGCACAAAGAGAAACACTCAAACCAACAAGATTAAGTCACACATGTGCTAGATCCTTGAAACACGAGAGGAGATACAAGATCCATGATCAACAAAGGACAATACAAATGGTAACCGGTCTTCTCCGTGAGGAGGTCTTGATGGTCTTCTCCGTGAGGAGGTCTTGAATCCAAGTTGATCTTCTCAGTAGAGGGGTCGCAGTCTCTCTCAAGGAGTAGATCTGATATGGATGAGCGAGGCTCTATCTCTCAAATGAGCTATCACAACGCTAACCCTAAAACATAGGTAGGAGAAGAGTATATATAGTCTAGGTGGGTGAAGGGGTACACGGGCCTCGGGCCCTTACTGTGCGCAGACAGACGGCGCCGGACGTCCGGGCGTCGGGCCGGATGTCCGGGCCTTCGGGAGGAGCTGGATGTCCGGGCTGACGAGGCTTTTCTTCTGTCCTCTGTTTGCAGCTTGTCCGTATATCTAAGCATTGGGGCCGAATTTCTGGGCCGGGCCGGACGTCCGGGCTGGGGCCGGATGTCCGGGGCCTGTAGATGCTTGGCGACTAGAATGATGTTGTAGTTAATGTCTCCAGCGGCCGGATGTCCGGGCTCGGGGCCGGATGTCCGGGTCCTGGAGCTGCCTTCTTCTCCTTTCGGCGTTACTCTTCATCCGTGGACTTGGCGGCTTGTCCGTCTTCACGTGCATGTTCGAGAGGGTCTTCTTGGTACCTAATAATGCACAACATCTTGGACTTAGGTAGTAGCCATGTCTCGAGAGGATCATATGTAATATCACTAAGGAGAGAAGTCACCTCGGTCTCGAGAGCTCTAGCTCGTGCTCGTGTCATGGGTCCTCTTGGCACTTGACGAGACGATGGTAGGTCCATGGGGATGACCATAGGATGCTCCGCATCATCTCCCCTCCCTTGGGGAAGATCCGACATCGGATTGAAATCCTCATCACCATGGTAGGGCAAGAGATCTTTGACGTTGAAGATGTCGCTCACGGAGTACTGTCGCTTGGAATGTCGATCTTGTAGGCATTGTTGTTGTAGCGTTCAAGCACCTTGAAGGGTCCATCCACTCGTGGTTGAAGTTTGGACTTGTGTTCGTGGGGGAAGCGGTCCTTGCGAAGGTGTAGCCACACAAGATCTCCCATGTTTAATATCATGGGGTGCTTGTAGATGTTGAGTTTGGTCGCGAGTCGTTGTACTTGGCGCTCGATGGTGTGCCTTGTATCTTCATGCACCTTCTTGAGATAGTCAACTCGGGCACTCGCGTCCATATTCGTGCGCTCTTGTAGTGGTAGAGGTAGAATGTCCAAAGGGGACAATGGGTTGAAACCGTAGACGACCTCGAAGGGGGACTTGCCGGTAGTCGAGTGTCTTGCTCGGTTGTAGGCATACTCGGCCATAGGTAGACACTCCTCCCACTCCTTGATGTTATTCTTGATTAGCACACGAAGTAGAGCGGAGAGTGTGTGGTTGGTCACCTCCGTTTGGCCGTCGGTTTGAGGATGGTAAGCCGTGGAGAAGAGTAGCTTGATTCCGAGCTTGGCACATAGGGTCTTCCAAAAGTAACTCAAGAACTTGATGTCGCGGTCCGAGACAATCGTCATTGTCACTCCATGTAGATGCAATATTGCCCTACAAAAGGGATTGGCAACATGTGAAGCATCGTCTATCTTGTTGCAAGGAATGAAATGTGCCATCTTAGAGAATCGGTCCACAACAACAAATACCGAATCCTTTCCATTTCCAGTTCTAGGCAATCCAAGTACAAAATCCATGCTAATATCTTCCCATGGTTGATATGGAATTGGGAGAGGCATGTATAGGCCATGGGTTTGAGCTCTAGACTTAGCTTTGCGACATGTAGAGCATCGGTTGGTGAAGCGGTTGATGTCGCGAAACATCTTGGGCCAATAATAGTTCTTGGAGAGCGTAGAAAAAGTCTTGTCGCGTCCAAAATGTCCCATTAGTCCTCCTCCATGAGATTCCTGCAAAAGCAACAAACGAAGAGAAGACTCGGGGATGCAAAGTTTGTTAGCTCTCACAAGATATCCATCTTTGATGTAATAGCGTTCCCAATATGTATGCGTCAAACATTTGGCATAAGGAGTAGAAAAAGTGGGATCATGCGCATACAAGTCTTTTAGGTGCTCAAATCTAATGACATCCAATTCAAGTTGAGTAACAAGCATGCATATGCGGGAAAGATTGTCCGCCACAACATTTTCCTTACCTTTAATGTACTTGATGACATAAGGAAAAGACTCAATGAATTCACTCCATTTAGCATGACGCTTGTTCAACTTGGTTTGACCCTTAAGGTATTTAAGCGTTTCATGATCGGTATGAATGATAAATTCATGAGGGCGAAGATAATGTTCCCATTCATGCAAAACTGGCACTAAAGCATATAACTCTTTGTCATATATGGGGTAATTGAGTTGCGCTCCGGAAAGTTTCTCACTAAAATAAGCTATGGGGCGCTTCTCTTGCATTAACATACCTCCTATGCCATTACCACTAGCATCGCAATGTATCTCAAAGGGTTTGTCAAAGTTGGGTAATGCAAGCACGGGAGCATGAGTAAGCAAATTCTTAAGCACATTGAATACGGTATCTTGGGATGGTCCCCAAACAAAAGGCACATTTTTCTTGCTCAAAACATGCAAAGGTGAAGCAATGGTGCTAAAGTCCTTCACAAATCTACGGTAGAAACCGGCTAAACCAAGGAAGCTACGCACTTGATGCAAGTTGGTTGGTGCTACCTCTTGAGCTTGCGTTGGATTTCCCCGAAGAGGAAGGGATGATGCAGCAGAGTAGCATAAGTATTTCCCTCAGTTTTTGAGAACCAAGGTATCAATCCAGTAGGAGGCCACGCTCAAGTCCCTCGTACCTGCACAAAACGATAGCTACTCACAACCAACGCGATTAGGGGTTGTCAATCCCTTCACGGTCACTTATGAGAGTGAGATCAGATAGATATAATATTTTTGGTATTTTTGGTATAAAGATGCAAAGTGAAAAGTAAAGGCAAAGTAAAAAAAGCAAAGCAAGATTAAAGTGATGGAGATTAATATGATGAGAATAGACCCGGGGGCCATAGGTTTCGCTAGTGGCTTCTCTCAAGAGCATAAGTATTCTATGGTGGGTGAACAAATTACTGTTGAGCAATTGACATAATTGAGCATAGTTATGAGAATATCTAGGCATGGTCATGTATATAGGCATCACGTCCGTGACAAGTAGACCGAAACGATTCTGCATCTACTACTATTACTCCACTCATCGACCGCTATCCAGCATGCATCTAGAGTATTAAGTTAAAAACAGAGTAACACCTTAAGCAAGATGACATGATGTAGAGAGATAAATTCATGCAATATGAAATAAACCCCATCTTGTTATCCTCGATGGCAACGATACAATACGTGCCTTGCTGCCCCTTCTGTCACTGGGAAAGGACACCGCAAGATCGAACCCAAAGCTAAGCACTTCTCCCATGGCAAGAACTACCAACCTAGTTGGCCAAACCAAACGGATAATTCGAAGAGACTTGCAAAGATAACCAATCATACATAAAAGAATTCAGAGAAGATTCAAATATTATTCATAGATAGACTTGATCATAAACCCACAATTCATCGGTCTCAACAAACACACCGCAAAAAGAAAATTACATCGAATAGATCTCCACGGGAGAGGGGGAGAACTTTGTATTGAGATCCAAAAAGAGAGAAGAAGCCATCTAGCTACTAACTATGGACCCGAAGGTCTGAGGTAAACTACTCACACTTCATCGGAGGGGCTATGATGATGTAGAAGCCCTCCGTGATGACGGCCCTCTTCCGGCGGAGCTCCGGAACAGGCCCCAAGATGGGATCTCGTGGATACAGAAAGTTGTGGCGGCGGAATTAGGTTTTCGGCTCCTGTTTTGATCGTTCGGGGGTACGTAGGTATATATGGGAGGAAGAAGTACGTCGGTGGAGCTCCGAGGGGCCCATGAGGCAGGGGGCGCCCTAGGGGGCACTACAGGAATTAGCTACTTTGCCGTCTGCCACGGAGGACGGCAAAGGCATGAACGGCGGACCGCAAAGGCCTTTGCCGTCAGCCGCGGACGGCAAAAGGCTCCGGCAAAGTAGGCTACGGTAAACAGCTACTTTGCCGTCTGCTTCCTGGCGGCGGACGGCAAAGGCCCTGTGCCGTCCGCGGCGGACGGCAAAGAGAGAGGACGGCAATAATTGCGCTCTCAGTCCATTAAGTGGCTAACGGCAGGCCTTTGCCGTCCGCCGCTGACGGCAAAATTGCTAGGGTCTTTGCCGTCCGCCGTATGATGTCATCTACACGTCACTACATGGCAGGTTCTTTGCCGTCTGCCACTGATGGCAAAGTGCAGGTTCTTTGCCGTCTGCCACTGTAGGCAAACTGACCAAATGGGTCAGCTCCCAGGAAGCACAGCTGGATGCCACGTGTCTTCTTTGCCGTCCGTGGCAGACGGCAAAGAGCCCGTTGCCGTCGGTGGCAGACGGCAAAGAGCCTGCATATTGGCTCTTTTATCTGTTTTTATTAAATCCAACAATTTTCATCACAAATATATATGACATATATAGATATACTTCAGAAGGCCATTACAGAGCAAACATATAAGATATCCAACACATAACTTCATCATCCAACCATATATATTACATGCATAGTTCCATCATACATAACAAGTTCAACATAGAGGCATCGAACCATATATATTACAATAGTTTCATCCAACGATACATGCATAGTTCAACGATACAAAAGAAACAGAGAAAGGGATAAGGAGCACTCCATCTATGCAAGCTTTCGTCAAGTGAATGAAATCTGCAAAATGAAAAATAAGAAGGTTAGAACAAGAAGAGTAGAACAAGAAGAAGACTAGAACAAGAAGAGTATGTCATTTATGAGCTATCTTACGTGAAATGGATCATATATGAGCTAACTAAGTTGAAATGGGTCGTTTATGAGCTAGCTAAGGTGAAATGGATCATTTATGAGCTAACTTAGTTGAAATGGGTCGTTTATGAGCTAACTAAGGTCAAATGAGTCGTTTTTGAGGTAACTAAGGTGAAATGGATCGTTTTTAGCTAACTTAGGTGAAATGGATCATTTATGAGCTAACTTAGTTCAAATGGATCGTTTTTGAGCTAACTTAGGTGAAATGGATCATTTATGAGCTAATTTAGTTGAAATGGATCTTTTTGAGCTAACTTAGGTGAAATGAATCATTTAAGAGCTAATTTAGGTGAAATGGATCGTTTTTTAGCTAACTTGGTGAAATGGATCGTTTATGAGCTAAATTAGTTGAAATGGATCGTTTATGAGATAACCTAGGTAAGATTGGTCATTTTGGAGTTAACCTAGGTGAAATGGGTCATTTTAAAGCTAACGTAGGTAAAATGGATCATTTAGGAGCTAATCTAGGTAAAATGGGTCATTTTTGAGCTAACTTGGATGAACTGGATCATTTATAAGCTAACCTAGGTAAAATGGGTCATTTTAGAGCTAACTTAGGTAAAATGGATCGTCTATGAGCTAACTAAGCTAATTATGCAATTTTTGACATAAGTAAGCTAAGTACAGATTGTTTTAGAGCTAACTTAGGTAAAATGGATGGTTTTGGAGGTCAGTAAGCTTATTAAGTCGTTTTGGAGGTGAAGTAGCTAAGTCTAGGTCATTATGGTAAGCATTGGAGGAAATAAAGCTAAGTCTAGGTCTTTATGCATGTGTTAAGCAAAACACTAGATAAACTTACCAAGATCCAGGAGGTGTAGGAGTGGGGTGGCTCATGTCGGTAGCTGGAGAAGGATCGTGCGATGCTTGTCTGGAGTTACGCTGCACCAAAGATCATTTCCAATGTCTTGTTAGCATGATGACACTCAAATGTTAAGACTAGCAAGTAATGTCCATTCAAATAAAACTCACCGTGGTCCCAGGAGCAATCACTGGCATCGGCGGAGCGGTCTGACCTGTCTTCTCGCACACAGACTGCACATTTGGTTTTGACGACTCAGTCATACTAGTTAGTAATGAGACAAACACTACATGAATGTTTTGGCTAATCTACAGAAGAAACTTACCACAAGGAGCTCGTACATGGCCCTTGCCTGCATGTCATTCCGTGCCCTCTCCTCCTCCATCATCTTTGTCGTCCTCTCCTCCAACTCCCGCTGCCTCTCCGCCGCCTCCGCCAGAAGTTTCTCCGTTCTATCTCTCTCACTCTGTATAGCAGCCTGCAACACCACTCACATGACCATTTGCAATCATTGATGGAAGCGCACACAATGTAATGGAGAAAGATAACTGAGTACGTATCACTAACCTTGATGGCGAGTTGCACTGGCCGTTCACGAGGCCTTATCTCAGGAGCGGAGCTCGACTAGCGCGCCTTGATCTCCGGGAGAGTGCTAGGACAACGGATAAGTCCATCTCCAATGGCTATGGAGCCATGGGACCTCCCGCCACCAGATATCATCAATAGCTCTAGATCAATGGGACCCTGGCTCGGGTTAAAGTCCTCCCCTTTCCTCGCCTTCCCCTCATCTCTATATCTCACGAGCTTGTTGTGGGAGGAGATGTTGGTGAAGTTGTTTGCATCATCGAGGTCAGACTGAGAGAAAGCCTTGACTTTCTTGAAAGAGGCAGTGTGGGCCATGGCATACAGGTCGTACACCTCTGGCACCTTATCCGCCTTATTGTAGCGTGCCTGAAAGAGAGAAACAATGAAAATTAGTAATTAAAGGGCTCAAGCTAGCATGATGAATGAATTGCATGAATTGCATGAATCATGAAGCAAACCACATACCCAGTTGCGCCCGAACTGATATAAGTTGGAGCTGCCTTGATGGTGTGGCACACCTTCCATTTGGGCACGTTTGTCCTTGGCCTCGTTGTGGAGGGCTAGCCATTGTTTTGAGCACCACTCATCGACCAACACCTCCCAACAATCCATCCGATCCGCACACCATCTCGGAGGCGCCTAAGTTAGCAAATAGAAACTTGAGCGCTACGGCTAAGAATTACTAAATGAAGGAACTTAAGTAGAGAAGGCCTTAAGAATTACCTTCATGTACTGCTCCTTACTCAGGAACTTATCACGGCACGCCGGCTTGGTCTTCTTGATACCACGCAAGGCGTAGTAGTCTCGAACAGCCTGCACCCGAGCCTCGTGCCGTAAGTTCTAGAGTAGGCGCTTGCAGACGTTCTCGATAACATGTGCCGCGTCCTCCTCGTATCCCTCCTCACACCTGTAGAATGTCTGCAATCAAATGAGACAATATTGATTAGTACAATTAATAACTAGCTAGTTGAAGATTTTTAAATGTGTAAAGGAGAAATTACCCAAAACTTTCTGATCACCATGTCTGCCCTCGTGTCGCACACGACACTGTCGATAATCTCATCCAGCAGGGCCGGGGCAGCCATGTAGTGCTCCCAGCTCAATCCAAGCTCTGGAAGCCGACCCTCACCAGGCAACGTGACAAACCCCGGGAAGTTTTGCCGGCAAAGAACTCCAAGGACGGAGTTGGGCCGGCGGACACTATGATGGTGGTCCCAACCCCTGCAGCATGACAAGGCCAACGCATTAGTTATTTGAAAAAACGTGAATGCACAAGGTACACAAATATTAAATGCACTTACGTACCTCTCCCCATCAGGGAAAATCAACCACCTCTGCTCGCGGGTCACCGGCACGGACGGGAGCCGTGTAGCACCACGTTGGTAGACGGTGCCCCCCTCCTCCTCAAGATCAGTCGGCTCCCCGCCATCATCAGCATGGCCACTCGGCTCCTCGGGCTGATCCGGCCAGGTACCCCATCCGGACGTGTGCTCCTCCGGGGTCACGTGGGCCGAACTCTCGTGGGCCGAAGGCCAGTCGACCCAAGGCTCGTGGGCCCAAGACCCGTGGACCAGAGGCTCGTGGACCGGAGTCCGTGTAACCTCCTCCTCGGACGAGTCCACCCTAGCAGTCACGTGCTCGGGTGAAACAACTGGGGGTGGCGGCGAGGAAGGCGCCGTAGAAGTCACCCTACCTCCTCTCCCACGACCACGTGCCCCACCTCCTCTCTTCCTACCTCGTCTCCTGCTGGGCACCGCGGTCGACGAAGAAGGGCCCGGCGGTGTGGCCATACTGTCCAGCAACGCTCGGCGGAGAGGTGCGTCTGGAATGGAAGACCTCAGACCACGCTCCCGACCAGCGCCCACCATCTTTCAACACCTGCCATGACAAACAGTAAACGAAATTAGTACAACATAAAAAAAGACCAACATGAATAATAATATGTGTATCACTTAAGTGTATCATCATCAAGTACAACATAAAAAAATGTAATACCTGACACTACTAATAATCTCGATCAGTATCATCAATAAATGCATAATCATCATCATCACTATAATCAATGACGGGCTCATAGGGTTCATTGGCATCAACATGTGCAAGGCCACCTTGACGTAATCGGTCAAGCATTGACAGGTCATCCGCAGCAGTAACCTCTTCTTGTTCCGGTTCTTCTTGTTCCTCCTCTGGGGTGATGTCAGATTCATTGTCGCTGTCTACTTCAATGTTTTGGGGTGCAGTATAGCGGTTCTTGAAACACTTTTTGGAAAGATGTGTCTCTTGGAAGAGTTCTCCTTCATATGTGTCTGGGTTAATGTGAGGTTCATAATCCTCTTCCTTTGGGGGAGAAAGTCTAGCACGGGGCGGCACTTCATAAACGACATCCCAACCTTTCAGATTTGGATTAGTTTGGCAGGCCCACGGTAGATAGAATACTTGGGTCGCCTGTTGAGCCATAATATAGACATCAGGAACATCTAAATGAGTGCTTTGGTTGATTTCAACTAGCCCTATATGTTCATGAGTCCTTCTAGTCTCCTTCGGCTGAAACCAATAACATTTGAAGACTACGACATTCGGTGGGTTTTCACCATAGAACAGAAGTTCATAAATTGCTTCAACTCTCCCATAATACTCGGTACCTCCTTCGCCGATAGTAGATACACAACAATTTGTAGACTTTCGGTCGGCCATAGATAGCTCTTTGCCATAGGTACGAAAGCGATACCCGTTGATGTCGTACTTGTCAAATGAACGGACCTTATAGTCAAAACCATTAGCGACTTGTCTCAATTCGGCGTCCATAGACTCTGAATTAGCCTACAAGTTTAATATGAAAGGATTGTTGCATTATGCACAAATTAGCGAATGAAATGAAATTGTCTAATAGAAATTACCGTTTGTTTGAACCAAGAGATGAAACCGGGATAGCCACCTCCTTGCTTTGCAAGAAGCTCATACTCTTCGACAGAATCCTTTTGGATCTCCGCTCCATATGAGAATATGGTGACGTATCGACTGTATGCCATATCCAGGAATAAGAGTAGTTCAAAGGAAATAGAAGTTGCGAAACAATGTACCGAGAACTTACTCGATGTACGGCCGCACTTCTATCAGGTTGTTGAAGATATACAACGAAATGGTCCGCCATTCTTCGTTATCCAAAGATACTGGATGTGAAACACTAGCTGGTGCGAGATTCCCTTTGAATAGGCTGAGGTTGGATCCACCCTTTTTAGGCTCGTCAGCATTGTACCGAGGCTTCGGATTATGCAAATGACGATTTTTGGCTTCATAGTGCGCTGTTACGAAGTTTGCCGCCTCCTCTATGATGAATGCCTCAGCCATCGATGCTTCAATTCTACGTTTATTTTTACATTTTTCTCGAAGCGTCTTCTGCATCCTCTCAGTTGGGTAGCACCAACGATTTTGCACGGCCCCCCCAATCTTGCCTCGGTCGGGAGATGCAAAATCAAATGCTGCATTGGATTAAAGAAGCCCGGTGGAAAGATCTTCTCTAACTTGCAGATCAACTCCGGCGCCAACTCTTCCATTTCTTCTAGCATGCCAGGCGATAGTTCTTTCGCACAAAGAACACGGAAGAAATAGCTGAGTTCTGCCAGTACTAGCCATTCATCCTCAGGGATGAAGCCACGCAACATCACCGGCATTACCCGCTCAATCCATATGTGCCAATCATGACTCTTGAGACCAAATATCTTCAGTTTATCAAGATTCGCTCCCCTCTTTAGATTCGCTGCATACCCATCGGGGAACATCAACTGCTGTTGCACCCACAAGAGAATTTCCCTCATAGCTGGCCTTCCAAGATTGAACCATGCCTTTGGCTTCGTCCAGTTCTGCTTTCCTTTCGGTTCTTTCATGTTTTGTAACGGCCTATCACATAGCGCCTCCAGATCGACTCTAGCCTTAGTATTATCCTTTGACTTCCCATCTATGCCGAACAATGTACCAAAAAGTGCCTCGGCGATATTATTCTCAGTGTGCATCATGTCGATGTTGTCTGGGCAAAGGAGGTCTTTGAAGTAAGGAAGATCCCATAAGCATGTTTTGTGAGTCCACGCGTGCTTAGTATTATACCCCTTGAAGTACCCTGGACATTGTGGATCTGGCTCGAGAGCGTTTAACTGATCCAGGGTCTGTTGGCCTGTCAATGCAGGTGGTGCAGAGTTTTTGACAACTCTACCCCTGATGAAGTTCTTCTTGTCTTTCCCGAACTTATGGCGAGGATCCAGGAACTGTCTATGCATGTCGAAGCAAGAAAACTTGCGACCGGCCTGAAGCCAACGAAACTCAAGAGCTCCCTTGCATGTGGGGCACGGGAACCTTCCTTGCACACACCAGCCAACAAATAGCGCATACGCCGGCAAGTCATGCGTCGAGTACATGTACCAGACACGCATTATGAAGTTCCGTTTGCTAAAGGCGTCGTATGTCTTGAACCCATTATCCCAGGCTTCTTGCAATTCGTCGTTAAGCGGCTGCATGTACACATTCATATTTTTGCCCGGATAGTTGGGTCCTGGAATTATCAACATCAGGAAAATGTTCTTTCTTTGCATAATCTGTCCGGGGGGGAGATTGAGTGGAAACACAAATACGGGCCAACAACTGTATTGGGCTGCCGTCATACCAAACACACTGAACCCATCCGTGCTGATGCCGACTCGAGGATGCCTCGGATCTGCCGCTTTGTCAGCATGTAATTCATCAAACTTTTTCCACGCAACACCATCCGATGTGTGTACCATCATCAGATTCCCATCTGCATCTAGTTCGGTTCTTTTGCCTGTTTTGTGCCATGTCATCTGTCTGGCCGTCTCTTCGACCATGAAAAGACGTTGAAGTCTTGGTACGATTGGCATATACCGAAGAACACTAACGGGGATTTTGGTCTGTGTCTTCTCACCCATACCGTTGTCTACAACAATATACCTGGAAGACTTGCAAATGGGACAATAGTTCAAGTCCGCATAGTCAAGCCTAAATAAGGCACATCCTTTCTCACAGGCATGTATCTTCTCATAGGGCATCTTCAGTGCACGGAGGATTTTGTCCGACTGGTACAGGTTTGCAGGCATTACATGGCCTTTGGGTAGAAAGCGTCCAAATACTGTCATAATTGCGTCATAGCATTCTCTGCCCAAGTTGAACTGAGCCTTCAGAGCCATTACTTGTGAGATGGCATCCAACTGACAAAGCTCAGTGTGCTCGTGGAGCGGACGTTTCGAAGACTCCAACATTTCATTGAAGGCCTTTGCAGATTCCTCCATCTCCTCGTCCGAATCCCGAGCATCATCATAGCCTTGCACCATGTTTTCCATCCCGGTACCATGCTCGTCGGTGCGACGACGATCCACCTCAGCTCGGTCACGTTGGCCAGACTCACCATGAAATGTACACACCGTATAATCGGGCGTAAAACCACTCTTCTGTAGGTGTTTGCCCATTTCAGCCTCTGTCTTCTTTTCCCAATTGCCGCACCCGAAACAGGGGCACCAGGTTTTCTTTTGGCCATTTGCAAATGCGGCTTGCACAAACCCCTTAGTTTTTGTGAACCAATCAGCGCTCCATTTGTTCTGACCAGTGTGACCGGTATACATCCAAGCACGGTCACTCATCTTGACTTTCAGAGCTACTGGACACACAACAATTATATATGTAATTCACCATGTATATATTCATCAGTTGATCTACTTTGTCAATTTTATTACGTCCATGCAACCTACACTCTAATAGGTAATGATAGGTCCTAATCCCACCCGTGTATGTGTAGATTGGGTTTATTTTCCCATGCTATGCTCCGGATCCGACGCAAAATTTCGGCAGCACCTCCCCGCTGTTCTCCTGATACATGTCTCTGCAATAAACAGAGAGGATGTGTACCCGGAGAACAACAGGGGAGGCACTGACGAAATATATGCGTCGGATCCGGAGCAAAGCATATGGGAAAACGAACCCAATCTACACATACTCGGGCTGTCCATGGATAGCGTTGGACAATTCGAAAGAATCAAGGTTATAAATATGCAAATGCATGCATATTTATAACTATGACGCTTTCGAATGGGAGACACATATTGGTTACGCATACTGATGATTCAAGACACATATATAGCTAGCTATCAAGTTTCATCGGAATAGATCAAATAATTAATGGGGGAGGAGGACTTGTCATTTGTGCTCACCCACGAACGAAGGGGCAGAGCTCGTCAAACGCACGGCGAGGTCGTCGAACACCAAACCTCGCAGCGATGAAACAACTGCACATTTAAAACTACACGATCAACACAATTATATATGATGTTTTTCATAACAAAATCGAAAAATATATGACCTAACTAATAATTCACAAATATATGACCCCGTCGGCCTCTGGAAGGCCAAAGAACACCTTTTCGGGAGGTGTCGGTGGTCGGGGTGTCCTGTCGGTGTCGGGGTGCCGTGTCGGGGTCGGGGTGCTGTTTCGGGGTCGGGGGGTCGGGGTGTCGTGTCGATGTCGGGGTAGTGCCGTGTCGGTGTCGGGGTGTTGTTTCGGGGTCGGGGTGTCGTGTCGGGGTCAGGGTGTCGGGTCAGGCTCGGGGTCGGGGTGTCGGGTCAGGCTCGGGGGGTCGGGGTGTCGGGGTCGGGGTCGGGGTGTCGGGGTCGGGGTCGGGGTGTCGGGTCAGGCTTGGGGGTCGGGGTGTCGGGGTCGGGGTCGGGGTGTCGGGGTCGGGGTCTCGGGGTCGGGGTCGGGGTCTCGGGGTCGGGGTGTCGTGTCGGGGTGCCGGGTCGGGGCCTGGGTACCGTCTCGGGTCGGGGTCGGGGTGTCGGGGTCGGGGTCGGGGTGTCGGTCAGGCTTGGGGGGTCGGGGTGTCGGGGTCGGGGTCGGGGTGTCGGGGTCGGGGTCGGGGTCGGGGTCGGGGTCTCGGGGTCGGGGTGTCGTGTCGGGGTGCCGGGTCGGGGTCAGGGTACCGTGTCGGGTCGGGTTTTTTTCCTTTTCTTCTTCTTCCTCTTTTTCCTTTTCTTCCTTTTTTTCCTTCTTCTTCTTCTTCTTCTTCTTCCACCTTTCCTTTTTCCTCTTCTTCTTCTCCTCCTCTCCTCTTTTTTCTTCTTCTTCTTCCTCCTTTCCTTTTTCCTCTTCTTCTTCTCCTCGTCTCCTCTTTTTTCTTCTTCTTCTTCCTCTTCTTCTTTTTTCTTCTCCTCCTCCTCTTCTTCTTCTTCTCCTGATCTCCTCTTTTTCTCTTTTTCTTCTTTCCTAAAACTAAACTAAACCTAAAACTTAAACTAAAATAACAGAAAAAGAAAAAAACTAAATCTAAACCTAAAACTAAACTAAAACTAAACCTATAAACCTAAAACTAATCCTAAAACTAAATCTAAACTAAACATAAACCTAAAACTAAAAAAACAGAAAAAAGGAAAAAAAGGAAGAAGATCACCTGCAGGGTGGAGGAGGGGGCGGTGCGGCCTGGGGCGGCGGAGGAGGGGGGCGGGGCGGCCTGGGGCGGCGGCGCCGGGCCCGGCCGGGGCGCCGGGGCGTGGCGGCGCCCAGACGGCAGGGCGGTGGGGGCGGCGGGGGCCGTTGGGGCGGCGGCGGGGGGCGCTGGGGCGGCGGCGGGGCGTGGTGCGACGGGGCGGTGGAGGTGGGAGAGAAAGAGAGAGAGAGGGGGGGTGTGGGGCGCGGCCCCGTTAACGTTACGTGGGGCCTCCCTCTTTGCCGTCCGCCACCCTTTGCCGTCCGCCTTCTTGCTCTTTGCCGTCCGCTAGCAGACGGCAAAGAGGGGGCCTGTTAGGTTTTTTTTTGCAGCTCGTCAGTGGGGCCCCTCCCTCTTTGCCGTCCGCTAGCCGACGGCAAAGAATCTTTGCCGTCTGCTAGCAGACGGCAAAGAACTGGCTGATGGCAAACTTGATCTTTGCCATCAGCCAGTTCTTTGCCGTCTGCTTTTTGGAAGCTGATGGCAAAGAGCTTCTTTGCTATCCGCTAGCGGACGGCAAAGAACTGGCAGATGGCAAACTAGCCGATTCCAGTAGTGGGGGGCGCCCCCCACCCTCGTGACCGCCTCTCTAATGCCTTGGTGTAGGGTCCAAGTCTCCTGGATCACATTCGGTGAGAAAATCACGTTCCCGAAGGTTTTATTCCGTTTGGACTCCATTTGATATTCCGTTCCTTCGAAACACTGAAATAGGCAAAAAAACAGCAATTCTGGGCCGGGCCTCCGGTTAATAGGTTAGTCCCAAAAATAATATAAAAGTGGAAAATAAAGCCCAATATAGTCCAAAACAGTAGATAATATAGCATGGAGCAATAAAAAATTATAGATACGTTGGAGACGTATCAGGCATCCCCAAGCTTAATTCCTGCTCGTCCTCGAGTAGGTAAATGATAAAAAGAGAATTTTTGATGCGGAGTGCTACTTGGCATAATTTCAAGGCAAATCTTCTTAATTGTGGTATGAATATTCAGATTAGGAAGATTCAAGACAAAAGTTCATATTGACATAAAAATAATAATACTTCAAGCAAACCAACAAAGCAATTATGTGTTCTTAAAGTAACATGGCCAAAGAAAGTTCATCCCTACAAAATCATATAGTTTAGTCATGCTCCATTTTCGTCACACAAGAATGCTCTCATCATGCACAACCCCGATGACAAGCCAAGCAATTGTTTCATACCTTAATAATTTCAAACTCATAAACCTTCATGCAATACATGAGCGTGAGCCATGGATATAGCACTATATGTGGAATAGAATAATGATGGGGGTTATGTGGAGAAGACAAAAAAGGAGAAAGTCTCACATCAACGCGGCTAGTCAATGGGCTATGGTGATGCCCATCGATTGATATTAATGCAAGGAGTAGGGATTGCCATGCAACGGATGCACTAGAGCTATAAATGTATGAAAGCTCAACAAAAGAAACTAAGTGGGTGTGCATCCAACTTGCTTGCTCACGAAGACCTAGGGCACTTGAGGAGGCCCATTGTTGGAATATACAAGCCAAGTTCTATAATGAAAATTCCCACTAGTATATGAAAGTGATGACTCAAGAGACTCTCTATATGAAGAACTGAAGGAAATATGCCCTAGAGGCAATAATAAAGTTATTATTTATTTCCTTATATCATGATAAATGTTTATTATTCATGCTAGAATTGTATTAACCGAAAACATAATACTTGTGTGAATACATAGACAAACAAAGTGTCACTAGTATGCCTCTACTTGACTAGCTCGTTAATCAAAGATGGTTATGTTTCCTAACCATAGACATGAGTTGTCATTTGATTAACGGGATCACATCATTAGGAGAATGATGTGATTGACTTGACCCATTCCGTTAGCTTAGCACCCGATCGTTTAGTATGTTGCTATTGCTTTCTTCATGACTTATACATGTTCCTATGACTATGACATTATGCAACTTCCATTTACCGGAGGAACACTTTGTGTGCTACCAAACGTCACAATGTAACTGGGTGATTATAAAGGAGCTCTACAGGTGTCTCCAAAGGTACATGTTAGGTTGGCATATTTCGAGATTAGGATTTGTCACTCCGATTGTCGGAGAGGTATCTCTGGGCCCTCTCGGTAATGCACATCACATAAGCCTTGCAAGCATTGCAACTAATGAGTTAGTTGCGAGATGATGTGTAACGGAACGAGTAAAGAGACTTTCCGGTAACGAGATTGAACTAGGTATTGAGATACCGACAATCGAATCTCGGGCAAGTAACATACCGATGACAAAGGGAACAACATATGTTGTTATGCGGTCTGACCGATAAAGATCTTCGTAGAATATGTGGGAGCCAATATGAGCATCCAGGTTCCGCTATTGGTTATTGACCGGAGATGTGCCTCGGTCATGTCTACATTGTTCTCGAACCCGTAGGGTCCACACGCTTAAGGTTTCGATGACAGTTTCATTATGAGTTTATATGTTTTGATGTACCGAAGGAGTTCAGAGCCCCGGATGAGATCAGGGACATGACAAGGAGTCTCGAAATGGTCCGACATAAAGATCGATATATTGGACGACTATATTCGGACATCGGAAAGGTTCCGAGTGATTCAGGTATTTTCGGAGGTACCGGGGAGTTACGGGAATACGAGGAAGAAGCAATGGGCCTTAATGGGCCTTAGTGGGAAGGACCAGGAGGTGGCGCGCGCCCCTCCCAAGCCCAGTCCGAATTGGACAAGGGGTTTGGGGCGCGGCCCCTCTCTCCCTTCCTTCCCCTCTTCCCCCCTTTCCCCCCTTCTCCTAGTTGGACTAGGAAAGGAGGAAACCTACTCCAACTAGGAGTAGGAATCCTACTCCCCTGGCGCGCCCCTCCTAGGGCCGGCCTCCTCCCCCCTTTCTCCTTTATATACAGGGGCAGGGGGGCACCCAAAGACACACAAGTTGATCCTCGTGATCGTTTTCATAGCCGTGTGCGGTGCCCCTTCCACCATACTCCTCGATAATATTGTAGCGGTGCTTAAGTGAAGCCCTGCGACGGTAGAACATCAAGATCGTCACCACGCCGTCGTGCTGACGGAACTCTTCCCCGACACTTTGCTGGATCGGAGTCCGGGGATCGTCATCGAGCTGAACGTGTGCTAAAACTCGAAGGTGCCGTAGTTTCGGTGCTTGATCGGTCGCGCCGTGAAGACGTACGACTACATCAACCGCATTGTCATAACGCTTCCGCTGTTGGTCTACGAGGGTACGTAGACAACACTCTCCCCTCTCGTTGCTATGCATCACCATGATCTTGCGTGTGCGTAGGAATTTTTTGAAATTACTACGTTCCCCAACAGTGGAATCCGTGCCTAGGTTTTATGTGTTGATGTTATTTGCACGAGTAGAACACAAGTGAGTTGTGGGCGATATAAGTCATACTGCTTACCAGCATGCCATACTTTGGTTCGGCGGTATTGTTGGATGAAGCGGTCCGGACCGACATTACGCGTACGCTTACACGAGACTGGTTCTACCGACGTGCTTTGCACACAGGTGGCTGGCGGGTGTCAGTTTCTCCAACTTTGGTTGAACCGAGTGTGGCTACGCCCGGTCCTTGCGAAGGGTAAAACAGCACCAACTTGACAAACTATCGTTGTGGTTTTGATGCGTAGGTAAGAACGGTTCTTGCTAAGCCTAGTAGCAGCCACGTAAAACTTGCAACAACAAAGTAGAGGACGTCTAACTTGTTTTTGCAGGGCATGTTGTGATGTGATATGGTCAAGACGTGATGACATATAAGTTGTTGTATGAGATGATCATGTTTTGTTGAAGTTATCAGCAACTGGCAAAATCCTTATGGTTGTCTCTCTATTGCATAAGATGCAAGTTCCCAATAATTGCTTTAGTTTATTGCTATGCGATAGCAATAGTTGCAAGAGCAATTGTTGGCGAGACGACCATGTGACGACACATTGATATAGATCAAGATGATGGAGATCATGGTGTCATGCCGGTGACGATATAGATCATGACAGTATTTTGGAGATGGAGATCAAAGGCGCAAGATGATGATGGCCATATCATGTCACATATTTTGATTGCATATGATGTTTATCTTTTATACATCTTATTTTTGCTTAGTTTGACGGTAGCATTTTAAGATGATCTCTCACTAATTATCAAGAAATGTTCTCCCTGAGTATGCACCGTTGCGAAAGTTCTTCGTGCTGAGACACCACGTGATGATCGTGTGTGATAGGCTCTACGTTCAAATACAACGGGTGCAAAACAGTTGCACACGCGGAATACTCAGGTTAAACTTTATGAGCCTAGCATATACAGATATGGCCTCAGAACATGGAGACCTAAAGGTCGAACGTGAATCATATAGTAGATATGATCAACATAGTGATGTTCACCATTGAAAACTACTCCATCTCACATGATGATCGGACATGGTTTAGTTGATTTGGATCATGTGATCACTTAGATGACTAGAGAGATGTCTGTCTAAGTGGGTTCTTAAGTAATACGATTAATTGAACTTAAATTTATCATGAACTTAGTCCTGGTAGTATTTTGCAAATCATGTTGTAGATCAATAGCTTGCGTTGTTGCTTCCCTGTGTTTATTTTGATATGTTCCTAGAGAAAATTGTGTTGAAAGATGTTAGTAGCAAAGATGCGGATTGGATCCGTGATCTGAGGTTTATCCTCATTGCTGCATAGAAGAATTATGTCCTTGATGCACCGCTAGGTGACAGACCTATTGCAGGAGCAGATGACAGACGTTATGAACGTTTGGCTAGCTCAATATGATGACTACTTAATAGTTTAGTGCACCATGCTTAACGGCTTAGAATCGGGACTTCAAAGACGTTTTGAACGTCATGGACCATATGAGATGTTCCAGGAGTTGAAGTTAATATTTCAAGAAAATACCCGAGTTGAGAGATATGAAGTTTCCAACAAGTTCTATAGCTAAAAGATGGAGGAGAATCGCTCAACTAGTGAGCATGTGCTCAGATTGTCTGGGTACTACAATCGCTTGAATCAAGTGGGAGTTAATCTTCTAGATAAGATAGTGATTGATAGAATTCTCTAGTCACCATCACCAAGTTAGTAGAACTTCGTGATGAACTATAGTATGCAAGGGATGACGAAAACGACTCCCGAGCTTTTCATGATGATGAAATCGATGAAGGTAGAAATCAAGAAAGAGGATCAAGTGTTGATGGTTGACAAGACCACTAGTTTCAAGAAAAGGGCAAAGGGAAGAAGGGGAACTTCAAGAAGAACGGCAAGCAAGTTGCTACTCAAGTGAAGAAGCCCAAATCTGATCCTAAGCCTGAGACTAAGTGCTTCTACTGCAAAGGGACTGGTCACTGGAAGTGGTACTGCCCCAAGTATTTGGCGGATAACAAGGATGGCAAAGTGAACATAAGTATATTTGATATACATGTTATTGATGTGTACTTTACTAGTGTTTATAGCAACTCCTCAGTATTTGATACTAGTTCAGTTACTATGATTAGTAACTTGAATCGGGAGTTGCAGAATGAACTTAAGGGTGAGGTGACGATGTGTGTTGGAAGTAGTTCCAAGATTGATATGATCATCATCGCACACTCCCTATACTTTCGGGATTAGTGTTGTACCTAAATAAGTGTTATTTGGTGTTTGCGTTGAGCATGAATATGATATGATCATGTTTATTGCAATACGGTTATTCATTTAAGTTGGAGAACAATTGTTGTTCTGTTTACATGAATAAAACCTTATATGGTTACACACCCAATGAAAATGGTTCATTGGATCTCGATCATAGCGATACACATATTCATAATATTGAAGCCAAAATATGCAAAGTTAATAATGATAGTGCAACTTATTTGTGGCACTGCCGTTTAGGTCATATTGGTGTAAAGCGCATGAAGAAACTCCATGCTGATGGACTTTTGGAATCACTTGATTATGAATCACTTGATGCTTGCGAATCATGCCTCATGGGCAAGATGACTAAGACTCCGTTCTCCGGAACAATGGAGCGAGCAACTGACTTATTGGAAATAATACATACTGATGTATACGATCCGATGAGTGTTGGAGCTCGTGGCAGGTATCGTTATTTTCTGACCTTCACAGATGATTTGAGCAGATATGGGTATATCTACTTGATGAAACATAAGTCTGAAACATTTGAAAAGTTCATATAATTTTAGAGTGAAGTGGAAAATCATCGTAACAAGAAAATAAAGTTTCTACAATCTGATCGTGGACAAGAGTATTTGAGTTACGAGTTTGGTCTTCAGTTAAAACAATGTGAAATAGTTTCACTACTCACACCACCTGGAACACCACAACATAATGGTGTGTCCGAACGTCGTAACCATACTTTATTGGATATAGTGCAATCTATGATGTTTCTTACTGATTTACCACTATCGTTTTTGGGGTTATGCATTAAAGACAGCTACATTCACGTTTAAAAGGGCACCATCTAAGTCCGTTGAGATGACACAATCTGAACTGTGGTTTGGCAAGAAACCAAAGTTGTCGTTTCTTAAAGTATGGGACTGCGATGCTTATGTGAAAAAGTTTCAACATGATAAGCTCGAACCCAAATCGGAGAAGTAAATCTTCATAGGATACCCAAAAGAAACTGTTGGGTACACCTTCTGTCACAGATCCGAAGGCAAGTTATTCGTTGCTGAGAATGGATCCTTTCTAGAGAAGGAGTTTCTCTCGAAAGAAGTGAGTGGGAGGAAAGTAGAAAACTTGATAAGGTAATTGTACCTTCTCCCTTTGTGATGCCCCAAGACCGGAGCTTCAGATGCCTTCCATGTTTCCGAGTGTTGTCGGGTGATTCGTTTTGGTTCGTCGCATCTTGTGCTTTGTATCATGTCATCATGACATAAGTCTTTTGCATCTCAACTAAATAAACCGTATGGAATTTCAGTCCATTTAAACTGAGGGAATTCACATGGTGATTCTCTTTATAACATATCCTCTCGATATTTAGAGAGCTATAGTAAATATTCCAATTATTTGGAATTCACCTTAACACACTTGCAAATAATCACATGCCTTTTCTCGCTTCAAGTTTGGTCCCCAAACTTTGCTTATATTCTTTCATCATTTTCCGGAGCTCCACCAAAAATCCAAACATTTTTGGACACCTCTAATTCCTAGCCCTTGTTCAAACCATTTGAATTAAATTCAAATGACTTTGAATTAAATCCTTGCAATCATGCCTCTCCTATTTTTCGTGGACTGTGCACATTTTTACGAGTCCGTGAAAATTATCCCCGTGCCCAAACTATTTCTCTAACCTTTCTTTTCTTCCTTTTTTCTTTCTTTTTTTTCTATTTTGAAAAGTGTAAGAGAGAGGGAGGGAGCCCAACAGCCAGCAGGCCTCCTGACCTTTTCCCTCTCCCCACCTAAGTGGCCTAAGGCCCAGCCGCCGGCCTCTAAGGCCCATCTTCACCGAAGGCCCATCTGGCCCCTGTCTACCGAACCCTAGCCTCCCTGTTTTCCTTCCCCTCACTCCCTCCTCGTCCCTCAACGCCGCCCGAGAGGATAGAACGCACGCGTAGCCCGACTCCTCTCTCCCTCGTCGCCTCCTCTCGATCCCTCCTTCTCCCAGCGCCGCAACGCACCCCGTGCCCGATCCCCTTGAGTCTCCTCTCCGTGCGCGACGGCCCTACAGACGCCCGCCTCCGTTCATCGGTACCCGTCTCCGTGTGATTTTCCCTCGCGCCACCGGCCTCTGCTTCCCTTCTCCAGGCCGCGCCGCCGCCTTTCTGCTCCGTCTCCTCGTCATCGCCTCATCGTCCGAGGACCGGCGTCGCCTCCAGCGCCCACAGGGCCCCTGCGCCTCGACCCAACCTCGCCTCTTCCACAGCGTAGCCCCGCCATGACCGCGCCCCTGCTGCTGAGGCCCATGGCCGCCGTTGCCTGCTGCTACCCTCCTCCTTCTCCTGTTCGTTGCCGTCGTCCAAGACCAACAGGCCACCGCAGCACCATTTTTTTGCCTCCTCTCGCGCCCTGCATCGAGCCACCGGGCCAAGGGTCGCCAGATGCCGTCCTTGCTGCCGGGGAACCTCGTTCTCCACTCGTTTCCGTCTCCGGCGCCGCGCTAGGCCTCCCCGACGCCCTTGCTGTTGCTGCTCCTCGTAGGTCTTCATGGTGCCCTCGTCTCTGCTCGCGAGAGGATGAGTGCGACCGCTGCTTCGATCTGCGATGCCCGAGGCCACTTGGCCTTGTTCTCATCTGGATGCGTCGAGACCATCGTTGCAACGTCGCGACCTTTGCCCCGGAGTACCTCAAGTTCGTCTACATGAAACTGCCAAGTACCTCTACGCACGGATACCGTCAAGTACCTACACCGGCAAGGCTACACGGACGTTCATTCCACTACAACACCGAAACGTCAAGTTCGACTATGTTTTGTTGCCCCATACGGAGTCGTCAAGTACCCGAAGACCATATTGCACCAAGTACATCTACTGCCGTCTTCGGAATTGTCAAGAACGCCAAGTACCGCGACACCCAGATCCCTCAGATATGTCAAATTCAACTAACGTCGCAAGAATGAGACTGGAGGGTCCGAAGACCCCGAGTACCACGACGACCCTCGAAGAGCTCGGAACCGTCAAGTTCGAATACTGTCGCGTGAACAAACTACTTCCTCTACCATCGCCGAGTACCACTACTTCCCACGACGATCGTGAACGACTACACCGCTTGACCCGAACCGCTCCGATAACGCACGCTTCGAAGGTATAACCCCGAAACGACCGCCCGTGGACGAATGCATATGTTGTATGAAATGCTCATGGTTGCACCGTGCCCGACGTGTTTCTTGCATGTTCCCCGTTGCCATGCCGTCGTCTCGTGGGAACCCGGTTACCGGGATCACCCCACCTTCTATCGCATGTCACGCTCCCGTCACTTTTCCTTTTGCGCCGGTATCTCCGTGAGCTATCGGAACCGGAATGTTGCCGTGGCACCATTTCCGCTGTCATTGTCGTGGCACCCCTTTCGTTTCTGCCACGATGACAAATGCTTCTTAATGCTCTTGTCAACTTTTAATAATAATTGCATAAAACTTGTTCACGTCATCCGCATCATGATAACAACAATTAAAATGTTTAAATTGTTGTTGCACCAAATTGATAAATGCATATGGGGATTTACCAGAATTGTTGTTTGTTATATACGGCCCCATTTAAATTGCTTAGACTGTGTAGTTTACTCATGTTTCACCTCTTGCCATGTTAACCAACATTTAATATTGTTGAGTACCTAACCGAGAGTGAACTAAATAATTGATGTGGTGTTCCGTCAATATGCAACGAAGTTGCATATTGTGCTCCACTTAATTTGTAGGGTTGCTTGTGCACTTTTCCATGCCATGCTTCATTAAACCAGACATGCATCATACTTGATTGTGCATCATGCCATGTTATGTAGTGGTTGTTTACTATGTTGTGTGCTTCTTTCTGGTGTTGCTTCTTCGGGTTGTTTCCGGTAACGTTGCATTGTGAGGATCCGTTCGACTACGTCCGTTTATCTTCTTCATGGACCCGTTCTTCTTCCTTGCGGGATTTCAGGCAAGATGACCATACCCTCGAAATCACTTCTATCTTTGCTTTGCTAGATGCTCGCTCTTTTGCTATGCCTGTGCTGCGATACCTACCACTTGCTTATCATGCCTCCCATATTGTTGAACCAAGCCTCTAACCCACCTTGTCCTAGCAAACCGTTGTTTGGCTATGTTACCGCTTTGCTCAGCCCCTCTTATAGCGTTGTTAGTTGCAGGTGAAGATTGAAGTTTGTTCCTTGTTGGAACATGGAGATGTTGTTCCTCATTGGAACATGTTTACTTGTTCGGATATCACAATATCTCTTATTTAATTAATGCATCTATATACTTGGTAAAGAGTGGAATGCTCGGCCTTATGCCTGGTGTTTTGTTCCACTCTTGCCGCCCTAGTTTCCGTCATATCGGTGTTATGTTCCCGGATTTTGCGTTCCTTACGCGGTTGGGTAATAATGGGAACCCCTTGATAGTTCGCCTTGAATAAAACTCTTCCAGCAATGCCCAACATTGGTTTTACCATTCGTCACCTATCCTTTTCCTTTCCCTTGGGGGTCACGCGCCCAAGGGTCATCATTATTTTAAACCCCCGGGCCAGTGCTCCTCTGAGTGTTGGTCCAACCTGTCAGCTGTCGGTGGCCGCCAGGGGCAACTCTGGGCTGGCCTACCCGTACCTAGGATAATCCGAGTGTGCCCTGAGAACGAGATATGTGCAGCTCCTATCGGGATTTGTCGGTACATTCGGGTGGTGTTGCTGGATTGGTTTTAACTTGCCAAAATGTCTTGTAACCGGGATTCCGAGTCCGATCGGGTCTTCCCGCTAGAAGGAATATCCTTCGTTGACCGTGAGAGCTTGTCATGGGCTAAGATGGGACACCCCTGCAGGGATTTGAACTTTCAAAAGCCGTGCCCGCGGTTATGGGCAGATGGGAATTTGTTAACGTCCGGTTGTAGAAAACCTGAAGTTGACCTTAATTAAAATACATCAACCGCGTGTGTAACCGTGATGGTCTCTTTCCGGCGGAGTCCGGGAAGTGAACACGGTGTTGGAGTTTTGCTTGACGTAGGTTGTTCTAGGATCACTTCTTGATCATACTTTTATCGACCGTGCTTTGCCTTCTCTTCTCGCTCTCATCTGCGTATGTTAGCCACCATATATGCTAGTCGCTTGCTGCAGCTCCACCTCATACTTTTACCCTACCTATAAGCTTAAATATTCTTGATCGCGAGGGTGCGAGATTGCTGAGTCCCTGTGGCTCACAGATACTTCCATAACCAGCTTGCAGGTGCCGATGAGTCCGTGCAGATGACGCAACCAAGCTCAAGGAGGAGCTCGATGAAGATCTTGTCCTTTGTGTTGTTTTGTTCTAGTCGATCAGTAGTGGAGCCCAGTTGGGGTCGATCGGGGACTGTGTCGCATTTGGGGTTCTTCTTTTATTTTGGTTCCGTAGTCGGACCTTGATTGAATTTGGATGTTGTAATGCTTTATTCATGTAATTGTGTGAAGTGGCGATTGTAAGCCAACTATGTATCTCTTTCCCTTATGTATTACATGGGTTGTGTGAAGATTACCTCACTTGCGACATTGCTTTCAATGCGGTTATGCCTCTAAGTCGTGCTTCGACACGTGGGAGATATAGCCGCATCGAGAGCGTTACAAGTTGGTGATCAGAGCCTTCCCCGACCTTAGGAGCCCCCACTGCTTGATCGAATTAGCAGCCGTTGTTGAGTCTAGAAAAAAAATGGTTTGAGTCTTTTAGGAATTATATATCAGAGAGTTTAGGAATTCTTTTTACTCCCCAGTCCCTTCATCGCTCTGGTAAGGCATCCTGACGTAGAGTTTTGACTCTTCTCTTCTCAAATTTCACTAAAAATGTTTTTTAGGATCACGCGGGTATCTTGGAATCGTTCCGATGGATCTGTGACGAGAACATTGTTCTTGGTGCCTCCTGTCATTTAGGGGTTGTGGCAGTGTCCCGGGGAGTTGAGCTCTGAGGTGTTGTCGTCACAATTTTATCGTTCCAGTTCTGGAATACCTGAGTTTAGTTTTGCCGACATCGAAAATCTCTTTTATGCAGTTGTGGGTGAGATAACCTCGACGCCACCCAGTACTGGGGCGGGAGTTCGGGAGTATTGCCATAACTCGTATAATAGATGCTTTTCGAAGGTTGAGGTAGACAATTTCCGAAGGTTGCTTGGTTATGTGTTGAAGGATGCATACAGCTGGATGTAGGATTTGTTAGTTTTGGGTGAGATATTATGCTTCCCCTGTATCCCAAACACCTGATTGCATAACCGGAAAGTTTCAGGAGTTTCATAAGTGGGAATTCAAGTAGCTCTTAGGATATCTTTCCGACAGGTGTATGATATGAAATTGGGGTTCGACGTCTAGTGGTCCGCCTATTCAATGTCGGTTTAAAGTGGTCTCGTTGTGTCTTAAAGAGTCCTTGGCTATGCCGACTCGGGGACGCTTCGTATGTCATGTGCACTGCCTTGTACATGATGGTGCTATACGATCGAACCCGTGTAGGCCCCACCACGAAAACTTCGGACGAAATATCTATCATATGTTTGTTCCGGCTTACTCTGGAAGCCAATCCTTTGTTTTGTTTTGAGTTGTGGTATTCGAGTTGCTTCGAAGTCAAATGTTGATTCCATACCTTCTCTAAACGGTGTTCTCATACTCCGACGTGTATACCAATCCTTCATGATAATCGAGATTGTCATGTTAATTCTTTTCAACCGGCGTGTTTTCTGTTCAAGCGGATCCGAATATTTCAACATCCGAAAGATAAAGTATCAGTTCTTCTCAACGGTGTTTGTTTCATCCGTTCCAAGTTGTCTTTGTTTTCCCGCCCACCCACCCTTCTTCTTCAAGGACTCAGTTTTCTTAATCAAATATCCATTTTATTCATGTGAAGTCTCTTCATTCTTTTCAGTCAATGTTCGTATCTGGTGTTTGTCATGAAGATTCTAACGGAGCTTCTAGTTTATCATTCTTCGTTCTTTTTTCTTCTCTGGTGGATTCAAGTCAAGCCTTGTCGATCATATCTTTTCCTTGTTCCAAATGTTTTCTCTTGCCGGTGCACCTCATATTCATTCACCTCTCGCTATCCATTTGTTCCGGAGTGCTCAAGATATCTCGAAGATTCGTGTTTCCACTCTTCTTTCATTCAAGCTATTTCCAGGATGTTATATCATTCAAGCCTTTTTATTCAACCGGTGCATTCTCCTTCTCAAGTAATCTTTTCAACGATGTTTTTTTTCAGTGGGCCCTAACCCACAGGTCTTTTCCCAGGATCTTACCTGACTCTTCTTATTCTCCCGGAGTTATTCTCAAATTCTTTTCCAAGTTTGACGTAAGAATGATTCATCATCAGCCATATGCTTTTCTCCAAGATCTTTCAATTCTTTTCATCATTGGTTCAACTTTTCTATTCTTCTCTTCCCGGAGTATCTCAACTATTTGGTGGTGTTCCTCATCGTCATTCTCTACATTTGAAGATTGAAGAAGAGTTTTCCCTTGAATCTTGTTTCGTTCTATCAAAGATTCGTGGTTCTAGCTTAATGTCATCCTCTCATAATTGTTTTGTTTGTGAGTATTCTTTTCACCTATCCGGAGCAATTGAAGATTCTTTTCAGTTTGTTTCTGCGGAGCCCATCATCTCAGAATTTATTCATTCTCAACTTTCAGCTATGGTTCTCCAAATCTTACCGGTGCTTCATTCAAATATCCTCTAATCAGCTCGCGATTTCTTCGTTCAATTGCATCTAAACTCTCTCATGTATCTTCGTTCATTTGCTAATTCTTACCGGTGATTCACCCCTTTTACTTCGTTCGTTTTCAATTCTTACCGGTGGCTCGTTCAAGATTTCTCTTCCTTTGTTATTGTATCGATTCATTTGTTATTTTTATCATATCGGTGGTTCGTTCAATATTTTCCCAAGTTGGCGCTATATCTATCTTAATGCTCTCTACGAGAATAAGCAGTATGTCAAATCCGCTACTTGTCATCAATTTAAATTGGTGAAGGATAAGCATAACGTAATTCTTATTCTTGTTCATCCAAGCGATTAATTCCTTATTCCAGAGGTGCATTAACTTCTTGATTCCAATTGTGTTCAGCTTTTTCTTTTCCCGGAGTTTCAAGATCTCTCTTTTATCTCGTCGCAAGCTTCATCTAATCATTTCAAGGCTTCAACCTTATTCTTTTCATCCTTCACTTCTTTGTGATCATTCTTTTAACCGGAGTTCTTCATGAAGGTTCTACATGATGGTTCATCAAGGATTTATATTCCTTCTCAAAGTGTTCATTGAGTTCTTTTTTTAAGGAGCTCAAGCATTCTTCATCTTGCATTCCGAAGTGCAATTCCTTCTACCGTATCATTGGAGGTGGTATTATGTCATTCTTGATAATTTGAGTTCATGTTTCATGATTCACATGTTGTTAAGAATGGGGTATTTTAAATCCATCAACCTCTTCGTCGGAGTTATCTTGGGTTATATTTCACCTAAAGCTTCCCCTAAGGATTGTTGCTATTATGGTGTTTATAATTAACCCAAGTTCTTTTATCCTTCCGGTGAGTAAGTTTATCGTCTCCTTCTTGTTATCAAGTCAATCTATCGTTCTGTTAGTGGCAAAATTTCACCTCATAGTTTTGAGAAGTTTTTTTCATAAGCCCACTACCAGCTTACTCTTTTCGTTGTAGGTTTTCCAACAATTCCGTTCGACCCTTCTCCTAAAAGATGCCTTGTCAAGCTCTTTTGTGAGAGAACTTGGCATTTTCTTCTCCATTCTTTTCTCTCAATTACCTATCTTCCATTCTTTCGTTCCGGAGGCATTTTGATGATGCTCTTTTCGACCCATCATCTTGTTTGTCAAGATCATGTTCTATTCCTTCCATTTACAGTCGGAGTGCTGTCCAAATTATATCATTCTTAATTCTTCTCTATCTTGTTTTAACCGGAGTGGTTTCAATATATATCTTGCCCTTCAACCTCACGGTTTTCGCAATGTTCTTTCTTCCTCTTTTCTAACGGAGTGTTTTCGACTTTGTTCACCTTCGTTGTTTTCTTTCTCGAATTTCTTCAACCTCGCAAGGTTCTTTGGTTTCACTCATTCGTCAAAGAAGCAACTTAGTTTTACCTCTTCTCTTTCTTTTCCGTTTTCCCTCCGGTGCCATTCTAGATCTCGGGACAAGATCCTCTCGTAGTGGTGGAGTTTTGTGACGCCCCAAGACCGGAGCTTCAGATGCCTTCCATGTTTCCGAGTGTTGTCGGGTGATTCGTTTTGGTTCGTCGCATCTTGTGCTTTGCATCATGTCATCATGTCATAAGTCTTTTGCATATCAACTAAATAAACCGTATGGAATTTCAGTCCATTTAAACTGAGGGAATTCACATGGTGATTCTCTTTATAACATATCCTCTCGATATTTAGAGAGCGATAGTAAATATTCCAATTATTTGGAATTCACCTTAACACACTTGCAAATAATCACATGCCTTTTCTCGCTTCAAGTTTGGTCCCCAAACTTTGCTTATATTCTTTCGTCATTTTCCGGAGCTCCACCAAAAATCCGAACATTTTTGGACACCTCTAATTCCTAGCCCTTGTTCAAACCATTTTAATTGAATTCAAATGACTTTGAATTAAATCCTTGCAATCATGCCTCCTAATTTTCGTGGACCGTGCACATTTTTATGAGTCCGTGAAAATTATCCCCGTTGTCGGATTTCGGGTTCCAGCAGACCATTGAGGTTTGAACACTGGGGTGCGCGTGGAGATTTCGCTTCCTACCTACCTGCACCCCTCCGCCTCGCTAAGATCTAAGCTATGGAAAGAACAACACAAGGGACACAGGGTTTATACTGGTTCGGGCCACCGTTGTGGTGTAATACCCTACTCCAGTGTGTGGCGTGGTGGATTGCCTCTTGGGCTGATGGTGATGAATGATACAAGGAAGAACAACCTCGCGAGGGTCTGTTCTTGGCTGGGGTGATGAACTGCTGGGAGGAGTTCAGCCACCCTTCTCTCTCTCTCTAATCGAATCCCCTCTCTCAAGAACCTCCTCTCTAGAACCTCTTCTCTCGAACCTCTTCTCTCGAACCTCTCTCTAGAACCTCTTCTCTCGAACCTCCTCTCTCTGTGGGTGGCTGGTCCTATTTATTGAGGCCCTGGTCCTCTTCCCAAATATCGAGCGGGAAGGGAGCCAACAATGGCGGGCTAATTTGAAGGGGGACAGCTAGTACTAGCTACCCTGACAAAAGTAGTCTTCGCCTGCACAAAGCTCTGGTGGTGACGCCATCCTGGGATCCACAATGACCTCCGTCTTGCAGTCTTCCTGGTCTTGGTCTTGTTGCACCGAAATGGCAACCTTTGCCTGATACCTCGGTACTCCGCGGCTGCGCTTGCCCCCTTTGCACCAAAGAGGAAAGGAGGACACTGCACGGGCTGGCACCCGCCTGGCGCCCTTGGTCATCATGGCTTGCGTCATGGGCAACTCGTGAGGTACCCCGCCTTGATCTCTCCGCCTCCTCGTGAGCCAGCCTGCTGAGGCCGTGCCTGAGGAAGCTCCGTGACGTCCGCCCCTCGAGGCTTGGCCCCTCGCGAGGGTCTTGGATCTGTGTTGACGAAGATGGGCCGTGCTGGGCCCCCCTTTGAGCCACGCCGTAGGCCGCGGGCAAGCAAGTCTGGGGACCCTCGTTCCCAGAACACCGACAGTAGCCCCCGGGCCCAAGGCGCGCCCGGACTTGGCCGTGCAGGGAGGCGGAAGGGCAAGGGCGAAGCGCCGCGGCCCCTAACAGCCTGCGGCCTTGGGCGCCGCGTGGCGGTTGACTGGACGTGGGCGCCTCAGCAACCGCGCAGGTTGATAAGGGAGCGGCATCTGCCCAGGCTTCGCTTTTTTGCTTTCTCCGGTTGCTGCTCAGATCCCCTTTCTTACGCCTCTCCTTCCTTCCTCCAAAATCTCCAGATCTACTCCGACCGCGTGACCTAGGAAGCCATGGCGCCTCGTCAGTCCCCGGCCGGAGCTTGGTACTCGTCTGCCCTGGACTCGCCAAACGTGTCGGAGGCAAGCCTTGCCCGGTTGCGCTGGATGGTGGCGGCGCAGGGCATCAACGGGGCGAAGGTGCTCAAGGCCGGCTCCGCCACCCCGGAAATCCAAGGGAGCACCTTCTATCCGTTCTTCGTAAGTGCCATTGCCGCCAGCCTGGTGCCTCCCTTCTCTGAGTTCTTCTTCTCTGTCCTCCGCCATTACAAGCTACAGGCTCTGCATCTACACCCCAACTCCGTCCTTCTCCTGGCGATCTTCGCCTATTACTGCGAGGCTCACGTAGGGGTGCAGCCCTCGGTGGCCTTGCTGCGCCACTACTTCTACCTCCGGACCTCTCGCGGTCCTGCTTCCGCGTGCGCGAGCTTCATCGCGTACGGTGGCGCCGTTGCCATCTCGAACCCCGGGAAAAGGATTGAGGGCTTCAGGAGCAAGTGGGTCTTGTTGGATGCTAGGCGCATCCACCCTCAGCTGATCTTGCCCACGGAGCAGCCCACGAGCTCCAGCGATTGGGGTCGAGCTGAGCTCGCGGACCCCCGCACGAAGCTGGTGCTGGAGAAGATGGACGCGGATCTGAGGCCGGCCAACACGGCGGCGGCGAAGCTGACAAACGTGTCGCTGCTGAGGGAATTCCTGGAGCACCAGCTGGCTCTGCTTCGGCGGTACTCACTTCCGATGTGGAGGCCCCATCCGAGCCCCGCGGCCTGGGCTGACGGAGATCTGGCTGTGGTCCTCCAATATCTGGTTAGGGTGATGTGGCGAGGTTGGAGGGCGCTCCTACGCCCTTGTTCCTCCGCGACGACTGGGAGCAGGTAGTGGAGTCCATGCCCGTCTTCAACGGGGATGGGCCCGTGCCCATGGAAACTCCCAAGGAACCGATGGACGTGCCCTCCGACGATTCCAGCGAAGAGGAGGAAGGAGGGGAGCGGGAAAAGGGGCCTGACTCCGAGGCGACTGACGGAGAGTCGAGGGCTCCCCTTCCCCGGCATAGGTCCCGCGTTCTCTGCCTCTCTCCTAGCGATGACGATGAGGATGGCGACGAGGATGATGATGAACAGGACGGCGGGAGCTTGCCCTCAATCTCGAAGAAGGACAGGACCGGGCTGATCTCCCGCGGGTCTACCCCGGCCCCAAGGCGGACCGCAGGCGCACCTTCCACTTCCAAGCTCCCCGAGGTTGACCCTTCCAGCCGGCTTTCAGGCTTCAAATTTGGCCGGAGGCCGCTCGAGCTCACTGGCGACAACCCATAAGCGTTTGATCCTTGTCTTTATTTCTTGTCCTGCTTCTGAGGCTTGACGTCCACATCTCTTGGATAGGCTGGCACCAGCGGCAAAGAAGCCGAAGGGAGCTCCTGAGGTTCCACCCATGGCAGCGCCTCTGCCCGCGAAGGAGGGTGACCGCGATGCACGGGCTTCTCCTACCCGGTCGTCCTCACGAGGCCAGGCTGAGCTGGCTGGGGCGAGCTCAGCCCCCACGGCCCATGTGACTCCCGAGGTGTCCTTGCCTGCCGCCGCCACTTCAGCCGCTGGGGCGCAGCAGACTCCGCCTCAGGATGCTGTGGCCGCGCTGCCGCCTTCTCCTCCTACTCCACCGGCTACTATCTCTCTGACTCCTTCTGCCGTTCTGGACCATGCTGCTGCCGAGCTGGACCGACTGTGGCAGGATCTTCTTGGCGCCGACCCTCGCTTGGTGGCCGGGCGCTTGGAGCTGGCTTCAGGATGGGTTCGTTCCGACGCTTTGATTCGGGCGGCGCTGGTGCAGGCCTCGACGGCTTGCGATGAGGAGAAACAGGTCGTTCTTGAGGCGAAGGCTGCTCGTGACGCAGCCCTGGGGGAGGCGGTCAACGCCCGTGGTCGCTGCAAGGCGCTGGAGGACGAGTTGCAAGGCCTGCGGGACCAGCTCGCGAAAGAGGCCCGCTTTCGCCAAGAGCAGGAAGAAGGCGTGAAGGCTCGCGAGGCGGCCGTCAAGGAGAGGGAGGCCAAGCTCAGGAAGCGCCGCGACCGCCTAGGCGTGCTGGAGCAGGAGTTGAGGGCGAGGAAGGCCGAGCTGGACGACAAGGCCCTGGTTCTTGCTGAGGACCGCGTGGCCTTCACGGAGATGGAGGCGAAGGCTCGCTCCTCGTTGAGGACGCTTTACGATAGCGGCCTGGAGAGCCCGCTGGCTGGCGCCGAGGACGGCCCCGCCAAGCTACTTCCCTTCCTGGTTCGTGCTCTCGAAGATGTCGCCCTTGGCCTTGGCCCCACGGCTGAGGCCGAGGCGCGTGTCCTATCTTCTGCAGCACTGACGCGGGTTCTCACCCACATCTACCTTCGCGATCCCGGCGTCGACCTTGACAGCCTGCTGGAGCCAGTAAGCGGTGAGCGTGCCGCTGCCGCTGCCGAGGCCGTGAAGCGTCGCACGGAGGCTTTGCTGGGGAAGTTCCGGGCCTTCAGCACCAAGCCGGAGCAAGGCGCTGCCGACCCCACTGCTCCGTAAGGCGAACTCATTCCGCGCTGCTCCTCCGCCGACAAGTGACTCCGTCGTGGCTCCTGTCCCGCCTTTAATTACTGCACATGTATCATGCCTCGGGGAGGCGTTTAAACTTGCGTTTGGCATTGAGATAACAGTGTGGACTGTAATATTTGCTTTTGAATTCCTCGAAATTTGCGCTTTTCCTTCCTACTTGCTTATGTTCTACGCCGGCAGAGCCCGGCCCCGCGCGTACCTCACCCAGCGTTAGTCCCGACTGGAAACCAGGACGGGGCCAAGGAGTGAGGGGCTACATGACAAGTTAGGCTCCTGAGTCACGATGCTCAGGAGTCCCCCTTGGCGCATGAACAACAAGTAGGGGGGTGTGAAGTGGGTGGATCTACCGTTCTACGTCTGCAGAGCCCGGCCGCGCGCATACCTCACCCAGCATTAGTCCCGACCGGAAACCAGGACGAAGGAGTGAGGGGCTACGTGACCAGTTAGGCTCCTGAGTCGCGATGCTCAGGAGTCCCCCTTGACGCTCAAATGGCCTTCGTACCTTGGCTCCGCTCGGGGAGAGACGCGCGACGAACCAGGCCCCGGGAGGGGGGGGGGCTGGGCGGCGTGCGTCTGGGTGTGACCCAGGCGCAGCCCCCGTGCCCAGCCCCCTCGCGCGGCACTCCCGAGGGGAGGCGTTGCGATGAGGCTAGACACTGAGCTCTGGGCTCCCTGAGGTTAATGCGGCCCGGGGGCCACCCTCAGCTGTTTATCACCAGCGCGGAGCATAGCGCTTCCGTATGTGTACGGGCATAGCCGCTCCTCGGCAGTGTCGTCAGCCAGCGCGGAGCATGGTGCTTCCACTGGTACGTGGGAGAGGGGCCCCCTCCGGGAGGAGCCCCCGTGGCATGTACAGCCCCGCCCTGACACGTGGCTGGCACGGTAGGGCCTGGCGAGGTGTATCTGGGCACCCGTGAGCCAGTTCAGGACTCACGGGGCCCTACCTCTAGGCGGGTTGCGCCTGGCACTGGGCCTTATCTTGTGATGTGTCCCTGCAAATTCGGTTAGATGTCGGCACTCTACGTCCTCGGGTCCCGGCCCTCGAGCTGGTCTCAGCCATCGCTGGTATGCCAGGTCGCGATGCCGTGGACAAGGCCAGAGGGTGAGGGCTGGAGAGCCACTAAGAGCCCTGAGTCGCGATGCTCAGGTACCCCCCCCTTTAACGTGCAAGTGGTCGGCATGGAGAAGAAGAGGTGCCGTGGACCGGCATCAAATAATCTAGCATGGTGGGTATAACGCATTACCGGGAATAAACGCAAATGGGATACATGCCGCTGGGTCTGGCCCGAGTGACTTGGGGATCATGCAACCCGAGGGGCGCCCCCAATAAGGTAAGCTAACAACATGAAATAAAAGGGATACATGTCGCAGGGACGGACCCATGCGGCCTGAGAATAATGTAGCCCTGGGGGGGGCGCTCCCAGCTGGAAGTGAAACTTGAAAGATGTCACCTGATGACGTTGAGGACGAAGGGGTGTTGGTGTAGCAGACTCAGTGGGCTGCAGAAGGCGATCCTCACGAGCCCCCAGGCCCGGGGGCCTCGGGAGGCTCCGGAGGTGCTGGCGGCTCCCCGCGGACCATCTCCATCTCCGCCAGGGCTGCGGAACGCCTGGCCTCTTGTGCCTCCATGATGCCCCTCATGAGGCGCTGGTACGTGGCAGCCGCGTTCGGCAAGCCGTAAGGCATGCGAACGTAGCTGTGGGGTGGACCTCCGCAGCGCCCCACTCGCGAGGGCCAGTGGCGCTCCAGGGAGGCGACTCGGTTGAGCCCTGGTATGTCGATGCAGACGCGCAGCCCGCCATCCTCGCCTGGATGGGGAGCCACTGCTGGTAGACGGCGGCCGCCTTTCATGACTCTTGACTCCTGTAGCTCCTGAATGGCCTTGCTGATGAACTCCTGAGGGTCTGGCTCTCCTTGCCTTACTCCTTCTTGAGGGAAACGTGCTTCGAAACATGCCTCCATATGGTGCCCAAGCGCCTCCCTCGTGACCCTAGCCAGGTCGGTGGCCCTCCAGGGGAGAGCCCCCGAGCCCTACCTGAGGAGGGCGCCAGGCATGGTTCCCTATGTGATGGAAGGAGGTTCCCCCTGGGCAGGCACGGGCCCAGAGGGGCCTGCCTTCTGAGGAGCCGGGCCGGACGATGTCTTCTTCTTCTTGGGGGCGGTCACGGGAAGCCTCCTGCTTCCGCGATCCGGGTCTTCCAGTGACGCGGCCTGAAAGGCTCGTTCCAGGGAACACACCGCATCCTTCTCTTCATAGGGCACCGTGATGACTCCGCCACTTCCTGGCATCTTGAGGACGTTGTAGCCGTGGTGGGTTACGGCCATGAACTTGGCCAGCGCTGGGTACCCAAGGATGGCGTTGTACGGCAGGCGAATGTGAGCGACGTCGAAGTCGATGAGCTCGGTGCGGTAGTTGTCGCGTGCCCCGAAGGTGACAGGGAGGCGGACCTGCCCAATCGGGACTGTGGAGCCATCGGTGACTCCGGAGAAAGGCTTGGTTGGCTGAAGCTGGCTGTAGGGCACTTGGAGATTGTTGAATGTTTCCACGGACAGGACGTTGAGCCCTGCCCCGCCATCGATGAGGGTCCTGGTGACCACCACGTTGCTGATGATTGGGGAACAAAGCATCGGGAGGACTCCGGCTGTAGCCGCACACTTGAGCTGATCTGCTGAGCTGAACGTGATGGCGCACGCCGACCACCTGAGAGGGCGCGTGGCTTCAAGCCTGGGGAGGACTGCATTTACTTCGCGGGCGAACTGCTTGAAGATGCGTTGAGAGGCTGGGGCTTGAGCCCCGCCCAGGAGGCAGGCGATCGCGCACGGCTCCTAGAAGCCCCCAGCCTCCTCGTCCTGGTGGCGGTCCTCGTTTCCCCTTGGTTGCGGCGGCAGCGGAGGGAGGCCTGCGTTGCCTTGCGGGATCCTCGTGAGGCCGACCCTTCCAGTCTCCCTCGCGAGGCGGGTCTTGCCAGCGATCCTCGTGAGGTTGATCGCGCCACCCTTGGCGCGGGCCACGGTCTTCCCAGCGTCCTGCGTTCCTTCCTCCTCCTCGACCGTAACCCCGGTCACCGCGGTCGGGGCGACGGCCGATCCTTCCTTCTCGCACGGCTCGGAGCTCTTGACATTCGTTGGTGTTGTGTGTGTGGAGGTCGTGGTACACACAGTACCGGCTGCCCTTGGAAGGTTCGGGCTGATCTCTGCCCCGCTTGGTGTCTGGTTCTGCCGGGAGCATGTCAGCCCCCTTGCACTTCACATCCTTGGCCTTGGGCTTCTTCTCTTCTGAGTCCACGGCAGGCAACTCGAGGAGGGAGAGACGCCCATCCGCAGCCCTGGCGCACTTGGTTGCTAAGTTGAACAGCTCCAAAGAAGTGCACAGGTCTTCATGCATCGCCAGCTCCTCCTTCATCTTGACATCACGCACGCCGTCGGAGAAGGCTGAGATGATGGCCTCATCAGTCACCCTGGGAATCTTGAGGCGTGCGTTGTTGAAGCGCTGGATGTACTTCTGCAGGGTCTCCCCGGGTTGTTGCTAGATGCGGCGCATGTCGCTCACGGCGGGTGGCCGGTCGCGAGTACCTTGGAAGTTGGCGATGAAGCGGGTGCGCATCTCGTCCCAGGAGGAGATCGTGCCTGGAGCCAGGTTCAGGAGCCATGTGCGGGCCCCGTCCCTGAGCGCCATGGGAAACCAGTTCGCCATGACCTTCTCGTCTCCGTTGGCAGCTTCGATGCCCAGCTCGTACAGCTGGAGGAACTCCGCAGGGTCAGCCGTGCCGTCGTAGCGAGGAGGCAGGTCTGGCTTGAACTTGCCGGGCCACGCGACACTACGTAGCTCGATGGTGAAGGCACGACAGCCTGCTGTGGCCACGGGAGGCCTTGGGTGACGGAGAGCTTGGTCTTGCATGTCCCCACGCGCCGCAGCTGGGTCTTGACGTGCGGGAGCAGGAGCATGGTCGCGACGTGCTGGAGCAGGGAGCACCCGGGCAGCTTCTTGCGGGCGAGGGACTTCCTGGCAGCTCTACTCTTGCTGCGCTGGCACCTGACGGAGCGGGTTCCGCCCAGGGGCCACGCGCCTTGGATCCATGGCGCCTTCTTGAGGAGGAGGCGGTCGGGGTGCCGCTGGAGCTTTGTCGCCCGCGCAGCGCGGGGTGCGGTGCAGTGAAACGGACGGCGCAAGAGAGCCCCCTGCGGCGCGGACGAGCTTGGCGACGCGGTCGAGCCATTCTTCGTAGACGTCGTCGACGGGGCGGTAGCGCAGGAGCTCGTTTGCCCCAATGAGCGCAGCTCGAGCCTCCATGGGTGCGCGGAGCGCACGGGATGAAGAACCAGCTAGGGGAGCGAGGGAGTTGCGGTGCGGCCGTCTTGCCGCACGGACGAATGCTGAGACGATGCCTGCTGCTCGTCCCCCGCCGGGCCAGTGGCAGCGTTGACGGCAGGTGACGGGGAATGGTGAGGGCGCCCGCCGACAGGAGCCGTCTGGGCGACGCGGGAAGCGAGAGCGGCCCGGCGCTCGGCGCGGGCCCGACGAGCGTCAGACATGGGTGCGATGGTCGGAGGAGAACGGGGCGGTGGAAGACGAATTCCGGCGCACCCCTACCTGGCGCGCCAAATGTCGGATTTCGGGTTCCGGCAGACCCTTGAGGTTCGAACACTGGGGTGCGCGCGGAGATTTCGCTTCCTACCTACCTGCACCCCTCCGCCTCGCTAAGATCTAAGCTATGGAAAGAACAACACAAGGGACACAGGGTTTATACTGGTTCGGGCCACCGTTGTGGTGTAATACCCTACTCCAGTGTGTGGCGTGGTGGATTGCCTCTTGGGCTGATGGTGATGAATGATACAAGAAAGAACAGCCTCGTGAGGGTCTGTTCTTGGCTGGGGTGATGAACTGCTGGGAGGAGTTCAGCCACCCTTCTCTCTCTCCGATCGAATCCCCTCTCTCAAGAACCTCCTCTCTAGAACCTCTTCTCTCGAACCTCTTCTCTCGAACCTCTCTCTAGAACCTCTTCTCTCGAACCTCCTCTCTCTATGGGTGGCTGGTCCTATTTATTGAGGCCCTGGTCCTCTTCCCAAATATCGAGCGGGAAGGGAGCCAACAATGGCAGGCTAATTTGAAGGGGGACAGCTAGTACTAGCTACCCTGACAAAAGTAGTCTTCGCCCGCACAAAGCTCTGGTGGTGACGCCGTCCTAGGCTCCACGATGACCTCCGTCTTGCAGTCTTCCTGGTCTTGGTCTTGTTGCACCGAAATGGCAACCTTTGCCTGATGCCTCGGTACTCCGCGGCTGCGCTTGCCCCCTTTGCACCAAAGAGGAAAGGAGGACACTGCGCGGGCTGGCACCCGCCTGGCGCCCTTGGTCGTCATGGCTTGCATCGTGGGCACCTCGTGAGGTACCCCGCCTTGATCTCTCCGCCTCCTCGTGAGCCAGCCTGATGAGGCCGTGCCCGAGGAAGCTCCGTGTCGTCCGCCCCGCGAGGCTTGGCCCCTCGCGAGGGTCTTGGGTCTGTGTTGACGAAGATGGGCCATGCTGGGCCCCCATTTGAGCCACACCGCAGGCCGCAGGCAGGCAAGTCTGGGGACCCCCGTTCCCAGAACGCCGACACCCGTGCCCAAACTCTTTCTCTAACCTATCTTTTCTTCCTTTTTTCTTTCCTTTTTTCTGTTTTGAAAAGAGTAAGAGAGAGGGAGGGAGCCCAACAGCCAGCAGGCCTCCTGACCTTTTCCCTCTCCCCACCTAAGTGGCCTAAGGCCCAGCCGCCGGCCTCTAAGTCCCATCTGCACCGAAGGCCCATCTGGCCCCTGTCTACGGAACCCTAGCCTCCATGTTTTCCTTCCCCTCGCTCCCTCCTCGCTCCCTCAACGCCGCCAGAGAGGATAGAACGCACGCGCAGCCCAACTCCTCTCTCCCTCGTCGCCTCCTCTCGATCCCTCCTTCTCCCAGCGCCGCAATGCACCCCGTGCCCGATCCCCTCGAGTCTCCTCTCCGTGCCCGACAGCCCTGCAGACGCCCGCCTCCGTTCGTCGGTACCCGTCGCCGTGTGATTTTCCCTCCCGCCACCAGCCTCTGCTTCCCTTCTCCAGGTCGCGCCGCCGCCTTTCTGCTCCGCCTCCTCGTCATCGCCTCATCATCCGAGGAGCGACGTCGCCTCCAGCGCCCACAGAGCCCCTGCGCCTCGACCCGACCTCGCCTCTTCCACAGCGTAGCCCCGCCATGACCGCACCCCTGCTGCTGAGGCCCATGGCCGCCGTTGCCCGCTGCTACCCTCCTCCTTCTCCTGTTCGTTGCCGCCGTCCAAGACCAACAGGCCAACGCAGCGCCATTTTTTCTCCTCCTCTCGCGCCCTGCATCGAGCCACCGGGCCAGGGGTCGCCAGATGCCGTCCCTGCTGCCGGGGAACCTCGTTCTCCACCCGTTTCCATCTTCGGCGCCGCGCTAGGCCTCCCCGATGCCCTTGCTGTTGCTGCTCCTCGTAGGTCTTCATGGTGCCCTCGTCTCTGCTCGCGGGAGGATGAGTGCGACCGCTGCTTCGATCTGCGATGCCCGAGGCCACTTGGCCTTGTTCCGATCTGGATGCGTCGAGACCATCGTTGCAACGTCGCGACCTTTGCCCCGGAGTACCTCAAGTTCGTCTACATGAAACTGCCAAGTACCTCTACGCACAGATACCGTCAAGTACCTACACCGGCAAGGCTACACGGACGTTCGTTCCACTACAACACCGAAACGTCAAGTTCGACTATGTTTTGTTGCCCCGTCCGGAGTCGTCAAGTACCCGAAGACCATATTGCACCAAGTACATCTACCCCGTCTTCGGAATTTTCAAGAACACCAAGTACCGCGACACCCAGATCCTCAGATATGTCAAGTTCAACTAACGTCATAAGAACGAGACCGGCGGGTCCGAAGACCCCGAGTACCACGACGACCCTCGAAGAGCTCGGAACCGTCAAGTTTGAATACCGTCGCGTGAACAAACTACTTCCTCTACCATCACCGAGTACCACTACTTCCCACGACGATCGTGAATGACTACACCGCTTGACCCGAACCGCTCCGATAACGCACGCTTCGAAGGTATAACCCCGAAACGACCGCCCGTGGACGAATGCATATGTTGTATGAAATGCTCGTGGTTGCACCGTGCCCGACGTGTTTCTTGCATGTTCCCTGTTGCCATGCCGTCGTCTCGTGTGAACCCGGTTACCGGGATCACCCCACCTTCTATCGCATGTCACACTCCCGTCACTTTTCCTTTTGCTCCGCTATCTCCGTGAGCTATCAGAACCGGAATGTTGCCGTGGCACCATTTCCACTGTCATTGTCGTGGCACCCCTTTCGTTTCCGCCACGATGACAAATGCTTCTTAATGCTCTTGTCAACTTCTAATAATAATTGCATAAAACTTGTTCACGTCATCCGCATCATGATAACAACAATTAAAATGTTTAAATTGTTGTTGCACCAAATTGATAAATGCATATGGGGATTTACCGGAATTGTTGTTTGTTATATCCGGCCCCATTTAAATTGCTTAGATTGTGTAGTTTACTCATGTTTCACCTCTTGCCATGTTAACCAACATTTAATATTGTTGAGTACCTAACCGGGAGTGAACTAAATAATTGATGTGGTGTTCCGTCAATATGCAACGGAGTTGCATATTGTGCTCCACTTAATTTGTAGGGTTGCTTGTGCACTTTGCCATGCCATGCTTCATTAAACCGGACATGCATCATACTTGATTGTGCATCATGCCATGTTATGTGGTGGTTGTTTACTATGTTGTGTGCTTCTTTCCGGTGTTGCTTCTTCGGGTTGTTTCCGGTAACGTTGCATTGTGAGGACCCGTTCGACTACGTCCGTTTATCTTCTTCATGGACCCGTTCTTCTTCCTTGCGGGATTTCAGGCAAGATGACCATACCCTCGAAATCACTTCTATCTTTGCTTTGCTAGATGCTCGCTCTTTTGCTATGCCTATGCTGCAATACCTACCACTTGCTTATCATGCCTCTCATATTGTTGACCCAAGCCTCCAACCTACCTTGTCCTAGCAAACCGTTGTTTGGCTATGTTACCGCTTCGCTCAGCCCCTCTTATAGCGTTGTTAGTTGCACGTGAAGATTGAAGTTTGTTCTTTGTTGGAACATGGAGATGTTGTTCCTCGTTGGAACATGTTTACTTGTTGGGATATCACAGTATCTCTTATTTAATTAAGGGTTAAGTATATTTTTCGTCCTCGAACTTTTCCGAGAGTTTAGAAATCATCCCTCAACTTAAAACCGGATAGTTTTCGTCCCTCAACTATAAAAACTGGATAGTTTTCGTCCCTCATGCCGCTTCGGGCGGTTTTAGTATGTGGTGAATAGTAACTCGGTGAACAGCACAATCAAAAAAAAATAGCAAAAAAAACAAAAAAATCTGAAACTTTATAGCATCGAAGAAACTCTGGTGCGCAAGACCCTTGCAAAATTTTGTGGTGTTTCAACATTCGAGCAGCTCGTGACAAACAAACAACTGTAAATATGTACGTCGGTGAACAGTAAATTCAAAAAATAGCAAAAATAAATAAAAAATTTATGAAACTTTTTGGCATCAAAGATGCTCAGGTACGTAATATGTGTGCAAAATTTCATGGTCAAATGACATACGAGGAGCTCTAGCAAAAAAACAAAATAGTGCACTTTTTCAAAAAAAAAAGAGTCAAATTTTGTTTGTTTGCCATGAGTTCGTACAATGCCCAAACACCATGAAAAATTGCACGTATGTTGAACACCCAAGCCTCTATGATGCCAAAAAAATCTTACTGTTTTGATTTTGTTTGCTATTTTTTTGAATTTATTGTTCGCCGACGTATATATTTACAGTTTTTGTTTGCTGCGAGCTGCTCGAATGTCGGAACACCACGAAATTTTGCACGGGTCATGCGCACCAGAGTTTCTTCGACGCTGTAAAATTTCAGATTTTTTTGATTTTTTGCTATTTTTTGATTTTACTGTTTGCCGAGTTACTATTCACCGCGTACTAAAACCGCCCGAAGCGGCATGAGGGACGAAACCTATCCGGTTTTGATAGTTGAGGGACGAAAACTATCTGGTTTTGATAGTTGAGGGACGGAAACTATCCGGTTTCGAGTTGAGGGACGGTTTCTAAACTCTCGGAAGAGTTCGAGGACGAAAATTATTCTTATCCCTTTAATTAATGCATCTATATACTTGGTAAAGGGTGGAAGGCTCGGCCTTATGCCTGGTGTTTTGTTCCACTCTTGCCACCCTAGTTTCCGTCATATCGGTGTTATGTTCCCTGATTTTTCGTTCCTTACGCGGTTGGGTAATAATGGGAACCCCTTGACAGTTCGCCTTGAATAAAACTCTTCCAGCAATGCCCAACATTGGTTTTACCATTCGCCACCTATCCTTTTCCTTTCCCTTGGGGGTCGCGCGCCCAAGGGTCATCATTATTTTAAACCCCCGGGCCAGTGCTCCTCTGAGTGTTGGTCCAACCTGTCAGCTGCCGGTGGCCACCAGGGGCAACTCTAGGCTGGCCTACCCGTACCTAGGACAATCTGAGTGTGCCCTGAGAACGAGATATGTGCAGCTCCTATCGGGATTTGTCGGCACATTCGGGCGGTGTTGCTGGATTGGTTTTAACTTGCCGAAATGTCTTGTAACCGGGATTCCGAGTCTGATCGGGTCTTCCCGCTAGAAGGAATATCCTTCGTTGACCGTGAGAGCTTGTCATGGGCTAAGTTGGGACACCCCTGCAGGGATTTGAACTTTCGAAAGCCGTGCCCGCGGTTATGGGCAGATGGGAATTTGTTAACGTCCGGTTGTAGAAAACCTGAAGTTGACCTTAATTAAAATACATCAACCGCGTGTGTAACCATGATGGTCTCTTTCCGGCAGAGTCCGGGAAGTGAACACGGTGTTGGAGTTATGCTTGACGTAGGTTGTTCTAGGATCACTTCTTGATCATACTTTTATCGACCATGCTTTGCCTTCTCTTCTCGCTCTCATCTGTGTATGTTAGCCACCATATATGCTAGTCGCTTGCTGCAGCTCCACCTCATACTTTTACCCTACCTATAAGCTTAAATAGTCTTGATCGCGAGGGTGCGAGATTGCTGAGTCCCCGTGGCTCACAGATACTTCCATAACCAGCTTGCAGGTGCCGATGAGTCCGTGCAGATGACGCAACCAAGCTCAAGGAGGAGCTCGATGAAGATCTTGTCCTTTGTGTTGTTTTGTTCTAGTCGATCAGTAGTGGAGCCCAGTTGGGGTCGATCGAGGACCGTGTCGCATTTGGGGTTCTTCTTTTATTTTGGTTCCGTAGTCGGACCTTGATTGAATTTGGATGTTGTAATGCTTTATTCATGTAATTGTGTGAAGTGGCGATTGTAAGCCAACTATGTATCTCTTTCCCTTATGTATTACATGGGTTGTGTGAAGATTACCTCACTTGCGACATTGCTTTCAATGCAGTTATGCCTCTAAGTCGTGCTTCGACACGTGGGAGATATAGCCACATCGAGGGTGTTACACCCTTATTGGAAAGTAGTTCATCACAAAAATCTGTTCTTGTGACTACTACACCAATTAGTGAGGAAGCTAATGATGATGATCATGTAACTTCAGATCAAGTTACTACCGAATCTCGTAGGTAAACCAGAGTGAGATCCGCACCAGAGTGGTACGGTAATCCTGTTCTGGAAGTCATGTTACTAGACCATGATGAACTTGCGAACTATGAGGAAGCGATGATGAGCCCAAATTCCATGAAATGGTTTGAGGCCATGAAATCTGAGATATGATCCATGTATGACAACAAAGTTTGGACATTGATGGATTTGCCCGATGATCGGCAAGCCATAGAAAATAAATGGATCTTCAAGAGGAAGACGGACCCTGATAGTAGTGTTACTATCTACAAAGCTAGACTTGTCGAAAAAGGTTTTTGACAAAGTTCAAGGTGTTGACTACGATGAAATTTTCTCACTCGTAGCAATGCTTAAGTCTGTCCAAATCATGTTAGCAATTGCCGCATTTTTATGAAATCTGGCAAATGGATAAACAAAACTACATTCCTTAATGGATTTAAAGAAGAGTTGTATATGATGCAACCAGAAGGTTTTGTCAATCCTAAAGGTGCTAACAAAATATGCAAGCTCCAGCGATCCATCTATGGACTGGTGCAAGCATCTCGGAGTTGGAATATACGCTTTGATAAGTTGATCAAAGCATATAGTTTTATACAGACTTGCGGTGAAGCCTGTATTTACAAGAAAGTGAGTGGGAGCACTACAACATTTCTGATAAATATATGTGAATGAAATATTGTTGATCGGAAATAATGTAGAACTATTCTGCAAAGCATAAAGGAGTGTTTGAAAGGAGTTTTTTTTAAAGAAATACCTCGAAGAAGCTGCTTACATATTGAGCATCAAGATCTATAGAGATAGATCAAGACGCTTGATAAGTTTTTTTCAATAAGTACATACCTTGACAAGATTTTGAAGTAGTTCAAAATGGAACAGTCAAAGAAAGAGTTCTTGACTGTGTTACAAGGTGTGAAATTGAGTAAGACTCAAAGCCCGACCACGGCAGAAGATAGAAAAAGAATGAAAGTCATTCCCTATGCCTTAGCCATAGGTTCTATAAAGTATGCCATGCTATGTACCAGATCTATTGTATACCCTACACTGATTTTGGCAAGGCAGTACAATAGTGATCTAGGAGTAGATCACTGGACAGCGGTCAAAATTATCCTTGGTGGAATAAGGATATGTTTCTCGATTATGGAGGTGACAAAAAGGTTCATCGTAAAGGGTTATGTCGATGCAAGTTTTGACACTGATCCAGATGGCTCTAAGTCTCAATCTGGATACATATTGAAAGTGAGAGCGAATAGCTAGAGTAGCTCCGTGCAGAGCATTGTTGACATAGAAATTCGCAAAATACTTACGGATTTGAATGTGACAGACCCGTTGACTAAAATTATCTCACAAGCAAAACATGATCACACCTTAGTACTCTTTGGGTGTTAATCACATAGCGATGTGAACTAGATTACTGACTCTAGTAAACCCTTTGGGTGTAGATCACATATCAATGTGAACTATGGGTGTTAATCACATGGTGATGTGAACTATTGCTGTTAAATCACATGGCGATGTGAACTAGATTATTGCCTCTAGTGCAAGTGGGAGACTAAAGGAAATATGCCCTAGAGGCAATAATAAAGTTATTATTTATCTCCTTATATCATGATAAATGTTTATTATTCATGCTAGAATTGTATTAACCGGAAATATAATACTTGTGTGAATACATAGACAAACAAAGTGTCACTAGTATGCCTCTACTTGACTAGCTCGTTAAGCAAAGATGGTTATGTTTCCTAACCATAGACATGAGTTGTCATTTTATTAACGGGATCACGTCATTAGGAGAATGATGTGATTGACTTGACCCATTCCGTTAGCTTAGCACCTGATCGTTTAGTATGTTGCTATTGCTTTCTTCATGACTTATACATGTTCCTATGACTATGAGATTATGCAACTCCCGTTTACCGGAGGAACACTTTGTGTGCTACCAAACATCACAACGTAACTGGGTGATTATAAAGGAGCTCTACAGGTGTCTCCAAAGGTACATGTTCGGTTGGCGTATTTCGAGATAAGGATTTCTCACTCCGATTGTCGGAGAGGTATCTCTGGGCCCTCTCGGTAATGCACATCACATAAGCCTTGCAAGCATTGCAACTAATGAGTTAGTTGCGAGGTGATGTATTACGGAACGAGTAAAGATACTTGCCGGTAACGAGATTGAACTAGGTATTGAGATACCGACGATCGAATCTCGGGCAAGCAACATACCGATGACAAAGGGAACAACGTATGTTGTTATGCGGTCTGACCGATAAAGATCTTCGTAGAATATGTGGGAGCCAATATGAGCATCCAGGTTCCGCTATTGGTTATTGACCGGAGATGTGTCTCGGTCATGTCTACATTGTTCTCGAAGCCGTAGGGTCCGCATGCTTAAGGTTTCGATGACAGTTTCATTATGAGTTTATATGTTTTGATGTAACAAAGGAGTTCGGAGTCCCGGATGAGATCGGGGACATGATGAGGAGTCTCGAAATGGTCGAGACGTAAAGATCGATATATTGGACGACTATATTCGGACATCGGAAAGGTTCCGAGTGATTCGGGTATTTTCGGAGGTACCGAGGAGTTACGGGAATACGAGGAAGAAGCAATGGGCCTTAATGGGCCTTAGTGGGAAGGACCAGGAGGTGGCGCGTGCCCCTCCCAAGCCCAGTTCGAATTGGACAAGGGGTTTGGGGCGCGGCCCCTCTCTCCCTTCCTTCCCCTCTTCCCCCCTTTCCCCCTTCTCCTAGTTGGACTAGGAAAGGAGGAAACCTACTCCAACTAGGAGTAGGAATCCTACTCCCCTGGCGCTCCCCTCCTAGGGCCGGCCTCCTCCCCCCTTGCTCCTTTATATACGGGGGCAGGGGGGCACCCAAAGACACACAAGTTGATCCTCGTGATCGTTTTCTTAGCCGTGTGCGATGCCCGCTTCCACCATACTCCTCGATAATATTGTAGCGGTGCTTAAGCGAAGCCCTGCGACGGTAGAACATCAAGATCGTCACCATGCCGTCGTGCTGACAGAACTCTTCCCCGACACTTTGCTGGATCGGAGTCCGGGGATCGTCATCGAGCTGAACGTGTGCTAAAACTCAGAGGTGCCGTAGTTTCGGTGCTTGATCGGTCGGGCCGTGAAGACGTACGACTACATCAACCGCGTTGTCATAACGCTTCCGCTGTCGGTCTACGAGGGTACGTAGACAACACTCTCCCCTCTCGTTGCTATGCATTACCATGATCTTGCGTGTGCGTAGGAAATTTTTTGAAATTACTACGTTCCCCAACAAGAACATGGTGCTGCTTTGAAGCACAAGTGTGGAAAAAAGGAATAGTAGCATTGCCCCTTTTTTTGGCCTTTCTCTTTTTTTGGCCTTTTTTGGGACAATGCTCTATTAATGATGATCATCACACTTCTATTTATTTACAACTCGATACTAGAACAAAGTATGACTCTATATGAATGCCTCCGGCGGTGTACCGGGATATGCAATGAATCAAGAGTGACAAGTATGAAAAATTATGAACGGTGGCTTTGCCACAAATACTATGTCAACTACATGATCATGCTAAGCAATATGACAATGATGAATGTGTCATGATAAACTGGATGGTGGAAAGTTGCATGGCAATATATCTCGGAATGGCTATGGAAATGCCATAATAGGTAGGTATGGTGGCTATTTTGAGGAAGATATAAGGAGGTTTATGCGTGAAAGAGCGTACCATATCACGGGGTTTGGATGCAACGGCGAAGTTGCACCAACTCTCGATGTGAGAAAGGGCAATGCACGGTACCGAAGAAGCTATCAAGGATGGAAGGGTGAGAGTGCGTATAATCCATGGACTCAACATTAGTCATAAAGAACTCATATACTTATTGCAAAAATCTACAAGCCATAAAAAACCAAAGTATTACGCGCATGCTCCTAGGGGGATAGATTGGTAGGAAAATACCATCGCTCGTCCCCGATCGCCACTCATAAAGAGGACAATCAAATATCACCTCATGTTTCAAATTTGTTGCATTACGTTTACCATACGTGCATGCTACGGGACTTGCAAACTTTAACTCAAGCACTTCCTCAAATTCACAATTAATCTACTAGCATGACTTTGATATTACTACCTCCACATATCAAAACAATGATCAAGCATCCAACTTTTCTTAGTATTCAACACACTCAAAAGAAAGTTTCACAAATCTTGAATACCAAGCATGTTATTATTAAGCAAATTACCATGCTATTAAGACTCTCAAAATAATTTAAGTGAAGCATGAGATATCAATAGTTTATTTAAAACAAATCCACCATCGTGCTCTTAAAAAATCTAAGTGAAGCACATAGAGCAAAATTATAATGCTCAAAATATATAAGTGAAGCACATAGAGCAAAACTACTTAGCTTAAAAGATATAAGTGAAGCACATAGAGTAATCTATCAAATTCTAATTCATGTATGGCTCTCTCAAAAGGTGTGTACAGCAAGGATGATTGTGGAACACTAACAACAAAAGACACAAATAATACAAGACGCTCCAAGCAAAACACATATCATGTTGGTGAATAAAAATATAGCTCCAAGTAAATTACCGATGGAAGTGGACGAAAGAGGGGATGCCTTCCGGGGCATCCCCAAGCTTTGACTTTTTGGTGTCCTTGGATTATCTTGTGGGTGCCATGTGCATCCCCAAGCTTAGGCTCTTGCCACTCCTTGTTCCATAATCCATCAAATCCTTACCCAAAACTTGAAAACTTCACAACACAAAACTTAAAGTAGAAAACTCGTGAGCTCCGTTAGCGAAACAAAACAAAAGACCACTTCAAGGTACTGTAATGAACTCATTATTTATTTATATTGGTGTTAAACCTACTGTACTCCAACTTCTATATGGATTATAAACTATTTTACTAACCATAGATTCATCAAAATAAGCAAACAACACACGAAAAACAGAATCTGTCAAAACAGAACAGTCTGTAGTAATCTGTAGCTAGCGCAAGATCTGGAACCCCAAAAATTCTAAAATAAATTGCTGGACGTGAGGAATTTATCCATTAGTCATCTGCAAAAATAATTAACTAAATATCACTCTCCAAATAAAAATGACAGCAGTTCTCGTTAGCGCTAAAGTTTCTGTTTTTTACAGCAAGTTCAACAAGACTTTCCCCAAGTCTTCCCAACGGTTCTACTTGGCACAAAACTAATTAAACACAAAAAACACAACCAAAACAGAGGCTAAATAATTTATTTATTACTAAACAGGAGAAAAAAGCAAGGAATAAAAATATAATTGGGTTGCCTCCCAACAAGCGCTATCGTTTAACGCCCCTAGCTAGGCATAAAAGAGAAGATAGATCTAGGTATTGCCATCTTTGGTAGGCAATCCATAAGTGGCTCTCATGATAGTTTCATATGGAAATTTTATTTTATTTCTTGGAAAGTGTTCCATGCCCTTTTTTAATGGAAATTGAAATCTAATATTCCCTTCCTTCATATCAATAATCGCACCAACCGTTCTAAGGAATGGTCTACCAAGAATAATAGGGCAAGAAGGATTATAATCTATATCAAGAACAATGAAATCTACGGGCACATAATTTCTATTTGCAACAATAAGAACATCATTAATTCTTTCCATAGGTTTCTTAATAGTAGAATCCGCAAGATGCAAGTTTAGAGAGCAATCATCAAAATTACGGAAATCTAGCAAATCACACAAAGTTTTGGGGATAGTGGAGACACTAGCACCCAAATCACACCAAGCATAAAACTCATGATCTTTAATTTTAATTTTAATAGTTGGTTCCCACTCATCATAGAGTTTTCTAGGGATAGAAACTTTCAACTCAAGTTTTTCTTCATAAGATTGCATCAAGGCATCAACAATATGTTCGGTGAAGGCTTTCTTTTGACTATAAGCATGTGGAGAATTTAGCACGGATTGCAACAAGGAAATACAATCAATTAAAGAGCAACTTTCATAATTAAATTCTTTGAAATCCAATATAGTGGGTTTAGCAATGTCTAGATTTTTATTTCTTTCAATCCCACTTTCATCAATTTCATCATAAAGATCTAAATACTCCGAATTTTTAGAACGCCTTCTAGGTAAAGGAAGATCATATTCAGTTTCATCAAGATTCATATTGCAAAACAAAGATTTAATAGGAGACATATCAATAACTTTTAGATCTTCATCTTGATTTTCATAGGAATTTGGTTTAGCGGCCATCTTATTGACTAAGGTGGCTTGCATATCTGAAATTTCAGCAGTCATCTTTTCTAAACGAGCAATTTGGGATCTTATACCATCAATTTCTTTAGACATATCATCAAGCTCTTTATTCATATAACTCATAAAACTTTTTTGTTCCTTAAGCTTGTTTCTAAAGAAATTATTATGCTCAAATTGCAAAACCATAAACTTCCTAACATTGTTTTTGATCTCCTCTAACCTTTTAAGGTGAAGATCACCAAATCTCGGTTGAGCCATCGCGAGAAACAAGCAATCCAACACACAGGCAAACAAGGGCAAACAGGCAAAAGAGGCAAATAGAGAGGGAGGATAGAGAGAGAGAGGGCGAATAAAACGGCAAGGGTGAAGTGGGGGAGAGGAAAACGAGAGGCAAATGGCAAATAATGTAATGCGAGAGATAGGGATTATTATGGGTACTTGGTATGTTGACTTTTTGCGTAGACTCCCCGGCAACGGCGCCAGAAATCCTTCTTGCTACCTCTTGAGCTTGCGTTGGATTTCGCCGAAGAGGAAGGGATGATGCAGCAGAGTAGCATAAGTATTTCCCTCATTTTTTGAGAACCAAGGTATCAATCCAATAGGAGGCCACGCTCAAGTCCCTCGTACCTGCACGAAACGATAGCTACTCGCAACCAACGCGATTAGGGGTTGTCAATCCCTTCACGGTCACTTACGAGAGTGAGACCTGATAGATATGATATTTCTGGTATAAAGATGCAAAGTGAAAAGTAAAGGCAAAGTAAAAAAGCAAAGCAAGGTTAAAGTGATGGAGATTGATATGATGAGAATAGACCCGGGGCCCATAGGTTTCACTAGTGGCTTCTCTCAAGAGCATAAGCATTCTACGGTGGGTGAACAAATTACTGTTGAGCAATTGACAGAATTGAGCATAGTTATGAGAATATCTAGGCATGATCATGTATATAGGCATCACATCCATGACAAGTAGACCGAAACGATTCTGCATCTACTACTATTACTCCACTCATCGACCGCTATCCAGCATGCATCTAGAGTATTAAGTTAAAAACAGAGTAACGCCTTAAGCAAGATGACATGATGTAGACAGATAAATTCATGCAATATGAAATAAACCACATCTTGTTATCCTCGATGGCAATGATACAATACGTGCCTTGCTTCCCCTTCTGTCACTGGGAAAGGACACCGCAAGATCGAACCCAAAGCTAAGCACTTCTCCCATGGCAAGAACTACCAATCTAGTTGGCCAAACCAAACGGATAATTCGAAGAGACTTGCAAAGATAACCGATCATACATAAAAGAATTCAGAGAAGATTCAAATATTATTCATAGATAGACTTGATCATAAACCCACAATTCATCGGTCTCAACAAACACACCACAAAAAGAAGATTGCATCGAATAGATCTCCATGAGAGAGGGGGAGAACTTTGTATTGAGATCCAAAAAGAGAGAATAAGCCATCTAGCTACTAACTATGGACCCGAAGGTCTGAGGTAAACTACTCACACTTCATCGGAGGGGCTATGATGATGTATAAGCCCTCCGTGATGACGGCCCTCTTCCGGCGGAGCTCAAGAACCGGCCCCAAGATGGGATCTCGTGGATACAGAAAGTTGCGGCGGCGGAATTAGGTTTTCGGCTCCTGTTTTGATCATTCGGGGGTACGTAGGTATATATAGGAGGAAGAAGTACGTCGGTGGAGCTCCGAGGGGCCCACGAGGCAGGGGGGCGCGCCCAAGGGGGGTGCCCCCCACCCTCGTGGCCGCCTCTTTGATGCCTTGACGTAGGGTCCAAGTCTCCTGGATCACGTTTAGTGAGAAAATCACGTTCCCGAATGTTTTATTCCGTTTGGACTCCGTTTGATATTCCGTTTCTTCAAAACACTGAAATAGGCAAAAAAAACAGCAATTCTGGGCTGGGCCTCCGGTTAATAGGTCAGTCCCAAAAATAATATAAAAGTTGAAAATAAAGCCCAATATAGTCCAAAACAGTAGATAATATAGCATGGAGCAATAAAAATTTATAGATACGTTGGAGACGTATCAGTTGGTTGTGGCCAAGTTTTAATAGCATTGATCTTAGAGTCATCAACATGAACACCCTTAGAGGAAACAACAAAACCCAAGAAAATGAGCTTATCAACGCCAAAAAGGCACTTTTCCATGTTAGCATAGAGACGCTCTTTTCGAAGAGTTTGCAAAACGGTTCGAACATGGGTGACATGATCTTTAAGAGATTTGCTATAAACAAGGATATCGTCGAAGTAGACCACAACAAACTCACCAATGTAAGGGCGAAAGAGATGATTCATAAGACGCATAAAAGTACACGGTGCTTCCGATAAACCCATAGGCATGACTAACCACTCATACAAACCAAACTTTGTTTTGAAAGCGGTTTTCTATTCATCGCCCTCTTGTATGTGGATTTGATAGTAACCACTTTTAAGATCAATTTTGGAAAATATAGTGGCAGCACTAAGTTCATCAAGCATATCATCAAGGCGTGGAATGGGATACCAATAGCGAACAGTGATAGCATTGATAGGTCTACAATCGGAACACATGCGAAAGCTACCATCTCATTTTGGCACAAGAACGACTGGAACGGCACAAGGACTCAAACTTTCATGCACATGTCCATGGTCTATGAGATGTTTTACTTGTCTTTGTATTTCTTTGGTTTCTTCGGGGTTGACTCGGTAGGGAGCTTTGTTTGGAAGAGGTGCTCCGGGGATGAGGTCGATGCGTTGCTCGATGCCTCGTAGTGGAGGTAGTCCCGGAGGTAGCTTGTCGGGGAAAACATCTTGGAATTCTTGCAAAAGAGAAGACAACACTAAAGGTAGAGTGTGAGAGTTGTTAGCTTTTGGTGCATCGTCCTTGCACAAAAGTACATAGTGTAGGACACTAGATGGGTTCTCACACACTCCTCTTATCTCACGTTTGGTGGCAAATAGAACTAAGTTTTTCTTTTCGCTCAACGTGGAGGCACTCAATTTGGGCTTGTGGCACTCACTCTCTTTTTGGTGGTTCGCTCTCTCACTATTCTCTCCACAATGGGTGGCTTGCTTGTCGCGATCACTTGGCTTGGAGACATAGGGCGAAGTACGTACTCCTTTCCTTTCATCTTGAAGATGTACTAGTTTGTTCGGCCGTTGTGGATGACACCTCTATCAAATTTCCATGGTCGTTCAAGAAGAAGGTGGTAAACAGTCATTGGAACGACATCACACTCCAAAGTGTCTTCATAAGCTCCAATTTTTAAGGAGACTTGCACTCTATGCTCGACTTTAATAGTGCCGGAGTCTCTTAGCCATTGAACTTTGTAGGGATGTGAGTGCTTTGTCTTGGGCAATTGGAGCTTGACGCAAAGTTCTTCACTTGCTAGGTTATAACAACTCCCTCCATCGATGATGACCTTGATGGACCTTCCATTGATGCCGGCCTTGGTATAGAATATGTGGCATCTTTGGTCTTGTTCTTGGTGATGTTGAAGGGCCAAGACCTTGGAGACAACTAGAGCGGGACTTGAATCTTCATCACAAAAGACTTGTTCCTCTTCATCTTCACTTGTCGGTGCATGGCGACTTGCTCAAGTGTTGCCGTTTCTCCTTCACTCATGGAGTCGTATGTACCATCGTCATTGAGGATCATGGTTCGCTTGTTGGTACACTCAAAGGACTTGTGTCCTCGGCCTCCGCATGTGAAGCATTTGAAGGAACTTGTCTTGACGGTCTCATCGGTTGGGGTAGATGATGATGAAGCTCTCGGCTTGAAGTTGCTCGTTGTAGGAGGATGACTTGAGGTTGTCAAAGCTTTCTTGTAACTTGACTTGTCGACGTTGCTTGTAGAAGGCTTGGTTGATGTAGAAGGTGTTGGAGTCGTTGAAGCTTGGGTGTTGGAGAAACCATAGGACTTGGATGAGAACTTGGCATACTTGAAGTCATCTTGCACTTGACGTTCTGCTTTGGTAGCTTGATGCACTAGCTCGATGAGGTTCGAGTATGGTTGGAAGTCGGCGATCTTCTTGATGGGATGATTGAGTCCATTCAAGAAACGTGCTATAGTTTGTTCATCATCTTCGTGACATTGGCTCGTATCGTTGCAATCTCCATTTCCTTGTAGTACTCTTCAACGCTCTTGGTTCCTTGATTGAGTAGTTGGAGTTTCTTGAAGAGGTCACGGTTTTAGTAGGTAGGCACGAAGCGTGCTCTCATGACATCCTTCATTTGCGCCAAGTAGTGATGGGTGGTTCACCTTTTGCATCTCGACGCTCAATGACTTGTTCCCACCAAATGAGGACATAGTCTTGGAACTCAAGGGATGCCATCGCGATCTTCTTCTCTTATTGATTGTTGTGCAAGAGAAAGATTTTGTCGACCTTCAATGCCCATGAAAGGTACTCTTCGGGGTCATTGCTTCCATTGAACTTGGGCATGGTGAACTTTAGCTTGCCGTAGCGTTGCTCTTCATTGTGTTCGGGTCGGGGATGGTGACATCCTTGATGAGGAGGATCGTCTCTCACAACTTGCTCTTGTCGTGGAGGATTTCCTTTGTCTTCTTGCTCTTGTTGAACTTGATGTTCTTGGCGATATTGTGGAGGAACTTTTCGAGCTTGACGTTGCACGCGAGCTTGATATATTCGTTCTTGAACATCGTCGCGAAGTGCTTCTTCATGTTCACGATCTTGTCGGCCTCGGTTGGCTACGACTCGACTTGATTCTCGGAGGGCTTGTTGCGCCTCAAGTGCTTGATATTCTCGCAATTGTTTCTCTTGACGTTGTGCCTCGGCATCTTGTGCTTCTTGGTGTAGACGCGCTCGCTCTTCCTCTTCGTGTTGGCGTTGTCGTTGTCGTTCTCATGCTTGCGCAAAGATAGCTTGGTTTTGACGATGTCGTTGTTCTTAAGAGTTGTTGTCGTGTAGAGGGTTGCGGTTGGCTTAACGATCGTGGCGAGGTTATCGATGCGTTCACTCAGTGATTGTTGCTCTTGATGCAAAGCACGGTGTGCACCAAAGAGGTGGCTCTTTGTGACATAGGAGTTCATGTCATCGTCTTGCCCGATGAAGAGTGGGTTGGTAGAAGTACTTGGCCTATCCATAATTCCAAGGGAAATATGTGAGTGGGAGAAAGAGAAGAACGTATACCAAATGTACCTTGACCGATGTTGAAGATGGATCAAAGATCACTCCAATGTGGAACAAGAAAATAGCACAATTGGTACCAACTCTTGTCGGTTTCTCACACCTACACAAGTAAAAGCTTATGGTGGAGCTTGGTTAGGATGGTGGCACAAAATTTGATGCAATTGTTAGTGAGCTTCAATAATGTTGGAAAAGATTCGCAAGTTTGCAATGCAACAAGTAGACCAAGCAAAATAAGGTACACGGAAACACACACACAAAGAGATAAGTGAGGTCGTGCCACCAAGGATGAGCCAAAATGTGGAATCCACGAAAATGCTCTTGTTGCACAACACTAGAGAGACGCTAGCACGATTGCACAATAGGCGGATACGAAGACTTGTGCACAACCTACTAAGAAAAAATGCAACGACTTCTATCCCAAGTATGCTCTATGTATGGTGTTTCGATGATATGATCCAAGATGATCTAGTATGACAATCTTAATGTTGTATGATGCTATGGTTCTTGCTTAAAAGCTCTTTGCTTATCTTTCCCTTTTGCTTAAAAGCTTGTTTGGCTCTTTGTGTTTGAGCTCTTTTCTCATGCAATGCTTCACGAACCAAGATAGCAATTGTGTATGCGATGACAACCTTGTTACACAAGAGATGATACTAAGATATGCACCAATGATATATGTATGCTATGGGAAGTATGATCACTAATGTGCACAAGTCACGTTGCCGGAAATACTCAAAGGCTAGTCTCGATGGGTAAGCGACGCAAAAGAGTAAGGCTATGATGACTATCAATGTAATGGCAAGAATGATGTATCACTAAACCAAGACGAGTTTACCGTTCTTGCTTACCGTATGGTGTCAATATGGTGGAGTGGTTGTTGTCGATGACGCGTCTGTGGCGAAGATGGGCGGCGGTGATGTTGATGTCGAACCATACCTAAATAGCCGAAACACGATAGGACACGGAACCACAAAAAAAAATTCTAAAAGCAAAACGGGACAAAATTGTTGGAGTTGGTAGTGGTAAGTGATGGTGGTGTATGTGGTATATGGCGGTGCTATGCGGAAGTGGTGGTGGTATGGGAAGTGTATGTGGGCACCAAAACAAAATTTGGCGAAATTTGGACGGAAAATGGGGCGGTGGATGGAAGTGATGCTGCCAGGGGCCGGATGTCCGGTCTTGATGGCCGGATGTCCAGGGGTGGCCAGATGTCCGGGCTGTCGGGCCGGATGTCCGAGCTCTGGATCCGCGGACGAACTCGATGAACTTCGCGTGGAGAGGTCAAATACGGGCAAAATTCGGGAAATTTTTTGGATGGAAATTGGGGAAAAAAGGATGGAAAGCTAGATCTACCTGGAACACACGAAATCCGCGGATCAAATCCAACAAAACTTCATCACACCAACAAATCACAAAAAAACTTGGGGGGCTATTTTTGTGGGGAAATTTTTGAATTAGGGACAAAATCAACAAAACAAGGCTAGAAAACACAATGGGGAGGCTCCGAAATCGTGATCAACGTGGCTCATGATACTAAGATGATGTAGGGTGGAACCCTAGATGTCCGATCTTTCACGAAAGGAGCGGATCCCGCGATGAACACGAAGAACACGAGGGGAAACATGAGGGGAAAACACACAGGGGCACAAAGAGAAACACTCAAACCAACAAGATTAAGTCACACATGTGCTAGATGCTCGAAACACAAGAGGAGATACAAGATCCAGGATCAACAAAGGACGATACAAATGGTAACCGGTCTTCTCCGTGAGGAGGTCTTGATGGTCTTCTCCGTCAGGAGGTCTTGAATCCAAGTGGATCTTCCCCATAGAGGGACCGCAGTCTCTCTCAAGGAGTAGATCCGATATGGATAAGCGAGGCTCTATCTCTCAAATGAGCTATCACAATGCTAACCCTAAAACGTGGGTAGGAGAAGAGTATATATAGTCTAGGTGGGCGAAGGGGTACATGGGCCTCGGGCCCTTACTGTGCGCTGACAGACGGGGCCGGATGTCCGGGCATCGGGCCGGATGTCCGGGCCTTCGGGAGGAGCCGAATGTCGGGGCTGACGGGGCTTTTCTTTTGTCCTTTGTTTGCAGCTTGTCCGGATATCCGGGCGTTGGGGCCGGATTTCCGGGCTGGGGCCGGATGTCCGGGGCCTGTAGATGCTTGGCAACTGGAATGCTGTTGTAGTTGATGTCTCCAGCGGCCGGATGTCCGGGCTCGGGGCCGGATGTCCGGGTCCTGGAGCTGCCTTCTTCTCCTTTCGGTGTTCCTCTTCATCCATGGACTTGGCGGCTTGTCCGTCTTCATGTGCATATTTGGGAGGGTCCTCTTGGTACCTAATCATGCACAACATCTCGGACTTAGGTAGTAGCCATGTCTCGAGAGGATCATATGTAATATCACTAAGGAGAGAAGTCACCTCGGTCTCGAGAGCTCTAGCTCATGCTCGTGTCATGGGTCCTCTTGGCACATGATGAGACGATGGTAGGTCCATGGGGATGACCATAGGATGCTCCGCATCAGCACGCCCTGGTGCCTCGTGGGCACCTGGTGGGCCCCCTATGGTATTTATTTTCTCTGGTACTTCTTATATGTTTCAAAATAATTCTTCGTGAAATTTTAACTCATTTGGAGTTGTGCAAAATAAGTATCTCTCATGTAGCTTTTTCAGATCTAGAATTCCAGCTGCCGGCAATCTCCCTCTTCATGTGAATATTGTAAATTAAGAGAGAAAAGACATTAGAATTGCACCACAAAGTATTATATTGATAAAAAACATCATAAATTACAGTACAAATCATGATGCAAAATGGACGTATCAAATCCCCTAAGCTTAGACCTCGCTTGTCCTCAAGTGAAAGCCGATATCGATAATCATGTCCACATATTTAGAGAGAGGGAGATGTCGATAAAAACAGAATATGGACATAGTAGCATCATGATCATGATCATATCAGCAATATATAATCATAAAATTTCCCATGAGCAAGTAACAATTCATCACAACAACAAAGTATAAGTCATAACTTTTCTTAAAAACTAACAAACTGCTATGTTCTCAGTCAACAAGGCAATTGTAATTCATCATATTTTCAGGAAGGGTCTCATGTAAGTGCTTTTTTTAGCAAGTTCATATACTCAACTATTATTAGGTCTTATATAATTGCTGACACTCACAACATATATATGGAGCTTAGGTGGTGCTAGTGGTGGTGGAGTGATGGTCATTGAGGCAGTGGTGGCTTTTGCATGATGTTCTTTTTGGTCATGGATGAAAACTATGTTTAATTTCTGCGCAAATTATGTTTGATTGTTCAAATTTGTAGCCATTTATCAAAATTGGTTAAATTGACTAATTTGTTTTTTCTGTTTGAGGGTTGGCGCGGCCTGTGGCCGAACAGACCCCGCAAGGCCGAATGGTAAAATAGAAGCCTGCGTCAGCCCTCAAAACACATTTTCCACGGCCCTTATACTCACTTTAAAGGTCCGTGCGAGATATGCTCTTAGACTACCCACAATGGGAGTAACATAGGTAGTAACATTACATTTATCTAGAAAAAATAAATGATGTGGCATTTATTAATGAAGAAAGAGAGGCATGTAGTAACATAGCTAGTTACTGTAACATCACACATATCAAGAAAAGATGAGTCTACAATGTAATAAATGAAGTGATGCATGGCACAACACATATGTTACTACCCATTGTGGAGGTAGTAACATAAACAAGTAACATATGCATGTTACTACTCTAAGTTACTCCCCACTGTGACTGGTCTTACACGGCTATATGAGATGACGGGAAACCAATTTTGATAAAACCACATGTCCAGAACAACCGGGAGCAGGGCATGTAACACCCCGGATGTAATTTATCTTATCTGTATCCCAACTCTTGCTGTTTCCGGCCTAAGTTATTTTATTTTCCTCGGGTTCGGGTTTTTGTCTCCATGTGTTGTTTCCTTTGTCATGCATCTCATATCATGTCATCATGTGCATTGCATTTGCATACGTGTTCGTCTCATGCATCTGAGCATTTTCCCCGTTGTCCGTTTTGCATTCCGGCGCTTCTATCTCCTCCGGTGCCCCTTTCTACCTCTTTTCGTGTGTGGGGGTTAAACATTTCCGGATTGGACCGAGACTTGTCATGCGGCCTTGGTTTACTACCGGTAGACCGCCTGTCAAGTTTCGTGTCAATTGGACTTCGTTTGATACTCCAACGGTTAACCGAGGGACCGAGAAGGCCTCGTGAGTGTTGCAGCCCAACACCCTTCCAATTTGGCCCAAAACCCACCTAAAACCTCTCCATCATCTAGAGTGTTCGATCACGATCGCGTGGCCGCAAACCGCACCTCATTTGGAGCTTCCTAGCTCCCTCTATGCCTATGAATAATCCCTCCTCCAAAAATCCTGGGTCTCTTTCTCCTCCTAACCCTAAAAACTCCACCTGCCGCCGCCGGACAAAAATCCGGGCAGCGGACGTGTCCCCCCGCTTCGCCGGACCTATCGGGTGATGCCACGTGTCCCAGGCGGGAGCCCCACTTCTCCGCGCCACCGCCCGAGCCGCTCGGCCCGCGGGAGGGCCCCCGCGGCCCATCCGGCTAACGCGACCCCGCCGCCTTCTCCTTCGACGCCGGCGCCCGCAGCTCCGCCTTTGCCACCTCCACCTCGCCGGTGACCACCGAGACCTCGCCGGAGTCGTCTCCGCACCGGCCGCCCCGACCTACCGCGCCTCCGCCCGCGACTGAGGCCGCCACCTCCTCCTCCGCCGCGCGCCGCCGTGGACATCGCCGTCCCCTGCCGCGACCTCCTCCTCCGCCGGATCCCATCGCCGGCGACCTCAACTCCGGCGCCGTCGAATCTCGGGCCGAGTGCATCGCTACAGTGTAGATCGGCCGATCCAGATCTGAGGGTTGACCTAATATTTTTTGACCTAATCCCTTTATTTTTTTGCAATATTCATCATGCCTTGACTCTCTCATCGTAGATCCGATTTGTGCGTGTAGCATATCAAAATGTTCGTCTCAACGAGTACATCATTTCATCTCATTGCACCATTTTCGTTTGAGCTTATCTTGGTGCCCGAAATGCTGTTGGAAGAGGGCTATGTGATAAGTTTATCAGATCTGTTTCATCAAATAGATATTTGTCATTTTTGCCATGATTAATGTGTGCATAATATGCTCCTGAGCTCTACATGGGTTTTGTTATATGCCATGCCATCTTTACAGAGGTTCTTACCATGTATTTTTGTGATATATGTGGTGACAAGCACAAGCTTGCAAATTAGTGTAATCGGTAATGCTGATTTCAGGGACTTGGAATTTCACTATGTCCTTGTCCTGATTTTGTTGTTATGCCATATGTTCATGTTGTTTCCAAGTGATCCGTGCCTCTTTTGAGGATGATCAGTAAGGATGTTTTGTTAACATTGTGGTGCTCTATCCATCCATGTCTTTGTTTGCATTTATGGAGCGCCCTAGGTTGAGTCAATCGAGTTCTACTTTTGCTATATCGTGAATCCTGGCAGATTGTTGACATGTTAGCGATTTTGCCGACGATGTTGCTATTGATCCGTGCATGCTATGTTGTTGTTCTTGCCATGTCTAGCTTCTATGCTATGTATTCTTGATGGGTGTATGCTTAGTTTGTCATTCCATGCTTTGTAGTGAGTGCATCCAGCTCGTAAACATGCCTACTCGTTAACTGATTTGCATGCTCCAATTTTTTCACTGTCTGAAATCTGTTTATGTTTTTGCCATGTTCACATGCTTGCAATTGTATTTTCTGATCCCTTTTGGCTCAGGGTCACTAAGGGACTTTTGTTAAGTGCTTTGAGTAGATTCATGCCATGCCTTGCTTTGCCATGTTAAGTTCCTGTAGATTGTAGTTTTCATGCTCTAAAGTATGCTTCCTGATGATAAATTCCAGACTTGTGTTAATTTCACTGTCTGAAACATGCTATCATTTGCACTTTTGCCATGCTTGTTTGAACCTGTTAATGGATGAATTAGCCATAGCTCAGTGTTCATCTTTTGTCAAGCATCATGAGTGAATCCCTTCCATGTATTTTGTTGTCATGTTTGAGTGCTGTAGCATACTTATCTTGATGCATTTAGTTGGCTACTTGCTGATTATCGCACACCGGTGCCATATTTGTTTTTCTTGCCATTTCCAAACCGTGCATCCGATTCCGGTGATCTTTATGTCGATTTCAACCGAAATCCTCTCACCTTTTCAGTGGCACTCTTGGATTTCTAAGTTGAGGCCAGGTTCAATCATTCTTTGTTAAATCTTGCATATGCATCACATACCGCATCCCGCATAGCATACCATGTTTGCATCATGTTGTTTGAGCATTGCACGTGGTTGATGGTGTTCTGTTTGCTTGTTGTTCTTGCTTGGGTAGAGCCAGGAGATGAGTTCGCGAACGGGGAGCCCGTTGAGTTCGCTTACGAGGATCAAGTCAACTCTGACAACTTTGCAGGCAAGATGACCATACCCTCGAAATCACTTCTATCTTTGCTTGCTAGATGCTCGCTCTTTTGCTATGCCTATGCTATGATACCTACCACTTTCTTATCATGCCTCCCAAATTGCCATGTCAAACCTCTAACCCACCATGTCCTAGCAAACCGTTGATTGGCTATGTTACCGCTTTGCTCAGCCCCTCTTATAGCGTTGCTAGTTGCAGGTGAAGATTGGAGATTGTTCCTTGTGGGAACATTATTTTATTGTTGGGATATCACCATATTATCTTGTTTATCTTAATGCACCTATATACTTGGTAAAGGGTGGAAGGCTCGGTCTTTTGCCTAGTGTTTTGTTCCACTCTTGCCGCCCTAGTTTCCGTCAAACTTCATATGCCGTTTCCCGTGGGCACCAACATCCGTTTCAGCACAGCTTTTCATCCTCAAACTAGCGGCCAAGTCGAGCGTGTCAATCAGATTCTCGAAGATATGCTCAGGGCTTGCGTTATCTCTTTCGGTATGAAGTGGGAAGATTGTCTTCCATATGCCGAGTTCTCCTACAACAACAGCTTCCAAGCGAGTTCGGGCAAGGCCCCATTTGAAATTCTCTATGGCAGGAAGTGCCGTACTCCTCTTAACTAGTCAGAGACCTGTGAACGTCAACTTCTTGGAAATGACTTGATCACAGAGGCAGAGGAAATGTGCAAAGTCATTCGTGATAACATCATAGCAGCGCAATCGCGCCAGAAGAGCTACTATGATAGTAAGCATCGTGATTTAGCTTTCGAGATCGGAGACCGTGTTTACCTCCGTGTCTCTTCAATGAAAGGTACTCGTCGCTTCAGTATCAAAGGGAAGCTTGCCCCTAGATACGTGGGTCCTTTTAAGATCGTCAGCAAGAGAGGCGATCTCGCCTATCAACTCGAGCTTGCCTCCAACTTTGCGAATGTGCACGACGTGTTCCATGTCTCTCAGCTCCGCAAGTGCTTCAAGACCCCTGACCGCACCGTCAACTTCAAAGACATTGATCTCCAAGAAGACCTTTCTTATCGTGAGCACCCAGTTGCTATTCTTGAAGAAACTGAGCGCAAGACTCGCAATAAGTCAATCAAATTCCTCAAAGTCAAGTGGTCACACCATTCTGACCGTGAAGCCACCTGGGAACGTGAGGATCACCTCCGTTCTGAGTACCCGGCATTTTTCCAGTCCTAGATCTCGGGACGACATCCTTTCGTAGTGGTGGAGTGTTGTAACACCCCGGATGTAGTTTATCTTATCTGTATCCCAACTCTTGCCGTTTCCGGCCTAAGTTATTTTATTTTACTCGGGTTCGGGATTTTGTCTCCGTGTGTTGTTGCCTTTGTCATGCATCTCATATCATCTCATCATGTGCATTGCATTTGCATACGTGTTCGTCTCATGCATCCGAGCATTTTCCCCGTTGTCCGTTTTGCATTCCGGCGCTTCTATCTCCTCCGGTGCCCCTTTCTACCTCTTTCCGTGTGTGGGGGCTAAACATTTCCGGATTGGACCGAGACTTGTCATGGGGCCTAGGTTTACTACCGGTCAACCGCCTGTCAAGTTTCGTGCCATTTGGACTTCGTTTGATACTCCAACGGTTAACCGAGGGACCGAGAAGGCCTCGTGAGTGTTGCAGCCCAACACCCTTCCAATTTGGCCCAAAACACACCTAAACCCTCTCCATCATCTAGAGCGTTCGATCACGATCGCGTGGCCGCAAACCGCATCTCATTTGGAGCTTCCTAGCTCCCTCTATGCCTATAAATAGTCCCTCCTCCAAAAATCCCGGGTCTCTTTCTCCTCCTAACCCTAAAAACTCCACCCGCCGCCGCCGGACAAAAATCCGGGCAGCTGACGTGTCCGCCCGCTCCGCCGGACCTATCGGGTGATGCCACGTGTCCCAGGCGGGAGCCCCACTTCGCTGCGCCGCCGCCCGGCCCGCTCGGCCCGCAGGAGGGCCCCCGCGGCCATCCGTCTACCGCGACCCCGCCGCCTTCTCCTTCGACGCCGGCGCCCGCAGCTCCGCCTCTGCCACCTCCACCTCGCCGGCGGCCGCCACCTCGCCGGCGACCACCGCGACCTCGCCGGAGTCGTCTCCGCGCAGGCCGCCCCGACCTACCGCGCCTCCGCCCGCGACCGAGATCGCCACCTCCTCCTCCGCCGCGCGCCGCCGTGGACATCATCGTCCCCTACCGCTACCTCCTCCTCCGCCGGATCCCGTCGCCAGCGACCTCAACTCCGGCGCCGTTGAACCTCGGGCTGAGTGCATCGCTACAATGTAGATCGGCCGATCCAGATCTGAGGGTTGACCTAATATTTTTCACCTAATCCCCTTATTTTTTTGCAATATTCATCATGTCTTAACTCTCTCATCGTAGATCCGATTTGTGCGTGTAGATCATCAAAATGTTCGTCTCAACGAGTACATCATTTCATCTCACTGCATCATTTTCGTTCGTGCTCATCTTGATGCCCGAAATGTTGTTGGAAGAGGGCTATGTGATAAGTTTGCCAGATGTGTTTCATCAAATAGATATTTGTCATTTTTGCCATGATTAATGTGTGCATGATATGCTCCTGAGCTCTACATGAGTTTTTTTATATGCCATGCCATATTACAGAGGTGCTTACCATGTATTTTTGTGATATGTGTGGTGACTAGCACAAGCTTGCAAAGTAGTGTAATCGGTAATGCTGATTTCAGGGACTTAGAATTTCACTATGTCCTTGTCCTGATTTTGTCGTTATGCCATATGTTCATGTTGTTTCGTAGTGATCCGTGCCTCTTTTAAGGATGATCAGTAAGGATGTTTTGTTAACATTGTGGTTCTCTATCCATCCATGTCTTTGTTTGAATTTATGGAGCACCCTAGGTTGAGTCAATCGAGTTCTACTTTTGCTATATCGTGAATCCTGGCAGATTGTTGACATGTTAGCGATTTTGCCGAGGATGTTGCTATTGATCCGTGCATGCTATGTTGTTGTTCTTTCCATGTATAGCTTCTATGCTATGTATTCTTGATGGGTGTATGCTTATTTCATCATGCCATGCTCTGTAGTGAGTGCATCCAGCTCGTAAACATGCCTACTCGTTAACTGATTTGCATGCTCCAGTTTTTTCATTGTGTGAAATCTGTTTATGTTTTTGCCGTGTTCACATGCTTGCAATTGTATTTTCCGATCCCTTTTGGCTCAAGGTCAATAAGGGACTTTTGTTAAGTGCTTTGAGTAGCTTCATGTCATGCCTTGCTTTGCCATGTTAACTTCCTGTAGCTTGTAGTTTTCATGCTCTAAAGTGTGCTTCCTGATGATAAATTCCAGACTTGTGTTAATTTCACTAAGTCTGAAACCTGCTATCATTTGCACTTTTGCCATACTTGTTTGAACCTGTTAGTGGATGAATTAGCCGTAGCTTAGTGTTCATCTTTTGTCAAGCATCATGAGTGGATCCCTTCCATGTATTTTTCTGTCATGTTTGAGTGTTGTAGCATACTTATCTTGATGCATTTAGTTGGCTACTTGCTAATTATCGCAGACCGGTGCCATATTTGTTTTTCTTGCCATTTCCAAACCGTGCATCCGATTCCGGTGATCTTTATATCGATTTCAACCGAAATCACCTCACCTTTTCGTGGCACTCTTGGATTTCCAAGTTGAGGCCAGGTTCAATAATTCTTTGTCAAATCTTGCATATGCATCACATACCGCATCCCGCATAGCATACCATGTTTGCATCATGTTGTTTGAGCATTGCACGTGGTTGATTGTGTTCCGTTTGCTTGTTGTTCTTGCTTGGTTAGAGCCGGGAGACGAGTTCGCGAACGAGGAGCCCGTTGAATTCTCTTACGAGGATCAAGTCAACTCTAAAAACTTTGAAGGCAAGATGACCACACCCTCGAAATCACTTCTATCTTTGATTGCTAGATGCTCGCTCTTTTGCTATGCCTATGCTACGATACCTACCACTTGCTTATCATGCCTCCCAAATTTCCATGTCAAACCTCTAACCCACCATGTCCTAGCAAACCGTTGATTGGCTATGTTACCGCTTTGCTCAGCCCCTCTTATAGCGTTGCTAGTTGCAGGTGAAGATTGGAGATTGTTCCTTGTGGGAACATTGTTTATTGTTGGGATACCACCATATTATCTTGTTTATCTTAATGCACCTATATACTTGGTAAAGGGTGGAAGGCTCGGCCTTTTGCCTAGTGTTTTGTTCCACTCTTGCCGCCCTAGTTTCCGTCATATCGGTGTGATGTTCCCGGATTTTGCGATCCTTACGCGGTTGGGTTATAATGGGAACCCCTTGACAGTTCGCCTTGAATAAAACTCCTCCAGCAATGCCCAACCTTGGCTTTACCATTTTCCACCTAGCCTTTTTTTCCCTTGGGTTTCCGGAGCCCAAGGGTCATCTTTATTTAAACCCCCCTGGGCCAGTGCTCCTCTGAGTGTTGGTCCGAACTGGGCAGCCTGCGGGGCCACCTCGGGGAAACTCGAGGGTTGGTTTTACTCGTAGCTTGACCTATCTGAGTGTGCCCTGAGAACGAGATATGTGCAGCTCCTATCGGGATTTGTCGGCACATTCGGGCGGTGTTGTTGGACTTGTTTTACCATTGTCGAGGACGTATTGTAACCAGGATTCCGAGACTGACCGGGCCTTCCTGCTAGAAGGAATATCCTTCGTTGACCGTGAGAGCTTGTGATGGGCTAAGTTGGGACACCCCTGCAGGGATTTGAAATTTTGAAAGCCGTTCCCGCGGTTATGGGCAGATGGGAATTTGTTAATGTCCAGTTGTAGATAACATGAATCTTAACTTAATTAAAATGAATCAACCGCGTGTGTTACCGTGATGGTCTCTTCTCGGTGGAGTCCGGAAAGTGAACACGGTGTTGGAGTAATGGTTGACGTAGGTTGTTCTAGGATCACTTCTTGATCATAGTTGTTCGACCGTGCTTTTGCCTTCTCTTCTCGCTCTCTTTTGCGAATAGGTTAGCCACCATATATGCTAGTCGCTTGCTGTAGTTCCACATCATACCTTTGCCTTACCTATAAGCTTAAATAGTATTGATCGCGAGGGTGCGAGATTGCTGAGTCCCCGTGACTCACAGTTTACTTCCAAAACCAGATGCAGGGACTGATGATACCGTTCCAGACGATGCGCTTGAGCTCAAGTGGGAGTTCGATGAAGACTCTCGCCGTTACTATGTGTCTTTCCCAGATGATCAGTAGTGGTGCCCAGTTGGGGCGATCGGGGACCGTGTCGCATGTGGGGGTCGATCTTTATTTTGGTACCGTAGTCGGACCATGAGTGTATTGGATGATTGTAATGTTATTCATGTATTTGTGTGACGTGGTGAGTGTAAGCCAACTATGTATCCTTCCCCCTTTTATATATTACATGGGTTGTTGTGAAGATTACCTTACTTGCGACATTGCTTTCAGTGCGGTTATGCCTCTAAGTCGTGCTTCGACACGTAGGAGATATAGCCGCATCGAGGGCGTGACAAGTTGGTAATCAGAGCCTTCCCCGACCTTAGGAGCCCCCTGCTTGATCGAATCGTTGGCATTGTTGAGTCTAGAAAAATGTTTTGAGTCATTTAGGATTATATATATCGGAGAGTTTAGGAATTCTTTTTACTCCTCAGTCCCTTCATCGCTCTGGTAAGGCATCCTGACATAGAGTTTTGACTCTTCTCTTCTCAAATTTCACTAAAAAAAATTTAGGATCACGCGGGTATCTTGTAATCGTTCCGATCGATTTGTGATGAGAACATTGTTCTTGGTGCCTCCAGTCATTTAGGGGTTGTGGCAGTGTCCCGGGGAGTTGAGCTCCGAGGTGTTGTCGTCACAATTTTATCGTTGAGATTCTGGAATACCTGAGTTTCGCCGACATCAAAAATCTCTTTTATTCAGTTGTTGGTGAGATAACCTCGACGCCACCCAGTACTGGGGCGGGAGTTTGGGAGTATTGCCATAACTCGTATAATGGATGCTTTTCAAAGGTTGAGGTAAATGATTTCTGAAATTTTTCTCGGTTATGTGTTGAAGGATGGATACAGCTGGATGTAGGATTTGCTAGATTTGGGTGAGATATTATGCTTCCCCTGTATCCCCAACACCTGATTGCATAACCGGAAAGGTTCGGGAGTTTCATAGGTGGAAATTCTTGTAGCTCTAGTTCTTCTTCCGCGGATATTTGGTTTGGGATTGGGTAATCCTCACCAAGTATTCGTTCTTGTCCGTACCTTGTTGTTTTTCTTCTGCCTCAATTCCAAGTGGCTTCTCAATTTATGGATATGTGACCATTTCAATTGGAATGCATTCGTTCATTTTGGTCGGATGTGAAGACTATATGTTGCAATTCCAACCCGTTTGATTCAGCTTCAATAATTTTCTGTTAATGTGCTAACTGATGTAAACCTCTTCAGGATGGCTCCTCCAACGTGCACGACTCCGAATCCTGATCCTCCACCACCACCTCCACCTCCGGAGGCATGGCAAGCTGTGATGGCCGCTACCAATGCAAACACGCAGCTGATCATGCAACTTCTTCAAGAGCGCAACCAAGGGAACCAGGGCCATGGCAACAATCAGAATCAGTTTGCTACACTCAACCAGTTCCTTGCTAACCAGCCAAAGACCTTCAGCAATTGTGTTGAGGCAATAGACGCTGACGATTGGCTCGTGGACATATGCAAGCATTTCGAGTGCAGTAACGTCAGGCATGAGGACTTTGTCAAGTTCGCCTCCTTCCAACTCAAAGACCAAGCTGCAGAATGGTTTCAGCAGTACAAAGATTCCAGAGGAAGCCGTGTGATTACCTGGGATGAATTCCGTCAAGACTTCAAACCTCATCATATTCCTCAAAGCGTGGTTGAAAGCAAGCGTGAGGAATTCCGCAACCTGAAGCAAGGCACTATGTCTGTTTACGAGTACAACAAAATGTTTCAGAAGCTCACCCGTTTTGCTAAGCAAGACGTCCCTGACGAGAAGAGCATGATATATCAGTTCAGGGGTGGTCTCAGAGAAGAAATCCAGCTAGCTCTCGTTCTCTTTGAGCCCAAGAGGTACGATGAGTTTTACAACATGGCAATGAAGCAAGAGACTGCTCAACTAAAGTGCGATGCTTCCAAGAAGCGAGTCAGAGATGCAACTCCTTCTTCCTCAACTCAAGTGGCTAAGCAGCAGAAGTATAGGCTTCCTCCTCCTCCGTTCCGTCAGCCTTATCAGCAGAAGAGCAAAGGTGGCAGTGGATCTTCCCACCCACCCAACCCTGGCTTTCAGAACAAGACTTCGTCTCAAGCTCCAAGATCAAGTGCTCCGTATCACCGTCCGCTCTCGGAGGTCACGTGCAACAAGTGTCAACAGAAGGGTCACTATGCCAACAAATGCTTCAATCAGAGGCGTCTCCCTCCTCCTCCTCCCGTGAGATCAGCAAGTACAGCTGTGGTCAAGCATAACCCCAAGCACGCCAAGGTAAACTTGATGAATGCAGCTCAGGCAGAGGACTCGTCAAATGTCATCATGGATAACCATCCTGTTAACGATGTTCCTACAAAAGTACTTTTTGATACTGGTGCATCACATTGTTTCATGTCAAAGCCATTTTTTGCCAAGAATGAATACGTTTCTTCTCATTTGGGTAAACAAATGGATATCTTTTCTCCTGGCAAACGTTTGAGTGCAAGTTTGGAGGTTCCAGATGTTACTATCACGTTGGGCAATTACAAGTTTCTTTCTTCTCCAATGCTCCTTGGTAACTCGGATATTGATCTTATTCTCGGAATGGATTGGCTTTCTAAGCACAAGGCTCAGCTTGATTGTGCTGCCAGGCAGATTCAATTGACTCATTCGTCTGAGGATGTAATTGTCTTTGCCGCTAATGACGATAACATCTGTCTGTTTTCTCTCAATGAGAAGGGTGAGCTGGATGCCATCTCTCAAATTCCAGTCGTCTGCGAATATCAAGACGTCTTTCCAGAAGAGCTTCCAGGAATGCCTCCGCACCGGCCAGTTGAATTCGTCATCAATCTTGAGCCTGGCACGGAACCTGTTTGCAAACATCCTTACAAGTTTGGACCTGAAGAGTTGAAGGAGCTGAAGAAGCAACTCGATATTCAAGAGCGAATGGGTTTCATCCGACCTAGTTCTTCTCCGTGGGGTTGTGGAGTTCTTTTTGTGAAGAAGAAGGATGGAACGGACCGACTCTATGTTGACTACCGTCCATTGAACAAGAAGACTATAAAGAACAAGTACCCACTTCCCAACATCAACGAGCTGTTTGAACAACTCAATGGTGCTCAAGTATTCTCCAAGCTTGATCTTCGTATGGGCTATCACCAGATTCGAATCCGTGAGCAAGATATCCCCAAGACGGTGTTCAGAACAAGCTATGGTTCATATGAATACACTATCATGTCTTTTGGCCTCGTCAACGCTCCGCCGACTTTCTCTCGCATGATGAACTTCATCTTCAACCCTTACACAAATGACTTCGTCTTGGTCTACCTCGATGACATTTTGGTATTTTCCAAGAACAAGGAAGATCATGCCAAGCACTTGCGTTTGGTGCTCGATAAGCTCGGAGAACATCAGTTCTACGCCAAGTTCTCAAAGTGCGAGTTTTGGCTCGATGAGGTTCTCTATCTTGGGCATATCATCTCTGCCAAGGGTATAGCGATGAATCCTGAGAAGGTGTCTGCAATTGTGAATTGGGAACCACCTCAGAACGTGAAGCAACTCCGCAGCTTCCTTGGGCTCGCAAGCCATTGTCGAAGGTTCGTTGAGAACTTTTCAAAGATCGTGAAGCCTCTTTCCAACCTTCTCCTGAAGCACGTGAAGTACGTTTGGTCTCCGGAATGTGACATCGCTTTCAACACCCTGAAAGAGAAATTAGTCACTGCTCCAGTTCTGACTCCTCCTGATGAATCCAAACCGTTCAAGGTCTTCTGCGATGCCTCTCTTCAAGGTCTTGGTGCAGTGTTGATGCAAGAGAAGAAAGTTGTTGCTTATACCTCTCGCCAGTTGAAGCCCAATGAAAAGAACTACCCCACTCATGACCTCGAGTTGGCGGCAGTTGTGCATGCTCTTCTGACTTGGAGACATCTCTTATTGGGAAGAAAAGTGGACATCTTCACTGACCACAAGAGTCTCAAGTACATCTTCACTCAGCCTAATCTCAACCTCAGGCAGACTCGTTGGGTCGAAATGATTCAAGAGTATAATCCGAGCATCGAATATACTCCAGGCAAGCCAATGTAATTGCTGATGCTTTGAGCAGAAAGGCTTACTGCAACAGTTTGATTCTCAAGCCTTACCAACCCGAGCTTTGTGAAGCTTTCCGCAAACTGAACCTGCAAGTTGTTCCTCAAGGATTTCTCGCAAACCTTCAAGTCTCTCCTACTTTGGAAGATCAGATTCATGAGGCTCAACTTCTTGATGCTACGGTGAAGAAGATGAAGATTGGGATTGCCAAGAGTCAACCCAAGTACAAGTGCTATTGCCTTGATGACAAGGATACTCTCTTCTTCGAGGATCGCATTGTTGTGCCTAAAGGTGACCTTCGTAAAGTCATTATGAACGAGGCTAACAATTCACTCCTCTCCATCCACCCTGGGAGTATGAAGATGTACCAGGACCTCAAGCAATCGTATTGGTGGACTCGAATGAAGCGCGAGATTGCTCAGTTCGTGAATGAATGTGATGTCTGCAGAAGAGTGAAGGCAGAACACCAACGACCAGCTGGTCTCCTCCAACATCTTGCCATTCCAGTATGGAAGTTTGACCACATTGAGATGGACTTCGTGAAGGTATTTCCAAAGTCCAAGCGTGGCAATGATGCTATATTCGTTGTCATCGACAAACTCACTAAAGTGGCTCACTTTATGAATATCAAAGAGTCTATCACTGCAGCTCAATTGGCGGAGCTTTATACCTCTTGGATTGTTTCTCTGCACGGCATTCCACAGTTGATTTCTTCAGATCGTGGCAGCATCTTTACCTCAATGTTTTGGGATTCTTTTTAGAAGGCCGTGGGCACCAACATCCATTTCAGCATAGCTTTTCATCCTCAAACTAGCGGCCAAGTCGAGCGTGTCAATCAGATTCTCGAAGATATGCTCAGGGCTTGCGTTATCTCTTTCGGTATGAAGTGGGAAGATTGTCTTCCATATGCCGAGTTCTCCTACAACAACAGCTTCCAAGCGAGTTCGGGCAAGGCCCCATTTGAAATTCTCTATGGCAGGAAGTGCCGTACTCCTCTTAACTGGTCAGAGACCGGTGAACGTCAACTTCTTGGAAATGACTTGATCACAGAGGCAGAGGAAATGTGCAAAGTCATTCATGATAACATCATAGCAGCGCAATCACGCCAGAAGAGCTACTATGATAGTAAGCATCGTGATTTAGCTTTTGAGATCGGAGACCGTGTTTACCTCCGCGTCTCTTCAATGAAAGGTACTCGTCGCTTCGGTATCAAAGGGAAGCTTTCCCCTAGATACGTGGGTCCTTTTAAGATCGTCAGCAAGAGAGGCGATCTCGCCTATCAACTTGAGCTTCCCTCCAACTTTGCGAATGTGCATGACGTGTTCCATGTCTCTCAGCTCCGCAAGTGCTTCAAGACCCCTGACCGCACCGTCAACTTCAAGGACATTGATCTCCAAGAAGACCTTTCTTATCGTGAGCACCCAGTTGCTATTCTTGAAGAAACTGAGCGCAAGACTCGCAATAAGTCAATCAAATTCCTCAAAGTCAAGTGGTCACACCATTCTGACCGTGAAGCCACCTGGGAACGTGAGGATCACCTCCGTTCTGAGTACCCGGCATTTTTCCAGTCCTAGATCTCGGGACGACATCCTTTCGTAGTGGTGGAGTGTTGTAACACCCCGGATGTAGTTTATCTTATCTGTATCCCAACTCTTGCCGTTTCCGGCCTAAGTTATTTTATTTTACTCGGGTTCGGGATTTTGTCTCCGTGTGTTGTTGCCTTTGTCATGCATCTCATATCATCTCATCATGTGCATTGCATTTGCATACGTGTTCGTCTCATGCATCCGAGCATTTTCCCCGTTGTCCGTTTTGCATTCCGGCGCTTCTATCTCCTCCGGTGCCCCTTTCTACCTCTTTTCGTGTGTGGGGGCTAAACATTTCCGGATTGGACCGAGACTTGTCATGGGGCCTAGGTTTACTACCGGTCAACCGCCTGTCAAGTTTCGTGCCATTTGGACTTCGTTTGATACTCCAACGGTTAACCGAGGGACCGAGAAGGCCTCGTGAGTGTTGCATCCCAACACCCTTCCAATTTGGCCCAAAACACACCTAAACCCTCTCCATCATCTAGAGCGTTCGATCACGATCGCGTGGCCGCAAACCGCATCTCATTTGGAGCTTCCTAGCTCCCTCTATGCCTATAAATAGTCCCTCCTCCAAAAATCCCGGGTCTCTTTCTCCTCCTAACCCTAAAAACTCCACCCGCCGCCGCCGGACAAAAATCCGGGCAGCTGACGTGTCCGCCCGCTCCGCCGGACCTATCGGGTGATGCCACGTGTCCCAGGCGGGAGCCCCACTTCACTGCGCCGCCGCCCGGCCCGCTCGGCCCGCGGGAGGGCCCCGCGGCCCATCCGGCTACCGTGACCCCGCAGCCTTCTCCTTCGACGCCAGCGCCCGCAGCTCCGCCTCTGCCACCTCCACCTCGCTGGCGGCCGCCACCTCGCCGGCGACCACCGCGACCTCGCCGTAGTCGTCTCCACGCCGGCCGCCCCGACCTACCGCGCCTCCGCACGTGACCGAGGCCGCCACCTCCTCCGCCGCCGCGCACCGCCGTGGACATCGCCGTCCCCTGCCGCGACCTCCTCCTCCGCCGGATCCCATCGCCGGCGACCTCAACTCCGGCACCGTCGAACCTCGGGCCGAGTGCATCGCTACAGTGTAGATCGGCCGATCCAGATCTGAGGGTTGACCTAATATTTTTTGACCTAATCCCCTTATTTTTTTGCAATATTCATCATGCCTTAGCTCTCTCATCGTAGATCCGATTTGTGCATGTAGCATATCAAAATGTTCGTCTCAATGAGTGCATCATTTCATCTCCTTGCATCATTTTCGTTTGAGCTCATCTTGATGCCCGAAATGCTGTTGGAAAAGGGCTATGTGATAAGTTTGCCAAATCTGTTTCATCAAATAGATAATTGTCATTTTGCCATGATTAATGTGTGCATGATATGCTTCTAAGCTCTACATGAGTTTTGTTATATGCCATGCCATCTTTACAGAGGTGCTTGCCATGTATTTTTGTGATATGTGTGGTGACTAGCACAAGCTTGCAAAGTAGTGTAATCGGTAATTCTGATTTCAGGGACTTAGAATTTCACTATGTCCTTGTCCTAATTTTGTCGTTATGCCATATGTTCATGTTGTTTCCTAGTGATCCGTGCCTCTTTTGAGGATGGTCAGTAAGGATGTTTTGTTAACATTGTGGTGCTCTATCCATCCATGTCTTTGTTTACATTTATGGAGCACCCTAGCTTGAGTCAATCGAGCTCTACTTTTGCTATATCGTGAATCCTAGCAGATTGTTGACATGTTAGCGATTTCGCCGAGGATGTTGCTATTGATCCGTGCATGCTATGTTATTGTTCTTGTCATGTATAGCTTCTATGCTATGTATTCTTGATGGGTGTATGCTTAGTTTGTCATGCCATGCTCTGTAGTGAGTGCATCGAGCTCGTAAACATGCCTACTCGTTAACTGATTTGCATGCTCCAGTTTTTTCACTAAGTCTGAAATCTGTTTATGTTTTTGCCATATTCACATGCTTGCAATTGTATTTTCTAATCCCTTTTGGCTCAAGGTCACTAAGGGACTTTTGTTAAGTGCTTTGAGTAGCTTCATGCCTTGCCTTGCTTTGCCATGTTAAGTTCCTGTAGCTTGTAGTTTTCATGCTCTAAAGTGTGCTTCCTGATGATAAATTCCAGACTTGTGTTAATTTCACTAAGTCTGAAACCTGCTATCATTTGCACTTTTGCCATGCTTGTTTGAACCTGTTAGTGGATGAATTAGCCGTAGCTCAATGTTCTTCTTTTGTCAAGCATCATGAGTGGATCCCTGCCATGTATTTTGTTGTCATGTGTGAGTGCTGTAGTATACTTATCATGATGCATTTAATTGGCTACTTGCTGATTATCGCAGACCGGTGCCATATTTGTTTTTCTTGCCATTTCCAAACCGTGCATCCGATTCCGCTGATCTTTATATCTATTTCAACTGAAATCACCTCACCTTTTAAGTGGCACTCTTGGATTTCCATGTTGAGGCCAGGTTCAATCATTCTTTGTCAAATCTTGCATATGCATCACATACCGCATCCCGCATAGCATACCATATTTGCATCATGTTGTTTGAGCATTGCACGTGGTTGATTGTGTTCCGTTTGCTTGTTGTTCTTGCTTGGGTAGAGCCGGGAGACGAGTTCGTGAACGAGGAGCCCATTGAGTTCGCCTACGAGGATCAAGTCAACTCTAACAACTTTGCAGGCAAGATGACCATACCCTCGAAATCACTTCTATCTTTGCTTGCTAGGTGCTCGCTCTTTTGCTATGCCTATGCTATGATAACTACCACTTGCTTATCATGCCTCCCAAATTTCCATGTCAAACCTCTAACCCACCATGTCCTAGCAAACCGTTGATTGGCTATGTTACCACTTTGCTCAGCCCCTCTTATAGCGTTGCTAGTTGCAGGTGAAGATTGGAGATTGTTCCTTGTGGGAACATTGTTTTATTGTTGGGATGTCACCATATTATCTTGTTTATCTTAATGCACCTATATACTTGGTAAAGGGTGAAAGGCTCGGCCTTTTGCCTAGTGTTTTGTTCCACTCTTTCCTCCCTAGTTTCCGTCATATTGGTGTTATGTTCCCAGATTTTGCGTTCCTTACGCGGTTGGGTTATAATGGGAACCCCTTGACAGTTCGCCTTGAATAAAACTCCTCAAGCAATGCCCAACCTTGGTTTTACCATTTGCCACCTAGCCTTTTTTCCCTTGGGTTTTCGGAGCCCAAGGGTCATCTTTATTTAAACCCCCCTGGGCCAGTGCTCCTCTGAGTGTTGTTCCGAACTGGGCAGCCTGCGGGGCCACCTCGGGGAAACTCGAGGGTTGGTTTTACTCGTAGCTTGACCTATCTGAGTGTGCCCTAAGAACGAGATATGTGCAGCTCCTATCGGGATTTGTCGGCACATTCGGGCGGTGTTGCTGGACTTGTTTTACCATTGTCGAGGACGTATTGTAACCGGGATTCCGAGACTGATCGGGCCTTCCCGCTAGAAGGAATATCCTTCGTTGACCGTGAGAGCTTGTGATGGGCTAAGTTGGGACACCCCTGCAGGGATTTGAACTTTCGAAAGCCGTGCCCGTGGTTATGGGCAGATGGGAATTTGTTAATGTCCGGTTGTAGATAACATGAACCTTAACTTAATTAAAATGAATCAACCGCGTGTGTTACTGTGATGGTCTCTTCTCGGCAGAGTCTGGGAAGTCAACACGGTGTTGGAGTAATGCTTGACGTAGGTTGTTCTAGGATCACTTCTTGATCATAGTTGTTCGACCGTGCTTTTGCCTTCTCTTCTCGCTCTCTTTTGCGAACAGGTTAGCCACCATATATGCTAGTTGCTTGCTGTAGTTCCACATCATACCTTTGCCTTACCTATAAGCTTAAATAGTCTTGATCGCGAGGGTGCGAGATTGCTGAGTCCCTGTGACTCACAGTTTACTTCCAAAACCAGATGCAGGGACCGATGATACCGTTCCAAGCGATGTGCTTGAGCTCAAGTGGGAGTTCGATGAAGACTCTCGCCGTTACTATGTGTCTTTCCCAGATGATCAGTAGTGGTGCCCAGTTGGGGCGATCGGGCCCCGTGTCGCATGTGGGGGTTGATCTTTATTTTGGTACCATAGTCGGACCATGAGTGTATTGGATGATTGTAATGTTATTCATGTATTTGTGTGACGTGGCGAGTGTAAGCCAACTATGTATCCTTTCCCCTTTTATATATTACATGGGTTGTTGTGAAGATTACCTTACTTGCGACATTGCTTTCAATGCGGTTATGCCTCTAAGTCGTGCTTCGACACGTAGGAGACATAGCCGCATCGAGGGCGTGACAGGGCACCCTCATAATGTCTGCCCCCATAAGGGCGCAATCCCCATTAGATGCATTGACTATTTCATCAGTATCATATGGAAGGAGATTCATATTCTGTGCGCTAGGATCGTATAGGCTGGCTGATACGTCTCCGTCGTATCTATAATTTTTTATTGTTCCATGCCAATATTCTACAACTTTCATATACTTTTGGCAACTTTTTATAATATTTTTGGGACTAACATATTGATCCAGTGCCTAGTGCCAGTTCCTGTTTGTTGCATGTTTCTTGTTTTGCAGTAAATCCATATGAAACGGAGTCCAAATGGGATAAAAAATGACGGATTTTTTTTGGAATATATGTGATTTTTGGGAGGAAAAATCAATGCGAGACGATGCCCGAGGGGGCCACGAGGTAGGGGGCGTGCCCAGGGGGTTAGGCGCGCCGTGGGCCCTCATGGCCACCCCGTAAGTAGGTTGATGCCCTTGTTCCGCCGCAAGAAAGCTAATATCTAGATAGAGATTGTGTTAAAATTTCAGCCCAATTGGAATTACGGATCTCCGGGAATATAAGAAACGGTGAAAGGGCATAATCTGAGAACGCAGAAACAGAGGGAGACAGAGAGACAGATCCAATCTCAGAGGGCCTCTCGCCCCTCCCATGCCATGGAGGCCATGGACCAGAGGGGAAACCCTTCTCCCATCTAGGGAGAAGGTCAAGGAAGAAGAAGAAGAAGGGGGCCTCTCTCCCCCTTGCTTCCGGTGGCGCGGGAACGCCACCGGGGGCCATCATCATCACCGCGATCTTCACCAACACCTCCGCCATCTTCACCAACATCTCCATCACCTTCTCCCATCTATCTACAGCGGACCACTCTCCCGCAACCCGCTGTACCCTCTACTTGAACATGGTGCTTTATGCTTCATATTATTATCCAATGATGTGTTGCCATCCTATGATGTCTGAGTAGATTTTTGTTGTCCTATCGGTGGTTGATGAATTGCTATGACTGATTTAATTTGCTTGTGGTTATGTTGCTGTCCTTTGGTGCCCATCATATGAGCGCGCGCATGGATCACACCATAGGGTTAGTTGTATGTTGATAGGACTATGTATTGGAGGGCAAGAGTGACAGAAACTTCAGCCTAGCATAGAAATTGATGCATACGGGATTGAAGGGGGGCCAATATATCTTAATGCTATGGTTGGGTTTTACCTTAATGAACGTTAGTAGTTGCGGATGCTTGCTAATAGTTCCAATCATAAGTGCATAGAATTCCAACTCAGGGATAACATGCTAGTAGTGGCCTCTCCCACATAAAACTTGCTATCGGTCTAGTAACGTAGTCAATTGCTTAGGGACAATTTCGCAACTCCTACCACCACTTTTCCACACTCGCTATACTAACTTTATTGCTTCTTTATCTAAAAAGCCCCTATTTTTTATTTACATGCTCTTTATTATCTTGCAACCCTATCCAAAAACACCTACACTGTACTTCTAGTTTCATACTTGTTCTAGGTAAAGAGAACGTCAAACGTGCATAGAGTTGTATCGGTGGTCGATAGAACTTGAGGGAATATTTGTTCTACCTTTAGCTCCTCGTTGGGTCTGACACTCTTACTTATTGAAAGAGGCTACAATTGATCCCCTATACTTGTGGGTTATCAAGACCTTTTTCTGGCACCGTTGCCGGGGAGCAATAGCGTGGGGTGAATATTCTCGTGTGTGCTTGTTTGCTTTATCACTAAGTAATTTTTATTTTCTGTTCTAAGTTCTTCTCTATCTTTAGTTATGGATATGGAACACGAAATACCAAAAAAATAGGTGTACCTCCTACTCATGGAGATGGGGAACCTCCTAAAACACTCGATGCTGGTTATGTGAAAAATATTATGTACTACTTTGATAATCCTGAGAAAACCCCATTCAATTATGTAATGGGAGACACGTTGGATCAACGTGAATACTTTAGGGATTATCGCTTGACTCAAAAAGGGAAACTATTATGGGATCAAATTCATATGTTGCATTGGTATGCTCGGGAACTATGCTTGAGATATGACTATACTTGTTTCTCTAGGATGAAGGCTCCACACCTTCCCTTTTCATGCAAATTTAATGATGATAAAACCTTGGCATCTTATGCTAAGGGTGTGATGTCTACTACACAACCTTCTTCTTGTAGACGTTGTTGGGCCTCCAAGTGCAGAGGTTTGTAGGACAGTAGCAAATTTCCCTCAAGTGGATGACCTAAGGTTTATCAATCCGTAGGAGGCGTAGGATGAAGATGGTCTCTCTCAAGCAACCCTGCAACCAAATAACAAAGAGTCTCTTGTGTCCCAAACACACCCAATACAATGGTAAATTGTATAGGTGCACTAGTTCGGCGAAGAGATGGTGATACAAGTGCAATATGGATGATACATAAAGGTATTTGTAATCTGAAATTATAAAAACAGCAAGGTAACGAATGATAAAAATGAGCGTAGACGGTATTGCAATGCTAGGAAACAAGGCCTAGGGTTCATACTTTCACTAGCGTAAGTTCCCTCAACAATACTAACATAATTGGATCACATAACTATCCCTCAACATGCAACAAAGAGTCACTCCAAAGTCACTAATAGCGGAGAACGAACGAAGAGATTATGGTAGGGTACGAAACCACCTCAAAGTTATTCTTTCCAATCAATCCGTTGGGCTATTCCTATAAGTGTCACAAACAGCCCTACAGTTCGTACTAGAATAACACCTTAAGACACAAATCAATCAAAACCCTAATGTCACCTAGATACTCCAATGTCACCTCAAGTATCCGTGGGCATGATTATACGATATGCATCACACAATCTCAATTCATCTATTCAACCAACACAAAGGACCTACAAGAGTGCCCCAAAGTTTCTACCGGAGAATCACGACGAAAACGTGTGCCAATCCCTATGCATAGGTTCATGAACCCGCAAGTTGGTCACCAAAACATACATCAAGTGGCACGTGGTATCCCATTGTCACCACAGATATCCACGGCAAGACATACATCAAGTGTTCTCAAGTCTTTAAAGACTCAGTCCGATAAGATTACTTCAAAGGGGAAACTCGATTCATTACAAGAGAGAAGAGGGGGGATTAGAAACATAGGATCCAACTATAATAGCAAAGCTCGTGATACATCAAGGTCGTATCGCCTCAAGCACGAGAGAGAGAGAGAGATCAAACACATAGCTACTGGTACATACCCTCAGCCCCGAGGGAGAACCACTCCCTCCTCATCATGGAGAGCGCCAGGATGATGAAGATGGCCATCGGTGAGGGATCCCCCCTCCGGCAGGGTGCCGGAACAGGGTCCCGATTGACTTTTGGTGGCTATGGAGGCTTCTGGCGGCGGAACTCCCGATCTAATCTCTGTTCTGAAAGTTTTAGGGTATATGGAGTTATATAGGCAGAAGAAGCACGTCAGGGGAGCCACGGGGGCCCCACGAGGCAGGGGGCGCTTCCCCCACCCTCGTGGGCAGCTCCCGTATCTTCTGACGTAGGGTCCAAGTCCATCAGGTGTGTTTCCTTCCAAAAATAACTTCTCCAGTTGATTTCGTTCCGTTTCGACTCCGTCTGATATTCCTTTTCTTCAAAACACTGAAATAGGCATAAAACAGCAAATCTGGGCTGGGCCTCCGGTTAATAGGTTAGTCCCAAAAATAATATAAAAGTGGATAATAAAGCCCAATATTGCCCAAAACAGTAGATAATATAGCATGGAGCAATCAAGTAGGTAAATGATAAAAAAGATAATTTTTGATGTGGAATGCTAGTTGGCATAATTTCAATGTAATTATTCTTACTTGTGGCATGAATATTCAGATCCGAAAGATTCAAGACAAAAGTTCATATTGACATAAAAAAAACTTCAAGCATACTAACAAAGCAATTATGTCTTCTCAAAATAACATGGCCAAAGAAAGCTATCCCTACAAAATCATATAGTCTGGCTATGCTCTATCTTCACCACACAAAATATTTAAATCATGCACAACCCCGATGACAAGCCAAGCAATTGTTTCATACTTTTGATGTTCTCAAACTTTTTCAATCTTCACGCAATACATGAGCGTGAGCCATGGACATAGCACTATAGGTGGAATAGAATGGTGGTTGTGGAGAAGACAAAAAGGAGAAGATAGTCTCACATCAACTAGGCGTATCAACGGGCTATGGAGATGCCCATCAATATATATCAATGTGAGTGAGTAGGGATTTCCATGCAACGGATGCACTAGAGCTATAAGTATATGAAAGCTCAACAAAAGAAACTAGTGGGTGTGCATCCAACTCGCTTGCTCACGAAGACCTAGGGCATTTTGAGGAATCCCATCATTGGAATATACAAGCCAAGTTCTATAATGAAAGATTCCCACTAGTATATGAAAGTGACAACATAGGAGACTCTCTATCATGAAGATCATGGTGCTACTTGGAAGCACAAGTGTGGTAAAAGAATAGTAACATTGTCCCTTCTCTCTTTTTCTCTCATTTATTTATTTATTTTTTTATTTGGGCCTTTTCTCTTTTTTATGGCCTTTCTTTTTTTATTTGGGCTTCTTTGGCCTCTTTTTTTCGTCCGGAGTCTCATCCCGACTTGTGGGGGAATCATAGTCTCCATCATTCTTTCCTCACTGGGACAATGCTCTCATAATGATGATCATCACACTTTTATTTTTCTTACAACTCAACAATTACAACTTGATACTTAGAATAAGATATGACTCTATATGAATGCCTCCGGCGGTGTACCGGGACGTGCGATGACTCATGAGTGACATGTATGAAAGAATTGTGAACGGTGGCTTTGCCACAAATACGATGTCAACTACATGATCATGCTCAGCAATATGACAATGATGGAGCGTGTCATAGGAACGGTGAAAAGTTGCATGGCAATATATCTCGGAATGGCTATGGAAATGCCATAATAGGTAGGTATGGTGGCTGTTTTGAGGAAGGTATATGGTGGGTGTATGATACCGGCGAAAGGTGCGCGGTATTAGAGAGTCTAGCAAAGGTGGAAGGGTGAGAGTGCATATAATCCATGGACTCAACATTAGTCATAAAGAACTCATATAATTATTGCAAAAATCTAGAATTTATCAAAGCAAAGTATTACGTGCATGCTCCTAGGGGGATAAATTGGTAGTAAAAGACCATCGCTCGTCCCCGACCACCACTCATAAGGAAGACAATCGATAAATAAATCATGCTCCGACTTCATCACATAACGGTTCACCATACGTGCATGCTACGGGAATCACAAACTTCAAAACAAGTATTTATCAAATTCACAACTACTCAACTATCATGACTCTAATATCACCATCTCTATATCTCAAAACAATCATCAAGCATCAAACTTCTCATAGTATTCAACACACTCATAAGAGAATTTTATTATTCTTGAATACCTAGCATATTAGGATTTTAAGCAAATTACCATGCTATTAAGATTCTCAAAATTATCTAAGTGAAGCATGAGAGTTCATCTATTTCTTCAAAATAAAACTACCACCATGCTCTAAAAGAATATAAGTGAAGCACTAGAGCAACAACAAACTACTCCGAAAGATATAAGTGAAGATCAATGAGTAGTCGAATAATTATGCAACTATATGAAGACTCTCGCATTTAATAATTTCAGACCTTGATACTTAATTCAAACAGCAAGCAAAGCAAAATAAAATGACATTCTAAGAATGGCAAACATCATGTGAAGAAGCAAAAACTTAGGATCAACCGAAACTAACCGATAATTGTTGAAGAAGAAAGGTGGGATGCCAACCGGGGCATCCCCAAGCTTAGACGCTTGAGACTTCTTGAAATATTATCTTGGGGTGCCTTGGGCATCCCCAAGCTTGAGCTTTTGTGTCTCCTTAATTCCTCTCATATCACGGTCTCCCTAAATCTCAAAAGCTTCATCTACACAAAACTCAACAAGGCCTTTTGAGATAAGTTAGTATAAACCATTGCAAAAACCTTATCATACTCTACTGTAGCAAATCACTAAAATTATTATTCAACATTGCATACTAAATGCCTCTGCATATTTAATAGTTCTATGCTCAAATAGAATCATTAAGGAAGCAAACATATGCAAACAATGCAAACATAACAGCAATCTGCCTAAACAGGATAGTCTGTAAAGAATGCAGCAACATCCATACTTCCCTAGCTCCAAAAATTATGAAATAAAATTCCCACTGTAGTAAATTTATCAGAGCGTAATATGCAAAAGGTTTCAACATTTATCACATTCTGAATTTTCTAGGGAATTATTGCAACAGCGGTAAACTTTCTGTTTTCAAACAGCAACATGTATACTTGTAACATAGGCATAGTAAAGGCTATCAATGCCACTTTTATTGAAATAAAAGATGCAAAACATTGTTCTAAATAACAGAAAGCAAATCCTAACAAAATAAATTGATGCTCCAAGCAAAACACATATCATGTGGTGAATAAAAATATAGCTCCAAGTAAAGTTACCGATGAACGAAGACGAAAGAGGGGATGCCTTCCGAGGCATCCCCAAGCTTAGGCTCTTGGATATACTTAAATATTACCTTGGGGTGCCTTGGTAATCCCCAAGATTAGTCTCTTTCCACTCCTTATTCCATAGTCCATCGAATCCTTACCCAAAACTTGAAAACTTCACAACACAAAACTTAACAGAAAACTCGTAAGTTCCTTTAGCGAAAGAAAACAAAACACTACTTCAAGGTACTGTAATGAACTCATTATTTATTTATATTGGTGTTAAACCTACTGTATTCCAACTTCTCTATGGTTTATAAACTATTTTACTAGCCATAGATTCATCAAAATAAGCAAACAACACACGAAAAGCAGAATCTGTCAAAAACAGAACAGTCTGTAGTAATCTGGATCAAACGTATACTTCTGGAACTCATAAAATTATCAAATAAATTTCTGGACCTGGGGAATTTATCTATTAATCATCTTCAAAAATAATTAACTAAATAGCACTCTCCAAATAAAAATGGCAGAAATTCTCGTGAGCGCTAAAGTTTCTGTTTTTTACAGCATGATCAACAAGACTTTCCCCAAGTCTTCCCAAAGGTTCTACTTGGCACAAACACTAATTAAACACATAAAACCACATCTAAACAGAGGCTAGATGTATTATTTATTATTAAACAGGAACAAAAAGCAAGGAGCTAAAATAAAATTGGGTTGCCTCCCAACAAGCGCTATCGTTTAACGCCCCTAGCTAGGCATGATGATTTCAATGATGCTCATATAGAAGATAAGAATTGAAACATAAAGAGAGCATCATGAAGAATATAACTAGAACATTTAAGCATAACCCATTTCCTATGCATATGGATTTTGTGAGCAAACAACTTATGGGAACAATAATCAACTAGCATAGGAAGGCAAAACAAACATAACTTTAAAATTTTAAGCACATAGAGAGGAAACTTGATATTATTGCAATTCCTACAAACATATATTCCTCCCTCATAATAATTTTCAGTAGTATCATGAATGAATTCAACAATATAACCAGCACCTAAAGCATTCTTTTCATGATCTTCAAGCATAGAAAATTTACTACTCTCCACATAAGCAAAATTCTTCTCATGAATAGTAGTGGGAGCAAACTCAACAAAGTAACTATCATGGGATTGAAAATTGAAATCAAGATGACAAGTTTCATTGTTATCATTATTATTTAAAGCATACATGTCATCACAATAATCATCATAGATAGGAGGCATGCTTTCATCATAATAAATTTGCTCATCAAAACTTGGGGGACAAAAAATATCATCTTCATCAAACGTAGCTTCCCCAAGCTTGTGGCTTTGCTTATCATTAGCATCATAGATATTCAAGGAATTCATACTAACAACATTGTAATCATGCTCATCATTAAAATATTTAGTGCCAAACATTTTATAGATTTCTTCTTCTCGCACTTGAGCACAATTATCCTTTCCATCATACTCACGAAAGATATTAAAAAGGTGAAGCGTATGAGACAAACTCAATTCCATTTTTTTATAATTTTCTTTTATAAACTAAACTAGTGATAAAGCAAGAAACTAAAAGACTCAATTGCAAGATATAAAGACATACCTTCAAGCACTCACCTCCCCGGCAACGGCACCAGAAAAGAGCTTAGTTGACGGGGTGTGTTAGTGCTGCTTTCCTTGCCTCCCCGGCAACGGCGCCAGAAAAGAGCTTGATGTCTACTACACAACCTTCTTCTTGTAGACGTTGTTGGGCCTCCAAGTGTAGAGGTTTGTAGGACAGTAGCAAATTTCCCTCAAGTGGATGACCTAAGGTTTATCAATCCGTAGGAGGCGTAGGATGAAGATGGTCTCTCTCAAGCAACCCTGCAACCAAATAACAAAGAGTCTCTTGTGTGCCCAACACACCCAATACAATGGTAAATTGTATAGGTGCACTAGTTCGGCGAAGAGATGGTGATACAAGTGCAATATGGATGATAGATAAAGGTATTTGTAATCTGAAATTATAAAAACAGCAAGGTAACGAATGATAAAAATGAGGGTAGACGGTATTGCAATGCTAGGAAACAAGGCCTAGGGTTCATACTTTCACTAGCGTAAGTTCCCTCAACAATACTAACATAATTGGATCACATAACTATCCCTCAACATGCAACAAAGAGTCACTCCAAAGTCACTAATAGCGGAGAACGAACAAAGAGATTATGGTAGGGTACGAAACCACCTCAAAGTTATTCTTTCCAATCAATCCGTTGGGCTATTCCTATAAGTGCCACAAACAACCCTAGAGTTCGTACTAGAATAACACCTTAAGACACAAATCAATGAAAACCCTAATGTCACCTAGATACTCCAATGTCACCTCAAGTATCCGTGGGCATGATTATATGATATGCATCACACAATCTCAATTCATCTATTCAACCAACACAAAGGACCTACAAGAGTGCCCCAAAGTTTCTACCGGAGAATCACGACGAAAACGTGTTCCAACCTCTATGCATAGGTTCATGAACCCGCAAGTTGGTCACCAAAACATACATCAAGTGGCACGTGGTATCCCATTGTCACCACAGATATCCACAGCAAGACATACATCAAGTCTTTAAAGACTCAATCCGATAAGATTACTTCAAAGGGGAAACTCGATTCATTACAAGAGAGAAGAGGGGGAGGAGAAACATAGGATCCAACTATAATAGCAAAGCTCGCGATACATCAAGATCGTATCGTCTCAAGAATACGAGAGAGAGAGAGAGAGAAATCAAACACATAGCTATTGGTACATACCCTCAGCCCCGAGGGAGAACTACTCCCTCCTCGTCATGGAGAGCGTCGAGATGATGAAGATGGCCACCGGTGAGGGATCCCCCCTTCGGCAGGGTGCCGGAACAGGGTCCCGATTGACTTTTGGTGGCTACGGAGGCTTCTGGCGGCGGAACTCCCGATCTAATCTCTGTTCTGGAAGTTTTAGGGTATATGGAGTTATATAGGCAGAAGAAGCAAGTCAGGGGAGCCACGGGGACCCCACGAGGCAGGGGCGCGCCCCCACCCTCATGGGCAGCTCCCGTATCTTCTGACATAGGGTCTAAGTCCATCAGGTGTGTTTCCTTCCAAAAATAACTTCTCCAGTTGATTTCGTTCCGTTTCGACTCCGTCTGATATTCCTTTTCTTCAAAACACTGAAATAGGCATAAAACAACAAATCTGGGCTGGGCCTCCGGTTAATAGGTTAGTCCCAAAAATAATATAAAAGTGGATAATAAAGCCCAATATTGCCCAAAGCAGTAGATAATATAGCATGGAGCAATCAAAAATTATAGATACGTTGTGGACGTATCAGGTTGTTTATAATTACTATGATGTTCAACAAATTGAAGAATTTGTTGCTTTTAAGGGTGCTTATGAAATTGCTTCTTTGATTGAAAAGTATGATGCTACTCTTTACAAATCTGAAAAAAATTCCATACATAAATATTATTATGATAATTATGCTTCTAATGCCTATGTTAAACCATATATTGAGGACTCCTCCGTTGTCCAAGAAGAGACTAATATTTTGCAGGAGTCTATGGAAGAAGAAATTAATGACATTGTGAGCTCATTGGATGAAAAAGATGAACAGGAGAGCGAAGAACAAAAGGAGGAAGAGCGGGTTGATCACCCGTGCCCACCTTCTAATGAGAGTAACTCTTCAACTCATACATTGTTTAATTTCCCTTCGTGCATACCGAAGGATGATTGCTATGATGACTGTTATGATCCCGTTGATTCTCTTGAAATATCCCTTTTTGATGAACTTGATGCTTGCTATGTTTGTGGCCAAGATGCCAATATGAATTATACTTATGGAGATGAACTTGCTATAGTTCCTTATGTTAAACATGAAATTGTTGCTATTGCACCCACGTAGGATAGTCCTATTATCTTTTTGAATTCTCCCAACTACACTATATCGGAGAATTTACCCTTATTAAGGATTATATTGATGGGTTGCGTTTTACTATTACACATGATGATTTTGATAGATATAATATGCATGTGCTTGCTGCTCCTACTTGCAATTATTATGAGGGAGGAACTACATCTCCACCTCTCTATGTTTCCCACACGATAAAATTGCAAGAAACTATTTATACTATGCATTGACCTTTACTTGATGTGCATGAATTGTTCTTGTATGACATGCCGATGCATAGGAAGAGAGTTAGACTTCGTCATTACTTGATATATGTTGTTTTGTTCTCACTACTAAATGCCAAATCATTGCTAATTCAAATTGGCTTTGATATACCTTGCGATCCGGGTGGATCCATTACTTGATCACTATATGCCTAGGTTAATGGCTTTAAAGAATGCGCTGCCAGGGAGACAACCCGGAAGTTTTAGAGAGACATTTATTTATGTTGTGTGCTTTTATAAGGTTTAAAAATAAAAATAATGTGCCAAGGTTTGCCTTTAGGATGTTTTAGATTTCTTGTTGGTTTGTACGGTCCAGGACAGAAAATTTGGCTGTAGTGCGCGATTTTGCATTTTTTTACTAGAACATCAAGCGGTTCTGAAACTTTTTGCACTGTCTTTCTATACAAATTTTTTATTTTTCAGAATTTTGGTAGAATTTTTGGAGTACCATAGGTATGGTGAATGTTCATATTATTACAGACTGTTCTATTTTAGACAGATTCTATTTTTTATGCATAGTTTGCTTGTTTTGATGAAACTATCGATTTATATCGATGGATTAAGCCATGGAAAAGTTATATTACAGTAGCTAAAATGCAAAAACATAATATGAATTGGTTTGCAACAATACTTAGAGTAGTGATTTGCTTTATTATACTAACGGATCTTACCGAGTTTTCTGTTGAGTTTTGTGTGGATTAAGTTTTCGAAGATCTAGGAGGTCTCGATGTGAGGAGAAGAAGGGGAGGCAAGAGCTCAAGTTTGGGATGCCCAAGGCACCCCAAGTAAATATTCAAGGAGACTCAAGTGTCTAAGCATGGGGATGCCCCGGAAGGCATCCCATCTTTCTTCAACAAGTATCGATATGTTTTCGGATTTGTTTCGTTCATGCGATATGTGCAATCTTGGAGCATCTTTTGCATTTAGTTTTCACTTTTCTTTAATGCACCATGTTGGTATGAGATAGTCCTTGGTTGATTTATAGAATGCTCATTGCACTTCACTTATATCTTTTGAGTATGGCTTTATAGAATGCTTCATGTGCTTCGCTCTCTTCACATAGAAAACCGCCATTTGTAGAATGCTCTTTTGCTTCACTTATATTTGTTAGAGTGTGGTCATATCTTTTGTAGAAAGAATTAAACTCTACTGCTTCACTTATATCTACTTAGAGAGTTGACAGGAATTGGTCATTCACATGGTTAGTCATAAAATCCTACATAAAACTTGTAGATCACTGAATATGATATGTTTGATTCCTTGCAATAGTTTTGCGATATAAAGATGGTGATATTAGATTCATGCTAGATGGTAGTTGTGGACTGTAGAAATACTTGTGTTGAAGTTTGTGATTGAAGGAAATATGCCCTAGAGGCAATAATAAAATTATTAATTATTTCCTTATTTCATGATAAATGTTTATTATTCATGCTAGAATTGTATTAATCGGAAACATAATACATGTGTGAATACATAGACAAACATAGTGTCACTAGTATGCCTCTACTTGACTAGCTCATTGATCAAAGACGGTTATGTTTCCTAACCATAGACATGAGTTGTTATTTGATTAATGGGATCACATCATCAGGAGAATGATGTGATTGACTTGACCCATTTCGTTAGCTTAGCACTTGATCGTTTGTTTACTGCTATTGCTTTCTTCATGACTTATACATGTTCTTATGACTATGAGATTATGCAACTCCCGAATACAGGAGGAACACTTTGTGTGCTACCAATCGTCACAACGTAACTGGGTGATCATAAAGGTGCTCTACAGGTGTTTCCGATGGTACTTGTTGAGTTGGCATAGATCAAGATTAGGATTTGTCACTCCGATTGTCGGAGAGGTATCTCTGGGCCCTCTCGGTAATACACATCACTATAAGCCTTGCAAGCATGATAACTAATGAGTTAGTTACGGGATGATGTATTACGGAACGAGTAAAGAGACTTGCCGGTAACGAGATTGAACTAGGTATTGGATACCGACGATTGAATCTCGGGCAAGTAACATACCGATGACAAAGAGAACAACGTATAGTGTTGTGCGGTTTGACCGATAAAGATCTTCGTAGAATATGTAGGAACCAATATGAGCATCCAGGTTCCGCTATTGGTTATTGACCGGATATGTGTCTCGGTCATGTCTACATAGTTCTCGAACCCGTAGGGTCCGCACGCTTAAAGTTCTGTGATGATCGGTTTTATGAGTTTATATGTTTTGATGTACTGATGGTAGTTTGGAGTCCTGGATGTGATCACAGACATGACGAGGAGTCTCGAAGTGGTCGAGACATAAAGATTTATATATTGGAAGCCTATATTTGGATATCGGAAGTGTTCCGGGTGAAATCGGGATTTTACCGGAGTACCGGGGGTTACCGGAACCCCCCCCCCCGGGGGGGTTTAATGGGCCATGATGGGCCTTAGTGGAAGAGAGGAGGGGCTGCCAGGGCAGGCCGCGCGCCCCCTCTCCCTCTAGTCCAAATTGGACAAGGAGGGGGCGGCGCCCCCCTTTCCTTCCTCTCTCCCTTCTCCTTCCCCCTTCTCCTATTCCAACTAGGAAAGGAGGGAGTGCTACTCCCGATGGGAGTAGGACTCCTCCTAGCACGCCTCCTCATGGCCGGCCGCCTCTCCCCCCTTGATCCTTTATATACGGGGGCAAGGGGACACCTCTAGACACACAAGGTGATCATTGAGATCTCTCCAGCAGTCTGCGGTGCCCTCCTCCACCATAATCCACCCCGGTCATACTATAGCAGTGTTTAGGCAAAGCCCTGCTATGGTAGCTTCATCAACATCGTCACCACGCCGTCGTGCTGACAAAACTCTTCCCCGAGCTCTACTGGATCGTGAGTTTGTGGGACGTCACCGAGCTGAATGTGTGCTGAATGCGGAGGTGTCGTATGTTCGGTGCTGAGGATCGGTCGATCGTGAAGACGTACGACTACATCAACCACGTTGTCATAACGCTGTGGTTAATGGTCTACGAGGGTACGTGGACGACACTCTCCCCTCTCGTTGTTGTGCATCACCATGATCCTGCGTGTGCGTAGGATTTTTTTTGAAATTACTACGTTCCCCAACAGTAGCATCTGAGCCAGGTTTTATGCGTTGATATTATATGCACGAGTAGAACACAAGTGAGTTGTGGGTGATACAAGTCATACTGGTTACCAACATGTCATACTTTGGTTCGGCGGTATTGTTGGATGAAGCGGCCCGGACCGACATTACTCGTACGCTTACGCGAGACTGGTTCTACCGACGTGCTTTGCACACAGGTGGCTGGTGGGTGTCAGTTTCTCCAACTTTAGTTGAACCGAGTGTGGCTACGCCTAGTCCTTGAGAAGGTTAAAACAACACCAACTTGACGAACTATCGTTGTGGTTTTGATGCGTAGGTAAGAACGGTTCTTGTTCAGCCTGTAGCAGCCACGTAAAACTTGCAACAACAAAGTAGAGGACGTCTAACTTGTTTTTTGCAGGGCATGTTGTAATGTGATATGGTCAAGACATGATGCTATATTTTTGTATGAGATGATCATGTTTTGTAACGGAGTTATCGGCAACTGGCGGGAGCCATATGGTTGTCGCTTTCTTGTATGCAATGCAATCGCCCTGTAATAGCTTTACTTTATCACTAAGCGGTAGCGATAGTCGTAGAAGCAATAGTTGGCGAGACGACAATGATGCTACGATGGAGATCAAGGTGTCGTGCCGGTAACGATGGTGATCATGACGGTGCTTCGGAGATGGAGATCACAAGCACAAGATGATGATGGCCATATCATATCACTTATATTGATTGCATGTGATGTTTATCCTGTATGCATCTTATTCTGCTTTGTTTGACGATAGCATTATAAGATGATCTCTCACTAAATTTCAAGGTATAAGTGTTCTCCCTAAGTATGCACCATTGCTACAGTTCATCGTGCCGAGACACCACGTGATGATCGGGTGTGATAAGCTCTACATTCACATACAACGGGTGCAAGCCAATTTTGCACACGCAGAATACTCGGGTTAAACTTGACGAGCCTAGCATATGCAGATATGGCCTCGGAACACTGAGACCGAAAGGTCGAGCGTGAATCATATAGTAGATATGATCAACATAGTGATGTTCACCATTGAAAACTACTCCATTTCACGTGATGATCGGTCATGGTTTAGTTGATATGGATCACGTGATCACTTAGATGATGAGAGAGATGTCTATCTAAGTGGGAGTTCTTAAGTAATATGATTAATAGAACTTAAATTTATCATGAACTTAGTACCTGATAGTATTTTTGCTTACCTATGTTGTTGTAGATAGATGGCCCGTGCTGTTGTTCCGTTGAATTTTAATGCGTTCCTTGAGAAAGCAAAGTTGAAAGATGATGGTAGCAATTACACGGACTGGGTCCGTAACTTGAGGATTATCCTCATTGCTGCACAGAAGAATTATGTCCTGGAAGCACTGCTGGGTGCCAGGCCTGCTGCAGATGCTGCTGACAGCGTTAAGAACGTTTGGCAGAGTAAAGCTGATGACTACTCGATAGTTCAGTGTGCCATGATTTACGGCTTAGAACTGGGACTTCAACGATGTTTTGAACATCATGGAGCATATGAGATGTTCCAGGAGTTGAAGTTAATATTTCAAGCAAATGCCCGGATTGAGCGATATGAAGTCTCCAATAAGTTCTATAGCTGCAAGATGGAGGAGAATAGTTCTGTCAGTGAGCATATACTCAAAATGTCTGGGTATCATAATCGCTTGACTCAACTGGGAGTTAATCTTCCTGTTGATAGTGTCATTGACAGAGTTCTTCAATCACTGCCACCAAGCTACAAAAGCTTCGTGATGAACTATAATATGCAAGGGATGAATAAGACTATTCCCGAGCTCTTCACGATGCTAAAGGCTGCGGAGGTAGAAATCAAGAAGGAGCATCAAGTGTTGATGGTCAATAAGACCACCAGTTTCAAGAAAAAGGGCAAAGGGAAGAAGAAGGGGAAATTCAATAAGAAGGGCAAACAAGTTGTTGTTCAGGAGAAGAAACCCAAGTCTGGACCTAAGCCTGAGACTGAGTGCTCTACTGCAAACAGACTGGTCACTGGAAGCGGAACTGCCCCAAGTATTTGGCGGATAAGAAGGATGGCAAGGTGAACAAAGGTATATGTGATATAGATGTTATTGATGTGTACCTCACCAGAGCTCGCAGTAGCACCTAGGTATTTGATACTGGTTCTGTCGCTAATATTTGCAACTCGAAACAGGGACTACGGATTAAGCAAAGACTGGCTAAGGACGAGGTGACGATGCGCGTAGGAAATGGTTCCAAAGTCGATGTGATCGCCGTCGGCGCGCTACCTCTACATCTACCTTCGGGGTTAGTTTTAGACCGAAATAATTGTTATTTGGTGCCAGCGTTAAGCATGCACATTATATCTGGATCTTGTTTGATGCGAGACGGTTATTCATTTAAATCAGAGAATAATGGTTGTTCTATTTATATGAGTAATATCTTTTATGGTCATGCACCCTTAAAGAGTGGTCTATTCTTGTTGAATCTCGATAGTAGTGATACACATATTCATAATGTTGAAACCAAAAGATGCAGAGTTGATAATGATAGTGCAACTTATTTGTGGCACTGCCGTTTGGGTCATATTGGTATAAAACGCATGAAGAAACTCCATACTGATGGACTTTTGGAATCACTTGATTATGAATCACTTGGTACTTGCGAACCATGCCTTATGGGCAAGATGACTAAAACGCTGTTCTCCGGAACTATCGAGCGAGCAACAGATTTGTTGGAAATCATACATACTGATGTATGTGGTCCGATGAATATTGAGGCTCGCGGCGGGTATCCTTATTTTCTCACCTTCATAGATGATTTGAGCAGATATGGGTATATCTACTTAATGAAACATAAGTTTGAAACATTTGAAAAGTTCAAAGAATTTCAGAGTGAAGTGGAAAATCATCGTAACAAGAAAATAAAGTTTCTGCGATCTGATCGTGGAGGAGAATATTTGAGTTACGAGTTTGGTCTACATTTGGAACAATGCGGAATAGTTTCACAACTCACGCCACCCAGAACACCACAGCGTAATGGTGTGTCTGAATGTCGTAATCGTACTTTACTAGATATGGTGCGATCTATGATGTCTCTTACTTATTTACCGCTATCATTTTGGGGTTATGCTTTAGAGACGGCTGCATTCACGTTAATTAGGGCACCATCAAAATCCGTTGAGACGACGCCTTATGAACTATGGTTTGGCAAGAAACCAAAGTTGTCGTTTCTTAAAGTTTGGGGCTGCGATGCTTATGTGAAAAAGCTTCAACATGATAAGCTCGAACCCAAATCGGAGAAATGTGTCTTCATAGGGTACCCAAAGGAAACTATTGGGTACACCTTCTATCACAGATCCGAGGGTAAGATATTCGTTCCTAAGAATGGATCCTTTCTAGAAAAGGAGTTTCTCTCGAAAGAAGTGAGTGGGAGGAAAGTAGAACTTGATGAGGTAATGTACCTGCTCCCTTATTGGAAAGTAGTTCATCACAGAAATCTATTTCTGTGACTCCACCAATTAGCGAGGAAGCTAATGATGATCATGTAACTTCAGATCAAGTTACTACCGAACCTCGTAGGTCAACTAGAGCAAGATCTGCACCAGAGTGGTACGGTAATCCAGTTCTGGAGGTCATGTTACTTGACCATGACGAACCTATGAACTATGAGGAAGCGATGATGAGCCCAGATTCCGCAAAATGGCTTGAAACCATGAAATCTGAGATGGGATCCATGTATGAGAACAAAGTGTGGACTTTGGTTGACTTGCCCGTTGATCGGAAAGCCATCGAGAATAAATGGATCTTCAAGAAGAAGACAGACGCTGACGGTAATGTTACTGTCTACAAAGCTCGACTCGTTGGAAAAGGTTTTCGACAAGTTCAAGGAGTTGACTATGATGAGACCTTCTCACCCGTAGCGATGCTTAAGTCCGTCTGAATCATGTTAGCAATTGCCACGTTTTATGATTATGAAATTTGGCAAATGGATGTAAAGACTGCATTCCTGAATGGATTTCTGGAAGAAGAGTTGTATATGATGCAACCTGAAGGTTTTATTGATCCAAAGGGAGCTAACAAAGTGTACAAGCTCCAGCGATCCATTTATGGACTGGTGCAAGCCTCTCAGAGTTGGAATAAACGTTTTGATAGTGTGATCAAAGCATATGGTTTTATACAGACTTTTGGAGAAGCCTGTACTTACAAGAAAGTGAGTGGGAGCTCTATAGCATTTCTAATATTATATGTGGATGACATATTGCTGATTGGAAATGATATAAAATTTCTAGATAGCATAAAAGGATACTTGAATAAGAGTTTTTCAATGAAAGACCTCGGTGAAGCTGCTTGTATATTGGGCATCAAGATCTATAGAGATAGATCAAGACGCTTAATTGGACTTTCACAAAGCACATACCTTGATAAAGTTTTGAAGAAGTTCAAAATGGATCAAGCTAAGAAAGGGTTCTTGCCTGTGTTACAAGGTGTGAAGTTGAGTAAGACTCAATGTCCGACCACTGCAGAAGATAGAGAGAAAATGAAAAGTGTTCCCTATGCTTCAGCCATAGGCTCTATCATGTATGCAATGCTGTGTACCAGACCTGATGTGTGCCTTGCTATTAGCTTAGCAGGGAGGTACCAAAGTAATCCAGGAGTGGATCACTGGACAACAATCAAGAACATCCTGAAGAACCTGAAAAGGACCAAGGATATGTTTCTCGTTTATGGAGGTGACAAAGAGCTCATCGTAAATGGTTACGTTGATGCAAGATTTGACACTGATCCTGACGATTCTAAATCGCAAACCGGATACGTGTTTATATTAAACGGTGGAGCTATCAGTTGGAGCAGTTCTAAACAGAGCGTCGTGGCGGGATCTACATGTGAAGCGGAGTACATTGCTGCTTCGGAAGCAGCGAATGAAGGAGTCTGGATGAAGGAGTTCATATCCGATCTAGGTGTCATACCTAGTGCATCGGGTCCAATGAAAAACTTTTGTGACAATACTGGTGCAATTGCCTTGGCAAAGGAATCCAGATTTCACAAGAGAACCAAGCACATCAAGAGACTCTTCAACTCCATCCGGGATCAAGTCCAAGTGGGAGACATAGAGATTTGCAAGATACATACGGATCTGAATGTTGCAGACATGTTGACTAAGCCTCTTCCACGAGCAAAACATGATCAGCACCAAGGATCCATGGGTGTTAAAATCATTACTGTGTAATCTAGATTATTGACTCTAGTACAAGTGGGAGACTGAAGGAAATATGCCCTAGAGGCAATAATAAAGTTATTGTTTATTTCCTTATTTCATGATAAATGTTTATTATTCATGCTAGAATTGTATTAACCGGAAACATAATACATGTGTGAATACATAGACAAACATAGTGTCACTAGTATGCCTCTACTTGATTAGCTCATTGATCAAAGATGGTTAAGTTTTCTAACCATAGACATGAGTTGTTATTTGGTCAATGGGATCACATCATTAGGAGAATGATGTGATTGACTTGACCCATTCCGTTAGCTTAGCACTTGATCGTTTGTTTACTGCTATTGCTTTCTTCATGACTTATACATGTTCTTATGACTGTGAGATTATGCAACTCCCGAATACAGGAGGAACACTTTGTGTGCTACCAAACGTCACAACATAATTGGGTGATCATAAAGGTGCTCTACAGGTGTTTCCGATGGTACTTGTTGAGTTGGCATAGATCAAGATTAGGATTTGTCACTCCGATTGTCGGAGAGGTATCTCTAGGCCCTCTCGATAATACACATCACTATAAGCCTTGCAAGCATGATAACTAATGAGTTAGTTACGGGATGATGTATTACGGAACGAGTAAAGAGACTTGCCAGTAACGAGATTGAACTAGGTATTGGATACCAACGATCGAATCTCGGGCAAGTAACATACCGATGACAAAGAGAACAATGTATAGTGTTGTGCGGTTTGACCGATAAAGATCTTCGTAGAATATGTAGGAACCAATATGAGCATCCAGGTTCCGCTATTGGTTATTGACCGGAGATGTGTCTCGGTCATGTCTACATAGTTCTCGAACCCGTAGGGTCCGCATGCTTAAAGTTCTGTGACGATCGGTTTTATGAGTTTATATGTTTTGATGTACCAAAGGTAGTTCGGAGTCCCAGATCTGATCACGGACATAATGAGTCTCGAAATGGTCGAGACATAAAGATTTATATATTGGAAGCCTATATTTGGATATCGAAAGTGTTCTGGGTGAAATCAAGATTTTACCGGAGTACCGGGGGTTACCGGACCCCCCCCCCCCGGGGGGGGGGGGGGGGGGGGGGGGGGTTTAATGGGCCATGATGGGCCTTAGTGGAAGAGAGGAGGGGCTACCAGGGCAGGCCGCGCGCCCCCTATCCCTCTAGTCCGAATTGGACAAGGAGGGGGGGCGGCGCCCCCCTTTCCTTCCTCTCTCCCTTCTCCTTCCCCCTTCTCCTATTCCAACTAGGAAAGGAGGGAGTCCTACTCCTGGTGGGAGTAGGACTCCTCCTGGCGCGCCTCCTCCTGGCTGGCCGCCTCTTCCCCCTTACTCCTTTATATATGGGGGTAGGGGGCACCTCTAGACACACAAGTTGATCATTGAGATCTCTCCAGCCGTGTGCGGTGCCCCCCTCCACCATAATCCACCTCGGTCATACTATAGCGGTGTTTAGGCGAAGCCCTGCTACGGTAGCTTCATCAATATCGTCACCACGCCGTCTTGCTGACGAAACTCTTCCCCGAGCTCTACTAGATCGTGAGTTCGCGGGACATCACCGAGCTGAACGTGTGCTGAACGCGGAGGTGCCGTACGTTTGGTGCTGAGGATCGGTCGATCGTGAATACGTATGACTACATCAACCGTGTTGTCATAACGCTTTCGCTTAACGGTCTACGAGAGTACGTGGACGACACTCTCCCCTCTCGTTGCTGTGCATCACCATGATCCCGCGTGTGCGTAGGAATGTTTTTGAAATTACTACGTTCCACAACAGTGACTCCCGTAGCATGCACGTATGGTGAACCATTATGTGATGAAGTTGGAGCATGAGGTATTTATTGGTTGTCTTCCTTATGAGTGGCGGTCGGGGACGAGCGATGGTCTTTTCCTACCAATCTATCCCCCTAGGAGCATGCGTGTAGTACTTTGTTTCGATGACTAATAGATTTTTGCAATAAGTATGTGAGTTCTTTATGACTAATGTTGAGTCCATGGATTATACACACTCTCACCCTTCCATCATTGCTAGCCTCTTCGGTACCGTGCATTGCCCTTTCTCACCTCGAGAGTTGGTGCAAACTTTGCCGGTGCATCCAAACCCCGTGATACGATACGCTCTATCACACATAAACCTCCTTATATCTTCCTCAAAACAGCCACCATACCTACCTATCATGGCGTTTCCATAGCCATTCCGAGATATATTGCCATGCAACTTCCATCATCATCATATACATGACTTGAGCATTTATTGTCATATTGCTTTGCATGATCGTAAGATAGCTAGCATGATTTTTTCATGGCTTGTGCATTTTTTGATGACATTGCTAGGCTAGATCATTGCACATCCCGGTACACCGCCAGAGGCATTCATATAGAATCATATCTTTGTTCTAGTATTGAGTTGTAATATTGAGTTATAAGTAAATAAAAGTGTGATGATCATCATTATTAGAACATTTTCCCATGTGAGGTTATCAAAATAAAAGAGGCCAAAGAAGCCCAAATAAAAAAAGGCCAAAGAAGCCCACCAAAAAAACAAAAAAAATGAGAGAAAAAGAGAGAAGGGACAATGTTACTATCCTTTTACCACACTTGTGCTTCAAAGTAGCACCATGTTCTTCATATAGAGAGACTCATTGAGTTATCACTTTCATATACTAGTGGGAATTTTCAATATAGAACTTGGCTTGCATATTCCGATGATGGGCTTCCTCAAATGCCTGGGGTCTTCATGAGCAAGCAAGTTGGATGCACACCAACTTAGTTTCAGTTTGAGCTTTCATATACTTATAGCTCTAGTGCATCCGTTGCATGGCAATCCCTACTCCTCACATTGACATCAATTGATGGGCATCTCCATAGCCCGTTGATTAGCCGCGTCGATGTGAGACTTTCTCCTTTTTTGTCTTCTCCACACAAACCTCCATCATCATATTCTATTCCACCCATAGTGCTATGTCCATGGCTTGCGCTCATGTATTGCATGAAGGTTGAAAAGGCTGAAGCACGTTAAAAAGTATGAACCAATTGCTCGGCTTGTCATCGGGGTTGTGCATGATTTTAATACTTTGTGTGGTGAAGATGGAGCATAGCCAGACTATATGATTTTGTAGGGATGAGCTTTCTTTGTCTATGTTATTTTGATAAGACATAATTGCTTGGTTAGTATGCTTGAAGTATTATTGTCTTAATGTCAAATGATAGACTATTGCTTTGAATCACTCATGTCTTAATATTCATGCCATGATTAGATATGTGATCAAGTTTATGCTAGGTAGCATTCCACATCAAAAATTATCTTTTTTATCATTTACCTACTCGAGGACGAGCAGGAATTAAGCTTGGGGATGCTGATATGTCTTCGTCGTATCTATAATTTTTTATTGTTCCATGTCAATATTCTACAAGTTTCATATACTTTTGGTAACTTTTTATAATATTTTTGGGACTAACATATTGATCCAGTGCCCAGTGCCAGTTTCTATTTGTTGCATATTTTTTGTTTCGCAATAAATCCATATCAAATGGAGTCCAAATGGGATAAAAACTAACGGAGATTTTTTTTGGAATATATGTGATTTTTGGGAAGAAAAATCAATGCGAGACGATGCCCGAGGGGGCCACGAGGCAGGGGGTGCGCCCCAGGGGGTCAGGCGCGCCCTGGGCCCTCCTGGCCACCCTGTAAGGCGGTTGATGCCCTTCTTTCGCCGCAAGAAAGATAATATCCGGATAGAGATCGTGTTAAAATTTCAGCCCAATCGGAGTTACGGATCTCCGGGAATATAAGAAATGGTGAAAGGGCATAATCTGAGAACGCAGAAACAGAGAGAGACAGAAAGACGGATCCAATCTCGGAGGGGCTCTCGCCCCTCCCATGCCATGGAGGCCATGGACCAGAGGGGAAACCCTTCTCCCATCTAGGGAGAAGGTCAAGGAATAAGAAGAAGAAGGGGCTCTCTCTCCCCCTCGCTTCCGGTGGCGCCGGAACGCCGCTGGGGGCCATCATCATCACCGCGATCTTCACCAACACCTCTGCCATCTTCACCAACATCTCCATCACCTTCCCCCATCTATCTACAGCGGTCCACTCTCCCGAAACCCGCTGTACCCTCTACTTGAACATGGTGCTTTATACTTCATATTATTATCCAATGATGTGTTGCCATCCTATGATGTCTGAGTAGATTTTCGTTGTCCTATGAGTGGTTGATGAATTGCTATGATTGATTTAATTTGCTTGTGGTTATGTTGCTGTCCTTTGGTGCCCATCATATGAGCGCGCGCGTGGATCACACCATAGGGTTAGTTGTATGTTGATAGGACTATGTATTGGAGGGCAAGAGTGACAGAAACTTTAGCCTAGCATAGAAATTGATGCATACGGGATTGAAGGGGGACCAATATATCTTAATGCTATGGTTGGGTTTTACCTTAATTAACGTTAGTAGTTGCGGATGCTTGCTAATAGTTCCAATCATAAGTGCATAGAATTCCAAGTCAGGGATGACATGCTAGCAGTGGCCTATCCCACATAAAACTTGCTATCGGTCTAGTAATGTAGTCAATTGCTTAGGGATAATTTCGCAACTCCTACCACCACTTTTCCACACTCCTCACACCAAAAAATCACAAAAAAAACTTGGGGGGCTATTTTTGTGGGGAAATTTTGAATTAGGGACAAAATCAACAAAACAAGGCTAGAAAACACAACGGGGAGGCTCCGAAATCGTGATCAATGTGGCTCATGATACCAAGATGATGTAGGGTGGAACCCTAGATGGCCGATCTTTCACGAAAGGAGCAGATCCCGCGATGAACACGAAGAACACGAGGGGAAACACGAGGGGAAAACACAAAGGGGCATGATGACCCACAAGTATAGGGGATCTATCGTAGTCCTTTCGATAAGTAAGAGTGTCGAACCCAACGAGGAGCAGAAGGAAATGATAAGCGGTTTTCAGTAAGGTATTCTCTGCAAGTACTGAAATAAGTGGTAACAGATAGTTTTGTGATAGAGTAAATTGTAATGAGCAACAAGTAACAAAAATAAATAAAGTGCAGCAAGGTGTCCCAATCCTTTTGTAGCAAAGGACAAGCCGGAACAAACTATTATAATAGGAAAAGCGCTCCCGAGGACACATGGGAATATCGTCAAGCTAGTTTTCATCACGTTCATATGATTCGCGTTCGATACTTTGATAATTTGATATGTGGGTGGACCGATGCTTGGGTGCTGTTCTTACTTGAACAAGCATCCCACTTATGATTAACCTCTATTGCAAGCATCCACAACTACAACAAAATTATTAAGGTAAACCTAACCATAGCATGAAACATATGGATCCAAATCAGCCCCTTACGAAGCAACGCATAAACTAGGGTTTAAGCTTCTGTCACTCTAGCAACCCATCATCTACTTATTAATTCCCAATGCCTTTCTCTAGGCCCAAATAATGGTGAAGTGTTATGTAGTCGACGTTCACATAACACCACTAGAGGCTAGACAACATACATCCTATCAAAATATCAAACGAATACCAAATTCACATGACTACTCGTAGCAAGACTTCTCCCTTGTCCTCAGGAATGAACATAATTACTCACAAAGCATATTCATGTTCATAATCAGAGGGTTAATAATATGCATATAGGATCTGAACATATAATATTCCACCAATTAAACCAACTAGCATCAACTACAAGGAGTAATCAACACTACTAGCAACCTACTAGCACCAATCCCGGACTTTGAGACAAGAATTGGATACAAGAGATGAACTAGGGTTTGGAGATGAGATGGTGCTGGTGAAGATGTTGATGGAGATTGCCCTCTCCCGATGAGAGGAGCGTTGGTGATGACGATGGTGATGATTTCCCCCTCCAGGAGGGAAGTATCCCCGGCAGAACAGCTCTGCCGGAGCTCTAGATTGGATCCGCCAAGGTTCCGCCTCGTGGCGACGGAGTCTCATCCCGAAAAGTTCCTGCTTATTTTTTTCTCATCGAAAGACCTCATATAGGAGAAGATGGGTATCGGAGAGCCACAAGGGGGCCCATGAGATAGGGGGCGCGCCCCCCACCCTCGTGAGCAGGGTGTGGGCCCCCTGGCGTTCATCTTTGGCGTGGATTTTTCTTTATTTCTTTTAAGACGTTCCATGGAGTTTCAGGACTTTTGGAGTTGCGCAGAATAGGTCTCTAATGTTTGCTCCTTATCCAGACCAGAATTCCAGCTGCCGGCATTCTCCCTCTTTATGTAAACCTTGTAAAATAAGAGAGAATAGCCATAAGTATTGTGAAATAAAGTGAAATAGCAGTCCATAATGCAATAAATATTGATATAAAAGCATGATGCAAAATGGACGTATCAACTCCCCCAAGCTTAGACCTCGCTTGTCCTCAAGCGAAAAGCCGATAACAATAAATATGTACTCATGTTTAGAGGTAGAGGCGTCGATAAAAATAAAATACGGACATGAAGGCATCATGATTATTCTCATAATAGCAACATATATAGATTTTGTCATATGATTACTTATGTTCAAGTGATTATCTATTCACAATGCAAAAGTATAAATCATAAACCTTATTGGGTTCCAACAAACTATAATCTTAGTCATTGAAGCAATTGCAATTTATCATAACATCGGAAAGAGTCTATGTCAGAGCTAAAAATCAAGTCCACATACTCAACTATCATTTAGTCCTCCATAATTGCTAACACTCACGCAATACTTGTGGTTACAGAGTTTTAATCGGACACAGAGAAAGATAGGGGCTTATAGTTTTGCCCCACAACCTTTTACCTCAAGGGTAATGTCAACAATAATGGTTCATGCTCCCCTACATCCAATTAGATATATATATCATGTTCTTTCCAACATGCTGAGCTTGCCAAAGGATAAAATAAAAAAGAAAAGGTGAAGATCACCATGACTCTTGCACAAGGTAGAAGATAATAATAAAGGATAGGCCTTTCGCAGAGGGAAGCAGAGGTTTCCATGCGCTTTTATGGTTGGATGCATAAAATCTCAATGCGAAAGAATGTCACTTTATATTGCCCCTTGTGATATGAACCTTTATTATGCAGTCTGTCGCTTTTATTACTTCCACATCACAAGATCGTATAAAGCTTATTTCTCCCACACCAATCAATCATACATATTTAGAGCAATTTTTATTGCTTTGCACCGATGACAACTTACTTGAAGGATCTTACTCAATCCATAGGTAGATATGGTGGACTCTCATGGCAAACTGGTTTAAGGGTATTTGGAAGCACAAGTAGTATTTCTACTTGGTGCTAAGAATTTGACTAGCATGAGGGGGAAAGGCAAGCTCAACAAGTTAGAGGAACCATGACAACATACTTTATCTCAGATATAAGAAAGACATAACTCATTACGTTGTATTCCTTGTCCAACTTCAACTCTTTAGCATGTCATATTTTAATGAGTGCTCCCAATCATAAAAGATGTCAATGACAATATATCTATATGTGAAAACCTCTCTTTCCTTATTACTTCCTATTAATTGCAACAATGACCAAAGCTATGTCTGCCAACTCCCAACAACTTTTAATCATCATACTCTTTCTATGTGGAGTCATTATTCTCAATAATATCAATATGAACTTTTTGTTTCCTTTTATTCTTTTCTTCTTTCTTTTATTCACCCAAGATTATGGCAAAACAATCAAGCCCTTGACTCAACACTAATCTTTATTATATATAACTCACGGACTCGATTACATAGAGGGATCATAAAGCAAAACTCAAAACTAGATCATACCATAAACTTTATTCTACTAGATCAAGATACTACTAATAGGATCGAACTAAGAAAAACGGTGAAGATAGGAGTTGTGATTGTGATACGATACCGGGGCACCTCCCCCAAGCTTGGCAGTTGCCAAGGGGAGTGCCCATACCCAAATACTCAATTCTTCTTTGTTGGAGGAGATGGTGGAGGTGTTGTTGATGATGCGGGCTTGTCATCCATCTTCCAAGGCATAGGTTCACCATCATAGAAAGATGATCGAGTCTCCGGAATCCTCAAATCTGCAGCCAAACTCATTCTTTTGAATCTATATTCATACTCACCGTTTTGGTTTTGAAGGTCATAGACTTGGGCTTGGAGGTGCTCGATCTTCTCATGTAGCTTGAAGATGGCCTCCTCGGTGTTCTTGGCATCCGGCTTGTAGTTGTTAGTGAACTCCGCGAGCATCATGTGGCTAGTGTTGATTCCACGCTCCACCATCCTTTGGCACTTGAAAACTTGTTGCTCCACTGCTTCGAGCCTCGTCTCCATGCTTCCGGTCCCCCTGTGTCCCTCTTCATCGTGGATGTGTAGCAACCCATCACGCATCTCAATGGTTTGAGGGTGTCGCAGCACCTCCGTGAGGTAAGGGTTGATGTCCTTCTCGAAGAACTTGTCCTTGGAGGCGCTTGGGGCCGTCATGATAACCTAGATCTGTCAGAAAAACAGCTCAAAACAAAAACAGGAGATTTTTGCGTGAAACGGGAGTCAAAACCTTCGGGAGAATATATAATGAATTTTTACCAACCAAAATACGTAACGTGCAAGAAAACGGAGTCCGGAAGGCACACGAGGCGCTCACGAGGTAGGGGGCGCGCCCAGGGGGTAGGGCGCGCCCACCACCCTCGTGGGGCCCTCATGTCCTTCCCGGACTGCTGCTTATTTTTCTATTTTTCTAAATATTCCAAAACGGAGAAATATTGCCTTAAAAATTGTTTTGGAGTCGGTTTACTTACTGTACCACATACCTATTCCTTTTCGGAGTCTGAAACGCTCCGGAAAGTGTCCCTTATGTATTGCTCCCGGGTTACGGTTTCAATAATATTGGTTTCAACATTTATGGGATTACCTGAGATATAATGTTTAATTCTTTGACCGTTTACCACCTTCGGATTTGTGCCTTCGAAGTTGTTGATTTTTATGGCACCGGAACGGTAGACCTCCTCGATAACATAGGGGCCTTCCCATTTAGAGAGAAGTTTTCCTACAAAAAATCTTAAACGAGAGTTGTATAGCAATACATAATCACCTACATTTGTATCCTTTTGTCATGCTATCTTTTAACCTTTTCTTTAAACAACTTGGCATTTTCATAAGCTTGGGTTCTCCATTCATCAAGTGAGCGAATATCAAATAACCTCTTCTCACCGGCAAGTTTAAAATCATAGTTGAGCTCTTTAATAGCCCAATATGCCTTGTGTTCTAGTTCGAGAGGTAAGTGACATGCTTTTCCATAGACCATTTTATACAGAGACATACCCATAGGATTTTTATATGCAGTTCTATATGCCCATAATGCATCATCAAGTTTCTTAGACCAATTCTTTCTAGACCTATTAATAGTATTTTGCAAAATTAATTTGAGCTCTCTATTGCTCAACTCTACTTGACCACTAGACTATGGGTGATAAGGAGATGCAATTCTATGATTAACATCATATTTAGCAAGCATTTTACGGAAGGCACCATGAATAAAGTGTGAACCACCATTAGTCATTAAATATCTAGGGACTCCAAACCTCGGGAAAATAACTTCTTTAAGCATTTTAATAGAAGTGTTATGATCAGCACTACTAGTTGGAATAGCTTCTACCCACTTAGTAACGTAATCAACAGCAACTAGAATATGTGTGTATCCATTAGAGGCAGGAAAAGGTCCCATATAATCAAAGCCCCAAACATCAAACGGTTCAATAACAAGTGAATAATTCATAGGCATTTCTTGACGTCTACTAATATTACCAATTCTTTGACATTCATCACAAGACAAGACAAACTTACGGGCATCCTTGAAGAGAGTAGGCCAATAAAAACCAGATTGCAGTACGTTATGTGCAGTTCTATCTCCAGCGTGGTGTCCTCCATAAGACTCGGAATGACACTTGCGTAGGATCTATTCCTGTTCATGCTCAGGTACACAACGTCTAATAACACCATCTACTCCTTCTTTATAAAGATGCGGGTCATCCCAAAAGTAATGTCTCAAGTCATAGAAGAACTTTTTCTTTTGCTGGAATGTGAGGCTAGGTGGTATAAACTTAGCAACAATATAATTAGCATAATCAGCATACCATGGAGTACTACGAGAAGTACTTATAACATTTAATTGTTCATCAGGAAAGTCATCATTAATAGGTAGTGGGTCATCAAGAATATTTTCTAACCTAGATAAGTTGTCTGCAACGGGGTTCTCAGCTCCCTTTCTATCAACAATATTCAAATCAAATTCTTGTAGCAAGAGAACCCATCTAATAAGTCTAGGTTTAGCATCTTTCTTTTCCATAAGATATTTAATAGCAGCATGATCAGTGTGAATAGTTACTTTAGAATCAACAATATAAGATCTGAACTTATCACAAGCAAATACAACTGCTAAAAGCTCTTTTTCAGTAGTAGCATAATTTCTTTGACCATTGTCTATAGTCTTACTAGCATACTGAATAACATTTAATTTCTTATCAACTCTTTGCCCTAGCACAGCACCTACAGCATAATCGCTAGCATCACACATAATTTCAAAGGGTAAATTCTAATCAGGTGGCTGAACAATAGGTGCAGAGACTAATGCTCTCTTAAGTATTTCAAATGCTTCTACACAATCATCATCAAAGACAAATGGTATATCTTTTTGCAATAAATTAGTCAGAGGCTGAGAAATTTTTGAGAAGTCCTTAATGAACCTCCTACAAAATCCGGCATGACCAAGGAAACTTCTTATACCTTTGATGTCCTTGGGACATGGCATCTTTTCAATAGCATCAACCTTGGCTTTATCAACTTCAATACCTCTTTCAGAAACTTTGTGTCCCAAGACAATGCCTTCATTAACCATAAAGTGGCACTTTTCCCAATTCAAGACAAGATTAGTTTCTTCACATCTCTGCAAAACTCGATCAAGATTGCTCAAGCAATCGTCAAAAGAGGGACCATAGACGGAAAAGTCGTCCATGAAAACCTCACAAATCTTCTCACAAAAGTCAGAGATTATAGCCATCATGCATCTTTGAAAGGTAGCAGGTGCATTACATAAACCAAAAGGCATACGTCTATAAACAAAAGTACCAAAAGGGCAAGTAAAAGTAGTCTTTGATTGATCTTTAGCCGACACAGGTATTTGAGAGAAACCAGAATAACCATCTAGAAAGCAATAGTGTGTATGTTTGCATAATATTTCTAGCATTTGATCAATAAAAGGTAAGGGGTAATGATCTTTCTTAGTAGCTTTATTTAATTTGCGGAAATCAATTACCATCCTATAACCTGTGATAATTCTTTGTGGAATCAATTCATCTTTATCATTAGGAACAACAGTAATACCTCCCTTCTTAGGGACATAATGGATAGGACTTACCCACTCGCTATCAGCAACGGGATAAATTATACCTGCCTCCAGAAGCTTGAGTATTTCTTTTCTTACCACTTCTTTCATTTTACGATGCAGACGTCGTTGAGGATCACGAACTGGTTTGGCATTTGCTTCCAAATTTATTTTATGTTGACATAAAGTGGGACTAATGCCCTTAAGATCATCAAGAGTATATCCAATAGCAGCACGATGCTTCTTCGGAGTTTTCAATAATCTTTCTTCTTCATGCTCTGAAAGGTTAGCACTAATAATAACATGATATATCTTCTTCTCATCAAGATAAGCATATTTAAGATTATCAGGCAAAGGTTTAAGCTCAAACACGGGATCACCCTTGGGTGGAGGAGGATCCCCTAAAATTTCAACATGCAAATTGTGTTTCAGAATAGGTTCCTATTTAAAGAATACTTCATCTATTTCCCTTCTTTCATTCATGAACATATCATTTTCATGGTCTAGCAAATAGTGTTCTAAAGGATCACTAGGAGGCACAGCAATAGAAGCAAGACCAATAATTTCATCCTTACTAGGTAATTCTTCCTCACAATGTTGTTTACTAAATTTAGAGAAATTAAACTCATGAACCATATCATCCAAGCCAACAGTAACAACATTCTTTGTGCAATCTATGGTAGCATTGACAGTATTTAAGAAGGGTCTACCAAATATAATGGGACAAAAACTATCTTGTGGGGAACCAAGAACAAGAAAATCAGCAGGATATTTAGTTTTCCCACACAATACTTCAACATCTCTAACAATTCCCATTGCTGAAATAGTATCACTATTGGCAAGTTTAATTGTGACATCAATATCTTCCAATTCAGCAGGTGCAATTTCATTCTTAATTTCTTTGTATAAAGTATGCGGTATAACACTAGCACTAGCACCCATATCACATAAGCCATGATAACAATGATCTCCTATTTTAACAGAAATAACAGGCACGCCTACCACAGGTCTATATTTATCTTTAGCACAAGGTTTAGCAATTCTAGCAGTTTCACCTTCGAACTGAATAACATGCCCATCGATATTATCAGACAAGAGATCTTTAACAATAGCAATATTAGGTTCTACTTTAACTTGCTCAGGAGGTGTATAAGTTTTAATATTGCTTTTACGAACAACAGTTGAAGCTTTAGCATGATCCTTTATTCTAACAGGGAAAGGTGGTTTCTCAACATAAGAAGTAGGAACAATAGGATCATTATAAGTGACAGTCTTTTCTTCAACTTTAATAGGTGCAGCTACTTTTACTTCTATGGGAGGATGATATTTAAACCACTTCTCCTTAGGGAGATCAACATAAGTAGAAAAAGATTCACAGAAAGAAGCTACTATCTCAGAGTCAAGTCCATATTTAGTGTTGAACTTACGGAAAATATCGGTATCCATAAAAGATTTAACACAATCAAAATTAGGTGTCATACCTGACTCCTTACCTTCGTCGAGGTCCCAATCTTCAGAGTTGCGTTTAATTCTATCCAATAAATTCCATCTGAATTCAATAGTCTTCATCATAAAAGAGCCAGCACAAGAAGTATCGAGCATGGTGCGATTGTTTTCAGAAAGCCGAGCATAAAAACTTTGCATAATTATTTCTCTTGGGAGCTCATGATTGGGGCATGAATATAACATTGATTTAAGTCCCCCAAGCTTGAGCGATGCTTTCTCCTTCACGAGGCCAGAAATTATATATATAATTGGGATCACGATGAACAAGATGCATAGGGTAATACTTTTGATGAAATTCCAACTTCAATCTTTTATAGTCCCATGATCTCATATCATCACATTGCCTATACGATACCAATGCGTCTCCCTTCAAAGATAAAGGGAAGACCTTCTTCTTAACAACATCATCGGGTATACCTGCAAGCTTAAATAATCCACAAACTTCATCCACATATATTAAGTGCTCATCAGGATGCTTTGTTCCATCTCCTGTAAAAGGGTCAGCTAGCAGTCTTTCCATCATACCCGAAGGAAATTCAAAAGGAGTTTCATTTTCAGTAGGTTCAGTAGGTTGCGGAGCAACTCTTTGCTCTACTAGACGGGGTGAAGATACCCCGAACAAGCCCCTCAGAGTATTACTTTCCATAGTAACAAGTGACAGTAAATTTCAGCACACTATATAAATTTTTCCTTACCAAATTCCACCTACCAAAGGCGCAACACTCCCCTGCAACGGCGCCAGAAAAGAGTCTTGATGACCCACAAGTATAGGGGATCTATCATAGTCATTTTGATAAGTAAGAGTGTCGAACCCAACGAGGAGCAGAAGGAAATGATAAGCGGTTTTCAGCAAGGTATTCTCTACAAGTACTGAAATAAGTGGTAACAGATAGTTTTGTGATAGAGTAAATTGTAACGAGCAACAAGTAACAAAAGTAAATAAAGTGCAGCAAGGTGGCCCAATCCTTTTGTAGCAAAGGACAAGCCGGAACAAACTCTTATAATAGGAAAAGCGCTCCCGAGGACACATGGGAATATCGTCAACCTAGTTTTCATCATGTTCATATGATTCGCGTTCGATACTTTGATAATTTGATATGTGGGTGGACCGGTGCTTGGGTGCTGTTCTTACTTGAACAAGCATCCCACTTATGATTAACCTCTATTGCAAGCATCCGCAACTACAACAAAAGTATTAAGGTAAACCTAACCATAGCATGAAACATATGGATCCAAATCAGCCCCTTACGAAGCAGCGCATAAACTAGGGTTTAAGCTTCTGTCACTCTAGCAACCCATCATCTACTTATTAATTCCCAATGCCTTTCTCTAGGCCCAAATAATGGTGAAGTGTTATGTAGTCGACGTTCACATAACACCACTAGAGGCTAGACAACATACATCCTATCAAAATATCAAACGAATACCAAATTCACATGACTACTCATAGCAAGACTTCTCCCTTGTCCTCGGGAACGAACGTAATTACTCACAAAGCATATTCATGTTCATAATCAGAGGGGTAATAATATGCATATAGGATCTGAACATATAATCTTCCACCAATTAAACCAACTAGCATCAACTACAAGGAGTAATCAACACTACTAGCAACCTACTAGCACCAATCCCGGACTTTGAGACAAGAATTGGATACAAGAGATGAACTAGGGTTTGGATATGAGATGGTGCTGGTGAAGATGTTGATGGAGATTGCCCTCTCCCGATGAGAGGAGCGTTGGTGATGACGATGGTGATGATTTCCCCCTCCGGGAGGGAAGTATCCCCGGCAGAACAGCTCTGTTGGAGCTCTAGATTGGATCCGCCAAGGTTCCGCCTCGTGGCGGCGGAGTCTCGTCCTGAAAAGTTCCTGGTTATTTTTTTCTCATCGAAAGACCTCATATAGGAGAAGATGGGCATCGGAGAGCCACCAGGGGGCCCACGAGATAGGGGGCGTGCCCTGGGGGGCGCGCCCCCCACCCTCGTGAGCAGGGTGTGGGCCCCCTGGACTTCATCTTTGGCGTGTATTTTTCTTTATTTCTTTTAAGACGTTCCGTGGAGTTTCAAGACTTTTGGAGTTGCGCAGAATAGGTCTCTAATGTTTGCTCCTTATCCACACCAGAATTCCAGCTGCCGGCATTCTCCCTCTTTATGTAAACCTTGTAAAATAAGAGAGAATAGCCATAAGTATTATGAGATAAAGTGAAATAACAGTCCATAATGCAATAAATAATGATATAAAAGCATGATGCAAAATGGACGTATTAGGGCACAAAGAGAAACACTCAAACCAACAAGATTAAGTCACACATGTGCTAGATCCTCGAAACACGAGAGGAGATACAAGATCCACGATCAACAAAGGACGATACAAATGGTAACCGGTCTTCTCCGTGAGGAGGTCTTGATGGTCTTCTCCGTCAGGAGGTCTTGAATCCAAGTGGATCTTCTCTGTAGAGGGACCGCGGTCTCTCTCAAGGAGTAGATCCGATATGGATGAGCAAGGCTCTATCTCTCAAATGAGCTATCACGGCGCTAACCCTAAAACGTAGGTAGGAGAAGAGTATATATAGTCTAGGTGGGCGAAGGGGTACACGGGCCTCGGGCCCTTACTATGCGCAGATAGATGGGGCCGAATGTCCGGGCTGACGGGGCTTTTCTTCTGTCCTTTGTTTGCAGCTTGTCCGGATATCCGGGCGTTGGGGCGGATTTCCGGGCTGGGGCCGGATGTCCGGGCTCAGGGCCGGATGTCCGGGTCCTGGAGCTGCCTTCTTCTCCTTTCGGCGTTCCTCTTCATCCGTGGACTTGGCGGCTTGTCCGTCTTCACGTGCATATTCGGGAGGGTCCTCTTGATACCTAATCATGCACAACATCTCAGACTTAGGTAGTAGCCATGTCTCGAGAGGATCATATGTAATATCACTAAGGAGAGAAGTCACCTCGGTCTCGAGAGCTTTAGCTCGTGCTCGTGTCATGGGTCCTCTTGGCACTTGATGAGACGATGGTAGGTCCATGGGGATGACCATAGGATGCTCCGCATCAGCACTGCCTGGTGCCTCGTGGGCACCTAGTGGTCCCCCTATGGTATTTATTTTCTCTGGTACTTTTTATATGTTTCAAAATAATTCTTCGTGAAATTTTAACTCATTTTGAGTTGTGCAGAATAAGTATCTCTCATGTAGCTTTTTCAGATCTAGAATTCCAGCTGCCGGCAATCTCCCTCTTCATGTGAATATTGTAAATTAAGAGAGAAAAGACATTAGAATTGCACCACAAAGTATTATATTGATAAAAAACATCATAAATTACAGTACAAAATCATGATGCAAAATGGATGTATCAACTCCCCTAAGCTTAGACCTCGCTTGTCCTCAAGTGAAAGCCGATATCGATAATCATGTCCACATATTTAGAGAGAGGGAGATGTCGATAAAAACAGAATATGGACATAGTAGCATCATGATCATTATCATATCAGCAATATATATAATCATAAAATTTCCCATGAGAAAGTAAAAATTCACCACAACAACAAAGTATAAGTCATAAATTTTCTTGAAAACTAACAAACTGCTATGTTCTCAGTCAACAAGGCAATTGTAATTCATCATATTTTCAGGAAGGGTCTCATGTAAGAGCTTTTGTTTAGCAAGTTCATATACTCAACTATTATTAGGTCTTATATAATTTCTAACACTCACAACATATATATGGAGCTTCGATGGTGCTAGTGGTGGTGGAGTGATGGTCATTGAGGCGGTGGTGGCTTTTGCATGATGTTCTTTTTGGTCATGGATGAAAACTATGTTTAATTTCTGCGCAAATTATGTTTGATTGTTCAAATTTGTAGCCATTTATCAAAATTGGTTAAATTGTCTAATTTGTTTTTTCTGTTTGAGGGTTGGCGCGGCCTGTGGCCGAACAGACCCGCAAGGCCGAATGGTAAACTAGAAGCCCGCGTCAGCCCTCAAAACACGTTTTCCATGGCCCTTATACTCACTTTAAAGGTCCGTGCGAGATATGCTCTTAGACTACCCATAATGGGAGTAACATAGGTGGTAACATTACACTTATCTAGACAAAATAAATGATGTGGCATTTATTAATGAAGAAAGAGAGGCATGTAGTAACATAGCTAGTTATTGTAACATCACACATATCAAGAAAAGATGAGTCTACAATGTAATAAATGAAGTGATGCATGGCGCAACTCATATGTTACTACCCATGGTTGTAGCGACCCGACCCGAATGGATCAAGTCTCAAGATGATGCATGGCGCAACACATATGTTACTACCCATTGTTGTAGCGACCCGACAGCATTCTCAATCCCAATTAAGTAACATCATTAAACCCAACAACTTAATTTAAAGTAACATGATGAGATTCACATAATAATCCAAGTACTAGATACTCAAGATGTCCATAACCGGGGACACGGCTAACCATGATTAGTTTGTACTCTGCAGAGGTTTGCGCACTTTTCCCCACAAGACTCGATCTCCTCCATTGGATTTCTCGCACTACATGGTGTTTGAGAAATGGATGACCGAGACATAGTCTTTTATAAGCGTTTGCACCTTACGATGGGTAGACCGTACCACCTACAACCCCTACATCTGCTAGTCTACCACTGTAAGAGTTCACATGACTTAATCAACTATGCTAGAGCCCATAATAGCTTGTGGCTGCACACGGAAGTTTCTAGTATGAATAATCTCACGATCCCTTTGAGCCTAAGTGGTGGTCCATAAAAAAACAGGCAATCCTGGAATACCCAGGTGCCTCAATCCACCCAGATGTGTGTTAAAGTTGCCACCTTAAGTAAACCATTAATTAACAATCTCACATCTGTCATGAAATACTCTCAAACCCAATCCACGTCTATGAGCATAGCATGGCAATATAAGCATAACGTAATAGTAACTCCCAAGGTTTGAATGCAGGGCAATAGGTTCCTACCTCATCAACTACTTCCCAATACCCACGTGCTATCAATCCTACTCATGCAATGTTTGAGGGTGAAACTAATGCATAAAAACTGGGTATGAAAGGGATATGATCAAAGTGTGAACTTGTCTGCAATGTTGATGAAGATGATTCGCACTCAAAACTCTTGATAGTTCCACTTGTCACACTCCGGTCAATCTATCGTAAGCAAGCAATAGTAAACACACATAAGCAATCACTCAAAGATCGGAGAGAACAAAGAAAACAATTCGAAAAACGTCAAAACCAAGCAAATAACTCTTGCAACATAATTTTTTTTCTAACAGTACCAAAATTAAGTGAATTTGGCCTTATCAGAAAGTTTAGGTCAAGAGCTTCGATTTGCAAAAAGAATTAACTAAATCGGAGTTACGAAACTCAAGTTATGTTCAAAAGAAGTTTGAATATGAATCTGAACAAAATTCAAAATTTGAAAATTTCAAAAAGTTGATGTGACAGGTTCACTGGATAGGTGAAAACAAGACGAAGCTATAGGCGCTGGTTTCATCTAATTTGGATAAACGAGTGAAAAGTTATGGCTATTTAAAAAATCAGGGCCAAGCTGTTTTATGAAAGAAAAATAGCTACGGTTAAGGTCTAATGTATAAATACGTAGACTAATTGATAATCTAATTATTCTATCGTATTAGTCTAAAAATAATAAACTACGGAAGTATAAGAAGAAAAAATAAAGAAAGATACCTTTATAAAGCAGAGAAAAGACGACTTTGGAGAGAAAAGATAATTTCCAAAAGTCGCGCCGGAGAGGAGAAATATATTTTTCTTAAATGAATATAGTCAATCCAAAATATTGATTTAATCCAAATCGGATGATTTTTGGAGGCTCTATGGGTCTATATTTATTGGTGGAAAAGAGGTTTAGAGGTCAAAGGCTAGGCAATGTGGGACTAAACGTAGACGAAAATATACGAAATAGAGATGAAAAGAGGTGAGCGGCTCGCATGGGCCTAAAGGCCTTCGGCCGGCCGCATGCACGCTGCGGCTGCAGTTTTTTTTTACAAAATTCGGCCTAAGATAAAAAAAAATGAAAAGGCGGCTGGGCCTGGCCTATTTAAGAGAAAAAAACAATGAGGTGCCAGAAGCTACTATACTGCGCATGTAGGCGATAAATAAATATGGGCCGCATGTACAGTTTTTTTTAAAAAATAGAAACAGAAGGAAAACCGAATAACAAAATAAAATAAAAAATTTATATAGGCATATTATATATCACAATTTTTAGAAAAAGATTTTCTACGACATGAATATTTTTCTAGCATTAAATAAAATACTCACAAATTATAATAATTCAAAGAGTGCTACTGGTCTAATAAAATCCAATAAAAATCATTTTAGAAATATCATTATGAATTCAAATTTATTTATCTCCAATTTTCTGATGTAGGGAATCATGTTACCCTATTTTCCATATATTTTATTTTTGGAGAAAAATAATTTGAATAAAACTCAAATAACTCCAAATTGAAAATAAATTCAAAAAGGACTTTAAATGTGATCTTTGAAACTCCCAACTCATATTTCATAATTTGAAGAAGTCATTTTATCTTCTCTCGTGAAAATCATTGAGTTGCATAAAGTTTCTGAATTGGAAAATATTTCCCAATGGAATTCAAATATTTTTCAAACACCCTTTTCATTTATTTAAATGGAATAAGTCATGTCATCTTCTCTCTAGGGTTTTGTATTTGAAAAGAATTTGAATTCACGAAGATCATAAATGCAAAATGAAAGTTTGGGAAAGTCCTTTTATTCCCTCTCATTTAACTTTCAAAAAGGTTTCGAATTTCACTCAATTTCACACAATCAATCAAACAATTAATCAAATCTATCTATTTATTATAACATTCCAAAATTTAGAATTTTGGGATGTTACAAACCTACCACCCTTAAAAGGAATCTCGTCCTCGAGATTCGGAGAGGCTAGAAAGAAATAGGTTAGGTTCGGGGTCTCTTCAAAATTTCGTCAATCGTCTCCGGGGTCTGGGGTGCTACCACCCTTAGAAGCATGGTTACGGTTCCATCAAAACTCATAACTTCATCCATATTGTTAACAGTGTCGGTCTTCTCAGATCTTCAGGATAATTCCTTATTTGGGATCTTTCGGTAGTGGCATAACCTTTTCGTCAATTCTTTTGTCTTTCATCTTGGTAAGGTTCTTCTGTGACTGGGTCTTCTTAGCTGATGGGTCTGGCGCCAAAACTAAACAACTATCGATATCTCATGGTGGTCAACAATTTATGGTTCCTTCTGTGGGAAATGGGTCTGGTTGATCCTCACCGTATAACCTACGGTTGGCAAAAACGGCCTTGTACAAGGGAAAATACTTATACCATTCTAAGTTTTAAGCAAGGTTTTGATCGTCGGCGCTCTATTATAGGTAAGTCACTCAGATTTACCATCCCATATAGCAAGGCGAACAATAAGAGTAAGTCGGTATGGTGATCAATCCATCCCGCACCCAAATCATTACCTTGTATACGGTTTAGCGAATCTCGCATTCTAACACTCGGTCATCCTCACAAGCATTGCATAATTTCTCTTGTCCATGAACTGCGTTTGGAATAATCCATTGATTCTGCAAGCCAAACAAACATCTATCGTTCCTTCACAACTCTCAGGTTTTGCGTTACTCCTATAAAATTGTCTGCCGATAAACGTCGTATCTTCCTCCAGGGTTTTTCCTTCAACAAGAATGTGCTTGCTTCTTGGCAGGTCCTGGGGCATGTGGGTTATGGCCCATCTCATCACTTGTAGTCCTTGAACTTATCATCGGGCAACTGATCATTATTCCAACTTCCAACTTCCTAGTATTCTTAAATCCATCCAATTGTATTGTCTTCCTTCCTTCTATTGGCACCAAACTAGGACATGATTACTTAGACTCATCATGGAGTTTCCATTGATCCATATTTCCGACATCATACCTCCTTTATATCCAATAGTAATTTATCTATTCATCCTCGTGGGATATCCCTCATACCGAGATAAAAACTTATACTTATAAAGTCCATATTCCACTTCGTGGAACATCATTATCCTTTCCAAGGTCAAGCGTCCTTACAGGAAATATTGGCCATCTCTGCATGGCACTTCTTCAACTCGGAAACGTGAAACACATCATGAACTCCTGACAGTCCTTTGGGTGACTCCAACTTGTTGGCCACTTCTTCCATACGCTCCAAAACTCGGTATAGTCCTACAAATCTCAGGGCTAACTGTCCCTTAACTCCAAATCGTTTAACTCCTCGCAGAGGGGACACACGAAGACATGCTCTGTCTCCAATTTCATAGACTACCTCCTTGAGTTTTTGAGTCTACATAACTCTTCTGCCTGGACTGAGCTACCTTCAGTCTATCTCGAATAAACTTAACATTCTCTTCTGACTCCTTGATCACATTTGGTCCAAACAACCGACGGTCTCCAACTTCATCCCACACACTCTTGGGGTATCACACATATCGAGACAAAACTCGTATTCGTTTTGTCCGAAATCCACTCAGTGGAGTATCCTTATCTTTTCCAGGGGTCAACGGTTCTTACAGGGTACTACCACCCTTAAAATGCACAAATCTTCCATAGACCATATTCTCATATCCTCAGAATGGCCAAAATTCTTCTTCATAGAGTAACACCTCATAAAATCCATATCAGTACCAACGATGCTAACTTTATTCATTCTCAAGTGATTACAATCTCTCGCTTTTCCATTACATGTCTCAACTCAACACCTCAATATAAAATAAAATGTTCTCACTTCTACTACTCCATTTCCTTTGTTGCAAACTCAACTATCTAGCACAAGTTTCCTTCTCCTTGGGGCATTCTCTGGCAAAGTGCCCTACTCCATTACAACTAAAACATATTACTTCTGACAAGTATCGAGGTTTCCTTTTTGGGCAATTGTTGAGGTAGTGCCATGACTCCTTGCACCTATAACAGGTGATATGACTCAGATCATTCCTGGAATCCACTCTGCTTCTCTTTCTGGACTTTTCCATTCCAATTAGGGCTTCTATTTCCTGTGGGTCATACTCTACTTCCTCTGTCGGGAATTCTACTAGATCCCCATTCAAACAATGTTGGGAGATGTGTCCTTCTTCTCCACATGAATAGCAAGACTTAGTGCAGGGTTTACTCGGGTCTTCTTTAGGTGTGTCCTCCATTTCTTCCTTCATCACAGCTTCTTCTAAAATTTTCACGAGGGCTCATTTCATTACTTCTTTCTTCTGTTGGATGGTTCGTTGTACCATGGGGTAATTGTGACACTGAGCAGGATAGTGGGTAGTCCCTTCACACAAGAAACAAGTAATCTGCCTAGTTGGGCATTCTTCAACTGGGTGACTTCCTTCACAATTAGGGCATTCATCCTTGTGTTCTTTATGGGTGTGTTTGATTTCTCCACAAATGTTGCATGCACAAGGCTTTCTTCATATCCTTTCCATAAGGCTTCAACTTCTGGGACACAAGCCAAGACTTTGGCAAAGTCAACTTAAATTATTTCCAAGTGGTTACTCCTTGCCATCCATTGATGGTTTGGTACATCCTCCACCAAGTAGCAGCACCTCTTTCAAAGCACTGAAGAGCATGTTGGGTCATATCCTTTCCGACTACAGAGTTATTCTTCATGTGATCCTCCATGTTCTGAATCCATCGGTCCGTCTCCAATTGACTTATCGGTCCAGAAAATATAAGCTCATCTTCATTCATCCTCTATTGGGTCCATGGGTTTGGGGTGAGATAAGAGAGATAGAGAGGGGTACACACAATACAAACAAAAGTTTTGAAAATACATATTTTATTTGTGGCTGTCGGAAAAACATCAAACAAATGACAGCTCACAAACATCGCATCTAACGTAGGTATATAACAGGGGTTTGGTCTTATAAAGGTCAATAAATCTTCAACGTCTCCAAACTCTTCAAGCCTTGTTCATGCCTCCAATGGCTTCTTCCGATCAAGCTTGTCTTTCTCAAGTTCTTTTGCCAGATCAACTCTGCTGACGCGAAGTCTCTTGTGACGTCCTTTAATATTCTGGAGTTGCGTTCCAAACTTCTGGTTTCAACATCCTTCGCATGAACCATGGTCCTACTGTCCTTCAGTTCCTGACGAATCTCCGGTATCTCGAGGTTTTGCTCCTACAGCTTGGCTACTTCAGCTTCTTGGACCTAAGTTCTTCACGAAATGCTTCCTTGTCAAAATACGGCTTCCTGTGGGTCCGTCTTAAAATTCCTGATGTAATTCTCCAGATCCTGGTGATACACCAGCTAAGGTTAAAACTGCATCATTTGCTGATAGATGCTCCATCAGCCTTCTACCATCCAATCCTTCCGAAGAAATGCATGCTTAGCTCAGCTCGGTGACCATAGCATCAGTGGCGATGACATCACGGATAACCGTGTTTCTGCCCTTGTCATTGCCATGAGCTATCTTCCATAGTTGATATCTCTTGCCTTAGGGTTTTCTTGACAAAACTTTGAGGTTTTTAACTCTCCATGCTCGGTCTTTCTCCGATACACCTTGATCTCAGGTATTGACGGCTTCCTTAGTCTGCCAAGTTCCATAAGGGGTGCCTTCCTAGGTTATACAAATCTGCAAAATTCTACAGGGCCTTCAGATTCCCCTAGTCTTCGGAGTCTTCAACCGTTGTAGTTTCCATCATTATAATATACGGTAAAATCCTCTTCATTCCGATGTGGTCTTAGTGGTCCCATATCTTGTACTTCTTGGGGTGGTCTCATCAGCTGAATTTTCGAGTGGTCAAAAAATGAAAAGGGGTATGGTCTCACTAAAAGGGTGTATTTGAATAAGCTCAAAAGAGAAGAGAGGTAAAAGATCCTTTTGAAAAGAAAGTTGTAGAGAAAAATCTTTCCTATGGGCTTGCCAGTTTCTAGGGGTCACGTCCTACAGTTAACATGTGCTCTGATACCATCTTGTAGCGACCCGACCCGAATGGATCAAGTCTTTGTGCTTAAGTGTCATCCCTGGATCGGTATGCTGACACACACAGTACTCGAGGATTTATAACAGAGGTAAATCGCATGTATAAAGTAACGTAAATACTATTACCTCATCCAAATAGCGGAAGTAACAAGGTTGTGGATTCCCATCAACACCAACGGCAAAGTTGAGTGTAGAAATCGTAACCCTAACGTATCACTTACTCGTCGTAAGATTCCTGCAACATGAGACGTTGCAGCCACAAAGGGTCAGTACATTGAATGCACTGGCAAATTCACACCATAGAGAGAAATGATGAACAATGGCTATCACTACATGCATATATGGCTGGTGGAAAAGCTCTATGGTTATAAGGTTTTTGCGAAAAACCAATTTTTCCCTATTGCAAAGGAATAAATTTTATTTAACTATCATGGTGGTTGTTGAACATTGAGAATGGTTGACAGCATTCTCAATCCCAATTAAGTAACATCATTAAACCCAACAACTTAATTTAAAGTAACATGATGAGATTCACATGATAATCCAAGTACTAGATACTCAAGATGTCCATACCCGGGGACACGGCTAATCATGATTAGTTTGTACTCTGCAGAGGTTTGCGCACCTTTCCCCACAAGACTCGATCTCCTCCGCTGGATTTCTCGCACTACATGGTGTTTGAGAAACGGATGACTGAGACATAGTCTTTCAGAAGCGTTTGCACCTTACAATGGGTAGACCGTACCACCTACAACCCCTACATCTGCTAGTCTACCACTGTAAGAGTTCACACGACTTAATCAACTATGCTAGAGCCCATAATAGCTTGTGGTTGCACACGGAAGTTTCTAGTATGAATAATCTCATGAACCCTTTGAGCCTGGGTGGTGGTCCATAAAAAAAGGCAATCCTGGAATACCCAGGTGCCTAGACAGGCAATTGCTCGAATATCCAGGTGCCTCAATCCACCTAGATGTGTGTTAAAGTTGCCACCTTAAGTAAACCATTAATTAACAATCTCACATCTGTCATGAAATACTCTCAAACCCAATCCACGTCTATGAGCATAGCATGGAAATATAAGCATAACGTAATAGTAACTCCCAAGGTTTGAATGCAGGGCAATAGGTTCCTACCTCATCAACTACTTCCCAATACCCACGTGTTATCAATCCTACTCATGCAATGTTTGAGGGTGAAACTAATGCATAAAAACTGGGTATGAAAGGGATATGATCAACGTGTGAACTTGCCTGCAATGTTGATGAAGATGATTCGCACTCAAAACTCTTGATAGTTCTACTCGTCACACTCCGGTCAATATATCATAAGCAAGCAATAGCAACCACACATAAGCAATCACTCAAAGATCGGAGAGAACAAAGAAAACAATTCGGAAAACGTCAAAACCAAGCAAATAACTCTTGCAACATAAAATTTTTTCTAACAGTACTAAAATTAAGTGAATTTGGCCTTATCAGAAAGTTTAGGTCAAGAGCTTCGATTTGCAAAAAGAATCAACTAAATCGGAGTTACGAAACTCAACTTATGTTCAAAAGAAGTTTGAATATGAATCTGAACAAAATTCGACATTTGAAAATTTCAAAAAGTTGATGTGACAGGTTCACTGGATAGGTGAAAACAAGAAGAAGCTATAGGCGCTGGTTTTATCTAATTTGGATAAACGAGTGAAAAGTTATGGCTATTTAAAAAATCAGGGCCAAGCTGTTTCATGAAAGAAAAATAGATACGGTTAAGATCTAATGTATAAATACGTAGACTAATTGATAATCTAATTATTCTATCGTATTAGTCTAAAAATAATAAACTACGGAAGTATAAGAAGAAGAAAAATAAAGAAAGATACCTTTATAAGGCTGAGAAAAGACGACTTTGGAGAGAAGATACAATTTCCAAAAGTCGCGTCAGAGAGGAGAAATATATTTTTCTTAAATGAATCTAGTCAAACCAAAATATTGATTTAACCCGAATCGGCTGATTTTTGGAGGCTCTATGAGTCTATATTTATTGATGGAAAAAAGGTTTAGAGGTCAAAGGCTAGATAATGTGAGACTAAACGTAGACGACGAAACAGAGATGAAAAGAGGTGAGCGGCTCGCATGGGCCCAAAGGCCTTCGGCCGGCCGCATGCACGCTGTGGCTGCAGTTTTTTTTTACAAAATTCGGCCTACGAAAAGAAAAATAAAAAAATGAAAAGGCTTGTTGGGCCTGGCCTATTTAAGAGAGAAAAAAACAATGGGGCGCCAGAAGCTACTATACTGCGCATGTAGACGATAAATAAATATGGGCCGCACGTACAGTTTTTTTTAAAAGAAACAGAAGGAAAACCGAATAACAAAATAAAAAAAATTATATAGGCATATTATATATCATAATTTTCAGAAAGAGATTTTCTACGACATGAACATTTTTCTAGCATTAAATAAAATACACACAAATTCTAATAATTCAAAGAGTGCTACTGGTCTAATAAAATCTAATAAAAATCATTTTAGAAATACCAGAATGAATTCAAATTTATTTATCTCCAATTTTCTGATGTAGGGAATCATGTTACCCTATTTTCCATATATTTTATTTTTGGAAAAAAATAATTTGAATAAAACTCAAATAACTCCAAATTGAAAATAAATTCAAAAAGGACTTTAAATGTGATCTTTGAAACTTCCAACTCATATTTCATAATTTGAAGAAGTCATTTTATCTTCTCGTGAAAATCATTGAGTTGCATAAAGTTTCTGAATTGGAAAATATTTCCCAATGGAATTCAAATATTTTTCAAACACCCTTTTCATTTATTTAAATGGAAGAAGTCATGTCATCTTCTCTAGGGTTTTGTATTTGAAAAGAATTTGAATTCACGAAGATCATAAATGCCAAATGAAAGTTTGGGAAAGTCCTTTTATTCCCTCTCATTTAACTTTTAAAAAGGTTTTGAATTTTACTCAATTTCAAAAAGGTTTAGAATTTTGGGATGTTACAATTGTGGAGGTAGTAACATAAACTAGTAACATATGCATGTTACTACTCTAAATTACTCCCCATTGTGACTGGTCTTACACGGCTATATGAGATGACGAGAAACCAATTCTGATAAAACCACATGTCCAGAACATCCAGGAGCAGGGCACCCTCATAATGTCTGCCCCCATAACGGCGCAATCCCCATTAGATGCATTGACTATTTCATCAGTATCATATGGAAGGAGATTCAAATTCTGCGCGCTAGGATCGTTGAGGCTGGCTGATACGTCTCCGTCGTATCTATAATTTTTTATTGTTCCATGCCAATATTCTACAACTTTCATATACTTTTGGCAACTTTTTATAATATTTTTGGGACTAACATATTGATCCAGTGCCTAGTGCCAGTTCCTATTTGTTGCATGTTTTTTGTTTTGTAGTAAATCCATATCAAAGGGAGTCCAAACGGGATAAAAACTGACGGAGATTTTTTTGGAATATATGTGATTTTTGGGAGGAAAAATCAATGTGAGACGATGCCCGAGGGGCCATGAGGTAGGGGGGCGCGCCCTGGCCCTCGTGTCCACCCTGTAAGTAGGTTGATGCCCTTCTTTCGCCGCAAGAAAGCTAATATCCGGATAGAGATCATGTTAAAATTTCAGCCCAATCGGAGTTACGGATCTCCGGGAATATAAGAAACGGTGAAAGGGCATAATCTGAGAACGCAGAAACAGAGAGAGACAGAGAGACGGATACAATCTCGGAGGGGCTCTCGCCCCTCCCATGCCATGGAGGCCATGGACCAGAGGGGAAACCCTTCTCCCATCTAGGGAGAAGGTCAAGGAAGAAGAAGAAGAAGGGGGGGCTCTCTCCCCCTCGCTTCCGGTGGCGCGGGAACGCCACCGGGGGCCATCATCATCATCGCGATCTTCACCAACACCTCTGCCATCTTCACCAACATTTCCATCACCTTCCCCCCTCTATCTACAGCGGTCCACTCTCCCGCAACCCATTGTACCCTCTACTAGAACATGGTGCTTTATGCTTCATATTATTATCCAATGATGTGTTGCCATCCTATGATGTCTGAGTAGATTTTCATTGTCCTATCGATGGTTTATGAATTGCTATGATTGATTTAATTTGCTTGTGGTTATGTTGCTGTCCTTTGGTGCCCACCATATGAGCGCGCGCGTGGATCACACCATAGGGTTAGTTGTATGTTGCTATGTATTGGAGGGCAAGAGTGACGGAAACTTCAACCTATCATAGAAATTGATGCATACGGGATTGAAGGGGGACCAATATATCTTAAGGCTATGGTTAGGTTTTACCTTAATGAACGTTAGTAGTTGCGGTTGCTTGCTAATAGTTCCAATCATAAGTGCATAGAATTCCAAGTCAGGGATGACATGCTAGCAGTGGCCTCTCCCACATAAATCTTGCTATCGGTCTAGTAACGTAGTCAATTGCTTAGGGACAATTTCGCAACTCCTACCACCACTTTTCCACACTCGCTATACTAACTTTATTGCTTCTTTATCTAAACAGCCCCTACTTTTTATTTATGTTCTATTTATGTAGGATCGGAAGTATGTCTAGAGGGGGGGTGATTAGACTACTTGACCAAATAAAAACTTAACCTTTTCCCAATTTTAGTTCTTGGCAGATTTTAGCTATTTTAGGACAAGTCAAGCAATCATCACACAATTCAAGCAAGCATGCAAAGAGTATATTGGCAGCGGAAAGTAAAGCATGCAACTTGCAAGAATATAAAGGGAAGGGTTTGGAGAATTCAAACGCTATTGGAGACACGGATGTTTTTCCCGTGGTTCGGATAGGTGGTGCTATCCTACATCCACGTTGATGGAGACTTCAACCCACGAAGGGTAACGGTTGCGCGAGTCCACACAGGGCTCCACCCAAGGGCAACGGTTGCGCGAGTCCACGAAGGGCTCCTCCCACGAAGGGTCCACGAAGAAGCAACCACCCACAAAGGGTCCACGAAGAAGCAACCTTGTCTATCCCACCATGGCCATCGCCCACGAAGGACTTGCCTCACTAGCGGTAGATCTTCACGAAGTAGGCGATCTCCTTGCCCTTACAAACTCCTTGGTTCAACTCCACAATCTTGTCGGAGGCTCCCAAGTGACACCTAGCCAATCTAGGAGACACCACTCTCCAAGAAGTAACAAATGGTGTGTAGGTAATGAACTCCTTGCTCTTGTGCTTCAAATGATAGTCTCCCCAACACTCAACTCTCTCTCATAGGATTTGGATTTGGTGGAAAGAAGATTTGAGTGGAAAGCAACTTGGGAAGGCTAGATATCAAGATTCATATGGTAGGAATGGAATGTCTTGATCTCAACACATGAGTAGGTGGTTCTCTCTCAGAACAAATGAGTTGGAATGATGTGTGTGTTCTGATGGCTCTCTCACTGAATGAGAAAGAGGTGGAGGGGTATATATAGCCTCCACACAAAATCCAACCGTTACACAGTTTTCCAATCTCGGTGGGACCGAACAAATAAACTCGGTCTGACCGAAATAGTAAACCTAGTGACCGTTAGGAATTTCGGTGGGACTGACATGCAACTCAGTAGGACCGATTCGGTTAGGGTTTGGGCATAACGTAATCTCGGTGAGACCGATTACACAAACTCGGTGAGACCGAATTTGGTAATTAGCTAACCAGAGAGTTGGTCAGGCAAACTCGGTGGGACCGATTTGCTCTTTCGGTAAGACCGAGTGGAACTCGGTGAGACCGAAAAGTTACAAAGGGGAAACACTGAGTTTACATTGCAATCTCGGTGGGACCGATTCGCTCTTTCGGTGGGACCGAAAAGTTACGAAAGGGAAACAGAGAGTTTGCAACCCCATCTCGGTGGGACCGAGATCCTTATCGGTAGAACCGAATTGCTAGGGTTTGGCAGTGGCTAATGACAAGTGAAACTCGGTGGCGCCGGATAGGAAGAATCGGTAGGACCGAGTTTGGCTTAGAGTTTAGGTCATATGTGGATATGGGAAAGTAGTTGAGGGTTTTGGAGCATATCACTAAGCACATGAAGCAAGAGGCTCATTAAGCAACAGCTCATCCCTCCTTAATAGTATTGGCTTTTCCTATGGACTCAATGTGATATTGGATCACTAAAATATAAAATGAAGGGTCTTGAGCTTTTGAGCTTGAGCCAATCCATTGTCCTTAGCATTTTGAGGGTTCCACTTTCGTATCCATGCCATGCCAATCATTGAGCTTTCCTGAAATAATCATCTTGGAATAGCATTAGCTCAATGAGCTATATGTTGTTATGAATTACCAAAACCACCTAGGGATAGTTGCACTTTCAATCTCCCCCTTTTTGGTAATTGATGACAACATATAGATCAAAGCTTCGACCAATGATAATAAGCATGAAATATATCGTCGCTTTGAGAGGTATGTGATAAGTAAGAGCTCCCCCTAAATTTGTGCATATTTAAAATTTGCTTTGGACTGCAAATGCACAAAGAGTTAGAGTCATGGGTTACTCTTCCATGTCACATACATCTTGGTGGAGCGCTCAAAATGATAAGATTGAAATGCATGCACTCATCACCAAGAATAGTGAATGATCACAAATGATAGATAGAATGATAATATTCAAGCAAGCATTAAGTGTAGCTTATGATCAAACACATGATCATCGATGTCTCACAGGCATAAGGACGTAGTATCTCACACACAAGCAAACAAAGTTCGAAAAACCACCAAATAAAGCAAGAGAGAAAAGCAACAATCTCCCTCTCGAAGCCTATGATCTATACATCTTCTCCCCCTTTGGCAACAAGTTACCAAAAAGTTCCTAGAAAATGCATAGCACTAGATCGACGCTCAGGCTTGATCTTCAGGTGGTGGTGGAGTCCGGATCACTCCAAGGACGAAGGCTTCTGTAGATGTTGAAGTAGTCGCTGGAGTTGGAGCTGAAGTAGATGCTGGAGCTGAGGCTGTAGCTGGTGCTGAGGTCAGCAACTGGCAGTGCAGACGACCTCGGACCTCGTGGCACCCTCGCAAACGCATGAGTCGTGGTCCTGCCTCTCCTCTCATTCATGTCCTCCTGGAGCTGCTCCACTGCAGACTGAACTTCCGTTACCTTGACATCCAAGTCATAGAACTTCTGTTCCATGATCCTCTCTAGGCTCTGCTGATTTTTAGTGAGGTTGGCCAGACTTTGCTCAATTCTCAGAGTGGATGCAATCAAGTAACTAAGATGCTCTTGTTTGGTCTTCAAGAAGTAGTCAGATGCCTCCTCTTGAGTAGGCATCCTGGCAGCTTTTTCCTTCTTCGCCTTCTCCTTCTTTGCAAATGCTTGGGCAGATGATGGCTCGTTCTCAGTCATAACAACTTCATTGTCCTCGAAATCTGGACGGATGGGCAGGTGTTCCTTATCCAACAAATATACGCCCGTGCCCATCTTGGAGTTGATGAGCTCCTGAATCTGAGGGGCATATCCACAGCTCCTCTTCTGATCTGCAGCTGTCCTCTTAACGGTTTCCACAATGAGACTCATGACCTTGAATTTCTGAGGCACGTCAAAGAAATGAAGCAAGTTGATCGCGTGACCTCTGATCATCTTGTGATCTCCAGACTTAGGCAACAGAGTGTGCCTTAGTATCCAATTGATAGTGGGAAAACCCGACAGAAGATAATGCACCGAGCCAAATTTAAAAGTGTCAAGTGCCTCATTCGGGATCTCCTTGTACATGTTGGACATGGAGTTGTGGTCCATCTTTTTCTTGGCATAGATATCCAAGTCCTCATCTTGCTCCTCTGGGGCATTAATGATCTGTGCCCACTCAGCCACTGTAGATTGGTACCTTGTACCCTCAGACATCCATGTGATCCTCCCATCTGGATAAAAGTGAGCTGTGGAGTAGAACTGCATGATGAGTTCCTCGTTCCACTTTGTGAGCTTTTGCCCAACAAAGTCCTCTACTTCACACGCCTTAAAGCTGTCCTGAACTCCTGGGTAGTACTCTTCATTGTCCTTGATATAGGTCCAGTCGACCCATCTCATGTCACAAACGATTGGCTTCTTGTCAAGCAAAACAGTTTCATAGAAATCTTGCTGCTCCTTGGTATGAAATCTGTAGTCCACGGCAGTCCTTCTCCTAGAAGCATATGGATCTGCTTCTCTCCACTTCCTCAGCCCTGAATCTCTCCTGAGCTTCATATCCTCAGCCACAGGATGAGCATCGTTGTGGTCTGGGATCTTGGGCTTGAGCTTTCTAAGGACACTCTCTTCCTCTTCTTCGATAGCTTCAGGCACTGGGGCCTTATTCTTTTCTGCAGCAGGTATACTCCTTGTGTTTCTCTTTGGTGCTGTCTTAGGCTTAGATGCAGCCTTGGGTGCTTCCTTGGGCTTGGATGCAGCTATTCCTGACCTTATGGCATCTCCCATAAGTTTGGCTGCCTTGGGCGCTGGTGCAGCTGCCTCTTCTTCCTCCTCCTCTTCTACCATGATGGAGGCCTTGCCAAGGACTTTAGCCACAGTCTTCTTCACCCTCTCTTTCCTCTTTTTGCCCTCAGCAGCAATGGGCTCAATGGGAGCAGGTGCAGGCTTCTCAGTTGAGGCTCTAGCCTTTGACATTGGCTGCCTGCCTGCTGGCCTCTTGACTTTCAGTCCTGGCTTTGAGCCTTGAGCTGGCTCAACTCTTTTGGAAGTGGCCTCTTCCTCTGCCACATAGTCCTCATCTTCAGAATCAGACGTTCTCTTCTTCCTTTGACGTGTGGCAGCCTTAGGCAGATTGCTGGGGGTGCTCCTGCTACCATCATCTGAAGAACTTGAGGGGCTAGTGCCCTCACTCATCACAACTTGCTGCTCAGACACATTCTGGCTGTCACTTAGATCAGACATGTTGCAAACTGACTTCTGACCCTGTGAATAGATTATGGATAAGATAGAGTGGATGAGCATCACAAAAAGCAGAGATTTTTGCAAAAGAATAATCCAAAAACTTAGTTTTAGTTTTCCACAGAAAGCATCTCGGATCTACCAATTTTCAAACTCGGTGACACTGAAGCAGTTTTGGCACCAGAACTGATGAACTCGGTCAGACCGAGTCATAGTTCGGTGGCACCGAGACTGCTTGGGTTTCACAGAATTCCAAAATCGGTCGCACCGATAAGTTATTCTCGGTCAGACCGAGTTTCACTTGTGCAATGGCAAAAGCCAGATCGGTGGGACCGAGTTTTTCAACTCGGTGGGTCCGAGATGGTTTCGGTGGAAACCTAACCCTAAATTTTTCGAATTAAGCCTAATCTACAAGTTCATTGACTGGATAGGAGTGTTTCAATCGTGGCAAGAATCATGATGATCACAATGTGCTAGGAATCGGAGTGGAGAATAGCACAAAGATCGAGTCCATACCCTAGTTCGGCGGAGACTCGCTACGGCGGCAACGGCAGGGCAGAATTCCGTTGACGGCGGCGGAGACCAGCGACTGGAGGCTGCTGGCGGCGAGAAGACGATCCGGAGACCACGAAGTCAGAGCAGGCTATCGCGCGGGCGAGGAGGTTTCGGAGAAATTTCCAAAATTTTGCCCGTCACTATATATAGCCCGACCCTGTCGGTGTGACCGAGTGGAACAACTCGGTGGCACCGAGATGCAAAACTGTGTGCAGTTATTGCAACTCGGTGTGACCGAAAAGTTCAAATCGGTTGCACTGAGATCGAAAACCTAGATCAACTTACTGAACTCGGTAGGACCGAAAATGGAGTATCGGTCAGATCGAGATTCATAAAGAGGTTTTGGAAGTTTAAGTCTATGACGAATCGGGGACTCCGAGCGCTCCTCACACAGAGTGGTTCGAATCTGACTTGATCAAATTTTGTGATGCAGCATGAATAGAGTTTGAGACGAGAAAAGCATAGATAGCTAGAGGAGGTTCTTAGGCATTCTTGTCCATCCACTTGGCAAAAGAAGATAAAGCCAAACAATCAAAACAACAAGTGGATGTCCTTGAATGAGTAAAATATGCAATCAGCATGCTCACACAATAAGATGGCAAATGAAATATGTGGCAAAGCATGCACAACCAATTCTAGCATCTATCAAGCAATTTGCGATGACTAGGTCATCTATATATGAGTATATTGACTTAGGAGTCAAGTGAGAACACTTGATCGTAGGTCATACTCATCGTTTAAGCTCAAGTGGGGTTACCACTTTTACATAAAGCATTGTTTTGTTCACATCTTTAGAGTTGCTTTAGCTCAAGTCTTAGAGTAAAGCTCCCCCTAGATGTGATATCCCCCCTAAGAGGGATGAACTAACCTTGGGTTTTGTCGATGATGACTTCATGTAGATATTGAAGATGTGGATGCTCAATGTTGATGTAGATATCTTGGAGCTATCCATTTGAGTGAATTGCACTTTCAATACCTACATGGGTTAGTCCCACAAGGAACAAACAAGGATATCCATAGACATAGAGTGATGCACACACAAGATGATGTCCATGAAAACTTTTAGGTTACCTTGTCCCTTGTCTTACCAACAAGAGGGTTTGTAACTCCTTGAACTAGTGCAAGATGTGGAAGTTGATTGCACTTGTTCTTGCCAAAATGATAAGAGTGAAGTATGTTGGCGGAGTCACCCTCAAGAACTCTCTAGTTCTTCTTCTTTTGGATCCACATCATCTTGATGGGAATCCTTGGAGTTGTAGTCGTACTTGATGAAGTAGAACTTGAAGAAGTCTTGGGAATCCACTTGACTAAGGTCTTAGGAGCTTCTTCAAATGCATCAATTTCCTCTTGAAGCTTGTCCTTGCCTTTTTGCTCGTAGTCTTGTGGTGGAAGATCATCTTGAGCTTGTGTCCCCTTGAAAGAAGTATACTTCTCTTGTTGAGGGACAAACTTTGTCTTGGGGTATTGATCTTCTTCCCACTCAACTCCATTGGCATTGAACTTTCGTTCAAAACCAACACCTTGATTCTTCCGGTGCATTCCTTGCTTGCGCACAATTTCCTCGAATTGCTTACTCCCGGCAAGGCTTTTGTACACTCCCTTCTCTATAATTCCCTTCAATAAGCTATTTTCTTGCTCAAGTGTAACTTGGCTAAGAGAATCATTAGTGGAATCAAGAGAACTACTAGAAGCAACAATATTGGATTTAGCATGATCATTGTTACTACTAGAGGAAGAATCTTTCTTGTTAGACTTGACTTGAGGCATGTAAGTGGATAAGAGTAAACGCTTGGCAATGTAAGAAGAACTTTTCTTGCGGAGATCATCATTGATTGCTTTTAAGAACTCATGCTCTTGCTCAAGATTGAGCTTTTCAAAGCGTAGTTTCTCATGAGCTCTTAAAAGTTCTCGATGATCTTCGAAGATAGTGTCATGAGCTAACTTAAGAGTTTTTAGTTCTTTAGTTAGAGCCTCAATCTTCTTCTTATCATTGTCATTCGTTTTATCTTGATTAGCATGATTAATTGGTCTTTCATCATAGTATTCATCACTATAGTTGTCACCAATCAAATCATCACCTAACAAGTCATCTTCATCACTATTGAAGTTAACATACTCGGGGTGTGTTACCTTAGGACCTTTGGCCATGAAGCATCTCCCAATTCCTTCATTTGGTGAGTCAAATATGTCGTAGGAGTTGGTTGACACAAGTGCTAGACCGGCAACACCTTCATCTTGAGTATCTTCGGAGTCGGAGTGATAACTTCTCTCGGAGTGGCTGTCGGAGTCGGAGCTGGATACCCATACACCAACATGAGCTTGATGTCTTCGTCTTGTGTAGCTCCTTGATGATTTTTCCTTCCTTTCCGAATCCTTGCTTCTCCGTGAGTATCTTCGTTCATAACGATCATCTCTACTCCTTCTCTCTCTTGGTGGTGATCCTTTGCTTCTTCTTTTTGGAGAATCTTCTCTTCTCTTGTAGGGAGCCGTACACTCATTGGAATAGTGTCCGGGTCTTCCACAATTGTAACAGTTTCGCTCTCGACTAGAAGATCTTTTGTCATTGTAGGACCTTGATTTGGAGCTTCTATCTTTGCTTCTACTCTTGTAGAACTTGTTGAAGTTCTTCACCATTAAGCTCAGTTCTTCATTGAAGTCTTGTTTCTCACTTGATGATGTAGGGGCTTCACATGAGGCTTTGTAGGCACCACTTGATTTGTTGTGAAGTTCCTCTTTATCCTTAAGTGACATCTCATGAGAAACAATTCTTCCAATCACCTCCGTTGGCTTGAGATCTTTGTAATTGGGCATCATTTGGATCAATGTGCACACGGTATCATATTTTCCATCCAAGGCTCTTAGGATCTTCTTGATTATGAATTTATCGGTCATCTCTTCACTTCCTAAGCCGGCAATCTCATTTGTGATGAGAGCAAGCCTAGAGTACATTTCAGCGACACCTTCACCATCCTTCATCTTGAACTTGTCAAGTTGGCTTTGAAGCACATCCAACTTGGATTCCCTGACGGAGTCGGTACCTTCGTGCATATCAATCAAAGTGTCCCAAATTTCCTTTGCATTCTCAAGGCGGCTGATTTTGTTGAATTCTTCGGGGCACAATCCGTTGAAGAGAATATCACAAGCTTGAGCATTGTATTGCAACATCTTCAACTCATCCGCGGTAGCTTCACGGTTTGGTTCTCTCCCGTCAAAGAAGTCACCATGCAAACCAACACACACAATAGCCCAAACAGCGGGGTTATGTCCAAGAATATGCATTTTCATTTTATGCTTCCAACTAGCAAAATTAGTACCATCAAAGTAAGGATCTCTACGGTGATAATTTCCCTCGCTAGACGCCATACTCTCCTAGGTTGTGAAACCAAGGCTATGACCACCAAAAGCTATGGAGATCAAGCAAATGGAGACCAAGGCTCTGATACCACTTGTAGGATCGAAAGTATGTCTAGAGGGGGGGTGATTAGACTACTTGACCAAATAAAAACTTAACCTTTTCCCAATTTTAGTTCTTGGCAGATTTTAGCTATTTTAGGACAAGTCAAGCAATCATCACACAATTCAAGCAAGCATGCAAAGAGTATATTGGCAGCGGAAAGTAAAGCATGCAACTTGCAAGAATATAAAGGGAAGGGTTTGGAGAATTCAAACGCTATTGGAGACACGGATGTTTTTCCCGTGGTTCGGATAGGTGGTGCTATCCTACATCCACGTTGATGGAGACTTCAACCCACGAAGGGTAACGGTTGCGCGAGTCCACACAGGGCTCCACCCAAGGGCAACGGTTGCGCGAGTCCACGAAGGGCTCCACCCACGAAGGGTCCATGAAGAAGCAACCACCCACAAAGGGTCCACGAAGAAGCAACCTTGTCTATCCCACCATGGCCATCGCCCACGAAGGACTTGCCTCACTAGCGGTAGATCTTCACGAAGTAGGCGATCTCCTTGCCCTTACAAACTCCTTGGTTCAACTCCACAATCTTGTCGGAGGCTCCCAAGTGACACCTAGCCAATCTAGGAGACACCACTCTCCAAGAAGTAACAAATGGTGTGTAGGTAATGAACTCCTTGCTCTTGTGCTTCAAATGATAGTCTCCCCAACACTCAACTCGCTCTCATAGGATTTGGATTTGGTGGAAAGAATATTTGAGTGGAAAGCAACTTGGGAAGGCTAGAGATCAAGATTCATATGGTAGGAATGGAATGTCTTGATCTCAACACATGAGTAGGTGGTTCTCTCTCAGAACAAATGAGTTGGAATGATGTGTGTGTTCTGATGGCTCTCTCACTGAATGAGAAAGAGGTGGAGGGGTATATATAGCCTCCACACAAAATCCAACCGTTACACAGTTTTCCAATCTCGGTGGGACCGAACAAATAAACTCGGTCTGACCGAAATAGTAAACCTAGTGACTGTTAGGAATTTCGGTGGGACTGACATGCAACTCGGTAGGACCGATTCGGTTAGGGTTTGGGCATAACGTAATCTCGGTGAGACCGATTACACAAACTCGGTGAGACCGAATTTGGTAATTAGCTAACCAGAGAGTTGGTCAGGCAAACTCGGTGGGACCGATTTGCTCTTTCGGTAAGACCGAGTGGAACTCGGTGAGACCGAAAAGTTACAAAGGGGAAACACTGAGTTTACATTGCAATCTCGGTGGGACCGATTCGCTTTTTCGGTGGGACCGAAAAGTTACGAAAGGGAAACAGAGAGTTTGCAACCCCATCTCGGTGGGACCGAGATCCTTATCGGTAGAACCGAATTGCTAGGGTTTGGCAGTGGCTAATGACAAGTGAAACTCGGTGGCGCCGGATAGGAAGAATCGATAGGACCGAATTTGGCTTAGAGTTTAGGTCATATGTGGATATGGGAAAGTAGTTGAGGGTTTTGGAGCATATCACTAAGCACATGAAGCAAGAGGCTCATTAAGCAACACCTCATCCCTCCTTAATAGTATTGACTTTTCCTATGGACTCAATGTGATCTTGGATAACTAAAATATAAAATGAAGGGTCTTGAGATTTTGAGCTTGAGCCAATCCATTGTCCTTAGCATTTTGAGGGTTCCACTTTCATATCCATGCCATGCCAATCATTGAGCTTTCCTGAAATAATCATCTTGGAATAGCATTAGCTCAATGAGCTATATGTTGTTATGAATTACCAAAACCACCTAGGGATAGTTGCACTTTCAATTTATTATCTTGCAACCCTATCCAAAAAACACCTACAAAGTACTTCTAGTTTCATACTTGTTCTAGGTAAAGCGAACGTCAAGCGGCGCAGAGTTGTATCGGTGGTCGAAGAACTTGAGGGAATATTTGTTCTACCTTTAGCTCCTCATTGGGTTCGACACTCTTACTTATCGAACGAGCCTACAATTGATCCCCTATACTTGTGGGTTATCACTGGCCATAGTGGGGAGTAAATTAGACTAGTCTACTCCGTATCAACGTGCATTACATACACAGATTTACTAGTTTCTTGAAAGAAAAGAAAAACAATGTATTGGATTTTTTAGGAAAGCTATTGAAAAGTGAAAACAAACAACCACGCCACGAAACAGGCATCCTGTCCCCGGGAAAGCGGGCACTCAGGATCACTTTCCTTATGCTCGAGTGCCGCCAAACAAGAAAACAACAAAACAGAGCCAGCATGCACGCCGCCATGCGAAGCTAAATTTCGTGTTTTGACCCTTTTCCGAAACTTATTCGAGATTTAACCCTAGTTTGAAATTTTTTCGAGATCTGACCTTTTTGCTACCGCCAGGGACCATGGAGGTAGGGTATAACAGCCTATCGCCAAGGTCCCTGGCGGTAGGGTTGCATGCCCTACCACCAAAAACCTCCTAAGTATTGAACACTATGCCTGCTCGTGCCTACCGCCAAGCACCATGACGATAGGGTTGTGGAGGCTACCGCCAGCCCGGTTGGTGGTAGCGATGTTTCCTACCGCCAAAGTCCTTGGCGGTAGGCTGTTAGACCCTACAGCCATGGACTTTGGCGGTAGCAAAAGGGTCAGATCTCGAAATTTTTTCAAACTAGGGTCAAATCTCGAATAGGTTTCAGAAAACAGTCAAAACACGAAAATTTGCCGCCACGCGAGGAGAGAAACCAAGAGAGGATGGCAATGAATGCCTTTGACACGTGTATGCATCTATCTAGGGAGTAGATCCCACACACCAGCGATGCGACACCCCACAAACTCCCAAGCATTTCCATACCTATCTCCATCTCCACTTCCACAACGCGCACGCGCATCGTGAGCACCGCACCGCCGCGCGTCACTCCGACGCCGGCGTCCACCCCCCCTCCCGGCGCCTGCCACTCCGGCCGCGTCGGCCACCCTCTCGCTCCCATGGCATCCTGCTCGCGTCCGCAGCTCGACGCGTCCCTCCCGGCGGACGAGTGTCCGGTGGTTTCCGGCCTCGGCTTATCCTCGAGCTCGGCCTCCTCTAGCGGCCATGGCGGTGACCTCGACCCGGCGAAGGTGACCTCGAGGCTCCGGCCGACGGTCGGCGTCACGCAGCCAAAGTCCCCCTGGGTGCAACCTCCTCCTTCCAGGCGCTCCAAGTGGCGGCGGCGTCTGGCTTCGACGGCTCAGCCCAGGCCGCTCCGTCCTTCCCCACCCCCGCGCCGCGAGGTGTCACCGGAGATGGAGGGCCTGTGCTTCCGCTGCTTCCAAGATGATCAATTTCGGCGTGTGTAACACCCACGATGCGGCTATATCTCCCATGTGTCGGAGCACGACTTAGAGGCATAACCGCATTGTAGGCATGTCGCAAAAGGGGTAATCTTTACACATCCCATGTACTGAATAAGAAAGAGGTACAGAGTTGGCTTACAATCGCCACTTCACACAATACATAAATATAGCATTACATCATCCAGAATACAATCAAGGTCCGGCTACGGAACCAAAATAAAAGAAGACCACCCCTATTGCTAGATCCCATATCGCCCCAACTGGGCTCCACTACTGATCAACTGGAAACGAAACAACACAATGAACACGATCTTCATCTAGCTCCTCCTTGAGCTTGGTTGCGTCACCTGCACGGTATCATCGGCACCTGCAACTGGTTTGGAAGTATCTGTGAGTCACGAGGACTCAGCAATCTCACACCCGCGAGATCAAGACTATTTAAGCTTATGGGTAGGAAAAGGTAGTGAGGTGGAGCTGCAGCAAGCACTAGCATATATGGTAGGAAAAGGTAGTGAGGTGGAGCTGCAGCGAGAAGAGAAGCAAAGCACGGTCGTGAACTAGAAGTGATCAAGAAGTGATCCTGAAACTACTTACGTCCAAGCATAACACAAGAACCGTGTTCACTTCCCGGACTCCGCCGGGGGATCCCGTTTCCCCCCTCCTGTTCGTGATCGCGATGGAAGCATTATCGGTGCTCTTCACCAAGGATGCACAAGAAGGGGCGGTTAGCTCTTTTACTGGGATTCCCGCTGTCCAAAGACTGTCTATTTACGCGGATGACGTCGCCCTCTTCATCAAGCCGACAGTGAGAGACCTCACGTTTGTCCGCTCAGTGTTGGAGATCTTTGGAGAGGCCGCGAGCTTAAGGGTAAATTACAGAAAATCCTCGGCAATCCTCATCAACGGCTCAGAGATCGACTGCAACAAAGTGGTCGGCATCTTGCACTGCGCCATAGGCTCATTCCCCTGCAGATATTTGGGTTCCTAGCTAGCCATTTCCAAAATGAACAAGAATGACTGGCAGCCACTTCTTGATCAGGTCAGACATTTCCTCCCAGCTTGGCAGCGTGGACTCATCCAACGTCCGGGCAGGCTCATCCTCGTTAAATCTGTGATCGCGGCCCGGCCCATTCATCAAATCATGATCCTACAAGCGCCAAAGTGGGTCTTCGAGGACATTGACAGTTGGCTACGATCGTTCTTCTGGGCCGACAAAGATAAGTCTCACGGAGGACAGTGCCTGGTGGCCTGGAACTCCATCTGTCGCCCCTACTGCTTTGGGGGGCTCGGAGTGCCGAACTTGCAGTTACAGGCCATCGCTCTCAGGGTACGCTGGGAATGGCTGCGCCACACCGATGAGGAAAGACCTTGGCAGGGGCTGAATCTTCAGATGGATGAGGCTGCCCGGCAAGTGTTCGACAGCCTAGTTGCCATCTCTGTTGGCGATGGCAAGAGGATTCTTTTTTGGAAAGATAGATGGATTAATGGCCGCACAGCCGCGGAGATCACCCCAGCCATCGCTAGCTCTGTGCCCAAGCGCATCAGAAATCGCCGCACGGTATTCCAGGCTCTCGGGACTAACCGATGGGAGCTGGATATTGCATCTGACCTGAATTTCACAATGCAGCTGCACCTTTACCTTCTTTGGCATGCGGTGGCGCTGGTGAACAGGGATGAGGGCCGGCCAGATAGTTTCTCCTGGCCAAGCGACGTCTCTGGCTCATACACGGCAAGGTCGACCTACATGCGTTTGTCGATGGGACTCACATACTTTCGACCTGCCAATTTCAGCTGAAAGTGCTGGGCACCGCTCAAGTGCAAAATTTTCATGTGGCTGGCAACCCAATATCGTGTCTGGACGAGCGACAGGTGGGCGAGGCATGGACTTCAAGACCAAACATCGCCCTGTTTCAGCTGCTTGCAAGCGGAGGACAACGTGGATCACATCGTTTTGCAATGTAGTTTTGCTAGGGAGGTGTGGCACCAGATCTTGGGGCACTTCCACTTGGCCATCAACATTCCATCTACGGAAGACACACTGATCGACTGGTGGGAGCAGACCAGGAGCATGGCGCCGCTCACTCACCGGCGTGGCTTTGACTCTCTATTTACTCTTGTAGCTTGGTCCTTATGGAAGCAGCGTAACACGCGGGCCTTCGGGAGGATTCACCAGCACCTACACCCCGCAGAGCTCACTAAGAGGATAGTCGAGGAGGCAAATGATTGGATTACAGCCGAAGCAGGTGGTCTAGACCGTTTAGTGAGAGAGTGATAGTACTAGTTAAGTATTTGTTGGTGTAAGCGTAGGTGTCCGTATCAGTGCTTTGTTCGCATACTTTTCTCTACTTCTATAAAGCTCAGGTATGCTATTGGCATACTCTCAAAAAAAAAACACCCCACAAACTGCACAACAACTTCCCTAAAAAAAACCGCACAACAACCGGGCGCGCGCAACGAAAAGTGGACAGCGGCGTACGATTCGACCAATCAAACATGCATATGCATCCTAAGATTTCACTCATTCATCAATCAGCACCGCAGGACATAAATTTTGATCGAAGCCATAGCAGCAAAGATAAACGGATCCGGCCGGCGATCTCAGAGCTGACCGGCCCCGCTCGCTTGCTCGTACAACGGCGCGTACAAGTAGTACATGAGAAACAGGAGGAGCATCGTCACGAGAGGAGCGGCCAGGCCGCCGATGCCCTGATGGCGGCGGTCGTCCAGCACCCGCGCCTCGATCAGGTTCAGCTGCAGGGTGAGCAGGTGCAGGCCCCGCGAGCAGTCGCGCACACCCGCCTTGATCTCGCGCAGCTCCCGGCGGAGCCCCTCCGCTCCTCCGTTCCTCGCCACCCCCCGCGCTCCCGGCGCGAGCCCGACGGCCGCGGCGCCGCCCTGGAGGACGCTCGACGAACCCGACAGCGCCATGTGTTGCGGAAAATAGTATAGATGGGATCGATTCGATTCTAGGGGCTGATGGATTTGATCATAGGGCTCCTGCTCTTATATGGTCTATATCGTGGTCATTATCTGGGACCTACACGCACCCTAGTCCGCAATTTTCTTCTTCTTTGAGACAAAGTCTTTTCCCCCTTTTTATAGAAAGAAAATACTGTATCTCTGTTTTGAGCAGCAAAGGTATATATGTGCGATTTTGTGAAAAGCGTATCGGTGTCCTCGGTGAATAAGCCGTGAATTGTGCCTTCCATTGATTACGTATGCAAGTGCAAGGGACAGAATCCCCTCTCGGCCGGTGCGGTACACGAACCTGGAACGATATATACGTGACAATTTGCTGAGACTAGGCAAACACTTTTGTTCTTGGCGCGCGCTAGGGCACCGGCCGGACGGTCCGAATTTCCGCGGGTCGCCTGCGCGTCGTCTCATATGGTGCATGCGGGCCGTTGGTTTTACTTGGTCTTATTCTTTCTTCCCCTGATGCATGCCTTCTTTTTTAAGAAAAAAAAAGCTTCAATATTGCCGCCATGGACGAGCAACACGCCCAACCTCGAAGCACCGCCCGCAGCGTCTCGCATGTGGCCGCCTTCGCTGCATGTCACCACCCTCACGACCGTCGTCTTCTCCATTTCTCCCTGGCTCCGCGCATACAACAGTGTGTGCCCCGGTTGTAGCCCTCCATTGCGACGACCGCAACTCCTGTGCCGATGGTTGCCGGTCGCGCAACCCGACGAGGAGCTCGCAAGAATACACTCTCCCTCGATTTGCTGGAAGCAACTAAAATGTCAGACGGTTGTAGCAAACAAACCTACCGGTTTCAGCAAAAACAATAGCTCGCTGATGCCGCCACCCGTCGTCATCGTAGCAAAGCGCGCACCTATTTGTAGCTTTGTGGTTGCCAGTTGTAGCAAAAATAAGATTGTCAGTTATGATTTATCGCAAAACAAGATGCCGGTTGTAGCACAAAAGCGACGCGGTCGTAGCAAAAGTCAACGATGGATGTCAAAAAATCGTGGCTGCCGCTGTGGTGGGTCACATGAACAACATGGATGATTGTTGAAATTGTCGTTGCCAATAGTAACAAAAACCAACTATTGTTATAGCAAAATCATCATCACCGTCGTCTCGCCATGACTGGTATAATAAAAACCAACGCAGTTTGCAGCATTGAGGCTCGTTGGTTTTAGCAAAATTTGTCATGGTTGTAACTTCCGAGGTGGGCCGGTTCCAGCAAATATCCCACCGTGGGGTGTAGTCCGACGTCGGGGCACACGTTCACCGCGTCTCCAACCTCTGGCTTGCTTGTCGCAGCTTCGGCATCGCTGGTCACTTGATCTGGTCGCAGCATCCAGTGCTCGCCCGTCGCACGCGGGTATGGTGCCCAACCCCTATCGTCGTCTACATGACAACTATGGTTGGACCACACTGACAACTAGATAAACACACATGTCAACTATTGTTTGATCACATGTGGCAAGTAGTTAATCACACACGGCAACTATGGTTTCATTACACGCGACAACTACCATAATTTAGACATCGCAACTATATATAGTTAACCCAAACAGAGAGAGTTTCCATGCTTTTACAACTACATTTGCCATCCCGGATAACTAAAGTTGCCATCCCGGGGTAATTAAAGCGTCATCCTGCGGGTAACTAACATAGCTGTGTCAGGACGTGTGGGCATATTTGCTTCATGCCACACGCGCGGGATGGGCATGAGTAGTACTTGTTGGGCGTGTGACACGAAGTAGTTGCGCCCACACTTATGGGCAGTTCTTGTTGGGGAACGTAGCAATAATTCAAAAAAATTCTTACGTGTCACCAAGATCAATCTAGGAGATGCTAGCAACGAGAGAGGGAGAGAGAGAGTGCATCTTCATACCCTTGAAGATCGCTAAGCGGAAGCATTACAAGAACGCGGTTGGTGGAGTCGTACACGCAACGATTCAGATCGCGGTCGATTTCGATCTAAGCGCCGAACAAAGGCGTCTCCGCGTTCAACACACGTACACCCCGGGGATGTCTCCTCCTTCTTGATCCAGCAAGGGGAGAGGAGAAATTGAGGGAGAACTCTGACAACACGACGACGTGGTGGTGATGGAGCTCGTGGTTCTCCGGCAGAGCTTCGCCAAGCGCTACGGAGGAGGAGGAGGTCTTGGAGAGGGGGAGGGCTATGCCAGGGGAAGGGTGCGGCTGCCCTCCTACCCCTCCCCCCCACACACTATATATATGGGCAAGGGAGAGGGGGGCGCCCCCCCTAGATGCATCTAGAGGGGGGCGGCCAAGGGGGAGGCTTGCCCCCCAAGCTAGGTGGGGCATCCCTTCTAGTGTTTCCCCCAACCCTAGGCGCATGGGCCCTAGGGGGAGTTGGCGCCCAGCCCACCTAGGGGCTGGTTCCCCTCTATATTCAGCCCATAGGGCCTTCCGAGGCAGGTGGACCATCCCGGTGGACCCCCGGAACCCCTTCGGTGGTCCCGGTACAATACCGATAACCCCCGAACACTTTCGGCGACCGAATAAGGACTTCCCATATATAAATCTTCATCTCCATACCATTCCGACCCGAGATTCGATCGTCGGTATCCCCATACCTCGTTCAATCTCGTTACCGGCAAGTCTCTTTACTCGTTCCATAATGCATGATCACATGGCTAACTCCTTAGTCACATTGAGCTCGTTATGATGATGCATTACCGAGTGGGCCCAAAGATACCTCTTCGTCATACAGAGTGACAAATCCCAGTCTCGATTCGTGCCAACCCAAGATACCCGTAGTGCATCTTTATAGCCATCTAGTTGAAGGAAATATGCCCTAGAGGCAATAGTAAAGTTGTTATTTATATTTCCTTATATCATGATAAATGTTTATTATTCATGCTAGAATTGTATTAACCGGAAACTTAGTACATGTGTGAATACATAGACAAACAGAGTGTCACTACTATGCCTCTACTTGACTAGCTCGTTGAATCAATGATGGTTATGTTTCTTGACCATAGACATGAGCACTACTAGGAAAAGGCCTACTAATGGCGCACCAGTTTTGCCTACTAATGGCGCATCACTGGTGCGCCATTAGTATCACGCCACTAGTATTTATTACTAATGGCGCACCACTGGTGCGTCATTAGTATATAACACCATGCGCCATTAGTATGCCTCCCAGGGCCATATTTAACCATGTGCTTTGGCACACTAATGGCGCACTGCGGATGGATGCGCCATTAGTATACTTGGCATACTAATGGTGCACTCTGTAGTGATGCTCCATTAGTATGAATATTAGGTTTTTTATTTTTCTGATTTTTGCACAGGTTACAAAATATATTATTTGATAGAATATAGACAGTAGCACACAGCAACAACAGATTCATCGAATACAATAGAAGATTAGTCTCCGAATACAATTCATCAAATTAGTCTCCGAATTCAAAAGACCGAACAAAGATAAAACATTACAAGTCTCGAGACCGCGAGTATCGAGTTTGTCGGAAGTAATACTAATCCTAACAAGTCCTAGTAATCATCATCATACAACTTCTACTCGTTATTCATAACAATTCATACGATCATCATCTTGATAGTCATCGAACCAACCCTACTTAATTGTTCTTAGCACATGATCATCAGTATTAGGCAGGACCTAAATACCCTATTTAAGCTAAAATAGCATAAAACAATATAGACCTTGACTCTCCATTATGGAGAATGGAGAACATCATGTCTCCAATTCTTGCGCTTCGCTTCCTTTTGCTTTCAAGAAGCTCCTTACGACTGTCTATACATTTTTTCCATCCTTTGATTTTCATGTCTCCACTTCTTTTAGAAATCTCGTATGGACAGTTGAGATTCGTAGGACGACCTGGCTGTATGTTCAAAACATTAACACTACCTTTCTGATACATCATATGAGGCACACAATTCTCTGGGATTATCTGTTGAAAAACATAGTAATAACTTCATAGTTAGCAATGATGTACTAGTTTTAGAAGTATGCAAAAAATGCACGGATGTCGTAATAGTAAAAATCTTACCAGGGTATCTCCATGGTAGTTACCATAGTTGAACACATGCACTGTGCACGTATTTACCATAATGTTGAGGAGTTTGTTTGTGGATAATGTAATTCTCAATGTCAGTACAAAATCCGACCAGATGATTTTTCTCCTTATAAGTTGTTAATTCGGAGCCATCGGTGTAGTGGGTTTTGTCTACCATCTCCCGCACATTCTTTGAATAATAAAAATAAGCTGTCAATGGAAATAAGCTGTCAACTATTTTGAAATAAACAATATAAATTAGCTAATAACTATGTTTGAGAAACTCACATAGCGGTAGAACTGGAGGCGTATCAACAAGGACCCAAATGTCCATATTGTCTTGGTTGATGTCAGGATTACCAAGATCCATGGTGATAAGCATACCCTCATCAAAACCATACATCTTGCAAAATGCTTCCCAATTTTAGCAACCAAAATGGGTTACGCTCTCAGAATTATATAGATTTACTTCAAAGTCCACATCGTGATGAGTCCTTAGGTGAATTTTCTTTGTTTCAGAAATTTCATGGTCTTCAAAATCCATCCTCTCCAAGACATAGCGTCTTGCATGGCATGGGATAAGCTATACTCGAATTGTAAAAGATGAAAATTACACGTTGAAATAGTTGAAGTCATGCTTAATTATGAAAATAACACTTGTCGTCGTTGTGTACTGTTTCAACTTCGAAGGTCTCCTCAAGCTTAATGCTGAAGCGCCGATCATCGTCCAGGTGAGGCATGTCGCACAGATCTCGATCGTCGTGGCACCAGTCGCACTCTGCTGGGAGACTTTCGTCGTCCGATGATGATGACGACATATCCTACGTTCATAATTCAAAACTACATCATTTAGGGTTTGTCGACACCGAGGCGTCCTAAAAGCTAAGCTTTTATCATTTAGGGTTTGTCGATGCTGAGGCACCCTAAAAGCCTAAGCTTTCATCATTTAGGTTCTTATCGACACCGAGGCACCCTAAAAGCCAAGGTTTTATCATTTAGGGTCTGTCGATGTTGAGGCACCCTAAAAGCCTAAGCTTTCATCATTTAGGTTTTGTCGACACCGAGGCACCCTAAAAGCCTAAGCGTACATCATTTAGGTTCTCATCGACACCGAGGCACCTTATAGAAGCCAAGTTAAGTTTTCATCATTTAGGGTTTATCGATGCCGAGGCACCCTAGGTTGGGCCTAATCACTTGGCACTAATCACTTGGCTCTATTGCCACCTATGTTGGGTTTATCATCTAGGGTTTATCGATGCTAAGGAGAATTCTAAGTTGGGCCTAATCACTTGGCTCTATTGCCACCTATGGTTTAATGCAGCAAGAATGGCGGGGCAGTTGATCCTACTTAACTAAGTACTACGATACCCCGGCCCATGCATTAGTCGCAAGTACCCCATATGTCCTATTTTTAGCAAAGTCATGCTAAAATTCACGGAAAATTTCAGCATGACCTTTGCTGAAATAGGACATATGGAGTACCCGAATTTGCCGGAACGGAAGTTAATCGACATTCCGGCAGACTCAAGGGCCTCTCGGGGTACCTGCAAATTCATCACAACACATTTCTGTTTGATTTTCAAACCACACACTTTCAACTATAAACAAAACTGACTTGCTGTTAATGAAACTCATGGTGGAAGTAACTACTAGCAGCATGTCATTATCATGGCATTCCACTATATATTTTTATGACAAAATACATCATTATCAGGGCACATTATGGCCATTTTCTTACATGATGCTAACTGTACCTAACTGATTTTTTTGACAGTAGCTCAAGTTTTTGACAGTAGCTCCTAACTGTACCTAACTGAATTTTTTGACAGTAGCTCAAGTTTTTGACAGTAGCTCCTAACAGTAGCTCCTAACTGAATTTTGTTCTTAAAGGGAAGGCTGACTTAAGTGGCAAGATGATACAATTTGCGTAACATAACAATATATGCATCTTAATATAACACCATCTCCTAACAGAAATAGTATCCAGATCTACTAGGGGGCAAAGTAGAACTGATATTCTTTTGCTGACCTCTAGTACAAGGTATAGAAGAGGAGGTAAGAGAAGAAATAGTGACATTTCTCTTAGCAGGAGACTTTTTCTCTCTTCTAGAAACAACAGTAAATTTCTCCTCCTCTTCCACTACAGTATCATGCCAACTTAGACACAGGGAGGCAACATTTCCATTCGAGTCATGAATATCTAAATAGTGTTCAGTTTTCTTACTAATTTTTTCCCTGGATAATTCCAATTCCTTGAGAACATGAATAAAATCAAAATTATCCAGAGGTATATCAACACCATCATTGATGCTCTAAACATAATCTCCTTAGCTACTTAATTCCCCAACCCTAGCTACTTAATTCTCTAACCCCTTTTCTTGTCCAAAATTCGCCAACCCCTAACCCTAAAACGCATCAGAAGGAAATCAAGAGGGGGAAGAGGGGGAAGCGGCTCGGGTGCTCACTGGGGAGGTCGAGGGCGACTCGGGGTAGCCGGAGCTAGTCGAGGCGGCGCGAATTCGGCGTCGAGCGGTGGCGATGGTGGCCGAGGCGGAGGAAATCGGCGGGCATCCGAGGGTGTACGAGGAGGCGCGGGGGCGGCGATGGAGACGGAGGCGTGGGGGCGGCGACGGAACGGAGGCGCGGGGGTGGCGGCGGCGACAGAGACAGAGGCACGGGGGCGGCGGCGGAGTGGGGGCGGCGACGGAGACGGAGGCGCGGGGGCGGCGGCGGCGTGGGGGCGACGACGGAGACGAAGGCGCGGGGGCGGCGGCGGCGTGGGGGCGGCGACGGAGATGGAGGCGCGGGGGCGGCGGCGGCATGGGGGCGGCGACGGAGACAGAGGCGCGGGGGCGGCGGCGGCATGGGGGTGGCGACGGAGACGGAGGCGCGGGGGCGGCGGCGGCGTGGGTCGGGGCAGCGGGGGGAAAGCTAGGGGGCGAGGGAGAGGGAGGAAGGGGATCTGGCGAGAGGGAGGGAATTAGCTAGGGGGGAATCTTACTAATGGCGCACCCGCGGTCGGTGCGCCATTAGTAATCTTTTTTTACATAGCAATGACGCACCAGGCAAATGTGCGCCATTAGTAATCTTTTTTAGTAGTTTTGAAAAAAAAATCAAAAAAAAATCACTAATGGCGCACCGTGGGAGTGGTGCGCCATTACTAGTTTAACTAGTAATGGCGCACCACTCCCACGGTGCGCCATTAGTAGTTTTGAAAAAAAATTTAAAAAAGTTTTTTTACTAATGGCGCACCGTGGATGTGGTGCGCCATTAGTATTTGGACACTAATGGCGCACCAACACAAGGTGCGCCATTAGTATATAGTAATGGCGCACCACATTTCTGGTGCGCCATTAGTGTCAATTCCATCTATAGCCCTTTTCCTAGTAGTGGAGTTGTCATTTGATTAACGGAATCACATCATTAGAGAATGATTTGATTGACTTGACCCATCCGTTAGCTTAGCACGATGATCGTTTAGTTTGTTGCTATTGCTTTCTCCATAACTTATACATGTTCCTATGACTGGGATCATGCAAGTCCTGAATACCGGAGGAACACTTTGTGTGCTATCAAACTTCACAACATAACTGGGTGACTATAAAGATGCCCTACAGGTGTCTCCAATGGTGTTTGTTGAGTTGGCATAGATCAAGATTAGGATTTGTCACTCCGAGTATCAGAGAGGTATCTGTGGGCCCTCTCGGTAATGCACATCACTATAAGCCTTGCAAGCAATGTGACTAATGAGTTAGTTACGGGATGATACATTACAGAACGAGTAAAGAGACTTGCCAGTAATGAGATTGAACTAGGTATTGAGATACCGACGATCGAACCTCGGGCAAGTAACATACCGGTGACAAAGGGAACAAGATATATTGTTATGCAGTTTGACCGATAAAGATCTTCGTAGAATATGTGGGAGCCAATATGAACATCCAGGTTCCGCTATTGGTTATTGACCGGAGACGTGTATCAGTCATGTCTACATAGTTCTCGAACCCGTAGGGTCCGCATGCTTAACGTTCAGTGACGATCGATATTATGTGTTTTGATGTACCAAAGGTAGTTTGGAGTCCCGGATGTGATCACAGACATGATGAGGAGTCTCGAAATGATCTAGACATAAAGATTGATATATTGGATGACTATATTCGGACACCAGCTGAGTTCTGGGGTTCACCGGATAATTATCGGAGTGCCGGGGGGTTATCGGAACCCCCGGGAGAACTAATGGGCCAACATGGGCCTTGTGTGTGAGAGAGAGGAGGGGCCATAGGTCTGCCCGCGCCCCCCCTTGGTAGTCCGAATTGGACAAGGAGGGGGGCGGGTCGGCGCCCCCTCTTTCCCTCCCTCTCTGCCTCTCCTTCCTTTCCCCTCCCTCCTCCTAGTTGGACTAGGAAAGGGGGAGTACTACTCCTAGTAGGAGGAGGAATCCTCCCCCTCCTTGGTGCCCCCCAAGGCCGGCCGGCCTCCCCCTTGCTCCTTTATATACGAGGGCAGGGGCATCCTAGAACACACAAGTTGATTGTTTTCCAGCCATGTGCGGTGCCCCCCTCCACCATAATCCACCTCAGTCATATCGTAACGGTGCTTAGGCGAAGCCCTATTCTGGTAGCATCATCATCACCGTCGTGCTGACGAAGCTCTCCCTCAACACTCTGCTGGATTGTGAGTTCGTGGGACGTCACCGAGCTGAACGTGTGCAGATCGCTGAGGTGCCATACTTCCGGTACAAGGATCGGTCGATCGTGAAGACGTATGACTAAATCAACCGCGTTGTCATAATGCTTCCGCTTATGGTCTACGAGGGTACGTAGAAAACACTCTCCCCTCTCGTTGCTATGCATCACCATGATCTTGCGTATGCGTAGGAATTTTTTTGAAATTGCCGCGTTCCCCAGCAGTGGCATCCGAGCCAGGTTTATGCGTAGATGTTATATGCACGATTAAAACACAAAGAAGTTGTGGGCGTGGGTATTTACATATTGCTTGTCGTTACTAGTTGTTTCTTGATTCAGCGGTATTGTTGGATGAAGCGGCCCAGACTGACATTACGCATACCCTTACGCGAGACTGGTTCTACCGACATGCTTCGCACACAGGTGGCTGGTGGGTGTCAGTTTCTCCAACTTTAGTTGAATCAGATTCAATGAACAGGGTTCTTTTTGAAGATCAAAAAGCAATCACTATAGCGCGTTGTGGTTTTTGATGTGTAGGTAAGAACAATTCTTGCTCAGCCCGTAGCAGCCACGTAAAACTTGCAACAACAAAGTAGAGGACATCTAACTTGTTTTTGCAGGGCATGTTGTGATGTGATGTGGTCAAGACATGATGCTAAATTTTATTGTATGAAATTATCATGTTTTGTAACACAGTTATCAGCAACTGGCAGGAGCCATATGGTTGTCGCTTTATTGTATGAAATGCAATCGCCATGTAATTGCTTTACTTTATCACTAAGCGGTAGCGATAGTCGTAGAATCAATAGTTGGCGAGACGACAACGATGCTTCAATGGAGATCAAGGTGTCAAGCCGGTGACGATGGTTATCATGACGGTGCTTTGGAGATAGAGATCAAAGGCACAAGACGATGATGGCCATATCATATCACTTATATTGATTGTGTGTGATGTTCATCCTTTATGTATCTTATTTTGCTTAATTCGGCGGTAGCATTATGATAACCAACAAGTATAGGGGATCGCAACAGTTTTCGAGGGTAGAGTATTCAACCCAAATTTATTGATTCGACACAAGGGGAGCCAAAGAATATTCTCAAGTATTAGCAGATGAGTTGTCAATTCAACCACACCTGTAAGCTTAATATCTGCAGCAACGTATTTAGTAGCAAAGTAATATGATAGTAGCGGTAACGATAGCAAAAGTAACGGTAGAAAAAGTAATATTTTTGGTGTTTTATAGTGGTTGTAACAATAGCAACGGAAAAGTAAATAAGCGAAGAACAATATGTGAAAGCTCGTAGGCAATGGATCCATGATAGAGAATTATGCCGGATGCGGTTCATCATGTAATAGTCATAACATAGGGTGACACAAAACTAGAACCAATTCATCAATGTAATATGTAGGCATGTATTCCGAATATAGTCATACGTGCTTATGGAAAAGAACTTGCATGCCATCTTTTGTCCTACCCTCCCGTGGCAGCGGGGTCCCATTGGAAACTAAGGGATATTAAGGCCTCCTTTTAATAGAGTACCAGACCAAAGCATTAACACATAGTGAATACATGAACTCCTCAAACTACGGTCATCACCGGGAGTGGTCCCGATTATTGTCATTTCGGGGTTGCCGGATCATAACACATAGTAGGTGACTATAGACTTGCAAGATAGGATCAAGAACTCTCATATATTGATGAAAACATAATAGGTTCAGATCTGAAATCATGGCACTCGGGCCCTAGTGACAAGGATTAAGCATAGAAAAGTGTAGCGACCTGACCCAAATGGATCAAGTCTCTGTGCTTAAGTGTCATCCCTGGATCGGTATGCTGACACACACAGTACTCGAAGGATTTATAACAGAGGTAAATCACATGTAAAAGGTAACGTAAATACTATTACCTCAATCCATATAGCGGAAGCAACAAGGTTGTGGATTCCCATCAACACCAACGACAAAGTTGAGTGTAGAAATCGTAACCCTAACATATCACTTACTCGTCGTAAGAAACCAGCAACATGAGACGTTGCAGCCCGAAACGGGTCAGTACATTGAATGTACTGGCAAATTCACACCATAGAGAAAATGATGAACAATGGCTATCACTATATGCATATATGGCTGGTGGAAAAGCTCTATGGTTATAATGTTTTTGCAAAAAGCCAATTTTTCCCTACTTCAAAGGAATAAATTAATTACTATCATGGTGGTTGTTAAACATTGAGAATGGTTGACAGCATTCTCAATCCCAATTAAGTAACATCATTAAACCCAACAATATTCATTTAAAGTAACGTGATGAGATCAACAGGATAATCCAAGAACTAGATACTCAAGATGTCCGTAACCGGGGACACGGCTAATCATGATTAGTTTATATACTCTGCAGAGGTATGCGCACTTTTCCCCACAAGACTCGATCGCCTCCGTTTGGTTTCTCGCACTACAGGGTGTTTGAGAAGACGGATGACCGAGACATAGTCTTTCAGAAGCGCTAGCACCTTACGATCGGGTAGACCGTACCACCTACAACCCCTACATCTGCTAGTCTACCACTGTAAGAGTTCGCACAACTTAGTCAACTATGCTAGAGCCCATAATGGCTTGTGGCTGCACACGGAAGTTTCTAGTATGAATAATCTCATGATCCCTTTGGGCCTGGGTGGCGGTCCAATAAAAACAGGCAAGTCCTGGTAACCCCAGGTGCCTCAATCCACCCAGATGTGTGTTTAAGTTGCCACCTTAGATAAACCATTAATTAACAATCTCACATCTGTCATGGATATCACTCACCCAATCCACGTCTACTAGCATAGCATGGCATAATGAGCAAACATAGAAGTAACTCCCAAAGGTTTGATAATAAACAGGTAATAGGTGCTACCTCATCTACTTCCCATCCCACAATTTAATTAGATCCTAATCATGCAATGTGTGAGGATTGGTCTAATGCAATAAAACTGGGTTGTAGAAAAAGGTATGATCAAAGTGTGAACTTGCCTGCAATGTTGATGAAGATGATTCGCACTCAAAATCTTGATAGATCTACTCGTCACACTCCGGTCAATCTATCGTAAGCAAGCAATAGTAACCACACATAAGCAATCACTCAAAAGATCAGAAAGATCGAAGCAGACAATTCAGAAAACATCAAAACCAAGCAAATAGCTCTTGCAACATCAAACTATTTCTAACAGTACCAAAATTATGTGAATTTGGCCTTATTAGAATGTTTAGGTCAAGAGCTTCGATTTGCAAAAAGAATCAACTCAAACGGAGTTACGGATAAAAAGATATGATCAAAAGAAGTTTGAATTCAAATCTGATCTAATTCAAATTTTAAAATTTTCAAAAACATGTTTGAGTTGTTTTACTGGATAGAGGAGATCGTAACGAAGACGTGGGCGTTGGTTTCGTTGGATTTGGACTAACGAGTAAAAAGTTATGATCGTTTGAAAAACAGGGGCTAAACTGTAAAATAAAATGACTACAACTAGGTCCCTGGCGTAAATAACCAGAAAACGAAAATACTAAATAACGAACGCTCGTTTATAAGATCAAAACAGTGAACGTTCGCTGTTTAATAAAACCTAAAAAAACAGATCTAGTCTAGGTTTTTTTTTAAGAAAAACCAAACTTAAAAGGAAAACCGAATCGGACCGGGCAACGGTTTTACCGCTCGGGGCGGTTTTTCTTAGAAAACCGGCGGCGGAGGTTAACTCCGGCGACAGCGAGGCGAGGCGGCGCGGTGGTTCCGGTGAGGCGACAGCAGCGGCAGGAGGCGGCGCAGGGCGAGAGGCGGCGGTGGCAGCAGCAGCTAGCGGCGGCGGCGGCGGCTGGAGACGCAGCAGAGCAGCGGCGCGGTGGCAACAGCTAGCGGAGGCGGCGGCGACTGTGGCGGCGGCGGCGCGGCGAGAAGCGGTGCGGCGAGAAGAGAGAAGCCGGGGCGGCGGCGGCGGCTTTATAGGGAAGGGGAGGAGAGGGCGGCTTGGGTGAGGGGCCATGGAGAGGCGGCGGCTCAACGGACTCCGGGGAGGAGTCCCGGTCGGGGACGACGGGCGAGGCGGCGCGGAGCTGGGCCTTGGCCTGGCTTCGGCTGGCCGGCCCAGTTGGCGGGAAGGTTATTTTTTTTATAAACATTTTTTTTTCAGAGAACTAAAATAATAAAACAAATTAACTAAAAATATTATATAGGCATATAATATATCAAAATTTTCAGAAAAAGATTTCCTACAACGTGAACATTTTTGTAGCACCAAATAAAATACACACAAATTCTAATAAATCAAAGAGTGCTACTGGTCTATTAAAATCTGACAAAAATCATTTTTTAAAATACCAAAACGATTTCAAATTAATTTTTCTCCAATTTTCTAATGTAGGGAATCATGTTACCCTAATTTCCATATGTTTTATTTTTGGAGAAAAATAATTTGAATAAAACTCAAATAACTCCAAATTAAAATAAATTCAAAAGAACTTTGAATTTAATTCTTTGAAACTCCCAACTCATATCTCATATAAGTTGAAGAAGTCATGTTATCTTCTCTCATGAAAATCATTGAGTTGCATAAAGTTCCAGAATCGGAAATATTTTCAAATGAAATTCAAATATTTTCAACACCCCTTGTCATTTAAATAAATGGAAGATGTCATGTCATCTTCTCTCCGGGGTTTTGTTTTTGAAAAGAATTTGAATTCATGGAGATCATAAAATGCAAAAATGAAAGTTTGGGAAAGTCCTTTTATTCCCCCTCATTTAACTTTCAAAAAGTTTCGAATTCACTCACTTTCAGACAATCAATCAAATCTATCTATTTATTATAACATTCCAAAATTTAGAATTTTGGGATGTTACAAACCTACCACCCTTAAAAAGGAATCTCGTCCTCGAGATTCGGAGAGGCTAGAAAGAAAAAGGTTAGGGTTTGGGGTCTTCTCAAATTCATCGATCTTCACAGGGGTCTGGGGTGCTACCACCCTTAGAAGCATGGTTACTGTTCCATCAAAACTCATATACTCCATCCTTATTGTTGACAGTGTCGGTCTTCTCAGATCCTCGAGAAAATTTCTCCTCTAAGCTCTTCCGGTAATGGCATAACCTTTTTCCTCAATTCTTTTGTCTTTTCCTCTTGGTAAGGTTATTCCGAGATTGGGTCTTCTTAGCTGACGGGTCTGGCGCCAAAACTAAACAACTATCGATATCTCATGGTGGTCAACAATTTATGGTTTCTCCTGCAGGAAATGGGTCTGGGTTGATCCTCACCGTATAACCTACGGTTGGCAAAAAACTCCCGTGTACAAGGGAAAAATTCTTATACCATTCTAAGGTTTAACAAGGTTTAATATCGTCGTCTCTCTACTATAGGCAAGTCACTCAGATTTACCATCCCATATAGCAAGGCGAATAATAAGAGTAAGTCGGTATGGTGATCAGTCCATCCCGCACCCAAATCATTACCTTGTATACGGTTTAGCGAATCTCGCATTGTAACACTCGGTCATCCTCACAAGCATTGCAGAATTTCTCTCGTCGACGAACCAAGTTCGGAATAATCCATTCATTCTGCAAGCCGAACAACCATCTATCATTCCTTCACAACTCTCAGGTTTTGCGTAAACTCCTATAAAATCGTCTGTCGACAAAGGTATATCCACTTCCAGGGTTTTTCCTTCAGCAAGAATGTGCTTGCTTCTTGGCAGGTCCTGGGGCCTGTGGGTTATGGCCCATCTCATCACTTGTAGTCCTTGAACTTATCATCGGGCAACTGATCATTATTCCAACTTCCAACTTCCTAGTATTCTTAAATCCATCCAATTGTACTGTCTTCCTTCCTTCTATTGGCACCAAACTAAAACGTGATTACTCAAACTCATCATGGAATTTCCATTGATCCATATTTCCAACATCATACCTCCTTTATATCCAATAGTACTTCATCTCTTCATCCTCGTGGGGTATCCCTCATACCGAGATAAAACTTATACTTATGAAGTCCATATTCCACTTCGTGGAACATCATTATCCTTTCCGCGGTCAAGCGTCCTTACAGGGGAATAGTGGCCATCTCTACATGGCACTTCTTCAACTGGGAAACGTGAAGCACATCTTGAACTCCTGACAGTCCTTCCAGTAACTCAAACTTGTAGGCCACTTCTCTCATCTGCTCCAAAACTCGATATGGTCCTACAAATCTCGGGGCTAACTGTCCCTTAACTCCAAATCGTTTAACTCCTCGCAGAGGAAACACATGAAGACATGCTCGGTCTCCAATTTCATAGACTACCTCCTTGAGTTTTTGAGTCTACATAACTCTTCTGCCTGGACTGAGCTACCTTCAGTCTATCGCGAATCAACTTAACATTCTCTTCTGACTCCTTTGATCACCTTTGGTCCAAACAACTGACGTCTCCAACTTCATCCCACACACTCTTGGGGTATCGCACATATCGAGACAAAACTCATATTCATTTTTGTCCGAAATCCACTCAGTGGAGTATCCTTATCTTTCCAGGGGTCAATGGTTCTTACAGGGTACTACCACCCTTAAAATGCACAAATCTTCCATAGAACATATTTCTCATATCCTCAGAATGGTCAAAATCCTTCTTCATAGAGTAACAACTCATAAAATCCATATCAGTACCAACGTTGCTACTTTATTCATTCTCCAATAATTACAATCTCTTGCTTTTCCATTAAAAGTCTCAACTCAACACCTCAATATAAAAGAAAATGTTCTCACTTCTACTACTACATTTCTTTTGTTGCAAACTCAACTATCTAGCACAAGTTTCCTTCTCCGTGGGGCATTCTCTGGCAAAGTGCCCTACTCCATTACAACTAAAACATATTACTTCTGACAAGTATCAAGGTTTCCTTTTTGGGCAATTGTTGAGGTAGTGCCCTGACTCCTTGCACCTGTAACAGGTGATATGACTCAGGTCCTTCCTGGAATCCAATCGGTTTCTCTTCCTGGACTTTTCCATTCCAATCAGGGCTTCTATTTCCTGTGGGTCATATTCTACTTCCTCTGTCGAGAATTCTACTAGATCCCCATTCAAACAATTTTGGGACATGTGTCCTTCTTCTCCACATGAATAGCAAGACTTAGTGCAGGGTTTACTCGGGCATTCTTTAGGTGTGTCCTCCATATCTTCCTTCATCACAACTTCTTCTAAAATTTCCATGAGGGCTCCTTTCATTACTTCTTTCTTTTGCTGGATGGTTCGTTGTACCATGGGGTAAATGTGACACTGAGCAGGATAGTGGGTAGTCCCTTCACACAAGAAACAAGTAATTTGCCTAGTTGGGCATTCTTCAACTGGGTGACTTCCTTCACAATTAGGGCATTCATCCTTGTGTTCTTTATGGGTGTGTCCGATTTCTCCACAAATCTTGCATGCACAAGGTTTCTTCATGTCCTTTTCATAAGGCTTCAACTTCTGGGACACAAACTGAGACTTTAGCAAAGTCAACTTAAATTCTTTCCAAGTGGTTACTCCTTGCCATCCATTGATGGTTTGGTACATCCTCCACCAAGTAGCAGCACCTCTTTCAAAGCATTGAAGAGCATGTTGGGCCATATCCTTTCCGACTATAGGGTTGTTCTCCATATGATCCTCCATGTTCTGAATCCATTGGTCTGTCTCCAATTGACTCATTGATCCCGAAAATACAAGCTCATCTCCATTTATCCTCTATTGGGTCCATGGGTTTTGGGGTGAGATAAGAGAGATCAAGAGGGATGCACACAATACAAACAAAAGTTTTGAAAAGACAGATTTTATTGTGGCTGTCGGAAAAACAACAAACAAATGACAGCTCACAATCATCGCATCTAACGTAGGTATATAACAGGGGTTTGGTCTTCTAAAGGTCAATAAATCTTCAACGTCTCCAAACTTTTCAAGTCTTGTTCATGCCTCCAATGGCTTCTTCCGATCATGCTTGTCTTCTCAAGTTCTTTTGCTAGATCAACTCTGTTGACGCGAAGTCTCTCGTGACGTCCTTTAATATTCCGGAGTTGCGTTCCAAACTTCTGGTTTCAACATCCTTCACATGAACCATGGTCATACTGTCCTTCAGTTCCTGACAATTCTCCGGTATCTCGAGGTTGTAGCTCCTCCAGCTTGGCTACTTTCGCGTCTAAGTTCTTCACGAAATGCTCCTTGTCAAAATACGGCTTCTTGTAGCTCCATCTTAACTTCTTGATGTACTACTCCAGATCCCGGTGATACACCGGCTAAGGTTAAACTTCATCTTACTAATAGGTGCTCCATCAGCCTTCTACCATCCAATCCTTCCGAAGGAATGCATGCTTAACTCAGCTCGGTGACCACAGTATCTATGGTGATGACATCACGGATAACCGTGTTTCTGCCCTTGTCATTGCCATGAGCTATCTTGCCAGTTGATACTCCCGCCTTAGGGTTTTCTTGACAAAACTTTGAGTTCTCAACTCTCCATGTTTCAGTCTTTCTCCGATACACCTTGATCTCGGGTATTGACAAGTTCCATAGTCTGCCAAGTTCCATAAGGATAGCCTTCCTGGGTCATATAAATCTCGAAATTCTTCAGAGCATTCAATTCTCCTAGTCTTCGGAGTCTTCAACCGTTGTAGTTTCCATTATTCAGATGTACGGAAAATACTCTTCATTCCGTAGTGGTCGTGGTTGTCCGATATCTTGTACTTCTTGGACTGGTCTCATCAGTGGAATCTTCGAGTGGTCAAAAGGGGAAAGGGGTATGGTCTCACTAAAGGCAATTTTTGAATAAACTCAGAAGAGAAGAGGGGTAAAGATCTTTTGAAAGGGAAAGTTGTAGAGAAAAATCTTTGCTATGGGCTTGCCAGTTTCTAGGGTCACGTCCTACAGTCAACATGTGCTCTGATACCATCTTGTAGCGACCTGACCCAAATGGATCAAGTCTCTGTGCTTAAGTGTCATCCCTGGATCGGTATGCTGACACACACAGTACTCGAAGGATTTATAACAGAGGTAAATCACATGTAAAAGGTAACGTAAATACTATTACCTCAATCCATATAGCGGAAGCAACAAGGTTGTGGATTCCCATCAACACCAACGGCAAAGTTGAGTGTAGAAATCGTAACCCTAACGTATCACTTACTCGTCGTAAGAAACCTGCAACATGAGACATTGCAGCCCGAAACGGGTCAGTACATTTAATGTACTGGCAAATTCACACCATAGAGAAAATGATGAACAATGGCTATCACTATATGCATATATGGCTGGTGGAAAAGCTCTATGGTTATAATGCTTTTGCAAAACGCCAATTTTTCCCTACTTCAAAGGAATAAATTAATTACTATCATGGTGGTTGTTAAACATTGAGAATGGTTGATAGCATTCTCAATCCCAATTAAGTAACATCATTAAACCCAACAATATTCATTTAAAGTAACGTGATGAGATCAACAGGATAATCCAAGAACTAGATACTCAAGATGTCCGTAACCGGGGACACGGCTAATCATGATTAGTTTATATACTCTGCAGAGGTTTGCGCACTTTTCCCCACAAGACTCGATCGCCTCCGTTTGGTTTCTCGCACTACAGGGTGTTTGAGAAGACGGATGACCGAGACATAGTCTTTCAGAAGCGCTAGCACCTTACGATCGGGTAGACCGTACCACCTACAACCCCTACATCTGCTAGTCTACCACTGTAAGAGTTCGCACAACTTAGTCAACTATGCTAGAGCCCATAATGGCTTGTGGCTGCACACGGAAGTTTTTAGTATGAATAATCTCATGATCCCTTTGGGCCTGGGTGGCGGTCCAATAAAAACAGGCAAGTCCTGGTAACCCCAGGTGCCTCAATCCACCCAGATGTGTGTTTAAGTTGCCACCTTAGATAAACCATTAATTAACAATCTCACATCTGTCATGGATATCACTCACCCAATCGACGTCTACTAGCATAGCATGGCATAATGAGCAAACGTAGAAGTAACTCCCAAAGGTTTGATAATAAACAGGTAATAGGTGCTACCTCATCTACTTCCCATCCCACAATTTAATTAGATCCTAATCATGCAATGTGTGAGGATTGGTCTAATGCAATACAACTGGGTTGTAGAAAAAGGTATGATCAAAGTGTGAACTTGCCTGCAATGTTGATGAAGATGATTCGCACTCAAAATCTTGATAGATCTACTCGTCACACTCCGGTCAATCTATCGTAAGCAAGCAATAGTAACCACACCTAAGCAATCACTCAAAAGATCAGAAAGATCGAAGCAGACAATTCGGAAAACATCAAAACCAAGCAAATAGCTCTTGCAACATCAAACTATTTCTAACAGTACCAAAATTATGTGAATTTGGCCTTATTAGAATGTTTAGGTCAAGAGCTTCGATTTGCAAAAAGAATCAACTCAAACGGAGTTACGGATAAAAAGATATGATCAAAAGAAGTTTGAATTCAAATCTAATCTAATTCAAATTTTAAAATTTTCAAAAACATGTTTGAGTTGTTTTACTGGATAGAGGAGATCGTAACAAAGACGTGGGCGTTGGTTTCGTTGGATTTGGACTAACGAGTAAAAAGTTATGATCGTTTGAAAAACAGGGGCTAAACTGTAAAATAAAATGACTACAACTAGGTCCCTGGCGTAAATAACCAGAAAACGAAAATACTAAATAACGAACGCTCGTTTATAAGATCAAAACAGTGAACGTTCGCTGTTTAATAAAACCTAAAAAAACAGATCTAGTCTAGGTTTTTTTTAAGAAAAACCAAACTTAAAAGGAAAACCGGATCGGACCGGGCAACGGTTTTACCGGTCGGGGCGGTTTTTCTTAGAAAACCGGCGGCGGCGGTTAACTCCGGCGACAGCGAGGCGAGGCGGCGCGGTGGTTCCGGTGAGGCGACAGTAGCGGCAGGAGGCGGCGTAGGGCGAGAGGCGGCGGTGGCAGCAGCAGCTAGCGGCGGCGGCGGCGGCTGGAGACGCAGTAGAGCAGCGGCGCGGTGGCAGCAGCTAGCGGCGGCGACGGCGACTGTGGCGGCGGCGGCGCGGCGAGAAGCGGTGCGGCGAGAAGAGAGAAGCCGGGGCGGCGGCGGCTGCTTTATAGGGAAGGGGAGGAGAGGGCGGCTTGGGCGAGGGGCCATGGAGAGGCGGCGGCGCAACGGACTCCGAGGAGGAGTCCCGGTCGGGGACGACGGGCGAGGCGGCACGGAGCTGGGCCTTGGCCTGGCTTCGGCTGGGCCGGCCCAGTTGGCGGGAAGGTTATTTTTTTTATATAAACATTTTTTCAGAGAACTAAAATAATAAAACAAATTAACTAAAAATATTATATAGGCATATAATATATCAAAATTTTCAGAAAAAGATTTCCTACAACGTGAACATTTTTGTAGCACCAAATAAAATACACACAAATTCTAATAAATGAAAGAGTGCTACTGGTCTATTAAAATCCAACAAAAATCATTTTTTAAAATACCAAAATGATTTCAAATTAATTTTTCTCCAATTTTCTAATGTAGGGAATCATGTTACCCTAATTTCCATATATTTTATTTTTGGAGAAAAATAATTTGAATAAAACTCAAATAACTCCAAATTAAAATAAATTCAAAAGAACTTTGAATTTAATTCTTTGAAACTCCGAACTCATATCTCATATAAGTTGAAGAAGTCATGTTATCTTCTCTCATAAAAATCATTGAGTTGCATAAAGTTCCAGAATCGGAAATATTTTCAAATGAAATTCAAATATTTTCAACACCCCTTGTCATTTAAATAAATGGAAGAAGTCATGTCATCTTCTCTCCGGGGTTTTGTGTTTGAAAAGAATTTGAATTCATGGAGATCATAAAATGCAAAAATGAAAGTTTGGGAAAGTCCTTTTATTCCCTCTCATTTAACTTTCAAAAAGTTTCGAATTCACTCACTTTCAGACAATCAATCAAACAATCAATCAAATCTATCTATTTATTATAACATTCCAAAATTTAGAATTTTGGGATGTTACACAAAGTCATAGCAACATCAATCTCAGAACATAGTGGATACTAGGGATCAAACCCTAACAAAACTAACTCGATTACATGATAAATCTCATCCAACCCATCAGTGTCCAGCAAGCCTACGATGGAATTACTCACGCACAGCGGTGAGTATCATGAAATTGGTGATGGGGGATGGTTGATATGTCGATGACGATGGATTCCCCTCTCCGGAGCCCCGAACGGACTCCAGATCATCCCTCCTGAGAGAGTTTAGGGCTTGGCGGCGGCTCCGTATCGTAAAACGCGATGAATCCTTCCCTCTTATTTTTTTCTCCCCGAACACGAATATATGGAGTTGGAGTTGAGGTCAGTGGAGCTCCAGGGGGCCCACAAGGCAGGGGGTGCACCCAGGGGGGCAGGCGCGCCCCCCACCCTCGTGGCTAGGGTGTGGACCCCTGGCCTTGATTCTTTGCCAGTATTTTTTATTATTTCCAAAAAATCTCCGTGGAGTTTCAGGTCATTCCGAGAACTTTTGTTTCTGCACATAAATAACACCATGGCAATTCTGCTGAAAACAACGTCAGTCCGGGTTAGTTCCATTCAAATCATGCAAGTTAGAGTCCAAAACAAGGGCAAAAGTGTTTGGAAAAGTAGATACGACGGAGACGTATCAACTCCACCAAGCTTAAACATTTGCTTGTCCTCAAGCAATTCAGTTGACAAACTAAAAGTGATAAAGAAAAACTTTTACAAACTCTGTTTGCTCTTGTTGTTGTAAATATGTAAAGCCAGCATTCAAGTTTTCAACAAAGATTATGAACTAACCATATTCACAATAACTCTTAGGTCTCATGTTTACTCATATCAATGGCATAATCAACTAGCAAGCAATAATAATAAATCTCGGATGATAACACTTTCTCACAACAATCATAATATGATATAACAAGATGGTATCTCGCTAGCCCTTTCTGAGACCGCAAAACATAAATGCAGAGCACCTTTAAAGATCAAGGACTGACTAGACATTGTAATTCATGGTAAAAGAGATCCAGTCAAGTCATACTCAATGTAAACTAACAGTAATGAATGCAAATGATAGCGGTGCTCTCCAACTGGTGCTTTTTAATAAGAGGATGATGACTCAACATAAAAGTAAATAGATAGGCCCTTCGCAGAGGGAAGCAGGGATTTGTAGAGGTGCCAGAGCTCGATTTTGAAATAGAGGTGAATAATATTTTGAGCGGTATACTTTCATTGTCAACATAACAACCAAGAGATGGCGATATCTTCCATGCTACACACATTATAAGCGGTTCCCAAACAGAATGGTAAAGTTTATACTCCCCCTCCACCAACAAGCATCAATCCATGACTTGCTCGAAACAACGTGTGCCTCCAACTAACAATAGTCCCGGGGGAGTTTTGTTCGCCATTATTTTGATTTGATTTGCATAAAGCATGGGAATGGGCATCCCGGTGACCAGCCATTTTCTCGTGAGTGAGGAGCGGAGTCCACTCCTCTTGAGAATAACCCGCCTAACATGGAAGATACAGACAACCCTAGTTGATACATGAGCTATTCGAGCATACAAAACAGAATGTTTATTTGAAGGTTTAGAGTTTGGGACATACAAATTTACTTGGAACGGCATGTAGATACCGTATATAGGTAGGTATGGTGGACTCATATGGAACAACTTTGGGGTTTATGGGATTGGATGCACAAGCAGTATTCCCGCTTAGTACAGGTGAAGGCTAGAAGAAGACTGGGAAGCGACCAACTAGAGAGCGACAACAGTCATGAACATGCATTAAAATTAATCAACACCGAATGGAAGCATGAGTAGGATATAATGCACCATGAACATAAATATCGTAGAGCCTATGTTGATTTTGTTTCAACTACATGCGTGAACATGTGCCAAGTCAAGCCACTCGAATCGTTCAAAAGAGGATGCCACCCTATCATACCACATCACAACCATTTTAATAGCATATTGGCAGGCAAGGTAAACCATTATAAGCTCCTAGCTAATTAAGCATGACATAAGCAACTATAATCTCTAATTGTCATTGCAAACATGTTTATTCATAATAGGCTAAATCAGGAACGATGAACTAATCATATTTACAAAAACAAGAGAGGTCGAGTTCATACCAGCTTCTCCCATCTCAATCAGTCCATCATATATCATCATAATTGCCTTTCATTTGCACGACCGAATGATGTGAATAATAATAACAGTGCACGTGCATTGGACTAAGCTGGAATCTGCAAGCATTTAATAAACAGGAGAAGACAAGGAAATATGGAATCTTGGTTAAATCAACAATAATGCATATAGGAGTCACTTCAACAATTTAATTATGGTCTTCTCCTATCGAACCCCAAAGAAAAGAAAAGAAATAAAACTATTTACACGGGAAAGCTCTCAACAAGCAAAAGAAGAACAGAAAATCTTTTTGGGTTTTCTTTTTAATTACTACTTCAAGCATATAAATTAAAGCTAGCTAAAAGCTATAACTAATTTCTTTTTGGTTTTTCTTAAGGTTTATGAAACACACAAGAAGAAAGCATAAAAAGGAAATAAACTATCATGGATATTACAATGAAAAAGTATGAGCACCGACATCTTGCAATGAGTGTGTGAACATAAATGTAATGTCGGTGGGAAATACGTACTCCCCCAAGCTTAGGCTTTTGGCCTAAGTTGGTCTATTTCCACGGATGGCCTGGCGGATATCCAAAGTTGTAGTTGGGGTCGTACTGAGATGTAGCAGTCATTGCATCGTGGGCTGCAACTTGGAGGCGAGCTATCTCAACCCTCCTCGTATACTCTTCCGCCTCCTCTCTGGTTATAAAATATCCCCCTTTTGCCTGAAAGTCAAAGAAAGTAGAAGCAGGGAGAGCGGCGTGATAGGTGCGTCGTCTGTCAAAGATTAGTCGGTACTGGAGGAACTGATCGTTCCTCTCAACAAAATGATGACGAACCATAGCCTCATAATTCAAATAAGCAGGAGGCAACTCAATATCATCCTCACGTATGGTTATACCAAGAAAATTAGCTATACGGGTTGCATAAATTCCACCAAAGAAATCCCCATTAAATCTATTATGATGCAACCTACGTGCAACAATGGCTCCCAAATTATAATGTTTATCTCCTAACACAGCACTCCTAAGAATACTGAGGTCAGGGACACACATATGACATGCTTCATCTTTACCATTTATGCACCTACCTATGAAGAGAGCAAAATAATGTATAGCAGGAAAATGAATGCTCCCTATGGTAGCTTGTGCTATATCTCTAGATTCTCCCACAATTATACTAGCAAGAAAATCTCTAAACTCAGATTTACGAGGTTCACTAGTACTACCCCATTGTGGAAGTTTGCAAGCAGTGGTAAAATCCTCTAAGTCCATAGTATAAGAATTTTCATAGATATCAAACAGGACAGTTTGAGAATTGCGTGAAGATAAAAATTCAAACCTCCTCACAAAGGAACTCGTGAGATAGTGGTACTGGCGGCACTTTTCTGCCTCGAAGCTCACAAGATCAGTGTTACGCAAGTATGCAGTAAATTCTTCCTTAATTCCAGCTTGATCCATGAAGTCCTCTGAAGGCCATTCACAAGGCCGCACTGGAGTGTCCCTTGGTGGCTCATCATCAGCATCACGCATTGCAAGCCTGGGTCCTTGTTTTCTTGAAGAACCACCTTGGTACATTTTCCTAAGCATATTTTTTCCTCTGAAAAATTTCTGAAAGTTTTAGTAACTTCAAATAAAAGTAAACCAAACTCAACAAAATTGATAGCAACTACTCCTACAAGTTCCTAGAGCCTATATCATGCATTAGAACTACTTGGAACCATATAAATTTGACATGCAAGCTCAAGAACATGGTCACCTAGGCAGCACAAATTTGCAATGAATAAAGCACTAGAACAAAAACTAATTGGACCAATGGAGGAGTCACATACCAAGGAACAATCCCCCAAAGCAGTTTTGTGAGAGGTGCTTTGAGCAAGGAGATCGAAAATCGCAGAAAAATGAGCTAGAACTCATGCTTGAGCTAGATGGTGATTTTTTGGGAGGAAGAAGAAGTGTGTGGGTGCAGGAATAAGTGGAAGGGAGCCACCGTGGGCCCATGAGGCAGGGGGCGCGCCCAAGGGGGTGGGCGCGCCGTGGACCCTCATGGCCAGGTGCTTGCTCCCCCTGTTGTGTTCTCAGTGCCAGATATTCTCAAATATTCCAGAAAAAATCATATTAAATTGGCAGGGCATTTGGAGAAATTTTATTTTCGGGGTATTTTTATATTGCACGAATAATTCAGAAAACAGCAGAAATTACTGTTTTTTCTTTATTTAATATAAATAACAGAAAGTAAAAAGAGGGTACAAAGAGTTGTGTTTTCTAAATTCATCCATCTCATGCTCATCAAAAGGAATCCACTAACAAGGTTGATCAAGTCTTGTTAACAAACTCATTTTGAGTAACATGGAATCGGAGAATTTTCGAATAACACTAGGTTACCTCAACGGGGATATGCACATCCCCAACAATAAGAATATCATATTTCTTCTTGACAGTAGGAAGAGGAAATTCAAAACCTCCAAAAATAATCGATGGAATTTTTCCAATAGATTTTATACTATGAACTTGAGGTTGTTTCCTCAGAAAGTGTACCGTATGCTCATTACCATTAACATGAAAAGTGACATTGCCCTTGTTGCAATCAATAACAGCCCCTGCAGTATTCAAAAAAGGTCTTCCAAGAATAATAGACATACTATCGTCCTCGGGAATGTCAAGAATAACAAAGTCCGTTAAAATAGTAACATTTGCAACTACAACAGGCACATCCTCACAAATACTGACAGGTATAGCAGTTGATTTATCAGCCATTTGCAAAGATATTTCAGTAGGTGTCAATTTATTCAAATCAAGTATACGATATAAAGAGAGAGGCATAACACTAACACCGGCTCCAAGTTCACATAAAGCAGTTTTAACATAGTTTCTTTTAATGGAGCATGGTATAGTTGGTACTCATGGATCTCCTAGCTTCTTAGGTATTCCACCCTTGAAAGTATAATTAGCAAGCATGGTGGAAATTTCAGCTTTCGGTATATTTCTTTTATTAGTAACAATATCTTTCATGTACTTAGCATAAGGATTCATTTTAAGCATATCAGTCAAATGCATACGCAAAAAGATAGGTCTAATCATTTCAGCAAAGCGCTCAAAATCCTCATCATCCTTTTCTCTTAGATGGCCTAGGAGGAAAAGGTATGGGTTTCTGAACCCAAGGCTCTCTTTCCTTACTGTGTTTCCTAGCAACAAAGTCTCTTTTATCATAACGTTGATTCTGTGATTGTGGGTTATCAAGGTCAACAGCAGGTTCAGCTTCTACCTCATTATCATCGCTAGGTTGAGCATCAACATGAACATTATCATTAACATTATTACTAGTTTCATGTTCATTTCCAGATTGTGTTTCAGCATCAGGAATAGAAATATCATTGGGATTCTCAGGTGGTTCAGCAATAGGTTCACTAGAAGCATGCAAAGTCCTATCATTTTTCTTTTTCTTCCTTTTAGAAGGACTAGGTGAATCTATATTATTTCTATGAGAATCTTGCTCAATTCTCTTAGGGTGGCCTTCGGGATACAAAGGTTCCTGAGTCATCTTACCACCTCTAGTCAACTCTAACATCATTATCATTTTTCTTACTATTTAATTCATTGAGCAAATCATTCTGAGCTTTAAATACTTGTTCTACTTGAGTGGTAACCATAGAAGCATGTTTACTAATGAGTTTAAGTTCACCTTTAACTCTAGAAATATAATCACCCAAGTGTTCAATCATATAAGCATTTTGTTTCAATTGTCTATCAAAGTAAGCATTGAAGTCTTCTTGCCTAACCATAAAGCTATCAAACTCATCCAAACATTGGCTAGCAAACTTAGTAAGAGGGATTTCAGTTTTATCATATCTATAGAGAGAATTTACCTTTACTACCTGTGTCGGGTTATCAAGACCATGTGTTTCTTCAATAGGTGATGGATTAAAACCATATATTTCTTCAACAGGCGGTAAATTAAGACCATGTATTTCTTCAATAGGAGGTAAATTTTTAACATCTTCAGCTTTAATACCCTTTTCTTTCATGGATTACTTTGCCTCTTGCATATCTTCAGGACTGAGAAATAGAACACCCCTTTTCTTTGGAGTTGGTTTAGGAATAGGCTTAGGAGTTGGCTCAGGAAGTGTCCAATTATTTTCATTTGTCAACATATTATTCAATAGAATTTCAGCTTCATCGGTGTTCTTTCCCTGAAAACAGAACCAACACAACTATCCAGGTGGTCTCTGGAAGCATCGGTTAGTCCATTATAAAAGATATCAAGTATTTTATTTTTCTTAAGAGGATGATCAGGCAAAGAATTAAGTAATTGGAGAAGCATCCCCCAAGCTTGTGGGAGACTCTCTTCTTCAATTTGCACAAAATTATATATATCCCTTAAGGCAACTTGTTTCTTATTAGCAGGGAAATATTTAGCAGAGAAGTAATAAATCATATCCCGGGGACTACGCACACAACCAGGATCAAGAGAATTAAACCATATCTTAGCATTACCCTTTAATGGGAACGGAAATATGTTAAGGATGTAAAAGTAGAGAGTTGTCTCATCATTAGTGAACAGGGTGGCTATATCATTTAATTTAGTAAGATGTGCCACAACAGTTTCAGATTCATAGCCATAAAAAGGATCATATTCAACCAAAGTAATTATATCAGGATCAATAGAGAATTCATAATCCTTATTAGTAACAAAGATAGGTGAAGTAGCATAAGCAGGATCATATTTCATTCTAGCATTCAGAGTTTTTTGTTTAAGCTTAGCTAATAATTTCTTAAGATCACTTCTATCATTGCATGCAAGAAAGTCTCTTTTAGTCTCTTCATCCATAACATAGCCCTCAGGCACAACAGGCAATTCATATTTATTAGGAGAGCCTTCATCATCACTTTCATCAATATTATCAGTTTCAATAATTTCATTCTCTCTAGCCCTAGCAAGGTGTTCATCAAGAAATTCACCAAGTGGCACAGTAGTATCAAGCATAGAAGTAGTTTCATCATAAGTATCATGCATAGCAGAAGTGGCATCATCAATAATATGCGACATATCAGAATTAATAGCAGAAGCAGGTTTAGGTGTCGCAAGCTTACTCAAAACAGAAGGTGAATCAAGGGCAGAGCTAGATGGCAGTTCCTTACCTCCCCTCGTAGTTGAGGGATAAATTTTTGTTTTCGCGTCTTTCAAGTTCTTCATAGTGACCAGTAGATATAAATCCCAAGTGACTCAAAGAATAGAGCTATGCTCCCCGGCAACAGCGCTAGAAAATAGTCTCGATAACCCACAAGTATAGGGGATCGCAACAGTTTTCGAGAGTAGAGTATTCAACCCAAATTTATTGATTCGACACAAGGGGAGCCAAAGAATATTCTCAAGTATTAGCAGCTGAGTTGTCAATTCAACCACACCTGGAAGCTTAATATCTGCAGCAAGGTATTTAGTAGCAAAGTAATATGATAGTAGTGGTAACGATAGCAAAAGTAACGGTAGCAAAAGTAATATTTTTGGTATTTTATAGTGGTTGTAACAATAGCAACGGAAAAGTAAATAAGCGAAGAACAATATATGAAAGCTCGTAGGCAATGGATCGATGATAGAGAATTATGCCGGATGCGGTTCATCATGTAACAGTCATAACATAGGGTGACACAAAACTAGCTCCAATTCATCAATGTAATGTAGGCATGTATTCCGAATATAGTCATACGTGCTTATGGAAAAGAACTTGCATGACATCTTTTGTCCTACCCTCCCGTGGCAGCGGGGTCCTATTGGAAACTAAGGGATATTAAGGCCTCCTTTTAATAGAGTACCCGACCAAAGCATTAACACATAGTGAATACATGAACTCCTCAAACTACGGTCATCACCGGGAGTGGTCCCGATTATTGTCACTTCGGGGTTGCCGGATCATAACACATAGTAGGTGACTATAGACTTGCAAGATAGGATCAAGAACTCTCTGTAACGCCCCGAGACCGTTGCGCCAGGTGTCTTCCAGTTATTCACTGTTGTTGCCTTGTCATTTTCTTGCATGTTGCATCTTGCCATGTCATCATCCGCATTGCATCATCATGTTTTCAAAACTTGCATTCGTCCGGGCCTCCCAGTTCCTTCCGTTATCCGTTCTGAGGCCAGACTCACTTGCACGCGCCCGCGGCACGTCCAAAATATTATTTTATAAGTGGCCGAAAAATGTTCTTGGAATGGGATGAGAGTTGGCGTGCGGTCTTATTTTAGAGTAGGTAGGCCGCCTGCCAAGTTTCATCGTGTTCGGAGTCCGTTTGACGCCCCAACGGATAACTATGGCGGCGATATAGCCGGTCTAACGTCGGACGTTTTTGGGCCCCGGAAACAGTCGCCGGGCCTCCCTCACTTCTCTTCTCTCAGCTCGAGACCGTCTACACAGCCCACTACCTACCGCCAGGTCCAACCTAACCTCTCTCGTCAGCCCACGGCCCTCCTCGCGCGCGCGTCCGAGAATTGCCCCGGACCCAACCCGAGCAGTCGTCACCGTTGTGTCCGGATCATCCCCAAACATTTATAAAACATCTCCGTTTTGTTCATTGGACTCCTCTAACCTTTTATTCTCGACCGCCCGATTACGATCGGAGGGTCTAATCCCAACCCTATTTTTTTTCCTATTTATAGTGCACCCACTTACTAAATCAGATCAAACCCTAGCCTAACCCTAGACCAATTCCCTCTTTTCCCTCCTCGCGCCGCCACCCAGTCTCCACCTTCCTCGGGATCCTCCCCGACCAATCTAGCCAGCCGACAACCTCCCCCCAACCTCGGGATCTCCTCCCGATCCACCTGCGCCTCTCCTTCCGCGCCCAGCCACTACCCTTTCTCGATGCAGATCCTCTCGTGCTCCCCTGCTCCCTCGCTCTCGATTGGATCGAGGGAAGGAGCCCCTCAACCCCGCGTCACCGCCAACCTCCGCGCCGGCGAGCGAACCAGGAGCCAACCAGATGAGCGCCGGCCGCCCCATCCTTCTCCACCTTCCCGTGCTCCTCCCGTTTCTCCCTCTCTCATCTCTCTCACTCGACTCCCTCTCTGTGTTGCGTCCAGGGAACCAACCCTTGCCGCCTTGGGCCTCATCGTCGCCGCCCGGATCTCGAAGCCCGCGCTGCGCCATGTCGTTTTGTCACCGGGAATGGATTCCCCAACCCCGGATCTGACGCCTCCCGTCGTCCCCGTCACCGGAGCCTTTCAACAACGCCCCAAGTTCCGCCATGAACGCCCGACCTCGAGCTTCCACTGGCGAGCCGCTCTACCACTTGATCAGGACGGGCTCAGCCTGGTCCACTCAGTTCGACGAACCCCGCGCCTCGACGCCATGGATCCGCGCCGAGCTCCGCCATCCCCGCCGCTCCTCTGCATCGCGCTTCTGCCTCCCCTGCTTCTGCGTGTGTAGCCCACGTGAGGTCGAGGACGACCAGCGACCATCGCCCGCGTTGACTTCCCGGTCGCAAGCTGCCAGCCCGCTGAGTCCCTCCCTCAAGGCCCAGCCTCCCCGGCCCATCCGCGCGAAGCCAGCCCGCTATGAGCAGCCGCCCTAACCCCCACTGTGCACGGTTGGGCCAACCAGTTTCGGCCCAACTCCTTTTTTTAGTGGACAATTTTAGATATTATTCAGTAAACCAGTTTTATAGAAAAACCCCCTAGCTTCATACATATAATTACGCACAAACCGTGCATCGGATTAAAACAAACTTAATATGAAAGTTGCTTAGTTTTTCATCTAGTTTCATAATATGTCACTTTCATGCATGTTTAAAATGTTTAAACTATTGTTTGCATATATTTTGCCATCTTGCCATGCTAAAACGGTTTATTTCATAACTAATTAATCGTAGCTCCAAATCTAATAAACTTTATATGTAAATGGGGTAGAAAAATGTCTAGTTTAACTTGGTGGCATCGCTTTGCATGTTTAACAACTATAAAATATGGTTTAGGGCAGAACAGTACCAAACCTAATATATGCATATGAGGATTCTTCCGGACTTGTTGCTTGTTGTTCCGGCCTCATTTAAACTTGCCTAGATAGGTAGTTTTCATTTGCTTCACCCTCTTGCCATGCTAACAACTTTTAATATTGTTGGGTACATAAACAAGATCGAACTAAATAAGTCATGTGGTGTTTCGTCAATATGCAACGGAGTTGCATATTGTGCTCCACTTAATTTGTAGGATTGTTTGTGCACTTTGCCATGCCATGTATCTTTAAACTGGACATGCATCATACTTGTTGTGCATCATGCCATGATTATGTGATGTTTGTTTACTATGTTGTTTGCTTTCTTTCCGGTGTACTTCTTCTCGGTAATCCGGTAACGTTGCGTTTGTGAGGATCCGTTGGCTACGCCCGTTTGTCTTCTTCATGGACTCGTTCTTATTCCTTGTGGGATTTCAGGAAAGATGACCATACCCTCGAAATCACTTCTATCTTTGCTTGCTAGTTGCTCGCTCTTTTGCTATGCCTATGCTGCGATACCTACCACTTGCTTATCATGCCTCCCATATTGTTAAGTCAAGCCTCTAACCCACCTTGCCCTAGCAAACCGTTGTTTGGCTATGTTATCGCTTTGCTCAGCCCCTCTTATAGCGTTGTTAGTTGCAGGTGAAGATTGGAGTTTGTTCCTTGTTGGAACATGGATATGTTGTTGGGATATCACAATATCTCTTATTTAATTAATGCATCTATATACTTGGTAAAGGGTGGAAGGCTCGGCCTTATGCCTGGTGTTTTGTTCCACTCTTGCCGCCCTAGTTTCCATCATATCGGTGTTATGTTCCCGGATTTTGCGTTCCTTACACGGTTGGGTTATAATGGGAACCCCTTGACAGTTACCATTTGCCACCTAGCCTTTTTCTTTTCCCTTGGGAGTCGCGCTCCCGAGGGTCATCATTATTTTAACCCCCCCCCCCGGGCCAGTGCTCCTCTGAGTGTTGGTCCAACCTGTCAGCTGCCAGTGACCACCAGGGGCAACTCTAGGCTGGTCTACCGGAACCTTGGACAATCTGGTGTGCCCTGAGAACGAGATATGTGCAGCTCCTATCGGGATTTGTCGGCACAGTCGGGTGGCTTTGCGGGTCTTGTTTTACCATTGTCGAGGATGTCTTGTAACCGGGATGCCGAGTCTGATCGGAATGTCTTGGGAGAAGGAATATCCTTCGTTGACCATGAGAGCTTGTGATGGGCTAAGTTGGGACACCCCTGCAGGGATTTGAACTTCCGAAAGCCATACCCGCGGTTATGGGCAGATGGGAATTTGTTAATGTCCGGTTGTAGAAAACCTGAAGTTGATCTTAAATTAAATACATCAACCGCGTGTGTTACCGTGATGGTCTCTTTCCGGCGGAGTCCGGGAAGTGAACACGGTGTTGGAGTTATGTTTGACGTAGGTTGTTCTAGGATCGCTTCTTGATCATAGTTGTTCGACCGTGCTTTTACCTTCTCTTCTCGCTCTCATTTGCGTATGTTTAGCCACCATATATGCTAGTCGCTTGCTGCAGCTCCACCTCATACTTTTACCCTACCTATAAGCTTAAATAGTCTTGATCGCGAGGGTGTGAGATTGCTGAGTCCCCGTGACTCACAGATACTTCCAAAACCAATTTGCAGGTGCCGATGTTCCCGAGCAGGTGACGCACCAAGCTCAAGGAGGAGCTCGATGAAGATCTTGTCCTATGTGTTGTTTCGTTCTAGTTGATCAGTAGTGGAGCTCAGTTGGGGTCGATCGGGGATCTGTGTAGCATTTGGGGTAGTCTTCTTTTATTTTGGTTCCGTAGTCGGACCTTGATTGTACCTGGATGATGTAATTCTTTATTCATGTATTGTGTGAAGTGGCGATTGTAAGCCAACTATGTATCTCTTTCCCTTATGTATTACATGGGTTGTGTGAAGATTACCTCACTTGCGACATTGCTTTCAATGCGGTTATGCCTCTAAGTCGTGTTTCGACACGTGGGAGATATAGCCGCATCGAGGGCGTTACACTCTCATATATTGATGAAAACATAATAGGTTCATATCTGAAATCATGGCACTCGGGCCCTAGTGACAAGCATTAAGCATAGCAAAGTCATAGCAACATCAATCTCAGAACATAGTGGATACTAGGGATCAAACACTAACAAAACTAACTCGATTACATGATAAATCTCATCCAACCCATCACCGTCCAGCAAGCCTCTGATGGAATTACTCACGCACAATGGTGAGCATCATGAAATTGGTGATGGAGGATGGTTGATGATGTAGGGTTTCGTAGTAATTTCAAAATTTTTCCTACGCACACGCAAGATCATGGTGATGCATAGCAACGAGAGGGAAGAGTGTTGTCTACGTACCCACGCAGACCGACTGCGGAAGCGTTGACACAACGTAGAGGAAGTAGTCGTACGTCTTCACGATCCAACCGATCAAGCACCGAAACTACGGCACCTCCGAGTTCGAGCACACGTTCAGCTCGATGACGATCCCCGGACTCCGATCCAGCAAAGTGTCGGGGAAGAGTTCCGTCAGCACGACGGCATGGTGATGATCTTGATGCACTACCGCAGCAGGGCTTCGCCTAAACTCCGCTACAGTATTATCGAGGAATATGGTGGCTGGGGCACCGCACACGGCTAAGGAATAGATCACGTGGATCAACTTGTGTGTTTCTGGGGTGCCTCTGCCTCAGTATATAAAGGACTAGTGGGGGGGAGGCTGGCCGGCCATAGGAGGCGCGCCAGGAGAGTCCTACTCCCTCTGGGAGTAGGATTCCCCCCCCCCAATCCTAGTTGGAATAGGATTCCTTGAGGGGGGAAAGAGAGAGAGGGGGGCCGGCCACCTCTCCTAGTCCTAATAGGACTAGGGGAAGGGGGGAGGCGCGCAGCCACCTTGGGCTGCCCCTTTCTCCTTTCCACTAAGGCCCATCAAGGCCCATATGGTTCCCGGGGGGTTCCGGTAACCTCCCGGTACTCCGGTAAAATCCCGATTTCACCCGGAACACTTCCGATATCCAAACATAGGCTTCCAATATATCAATCTTTATGTCTCGACCATTTCGAGACTCCTCGTCATGTCCGTGATCACATCCGGGACTCCGAACAACCTTTGGTACATCAAAATGCATAAACTCATAATATAACTTTCATCGTAACCTTAAGCGTGCGGACCCTACGGGTTCGAGAACAATGTAGACATGACCGAGACACGTCTCCGGTCAATAACCAATAGCGGGACCTGGATGCCCATATTGGCTCCTACATATTCTACGAAGATCTTTATCGGTCAGACCGCACAACAACATACGTTGTTCCCTTTGTCATCGGTATGTTACTTGCCCGAGATTCGATCGTCGATATCCCAAATACCTAGTTCAATCTCGTTACCGGCAAGTCTCTTTACTCGTTCTGTAATACATCATCCCGCAACTAAATCATTTAGTTTCAATGCTTGCAAGGCTTAAGTGATGTGCATTACCGAGAGGGCCCAGAGATACCTCTCCGACAATCGGAGTGACAAAACCTAATCTCGAAATACGCCAACCCAACATGTACCTTTGGAGACACCTGTAGTACTCCTTTATAATCACCTAGTTACGTTGTGACGTTTGGTAGTACCCAAAGTGTTCCTCCGGTAAACGGGAGTTGCATAATCTCATAGTTATAGGAACATGTATAAGTCATGAAGAAAGCAATAGCAACATACTAAACGATCGGGTGCTAAGCTAAAGGAATGGGTCATGTCAATCAGATCATTCAACTAATGATGTGACCTCGTTAATCAAATAACAACTCATTGCTCATGGTTAGGAAACATAACCATCTTTGATTAACGAGCTAGTCAAGTAGAGGCATACTAGTGACACTTTGTTTGTCTATGTATTCACACATGTATTATGTTTCCGGTTAATACAATTCTAGCATGAATAATAAACATTTATCATGATTATAAGGAAATAAATAATAACTTTATTATTGCCTCTAGGGCATATTTCCTTCAGTCTCCCACTTGAACTAGAGTCAATAATCTAGATTACACCATAATGATTCTAACACCCATGGATCCTTGGTGCTGATCATGTTTTGCTCGTGGAAGAGGCTTAGTCAGCGGGTCTGCAACATTCAGATCCGTATGTATCTTGCAAATCTCTATGTCTCCCACCTGGACTAGATCCCGGATGGAATTGAAGCGTCTCTTGATGTGCTTGGTTCTCTTGTGAAATCTGGATTCCTTTTCCAAGGCAATTGCACCAGTATTGTCACAAAAGATTTTCATTGGACCCGATGCACTAGGTATGACACCTAGATCGGATATGAACTCCTTCATCCAGACTCCTTCGTTCGCTGCTTCCGAAGCAGCTATGTACTCCGCTTCACATGTAGATCCCGCTACGACGCTTTGTTTAGAACTGCACCAACTGACAGCTCCACCGTTTAATGTAAACACGTATCCGGTTTGCGATTTAGAATCGTCCGGATCAGTGTCAAAGCTTGCATCAACGTAACCTTTTACGATGAGCTCTTTGTCACCTCCATATACGAGAAACATATCCTTAGTCCTTTTCAGGTATTTCAGGATGTTCTTGACCGCTGTCCAGTGATCCACTCCTGGATTACTTTGGTACCTCCCTGCTAGACTTATAGCAAGGCACACATCGGGTCTGGTACACAACATTGCATACATGATAGATCCTATGGCTGATGCATAGGGAACATCTTTCATATTCTCTCTATCTTCTGCAGTGGTCGGGCATTGAGTCTTACTCAATTTCACACCTTGTAACACAGGCAAGAATCCTTTCTTTGCTTGATCCATTTTGAACTTCTTCAAAATTTTGTCAAGGTATGTTGTTTGTGAAAGTCCAATTAAGCGTTTTGATCTATCTCTATAGATCTTTATGCCTAATATGTAAGCAGCTTCACCGAGGTCTTTCATTGAAAAACTCTTATTCAAGTATCCCTTTATGCTATCAAGAAATTCTATATCATTTCCAATTAGTAATATGTCATCCACATATAATATTAGAAATGCTACAGAGCTCCCACTCACTTTCTTGTAAATGCAGGCTTCTCCGAAAGTCTGTATAAAACCAAATGCTCTGATCACACTATCAAAGCGTTTATTCCAACTCCGAGAGGCTTGCACCAGTCCATAAATGGATCGCTGGAGCTTGCACACTTTGTTAGCTCCTTTTGGATCGACAAAACCTTCTGGTTGCATCATATACAACTCTTCTTCCAGAAATCCATTCAGGAATGCAGTTTTGACATCCATTTGCCAAATTTCATAATCATAAAATGCGGCAATTGCTAACATGATTCGGACGGACTTAAGCATCGCTACGGGTGAGAAGGTCTCATCGTAGTCAATCCCTTGAACTTGCCGAAAACCTTCCGCGACAAGTCGAGCTTTGTAGACAGTAACATTACCATCAGCGTCAGTCTTCTTCTTCAAGATCCATTTATTCTCAATTGCTTGCCGATCATCGGGCAAGTCAACCAAAGTCCATACTTTGTTCTCATACATGGATCCCATCTCAGATTTCATGGCTTCAAGCCACTTTGCGGAATCTGGGCTCACCATCGCTTCTTCATAGTTCGTAGGTTCATCATGATCTAGTAGCATGATTTCCAGAACAGGATTACCGTACCACTCTGGCGCGGATCTTACTCTGGTTGATCTACGAGGTTCAGTAGTATCTTGATCTGAAGTTTCATGACCATCATCATTAGCTTCCTCACTTATTGGTGTAGGTGTCGCAGAAACAGTTTTCTGTGATGCACTACTTTCCAATAAAGGAGCAGGTACAGTTACCTCGTCAAGTTCTACTTTCCTCCCACTCACTTCTTTCAAGAGAAACTCCTTCTCTAGAAAGGATCCATTCTTAGCAACGAATGTTTTGCCTTCGGATCTGTGATAGAAGGTGTACCCAACAGTCTCCTTTGGGTATCCTATGAAGACACATTTCTCCGATTTGGGTTCGAGCTTATCAGGTTGAACCTTTTTCACATAAGCATCACAGCCCCAAACTTTAAGAAACGACAACTTTGGTTTCTTGCCAAACCACAGTTCATAAGGCGTCGTCTCAACGGAATTTGATGGTGCCCTGTTTAACGTGAATGCGGCCGTCTCTAGAGCGTATCCCCAAAACGATAGCGGTAAATCAGTAAGAGACATCATAGATCGCACCATATCTAGTAAAGTACGATTACGACGTTCGGACACACCATTACGCTGTGGTGTTCCGGGTGGCGTGAGTTGCCAAACTATTCCACAATTTTTCAAATGTACACCAAACTCGTAACTCAAATATTCTCCTCCACGATCAGATCGTAGAAACTTTATTTTCTTGTTACGATGATTTTCAACTTCACTCTGAAATTCCTTGAACTTTTCAAATGTTTCAGACTTATGTTTCATTAAGTAGATATACCCATATCTGCTTAAATCATCTGTGAAGGTGAGAAAATAATGATATCCGCCACGAGCCTCAATATTCATCGGACCACATACATCTGTATGTATGATTTCCAAAAAATCTGTTGCTCTCTCCATAGTGCCGGAGAACGGTGTTTTAGTCATCTTGCCCATGAGGCACGGTTCGCAAGTACCAAATGATTCATAATCAAGTGGTTCCAAAAGTCCATCAATATGGAGTTTCTTCATGCGCTTTACACCGATATGACCTAAATGACAGTGCCACAAATAAGTTGCACTTTCATTATCAACTCTGCATCTTTTGGCTTCAACATTATGAATATGTGTATCACTACTATCGAGATTCATCAAAAATAGACCACTCTTCAAAGGTGCATGACCATAAAAGATATTACTCATATAAATAGAACAACCATTATTCTCTGATTTAAATGAATAACCGTCTCGCATCAAACAAGATCCAGATATAATGTTCATGCTCAACGCTGGCACCAAATAACAATTATTTAGGTCTAATATTAATCCCGAAGGTAGATGTAGAGGTACCGTGCCGACCGCGATCACATCGACTTTGGAACCGTTTCCCACACGCATCGTCACCTCGTCCTTTGCCAGTGCCCGCTTATTCCGTAATCCCTGTTTTGAGTTGCAAATATTAGCAACAGAACCAGTATCAAATACCCAGGTGCTACTGTGAGCTCTAGTAAGGTACACATCAATAACATGTATATCACATATACCTTTGTTCACCTTGCCATCCTTCTTATCCGCCAAATACTTGGGGCAGTTCCGCTTCCAGTGACCAGTCTGCTTGCAGTAGAAGCACTCAGTTTCAGGCTTAGGTCCAGACTTGGGTTTCTTCTCCTGAGCAACAACTTGTTTGCTGTTCTTCTTGAAGTTCCCCTTCTTCTTCCCTTTGCCCTTTTTCTTGAAACTAGTGGTCTTGTTGACCATCAACACTTGATGCTCCTTCTTGATTTCTACCTCCGCAGTTTTTAGCATTGCGAAGAGCTCGGGAATAGTCTTGTTCATCCCTTGCATATTATAGTTCATCACGAAGCTCTTGTAGCTTGGTGGCAGTGATTGGAGAATTCTGTCAATGACGCAATCATCTGGAAGATTAACTCCCAACTGAATCAAGTGATTATTATACCCAGACATTTTGAGTATATGCTCACTGACAGAACTGTTCTCCTCCATCTTGCAGCTATAGAACTTATTGGAGACTTCATATCTCTCAATCTGGGCATTTGCTTGAAATATTAACTTCAACTCCTGAAACATCTCATATGCTCCATGACGTTCAAAACGTCGTTGAAGTCCCGATTCTAAGCCGTAAAGCATGGCACACTGAACTATCGAGTAGTCATCAGCTTTGCTCTGCCAGACGTTTATAACATCCGGCGTTGCTCCTGCAGCAGGCCTGGCACCCAGCGGTGCTTCCAGGACGTAATTCTTCTGTGCAGCAATGAGGATAATCCTCAAGTTACGGACCCAATCCGTGTAATTGCTACCATCATCTTTCAACTTTGCTTTCTCAAGGAACGCATTAAAATTCAATGGAACAACAGCACGAGCCATCTATCTACAATCAACATAAACAAGCAAGATACTATCAGGGACTAAGTTCATGATAAATTTAAGTTCAATTAATCATATTACTTAAGAACTCCCACTTAGATAGACATCCCTCTAATCTTCTAAGTGATCACGTGATCCAAATCAACTAAACCATAACCGATCATCACGTCAGATGGAGTAGTTTTCAATGGTGAACATCGTTATGTTGATCATATCTACTATATGATTCACGCTCGACCTTTCGGTCTCCATGTTCCGAGGCCATATCTGCATATGCTAGGCTCGTCAAGTTTAACCTGAGTATTCTGCGTGTGCAAAAACTGGCTTGCACCCGTTGTAGATGGACGTAGAGCTTATCACACCCGATCATCACGTGGTGTCTGGGCACGACGAACTTTGGCAACGGTGCATACTCAGGGAGAACACTTCTTGATAATTTAGTGAGAAATCATCTTATAATGCTACCGTCAATCAAAGCAAGATAAGATGCATAAAAGATAAACATCACATGCAATCAATATAAGTGATATGATATGGCCATCATCATCTTGTGCTTGTGATCTCCATCTTCGAAGCACCGTCGTGATCACCATCGTCACCGGCGCGACACCTTGATCTCCATCGTAGCATCGTTGTCGTCTCGCCAATCTTATGCTTCCACGACTATCACCACCGCTTAGTAATAAAGTAAAGCATTACATCACGATTGCATTGCATACAATAAAACGACAACCATAAGGCTCCTGCCAGTTGCCGATAACTCGGTTACAAAACATGATCATCTCATACAATAAAATTCAGCATCATGTCTTGACCATATCACATCACAACATGCCCTGCAAAAACAAGTTAGACGTCCTCTACTTTGTTGTTGCAAGTTTTACGTGGCTGCTACGGGCTTAAGTAAGAACCAATCTCACCTACGCATCAAAACCACAACGATAGTTTGTCAAATAGACTCCGTTTTAACCTTCGCAAGGACCGAGCGTAGCCACACTCGGTTCAGCTAAAGTTGGAGAGACAGTCGTCCGCAAGCCACCTGTGTGCAAAGCACGTCGGGGGAACCGGTCTCGCGTAAGCGTACGCGTAATGTTGGTCCACGTCGTCTCGTCCAACAATACCGCCGAACCAAAGTATGACATGCTGGTAGGCAGTATGACTTGTATCGCCCACAACTCACTTGTGTTCTACTTGTGCATATAACATCAACATAAATAACCTAGGCTCAGATGCCACTGTAGGGTTTCGTAGTAATTTCAAAAAAATTCCTACGCACACGCAAGATCATGGTGATGCATAGCAACGAGAGGGGAGAGTGTTGTCTACGTACCCACGCAGACCGACTGCGGAAGCGTTGACACAACATAGAGGAAGTGGTCGTACGTCTTCACGATCCAACCGATCAAGCACCGAAACTACGGCGCCTCCGAGTTCGAGCACACGTTCAGCTCGATGACGATCCCCGGACTCCGATCCAGCAAAGTGTCGGGGAAGATTTCCGTCAGCACGACGGCGTGGTGACGATCTTGATGCACTACCGCAGCAGGGCTTCGCCTAAACTCCGATATAGTATTATCGAGGAATATGGTGGCTGGGGCACTGCACACGGCTAAGGAATAGATCACGTGGATCAACTTGTGTGTTTCTGGGGTGCCTCTGCCTCAGTATATAAAGGACTAGAGGGGGGAGGCTGGCCGGCCATAGGAGGCACGCCAGGAGAGTCCTACTCCCTCTGGGAGTAGGATTCCCCCCAATCCTAGTTGGAATAGGATTCCTTGAGGGGGGAAAGAGAGAGAGGGGGGCCGGCTACCTCTCCTAGTCCTAATAGGACTAGGGGAAGGGGGGAGGCGCGCGGCCACATTGGGCTGCCCCTTTCTCCTTTCCACTAAGGCCCATCAAGGCCCATATGGTTCCCGGGGGGTTCCGGTAACCTCCCGGTACTCCGGTAAAATCCCGATTTCACCCGGAACACTTCCGATATCCAAACATAGGCTTCCAATATATCAATCTTTATGTCTCGACCATTTCGAGACTCCTCGTCATGTCCGTGATCACATCCGGGACTCCGAACAACCTTCGGTACATCAAAATGCATAAACTCATAATATAACTGTCATCGTAACCTTAAGCGTGCGGACCCTACGGGTTCGAGAACAATGTAGACATGACCGAGACACGTCTCCGATCAATAACCAATAGCGGGACCTGGATGCCCATATTGGCTCCTACATATTCTACGAAGATCTTTATCGGTCAGACCGCACAACAACATATGTTGTTCCCTTTGTCATCGGTATGTTACTTGCCCGAGATTCGATCGTCGGTATTCCAAATACCTAGTTCAATCTCGTTACCGGCAAGTCTCTTTACTCGTTCTGTAATACATCATCCCGCAACTAACTCATTTAGTTGCAATGCTTGCAAGGCTTAAGTGATGTGCATTACCGAGAGGGCCCAGAGATACCTCTCCGACAATCAGAGTGACAAAACCTAATCTCGAAATACGCCAACCCAACATGTACCTTTGGAGACACTTGTAGTACTCCTTTATAATCACCCAGTTACGTTGTGATGTTTGGTACTACCCAAAGTGTTCCTCCGGTAAACGGGAGTTGCATAATCTCATAGTTATAGGAACATGTATAAGTCATGAAGAAAGCAATAGCAACATATTAAACGATCGGGTGCTAAGCTAAAGGAATGGGTCATGTCAATCAGATCATTCAACTAATGATGTGACCTCGTTAATCAAATAACAACTCATTGCTCATGGTTAGGAAACATAACCATCTTTGATTAACGAGCTAGTCAAGTAGAGGCATACTAGTGACACTTTGTTTGTCTATGTATTCACACATGTATTATGTTTCCGGTTAATAAAATTCTAGCATGAATAATAAACATTTATCATGATTATAAGGAAATAAATAATAACTTTATTATTGCCTCTAGGGCATATTTCCTTCAGATGATGACGACGACGATGGATTCCCCTCTCCGGAGCCCCGAACGGACTCCAGATCAGACCTCCCGAGAGAGTTTAGGGCTTGGCGGTGGCTTCGTATTGTAAAACGCGATGAATCCTTCTCTCTTATTGTTTTCTCCCCGAAAACGAATATATGGAGTTGGAGTTGAGGTCGGTGGAGCTCTAGGGGGGCCACGAGGCAGGGGGGCGCGCCCAGGGGGAGGCGCACCCCCCACCCTCGTGGCTAGGGTGTGGGCCCCTGGCCTTGATTCTTTGCCAACATTTTTTATTATTTCCAAAAATAATCTCCGTGGAGTTTTAGGTCATTCCGAGAACTTTTGTTTCTGCACATAAATAACACCATGGCAATTCTGCTGAAAACAGTGTCAGTTCGGGTTAATTCCATTCAAATCATGCAAGTTAGAGTCCAAAACAAGGCAAAAGTGTTTGGAAAAGTAGATACGACGGAGACGTATCACATTATAAGATGATCTCTCACTAAATTTCAAGGTATAAGTGTTCTCCCTGAGTATGCACCGTTGCTACAGTTCGTCGTGCCGAGACACCACGTGATGATCGGGTGTGATAAGCTCTACGTTCACATACAACGAGTGCAAGCCAGTTTTGCACAAGCAGAATACTCAGGTTAAACTTGACGATCCTAGCATATACAGATATGGTCTCGGAACACTGAGACCGAAAGGTCGAGCGTGAATCATATAGTAGATATGATCAACATAGTGATGTTCACCGTTGAAAACTACTCCATCTCACGTGATGATCGGACATGGTTTAGTTGATATGGATCACGTGATCACTTAGATGATTAGAGAGATGTCTATCTAAGTGGGAGTTCTTAAGTAATTTGATTAATTGAACTTTAATTTATCATGAACTTAGTACCTGATAGTATTTTGCATGTCTTTGTTGTTGTAGATAGATGACATGTGTTGTTGTTCCGTTGAATTTTAATGCGTTCCTAGAGAAAGCTAAGTTGAAAGACGATGGTAGCAACTACATGGACAGCATCCGTAACTTGAGGATTATCATCATTGCTGCATAGAAGAATTACGTCCTGGAAGCACCGCTTGGTGACAAACCCGCTGCAGGAGCAACGCCAGATGTTATGAACACCTGGCAGAGCAAAGCTGATGACTACTCGATAGTTCAGTGCTCCATGCTTTACGTCTTAGAACCGGGACTTCAACGAAGTTTTGAACTTCATGGAGCACATGAGATGTTCCAGGAGTTGAAGTTAACATTTCAAGCAAATGCCCGGATTGAGAGATATGAAGTCTCCAATAAGTTCTACAGCTTCAAGATGGAGGAGAATAGTTATGTCAGTGAACATATACTCAGAATGTCTGGTATCACAACCACTTGAGTCAACTGGGAGTTAATCTTCCTAATGACAGTGTGTTTGATAGAGTTCTTCAATCACTACCACCAAGCTATAAGAGCTTCGTGATGAACTATAATATGCAAGGGATGGATAAGATGATTCCTGAGCTCTTCGCAATGCTAAAAGCTGCGGAGGTAGAAATCAAGAAGGAGCATCAAGTGTTGATGGTCAATAAGACCACTAGTTTTAAGAAAAAGGGTAAAGGGAAGAAGGGGAACTTCAAGAAAAACAGCAAGCCAGTTGCTGCTCAAGTGAAGAAACCCAAGTGTGGACCTAAGCCTGAGACTGAGTGCTTCTACTGCAAAGGGACTGGTCACTGGAAGCGGAACTGCCCCAAGTATTTGGCGGAGAAGAAGGATGGCAAAGTGAAAGGTATATTTGATATACATGTTATTGATGTGTACCTTACTAATGCTCTCAGTAGTGCCTGGGTATTTGATACTGGTTCAGTTGCTAACATTTGCAACTCGAAACAGGGGCTACAGATTAAGCGAAGATTGGCTAAGGACGAGGTGACGATGCATGTGGGAAATGGTTCAAAAGTCGACATGATCGCCGTCGGCGCGCTACCTCTACATCTACCTTCGAGATTAGTTTTAGACCTAAATAATTGTTATTTGGTGCCAGCGTTGAGCATGAACATTATATCTAGATCTTGTTTGATGTGAGACGGTTATTCATTTAAATCAGAGAATAATGATTGTTCTATTTATATGAGTAATATATTTTATGGTCATGCACCCTTGATGAGTGGTCTATTTTTACTAAACCTTGATAGTAGTGATACACATGTTCATAGTATTGAAGCCAAAAGATGCAGAGTTGATAATGGTAGTGCAACTTATTTGTGGCACTGCCATTTAGGTCATATTGGTGTAAAACGCATGAAGAAACTCCATTCTGATGGACTTCTGGAATCACTTGATTATGAATCACTTGGTACTTGCGAACCATGCCTCATGGGCAAGATGACTAAAACTCCGTTCTCCGGAACAATGGAGCGAGCAACAGAGTTATTGGAAATCATACATATTGATGTATGTGGTCCAATGAACATTGAAGCTCGCAACGAATATCGTCATTTTCTCACCCTCACAGATGATTTGAGCAGATATGGGTATATCTACTTAATGAAACATTTCAAAAGTTCAAAGAATTTCATAGTGAAGTGGAAAATCATCGTGACAAGAAAATCAAGTTTCTGCGATCTGATCGCGGAGGTGAATATTTGAGTTATGACTTTAGACTTCATTTGAAACAATGCGGAATAGTTTCACAACTCACGCCACCTGGAACGCCACAACGTAATGGTGTGTCCGAACGGCGTAACCGCACTTTATTAGATATGGTGCGATCTATGATGTCTCTCACTGGTTTACCGCTATCGTTTTGGGGTTATGCTTTAGATACGGCTGCATTCACGTTAAATAGGGCACCATCTAAATCCGTTGAGACGACACCATATGAACTGTGGTTTGGCAAGAAACCCAAGTTATCATTTCTTAAAGTTTGGGGCTGCGATGCTTATGTGAAAAAGCTTCAACCTGATAAGCTCGAACCCAAATCGGAGAAATGTGTCTTCATAGGATACCCAAAGGAGACTGTTGGCTACACCTTCTATCACATATCCGAAGGCAAGATATTCGTTGCTAAGAATGGATCCTTTCTAGAGAAGGAGTTCTCTTGAAAGAAGTGAGTGGGAGGAAAGTAGAACTTGACGAGGTAATTGTACGTTCTCCCTTATTGGAAAGTACTTCATCACTGAAAATAGTTCCAGTGATTCCTACACCAGTAAGTGAGGAAGCTAATGATGATGATCATGAAACTTCTGATCAAGTTACTACCGAACCTCGTAGGTCAACCAGAGTCAGATCCACACCAGAGTGGTATGGTAATCCTGTTCTGGAAGTCATGTTACTTGACCATGACAAACCTACAAACTATGAGGAAGCGATGATGAGCCCAGGTTCGCAAAATGGCTCGAGGCCATGAAATCTGAGATGGGATCCATGTATGAGAACAAAGTGTGGACTTTGGTTGACTTGCCCAATGATTGGCAGGCCATAGAGAATAAATGGATTTCCAAGAAAAAGACTGACACTGACGGTAATATTACTGTCTACAAAGCTCGACTTGTTGCAAAAGGTTTTCAACAAGTTCAAGGAGTTGACTACGATGAGACCTTCTCACTCGCAACGATGCTTAAGTCCGTCTGAATCATGTTAGCAATTGCCACATTTTATGATTATGAATTTTGGCAAATGGATGTCAAAACTTCATTCCTTAATGGATATCTTAAAGAAGAGTTGTATATGATGCAACCAGATGGTTTTGTCGATCCAAAAGGTGCTAAAAAAGTGTGCAAGCTCCAGAGATCCATTTATGGACTGGTGCAAGCGTCTCGGAGTTGGAATATACGCTTTGACAGTGTGATCAAAGCATATGGTTTGATACGGACTTTTGGAGAAGCCTGTATTTACAAGAAAGTGAGTGGGAGCTCTGTAGCATTTCTGATATTATATGTAGATGACATATTGTTGATCGGAAATGATACTGGATTTCCGAATAGCATAAAAGGTTACTTGAATAAGAATTTTTCAATGAAAGACCTCGGCGAAGCTGCTTATATATTGGGCATCAAGATCTATAGAGATAGATCAAGACGCTTAATTGGACTTTCACAAAGCACATGCCTTGATGACATTTTGAAGAAGTTCAAAATGGATCAAGCAAAGAAAGTGTTCTTGCCTGTGTTACAAGGTGTGAAGTTGAGTCAGACTCAATGCCCGACCACTCAAGAAGATAGAGAGAAAATTAAAGGTGTTCCCTATGCTTCAGCCATACGCTCTATCATGTATGCAATGCTATGTACCAGACCTGATGTGTGCCTTGCTATCAGTTTAGAAGGGAGGTACCAAAGTAATCCAGGAGTGGATCACTGGACAGCGGTCAAGAACATCCTGAAATACCTGAAAAGGGCTAAGGATATGTTTCTCATATATGGAGGTGACAAAGAGCTCGTCGTAAACGGTCACGTCGATGCAAGATTTGACACTGATCCGGATGACTCTAAGTCACAAACCAGATACGTGTTTTTATTAAATGGTGGAGCTCGGTTGGTGTAGTTCCAAGCAGAGCGTCGTGGTGGGATCTACATGTGAAGTTGAGTACATAGCTGCTTCGGAAGCAGCAAATGAAGGAGTCTGGATGAAGGAGTTCATATCCGATCTAGGTGTCATACCTAGTGCATCGGGTCCAATGACAATCTTTTGTGACAATACTCGTGCAATTTCCTTGGCAAAGGAATCCCGATTTCACAAGAAAACCAAGCACATCAAGAGACACTTCAATTCCATCTGCGATCAAGTCAAGGAGGGAGACATAGAGATTTGTAAGATACATACGGATCTGAATGTTGCAAACCCGTTGACTAAGCATCTCTCACGAGCAAAACATGATCAACACCAAGACTCCATTGGTGTTAGAATCATTACAATGTAATCTAGATTATTGACTCTAGTGCAAGTGGGAGACTAAAGGAAATATGCCCTAGAGGCAATAATAAAGTTGTTATTTATATTTCCTTATATCATGATAAATGTTTATTATTCATGCTAGAATTGTATTAACTAGAAACTTAGTACATGTGTGAATACATGACAAACAGAGTGTCACTAGTATGCCTCTACTTGACTAGCTCAATGAATCAACGATGGTTATGTTTCCTGACCATAGACATGAGTTGTCATTTGATTAACGGGATCACATCATTAGAGAATGATGTGATTGACTTGACCCATCCATTAGCTTAGCACGATGATCGTTTAGTTTGTTGATATTGCTTTCTCCATAACTTATACATGTTCCTATGACTATGAGATCATGCAACTCCCGAATACCGGAGGAACACTTTGTGTGCTATCAAACGTCACAACGTAACTGAGTGACTATAAAGATGCTCTATAGGTGTCTCCAATGGTGTTTGTTGAGTTGGCATAGATCGAGATTAGGATTTGTCACTCCGAGTATCGGAGAGGTATCTCTGGGCCCTCTCGGTAATGCACATCACTATAAGCCTTGCAAGCAATGTGACTAATGAGTTAGTTACAGGATGATACATTACAGAACAAGTAAAGAGACTTGCTGGTAACGAGATTGAACTAGGTATTGAGATACCGACGATCGAATCTCGGGCAAGTAACATACCGATGACAAAGGGAACAACGCATATCGTTATGCGGTTTGACCGATTAAGATCTTTGTTGAATATGTGGGAGCCAATATGAACATCCAGGTTCCGCTATTGGTTATTAACCGGAGATGTGTCTCGGTCATGTCTACATAATTCTCGAACCCGTAGGGTCCGCACGCTTAACGTTTGGTGACGATCGGTATTATGAGTTTATGTGTTTTGATGTACCGAAGGTAGTTCAGAGTCCCGGATGTGATCACGGACATGACGAGGAGTCTCGAAAATGGTCGAGGCATAAAGATCGACATATTGAATGACTATATTCGGACACCGGATGAGTTCCGGGGTTCACTGGATATATGGGGGTAGGGGCACACTAGAACACACAAGTTGATTGTTTTTCAGCCATGTGCGGTGCCCCCCTCCACCATAATCCACCTCGGTCGTATCGTAGCAGTGCTTAGGCGAAGCCTTGTTCCGGTAGCATCATCATCACCGTCATTATGCCGTCGTGCTGACGAAGCTCTCCCTCGACACTCTGCTGGATCGTGAGTTCGTGGGACGTCACCGAGCTGAATGTGTGTAGATCACAGAGGTGCCGTACTTTTGGTACTAGGATCGGTCGATCGTGAAGACGTACGACTACATCAACCACGTTGTCATAACGCTTCCGCTTATGGTCTATGAGGGTACGTAGACAACACTCTCCCCTCTTGTTGCTATGCATCACCATGATCTTGCGTGTGCGTAGGATTTTTTTGAAATTACTGCGTTCCCCAACACCAGTGACATTGTGATGTTTGGTACACCCAAAGCATTCCTACGGTATCCGGGAGTTGCACAATCTCATGGTCTAAGGAAATGATATTTGACATTAAAAAAGCTTTAGCAAACGAACTACACGATCTTGTGCTACGCTTAGGATTGGGTCTTGTCCATCACATCATTCTCCCAATGATGTGATCCCGTTATCAATAACATCCAATGTCCATGGTCAGGAAACCATGACCATCTATTGATCAACGAGCTAGTCAACTCGAGGCTTACTAGGAACATATTACGATCTATGTATTCACACATGTATTATGATTTTTTGTTAATACAATTATGGCATGAACAATAGACAATTATCATGAACACGGAAATATAATAATAACCACTTTATTATTGCCTCTAGGGCATATTTCCAACAGTCACCCACTTGCACTAGAGTCAATAATCTAGTTACATTGTGATGAATCGAATACCCATAGAGTTCTGGTGTTGATCATGTTTTGCTCGCGGAAGAGGTTTAGTCAACGGATCTGCGACATTCAGATTCGTATGCACTTTACAAATATCCATGTCTCCATCCTGAATATATTCATGAATGGATTTGAAGAGACGCATGATATGCCTGGTCTTCTTGTGAAACATGGGCTCCTTGGCAAGGGCAATAGCTCCAGTGTTGTCATAGAAGAGAGTCATCGGGCCCGACGCATTGGGAATAACTCCTAGGTCGGCGATGAACTCCTTCATCCAGACTGCTTCCTGTGCTCCGAGGCCACTATGTACTCCGCTTCACATGTAGATCCCGCCACGACGCTTTGCTTGCAACTGCATCAGCTGACTGCCCCACCATTCAAAATGTACACGTATCCAATTTGTGACTTGGAGTCATCCAGATCTGTGTCGAAGCTAGCATCGCCGTAACCCTTTACGACGAGCTCTTCGTCACCTCCATAAACGAGAAACATATCCTTAGTCCTTTTCAGGTACTTTAGGATATTCTTGACCGCTGTCCAGTGTTCCATTCCGGGATTACTTTGCTACCTCCCTACCAAACTTACGGCAAGGTTCACATCAGGTCTGGTATACAGCATGGCATACATAATAGACCCTATGGCTGAGGCATAGGGGATGACACTCATCTTTTCTCTATCTTCTGCCGAGGTCGGGCATCGAGCCGTGTTCAATTTCACACCTTGCAATACAGGCAAGAACCCCTTCTTGGACTGATCCATATTGAACTTCTTCAATATCTTGTCAAGGTATGTGCTTTTTGAAAGACCAATGAGGCGTCTCGATCTATCTCTATAGATCTTGATGCCTAATATGTAAGCAGCTTCTCCAAGGTCCTTCATTGAAAAACACTTATTCAAGTAGGCCTTTATGTTTTCGAGAAATTCTATATCATTTCCCATCAATAGTATGTCATCCACATATAATATGAGAAATGCTACAGAGCTCCCACTCACTTTCTTGTAAACACAGGCTTCTCCATAAGTCTGCGTAAACCCAAACGCTTTGATCATCTCATCAAAGTGAATGTTCCAACTCCGAGATGCTTGCACCAGCCCATAGATTGAGTGTTGGAGCTTGCGTACCTTGTCAGCATTGTTAGGATCGACAAAACCTTCTGGCTGCATCATATACAATTCTTCCTTAAGGAAACCATTAAGGAATGCCGTTTTGACGTCCATTTGCCATATCTCATAATCATAGAATGCGGTAATTGCTAACATGATTCATGGATTTCAGCTTCGCTATGGGTGAGAAGGTCTCATCGTAGTCAACTCCTTGAACTTGTCGATAATCCTTAGCGACAAGCCGAGCCTTATAGATGGTCACGTTACCATCCCCGTCAGTCTTCTTCTTAAAGATCAATTTATTCTCTATGGCTTGCCGATCATCGGGAAAGTCTGTCAAAGTCCATACTTCATTTTCATACATGGATCCTATCTCGGATTTCATGGCTTCAAGCATTTGTTGGAATCCGGGCCCGCCATCGCTTCTTCATAGTTCGAAGGTTCATCGTTGTCTAACAACATGATTTCCAGGACAGGATTGCCGTACCACTCTGGTGCGGAACGTGTCCTCGTGGACCTACGACGTTCAGTAGCAACTTGATCCAAAGTTTCATGATCATCATCATTAACTTCCTCTCTAGTCGGTGCAGGCACCACAGAAACATCTTCCCGAGCTGCGCTACTTTCCGGTTCAAGAGGCAGTACCTCATCAAGTTCTACTTTCCTCCCACTTACTTCTTTCAAGAGAAACTCTTTTTCTAGAAAGGATCCATTCTTGGCAACAAAGATCTTGCCTTCGGATCTGAGGTAGAAGGTATACCCGATAGTTTCCTTAGGGTATCCTATGAAGACGCATTTTTCCAACTTGGGTTCGAGCTTTTCAGGTTTAAGTTTCTTGACAGAAGCATCGCATCCCCAAACTTTCAGAAACGACAGCTTAGGTTTCTTTCCAAACCATAATTCATATGGTGTCGTCTCAACGGATTTCGACGGAGCCCTATTTAAAGTGAATGCGACAGTCTCTAAAGCATAACCCCAAAATGATAGCGATAGATCGGCAAGAGACATCATAGATCGCACCATATCCAATAGAGTGTGATTACGACGTTCAGACACACCATTTCGTTGAGCTGTTCTAGGCGGCGTGAGTTGTGAAACAATTCCACATTTCCTTAAGTGTGTGCCAAACTCGTGACTCAAGTATTCTCCTCCACGATCTAATCATAAGAACTTTATTTTCCTGTCACGTTGATTCTCTACCTCACTCTGAAATTCCATGAACTTTTCAAAGGTCTCAGACTTGTGTTTCATTAACTAGACATACCCATATCTACTTAAGTCATCAGTGAGGGTGAGAACATAACGATAGCCACCGCGAGCCTCAACGCTTATTGGACCGCACACATCAGTATGTATGATTTCCAATAAGTTGGTTGCTCGCTCCATTGTTCCGGAGAACGGAGTCTTGGTCCTCTTGCCCATGAGGCATGGTTTGCACGTGTCAAATGATTCATAATCAAGATACTCCAAAATTCCATCTGCATGGAGTTTCTTCATGCGTTTGACACCAATGTGACCAAGGCGGTGTTAGGGAACGTAGCAGAAAACAAAAATTTTCCTACGGTTTCACCAAGATCCATCTAGGAGTTCATCTAGCAACGAGTGATTGGATTGTATCTACATACCTTTGTAGATCACGTGCGGAAGCGTTCAAAGAACGGGGATGAGGAAGTCGTACACGACGTGATCCAAATCACCGAAGATCCTAGTGCCGAACGGACGGCACCTCCGTGTTCAACACACGTACGGTCAGAGTAACGTCTCCTTCTTCTTGATCCAGCAAGAGGGAAGGAGAGGTTGAGGAAGATGGCTCCAGCAGCAACACGACGGCGTGATGATGGTGGAGCTGCAGTACTCCGTCAGGGCTTCGCCAAGCGCTATGGAGGAGGAGGAGGTGTTGGAGAGGGAGAAGGAGGCAACCAAAGGCGTGGGTGAAAAGCCCTCCTTCCCTCACTATATATAGGAGGGCCAAGGGGGGGCGGCCCTAGGAGATCCAATCTCCTAGGGTGGGGCGGCGGCCAAGGGGAGGTTTCCCTCCCCCCCAAGGCACCTAGGAGGTGCCTTCCCCTCCTAGGACTCTTCCTCCTAGAAACCCTAGGCGCATGGGCCTCTTGGGGCTGGTGCCCTTGGCCCATGCAGGCCAAGGCGCACCCTCTTACAGGACTTCCCATATATAAATCTTTCCCTCTGGACCATTCCGGAACTCCTCGTGACGTCCAGGATCTCATCCGGGACTCCGAACAACATTCGGGTTACTGCATATACATATCCCTACAACCCTAGCGTCACCGAACCTTAAGTGTGTAGACCCTACGGGTTCGGGAGACATGCAGAGATGACCGAGACGACTCTCCGGTCAATAACCAACAGCGGGATCTGGATACCCATGTTGGCTCCCACATGCTCCACGATGATCTCATCGAATGAACCACGATGTCGAGGATTCAATCAACCCCGTATGCAATTCCCTTTGTCAATCGGTATGTTACTTGCCCGAGATTCGATCGTCGGTATCCCAATACCTCGTTCAATCTCGTTACCGGCAAGTCACTTTACTCGTACCGTAATGCATGATCCCGTGACCAGACACCTGGTCACTTTGAGCTCATTATGATGATGCATTACCGAGTGGGCCCAGTGACACCTCTCCGTCATACGGAGTGACAAATCCCAGTCTCGATCCGTGTCAACCCAACAGACACTTTCGGAGATACCTGTAGTGCACCTTTATAGTCACCCAGTTACGTTGTGACGTTTGGTACACCCAAAGCACTCCTACGGTATCCGGGAGTTACACGATCTCATGGTCTAAGGAAAGTATACTTGACATTGGAAAAACTCTAGCAAACGAACTACACGATCTTTATGCTATGTTTAGAATTGGGTCTTGTCCATCACATCATTCTCCTAATGATGTGATCTCGTTATCAATGACATCCAATGTCCATAGTCAGGAAACCATGACTATCTGTTGATCAACAAGCTAGTCAACTAGAGGCTTACTAGGGACATGATGGTGTCTGTTATTCACACATGTATTACGATCTCCGAATAATACAATTATAGCATGAACAAAGACAATTATCATGAACAAAGAAATATAATAATAATGCTTTTATTATTGCCTCTAGGGCATATTTCCAACAGTCTCCCACTTGCACTAGAGTCAATAATCTAGTTACATTGTGATGAATCGAACACCCATGGAATTCTGGTGTTGATCATGTTTTGCTCTAGGGAGAGGTTTAGTCAACGGATCTGCTACATTCAGGTCCGTATGTACTTTAGAAATCTCTATGTCTCCATCTTGAACATTTTCACGAATGGAGTTGAAGCGACGCTTGATGTGCCTTGTCTTCTTGTGAAACCTGGGCTCCTTGGCAAGTGCAATAGCTCCAGTGTTGTCACAAAAGAGTTTGATCGGTCCCGACGCATTGGGTATAACTCCTAGGTCGGTGATGAACTCCTTCACCCATATTGCTTCATGTGCTGCCTCCGAGGCTGCCATGTACTCCGCTTCACGTGTAGATCCCACCACGACGCTCTGCTTGCAACTGCACCAGCTTACTGCCCCACCATTCAAAATATACACGTATCCGGTTTGTGACTTTGAGTCATCCAGATCTGTGTCGAAGCTAGCGTCGACGTAACCCTTTATGACGAGCTCTTCGTCACCTCCATAAACGAGAAACATTTCCTTAGTCCTTTTCAGGTACTTCAGGATATTCTTGACCGCTGTCCAGTGTTCCTTGCCGGGATTACTTTGGTACCTTCCTACCAAACTCACGGCAAGGTTTACATCAGGTCTGGTACACAGCATGGCATACATAATAGAACCTATGGCTGAGGCATAGGGGATGACACTCATCTCTTCTATATCTTCTGCCATGGTCGGACATTGAGCTGAGCTCAATTTCATACCTTGCAGCACAGGCAAGAACCCCTTCTTAGACTGATCCATATTGAACTTCTTCAATATCTTATCAAGGTATGTGCTTTGTGAAAGACCTATGAGGCATCTCGATCTATCTCTATAGATCTTGATTCCTAATATATAAGCAGCTTCTCCAAGGTCCTTCATTGAAAAACTCTTATTCAAGTAAACCTTGATGCTGTCCAAGAGTTCTATATCATTTCCCATCAAAAGTATGTCATCTACATATAGTATGAGAAATGCTACAGAGCTCCCACTCACTTTCTTGTAAACGCAGGCTTCTCCATAAGTCTGCGTAAACCCAAACGCTTTGATCATCTCATCAAAGCGAATGTTCCAACTCCGAGATGCTTGCACCAGCCCATAAATCCAGCGTTGGAGCTTGCACACCTTGTCAGCATTCTTAGGATCGACAAAACCTTCCGGCTGCATCATATACAATTCTTCCTTAAGGAAACCATTAAGGAATGCCATTTTGACGTCCATTTGCCATATCTCATAATCATAGAATGCGGCAATTGCTAACATGATTCGGACGGACTTCAGCTTCGCTACCGGTGAGAAAGTCTCATCGTAGTTAACCCCTTGAACTTGTCGATAACCCTTAGCGACAAGCCGAGCTTTATAGATGGTCACATTACCATCCGTGTCTGTCTTCTTCTTAAAGATCCATTTATTTTCTATGGCTCGCCGTTCAACGGGCAAGTCAGTCAAAGTCCATACTTCGTTTTCATACATGGATCCTATCTCGGATTTCATGGCTTCTAGCCATTTGTCGGAATCCGGGCCCGCCATCGCTTCTTCATAGTTCGAAGGTTCACCGTTGTCCAACAACATGATTTCCAAGACAGGGTTGCCATACCACTCTGGTGCGGAACGTGTCCTTGTGGACCTTCGAATTTCAGTAGGAGCTTGATCAGAAGTGTCTTGATCATCATCAATAACTTCCTCTCTAGTTGGTGCAGGCACCTCAGGAACATTTTCTTGAGTTGTGCCATTTTCCAGTTCAAGAGGTAACACTTCATCAAGTTCTACTTTCCTCCCACTTACTTCTTTCGAGAGAAACTCTTTCTCTAGAAAGAATCCATTCTTGGCAACAAAGATCTTGCCTTCGGATCTGAGGTAGAAGGTATACCCAACAGTTTCTTTAGGGTATCCTATGAAGACGCATTTTTCCGACTTGGGTTCGAGCTTTTCAGGTTGAAGTTTCTTGACATAAGCATCGCATCCCCAAACTTTTAGAAACGACAACTTAGGTTTCTCACCAAACCATAATTCAAACGGTGTCGTCTCAACGGATTTCGACGGAGCCCTATTTAAAGTGAATGCGGCAGTCTCTAAAGCATAGCCCCAAAAAGATAGCGGTAAATCGGTAAGAGACATCATAGATCGTACCATATCTAATAGAGTGCGATTACGACGTTCGGACACACCATTACGCTGAGGTGTTCCAGGCGGCGTGAGTTGTGAAACTATTCCACATTTTCTTAAGTGTGTGCCAAATTCGTGACTCAAGTATTCTCCTCCACGATCTGATCGTAGAAACTTGATTTTCCTGTCACGTTGATTCTCAACCTCACTCTGAAATTCCTCGAACTTTTCAAAGGTTTCAGACTTGTGTTTCATTAAGTAGACATACCCATATCTACTCAAGTCATCAGTGAGGGTGAGAACATAACGATAGCCACCGCGAGCCTCAACACTCATTGGACCGCACACATCAGTATGTATGATTTCCAATAAGTTGGTTGCTCGCTCCATTGTTCCTGAGAACGGAGTCTTGGTCATTTTACCCATGAGGCATGGTTCGCACATGTCAAATGATTCGTAATCAAGAGACTCTAAAAGTCCATCTGCATGGAGCTTCTTCATGCGTTTGACACCTATGTGACCAAGGCGGCAGTGCCACAAGTATGTGGGACTATCATTATCAACCTTACATCTTTTGGTACTCACACTATGAATATGTGTAGCATTACGCTCGAGATTCATTAAGAATAAACCATTCACCATAGGAGCATGACCATAAAACATATCTCTCATATAAATAAAACAACCATTATTCTCGGATTTAAATGAGTAGCCATCTCAAATTAAACGAGATCCCGATAAAAGCTGGCACTAAATAACAATTATTAAGGTTTAAAACTAATCCCGAAGGTAAATATAGAGGTAGCGTGCCGACGGCGATCACATTGACCTTGGAACCATTCCCGACGCGCATCGTCACCTCGTCCTTTGCCAGTCTCCGCTTATTCCGCAGCCCCTGCTTTGAGTTACAAATGTGAGCAACTGCACCAGTATCAAATACCCAGGAGCTACTACGGGTACTAGTAAGGTACACATCAATTACATGTATATCATATATACCTTTCGTTTTTCCGGCCTTCTTGTCCGCTAAGTATTTGGGGCAGTTCCGCTTCCAGTGACCACTTCCCTTGCAATAAAAGCACTCAGTCTCGGGCTTGGGTCCATTCTTTGGCTTCTTCCTGGCAGATTTCTTGCCAGGCGTGGCAACTTCCTTGCCGTCCTTCATGGAGTTCTTTTTACCCTTGCCCTTCTTGAACTTAGTGGTTTTATTTACCATCAACACTTGATGTTCCTTCTTGACTTCTACCTCTGCTGATTTCAACATTGCAAATACCTCAGGAATGGTCTTTTCCATCCCCTGCATATTGAAGTTCATCACAAAGCTCTTGTAGCTTGGTGGAAGCGACTGGAGGATTCTGTCAATGACCGCGTCATCCCGGAGATTAACTCCCAGCTGAGTCAAGCGGTTATGTAACCCAGACATAGTGAGTATGTGCTCACTGACAGAACTATTTTCCTCCATCTTACAGCTGAAGAATTTGTCGGAGACTTCATATCTCTCGACCCGGGCATGAGCTTGGAAAACCATTTTCAGCTCTTCGAACATATCATATGCTCCATGTCTCTCAAAACGCTTTTGGAGCCCCGGCTCTAAGCTGTAAAGCATGCCGCACTGAACGAGGGAGTAGTCATCAGCACGTGTCTGCCAAGCGTTCATAACGTCTTGGTTCTGTGGGACGGGTGGATCACCTAGAGGTGCTTGTAGGACATAATCTTTCTTGGCAGCTATGAGGATGATCCTCAGGTTCCGGACCCAGTCCGTATAGTTGCTGCCATCGTCTTTCAGCTTGGTTTTCTCTAGGAACGCGTTGAAGTTGAGGACTACGTTGGCCATTTGATCTACAAGACATATTGCAAAGATTTTAGACTAAGTTCATGATAATTAAGTTCATCTAATCAAATTATAATGAACTCCCACTTAGATAGACATCCCTCTTCTAGTCATCTAAGTATAACATGATCCGAGTTAGCTAGGCCGTGTCCGATCATCACGTGAGACGGACTAGTCAACGTCGGTGAACATCTTCATGTTGATCGTATCTTCTATACGACTCATGCTCGACCTTTCGGTCTTCTGTGTTCCGAGGCCATGTCTATACACATGCTAGGCTCGTCAAGTCAACCTAAGTGTTTGCATGTGTAAATCTGTCTTACACCCGTTGTATGTGAACGTTTGAATCAAACACCCGATCATCACGTGGTGCATTGAAGCAACGAACTGTCGCAACGGTGCACAGTTAGGGGGAACACTTTCTTGAAATTATTATGAGGGATCATCTTATTTTCTACCGTCGTTCTAAGTAAACAAGATGAAAAAACATGATAAACATCACATGCAATCAAATAATAAAAGTGACATGATATGGCCAATATCACATAGCTCCTTTGATCTCCATCTTGGGGCTCCATGATCATCTTGTCACCGGCATGACACCATGATCTCCATCATCATGATCTCCATCATCGTGTCTCCATGAAGTTGCTCGCCAACTATTACTTCTACTACTATGGCTAACGCGTTTAGCAATAAAGTAAAGTAATTTACATGGCGTTTCTCAATGACACGCAGGTCATACAAAAAATATAGACAACTCCTATGGCTCCTGCCGGTTGTCATACTCATCGACATGCAAGTCGTGATTCCTATTACAATAGCATGGACAACTCATACATCACATATATATCATTCATCATTTATCACAACTTTGGCCATATCATATCACAAAGCACTTGCTGCAAAAACAAGTTAGACGTCCTCTAATTGTTGTTGCAAGTTTTACGTGGCTGAAGTAGGGTTCTAGCAAGAACGTTTTCTTACCTACGTGAAAGCCACAACGTGATTTGTCAACTTCTATTTACCCTTCATAAGGACCCTTTTCATCGAATCCGCTCCAACTAAAGTAGGAGAGACAGACACCCGCCAGCCACCTTATGCAACTAGTGCATGTTAGTCGGTGGAACCGGTCTCACGTAAGCATACGTGTAAGGTTGGTCCGGGCCGCTTCATCCCACAATACCGTTGAAGCAAGATAAGACTAGTAGCGGCAAGAAAGTTGACAACATCTACGCCCACAACAAATTGTGTTCTACTCGCGCAAGAAGAACTACGCATAGACCTAGCTCATGATGCCACTGTTAGGGAACGTAGCAGAAAACAAAAATTTTCCTACGGTCTCACCAAGATCCATCTAGGAGTTCATCTAGCAACGAGTGATTGGATTGCATCTACATACCTTTGTAGATCATGCGCGGAAGCGTTCAAAGAACAAGGATGAGGAAGTCGTACACGACGTGATCCAAATCACCGAAGATCCTAGTGCCGAACGGACGGCACCTCCATGTTCAACACACGTACGGTCAGAGTAACGTCTCCTTCTTCTTGATCCAGCAAGAGGGAAGGAGAGGTTGAGGAAGATGGCTCCAGCAGCAACACGACGGCGTGGTGATGGTGGAGCTGCAGTACTCCATCAGGGCTTCGCCAAGCGCTATGGAGGAGGAGGAGGTGTTGGAGAGGGAGAAGGAGGCAACCAAAGGCGTGGGTGAAAAGCCCTCCTTCCCTCACTATATATAGGAGGGCCAAGGGGGGGCGGCCCTAGGAGATCCAATCTCCTAGGGTGGGGCGGCGGCCAAGGGGAGGTTTCCCTCCCCCCCAAGGCACCTAGGAGGTGCCTTCCCCTCCTAGGACTCTTCCTCCTAGAAACCCTAGGCGCATGGGCCTCTTGGGGCTGGTGCCCTTGGCCCATGCAGGCCAAGGCGCACCCTCTTACAGGACTTCCCATATATAAATCTTTACCTCCGGACCATTCCGGAACTCCTCGTGACGTCCAGGATCTCATCCGGGACTCCGAACAACATTCGGGTTACTGCATATACATATCCCTACAACCCTAGCGTCACCGAACCTTAAGTGTGTAGACCCTACGGGTTCGGGAGACATGCAGAGATGACCGAGACGACTCTCCGGTCAATAACCAAAAGCGGGATCTGGATACCCATGTTGGCTCCCACATGCTCCACGATGATCTCATCGAATGAACCACGATGTCGAGGATTCAATCAACCCCGTATGCAATTCCCTTTGTCAATCGGTATGTTACTTGCCCGAGATTCGATCGTCGGTATCCCAATACCTCGTTCAATCTCGTTACCGGCAAGTCACTTTACTCGTACCGTTATGCATGATCCCGTGACCAGACACCTGGTCACTTTGAGCTCATTATGATGATGCATTACCGAGTGGGCCCAGTGACACCTCTCCGTCATACGGAGTGACAAATCCCAGTCTCGATCCGTGTCAACCCAACAGACACTTTCGGAGATACCTGTAGTGCACCTTTATAGTCACCCAGTTACGTTGTGATGTTTGGTACACCCAAAGCACTCCTACGGTATCCGGGAGTTACACGATCTCATGGTCTAAGGAAAGGATACTTGACATTGGAAAAACTCTAGCAAACGAACTACACGATCTTTATGCTATGTTTAGAATTGGGTCTTGTCCATCACATCATTCTCCTAATGATGTGATCTCGTTATCAATGACATCCAATGTCCATAGTCAGGAAACCATGACTATCTGTTGATCAACGAGCTAGTCAACTAGAGGCTTACTAGGGACATGATGGTGTCTGTTATTCACACATGTATTACGATCTCAGAATAATACAATTATAGCATGAATAAAGACAATTATCATGAACAAAGAAATATAATAATAATGCTTTTATTATTGCCTCTAGGGCATATTTCCAACAGGCGGTAGTGCCACAAGTATGTGGGACTATCATTATCAACCTTACATCTTTTGGCATTCACACGATGGCCCTATTTGGTTCAGATTTTATCGACGGATTCCGCTGCCACGCAGCAGAATCTGAGCCAAAGGGCGAACCCAGTAGAATCCGATTCCAGAAATCCGCTGTCAAAATCTGAACCAAAAGCGGAAGCAGCCCAGGACGTGCTTTCCAAAATCTGATTCTGCAGCGGGCCAAAATCGAAAAAAAGTTGTATCAGCTGGTTTGCCAAATGACCTACATCTTTTTCACATCAAATTTTCCACAACTATTTTTCCACAGCAGATTTTTCACAGCTGCTTTTAGAAATACACAGCTGAACCAAACAGGGCCTATGAATATGTGTAACATCACGTTTGACATTAAACAAAAATAAACCATTGACCAGCGGGGCATGGCCATAAAACACATCTCTCATATAAATGGAACAACCATTATTCTCGGATTTAAATGAGTAGCCATCTCGCATTAAACGAGATCTAGATACAATGTTCATGCTCAAAGCTGGTACTAAATAACAATTATTGAGGTTTAAAACTAATCTCGTAGGTAGATGTAGAGGTAGCGTGCCGACGGCGATCACATGGACCTTGGAACCATTCCCGACGCGCATCGTCACCTCGTCCTTCGCCAGTCTCTGCTTATTCCGCAGCTCCTATTTTGAGTTACAAATATAAGCAACCGCACTGGTATCAAATACCCAAGAGCTACTACGAGCGCTGATATGTCTCCAACGTATCTATAATTTTTCATTGTTCCATGCTATTATATATTCTGTTTTAGATGTTTAATGGGCTTATTTATACACTTTTATATTATTTTTGGGACTAACCTATTAACCGGAGGCCCAGCTCAAATTGTTTTTTTGCCTATTACAGTGTTTCACATAAAAATAATATCAAACGGAATCCAAACGGAATGAAACCTTCGGGAGCATGATTTTTGGAACAAACGTGATCCAGAGGACTTAGAGTGGACGTCAAGCAACCAACGAGGAAGCCACGAGGCAGGGGGTGCGCCTACCCCCCTAGGCGCGCCCTCCATCCTCGTGGGCCCCTCGTGGCTCCACCGACCTACTTCTTCCTCCTATATATACCTACGTACCCTGAAAACATCAGAGGGCACCACGAAAACCTAATTCCACCTACGCAACCTTCTGTACCCGTGAGATCCCATCTTGGGGCCTTTTCCGGCGCTCCGCCGGAGGGGGCATTGATCACGGAGGGCTTCTACATTAATACCATAGCCTCTCCGATGATGTGTGAGTAGTTTACCTCAGACCTTCAGGTCCATAGTTATTAGCTAGATGGCTTCTTCTCTCTATTTGGATTTCAATACAAAGTTCTCCTTGATTCTCTTGGAGATCTATTCGATGTAATCTTCTTTTGCGGTGTGTTTGTCGAGATCCAATGATGTAACATCCCAAAATTCTAAATTTTGGAATGTTATAATAAATAGATAGATTTGATTGTTTGCTTGTTTGTTGTGTGATTGATTGACTAAAAGTGAGTGAATTCGAAACTTTTTGAAAGTTAAATGAGAGGGAATAAAAGGACTTTCCCAAACTTTCAATTTTGCATTTATGCTCTCCGTGAATTCAAATACTTTTCATCACAAAACCCTGGAGAGAAGATGACATGACTTCTTCCATTTATTTAAATGAAAAGGGGTGTTGAAAATATTTGAATTTCATTTGGGAAGATTTTTCAATTCAGAAACTTCAAGCAACTCAATGATTTTCATGAGAGAAGATAAAATGAATTCTTCAAAGCATGTGAAATATGAGTTGGGAGTTTCAAAGAATTAAATTCAAAATCCCATTGAATTTATTTTCAATTTGGAGTTATTTGGGTTTTATTCAAATTATTTTTCTCCAAAAATAAAATATACAGAAAATAGGGTAACATGATTCCCTACATAAGAAAATTGGAGAGAAATAAATTTGAATTAATTTTGGTATTTTTAAAATGATTTTTATTGGATTTTATTAGACCAGTTGCTCTTTGAGTATCTGATTTTTTGTGGATTTTATTTGGCATTATAAAAATGTCCATGTTGTAGAAAATATTTTTCTGAAAATTCTGATATATTATATGCCTATGTTATTTTATTTTATTTGCATTTATTTTATTTCTTCTGTCTGCAAAATTAAAAAACCTTTTGGACCGACCGGACCGGGCCGACCCAGCCAGCCAGGCCACGGCCCAGCCGGCCCGACGCCGCGCCTCGCCCGTCTTCCAGCTCGGGACGGAGTCCCGAGCGAGCACGCACCGCCGCCGCCGTGCCCGACCTCGCCACCTCGCGCCTTGCCCCCTCCTCCACGCTTCGGAGCCGCCCCGCCCTCCTATAAAGCGCGCCCCGGGACCCCCTGGATTCCGTTTTTGCCGCCGCCTCGAGCCGCATCGCATCACCGCCGCCGTCCCGATGATATCCGCCGCCGCCGCCGTCTCCTCGCCTCCCTGCGCCGCAGCCGTCGCCTTCGCACTGCCCCCAACATCCCAAAATTCTAAATTTTTTCTTTTTCTTTTATTTTCAGTCAGGGACCTGTTAGTAGTTATTTCTTTTACATTTTAGTCCCTAGTTTTCAAACGGTCACAACTTTTACACCGTTTGTCCAAATCCAACGAAACCAACGCCCACGTCTTCGTTATGATCCCCTCTATCCACTAATCCAACTCAAATATGTTTTTGAAATTTTAAAATTTTGAATTAGACCAGATTTGAATTCAAACTTCGTTTGATCGTAACTTGAGTTTCGTAGCTCAGTTTGAGTTGATTCTTTTTGCTATTTGAAGCTCCTGACCTAAACTTTCTGATAAGGCCAAATTCATATAATTTTGGTACTATTAAAAATTTGTTTTATGTTGCAAGATTTATTTGCTTGGTTTTGTTGTTTTCCGATTTGTTCTTCGTTCTTTCCGATGTTTTGAGTGATTGCTTATGTGTGGTTACTATTGCTTGATTACGATAGATTGACCGGAGTGTGATGAGTAGAACTATCAAGAGTTTTGAGTGCGAAGCATCTTCATCAACATTTCAGGCAAGTTCACACTTTGATCATATTCCTTTCATACCCAGTTTTTATGCATTAGTTTCAACCTCAAACATTGCATGAGTAGGATTGATAACATGTGGGTATTGGGAAGTAGTTGATGAGGTAGGTACCTATTGCCCTGCAGTCAAACCTTGGTAGTTACTATTATGTTGCTTATATTGCTATGCTATGCTCGTAGACGTGGATTGGGTTTGAGAGTATTCATGACAGATGTGAAATTGTTAATTAATGGTTTACTTAAGGTGGCAACTTTAACACACATCTGGGTGGATTGAGGCACCTGGGTATTCTAGCGATTGCCTGTTTGGGCACCTGGGTATTCCAGCGATTTCCTGTTTTTCTTTATGGACCGCCACCCAGGCTCAAAGGGATCATGAGATTATTCATACTAGAAACTTCCGTGTGGAGCCAGAAGCTATTATGGGCTCTAGCATAGTTGATTAAGTCATGCGAACTCTTACAGTGGTAGACTAGCAGATGTAGGGGAAAGTAGGTGTAACGGTCTACCCGATCGTAAGGTGCTAGCGCTTCTGAAAGACTATGTCTCGGTCATCCGTTTCTCAAACACCATGTAGTGCGAGAATCCCAACGGAGGAGATCGAGTCTTGTAGGGAAAAGTGCGCAAACCTCTGCAGAGTGTATAAACTAATCATGATTAGTCGTGTCCCCGGTTATGGATGTCTTGAGTATCTAGTACTTGAATTATAATGTGAATCTCATCATGTGACTTTAAATAATTTTGTTGGGTTTTAATGATGATGCTTAATTGGGATTGAGAGGGTGTCAACGCTCTCAATGTTTAACAACCACCATGATAGTTAAATAAAATTTATTCCTTTGCAGCAGGGAAAAATTGGCTTTATGCAAAACTGTAACCATAGAGCTTTTCCACCAGCCATATATGCATGTAGTGATAGAGATTATTCATCATTGCTCTATAGTGTGAATTTGCCAGTACATTCAATGTACTGACCCTTTGTGGCTGCAACGTCTCATGTTGCAGGATGTCCTACGACGAGTAAGTGATACGTTAGGGTTACGATTTCTACACTCAACTTTGTCGTTGGTGTTGATGGGAAACCACAACCTTGTTACTTCCGCTATTTGGATTGAGGTAATAGTATTTACGTTACTTTATACATGCGATTTACCTCTGCTATAAATCCTTCGAGTACTGTGTGTGTCAGCATACCGATCCAGGGATGCCACTTAAGCACAGAGACTTGATCCATTCGGGTCGGGTCGCTACAGATGAATTGTGGGTTTATGATCAAGGTTATCTATGAACAATATTTGAATCTTCTCTGAATCCTTTTATGTATGATTGGTTATCTTTGCAAGTCTCTTCAAATTATCAGTTTGGTTTGGCCTACTAGATTGATCTTTCTTGCAATGGGAGAAGTGCTTAGCTTTGGGTTCAATCTTGCGGTGCTTGATACCAGTGACAGTAGGGGAAACGGCACGTATTATATTGTTGCCATCGAGGATAAAAAGATGGGGTTTATATCATATTGCATTAGTTTATCCCTCTACATCATGTCATCTTGCTTAAAGCGTTACTCCGTTCTTATGAACTTAATACTCTATATGCATGCTGGATAGCGGTCGATGTGTGGAGTAATAGTAGTAGATGCAGGCAGGAGTTAGTCTACTTGTCACGGACGTGATGCCTATATACATGATCATACCTAGATATTCTCATAACTATGCTCAATTCTATCAATTGCTCGATAGTAATTTTTTTACACACCGTAACACTTATGCTATCTTGAGAGAAGCCACTAGTGAAACCTATGGCCCCCGGGTCTATTTTCCATCATACAAGTTTCTAATCTATTTTATTTTGCAATCTTTACTTTCAATTTATATCATAAAAATACCAAAAAAATTATCTTATTATTATTATTATTATTATTATCTCTATCAGATCTCACTCTTGCAAGTGGCCGTGAAGGGATTGACAACCCCTTTATCACGTTGGTTGCGAGGTTCTAATTTGTTTGTGTAGGTACGAGGTGACTCGCGCGTGGTCTCCTACTGGATTGATACCTTGGCCCTCAAAAACTGAGGGAAATACTTACGCTGCTTTGCTGCATCATCCTTTCCTCTTCAAGGGAAAACCAACGCATGCTCAACAGGTAGAAAGAAGGATTTCTGGCGCCGTTGTCGGGGAGATCTACGCCAAGTCAAGACATACCAAGTACCCATCACAACTCTTACCCTTCTCATTACATTATTTGCCATTTTCCTCTCGTTTTTCTCTCCCCCACTTCACCCTTGCCGTTTTATTCGCCCTCTTTTCCTTTCGCCCTCTCTTTCCGTTCGCTTTTTCTTCGCTTTTTTGCTTGTGTGTTGTTTGCTTGTTTGCTTGTGTGTTGGATTGCTTGCTTGTCACGATGGCTCAAGATAATACTAAATCGTGTCACTTTGCCAATACCAACAATAATGATTTTATTAGCACTCCAATTGCTCCTCTTACCAATGCTGAATCTTGTGAAATTAATACTACTTTGCTGAATCTTATCATGAAAGATCCATTTTCTGGCCTTCCTATTGAAGATGCCGCTACCCATCTAAACAACTTTGTTGATTTGTGTGATATGCAAAATAAGAAAGATGTGGATAATGATATTGTTAAACTTAAGCTATTTCCGTTTTCGCTTAGAGATTGTGCTAAAGCTTGGTTTTTGTCTTTGCCTAAAAATAGTATTGATTCACGGAATAAGGGCAAAGATGCTTTTATCTCTAAGTATTTTCCTCCCGCTAAGATCATCTCTCTTAGAAATGATATTATGAATTTTAAGCAACTTCATCATGAGCATGTTGCACAATCTTGGGAGAGGATGAAATTAATAATACGTAATTGCCCTACACATGGTTTGAATTTATGGATGATTATACAAAAAATTATGCCGGATTGAATTTTGCTTCTAGAAATCTTTTAGATTCTGCCACGGGAGGCACTTTTATGGAAATCACTTTAGGAGAATCTACTAAATTCCTAGATAATATTATGGTTAATTATTCTCAATGGCATACTGAAAGATCTACTAATAAAAAGGTGCACGCAATTGAATAGATTAATGTTTTGAGTGGAAAGATGGATGAACTTATGAAATTGTTTGCTAATAAGAGCACTCCTACTGATCCCAATGATATTCCTTTGTCTACTTTAATTGAGAATAGTAATGAATCTATGGATGTGAATTTTGTTGGTAGGAACAATTTTGGTAACAACGCGTGTAGAGGTGATTTTAATTCTAGGTCATTTCCTAGTAGTTCCTCTAATAATTATGGTAATTCATAAAACAATCCATATGGAAATTATAATAATATGGCCTCTGATTTTGAATCTAATATTAAAGAATTTATTAGTTCGCAAAAGAGTTTCAATGCTTTGATTGAAGAAAAATTGCTTAAGATTGATGAGTTTGCTAGGAACGTGGATAGAATTTCCCTTGATGTTGATTCTTTGAAACTTAGATCTATTCCACCTAAGCATGATATCAATGAGTCTCTCAAAGCTATGATAGTTTCCATTGATGAGTGCAAAGAAAGAACCGCTAGGATGTGTGTTAAAAAGGATTGCTTTGAGAAAGCGCGTTCTTCTAGTTTCCATGATAATAATGATGAAGATCTAAAAGTTATTGATGTGTCTCCTGTTAAATATTTGTTTTGCAATATGAATCTTGATAATGATGGGACTGGAGATGAGTAAACTTTAGTTATAAGGCGTCCCAATGATTCAGAGTTTTCAGATCTTGATGCAAAAATTGATAAAAGTGGGATTGGAGAGGTCAAAACTTTAAATACAATGAACCCACTATATTGGATTTCAAGGAATTTAATTATGATAATTGTTCTTTAATAGATTGTATTTCCTTGTTGCAATCCATGCTAAATTCTCCGCATGTTATAGTCAAAATAAAGCTTTTGCTAAACATATCGTTGATGCTTTAATGCAATCTTATGAAGAAAAGCTTGAATTGGAAATTTCTATCCCTAGAAAACTTTATGATGAGTGGGAACCTACAATTAAAATTAAAATTAAAGATCATGAATGCTATGCTTTGTGTGATTTGGGTGCTAGTGTTTCCATGATCCCAAAAACTTTGTGTGATTTGCTAGGTTTCCATGAATTTGATTATTGTTCTTTAAACTTGCACCTTGCGGATTCCACTATTAAGAAACCTATGGGAAGAATTAATGCTGTTATTATTGTTGAAAATAGGAATTATGTGCCCGTAGATTTCATTGTTCTTGATATAGATTGCAATCCTTCATGTCCTATTATTCTTGGTAGACCTTTCCTTAGAACGATTGGTGCAATTATTGATATGAAGGAAGGGAATATTAGATTCCAATTTCCGTTAAGGAAAGGCATGGAACACTTCCCTAGAAATAAAATTAAGTTACCATATGAATCTATTATAAGATCCACTTATGGATTGCCTACCAAAGATGGCAATGCCTAGATTTATCCTCGCTTGTATGCCTAGCTAGGGGCGTTAAACAATAGCGCTTGTTGGGAGGCAACCCAATTTTATTTTTATTCCTTGATTTTTGTTTCTGTTTAGTAATAAATAATTTATCTAGCCTGTGTTTTGGTTGTGTTTTTTGTGTTTAATTAGTGTTTGGGCTAAGTAGAACCGTTGGGAAGACTTGGGGAAAGTCTTTTTGATCTTGCTGTAAAAAACAGAAATTTAGCGCTCGCGAGAATTGCTGCCAATTTTTATTCTAGAGTGATATTTAGTTAATTTCTTTTGAAGATGATTACTATATAGATTACTCACGTACATAAATTTATTTTATAATTTTTGGGGTTTCAGAAGTATGCGTTTGATACATATTACTACAGACTGTTATGTTTTTGACAGATTCTGTTTTTCGTGTGTTGTTTGCTTATTTTGATGAATCTATGGCTAGTAATGGAGTTTATAAACCATAGAAAAGTTGGAATACAGTAGGTTTAACACCAATATAAATAAAGAATGAGTTCATTACAGTACCTTGAAGTGATATTTTCTTTTCTTTCCCTAACGGAGCTCACGAGATATTCTGTTAAGTTTTGTGTTGTGAAGTTTTCAAGTTTTGGGTAAAGATTTGATGGATTATGGAACAAGGAGTGGCAAGTGCCTAAGCTTGGGGATTCCCAAGGCACCTCAAGGTAAAATACAAGGACACCAAAAATCCTAAGCTTGGGGATGCCCCGGAAGGCATCCCCTCTTTTGTCTTCGTTCATCGGTAACTTTACTTGGAGCTATATTTTTATTCACCACATGATATGTGTTTTGCTTGGAGCGTATTGTATGATTTGAGTCTTGGTTTTTTATTTTACCACAATCATCCTTGCTGTACACATCTTTTGAGAGAGGCACACATGAATCGGAATTTATTAGAATACTCTATGTGCTTCACTTATATCTTTTGAGCTATATAGTTTTTGCTCTAGTGCTTCACTTATATTTTTTAGAGCACGGTGGTGGTTTTATTTTATAGAAATAATTGATCTCTCATGCTTCACTTATATTATTTTGAGAGTCCTTTAGAACAGCATGGTAATTTGCTCTTAGGAATAATAAAAACTTTAATATAAGTGCATTGAATGCTATGAGAAGTTTGATACTTGATAATTGTTTTGAGATATGGAGATGATGATATTAGAGTCATGCTAGTTGAGTAGTTGTGAATTTGAGAAATACTTGTGTTGAAGTTTGTGATTCCCGTAGCATGCACGTATGGTGAACCGTTATGTGATGAAGTCGGAGCATGATTTATTTATTGATTGCCTTGCTTATAAGTGGCTGTCGGGAACGAGCGATGGTCTTTTCCTACCAATCTATCCCCCTAAGAGCATGCGCGTAGTACTTTGTTTCTTTAACTAATAGATTTTTGCAATAAGTATGTGAGTTCTTTATGACTAATGTTGAGTCCATGGATTATACGCACTCCCACCCTTCCACATTTGCTAGCCTCTCTATTACCGGGCACTTTTCGCCGGTATCATACACCCACCATATACCTTCCTAAAAACAGCCACCATACCTACCTATTATGGCATTTCCATAGCAATTCCGAGATATATTGCCATGTAACTTTCCACCATTCCGTTTGTTATGACACACTTCATCATTGTCATATTGCCATGCATGATCATGTAGTTGATATCGTATTTGTGGCAAAGCCACCGTTCATAATTTTTTCATACATGTCACTCTTGATTCATTGCATATCCCGGTACACCGCCGGAGGCATTCACATAGAGTCATATTTTGTTCTAAGTATTGAGTGGTAATTCTTGAGTTGTAAGTAAAAAGAAGTGTGATGACCATCATTATTAGAGCATTGTCCCAGTGAGGAAAGGATGATGGAGATTATGATTCCCCCACAAGTCGGGATGAGACTCCGGACGAAATAAAAGAGGCCAAAAGAAAAAGAAGAAGAAGGCCCAAATAAAAAAATGAGAGAAAAAGAGAGAAGGGACAATGTTACTATCCTTTTTCCACACTTGTGCTTCAAAGTAGCACCATGATCTTCATGATAGAGAGTCTCCTAAGTTGTCACTTCCATAAACTTGTGGGAATTTTACATTATAGAACTTGGCTTGTATATTTCAATGATGGGCTTCCTCAAATTGCCCTTGGTCTTCGTGAGCAAGCAAGTTGGATGCACACCCACTTAGTTTCTTTTGTTGAGATTTCATACACTTATAGCTCTAGTGCATCTGTTGCATGGCAATCCCTTCAGTCACATTGATATCTATTGATGGGCATCTCCGTAGCCCATTGATACACCTAGTTGATGTGAGACTATCTTCTCCCTTTTTTGTCTTCTCCACAACCACCATTCTATTCCACCTATAGTGCTATGTCCACGGCTCACGCTCATGTATTGCGTGAAAGTTGAAAAAATTTGAGAACATCAAAAGTATGAAACAATTTATTGGCTTGTCATCGGGGTTGTGCATGATTTAATATTTTGTGTGATGAAGATAGAGCATAGCCAGACTATATGATTTTGAGGGATAACTTTATTTGGCCGTGTTATTTTGAGAAGACATGATTGCTTAGTTAGTATTATTGAAGTATTATTATTTTTATGTCAATATTAAACTTTTATCTTGAATCTTTTGGATCTGAACATTCATGCCACAATAAAGAAAATTACACTGAGAAATATGTTAGGAAGCATTCCACATCAAAAATTCTGTTTTTATCATTTACCTACTCGAGGACGAGCAAGAATTAAGCTTGGCGATGCTTGATACGTCTCCAATGTATCTATAATTTTTGATTGTTCCATGCTATTATATAGTCTGTTTTGGATGTTTAATGGGTTTATTTAGACACTTATATATTATTTTTGGGACTAACCTATTATCCGGAGGCCCAGCCCAAATTGTTGTTTTTTTGCCTATTTCAGTGTTTCACAGAAAAAGAATATCAAACGGAGTCCAAACGGAATGAAACCTTCGGGAGCGTGATTTTTGGAACAAACATGATCCAGAGGACTTGGAGTGACGTCAAGCAACCAACGAGGAAGCCACGAGGCAGGGGGCATGCCTACCCCCTGGGCGTGCCCTCCACCCTCGTGGGCCCCTCGTGGCTCCATCGACCTACTTCTTCCTCCTATATATACCTACGTACCCTGAAAACATCAGAGGGCACCACGAAAACCTAATTCCACCGCCGCAACCTTCTGTACCCGTGAGATCCCATCTTGGGGCCTTTTCCGGCGCTCCACCGAAGGGGGCATTGATCAAGGAGGGCTTCTACATCAACACCATAGCCTCTCCGATGATGTGTGAGTAGTTTACCTCAGACCTTCGGGTCCATAGTTATTAGCTAGATGGCTTCTTCTCTTTCTTTGGATCTCAATAGAAAGTTCTCCTCGATTCTCTTGGAGATCTATTCGATGTAATCTTGTTTTGCGGTGTGTTTGTCGAGATCCGATGAATTGTGGGTTTATGATCAAGATTATCTATGAACAATATTTGAATCTTCTCTGAATTCTTTTATGTATGATTGGTTATTTTTGCAAGTCTCTTCGAATTATCAGTTTGGTTCGACCTACTAGATTGATATTTCTTGCAATGGGAGAAGTGCTTAGCTTTGGGTTCAATCTTGCGGTGCTCGATCCCAGTGACAGTAGGGGAAATGACACGTATTGTATTGTTTCCATCGAGGATAAACAGATGGGTTTTACATCATATTGCATGAGTTTATCCCTCTACATCATGTCATCTTGCTTAAAGCGTTACTCCGTTCTTATGAACTTAATACTCTAGATGCATGCTGGCTAGCGGTCGATGTGTGGAGTAATAGTAGTAGATGCAGGCAGGAGTCGGTCTACTTGTGACGGACGTGATGCCTATATACATGATCATACCTAGATATTCTCATAACTATGCGCAATTCTATCAATTGCTCGACAGTAATTTGTTCACCCACTGTAATACTTATGCTATCTTGAGAGAAGCCACTAGTGAAACCTATGGCCCCCGGGTCTATTTTCCATCATACAAGTTTCTAATCTATTTTATTTTGCAATCTTTACTTTCAATTTATATCATAAAAATACCAAAAATATTTATCTTATTATTATCTCTATCAGATCTCACTCTTGCAAGTGGCCATGAAGGGATTGACAACCCCTTTATCGCGTTGGTTGCGAGGTTCTTATTTGTTTGTGTAGGTACGAGGTGACTCGCGCGTGGTCTCCTACTGGATTGATACCTTGGTTCTCAAAAACTGAGGGAAATACTTACGCTGCTTTGCTGCATCACCCTTTCCTCTTCAAGGGAAAACCAACGCATGCTCTAGAGGTAGCAAGCGCTAGTAAGGTACACATCAATAACATGTATATCACATATACCTTTGGCATTGCTGGCCTTCTTATCCGCTAAGTACTTGGGTCACTTACGCTTCCAGTGACCATTTCCTTACAATAAAAGCACTGAGTCTCGGGCTTGGGTCCATTCTTTGGCTTCTTCCTGGCAACTAATTTACCGGGCGCGGCAAATCCCTTGCCGTCCTTCTTGAAGTTCTTCTTACCCTTACCTTTCTCGAAACTAGTGGTTTTATTAACCATCATCACTTGATGTTCCTTTTTGATTTCCACCTCCGCTGATTTCAGCATTGAATATAACTTAGGAATGGACTTCTCCATCCCTTGCATATTGTAGTTCATCACAAAGCTCTAGTAGCTAGGTGGAAGCGACTGGAGGATCCTGTCAATGATCGAGTCATCTGGAAGATTAACTCCCAGCTAAGACAAGTGGTTGTGCAACCCAGACATTTTGAGTATATGCTCGTTGACAGAACTGTTTTCCTCCATATTACAACTGTAGAACTTGTCGAATACTTCATATCTATCGACCTAGGCATGAGCTTGGAAAACCATTTTCAGCTCTTGGAACATCTCATATGCTCTGTGCTGCTCAAAACGCTTTTGGAGCCCTGGTTATAAGCTGTAAAGCATGCCGCACTGAACCCGGGAGTAATCATCACTACGCGACTGCGAGACGTTCATAACGTCTTGAGTTGCTGGGAAAATGGGTGTGTCACGTAGCGGTGCTTCAAGGACACATGCTTTCTTGGCAGCTATGAGAATGATCCTCAAGTTACGGACCCAATCCGTATAGTTGCTACCATCGTCTTTCAGCTTGGTTTTCTCTAGGAACGCGTTGAAGTTGAGGGCAACATTAGCGTGGGCCATTTGATCTACAGAACATATTGTAAAGACATTTTAGACTAAGTTCATGATAATTAAGTTCATCTAATCAAATTATTTAATGAACTCCCACTCAGATAGACATCCCTCTAGTCATCCAAGTGATACATCCGAATCGACTAGGCCGTGTCCGATCATCACATGAGACGGACTAGTCATCAACGGTGAACATCTCCATGTTGATCGTATCTACTATACGACTCATGTTCGACCTTTCGGTCTCTCGTGTTCTGAGGCCATGTGTGTACATGCTAGACTCGTCAAGTCAACCTAAGTGTTTTGCATGTGTAAATCTAGCTTACACCCGTTGTATGCGAACGTTAGAATCTATCACACCCGATCATCACGTGGTGCTTTGAAACAACGAACCTTCGCAATGGTGCACAGCTAGGGGGATGATGTCTACTACACAACCTTCTTCTTGTAGACGTTGTTGGGCCTCCAAGTGCAGAGGTTTGTAGGACAGTAGCAAATTTCCCTCAAGTGGATGACCTAAGGTTTATCAATCCGTAGGAGGCGTAGGATGAAGATGGTCTCTCTCAGGCAACCCTGCAACCAAATAACAAAGAGTCTCTTGTGTCCCCAACACACCCAATACAATGGTACATTGTATAGGTGCACTAGTTCGGCGAAGAGATGGTGAAACAAGTGGTATATGGATGGTAGATAAAGGTATTTGTAATCTGAAAATATAAAAAACAGCAAGGTAGCAAGTGATAAAAGTGAGCGTAAACGGTATTGTAATGCGTTGAAACAAGGCCTAGGGTTCATACTTTCGCTAGTGTAAGTTCCCTCAACAATACTAACATAATTGGATCACATAACTATCCCTCAATATGCAACAAAGAGTCACTCCAAAGTCACTAATAGCGGAGAACGAACGAAGAGATTATGGTAGGGTACGAAACCACCTCAAAGTTATTCTTTCCAATCAATCCGTTGGGCTATTCCTATAAGTGTCACAAACAGCCCTAGAGATCGTACTAGAATAACACCTTAAGACACAAATCAACCAAAACCCTAATGTCACCTAGATACTCCAATGTCACCTCAAGTATCCGTGGGTATGATTATATGATATGAGTCACACAATCTCAGATTCATCTATTCAACCAACACAAAGGACCTCAAAGAGTGCCCCAAAGTTTCTACCGAAGAATAACGACGAAAACGTGTGCCAACCCCTATGCATAGGTTCATGGGCGGAACCCGCAAGTTGATCACCAAAACATACATCAAGTGAATCACGTGATATCCCATTGTCACCACAGATATCCACGACAAGACATACATCAAGTGTTCTCAAATCTTTAAAGACTCAATCCGATAAGATAACTTCAAAGGGGAAACTCAATTCATTACAAGAGAGTAGAGGGGGAGGAGAAACATAAGATCCAACTATAATAGCAAAGCTCGTGATACATCAAGATCGTGCCAAATCAAGAACACGAGAGAGAGAGAGAGAGAGAGATCAAACACATAGCTACTGGTACATACCCTCATCCCCGAGGGAGAACTACTCCCTCCTCGTCATGGAGAGCGCCGGGATGATGAAGATGGCCACCGGTGAGGGACCCCCCCCCCTTCGGCAGGGTGCCGGAATAGGGTCCCGATTGACTTTTGGTGGCTACAGAGGCTTGAGGTGACGGAACTCTCGATCTAATCTCTGTTCTGGAAGTTTTAGGGTACTTGGAGTTATATAGGTGGAAGAAGTACGTCAGGGGAGCCATGAGGGCCCCACGAGGCAGGGGGCGCGCCCTAGGGGGGTGGGCGTGCCCGCCACCCTCATGGCTTCCTCGTTCCTTACTTGATGTGGGGTCCAAGTCCATCGGGTGGCTTTCGTTCCAAAAATAACTTCTCTAGTTGATTTCGTTCCGTTTCGACTCCGTCTGATATTCCTTTTCTTCAAAACACTGAAATAGGCATAAAACAACAAATTTGGGCTGGGCCTCCGGTTAATAGGTTAGTCCCAAAAGTAATATAAAAGTGGATAATAAAGCCCAATATTGCCCAAAACAGTAGATAATATAGCATGGAGCAATCAAAAATTATAGATACGTTGGAGACGTATCAGGGGAACACTTTTCTTGAAATTTTAGTGAGGGATCATCTTATTTATGCTACCATCGTTCTAAGAAAATAAGATGTAAACATGACAAACATCACATGCAAATCATAAAATGACATGATATGGCCAATATCATCTTCGAGGCGCAGCATGATCACCTTTGTCACCGGCATGACACCATGATCTCCATCTTCATGATTACCATCATCGTGTCTTCATGAAGTTGTCTCGCCAACTATACTTCTACTACTATAGCTAACGATTAGCAATAAAGTAAAGTAATTACATGGCATTTACATTGACTCCTAGGTCATACAATAAATTAAGACAACTCCTATGGCTCCTGTCGGTTGTCATACTCATCAACATGCAAGTCGTGATTCCTATTACAAGAACAAGATCAATCTCATACACCACATATATCATTCATCACATCCTTTTGGCCATATCACATCACATAGCATACCCTGCAAAAACAAGTTAGACATCCTCTAATTGTTGTTGCATGTTTTACGTGGCTGCTATGGGTTTGTAGCAAGAACATTTCTTACCTACGCAAAACCACAACGGTGATATGTCAATTGCTATTTACCCTTCATAATGACCCTTTTCATCGAATCCGATCCGACTAAAGTGGGAGAGACAGCACCGCTAGCCACCTTATGCATCAAGTGCATGTCAGTCGGTGGAACCAGTCTCACGCAAGTGTACGTGTAAGGTCTGTCCGGGCCGCTTCATCCCACAATGCCGCCAAATCAAGATAAGACTAGTAACGATAAGCAAATTGAACAAATCATCGCCCACAACTACTTTGTGTTGTACTCGTGCATAGAATCTACGCATAGACCTAGCTCATGATGCCACTGTTGGGGAACGCATCAATAATTCAAAAAGAATTCCTACGTATCACCAAGATCAATCTAGGAGATGCTAGCAACGAGAGAGAGGGAGTGCATCTTCACACCTTGAAGATCGCTAAGCAGAAGCGTTGCAAGAACGCGGTTGGTGGAGTCGTACACGCATCGATTCTGATTGCGGTCGATTCTGATCTAAGCGCCGAACAACGGCGCCTCCGCGTTCAACACACGTAAAGTCCGGGGACGTCTCCTCCTTCTTGATCCAGTAAGGGGAGATGAGAATTTGAGGAAGAACTCCGACAACACGACGGCATGGTGGTGATGGAGCTCGTGGTTCTCCGGCAGAGCTTCGCCAAGCGCTACGGAGGAGGAGGTGTTGGAGAGGGGGAGGGTTGCGCTAGGGGAAGGGTGCGGCTGCCCTCCCACCCCCCACTATATATAGGGGCAAGTGAGGGGGGCGGCCCCCCTAGATGCATCTAGAGGGGGGCAAGGGGGAGGCTTGCCCCCCAAGCTAGGTGGGGGCGCCCCTCTAGGGTTTCCCCCAACCCTAGGCGCATGGGCCCTAGGGGGGAGTTGGCGCCCAGCCCACCTAGGGGCTGGTTAGCCTCTATATTCAGCCCATAGGGCCCTCTGGGGCAGGTGGACCCTCCCGGTGGACCCCCGGAACCCCTTCGGTGGTCCCGGTACAATACCGGTAACCCCCCGAACACTTCCGGCGACTGAATAAGGACTTCCCATATATAAATCTTCATCTCCATACCATTCCGAAACTCCTCGTTACGTCCGGGATCTCATCCGGGACTCCGAACAACCTTCGGTAACCACATACTATTTCCCATAACAACTCTAGTGTCCGAACCTTAAGTGTGTAGACCCCACGGGTTCGGAAACTATGCAGACATGACCGAGACATCTCTCCGGCCAATAACCAATAGCGGGATATGGATACCCATGTTGGATCCCACATGTTCCACGATGATCTCATCGGATGAACCACGATGCCGGGGATTCAATCAATCCCGTATACAATTCCCTTTGTCAATCGGTATGTTACTTACCCGAGATTCGATCGTCGGTATCCTCATACCTCGTTCAATTTCGTTACCGGCAAGTATTTTTATTCATTTCGTAACGCATGATCCCGTGGCTAACTCCTTAGTCACATTGAGCTCGTTATGATGATGCATTACCGAGTGGTCCCAAAGATACCTCTCCTTCATACGGAGTGACAAATACCAGTCTCGATTCGTGCCAACCCAACAGATACTTTCGGAGATACTTGTAGTGCACCTTTATAACCATCCAGTTACGTTGTGACGTTTGGTACACCCAAAGCATTCCCACGGTATCCGGGAGTTGCACAATCTCATGGTCTAAGGAAATGATACTTGACATTAGAAAAGCTTTAGTAAACGAAGTACACGGTCTTCTGCTACGCTTAGGATTGGGTCTTGTCCATCACATCATTCTCCCAATGATGTGATCCCGTTATCAATGACATCCAATGTCCATGGTCAGGAAACCATGACTATCTATTGATCAACGAGCTAGTCAACTAGAGGCTTACTAGGGACATATTACGATCTATGTATTCACACATGTATTACAGTTTCTGGTTAATACAATTATAGCATGAACAATAGACAATTATCATGAACACAGAAATATAATAATAACCACTTTATTATTGCCTCTAGGGCATATTTTTAACAGTTCTAATGTTCGCCCACACGTGGCCCGTGTGGACTGCCTCTGATTATGCCACTCAAGGCGCACCTGCGGATCTCTAATATGCCACACATGTGGCAATTATCAGGTTTGAACACTGTCTGTATGTGTAAGTTCAACATAAACTGTATGATGTATATTGTCATGGGTGTTCAGTGTCAATTACACCACATGTGTCTAAACTTGAAAAGAAAAGTTAGTTTGGTGTTAAAACTTACGGCATACATTGAACCAGTGACATAACTTGGTTTGGGCGTGTATCTACAGTGCTAATCACGTTTTGTATACGCACAACGTGCGGACGAGGCGCGCCAACATGGCGTGGGACCTAATGTCAGTGACCGGAAGGCAGGGACGGCCATGTGGCCTGTTTTATTGAGAAAAATACCCTGATATTTTATTTTTCTCACAAAAGCCCCATTTGTTTGCTTTTCTTAAATAACCCTCAAACATCACTACGAAATTTGTGCCCCACCTGCCAGGGCACATTACAGCAAAATGTAGCGCCGCCCAGGTGCAAAAACAAGAGTTGTTACCGCCAGCCCGGACTGGCTAGCCACCACACCTATCACTTTTTTAGGCGTACACCACGTATCACTTTCTGTACAAGTGGGTTTTCTACCCGTAATGAACTATAGATAATGCAGTCATCGCGGGCCATTTTCACATGTTAGTATTTTTTTCATAGGATTTTGTAGAAATACGTAAATTTAAAATAATATACATATAAATAAATTACTCCATCCGTTCTATAATATAAGACCATTTTTAACACTAGTGTAGTGTAAAAAACACTTTTATATTATGGGACGGAGGAAGTAACTTATTTAAAAAATGTTCTTGTAATTACAAAAAAATCATGTAATTCTAAAAATATATTCTCATTTAACATAATGGCCATGTAACTCTAAAAAATATTACTATTCTAAATAATTTTCATGTAATTCTAAAAATATTATTATATAAAATAATGTTCACCTAATTCTAAAAAATGTTATTATTTAAACGAATTTTAATGTTATCATAATAAATATTCAAGTATTATTCCAAAATGCTTTTATAGTTAAATAATATTTATGAAGTATAATCATTTTCGTAAATTATAAAATAATTAATTTATTATTAACGTATTCATAAATATATTCATGTATTTTTAGGTCGTATTCATGCATTCAGATAAATATTCATGTCATGCAAAACAAATCATGTACTCACTTTCCAAGAAATATTATTGTTTAAACTACTGTTATGTAATTCTTAATAATATTCAAGCATTATTTAAAATAATTAAATAACTTAAATAGTAAATATGAATATAATCATATTTATGAATTAAAAAACTATCATTGGAAAATGGGCCGTGGTCACTGCAGCCCATTTAAGCTCCATCTGGGTCATTAGGTTTTTTTCTTAGAGAAATATGAGTCACTAGTGTAGCTATCTAGTGTGTTTTTCGCAAAATAAGATAAACACTTCCATCCAGTGTGGTCCAACCATAGTTGTCATTAGAGAAATATCCAATGTGTTTTTCGCAAACGTTCAGGTCACACTCCCATCCCGCCTTTCCGGTCACTGACAGTGGGTCCCACGCCACCTTGGCGCGCCATGTCAGCACACTGAGCGTATACAAATGTGATAAGCACCGTAGATGCACGCTCGATCCAAGTTCTGTCACCGGTTCAATGTATGTCACAAGTTTTAGCACCAAACTGACTTTTCTTGTCAAGTTCAAGCACCTGTAGTGTAATTGACTCTTGTTAAAATATATGTTCATGTTGCAGGTTATCGTGCCATAATTTCATATCATACTTTGCATTCATAAAAAGTGTCCATGCAGTTAACTAACTTCTCGGTTGTATTTGTCATTTGCGTCATTACCGAGTTTGCTTCGGCGCTCCGCCTCCACTAGCTTTGGTATGAATGGGCTGATCCCCCAAGGACGTGGCTTGGCATAGGATCCCCGTGCACCACCAAAGATCGTGATTTGTTTGCTACTGCTACAAGAGTAACTGTTGGGGACGGAAACACGGCCAAGTTTTGGGAATCTCTGTGGTTGGAGGGGCTCAGACCGATGGATAATGCGCCCAAGATTTTTGAGCTCTCGCGCAAGAAGTCTTATTCGGTGATAAAGGCATTGACGGACAACAATTGGATTACCCAAATTAATACCCAGCAGGGCATCTCTCTCACACACATCCAGGAAGTGGTTATGCTTTGGGAAAGGCTCGCTGACATCACTCTCGCGGACAGGGTTCGCGATTCAATTACTTGGAAGTTCTTTGTTGATGGCGTGTACTCTGCGTCCTCGGCTTACAAGGCGCAATTTGAGGGTCTTACCATCTCGACCATGCTTACAACCGTGTGGAAGGGTTGCCCCCCCCCAAAGTGCAAGTTCTTCGCCTGGTTGGTCTTACAAAACAGGATTTGGACAGCCGATAGACTAAGCCTCCGTGGATGGCCAACCTGTGGTCTTTGCCCTCTTTGCAAGCAAGCTCCTGAGTCCGTTGTGCACCTTCTCGCCCAATGCCGCTTCACGACCTGTATCTGGACCGAGATCGCGAACTGGCTTGGCCTCCTGGATTTCTCAACTTTGGCTTGGGCAAATGCCACCTCGGTGAGAGGTTAGTGGACTGATACAGTGAATAATACAAGACCGCACTGGAAGGCTCTCACTTCGCTGATGATGTTGGTATCTTGGGAGATTTGGAAGGAACGCAATGCGATAGTTTTCCGCAACATTGCCGCACCCACCATGTTAATTGTCAGGAGGATCAAGGAAGAGGCCCATCTTTGGGTTCTAGCGGGTGCGAAATACTTGAGTAATGTAATTCCGCGAGAGTAGTTGTTTTCTTCCCCGTGTTGCGGGCATAAGTGTAAACCTTCTTTCTTAATCAATGAAAATGGCAAATCTTTTGCCTTGTTTCAAAAAAAAAATTACCCCAACGGGTCATCTAGAATAACCAACAAGTTATCTAGTGTATATAATGCTCCCTCCATGCCAAATTTCCTGTCGTAAAAATGGATAGAGATGGATTTATTCAGAACTAAAAATCAAGATACATACATTTCCGTGATAAGTAATTTGGGACGGAGGGTATAGTAGACATGTGCATCATTTTTTCTTCCTTACAAAGCATTAAGGGGTACAAAGCGTTAAGGGCAGGGATAAACCAAATAACGACCAGAAGTGTGGGTCGTGTACCACTTGCAAGAACATCTACACTACCATTGCATCGCACGGTTGAACTAAGCTGTCCATGGCCAAAACAGGGACAAACTTCTTTCCTTGGATGCTCGACTCCAGACGGTAAATTGTCTCCAGCTCAACCGTCTTGGAGGCATAGTAGCCCAATGATCTCCCGATGCTGAGTAAGATTCTTCCATCCTTGGGATTGACGGCCAGCAGCACTACCGGAATCGCCCCCTATGCCGACGGCCAGGGCCGTCGGCATAGGCCTGAGTCCCGTCGGGGTAGACCTATGCCGACGGCCCCCGTCGGCAACATATGCGTCGGCACAGCCAGGGAGGCCGTCGGCTTAGAAAAGCCGTCGGCATATATGATACGCCGACGGGGGCCGTACATCTATGCCGACGGCCCCGGCCGTCAGCAACTATCACGCCTAACGGCGGCCGCCGTCAAGTCTGCACAATGACTGATCGCCACGTGGCACCCCAATGCCGACGGCCTAGCCGTCGGCTTAGTCAAAACCTATGCCGACGGCTAGACCGTCAGCATAGGGGTGCCATGGGGCGACCAGCCGCTGCTCGTGGACCAGGTCTATGCCGACGGCCGGGCCGTCGGCATAGTTTGAAACTAAGCCGACGGCCAGGCCGTCGGCATAGTTCTTCATACAGAGCTCCCAGTAGCTGACACGTGGCACCTATGCCGACGGCCTAGCCGTCGGCACAGTTTTTAAACTAAGCCGACGGCTAGGCCGTCGGCATAGGTGCCACGTGTCAGCTACTGGGAGCTCACGCTAGCCCTATGCCGACGGCCTAGCCGTCGGCATAGTTTGCTTTTGCTTTTTTTTCTTTTTTCTGTTTGTTTTCAGATCAATTCAATTCAAATAGCAGCACATATCAGCAGATATATATGATGAGATAGACATATAAAACACAACGGGATATCATCCGGCACCATCACAATAATATATGCATAAGCATCGTCACACACAAGTCTCTAAATGAACATCATCACAACCAACATAAGCATATAGAGAAGCACACAAGTCATCTAAATGATCATCACCACACACAAGTCATCTCAAGCATCATCACCACACAAGGATCATCCAGCACCGCGGAGGTCGTCACCGCCAAGACGGCCAAAGCCCAGGTCGTCACTGCTAGCGGCAGCGCTACCGCCAAGACCGCCTCCGCCTCCATCTCCGCCTCCGCCTCCGCCTCCGTGGATCGGAGTGGTCGGGCTCCGTGTCTCCAGAGTGCTGCGAAGACCACCGCCAACGGTAGATCCACATGTTCCCTGGATGTTGAAAAGACATATGCACGGGATATATGACTGTGTTGAAAGGCATGACATGCTTTGGGTGAATAGATTGGGGATGAACTAACCGGCAAGGGGCCAGCGTTCTGTGCCACAAACTCCTCAAAGCTCATCAGCACTGGTTGTGCTGGAGGGCATTGTGCTGGAGGGAACTGAGGACACCTGCCGGCCGCCATATCCTGAAAAGCCTGCTGCATCTGGCTATCCCTCTGCACTTGGTGTTCATAAAGCCTCTGATGCCACGCCATGGTCTCCTGCCGTGTGTACTCCATGTAGGCCTATGGTATGACATGATGGAACTCATAAAACTACTAAATGCGGAAAATGAAGTGAGCAATGAAGATAAGAGAGAAAATACTTACAGATTGTTGCTCCTGAAAGAGGGACTGTGTACTGGTCACTGGCTGGCTCGTGCGCTGGCTCAGGCTCGGGTCGATCTGACGAAGCTGTGTGTAGGAGATACTAGGAGTGATCACAGCATCGAGAACCGCCTCCCGACCGTGCTCCTTGGGCCCCATGCTCACCACCGCCCTGTCGTCCAGAGGCGCCGCAATGGGGTCAGGTGTGTCAGGATGCAACTTCAGATACGCTTCAGAGTAGGCCTGCTTCCTCCCTACGGTCTTCTTGCCGTAGTACTGGGGCTCGCCAGGCTTGGAGTCCTTCCGCGTATGGGCGATCTCCCACGCCTGCATGTCTGAGAGCGGCCGCTTCAGTTTCTCCTCCTGCACCACCAAACAGAGGTTAGTCATACATAAGAAAGTGATGGTAAATAGAAGAAGAAGAATGTTTAATGGGGTTAGTCATACATTAACTGCCTTGTGGAGATAGTGGTTTCGGTTTCCCTGAGCATGTACTCCCTCCGTCCCTCGGTTAGCCTTATTTTTGGTTCTCATAGCCGCCCAGGCTCCAGCCTCATCACACCAAAGATCCACCAATGCCGCCCAGGACTCGTCTTTTCCATAACACCAATTTGGACACACCTACATAATAAAAGCATAATGGCATGTAGGTGTGTCCAAATTGGTGTTATGGAAGCATAAAGCATAAAGCATAATGTACCACAAGGTAATGAAAGCATAATGAAAGCATAATATATGAAAGCATAATGAAAATCTTTTATACTTACCGCCAAGAACTCGGGCCTCTCCAAGGTAATGCCCATCCTCCGCGCTTCTTCCTTGGTCATCTTCACACCAAGATAGTCGTGGTAGTATGTGGAGATGGCCACATAGCGCACCTCGTACTGCATATGGCGGGCCTTCTTCTTGCATTGGCGCAGCATGATCTGGTCCGCTCTAGCCCTGTGCTCCGGAAGAACTCGATAGAATGTCTACAATCATGCATGAAACAAGAATGGAAGAAGCCATGAGTTAAATCATTCATGAAACTAGAATGGACTTGTGCTTCTGAAGAGAACTCACCCAGAAAGTAGTGATCACGGCCTTGGCATGGGTCTCATGGTCCGCGTGGCGGGCCGCTTCCCAGTGGTCCCAGCTCGTGGCCAAAACCCGACGGTCCGGCTGCCTGACTGGATCAGGACAGTACAACCCCGGCCAATATAACTTCAGCAAGACGGTGATGAGGCCGTTGGGAATACGGACCCCTTTAGAATATATCCAGTTGCTGCAAAAGAATGAACTATTAGAATGTGATAAGCAAAATAAATAACAACCGGAATAAGCATGTGACAAGCAAAATAATGAACCACTTACTCTTTTCCCGTGGGCTCAATGAGCCACTTCTGCTCCTCAGTAGCAGGAACCTGCTTTGGTAGCTTTGCGTTGCCACGCAGCCACCCCTTCTTGTCAACCCCCTTCCCGTCACCACCATCATCCCCGCCACCACCCTCCTCCTCGCCTGCCTCCCCCTCCCCAACCTCCTCCCCAACCTCCTCCTCCTCCTCCTCCTCCTCGCCTGCCTCCTCCTCCACCTCCTCCTCCTCCACCACCACCACCTCCTCCTCCTCCTCCTCCCTAGAGTGTACCTCACTAGAGGAGGGTACCTCACTAGAGGAGGGCCTCGAAGACAACACCCCTAAGTCGGTGAGGGTGCGCTCTTTCTGGCCGCGACCCCCTGTAGTGGCTCTCCCCCCAGCACCTCGTCCTCTAGAGGCTCTCCCCCCACCCCCTCCTCCTCTAGGGGCACCTCTCCCTCGACCTCCCTGTGAGGAGTCATCGTCAAGTAGCCGAGGGGGAGGATTACGTGCTCGACCACTCCGACTAGGCAGGCCGACGACCTTGCGTAGGAAACCCACGCCGTCGGCCTTCCCCTTGCCCATGTTCCACGAACCTGCATTGAAAAGAGAAAAGGCAATTAGTAAATTAATGAAATGAAGGAAAAGGCATGATAATAAACACATTAATAAAAATGCATAAAAAGGCATATTCCTAAACTATAGAAAAAAATACTTGAAACGTACATCTGCTAGAACCCATATGAATCATCACTGTTGTAACCTCTTTCTCGGTCCGTCTCATCATCACTATCAATCATATCATCTTCGTTGTCCGACGGAGGTGGAGGCTCTTCCTCGTCGTCAGCGTCTTCGTTTAACTTTTCTAGCATAAGTATGTCATTTTCATTGACAATGGTCTCACCATCATTCCGTGCATCGTCAACGTTTGGGTCCACATCATCATCACCCAATGGTCTAGCGTCATCGTTTCTAACCACATCATCATCATCAGGTTGCTCTTGATAGAACACTCCCTCGTATGTCATGGGGTTAATGTTGTAGTAATCGTCTTCATTCGGGTCTGGTAGCTTACCATGTGGCTACACCTTGAACACAACTTCCCAACCCTTTAGATACACTTTCTGGCATGGGTAAGGCAGATAATATACTTGTGTAGCTTGGGTAGCCGCAATGAAGAGATCGGCTCCGGCATAGACGGTTGATGGTTTAACTTCGACCAAACCAATGGAAGGCGTATGTTTTACCCCCTCCCGCGGATCGAACCATCGGCATTTGAACACAGGCAGACTTAGGGTCTCACGCCCCTGGCGGAATTTAACCTCGTATATATTTTGTACCCTTCCGTAGTAGTCTACTAAATTTTGACCGGGGGTGTACACTCCAGTATTTATAGTTTTGGGATCGGGGCGGCTGTTTTGGTGCTCCTCTGTATGGAAGCGATACCCATTCACATCATACTTTTTACATGTCATGACGGCAGGGTCAAAACCCATGGAAACCCATCTCAATCAGTTGCGAGATGGCATCCAGCTGAGATATTTTCGCACCCGCATAAAGAGGTTTCTTCGACGAGGCCAAGACCTCCAAGAAGGCCTTTGCGGTTGCCTCCGGCTCCTCCGGTTCATTCTCTGAAGGTGTCGCATTTGCCGTTTCTGCAACAATGACATCATCTAGCATGTCCCTGACCCCGTCGTCCTCATATCCATCGATGCGTTGTCGCATCACCTCCTCTCTACCACGGTCCTGCTCGGTTATGTTTATCGGCGGCATGTCAAAGTTTGGCATATATCCGTGTGTGCGAAGGTGCTCACTCATGTCCGTCTGATTTCTACGGTGACGTCTGGCACATCTCGCACAGGGGCATGGTGGGATAATTCTCATTGGACGACGGAATATCTCCTTCAAATACACATCGGTTTTCGCGATCCACTCTGATGTTACTCGATTCCGACGGATAAAACCACTGTACATCCACTGATTATCTGCCATCCTCTGCTTTTTTTGCAAGCCACACAACATAATTAAGGATTCACTTAAATTAATCACATCAAATTTTCAGTTTCTACCGCGTTGAATCCACCTACATCTCTAATAGGTAAAGATGGGTCCTAATCCCACTCGAGGATGTGTAGATTGAGTACATTCTCCATTCTACCCCGTTCCGAGAAAAAATTTCGGCAGCACCTCCCCGCTGTTCTCCAAATACACGTCTCGGCAAAATGCCGAGAGAATGTGCATCCGGAGAACAACAGGGAGGCGCCGCCGAAATCTTGCCTCGGAACAGGGTAGAGCATGAACAACGTACCCAATCTACACATCCTCGGGATGTCCGTGGAAAGCGCTAGACAATCCGAAAGAGCTGCGGTGATAAATATGCAATTGAATGCATATTTATCGATGAACCCTTTCGGACGGGAGACCTAGGTTACGCGACTTGATGTGAAAATTTAATCTAGTTAAAAGAGGCTAGGAGGTGAAGGTGGATTCGTAGCTCACCCTCCGCTGTAGAGGAAGTAGTCGAGCAGCGGCAGGATCATGGACCAAACCCAGACGACGAAGGCTCCAGGGAGATGAAATACCACAAAGCCTGTAAATTTTACCGAGTCAAAAAATTTGACGGCACCACATCACATAAAGCATTGACACTTCAAACTATGAAAAAAATCATATTGCTAATGACATCTAGTCAAGGTTTTAGATCATCATGATACTTCAAATCCTAATTTTCATCAAGTGTCAAATTTTGTTCTTCAATTTATTTTAGCAAGATCATCATGATAAAATAACTACTCATCAGATACCAATTTTGTCAACATCACAAAATGAAACTATAGCTATTTGACAACATCTCAAATATACCAATTTTGTTCTTCAAATTTGACAACATTTGACAACATGCATCTATCACATACATTTGACAACATTTTTTTAGCAAGATCATCATGATAAAATAACTAACCAATATACATCAATCCATCCATTCATCCATACAACATGCATCTATCACATAACAAGCAGTAAAAAATGCAAAAGAATGAAAAAAAAGCTCACCGGGCCAGCCGGGACGGCGAGGCAGGGCGGCCGGGGCAGCGGGCGAGCAGGGGGCGGCGGTGGAGGGCCGAGGAAGGGGCGGCCGGGGCAGCGGGCGAGCAGGGGCGGCGGTGGAGGGCCGAGGCAGGGGCGGCCGGGGACGGGAGGGCCGGGCGCGCGGGCCGGCAGGAGCTGCGGCCGGCTCGCGGTCGGGGGGAGGCTGGTGCGGCGTTGGGGTCGGGGGAGGCCGGGGCGGCGCAGCGCGGTAGGGGGAGGCCGGGGCGACGGCGGCCTCAGACGGCGACGGGGGAGGCAGGGGTGGAGACGGCGAGGACGGCGGGGAGGGGGGACGGGCGAGGGAAGGGGAGAGTGGCACGGGTGGAGCGGCGGCGGGCGGGCGGCGGGAGCGTCGCGGGCGGCGGGGAGCAGCGGCGGGCGGCGGCGGCAGCGCAGGTCGGGCTCGGGGGCGCGCGGGATCTGGCCGGGGACGAACGAGTGGAGGGGGTTGACTGGATATGGATAAGGCAACTATGCCGACGGCTAAGCCGTCGGCATATGTAGTGATGCCACGTGGCACCTATGCCGACGGCTTAGCCGTAGGCATAGTTTTTTTATTTTATATAAATTTTTTAATGTTTTCTTATAGTTATATATTTATTCTTTTTTATTTTATATACATTTTTAAATTTTTTTTATAGTTATAATTTTCCTTTTTTATGTATTATTATTTCATATAGATTTTTTATTTTTTTAAACCGCTCAGCCCTCTCCTCTCCCGGAACCACACAGAGGGGAGGGGAGGCGCCGAATTCGAGCAGCTTCGTCCGCCAAGGCCGTGGCCTGGTCGCGGGTATGGGAGCGCCATGGCCGCCCTCGATCACGTGCTCGATCTGGAGCTTAGTTCGTCAGGTGAGTGAAGGGGGAGGGGGTCGTCGACGGTGAGGGTGGGGGTGGGGGCGGGGGTAGCTTAGTTCGTCAGGTGAGTGAAGGGGGAGGGGGTCATCAACAAAGGGACACCTGGGAGCAACATCCGGGCCAAACCCACTGCTACCTATCCACACCGTGTAGACCCGACACGTCTGTTTCCCCCCTCCCGGTGCCGGCGGCGGCGCCGTCCGTTAGGGGGCCACACCCCGAAGATGCGTCTCGCCTCTTCGGACATGCCACAACACCACCCCGCATGTATGAGGGCCCGGTACGACGCTCCGGTGGCATTGCTACCCCCCAGGTCCCCCGTCCCGCCTAACCCTGTAGCGTTTGACCACGGGATCTAGCCCTTTGACTTTGCACGGACGGGCTTTGACCAGCGGACCTCCCCACCCGGTTGTGTTAGCTCAGACCTCGAATCCCAGTTGACCAGTAGATCAAGCCCTTTGACTTTCGCCGGACGGGCTTTGACCGGTGGACTCTTCCACCTGGTTGCGATAGGTCAGCCCATATCAACATCCCCGAACACGGCTGGACCCAACCCAACACTAGATTCCCTCCGGTTCCACCGCACCCGCACCATCCCCCCCTCTAAGTGACGGCTGCTCTGCCTTCCGTGGAAGGGGGCCACACCACGGAGCCCCAACACGGGCGTCTACGCATTCCAGAACACTTTCACACATGCATCGGGACCCGTGCGATGTTTCGGTGGCATAGCTACACCCGAAGGCCACCCCGAATCCCAGTTGACCAGTAGATCTAGCCCTTTGACTTTCGGTGGACGGGCTTTGACCGGTGGACTCTTCCACCTGGTTGTGATAGGTCAGCCCATAGCAACATCCCCGAACACGTTCTAGACCCAACCCAACACTAGATTCCCTCCGGTTCCACCGCACCCGCACCATCCCCCTCTAAGTGACGGCCGCTCTGCCTTCCGTGGAAGGGGGCCACACCACGGAGCCCAAAGACGGGCGTCTACGCATGCCAGAACACTTACACACATGCATCGGGACCCGTGCGATGTTTCGGTGGCATAGCTACACCCCGAAGGCCACCCCGAATCCCAGTTGACCAGTAGATCAAGCCCTTTGACTTTCGCCAGACGGGCTTTGACCGGTGGACTCTTCCACCTAGTTGCGATAGGTCAGCCCATAGCAACATCCCCGAACACGGTCTGGACCCAACCTAACACTAGATTCCCTCCGGTTCCACCGCACCCGCACCATCCCCCCTCTAAGTGACGGCTGCTCTGCCTTCCGTGGAAGGGGGCCACACCACGGAGCCCCAAGACGGGCGTCTACGCATTCCAGAACACTTTCACACATACATCGGGACCCGTGCGATGTTTCGGTGGCATAGCTACACCCCGAAGGCCACCCCGAATCCCAGTTGACCAGTAGATCTAGCCCTTTGACTTTCGCTGGACGGGCTTTGACCGGTGGACTCTTCCACCTGGTTGTGATAGGTCAGCCCATAGCAACATCCCCGAACACGGTCTAGACCCAACCCAACACTAGATTCCATCCGGTTCCACTGCACCCGCACCATCCCCCCTCTAAGTGACGGCTGCTCTGCCTTCCGTGGAAGGGGGCCACACCACGGAGCCCCAAGACGGGCGTCTACGCATTCCAGAACACTTTCATACATGCATCGGGACCCGTGCGATGTTTCGGTGGCATAGCTACACCCCGAAGGCCACCCCGAATCCCAGTTGACCAGTAGATCTAGCCCTTTGACTTTCGTCGGACGGGCTTTGACCGGTGGACTCTTCCACCTGGTTGCGATAGGTCAGCCCATAGGAACATCCCTGAACACAGTCTGGACCCAATCCAACACTAGATTCCCTCCGGTTCCACCGCACCCGCACCATCCCCCCCCCCTCTAACTGACGGCTGCTCTATCTTCCGTGGAGGGGGGCCACACCACGGAGCCCCAAGACGGGTGTCTACGCATGCCAGAACACTTTCACACATGCATCGCGACCCATGCGATGTTTCGGTGGCATAGCTACACCCCGAAGGCCACCCCGAATCCCAGTTGACCAGTAGATCTAGCCCTTTGACTTTCGCCGGACGGGCTTTGACCGGTGGACTCTTCCACCTGGTTGTGATAGGTCAGCCCATAGCAACATCCCCGAACACGGTTTGGACCCAACCCAACACTAGATTCACTCCGGTTCCATCGCACCCGCACCATCCCCCCCTCTAAGTGACGGCTGCTCTGCCTTCCGTGGAGGGGGGCCACACCACGGAGCCCCAAGACGGGCGTCTACGCATGCCAGAACACTTTCACACATGCATTGGGACCCGTGCGATGTTTCGGTGGCATAGCTACACCCCGAAGGCCACCGCGAATCCCAGTTGACCAGTAGATCTAGCCCTTTGACTTTCGCCGGACAGGCTTTGACCGGTGGACTCTTCCACCTGGTTGCGATAAGTCAGCCCATAGGAACATTCCCGAACACGGTCTGTACCCAACCCAACACTAGATTCCCTCCGGTTCCACCGCACCCGCACCATCCCCCCTCTAAGTGACGGCTGCTCTGCCTTCCGTGGAGGGGGGGCCACACCACGGAGCCCCAAGATGGGCGTCTACACATGCCAGAACACTTTCACACATGCATCGGGACCCGTGCGATGTTTCGGTGGCATAGCTATACCCCAAAGGCCACCCCGAATCCCAGTTGACCAGCAGATCTAGCCCTTTGACTTTCGTCAGACGGGCTTTGACCGGTGGACTCTTCCACCTGGTTGCAATAGGTCAGCCCATAGGAACATCCCCGAACACAGTCTGGACCCAACCCAACACTAGATTCCCTCATTTTCCACCGCACCCGCACCATCCCCCCCTCTAACTGACGGCTGCTCTACCTTCCGTGGAGGGGGGCCACACCACGGAGCCCCAAGACGGGTGTCTACGCATGCCAGAACACTTTCACACATGCATCGCGACCCATGCGATGTTTCAGTGGCATAACTACACCCCGAAGGCCACCCCGAATCCCAGTTGACCAGTAGATCTAGCCCTTTGACTTTCGCCGGACGGGTTTTGACCGGTGGACTCTTCCACCTGGTTGCGATAGGTCAGCCCATAGCAACATCCCCGAACACGGTTTGGACCCAACCCAACACTAGATTCCCTCCGGTTCCACCGCACCCGCACCATCCCCCCTCCAAGTGACGGCGGCTCTGCCTTCCGTGGAGGGGGCCACACCATGGAGCCCCAAGACGGGCATCTACGCATGCCAGAACACTTTCACACATCCATCGGGACCCGTGCGATGTTTCGGTGGCATAGCTACACCCCGAAGGCCACCCCGAATCCTAGTTGACGAGTAGATCTAGCCCTTTGACTTTCGCCGGGCGGGCTTTGACCGGTGGACTCTTCCGCCTGGTCGCGATAGGTCAGCCCATAGCAACATCCCCGAACACGGTTTGGACCCAACCCAACACTAGATTCCCTCCGGTTCCACCGCACCCGCACCTTACCCCTTCCAAGTGACGGCGGCTCTGCCTTCCGTGGAGGGGGCCACACCATGGAGCCCCAAGACGGGCGTCTACGCATGCCAGAACACTTTCACACATGCATCGGGACCCATGTGATGTTTCGGTAGCATAGCTACACCCCGAAGGCCACCCCGAATCGCCCCTCTAACCAGATTCCCTCCATGTCGATCGTTTCCCCCCTCCGTGACACGACGGCAGTGACGTCCGTGAGGGGGGCAATCGATATACCATCGGGGCATGTTTTTTGTTTAGATAAGGCACATTTATGTTGTGAAAAAATACAAAATAATAAATATATAAACTAAAAATAAAAAAATAAAGGTATGCCGACGGCAAGGCCGTCGGCATAGCTGCGCACACGGAGCTACAATCCCATGGATCGATGACATGGCATTGCACGCGGATTGATGACGTGGCAGATAGCATGGGCTAGGACTATGCCGACGGCTATGCCGTCGGCATATCTCTGCCACACCACAGGCCCTCACTCCCTCGGATCGTTGATGTGTCGACGGCACGGATCGATGATGTTAGCAATTCTATGCCGACGGCCTAGCCGTCGGCATAGTTATGCCGACGGCCGCCGTTATCCCCCGTCGGCGTAGTTTTGACGCCGTCAAACGGTCGCCGCTAATCGGGCAGGTGGGCCCTTTCTATGCCGACGGCCTCTTCTATGCCGACGGTCCCCGTAGGCGTACCGCGAGCTGTCCCGACGGCCGTAATATGCCGACGGCCCCCGTCGGCATAGATACACATATGCCGACGGCTATTCTACGCCTACGGCCTGCCCTTGGCCGTCGGCATATGTCCATTTATGCCGACGGACGTCGTCGGCATAGATGAGGCCGTCGGCAACTAGATAATTTCTGGTAGTGCAGCGTGGTATTCTCCGACGAGTACTCCGGAAAGAAACTTGCTAGCTCTATGCAAAGTCGCATGGACCACATGCCATTGCCATCCATGTCCCATATCTCTATGGTGTTGGTGCTTCGTCTCGAGCACGTCACACATACCTCTCCTTGGAGCTCTGTGATGGATATGTATTTGCCGCAAGGTGGCCCTGGCAAGACACGAAATTCTAAAGTGTTAAGATCAAGCATTATGATCTCGCTGCCAGCCGATGTCGGACCAAACTCGGGGTCTACAATCCAATAGAGCTTGCCGCTTGCATAGACCGGCGGCACATCGGCCATAGGCCTTGAAGGAGGATCTATCTGTACCCAATCACGCCGTCCGATCAACTGGATCTTGCACTCGAGTTTGTAGTCCCTCGATGTCCGGTTTTTTTCCTTATACGCAAGGCTCACCAGGACATGCATTCCTATATTGGGTGCATACCCAAGGGCGACGCAAGGTGTTCTCTGGATGTCGCTGGAACAGGATGCAGCATTCTTACCATTGCCCAAGTTTATGGCTCGGTAATACTTTGTCAATGGGTTGCACACGAAGTCATACTTGGCCCAGCTCCCTGCGTTCAACCCATTGCACGGCTTGGAGTAAACCACTCGTGAGCCCTCGTCAATCAAAGGTGGTAGTGCGTCTGATGTGTTGATGAAATCCTCCAGGGCTTTGAACCTGAAGGGCGTTCCATCTGTGAACATAATGTGGGGAATTTTATCAAGGTTTGCATGGTACAAATGTGCACCGATGAAGCAGTCGGCCTTTATCATAGCACGCCAACCCGTGCACACCTGGTTCAAGCGCCCAACCGTGCGTGCTGGCAGGTACATGAGCACCGAGGACGCGGCTCGTGCCCATGGCGAAGTGAAGATGATCTCCTCGTTGGTGCGGCCCACGGACGCGAGGCGCTCCTCAAACAACCCGATGGCGGGGAATTCGATGTCCCAGTTGCCCTGATCTCCCATGATCGTGTCCTCCGGCGAGAATATAACTTCCGGGACGCCGGTGTCAGGGTCCACCACGAACACCTTGCATGCGCTCGTGCCAAACAGGATCTTCTTCTTCTGAGCGCCATGGTCATAGTACATGTCAAGCGGGGCGATCCAGGAGGACTTGAGCGGGGCGATCTCCGCTTCTCCCATGCTCCCCCAGTTGATGCACCGCAGTCTTTCCCATTGCCCTGCCTCGTAGTCTCTTAGCAGCCAGATGTCGTAAGGGTCGGCAAACTCCGGATGGTCCCTGCGTTTTGCGTGGTAGACACATAGGAAACCGCCCAGCTCAGTTAGCATGAAGTCCGGCGAGTATGATCTCATCTCCGGAGGCAGCACCATCGTGCTGAACGTCTCGGCGTGGATATTGAAAACGGTGAGGAGGTCCAGACCATGCGTGTGGACGAAATGCAGATTGCCGTTGCAGAGAACGGCTCCCTGCCTCCCATTGACTCGGAGGTGGCATGAGTGAGGCTGTGTGGCAGCGGGCCTCCAGTGCGTGGACTCGTCGAGGGTGTAGACCTCGCACACCGTGTCGTGTAGTCCGAGGTCACGGTCAAAATTGTACATGCGCACTATTTTGTACTGCTTGGTCGTCGAGCAGTAACCCATGCCGTAGATCATGTGGGTTCTGCCGCCGGCCCAGGCAACCCTGGCCGGTGTTCTGTCCGGCAGAGCCAAGAGTTCGTTGGCTGAAGGGTACCAAACGTAGTGCAGACCGTAGTCGAGGCACCGTAGGAGGACGATGCCATGGCAGGACTTGGTGATGGGGAAGATCTTCCCCTGCGGCAATCTCCAGTTGTCCATGATGGTCTCCACTGGGCCACCGAGCTTCCAAGCGTAGAAGACGTTCTGGCAGGTTGGCTTGAGGAACAATCTGCGGTAGCGGCGGGACCGATCGGAGTGGAGGTCCTCGAACGCGGGGGAGGTGATGAGGGCGTCCCACGCGCGATTCACGCAGCGGAAGCGGCGGAGCGACCTGACCGGCAGGCGGGAGAGGATGTCCTCCACGATCTCCTCCGGCAGCGTGCAGCCGCGCTCGACCTCGAGCCTCTTTGTACGCGCCTCGGTATCCATGTCTGTCTCGGCGATTGCTCGGCCACGCAGGCAGGAGCTGCACCTGCTACTACGTCTACACTCCTTTTTCTCGGCGATTGCTACAAGTCTGGCGTGGCAAGTCGTGTCGCTAAATAGGCCGCGAGAAGTCCGAACAGGGATGCGACTCGGACTCGGTGATATAGCAACCTCTTCACTTTTTGCGCCTGTACGTTGACTTGGCAGCGGCAGCAGAATCCTTCGCCAAAAATTTGACTTGCCCACAATTGGCAAGGCAGTCGGGGCGCTAACCAAACAGCCCTTTAATCAGCAGAAGAAACACCTTATCAAATATTTTTGAAAAAAAAATACTTTATTACTTGAAAGATTTAAGGATTATTTGGTTAGAGCATCTTAAAATGCAGCGCGCGACTCGCCGGCGCATGCCATATATTGCATTTTGGACACAAAATGAATTTCAAACATTCAAAGTGCAATGACCATGGCATAATATAATTTCACACAAACAAGTTGATAAATAAAAGTCTATGCCCACAAGTTCATCCAACCAAGTCCAAAATGCAAACCAAGTTCATGACACAAACAAAAGACACATCAAGCCCCGTCCTCGTCTTCGTCATCATCTTCCTCCGATTCATCCGACTTCTCTGAAGACGATTCTTCCTCCTTCTCATCATCATTGTCGCGCACCGCATCACGTGAAGCTCGGACGGTGTTGGCAAGATCTTCAACGATATCTTCATGAGAAGATGTGTGAGGCACACTGGAAGACATTCCGCCCATGACGACCGGAGATGCACCCATGCCTTTCATGAGAGACGCAAAACTCATGTCTCCCATGCCGGCCATGACGCCGGAAGGTGCTCCAAAGCCACCCATGGCTCCCATGGTCTCCATGGTAGCTCCAAAGCCACCCATGTATGCATTCAAAAAATAACAAGAAAAAAATAACAAGTTGGGGAATTTTCTACCTTTGGGGCATATCCTCGAACACATTGTGCGCGTCGGCCGCCGGCTCAACAAGTGAGCTCGCCGGCGCTTTGGTAGCCGCCGCGCCCGTCACACGCCTTGGAAGCTTCTTCCTCGACGCCTTCGAGGTGCCGGAGTCGTCCGCCGCCTTGTTCTTCTTCGCGGATGTCTTGCCCTTTTTCGGCCGCGCAGCATTTGGGAGCTTCGAGGGGGGAGCGGGGGGGGGGGGGGGGGGGGGGGGGTGAGAGGGGGGCACGTGGCTTCATCACGGCGGGCGCCGACGCGACGCCACCCGCCGCCGAGGTCATCTGCGGCAGCATGAAGAGGTCGCGCGCGAGGCCGATGCTCGGAGGAGCTCCGACGGAGGCGAGGCCAACGCTCCCCGCGCTAGTGTTTGCGGCGGTGGCGGCAGCGATGGAGGGGTCGCGGCTGTAGGATGGGGTGAGCGGGGTGCCGGCGCGTGCGTCCATCGGGTCTAGTTCGCCGGCGCCGGCGTGCGCGGGGCGAAGGTGGTGCGGAGGAGAGAGTGTAGCGCGAACGCTCGTGTGTGCCGCGCGCGAAAGCGGGCGCCCCAAATACACAGCGCACGCTGGCGATTCGGACCGCGCGCCCAACTCTATATGTTACGCACGGTTATTGTGCGCCCGCTGGAGCCACTTCACCGATTCCACGCGCGCTAAAATAATTTGCGACGTGGTACTTGTTTAGTGCGGCTGTTGAAGGTGCTCTTAGCGCCGCTGCCAAGCCAACGTATGGGCGCAAAAAGTGAAGAGGTTGTGTACCGGCGACCAAAAAATTGGCACGGTAAGCAAAAGCTGGCACCAATCCAAACACTCTCCCAGGCTTGTGGTCAACACCAAAATATTGGCATGATAGCTATCGGCTGTCATCCAAACAGCCTACTAAGCATTACACCTGATTTTTGTATAACTAAAATACATACAACCAAACACGATCCACTCACACAAACGAAAAAATAAAAAAAAGCAAAATACAAAGAGACATGTAGAGCTCTATGACACCTAAAGTGAAGGAGGGCTAATTTTATGATCATGCTGTCACCCATATTGAATAAAAGTGTTCGTCGTAGCCTTTAATTATGTGGACGAGACTTGCCTGCTCCCCTCCCGTGTGCCCATCCGTGCTCCCGCATATGTGGCTTGATTTGATTGGAACAAAATAAGGCCCGACCCCACCCCCTTAAAATCAGGGGGAGAGATGATTAGATTAGAAAAAAAAAAGAAAAAAAGACAGCCGTTGGATGAAGTGGAAGCACGGATGGGAGCACGGGAAGGGAGCAGGTAAGCCGGATCCTAATTATGTACCAAATACATTTAAACTACGCAACAAACATTTCTGCCATAATATGGAATTTAATAAGCTTGATGAGCCAGTCTCGGTCCGTGTGAGTGTGTGACACTCTTTCGATGAATATAATCCATGCAAAAACAGAACATGCGGTGAATCAGTGACCAGAATACACACAGAAAAATGTTACAGGTTTGCAAACTGAGGGCATCCGTGCCTAAACCATCGCGAAGAAGGTTCAATTGTAAACCGTCTTTTCCATCTTGACAGAAAAGAGAAAAAGTAGATAACTGAGTTATTGGGAAAAACAATTCAATGGCATCCAGTTGCTACCGTGGTGCTTGATCAAACAAAGACTCTTATTAACAAACCTGGAGAGTATACCAATTACCAACCGAACAACATTTTCAGAAGATCATGTGATGTTTGAATTAATGAAGAAGCAATGGATGTGCCATTTCGACAGTAACTGATGAGGAGCAAAATTAGCACAGCATATCCGGAGCAAGGAGCATCAGGAAAGACAATCAAACCTATCACTGGCAGAACTGCACATCCACGACCCAACCTGGAGAGGGCGCCTGGATACCATGAACAGAGCAACTAAATGAAGATCTAAAAGAGATTTAGTGTAGTTCAACAGAGAGCATCAACTCAATCGAGTTTCCAAAAATGTTCCAATCATTCAAGCAGTACTGGATAGCGAAACAACCACGCAGCCACAACCCACAAATTACCATCAGAAGTTCAGAACTCATCACGACGTCCGTAGGACTTCCGGTGGCCGCCGGTGTCGCCATGGCAAGCGGCATGAAGCCGTCTCTAACCTGCATCGCGGAGGCGCGCGATGGCCTCGCGGATCCTGATGCTCACACGCATCGCGGACATGGAGACGGAGGTCGCGTCCGACCGGGTTGGCATGCTGTCGCCGTGGCAGTGGTACGAGTGCGAGCGGTCGAAGCAGGAGTAGCGTGAGAGCGGTTGCAGGAAGGTGCGGAGGCCATGGACGATGTAGCGGCCGTCGTTGTAGACCTCAGGGTGGGAAACCTCGACGCCTTCAACGAAGAGCCTGGCGTGGTGGACGGAGAAGGTGCCGCTCACGGTGTCGATGTTGAGGCAGAGGTTGACGGAGGCCGATGGAATCTTGATGGTGGGGGCGGCGGTGAGCTCGGAGTACGGGTAGTAGCCCAAGGCGATGTGGTCCAGGAGGAGGCGGCGCATCGAGCACATGGAGCACGAGGTCTGGATGGAGATGTCGGGAGGCGCGAAGATGGTGATCGGCCCGTGCCACCTCGCGAGCGGCGGTAAGTTGGGGTGGAGCCTCGCCGCCGATGCCATCTCGTCGTACCCCAGCGCCGTAAGCACCCTCGCCAGCGGCAGCAGCCCCTCTTCGCTGCCCCAGCCTACCACCCTCGCGACGCCGGCTTGGACGGGAGACGCAGAGCGTGCTGATGCCGCCGCGGCGCGCTGGTTGAGGAGCGGTAGAAGCGTCGTCGTTATCGTGGCCCCGGCCGCGGCTGGTTCGGCGAGGGCTGGAGAGGCCGGAGCAGACGACGACCCCTCCGAGTCCGAGTCCTCCTGCAGCAGCAGGGGTGCCTGGGGTGGAGGCGGCGGCGTGGCTGCTTGGGGTGGCACGGGCAATGCATGGGGGTTCCCCGCCGTGGCTTCGAGCGGTGACGAGCTGTGCTCCATCCCGAGTGGTTTTGGGGCATGGAGGAGGTGGCGCTGGTGGCGGGGTGGAATTGGACGGTGGCCGCGCTGGCGGTGGCGGCGGCGTGCTCCGGCGGGAGCTGGCTGTGGGAAGCGGAGGCGACGCTCGTTTGCCTGTTCAGTGAAGGGAGCCGAAATGACAAGCGTGCCCCTAGGATTGCTGAGCAAGTTGATCAAACCTGCGAAGCGAAACGCGCAACGGACCAACACAGCTCAACTCTTGAGCGTTGGTCATCATAATACATCTTGTCGATCAGTGCATCCTTCTTTATCTCCACAGTAATTTTACTCCTCCGCCGAAATTGAGGAGATGACCGAAGGAAGCACGATGCGCTATGCTATGCTTGGATGAACATCTCCATGGATGCACAGATCAATCACAGGACAAGTTTTGAGAAAGAATTGCATAGTAGTACAACAAATCCGTGGAGGTGACATCAAGTCATACACAAGGGTCTCTTGGGCATTGTTGGGGCACCATTCACGACCAATGCAATCAATGGTATGGTTGCATCAATCAAGTGAATCATTCACCACCTAGCGATGTGCAAGTCATGGAGTATGGCTCATACATCCAAGAACTCTTCAAGAATAGGAACAAGAAGTTCGACCGCAAGCCCTTCACTTTGTATCATTTCTACAAAGAGCTTTGCGAAAATGAGAAGTGGGTCAAGAGATTTGCGGATAGGACTTCAAAAAGATCAAGATTAAGCATATTTGTTGAGAAGGAGGACGACGTGGATGAAGAGCCCAACAATAAACCGGAAGGGAACAAAATTGCAAAAGGAGAGAAAGAAGAGAAGTGCATATGATGGTGCATACAAAGAAGAACTTGTAGCCATGATTGAGGCTAAGAAGGTGTTGGCGAGGTCGAATGAGCTCACGATGTTGGAGGATGAGAAATAGAGGTCCTGGTTGGCGACCGGGGAGAGAAAGTTGAAGGTGGAGGAGTGTAGACTTGAAGATGAGAGGCTTCCTGATGCCAGGAAAGTCGAAGATCGTGCAATCATGACCCAAACGGAAGTCTCTCTTCGGAATGGTGGTGTTGTTGGTGGTGGTGGTGTTGGTGGTGGTGGTAGTGGTGGTGGTGGCCATGTTGGGAATATGCCCTAGAAGCAATAATAAATTGGTTATTATCACATTTCCTTGTTCATGATAAATGTGTATTATTGATGTTAGAATTGTATTGACCGAAAACTTAAATACATGTGTGGATATATAAACACACAGTGTCCCTAGTGAGCCTCTACTAGACTAGCTCGTTCATCAAAGATGGTTAAGGTTTCCTAACCATAGACATGAGTTGTCATTTGATATCAGGATCACATCATTAGGATAATGATGTGATGGACAGACCCAACTGTAAGCTTAGCATCAAATCGTATCACTTAGTTTATTTGCTACAGCTTTCTTCATGTCAAGTATCTGTTCTTTAGACCATGAGATCATGCCACTCCCGGATACCAGAGGAATACTTTGTATCAAACTTCACTTCATAACTGGGTGATCATAAAGATACTCTACAGGTATCTCCGAAAGTATTTGTTGCGTTGCACGGATCGAGACTGTGATTTGTCTCTCCGTGTCACAGAGAGATATCTCTGAGCCCTCTTGGTAATACAACATCATAGAAGCTTGCAAGCATGTGACTAATGAGTTTAGTCACTGGATCTTGTATTATGGAACAAATAAAGAGACTTGTTGGTAACGAGATTGAACTAGGTATGAAGATACCGACGATCGAATCTCAGGCAAGTAACATATCACCGGACAAAGGGAATTATATACGGGATTAACTGAATCCCCGACATTGTGGTTCAACCTATAAAGATCTTTGTGGAAAATGTAGGTATTAATATGGGTATCTAGGTCACGCTATTGGTTATTGATCGGAGAGGTGTCTCGGTCATGTCTACATGACTACCGAACCCGTAGGGTCGCACGCTTAACGTTCAGTAGCGCTAGGGTAATGTTGAGATATTAATAGTGGAAAGTTCGAAAGTAGCTCGGAGTCCCGAATGGGATCTGGGACATCCTGAGGAGCTCCGGGATGGTCCGGAGATAAAGATTTATATATGGGAAGTCATATTCAGGGTTCTGGAAAAGTTCGGGAATTTTCGGTAGGGTACCGGGAAGGTTCTAGAAGGTTCCGGGGGTTCTACCATGGGGCTCAACGACCCGGGAAGGCCCACATGGACCGAGGGGTGGGGCGACAGCCCACATGGGCTCGCCGCATGATACGTCTCCGTCGTATCTACTTTTCCAAACACTTTTGCCCTTGTTTTGGACTCTAACTTGCATGATTTGAATGGAACTAACCCAGACTGACGCTGTTTTCAGCAGAATTGCCATGGTGTTATTTATGTGCAGAAACAAAAGTTGTCGGAATGACCTGAAACTTCACGGAACATCTTTTGGAAATAATAAAAAAATCCTTGCAAAAGATGAAGACCAGGGGGCCCACACCCTAGCCACGAGGGTGGGGGGCGCGCCTGCCCCGACTAGGTGCGCCCCCTACCTCGTGGGCCCCCTGGAGCTCCTCCGACCTCAACTCCAACTCTATATATTTGCTTTCGGGGAGAAAAAAATAAAGAAGAAGGACTCATCACGTTTTACGATACGGAGCCGCCGCCAAGCCCTAAAACCTCTTGGGAGGGCTGATCTGGAGTCCGTTCGAGGCTCCGGAGAGGGGAATCCGTCGCCATCGTCATCATCAACCATCCTCCATCACCAATTTCATGATGCTCACCGCCGTGCGCGAGTAATTCCATCGTAGACTTGCTGGACGGTGATGGGTTGGATGAGATTTATCATGTAATCGAGTTAGTTTTGTTAGGGTTTGATCCCTAGTATCCACTATGTTCTGAGATTGATGTTGCTATGACTTTGTTATGCTTAATGCTTGTCATTAGGGCCCGAGTGCCATGATTTCAGATCTGAACCTATTATGTTTTCATCAATATATGAGAGTTCTTGATCCTATCTTGCAAGTCTATAGTCACCTACTATGTGTTATGATCCGGCAACCCCGAAGTGACAATAATCGGGACCACTCCCGGTGATGACCGTAGTTTGAGGAGTTCATGTATTCACTGTGTGTTAATGCTTTGGTCCGGTACTCTATTAAAAGGAGGCCTTAATATCCCTTAGTTTCTGCTAGGACCCCGCTGTCACGGGAGGGTAGGACAAAAGATGTCATGCAAGTTCTTTTCCATAAGCACGTATGACTATATTCGGAATACATGCCTACATTACATTGATGAACTGGAGCTAGTTCTTTGTCACCCTAGGTTATGACTGTTACATGATGAACCGCATCCGGCATAATTCTCTATCACCGATCAGTTGCCTACGAGCTTTCCATATATTGTTCTCCGCTTATTTACTTTTCCGTTGCTATTGCTATCATCACTACAAAATACCAAAAACACTACTTTTGTTACCGTTACCTTTTGCTACCGTTACCACTACTATCATATTACTTTGCTACTAAATACTTTGCTGCAGATATTAAATTTCCAGGTGTGGTTGAATTGACAACTCAGCTGCTAATACTTGAGAATATTATTTGGCTCCCCTTGTGTCGAATCAATAAATTTGGGTTGAATACTCTACCCTCGAAAACTGTTGTGATCCCCTATACTTGTGGGTTATCAAGAATATTTTCTGGCGCCGTTGCCGGGGAGCATAGCTCTATTCTTTGAGTCACTTGGGATTTATATCTGCTTATCATTATGAAGAACTTGAGAGATTCAAAAACCAAGATTTATCCCTCAACTACGAGGGGAGGTAAGGAACTGCCATCTAGCCCTGCACTTGATTCACCTTCCGTTTTGAGTAAGCTTGCGACACATAAGCCTGCTTCTGCTATTCATTCTGATATGTCACATGTTATTGATGATGCCACTTTGGCTATGCATGATACTTATGATGAAACTACTTCTACGCTTGATACTACTATGCTACTTGGTGAATTTCTTGATGAACAACTTGCTAGGGTTAGAGAGAATGAAATTATTGAAACTGATAATATTGACGAAAGTGATGATGAAGACTCTCCCCCTAATAAATATGAATTGCATGTTGTTCCTCAGGGTTATGTTCTGGATGAAGAATCTGCTAGAGCTATTTTAGCTTGCAATGATAGATATGATCTAAAGAGGTTATTAGCTAAATGGAAGCAGCAATCCCTTAATGCTAGAATGAAACCTGACCCTGCTTTTGCTACTTCACCTATCTATGTTACTGATAAGGATTATGAATTCTCTGTTGATCCTGATATAATTACTTTGGTTGAATCTGGTCCTTTTTATGGCTATGAATCTGAAACTGTTATGACACATCTTACTAAATTAAATGATATAGCCACCTTGTTCACTAATGATGAGAGAACTCGCTACTTTTATATCCTTAAAATATTTCCGTTCTCATTAAAGGGTGATGCTAAGATGGTTTAATTCTCTTGATCCTGGTTGTGTGCGTAGTCCCCAGGATATGATTTATTACTTCTCTGCTAAATATTTCCCTGCTCATAAGACACAAGCCGCCTTAAGGGATACATATAATTTTTTGCAAATTGAAGAAGAGAGTCTCCCACAAGCTTGGGGGAGGCTTCTCCAATTAATTAATGCTTTGCCTGATCATCCTCTTAAGAAAAATGAAATACTTGATATCTTTTATAATGGACTAACCGATGCTTTCAGCGATTACCTGGATAGTTGTGCTGGTTCTGTTTTCAGGGAAAGAACACCGGATGAAGCTGAAATTATATTGAATAATATGTTGACTAATGAAAATAATTGGACACTTCCTGATCCAATTCCTGAACCAACTCCTAAGCCAACTCCGAAGAAAAGGGGTATTCTATTTCTGGGTCCTGAAGATATGCAAGAGGCAACGAAATCCATGAAAGAAAAGGGTATTAAAGCTGAAGATGTTAAGAATTTACCTCCTATTGAAGAAATACATGGTCTTAATTTACCGCTTGTCGAAGAAATGCATAATTTTAATCCATCTCCTATTGAAGAAATGCATGGTCTTGATAACCCGACACAGGTAGTAAAGGTAAATTCTCTCTATAGATATGATAAAGCTGAAATCCCATTTACTAAGTTTGCTAGCCCATGCTTAGATGAGTTTGATAAATTTATGGTTAAGCAAGAAGACTTCAATGCTTATTTTGGTAGAGAATTAAAACGCAGTGCTGGTATGCTTGAACACTTGGGTGATTATATGGCTAATCTCAAAGGTGAACTTAAACTTATTAGTAAACATGCTTCTATGGTTACCACTCAAGTAGAACAAGTACTTAAAGCTCAAAATGATTTGCTCAATGAATTGGATAGTAAGAATAATGATTATGTTGTTAAAGTTATGACTAGAGGTGGTAAAATGACCCAGGAACCTTTGTATCCTGAAGGCCATCCTAAGAAAAATGAGCAAGATTCTCAGAGAAATAATATAGATGCACCTAGTACTTCTAAAAGGAAGAAAAAGAAAAACGATAGGACTTTGCATGCTTCTAGTGAACCTGTTATTCATACACCTGATAATCCAAATGATATTTCTATTTCTGATGCTGAAACACAATCTAGTAATGAACCTGAAACTAGTGATAATGTTAATGATAATGTTCATGTTGATGCTCAACCTAGCAATGATAATGATATAGAAATTGAACCTGCTGTTGAGCTTGATAACCCACAATCAAAGAATCAACGTTATGATAAGAGAGACTTTGTTGCTAGGAAACACGGTAAAGAAAGAGAACCATGGGTTCAAAAACCCATGCCTTTCCCTCCCAAACCATCCAAGAAAAAGGATGATGAGGATTTTGAGCGCTTTGCTAAAATGATTACACCTATCTTTTTGCGTATGCGATTAACTAATATGCTTAAAATGAATCCTTATGCTAAGTACATGAAAGAAATTGTTACTAATAAAAGAAAGATACCGGAAGTTGAAATTTCCACCATGCTTGCCAATTATACTTTTAAGGGTGGAATACCAAAGAAACTTGGAGATCCATGAGTACCCACTATACCATGCTCCATCAAAAGAAACTATGTTAAAACTGCTTTATGTGATCTTGGAGCCGGTGTTAGTGTTATGCCGCTCTCTTTATATCGTAGACTTGATTTGAATAAGTTGACACCTACGGAAATATCTTTGGAAATGGCTGATAAATCAACTGCTATACCTGTCGGTATTTGTGAGGATGTGCCTGTTGTGGTTGCAAACATTACTATTTTAACGGACTTTGTTATTCTAGATATTCCCGAGGATGATAGTATGTCTATTATTCTTGGAAGACCCTTTTTGAATATCGTAGGGGCTGTTATTGATTGCAATAAAGGTAATGTCACTTTTCATGTTAATGGTAATGAGCATACGGTACACTTTCTGAGGAAACAACCTCAAGTCCACAGTATCAATTCTATTGGAAAAATTCCATCGATTATTTTTGGAGGTTTTGAATTTCCTCTTCCTACTGTCAAGAAGAAATATGATATTCTTATTGTTGGGGATGTGCATATCCCCGTTGAGGTAACCTAGTGTTATTCGAAAATTCTCCGGTTCCATGTTATTCGGAATGAGTTTGTTAACAAGACTTGATCAATCTTGTTAATGGGTTCCTTTTGATGATCATGAGATGGATGGATTTAGAAAACACAACTCTCTGTACCCTCCTTTTACTTTCCGTTATTTATATTAAATAAAATAAAAATAAGTATTTTCCATCTGTTATCTGATTTATCCGTGCAATATAAAAATACCCCAAAAATAAAAGTTCTCCAAATGCCCTGAAATTTAAATATGTTTTTTTCTGGAATATTTGAGAATATTTGGCACTAAGAACACAGCACGGGGGGCATCCATCTGGCCGCGAGGGTGGAGGGCGCGCCCCCTGCCTCGTGGGCCCATGGTGGCCCTCCTCCACTTATTCCTGCACCCACACACTCCTTCTTCCTCCCACAAACACGATTATCCAGTTCAAACCCGAGTCCAAGCTCATTTTGCTGCCATTTTCGATCTCCTTGCTCAAAGCACCTCTCATAAAACTGCTTGGGGGGATTGTTCCTTGGTATGTGACTCCTCCACTGGTCCAATTAGTTTTTGTTCTAGTGCTTTATTCATTGCAAATTTATGCTGCCTAGGTGACCCTGTTCTTGAGCTTGCATGTCAAATTTATGTGGTTCCAAGTAGTTTTGATGCATGATATAGGCTCTAGGCACTTGTAGGAGTAGTTGCTATCAATTTTGTTGAGTTTGGTTTACTTTTATTTTGAAGTTACTAAAAATTTCAGATTTTTTCAGAAAATAATGAAGGGATTTTTGAGGGGCTCATCGAGCCGAAGCTCGAAGGAAAAGCAAAATGAAAAAGTAGATAGGCCCAAATATAATCTGCCTCGCACCGCGGAGGTTCGGTCGCGTGAATGGCCTTCCGATGATTTCTTAAGAGCGGCTGGGATTTATGATGATTTTTATGAATTGGCTGAGAATGCAGGCCTCACCGCCTTCCTCCACGACCAACGTGAACAATATCTCTTACTCACCAATATCTTTGTGCAAAACTTTCATTTCCATGCTAGGAGCTCACCACCTACGGTGGAGTTTTATTTATATGATGAGCATAAGGAGATGTCAGTTTATGATTTTTGTCGGGTTTGTTTGATCCCTTTCGAGGGCACAATAGAGGAACCACATCACGGCGATGTGGATGGGTTTATTGATACCATCACTGTAGGGGAAACGAGGAAGGTTTCTGATGCACGAATCACTAGCATACGTTTTCCTGTTTTACGCTACTTTGCAATATTTGCTGGTCGTTGCTTAATTGGTCGCGGAAACTGTGGAAACCTTAGTGTTCCTGATATTATTATTTTGTTCCACGGTTTATTCTGTGATAACTCTGTTAGTATGGGCGGTATTATTGCTAAACGGTTAAGTCTGAACCGTACAAAGGGCCCCATCTTTGGAGGCATCTATGCTTCACGCCTAGCTGCACATTTTAACATACCTATTAGGCATTATGAGAAGGAAGAAAAATTGCTGCCTCCTGTTTTTTTAGATTATAAGAGTATGGTGGCACACAATTTTATTGTTATAAGAATAGGGAAGGGGAGCTTAAATACAAATTGTTCTTTGATAAACATCATCCTGAGACTATTACCCTGCCTGCTCCTTCCTTGTTTGATTTATCTTCAGGCAAGTACCTTGTTCCGTTAGAGGCTATTCACGTCTACCGGAACCCTACATCAGCCACAAAGCCAGAGTCGGAACCACAAGTTGATCCTCCACGACAGTCTAATTACCAGTGGGATCCGGAGATGATTGCCAATCAGTGGCAATCAGAGTCTTCTTCTTTACAGTACGACCCCAACCATTACTATGGATATCCTCCAGGCCAACCGTGGCCATAGACCAACTTAGGCCAAAAGCCTAAGCTTGGGGGGAGTACGTATTTCTCACCGACATTATATTCATGTTCACACACTTATTACTAGATGTCGGTGCTCATACTTTTTCATTATTTCATCCATGCTAGTTTATTTCCTTTTTATGCTTTCTTCTTGTGTGTTTAATAAACCTTAAGAAAAACCAAAAAAATTAGTTGTAGCTTTTAGCTAGTTTTAATTTTCATGCTTGTAGTAGTAATTAAAAAGAAAACCCAAAAAGATTTCCTGTTCTTCTTTTGCTTGTTGGGAGCTTTCCCATGCAAATAGTTTTATTTCTTTTCTTTTCTTTGGGGGTCGATAGGAGAAGACCATGATTAAATTGTTGAAGTGGCTCCTATATGCATTTTGTTGATCTGACAAAAGAGCCCATATTTCCTTGTCTTCTCCTGTTTATTGAATGCTTGTAGATTCCAGCTTAGTCCAATGCACGTGCACTATTATTATTATTATCCACATCGTTCGGTCGTGCAAGTGAAAGGCAATTATGACGATATATGATGGACTGACTGAAATGAGAAAAGCTGGTATGAACTCGACCTCTCTTGTTTTTGTAAATATGATTAGTTCATCGTTCCTGATTCAGCCTATTATGAATGAACATGTTTGCAATGACAACTACATATCATAGTTTCTTGTGCCATGATTGATTAGCTAGGAGCTTATAATGGTTTACCTTGCGTGCCAACATGCTATTAAAATGGTTGTGATGTGGTATGATAGGGTGGTATCCTCCTCTGAATGATTTAAGTGACTTGACTTGGCACATGTTCACGCATGTAGTTGAAACAAAATCAACATAGCCTTCATGATATTTATGTTCATGGTGAATTATATCCTACTCATGCTTGCATTCGGTGTTGATTAATTTTAATGCATGTTCATGACTGTTTTCGCTCTCTAGTTGGTTGCTTCCCAGTCTTTTTCTAGCCTTCACCTGTACTAAGCGGGAATACTGCTTCTGCATCTAATCCCATAAACCCCAAAGTTATGCCATATGAGTCCACCATACTTACCTATTTACGCTATGTTCCTGCCGTTCCAAGTAAATTTGTATGTGCCAAACTCTAAACCTTCAAATAAATATACTGTTTTGTATGCTCGAATAGCTCATGTATCAACTAGGGTTGTCCGTATATTCCATGTTAGGCGGGTTATTCTCAAGAGGACTGGACTCCGCTCCTCACTCACGAGAAAATGGCTGGTCACCGGGATGCCCAGTCCCATGCTTTATGCAAATAAAATCAAAATAATTGCAAACAAAACTCCCCCTGGGACTCTTGTTAGTTGGAGGCACTCGTTGTTTCGAGCAAGCCATGGATTGATGCTTGTTGGTGGAGGGGGAGTATAAACTTTACCATTCTGTTTGGGAACCGCCTATAATGTGTGTAGCATGGAAGATATCGCCATCTCTTCGTTGTTATGTTGACAATGAAAGTATACCGCTCAAAATATTATTCACCTCTATTTCAAAACCATGCTCTAGAACCTCTACAAATCCCTGCTTCCCTCTGCGAAGGGCCTATCTATTTACTTTTATGTTGAGTCATCCTCCTCTTATTAAAAAGCACCAGTTGGAGAGCACCGCTGTCATTTGCATTCATTACTGTTAGTTTACATTGAGTATGACTTGACTGGATCTCTTTTACCATGAATTACAATGTCTAGTCAGCCCTTGATCTTTAAAGGTGCTCTGCATTTATGTTTTGCGATCTCAGAAAGGGCTAGCGAGATACCATCTCGTTATATCATATAATGATTGTTTTGAGAAAGTGTCATCATCCGAGATTTATTATTATTGCTTGCTAGTTGATTATGCCATTGATATGAGTAAACATGAGACCTAAGCGTTATTGTGAATATGGTTAGTTTATAATCTTTGCTGAAAACTTGAATGCTGGCTTTACATATTTACAACAACAAGAGCAAACAGAGTTTGTAAAAGTTTTTCTTTATTACTTTCGGTTTGTCAACTGAATTACTTGAGGACAAGCAAAGGTTTAAGCTTGGGGGAGTTGATACGTCTCCGTCGTATCTACCTTTCCAAACACTTTTGCCCTTGTTTTGGACTCTAACTTGCATGATTTGAATGGAACTAACCCGGACTGACGCTGTTTTTAGCAGAATTGCCATGGTGTTATTTATGTGCAGAAACAAAAGTTCTCGAAATGACCTGAAACTTCACAAAACATCTTTTTGGAAATAACAAAAAATCCTTGCAAAAGATTAAGACCAGGGGCCCACACCCTAGCCACGAGGGTGGGGGCACGCCTGCCCCCCTGGGCGCGCCCCCCCTACCTCGTGGCCACCCTGGAGCTCCTCCGGCCTCAACTCCAACTCTATATATTTGCTTTTGGGGAGAAAAAATAAAGAAGAAGGATTCATCGCATTTTACGATATGGAGCCGCCGCCAAGCCCTAAAACCTCTCGGGAGGGCTGATCTGGAGTCCGTTCGGGGCTTCAGAGAGGGGAATCCATCGCCATCATCATCATCAACCATCCTCCATCACCAATTTCATGATGCTCACCGCCGTACGTGAGTAATTCCATCATAGGCTTGCTGGACGGTGATGGGTTGGATGAGATTTATCATGTAATCGAGTTAGTTTTGTTAGGGTTTGATCCCTAGTATCCACTATGTTCTGAGATTGATGTTGCTATGACTTTGCTATGCTTAATGCTTGTCACTAGGGCCCGACTGCCATGATTTCAGATCTGAACCTATTATGTTTTCATCAATATATGAGAGTTCTTGATCCTATCTTGTAAGTCTATAGTCACCTACTATGTGTTATGATCCGGCAACCCCAAAGTGACAATAATCGGGACCACTCCCGGTGATGACCATAGTTTGAGGAGTTCATGTATTCACTATGTGTTAATGCTTTGGTCCGGTACTCTATTAAAAGGAGGCCTTAATATCCCTTAGTTTCTGCTAGGACCCCGCTGCCATGGGAGGGTAGGACAAAAGATGCCATGCAAGTTCTTTTCCATAAGCATGTATGACTATATTTGGAATACATGCCTACATTACATTGATGAATTGGAGCTAGTTCTTTGTCACCCTAGGTTATGACTGTTACATGATGAACCGCATCCGGCATAATTCTCTATCACCAATCCATTGCCTACGAGCTTTCCATATATTGTTCTCCGCTTATTTACTTTTCCGTTGCTATTGCTATCATCACTACAAAATACCAAAAACACTACTTTTGTTACCGTTACCTTTTGCTACTGTTACCACTACTATCATATTACTTTGCTAGTAAATACTTTGCTGCAGATATAAAGTTTCCAGGTGTGGTTGAATTGACAACTAAGCTGCTAATACTTGAGAATATTCTTTGGCTCCCCTTGTGTCGAATCAATAAATTTGGGTTGAATACTCTACCCTCGAAAACTGTTGTGATCCCCTAAACTTGTGGGTTATCACTGCACCATTTCCCAAGGCACATGTCGTTTAAATATAGAGATAAGGTCTTATCTCTAAATTTAATGGATTGAATCTAGACATAAGATGTTATCTCCAAGTTTAAAGGGATTTCTCCCTTGTGGCCGACCCTAGGATGGGTGCCCTCCCCTGCCCCTAGCCTTTATAAAGAAGGGGGAGGTGCATGGAAGTAGCCACCCCTTTGACCTTGCCCATTGCCTCTCCCAACTCCTCCCATGTTTCTCTGGTACACGCTTGGCGAAGCCCTGCCGGAATTTCGCGGCCACCACCACCACCTCACCGTTGGGCTAGTCCTGGTATCATCTACCTCGTCTCCCTCACGTGGTGGATCAAGGAGGAGAGGACGCCATTGAGATGAACGTGTGCTAAACTCGGAGGTGCCGTCCGTTCGACACTAGTGATTGGGTCGTGAAGAGTATGACTACATTTACCGCGTTACATACGCTAACACTTTTGTTCTACAAGGGTACGTAAACTCACTCCTCTCTCATTACTATGCATCTCATAGATTAGATCTTGGGTGGTTCATGAAGGAAATATGCCCTAAAGGCAATAATAAAGTTGTTATTTATATTTCCTTATATCATGATAAATGTTTATTATTCATGCTAGAATTGTATTAACCGGAAACTTAGTACATGTGTGAATACATAGACAAACAAAGTGTCACTAGTATGCCTCTACTTGAGTAGCTCGTTGAATCAATGATGGTTATGTTTCCTGACCATATACATGAGTTATTAGTTGATTAACGGGATCACATCATTAGAGAATGATGTCACTGACTTGACCCATCCGTTAGCTTAGCACGATGATCGTTTAGTTTGTTGCTGTTGCTTTCTCCATAACTTACACATGTTCCTATGACTATGAGATTATGCAACTCCTGAATACCGGACGAACACTTAGTGTGCTATCAAACGTCACAACGTAACTGGGTGATTATAAAGATGCTCTACAGGTGTCTCCGATGGTGTTTTGTTGAGTTGGCATAGATCGAGATTAGGATTTGTCACTCCGATTGTAGGAGAGGTATCTCTGGGCCCTCTCGGTAATGCACATCACTATAAGCCTTGCAAGCAATGTGACTAATGAGTTAGTTGCGGGATGTTGCATTACGGAACGAGTAAAGAGAATTGCCGGTAACGAGATTGAACTAGGTATTGAGATACCGATGATCGAATCTCGGGCAAGTAACATGCCGATGACAAAGGGAACAACGTATGTTGTTATGCGGTTTGACCGATAAAGATCTTCGTAGAATATGTAGGAACCAATATGAGCATCCAGGTTTCGCTATTGGTTATTGACCAGAAGTGAGTCTCGGTCATGTCTACATAGTTCTCGAACCCATAGGGTCCGCACGCTTAACATTCGATGACGATCGGTATTATGAGTTTATGTGTTTTGATGAACCGAAGGTAGTTCGGAGTCCCAGATGTGACCACAGACATGACGAGGAGTCTCGAAATGGTCGAGACATAAATATTGATATATTGGAAGGTTATATTCGGACACCGGAAAGGTTCCGGGAGTCATCGGATAAATACCGGAGTACCGGGGAGTTACCGGAACCTCCGGGGGGTCAATGGGCCTTCATGAGCCTTAGTGGAAATAGATGGCAGCAAGGGAGCTGTGTGGCGCGCCCCCCTAGGCCCAAACCGAATTGGTTTAGGGCTTGGGGGCGGCCCCCTCTTTCCTTCTCCCCTCCTCCTCTTTCCTTCCCCTCCTAGTTGGACTAGGAAAGGGGGAGCCTACTCGTAGTAGGAGTAGGATTCCCCCCTTGGGGGCGCACCCTATGAGGTCGTCGGCCCCCTCCCCTTGCTCCTTTATATACGGGACAGGGGGCACCCTAGAACGCACAAGTTGATCGTTGATCCCTTAGCCGTGTGCGGTGCCCCCCTCCACCATAATCCACCCCAATCATATCGTCATAGTGCTTAGGCAAAGCCCTGCACCGGAAACTTCATCAGCACCATCATCACGTCGTCGTACTGATGAAGCTCTCCCTCGACACTCAGCTAGATTGAGAGTTCGTGGGACGTCACCGAGCTGAACGTGTGCAGATCGCGGAGGTGCCATACTTTCGGTACTAGGATCGGTCGGATCATGAAGACGTACGACTACATCAACCGCGTTGTCATAACGCTTCCGCTTACGGTCTACGAGGGTACGTGGACAACACTCTTCCCCTCTCGTTGCTATGCATCACCATGATAGATCTTGCATGTGCGTAGGAAAATTTTGAAATTACTGCGTTCCACAATAGTGAAATCCGAGCCAGGTCTATGCGTAGATGTTATATGCACGAGTAGAACACAAAGGAGTTGTGGGCGTGGGTATATACATATTGCTTGCCGTCACTAGTTGATTCTTGATTCGGCGGTATTGTTGGATGAAGTGGCTCAGACCGACATTACGCGTACGCTTACGCGAGACTTGTTCTACCGACGTGCTTTGCACACATGTGGCTGGTGGGTGTCAGTTTCTCCAACTTTAGTTGAATCAGATTCAATGAACGGGGTTCTTTCTGAAGATCAAAAAGCAATCACTATACCGCGTTGTGGTTTTTGATGTGTAGGTAAGAACGGTTCTTGCTCAGCCCGTAGCAGCCACGTAAAACTTGCAACAACAAAGTAGAAGACGTCTAACTTGTTTTTGCAGGGCATGTTGTGATGTGATATGGTCAAGACGTGATGAGATATAAATTGTTGTATGATATGATCATGTTTTGTTGAAGTTATCGCCAACTGGCAGGAGCCTTATGGTTGTCTCATTATTGCATAAGATGCAAGCGCCATGTAATTGCTTTACTTTATCGCTATGCGATAGCAATAGTTGCAAAAGCAATAGTTGGTGAGACGACCATGTGACGTCACATTGATAAAGATCAAGATGATGGAGATCATGGTGTCTTGCCAGTGACGATGGAGATCATGACCGTACTTTGGAGATGGAGATCAAAGGCACAAAATGATGATGGCCATATCATGTCACATATTTTGGTTACATGTGATGTTTATCTTTTATGCTTCTTATTTTGCTTAGTACGACGGTAGCATTATAAGCTGATCTCTCACTAAATTTCAAGGTATAAGTGTTCTCCCTGAGTATGCACCGTTGCGATAGTTCGTCATGCCGAGACACCACGTGATGATCGGGTGTGATAAGCTCTACGTTCATATACAACGGGTGCAAGCCAGTTTTGCACACACAGAATACTCGGGTTAAACTTGACGAGCCTAGCATATACAGATATGGCCTCAAAACACTGAGACCGGAACGTCTGATACGTCTCCAACGTATCTATAATTTTTGATTGTTCCATGCTATATTATATTCTGTTTTGGACATTTTTGGGCTTTATTATACACTTTTATATTATTTTTGGGACTAACCTATTAACTGGAGGCCCAGCCCAGAATTGCTATTTTTTGCCTATTTCAGAGTTTCGCAGAAAAAGAATATCAAACGGAGTCCAAACGGAATGAAACCTTCGGGAACGTGATTTTTGGAACGAACGTGATCCAGAGGACTTGGACCCTACGTCAAGAAAGCAACCAGGAAGGCACGAGGTAGGGGAGTGCGCCTACCCCCCGGCGCGCCCTCCACCCTCGTGCGGCCCATGTTGCTCCACCGACGTACTTCTTCCTCCTATATATACCTACGTACCCCCAAACTACCATATACTGAGCCAAAAACCCAATTCCACCGCCGCAACCTTCTGTACCCGTGAGATCCCATCTGGGGGCCTTTTCCGGAGCTCCGCCGGAGGGGGCATCGATCACGGAGGGCTTCTACATCAACACCCTAGCCTCTCCGATGATGTGTGAGTAGTTTACCTCAGACCTTCGGGTCCATAGTTATTAGCTAGATGGCTTCTTCTCTCTCTTTGGATCTCAATACAAAGTTCTCCACGATTCTCGTGGAGATCTATTTGATGTAATCTTCTTTTGCGGTGTGTTTGTTGAGACCGATGAATTGTGAGTTTATCATCAAGTTTATCTATGAACAATATTTGAATCTTCTCTGAATTCTTTTATGTATGATTGGTTATCTTTGCAAGTCTCTTCGAATTATCAGTTTGGTTTGGCCTACTAAATTGATCTTTCTTGCAATGGGAGAATTGCTTAGCTTTGGGTTCAATCTTGCGGTGTCCTTTCCCAGTGATAGTAGGGGCAGCAAGGCACGTATTGTATTGTTGCCATCGAGGATAACAAGATGGGGTTTATATCATATTGCATGAGTTTATCCCTCTACATCATGACATCTTGCTTAATGTGTTACTCTGTTCTTTTGAACTTAATACTCTATATGGATGTTGGATAGCGGTCGATGTGTGGAGTAATAGTAGTAGATGCAGGTAGGAGTCGGTCTACTTGTCTCGGACGTGATGCCTATATACATGATCATACCTAGATATTCTCATAACTATGCTCAATTCTGTCAATTTCTCAACAGTAATTTGTTTACCCACCATAATACTTATGCTCTCGAGAGAAGCCACTAGTGAAATCTATGGCCCCCGGGTCTATTTTCCATCATATTTATCTCCCGTCAACAAGCTATTTCTTGCACCGTTTATATTTCGCTTTATGTACTTTGCATCTTTATCATAAAAATACCAAAAATATTATCTTATCATATCTATCAGATCTCACTTTCGTAAGTGACCGTGAAGGGATTAACAACCCCTTTATTGCATTGGTTTCGAGGATTTTATTTGTTTGTGTAGGTGCGAGGGACTCGTGCGTGGCCTCCTACTCGATTGATACCTTGGTTCTCAAAAACTGAGGAAACACTTACGCTACTTTGCTACATCACCCTTTCCTCTTCAAGGGAAAACCAACGCAGTGCTCAAGAGGTAGCAAGAAGGATTTCTGGCGCCGTTGCCGGGGAGTCTACGCAAAAGTCAACATACCAAGTACCCATCACAAACCCTTATCTCCTGCATTACATTATTTTCCATTTGCCTCTCATTTTCCTCTCCCCCACTTCACCCTTGACATTTTATTTGCGCTCTCTCTCATCCTCCTTCTCTTTCCCTATTTGCCTCTTTTTGCCCGTCTCTTGTTTGCTTGTGTGTTGGATTGCTTGCCTGTCACGATGCTCAAGATAATACCAATTTGTGTGACTTTACTAACACCAACAATAATGATTTTATTAGCACTCCGATTGCTCCACTTACCGATGCTAAATCTTGTGAAATTAATGCTGCTTTGCTGAATCTTGTCATGAAAGATCCATTTTTCGGCCTTCCTAGTGAAGATCCCGCTACCCATCTAAACAACTTTGTTGATTTGTGTGATGTGCAAAAGAAGAAAGATGTGGATAATGATATTGTTAAATTGAAGCTATTCCCGTTTTCGCTTAGAGATCGTGCTAAAGCTTGGTTTTCGTCTTTGCCTAAAAATAGTATTGATCCATGGAATAAGTGCAAAGATGTTTTTATCTCTAAGTATTTTCCTCCCGCTAAGATCTTCTCTCTTAGAAACGATATTATGAATTTTAAGCAACTTGATCATGAACATGTTGCACAATCTTGGGAGAGGATGAAATTAATGATACGTAATTTCCCTACACATGGTTTGAATTTGTGGATGATTATACAAAAAATTTATGCCAGATTGAATTTTGCTTCTAGAAATCTTTTAGATTCGGCCGCGGGAGGCACTTTTATGGAAATCACTTTAGGAGAAGCTACTAAACCCCTAGATAATATTATGGTTAATTATTCTCAATGGCACACTGAAAGATCTACTAATAAGAAAGTGCATGCGATAGAAGAAATTAATGATTTGAGTGGAAAGATGGATGAACTTATGAAATTATTTGCTAATAAAAGTGTTTCTTCTGATCCTAATGATATGCCTTTGTCTACTTTAATTAAGAATAATAATGAATCTATGGATGTGAATTTTGTTGGTAGGAATAATTTTGGTAACAACGCGTATAGAGGAAACTTTAATCCTAGGTCGTATCCTAGTAATTCCTCTAATAATTATGGTAATTCCTACAACAATCCTTATGGAAATTTCAATAAGATGCCCTCTGAATTTGAGACTAGTGTTAAGGAATTTATGAATTCGCAAAAGAATTTCAATGCTTTGCTTGAAGAAAAATTGCTTAAAGTTGATGAATTGGCTAAGAACATTGATAGAATTTCTCTTGATGTTGATTCTTTGAAACTTAGATATATTCCACCTAAGCATGATATCAATGAGTCTCTCAAAGCCATGAGAATTTCCATTGATGAGTGCAAAGAAAGAACCGCTAGGATGCATGCTAAGAAAGATTGCTTTATAAAACATTGTTCTTCTAGTTTTCATGATAATAAAGATGAAGATCTAAAAGTTATTGATGTGTCACCTATTAAATCTTTGTTTTTCAATATGAATCTTGATAATGATGGGACTGAATATGATCCACATTTACCTAGAGGGTGTTCCAAAAATTCGGAGTTTTTAGATCTTGATGCAAAAATTGGTAAAAGTGGGATGGAAGAGATCAAAACCCTAGATATTAATGAACCCACTATCTTGGATTTCAAGGATTTTAATTATGATAATTGCTCTTTGATAGATTGTATTTCCTTGTTGCAATCCGTGCTAAATTCTCCACATGCTTATAGTCAAAATAAAGCCTTTACCAAACATACCGTTGATGCTTTGATGCAATCCTATGAAGAAAAACTTGAGTTGGAAGTTTCTATCCCTAGAAAACTTTATGATGAGTGGGAACCTACTATTAAAATTAAAATTAAAGATCATGAATGCTATGATTTGTGTGATTTGGGTGCTAGTGTTTCCACAATTCCAAAGACTTTGTGTGATTTGCTAGGTTTCCGTGATTTTGATGATTGCTCTTTAAACTTGCACCTTGCGGATTTCACCATTAAGAAACCTATGGGAAGAATTAATGATGATCTTATTGTTGCAAATAGGAATTATGTGCCCATAGATTTTATTGTTCTTGATATAGATTGCAATCCTTCATGTCCTATTATTCTTGGTAGACCTTTCCTTAGAACTATTGGTGTAATTATTGATATGAAGGAAGGGAATATTAGATTCCAATTTCTGTTAAGGAAAGGCATGGAACACTTACCTAGAAAGAAAATAAAATTACTTTATGAATCTATTATGAGACCCACTTATGGATTTCCTACCAAAGATGGCAATACCTAGATCTATCTTTGCTTTTATGCCTAGCTAGGTGTAACGCCCCAGATATACTTTCCATATTTGTATCCAACTCTTGCCGTTTTCGGCATTAAGTTATATTTATTTCTCGGGTTCGGGTCTTTGTCTCCGTGTGTTGTTTTCTTTTTCGTGCATCTCATATCATGGCATCTCGTGCATTGCATTTGCATACATGTTCATCTCATGCATTCGAGCATTTTCCCCGTTGTCCGTTTTGCATTCCGGCGCTTCGTTCTCCTCCGGTGGCCATTTCTAGCTTTCTTTCGTGTGTGGGGATTAAACACTTCCGGATTGGACCGGGACTTGCCAAGCGGCCTTGGTTTACTACCGGTAGACCGCCTGTCAAGTTTCGTATCATTTGGACTTCGTTTGATACTCCAACGGTTAACCGAGGGACCGAAAAGGCCTCGTGTGTGTTGCAGCCTAACACCCCTCCAATTTGGCCCAAAACCCACCTAACTCTGCTCCATGTCCTAGAGCGTTCGATCATGATCGCGTGGGCGAAAACCGCACCTCATTTGGACACTCCTAGCTCCCTCTATGCCTATATATACACCCCCCCACTCCAAATTCGCGGAGTCCCTCCCCCCTAACCCTAGATCAAATCGCCTCCGCCGCTACCGGACACGTCCGGACGGAGCCGGACGCGTCCGCCCGCCGCCGCCACGTGTCCCCCGCGGGACCAGATCGCCGCCCGCCGCCGCAGGCCCGCTCGGGCCCGTCCCCGGCCCCCCAAGCCCATCGGCCGGGTCGCGTCCCCGCGCCCGACGCCGCCCGTCCGCCTCCTCGCCGGCGTGCGCCCCGCCGCCACCGCACGACTCCGGCGAGGGTCGCCACCTCGACGCCGGCGGCCGCTGTCCCGCTGCCGCCTCGACCGGTCCGGCGCCGCTGCTTCCATCGCCGTCCGCCGCCGCCCCGGCGAGCTTCCCCGCCGGCCGGCCCCTCCTTCCCGGCGTCCCGCTCCGTCTCCGGCCGCCGTGAGCCCCATTTCCGGCGAGCCCGAGCTCGGGCTGCTACAGTGCCACCGGACCCGATCTGGATCTGGATCTGGGGATCCCCCCGGTTGACTTTTATCTCCTAACCCTAAATTTTTATGCGATGTTTGACTGCTTGTATCTCCGCAACCGTAGCTCCGTTTTGGGCGTATGATATATCAAAATATTCGCCTCGACATGTACATCATTTCATTCCATTGCATCATTTGCATTTGAGGTCATATTGATGCCCAAAATGCTGTTAGAAGGAGGCTTCGTGAGTTAAATTGCAGATCCGTTAGTTCATCATGCACTTTTGTCATTTTTGCCATGTTTAATTCGTGCATGATATGCCTGTGCCCCTTTGGGATGAATTGTTAAGAATTTTGCCTTCTTTCCAGAGGTGCCAACCATGCATTTTTAGGATGTGTGTGTTGTCTTGTGCAAGCTTGCGAAGAGAGGTACCTGAGATTGCTGATTTCAGGGACTTAGTGATTTCCACTAAGTCTGGGATATTTTAGTTCATGATGCTATATGACCAGCTTGTTTCCTAGTGATCCGTGCCTCTTTTGAGGATGATCAGTAAGGGAGTTTTGATATTTATGTTATGCTCTATCCATCCATGTCTTTGTTTGCATATGTGGAGTGCTCTAGGTTGACTCAATCGAGCTCAACTTTTGCTTCGTTGTTAATCTGGGCAGATCGTCAACTTGTTTGCGATTTTGCCGATGCTACCGTTAGTGTTCCATGCATGCTATCCTTTGTTCTTGCCATGTGTAGCTAGCATATTGTGCCTTCTTGCTGGTTATATGCTTGCCTTTCTATGACTTGCACCATGGTGAGTGCATCGAGCTCGCTTACATGCCTTCATGAGTTAAATTTCTGCATGTCTCAGTTTTCACTAAGTCTGAAAACTGATTGTGTTCGAGCTATGTTCGTGAGCTCGGTAGAGTATTTTGTGAACCCTTTTGACCCCAGGTCACTTTGGGTGTTTTGTTAAGCTTATTGAGTAGCTCCATGCCATGTTCTTACTTGTCATGTTCAGGTTATTTATCATGTTGTTTTGCTGCTCCAAAGAGAGCATCGTGATCTGAAATTTCAGGCTAGTGTTAATTTCACTAAGTCTGGAATCTGTTTTGCATATTCGTTTTTGCCATGCTTGTTTGAACCCCTTAATGGATGAATTTGCCTATAGCTCAGTGCTAGTGTTTTGTTAAACATCTTGTGTACATCACTGCCATGTATTTTGTTTTCATGTTTGGTGGCTGTAGCATGTTCATTTCGTTGCATTTAGATGCCTACTTGCTGTAAATCGCAGACCGGTGTCCTATCTTAAAACGCTTGCCATTTCCAAACCGTAACTCCGATTCCAATGATCTTTATATCGTTTTCAAGCGATTTCATCCCCTCTATCCAGTGGCACCCTTGGAATTCCAAGTTGAGGCCAGGTTCATGCATTTCCTGTCATATCTTGCATTTTGCATCCCGCATCGCATCCCGCATAGCATGTCATCATTTCATCATATTGCTTGGTCTTGCACGTGGTTGATTGTATCCTTGTTGCTTGTTTGTCTTGTTGAGTAGAGCCGGGAGACGAGTTCGCTACCGAGGAGCCCGTTGAGTTTGCTTGTGAGGATCCAGTCAACTTTGACAACTGTGCAGGCAAGATGATCATACCCTCGAAATCACTACTATCTTTGCTATGCTAGTTTGCTCGCTCTTGCTATGCCAATGCTACGATGCCTACCTTTTGCTTGTCAGCCTCCCAATTGCCATGTTGAACCTCTAACCCACCATGTCCTAGCAAACCGTTGATTGGCTATGTTACCGCTTTGCTCAGCCCCTCTTATAGCGTTGCTAGTTGCAGGTGAAGATTGGAGGCCGTTCCTTGTTGGAACATTTATTTACTTGTTGGGATATCACTATATTACTATGTTATTTTAATGCATCTATATACTTGGTAAAGGGTGGAAGGCTCGGCCTCTCGCCTAGTGTTTTGTTCCACTCTTGCCGCCCTAGTTTCCGTCATATCGGTGTTATGTTCCCGGATTTTGCGTTCCTTACGCGGTTGGGTTATAATGGGAACCCCTTGATAGTTCGCCTTGATTAAAGCTTTTCCAGCAATGCCCAAACTTGGTTTTACCATTTGCCACCTAGCCTTTTCTTTCCCTTGGGTTCTGCAGACTCAAGGGTCATCTTATTTTAACCCCCCCCCCCCGGGCCAGTACTCCTCTGAGTGTTGGTCCAAACCGTCAGCCGCCGGTGGCTACCAGGGGCAACTCTGGGCTGGCCTACCGGAAGTTTGGACAATCTGAGTGTGCCCTGAGAAAGAGATATGTGCAGCTCCTATCGGATTTTGTCGGCACATTCGGGCGGTGTTGCTGGTCTTGTTTTAACCTGTCGAATTCTCTTGTTGTACCGGGTTACCGAGTCTGATCGGTGTGTCTCGGGTGGAGGTCTTTTCCTTCGTTGACTGTGAGAGCTTGTCATGGGCTAAGTTGGGACTCCCCTGCAGGGATTGAACTTTCGAAAGCCGTGCCCGCGGTTATGGGCAGATGGGAATTTGTTAATGTCTAGTTGTAGATAACTTGAACCCTAATTAATTAAAATGAATCAACCGTGTGTGTTGCCGTGATGGCCTCTTCTCGGCAGAGTCCGGGAAGTGGACACGGTGTTGGAGTAATGCTTGCGCAGGTTATTCCTCTAGATTCTCGCTCGCGCTTTGCCTCCTCTTCTCGCTCTCCTTTGCGAATAAGCTAGCCACCATATATGCTAGCCGCTTGCTGCAGCTCCACATACACTTGCCTTATCCTGTCCTATAAGCTTAAATAGTCTTGATCGCGTGGGTGCGAGATTGCTGAGTCCTTGTGGCTCACAAATACTATAATTCCAGATGCAGGTCCAGGTGATTCAGCTCCAGGTGACGAGTACGAGCTCAAGTGGGAGTTCGACGAGGACTCTCAGCGTTATTATGTTTCTTTTCCCGATGATCAGTAGTGGTGCCTAGTTGGGGTTCGATTCAGGGCCTTGTCGCATGTTGGGTTCTTTTCCATTTTGGCGCCGTAGTCGGGCCATGAGTGTTTGTTTGATGGATGTTATTTATGTACTCTGATGTGACGTGGCGAGTGTAAGCCAACTATGTTATCTCCCCCTTTTATTATGTATTACATGGGATGTTGTAATGATTGCCTGACTTGCGACATTGCTTTCAATGCGGTTATATCTCTAAGTCGTGCCTCGACACGTGGGAGCTATAGCCGCATCGAGGGCGTTACACTAGGTGCGTTAAACGATGGCGCTTGTTGGGAGGCAACCCAATTTTATTTTTATTCCTTGCTTTTTGCTCCTGTTTAGTAATAAATAATTTATCTAGCCTCTATTTTGTTTGTGTTTTTTGTGTTTAATTAGTGTTTGTGCCAAGTAGAACCGTTGGGAAGACTTGGGGAAAGTCTTTTTGATCTTGCTGTAAAAAACAGAAACTTTAGCGCTCGCGAGAATTGCTGCCATTTTTATTTGGAAAGTGCTATTTAGTTAATTCTTTTTGCAGATGATTAATAGATAAATTCCTCACGTCCGGAAATTTATTTTAGAATTTTTAGGGTTCCAGAAGTTTGCGTTAGCTACAGATTACTATAGACTGTTCTGTTTTTGACAGATTCTGTTTTTCGTGTGTTGTTTGCTTATTTTGATGAATCTATGGCTCGTAAAATAGTTTATAAACCATAGAGAAGTTGTAATACAGTAGGTTTAGAACCAATATAAATAAAGAATGAGTTCATTACAGTACCTTGAAGTGATGTTTTGTTTTCTTTCGCTAACAAAGCTCACAAGATTTTCTATTTTGAGTTTTGTGTTGTGAAGTTTTCAAGTTTTGGGTTAAGTTTTGATGGGTTATGAAACAAGGAGTGGCAAGAGCCTAAGCTTGGGGATGCCCATGGCACCCCAAGGTAAAATTCAAGGACACCCAAAATTCTAAGCTTGGGGATGTCCCGGAAGGCATCCCCTCTTTCGTCTTCGTCTATCGGTAACTTTACTTGGAGCTATATTTTTATTCACCACATGATATGTGTTTTGCTTGGAGAGTCTTGTATTATTTGAATCCTTATTTGTTAGTTTGCCACAATCATCCTTGCCGTTCACACATTTTTATAGAGACTCACATGATTTGAAAATTATGAGAATACTCTATGTGCTTCACTTATATCTTTTGAGCTATATAGTTTTTGCTCTAGTGCTTCACTTATATCTTTTAGAGCACGGTGGTGGATTTGTTTTATAGAAACAATTGTTCTCTCATGATTCACTTAGATTATTTTGAGAGTCCTACAAAACAGCATGGTAATTTTCTTTAATTATGATAGGCATTCAAGATTAGTAAAAAAAATTCTTATGAGTGTGTTGAATACTATGAGAAGTTTGATACTTGATAATTGTTTTGAGATATGGAGATGGTGATATGAGAGTCATGCTAGTTGAGTAGTTATGAATTTGAGAAATACTTGTGTTGAATTTTGTGATTGCCGTAGCATGCACGTATGGTGAACCGTTATGTGATGAAGTCGGAGCATGATTTATTTATTAATTGTCTTCCTTATGAGTGGCGGTCGGGGACGAGCGATGGTCTTTTTCTACCAATCTATCCCCCTAGGAGAATGCGCGTAATACTTTGCTTTTATAACTAATAGAATTTTGCAATAAGTATGTGAGTTATTTATGACTAATGCTGAGTCCATGGATTATACGCACTCTCACCCTTCCACCATTGCTAGCCTCTCTAGTATCGCGCAACTTTCGCTGGTATCATAAACCCACCAAATACCTTCCTCAAAACAGCCACCATACCTACCTATTATGGCATTTCCATAGTCATTCCGAGATATATTGCCATGCAACTTTCCACCGTTCCGTTATTATGACACGCTTCATCATTGTCATATTGCTTGCATGATCATGTAGTTGACATCGTATTTGTGGCAAAGCCACCGTTCATAATTCTTTCATACATGTCACTCATGCATCATTGCACATCCCGGTACACCGCCGGAGGCATTCACATAGAGTCATATTTTGTTCTAACTACTGAGTTGTAATTCTTGAGTTGTAAGTAAATAAAGTGTGATGATCATCATTAGTAGAGCATTGTCCCAGTGAGGAAAGGATGATGGAGACTATGATTCCCCCAAAAGTCGGGATGAGAATCCGGAAGAAAAAGAAAAAAAAGAAAAAAAAAGGCCAAAAAAGAAAAGAAAGAAGACCCACATAAAAAATAAGAGAAAAAGAGAGAAGGGACAATGTTACTATCCTTTTTCCACACTTGTGCTTCAAAGTAGCACCATGATCTTCATGATAGAGAGTCACCTATGATATCACTTTCATATACTAGTGGGAATTTTTCATTATAGAACTTGGCTTGTACTCCCTCTGTTCCAAATTACTCGTCGCGGAAATGGATGTATCTAGAACTAAAATACATCTAGATACATCCATTTCTACGACGAGTAATTCAGAATGGAGGGAGTATATTCCAATGATGGGCTTCCTCAAAATGCCCTAGGTCTTCGTGAGCAAGCGAGTTGGATGCACACCCACTTAGTTCCTTTTTTTGAGCTTTCATACACTTATAGCTCTAGTGCATCCGTTGCATGGAAATCCCTACTTACTCACATTGATATCTATTAATGGTCATCTCCATAGCCCGTTGATACGCCTAGTTGATGTGAGACTATCTTCTCCTTTTTTGTCTTCTCCACAACCACCATTCTATTCCACATATAGTGCTATGGCCATGGCTCACGCTCATGTATTGCGTGAATATTGAAAAAGTTTGAGAACACCAAAAGTATGAAACAATTGCTTGGCTAGTCATCAGGATTGTGCATGATTTAAATACTTTGTGTGGTGAAGATAGAGCATAGCCAGACTATATGATTTTGTAGGGATAACTTTCTTTGGCCATGTTATTTTGAGAAGACATAATTGCTTAGTTAGTACGCTTGAAGTATTATTATTATTATTATTATTATTATTATTATGTCAATATTAAACTTTTGTACTGAATCTTTCGGATCTGAATATTCATACCACAATTAAGAGAATTATATTGAAATTATGCCAAGTAGCACTCCACATCAAAAATTACGTTTTTATCATTTACCTACTCGAGGACGAGCAGGAATTAAGCTTGGGGATGCTTGATGCGTCTCCAACGTATCTATAATTTTTGATTGTTCCATGCTATATTATATTCTGTTTTGGACATTTTTGGGCTTTATTATACACTTTTATATTATTTTTGGGACTAACCTATTAACCGGAGGCCCAGCCCAGAATTGTTGTTTTTTGCCTATTTCATAGTTTCGCAGAAAAATAATATCAAACGGAGTCCAAACGGAATGAAATCTTCGCGAACGTGATTTTTGGAACGAACGTGATCCAGAGGACTTGGACCCTACGTCAACAAAGCAACCAGGAAGGCACGAGGTAGGGGGGCGCGCCTACCCCCCCCCCCCAAGGCGCGCCCTCCATCCTAGTGGGGCCCACGTTGCTCCACCGACGTACTTCTTCCTCCTATATATACCTACGTACCCCCAAACTACCAGATAAGGAGCCAAAAAACTAATTCCACCGCCGCAACCTTCTGTACCCGTGAGATCCCATCTTAGGGCCTTTTCCGGAGCTCCGCCGGAGGGGGCATCGATCACGGAGGGCTTCTACATCAACACCATAGCCTCTCCGATGATGTGTGAATAGTTTACCTCAGACCTTCGGGTCCATAGTTATTAGCTAGATGGCTTCTTCTCTCTCTTTGGATCTCAATACAAAGTTCTCCATGATTCTCGTGGAGATCTATTCGATGTAATCTTATTTTGCGGTGTGGTTGTTGAGACCAATGAATTGTGGGTTTATGATCAAGTTTATCTATGAACAATATTTGAATCTTCTCTGAATTCTTTTATGTATGATTGGTTATATTTGCAAGTCTCTTCGAATTATCAGTTTGGTTTGGCCTACTAAATTGATCTTTCTTGCAATGGGAGAAGTGCTTAGCTTTGGGTTCAATCTTGTGGTGTCCTTTCCCAGTGACAATAGGGGCAGCAAGGCACGTATTGTAGTGTTGCCATCGAGGATAACAAGATGGGGTTTATATCATATTGCATGAGTTTATCCCTCTACATCATGACATCTTGCTTAAAGCGTTACTCTGTTCTTCTGAACTTAATACTCTAGATGCATGCTGGATAGCGGTCGATGTGTGGAGTAATAGTAGTAGATGCAGGCAGGAGTCGGTATACTTGTCTCGGACGTGATGCCTATATACATGATCATACCTAGATATTCTCATAACTATGCTCAATTCTGTCAATTTCTCAACAGTAATTTGTTTACCCACCGTAATACGTATGCTCTCGAGAGAAGCCACTAGTGAAATCTATGGCCCCCGGGTCTATTTTCCATCATATTAATCTCCCGTCAACAAGCTATTTCTTGCACCGTTTTTATTTTGCTTTATTTACTTTGCATCTTTATCATAAAAATACCAAAAATATTATCTTATCATATCTATCAGATCTCACTTTCATAAGTGACCGTGAAGGGATTGACAACCCCTTTATTGCGTTGGTTGCGAGGATTTTATTTGTTTGTGTAGGTGCGAGGGACTTGTGCGTGGCCTCCTACTGGATTGATACCTTGGTTCTCAAAAACTAAGGGAAATACTTACGCTACTTTGCTGCATCACCCTTTCCTCTTCAAGGAAATACCAACGCAGTGCTCAAGAGGTAGCAAGGTCGAGCGTGAATCATATAGTAGATATGATCAACATAGTGATGTTCACCATTGAAAGCTACTCCATCTCACGTGATGATCGGACATGGTTTAGTTGATATGGATCACGTGATCACTTAGATGATAAGAGGGATGTCTATCTAAGTGGGAGTTCTTAAGTAATATGATTAATTGAACTTAAATTTATCATGAACTTAGTCTTGATAGTATTTGCATATCTATGTTGTAGATCAATTGCTCGCGTATAGCTTCCCCGTTTTATTTATGATAGGTTCCTAGATAAAACTATGTTGAAAGATGATAGTAGCAATGATGCGGATTGGATCAGTGATCTGAGGATTATCCTCATTGCTCCACAGAAGAATTATGTCCTTGATGCACCGCTAGGTGACATAACTATTGCAGGAGCAAATGCAGACGTTATGAACGTTTGACAAAGCTCGGTATGATGACTACTTAATAGTTTAGTGCACCATGTTTTACAGCTTAGAACTGGGACTTCAAAAATGGTTTTGAATGCCACAGAGCATATAAGATGTTCTAAGAGTTGAAATTGGTATTTCATACTCACGCCCGTGTCGAGAGGTAGGAGACCTCTGACAGTACTTTGCCTACAAGATGGAGGAGAATAGCTCAACCAGTGAGCATGCGCTCAAATTGTCTGGGTACCACAATTGCTTGAATCAAGTGGGAGTTAATCTTCTACATAAGATAGTAATTGACAAAGTTCTCTAGTCACTATCACCAAGTTACTAGAACTTAGTGATGAACTATAATATGCAAGGGGTGACGAAAGTAATTCCCAAGCTCTTCGTGATGCTAAAATCAGCGGAGGTAGAAATTAAGAAAAGCATCAAGTGTTGATGGTTGAGAAGACCACTAGTTTCAAATAAAAGGGCAAGGGAAAGAAAGGGAACTTCAAGAAGAAAGGCCACTCCCATGAAGAAGCCCAAAGCTAGACCCAAGCCTGAAACTGAGTGCTTCTACTGCAAAGGAAATGGTCACTGGAAGTGGAACTGCCCTAGATACTTGGCGGATAAGAAGGATGGCAAAGTGAAAAAAGGTATATTTGATATACATGTTATTGATGTCTATTTTGCTAGTGTTTATAGCAACCCCTCGGTATTTGATACTGGTTCAGTTGCTAAGAGTAGTAACTCGAAACAGGAGTTGCAAAATAAACAGAGACTAGTTAAGGGGGAGGTGATGATGTGAGTTGGAAGTGATTCCAAGGTTGATAAGATCACCATCGCACACTCCCTTTACCTTCGGGATTAGTGTTGAACCTAAAATAAATGTTATTTGGTGTTTGCGTTGAGCATAATATGATTGGATCATGTTTATTGCAATACGATTATTCATTTAAGTCAAAGAATAATTGTTATTCTGTTTACATGAATAAAACCTTCTGAGGTCATACACCCAAGGTGAATGGTTTATTGAATCTCGATCATAGTGATACACATATTCATAATATTGAAGCCAAAAGATGCAAAGTTAATAATGATAGTGCAACTTTTATGTGGCACTGCCGTTTAGGTCATATTGGTGTAAAGATCATGAAGAAACTACATGTTGATGAACTTTTGGAATCACTTGATTATGAATCACTTGATGCTTGCGAACCATGCCTCATGGGCAAGATGACTAAGACTCCGTTCTTCGGAACAATGGAGCAAACAACTGACTTGTTGGAAATAATACATACTGATGTGTGCGGACCAATGAGTGTTGAGGCTCGCGGCGGGTATCGTTATTCTCTGACCTTCATAGATGATTTGAGCAGATATGAATATATCTACTTAATGAAACACAAGTCTGAAATGTTTGAAAAGTTCAAAGAATTTCAGAGTGAAGTGGAGAATCATCGTAACAAGAAAATAAAGTTTCTATGATCTGATCGCGGAGACGAAATATTTGAGTTACGAGTTTGGTCTTCATTTGACAATGCGGAATAGTTTCGCAACTCACGCCACCTGAAACACCACAGCGTAATGGTGTGTCCGAACGTCATTAGATATGGTGCGATCTATGATGTCTCTTACCGATTTATCACTATCATTTTGGGGTTATACATTAGAGACAGCTACATTCACGTTAAAAGGGCACCATCTAAACCCGTTGAGACGACACCGTATGAACTATGGTTTGGCAAGAAACCCAAGTTGTCGTTTCTTAAAGTTTGGGTTGTGATGCTTATGTGAAAAAGTTTCATCTTGATAAGCTCAAACCCAAATCATAAAAGTGCGTCTTCGTAGGATACCCAAAAGAAACTGTTGGGTACACCTTCTATCACATATCCAGAAGGGAAGATCTTTGTTGCTAAGAGTGGATCCTTTCTAGAGAAGAAGTTTCTCTCGAAAGAAGTGAGTGGGAGGAATGTAGAACTTGATGAGGTAATTGTACCTTCTCCCGAATTGGAAAGTAGTTCATCACAGAAATCAGTTCTAGTGATTTCTACGCCAATTAGTGAGGAAGCTAATGATGATGATCATGAAACTTCAGATCAAGTTACTACCGAACCTCGTAGGACAACCAGAGTATGGTCCGCACCAGAGTGGTACGGGAATCCTTTCTGGAAGTCATGTTACTACACCATGACAAACCTACGAACTATGAGGAAGCAATGATGAGCCCAGATTCCATGAAATGGCTTAAGGCCATGAAATCTGAGATGGGATCCATGTATAAAGAACAAAGTATGGACTTTGATTGACTTGCCCGTCGATCGGCGAGCCATTGAGAATAAATGGATCTTCAAGAGGAAGACGGACGCTGATAGTAGTGTTACTATCTACAAAGCTCGAATTGTCGCAAAAAGGTTTTCGACAAGTTCAAGGTGTTGACTACGATGAGATTTTCTCACTCGTAGCGATGCTTAAGTATGACCGAATCATGTTAGCAATTGCCACATTTTATGAAATCTGGCAAATGGATGTCAAAACTGCATTCCTTAATGGATTACTTAAAGAAAAGTTGTATATGATACAACAAGAAAGTTTTGTCAATCCTAAAGGTGCTAACAAAGTGTACTAGCTCCAGCGATCCATCTATGTACTGGTGCAAGCATCTCGGAGTTGGAATATACGCTTTGATGAGTTTATCAAAGCATATAGTTTTATACAGACTTTTGGAGAAACCTGTATTTACAAGAAAGTGAGTGGGAGCTCTGTAGCATTTCTGATATTATATGTGGAAGACATATTGTTGATCGAAAATGATACCAAATTTCTAGATAGCATGAAAGGATACTTGAATAAGAATTTTTCAAAGAAAGACCTCGATGAAGCTGCTTACACATTGAGCATCAAGATCTATAGAGATAGATCAAGACGCTTGATAAGATTTTTCAATGAGTACATACCTTGACAAGATTTTGAAGTAGTTCAAAATGAAACAGTCAAAGAAGGAGTTCTTGCCTGTGTTGCAAGGTGTGAAGTTGAGTAAAGGCTTAAAACCCGACCACGGCAGAAAATAGAAAAAGAATGAAAAGTCATTCCTTATGCCTCAGTCATAGGTTCTATGAAGTATGCTATGCTGTGTACCAGTCCTATTGTATACCTTAGCATGATTTTGGCAAGGGAGTACAATAGTGATCTAGGAGTAGATCACTGGACAACGGTCAGAATTATCCTTAGAGGACTAAGGAAATATTTCTCGGTTATGAAGGTGATAAAAAAGTTCGTCGTAAAGAGTTACGTCGATGCAAGCTTTTTACATCGATCTAGATGACTCTAAGTCTCGATCTAGATACATATTGAAAGTGGGAGCAATTATCTAGAGTAGCTCCATGCATAGTATTGTAGCCATAGAAATTTGCGAAATACATACGGATCTAAATGTTGCAGACCTGTAGACTAAACTTCTCTCACAAGCAAAACATGATCACTCTTTGGGTATTAATCACATAGCGATGTGAACTAGATTATTGACTCTAGTAATCCCTTTGGGTATTAGTCACATGAAGATGTGAACTAATCACATAAAGATGTAAACTATTGGTGTGAAATCACATGACGATGTGAACTAGATTATTGACTCTAGTGCAAGTGGGAGACTGAAGGAAATATGCCCTAGAGGAAATAATAAAGTTGTTATTTATATTTCCTTATATCATGATAAATGTTTATTATTCATGCTAGAATTGTATTAACCGGAAACTTAGTACATGTGTGAATACATAGACAAACAGAGTGTCACTAGTATGGCTCTACTTGACTAGCTCGTTGAATCAATGATGGTTATGTTTCCTGACCATAGACATGACTTGTCAGTTGATTAATGGGATCACGTCATTAGAGAATGATGTAATTGACTTGACCCATCCGTTAGCTTAGTACGATGATTGTTTAGTTTGTTGCTATTGCTTTCACCATAACTTATACATGTTCCTATGACTATGAGATTATGCAACTCCCGAATACCGGAGGAACACTTAGTGTGCTATCAAATGTCACAACGTAACTGGGTGATTATAAAGATGCTCTACAAGTGTCTCCGATGGTGTTTTGTCGAGTTGGCATAGATCGAGATTAGGATTTGTCACTCCGATTGTAGGAGAGGTATCTCTGGGCCCTCTCGGTAATGCACATCACTATAAGCCTTGCAAGCAATGTGACTAATGAGTTAGTTGTGGGATGTTGCATTACGTAACGATTAAAGAGACTTGCTGGTAACAAGATTGAACTAGGTATTGAGATACCGATGATCGAATCTCAGGCAAGTAACATGCCGATGACAAAGGGAACAACGTATGTTGTTATGCGGTTTGACCGATAAGGATCTTCGTAGAATATGTAGGAACTAATATGAGCATCCAGGTTCTGCTATTGGTTATTGACCGGAAGTGAGTCTCGGTCATGTCTACATAGTTCTCAAACCCATAGGGTCCGCACGCTTAACATTCGATGACGATTGGTATTATGAGTTTATGTGTTTTGATGAACCAAAGGTAGTACGGAGTCCCGGATGTGATCACGGACATGACAAGGAGTCTCGAAATGGTCGAGACATAAAGATTGATATATTGGAAGGTTATATTCGGACACCGAAAAGGTTCCGGGGGTCATCGGATAAATACCGGAGTACCGGGGAGTTACCGAAACCCCTCGGGGGGTCAATGGGCCTTCATGGGCCTTAGTGGAAATAGAGGGCAGCAAGGGAGCTGTGGGGCGCGCCCCCTAGGCCAAACCGAATTGGTTTAGGGCTTGGGGGCGTCCCCCTCTTTCCTTCTCCCCTCCTCCTCTTTCCTTCCCCTCCTAGTTAGACTAGGAAAGGGGGAACCTACTCCTAGTAGGAGTAGGATTCCCCCCTTGGGGCGCATCCTATGAGGCCGCCGACCCCCTCCCCTTGCTCCTTTATATGCGGGGGCAGGGGGCACCCTAGAACACACAAGTTGATCATCGATCCCTTAGCCGTGTGCGGTGCCCCCCTCCACCATAATCCACCTCAGCCATATCGTCATAGTGCTTAGGTGAAGCCCTGCGCCGGTAACTTCATCATCACCGTCATCACGCCGTCGTGCTGACGAAGCTCTCCCTCGACACTTAGCTGGATCGAGAGTTCGTGGGACGTCACCGAGCCGAACATGTGCAGATCGCGGAGGTGCCGTACTTTCGGTACTAGGATCGGTCGGATCGTGAAGACGTACGACTACATCAACCGTATTGTCATAACGCTTCCGCTTACGGTCTACGAGGGTACGTGGACAACACTCTTCCGCTCTCGTTGCTATGCATCACCATGATAGATCTTGCGTGTGCGTAGGAAAATTTTGAAATTACCGCATTCCACAACAGTTCATAGGATTTTTTTATTTTCATGCAACATTCCCAAGCAGGTCATGTGTACGGTGGTGGCGGTGGTGATTTCTTTGGCAAGGACGTTGTGTTGAATTCGTGCATGCCATTAGTTGGCCTCGATCCACAACATAACACATGCTATATTTGTGGTGATTTTGGATCAACCTTGATTGGTGAAGTGATGCCTTTTGGATGAACTTTGCATGTTTTAATTATATGGCTGTTAATGGTTATGTTATGAAAGTATCGGTTTGTTAACGAATGAGCTTTGCATGTTTGATGATATATATTGTGAAGTGTTTGAACTTCATGTGGCTAGTACAAAAAGCTTATGCAATCTTTTACTCCACTAAGTTTAGGGGATCCGCTAGATGGGGCCACCTACAAAAGAGTTAAAGTTTACTCCAATAACTTTATTTGGCCAGATACTCCTCTATTTTATAGGGGATCGGCTAGAGATGCCCTTAGATACATGCTTTTCTTCGAGAAATTGAGTTTGATCCGTACAATGTGTTCTATGAATCTTGCTATGTATACTTACAATAGCTTGAATTTGGTTCCATTAGATTATTTGTTTTTCAGTTTAGATATCTTTTGTGGGGTAAATTTTCAGTTTACATATCACTTGCAGAAACAAGATGTCAGTTGCTACCTATTTTCACAATGGGATCATGCAGAACGTTCTTTGCATATTTATTTCATGTTTATCAACTAGCTTGTGCATAATTGCAAGAAATAGTGGCAGGAATGACCCTTTGCAATAGGCGCACGCCACTTGGCAAAGCCCGCTGGCGGCCTACTGCGACAAGGGTCTGGTCGTGTTGGCGTCGATGTTGCTTGGTGGAGGTGTACGATGGCCGCAGCGCGGAGGTTGGTCACCACAGGCGTTCGATTGCGCTGGAAGCCGGCGGTGTGGCCGTGTTGGAGGACGTGGGGTGCTGCTGAATGATATGTGTCCGACGTATCTATAAGTTTTGATTGTTTCGTGCTATTATATTATCAATCTTGTATGATTTATATGTAAAAAATTTATCATTTTTGAAACTAACCTATTAACCCAGTGCCTAATGCCCAGTGCCAATTGTTGTTTTCTGCATGTTTTTGGTTTTACAGAAAATACCTACCAAACAGAGTGCAAACACGACGAAACTTTTTGACAATTTTTTTGAACCAGGAGGGACCCTAGAAGTTTCGGATGAGGACAGAAGCCAGACGAGGAGGCGAAAAGGCAACAGGGCGCGCCCTAGGGGTAGGCAAAATGGAGTTATGGAAAGTGAAGAGCAATGCCAGTGCCACGATGCATCAACAACTGGCTTGCTCTTCACTTTTCATAACTCCATTTTCGGGATTTACTTGCAGTCCCCGCCGCCGGATCCAGTGCTCTGCTTTCCCCTTGGTCATTACCTAGGCCCCGCCTCCCCCTGTCGCCTCATGCTCCTAAGGTTGGTCGGGCGTGGCCATTGTTTTGGTCGTTTCGGCCGTAAATGTTCTCCCTACAATCTTTGGCTTCTATTACCCCATGCCGCTGGGTTGATCTCTCTCCTTTGGATCCTCTCCCCCTTTCTTTTGCTGGCATGGTGGAAGCGGACTTGGTGGTCATCTTCCCCCTAGACAATGTTATGTGTTTGGGTGGGATGTGCAATATCCCTGTTGTCAACTTCCCCCTAGACAATGTTATGGTCATCGTGATGTAGCCTGTGCTCGAGCAAGTAAGGATCAGTGGGCTAGGATTGCGCTCATGTTGTCGTGGTCGTAGTGGTGGCGGAAAAGATGAACGATAAATCATGTGTTTGAGGATTTTGCGCTTAGAGCAAAACTGGGCCGTGGCCCGCCCAACCCATATGCAGAACAATGAGAAGTGAGGGTAAAATTAAGAAGAGAATGGATGACAAAATCTGTCTATATCCTTCAGTCTGGCCCGCCCAGTACATAGAACTCTCTTTGAGTGAATTGCAAAAAACATCGACACTTTAGGCTATGTTTGCAGGAACCACACATATACGAAATTGTGCCAAAAAACACTAATTTTTTTCATATTTTTTTGCAAAAAACACTAGTTGCTCGTTTGGACCGTTTTAAGTGCGTTTATGATAAGGGGGCCCGCATCCGTCGACGTGGCAGCATTGTTCACACGGCAACGCCGTTAGACGGCGTTACACGCCGCTGGCGCACCGATTCGAGCCGGGCTGCTTAGTCTTTGAGCCATTCCCCCCCCCCCCGGTCCGCTCATCTCCCACTCTTTTCCTCCCCCGCACTCTCTCCTCTTAGTGATGGCGACGGCGGGCGGCGCAGGCGGCGACTGCGGCGGGTCTGCCGGCGTTGGAGACGATGGTCCACCTGTGGGAGATATATGCGGGAGCTCAAACCCTAGCCGGCCGTCGGATACGAGCAGCCCCAGCCAAAGCCCCCAACACTGTCTCGAATATGCGGCGGCAAGATCTTGGGCCAGGGCAGTGAAGGAGAATCCGACGGAGAGTCACCAGATTGCCTCGTCTTTCGGTGACGTCTAGTGAGTTTCCTCTTCCCTCTTCCCTCTTCCCTCTTCGTGTAGATCGATTCTAGGGTTAGGGTTAGGTTTTTTGGCAGTGTTAATTGGTACTCTCTTAATTATGATTTAGTTGTGGTTGATTTGTCGTCACTGTTAATGATGTAGTTTAGTGCTCTGTTGATGATGTAGTGGTTATGATGTAGGAGACATAGTAGTTAACATAGTAGCTAGTTGATGATGTAGTCAGTAGAGTAGTTAGCAGGGTATTAATTTGTTGACAGAGTAGTTGACAGTGGTTGACAGACTAGTTGACAGTGGTTGACAGAGTAGTTGACAGTGGTTTTCATACTGTCACCTTCTCCATTGTTTGACAGTGGTTTTTAACAGTGAAGTTGGCTAGTTTTCAGAACTTGACAGTGGTTTTCAGATGGTGCTTGTGGTTTTCAGAGTGTACTGTACTGTATTTTAGCAATCATAGTGTTGATTACTCTGTTTTAGTGCTCTGTTTTAGGAATTATGCATTTTTATTTACAGTACATTGGTGCTCTGTTTTAGTGCTCTGTTAATTAAGCTATTTTAATTATTTGTGTGTAGTTTGAACGATAATGTTTGGGAAGTTAGAATGCACTTCCATGACAGAGACAACTTGGAGAGATCAGTTTGCGTTTCAGACATAACATATTATAATTTGGTTGCCCTAATAGAGATAGAGGGATATGGGCTGAATGATTTCATATATTTTGTGAGGGATCCTGGTGTGGGGATTATAGGAATGGATGAAATTTGTGATGATAATAAGGTGTATGAAATGCTTGACCATATTGCTAACAATGATCAGAATGTAGTGAACTTGACAGTGGTTAGGGGCACTAATCCAAGACCTGCAGATTTGAACTCAGGTGTAACATCCCGAGATTCTTGCTACAGTAATCTTCCACTAATTATGCCAGGTCATCACCATTATGCCCTAAGAAAAACAATTAAGAATAATTCGACCTCAATCTCAAATTTAAAATAAAGTCAAAATATTAATTATTCAAACAGCAAAACAAAAGTGTTCGTGATATTGCAAAATTTCCCAAAGCTTTTATAAAAATGAGACCAACGTTTTATAAAGTGTTTAAATGCCAAAACAATATTTAAATGCTTATCTAAATTATGATAAGTCCAAACTATTTTAAAAATTAACTCCCAAACTTTTTGTGGCAGTGCAGATTATTGCCTAGTAATTATTGAGACAAGTTTCGCATGCAACGAAATTCATTTGGATCAAAAATAAAATACAAAATCGAGTGGAAACTTGTCGCAGAAAAGAAAAGGAAATAGACTAGATATTACTGTGCACTTAAGGCCCGACAAGCCACAGTGCGGCCTGGCCTGTTTACCGTGGCCTTTCCTCAACCTCTCGGCAGAGAGGAGGCCATGGCTTGCGCACGCCGTCCACACCACAGATGGGCACGTGCCAACCATCCTGTGGCTCACTGGGCGAATAAGGACCCCCTCAACCCCCTGACCAACCCTAGCACGCCTCTCTCCCCTCGCTCACATCCCTTCCTCTCTGTCTCGCTCGTCCGAGCACCACCATGGCCGCCTCACCGTAAATCGGGTGGCCAACGACTCCCTTTCGTTGTTCCGAGCTGACCAGGAAGATCACCGCTGATTACTTCGTCGATCCCGAGCAACAAATCGAGCGGAGCCACCTCGTACGTTCGTCATCGAGCTCGTCCTCACCGCGTACATTGCCGGCCGCCATCGTCGATTGAGTCATCTTCGGTCCACCTCCGACCTCCCCGTCGCCTCCGTTGGAACCGTGGTGAGCACCTCGACCGATTCCCCTCGATCCCGGTTCCGATCCGTACCGATTTCGCTGTAGTGCTTGGCCGGAGGTCCGCTCTTGCGCCCGCCAGCCGCTCCTGTTGCCTGCGCCCACGCCCGCGCCCGGGGTCCCTCCCCTACTTGCCGCGCCCCTGTTCACCTGAACAGCCGCCTGCGTCAGCGCTCGCTCGTCGCCACTGCCGCCCGCACGCAGCTATGCCTGTACTGCAGCCGTGCCTGCTGCTTGCTGCTCCTGCCCATGCTACTTCGCCTGCTGCTGCTCCTTAGCGGCCGCTACGGCTGGCGTGACTGCCTGCTACTGCGTGCTGCGCGCTACGCGCTGCTGGCCGCCCCCCATGCGCTGCACTACCCACTGCTGCTTCTACTATGCCGCTGCTACTGCTGGTGGCCGTGGCCACGGCCATGGCCGTGTGTATGTTCGTGTGTGTGCACGGCTGTGCCACATCCGGTCCTTGTTTAATTAGGCTAGGCTTAGTTACTAGTACTAGTTTAGTGCTAAGTTAGTCTAGTAGTAGATGACATGTAGGCCCTCATTAAATAAGATAGGTTTATTTATTTGCTTAGGTAAATAGTCTATGACATGTGGGCCACACCCTGCCCTTTTGACTAGTCAAAGTTGACTTTGTCAACTCAGATTAAAACAATTAAAACAAATCTGGAAATTTTAAAAATTGTTTAAACCTTTGAAAATTAATAGAAAATAATCCTTATGTCAGATGAAAAAGTATTATACATGAAAGTTGCTCAGAACGATCGAGACGTATCCGAATACGCGGTTCGTTTGTTCGCTACACATCCCTAGCATAGCGAACACACAACTTTCCTCTCCGGTTCATTTGTCCGGAAACGCTAAACACCGGTGATATTTTCCCGGATGTTTCCCCCTTCACCGGTACCACCTCATACCGCGTTAGGGCACCCCTAGCACCGCTATTTGTCATGTCATGCATCGCTATGTATCTGTTTGCTTAATATTTATTGTTTCTTCCCACTCTTCTCTCGCTAGACACCGAGACCGATGCCGCTGCTACCCAGTACGACTACGGTGTTGACGACCCCTCTCTCTTGCCAGAGCAACCAGGCAAGCCCCCCCCCCTTGATCACAAGATATCGCCTACTCTTCTCTATACTGCTTGCATTAGAGTAGTGTAGCATTTACTGCTTTCCGTTAATCCTATCCTGATGCATAGTCTGTCATTGTTGCTACAACTGTTGATACCTTACCTGCAATCCTAAATGCTTAGTATAGGATGCTAGTTTATCATCAGTGGCCCTACATTCTTGTCTGTCTGCCGTGCTATACTATCGGGCCGTGATCACTCAGGAGGTGATCACGGGTATATATTAACATTTATACATGCTATACAGGTGGTGACTAAAATCGGGTCGGCTCATTGAGTACCCGCAAGTGATTCCGATGTTGGGGGTTGAAGGGGCAGGTGGTTCCACCCAGGTAGTGGTGGGCCTAGGTTCCCGACGGCCCCCAACTGTTACTTTGAGGTGCAGCGACAGGGCAGGTTGTGAACACCTAGGAGAGAGGTGGGCCTGGCCATGGTCGGCGTCCACGGTTATTTCTAAATAACACGCTTAACGAGATCTTGGTATTTGATCTGAGTCTGGCTACTGGCCTATACGCACTAACCAATTACGCAAGAACAGTTATGGGCACTCGACGTCGTGGTATCAGCCAAAGCCTTCGTGACGTCAGCGACTGAGCGGCGCGCGCCGGGTTGGACCGCGTAACGCAACTTCCTTTGTAATGGAGGTTGCTAGGTCTGCTCACCGGCCGCGTACGCAACGTGCAGGTGTGCAATGGGCGATGGGCCCAGACCCCTGCGCCATAGGATTTAGACCGGCGTGCTGACCTCTCTGTTGTGCCTAGGTATGGCTGCGACGTGTTGATCTTCCGAGGCCGGGTATGACCCAGGAAAGTGTGTTCGGACAAAGGGGATCGAGCGTGTTGGGAAATGTGGTGCACCCCTGTAGGGAAGTTAATCTATTTGAATAGCCGTGATCTTCGGTAACAGGACGACTTGGAGTTGTACCTTGACCTTATGACAACTAGAACCGGATACTTAATAAAACACCTTCTTCCAAGTGCCAGATACAACCGGTGATTGCTCTCTCACAGGGCGACGAGGGGAGGATCATCGGTTAGGATTATGCTATGCGATGCTACTTGGCGAACTTACCATCTACTCTCTTCTTCTGCTTCAAGATGGAGGCGGCCAGAAGCGTAGTCTTCGATAGGACTAGCTATCCCCCTCTTATTCTGGCATTCTGCAGTTCAGTCCACATATGTTACCCCCTTTTCCATTTGATACCAATGCATACATATGTAGTGTAGCTCCTTGCTTGCGAGTACTTTGGATGAGTACTCACGGTTGCTTTCTTCCCCCTTTTCCCTCTTTCTATACCCGATTGCTGCGACCAGACGTTGGAGTCTAGGAGCAAGACGCCACCGTTGACGACGATTCCTACTACACTAGAGGTGCCTACTACTACGTGCAGGCCGCTGACGATGACCAGGAGTAGTTTAGGAGGATCCCAGGCAGGAGGCCTGCGCCACTTTCGATTTGTATCCCAGTTTGTGCTAGCCTTTCTTAAGGCAAACTTGTTTAACTTATGTCTGTACTCAGATATTGTTGCTTTCGCTGACTCGTCTATGATCGAGCTCTTGTATTCGAGCCCTTGAGGCCCCTGGCTTGTAATATGATGCTTGTATGACTTATTTTATTTGTAGAGTTGTGTTGTGATATCTTCCCGTGAGTCCCCGATCTTGATCGTACATGTTTGCGTGTATGATTAGTGTACGATTGAATCGGGGGCGTCACATCAGGCTATCTGGTTGAGGAGCAGGTTCCTTTGAGCCATATAGGAGAGAACCATGTGTATGTAGTAAATCCTGCTGGTGTTCTCCTAAGGTCACCAATAAAAAGTAAAATACAGAGTCGGCTAGAGCCATTGCAGTTCTACACCACACAGCAGAGCACAAACCATGATATGGACACATATGCTGCCATGGATCAATGCAATGCAGCAGATCAGGATGAACTGGAGACATTAATGGAGTTGAAGAGGAGAACAAAGATTGCCAAATTTAGGAAACATAAGATTGCAGCTGAGCATGTAAATAAGGTTAAGCAGAAGCTACCAATTCTTCTAACTGGAGATGATTCAGATCTGGATGGAGATGAGGACTATCTTCAGAGGCTTAATGAGATGAGGAAGCAAAGAGAGGATCCACTCATTCATTTTGATGGAGACACTGATGTGGATGAAGTGTATGAGGAAGATGAGGAAGGGCAGCATGTGGAGGTGGAGCAAGAGGAGCAGGTGGAGCAGCAAGAGGTGCCTGCAAAAAAGAAGAAAGCTAGAAAAGGGCCAACAGAGAGGTTACATTCTAGTTTGGAACAGAGATTTGAGGATGTTTGGGCACCATCATCAGATGAGGAGGCAGATCTTGGTGTTTTGAAGCAGGAATATGATGATGGAGCTGAGGAAGTGCAATTTGTTCTGCCCAATGGAAAGAAGAGCAGATTAGTGAGATCTTTGCCAAGGATCTGGTACAGTGAGGAGAGAGAGAGCCAGAGGAGCAGTTTTGCAGAAAACTTTGTTTCCTCAATGTGTATCAGTTTAGGAGAGCAATTCAAACATTGCACATAACTCAGAATAAGAATTATGAGTTCCACAGAAACTACAATGACAACATCATAGTTGTGTGCACAAATGCAAAATGCCCTTTCTTTATTGCAGCTTCTGTTGTTGCAAATGAGACTACTTTTTGCATAAGGAAGATAAATTTTGTGCACACATGCCCAGCAGTAGGAGAGAACGCCAAGGTTACTGCAAAATGGGTTGCACACCAGTGTGAGGCAATGATGAGAGTTGATATTGGCACACCAGTCACCACAATAATGCAGACACTGAAGAAGAAATATGGAATAGAGATGTCCATCCATATGGCCTACAGGGCTAGGAAGCAAGCATTGAAGGTTGTCCAAGGAGATCAGAGAGGACAATACACTAGAATAAGAGATTATTTGCAGGCTGTGTTGGATACAAACCCAGGCTCTAGATGTGTTGTGACTACTAGGCATCTGCCAGAGCACCCAAGCAAAACCCCTAGGTTTCATGGCCTCTTTTTCTGTGTAAGTGCTTGCAAAGAAGGGTTTTTGAATGGATGCAGGCCATTTATAGGTACATTTCATTTACTAAGTTGTGAATTGTTTATGTTCTCACATTACATACACTATCTTCTCACAATTGTCAGCTTTGCAGGGGTAGATGGTTGTTTTATCAAGCTGTCAACAAGTCAACAGATCCTTACTGCAACAGGAAGGGATGGGAACAATGATATCTACCCTATAGCATTTGGAGTTGTTGACAAATAGGACAAAGACAGTTGGACCAGGTTCTTAACATAGCTTAAAGATGCACTTGGTGGAGAAAGTGGGAAGTTTGGTTATTATACCATCATCTTTGATAGGCAGAAGGTAAACTTCTCTTCTCATACAATATTGCACTAGATTTCTTGGTTTCATATGCACATTGCTCTAGCTTCATTATTTCATTGTTTCATAGGACCAATGCTTAGCTTTATTTCCCATTGTTTCAAACAGGGGCTTTTAAATGCAATAAACCATGTTTTCCCCAATTTTCCATAAAGATTCTGCCTTAGACATATCTATCAGAATTTCCAAACTGCTGGTTTTAGAGGTGATGAATTAAAGAAACACATGGATGTAGCTAGCTACTCTTATACTGAGAATGAACACCTTGATACAATGAATGCTTTGAAAAGAGAATGTAAGACTGCTTGGACATGGCTTCACAAAATACATGTTCATACTTGGGCTAGGCATGCTATGGATTTTAATTACAAAACTGACCTGGTAGTTAACAACATCAGTGAGGTGTTTAATAAAATGATATTAGATGTCAGAGGCAAGACAATAGTGACCATGATAGAAGGAATTAGGACAAAATTGATGGTCAAATTTAACAAGAATAGAACAAAGACAGAGACAACAAACTGAGAGATTTTCCCTACCTATGCTGAAATGTTAGAGGAGACAAAGTACAACTCAAGGTGGTGCCAGACTTTGATGGCTGGTCCTAACATTTACCAAGTGACTAGTGGAGAAAACACCTACTCAGTGAACTTGTTGGACAGAACATGTGGATGTAGGAAATGGGATATGACTTCTATGCCTTGCCATCATGCAGTTTCTGCAATAGTGAAAGCCAAGTTGCAGCCAGAGGACTTTGTGGCTGATTTCTTCAAAAAAGAAATGTATAAAAAAGCATTTGTACATATCATATTTCCTGTGCCTGGACCTAACCTGTGGCCAAGGACAAGAACTCAGGACATAGAGCCTCCAGTATTTAAAGACAAGGTTGGGAAGCAACAGACAAAGAGGAGGAAAAACCAATTTGAGAAGCTAGCACCAAGAGATACATCTAGGATGGCATCTATTACTTGCAGCAACTGCAAACTTGTAGGGCATAGATACAATGTTTGCTCCAAGCCACTCAAGCCAGCTCTTGCTTTGAGAATAAACCAACATCAGGTAAGTTATAGTAGCACCTCAATTCTCTTTATTTTTGTCTCCATTGTAACTCACAAGCCTTAATTGTTTTTGAAATGCAGCCAAACAGGTCACAGGCTTCTACTTCAACAAAAAATGCATCTACAACTGCTGCACCACCAAGGAAGAGGCCATCTTCATCTACTGCTGCACCAGCAAGGAAGAGGCCATCTCCATCAACTACTGCTCCTACACCTGCTGCCACTACACCAGTTGCTCCTCCAAGGAGGTCTCCCAGGAAGAAAGCTACACCTGCTGCCACTACACCTGCTGCTCCTCCAAGGAGGTCTCCCAGGAAGAAAGCTACCACTGCTGGTACAACCTCTACCTCTGCTGCAGGAAACAGGTCAACCTTTCAAGCTCTAAGACAGAGTGGAAGAAAAAGGACTTCTTCATACAAGTTGAAAGAGTACTTCTATGCTTCTGGGAACTAGATGCCTCTGTCTTTGTTGGCTTGTGACGCCTTTGTGTTGGTTGTGAACTAGATTATGCCATTGTTGGCTTTCAGAACCTATGATGCCATTGTTGGCTTTCAACTAGATTATGCCTTTGTTGGCTTCCAGTGAAGGAAATATGCCCTAGAGGCTATAATAAAGTTATTATTTATTTCCTTATATCATGATAAATGTTTATTATTCATGCTAGAATTGTATTAACCGGAAACATAATACATGTGTGAATACATAGACAAACAGATTGTCACTAGCATGCCTCTACTTGACTAGCCCGTTGATCAAAGATGGTTATGTTTCCTGACCATAGACATGAGTTGTCATTTGATAAACGGGGTTACATCATTAGGAGAATGATGTGATTGACATGACCCATTCCGTTAGCTTAGCACCCGGTCGTTTAGTATGTTGCCATTGCTTTCTTCATGACTTATACATGTTCCTATGACTGAGATTATGCAACTCCCGTTTACCGGAGGAACACTTTGTGTGCTACCAAACGTCATAACGTAATTGGGTGATTATAAATGTGCTCTACAGGTGTCTCCAAAGGTACTTATTGGGTTGGCGTATTTCGAGATTAGGATTTGTCACTCCGATTGTCGGAGAGGTATCTCTGGGCCCTCTCGGTAATGCACATCACTTAAGCCTTGCAAGCATTGCAACTAATGAGTTAGTCGCGGGATGATGTATTACAGAACGAGTAAAGAGACTTGCTGGTAACGAGATTGAACTAGGTATTGAGATACCGACGATCGAATCTCGGGCAAGTAACATACCGATGACAAAGGGAACAACGTATGTTGTTGTGCGGTTTGACCGATAAAGATCTTCATAGAATATGTGGGAGCCAATATGAGCATCCAGGTTCCGCTATTGGTTATTGACCGGAAAAGTGTCTCGGTCATGTCTACATAGTTCTCGAACCCGTAGGGTCCGCACGCTTAACGTTACGATGACAGTTATATTATGAGTTTATATGTTTTGATGTGCCGAAGATTGTTCGGAGTCCCGGATGTGATCAAGGACATGCTGAGGAGTCTCGAAATGGTCGAGACATGAAGATTGATATATTGGAAGCCTATGTTTGGATGTCGGAAGTGTTCCGGGTGAAATCGGGATTTTACCGGAGTACCGGGAGGTTACCGGAACCCCCCGGGGGCTTAATGGGCCTACATGGGCCTTAGTGGAAATAGAGGGAAGCAAGGGGAGAGTGGGGCACCCCCCCCCCAAGGCCCAAACCGAATTGGTTTAGGGCAAGGGGGCCGGGCCCCTCTTTCCTTCTTCCCCTCTCTCTTTCCTTCTCTCGAATCCTATTCCAACTAGGAAAGGGGGGAGTCCTACTCCCGGTGGGAGTAGGACTCCTCCTGGCGCGCCCTCTCCCTGGCCGGCCGCACCCCCCTTGCTCCTTTATATACGGGGGCAGGGGGACACCCCATATAGAAAACAATTGATCAAGTTGATCTTTAGCCGTGTGCGGTGCCCCCTCCACCATAGTCCACCTCGATAATACTGTAGCGGTGCTTAGGCGAAGCCCTGCGTCGGTAAAAAATCAACATCGTCACCATGCCGTCGTGCTGACGAAACTCTCCCTCAACACTCGGCTAGATCGGAGTTCGAGGGATGTCATCGGGCTGAACGTGTGCTGATCTCGAAGGTGCCGTACGTTCGGTACTTGATCGGTCGGATCGTGAAGACGTACGACTACGTCAACCGCATTGTGCTAACGCTTCCGCTTTCGGTTTATGAGGGTACATGGACAACACTCTCCCCTCTCGTTGGTATGCATCACCATGATCTTGCGTGTGCGTAGGAATTTTTTTGAAATTACTACGTTCCCCAACAGTGGCATCCGAGCCTGGTTTTATGTGTAGATGTCATATGCACGAGTAGAACACAAGTGAGTTGTGGGCGATATAAGTCATACTGCTTACCAGCATGTCATACTTTGGTTCGGCGGTATTGTTGGATGAAGTGGCCCGGACCGACATTACGCGTACGCTTACGCGAGACTGGTTCTATCGACGTGCTTTGCACACAGGTGGATGGCGGGTGTCAGTTTCTCCAACTTTAGTTGAACCGAGTGTGGCTACGCCCGGTCCTTGAGAAGGTTAAAACAGCACCAACTTGACAAACTATCGAAGTGTTCCGAGGAAGTTTCGGATAAAACCGGAGTACCGGGGGGTTACCGGAACCCCCCGGGGGGTTGATGGGCCTCATGGGCCTAAAGTGGAGAAGAGGAGGGGCTGCCAGGGCAGGCCGCGCGCCCCCTCTCCCCCTAGTCCGAATTGGACAAGGAGGGAGGGGCGGCGCCCCCCTTTCCTTCCTCTCCTCTCTCCCTTCCTTCCCCCTCTCCTACTTGGACAAGGAAAGGGACGGGAGTCCTACTCCCGATAGGAGTAGGACTCCTCCTGCGCGCCTCCTACTAGGGCAGGACGCACCCCCCCTTGGCTCCTTTATATACGGAGGCAAGAGGCACCCCTAGACACACAAGTTGATCCACGTGATCGTTTTCTTAGCCGTGTGCGGTGCCCCCTTCCACCATAATCCTCGATAATATTGTAGCGGTGCTTAGGCGAAGCCCTGCGACGGTAGAACATCAAGATCGTCACTACGCCGTCGTGCTTACGGAACTCTTCCCCGACACTTTGCTGGATCGGAGTCCGGGGATCGTCATCGAGCTGAACGTGTGCTAAAACTCGGAGGTGCCGTAGTTTCGGTGCTTGATCGGTCGGGCCGTGAAGACGTACGACTACATCAACTGCGTTGTCATAACGCTTCCGCTATCGGTCTACGAGGGTACATAGACAACACTCTCCCCTCTCGTTGCTATGCATCACCATGATCTTGCGTGTGCGTCGGAATTTTTTTGAAATTACTACGTTCCCCAACAGTGGTATCAGAGCCTAGGTTTTATGGTTTGATGTTATATGCACGAGTAGAACACAAGTGAGTTGTGGGTGATATAAGTCATACTGCTTACCAGCATGTCATACTTTGGTTCGGCGGTATTGTTGGATGAAGCGGCCCGGACCGACATTACGCGTACGCTTACGCGAGACTGGTTCTACCGCCGTGCTTTGCACACAGGTGGCTGGCGGGTGTCAGTTTCTCCAACTTCAGTTGAACCGAGTGTGGCTACGCCCGGTCCTTGCGAAGGTTAAAACAGCACCAACTTGACAAACTATCGTTGTGGTTTTGATGCGTAGGTAAGATTGGTTCTTGCTTAAGCCCGTAGCAGCCACGTAAAACTTGCAACAATAAAGTAGAGGACGTCTAACTTGTTTTTGCAGGGCATGTTGTGATGTGATATGGTCAAGACATGATGCTAAATTTTATTGTATGAGATGATCATGTTTTGTAACCAAGTTATCGGCAACTGGCAGGAGCCATATGGTTGTCGCTTTATTGTATGCAATGCAATCGCCCTGTAATGCTTTACTTTATCACTAAGCGGTAGCGATAGTCGTAGAAGCATAAGATTGGCGAGACGACAACGATGCTACGATGGAGATCATGGTGTCGCGCCGGTGACGATGGTGATCATGACGGTGCTTCGGAGATGGAGATCACAAGCACAAGATGATGATGGCCATATCATATCACTTATATTGATTGTATGTGATGTTTATCTTTTATGCATCTTATCTTGCTTTGATTGACGGTAGCATTATAAGATGATCTCTCACTAAATTTCAAGAAAAAAGTGTTCTCCCTGAGTATGCACTGTTGCCAAAGTTCGTCGTGCCCAGACACCACGTGATGATCGGATGTGATAAGCTCTACGTCCATCTACAACGGGTGCAAGCCAGTTTTGCACACGCAGAATACTTAGGTTAAACTTGACGAGCCTAGCATATGCAGATATGGCCTCGGAACACTGAGACCGAAAGGTCGAGCGTGAATCATATAGTAGATATGATCAACATAGTGATGTTCAGCATTGAAAACTACTCCATTTCACGTGATGATCGGTTATGGTTTAGTTGATTTGGATCACGTGATCACTTAAAAGATTAGAGGGATGTCTTTCTAAGTGGGAGTTCTTAAGTAATATGATTAATTGAACTTAAATTTATCATGAACTTAGTACCTGATAGTATTTTGCTTGTCTATGTTTGATTGTAGATAGATGGGCCATGTTGTTGTTCCGTTGAATTTTAATGCGTTCCTGGAGAAAGCAAAGTTGAAAGATGATGGTAGCAAATACACGGACTGGGTCCGTAATTTGAGGATTATCCTCATTGCTGCTCCGAAAAATTACGTTCTGGAAGCACCGCTGAGTGCCAGGCCTGCTGCTGATGCAACTGCAGACGTTAAGAACGCCTGGCAGAGCAAAGCTGATGACTACTCGATAGTTCAGTGTGCCATGCTTTACGGCTTAGAACCGGGACTTCAACGACGTTTTGAACGTCATGGAGCATATGAGATGTTCCAGGAGTTGAAGTTAATATTTCAAGCAAATGCCCGGATTGAGAGATATGAAGTCTCCAATAAGTTTTACAGCTGCAAGATGGAGGAGAATAGTTCTGTTAGTGAACATATACTCAGAATGTCTAGGTACCATAATCACTTAACTCAGCTGGGAGTTAATCTTTCGATTGATAGTGTCATTGACAGAGCTCTACAATCACTGCCACCAAGCTACAAGAGCTTCGTGATGAACTATAATATGCAAGGGATGAATAAATCAATTCTTGAGCTCTTCGCAATGCTAAAAGCAGCAGAGGTAGAAATCAAAAAGGAGCATCAAGTGTCGATGGTCAATAAAACCATCAGTTTCAAGAAAAAGGGTAAAGGGAAGTGACGGTGTCCTGGACTAGGGGGTACTCACCACGTCATCTCCCGATCTGTTAGATTGGGCCGAGGACCCCCATGGCCGTATACTCATGGGCCAGTTCGGACAGCTGCCGCACACATGGAAGATTCCACAAGACTTGGTGGTCAAGACAAGGACTCCTCCCCACCGGCGTATTCGGCTAGGACTCTTGTTATCCTAGGCCTCTGGTGCATTATATAAACCGAGGCCAGGCTAGTCGATAGACAATATACATACAATTATACCATAGGCTAACTTCTAGGGTTTAGCCTCTACGATCTTGTGGTAGATCAACTCTTGTAATACTCATATCATCAAGATCAATCAAGCAAGACGTACGGTATTACCTCCATCAAGAGGGCCCGAACCTGGGTAAACATCATGTCCCCTGTCTCCTGTTACCATCGATTCTAGACGCACAGTTCGGGACCCCCTACCCGAGATCTGCCGGTTTTGACACCGACATTGGTGCTTTCATTGAGAGTTCCGCTGTGTGATCGGTAAAAGGATCAATGGCTCGTCCGTAGGTCAACTGCGACGCCGGCATCTTCGTCGCCGGCTCGACTGGTCACCTTGGCTCGACCGAGGACCGCGCTTCATCTTCGACCGTCATGCTCGAACGGGGGCCTTCTTCAACATCAACTCCGATCTCTATCATGATCATAGAGGAATCATCCATGGAGCTCGACGGCTCAACGTCAACATTGCCCTCAGGCAGCCGTGCTGTTTTTATGGACGGCAAACTTGTATCCGCCGTCACCACCTCCTCAAGCGTCGGTTTGACGATCGCTTCGGTGAAATAGTGCGTAATTACGTCTACAACAGCCATGCAAAATTTCGTCGAGTTCCGATGGAGGAATCTTCGACAATCTACGATATACCGGAGCCCTGTCAAATCTAGACGGGAATCTGGACGAGTTTAGGGCGTGGTCTCCAGAGCCCAGCTCGGAGCTCCTTTGGAAGATCCAACCGTTCATCTACTGCGGAATTCCCATATCTATCACCCCTCCAAATTTCAGCTCGATCCGACAGTTCAAACTCCAGGAACCTTCCGATGAGTGGACCAATTTTCGGATTTGTTTTCTGCGCGAATATGGATCCGACCCGAATTCATGTTTCTTTATGAACGTGATATTGGACAACCTTTTTAGAGGAATTCTCTTCTAGGGTATTGTGCGTCGTTTTTAAACACATGCCCGTAAAATTTTAAGTCCCCCGTGAGGTCATCTTCATCATCATGCTGGTGTCAAACCAGTCTGGCAATATTGCTTCAAGGCGGCCGACCTGCGCTAGACACGTCGTCACTCTGTTGAGCCGAGCTCAACTTCTTCGGATCATCATCTCGGCAAGCCGAACAAGAGTTTGGCATTGTGAAGGATAAATCATCACCAACACTGCCGCCCCACGGATTATACGGAGCGGGCACACCGGCACCGCCGCATGGTCACTTCATCAAACCAGCACTGGCCGCGTCACAAGTTACGACCTGGGTCGGCATGGCCGCACTGTTACTTCTTCGAGCCAAAGTCCATCATGCCGAACTACTTCAACACCTCGGCTGACATGGCAGCTACAACAACTCCTCACCGGCCCGCTCCGTCACCTCGGCTAGACCGAGGACCTGGCTATTTCTTCATCAACATACTCCGGTGACTTCGGCGTCACCAGCCAACCAGCTTCGTCATGTTAGTTGGACCGAGGGCTTCGCCTTGGCAAGCCAACCTTTGCCAGCATCACCAGGCCATCGCTTTATCACCCATCAGGCAATGGGTGTGCGGGTCGATTCCTGATTTTGGGGGTCGCTTTTCTTCGGAATGCTACAACAAATAAACCAAGTGCTATTAATCCTAACAATTTTTGCTTGTTGGGTTTATTTTTCTTAAGGAATTATTACTCTGGTTTGTTCCATCATCTGTACACAGGTCTATCAAATGGCGGCCACATTAAAAATGGTTACGTGGTGGTTCGGTCAGTTTCCATACATAGTTCAGCGAACGCCGCATCCGGAGTCCGGACCGCCCTGCAAATTCAGGCTTTGTCACGCCTTCACTGCGTCACGCTGACGCCTTGCATCGACATTGGCTTCGGCGCCAGGCCACATCTCTTTCAATAAATTATTTTTGCGAAAAGCAATTACCCTTTTTTGACCGCACTATTTTATGTGTGTAGGTGATCGACTTTGACTGTGTCACGTGGTTTCTTCGGCAAGCCGACGCCGTCGCCCTAATCGGCGTAAATCGGCTCGCGTGATCACCTTGTTGGTCATGTTGCCATACCGACGTGTTCGGTTCCCTCGGGGACTTCGGCATTGCCGAGAGAGCTCTACCTCATCGAGTGTTCAGCGCACATGCCATATTTCTTTTATTACTCACTTTGCATAAATTATTGATTATGCAACAATTTTTTTATTATTATTCCTATTATCTCCGGCTTGCACTATTTTCTGTGCATAGGTAGATAATCCGGGCAGCGCTGTCACCGCGGCGTACCGATGTACCACGTCACCTCTGCTGACCGGGAGCTTCGTCGTCACTTCATTAACACATGTTGGGGGCTTCGGCGTCACACTGCCGGCCTGCTCCGTCGCCGCGGTCGGACTGGGGTTTTCACCTCACCCATCGACTATGTTGTGTCACCACTTCATCAAGACGAGTTCTTTACTCGGACATCTCGGGACCGGCTTGGGGGCTGGGATCTCGTCCCGCCACAATCTCGGCTTGCGTCATCAACATCGAACACATTAACCAGCTAAGTTGCCTTCATGCTCAAAGTTTTAAATTTTTAATTTGTGTTCGGTTCGACCAAGCATTATACTTTTTTGGAAAAAAGTTGCTTGTAAAAAATTTCCTTGTCCAAACTTTGTTTGTGACGCACAAATTCAAATACCCCGTTTATTTGGGGGCTTCCTTTATGAAGCTTTTCCTCTTGCATATGGTTATACTTGTACGGCTTCGTTCCTTGTTCGTGTATTACGCCACAATATGCACCATATTGACTTAAGCGATTTGCAAGCTGGGTTGCCTGGCTCCTGTGCTTACCCCTACGTTCCTGATTGTTCGACTAGGGAGTAAAGGGAGCACCTCTGCGATTGTCACGACCGGGTCATCCGAGCTCTGACCTCAGACTGGGTGAAGCCGAAAGCTAGCGCTCTTATTGTTTTCAATCATGGTCGGCACACAACGGAACTCATGAGTACAAAAAATCAATTGCACAAGTCTCATAGTAATAATGAGCACCGAAGAAAGGTATCGATGGGGGTATTATTTTCTTCGAAGATGCTTCTTACACTTCGTTAGTAATATAACATAAGTTCCCTGAGCGCGATTTGTCTGTTACAGCCTTATGGCCTGATTGCCTGGTCATCGGAAACACCGTCGATACTCTCGACAGGCGGAGTACATGACACTTTTTGGCCCTTGGCCGAAGAGGGAGAAGCGGACGGTCGGTTAAGACGCGTTTAAAGTTTGGGTGAACACAAATATGATATAAGTACTTCGGTACATACAATCATTATACATAAAATTCTTACCCAAATCACTTGGGGGCTCTTAAAATTTATATATGAGCTGTAAATGTCTTTTCTTCTTGGTCGTTGTCAAAACACGACAGAAGCACAATTTTTTCTTTCTCTTCCAATTTTCGGATTGGCACCGAACACTTGATATTGTTCGGACGTCATGTTTTTACTGATGTTTTTTGGTTTTCCAAGCTTATAACACTTTTAAACTATTTGTGTGTTTTCAGCACAAGTCTCGCAGTGCAACGCCGGACACCTTTAGAGATTTGGCAAAAACATTCTCGGATATTGCTATATATGCATCGGTTTCGAATTGTGTCTTCGTCAATAGTTGGGTTGCCCAGCTCTTGCACTTGCTTCCTATGTTCCGCTTTGTCTGTCTAGGCGTGCAAAGGGAGAACCACCGTGATTGTGCTTCCAGCTTACATGGTTAAGCACCTCAGTGGAGAAAGTCGAAAACTGACTGTCACAATAAGCGTAAACTGGTCAGCGATCCGATGACTGTGTTAAATGACGGGCCATTCATAACAATGGCCTAAGTGTTTACGGCTTGACCTCGACTATCGCCGAACACTATCGGGGGCTATTAACTGGCCTCCCAAACTAAATCCTCGATATTTTGCTCTTACATTAGAGCTGAGGTTTCATGATCATGCTTAGCATGACAACCCAAAGAAAGGAACCGATAGCGGGACTATTATCTTTGGAAGACATTTCTTATGTTAAACAGTAATATAACATATCTCTCTGCGTACCTTTGTTTATAAAACCGTATGGCCAGATTGCCTTGTTTGTCGTAAATCTTTGCCCTCCTAAAGGCTTTATAAAGTAGGACAAACACTCCTTGGCTACTGGCCGAGAAGGTTGAAGCCGATGGTCGGTCAACAAAGTTTTGTACAATGCGGATCCGAGCATTAATGACGTAAAGTACTCGGATACATAGAGGCATTACACAAAATTTGTGATTTTACTATGGATATCGATCCTTAATTCGGCCACCCGTGCCCACATTAAGGCTCGGGGGCTACTGGGCTTCGGGCTTATTATTTACAAATATTAAAGGGGCACATCGATCCCCTGATCTGCTGTTGCCACCCGACCAGTGTCTCGGGGGCTACTGCATTGCCTGTTCAATGCAGAAAATTTTAAGTGCAATACAGTTTCCGATGAGATTTTGATCCTCAGGTTGGTTGGCCGCACCCAACCTGAGTCTCGAGGACTGAGCACGCCACTTTTTGTGTACCGAAGTATTCTTCCGAGCTAGGACTTGATCCTCAGGCCGATTTTGCAAATCAACCTGAGTCTCGGCGACTACTGGGATCAGGGGTCTTATGTCATCCTTCAGGTGCATCTCGGGTTTTAGACTGATACACACCTTGAGGGCTACTGACTATATATCTCGGCAGAGAATAAATTGCACCAATAAAAAATATTGACAAAAAATCGGCCCATAGTGGGGGTGGTGCACCACCTCAGAAGCAGTCCAGCATAAAGCTCGGGCGCTAGTGGCTGGCTCCATAGAGGGCATTTCCGGCATTAAGCTCAGCTAAACTCCTTCAACTTTTTTGGTCCAAGATGATCTATGACATTTTGGATATAGTCCGGCGTTGGAGCTTGGACACAGTCCGGCGTTGGAGCTCGGAAACAGTCCGACATTGGTGCTCGGCTGCAAAGGATACCTCGAATGCAGTCTGGCGTTGGAGCTCGGACACAAGAGGACACTGCCTCCCAGGAACAACTTCAAACCCGAGGTGTGGCATAAAAATAACAAGGTATTGATAAAGGCCGGAAACTTAAAGGGGCTCCTTGGATACCCGACGTATAAACTTGTCGAATGCATTTCGGCGATCCTCAAGATCGAAGATGAGAAGATTTGTTGAACCAGTTTTCAAGACCGACAACCGAAGATGAAGAATAGTTCAGAAGAATCGAGGAGCGTCCCTAACTTGAAGACCGGTTCAGGGGCTACTGACGGTGTCCTGGACTAGGGGGTACTCACCACGTCATCTCCCGATCTGTTAGATTGGGCCGAGGACCCCCATGGCCGTATACTCATGGGCCAGTTCGGACAGCTGCCGCATACATGGAAGATTCCACAATACTTGGTGGTCAAGACAAGGACTCCTCCCCACCGGCGTATTCGGCTAGGACTCTTGTTATCCTAGGCCTCTGGCGCATTATATAAACCGAGGCCAGGCTAGTCGATAGACAATATACATACAATCATACCATAGGCTAGCTTCTAGGGTTTAGCCTCTACGATCTCGTGGTAGATAAACTCTTGTAATACTCATATCATCAAGATCAATCAAGCAGGACGTAGGGTATTATCTCCATCAAGAGGGCCCGAACCTGGGTAAACATCGTGTCCCCTGTCTCCTGTTACCATCGATTCTAGACGCATAGTTCGGGACCCCCTACCCGAGATCCGCCGGTTTTGACACCGACAGGAAGAAGAAGGGGAACTTTAAGAAGAACAGCAAGCAAGTTGCTGCTCAGGAGAAGAAACCCAAGTCTGGACCTAAGCCTGAAACTGAGTGCTTCTACTGCAAGCAGACTGGTCACTGGAAGCGGAACTGCCCCAAGTATTTGGCGGATAAGAAGGATGGCAAGGTGAACAAAGGTATATGTGATATACATGTTATTGATGTGTACCTTACTAGAGCTCGCAGTAGCACCTGGGTATTTGATACTGGTTCTGTTGCTAATATTTGCAACTCGAAATAGGGACTACGAATTAAGCGAACACTGGCAAAGGACGAGGTGACGATGCACGTGGGAAATGGTTCCAAAGTCGATGTGATCGCGGTCGGCACGCTACCTCTACATCTACCTCCGGGATTAGTATTAGACCTAAATAATTGTTATTTGGTGCCAGTGTTGAGCATGAATATTATATCTGGATCTTGTTTGATGCGAGACGGTTATTCATTTAAATCAGATGATAATGGTTGTTCTATTTATATGAGTAATATCTTTTATGGTCATGCACCCTTGAAGAGTGGTCTATTTTTGATAAATCTTGATAGTAGTGATACAGATATTCATAATGTTGAAGCCAAAAGATGCAGAGTTGATAATGATAGTGCAACTTATTTGTGGCACTACCGTTTAGGTCATATCGGTGTAAAGCGCATGAAGAAACTCCATACTGATGGACTTTTGGAACCACTTGATTATGAATCACTAGGTACTTGCGAACCGTGCCTCATGGGCAAGATGACTAAAACGCCGTTCTCTAGAACTATGGAGAGAGCAACAGATTTATTGGAAATCATACATACAGATGTATGTGGTCCGATGAATGTTGATGCTCGTGGTGGATATCGTTATTTTCTCACCTTCACAAATGATTTAAGCAGATATGGGTATATCTACTTAATGAAGCATAAGTCTGGAACATTTCAAAAGTTCAAAGAATTTCAGAGTGAAGTTGAAAATCATCGTAACAAGAAAATAAAGTTTCTACAATCTGATCGTGGAGGAGAATATTTGAGTTACGAGTTTGGTCTATATTTGAAACAATGCGGAATAGTTTCGCAACTCACGCCACCGGGAACACCACAGCGTAAAGGTGTGTCCGAACATCGTAATCGTACTTTACTCGATATGGTGTGATCTATGATGTCTCTTACAGATTTACCGCTATCATTTTAGGGATATGCTTTAGAGACGGCCGCATTCACGTTAAATAGGGCACCATCAAAATCCGTTGAGACGACGCCTTATGAACTGTGGTTTGGCAAGAAACCAAAGTTGTCGTTTCTGAAAGTTTGGGGCTGCGATGCTTATGTGAAAAAGCTTCAACCTGATAAGCTCAAACCCAAATTGGAGAAATGTGTCTTCATAGGATATCCAAAGGAAACTGTTGGGTACACCTTCTATCACAGATCCGAAGGCAAGACATTCGTTGCTAAGAATGGATCCTTTCTAGAGAAGGAGTTTCTCTCGAAAGAAGTGAGTGGGAGGAAAGTAGAACTTGATGAGGTAACTACACATGCTCCTCTATTGGAAAGTAGTTCATCACAGAAACCGGTTTCTGTGACACCTACACCAATTAGTGAGGAAGTTAATGATGATGATCATGGAACTTCGGATCAAGTTACTACTGATCCTCATAGATCAACCAGAGTAAGATCTGCACCAGAGTGGTACGGTAATCCTGTTCTGGAAGTCATGCTACTAGATCATGATGAACCTACGAACTATAAAGAAGCGATGGTGAGCTCAGATTACGCAAAATGGCTTGAGGCCATGAAATCTGAGATGGGATCCATGTATGAGAACAAAGTATGGACTTTGGTTGACTTGCCCGATGATCGGCAAGCAATTGAAAATAAATGGATCTTCAAGAAGAAGACTGACGCTGGCGGTAATGTTACTGTCTATAAAGCTCGACTTGTTGCAAAAGGTTTTCGACAAGTTCAAGGGATTGACTACGATGAGACCTTCTCACTGTAGCGATGCTTAAGTCTGTCCGAATCATGTTAGCAATTGCCGCATTTTATGATTATGAAATTTGGCAAATGGATGTCAAAACTGCATTCCTGAATGGATTTCTGGAAGAAGAGTTGTATATGATGCAACCAGAAGGTTTTGTCAATCCAAAGGGAGCTAACAAAGTGTGCAAGCTCCAGCGATCCATTTATGGACTGGTGCAAGCCTCTCGGAGTTGGAATAAACGCTTTGATAGTGTGATTAAAGCATTTGGTTTTATACAGACTTTTGGAGAAGCCTGTATTTACAAGAAAGTGATTGGGAGCTCTGTAGCATTTCTGATATTATATGTGGATGACCTATTGCTGATTGGAAATGATATAGAATTTCTGGATAGCATAAAGGGATACTTGAATAAGAGTTTTTCAATGAAAGACCTCGGTGAAGCTGCTTACATATTGGGCATTAAGATCTATAGAGATAGATCAAGACGCTTAATTGGACTTTCACAAAGCACATACCTTGACAAAGTTTTGAAGAAGTTTAAAATGGATCTAGCAAAGAAAGGGTTCTTGCCTGTGTTACATGGTGTGAAGTTGAGTAAGACTCAATGCCCAACCACTGCAGAAGATAGATATAAAATGAAAGATGTTCCTTATGCTTCAGCCATAGGCTCTATCATGTATGCAATGTTGTGTACTAGACCTGATGTGTGCCTTGTTATAAGTCTAGCAGGGAGGTACCAAAGTAATCCAGGAGTGGATCACTGGACAGTGGTCAAGAACATCCTGAAATACTTGAAAAGGACTAAGGATATGTTTCTCGTTTATGGAGGTGACAAAGAGCTCATCGTAAACGATTACGTTGATGCAAGCTTTACACTGATTCGGACGATTCTAAATCGCAAACTGGATACGTGTTTACATTGAACGGTGGAGCTGTCCGTTGGTGCAGTTCTAAACAAAGCGTTGTGGCGGGATCTACATGTGAAGCGGAGTACATAGCTGCTTCAGAAGCAGCAAATGAAGGAGTCTGGATGAAGGAGTTCATATCCGATCTAGGTGTCATACCTAGTGCATCGGGTCCAATAAAAATCTTTTGTGGCAATACTGGTGCAATTGCCTTGGCGAAGGAATCTAGATTTCACAAGAGAACCAAACACATCAAGAGACGCTTCAATTCCATCCGGGATGTTGCAGACCCGTTGACTAATCCTCTTCCACGAGCAAAACATGATCATCACCAAGGCTCCATGGGTGTTAGAATGATTACTGTGTAATCTAGATTATTGACTCTAGTGCAAGTGGGAGACTGAAGGAAATATGCCCTAGAGGCAATAATAAAGTTATTATTTATTTCCTTATATCATGATAAATGTTTATTATTCATGCTAGAATTGTATTAACCGGAAACATAATACATGTGTGAATACATAGGCAAACATATTGTCACTAGTATGCCTCTACTTGACTAGCCCGTTGATCAAAGATGGTTATGTTTCCTGACCATAGACATGAATTGTCATTTGATTAACGGGGTCACATCATTAGGAGAATGATGTGATTGACATGACCCATTCCGTTAGCTTACCACCCGATCGTTTAGTATGTTGCTATTGCTTTCTTCATGACTTATACATGTTCCTATGACTATGAGATTATGCAACTCCCGTTTACCGGAGGAACACTTTGTGTGCTACCAAACGTCACAACGTAATTGGGTGATTATAAATGTGCTCTACAGGTGTCTCCAAAGGTACTTGTTGGGTTGGCGTATTTCGATATTAGGATTTGTCACTCCGATTGTCGGAGAGGTATCTCTGGGCCCTCTCGGTAATGCACATCACTTAAGCCTTGCAAGCATTGCAACTAATGAGTTAGTTGCGAGATGATGTATTACAGAACGAGTAAAGAGACTTGCCGGTAACGAGATTGAACTAGGTATTGAGATACCGACGATCGAATCTCGGGCAAGTAACATACCGATGACAAAGGGAACAACGTAAGTTGTTGTGCGGTTTGACCGATAAAGATCTTCGTAGAATATGTGGGAGCCAATATGAGCATCCAGGTTCTGCTATTGTTTATTGACCGAAGTGAAGGAAATATGCCCTAGAGGCAATAATAAAGTTATTATTTATTTCCTTATATCATGATAAATGTTTATTATTCATGCTAGAATTGTATTAACCGGAAACATAATACATGTGTGAATACATAGACAAACAAAGTGTCACTAGTATGCCTCTACTTGACTAGCTCGTTAATCAAAGATGGTTATGTTTCCTAACCATGAACAATGAGTTGTTATTTGATTAACGGGATCACATCATTAAGTGAATGATCTGATTGACATGACCCATTCCATTAGCTTAGCACCCGATCGTTTAGTATGTTGCTATTGCTTTCTTCATGACTTATACATGTTCCTATAACTATGAGATTATGCAACTCCCGTTTACCGGAGGAACACTTTGGGTGCTACCAAACGTCACAACGTAACTGGGTGATTATAAAGGAGTACTACAGGTGTCTCCAAAGGTACATGTTGGGTTGGCGTATTTCGAGATTAGGTTTTGTCACTCCGATTGTCGGAGAGGTATCTCTGGGCCCTCTCGGTAATGCACATCACTTAAGCCTTGCAAGCATTGCAACTAATGAGTTAGTTGCGGGATGATGTATTACAGAACGAGTAAAGAGACTTGCCGGCAATGAGATTGAACTAGGTATTGGAATACCGACGATCGAATCTCGGGCAAGTAACATACCGATGACAAAGGGAACGACGTATGTTGTTATGCGGTCTGACTGATAAAGATCTTCGTAGAATATGTAGGAGCCAATATGGGCATCCAGGTCCCGCTATTGGTTATTGACCGGAGACGTGTCTCGGTCATGTCTACATTGTTCTCGAACCCGTAGGGTCCGCACGCTTAAGGTTACGATGACAGTTATATTATGAGTTTATGCATTTTGATGTACCGAAGGTTTTTCGGAGTCCCGGATGTGATCACGGACATGACGAGGAGTCTCGAAATGGTCGAGACATAAAGATTGATATATTGGAAGCCTATGTTTGGATATCGGAAGTGTTCCGGGTGAAATCGGGATTTTACCGGAGTACCGGGAGGTTACCGGAACCCCCCGGGAGCTATATGGGCCATGATGGGACTTAGTGGAAAAGAGAAGAGGCAGCCCCTCATGGGCCGCGCGCCCCTCCCCTCCCTTGGTCCTAATAGGACAAGGAGAGGGGGCCAGCCCCTCTCTCTCTTTTCCCCCCTCCGCGAATCCTATTCCAACTAGGATTGGGGGGAATCCTACTCCCAGAGGGAGTAGGACTCTCCTGGCGCGCCCTCCTTGGCCGGCCAGCCTCCCCCCTTTAGTCCTTTATATACGGAGGCAGGGGCACCCCAGAGACACACAAGTTGATCCACGTGATCTTTTCCTTAGCCGTGTGCGGCGCCCCCAGCCACCATAGTCCTCGATAATATTGTAGCGGAGTTTAGGCGAAGCCCTGCTGCAGTAGTACATCAAGATCGTCACCACGCCGTCGTGCTGACGGAACTCTTCCCCGACACTTTGCTGGATCGGAGTCCGGGGATCGTCATCGAGCTGAACGTGTGCTAAAACTCGGAGGTGCCGTAGTTTCGGTGCTTGATCGGTCAGGCCATGAAGACGTACGACTACATCAACCAAACGCTTCCGTTGTCGATCTACTAGGTATGTAGATCATAATCTCCCCTCTCGTTGCTATGCATCACATGATCTTGCGTGTGCGTAGGAAATTTTTTGAAATTACTACGTTCCCCAACACGGAGACGTGTCTCGGTCATGTCTACATAGTTCTCGAACCCGTAGGGTCCGCACGCTTAACGTTACGATGACAGTTATATTATGAGTTTATATGTTTTGATGTGCCGAAAATTGTTCGGAGTCCCAGATGTGATCAAGGACATGACGAGGAGTCTCGAAATGGTCGAGACATGAAGATTGATATATTGGAAGCCTATGTTTGGATGTCGGAAGTGTTCCGGGTGAAATCGGGATTTTACCGAAGTACCGGGAGGTTACCGGAACCCCCCGGGGGCTTAATGGGCCTACATGGGCCTTAGTGGAAATAGAGGGAAGCAAGGGGAGAGTGGGGCACCCCCCCCCAAGGCCCAAACCGAATTGGTTTAGGGCAAGGGGGCCGGGCCCCTCTTTCCTTCTTCCCCTCTCTCTTTCCTTCTCTCGAATCCTATTCCAACTAGGAAAGGGGGGAGTCCTACTCCCGGTGGGAGTAGGACTCCTCCTGGCGCGCCCTCTCCCTGGCCGGCCGCACCCCCCTTGCTCCTTTATATACGGGGGCAGGGGGACACCCCATATAGACAACAATTGATCAAGTTGATCTTTAGCCGTGTGCGGTGCCCCCTCCACCATAGTCCACCTCGATAATACTGTAGCGGTGCTTAGGCGAAGCCCTGCGTCGGTAGAACATCAACATCGTCACCAAGCCGTCGTGCTGACGAAACTCTCCCTCAACACTCGGCTGGATCGGAGTTCGAGGGACGTCATCGGGCCGAACGTGTGCTGAACTCGGAGGTGCCGTACGTTCGGTACTTGATCGGTCGGATCATGAAGACGTACGACTATATCAACCGCGTTGTGCTAACACTTCCGCTTTCGGTCTACGAGGGTACGTGGACAACACTCTCCCCTCTCGTTGCTACGCATCACCATGATCTTGCGTGTGCGTAGGATTTTTTTTTGAAATTACTACGTTCCCCAACATTCAGAACCTATGATGCCTATGTTGGCTTTGAACCATTATTGGCTGTGAGAACTTGTATGTTTATCTTAAATGTTGGCATGGATGGATGTGAGAACTTGACAATGTTGGCTGTCTTGGATGTTTATTTTATATGTTGCCTTTGGATGGACTAGATGTTTAGTTTGTTGGTTGTGATGCTGGTGATTCTGGTGATGATGATGCTTACTATGATTCTAGGGTCCCTCGGCGTCGAAAACCCCCAAAGTGAGTCTAGGGTCACTCGGCGTCGAAAACCCCCAAAGTGAGTCTAGGGTCACTCGGCGTCGAAAACCCCACCAAAGTGAGTCTAGGGTCACTCGGCGTCGAAAAACCCACCAAAGTGAGTCTAGGGTCACTCCGCGTCGAAAAACCCACCAAAGTGAGTCTAGGGTCACTCGGCGTCGAAAAACCCACCAAAGTGAGTCTAGGGTCACTAGGCATCGAAAAACCCACCAAAGTGAGTCTAGGGTCACTCGGCGTCGAAAACCCCAGCAAAGTGAGTCTAGGGTCACTCAGAAACCCACCAAAGTGAGTCTAGGGTCACTCGACGTCGAGAAACCCACCAAAGTGAGTATAGGGTCACTCGGCATCGAAAACCCCCAAAGTGAGTCTAGGGTCACTCGGCGTCAAGAAACCCACCAAAGTGAGTCTAGGGTCACTCGGCGTCGAAAAACCCCAAAGTGAGTCTAGGGTCACTCGGCGTCGATAAACCAAACCAAGTGAGTGTAGGGTCTCTCGTCATCGACAAAACCCACCAAAGTGAGTCTAGGGTCTCTCAGCATCGACAAAACCCACCAAAGTGAGTCTAGGGTCTCTCAGCATCGACAAAACTAGCAAGTGAGTCTAGGGTCTCTCGGCATTGACAAAACCAACCAACAACATCAGATTTAGCTTCAGCTTGGTCTGCTCCAACCAAGCGAGTCTACATAACTAGAAGATCCATACATAACCATAACTAATAAGTACCATATTACAGGATAGTGCTTAATGCTAAATAGGTACATTACATAACCATATTTCAGATATTACTAGATCATTCATCTAATAGTAGTCATTACATAACCATAATTATAGTACTCATCATCCCATAACCATGCTGGTGGTACTAATAAGCAGCATATTACATTATACTGCTCATTCATCTAAGATGGCCTTAATCCCATTCAGCTTCAGCTTGGTCTGCTCCACAACCTTCTCAAGCTCATCAATGTGGGCCTGTAACTTAATCTTCTCTTTAGCAAGCTTCAACTTCATGTTCCTAATGACATTGGCTTGAGCAACTGTCAGGTTCTTGAGCATGCCATACTTCTCCTGTAGCTTGCTCTCATCAGGTTTGTTCTGCATCTTACCTCTCTCCATCTGAGCCCTCTGCTCTTGGGCATCCAAGAGGCCGTTGACATCTTCAACCAACCTCTCATAACTTGCCTGCAGCTTGATCTTCTGTTGTGTCAGGTTGTGAACAACAAATGAGCTTTCCAGATTGTCCTCAATCTTGCTCCTTCTGCACTCTTCATACTTATCCCACAACTTGGTCAATGCATTCTCCATTGTAGCTGGCCAAATTGGATCAACCCATTCAACCAGCCCACAGTTTTTTCCCTCCTGTAATATTAGTGTTAAACATGTGTTACTTGTAACACAATGCTATAAAGTAACAAATGGTGTAAAGTGCTCACTAATCCACATGCTATAAAGTAACAAACAGTTATAAAGTAACACAATGAGTTAAAAAACAGGTATGAGGTAGCTATATGACACAGTGAGTTGAACAATTACAGTGCTCACTAATCCACATGCTATAAAGTAACAAGTCTCAATCAGTGCCCCCAACCCTATGCACATACTGGCATATAAACAATGACCTTACTAACCCACCACTATCACAGAAAATACATAACTAATTAACAACCTAACTAACATGGCAGATCTGCTGACAATAATGTGCATATGCTCACATATAAACAATTACCTCACTGAACAACTAGCACACCAGATCTGCTAACTATAAAGTTAGTACTAAATAATGACCAGATTAGCATAAATTTGGCACATACCTTCACAGTACAAGCAAGGAACCTCCTGCCAGTATGGATGCCCTGGAAAGCAACAAGCCTCTCTGCTGGCAGGGAGTGTTCATTGCACAAAACGTCAGGTTGAGTGCCCTCGAAATCGGAGTCATCCATGGTCTCAGGGATCTGGAGGTGCAAAGAAAAGGCAACAAAACTTCAAATCAAGGCTCAACAGAAAAATCCCCAAATCGCAACCCTAACCCTAACCCTAGCTTGAGCTCGAGCAACTCACCTTGATGATGCCCTCGTCCGAAGCTGAGTCGGCGTACTGGTGAGAGTTGTCGCTGCTGGCGTCATCAGACCAGGACACCATGGCGACGCAGCGGCGACGGCGGTCGGGGATGTGGGAGAGGGCGGCGGAGCAACGTTTAGTACAAAGAGAGAGTGAGGGCTGGGGGTGGGCCTGCACCGCTTCGGGGGTGTTTGACCCGCTCGGCTCGAACCGGTGCGCCAGCGGCGTGTAACACCGTCTAACGGCGTTGCCGTGTGAATAGTGCTGCCACGTTGACGGATGCGGGCCCCCCTTGTCATAAATGCACTTAAAACGGTTCAAACGAGCAAGCAGTGTTTTTTGCAAAAAAAATATGAAAAAAATTAGTGTTTTTTAGCACAATTTCGTAAAACAAAATTATATGGTTCAAGAGATAAATTACGAATACAACTCTCCTGTGTGGTTCAATGAATACAACTCTCTTATATGGTTCAAGAGATAAATTACGAATACAACTCTCCTGTATGGTTCAAGAGATAAATTACTAGGTCGTGATCAGTACAACTACGAGCTACGATATTCACCTTTCTCCGTTAAATTGGAGCTTTGTGAATCGACAACACAATCAAGCCTAATTAACAGTATTGCATACGCTCACGTGTAGGCAATCTTGAGCAAAAGAGAACAGTCAATAATTATTAGCACGGCAGATCAATGCTTCAGGAACCCATGGCGACATGTGCTCTAGATGAAACACAATCTCAGCGAGGTGTTACCAACATGAAGATTCCTGTGGTGTTAAAAACACACACATGAAGATTCCAGTGCGTGGAATCAATCTACAAGAACGTTCATCAAAAAAGAACGGAAATGTTAACTGCCTAGTGTTAGTATGTGGCAACTTCTAAAGTTATGAAATCATGGCAACTACATTAGATCAGACCATACATGGCAACTGCAGTTGAGCAACCATGACAACTGCAGTTGTCCGACATGGCAACCGTAGTTCAGCGACATGGCAACTGCAGATAACCGAACATGGACGAGGGTCTGGACCATGTCAACTACGGGCGCGCGGTGGGCGTCACGCGTCGCGTGCGGGACCAGAAAGGTACGAGGCCTGACATACGGGCATGTGAACGTTATCAACTTCGCCCACACGCACGCATGTGAGAGGGTTCAGGAGGGAAAAAAAGATGTATATGGACATTAGTTGTTTTGCCCACACATAGGTGTGTGGGCTGGTTGCTGTCCATGCCACACGAGACGTGTGGCACAACTATCCGATACACCACACGTGTGGCAATCATCGGAACCCAAAAAGAAAGGAAGAATCAAAACACAAAATAGGATTCAGCAACACAAAATAAAGGAGTACTAGTTTTATTGGTCATACCCATGCCAACATATTCTGTGTCGAGCATTTCGAACAATCATCAAGGATTTTACAGATGCTTATGAGATGCCAAGATACAACACTGGATAAGCTGGCATACTTCACAGTTCGCATCAATGGTCACCGGCCTAACCGGTGATCAGACATTTTACCAGACAGAATACGCTAGAAATAGCACATGAGCAGCCAGACACAAGTGGCTTAGTAACGGTACTTGGTGGAGTAATCCTTTGGAGCAATCACCAGACCACGGCCCTTCCGGGCTCCCCTGTACACAGTCTCCACAATGTCGACGAACTCTTGCTTGTCTTTCATGGCCCAGTTGATCTTGTTGTTGTTTCCTGTCCCAAGATCAATCATGATGTGCTTGTTCCGGAAGAAGAACATCACCGTGGACGGGTCATACAACTCGTACATGGTGTTGAAATCAGGAACCTCGGTGATGTCAACAAGGTAGATCACTGCAAAGTTCTTTATGGTCTCAGCCACACCTGATAGCACTTCATCCATCTGGACATGAACAAGCAGCGAGTCAGAATGGATTCAATAAGGTGGATTAGCAGAAACTGCAATCAATAACAGACAATGGTTATTTTATTTTTTGCATGAAACATCAAAACAAGTTGCTCATGGACCTCCACAGCTCAACTTTGTCAGGGTTGTGCTGTCAGGTTACTCAGGTATAGGACAGGTCATAGTGCTTTTGTTTTCAGTTTTGTTTAGAAAACTTGTGCACCACATCCCATGCACTTCTGCTCTTGCTGTAGAGACTAAAGAGGCTATGAGCTGCAGGCCCATTCACTAGCATGGACACTCGGACAGTACCTAGGGAACCACAGTTCTTATATTCTAATCCCTAAACCTTGTCTAAACTATCAGTATCCGTAAACCCAACCGTTCAAATTTCATGAATCCATGACCCCGACAACCAAATCCAATATCGACTCCAAACAATTGATCCAGCGTAAGTCCAGACACAACGTCCATGTGTTTTTTGAGGCTTTGACGAGGAAAATGCTGATGGCACGTTCACTAGGATGGACAGTTGGAGAGTGCCTAGGAAGCCACAGTTCTTGTAAGTATCAGCAAGAGACTCGGATCTTGGGTGATTCTGATCCCTAAACCCTACCTAATCTATCAGTATCCGTAAACCCAATCAGCGAAATTTCACGAATCCATGACCCCTACAAGGCTACGACCAAATCCAATATCGACTCGACTCTAAACAATTCACCCGGCGTAAGTCCAGACGCAATCGATTACTGAAAGGTAGGGTTCGTCAGGGGATCGATGGCCCGTACCTGCATGCATGTCTCGTCCCAATCGTGGCCGAAGCGGATGATGACCAGCCTCTCCTCCTCGGCGAGGATGGCTTGGTCCACCGCCCATCCCGAGTGCAGGTGTGGCAGCAGGTAGGACATGTCCTCCTCGCGCTCGTCGCCGACGGCCCCCGCTGATCCGCGAGAAGATTTGGGGATTTCGAACCCTCAGAACGGGTAGCGAGCAGGCAGCAGAGGTGGAATGTGCGTGGAACGCAACACGGTGAGATTCGATCGAACTTTCTGGGAGACGGAAAGAGGGGGAGAGTTTCGACCTAACAGCCTAGAACACCATGGAAACTTCCGGAAACTGCGATTTGGGTATGCCGCGCCCGCGGTCCCATGGCCCAATTTAGGACTCGTGTTAGGAGGCCTGACTAGACCGCGGGAAGTAATAGGCTTTTGATATGTCGGCCCACTTAAGCTGAGCAGCTTTTATGTTATTGTAATTGTTATATACTACTTCCTCAGTCCCAAAATAAATGACCCGACTTTGTACTAAAGCTGAGTCACTTTTTTTTGGAACGGAGGGAGTATAAGCGTATTTTTTCTGTAAAAGGCCAAAGGCCATAAATTAATTAGCACAAACCCTTAAAAAATATCACAATCCTTACATAAATTAAAAAATACATCCAAATCTTCTTGGTTGCCCAAGTCTTCTTCTTCCTGAGGCTCCTTTGGACCTTCGTCTCAATCGAGCAAACATGTTTAAACATAGGAGCTTATAAAAAGCAACAACCGAAAAGTCGTCGATGTAGATCAAAAGATGTTGTCAACCTTGATGTGCGTAGCAAATCGTCGCCCCAAAGAACAAAACGGTAGAGAGGGCTTGTAGAATGCCCCAGTTCCGGCCAAATGGAGTCGGAGAACACACGCTCTCCGATTAGGCCAGACTGGCAAACCTTCGTGGTTCGGAACTGAAGCCAAGGGACCAAGATGTACAACCACATTGTTCACTCCGCAAGACAATTTGATCAAAACAAATGTACTAAAAAAATCCAGACCCGAAGAAGCAGATTTGAAGACACTATGTCTCCCGATGATACGAGTAAGCATCATCGAAACAAGGGCGAGGCTTGGAGACTATATTGCACGACCCGGAGAGGGGGAAATGACGGGCCCGATTGGTAGACGGGTCATGCCCGCATACCCACACCGACGTAGCCGACAGAGGAGATGGTGGCGAAGGAGAAACCCTAGCTTTAATTGTTACATACAAGTAGATGTTGGAAATGTGAGCAATTTACCGTATGATTTTATTAACAGAAACAGTAAATAAAATATGATTATTATAGTAGAGATGAAACAAGTCGTGCAATCTAGCAGAGTGAAGGCAAATAGCATTTGTACCGGTGTCTCAAAGAGGTGGGGTTTCGGCTCATTCCCCGCAACCCGCGGCACGCCGTGACGAGGCGTGGCAAAGCGGGCGGCGGAGGAGCACGCGTGAATGTCCCTCTTGTTCTCATGCTCATATATGTGGGAAACAACCTTCTTTATAAGGAGGTCCAACTCCTACCAAACTAGCAATGCACGAATGAGATGAGTGGGCCTTTAGAATTAATTAGGAATTCTGAAACTGATTGTTGGGCTGATCCAAAATAGATTAAAATTCCAGCAATAGATACGCGGTGGCTAAGCTTAAACTTTTTTAAAAAAATAGTAGCATACTAGTGTAAACCCTGTGCTTTGCTGCGGGTATCATTAAAGGGTTTTAGTAAATTTATTTTAAAATATGCATGTACAAGTTCACATTTTTTTAAGTATGGACTTGCGAAGTTCAAGTGCAAACTAAAATGTCAATTTTTTGTACATCAATTTTTTTGCCACAATTAAGGCAATTTTAATGGCCGCACTTTTGCGGAGTTATAAACTGATGACATATTAATCTAACAGTTATTATACTTCTTTACATTCTTTCTAATACTATCTTCATTTGTATAACTCTGTTTCAAGTCACACTTTGTAATGTTGTATGAACTTTATTTAGAAAATTACGAGCATTCACAATACCAAATCAATACCATTAGAATGAACATTTAATAATAATAAAATCGCTTCATATATATTTATTATTTTGATAGTTTGTACTACTATTTTTTTATAAACTTGGTCAAACCTCATTACGTTTGACTTAGGTCACAGCTAATACGTGTAGTAAATAAAAATGAAGGGAGTACATATTTTCATGAAGAGACATTTTTCACCAAGGGACGGACCTCTTTTCATTACGGGACGTGTATTTCTATGAAGAGACATCTTTTGACTATCCATAACAGACATCTTTTTCACTAAGGTGCGAGTATTTTCACAAATAGACATATTTTCACTTGGGGACATGTATTTTGGAGGTGCCTTTTAAGCAAATATCATGAGTACTGTTCTTTTTAAGGTGACATGTCTTAACATGAACCGTCGCATTAGGAGTCAGTTTTACAATAAATAGATATACTAGTATGCTACTATTTTTTCCCCCTCTAATAGAAGTCAGTTTTACATGTTGTTTCTAATAAATAGACATACTAAAAGATAGTTTCTCTAGATCTCCCCCCACCCCCCACCCCTCTAATTAGAAACGGCATCATGTGGGAGACAGCAGCAAAAATATCTTTTAGCCAAACACACATAATGTGTGATGTGAACCAACGCTAGGAATCATTATATCCCCTCTCCTCCCTCTCATCTTCAAAGTCATATAGCTCCCACTAATTAACCACATTGTCTGTGTTCACGCTCTCACTGCTTCACATCCTGAAAAACAACCACTCCGCATCCGCTTTGAGTCCATGAAATACTCCGATCCCGCAATGCCGATCTATGCGGCCATCAAGGTGGAAGAGGAAGACCAGGAGGGGGTTGCCATTGCCAACTTTGGTACGGCAGGCCAGGTGCGCGGCGGCCAACAGGACTGCATGGCCATCTTCAGGAACCCCGCTCCTCCCCCACAGGTTAGCAGTGCGATATTGTTTTATTTAAAATTTAAAATATAGTGCTATATCTTTTTCAACATGTTGCTGCACAGCGACATGGATTTGCATCTCGATTGTATTCCTCTTAACATGGTATAACTCCTAAGTTTTAAATTTGATTCGTTTCCTCCTCGCGTGAGCAGTTAGTTTTCATGTGTGTTTACGACATCTCGTATATGGTATGAAAACTATGGATTAGCTTCACATCACAGTGCTAGTTAGTACGGTATTCGTGCCTCTTCCGTAGCTAGAAGGTACAACTGTAAGGATGTCGAGAGGATTCTTTTTGCTTACATTTTATTTGTTTTTTCGCTTATTTTTCAGACTTGTGCATAGGTAATGTTTGGACCTTGATCGTTGCTTTATCTTTGAAAACCTGTTTCGAAACGATCCTTTGTTTCAGTTTGGGAGATTTTTTTTTGCGAATGCAGTTTGGGATTTTATCCATTATTGAAAGTATGGTTTTTAATTGCTTATTTATCTAGATGTGTTTTAGCAAAACTGTAATTTACACCCACAATGAATGTCATCGCATCAGATTTTAGTCACAAATGTTGATGCCAAATACATCGGGTAAGCTGTAGAGGAACTGTATAACCATATATCACATCTCTGGCTGGGACAGAAGTGAAATCAACTAAATGGGTGGAGAAACTCAACCTATCATGTTTTCCAGATTCAATTAATCCATAAGCTCGTACTACTAATGAATCATCTGCATCAGTTTGTATGTTTCATTATCTGTGAGTAGTTAATTTAGAGAAAAATGTCTCTGCAATCTGCTCTGCAATTTGTTCTGTCAAGATCTCTATTATTGTTCGCCTCAGATATTTTGTTTCCTCTTCATTCAGGTGCAGCCGCCGCGGCCACCTCCACCTGCACCTGCACAATGCCAGTGGAACAAGAGGCTGGCTACCGGACCGCCTCCAGGCTTCCCCGGCGTGTGCCAGCCGCCACAGAAGAGACACCAGTCTGGGCCGCAGCCACCGCACAGGCAGCACCAGGTGCAGCCACAACAGAGACAGTATCAGGCGCCGGCGCAGCAAGCACAGAGGCAGTATCAGGCGCCGCCGGCGCAGGCGCAGCAGGCGCAGAGGCAGTATCAGGCGCGGCCACCGCAGACGCAGCAGTACCAGGCGGCGGCGCCGCAGGCACAGCCACCGCAGAAGCAATACCCGCCACCACAGCCTAGGCGGCAGCAGGCGGCGCAAGGGCAGTCACTGCAACAGCAATACCAGGCGCAGCCGCGGCAGATGCAGTACCCGCCGGCGCCGACGCAAGCGCAATCACCGCAGATGCAATACCAGCAGCCGGAGCCTGCGCAAGCGCAAGCCCCGCAGATGCAGTACCAGCCGGCACCGACCCAAGCGCAACCACCGGGGATGCAGTACCAGCCGGCGCCGTCGCCGAGCGCGCGGCAGCACGCTCCCACACCTGCCGCTCAACACGCCCCGTCCAGCAGCAGGCCCCGACTTCAGCCGAGGGCGGCGGCCAAGCCGGCGTCCGCGTTCAAGAAGCCCTCCGTGGTGTGCGGCGTGTGCGACGTGCGGTGCATGACGGCGGTTCACCTCAAGCAGCACGAGAAGGGGAGGAAGCATCGGAACAAGGTGGGCTGCGCCGCCGGGGAGATGAACGTGTGGTGCGACGTCTGCTCCGTGACCCTGTTAACCAAGCTCAACGTCAAGGAGCACTACTCCGGCAAGCCGCATCTCCAGCGGGCCTCACGCTCCAGTGCCAAGGGCAACCGAGCAACCTGACATTGTCCATGCCACATTCCCACATGACAGTTTCACCAGGTTTTTTATTTTAATATTTTTCCTTCATGACTTGACGATACTATTATCCAGACTCCAGTGGTATCTGCAACTTTGAAATTGTGTCTTTTTAATACCAGTATATGTATAATAACTGTAATGCAGCACCCTAGTGACACGCTGACAACTAAATTTGCTACGTACTACTTGAATTCTGTAATGGATTTTATATATTGTGTGTGCGACTCTGTTTTATTCAGGTTTTTTTTCCACGTTATAATTTCACTGAGCTGATTAGGACTTTAATTTAGCAACCTGAAATTATGAATGGTTTGATGTGGCAGCTCTCTAATGCCAAACCTAGTCCACGGTGTAGTCGCAACCTCTTGCGTATTCACCACCGCCTTCACCATCATTGTCGTGAATGTCGTCACACACCGGATCATCGCTGATTGGAGGTCTCATACTCCTCCAATCTCCGATGCACGCGTGCGATCGGTCGATCTTATACATACCGGAGAGATGGTTGCTCGAGAATCTACCATTGAATTCCTATGTCATTACTCCTTTATAGCCGCGCCGGTGGCCACTCCAGCCCCCGCGGCCACCCACTGCCTCTCACCGGCCGCCTCCCCGGCCCTCGATGGACATCTCCCCTCCCCCTGGCGGCCAGCACCCGGTGCCGCGCTGGCTTGCCTCAAGACCCTCCTCCACTGGATCTAGCTCCGTGGCATCCTCCTACCGCGACGCCCTCCTTGCCTCCCCAGCCCCCTTTGCCGGCGACCTCCAGGCCAGCCCTCCGCCTCGCCGGCCCGGACCGCGGTCGAAGGTTCACCGCGTCGCCCCGCTGTTGGAGGAGCCATGGCAGGCGGCCCGGGACCACCGCCGAAAGCGTCCGCGGCAGCCTCGCCCCCGTCCGTGCCGCCCCCACTCCCTGGTCGGTGGCTGGTGCCCCCGCTGCCTCTTCCCTGGCCATCCGCTCGTGGAATGTCGCAAGGACATCCGTTGCCGGCGGTGCGGGTTCTTCGGTCACAAGGCACGGGCTTGCACCGTGCCCCGTGCCTCCCTCCCCCCGGCCAAGCGACCGCGCGCCGCGCCACCCTTCCCGGTGCCCAGCTTCAACGGTTCCGGCCTCGCCGTGTCCTCCGGGCAGGCCTCACCGTCCCCATCGCCGGTCCCCTCCCCGCGCCCCTCGTCGACGTCCTCGGGCGCGGCTCCGCCTTCGCGGCCGTCTTCCTTGCCCTTGCTCGCGGCGCCGTCCCCGCGACCCTTGTCATCTGTAGGATCGAAAGTATGTCTAGAGGGGGGGGGGGTGATTAGACTACTTGACCAAATAAAAATCTAGCATTTTCCTAATTTTAGTTCTTGGCAGATTTTAGCAACTTTGGACAAGTCAAGCAATCTTAACACAATTCAAGCAAGCATGCAAAGAGTATATGAGCAGCGGAAAGTAAAGCATGCAACTTGCAAGAATGTAAAGGGAAGGGTTTGGAGGATTCAAACGCAATTGGAGACACGGATGTTTTTGTCGTGGTTCCGATAGGTGGTGCTATCGTACATCCATGTTGATGGAGACTTCAACCCACAAAGGGTAATGGTTGCGCGAGTCCACGGAGGGCTCCACCCACAAAGGGTCCACGAAGAAGCAACCTTGTCTATCCCACCATGGCCATCACCCACGAAGGACTTGCCTCACTAGCGGTAGATCTTCACGAAGTAGGCGATCTCCTTGCCCTTACAAACTCCTTGGCTCAACTCCACAATCTTGTCGGAGGCTCCCAAGTGACACCTAGCCAATCTAGGAGACACCACTCTCCAAGAAGTAACTGTTGGAAATATGCCCTAGAGGCAATAATAAAATGGTTATTATTGTATTTCCTTGTTCATGATAATTGTCTATTGTTCATGCTATAATTGTATTAACCGGAAACCGTAATACATGTGTGAATACATAGACCACAACATGTCCCTAGTAAGCCTCTAGTTGACTAGCTCGTTGATCAATAGATGGTCATGGTTTCCTGACCATGGACATTGGATGTCATTGATAACGGGATCACATCATTAGGAGAATGATGTGATGGACAAGACCCAATTCTAAGCCTAGCACAAGATCGTATAGTTCGTCTGCTAAAGCTTTTCTAATGTCAAGTATTTTTTTCCTTAGACCATGAGATTGTGCAACTCTTGGATACCGTAAGAATGCTTTGGGTGTACCAAACGTCACAACGTAACTGGGTGGCTATAAAGGTGCACTACGGGTATCTCCGAAAGTGTCTGTTGGGTTGGCATGAATCAAGACTGGGATTTATCACTCCGTATAAACGGAGAGGTATCTCTGGGCCCACTCGGTAGGACATCATCATGATGTGCATAATGTGACCAAGGAGTTGATCACGGGATGATGTGTTACAGAACGAGTAAAGAGACTTGCCGGTAACGAGATTGAACAAGGTATCGGGATACCAACGATCGAATCTCGGGCAAGTACTATACCGGTAGACAAAGGGAATTGTATACGGGATTGACTGAATCCTTGACATCGTGGTTCATCCGATGAGATCATCGTGGAACATGTGGGAGCCAACATGGGTATCCAGATCCCGCTGTTGGTTATTGACCAGAGAGATGTCTCGGTCATGTCTGCATGATTCCCGAGCCCGTAGGGTGTACACACTTAAGGTTCGATGACGCTAGGGTTATAGAGAAAGTATGTACATGGTTACCGAATGTTGTTCGGAGTCCCGGATGAGATCCCGGACATCACGAGGAGTTCCGGAATGGTCCGGAGGTGAAGATTGATATATTGGACGAAGGGTTTTGGAGTTCGGAAGTGTTCCGGAGGTACTAGGTGATGACCAGCATGGCCGAAAGGTGTTTCGGGAGCCCCGGCAAGTGTTGGGGGGCTTCATGGGCCAACGGAAGGGGGCAAACCAGCGCACTAAGGGGATGTGCGCCCCCTCACCTATTCCCATGTGACCAGGGGGTTTGGGGCGCCCCATCTAGGGTTCCCACCTCCTGGCTTGGGGGCCAAGTCACCCAAGGGGGAGATCCCATATGCCCTGGCCGCCCCCCCTAGGGGAAAACCCTAGGGCGCCTCCCCTTGCCCTTGCCCCTACATACAGTGGAGGATTTGGGGCTGCACAACACACGAGTCTCTCTCCCCCTCTTGGCGCAGCCCTACCCCTCTCCCTCCTCGTCTCTTGCAGTGCTTGGCGAAGCCCTACTGGCGTGCCACGGTCCTCCACCATCACCACGTCGTCGTGCTGCTGTTGGACGGAGTCTTCCCCAACCTCTCCCTCTCTCCTTGCTGGATCAAGGCGCGGGAGACGTCACTGGGCTGTACGTGTGTTGAACGCGGAGGCGCCGTTGTTCGACGCTTAGATCGGAATCGACCGCGATCTGAATCGCTGCGTGTACGACTCCACCAACCGCGTTCTTGTAACGCTTCCGCTTAGCGATCTACAAGGGTATGTAGATGCACTCCCCTTCCCCTCGTTGCTAGATTACTCCATAGATTGATCTTGGTGATGCGTAGAAAATTTTAAATTTCTGCTACGATCCCCAACAGTGGCATCATGAGCTAGGTCTATGCGTAGTTTCTATGCACGAGTAGAACACAAGTTGTTGTGGGCGTCAATTTTGTCAATTTACTTGCCGTTACTAGTCTTATCTTGATTCGACGGCATCGTGGGATGAAGCGGCCCGGACCGACCTTACACGTACTCTTACGTGAGACAGGTTCCACCAACTGACATGCACTAGTTGTATAAGGTGGCTAGCGGGTGTCTGTCTCTCCCACTTTAGTCGGATCGGATTCGATGAAAAGGGTCCTTATGAAGGGTAAATAGAAATTGGCATATCACGTTGTGGTTTTGGCGTAGGTAAGAAACGTTCTTGCTAGAAACCCATAGCAGCCACGTAAAACATGCAACAACAATTAGAGGACGTCTAACTTGTTTTTGCAGGGTATGCTATGTGATGTGATATGGCCAAAAGGATGTGATGAATGACATATGTGATGTATGAGATTGATCATGTTCTTGTAATAGGAATCACGACTTGCATGTCGATGAGTATGACAACCGGCAGGAGCCATAGGAGTTGTCTTAATTTATTTATGACCTGCGTGTCAATGCAAACGCCATGTAATTACTTTACTTTATTGCTAACCGTTAGCCATAGTAGTAGAAGTAATAGTTGGCGAGGCAACTTCATGAAGACACGATGATGGAGATCATGATCATGGAGATCATGGTGTCATGCCGGTGATGATGGTGTTCATGCTGCGCCTCGAAGATGGAGATCAAAGGCGCAAGATGATATTGGCCATATCATGTCACTTTATGATTTGCATGAGTTAGTTGCGGGATGATGTATTACGGAACGAGTAAAGAGACTTGCCGGTAACGGGATTGAACTAGGTATTGAGATACCGACGATCGAATCTCGGGGAAGTAACATAGCGATGACAAAGGGAACACCGTATGTTGTTATGCGGTCTAACCGATAAAGATCTTCGTAGAATATGTGGGAGCCAATATGAGCATCCAGGTTCCGTTATTGGTTATTGACCGAAGACATGTCTCGGCCATGTCTACATAGTTCTCAAACCCGTAGGGTCCGCACGCTTAAAGTTCGGTGACGATCTTAATTAGGGTTTTTGTGTTTTGATGTACCGAAGGTTGTTCGGAGTCTCGGATGTGATCACGGACATTACGAGGAGTCTCGAAATGGTCGAGACATAAATATTGATATATTGGAAGCCTATATTTGGATATCGGAATCATTCCGTGTGAAATCGGGATTTTACCGGAGTACCGGGGGGTTGCCGGAACCCCCCGGGGGTTAATGGGCCTACATGGGCCCTAAGGGAGAAGAGGAGGGCCGGCCAGGGCAGGCCGCGCGCCCCTCCCCCTAGTCCGAATAGGACAAGGAAGGGGGGGGCGCCCCCTTTCCTCTTTCCCCCTTCCCCTTTCCTTCTCCAACTAGGCAAGAGGGGGGAGTCCTACTCCCGGTGGGAGTAGGATTCCTCCAGGCGCACCCCTAGGGGCCGGCCGCACCTCCCCCCTCCCTCCTTTATATACGGGGGCAGGGGGGCACCCCATGACACACAAGTTGATTTTCGTGATCGTTCCTTAGCCGTGTGCGGTGCCCTCTCCACCATATTCCACCTCGGTCATATCGTAGCAGTGCTTAGGCGAAGCCCTGCGTCGGTAGCAACATCATCACCGTCACCATGCCGTCGTGTTGACAGAACTCTCTCGTGAAGCTCTGCTGGATCAGAGTTCGCGGGACGTCATCGAGCTAAATGTGTGCTGAACTCGGAGGTGCCGTGCGTTCGGTACTTGGATCGGTTGGATCGTGAAGACGTACGACTACATCAACTGCGTTGTGCTAATGCTTCTGCTTTCGGTCTACGAGGGTATGTGGACAACACTCTCCCCTCTTGTCGCTATGCATCACCATGATCTTGCGTGTGCGTAGGAAATTTTTTGAAATTACTACGTTACCCAACAGTGGCATCCGAGCCAGGTTTTATGCGTTGATGTTATATGCACGAGTAGAACACAAGTGAGTTGTGGGCGATATAAGTCGTACTGCTTACCAGCATGTCATACTTTGGTTCGGTGGTATTGTTGGATGAAGCGGCCCGGACCGACATTACGCGTACGCTTACGCGAGACTGGTTCTACCGACGTGCTTTGCACACAGGTGGCTGGAGGGTGTCAGTTTCTCCAACTTTAGTTGAATCGAGTGTGGATACGCCCGGTACTTGCGAAGGTTAAAACAACACCAACTTGACAAACTATCGCTGTGGTTTTGATGCGTAGGTAAGAACGGTTCTTGCTAAGCCCGTAGCAGCCACGTAAAACTTGCAACAACAAAGTGTTGGAAATATGCCCTAGAGGCAATAATAAAAGCTTTATTATTATATTTCCTTGTTCATGATAATTGTCTTTATTCATGCTATAATTGTGTTATCCGGAAATCGTAATACATGTGTGAATGAAAGACACCAACATGTCCCTAGTAAGCCTCTAGTTGACTAGCTCGTTGATCAACAGATAGTCATGGTTTCCTGACTATGGACATTGGATGTCATTGATAACGAGATCACATCATTAGGAGAATGATGTGATGGACAAGACCCAATCCTAAACATAGCACAAGATCGTATAGTTCGTTTGCTAGAGTTTTCCAATGTCAAAGTATCTTTTCCTTAGACCATGAGATCGTGTAACTCCCGGATACCGTAGGAGTTCTTTGGGTATGCCAAACGTCACAACGTAACTGGGTGACTATAAAGGTAGACTACGGGTATCTCCGAAAGTGTCTGTTGGGTGACATGGATCAAGACTGGGATTTGTCACTCCGTATGACGGAGAGGTATCACTGGGCCCACTCGGTAATGCATCATCATAATGAGCTCAAAGTGACCAAGTGTCTGGTCACGGGATCATGCATTACGGTACGAGTAAAGTGACTTGCCGGTAACGAGATTGAACGAGGTATTGGGATACCGACGATCGAATCTCGGGCAAGTAACATATCGATAGACAAAGGGAATTGCGTACGGGGTTGATTGAATCCTCGACATCGTGGTTCATCCGATGAGATCATCGTGGAGCATGTGGGAGCCAACATGGATATCCAGATCCCGCTGTTGGTTATTGACCGGAGAGTCGTCTCGGTCATGTCTGCTTGTCTCCCGAACCCGTAGGGTCTACACACTTAAGGTTCGATGACGCTAGGGTTGTGAAGATATGTATATGCAGTAACCCAAATGTTGTTCGGAGTCCCGGATGAGATCCCGGACGTCACGAGGAGTTCCGGAATGGTCCGGAGGTAAAGAATTATATATAGGAAGTGCTGTTTCGGGCATCGGGACAAGTTTCGGGGTTATCGGTATTGTACCGGGACCACCGGAGGGGTCCTGTGGGCCCACCGGGTGGGGCCACCTGTCCCGGTGGGCCACATGGGCTGTAGGGGTGCGCCTTGGCCTACATGGGCCAAGGGCACCAGCCCTACTAGGCCCATGCGCCTAGGGTTTCCACCATGGAAGAGTCCATGTGGTGGAAGGCACCCCTAGGTGCCTTGGGGGGGAGGGAAACCTCCCCTTGGCCGCCGCCCCCCTAGTAGATCTCATCTACTAGGGCCGGCGCCCCCCCTTGGCACCCCTATATATAGTGGGGGGAGAGGAGGGATTTCACACCAGCCCCTGGCGCCTCCCTCTCTCCCCGTTATGTCTCTCCCTCGTAGTCTTGGCGAAGCCCTGCTTCTGTGACGCCCTGCATCCACCACCACGCCGTCGTGCTGCTGGATCTTCATCAACCTCTCCTCCCCCCTTGCTGGATCAAGAAGGAGGAGACGTCTCCCGTCCCGTACGTGTGTTGAACGCGGAGGTGCCGTCCGTTCGGCGCTGGTCATCGGTGATTTGGATCACGTCGAGTACGACTACATCATCACCGTTCTTTTGAACGCTTCCGTGCGCAATCTACAAAGGTATGTAGATGCATTAGATGACTCGTTGCTAGATGAACTCCTAGATGATCTTGGTTAAACGAGTAGAAAAAATTTTGTTTTCTGCAACGTTCCCCAACAGTGGCATCATGAGCTAGGTCTATGCGTAGTTCTTCTTGCGCGAGTAGAACACAATTAGTTGTGGGCATAGATTTGCCAACTTTCTTGCCGTTACTAGTCTTTTCTTGCTTCAGCGGTATTGTGGGATGAAGCAGCCCGGACCAACCTTACACGTACGCTTACGTGAGACCGGTTCCATCGACTAACATGCACTAGTTGCATAAGGTGGCTGGCGGGTGTCTGTCTCTCCCACTTTAGTTGGAGCGGATTCGATGAACAGGGTCCTTATGAAGGGTAAATATAAGTTGACAAATCATGTGGTGGCTTTAACGTAGGTAAGAAGACGTTCTTGCTAGAACCCTAATTCAGCCACGTAAAACTTGCAACAACAATTAGAGGACGTCTAACTTGTTTTTGCAGCAAGTGGTTTGTGATATGATATGGCCAAAGTTGTGATGAATGATGAATGATCTATATGTGATGTATGAGATGTTCATGCTATTGTAATAGGAATCACGACTTGCATGTCGATGAGTATGACAACCGGCAGGAGCCATAGGAGTTGTCTTTATTCTTTTATATGACCTGCGTGTCATCGAGAAACGCCATGTAAATTACTTTACTTTATTGCTAAACGCGTTAGCCATAGTAGTAGAAGTAATAGTTGGCGAGCAACTTCATGGAGACACGATGATGGAGATCATGATGATGGAGATCATGGTGTCAAGCCGGTGACAAGATGATCATGGAGCCCCAAGATGGAGATCAAAGGAGCTATGTGATATTGGCCATATCATGTCACGTAAATTATTTGATTACATGTGATGTTTATCATGTTTTGCATCTTGTTTACTTAGAACGACGGTAGTAAATAAGATGATCCCTCATAAATAATTTCAAGAAGTGTTCCCCCTAACTGTGCACCGTTGCGACAGTTCGCTGTTTCAAAACACCACGTGATGATCGGGTGTTTTATTCAGACGTTCACATACAACGGGTGTAAGACAGATTTACACATGCAAACACTTAGGTTGACTTGACGAGCCTAGCATGTACAGACATGGCCTCGGAACACAGAAGACCGAAAGGTCGAGCATGAGTCGTATAGAAGATACGATCAACATGAAGATGTTCACCGACGTTGACTAGTCCGTCTCACGTGATGATCGGACACGGTCTAGTTAACTCGGATCATGTAATACTTAGATGACTAGAGGGATGTCTAATCTAAGTGGGAGTTCATTAATAATTTGATTAGATGAACTTAATTATCATGAACTTAGTCTAAAATCTTTGCAATATGTCTTGTAGATCAAATGGCCAACGTAGTCCTCAACTTCAACGCGTTCCTAGAGAAAACTAAGCTGAAAGATGATGGCAGCAACTATACGGACTGGGTCCGGAACCTGAGGATCATCCTCATAGCTGCCAAGAAAGATTATGTCCTACAAGCACCGCTAGGTGATCCTCCCGTCCCACAGAACCAAGACGTTATGAACGCTTGGCAGACACGTGTTGATGACTACTCCCTCGTTCAGTGCGGCATGCTTTACAGCTTAGAGCCGGGGCTCCAAAAGCGTTTTGAGAGACATGGAGCATATGAGATGTTCGAAGAGCTGAAAATGGTTTTTCAAGCTCATGCCCGGATCGAGAGATATGAAGTCCCCGATAAGTTCTTCAGCTGTAAGATGGAGGAAAATAGTTCTGTCAGTGAGCACATACTCACTATGTCTGGGTTGCATAACCGCTTGTCTCAGCTGGGAGTTAATCTCCCGGATGATGCGGTCATTGACAGAATCCTCCAGTCGCTTCCACCAAGCTACAAGAGCTTTGTGATGAACTTCAACATGCAGGGGATGCAAAAGACCATTCCTGAGTTGTTCTCAATGCTGAAATCAGCGGAGGTAGAAGTCAAGAAAGAACATCAAGTGTTGATGGTCAATAAAACCACTAAGTTCAAGAAAGGCAAGGGTAAAAAGAACTTCAAGAAATACGGCAAGGAGGTTGCCGCGCCCGGCAAGCAAGCTGCCAGGAAGAAGCCAAAGAATGGACCCAAGCCCGAGACTGAGTGCTTTTATTGCAAGGGAAGCGGTCACTGGAAGCGGAACTGCCCTAAGTACTTAGCGGATAAGAAGGCCGACAAAACAAAAGGTATATATGATATACATGTAATTGATGTGTACCTTACTAGTGCCCGTAGTAGCTCCTGGGTATTTGATACCGGTGCAGTTGCTCACATTTGTAACTCAAAGCAGGGGCTGCGGAATAAGCGGAAACTGGCAAAGGACGAGGTGACGATGCGCGTCGGGAATGGTTCCAAGGTCAATGTGATCGCCGTCGGCACGCTGCCTCTGCATCTCCCTTCGGGATTAGTTTTAAACCTTAATAATTGTTATTTAGTGCCAGCTTTGAGCATGAACATTGTATCGGGATCTCGTTTAATTCGAGATGGCTACTCTTTTAAATCTGAGAATAATGGTTGTTCCATTTTTATGAGAGATATGTTTTATGGTCATGCTCCTATGGTGAATGGTTTATTCTTTATGAATCTCGAACGTGATGCTACACATGTTCATAATGTGAGTACCAAAAGAAGTAAGGTTGATAATGATAGTCCCACATACTTGTGGCACTGCCGCCTTGGTCACGTAGGTGTCAAACGCATGAAGAAGCTCCATGCAGATGGACTTTTAGAGTCTCTTGATTATGAATCATTTGACACATGCGAACCATGCCTCATGGGTAAGATGACCAAGACTCCGTTCTCAGGAACAATGGAGCGAGGAACCGACTTATTGGAAATCATACATACTGATGTATGCGGTCCAATGAGTGTTGAGGCTCGCGGTGGCTATCGTTATGTTCTCACCCTCACTGATGACTTAAGTAGATATGGGTATGTCTACTTAATGAAACACAAGTCTGAAACCTTTGAAAAGTTCAAGGAATTTCAGAGTGAGGTTGAAAATCAACGTGACAGGAAAATCAAGTTTCTACGATCAGATCATGGAGGAGAATACTTGAGTCACGAATTTGGTACACACTTAAGAAAATGTGGAATAGTTTCACAACTCACGCCGCCTGGAACACCTCAACGTAACGGTGTGTCCGAACGTCGTAATCGCACTCTATTGGATATGGTGCGATCTATGATGTCTCTTACCGATTTACCGCTATCCTTTTGGGGCTATGCTTTAGAGACTGCCGCATTCACTTTAAATAGGGCTCCGTCGAAATCCGTTGAGACGACACCGTATGAATTATGGTTTGGTAAGAAACCTAAGCTGTCGTTTCTAAAAGTTTGGGGATGCGATGCTTATGTCAAGAAACTTCAACCTGAAAAGCTCGAACCCAAGTCAGAGAAATGCGTCTTCATAGGATACCCAAAAGAAACTATTGGGTACACATTCTACCTCAGATCCGAAGGCAAGATCTTTGTTGCCAAGAATGGGTCCTTTCTAGAGAAAGAGTTTCTCTCGAAAGAAGTAAGTGGGAGGAAAGTAGAGCTTGATGAAGTATTACCTCTTGAACCGGAAAATGGTGCAACTCAAGAAAATGTTCCTGAGGTGCCTGCACCGACTAGAGAGGAAGTTAATGATAATGATCAAGATACTTCTGATCAAGCTCCTACTGAGATTCGAAGGTCCACAAGGACACGTTCCGCACCAGAGTGGTACGGCAACCCTGTCTTGGAAATCATGTTGTTAGACAACGGTGAACCTTCGAACTATGAAGAAGCGGTGGCGGGCCCGGATTCCGACAAATGGCTAGAAGCCATGAAATCCGAGATAGGATCCATGTATGAAAATGAAGTATGGACTTTGACTGACTTGCCCGTTGAACGGCGAGCCATAGAAAATAAATGGATCTTTAAGAAGAAGACATATGCGGATGGTAATGTGACCATCTATAAAGCTCGACTTGTCGCTAAGGGTTATCGACAAGTTCAAGGGGTTGACTACGATGAGACTTTCTCACCGGTAGCGAAGCTGAAGTCTGTCCGAATCATGTTAGCAATTGCCGCATTCTACGATTATGAGATATGGCAAATGGACGTCAAAACGGCATTCCTTAATGGTTTCCTTAAGGAAGAATTGTATATGATGCAGCCGGAAGGTTTTGTCGATCCTAAGAATGCTGACAAAGTATGCAAGCTCCAACGCTCGATTTATGGGCTGGTGCAAGCATCTCGGAGTTGGAACATTCGCTTTGATGAGATGATCAAAGCGTTTGGGTTTACACAGACTTATGGAGAAGCCTGCGTTTACAAGAAAGTGAGTGGGAGCTCTGTAGCATTTCTCATACTATATGTAGATGACATACTTTTGATGGGAAATGATATAGAACTCTTGGACAGCATTAAGGCCTACTTGAATAAAAGTTTTTCAATGAAGGACCTTGGAGAAGCTGCTTATATATTAGGCATCAAAATCTATAGAGATAGATCGAGACGCCTCATAGGTCTTTCACAAAGCACATACCTTGATAAGATATTGAAGAAGTTCAATATGGATCAGTCTAAGAAGGGGTTCTTGCCTGTGTTACAAGGTATGAAATTGAGCTCAGCTCAATGTCCGACCACGGCAGAAGATATAGAAGAGATGAGCGTCATCCCCTATGCCTCAGCCATAGGTTCTATTATGTATGCCATGCTGTGTACCAAACCTGATGTAAACCTTGCCGTAAGTTTGGTAGGAAGGTACCAAAGTAATCCCGGCAAGGAACACTGGACAGCGGTCAAGAATATCCTGAAGTACCTGAAAAGGACTAAGGAAATGTTTCTCGTTTATGGAGGTGACGAAGAGCTCGTCGTAAAGGGTTACGTTGACGCTAGCTTCGACACAGATCTGGATGACTCTAAGTCACAAACCGGATACGTGTATATTTTGAATGGTGGGGCAGTAAGCTGGTGCAGTTGCAAGCAAAGCGTCGTGGCGGGATCTACATGTGAAGTAGAGTACATGGCAGCCTCAGAGGCAGCACATGAAGCAATATGGGTGAAGGAGTTCATCACCGACCTAGGAGTCATACCCAATGCGTCGGGGCCGATCAAGCTCTTCTGTGACAACACTGGAGCTATTGCTCTTGCCAAGGAGCCCAGGTTTCACAAGAAGACAAGGCACATCAAGCATCGCTTCAACTCCATTCGTGAAAATGTTCAAGATGGAGACATAGAGATTTGTAAAGTGCACACGGACCTGAATGTAGCAGATCCGTTGACTAAACCTCTCCCTAGAGCAAAACATGATCAACACCAGAATTCCATGGGTGTTCGATTCATCACAATGTAACTAGATTATTGACTCTAGTGCAAGTGGGAGACTGTTGGAAATATGCCCTAGAGGCAATAATAAAAGCTTTATTATTATATTTCCTTGTTCATGATAATTGTCTTTATTCATGCTATAATTGTGTTATCCGGAAATCGTAATACATGTGTGAATGAAAGACACCAACATGTCCCTAGTAAGCCTCTAGTTGACTAGCTCGTTGATCAACAGATAGTCATGGTTTCTTGACTATGGACATTGGATGTCATTGATAACGAGATCACATCATTAGGAGAATGATGTGATGGACAAGACCCAATCCTAAACATAGCACAAGATCGTATAGTTCGTTTGCTAGAGTTTTCCAATGTCAAAGTATCTTTTCCTTAGACCATGAGATCGTGTAACTCCCGGATACCGTAGGAGTGCTTTGGGTATGCCAAACGTCACAACGTAACTGGGTGACTATAAAGGTAGACTACGGGTATCTCCGAAAGTGTCTGTTGGGTGACATGGATCAAGACTGGGATTTGTCACTCCGTATGACAGAGAGGTATCACTGGGCCCACTCGGTAATGCATCATCATAATGAGCTCAAAGTGACCAAGTGTCTGGTCATGGGATCATGCATTACGGTACGAGTAAAGTGACTTGCCGGTAACGAGATTGAACGAGGTATTGGGATACCGACGATCGAATCTCGGGCAAGTAACATATCGATAGACAAAGGGAATTGCGTACGGGGTTGATTGAATCCTCGACATCGTGGTTCATCCGATGAGATCATCGTGGAGCATGTGGGAGCCAACATGGGTATCCAGATCCCGCTGTTGGTTATTGACCGGAGAGTCGTCTCGGTCATGTCTGCTTGTCTCCCGAACCCGTAGGGTCTACACACTTAAGGTTCGATGACGCTAGGGTTGTGAAGATATGTATATGCAGTAACCCGAATGTTGTTCGGAGTCCCGGATGAGATCCCGGACGTCACGAGGAGTTCCGGAATGGTCCGGAGGTAAAGAATTATATATAGGAAGTGCTGTTTCGGGCATCGGGACAAGTTTCGGGGTTATCGGTATTGTACCGGGACCACCGGAGGGGTCCTGTGGGCCCACCGGGTGGGGCCACCTGTCCCGGTGGGCCACATGGGCTGTAGGGGTGCGCCTTGGCCTACATGGGCCAAGGGCACCAGCCCTACTAGGCCCATGCGCCTAGGGTTTCCACCATGGAAGAGTCCATGTGGTGGAAGGCACCCCTAGGTGCCTTGGGGGGAGGGAAACCTCCCCTTGGCCGCCGCCCCCCTAGTAGATCTCATCTACTAGGGCCGGCGCCCCCCCTTGGCACCCCTATATATAGTGGGGGGGAGAGGAGGGATTTCACACCAGCCCCTGGCGCCTCCCTCTCTCCCCGTTACGTCTCTCCCTCGTAGTCTTGGCGAAGCCCTGCTTCTGTGACGCCCTGCATCCACCACCACGCCGTCGTGCTGCTGGATCTTCATCAACCTCTCCTCCCCCCTTGCTGGATCAAGAAGGAGGAGACGTCTCCCGTCCCGTACGTGTGTTGAACGCGGAGGTGCCGTCCGTTCGGCGCTGGTCATCGGTGATTTGGATCACGTCGAGTACGACTACATCATCACCGTTCTTTTGAACGCTTCCGTGCGCAATCTACAAAGGTATGTAGATGCATTAGATGACTCGTTGCTAGATGAACTCCTAGATGATCTTGGTGAAACGAGTAGAAATTTTTTTGTTTTCTGCAACGTTCCCCAACACAAAGTAGAGGACGTCTAACTTGTTTTTGCAGGGCATGTTGTGATGTGATATGGTCAAGACATGATGCTATTTTTTATTGTATGAGATGATCATGTTTTGTAACCGAGTTATCGGCAACTGGCAGGAGCCATATGGTTGTCGCTTTATTGTATGCAATGCAATCGCGCTGTAATGCTTTACTTTATCACTAAGCGGTAGCGATAGTTGTGGAAGCATAAGATTGGCGAGACGACAACGATGCTACGATGGAGATCAAGGTGTCGCGCCGGTGACGATGGTGATCATGATGGTACTTCGGAGATGGAGATCACAAGTACAAGATGATGATGGCCATATCATATCACTTATATTGATCGCATGTGATGTTTATCTTTTATGCATCTTATTTTGATTAGTTCGGCGGTAGCATTATAAGATGATCTCTCACTAAATTTCAAGGTAAAGTGTTCTCCCTGAGGATGCACCGTTGCCAAAGTTCGTCCTGCCGAGACACCACGTGATGATCGGGTGTGATAAGCTCTACGTTCACATAAAACGGGTGCAAGCCAGTTTTGCACACACAGAAATACTCGGGTTAAACTTGGCGAGCCTAGCATATGCAGATATGGCCTCGGAACACTGAGACCGAAAGGTCGAGCGTGAATCATATAGTAGATATGATCAACATAATGATGTTCACCATTGAAAACTACTCCATTTCACGTGATGATCGGTTATGGTTTAGTTGATTTGGATCACATGATCACTTGGAAGATTAGAGGGATGTTTTTCTAAGTGGGAGTTCTTAAGTAATATGATTAATTGAACTTTAATTTATTATGAACTTAGTCCTGGTAGTATTAGCATATCTATGTTGTAGATCAATAGCTCGCGTTTAGCTCCCCTGTTTTATTTTTGATATGTTCCTAGAGAAAACTAAGTTGAAAGATGTTAGTAGCAATGATGCGGATTGGATCCGTGATCTGAGGTTTATCCTCATTGCTGCATAGAAGAATTATGTCCTTAATGCACCGCTAGGTGACAGACCTATTGCAGGAGCAGATGCAGACGTCATGAACGTTTGGCTAGCTCAATATGATGACTACTTGATAGTTTAGTGTACCATGCTTAACAGCTTAGAATCGGGACTTCAAAGACGTTTTGAACGTCATGGATCATATGGATGTTCCAGGAATGGAAGTTAATATTTCAAGCAAATACCCGAGTTGAGAGATATGAAGTCTCCAAAAAGTTCTATAGCTAAAAGATGGAGGAGAATAGCTCAAGCAGTGAGCATGTGTTCAGATTGTCTGGGTACTACAATCGCTTGAATCAAGTGGGAGTTAATCTTCCAGATAAAATAGTGATTGATAGAATTCTCTAGTCACCATCACCAAGATAGTAGAACTTCGTGATGAACTATAGTATGCAAGGGATGACGAAAATGATTCCTGAGCTTTTCATGATGATGAAATCGACGAAGGTAGAAATCAAGAAAAGCATCAAGTGTTGATGGTTGACAAGACCACTAGTTTCAAGAAAAGGGCAAAGGGAAGAAGGGGAACTTCAAGAAGAACGACAAGCAAGTTGCTACTCAATTGAAGAAGCCCAAGTCTGTACCTAAGCCTGTGACTAAATGCTTCTACTGCAAAGGGACTGGTCACTGCAAGCGGAATTACCCCAAGTATTTGGCGGATAAGAAGGATGGCAAAGTGAACAAAGGTATATTGGATATACATATTATTGATGTGTATCTTACTAGTGTTCGTAGCAACCCCTCGGTATTTGATACTGGTTCAGTTGCTAAGAGTAGTAACTCGAAACGGGAGTTGCAGAATGAACAGAGACTAGTTAAGGGTGAAGTGACGATATGTGTTGGAAGTGGTTCCAAGATTGATATGATCATCATCGCACATTCCCTATACTTTTGGGATTAGTGTTGAACCTAAATAAGTGTTATTTGGTGTTTGCGTTGAGCATGAACATGATTTGATCATGTTTATTGCAATACGGTTATTCATTTAAGAGAATAAATTGTTGTTCTGTTTACATGAATAAAACCTTATATGGCTACACACCCAATGAAAATGGTTCGTTAGATCTCGATCGTAGTGATACACACATTCATAATATTGAAACCAAAAGATGCAAAGTTAATAATGATAGTGCAACTTATTTATGGCACTGCCGTTTAGGTCATATTGGTGTAAAGCGCATGAAGAAACTCCATGCTGATGGACTTTTGGAATCACTTGATGCTTGCGAACCATGCCTCATGGGCAAGATGACTAAGACTCCGTTCTCCGGAACAATGGAGCGAGCAACTGACTTATTGGAAATAATACATACTAATGTATGCGGTCCGATGAGTGTTAAGGCTCACGGCAAGTATCATTATTTTCTGATCTTCATAGATGATTTGAGCAGATATGAGTATATCCACTTGATGAAACACAAGTCTGAAATATTTGAAAAGTTCAAAGAATTTTAGAGTGAAGTGGAGAATTATCGTAACAAGAAAATAAAAGTTTCTACGATATGATCGCAGAGGTAAAATATTTGAGTTACGAGTTTGGCCTTCAGTTAAAACAATGTGAAATAGTTTCACTACTCACGCCACCTGGAACACCACAGTGTAATGGTGTGTCCGAATGTCATAACCGTACTTTATTAGATATGGTGCGATCTATGATGTCTCTTACCGATCTACCACTATCATTTTGGGGTTATGCATTAGAGACAGCTACATTCACGTTAAATAGGGCACCATCTAAATCCATGGAGATGACACCGTATGAACTATGGTTTGGCGAGAAACCTAAGCTGTCGTTTCTTAAAGTTTGGGACTGCGATGCTTATGTGAAAAGTTTCAACATGATAAGCTCGAACCCAAATCGGAGAAGTAAATCTTCATAGGATACCCAAAAGAAAATTTTGGGTACACCTTCTATCACAGACCCGAAGGCAAGTTTTTCATTGCTGAGAATGGATCCTTTCTAGAGAAGGAGTTTCTCTCGAAAGAAGTGAGTGGGAGGAAAGTAGAACTTGATGAGGTAACTGTACCTGCTCCCTTATTGGAAAGTAGTTCATCACAGAAATCTGTTCCTGTGACTACTACACCAATTAGTGAGGAAGCTAATGATGATGATCATGTAACTTCATATCAAGTTACTACTGAACCTCATAGGTAAAACAAAGTGAGATCCGCACCAGAGTGGTACGGTAACCCTGTTCTGGAGGTCATGTTACTTGACCATGACGAACCTACGAACTATGAGGAAGCGATGATGAGCCCAGATTCCGTGAAATGGCTTGAGGCCATGAAATCTGAGATGAGATCCATGTATAATAACAAAGTATGGACTTTGATTGACTTGCCCAAAGATCGGTGAGCCATTGAGATTAAATGGATCTTCAAGAGGAAGACGGACACTGATAGTAGTGTTACTATCTACAAAGCTAGAATTGTCGCAAAAAGATTTTCGACAAGTTCACAAGGTGTTGACCATGATGAGAATTTCTCACTCGTATCTATGCTTAAGTCTGTCCAAATCATGTTAGCTATTGCCGCATTTTATGAAATCTGGCAAATGGATAAACAAAACTGCATTCCTTAATAAGATTTATTAAAGAAGAGTTGTATATGATGCAACCAGAAGGTTTTGTCGATCCTAAAGGTACTAACAAAATATGCAAGCTCCAGCGATCCATCTATGGACTGGTCCAAGCATCTCGGAGTTGGAATATACGCTTTGATAAGTTGATCAAAGCATATAGTTTTATACAGACTTGCGGTGAAGCCTGTATTTACAAGAAAGTGAGTGAGAGCACTACAACATTTCTGATAAGTATATGTATGACATAATGTTGATCGGAGATGATGTAGAATTATTTTGCAAAGCATAAAGGAATGTTTGAAAGGAGTTTTTTCAAAGAAAGACCTCGGTGAAGCTGCTTACATATTGAGCATCAAGATCTATAGAGATAGATCAATACGCTTGATAGGTTTTTCAATGAGTACATACCTTGACAAGATTTTGAAGTAGTTCAAAATGGAACAGTCAAAGAAGGAGTTCTTGCCTGTGTTACAAGGTGTGAAGTTGAGTAAGACTCAAAACCCGACCACGGCAGAAGATAGAGAGAGAATGAAAGTCATTCCCTATGCCTCAGCCATAGGTTCTATAAAGTATGCCATGCTGTGTACCAGACCTATTGTATACCCTGCCCTGAGTTTGGAAAAGGAGTACAATAGTGATCTAGGAGTAGATCACTGGACATTGGTCAAAATTATCCTTAATGGAATAAGGATATGTTTCTCGATTATGGAAGTGACAAAAGGTTCGTCGTAAAGGGTTACGTCGATGCAAATTTTGACACTGAACCAGATGACTCTAAATCTCAATCTGGATACATATTGAAAGTGGGAGCAATTAGCTAGAGTAGCTCTGTGCAGAGCATTGTTGACATAGAAATTTGCAAAATACTTACGGATCTGAATGTGGCAGACCCGTTGACTAAACTTCTCTCACAAGCAAAACATGATCACACCTCAGTACTCTTTGGGTGTTAATCACATAGCGATGTGAACTAGATTACTGACTCTAGTAAACCCTTTGGGTGTTGGTCACATGTCGATGTGAACTATGGGTGTTAATCACATGGTGATGTGAACTATTGGTATTAAATCACATGGCGATGCGAACTAGATTATTGACTCTAGTGCAAGTGGGAGACTGAAGGAAATATGCCCTAGAGGCAATAATAAAGTTATTATTTATTTCCTTATATCATGATAAATGTTTATTATTCATGCTAGAATTGTATTAACCGGAAACATAATACATGTGTGAATACATAGAAAAACAGAGTGTCACTAGTATGCCTCTACTTGACTAGCTCGTTGATCAAAGATGGTTATGTTTCCTAACCATAGACATGAGTTGTCATTTAATTAACGGGATCACATCATTAGGAGAATGATGTGATTGACTTGACCCATTCCGTTAGCATAGCACTTGATCGTTTAGTTTGTTGCTATTGCTTTCTTCATGACTTATACATGTTCCTATGACTATGAGATTATGCAACTCCCGTTTACCAGAGGAACACTTTGTGTGCTACCAAACGTCACAACGTAACTAGGTGATTATAAAGGTGCTCTACAGGTGTCTCCGAAGGTACTTGTTGGGTTGGCGTATTTCGACATTAGGATTTGTCACTCCGATTGTCGGAGAGGTATCTCTGGGCCCTCTCGGTAATGCACATCACTTAAGCCTTGCAAGCATTGCAACTAATGAGTTAGTTGCGAGATGATGTATTACGGAACGAGTAAAGAGACTTGCCGGTAACGAGATTGAACTAGGTATTGAGATACCGACGATCGAATCTCGGGCAAGTAACATACCGATGACAAAGGGAACAACATATGTTGTTATGCGGTCTGACCGATAAAGATCTTCGTAGAATATGTGGGAGCCAATATGAGCATCTAGGTTCCGCTATTGATTATTGACCGGAGACATGTCTCGGTCATGTCTACATAGTTCTCGAACCCGTAGGGTCCGCACGCTTAAAGTTCGGTGACGATCGTAATTAGGGTTTTTGTGTTTTGATGTACCGAAGGTTGTTCAGAGTCCCGGATGTGATCACGGACATGACGAGGAGTCTCGAAATGGTCGAGATATAAAGATTGATATATTGGAAGCCTATATTTGGATATCGGAATCGTTCCGTGTGAAATCGGGATTTTACCGGAGTACCGGGGGGTTACCGGAACCCCCCGGGGGTTAATGGCCTACATGGGCCCTAAGGGAGAAGAGGAGGGCCGGCCAGGGCAGGCCGCGCGCCCCTCCCCCCTAGTCTGAATAGGACAAGGAAGGGGGGGGGCGCCCCCCTTTCCTCTTCCCCCCTTCCCCTTTCCTTCTCCAACAAGGCAAGAGGGGGGAGTCCTACTCCCGGTGGGAGTAGGACTCCTCCAGGCGCACCCCTAGGGGCCGGCCGCACCTCCCCCTCCCTTCTTTATATACAGGGGCAAGGGGGCACCCCATGACACACAAGTTGATCTTCGTGATCGTTCCTTAGCCGTGTGCGGTGCCCCCCTCCACCATATTCCACCTCGGTCATATCGTAGCGGTGCTTAGGCGAAGCCCTGCGTCGGTAGCAACATCATCACCGTCACCATGCCGTCATGCTGACGGAACTCTCCCATGAAGCTCTGCTGGATCGGAGTTCGCGGGACGTCATCGAGCTGAACGTGTGCTGAACTCGGAGGTGCCGTGCGTTCGATACTTGGATCGGTCGGATCGTGAAGACATATGACTACATCAACCGCATTGTGCTAACGCTTCCTCTTTCGGTCTACGAGGGTATGTGGACAACACTCTCCCCTCTCGTTGCTATGCATCACCATGATCTTGTGTGTGCGTAGGAATTTTTTTGAAATTACTACGTTACCCAACAGGTTGATGCTATTGAGAAGATGCCATGTCCCAAGGACATCAAAGGTATAAGAAGTTTCCTTGGTCATGCTGGATTTTATAGGAGGTTCTTTAAGGACTTCTCAAAAATTTCTCGGCCTCTGACTAATTTATTACAAAAAGATATACCATTTGTTTTTTATGATGATTGTGTAGAAGCATTTGAAGTTCTTAAGAAAGCATTGATCTCTGCACCTATTGTTCAGCCACCTGATTGGAATTTACCCTTTGAAACTATGTGTGATGCTAGTGATTATGCTGTAGGTGTTGTTCTAGGGCAAAGAGTTGATAAGAAATTAATTATTATTCCATATGCTAGTAAAACCCTAGACAATTCTCAAAGAAATTATGCTACTACTAAAAAAGAATCTTTAGCAGTTGTATTTGCTTGTGATAAGTTCACACCTTATATTGTTGATTCTAGAGTAACTATTCACACTGATCATGCTGCTGTTAAATATCTTATGGAAAAGAAAGATGCTAAACCTAGACTTACTAGATGGGTTCTCTTGCTACAAGAATTTGACTTACATATCGTTGACAGAAAGGGAGCTCAGAACCCCGTTGCATACAACTTGTCTAGGTTAGAAAATGTGCTTGATGACCCACTTCCTATTGATGATAGCTTTCCTGATGAGAAATTAAATGTCATAAATGCTTCTCATACTGCTCCATGGTATGCTGATTATGCTAATTACATTGTTGCTAAGTTTATACCGCCTAGTTTCACATTCCAGCAAAAGAAAAAGTTCTTCTATGATTTGAAGCATTACTTTTGGGATGACCCACATCTTTATAAAGGAGTAGATGGTGTTATTAGACGTTGTGTACCTGAGCATGAACAGGAACAGATCCTACGCAAGTGTCACTCCGAAGCTTATGGAGGACACCATGCTGGAGATAGAACTGCACATAAGGTATTGCAATCTGGTTTTTATTGGCCTACTGATAACCCACAAGTATAGGGGATCGCAACAGTTTTCGAGGGTAAAGTATTCAACCCAAATTTATTGATTCGACACAAGTGGAGCCAAAGAATATTCTCAAGTATTAGCAGCTGAGTTGTCAATTCAACCACACCTGGAAACTTAATATCTGCAGCAAAGTGTTTAGTAGCAAAGTAATATGATAGTAGTGATAATGGTAACAAAAGGTAACAGTAGTAATGTAGCGACCCGACCTCAGATGGTCAAGTCTCTGTGCTTCAGTGTCATCCCTGGATCGGTAATGCTGACACACACAGTACTCAAAGGATTTATAACAGAGTAGCAATCACACACTTATTACATCGAATGTCTCAAGAGAGAACTTATTACAATAATATGGCTTAAGGCCATCTAATACGATAACAGTGGAAGGCTTGGAAGATAAAGTGAGTCCATCAACTCCAACGGCATAACTGAGCTGCACGGCAACGACCTAACGAACCTTACTCCTCGTCTGAAAAGTCTGCAACATAATACGTTGCAGCCCGAAACGGGTCAGCACATGGAATATGCTGGCAAAGTAACATAGTAGAGCAAGAACAAAATAATGCTATCACTACATGCATATATGGCTGATGGAAAGCTCTATGGTTTATAGTTTTTGTGAAAAGCCAATTTTTCCCTACAACAAAGGAATAGATTTTAATTTTACTATCATGGTAGTTGAAACATCATTGAGAAGGTTCCTCCAACTCAATCCCAATTGAAGTGATTAACAACCCAACAATATTAATTAAACATGATGAGTTACTTTTGATAACCCAAGTACTAGATACTCAAGAATTTCCCATAACCGGGGACACGGCTAACCATGATTAGATTGTACACTCTGCAGAGGTTTGCACACTTTTCCCCACAAGACTCGATCTCCTCCGTTGGATTTCTCGCACTACAGGGTGTTTGAGAAACGGATGACCGAGACACAGTCTTTCAGAAACATTAACTCTCTACTCCGGACAGACCATACCAAACCTACATCCCACTACCTGTTGATCTGCCTCTTCAAGAGCTTCACGTAACTTACTCAACTATGCTAGAGCCCATAATAGCTTGTGGCTGCACACGGAAGTTTCTAGCATGAATCATCTCAGTTCCCTTTAAGCCTGGGTGGCGGTCCATAGGAAGATCACATGGGTACTCCGAGATTTCCGAAAAAATACAGGCAACACTGGGTACTCTAGGTGCCTTAATCCACCCAGTTGTTTGATTAAGTTGCCACCTTAAGTTGAACGATTAAGTTAATCTCATATCTGTCATGGATTTCACTCAAACCCAAACCACGTCTACAAGCATAGCATAGCATAATAATATAAGCAACACGTAGAGTAACTCCCAAGGGTTTGAATGTAACAGGGCAATAGGTTCTACCTCATCAAGTACTTCCCAACCCACAAGTTAATGACATCCTAATCATGCAATGTTTGAGGATTGGAACTAATGCATAAAAACTGGGTGATAAAGGGGTATGATCAAAGTGTTACTTGCCTTGTTGATGATCTGCGAAACCTAGGGACTCGTAGTAGCACGCTTCGCACTCCGGGTGTTCTATCGCAAGCAAACAATAGCATACATAAGTAACAAGCAATGATGCACAAGCAAAACTCAAATAAAAGAGGTCGACCAGAAAGTTCAAATTAAGAACTCTGGTTCGCAAAAAGAATCAAATCAAACAGAGCAACGAAACTCAAACGGCGAAAGAAAGAAGCTTCGTTTACTAATCTGAAACTAGGTCAAATTTTACAATAGAGAAAACTTGTTTGAGTTGGTTAAACGGAAAGAGGGTTTCGAGACGAAACTCTAGGCGCTTGAATCGCCTGATTCCGACTAACGAGCGAAAAGATAAACAGAAACTAAGATCGGATCAGAAATCGCGATCAGAGAAAATCGCGGGTCCGATAAAGAAAAGTGACGAACAGACTAACCAACGAGCGTTCGTTAGTTGTATCTAACGGGTGAAGAACCATTCGTTAAAACGAACGTTCGGACGAATGTACGCTAACTAGAAGAACCGAGAAAAACCGGCGATCCGAAAAAAACGAATCTAGGGTTTTCTAAAAAACCGAATGGTTTTAGAAAGAAAAACCGGCGGCGGATCCGGCGACTACCTCCGGCGAGGACGGGGTGCGGGCGGCGGGGCGGTGGCGGCGGAAGCAAACAGCGGCGGCGGGGCTCGGCTGTGGCTGCGGCGGCGGCGAGGCAGGCGGCGGCGGCGGCTGCGGCTTGGGGCGGCGGGGCAGGCGGCGGTGGGGTGGCGGTTTGGGCGGCAGGGGTGGCGGCTTATAAAGGGGGCGGGGGCGGCGGCTTGCTTGGGCGAGGGGGCGGCCGGGGAGGAGTCCGACCGGACTCTCCTCGACGTCCGTGCCGGGCACGGCGGCGCGGGCGAGGGAGGCGGTGGCGCGGGCGGGCCGGCCTGGCTCGGCTGGGCTTTAGGCCCAGTCGGGGGCGGGAATTTTTTTTAAAAAAAATTTGCCGACGGAAATAAAATCCTAGAAAAAATAAATAAAAATCTAAAAATGCCAAAAAAATTCCCCGTCTAAATAAAATATTTAGAACGAGATGAACATTTTCTTGGCCCTAAAATGCAATTTTGAAAACGTGCAATTTTTCTAATTCAAACAAAATTGCAATAAAATCCAAATGGAACAAATATTTGATTTTAGTATTTTTCCTCCAATATTTCATTTATTTTGGAGAAGTCATATTATCTCCTCTCTTGTATTTTAATATGAAATATTTTCGGAGAGAAAAATAATTAGAACCAAAATCCTCGTTTCAAAATTTGATAAAGGAATCAAATATGGAAGCCGGGAAATCCCCAACTCTCTCCGAGGGTCCTTGAGTTGCTTAGGATTTCGAGGATTACGGAACGGAAAGCAATAAAACATGATATGAAATGATGATCTAATGTATAACATTCCAAATTGAAAATTTGGGATGTTACAAGTAAAATCAATGTTTTTGGTATTTTGTAGTGATGATAGCAATAGCAACAGAAAAGTAAATAAGCGAAGAACAATATATGGAAAGCTCGTAGGCAACGGATCAGTGATGGAGAATTATGCCGGATGCGGTTCATCATGTAACAGTCATAACCTAGGGTGACACAGAACTAGCTCCACTTCATTGATATAATGTAGGCATGTATTCCGAATGTAATCATACGTGCTTATGGAAAAGAACTTGCATGACATCTTTTGCCCTACCCTCCCGTGGCAGCGGGGTCCTTACGGAAACTAAGGGATATTAAGGTCTCCTTTTAATAGAGAACCGGAACAAAGCATTAACACATAGTGAATACATGAACTCCTCAAACTACGGTCATCACCGTTAAGTATCCCGATTATTGTCACTTCGGGGTTAACAGATCATAACACATAATAGGTGACTATAGACTTGCAAGATAGGATCAAGAACACTCATATATTGATGAAAACATAATAGGTTCAGATCTGAAATCATGGCACTCGGGCCCTAGTGACAAGCATTAAGCATAGTAAAGTTATAGCAACATCAATCTCAGAACATAGTGGACACTAGGGATCAAACCCTAACAAAACTAACTCGATTACATGATAGATCTCATCCAACCCATCACCGTCCAGCAAGCCTACGATGGAATTACTCACGCACGGCGGTGAGCATCATGAAATTGGTGATGGAGGACGGTTGATGATGACGATGGCGACGGATTCCCCTCTCCGGAGCCCCGAACGGACTCCAGATCAGCCCTCCCAAGAGGTTTTATGGCTTGGCGGCGGCTCCGTATCGTAAAATGCGATGATTTCTTCTCTCTTATTTTTTCTCCCCGAAACTCAATATATGGAGGTGGAGTTGGAGTCGGAGAGGCAACAGGGGGCCCACGAGGTAGGGGGGCGCGCCCTAGGGGGGCAGGCGCGCCCCCCACCCTCGTGGCAAGGTGGTGGCCCCCCTGGCCTTCATCTTTGGTAGGTATTTTTCTTATTTTCTGAAAAGTGTCTCCGTGAAGTTTCAGGTCATTCCGAGAACGTTTGCTCTTGCACATAAATAACACCATGGTAATTCTGCTGAAAACAACGTCAGTCCGGGTTAGTTCCATTCAAATCATGCAAGTTAGAGTCCAAAACAAGGGCAAAAGTGTTTGGAAAAGTAGATACGTTGGAGAAGTATCAACTCCCCCAAGCTTAAACTTTTGCTTGTCCTCAAGCAATTCAGTTGACAAACTGAAAGTGATAAAGAAAAACTTTTACAAACTCTGTTTGCTCCTGTTGTTGTAAATATGTAAAGCCAGCATTCAAGTTTTCAGCAAAGATTATAACTAACCACATTTGCAATAACACATAGGTCTCAAGTTTACTCATATCAATAGCATAATCAACTAGCGAGCCATAATAATAAAACTCGGATGACAACACTTTCTCAAAACAATCATAGTATGATATAACAGGATGGTATCTCGCTAGCCCGACCGCAAAACATAAATGCAGAGCACCTTTAAAGACCAAGGACTGACTAGACATTGTAATTCATGGTAAAAGAGATCCAGTCAAGTGATACCCAATGTAATCTAACAATAATGAATGCAAATGACAACGGTGCTCTCCAACTGGTGCTTTTTAATAAGAGGGTGATGACTCAGCATAAAAGTAAATAGATAGGCCCTTCGCAGAGGGAAGCAGGGATTTGTAGAGGTGCCAGAGCTCGGTTTTAAAACAGAGGTGAATAATATTTTGAGCGGTATACTTCCATTGTTAACATAACAACCAAGAGATGGCGTTATCTTCCATGCTACACACATTATAGGCGGTTCCCAAACAGAATGGTAAAGTTTATACTCCCCCTTCCACCACAAGCATCAATCCATGGCTTGCTCGAAACAACGAGTGCCTCCAACTAACAAGAGTCCCAGGGGGAGTTTTGTTTGCAATTATTTTGATTTAGTTTGCATAAAGCATGGGACTGGGCATCACGGTGACCAGCCATTTATCTCGTGAGTGAGGAGCGGAGTCCACTCCTCTCGAGAATAACCCGCCTAACATGGAAGATACAGACAACCCTAGTTGATACATGAGCTATTCGGGCATACAAAATAGGATATTTATTTGAAGGTTTAGAGTTTGGCACATAGAAATTTACTTGGAACGGCAAGTAGATACCGTATATAGGTAGGTATAGTGGACTCATGTGGAATAACTTTGGGGTTTAAGGGATTGGATGCACAAGCAGTATTCCCGCTTAGTACAGGTGAAGGCTAGCAAAAGACTGGGAAGCGACCAGCTAGAGAGCGACAACGGTCATGAACATGCATTAAAATTAATCAACACCGAATGCAAGCATGAGTAGGATATAATCCACCATGAACATAAATATCGTGAAGGCTATGTTGATTTTGTTTCAACTACATGCGTGAACATGTGCCAAGTCAAGTCACTTAAATCATTCAGAGGAGGATACCACCCTATCATACCACATCATAACCATTTTAATAGAATGTTGGCATGCAAGGTAAACCATTATAACTCATAGCTAATCAAGCATGGCACAAGAAACTATGATATCTAGTTGTCATTGCAAGCATGTTTATTCATAATAGGCTAAATCAGGAATGATGAACTAATCATATTTACAAAAACAAAAGAGGTCGAGTTCATACCAACTTTTCTCATCTCAGCCAGTCCATCATATATCATCATAATTGCCCTTCACTTGCACGACCGAACGATGTGAATAATAATAATAGTGCACGTGCATTGGACTAAGCTGGAATCTGCAGGCATTCAATAAATAGGAGAAGACAAGGCAATACGGGCTCTTTTGTCAGATCAACATTTATGCATATAAGAGCCACTTCAACAATTTAATCATGGTCTTCTCCTATCAACCCCCAAAGAAAAGAAATAAAACTATTTACACGGGAAAGCTCCCAACAAGCAAAAGAAGAACATGAAATCTTTTTGGGTTTTCTTTTTAATTACTACTACAAGCATGGAAAGTAAACTAATTAAAAGGTACAACTAATTTTTTTTGGTTTTTCTTAAGGTTTATTAAACACACAAGAAGAGAGCATAAAAAAGGAAAATAAACTAGCATGGATGATACAATGAAAAAGTATGAGCACCGACATCTAGCAATGAGTGTGTGAACATAAATGTAATGTCGGTGGGAAATACGTACTCCCCCAAGCTTAGGCTTTTGGCCTAAGTTGGTCTATGGCCACGACTGGCCTGGCTGATATCCATAATAGCAGCTGGGGTCGTACTGTGATGCAGCGGCTATCGCCTGCTGAGCTGCAGCGTGGCGATGAGCAGCCTCCTCTTCCTCTCGTACTCATCTGCCTCCTCTCTGGTAATAGTATATCCTCCTCTTTCCTGATAATCAAAGAAAGCAGGAGTAGGGAGAGTAATACGGACAACACGACGTCTGTCAAAGATTAGTCGATACTGGAGAGGTGATTCGTTCCTCTCGACAAACTGGTGGTGAACCATAGCATTAAAATCTAGATAGGCAGGAGGTAATTCAATATCATCTTCGTGTACATCTATACCAAGAAAATTAGCTACGCGGGTTGCATAAATTCCACCAAAGAAATCTCCATTAAATCTATTAAGATGCAACCTACCTGCAATGATGGCTCCCAAATTATAAGATTTGTCCCCTATCACAGCACTCCTAAGAATACTGAGGTCAGGGACACACATGTGACATGCCTCATCTTTACCATTTATGCATCTACCTATGAAGAGAGCAAAATAATGTATAGCTGGAAAGTGAATGCTCCCTATGGTAGCTTGTGTAATATCTCTAGATTCTCCCATAGTTATATTAGCAAGAAAATCTCTAAATTCAGATTTGCGAGGATCCCTTATACTACCACATTGTGGAAGTTTGCATGCAGTGGTAAGGTCCTCTAAGTCCATGGTATTAGATTTATCATAAAGATCAAACAGGATAGTTGGAGAATTACGTGAAGTTGAAAATTCAAACCTCCTCACAAAGGAACTAGTGAGATTATGATACCGACTGCACTTCTCTTCCTCGAAGCTCATGAGATCAGCGTTACACAAATATGCGTTGAATTCTTCTTTTATTCCCGCTCGATCCATAAAATTTTCAGAAGGCAACTCACAAGGACACACTGGAGCGTCTCTTGGTGGCTCTTCATCAGCATCACGCATTGCAAGCCTGGGTCCTTGCTTCCTTGAAGAACCACCTTGGAACATTTTCCTAAGCATTTTTCTTCCTCTGAAAAATTCTAATTTTTTTAGTAACTTCAAAATAAAAGTAAACCAAACTCAATAATATTGATAGCAACTACTCCTACAAGTGCCTAGGGCCTATATCATGCATCAAAACTACTTGGAACCATATAAATTTGACATGCAAGCTCAGGAACAGGGTCACCTAAGCAGCAAAAATTTGCAATGAATAAAGCACTAGAACAAAAACTAATTGGACCAATGGGGGAGTCACATACCAAGGAACAATCTCCCCAAGCAGTTTTGTGAGAGGTGCTTTGAGCAAGGAGATCGAAAATGGCAGCAAAACGAGCTTGGACTCGGGTTTGAGCTGGTTATTCGTGTTTGGGGGAGGAAGAAGGAGTGTATGGGTGAAAGGATAAGTGGAGGAGGGCCATCGTGGACCCACGAGGCAGGGGGCGCGCCCTCCACCCTCATGGGCAGGTGGTTGGCCACCCTGGTGTGTTCTCAGTTCCATAAATCCTCAAATATTCTAGAAAAAAATCATATTTGATTTTTAGGGCATTTGAGAACTTTTATTTTCGAGGTATTTTTATATTGCACGGATAATCAGATAACAGACAAATATTTATTTTTATTTAATATAAATAACAGAAAGTAAAAGTGGGGTACAGAAGGTTGTGCCTTCTAGTTTCATCCATCTCATGGTCATCAAAAGGAATCCACTAACAAGGTTTATCAAGTCTTGTTAACGAACTCATTCCGAATAACATGGAACCGGAGAAATTTCGAATAACACTATGTTACCTCAACGGGGATATGCACATCCCCAATAATAAGAATATCATATTTCTTCTTGACAGTAGGAAGAGGAAATTCAAAACCTCCAAATATAATCGATGGAATTTTTCCAATAGAGTTGATACTATGAACTTGAGGTTGTTTCCTCGGAAAGTGTACCGTGTGCTCATTAACATTAACATGAAAAGTGACATTGCCTTTAGTGCAATCAATAACAGCCCTTGCAGTATTCAAAAAGGGTCTTCCAAGAATAATAGACATACTATCGTCCTCGGGAATATCAAGAATAACAAAGTCCTTTAAAATAGTAACATTTGCAACTACAACAGGCACATCCTCACAAATACCGACATTAATAGCAGTTGATTTATCAGCCATTTGCAAAGATATTTTAGTAGGTGTCAACTTATTCAAATCAAGTCTACGATATAAAGAGAGAGGCATAACACTAACACCGGCTCCAAGATCACATAAAGCGGTTTTAACATAATTTCTTTTAATGGAGCATAGTATAGTGGGTACTCCTGGATCTCCAAGTTTCCTTGGTATTCCACCCTTAAAATTATAAGTAGCAAGCATGGTGGAAATTTCAGCTTCCAGTATCTTTCTTTTATTTGTAATAATATCTTTCATATACTTAGCATAAGGATTGGTTTTAAACATATCAGTTAATCGCATACGCAAAAAGATAGGTCTAATCATTTCAGCAAAGCGCTCAAAATCATCATCATCCTTTTTCTTGGATGGTTTGGGAGGAAAGGGCATGGGTTTCTGAACCCAAGGCTCTCTTTCTTTACCGTGTTTCCTAGCAACAAAGTCTTTCTTATCATAACGTTGATTCTTTGATTATGGGTTATCAAGATCAACAGCAGGTTCAATTTCTATATCATTATCATTACTAGGTTGAGCATCATCATGAACATTATTATTGACATTATCACTAGTTTCAGTTTCATTACCTGGTTGTGTTTCAGCATCAGAAATAGAAATATCATTTGGATTCTCAGGTGTTTCTATAATAGGATCACTAGAAGCATGCAAAGTCCTATCATTTTTCTTTTTCTTCTTTTTAGAAGAACTAGGTGCATCTATATTATTTCTCTGAGAATCTTGCTCAATTTTCTTAGGATGGCCTTCATGATACAAAGGTTCCTGAGTCATTCTACCAGTTCTAGTAGCCACTCTAACAGCATAATCATTATCTTTACTATTCAATTCATTGAGCAAATCATTTTGAGCTTTAAGTACTTGTTCTACTTGAGTGGTAACCATAGAAGCATGTTTACTAATAAGTTTAAGTTCACCTTTAACATTAGCCATATAATCACCGAAGTGTTCAAGCATATTTGAATTGTATTTCAATTGTCTACCAAAATAAGCATTAAAGTCTCCTTGCTTAGCCATAAATTTATCAAACTCATCTAAGCATGGGCTAGCAAATTTAGTAAATGGGATTTCAGCTTTATCATATCTATAGAGAGAATTTACCTTTACTACCTGTGCCGGGTTATCAAGACCATGAGTTTCTTCAATGAGTGATGGATTTGGATTATATGTTTCTTCAACAGGCGGTAGATTAAGACCATGTATTTCTTCAATAGGAGGTAAATTCTTAACGTCTTTAGCTTTAATACCTTTCTCTTTCATAGATGTCTTTGCCTCTTGCATATCTTCAGGACTGAGAAATAGAATACCCCTCTTCTTCGAAGTTGGTTTAGGAATAGGCTCAGGAATTGGCTCCAGAGGTGTCCAATTATTTTCATTTGTCAACATATTATTCAATAGAATTTCAGCTTCATCCGGTGTTCTTTCCCTGAAAACAGAATGAGCACAACTATCCAGGTAATCTCTGGAGGCATCGGTTAGTCCATTATAAAAGATATCAAGTATTTCATTTTTCTTAAGAGGATGATCAGGAAAAGCATTAAGTAATTGGAGAAGCCTCCCCCAAGCTTGTGGGAGACTCTCTTCTTCAATTTGCACAAAATTATATATATCCCTTAAAGCAGCTTGTTTCTTATGAGCAGGGAAACATTTCGCAGAGAAGTAATAAATCATATCCTGGGGACTACGCACACAACCAGGATCAAGAGAATTAAACCATATCTTAGCATCACCCTTTAATGAGAACGAAAATATTTTAAGGATGTAAAAGTAGAGAGTTCTCTCATCTTTAGTGAAGAGGGTAGCTATATCATTCAGTTTAGTAAGATGTGCCACAACAGTTTCAAATTCATAACCATGAAAAGGATCAGATTCAACCAAAGTAATTATATCAGGATCAACAGAGAATTCATAATCCTTATCAGTAACAAAGATAGGTGAAGTAGCAAAAGTAGTGTCAGGTTTCATTCTAGCATTTAGAGATTGCTTACTCCATTTAGCTAATAATCTTTTAAGTTCAGTTCTATTTCTGCAAGCTAAAATAGCTAAAGAAGCATCTTGATAAAAAAAACCCTTAGGAATGGCAAGTGGTTCTTCATCATCACTTTCATCAGTATCATCAGATTCAATAGTTTCAATTTCTCTAGCCTAGCAAGTTGTTCATCGAGAAAATCACTAAGTGGCATAGTAGTATCAGGCATAGAGGTAGTTTCATCATAAGTATCATGCATAGCAGAAGTGGCATCATCAATAACATGCGACATATCAGAACGAATAGCAGAAGCAGGTGTAGGTGTCGCAAGCTTACTCAAAACAGAAGGTGAATCAAGTGCAGAGCTAGATGGCAGTTCCTTACCTCCCCTCATAGTTGAGGGATAGATCTTGGTTTTTGGATCTCCCAAGTTCTTCATAATGATAAGCAGATATATATCCCAAGTGACTCAAAGAATAGAGCTATGCTCCTCGGCAACGGCGCCAGAAAATAGTCTTGATAACCCACAAGTATAGGGGATCACAACAGTTTTCGAGGGTAGAGTATTCAACCCAAATTTATTGATTCGACACAAGGGGAGCCAAAGAATATTCTCAAGTATTAGCAGCTGAGTTGTCAATTCAACCACACCTGGAAACTTAATTTCTGCAGCAAAGTGTTTAGTACCAAAGTAATATGATAGTAGTGATAACGGTAACAAAAGGTAACAGTAGTAAAAGCAATGTTTTTGGTATTTTGTAGTGATGATAGCAATAGCAACGAAAAAGTAAATAAGCGAAGAACAATATATGGAAAGCTCGTAGGCAACGGATCAGTGATGGAGAATTATGCCGGATGCGGTTCATCATGTAATAGTCATAACCTAGGGTGACACAGAACTAGCTCCAGTTTATTGATATAATGTAGGCATGTATTCCGAATATAATCATACGTGCTTATGGAAAAGAACTTGCATGACATCTTTTGTCCTACCCTCCCGTGGCAGCGGGGTCCTTACAGAAACTAAGGGATATTAAGGTCTCCTTTTAATAGAGAACCGGAACAAAGCATTAACACATAGTGAATACATGAACTCTTCAAACTACGGTCATCACCGGTAAGTATCCCGATTATTGTCACTTCGGGGTTAACGGATCATAACACATAATAGGTGACTATAGAATTGCAAGATAGGATCAAGAACACTCATATATTGATGAAAACATAATAGGTTCAGATCTAAAATCATGGCACTCGGGCCCTAGTGACAAGCATTAAGCATAGCAAAGTCATAGCAACATCAATCTTAGAACATAGTGGACACTAGGGATCAAACCCTAACAAAACTAACTCGATTACATGATAGATCTCATCCAACCCATCACCGTCCAACAAGCCTACGATGGAATTACTCACGCACGACGGTGAGCATCATGAAATTGGTGATGGAGGATGGTTGATGATGACGATGGCGACGGATTCCCCTCTCTGGAGCCCCGAACAGACTCTAGATGAGCCCTCCTGAGAGGTTTTAGGGCTTGGCGGCGGCTCCGTATCGTAAAACGCGATGATTTCTTCTCTCTTATTTTTTTCTCCCCAAAACTCAATATATGGAGGTGTTGTTGGAGTCGGAGAGGCAACAGGGAGCCCACGAGATAGGGGGCGCGCCCTAGGGGGGCAGGCGCGCCCCCGCCCTCGTGGCAAGGTGGTGGCCTCCCTAGACTTCATCTTTGGTAGGTATTTTTCTTATTTCTTGAAAAGTGTCTCCATGAAGTTTCAGGTCATTCCGAGAACGTTTGCTCCTGCACATAAATAACACCATGGTAATTCTGTTGAAAACAACGTTAGTCCGGGTTAGTTCCATTCAAATCATGCAAGTTAGAGTCCAAAACAAGGGCAAAAGTGTTTGGAAAAGTAGATACGTTGGAGACGTATCACCTACTCTCTTCAAGGATGCCCGTAAGTTTGTCTTATCTTCTGATGAATGTCAAAGAATTGGTAATATTAGTAGACGTCAAGAAATGCCTATGAACTATTCACTCGTTATTGAACCATTTGATATTTGGGGCTTTGACTATATGGGACCTTTTCCTTCCTCTAATGGATATACACATATTTTAGTTGCTGTTGATTACGTTACTAAGTGGGTAGAAGCTATTCCAACTAGTAGTGCTGATCATAGCACTTCTATTAAAATGCTTAAAGAAGTTATTTTTCCAAGATTTGGAGTCCCTAGATATTTAATGACTGATGGTGGTTCACATTTTATTCATGGTGCTTTCCGTAAAATGCTTGCTAAATATGATGTTAATCATAGAATTGCATCTCCTTATCACCCACAGTCTAGTGGTCAAGTAGAATTGAGTAATAGAGAGCTCAAATTAATTTTGCAAAAGACTGTTAATAGATCTAGAAAAAATTGGTCCAAGAAACTTGATGATGCATTATGGGCCTATAGAACTGCATATAAAAATCCTATGGGTATGTCTCCGTATAAAATGGTTTATGGAAAAGCATGTCACTTACCTCTCGAACTAGAACACAAGGCATATTGGGCTATTAAAGAGCTCAATTATGATTTTAAACTTGCCGGTGAAAAGAGGTTATTTGATATTAGCTCACTTGATGAATGGAGAACCCAAGCCTATGAAAATGCCAAGCTATTTAAAGAAAAGGTTAAAAGATGGCATGACAAAAGAATACAAAAGCGTGAGTTTAATGTAGGTGATTATGTATTGCTATACAACTCTCGTTTAAGATCTTTTGCAGGATAACTTCTCTCTAAATGGGAAGGTCCTTACATTATTGAGGAGGTCTATCGTTCCCGTGCCATAAAAATCAACAACTTCGAAGGCACAAATCCGAAGGTGGTGAACGGTCAAAGAATCAAACATTATACCTCAGGTAATCCCATAAATGTTGAAACCAATGTTATTGAAACCGTAACCCCGGAGGAATACATAAGGGACACTTTCCGGAACGTTCCAGACTCCGAAAAGGAATATGTATGTGGTACGGTAAGTAAACCGACTCCAAAACAGTTTTTAAAGCAATATTTCTCCGTTTTGGAATATTTAGAGAAATAGAAAAATAAGAAGCAGTCCGGGAAGGACACGAGGGCTCCACGAGGGTGGAGGGCGCGCCCCCTACCTCGTGGGCACCTCGTGCGCTCTCCGGACTCCGTTTTCTTACACGACACGTATTTTGGTCAGTAAAAATTCATTATATAATCTCCCGGAGGTTTTGACTCCCGTATCACACAAAAATCTCCTGTCTTTGTTTTGAGCTGTTTCTGTTAGGGTTGTCAAGGCCAGGCACTATGTCGTGTCCCTCCTCCTCCAACCATGAGGGCAACGATGCTTGGCTAATGAAGATAAAGCTGAAGAGAGAAGAACCCATGGAGATCAACAAGGATGAAGGGATCAAGAAGGCCATGAAGTACCAAGTTCCGGCAACAGAAGACACCCTTCATCTTGATCACAATCTTCTTACCCCAACAGAAATCGAAGCTTTCAAGATGATTGAGTTAGCTCATATACAAAATAAGTATCTCACACGTGAAAATATTTTGTTGAAGGAGCATATCCTCGCACTCAAGGGCATTATCCGCAAGTTAGAAGACCTCCTACGCTCGATGTGCGACTATCCATCATCAACAACTCCACCTTCTTCACCAACAAAAGAGACATAATCACATGGGTATGGGCACTCCCCTTGGCAACTGCCAAGCTTGGGGGAGTGCCCCGGTATCGTATCACCATCACTTTTATCTTTACCATTTTCCTTTGTTCGATCCTTTTGGTAATATCTTGATCTAGTAGAATAAAAGTTCTTAGTATGATCTAGTCATGAGTTTTGCTTTATAATCCTTCTATGTAATCGAGTCCATGAGCTATATAATAAAGATTAATGTTGATTCAAGGGCTTGATTATTTTGCCATGATCCTAAGGGAATAAAAGAAAAGAGAAAGAAACAAAAAGAAACAAAGAGATCATGTGAGTCTTATGGAGAGTAATGAGCTCACATAGAAAAAAGTATGATGAATAAAAGTTGTTGAGGGTTGACAAGCATAGTTTTTGGTCATCATTGCAATTAATAGGAAGTAATAAAGAAAGAGAAGTCTTCACATATAAATATACTATCTTGGACATCTTTTATGATTGTGAGCACTCATTAAAATATGACATGCTAAAGAGTTGACGTTGGACAAGGAAGACAACGTAATGGGTTATGTTTTCTTACATCTGAGATAAATTATATTGTCATGGGTCATCCAACATGGTTGAGCTTGCTTTTCTCCCTCATGCTAGCCAAATTCATCGCACCAAGTAGAGATACTACTTGTGCATCCAAATACCCTTAAACCAGTTTTGCCATGAGAGTCCACCATACCTACCTATGGATTGAGTAAGATCCTCTAAGTAAGTTGTCATCGGTGCAAGCAATAAAAATTTCTCTCTAAATATGTATGACTTATTAGTGTGGGAGAAAATAAGCTTTATACGATCGTGTGATATGGAAGAAATAAAAGTGACAGACTGCATAATAAAGGTCCATATCAAAAGTGGCAATATAAAGTGACGTTCTTTCGCACTAAGATTTTGTGCATCCAACCATAAAAGCGCATGACAACCTCTGCTTCCCTCTGCGAAGGGCATGTCTTTTACTTTTATCTCCTACCTTGCATAAGAGTCATGGTGATCTTCACCCTTCCTTTTTACATTTTATCCTTTGGCAAGCACAGTATGTTGGAAAGATCCTGGTGTATATGGCTAATTGGATGTGAGTTTTCATGAACTATTATTGTTGACATTACCCTTGAGGTAAAACATTGGAAGGCAAAACTATAAGCCCCTATCTTTCTCTGTGTCCAATTAAAATTCCATACCCATAAGTATTGCGTGAGTGTCAGCAATTGTGAAAGACTATATGATAGTTGAGTATGTGGACTTGCTGAAAAGCTCTTATACATTGACTCTTTCCTATGTTATGATAAATTGCAATTGCTCCAATGACTGAGATTATAGTTTGTTAGTTTTCAATAAAGTTTACGATTCATACTTGAAATTGTGATTGAATTATTACTCTAGCATAAGAAATCATATGACAAGAATTATGTAAGTTGCTGTTCTAAGAATGATCATGATGCCCTCATGTCCGTATTTTATTTTTATTGGCACCTCTATCTCTAAACATGTGGACATATTTTTCGATTTCAGCTTTTCGCTTGAGGACAAGCGAGGTCTAAGCATGGGGGAGTTGATACGTCCATTTTGCATCATGCTTTTATATCGATATTTATTGCATTATGGGTTGTTATTACACATTATGTCACAATACTTATGCCTATTCTATCTTTTTTACAAGGTTTGCATAAAGAGGGAGAATGCCGGTAGCTGGGATTCTGGGCTGGAAAAGGAGCAAATAGGGGGGCGAATCGGTTTTTTTGCCCGGACGCACTTCCTTGCGTGCGAAGGTGTAGCTGGTGGGTCCCAACAGTCAGGGGGGAAACGTTTTTTTCGCGAAATACGGTGGCCCGTCCAGTGGGTCCCTGCTGTCAGGTGGAGGAATCATTATTTTCCGCGTAATAAGGAGGCACTTCCTTGCTGCCGCCATGGACCCAGCTGTCAGCCTCTCCACGTATAGTCCACGTCCGATGGAAGTCGTTCCTTGACCACATTGACCACGCCGCGCCGAGAGCACCAGGGCAGTGGACGACGGCGAGGCCTAGGAAGGGGACGACACGGAGGCAGGGAAGACTCGGCAGTTGTTTCCCACGCGGAGGGGAGTACGACTGTACGAGGGTTTACTGGTTCGTCTGCCGTCGCCAGAGAATAACAGCAGGTGTGGGTGAGTAGAGGGATGGCTAGGCCAGCGATGGGAGTACGGTCGGGCGGTGAGGCCTACGCGGCAGCACAGCCGGCCGCAAGGAGGAGGGAGCAGGCAGTCCCGCCGGCGCTTGTTTGAGTGGCTGGAGCAGGAAGAGCAGAGATTGAAAAAGCACGACGGCCGTTGGATGGACATCCAACAGTCAGTGCTTGTGCATCAACCTTTTTTTAGGAAAGCCTCAAATCTGTGGAAAACAACATACAGCCCATCTGCCATTATTTCTAATAATTTACAGCCCATTTGCTAATTCTTAAGGTTTTTTTGATCCCATATTCTTTTTGTTAGCATTGCAGCCCATATTGTGGCAACAGTTAAAAAATTATACGAAATTTTGCATATTTCGATGCGGTCTGAACTGTTTTTAATCCCGAAATTTTGACTCACATTCAAACTGATTTTAAAAATAAATTTATATCAATATAAAATCCAACAAATTCTCCATGCATAAAAATTAATGTAATTTAAAATCTTGAAATGAAAAAAAGATATTTGAAACTAATTGCCGGTTTGATGTGTTTTAAAAATGTACAACCCATTTCTCATTACTGATGGGCCATTTTGTTGGCCAGCCGAATGAAAGCTCTCCTTGTCTTGAAAGATTTGCAGCCCAACAGGCCTGACAAAGCGACTTACTTGGCAAATCACAAAAAAACTGGGTTGTGGCCGTGGACCCAGCTGTCAGCCTCTCCACGTACAGTACTCTTCCGATGGAAGTCGTTCCTTGACCACGTTGACCATGCCGCACGGAGAACACCACGGCGGTGGACGACGGCGAGGCCTAGGAAGGGGACGACGCGGCAGTGGAAGCCCGCGCAGAGTGGACTACGAGGGTTCACTGGTTCGACTGCGGTGTGAGGCTGTCGTCGCCATAGGGCCTGGCCAGCGGTGGGAATAGTAGGGGCGGTGAGCCTCTGCGGCAGCACAGCCAACCAGGGGAGGCAGGAGCATGTGGCACGACCAGCGCTGCTTTGGGCGGCTGGAGCAAGAAGACCAGAGGTTGAAGAAGCACTACAGCCGTAGGATGGACATTGTACGGTCACTGGAGCTAGAATCGTTCATATTGACTAAGTTGACAAAGCCCTTCGTCCCCGTCAACTTAGTAGTCCCACAAGTCAGCCTCCCAGCAAGGTGGGTCCCAGCTAGCCGGGGGAGTATTCATTTTTTTGTGCGTAATAAGAAGGGACTTCTGGTGGGTCCGAGCTGACAGCGGGGGGAACATTTTTTTTGCGAAATACGGTGGCCCATCCGGTGGGTCCCAGCAGTCAGGGGGAAACGATTTTTTTCGCAAAATACTGGTGGCCCGTCCGGTGGGTCCCTACTATCAGGTGGAGGAATAATTATTTTCTGCGTAATAAGGAGGCACTTCCTTGCGGCTGCCGTGGACCCAGCTGTCAGCCTCTGCACATACACTACTCTTTCGATGGAAGTCGGTCGTTAACCACGTTGACCACGCCGCGTCGAGAGCACCAGGGCGGTGGACGACGGCGAGGACTAGGAAGGGGACGAATCGGAGCCGGGGAAGACGCAGCAGTGGATGCCCACGCGAAGAGGAGTACGAGGGTTCACTGGTTCGGCTGCGGTGTGAGGCTGCTGTCGCCACAGATTAACAGGGGGTGTGGGTGAGTAGAGGGATGGCCTGGCCAGCGATGGGAGTAGTAGGGGGCGGTGAAGCCTCCGCGGCATCACAGCCGGCCACGGGAGGCAGGAGCACGCGGCACGACTGGCGCTGGTTTGGGCGGCTGGAGCAAGAAGGCCAGAGGTTGAAGAAGCACTACGGCCATTGGATGAACATCGTACGGTAACAGTAGCTAGAATCGTTCATATTGACTAAGTTGACAAAGCCCTCCGTCCCCGTCAACTTGGTAGGCTCACAAGTCAGCCTCCCACTATGCTGGGTTCCAGCTGGTAGGGGGAATATTCATTTTTTTGTGTGTAATAAGGAGGCACTTCCTTGCGTGCGAAGATAGCTGGTGGGTCCGACATGTCAGTGGGGGGCACTTTATTTCGCGAAATACAGAGGCCCTTCCGGTGGGTCCCAGATGTCAGGTGGAGGAATCATTATTTTGCGCGTAATAAGGAGGCATTTCCTTGTGTGCGGCCGTGGACCCAGCTGTTAGCCTCTCCACGCACAGTCTACTTCCGATGGTGTCATTCGTTGACCACGTTGACCACGCCGCGTCGAGCGCATCCAAGGTGGTGGACGACGGCGTGGCCCCGGACAGCAACGAGCCAGAGATGGGAAGACGCAGGAGTACAGTCGCAGACGGAGAGGTGTACGAGGGTTAACTAGTTCTAGTGCGGTGTGGTTCGGCAGTCGGTGGAGAAGAACAGGAGGTGTGGAGGGGTGGAGGGATGGCCTGGCCAACGGTGGAGTAGCGCTTCATAGCGAAGCGTGCTAAGCAGAGCTGCTAGCAGCAGGAGGCGGGAGGTGGTCCCGGCGGCGCTGGAGGAAGAAGACGAGAGATTGAAGATGGATGCCTGTCGTTGGATGTAAATCCAACGGCTAACATGTCAGAATCATTTGTTGACTAAATTGACAACGACTTTCATTGGCTTCGACCTATTGGCCCACATTTCAGCCTCCAAAAATGTGGCACATATTCAACCCATTTTTCAGAATTTACAGTCTTTTTTTTGCGCGGTAGAATTTACAGTCAATTTGATCTTTTTTTTGAATTACAGCCATTAGCTTGGCTGGGTGAACAAATAATGTAGCGTCCATGCGGCCCCTTTATTTTATTTCCTAAAAAATTACAGGCCATTTGCACTTTCTCGAAATACACGATTTTGCTGGGCTGATTCTAATTATAATGTTGGGTTGGGCCAGCAATGTTATCAAAAAATAAAAAGGGGCCGAGCATTTTGCTATAAATATATTTAAATAATAAGTGATATTATTACATTCATCCTTAAATCTTACCAAGCTTTTGTACACAATCACTAGGATTTTCGTGCCAAAACAATCCAGGATTTTATTTGTTAAGAAATTATTTTTATAAGTTAATAAGATGTGGGATATTGTTTTCTTACATATGTAAGTATCTGTTAAATATATGATGACAATAAAAATAATATATAATAACATATGAAATGATTTTTTTAGAAAAACAGGGAGCATCTCCCCGGTTCCATTGCTGAGAACGAAACCACAACATATTCTGATACAGCAGCTCAAAGAGCAATTCGAAAGCAAAGGTAGAAAAGCTACAAACTAGGGGTTGGATGAACAAGTTCTCTGAATAACACAAATCACCCGAGCGGTGCCAAAGGCAGAGTGGATAGAGCACTCAAATGACACAAGGAGGGTCCAGCGAAGCCTTCATGGTCTTCAGCCGAGGGGCCGTGTCAGCCTGCGGCGACCAGTAAGCAAGCGAAGAGACCGGGCTGGAAGGCGTAGCATGGTGGATGTCCCTCTTTTTCAGCGCCAGGTGCCCATCATCTTCATCAGAGATCTTGAGACGAGCCCACAGGTCCAGCCCCAAAGCAGGTCGAGCCTTTTTCAGCCACAAGTGATCGCCAATGGTTTCTGGAGGGATCTTGTTAGGGTTTCCACGAAGCTCATCAACTTGTCCTTGTCCGATCTGGAGGAGAGAATCGCCCAGTTCCTCACCATGTTCCTGATCAACCTCAAGACCTGCGGAATGGAAATCTAGGAGGTGTTACTGAAAATCATATCATTTCTATATTTCCAGAGGCACTAAAGGATAGCTGAGTTAACGGTGTTTAAAACTGAGCACTTTTTGGTAGCAATCCAGAATCTGGCGACAGAATCGAAGGATGAGCCAATCTGACTAGAGAAATATTCCTCAATGTGGGCCCAGAGATGTTTAACAACTATACATTCAAAAAATAGGTGAGAACAAGACTCTTGTTCCAAGTAGTAAACACAATCAAGGGGTTTGATGATGTGTCTCTTCCTAAGGTTATCCCTAGTCATCAATTTTTTTTGGAGAGAAGCCAGAGAAATACATGAATTTTAGGGGGAACTCTCAATTTCCAGACAACAGGGATAAACACGGGTTGAACCCCTCTAAAGTTGATAACATGATAGAGGGAGCTGGAGGAATACTTCCCCTTATTGTCCAGCTGCCAAATCAGGGCATCCGGCTCGGCAGTAAAGGTAATGCTTTTGTTAAAGAGAGTTTTAGGCATTGACCGTCCCAAACTTATTGACACTTTTGTTAATCTCATTGCGGACAGAGTAAATAGGCCAAAATTGGACTGCTAGGGGGGATGTGCCAAACCAACTATCTTCCCAGAACCTGGTTCTGCTCCCATCCCCTATGTTCCATCTGTAGCCAAATTTCACAGCATGCATAATAGATTTTAATCCTTTCCAGAATCTAGAGGTCTTAGGGTTGGAGGAAGGGACAAAAATATTAGGTTTATTTCCTAGGTATTTATGGGCAATAAGAAGCTTCCAGGGTTTCAGGTCTTCCTCATAGAATCTTTTAATCCAAGACCCTAGAAGACAGATGTTAATTTCTTGGAGGTTAGGTATGCCTAGGCCTCCAAAATCTTTTTTCATAGAGACTAGGGCCCAATTAGCAAGGTGTAACTTCCTATTTCCCTCAAAATCATTCCACAAGCAATGAGACATCTGAGAATTGATGAGGTTCACTGCCCATTTAGGGAACTTGAAGAAGGAGAGGAGATACACTGGAATGCTAGCCAAACAAGCTTGTATGAGGATCAATATACCTCTGTAAGAGAGAAGTTTGCCGCTCCACCCAGCAATCCTTTTAAAGATTTTATCCAGAAGGGGTTGGATATCCTCTCTCCTCAGTTTATCATAGTGGAGAGGGATACCTAGGTACTTAATGGGGAAGTTACCTTTATTACAGACTAGAATAGAGAGGAAGTCAGCTAACTCCTGATCATCCATGTTGATAGGGATGAGTTCACTTTTAGAGTAGTTGATTCTCATGCCTGAGACTTGTTCAAACCAGGTTAGAACAGTTTTCAGATTGCTAGCATGTGTGGAGTCATTGTCTAAGAAAAGGATGGTATCATCTGCATATTGAAGGTAGATGATGCCACCAGGGCAGACCTCAGGACAGAGCCATGCAATCAGACTATGATCAGCAGCTTTGCTCAGCATTTTAGTAAGAACATCCACTACTAAATTAAACAAAAGCGGGGAGATGGGGTCACCTTGCCTAAGGCCTTTACCAGCAAGGAAAAAATCACTTTCACAGTTATTTAACTTGACCCCAACAGACCCCCCATGAGTAAGTTGTTGGATCCAACTCTCCTATATGAAAGGCTTGGAAAAGATCTAAGAGATCATTTTTCACCAAGTCCTAAAAATGCTGGTAAAATAAGAAGGGAATCACATCAGGACCAGGAGCCCCATCAGGATAAGAGCTAAAAATGGCTTCCTTCACCTCTGTCTCTGAAAAAGGGGCTTCTAGCAGCTCATTTTCAGCAGGAGAGACTTTTTTAGAAGCAGAGAAAAAAAGTTTTGTAGAGAGAACCCAGAAGGGTTTTCTTTCTTAGACAGGTCTTTGTAGAAGTCACTAGCCACTTTCAGCATCTCATCTACCTCAGTAACAGGGCCATTAGGGCCATCAAGGGAGTGAATGAGGGTTTTCCTCCTCCTCTGGTTAGCTACTGCATGGAAGTAAGCAGTATTTCTATCACTTCCAACATATGTAGCAGAACTGTGGGTTTTCCTTCTGACAGGGCAATTCTCAACTCTATGGGTAACCATTTTGCAGATAAAACAACTCTTGGGCTTGACACATTTATCCAAATGATGCCCTGGTTCCCCATAGTTGTAGCAGATCACCTCAGAGTATGCCATAAGGCCCGAAGCAGGGGCAGGAGCAGTTTTGTGGATGTCCTATCTCTTCTTTTGCTGATTCTTGCCTTGAGATTTCCCACTGATCTGAGAGTCAGAACCACCAGCAGATTGATCTTGGGCAATTACAGGAGTTTGCCCAGATTGTGCCCCCATTTGGGGCGGAGGTGGGCCGTACCACTGCCCAACCGGCGCTCCCCCCATTGTGATAGGGGAAATTCACCGGAGTTCCTGGTTCCTGCTCATCCTCCAGCCAGATGTTGTCTCTCAGGAAGCAGAAATAACCACAAGACAGCTCAATTGAAGCAGATTGCAAGCCTAATTTCAATCTTCTGCAGGTTTGGGGGAGAGGTAAGGTAGGGGATCCACCTGCTCTGGCTCCGGTGGCGTGCTGGTGGGCAGGAGTCCAGTCAAGCATTCCCATCTCGCAGCACGGCGTGGATCTCCTGAATTCACTTCTCCTTTTGCCCATCGAACGAACGCAATAGGCGGCTCACTGGGGTGGGGCATCCTGTGCTTCTCCGAGAAATCTCCTTCGAAGTAGATCTGCAGGGCTAGATTCAGCAGCTCCCAATCCACATGATCCTTGCACATCCGAGCATACCTGCGCGAGTGAGAGAACAGATTCGGTCCCTCCTCGGCTTCCTCCCTCACAGCTTCCTCCTCTGCTTCCCTCCATGCGCGCGTGCACTGGGTCCAGGAGAGAGTGTCGTCGCGGATCCGCATCGCCCGCTCCCTCCAACTCCTCCCTCTAGTCTCCTGAAGCACCGTCGGCGCGACGGAGTCGAGCAGCCGGAGCATCCGCGGGAAGGCTTTGTAGACATGTGGGATATGCATCTTGTACATCTGCTTGTCTTCAGCCATTCCCCCATGGATATGGCCGACGACTCCATGGGGCGCGCGAGCGGACTTGCTGAGGGGGGCAGGCACGCCCGGAGTCAGGAGGCGGGGGGTGGCGGCGAGATCTATTTACCAATTACTCCCTCCTTTTCGGTTTATAGGGCTCAATTCAAAAATCTCACCAACCAAGGTAGATGATGAATTGTGGAATACTTTTTGTAGTTTGCAAAAGCACCTAATTAATGCACTTGTTTTCCTCAAAAAAATATGTTTATCAATGCATAAATTGCAATGCATGCATGCATAAAGTACATGCATTGGTCAATTTTCTCTTAATACTTGCATGCAATGATTTAATGCACCTTGGAATGTGAACATGTGATGGAAAACAACCAAATTGAGCCTGATAAAATTGAAAAACTAAAATTTTGAGATAAGCTCTATAAACCAAAAAGGAGGGAGTATGTGAACTAAATAGTCAACATATAAAATAATTTAAATATATATAATATAGTTAGAAGGGAAACATAAGTTGGACCTGGCGTTCCTATTCTTATATAGAAAAATAGAACATACCTCTGCATTTTCTTCAAAAAAAATACATAAATTGGGCTGCCAACAATAAAACCTCGGATGGGAGGTCCATAGGCCGGTCGATACATGACGGCCCTAAGAAAATACAAACAGTGTCACATCCTAGCTAGTTCATGCATTAGAGTGTTGCATCATATTTACTGTTACAGAAACTTGAAATGGGGATGATAGAACCCCCAACACCCCCTGGAAACAACTAGGGTTTACTAAAATTATTTTCAATGAACCCAAAACGCCCTTCACAAAATGTTCATCATTTCTGGATTGGGCTAAAACCCTTGGCAAAAATGGTGCACTCTTTTCTAGGACATTCTGGTTTTTTTGAATTAAATCATAAGTATTTGAATTTGGGCATTTAAACACTATAAAATATTTTAAATGCTCAAATAATTCTGAAAATAAGTGTGGGCTGTTGGAAATAATCTAAATAGAGCCTATAATTATTTTCAGGATTTCTGGAAACGTTTTAGTATTTTTAATAAAGCCCAGCAGTTGCAGAAAAATAGAAAAAGAAAACAAAATAGAAAAAGAGAGGGAGAGAAACCTGGCAGCCCACTGGCCGGCCCAGCACTGTGCTGGCCCGTGCCAGCCAGCTGCTTCCCCTTGCCAGAGCAGGCAGGGAGGTGAGCATGGCGCGCCCGAGCTCGCCACGCACCACCCAGCCTCTCTGCTTCGCCCTGGTCGCCTTTGCGCCGCGTGGATCATCTCCTGGTCGTCGCCCCGACCTCGCCGACACCTCATTCCTCCCCCTGCTCTCTCCCTCCCTCCCCCGAAGCCATGGCCGATGCAGCCGCCTCCGTCTTGCCGCCGTAGCCGTAGCCACCGTCGTCCCCGTGTCACCCCACCGTGCCCACGAGCTCCGCAGCATCTCCCTCGACGAGCCACGAGGCCTCGGAGGCGCTGCAACGCCGGCACCGCTGCCGTTCCCCTTGTCGGCCATCAGAGATCGTCGCCGACGATTCGCCGCCTCCCAAGCTTCCCCGAGCCCGCTTCGACGCCCGCTACACTCGCCGTGAGCTCCTCTCTCTTCTCCCCTAGCCACGTCGCTCGAGCTGCCCTCTAACCCCATTGGCCATCACGGCCGAGAGCTCGGCTCCGCCGGCCATGTCGCCTCCGTGGCCACAGACGCGTAATCTCGAATCCGAGCACGTCACCGCACTCACCACGTCCCCATGAGCCCAACGCACCACTCCATGCGCCTCGCCGTGCCCCGTAGCTTCGGGTTCATCTTCACCCGAGCTCCGGCGACTGCCAAGGTCGTCGCCGGCGTCGTTCCCGGCCTCCCCGAGCTCCACTTCCACCACCAAATGATGCGGCTCGCTCCCCGCGTCACGTAGCTTCTCTCCACCGTCGATTTAGTCGCCGGAGACGCAAACACGAGCCCCTATGCCGCGTCTGTCGTCGCCGGCGTCAAGCCGCCGGCGAGTTGACCATGTTTGACCCGTGTGGGCCCAGGTTGACCCCACCTGAGCCTATGACAGGTGGGGCCGGCCTGTTAATTAGGTTAGGATTAGTGCTAACTAATTTTAGTTAATTTAACTCACTGACATGCGGGCCCAGGCCCCACTGACAGTTAGTTAGTATTAACTAAACTCTGTTAGTTAGCTGAGACACTGACAGATGGGGCCCACCAGTCAGGTTTGACCTGGGCTGGCGCCTTTGACTCGCTGATGCCACAGTGACGCAGTGCTGACGCAATTATTTATTTTCTGAAATTATTTTTTATAGGAAATTCCAGAAAATAGCTTAAACTTCTAAAAATCATAGAAAATCAACCACAGCTCCAAATCAAACAAATTATATATGAAAAATGATCAGAAAAATTCAATCTTTCCATCTGTAATGGTTTCATGCATGACAAAACACTTTAACCTTGCTGTTTAGGTGAAACAAGCTAATACACTTATTATGCATAAGAACTTAAGCTACCATTTGAATCTTTGATTCAAATGCACCAATTTCAACTTGTTTCACATTGCATTAGGCAGGACACATCATTTTGCCATGTCATAGCATGAATCATATTGTTGCATATTGCCATGTGTTGATTATATTCTGTTTGTCTTTCGTGGTAGGTTCTGCCTCCGAGGATATCTCCGAGTATCCAACTGAAGGGCAGTACCCTACTACCACCCCATCAGGCAAGCAGCCCCATTGATCATATCGATACAATCCCATGTTCTCGCATATGCTCTCATTTACTGCATTAAGACAACAACGTTTCAAACTGTTGTGTGCTACGGTAGTTGAACCCTTATCCTCTACATGACCTGTCATTGCCACAGTAACTAGATGAAACCCACTAGCATGTGTAGGAGTTGATTGAGGCATGTTTGTGTTTCCTACCTTGCTATGCCTGCTATGCTTAGAGTTGTGTCAGGTCTGGTTCATCTAGGCGATGGGATAGAGTGAAATAATTATGTCGGTAATGTGAGGGATGTGTTGAATATGATTTGGTAAAGGTATCGATGAGAGGCCGTGTAGGAGTACATGGTGGGTTGTTTCATTGAGGTCGTCCATAAGAACTGAGATCTGTATGCGTGATTTAAGATTCAGCTACTACCACACATTGGGCCCTGAAATATGACCCCGCTCGACTTACTGACCCCTCTCGTCCTCTGTCCAGGAGTTGCAACTAGTTTCTGGTGTTTGTAGGTTATGTGTTGGCGGCCGTGCGTAGCGCTGACCCAGGGGGTGGGCTATGATGCGGTAGATACACTATGGCCGGGTATGCCGGGCGCCCGTTTGGCGTCTCGGGACCCTGTACACATCGTTTGGGGCCGTTGAGGACACCCCGGCCGGATTTCCTTGCGGATGGAACCTGAATAGGCGATAAACCTGGACTAGAGACTTGTGCGGTTAGTCAGGTCATGTTCTACACCCACGTCGGCTTTCGCTTGAAGTCTGCCGAGCACATGTCGTGTGTAGATGCTAAGTGGTGGAAACATGTGTGGCGAAGTACACTCCTGTAGGGTATAAAACTATTCGAATAGCCGCGTCCGCGGTAAAGGACTACTTGGTTGCCTATACAGTTCATAGACAAGTTAATGGTTACTACTAAAAGACTCAAGATAAGTGTGAGTATCGAGGATGGCTCTCTCGTAGGATGACGAGGGAGGATCCCCGGTGGAGTATTGTGTTGGTGATTAGCGGACTCATGTGCGAAAACTATTTTACTAGTGGTGTCTCGTCGGATAGCTTAGCCAAGAGTCAAAGCTGGCTTGTTGCAATAACTCCACCACCTTCTTGAGAATGAGCATGTATAGTAGGTTCTGTTGTAAGACTTGCTGAGTACCTTTGTACTCATGTTTGCTTAATTGCTATTTTCAGACAACAACACCGCCCTCCGATGGGTTTTATGTAGATCTCGATGTCGATGAGTGACTTGCCACCCAGGTGGTGATCCTGGCCATGGAGGGCCCTATGTAAATAGACAGGCTTCGAGAAGCCTTCTTCCTTTCTAGTGTCTGCACTCAGACTATTAGCTTCCGCATGTGCTTGTATGCTTGTATGACTTGAGTGTCGGGTCATGTGACCCCTACCTGCATGAACATGTTATGTATGGCTCTCCGGAGCTTTTAAATAAAGTACTTGAGTTGTAGAGTTTTGTTGTGATGCCATGTTGTATTTGCACATATCGGGATATTGTGTGTATGATTGAAATGCTTGGTATGTGTGGGGTCCGACAATCTAGTTGTTTATCCTTGGCAGCCATTCTTATGGAGAAATGTAGTCTAGTGCTCCCCGAGCCATAGTAGTCCGCTACAGCCCGGTTCACCGGAGTCCTGCTAGCCCAACACTACTTCTCAGGACACTTGACTGGCCGGCATGTGTTTCACTTTGTTCCTATGTCTGTCCATTCAGGGAAATGTCATGCGGTGACATCCGGAGTCCTTCCTAGACTGCTACAGCCCGGGTTCCCCGTAGTCCTGTTAGCCTAGTGCTACATCCCGGATTCACACGCCAATGACCGACATGCTCGATGTGATTCATGTATGCCTGTCTCCATAGGTCTATGCCGCTTTGGGTTCACGACTAGCCATGTCGGCCCGGGTTCTCTATCATATGGATGCTAGCGACACTATCATATACGTGAGCCAAAAGACGCAAACGGTCCCGGGCCATGGTAAGGCGACACCCGTGGGGATACCGTGCGTGAGGCCGCAATGTGATATGAGGTGTTACCAGCTAGATCGATGTGACTTGGAATCAGGGTCCTGACAGCGTTGGCATCAGAGCCGGCCTGCCTGTAGGTTCGTTGAGCCAAACCGGTCGATGTCGAGTCTAGAAATGCTTTAGTTATATGTAGGGGAATCGATTGTGGGAGGGAACGTAAGGCTCTTTTTACTCCTTACCTTATGCCCTCTGATCTGAGTCATTCTCTTCTCATTCAACATGGGTTAAGGACTAGGCTCTCTTCTTCTATCAGGTTCACGTGTTACTAATCCTTAGTAGCTTATAGGATTGTTGTTACAAGCCTCAGTACAGTTTCTACTACTTTTAGTATGTTGCCAGTTGAATCAGAACCTTGATATGATGTTGTTGAGTGGTATTGCAAACTATTGTGGATGTCTCAAATCTTTTTCTGAGCATTTACAGCCGTTATGCTGTCCGATTTCCCCTAGAAAATTCTAATGCCTTTGCATTATTCTGTGCTTTCAGATGGCCACCCGTTCGCAGAACCAAGTGGTTCGTCTGACCCGGTGCCTTGATGTGCCCGGCCACACGGCCATGTTGGTTCGAGTGATGGTCGAGTCAGGCTATCGGTGGTAAACGGAATATACCGTCGAGGAGCAGTTCAAAGACTTCAACCAGAGCCAGTACCTCTGTACCATTAGGATATATCCCTCTTATCTTGGAGCCACTGAGCCCCTTCACTGTTCCTATGGACTTGGGGTCACTCTTGAGATGTCTGTGCAGGATGCAGCCTATTCAATGATGACTATCATTCGAGCCAGGACTGCCTTGCTACAGAACACCGATTTCCGTTACATGCCAGCCTCACTTCCTGGAGCACAGGGGTACTATCAGGCTTTGTACTATGACTCTTCACATGAGGAGTCACTACTCCGCACCACTGCCGAGATGCTCGAGGATAAGGCGAAAATCGGGCCTTGCGTATGGAGCTTTTCCACACTCGTTCTGATCATTGGGCCACTTTGACTCGGTTTGCACCTGCGGTGCAAGAAGGATACATGGACATGAGGGACCTGTACCCTGTACGGTCTGGATTACCGGATTATATGGAGTGGCGCGATGTAGGAGGCATCACCCCTCCTTGTGGTCCCCGTCTGCCACCACCTGTGGGACCAAGGCCACATCCGAGTCCCTATGGTCCGCAGGCTCCGCAGGACCGTCTGTTCCCAGATGATCATGTTCCACTTCCAGGCTTTGGTGGCGACTTTTATGAGGATTACTACGGAGCCGTCTGAGCTAGTAGTAGTTTCACTAGTACTGTAATAGTTGTATTCTCCACAGTCCTGCGTGACCAGTGGGATACGACTTGTTGTGTATCATGCTCCGGAGGTGTAGAAAAATAATGTATAGGAGCTTGGAATGCCTTCGATGAGATGTAATGTCTTTCACCGTAGTTGTACTCTAGCATGGGCTTGTACTAAAATATGTACGGTGTGTATGACCAATGGTATATATATGGCAGTTTCTATATTACCATGTCGTGCAATGAACATCCTAGCATTCCATGTTATCCATTACATTCTGCACTTCCTTGCTAAGTTTGTGCCATCCTTATCTAAAATGTTGTCTTGTTTTCTCCTAGGATGGTCAACACCCGCAGCAACCCTGCTGCCCCGGAGCAGGGGGAAGCCAGTGCAGCTAGGGGTGAAAAATCTGCCTCACCCGCCTTCTCTGGCTGAAGTTATGCTGGAGGTGGAAAGAAACAAGCATGAGACTAACCGCTTGCTGGAGCAGATTGAGCAGAACACTGCACGCCATCAGCGAAATGACTTGGTGTTAATCAATGACTTTATCAAGTTGTACCCACCAAAGTTTAATCATTCCGTCGAGCCCCTCGACGCGGATGACTGGCTCCGCAGCATCACACACAAGCTACGTTCTGCCAACGTAGCCGAAGCTGATAAGGTTACCTATGCTGCCTATCACCTCGAAGGCCCTGCTAGCCTTTGGTGGGAAAACTTTGAGGCTATGTGCCCGGTCGGCCAAATCACTACTTGGGCTGAATTTAGTGAGGCTTTCCGTGAGCATCACATCCCGGAAGGTCTAATAGATCGCAAGAGGGAAGAGTTCTGCAATTTCACCCAAGGAAGACTGACTGTGGATGCATATAGTCGTGAATTTGGGAATCTGGCACGATATGCTCCTGAAGAGGTACCCACCGACGCTAAGAAGCAGGCAAGGTTCCGCAAGGGACTTAGCCCTGAGCTTCGCCGCGATCTTCGTCTGCACGAGTGCACCTCCTTTCAGAAGTTGGTCAATAAAGCCATCAGTGCTGAGACAGGCCAGTCTGACTATGATGCTTCACGCAAGCACTCTCGTGATTTTGGCTCTTCATCCAGCTCTGGATCTCAGAAGCGCCGGGTGTGGATTCCAAGCACGACACTGCCACCCAGGTTCATTCCGAGGCCATCCTTTGAGGCGCCTCGCCCCAACCAGCAGTTTGCACTGTCCAAGCCCTATGGTGGCCCCACTGCTAATGCTGCTCCACGCCCCAATGTTGTGACATGTTTCAAGTGTGGAGAGCCGGGTCACTATAGTCGAGAGTGTCCCCAGAACAACAATCCCAATCAGTCTGGAAAGTCCGTTGGCCATGGTAAGCCAGCGGGAAAGACATTCTACGCTAAGCCGGTCACCACTGCACGCGGCCATTTCAACTATGTCTCAGTTGAGGAGGCTCATGAGGATCCTAACGTCGTCCTTGGTACGCTCCTTGTTAATTGCCATCCGGCATCTGTTCTTTTCGATAGGGGAGCATCTCATTCATTCATATCTGAGAGCTATGCTCGATTGCATAACACAACATTCTGTGACATGCCCACTACCATGGAAATTCAAACCCCTGGCTCTAGATGGCAAACCTCTAGAGTAAGCCATGGGAATGAAATTCTTGTCGATAGACTTGTCTTCCTTGCATCCTTAATAGCTCTCAAGTCCTCGGACATAAACATCATCTTGGGTATGGACTGGATGTCAGCTCATTATGCTAAGATTGATTGTGCCACTAGAACCGTTCAACTTACTCACCCATCGGGCAAGACAGTCAATGTCTTAACTCGAGTGGCCAAACGCCAGCTTTACTCCCTAAATGCCAACCCCCTTCCAGACCTTGAAGATATTCCGGTAGTCTGAGACTTTCTGGATGTCTTTCCAGAAGAACTGCCAGGTGTTCCACCTGACAGGGATGTCGAGTTTGTGATAGACCTTGTTCCAGGAACCGTTCCAATTTCTAGAAGACCCTATAAGATGGCACCCTTAGAACTAGCCGAGCTTAAGAACCAACTCAATGAGTCCTTGAAAAAGGGTTTCATCCATCCTAGTTCCTCTCCTTGGGCTCGCCCCGTCCTCTTTGTCAAGAAGAAGGACGGAACGGATCGGATGGTTGTAGATTACTGACCTGTCAACTTGGTTACTATCAAGAACAAGTATCCGCTTCCCAGGATTAACGATCTGTATGATCAGCTCGCTGGATCCTCAGTCTTTTCCAAGATGGATTTGAGGTTGGGCTACCATCAAATCAAAATCAGAAACGGGGACATTCCCAAAATGGCCTTTGTTACTCGTTATGGCCAATACGAGTACACCGTCATGTCCTTCGGTTTAACCAATGCCCCAGCCACTTTCTCTCGGTTAATGAACTCGGTCTTCATGGAGTATTTGGATAAATTCGTCGTAGTATACCTCGATGACATACTCATCTACTCCAAGAATGAAGAGGAACATGCCGAACATCTAAGGCTGGTATTGACGAAACTTCGAGAGCATCGCCTTTATGCCAAATTCTTCAAGTGTGAATTTTGGTTGCCAGAAGTGACCTATCTAGGCCATGTAATCTCTGGTAAGGGTATTGCTGTCAATCCCGAGCGAGTTCAAGCCGTCCTTGATTGGACACCACCTGAGACGGTCAAGCAAGTTCGGAGCTTCCTTGGCTTAGCGAGCTATTGCCGCCGCTTCGTCGAGAATTTCTCCAAGGTTGCTAAACCTCTAACTGAATTCCTCAAGAAAGATAAAAAGTTCGAGTGGACCCCACAGTGCGAGTTCAGCTTTCAGGAACTGAAAAGATGCCTGACATCTGCTCCCGTACTGGTACCACCAGATTTCTCCAAGGACTTTATTATCTATTGCGACGCCTCGCGACAAGGACTAGGTTGCATACTCATGCAAGATGGTCAGGTAATTGCCTATGCTTCATGGCATTTACACCCACATGAGGAAAATTATCCCACACACGATCTAGAGCTTGCAGCCGTAGTCCATGCACTCAAAACTTGGCGACATTACCTTCTCGGTAATCGTTGCGAGATCTTCACCGATTACCAAAGTTTGAAATATATCTTCACCCAACCGGATTTGAATCTCAGGCAAAGATGTTGGGTCGAGTTGATCTCCGATTACGACTTAGGGATAACTTACACCCCGGGCAAAGCCAATGTCATGGCTGATGAGCTAAGTCATAAATCCTATTGTAACAACCTGATGTTACAACAAAGTCAACCACTTCTCCATGAGGAATTCCGTAAGCTTAATCTTCACATTGTTCCTCGAGGATTCCTATCCACCCTGATGGCAAAGCCTAACCTTACGGATCAAATCATAGCTGCCCAGAAGCGTGATAAGGGCATATCCCGGATTAAGGAAAACATTGCTAGCGGAGTTGCTAAATGTTTTTCCATGGATGAGCGAGGTGTTGTATTCTTCGAGAACCGCTTGGTGGTTCCCAAGAGACAACATCTACATCAGTTGATTCTTAAGGAAGCTCATGAATCCCCTCTCACTATTCATCCCGGTAGTACTAAAATGTATCAAGACCTACGCCAGAGGTTTTGGTGGACTAGGATGAAGAGAGAAATTGCTCAATACATTGCTAGTTGCGACGTCTGTCGTCGTGTTAAAGCAGAGCATCAACGGCCTGCTGGCACCCTTCAACCTTTGGCTATTCCTGAATGGAAATGGGATAAGATCAGTATGGATTTCATTACTGGGTTTCCCAGGACCAAGAGAGGGAATAATGCCATCTTCGTCGTGATCGGCCGTCTTTCTGAAGTAGCCCATTTCCTACCTGTTCGTGAGAGTATCACCGCTAGCCAGCTAGCTGACCTATACATCTCCCAAATAGTGTCTCTTCATGGTGTCCCATTGGAAATTAACTCAGACCGTGGGAGTCTCTTCACCTCTCGATTTTGGGGAAGTTTCCAAAATGCTATGGGAACTCGTCTCTCTTTTAGCATCGTCTTCCACCCTCAATCAAGTGGTCAAGTAGAGCGAGTCAATCAAATTCTGGAAGATATGCTCCGAGCTTCTGTCATCTCATTCAGAATGGGTTGGGAGAAATGCCTTCCATTCGCGGAGTTTGCTTATAACAATAGTTATCAAGCTAGCTTGGACAAAGCTCCTTTCGAAGTTCTCTATGGATGAAAATATCGAACGCCTCTTAACTGGTCAGAAACCGGGGAAAGACAACTCTTTGGCTCGGATATGATTCAGGAAGCAGAAGAACAGGTTCGCGTTATTCGTGAGAAATTGAAAACAGCCCAATCTCGTCAAAAGAGCCAATATGATCGTAAACATAAGCTCATGACTTATGAAGTCGGCGAGAAGGCTTACCTTCGGGTTACTCCGTTAAAGGGAACCCATCGTTTCGGTATCAAAGGCAAATTGGCTCCTCGTTACATTGGACCCTTTCGCATTCTTCCCAAATGAGGAGAAGTTGCCTACCAATTGGAACTACCTCCGCATCTTTCCAGAGTTCACGATGTCTTCCATGTTTCTCAACTCAGGCGTTGCTTCGCGGATCCTATCCGTGGAGTGGACCACGAAATGCTTGATCTACAAGATAACCTCTCATATCGGGAATATCCCGTTCGTATCCTTGATCAAGCCAAGCGTAGCACTCGATGCCATAACATCAAGTTTCTCAAGGTTCAATGGTCACACCATTCGGAGAAGGAAGCTACTTGGGAAAGGGAGGATCGTCTTCGACTCGAGTACCCCACCTTCTTCTCGAAGGATCCTAAATCTCGGGATGAGATTCTTTTGAGTGGGGGTGAATTGTCACATCCTAGCGAGTTCATGCATTAGAGTGTTGCATCATGTTTACTTTTACAGAAACTTGAAATGGGGATGACAGAACCCCCAGCACCCCCTGGAAACAACTAGGGTTTACTAAAATTATTTTCAATGAACCCAAAATGCCCTTCACAAAATGTTCATCATTTCTGGATTGGGCTAAAACCCCTGGCAAAAATGGTGCACTCTTTTCTAGGACATTCTGGTTTTTTTGAATTAAATCATAAGTATTTGAATTTGGGCATTTAAATACTATAAAATATTTTAAATGCTCAAATAATTCTGGAAATAAGTGTGGGCTGTTGGAAATAATCTAAATAGAGCCTATAATTATTTTCAGGATTTCTGGAAACGTTTTAGTATTTTTAATAAAGCCCAGCAGTTGCAGAAAAATAGAAAAAGAAAACAAAATAGAAAAAGAGAGGGAGAGAAACCTGGCAGCCCACTGGCCGGCCCAGCACTGTGCTGGCCCGTGCCAGCCAGCTGCTTCCCCTTGCCAGAGCAGGCAGGGAGGTGAGCATGGCGCGCCCGAGCTCGCCACACACAACCCAGCTTCTCTGCTTCGCCCTGGTCGCCTTTACGCCGCGTGGATCGTCTACTGGTCGTCGCCCCGACCTCACCGACACCTCATTCCTCCCCCTGCTCTCTCCCTCGCTCCCCCGAAGCCATGGCCGACGCAGCCGCCGCCGTCTTGCCGCCGTAGCCGTAGCCACCGTCGTCCCCGTGTCACCCCACCGTGCCCACGAGCTCCGTAGCATCTCCCTCGACCTCCTCGACGAGCCATGAGGCCTCGGACGCGCTGCAACGCCGCCACCGCTGTCATTCCCCTCGTCGGCCACCGGAGATCGTCGCCGATGATTCGCCGCCTCCCAAGCTTCCCCGAGCCTGCTTCGACACCCGCTGCACTCGCCATGAGCTCCTCTCTCTTCTCCCCCTAGCCACGTTGCTCGAGCTGCCCTCTAACCCCGTTGGCCATCACGGACAAGAGCTCGGCTCCGCCGGCCATGTCGCCGCCGTGGCCACAGACGCGTAAGCTCGAATCCGAGCGCGTCACCGCACTCACCACGTCCCCAGGAGCCCAACGCACCACTCCACGCGCCTCGCCGTGCCCCGTAGCTTCGGGTTCCTCTTCACCCGAGCTCCGGCGACCGCCAAGGTCGTCGCCGGCGTCGTTCCCGGCGTCCCCGAGCTCCACTTCCACCACCAAACGACGCGGCTCGCTCCCCGCATCACGTAGCTGCTTTCCGCCATCGATTTAGTCGCCGGAGACCCAAACCCGAGCCCCTCCGCCACGTCTATCGTCGCCGGCGTCAAGCCGCCGACGATTTGACCACGTTTGACCCGTGTGGGCCCAGGTTGACTCCCCCCCTAAGCCTATGACAGGTGGGGCTGGCCTGTTAATTAGGTTAGGATTAGTGCTAACTAATTTTAGTTAGTTTAAGTCACTGACATGCGGGCCCAGGCCCCACTGACAGTTACTTAGTATTAACTAAACTCTGTTAGTTAGCTGAGACACTGACAGATGGGGCCCACCAGTCAGGTTTGACCTGGGCTGGCGCCTTTGACTTGCTGACGTCACAGTGACGCAGTGCTGACGCAATTATTTATTTTCTGGAATTATTTTTATATAGGAAATTCTAGAAAATAGCCTAAACTTCTAGAAATCATAGAAAATCAACCATAGCTCCAAATCAAACAAATTATATATGAAAAATGATCATAAAAATTCAATCTTTCCATCTGTAATGGTTTCATGCATGAAAAAACACATTAACCTTGCTGTTTAGGTGAAACAAGCTAATACACTTATTATGCATAAGAACTTAAGCTACCATTTGAATCTTTGATTCAAATGCACCCATTTCAACTTGTTTCACCTTGCATTAGGCAAGACACATCATTTTGCCATGTCATAGCATGCATCATATTGTTGCATATTGGCATGTGTTGATTATATTCTGTGTGTCTTTCGTGGTAGGTTCTGCCTCCGAGGATATCTCCGAGTATCCAACTGAAGGGCAGTACCCTACTACCACCCCATCAGGCAAGCAGCCCCATTGATCATATCGATACAATCCCATGTTCTCGCCTCTGCTCTCATTTACTGCATTAAGACAACAACGTTTCAAACTGCTGTGTGCTGCGGTAGTTGAACCCTTATCCTCTGCATGACCTGTCATTGCCACAGTAACTAGATGAAACCCACTAGCATGTGTAGGAGTTGATTGAGGCATGTTTGTGTTTCCTACCTTGCTATGCCTGCTATGCTTAGAGTTGTGTCAAGTCTGGTTCATCTAGGTGATGGGATAGAGTGAAATGATTATGTCGGTAATGTGAGGGATGTGTTGAATATGATTTGGTAAAGGTATCGATGAGAGGCCATGTAGGAGTACATGGTGGGTTGTTTCATTGAGGTCGTCCATAAGAACTGAGATCTGTATGCGTGATTTAAGATTCAGCTACTACCACACATTGGGCCCTGAAATATGACCCCGCTCGACTTACTGACCCCTCTCGTCCTCTGTCCAGGAGTTGCAACTAGTTTCAGGTGTTTGTAGGTTATGTGTTGGCGGCCGTGTGTAGCGTTGACCCTAGGGGTGGGCTATGATGCGGTAGATACACTGTGGCCGGGTATGCCGGGCGCCCGTTTGGCGTCTTGGGACCCTGTACACATTGTTTGGGGCCGTTGAGGACACCCCGGCCGGATTTCCTTGCGGATGGAACCTGAATAGGCGATAAACCTGGACTAGAGACTTGTGCGGTTAGTCAGGTCGTGGTCTACACCCACGTCGGCTTTCGCTTGAAGTCTGCCGAGCACATGTCGTGTGCAGACGCTAAGTGGTGGAAACATGTGTGACGAAGTACACCCCTGCAGGGTATAAAACTATTCGAATAGCCGTGTCCGTGGTAAAGGACTACTTGGTTGCCTATACAGTTCATAGACAAGTTAATGGTTACTACTAAAAGACTCAAGATAAGTGTGAGTATCGAGGATGGCTCTCTCGTAGGATGACGAGGGAGGATCCCCGGTGGAGTATTGTGTTGGTGATTAGCGGACTCGTGTGAGAAAACTATTTTACTAGTGGTGTCTCGTAGGATAGCTTAGCCAAGAGTCAAAGCTGGCTTGCTGCAATAACTCCACCACCTTCTTGAGAATGAGCATGTCTAGTAGGTTCTGTTGTAAGACTTGATGAGTACCTTTGTACTCATGTTTGCTTAATTACTGTTTTCAGACGAGAACACCGCCCCTCCGATGGGTTTTATGTAGATCTCGACGTCGATGAGTGACTTGCCACCCAGGTGGTGATCCTGGCCATGGAGGGCCCTATGTAGATAGACAGGCTTCGAGAAGCCTTCTTCCTTTCTAGTGTCTGCACTCAGATTATTTGCTTCCGCATTTGCTTGTATGCTTGTATGACTTGAGTGTCGGGTCATGTGACCCCTACATGTATGAACATGTTATGTATGGCTCTCCGGAGCTTTTAAATAAAGTACTTGAGTTGTAGAGTTTTGTTGTGATGCCATGTTGTATTTGCACATATCGGGCATATTGTGTGTATGATTGAAATGCTTGGTATGTGTGGGATCCGACAATCTAGTTGTTTATCCTTGGCAGCCTTTCTTATGGAGAAATGTAGTCTAGTGCTCCTCGAGCCATAGTAGTCCGCTACATCCCGTTCACCGGAGTCCTGCTAGCCCAGCGCTACTGCTCAGGACACTTGACTGGCCGGCATGTGTTTCACTTCGTTCCTATGTCTGTCCCTTCAGGGAAATGTCACGCGGTGACATCCGGAGTCCTGCCTAGCCTGCTACAGCCCGGGTTCCCCGGAGTCCTGTTAGCCCAGTTCTACAGCCCGGATTCACATGCTGATGACCGACATGCTCGATGTGATTCATGTATGCCTGTCTCCATAGGTCTGTGCCGCTTTGGGTTCACGACTAGCCATGTCGGCCCGGGTTCTCTGTCATATGGATGCTAGCGACACTATCATATACGTGAGCCAAAAGACGCAAACAGTCCCGGGCCATGGTAAGGCGACACCCGTGGGGATACCATGCGTGAGGCCGCAATGTGATATGAGGTGTTACCGGCTAGATCGATGTGACTTGGAATCGGGGTACTGACAAACATGCCTATGGACCTCCCATCCGAGGTCGTGGGCTGCGCATGTTAAAAATGAAAGCCTAGACGGGGCAGCCCAAAACCACGTCCAACATTTGCCAAAACTTCGTCCCTCGTTTTCTCTGTGTTTTGCACACTCGACATTGTGTGGGAATTTTATTGTGCATCATATGAAGATGTGCTATGCATGAATGTTGATCAGCATGATGTTAACTGGTTGGTAGTTCCATTTTCGACCATGAATAAAACTTCCAACATGATGTTAACCCTGTTTGAAAAAGGCCGTGTTAATATAAATGCTCTGCCTCTGAAAGTTGCAGTTTCTTAGTTGAAACTGAACTTGCAGTTTCTTATCTGAAACTGAAACTTGTAGTTTCTTCTCTGAGAATCACATTGTCTGCACTTTTATACTCCTATGAAACTACATTTTTAAGTGCTAAAAATAGATCTCTATAATTCATAAAATACTTCATATGCTCAATACTGCAAATCTGAAATTCAAAAGACCTTCATATCTGAAAGTACTCACAAAATACACAACACAAAACACAATTCACAACCTGCAAATACTGACAACCCTAAGCTCCTCCTGACAATTCACAACCTGTCCGACTATTGGGCTGGGGGGGGGGGCAGCCCCCTCCTGTTCCTCGGCGGTAGACAACTGCCCCGTGAGACGATGTGAACGTTGAGGGAGACAATGGCGGGGAAGCGTCGTCGGGCCAACTGCTTTTCTCCTCTTGCAGTTGGGTTCGGTCGATGAAGACTCCACCGGCTCGCTCTGGCAGGACACCCTCACAAACGGCACCCTATAGATGCTCGATCCTTCAATCTCTGGTGGATGCTCCATCTGGGATCAATACTCCCACCACCGCTCCCTCACGATCGGATTCGGTGAATCTGTTTGCTCCATGGCCCAGAGGAGCAGCTCTATGTACTCCGGCGTGACTCCCTCCGAGAGTATCGCCGCCTTTTCGCTCTATTGCAGATATTTGGCCATGGATGTCGCCGTCGCCGCTAGTTGGTCCTTGTTGTCAAACCAAGACTGTATCTCCAACATCCTAGCTAGCTTCATAGGGTCGCCGTCTGCGATTCTCACGTATCGGTTGTACTCCTCCATCGATCTACTTCTCCACAGCACCTTCACTCGCCGGTGATGGTTTTTGAATGGAAGAGGAGAGGAGCAGCGCTGGTTTTGGATTAGATCGGCAGAGGAGCGACACTGGTTTTGGACTGGAACAGGAGAGGAGGGGCGGTGATTTTGAAATGGAAGAGGAGAGGAGCGGCGCTGCATTTAGATTGGAACAGGAGTGGAGCGGCGGTGGTTTAAGAGGAGAAGAGCGAAAGAGCGGCGCTGGTCTTGGAAGTATTTTTTTGTTGTTTCACGTATTTTGGGTCAAAGTTTGACCACGTACTGCATTTGACAAGCAAAATGTGAATGCATGTCACCAAAAATTGTACCGTTTGGTTCATATCTGAATGTACTTTCAAATTATACTCCCTCCATGTTTTTATACAAGGCCACAAACTCATATTACAGGTACCAAGGTAAAAATCAATGCTATGTTTAAGTCAATGTTGCTAGCTAGCTTGTCACCTTGATTGTCGTGTTAATTAATGTGGTTTTTCTCTCCCAAGCACAACAAGCCAACCCTCTCACTCCTCATTGGTTGATTAATGTTGGGAATGCAAGCTAACCTTCTCACTCCCGCATGCACACAACGGATATTAATGTCCTCAGGTGCTAGTACGAGGTAAACGCCATTAATTTTGCCTCGATTAATGTTAGTGGCCTTGTACAATTGCAAATTGTAATTTTGATAGTGGCCTTGTATACAACGTATAACATATATTTTATGTGCGAAAATCATGGTCAATTATGACCCAGAATAAAAGGGAGACTAGTTAATGTGGGGTCGCTTTCTTAATTGAAGGGTAAATTGATTTTTATTTTGATCTAGTCAGAGCGCGCCGGCCCTCTCGTCCAATCCTAAATCGCTGTCGCACGCTCCTCTCTCTCTTCTCCATTGCAAAACCACCTCCTCTCCTCTCCATCATCTCCATTCCAAAACCACCGTATCGCCTCTCCCTCTTCTCTATTGCAAGACCACCGTGTCTCCTCCGTTTTCTAGACGCTTTGCTCCATGGCGTGGGCGCAATCCATGGATACAAAATTAGTATACTGTATACTATTTAAAAGTCGAGGGCGGGCCTTTTCCTGCGCGGTAGGTGGCGGGGCAGTTCCGCCTAGTCGGTTCGACAGAGACGCGAGAAGATGAGGGAGTAGGCTGCTGCAAACGTAGGGCTGTGTGATTTGACAACGAGTTACTGCTGGACAGGTGGGGCCCTGTGATTTGACTTGCCATTATTATTTTAACTGCGGCGCTACGACCGGCGTGAGTCTCCCAGATTCCTGACCACCTCCATACAGGTGCCTCTCCCAATGCTCCACCATGTAGTAGAGGCTGGCTCTTGCATGAGAGCCCACTTCTCCACTTTTTCCTTGCCTCTCTTTCCTCCACATATGCAAAAATGCCATGTAAAGCGCACTATTGTACTTACTTTTACTTGCTCCTATAGGTGCTTAAGCTTGCCACATAGGCATAAAGTCTGATGTGGCAAGTTAATCAAGAAGAGAGAGACTAGTTTGGTGACCCAAGGAAGAAACGGTGCTAAGCGCGTGTACCTAGGTGAAAAGACAATTTTGAGTCTATAGCTAATTAAATGAAGCAAACTTAGCAACACCATTTCATTGGAAGAGGTCACTCCTTGGCAAATGCAATAAATACACGCGCTTACTAGCACCGTTTCTTCCTTGAGTACGAAGAAACAGATAGAGAGGAGTAACAAAAAATACACTTATATCCAACCTTGTTGTAGTATGAGTGACTAAGTGATGACTATGTATGACATGCCAACATCAGATAGCCTAACGCACCGTGTTAAATCTCCAAGGGCGCGACCTCGCGAGCGACGCGACGGTCGTGGTAGGCGCGACCATGATACGGGCTGCTGGCAGCCCTTGGATCTGAGATCAAACGGTCGCATGCTAAGTTGCTGAAAATTTGCAGAATAACCCTCCAGAATAGGATATTCACCCATAGGTCTAGAATCATGCCATGCAACCGTTCGATCTTAGATCCAAGGGCTCTCAGAAGCCCGTATCATGGGAGAATGGAAAGCCACTACCCTGCCGTTCGCATGCTGGCAGTTCGCTCCTACTCGTCCCCGCACGTCCTTCAATACTACAGCGGTCCGCTCCTAGTCGTCCCGTCCATTCACATTACGGCAGTTCCACTAATCCTAACCCTCCTCCCAAATCCATGGCGTCCCAAATCTCCATGATCGGCGGTGAGTACAAGGTTAGAACCATCACCGGCGATGAGTTCGACATCATCTACACCTGTTCTTCCGCGACGGTGAAAGGATGCCTTTCTCGCTTCAGACACATGTTTGAAAACTCAGATGATGAGTGGGTCGCTGGGCTAGATGTTGAGTACACCACAGTCCTGGGATGAGAGAAGGATCTAAAGGACGAAGAGAGGAAGAAGCCCGCCGTGATCCATTTTTGCGTGCATGACTTATGCTTGGTCTACCACATATGCCATGCCGACGTTGAGTGCCAGGATTTTAAGGACTTCCTCGGGAGCAACCTATTCAAATTCATTACTGTAGACTTTGGTAACGACAAAGAAATCCTAGGTCGGATAGGCCTCGTTGTAGGCAACCCCTTCGACCTCCAGAAGAATCGGCTGGTGCCCTCTCGTCAACCTTCAATGCTGACCCTGGCAGGAGCCATGGTTCATCCTTCGTACGGTAAACTGGTGAAACCTCCATAGACGTTTCATCGTCATGCATGGCAGCGAAATGTACTAGATATAGACCACATCCAGTACGCTGCAATGGATGGCTACCTTTGCTTCAATATCTACAAGGGTTGGATGAAGAGCAACAACCAAGTGTGCGGTTCAAGCAAAGAAGTATTGGCCAAGAGGAAGAGGGACAAGGACGAAGTCGAGGACGTGGACGAGGACTCCGAATAAGGTGGCAGTGTCGTTGCTCATGGTGGTTCTAATGCAGTGTCTACCGGAACAGTTGCAAAGTTTAATTTCAGGTGGGCTTAATTTAATCTGAGGGGTGTGTTGTGCTGAGCCCCCAGCAGAACTATGTTATGTTTCTTCTGTTACTTTAACTCTTCAGTACGTACATACTAGTATTTCTTACATTTCATCTTTTAGTTGGTATAGTACTACCACTCGTTTCTTCACATTATATACGTACAATATATATGGCCAACATCATATAGCTAGCAGTTTAGTTGTCAAAGAATTTCAGGGTGCTTAGTTTTGTCAAAGAATTCCAGGATGCTTAGAGGGTGCTTGGATCCAAGGGACTTATTTTAGTCTGACTAAAAATAGTCTCTTTAAGAGGCTAAAGTTCCAAGCACCCCTGACTAAAGAGGGGCTAAAACTAGTCTTGAGACTAATTTTTTTTAGTCAGGGGTACCCCTACTAAAATGTGGATTAGTCCTCTCTCTACTCATTTAACTCCTCTCCTTTAACACATATGAGTTCTGGATTGGAGGGTTTGGAGGATAATAAATGCTCATTAACTTGATTTTAGCCTTTTTAGTATTTGGATCCAAGCATGGGTGAGGCTAGCATGTTTTAGTCCCACTACTTTTAGTCATGGGACTAAAACGTATCCAAGCATCCTCTTAGTTTTATTTGAGGGGTGGGTTGTGCTGGACACCATTATTGTGACTAGCCTTTTTAATAGTACTATATGCATAATTTGGCGAGAGCGCTCTCTATATGTACCACCTTTTTTTCAATTTCAAGTTTTGCTCCATGGCGCAATCCATCGATACTACTGCTGTACAAAAGTATACATTTTTTTAGAAGGCTAGAGGGCGGGGCAGTCTAGCTTGGTCGGTTTCACGAGAGGCGAGGGCCTTTGTGATTTGATAGCTCATTACTGCTGGAAGGCGGGGCCTTGTGATTTTACTGCTCGTATAAATGCGCCGACGACCTGATCGAGGAGGAGCAAAGAACCGTGCGATATACTCAAGTTTTCCACTGGAGTAGTACTGCGACGGAGGAGCACGAAACACGGCAGCCCAGTGCCATATGGCGATAAAAATGATCTAATTTGCTAGTCATCTCATTGTTAGCATTGTTCTATTCATTCCCTAAAAAACATTGTTCTATTCATGCCTCGCAGAGAACATGACACGTGCGGCGAAATACCCAAAGCAAAAGATGAAACACAGGAGGAAAAGAAGAAGGAAGATTATCACCCCAAATGATCTAATATGCCGCGGAGTTGTAACTGCTTCTTCATTGCCTGCACGACCTCCATCTCCTTGCGCGTCTCCTCCGCCATCTTCATCATTGTGTCCATGACGCGGCATTTCTCGACGCGAGCCTTCATCATCTGTTCCACGGCCATATTACGTACCTTGACAGCAGCCGGGTGCTTGATGCGGAGCTTCACCAACTCTTCCTTCTGTTCCATGGCGAGGGCCTGCAACATCTTCATCGAGGAACTACTATTCTCATGCAGCTTCTTCCAGCCGGCGTTCTTCTCCTTCAATAGGTCGATCTCGTGGCAGAGCTTCGCATTGTCCTCCCAAAGTCACAGGATTTCGCCGGTTGCCTTCTTCTCCGAGGCAATGCTCTTCTGCAGCAGCATCACCAAGCCGGAAGTCAACTCCCCCTGCTGATTGAGCTCAGCGGGCATGTCGTCGAGGCTCTCCTTCAGCAACTCCATCAAGCCTTGGATGAACTCCTTCTGCTTATTGAGCTGATCGGGCATGCCGTCGAGGGATAACGACTCCAGCTCCGCCGGCTCGGCATGTTTGCCTCCGCGGCTAGGGCGCTCCTGGGAGCCATCACCTGCCCGTGAGAGATCTTTCGAGGTCTCTGCGTGGCGGCGAGCCCTCTCTTTTTTTTCGCAGCCTTGGTTGCCGCTCCCTTGTTACGAGTAGTTCTCGACCTAGAGTTCCGCTCACCGGCCATGGCAACGACGGACGAAGAAGAAGCACTGATGAGGAGGAAAGGTAGAGTGATTTTCGGTTAGGTAGTTCCCCTTTTTATAACCTAAGTACTAGCACTAGTACTAATACTTGCATAGTGGGAACACGTTCAGGTTTGGTACGTACTACTAGTAGGTGTGAGCAGGCTTTCGAATGTGATGGGAACAAGGTAAAGATTACTTGATGGTTTTGGTTTCGAGGCCTGAAATGGCTCCCGATGAGTTTAGCGAAACATAAATTTCAAGTACTACACTGCTCAAATGCGTAAATATGGAGTAGTATGTTACTGTCAAAAATTGGCACAAAATACGAAGGAGACCAATGGAAGTACTACTAGCAACCCACGATTTAACTACTCGCATGCGTGCAGTGGAGTAATAATGTCTTTCTTCCGCCCTCACGTCCACTCAATTTGCATGCGCTGTATTAATCGACCATCAATGAAGTGAACGACTTTACACGCGTCAAATTATCACATGGGGTGGATCTTGGTACAAAATTGCGTTCGCCCGTGTACCCGCGTGTGCATGCGAGGAATGAGTGCGTGCATGGCGTGCGTGCACATCTTCGCTTCGTGCATGTACCGCCAGTATGGCTCAGGGAGGATGAGTACATTCTTCTGGAACCAGCAGCACGTCACTGTGATCAATCCACACAAGGAGGTCGCGATAATGCCTACACATGTGCCACGTGGCTTCATGAACTGTAAGAGAGACACTGTATAGCGTGCCATTGGTATTCTAGTTTACGTGTTTTGCACAAACTCGAAATAGTAGTAAGGTACACGTGCATTGCACGCATCAGATTTTGCAACCAAATTATGAATAAATACCACACTATAGCATGTAAGCTCTGAGTCATATAAGCCTGATGTAGCCCTTCGTTTAATTCTTATAGTTCATCTCATTCAAAATCAATTAGTTTTTATAAAAAAAGCTAAGAACGCGGGAATAAGAAAAACATGGGATTATAGTGGAATGTCGTCTTGAATCCTACAGGATTGTACGAGTGTTTGATTGTGCATAGAAAAAACGCAGAATTCTTTCAAAGAGGTTTGAGTGGATGGGATGTTTCCTATGAAATCTAGTGCAAATGAATCATATGGAAAAATTCCTATGGTTTACAATCCTATGAATCAAACAACCAAGATAGGAAAAATTCCTAATGATTAGAATCCTCCAAAATTCCTTTGAGAATCCTTTGAATCAAAGAAGCCCTTAATATATTTTATGATTCATGGAATTGTGCATTGTAAAGCATAAAGTAAAAACAAATAATGGCAATTCAACTAGAAAAAAAGTTTGGGCAGTTATGATACGGAAGAATCTAGAACAAAAGAGAACCACTATTGTTTTGAGGTTTGTGCATTATGCTTAAGTTCAACCATGGAGTCTGCTAGATTGTACATGTGGCAAAATCCGGTGGGTGGGCTAGAAGATGGTGCGAGGGGCCGAGTGGAGGGAGACTATGAAGGAATGCACAAGTGGAGATCGATATTTAGAGAGAGGGGGCGAACACGTGTGCTGATGCGCACAGTGGAGGAGCCATGAAAAATAAATGAGCTAGGGGGCCAAGCATTGCTAATCCTTTACGAGGAGGGTCAATTCATGAACTTAAACCATTTTTAGCAGCAATTGTCTAATGATCACATTCATATTAGCCTTGATATATAGTGATGTTAGGGGGGAGGTGGGCAGGGCCCTTACTGCCCCCTGTCTTCGCCATTGTGCACGCGTCTGAGAGATGAAGATGAAGGCATGGATGATGAGAGGGGGACGTTGGATACATAATTAATGTTGGTGTATTAGCTATATATGTTAATCCTATATAGAGAGATATAGATTGATCGATGTGGACGTGGGAAAGAGGGTGAGACCTCACTGGATATATCGACTGATGGATTTGTGTGGAAAACTATGAAAGACCTAGCTATATACACACATACATAGATGAACATCGATCGTTGCGCATGCACGCGTGAGAGATAAAGAATTCCCTATATGATGGAGAGGGGGATGTGTATTGGTGTGTGCCTTCATGGGAGACCGACCTGAAGAAAAAGATTGCATGCGTGCGATGGATAATGCCGACTGGTAGTGTGTGTGCATGCATGCACGAGAGAAAGTTAGTGGTACCATTATAAAGAGAAGCCTACTGTGTGGGTGTAAAAGAATAGCTGAATAGGCGAGGTCACAATCAATGTAAAGTTGAATTCAAATATTTGAATAAGAGATCCTGATGTTTGAAACCCATGCATGCATGAATATAACGGAGATCTGCGCGGTGTGGTTTGGAAACGAGCATGTTGTAGTATACACATTGAACAAGGTCAGACTGATTTGAATTTGAGATACCGATGGCACACTTCATTTGGCCACGTCGCATCCGTGCATGGACACACTATTCTAATTGGAGATGATGGGCGGCTTTTGCATCACATATCTATATCTATACCCCTATATATATATTATATTTTTTATATTGTGTGCGGGTAACTTTAACTTTGAAATATGGTCGTTGGATGAGGCGAATCCGATGGTCCAAAGATGGCAAATTTGAGCACTACTGGCTGTTGGATACCATCTAGATTCCACCAGATTTCGCCACATGTATAATCTAGAAGACTCCATGGTTGAACTTAAGCATAATGCACAAACATCAAAACACAAGAACTTCTTATTTGTTCTAGAATCTTCCATATCAGAATTGCCCAAATGTTTTTCTACATGATTTTCCATTATTTGTTTTTACTTTATGTCTTACGACGCACAATTCCATGAATCTTAAAATAGATTAGCTTTCTTATAAAAACTAGATGATTTTGAATGAAATGAACTATAAGAATTAAACGAACATCTACATCATGCATATATGACTCAAAGCTTGCATGCTATAATGTGGTATTTATTCATAATTTGGTTGCCAAATCTCATGCATGCAATGCACGTGTACCTTACTCTAGTCTAAATGGTGTTTGTGTGTGTGTTGTGCGTGTTGAGGTGCAAATTGTCTTTTTTCGGGTACACGTTAAGCTTGTTCTTCTGAAATTTCAAGCCGCGCCTTGTTATGCCGAAAATCCAAGCTAGCGTCTCTGTCTATCGTGCTGCGAAACTCCCGCCTCTTCAACCCGCACCTTGTTAGCCCGAAATATTTAAGATATATCTTTGTCTCGTTGTGCTCCGACAACTCCCTCCATGTCAACCCGCGCCTTGCTATTCCGAATTTACAACGCGCGCGAAAACTCCCACCTCCTGTGAAATCCAGACACGCGAAATGCCCGTGGTACCCCTGAACCGAAAGAACCGCCTCAAATCGGTGGGGGTACTTTCATAACTTACCCCACATTTCGGACAAGCGCGTCTCTAAGCCATGGTTCCCCACTGCCATCCCATCCGCCCACCCATTTGTACACCGAGGCCGCGAAAACCCGCGATGAAACCCCACACCCTGCTCCGTCCGCCACCCAGCCGGAGCCTCTTCCCCGACGAGGTCGTCCACAACAACACCTCGACGTCCCTCATCCACCGTACCGGATGAGGATCCGTCGTCGATCTCATCGTCCCGCTGGTTCAGCCACCCTGTCCTCCACCTCCAAGGAGCTGCCTCGACGTTCCCCTCGTCTTTCGCGCCACCTCCATTCCCACACTGTCGTCTTCACTTGCACCATCGGAAGAGCATCATCATCACCGTTTCCTCGGATGAAGTTGCGGCCTAATCGGCGCCACCAAAGAGGTTGTACACTAATCGCCACATTTTCTTCTTGATTCGATCTCACGGTGCTGCCGGCGCTCGGCCTCGAGCCGACACGGCGCGACTCCATCCACGGCGGCGTCGCCGACCACTTCCTCCACGGCGTCACTCCCTCGGCGGCGACGTCCACATCAGTAGGACCTGCTGCTGCTTTAGCTCTCGCTCACGCTGCTGCTCTGCTCTTGCTCTCGGTCCCCTGCCTGGTCTGCTCTTGCTCACGCTGCTCCTCTCGCTCTTGCTCTTGCTTGCGATGCTGCTCCGATATAGCTACACTTCAGTCGACTGAATCGACTTTTGGGTCGGTCGATTTTCAGGTGGTGGGGGGGCTCGCCGGGGTGAAGGAAGAACCAGCCGCAGCGGGGAGGGGGGCTCGCCGGAGAGATACCCCACTATCTATCTTAGGGTTCAAGATGGGGGCGATGGTCGCCGGCGGTGGCGGGGCGTTGGCGGGGCGGTGGCGTGGGGATCGCCGGAGAAAAAGCTCGGCACGGGGTGGCCTAGAGGGATGGCCAGGGCAGTGGCGAACCGGCGGTGGGGAGTGTTTTTGGGGCGGGCAGGGCGGCGCACCGCCGGCCGCGGGCGGCGGGGGGCTGCTGTTTGGCCGGCTCAGGGGGGTGGAGGTTGAAGATGAACCGCAGGCCCTTGATTTCGTATCCAACGGTTGCAAAATCGACTGACCAGAGATGAAAAAGTCAGTCGACCGACGTGTAGCCTCACCTTGCTAGTGCGTTCTGTTTCGACAGCAAAATTCGGTTTCGACAGCAAAATTCAGTTTCGACAGTTAAGTTCAGTTTTGACAGTTAAGTTCAGTTTCGACAGTTAAGTTCAGAGATGAGCGGCTGATGTATTTTACATCTAGCACTTTGTGGTTATGTATTTTACATCATGTATTGGAGATGCTATTAGAATTCCACTCAGGTTAACGTTGTTCGTTGTCTCTCTTGTCCTGCTTCAGCCTCGGCGTCATGCAACTCACCGGAGCTGCTCCAACGACGAAACCCTCCATCACAGCGGAGCAGTACCTCGGGCTTCATCTCCAGACGCCTAAGATCTTCTTCCCCTCCTCCGACAGCCAAGTCAGCCGGAGCATCCTCACCGGCCAACCCAATCACGCTGAGATCGACATGGCTTCGCCAAAGAGGTTCTTCACTTGTTGCATCTCTTTTTTACTCTACATATTATATATATTGTCCACTGAGCACTCGTAGTAACGGGAAATATGATTATTTTATCCTACTATATGACAAGCAGTGAGTTACCAGGCAACTTAGCTATCCGTGATGGACTCTCTTGAACGCCATCATTATTTATCTCTGCGCATTTCAGCTGTGCATTTGTCGATGGGCCTGGGAGTTGAGCTAGTATGGCAGTGGCCTGGGTCCAAAGTAATAGAAGTAGCACAAAAACATTTTTTTAGTGTAGGATTTTCCTTGCTCAAGCCTGCCTACTAGAATCGCCAGTGCTTGAGAGGAAAAGTGAATGAAAAACATCGGAATTGGAAAGTTTCCTATGGTACTACTTTTCATGAATTTGGCGCAAAGGAAAACTGTAGGATTTGTTCCTTTAGTGTCTCCTTGAAAGAAAAACCGTAGGAATTCTAATTTCCACTTCTCCTCCTTTTCATATTCCTATTCATCAAGCACAAGACTAAGAGATAGTAGCATAATAGCATTATAACCGTACATTTTCTTGTGGTTTGACTTAATCTCACCATGCTTTTTTGCATCCTGTGATCTTCCAATTGTTGTGAATCAAACACCCAGATTGGTAGAAATCCCGTGTTTTTAAATTCTCTGTTTTGCACGTGCATTCCTATCCTATTCCTGTCTATTTCCTATCCCTGCATTGTTAGAATTCTCAAATTCAAACAAGCCCTTACTCAATTACTTCTGTTACAGATATGTGTCAAAGAAAACCTTGTGTGGTTTGTCCTGCTCCTGCGGTGCTGTGTTCCACCCCAGCTCAGCTGCTCCAACGACGGAAAGGTTCACCACAGCAGGGATCCGCTCTCTAGATTGTCTTTCACCGCCTCAGATCTTCTTCCCCGCCGCCGGCAGCCATGGCAACTACATTACCATCATCAACTGAGCATATGACCTTGAGGACTACACGGGTCCGCAAGAGAGGTCGCACTCTTCCGTGTCTGCTTACGTTATGCGTCGCTTAATATGATGACATGCTACGTTATTGTCATGTTCAGCTATTAGACTCCGAGTCAGTTCCAAACTAATGCTGAAACTTGAGTTTTTAAATGGTTGTGGGGTACATATTGGAGCAGCAATCAGTACTATCTGTCTACTATCTGGTTAATCTCCGGTGTCTACTATGAGTTTCATGTTGGGTGCAAACAAACATTAAAGGAGCCATTATCTGTATTTTTAACTAAATCTATTATCTGCCTGCTATCATTGGTTTTGGGTCTATCCACAGTTTGCTACCATCACTTTGGATTTGTGCATGCACTCCTTACATAATCTCACTATGTTTTATTCCTATGCATGCCAGTTATTGTACACAATGGAACTGATCATGTAGAGCAAAAGAGACGAGCCTTGCGTGGCAATAAAATTTCATGCAGACGTTGTTCCATGGTGGGCGCAAAGGCAGCCCCCCTCCACCCATTTCGGATCGTAATCAAGAGGAAGATAACTGTTATAAGGGGGATTCAGAAGGAGAAGACCACTCCTATTTACCCCATGAGGTCTTCGCCCTAACTTGGCATGCTGATGTTGGTAATATCATGCATATGGTGCCTTGCATTGCTTACTGTATACATTAAAGATGTCATCTGCTTAGTTTAGACATGCTTTGTGTCAATGCCATTTGTTTAGTTTCTTTATCGTATATGTGAATCATGCAATGCCATCTTGTCTAGCCAGGCATCATATATGTGGATTTTGCAATGCCACCCTGGTTAGCCAGTCATCTTATATGTGAATTATATCATGCCATCATTTTTTTATTATGTGTTAAATTTGTCAACAATTTTAGTACATTCAATTACTCTTCCTGTGCATCAGCCATTTGGCACGGTCATGGAAAAATCTGGAGTGGAAACAAGGTCTTCAGAGCAGACAATGCTACCTGACGAAGCGCATGTCTTGCTGGTTACCGATAGCTCCTCAGAGGAGGATTCAGAGACAGATGACCAGTCATATTCCCCCCCCCCCGAGGTGCATGCCCTAACTTGGCAGGGTTATGTTGCTCATATCATGCGTATGGTATCTTGAATTGCTATGTCATTTGCTTAGTTTAGACATGCTTTGCGTGAATGCCACCTGTTTAGTGTCTAATTACCATATATGTGAATTATGCAATGCCATCTTGTTGCAAGACATTATATATGTGAATTATGCAATGTTATCTTGTTGCAAGGCATTATGTATGTGAATTATGTAATGCCATGTTGTTTAGGCAAGCATCATATATGTGAATTATATCATGCCATCCTTTTTTTGTATTTCTCATTGCTTTTGTCGACAATGTTTGTATATTCAACTGCTCTTCCTGTGCATCAACCATTTGAATTGGTGATGGAGAAATTTGGAGTGAAAACAAGGTCTTCAGAGCAGACAATGCTACCTGTTGAAGCAGATATCTTGCTGGTTACAAATAGCTCTTCAGAGGAGGATTCAGAGGCAGATGACCAGTCCTATTATCCCCCTGAGGTGTATGCTCAAACTTGGCAGGGTTATATTACTCATATAATGCATATGTTGTATTGCAATGCTTAGTTTTTACATCATATACACAATATTGAATGCCATCTCTTTAGTTGACACATCATATATGCGATTGCCCTCTGCTCACTTCCTTAGTATATAAATCATATATTTGAATTATGTCATGCTATGATGTTTACATAGACAGCATGTATCTGAATTATGGCATGCCAACCCATTTTCTAAAGACATAATATAGTTATATCATCTCATCCTGTTTACATAGTCATCATATTTAAATTATGTCATTCTATCCGTGAATTATATCATGCCATCATGTTTCCATCGACGGCATGTTTGTGATTTATGGCATGCCAACCACTTTAATAGACACATCGTACAGTTATATCATGTCATCTTGTTTACATAGTCATCATATTTTGAAGTATGTCATTCTATCCTATTTAGTTAGCCATCATACATGTGAAATTGTGTCATGCTATCCTGTTTTTAATTAGCCATCATATATGTGAAATTATGTCCTGCTATTCTGTTTGCTTAGACAACATAAATGTGAATTATTTCATGCCCTGTTTTCTTCCCTACTATCCATTATACCTGTCTATCTTACAATGTCTGTACATTCAATTACTTTTCTTGTTTATCAGCCATTTCAATTGGAGGGAGTGATGGCAGTATCTGTGGGAGTAAAAACACGGTCTTCAGAAAAGATCGTGCTACTTGTCGATGCAGGTAGAACCACGGTTGTACTTGCCCAAGAACCAGCCCCACCACACATAACCCACACTCATGCAGATTGTACCCCTACCCAGTTGGACACAGAACCAGCTACACCCCTTCTAACCCCAACCCCAGCAGATAGACACCCAGTTCCCGTTGACACGGCACCGTCTCCACCACAGAGCACCCAAACACGAGTAGTTAGTAAGGCAACTACAGTGCCCAAATCACGAGGACCACCACTCCAAACCCAAAGTCAACGCTTAAAGCAGAAGAAGAATTGTTCTCAGGTCAGGTTCCGTAGCTATGGTTCATACTACTTTGCTCTTGCATCACTGTATTTACTGATACCAACTAATTTCAAATTTGAAGGATGCAATTGAAACTCCAATGGCACAACAGGTATGTTTTAAACCTGTTTCTTCAACGTGTTTGGTTGTTTGCTGTTGTAACTTGCTCTATGTTGATTTCAGTTTCAATTGAATAAACAGTTATGTTCTCATGCCATGCACATTACAAGTGTTGTTATTGCTGTGTAGTTTCCCACATTTATATTCTGTCTATGCTGCTTTGTCTTAAATAGATATGATTCGAACTATATCTATCTTGATTTGGCAACATAAACTAGAATGATATATACCATACAGTGACCATACTACATAGATATATGTTTGTTTCATGCTGTTATCCTGTCCACCTTACTACTGAACTGGTAAACCTGAGATGTGTTTGTTTGTTTCTCTTTTAGAACACGGATAAAATATTGGAGAAGAGTACCCTGTTATGCAATGGTAAAGGAAGTAATGCAGATAAGGTTCAAGATAGTGAGACATCCTTGTTGGTCTCCAAGAAAGCTGATAAAAACTATATTGAAGACACTGAGACAACCCCAAAGTCATGTCTTGATGTAGTGTTCGAGTTACTGGCTACCACTGCTGGCACCAGCTCTTCGAACTCGTTGCCTGAATCAGTTCGGCTTCTTGAGTCTCAACTTCAAGTTGAAAGACATCGATCAGATGTTATGCGACAGGAAGTCGAAGGACTGAGGAAGTCCCTGCAGAATTCAGATGCATACTTTCTAGTGCAACAGCAAGCGCTGGAGGACTTAAGCACCAAACAAGAGAAAGTTAATAAGCTTGCTAAGCATCTTGCCAGCATTATGGGTACCCAGGATATTGTTTCTTGAGCTCTTATAAAGTGGTTTTAGTTCTGGACTTGTTTTGCTGCGGCGTTTATATGCTGTTGTGTTCCCTATATTTGCACTGGTGGCGAACTTTGATGCCCAATGGATGTAATATGTGTAATAGTCGTGATAGCCTAGTGTAAGTTGCTTGCTTATTTATTTCCTTGTTGTGTTGTTTATTTGTTTGCTTGTAGTCAGTGCAGTTCATTTTCTGCGGTTTGCTAGTGGCTGCAATAACCTATTTTTAAAAACTAGGCCACAATAACCATGGGCTAATATTTACTGTAGTGACACTGGGCCTCCTACAGGCCATAGAAACCGTGGGCCTTCTACGGGTCGTATAAACAGTGGGCCTTCTACGGGCCGTAGAAACAATGGGCCTTCTACGGGCCGTATCATCAATGGGCCTTCTACGGGCCGTATCATCAATGGGCCTTATACGGGCCATATGATCGATTGGCCAAACATGGGCCGAACAGACCGCATTCTGGCCGTAAACGGGCTAGAGTTGGAATCGTCCGTTCATGGGCCGACCATAACGGGCCATCGTTAATAGGCCGTATTTGATGATGCTATGTAAACGGCCCAACGTATTAACGTACCACAGACGGGCCGACTGTAACCACGGGCTGAATTTGGCCCACAAGCAGAAAATGACAGTAACGGGCCATAAGTAAACGAATGCTAGAAATGAGCCCAAGAATAAATGGGCTCTGAAGAAGGCCGGAAGATAACATGGGCTGGAAACGGCCCAACGGTATAATGGGCCGTTAATGGGTATAAAGTGATACACTGTTCATCACGGGCCAGTTTCACCACGGGCCGTTAACGAGTGTAAAGTGATACACTGTTCATTACGGGCCAGTTTCACCACGGGCCGTTAATAGGCCAAGAGTTACATAGGGCCTCATATGGGCTGAAAGACGTCATGGGCCATACATGGGCCAGAAGTGAAACGGGCTGGAATCATATTGGATGGCCCAGAAGACGCTACTGGGCCTAATTCGGATAGGACGTAACAGGCCTTGGGTTAGCGGGCTGTAAATGGGCTATATTCGAACAGGCCGTTAACAGGCTTTCCATGGGCCGGCCTGCCAGCTTTTGACCAAGTCAAACGGGCTGGCCTTTACACAGGAATGGGCCTCTGTTGGGCCGTGCCACGTGTCGATGTATCATAGGTGCCTATCTGACCCACTGACGAATTGGCACGTGTTTCGTCCGGCCAATAAGAATTTTACACGTGGAAATTTCCCATTGGTCGGGGCTGTTAACGGGTTATCGGATCCAAAACCCGACCCGATAGCTTAACATCATTCCGTTACGGTGGATGTCACGTGTCGGTCACCCTTGACGAAAGCACTTCTGTGACGCGCGATTTATCATCATGGAAGTGGACACTTCTGTGATGATAATTTTGGTAATGTCATGGAACACTTCTACGACAGCGCAGGTATGACTATCTTGATTCTGTCATAAATTTGTCATGGATGTACATGCATGACAAAAAAGTGACCTACTGTGACAAACACGTATCATCACGGAAGTGTATTTTTTTTGTAGTGTAGGCCTCTGCAATGGAACCCTCGGGTCTAGCTCTGTTCCTAACATAGCCCTTGAAAGTGCCTAGCCGTCTTTAAATAGGGTACATCCAGCCATACTGTACTAGACCTCTAAGTAGTGCCTCATCAGGTAGATGAACAGCCAAATGCACCATCACATCAAAGAATGTTGGAGGATATATCTTCTCAAGGTCGCATAGGATAGTTTGTATCTTGTCTCTAAGACGCTCCAAAGCATCTATCCTGATATTCCTACTGCAGAGTTCCCTGAAGAATTGTCCCAACTCCGCAACTGCTCTGTATAAGTCAGGGCGGCCCAATCCTCTAAGCATAACAGGTAAAACCCTTTGAAGTAGGACGTGGCAGTCATGAGTTTTCAATCCTTGTACCTTGTTTCCATCTGCACTGACTCTCCTTTCAGGGTTGAAAGAAAATCCATGTGGGAATCTCACACGTGACAGGACCTCGCAGAATTCTTTTCTTTTTACCTTGTCCAAGACGTACACAGCTGGTGCCATATCCCGTGGTTTACCTTCATCTTGCACCTGCAAATCCTTTCTGATACCCAGGTGTGTCAAATCAATCCTAGATTTTAAGGTATCATTTGTCTTGCCTTCAATATTAAGAAGTGTGCCGATAATGTTGTCACATATATTTTTCTCGATGTGCATCACATCAAGATTATGCCGTAGATCCAAATCTTTCCAATACTCCAAGTCCCACAAAGTGGACCTGCGGGTAAACAATAATCTCTCTTCTACCCTGCCACACTTCCTTTTCCCGCTACCATTACCAGGATGGTTTCCTGGTGCAATATGCCTGACCTTCTCTAATTCCACTTGCAACTCATCAGCGGTGAGCCTCTTTGGCGCATCACGGTTTTCATGCTTTGCATTGAACACATGTCTTCGGTATTTTCTAGGATGCGGCTTGTCCTTAGCAAGGAAACGGCGGTGTCCAACGTAACAGATCTTGCTAAGTATTACGTATGACAACGGATTCCTGTCACTGCGAACACATGCATTGTAACCATGTGTCGTTCGCCCTGACATAGTGCCCAAAGCCGGATAATCATGGATGCACCAAATTATAACAGCACGCAGAAAGAAATCAGCTGGTGGGCTGCTATATAGGTCTCGAGTGAGAACACCCTTAGCTGTTGAAGTTCCTCCACAAGAGGCTTCATGAACAAATCAAAATCCTTTCCAGGACTTTTTGGACCTGGGATGAGCAAGGCCATCATGTAGTTTGATTCTTTGGTGCAGACATTTGGAGGCATGTTGTAAGTGATAACAAGCACTGGCCACATGCTATATCTGGCGCTCCGGTGGCCAAATGGGTTAAATACATCTGAAGCTAAGCCAAGTCTAATGTTTCTCAGGTCAGCAGCAAACTCTTTGTGTTCATCATAGAAGCTTTTCCACTCACTACCATGAGATGGATGGCTCATTACATTCTGATCTCTGTACTCCTGATTCCTAGAATGCCCCAGTACATCCTCTCTTGTTTCAACATCATGAAACAACCTCTGCAATCTTGGTGTAATTGAAAAATGTCTCAGAACATTATGAGGAATCCTCTTCACAGCATCGCCATCTTTCCATCTTGATGATTTGCATTTTGGGCATTCACTTAAGTTGGCATAATCCTTCCGGAACAGAACACAATTATTCTTACAAACATGGATCATATCATATCCAATTCCAACTGCACGAAGGAAATTCTTCATTTTACTGTAGGTGTGTGGCAGCTCATACGCATCTAGGAAAGATTTGCGGAAAGCAGCCAACATCGCATCGAATGATTTGTTGGTCATCCGCTCAGATGTCTTCACCTGAAGAAAGGTGACCATAGCTGAGAATACTGACAGCTTATTTCCTGGGGTGACAGCAACGTTGCATTGTTCGAACATGCGGGCCCACCATTTTTCTTCTGCAGGTGAAAGTTCACGGAATGCACGAGCATTTCGTAGCATTGTTTCAATGTTTGTCAAACTCACTGGCTCCGCCACCACCACCACCACCTCCTCCTCCTCTTCCACCTGAGCATCAGGCAGATCAAGATGGTGATCTGCTGCTTCCACATAGTCAATAACATTGACGTTCACAGCTTCACCATGATGAACCCACTCAGTATATGTGACCGACATCCCATACAAGTGTAGATGATTTTGCACAGTTGACTGGGGTCTTGTAACTGAATTCATACAACTGCTACACGGGCAAAGCACATCTGATTTCGGACCATCGTACTCAGCTCTGATAAAGTTCATGAAGTTTTCAACCCCCTCGACATATGCAGCGGAGAATCTTCGAGCAGAAGTTATCCAAGTCCTGTCCATCTGTTAGACATACAAATTAGTTCTTCTACTAGATTGTAGCGACCAGACCTCAAACGGTCCAATCTCTGTGCTCAGGTGTCATCCCTGGATCAGTAATGCTGACACCACACAGTACTTGAAGGATTTATAACAGAGTAGCAATCACACACTTATTACATCGAGTGTCTCAACAGAGAACTTATTACAATAAAAATGGCTTAAGGCCATCTAATAACGATAACAACGGAAGGCTTGGAAGATAAGTGAGTCCATCAACTCCAACGGCATCACTGAGTATAGAACCATGACCTAAGAGGCACCTTACTCGTCGTCTGAAAAGTCTGCAACATGAACGTTGCAGCCTGAAAACGGGTTAGCACATGGAATATGCTGGCAAAGTAACACATAGAGAATGATGGAAGAATAAGACTACTACATGCATATTTGGCTGGAGGAAAGCTCTATGGTTACAGTTTTGCGTAAAGCCAATTTTTCTCTACTGCAAAGGAATAAATTTTATTTAACTATCATGGTAGTTGTTAAACATTGAGAATGGTTGACAGCATTCTCAATCCCAATTAAGCATCATCATTAAAACCCAACAAAATTAATTAGAGTAACATGATGAGATTCACATGATAATCCAAGTACTAGATACTCAAGATGTCCATAACCGAGGACACGGCTAACCATGATTAGTTTATACACTCTACAGAGGTTTGCGCACTTTTCCCCACAAGACTCGATCTCCTCCCTTAGGATTCTCGCACTACATGGTGTTTGAGAAACGGATGACCGAGACATAGTCTTTCAGAAGTGCTAGCACCTTACAAATGGGTACACCGTACCAACCTACATCCCCTACATCTTCTAATCTACCACTGTAAGAGTTCGCACGACTTAGTCAACTATGCTAGAGCCCATAGTAGCTTGTGGCTGCACACGGAAGTTTCCAGTATGAATAATCTCATGATCCCTTTGAGCCTGGGTGGCGGTCCAAAAGAAAAACAGGCAATCGCTGGAATACCCAGGTGCCTCAATCCACCTAGATGTGTGTTTAAGTTGCCACCTTAGATAAACCATTAAATTATCAATCTCACATCTGTCATGGATTTCACTCACCCAATCCATGTCTACTAGCATAGCATGGCATAAAAGCAAACGTAGAAGTAACTCCCAAGGGTTTGATAATAAAACAGGTGATAGGTACTACCTCATCTACTTCCCAAACCCACAATTTAGTTAGATCCTAAACATGCAATGTGTGAGGATTGATCTAATGCAACAAAACTAGGTAATAGGAAGTATGATTGAAGTGTTACTTGCCTTCCCGATGATCCCTGAAACCTAGCGATTCGAAGTAGCAAGCGGCGCACTCCGGATACTCTATCGCAAACAAACAAGCATACAATAAGTACTCAACTAATGCACAGGTAAAACTCGAATAAGAGATCTAACCAAAAAGTTCAACTTAAGAACTCTGGTTGGCAAAAAGAACAAATCGAACAAAGCAACGAAAGACAAACGGCAAAAGAAACAGGCTTCGTTTACTATTCTAGATCTTGGGCAATTTTTACAGAAGCAAAAACTTGTTTGAGTTGGTTAAACGGAAAGAGGGTTTCGAGACGAAACTTCAGGCGCTTGAATCGCCTGATTCCGATAAACGAGCGAAAAGTTAAACTAAAATGAACATCGGACCAGAAATCGTGATCAAAAAAATCGCGGATTTAATCCGAGAAAAAGAAAAACGAAGAACAGGAACTAAACGATGAACGCGTTCGGTAAAACGAACAAACGAGCGAACGCTCGCTAAATAAATAAACCGGAGAAAAACCGATCTATGTAAAAAAACAAAAACTAGGGTTTTCTAAAAAAACAAAATGGTTTTTCTCGGAAAACTGGCGGCGGCGGCTACCTCGGCTCGGGGCTCCGGCGAGGCTCCGGCGGGGCTCCCGGCGGCGGCGGGTGGTCCGGGGCGGCGGGACGGCGGCTCCGGGCCGCGGTGGCAGGCGGCGCGGGGCGGCGGCTGCGGCGACACGGGCGGCGTGGGGAGGCGGCGGCGGTGTGGGGCTCCAGGGGGGCTCCGGCGGGTTATAAAGGGGGGGCGGCGAACTTGGGGAAGGGGGCGGCCTCGGGAGGCGTGTCCTCCCCGGACTCGGCGGCGGCGGCTGGGCCGGCCTGGCTCGGCTGGGCCCTTGGCCCAGTCAGGCGCGGTCTTTTTTTTTGAAAACAATTTCGCTGAAACTAGAAAAAAATCTAGAAAAATAAATAAAAATCTAAAAATGCCAAAAAAAAATTCACCGTCCAAATAAAATATTTAGAACAGGATGAACATTTTCTTGGCCCTAAATGCAATTTTTGAAAACGTGCAATTTTTCCTAAATTCAAATAAAATAGCAAAATAAAACCAAAATAAAATCTTATTTGATTTTTTATTAAATCCTCAATATTTCTTTATTTTTGGGAAAGTCATTTTATTCCCTCTCTCAAAATTTTATAATAGAAATAATTGAAGATAAAATAAATAAAATCAAATGATCCTATTTTCAAAATTTGAGAAAACTCAAATATGAAAATAACGAAATCCCCAACTCTCTCCGAGGGTCCTTGAGTTGCGTGAAATTTCTAGGATCAACCAAATGCAATAAAATATGATATGCAATGATGATCTATTGTATAACATTCCAAATTGAAAATTTGGGATGTTACAAACCTACCCCCCTTAAGATGAATCTCGCCCTCGGGATTCGGGTTGGCTAGAAAATAGGTGAGGGTGGTCCTTCAACAGATCTTCCTCTTGTTCCCAGGTGGCTTCATCCTCCGTGTGGTGGCCCCACTGAACTTTGCAAAACTTGATAACCTTGTCGCGGGTGACTCGGCTGGCATACTCAAGAATCTTGACTGGTTTCTCTTCAGAGGTCAAATCATTGTCCAACTGAATCCCTTCCAGCGGCACTGTATCTCTTAGTGGTATATCATCCATCTCTGCGTGGCACTTCTTCAACTGGGAAACGTGGAACATGTCGTGAACTCCTGACAATCCTTCGGGCAATTCCAACTTATAAGCTACTTCTCCCATACGCTCCAAAACTTTGTATGGTCCTACAAAACGTGGCGCTAACTTTCCCTTAACTCCAAAACGCTTAAATCCTCGAAGTGGAGATACTCGAAGATAAACTCAGTCTCTGACTTCGTAAACGGTCTCCTTGCATTTTGAATCTGCGTAGCTCTTCTGCCTGGACTGGGCTACCTTGAGCCTATCGTGAATCAATTTTACTTTCTGTTCAGACTCCTTAATCAGATCTGGTCCAAACAACTGACGGTCTCCAACTTCATCCCACGACAACGGGGTCCTGCACCTCCTTCCGTACAAGGCTTGAAAAGGTGCCATCTTCAAACTGGATTGATAACTGTTGTTATAGGAGAACTCTGCGTATGGCAAATTCTCGTCCCAGCTAGATTCGTAATCTAGTGCACAAGCTCTCAGCATATCCTCCAAAATCTGATTGACTCTCTCGGTCTGTCCATCTGTCTGTGGATGGAAAGCTGTACTGAACTCTAGCCTGGTACCCAAAGTTTCGTGCAACTGATTCCAGAACTTTGAGGTAAACTGGGTTCCTCTATCTGACACAATGCTCCTTGGAACTCTGTGCAGACATACGATTCTGGTCATGTATATCTTTGCCAACTTGGCACTAGTATAGGTAGTCTTCACTGGAATGAAATGAGCTACCTTGGTCAAACGATCGACTACAACCCAAATCGAGTCATAGCCTGAACGAGTTCTGGGCAGTCCTGTAATAAAATCCATGCCTACCTTATCCCACTTCCATTCGGGTATCGGCAATGGTTGTAGCAATCCTGCTGGCTTCTGATGCTCTGCCTTTACTCTCTGACATACATCACAAACGGCTACATACTCCGCAATATCCTTCTTCATTCCGGTCCACCAGAAAATATCCTTCAAATATGGTGAATCATGGGCCTCTTGCAGAATCAATTTCCTGATCGCCGAATCATTAGGCACATAAACACGGTCTTCAAACCATAAGGTATCGTGCTCATCCTCACGAAATCCTTTAGCTTTTCCTTTGCTTATTTTCTCCTTAATAGAAGCAATCTCCTTATCAGCCTTTTGAGCTTCTCTGATCTTATCCATCAAAGTAGACTGAACCTCCAATGCTGCTACATAGCCTCTCGGAACTATCTCCAAACATAGCTCACGAAGATTTTCGGCTAACTCCCTTGGTAAATCTCCCGTCATTAAGGTGTTGACATGACTTTTATGGCTCAACGCGTCAGCTACTACGTTAGCCTTTCTAGGGTGATAATGCAATCTCATATCATAATCCTTGATGAGTTCCAACCATCTCCTTTGTCTGATATTTAACTCCTTCTGCGTGAAAATGTACTTCAAACTCTTGTGATCCGTGTACAACTCACAATGGTTTCCAATGAGAAAATGTCTCCAAGTTTTCAATGCATGCACTACGGCTGCTAACTCCAAATCATGCATAGCATAATTCAACTCATGAGGCTTAAGCTGTCGTGAGGCATATGAAACAACTCTTCCTTCTTGCATAAGCACTGCTCCAAGTCCTCGACGTGAAGCGTCGCAATACACCTCATAATCCTTGGTCTGATCTGGCAAAATCAACACTGGTGATGTAACCAAGCATTTCTTCAACTCCTAGAAACTAGCCTCACATTCCTCAGTCCATATGAACTTGGTATCCTTCTTCAACAACTCCGTCATAGGTTTCACAATCTTCGAGAAATTTTCAATGAATCTCCGGTAGTATCCTACAAGTCCAAGAAAACTCCGGATCTCTCCAACTGTGGTTAGCGCTTCCCAATTTGTCATAGTGTCAACCTTGGTGGGATCTACTGCTATACCTTCTCCAGATATAACGTGTCCGAGAAATCCAACTTCCTTCAACCAAAACTCACATTTGCTAAACTTGGCATATAACTGATGTTCTCTGAGCTTACCAAGTACCAAATGCAAATGCTCCTTATGCTCCTCTTCATTCTTCGAGTAAACTAGGATATCATCAATGAACACCACGACAAACTTATCCAAAAACTCCATAAACACTTTGTTCATCATGTTCATAAAATATGCAGGTGTGTTAGTTAGACCAAATGACATAACGGTATACTCGTACAGCCCATTGCTGGTGGCAAAAGCCGTATTAGGTATATCCTGTTCTCGAATCTTCAACTGATGGTATCCTGATCGTAGATCGATCTTGGAAAATACCTTAGCTCCTTGCAATCGATCAAACAGATCATTGATCGTCAGTAGTGGGTACTTGTTCTTGATGGTTACTTCATTCAATCCTCGATAATCAACAACCATCCTTAACGATCCATCCTTCTTCTCCACTAGAAGTACCGGCGATCCCCAAGGTGAAGAACTTGGGTAGATATATCCTTTATCCAGTAACTCCTTAATCTGCTTCTTAATCTCTTCTAAATCCCTTGCGGGCATTCTATATGGTCTCTTAGATATTGGCCCTGTGCCTGGCAAAAGCTCAATCAAAAACTCAATATCTCTATCCGGTGGCATGCCTGGCAACTCCTCTGGAAATACATCAGGGAAATCCTTCACTACTGGTACTTCCTCCTGCACAAATCTTGTTAGGCAATTTACTTGAGTCCTTTTCGGCACATGCCGGGATACATACTTGATCCTTCTCCCTTCGGGGGTGGTAAGAAAAATTGACTTACTGGCACATTCAATGTTCCCTTCATACTTTTATAACCAATCCATGCCTAATATCACATCCAATCCTTGAGATTCCAATACTATTAGGTCTGAGGGAAATACGTAATTACCAATCCTTAATGGTAACCGATCACACCATAGACTAGCCATATACTCTGCTCCAGGTGAGGTTACTAACATGGGTGACCTAAGGGCTTGGGTTGGCAGTTTATACTTATCCACAAATCCCCTTGATATGTATGAATGCGATGCACCAATATCAAAAAGAACGAGTGCAGTAAATGACTTAACCAAAAACTTACCTATTACTGCATCGGGCTAGGCTTCAACCTCCTCCACATTTACGTGGTTCACCTGTCCCTGTTGAAAGGGTTCGGCTTCTTCCCAAAGCTTCCATTGCCATTTCCATTCTAGGCTTCAGGACATTCATTAGCGTAATGTCTGGTCTTCTGGCACTTAAAGCAAGTGACTTGGCTCAGGTCTCTCTTGGCTGGGGTTGATGGGTTTGTACGGTTCTGGCCGTTGCTTCCTCCATTCCCATTACCATTCTTGGTGCCCTTATGATTGTGCAAGCTACCTTCTCCATGGGTATGCTAAAAATGTCCTCCTGGTCTAGGGGTAAAACGTGGCTTCTGTTGAGCTCCTGAATTGTACTTCCCTTGTCCATACTTCCTCTTGTGGTTCTCAATTTGCTGCTACTTCCCTTCAATCATGAGAGCACGGTCTACCAACTCCTAGCAGTTATTGAAGGTTGCTAACATCAACTGCATGCTCAACTCATCATTCAGTCCTTCTAGAAACTTCTCCTGCTTAGCTGCATCTGTTGCAACGTCATCTGGGGCATATCGTGCTAGCTTACTAAAGTCCTCCACATACTGGCCAACTATCCGTCCTCCTTGGCGCAAGTTGCGAAAATCACGCTTCTTCATGGCCATAGCTCCTGCTGAAACATGGGCAGTACAGAAAGCCTGCTGGAACTGGTCCCATGTGACAGTGTCGACAGGGAAAGTGGCTGTGAAATTCTCCCACCATGATGTTGCGGGTCCTTCAAGCTGATGTGCGGCAAACTTCACCTTTTCTGCATCTGTGCATCCTACCGTGGTCAACTCCCTTGCTGTCCTGCGGAGCCAATCATCCGCTACTATCGGCTCGGTGCTACTGGAAAACACCGACGGATTCAGCCTAAGAAAACGGGCTAAGTGATCAACAGGTGGTGGTGGTGGTGGGTTGTTGTTGTTGTTCCCTTGATTCTGGTTCTGGACTAGCAACTACATCAATGTGTTCTGCTGCTGGATCAACTGAGTGAGTTTCGGTGGGAAGGTAAATCCGGGGTCATGTCTCGGAGGCATCTGATGGGTTTAGAAAAGATGAGATTTAAGAATAGAGAGGGGTCTAAAGAGAAAACACTACCCATATGCACATGAGGCAAAAGCAAACAATTCACTTCATTCAATCAAACAAGGGCATACAATCGGTCTAACTATCGCAAAAGTGCTCAGACTACTTTATTTACATGGTGGACTACTACTACTGATGGGGTTGTCTACTAGAAATATTCTTCGGTTGCAGACTCCATGACATCTGCTCCAGCTTCATCAACATAGTCATCATCACTATTATCTGGATCCGAGTCGGTGTCGTCGATGATGATGTAGTCTTCCGGGCGAATCTCCTTGGGTTCTTTGTCTTCCTCTACTGGTGTAGGGCCTCCCATAAATATTCCAATCTTCTTGATCAGATCGTCAATCTTCTCCACTAGTACTTCAATTTCTTCTTCATAATCTTCACGTGTAGCCTTGGGTTCTTCCTCCAGTTCCTTGATTCTTGTCCTTGCCTTCTTCAGATCTATCATGTCGGCTCACATCTGGTTCTCCTGACGTCGAATGTGCTGGTTTAACTCTTGAATAAAAGCTGCAATTGATCTATCCTTCTTGGTGCTGATCATCTCCCACTGCTCATCTCGGCGCCCACAAATCTGGTAGATAGTATCCTTGAGATCATTGCGGTAAACTTCTCCAATGCGTCCCATGGTGATGTGAGCTGCCATGCTCTTTCCTAGACTCCATGTTGGTGCATCAAATGAAAACTCTATGGGCTCAGTGACTGGCATGAACATCCTTCCTGGAACTTAAACTTGAATCATCCAGCGCTCTTCTTCAGGTAATGTGGCGTTGTAGGTTCCGGTGAAGCTTGGTACTCCTATGTTCAGATATCTAGTGACTTCCTTCAAGTGACGTCCAAAGGGTGTATCTTCGTCCGGTTGCATGAACTTGTTCCTTGCATCCGCCATCCTAAAAGAGTAGAAAAGATGAGGAGTCAGAACAGAGTAGTGATCTAGGGCTTTAGCTTAGTGGTCGTGTCCTACAGTCAGCGTGTGCTCTGATACCATCTTGTAGCGACCAGACCTCAAACGGTCCAATCTCTGTGCTCAGGTGTCATCCCTAGATCAGTAATGCTGACACCACACAGTACTTGAAGGATTTATAACAGAGTAGCAATCATACGCTTATTACATCGAGTGTCTCAAAAGAGAACTTATTACAATAAAATGACTTAAGGCCATCTAATAACGATAACAGCGGAAGGCTTGGAAGATAAGTGAGTCCATCAAATCCAACGGCATCACTGAGTATAGAACCACGACCTAAGAGGCACCTTACTCGTCGTCTGAAAAGTCTGCAACATGAACATTGCAGCCCGAAAACGGGTTAGCACACGGAATATGCTGGCAAAGTAACACATAGAGAATGATGGAAGAGTAAGACTATACTACATGCATATTTGGCTGGTGGAAAGCTCTATGGTTACAGTTTTGCGTAAAGCCAATTTTTCCCTACTGCAAAGGAATAAATTTTATTTAACTATCATGGTAGTTGTTAAACATTGAGAATGGTTGACAGCATTCTCAGTCCCAATTAAGCATCATCATTAAAACCCAACAAAATTAATTAGAGTAACATGATGAGATTCACATGATAATCCAAGTATTAGATACTCAAGATGTCCATAACCGGGGACACGGCTAACCATGATTAGTTTATACACTCTGCAGAGGTTTGCGCACTTTTCCCCACAAGACACGATCTCCTCCGTTAGGATTCTCGCACTACATGGTGTTTGAGAAACGGATGACCGATACATAGTCTTTCAGAAGTGCTAGCACCTTACGAACGGGTAGACCGTACCAACCTACATCCCCTACATCTGTTAATCTACCACTGTAAGAGTTCGCACGACTTAGTCAACTATGCTAGAGCCCATAGTAGCTTGTGGCTGCACACGGAAGTTTCCAGTATGAATAATCTCATGATCCCTTTGAGCCTGGGTGGCGGTCCAAAAGAAAAACAGGCAATCGCTGGAATACCCAGGTGCCTCAATCCACCCGGATGTGTGTTTAAGTTGCCACCTTAGATAAACCATTAAATTATCAATCTCACATCTGTCATGGATTTCACTCACCCAATCCATGTCTACTAGCATAGCATGGCATAAAAGGAAACGTAGAAGTAACTCCCAAGGGTTTGATAATAAAACAGGTGATAGGTACTACCTCATGTACTTCCCAAACCCACAATTTAATTAGATCCTAAACATGCAATGTGTGAGGATTGATCTAATGCGACAAAAACTGGGTAATAGGAAATATGATCAAAGTGTTACTTGCCTTGCTGATGATCCGTGAAACCTAGCGATTCGAAGTAGCAAGCGGCGCACTTTGGATACTCTATCGCAAACAAACAAGCATACAATAAGTACTCAACTAATGCACAGGTAAAACTCGAATAAGAGATCTAACCAGAAAGTTCAACTTAAGAACTCCGGTTGGCAAAAAGAACCAAATCGAACGAAGCAACGAAAGACAAACGGCAAAAGAAACAGGCTTCGTTTACTATTCTGGATCTAGGGCAATTTTTACAGAAGCAAAAACTTGTTTGAGTTGGTTAAACGGAAAGAGGGTTTCGAGACGAAACTCTAGGCGCTTGAATCGCCTGATTCCGATAAATGAGCGAAAAGTTAAACTAAAATGAACATCGGATCAGAAATAGCGATCAAAAAAATCGTGTATTTAATCCGAGAAAAAGAAAAACGACGAACAGGTTAATGAACGAACGTTCGTTAACAGGAACTAAACGATGCACGCGTTCGGTAAAACGAACGAACGAGCGAACGCTCACTAAATAAATAAACCAGAGAAAAACCAATCTATTTAATAAACGAAAACTAGGGTTTTCTAAAAAAACCGAAACGGTTTTTCTCGGAAAACCGGTGGCGGCGGCTACCTCGGCTCGGGGCTCCGGCGGGGCTCCGGGCGGCGGCGGGTGGTGCGGGGCGGCGTCTCCGGGCGGCGGCGGCAGGCGGCGCGGGGCGGCGGCTGCGGTGGCGCGGGCGGCGTGGGGAGGCGGCGGCGGTGTGGGGCTCCAGGGGGGCTCCGGCGGGTTATAAAGGGGGGGCGGAAAACTTGGGGAAGGGGGCGGCCTCGGGAGGCGTGTCCTCCCCGGACTCGGCGGCGACGGCGATCGGGACTCCTATCCCGATCCGGGCGGGGGGCGGCGGCGGCTGGGCCGGCCTGGCTCGGCTGGGCCCTTGGCCTAGTCGGGCGCGGGTCTTTTTTTTTAAACAATTTCGCTAAAACTAGAAAAAAATCTAGAAAAATAAATAAAAATCTAAAAATGCCAAAAAAATGTTCACCGTCTAAATAAAATATTTAGAACAGGATGAACATTTTCTTGTCCCTAAATGCAATTTTTTAAAACGTGCAATTTTTCCTAAATTCAAATAAAATAGCAAAATAAAACCAAAATAAAATATTATTTGATTTTTTTATTAAATCATCAATATTTCTTTATTTTTGGGAAAGTCTTTTTATTTCCTCTCTCAAAATTTTATAATAGAAATAATTGAAGATAAAATAAATAAAATCAAATGATCCTATTTTCAAAATTTGAGAAAACTGAAATATGAAAATAACGAAATCCACAACTCTCTCCGAGGGTCCTTGAGTTGCGTGAAATTTCTAGGATCAACCAAATGCAATAAAATATGATATGCAATGATGATCTATTGTATAACATTCCAAATTGAAAATTTGGGATGTTACATAGATATTACAGGAAAAACATATATGCTTTTTTATGAAGTCCAAAAAAAATACCTAGGTCGATGTCTAAAGCTATGGCAAGATATTTGGACGAGCAGATCTAAGTAACGAAATATATGCAAAGCTAATTCAGCAAACAGATTTGAGTGCCAAATTATGGCAGGCTGTTTCAGCAGTCAATGAGGCCGAGCACACAACCATCGAACTATCGAAGGCCATCGCAGCAACAAAGATCGAGTATAAAACGGTGTAGAGCTATTTCACCTAACAGATTGGCTACTAGACCATGGCAATCTACGTCACAATAAATATATGGCAGGATATTTTAGCAACTAATCGGTCTTGGCATGCCATCTTAGCTAAGCAGATTGAGTGCAGAACAGGGCAAGGAAGCTTCTTAAGCAGAGCATATTGACAATAAACTACTTCAGCGAGCAGTGAGATTAACAACGTCTATCAGCTAACATTCAGTGCTACACCGACATGAACGGGGCCTCGGTCTAGAATGCGCGTACCGTGGGAGAAGCTGACCGCCGTGCGTCTCCACACGAACGTCGCGAGCGGTGGCGACGCTGACCGCCGTGCGCCTCCACAAGAATGTAGCCAGAGGTGGCGGCGCGGCTAGAGGACGGCAGTCTACGAGAGCGTACTGTGGGAGGGAGAGGATCGCCGAACCGCGGCGCCAACGTATCGGCGCGGCGGGGAGGGCGGCTTTGGTGGAGCAAATGGAGTGGAGGGGGACAAGGGGGAGGGGGTTTGGGGAATATTATTGGCTAGTTGGCCGAATGGCGGTTGAATCGGATTTGGGGGGAATTTTTGGGTGTGGGGGGAGGATTTTCGCGCGGTGGGCGGGGGGAGTTTGGGCATGGTCGGTTTCTCCAAGTGCAGTCCCACGTATCAGTGAAGAGGCAAGCCGAAGCGCGTTCCGTTTGCGTGAGCCGTGTGCAGGACCGAACGTGTGTGGGGTGCAATGCGACCACGACAGGAGTGCTGTGAGTGTACCGCCTTTTTTCCTTTTAAACTAGGTGCTTCGCCCCCTCAAAAAAATTGTTGCTTCGAGCGATCCATTGATACTACTACTAGTAATCTGGTAATCCCGACTAAAACGGCGCAGCCGAGTCTTTTCCCGCGCGATATGCTGGGAGGTTGGCTTAGTTGGGTTTTTTAGGACGAGTAATGCTACACCTACGTAATCCCAGTTACGTAATTAACGTAATGTGAAATGTGTGAGATGTTGATTGTAGATTGGGGGGAGGGAGGGGCCCACCACCATGAAAATCAGGGGAGGAGAGAGAGAGGCAATTTATGTTAACCCTTTCGTAGGTTCCCGTAGATGAAGAAAGATGTGAAATGCGTGAATGTGTTGTGGACGTACTATTGGAGTGCCTAAGATAATTTGTGTATGTATAGACCCTATGTGTTTATTTTACTTCGCATGTTAGATTTGTCTCGGTTCAATAAAAAGCAGAGTTGGTGATGATGGTGTGCCTGTCGTCCTGCAATATAGGCCGTCCAATCTATATCTAACGGATAGGAAGGAAACTATGACAATTTACCCGCACTCCTCTCCACATTTGCAGATAAGGATTTCCCTCGTTCATCCTTTTCTCCCACAAGATCTTGATCTTCCGTGCAATGCACGGACATCTTGCTAGTACTCCTACAATATGTATATTATTGTGAAAGTTCGTATACACCGGCCGAGATTAATGCAAACACGCAGATTTTCATTACATTTCGAACTTTTATAGGACAGGAAAATAAAAGAAACCCGACCCTAAACCTATTCTACGACGGCGACCGACGTCCTCCATCTGCGATCTCTATGTACGGGGGCGGGGTTCAAGACCCGTGAAGTGAAGGTGTGGTCTCCGGCGAGGAAGAGTAGAACACGGGATACGGACCGGCCAGTTGGCACACCATGCCCTGCCGCCTCCCATGCCCTACTCATCCTCGGAGGAGTCCCCGACCTCGGCGGTGCCGGACGTTGGACGGCGGCAAGTAGGACGCGTGGCTGACGGTGCTCCCGTCGTCGGCCGCCAGCATGGCCACCGCTTGTGCGGTCGCATCCGCGTCCGGCTACGCCGCTATTGCGTCACGAGAGGCGACTTGAGCGAGGGCGGCGACCTCGAGCTTCATCCCCGAAGACAAGCTCTCCCGTAGAGCGTTCGCACTTGCGGTCATGGCGGATGTGGTGCCAGGTAGGAGGACGATGCGCTATGGTGTGGAGGTTAGCTGGGCATTGCCGCTTTAAGTAGCGCATTCCGGTGAGGCCAAGCGTTCGGGTGCGTCATTAAGTCACCGGAGTTGGTTCCTCGGGCACCGAGCCTCTTAACGACGACATACGAATGGACGGCATGAATTCGGGCAGCTGGTGTCGGCTGGGAACACACCGCGCGACGGCGCAAGGGACGAGGGTTTTGGTGTGCCAGAGTATTCAGCTGCGGTCGTGGCAACGTTGGAGATGCCCTTTGCTCACATGCGATCCCCGCATGTCATTGAAAAAGCAAGACGACCCGGCATGGTCTCAGGTCCAGAGGATGCAGTTGGCCGCGGTACACCACTCCGCGGATGCGTCACGGTGCCCCGTGCATCCACGACGAGCCGGGTGTTGGGGTGTGTTTGGATTGTGGCCAAAGTGCACCTTACCAAAATTTTGGTCATGACCCAAAGATTGGTCTTTGTTTGGATGGTTGCCATTTTTTTGGCATGCCAATGAACTCTAGCCAACTCTAGTTCATTTTTCTTGCCAATGTCGGCCAAATCATGGCAACCAATACCTCAACCAAAATTTTGGTCATGACCCAAAGATTGGTCTTTGTTTGGATGGTTGCCATTTCTTTGGCATGCCAATGAACTCTAGCCAACTCTAGATCATTTTTCTTGCAATGTCGGCCAAATCATGGGCAACCAATACCTCAACCAAAATTTTGGCTACCCAATGCTTTGATGGGGCAACCTTGGGCACAAACCAAACATACCGTTGGTCGTGCCACAGCACTAACGCCACCCTCGGCACACTGAAACCGACTGTGTCTAGCTATGATATGAGCGTGTCGCTCACCGCGGTCGCTGTGTCCAGAGGCGGTGCTGGAGCTGCGCCCTGTTGTTGGCCCCAACGACCCACATGAACGGTTTTCGGTGGCGAGGAGGTCGTGGGCCAGCTCCTCCATTGGACTAGTCTGCCCCACATGTCGGTTTCCCTGTTTTCCAGGTCATATTCGAGCGCCAGTGCTCCGCGTTGCGCATTAGGACTTTCACTATGTAGGCCAAGCGAGACAACTTATTGTTTATTTGAGCCGTTCAAGTATAATCATGTGGCGTTTGCTTATTTCTCATTCCTCTCCAATCCTCTTCTCCATCGATCATGTCGCCCTCCAGTCGAGTCCATCCTCCCGCATGCCTCATTTGAACATTCCGCCGAGTATCATTCGCATGTACCCACCCTAGTCCTCTTTCAATAGATCTCCGGACCCCGAGATGGAATCAAGAGGGAACGAGTGGGGGCACGTGATACCTAAAGCGGATTCAAAATTTTGAACCGGTGATCATAGCATCCGCAAATCATATATAAAGGGTATTCAATGTTCGTTTCGTTTTTGAACGTACAATATACTCCCTCCTATCCTTTCTAGTTTATATATAAGTTTTACGTGTAGTCAAAGTATCTCTACTTTGATCAAAAAGGTATCAACATTCAACAACACCCAATCAATATTGTTAGATTTGTACGTACTCCTAGATTTGTACTCGAGATGGTTTCCAATTTGACTATTGACAAGATTAATAGTACATGAGATGTATAATGTGAAAATTATATCATTGGAAACTCCTTTCACATACAAATTTGACCGTATGCTTTGTGTAAGTTGCATGTCATTTATTATTATTCTAACATTTGGTCAAAGTTAGCCTCGAAAAACGCATTAGACCCTGTATGCTTTGTGTAAGTTGCATGTCATATATTATTACTCTAACATTTGTGTAACTTGCATGTCATATATTATTACTCTAACATTTGGTCAAAGTAGTATAGTGGAAGTGGATCCTCTGACGTAGGTATCCCTGCCTTACCCTCCCTTTCGGTCACTTACTAGCGGACCCCATGCTTTCTAGGCCCCACATGTCAGTTACTCAATGGGTTTGGCCACGTCAGAGGATCCTCATCCGTAGTATACTCCCTCTGTTTTTATTTACTCCGCATAAAATGGAGGGAGTGGTGGTATAATAAATGACGCGGGCGGGGGAGGGGGAGGGACGCCGGTTTTCTCTCAACTGCGGTCCCACAAGCGAGCGAAAACGCAAGACGAAGCGCGTTCCATTCGGTGAGCGACATGGAGGGTCCAGCGTGTCGGGCTGCAACGCGAACGCGATAAGAGCGATGTGCAGTCAAAACCGATTGACCGATCTTCACCTGAACCACTATTCACACCAGAACCTTCGCTGCTCGGCCTACGCCAGCCACTGCCCTAAAACCACACCAAATCTCCAGCCCATTCCCCCACCTTTCGATCCCCTAGCCCGCATCAAGCGTCCCCTAGTTCGCTGGAAAGCCATGGTGCACCGCAAGATCACTTACTACAAGATGCTGAAGCCGGAGCGCCACACAGAAATCGCGGCGGCGGTCGGCGCCACAGACATCCGTTCCCAATCTCTCTTTGCGGCGGGCCAATCCCCGAGTTCTCTGGAGCCAAGCTACGAGGAGGAGGAAGCCGATCCAATGTTCATGGCGGAGGTCGCGGCGCAGAAGGCCCCCGATGGGTATGAGACGATGGACGTCGACTTCGTGCCGGCGTCCGAGTACCCCATGGTGCAGGCGGACCAACGGTTCAACATGGCGATACTAAAGGAGGACCGGAAGGCAGAGGCTCATCTCGACACGGAGCGCGCGCATGCCGCTGCCATCGAGGCTCTCCTGCAAGCGGAATCGGATGTCGTGGATGTGAACCGGGCGGCGGAGGCTCAACTTGAGGCGGAGCGCGCGGATGCCGCTTCCATCGAGGCCCTCCTGCAGGCAGAACCGGACGTCTTGGACTTGAACCGAGCGGCAGAGGCTCGACTCGACGCAGAGCGCGTGGCTGCTGCTCTCATCGACGCCCTCCTGCAAGCGGAACCGGACGTCCTGGACTTGAACCGGGCGGCGGAGGCTCGACTCGACGCGGAGCGCGCGGATGCTGCTGCCATCGAGGCCCTCCTGCAGGCGGAACCGGACGTCGTCGACTTGAACCGGGCTGTGCTCTCGTCCGTGCAGAGCGCCCGCACGCTCCGCCTGAACAAGTAGCTGGAGGCCGAGGACAACCACGGTGCGGAGACACACGTCGGTAGCGATGGTTGGTTCGTGCCGGCAGCCAAAGACGACGAGGCCGTCTCTTTCCGCGAGCAGTGATAGTTTTTCTTTATGCTGTTGTTTTTATGGATCTTTTGCTGTGTAAAAACATATATTTGTTATGCAAGTCGCCTGACTTGGGTCAGTCTACCATTTCAGGTGGTTGGATGAATATCCTACGTCTCGTAACCCTTCTTTCCTTCTTCCTCACCTCTTCTTCTTCCCCAACAGACCACCGCACGGGCCGTACGGATACTCCCCAACATGCGGTTGGACAAACATACTCTATGAACGAAAATTATGTGTCAGCGATAGGATGGCTGAGTTTGGTTTGTTCACATGCGATAGCACGTGTCAGTGAGGGTGCATTCCCCTGGTTGGGTTTGCGGCGTGAAGGAGCGACTGTGTGAGGGTGCGGCGCGACCGCGGCATGCAGGAGCGACCGTGTGAGGGTGCGGTGCGACCGCGACAGCCGTGCGCAAGTGTACCTCCTTCTCATTTTGAAAACTTTAGGCAAGCTTGGCAAAAATGTGTGGCGAAGTTTGGCAATGCAAGGCCTAGACCCAAACAGGATAAGTACGTACATACTAGGAGTACTAGTGTTAAAAAAGAAAGGCGCGGTTTTCCTTCGCGGGATTTAATCGATACAAATACTCGTTTCACGTGTCAATTAATGCATATTTTTTTCTCCAAAGACCAAAGAGCTAACCATCTCACTCCTCATCGCTTGATTAATGCAGCGCCATGCAAACCAACCTTCTCACTTCCGCATGCATGCATGTCGTCTCTCTCTCCCTTGTCCATCTCTGTGCACACATGCGCCTCTCGCTCTCTCTCTCCTGTTTCTGCATGCAAGCAGCTCTCTCTGCCTCGGGAAGATGCGGAGTACATGGGAAAGAGAGATGGGATTACTGCAGGCACGCATGCGGTGGAAAGGGATGGAGGGCCCGGTTGGAAAGAGCAGCGAAAAATGCCAATGCGCAGAGCATTGCGGGGAAAATGAAATTTTCTTAGACGCAGACAAAAAAGGACCGGAGGGAGTACTACTAGGAGTACTAGTGCGGTGAGATGGTTTCTCGAAGAAGACGATGGAGAAGCAGAGTCAGCGAAGAGTGAAATGATGGTTGCTTCGTCCATTCTTTTGTGATTTGACGCCTCACTGCTTTGTGATTTGTGGTAGAAGGGATAGGGGAGTAGACTCTGTGCTCTATACTGTACTACATGCGTCCAAGCATGGGAGAAAGAGGAGAGACGTTGCATTTTTCTATTCCTTCAATCAATCAATCAGGGAGCTTCGGTTCCATCTTTTTGGCTTTGGCAACACCGTCAACAATGGTTTCCACGATGCCAAAAGCTATTTTCACATTTGGCTACACATTATGGATGCCCTTAACCATACCACTTGGTTTTGCTCCTGTGTGCTATCTATACAAATCTCAATTATATTGATCTAAAAAATTATAGAATCAAGATTAGTAAAAAGGAGGTGATTTTGCCGCGCGGATGGCGGGGGAGGTTTCTTATTAGAGCAATGCTATATCCATGTTATGGTTTACGTAAAGTTACGAACTGATGTGATGTGGGACTATTTGATTGGATTAAAGGAGAGGATTAGGCCCACCCCACCTGAAAATTAGGGGTGCATATATAGATTATATGGAAAGTATATGTAGCAGCTACGTAGCCCTTTGTAAGTCTAGGATTAGGCTTCTTATTTTCGGAGGACGTTGTCCTCGCGGTTTGCTAACATGCGGTCCCACGTGTCAGTGCTTTACCAAGCCGATCCGCGTCCCACATGAGGCAGAACAACGGCAGAAGCAACACATGGTTAAGTTGAAGAAGATGAGGGAGAAGCGGATTCAGCAACGAGTGAAATGATGGTTGCTTCATCCCTCCAACTTAACTGCGGGAAAGGTGTAGCTTTGTGATTTGACGCCTCATTGCTCATTACTAGGCCGGCGCCATGACTGGGGTGCTTCACCCCGGCTGCTCTGCACTGTATTCTGGTATGGCACATGGACCCGGTAGCTTGATGTCCCACATGTCGGCGAAAGGGACTAGAAGATTTATGAAAGCAAGCGCTCCACTCTTACGACGGAGGAGTAGACGACACGACGGCCCAGTGAACTGTCACTTGTACTGTATAGTACTATAGTTTTGCTGTTTCGCACAATCCATTGATACAAACCCGATTAAACAGGAAAGGGCGGGATTTTTCCCGCGCGGTAGATGATACTGGCCATACATTTCAAAGGCAATTTTAATGTATGCAAACTGAATAATTATAAGGAACAATATGATATCTAGTAAAACTAAAAACACATATGATTTATTGTGTTAGAGTGTAGTAGTAGTGCTGTATTGCATAGTTGTTAGATGTAACATGCGAGAACGTGTAGAGATGTAGTTTTAGAGGGCCCATAGAGAGAAAAGTGTAATACAGTCACCGAACTTCAGAATAAGCTGATTATGGTCACTATATACGTTTTGCGGTGATTATACGGTCACTTGCTCATAGTTCAGCATCGGATTGCACTCTGTTGACCGGCCAAATAGTCTGCATGGTGCCATGTTGACTAGTTAAATTGACCATGTTCCTTGTGGGTCCCACCTGTCAGTTCGCATAGGCAAAAGGTCAGATAAACACAAATTTACGCAGGTGCGACAAGCCTCCAACCCGTGCGCGGGAATCACCTGGTTGTGTATGTGTCTGTCAGGGCCTGATGTGTGCGCATGCACGTGTAGGTTGAGCACTTGAGCGTGAGAGTGTGTGTTGGTCGTGTGGTGTACTGGTGTGTGCATGCATGCGTGTGAGTGTTGCGTGCGTGCGTGGCTGCGTGTGTACGTGTGAGTGTTATGTGCGTGCGTGGGTGCATGTGTTGCGTGGACGTAGTTCATGTGCATGAGTGCGTGTATGTATAATCACCACACCAGCTCCTGTGTGTTAAAACAGACGGCTCAGCATACCAATACAAGGCCACCTTGTTCGCTGTGCCTGCGGTCATGACTTCGAACCACCGTCCAAATATATCTTTGTCATTTGTTTTCATTCTTACTAGCAAGATGCCCGTGTATTGCACGTAACATCAAGATGCATTTGTATGACTTGTTTATCTTGTGAGAGAAAAGGATGAACGAGGGAAGGCCTTATTTGCAAATGTGGAGAGGTGTGTGGGTACCTTTTTGCAAAATTGCCATAGTTTCTTTCCTATCCGTCAGATATAAATCGGACGACCTATATTGCAGGATGGCAGGCACACCATCATCACAAACTCTGTTTTTTTATAAGAGTGTATTTTATGTATTTTATAAGAGTGTAGATGTAGGGTAGATACAAGTCGACAGGTGGGCACGATGGTAGTGAGATAATGTGATGCAACACTAGAGGTGCCACGTGGAGCGTTTAACTAGTCAACTAGTCATGTCATGAGCAAATACAGAGTTGTACGGTGAGCCCGTGACTATATAATAACCACTAAACGTAAATGGTGACCGTAATGAGTGGATTCTGAAGTCCAGTGTACGTATCGTGCTTTCGCTTCAAATACAATGATCGTCATTGCATATATCGCAAGAGAACGATGAAACATGCGTGAATTTTCTGGGGGCTTACTTTTAGAGGACCTAGAGATAGTTTTGTGTGCATATGTGAAAGGGGCGTACAGGGGGAGTATGCGATGGAGAGAGAGATGCTCTTCGTTTCTCTTTATTATGACTAACTTTGTATATAGTATAAAAATATACAAATTCACAGTGCGGAATAAATATCATTGTGGGCACCATGCAATGCAAATTAGCGTTCGTACTCCTCCATATAACTTTGTAATGTTGTATATATGTAGAAACTCTAAAATAACTTTTTGGCCACACTTTATTCAAAAGAAATGTTGTATGCGAAATAAACGTGAAGAGAGGGCTTTTTAGATCAATGGGGTACGTGATGTAACATGTGTGAATGTGTAGTTGATGCATTTGGCGGGGCCTAGAGAGGTATGTGTGTGTATTACGTATTTGAGAGAGGCATGGATAGAGGGGCCGACGGGGGGCGTGGGAGAGATAGCATGAGAAATGAGAGTGGTCTATAGAGAGAGAGACGAAAATGACGTCACGACAAGAGATTCCATTCCCTTGAGTGTGTATATGCAAGGGGGGAGGGAATAGAGGCACCAAGAGAAATTTTCTGTGTGTGTGGTGTTTGTGTTGGTATGTGTGGGTGTGATAAGATAATGAGACGTGGGGGCAGAGGGTGTGTCACCGCGTGAGGTCCGATGGGTCGAGGTGAGGCCCTTCATTCGGTTCCGTCCTGCGCCACATTGGTCGGCCCGTGACGCATTTAGGAAGACCCATGGATGACTAGTCGTACAAGACCAAGATAGCAGAATTGTGAAGGACTCTGTGTCCACTGACAAACCCGGCTAGGATTTGTAACCCTGGGTTCTCGGACTAAGGTAACCCCTTTATCTCTGATATTACTATTCATCCAACCTAACTTTAAGGGGCATCCTACAGAATGCTCTGCTAGAATCATACTCGTTGATTAGGAAGAGAGGTGTGAGACAATGCGTGAGAGACAGGCGTAAAGATAATGTGCGTACATGAGACACGTAGGCAGGTCCATGTATATAGAAAGGGTCGATGAGGATTGTGCGTGCGTATGTTTGCGAGAGGGAGAGTGCTTGTGATAAAGGTTAGTGCAAATAGTTGTAAATGGTTAGGAGAGGGAGGGAGGGTTATATCTAGAGCATGTGTGCGAGAAAGACACCTCGGGAGAGAGTGTGTGAGCATGTGTGAGAGACCACCGATGGAGAGTCAAACTACACGTAAAAGACTGCTCTACACATTGATTAAATATATAAATTGTATCCAAATATTAGGATGGGATCATGATATTTGCAATTCACGTAAGGAGCGGTCATTGATCCATCAAACATCTAGATTCTATCGAATTTGAGCATGTCTATGTTATTATTCGACACAATTGATCCACATAGTTAGTATTTTGAAGTCCAGACAATGCATCGCTTTAGCAATCGAATATAAACATGAGTATAGTTCATGTTGTGTGTGTAAAGCACATTATACATACGAAAGTTACACAATGGACATTATAAATAGCTACCTATGAACTAGCATACATTTGAATTCAACTTAAGGTGGTTTAAAAAAATCAAATTCAACATGAAGTCCATTCAATTATTTGAATTTGATATCATGGCATTTGTAAACCATACCTAAATTATGGGGGCACCAATCTTTTCTCTGATTTTGTACATAATAGCATATGTAGTCGTGTACAAAATAGATTCAAATTTAGCTCCTCCTTTCCAAAATAATCGTAGTTATAGGATTTTCAAGTGTCAAAATTTCAAAAATAAGCGGATAATTTAATGAGGTTTTCAAACATACAAGGTCAAATATAACGTTTGAAAGGATCGATATGGTTGACTAGAGGGGGGGGGGTGAATAGGCAACTAACAATTTTTAGCTTTTCTTTAGAAATTTAAACTTTGCATCAAAGTAGGTTGTCTAGATATGCAACTAGGTGAGCAACCTATATGATGCAACACGGATAAGCACACAAGCAAGCAAGATATATGAAACAAATAAGCTTCCACAAGTAAAGGCACGAGATAACCAAGAGTGGAGATGGTGGAGACGAGGATGTGTTGCCGAAGTTCCTTCCCTTTGAGAGGAAGTACGTCTCCGTTGGATCGGTGTGGAGGCACAATGCTCCCCAAGAAGCCACTAGGGCCACCGTAATCTCCTCACGCCCTCACACAATGCGAGATGCCGTGATTCCACTATTGGTGCCCTTGGAGGCGGCGATCGAACCTTTACAAACAAGGTTGGGGCAATCTCCACAACTCAATTGGAGGCTCCCAACGACACCACGAAGCTTCACCACAATGGACTATGGCTTCGTCGTGACCTCAACCGTCTAGGATGCTCAAACACCCAAGAGTAACAAGATCCGCAAGGGATTAGTGGGGGAATCAAATATCTCTTGGTGGAAGTGTAGATCGGGGCCTTCTCAACCACTCCCGAGCAAATCAACAAGTTTGGTTGGCTAGGGAGTGAGATCGGGCGAAAAATGGAGCTTGGAGCAATAATGGAGCTTAGTGGTGGAAGAGATAAGTCAACGGGGAAGAAGGGGACCCCTTATATAGTGTGTGGAAAAGATCCAACCGTTACCCACCAACCAGCCCGCGGCCAGCGGTACTACCGCGCCTGGCCAGCGGTACTACCGCAAGGCCACGCGGTACTACTGCTTGCAACCAAGCGGTACTACCGCACGGCTATGCGGTACTACCGTACCAACCCACGGTACTGCCGCAACCCCAACACAGAACCGATAAACAGACGCATAGGAGCTGGGGGCGGTACTTCCGCATGCGCGGTACTACCGCGCCCCCCATGCGGTACTACCGCGAGGCAAAAATCCCAACCAGGGGAGAAGGGAATCTTTCGTGCCTACTTCCACAAAGAAACAGAAGTAGCAAAAACCCGACACAGTAGTAGTGCCGAGGGGCGGTACTACTGCCTGACTGCATAGCGCGGTACTCCCGCTCGGCGAACGCGGTACTACCGTGGGCACCTGCGGTACTACCGCGCTACCGCGCGGTACTACTGCGAATGCCCACGGTACTACCGTTGACCTGGGAGCAGTACTACCGCAACCAACAACGGCAGCCAGACAAGGGAGACAAGAAAACGGAGGAAGCTCCAAGGAAGAAGGAGGGGATAAGAAGGAGACGTGTACGTGATGATTCCACCCAAACCTTTCCAACGCGGACCCTCTCTTAATAGTATGGCTTTCCTACGACTCAAATCCACCAAAAAGAAACGTAGAAAAGAAGCCGTCTTCGTCAGTCTTCGAGGGGCACCCAATCGTCTTGTGCCTAGCAAAGAAGTGTCTGGAATACTCAAGGCACACGATTAGTCCGCAAATGCGTTGTCATCAATCACCAAAACACTTAGGGATAAATATGTCCTTACAATCTCCCCCTTTTTGGTGGATTGATGACAAAACGGGATTTGCACAAAGAAAATACTATTAAGTAAATGCAAACCCCTCCTCTCTATAATATAGACGGGCTCCCCCTAGATGTGTGCCACCTAGATGAGTGCTATGGACTGCATGGCACACGAATACTAGGAACAGAGCTCCCCTATATTATAGAGACAAGGCATATCTATCACTAGACAAGATAGCACACATATAAGTTAACTACGATAGATAAAGTGCATATGTCTTACACCAAATGAAGGAAAGGACTTGAAAGCACAAACCAAACAAGAGCAACCAAGCACAAACGAGGTCCAAAAAATAAAGCAAATAAACGCAACAAGCACGACACAACGCAAATCCCTACACTCTCTCCCCCTTTGGCATCGAGACGCCAAAAAGGCAGAGACGACACCTACACACACGGGGTGGCTCAGGCAGAGAAGTCGTCCCACTGCTCCTCGTGCTCCTCGTCAGACTCAGCGGCGGGGATAGTCTCCTCGAGGTCATCCTCTGAACTGGTCCACTTGTATCCCTGCTTTGACATCCAGGCAGCCTTAGGTGTGATGACGTCCTCAGACCCGCTAGACACATCCTCTCGAAAGAGCCTCATAACCTTCTTGTCACGGCGGCGACTCTCCTTGTCTGCCACATGAGCCCTGTACTGTCCCTTCGCCTGCATGCAGAAGAGAGTCTTCATCTTGTCCTTTAGCTTCTTGGCCCATGATGGCGCAGAGGAAGAAGTGGTGGACCTAGTAGCACGGTCCTCAGCAACATTCTCAGCAGCAGCAGCCCCCCCTTACCAGCAGCCCTCCTAGCAGAAGAGGCCTCGGCATGGGTAGTGGTGTTGGCCCAGTTGGGGTTGATGCGGAGGCTGATGGACTCATGGCGAATCCAGTCTGGAGCAAGGAACTCATCACCCGGGTACATCTTCTCCCAAGTGGTGGAGAGCAGCAGAAACAGGTACGGTCCATAGATAGGTACCTTACGAGTGAACACCGCAAACCGAAGCTCACACCACATGATGTGTGAGACATCAAGTGGCTGAGTCTGAGAAGAACGTGCCTCTGCACACAAGAGCAACATGTCCACTAGATATGCATGTACCTTGTCCTTGTCGCCAATGCGTGGGAACAGAGTGTTGCGGAAGATGCGATGCATGATATCCAGAAAGGAGTTTAACACCCAAGATGACTTGCCATTGGGGAGTACCTTCTCAACAAGGAAGGGCTGAAGCAGGTTCTTGTTGGCATACTCAGAGTTGGCATGGGGGCGAACACCAACGGGGGTGTGAAGCCCGTCATCAGGAATGTGCAGCAGATCCATGAACTCTTTCCATGTAGCAGACAGCTGACGGCCATTGGTCATCCAGGTCATCCTCCTCTCCTCCTCGGGATGAAAGTACACTGAGGCAAAGAACTGACAGATGAGCTCAGGGTCATAGTCATGGTGAAAAGAGATCACCGGCTCAATAGCAAACTGCTCCACCAAGTCCAGAGCCTCTCCAAAATAGTCATGAAACTTGTCCTTCCGCATGTGATGCATGTCTATCCACTTGACCTCCACGAATGTATTCTGCTTGCTCTTGATTACATCCAGATAGATGAGAACATGTTGCTTGTTCCAGAACATCTCAGTGCCTCTGAGCACAGCCCGAGGAGTCACATAGGGATTGACCCTCCGGTGTTCGACATACTCAGTGACAGAAAGCTCGTCCATGCCCTTAGCAGGTTCCTTTTGCTTGCTGGCAGTGGTCTTGACATTGCGCTTGGGGGCATTGGAGCCCTCTGGGGCTTCATCTTGGGGGTTGCGCAGACTCTTGGAGCCAGTGTCACGACTGGGATTGGAATGGCGAGAGCCACCACCTGAGACACAGAACGCAAAAAAAACACCCACAACAGCCAAGAGAGATTAATGCAAGGACCACAACAAATCAAGTGAAACAAGCAGAAAGCACACATGATAAATGCCTAGAGAGAGATTTGATCCCTACGGTAGTACTGCCAAGTGCTGCGGAGCTAAGATAGTAGTACAACTCTTAGATGCGGTAGTACCGTGCAAGATCACGGTAGTATCGAGTGTAGGAGCGGTAGTACGACCTTAGCGCCGCGGCTAGCACGGTAGTACCGCGTCTGCAGAGCGGTAGTACCGCACGGTACGGTAGTATCGCACCTGACGGGCGGTAGTACCGCAAGAGCGGTAGTACCGCACATTAGGCACGGTAGTACCGCACCGCGTCAGATCTGAACAGGTTCAAATCTGAAAAAAGCCCGTGAAACCACGGCGGTACTACGGTTGGACAAAGCTACCACAAGACAGCATATCAAGTATGTTTCCTACGCATCACGACTCTCCTACATCCTACTCTTGCACAGATTTGGCCTAAAATCTCAAGAACGACAAGTTTCTCCCCAAAAACCTAGAAGCAAGAGAACAGCCAAGAAAAAGAGGGATTTGGGGAAAAACCTTGGTCCATGGCAAGAGGAAGTGGTGGGGAATGATCCCACCGGTCGGAATCCGAGGAGAGTGGCCGGAGACGGAGATCCGGCGAGGGCCTCCGGCGCCGTTCTTGAGAGAGAGAGACGTGGAGAGAGAGACAAAAGAATGGGTATGGGGAGTTGGAACTCCCCTGCCCGAGTCATAACCCCCACGCGCCCTCGACGGCGCGGTAGTACCGTGCCCAGACACGGTAGTACCGCCCGGCGCGGTACTTCTGAAGTATCGCACCAGAGCGGTAGTACCATGCTGTGGCGCGGTAGTACCGTGCCTCCCAAAGCGGTAGTACCACGGCCAGACGCGGTAGTACCGTGAGCTCAAGAAGATGCACGTTTCGAGCACACGAAAAACTGGATCTGTGCACAAAACACTACGAGCCAACATGACACCACAAGACCACGCAACACACAAAACCAGAAAGGCACACGACAAATGAACCAACCACGAGACACCACCTCTCCAAAAGAGAGGGCGGTGGCCGTAGCCACCTATGTTTCAGTCAATTGGTATGGCACCGCAAATAATTATCCTTGGGTCCATGACCACAACTCGTCTTTGAAGCACAAGTACCATCAAACATGGCTAATGTGAAAGACTTGATCGATTTATGCATAATGGGGGGAGGGAGAGTTCATTGAGAGAACATCACTCCCCCTATGTCCATGCCTACATCTAAACAGGACAACACGTTGAGTATGGTGGGGTGTGCAAGGGTTCAAGCAACATTGCTCGAATCAATGATATTTAGCTCATGCCTTAACTCGCGAAATCTTGCTTCATCCAAGGGCTTCGTGAAGATATCTGCAAGGTTATCATGAGTGTTGACATAGTTGAGCTCGATCTCTCCTCACCTAATGTGATCCAGGATGAAGTGATACCGAATCTCAATATGCTTCGTCTTGAAGTGTTGCACCGGGTTGAGAGAGATCTTGATGGCACTTTCATTGTCACACCAAAGAGGCACTTTGTCACAAATGACACTGTAATCCTTTAGAGTTTGCCTCATCCATAAGAGTTGTGCACAACAACTACCGGCCGCCACATACTCCGCTTCGGTGGACGAGAGAGACACACAACTTTGCTTTTTGGAGGACCAACTTACCAAAGAGCAACCAAGAAATTGGCACCCTCCGGAAGTGGACTTCCTATCCACTTTGTCTCCCGCCCAATCGGAATCTGAATAACCTACAAGCTTGAAGTTTGCTCCTTTTGGGTACCATAGGCCAAAGTTTGGGGTATGAGCCAAATATCGAAAGATTCGTTTGACCGCCACATAGTGACTTTCCTTAGGTGCGGCTTGAAAACGTGCACATATTCCCACACTCAACATGATATACGGTCTAGATGCACAAAGGTAAAGCAATGAACCTATCATGGAGCGATATACCTTTTCATCCACCGCTTTACCATTGGGATCTATGTCAAGTTGGCACTTGGTAGGCATGGGAGTGGAAGCCGGCTTGACATCACTTAGCTTGAATCTTTTGAGCATGTCTTGAGTATATTTGGTTTGATTGATGAAGGTTCCTTCTCTTCTTTGCTTCACTTCGAACCCTAGAAAGAACTTCAACTCTCCCATGGAAGACATCTCGAACTTTGAGGTCATGAGAGCGGCAAATTCCTCATTGAAAGCTTTGTTAGGGGAACCAAAGATAATATCATCAACATATAATTGGCACACAAACAACTCCCCTTTGACCTTCTTAGTAAAAAGAGTGGGGTCGATTAGCCCAACTTCAAAACCACGGTCTTGTAACAACTCGGTAAGGTGGGATCCTCGAACCCGGGGGGTTGCTTGACGTAAACCAATTCATTAATAGGACCATTAAGCAAAGCACTCTTCACATCCATTTGTTGTAACTTAAAGTTGTGATGAGAAGCATATGCAATCAACATGCGAATGGATTCAAGACGAGCAACGGGAGCAAAGGTTTCACCGTAGTCGATACCCTCGACTTGGGAGTAGCCTTGTGCTACCAAACGAGCCTTGCTGCGAATGATAATCCCATGGGCATCTTGCTTGTTCTTAAATATCCACTTGGTTCCTATGACATTGTGATTCCCGGTCGGTCTTGGCACCAATCTCCACACTTTGTTGCGCTCGAAGTTGTTGAGTTCTTCATGCATGGCATTGAGCCAATCCGGATCTTCTAGCGCCTCATAGACCTTGTGGGGTTCCACACAAGAGACAAATGTGTGATGCTCACAATAATTTGCTAATTGTCTACGAGTGCTTACCCCCTTTCGTAAGCTTCCAAGCACATTCGTCATGAGATGATACTTGGTGGACAGCTTGGAAGCAACCTTGGTGGCACGACGCTCTAATTCCTCCTCGGGGGTGAGACGAGGAGTGGTCACTTGATCATCTTGAGCGTCATCTTGGGCTTGTTCTTGTACTTGAACTTGCTCGGAGGATGAGAGAACTTGACCTTGCGCATCACTTGATGTGTCAACACCGTCTTGAGCGTGATCTTGCCCTTGGTCATGTTCTTGAGGATGAGGGCCTTCATGTTGTTCTTCGGAAGCGTGTGGGCCTTGGGTTGGTGATGGCTCCGCTTGAGTGGAGCTTTGTCCTTCTCCTTCGGCCACAAGGGGTTCCTCAATGGTTAGGATAAAGCCAACACCCATTCTTCTTATGGCTTGGGGAGGAATTTCATCACCTACATCACAAGTGCCACCTTGCTCCACTTGGGAGCCGTTATTCTCATCAAACTCCACGTTACACGTCTCCTCAATAAGTCCCGTGGATTTATTGAGGACACGGTAACCATGAGAGTTTGTAGCATAACCAACAAATATGCCCTCATAAGCTCTAGCCTCAAATTTAGACAACCGAACACCTTTCTTGAGAATGAAACACTTACACCCGAACACCCGGAAGTACTTGAGGTTGGGCTTGTTACCGGTGAGTATCTCATATGGAGTCTTGTTCAAGCCCTTGCGGAGGTAGAGCCGATTGGATGCATGACACACGGTGTTGATGGCTTCGGCCCAAAAGTTGTACGGAGACTTGAACTCCGCCATCATGGTCCTTGCCGCATCCATCAACGTCCGGTTCTTCCTCTCCGCAACACTGTTTTGTTGAGGGGTGTAAGGTGCGGAATATTGATGCTTGATCCCCTCATCACTAAGAAACTCATCCAAGGTGTAGTTCTTGAACTCAGTGCCGTTGTCACTTCTTATTGTCAAGATCTTTGCATTGTGTTTACTTTGTGCTTCATTTGCAAAGTCAATGACGGTTTGTTGGGTCTCGCTCTTCCTCTTGAAGAAATACACCCACGTGTACCTTGAGTAGTCATCCACAATCACCAAGCAATACTTCCTACCTCCAAGACTATCGAAGGATGGAGGCCCAAAGAGATCCATGTGAAGGAGCTCCAAAGGCCTTTTTGAATAATTGATAGTCGTGGGAGGGTGAGCCTTCTCATGTAGCTTTCCTTTGATACAGGCACTGCAAGCACGATCTTCAGCAAAAATAACATTCGTTAGTCCACGAACATGGTCCCCCTTGAGGAGACTTTGTAAAGATCTCATATTGACATGGGCTAAACGGCGATGCCAAAGCCATCCCACATCAACTTTAGCCATTAGGCATGTCGCGGTCTTAGTGGGTCGCTCCGAAAAGTTAATCACATAGAGACCGTTCTCGACATTCCCAACAAAAGCTACTTTAAGAGTCTTGCTCCACAAGAGGGCCACGGTATCGATATCAAATAAAGTGGCAAAGCCATGATAGCAAGTTGATGAACGGAAAGTAAATTGTATGCAAGGGACTCAACACGCATGACCTTCTCGATCGTGAGATCATGAGAGATGACCACCTTGCCAAGTCCCAATACCTTAGAAGATGAGGCGTCACCCCACTCGACATTGGTGGGCATAGATGGAACCTTGTGCACGTCCACCACCAAGTCCTTGCTTCCGGTCATATGATTTGTAGCTCCGCTATCAAGCAACCATGATCCCCCACCGGAAGCAAACACCTACAAGAGATCAATGCTTGGTTTTAGGTACCCATTTTGTAATGGGTCCTTTGATGTTAGTAACAAGGGTTTTTGGAACCCAAATAGACCATTCAATGTGTTCATGAAGATAACCAACAAATTTGGCATAAACATGCCCATCACTAGCACGGCATAACACATAAGAAGGGTTAAAATCGCTGGCTTTGTTGAGAGGGGTGACATTGCACTTCTTGACATTGTTCTTCTTCTTATCCTCGGGGGAACTCTCTCCCTCCCTCACAAAGGTTTGCATGAGGGGAGGAGGTCATTTGGTCTTGTCATTCTTCTTCTTGTTCTTGGAGTCGGGCACGTACCCAACCCCTTCCTTGGCCACACCTCCCTTTTGGTTGATCAAGAGATCGTTGAGGTTCTTCTTGCCTTGTATGCAAGTCGCAAGACCTCTCTCAAGTTGCTCCTTCAACTTAGCATTTTCCTCAACAAGATGTATATGTTCACAACACGGGTTAGTAGCATTTGCATTATCAATTAAAACCATATGAGGAAAAGTTGCTTTCTCCTTAGTTAGCTTCACTTGGAGTTGATCATGAGACTCCTTGAGACTAGCGTGAATACCCTTCAAGGCCTTGTGGGCCTTGTCAAGTATATCAAACTCCTCTTTGAGTCTAGCAAGATCAACCCCGAGTTTGGCCTTCTTGGAATTTAGCACACGAGAAACAATGAGGACATGCTCATAATCTTTCTTTAACTTAGCATGATCAACGTTGTGTGACTCCTCAAGAGCCAAACGAAGACCACGCTCTTCCTCAAGAGCATTGGAAAGATCCGAAATCTCATCGGCATAGTCACGACTCTGCCCTTCCATCTTAGAGATGGTGTCTTTGTGAGCCTCGATCATGTCATTGGCTTCACCAAGTTGTTCCAAGAGAGCAACAAAGTGCTTCTTGGATTTTCCCTTGAGTTTGCCCATAAAGGCCTCAAACTCGTTAGCCTCCACATTAGCTCCCTCAAGTTCATTAATGCTATCCATCGGGGAAGGATGATTAATGATGGTAGTTTTGATGTTGGAGGTTACCTTGTTGGTGGCTTTAGCCATGAGGCACTTGGCGGTGATGCTCTCGTTGGGTGAGTCGAAGAGAGACACCCGTGACATTGTTGCAATAGCAACGGAGGCCATGGCAACCGACTCACCATCTTCATCATCGTCATCATCCTCATTGTACTCTTCTTGCACAACCAAAGCCTTGGGAGGAGTCTTCTTGGTGAAGTTGTTCTTGTTGGGGAACGACTTGGCCTTGTCCTTTCGGATGAGCTTGCCACCATTGTCTGCCCTCTTCTCATACGGGCATTCCGCAACGAAATGACTCACGTAGCCGCAATTGTAGAAAGTCCTTACATGTTGCTTGCCCCTTGTGCCACTCGAGTTGCTTTTGCTAAAGTTTGGCCTCGAGTTTTTCTTGCTCCAAAATTGCCTTGAAGCAAGTGCCATGTGTTCATGATATGCATACTTCGTATCTTCAGGGTTGCTCTCCTCTTCTTCCTCTTCTTCTTCTTCCAGGTGAGCTTGGCCTTCAATGCAAGGTTAGGCTTCTTTGCCCGTTGAGAACGGAGCACCGCATTGTCAGCGGTCTTGTCCAAAATGTTCATGGCCACAAACTCATCCAACACTTCGCTTGAGGTCAAAGTGTGGAAGTCCGGTCTTTGACGAATGATGGAGGACATGGCCTAATGATAGGGCATCATTGCCTTGAGGAATTTTTGCTTGATCCAATTTTCATCCGTGTCCTTGCTCCCATGATCTCGTAGTGAGACCACGAGTTTGGTTACTCTCCGATAAAGCTCACGAGGTTCTTCATCTTCTTTCATTGCAAACTCATCGGACTCATCTTGTACCACTTCATAATTGGAGCGTTGAATGCTTGCGCTTCCCCGGAAGAGAGAGACAACACAGTGCCATGCATCTTTGGCCAAGGCGAAGGGACGAAGATGAGGTAGGTCTTCGGGTGGAATTGCATCTTGAATGATGAAGAGAGCATTCTCATTGAATTGATTATCCGCGGCTTCTCGAGGAGTGAAGTTTCTTGGATCATGCGGATAAAAACCTTCTTCAATGATTCTTCAAAGGTTAGTGTTCACATGATTTAAATGACGTTTAAAGCGGTAAACCCAAGAATCAAAGTCCTCATTTTTCACAATCTTAGGGGGAGGACCGGCATGATTCAAATGAGTGGAAGGAACCGGTCCACCATAAACAAGTGGTGGTTCCACATGGGCAAAGATGCCGGTGCCATTATTACCACTAGAAGAAGGAGCCTTTTCACTACTAGCTTCCCCCTTGTCGGGGATAGCATCCGTCACCTTGTTGGCGGGGTCACCCACTTTCAACGGTGCAGTGGATAGTTTAAGCCCCTCAAGAAATTTAGTAAACATGCTTTCAACTTTGGTCGCCATGGAGGTTTTCAATGTCTCCAAGGCCACATTGAACTCCTCACGAGAGACCGAGGTTCCCCCATCGCCCGTAGACGAGATCGGATTCACACCAGAGTGTTCCTCCACACCGTCTACAGTATCAACCATACTCTTTGGACGGTAAAGTCCTTAATAAAGAGACGAGGCTCTGATACCAATTGAAAGGATCGATATGGTTGACTAGAGGGGGGTGAATAGGCAACTGACAATTTTTAGCTTTTCTTTAGCAATTTAAACTTTGCATCAAAGTAGGTTGTCTAGATATGCAACTAGGTGAGCAACCTATATGATGCAACACGGATAGGCACACAAGCAAGCAAGATATATGAAACAAATAAGCTTCCACAAGTAAAGGCACGAGATAACCAAGAGTGGAGACGGTGGAGACGAGGATGTGTTGCCGAAGTTCCTTCCCTTTGAGAGGAAGTACGTCTTCGTTGGAGCGGTGTGGAGGCACAATGCTCCCCAATAAGCCACTAGGGCCACCGTAATCTCCTCACGCCCTCACACAATGCGAGATGCCGTGATTCCACTATTGGTGCCCTTGGAGGTGGCGACCGAACCTTTACAAATAAGGTTGGGGCAATCTCCACAACTCAATTGGAGGCTCCCAATGACACCACGAAGCTTCACCACAATGGACTATGGCTTCGCGGTGACCTCAACTGTCTAGGATGCTCAAACACCCAAGAGTAACAAGATCTGCAAGGGATTAGTGGGGGAATCAAATATCTCTTGGTGGAAGTGTAGATCGGGGCCTTCTCAACCACTCCCGAGCAAATCAACAAGTTTGGGTGGCTAGGGAGTGAGATCGGGCAAAAAATGGAGCTTGGAGCAATAATGGAGCTTAGTGGTGGAAGAGATAAGTCAACGGGGAAGAAGGGGACCCCTTATATAGTGTGTGGAAAAGATCCAACCATTACCCACCAACCAGCCCGCGGCCAGCGGTACTACCGCGCCTGGCCAGCGGTACTACCGCAAGGCCGCGCGGTACTACTGCTTGCAACCAAGCGGTACTACCGCACGGCTATGCGGTACTACCGTACCGACCCACGGTACTGCCGCAACCCCAGCACAGAACCGATAAACAAACGCACAGGAGTTGGGGGCGGTACTTCCGCACGCGCGGTACTACCGCGCCCCCCATGCGGTACTACCGCGAGGCAAAAATCCCAACCAGGGGAGAAGGGAAACTTCCGTGCCTACTTCCGCAAAGAAACGGAAGTAGCAAAAACCCGACACAGTAGTACTGCCGAGGGGCGGTACTACTACCTGACTGCATAGCGCGGTACTACCGCTCGGCGAACGCGGTACTACCGTGGGCACCTGCGGTACTACCGCGCTACCGCGCAGTAGCGCGGTACTACCGCGAATGCCCACGGTACTACCGTTGACCTGGGAGCAGTACTACCACAACCAACAACGGCAGCCAGACAAGGCAGACAAGAAAACAGAGGAAGCTCCAAGGAAGAAGGAGGGGATAAGAAGGAGATGTGTACGTGATGATTCCACCCAAACCTTTCCAACGCGGACCCCCTCTTAATAGTACGGCTTTCCTACGACTCAAATCCACCAAAAAGAAACGTAGAAAAGACGCTATCTTCGTCAGTCTTCGAGGGGCACCCCATCATCTTGTGCCTAGCAAAGAAGTGTCTGGAATACTCATGGCACACGATTAGTCCGCAAATGCGTTGTCATCAATCACCAAAACACTTAGGGATAAATATGTCCTTACAACGTTGGCTCATTCGTACTCCGCGTCCCAGACCGAAACATGGTTCCCCCCCACCCGTCTGATTCCCCATCCGTACTCCGCGGGTGCCAAAACTACCTCTCCACCAGCCGCGAAACCCCGACGTCCTCCGTACGCCACCCCATCCCACCCATCAACCGCCGCCCTCCTCCATCATGCCGGAGCCGATACCCCGACGTCGTCGTCCATCGCAACCTCAACAGCAACGCCCTCCACGGCTAGTAGTTGAAGCCAAGGCCGAGCCATCCGTACCCGAGCCAGTTCTGTTGGAAATATGCCCTAGAGGCAATAATAAAAGCATTATTATTATATTTCCTTGTTCATGATAATTGTCTTTATTCATGCTATAATTGTATTATCCGGAAATCGTAATACATGTGTGAATAACAGACACCAACATGTCCCTAGTGAGCCTCTAGTTGACTAGCTCGTTGATCAACAGATAGTCATGGTTTCCTGACTATGGACATTGGATGTCATTGATAATGAGATCACATCATTAGGAGAATGATGTGATGGACAAGACCCAATCCTAAACATAGCACAAGATCGTATAGTTCGTTTGCTAGAGTTTTCCAATGTCAAAGTATCTTTTCCTTAGACCATGAGATCGTGTAACTCCCGGATACCCTAGGAGTGCTTTGGGTCTACCAAACGTCACAACGTAACTGGGTGACTATAAAGGTAGACTACGGGTATCTCCAAAAGTGTCTGTTGGGTTGACATGGATCAAGACTGGGATTTGTCACTCCGTATGACGGAGAGGTATCACTGGGCCCACTCGGTAATGCATCATCATAATGAGCTCAAAGTGACCAAGTGTCTGGTCACGGGATCATGCATTACGGTACGAGTAAAGTGACTTGCCGGTAACGAGATTGAACGAGGTATTGGGATACCGACGATCGAATCTCGGGCAAGTAACATATCGATTGACAAAGGGAATTGCATACGGGGTTGATTGAATCCTTGACATCGTGGTTCATCCGATGAGATCATCGTGGAGCATGTGGGAGCCAACATGGGTATCCAGATCCCGCTGTTGGTTATTGACCAGAGAGTCATCTCGGTCATGTCTGCTTGTCTCCCGAACCCGTAGGGTCTACACACTTAAGGTTCGGTGACGCTAGGGTTGTGAAGATATGTATATGCAGTAACCCGAATATTGTTTGGAATCTCGGATGAGATCCCGGACATCACGAGGAGTTCTGGAATGGTCCGGAGGTAAAGAATTATATATAGGAAATGCTGTTTCGGCCATCGGGACAAGTTTCGGGGTTATCGGTATTGTACCGGGACCACCGGAGGGGTCTCGGGGGCCCACCGGGTGGGGCCACCTGTCCCGGGGGGCCACATGGGCTGTAGGGGGTGCGCCTTGGCCTTCATGGGCCAAGGGCACCAGCCCCAGTAGGCCCATGCGCCTAGGGTTTCCAAGGGGGAGGAGTCCAAGTGGTGGAAGGCACCTCTGGGTGCCTTGGGGGGGAGGGAATCCTTCCCCTGGCCGCCGCACCTAGGAGATCAGATCTCCTAGGCTGCGCACCACCCCCCCCCCCTTGGCCCTCCTATATATAGTGGGGGAGAGGAGGGACTTCATACCACAGCTTTGGCGCCTCCCTCTCTCCCCGTTACGTCTCTCCCTTGTAGTATAGGCGAAGCCCTGCTACTGTGACGCCCTGCATCCATCACCACGCCGTCGTGTTGCTGGATCTTCATCAACCTCTCCTCCTCCCCTTGCTGGATCAAGAAGGAGGAGACGTCTCCCGTCCCGTACATGTGTTGAACGCGGAGGTGCTGTCCGTTCGGCGCTTGGTCATCGGTGATTTGGATCACGTCGTGTTCGACTACATCATCACCGTTCTTTTGAACGCTTCCGTGCGCCATCTACAAAGGTATGTAGATGCATCCAATGACTCGTTGCTAGATGAACTCCTAGATGATCTTGGTGAAACGAGTAGGAAAATTTTTGTTTTCTGCAACGTTCCCCAACAGTGTTATCAGAGCTAGGTCTATGCGTAGTTCTTCTTGCGCGAGTAGAACACAATTAGTTGTGGGCGTAGATTTGTCAACTTTCTTGCCGTTACTAGTCTTTTCTTGCTTCAGCGGTATTGTGGGATGAAGCGGCCCGGACCAACCTTACACGTACGCTTACGTGAGACTGGTTCCACCGACTAACATGCACTAGTTGCATAAGGTGGCTGGCGGGTGTCTGTCTCTCCCACTTTAGTTGGAGCGGATTCGATGAACAGGGTCCTTATGAAGGGTAAATAGAAGTTGACAAATCACGTTGTGGCTTTAACGTAGGTAAGAAGACGTTCTTGCTAGAACCCTAATTCAGCCACGTAAAACTTGCAACAACAATTAGAGGACGTCTAACTTGTTTTTGCAGCAAGTGGTTTGTGATATGATATGGCCAAAGTTGTGATGAATGATGAATGATCTATATGTGATGTATGAGATGTTCATGCTATTGTAATAGGAATCACGACTTGCATGTCGATGAGTATGACAACCGGCAGGAGCCATAGGAGTTGTCTTTATTCTTTTATATGACCTGCGTGTCATGGAGAAACGCCATGTAAATTACTTTACTTTATTGCTAAACGCGTTAGCCATAGTAGTAGAAGTAATAGTTGGCGAGCGACTTCATGGAGACACAATGATGGAGATCATGATGATGGAGATCATGGTGTCAAGCCGGTGACAAGATGATCATGGAGCCCCAAGATGGAGATCAAAGGAGCTATGTGATATTAGCCATATCATGTCACGTTTATTGTTTGATTGCATGTGATGTTTATCATGTTTTGCATCTTGTTTACTTAGAACAACAGTAGTAAATAAGATGATCCCTCATTAAAATTTCAAGAAGTGTTCTCCCCTAACTGTGCACCGTTGCTACAGTTCATCGTTTCTAAGCACGCCGTGATGATTGGGTGTGATGGATCCTTACGTTCACATACAACGAGTGTTGACGAGCCTAGCATGTACAGACATGGCCTCGGAACACATGCAAAACACTTAGGGTTAACTTGACGAGCCTAGCATGTACAGACATGGCCTCGGGACACAGAAGACCGAAAGGTCGAGCATGAGTCGTATAGAAGATACGATCAACATGAAGATGTTCACCGACGTTGACTAGTCCGTCTCACGTGATGATCGGACACGGTCTAGTTAACCCGGATCATGTAATACTTAGATGACTAGAGGGATGTCTAATCTAAGTGGGAGTTCATAAATAATTTGCTTAAGATGAACTTAATTATCATGAACTTAGTCTAAAATCTTTGCAATATGTCTTGTAGATCAAATGGCCAACGTAGTCCTCAACTTCAACGCGTTCCTAGAGAAAACCAAGCTGAAAGACAATGGCAGCAACTATACGGACTGGGTCCGGAACCTGAGGATCATCCTCATAGCTGCCAAGAAAGATTATGTCCTACAAGCACCGCTAGGTGATCCACCTGTCCCACAGAACCAAGACGTTATGAACGCTTGGCAGACACGTGTTGACGACTACTCCCTCGTTCAGTGCGGCATGCTTTACAGCTTAGATCCGGGGCTCCAAAAGCGTTTTGAGAGACATGGAGCATATGAGATGTTCGAAGAGCTGAAAATGGTTTTTCAAGCTCATGCCCGTATCGAGAGATATGAAGTCTCCGATAAGTTCTTCAGCTGTAAGATGGAGGAAAACAGTTCTGTCAGTGAGCACATACTCACTATGTCTGGGTTACACAACCGCTTGTCTCAGCTGGGAGTTAATCTCCCGGATGATGCGGTCATTGACAGAATCCTCCAGTCGCTTCCACCAAGCTACAAGAGCTTTGTGATGAACTTCAACATGCAGGGGATGCAAAAGACCATTCCTGAGTTGTTCTCAATGCTGAAATCAGCGGACATAGAAGTCAAGAAGGAACATCAAGTGTTGATGGTCAATAAAACCACTAAGTTCAAGGAAGGCAAGGGTAAAAAGAACTTCAAGAAGGACGGCAAGGAGGTTGCCGCGCCCGGCAAGCAAGCTGCCGGGAAGAAGCCAAAGAATGGACCCAAGCCCGAGACTGAGTGCTTTTATTGCAAAGGGAAGGGTCACTGGAAACGGAACTGCCCCAAGTACTTAGCGGACAAGAAGGCCGGCAACACCAAAGGTATATTTGATATTCACGTAATTGATGTGTACCTTACCAGTACTCGTAGTGACTCCTGGGTATTTGATACCGGTGCCATTGCTCATATTTGTAACTCACAGCAGGAGCTGCGGAATAAACGGAGACTGGCAAAGGACGAGGTGACGATGCGCGTCGGGAATGGTTCCAAGGTCGATGTGATCGCCGTCGGCACGCTAACTCTACATTTACCTACGGGATTAGTTATAAACCTCAGTAATTGTTATTTAGTGCCAAGTTTGAGCATGAACATTGTATCGGGATCTCGTTTAATTCGAGATGGCTACTCATTTAAATCTGAGAATAATGGTTGTTCTATTTATATGAGAGATATGTTTTATGGTCATGCTCCGATGGTGAATGGTTTATTCTTTATGAATCTCGAACGTAATGCTACACATGTTCATAATGTGAGTACCAAAAGGAGTAAAGTTGATAATGATAGTACCACATACTTGTGGCACTGCCGCCTTGGTCACATAGGTGTCAAACGCATGAAGAAGCTCCATACAGATGGACTTTTGGAGTCTCTTGATTATGAATCATTTGACACGTGCGAACCATGCCTTATGGGTAAAATGACCAAGACTCCGTTTTCAGGAACAATGGAGCGAGCAACCAACTTATTGGAAATCATACATACTGATGTATGCGGTCCAATGAGTGTTGAGGCTCGCGGTGGCTATCGTTATGTTCTCACCCTCACTGATGACTTGAGTAGATATGGGTATATCTACTTAATGAAACACAAGTCTGAAACCTTTGAAAAGTTCAAGGAATTTCAGAGTGAGGTTGAGAATCAACGTGACAGGAAAATCAAGTTTCTACGATCAGATCGTGGAGGAGAATACTTGAGTCATGAATTTGGCACACACTTAAGAAAATGTGGAATAGTTTCACAACTCACGCCGCCTGGAACACCTCAGCGTAACGGTGTGTCCGAACGTCGTAATCGCACTCTATTAGATATGGTGCGATCTATGATGTCTCTTACCGATTTACCGCTATCTTTTTGGGGCTATGCTTTAGAGACTGCTGCATTCACTTTAAATAGGGCTCCGTCGAAATCCGTTGAGACGACACCGTATGAATCATGGTTTCGGAAGAAACCTAAGCTGTCGTTTCTAAAAGTTTGGGGATGCGATGCTTATGTGAAGAAACTTCAACCTGAGAAGCTCGAACCCAAGTCGGAAAAATGCGTCTTCATAGGATACCCAAAAGAAACTATTGGGTACACCTTCTACCTCAGATCCGAAGGCAAGATCTTTGTTGCCAAGAATGGGTCCTTTCTAGAGAAAGAGTTTCTCTCGAAAGAAGTAAGTGGGAGGAAAGTAGAGCTTGATGAAGTATTACCTCTTGAACCGGAAAATGGCGCAACTCAAGAAAAAGTTCCTGAGGTGCCAGCACCGACTAGAGAGGAGGTTAATGATGATGATCAAGATACTTCTGATCAAGCTCCTACTGAAATTTGAAGGTCCACAAGGACACATTCCGCACCAGAGTGGTACGGCAACCCTGTCTTGGAAATCATGTTGTTAGACAACGGTGAACCTTCGAACTATGAAGAAGAGATGGCGGGCCCGGATTCCGAAAAATGGCTAGAAGCCATGAAATCCGAGATAGGATCCATGTATGAAAACGAAGTATGGACTTTGACTGACTTGCCCGTTGAACGGCGAGCCATAGAAAATAAATGGATCTTTAAGAAGAAGACAGACGCGGATGGTAATGTGACCATCTATAAAGCTCGACTTGTTGCTAAGGGTTATCGACAAGTTCAAGGGGTTGACTACGATGAGACTTTCTCACCGGTAGCGAAGCTAAAGTCCGTCCAAATCATGTTAGCAATTGCCGCATTCTACGATTATGAAATTTGGCAAATGGACGTCAAAACGGCATTCCTTAATGGTTTCCTTAAGGAAGAATTGTATATGATGCAGCCGGAAGGTTTTGTCGATCCTAAGAATGCTGACAAGGTGTGCAAGCTCCAACGCTCGATTTATGGGCTGGTGCAAGCATCTCGGAGTTGGAACATTCGCTTTGATGAGATGATCAAAGCGTTTGGGTTTACGCAGACTTATGGAGAAGCCTGCGTTTACAAGAAAGTGAGTGGGAGCTCTGTAGCATTTCTCATACTATATGTAGATGACATACTTTTGATGGGAAATGATATAGAACTCTTGGACAGCATCAAGGCCTACTTGAATAAGAGTTTTTCAATGAAGGACCTTGGAGAAGCTGCTTATATATTAGGCATCAAAATCTATAGAGATAGATCCAGACGCCTCATAGGTCTTTCACAAAGCACATACCTTGATAAGATATTGAAGAAGTTCAATATGGATCATTCTAAGAAGGGGTTCTTACCTATGTTACAAGGTGTGAAATTGAGCTCAGTTCAATGTCCGACCACGGCAGAAGAAATAGAAGAGATGAGTGTCATCCCCTATGCCTCAGCCATAGGTTCTATTATGTATGCCATGCTGTGTACCAGACCTGATGTAAACCTTGCCGTAAGTTTGGTAGGCAGATACCAAAGTAATCCCGGCAAGGAACACTGGACAGCGGTCAAGAATATCCTGAAGTACCTGAAAAGGACTAAGGAAATTTTTCTCGTTTATGGAGGTGACGAAGAGCTCGTCGTAAAGGGTTACGTTGACGCTAGCTTCGACACAGATCTGGATGACTCTAAGTCACAAACCGGATACGTGTATATGTTGAATGGTGGAGCAGTGAGCTGGTGCAGCTGCAAGCAGAGCGTCGTGGCGGGATCTACATGTGAAGCGGAGTACATGGCAGCCTCGGAGGCAGCACATGAAGCAATATGGGTGAAGGAGTTCATCACCGACCTAGGAGTCATACCCAATGCGTCGGGGCCGATCAAGCTCTTCTGTGACAACACTGGAGCTATTGCACTTGCCAAGGAGCCCAGGTTTCACAAGAAGACAAGGCACATCAAGCGTCGCTTCAACTCCATTCGTGAAAATGTTCAAGATGGAGACATAGAGATTTGTAAAGTACATACGGACCTGAATGTAGCGGATCCGTTGACTAAACCTCTCCCTAGAGCAAAACATGATCAACACCAGAATTCCATGGGTGTTCGATTCATCACTATGTAACTAGATTATTGACTCTAGTGCAAGTGGGAGACTGTTGGAAATATGCCCTAGAGGCAATAATAAAAGCATTATTATTATATTTCCTTGTTCATGATAATTGTCTTTATTCATGCTATAATTGTATTATCCGGAAATCGTAATACATGTGTGAATAACAGACACCAACATGTCCCTAGTGAGCCTCTAGTTGACTAGCTCGTTGATCAACAGATAGTCATGGTTTCCTGACTATGGACATTGGATGTCATTAATAACGAGATCACATCATTAGGAGAATGATGTGATGGACAAGACCCAATCCTAAACATAGCACAAGATCGTATAGTTCGTTTGCTAGAGTTTTCCAATGTCAAAGTATCTTTTCCTTAGACCATGAGATTGTGTAACTCCCGGATACCGTAGGAGTGCTTTGGGTCTACCAAACGTCACAACGTAACTGGGTGACTATAAAGGTAGACTACGGGTATCTCCAAAAGTGTCTGTTGGGTTGACATGGATCAAGACTGGGATTTGTCACTCCGTATGACGGAGAGGTATCACTGGGCCCACTCGGTAATGCATCATCATAATGAGCTCAAAGTGACCAAGTGTCTGGTCACGGGATCATGCATTACGGTACGAGTAAAGTGACTTGCCGGTAACGAGATTGAACGAGGTATTGGGATACCGACGATCGAATCTCGGGCAAGTAACATATCGATTGACAAAGGGAATTGCATACGGGGTTGATTGAATCCTTGACATCGTGGTTCATCCGATGAGATCATCGTGGAGCATGTGGGAGCCAACATGGGTATCCAAATCCCTCTGTTGGTTATTGACCGGAGAGTCGTCTCGGTCATGTCTGCTTGTCTCCCGAACCCGTAGGGTCTACACACTTAAAGTTCGGTGATGCTAGGGTTGTGAAGATATGTATATGCAGTAACCGGAATATTGTTCGGAATCCCGGATGAGATCCTGGACGTCACGAGGAGTTCCGGAATGGTCCGGAGGTAAAGAATTATATATAGGAAATGCTGTTTCGGCCATCGGGACAAGTTTCGGGGTTATCGGTATTGTACCGGGACCACCGAAGGGGTCCCGGGGGCCCACCGGGTGGGGCCACCTGTCCCGGGGGGCCACATGGGCTGTAGGGGGTGCGCCTTGGCCTTCATGGGCCAAGGGCACCAGCCCCAGTAGGCCCATGCGCCTAGGGTTTCCAAGGGGGAGGAGTCCAAGTGGTGGAAGGCACCTCTGGGTGCCTTGGGGGGGAGGGAATCCTTCCCCTGGCCGCCACACCTAGGAGATCAGATCTCCTAGGCTGCGCACCACCCCCCCTTGGCCCTCCTATATATAGTGGGGGAGAGGAGGGACTTCATACCACAGCTTTGGCGCCTCCCTCTCTCCCCGTTACGTCTCTCCCTTGTAGTATAGGCGAAGCCCTGCTACTGTGACGCCCTGCATCCATCACCACGCCGTCGTGCTGCTGGATCTTCATCAACCTCTCCTCCTCCCCTTGCTGGATCAAGAAGGAGGAGACGTCTCCCGTCCCGTACGTGTGTTGAACGCGGAGGTGCTGTCCGTTCGGCGCTTGGTCATCGGTGATTTGGATCATGTCGTGTTCGACTACATCATCACCGTTCTTTTGAACGCTTCCGTGCGCCATCTACAAAGGTATGTAGATGCATCCAATGACTCGTTGCTAGATGAACTCCTAGATGATCTTGGTGAAACGAGTAGGAAAATTTTTGTTTTCTGCAACGTTCCCCAACAAGTTCAACCACGCTGTCCTGCGCCTCACCGCTGCCGCTCCAACTTCGCCACCCTCCACCACACCAGAGTTGTTCCTGCTACGCCGTCCTTCGCTGCCTCGGATCTGCTTCCCCTCCGCCGACATACGGCCACGACAACACAGTCAACAATTTGGCCATGGGTTCGTCCAAGCCTGCACCCTCCAAAACATCGGTTTCCCCGGTAAAAAGAAGAAGATCAGCACGACATGTGGAGGTGACCATACCCGCAACCGAAAAAGGTACTCCTCTTCCCTTATTCGTGCAAATCTTACGTCTCTGCTTGCACGGTATTCATCCCACAGAAGACACTAGTTGACCGCTTCTTCTTGATACTAGATGTTCCTAGTAACTCGCGATGCACAAGGTTTCTCCTCATATACTATTTCACCTTAGCTAGAGGTCCATCACCCCCCTGAATTTCAATTTCTGGCCAGTTGATTCCCAATTAACGGAAGCATTCCCCGGTGTAACAGGCGCTAGTACGCCTATTACGCCGGGGAAGCAGCGCCTTGGTGTTTATCTTAGGGGCGTGTGCGGCCTAGAGCTACTGGCGCCTGATCTGGAGGTCGGGCGGGATTAAAGGGATGGCCTGGGGGCGCTGCCAAGCACGGCGGTGGTGTGAGGTCGATGGGAGGGCGGGGCGACGGAGGCAGGGGTCTGGGCCGGTGGTCGCTGGCGGTTCGAGAAAGACCGTCAACAGTGACTGGCGGGAGGTAGACGAAGGCCATCTGCCCGTTCCTTATAGATCGGACGGTTCATTGAAAAATCGACTGGCCTATTTATTTTCAGTCGACTGTTATCTTAGATATGACCTCATGTGGTGGTGTGCTGGAGGAGTACCTGCATTTCCTGTGCTCATATATTACAAAATCATACGGAGTAGAATCTAACTTTGTTTGCCATGCAATGTTGTAGAGCTATCATATGTCTCCTGCCATTTATTTTCCAGCCACCTGCTATCTTCTACTTTTACAGTGCACTAGTTCTGCACACACTTCACCCTTACTCTCACTATTGTGTTTTTATGCAAGGGTATTTCAGACTCTGCTGCCATGAGAGAAGTCAAAAAGAAAAGAGAGAAGTCACTCCAGCTTCGTATGCGGGTAGGCAAGACACGTTACAGCGCTATAAAGGGTGCAGTGTCAGCATATGGAGACGGTAAACGTAGCTCTGGAGTTGATGACGTCGCTCACAATGAACCACCATCCCAGGTGCTTTCTTTAACTTCACGGTGTCATATGTGGTTGCATGTTCCATATGGTGTCTAGCTTGTATTCGAAAGGCCGAAGTCGGTAAGATAAGGAAAGATATTTTTTAACATGAACCACCATCCCGTGAGCACCAGAAGACAAATAGCTAGTCAGGGCACTGGCCGAGCCAGTGACAAGCCCAGCAAAGATAGGCATCACCTGGAAGCCAACTAAAAAGCTGCGATGGTGGCGAAGCAGCCCGCCTCCCACCAGGCTCTCAGGTCCTAGATGATCATGCTCACCACTCCAGCCGGATGTCTAGCTTGTATTGCTTCCAATTTGGTTAAATTGCATCTGCTTAGCTTACACATTATACCTTTGAATATGACATGCCTTTCTGTTTTTGGTACATACTAGTGCATCTGTGTATTAACCATGTTCTTACATCAAACTAATGTTCTTGTGTATCCCTCATCAATCACTTATGACGAGGCAGTCAGGCAAGGGGACTACTCCTCATTTAAAGAATGCAGCGTCAGCCTCCCGACATGATTCTCAAGAAACAGAAATGCTAGATGAAGATAGTGAACGTAGCTCTGTAGTTGATTACAGCATTTCCCCTACACTAGCATCGCAGGTGCTTGCTCTAACTTGGCAGCGTGATATGTGGTTGCATGTTGCATATGGTGTCTAGATTGTAATTCTTCTAATATGGTTAAACTGCATGTGCTAGTCTTCTTAGCTTATACATTATACCTGTTAATGTGACATGTCTTCCTGTATTTAGTACATAGTACATCTGTCTATTAAGCATGTCCTTACATAAAACTATTGTTTTTTTGTATCCCGCATCAATCAACATGACGAGACACCTTTAGTATATGCAGTGCGATATTAGTTGCATCTTTCATATGATTTATAGCATGCGCTGCTTCTAATTTGTTGAAATTCCATTTATGATGGGATGCTTTTAACTTGGCAGAGACATATTGGTTGCATCTTTCATGTGGTGTCTAGCTTGCATTGCTTCTTATTTGCTGGACTGGTTTCTGCTTAGTTTACACAAACAGTTGTGAACATGCCATGCCGTCCTGTTTTTCATACATATTCCATCCTGGTATCATGTGTTTGCCTTACATCAAAGTAGTGATTGTCATTATCATGCATGAATGAGTTCTAAAGATAGAATATTATTGCTTTTTCTTGTTGGTTTTACTTGACAATTCAAAATCAATAAAGCGGAAGGAAGTTAGCAAGGCAGCGGATAAAGGTGCTCCTTCCGAACGGAGGGCCTTTACAGTTTCTACTCCTCCACACCCCCGAGATGATTTCCAAGACAACACATGCATAGACACTCAACAAAGTTGTGTTTATGATGAACACGTCTCCCCTAGTGCAGCATAACCGATGCTCCCTCTAACTTGGCACTATTATATGTGGTTGAATGTTATGTGTGATGTCTAGCTTGTATTGCTTCTAATTTTGTTGAATTCCATCTGCTTACTTTACACATTATACTTGAATAAGACACGTGTTCCTATTTCTAGAATATACAATATCTGTCTATCACACCATGTTCTTACATCAAATTACTACTGTTGTGTAACCTGCAACAATCACTTATCATAAGACACGTTTGACTTTGGAGTGTGATATAGGTTACATCTCACATTCTTTTCTAGCTTGTACTACTAATTTGTTGAAATGGCACTTATGACGAGACAGTTTTAACTTGGTAGAGTGATATTCGTTGCATCTTTCATATGGTGTCTAGCTTTCATTGCTTCTAATTTGATGAAATGCCTTCTCCTTAGTTTACACATCATAAGCTGTGAATATGCAATGCTGTGAATATGCAATGGCACTAATGACGAGAGACCTCTAACATGGTAGTGTGATGTTGTTTGCATCTTACATATGATTTATTTCCTGTACTGCTTCACATTTGTTTAAACGCCATTTATGATGAGACACTGTTAACTTGGTAGAGCGATATTTGTAGCATCTTTCATATGGTGTCTACCTTCCATTGCATTGCTTCTAATTTGGTGAAATGTCTTCTTCTTAGTTTACACATCATAGTTCTGGTTATCTCTTTCGTCCTGTTTTTCATGCATATTACATCCTCCTATAATGTGGTTGTCTAACATCAAAGTTCAGTTCGTCTGCATCACGCATCAATTTGTTCTGAAGAACTAAATTGTTATTCATTTTTCTTGTCGGCTTGACTTAACATGACACCGAGAAAGAGGAAGAAACACAGAATGGCAGGGAATGAGAAGCGGATGAATCCTGCAGATTCTGCTGGTACTGATGGTGCAATAGAAGGTCAAAGTCCAGCGGAAAATTCTACAAACATGGCATCCCATGCTACACGAGTTGCAAAAAAAGCTAAACAGAAACAAATAGCTGCCACCAAACAAGCAGAGACAGCCCTAGTTCTTGCAACACCTACCATAGTACTACCAGCTGCACGACTTACTCATGCGTCAACTGAGCTACCAGCACGTTCCCAAGCTCCCTTGACACCTGACACTACTTCCCAAGCACTCTTGACACGAGATGAGTTGGCAATATCAGATGAACCTTGTGAGCTTCAATAGCAAGAAGGTAGTTGCTGGAGTCAACTTACAGTTGGATGCTTCTTTATATGTAGTCTCACAGTTTGATGTACACTAACACTTCCTATGTTCGTTGTTGGACTAGCACCTAGGCGCAAGAGGAAACAAACATCAGGTATAATGCTCGATAGGTTAACTAAATCTAGAGGAGGAAGAATGGAGATCCGTTTTGAGGCAGGTTTAAAAAGGCCACATGATGCTACAGAGTCAGCCAAGTTAGTATCAGAGGCAGTGGTTGCCGTTAGGTGTCATGTACGTATCCTCCCAACATGGATTCAGTACAGGAATGACAAAGACGAAACCCAGTTCAACACCTTCCTCAACCATTTATCTATAAGTATGGTTATGTATGGAAACTAGTAATATCGTCTTGCTCTGTCCCATACTTTCTAGGTTGCTGATAATGAGACTCCCATAATTTTCAACAGATGAGGTTCAAGTTGGATAGCCAAGATGATGCAACCAGACAAGCTTGCACCCATGTTTTCAAGTCTGCTCTGCGACAGTATCGGTATAACTTGAGGAAAACTCACTTTGAAGGCAAGGCTAACAGTGAACTTTCCCAAACATCTCCAGTGGAAAATATATCGGATGAAGACTGGAGGGGCCTTGTTAAACACTAGTCTGATCCGAAGTATCAGGTACATTATATATATGTGATGAGATCACATGTTGAAGTCCTATTTACGCATGTGCCACACAAATCTATCTTCTTGTAGGTGAACTGTTCAAAGAACAAGGCCAACCGTATGAAAGTGAAATTCCAACAGACGACAGGATCTCGTAGCTATATTGCACACTGCGAGGCTCTTGTAATTAGTTGTTGTTTCACTCTTTTTGATGTACCATATTATCAGATCTATATTGACTTGTTCGAAATGCAGAGGAAAGCCCGCAAGGACCAAAAAGTACCTGAACCAAATGATGTGGAAATCTTCAAGGACTGTCGCACCAGCAAGAAGAAGGGAATGACTACACCAGTCAAAGCTGCTGTTATAAGTCCTTAATCCTCATGCCTTTTAACTACTACTTACTCTGACTTGTGCCTTGAACTGCATGGTTTGCAGCCAATGTCTATTACTTTTTTCAATTTTATACACAATTGTCTTAGCGTATCATTGCACCTTACAAGGTTTAAAAGAGAGGAGTGATGTTCCTTTGATCTTGACCCGTAATCTAGTGCCGTGCTGGACTTGCCCACACAACGTTACAATTGCCTGTTTTTTTGTTCTCAGTTGTTTTGTGATATGAATGATGTCATACTATGCTTACCATATTATACACTTCATTTCTTTATCCTTAGCCCTCAATACAATGTGAAGAAATAGACAATACATTAGCGATGGTACATGGTCATATGTTTGGAACCTGGTTTTATTATGTACTTTGCAATGAAATACAACTAATATTTTACATGGGTTCACCAGAATAAGTTCTGTATATAGACCAAAGCTATTTTGTTTGGTTTTGCTGCCTCCTTAATATCTTCTGTTCTAGTACTACTAATGTAAAACCTCAACTTTTCAGCGAGCTATGGAAAAAATGGTGGAACCGCCACCTTCTGAAGGTGGCGAGGCAACTATAACCGCAATGTTAGCTCTTGCTGCAGTGGGTCAGTACCTGTCCACTAACAGTGCCAAAAGCACGTTCCTGCGTAATACTGGGTTGGTTGTTAAGGCAATATCGTCCAAACTGCCTCATGATCAAGATATGCAAGCTCAAAGCAATGTTGTATCTGCGCTCCAGACACAAGTCCATTCCCTAACAGAGGCCCTTTGTGAAACAAGGAGATACATTGCTCAATGTCATCAAGATATGCATGGTTTTGAAACCAGACTATCAGACATTTTCTATGTTGTTCAGGAGCCTAGGGGAAATGAAGGTGAGGGTTATGGCGCTCCATCGGACAATACATCATGAAAACGTAACAGTCAGGTCAAATGAACTGAGCTTCTGAACTTATGGTGGTGCATTTATCTGCTAGATCTTAAGTTTTATGCCAACCTTCCTTTTGTTATATAGTTGTAATTTTGTTTTGGTGCGATACAAAATTTATTCTTAACGTGCAGCCACCGGCTGAAGAAAACAGCAAGCCATTTTTGTATAGTGTAGGGTGTTCCCTATATTTGCACTGGTGGCGATCTTTGATGTCGAGTGGATGTAATCTATGCAATCGCCTTAATAGCCTAGCGTTAGTTACGGCCTTATTTATTTCCTAGTCTTCTTTTTCCCTGGTTTGCTAGTGGCCGCAACTACCATGGGCCATATACGGGTCGTAGGATCCATGGGTCTCCTACGGGCCGTCGATAAATGGGCCTGTAATCGGTGGGCCTTGGGCCGTCGGATAAATGGGTCTACATGGGCCGTAATCGGGCGTAATTGGTATCGGCCCAGCACGGTAACAGGCCGTTAACAGGCCGTAGGACAGCAAAGGCTTAATTCTGTCACAGGCATAACGGGTCATTAATGGGCCAGAATATAGGACGGGCTGGAAACGGCGCAACGGGTTAACAGGCCAGAAACGGGCCGACTCTTGCCATGGGCCGAATTTGGCCCATTAGGGTAACATGCCAGTAACGGGCCGACTCTTGCCATGGGCCGAATTTGGCCCATTAGGTGAACAGGCCAGTAACGGGCCGACTCTTGCCATGGGCCGAATTTGGCCCATTAGGGGAACAGGCCAGTAACGGGCCGGAAGTATTCGAGGGCCGAAAAGGAGCCCAAGAACGTATGGGCCGTCAATAGGCTGAAAGCTAACACGGGCTGGAAACGGCCCATGTAAATCACGGGCCGTTAACGGGTATAAAGAAAATTATTGTTCATTATGGGCTAGAGTCACCGTGGGCCTGTAAAGGGCCGAAAGATACGAAGGCCTCATATGGGCCGAAAGACGTCGTGGGCCATACATGGGCCGAAAGTGAAATGGGCTGGTGTTATATTCGACGGCCCACATGACGTTGTTGGGCCGATTTCCTTTAGGGCCTAACGGGCCGTGAGTTAACGGGCCATAAAATGGGCTATTTGCGAAGAGACCGTTAACAGGCTTTTCATGGGCTAGCCCGTTAACTTTTGACCAAGTCAAACGGGCTGGCTTTGTAAGCTAAATGGGCCAGTGGTGGGCCGTGGCACGTGTCGACATATCATAGGCGCCTATCTGACCCACTGACGAGCTGACACGTGTTTCGTCCGGCCAATAAGAATTTTACACGTGGAAATTTCCCATTGGTCGGGGCTGTTAACGGGTTATCGGATCCAAAACCCGACCCGATAGCTTAACGGCGTTCCGTTACGGTGGATGCCACATGTCGTTCACCCTTGACGAAAGCACTTCTGTGACGTGTGATTTATCGTCATGGAAGTGGACACTTCTGTGATGATAATTTTGGTAATGTCATGGAACACTTCTACGACAGCACAGGTATGACTATCTTGATTCTGTCATAAATTTGTCATGGATGTACATGCATGACAAAAAAAGCGACCTACTGTGACAAACACGTATCATCACAAAAGTGTATATTTTTTTGTAGTGAAGCCCGACGTCGCCGAGCGCTTCACGCTGGGGGTCCTGCGTTATCCAGTGACCATCCACGTGACACGCTCCACGGACTTCCATCTGCCTGCTCCGACGCCGCCACCGCCGCCCCCCTCTGACGATGGCAACCCCTTCGACGTGCCCCCGTCGCCGCCGTGCCCCGCCGCCTGGCCGCGTCACTACGACTTTCCATGTCGGCTCGAAAGCTCTGGTGATGCGCGCCGTCCCCGCCCTGGCCCTGACAACTCTAGCGTCGGTCCGCGTTCTCGTCGGCGGCGCCACCCCCGCCTCCTCCCTCCGACTGGCACGGGATCCTTGGAGCCCACCCGCTGCATGCTGACGCTCCTCCCTGGGCCCATGCAAAAAGCCGCCTTGACCACCGCTCGGGCAGCGCGACCCGGTCTCCCGCCCGGGCTGTGCCCGCGCGGCCCACCCCCATACTGCTGCTGCTCACATACTGGCCCCACCAAGATTTGGATGGATATTCCTCCCTTGGACGCATAGCTTGCAAGACTTCCATGGCCCCACCCTCGCTCCATGACAAGGCGGATGCTGGCCCGGGCCAGGCCTCCCTGACCAACGGGCGGTCAGCGGATCAGGAGAGCGCGATTCCCCCTCTTCCTGATTCACCACATGCGGATGCAGATCTCGAGGCTTCCTCTTGCATGATAGCCCCGCTTTCCCCCTGGTGCCGCATTGTCGCCGACCCCACCATCCCCCGCTACATGCACGCGCTGTCCCAGCCAGCTCTCTGCTGCGGCCACCCCCTTCCTGCTAGGTGTCCAAGCCCTACTCGCCCCAGCCTCGCTGGACCATGCAGGCACACTTCAGCTACTCCCGACGACTGCACTCTGTAGGATTTCACCCTTGGGATCCAACGCCGCGACGCGCTGGTTCTTCCCACTCCTGGACCCAAGAGGAAGAGAAAGGAGCTCCCGCCCAACTTTACCCCGAGAAGGAGTCACCGGATTGCAAAGAATGGCCGTGGACTGGACTCTGAAGCAAAGGCCAAGAGGGTGCTCCTACTTCGGCTCGGCCTTGTCCGCGATGGCGAGCCTATATCCTCCGCTGCCATGGAGCGATACGGCAAGCTCTTTGAGCAGCCCCTTGCAGAGGACGTTGTCCAGGTCTTTGCGGATTACTACGGCTGGCACATCCCCGTCGGCACCTTGGCCGGCAACACCCCCTCGGCGGCGCGCGGCATTGCCGCGAACTAGCTCCGCTCCGCCGCTACCCACGGACCCCTCTCCTTCATATGGATTGTAATCTTAAGATTGTTTTCTGGAATGTCTGCAGTCTCAACTGCAGGGCCAAATGGTAACGCCATGCGCTCCGTTATTGCTTCGGTTTCTCCCACCATCGTGTGTCTCCAAGAGACCAAGCTCGAGTCGGTCTCCTTGCCGCTCGTCATCGATACCCTTGGCCCCTGCTTTGCTGACTTCTTCTCCCTACCAGATACTGGCACCCGTGGCGGAATTCTACTCGCTTGGAACCGTAACGAGATCTCCATCTCTAGCCCTTACATTGGGCAACACCACATCACTGCCCTTGTCTCTACCATCACCGGTGTGCACCCTTGGTGGATTTCTGGTGTGTATGGCCCGCAAGAGGATGATGAGAAGATTCTATTCCTCCAAGATTTACAGGAGACTCGGGAGTCTTATGCCGGCCCTTGGCTGCTTGGCGGTGATTTCAGCCTCGTTTCTTCCATTGAAGATAAGAGCAATGGGCCCATCAATAGACACACCTCGAGCCGCTTCCGCGGGTTCATCGCGGACATGGAGCTTCGGGGTGTATACATGCATGGCCGCCGCTACACTTGGTCCAGCGAACGAGACTCTCCAACCCTTGTGCGCAACGACAGATTCCTCTACACTTCCAACCAGGACACCTCACAGCCTCACGCTCACCTTCAGTGCCTTGCCACAATTGTCTCCGATCACTGCCAGCTGTTCCTAGACTGTTCCCCGCTCCAAGTAGGCCCTAAACGATTCCACTTCGAGCGATTCTAGATCAAACTCGACGGCTTCTAGGAGATGGTGGCGGATGACTGGGCCGGCGTCCATGACCCAGACCACTTTTGGCGTGTTTACCTCCGCCTCAAGCACACCGCGTGCCGCCTCCAGAGCTGGGGTGCGCGTACCATCGGTCATGTTTCACTTCAGCTCTTGATCGCGTGCGAGCTCATGGCTCGGCTGGATGCGGCGCAAGACTACCGTCCTCTCTCCCCCTCGGAAACCTGGCTGCACAGAAATCTCAAGCGCGCGTATCTGGGGCTGGCCTCACTAGAGAGGTCCATTGCCCGTGAGCGGGTCAGGTTCAGCTGGCTCAAGGAGGGCCAAACCAACACTATGTTTCTGAAGATGCACGCAGCCAACATGCATCACAAAAACCACATCTTCTCTCTGCGGCTTGATAACACAACTGTCCACGACGAGCAAGGCATGGCAGAAGCTCCGTTCCACCACTTCTCCTCCCTCTTTGGGTCATACTCACCTCGGGAATTCTCCATCAACCTTGACCAGATTGACGACCGATCCTTTGATTTGGCCGATCTTGAGCACCCATTCACAGAAGATGAAATCCTCAAAGCAATGCGGGCGCTCCCCTGTGGCAAAGCTCCGGGCCCCGACGGCTTCACCGCGGAATTCCTCGTTGCCTGCTGGGACATGATCAAGGCCGACATCTGCGAGGTGTTCGACAATTTTTACTCCATGAACGGGCGCAGCCTGCAGCGTCTCAACGAGGCCCTCATCACCCTCCTGCCAAAAAAACAAGATGCCTCCGCCCACTCGGACTACCGGCCCATCAGCTTGATCCACCTAATTGCCAAGTTCATCGCCAAAGTCCTCTCGCTCCGACTCGCTCCTCGTCTGAGCCAGCTCGTGTCCACTAACAAGAGCGCATTCATCGCCGGCCGCTGTGTTCACGACAACTTCATGCTTGTCCAACAGACCGCTCGCCAGCTGCACAACTTGCGGGCGCCTAGGGTGCTCCTCAAGCTCGACATAGCGCGCACTTTTGACACGGTGAAAGGACCACGATGTCGCCTAGAGGGGGTTGAATAGGCGTTTTAAAATCTTTTACGGATTTGGCTATATCCTAATGCGGAAATAAACTAAGCGGATACTTTTCAAGCACAAATCCTAAATATACTAGGCTAACTAAGTGCACCAAAAACTTAGGATAAACAAGATGAGAACAGCAAGGATATGAGTAAGCACAAGTAAGTCACACAAACTTACTCAATGCATATCACGAGATATGGAAATGAATAATACACACAACCACAAGTAAGCAATAAAAGCTTACACAAATTGTATCACAATATATCGAATTGAATGATACAAGCAAACTCAAGTAAGCACTACAAGCTTACACAAGTTATGTCACAAGATATGGAAATGAATGTTACAAGCTAGCAATTCACACTAAGCATAAGATAGAACAATAGTAGAAAGCATGAATTGCGAATAAAAAGTGTAGGCCTAAATAATCTCTTCAAGGGAATGGTCAACACAATATAATGAGGACAGCAAGATATAGTGAATGCACGGTCAAGTGACCAAAGTAAACCACAAGTAAGGAGTTAGGGTTAGGGATAACCAAAGTCACGAAGACGAGGATGTATCCCGATGTTCACTTCCTTGGAGGGAAGCTAGTAGCCGTTAGAGAGGTGGATGTTACCACGAAGGCACACCAACGCCATGAAGGCTCACCCTATTCTCCTTGAGATATCACCACGAAGGCGATTCTCATCCACTAGTGGTAGACCTTGAGGCGGCCTCCAAACCTTCACAAACTTTCTGGGGGACAAATCACAAGTTGATTCCTCACCGGAGCACTCCTACCGCCTAGGAGTCTCCAACCTCCAAGAGTAACAAGAACAAAGGGGAAATGCTCAAGACTTGCTCAAATCACGAATTCCTTTGGTCAAGAGAGGGAGAGGGAGTGGATCTATCACTTGATTGGAAAAACTCTCAAGAACTCTCAGGAATCTCTCCGGGATCTAAGATTTGGTGTAGGAGAAATGAGAGGGAGCCACTTGTGTTCTTCGGGCGATTTGGGATCTAGTGGTCAACCCTCTACCGTATTAGTAGAGGGATATATATAGAGGGCCTAGAAAACTAGCCGTTTGTGAGTAAGTGATAGCGTCGGGCTGGACATCCGGGCAAGTGCCGGACATCCGGTGGGCACAACCAACATATGAAAACAGGTTCTGGAATTTGCGGGCCGGATTTCCGGGAGGATCCCGGACATCCGGGGCGACCCGGAAGCCCGGACATTCGGCCAAGTCCCGGATGTCCGGCCATTAAAAAAACAGCAGGAACCCCAAAACTGAAACATGCATAACTTTCACATATGGACTCCGATTTTGATGATCTTGGGCTTGTTCTGAAGCTATGGAAAAGCTCCAGGTCCTCACATAGAGAACCACCCAAGATAATCCAAAATTAAGGGTGCAAAGCATGCAAGGGTTATACATATACTTTGGGGAACCTAGTTGGCTTTGGATTTTCTTTTGAGATATGTAGGCATATTGTATTTGTATTGGATAGGAGTGAAATATGCCTATGTTGGAATATGATGTGAGAAGAATAGAAATAGATGATGTTGACTTGAGCAAATCCATCACTTACCCCTTTGATCCCCTCTTAATAGCGCGGGATCCCTATAACTCAAGAATCATAAAAGAACTATACTAGATAGCTACCGGAAACTCATTCTTGAGCATATATCCTTTTCGATGGTCATCGATCCTCACATCTAAAGCCAAAGGAACTAATACCTTTGACTAGCGCCTTTCACTTGAGCTTTATATTGATGTTTCTTCATGGCTCAAGTTGAAGGCAAGACATTGGAGAAGTCTTCAAGTAGCTCCCCCATGCACAATGTGGAAAGCTTTGCTTTGCATTCATCTTTACTTGTCCATCAGCATTAATTACTTGATGACATACTTTGATGAGCATCAAGCTTTCTTATAAGCACCAAGCTCATGAGAATTACCTAACCCACATAACATAAACAACACATAGTACGGGTTAGTACACAAAGCGCAATCAATAAATTCTTACCATACCACAAGATCTCATGTGGCACATGATATGCGCTTGTGTGTTGACCATCTTAGAGGTCAATCTTTGATCTTTATCTTGGTCAACATTTATCTTTGCTCCATGATTAATATTGATGTCTTGAAGGCCCTATTGATATCTTCACTATGCTTCATTTCTTCAAGACATAATAACCAATATCTCAATTCACCATGACCATATCAAGTTTCTCCTTGAATATCATATTGGACATCATTTTCTCGTTCTCATGCTCAGGGCCGGCCCTGGGGAGGGGCAGGGGGCGGCCGCCACGAGCCCCCAAAATCGAGGGGGCCCTCCCCGGTGTACACACATGTAGGCAGCAGCAGCGAGTCAGGGTCTCAGGGAGGATGAGTCAGCAGTCGATTCATTTCATTTAGTACGTAGATAGACGTAGAGAAAAAAGGAACTGATTGATCCCTTTCTATTCGTTCGATTTAGTACGTGCACGGTCTAAAAAAGGAATTAATTGATCATTTCCCGATTGGTTTCTAGGTTAATACGTGCATGTCAAAAAAAATGATTGATTCCTTCCTATTCCATCACACACATTCATGCAGCGATTCACAATTTCCCACCGGCCACCGAAGCTTTGTTTCTTGCAGGATCACGACTGTGCGCTCGGCGCCCCCTTTTCCCTTTTCTCCTAAAAATCGAATTTTCATTGCTACTCATATTGTTCTCCATCCATCAACGATCTGACCCTCTAAGTCAGGTGCGTCTGCCGATTTCATATTGGAGTAGCCAGGGAGGATGAGTAATTCAGTCAGGTGCGTCCGCCAATTTCATTTTCTCGGCGGTCGGTGCAACCTCGCTTTGCTCTCCATCCATCAACGATCCAACCCTCTAAGGTAATATCTTGTATTCATATTGTTGTTCCTAGTTTACTAGATGAACAGCCCGCACATTGGCACTTTACAACAATTGTCAATTAATGTAATTTTTTTCCTTTATTTTTCAGCATTGTGTCTGATCATGTCGTCCAGAAGAAAGTATACATCTGGTAGCGATAAAGGAAAAGGAACAAGGTGTGGATGACTTGGTACAATTACAACATGGAAATATTCATGGCAAAAGTGCTTGTCAAGAAGAAATCCTAGAAGCTGAGAAGGCTTTCGAAGTTAAATATTTATTTTGTTTTGGTTGATATGACACTCACTTCTTTGAAAGGTAAATTTAAGAAACTCATGTTGTTTAAAGATATGTTTGGATTATTATTGGGCTTGGGCACCCTGAAGCCATTAAATGAATTAAACCTCAAGACTATTGCACAAAATTTGTTCAAACTTTTTCTATTGATGCTTCATGAGATGTAGAGGTATATGATCTTATTTTTTAATTAAAGATTATGATATTCACTTTGCAAGATGATGTACCATCTGCCATGGATATTTTCGAGCATGTCAATGAGATGATTTTTATCCTAATATCTCCATTCCTTGTCGCATCTTATTTACCACGCCAGGGTTTTCAAAGTTGAAATGACTGAAGAACTATTTGAGATAAACAATGGATCATAGAGGTTAATTAAATAGTTTGGTAACACTATGCGTCGAGAAGAAAGAATTGGATGATATTGACATTGACCCCATCATAATTGACTTTGAAATGTTAGAAGAAAAATTTAAGGTAATATGTATAAATTATTTGAGATGCATACTTTTTTTCATGCATTTAAGTGTTATTGATAATATTTTCTATACATGTATATTCATTTTTATTGTTATGAAATCTATATTAAGGGCCCCGAATTTTAGTCTCGCCCCGGGTCCCCAAAATCTTAGGACTGGCCCTGCTCATGCTCCAACATAGTATCTTGAGAGGCACAATGAATTCTTCACTTGAATTACTTGCTTCAAGACATAATAATCCATGACTCAACATATGAGCTCATATTGATCCTATCTTTAAGCATATGTAGAATTCTTCTCTTTAATCATTCTCCCAATATCTTGATCCATCATGGTTCAACCCATAAGCCTTGATGCATGCACAACAATATGTATATGGCATTCATTTCAAATCCATTCTATATCCTTCTTGCATCACCATGGAAGAAACATCATTTAGTTCATCCAATATTCTTCATGCATTGGAAATGGAACTTTCCTTCAAATGTATAACTCAATGCAAACATTAGTCCATTAGGATTGTCATCAATTACCAAAACCACACATGGGGACTACATGTACTTTCAATCTCCCCCATTTTGGTAATTGATGACAATCTCAATAAGAGGGTTTATATAATGAATTTTAACACAAGTATGCAATTTATCGGAGGATAAATTGTATACTTGAGATAGTATTGATAGAATCAAGTGTCACAAAGATACTTGAGTTTATCAGGCTTAGTGTACTAACACTGAAACTCTCAACAAGAGGGTTTATATAATGAATTTTAACACAAGCATGCAATTTACCGGAGGATAAATTGTATACTTGAGATAGTATTGATAGAATCAAGCGTCACAAAGATACTTGAGTTTATCAGGCTTAGTGTACTAACATCGAAACACTACACAAGTATTTGATGTTAGTGGAACCACAATATATAGAGCAAGCTCCCCCACAATATATTCATGTGTGAATGAACTTTGGATTTCCTTGCATATATTGGTTGGCATACACTAGGTGGAGTGTTCTCTATATATTCATTCATGCAACAAACATATATAACCAGGGTAGATAAGCATGAGTGACAACAAGCACTTACAAAAATACTTATCTTAGACCCTCTAAACTTCTCCCCCATTGTCCACAAATGCCAAAATGGATGCAAAAATCTAGAGGACTAATATAGTATGAGTTCCTCCTTAATGTGTGCATATCGCAAAAATGTGAGTGAAATCAAATGCACATATTCAATGATGAAAATTTTGAGGAGCTCAACCCATATTTAGGATCTAGAATGCAATAAGATAGTATGATATGAAAATAAGATTAAACATGGGAGGAAAACATTCAAAAGATCCAAAGAACATATTTTGGACAAGATAAAATAGGAATATCCAATGTGATCATCAGGTCAAGTATGGTCCAAAATACATCCAAAACACATGAGTGCGCAAGGATATATGCAATGCATATAAGCACTCACAACTCAACCTCTTACCGAAGCCACACCACACAAAGTGGATGGCAAGGAATAAATGATATCAAGGAAATATATGGACTTTCTTATGTATAAAACTTTCTAAGTGGCCAATAATAATCATGATATGTATCCACAAACAAACCCGTATACACAAAAAAGGTTGTAATTGATAAGAACATGATATCCATGGGTGAATCCACTATTATACAACTTTGAGCCTAGCATAAGAGCAAGACACATGGCACAAAGTATTAATAAATTGATCTCATTTGCATAACACAAAGTGACGCAAGAAATCAAAAGATCTGACGAGCCAGAAGGATAAAAGAATATTATGATTTGAGCAAAGGAGTGTTCTAAGGAAAATAGAGAAGCTCCCCATGATTTGTGCATTATTTAGATTTTTTTATTTGGATATAAGTCCACAAAATAGGATCATCATTCACCCAAAATCAATACGAACACAAAGAAATTGCAAGCAAGCATAGGTAACAAAAGAAGCCTAGCAATTGCAACAAACATATGGTTGAGCAACATGTAAATGAGGCAACCTAATAATAGGCATAACCAAAACGATGTGTGTGAGTCACGTCAAAGCACTTGAGAAGACTAATATAAGGATGAGAATTAAGCATCAACATAGTCTTGAGTAAATGAGATTCAAGGTTCCAGACATGTCCTTCCCACACGCATGAACTTAAGCAAGTGACACACACATCAAGCAAATGGGTTTCACAAGCTCACTAATAGCAAATTAAAAATCAAAGCTTGTGACAACCCATGGTGAAGATAGGAAATAATAGGCTTGTCAAGACAAGCACGAGGACAACAAACTTCACCAAACATGAGTGGACTAAAATGCAAAGCAACAATTGGAGTATCTTTAATCAAACGATTTTCCGAATATGATTTTGAAGATAACCATGGGAAAACCCGCACAAGAATGCCATATATAAACAAGGCATTGCATGCCACAGAGATATAAGATAATCTCAAATATATTATAGGTGGCATCCCATAATTGTTCACATTTAGCAAGGATTGTGATATGCACAAAGCATATCACTCCCCCATAATGTGGTGATCCATTAATATCTCAAAAGAGCCCAATAAGATGCAACTAAAATGCAATGAAGGCTCGAGACTACACACACAAATATATGACGTGCATTGCAACCTACACATGCTAGATAAAACAAATCAAACATATTAGGAGACACAACATATACAAACATATGCTAGGTACAAAACCTAAACATGCATGGGGCTAGTAACTTTCAATGTACACAATATAAATACAAGTTACCGCCACAAGGAGCATTGGAATCACAAATATGATGATAATTCATTTGACTTGGTTTGAACCATAATGAATGGTGAGAATCATTTTTCTTCATGAACTAGCCAAGTCTCCAATGCCCTCCACACACCTATTGATCAAGTTTGAGCTCGATGGTCCCCAACCACGTTGGGTCCTAAGAAGTTAGTAACAATAGGCTTGGCAACCCAAACGGTATTATCCACTTTCAAACCACTTTGGGCACCAACATACTTGGCAAACATATTACCATCAATATCCTTCCTAAGTGAATAATGATCATTGATAATTGGAGGCTTAGAGATGTTACCGTTGGGACATGATGAAGCTATGTGTCCCTTCTTACGGCAAATATAGCAACATGTACTCCCCCTTCTCTTCTTCTTTACTTTCTCAACTTGGGAAGTAATAACATGTTTCATCATGGATAGTGGCCGTTCTTCAACTTGAGGTTGAACTTGAGATTGAGCTTGAAGCCGCTTCCCATGTAGCTTCCCTTTATAAGCCTTTTTCTTCAATGGACAAGATCTCACGTGATGTCCAACCTTTTTGCACTTAAAGCAAGAAATGTTGGACTCGTTCTTGGCTTGGTCTTGCCCCCTTTTCTTGTTCATGGATTTCTTCTTGTTGGAGTGAAAACTATGTCCATCATCGCACTTTTCCAAGTCTTTCTTCAAACTAGTAACTTGGGCCTTGAGCTCATTAATTTCCTCTAAATGGTTAGTTTCAAGACTAGAAACAAGAGGACTAGTGGAAGTAGAAACTTCATGGTTAGAGCAACAAGACAAGGTAAGAAATTCATCATGAGGTGTATCAATATCATGTAGAGAGGAATTGCAAGGACTAGCACATGGAAATAAGGCATTTTGAGTAGAAGATGTGCTAATATCCACATGAGACTCACACAATTTTACCTTCGTGAACATAGCCTCATGAGCTAACTTTAGCCCATCATGAGAGATTAGAAGATCCTCATGAGTGCTCGAGAGCTTTTCATAACTTTCTTCCAATTTCCCATAATTGCTAGTTAGCAAATCAAGTTGAGTCCTTAGCTCAACATTTTCTTTCAACATCGGTGCTTCACACAAGATAGAGTTAGTAGCACAATCATCATTATCAATATGCGAGGAGCATGTAGAAACTAGAGACTCCGCATGAGTAGCTTGAAGTTCCTCATGAGACTTAGAGAGTTTGGTGAGCTCTCCTTTGACATTCTTGTAGCTAAGGTCAAGGTGATCAAAATCCTCTTTAAGTTTACAATGAGTAACTTCAATCTCTTCTTTTAAAGACCTCAAGCCACTAAGACATTGATGAGCCTTAGCAAGTTCATGTTCAAGTTGTTCACTTTTCGCTTGCTCGTTAATAAATAAGTCATTACGTTTTTGAAAGCAAGCAAGAACATCTCGGAACCTTTTATAACTGTTATCTTTAGCTCTATGAAGAGTTTTCCCAATCTCATAGAGATTTTGAGTCAAGTCATCATCATCATCCTCATTACAACTATCATCAGTATCACTAAGAGAAGATGATACCTCGTCATTACCTCTTGCCATGAGGCACATGTGAACAAAGGGGGGTGATGATGATTCTTTTGGAGAAGAGGGTTCTTCATGAATCAAGCATGCCTCATCTTTCTTGATTTCCTCTACATGGTTAGTCATAGAACAACTAGAGGAAACCAAATCATTTCTATCATGGCAACATGGGAGATCAAGCATATCATCAGAAATGAGCTTACCACCATCATCACAAGATATTTCTTCACTCACCTTGTCATTACCTTGTGGCACGCCACATGATGGTGAAGTGGAAGATATTGAAGTGTCCAAGTAATTAGAGGTGGAAGCAATATAGAGTTCTTCATGATTTAAAAATGTGGAGAAATCCTCCATTAACTCCCCGAAAAGAATATTGTCTTCATCATGATTGGACCCACCATATGTATCTTCAAGTTTGGTCCAAGCCTCATGAGCCGACTTGCAAGTCAAGATTTCCTTAAACACTTCGACGGATATAGCTTGGTGAATGGCACTCAAAACTTGACTATCAAGATGCATATCCTCAAGTGATGGAGATTGTCCATCCTTTAGATTTGAATCCCCTACAACAACAATCTGCAAAGCATTTGGACCCATGGCCCGAAAGTGACAAAGCATGTGTAATCTCCACATAATGTAATTTGTGCCATTAAAACAAAATGTGTCATCATGCACTAGTTCACTAGTCGACATCGTTACTCTCTAGGCGGTGAAGCCTAATAAGGAGAGACCGGGCTCTGATACCAATTGAAAGGACCACGATGTCGCCTAGAGGGGGGTGAATAGGCGTTTTAAAATCTTTTACGAATTTGGCTATATCCTAATGTGGAAATAAACTAAGCGGATACTTTTCAAGCACAAATCCTAAATATACTAGGCTTACTAGTGCACCAACAACTTAGGATAAACAAGATGAGAACAATGAGGATATGAGTAAGCACAAGTCACACAAACTTACTCAATGTATATCACGAGATATGGAAATGAATAATACACACAACCACAAGTAAGCAATACAAGCTTACACAAATTGTATCACAATATATGGAATTGAATGATACAAGCAAACTCAAGTAAGCACTACAAGCTTACACAAGTTATGTCACAAGATATGGAAATGAATGTTACAAGCTAGCAATTCACACTAAGCATAAGATAGAACAATAGTAGAAAATATGAATTGCGAATATAAAGTGTAGGCCTAAATAATCTCTTCAAGGGAATGGCCAACACAATATAATGAGGACAGCAAGATATAGTGAATGCACGGTCAAGTGACCAAAGTAAACCACAAGTAAGGAGTTAGGGTTAGGGATAACCAAAGTCACGAAGACGAGGATGTATCCCGATGTTCACTTCCTTGGAGGGAAGCTAGTCACCATTAGAGAGGTGGATGTTACCACGAAGGCACACCAATGCCACGAAGGCTCACCCTATTCTCCTTGAGATATCACCACGAAGGCGATTCTCATCCACTACTGGTAGACCTTGAGGCGGCCTCCAAACCTTCACAAACTTTCTGGGGGACAAATCACAAGTTGATTCCTCATCGGAGCACTCCTACCGCCTAGGAGTCTCCAACCTCCAAGAGTAACAAGAACAAAGGGGAAATGTTCAAGACTTGCTCAAATCACCAATTCCTTTGGTCAAGAGAGGGAGAGGGAGTGGATCTATCACTTGATTGGAAAAACTCTCAAGAACTCTCACGAATCTCTCCGGGATCTAAGATTTGGTGTAGGAGAAGTGAGAGGGAGCCACTTGTATTCTTGGGGCGATTTGGGATCAAGTGGTCAACCCTCTACCGGATTAGTAGTGGGATATATAGAGAGGGCCTAGAAAACTAGTCTTTTGTGAGTAAGTGACAGCGCCGGGCCGGACATCCGGGCAAGGGCCAGACATCCGGGCAAGTGCCGGACATCCGGCGGGCACAACCAACATATGAAAACAGGTTCTGGAATTTGCGGGCCGGATTTCCGGGAGGATCCCGGACATCCGGGGCGACCTGGAAGCCCAGACATTCGGCCAAGTCCCGGATGTCCGGCCATTAAAAAAACAGCAGGAACCCCAAAACTGAAACATGCATAACTTTCACATACGGACTCCGATTTTGATGATCTTGGGCTTGTTCTGAAGCTATGGAAAAGCTCCAGGTCCTCACATAGAGAACCACCCAAGATAATCCAAAATTGAGGGTGCAAAGCATGCAAGGGTTATACATATACTTTGGGGAACCTAGTTGGCTTTGGATTTTCTTTTGAGATATGTAGGCATATTGTATTTGTATTGGATAGGAGTGAAATATGCCTATGTTGGAATATGATGTGAGAAGAATAGAAATAGATGATGTTGACTTGAGCAAATCCATCACTTACCCCTTTGATCCCCTCTTAATAGCGCGGGATCCCTATAACTCAAGAATCATAAAAGAACTATACTAGATAGCTACCGGAAACTCATTCTTGAGCATATATCCTTTTCGATGGTCATCGATCCTCACATCTAAAGCCAAAGGAACTAATACCTTTGACTAGAGACTTTCACTTGAGCTTTATATTGATGTTTCTTCATGGCTCAAGTTGAAGGCAAGACATTGGAGAAGTCTTCAAGTAGCTCCCCCATGCACAATGTGGAAAGCTTTGCTTTGCATTCATCTTTACTTGTCCATCAGCATTAATTACTTGATGACATACTTTGATGAGCATCAAGCTTTATTATAAGCACCAAGCTCATGAGAATTACCTAACCCACATAACATAAACAACACATAGTATGGGTTAGTACACAAACCGCAATCGATAAATTCTTACCATACCACAAGATCTCATGTGGCACATGATATGCGCTTGTGTGTTGACCCATCTTAGAGGTCAATATTTGATCTTTATCTTGGTCAACATTTATCTTTGCTCCATGATTAATATTGATGTCTTGAAGGCCCTATTGATATCTTCACTATGCTTCATTTCTTCAAGACATAATAACCAATATCTCAATTCACCATGACCATATCAAGTTTCTCCTTGAATATCATATTGGACATCATTTTCTCGTTCTCATGCTCCAACATAGTATCTTGAGAGGCACAATGAATTCTTCACTTGAATTACTTGCTTCAAGACATAATAATCCATGACTCAACATATGAGCTCATATTGATCCTATCTTCAAGCATATGTAGAATTCTTCTCTTTAATCATTCTCCCAATATCTTGATCCATCATGGTTCAACCCATAAGCCTTGATGCATGCACAACAATATGTATATGGCATTCATTTCGAATCCATTCTATCTCCTTCTTGCATCACCATGGAACAAACATCCTTTAGTTCATCCAATATTCTTCATGCATTGGAAATGGAACTTTCCTTCAAATGTATAGCTCAATGCAAACATTAGTCCATTAGGATTGTCATCAATTACCAAAACCACACATGGGACTGCATGTACTTTCACACGGTCTCCTAGCCCTTCCTCATCGATGTCCTATGTCACCTGGGCTTCGGCAGGCGTTGGATTGAGTGGATCACCATCCTCCTCTCCACCTACAGCACGCGTGTCCTCATCAACGGGTCCCCCGGTCCCCCGATTGCCCTCGCCTGCGGCCTTTGACAAGGAGACCCTATCTCCCCGATGCCATTCACGATGGCCATTGATGCCCTCAACTCACTACTGGTGCATGCCCATCGGTGTGGACTTCTACAGCGACTCACCGCCCAACATGCTGCATCGAGCATATCCCTCTACGCTGACGACGTCATCGTGTTCTGCCACCCCTGCACCCACGACATGCGAGTCATCCGTGAGCTGCCGCGCGTCTTTGGGATGGCGTCTGGGCTTTGCACTAACTTCTCGAAGTGCTCGGCCACGTCCATTCAGTGTGACGATGACGAGATTGCTTGCATCCAGAGCGAACTTGCCTGCATTGTGATTGGCTTCCCCATCATCTACCTCGGCATCTCGCTCTCCGTGCGGAAACCGTCGGCGTCATCCCTGCTGCCCATCATCGAAAGGCTGTCTAAGAAACTCTCCACATGGCGCGCAACTCTCCTCTCCCGTGGCGAATGCCTTGCCCTAGTCCGTCACGTGTTATGTGCGATCCCCTCCCACGTCATGGTTGCCATTGCCATCTTCCCTCCGGTGCTCAAGAAGGTCAACTGCATCATTCGAGAGTTTCATTGGCACGGCAGAAAGGACACTCGGAGTGGGCATGGCCCCGTCAACTGGCAGCGCGTCTCTCGACCCCTCGAGCTTGGCGGCCTCGGGATCCAGGACCTCCACCGCCAAGGCATTGCGCTGTGCGTGCATTGGCTGTGGCTTCAACGCATGGACCCCACCAGACCTTGGGCGCATCTTCATCTCCCAAGCGACCCCAACGCCTCCGCTATCTTCCGGGCCTCTACCTCCTGGGACGTCGGCGATGGCCGGACTTGCCGATTCTGGACGGACCACTGGATCAATGGCCAGGCAGTCTCCGACGTCGCCCCTTCCCTCCCCCCCCCCCCTTGTTCCACGGCGCCTGGGGATGCGCACGGTGGCGGAGGCGCTCCACGGCCGCAGCTGGATCGCCGACCTTCGTGGCGCCCTGACCCCTGGTCCACTCGCCGACTACGTGCACCTGTGGAGAACGCTCCAGCCTATCATTCTCTCCAGCCTTCCTGACCGTCTGATCTGGAGATGGACCGCAAATTCCAAGTACTCGGCCAAGTCTTGCTACCTGGCCTTATACGCTGGTTCCACTGCGGCCCCATTCTGGCAACTGACGTGGAAATGCTGGGCTCCCCTGCGAGTCAAGATCTTCACATGGCTCGCCGACCTCGACCGTTGCTGGAGCGCCGCCAGACTTGCTTGGCACGGCCTACCGCACAACGACCGATGTGTCCTTTGTGATCAAGCTATGGAGACCATGCAACACATCATCATCGGCTGCCCTTTCTCTCGGCAAATATGGCATGATGTGCTCGCCTGGGTGCGTGCTACCACCCCCCCCTCCGACCGGAGACGAAGACTTCCTCCCCTGGTGCACGTCGGCCATCGCTGGATCCCCCTCCGGCCTTCGCATGGGCCTTGCCACGTTAGGTACGCTCACAGCTTGGTGCATCTGGAAACACCGCAATCGCTGCGTGTTCGACGGCGATTCCCCCTCCACCTCAAGGTTGTTTGCATCTATTCAGGACGAGGCTAGGACCTGGGCTCGAGCTGGTGCTCGCAGACTAAATCTATTGCTGGAATAGGTGTGTAATAACAATATCGTTGGGCCGAGCATCCCACCCTCAAAAGGCTCTAGGGCTCCTTCTTCGAGCCTGCACAACCCCCCCCCCCCTTTGTATTCTCCCTACCTATCAATGAAATGATACGCACTTTTGCGTATTCGCGGAAAAAAAAATGCTGGAATATTCCCCTCCTGGGGCATCGGGGCGGTTTTCTTAGTCCACACCATCCAATCTCGTTACTGTTGTACGCCTTGTCTACTTGACCCCTTTGTCTTCGTCCGTTCTGGTTAATCCATGCCCCACTTCCACGATGGCTTCCCTGGTCGATGACCTGTAAACCGGGCATGTCTGCGGTGCTCCTCGTGTATCGTTTTTCTGTCTTCAGTTGCTCGTCTAGTTGGGTCTTATCGACCTGGCGGGGGTTGGTCTCGTTTGTTTTCTGCCGGGCTTGTTCATCTTGTCTATCTGTATGTTTGCCTCGGATCATTCCTGTTATGCCGGGTGCTACGGTTGTTCTTCCGATTGGGTCTGGTCCTCAGGTTTCTTGCTATAGAGTTTCGCTGCTAGCTATATGGGCCGACTCAATCAGGAGCTTTCCTGTGCGTCGGATTGCTATTTGGCGCATAATGCGTCATATAGGACATCCTGCGATTTAATGATGATCACTAATAAACTACTCCCGCCGATCCGAATTATTTGCCTCAGTTTTAGTACAACCTTGTACCAAAGATTAGACAATTAAATCGGAGGGAGTACTAGGGAAAAATGATATGTCGAAGCAGTTTTTCTTGGCCAAGCTCCCTCATCCAAAGAAAGGGGAATTGTTGATTTGGGAAAAAAACTGAATGTCACATACCCGTACGCCTTAATTTTGGACCTGGTGGTATGGTTCCATGTCGCATGAACTGTAATATTTTTTTTGAGGGCGCATGAACTGTAATATTGGTGTTTGAGTAAAACACCCTCCGTCCTCGAAAAGAAGGCTTATAATAATTTTTTCACAAATCAAATGGTGTAAAATCTGACCAAGTTTGTAAAAAAGCAGAATCAACAACTACAAGACTGAATACATATAATGTAGTAAGAATGTTTTTACTGTGTACTTATTGGTACTAATTTTGCATTGTAGTTGTGGTAGTTTTTTCTATATTTTTTGAATAAAATTTTTCTACATATTTAGTAAAATATTGTACTGTTTGACTTAGACAAAATTTATAGTCCTTTTTGGAGACAGAGAGAGTACAAATTTCTGATAAAAGAAACATCTACATATCACAATAGTACATAATTCAAAATTGTACTACATATTCACAATTGTTCTCCTGAGTAAACATTTAGTATCGAGAATAATTAAATACTGAACTACATGCAGATCAGAAGATGTAACATGTAACTATCCCATTATCGACTGAAACACACTGTCATCACTCGAGATCTGATTATTCATCATCACTAAGATAAATGAAGGGGGACCCCGTGTCAGGATAGCCACTGTCGTACCCGAACTCACCAATAGGGTGCTTCAGTGCATGCATTCCTTGATTTATGCATGCGTAGCAGTGACCTAAACAACGATATGCAATTCAATACTAGATCAAAACCGTGATTTTGCAACGAACGAAGTTAAAATGATCCATATTTAGAGAACGAAAGAGAAATCAAGAAAGGCATATATATACACATACCATCATCATATGAGCTTAGTTTGTAGCAGGTATAATATTTTCTTCCATAGATCTCTTTCACTTGAGCAAAATAGGGCGTCGATGACCAATCACCGTCTGGCTTCTTCATCTTAACAGTGAAGTTGAAGTGATGGAAGGTATGGTCATAGCTCTCCACGCTGAAGCACTGATGTTGAAGCTCATCCAGGCCATACTCCACGTCCTGAAAGAAACACCTTATAAACAAAACTTGTTTTCGATTAAAATGGACAGAATAGTTAAAAATCACACATACTTTGAATTGGTCCAGCCATTTGATGTACTTCTTGAAATCCACCATGACTTCCTCGCCCATCCACTTCTTAGCATTCTCTATGATTTCTTTGCTAGACGGTTCTCCCCTACAACAGTACATTAAAACTGCTGCATATGCTTCAAAAGTTTATAAGAAAATCATAAAGGACACATACTGCACTGAATTCTCTGTTGGAGAGGCAAAGGACTTGGAGACTTCAGGAAATTTTAATTCCTCTCCTGATGACCAAAATGCTTGAGCATCCAGTTTATGCTGGGCCGGGTTGCTAAAGCCATGACTAGCGGCAATCATAGCCTCCACGACGTCAGTATATCTATGTTCGGCCAAGTACTTTAGTATCTCATGATATTCTTGTGCCCTGAATCAGAACAAACCCAAAGGATCAAGAAAATGCAAAATAATAATCCGCACACCTCATGAGCCTAAGAGGCAATATATAGCAAATGTTATGCTATGCATACTTCAAAAATGTTATGCTATGCATACTTAAAAACTGTGCAATAGCATTGAGCTCCGCCTGTGCATCTCACTGATGTGCCTGTTGTTTTCTGTGTGCTCCGCCTGGTGATCTAGCTTATGCTGTTCGGTGTGAGTCTGGGAGTGTGCTGTTAGTTTCTGTTCCTATCCTGGGTGCTGCTCGCTACAGTGTCTTTGTACACCTTATTGTAAGCTGGTAACCCCAGCATAACTGTAAACTCTGATTACACGAGGGAGGCCTTACCCCTGCACAGTGCAATGCAGAGAGGCCATGTCAAACCCTTATTCTTTCTTACTTAGTTCAAACATTCTCTCAGCTGGTATATGTCTATCCAGCCTCCTGCAGACATGGCGTCTACAACACCCCACGCTGGCTGCACTAATAAGTAATAACAAGTTGTTCTGTTGTTGTTTTCCCCTTATTTGATCCATGCATATACAAGTAAAACTTTAGTGCTCTGAGGCTTTGCATTTAAAACTAACAAACTACAAACTAAATATAGCACGGGATGAACAAAAGGAAAATCATCATTACATACCAAGGATCCGATTCATCCGTAAGCTTCTCCTCCTCAACAATTTCAGAGCCGGTCTTACCTTCGGCAGTGTCATAAGCACATTCCTTGGACCTAGAGCAAAAAATGTCTGCACAATCAGTGATTATTCCAAAGCTACCATTTACTAGATATAAATAATCTTCTTGAACTAATTTTTGTGAAGTTGATGATGAATTAAACATATTTGAATTATATGCAAAACACATGAAAGAATACTAAAGGTCCATTTTTTTTGCTTTGAAGCTTCTAATATAAATACTAAACAGTAACAAACAGCAACATAAGAATCGAGAGACTAAAAACTCAACAAATAAATATTAACCCATGGTTCGGGGGCTAGGCAAAAAGGAGGTCAATCCAGTGCCTGTGAGTTGAGTTAAGTGTAGGAGGTGACTGGTGGAGTGTACATGCTTTAAACTCCATGCTACTCACCTCACCAGCAACCATCTCAAACCATGACCATGATAATCGAACCAATATGCTCATTAGTCAGCAACTTTATGATAGAGGTATTGCAATAATAACCAGGCAGTATTTTCTTTAAGGAGCACTGCTGCAAAAAAAAGTTGTGTTTGCTAGTGCTAGAGGCACACTTACGGTAGAACCTTAACTGCAGGAACGTCAGTGCTGCTCACCTTGTCAGCATTCTCCTCAACCCTGATCAGAAAATGTTGGTTGGTCTCTGGAAGTGTGGGAAAGAATTACTAGCCTCTATAAAAGAAACTAGCATTGCATACAAAATTATTTCTTCTACGAGAACTACAGTGAGAATAACCATAAACAGATATTCGGTATAAATAATCTTCTTCAACAAGTTTTCTGGAGTTGATGAATCAAACATATTTGAATGATATGCAGAACATATGAAAAAGAGTCATAATACACACATGGAGTTTCAACAAGCCAAATCCTGATTAAAATAACAAAACAATAATGGTCATACCTATCTGTTAATTCAGGTTTAGGAGGTGTGTCATTTAGCTCTAAAAATAACGGAACAATGATGGTCATACCTATCAGTTAAGTCAGGCTTAGGACGTGTGTCATTCAGCACTAGTGTCCCGAGTTCAGGTAGATTCACACTGCCAGTCACCTTGCCAGCATCCTCCTCAACCCTGATGACAACATGTTGGCCCCTGACTACGGAAATATGCGAAATATTGCTAGCTACTTTAAAAGAAACAAGAATTGCATACAAAACTATTTCTTCTATGAGAATTTAGTGCAAATAATAGCCAAAACAGATACGTTATGAAGTGCTCATGAAAATAAGCACCATACAATATTGGAACAACGAAGGAAACTTACAGTAGCTTATTTGTTGATAGTTTCTCTTCCAGGCTTCCACGTGACCAACTAAGGCGGCCTGAATATAAAACACTTTGCCGAACACGAGTAGCAGTTCCACTGGGCCTGCAATTATTGAATAGGTGAATTTATATCCCTCTAAAGCAAAACAAACATTGGTTATCATACATGGAGAACAACGGCCATCATGGCCACTCATGTGCTTATGGGGTTACAAGTTACAACCTAGATCATTATTTTGTGCTTATCAGGGTGATGTCTGGTTAACTACATGTAATAGCAGTTGAACTTTTGTCTCTCCTACTTACAAAGAATGTAAAGTTTTGTCGTCCACCTCATCCTTCGTCCAACCTTGTGTATGTTCCCCTTTCCCTTTCCATTTGATTTCTTTCCTCATGTCATTCGTTTTTTTCCTCCGGTTTCTCTGAAAACTATCTTAAGTGCCACACCTTTTATTGACTTGCAAGTAAAATTATGTTTTCTTCGGTAAGCCAATAAGTGCCTACCAGATAAAATCATATTTTCTTACACAATCATATTAGTAGGGACAGGTAAATCACACACTAACTGTTGGAATTATGTGTCCTGCAACTATATTCAAATTAATTACTTGGAATTGTTAAATATTCGGAATACCTCATTATGAAATTATACATGTATTTGTACATGGAATTGTTTTCATGTTTATCATAGAAAATTATCACTTGTTGGAATGTACTTAAGTAACATATGCTTAAGGAAGCTGGTCGATTATCAGTGGAATACAATATACTATTTATATTGGAAAGACTACCCGGGTACACTGATGATTGGAAGGAGCTAGATCGTATAGTTAGATTACAGCCCTAATGTTGATCTACATAATTAGAGGAATTTACACTCTATTATGGCACGTTGCTCACAAGCGCGTGCTCCGGGGACAAAACGGATAGAATCCATTAAACAGACAAATATGATCGTGGTTGGTAATTTGGTCTGGAGTCTATCCTAGAAAACTAGTTGCAAAGACTAGGAATCTTATTTGTATAAGAGATGGACTCTTTGGAAAGACAATATAAGAAGGTCCCTACCCCCTAGCCTCAGATATGCGAATTGTGAGCGGCACCACGGATAAGCGCAGAGGAATTAGGGGGCAGACCGCAAACCCTAAATTTTCTATCATTGGTATCAGAGCTAGGTTCAGCCGCCGTCACTTGAACCCAAATCCGCTGCGTACTCTGTCGCGCTGGTTGTCGCCGTAATCCTCTCATCTGAGATGTTCCCCATGCCGCCACCTGAAAGGTTAACTCGATCGATTGATCAGCGCCTCCGCCTACGGGCTGCAGTGTACGTGCCAGTCAATCGAGTAGGAAAATCAAACGGGGAATAACTGATATCATTGGTATCAGAGCAAACGGAGAATAACTGATATCATTGATTTTTTTTGTAAGGATATTTGGCTCACTGGAATATTATGTCACTCTTGTTATTCAATTATTCACACAGAAGGAAATATACTTTATGGAAACTCTTTCTCCTGGAATTTTGGGAAAGAGGAACTGCAGACATGGTTTGCTAATTGAATAAATTAATGTATGGTCTTATAACAAGCTTCACATCAATGGAATAGCAGGTCATATGGTTTTCTAAATGAAGCAAGGCGGTCATCTACAAATGTAAGTGTAAAGTATTTTACATTATTATTGTATGCGTTAACATTGTTTTGTTTGCAATGGTAAGTCACATTGATGGAAGTGGAAGCTTGGTCATTTTTTAACTTTCATATGAAAGGAACATTTAAAATATCCTATGTTTTACGAGTGGAAATACATAGAAAATATTTTGAAGTGTTTCTCTATGGAAAATTGCAAATCTGTTAAAATACCTTTGATAAAGGGTATCATACTCAGTGAGGAATTATATTTGAACTCCTGAGGAAAATAGAATAATAAATGATACTGGAATTCATATGTATCTTCATTGTATTATCATACCTTAGCTACCGGAATTTATGCTGCATTCAAGCAGTGGAATGAAAGACGGGCAGCTAAGGGAATCTCACACATTATAGAAGATTATGGAAAGTGCATCACAACCTGTCTGTAAGGGCATATTTATCCCTAAGTGTTTTGGTGATTGATGACAACGCATTTGCGGACTAATCGTGTGCCTTGAGTATTCCAGACACTTCATTGCTAGGCACAAGACGATTGGGTGCCCCTCGAAGACTGATGAAGACGGCGTCTTTTCTACATTTCTTTTTGGTGGATTTGAGTCGTAGGAAAGCCGTACTATTAAGAGGGGGTCCGCGTTGGGAAGGTTTGGGTGGAATCATCACGTACACGTCTCGTTCTTGTCCCCTCCTTTTTCCTTGGAGCTTCCTCCGTTTTCTTGCCTCCCTTGTCTGGCTGCTGTGGTTGGTTGCGGTAGTACTGCTCCCAGGAAAACGGTAGTACCGTAGGCATCCGCGGTAGTACCGCGCGGTGGCGCGGTAGTACCGCAGGTTCCCACGGTAGTACCGCTCCCCTGGAGCCGCACTACCGCTGCCCACCAGGCTAGTGTCGCCCCTTTGCGGTAGTAGGGGCGGATGTAATTTTTTACGTCCGCACCTACTGCGGTAGTATCGTTTTCGCCGAGCGGTAGTACCGCGCTATGCAGTCAGGCAGTAGTACCGCCCCTCGGCGGTACTACTGTGTCGGGTTTTTGCTACTTCCGTTTCTTTGCGGAAGTAGGCACGGAAGTTCCCTTCCCCCTGGCTGGGGGTTTTTGCTTTGCGGTAGTACCGCATGGGGGGCGCGGTAGTACCGCGCGTGCGGAAGTACCGCCCCCAGCTCCTGCGCGTCTGTTTATCTTTACTGTTGCTGGGGTTGCGGCAGTACCGTGAGTCGGTACAGTAGTACCGCACAGCCGTGCGGTAGTACCGCTTGGTTGCAAGCAGTAGTACCGCGCGGCCTTGCGGTAGTACCGCTGGCCAGGCACGGTAGTACCGCTGGCCGCGGGCTGGTTGGTGGGTAATGGTTGGATCCTTTTCCCACACTATATAAGGGGTCCCCTTCTTCCCCGTTGACTTACCTCTCCCACCCCCAAGCTCCATTATTGCTCTAAGCTCCATTTTCGCCCGATCTCACTCCCCAGTCGACCAAACTTGTTGATTTGCTCGAGAGTGGTTGAGAAGGCCTCGATCTACACTTCCACCAAGAGATATTTGATTCCCCCCACTAATGCCTTGCGGATCTTATTACTCTTGGGTGTTTGAGCATCCTAGACGGTTGAGGTCACCGCAAAGCCATAATCCACAGACGATGTTCGAGGTTCACCACACTGAGCGGTGCATTAAGGACATAAGCCTTCTATGAAGCAATGAGGACAATCCTCAGTTTACGGACCTAGTCCGCATAATTGCTACTATCAACTTTCAACTAAATTTTCTCTAGGAACATATCTAAACAGTAGAACAGAAACGTGAGCCACGACATAATTTGCGAAGACCTTTTGACTATGTTCAGGATAATTAAGTTCATCTTATGAACTCCCACTCAGATAGACATCCCTCTAGTCATCTAAGTGATTACATGATCCGAGTCAACTAGGCCGTGTTCGATCATCACGTGAGACGGACTAGTCAACATCGGTGAACATCTTCATGTTGATCGTATTACGACTCATGCTCGACCTTTCGGTCTCTTGTGTTCTGAGGCCATGTCTGTACATGCTAGGCTCGTCAAGTCAACCTAAGTGTTTTGTGTGTGTAAATCTGTCTTACACCCGTTGCATGTGAACGTTAGAATCTATCACACCCGATCATCACGTGGTGCTTCGAAACAACGAACTGTCGCAACGGTGCACAGTTAGGGGGAACACTTTCTTGAAATTATTATGAGGGGTCATCTTATTTACTACCGTCGTTCTAAGTAAACAAGATGCAAAAACATGATAAACATCACATGCAATCAAACAATAGTGACATGATATGGCCAATATCATATAGCTCCTTTGATCTCCATCTTGGGGCTCCATGATCATCTTGTCACCGGCATGACACCATGATCTCCATCATCATGATCTCCATCATCGTGTCTTCTTGAAGTTGTCTCGTCATCTATTACTTCTACTACTATGGCTTAATGCTTTAGCAATAAAGTAAAGTAATTACATGACGTTTAAGTTGACACGCAGGTCATAAATAAATAAAAGACAACTCCTATGGCTCCTGCCGGTTGTCATACTCATCGACATGCAAGTCGTGATTACTATTACAAGAACATGATCAATATCATACATCACATATAGCATTCATCACATCCTTTTGGCCATATCACATCACATAGCATACCCTGCAAAAACAAGTTAGACGTCCTCTAATTGTTGTTTGCATGTTTTACGTGGCTGCTATGGGTTTCTAGCAAGAACGTTTCTTACCTACGCAAAAACCACAACGTGATATGCCAATTGCTATTTACCCTTCATAAGGACCCTTTTCATCGAATCCGATCCGACTAAAGTGGGAGAGACAGACACCCGCTAGCCACCTTATGCAACTAGTGCATGTCAGTCGGTGGAACCAGTCTCACGTAAGAGTACGTGTAAGGTCGGTCCGGGCCGCTTCATCCCACAATGCCACCGAATCAAGATTGGACTAGTAACGGTAAGCATATTGAACAAAATCAACGCCCACAACTACTTTGTGTTCTACTCGTGCATAGAAACTACGCATAGACCTAGCTCATGATGCCACTGTTGGGGAACGTAGCATAAATTCAAAATTTTCCTACGTGTCACCAAGATCTATCTATGGAGTCATCTAGCAACGAGGGAAGAGTGGATCTACATACCCTTGTAGATCGCGCGCGGAAGCGTTCAAGAGAACGGGGTTGATGGAGTCGTACTCGTCGTGATCCAAATCACCGATGATCCTAGCGCCGAACGGACGGCACCTCCGCGTTCAACACACGTACGGAGCAGCGACGTCTCCTCCTTCTTGATCCAGCAAGGGGGGAGGAGAGGTTGATGAAGATGGCTCCAACAGCAGCACGACGGCGTGGTGGTGGTGGAGCTGCAGTACTCCGGCAGGGCTTCGCCAAGCACTATGGAGGAGGAGGATGTGTTGGAGAGGGAGAGGGAGGCACCAAAGGCGTAGGTTGAGAGGCCCTCCTTCCCCCACTATATATAGGGAGCCTAGGGGGGGCGCCGGCCCTAGGAGATCCAATCTCCTAGGGGGGGCGGCGGCGGAGGGAGGAATCCCTCCTCCCCAAGGCACCTAGGAGGTGCCTTCCCCCTTTGGGACTCTTCCTTAGGGTTTCCCCCCCACCCTAGGCGCATGGGCCCTAGGGGGAAGTGGCGCCCCAGCCCACTTTGGGCTGGATCCCTTCCCACTTCAGCCCATGGGACCCTCCGGGATAGGTGTCCCCACCCGGTGGACCCCCGGGACCCTTCCGGTGGTCCCGGTACAATACCGGTGAACCCGAAACTTGTCCCGACGGTCGAAATAGCACTTCCTATATATAATTCTTTACCTCCGGACCATTCCGGAACTCCTCGTGACGTCCGGGATCTCATCCGGGACTCCGAACAACATTCGGGTTACCGCATACTAATATCTCTACAACCCTAGCGTCACCGAACCTTAAGTGTGTAGACCCTGCGGGTTCGGGAGACATGCAGACATGACCGAGATGACTCTCCGGTCAATAACCAACAGCGGGATCTGGATACCCATGTTGGCTCCCACATGTTCCACGATGATCTCATCGGATGAACCACGATGTCAAGGACTTAATCAATCCCGTATACAATTCCCTTTGTCCATCGGTACGATACTTGCCCGAGATTCGATCGTCGGTATCCCGATACCTTGTTCAATCTCGTTACCGGCAAGTCTCTTTACTCGTTCCGTAACACATCATCCCGTGATCAACTCCTTGATCACATTGTGCACATTATGATGATGTCCTACCGAGTGGGCCCAGAGATACCTCTCCGTCACACGGAGTGACAAATCCCAGTCTCGATTCGTGCCAACCCAACAGACACTTTCGGAGATACCCGTAGTGCACCTTTATAGTCACCCAGTTACGTTGTGACGTTTGGTACACCCAAAGCACTCCTACGGTATCCGGGAGTTGCACAATCTCATGGTCTAAGGAAATGATACTTGACATTAGAAAAGCTTTAGCATACGAACTACATGATCTTGTGCTAGGCTTAGGATTGGGTCTTGTCCATCACATCATTCTCCTAATGATGTGATCCCGTTATCAATGACATCCAATGTTCATGGTCAGGAAACCGTAACCATCTATTGATCAACGAGCTAGCCAACTAGAGGCTTACTAGGGACATGGTGTTGTCTATGTATCCACATATGTATCTGAGTTTCCTATCAATACAATTATAGCATGGATAATAAACGATTATCATGAACAAGGAAATATAATAATAACTAATTTATTATTGCCTCTAGGGCATATTTCCAACAGTCTCCCACTTGCACTAGAGTCAATAATCCAGTTCACATCGATATGTGATTAACACTCAAGGTCACATCCCCATGTGACTAACACCTAAAGAGTTTACTAGAGTCAATAATCTAGTTCACATTACCATGTGATTAACACTCGATGAGTTCTGGGTTTGAACATGTTATGCTTGTGAGAGATGTTATAGTCAACGGGTCTGAATCTTTCAGATCTGTATGTACTTCGCAAATTTCTTTGCCATCTTGTAGATGCAACTACTACGCTATATTTGGAGCCATTTCAAATAACTGTTCTACTTGGAGCTATTCTAAATTGTTGCTCCATTATACGTATCCGGTATCTCTACTCAGAGCTATCCGGATAGGTGTTAAGCTTGCATCGGCTTAACCCTTTACGACGAACTCTTTTACCACCTCCATAATCGAGAAAATTCCTTAGTCCACTAGTCACTAAGGATAACTTTGACCGCTGTCTTGTGATCCATTCTTGGATCACTCTTGTACCCCTTGACTGACTCATGGCAAGGCACATTTCAGGTGCGGTACACAGCATGGCATACCGTATAGAGCCTATGACAAAAGCATAGGGGACGACCTTCGTCCTTCCTCTTTCTTCTGACGTGGTCGAGCTTTAAGTCTTAACTTCATACCTTACAACTCAGGCAAGAACTCCTTCTTTGACTGGTCCATCTTGAACATCTTCAAGATCATGTCAAGGTATGTGCTCATTTGAAAGTACCATTAAGCGTTTTGATCTATCCTTATAGATCTTGATGCTCAATGTTCAAGTAGCTTAATCCAGGCTTTCCATTGAAAAACACTTTTCAAATAACTCTGCATGCTTTCCAGAAATTCTACATCATTTCTGATCAACAATATGTTAACAACATATACTCATCAGAATTCTATAGTGCTCCCACTCACTTCTTTGGAAATACAAGTTTCTCATAAACTTTGTATACACCCAAAATCTTTGATCATCTCATCAAAGCGTACATTCCAACTCCGAGATGCTTACTCTAGTCCTTAGAAGGATTGTTGGAGCTTCGCATACTTATTAGCATCTTTCAGGATTGACAAAACCTTCCGGTTTGTATCACATACAACCTTTCCTCAAAAAACGTCGAGGAAACAATGTTTTGACATCCTATCTGCAAGATTTCATAAATAATGCAGTAATCGCTAATATAATTCCAACAGACTCTTAGCATCGCTACGAGTGAGAAAGTCTCATCGTAGTCAACTCCTTGAACTTGTCGGAAAACATCTTAACGACGAGTCGAGCTTTCTTGATGGTGATACTTACCATCATTGTCCGTCTTCCTTTTAAAATCCATATGTACCTAACAGCCTTACGACCATCAAGTAGTTCTTCCAAAGTCTACACTTTGTTTTCATACATGGATCCTATCTCGGATTTTATGGCCTCGAGCCATTTATCGGAATCCAGGCCCACCATCGCTTCTCCATAGCTCGTAGGTTCATTGTTGTCTAGCAACATGACTTCCAAGACAGGATTACGTACCACTCTGAAGTAGTACACATCCTTGTCGTCCTACGAGGTTTGGGAGTGACTTGATCTGAAGTTTCATGATCACTATCATAAGCTTCCACTTCAATTGGTGTAGGTGCCACAGGAACAACTTCCTGTGCCCTGCCACACACTAGTTGAAGAGATGGTTCAATAACCTCATCAAGTCTCCACCATCCTCCCACTCAATTCTTTCGAGAGAAACTTTTCCTCGAGAAAGGACCCGATTCTAGAAACAATCCCTTATTGCTTTCGGTTCTGAGACAGGAGGTACACCCAACTGTTTTGGGTGTCCTATGAAGATGCATTTATCCGCTTTGGGTTCGAGCTTATCAGCCTGAAACCTTTTCACACAAGCGTCACAGCCCCAAACTTCTAAGAAATGACAGCTTAGGTTTCTCTAAACCATAGTTCATACGGTGTCATCTCATCGGAATTACGTGGTGCCCTATTTAAAGTGAATGTGGTTGTCTCTAATGCCTAACCCATAAACTATCATGGTAATTCGATAAGAGACATCATGGTATGCATCATATCCAATAGGGTGCAGTTATGATGTTCGGACACACCATCACACTATGGTGTTCCAGGCTGTATTAGTTGTGAAACAATTTCCACAATGTCTTAATTCTGTGCCAAACTCGTAATTCAGATATTCATCTCTATGATCATATCATAGATCTTTTATCCTCTTGTCACGACGATCTTTCAACTTCACCCTGAAATTACTTGAACCTTTCAATAATTCAGACTCGTGATTCATCAAGTAAATATACTCAACATCTACTCAAATCATCTGTGAAGTAAGAACATAACGATATCCACTACACGCCTCAGCACTAATTGGACTGCACACATCAAAATGTATTACTTCCAACAAGTTGCTTTCTAGTTCCATTTTACTGAAAACGAGGCTTTCAGTCATCTTGCCCATGTGGTATGATTTGCATGTCTCAAGTGATTCAAAATCAAGTGAGTCCAAACGATCCATCTGTATAGAGTTTCTTCATGCATATCTACCAACAAACATGGTTCGCATGTCTCAATCCTTTCAAAAATGAGTGAGTCCAAAGATCCATCAACATGGAGCTTCTTCATGTGTTTTATACCGATATGACTTACGTGGCAGTGCCACAAGTAGGTGGTACTATCATTACTATCTTATATCTTTTGGCATGAACATGTGTATCACTACGATCGAGATTCAATAAACCATTCATTTTAGGTGCAAGACCATTGAAGGTATTATTCAAATAAACAGAGTAACCATTATTCTCCTTAAATGAATAACCGTATTGCGATAGACATAATCCAATCATGTCTATGCTCAACGCAAACACCAATCTCTATGGTAGAGGGAGCGTACGATATTTGATCAACCTTGGAAATACTTCCAACACATATTGTCATTTCACCTTTAGCTAGTCTCCGTTTATTCTGTAGCTTTTATTTCGAGTTACTAACACTTAGCAACCGAACCGGTATCTAATACCCTGGTGCTACTAGGAGTACTAGTAAAGTACACATTAACATAATACATCCAATATACTTCTATCGACCTTGCCAGCCTTCTTATCTACCAAGTATCTAGGGTAATTCTGCTCCAGTGGCTGTTCCCTTTATTACAGAAGCACTTAGTTTCGGGTTTGGGTTCAACCTTGGGTTTCTTCACTAGAGCAGCAGCTGATTTGCCGTTTCATGAAGCATCCCTTTTTGCCCTTGCCCTTCTTGAAACTAGTGGTTTCACCAACCATCAACAATTGATGCTCCTTCTTGATCTCTACTTTTGTGGTGTCAAACATCGCGAATATCTCAAGGATCATCATATATGTCCCTGATATATTATAGTTCATCACGAAGCTCAAGCAGCTTGGTGGTAATGACTTCGGAGAACCATCACTATTTCATCTGGAAGATCAACTCCCACTTGATTCAAGCGATTGTTGTACTCAGACAATCTGAGCACAAGTTCAACAATTGAGCTTTTCTCCCTTAGTTTGCAGGCTAAGAAAATCATCGGAGATCTTATACCTCTTGACGTGGGCACGAGCCTGAAATCCCAATTTCAGCCCTCAAAACATCTCATATGTTTCGCGACGTTTCAAAACGTCTTCGGTGCCTCAATTCTAAACCGTTTAACTGAACTATCACGTAGTTATCAAAATGTGTATGTCAGATGTTTGCAACATCCACAGACGATGTTCGAGGTTCACCACACTGAGCGGTGCATTAAGGACATAAGCCTTCTATGAAGCAATGAGGACAATCCTCAGTTTACGGACCTAGTCCGCATAATTGCTACTATCAACTTTCAACTAAATTTTCTCTAGGAACATATCTAAACAGTAGAACAGAAACGTGAGCCACGACATAATTTGCGAAGACCTTTTGACTATGTTCAGGATAATTAAGTTCATCTTATGAACTCCCACTCAGATAGACATCCCTCTAGTCATCTAAGTGATTACATGATCCGAGTCAACTAGGCCGTGTTCGATCATCACGTGAGACGGACTAGTCAACATCGGTGAACATCTTCATGTTGATCGTATTACGACTCATGCTCGACCTTTCGGTCTCTTGTGTTCTGAGGCCATGTCTGTACATGCTAGGCTCGTCAAGTCAACCTAAGTGTTTTGTGTGTGTAAATCTGTCTTACACCCGTTGCATGTGAACGTTAGAATCTATCACACCCGATCATCACGTGGTGCTTCGAAACAACGAACTGTCGCAACGGTGCACAGTTAGGGGGAACACTTTCTTGAAATTATTATGAGGGGTCATCTTATTTACTACCGTCGTTCTAAGTAAACAAGATGCAAAAACATGATAAACATCACATGCAATCAAACAATAGTGACATGATATGGCCAATATCATATAGCTCCTTTGATCTCCATCTTGGGGCTCCATGATCATCTTGTCACCGGCATGACACCATGATCTCCATCATCATGATCTCCATCATCGTGTCTTCTTGAAGTTGTCTCGTCATCTATTACTTCTACTACTATGGCTTAATGCTTTAGCAATAAAGTAAAGTAATTACATGACGTTTAAGTTGACACGCAGGTCATAAATAAATAAAAGACAACTCCTATGGCTCCTGCCGGTTGTCATACTCATCGACATGCAAGTCGTGATTACTATTACAAGAACATGATCAATATCATACATCACATATAGCATTCATCACATCCTTTTGGCCATATCACATCACATAGCATACCCTGCAAAAACAAGTTAGACGTCCTCTAATTGTTGTTTGCATGTTTTACGTGGCTGCTATGGGTTTCTAGCAAGAACGTTTCTTACCTACGCAAAAACCACAACGTGATATGCCAATTGCTATTTACCCTTCATAAGGACCCTTTTCATCGAATCCGATCCGACTAAAGTGGGAGAGACAGACACCCGCTAGCCACCTTATGCAACTAGTGCATGTCAGTCGGTGGAACCAGTCTCACGTAAGAGTACGTGTAAGGTCGGTCCGGGCCGCTTCATCCCACAATGCCACCGAATCAAGATTGGACTAGTAACGGTAAGCATATTGAACAAAATCAACGCCCACAACTACTTTGTGTTCTACTCGTGCATAGAAACTACGCATAGACCTAGCTCATGATGCCACTGTTGGGGAACGTAGCATAAATTCAAAATTTTCCTACGTGTCACCAAGATCTATCTATGGAGTCATCTAGCAACGAGGGAAGAGTGGATCTACATACCCTTGTAGATCGCGCGCGGAAGCGTTCAAGAGAACGGGGTTGATGGAGTCGTACTCGTCGTGATCCAAATCACCGATGATCCTAGCGCCGAACGGACGGCACCTCCGCGTTCAACACACGTACGGAGCAGCGACGTCTCCTCCTTCTTGATCCAGCAAGGGGGGAGGAGAGGTTGATGAAGATGGCTCCAACAGCAGCACGACGGCGTGGTGGTGGTGGAGCTGCAGTACTCCGGCAGGGCTTCGCCAAGCACTATGGAGGAGGAGGATGTGTTGGAGAGGGAGAGGGAGGCACCAAAGGCGTAGGTTGAGAGGCCCTCCTTCCCCCACTATATATAGGGAGCCTAGGGGGGGCGCCGGCCCTAGGAGATCCAATCTCCTAGGGGGGGCGGCGGCGGAGGGAGGAATCCCTCCTCCCCAAGGCACCTAGGAGGTGCCTTCCCCCTTTGGGACTCTTCCTTAGGGTTTCCCCCCCACCCTAGGCGCATGGGCCCTAGGGGGAAGTGGCGCCCCAGCCCACTTTGGGCTGGATCCCTTCCCACTTCAGCCCATGGGACCCTCCGGGATAGGTGTCCCCACCCGGTGGACCCCCGGGACCCTTCCGGTGGTCCCGGTACAATACCGGTGAACCCGAAACTTGTCCCGACGGTCGAAATAGCACTTCCTATATATAATTCTTTACCTCCGGACCATTCCGGAACTCCTCGTGACGTCCGGGATCTCATCCGGGACTCCGAACAACATTCGGGTTACCGCATACTAATATCTCTACAACCCTAGCGTCACCGAACCTTAAGTGTGTAGACCCTGCGGGTTCGGGAGACATGCAGACATGACCGAGATGACTCTCCGGTCAATAACCAACAGCGGGATCTGGATACCCATGTTGGCTCCCACATGTTCCACGATGATCTCATCGGATGAACCACGATGTCAAGGACTTAATCAATCCCGTATACAATTCCCTTTGTCCATCGGTACGATACTTGCCCGAGATTCGATCGTCGGTATCCCGATACCTTGTTCAATCTCGTTACCGGCAAGTCTCTTTACTCGTTCCGTAACACATCATCCCGTGATCAACTCCTTGATCACATTGTGCACATTATGATGATGTCCTACCGAGTGGGCCCAGAGATACCTCTCCGTCACACGGAGTGACAAATCCCAGTCTCGATTCGTGCCAACCCAACAGACACTTTCGGAGATACCCGTAGTGCACCTTTATAGTCACCCAGTTACGTTGTGACGTTTGGTACACCCAAAGCACTCCTACGGTATCCGGGAGTTGCACAATCTCATGGTCTAAGGAAATGATACTTGACATTAGAAAAGCTTTAGCATACGAACTACATGATCTTGTGCTAGGCTTAGGATTGGGTCTTGTCCATCACATCATTCTCCTAATGATGTGATCCCGTTATCAATGACATCCAATGTTCATGGTCAGGAAACCGTAACCATCTATTGATCAACGAGCTAGCCAACTAGAGGCTTACTAGGGACATGGTGTTGTCTATGTATCCACATATGTATCTGAGTTTCCTATCAATACAATTATAGCATGGATAATAAACGATTATCATGAACAAGGAAATATAATAATAACTAATTTATTATTGCCTCTAGGGCATATTTCCAACAGTCTCCCACTTGCACTAGAGTCAATAATCCAGTTCACATCGATATGTGATTAACACTCAAGGTCACATCCCCATGTGACTAACACCTAAAGAGTTTACTAGAGTCAATAATCTAGTTCACATTACCATGTGATTAACACTCGATGAGTTCTGGGTTTGAACATGTTATGCTTGTGAGAGATGTTATAGTCAACGGGTCTGAATCTTTCAGATCTGTATGTACTTCGCAAATTTCTTTGTCATCTTGTAGATGCAACTACTACGCTATATTTGGAGCCATTTCAAATAACTGTTCTACTTGGAGCTATTCTAAATTGTTGCTCCATTATACGTATCCGGTATCTCTACTCAGAGCTATCCGGATAGGTGTTAAGCTTGCATCGGCTTAACCCTTTACGACGAACTCTTTTACCACCTCCATAATCGAGAAAATTCCTTAGTCCACTAGTCACTAAGGATAACTTTGACCGCTGTCTTGTGATCCATTCTTGGATCACTCTTGTACCCCTTGACTGACTCATGGCAAGGCACATTTCAGGTGCGGTACACAGCATGGCATACCGTATAGAGCCTATGACAAAAGCATAGGGGACGACCTTCGTCCTTCCTCTTTCTTCTGACGTGGTCGAGCTTTAAGTCTTAACTTCATACCTTACAACTCAGGCAAGAACTCCTTCTTTGACTGGTCCATCTTGAACATCTTCAAGATCATGTCAAGGTATGTGCTCATTTGAAAGTACCATTAAGCGTTTTGATCTATCCTTATAGATCTTGATGCTCAATGTTCAAGTAGCTTAATCCAGGCTTTCCATTGAAAAACACTTTTCAAATAACTCTGCATGCTTTCCAGAAATTCTACATCATTTCCGATCAACAATATGTTAACAACATATACTCATCAGAATTCTATAGTGCTCCCACTCACTTCTTTGGAAATACAAGTTTCTCATAAACTTTGTATACACCCAAAATCTTTGATCATCTCATCAAAGCGTACATTCCAACTCCGAGATGCTTACTCTAGTCCTTAGAAGGATTGTTGGAGCTTCGCATACTTATTAGCATCTTTCAGGATTGACAAAACCTTCCGGTTTGTATCACATACAACCTTTCCTCAAAAAACGTCGAGGAAACAATGTTTTGACATCCTATCTGCAAGATTTCATAAATAATGCAGTAATCGCTAATATAATTCCAACAGACTCTTAGCATCGCTACGAGTGAGAAAGTCTCATCGTAGTCAACTCCTTGAACTTGTCGGAAAACATCTTAACGACGAGTCGAGCTTTCTTGATGGTGATACTTACCATCATTGTCCGTCTTCCTTTTAAAATCCATATGTACCTAACAGCCTTACGACCATCAAGTAGTTCTTCCAAAGTCTACACTTTGTTTTCATACATGGATCCTATCTCGGATTTTATGGCCTCGAGCCATTTATCGGAATCCAGGCCCACCATCGCTTCTCCATAGCTCGTAGGTTCATTGTTGTCTAGCAACATGACTTCCAAGACAGGATTACGTACCACTCTGAAGTAGTACACATCCTTGTCGTCCTACGAGGTTTGGGAGTGACTTGATCTGAAGTTTCATGATCACTATCATAAGCTTCCACTTCAATTGGTGTAGGTGCCACAGGAACAACTTCCTGTGCCCTGCCACACACTAGTTGAAGAGATGGTTCAATAACCTCATCAAGTCTCCACCATCCTCCCACTCAATTCTTTCGAGAGAAACTTTTCCTCGAGAAAGGACCCGATTCTAGAAACAATCCCTTATTGCTTTCGGTTCTGAGACAGGAGGTACACCCAACTGTTTTGGGTGTCCTATGAAGATGCATTTATCCGCTTTGGGTTCGAGCTTATCAGCCTGAAACCTTTTCACACAAGCGTCACAGCCCCAAACTTCTAAGAAATGACAGCTTAGGTTTCTCTAAACCATAGTTCATACGGTGTCATCTCATCGGAATTACGTGGTGCCCTATTTAAAGTGAATGTGGTTGTCTCTAATGCCTAACCCATAAACTATCATGGTAATTCGATAAGAGACATCATGGTATGCATCATATCCAATAGGGTGCAGTTATGATGTTCGGACACACCATCACACTATGGTGTTCCAGGCTGTATTAGTTGTGAAACAATTTCCACAATGTCTTAATTCTGTGCCAAACTCGTAATTCAGATATTCATCTCTATGATCATATCATAGATCTTTTATCCTCTTGTCACGACGATCTTTCAACTTCACCCTGAAATTACTTGAACCTTTCAATAATTCAGACTCGTGATTCATCAAGTAAATATACTCAACATCTACTCAAATCATCTGTGAAGTAAGAACATAACGATATCCACTACACGCCTCAGCACTAATTGGACTGCACACATCAAAATGTATTACTTCCAACAAGTTGCTTTCTAGTTCCATTTTACTGAAAACGAGGCTTTCAGTCATCTTGCCCATGTGGTATGATTTGCATGTCTCAAGTGATTCAAAATCAAGTGAGTCCAAACGATCCATCTGTATAGAGTTTCTTCATGCATATCTACCAACAAACATGGTTCGCATGTCTCAATCCTTTCAAAAATGAGTGAGTCCAAAGATCCATCAACATGGAGCTTCTTCATGTGTTTTATACCGATATGACTTACGTGGCAGTGCCACAAGTAGGTGGTACTATCATTACTATCTTATATCTTTTGGCATGAACATGTGTATCACTACGATCGAGATTCAATAAACCATTCATTTTAGGTGCAAGACCATTGAAGGTATTATTCAAATAAACAGAGTAACCATTATTCTCCTTAAATGAATAACCGTATTGCGATAGACATAATCCAATCATGTCTATGCTCAACGCAAACACCAATCTCTATGGTAGAGGGAGCGTACGATATTTGATCAACCTTGGAAATACTTCCAACACATATTGTCATTTCACCTTTAGCTAGTCTCCGTTTATTCTGTAGCTTTTATTTCGAGTTACTAACACTTAGCAACCGAACCGGTATCTAATACCCTGGTGCTACTAGGAGTACTAGTAAAGTACACATTAACATAATACATCCAATATACTTCTATCGACCTTGCCAGCCTTCTTATCTACCAAGTATCTAGGGTAATTCTGCTCCAGTGGCTGTTCCCTTTATTACAGAAGCACTTAGTTTCGGGTTTGGGTTCAACCTTGGGTTTCTTCACTAGAGCAGCAGCTGATTTGCCGTTTCATGAAGCATCCCTTTTTGCCCTTGCCCTTCTTGAAACTAGTGGTTTCACCAACCATCAACAATTGATGCTCCTTCTTGATCTCTACTTTTGTGGTGTCAAACATCGCGAATATCTCAAGGATCATCATATATGTCCCTGATATATTATAGTTCATCACGAAGCTCAAGCAGCTTGGTGGTAATGACTTCGGAGAACCATCACTATTTCATCTGGAAGATCAACTCCCACTTGATTCAAGCGATTGTTGTACTCAGACAATCTGAGCACAAGTTCAACAATTGAGCTTTTCTCCCTTAGTTTGCAGGCTAAGAAAATCATCGGAGATCTTATACCTCTTGACGTGGGCACGAGCCTGAAATCCCAATTTCAGCCCTCAAAACATCTCATATGTTTCGCGACGTTTCAAAACGTCTTCGGTGCCTCAATTCTAAACCGTTTAACTGAACTATCACGTAGTTATCAAAATGTGTATGTCAGATGTTTGCAACATCCACAGACGATGTTCGAGGTTCACCACACTGAGCGGTGCATTAAGGACATAAGCCTTCTATGAAGCAATGAGGACAATCCTCAGTTTACGGACCTAGTCCGCATAATTGCTACTATCAACTTTCAACTAAATTTTCTCTAGGAACATATCTAAACAGTAGAACAGAAACGTGAGCCACGACATAATTTGCGAAGACCTTTTGACTATGTTCAGGATAATTAAGTTCATCTTATGAACTCCCACTCAGATAGACATCCCTCTAGTCATCTAAGTGATTACATGATCCGAGTCAACTAGGCCGTGTTCGATCATCACGTGAGACGGACTAGTCAACATCGGTGAACATCTTCATGTTGATCGTATTACGACTCATGCTCGACCTTTCGGTCTCTTGTGTTCTGAGGCCATGTCTGTACATGCTAGGCTCGTCAAGTCAACCTAAGTGTTTTGTGTGTGTAAATCTGTCTTACACCCGTTGCATGTGAACGTTAGAATCTATCACACCCGATCATCACGTGGTGCTTCGAAACAACGAACTGTCGCAACGGTGCACAGTTAGGGGGAACACTTTCTTGAAATTATTATGAGGGGTCATCTTATTTACTACCGTCGTTCTAAGTAAACAAGATGCAAAAACATGATAAACATCACATGCAATCAAACAATAGTGACATGATATGGCCAATATCATATAGCTCCTTTGATCTCCATCTTGGGGCTCCATGATCATCTTGTCACCGGCATGACACCATGATCTCCATCATCATGATCTCCATCATCGTGTCTTCTTGAAGTTGTCTCGTCATCTATTACTTCTACTACTATGGCTTAATGCTTTAGCAATAAAGTAAAGTAATTACATGACGTTTAAGTTGACACGCAGGTCATAAATAAATAAAAGACAACTCCTATGGCTCCTGCCGGTTGTCATACTCATCGACATGCAAGTCGTGATTACTATTACAAGAACATGATCAATATCATACATCACATATAGCATTCATCACATCCTTTTGGCCATATCACATCACATAGCATACCCTGCAAAAACAAGTTAGACGTCCTCTAATTGTTGTTTGCATGTTTTACGTGGCTGCTATGGGTTTCTAGCAAGAACGTTTCTTACCTACGCAAAAACCACAACGTGATATGCCAATTGCTATTTACCCTTCATAAGGACCCTTTTCATCGAATCCGATCCGACTAAAGTGGGAGAGACAGACACCCGCTAGCCACCTTATGCAACTAGTGCATGTCAGTCGGTGGAACCAGTCTCACGTAAGAGTACGTGTAAGGTCGGTCCGGGCCGCTTCATCCCACAATGCCACCGAATCAAGATTGGACTAGTAACGGTAAGCATATTGAACAAAATCAACGCCCACAACTACTTTGTGTTCTACTCGTGCATAGAAACTACGCATAGACCTAGCTCATGATGCCACTGTTGGGGAACGTAGCATAAATTCAAAATTTTCCTACGTGTCACCAAGATCTATCTATGGAGTCATCTAGCAACGAGGGAAGAGTGGATCTACATACCCTTGTAGATCGCGCGCGGAAGCGTTCAAGAGAACGGGGTTGATGGAGTCGTACTCGTCGTGATCCAAATCACCGATGATCCTAGCGCCGAACGGACGGCACCTCCGCGTTCAACACACGTACGGAGCAGCGACGTCTCCTCCTTCTTGATCCAGCAAGGGGGGAGGAGAGGTTGATGAAGATGGCTCCAACAGCAGCACGACGGCGTGGTGGTGGTGGAGCTGCAGTACTCCGGCAGGGCTTCGCCAAGCACTATGGAGGAGGAGGATGTGTTGGAGAGGGAGAGGGAGGCACCAAAGGCGTAGGTTGAGAGGCCCTCCTTCCCCCACTATATATAGGGAGCCTAGGGGGGGCGCCGGCCCTAGGAGATCCAATCTCCTAGGGGGGGCGGCGGCGGAGGGAGGAATCCCTCCTCCCCAAGGCACCTAGGAGGTGCCTTCCCCCTTTGGGACTCTTCCTTAGGGTTTCCCCCCCACCCTAGGCGCATGGGCCCTAGGGGGAAGTGGCGCCCCAGCCCACTTTGGGCTGGATCCCTTCCCACTTCAGCCCATGGGACCCTCCGGGATAGGTGTCCCCACCCGGTGGACCCCCGGGACCCTTCCGGTGGTCCCGGTACAATACCGGTGAACCCGAAACTTGTCCCGACGGTCGAAATAGCACTTCCTATATATAATTCTTTACCTCCGGACCATTCCGGAACTCCTCGTGACGTCCGGGATCTCATCCGGGACTCCGAACAACATTCGGGTTACCGCATACTAATATCTCTACAACCCTAGCGTCACCGAACCTTAAGTGTGTAGACCCTGCGGGTTCGGGAGACATGCAGACATGACCGAGATGACTCTCCGGTCAATAACCAACAGCGGGATCTGGATACCCATGTTGGCTCCCACATGTTCCACGATGATCTCATCGGATGAACCACGATGTCAAGGACTTAATCAATCCCGTATACAATTCCCTTTGTCCATCGGTACGATACTTGCCCGAGATTCGATCGTCGGTATCCCGATACCTTGTTCAATCTCGTTACCGGCAAGTCTCTTTACTCGTTCCGTAACACATCATCCCGTGATCAACTCCTTGATCACATTGTGCACATTATGATGATGTCCTACCGAGTGGGCCCAGAGATACCTCTCCGTCACACGGAGTGACAAATCCCAGTCTCGATTCGTGCCAACCCAACAGACACTTTCGGAGATACCCGTAGTGCACCTTTATAGTCACCCAGTTACGTTGTGACGCTTGGTACACCCAAAGCACTCATACGGTATCCGGGAGTTGCACAATCTCATGGTCTAAGGAAATGATACTTGACATTAGAAAAGCTTTAGCATACGAACTACATGATCTTGTGCTAGGCTTAGGATTGGGTCTTGTCCATCACATCATTCTCCTAATGATGTGATCCCGTTATCAGTGACATCCAATGTCCATGGTCAGGAAACCGTAACCATCTATTGATCAACGAGCTAGTCAACTAGAGGCTTACTAGGGACATGGTGTTGTCTATGTATCCATATGTATCTGAGTTTCCTATCAATACAATTATAGCATGGATAATAAACGATTATCATGAACAAGGAAATATAATAATAACTAATTTATTATTGCCTCTAGGGCATATTTCCAACAGGCACTTGCTTCAAGGCAATTTTGGAGCAAGAAAAACTCGAGGCCAAACTTTAGCAAAAGCAACTCGAGTGGCACAAGGGGCAAGCAACATGTAAGGACTTTCTACAATTGCGGCTACGTGAGTCATTTCGTTGCGGAATGCCCGTATGAGAAGAGGGAAGACAATGGTGGCAAGCTCATCCGAAAGGACAAGGCCAAGTCGTTCCCCAACAAGAACAACTTCACCAAGAAGACTCCTCCCAAGGCTTTGGTTGTGCAAGAAGAGTACAATGAGGATGATGACGATGATGAAGATGGTGAGTCGGTTGCCATGGCCTCCGTTGCTATTGCAACAATGTCACGGGTGTCTCTCTTTGACTCACCCAACGAGAGCATCACCGCCAAGTGCCTCATGGCTAAAGCCACCAACAAGGTAACCTCCAACATCAAAACTACCATCATTAATCATCCTTCCCCGACGGATAGCATTAATGAACTTGAGGGAGCTAATGTGGAGGCTAACGAGTTTGAGGCCTTTATGGGCAAACTCAAGGGAAAATCCAAGAATCACTTTGTTGCTCTCTTGGAACAACTTGGTGAAGCCAATGACATGATCGAGGCTCACGAAAACACCATCACTAAGATGGAAGGGCATAGTCGTGACTATGCCGATGAGATTTCGGATCTTTCCAATGCTCTTGAGGAAGAGTGTGGTCTTCGTTTGGCTCTTGAGGAGTCACACAACGTTGATCATGCTAAGTTAAAGAAAGATTATGATCACGTCCTCATTGTTTCTCATGTGCTAAACTCTGAGAAGGGCGAACTTGAGGTTGATTTTGCTAGACTCAAAGAGGAGTTTGATCTACTTGACAAGGCTCACAAGGTCTTGAAGGGTGCTCATGCTAGCCTCAAAGAGTCGCATGATCAACTTCAAGTAAAGCTAACCAAGGAAAAAGCCACTTTCCCTCGTATGATGTTAGTTGATAATGCAAATGCTACTAACCCGTGTTGTGAGCATGTGCATCTTGTTGAGGAGAACGCTAAGCTAAAGGGGCAACTTGAGAGAGGTCTTGCGACTTGCATACAAGGCAAGAAGAACCTCAACGATCTCTTGATCAACCAAAAGGGAGTTGTGGCCAAGGAAGGGGTTGGGTACGTGCCCGACTTCAAGAACAAGAAGAAGAATGACAAGACCAAACAACCTCCTCCTCTCATGCAAACCTTTGTGAAGGAGGGAGAGAGTGCCTCCGAGGAGAAGAAGAAGAACATTGCAAAGGGCGGCAATGTCAAGAAGGGCAAAGCCACCCCTCCCAACAAAGCCGGCGATTTTAATCCTTCTTATGTGTTATGCCGTGCTAGTGATGGGCATGTTTATGCCAAATTTGTTGGTTCTCTTCATGAATACATTGAATGGTCTATTTGGGTTCCAAAGACCCTTGTTACTAACATCAAAGGACCCATTACAAAATGGGTACCTAAAACCAAGCATTGATCTTTTGTAGGTGTTTGCTTCCGGTGGGGGATCATGGTTGCTCGATAGCGGAGCTACAAATCATATGACCGGAAGCAAGGACTTGGTGGTGGACGTGCACAAGGTTCCATCTATGCCCACCAATGTCGAGTGGGGTGACGCCTCATCTTCTAAGGTATTGGGACTTGGCAAGGTGGTCATCTCTCATGATCTCACGATCGAGAAGGTCATGCTTGTTGAGTCCCTTGCATACAATTTACTTTCCGTTCGTCAACTTGCAATCATGGGCTTTGCCACTTTCTTTGATATCGATACCGTGGCCCTCTTATGGAGCAAGACTCTTAAAGTAGCCTTTGTTGGGCATGTCGAGAATGGTCTATATGTGATTAACTTTTCGGAGCAACCCACTAAGACCGCGACGTGCCTAATGGCTAAAGTTGATGTGGGATGGCTTTGGCATCGCCGTTTAGACCACGTCAATATGAGATCTTTGCAAAGTCTCCTCAAGGGGGACCATGTCCGTGGACTAACGAATGTTAGTTTTGCTAAAGATCGTGCTTGCAGTGCTTGTATCGAAGGAAAGCTACATGAGAAGGCTCACCCTCCCACGACTATCATTTATTCAAAGAGGCCTTTGGAGCTCCTTCACATGGATCTTTGGGCCTCCATCCTTCGATAGTCTTGGAGGTAGGAAGTATTGCTTGGTGATTGTGGATGACTACTCAAGGTACAGGTGGGTGTATTTCTTCAAGAGGAAGAGCGAGACCCAACAAACCGTCATTGACTTTGCAAATGAAGCACAACGTCAATACAATGCAAAGATCTTGATAATAAGAAGTGACAACGGCACCGAGTTCAAGAACTACACCTTGGATGAGTTTCTTAGTGATGAGGGGATCAAGCATCAATATTCCGCACCTTACACCCCTCAACAAAACGGTGTTGTGGAGAGGAAGAACCGGACGTTGATGGATGCAGCAAGGACCATGATGGCGGAGTTCAAGTCTCCGTACAACTTTTGGGCCGAAGCCATCAACACCGTGTGTCATGCATCCAATCGGCTCTACCTCTGCAAGGGCTTGAACAAGACTCCATATGAGATACTCACCGGTAACAAGCCCAACCTCAAGTACTTCCGGGTGTTCGGGTGTAAGTGTTTCATTCTCAAGAAAGGTGTTCGGTTGTCTAAATTTGAGGCTAGAGCTTATGAGGGCATATTTGTTGGTTATGCTACAAACTCTCATGGTTACCGTGTCCTCAATAAATCCACGGGACTTATTGAGGAGACGTGTAACGTGGAGTTTGATGAGAATAACGGCTCCCAAGTGGAGCAATGTGGCACTTGTGATGTAGGTGATGAAATTCCTCCCCAAGCCATAAGAAGAATGGGTGGTGGCTTTATCCTAACCATTGAGGAACCCCTTGTGGCCGAAGGAGAAGGACAAAGCTCCACTCAAGCGGAGCCATCACCAACCCAAGGCCCACACGCTTCCGAAGAACAACATGAAGGCCCTCATCCTCAAGAACATGACCAAGGGCAAGATCACGCTCAAGATGGTGTTGACACATCTAGTGATGCCCAAGGTCAAGTTCTCTCCTCCGAGCAAGTTCAAGAACAAGAACAAGCTCAAGACGACGCTCAAGATGATCAAGTGACCACTCCTCGTCTCACCCCCGAGGAGGAATTAGAGCGTCGTGCCGCCAAGGTTGCTTCCAAGCTCTCCACCAAGGATCATCTCATGACGAATGTGCTTGGAAGCTTACGAAAGGGGGTAAGCACTCGTAGACAATTAGCAAATTATTGTGAGCATCACGCGTTTGTCTCTTGTGTGGAACCCCACAAGGTCTATGAGGCGCTAGAAGATCCAGATTGGCTCAATGCCATGCATGAAGAACTCAACAACTTTGAGCGCAACAAAGTGTGGAGATTGGTGCCAAGACCGACAGGGAACCACAATGTCATCGGAACCATGTGGATATTTAAGAACAAGCAAGATGCCCATGGGATTATCATTCGCAACAAGGCTCGTTTGGTAGCGCAAGGCTACTCCCAAGTTGAGGGTATCGACTACGGTGAAACCTTTGCTCCCGTTGCTCGTCTTGAATCTATTCGCATGTTGATTGCCTATGCTTCTCATCATAACTTTAAGTTACAACAAATGGATGTGAAGAGTGCTTTTCTTAATGGTCCCATTAATGAATTGGTTTATGTCAAGCAACCCCCCGGGTTCGAGGATCCCTACTTTCCCGATCATGTGTATCAACTCGATAAGGCACTCTATGGCCTTAAACAAGCCCCACGTGCGTGGTATGACCACCTTACCGAGTTGTTACAAGACCGTGGTTTTGAAGTTGGGCTAATCGACCCCACTCTTTTTACTAAAAAGGTCAAAGGGGAGTTGTTTGTGTGCCAATTATATGTTGATGATATTATCTTTGGTTCCCCTAACAAAGCTTTCAATGAGGAATTTGCCGCTCTCATGACCTCAAAGTTCGAGATGTCTTCCATGGGAGAGTTGAAGTTCTTTCTAGGGTTCGAAGTGAAGCAAAGAAGAGAAGGAACCTTCATCAATCAAGCCAAATATACTCAAGACATGCTCAAAAGATTCAAGCTAAGTGATGTCAAGCCGGCTTCCACTCCCATGCCCACCAAGTGCCAACTTGATATAGATCCCGATGGTAAAGCGGTGGATCAAAAGGTATATCGCTCCATGATAGGTTCCTTGCTTTACCTTTGTGCATCTAGACCGGATATCATGTTGAGTGTGGGAATTTGTGCATGTTTTCAAGCCGCACCTAAGGAAAGTCACTATGTGGCGGTCAAACGAATCTTTCGATATTTGGCTCATACCCCAAACTTTGGCCTATGGTACCCAAGAGGAGCAAACTTCAAGCTTGTAGGGTATTCGGATTCCGATTGGGCTGGAGACAAAGTGGATAGGAAGTCCACTTCCGGAGGGTGCCAATTTCTTGGTTGCTCTTTGGTGAGTTGGTCTTCCAAAAAGCAAAGTTGTGTGTCTCTCTCGTCCACCGAAGCGGAGTATGTGGCGGCCGGTAGTTGTTGTGCACAACTCTTATGGATGAGGCAAACTTTAAAGGATTACGGTGTCATTTGTGACAAAGTGCCTCTTTGGTGTGAAAATGAAAGTGCCATCAAGATCTCTCTCAACCCGGTGCAACACTTCAAGACGAAGCATATTGAGATTCGGTATCACTTCATCCTAGATCACATTAGGTGAGGAGAGATCGAGCTCAACTATGTCAACACTCATGATAACCTTGCAGATATCTTCACGAAGCCCTTGGATGAAGCAAGATTTCGCGAGTTAAGGCATGAGCTAAATATCATTGATTCGAGCAATGTTGCTTGAACCCTTGCACACCCCACCATACTCAACGTGTTGTCCTGTTTAGATGTAGGCATGGACATAGGGGGAGTGATGTTCTCTCAATGAACTCTCCCTCCCCCCATTATGCATAAATCGATCAAGTCTTTCACATTAGCCATGTTTGATGGTACTTGTGCTTCAAAGACGAGTTGTGGTCATGGACCCAAGGATAATTATTCGCGGTGCCATACCAATTGACTGAAACATAGGTGGCTACGGCCACCGCCCTCTCTTTGGAGAGGTGGTGTCTCGTGGTTGTTTCGTTGGTCGTGTGCCTTTCTGGCTTTGTGTGTTGCGTGGTCTTGTGGTGTCGTGTTGGCTCGGAGTGTTTGTGCAAAGACCCAGTTTTTCGTGTACTCGAAACGTGCATCTTTTTGAGCTCACGGTACTACCGCGACTGGCCGCGACACTACCGCTTTGGGAGGTACGGTACTACCGCGCCACAGCACGGTACTACCGCTCAGGTGTGGTACTTCGGAAGTACCACGCGGGACGGTACTACCACGTTGGGGCATGGTACTAACGCGTCGTCGAGGGAGAGTGGGGGTTATGACTCGGGTAGGGGAGTTCCAACTCCCCATACCCATTCATTTGTCTCTCTCCCCACATCTCTCTCTCTCTCGCTCAAGAACGGCGCCGGAGGCCCTCGCCGGATCTCCGTCTCCGGCCACTCTCCTTGGATTCCGACCGTTGGGATCATTCCCCACCACTTCCTCTTGCCATGGACCAAGGTTTTTCCCCAAATCCCTCTTTTTCTTGGCTATTCTCTTGCTTCTAGGTTTTTGGGGAGAAACTTGGTGTTCTTGAGATTTTAGGACAAATCTATGCAAGAGTAGGATGTAGGAGAGTTGGATGCGTAGGAATCATACTTGATATGCTGTCTTGTGGTAGCTTTGTCCAACCGTAGTACCGCCGTGGTTTCACGGGCTTTTCTCAGATTTGAACTTGAACTTGTTCAGATCTGACGCGGTGCGGTACTATCGTGTCTGATGTGCGGTACTACTGCTCTTGCGGTACTACCTCCCGTCAGGTGCGGTACTACCGTGCTAGCTCGTGCGGTACTACCGCTCAGCAGACGCGGTACTACCGTGCTAGCCGAGGCGCTAAGGTCGTACTACCGCTCCTAGACCCGGTACTACCGTGACCTTGCATGGTACTACCGCATCTAAGAGCAGTACTACTATCTTAGCTTCGCAGCACTTGGCAGTACTACCGTAGGGATCAAATCTCTCTCTAGGCATTTATCATGTGTGCTTTCTGCTTGTTTCTCTTGCTTTGCTGTGGTCTTTGCATTAATCCCTCTTGGCTGTTGTGGGTGTTTTGCGTTTTTGTGTCTCAGGTGGTGGCTCTCGCCATTCCAATCCCAGTCGTGACACTGGCTCCAAGCGTCTGCGCAACCCCCAAGATGAAGCCCCAGAGGGCTCCAATGCCCCCAAGCGCAATGTCAAGACCACTGCCAGCAAGCAAAAAGAACCTGCTAAGGGCATGGATGAGATTTTTGTCTCTGAGTATGTCGAACACCGGAGGATCAATCCCTATGTGACTCCTCGGGCTGTGCTCAGAGGCACCAAGATGTTCTGGAACAAGCAACAGGTTCTCATCTATCTGGATGTGATCAAGAGCAAGCAGAATACCTTCGTGGATGTCAAGTGGATAGACATGCATCACATGCGGAAGGACAAGTTTCGTGACTATTTTGGAGAGGCTCTGGACTTGGTGGAGCAGTTTGCTATTGAGCCGGTGATCTCTTTTCACCATGATTATGACCCTGAGCTCATCTGTCAGTTCTTTGCCTGAGTGTAATTTCATCCTAGGGAGGAGCGGAGGATGACCTGGATGACCAACGGCCGTCAGCTGTCTGCTACATGGAAAGAGTTCATGGATCTGCTGCACATTCCTGATGACGGGCTTCACACCCCCGTTGGTGTTCGCCCCCATGCCAACTCTGAGTCTGCCAACAAGAACCTGCTTCCGCCTTTCCTTGTTGAGAAGGTGCTCCCCAATGGCAAGTCAACTTGGGTGTTAAACTCCTTTCTGGATATCATGCATCGCATCTTCCGCAACACTCTGTTCCCACGCATTGGCGACAAGGACAAGGTCCATGCATATCTAGTGGACATGTTGCTCCTGTGTGCAGAGGCACGTTCTTCTCAAACTCAGCCACTTGATGTCTCACACATCATGTGGTGTGAGCTTCGGTTTGCGGTGTTCACTCTCAAGGTACCTATCTATGGACCGTACCTGTTTCTGCTGCTCTCCACCACTTGGGAGAAGATGTACCCGGGTGATGAGTTCCTTGCTCCAGACTGGATTCGCCATGAGTCCATCAGCCTCCGCGTCAAGCCCAACTGGGCCAACACCAGTACCCATGCTGAGGCCTCTTCTGCTAGGAGGGCTGCTGGTGAGGAGGAGGCTGCTGCTGAGAATGTTGCTGAGGACTATGCTGCTAGGTCCACCACTCCTTCCTCTGAGCCATCATGGGCCAAGAAGCTAAAGGACAAGATGAAGACTCTCTTCTGCATGCAGGAAAAGGGACAGTACAGGGCCCACGTGGCAGACAAGGAGAGTCGCCGCCGTGACAAGAAGGTTATGAGGCTCTTTGGAGAGGATGTGTCTGGCGGGTCTGAGGATGTCATCACACCTGAGGCTGCCTGGATGTCAAAGTAGGGATACAAGTGGACCAGGTCAGAGGATGACTTCGAGGAGACTATCCCCGCCGCTGAGTCTGACGAGGAGCACGAGGAGCAGTGGGACGACTTCTCTGCCTGAGCCACCCCGTGTGTGTAGGTGTCCTCTCTGCCTTTTTGGCGTCTCGATTCCAAAGGGGGAGAGGGTGTAGGGATTTGCGTTGTGTCGTGCTTGGTGTGTTTATTTGCTTTGTCTTTTGGACCTCGTTTGTGCTTGTTTGCTTTGTGTGCTCTTGTTTGGTTTGTGCTTTCGAGACCTTTCCTCATATGGTGTAAGACATATGCACTTTATCTATCATAGTTAACTTATGTGTGTGCTATCTTGTCTAGTGATAGATATGCCTTGTCTCTATAATATAGGGGGAGCTTTGATCCTAGTATTCGTGTGCCGTGCAGTCCAAAGCACTCAACTAGGTGGCACACATCTAGGGGGAGCCCGTCTATATTCTAGAGAGGAGGGGTTTGCATTTACTTAATTTTATTTTCCTTGTGCAAATCCCGTATTGTCATCAATCCACCAAAAAGGGGGTGATTGTAAGGGCATATTTATCCCTAAGTGTTTTGGTGATTGATGACAACGCATTTGCGGACTAATCGTGTGCCTTGAGTATTCCAGACACTTCATTGCTAGGCATAAGACGATTGGGTGCCCCTCGAAGACTGATGAAGACGGCGTCTTTTCTACGTTTCTTTTTGGTGGATTTGAGTCGTAGGAAAGCCGTACTATTAAGAGGGGGTCCGCGTCGGAAAGGTTTGGGTGGAATCATCACGTACACATCTCCTTCTTGTCCCCTCCTTTTTCCTTGGAGCTTCCTCCGTTTTCTTGCCTCCCTTGTCTGACTGCTGTGGTTGGTTGCGGTAGTACTGCTCCCAGGAAAACGGTAGTACCATAGGCATCAGCGGTAGTACCGCGCGGTGGCGCGGTAGTACCGCAGGTGCCCACGGTAGTACCACTCCCCTGGAGCCGCACTACCGCTGCCCACCAGGCTAGTGTCGCCCCTTTGCGGTAGTAGGGGCGGATGTAATTTTTTACGTCCGCACCTATCACGGTAGTACCGTTTTCGCCGAGCGGTAGTACCGCGCTATGCAGTCAGGCAGTAGTACCGCCCCTCGGCGGTACTACTGTGTCGGGTTTTTGCTACTTCCGTTTCTTTGCGGAAGTAGGCACGGAAGTTCCCTTCCCCCTGGCTAGGGGTTTTTGCTTTGCGGTAGTACTGCATGGGGGGCGCGGTAGTACCGCGCGTGCGGAAGTACCGCCCCCAGCTCCTGCGCGTCTGTTTATCTTTACTGTCGCTGGGGTTGCGGCAGTACCGTGGGTCGGTATGGTAGTACCGCACAGCCGTGCGGTACTACCGCATGGTTGCAAGCAGTAGTACCGTGCGGCCTTGCGGTAGTACCGCTGGCCAGGCGCGGTAGTACCGCAGGCCGCGGGCTGGTTGGTGGGTAACGGTTGGATCCTTTTCCCACACTATATAAGGGGTCCCCTTCTTCCCCGTTGACTTACCTCTTCCACCCCCAAGCTCCATTTTCGCCCGATCTCACTCCCTAGCCGACCAAACTTGTTGATTTGCTTGGGAGTGGTTGAGAAGGCCTCGATCTACACTTCCACCAAGAGATATTTGATTTCCCCCACTAATCCCTTGCGGATCTTGTTACTCTTGGGTGTTTGAGCATCCTAGACGGTTGAGGTCACCGCAAAGCCATAGTCCATTGTGGTGAAGCTTCGTGGTGTCGTTGGGAGCCTCCAATTGAGTTGTGGAGATTTCCCCAACCTTGTTTGTAAAGGTTCGGTCGCCGCCTCCAAAGGCACCAATAGTGGAATCACGGCATCTCGCATTGTGTGAGGGCGTGAGGAGAATACGATGGCCCTAGTGGCTTCTTGGGGAGCATTGTTGTTACGGCATATCTCTCTCAATGTAGTTTTGGTGATTGATGACAACATGCTTGCGGACTAATCTTGTGCTTTGAATTATTCACAGATCCTCCCCTGGCACGAGACGCCTTCTTCCCCTCGGAGTGTATTTCAAGACGGTGTAGCTCTTTCGTTTCTTTCTTGGTGGACTAGTTGCGTAGAGGGCACCGTACTATCAAGAGGGGGTCCGCTGGGGTTTTGAATGGGTGGAATCATCACATACACATCAGCTTCTCACCCTCCGAGCATTTCCTTTCCATTGAAGAGATCTCTCCTCTCTCTTCCTTGTCCTGTCTGGGTCAAAGCGGTAGTACCGCGCACCCAGCGGTAGTACCACTGAGAAGCCACAAGCGGCAGTACCGCTCCGCAGCGGTAGTACCGCCCGTGGCTCCACAGCAGTAGTACCGCTGGGGGCCTGGCACCTCCGCCTTGTCATCAGCTTCTTTGAGAGATTTCTTCTCTCTCTCTTGTGCCCCAGCGGAAGTACCGCACTGCCTGCGGTACTAGGCCGAAGGGTCACAAGCGGCAGTACCGCTCCACAGCGGTACAACCGCCCTTGACCCCACTGCCGTAGTACCGCTGGGCAGTCTGGTTTCTACCGCCTCGATTCGAGAGGTCTTTTTCTCGTGTCGGGTTTTATGGCACTAGTCACGGTTGTAGTGGCGGTAGTACCGTTCCAGGAGCGGTAGTACCGCCCTACCACCACGGTAGTACCGCATTTGGGTCCGTTCCCTACTAGTCTCCTTAGCGCGGTAGTACCGCTGGCTGGCGCGGCAGTACCGTTGTCCTGGCAGTAGTACCGCCCCCTCTCAGCGGTAGTACCGCCCTGTGCGGGGCTGGTTGGTGGGGGCAACGGGATTGTTGCACCCACTATAAAAGGGAGTCCCCTTCTTCCTTCTCACCCACCTCTTCTTCCCCCAAGCTCCATTTATTGCTCAAGCTCCATTAAATACTCCAAGCTTCATTTTTGCCCGATCTATCTCTCTAGCCAATCAAACTTGTTGATTTGCTCGGGAGTGGTTGAGAAGGCTCCGATCTACACTTCCACCAAGGGATTTTCGATTCCCCCACTCACCCCTAGCGGATCTTGTTACTCTTGGGTGTTTGAGCACCCTAGACGGTTGAGGTCACCTCGGAGCCATATTCCATTGTGGTGAAGCTTCGTGGTCTTGTTGGGAGCCTCCGATTAAGTTGTGGAGATTGCCCCAACCTTGTTTGTAAAGGTTTGGTCGACGCCTTCAAGAGCACCAATAGTGGAATCACGGCATCTCGCATTGTGTGAGGGCGTGAGGAGAATACGGTGGCCCTGGTGGCTTCTTGGGGAGCATTGTGCCTCCACACCGCTCCAACGGAGACGTACTTCCCCTCAAAAGGAAGGAACTTCGGCAACACATCCTCGTCTTCACCGGATCCACTCTTGGTTATCTCTTACCTTTACTTGTGCAAGCTCTTTAGTGTTTCTACCCTTGCTTGCTTGTATGCTTGTTGTTATTGCATCATATAGGTTGCTCACCTAGTTGCACATCTAGACAACCTAATTTGATGCAAAGTTTAATTTGGTAAAGAAAAGCTAAAAATTGGTAGTTGCCTATTCACCCCCCCCCTCTAGTCAACCATATCGATCCTTTCAATTGGTATCAGAGCCTCGTCTCTTTATTAAGGACTTTACCGTCCAAAAAGTATGGTTGATACCGTAGACGGTGTGGAGGAACACTTCGGTGTGAGTCCGATCTCGTCTACGGGAGATGGGGGAACTTCGGTCTCTCGTGAGGAGTTTAATGTGGCCTTGGAGACATTGAAAACCTCCATGACGACCGAAGTTGAAAGCATGTTTACTAAATTTCTTGAGGGGCTTAAACTATCCACCGCACCGTTGAAAGTGGGTGATCCCACCAACAAGGTGTCGGATGCTATCCCCGACAAGGGGGAAGCTAGTAGTGAAAAGGCTCCTTCTTCTAGTGGCAAGAATGGCACCGGCATCTTTGCCCATGTAGAACCACCACTTGTTTATGATGGACCGGTTCCTTCCACTCATTTGAATCATGCCGGTCCTCCCCCTAAGATTGTGAAAAATGAGGATTTTGATTCTTGGGTTTACCGCTTTAAACACCATTTAAATCATGTGAACACTAACCTTTGGAGAATCATTGAAGAAGGTTTCTATCCACATGATCCAAGCAACTTCTCTCCTCGAGAAGCAGCGGACAATCAATTCAATGAGAATGCTCTCTTCATCATTCAAGATGCAATTCCACCCGAAGACCTACCTCATCTTCGTCCCTTCGCCTTGGCCAAAGATGCATGGCATTGTGTCGTGTCTCTCTACTGGGGAAGCGCAAGTATTCAACGCTCCAACTATGAAGTGGTACAAGATGACACCGATGAGTTTGCAATGAAGGAAGATGAAGAACCTCGTGAGCTTTATCGGAGAGTAACCAAACTCGCGGTCTCACTACGAGATCACGGGAGCAAGGACACGGATGACAATTGGATCAAGCGCAAATTCCTCAAGGCAATGATGCCCTACCACAAGGCCATGTCCTCCGTCATTCGTCAAAGACCGGACTTCCACACTTTGACCTCAAGCGAAGTGTTGGATGAGTTTGTGGCCATGAACATTTTGGACAAGACCGCCGACAATGCGGTGCTCCGTTCTCAACGGGCAAAGAAGCCTAACCTTGCATTGAAGGCCAAGATCACCGTGGAAGAAGAAGAAGAGGAAGAAGAGGAGAGCAACCCCGAAGATACGAAGTATGCATATCATGAACACATGGCACTTGCTTCAAGGCAATTTTGGAGCAAGAAAAACTCAAGGCCCAACTTTAGCAAAAACAACTCGAGTGGCACAAGGGGTAAGCAACGTGTAAGGACTTGCTACAATTGCGGCAACGTGAGTCATTTCATTGCGGAATGCCCGTATGAGAAGAGGGAAGACAATGGTGGCAAACTCATCCGAAAGGACAAGGCCAAGTCGTTCCCCAACAAGAACAACTTCACCAAGAAGACTCCTCCCAAGGCTTTGGTTGTGCAAGAAGAGTACAATGAGGATGATGAAGATGATGAGTCCGTTGCCATGGCCTCCGTTGCCATTGCAACAACGTCACGGGTGTCTATCTTCGACTCACCCAACGAGAGCATCACCGCCAAGTGCTCATGGCTAAAGCCACCAACAAGGTAACCTCCAACATCAAAACTACCATCATTAATCATCCTTCCCCAATGGATAGCATTAATGAACTTGAGGGAGCTAATGTGGAGGCTAACGAGTTTGAGGCCTTTATGGGCAAACTCAAGGGAAAATCCAAGAAGCACTTTGTTGCTCTCTTGGAACAACTTGGTGAGGCCAATGACATGATCGAGGCTCACGAAGACACCATCTCTAAGATGGAAGGGCATAGTCGTGACTATGCCGATGAGATTTTGGATCTTTCCAATGCTCTTGAGGAAGAGCATGGTCTTCGTTTGGCTCTTGGGGAGTCACACAACGTTGATCATGCTAAGTTAAAGAAAGATTATGATCATGCCCTCATTGTTTCTCGTGTGCTAAATTCCGAGAAGGCCAAACTCGGGGTTGATCTTGCTAGACTCAAAGAGGAGTTTGATATACTTGACAAGGCCCACAAGGCCTTGAAGGGTATTCACGCTAGTCTCAAGGAGTCTCATGATCAACTCCAAGTGAAGCTAACTAAGGAGAAAGCAACTTTTCCTCATATGGTTTTAATTGATAATGCAAATGCTACTAACCCGTGTTGTGAGCATATACATCTTGTTGAGGAAAATGCTAAGTTGAAGGAGCAACTTGAGAGAGGTCTTGCGACTTGCATACAAGGCAAGAAGAACCTCAACGATCTCTTGATCAACCAAAAGGGAGGTGTGGCCAAGGAAGGGGTTGGGTACGTGCCCGACTCCAAGAACAAGAAGAAGAATGACAAGACCAAACGACCTCCTCCCCTCATGCAAACCTTTGTGAGGGAGGGAGAGAGTGCCCCCGAGGAGAAGAAGAAGAACAATGTCAAGAAGGGCAATTTCACCCCTCCCAACAAAGCCGACGATTTTAATCCTTCTTATGTGTTATGCCGTGCTAGTGATGGGCATGTTTATGCCAAATTTGTTGGTTCTCTTCATGAGTACATTGAATGGTCTATTTGGGTTCCTAAGACCCTTGTTACTAACATCAAAGGACCCATTACAAAATGGGTACCTAAAACCAAGCATTGATCTCTTGTAGGTGTTTGCTTCTGGTGGTGGATCATGGTTGCTCGATAGCGGAGCTACAAATCATATGACCGGAAGCAAGGACTTGGTGGTGGACGTGCACAAAGTTCCATCTATGCCCACCAATGTCGAGTGGGGTGACGCCTCATCCTCTAAGGTATTTGGACTTGGCAAGGTGGTCATCTCTCATGATCTCACGATCGAGAAGGTCATGCTTGTTGAGTCCCTTGCATACAATTTACTTTCCGTTCGTCAACTTGCAATTATGGGCTTTGCCACTTTCTTTGATATCGATACCATGGCCCTCTTGTGGAGCAAGACTCTTAAAGTAGATTTTGTTGGGCATGTCGAGAACGGTCTATATGTGATTAACTTTTCGGAGCGACCCACTAAGACCGCGACATGCCTAATGGCTAAAGTTGATGTGGGATGGCTTTGGCATCGCCGTTTAGCCCATGTCAATATGAGATCTTTGCAAAGTCTCCTCAAGGGGGACCATGTCCGTGGACTAACGAATGTTAGTTTTGTTAAAGATCGTGCTTGCAGTGCCTGTATCGAAGGAAAGCTACATGAGAAGGCTCACCCTCCCACGACTATCATTTATTCAAAGAGGCCCTTGGAGCTCCTTCACATGGATCTTTTTGGGCCCCCATCCTTCGATAGTCTTGGAGGTAGGAAGTATTGCTTGGTGATTGTAGATGACTACTCAAGGTACACGTGGGTGTATTTCTTCAAGAGGAAGAGCGAGACCCAACAAACCGTCATTGACTTTGCAAATGAAGCACAACGTCAACACAATGCAAAGATCTTGGCAATAAGAAGTGACAACGGCAGCGAGTTCAAGAACTACACCTTGGATGAATTTCTTAGTGATGAGGGAATCAAGCATCAATATTCCGCACCATACACCCCTCAACAAAACGGTGTTGCGGAGAGGAAGAACCGGACGTTGATGGATGCGGCAAGGATCATGATGGCGGAGTTCAAGTCTCCATACAACTTTTGGGCCGAAGCCATCAACACCGCGTGTCATGCATCCAATCGGCTCTACCTCCGCAAGGGCTTGAACAAGACTCCATATGAGATACTCACCGGTAACAAGCCCAACCTCAAGTACTTCCGGGTGTTCGGGTGTAAGTGTTTCATTCTCAAGAAAGGTGTTCGGTTGTCTAAATTTGAGGCTAGAGCTTATGAGGGCATATTCGTTGGTTATGCTACAAACTCTCATGGTTACCGTGTCCTCAATAAATCCACGGGACTTATTGAGGAGACGTGTAACATGGAGTTTGATGAGAATAACGGCTCCCAAGTGGAGCAAAGTGGCACTTGTGATGTAGGTGATGAAATTCCTCCTCAAGCCATAAGAAGAATGGGTGTTGGTTTCATCCTACCCATTGAGGAACCCCTTGTGGCCGAAGGAGAAGGACAATGCTCCACTCAAGTGGAGCCATCACCAACCCAAGGCCCACATGCTTCCAAAGAACAAAGTGAAGGCCCTCAACCTCATGAACAAGACCAAGGGCAAGATCATACTCAAGACGGTGTTGACACACCAAGTGATGCCCAAGGTCAAGTTCTCTCCCCCGAGCAAGTTCAAGATCAAGAACAAGCTCAAGACGACGCTCAAGATGATCAAGTAACCGCTCCTCAACTCTCCACCGAGGAGGAATTAGAGCGTCGTGCCGCCAAGGTTGCTTCCAAGCTCTCCACCAAGGATCATCTCATGACCTCAAAGTTCGAGATGTCCTCCATGGGAGAGTTGAATTTCTTTCTAGGGTTCGAAGTGAAGCAAAGAAGAGGAGGAACCTTCACCAATCAATCCAAATACACTCAAGACATGCTCAAGAGATTCAAGCTTAGTGACGTCAAGCCGGCCTCCACTCCAATGCCCACCAAGTGCCAACTTGACTTAGATCCCAATGGTAAAGTGGTGGATCAAAAGGTATATCGTTCCATGATTGGATCCTTGCTTTACCTTTGTGCATCTAGACCGGACATCATGTTGAGTGTGGGAATTTGTGCACGGTTTCAAGCCGCACCTAAGGAAAGTCACTTTGTGGCGGTCAAACGAATCTTTCGATATTTGGCTCATACCCCAAACTTTGGCTTATGGTACCCAAGAGGATCAAACTTCAAGCTTGTAGGGTACTCGGATTCCGATTGGGCGGGAGAAAAAGTGGATAGGAAGTCCAATTCCGGAGGGTGCCAATTCCTTGGTTGCTCTTTGGTAAGTTGGTCTTCCAAAAAGCAAAGTTGTGTGTCTCTCTCTTCTACTGAGGCGGAGTATGTTGCCGCCGGTAGTTGTTGTGCACAACTTCTATGGATGAGGCAAACTTTAAAGGATTACGGTGTCACTTGTGACAAAGTGCCTCTTTGGTGTGACAATGAAAGTGCCATCAAGATTTCTCTCAACCCAGTGCAACACTTCAAGACGAAGCATATTGAGATTCGGTATCACTTCATCCGGGATCACATTAGGCGAGGAGAGATCGAGCTCAACTATGTCAACACTCATGACAACCTTGCAGATATTTTCACGAAGCCCTTGGATGAAGCAAGATTTCGCAAGTTAAGGCATGAGCTAAATATCATTGATTCGAGCAATGTGGCTTGAACCCGTGCACACCCTACCACGCTCAATTTGGTGTCTAGTTTAGGTGTAGGCATGGACATAGGGGGGGTGTTGTTCTCTCAATGAACTCTCCCTCACCCCATTATGCATAAATTGATCAAGTCTTTCACTTTAGCCATTGTTGATGGCACTTGTGCTTCAAAGACGAGTTTTGATCATGGGCCCAAGGTTAAAATCTTCGCGGTGCCATACCTTTTGACTCAAACATAGGTGGCCTCGGCCACCGCCCTCTTGTGAAGAGGTGTGTCTTGGTCGTTTGCTGGTGTGTTTTTTTCTTTTGTCGTTTTTGTCGTTTCGTCGAGCTAAAGCCGTGTCTGTTTAGTTGCCGTGGCGTGCTGGGCGGTACTACCGCTGGTGGTGCGCGGTACTACCGCTCGTAAGCGGTACTACCGCCCCCCAGCATGGTACTACCGCTGGGGGACGAGAACAGGGGGTTAAGTCAGGGCAGGGGGAGGTTTCTTCTCCCACATACCCATTCACTTTGCCCCTCTTTTCTCTTCCTCTCTCCAGCCTCCTCTCGCCGCGGGAGGGCTCCGGCGGATCTCCGTCTCCGGGGCGTCCCTCTCCATTTCCTTTGGTGGAGTCGATCCCCACCTCGTCCTCTTGCCATGGATGCCGGTATTGCCCCCGTTCTTTCTTTCGTTTTGTCTCTTTTTCAGTTCTTGTTTCTTAGGGGCAATGGTGGTTGCATCTCTAGATTTTTGGCTAAATCTAGGCTTGAGTTGGTTGGAGAAGGCAACTAGACTATCTCGATTAGAGTTTGGTAAGATTATTTTTGAATTTGGTAGGCCAGTAGTGCCGGATCTGACTGCGCTAGTAAGAACCCGCTGTTTCACCGCCTCGTGCTATATGAAACTGCTGTTTCTCCGCCTCAAGCCGTACTACCGCTCCTCTTGGAGCGGTACTACCGCTTGACCTAGAGCGGTACTACTGCTCCCTTTGGGGCGGTATTACCGCTTGGGGCGGTACTACCGCGAGCAGGTCACGGTACTACCGCTGAATGCGAATTTCCATCATTTTCCTGCCTTACCTTGATCTGTTGTTGAGTTTGTTGGCTTATGCTCGTTCTTTCTGGTTGTTTTGCGTGTTCTTGTGTTTGGCTCCAGGTGATGACCTTTCCGAGCAGCAAGGTTGCCGTATCAACCCCGGGCGTGCCACATCAAAATGCTACCGCACCTCAGAGCCAGCCGGTGGTTCCTCGAGCACCCAACCGCCTCCAGCAAGTGCATCTGCAAGTGTTCCTCCACCTCCTCAGCAATCGAAGCGAGCCGCCAACAAGCCAAAAGGGAAGACTGTGACTGAGATGACCAACAAGGAGTTTTGGGAGAAGCGTTGCCGCAACCCCTATGCGGTGGACCAAGAACCCACTTTGGTCAACCGCCCATTCTGGAACCGTTTTCAGTTTGCCATCTACTTTGATGTGATCAAGGCCAAGAAGAATCTTTTTGTTGATGTTCGCTCCATTGACACTGATGCTATGGAGAAGGACCCGGAGTACTTTGGCGAAGCTCTTCAGATGTGCACTCAGCTGAACATTCTCAGGATCATGCAATTCAACAAGGATTTCGATGCGGATTTGGTGGCTCAATTCTATGCCACCGTCCATCTTGGGACGGATGTCGACAGGACTCTGACATGGATGACCAATGGCAAGCTGCTTTCTGTCAAGTGGAAGGCTTTCATGGAGTTACTTGATGTGGTGGATACCGGGCTTGAGACTCCTGTCGGTTTCCGCCCTCACCGCAATGCTACGTCCACCCACAAGCAAGCCCTTTGGCCCTACTGCACTGTGAAAGTTCACCCAGTAACTCAGAAGAAGACCTATGAGCTGTCTCCGTATCTAGACATTCTTCATCGCATATTCCGTGAGACTCTCTTCCCTCGGATCGGGAATCTGGATATGGTCCACTCTTACCTCGTGGACATGCTCCTTTTCTGTCAGCATGAGAAGGAAGCAAGCACTGGAGAGAGCCTGGATATCTCTCATGTCATGTGGTCTGAACTTCTATCTGCCGTGTCTGAGCGCAAGTGTCCTATCTATGGTCCATTCATCATGAGGCTCATTGAGAGGGCCTGGGCACAGACTTATCCCAGAGTGCTGCTAGAGACTGGAGACTTGGTTTCTCATGAGATCAAGCGTCTGAGGAAGAAGGACAACTGGACAGTGCCTCACACAGGGGGTCCATCTGCTACTGCTGCCACAGGGGGCTCGTCTGCTGCTGCTGCCATGGGGACCGAGGGTGAGGCTGCTACTAATGCTCATGAGGAGGACTTTGGCCCCTCTAGTGCAGAACCGTCATGGGCACAGAAACTTAAGCGCAAGATGAAGAAGCTCTTCTGCATGGAGTCCCATGGTCAGTACATGACTCATGTGGCGGAGAAGCATGCCAGGACGCGCCACAAGGAGCTCATGCGTCAGATGGGAGCAACAATTGCCAGTGGGTCTGAGGGTCAGATCACTGAAGAGGAGGACTGGATTCATCAGAATTGCCACTGGACCGACTCCGATGCCGAGCAGTTTTCGACCCACGACGAAGATGCAGAGATGTGATGTTCGAGATCTTTTTCCTCCCATCACCTGGAGTCGTAGTGTCACTCTATGCCCTTTTTGGTGTCTCGCTGCCAAAGGGGGAGAGAGTGTAGGGATTTACTTCTTGTGTCGTGCTTTGAGTCGTCTTGTGTTTTCTTGTGTGTTCCTTCTTTGGTCTGGTTTGGTGTGAGACCTAAGTTCTAGTCATATGGTGTGAGACATATGCTCCCTATCGCTACCTTTTTACTTATGTCATTTCAGAGTACTATAGTTTAGTGTGAGATGCATGCTTGTCCTGTTTATTCTCTTCTCTCATATATCTTGTGCTTAGTATTGTTGGACTATAAAATATAGGGGGAGTGTTGATCCAAATGCGTGTGTCTTGCCATATCTAGGTGCACACATACTGGGGGAGCCCGTCTATATTTTGTAGTTCTTAGTTTTCTTCGTTTTATTTCTTTTCCTTGCGCAAATCCCTAGTTGTCATCAATCCACCAAAAAGGGGGAGATTGTTACGGCATATCTCTCTCAAGGTAGTTTTGGTGATTGATGACAACATGCTTGCGGACTAATCTTGTGCTTTGAATTATTCACAGATCCTCCCCTGGCACGAGACGCCTTCTTCCCCTCGGAGTGTATTTCAAGACGGTGTAGCTCTTTCGTTTCTTTCTCGGTGGACTAGTTGCGTAGAGGGCACCGTACTATCAAGAGGGGGTCCGCTGGGGTTTTGAATGGGTGGAATCATCACGTACACATCAGCTTCTCACCCTCCGAGCATTTTCTTTCCATTGAAGAGATCTCTCCTCTCTCTTCCTTGTCCTGTCTAGGTCAAAGCGGTAGTACCGCGCACCCAGCGGTAGTACCGCTGAGAAGCCACAAGCGGCAGTACCGCTCCGCAACGGTAGTACCGCCCGTGGCTCCACAGCAGTAGTACCGCTGGGGGCCTGGCACCTCCACCTTGTCCTCAGCTTCTTTGAAAGATTTCTTCTCTCTCTCTTGCGCCCCAGCGGTAGTACCGCACTGCCTGCGGTACTACGGCCGAAGGGTCACAAGCGGCAGTACCGCTCCACAGCGGTACTACTGCCCTTGACCCCACTTTCGTAGTACCGCTGGGCAGTCTGGTTCCTACCGCCTCGATTCGAGAGGTCTTTTTCTCGTGTCGGGTTTTGCGGCACTAGTCACGGTTGTAGTGGCGGTAGTACCGTTTCAGGAGCGGTAGTACCGCCCTACCACCGCGGTAGTACCGCATTTGGGTCCGTTTCCTACTAGTCTCCTCGGCGCGGCAGTACCGCTGGCTGGCGCGGCAGTACCGTTGTCCTGGCGGTAGTACCGCCCCCTCTCAGCGGTAGTACCGCCTTGTGCGGGGCTGGTTGGTGGGGGGCAACGGGATTGTTGCACCCACTATAAAAGGGAGTCCCCTTCTTCCTTCTCACCCACCTCTTCTTCCCCCAAACTCCATTTATTGCTCAAGCTCCATTAAATACTCCAAGCTTCATTTTCGCCCGATCTATCTCTTTAGCCAATCAAACTTGTTGATTTGCTCGGGAGTGGTTGAGAAGGCTCCGATCTACACTTCCACCAAGGGATTTTCGATTCCCCCACTCATCCCTAGCGGATCTTGTTACTCTTGGGTGTTTGAGCACCCTAGACGGTTGAGGTCACCTCGGAGCCATATTCCATTGTGGTGAAACTTCGTGGTCTTGTTGGGATCCTCCGATTAAGTTGTGGAGATTGCCCCAACCTTGTTTGTAAAGGTTCGGTCGCCGCCTTCAAGGACACCAATAGTGGAATCATGGCATCTCGCATTGTGTGAGGGCGTGAGGAGAATACGGTGGCCCTAGTGGCTTCTTGGGGAGCATTGTGCCTCCACACCGCTCCAATGGAGACGTACTTCCCCTCAAAAGGAAGGAACTTCCGCAACACATCCTCGTCTTCACCGGATCCACTCTTAGTTATCTCTTACCTTTACTTGTGCAAGCTCTTTAGTGTTTCTACCCTTGCTTGCTTGTATGCTTGTTGTTATTGCATCATATAGGTTTCTCACCTAGTTGCACATCTAGACAACCTAATTTGATGCAAAGTTTAATTTGGTAAAGAAAAGCTAAAAATTGGTAGTTGCCTATTCACCCCCCCCCCTTCCTCTAGTCAACCATATCGATCCTTTCAATTGTGCCTCCACACCGCTCCAACGGAGACGTACTTCCTCTCAAAGGGAAGGAACTTCGGCAACACATCCTCGTATCCACCGTCTCCATTCTTGGTTATCTCGTGCCTTTACTTGTGCAAGCTTATTTGTTTCATATATCTTGCTTGCTTGTGTTCCTATCCTTGTTGCATCATATAGGTTTCTTACCTAGTTGCATATCTAGACAACCTACTTTGATGCAAAGTTTAAATTATTAAAGAAAAACTAAAAATTGTTAGTTGCCTATTCACCCCCACCCCTCTAGTCAACCATATCGATCCTTTCACTGTCACTTGTTCTAAAATTTATATTAAAGGTAAACACATTGAGGAAACTATCACTTTATCTACAAGATGAGAAATAAGTCTAGATATGCATATTCAATTTTTTGTAGTACTAATATGGTGCGCGTTCACTGACCGAAGTCAGGAATTTCTTTCAACATATGGTTAATTATGGAACTTCATTTACTGATTGGATTTGATATTTATGTGGTTTTGAAACTTCATTCAACATGGTTATCATCTAATTGACTCAATGTGGAACTAATCATATTATTGATATATGTGAATGGAAATAATTGATGCGGAATTTCACTTGAGGAAACAAAATACTCAAGGTGCCTATAAAGGTGGAATTACACTCGAGGAAATAATACTCGAGGCGCCAAGGACAACTATGCTGGAATAATTAGGCGGAAACTAAAAGTCTCTAGTGATCTTAAGTTTCACAGCAAGGAAACATATTGAAGGGAAGTATCACCGTATATATATTTGTGGGTTTTCAACGTAGTGTTAATATGGTTGTTGATCCCTTGACTAAGCCTCTTAGTCAGGAGGTATTTGGCAAGCATGTTAAGGCTATGGGTTTACGAATATTTGAATTACCGTTTTGGATAAGTGGGAGATGTTGGAATTATGTGTCTTGCAACTATATTCAAATTAATTACTTGGAATTGTTAAATATTCGGAATACCTCATTATGAAATTATACATGTATTTGTACATGGAATTGTTTTACATGTTTAGCATAGAAAATTATCAATTGTTGGAATGTACTTAAGTAACATATGCTTAAGAAAGCTGGTCGATTATCAGTGAAATACGATATACTATTTATATTGGAAAGACTAACCGGGTACACCGATGATTGGAAGGAGCTAGATTGTATAGTTAGATTACAGCCCTAATGTTGATCTACATAATTAGAGGAATTTACACTCTATTATGGCGCGTTGCTCACAAGCGCGTGCTCCGGGGACAAAACGGATAGAATCCATTAAACAGACAAATATGATCGTGGTTGGTAATTTGGTCTGGAGTCTATCCTGTAAAAGTAGTTGAAAATACTAGGAATCTTATCTGTATAAGAGATGGACTCTTTGGAAAGACAATATAAGAAGGTCCCTACCCCCCAATCTCAGATATGCGAATTGTAAGCGGCACCACGGATAAGCGCGGAGGAATTAGGAGTAGACCGCAAACCCTAAATTTCCTATCACTAACGTGCTTGAATATTTATACCTGTTGCAAACACACAGACAATTGTGTAGTTCCCCTAAAAAAAAGCAGTTCTAGAACTAGAATGTCAATTCATACCCTGTTCACCTCACAGCTCAAGTTAAACTTCCTTCCGTGGTCTTTTCCACGAGCCCATGTTCGAACAAAAGAAAGGAGAACGGCAATCACTTTGCCACACAAAGATCCAGGAACGATGAATGAAAGGAAAAAAAGAACAGCAGCCTCTCACTTCCCAAGCTAGAATGCATGGAGGATTGTACCGACGGCATCGGATAGCTAATTGTTAGGAGAAAATCAAGTTGACTTGACAGGGGATTGTATCGTCAAAACAAGAAGAGAGAAGGGGAGAGGGGTTGCGAAAATACCTCGGGTTGGTGGCATCATGACTGCTGGAAGGAGATGAAGAAGTTGGCGTCTGGTCCATAGCTCGTCGACCTGGAACTCGACGACGACGACGACGACGAGAGCTCTGTTCCATCGTTCGATCGCCTGGTGGTTGCTGATCGAATCGATGCCGATCCATGTATATAGTACTGTATGTTATACAGACATAAAGTAACAGTATAGGTACGAACACAACACGGCAAAGATCTCTAAACATTGCTTTTACCCTTTTTCTTAAAAAAAACACTAGCAAACATGTCCGTGTGTTGCAATGGAAGAACAAAATTGCCAAAAGGATGCATATACATATGTATACACAAAAAATCAGAATTTTGCTGGATTATTTGGTGGCTAAAAAAACTATCTAGTAGATGGAATTTTGAAATTGATCTCATCTAAACTAGAGAACCAATCTAATCTTTGATTGATCGGGTGCCGTGTCCCTGGGAGAGAAGATTAATCTCTTCGGAGACGGCGCGCTACGGAAGTCATGGAAGGTCCTAGGATTAGCATCGTTGGACAAACTGCATCATATAGAAATTACATAATGGTTGAATATTGTGTTGTTCTGACTCTTGTGTAGGGTATATATGAAAGTACATGTGAGGGAGAGAGACTTGAAGCAGAGGGCAAGTTGTACATGTTTGAACCTATTTTATCTTCAACTCTTATCTCTATCTTAAACACAGTTATACTAGCTTGGCAGAATTGCAACCAGTTCAGAGTTTGATCGTGATAACCAACCAGCCACAATCAATTTATGAGATTCATTCTTTCTCATTCTTTTCTTCTTTCCTCTTTTCTTTTTTCTGTTTTTCCTTTTTCTATGTTTCTTTTTAGTGATTTTTTTCAAACGGTTTTGTTAGGTTTTTTGTTTTCCTTTCTTTTTACAGTTCCTTTTTTCTTTTCCTTTTGCTTTTCCAACGTGCAAAATTTTATCAATTTCATCTTCTTAAAAAATTGAATGAACTTTTTTTCAAAATTTTAAATGGTTTTTCAAACATGGAGAACTTTTCTCAAATTTGAATATTTTTTCAAATTCATAAAGTTTTTTAATATTGATGAACTTTTTTTAAATCTATGAATGCATTTTTTCAATGTCGATGCACATTTTTTTTAAAAATGATGGACTTCTTTAAAAAATGATAAACTTATTCCAAAAGCGATGAACTTTTTTCAAATCCTTGAACCTCCCCCCCCCCCCAAATCCTTGAATTTTTTCTCAATTCATGGTATTTTTTTAGTTTTGAACATTTTGCAAATCCACGAATATTTTTTGAAGTCCATGAAATTTACCAAAAAGCGGAACCATTTTCGAAAGTCAACTATCAACGGTCAAACATTTCCATGGTCAACTTGTCGTCTAGGTCAACCATGAAGAAGGTTTTTTTTGTCAAACCACGAAGAAGTGATCGGGCATATGCTCTTGACGAGCGACAACTGATCGCTCGTGTAGTTGGGGGGGCCCATGAAAGGTGGCGTGTGAGCACTGCGTCCGCTGACTAGCGCAATAAGCATTGACCAGGAGCTCGCGCTATATAGGGAGTAGCGTCACACAAACCGATGCACGCACCCCCTCCATCCTAGGCTTGGCCCATTTATTTATTTTTTAACTTCCAAAGAATAGGTGCATGAAGTAGGATTCGAACTATGAAGCTCTTGGATTACTTCCACCCGCTACAGCTTCGAACTGTGAAAAGACCCAGTGCTTTGGCTTTTCTTTCGGTTGTTTGGTTTCCTAGCGAATCGACTAATTTGAATTTAGTTATTTGATAAAAAGAAACTCCAAAAAATGCAAAACTTGTGAAAAACCCAAATAACTTTAACATGGTGCCTTGAATAGGTCGAAAGAATATCTGGTACTCCCACCCCTAAGGTGCTCCCGGTACTCCAAACTCGGTAGCACATTTTAAAATATTCAAAAAATTCTGGAAAAAAATCCAGCACATTGACACAATATTAATGTATATTGTTACAAAATTTGAAATCAAAATTCAAAACATTGCTCGAGATACAAAAATAACAAATTCGACAGTAAATAGTACACAACATAAGTTGGGCTTTAGATTTGGCCCATTATCACATTGATCTCAATTTTGTCATTTTTGTATCTCAAGCAATGTTTCGAATTTTTGATTTGAAGTTTTTTGATAACATACATTGATGTTGTGTCAATGTGCTGGAGTTTTTTCTAGAATTTTTTGAACATTTAAAATGTGCTACCGAGTTTGGAGCACTGGGAGCATCCTCGTGGTGGGAGTACCAGATATTCTCCTAGAATAGGTCATACAAGGCCATGGAAAAAATTAAGGTCATTTAACGGATGTAAAAAAACGTGCTCTCGAAAGGAGCCTTTTGACCTACCAGGACACCCTCGTTGCACATTGTGTTTCTTGGACATCCTTGAAATGCCCAAAGTTTTTCCACCACGTGGGCATGCCCATGGTTGGAATCCATGCCAGGCTGAACGACTTCCGACACCGTATGCTTGTTCCGACACGCCTGACCATTCATCGACCCTTTTCATCAAGAAAACTTTAAAAAAAATGTAAAACTTATCGAAAACACAAACAACTTCGTATGGTTCCTTGAATTGGTCATCCAAGGTCATGAAAAAATTGGGGCTATTTCAAGGATATCGAGAAACAACGTGCTCCCAGACAGAGTCTTCTGGCCTACCTGGACACCCTTCCTTGAACAAGGTCTATTTTTAGAGATTATTGATATGACCCCAATTTTTTCAAGTAAGTGGGCATGTCCATGGCAGGCATCCATGCCATGTTTGAACGATATTTGACATCGTATGCAAGTTGCGATACGTCTGACCATTTATCGCCCTTTTTGATAGAGAAAACTCCAGAGAATGCAAAATTTGTAGAAATCAAAACAATTTGTCATGCTTCCTATTGGTCATACAAGCCAATGAAAAAAAATTGTGGTCATTTGAAGGATGTCGAGGAATGACGAGCTCTCAACGGAGCTTTCTGGCCCACCCGGACATCCTATGTTGAACATGGTATTTTTTTGGGACATTCTTGAAATGACCCCAACTTTTGTAGGCATGTGGACATGCCAATGGTAGGCATCCATGCCAGGTTGAAGGAAAAATATATTTAAAATCATAATTTAAGAAGATACGTAAAACTGGTACTTTAAGTTCTTGACACAACTAATAAATACGAAGGGACATAAATATTTGACAGGAAAAAGAATATAAAATCATAGTTTAAATCAGTTAATTAAAACTGTTATTTTGGTATTCCAGTAATTTTTTCAATTTGTAAACAAGTTAAATAAAGTTCAAAAAAGAGAAAAATGAAGTAACAGAAAAAAGAAGAAAATAATAGAAAATAAAAAATGCTTACAGGCATCGCTAGTGGGCCGGCCCACGGACGAAAGAAAGCAGAAAAAGTCTCACATCAAAAACTGCAAAATGATACACAGGACCGAGGACTCGAACCCACGCCTGTAGTCTGCTGCATTATTCAGCTAGCGACTACACCACCGGAACTCTAGTGTTTTATAGCAAATGCGAACAGATAAGAACCATAAAAGCCGCGCTATTTATTACGTATTTTTAAACTATTCGTTTTTTTGGAACAGTCGATTAGTTAATGAAAAAAGTTCATAAAATTTTGAAAAAAGTTCATCGAATAGAAAAAAGTTCATCAAATTTGAAAGTAGTTCATTGATTTTGAAAAAAGTTCATTGAATTTGGAAAAAAGTTCATCAAATTTGAAAAAGAGTTCATCGATTTTGAAAAAAAATCATCAAATTTAAAGAAAGTTCATCATATTTGGAAAAAAAATCATCAAGTTTGTAAAAAAAGTTCATCAACTTTAAAAAACAATTTAATTTAAAATTTTCATCAATTTAGAAAAAAAAAAGTTCACGAAAAGTGAGAAAAAATCACGCATTAAAGAAAACAAAAAAAATGAACAGAAAAGGATAAAAAACAAAAGGAACTTAAAAACTAAATAAATGAAGGAAGGGAAGTGTATAGGCATCAACGGGGCGGTGGCCCGATGGTTCGCGTGTAACCATCGCAGCGAAGGGTCGCGGGTGCGATTCCATCTGCCCGCGCATTTTTTACGTGTCTGAAATCAGAAAATGGGCCGAGCCCAGTAAATGTGGCTGCACGCGCCCGTTAGCAGAATACACATTAACGGGCGCCTGCAGCGCCAAATAGGAAATGCCTGCCCAACTAGGCTACAGAAATTGCTCCTGTCAGGCGCCTGTTAGGCCGGCCCAAGCTCTAGCGGATTTGAGAAAAGTGCGTCGATTTTAAAAAAAATGTTCACGGATTTGAAATATTTCGCAGATTTTCGAAAAAAAGTTCACTAAAATAAGTTGCAAAAAATAAATCCCGGTTTGGGAACCTCAGCTTGCCATCCGGTTTTTTAAAAAGTATTCATCAATTGTGAAAAAAAGTTTATCAATTTTGAAAAAGGTTAAGGTGTTTTAAAAAAAGTTCACGCATTTAAAAAAACTTCAGGCATTTGAAAAAAATTTACGGATTTTTTTAAAAAGCTTAAGGATTCAAAAAAAGTTCATGGATTTGATTTTTTTTCATGAATTGAAGAAAAGTTCACGAATTTTAAAAAGAAAAATAGAATGGAAAAAGAGAGAAAAGAAAAAAAAAGAGGAAAACCCGGCCAAAACAAGAAAAAAGAAGGAAAACCACTGCGTTTTATACTAAGGACGATGTCCGCATTATAATTGGCACAACTACTAAACTGGCCTGTCGGTTACCCTCCGTGTATACTCTATATCATGCCAGGCCATGTTTCATGCCGGTACCATACCAGCGACAACATGTATTGCCGGCTTCAAAAAATATCATCACACAGTTCATACTGGCGCACTCGCCAGCGGCTGGTACACATGCCAGCACACAAAAAAGGGTGGGACTTGAGTTCGACCACGCCATCGCGGCCTCGTGGTTATGCCAGCACACAAGCCGACATACAAAAAAGAAAGGTGCTCGCCGCCACGAGATCACTCGTCGGTGAACTTGAGCATGTCGGCCCGCATCTTCTCGAACCACGGCCTCTTCCTTGACGACACGGTGTTGAGATCCACCTTCATGATCTCCAGCCCGGTCATCATGCTTGCGAGAGCCACTTCTTTCGCTTGGTCTTGGCGTTGGCGGCCTCGATCTCTAACATCTTGGCTTTGCTTCTCCGCCTCCATCTTAAGCATCTTGGCTTGCTTCTCAGCATCCATCTCAAGCCTCCTCCTTTGGATCTCCATGAAGGCATTCATTTGCTCTTCTTTAAAACGCCGGCGCTCCTCCTTTCTCGAGTCCTTCTTGTTCATCATGCCCTCCACGCTTGCGATCAAGGCATTCGATGACGCATCCCGCTTGTCCTCCTTGGAGTTGGTCTTCCCCTGCGGCCGTGCCGGCTCGCCGTCCCCAGCCTCCTCCACGGCTTGCTTCCCCCCACGCGACTTGAGGACGGCATATTGCGCCTTGAACTTCTTCTCGTCTTTGATGACCCTAAAGCAACACAAAAGAGGGCGGCTTGCTAGCATACCATGTCTTGCATGTTGATGCTGCCCACGGGGCGGGCCTTGACGCTCTCAAGAGTGGCGCAAAACTTGTTGCACTCTTGTCCGATCACCCTTCATCGCTTCGAAATGGACACCCACCCGCGCGTGCTCACTATTTGGTAAGGCGGAAACTTTTTGCGCTCATGAAACTCCCAATGGGCACAAATCAAAAAAGTTGAATGCTTTTGTTTGGCACTCGTCTTGGGGTCTTGTCCAATGTCTCGCCAACACTCACAAAGAAGCTTATCCTTGGCCGCCGTGTATGCCTTCGTTCGGTTGCTCTTGTGCTCCGGCTTCGGCCCGGCGGCTTGGTTGGCAAGCTCGTACTTGAAAAAAGACTCCACTTCGATGTTGCACTTGTCCTCTTCCTATTGCCCCTAGTCGTCCGAAAACTCGTGGTCAAGTGGGAAGCCGTCCAAGTCCATGCCGACCTGATCACGCATGAAGGCCGCCTGATCGGGATCATAGCCAGCGGTCGGCGTGAACGCCCCGCGGCCGTCCTGGCTTTGTGTCTCGTCGGGATCATAGCCAGCGGCCGGCGCACCGCCCTCGAAGATGAGGTTCTGCATGTAGTCCTCGTCGCCGGTGGCCGGCATTCCGTCGAACAGGTTGCAGGCGTCCGGCAGCACGTCGGCCAGCATCTAACGCGCGTGTTTCCTCGCGCCTCCGGATGACGAGCCACCGGCCACCGGTGTGGCGTTGAGGTCGATGGGCACGGGTGTGGAAGGCGCCACCACGCTCACATCGGGCGAGCACTTCCCGGAGAGGTGGGAGGCCTGTGGGTACACGTCGAAGCCGGGCATCGGGGTGCAAGCCGACGTGCGGGGCGAGTCGGGCAGCACCATCCGAGGGAATGCAGATGAGCCGGTGCTGGCCGCATTGGCGTTGATGAGGCCGTGTTGGCTAGGGTTTAACCCTAACATATAGAGCGCCTCCCTCGTTGCTGCCGCGACGCGGGCGCTGGTGACCTCCAGCTACGCGGCGGTGGCGACGGCGGCAGCCGCGACGGCTTCATCCCTCGCGTTCGCGGCGTGCCTCCAGCCCTTCCTCTTGGCCGACTCCCTTGCCCGTTGTTCGGACGGCAACGCCTTCTTTGGCTTGGGTGCGGCAGTGGTCTTGCGCGAGGCGCGAGGCTTGCCTTTGCCGGAGGGGGCGGTCGTCATGCCGGACGAGGCGAGGGATGCGAGGCCGCCGCCGGCGTCGAGGTCGAGGTCGTCGTCCATGGTGGGGGTGGAGCGGGAGCGCGCGTGGGCGGGAGGGTTTTGGGGGGAAATGGTGAAGGTTGCCACCAACCAGCGGGCCCGAGGGAAGGAGTAGGCGCGCGCGTCCGTCTCGTGTCCGCGCCGACGCAAATCCGTCTCAAAAATGGACCGGGTATGGGTCGGCATGCGGACGCCAAGCGGACGCGCGTTCGTTTGGATCGACGCGTTGAGCCGCCTTTTGTGTCCGCGCCGACCCAAACGGACGGCAGCGGACGAAATGGGTCGCCTCGTTGGAGTTGCTCTCAGTGAAGAATTAGTGTGTGGAAGGTGTCCCATAAAAAAGAATATCACCTAATTTTAAGTGGAAAGAAAGGCCCAAAAAGGGCTTTCAACGAACGAGGATCCTGCTGGAATTCAAAGGCTACTAGCAAAAAGGGCCCGTACGTTGCAACGGAAGAAAAAAAAATCTTAATCTCCAATGACCATGACCACATTTTGTTTCATTACCGATACACTATCACTTTCAACTTCATGAAATTGTGAAGAATTTTTGAAATCATGAACATTGTTTTAAACTCGTGCACATATTTGAAATCGTGAGCATTTTCAAATTCATGAACACTTTTTAAAAAAAAATTGAACATTTTCTAAAATCAAGAACATATTTTGAATTCATGAGCATGTTATGCTATTTGCAAACATTTTTTTAAATTGTGAACGTTGTTTAAACAATTTTTTTGAATCGGCGAACATTTCTAGAATCCACGAACATTTTTCTGGAAATTGATGGAACCATTTTTGAAATTCACAAACATTTTTCTATTTAACAAATATCTTTTTGATTTAACGAACATTTTTTGAAATGCATGATCTTTTTTTTGAATTGGCGAACATTTTATGAATGAACAAATTATTTTGTAAGTCACGAACAATTTTTAAAATTTTAGGATATTTTTCCATTCATGAATTTCTTTTCAATTGGCGAAATTTTGTTCAATTTCATTAACATTTTCTAATACACAAAGGTTTTAAAAAATCATGAACATTTTTTGATTTCCCAGACATTTGTTTTCAAAATTGTGAACATTTTTTGAATATAAGCAAACATTTTATGACGAAATCACAAATATTTTTTGAATTGACAAACATTTATGATTTATTAAACATTTTACTTCAAAATTCTCATTTTTTTCAATTTTCAAAAAAAGTTAAAGTCCCAAATTATTTAAAGTAGATAAAAATAAAATGAAAAATAAGTAAATAAATAGCGATATTTAGGAAACAGGACGCCCGGACATGGACCGGCCCAAACGAGCACGCTGCCTCTTCGCCCAGCGCGCAGAATACAGTATATGAGGTCTCTACTGCATGGGTCGACCCAAGAGGGATTTCTCTGTGTGAAATGTTTTTTTATCACTTATAGATGACACTGGTGGATAATATTTTGCAACTTTAGAGACAATTTTTGTGACGTACCGCCAGAAGCAATAGCCCCTTTATTATTAGGTATATATCTGATCACATGCCGCTAGCGGCCTAGTTGGTTTTGGATTCGTAGAATAACTAGTGTAGTTATCCGCAAGCCGATGATGTTTATGTCTGCTAGTGAGGGCTTCAAGGCAGCTCTGGATGAAAATGTAAATTTGTACTTTTCAATAACATGGAAATATATAATCTTGATAAATTCACTTACAACTTGTTGAAGGAAATATGCCCTAAAGGCAATAATAAAGTTATTATTTATTTTCTTATATCATGATAAATGTTTATTATTCATGCTAGAATTGTATTAACCGGAAACTTAGTACACGTGTGAATACATAGACAAATAGAGTGTCACTAGTATGCCTCTACTTGACTAGCTCGTTGAATCAAAGATGATTAAGTTTCCTAGCCATATACATGAGTTGTCATTTGATTAACGGGGTCACATCATTAGAGAATAATGTGATCGACTTGACCCATTCTGTTAGCTTAGCTCTTGATCCTTTTAGTTTACTGCTATTGCTTTGTTCATGACTTATACATGTTCCTATGACTATGAGATTATGCAACTCCCGATTACCGGAGGAACACTTTGTATGCTACCAAACGTCACAACGTAACCGGGTGATTATAAAGGTGCTCTACAGATGTCTCCGATGGTACTTGTTGATTTGGCATAGATCGAGATTAGGATTTCTCACTCCGATTGTCGGAGAGGTATCTCTAGGCCCTCTCGGTAATGCACATCACTGTAAGTCTTACAAGCAATGCAACTAATGAGTTAGTTGCGGGATGGTGCGTTACAGAACGAGTAAAAAGACTTGCCGGTAACGAGATTGAGCTAGGTATTGAGATACCGACGATAGAATCTCGGGAAAGTAACATACCGATGACAAAGGGAACAACATATGTTGTTATGTCGTTTGACCGATAAAGATCTTCGTAGAATATGTAGGAACCAATATGAGCATCCAGGTTCCGCTATTGGTTATTGACCGGAGACATGTCTCGGTCATGTCTACATAGTTCTCGAACACGTAGGGTCCGCACGCTTAAAGTTCTATGACGATCGATATTATGAGTTTATGTGTTTTGATATACCGAAGGTAGTTTGGAATCTCGGATGAGATCAGGAACATGACGAGGAGTCTCAAAATGGTCGAGACGTAAAGATCGATATATTGGACGACTATATTCGGACATCGGAAAGGTTCCGAGTGATTCGGGTATTTTTCGGAGTACCGGAGAGTATATGGGACTTATTGGGCTTTATGAGAAAGAGAGAGGAGAGGTTGCGCCTCCCCCAAGGCCTAGTCTGAATTGGACTAGGGGGAGGGGCGGCGCCCCCTCCTTCCTTCTCTTCTCTTGTCCCTTTCCTTCCCTCCTACTCCTACTACATGGAAGGGGGGATCCTACTCCCGATGGGAGTAGGACTCCTCAGGGCACGCCATAGTAGAGGGACGGCCCTCCCCCTCCTCCACTCCTTTATATACGGGGGAGGGAGGCACCCCATGGAGACACACAAGTTGATCATTGATTTTTTAGCCGTGTGCGGTGCCCCCCTCCACCATAATCCACCTCGGTCATATCGTAGTGGTGCTTAGGCGAAGCCCTGCGTCGGTAGCATCATCATCACCGCCATCACACCGTCGTGCTAACGGAACTCTCCCTCGAAGCTCTGCTGGATCGGAGTTCGTGGGACGTTGATACGTCTCCAACGTATCTATAATTTTTGATTGCTCCATGCTATTACATTATCTATTTTGGATGTCAATGGGCTTTATTTTACACTTTTATATCATTTTTGGGACTAACCTATTAACCGGAGGCCCAGCCCAAATTGTTGTTTTTTTGCCTATTTTAGGGTTTCATCGAAAAGGAATATCAAACGGAGTCCAAACGTAATGAAACCTTCGGGAACGTGATGTTCTCAACAAACATGATTCAGGAGACTTGGCGTGGGCGTCAAGAAACAAATGAGGAAGCCACGAGGCAGGGAGGCACGCCTACCCCCCTGGGCGCGCCCTCCACCCTCATGGGCCCCTCGTTGCTCCACCGACGTACTTCTTCCTCCTATATATATCAAAGTACCCCCCCCCAAACATCCAGGAGCACCACGAAAACCTAATTCCACCGCCGCAACCTTCTGTACCCGAGAGATCCCATCTCGGGGCCTTTTCCGAAGCTCCGACGGAGGGGGCATTGATCACGGAGGGCCTCTACATCAACTCCATGGCCTCTCCGGTGATGTGTGAGTAGTTTACTTCAGACCTACGGGTCCATAGTTATTAGCTAGATGCCTTCTTCTCTCTCTTTGGATCTCAATACAATGTTCTCCTCGATCTTCTTGGAGATCTATTTGATGTAATCTTCTTTTGCGGTGTGTTTGTTGAGATCCGATGAATTGTGGGTTTATTTATCAAGTTTATCTATTAACAATATTTGAATCTCATTTGAATTCTTTTATATATGATTGGTTTATCTTTGCAAGTCTCTTCGAATTATCAGTTTGGTTTGGCCTACTAGATTGATCTTTCTTGCAATGGGAGAAGTGCTTAGCTTTGGGTTCAATCTTGCGGTGCTCGATCCCAGTGAGAGAAAGGGAAATGACACGTATTGTATTGTTGCCATCGAGGATAAAAAGATGGGGTTTATATCATATTGCATGAGTTTATCCCTCTACATCATGTCATCTTCCTCAAAGCATTACTCTGTTCTTATGAACTTAATACTCTAGATGCATGCTGGATAGCGGTCGATGTGTGGAGTAATAGTAGTAGATGTAGAATCGTTTCGGTCTACTTGTCACGGACGTGATGCCTATATACATGATCATACCTAGATATTCTCATAACTATGCTCAATTCTATCAATTGCTCGACAGTAATTCGTTTACCCACCATAATACTTATGCTCTTGAGAGAAGCCACTAGTGAAACCTATGGCCCCCGGGTCTATCTTCCATCATATTAATCTTCCAACATTTAGTTATTTCCTTTGCCGTTTATTTTACTTTGCATCTTTATTTCTCTTTATCATAAAAATACCAAAAATATTATCTTATCATATCTATCAGATCTCACTCTCGTAAGTGACCGTGAAGGGATTGACAACCCCTTTATCGCGTTGGTTGCGAGGTTCTTATTTGTTTGTGTAGGTGCGTGGGACTTGAGCGTGATCTCCTACTGGATTGATACCTTGGTTCTCAAAAACTAAGGGAAATACTTACGCTACTTTGCTGCATCACCCTTTCCTCTTCAAGGGAAAACCAATACAGTGCTCAAGAGTTAGCAAGAAGGATTTCTGGCGCCGTAGCCGGGAAGATTCGCGCCAAGTCAATTCAAGATTTGACTCCCGACAACAAGCCATTTCAGGTGCCATTGCCAAGTCAAGACATTCCAAGTACCCATCACAAACTCTTATCCCTTACATTACATTATTTACCATTTGCCTCTCGTTTTCCTCTCCCCCACTTCACCCTTGCCATTTTATTTGCCATCTCTCTCCGTTCCCCTTCTCTTTCCCTATTCGCCTCTTTTTTCGCTTGCTTCTTGTTTGCTCATGTGTTGGTTTGCTTGCTTGTCACGATAGCTCAAGATAATACTAAATTGTGTGACTTTGCCAATACCAACAACAATGATTTTCTTAGCACTCTGATGGCTCCTCTTATCGATGATGAATCTTGTGAAATTAATGCTGCTTTGTTGAATTTTGTCATGAAAGATCAATTCGCCGGCCTCCCTAGTGAAGATGCCGCTACCCATCTAAACAACTTTGTTGATTTATGTGATATGCAAAAGAAGAAAGATGTGGACAATGATATTGTTAACTTGAAGCTATTTCCATGTTCGCTTAGAGATTGTGCTAAAGCTTGGTTTTCGTCTTTGCCTAAAAATAGTATTGATTCATGGAATAAGTGCAAAGATGCTTTTATCTCTATGTATTTTCATTCCGCTAAGATCATCTCTCTTAGAAACGATATTATGAATTTTAAGCAACTTGATCATGAACATGTTGCACAATCTTGGGAGAGGATGAAATTAATGATACGTAATTGCCCTACACATGGTTTGAATCTTTGGATGATTATACAAAACTTTTATGCCGGATTGAATTTTGCTTCTAGAAATCTTTTAGATTCGACCGCGGGAGGCACTTTTATGAAAATCACTATAGGAGAAGCTACCAAACTCCTAGATAATATTATGGTTAATTATTCTCAATGGCACACAGAAAGATCTACTAGTAAAAAAGTGCATGCAATTGAAGAGATTAATGTTTTGAGTGGAAAGATGGATGGACTTATGAAATTGTTTGCTAATAAGAGTGTTTCCTTTGATCCTAATGATGTGCCTTTGTCTACCTTGATTGAGAATAATAATGAATCTATGGATGTGAATTTTGTTGGTAGGAACAATTTTGGTAACAACGCGTATAGATGTAATTTTAATTCTATGCCGTTTCCTAGTAATTCCTCTAATAATTATGGTAATTCCTACAAAAATTCTTATGGAAATTTTAATAAGATGCCCTCTGATTTTGAATCTAATATTAAATAATTTATTAGTTCGCAAAAGAGTTTCAATACCTTGATTGAAGAAAAATTGTCTAAGATTGATGAGTTGGTTAGGAACGTGGATAGAATTTCTCTTGATGTTGATTCTTTGAAACTTAGATCTATTCCACCTAAGCATGATATTAATGAGTCTCTCAAAGCCATGAGAATTTCCATTGATGAGTGCAAAGAAAGAACCGCTAGGATGCGTGCTAAAAAGATTGCTTTGTGAAAGGGTGTTCTTCTAGTTTTCATGATAGTAAAGATGAAGATCTAAAAGTTATTGATGTGTCCCCTATTAAATATTTGTTTTGCAATATGAATCTTGATAATGATGGGACTGAAGATGAGCCACCTTTACCTAGAAGGCGTTCCAAAAATTCGGAGTTTTTAGATCTTGATGCAAAAATTGTTAAAAGTGGGATTGAAGAGGTCAAAACTTTAAATATCAATAAACCCACTATTTTGGATTTCAAGGGATTTAATTATGATAATTGTTCTTTGATAGATTGTATTTCCTTGTTGCAATCCGTGCTAAATTCTCCTCATGCTTATAGTCAAAATAAAGCTTTTACTGAACATATCGTTGATGCTTTGATGCAATCTTATGAAGAAAAACTTGAGTTCGAAGTTTCTATCCCTAGAAAACTTTATGATGAGTGAGAACCTACAATAAAAATTAAAATTAAAGATCATGAGTGCTATGCTTTGTGTGATTTGGGTGCTAGTGTCTCCACGATTCCAAAAACTTCGTGTGATTTGCTAGGTTTCCATGATTTTGATGATTGTTCTTTAAACTTGCACCTTGCGGATTCCACTATTAAGAAACCTATGGGAAGAATTAATGATGTTCTTATTGTTGCAAATAGGAACTATGTGCCTGTAGATTTCATTGTTCTCGATATAGATTGCAATCCTTCATGTCCTATTATTCTTGGTAGACCTTTCCTTAGAACGATTGGTGCAATTATTGATATGAAAGAAGGAAATATTAAATTCCAATTTCCATTAAGGAAGGGCATGGAACACTTTCCTAGAAAAAAATTAAATTACCATATGAATCTATTATGAGAGCCACTTATGGATTGCATACCAAAGATGGCAATACCTAGATCTATCCTTACTTTTATGCCTAGCTAGGGGCGTTAAACGATAGCGCTTGTTGAGAGGCAACCCAATTTTATTTTTACTACTTGATTTTTGCTCCTGTTTAGTTATAAATAATTTATCTAGCCTCTGTTTTGGTTGTGTTTTTTTGTGTTTAATTAGTGTTTGTGCCAAGTAGAACCATTGGGAAGACTTGGGGAAAGTCTTTTTGATCTTGCTGTAAAAAATAGAAACTTTAGCACTCACGAGAATTGCTGCCATTTTTATTTGGAAGGCGCTATTTAGTTAATTCTTTTTGCAGATGATTAATAGATAAATTCCTCACGTCCAGAAATTTATTTTAGAATTTTTGGAGTTCCAGAAGTTGCGTTAGATACAGATTACTACAGACTATTCTGTTTTTGACAGATTATGTTTTTCTTGTGTTGTTTGCTTATTTTGATGAATCCATGGTTATTAAAAGAGTTTATAAACCATAGATAAGTTGGAATACAGTAGGTTAACACCAATATAAATAAAGAATGAGTTCATTACAGTACCTTGAAGTGGTGTTTTGTTTTCTTTCGCTAACGGAGCTCATGAGGTTTTCTATTTTGAGTTTTGTGTTGTGAAGTTTTCAAGTTTTGGGTAAAGATTTGATGGATTATGGAACAAAGAGTGGCAAGAGCCTAAGATTGGGGATGCCCATGGCACCCCAAGGTAATATTCAAGGACACCAAAAATCCTAAGCTTGGGGATGCCCCGGAAGGCATCTCCTCTTTCATCTTCGTCTATCGGTAACTTTACTTGGAGCTATATTTTTATTCACCACATGATATGTGTTTTGCTTGGAGTGTCTTGTATGATTTGAGTCTTTGATTTTTAGTTTACCACAATCATCCTTGCTGTACACACCTTTTGATAGAGACTCACATGATTTGAAATTTATTAGAATACTCTATGTGCTTCACTTATATCTTTTGAGCTATATAGTTTTTGCTCTAGTGCTTCACTTATATCTTTTAGAGCACGGTGGTGGTTTTGTTTTATAGAAACTATTGTTCTCTCATGCTTCACTTATATTATTTTGAGAGTCCTTTAGAACAACATGGAAATTTGTAATAAAATAAAAAGTTTCATAGAAGTGCATTGAATACTATGAGAAGTTTGATACTTGATCATTGTTTTGAAATATGGAGATGGTGATATTAGAGTCATGCTAGTTGAGTAGTTGTGAATTTGAGAAATACTTGTGTTGAAGTTTGTGATTCACGTAGCATGCACGTATGGTGTACCATTATGTGATGAAGTCGGAGCATGATTTATTTATTGATTGTCTTCCTTATGAGTGGCGGTCGGGGACGAGCGATGGTCTTTTCCTACTAATCTATCCCCTAGGAGCATGCACGTAATACTTTGTTTCGATAACTAATATATTTTTGCAATAAGTATGTGAGTTCTTTATGACTAATGTTAAGTCCATGAATTATACGCACTCTCACCCTTCCACCATTGCTAGCCTCTCTAGTATCACGCAACTTTCGCCGATACCATAAACCCACCATATACCTTCCTCAAAACAGCCACCATACCTACCTATTATGGCATCTCCATAGCCATTCCGAGATATATTGCCATGCAAGTTTCCACCATTCCGTTATTATGACACGCTTCATCATTGTCATATTGCTTGCATGATCATGTAGTTGACATCATATTTGTGGCAAAGCCACCATTCATAATTCTTCATACATGTCATTCATGCATCATTGCACATCCCAGTACACCGCCGAAGGCATTCACATAGAGTCATATTTTGTTCTAAGTATTGAGTTGTAATTCTTGAGTTGTAAGTAAATAAAGTGTGATGATCATCATTATTAGAGCATTATCCCAAGTGAGGAAAGGATGATGGAGGCTATGATTCCCCCACAAGTCGGGATGAGACTCCGGACAAAAAAAGAAAAAAGAGAAAGGGCATAAAAAAAGAGAAGAAAGAAGGACCCAAAAAATGAGATAAAAAGAGAGAAGGGACAATGCTACTATCCTTTTCCACACTTGTGCTTCAAAGTAGCACCATGTTCTTCATATAGAGAGTCTCTTATGATATCACTTTCATATACTAGTGAGAATTTTTCATTATAGAACTTGGCTTGTATATTCCAATGATGGGCTTTCTCAAAATACCCTAGGTCTTCGTGAGCAAGCAAGTTGGATGCACACCCATTTAGTTTCTTTTGTTGAGGTTTCATATACTTATAGCTCTAGTGCATCTGTTGCATGTTGATGTCTACTACACAACCTTCTTCTTGTAGACGTTGTTGGGCCTCCAAGTGTAGAGGTTTGTAGGACAGTAGCAAATTTCCCTCAAGTGGATGACCTAAGGTTTATCAATCCGTAGGAGGCGTAGGATGAAGATGGTCTCTCTCAAGCAACCCTGCAACCAAATAACAAAGAGTCTCTTGTGTCCCCAACACACCCAATACAATGGTAAATTGTATAGGCGCACTAGTTCGGCGAAGAGATGGTGATACAAGTGGTATATGGATAGTAGATAAAGGTATTTGTAATCTGAAATTATAAAAACAGCAAGGTAACTAATGATAAAAGTAAGCGTAAACGGTATTGCAATGCGTTGAAACAAGGCCTAGGGTTCATACTTTCGCTAGTGTAAGTTCCCTCAACAATACTAACATAATTGGATCACATAACTATCCCTCAACATGCAACAAAGAGTCACTCCAAAGTCACTAATAGCGGAGAACGAACGAAAAGATTATGGTAGGGTACGAAACCACCTCAAAGTTATTCTTTCCAATCAATCCGATGGGCTATTCCTATAAGTGTCACAAACAGCCCTAGAGTTCGTACTAGAATAACACCTTAAGACACAAATCAATCAAAACCATAATGTCACCTAGATACTCCAATGTCACCTCAAGTATCCGTGGGTATGATTATACGATATGCATCACACAGTCTCAGATTCATCTATTCAACCAACACAAAGGACCTCAAAGAGTGCCCCAAAGTTCCTACCGGAGAATCACGACGAAAACGTGTGCCAACCCCTATGCATAGGTTCATGGGCGGAACCCGCAAGTTGATCACCAAAACATACATCAAGTGAATCACGTGATATCCCATTGTCACCACAGATATCCACGGCAAGACATACATCAAGTGTTCTCAAATTTTTAAAGACTCAATCCGATAAGATAACTTCAAAGGAGAAACTCAATTCATTACAAGAGAGAAGAGGGGGAGGAGAAACATAGGATCCAACTATAATAGCAAAGCTCGCGATACATCAAGATCGTGCCAAATCAAGAACACGAGAGAGAGAGAGATCAAACACATAGCTACTGGTACATACCCTCAGCCCCGAGGGTGGACTACTCCCTCCTCGTCATGGAGAGCGCCGGGATGATGAAGATGGCCACCGGTGAGGGATCCCCCCTCCGGAAGGGTGCCGGAGCGGGTCTAGATTGGCTTTCGTTGGCTACGGAGGCTTCTGGCGGCGGAACTCCCGATCTAATCTCCGTTCTGGAAGCTTTAGGGTACGTGGAGTTATATAGGTGGAAGAAGTACATCAGGGGAGCCACGAGGGCCCCACGAGGTAGGGGGCGCGCCCTAGGGGGGTGGGCGCGCCCCCACCCTTGTGGCTTCCTCGTTCCTTCCTTGACGCGGGGTCCAAGTCCATCGGGTGGCTTTCGTTCCAAAAATAACTTCTCTAGTTGATTTCGTTTCGTTTCGACTCCGTCTGATATTTCTTTTCTTCAAAACACTGAAATAGGCATAAAACAACAAATTTAGGCTGGGCCTCCGGTTAATAGGTTAGTCCCAAAAATAATATAAAAGTGGATAATAAAGCCCAATATTGCTCAAAACAGTAGATAATATAGCATGGAGCAATCAAAAATTATAGATACGTTGGAGACGTATCAAGCATCCTCAAGCTTAATTCCTGCTCGTCCTCGAGTAGGTAAATGATAAAAAATATAATTTTTGATGTGGAATGCTAGTTGGCATAATTTCAATGTAATTCTTCTTACTTGTGATATGAATATTCAGATCCGAAAGATTCAAGACAAAAGTTCATATTGACATAAAAATAATAATACTTCAAGCATACTAACTAAGCAATTATGTCTTCTCAAAATAACATGGCCAAAGAAAGTTCATCCCTACAAAATCATATAGTTTAGTCATGCTCCATTTTTGTCACACAAGAATGCTCTCATCATGCACAACCCCGATGACAAGCCAAGCAATTATTTCATACTTTAGTAATCTCAAACTTATAAACCTTCACGCAATACATGAGTGTGAGCCATGGATATAGCACTATGGGTGGAATAGAATATAATGAGGGGAGTTATCTGGAGAAGACAAAAAGGAGAAAGTCTCACATCAACGAGGCTAATCAATGGGCTATGGAGATGCCCACCGATTGATGTTAATGCAAGGAGTAGGGATTGCCATGCAACGGATGCACTGAAGCTATAAATGTATGAAAGCTCAACAAAAGAAACTAAGTGGGTGTGCATCCAACTTGCTTGCTCACCAAGACCTAGGGCACTTGAGGAGACCCATTGTTGGAATATACAAGCCAAGTTCTATAATGAAAATTTCTCACTAGTATATGAAAGTGATAACATGAGAGACTCTCTACTATGAAGATCATGGTGCTACTTTGAAGCACAAGTGTGGTAAAAGGATAGTAGCATTGCCCCTTTTTATTTATTTTCTCTTTTTTTGGGCCTTCTTTTTTTTTCTTTGGCCTTTCTCTTTCTTTGGGACAATGCTATATTGAATGATGATCATCACACTTTTATTTATTTACAACTCAATGATTACAACTTGATACTAGAACAAGGATGACTCTATATTAATGCCTTCGGCGGTGTACCGGGATGTGCAATGATTCATGAGTGACATGTATGAAAGAATTATGAACGGTGGCTTTGCCACAAATACTATGTCAACTACATGATCATGCTAAGCAATATAACAATGATGAATGTGTCATGATGAACTGGATAACAATGATCGGGGTTGTGCATGATTTAAATATTTTGTCTGGTGAAGATAGAGCATAGCTAGACTATATGATTTTGTAGGGATAATTTTCTTTGGCCATGTTATTTTGAGAAGACATAATTGCTTAGTTAGTATGCTTGAAGTATTATTATTTTTATGTCAATATTAAACTTTTATCTTGAATCTTTCGGATCTGAACATTCATACCACAATAAAGAAAAATTACATTGAGAAATATGTTAGAAAGCATTCCACATCAAAAATTCTTCTTTTATCATTTACCTACTCGAGGACGAGCAGGAATTAAGCTTGGGGATGCTTGATACGTCTCCAACGTATCTATAATTTTTAATTGCACCATGCTATTATATTATCTATTTTGTATGTCAATGGACTTTATTTTACACTTTTATATCATTTTTGGGACTAACCTACTAACCGGAAGCCCAGCCCAAATTGCCATTTTTTGCCTATTTTAGGGTTTCATCAAAAAGGCATATCAAACGGAGTCCAAACGGAATGAAACCTTCGGGAACGTGATTTTCTCAACAAACGTGATCCATGAGACTTGGAGTGGGCGTCAAGAAACAAACGAGGAAGCCACGAGGCAGGGGGGCACGCCTACCCCCTGGGCGCGCCCTCCATCCTCGTGGGACCCTCATTGCTCCACCGACGTACTTCTTTCTCCTATATATATCCATGTACCCCCAAACTTCCAGGAGCACCACGAAAACCTAATTCCACCGCCGCAACCTTCTGTACCCGAGAGATCCCATTTCGGGGCCTTTTCCAGAGCTCCGCCAGAGGGGGCATTGATCACGGAGGCCTCTACATCAACTCCATGGCCTCTCCGGTGATGTGTGAGTAGTTTACTTCAGACCTACGGGTCCATAGTTATTAGCTATATGACTTCTTCTCTCTCTTTGGATCTCAATACAAAGTTCCTCCTCGATCTTCTTGGAGATCTATTCGATGTAATCTTCTTTTGCAGTGTGTTTGTCGAGATCCGATGAATTGTGGCTTTATGATCAAGTTTATCTATGAACAATATTTGAATCTCCTCTGAATTCTTTTATGTATGATTGGTTTATCTTTGCAAGTCTCTTCGAATTATCAGTTTGGTTTGGCCTACTAGATTGATCTTTCTTGCAATGGGAGAAGTGCTTAGCTTTGGGTTCAATCTTGCGGTGCTCGATCCCAGTGACAGAAAGGGAAATGACACGTATTGTATTGTTGCCATCGAGGATAAAAAGATGGGGTTTATATCATATTGCATGAGTTTATCCCTCTACATCATGTCATCTTCCTTAAAGCATTACTCTGTTCTTATGAACTTAATACTCTAGATGCATGCTGGTAGCGGTCGATGTGTGGAGTAATAGTAGTAGATGCAGAACCGTTTCGGTCTACTTGTCACGGGCGTGATGCCTATATACATGTTCATACCTAGATATTCTCATAACTATGCTCAATTCTATCAATTGCTCGACAGTAATTCGTTTACCCACCGTAATACTTATGCTCTTGAGAGAAGCCACTAGTGAAACCTATGGCCCCCAGGTCTATCTTCCATCATATTAATCTTCCAACATTTAGTTATTTTCTTTGCCGTTTATTTTACTTTGCATCTTTATTTCTCTTTATCATAAAAATACCAAAAATATTATCTTATCATATCTATCAGATCTCACTCTAGTAAGTGGTCGTGAAGGGATTCACAACCCCTTTATCGCGTTGGTTGCGAGGTTCTTATTTGTTTGTGTAGGTGTGTGGGACTTGAGCGTGATCTCCTACTGGATTGATACCTTGGTTCTCAAAAACTGAGGGAAATACTTACGCTACTTTGCTGCATCACCCTTTCCTCTTCAAGGGAAAACCAATGCAGTACTCAAGAGGTAGCAGACGTCATCGAGCTGAACGTGTGCTAAAATTGAAGGTGTTGTACGTTCGGTACTTGGATCGGTCGGATCATGAAGATGTACGACTACATCAACCACGTTCTCATAATGCTTCCGCTTATGGTCTACGAGGGTACGTGGACGACGCTCTCTCCTCTCGTTGCTATGCATCACCATGATCTTGCGTGTGCGTAGGAATTTTTTTGAAATTACTACGTTCCCCAACACTTGTTTGGCAACTATCATATGTGGCGAAATTCATTTTTGAACTCCGACAACATCACATTGAATGTCTCGGAATTGGGCGTAGTAATTGAATGTACAATTCCATGAAAGGGTAGGAAAACTAAAACCGATTCACTCCTGGTCTCTCCATCTCCACTTTGTCACCATGGTGATCGCCTTCCTCGCCATTTGTGAGATGACTCGTCTCTTAATTCACCCTTTTGCTCCTTTGACTCTTATTCCCCTTTTTCCTTCTATTGTTTGTGCTTCGTGATCTCGTGGAGCTGCTGGTGAGTGCCGCGGTGGAGTTCACTTCCTTCCCTCGGGAAGTCTCCTCCACCTCTCCCCTCACCCCCTCTCTTCTTCTTCCATTCCTCTCCTCATCGACTCCTATTTCCCTTCTTTTCTCTTGTTGCTTCCGCCCGGACGTCCAGCTTCTATCTCTGCGAGCTAGTGCAGCCGTCCGTGAGTGTCGCGGTGGCGTTCACTTCCTTCCTCGGGGAAGTCTCATCCACCTCTCCACTCACCCTATGTCTCACATACACACCATCTTCTTCTTGAACCCAACCTTGGCGCTAGAGCACCTCCACTTGAGGGCGCCAGTCCATGAAATACACCTTTGTTCTGTCTAGTCTAGATAACCAAGTCTTGTCATGGTACTAGTTTTAAAAAGGAAAGTGATGATAACAAAGAATAACCATGCATATGACAAAGTCTTTAGAAAGTTTTGGGTGTTGAGAAAGTTTGTGAAGAAGGTGATATTAGCGATACTCAACCCCGTAGCGTTAAATTTGATAGACTCAATAACACTTGTGGATAAAGTTGTCCAGAGAAACCCAATTGAAAGGTAATTGAGATTATGCAAAAATCTGTTTTGCATTCACATGGCGCTTCAAATTCTTGCTAGTTCCATGACCTTGTCAATATATGTTCCTTTATGTGCATAAATGTGATTTCGTCACCTCTTTTGATGTTATGCCGAGGACTCTGCCGTCCAATGAACGACCCATTGGAGTTTCAGTTCGGATTTCGGCGATGAGTTGGTTAACATTCATAGTGGCAACACTACAACGAATATTTTTCGGCTTTTCTTAAAGAGTGTATGTATGTGAAAATAAACAAATACTGACCGCAAGAGCTCACAAGAGACAACATATGATCATATGATATTGAAACATAAGCCACAACAAAACTCTTTGCATGTATCAATTCTTTGGCATAATCTCGTCACTAGACAACAAAAGTTTCAGCAAGTAATGATTGAAAAGTGTTTTGTGATCCTTGATGATGAGACACTAGTGGGTGTTAGCGAGTTACTCTAGTATCACATTGTCTTCACATGCCTTTCACTCATGTTATATGTGTTTTCATTTCAAAAGAAAGAAAACTCTTCTGCCCTGTTCCTGACAAGCGAGTGCTAGCTAGAGTAAATAGAACAAAATCTACTTTGTTATTTTGTCTAGACTAGCAAGAACTTTGTGTTCATTATCTTTGCTTCACTAACGCTTGCATAATAACCATGTCACCGCTACAACTATACTAAGTTTTCAGGTGAAGAAGCGGAGGGCTATCTACGCATATTGATCGTAAGTGAACCAACCTTCTCATTATTTTGGTTTAAGCAACTGCCTACAGTTGACTTCTATTTATTGCTCAAGGATGATCAAGGTTTAAGCTTGGGGAGGCTGATGAGTGATATTTTTGCGCTCATCAGACCGTTGTTTAAATTGGATACTCCTAGAATTTCCAAGAAAATCACTCTGATATTGCCACTAATGACTAATGAATGCGAGAGATCTGTTTCCGCAGGAAAGGGCCTAAACATGGAAATGAATCATCAATTACGAAACAAGGGGAAAGAAATGAAGGAACTGGAGGTGCAACAAAGCAACCAGAGTGCAAAGACGGCGTTTGATATATACGAGCGTACCAGCAATACCAACTATTGACGGCTCTAGAAGTCTAAGCTGACCAACCTTTATAAAAGGGCTTACATAAGAATCGCAATAGAGAAAGCACCATTCACGAAACAGAGCACCAGAATCATCTTTGAACCCTAGCCGTCGGCATTTTCCATCTCATCTCCATAGCCGCTGACACCATTATCACCGCATCAATCCCTCCCAAAGTCAGTCATATTTGTAATCGTGTATCACCTCCGGCAGCTATTGTAAGACATATTATCAATCAATCAATCATCCATGTTTCTTCTTCATTGAGTTCACCCTGCGATCCGATCGCCATGTTTGAGTAATTTGGTAAGGCAGTGAGTTGAGGCATAGCCTTACCACCTGATGTATTTGTACGAGGGGTCGATGGGATGACCTTGAATGTTTAACGTTATTTGTATGTGTCCAACGAAGTTGTCGCTTATCTTCTTCTCGATCTAAGGCCCTGCGGGTACCTAGGATCCCAGAGACCGATCTAGGAGGAGGTAAGGAGCGAGGAGGACATGAAACACTATCCCCAATAGAAGTGAGAGAAGGGGTTAGTATGGTAGGGGAAGGCAATTCCTTTGGGAACAAATGAAGTGTACTCATTATCCGAATATTTTTATCCGAATGTTTAATCTTAATAACCGAGATACCCTGCAAGAAAGTAAGGGCCCGCGGTTGGATAATTGACTCTTGATACAGGTCACGCACTGATCAAGATGTACTTCAGACACATCCACACATCTTCGCTTCGCAAGCACATCACAGTGGTTGTTTTCTAGAGCACAAATTAATATCATTATGATCGTGAGCACAAATATAGTACTCCACTACAAATCTAACACCAGACTTTTGACCATGGCAAATTAATGTTCTCCGAGGATGTAAAGTTTAGTTGGCGAGTATGTCAAATCCACCTCAATTCATTTTTTTATTAGAGAACTTCCGCACTTGCAAACTAAATTTGGCATCGATGCGTCAATATATATTGTTATGAAAAACGTTGGATTTACCATGTGTAAAATTCCAACATCAGATTTTTAGTGTTTCCATTACAAAAAACCCCTCTATTTGCCACACTGTCATCTCGGAGGAACAAATCAAAGTATATGCCACATCAGCAGAATACAATGTACAAACGTATCAAGTGATCGTCACTATATTAACTTACGTGAGTTTATAATCTGTATGATATAATGAGACACATATTACAAAAAAAGAATTAGTGACCATTAATCGGGTGCCTGCCCCCCCAAAAAAGACCATAAATCGGATATTTTTGAATATATTGAGCAGAGTGACCGTCACTGAATTGTACTCGTGATCTGAGTGTTGTATCTCATCTTTTACTAGGAGGGTACTTGGATCCAAGGGACTTATTTTAGTCTGATTAAAAATAGTCTCTTTAAGAGCATAAAGTTTCAAGCACCCCTGACTAAAGTGGGGTTAAAACTAGTCTTCAGACTAATTATTTTAGTGAGGGGTACCCCTACTAAAATATGGATTAGTCCTCTCTCTCCTCATTTAACTCTTCTTCTTTAACGCATGCGAGTTCTGGATTGAAGGGTTTGAAGGATAATAAATGCTCATTAACTTAATTTTAGCCTCTTTAGTATTTGGATCCAAGCATGAGTAAGGTTAGCAAGTTTTAGTTCCATTACTTTTAGTCATGTGAACCATTTTGAGAAGCTTGTAATTAAGGCCGGGTGAACCAACCAACCCACGATGACCCCCTTCCGTTTTCTCTTCTCCATTAAATTTTCAATCCATTCGCTCCCACTCAACCATATTCATTCGGACTGACCTTCCCATCACTGCTAGCTCCACTTCCACTTTGAGTCGCCGATATAGCTAGTTCCTCCATTGCCGATCGATCAGGCCATCAAGGAGGAAGACGAAGGGCGGCGTCGACGTCGCTCCATCACGTCGGGTTGACGGCGACCAAGTAGACTGCATGGACATCCGGATGAACGCTACCCAGCGCAGCAGGCTTCAGATCAGAGCTCCTACGGTGAGTGGCAGTGTCAAATCACAATCCCTCTCTGCTTTCGAACTCTCCTTCTCATTGCTCCAGAGCTCCACGTCCTTTTTGAGTTCCTGAACTGAAATGCTTCGTTTCCTGCAATGCCGATCCGTCAGGTCGTCAAAGCACACAACGTCGATGTTGCTCGACCATGCCAGGCCCACAGCGACCAAGAAGAAGGCTACACGGCCGCGGACATCACCCTGGAAAACGCTATCGAGCGCCAAAAGCTTCGGATCAGGGCTCGCCGCGCTTCCGGCGGCGCAGTTCACCAGGCTCCTCTACCAGTGAGTCACAAATCGTCGTCACTTTCTCTTCTGCTTTATCATTTTTTTTTGTTTCAGAGGTGCTTTAGCATGTTTTCAAACTGGCACATTGTTTTCAAACGGTAAGGAAGGCCAGCTTGGTGATTGTTCAGAAGTTCTTCTTTGCTTACTTGTTTCTCTGCGGCACATAGAAATAGTTTGTTGCTTTGTCAAATAGAAAAATGACTCTCATTCTAGGATGGTATTTGTCTCGGCAAAAATTTAGCTTAGTCTTTTCATCCCCAAAATCAACAATTGATATGGATTTTTTTTGCGAGATAATTGATATGGATGTTAGCCTAGTCTTTGCATGATGTTTTTCTCACAATTAAGTGTTGACAAACAGTATGAAGAAAACAAGTTTTCCCAACAATGCTATACTTGTTCCTTGAAATACTGGAACAGAAATTTCTGAATAATGCATACTTCTGCACATTTCGGAGACATAGTTGAGAGGAGATGATAGAACTACCTCTAGGCATCGGTGCTTTCTGATTGAAACAACCACTGTATGAAAGATAGTTCTATTTATTTCAAAGAAAGCCACAGTTCGTAATTCTACTGCATCTATTCCATTGATGTTTTTAGTTGAGATCCTGTTAATTTCTTCTTTAATCTAGTGACGTTTAATCATAAGTTCATCATTAAAACACATGTGTTGAGTAACGTGATTGTAGGAAACATAGGTTAGACTAAGAAATATTATGGCTTGCCTTATACTCCAAATAGATCATGTATTCTTATATATATGTCCACGAGGCTCAAGCAATACAACGACTATTCCATCAAACCTCTCTCTCCCTTCTAACATGGTATCTATCGCAAATCGATCCTATACCCTAGCCGCCGCCGCTTCCGCACCCACGCGGCGCCCCCGGGGCGGTCGGCCTCCATGACCGCCGTCGGAGGCCGCGCCGCCCGTACTAGAGAGTCTTTTTTTACCTGATCCTTTGATCCGGATTTTCTCTCTCTCGCCGGTCGCTTTGATCGGCGTCTCCTTTTTGGTTTTCCGATCCATATGATCCGGTTTGCGTCGCCCACCGCCGCCATCGACCCCGTGCGCCTCTACTCCAACACCGGCGTGACCGGCCGGCTTCTTCAGCAACCCGGTGGCCTCGCGCGTCGTCCGTGCGTCTGCCCGTCGGTTGCCCCGATCCGGCGGCCTCGCGCGGCGTCCGCGCGTCGGCCCGCCGGTCGCCCCAACCCGGCGGCCTCGCGTCATGCGGCGACCCTTCACCGCTACTGTTCGCGCGATGGCCCGTCCGTCGATCTACGCCGGCCGTCACCGCCCTGCTCCGACCGGGACTCCTGCATCACCTCGACTCGGCGGCCTCGCGCCATGCTACGGCCAATCATAGCCGGTCTGCCGCCCGCCGCCGCCGGCTTCATCTCGGACTCCGCCGCCACCGCGCCTCCACCGAGCGGCGTCCCCGACCTCGCGCGCGATCGGATTGATCACCCGCCCGCCGCGGCGATCCGCCTCATCTACGTCGTGCGACCGACCTGGTCCGTCGGTTGCGCGCGCCTCCGCAGGCTCCATGAAGACCGTTCCGAGTTCAGCGCGCCCCTCTACCAATCGAGTAATGGGCTTCCGCTGCGTCGCCCCGTCGGGCCGCCCCGCCGCCGCCCCGTGGTTCTTCTCTCAGCTGCATCGACCCGCGTCACCGTTGCGTCGCCCCTTCAGGCCATAGTACCGCGGCCCGCGGTCCACCGCTACTACACTTAACATGTATAAACTCCTATTTTTTTTTTCGGGTAGAAAACTTGTATTACTCATGGCTCATCATACAGTCCTCCTGACAAAAATCAACGACCTCTGGGGGGCATGTATAAACTCCTGTTTGTACATCACATTTCCTGCTACATAAATTTAGTTTCAGAAGAATTACTCCAGTAAATTTCCTGCTACACTTGGTCTGTGCTCTCAAGATTTCTATGAATGGTCTTATTATTTACCTGCATCGGTTTTACAGTTCCATGCCACTGATCTTGTTTCATTTTCCCCCGCAAAAATAAAAATAAAAAAATCTTGTTTCATTTTCCCTCTTCAGGTACAGAATCCAGCATCACTTTCTTCAGATGCACCTGCGCATCGCGCAGGGACAAAGAGGCAAGCAACCTGGCCGCCTCCTGGTGTCTCCGGCGTTCGACAGCCGCCGCAGAACCAGTTCCAGGCGCTGGCACCGCCGAGGCAGCAATACCAGGAGCGGCAACCGCAGATGCAGTACGTGGCAGCGCCGCCAGCGCAGGCGCTCACACTCCAGAAGCAGAGGTCACGGCCGCACGCCACGCCAGCGGCCGCCAGAACGCCGCCTCCGCAGATGACTACCAGCTCCAAGCCGCCACTTCACCTAAGGTCCCCAGCCAACCTGGCGGCAGGCAACACGCCCTCCATCGTTTGCCGCGTCTGCGGCGTGCGGTGCATGACGGCGTTCAACCTCAGGCAGCACGAGGAGGGGAGGAAGCACCGGAACAAGGTGGCCAACGCTGCCGGTGAGGCAAACGTGCGGTGCGAGATGTGCGATGTGGTCCTCTCAGGCAAGCTCAACGTCCAGGAGCACTACGCCGGCAAGCAACACCTCCATCGGGTCTTCTCCTCCGGTGCCAGTGCCACCGCCGGTGAGATAAACGTGCGGTGCGAGATGTGCGACGTGCTCATCTCAGGTGAGCTCAACGTCCAGGAGCACTACGCCGGCAAGCACCATCTCCGTCGGGTCTTCCTCTCCGGTGCCAGTGGCACCGCCGGCAACCCAGCAACCTGACATGGCCATTCTGCTAGTACTACGGTAGTACGTACCAGCTAACAACTTTCCTTTCGACTTGATTATCCAGTGGTTTTTTAACATTAAACTGTCCTGTAAGTGTGCATATATTACTGCATTCACAGTGTCAGTCTGACTGCTAAATTCGTCATTTGAATACTGTAACGGATTATATTTGTACCTTTTTATTGTGTGCGATTATGTTTTATTTGGATTCGCCTTGTTAATTTTTCTTAGTTGTTTATTTATTTTTTGAAAAGGGGAGTACCCGGCCTCTACATGACAATATGCTTGTTCTTGTGCAATTCATTTGGTGGATAACATCATTTGAACTAGGCCCCATTTTGGCATATAAAACTCAATTCTTCGGCACAATCTCCCTGCCCATGAACTAGGCGGTTTGGAAGGTTTGGGCGCCTTCTAAGTTTTTTTTGCTTGGCTTGCAATTTAAAATCGGATTTGGACTACGGACAGACTTCAAAGGCGCAGATGGCCAAATTGCGGGCTATGTCCTTTATTTAAGCAAATCAAGGAATTGGTGGACCACCTCTTCTTTAAGTGTCGGTTCACCATGGGGCTTCAGGATGATCAAGGATGGGCTCAACCTCGACGGCATTGATACTTCTCGTTGGATTGATAAGTGTACCATCAAGGGTTGGTGGATAATATGTCCGAGAAAAATACGACAAACCGGTAGATGATAGCGTCCCTCATCATGCTTACTTGTTGGACAATTTGATGTGAGCGAAATATTAGGGTGTTACGACACAAATCCATGCTCCCAACCATCATTCTCTCCAACATAAAAAACGAGACTACACTTTGGGCTACCCCCGTGGCAAAGCACATGGGAAACATCATGCCGCGATAGTAAAGACTTTGTAATTTTTTTTGTAAAAGCAACTCTAAACTCCTTAATTAATGGATGAGGCAAATCTTTCGTCTCTGATTAAAAATATATATTATTAAACGTGAATCAAGTTGAAGTCATCGATACAAGACACTAATATAAATAAAAAGAAAACACTACCACAATCGATCAGACCCGAGATTACATAGCTCATCCACATAATCTACGAGTGACTCGTCGGCCAAAGTGGTTAAACAAACTCTCCGCTTGCCATCCACATCAGGGTGCACCAAGAGGCCATAAGCATCCGTGTGTCCACATGCTACAGTAATGACACATATGGATTAAAGCCGTAACTTTGTAGATAACCTGCAAGAAATTAGGAGTAGATGATCTGTTAAAAATGGACCCATTCCAACATTCCATATTACCCAGAGAAATGACACAAAATCACACACCGATTTCGTCCTACAACTTATGATGAATAACACCCAACCAGTTTCCAAACAAATTGAGAATAATTCTTCGCAATGCTAAATTGCATGTAACATGAATCGTGCGCCAGGTCAAGGTAGTAAATGGACATGCGCGAAATAAATGATGAAACACTCCTCCTGATAAAAATACCCACATTTTTTCTAGGGTGTGTCTAGGGCACATCTAGATGTGCTTTAGTTATTGCACATCTAAGTGAGTGAATCAAGTATAAAGAGGAAAAGAAAAAAGAAAAAAAAATATCCACACGAATCTCAACGCAAAATCAATGGCATAGGACTTAGATGTGCAATACTTATGGCACATCTAGATGTGCTTTAGCAAAACTGTTTTTTCTATCATGACAGTTACAGTTAGCAACATTATATTTGGTAAGAACTAGATCTCTGTGCAAAAACCACATGGAAATTTTGATCTTGTAAGGAAACTCTGTTTTCCAAATATGTACTATGCGAAAAATAGGACCAGAATCCATAAGATCCACATACATAGGCTTCACGATGAAATTGTGCACTTTGCTTCACTCACTAATTGCCATGATCTAGTACCCATCTCAATGAGGTTGCATAATTCATATGTGCCTTCATAAGTATTAGGAAACATCGACAAATGATAAATGGGAAAATGGTGGTGCATTTCTGCACACCCCGAATACCTTCAGTGCCATGGACTTCCTCTGTATGAGTAGAGCACTTGATAAACACTCAACACATATATGAAATAAATATGGTGGTGAGGGGTCACCCCGCTGGGGCCCCATACATGGAATAAAGCAATCCATTTCTCGACCATTAAATCTCACCGTATATTTCATAGATGTTACACATGTCATAAGGAGATCAACAAATTTTAGGTGAAACCCCAACTGTATTTCCACTCTCTCTAAAAGAGGCATCATTCCACATGAACGCATGCTTTATGCATGCCAAGTTTCACTGCATAGTACCATGTCTTCCCTTTCTTCTTATTATTAGTTGTGTGTAAACTCTTGTGCGCAAATAGAATATCATATGTAACCAGGCTACCGGGAATAGAAGCACTTCACGGATGGGAGACCACATCATTATCAAGGAAATATTTGAGACAATGAGTTATCAATTTTGTAGCTCACCTTGCATAAAGTATTACGTAAGCTTATTATCTTGTACACCTTCACCTTTTGTGCATTTTGAATTAACCTTTGGAATAAGGACAAGAATCATGTCATTCCATCCCTTTTGGGTATAAGCACACACAAAAAATAAGTAAACCGAGAGCTTTTCTTAAAGAGAGAAAGTAAATGGAGAGTCGAGATTGCTAATTAGTGAGTGAAGCGAAATGTTGATGTGAAAACCCAAGTATGTTAAAACTAATCATTCTGACAGAAGCTAGTCTTTGACGTATATCTTAGTCTCCCAGCTATGGTTGGTATTGATAGAAGTACAACAATGTCCATCTATTGTAAAGAGCTATTAATCGCCTAAGAGGATGGAAGGGAAATTGTTATCTATGGTGGCAAAGGATATTTCATTGATGGCTATCATCCAAGTCATCCGAGCCTTTTCCATGTCTATTTTAAGTTACGGAAGAAGGTATGCAAATGTATCATAGAAGCCAAGGCAGTTATTTGGTGGGAAGATACATATGAACATAAATGGATGCATTGATTCGCCTCGTGGAAAATGGGTATCCTAATAAAGAATGAGATTATAGGATAGGGATTTGCATGCTTTTAACCTACCAACAATGCTGACAAAACAAAGCTAAAGATTAATTACTTGACCTGAAACTTTTTGTGCAAAGGTATGACATGCCAAAATATTTTCCAAATAGAGATCTCTTGAAAACTGAACCTAAGAAGGGTTCATCTTATTCTTGGCAGAGATTAGTTGTTGGTTTACAAAATTTGAAATGGGCCATATTTCGAGAGTTGGGTCAGGTACAAGAATCGGTATATGGGATGCTCACTGGGTCATAAATAGTCCGACCGCGAAGATATGAACTAGGAAGGGGCATGTTCTTTTGAACAAAATGGATGAGCTCATTGACCCATTTTTGGCACAATGGGATGAAGCTTTAATTATTAGTAGTTTCTTGTTTTTGTATCATAAAAAGAATTTTGAGAATCTCCCTGAATGATCATATGAGATAGGATTTGTTTGCCTGGCACAAAACAAAGTCCTTTTCCACTTTCGCTCGATATATTACATTGAATGGAATCATCAAATCGTCTTGAGGTTAAAGAGTGATGATGAGACATGGGTCTTCTAGATGAAATTCTACATGGACATATAATATGGACATCTCGTATTCCCATCAAAGAAAATGGTACGGGGGAGCCCTAGGGGTGCCCCGATCTTCACGATTGGAGCTGGATCCGAGGTGAAACACTATGTATATGAAGAATAAAGGCAGGAGGACTCAAGGGGAACACTCAAAAGGAAAATATTCACCACCAAGCTTAATCAAATGTCAAGTAAATTGCAAAATGTTGAGGCTCAAAGGCGAATACAAACTGTTAGAAGGGAATAGAGAGAGATTGGTGGAATCAATGGATATATTATTGAGCCTCGAGGGCGAGTATATATTGAGTACAAGTCTTAGAGGGCATGAAGCCTCTCCTGGAGACAAGGTAGGAGACGGATTACAAATCCTAGACTACCAAATACATGTAACCCAAATATATCTCTAACATCCCTCCACAGTCGTAGCGGTAGTATCGCAGTTAGTAGGAGCATCGCGGACGGTCAGACTGGAGAGAATAGCAGCTGCCGGGCTGACAAATCCCCGCAGTCGTAGCAGGAGCGTCATGGACAATGTCACGTCGCGGACGCACTGACTGTAGAGGAAGCCGACGTGTTGCACAAGCGGATGATAGCCCTTTGTGCTGTTTGTTGAGGTATACGAGAGCGTAGGTGGTGTAGCCGTGGTTGAGGTGGCCATGCGAATAATGCCATGGTCGATGTCGAGCCGGGGTAGCTGGTGTCGAGGAAGTCTCCGTGGAGCCGCGGGCGCAAGGAGGCGCCGAGTTAGTCATAGGCGCAGTGGTGTCGAAGTAGTGGTGCGCCGGGAAGAAGACGTTGTTGACGACGCGTCGCGCCGGGTTTGCCTAGCCCGGGGACACATCGTGGATGAAGGCACACATTGGTGTTGCCAGCACCAGGCATGCGTAGACGGACGAAGACGAAATTGACAAAGTGCCGCATCGGGCTTGCCAGGCCTGGGGACACGTCGTGGACGAAGGCACACATCGGTGTTGCCAACACCGGGCATACATAGACGAGGGACATGCATGAGTTGTACGCCATGTCAAGGGGTCAGAGGGGCTAGCAGAGAAGTAGACTCAACAGCGGTTGTGGCACCAATCGGCGAGGGGCCGATGTCACAAACGGTGGTCGGAGTAGATGAAGTGGTCGGGGAAGATGATGGCGACGATAGCGATGGGCTGGTGCTGGATGAAGATGAAGGAGGTGGATGGGCGGCGGCTACGGTGGTAGCGGCGGAGGCGGCCGAAGAAGAGTGGTGGTGATGCTCGAAGTAGGTGAGGAACCCGATAGCGTAACGAAGACCGACGTGGACAATGGCGTTCCCGCGTGAAGGGAGGCGGCACGACGCATACCACGGGAAGTCCATGTGCGGGGACGACGGTGGACCATGGGCCGCGGCACCATAGCCGAACGGGCGATGCGGAGGCAATAGGCGGGTCGGGGCAGCATGGGGGACTGCGGGGCACATTGCTACAACCTGAAGGGGCGGCGCAACGATGGAGCGCGGGTCAGTGCAACCGCGGGGACGACCTCGGGGCGGCGGCGGGACCGCATATCGTGTACTACGGCCCGAAGGGGCGACACACGAGTCGATGCAGCCGCGAGGAGAACCATGGGGCGACAGGGCTGCGACCAGACGGGGGTAGGCAGCGGCAGCCCGTTGCTCGATCGGTAGAGGGGCGCACTGAACTCGGGGTCGGTCTTCACGGGACATGTGGAGGAGCACGCAACCGACGGGCCAAGTCGGTCGCGCGGCGTAGATTGCGCGGATCATGGAGGCGAGCGGGGTGATCAAGATGATCGCGCGCGAGGTCGGGGACGCCACTCGGTGGAGGCAGGGTGGCGGTGGAGTCCGAGATGAAATGGTGAAGACGGGCGGCATTGGACGACGTGCGAACGAGCGCGTCAGTGATGTCTACTACACAACTTGTTCTTGTAGACTCGTGTTGGGCCTCCAAGCGCAGAGTTTTGTAGGACAGTAGCAAATTTCCCTCAAGTGGATGACCTAAGGTTTATCAACCTGTGGGAGGCGTAGGATGAAGATGGTCTCTCTCAAACAACCGTGTAACCAAATAACAAAGAGTCTCTTGTTTCCCCAACATGCCAAGTACAATGGTAAATTGTATAGGTGCACTAGTTCGGTGAAGAGATGGTGATACAAGTGTAATAATGATAGTAGATACTAAATTTTGTGATAGGAACAAATAAACAACAAGGAAGCAAGTAACAAAAGTGAGAACAAACAGTATTGCAATGCTTGAAAATAAGGCCTAGGGTTCATACTTTCACTAGTGAAATATCCCAACAATGCTAACATAGTTAGATCATATGCCAATGCCTGAACGTGCGATAAAGAATCAATCCAAAGTTCTTATCTAGTGGAGAAAATAAGACAAAATTGTTTTTAGGGTACGAAACCACCTCAAAGTTATCCTTTCCGACCGACCTATCGAGCTATTCCTATAAGTGTCACAAACATCCCAAGAGTTCATACTAAAATAACACCACATGATACACATCAACCAACTCTAATGTCACCTAGATACAACAATGTCACCATGAGTATCCGTGAGTTGATTATACGATATGCATCAAACAACATTAGATTCATAATATTCAATCCGATAAAAGTGAAACCTCAAAGGTAAAAAATCAATTCATCGTAACAAGATAGAGACGAAGAAACACCATATGATCAAACTATATTAACAAAGCTCGTGATACGTCAAGATCATGCCAAATCAAGAACACAAGAGAGAGAGAGAGAGATCAAACACATAGCTTCTAGTACAAACCCTCAGCCTCAAGGATGGACTACTCCCTCCTCATCATGGAGACCGCCGGGATGATGAAGATGGCCTCCGATGTTGATTTCCCCCTTTAGTAGAGTGCGAGAAAAGGGATCTAGATTGGATCATGGAGGTACAGAGGCTGACGGTGGCGGAGTCCAAGTTCTAGGGTTATTTCTAGGGGTTTCTGTATTTATAAGAAATTTTGGCATTGGAATCACGCGAAGATGGGCCACAAGGTGCCCACCACTTTGGCCCCTGGCACGCCCTGATGGGTAGTGGCCACTGGGTAGCTCTTCTGGCCCTCCCACGAAGCTTCCGGGGTCTCTTTTGTTCCAAAAAAATTGTCAAAAAGTTCCGCTGCATTTGGACTACATTTGATATGGATTTCTGGAAAACCAAAAACAAGCAGAAAAAAACAACTGGCACTAGGCACTAGGTCAATATGTTAGTCCATAAAAACCATATAAAAGCCATATAAAAGTGCACCAAAATCATACAAAACTATAATAAACATGGCATGAATACTTCATAAATTATAGACACATTTGAGACGTATCAATCAGCACTGGCACCCGGGCTGCCAAAGCAGCGCCAGCGCCCAGGCAGCGAGGCCCGAGCGACCAACGGAGCAGCGGCGCTCGAGCTCGAGGCAGCCAGCCCGACGCAGCCGAAGATGAGGCCTGCATAGATTGACGGGCAGGCCGATGCGCGCGGGGCGGCTGTGATGAGCCGCCTCATGGCGCGAGGCCGCCGGGTCGGGGCGATGTAGGAGTCCCAGTCGAAGCAAAGCAATGACGGACGACGCAAGGCGACGGGCGGCTTAAGCACGGACGGTGGCTGGCCTTGACAGGCTGCTTCGGTGCGCTTGGCCGCCATGTCGGAGGAGAGGCCGACTGGCCACGCCGGTGTTGAAGTAGAGGCGCGGGGGGGGGGGGGGGGTCGACGGACGAGGCGGGCGATGCAAACTGATCGTAGATCAGAAAACCAAAGAAGAAGCACCGATTAAGACGACCGACGTGAGAGAGAAAAAACCAGGAGCAAGGGCTTGGGAAAAAGACTCTCTAGGGCAGTCAGTCAACACGACCGACGACGAACCCTAGGTACGGGCAGCGCGGCCCCCGGCGATAATCATGGAGGCCAACTACCCCGGGGGTGGCGTGCAGTGCGTAAGCGGCGGGTGGCGGCTAGGGTTGGATAGGTTAGGCTGATACCATGTTAGAAGGGAATAGAGAGGGATTGGTGGAATCAATGGATGTATTACTGAGCCTCGAGGGCAAGTATATATTGAGTACAAGACTAAGAGGGCAAGAAGCCTCTCCTGGAGATAAGGTAGGAGAAGGATTACAAATCCTAGACTACCAAATACATGTAACCCAAATATATCTCTAACACAAACTAATGGGGTCTTATTCACTTGGGCCTTTATAACCTATAATTTCTGAATTTTTTGGACCCAGTTGGAGAAGATTCTACTTGTGATTGTTCATCCTTTCTCGGCCACCCACGCCCTCTCTGGATACTTGTTATAGTTATTATGTTTCCTTTGTCGGCCTCCCACGCCCTCTCTTTGGCATCAAGAAATCACCTTCGGGGGTTTGCATAGGCATTGTGTCACCTCCATTCTGAAAAGAAGCTTTTGACCGACAAGCATTTTGTCTCTTCCTTGGTCTTCCACGCCCTCTCTTGGTCAATGGGCAGGAAGCACCTCCTCCATTGGCAGACAACACAACCTTACAAGGCCAGCCACACCCCCTCTTTCGTGGGTGTCCACAACCACGCTTTTCTCCTAGCATAGGAGTGTAGTCAACATCATCGTCATCATCACCACCATCACCACTGTAGACATCCTCATCATCATCACTTCTAATCTGTAATCCCTCAGATGGGTCCAAATTGAGATCCAACAATTTCTTGGGCTTGGTCGCTGACGCCGACGCGGGGAATGGAGATGCGTCCTTGTGAGGGCGACCAGGGCCACGCTTGATGCTCCTTAACATTGCTTCTGGTTCCTTTCTTGGCCTCCCACGCCCTCTCTTTGTCATCGAGGAATCAAGTGTGGACACAGGCGGGGCCGCGCTTGATACTCGTCCACGACCACGCTTTGTTCCCAGCATGTATGCTGCACGCGCAGGAGTGTATTCATCATCGTCGTCATCACAAGTGTAGTCATCGTCATCGTCATCGTCATCACTTGAGGAGTTTTCATCATTGTTGCTCGCATGTAAGCCTTTAGATGGATCCAAATCGAGATCCAATGAATTCTTGGTCGCCGACACGATGAGGGGGTCCTTGCGGGGCCGGGCCGGGGTTGGCAAGATGTAGATGGATGCAAAGCTGCGGATGATGCCCTCGGAGACGACGCCCTCGGAGACGAGGCGGCGGAGGTGGGCAGATAGGAGCGCGTCGTGGGCAGCAGGGAGGTCGGTGAAGCGACCGAGGATGAATCCGGCGATGGCGTCACGACTAGAGGTGCCTCCTAGCTCGGTGAGCGCTTCCGTAATCATCTGCGTTGGAGATTAGATTCAACCATCCATGAGTGGGAAGTGAGATCAAAAAGAAAAAGGGGAAGTGTATGGAGAGGGAGGTGGGGAGAGAAGGATCTTGCTTACCTTGGTGTAGGTCGGGTGCAGGCTATCAGTGGCGGCGGCGGCCGGAGACAGCGACGAAGGAGAGGCAACCCCCATACCTCCTTCCTACCTTGGATTTGGGTGGGGTGGGGATTATTGGATCCGAACGGTGGCGAAGCTTGCTTGCCTTCGAGTGCTTCCTATTTATTTACTAGGGATAGGGTTAGGGAGGCGTTACTGGGCCAGATGGATGGGCCATGTTTCACTCACGCACCAACACGACTTCTCTTCTTACCTATTCATTTACTTTCTCTTTCTATCTTATAAAAAATACTTTCTATGTCTAAAAAACAAAACCTCTCTCTATGTCTAAAAAACCCTCTCCATCTACCTTCACAGTGAATAATGAAAGATATGAATGAACCCCTTCACACAATTGTAGATGTCAAAATAATAATTGATGTCAATTGTAGATATGAAAGCTCCATGTATGATGGCTTGCATGCTATTTTCTTTAACAAGTGTTGGCATGTCCTTGGTCAGTGATATATTGCTTGTTTAAATTGTAAAAAATAAATCTAACCAATAATTCTTGTGCTTATACCCAAGGTTAATTGAATATCCAAAAAAGTGATAGTGTAAACGCAACGTTAATGTGACGTGACCTAAAAATAGATATATTATCATGCAGTGACCTTTTCTTCTTGGCAAGTTGGTTACATATAACATTCTATTTACGTATGAGAGTTTAGGCACAATTAAAAATAATAAGAAATACAAGTCATGGTACCATGCTATGAAACTTGACATGCATATAGCATGCGATCATGTGGAATGATGCTTATTTTAGAGAGAATGGAGATAGAGTTGGGGGTTCACCCAGAGTTTGTTGATCTCCTTATGACATGTGTAGCATCTATGAAATATATGGTGAAAATTAAATGGTCAAGAAATGGATGGTTTCCTTCCATATATGGGGATCCGGCTGGGTGACCAATCACCAACTTATTTATTTCATATATGTGCTTAGGGTTAATCAACTGCTCTGACTTGTAGAGAGTAGGTCTGTGGCACTAATGGTGTTAGGGGTGTGCAGAAATGCACCATCATTTTCCCATTTATCATTTTTCGATGATTTTCTAATACTTATGATGGAACATATGAATTATGTAACCTCATCGAGATAGGTACTATGTCGTTATTGTGCAAGTTCAAGGCAAATAGTGAGTGAAACGAAGTGCATTATTTATTTTAGTCCTAATGTAAATGTTGGTGTGAAAACCCAAGTATGTTCAAACTATAATTATGATGGAAAGGTAGTCTCTGACATATATCTCGGTCTCCCAGCTATTGTTGGTGTTGATAGAAGTAACAACTTTGTCCATCTACTAGAAAGAAATATTAAGCAACTAGAAGGATGGAAGGAAAATAGTATCTATGGGGGCAAAGGAGATTTCGTTGAAGGCTATCATGCAATTCATTCAATATTTTGCCATGTATATTTTTAAGCTACCAAAGAAGGTATGCAATGATACCATAGATGCAATGACAGGTCTTTGGTGGGGAGATACAGATGAACAGAAATGGATGCATTGATTCGCCGGGTGGAAAATGGGCATCTGATACGTCTATCAAATTATAGTATCAATCTTGGATGTTTTATATGTATATATATATGCAATCATAACCTATTAACTCAGTATCTATCATTTTTGGAACAGAAATGGATCCAACGTATCTATAATTTTTTTATTGCTCCATGCTATTATAGTATCAATCTTGGATATTTTATATGTAATTATATGCAATCATATATCATTTAACCTATTACCTTAGTGCCAAGTGAAAGTTGCTATTTTTTTTCTTGTTTTTTGTTTTCCAGGAATTTATTACCAAATGAAGTCTAAATGCCACGAAACTTTTTGATGGTTTTTTCTAGAGATTAGAGACACTAGAAGCGTCGGGAGGAGACCAGAAGGTGAAGGAGTGGGCCACAAGCCACTTGGGAGTGCCCAGGGGGGTAAAACATTGTCCACAATGATAACACCAATAGTTGCGCCAAATTTGGGCGTGTTATCATGGAGTTTGCCATGTATATGGTCATTTCCATGTGCATATGCCTTGAAATCCACACAAGTCCATTCTAGATAGACCATTTTGTGAAGTTTTGTTTAGATTTTTTGTATTGCAAGTTTAGTAATATTTCCACAAACTAGTGGACATAAGATGGTTTAGTGCAAAGGCATTTGAATATTTTAGACTTTTTTCATTTTCTTTGTTTTTTTCAAATCGGCGTCAAACTTGCAGTGTTGACCATTCATACAAAATGGTTTAAAATTCCTGCTGCCTTGTCCCAAGTTCATCCATTACCAATATTGTAGCATAAAATGATTTTTGGACTTTTTTAGGACCAATCTACATAACACTTGTAGTGCAAATTTGGTCCTTTTCTGATAATTCACTAAAACTGAACTAAATATATGGAATATAGCAATATTACTCTGAAATTGCTGAAACCCGATGAGTGGCCATCAAATGTGGCCTTCTTTTAATGAATAATGAAATGGAACAAATTTCAAAATTATTTGAGGCACTTCCTTCACAAAGAAAAGTCATTTCTAAGGCTTGGAAAATGGAAATTTTATTTTTATTACAAAATAATTGCAAGTTTCGATGAAACATTCTCCACAATGGTAACACCAATAGTTGTGCCAAATGTGGGCATGTTATCATGGAGTTTTCCATATATGTGGCCACTTCCATGTGCATATGCCTTGAAATCCACACAAGTCCATTCTAGATATAGGCCATTTTATGAAGGTTTTTTTCAGACTTATTGCATTGCAAGTTTAGTATTTTTCCCATAAACTAGTGCACATAAGATGGTTTGGTGCAAAGGCATTTGAATTTTTTTAGCTTTTTTCATTTTCTTTGTTTTTTTAAATTGTGGTCAAACCTGCAGTGTTGACCATTCATACAAAATGGTTTGGAATTCCTGCTTGCCTTGTCACAAGTTCATCCACCACCAATATTGTAGCATAAAATGATTTTTGGAAATTTTCAGGACCAATCTACATCACACTTGTAGTGCAAATTTGGTCATTTTCTAGTAATTCACTAAAACTCAACTAAATGCATGGAATATAGCAATATTACTCTGAAATTGCTGAAACCTGGTCAGTGGCATCAAATGTGGCCTTCTTTTGATGAATAATGAAATGGAACAAAGTTCAAAATTATTTGAGGCACTTCCTTCACAAAGAAAAGTCATTTCTAGGGCTTGGAAAATGGAAATTTTATTTTTATTACAAAATAATTGCAAGTTCCTATGAAACATTGTCCACAATGGTAACAGCAATAGTTGTGCCAAATTTGGCCATGTTATCATGGAGTTTGCCATGTATGTGGCCATTTCCATGTGCATATGTCTTGCAATCCACACAAGTCAATTCTAGATAGGTCATTTTGTGAAGGGATTTTTTTTCAGACTTGTTGTATTGCAAGTTTAGTATTTTTCCCACAAACTAGTACACATAGGATGGTTCAGTGCAAAGGCATTAGAATTTTTTAGCCTTTTTTCATCTTCTTTGTTTTTTAAAATTGGATCAAACTTGAAGTGTTGACCATTCATATAAAATGGTTTGGAATTCCTACTTGCCTTGTCCCAAGTTCATCCACCACCAATATTGTAGCATAAAATGATTTTTGAAAATTTTCAGGACCAATCTATATCACAATTGTAGTGCGAATTTGGTCCTTTTTGATAATTAACTAGAACTCAACTAAATGCATGGAATATAGCAATATTACTCTAAAATTGCTGAAACCTGGTCAGTGGCCATCCATGTGGCCTTATTTTGATGAAAAATGAAATGGAACAAATTTCAAAATTATTTGAATCACTTCCTTCACAAAGAAAAGTCATTTCTAGGGCTTGGAAAATGGAAAAAATATTTTTATTACAAAACAATTACAAATTCGTATCAAACATTGTCCACAATGGTAACACCAATAGTTGTGCCAAATTTTGGCATGTTATGATGGAGTTTGTCGTGTGTGTGTGTGGCCATTTTCATGTGCATATGCCTTGAAATCCACACAAGTCCATCGTGGATAGGCCATTTTGTGAAGGTTTTTTTTTCAGACTTGTTGTATTGCAAGTTCAATATTTTTGCCAAGTTCATCCACCACCAATATTGTAGCATAAAATGATTTTTGGGAATTTTAAGGACCAATCTACATCACGCTTGTTACTTTGCTTGTCCCAAGTTCATTCACCAAACCAATATTCAGGACTAAACTAATTTGGTTGACTCAAGTGCATCCGCCACACCAAATGGTTTGAAAAAAACTATTAACACCTAGATTGTATACTATATATAGTGACTGAGCGGTTAGTTTATCCTTCACTTTGTTTAGTGCATAAAACGTTGAGGACAGTTTCAAAAGTCACGTACACATACTTGATCGATTGGCTCTTGTGCCTCTCTTTGAGCGTGTGGTCTCGGGTTCGAGTACTCTTCCTGGCTTAATAAGCCACCTCTTTTTTCGGTGGGCGTCGCCGCTGACAAAGGTGTCCCACAAGCTAGTAACTGCGCCCACCACCTATGACCGTGAAGCCACTGACAAAGGTGTCCCATGCGCCAGTAACCGCGACAACCACCTACGACCGCGCAACCGCTGACAGAGGTGTCCCACAAGTTAGAATATGCACACACCATCTACGATTGTGCAGCCGCTGGCAGAGGTCCCACAAGTCAGAATATGCGCCCACCATCTATGACTGTGCAGCCACCGACAGAGGTGTCCCACAAGTCAGTATATGCACCCACCATCTACGAGCGGGCATCCGCTGACATGGGTGTCCCACGCATCAGTAACCACGCCCAGTAACGGTCAAACACTTTGACGCGACGACAAACCCTCACTTGGGCTTTTGCAAGGATGGGTCGCATAGTGGAAGGGAAAAGTAAGGACTGCCATAGAGCATGGGCAAAACCAAGGAGAACTAAGCAATGGCAGGCACAAAAATAGAAATCCCTATATTTAATGGTGGCATTTGGATGTCTTTGAATCAAATCTGGTTGCTGGTTTTAAGGACCATCAGAAATGATGCTTAATCCTCAAGGAGCATATGCTGGTTCAGATAAACCAATTCTGTCTGCATCTTCAACACCTACTGGGAAAACCAACAAAACTAGCATTGGGATGACATAGAGTGGAGCCATTGGAGAAGCCCATCCACACCTGGACAAGTATGGCGGCAAGGCATCTTGAGCTGAACTTCCACCTTGGACTTCATATGATTACCGATCTCTTTGACGTTGCAGCCGCTGGCTTAAGCTTGTTTAGTGTTGTTTCCCCAGTAGTCTTTAAAAAGAAGCTAATGTATACCTAGATGTCGCAATTATCTTGTACTCCCTTTGTAAAGAAATATAAGAGTGATCTAAACGCTCTTATATTTCTTTACTGAGGGAGTAGATTTCAAAAAGAGTTTGGAATGTAATAAGCCTAGGTTATGAACTAGTTTGGCCTAGCTAGTGGGCTTCAGATGTATGGAGCCAGGGAGTGAAGGAAATATTCCCTAGAGGCAGTAATAAAGTTGTTATTTATATTTCCTTATATCATGATAAATGTTTATTATTCATGCTAGAATTGTCTTAACCGGAAACTTAGTACATGTGTGAATACATAGACAAACAGAGTGTCCCTAGTATCCCTCTACTAGACTAGCTAGTTAATCAAAGATGGTTAAGTTTCCTGACCATAGACATGTGTTGTCACTTGATGAATGGGATCACATCATTAGAGAATGATGTGATGGATAAGACCCATCCTTTAGCTTAGCATAATGATCGTTTAGTTTTATTGCTATTGCTTTCTTCATGACTTATACATGTTCCTCTCACTATGAGATTATGCAACTCCCGAATACCGGAGGAACATCTTGTGTGCTATCAAACGTCAGAACATAACTGGGTGATTATAAAGATGCTCTACATGTGTCTCCGATGGTGTTTGTTGAGTTGGCATAGATCGAGATTAGGATTTGTCACTCCGTGTATCGGAAAGGTATCTCTGGGCCCTCTCGGTAATGCACATCACTATGAGCCTTGCAAGAAATGTGACTAATGAGTTAGTTACGGGATGATGCATTACGGAACGAGTAAAGAGACTTGCCGGTAACGAGATTGAACTAGGTATGATGATACTGACGATCGAATCTCGGGCAAGTAACATACCGATGACAAAGGGAATAACGTATGTTGTTATGCGGTTTGACCAATAAAGATCTTCGTAGATTATGTAGGAGCGAATATGAGCATCCAGGTTCCACTATTAGTTATTGACCAGAGATGTGTCTCGATCATGTCTACATAGTTCTCAAACCCGTAGGGTCTGCATGCTTAACGTTCGATGACGATTTGTTTTATGAGTTATGTGTTTTTGATGACCAAATTTTGTTCGGAGTCCCAGATGAGATCATGTACACGATGAGGAGTCTTGAAATGGTCGAGACATAAATAATGATATACTGGACGATGTTATTCGGACATCGGAAGAGTTCTGAGAGGTACCGGGTAAAAACGGAGTGCCGGAGGGGTTATCGAAACCCCCCGGGGAAGTAATGGGCCAACATGGGCCTTAGGGGAGAGAGAGGGCAGGCCACGAGGAGGTCGCACACGCCCCCCATGGGGAGTCAGAATAGGACTAGGGGAGGGGGCGCGACCCCCCTTTCCCTCTCCCTCTCCCTTCTTTCTTCCCCCTTCCACCAAGTGGAATCCTACTAGGACTTGGAGTCCTAGTAGGACTCCTCTCTCTTGGCGCGCCCTACAGGGACCGGCAGGCCTCCCCTCGCCTCCTTTATATACGGAGGCAGGGTGGCACCCTAGAACACAACAAGATCAATTGTCTTATCCGTGTGCGGTGCCCCTCCACAGTTTACCACCTCGGTCATATTATCGGCGTGCTTAGGCGAAGCCTTGTGCGGATCACATCATCAACACCGTCACTACACAGTCGTGCTGATGGAACTCTCCCTCGTCCTCAAATGGATCAAGAGCTTGAGGGACGTCATCATGCTGAACATGTGCTGAACACGGAGGTGCCGTACGTTCGGTACTTGGATCAGTTGGATCATGAAGACGTTCGACTACATCAACCGCGTTACTAAACGCTTCCGCTTTCGGTCTATGAGGGTACGTGGACATACTCTCCCCTCTCATTGCTATGCATCTCCTAGTTAGATCTTGCATGATCGTAGGAAATATTTTGAATTACTACGTTCCCCAACAGTGGCATCCGAGCCAGGTTTATGCGTAGATGTTATATGCACGAGTAGAACACAAAGAGTTGTGGGCGATAATAGTCATACTGCTTACCACCAACGTCTTACTTTGATTCGGCAGTATTGTTGGATGAAGCAGCCCAGACCGACATTACATGACCACGTTCATGAGACTGGTTCTACTGACGTGCTTCGCACACAGGTGGCTGGCGGGTGTCTGTTTCTCCAACTTTAGTTGAATCGAGTTTGACTAAGGCCGGTCCTTGTTGAAGGTTAAAACAACACACTGACAAAAAATCGTTGTGGTTTTGATGCGTAGGAAAGAACGGTTCTTGCTAGAAGCCTGTAGCAGCCACGTAAAACTTGCAACAACAAAGTAGAGGACGTCTAACTTGTTTTTACAGGGCATGCTGTGATGTGATATGGTCAAGACGTGACGAGATATAAATTGTTGTATGAGATGATCATGTTTTGTAGAAGTTATCGGCAACTGGCAGGAGCCTTATGGTTGTCGCTTTATTGTATGAAATGCAATCGCCATGTAATTGCTTTACTTTATCACTAAGCGGTAGCGATAGTCGTAGAAGCAATAGTTGGCGAGACGACAACGATGCTACGATGGAGATCAAGGTGTCAAGCCGGTGACGATGGAGATCATGACGGTGCTTTGGAGATGGAGATCAAAGGCACAAGATGATGATGGCCATATCATGTCACATATTTTGATTGCATGTGATGTTTATCCTTTATGCATCTTATTTTGCTTAGTACAACGGTAGCATTATAAGATGATCCCTCACTAAATTTCAAGGTACAAGTGTTCTCCTTGAGTATGCACCGTTGCTATAGTTCGTCGTGCCGAGACACCACGTGATGATCGGGTGTGATAAGCTCTATGTTTACATACAACGGGTGCAAGCTAGTTTTGCACATGCAGAATGCTCGGGTTAAACTTGATGAGCCTAGCATATGCAGATATGGCCTCGGAACACCGAGAACGAAAGGTCGAACGTGAATCATATAGTAGATATGATCAACATAGTGATGTTCACCATTGAAAACTACTCCATCTCACGTGATGATCGGACATGGTTTAGTTGATATGGATCACGTGATCATTTAGATGACTAGAAGGATGTCTATCTAAGTGGGAGTTCTTAAGTAATATGATTAATTGAACTTTAATTTATCATGAACTTAGTACCTGATTGTATTTGCATGTCTATGTTGTTGTAGATCAATGGCCCGTGCTACCGTTCCCTTGAATTTTAAAGCGTTCCTAGAGAAAGCCAAGTTGAAAGATGATGGTAGCAACTACACGAACTGGGTCCATAACCTGAGGATTATCCTCATTGCTGCACAGAAGAATTACGTCCTGGAAGCACTGCTAGGTGCAAGACCCGCTTCAGGAGCAACTCTAGACGTTGTGAACGTCTGGCAAAGCAAAGCTGATGACTACTCGATAGTTTAGTGTGCCATGCTTTATGGCTTAGAATTGGGACTTTGAAGACGTTTTGAACGTCATGGAGCATATGAGATGTTCTAGGAGTAGAAGTTAATATTTCAAGCAAATGCCCGAATTGAGAGATATGAAGTCTCCAATAAGTTCTATAGTTGCAAAATGGAGGAGGATAGTTCTATCAGTGAACATATACTCAGAATGTCTGGGTACCACAACCACTTGACTCAGCTGGGAGTTAATCTTCCTGATGATAGTGTCATTGACAAAGTTCTTCAATCGCTGCCACCAAGCTACAAAAGCTTCGTGATGAACTATAATATGCAAGGGATGGATAAGACAATTCCCGAGCTCTTCGCGATGCTAAAGGCTGCGGAGGTAGAAATCAAGAAGGAGCATCAAGTGTTGATGGTTAACAAGACCACTAGTTTCAAGAAAAAGGGCAAAGGGAAGAAGGGGAACTTCAAGAAGAACGGCAAGCAAGTTGCTGGTCAAGTGAAGAAGCCCAAGTTTGGACCTAAGCCTGAGACTAAGTGCTTCTACTGCAAAGGGACTGGTCACTAGAAGCGGAACTGCCCCAAATATTTGGCGGATAAGAAGGATGGCAAAGTGAAACGTATATTTGATATACATATTATTGATGTGTACCTTACTAATGCTCGTAGTAGCACCTGGGTATCTGATTTCTGTTGCTCATATTTGCAACTCGAAACAGGGGCTATGGATTAAACAAAGATTGGCTAAGGAGGAGGTGACGATGCGGGTGGGAAATGGTTCCAAAGTCTATGTGATCGCCGTCTGCACGCTACCTCTACATCTACCATCCGGATTAGTTTTAGACCTAAATAATTGTTATTTGGTGCCAGCATTGAGCATGAACATTATATCTGGATCATTTAAATTAGAGAATAATGGTTGTTCTATTTATATGAGTAATATCTTTTATGGTCATGCACCCTTGATCAGTGGTCTATTTTTGTTGAATCTAGTGATACACATATTCATAATATTGAAGCCAAAAGATGCAAGGTTAATAATGATAGTGCAACTTATTTGTGGCATTGCCATTTATGTCATTGGTGTAAAGCGCATGAAGAAACTCCATGCTGATGGGCTTTTGGAATCACTTGATGCTTGCGAACCTTGCCTCATGGGCAAGATAACTAAGACTCCGTTCTCCGGAACAATGGAGCGAGCAACTGACTTATTGGAAATAATACATACTGATGTATGCGGTCCAATGAGTGTTGAGGCTCACGGTGGGTATCGTTATTTTCTAACCTTCACAGATGATTTGAGCAGATATGGGTATATCTACTTGATGAAACATAAGTCTGAAACATTTGAAAAGTTCAAAGAATTTCAGAGTGAAGTGGAAAATCATCATAACAAGAAAATTAAGTTTGTACGATCTGATCGTGGAGGTGAATATTTGAGTTATGAGTTTGGTCTTCATTTGAAACAACGTGGAATAGTTTCGCAACTCACGCCACCTGGAACACCACAGCGTAATGGTGTGTCCGAATGTCGTAGCCGTACTTTATTAGATATGGTGCGATCTATGATGTCTCTTACTGATTTATCGCTATCGTTTTGGGATTATGCTTTAGAGACGGCTGCATTCACGTTAAATAGGGCACCATCTACATCTGTTGAGACGACACCATATGAACTGTGGTTTGGCAAGAAACCTAAGCTGTCATTTCTTAAAGTTTGGGGTTGCGATGCTTATGTGAAAAAGCTTCAACCTGATAAGCTCGAACCCAAATCAGAGAAATGTGTCTTCATAGGATACCCAAAGGAGACTGTTGGGTACACCTTCTATCACAGATCCGAAGGCAAGATATTCGTTGCTAAGAATGGATCCTTTCTAGAGAAGGAGTTTCTCTCGAAAGAAGTGAGTGGGAGGAAAGTAGAACTTGATGAGGTAATTGTACCTTCTCCCTTATTGGAAAGTAGTTCACCATAGAAATCAGTTCCTGTGATTCCTACACCAATCAGTGAGGAAGCTAATGATGATGATCATGAAACTTTTGATCAACTTACTGCCGAACCTCGTAGGTCAACCAGAGTACGATCCGCACCAGAGTTGTACGGTAATCCTATTCTGGAGGTCATGTTACTTGACCATGACGAATGTGGCACCCCGGCTCAGAGAAACCGAACGTCCCATATTCCATCCCACAGATCAAGGTGAAGTCTTATGGAATACGGCACTACTTAGCATAGAACAAACCAGCTCTCTATTATAACACTAATATGAATACAAGGTCTCCGATATTACAATGAATAACACTGGCACGACGACGCTACACCAACCACAGTTTCTCTATGCAAGCAGCATAACAACTCGAGGCAACGGAACCCCTACTGGCAGTGGAACAACGAACGACAATGATGGACTCCAATCCGCAGGGACTCTGACTGGAACGTTTATCCTAGCTCACGAACACAGGAACCACACCAAACAAGCAAGCAAACCAGGCACGACCTACAAACTGGCATGACACACCAGATCAGTACATTGAATGTACTTGCAAACTCACAATAACCAAAAGCAGTCAAGACAAACAATAGCATGACATTAGCAGGTTAAAGCAATCATGAACATGATACATGGCATACACAACTGAACATGATATGACTAGAATAACATTAGCATGGCATGAGCATAAGAACATGATGATACTAGCATGCAACAGGTTAACATTATCATGCACCAACTTACTCTGCTCGGGTTACCTCGTAACCATCTTATGCATCAACTTACCAACATCGGTCTCCATGATACCTTCATGATCCTGTCTCGATCACAACCAAACTCTTTCTCATCATTGAACCGGGGTTGTTATTAATCAAGTTATTATTATTGTTGGCTCATAGTGTGACTAACTACGAACTGAGCCCATATCCGCGGGCGTGGCTATCGATAGATTTAACACACACACACACACTCTACAGAGGTAGCACACTTTACCCAAACCACGGAACCCATGGCCTCACACTCCCATACGTGTGGACCAACGGCATTCCGACAAAACCAATCTACTGCCATGACACTCTCCTGGCCACTCCGACCAACTCCCCTTTGGGCTAAGTCATGGGTGGCCCCGTTCCTACCAAAGGCATCAACGGCCACCATCATGGCAAAATAAACGGTCCCAAACTGGGACATGAGCTCAAAACCAAACATGGGCACACAAGGCTTATGCCATCCTACCCGGCCAAGGTAGCACCCGCACATAACCTTCCCTCGTTGGAGGCACCGGCGAGAGGCATGACAATAGACCTAGTTAGGACCTCCCCATAAAAGGCAAGTGTGGTTGCACTGGTCAGCTCGATTTGGTGGCACCATGACTCAGCCAACAGATGTTCAAGTTCATTATTATCCAGTTAAACTTGAATGCAATAAGTTGAGCCATATTAAAAATAACATGATGCATCTACAATGCAGGATACCAACATGAGCATGGATGTGCAACATAATCCTTAAGCATATCAATAATCATATATCAAATATCCGAATGAGCATGACATACGGACGAGCATGAATAACACAAGCATAACTCTACCATAAGCATAGCATGACCACTAGCATCATGAATAAATACCATGCAAGAACACATCAGTAACATTACCGAGCAAACACTTAACCAACTAACAGCAAAGAAACATGCAACTCAACGGTATTCGGTAACTGACGAGAGTCATGCACCGAAGAACATGACCAACCCAACATGTACTACTACCAAGCATGGCAATATGAAAGTAATACTAGCAAGTAGAACATGATAACCAGGTGCATATGAACATAGCATGAAAGTAAACATAGATCCATAGCATAACCAAAACAATGATAGCAGTAGCAAAACAAATAGACAATTATTTAAGATTCATGTTGAAAACCAATGCTACTGCATGGCTATCATGCAAATGGTGGTTGTGGCTTGCCTGGGGTGACGTAGACTTCGGGAAAAAGTGTGGTGAAGTCGCGGAACGAAACGTCGGACGGTTCTCTCTCGGAGGGGGCGGATTAGAGGCAAGGGCAAAATGGTCATTTTCACTATGGGACCACCTAGTGAAAATGTTACCAACAGAAAGAGCTCGACGAGACGAAGACGTGAGCGTTGGTTTCACCTTGATCGGAGTTACGGTTGCAGAGTTATGAGGTGATGAAGTTGAGGGACTAATCTGCAAATATTTCATCACCAACGGGTCCCTGAGTGGATAAGGCAGAAACGGAATTCAGAAAATATGCTTTCGGAATAGAGAAAGCGCACTCTTGGCCGCAGTAGAGAGAAATGCGCTTTTAGAAAGGGAAAGCGCATTTCGGTCTATAGCATCAGAAAAATCCATTTTCGGACAAGGGAAACCATATTCTGTGGAATACGCTTCCACTTGCCACGTGGCCAGAGGCAGGGTCAACGCGGAGTCACTTACTAGTGGGGTCCACGTGGCAGGGGGTCCAAGCGCTCGTCTTCTTCCTCTGCTCGGTCTCCCCCGAACGAGACAGAGGAGAGGCGAGGCAGGGTGATGCCGGTGGTGGCCCGGCCGGCTCCGGCCACCGTTTGCCGAGGTGAGGGCACCGAAAGACGCGGGAGGTCACACCGCACCCATCTAGAGGGCTAGCGGGCGCCAGGGAGGGGAGGAGGATTCGAGAGCGGAGGTGGACAGAGGCGGGCTCTGGCGGCCGTTTTCTTGGAGGAGGAGCACTCCGACGACAGGGAGGCGAGGTGGCGGGTGCGAGGAGGCTCTCCAGAGAGTGGAGAAGGTGGTTAGGTGGGAGTGGGAGAGCTCAGGACGGCCGGACGATGCGGTGGCCGAACGGCAAAGGCGGCGGGAGGACTTGGGAGACGTGACCACGGGGCTCTCCGGCAAGGGGAAAGGGGTTGGGGCGAACCGTGGAGACGAGGGGAATGCAGTGGACATCTCGGGAGGAGTGGAGAGGGACTAGGCTCGCCGAGACCAAGGAGGAACCGAGGCGGCCATGGCGATCTCCGGTGAAAAGAGGAGGGGGCCAAGGACTCCGGTGGGCAAATGAGGCGAGGGAGGGATGAATGAGCCGCGGGAGTGGCTTGGGGTCCTATTTATAGGCCGAGGGGAGGCTTCTCGCGCTCACGGGCGAGCTCCAACTTGCAAACAATGGAGGACAGAGCCGGTTTGTCGCACGGGCACGTCGACTACGACTAAATCACGGAGAGATAAGGCGGGGCGGCGACTCAGGCCGATGCAGTCGAGCACAGGCTAGCTGTAGGACATTAATGGAGGTCGAGACGACAAGGGAGACGACGGGAATAGTGGCAAGAACGTGCCAGAGCACGAGTTGGGCTGATTCACCCTGTAGTCACCGCATGAACTGGCATATGCGGTGCCAGATGACCGGCCACATTATGTCTAATGGATGGACCATGCTACCCTGAGTTCAAAGGAGGTAACAACTCGGTCCAAGGGCAAAGAAGTGATTTGCAGGTTGATCCAAAACAATCTGGCAGCAAGGTGTTTGTGCTACGGGGAGACCAACACAGGAGGAGGCAGAGTCTAAGCTTTGGCATGGCTTGATCACACGCAAAGAACACTGTGATGACCAAGTATCAGCCCAAATGGAGGAGTCTAGAAGGGGGTTGCTGTAGAAATGACCCCACTAGTCAGAATTAGAGATGATGAAGTGGCACTCACATAAATTATTGTCCTGATGTGAAAATGGTTATGGCCCAATTATTTGATTATATGAAGATGCTCAAAACGTTTCAGGCCATTTGGATGAACCAAACTAGCACTTGCTTCACAATGCTTTATTCTGACCAGAAACTTGGAAAAAATGCACAGGGCAATTGGATAGATGAAATTGGCCACAACTCGGTGGAGGGAGTTTATATGGATAGGAGAATGCTCTGAAAAAGTTTCAGCTTAAATGAAGCAATATAAAATATAGTTGCTTCACAAACTGAAAATCTGACCATAAACCAAGATTTGGAGCTGGGCTCAAATAAATGAGTTACATAAGCTCAAATTTGGTGGAGAGTGATTATTTGATCATATGAAGGACCTTGAAAATTTTCAACTCATTTGGATATGCCGAACTAGTACTTCCTTCACAATGTCTTCCCTTAGACAGGAACTTTGAAAAATTGCTCAAGAATATTTACTAAGCAAATTGTGTTGAATTTTGGCATAGGGAAATTATATGGACAGGAAAATATGTCCAAAAAGTTTGGAGTCAATCAAGCAAAGATAAATAGCACTTGCTTTGCAAAGTGTCATTCTAGGCAGAATAGGAAAATAATTATTGGAGGATTATTTTTGAACATGGCAATGAAAAGTTTTGCCATATTTGAGAAAGATAGGACCCAAACAATTTATGATAATTATTTGGGAATTTGGGGAGTGACGGAAAGATGGGTTGCTTCACAACCTAGGGCAAATAGGATAATTCCTTTATCAGAAAAGGAATATTTCCAACAAAAGAATATTGGGATTTGGGCTAGGATGGAAATGACATGATCTAGGGATGGTTTTGGGGATGCCAAGCCACTACAAAACCTAGGAAGACATGATCTTCCCAACTTTCAGAACCACATAGCCACTGAAAAGCAAATCAAATCAAGAAATCCAAGAAAATCAAAGCAAAAAGAAAAGGGCAAAATCCAGGGTGTTACAATGAACCTACGAACTAATGAGGAAGCGATGATGAGCTCAGATTCCGCGAAATGGCTTGAGGCCATGAAATCTGAGATGGGATCCATGTATGAGAACAAAGTGTGGACTTTGGTTGACTTGCTCGATGATCCACAAGCCATAGAAAATAAATGGATCTTCAAGAAGAAGACTCACGCTGACGGTAATGTTACTGTCTACAAAACTCGATTTGTTGCGCAAGGTTTTCGACAAGTTCAAGGAGTTGACTACGATGAGACCTTCTCACCCGTAGCGATGCTTAAGTCCGTCCGAATCATGTTAGTAATAGCCGCATTTTATGATTTGAAATTTGGCAAATGAATGTTAAAACTGCATTCCTTAATGGATATCTTAAAGAAGAGTTGTATATGATGCAACGAGAAGGTTTTGTCGATCCAAAAGGTGCTAACAAAGTGTGCAAGCTCCAGTGATCCATTTATGAACTGGTGCAAGCCGGAGTTGGAATATATGCTTTGATAGTGTGATCAAAGCATATGGTTTTATACAGACTTTTGGAGAAGTCTGTATTTACAAGAAAGTGAGTGGGAGCTGTGTAGCATTTCTAATATTATATGTGGATGACATATTGTTGATTGGAAATAATAAATAATTTCTGGATAGCATAAAAGGATACTTGAATAAGAATTTTTAATGAAAGACCTCAGTGAAGCTGCTTATATATTGGGCATCAAGATCTATAGAGATAGATCAAGATGCTTAATTGGACTTTCACAAAGCACATACCTTGATAAAGTTTTGAAGAAGTTCAAAATGGATCAGTCGAAGAAAGGGTTCTTGCCTGTGTTACAAGGTGTGAAGTTGAGTCAGACTCAATGCCCGACCACTGCAGAAGATATAGAGAAAATGAAAGGCATTCCCTATGCCTCAGCCATAGGTTCTATCATGTATGCAATGCTGTGTACCAAACCTGATGTGTGCCTTGCTATAAGTTTAGCAGGGAGGTACCATAGTAACCTAGGAGTGGATCACTTGACAGCGGTCAAGAACATCCTGAAGTACCTGAAAAGGACTAAGGATATGTTTCTCGTTTATGGAGGTGACGAAGAGCTCGTAGTAAATGGTTACGTCGATGCAAGCTTTGACACTGATCCATATGACTCTAAGTCACAAACCGGATATGTATTTATATTGAATGATGGAGCTGTCAGTTGGTGCAGTTCCAAACAGAGCGTTGTGGCGGGATCTACGTGTGAAGCGGAGTACATAGCTGCTTTGGAAGTAGCAAATGAAGGAGTCTGGATGAAGGAGTTCATATCCGATCTAGGTGTAATACCTGGTGCATCGGGTCCAATAAAAATATTTTGTGACAATACTGGAGCAATTGCCTTGGCGAAGGAATCCAGATTTCACAAGAGAACCAAACACATCAAGAGACCCTTCAATTCCATCCGTGATCAAGTCAAGGAGGGAGACAGATTTGCAAGATACATATGGATCTAAATGTTGCAGACCCGTTGACTAAGCCTCTCTCACCAGCAAAACATGATCAGCACCAAGACTCCATGGGTGTTAAAATCTTTACTATGTAATCTAGATTATTGACTCTAGTGCAAGTGGGAGACTGAAGGAAATATTCCCTAGAGGCAATAATAAAATTGTTATTTATATTTTCTTATATCATGATAAATGTTTATTATTCATGCTAGAATTGTATTAACCAGAAACTTAGTACATGTGTGAATACATAGACAAACAGAGTGTTCCTTGTGTGCCTCTGCTAGACTAGCTCGTTAATCAAAGATGGTTAAGTTTCCTGACCATAGACATGTGTTGTCATTTGATGAACGGGATCACATCATTAAAGAATGATGTGATGGACAACACCCATCCGTTAGCTTACCATAATGATCGTTTAGTTTATTGCTATTGCTTTCTTCATGACTTATACATGTTCCTCTGACTATGAGATTATGCAACTTCCAAATATCGGAGGACTCCTTGTGTGCTATCAAACGTCACAACGTAACCGGGTGATTATAAAGATGCTCTACAGGTGTCTCCGATGGTGTTTGTTGAGTTGGCATGGATTGAGATTAGGATTTGTCACTCCGTGTATCAGAGAGGTATCTCTGGGCCCTCTCGATAATGCACATCACTATGAGCCTTGCAAGCAACGTGACTAATGAGTTAGTTACGGGATGATGCATTATGGAACGAGTAAAGAGACTTGCCAGTAATGAGATTGAACTAGGTATGATGATACAGACGATCGAATCTCGGGCAAGTAACATACCGATGACAAAGAGAATAACGTATGTTGTTATGCGGTTTGACCGATAAAGATCTGCGTAGAATATGTAGGAGCCAATATGAGCATCTAGGTTTCACTATTGGTTATTGAACAGAGATGTGTCTCGGTCATGTCTACATAGTTCTCGAACCCGCAGGGTCCGCACGCTTAACGTTCGATGATGATTTGTATTATGACTTATGTGTTTTTGATGACTGAAGTTTGTTCGGAGTCCCAGAGGAGATCACGGACATGACGAGGAGTCTCGAAATGGTCGAGACATAAAGAATGATATATTGGACGATGTTATTCAGACACAGGAATTGTTCCGGGAGGTACCGGGTAAAAATGGAGTGCCAGAGGGGTTACCGGAACCCCTCGGGGAAGTAATGGGCCAACATGGGCCTTAGGGGAGAGATAGGGCAGGCCACGAGGAGGTTGCGCACGCCCCCCATGGGGAGTCCGAATAGGACTAGGGGAGGGGGCTCGGCCCCCCTTTCCCTCTCCCTTCCTTGTTCCCCCTTCCACCAAGTGGAATCCTACTACGACTTGGAGTCCTAGTAGGACTCCTCTCTCTTGGCGCGCCCTACAGGGACCGGACGGCCTCCCCCTCTCCTCCTTTATATACGGAGGTAGGGGGAACCCTAGAACACAACAAGATCAGTTGTCTTAGCCGTGTGCGGTGCCCCCTCCACAGTTTACCACCTCGGTCATATTGTCATAGTGCTTAGGCGAAGCCCTGCGCGGATCACATCATCAACACCGTCACTATGCCGTTGTGCTGACGGAACTCTACCTCGTCCTCAACTGGATCAAGAGCTCGAGGGACATCATCCTGCTGAACGTGTGCTGAACACGGAGGTGTCGTACGTTCGGTATTTGGATCGGTTGGACCGTGAAGACGTTTGACTACATCAACCACGTTACTAAACGCTTCCTCTTTCGGTCTTCAAGGGTACATGGACATACTTCCCCTCTCGTTGCTATGCATCTCCTAGTTAGATCTTGCATGATCGTAGGAAAATTATTGAATTACTACGTTCCCCAACAGGGAGTGCTCGCCCTATTGACTTAAAAAACTGAGTTGGACCTTTAGTAAAAAAACCTCTATTTGCCACGTTGTCACCTCGGAGGCGGTCAACAAGTCAAAGTATATGCCACGCCAGTGGAAATACAATGTGCAAACGTGTCGAGTGACCCTCATTGTACATTGAAGTGAGTTTGGTCACCGTAAATCTGGTGCTTGCAAAAAAGGTGACCATAAATTGGGTATTCTTGATTATATTGACCAGAGTGAATTGCAAGGACAAGTCCTGTGATTTTCACTGAATTTTAATCATGATATGAGTGTTATATCTCATCTTTTAGACTATCCATAGTGGGAGTAACATAGATGATACCTAAGCAAAAAAGGTATTGTGACAACTAATTAATGAGGGGAGAGACAAATTGAGTAACATAGCTATTTACTCACATTGTGAGTAACATCACACATACCAAGACAAGATTAGTCTACAACCTAATAAATGAAGTGTTGCATGACACCACACATATGTTACTCCCCACTATTGAATATAATGTTTATTTAGGAAACATAGGATAGCATAGGATTTATTCTTCCTTGGTTTGTACTCCAAGATGACCATGCACTCCTATATATATATGCCCTTGAGGCTCAAGCAATACATCAACTATTCCACCAATCCCTCTTTATCCCTTATAACATGGTATCAGCCTAACTGATCAAACCCTAGTCGTCGCCAGCCGCTTCCGCATCGTGCAACCCCCGAGGCTGTCGACCTCCTTGACCGCCGACGGGGGACGCGCCGCCGGTACCTAGGGTTCGTTCGCCGGTCGTGTTGACTGGCTATCCTAGAGAGTCCTTTTCCCGAGCCCTTGCTTCTGGTTTCTCTCTCTCCTGTCAGTCATCTTCATCGACATTTTCATTTTAGTTTTCCAATCTAAGATCGGTTAGCGTCGTCCGCCGCAGCCGTCGACCCCCGTGCCTCTACTCCAACATCGGTGTCGACTACACTGGCCACTTCATCATCAAACACGTGGCAAGGTTAGATGCGCCACCCAAGGGACACCTTCATCGTCGCTGCCGGCCGCTCATCCACGCGGTCTCTATCGCTGGTTCATCTTCGTCGTCATCGTCCGGGACATCACCGACCATGTCACCATTGACTCCAATATGTGCGTTGTCCCCTCCATGGCGTGTACAACGCCGCCATCGGTATGATCAACTGATCACGCGCCTATCTTCGCCAAGCCCATTCCCGAGCACGCGTCTACCGTCGATCGAGCCACATATTGTCGTCACGTCGTCCCTTCCGATCGCTGTGTCGCCGCCCCGAGGTCTCCCCGATGACTGCCTCGACCCGCGCACCACTCCCGCCGACGACCCTTCAAGCTGTCGCATTGCCGCTCGCAGTCCATGTCGTCGCCCCGAGATCCTCCCGCCGGCTACCCCCGTAGCCGCCGCCACCTTTGTGTCACCCCTTAGGGTAGTCGCGTCGCGGCACGCGGTCCACGTCGCCTCCCATCGGGTCGTTGCCCCCAGCTAGCGTGTCGGTGTCCTGGGAACGGGGGTCCCCGGACTTGCCTGCCCGCGGCCCATGGCGTGCCTCCACCAGCGGGCCTGTACGGCCCATCTTCACCAGCAAACACTCAAGACCCTCACGAGGGGCCAAGCCTCGCGAGGTGGATGACACAAGACCTCCTCGGGGGAGGCCTCACTAGGCTCGCTCACGAGGGGTGGAGAGATCAAGGCGAGGGGAACCTCGTGAGGTTCCTGTGACGCAAGCCATGATGACCAAGGCCAGGCGGGCATCAGTGCGCACAGTGTCCTCGTTTCCTCTTTGGTGCTAAAGGAGCAGGTGCGGGCGAGGAGTCCCGAGGCATCAGGCAAAGGTTTCTATATCGGTGTAACAAGACCAAGACCAGCAGGACGGCAGGACGGAGGTCACCGTGGAGCCCAGGACGACATCACCACCAGAGCCTTTGGCAGGCGAAGACCAACTTTTGTCAGGATAACTTGTACTAGTTGTCTCCCTTCAAATTTGTCCGTTGTTGGATCCCTTCCCGCCTACATTTGGGAAGAGGACCAGGGCCTCTATAAATAGGACTAGCGAACACAGTAGGAGGCAACTGATCTTGGATCGGATCCATTCCATCCTCAACCACAAAAGCTCATCGAGCCCAACAACACCTCTCCTCAGGAGGATGTCCTTCCCTTGTACTTGTTCATCCTGTAAGTGCATCTAGTGCCACCCCTAGTTGGTTTTGGAGTATTGACGACAAACCTGGTTGAGGGACTAATGTGTTTGTGAGAATTGCAGGATAACACAGGTAGTAGTCCCTCATTGATTCGGTTTATCTACCGGAGATGACCCCTAAAAATGTATGAAGACATTGAAGACAATGGTGGTATGTGAAGATATTCACATTGAAGACTATGACAAGAGAAGACATTGCGTGAAGACTATGGGGCGCGAAGACTTAGTTGTTTTGTTGTCTCCTTTTCTTCTTTGTTGAGTCATAGGAACCACCGTACTGTTAAGTGGGGTCCAAGTGAACAAATTCAGAGTGACTGAAGTGATGCTCAACCAAAATCCTATGTCTTCGAGCGAAGACAATGAGAGCAAATCTTACCTAGAGCTGGATGAGTCAGCTTTGCTTGTAGCCCAAGTAAAGTTGCCACGTGTGTTTGAAATCTGACCGTTGGAACATGTGTCAGTTCCTTAGTGACCCAGGGTCATTTCGGACAAATCAGGTCGGGTTGCCTAGTGGCTATAAATAGCCCATCCCCTACAACCATAAACGGTTGGCTGCTCAGAGTTAGTGTACGGCTTTTGTTGTTTGAGAGCAACCCACCTCGAAGCCTTTGAGAGAGAATTCCTTGCGAGGATAAAGCCATAACCACCCAGAGCCAAAGAGTGTTAGGCATCACTGAAGTCTTCCTGTCTGTGTGATCTGAATACATATTACACTTGAGGACTGTGAATCCTCCAGCCGGTTAGGCGTCGCGTTCTGAGCATCCAAGAGTCATTGTGGATCGCTGGTGAACGAAGTCTGTGAAGGTTTGGGAGTCTACCTTGAAGACTTACCAGAGTGATTGGGCGAGGACTGGGTGTCCTTATCTCAAGGGGAATAAGGTGAAGGCGCGGTCTTCTGAGTTGAATCTTAGCCTCCCTAACCAGACGTACAGTTGTCACAGCAACTGGAACTGGTCCAACAAATCATTGTCTTCAACGAGTCACTGGTTTCGTCCTTCCCATTCCTTTACTTACTGTTGGCCCTCATGAAGTCATTGTATGATTGCATTATCTTTTGTCTTCACTGTGTAACTGATTGTTCTGATTGGCTTCACACTATCTTCCTACCTGATCTATACTGCCTAGCTGCTATTAGTCATTGTGCTTTCATTTCATTGAATACTTGACTATGGCTTGCTTAGTGTAGTCTACCCTCCGCTGCATGGTAATAGGTTTATTTCTATCGTTTGTCTTCGAAACTTCCATGTTTTGAAGACTTTCATAAAAATCGCCTATTCACCCCCCTCTAGTCAATCACTAGCACTTTCAATTGGTATCAGAGCAAGGTACTCCCTTGTTCTGTGTGATTCGGTTTAACCACCTGGAGTTTTAGCTATGTCGACTGCATGGATAATTAAAGTCTCCGATGCGTGCCCCGTCTTCGATGGAACTGAATATCCCTACTGGAAGAATAAGATGTGCATGCATCTTGTAGCCATTGATGTCGACCTCTGGTATGTCGTCAAGAATGGCGTTCCCAAGGCCGGTGAAGGTGTCACCGCTGCTGATGTCAAGAAGTTCGTTCAACTGGATTCCACTGCCAAGAACATCATCTGTGGTCATCTGACCAAAGGACAGTATGGCCGTGTGAGTGCTCTGGAAACATCCAAGCAATACTGGGACTGGCTCTCCAAGGTCAATGAAGGCGTCTCAACCCAGAGAGATCAAAGAATCAGTGTCCTTCGCAACCTCTTCAACCGCTTCAAGAGAAACGACAATGAGAATGTCCAGCTCACGTTTGACCGCCTCACTGACATCACAAATGAGCTTCGAGCTCTCGGCGCTACTGAGATCACCAAGCATGAAATCATCAAGACACTCCTGAGATCACTTGACACCTCGTTTGACACCCTAGCCCTGATGATTCAAGAACGTCCTGACTTAAAGACACTCGATCCGTCTGACATACTTGAAAGGCTCAACACACATGAGTTTCAGCTTTCTGAGAAAAGAGACATCTACGGTCCCAACTATGGGAGAACTCGCGCCTTGAAGGCCAAAGCTGTTTCCTCATCTGATGAAGAATCTGACTGCAGTTCTGATGATCCTGAAGACATTGGAAGGGAGCTTGCTATGCTTGTGAAGAAGTTCCAGAGATTCACCAAGAAGAAAGACTTCAGAAAGTCATCATGATCCAGCTTAAGAAATGATGAAGCTTCTGCTCATGACTACAAGAAGAGAACATGCCACAAGTGCAAGAAATCTAGTCACTACATCTCTGAGTGTCCGCAGTGGGACAATGAGAACAAGAAGAAGAATAAGAGCAAGGAGTATGATTCTGACGACAAGAAGAAGAAGAAATACTCAAAGTCTTCTTCCAAGTCTTCCTCAAAGTCTTCATCACACAAGAAGAGCTCATCTGGCAAAGCCCGCGCGTTTGTCAGCAAGGAAATGGATTCAGAGGAGGAGTCTGCTTCGAAGGAGGCAGAGGTGGAGTTTGAGGAGTCCGATTCTGGCGTTGCAAGTCTGGCTACAGCCTACGTTGCCAAGTCCATCTTCAACACTGAAGACAATGACTTCATCACCAACGCCGATGCTAATGACACGGACAACTCCACTCCCACCTACTGCTTCATGGCACGCGGTGCCAAGGTAAACTCACGCGCCACTCACTATCAAACATCAAGTGGAGATGACTCTGATTGTGGTTCCAAACCCAGCTACAAAACACCTGCTAAAATTGCAACCGAACAACAGAAAGCTATGGATCATATTCAAAAACTATTAGACAAAAACGATGACCTGTTAGACGCTGAAATGACTCGATCTCAGTCCTTAATTGAAGACATAAAAAATCTTCATGTCAAGTATGAGGAACTTGAAAGTCGTCATGAAACGCTCTCAACAACTCATGAAAAGCTTTCCTATGATTATCTTCAAAGGAAGCAAGATCTTGAGAAATTGAGAGCGGCTCATGAAGATCTTCAAAAGGAAAACGAGTCACTTCGCGCCAAACAGATCAGTTCCGCTTAGGAAGGATTTGAACCACCATGTCTTAAATGCATTGAGCGTGATAATGCTACTTCTGTTGCTGAATGTTCTACTGCTGCTTCTGTTTCAATATCTTCAACTGCTGATGTGGTAACTAACCCCTCTGCTGAGGATGCCACTGCTATTGCTGATGAGAACGCTAGGTTGAAGACATTGCTTGAAACAGGGATGTTCAAAAGTCTCAAAGGGCATCAGACACTATGTGATGTTCTGAAAAGGCAGATCCTGAACCGAAACCCTAGGAAAGAGGGTGTTGGGTTCGAAAGGAAAATGAATGCTGATGGCTCTTACTGGAAACCTGAGCAGTACCCCAAAACCACATGGGTTGCTGCAAAGGAACCTTCAGTGGATCCATCCACCCTATCTGGCATCACTTGTGCTAATCCCATTGTTATTGATGAATCCTTTGATGCAAACTATAAACTGTTTAAGAATCAGAATGGTGAAGTGTTTGCCAAGTATGTTGGTACTAACTGCAGGAATGGGCCGCCTATGAATAAAGTCTGGGTGCCGAAAAGGTGTTTGGAGAATCTTCCTCTGAATGTCGTCATGACACCACAAGTGAAGAAGACAAACCCCAGACCACAGGCTTCATATGGTCCAAAGGCTTCATACAGACAAAGGACTCACCTGAGTCGCACTAATGCAAATGTTTTGCAGGGAAGCCATACTCAGGCCTATGAATATGAGCGCGTTTCATCAAACCGCCATGTTCATAAGACCAAGAACTACTCTGCTTATTCTTATGAGTACTATTGTCCACCGGCAAGACTTTTTGCTAGGGCTCCAAAGCCAAAGTTCTCAGATGCTGCACTTAGACTCGTTGCTTCGAAGACACCCTTGAAGATGTGGGTGGCTGAGAAAGCTTAACTCTCTTTTGCAGGGAAAGGTCTCCAGCCGAAAACCAAAATCGTCTGAAGCTATTGCTGGGGACCTTAAACATCTTGTAGGGCGCAAGATCAAATGCCCAAATGGTCTTATTATGTATTTTGTTCCTGAGTCGCTTGCTACTTGCCCGATCAGTCCTAACCTTGATCTAAGCTTTCATAATCCACTTGCTCGTCAAATGTTTATGCTTCACAATTCTCTTCGTGAAGCCTATCCCCCTAACTGCACTGTAGGGTACGACACCAGCTGCTTCAGAATGGATTATTGATAGTGGGTGTACTAATCACATGACTGGCAAGCGAAGTCTTCTTATGGACTCAACCTTACATCCATCTGACAAAAGTCACATCACATTTGCTGACACTGGTAAAAGCAAGGTATTGGGTCTAGGTAGAGTTGCAATCTCAAGGGATCAACACATGGATAAAGTCATGCTTGTTGAATCCCTTGGTTTCAACTTAATGTCTGTCTCAATGCTTTGCGATTTAAACATGATTGTGATGTTTGGAAAATATCGTTGCCTTGTTCTAATGGAATCTGACAAGTCTTTAGTTTTTGAAGGGTATCGGAAAGATGATTTGTACGTGGTAGATTTCTCAGCAGGACCACAACTTGCCGTATGTCTTCTAGCAAAAGCTTCAGAATGCTGGCTCTGGCATCAGAGGCTAGGGCATGCTGGCATGAGGAACTTGCACACTCTTGCAAGAAAGAAGCATGTCATAGGCATCGAGGGCGTCAAATTCAAGAAGGATCACTTATGCGGTGCCTGTGAAGCAGGAAAGATGACAAGGGCCAAGCATCCCTCGAAGACAATCATGACAACGACTCAACCCTTCGAACTGCTCCACATGGACCTTTTCGGTCCCACTCATTACTCAACTCTTACTACTACTGCTTGTCTCTATGGCTTTGTCATTGTTGATGATTATTCAAGATACACATGGGTGCATATAATCCTCTACAAGACTGAAGTGCAGGATGTCTTCAGACGCTTCGCCAATCGAGCCATGAACAACTATGGCGTCAAGATAAAGCACATCAGAAGTGACAATGGCACTGAATTCAAGAACACTGGCCTAGATACGTATCTTGATACTTTGGGCATCACACATGAATTCTCAGCTCCGTACACGCCGCAGCAGAATGGCGTCGTGGAACGCAAGAACAGAACACTTATTGAGATGGCCCGGACGATGCTTGATGAATACAAGACTCCAAGAAAATTCTGGCCTGAAGCCATTGATACTACATGCCATATCATCAACCGTGTTTATCTTCACAAGCTTCTCAACAAGACATCCTATGATCTTCTTACTGGCAAGAAGCCAAATGTCAGTTACTTCAGAGTATTTGGTGCCAGGTGCTGGATCAAGGATCCACATCACACTTCAAAATTTGCACCGAAAGCACATGAAGGTTTTATGCTTGAATATAGAAAGGATTCGCACTCCTACATAGTCTTCAACCTCTTTCACTATAAAGTGGTTGAAACTGTGGATGTGCGGTTCGATGAGACTAACGGCTCGCAAAGAGAGCACCTGCCAAATGTGCTACATGAAGTTCCATCATGTGAATCAATCAAACTTATGGGAACTGGAGAAATCATACCATCTGAAGCTCTTCCTGAAGAGGAACTTATCATCTCCGCACCTGATCAACCTGAAGACAATGCTCAGCCTGAAGACAATCCTTCTAACAATGACAATGATCAGCAAGAGCAAAATCTTCATCCTGTACATCCTCGTGTTGCAAATGAAGTACAGATTGAGAGAATAATTGATAGCATCAATGCACCAGGTCCACTCACTCGTTCAAGGGCAACACAGCTAGCAAATTTCTGTGGGCACTTCGCATTCGTCTCAATATCTGAACCCAAGAAAGTTGATGAAGCCTTCATGGAACCTGAATGGATTCAAGCTATGCAAGAAGAGCTTCAACATTTTGAGCTGAATAATGTATGGGAACTGGTTAAGCGTCCCGATCCTCGTAAGCACAATATAATACGCACTAAATGGATATATCGCAACAAGCAAGATGAGCATGGTCAAGTTGTCAGAAACAAAGCTCGTCTCGTTGCTCAAGGATACACTCAAGTTGAAGGGATTGACTTCGATGAAACATTTTCTCCTATGGCTAGGCTTGAAGCCATACGCATACTACTGGCCTATGCAAATCATCATAACATTCTTCTGTATCAAATGGATGTGAAGAGCGCTTTTCTCAATGGCAAGATTGAAGAAGAAGTGTATGTTGCACAACCGCCTGGCTTTGAAGATCCAAAACATCCTGACATGGTGTACAAGCTCAACAAGGCACTGTATGGCCTCAAACAAGCCCCTCGGGCTTGGTATGACACACTCAAAGACTTCCTGAAGAGAAAAGGCTTCAAACCTGGTTCCCTCGACCCCACTCCCTTCACGAAGACATATGATGGTGAACTGTTTGTGTGCCAAATATATGTGGATGACATTATCTTCGGCTGCACCAATCAGAAATATAGTGAAGAGTTTGGATATATGATGCAAGAGCAATATCAGATGTCCATGATGGGTGAGCTGAAGTTCTTCCTTGGTCTTCAAATACGTCAGCAACGCAACGACATCTTTATATCTCAAGAGAAATACCTCAAAAATTGCCTGAAGAAATTTGGGATGCAAGATTGCAAAGGATTCACGATGCCAATGCCAGCCAAACATCATCTGGGTCCCAACGACAATGGTAAAGAGTTCGATCAAAAGGTATACCGCTCCATGATTGGTTCCTTGCTTTATTTATGTGCATCTAGGCCAGATATCATGCTTAGTGTTTGCATGTGTGCCCGGTTCCAAGCGGCACCAAAGGAATCGCATCACTTAGCTATGAAGCGAATTCTCAGATATTTGGCTCACACCCCAACACTAGGATTATGGTATCCAAAGGGCTCAGAGTTTGATCTAGTTGGATTCTCGGATGCTGATTATGCTGGTGACAAGGTGGATCGCAAGTCTACATCAGGCACATGTCATTTTCTGGGACGATCACTTGTATGTTGGTCTTCAAAGAAACAGAACTGTGTATCTCTCTCCACTGCTAAATCTGAATACATTGCTGCTGGATCTTGCTGCGCTTAGCTTCTATGGATGAAGCAAACACTCAAAGACTATGGCATTCATCTGAAGCAAGTGCCACTCTACTGCGACAATGAAAGCGCCATCAAGATTGCCAACAAACCCAGTTCAGCACTCGAAGACAAAGCACATTGAAATTCATCATCACTTTCTCATAGATCATGTTATGAAGGAAGATATTGATATCATATACGTTAACACTGAAGAGCAATTGGCAGATATCTTCACCAAACCCTTGGATGAGAAGAGGTTTTGCAAGTTACAGTGTGAGCTAAATATCTTGGAATCATCAAATGTCCTGTGATCAGGCACACATCCTAACACTTAAGCATGTTGATGACATAGATGTGCAACACAAGAAGTAAAGTATATCTTCAATCAATGAAGACTTCACTACTAGGAAAAGGGCTATAGATAGGATTGATACTAATGGCGCACCAAGGAAGTAGTGCGCCACTAGTATATACTAATGACGCACCTGTTGGTGATGCGCCATTAGTGTGGAAGACACTAATGGCGCACCAGAAACAGGGTGCGCCACTAGTATTAATTTTTTTTCCATTTTTCCATACATACTAATGGCGCATCAGGTCGACAATGCGCCATTACTAGTTCTAACTAGTAATGGCGCACCAGGCAGAGAGTGCGCCATTACTGTAATTTTTTTCTTATTCTTTTTTTTGCAAAACTACTAATGGCGCACCGTTTTACAGTGCGCCATTACTAGTTTAAACTAGTAATGGCGCACTATTACACGGTGCGCCATTAGTATATATATTTATATTTTTTTACTTTTTTGCAAAACTTCTAATGGCGCACCACCTGCAGGTGTGCCATTAGTAACCAGGGACCCCAACAAGATATTTTGGACAGCCCCACACCTACCCACTCACTTTCCCCACTTCATTCCCTCCACCTCCTTCTCCAAGCTTTCGGCTGCCTCCTCCTCCTCACCTCATTTCCACCATAGATTCATCAAAAATTAAGTGGTGAAATTACCTTTTTTTGATAGGTAAGTAAGGGGAAAGCTATCTTCATGATGTAGATCTACTTTTTTTCTCCCTAGCTCGCTCCAACAACGTGCACATGCACTTTTTGTGGCCTAGCTAGATCTATGTATGTTTGTGGTGTTGCATGTGTTTGTGGTGTTGCATATATGTTTGTGTTTGAAGGTACCGGTATTTGAAATGCGATAGTTGCCAATATTTTGCCGGAATGTTTTGATTCATTTCTGTTTCGGTGAGAATTTTGGCACTATGCATTCTTTTTGGTCCTATTTTTAGGGAAGGTCATGCCAAATTTTTTCTTGGTTCTAAATATCGTTTTGCTCTACCCCGCAGGTGACCATGGTCCGCACGATGACTGAAGGCATCGTGAATAGGTTTTTGAGCTCCGCGAAGGCCGAGATGCTTCAAAAGAACGAGACGGAGATAAGATGTCCGTGTCGAAGATGCAAGCTGAAGAGCCTTATTGCGGACCCGGATTCCGGGCAGGTGCGGGACCACCTGCTCTTGCGTGGTTTCATGGATGGCTATCGGTGGCAAGGTGATGAAGATGACTATGAAGTCGTCCATGGCCAGGGCCGGGCAAGAAATGAGGAAGGGCAACAAGAGAAGTACCACCGTGGCGAGGGCGGGCGAGAAGACGAAGAATCTCTAGGACATGATCACGACAGTGATGCTGTACACAGTCATCATGTAGAAGATGTCGTACATGATGATGAGGAAGATCAAGACGAAGGGCATGATCATGAAGATGAAGATGCCGGAGCAGACGACGATGGAGGCTGGGTGCAGGACCCTCATATTCAAGAGCTGCTTCTCAAGCAAACGGATAACGCAAGAGCTGCCGCCCGAGAGAAAGCCAAGCTGGATCAACTGGAGATAGACGCGGTTACTCCATTGTATGAAGGATGCAGGCCCGAGGATACCCGCCTGAAAGTAACGCTCATGGCTCTGGAGATGAAGGTAAAACACAAAATGAACGACGCATGCTTCGACGAGAACATGTCATTCTGGCACGAACGTCTTCCCAAGGGGAACAAGTGCCCGACTAGTTTCGAGGAGGCAAAGAAAATCGTGTATCCTCTGGATTTACCGCACGTGAAATACCATGTGTGCATGAACAATTGTATCATTTATCGGGACGAGCACGCGGAGTCTACCATATGTCCGGTGTGCGGCGTCACTCGATACAAGAAGAGGAAGAAAGCTCCTCGAAAATCGGTGTGGTACTTTCCGATCACTCCTCGTCTGCAGCGGTATTTCGCGGACCCTAAGGTAGCAAAGCTACTGCGTTGGCACGCGGATAGGGAGGAGAAGAAGCGGGAAAGATGACGGAAATGATCCGGAGATAAATAAAAAAGACAAGATGCTGAGTCACCCTAAGGATGCGAGCCAGTGGCAAGCGTTGAACTTCAAATACCCAGAATTTGGGAAGGATCCAAGGAACATCGTGCTGGGCGCGAGCACCGATGGAGTCAATCCGTTTGGCAGCCAGAGAAGCACACATAGCACCTGGCCTGTGTTTGTGTGGATGCACAACCTCCCCCCTGGTTGTGCATGAAGAGGAAGTACATTCACATGAGTGTGCTAATTGAAGGGCCGAAACAACCAGGGAACGACATCAATCTGTATCTGGGGCTGCTGAAGGAGGAGCTAGACACGCTGTGGAAAACGACAACCAATACGTGGGACGCCGCAGAGAAAGAATATTTCCCTATGAGAGCCGCACCGCTCACGACGGTGCACGACTATCTCGGTTACGGATATCTCGCCGGGCAGGTAGTCCACGGATTTTCTGGATGCGTAAGGTGCATGGATGACACAACGTATCGCCAGCTAGATAGAGATCCCGGGTCTTCGAAAACCGTGTTCATGGGACATCGAAGGTGGCTTCGCGACGATGACCCGTGGAGGAAACGCAAGGATCTGTTCGATGGTGAAACCGAACCCCGAAAACGCCCGTGTACAAGGAGCGGTGAGGAAATAGACGAGCTGTTGAAAAATTGGAAAGACTGCCCACTGCCGGGAAAGAAGCAAAAGGCGCCAGAGCCGGGAAAGAAGCGAAAGGCGCCAGAGCCGCTGCTGAAGGTATGGAAAACGAGGTCTGTTTTCTGGGACTTGCCGTACTGGAAGATCCACCCTGTGCCTCACAGCCTTGATGTCATGCATATCACGAAGAACGTGTGCGAGAGTCTGCTTGGTACCCTGCTCAACATGCCAGAGAGGACCAAAGATGGTCCGAAAGCAAGGGCAGACTTGAAATCAATGGGCATCAGGTAGGAGCTTCACGCTAATGATGATGATGATGATGAGGCGAAGCAGGACACAGAAAGTCGTCGCAAAGGCAAAAAGGCCAAGAAGACCGGAAATGACTACCCTCCCGCGTGCTTCACTCTAAGTCAGGAGGAGATCGAGCAGTTTTTCACCTGCCTCCTAGGAGTAAAACTTCCTTACAGTTACGCGGGGAAGATAAGCAGATACCTAGACCCAGCGAAGCAGAAGTTCAGCGGGATGAAGTCTCACGACTGTCACGTGCTGATGACGCAGATACTTCCAGTTGCAATCCGTGGGATCATGGACGCGCACGTCCGTGAAATGCTATTTGGCCTATGCAACTTTTTCGACGTCATCCCTCAGAAGTCGATTGGCCTGAGGCAACTCAGAAGGCTACAGGAAGAGATCGTGGTGATACTATGCGAGCTTGAGATGTACTTCCCGCCCGCATTCTTCGACGTTATGGTGCATCTGCTGGTCCATATCGTGGAGGATATCATCCAACTCGGGCCGACGTTCCTGCACAGCATGATGCCGTTCGAAAGGATGAATGGTGTCATCAAAGGATACGTTCGCAACATGTCACGTCCAGAGGGAAGTATAGCCAGGGGCTTTCTGACCGAAGAGTGCATCTCCTACTGCACGAATTATCTAGGCATCGAGAACCCCGTTGGTCTGCCCGTCAACAGGCACCTCGGTAGGCTCACTGGATGGGGTCACCGTGAGGGTTGCCGTGAAATGCATGTCGACTTCGAGGGTCGACTCGCCGACTTTGAAAGAGCAAACCTAGTCGCGCTACAACACATAGACGTGGTCGATCCTTGGGTGGTAGAGCACAAAACCTTTATTGAGAAGACGTACAATGACCGAGGCCAACAGAGGACGGACGGAGATATACTCAAAGAGCACAACTCATGTTTCACGCGTTGGTTCAAGCCGAAGCTTCTGTCGTACCCTTTACATGAGGATTCTTCCGCGGAAGAACAACTCATATTCGCCTTGTCACAGGGCGCCGAGCACAACCTGATGACCTACAGGCGTACGATATCAACAGCTACACATTCTACACCGAGGACAAGGACATGAAGAGCGATGGTTATCAGAACTCCGGGGTAACGATGGAATCCTACACCGGCAACGACAAGGACATATACTATGGAAGGATCGAGGAGATCTGGGAGCTGAGCTACGCTGGAGAGAAGGTCCCGATGTTCCGTGTCAGATGGGCCAAGAGCGTCCTAAAAGAAGACTGGTATTTCACCACCATGGTTATACCCGAAGCCAAATCCAAGACCGCGGGCGCAAACGTCACCGCGAAAAATGAGCCATGGGTACTGGCTTCCCAAGTGGACCAATGCTTCTTCATTACCGACCCGTCAAAGCCCAGTCGTGTTGTCGTGAGGAGAGGCAAAAGGAAGATCATCGGAATGGATGGAGTAGCCAATGAGCAAGACTTCGACAAGTACGGCGACCCGAAGATCGAACATGACGACGACGATGAAGTAGCAGCACACACCACAAGAAGAAGCAGGACCACCCTACCTAAAGGACGTCCGTTCCACAGAAGAACTCCATTTGCGAAAAAGAAGGGCAAGAAGATTGTGAACAGATAGCTAGCTAAGATCGATTGTATTTAAATCGTAGTCTTCATTTCTCGATTGTATTTCATGGGCACTTTTTGATATCATGAATATTTTTAAATTTCATGGGCACTTTTTGAATTCATGAGGACACTTGATCTCGATCCCCCTCCATCTCGATATCGATTCCGCCTCCATCTCGATCTCGATCCCACCCGCACCCTCCCCCGCTAGCTAGCTCCACCGCCGCCGACGACCCACCGCAACCCTCCCCCGCTCCGCCGCCGCCGACGAGCACCCGCCCCCCCCGCACCCCTGGGGGGGTTATTACTATTTTTATAAAAAATATTACTGTTATGATTTAAACAAGTTTGAACATATTTAAACACAAATAAATATCAAACAGGATTTAAAATGCATAAAAAATTATTGGGGAGCCTGGGAACCGAACCCAGGACCTCCTGGTGTGTGTGCTGCGTGTTGACCAGTCGGGCTAGTGGGCGGGGTCTGTTGTAGATAGGGTTAGGTTGTATATAACCTGACAAGTCGGGCTAGATTAAATTACTTATAGCGCACCCCTCGGTGGTGCGCCATTGCTATGGATGTACTTATGGCGCACCCCTGGGTGGTGCGCCATTGCTAAGCCTCCCCCTACACTAAAATCCCCAATCTCCATTTCTCTCTAATCCCTCCCCTGCCTCGTCTCACCCGCGCCTGACCACCACCGCCCACCACTTCCCCCGTGCTCGCCGTCCCCGGCCGTGCTCGCTTCCCCCGCCACACCCGACCACCTCCCTCACCGTCCCCCCTCCGCCCGCGCCCGCGCCCTCGCCGTCCCCCTCCCCCCGCGGCCCCGCCTGCGTCAACCTCCCTCCCGAGCGCGACAGCTAGGGTTCCTAGCCGCCGCCACCGCTGCAGGCCCGCCACCGCGGCGCGCCCAGCCGGCCGAACCCTCCGCTGCCCCGCCTCCGGTACAGGACCCCAACAGCGCCTCCCCCCATCAAGCAGCCGCTCCCACCAGTGGCGCCCCCTCCCTGGAGCAGGCGCTCCTGCCCAGCAACGCTGCCGCCCGGAGCTACACCGGCGACCAGTTCGTAGGCAGGTAGCCACCACTCCTTCGTCCTTCCTCCCTCTTCCCTCATCCCCCTCCCTCCTTCCTCTTGCATCCTCTGTTCAATTTTTTGCTTGCTGCGTGATTTTTCCAGAGCATGCTCAAGTTTACATGTGAAAGGATTGTGCTTGATAGGTGTTTGTGATAATGCCTCTAAGGGAGGGGGGCATCGCGTCATTAGTCTCTGTATCAGAGTCTTTTTTTCCTAGCCGTGTTGTCACCGAAAAATGCAATAAATTCTCATGGTTCGAAACCTTTGATACTTGGCTTCTCCAAATGAGAAATTTATGCATGTAATAATTGGTTTACCTTAGTTTGCAGAAATATGAAATTAAGCCTTACTTAGTAACAATGTTTCAAGAAGATCAATTTGGAAGCTCTGCTTCACAGGATGCCTTCAGACACTTGCACATATCTTTCTAACTCATGCATTATTTCATCTATTAGACACTTCAAAGTGATGGCTATTTCCTTTACCTTAGAGGAAAAACAAAATAATATCTTCTACTTTGCCTAGAGGAAATATAATTTCATGGACTACTTGTTATATCAAATTTTTAGCTAAGTTTTGTCTCCCTGCGAAAATTGGGCAAATTCCTTCTCAAAATCACATGTTTTAACTAGGAAGAACCTGAGACACTATGGCATCAACACTTGTAAGAAAAGAAATAGCAGGAGAATGAAGATTATATTAAAAAAATGGTATTAGTAGTGGTAAACAAGCATATAATCCCTCCCAGGTAGTAACAATAACTTTATGCAGAAGAGTGAAAGAAGAAGCATAGGCGATCAGGTTCGATCACGGTTGGAGAAAAATTGAGGCATTTGTTGGCTCCAAGACAGTGATACAGGTATATACATGTGCTCTGCTTACTTGATCATACAGAAGATTTTCATATAAGAGTTACGTTTCAAGTTGCTGAACCTTTTCATATAAGTTTGCTTCCAAGGAGTTGTTCTCTGTCTGGTCCAATTCTGAAGAAATAAAAAGTGAATAGTTTGTTTGTTCCCTGTGTGGTCACTCTATTTTTTGAGTACTGACATTAGTTATGTTTGTTAGCAGCAAGATATTTAAATGAAGCTTGTTCTTTTTCAACTGTTCAACTGATGCCATGAAACTGAATATAGTAGTTGAAAACCCTGTTTTTCTTCCTGATCGTGAAAATTTCATGGGTGCTGTAAAATGTGCAGGTGGTGAGTTGAGGCTCAGCATACAGCTTGTTTGGACTAACCAAGAGGACGAGGTATGTTGCTTGCCCAAGCTAAGTGACACGTACACACCAAGTTTTCTGTTATATAATTACCTGTTAGTGCTTAGTTAAACTGCATGATACGGCCATAGGAGATGGATGGTACTAGGTGTTGTTTTGTTTCTTGCCAATGTATTCAGAGAGCAGATGTGCCACTGCAGATTTCTTTTCTTGAAGGCAGCTCACATAAGTTGAGCTACAAGTGAACAACTTGCTGCTATTAGATCTGGAATGGAAGCTCACATAAGTTGAGCTGATTTTTGTCCATATGAAAGTAGAGGACCATATGGTCTGTGGCCTTTTCATCCATATGAAAGTAGAGGCACATTGTGGTGCTAGTTTGCTGGGTTTTGTCTCCGACCATCGTGTCGTGATGAATTTGCAAGTACCCCGAGAGGCCCTTGAGTTTGCTGGAATGTCGATTAACTTCCGTTCCGGCAAATTCGGGTACTCCATATGTCCTATTTTCAGCAAAGGTCATGCTGAAATTTTCTGTGAATTTTAGCATGACTTTGCTAAAAATAGGACATATGGGGTACTTGCGATAATGCATGGGCCGGGGTATCTTAGTACTTAATTAAGTAGGATCAACTGCCTCGCCATTCTTGCTGCATTAAACCATAGGTGGCAATAGAGCCAAGTGATTAGGCCCAACTTAGAATTCTCCTTAGCATCGATAAACCCTAGATGATAAACCCAACATAGGTGGCAATAGAGTCAAGTGATTAGTGCCTAGTGATTAGGCCCAACCTAGGGTGCCTCAGCATCGATAAACCCTAAATGATGAAAACTTAACTTGGCTGCCCTGGATGCCTCGGTGTCGATGAGAACCTAAATGATGTACGCTTAGGCTTTTAGGGTGCCTCGGTGTTGACAAACCCTAAATGATGAAATCTTAGGCTTTTAGGGTGCCTCGGTGTCGACAAACCCTAAATGATGAGACCATGATCTTGTTCCTTGACAATAACCAACTTTTTGACCAAACTTTTTTCCTATTTAGAGCGAAACATGGCCCACAACGATGAGGCCGATGGTTCAGGCGGCAAGAAATTCTGGGAGCTGTCCCAAGAGATGGAGGAACAACCTCACCGCTATGAGGACACCGCGGAAAACACCGATCTTGATTACACAACCCCTAGTGGCGTCGGGGATGACACCACTGATGGTGCCGCCGAGGATGCCACCACTGATGATGGCGGCGCACACACAGATGGCAGCCAACCGAAGAAGCAAAGGAAGGACCGGCGCCCGAATGCGCTCCGCACCCTCAAGGAGGAATTCACTCAAGTGGACTCCGACGGGAATCCAACGGAGCCCAAACATATAGTCAAGGGGTACTCGCTTCAGCTCGGGTGCATTCTCCGGAGCACCGTCTCGATCAACACCGAGAACCTTAGGCATAAGGACCAAGGGAATTTGCGCAACCTGCTCTTCACGAAGCTGCACGAACGATACAAGTTCCCCGCCGAATTTGAAAACACACGCCTCTCAGGGAATAAAGTGAACAGTGCGCCCTCACGAAGATGAGCACGGCCCTGTCTACTTGGAAAAGCGCGGTGAAGAGAATGATTGATAAAGGTGATAGTTATGAGAAGATCAAGGCGAAATATCCTTTGATGAGCGAAGATGAGTACAAGGAGTTCAAGATCAAGTGCAAGAGCAGTGCAACCTCCGAATCAAGTCAGTGGGGGAAAGAAATGCGGGAGTTGAACTTAGGGGAACACAAACTCGGTCCCGGCGGTTACAGAGTGGCGGAGCCTATATGGGACAAGGAGGACGCAGAGCGTGCCGAGCAAGGCCTACCGCCCCGCTTCGAGAAATACAGCGGTGACAAGCAGACCAGGAACTATGTCAGGGCCCGGTACAAGGAGGACCCGATAACAAAGGAGCTTACCACGGATCCGAAGACCAGGGCGCTTGAGCTTCTTCTGGTAAGGAATACACCCCCGCGTAATTAGCTCCATATGGTTGCACTCTAATTAATCCCCAATATTTCTAAATGGTTCACGTTCCTTTCGCAGGACACTGAAAGCAGTAGTGCGGGGTCGTCTAAGAGCTCCCCTTTCAACACCCCTTTAAATAGGGCATTGAACATAATGAAAAACAAGGATAAGCTCACTAAGCCGACATCAGCTGGTCGTGTGGCCGGCAAAGGCTTGTCCACAAAATGGGGGTCATACTATACCACTGGTGTGCGGAAGGAGAAAAAGACCAGCTCGGAAAGCCATACGCGCGAGGTTGAAGAACTCAAGGCACAAGTGGCACGGATTCCGGAGCTTGTCCAAGAGCAAGTGCAACAACAACTTGGAACGACGCTCAACGCCATGGTGCCTACGTTGATTCATGGGCTGACGACGTGGATTGCAGGCGGCCAACAGGGGCCTCCCCTGATTCCCAGCTTCACGGCCAGCAACTCGCACAGCGCGCAGGCGGCGCCATTGGTGTCTCCGGCAGCGGCGCCATTGGTGTCTCCAGCGGAGGCGGTATTCGTGTCTCCGGCATCGTCACCGGCATTGGAGCTTAATGCACCCGGGTGTATGCCGGCCGGCACCTCGCCAGCAAGTGCCCCCTCCGTCAGTTGCACGCCCGCCGTTGGCGGTGCATCGACATTAGCCGAGCTCGACGGCATCACGGTAACCAAGCCTCTCGGCCGATGACTTCATCTCCTTGCCTTTGACTGGGCATCCCTGACGCCCTGTACATGTTTTCGCAGGGCACCGCCGACGTTCCTTGCACTCTTCTGCATTTCGTGGGCGCCGAGTTGGTCGATGTCGCCAATGGCAGAATCGTTCAACCGGGCAACCCCATGTTCCACGGTAATCCGATGCCACCCACAATGTATAGGGTTGAAGTGGTTCGGGTGTTGCCAGGCTACGACGAGCTGTTACCTCCGATTCGACCCGCTGGGGCCGACGAAGAAGATGAGATGACCCTCAGCACCTACGTAAACTGGCCCCTGCTTTGGCCGAAGAGCCAGATTCGTTTGGGGGCGGGGGACACCACCCCACAGACAAGACCACCAGTCGTGTCGGTGCCAAGCCATGGCAAGAACGCCGCAACGCTACCGGACCTGCCGGACATCCCTATGGCACAGGATCCGGACAGCCCTATGGCACAGGATCCGGACGGCGACGACAACGACGACGGTACATTTACCAAAGTTGATAAGTACTTTGCCGAACATGGGTACGCTGACGAGTTCTGCGGGCCTCTTTCTCAAGAACCCAACCAAGACGATCGCGATCTAGCTGGTACGGCGGAGAAATCCAATTGCAACAGGCGTCGTCTGGCGTTCAGTTCTTAGGACACGCCTCCAGCTCCCGCCTTCACCGAGCCTCAGATAAATGAGGTGCGAAATATTATCAGCCCCAACACGCTCAAGAAGGCGGTCTGTGAGCAGAACTCGGTCCCATTACAGGAGATCAAGAAGAAGGGATGGAAACAAAAGACTAACAAGGGCGCCGGTGCGAGCCAGCCGGCACCGAGTTCGATCCGTGCTCAGGACGGGCCACCTTCACCTAAGGATATCTCGAGGAGGGTGCATGTGGCGGGTAGGGCGATGCTACCGCCAAATATGCTGAATGCTGCAACCGGTGCTATGCGGAGTCTGCACGATAGTGTTCTTTCTTTGGAGAAGCGGCGTCTCAGAGAGAAGGATGTGGCATACCCGGTTTTCGTGGCCAAGGTGCCAGAGGGCAAGGGCTTTGTGGATGGCGACATCAGGGGTACGATCGTCCTGCGGTTTGATGACATCTTTGCTATGTTTAACCTTCATCCGCTGCACTACACCTTCGTTCGGCTGTTTTCGCTGAGTATGGAGATGCGGATCATTAGAGATAAGACCCCAGACATCGTGATAGTCGACCCCTTCTACATGCATGCCAAGCACTTGAGCAGCGCTGGGGACCGCCAAGTTGCGAGTTCACACCTCGAAGGTGTCATTCTGGCAAACCCAGATAAGGATAACTTCCTTGTGGCCTACTTTCCCGAGTAAGTCATCCCTTAACCGCCCCGTAACATATGATTTCTTAGATTTCGATCGTTCTTTTTTTCTAACATTCTGTGTTCTGTGCAGTGACACACATTGCACACTCATCCTCTTAAGCCCGAAATATTCCATGGCCACGTATTTAGACCCGAACCGTAACTCCAAGATAGACTACACAAATGTCAAGAAAGTTCTTGATGATTTTCTCCCCGCCTACGCCAAATCTGGAGGCACCTTCACCAGGGCAGTTCGTAAGTACGGCAAGCACATGTTCTCACACAATACGAAGTTCTGCTGCGTCAAGCAGCCACCTGGCGGTCAGAAGGATTCCTACTACGCCCTCCATCACATGCGGGCGATCGTAAGGGACCATCATCACCTTCTGCTACCAGATAATCTCAAAGATTGGGCCGCGAGCTTGTCGGCAGTCCAGGACGCGGACCTCAGACAAGAATTCTTTCGCATCCAGTCAGAGTTTGTAGACATCATCCATCAAGATGTCCTTCATACCTCGGGGCAGTTCTTCCTCAGATATCAACCGTCCAACAGTGAGATAGATGAAATGCTACAAATGCAGGGTGACAACGACCGCAATTTCATGACCATCACAATAGACGGCGGCTTCATCCACGTTCCTGTCCGATGAGTCGAGTCGAAAGTAGTGATGTGTAGTTCTGAAACATTGATTGGCTCATGTTGTAATTATACTTTAATGAATTCGTATGTCTCTTTGGTTTGGACAGTCGTTCAACTTAGATGTAATCGATGCTATTTATTAGTAGGACCATGAATCATGCTATTAATGTCTTGTTTTTCTCTTCCGATCCTTTTGTTGCATACTTACATATTGCTTATGTATTGTCTGTTGTTTGGCTTGTGCATAGAGATGCCGTCATATGTCGTGTACAAGGGTAAGGTTCCCGGAGTCTACGACGACTGGGAGGAGTGTCGGAGACAGGTTCATCGTTTCAGCGGTAATAGTTAAAAGGGTACACCACTAGGGCGGAGGCCGAATCTAGATACGCCCGCTATCTAGTGGGAGGGAGGAGGGAGCGTTGGAGGAACCGGATGAAGACCAGTTTGATCGCGATGATGCTCATCGTGATGACCACAGCTCTCTTCTATGTGATGGTAGTTTAGATGATCGATATTGACTTGTAATGTGAAGACAAACTCGATACTCGCGGTCTTGAGACTTGTAATGTTTTATCTTTGTTCGGTCTTTTGAATTCGGAGACTAATATGATGAATTGTATTCGGAGACTAATCTTCTATTGTATTCGATGAATCTGATGTTGCTGTGTGCTGCTGTCTATATTCTGTCTAATAATATATTTTATATTTTGTCTAATAATATATTTTGTAACCTACGCAAACATCAGAAAAGAAAAAAAAAACAAATATTCATACTAATGGCGCATCACCACCAGGTGCGCCATTAGTATGCCAAAGGATACTAATGGCGCATCAACAGAGAATGCGCCATTAGTATGACAAAGCCATGCTTACGTATGGCCCCCCGGGAGGCACACTAATGGCGCATGCTGTTACATACTAATGGCGCACTAGTTGGTGCGCCATTAGTATACCAGATACTAATGGCGCACCATTAGTAAGATATACTAGTGGCGTGCTACTAATGGCGCACTGGTAATGCGCCATTAGTAGGCAAAACCAGTGCGCCATTAGTAGGCCTTTTCCTAGTAGTGCTTACATTCTGAGTGTGGATACATTAACGTGGAATTTGACTTCGGAGCGCCATGATAATTGTGTGTCGTGTCTGGGTCTAATACTTCCTATACGGTGGGTAACGCCACCACCAAATTCTTCTGTTTGAAGTGTTTTACTCATGGCGTTACATTTTCTATGTCTTCACATTTGGTTTGTCTTCAATTTCAACTTGTCTTCATGATTATCTTCACTATGTTGATTTGATTGTCTTTTGATATATACATATTAGTGTTCTGTCCTCTACAGCATTCACTTATAGCTACGTCTTCCTTGTTGAATCTTTTGAACTAAGTGAATGTGATTGGATCCTAATCTCTCTATGCTTTCTATCTCAAACTCTATCTGTCCAAATCATATGCATTCTATTGAAACTGTCGAATGTCTTCTCTGCGTCCTTGTCAGCAGAAGATACAGAGACAAACATTAAGTCTGTTTTAAATGCTCTATCCTTATTGTCTGAAATCCGGAGAAGCCGGAACGACCATCTGACAGTTCGGGCGGGCGTGGGAACATGGGACAACTCCGAGTATGTTGCATGCTTGCCACGTGTCCCTCAGATGTGAACCGCCAGGGGCACCTGCGTAATTACGCTGTGCCGCATACTTCCTTATAAATACATGTCCCCCGCAGTCAAGAAAACCTTCTTCCACCTCTCCATCTCGTCAAAACCCTAGCGCCACCGCTAGCTCTCGACGACGCTGGCGACGAAGCGCTTAGCTGCCGCGACTTCACCGACGTCGTCCTCACGCCGGCCGCGGTCATCGTCCTCTCCGCCGCCACCGTAGGTGTCCTCCGTTGCCAAGTTAGGGCACGGTGGATTGAACTGCTCGGTCTCCTACTCTTCCCATCTAGCAGTTCATCGTGTGGTAAATAAAACTCTCTTTTTACCATCTTTTTGATCCTAAAAGATTCATCCTATTTACCGAAAGTGGTTTCTGCCTACTCAATGCTAGATCTATCCTGTCTGCATCCATATAATGCCTAGTATATTCACTTAAGCTTCATAACGAGTTAGATTCCTCACTTATACCTATTCCCGGATTCGTACAAATCTGGAACCAACTTCAAACACATAAGTGAATGTCTTCGCACCATGAGGTCAATGTCTTCAAACTGATTTATCTTCAAAATCTTCTGAGAATGCATATGACCTCTCCCCTTCCCTCGCATCTCTAATGCTGCCACAGGTACATGTCCATGGGAGAATCCCTTGGTTCTCATAGTCTGCATTCGTTTGCAGAATTCTTACAGCATCACATTAACTCTCCCGAAGCCAGTTCCTGTTTGACCAGCAAGCGGAAGCCTTTGAAGCCTTTGAACGTGTTGAAGCCATTCAGTTTGAAGTTCATGGATACAGAGAAATCAGCAAGGAAGGGTGGCAGACAGCGTCGAGGGGGAACATCAAGAGATCTTCCTGATGACCTCTCAGAGCTGTACAAGACAGATCCAGAAGAGGATTACAATCAGCGCAAGACACGAATCCAATGGATTCGAAGATATTAGGCCGAAAAAATGGTTTAAATACAAGTTTGTGAACTAGGAGTATGCTGAGAAGAATGCCTTCAAGAGTCCTTGGGGTGACATTCTCTTCCGAAGCCTTCCACCCAAGACCAGAGCTGAAGCTATTGCTCAAGGTTTCTATCCCTGTATGGTCCGTAGACCACAGCCTAAAAATGCCGACCCATCATCACTGCTCTGGTGTCGTGACGATAATCTCTTCAAGCACAACTTCCAGCACGCAAAGGCATCGGCCAAGGAAAACAAGAAGTCATTGGGACTAGACTTCAACCCTGGTCCTTCTGCTCCCCGGGCTGACGGCACACGCGATGCTGAACCCAATGTCATCGGACCTTTCTACAACCTTGATGGCCTTATCACTCACATTTCTATTCAAGGTGCCAAAGTGGATCATTCTGATGATGATGCTGACACTGATGAAGCCCCAGCTCCTACTCCAAAGCCGCAAAAGCAAAAGAAGGCTAAAGCTTCAAAGTCAGCTGCTCCTCCAAAAGCTTCACGTGTGAAGCCACTGGCTACTGCACCTCCTGAAGATAGTGTGCAGTCTGAAGATCTATCACGTATCTCCAAGAAGACGGACATGAAAAAGAATACTGATCAGGCATTGACCCCTGCTGCCATTCTGCGAGACGAACACATTGATTTGTCCAGTGATGAAGATCTTGCAGATGATGCTCTTGAGCAACTGATTAAGAGCAAGGAAGAAGCAGAAATCTTCAATGATTTGCCTCTCTTTGACGTGGAAATCATCCACAACTTCATTGATGAGTGGTTTGAAACCCCCAATCTTAGCTTTGAAGATCTGCAACTTCCAATTGGCCTCAGCGTCTCTCTCAATGGCGCCATTGCTTCTAAGCTAGCTCTAGCTCAGCGCATCGTTGAACTGAAGCACAAGATCAACTATGAGAAAGCTCAGTTCAAGAAGCACATGGCAAAGCTCAGCATGCAAGATGTCAAAAACTTCAAGGTTATGCTGCACGAGCTCAAGGAAGCTTTTCTCAAGAAATGAGAAGAAGCTAAAGGTTCTCGTGAGCGCATGAAGAGTCTGGCTGACAAGTGCGTGCAAGCCTACAATGAAGCTGAGAAGCGCAAGGCTCTTGGGTGTCCTGGCATCGACCCCAGAATGGCTGCAAAGAAGAAGAAGCCATCGACTGACAAATCTGCACCTTCAAGGCGGGAAGAACCTCGCATTGTCTTCCCAAGAAGCATGTCCGGCTCGAAGCCAAAGGTCAAGTCAACCGCTTCAGAACTGAAAAAGACAAGGGCTGCCGAGGCTGAAGCCAGAAAGAGGAAAAATCCTGAAGCTTCTGATGTCGCTCCCTCCAAGAAGAAGCGCAAAACCAAGAAAGATCGGGCTGCTCCCACAGAGCCCCTTGTTGTCGAGCCCATCTCGGTTGCTCGTCCTGACTCTTCGCATCAAGAACGACGGATGGTAGTTCATGAGCCTGCTTCCACAGAGGCTCCTGAAGCTGAAGACATTCCAGCAGTTGACCCCACTGCTGCTGAAGACATTGGTCACCATGACAATGTTGAAGATGATGTAGTTCTTCCTCAGATCGAGCACAACTTGGTATCATTGCCTGTTCTCATGAACAGCGAACTCATCAACATTGGTCGTCCTATGACGCCAATTGCTCAGGATGCATCATGGGCTGATCACCCACAGCAACAAGACACCCCGAGTACTCCCCAACAACAAGTCACCCCACCAGTGCAAGAAGAAGAAGATGACTTTGAGGCCCAGCCAACTCCATCTCCACAGGCGTCGCCAGTGTTACGCAGGCTTCGCAAAGGACCAAGGCCCCAAGTCCCTCTTTCGAGCGTTCCAGAAGGAGAAGTGCACCACCAATCTGTTGCACGTCAGGTGTTCCCAGAAGCCACTCCTACTGTGAATGTCTCCGAGTCTGAAGCTAAAGTTGCCGAAGACAATCCGACTGCATCAGCCGAAGAAAAACAAGTAGAAGAACGTGTCCCTACTCCCCCATCACTGAAGAAGTTGTTCCTGAAGTGAATGTGTCGGTGCCCGACCCTCCTGCTCCTCAAGTGGAGGTTGAGAATCCTGAGGCTGCCACCACTAACACCACTAAAGCCAATGACGTGGTCATGGCTGAAGACAATGTGGAGCCTGCACCAAACACTGTGCCAGAAGCCAATGAAGCCAATGATGTGTCAGGAACAGTTCTTCAGGCGTTGTGGCGGAACACTGTGCCAGAAGCCAATCAAGCCAATGATGCACCAAACGTGGTCATGGCTGAAGCCTTATAAGGCGTCGGCACCAACATCTTCGCTAGACGCGGGATGACCGGTTCTTCAGGCAGCGAAGCCGGACACTAGATCTGCTTCGCCCTCTCCATCCAGTCCTGGAAATGCAATGATAAGCTCAGACATCATCCTATTAAGTTGGGGATACATCGAAAAATAGCATACCTCACTGGCGAGGTGTTTACAATCGTGACCAAGGTCTGAGTCCGTGGCCTGTGGTTTCTCGTTGCCCTTAAAGATCAACTTCCATGCGCCTTCGTGAGTAGTCTCGAAGAGCCTCAACAGGGTTTGATCCTTCTTTGGGTTGAACTCCCACAGTGGACGGCTTCGGCGCTGGCACGGAAGGATCCGGCAAACCAGCATCACCTGGATCACATCAACGAGCTTGACTTTCTTGGTTGACATGCTCTGGACGCGCGTCTGCAGCACTATCACCTCATCAGGGGAACCCCAGTCCGGACTCTTCTCGACCCAGGAGGTGAGTCGCATGGGAGCGCCGGAGCAGAATTCGACAGCTGCGGCCCAGGTGGTGCCGCGAGGTTCTGTGATGTAGAACCACTGCTTCTGCCATTCCTTCACTGTGTCCACAGAAGTGCCTTTGGGCCAGGATACGTTGGACATCTTGCTCACCATAGCTCCTTCGCACTCCGCGTGCTGGCCGTCCACTACCTTCGGCTTCACATTGAAGACTTTGAGCCATAGCCCGAAGTGGGGTTGGATGCAGAGGAAGGCCTCACACACGAAGATAAACGCCGAGATGTTGAGGAAGGAATTCGGGGACAGATCATGGAAATATATCCCGTAATAATACATTAGCCCATGGACGAAAGGTTGGAGTGGAAACCCTAGCCCGCGGAAGAAATGGGGGAGGAACACTACTCTCTCGGTGGGCTTCGGCGTGGGGACGACTTGTCCCTCGGTCGACAGGCGGTGAGTGATCTCCTTCGCCAAGTATCCGGCCGCCCGAAGCTCCGTAATGTTCTCCTCCTTGACGGAGGAGACCATCCACTTTCCCTGACCTCCGGATCTGGACATGGTTGCTTGGGTGGAAAGGAGATGAGAACTTGGGCGCTGGAGCTTGAGATTGGGAGGGCGGAGACAGAGATAGGGCATGAGAGAGAAAGGGAATCCTTATCCCCTTATAAAGGCAAAAAATATTGAACGCCTCCTCGCTCGCCTTAAGATTCGCCTATTCCTGAGGGCTGTATAAACGGCACGGTTGGGTTACCCACGCCCGTATTGATGAGAATGCCGTAATAAGGGGGCACGATCTCTGCTTTGACAAGACGTGCCAATGGCAACCATGTCTCGAAACGTGGAGCGGCAGATAAAAACGGTTGAAAATTATGACCGGACAGACGTGATGTCATATTGTAAAAGCTGTCAGCAGATTAGATTCGTATAAAAATATATATTCTCTCTACGGTTATGTATGTTGTGTACGACAGGTCCGGATATTATCATTGCATCCGAAGACTGTCTTGAAATTCGGATAGAAGGGAACCCGCCTTGCAATCCCGAAGACAATCTACGCGTAGAATTCGTCGTCATTGAAGCCAGGTTCAGGGGCTACTGAGGGAGTCCTGGACTAAGGGGTCCTTGATATGTCTCCAACGTATCTATAATTTTTGATTACTCCATGCTATATTATCTTCTATTTTGGATGTTTATGGGCTTTATTATACACTTTTATATCATTCTTGGGACTAACCTATTAACCCAGAGTCCAGTGCCAGTTTCTGTTTTTACCTTGTTTTAGGGTTTCGAAGAAAAAGAAAACCAAATGGAGTCAAATTGACCTGAAAGTTCACGGAACCCATTTTTGGAAGGAAAGAAGCCCAGAAGACTTGAAGTGCACGTAAGGGAAGCTTCGAGGAGGCCACGAGGTAGGGGCGTGCCCACCCCCTTGGGCGCGCCCTCCACTCTCGTGGGCCCCTCGTGGCTCCCCTGACGTATCTCTTCCACCTATATATCTCCATATACCCTAAAAACAACGGAGAGCACAATAGATCGGGAGTTCCGCCGCCAGAAGCCTCCGTAGCCATCGAAAGCCAATCTAGACTCGTTCCGGCACCCTGCCGGAGGGGGCAACCCCTCTCCGGTGGCCATCTTCATCATCCCGGTGCTCTCCATGACGAGGAGGGAGTAGTTCTCCCTCGGGGCTGAGGGTATGTACCAGTAGCTATGTGTTTGATCTCTCTCTCTCTCGTGTTCTTGAGGTGATACGATCTTGATGTATCGCGAGCTTTGGTATTATAGTTGGATCCTGTGATGTTTTCTCCCCCCTCTACTCTCTTGTAATGGATTGAGTTTCCCCTTTGAAGTTATCTTATCGGATTGAGTCTTTAAAGATTTGAGAAAACTTGATGTATGTCTTGCCGTGCGTATCTGTGGTGACAATGGGATATCACGTGATTCACATGATGTATGTTTTGGTGATCAACTTGCGGGTTCCGCCCATGAACCTATGCATAGGGGTTGGCACATGTTTTCGTCGTGATTATCCGGTAGAATCTTTGGGGCACTTTGAGGTTCTATGTGTTGGTTGAATAGATGAATCTGAGATTGTGTGATGCATATCGTATAATCTTACCCACGGATACTTGAGGTGACATTGGAGTATCTAGGTGACATTAGGGTTTTGGTTGATTTGTGTCTTAAGGTGTTATTTTAGTACAAACTCTAGGGCTGTTTGTGACACTTCTAGGAATAGCCCAACGGATTGATTGGAAAGAATAACTTTGAGGTGGTTTCGTACCCTACCATAATCTCTTCGTTCGTTCTCCGCTATTAGTGACTTTGGAGTGACTCTTTGTTGCATGTTGAGGGATAGTTATGTGATCCAATTATGTTATTATTGTTGAGCGAACTTGCACTAGCGAAAGTATGAACCCTAGGCCTTATTTCCTATCATTGCAATACCGTTTACGCTCACTTTTATCATTAGTTACCTTGCTGTTTTTATATTTTCAGATTACAAAAACCTTTATCTACTATCCATATACCACTTGTATCATCATCTCTTCGCCAAACTAGTGCACCTATACAATTTACCATTGCATTGGGTGTGTTGGGGACACAAGAGACTCTTTGTTATTTGGTTGCAGGGTTGCTTGAGAGAGACCATCTTCATCCTACGCCTCCTACGGATTGATAAACCTTAGGTCATCCACTTGAGGGAAATTTGCTACTGTCCTACAAACCTCTTCACTTGGAGGCCCAACAACGTCTACAAGAAGAAGGTTGTGTAGTAGACATCAAGCTATTTTCTAGCGCCGTTGCCGGGGAGGTTAGTGCTTGAAGGTATATCTTTAGATCTTGCAATCGAGTCTTTTAGTTTCTTGTTTTTATCACTAGTTTAGTTTATAAAAGAAAACTATAAAAAATGGAATTGAGTTTGTCTCATACGCTTCATCTTTTTAATATCTTTCGTGAGTATGATGGAAAGGATAATTGTGCTCAAGTGCTAGAAGAATAAATCTATAAAATGTTTGGCACTAAATATTTTAGTGTTGAGCATGATTGCAATGTTGTTAGTATGAATTCCTTGAATATCCATGATGCTAATGATATGCAAAGCCACAAGCTTGGGGAAGCTATGTTTGAGGAAGACGATATTTTTTGTCCCCCAAGCTTTGATGAGCAAATTTATTATGATGAAAGCATGCCTCCTATTTATGATGATTATATTCATGAAAGTGGATTTGGAGAGGACATGACTTTATTTTGTGATGAATCCACTATTCCGGAAGAGGTTCCAATTGATTATGAGAACAAAGTTGTATCTATGATGATTATTGTGATGACTTGTATGCTATAAACAATAATGATATCCATGAAACTTGTCATCATGATTTTAGTTTTCAATTGGATTATGCATCACATGATAGTTATTTTGTTGAGTTTGCTCCCACTACTATTCATGAGAAGTTTGCTTATGTGGAGAGTAATAAAAATTCTATGCTTGTAGATCATGAAAAGAATGCTTTGGGTGCTGGTTATATTGTTGAATTAATTCATGATGCTACTGAAAATTATTATGAGGGAGGAATATATACTTGTAGGAATTGCAATAATATCAAGTTTCCTCTCCATGTGCTTAATTTTTTGAAGTTATGCTTGTTTTACCTTCCTATGCTAGTTGATTCTTGTTCCCACAAGTTGTTTGCTCACAAAATCCCTATTCATAGGAAGTGGGTTAGACTTAAATGTGCTAGTCATATTCTTCATGATGCTCTCTTTATGTTACAATTCTTATCTTTTATGTGAGCATCATTGAAATCATCATGCCTAGCTAGGGGCGTTAAACGATAGCGCTTGTTGGGAGGAAACACAATTTTATTTTTGGTCCTTGCTTTTTGCTCCTGTTTAGTAATAAATAATTCATCTAGCCTCTGTTTAAATGTTGTTTTATGCTTTTAATTAGTGTTTTTGCCAAGTAGAACCGTTGGGAAGACTTGGGGAAAGTCTTGTCGATCATGCTGTAAAAAACAGAAACTTTAGCGCTCACAAGAATTGCTGCCATTTTTTATTGGAGAGTTCTATTTAGTTAATTATTTTTGCATATGATTAATATATAAATTCCTCAGGTCCAGCAATTTATTTGAGAATTTTATGAGTTCCAGAAGTATACGTTTGATCCAGATTACTACAGACTGCTCTGTTTTTGATAGATTCTGTTTTTCATGTGTTGTTTACTTATTTTGATGAATCTATGGCTAGTAAAATAGTTTATAAACCATAGATAAGTTGGAATACAGTAGGTTTAACACCAACATAAATAAATAATGAGTTCATTACAGTACCTAAGTGGTGATTTATTTTCTTATACTAACGAAGTTTACGAGTTTTCTATTAAGTTTTGTGTTGTGAAGTTTTCAAGTTTTGGGTAAAGATTCGATGGACTATGGAATAAGGAGTGGCAAGAGACTAATCTTGGGGATGTCCAAGGCACCCCAAGGTAATATTAAAGGACAACCAAAAGCATAAGCTTGGGGATGCCCCGGAAGGCATCCCCTCTTTCGTCTACTTCCATCGGTAACTTTACTTGGAGCTATATTTTTATTTACCACATGATATGTGTTTTTCTTGGAGCGTCAATTTATTTTGTTAGTATTTTCTTGATGTTATTTAGAACAATGTTTTGCATCTTTTATTTCAATAAAAGTGGCATTGATAGCCTTTACAATGCCTATTTTACAAGTCTTCATGTTGCTGTTTGAAAACAGAAAGTTTACCGCTGTTGCAATAATTCCCTATAAAAGTCAGAATGTGATAAAATGTTGAAACATTTTTGCATATTAAGCTCTGATAAATTTACTACAGTGGTAATTTTCTTTCATAATTTTTGGATTTAGGGAAGTATGGATCTAGCTGCATTCTTTACAGACTGTCCTGTTTAGGCAGATTGCTGTTATGCTTGCATTGTTTGCATATGTTTGTTTCTTTAATGATTCTATTTGAGGATAGGAATATTAAATATGCAGAGGCATTTAGTATGAAATGTCTAATAATAATAATTTTAGTGATTTCCTACAGTAGAGTATGATAAGGTTTTGGCAATGGTTCATACTAACTTATCTCACAAGTCCTTGTTGAGTTTTGTGTGGATGAAGCTTTTGAGATTTAGGGAGACCGTGATATGAGAGGAATTAAGGAGACACAAAAGCTCAAGCTTGGGGATGCCAAAGGCACCCCAAGATAATATTTCAAGAAGTCTCAAGCGTCTAAGCTTGGGGATGCCCCGGTTGGCATCCCACCTTTCTTCTTCAACAACTATCGGTTAATATCGGTTGATCCTAAGTTTTTGCTTCTTCACATGATGTTTGCTATTCTTAGGTGTCATTTTATTTAGTTTTACTTGCTGTTTGAATAAAATACCAAGGTCTGAAATTATTAAATGGGAGAGTCTTCACATAGTTGCATAATTATTCGACTACTCATTGATCTTCACTTATATCTTTCGAAGTAGTTTGTCATTTGCTCTAGTGCTTCACTTATATCCTTTTAGAGCACAGTGGTGGTTTTTATTATATAGAAATAGATGAACTCTCATGCTTCACTTATATTATTTTGAGAGTCTTAAGTAGCATGGTAATTTTCTTAAATAATCCTAATATGCTAGGCATCCAAGAATAGTAAAAACTTTCTTATGAATGTTTTGAATACTAAGAGAAGCTTGATGCTTGATGATTGTTTTGAGATATGGAGGTAATAATATCAAAGTCGTGCTAGTTGAGTAGTTGTGAATTTTAGAAGTGCTTGTGTTGAAGTTTGCAAGTGCCGTAGCATGCACGTACGGTAAACGTTATGTAACAAATTTGAAACATCAGGTGTTATTTGATTGTCTTCCTTATGAGTGGCGGTTGGGGACGAGCGATGGTCTTTTCCTACCAATCTATCCCCCTAGGAGCATGCTCGTAGTGCCGAGGTTTTTGATGACTTGTATACTTTTGCAATAAGTATGTGAGTTCTTTATGACTAATGTTGAGTCCATGGATTATATGCATTCTCACCCTTCCATCCTTGCTAGCCTCTTCGGTACCGTGCATTGCCCTTTCTCACATTGAGAGTTGGTGCAAACTTCGCCGGTGCATCCAAACCCCGCGATATGATACACTCTTTCACACATAAACCTCCTTATATATTCCTCAAAAGAGCCACCATACCTACCTATTATGGCATTTCCATAGCCATTCCGAGATATATTGCCATGCAACTTTCCACCATTCCGTTTATCATGACACATTCATCATTGTCATATTGCTTTGCATGATCATGTAGTTGACATCGTATTTGTGGCAAAGCCACCGTTCATAATTTTTCATACATGTCACTCTTGATTCATTGCATATCCCGGTACACCGCCGGAGGCATTCATATAGAGTCATATCTTGTTCTAGTATCGAGTTATAATCATTGAGTTGTAAATAAATAGAAGTGTGATGATCATCATTTTCTAGATCATTGTCCCAAGTGAGGAATAAAAAAAGGGGGGAGAAAGGCCATAAAAAAGGAGAAGGCCCAAAAAATGAAAAAAATGAAAGTGAGAGAAAAAGAGATAAGGGACAATGCTACTATCCTTTGCCACACTTGTGCTTCAAAGTAGCAGCATAATCTTCACGATAGAGAGTCTCTTGTTTAGTCACTTTCATATACTAATGGGAATTTTTCATTATAGAACTTGGCTTGTATATTCCAACAATGGGCCTCTTCAAGTGCCCTAGGTCTTCGTGAGCAAGCAAATTGGATGCACACCCACTTAGTTTCTTTTGTTGAGCTTTCATATATTTATAGCTCTAGTGCATCCACTGCATGGCAATCCCTACTCCTTACATTAACATCAATCGATGGGCATCTCCATAGCTCATTGATTAGCCTCATTGATGTGAGACTTTCTCCTTTTTCCTTCTTCACATAACCCCCTCATTATTATATTCCACCCATAGTGCTATATCCATGGCTCACGCTCATGTATTGCGTGAAAGTTTATAGGTTTGAGATTACTAAAGTATGAAACAATTGCTTGGCTTGTCATCGTGGTTGTGCATGATGAGAGCATTCTTGTGTGACGAAAATGGAGCATGACTAAACTATATGATTTTGTAGGGATGAACTTTCTTTGGCCATGTTATTTTGAGAAGACATAATTGCTTAGTTAGTATGCTTGAAGTATTATCATTTTTATGTCAATATGAACTTTTGTCTTGAATCTTTCGGATCTGAATATTCATGCCACAATTAAGAAGAATTACATTTAAATTATGCCAAGTAGCATTCCACATCAAAAATTCTGTTTTTATCATTTACCTACTCGAGGACGAGCAGGAATTAAGCTCGGGGATGCTGATACGTCTCCAATGTATCTATAATTTTTTATTGCTCCATGCTATATTACCTTCTGTTTTGGATGTTTATGGGCTTTATTATACACTTTTATATCATTTTTGGGACTAACCTATTAACCCAGAGCCCAGTGCCAGTTTCTGTTTTTACCTTGTTTTAGGGTTTCTAAGAAAAAGAAAACCAAATGGAGTCCAATTGACCTGAAACTTCATGGAACCCATTTTTGCAAGGAAAGAAGCCCAGAAGACTTGAAGTGCACGTAAGGGAAGCTTCGAGGAGGCCATGAGGTAGGGGGCGCGCCCACCCCCTTGGGCGCGCCCTCCACCCTCGTGGGCCCCTCGTGGCTCCCCTGACGTACCTCTTCCGCCTATATATCTCCATATACCCTAAAAACAACGGAGAGCACAATAGATCAGGAGTTCCGCTGCCAGAAGCCTCTGTAGCCACCGAAAGCCAATCTAGACCCGTTCTGGCACCCTGCCGCAGGGGGTAACCCCTCTCTGGTGGCCATCTTCATCATCCCGGTGCTCTCCATGACGAGGAGGGAGTAGTTCTCCCTCGGGGCTGAGGGTATGTACCAGTAGCTATGTGTTTGATCTCTCTCTCTCTCGTGTTCTTGAGGTGATACGATCTTGTTGTATCGCGAGCTTTGCTATTATAGTTGGATCCTATGATGTTTTCTCCCCCCTCTACTCTCTTGTAATGGATTGAGTTTCCCCTTTGAAGTTATCTTATCGGATTGAGTCTTTAAAGATTTGAGAACACTTGATGTATGTCTTGCCGTGCGTATCTGTGTTGACAATGGGATATCACGTGATTCACTTGATGTATGTTTTGGTGATCAACTTGCGAGTTCCACCCATGAACCTATGCATAGGGGTTGGCATATGTTTTCGTCGTGATTCTCCCGTAGAATCTTTGGGGCACTCTTTGAGGTTCTATGTGTTGGTTGAATATATGAATCTGAGATTTTGTGATGCATATCGTATAATCATACCCACGGATACTTGAGGTGACATTGGAGTATCTAGGTGAAATTAGGGTTTTGGTTGATTTGTGTCTTAAGGTGTTATTTTAGTACGAACTTTAGGGCTGTTTGTGACACTTATAGGAATAGCCCAACGGATTGATTGGAAAGAATAACTTTAAGGTGGTTTCGTACCCTACCATAATCTCTTCATTCGTTCTCCGCTATTAGTGACTTTGGAGTGACTCTTTGTTGCATGTTGAGGGATAGTTATGTGATCCAATTATGTTATTATTGTTGAGGGAACTTGCACTAGCGAAAGTATGAACCCTAGGCCTTATTTCCTATCGTTGCAATACCGTTTACGCTCACTTTTATCATTAGTTACCTTGCTGTTTTTATATTTTCATATTACAAAAACCTTTATCTACTATCCATATACCACTTGTATCACCATCTCTTCGCCGAACTAGTGCACCTATACAATTTACCATTGTATTGGGTGTGTTGGGGACACAAGAGACTCTTTGTTATTTGGTTGCAGGGTTGCTTGAGAGAGACCATCTTCATCCTACGCCTCCTACGAATTGATAAACCTTAGGTCATCCACTTGAGGGAAATTTGCTACTATCCTACAAACCTCTGCACTTGGAGGCCCAACAACGTCTACAAGAATAAGGTTGTGTAGTAGACATCAGTCCCCGGGCGTCCGGCCTGTTATCCATGGGCCAGACTAATGGGATGTGAAGATATGAAGGCCGAAGACTGTACATGTGTCCGGATTGGACTCTCCTTGGCATGGAAGGCAAGCTTGGCAACCGATTATGAAGATTCCTTCTTATGTAACTGACCCTATGTAAACCCTAGATCCCTCCGGTGTCTATATAAACCGGAGGGGTTAGTCCGGAATGGATATATTCATTACCATACTCATATATGCTAGGCTTCTAGGGTTTAGCCATCTCGATCTCGTGGTAGATCAACTCTTGTAACACTCATACTCATCAATATCAATCAAGCAGGGCCCGAACCTGGGTAAACATCGTGTCCCCTGTCTCCTGTTACCATCGATCCTAGACGCACAGTTTGGGACCCCGTACCCGAGATCCGCCGGTTTTGACACCGACAGTGGGGGAGAGGAAAACAAGAGGCAAATGGCAAATAATTTAATGCGAGGGATAAGATTTTGTGATGGGTACTTGGTATGTCTTGACTTGTGCGTAGACTCCCTGACAACGGTGCCAGAAATGGCTCATTGTCGGGAGTCAAATCTTGACTCAACTTGGCGCGAATCTCCTAGGCAACGGCGCCAGAAGTGGCTCGTTGTCGGAAGTCAAATCTTGACTTGACTTGGCGCGAATCTCCCCGGCAACGGCGCCAGAAATCCTTCTTGCTACCTCTTGAGCACTGCGTTGGTTTTCCCTTGAAGAGGAAATGGTGATGCAGTAAAGTAGCGTAAGTATTTCCCTCAGTTTTTGAGAACCAAGGTATCAATCCAGTAGGAGATCATGCTCGAGTCCCACGCACCTACACAAACAAATAAGAACCTCGCAACCAACGCGATAAAAGGGTTGTCAATCCCTTCACGGTCACTTACGAGAGTGAGATCTGATAGATATGATAAGATAACATTTTTGGTATTTTTATGATAAAGAGAAATAAAGATGCAAAGTAAAATAAACGGCAATAGAAATAGCTAAGTGTTGGAAGATTAATATGATGGAAGATATACCCGGGGGCCATAGGTTTCACTACTGGCTTCTCTCAAGAGCATAAGTATTATGGTGGGTAAAGGAATTACTATCAAGCAATTGATAGAATTGAGAATAGTTATGAGAATATCTAGGTATGATCATGTATATAGGCATCACGTCTGTGACAAGTAGACCGAAACGATTCTGCATCTACTACTATTACTCCACACATCAACCGCTATCCAGCATGCATCTAGAGTATTAAGTTCATAACAACAGAGTAATGCTTTAAGTAAGATGACATGATGTAGAGGGATAAACTCATGCAATATGATGTAAACCCCATCTTCTTATCCTCGATGGCAACAATACAATACGTGTCATTTCCCCTACTGTCACTGGGATCGAGCATCGCAAGATTGAACCCAAAGCTAAGCACTTCTCCCATTGCAAGAAAGATCAATCTAGTAGGCCAAACCAAACTAATAATTCAAAGAGACTTGCAAAGATAAACCAATCATACATAAAAGAATTCAGAGAAGAATCAAATATTGTTCATATATAAACTTGATCATAAACCCACAATTCATCGGATCTCGACAAACACACCGCAAAAGAAGATTACATCGAATAGATCTCCAAGAAGATCGAGGAGAACTTTGTATTGAGATCCAAAGAGAGAGAAGAAGCCATCTAGCTAATAACTATGGACCCGAAGGTCTGAAGTAAACTACTCACACATCACCGAAGAGGCCATGTAGTTGATGTAGAGGCCCTCCGTGATCAATGCCCCCTCCGACGGAGCTCCGGAAAAGGCCCTAAGATGGGATCTCTCGGGTACAGAAGGTTGTGGCGGTGGAATTAGGTTTTCGTGGTGCTCCTGGATGTTTCGGGGGTACGTGGATATACATAGGAGGAAGAAGTATGTCGGTGGAGCAACGAGGGGCCCATGAGGGTGGAGGGTGCGCCCAGGGGGGTAGGCGCGCCCCTGCCTCGTGGCCTCCTCGATTGTTTCTTGACTCCCAATCCAAGTCTCCTGGATCATGTTTGTTGAGAAAATCACGTTCCCGAAGGTTTCATTCCGTTTGGACTCCGTTTGACATTCCTTTTTGGCGAAACTCTAAAATAGGCAAAAAAACAGCAATTTGGGTTGGGCCTCCGGTTAATAGGTTAGTCCCAAAAATGATATGAAAGTGTAAAATAAAGCCCATTAACATCCAAAATAGATAATATAATAGCATGGATCAATCAAAAATTATAGATACATTGGAGACATATCAGTATGTACATCCCACACAGTTCTTTTCGTGGAAACGTTTGTGCAAGGTGGCCTAACGCAAACAGTTCGCTGCCGGAAGCCGTGTGTGATTGTTAGTTGATCGAACACGCCTACTTTCTAGAAACCGTGCGGGTTGTTTGAGTTCATCGCCCACGGTGTTCTCTGAGTAACCGTTTGCAATAGAAAACCCCAATAAGCAGGGTAATTAGCCTATTATTGATAATCCATGTACTAATCAAACTGATATTTCTTATAAAACACGCCAAATATTTCATATCCGTATAAAAGCAACCAGGATTTCATAATCGAATTACATCAGATAGCTTCGGCACTCAGTTATGCCATTACACAACAGCACCAAGTTTCACATGCAGCATCAAAAACCTTTGGAAAGTAGCATCATACATGGTAAATAGACAGATGAATCTCATCTAGGAAATTGCAGAAGCGGAAGGCAAATATTAAGCCTTCAGTGATGTTCAATGTCCTTGCAACTTTAGGCCAGTGGCTATGGATAATTGCCCGCCCAACCTTCGTCCTCTTCAGCAAGACTACACTATTGTACCATGGGTGTTGAATGAATACCTTCCTCGCCTCTTGACCATGCATGTGGTTTGAGACGTAATCATCGATGAAGTGCTTTGAAAAGTACTGAAAACAAAGCTATGCATAAATCGCCGTTGTAAATTTTGAAATGGCGCAAGGGGTAAAAACAAGGTAAAAGAGTTGGTACCATCTTATAGTTGACGGATGGCTTCTTCATTCTGCAAACAAAGATCTTGTTGTTATTCGTTGCAAGTTTCTTCATCCTAACAATCTTTCTGAGTTTCTTGACTTGACTGATATTCATGGACATCTCATTTCCCCATATGCAAAATGGGTCGAACAGTGGGTCTAAGCCTCTAACAGCAGGACCTACATGTGTAGGACCAACCTAAATATTAGAATGATTCCTGCAACTGCACAATAATGTGCTATTAGCCAAAGGACCCTGCTTGAAGAAACCTCGATGGTAAACCGCAGTGTCTCCCATTGTTTACCTACAACACACATAAGGAAGATCTTGATCAGGTTAACTGAGAGTTGCCATACTATCAGTAGAATATGTATTGAGTATAGCCAAATTCCATTGGTGTCACATGCATAACAATACAAAATTGTACCCACAACAAATGAAAATCAAATTGCAGAACTAAACCAAACAGTTAAATGGACAGCAGACCAAATGAACCAAAATAGTTAACTGAGCACGACATTGCAGAATAGAAACATGTACTAGAAGATAAGACAGTTAACAAAACAAAGAATGATTGACAACAGTACTACGAAATGTAGCAATTGTTGGACCAAAGTGTTAACTGAACATTACATTTTAGAAGACCAAACTATTAACTGAACATTAGATTGCATATTAACATTATAGAGGACAAATCACTAGAAGGCACTGGCGGTGGCCTCGAGAAAACATCACGAACTGTATTTTAAAGTAGACAACCGTGCGGCGGTGTCGACGGTGGTCTCGAAGACGAGGTTCTCCTCCAAGATCTGGCGGTTGACACGCATGTCAGCCATAGCGACCTCGTTCGCGCATGCGGCCGCATGCTACTCAGCTCCACGTTATACTGCATGTAAAATGGCTATGGGTGGCACTTAATTGGAGGAGGGGGCAGTGATTTCGGTGGAAGGTGTCGCTCCGTCAGTCGGGGCATGTGGGATAGGAAAGGAGGAGGATGGTGTGGGTGGGTGTGGATTACCTGACCATATTGACGAGGCCGTGCAGCAAGAAGAAGGGTCGGCAGTGAGGAGGCCGTGCAACAAGAAGAAGGGTCGCCGGTGAGGAGGCGGCTCTGCAAGAAGAAGGGTCGCCGGCGAGGAGGCGGCGCTGCAAGAAGAAGGGTAGCCGGCGAGGAAGCGGCGCTACAAGAAGAAGGGTCGCCGGCGAGGAGGCTGAGCTGCCAGTGAGAAGCAGTGAAGGTTTGAACTTGGAAAGCAAGGAGGAACAATGGAAATGTGGCTTTTGGTAGGAGGGAGGGGGCGGGGAGATAGATATTTCTGCGGTGGCAAAAAAAATTCGCTCGGTGCCGCGAGAAACTGGCGCGCAAGTGTGGTTCAAGCGGGGGCGGTGGACTGTAGAAGCTTCCTTCGTAAGCCAGACAAGACGGTGCGCCATGATATTTTATATCGCATCCCACATGATTCTTCCTAGTAAACTGTTTGTGGTATACCTGATTTTTTCATTATGTTTTGAAAGACAAAATGGTGTTACAGAGGGAAAGGATGGTGTTTGAATTGCTAGAACATTTATGTATAGTGAACATGCAACTAGTACATGAGTGTCGTGTTTAAATTTGGAATTATTCTGGGTTCGTTTGTCATTTTTATGCATTAATTGAGTTTCTGGGCATTTGATGTGCATAATTCAAATTTGAACTACAAACACATGCTCCAATGCACCAAAGTTTGCTGAAAAATCACACGTGTGTATTTGCGTGAATTTATAGGTCTCATGCAAGAAATAGGAACAAAATTCAAACATCTGGGGTCGTGGCTCAGCCGGAATGATTGAGAAATTTGGTTTTTTAATTCCTGTAAATCCAAAACACGGCTGAAAATCATGAAACTTGGCATGGTGTCATGACATGGCACCAACATGCTGCAGTAAATTTTTTGGCCGAATTGGGACAAGCTTTGGTGTAAGATTCTTGCAAACCGGAGCTTCCCTCAACAAGGCTCCTGGTTTCGAGAGGGAACGTGTCACCTCCGTGTGCGAAACAACATATGTACACTGCCTTCTCCCGCCTTAATTTGTTTACACAGGCAGACTAGAACAAATAGAAGTATTGTGCTAAATTTTGGAATTATTCCGTGTTCGTTTGGCCTTTTTTATACATTAATTGAGGTTCTGGGCATTTAATGTGCATAATTCAAATTTGAACTACAAGCATGTCCTCCAGTGCACCATAGTTGTTTGAAAATTCACATGTGTGTCCTTGGGTGAATTTCTAGGTCCCATGCAAGAGATGGGAGTGAAATTCAAACATCTGGGCGTCGTGGCTCGGCCGGAAAGATTGAGAAACTTGGTTTTTTAATTCCTGTAATTCCAAAACGCGCCTGAAAATCATGAAACTTGGCATGGTCTCATTACATGGCACGAACATGTTGCGGTAATTTTTTTGGCCGAATTGGGACAAGCTTTGGTGTAAGCTTCTTGCAAACCGGAGCTTCCCTCAAGAAGACTCGTAGTTCCGAGAGGGAATGTGTCACCTTCGTGTGCGAAACGACATACATACACTGCCTTCTCCCGCCTTAATTTTTTTGCACATCCAGATTAGACCAAATAGAAGTACCGTGCTAAATTTTGGAATTATTTCGGGCTTGTTTCACCTTTTTTACACATTAATTGAGTTTCTGGGCATTTAATGTGCATAATTCTAATTTGAACTACAAGCACATGCTCCAGTGCACCAAAGTTGTTTGAAAAATCACATGTGTGTCCTTGGATGAATTTCTAGGTCCCATGCAAGATATTGGAGTGAAATTCAAACATCTGGGCGTCGTGGCTCGGCCGGAAAGATTGAGAAACTTCGTTTTTTAATTCCTGTAATTCCAAAACACACCTGAAAATCATGAAACTTGGCATGGTGTCAAGACATGGCACGAACATGCTGCGGTAATTTTTTTGGCTGAATTGGGACGAGCTTTGGTGTAAGATTCTTGCAAACCGGAGCTTCCCTCAAGAAGGCTCGTGGTTCCGAGAGGGAACGTGTCACCTCTATGTGCGAAACGACATACGTACACTGCCTTCTCCGCCTTAATTTTTTTACACAGCCAGATTAGACCAAATAGAAGTACCGTGCTAAATTTTGGAATTATTTCGGGCTCGTTTCGCCTTTTTATACATTAATTGAGTTTCTGGGCATTTTATGTGCATAATTAAAATTTGAACTACAAGCAGAGGCTCCAATGCACCAAAGTTGTTTGAAAAATCACATGCGTGTCCTTGGGTGAATTTCTAGGTCCCATGCAAGAGATTGGAGTGAAATTCAAACATCTGGGCATCGTGGCTCGGCCGGAAAGATTGAGAAATTTGGTTTTTTTATTCCTGTAATTCCAAAACACGCCTGAAAATCATGAAACTTGGCATGGTGTCATTGTTGGGGAACGTAGTAATTTCAAAAAAAATCATACGCACACGCAAGATCATGGTGATGCATAGCAACGAGGGGGGAGAGTATCGTCTATGTACCCTCGTAGACTGTAAGAGGAAGCGTTATGACAACGCGGTTGATGTAGTCGTACGTCTTCATGATCGACCGATCCTAGTACCGAAAGTACGGCAACTCCGCGATCTGCACACGTTTGGCTCGGTGACATCCCGCGAACTCACGATCCAGTAGAGCTTCGAGGGAGAGTTTCATCAGCACGATGGCATGATGACGGTGATGATGATGCTACCAGAACAGGGCTTCGCCTAAGCACCGCTATGATATGACCGAGGTGGATTATGGTGGAGGGGGGCACTGCACACGGCTAAAAGATCAATGATCAACTTGTGTGTCTATGGGTGCCCCCTTCCCCCATATATAAAGGAGTGGAGGGGGGAGGGCTGGCCCTCTAATATGGCGCGCTCTGGGAGTCCTACTCCCACCAGGAATAGGATCCCCCCCCCTCCAAGTAGTAGGAGTAGGACAATGGGAAGGGAAAGAGAAGAGAAGGAAGGAGGGGGCGTCACCCCTCCCCCTAGTCCAATTCGGACTAGGCCTTGGGGGCGCGTGGCCTGCCCTAGGTAGCCCCTCTCTCTCCCCTAAAGCCCAGTAAGGCCCATATACTCCCCGGCGAATTCCCGTAACTCTCCGGTACTCTGATAAAATACCCGAACCACTCAGAACCTTTCCGATGTCCAAATATAGCCTTCCAATATATCGATCTTTATGTATCGACCATTTCGAGACTCCTCGACATGTCCCCGATCTCATCCAGGACTCCGAACAAACTTCGGTCATCAAATTACGTAACTCATAATACAAATCATCACAGAACGTTAAGCGTGAGGACCCTACAGGTTCGAGAACTATGTAGACATGACCGAGACTCATCTCCGGTCAATAACCAATAGCGGAACCTGGATGCTCATATTGGTTCCTACATATTCTACGAAGATCTTTATCGGTCAAACCGCATAACAACATACGTTGTTCCCTTTGTCATCGGTATGTTACTTTCCCGAGATTCGGTCGTCGGTATCTCAATACCTAGTTCAATCTCGTTACCGACAAGTCTCTTTACTCGTTTCGTAATGCATCATCCCGCAACTAACTCATTAGTCACATTGCTTGCAAGGCTTATAGTGATGTGCATTACCAAGAGGGCCCAGAGATACCTCTCCGACAATCGGAGTAACAAATCCTAATCTCGATCTATGCCAACTCAACAAGTACGATCAGAGACACCTGTAGAGCACCTTTATAATCACCCAATTATGTTGTGACGTTTGGTAGCACACAAAGTGTTCCTCCGGTATTCGGGAGTTGCATGATCTCATAGTTAGAGGAACATGTATAAGTCATGAACAAAGTAGTAGCAACAAACTAAACGATCATCGTGCTAAGCTAATGGAATGGGTCAAGTCAATCACATCATTCTCTAATGATGTGATCCCGTTAATCAAATGACAACTCATGTCTATGGCTAGGAAACTTAACCATCTTTGATTCAACGAGCTAGTCAAATCGAGGCATACTAGTGACACTCTGTTTGTCTATTTATTCACACATGTACTAAGTTTCCGGTTAATACAATTCTAGCACGAATAATAAATATTTATCATGATATAAGGAAATAAATAATAACTTTATTATTGCCTCTAGGGCATGTTTCCTTCAGTCATGACATGGCACCAACATGCTGCGGTAATTTTTTTGGCTGAATTGGGACAAGCTTTGGTGTAAGCTTCTTGCAAACCGGTGCTTCCCTCAAGAAGGCTCGTGGTTCCGAGAGGGAATGTGTCACCTCCGTGTGCGAAACGACATACGTACACTGCCATCTCTCACCTTAATTTTTTTACACAGCCAGATTAGACCAAATAGAAGTATCGTGCTAAATTTGGAATTATTCCAGGCTTGTTTCGCCTTTTTTATACATTAATTGAGTTTCTGGGCATTTAATGTGCATAATTCTAATGTGAACTACAAGCACAGGCTCCAGTGCACCAAAGTTGTTTGAAAAATCACATGTGTGTCCTTGGGTGAATTTCTAGGTCCCGTGCAAGAGATTGGAGTGAAATTCAAACATCTGGGCGTCGTGGCTCGGCCGGAAAGATTGAGAAACTTGGTTTTTTAATTCCTGTAATTCCAAAACAAGCCTAAAAATCATGAAACTTGGCATGGTGTCATGACATGGCACCAACATGCTGCGGTAATTTTTTTGGCCGAATTGGGACAAGCTTTGGTGTAAGCTTCTTGCAAACCGGAGCTTCCCTCAAGAAGGCTCGTGGTTCCGAGAGGGAACATGTCACCTCTGTGTGCGAAACAACATACGTACACTGCCTTCTCCCACCTTATTTTTTTACACAGCCAGATTAGACCAAATAGAAGTATCGTGCTAAATTTTGGAATTATTTCGGGCTTGTTTCGCCTTTTTTATACATTAATTGAGTTTCTGGGCATTTAGTGTGCATAATTCTAATTTGAAGTACAAGCACAGGCTCCAGTGCACCAAAGTTGTTTGAAAAATCACATGTGTGTCCTTGGGTGAATTTCTAGGTCCCGTGCAAGAGATTGGAGTGAAATTCAAACATCTGGGTGTCGTGGCTTGGCCCGAAAGATTGAGAAACTTGGTTTTTTTAATTCCTATAATTCCAAAACACGCCTGAAAATCATGAAACTTGGCATGATGTCATGACATGGCACCAACATGCTGCGGTAATTTTTTGGCCGAACTGGGACGAGCTTTGGTGTAAGCTTCTTGCCAACCGGAGCTTCCCTCAAGAAGGCTCGTGGTTCCGAGAGGGAACGTGTCACCTCCGTGTGCGAAACGACATACGTACACTGCCTTCTCCCGCCTTAATTTTTTACACAGCCAGATTAGACCAAATAGAAGTACCGTGCTAAATTTTGGAATTATTCCGGGTTCGTTTGGCCTTTTTTATACATTAATTGAGTTTCTGGGCATTTAATGTGCATAATTCAAATTTGAACTACAAGCACATGCTCCAGTGCACCAAAGTTGTTTGAAAAATCACATGTGTGTCCTTGGGTGAATTTCTAGGTCCCATGCAAGAGATGGGAGTGAAATTCGAACACCTGGGTGTCGTGGCTCGGCCGGAAAGATTGAGAAACTTGGTTTTTTAATTCCTGTAATTCGAAAACATGCCTGAAAATAATGAAATATGCATGGTCTCATGACATGGCACCAACATGTTGTGGTAATTTTTCTGTCCGATTTGCAAAGGCACACACATTAACAATCAATAAAGTCATTTTGGAACAAGTGTTGTCACGTTACAAATCAGAAACACGAGTATTATTGAAACCGTGGGCGTTCGACTTACCAATTACGTGCAGCCACGCATCCCTTTTTTATTGGCTTGGAGGTGTCGTGCGGGGTAGAGTACGGGAGGCGTGCGATCAGACCCCTGCGCGTGCTCATCGGGAGGAGAGCCCTTTTGATCGTTACCTGTCGCGCACCTCCCTCCCAACATCTCCATTAATGGCACACGAGCACCTGTTCTACGGCGTGGCTATATGTCCCACTGGACTGAGATTTAAGAGAGAAAAATGAAAATATGAAAAGAAAGTTTTGCATGGATCTTGATGTAAGATCCGGTGGACCTATATAGCATCGACTACGACTTATAGCAAGCATGATGAATATAAGGACGATGGCATTGGATAATAATTGTCTTACATATTTATAAACATAATTAAAAAAGGCACATGCGGCAACGCTCGATATACACAAGGGCAAAAGAAGAAGGAAGACAACTAGACTCCGTAGCGGGCGGCGACGAGCTCTTTCTTGTCCTCAAGATGCTGGTTGAGAGCATCCACGGATTCCTCCACCAGCCTTCTATGCTCGATGCACAGCATGGCATTCTCATCCATAAGTTTCTCGATGATGACGCCGGTCCTCTTCAACAAGGCAGTGGTCTGCTCCTGCTGCTCCGCACTTCCGACGATCTTCGCCCTCAACAGGTCGCGCTCGGCCCAGAGCTTCGCATTGCTCTCATTTAGTTGTCGGATGACGTCGGTAGACTGTTCAACCGAGGCTTGCAGGTCATCCTGCAACCTCGCCCAACTGGAGATCTAATCCATTTGACTAAGGACGAGGGCACACATGCACCTGTAAGAGTCCTCGCCTGCCCGTGAGGCATTTTCCCAGGCCGCCGCAGCAAGGGAGGACATCTCTGTTGCATTCGCGGCAAGGCGAGACATCTCTTCTCCTTCCACGATGCAGCCGGACCAGTCTGCTGCATCGACGGTGCAGCGGGTCCTCTGTGCTGCTTCGGCGGCGCCGCGGGACCTCTTTGCTGCTACGGCCATGCGGCGGGACATGTTGGCTGCTTTCGCGGTGAGGCGGGACATCTCTCATGCTCCTGCTTCTAGGCTCGCCTCTCTCTTGTGGCAATCTCTTGACCCAGAAGTCATGCTGGCCATGGCTAACACAAGGGAACGATGATGAATAACTTGTTTGTTTTTCATTTTTTGTGGATGAGGAGTTGAGGAGGAATGTGGAGTCATCTTGGAGTAGTAGTTTTTATAACCGCGTAGTAATACGCTCCTAAGTGGGAAACCGTTTAGGTTTTGATCGGTGTGAACAGGTTTCCAATTTGGAATTTGACGGGACACATGCTCAAAATTTACTAGCGGTTATAAATGCGGCACTATTCCCGGAAGGCGTAACATGGGCACGTACGCCTTCTTGGCCGCGTACGTGGCATTTGCACCATAGGGTGCACCGCAATAGGCAATGTCAGCACCATCGCGCACGGTTCTTTTAATTAGAATGTGTGTGCCCGTCTAGCGCACACACGTTAATCTATCTAACTGTTTCAGTTTGTTGTGGCTAATCGCAAATAGTTCATCCATGTGAATTGTATGCCATCAATCGCAGACACTTTGATCTGGTTGACCCGTTTCTATTCTGTTGCCTAATCGCAAACAGTTAATCCTTCTGAAGCGTATGCCCTCAATGATACGTCTCCAATGTATCTATAATTTTTGATTGCTCCATGCTATATTATCTTCTGTTTTGGATGTTTATGGGCTTTATTATACACTTTTATATTATTTTTGGGACTAACCTATAAACCCAGAGCCCAGTGCCAGTTTCTGTTTTTTCCTTGTTTTAGAGTATCGCAGAAAAGGAAAATCAAATGGAGTCCAATTGACCTGAAACTTCACGGAACTTATTTTTGGAAGGAAAGCAACCCTGGCGACTTGGAGTCCACGTCAAGGAAGCTTCAAGGAAGCCACGAGGTAGGGGGGCACACCCACCCCCCGGGCGCACCCTCCACCCTCGTGGGCCGCTCGTGGCTCCCCTGACGTACTTCTCCCGCCTATATATCTCCATATACCCTAAAACGATCGTGGAGCACAATAGATCGGGAGTTCCGCCGCCAGAAGCCTCCGTAGCCACCGAAAGCCAATCTAGACCTGTTCCGGCACCCTGCCGGAGGGGGAATCCCTCTCCGGTGGCCATCTTCATCATCCCGGTGCTCTCCATGACGAGGAGGGAGTAGTTCTCCCTCGGGGCTGAGGGTATGTACCAGTAGCTATGTGTTTGATCTCTCTCTCTCTCTCGTGTTCTTGATTTGGCACGATCTTGATGTATCGCGAGCTTTGCTATTATAGTTGGATCTTATGTTTCTTCTCCCCCTCTACTCTCTTGTAATGAATTGAGTTTCCCCTTTGAAGTTATCTTATCGGACTGAGTCTTTAAAGATTTGAGAACACTTGATGTATGTCTTGCCGTGCGTATCTGTGGTGACAATGGGATATCACGTGATTCACTTGATGTATGTTTTGGTGATCAACTTGTGGGTTCCGCCCATGAACCTATGCATAGGGGTTGGCACGCGTTTTCGTCGTGATTCTCCGGTAGACACTTTGGGGCACTCTTTGAGGTTCTATGTGTTGGTTGAATAGATGAATCTGAGATTGTGTGATGCATATCGTATAATCATACCCACGGATACTTGAGGTGACATTGGAGTATCTAGGTGACATTAGGGTTTTGGTTGATTTGTGTCTTAAGGTGTTATTCTAGTACGAACTCTAGGGCTGTTTGTGACACTTATAGGAATAGCCCAATGGATTGATTGGAAAGAATAACTTTGAGGTGGTTTCGTACCTTACCATAATCTCTTTGTTTGTTCTCCGCTATTAGTGACTTTGGAGTGACTATTTGTTGCATGTTGAGGGATAGTAATGTGATCCAATTATGCTATTATTGTTGAGGGAACTTGCACTAGTGAAAGTATGAACCCTAGGCCTTGTTTCAACTCATTGCAATACCGTTTGTGCTCACTTTTATCATTAGTTACCTTGCTGTTTTTATATTTTCAGATTACAAAAACCTTTATCTACCATCCATATACCACTTGTATCACCATCTCTTCGCCGAACTAGTGCACCTATACAATTTACCATTGTATTGGGTGTGTTGGGGACACAAGAGACTCTTTGTTATTTGGTTGCAGGGTTGCTTGAGAGAGACCATCTTCATCCTACGCCTCCTACGGATTGATAAACCTTAGGTCATCCACTTGAGGGAAATTTGCTACTGTCCTACAAACCTCTGCACTTGGAGGCCCAACAACGTCTACAAGAAGAAGGTTGTGTAGTAGACATCAAGCTCTTTTCTGGCGCCGTTGTCAGGGAGGTTAGTGCTTAAAGGTATATCTTTAGATCTTGTAATCAAATCTTTTTGTTTCTTGTTTTAGCACTAGTTTAGTTTATAAAAGAAAACTACAAAAAAATATGGAATTGAGTTTGCCTCATACGCTTCATCTTTTTAATATCTTTCGTGAGTATGATGGAAAGGAAAATTGTGCCAAAGTGTTAGAAGAAGAATGCATTAAAATGTTTGGCACTAAATTTCTGAATGATGAGCATGATTGAAATGTTGTTAGTATGAACTCCTTGAATATCCACAATACTAATGATGATTGCACTAGTTATGATGAAAATGTCTCCTATAAACATGTCAATTTTTGTGGAGTGCATTGGGTTTGCATGTACACACCAAATAGGGAAGATAGATATTGCAAGAGGCATAGGCATTTAGAAACTAAATGGTTGCAAGAAAGGCTAGAAGTTTGTGCTGAAAATTTAAATTTTCTTAGCCGTACTTGTGAACTTTGCAATGAACATGATCATTTCAGTACCCAATGCAAATTGTTTCATGATTGTATCATGTCCAAAAATTGTGATGACTTAATTTCCCTTGCACATCATAATGAACTTAGTTTGCTCTTGGGTTATGAATAAATGAAACGTATAACTAAGGATATTCCAGAATTTGCCCTTGATAGAGTTCTTCATTTTGATCTAGAGGAAATTTATATGTATTGTGCGGTGAATTGTATTGAAAATCCTTATATTGCCAACTACATAAAGAAAAGAAAACAAATAGAAGATGAAGAGAATACTAATGAAAGGGAAGAGACTTCCCAATACCCTCCTATTATTTCTTATGATAAATCAGTTAACGAGGAGGAGCCTCCTATTCAACCAATCTCATTAATAAGGAGCTCCAAAAAGAGGATTGAACCCACACATGATGTGGTGAAGAAGAAGAAAATAAAAAGGAAGAGAGGTAAAAAGATATCTCCCCCAAATAATGTTGCTCCTATTACTATTGTGCCTTATGAAAATATAATTGTGGAAGATAATGATACTTCTTATGATCTTGAAAATCTTTTTGGCACTAGCTTGGAAGAATATGATAATTGCTATACTATTGGTGCTATCCATACTATTAATGATGAGAGTGATTATGCTTATGATATGAAAGGCCCAAGCTTGGGGATGCTATGCTTGATGAAGATGATGTTTTTGAGAATATATTTGCTGCAATTAATGTTTGTCTCAAGCTTGGGGATGCTACGTTTAATGAAGATGATATTTTTAGTCTCCCAAGTTTTGATATGCAAATTTATAATGATGATAGCATGCCTCCTACTTATGATGATTATTGTGATGATACTTATGCTATAAAAAGTAGTGATTATATTTATAAAACTTGGCATGATTATGGTTACCCCTTTTCTGAACATTACTCTTTTAATGTGGAAACAATTTATAGTATTCAAGTTTCTTATGATACTCCCACTATTCCGAATGAGAAGAATCTTGCTTATGTGGAGAGTAGTAAAATTTCTATGCTTGTAGATCATGAAAAGAATGATTTAGGTGCTGGTTATACTGTTGAATTCATTCATGATACTACTGAAAATTATTATGAGGGAGGAACATATGCTTGTAGGAATTGCAATAATATCAAGTTTCCTCTCTATGTGCTTAAAGTTTTGAAGTTATGCTTGTTTTACCTCCCTATGCTAGCTGATTATTGTTCCCACAAGTTGTTTGCTCACAAAATCCCTATGCATAGGAAGAGGGTTAGACTTAAATGTGCTAGTTATATTCTTCATGATGCTCTCTTTATGTCTCAATTCTTATCTTTTATGTGAGCATCGTTGAAATCATCATGCCTAGCTAGGGGAATTAAACGTTAGCGCTTGTTGGGAGGCAACCCAATTTTATTTTTGTTCCTTGATTTTTGTTCCTGTTTAGTAATAAATAATTCATATAGCCTCTGTTTATATGTGGTTTTATGCTTTTAGTCAGTGTTTGTGCCAAGTAGAACCATTGGGAAGACTTGGGGAAAGTCTTGTTGATCTTGCTGTAAAAAACAGAAACTTTAGCGCTCATGAGAATTGCTGCCATTTTTTATTGGAGAGTACTATTTAGTTACTTATGTTTGCATATGATTAATAGATAACTTCCTCACGTCCAGCAATTTATTTGAGAATTTTATGAGTTCCAGAAGTATACGTTTGATCCAGATTACTACAGACTGTTCTGTTTTTGACAGATTCTGTTTTTCGTGTGTTGTTTGCTTATTTTGATGAATCTATGGCTAGTAATAGAGTTTATGAACCATAGAAAAGTTGGAATACAGTAGGTTTAACACCAATATAAATAAATAATGAGTTCATTACAGTACCTTGAAGTGGTGATTTATTTTCTTATACTAACGGAGCTTACGAGTTTTCTGTTAAGTTTTGTGTTATGAAGTTTTCAAGTTTTGGGTAAAGATTCGATGGACTATGGAATAAGGAGTGGAAAGAGCCTAAGCTTGGGGATTCCCAAGGAACCCCAAGGTAATATTCAAGGACAAGCAAGAGCCTAAGCTTGGGGATGCCCCGGAAGGCATCCCCTCTTTCGTCTTCGTTCATCGGTAACTTTAGTTGGAGCTATATTTTTATTCGCCGCATGATATGTGTTTTGCTTGGAGTGTCATTTTATTTCCTTTAGTTTTGCTTGATGTTTTAAAAAATACCAAGATCTGAAATTATTAAATGTTAGAGAGTCTTCATATAGTTGCATAATTGTTCGACTACTCATTGATCTTCACTTATATCTTTCGGAGTAGTTTGTTGTTGCTCTAGTGCTTCACTTATATCCTTTTAGAGCACAGAGGTGGTTTTATTTTGAAGAAATAGATGAACACTCATGCTTCACCTATATTATTTTGAGAGTCTTTAGAACAGCATGGTAGTTTTCTTTGGTTATGAAATTAGTCCTAATATGATGGGCATCCAAGAGGGATATAATAAAAACTTTCATATAAGTGCATTGAATACTAAGAGAAGTTTGATACTTGATGATTGTTTTGAGATATGGAGATAGTGATATCAAAGTTGTGCTAGCTGGGTAGTTGTGAATTTGAGGAATACTCGTGTTGAAGTTTGCAAGTCCCGTAGCATGCACGTATGGTAAACGTTGTGTAACAAATTTTAAACATGAGGTGTTATTTGATTGTCTTCCTTATGAGTGGCGGTCGGGGACAAGCGATGGTCTTTTCCTACCAATATATCCCCCTAGGAGCATGCGTGTAGTGCTTGGTTTTTGATGACTTGTAGATTTTTGCAATAAGTATGTGAGTTCTTTATGACTAATGTTGAGTCCATGGATTATACGCACTCTTACCCTTCCATCATTGCTAGCCTCTTCGGTACCGTGCATTGCCCTTTCTCACATTGAGAGTTGGTGCAAACTTCGCCGGTGCATCCAAACCTCGTGATATGATATGCTCTTTCACACATAAACCTCCTTATATCTTCCTCAAAACAGCCACCATACCTACCTATTACGGCATTTCCATAGCCATTCTGAGATATATTGCCATGCAACTTTCCACCGTTCCGTTTATTATGACAAGCATCATCATTGTCATATTGCTTTGCATGATCATGTAGTTAACATCGTATTTGTGGCAAAGCCACCATTCATAATTTTTCATACATGTCACACTTGATTCATCGCAATCCCGGTACACCGCCGGAGGCATTCATATAGAGTCATATCTTGTTCTAAGTATCAAGTTGTAATTCTTGAGTTGTAAGTAAATAGAAGTGTGATGATCATCATTCATGGAGCATTGTCCCAAAAAAGAAAAAAAAAGAAAAAAAAAGAAAGGTGAAATAAAGGCCAAATAAAAAAATAAAGAGAAGGGACAATGCTACTATCCTTTGCCACACTTGTGCTTCAAAGTAGCACCATAGTCCTCATGATAGAGAGTCTCTTGTTTTGTCACTTTCAGATACTAGTGGGAATTTTTCATTATAGAACTTGGCTTGTATATTCCAACAATGGGCCTCCTCAAGTGCCCTAGGTCTTCATGAGCAAGCAAGTTGGATGCACACCCACTTAGTTTCTTTTGTTGAGCTTTCATACATTTATAGCTCTAGTGCATCCGTTGCATGGCAATCCCTACTCCTTGCATTAACATCAATCGATGGGCATCTCCATAGCCCATTGATTAGCCTCGTTGATGTGAGACTTTCTCCTTTTTTGTCTTCTCCACATAACCCCCCTCATTATATTCTATTCCACCCATAGTGCTATGTCCATAGCTCGCGCTCATATATTGCGTGAAAGTTTATAGGTTTGAGATTACTAAAGTATGAAACAATAGCTTGGCTTGTCATCGGGGTTGTGCATGATGAGAGCATTCTTGTGTGACGAAAATGGAGCATGACTAAACTATATGATTTTGTAGGGATGAACTTTCTTTGGCCATGTTATTTCGAGAGGACATAATTGCTTAGTTAGTATGCTTGAAGTATTATTATTTTTATGTCAATATGAACTTTTATCTTGAATCTTTCGGATCTGAATATTCATGCCACAATTAAGAAGAATTACATTGAAATTATGCCTAGTAGCACTCCGCATCAAAAATTCTGTTTTTATCATTTACCTACTCAAGGACGAGCAGGAATTAAGCTTGGGGACGCTGATACGTCTCCAACGTATCTATAATTTTTGATTGCTCCAGGCTATATTATCTTCTGTTTTGGATGTTTATGGGCTTTATTATACACTTTTATATTATTTTTGGGACTAACCTATTAACCTAGAGCCCAGTGACGGTTTTTGTTTTTTCCTTGTTTTAGAGTATCGCAGAAAAGGAAAATCAAACGGAGTCCAATTGACCTGAAACTTCATGGAACTTATTTTTGGAAGGAAAGCAACCCTGGAGACTTGGAGTCCACATCAAGGAAGCTTTGAGGAAGCCACGAGGTAGGGGCGCGCTCACCCCCCCTGGGCGCGCCCTCCACCCTCGTGGGCCCCTCATGGCTCCCCTGACGTACTTCTTCCGCCTATATATCTCCATATACCCTAAAACGATCGTGGAGCACAATAGATCGGGAGTTCCACCGCCAGAAGCCTCCGTAGCCACCGAAAGCCAATCTAGACCCATTCCGGCACCCTGCCGGAGGGGGAATCCCTCTTCGGTGGCCATCTTCATCATCTCGGTGCTCTCCATGACGAGGAGGGAGTAGTTCTCCCTCGGGGCTGAGGGTATGTACCAGTAGCTATGTGTTTGATCTCTCTCTCTCTCTCATGTTCATGATTTGGCACGATCTTGATGCATCACGAGCTTTTCTATTATAGTTGGATCTTATGTTTCTTCTCCCCCTCTACTCTCTTGTAATGGACTGAGTTTCCCCTTTGAAGTTATCTTATCGGATTGAGTCTTTAAAGATTTGAGAACACTTGATGTATGTCTTGTCGTGTGTATCTGTGGTGACAATGGGATATCACGTGATTCACTTGATGTATGTTTTGGTGATCAACTTGCGGGTTCCACCCATGAACCTATGCATAGGGGTTAGCACACGTTTTCGTCGTGATTGTCTGGTAAAAAATTTGGGGCACTCTTTGAGGTTCTATGTGTTGGTTGAATAGATGAATCTGAGATTGTGTGACGCATATCGTATAATCATACCCACGGATACTTGAGGTGACATTGGAGTATCTAGGTGACATTAGGGTTTTGGTTGATTTGTGTCTTAAGGTGTTATTCTAGTACGAACTCTAGGGCTGTTTGTGACACTTATAGGAATAGCCCAACAGATTGATTGGAAAGAATAACTTTGAGGTGGTTTCGTACCCTACCATAATCTCTTTGTTTGTTCTCCGCTATTAGTGACTTTGGAGTGACTCTTTGTTGCATGTTGATGGATAGTTATGTGATCCAATTATGCTATTCTTGTTGAGGGAACTTGCACTAGTGAAAGTATGAACCCTAGGCCTTGTTTCAACGCATTGCAATACCGTTTGTGCTCACTTTTATCATTAGTTACCTTGCTGTTTTTATATTTTCATATTACAAAAACCTTTATCTACCATCCATGTACCACTTGTATCACCATCTCTTCGCCGAACTAGTGCACATATACAATTTACCATTGTATTGGGTTTGTTGGGGACACAAGAGACTCTTTGTTATTTGGTTGCAGGGTTGCCTGAGAGAGACCATCTTCATCCTACGCCTCCTACGGATTGATAAACCTTAGGTCATCCACTTGAGGGAAATTTGCTACTGTGCTACAAACCTCTGTACTTGGAGGCCCAACAACGTCTGCAATAAGAAGGTTGTGTAGTAGACATCACTCAATCACACACACCTTGATCTAGCTGACCGTTTCTTTTGTGTTGCCTAATCACAAACGGTTCATCCGAGTGAACCGTATGCTATGCATCGCACACGCCTTCATCTGGCTGCCCGTTTCTTTTGTTCCTCCTCATCGCAGTCAGTTAATTGAACTGAACCATATGCCCTTCATCGCACACACAACTAAAACCTAAACCGTGTTTGATGCATCCGTCATCGCAAATGTTTTATACATTTCTAACGGTTTTCATAGAGCACCGTTTGCGATTATTGCATCGCACACAGTTTCTCGAAGGGACTCTAATCGTAGTGTCGCGTTAGCAGCATCCTGCAGTAGTGCATGTAAAGCTAGATAAAGTGGATGGATCTACGGGAGGTCCTTTCATAGCAACCCATGAAGTTTTGGGATACTTCTCAGGTTTCCAGTAGGTCCCATCAGCATTGAGTTCCCTCTCAAAGGCAATACCCTCTTTCATAGGGTTTTTGTTGAAGATCTGCTTCTTAAGTACATCACAAAGAGCCTGATGCCCTTTGAGGCTTTTGTACATGCATGTCACATACAATTCCTTCAACCCTGCATTGTCAGTGATATTTGTGGTATCCTCAGATGAAGAATTTGTAACCACAGAGATAGTTGAAGAATTTGCAGCAATGGAAGCATTTGAACATTCAGGTAAAGAATTAGCAGATTCACATTCAATACATTTCAAACATGGTGGAATGAGTTCATCCTGAGCAGAACTGATCTGTTGAGCAAGCAATGAATCATTTTCCTTCCGAAGATCTTCATAACTCACCCATAGCTTCTCAAGATCTTGCTTTTTTGAAGAAATTCATAAGAAAGCTTCTCATGATCAGCTAAGAGAGTGTTATGATGACTCTGAAGGTTATCAAACTTAGTCTATAGTAGCTGAAGATTATCAGTCAGAGTGTGAGTTCGATCCATTTGCTCACCCAACAGGTCATCGCTTTTGTCTAGCAGATTTTGAACCTTTTCAAAAGCCTTTTGTTCTTTGACGGCAATCTTAACAAGTTTGGAATAGCTAGGTTTGAGGTTTTCACCAGATTCATCCTCACTTGATTTAGAGGAGGGATATTTGAGTACCTTGGCACCTTTTGCCATGAAGCAATAGGTGGGAGCATAGTCATCGTCGCCGTCATCAGCATTGTTGGGGAAGTCATTTTCCTCAATGTTGAAGATGGACCTGCTGACGAAAGCAGTAGAGAGGGCTAGGCTCGCCACACCAGAGTCTGATTCCTCAGATTCCCCCTCTTCCTCATTCTCCTTAGATTCAGCTTCAGGGTCCATTTCATGGCCAATGAATGTCCGAGCCTTTTTGGAACTGCTCTTCTTGTGACATGAAGACTTCGAAGATTTTGACGATGAGGACTTTGAAGATTTCTTATTCTTCTTTGAGTCATCTGAACTATCATCCTTGTACTTCTTCTTATTTGATACCTTTGCCCACTGAGGACAATCAGTAATGTAGTGGCCAGGTTTCTTGCATTTGTGGCAGGTCCTCTTCCTATAATTGTGGGATGAGGGATCTGATCTCAAGTCATCACCTCTAGAAGATTTTCCAAAGTGACCACATCTTGAGAACTTCTGGAATTTCCTCACAAGCATTGCTAGCTCCTGGCTTAGTTCTTCAAGATCACCAAGGCTGCTATCAGAATCTTCTCCTTCAGATTCGGAAACTGCCTTTGCCTTTAGAGCGCATGATCTTCCATAGCGTGGCCCGTAGAGGTCTCCTCAGCTAGTTGAAACTCATGAGTATTAAGCCTCTCGAGGATATCAGCGGGATCTAGAGACTTGTAGTCTCCATGTTGTTGAATCATCAGTGCAAGTGTATCGAATGAGGAATCAAGTGATCTCAGCCATTTCTTCACCACCTCATGGTCGGTGATGTCAGTGGCACCAAGTGTTTGAAGCTCATTTGAGATGTCAGTGAGGTGATCGAAGGTTTGCTAAACATTTTCATTGTCGAGTCTTTTGAAGCGGTTGCAGAGAGTGCGAAGAACGTCAATTCGAGAGTCGCGTTGAGTTGAGACTCCTTCGTTGAAGTTGGACAACCTATCCCAGATAAGCTTTACTGTCTCCAAAGCACTCACTCTGTCGTATTGTCCTTTGCTCAGATGGCCACATATGATATTCTTCGCTTGAGAGTCGGGTTGCTTGAATCTCTTCACATCAGTAGCGTTCACGGAAGGAGTGATGGAGGGAACGCCATTTTCCACAACTTACCTGAGATCGTTGTCAATTGCCTCAAGATGCATGTGCATCTTATTCTTCCAGTAGGGGTAGTCCGTCCCATCATAGGTAGGACACCCAGCCGAGACCTTGATCATGCCTACAGTCGACATAACTAAAACTCTAGGTGGTTAAACCAAAATCACACGGAACAAGGGAGTACCTGGCTCTGATACTATCAGATTTTGGGTACTGGCAAAACCGTTGAGGTTCGAACACTGGGGTGTGTGCGAAGATCTCCCCCTCTCTAGCTCGCACACTCCACGATCTCACGGCCTAGCTTGGCCGATCCAAAGAACATGAGACACAAGATTTATACTGGTTCTGGCCACCGTTGTGGTTGAAGGAAATATGCCATAGAGGCAATAATAAAGTTATTATTTATTTCCTTATAATCATGATAAAAGGTTTATTATTCATGCTAGAATTGTATTAACCGGAAACATAATACATGTGTGAATACATAGACAAACAAAGTGTCACTAGTATGCCTCTACTTGACTAGCTCGTTAATCAAAGATGGTTTATGTTTCCTAACCATGAACAATGAGTTGTTATTTGATTAACGGGATCACATCATTAAGAGAATGATCTGATTGACATGACCCATTCCATTAGCTTAGCACCCGATCGTTTAGTATGTTGCTATTGCTTTCTTCATGACTTATACATGTTCCTGTAACTATGAGATTATGCAACTCCCGTTTACCGGAGGAACACTTTGGGTACTACCAAACGTCACAACGTAACAGGGTGATTATAAAGGAATACTACAGGTGTCTCCAAAGGTACATGTTGGGTTGGCGTATTTCGAGATTAGGTTTTGTCACTCCGATTGTCGGAGAGGTATCTCTGGGCCCTCTCGATAATGCACATCACATAAGCCTTGCAAGCATTGCAACTAATGAGTTAGTTGTGAGATGATGTATTACGGAACGAGTAAAGAGACTTTCCGGCAACGAGATTGAACTAGGTATGGGATACCGACGATCGAATCTCGGGCAAGTAACATACCGATGACAAAGGGAACAACGTATGTTGTTATGCGGTCTGACCGATAAAGATCTTCGTAGAATATGTAGGAGCCAATATGGGCATCTAGGTCCCGCTATTGGTTATTGACCATAGACATGTCTCGGTCATGTCTACATTGTTCTCCAACCCGTAGGGTCCGCACGCTTAAGGTTACGATGACAGTTACATTATGAGTTTAGGCATTTTGATGTACCGAAGGTTGTTCGGAGTCCCGGATGTGATCACGGACATGACGAGGAGTCTCGAAATGGTCGAGACGTAAATATTGATATATTGGAAGCCTATGTTTGGATATCGGAAGTGTTCCGGGTGAAATCGGGATTTTACCGGAGTACCGGGAAGGTTACCGGAACCCCCCGAGAGCTAAATGGGCCATGATGGGCCTTAGTGGAAAAGAGAAGAGGCAGCCCTACATGGGCTGCGCGCCTCCCCCTTCCCCTAGTCCTATTAGGACTAGGAGAGGTGGCCGGCCCCCTCTCTCTCTTTTCCCCCTCCGCGAATCCTATTCCAACTAGGATTGGGGGGGGGGGGGGAATCCTACTCCCAGAGGGAGTAGGACTCTCCTGGCGCGCCACACCTTGGCCGGCCAGCCTCCCCCCTCTAGTCCTTTATATACTGAGGCAGAGGCACCCTAAAACACACAAGTTGATCCACGTGATCTATTCCTTAGCCGTGTGCGGTGCCCCCAGCCACCATATTCCTCGATAATACTGTAGCGGAGTTTAGGCGAAGCCCTGCTGCTGTAGTGCATCAAGATCGTCACCACGCCGCCGTGCTGACGGAACTCTTCCCCAACACTTTGCTGGATCGGAGTCCGGGGATCGTCATCGAGCTGAACGTGTGCTCGAACTCGGAGGTGCCGTAGTTTCGGTGCTTGATCGGTTGGATCGTGAAGACGTACGACTACTTCCTCTATGTTGTGTCGATGCTTCCGCAGTCGGTCTGCGAGGGTACGTAGACAACACTCTCCCCTCTCGTTGCTTTGCATCACCATGATCTTGCGTGTGCGTAGGAATTTTTTTGAAATTACTACGAAACCCAACAGTGGCATCCGAGCCTAGATTTTATGGTTTGATGTTATTTGCACGAGTAGAACACAAGTGAGTTGTGGGCGATATAAGTCATACTGCCTACCAGCATGTCATACTTGGTTCGGCGGTATTGTTGGACGAGACGACCCGGACCAACATTACGCGTACGCTTACGCGAGACCGGTTCCCCCGACGTGCTTTGCACACAGGTGGCTTGCGGGCGACTGTCTCTCCAACTTTAGTTGAACCAAGTGTGGCTATGCCCGGTCCTTGCGAAGGTTAAAATGGAGTCTATTTGACAAACTATCATTGTGGTTTTGATGCATAGGTGAGATTGGTTCTTGCTTAAGCCCGTAGCAGCCACGTAAAACTTGCAACAACAAAGTAGAGGACGTCTAACTTGTTTTTGCAGGGCATGTTGTGATGTGATATGGTCAAGGCATGATGCTGAATTTTATTGTATGAGATGATCATGTTTTGTAACCGAGTTATCGGCAACTGGCAGGAGCCATATGGTTGTCGCTTTATTGTATGCAATGCAATCGCGATGTAATGCTTTACTTTATTACTAAACGGTAGTGATAGTCGTGGAAGCATAAGATTGACGAGACGACAACGATGCTACGATGGAGATCAAGGTGTTGCGCCGGTGACGATGGTGATCATAACGGTGCTTCGGAGATGGAGATCACAAGCACAAGATGATGATGGCCATATCATATCACTTATATTGATTGCATGAGATGTTTATCCTTTTATGCATCTTATCTTGCTTTGATTGACGGTAGCATTATAAGATGATCTCTCACTAAATTATCAAGAAGTGTTCTCCCTGAGTATGCACCGTTGCCAAAGTTCGTCGTGCCCAGACACCACGTGATGATCGGGTGTGATAAGATCTACGTCCATCTACAACGGGTGCAAGCCAGTTTTGCACACGCAGAATACTCAGGTTAAACTTGACGAGGCTAGAATATGCAGATATGGCCTCGGAACACAGAGACCGAAAGGTCGAGCGTGAATCATATAGTAGATATGATCAACATAACGATGTTCACCATTGAAAACTACTCCATCTCACGTGATGATCGGTTATGGTTTAGTTGATTTGGATCACGTCATTACTTAGAAGATTAGAGGGATGTCTATCTAAGTGGGAGTTCTTAAGTAATTTGATTAATTGAACTTAAACTTATCATGAACTTAGTACCTGATAGTATCTTGCTTGTTTATGTTGATTGTAGATAGATGGCTCGTGATGTTGTTCCGTTGAATTTTAATGAGTTCCTTGAGAAAGCAAAGTTGAAAGATGATGGTAGCAATTATACGGACTGGGTCCGTAACTTGAGGATTATCCTCATTGCTGCTCAGAAGAATTACGTCCTGGAAGCACCGCTGGGTGCCAGGCCTGCTGCTGGAGCAACACCAGATGTTATGAACGTCTGGCAGAGCAAAGCTGATGACTACTCGATAGTTCAGTGTGCCATGCTTTACGGCTTAGAATCGGGACTTCAACGACGTTTTGAACGTCATGGAGCATATGAGATGTTCCAGGAGTTGAAGTTAATATTTCAAGCAAATGCCCGGATTGAGAGATATGAAGTCTCTAATAAGTTCTATAGCTGCAAGATGGAGGAGAACAGTTCTGTCAGTGAGCATATACTCAAAATGTCTGGGTATAATAATCACTTGATTCAATTGGGAGTTAATCTTCCGGATGATTGCGTCATTGACAGAATTCTCCAATCACTGCCACCAAGCTACAAGAGCTTCGTGATGAACTATAATATGCAAGGGATGAACAAGACTATTCCCGAGCTCTTCGCAATGCTGAAAGCTGCGGAGGTAGAAATCAAGAAGGAGCATCAAGTGTTGATGGTTAACAAGACCACTAGTTTCAAGAAAAAGGGCAAAGGGAAGAAGAAGGGGAACTTCAAGAAGAACAGCAAGCAAGTTGCTGCTCAGGAGAAGAAACCCAAGTCTGGACCTAAGCCTGAAACTGAGTGCTTCTACTGCAAGCAGACTGGTCACTGGAAGCGGAACTGCCCCAAGTATTTGGCGGATAAGAAGGATGGCAAGGTGAACAAAGGTATATGTGATATACATGTTATTGATGTGTACCTTACTAGAGCTCGCAGTAGCACCTGGGTATTTGATACTGGTTCTGTTGCTAATATTTGCAACTCGAAACAGGGACTACGGAATAAGCGGGCACTGGCAAAGGACGAGGTGACGATGCGCGTGGGAAACGGTTCCAAAGTCGATGTGATCGCGGTCGGCACGCTACCTCTACATCTACCTTCGGGATTAATATTAGACCTAAATAATTGTTATTTGGTGCCAGCGTTGAGCATGAACATTATATCTGGATCTTGTTTGATGCGAGACGGTTATTCATTTAAATCAGAGAATAATGGTTGTTCTATTTATATGAGTAATATCTTTTATGGTCATGCACCTTTGAAGAGTGGTCTATTTTTGATGAATCTCGATAGTAGTGATACACATATTCATAATGTTGAAGCCAAAAGATGCAGAGTTGATAATGAAAGTGCAACTTATTTGTGGCACTGTCGTTTAGGTCATATCGGTGTAAAGCGCATGAAGAAACTCCATACTGATGGACTTTTGGAACCACTTGATTATGAATCACTTGGTACCTGCGAACCGTGCCTCATGGGCAAGATGACTAAAACACCGTTCTCTGGTACTATGGAGAGAGCAACAGATTTGTTGGAAATCATACATACCGATGTATGTGGTCCAATGAATATTGGGGCTCGTGGCGGATATCGTTATTTTCTCACCTTCACAGATGACTTAAGCAGATATGGGTATATCTACTTAATGAAACATAAGTCTGAAACATTTGAAAAGTTCAAAGAATTTCAGAGTGAAGTTGAAAATCATCGTAACAAGAAAATAAAGTTTCTACGATCTGATCGTGGAGGAGAATATTTGAGTTACGAGTTTGGTGTACATTTGAAAAATTGTGGAATAGTTTCGCAACTCACGCCACCCGGAACACCACAGCGTAATGGTGTGTCCGAACGTTGTAATCGTACTTTACTAGATATGGTGCGATCTATGATGTCTCTTACTGATTTACCGCTATCGTTTTGGGGTTATGCTTTAGAGACGGCCGCATTCACGTTAAATAGGGCACCATCAAAATCCGTTAAGACGACGCCTTATGAACTATGGTTTGGCAAGAAACCAAAGTTGTCGTTTCTTAAAGTTTGGGGCTGTGATGCTTATGTGAAAAAGCTTCAACCTGATAAGCTCGAACCCAAATCAGAGAAATGTGTCTTCATAGGATACCCAAAGGAGACTGTTGGGTACACCTTCTATCACAAATCCGAAGGCAAGACATTCGTTGCTAAGAATGGATCCTTTCTAGAGAAGGAGTTTCTCTCGAAAGAAGTGAGTGGGAGGAAAGTAGAACTTGACGAGGTAACTGTACCTGCTCCTTTATTGGAAAGTAGTACATCACAGAAAACTGTTTCTGTGACACCTACACCAATAAGTGAGGAAGCTAATGATGATGGTCATGAAACTTCAGATCAAGATACTACTGAACCTCGTAGATCAACCAGAGTAAGATCCGTGCCAGAGTGGTACGGTAATCCTGTTCTGGAAATCATGCTACTAGATCATGATGAACCTACAAACTATGAAGAAGCGATGGTGAGCCCAGATTCCGCAAAGTGGCTTGAAGCCATGAAATCTGAGATAGGATCCATGTATGAGAACAAAGTATGGACTTTGGTTGACTTGCCCGATGATCGGCAAGCAATTGAGAATAAATGGATCTTCAAGAAGAAGACTGATGCTGATGGTAATGTTACTGTCTACAAAGCTCGACTTGTCGCGAAAGGTTTTCGGCAGGTTCAAGGGATTGACTACGATGAGACCTTCTCACCCGTAGCGATGCTTAAGTCCGTCCGAATCATGTTAGCAATTGCCGCATTTTATGATTATGAAATTTGGCAAATGGATGTCAAAACTGCATTCCTGAATGGATTTCTGGAAAAAGAGTTGTATATGATGCAACCAGAAGGTTTTGTCGATCCAAAAGGAGCTAACAAAGTGTGCAAGCTCCAGCGATCCATTTATGGACTGGTGCAAGCCTCTCGGAGTTGGAATAAACGCTTTGATAGTGTGATCAAAGCATTTGGTATTATACAGACTTTCGGAGAAGCCTGTATTTACAAGAAAGTGAGTGGGAGCTCTGTAGCAATTCTGATATTATATGTGGATGACATATTACTAATTGGAAATGATATAGAATTTCTGGATAGCATAAAGGGATAGTTGAATAAGAGTTTTTCAATGAAAGACCTCGGTGAAGCTGCTTACATATTAGGCATAAAGATCTATAGAGATAGATCAAAACGCTTAATTGGACTTTCACAAACAACATACCTTGACAAAATTTTGAAGAAGTTCAAAATGGATCATGCAAAGAAAGGATTCTTGCCTGTGTTACAAGGTGTGAAATTGAGTAAGACTGAATGCCCGACCACTGCAGAAGATAGAGAGAATATGAAAGATGTTCCCTATGCATCAGCGATAGGATCTATCATGTATGCAATGCTGTGTACCAGACCTGATGTGTGCCTTGCTATAAGTCTAGCAGGGAGGTTCCAAAGTAATCCAGGAGTGGATCACTGGACAGCGGTCAAGAACATCCTGAAATACCTGAAAAGGACTAAGGATATGTTTCTCGTATATGGAGGTGACAAAGAGCTCGTCGTAAATGGTTACATTGATGCAAGCTCTGACACTGATCCGGACGATTCTAAATCGCAAACTGGATACGTGTTTACATTAAACGGTGGAGCTGTCAGTTGGTGCAGTTCTAAACAAAGCGTCATTGCAGGATCTACATGTGAAGCGGAGTACATAGCTGCTTCGGAAGCAGCGAACGAAGGAGTCTGGATGAAGGAGTTCATATCCGATCTAGGTTTCATACCTAGTGCATCGGGTCCAATGAAAATCTTTTGTGACAATACTGGTGCAATTGCCTTGGCAAAGGAATCCAGATTTCACAAGAGAACCAAGCACATCAAGAGACGCTTCAATTCCATCCGGGATCCAGTCCAGGAGGGAGACATAGAGATTTGCAAGATACATACGGATCTGAATGTTGCGGACCCGTTGACTAAGCCTCTACCACGAGCAAAACATGATCAGCACCAAGGCTCCATGGGTGTTAGAATCATTACGGTGTAATCTAGATTATTGACTCTAGTGCAAGTGGGAGACTGAAGGAAATATGCCCTAGAGGCAATAATAAAGTTATTATTTATTTCCTTATAATCATGATAAAAGGTTTATTATTCATGCTAGAATTGTATTAACCGGAAACATAATACATGTGTGAATACATAGACAAACAAAGTGTCACTAGTATGCCTCTACTTGACTAGCTCGTTAATCAAAGATGGTTATGTTTCCTAACCATGAACAATGAGTTGTTATTTGATTAACGGGATCACATCATTAAGATAATGATCTGATTGACATGACCCATTCCATTAGCTTAGCACCCGATCGTTTAGTATGTTGCTATTGCTTTCTTCATGACTTATACATGTTCCTGTAACTATGAGATTATGCAACTCCCGTTTACCGGAGGAAAACTTTGGGTACTACCAAACGTCACAACGTAACTGGGTGATTATAAAGGAGTACTACAGGTGTCTCCAAAGGTACATGTTGGGTTGGCGTATTTCGAGATTAGGTTTTGTCACTCCGATTGTCGGAGAGGTATCTCTGGGCCCTCTCGGTAATGCACATCACATAAGCCTTGCAAGCATTGCAACTAATGAGTTAGTTGCGAGATGATGTATTACGGAATGAGTAAAGAGACTTGCCGGCAACGAGATTGAACTAGGTATGGGATACCGACGATCGAATCTCGGGCAAGTAACATACCGATGACAAAGGGAACAACGTATGTTGTTATGCGGTCTGACCGATAAAGATCTTCATAGAATATGTAGGAGCCAATATGGGCATCCAGGTCCCGCTATTGGTTATTGGCCGGAGACATGTCTCGGTCATGTCTACATTGTTCTCGAACCCGTAGGGTCCGCACGCTTAAGGTTACGATGACAGTTACATTATGAGTTTAGGCATTTTGATGTACCAAAGGTTGTTCGGAGTCCCGGATGTGATCACGGACATGACGAGGAGTCTCGAAATGGTCGAGACGTAAAGATTGATATATTGGAAGCCTATGTTTGGATATCGGAAGTGTTCCGGGTGAAATCGGGATTTTACCGGAGTACCGGGAAGGTTACCGGAACCCCCCGAGAGCTAAATGGGCCATGATGGGCCTTAGTGGAAAAGAGAAGAGGCAGCCCTACATGGGCTGCGCGCCTCCCCCTTCCCCTAGTCCTATTAGGACTAGGAGAGGTGGCCGGCCCCCTCTCTCTCTTTTCCCCCTCCGCGAATGCTATTCCAACTAGGATTGGGGGGGGGGGGAATCCTACTCCCAGAGGGAGTAGGACTCTCCTGGCGCGCCACACCTTGGCCGGCCAGCCTCCCCCCTCTAGTCCTTTATATACTGAGGCAGAGGCACCCTAGAACACACAAGTTGATCCACGTGATCTATTCCTTAGCCGTGTGCGGTGCCCCCGGCCACCATATTCCTCGATAATACTGTAGCGGAGTTTAGGCGAAGCCCTGCTGCTGTAGTGCATCAAGATCGTCACCACGCCGTCGTGCTGACGGAACTCTTCCCCGACACTTTGCTGGATCGGAGTCCGGGGATCGTCATCGAGATGAACGTGTGCTCGAACTCGGAGGTGCCGTAGTTTCGGTGCTTGATCGGTTGGATCGTGAAGACGTTCGACTACTTCCTCTACGTTGTGTCAACGCTTCCGCAGTCGGTCTGTGAAGGTACGTAGACAACACTCTCCCCTCTCGTTGCTTTGCATCACCATGATCTTGCGTGTGCGTAGGAATTTTTTTGAAATTACTACGAAACCCAACAGTGGTGTAATACCCTACTCGAGTGTGGTGCGGTGGATTGCCTCTTGGGCTGAGGATGAATAGTTACAAGGGAAGAACAGCCTCCTGAGGAGAGGTGTTCTTGTGCTTGGTGAACTTGTGTGAGGCTAAGGATGGAATGGCTCCGATCCAAGATGAGATGCCTCCACCCCAGATGATCCTCCTAGCTATGGTGGTGGCTAGTCCTATTTATAGAGGCCCTGGTCCTCTTCCCAAATATTCATCGGGAAGGAATCCCACAACGGCCAAATTCGAAGGGAGACAACTAGTACGAGTTATCCTGACAAAAGTAGTCTTCGCCTGCCAAAGGCTCTGGTGGTGACGCCGTCTTGAGCTCCACGGTGACCTCCATCGTGCCGTCCTGTTGGTCTTGGTCTTGTTGCACCGATATGAAAACCTTTGCCTGATGCCTTGGAACTCCTCGCTTGCGCTTGCCTCCTTAGCACCAAAGAGGAAACGAGGACACTGTGCTCGCTGGCGCCCGCCTAGTGTTGATCTTCATGGCTTACGTCATTGCAACCTCGCGAGGTTCGCCTTGCCTTGATCTCTCCGCCCCCCGCGAGCCAGCCTAGTGAGGCCGCCCCTGAGGAGGTCTTGCGTCGTCCGCCTCGCGAGGCTTGGCCCCTCGCGAGGGTCTTGGGTGTTTGCTGGTGAAGATCGGTCGTACGGAGCCGCTGGAGGAGCCACGCTGCGGGCCGCAGGCAAGCAAGTCTGGGGACCCCTGTTCCCAGAATGCCGACAGTAGCCCCCGGGCCCAAGGCGCGCTCGGGCTTGGCTTCAAGGCAAAGCCAAAGGGCAAGTGCGGAGTTCCGCAGGCCCCAACTGCCTGCGGCCTTGGTTGACGCGTGGCAACTGATTGGTTGTGGGCGTCTCCGCTTCCCCACGCTGCCTCGGCAACTACCTGACTTGACGGGTCCTTACTACATGTAGGAAAAAGATCATTATTACTTAGATCGTGGAGGCCGGCGGTTGGCTTCCCCTTGGCTATAAATGGGAAGTGGGGGCAGAGCCCCCATCACCCATCTCTTCTCTGCTTCTCCTGCTTCTTCCTCTTGCTTGCTCCTCTCCTTGCTGGTGTAGTCATGGCGCCGATTCAGAGGTTCTCGGCCGCGGAGAAGGGCAAGACTCCCCTCAACAAGCCCGAGATGCTCTCGCCGAAGAAGAGGAGGTCCCATCGCCGCGAGATGGTCGTGAGGCCGGTAGTGTCACGGCCGTGGTACGAGAGGCCACCTCCTTGGTACCCATTGCCCTTGTATGCTCATGCCGATGATTCCGAAGGGAGGAGCGATGAGCGCCGCCGCCCGCGCCGGGGCCGTAGACGCCATGCCGCGGAGGCGCACGCCATCGCCCTAGGGGTCCATGTTGCGGACTCCTCGTGCGAGTTCGTGCTGTGGGAGGCGATGCCCCCGAGCACTTGGATTCGCCTTCCGCAGTTCTTCACCGCCGAGATGCCACTGAGGGGCCCTCTCGAGCTTTGGCTGCAACACGCTGACTACAACGCCTTGGCGACTGGGGCGGAAGTTGAAGCCGTCGCCTCCGGGAGGATCTTCATGACACGAGGCTGGGGCGAGATCGCCCGAGCCTGCGCGCGAACGGCGCCCTCGCCATCCACTTCGAGTATGACGGTGCCTCCACGCTGTTCTTCAAGGTCTTCGACGAGGAAGGCCACCGCTTGGAGTGCTTCCCCGAAGGGGCCGCCAAGACGACGCAACGGCGGGGGCCGGGCCTGCCGCTGGCCTCGCCCGCAGCTCCTCCAGCGACAACGGTGACTCCTGGTGGTCTAGCGACTCTCCCGAGCTCGTGGAGTCTCCGGAGACGAGCGACGATAGCTACGTGCCCCTGAGCTCTCGTCGGGCCCGGAGCAAGGCCGCCGCGTGTGGCCGCTGCCGCCAATGATCTGGATGGGGTTGGTGCCGGCCTTTCGTGGCCCACTGGTGATGATGGCGTCGGCGACGTCTGGCGCGTGTAGATAGAGATCCTAGGAATTCCCTTCATTTTTCTCCCTGCAAGGAATCGAAACGGACCCCGCGAGGGTGTGTAAAGAGTCTGTAATGCCTTTTGTTAATATTATCCTTATTGTGAAAATTTGCGAGCACATGTCCTGCTGAGGCTCGGTCTCCCCCTTTCCAATCCCGCAGTAGCTTGGTGCTCTACGCTGACAGGTCCCGGTCCCCAGGCAGGCTGCAGCCGTTGCTGGTATGCCAGGTCGCGATGCCGTGGTCAAGGCCGGCAGGTGAGCGGCCCAAGGTCCAGTGAGAGCTCCTGAGGCGCAATGCTCAAGAGGTCCCCTTTAGCGCGCAAGCAGCTACCTGGGGATGGGAAAGGGAGGCGACGTCGCCGCAGCAGGGCAGCGAAAGGGCGAGAATCCTATGTCGTAGTGCTGGGTTGGTCTAGGTACAAGACTTATCTTGGCGTTCCGGAGCCGGCTTCAGGTGCCACACCAGACTTGGGTGTGGGCCGCTGCTGGGTAGCTGGGTTAGGCCCGTGCGGGCCTCCCCCTCTTCTCCATGTTCTTCCTGGTGCTCTACGTCCTCAGGTCCCGGCCCTCGGGCGAGCTCAGCCGCCGCTGGTATGCCAGGTCGTGGTGTCGTGGTCAAGGCTAGGGGGTGAGGGCTGGAGAGCCAGTAAGAGCTCCTGAGTTGCGATGCTCAGGATCCCCCCCTTTAACGCGCAAGCGAATTGCATGGGAGAAGACAGAAAGTCCATGGTACCGCCCGCTGTAGTCCTCAAGAGGTTCCTGCAGGTCAGCGCGAGAAGGGGAACAAATCGCCTTGGTGATCGCCCATCCGTTGCTGGCTTGTGGGAGGGGACTCCCTGCTGCGGAGAGCCCCGGGGGCGTGTACAGCCCCGCCCTGGCGCGTGGCTTACACGGCATGGCTGGAGGAGGTGTATCTGGGCACTCATGAGCCAGTGCGGAACTCATGAGGCCCTACCTCAAGGCAGGTTGCGCCTGGTCTTGGTTCTTGACAGCTGTGGCGGTCCTGCGAGATGGTTAGACAACCTGCGCCAAAAGGATTTCCTGAGGCTATCGCACGAGAAGGCCATGCACCAACGACCCCAAGAGGTGACGTGAACGGGGCCGTCCAGCTAGACAGAGCTCAGCTGTTGGATTTATCGACGTTGCAGGGACGGGCCCGAGCACAGACGCCGTGCCTAGCCTTCCTATGCAAAGGATCCTGAAGAAAGACAATCAGCGCATGGCTCCCTTGGTGGGTGACAATCAAGCAGGTGATAACCATAAATAGATTATGCATGAGAAGCAAACTGGCTCAAGTAAACGCAGGAACGATACATGCCACTGGGTCGGACCCGAGCGGCCTAGGGATGATGTTGCCCGAGGGGCGCTCCCAGCAGAGTGAACTGAAGATGCAAGCAGATACATGCCGCAGGGACGGACCCACGCGGCCTGGGAATGATGTAGCCCAAGGGGCGCTCCCAACTAAATGGACTTGGAGAGGTGTCACCTGGATTGGTTGTTGAAGGGGTGTTGGGGTAGCTGAAGACACGTAGTGAGGAACTCGCCCCTCACGAGCCGCCGGGGCCCCGAGCCTCGGGAGGCTCTGGAAGCTCGGGCGGCCTCCAGAGGACAGTCTCCATCTCCGCCAGGACTGCGTGATGCATGTCCTCCTGACCCTCCATGACGCTCCGCAGGTTGCGCTGGAAGGCAGAAGCCACGCTCGGCAGGACGAACGGCATGCGAACGTAGCTGTGAGGTGGACCCTCGCAACGTCCAACACGCGAAGGCCAGAAGCCCACCCGAGATGCGGCCCAGTTGAACCCTGGGATGTCAATGCAGACGCGCAGCTCACCACCCTTGCCTGCCTGGGGAGCAACGCCAGGTGGGCAGCGGTCGTCGTGTATTGCTCTTGCTTCCTGAAGCTCCTGAGATGCCTTGTCGATGAACTCCTGAGCGCCAGGCGCTCTTCGCCTGGCGCCCTCCTGAGGGAAACGTGCCGTGAAGCACGACTCCACGTGGTGCCCGAGGACCTCCCTCATGATGATGGCCAGGTCTGAGGCTCTCCATAAGAGAGCCCCCGAGCCCTGCCCGAGGACGGCGCCAGGCGCGCCTCCCTATGCGAGGGAGAGAGACGCCCCAGGCGCGGGTGTAGATCCTGAAGTGGTGCCACCGGAGGTGCCGCTCCCTTGAGGCCCAGTGTGGAGCAGCTACTTCTTCTTGGGGTTGGCCTCAGGAAGGTACCGCGCTGCGTTGTTGTCAGGGTCTTCGAGTGATGCAGCTTGGAAGACGCGCTCGAGGGAGCACACCGCGTCTCTTTCTTCGCAGGGGATGGTGGTGATTCCGCCGCTTCCGGACATCTTGAGGATGTTGTAGCCATGGTGGGCGACTGCCATGAATTTGGCCAGCGCTGGGTACCCGCAGATGGCATTGTACGGCAGACAGATGTGGGCGACGTCGAAGTCGATGAGCTCGGTGTGGTAGTTGTCGCGTTGACGGAAGGTGATAGGGAGGTGAACCTGCCCTATCGGGGTGGTAGAGTCGTCAGTCACTCCTGAGAAAGGCTTGGTAGGCTGGAGCTGATCATCGCACTTGAAGGCTGTCGAAGGTCTCGATGGACAGGACATTGAGCCCTGCACCGCCGTCGATGAGGGTCTTGGTGACTTGGACATTGCTGATGACGGGTGAACAGAGCATAGGGAGAATGCCAGCCGTTGCCACGCACTTGAGCTGGTCTGCTGAGCTAAAGGTGATGGCGTACTTGGACCATGTGAGCGGGCGTGTGGCCTCGAGGCTGGGGAGGACTGTGTTCACCTCACGAGCAAACTGCTTGAAGACTTGCTGAGAGCCTGGGGCTTGAGCTCCGCCCAAGATGCAGGCGATATCTCACGGCTCTTGGAAGCCCCTAGCCCCCTCGTCCTGTTGATGGTCGTCGTTCCTTCTTGGCGTCGGCAGCGGAGGGAGACCGGGGTTGCCCTGAGGACGGTCCTCACGAGGCTGGTCCCTCCAAGCGCCCTCACGAGGCTGGTCCTGCCAATGATCCTCGCGAGGTTGGTCGCGCCACTCCTAGTGGGGCCCACGGTCGTCCTAACGTCCTCCGCCACGTCCACCTCGTCGTCCGTAGCCCCGGTCGTTGCGCTCGGGGCGTTGACCGAAGCGTCCATCTCGAATGGCCCTGAGCTCATGACAGTCATTAGTGTTGTGCGTGTGCACGTTGTGGAAGGCGCAGAACGTGCGGCTTCCCTTGGACGAGTCGGGAAGATCTCGGCCTTGCTTGGTGTCTGGTTCCGGCGCGAGCACGGCCGCTCCTTTGCGCTTCACGTCCTTGGCCTTGGCCTTCTTTTCCTCTGGATCCGCAACAGGGAGCTCGAGGAGGGAGAGGCGCCCCTCCTCGGCTCTTGCACACTTGGTCGCGATGTTGAATAGCTCCAAGATCGTGCACAACTCTTCATGGATGGCGAGCTCCTCCTTCATCTTGACGTCACGGATGCCGTCGGAGAATGCTGAGATGATGGCCTCGTCCATTACCTTGGGGATCTTGATTCGCGCGTTGTTGAAGCGTTGGATGTATTTCTGCAGGGTTTCTCCTGGTTGTTGCTTGATGCGGCGTAGGTCACCCGCAACCGGAGGAGATCGAGCCTGGGGGTAGGTTCAGGAGCCATGAGCGGGCGCCGTCCTTGAGAGCTATGGGAAACCGGTTCGCCATGACCTTTTCGTCGCCGTTGGCCGCTTCGATGATCAGCTCGTAGAGCTGCAAAAACTCCGGACGTTCGGGGGTGTCGTCGTAGCGAGGAGGCAGATCTGGCTTGAACTTGCCTGGCAAGACGACGCTACGCAACTCAGGAGCAAAGGCGCGGCAGCCCGCCGTGGCCACTGCGGCCCATCGTGGTGGCAGACCTTGGTCGTGGTGCCCCTACACCGCCACGGCACGCGATGCATGGCCCTGTCACAGCAAGCAATCCTGGCGCAGCGGAGCTGGGAGTGGCGGAGCGTTTCCTTGTGGACGGGGAATCTCTTGGCAACTTCTTTCTTCATGCGCGGGCATGTGGCGCGGTAGGTCGTGCCACGGGGCCGCACACCTTGGAGCGAGGATGTCGTCTTGACGCGGGGGAGGCTGAGGTGCTCCCTGAACCGCACGCCTCGGCGCAAGGGTGTCATCTTGTTCCAGAGGAGGTGGAGGCGCTCCATGAGCCACATCGCCCGCAGCTGGGGTGGGCGAGGCAACAAGAGGGATGGTGCAGGAGAGCCTCCCGCGGCGCTGACGAGCTCGGCGATGCGGTCCAGCCAGTCCTCGTAGAGGTCGTCAACTGGACGGTAGCACAGGAGCTCGCGCGCCATGAGCAGCTCGACCTGCGCATCCGTAGGTGCGCAGCGAGCGTGAGATGACGAGCCGGCCGGAGTCAGCAACGGGGTGGCGGTGTGGCCGTCACAACGCACAGAGGGATGCAGCGAAGAGTTTTGTAGCTCGTCTGCCGCCGGAACAGTGATGGTGTTGGCGGCGGGTGACGGAGAACAATGGGGAGGCCCACCTACTGGGGCCGTCTGAGCGACACGGGAGCCGAGAACGGCCCGGCGCTCCGCGCGAGCCCGACGAGCGTCGGCCATGAGCTTGGTGGAGTGACGAAGCGTGGGTCGACAAAGAAGAAGGCTTCGGCGCACCCCTACCTGGCGCGCCAAATGTCGGATTTTGTGTTCCGGCAAAATCCTTGAGGTTCGAACACTAGGGTGCGCATGAAGATCTCCCCCTCTCTAGCTCGCACACTCAACGACCTCACGGCCTAGCTTGACGAACCCAAAGAACACGAGACGCAAGATTTATACTGGTTTGGGCCACCGTTGTGGTGTAGTACCCTACTCCAGTGTGGTGCGGTGGATTACCTCTTGGGATGAGGATGAACAGTTACAAGGGAAGAACGGCCTCCTGAGGAGAGGTGTTCTTGTGCTTGGTGAACTTGTGTGAGGCTAAGGATGGAATGGCTCTGATCCAAGATGAGATGCCTCCATCCCAGATGATCCTCCTAGCTATGGTGGTGACTAATCCTATTTATAGAGGCCCTGGTCCTCTTTCCAAATATTGAGCGGGAAGGGATCCCACAATGGCCAAATTCGAAGGGAGACAACAAGTACGAGTTATCCTGACAAAAGTAGTCTAAGCCTGCCAAAGGCTCTGGTGATGACGCCGTCTTGGGCTCCACAGTGTCCTCTGTCCTCCCGTCCTGCTGGTCTTGGTCTTGTTGCACCGATATGGAAACCTTTGTCTGATGCCTTGGAACTCCTCGCATGTGCTTGCCTCCTTAGCACCAAATAGGAAACAAGGACACTGTGCTCGCTGGTGCCCGCCTGGCGCACGCCTGGTCTTGATCGTCATGGCTTACGTCATTGGAACCTCGCGAGGTTCGCCTTGCCTTGATCTCTCCGCCCCCCGCGAGCCAGCCTAGTGAGGCCGCCCCTGAGGAGGTCTTGTGTCGTCCGCCTCGCAAGGCTTGGCCCCTCGCGAGGGTCTTGGGTGTTTGCTGGTGAAGATGGGCCGTACGGGGCCGCTGAAGGAGCCACGCTACGGGCCGCAGGCAGGCAAGTTTGGGGACCCCCATTCCCAGAACGACGACAGATACCAATTGAATGTGCGTTATATCGACTAGAGGGAGGGTGAATAGGCAATTTTTACAAATTCATCACTAAGGAAATTCAGCTTGAGGAATATCCTAAGCAACTAACTACAAGCAATGGAATAAGTACTCATGTGCATGCATAACAAAGCAGTGGCATAGTCATCATGATGAAATGAAACATACACAGAGCACAAGTAGCGTGTAAACACGATAAGCAGGCTGAAGACAAAATGACTGAAGAAATAGGATTGAGGAAATTGATAAAGTCTTCAGTCAAAGTCTTCAAACAGTAACGATCAATTTCATCAACACATGAATGAGGAAATGAAGGGTTGAGGAAATAGAACCAGTAGCTTGGTGAAGACGATGATTTGGTAGACCAGATTCAACTATTGTGACAATTATACGTCTGGTTGGAGCAGCTAGGCATTTAAACCCGAGGGCACACAGTCCTGGGCACACAGTCCTCGCTGTATTCTCCTTGAGTTAAGGTCACACAGACCTCGCCCAATCACTCGTGGTAAGTCTTCAGGTGACTTCCAAAGCTTCACAGACTCGGTCACTCGGTGATCCACAATTCCTCTTGGATGCTCTAGACCATGACGCTTAATTGTCTAGAGGATGCACAGTCCTTAAAGGTAACAAGCGTCGGTTCCACATAGGAACAATCTCTTCAGTGACGCTCAATCACTTTGGGTTGTAGGTGTTTGGGTTTGGGTTTTCCTCACTAATGATTTTTGCTCAAAGTCCTTGGAGGATGAGATGCTCTCAATGACAAGTGTCATTTTCTCTTGGAGCAGCCAACCAACTACTGGTTGTAGGGGGCGGCTATTTATAGCCTAGGAGCAGCCCAACGTAAATGCCCTTCAATGATATGACCGTTAGGTGGATATGATATTTTGGGACAGCTGACACATAGCACAACAACGGTCGGAAATTTGAGCTCTCAAATTCCTCAGGGCTATCATGTTCCTCACTTGTAGGCAATCCACACTGGCGAATTCCTAACTCCTCAGTCAGAACAAATTCCTCAGAGAACAGAAGATCTTCGTCTGTGAAGAAATTGACTGGACTGTATGAGATTTCCAATGAGCTCACTCGAAAGGATTGAGTAGGTGTAGGATTTTGAGATGAGCATCACTTGGAAATTTTTCCTTAGTTTTACCTCGACCCCCTTTAACAGTACGGTGTTTCCTATGACTCAAGAAAGAGAAAATGAAACTACGAAAACAAAAGTCTTCATGCTTCATAATCCTCGCATCAATATCAAAGTCTTCAAGGTCACACCAATTTCCTCATTTTCAAAGTCTTCAAGAAAACCAAAATCTTCAACTGAAGACAATCAGTTTTAGGGGTCCACTTTCTTCATAAATATCAAACTCCTTATAGACTTATAGAACCTATGTACACTCACAAACACATTAGTCCCTTAACCTATAAGTCTTCAATACACCAAAATCACTAAGGGGCACTAGATGCACTTACAGAATGCCCTCCATCCAATGCCCTAGGGGAAATGGTTGGCGTTGGAGTTGGAGTTGGAGTTCATGGCGAGGGGGAGGTGGTGAAACAGAGAGGTGGAAGAGGAGAGGTGATGAAACAGAGGGGGAGGTTTGAGTGCGGTGTTGGGTTAGTGGGGTGGTTTAATATAGGAGCGTTAGGCCGATATGAATGAATGCCGACCATTGAACTGTGTATTGTTAATAATGCAAATGGGCAAGGGCAAGGAGGTGGTGCCACCATGGGAGAAGGGCAAGGAGGTTGTGCCTCCATTGGTCGACGTGTCGGTGCAGGATCATCCAAGCCCCAAGCGGAGGAAGTATGGCCACTACCATCAGGAGTCATGACCAAACCACTTCTGCAAGGTTATCTTTGCTCCAAAGCTATAGAGTCTGCCATTGCCTTTGGACTTCATGAAGTACATCCCTGCTATCCCTACAGAGTTCAAGCTCAAGACGAACACCGGGTGCGCATGGAGGGTGATCAACGGCAGGGTCGCCCTTGATCACGGTTGGGCCACCTTCGTCGCCGTTCACTAGATCATGATCAGGTACATGCTGACGTTCAAGCTTCTGACCCCCGATACCATGAAGGTGATCGTTTTCAATGACAAGGGCGTGGAGGTGGTCACCAAGTGCAAGGAGCACGTCAACACATTCGCCGCGACTGCCTGAGCTCCTGTTGCTCGTTCCTTGTTGGTTCTTGCTTTAAGACTTGGGTTTTGTTTAAAACTTATTGTACTATGTTGGTTTAAAACTTGTGGTGCGTCGTTAAGACTTGTGTTTGTGCCTAAGATTATTCTATTGCTACTAGTTTAATTGTTAGTAGTTCATGTGTGCCTTTGGTAACCTCGCCACATCGAGGAGGAGGTTACCACACAACTGTCGTGGATGTAACCAAACAACTGGATTTGCATTTCCCCTCAAACAAGTCTGCAACCAAACAACAAACCTTTTGTTTTAGCACATGCAGCCTAGAGGGGATGCGGGCAACCAATCAACATGCATATGCTCAGCCAGGCCTAACTGAGACAAGTATGCAAAGTAACGAAAAACGATGCAGGTAACCAAACACCTCTACGTGTCGCCAGCCACCGCCATCACCTGTCGGGAGTCGTCTTCACACACGAATCTCTTGAACCCCACATGCCCACAAAGAGAAGAAAATTGCCACCATGAGCCTGCCGCCGCCAGTCGTGTGGGCTTCGTCGACGGCAGCAGGAAGGAAGGGGGGATGAGGGGGAGAAGACTTAGGTGGGGTCGCCGCGGCCGCGCCGCCCAAGGAGTTGACGCGAGGCCCGAGAGTGTCTTCCTCGACTCACGCTTAGAGCAAGTACAATAGTCCTATTCGGCAGGCTGCAACAGAGTCCACATCAGCAAAAATCTGAGTTGGAGAGAAAAAAAGAAAGGAGAGAGAAGGAGCGGGCTCTTCATGAAGCGCCGGGCTAAGACACAGAACACGAGAGCCTTCCGCCCGCTTGCAGCCCGATGCGAGCGCTAGTGCTGCCGCTTCCGATCCCGTGCATCTCCCTTGCCTTGTGTGCTTCTCCTTCCACCTCCGCGCGCGGAATCCATCTTTCCCTCGCTCCAAATCGCTTGGTGCGCGCCAAATCGAAGCTTTAAAGTCTCCAGCTTCCCCCAAATCGCCACCACCCCAAAACCTAGAACAGCCGCCGGCGCCGCATCAAGGAGATGGGTCAGCAGTCCAAAAGGACGTGTGCACCGATGCCTCGGGTCGTCCCGCCGTCGCTGCCTCAATTCCTTCCGCCGTTTATGCCGCATCTCGTCCCGCCATTGGCGCCACACCTCGTCCCGCCGCCACGCCAGCCCGGACCAGGTGCCTCGATTCCTCCACGGCCACCAAAGGCAGTGGCGGCCTCTGCACCATGCTGGCTCCCCCAGACGCAAGGCCCTTTGTGGTAAACGAATGTTGATGATCTGAATCCAGAAGCATGGTATGTGTTCTCCCCCTGTTTACTAGTACAGTCTTGCTATGATAGCCTTCTGTTTGATACATATGTTCACCTGTTTACGCATATCTGGTTAGTACTGGCTTTTGGAAAGAAATTGCAAAGTTTTATGTACTGAAAGCTGGCACTAAAATTGCACTGCACATAAAAGGGCTTTGTAACGCCCTCGATGCGGCTATATCTCCCACGTGTCGAAGCACGACTTAGAGGCATAACCGCATTGAAAGCAATGTCGCAATTGAGGTAATCTTCACACAACCCATGTAATACATAAGGGAAAGAGATACATAGTTGGCTTACAATCGCCACTTCACACAATACATGAATAAAGCAATACATCATCCAGATACAATCAAGGTCCGACCGCGGAACCAAAATAAAATAAGACTACCCAAAATGCTACACAGATCCCCGATCGACCCCAACTGGGCTCCACTACTGATCAACTAGAACGAAACAACACAAAGGACAAGATCTTCATCGAGCTCCTCCTGAGCTTGGTTGCGTCATCTGCACGGACTCATCGGCACCTGCAAGCTGGTTTTGGAAGTATCTGTGAGCCACGGGGACTCAGCAATCTCACACCCTCGCGATCAAGACTATTTAAGCTTATGGGAAAGGTAAAAGGTATGAGGTGGAGCTGCAGCAAGCGACTAGCATATATGGTGGCTAACATATGCAAATGAGAGCGAGAAGAGAAGGCAAAGCACGTTCGAGAAAGTATGATCAAGAAGTTATCCTAAAACAACCTACGTCAAGCATAACTCCAACAACCGTGTTCTCTTCCCGGACTCCGCCGGAAAGAGACCATCACGGTTACACACGCGGTTGATGCATTTTAATTAAGGTCAACTTCAGGTTTTCTACAACCGGACATTAACAAATTCCCATCTGCCCATAACCGCGGGCACGGCTTTCGAAAGTTCAAATCCCTGCAGGGGTGTCCCAACTTAGCCCATGACAAGCTCTCACGGTCAACGAAGGAATAGACCTCCTCCCGAGACATTCCGATCAGACTCGGTATCCCGGTTCTTCAAGACACTTCGACAAGTTAAAACAAATCCAGCAACACCGCCCGAATGTGCCGACCAATCCCGATAGGAGCTGCACATATCTCTTTCTCAGGGCACACCGGATTGTCTAAACTTCCGGTAGGCCAGCCCAGAGTTGCCCCTGGTGGCCACCGACGGCTGACAAGTTGGACCAACACTCGGAGGAGCACTGGCCCGGGGGTTTAAAATAATGATGACCCTTGGGCGCGCGACCCCCAAGGGAAAAGAAAAGGCTAGGTGGCGAATGGTAAAACCAATGTTGGGCATTGCTGGAAGAGTTTTACTCAAGGCGAACTGTCAAGGGGTTCCCATTATTACCCAATCGCGTAAGGAACGCAAAATCTGGGAACATAACACCGATATGACGGAAACTAGGGCGGCAAGAGTGGAACAAAACACCAGGCATAAGGCCGAGCCTTCCGCCCCTTACCAAGTATATAGATGCATTAATTAAATAAGATATTTAGTGATATCCCAACAAGTAAAACATGTTCCAACAAGGAACAACATCTCCATGTTCCAACAAGGAACAAACCTCAATCTTCACCTGCAACTAACAACGCTATAAGAGGGGCTGAGCAAAGCGGTAACATAGCCAATCAACGGTTTGCTAGGACAAGGTGGGTTAGAGGCTTGGTTCAACAATATAGGAGGCATGATAAGCAAGTGGTAGGTATCGCGGCATAGGCATAGCAAAAGAGCGAGCAACTAGCAAGCAAAGATAGAAGTGATTTCGAGGGTATGGTCATCTTGCCTGAGATCCCGCAAGAAAGAAGAACGAGTCCATGAAGAAGACAAACGAACGTAGGCGAACGGGTCCTCACAAACGCGACGTTACCGGAACCAGCCCGAAGAAGCAAACACTGGAAAAGAAGCACACAACATAGTAAACAACCAACACATGAACATGGTATGATATGCGGGATGCGGTATGCGATGCATATGCATGATTTGCAAAGGAAAGATGGAACCTGGTCTCAACATGGAAATCCAAGTGTGCCACTGGAGAGATGAGATGAAATCGCTTGAAAATGATATAAAGAACGCCGGAATCGGAGTTACGGTTTGGAAATGGCCAGCAATTCAAATATGGCCACGTTCTGCGATTTACAGCAAGTAGCCATCTAAATGCAACAAGATGAAAATGCTACAGCACCCAAACATGGCATCAAAATACATGGCAGGAATCCATTCATGATGCTTAACAAAAGTCTAGCACTGAGATACGGCCAATTCATCCATTAACAGGTTCAAACAAGCATGGCAAAAATGCATTTGACAAACAGATTTCAGACTTAGTGAAATTAACACTTGTCTGGAATTTCAGATCAGGTAGCACTCTTCGGAGCATGAAAACTATATGCTACAGGACCTGAACATGGCAAAGTAAAGCATGGCATGGAGCTACTCAAAGAGCTTAACAAAAGTCCCTTAGTGACCTTGAGCCAAAAGGGATCAGAAAATACATTTGCAAGCATGTGAACATGGCAAAAACACAATCAGTTCTCAGACTTAGTGAAAACTGGAGCATGCTGAAACAGATATCAAGTAGGCATGTTTACGAGCTCGATGCACTCACTACAGAGCAGGTCATGACAATCTAAGTATACACCTATCAAGAATACACAAAATGCAAGCTAGACATGGCAAGAACAATAACATAGCATGAACGGATCAACTACAACATCATCGGCAAAATCGCTAACAAGTAGACAATCTGCCCAGATTCACGAAATAGCAAAAGTAGAGCTCGATTGACTCAAGCTAGGGTGCTCCATAATTGAAAACAAAGACATGGATGGATAAAGCACTACAAGATTAACAAAACATCCTTATTGATCATCCTCAAAAGAGGCACGGATCACTAGGAAACAACATGAACATATGGCCATATGAGATAAACAGGTCAAGGACTTGGTGGAAAAGCTAAGCCCCTGAAATCAGCATTAACGAATGCACCACTTTGCAAGCTTGTGCTAGTCACCACACACATCACAAAAATACATGGATAGCACCTATGGAAAGATGGCATGGCATATAACAAAACACATGTAGAGCTCAGGGGCATATCATGCACACAATAATCATGGCAAAAATGACAAATAGCTATTTGGTGCAGCAGATCTGACAATAATCTCAAACAGCTCTCTTCCAACAGCATTTCGGGCATCAAGATGAGCTCAAATGAAAATGATGCAATGAGATGAAATGATGTACTCTCTGAGATGAACATTTTGATATGCTATATGCTCAAATCGAAGTTACGGATGCGGAGTTACGACATGATGAATAAGGGCATATGAAACATGGAAATTTCGGGAACTTGGTAGAAATCGACCTCCGGATCTAGGGTTCCTTCGTGGGCACGCAGACCGAGGTCTCCGGCGAGGTCGTGGCAACTCCGGCGAGGAAGAAGAGGTGGCGGGGAGGTGAATCCGTCCCTCTCCCGGCCGGATCTCGAGGAGGCCGGCGGATCCGGGTCTTCTGGCCGGATCTGGAGGCGCGGGAGGAGCGCTGCGGTGAGCTCCGGCCGGATCTGGAACTGCGCGGTGGAGGCGGCGGCCGGTGGCGAGCACAGCGGCGGCGGCGGCGAGAAGGCACTCGGGCGCGCGGCAAGGAGGCAGGCGACGCGCGGGCGGGCGGCGCCCGTGCGGCGGCGGCGGCGGGATGGGCCGCGGGGGCCCGGTTCGGGCTCCGCGGGCCTCGGGCGGCGGCGTGTCGGCGGGGACAGGTGGCGAGCGGCGGCTGGCCGGGCGGAGCGGGGCGGACATGTCTGGGTGGGGGAAATTGTCCGGTGCGCGCGGAGGAGGAGGGGTTAGGGTTCATCCGCGAAAAATTCGGGGAGGCACACATATATATAGGTAGAGGGAGCTAGGAGAGTCCAAATGAGGTGCGGTTTTCGGCCACGCGATCGTGATCGAACGACCGAGATGATGGAGAGGGTTTTGGTGGGTTTTGGGCCAAATTGGAGAGGTGTTGGGCTGCAACACACACGAGGCCTTTTCGGTCCCTCGGTTAACCGTTGGAGAATCAAACGAAGTCCAAATGGTACGAAACTTGACAGGCGGTCTACCGGTAGTAAACCAAGGCCGCTTGGCAAGTCTCGGTCCAATCCGGAAATGTTTAATCCCCACACACGAAAGAAAGGTAGAAATGACCACCAGAGGAGAACGAAGCGCCGGAATGCAAGACGGACGACGGGGGAAATGCTCGAATGCATGAGATGAACACGTATGCAAAAGAAATGCACATGATGACATGATATGCAATGCATGACACGCAAGCAATGACAAGGCAACAACAGCGAATAACTGGACGACACCTGGCACATCGGTCTCGGGGCGTTATAACACTCCACCACTACGAGAGGATCTCGTCCCGAGATCTAGAATGGCACCGGAGGGAAAACGGAAGAGAAAGAGAGGAGGTAAAACTAAGTTGCTTCTTTGGCAAACGAGTGAAACCACGAGCCTTAAGAGGTTGAACAAATTGAAAGAAAGAATGCAACGAGAATGAGCGAAGTTGAAATCACCCTGTTCGGAAAAAGAACAAGGAAGAACAAATTCGGGCAGCACTCCGGTTGAGAAGGGATGCAAGACTTGATAAAAGAAAGAACTTGAGCAAAAGGGCACAATACTCCGGTTAAATGGATAAGCGCGAAAGAACACGATCCTGACAAAACAAGAAGATGGGTTGAAGAGAGCAGCATCACAAAGCTTCCGGAACAAAAGAATAGAAGCTGGATTGTTGGGATAAAGGAACGGAGAAGAAAATGACAATTTTGCCACAAATGAGCTTGAAGAAGCAACTTTAGGAGAAGGGTCGAACGGAGTTGTTGGAACACCAACAACGAAAAGAATAAGCTTGATATGGTCTTGTGGAATACATCCCAAATTATGAGGTGACAACCTGCCACTCACGGGAAGAAGAATTGGATTGATATGAACAAATTGACGAGAAAGTATATCGCACCGGAAAGGATAAATGAAGAACTTAGATCACTTATAAGCACCATAATAGCAACAATCCTTAGGGAAGGCTTAAGGTGAAAAATAACCAAAGGTAATTCCAACGAAGAGGTTGATGGATTTAAAATACCCCATTCTTACAACCTGTGAGTCATGAAACATGAGCTCAAATTATCAAGAATGACATAAAACCATGTCCAATAATATGGTAGAAAGAAATGCACTCCGGATTGCAAGAAGGAGAATACTTGAGCTCCTTAGAAAAAGAATGTTGATGAGCACTTCGAGAGAGAATTAAATCCTTGATCAACCAACATGTAGAGCCTACATGAGGAAACTCTGGTAACAAAAGGATGATCGAACGGAAAGAAAAAAATGAGGAAAGTAAGGTTAAAGCCTTGCAATGATTAGATGAAGCTTAGCAACGAGATAAAGAGAAAACTTGGCACTCCGGAAAAGAAAGATGAACAAATGGAAACAAGAATTTGATGAGCCTCCGGAATAAGGAATTGAATTTAGTCGATGAAACAAGAATAAGAATTACATTATGCTTATCCTTCATCAATTAAATTGATGACAATCAATGGATTTGACATATTACTTATTCTCGTGGGAAGTATTGAAGAGAGATATAGCATAAACTTGAGAATGTCTTCAACGATCCACCGGTCGGGATTGAGAAGAACGAATGAATTGATATGATAAACGGAGGAAGGGGAACTCTTGAACGAACCACCGGTAGAATTGGAAAGAAAGAGTCCATTGATAATATAACGAAGGAAGAAGAATGTTGGAAGAGCCACCGGTAGAATTGAAAAGGAACGAATAAAACATGAAGAAACACCGGGAAGGATTAGCAAATAAACGAAGATGCTTGAGAGAATTTAGATCCATGAGAACGAAGAGATTACGAGCTGATTGAAGATCACTAGAACGAAGGACCGGCAAAATAGGAGAATGATAACTGACAGCTGAGAATGAATAAACCTGAAATGATGGACTCCGGATAACAAACTGAGAAGACTCTTGAATTACTCCGGATAGGTGAAAAGAATTCCCACAATCGAAAACAATTATAAGAGGATGGCAGAGAATGGGGCAATATTTAAAAGAAACTCTTCTTTGGTCTTCAAAATCTGGGAATGACGATGATAAACACCACCAAATTGTTGAGATACTCCGGGATGAAGAATGGAAAGGTTGATCCAACGATGAAAAGAATTTGAGAAGCTCCGGGAAAATTAGAAGAGTCAGGTAAGATCCTGGGAAAAGACCTGTGGGTTAGGGCCCACTCAAAAGAAACACCGTTGAGCGATTACTTGATAAGAGATATTGCACCGGTTGAATTAAATGGCTTGAATAAGATAACAACCTCAAACTAGGTTGAACGGATCTTGGATGACAAGACGAGCCTTTTGAGAAAGCTTGAGCACGCCGGAACAAAAGAATAGTGAGAAGTGAATTATTATGAGGTGCACCGGTATGAGAAGGCATTGAAATGAGGAAAGGGGTAAGATCAACAAAGCTTGACTTGAAACCACCGGAGAAGATAAAAGAAACGAAGAATGATGAACTAGAAGCTCTGTTAGTATCTTCATGAGAATCACCGGATAAGAACATGAAGGAAATAGAACGGAGGGACTTCCATCAATAAAATGGATAGTGATTAAGAAATCTGAATCCTTGAAGAAAAAGGGGTGGGTGGGTGGGAAAAACAAAGGCAACTTGAGGACAGATGAAACAAACAACGTTGAGAAGGACTGATAATTGATCTTGTGGATGTTGCAATGATCGGATCCACTTGAAGAGAAGTACACCGGTGAAAAGAAATTGAAATGACAAACTCGATGATCGAGAAGGATTAGTATTCACATAGAAATATGAGAACACCATTTGGGGAAGGTATGGAATCAACACTTGATATTGAAGCAACTCGAATACCACAACTCAAAACAAAACAAAGGATTGGCTTGCAGAGTAAGCCGGAACAAACATATGATTGAGATTTCGTCCGAAGTTTTCGTGGTGGGGCCTACACGGGCTCGATCGTACAGCACCATCATGTACAAGGCAGTGCACATGACATACGAAGCGTCCCCGAGTCGGCATAGCCAAGGACTCTTTAAGACACAACGAGACCACTGTAAAACCGACCGTGAATAGGCGGACCACTAGACGTCGAACCCCAATTTCATATCATACATCTGTCGGAAAGATATCCTAAGAGCTACTTGAATTCCCACTTATAAACTCCCGAAATTTTCCGGTTATGCAATCAGGTGTTGGGGATACAGGGGAAGCATAATATCTCACCCAAAACTAGCAAATCCTACATCCAGCTGTATCCATCCTTCAACACATAACCAAGAAACCTTCGGAAATCATCTACCTCAACCTTCGAAAAGCATCCGTTATACAAGTTATGGCAATACTCCCGAACTCCCGCCCTAGTACTGGGTGGCGTCGAGGTTATCTCACCAACAACTTCATAAAAGAGATTTTCGATGTCGGCGTACTAAACTCAGGTATTCTAGAACTGCAACGATAAAATTATGACGACAACACCTCAGAGCTCAACTCCCCGGGACACTTCCATAAAACCCCTGACAGGAGGCACCAAGACAATGTTCTCGTCACAAAACCATCGGAACGATTCCAAGATACCCGCGTGATCCTAAAAAAAATTAGTGAAATTTGAGAAGAGAAGAGTCAAAACTCTACGTCAGGATGCCTTACCAGAGCGATGAGGAGACTGGGGAGTAAAAAGAATTCCTAAACTCTCCGATATATAATTCCTAAATGACTCAAAACATTTTTCTAGACACAACTCGGCCGCTAAAAACGATCAAGCAATGGGGCTCCTAAGGTCGGGGAAGGCTCTGATACCAACTTGTAACGCCCTCGATGCGGCTATATCTCCCACGTGTCGAAGCACGACTTAGAGGCATAACCGCATTGAAAGCAATGTCGCAAGTGAGGTAATCTTCACACAACCCATGTAATACATAAGGGAAAGAGATACATAGTTGGCTTACAATCGCCACTTCACACAATACATGAATAAAGCAATACATCATCCAGATACAATCAAGGTCCGACCGCGGAACCAAAATAAAAGAAGACTACCCAAAATGCTACACAGATCCCCGATCGACCCCAACTGGGCTCCACTACTGATCAACTAGAACGAAACAACACAAAGGACAAGATCTTCATCGAGCTCCTCCTGAGCTTGGTTGCGTCATCTGCATGGACTCATCGGCACCTGCAAGCTAGTTTTGGAAGTATCTGTGAGCCACGGGGACTCAGCAATCTCACACCCTCGCGATCAAGACTATTTAAGCTTATGGGAAAGGTAAAAGGTATGAGGTGGAGCTGCAGCAAGCGACTAGCATATATGGTGGCTAACATATGCAAATGAGAGCGAGAAGAGAAGGCAAAGCACGTTCGAGAAAGTATGATCAAGAAGTTATCCTAAAACAACCTACGTCAAGCATAACTCCAACAACCGTGTTCTCTTCCCGGACTCCGCCGGAAAGAGACCATCACGGTTACACACGCGGTTGATGCATTTTAATTAAGGTCAACTTCAGGTTTTCTACAACCGGACATTAACAAATTCCCATCTGCCCATAACCGCGGGCACGGCTTTCGAAAGTTCAAATCCCTGCAGGGGTGTCCCAACTTAGCCCATGACAAGCTCTCACGGTCAACGAAGGAATAGACCTCCTCCCGAGACATTCCGATCAGACTCGGTATCCCGGTTCTTCAAGACACTTCGACAAGTTAAAACAAATCCAGCAACACCGCCCGAATGTGCCGACCAATCCCGATAGGAGCTGCACATATCTCTTTCTCAGGGCACACCGGATTGTCTAAACTTCCGGTAGGCCAGCCCAGAGTTGCCCCTGGTGGCCACCGACGGCTGACAAGTTGGACCAACACTCGGAGGAGCACTGGCCCGGGGGTTTAAAATAATGATGACCCTTGGGCGCGCGACCCCCAAGGGAAAAGAAAAGGCTAGGTGGCGAATGGTAAAACCAATGTTGGGCATTGCTGGAAGAGTTTTACTCAAGGCGAACTGTCAAGGGGTTCCCATTATTACCCAATCGCGTAAGGAACGCAAAATCTGGGAACATAACACCGATATGACGGAAACTAGGGCGGCAAGAGTGGAACAAAACACCAGGCATAAGGCCGAGCCTTCCGCCCCTTACCAAGTATATAGATGCATTAATTAAATAAGATATTTAGTGATATCCCAACAAGTAAAACATGTTCCAACAAGGAACAACATCTCCATGTTCCAACAAGGAACAAACCTCAATCTTCACCTGCAACTAACAACGCTATAAGAGGGGCTGAGCAAAGCGGTAACATAGCCAATCAACGGTTTGCTAGGACAAGGTGGGTTAGAGGCTTGGTTCAACAATATAGGAGGCATGATAAGCAAGTGGTAGGTATCGCGGCATAGGCATAGCAAAAGAGCGAGCAACTAGCAAGCAAAGATAGAAGTGATTTCGAGGGTATGGTCATCTTGCCTGAGATCCCGCAAGAAAGAAGAACGAGTCCATGAAGAAGACAAACGAACGTAGGCGAACGGGTCCTCACAAACGCGACGTTACCGGAACCAGCCCGAAGAAGCAAACACTGGAAAAGAAGCACACAACATAGTAAACAACCAACACATGAACATGGTATGATATGCGGGATGCGGTATGCGATGCATATGCATGATTTGCAAAGGAAAGATGGAACCTGGTCTCAACATGGAAATCCAAGTGTGCCACTGGAGAGATGAGATGAAATCGCTTGAAAATGATATAAAGAACGCCGGAATCGGAGTTACGGTTTGGAAATGGCCAGCAATTCAAATATGGCCACGTTCTGCGATTTACAGCAAGTAGCCATCTAAATGCAACAAGATGAAAATGCTACAGCACCCAAACATGGCATCAAAATACATGGCAGGAATCCATTCATGATGCTTAACAAAAGTCTAGCACTGAGATACGGCCAATTCATCCATTAACAGGTTCAAACAAGCATGGCAAAAATGCATTTGACAAACAGATTTCAGACTTAGTGAAATTAACACTTGTCTGGAATTTCAGATCAGGTAGCACTCTTCGGAGCATGAAAACTATATGCTACAGGACCTGAACATGGCAAAGTAAAGCATGGCATGGAGCTACTCAAAGAGCTTAACAAAAGTCCCTTAGTGACCTTGAGCCAAAAGGGATCAGAAAATACATTTGCAAGCATGTGAACATGGCAAAAACACAATCAGTTCTCAGACTTAGTGAAAACTGGAGCATGCTGAAACAGATATCAAGTAGGCATGTTTACGAGCTCGATGCACTCACTACAGAGCAAGTCATGACAATCTAAGCATACACCTATCAAGAATACACAAAATGCAAGCTAGACATGGCAAGAACAATAACATAGCATGAACGGATCAACTACAACATCATCGGCAAAATCGCTAACAAGTAGACAATCTGCCCAGATTCACGAAATAGCAAAAGTAGAGCTCGATTGACTCAAGCTAGGGTGCTCCATAATTGAAAACAAAGACATGGATGGATAAAGCACTACAAGATTAACAAAACATCCGCGAAAAATTCGGGGAGGCACACATATATATAGGTAGAGGGAGCTAGGAGAGTCCAAATGAGGTGCGGTTTTCGGCCACGCGATCGTGATCGAACGACCGAGATGATGGAGAGGGTTTTGGTGGGTTTTGGGCCAAATTGTAGAGGTGTTGGGCTGCAACACACACGAGGCCTTTTCGGTCCCTCGGTTAACCGTTGGAGCATCAAACGAAGTCCAAATGGTACGAAACTTGACAGGCGGTCTACCGGTAGTAAACCAAGGCCGCTTGGCAAGTCTCGGTCCAATCCGGAAATGTTTAATCCCCACACACGAAAGAAAGGTAGAAATGACCACCAGAGGAGAACGAAGCGCCGGAATGCAAAACGGACGACGGGGGAAATGCTCGAATGCATGAGATGAACACGTATGCAAAAGAAATGCACATGCTGACATGATATGCAATGCATGACACGCAAGCAATGACAAGGCAACAACAGCGAATAACTGGACGACACCTGGCACATCGGTCTCGGGGCGTTACAGGCTTGGTCATGAGATATATGCTAACTTCCCCGACAAAATCATCCGCCCAGACTTTGTTCGAAATAAGTTTTCTTTTCAACTATCTGCATGTTAACTTACCCAGCAATGTCAAATGAATTGTGTGGTATTTAAGCAACCAATTGTTATTCCCTTTTCTTACTATATTCCTACCTAATAACTTCTAGTTACCAATACACTTTTTTATTACCCTGTTTTAACTAAATATTCCCTGTACTCCCATTTCTATCAGAAAGCGCCGCTGACAAGGAGAGTCCGGAGGTGGAGAACGGGGCTGCCAACAAGCGGAGGCAGTGCGAGCTAGAACCGCAAGCAACTCCAGCAAGCCTAGATTTCATCAGCAGCCTCCCCGATGATATGTTGAGAGTCATCATCTCCCTCCTCCCAATCAAATATGGGGCGCGGACAACCGTCCTTTCCCAGCGGTGGCGCCCCTTATGAAACTCCAGCCCTCTCGACGTCTTCGACACCCACGAGCTCTACCATGGCTATCGCAAAATCTTGGATGCGTTCTCCAAGATCCTCGGCAGTCACCTTGGCCCAACCAAAGGCCTTAGAATTGGCAAGTTCCGTTCCAACGGCAAGGACTGAGCCAAGCTTGATGATTGGTTCCGATCCCCCGCCCTAGATCAGCTCGAGGAGCTCATTTTTTATGATGGGCATATGCGGTCGCTGCCAATGTACGCACTCCGCCTCGCGCCCACGCTGCGCGTCGCCAAGTTCAGGAACTGCCACCCCCCTTAATGAAGCACCCGCTCTTATTCTACCACGACTGAAGCACCTCGAGCTCATCGCCGTCTGCCTCTCAAACGGTGACATGGAGTGCTGCTCCGTGGTTGTACTACACTCGAGTACCTTCGTCTTCAGGAGATCAATGGTGTCGGGGATATACCCCGCGGCGTAAACCGGCCGGAAGTATAACCCGACCGGACTTGGCGTTTCATTAGTAACCCGCCAGAGGATTGGCGACTTACATGTCTGGCGGTTCACTGGTATGACGATTCACGAGCCTGAAGACTCATTGGTGACCTGGTGCGTGTTTCAGATGGATGATAAGGCCGAAGGCCTAGAAGGCTGGCTCATGTTATGGTGGGCCGATTTATAAGGAAAGGCGTGAGGAACATTTATCTTACAAGGAGTTAAGACCTGGACTTGTATCCGGTTTGTATTAGAAGGTAGACTAGTCCTAATCCTAACAGGACTCCACATGTAACCCGCCCCTCTAACATATATAAGGAGGGGCAGGGCACCCCAAGAGGGGGAAGCAAGAAGAAACAATCTTAAGGCTAGACACAACGAGAGGAGAGCCGGTTTACAGCGACTCCCTCATGATCATAATGAGACCTAGCCACAAACAGCATGTAGGGCTATTACCGGATGATGTTCCCCGGGGCCCGAAGCTGTCTAAACCCTTGTCTTGTGTTGCGTCTCTCGATTCCGGTCAACCCCTTCAAGCTACCACGTAGATGCGTTGGCCTCGTGACTAAGTCCTCACACTAGGACATCTGTCGTGACAATTCCACGACAGTTGACGCCCACCGTGGGGCCTGCGCACGGTGGTGTTGAGTTCTTGAAGGGATTTCTCTAATGGATCAAGAAGTTTGCAATTTTCCGATGAAAAAGACCCGGTTCGAAAGGATCTGTGTCAGCTTCAAGATCGTATACGTTTCACAGAGACTTCCGGTTTACTGTGTCCATCAACCGGATCAAAGAAAAAGAAAAGGAAAGATCTGCATGAAGGTCAAAGTTTGTCGCTGCAAGTCGTCGAGACCGAGCGGATGAATCACCGGAATCCTCGTTTTTCTTCTAATCGGCCAATCCGGATGCACGTGCACGTAGCGATCGTACTATTTCAATTAGTACTCAATCGGATCGGCCGGGGCAAATTCACATTAAGTAAAAGAGGGGAGGAGCCACGACCCGGATGGGCTTGGAATCGAAAACAGCCGCAGCCTCGTTTCCATCTCGGGCCGGCTCTACCTCCGCATCGTCAGGGTCTCTACTTCGCTTCACCGCGGGCCTCCTCGGCGGTAGCCGCACAGAGCCGTCCCGGCCCCATTTCGCCTCCACTCCGACTCGCCCCGAAGGGCATAGCCGCCTTCTGCTGCCTCGTTGAGCCGCTGTAACCGGCCACTTCCAAATCGCTCCACTACCACAACCGTTGCGACCTGGCTAAGCCGCCAGTAGCCTCGCTCATCTTCACCCGCCGTTTCTACACGAGAAGATGAATCACCGATTGGTCTACAAAAACAAATCCAGACACCGAGGAGTACTAAGTGGAAAGTGTTCTGTTCACACAAGATTCCAGATACCAGTTGGGTGCTATGCTGCTGCTGCATCAGAGCAAGTACAATAGTCCTATTCAGCAGGCTGCAACAGAGTCCACATCAGCAAAAATCTGAGCTGGAGAGAAAAAAATAAAGAAGAGAGAAGGAGCGGTCTCTTCGTGAAGCGCCGGGCTAAGACACAGAACACGAGAGCCTTCCGCCCGCTTGCAGCCCGATGCGAGCGCTAGCGCCGCCGCTTCCGATCCCGTGCGTCTCCCTTGCCTCGTGTGCTTCTCCTTCCACCTTCACGCGCAGAATCCATTTTTCCCTCGCTCCAAATCGCTTGGTGCACGCCAAATCGAAGCTTTAAAGTCTCCAGCTTCCCCCAAATCGCCACCACCCCAAAACTTAGAACAGCCGCCGGCGCCGCATCAAGGAGATGGGTCAGCAGTCCAAAAGGACGTGTGCACCGACGCCTCAGGTCGTCCCGCCGTCGCTGCCTCAATTCCTTCCGCCGTTGATGCCGCATCTCGTCCCGCCGTCGGCGCCACACCTTGTCCCGCCGCTGTCGGCGCCACACCTCGTCCCGCCGCCACGCCAGCCCGGACCAGGTGCCTCGATTCCTCCACAGCCACCAAAGGCAGCGGCAGCCTCTGCACCATGCTGTCTCCCCCAGACGCAAGGCCCTTTGTGGTACACGAATGTTGATGATCTGAATCCAGAAGCATGGTATGTGTTCTCCCCCTGTTTACTAGTACAGTCTTGCTATGATAGCCTTCTGTTTGATACATCTATTCACCTGTTTACGCATTAGTTAGTACTGTCATGCAATGCTAGCCTGCTATGTGATACATTTGTTTTTCTGCTTATCTAAACTCTGAACATGCAGATGGTCTTTGTTGGTGTCAAACTGTCAAATATTTGCATGATATGCAGCTATGCGTTTCTGTATGATATGAATCCACATGTATTTGATATGATGCTCAGCTGTTGTAATTTAAAAATGGTTATGACAGAAACAGAAAGCAAATAAGGGTATCCATCTTATCTAAAACTCTGAACATTTAGAATTTCCCCTAATGAATTAATTAATTTTCTTATAACTAACCAGCACGCTAGTCTCCTTGATGGCCTTTGTACTGTACTTAACTAGTAATAAGAAAGCCTTCCTTATATTTCAGTAGATTAGAATACTGCCTAATCAATCTTAAAAATTACAAATGAAAGCAAGTTAGCAGTGTACTAAACTACTAATAATCATTCACACTTTGGTTCCTGGGGTTATATGTAAATTTTAGTCTATGTGTGATAATGTGATAACTAGTCCGTGTGTGTTTGTATGATTTGTACTATAGTATGTTGTCATAGTTCCTATCTACAGAAATGTTCTTTGCTTAAATGTGATGTCTTTTTTTTATGAAACCCTGTTGTAATATGAAGTCCATTGTTTGATCATCTAGTATTGTCTCGGCAGGGTAGTGGATTCTCACCCACCTGGTGGGTTCCTTGGTTTTTTTAAGAACACGCCAAGCCTTTCACAAGCTGTGAGCAATGGGACTTTATCGCAACAAATCAAGAAAGGAGATGCCACCAATGGTGGCGAGTGTGCAAGGACTGAAAAGCGCTTGCTGTGGACAAAAGAGGAAGATCTTAGATTCGTAAGCTTTTTTCCATGTTGGTCTCCATGTGTTACATTACTAGGAGAAGAATAAACCTCTTTTGGTAATATTGTAGGTTGGTGCTTGGTTGAATAATTCAAACGATCCAATCCAATCAAATTACAAGAAGAATGACCAATACTGGAATGAAGTTGCTGCTGTCTACAATAGTACCACCCCCCCAAAACAGGGAAAGGCTAGTCAAGCAAGTGAAGGATCGCTTTGGGAGAATTAAGAAAAGGGTTGCATGGTTTTGTGGGAGTTACAAGGAAGCTAGTGCACTGTATGCTAGTGGTGAATCTGATGCAGATTTAAAGAAGAGGGCAATGCAAACTTATGAGGCAGATTACCCAGAAGACGGTCCATTTATGTTTGAGCATTGTTGGGTAGTTCTAAAAGAGAAACCAAAATGGGATGCATATTTGGAACGCCTGGAATATGTGGAGCCGGACAAGAGGAAGTTTAGTGTTGATGATGAAGTGGGGCAACGTTTCACTCTAGATGATGATAAAGAGGAACGTCCACCGGGTGGCAAGACAGCTAAAGGAAACGAAAAACAAAGGACGAAGGTTGTATAATAGATCTTGAAGATGAGCTTAGCAAGTTTTTAGATGCTCAGAATGCAGCAAATGAAGGCCGCAAAGAGATGTTAGAGACACAAAGGCGTGTGTCCAGTGAGAATCTTGAGGCTCGGAAACTTGCATGCCTTGCAGCAAAAGATCACAAGGAGTCGGTCATGCTAGAAACATACCGCTCCTTGATGATGCAAGACACAAGTAGGATGTCCGAAGATGTGAGATCCGAGCACATGTTGGCATTGAAGTGTTTCAGGGAGAAGCTATTTGGAAAAACTGACTAAGGTATTTCCTATTGTCCATTGCCTTAGATAAGTTTGACTTTATTTATCACATCATCACTGCTGAAATTCTTATGTGCTGAAAATTAATCTTTGTTGAAATTGTTTTGTGCTCAAATACATGTTTGTTCTCTGCTGAAATTGTTGACATTTAAGATGTAGTCAATAGTCAAATTACACTTAACTACAGTGCATTCCAGATAACCATGTAGAAGTGCAAAAAATCATGTAGTCAATAGTCAAATTACACTTAACTACAGTGCATTCCAGATAACCATGCAACCATAATTATACACTCAGGACACTTGAGACATCTATATAATGCCCCATCTCAGGTTTAGACTCATCCACCCAAACCCATCTTCCTTCCCATACCTCTCATCTTCCTGCTCAGCCTACAAACCAATCTTCCTCACCCACCATGTCGGATTCATCATCATACTCAGATGACTCTGATGAACTAGCCACATCCAAAATCATGGAAGAGTATGTTGCTGAGCAAACCGTCCTGGACTCCTTCGCTGAGCGGCTCATGATGAAGATCAAGGCTAGGATTTCAGCTGGATCATCTCAGTGATGAAGTGGTCCAAGGAAGATCATTCGAAGGGATCATGGAGGTGCTCATGAACGTTTGGTGGAGGACTATTTTGCTGCTGATCCACTCTACGACGAGAGTATGTTTCGTACAAGATTTTGCATGAATAAACACCTCTTCCTACGCATTGTGAATGCTCTTGGTCAGTGGTCTCCCTATTTCACTTATAGGGTAGATTGTTCTGGCTGAATAGGTCTCTCACCATTGCAGAAGTGTATTGCAGCCATGCGCATGCTAGCGTATGGCACCCCTGCAGATGCCCTTGATGAGTACTTGAAGATTGGGAAGTCCACTGCATTAGAGTGTATGGACAAGTTTGCACGGGGTGTGATTGCGGTGTTCGGCGGGGAATACTTGCGACTCCCCACAAGAGAGGATATTGAGTGCTTGCTTCAGGTTAACGAGTCTCGTGGTTTTCCTGAAATGTTAGGAAGTATTGATTGCATGCACTGGCAATGGGAGAAGTGTCCTTTAGCATGGAGGGGGCAATTCACCCGTGGCGATTATGGAGTGCCTACAATGATCCTAGAAGCCGTTGCTTCCCAGGACCTTCGTATTTGGCATGCTTTCTTTGGAATTGCTGGGTCAAACAATGACCTTAATGTGCTCAACCAGTCCCCACTGTTTTTTGATGCCTTGAAAGGAGAAGCCCCTCAAGTTCAGTTTTCAGTCAATGGAAATGAGTATAGCACAGGTTACTACCTTGCCGATGGTATATACCCAGAGTGGGCTGCCTTCATGAAGACCATACCACTTCCCCAAATAGATAAACATAAGTTATTTGCCAAGTACCAAGAAGGGGCAAGGAAAGATGTGGAGCGTGCTTTTGGGGTATTGCAGTCCCGATTTACCATTGTTCGCCGACCTGCACGACTATGGCAGAGAAAGAGTGTTGGAAGGATCATGCGAGCATGTATGATTCTCCACAACATGATAGTCGAAGATGAGAGAGAGCAAGTTAACATTCATATTGACTTGAATGAGATTCCAGGGGCTTCATTTGCTCTACCCCCTGAAGTGAATGTTGGTGGTAATCTTTGTTTTGCTTATGTACTGCGTAGGAAAGCTACCATCCGTGCTCGTCCACAACATAACCAACTTAAAAATGATCTGGTCGAGCATATTTGGCATAGGCATCACAATTAGTCACAGTGGGATATTGACATCTGCATGTTACTATTCTTTTTTCCTTCCTGTTAATGGAGGATCAACATTATATCTTACATACATTTTATTCCAGGACTATGCCGTGTCGTGGTGACTGCTGCATGTGCAACCTACTGGTATGCATTCTCTACTTACAGTTTAGTCTTTTATAGCTTGTTCCTCTTCCTATTGGCAATGTACTTGATTTTACTGAACATGTATAGTTGTTGGATTACAGAAGTTGTAGCCTTGTAGTCGTTGGATCTGAGTGTGTTGTTTGTTTAAAAATTGCTCCTATAATAGGCTTCAAAGTAAAAGAAAGTAATACCTGAAACTTACTTCCAGCTATCATTTCTAGTGAACCATATGAGGTACCATCTGTGTATGACATGAAGTAAGATTTGTGAAGTAGATAAGAATTAAAGTTGAGCATGGATAGTTATGGCTGACCCAATAGTGAATCATAATGCAACTCTTACTATCATGAGCATGCCATCTTCATCTCATCATCATTTGCATTCATGCGAAAATATTTACCATCTGCTCTGTTTCCATTTTTTTTCATACAGTGGCTGAAGATTGTTGATGCAGATGGATTCGTTGCTCCATTTACCATCAAAACTAATGGCTTATTTGCATTGTCTCTTGTTTGGTTAATGTTTTCTTAAAAAGACGGGTTGTAATGTTTAAGTGTCGATGTCATGGTGTTATGCGCCATCAGTTTATTGATCGTCGGCATCAAGATTAAAACTAAAGGCTTGTTTGCCGGGCGTCTTATTTAGTTCTATGTTTGGTTAATGCTTCCTTGGAAAGACTCAAGCAATGTTCAATTGTTTTGTCATGGTGCTATGCGTACTTGTTTCTTGCTTGTTTATTAATTAGTTTTCCTTGGTCTATTCTATTGGCATGAATGGAATATATGCATACATGATTATTAAAATTGCTTGAATATTGATCAGTTTCTTTTGGTATATCCGGTATATCCTATTGGCATGAATGGCAGATATATGCTGATTGAAATGGCCACAAAGATGTTGTATATATTGGATCACAACAGGTGCAAATATTAAATGTCTATGTCTTTATTAGGGTCAGTCTTAGAGCCAAGCTAAAAGCCAGCTTATTGTGTGGGAAGGCTTTATAGATGATGTGGCAGGGGCTTATAGTCAGCAGCAGGCTATGCTATTAACCATGCTCTTACATGACCGACTTGAGTGCTGGATCACAAATGGAGCTAAAAGTTGGCGTGCTGCAAGAGTCAAGCAGTAGTACTATACGTACTTAATAAAACAGCCTAATGCCCAGAGAGTATGCCTCCTTTCTGTCGTTTTCGTTTGGTTTGGCTCCAGTCGGGACCTATGTACAGTATCATTCCTTGACAATTTACTTAAAGGAAAACTGTAGCACTTAAAAGAAAAGCAAAACGCGGGACTGGCGACAGCGCCGGATCACCTAGAAAGAAGGAACTAGAAGACATGGGTAACGGGTCTAAGTTTAACTAAAACATGATGTCGTGTATAAACTGTATACTGTATATCGTAATCACGTATACACCGTCACCCGAGTGAATGAAGTATTATGAAACTCCGTTATAAGCCCCGTCGCTTAAACGGGATGCTCTGTGTGTTGATAGACGCCGACAGCGACAAACGATCGCGCGTGTTGGGGCTGAACTCTGAAACCTAGGATTCATTGGACGGTACGGCCCGCTGTTTAACGATCTAGGTCAGCGCTCGACTGCATTTTCCATGGAGCAGCGCTGATAGCAGCTGGGCGGGGCGGCTAGCCCTGGCCGTGGAGAAGGAAGGATACGTGAGTGACACGGTGGCCGAAAGACGGACGGAGGGCGGCCGCAAGAAGCGCGCGGTAGCTGCGTTTGGCCACCGTCCGCCAGCACCCGGCCGAGTGGTGGAGAGACTCACCCACCGGCTACATATCCTGCAGTATAGTCCCGGTCGACTCGTCCGCTCGCTTTCCAACTCCAATCTATCTTTCTCTCTATCGCACAAAAACGACAGAAAGAAAATATGCGCTTTACTGTAAGTCTCTCATTTTCTTTTCTTTTCCCCCCAAAAAACATATCTATCTAGTGTATAAAAGTTCAAACAATAAATATAATAAAAATTACACTGAGCCCCCTAAGCCACCGAACTGAAGGACCATTGTGGCCATCAAAACAAAAATGCTACACCTACGTGCGTATTTCAGTTCTAAGATACATCCTTTTTTATTCATTTCTCCAACAAGTATTTTCGAACGGAGGGAGTACAAGACTTGCATGAGTCATCTTTTTTTCCTACCCCCCCCCCTCCCCCCCAATTTTTAGGGCGGGGCCCCATGCCATCCAATCAAATAAGGCCATTTCATCATTTACGTAAATTTTATAGCTACACTTCGGTAGGAATAGCAAAGCTCCCATCAAAACGAGTTGCCGACGCGTCACTATCACCGCTCTCCTATGAAAGTGGGCATGGCCCTGTCGATGACAGTTGAGAAGTCTTCGTGCATGTGCCCTTAAGCAGTAGCGGCGGTAGGATCATGCCATGACTTAGGCAACCTTTCTGCAGCTGCAGTCAAGTTAACGAAGCACACGAGGCTCACAGCCTAGGCCAGCGCCTGGGCTGCCTAAGGCTTGATGCCGCCACTGCCTTTAAGGATCAGTGTCTTGAAGTTGCAGGCGTCGTCATTGAACCCTTAAATCAATCTGAAGTGGCTGACATCGTATACCTATAACTCCTTGTAATTGGAATAGTCTGCTCAATAGACCCAAACACCCACTTCGGACAGCCAACTAGGACATCAACAATGATATTGTCTCAATAATGTTACATAGGATGGGTACTGATTTGGAAGAGAGAGATTGTTATTTAATGTAAAAGATGATCTCTTGGTTAAGAAGGTGCATAGTTTTTTCTCCATTTTATGGATGCCCTCTTGTAGTTACATGTTTTCAAGTTTCATTTTAAAAACTCCATAATTTTACGAGTACACAACCGCTAATAGCTAGAGTTAACACCAAGGTATAACTAATTTGTATAATGTGTTCTCATGGTCGCGTGCATGGCTAAGTGACGGGTTGCCTTATCAACAACTATACATACTTCATAGACCATTGAAAGCAGCTTCCAATTTCTTGTACGGACTTCCAAATTGAATGTTGTGAACTACGAAAAAGGGTTTTCCCCCGCTTTATATTATAAAGCATACCACCAAGCATCCAACATCAAGTACAAGTACAATAAGTCATAGAATCATGCTGGGGGCACAGCAAGACAAGCCCCAAAAAAGACTACTAGGAGATGCTAATCTGGCTCAGGAGGGGGTGGGGGAGGTGGCGGTGGAAGAGCAAAAGAAGCAGCCGAGGCACGAAGACCCGTCATGATGTTGTCGATGACGCCTCGATCGCTCCGCTTACTAAGCGGTCTCCAGAGCTGCAAGAAGCCACACATTTTGTAGATCACATAAGTCACACGGGACGGAATCACTCGCTCGACGACTAATTTATTGCGGGTACACCAAAGGGACCAGGCAAGGGTACCAAGCGCGGCCCAAATAGGGGTGCGCCTAGTCCCGGGAAGCCGGAGGACCTCCCCGAACAAATCCAGGAGGTTGTCATGGCACCATGTGCCCCCAACTACCTCCCGGAAGCAGCTCCATAAGAACTGCGCCTCCGGGCACCGGAAAAAGATGTGGTTGCAATCTTCCGGAACCAGACAAATGGGACATAGACCGTCCCCAGGTCCATTACGCTTACGGACCTCAATGCCCGAGGGGAGGCGTCCTCTAACCCATTGCCATAAAAATATACGGATCTTTAGGGGAAGTTTGATCTCCCAGAGCACCGTGAGCTCCACTGGACCCGGAGTAGGGATAATCGCCTGGTACAGGGATCAAGTCGAAAATCTACCGCTTGGCTTGAGGTGCCAGGAAAGCGAATCCGGTTCTAGAGAAGGAGGATGAAGGGCAATGCATTCAAGTAATTCATCCCATTGCGAAAGTTCGATCGCCCCGAAGGTGCGACGGAAGGCAATCACGCCTAAGTTCTCTAGTGCCGCGGCCACAGAGATCTATGGGTGAACACAGATAGAGAATAGCGCGTAAAAACGCTCTGCAAAGGGGCGGGGTCCCGCCCATCTATCCAGCCAAAAAAGGGTGGCAGACCCAGAGCCTATCTGGATGGAGGTCCCAATGCGTAGGACCGGCAACAGAGATATCACCGATAGCCAGAATTGGGAGCCTCCAGACCTAGAGGCAAATGCTAATGGTTGCCCGCGAAGGTACTTCCTACGAATAATCTGAAGCCACATGCCGCCTTCCTCAGTCTGGATCCGCCAAAGCCATTTGGACAGGAGGGCAATGTTCATGCGCTTGGAGGAGATGACCCCCAAGCCTCCCTGGTCCTTAGGTTTGCAGATCTCAGACCATTTGACCATATGGTACTTCTGCTTATTGTTCTCTCCTTCCCAAAAGAAGCGGGAGAGTAGTTTGGTAATTTCCTGATGAAGGGATTCATGTAGGCTATAGAATCCCATTATATACATCAGTAGGCTAATAAGGGAGGAGTTCATTAGAATCACTCGAGCGGCTTTAGAAAGCCATCTCCCTTGCCAAGGCTCCATTCTAGGTTGGAGCTTGGCGACTATTGGACGGAAATCCTTTTCCAGGAGTCGTGCATCACTAAGGGGCACGCCAAGATAGGTCATCGGGAAGGAACCCAAGCGGCAATTCAGACGATTGGCAATCCGCTGGGCCTCCCTTTGGGAATATCCCATGACCATTACCTCGCTCTTGGCAAAGTTTATTTTGAGGCCCGACATTTCCTGGAAGCAGAGGAGGAGGAATTTGAGGTTTTGAATATCCTCATCAGATCCCTCCACCATCATAATGGTGTCATCCGCGTATTGGAGATGGGTTAAACCCCTAGGTGTCACCAAATGAGGACACACCCCTTTAATGTGACCCGCACGCTTGGCCAAGTCCAAAATCGAGGCGAGCGCATCAACCACAAGGTTGAATAAGAATGGGGAGATCGGGTCTCCCTGCCGGACCCCTTGGCCAGACATGAAGTAGGGGCCAACCTCCCCATTGATGTTAACAGCCGTCCGGCCACTCGTAACTAATTGCATTACCCGGGCTACCCAGTGGGGGTCAAAGCCACGTTTCAGCAACACTTCCCGAAGGAAGGACCAGTGCACAATATCATAGGCTTTATGGAAATCGATCTTGAAGAGGACCGCACGGAGGTGTTTGCTCTTAACCTCATGGATAATCTCATGGAGGGCAAGAACCCCATCTAAGATATATCTCCCTTTTGTGAAGGCCGACTGGTTCGGATGATGAATCCAGGGGGGAATAAGGGCCGCCCTAGTGGCGTACCCTTTAGCAAGGATCCGAAAGATCACATTGAGGACTGTGATGGGACGGAATTGTCTAATGTCCGCCGCTCCCGGTACCTTGGGAATCAAGGAGATATTCTCGTAGTTAAGTCGGGACATGTCTAGGGTACCCCTAGAGAACTCGCTAAATAGATCAAGGATGACATCCTTGACCATCGGCCAGAAGGCCTGGAAAAAGCGAACTGGCAAGCCATCGGGGCCAGGGGCCGACATCGGGTTCATAGCTTTAACAAAGGTCTCCACTTCCGCAGCATCGAAGGGGGCTAGCAGGGTTGCATTTTCCGGGGGGGGAAATCTGTTGGTCGCGTGACCAGATATGGTCAGCTAGGGCGACACCATTCCGCTGCCGACCTTGAAATAGAGACTTGTAAAAGTCTTCAACTAGCAGGCGAATAGCCTGAGGGTCTTGAAACAACTGTCCACCCTCCCAGAGAAGAGGGATGGAGCAACGTCGCCTACGGCCATTAGCGATGGCCTGGAAGTAAGCAGTGTTGGCATCCCCAAATAGCACCCAGTTAATGGAGCCGCGTTGGCGCCAAAACTCCTCCTTCTTGGAGTAAATCTCCATAAGGGAGTCCTCCAAGTTATATCTATGCATCCATTCCTCCGCGGAGATCCCTGAGATATCTGCGCGGAGGTCAAGGTCCCGGATCTCCTCGAGGAGGGAAGCCTTCTGAATACGAAGATCTCTCCCAATGTTCGCCCCCCATCCCTTCATAAACTGTCGGGATCGTTTGGACAAGTGATGCCATTCATCGAGAACAGACATATGCCTATGGGGCTCGGCGCGAGCCGAGACCCAGTGATTCTGGACCGCTTCCATAAAGCCAGGTTGCCGAAGCCAGAAGTTCTCGAAGCGGAACTGCGGGGGAGGACGCGGCCGTTCATCCATAGAAGCTAGGAGGAGGGGGACGTGATCAGAGCCAATCCGGGTAATGGCCTGAAGGGATGCCAAAGGGAAACGAAGTTCCCAGTTCGGGGAAACAAACACCCGATCAAGCACGCTAAGGGTCGGAGAGACCTGTCGATTAGTCCAGGTAAAACGCGCCCTGACCCTGTCTAACTCACGAAGACCCAGATCCGCGACCCAGTCATTGAAACGACGCATCTCGGCCAAATCCACCCGAGAGTTATTCTTCTCCTCAGCGGATCGAAGAAGGTTGAAGTTGCCTCCAACCACAACTGGGAGGGTCGCGGAGGAGATCTTGGCATGGAGCTCTGCCAAAAAGGCGGCGGATCGACTGTGATCGGCCGGACCATAGACCACTATGATCTCCCACTTGAAGTTTACATCACGTTCCCAGACTTCCATACTAACAAAGTGGGTTCCACGGTCCATGGAGCCCACCTCAAAGGTAGCATCCTTCACACCTAATAGGATGCCACCGGAGTGACCGGTCATCCCACTAGACGGCAACCAGTGCCAGGCGAAAAGATGTCTACTAAGACGCTCAAGTTTCACTAGAGAGAACTCAGTGTGCATTGTCTCTTGGATTGCCACCACATCAATGGCTTCCTCACGCATGTACTCAATGAGCTGCCTGCGGCGGCCATCGTGGCCAAAGCCCCGCAGGTTCCAAAAAAGAGTGCGCATGATCACTCGCCTAACGGGTCCTCCCTGGACCCAACAGTGGAGGCAGCGCTAAGAGCCCGGCGTAGTTGAGCAGTGCGAGACCGAGTACGGCCACGAACCTCACTAGGATCGGCCTCAGGGGGGCACGACCACGGGGGCGGCGAGGTGGAGGGGTGGGGGCCTCCGCGGCTGCTGCCGCCTCGCGGGCCCTAGTGGTTCCGAGGTGGCCCTCTAGGATTTCTTTTGCCTGGAGGGACGCAAGCTGCTCAAGGGCCGGGCCCTTCTCGCCACGGAACACAATAGCCGAATCAGCCGCTACCTTGGCAAGGTGCCCAAGAGGAACCCCGGCAAGAGCGGAAAATAAAACATCTACCTTTAGAAAACTGTGTGTACTTCCATCCAAGTTCACGTTTCAAAAAGTAGGCATGAGTTCTCTACTTTGTTGGCAGGAGAGGTCATGTGCCACAGAGATGAGAGTTGTAGAAAGTTATAATAAGAGAGCCTCCAAATTTTGGTATGAGCTTTCACAAATTTGGGATGATCCTTTCATCCAGATTTCACCCAACTTTCAGATTGCTAAGTCACAAATTTCAACTCCAACCTACCCTCAAACATCCAAAAGTGCAGTAAGTTGTGATCTAGAGTTTTAGATCTATTTGTTGTCCATAGCTGGATTTGTTCCTCGGACTTAGAAATGACATTCTACCATGCACATCATACTGCACATGTATCCACCTTTCATAGTTACTTTGAGATTCATGCCATGTTTTTTGGTTTTTGACATAGTTTTCCTTGCTCTAGAGTATTGCATAAAGTTTCGATGTTTTTCTTGCCTCATTGTGTACCGTGGCAAACGAGTGCACCTTATTTACTGGTACGTGACGATGCATTGTGATACACTTTGAACAGGAAAACAAAAGGCAAAGCAATATGCAATACTGTGATAGAAGGCAAACTTTGCCAAAACCAGAAAACGTGGCACAAATCTCGAAGCAACTGAGAGAATCCATGTAGTACGATATATCACGGGCATGGTAGAAAAACCACTCTCCTACAAGATTGTGATAAGTGCTTGCAAGAGATAAAGAGCCGAAACATGAACGCCAAGTGCCAATGCAATTTGGAGCGCAAGAAGCAGATCAGTGTCCATGAAGCCACCTCGGGATTAAACCGTTGAGAGTTGCTCAAGGTTCGGGTCAAAAGAGTCGCTCGAGGAAGGCCACAAAGGTGTTGATTAGTTCGTTGTCGCAGGTCTTTTAGCTCACCAAATCAAACGGGCATACGTTGCCATCAAGCAACCACACCACACCACGAGGCCACCTATATCAACGCCTCAAGAACCCCTCCAAAATCACACATTCCTCGTTCCTCAAGGCGCGCACACACACACGCACGCACGCCAGGACACCACCACCTTTATCTGCATATCCAAATCGTACGTACGCACGCCATGGGCGCCATGGACGAGCTCATTTCGAGCGGCGCGCACAACGCCACCACGGCCCCGTTCCTCGACGCCGGCGGCCTCGCCAGCCTGCTCCCGCAGGTGCAGACGGTGGAGGTGCTCGTGGCAGTATTCATCTTCGTGGCCATCCACTCGCTCCGGCAGCGGCGCTCGCTGGGCCTCCCGTCGTGGCCGGTGGTCGGCATGCTCCCGTCCCTCCTCCTCGGCGTCCGGGGCGACATGTACGAGTGGATCACGGGCGTCCTCAAGGCGCGCGGCGGCACGTTCACGTTCCGCGGGCCGTGGTTCACCAACCTGCACTGCGTCGTCACCGCCGACCCGCGGAACCTGGAGCACCTGCTCAAGACCAAGTTCGGCAACTTCCCCAAGGGCCCCTACTTCCGCGACACCGTGCGCGACCTCCTCGGCGACGGCATCTTCGGGGCCGACGACGAGGTGTGGCGGCAGCAGCGCAAGGCGGCCAGCCTCGAGTTCCACTCCGCCGAGTTCCGCGCGCTCACGGCCAGCTCGCTGGTGGAGCTCGTGCACCGGCGGCTGCTGCCCGTGCTGGCCGAGACCGAGGCGGCCGGCGCGGCCGTGGACCTGCAGGACGTGCTCCTCCGCCTCACCTTCGACAACGTGTGCATGATCGCCTTCGGCGCCGACCCCGGGTGCCTCCAGAAGGGCCTCCCGGAGATCCCGTTCGCCCGCGCGTTCGAGGACGCCACCGAGGCCACCATCGTGCGCTTCGTCACGCCCACCGCGGTGTGGCGCGGGATGCGCGCCCTGGGCGTGGGCCACGAGCGGGTGCTCCGGCGCTCGCTGGCCGGCGTCGACGAGTTCGCGTACGACGTGATCAGGAAGCGCAGGGAGGAGCTCGCCGCCGCCACCGCGGCCGGCCGCGAAGAGGACGCCGCCGGCGGGCTCCGTCGGGCCGACCTGCTGACCATCTTCACCAAGATGCGCGGCGCCGACGGCGCCCCGGCCTACTCGGACAAGTTCCTCCGCGACATCTGCGTCAACTTCATCCTGGCCGGGCGCGACACGTCGTCCGTGGCGCTGGCATGGTTCTTCTGGCTGCTCAGCAAGAACCGCGGCGTGGAGGCCAAGATCCTGGAGGAGGTCGAGGGCATCGTGGCGGCGCGGGCCCGCAGCGGGGAGGTGGAGGAGGAGCTGGTGTTCCAGCCGGAGGAGGTGAAGCGGATGGAGTACCTCCACGCCGCGCTCTCCGAGGCGCTCCGGCTCTACCCGTCCGTCCCCGTCGACCACAAGGAGGTACGTGCTACGTACTTCGTATCTTGCTCGTATAATACGTACATGCATGCACAATACACACACGATGCTATACATGGCACGACTGTCTCATGTTGCGACCTTGCATTCGGCGTTGGTGTTTGGTGGAACTAACTTGACCTCATGACACCAAGTTCCCAAGTGTGTGAGCCCTTCCCCATCATCTGCATGAGGAAATTAAAGCAAGCCAAAGGTAGCTTCTCCTACAACAAAACAACGATGTGTAGAATATTTTACTAGCTAGATGGTGTACGATGTGTACAATTTTGTACCTCGAGTCAAATAGGAACGATGACAAGTAACTGGGTTATTGTGGATACTGCTAGTCTGCTACTGAGGTCGACTCTTACCCAAGTCGATGGACGCATGCGAATTCCAATTAATTCGTTGCACCTCACTAACTGGAGTTTTGAGCTTGCATCATCGTGAAGCTAACGTGTAAAAAGAACTTACGCAAGATTTATACTACTAGGTGGTAGAGTAGTAGGTTGTCAGTTGGTCGTCTACTGATGTTTCTGGGTACTTTAGTTGTAAGGCTTCAAAAGGTTGACAGAGACACGTGTCTCATAGATTCAGTTGCAGTTGCACCTGTGCTCAGGTTTACTATACTTAATGATAGGTCTGCAAATTAAGTTGATTGCCAACAAGGGTACTCTTTACCTTGCTCGTAGAAAACCCAAAAGCAGACCACAGCATCTTTAGTCAGACCACCTAACCTCATCTACCTGGACTGGAGTAGGTGAAAGCACATCATAACAAAACTGAAGCAGTGACAGTCAACAAGTTAGCATGTCACCATGATAACTGTACTGTGCATAATTTTCTCATGATCCGTCCATCCATGATCAGGTTGTGGAGGACGAGGTGTTCCCCGACGGCACGGTGCTGAAGAAGGGCACCAAGGTGATCTACGCCATGTACTCCATGGGGAGGATGGAGAGCATCTGGGGGGAGGACTGCAGGGAGTACAGGCCAGAGCGGTGGCTCAAGGACGGCCGCTTCATGGGCGAGTCCGCCTACAAGTTCACCGCCTTCAACGGCGGCCCGCGCCTCTGCCTCGGCAAGGACTTCGCCTACTACCAGATGAAGTTCGCCGCCGCCTCCATCCTCCGCCGCTACCGCGTCGACGTCGTCCAGGGACACCCGGTGGCGCCCAAGCTGGCGCTCACGCTCTTCATGAAGCATGGCCTCAAGGTGACGCTGGCCAAGAGGGACGACAAGGCCAAGCTCTGAACCACATCAAACATCCTCTGGTGGTGTGTTCCCAAGTGGTGGTGTGCTCTCCGGTGATACTTTGCAGGAGAAAAGCTGATGCTGTGTGAAAAAAAAAAAGAGCTTTCCTCCCTTCTTTCTTTTTTCGCTTTCTGCTTATTACACTTTGATGATATTGTTACTATGTCCTTGATTTGTTACGTTTTGCATTGTTAGCATCTATATAGTTTAGCCAACAAATGTAGAACCTCTGTATATGTGTACTTTGTAATGGTGAAGCACAGCATGACTATAGCTTCAGGTGTTGTTGTTACCGGCGAAGATATTTAGTGGTATATTATTTGAATATAAAACACCTGCAAGATATGATGAGATCTTTTTAAATAAATGTGCTCTCAATCAGATAGAACTGCTTATATTACCAAGAGCAATCTTTCAGAGTTTTAATCAGAAAAGAAAAACATAGGCAACATCCAGGGACTCTGAAATATCTGGTAAAGAGTCTTGTCATTTATTCATTATATTCAGAGCTCTTGCGTTTTGGGGAAAGTTTCATGGGAACCTGAACAGTGATGTAAAACCAGATGGTAATCCATGGCTTTTTATCGATGTAAGTTGGTGAACGTTGGTTGGCCAACTTCATGCCTTGCCCTCCCAGCCCACGGTCTGGTTGGTCAACTTCAAGCCCTGCCACTCCACTCTTCATAGAATTCAGCCACAAAATTTTCCATGAACTTGTGCCTTTTCTCTGCTCTCTTTTTCCCAGCCTGTGTGCAGAGTGAACTATGTGTCATGTATGGAATACATAATGGAAGGCTACAGCATGTACGTCATGTTTGTACTGAGAACCATACATGGTATTTATAACAATGATTATAGTTAATACTACCTCAATGTCAAAATATATGTTGATTACAACATCGAAAGTTCGAAACGATACCCACCATGACATTATGACCATCAACTTCTTTGAAAATAAAATAGTTCTAAATAAAAAAAAAGTAATTTCATGATGAATCAGGCATGTTGTACATTAAATGACTGACCTTGGTTATTTGTTGTGCATTAAAAAAATATTTAACTGACACAGATTATAAAGGAAATGTATTTTTACATAGACAACATTGATGTATATAATGGGATTTATTAGTAAGCTGGATCTCACCTGCATGCTATGTGCAACCGAAGCCAAGTAGACCTTAACATAACTCTACTAATCTTACTAAGCTCAATAGGTCTAAAGCGGCAATTCTTTCTTTCTGGGTTTAGACAAGAGAAAGTACAGAAGAAAATAAAAAGGACCAGTATTTCATAGCTCAGCCCTGACCTCGGTCTTCATCATGTCCTTCAACTTAAAAAGTTTCTCGTGGAAATGATTAATTGATGTTTGTTTCTCCTCCTTGGACATATACTTCTCCTTTGACAAATTATCCCGTGGAAGTACGTTAGGATCATGTAATGCACTGTTCTTGCTCCCTCCATATGTAAAACATCTTGCAACACCTACAATGTTAATTGGGAAGATTAGGGGGACATACCACATATTCAGATAAAAGGTGACCATCCCTTTTGGGGACAAACAAAATATGACCAGATGTGTAGCAAAAGAAAATACATTCTCGATTTTCTTTGGCCAAACTTTATAGCTAACAATTGAGAATGTGTAACCATTTCTCAGTTCTAGTGAACCCGGTAGGATCCAGAACATTTCGTGTAACATCGGTCAGATTAGGTACAACCATGGAAATAAATGACACAGGTTGTGCCCTGTTTTGATATTTCCATGTACTAGCTCATCTTCAGATTCTAGCGGCATACCACATTCACATGACTTACATCTGCATTCTATCAGTGATGCTTTTGTTTCATCAATAACGTGCCAGGGAGCTAGACACCTAGACATACTATTTGTGTGCATTGCTTGCAGATATACAAACAGTGGTATATTTTGTAATTAATTCTAGTCTACGTGCCAAAACCAAATGCTGGGACAATCATTAAATGAACTTAAAACAGCAGAGCCAGATAAAGACAGACGGAAGACAGGACGTGCAGAAAGAATGTGTATAACCAGAGCTCTGCATAGTTGTATGGTTTTAGAATTATTAAAGAAATTCCATTATGCGAAACAGATACATACATTTATGGTTGAGCAGTACTTACCAATCGCACCAATTGCATCCAGACGATCTGCATCTTGCACGATTGCAAACTCAAGAGTGGGCTCCGCATTAAGCTTATTTGAAACCTCATTTTTGAATCCTGCAGTTAACATTGCGGGTGTAACTTTGTAAGAATTAGACAAATTGTGCAATGGTGTTACAAGAAATCTCAAAACACTAAGCACTACTAATGGGTATTCGGTTCAAGTAACAGATAACAACGGTAACCTTTGAAATAGCTCAATGAATTATTTTTATTGCATAAAAATATGAGAATTGATGCATGCAGAGATAATATGGACAGCTAATAAATAACATCATATACGGAGAAAACATTAACATGCAGAATGAGCCAATGCAGGCGTTTGAATTTTTACTTGAACTACCCTAAAAAGAACTAAAATTAGACCAAAGTGCTCCAAGTGAGCTATAACATCGACCGAAAAGGAAAAAACATGGTCGATTACAGGAAGTTGCTTCTTTTTCAATTATAACATAACAATTCATCGAAAGATCCACAAAGACAGACAACTCACCCATCCCTGTAATAATGGCCACTATTTCCTCCCTCTGTCCCTCCTCCAACCCTACCTCTTCAAGAAACCTTTTGATGATGCTCATATCCTCCACATTATCCCTATCCATTCATCCCATCAGATTCACTTACCAAGCATAGAACACTCTCAACGACCGGACAATACAATATATACAACCGTCAAACAGAAAACAGTACAAGACTTCTATGAAATCAACAGTTTAGCTAACTCAGCTCAACTTTCCTCTCACTCTTCAAGATCGGAAGAAGACATTTAGCAAAGCAACGACAAGTTTTCTCACTTGGTGTACTTGTAATCACCTGCACGAACAGAGGTAGCAAGAAATGGGAGTTCACCATCAGTTGTTCAAATCGAGAGCTAATCGGCTCAAGCAAATCCATGAACACAATCAATAACGAAGCAGTGGGGCAATTGCCACTTACCGATGTCGTGCAGGAGAGCAGCCAGTTCCACCTGGAGCAATCACCCCTCACGGATTAAACAAACAATATCGATAGACAAAGTTCCACACATCAAGTGGAAGAACTGGCGGAGGACAGAAGATGAGGCGAGGGGTTGTTACGATGAGGAGGCGGTCGGGGGAGGAGACGCCCTGCTCGGCGGCGAGGGAGAGCGCGAGGTCCCGGACGCGGAGCGCGTGGGCGGCGTCGTGGGAGGCGTCGCGCCCGCTCATCTCCCTCTCAACCAGCTCCTCAGCACACCGCACCGCCGCCGCCGCCGCCGCCGCCGCCATTTTCTGTGCGCTGTGTGCAGAGCAGGAGGCGGCTGAGAGTCCGTTGGGGTCGGGGGCTGCTAGTGCTACTGAGACACGGACAGACGAAGGTGGGTCTTGCCGTCGGAGCGGGATGGCCTCTGACGAGGGGCCACTGACATGTGCGCCTGGGTCCACATGCCAGTGCGAGTATACTATTGCAGAAGTCTGCTATCCTCCGGTCAGTCTCAAAGTAAGGTCAATTTTACCGCGCGACCCCATCCTATTCAGGTGTATCTCTTCGAGATAGAATGAACGAATAGCGCGACCTAACGCGCGACCCAAATGAACAAATGTCCAGATTTCGTCCGTTTTTGATTCATCCCAGCCCAAACTTGCGCCGAATTTGGGGTGAAACGGACATCGCGCAGACGGGCTCGCCGCACGCCCTTGCCCCCCTCCCCCAATGGCCTGCTTGTCGGGGACACTAGCAGTCCCTTCGCTTCCAACGCCTCCACTCCCTCTCCCCGCCCCGCCCCGCCGTCGGCGCCGCCACTATTCTCCGGTCGCCTCCTCACTGCGCACCCCTCTAGCCGTCCATACCAAACCACGTCTCGACATGGCCGTCACCACGCCCGCGCTTTCGCCGTTGTTTTGGCCATCGATTGGAGGAGATTTGACTGTTGCCGTCATAGCCGGTGGCAGAGGGGATACGACGTACCACGGCGGCCACGTCAGCTTTCGACAAGTGCTCCGGTCTCCAGACCGGCCAGTAGTCGGCCGCCAACCACCCCTGCTGCATCGAGGTGATCATCGCGGCCTCTTTGCCACCACGACCGTAAGGTGTTCGACACTTTGCCCACAAAGGTATGGACAGTGGAGATGAATTTTTCTTCCACCACTTCATTTATTCATCGGACGATTCGTCGTCGGATGATGAAGATCTTGTGGTGGCTGCACTGGTCGTTCATGACCACATTGAACGGCAGCTTCCTCGGTACAGGGGGTCACTCCCTGGCCGTGCTCCCAACCTGAACCGCAACAGGGAGACATGCCATGCCCTGCTCTATGCCGATTACTTTGTGAACACCCCGCTCTTCAAACCGAATAAATTCTGTCACCGTTTTTGTATGGCAAGGCATCTATTTAGTCGTATCCGAGAGGGAGTGGTTGCTCATGACCCATACTTCGAGTGCAAGACAGATGCCCTTGGCAAGCTCGGATTCTCCTCTTACCAGAAATGCACCGCGGCCATCTGCATGCTTGCATATGGAATTTCAGGCGATCTGGTGGATGAGTATGTGCGTATGAGTGAGACCACATGTCTGATGTCATTGTACAAGTTCTGCCAGGCCGTGGTGGCAGTGTTTGGCCCTGAATACTTGAGGCAGCCAACCGCCGCTGATACAGAGAGATTGTTGGCGACCAACGCAGCTAGAGGCTTTCCAGGCATGCTTGGCAGCATAGATTGTATGCATTGGGAGTGAAAGAACTGTCCATTTGCTTGACAGGGCCAGTACAAGGGGCATGGCAAAGCGTGCACTGTCATATTAGAAGCGGTGGCTTCACAGGATCTTTGAACATGACATTCCTTCTTTGGCATGGCAGGTTCTCACAATGATATCAACGTGCTACAGCGTTCTCCAGTCTTCGTAAGGCTTGCAGAAGGCCACTCCCCATATGTCAACTTTGAGATCAACAGCCACTAGTACAACAAGGGATACTACCTAGCTGATGGTATATATCCTTAGTGGTCAACTTTTGTGAAGACAATCTCGAACCCCCAAGGCGAGAAGAGAAAGAGATTTGGACAAATGCAAGAGAGTGCTAGAAAGGATTTGGAACGTGCTTTTGGTGTGCTTCAATCCCGATGGGTTATCGTTCGAAACCCTGCACTGTCATGGGATGAAGGGGAGCTTTGGGAGGTGATGACTGCTTGTGTGATCATGCACAACATGATCGTCAAGGACGAGCGTGATGACAGGATCTTCGACCAAGGATTTGATTGTCAAGGTGAAAATATTGAGCCCCTGCACCAAAAACCGGCCACGTTTGAATAGTTTGTTCAATTCCATCGTGAACTGCGTGATTGACTGTTGGGGAACGTAGCCGAATTTTAAAAAAATTCTACGCATCACCAAGATCTATCTATGGAGTCATCTAGCAATGAGGGAGAGAGGAGTGCATCTACATACCCTTGTAGATCACGAGCGGAAGCGTTCAAGAGAACGGGGTTGATGGAGTCGTACTCGTCGTGATCCAAATCAACGAAGATCCTAGCGCCGAACGGACGGCACCTCCGCGTTCAACACACGTACGGAGCGAGGACGTCTCCCGCGCCTTGATCCAGCAAGGAGGAGGGAGAGGTTGAGGAAGAGGGCTCCAACAGCAGGACGACGGCGTGGTGGTGGTGAAGCTGCAATACTCCGGCAGGGCTTCGCCAAGCTCTTACGGAGGAGGAGAGGTGTTGGGGAGGGGAGGGGCTGCGCCTTGGATGTTGTTTGCAGCCCTCCCCTTGCCCCTCTATTTATAGGGGAAGGAGGAAGGGGGCCGGCCCCCTCTAGATGAGATCTAGAGGGGGGGCGGCGGCCAAGGGAAGGGGGCTTGCCCCCCAAGCAAGGGGGGCGCCCCCTTTAGGGTTTCCCCCCCAACCCTAGGCGCATGGGCCCAAGGGGGGGAATGCGGCCAGCCCATGTAGGGATGGTTCCCTTTCCTCTATAGCCCATTAGGCCCTCCGAGAGAGGTGGCCCCTCCTGGTGGACCCTCGGAACCCCTCTGGTGGCCCCGGTACAATACCGATATGCCCCCGAACCTTTCCGGTGACCGTATGACAACTTCCTACATATAAATCTTCACCTCCGGACCATTCCGGAACTCCTCGTGACGTCCGGGATCTCATCCGGGGGCTCCGAACAACATTCGGTAATCACATACAAGTCTTCCTAACAACCCTAGCGTCACCGAACCTTAAGTGTGTAGACCCTACGGGTTCGGGAGACATGCAGACATGACCGAGACGACTCTCCGGTCAATAACCAACAGCCGGATATGGATACCCACGTTGGCTTCCACATGCTCCTCGATGATCTCATCGGATGAACCACGATGTCGAGGATTCAATCAATCCGTATACAATTCCTTTTGTCAATCGGTACGTTACTTGCCCGAGACTCGATCGTCGGTATCCCAATACCTTGTTCAGTCTCGTTATCGGCAAGTCACTTTACTTGTACCGTAATGCATGATCCTGTGATCAACCACTTGATCACATTTAGCTCATTATGATGATGCATTACCGAGTGGGCCCAGAGATACCTCTCCGTCATACGGAGTGACAACTCCCAGTCTCAATTCGTGCCAACCCAACAGACACTTTCAGAGATACCTGTAATGTACCTTTATAGTCACCCAGTTACGTTGTGACGTTTGGCACACCAAGGCACTCCTACGGTATCCGGGAGTTGCACAATCTCATGGTCTAAGGAAATGATACTTGACATTCAGAAAAGCTACAACAAACGAACTACACGATCTTTGAGCTATGCTTAGGATTGGGTCTTGTCCATCACATCATTCTCCTAATGATGTGATCCCGTTATCAATGACATCCAATGTCCATAGTCAGGAAACCATGACTATCTTTTGATCAACGAGCTAGTCAACTAGAGGCTCACTAGGGACGTGTTGTGGTCTATGTATTCACACATGTATTGCGATTTCCGGATAACACAATTATAGCATGAACAATAGACAATTATCATGAACGAAGAAATATAATAATAACCATTTTATTATTGCCTCTAGGGCATATTTCCAACAGTCTCCCACTTGCACTAGAGTCATTATTCTAGTTACATTGTGATGAATCGAACACCCATGCAGTTTTGGTGTTGATCATGTTTTTCTCTAGGGAGAGGTTTAGTCAACGGATCTGCCACATTCAGGTCCGTATGTACTTTACAAATCTCTATGTCTCCATTTTGAACACTTTCACGAATGGAGTTGAAGCGACGCTTGATATGCCTGGTCTTCCTGTGAAACCTGGGCTCCTTGGCAAGGGCAATAGCTCCAGTGTTGTCACAGAAGAGAGTCATCGGGCCCGACGCATTGGGTATGACTCCTAGGTCGGTAATGAACTCCTTCACCCAGACTGCTTCTTGTGCTGCCTCCGAAGCTGCCATGTACTCCGCTTCACATGTAGATCCCGCCACAACGCTTTGCTTGCAACTGCACCAGCTTACTGCCCCACCATTCAAAATATACACGTATCCGGTTTGTGACTTAGAGTCATCCAGATCTGTGTCGAAGCTAGCATCGACGTAACCCTTTACGACAAGCTCTTCGTCACCTCCATACACGAGAAACATGTCCTTAGTCCTTTTCAGGTACTTCAGGATATTCTTGACCGCTGTCCAGTGTTCCATGCCGGGATTACTTTGGTACCTTCCTACCAAACTTACGGCAAGGTTTACATCAGGTCTGGTACACAGCATAGCATACGTGATAGACCCTATGGCCGAGGCATAGGGGACGACACTCATCTTTTCTCTATCTTCTGCCATGGTCGGGCATTGAGCCGTGCTCAATCTTGTACCTTACAATACAGGCAAGAACCCCTTCTTTGACTGATCCATTTTGAACTTCTTCAATATCTTGTCAAGGTACGTACTCTGTGAAAGACCAATGAGGCGTCTCGATCTATCTCTATAGATCTTGATGCCTAATATATAAGCAGCTTCTCCAAGGTCCTTCATTGAAAAACACTTGTTCAAGTAGGCCTTTATGCTTTCCAAGAATTCTATATCATTTCCCATCAACAGTATGTCATCCACATACAATATGAGAAATGCTACAGAGCTCCCACTCACTTTCTTGTAAATGCAGGCTTCTCCATAAGTCTGCATAAACCCAAACGCTTTGATCATCTCATCAAAACGAATGTTCCAACTCCGAGATGCTTGCACCAGCCCATAAATCGAGCGTTGGAGCTTGCACACCTTGTCAGCATCCTTAGGATCGACAAAACTTTCCGGTTGCATCATATACAATTCTTCCTTAAGGAAACCATTAAGGAATGCCGTTTTGACGTCCATTTGCCATATCTCATAATCATAGAATGCGGCAATTGCTAACATGATTCAGACGGACTTCAGCTTCGCTACGGGTGAGAAAGTCTCATCGTAGTCAACCCCTTGAACTTGTCGATAACCCTTAGCGACAAGCCGAGCTTTATAGATGGTCACATTACCATCCGCGTCTGTCTTCTTCTTAAAGATCCATTTATTTTCTATGGCTCGCCGATCATCGGGCAAGTCAGTCAAAGTCCATACTTTATTTTCATACATGGATCCTATCTCGGATTTCATGGCTTCCAGCCATTTGTCAGAATCCGGGCCCGCCATCGCTTCTTCATAGTTCGAAGGTTCACCGTTGTCTAACAACATGATTTCCAAGACAGGGTTGCTGTACCACTCTGGTGCGGAACGTGTCCTCATGGACCTACGAAGTTTAGTAGTAACTTGATCTGAAGTTTCATGATCATTATCATTAACTTCCTCTCTAGTCGGTGCAGGCACCTCAGGAACATTTTCTTGAGCTGCGCCACTTACCGGTTCAAGAGGTAATACTTCATCAAGTTCTACTTTCCTCCCACTTATTTCTTTCGAGAGAAACTCTTTCTCTAGAAAGGACCCATTCTTGGCAACAAAGATCTTGCCTTCGGATCTGAGGTAGAAGGTATACCCAACAGTTTCTTTAGGGTATCCTATGAAGACGCATTTTCCCGACTTGGGTTCGAGCTTTTCAGGTTGAAGTTTCTTGACATAAGCATCGCATCCCCAAACTTTTAGAAACGACAGCTTAGGTTTCTTCCCAAACCATAATTCATACGGTGTCGTCTCAACGAATTTCAACGGAGCCCTATTTAAAGTGAATGCGACAGTCTCTAAAGCATAGCCCCAAAATGACAGCAGTAAATCGGTAAGAGACATCATAGATCGCACCATATCCAATAGAGTGCGATTACGACGTTCGGACACACCATTACACTGAGGTGTTCCAGGCGGCGTGAGTTGTGAAACTATTCCACATTTTCTTAAGTGTGTGCCAAATTCGTGACTCAAGTATTCTCCCCCACGATCTGATCGCAAGAACTTGATTTTCTTGTCACATTGATTCTCAACCTCACTCTGAAATTCCTTGAACTTTTCAAAGGTCTCAGACTTGTGTTTCATTAAGTAGACATACCCACATCTACTCAAGTCATCAGTGAGGGTGAGAACATAACGATAGCCACTGCGAGCCTCAACACTCATTGTGTTGGGGAACGTAGCAGAAATTCAAAATTTTCTACGCATCACCAAGATCAATCTATGGAGTAATCTAGCAACGAGGGGAAGGAGAGTGCATCTACATACCCTTGTAGATCGCTAAGCGGAAGCGTTCAAGTGAACGGGGTTGATGGAGTCGTACTCGTCGTGATCCAAATCACCGATAATCCTAGTGCCGAACAGACGGCACCTCCGTGTTCAACACACGTACAGCCCGGTGACGTCTCCTACGCCTTGATCCAGCAAGGGGAGAAGGAGAGGTTGGGGAAGACTCCATCCAGCAGAAGCACGACGGCGTGGTGGTGGTGGAGGAGCGTGGTACTCCAGCAGGGCTTCGCCAAGCACCGCAAGAGACGAGGAGGGAGAGGGGTAGGGCTGCGCCAAGAAGGAGATTGAATAGTGTCTCTGGCAGCCCAACACCTCAAGTATATATAGGGGGAGGGGACGGGCTGCGCGCCCACCTAGGTTTCCACCCCTATGGGTGGCGGCTAGCCCTAGATCCCATCTAGGGGGGGCGGCCAAGGGGGAAGAGAGGGGGGCGCACCACTAGGTGGGCCTTAGGCCCATCTGAGCCTAGGGTTTGCCCCCTTCCACTCTCCCTTGCGCCTTGGGCCTTGGTGGGGGGGCGCACCAGCCCACCTGGGGCTGGTCCCCTCCCACACTTGGCCCATGCAGCCCTCCGGGGCTGGTGGCCCCACTTGGTGGACCATCAGGACCCTCCCGGTGGTCCCGGTACATTACCGATAAAACCCGAAACTTTTCTGGCGACTAAAACAGGACTTCCCATATATAAATCTTTACCTCCGGACCATTCCAGAACTCCTCGTGACGTCCGGGATCTCATCCGGGAATTTGAACAACATTCGGTAACCACGTATATCTATTCCCTATAACCCTAGCGTCATCGAACCTTAAGTGTGTAGACCCTACGGGTTCGGGAACCATGCAGACATGACCGAGATAACTCTCCGGTCAATAACCAACAGCGGGATCTGGATACCCATGTTGTCTCCCACATGTTCCATGATGATCTCATCGGATGAACCACGATGTCAAGGACTTAATCAATCCCGTATACAATTCCCTTTGTCTAGCGGTACGATACTTGCCCGAGATTCGATCGTCGGTATCCCGATACCTTGTTCAATCTCGTTACTGGCAAGTCTCTTTACTCGTTCCGTAGCACATCATCCCGTGATCAACTCCTTGGTCACATTGTGCACATTATGATGATGTCCTACCGAGTGGGCCCAGAGATACCTCTCCGTTTACACGGAGTGACAAATCCCAGTTTCGATTCGTGCCAACCCAACAGACACTTTCGGAGATACCTGTAGTGTACCTTTATAGCCACCCAGTTACGTTGTGACGTTTGGCACACCCAAAGCACTCCTGCGGTATCCGGGATTTGCACAATCGCATGGTCTAAGGAAATGATACTTGACATTAGAAAAGCTTTAGCATACGAACTACATGATCTTGTGCTAGGCTTAGGATTGGGTCTTGTCCATCACATCATTCTCCTAATGATGTGATCCCGTTATCAACGACATCCAATGTCCATGGTCAGGAAACCGTAAGCATCTATTGATCAACGAGCCAGTCAACTAGATGCTTACTAGGGACATGGTGTTGTCTATGTATCCACACATGTATCTGAGTTTCCTATCAATACAATTCTTGCATGGATAATAAACGATTATCATGAACAAGGAAATATAATAATAACCAATTTATTATTGCCTCTAGGGCATATTTCCAACAGTCTCCCACTTGCACTAGAGTCAATAATCCAGTTCACATCGATATGTGATTAACACTCAAGGTCACATCCCCATGTGACTAACACCCAAAGAGTTCTGGGTTTGATCATGTTATGCTTGTGAGAGAGGTTTCAGTCAACTGGTCTGCAACATTCAGATCTGTATGTACTTCGCAAATTTCTATGTCATCTTGTAGATGCAACTACTATGCTACATTTGGAGCCATTTCAAATAACTGTTCTACTTGGAGCTATTCTAAATTGTTGCTCCATTATACGTATCTAGTATCTCTACTCAGAGCTATCCGGATAGGTGTTAAGCTTGCATCGACGTAACTCTTTACGTCGAACTCTTTATCACCTCCATAACTGAGAAACATATCCTTATTCCTCTAAGGATAATTTAGACCGCTATCTGGTGATCTACTCCTAGATTACCTTTGTACCCTCTTGCCAGATATGTGGCAAGGCACACATCAGGTGCGGTACTCAGCATGGCATACCGTATAGAGCCTATGACAAAAGCATAGGGGACGACCTTCGTCCTTCCTCTTTCTTCTGCCGTGGTCGAGCTTTAAGTCTTAACTTCATACCTTACAACTCAGGCAAGAACTCCTTCTTTGACTGATCCATCTTGAACACCTTCAAGATCATGTCAAGGTATGTGCTCATTTGAAAGTACCATTAAGCGTTTTGATCTATCCTTATAGATCTTGATGCTCAATGTTCAAGTAGCTTAATCCAGGCTTTCCATTGAAAAACACTTTCCAAATAACCCTATATGCTTTCCAGAAATTCTACGTCATTTCTGATCAACAATATGTCAATAACATATATTCATCAGAAATTCTATAGTGCTCCCACTCACTTCTTTGGAAATACAAGTTTCTCATAAACTTTGTATACACCCAAAATCTTTGATCATCTCATCAAAGCATACATTCCAACTCCGAGACGCTTACTCCAGTCCTTAGAAGGATTGCTGGAGCTTTGCATACTTATTAGCATCTTTCAGGATTGACAAAACCTTCCGGTTGTATCACATACAACCTTTCCTCAAGAAAATCATCGAGGAAACAATGTTTTGACATCCTATCTGCAAGATTTCATAAATAATGCAGTAATCGCTAATATAATTCCAACAGACTCTTAGCATCGCTACGAGTGAGAAAGTCTCATCGTAGTCAACTCCTTGAACTTGTCGGAAAACATCTTAACGACAAGTCGAGCTTTCTTAATCTTGATACTTACCATCATTGTCCGTCTTCCTTTTAAAATCCATATGTACCTAACAGCCTTACGACCATCAAGTAGTTCTTCCAAAGTCTACACTTTGTTTTCATATATGGATCCTCTCTCGGATTATATGGCCTCGAGCCATTTTGGAATCCAGGCCCACCATCGCTTCTCCATAGCTCGTAGGTTCATTGTTGTCTAGCAACATGACTTCCAAGACAGGATTACGTACCACTCTGAAGTAGTACGCATCCTTGTCATCCCACGAGGTTTGGTAGTGACTTGATCTGAAGTTTCATGATCACTATCATAAGCTTCCACTTCAATTGGTGTAGGTTCCACAGGAACAACTCCGTGTGCCCTGCCACACACTAGTTGAAGAGACGGTTCAATAACCTCATCAAGTCTCCACCATCCTCCCACTCAATTCTTTCGAGAGAAACTTTTTCCTCGAGAAAGGACCCGATTCTAGAAACAATCCCTTATTGCTTTCGGATCTGAGATAGGAGGTATACCCAACTATTTTGGGTGTCCTATGAAGATGCATTTATCCGCTTTGGGTTCGAGCTTATCAGCCTGAAACTTTTTCACATAAGCGTCGCAGCCCCAAACTTTTAAGAAATGACAGCTTAGGTTTCTCTAAACCATAGTTCATACGGTGTCATCTCATCGGAATTACGTGGTGCCCTATTTAAAGTGAATGTGGTTGTCTCTAATGCCTAACCCATAAACTATTGTGGTAATTCGATAAGAGACATCATGGTATGCATCATATCCAATAGGGTGCAGTTATGATGTTCGGACACACCATCACACTATGGTGTTCCAGGCTATATTAGTTGTGAAACAATTTCCACAATGTCTTAATTCTGTGCCAAACTCGTAATTCAGATATTCATCTCTATGATCATATCATAGATCTTTTATCCTCTTGTCACAACGATCTTTCAACTTCACCCTGAAATTACTTGAACCTTTCAATAATTCAGACTCGTGATTCATCAAGTAAATATACTCAACATCTACTCAAATCATCTGTGAAGTAAGAACATAACGATATCCACTACACGCCTCAGAACTCATTGGACTGCACACATCAAAATGTATTACTTCCAACAAGTTGCTTTCTAGTTCCATTTTACTGAAAACGAGGCTTTCAGTCATCTTGCCCATGTGGTATGATTTGCATGTCTCAAGTGATTCAAAATCAAGTGAGTCCAAACGGTCCATTTGCATGGAGTTTCTTCATGCATATACACCAATAGACATGGTTTGCATGTCTCAAACTTTTCAAAACGAGTGAGCCCAAAGATCCATCAACATGGAGCTTCTTCATGCGTTTTATACCGATATGACTTACGTGGCAGTGCCACAAGTAGGTGGTACTATCATTACTATCTTATATCTTTTGGCATGAACATGTGTATCACTACGATCGAGATTCAATAAACCATTCATTTTAGGTGCAAGACCATTGAAGGTATTATTCAAATAAACAGAGTAACCATTATTCTCCTTAAATGAATAACCGTATTGCGATAGACATAATCCAATAATGTCTATGCTCAACGCAAACACCAGTCTCGATGGTAGAGGGAGCGTGCGATGCTTGATCACATCAAGCTTGGAAAAACTTCCAACACATATTGCCAGCTCACCTTTAGCTAGTCTCCGTTTACTCCGCAGCCTTTTATTTCGAGTTTACTAACATTTAGCAACCGAACCGGTATCTAATACCATGGTGCTACTAGGAGTACTAGTAAAGTACACATTAACACAATGTATATCCAATATACTTCTATCGACCTTGCCAGCCTTCTCATCTACCAAGTATCTAGGGTAATTCTGCTCCAGTGGCTGTTCCCCTTATTACAGAAGCACTTAGTCTCGGGTTTGGGTTCAACCTTGGGTTTCTTCACTAGAGCAGCAACTGATTTGCCGTTTCATGAAGTATCCCTTTTTGCCCTTGCCCTTCTTGAAACTAGTGGTTTCACCAACCATCAACAATTGATGCTCCTTCTTGATTTCTACTTTTGTGGTGTCAAACATCGCGAATATCTCAAGGATCATCATATATGTCCCTGATATATTATAGTTCATCACGAAGCTCTAGCAGCTTGGTGGTAATGACTTTAGAGAAACATCACTATCTCATCTGGAAGATCAACTCCCACTCGATTCAAATGATTGTTGTACTCAGACAATCTGAGCACAAGCTCAACAATTGAGCTTTTCTCCCTTATTTTGTGGGCTAAGAAAATCGTCGGAGGTCTTATACCTCTTGACGTGGGCACGAGCCTGAAATCCAAATTTCAGCCCTCGAAACATCTCATATGTTTCGCGACGTTTCAAAACGTCTTCGGTGCCTCAACTCTAAACCGTTTAACTGAACTATCACGTAGTTATCAAAATGTGTATGTCAGATGTTCGCAACATCCACAGACGACGTTCGAGGTTCAGCACACTGAGCGGTGCATTAAGGACATAAGCCTTCTATGAAGCAATGAGGACAATCCTCAGTTTACGGACCTAGTCCGCATAATTGCTACTATCAACTTTCAACTAAATTTTCTCTAGGAACATATCTAAACAGTAGAACTGAAGCGTGAGCCACGACATAATTTGCGAAGACCTTTTGACTATGTTCAGGATAATTAAGTTCATCTTATGAACTCCCACTCAGATAGACATACCTCTAGTCATCTAAGTGATTACATGATCCGAGTCAACTAGGCCGTGTCCGATCATCACGTGAGACGGACTAGTCAACATCGGTGAACATCTTCATGTTGATCGTATCTTCTATACGACTCATGTTCGACCTTTCGGTCTTCTGTGTTCCGAGGCCATGTCTGTACATGCTAGGCTCGTCAAGTCAACCTAAGTGTTTGCATGTGTAAATCTGTCTTACACCCGTTGTATGTGAACGTTGGAATCTATCACACCCGATCATCACGTGGTGCTTCGAAACAACGAACTGTCACAACGGTGCACAGTTAGGGGGAACACTTTCTTGAAATTATTATGAGGGATCATCTTATTTACTACCGTCGTTCTAAGTAAATGAGATGCAAAAACATGATAAACATCACATGCAATCAAATAATAGTGACATGATATGGCCAATATCATATAGCTCCTTTGATCTCCATCTTGGGGCTCCATGATCATCTTGTCACCGGCATGACACCATGATCTCCATCATCATGATCTCCATCATCGTGTCTCCATGAAGTTGCTCGCCAACTATTACTTCTACTACTAAGGCTAACACGTTTAGCAATAAAGTAAAGTAATTTACATGGCGTTTCTCAATGACACGCAGGTCATACAAAAAATAAAGACAACTCCTATGGCTCCTGCCGGTTGTCATACTCATCGACATGCAAGTCGTGATTCCTATTACAAGAACATGATCTCATACATCACATATATATCATTCATCACATCCTTTGGCCATATCACATCACAAAACACTTGCTGCAAAAACAAGTTAGACGTCCTCTAATTGTTGTTGCAAGTTTTTTACGTGGCTGCTATAGGTTTCTACCAAGAACGTTTCTTACCTACGCCAAAACCACAACGTGAATTGCCAATTTATATTTACCCTTCATAAGGACCCTGTTCATCGAATCCGATCCGACTAAAGTGGGAGAGACAGACACACGCCAGCCACCTTATGCAACTAGTGCATGTCAGTCGGTGGAACCGGTCTCACGTAAGCGTACGTGTAAGGTTGGTCCGGGCCGCTTCATCCCACGATGCCGCCGAATCAAGATAAGACTAGCAACGGCAAGATAATTGACAATATCGACGCCCACAACTACTTTGTGTTCTACTCATGCATAGTAACTACGCATAGACCTAGCTCATGATGCCACTGTTGGGAACGTAGCAGAAATTCAAAATTTTCTACGCATCACCAAGATCAATCTATGGAGTAATATAGCAACGAGGGGAAGGAGAGTGCATCTACATACCCTTGTAGATCGCTAAGCGGAAGCGTTCAAGTGAACGGGGTTGATGGAGTCATACTCGTCGTGATCCAAATCACCGATGATCCTAGTGCCGAACGGACGGCACCTCCGTGTTCAACACACGTACAGCCCGGTGACGTCTCCTACGCCTTGATCCACCAAGGGGAGGAGGAGAGGTTGGGGAAGACTCCATCCAGCAGCAGCATGATGGCGTGGTGGTGGTGGAGGAGCGTGGTACTCCAGCAGGGCTTCGCCAAGCACCGCAAGAGACAAGGAGGGAGAGGGGTAGGGCTGCGCCAAGAAGGAGATTGAATCGTGTCTCTGGCAGCCCAAAACCTCAAGTATATATAGGGGGAGGGGAGGGGCTGCGCCCCCACCTAGGTTTCCACCCCTAGGGGTGGCAGCTAGCCCTAGATCCCATCTAGGGGGGCGGCCAAGGGGGGAGAGAGGGGGGCGCACCACTAGGTGGGCCTTAGGCCCATCTGAGCCTAGGGTTTGCCCCCTTCCACTCTCCCTTGCGCCTTGGGCCTTGGTAGGGGGGCGCACCAGCCCACCTGGGGCTGGTCCCCTCCCACACTTGGCCCATGCAGCCCTTCGGGGCTGGTGGCCCCACTTGGTGGACCACCGGGACCCTCCCGGTGGTCCCGGTACATTACCGATAAAACCCGAAACTTTTCCGGCGACCAAAACAGGACTTCCCATATATGAATCTTTACCTCCGGGCCATTCCGGAACTCCTCGTGACGTCCGGGATCTCATCCGGGACTCCGAACAACATTCGGTAACCACATATATCTATTCCCTATAACCCTAGCGTCATCGAACCTTAAGTGTGTAGACCCTACGGGTTCGGGAACCATGCAGACATGACCGAGATAACTCTCCGGTCAATAACCAACAGCAGGATCTGGATACCCATGTTGGCTCCCACATGTTCCACAATGATCTCATCGGACGAACCACGATGTCAAGGACTTAATCAATCCCGTATACAATTCCCTTTGTCTAGCGGTACGATACTTGCCCGAGATTCGATTGTCAGTATCCCGATACCTTGTTCAATCTCGTTACTGGCAAGTCTCTTTACTCATTCCGTAATACATCATCCCGTGATCAACTCCTTGGTCACATTGTGCACATTATGATGATGTCCTACCGAGTGGGCCCAGAGATACCTCTCCGTTTACACGGAGTGACAAATCCCAGTCTCGATTCGTGCCAACCCAATAGACACTTTCGGAGATACCTGTAGTGTACCTTTATAGCCACCCAGTTACGTTGTGACGTTTGGCACACCCAAAGCACTCCTACGGTATCCGGGAGTTGCACAATCTCATGGTCTAAGGAAATGATACTTGACATTATAAAAGCTTTAGCATACGAACTACATGATCTTGTGCTAGGCTTAGGATTGGGTCTTGTCCATCACATCATTCTCCTAATGATGTGATCATGTTATCAACGACATCCAATGTCCATGGTCAGGAAACCGTAACCATATATTGATCAACGAGCCAGTCAACTAGAGGCTTACTAGGGACATGGTGTTGTCTATGTATCCACACATGTATCTGAGTTTCCTATCAATACAATTCTAGCATGGATAATAAACGATTATCATGAACAAGGAAATATAATAATAACCAATTTATTATTGCCTCTAGGGCATATTTCCAACACATTGGACCACACACATCAGTATGTATGATTTCCAATAAGTTGGTTGCTCACTCCATTGTTCCTGAGAACGGAGTCTTGGTCATTTTACCCATGAGGCATGGTTCGCACGTGTCAAATGATTCGTAATCAAGAGACTCTAAAAGTCCATCTGCATGGAGCTTCTTCATGCGTTTGACACCTATGTGACCAAGGCGGCAGTGCCACAAGTATGTGGGACTATCATTATCAACCTTACATCTTTTGGTATTCACACTATGAATATGTGTAGCATTACGCTCGAGATTCATTAAGAATAAACCATTCACCATCGGAGCATGACCATAAAACATATCTCTCATATAAATAGAACAACCATTATTCTCGGATTTAAATGAGTAGCCATCTCGAATTAAACGAGATCCTGATACAATGTTCATGCTCAAAGCTGGCACTAAATAACAATTATTGAGGTTTAAAACTAATCCCGTAGGTAAATGTAGAGGTAGCGTGCCGACGGCGATCACATCGACCTTGGAACCATTCCCGACGCGCATCGTCACCTCGTCCTTCGCCAGTCTCCGCTTATTCCGCAGCTCCTACTTTGAGTTACAAATGTGAGCAACCGCACCGGTATCAAATACCCAGGAGCTACTATGAGTACTGGTAAGGTACACATCAATTACATGTATATCACATATACCTTTCGTGTTGCCGGCCTTCTTGTCCGCTAAGTATTTGGGGCAGTTCCGCTTCCAGTGACCACTTCCCTTGCAATAAAAACACTCAGTCTCGGGCTTGGGTCCATTCTTTGGCTTCTTCCCCACAGCTTGCTTACCGGGCGCGGCAACTCCCTTGCCGTCCTTCTTGAAGTTCTTCTTACCCTTGCCTTTCTTGAACTTAGTGGTTTTATTCACCATCAACACTTGATGTTCCTTTTTGACTTCTACCTCTGCTGATTTCAGCATTGAATATACCTCAGGAATGGTCTTTTCCATCCCCTGCATATTGAAGTTCATCACAAAGCTCTTGTAGCTCGATGGAAGCGACTGAAGGATTCTGTCAATGACTGCGTCATTCGGGAGATTAACTCCCAGCTGAGTCAAGCGGTTATGCAACCCAGACATTTTGAGTATGTGCTCACTGACAGAACTATTTTCCTCCATCTTACAGTTGAAGAACTTGTCAGAGACTTCATATCTCTCAACCCAGGCATGAGCTTGAAAAACCATTTTCAGCTCTTCGAACATCCCATATGCTCCGTGTCTCTCAAAACGCTTTTGGAGCCCCGGTTCTAAGCTGTAAAGCATGCCGCACTGAACGAGGTAGTAATCATCAGCATGTGACTGCCAAGCGTTCATAACGTCTTGGTTCTATGGGACATGTGCGTCACGTAGCGGTGCTTCTAGGACATAATCTTTCTTGGCAGCTATGAGGATGATCCTCAGGTTCCGTACCTAGTCCGTATAGTTGCTGCCATCGTCTTTCAGCTTGGTTTTCTCTAGGAACGCGTTGAAGTTGAGGACAACGTGGGCCATTTGATCTACAAGACATATTGTAAAGATTTTAGACTAAGTTCATGATAATTAAGTTCATCTAATCAAATTACTCAATGAACTCCCACTCAGATAGACATCCCTCCAGTCATCTAAGTGAAACATGATCCGAGTTAACTAGGCCGTGTCCGATCATCACGTGAGACGGACTAGCCAACATCGGTGAACATCTTCATGTTGATCGTATCTCCTATACGACTCATGCTCGACCTTTCGGTCTTCCGTGTTCCGAGGCCATGTCTGTACATGCTAGGCTCGTCAAGTCAACCTAAGTGTATTGCGTGTGTAAATCTGGCTTACACCCGTTGTATTCGAACGTTAGAATCTATCACACCCAATCATCACGTGGTGATTCGAAACAACGAACCTTCGCAACGGTGCACAGTTAGGGGGAACACTTTCTTGAAATTATTATGAGGGATCATCTTATTTAAGCTACCGTTGTTCTAAGCAAATAAGATGTAAAACATGATAAACATCACATGCAATCAAATAGTGACATGATATGGCCAATATCATTTGCTCCTTTTGATCTCCATCTTCGGGGCTCCATGATCATCGTTGTCACTGGCATGACACCATGATATCCATCATCATGATCTCCATCATCGTGTCTTCTTGGAGTTGTCTCGTCATCTATTACTTCTACTACTATGGCTAACGCTTTAGCAATAAAGTAAAGTAACTACATGACGTTTATGTTGACACGCAGGTCATAAATAAATAAAGACAACTCCTATGGCTCCTGCCGGTTGTCATACTCATCGACATGCAAGTCGTGATTCCTATTACAAGAACATGATCATCTCATACATCACATATATCATTCATCACATCCTTTGGCCATATCACATCACAAAACACTTGCTGCAAAAACAAGTTAGACGTCCTCTAATTGTTGTTGCAAGTTTTTACGTGGCTGCTATAGGATTCTAGTAAGAACGTTTCTTACCTACGCCAAAACCACAACGTGAATTGCCAATTTCTATTTACCCTTCATAAGGACCCTGTTCATCGAATCCGATCCGACTAAAGTGGGAGAGACAGACACCCGCCAGCCACCTTATGCAACTAGTGCATGTCAATCGGTGGAACCAGTCTCACGTAAGCGTACGTGTAAGGTCGGTCCGGGCCGATTCATCCCACGATGCCGCCGAATCAAGATAAGACTAGTAACGACAAGTAAATTGACAATATCGACGCCCACAACTGCTTTGTGTTCTACTCGTGCATAGTAACTACGCATAGACCTAGCTCATGATGCCACTGTTGGGGAACGTAGCAGAATTTTAAAAAAAATTCTACGCATCACCAAGATCTATCTATGGAGTCATCTAGCAACGAGGGAGAGAGGAGTGCATCTACATACCCTTGTAGATCACGAGCGGAAGCGTTCAAGAGAACGGGGTTGATGGAGTCGTACTCGTCATGATCCAAATCACCGAAGATCCTAGCGCCGAACGGACGGCACCTCCGCGTTCAACACACGTACAGAGCGAGGACGTCTCCCGCGCCTTGATCCAGCAAGGAGGAGGGAGAGGTTGAGGAAGAGGGCTCCAACAGAAGCACGACGGCGTGGTGGTGGTGAAGCTGCAGTACTTCGGCAGGGCTTTGCCAAGCTCTTACGGAGGAGGAGAGGTGTTGGGGAGGGGAGGGGCTGCGCCTTGGATGTTGTTTGCAGCCCTCCCCTTGCCCCTCTATTTATAGGGGAAGGAGGAAGGGGGTCGGCCCCCTCTAGATGAGATATAGAGGGGGGGCGGCGGCCAAGGGGAGGGGGCTTGCCCCCCAAGCAAGGGGGGCGCCCCCTTTAGGGTTTCCCCCCCCCAACCCTAGGCGCATGGGACCAAGGGGGGGAATGAGGCCAGCCCATGTAGGGCTGGTTCCCTTTCCTCTACAGCCCATTAGGCCCTCCGAGAGAGGTGGCCCCTCCCGGTGGACCCCCGGAACCCCTCCGGTGGCCCCGGTACAATACCGATATGCCCCCGAACCTTTCCGGTGACCGTATGACAACTTCCTACATATAAATCTTCACCTCCGGACCATTCCGGGACTCCTCGTGATGTCCAGGATCTCATCCAGGGACTCCGAACAACATTCGGTAATCACATACAAGTCTTCCTAACAACCCTAGCGTCACCGAACCTTAAGTGTGTAGACCCTACGGGTTCGGGAGACATGCAGACATGACCGAGACGACTCTCCGGTCAATAACCAATAGCGGGATCTGGATACCCATGTTGGCTCCCACATGCTCCTCGATGATCTCATCAGATGAACCACGATGTCGAGGATTCAATCAATCCGTATACAATTCCCTTTGTCAATCGGTACGTTACTTGCCCGAGACTCGATCGTCGGTATCCCATTACCTTGTTCAGTCTCGTTACCAGCAAGTCACTTTACTCGTACCGTAATGCATGATCCCGTGATCAACCACTTGATCACATTGAGCTCATTATGATGATGCATTACCGAGTGGGCCCAGAGATACCTCTCCGTCATACGGAGTGACAAATCCCAGGCTCGATTCGTACCAACCCAACAGACACTTTCGTAGATACCTGTAATGTACCTTTATAGTCACCCAGTTACGTTGTGATGTTTGGCACACCCAAGGCACTCCTACGGTATCCGGGAGTTGCACAGTCTCATGGTCTAAGGAAATGATACTTGACATTCAGAAAAGCTACAACAAACGAACTACACGATCTTTGAGCTATGCTTAGGATTGGGTCTTGTCCATCACATCATTCTCCTAATGATGTGATCCCGTTATCAATGACATCCAATGTCCATAGTCAGGAAACCATGACTATCTTTTGATCAACGAGCTAGTCAACTAGAGGCTCACTAGGGACGTGTTGTGGTCTATGTATTCACACATGTATTACGATTTCCGGATAACACAATTATAGCATGAGCAATAGACAATTATCATGAACAAAGAAATATAATAATAACCATTTTATTATTGCCTCTAGGGCATATTTCCAACATTGACACACTCATTTGGATCTTCAAAATGACTTAGTTGAACACGTGTGGAGTCACATTGGCAACCAATAGATGTATTGGTTCATTACGTTCATTTAAAACAATTTCGATTTGGTTGTAAACTATTTTATTAGAGACAATTTTGATTGGGTTGTAAAACTATTTTTATTTTTAGAAAACTTGTTTTGATATGAATATATGGGAATTTTTGGCTGTGGTGAACAGAATGGGGCCAAAGGATGCGGCCGCGCGCTGGGCGCACAGCCACCGCATCCCAGGACAGGCCCGGACACGACCCCATTGTCCTACACAAATGGACCGAAACCGGACAAAGCGGACGTCCATTTGAGGTCGCACGGTGGAGTTGGATACGAGGGTTCACGAAAAATACGGACACATTAGAATAATTTTCTCTCGAAACATACTTGATACTTTCGCACAGCAAAAGTCAATACAAACAGGTCCAAATGCAGCAAAGAAAATAGTAATATCTGTTAAGGCATCAGCACAAACACACCCAAAGAAAATAAAACAAAGATAAAAAAACGCCACCAAGTGGCTGGCATCTCAGAACCCTAAGGCGTGGTAAGGCGCCCCACGGCCATAGTTATCGCCTCCATCACGCTGCCAAGCCGATCATGACCCCTCTGTCTAGATAGCGGGTGTCAGTGCTGCAAAAAGGCCAATAATTTAAATACCGAGTCACAAACCTGCTAGAAAAAAGACCTTAATAACCAACTTGTTATGCATTGTCCATAGAATCCATGCCAACGCCACCAACACAAATCAGAAGAGACGTCTTCTCCTTCCAGTTTGGTTGGCCTAGGTTTGGAGCAACCAGAAATAGGTCCCGGCCTCCTGGTAGGCCCCCAGAGCCTCATGGACATAGCACCACAGGAACTGCGCCGCTGGGCATGAAAAGATATGGTGTCCCATATCTCGGACAACATAAAGGGGGCAACGACCATCCCTAGGCCTATTCCGCTTTATCACCTCCGTCCTTGATGGGAGGTGATCCCATCGGATTCTTAGCGGAATCTCGCCGAATTTCAGCGAGAGTGCACAAGTATGGTCACGACGGTCCCCTGGGAGGTTGTATGTATCACCAGAGAGGTAGATGGGTCGCTGGGGAGGTGTTGCGTGTTGCTCAGCATCAGAGGAGGAGAGAGAGGATTTAGAAAAAAAATGTGTGAGCTGATCAAATTTAAGAAAAGTAAGATTATTTTTAGGCTTAACTCCTAAAGAAAATTAGAAGTTACTTATATGTTTTAGGGTTCGGTTAGTTGAGGTTTAACTCAAAAGTATGTTAGATTTTTTTAGAAAAGGATGATATACCCCCGGCCTCTGCATCTAGGCGATGCATGCAGTCATTTTATTAATTATCCGTAAAGACCTTACAAACTAATACCTCAGTAAGCCTGAAGCCACTATCTTGGCAACACTTTTCGCTACTCCTATCCCCTTGATGAAGGAGTGCCGAATGTCCGAGCTAAATACCAAACAGACATTGCACCAAGACCTAACATCTAAAGTCGGATGCCCCAGCCAGGTGCTACCTCTTGAGCACTGCGTTGGTTTTCCCTTGAAGAGGAAAGGGTGATGCAGCAAAGTAGCGTAAGTATTTCCCTCAGTTTTTGAGAACCAAGGTATCAATCCAGTAGGAGACTACACGCAAGTCCCTCGTACCTACACAAACAAATAAGAACCTCGCAACCAACACGATAAAGGGGTTGTCAATCCCTTCACGGTCACTTACGAGAGTGAGATCTGATAGAGATAATAATAATAGATAAATATTTTTGGTATTTTTATGATATAGGTAAGAAAGTAAAGATTGCAAAATAAAATAGATTGGAAACTTATATGATAAAAGATAGACCCGGGGGCCATAGGTTTCACTAATGGATTCTCTGAAGATAGCATAAGTATTACGGTGGGTGAACAAATTAGTGTCGAGTAATTGATAGAAAAGTGCATAATTATGAGAATATCTAGGCATGATCATGTATATAGGCATCACGTCTGCGACAAATAGACCGAAACGATTCTGCATCTACCACTATTACTCCACACATCGACCGCTATCCAGCATGCATCTAGAGTATTAAGTTCATAAGAACAGAGTAATGCATTAGGCAAGATGACATGATGTAGAGGGATAAACTCAAGCAATATGATATAAACCCTATCTTTTTATCCTCGATGACAACAATACAATACGTGCCTTGCTGCCCCTGCTGTCACTGGGAAAGGACACCGCAAGATTGAACCCAAAGCTAATCACCTCTCCCATTGCAAGAAAGATCAATCTAGTAGGCCAAACCAAACTGATAATTCGAAGAGACTTGCAAAGATATTTAAATTATGCATAAAAGATTTCAGAGAAGAATCAAATATTGTTCATAGATAATCTTGATCATAAACCCACAATTCATCGGATCTCGACAAACACACCGCAAAAAGAATTACATCGAATATATCTCCAAGAGAATCGAGGAGAACTTTGTATTGAGATCCAAAGAGAGAGAAGAAGCCATCTAGCTAATAATTATGGACCCGAAGGTCTGTGGTAAACTACTCACACATCATTGGAGAGGCTATGGTGTTGATGTAGAAGCCCTCCGTGATCGATTCCTCCTCCGGCGGAGCTCCAGAAAAGGCCCCAAGATGGGATCTCTTGGGTACAGAAGGTTGCGGCGGTGGATATAGGGTTTCGTGGTGCTCCTGGATGTTTTCGGGGTATATGGATATATATATATATATATATATATATATATGAGGAAGAAGTAGCTCGGTGGAGCTGCGAGGGGCCCACTGCTACCTCTTGAGCACTGCGTTGGTTTTCCCTTGAAGAGGAAAGGGTGATGCAGCAACGCGTAAGTATTTCCCTCAGTTTTTGAGAACCAAGGTATCAATCCATTAGGAGGCCACGCACGAGTCCCTCGCACCTACACAAACAAATAAAATCCTTGCAGCCAACGCAATAAAGGGGTTGTCAATCCCTTCACGGCCACTTATGAAAGTGAGATCTGATAGATATGATAAGATAATATTTTTGGTATTTTTATGATAAAGATGCAAAGTAAATAAAGCAAAATAAAAACGGTGCAAGAAATAGCTTTTTGATGGAAGATTAATATGATAGAAAATAGACCCGGGGGCCATAGGTTTCACTAGTGGCTTCTCTCGAGAGCATAAGTATTACGGTGGGTAAACAAATAACTATTGAGCAATTGGCAGAATTGAGCATAGTTATGAGAATATCTAGGTATGACCATGTATGTAGGCATCACGTCCGAGACAAGTAGACCAACTCATGCCTGCATCTACTACTATTACTCCACATATCGACCGCTATCCAGCATGCATCTAGAGTATTAAGTTCAAAAGAACAGAGTAACACTTTAAGCAAGATGACATGATGTAGAGGGATAAACTCATGCAATATGATATAAACCCCATCTTGTTATCCTCGATGGCAACAATACAATACATGCCTTGCTGCCCCTACTGTCACTAGGAAAGGACACCGCAAGATTGAACCCAAAGCTAAGCACTTCTCCCATTGCAAGAAAGATCAATCTAGTAGTCCAAACCAAACTGATAATTCGAAGAGACTTGCAAAGATAACCAATCATACATAAAAGAATTCAGAGAAGATTCAAATATTGTTCATAGATAAACTTGATCATAAATCCACAATTCATCGGTCTCAACAAACACACCGCAAAAGAAGATTACATTGAATAGATCTCCACAAGAGAGGGGGAGAACATTGTATTAAGATCCAAAAAGAGAGAAGAAGCCATCTAGCTAATAACTATGGACCCGAAGGTCTGAGGTAAACTACTCACACATCATCGGAGAGGCTATGGTGTTGATGTAGAAGCCCTCCGTGATCGATGACCCTCCGGCGGAGCTCCGGAAAAGGCCCCAAGATGGGATCTCACGGGTACAGAAGGTTGCGGCGGTGCAATTAGAGTTTTGGCTCCGTATCTGGTAGTTCGGGGGTACGTAGGTATATATAGGAGGAAGAAGTACGTCGGTGGAGCAACGTGGGCCCCACGAGGGTGGAGGGCGCGCCTGGGGGGGGGGGGTAGGCGCGCCCCCTACCTCGTGCCTTCCTGGTTGCTTTCTTGACGTAGGGTCCAAGTCCTCTGGATCACGTTCGTTCCAAAAATCACGTTCCTGAAGGTTTCATTCCGTTTGGACTCCGTTTGATATTCTTTTTCTGCGGAACTCTAAAATAGGCAAAAAAACAGTAATTCTGGGCTGGGCCTCCGGTTAATAGGTTAGTCCCAAAAATAATATAAAAGTGTATAATAAAGCCCAGTAATGTCCAAAACAGAATATAATATAGCATGGAACAATCAAAAATTATAGATATGTTGGAGACGTATCACCCACGAGGGTGGGGGCGCGCCCAGGGGGCAGGCGCGCCCTCCTGCCTCGTGGTCGCCTCGCTTCTTTCTTGACGTCTACTCCAAGTCCCTTGGATCACGTTTGTTCCAAAAATAACTCTGCAGAAGGTTTCATTCCGTTTGGATTCCGTTTGATATTCCTTTTCTGTGGAACACTGAAATAGGCAAAAAAACAGCAATTTGCACTGCGCCCAGGTTAGTAGGTTAGTCCCAAAAACAATATAAAAGTTCATAAATAAGCCCATTAACGAAACTGATAATATAATAGCATGGAACAATAAAAAATTATAGATACGTTGAAGACGTATCAAGCATCCCCAATCTTAATTCCTACTCGTCCTCGAGTAGGTAAATGATAAAAACAGAATTTTTGATGTGGAATGCTACCTAACATAATTCTCAATGTAATTTTCTTTATTGTCGCATGAATATTCAGATCCGAAAGATTCAAGACAAAAGTTTAATATTGACATAAAAATAATAATACTTCAAGCATACTAACTAAGCAATCATGTCTTCTCAAAATAACATGGCAAAATAAAGTTCATCCCTACAAAATCATATAGTTTGGTCATGCTCCATTTTCGTCACACAAGAATGCTCTCATCTTGCACAACCCCGATGACAAGCCAAGCAATTGTTCATACTTTAGTAATCTTAAATTTTTTCAACTTTCATGCAATACATGAGCGTGAGTCATGGATATAGCACTATGGGTGGAATAAAATATGATGATGGGGGTTATGTGGAGAAGACAAAAAAGGAGAAAGTCTCACATTGACGAGGCTAATCAACGAGCTAGGGAGATGCCCATCAATTGATGTCAATGCAAGGAGTAGGGATTGCCATGCAACGGATGCACTATAGCTATAAATGTATGAAAACTCAACAAAAGAAGCTAAGTGGGTGTGCATCCAACTTGCTTGCTCATGAAGACCTAGGGCATTTAAGGAAGCCCATTGTTGGAATATACAAGCCAAGTTCTATAATGAAAAATTCCCACTAGTATATGAAAGTGACAAAACAAAAGACTCTCTATCATAAAGATCATGGTGCTACTTTGAAGCACAAGTGTGGAAAAGGAGGATAGTAGCATTGTCCCTTTTTATTTCTTTTTATTTCTTTTTTGGGCCTTTTTTTATTTGTCCTTTTCCTTTTTGGGGGACAATGCTCTATTAATGATGATCATCACACTTCTATTTATTTACAACTCATTGATTACAACTCGATTCTAGAACATAATATAACTCTATATGAATGTCTCCGGCGGTGTACCGGGAAAAGCAATGAATCAAGAGTGACATGTATGATAAATTATGCATGGTGGCTTTGCCACAAATACAATGTCAACTACATGATCATGCAAAGCAATATGACAATGATGAAGCGTGTCATAAATGAAACGGTGGAAAATTGTATGTCAATATATCTCGGAATGGCTATAAAAATGCCATAATAGGTAGGTATGGTGGCTGTTTTGAAGAAGATATAAGGAGGTTTATGTGTGATAGAGCGTATCATATCACGGGGTTTGGATGCACCGGTGAAGTTTGCACCCACTCTCAAGGTGAGAAAGGGCAATGCATGGTACCGAAGAGGCTAGCAATGATGGAAAGGTGAGAATGCGTATAATCCATGGACTCAACATTAGTCATAAAGAACTCACATACTTATTGCAAAAATGTACAAGTCATCAAAAACCAAGCATTACGCGCATGCTCCTAGGGGGATAGATTGGTAGGAAAAGACCAACGCTCGTCCCCGACCGCCACTCATAATAAAGATAATCAAAGAACACCTCATGTTTCAAATTTGTTACACAACGGTTACCATACATGCATGCTATGGGACTTGCAATCTTCAACACAAGTATTTCTCGAATTCACAACTACTCAACTAGCACACTCTAATATCACCATCTTTATATCTCAAAACAATTATCAAGTATCAAACTTCTCATAGTATTCAATGCACTTTCTATGATAATTTTTATTATACCCATCCTGAATGCCTATCATATTAGGACTAATTTTATAAACAAAGAAAATTACCATGCTGTTCTAATGGACTCTCGAAATAATATAAGTGAAGCACGAGAGATCAATAATTTCTATAAAATAAAACCACCACCGTGCTCTAAATGATATAAGTGAAGCACTAGAGCAAAATTATCTAGCTCAAAAGATATAAGTGAAGCACATAGGGTATTCTAATAAATTCCAATTCATGTGTGTCTATCCCAAAAGGTGTGTACAGCAAGGATGATTGTAGTAAACTAAAAAGCAAATACTCAAATCATACAAGACGCTCCAAGCAAAACACATATCATGTGGTGAATAAAAATATAGCCTCAAGTGAAGTTACCGATGGAAGAAGACGAAAGAGGGGATGCCTTCCGGGGCATCCCCAAGCTTAGGATTTTGGTTGTCCTTGAATTTTACCTTGGGCATCCCCAAAATTAGGCTCTTTCCACTCCTTATTCCATAATCCATCAAATCTCTACCCAAAACTTGAAAACTTCACAACACAAAACTCAACAGAAAATCTCATGAGCTCCGTTAGTATAAGAAAACAAACCACCACTTAAGGTACTGTAATTAACTCATTATTTATTTATATTAGTGTAAAACCTACCGTATTCCAACTTCTCTATGGTTCATACCCTCCGATACTAGCCATAGATGCATCAAAATAAACAAACAACACGCGAAAAACAGAATCTGTCAAAAACAGAATAGTCTGTAGTAATCTGTAGGTTTCGAATACTTCTGTAACCCCAAAAATTCTGAAGTAAATTGGTGGACGTGAGGAATTTGTCTATTAATAATATGTAAAAAGAATCAACCTAATCGCACTCTCCAGTAAAAAATGGCAGCAAATCTCGTGAGCGCTAAAGTTTCTATTTTTTACAGCAAGATCGCAAAAACTTTCCCCAAGTCTTCCCAAAGATTTTACTTGGCACAAACACTAATTAAAAATATAAAACCACATCTAAAAAGAGGCTAGATGAATTATTTATTATTAAACAGAACCAAAAATCAAGAAACAAAAATAAAATTGGGTTGCCTCCCAACAAGCGCTATCGTTTAACGCCCCTAGCTAGGCATAAAAGCAAGAATATATCTAGGTATTATCATATTTGGTATGCAATCCATAAGTGGCTCTCATAATAGATTCATAAGGTAATTTAATTTTCTTTCTAGGAAAGTGTTCCATGCCTTTCCTTAACGGAAGTTGGAATCTAATATTCCCTTCTTTCATATCAATAATTGCACCAATCGTTTTAAGGAAAGGTCTACCAAGAATAATGGGACATGTAGGATTGCAATCAATATCAAGAACAATGCAATCTACATGCACATAATTCCTATTTGCAACAATAAGAACATCATTAATCCTTTCCATAGGTTTCTTAATAGTGGAATCCGCAAGATGCGAATTTAAAGAACAATCATCAAATTCATGGAAACCTAACACATCACACAAAGTTTTTGGAATCGTGGAAACGCTAGCACCCAAATCACATAAAGCATAGCATTCATGATCTTTAATTTTAATTTTAATAGTAGGTTCCCACTCATCATGAAGTTTTCTAGGGATAGGAACTTCTAATTCAAGCTTTTCTTCATAAGATTGCATTAAAGCATCAACGATATGTTTGGTAAAAGCTTTATTTTGACTATAAGCATGAGGAGCATTTAGCACGGATTGCAACAAGGAAATACAATCTATCAAAGAGCAATTATCATAATTTAATTCCTTGAAATCCAAAATAGTGGGTTCATTGCTATGTAAAGTTTTGACCTCTCCAATCCCACTTTTACCAATTTTTGCATCGAGATCTAAAAACTCCGAATCATTGGGACGCCTTTTAACTAAAGTTGACTCATATCCAGTCCCATCACTATCAAGATTCATATTGCAAAACAAAGATTTAATAGGAGGCACATTAATCACTTTTAGATCTTCATCCTTATTATCATCAAAACTAGAAGAACACGCTTTTATAAAGCAATCTTTTTTAGCACACATCCTAGCGGTTCTTTCTTTGCACTCATCAATGGAAATTCTCATGGCTTTGAGATACTCATTGATATCATGCTTAGGTGGAATAGATCTAAGTTTCAAATAATCAACATCAATAGAAATTCTATCCACGTTCCTAGCCAACTCATCAATCTTAGACAATTTTTCGTCAATCAAAGCATTGAAACTCTTTTGCAAACTAATAAATTATTTAATACTAGATTCAAAATCAGAGGGCATCTTATTATCATTTACATAAGAATTGTTGTATTAATTACCATAATTATTAGAGGAATTACTAGGAAACGGCCTAGGATTAAAGTTTCCTCTATAAGCGTTGTTACCAAAATTGTTCCTACCAACAAAATTCACATCCATAGATTCATTATTATTCTCAATGAAAGTAGACAAAGGCATATCATTAGGATTAGAATTAACACTCTTATTAGCAAACAATTTCATAAGTTCATCCATTTTCCACTCAAAACATTAATCTCTTCTATAGCATGAACCTTTTTACTAGTAGATCTTTCGGTGTGCCATCGAGAATAATTAACCATGATATTATCTAGGATTTTGGTAGCTTCTCCTAAAGTGATTTCCATAAAAGTGCCTCCCGCGGTCGAATCTAAAAGATTTCTAGAAGAAAAATTCAATCCAGCATAAAAATTTTGTATGATCATCCACAAATTCAAACCATGTGTAGGGCAATTACGTATCATTAATTTCATCCTCTCCCATGCTTGTGCAACATGCTCATGATCAAGTTGCTTAAAATTCATAATATCGTTTCTAAGGGAGATGATCTTAGCGGGAGGAAAATACTTAGAGATAAAAGCATCTTTGCACTTGTTCCAAGAATCAATACTATTTTTAAGCAAAGATGGAAACCAAGTTTTAGCACGATCTCTAAGTGAAAACGGAAATAGATTCAATTTAACAATATCATTATCCACATCTTTCTTCTTTTGCATATCACACAAATCAACAAAGTTGTTTAGATGGGTAGCGGCATCTTCACTAGGAAGGCCAGAGAACGGATCTTTCATGACAAGATTCAGCAAAGCAGTATTAATTTCACAAGATTCAACATCGGTAAGGGGAGCAATTGGAGTGCTAATAAGATCATTATTGTTGGTATTGGAAAAATCACACAGTTTAGTATTATCTTGAGCCATCGTGACAAACAATCCAACACACAAGCAAGCAAGAGGCAAACAAAAAGAGGCATATGAAAAAGAGGCGAATAAAATGGCAAGGGTGAAGTGGGGGAGAGGAAAACAAGAGGCAAATGAAAAATAATGTAATGCGAGGGATAAGAGTTTGTGATGGGTACTTGGTATGTCTTGACTTGTGAGTAGATCTCCCCGGCAACGGCGCCAAAAATCCTTCTTGCTACCTCTTGAGCACTGCGTTGGTTTTCCCTTGAAGAGGAAAGGGTGATGCAGCAAAGTAGCGTAAGTATTTTCCTCAGTTTTTGAGAACCAAGGTATCAATCCAGTAGGAGACTACACGCAAGTCCCTCGTACCTACACAAACAAATAAGAACCTCGCAACCAACGCGATAAAGGGGTTGTCAATTCCTTCACGGTCACTTACGAGAGTGAGATCTGATAGAGATAATAATAATAAGATAATTTTTTTGGTATTTTTATGATATAGGTAAGAAAGTAAAGATTGCAAAATAAAATAGATTGGAAACTTATATGATAAAAGATAGGCCCGGGGGCCATAGGTTTCACTAGTGGCTTCTCTCAAGATAGCATAAGTATTATGGTGGGTGAACAAATTACTGTCGAGCAATTGATAGAAAAGTGCATAATTATGAGAATATCTAGGCATGATCATGTATATAGGCATCACGTCCGCGACAAGTAGACCGAAACGATTCTGCATCTACTACTATTACTCCACAAATCGACTGCTATCCAGCATGCATCTAGAGTATTAAGTTCATAAGAACAGAGTAATGCATTAGGCAAGATGACATGATATAGAGGGATAAACTCAAGCAATATGATATAAACCCTATCTTTTTATCCTTGATGGCAACAATACAATACGTGCCTTGCTGCCCCTACTGTCATTGGGAAAGGACACCGCAAGATTGAACCCAAAGCTAAGCACCTCTCCCATTGCAAGAAAGATCAATCTAATAGGCCAAACCAAACTGATAATTCGAAGAGACTTGCAAAGATATTTAAATCATGCATAAAAGATTTCAGAGAAGAATCAAATATTGTTCATAGATAATCTTGATCATAAACCCACAATTCATCGGATCTCGACAAACACACTGCAAAAGGAATTATATCGAATAGATCTCCAAGAGAATCGAGGAGAACTTTGTATTGAGATCCAAAGAGAGAGAAAAAGCCATCTAGCTAATAACTATGGACCCAAAGGTCTATGGTAAACTACTCACACATCATCGGAGAGGCTATGGTGTTGATGTAGAAGCCCTTCGTGATCGATTCCCCCTCCGGCGGAGCTCCAAAAAAGGCCCCAAGATGGGATCTCTTGGGTACATAAGGTTGCGGTGATGGAAATAGGGTTTCGTGGTGCTCCTGGATGTTTTCGGGGTATATGGATATATATAGGAGGAAGAAGTAGGTCGGTGGAGCTGCGAGGGGCCCACGAGGGGGGGGGGGCAGGCGCGCCCTCCTGCCTTGTGGCCGCCTCACTTATTTCTTGACGTCTACTCCAAGTCCCCTGGATCACGTTTGTTTAAAAAATAACTCTCCCGAAGGTTTCATTCCGTTTGGTTTCCGTTATTCCTTTTCTGCGAAACACTGAAATAGGCAAAAAAAACAGCAATTTGCACTGGGCCTTGGGTTAGTAGGTTAGTCCCAAAAATAATATAAAAGTGTATAAATAAGCCCATTAACATCCAAAACAGATAATATAATAGCAGAACAATCAAAAATTATAAATACGTTGGAGACGTATCACTAAGCCACAATGCCAGGAGTGGGTCACACACCCGTCCAACGCACTCTCAGAGGCCGCCACAGCCATCTTCCACCAATCCATCTCCAGATAAGGTACTGACGCACGGACCTTACCAGGCCTGCTATCGACGCCACCATAGCGCCAGACAACGCCACCATCATGCACGTATCCATCCACACGCGCCCGCTGCCGAAACACCGCGGTGCCATGCCGTCGGGATCCGCCGCCGGCCTTGCGGTAGATGTAACACCGCTCCTCCTCTTGCCCCCTCCAGTTAGCACTTGCTCCAAAATGATGCCCCCAGGAGGAAGAACGACATCGAAGGTGCCGTCAACGTCCGATCTGATAGACACAGATATAGGGTTTCCCCCGAAACATCCCCATCAAATTGACGTGACCTGTAACAACGATGCCTCGAGAACAAAACGATGTCAAAGACGCCGCCGTCATCCGCTAAGACCGCAGTCAAGCGCAGTTTTCACTGAAAGCCATGTCGTCCCAACCTAGCAGCTGGCCGGAATCGAGCATAGCTTCGCCATGAAGACGTACGGCGCCGCTGGTACACCGGCGGAGATCCTTCATCCCCTCACCGGAGTTCTCATCGCGCCGCTGACCATCCAAGTGAAGAATCGACGACTTATCTAGATGAGATCCAGATCCATGACTGCCGCGGCCATGCCGGGCCACCATCGCTAGCAGCCACAGGGTAGTCGGTTGCTGCCGCGCGGTCAGGGTGGCAGCGCTAAGGGGGCCGGCTCAAAAAAGGTTTGTTAGATATACCCTAAGAGTTAACTAAAACGTCACGTAAAAAAAACTAAAACATGCTCCGCGGGATGGAAACGAATGGACATAGAAAAGAGGCCTCTCGATCTCGAAGGAAATATGTGTAAGAGTAAAATGCACTACAGGTACTTGAACTTGCGCCGCGAGCTCAGTTTGGTCACGGTACTTCAAAATACGGTCATTACGGTCACTTTGTACGATGGGACGTGATTATACGGTCACTGTTCACCGTACTGAGCCGGTACGCCGCCGGCTGACCACCTGTTGACCAGACCCCGCACCACGTGTCGTTTGGAGAAGCGAAGCAGTGGCCAATTTACAAAAAACCTCCTGTCTTTGTTTCAATCTCTGGTCGCCCTCCCACCTCTCCACTTCCCCTGTCTCTCCGCTTCCCCTGTCTCGTCGTTCTGGTGGGTGGAGGCGACGGCGCGACCGAGGAGGGAGCAGTTGATCGCCGGCGTAGGGGTCGGCGGCGTTTTCGGTGTCGGCTCGGAAGGATCGGCCGCGAAGGAGGGTCTCGCGACCGTGGTGAAGGCAAGGCGGCGCCGCCATGGCTGCAATTCGTCGCCCCGATGGAGCCCCTGCCCCCCAGTACAGTAAGTGCAAAATTCTAGTCTATTTGACATCAAATCGAGTTATGTAGAGATTCGATTCAGTTTGTCTAAGTTTTCTGTTGAACTTGCCCGCATTGAAAGAAAATCTAGGGTTTTGTTAACCGATTTGGGGGTTTCTGGTAGGGTTTTGTTGTAGGGTTTAAGGTTCACATAAAAGGTTCAATTTTTGTCAAGTTTGTTACAGTTATTGGTGGCTATATTCAATTTGTGTGCTTTGTTGTAACAGGAGCACGCAGTGACAAATTTTCAGTGCTATTTCATCATGGTTTTTTTTCATGGGTCAAGGAAGCAACAGAAGCTATGTCAATGGCCATGAAGTGTGGTATGATCAAGTTGATAGGGTAACATGGTCTCCAATCATGGTGGAGCATATGGTAGAGGAGATAGGATGGGAGATGGCTGGCAGGATAAAAGCATACTACCGAATTCCCATCCTTGACATCACCAGAAATTCTTTGAGACAGATTAGGAGTGAGGCAGATACTGATCAAATGATGGTATTTCTGTCAATAGGCCATCATTTCTTTGATATTTATCTAGACCATGATGACAGTTTGCATTCTAACAAGGATGTTGATGATGTAGTCAATAATCCAAGAGCTCATCTGCCACCAGTGTTCAACCCTTCCAAAGAACAGAGTACTACCAAGCCTGCATCCAGCAGTAGTCTATCACATAGAGAAAGAGAAGATCCTATTCCAATTCAAATAGTTTATCCATAAGTTGAAGATGATGATGGAAATCCATTTATCTTTGCAAGAAGGACAGAGAACATTCAGTCAGACAATTTGGATCATGTGCAGCAAGAGAGTACTATTGAGCCACAACAGCATGAGTCAGACAGAGTACATGTGGATGCTAGTGGAGCAGATGCAGAGAATAATGGAGTGGAGAGGGAGGAAGACAGAGATAGAAGAGCCAAGAGGGGAAGGAAAGAGGTGTTGTCAGCATCAGACAGTGACTCAGATGACAGTGATTTTGATCCAGCTGATATGTTTGATAGTGATTTTGAGATCAGTGATGGGGATGATGATCTTTATGCAGACAATGTGGATGAAGATGAGCCAGTGCAGTCAAAGGATAAGGTGCAAGGGGTACATGCAGGACAGGTCAAACAAGGTCCTCAAGCAAAAGATGAAGTCATGTCTGATTATGAATCAGAAGGTGAGGACTTGTGGGCACCAGATTTAGATGATGAAACTCAGACCAAGTTTAGAGCTTTCAGAAAGGAGGACCTGCATTGTCCAAAGTTTCATGTGGGTCAAGTATTTGAGAATGTTGAATTGTTAAGGAAAGCTATAAAGGAGTATAGCTGCAAAAACAGAGTGGATGTGAAGTTGCTAGTGAATGACAAGAAGAGAGTAAAGGCAGTATGTGATGAGGATTGCACTTGGTATTTATGGGCATCATATGACAGTAGGACTAAATGCTTCATGGTCAAGAAGTATGTGGAAGAGCATACATGTTGCAAGAAATGGAAGATCAAAGCATTTACTGCACCATTTCTTGCAAGGAAATATCTTGAGAGTTTCAGGGCAGATCAAGACATGAACTTGAGGAACTTCTCAAGAGTTGTACAGAAAGAATGGCATATGACACCAAGTAGGACTAAGCTACAAAGGGCAAGGAGGTTGGCCATGAAGATAATTCATGGTGATGAAGAAGGACAATACAAGTTGCTGTGGGATTATGGAAATGAGATAAGGAGAAGCAACCCAGGTAGTTCATTTTTCCTGGCACTTGATGACAAAGCTAGATTCAACAAAGCATACATGTGTCTGGATGCTTGTAAAAGAGGTTTCCTTCAAGGATGCAGGCCTGTGATTTTCATAGATGGGTGTCATATAAAAACTAGATATAGGGGTCAGTCACTTGTTGCAGTTGCCATAGATCCTAATAATTGTATTTTCCCAATTGCCATTAGTGTTGTGGAAGTGGAAGACATGCCAAACTGGGTTTGGTTTCTTGAGAGGCTCAAGATGGATCTTGGTATCATCAAAACCTCACCATGGACCATTATGTCTGACAAACAAAAGGGGCTTATCAATGCTGTGAATGATGTGTTTCCAGAATCAGAACATAGGTTCTGTGTCAGGCATATGTGGAAGTGTTGGGTTTCGTAGTAATTTCAAAAAAATTCCTACGCACACGCAAGATCATGGTGATGCATAGCAACGAGAGGGGAGAGTGTGATCTATGTACCCTTGTAGATCGACAACGGAAGCGTTAGCACAACGTGGTTGATGTAGCCGTACGTCTTCACGGCCCGACCGATCAAGCACCGAAACTACGGCACCTCCGAGTTCTAGCACACGTTCAGCTCGATGACGATCCCCGGACTCCGATCCAGCAAAGTGTCGGGGAAGAATTCCGTCAGCACGACGGCGTGGTGACGATCTTGATGTACTACCGTCGCAGGGCTTCGCCTAAGCACTCCTACTATATTATCGAGGACTATGGTGGAAGGGGGCACCGCACACGGCTAAGAATATGATCACGTGGATCAACTTGTGTGTCTAGGTGTGCCCCCTGCCTCCGTATATAAAGGATCAAGAGGGGGGTGCGGCCGGCCAGGGAGGGCGCGCCAGGAGGAGTCCTACTCCCTCCGGGAGTAGGATTCCCCCCTTTCCTAGTTGGAATAGGATTCGGGAAGGGGGGAAAGAGGAGAGAGAGAAGGAAGGGGGCGCCGGCCCCCTCTCCCTGTCCTATTCGGACTAGGGGTGGGAGGGGCGCGCGGCCCAGCCCTGGCCACCTCTCCTCTCTTCCACTAAAGCCCACTAAGGCCCATATACCTCCCGGGGGGTTCCGGTAACCTCCCGGTAATCCGGTAAAATCCCGATTTCACCCGGAACACTTCCGATATCCAAATATAGGCTTCCAATATATCAACATTTATATCTCGACCATTTCGAGACTCCTCGTCATGTCCGTGATCACATCCGGGACTCCAAACAAACTTCGGTACATCAAAATGCATAAACTCATAATATAACTGTCATCAAAACCTTAAACGTGCGGACCCTACGGGTTCGAGAACAATGTAGACATGACCGAGACATGTCTTCGGTCAATAACCAATAGCGGAACTTGGATGCTCATATTGGCTCCTACATATTCTACGAAGATCTTTTATCGGTCAGACCGCATAACAACATACGTTGTTCCCTTTGTCATCGGTATGTTACTTGCCCGAGATTCGATCGTCGGTATCTCAATACCTAGTTCAATCTCGTTACCGACAAGTCTCTTTACTCGTTTCGTAATACATCATCTCACAACTAACTCATTAGTTGCAATGCTTGCAAGGCTTATGTGATGTGCATTACCGAGAGGGCCCAGAGATACCTCTCCGACAATCGGAGTGACAAATCCTAATCTCGAAATACGCCAACCCAACATGTACCTTTGGAGACACCTGTAGAGCACCTTTATAATCACCCCTTTACGTTGTGACGTTTGGTATCACACGAAGTGTTCCTCCGGCAAACGGGAGTTGCATAATCTCATAGTCATAGGAACATGTATAAGTCATGAAGAAAGCAATAGCAACATACTAAACGATCGGGTGCTAAGCTAATGAAATGGGTCATGTCAATCAGATCATTCACCTAATGATGTGATCTCATTAATCAAATAACAACTCTTTGTCCATGGTTAGGAAACATAACCATCTTTGATTAACGAGCTAGTCCAGTAGAGGCATACTAGTGACACTCTGTTTGTCTATGTATTCACACATGTATTATGTTTCCGGTTAATACAATTCTAGCATGAATAATAAACATTTATCATGATATAAGGAAATAAATAATAACTTTATTATTGCCTCTAGGGCATATTTCCTTCAGTCTCCCACTTGCACTAGAGTCAATAATCTAGATTACACAGTAATGATTCTAACACCCATGGAGCCTTGGTGCTGATCATGTTTTGCTCATGGAAGAGGCTTAGTCAACGGGTCTGCTACATTCAGATCCGTATGTATCTTGCAAATCTCTATGTCTCCCACCTGGACTAGATCCCGGATGGAATTGAAGTGTCTCTTGATGTGCTTGGTTCTCTTGTGAAATCTGGATTCCTTTGCCAAGGCAATTGCACCAGTATTGTCACAAAAGATTTTCATTGGACCCGATGCACTAGGTATGACACCTAGATCGGATATGAACTCCTTCATCCAGACTCCTTCATTTGCTGCTTCCGAAGCAGCTATGTATTCCGCTTCACACGTAGATCCCGCCACGACGCTTTGTTTAGAACTGCACCAACTGACAGCTCCACCGTTTAATGTAAACACGTATCCGGTTTGTGATTTAGAATCGTCCGGATCAGTGTCAAAGCTTGCATCGACGTAACCATTTACTATTAGCTCTTTGTCACCTCCATAAACGAGAAACATATCCTTAGTCCTTTTCAGGTATTTCAGGATGTTCTTGACCGCTGTCCAGTGATCCACTCCTGGATTACTTTGGTACCTCCCTGCTAGACTTATAGCAAGGCACACATCAGGTCTGGTACACAGCATTGCATACATGATAGAGCCTATGGCTGAAGCATAGGGAACATCTTTCATTTTCTTTCTATCTTCTGTAGTGGTCGGGCATTGAGTCTGACTCAACTTCACACCTTGTAACACAGGCAAGAACCCTTTCTTTGCTTGATCCATTTTGAACTTCTTCAAAACTTTGTCAAGGTATGTGCTTTGTGAAAGTCCAATCAAGCGTCTTGATCTATCTCTATAGATCTTTATGTCTAATATGTAAGCAGCTTCACTGAGGTCTTTCATTGAAAAACTCTTATTCAAGTATCCCTTTATGCTATCCAGAAATTCTATATCATTTCCAATTAGTAATATGTCATCCACATATAATATCAGAAATGCTACAGAGCTCCCACTCACTTTCTTGTAAATACAGGCTTCTCCAAAAGTCTGTATAAAACCAAATGCTTTGATCACACAATCAAAGCGTTTATTCCAACTCCGAGAGGCTTGCACCAGTCCATAAATGGATCGTTGGAGCTTGCACACTTTGTTAGCTCCCTTTGGATCGACAAAACCTTCTGGTTGCATCATATACAACTCTTCTTCCAGAAATCCATTCAGGAATGCAGTTTTGACATCCATCTGCCAAATTTCATAATCATAAAATGCGGCAATTGCTAACATGATTCGGACAGACTTAAGCATCGCTACGGGTGAGAAGGTCTCATCGTAGTCAACCCCTTGAACTTGCCGAAAACCTTTTGCGACAAGTCGAGCTTTGTAGACAGTAATATTACCATCAGCGTCAGTCTTCTTCTTGAAGATCCATTTATTCTCAATTGCTTGCCGATCAGTGGGCAAGTCAACCAAAGTCCATAGTTTGTTCTCATACATGGATCCCATCTCAGATTTCATGGCTTCAAGCCATTTTGCGGAATCTGGGCTCACCATCGCTTCTTCATAGTTCGTAGGTTCATCATGATCTAGTAGCATGACTTCCAGAACAGGATTACCGTACCACTCTGGCGCGGATCTCACTCTGGTTGATCTACGAGGTTCAGTAGTATCTTGTTCTGAAGTTTCATGATCATTATCATTAGCTTCCTCACTAATTGGTGTAGGTGTCACAGAAACAGGTTTCTGTGATGTACTACTTTCCAATAAGGGAGTAGGTACAGTTACCTTGTCAAGTTCTACTTTCCTCCCACTCACTTCTTTCGAGAGAAACTCCTTCTCCAGAAAATTTCTGAATTTAGCAACAAAAGTCTTGCCTTCGGATCTGTGATAGAAGGTGTATCCAATAGTTTCCTTTGGATATCCTATGAAGACACATTTCTCCGATTTGGGTTCGAGCTTATCAGGTTGAAGCTTTTTCACATAAGCATCGCAGCCCCAAACTTTCAGAAATGACAACTTTGGTTTCTTGCCAAACCACAGTTCATAAGGCGTCGTCTCAACGGATTTTGATGGTGCCCTATTTAACGTGAATGCAGCCGTCTCTAGAGCGTATCCCCAAAACGATAGCGATAAATCAGTAAGAGACATCATAGATCGTACCATATCTAGTAAAGTACGATTACGATGTTCAGACACACCATTACGCTGTGGTGTTCCGGGTGGCGTGAGTTGCGAAACTATTCCACATTGTTTCAAATGTACACCAAACTCGTAACTCAAATATTCTCCTCCACGATCAGATCGTAGGAATTTTATTTTCTTGTTACGATGATTTTCAACTTCACTCTGAAATTCTTTGAACTTTTCAAACGTTTCAGACTTGTGTTTCATTAAGTAGATATACCCATATCTGCTTAAGTCATCTGTGAAGGTGAGAAAATAACGATATCCGCCACGAGCCTCAACATTCACCGGACCACATACATCTGTATGTATGATTTCTAAAAAATCTGTTGCTCTCTCCATAGTACCCGAGAACGGTGTTTTTGTCATCTTACCCATAAGGCACAGTTCGCAAGTACCAAGTGATTCATAATCAAGTGGTTCCAAAAGCCCATCAGTATGGAGTTTCTTCATGCGCTTTATACCGATATGACCTAAACGGCAGTGCCACAAATAAGTTGCACTATCATTATCAACTCTGCATCTTTTGGTTTCAACACTATGAATATGTGTGTCACTACTATCGAGATTTAATAAGAATAGACCACTCTTTAAGGGTGCATGACCATAAAAGATATTACTCATGTAAATAGAACAACCATTATTCTCTGATTTAAATGAATAACCGTCTCGCATCAAACAAGATCCAGATATAATGTTCATGCTTAACGCTGGCACCAAATAACAATTATTTAGGTCTAATATTAATCCCGAAGGTAGATGTAGAGGTAGCGTGCCGACTGCGATCACATCGACTTTGGAACCGTTTCCCACGCGCATCGTCACCTCGTCCTTAGCCAATCTTCGCTTAATCCGTAGTCCCTGTTTCGAGTTGCAAATATTAGCAACAGAACCAGTATCAAATACCCAGGTGCTACTGCGAGCATTAGTAAGGTACACATCAATAACATGTATATCACATATACCTTTGTTCACCTTGCCATCCTTCTTATCCGCCAAATACTTGAGGCAGTTCCGCTTCCAGTGACCAGTCTGCTTGCAGTAGAAGCACTCAGTTTCAGGCTTAGGTCCAGGTTTGGGTTTCTTCTCTTAAGCAGCAACTTGCTTGCTGTTCTTTTTGAAGTTCCCCTTCTTCTTCCCTTTGCCCTTTTTCTTGAAACTAGTGGTCTTTTTGACCATCAACACTTGATGCTCCTTCTTGATTTCTACCTCCGCAGCTTTCAGCATTACGAAGAGCTCGGGAATAGTCTTATTCATCCCTTGCATATTATAGTTCATCACGAAGCTCTTGTAGCTTGGTGGCAGTGATTGGAGAATTCTGTCAATGACGCAATCATCTGGAAATTAACTCCCAATGGAATCAAGTGATTATTATACCCAAACATTTTGAGTATATGCTCACTGACAGAACTGTTCTCCTCCATCTTGCAGCTATAGAACTTATTGGAGACTTCATATCTCTCAATCCGGGCATTTGCTTGAAATATTAACTTCAACTCCTGGAACATCTCATATGCTCCATGACGTTCAAAACATCGTTGAAGTCCCGATTCTAAGCCGTAAAGCATGGCACACTGAACTATCGAGTAGTCATCAGCTTTGCTCTGCCAGACGTTCAAAACATCTGGTGTTGCTCCAGCAGCAGGCCTGGCACCCAGCGGTGCTTCCAGGACGTAATTCTTCTGTGCAGCAATGAGGATAATCCTCAAGTTATGGACCCAGTTCGTGTAATTTCTACCATCATCTTTCAACTTTGCTTTCTCAAGGAACGCATTAAAATTCAACGGAACAACAGCACGGGCCATCTATCTACAGTCAAACATAAATAAGCAAGATACTATCAGGTACTAAGTTCATGATAAATTTAGGTTCAATTAATCATATTACTTAAGAACTCCCACTTAGATAGACATCCCTCTAATCCTCTAAGTGATTACGTGATCCAAATCAACTAAACCATGTCCGATCATCACGTGAGATGGAGTAGTTTCATTGGTGAACATCGCTATGTTGATCATATCTGCTATATGATTCACGCTTGACCTTTCGGTCTCCGTGTTCCGAGGCCATATCTGTATATGCTTGGCTCGTCAAGTATAACCTGAGTATTCCGCGTGTGCAACTGTTTTGCACCCGTTGTATTTGAACGTAGAGCCTATCACACCCGATCATCACGTGGTGTTTCAGCACGAAGAACTTTCGCAACGGTGCATACTCAGGGAGAACACTTCTTGATAATTAGTGAGAGATCATCTTATAATGCTACCGTCAATCAAAGCAAGATAAGATGCATAAAAGATAAACATCACATGCAATCAATATAAGTGATATGATATGGCCATCATCATCTTGTGCGTGTGATCTCCATCTTCGAAGCACCGTCGTGATCACCATCGTCACCGGCGCGACACCTTGATCTCCATCGTAGCATCGTTGTCGTCTCGCCAATCTTATGCTTCCACGACTATCGCTACCGCTTAGTGATAAAGTAAAGCATTACAGCGCGATTGCATTGCATACAATAAAGCGACAACCATATGGCTCCTGCCAGTTGCCGATAACTCGGTTACAAAACATGATCATCTCATACAATAAAATTTAGCATCATGTCTTGACCATATCACATCACAACATGCCCTGCAAAAACAAGTTACGTGGCTGCTACGGGCTTAAGCAAGAACCAATCTTACCTATGCATCAAAACCACAACGATAGTTTGTCAAGTTGGTGCTATTTTAACCTTCTCAAGGACCGGGCGTAGCCACACTCGGTTCAACTAAAGTTGGAGAAACTGTCACCCGCTAGCCACCTTTGTGCAAAGCACGTCGGGAGAACCGGTCTCGCGTAAGCGTACGCGTAATGTCGGTCCGGGCCGCTTCGTCCAACAATACCGCCGAACCAAAGTATGACATGCTGGTAAGCAGTATGACTTATATCGCCCACAACTCACTTGTTTTCTACTCGTGCATATAACATCAACATATAAAACCTAGGCTCGGATGCCACTGTTGGGTTTCGTAGTAATTTCAAAAAATTTCCTACGCACACGCAAGATCATGGTGATGCATAGCAACGAGAGGGGAGAGTGTGATCTACGTACCCTTGTAGATCGACAACGGAAGCGTTAGCACAACGTGGTTGATGTAGTCGTACGTCTTCACGGCCCGACCGATCAAGCACCGAAACTACGACACCTCCGAGTTCTAGCACACGTTCAGCTCGATGACGATCCCCGGACTCCGATCCAGCAAAGTGTTGGGGAAGAGTTCCATCAGCACGACGGCGTGGTGACGATCTTGATGTACTACCGTCGCAGGGCTTCGCCTAAGCACCGCTACTATATTATCGAGGACTATGGTGGAAGGGGGCACCGCACACGGCTAAGAATATGATCACGTGGATCAACTTGTGTGTCTAGGTGTGCCCCCTGCCTCCGTATATAAAGGATCAAGAGGGGGGTGCGGCCGGCCAGGGAGGGCGCGCCAGGAGGAGTCCTACTCCCTCCGGGAGTAGGATTCCCCCCTTTCCTAGTTGGAATAGGATTCGGGAAGGGGGGAAAGAGGAGAGAGAGAAGGAAGGGGGGCGCCGCCCCCCTCTCCCTGTCCTATTCGGACTAGGGGTGGGAGGGGCGCGCGGCCCAGCCCTGGCCACCTCTCCTCTCTTCCACTAAAGCCCACTAAGGCCCATATACCTCCCGGGGGGTTCCGGTAACCTCCCGGTAATCCGGTAAAATCCCGATTTCACCTGGAACACTTCCGATATCCAAATATAGGCTTCCAATATATCAATCTTTATGTCTCGACCATTTCGAGACTCCTCGTCATGTCCGTGATCACATCTGGGACTCCGAACAAACTTCGGTACATCAAAATGCATAAACTCATAATATAGCTGTCATCAAAACCTTAAGCGTGCGGACCCTACGGGTTCGAGAACAATGTAGACATGACCGAGACATGTCTCCGGTCAATAACCAATAGCGGAACCTGGATGCTCATATTGGCTCCTACATATTCTACGAAGATCTTTTATCGATCAGACCGCATAACAACATATGTTGTTCCCTTTGTCATCGGTATGTTACTTGCCCGAGATTCGATCGTCGGTATCTCAGTACCTAGTTCAATCTCGTTACCGGCAAGTCTCTTTACTCGTTTCGTAATACATCATCTCACAACTAACTCATTAGTTGCAATGCTTGCAAGGCTTATGTGATGTGCATTACCGAGAGGGCCCAGAGATACCTCTCCGACAATCGGAGTGACAAATCCTAATCTCAAAATACGCCAACCCAACATGTACCTTTGGAGACACCTGTAGAGCACCTTTATAATCACCCATTTACGTTGTGACGTTTGGTAGCACACAAAGTGTTCCTCCGGCAAACGGGAGTTGCACAATCTCATAGTCATAGGAACATGTATAAGTCATGAAGAAAGCAATAGCAACATACTAAACGATCGGGTGCTAAGCTAATGGAATGGGTCATGTCAATCAGATCATTCACCTAATGATGTGATCTCGTTAATCAAATAACAACTCTTTGTCCATGGTTAGGAAACATAACCATCTTTGATTAACGAGCTAGTCCAGTAGAGGCATACTAGTGACACTCTGTTTGTCTATGTATTCACACATGTATTATGTTTCCGGTTAATACAATTCTAGCATGAATAATAAACATTTATCATGATATAAGGAAATAAATAATAACTTTATTATTGCCTCTAGGGCATATTTCCTTCAGGAAGAGTTTCCAGCAGCTGTACAAAGGTGATGCACTAAAGAACCAGCTGTGGAAGATTGCAAGAAGCACAACAACAATCAAATATGAGCGGTACATGAATGAGATGAAGGAACTCAATGAGGATGCATACAGGTGGTTGAAAGAATTAGAACCATAGACTTGGGTCAGAGCATTCCAGAGTGACATACCAAAGTGTGATATTTTGCTGAACAACCTATGTGAGGTCTTCAACAAGTAAGAAACATTCTACTTTTTACCTTCAGATACTAATGATTCCCTTCCTAGTTTGTCCTGTTTCACCTATGGTTCCCATTGTGTACTGCTTGCAGGTACATCCTTGAAGCAAGAGAATTGCCAATCCTATCAATGTTTGAGAGGATCAAACAACAGTGGACTAGTAGGCATTACACCAAACAACTTGAGGGTGAGAAGATGCAAGGAGTTACATGCCCTAAGATAAAGAAGATGGTTGAGAAGCTCAAAGATCTGGCAAACACTTGTTATGTATATGAGTCAGGAGATGGAGTATTTCAAATAGGTGATAGAGGAACAGACTACATTGTGGACATACACACCAAGTCTTGCAGATGCATGAGATGGCAAAAAAAATGGAGTCACATGTATACATGTAATTGCATGCTGCAGAAATGAGAGAGTTGACCCCATAACATTGGTGGATAGTTTCTACTCAGTGGCAATGTTCAAGAAGGCCTACAACAACATAATTTATCCTTGCAAAGATATCACAGAGTGGGAGAAGATGAATGCCCCCCCAATATTGCCACCAGAGTACACAAAACATGTGGGAAGACCTTGCAAGAGTAGAAGGAAATCAGCAGAAGAGATCATATGCAGTAATGGAGGGAAGAGAATGTCCAGACATGGTGTCATAATGCATTGCTCCTACTGTGGTGAGCCAGACCACAACAGGAAAGGTTGTAAATATCTTAAGGCTGGCCTGCCACCTCCAAATGCACAAGTTGAAGCACAAGCAGCACAAGAGAATGTTCCACAAGCAGCACAAACAACACAAGAGTCTGTGCAAGAAGAGGGACCAGTGAGAACCCAGGTACATTATGAACTTTATCTCTTGTTTTGCTAACAACATTTGTTATTATCAAATAGTACTGATCACTTCCCTACTGATTAGAACCAGAGGAAGCATCAACACAAAGGGCCCCACCAGTGGATGATCTTATGATAGACTCTATTCTTGAGCAGGTACTACTATATTCTTGACATGTGCAGAGGCCTTTGCCAAGAATCTTAAGTAATAAAACTTTTTCATGACATGTGCAGAGGCCTTTGCCAAGAATCATACAACAAACACCAGTACCAGAGTCTGCATTCTTAGTCAATGCACAGTCTATGCTCAACCACTCCCAGCCAAGCAGCAGCACAGTTACACATGGTGATCTTGCTAAGAAGCTGTTGGCCATGAAGACACAAAGAGAGAAGGAGCTGGAGGACAAGAAGCAAGCTGTTCTAGCAGCTAGAAGGGAAGCAGAAATGAAGAAAGCAGAAGAAGCTGCCAGGAAGAGGCATGAGGTAGCAGAGAAGAAAGCACAAGATGCAACAAGGAAGAAGGAGGCAGCTGCTCAAAAAAGAGAAGTTCAGGCCATCCTAAAGCAGGCAGCTGCAGAGACAAGGCAAATTATCCAAGAGATACACAGGCAAATTGCTGCAGAGAAAAAGGAGAAACTAGCTGCTGAGAAGTTAGCCCAGAAAGAGGCTGCTACTGCCAAGAAGATGGCAGAGAGACAAGCAGCTAATGCAAAAAAGGAACAAGCCAGGCAAGCAGCTGCTGCAAAGAAGATGGCAGATAAAGCATTTGCTGCTGCAAAGAAAAAACTGGGAAACAGAACAGTTCAAGAGGAGCACCATAGCTCAGGGCTTGAGAAGAATGGAAGCATGTTTGACATCTTCAGGGACTAGTGCTAGAGAATGTTAAACAACTAGTCCTTTTGGCCATCTTATGTAAAATATGAATCATGTTGGCTATCTTCAAGAACTAGTCCTTTTGGCCATCTTCAGAAACTAGTCATTTTGCTTTCTTTGAAGTTAAGTTATGTCAGGAACCTATGATCTTTTGGCCATCTTAAAAACCAATGATCTTTTGTACTTATGTGTTAGCTATTTGCTATATATACATGTCAGGAACCAATGATCATGTTTGCTATCATACTTGTGCTTGCATTTACTTGGATTATTTTGTTCAGCAACAGTTTACATGATCATTTTGTGTTGATATGCAGTTGGATCATAATACTAAAATTGACAGTGATTTTAGTTCATACAACAGAGTCATTCCATCAACAATTTATTGAACTTTAGAGACAAACCATCATACAAAAGGTTCATACATCAGAGCTACCAGTTCATACATCAACTGCTACAACCATCATTCTGACATTTCACTTCTTCATCAACTACTACTACCACTAGGTCTACTTGAAGCTACCACACTTCTTCATCAGAGCTACCAGCTTCATTTCTTCATCAGCAGCATGACACATAACACAACAAGCACCAATACACCACCAAGTAGCAGTTTCAACAGTAACATCATCTGCACACCTAAATTAAGAAGTGCACGAGCTTCTGCCCTGGTGATGTTCATGCTAGCTCCAGGCTGGTCCTGCATCTGCATACCTATCCTCTGACTTGCATTTCTCTCTGCAACCCTTCTTCTTTCTTCTCTTTCTCTCTCAAGATGTTCCCTCCTATCTTCTGTTGCTCCAATTGCATCAACAACTTCATGCCCAACAAGAAAACGATGATCTACAAGGTAGGCCACGTATTCCCTCTCCCAATGCCAGAAAACGCATCCTTGCTACAAACTCAAAATCAAGAAAAATCAGAAAATTTGAACAAGTGAAATCAAGTCAACCAGGTCAAGGGATGCTTACCTTCACACATCTGTAGAACACCCATCCGTCATGCTCCTCCGTGTTGGACACGTAGAACCTCAATAGGCAGCCGCAGCGAGGGCATGAGATGAGCGGCACCACCACTGTCCTCCCGCGACGTCCAGATTGGGCAGAACTGCTGCTGGACATGGCGGGCGACGAGGACGAAGGCAATGGGCGGCGGCGAGCGGTGGTCGATGGTGACGGCGAGCGGTGGGCGGCGGCAAGCGCTGGGCGATGGCGACAGCGAGCGGTGGGCGGCGGCGGCGACGAGCGCTGCGAGGGGAACAAAACTAGGGATTTTGGATAACAGGGGAACTGAGCTAGGGATTGTGAGCTGACTGCATTTTTACACATAACCCCCCCTAAATGTGTTGTTCAAATAAGTAATCCCCCACACGCCTATGTGGCGCCCGTGGACTGGTCAAAACGGCGGCATACCGGCTCAGTACAGTGAACAGTGACCGTATAATCACGTCCCATCGTACAAAGTGACCGTAATGACCGTATTTTGAAGTACGGTGACCAAACTAAGCTCGCGGCGCAAGTTCAAGTACTTGTAGTGCATTTTACTCTACGTGTAACCCTGATTCATCAACTGGGGACATGATGCATAGAGTGAGTGATAACATGGTTCAGCTGAATACACCATCCATTTAGCGAGACAAGCTGACTAACATTGTTGCATCATCCATGCATACAGAAGTACTAGCAGTAACATATTTCCGATCGAAACATATACCTAGAAATATATGCGTGAATCATCTTACTTCTCAAATCCGGCTCATTACTACTAATCATCCCACAAGTTTTTAGTACTGCTACCACATCATTATCTCATATATAAGTCTACTTAGTAGGATGAAAGGGCGTTATCTCTCCATCAGGCTATGAGGTAAAGATCTAGCCATCATTGGATGAACCAACGATAGTGAGATCTGCCTTCACAACGCAGCTCGATCCTACAACATAGCCTCCCGACGGGTCCTTGAGTTTCTTGAGTCCAAGGAAGTTAGGCCATCCCCATCCTTGTCCACATACCCAGAGACCTGCGATCACCACAAAAGTAAGATCAACTGCAATCATGATCAGGTTACAGACACTAGCTGCTTGAATCGCACATATCAGTAGCACTGATACTTGCTAAGGAGAGTTGAACCTGAAGTTCTAGTGAAGTGTTTTCCATTCGTTTGGTCCAGGATGGACAGAGTCATTACAGCCACCTTCTTGGACTCGAGTTGGTGCTCATCCGAGGCATCCAGGTGTAAGTACAAGCTGAGGCAATCAGTGCTGTACTTGTCACCACGTGGATACATGCCGATGTACCTGTTGACAAAAATGGGAAGTGACACTTCAAATTGGTACCCTGGAAAATGTATTTCAAGAATGTGGTTAATATTGAAATCGAAAGTTGTAGCTGAGCATGGGTCTAGCCGGCCATTAACTTTGGACACAACTTTGTGGCATTACAATTATCTGAGAAAACCATGACTACAATAGAAGATAATACAATGTTACCCAAAAGAATTTGAGAAAATAATTGCTGGTATGTGACATATACAAGAACCAGTGGTACCAAATATATACATGACGATAAAATTTCTGGAAAAAAATAATCCTAAACAGCATAGCATATGACCATGAAATTTTATAGGCTAACACAGATTTTAGTACTATAATGTTTCAAATTTGTTCCTAAATTTTCGGTACACCATTATTACAAAACCACTTTTCTATTGAAATTGGAATGTGCTACCGCATATCTGTAAATACTAGAAGTACAGTTCTTTGGTTGCATGCTTAGAGAACCTGGAATATCTGCAGGACCTTGCCTTGCACAAAAATCTGGCTATCACTAATGTCCGTTGGCATAAAACATTCAGCAAGAAGTTTCTGTCGACTATTAAGCTAGTAAGCTGACTAGGTATGGTTAAAGGATACATATAAGCTAAATGTTGGATAACACATGCAAACTATTTGTATAAATCATTTGTGATGTAACCGTTTAACTGTAACAGATGTATACCATTTTTGTCCGCCAACTTCAAATGTAGGAGAACGGACGAAGTGCTTCAAATCCAATTCAGGGAAATTGTTCATGGTCCAAGTGTATGTTCCTTTGACGAATCCCTTATTCTGGACAAAGAGGTTCTGAACTATGGTAGCCTTCTTCTGAATCACAACAGCCTTCTTTTCAGGAGAAGAGACATCAATCTTCAATATCTCCACAGCAAAGACACAGCTATCATCCACTAGAAAAGCAGATGATTTCAGTAGCTCCTGAAGAGGAATCAAGCAATGCTCCTTCGAGTAGGTATTCTTGAAATCAAAGTTGTAGGTAGCTGCTTTTAGGTAAAGGTTGAAAGATTAGAGAACAAAGAACTTGTACGTAAAGTGCAAATATACCAAATAATATATGACCAAACCACATTAAAATAAGTGTATAAATATAAATAACCAAACTTCACCCCAGTTCAGAAAGCAAGAAGATATCAAGATAGTGAATTACATACAAATAATGATTATCAAATTTAATGAGAACATGTGTATGTAGTCCGAATCAGACAAACTCAACAGCAAAGAAAATACAAAGCAACTTCTTCATGGGAAAAGTAATATTTGATTGTATACCAAATTACAGATATTGACTTGTAATGATGGAATCATGGTATTTATATCTCAAACTTATGATGCACAAAGTATGGATTCCTAGCTGCAATAGGATGGGTGTGCTTGAAAAAACACATCCATGAGACTACCTTTGCATCCACAGTACATTCCTTTTGTATGGTTGTATATTGACAACTCAAACACCGCGTGAACCGTGTGACCTGGCACCAAGCTCAATTGGGATGGCACAAGACGAAGAGCAACATATGGAGTTCCAGCACCAGCTTCTTTATGCATTGGAATCACTTGTAGGAACCTGGTAAATGAAATTATGGGAGGAAACCAAACTCAGTCTAGATTTCACAACTGAAGTAGGAGTGAAGTCTAATTTCTTGACTTCATGCACCGTATCAAGCTTTAGCATCTGACTGATTGTTTATAAGATTGTGATTGCTAATTTGATTACATCAATCAAAACATCATTGGTGAGTAGATGGCATACTAAATTAATGTGTATATGGATAACATATAATTAGTTTTTCTACAAAACAAACCAGATGGTATTTACATCTAATACATGAATTTTGCAGGTTCCTTTTACAATTATGGTGCATACCAGTTATACCCAGAGCAGTGAAAAGCACCAGATATTGTGCTCTTAGCTCCAGTCTTAAGCAGTGACGAGAAGTCCTGAATCCTCCATTCAAAAACTGGAACATGGGTCTTTCCGAAGTCCTGAATCCCCCATTCTGAATCCGGAACAACATGGGTCTTCCCTAAGAGTGCACGGGCTGATATTTGCACAAGTGCAGTAACTCAAAGTTACACAACAAAGAAAGAGAGAACATGCAATATTCATGTGTATGTTGCAGTTCCAAATAAGCAGGATAAAATATCGACCACCGCAAATGGCCAACAACATATAAGTTTACTCCCTCTGTCCCATAATATAAGTTTGCAAAAACATCTTATATTGTGGGACGGAGGGAGTATTTATGTTCCGATTATATGAATCAAACTCTTGAATGCAATTATTTGTGATAAGTGATCCCTGGTCAATCAGAATAGTTATTCATGTCACCAATCAAGGGTAGAACAAGGCAGAAGATACTTTTTATTGCTTCTAATCAATAAGACATCAAGATCAACTACCTCAAATTAGATTAGAAAGATAGATGGCCATGAGGATGGGAAAGTAAAAATCAAATATTTTTAATTAGTTCTCCTTTTTTGGAATTTTATTATTATCCTTTCATTTTTGTACAGAATATTTTTTATATAGAATACTTTTAAAGAATACTAAATTCTACAAAAAATAGCCATCTTACTAATATATCAACATGATGGTGAGGGCAAGTGCTTCCTCAATTCAGAGCTAGGATCTCATGTTCTTATACCTTGACTTTTGCCAAGGAATTAGGGCTGCAAATTGCATCCAAATTTTGGTTTATAAAAGACACAATCCAAACATCACGGTTGACCAGGCATACATACATGAACTCCTGCAGTTGCCCATGGATCTGCTCCTTCCTCTTCTTCTCTCCTCTGCAAATGAGATTAATTCATACCATATCTCAGGGAAAGGTAGCAGATCATCAGCATATAAAATACTAGTACTAAGAACCACGGTAGACAAAGAAGGTAATTATCAGAATCTTCAGAGGTAGAGCCAATCTGGGTCCAAAATAATTACTACCACGCCGTAGAAAAATCATTACCCGCGAAAAAAATAAAGGAGAGAACTGGAAGTGAAAATCACACTCCACGAGCAGGTCGATTAAAAGCTACGGCTACGCGCTTTGCCCCTCGATCGATCACGAAAGGAAGCCAAGAACTTGCAGCGCAAAACACTGAAACCCCTGTTTCGTGAAAAGGAAGAACTGGACGTCTGAAAAACCCTCGACTACAGAAGAAAAGGTGAAGAACAGTAGGATGGCAAGCGCGCGATCCGCGGCAAAGAGACGGGATTTGCAGCTCCCATGAGGAAGCGGAGGAAGAGAGAGACCTGGATTTTGGGGGCGGACCGAGAGTACCTCACAATGGCGTTCGTCGGCGTTCGTCGGGGTCCCGGAGGGGGTTTGCCTCTCCACGCTCTCCAGTCACCAGTCCTCTCCTCTCTGTCCGCCCGTCGGTCGCTCCGTTTTCCTCCCCATCTCTCTTTTATTTTCTCTTATTACCCCTCTGCTTCTTTTTTTTGACAGCCATCGGCGTATTTCCGTTGGTGGGCGGGATCACTGAAGACAACTAGATGACACCCCACGCGCTGCTGCGGAATTTTGTTGTCGTGAAGATGATAATGATTGGAATTACTTTTATGATGATGAATTTTATTTAAATTCAATGAATTTTTGTTTTATAACACACAACACTGGCATAATGATTTGAACAAATTGAAACGCCTAAGAGTTGGAATAGCTCCTGTCATCCTGAATGCCTTGACTTTCATGAAGTACTAAATGAATAATGTACACTTTGTAAAAAAGAATAATTCAGAAAAGTGACCCATTGCATTGTTGTAATTTATTAGTTATGCAAACTACAAAAAAATCCAGAGAATATTAGGGGTCTTAATCACATCATATGCACAATGTTTTTTAATTTCCTTTTGATTAGTACCAAAATCGACCATTGTTGCCATTGAATAATTGGACAGCCACATCTCTTGTGAATCCACATATCCTGGCATAAGTGTAGTCCAACCAATCAAACTGTAAAGCCCAAAACACCGAACTAATCAAATGTTATCCTTGTATTTTCAAACTGATGAATGTAGCTGAGGAAAATGCAGCGGGGCCAAGTAGAATCAGGAATACAGTGGGAATAATGCGTTGAAAAGAGGAGCTCACCTATGTGCCCTTTCTTGGCGTTCACGCGGACGATGTTTGGGTAGAGGCAGACTACTCCACGCGCTCCGGCCTCTACTGCGACGTACAACACGGACTCCTCGGCGCCCATCAACACGGCAGCGAGGGATGCGCTGGATTTGGAAGCCTTGGCGTCGGGCGCCTCATCACTGACCATGATGCGATGCACCGTGTTGCTTGGCAACCACGCGGAAGGCGTCGGGATCGAGATGTCAGTGGATGGTGGTGAGCACATGAGAAGAAGGTGGAAGACTGAGTGTGCTGCCCCCGCTGCGACGTACTACAAGTCTACAACGCAGACTCCCGGACGTCCATCAACTTAACACAGTAGCGAGCAACATGCTGGAATAGGATGCCTCGGCGGTGGCTGGCAAGGGACAACGTCCCCAAGTTGGATGGTGGCGAGCGACCCGGCGGAGTCGAATGCTGAGTATCAGGCGATGGACTGTGTCGGCGTCCTCGGATCTAACAGAGGCGCAGATCACCTGGTGGGTGATCGACGGGATATCCCCTGGTGACCAGGCAAGTGAGCGGCTGCCCTGTGATCTTATCGACCGCTACCGCTACTGATTGGTGCGGGTGGATTCGGCAAGTCATGCTTGCTTTATATTGGAGAATATGATTCATTGAAGAAGGTGCAGAAGAAAATATGAGCAGAAAATTGTACCGGCAAGGCTGATATAAGGCAATTATGAAGAAGACAAAGAGGAGGAAGATGTAATCGTCAGTTTCTCCGCCCAACTAAATACCCGACTAGATTATGGAGAAGATAGACAGGCCGGAGGGAGAGGTAATAGTCAGTTCCTCCGCCCAACTAAATACCCGTCTAAAGAGGGAATTAATACCTGATGGAATGTTGCATGTCGCATGGCTGGGTTACGCTGGGTGGAAGGTTGCATTGCGTCTCACATCTACATACAGATTGCATGCATACATGACCAAGATTGCTGACGTGGCTAGATGATGATGTGGACGAGCTGCATGTTGAGAAAATTGATAGTAGTGGGGATCAACTTCTTAAGAATGTAAGATTTGCCAATTCATCATCCACCCAGTACTGCAACTCATACAAGGCACATCTTTCCCTGATTTTTCTCCACTAGGCATATCTATAACTTATCAATTTTTATACATTTCTTTTTTATCTTACTTGTATAGTGGATATTTTACGCGCTGTTTTTCTTGGGTTGTTTGTTTCGACTTATTAGGCTTTGCGTGCTCGGGATTTAATTGGCCTTCCAGTTCAGAGGCTCTGCTGAAGGCATTGTTGGGGAACGTAGTAATTTAAAAAATTTCTCTATGCACACGCAAGATCATGGTGATGCATAGCAACGAGAGGGGAGAGTGTTGTCCACGTACCCTCGTAGACCGAAAGCGGAAGCGCTAGCACAACGCGGTTGATGTAGTCGTACGTCTTCACGATCCGACCGATCAAGTACCAAACGCACGGCACCTCTGACTTCTGCACACGTTCAATTCGATGACGTCCCTCGAACTCCGATCCAGTCGAGTGTTGAGGGAGAGTTCCGTCAGCACGACGGCGTGGTGACAATGATGATGTTCTACCGACGCAGGGCTTCGCCTAAGCACCGCTGCGATATGATCGAGGTGGATTATGGTGGAGGGGGCACCGCACACAGCTAAGAGATCAATTGTTGTGTCTATGGGGTGCCCCCTGGCCACGTATATAAAGGAGTGGTGGAGGGGAGGGGCTGGCCCTCTCTATGGCGCGCCCTAGGGGAGTCCTACTCCCACCGGGAGTAGGATTCCCCCTTTCCTAGTAGAACTAGGATCTCTTCCAAGTAGTAGGAGTAGGAGAGAAGGAAAGGAAAGGGAAAAGGAGAAGGAAGGAAGGGGGCGCCCCCCTCCCTATTCCAATTCGGACCAGCCCATGAGGAGGAGTGCGGCCACCCTTTGAGGCCTTTCTCTCCTTTCCCGTATGGCCCATTAAGGCCCAATACGAATTCCCGTAACTCCCCGGTACTCCCGAAAATACCCGAATCACTCGGAACCTTTCCGATGTCCGAATATAGTCGTCCAATATATCGATCTTTACATCTCGACCATTTTGAGACTCCTCGTCATGTCCCCGATCTCATCCGGGACTCCGAACTCCTTCGGTACATCAAAACACATAAACTCATAATATAACCGTCATCATAGCGTTAAGCGTGCGGACCCTACGGATTCGAGAACTATGTAGACATGACCGAGACACGTCTCCGGTCAATAACCAATAGCGGAACCTGGATGCTCATATTGGCTCCTACATATTCTATGAAGATCTTTATCGGTCAGACCGCATAACAACATACGTTGTTCCCTTTGTCATCGGTATGTTAGTTGCCCGAGATTCGATCGTCGGTATCTCAATACCTAGTTCAATCTCGTTACCGGCAAGTCTCTTTACTCGTTCCGTAATACATCATCCCACAACTAACTCATTAGTTGCAATGCTTGCAAGGCTTATAGTGATGTGCATTACCGAGTGGGCCCAGAGATACCTCTCCGACAATTGGAGTGACAAATCCTAATCTCGAAATACGCCAACCAAACAAGTACCTTTGGAGACACCTGTAGAGCACCTTTATAACCACCCAGTTATGTTGTGACGTTTGGTAGCACACAAAGTGTTCCTCTAGTAAACGAGAGTTGCATAATCTCATAGTTATAGGAACATGTATAAGTCATGAAGAAAGCAATAGCAACAAACTAAACGATCAAGTGCTATGCTAACGGAATGGGTCAAATCAATCACATCATTCTCCTAATGATGTGATCTCGTTAATCAAATGACAACTCATGTCTATGGTTAGGAAACATAACCATCTTTGATCAACAAGCTAGTCAAGTAGAGGCATACTAGTGACACTCTGTTTGTCTATGTATTCACACATGTATTATGTTTTCGGTTAATACAATTCTAGCATGAATAATAAACATTTATCATGATATAAGGAAATAAATAATAACTTTATTATTGCCTCTAGGGCATATTTCCTTCAGTCTCCCACTTGCACTAGAGTCAATAATCTAGTTCACATCGCCATGTGATTTAATACCAATAGTTCACATCACCAGGTGATTAACACCCATAGTTCACATCAACATGTGACCAACTGTGATGCCCCCGATTCAATCGTACACTAATCATACACGCAAACGTGTACGATCAAGATCAGGGACTCACGGGAAGATATCACAACACAACTCTAAAAATAAAAATAAGTCATACAAGCATCATATTACAAGCCAGGGGCCTCGAGGGCTCGAATACATGAGCTCGATCATAGACAAGTCAGCGGAAACAACAATATCTGAGTACAGACATAAGTTAAACAAGTTTGCCTTAAGAAGGCTAGCACAAACTGGGATACAGATCGAAAGAGGCACATGCCTCCTGCCTGGGATCCTTCTAAACTATTCCTGGTCGTCGTCAGCGGGCTGCACGTAGTAGTAGGCACCTCCCGAGTAGTAGTAGTCGTCGTCGACGGTGGCGTCTGGCTCCTGGGCTCCAACGTCTGGTCGCAGAAATCGAGTATAGAAAGGGGGAAAAGAGGGAGCAAAGCAACCGTGAGTACTCATCCAAAGTACTCGCAAGCAAGGAGTTACACTACATATGCATGGGTATATGTGTAAAGGGGCCATATCGGTGGACTGAACTGTAGAATGCCAGAATAAGAGGGGGATAGCTAATCCTGTCGAAGACTACGCTTCTGGCAGCCTCCGTCTTGCAGCATGTAGAAGAGAATAGACTGAAGTTGTAACGCCCGGGTAATTAAGCTACAGTAATCCCACGCTAATGGAGCCACGTTACCTACGTTACTGTTGCTAATCGATCGTTAGATCAAAACCGGACCAAAATTCAAATTCAAACTTTGGTAAATAATAAAAGTTTTCAAACATTGAAATAAAAATGTTCGGTTTGTACTAAATATTACATAGATAATTGTGGTGTAGGAGACCCAGTTTTATAAAATGCATAAATATTTTAAACTGAATTGAAACACAAGAGAAAATAAATAAAAGAAAGAAAATACGAAAAAGGACAAAACAACAACAAAAAAAAGAGAAAGCCCCCCCTCCCTGGGCCGTGGCCCAACTGGGCCAACCCACCTAGCCCAGCCGGCCCACCCCGGGCTATAACCCCCCCCCACTGCCAGAAACCCTAACCCCATCCCCCCACTCTCCCCACGATCCCCTTCCCCCCCCACGACGCGCCCCATTCTCCCCCGATCCAGATCGGATCGGGCTCGACGCCGCCGCCTCGCCATCATCGCCGTCGAACGCCGTCGCCCCCCTTCCCCTCCTGGACCTCGCCGGCGCCCTTCCCCACCGGCCTGCATCCTCCTCGCCGGAGCCCGTCCCCGGTGCCACCCCGACGCCCCACCTCGCCGCGCGCTGGACTGCCTCGCCCCTCCTTCTCCCTCGCACGTCGCCCGGACCGCTGACGCCGCCCGGTGCCGCCTCCGCCTCGACCCCGTCACCGCTAGCTCGCCTCCGTCGACGATCTGCCTCGCCGTACTTCCTCCCCAACGTCGCCGTCGTCCCCGACCTCCGTCAAGCGCATTGCCCCGACCCCTGCTTCGCACGGTGAGGCCACGGCCTACCTCTCCTCCTCCCCGCGTCACACGCGCCCGCTCGCATCGCCCCTATCATTGCCTCACCGATGCCACCGCCCCCTGTTCCTCTGCTGACCCTGGCCGCCATGCCCACGACCGTCTCCGGCGCCCGGCGCCGGCGCCGCGCCGGCGCCCAGCCATGCCCACGCGGTTCCCGCCCGGGTTGGGCGCCCGTGAACCCCCCTGCGCCCGTTACCACTAGCGTCACCGCCCGCTAAGACCCCCCTTATGACTATGACAGTGGGCCCCCATGCCCCAGAACTTTATAAAAAAAGAGAAATAAAAATATAATAATAATAAAATTAATTAATTAATTAATTAAGGAATTATTTAAGTTAATTAATTATAATTAGATTAACCTAATCACTAATTAACCTAATTAACTGTTAGTTAATTAAAACAGAGTATGACGAACGGGACCCACCTGTCAGGTTGACCAAGTCGACTGCTGACGTCATGCTGACGTCAGCAGACACTATTCTGGATAATGTTGATTAAATTAAATAAATAAATCCTAAAAATGATTTAAATCTTTTAAAATTTATATTAAAAAACCGTAGCTCGGATGGAAAAACTTTGTACATGAAAGTTGCTCAGAACGACGAGACAAATTTGAATACGCAGCCCGTTTATCCGCCACGCATCCCTAGCATAGCGAACACGCAACTTTCCCCCTCTGTTTCATCTGTCCGAAAACGCGAAACACCGGGGATATTTTCCCGGATGTTTCCCCCCTTCACCGGTATCACCTCATACCGAGATAGGGCACCCCTAGCACCGATACTTGTCATGTCATGCATCGCTATGCATCTGTTTGCATTATATTCATTGTTTCTTCCCCCCTCTTCTTCCGCTAGACACCGAGACCGACGCCGCCGCTACCCAGTCCGACTACGGAGTCGACGACCCCTCTCTCTTGCCAGAGCAACCAGGCAAGCCCCCCCTTTGATCACCAGATATCGCCTACTCTTCTCTATACTGCTTGCATTAGAGTAGTGTAGCATATTACTGCTTCCCGTTAATCCTATACTGATGCATAGCCTGTCCTTGCTACTACTGTTGTTACCTTTACCTGCAATCCTAATGCTTAGTATAGGATGCTAGTATTTCCATCTGTGGCCCTACATTCTTGTCCGTCTGCCTTGCTATACTATCGGGCCGTGATCACTCGGGAGTTGATCACGGGTATATACTATATACTTTATACATGATACATGTGGTGACTAAAGACGGGTCGGCTTGAGGAGCACCCGCGAGTGGAGTTTTGAGGCGGAGCGGCAGGGCAGGTTCCGACCACCTAGGAGAGAGGTGGGCCTGGCCCTGGTCGGCGTTCGCGGATACTTAACACGCTTAACGAGATCTGGGTATTTGATCTGAGTCTGGCCATTTGGTCTATACGCACTAACCATCTACGCGGGAGTAGTTATGGGTATCCCGGCGTCGTGGTATCAGCCGAAGCCTTCGTGATGTCAGCGACTGAGTGGCGCGCGCCGGATTGGACTGGAAGGCCACTAGGCTAGGTCTGCTTTCGGCCGCGTTCGCAACGTGCAGGTGTGCTAAGGGCGATGGGCCCAGACCCCTGGGTGCTTAGGTTTAGACCGGCGTGCTGACCTCTCTGTTAGTCTAGGTGGGGCTGCGACGTGTTGATCTTCCGAGGCCGGGCATGACCCAGGAAAGTGTGTCCGGCCAAATGGGATCGAGCGTGTTGGGGTATGTGGTGCACCCCTGCAGGGAAGTTAATCTATTCGAGTAGCCGTGATCTTCGGTAACAGGACGATTTGGAGTTGTACCTTGACATTATGACAACTAGAACCGGATACTTAATAAAACACACCCTTCCAAGTGCCAGATACAACCGGTGATCGCTCTCTCACAGGGCGACGAGGGGAGGATCAGCGGTTAGGGTTATGCTATGCGATGTTACTTGGAGGACTTCAGTCTACTCTCTTCTACATACTGCAAGACGGAGGCTGCCAGAAGCGTAGTCTTCGAAAGGACTAGCTATCCCCCTCTTATTCCGGCTTTCTGCAGTTCAGTCCACATATGATACCCTTATTCCATTTGATACCATTGCCTACATATGTAGTATAGCTCCTTGCTTGCGAGTACTTTGGATGAGTACTCACGGTTGCTTTCTCCCTCTTTCCCCCTATCCCTTTTACCTGGTTGTCGCAACCAGATGTTGGAGCCCAGGAGCCAGACGTCACCGTCGACGACGACTCCTACTACACCGGAGGTGCCTACTACTACGTGATGCCCGCTGACGACGACCAGGAGTAGCTAGGAGGATCCCAGGCAGGAGGCCTGCGCCTCTTTCGATCTGTATCCCAGTTTGTGCTAGCCTTCTTAAGGCAAACTTGTTTAACTTATGTCTGTACTCAGATATTGTTGCTTCCGCTGACTCGTCTATGATCGAGCTCTTGTATTCGAGCCCTCGAGGCCCATGGCTTGTAGTATGATGCTTGTATGACTTATTTTATTTGTAGAGTTGTGTTGTGATATCTTCCCGTGAGTCCCTGATCTTGATCGTACACGTTTGCGTGTATGATTAGTGTACGATTGAATCGGGGGCGTCACAAGTTGGTATCAGAGCCGACTGCCTGTAGGAACCCCCCTTCCACACTCCTTGACCGAAGTCGAGTCTAGACATTGCAAAAACTTTTACTAACTTGGCCGTGTGCCTTACGGGCCCACGTCGCCATCGGGTGGTACTAGGATCTTTTACTCCTCGACCTTTACTCTGGGACTATGAACTCTCTTCTACTCGGGTTAAACGAATTTACTAACTCTGACACTAGGATCCCGTTACGACATTCACCCCAAAGTTGGATAAGCCCTAGTTATTCTTTAGAGTAGTACTTGAACATTATCCACATTGTCATTTGACTCCTGCGAAAACAACTTTGTTTTCAGATGGAACCCACGAGGCAGGTCGTGCGCCACACGACGGCCATTGGTGCCTCAGGATCACCTGCTGTGTTGGTTGAGATGATGACCTATCTGGGTTATCGCTGGCACCCTGGGTACACCGTCTATGAGGAGTATCAGGACTTCAACCAGGAGCAGTACCGTGCCATCGTCCACCTCTACTCTCGGGAGTATGACTCCACTACCGTGCTGCACACTGCTCATGGTGTTGGAGTGACTATCGATATGGCGGTCCACGATGCTGCTTATGCTGCTCTGACACGTCTCTGTGGAGAGTATCAGGAGTTGGATACCTCCCCCTTCAGGCACATTGCTATCGCATCCGATGTTGGTGCGGAGGGTTACTACACTGCTACCTACTCCACTGTCACCCGAGAGCCCTTCTACCATCAGAACCTGGTTCTGCATGCTGATGGGCTGGATCGAGCTAATCGAGCTCTTCGCCACGAGTTGTACACCACTCGTCAGCACCTCTACCGTACTCTGACGATGTTGCACCCCTTCGTCGGATCTGGGGAGCTGTCGCGTTCTGCTATCTACCCAGCCAGGACCGTGATGCCCCAGGGTGTCGGTTGGCCAGAGGTGGGAGGCTACTCTCCTGCACTTGGTCCTCTCCTGCCACCTGTGCATCGGGTTCCGCACCAGAGTATCCGCGGACCCCAGGCTACTCGCGTGGAGGTCTTCCCTTCGCGTCATTACCAGCTATCGGGCTACACCTACCTCCGCAGTACCGCATGGGACTGACGTAGACTTGCTTATTAGGGTTAGATGCATTCGCCGCGAGCCTGTGTGCCGCCTATGATGTCTTAGCCTATGTACTGAACTCTGTGTAACGAACTCTATGCTGATCTCTTTTGTAAGATATGCAGACTACTATGTAGTATCTATCGTGCTACGTTCATTGTGCATGTTTCATCATGAATGATTCTTGTTTTTTTGCAATTCCTCAATGCTGAACTACCCCTGTTAAATATTAGCAGGATGGTTAGACCAGGTGGTCGTGGTCGTGGTGGCAACGCCCCACCACCGCCTGAGCACATGGCTGGTATGATCCAACAGCTTGAGATGAATCGCCAGTTCATGGAGAATATGATGGCTCAGTTTCCTCGCCCCAATATGAACCAGCAGCCAACCCCAGTAACTCTGCAGGATTTCATGCGCCTGAACCCAACTGTGTACCGCAGCTCAACTCAGCCTCTGGATGCTGATGACTGGCTCCGTGACATCACCTATGAGATGGAGTCTGCTGATGTAGTCCCTGCCAGCTATGTCACCTTTGCTTCCTTCTTCCTGAAGGGACCCGCAGCTCAATGGTGGGACAGCCACAGGCATACTCTGCCAGCTGGAACAATCATCACCTGGCCAGACTTCCAAGCTGCCTTCCGTGCTCGCTTCATTCCTCAGGGAGTTATGGACCGGAAGAAGCGTGAGTTCCACAATCTCACCCAAGGCAACAAAACTGTGGAAGCTTACCAGCGGGAGTTTCTTGACTTGTCCCGCTATGCTGAAGAGGACATTGCAACTGATGCACGCAGACAGGAGAAGTTCCGGGATGGACTTCAAGCTGACATCAAACTCGCACTTCTAGTGCATGACTTTGCTGATTTCGCCACTCTGGTGAACAAAGCCATCAATGTCGAAACTGGTCTGCAGGAATACCAGAGCTCTCACAAGCGCAGCCGTGACACGGGCTCATCTTCAGGCCCGTCCTCGCAGAAGCGCAAGATATGGATTCCCAACAGCATGTACCAGCCAAGTGCACCTGCCCCAAGGCAGTCCTATGCTGCACCTCGTCTGCCTACGGCTCCAACTAGGCAGCCAAGGCTTCCAGCTCCACCACCCCAAGCTCCTGTTCCTACTCCCGAGAATGGTTTGTGCTTCAGGTGTGGACAACCAGGGCACCGTGCTAGGGAATGCAACCAGAAACAGAATCAACTGGCCCTTCCAGCAACTGGCCGTGGAAGCAACCAGCCTCGCAACAACAGTGCCAAGTCTTATGGTTGTGTTCATGCCAACCATGTTGATCTCAATGAAGTTCTAGACCAGCCTGCTACCGTGATGGGTACACTCCTCGTAAATTCAGTACCAGCATCTGTTTTATTTGATACAGGAGCATCACATTCATTCATATCAGCCGAGTTTGCATTCATGCATGGCATTAAATACGAAGAGATGGACACTGCGATTGTGGTACACACTCTTGCGGGCCAGTGTCAAACCTCTATGGTTAGTCACAACGTTCCTGTTGAAATTGAAGGACTGGAATTCCTTGCCTCCCCCATCGTACTAAAGTCCTGTAGCATCGACCTCATTCTGGGAATGGATTGGTTGAAAGCGCATACTGCTTCTATAGTTTGCGCCACTAAGGTCGTCCATCTGCTACACCCTTCTGACGAAATAATAGCTTACCAAGCTCATCTAGTTCAGGACGCCGAGGCACGACTTTATGCCTTGAACGCGTTGAACGCTGCACCACTCGAGGGCATTGAAAACATTCCCGTCGTTCGTGAATTCCAAGACGTCTTCCCAGAAGAACTTCCAGGGATTCCTCCTGCTAGAGCTGTCGAATTCATCATCGACTTGAAACCCGACACTACCCCTATAGCTAAACGACCCTACAAGATGCCGCCGCATGAACTCATTGAGCTTAAGGAGGAAATCGACAAATCTCTTGTCAAAGGTTTCATTCGCCCAAGTTGCTCTCCTTGGGGAGCACCTTCTCTCTTTGTTAAGAAGAAGGATGGGACAAACCGATTAGTCCAAGACTACCGTCCTATAAACCAAGCTACCATTCAGAATAAATATCCTCTTCCTCGAATCAATGATCTTTATGATCAACTGGCTGGCTCATCAGTGTTCTCCAAACTCGACTTGAGGTTGGGTTACCACCAGATCCGTGTTCGTGAAGAGGACATCCCAAAAACCACCTTCGTGACTCGGTATGGATCATACGAGTACACCGTCATGTCATTCGGCTTAACGAATGCTCCAGCCACCTTCTCTCGTCTGATGAACTATATATTCATGGATTACCTCGACAAGTTCGTCGTGGTTTATTTGGACGATATCCTCGTATTTTCCAAGAACAAGGAGGAACATGCTGAACATCTTCGTCTTGTGCTGGAAAAGCTTCGGGAGCATCAGCTGTATGCTAAGTATTCCAAGTGTGAATTCTGGCTCCCCGAAGTAACCTATCTTGGGCATGTCATCTCCAAAGATGGTATTGCCGTCAACCCTGAACGAGTTCAGGCTATACTCGATTGGACTCCTCCGAAGAATGTGAAGCAAGTCCGAAGTTTTCTCGGTCTCGCCAGCTATTGCCGTCGATTCGTCGAGAACTTCTCCAAGATTGCCAGGCCTCTGACTAATTTGTTGCATAAGGGTGTCAAGTTCGACTGGACAGACAAGTGTCAGGAAAGTTTCCAGGCGCTCAAAGACAAGTTGACTTCTGCCCCCATACTTGCTCCACCTGATACTAAGAAGGACTTCGTCATTTACTGCGACGCTTCCCGTCAAGGATTAGGCTGTGTCCTAATGCAAGAGCGCAGAGTGATTGCTTATGCCTCTCGTCAACTGCGCCCTCACGAAGAAAACTACCCAGTTCACGTCCTCGAGCTTGCTGCTGTCATTCATGCACTGAAGCAGTGGCGACATTACCTTCTCGGTAATCGTTGCGAGATCTTTACCGACCATCAAAGTCTGAAGTATCTGTTTACTCAGCCAGATCTGAACCTCCATCAGCAGAGATGGATGGAGACTGTTGCAGACTTTGACGTGGGTATATCCTATACCCCCGGCAAGGCTAATGTAATGGCTGATGCCTTGAGCCGCAAGTCTTACTGCAACCACCTCCAGGTCCACAAAGTTCAGCCCTCGCTTGCCGAAGAGTTTAGAAGGCTGAACCTCCATATTGTTCCTCCGGGATCGCTCGCTCCCCTTCCCGAAGGTTTCCCCAAACGGAACCTCCATGTTGTTTCCAAGGGTTCTCTCAATACCCTGGTTGCGAAACCAGACCTTGTGGACACCATCAAATGGATACAGAAATGTGACGATGAAGTCCTCAAGATTAAGCGCGACCTCAAAAGAGGAAAGCCCTCATTCTTCACGATCGCCGACGATGGCGCCTTGTATTTCAAAGGCCGCCTAGTGGTACCATGTTCGAAGAAAAACCTGGATAATACTAAAAGGGTTATGCAAGAAGCTCATGATACGCCTCTGTCCATCCATCCTGGTAGTACAAAGATGTACCAGGATATTCGTCAAAGATTCTGGTGGTCTAATATGAAGCAGGACATTGCTCGTTATGTTGCTGAGTGTGACATTTGTCGCCGAATCAAAGCAGAGCATCAAAGGCCTGCTGGAACTCTGCAACCTATCTCTATTCCTGAATGGAAATGGGACCATGTTGAAATGGACTTCCGTCACTGGATTTCCCAAATCGCAGAAAGGTAATGATGCTATTCTTGTCGTCATTGACCGGCTTTCCAAAGTTGCCCATTATCTGGCGGTCAAAGAGACAATCACGGCTAGTCAGCTTGCTACTCTCTACATGGCTAGAATTGTTTCACTTCACGGTATCCCACTGGTTATCAGTTCAGACCGTGGCAGTTTATTCACTTCAAGATTCTGGGCAAGTTTCCAAGAAGCTATGGGGACTCACTTATCTTTCAGTACTGCGTTTCATCCGCAGTCACAAGGGCAAGTTGAACGTGTCAACCAAGTTCTCGAAGACATGCTTCGAGCTTGTGTAATCTCATTCGGCAAGAAATGGGAGGAATCTCTTCCATATGCCAAGTTCTCTTATAATAATAGCTATCAAGCTAGTCTGAAGATGTCCCCCTTCGAAGTGCTTTATGGACGAAAGTGTCGAACCCCTCTGAACTGGTCAGAAACTGGGGAGCGTCCACTCTTCGGTCCGGATATTATCCAACAGGCCGAAGAACAAGTTCGCATTATTCGCGAGAATCTCAAGACTGCTCAGTCACGTCAGAAAAGTCAGTATGACCGTCATCACCAAGACATGGTCTATCAACCTGGCGAAAAGGCTTATCTTCGAGTTACCCCAATGAAGGGTGCTCACCGCTTCGGGATCAAGGGCAAGCTAGCTCCTCGCTATATCGGTCCCTTCACTATTCTCGAAAGGCGTGGAAAAGTGGCATATCAACTGGAGCTTCCGCCGAACCTTTCTCAGGTTCACGATGTGTTCCATGTGTCACAACTCCTCCGTTGCTTCAAGGATCCAATCCGAGCGGTGGATCATGAAGTGCTCGAATTGCAACAGGACCTCTCTTATAAAGAGCATCCGGTCCGCATTCTTGACCAAGCTGAACGCCGCACACGTCAGAAGGCGATCAAATTCCTCAAAGTCCAGTGGTCGAATCACTCTGAAGACGAAGCCACTTGGGAACGCGAGGATCGCCTGCATGAACAATACCCCGCGTTATTTCCTTCTACCTCCTAAATCTCGGGACGAGATTTCTTGTAGTGGAGGAGATTTGTAACGCCCGGGTAATTAAGCTACAGTAATCCCACGCTAATGGAGCCACGTTACCTACGTTACTGTTGCTAATCGATCGTTAGATCAAAATCGGACCAAAATTCAAATTCAAACTTTGGTAAATAATAAAAGTTTTCAAACATTGAAATAAAAATGTTTGGTTTGTACTAAATATTACATAGATAATTGTGGTGTAGGAGACCCAGTTTTATAAAATGCATAAATATTTTAAACTGAATTGAAACACAAGAGAAAATAAATAAAAGAAAGAAAATACGAAAAAGGACAAAACAACAACAACAAAAAAAAGAGAAAGCCCCCCCTCCCTGGGCCGTGGCCCAACTGGGCCAACCCACCTAGCCCAGCCGGCCCACCCCGGGCTATAACCCCCCCCACTGCCAGAAACCCTAACCCCATCCCCCCACTCTCCCCACGATCCCCTCCCCCCCCACGACGCGCCCCATTCTCCCCCGATCCAGATCGGATCGGGCTCGACGCCGCCGCCTCGCCCTCATCGCCGCCGAACGCCGTCGCCCCCCTTCCCCTCCTAGACCTCGCCGGCGCCCTTCCCCACCGGCCTGCATCCTCCTCGCCGGAGCCCATCCCCGGTGCCACCCCGACGCCCCACCTCGCCGCGCGCTGGACTGCCTCGCCCCTCCTTCTCCCTCGCACATCGCCCGGACCGCCGACGCCGCCCGGTGCCGCCTCCGCCTCAACCCCGTCACCGCTAGCTCGCCTCCGTCGACGATCTGCCTCGCCGGACTTCCTCCCCAACGTCGCCGTCGTCCCCGACCTCCGTCAAGCGCATTGCCCCGACCCCTGCTTCGCACGGTGAGGCCACGGCCTACCTCTCCTCCTCCCCGCGTCACACGCGCCCGCTCGCATCGCCCCTATCATTGCCTCACCGACGCCACCGCCCCCTGTTCCTCTGCTGACCCTGGCCGCCATGCCCACGGCCGTCTCCGGCGCCCGGCGCCCGCGCCGCGCCAGCGCCCAGCCATGCCCACGCGGTTCCCGCCCGGGTTGGGCGCCTGTGAACCCCCCTGCACCCGTTACCACTAGCGTCACCACCCGCTAAGACCCCCCTTATGACTATGACAGTGGGCCCCCATGCCCCAGAACTTTATAAAAAAAAGAATTAAAAATATAATAATAATAAAATTAATTAATTAATTAATTAAGGAATTAATTAAGTTAATTAATTATAATTAGATTAACCTAATCACTAATTAACCTAATTAACTGTTAGTTAATTAAAACAGAGTATGACGAACGGGACCCACCTGTCAGGTTGACCAAGTCGACTGTTGATGTCATGCTGACGTCATGATGACGTCAGCAGACACTATTCTGGATAATGTTCATTAAATTAAATAAATAAATCCTAAAAATGATTTAAATCTTTTAAAATTTATATAAAATAAACCGTAGCTCGGATGGAAAAACTTTGTACATGAAAGTTGCTCAGAACGACGAGACGAATTTGAATACGCAGCCCGTTTATCCGCCACGCATCCCTAGCATAGCGAACATGCAACTTTCCCCCTCTGTTTCATCTGTCCGAAAACGCGAAACACCGGGGATATTTTCCCGGATGTTTCCCCCCTTCACCGGTATCACCTCATACCGAGATAGGGCACCCCTAGCACCGATACTTGTCATGTCATGCATCGCTATGCATCTGTTTGCATTATATTCATTGTTTCTTCCCCCCTCTTCTTCCGCTAGACACCGAGACCGACGCCGCTGCTACCCAGTCCGACTACGGAGTCGACGACCCCTCTCTCTTGCCAGAGCAACCAGGCAAGCCCCCCCTTTGATCACCAGATATCGCCTACTCTTCTCTATACTGCTTGCATTAGAGTAGTGTAGCATGTTACTGCTTCCCGTTAATCCTATACTGATGCATAGCCTGTCCTTGCTACTACTGTTGTTACCTTTACCTGCAATCCTAATGCTTAGTATAGGATGCTAGTATTTCCATCTGTGGCCCTACATTCTTGTCCGTCTGCCTTGCTATACTATCGGGCCGTGATCACTCGGGAGTTGATAACGGGTATATACTATATACTTTATACATGATACATGTGGTGACTAAAGACGGGTCGGCTTGAGGAGCACCCGCGAGTGGAGTTTTGAGGCGGAGCGGCAGGGCAGGTTCCGACCACCTAGGAGAGAGGTGGGCCTGGCCCTGGTCGGCGTTCGCGGATACTTAACACGCTTAACGAGATCTGGGTATTTGATCTGAGTCTGGCCATTTGGTCTATACGCACTAACCATCTACGCGGGAGTAGTTATGGGTATCCCGGCGTCGTGGTATCAGCCGAAGCCTTTGTGACGTCAGCGACTGAGTGGCGCGCGCCGGATTGGACTGGAAGGCCACTAGGCTAGGTCTGCTTTCGGCCGCGTTCGCAACGTGCAGGTGTGCTAAGGGCGATGGGCCCAGACCCCTGGGCGCTTAGGTTTAGACCGGCGTGCTGACCTCTCTGTTGGTCTAGGTGGGGCTGCGACGTGTTGATCTTCCGAGGCCGGGCATGACCCAGGAAAGTGTGTCCGGCCAAATGGGATCGAGCGTGTTGGGGTATGTGGTGCACCCCTGCAGGGAAGTTAATCTATTCGAGTAGCCGTGATCTTCGGTAACAGGACGATTTGGAGTTGTACCTTGACCTTATGACAACTAGAACCGGATACTTAATAAAACACACCCTTCCAAGTGCCAGATACAACCGGTGATCGCTCTCTCACAGGGCGACGAGGGGAGGATCAGCGGTTAGGGTTATGCTATGCGATGTTACTTGGAGGACTTCAGTCTACTCTCTTCTACATGCTGCAAGATGGAGGCTGCCAGAAGCGTAGTCTTCGAAAGGACTAGCTATCCCCCTCTTATTCCGGCTTTCTGCAGTTCAGTCCCCATATGATACCCTTATTCCATTTGATACCATTGCATACATATGTAGTATAGCTCCTTGCTTGCGAGTACTTTGGATGAGTACTCACGGTTGCTTTCTCCCTCTTTTCCCCTATCCCTTTTACCTGGTTGTCGCAACCAGATGTTGGAGCCCAGGAGCCAGACGTCACCGTCGACGATGACTCCTACTACACCGGAGGTGCCTACTACTACGTGATGCCCGCTGACGACGACTAGGAGTAGCTAGGAGGATCCCAGGCAGGAGGCCTGCGCCTCTTTCGATCTGTATCCCAGTTTGTGCTAGCCTTCTTAAGGCAAACTTGTTTAACTTATGTCTGTACTCAGATATTGTTGCTTCCGCTGATTCGTCTATGATCGAGCTCTTGTATTCGAGCCCTCGAGGCCCCTGGCTTGTAATATGATGCTTGTATGACTTATTTTATTTGTAGAGTTGTGTTGTGATATCTTCCCGTGAGTCCCTGATCTTGATCGTACACGTTTGCGTGTATGATTAGTGTACGATTGAATCGGGGGCGTCACAGAATTCCTCCAAGTAGCATCGCATAGCATAATCCTACCCAGCGATCCTCTCCTCGTCGCCCTGTTAGAGAGCGATCACCGGTTGTATCTGGCACTTGGAAGGGTGTGTTTTATTAAGTATCCGGTTCTAGTTGTCATAAGGTCAAGGTACAACTCCAAGTCGTCCTGTTACCGAAGATCACGGCTATTCGAATAGATTAACTTCCCTGCAGGGGTGCACCACATAACCCAACACGCTCGATCCCATTTGGCCGGACACACTTTCCTGGGTCATGCCCGGCCTTGGAAGATCAACACGTCGCAGCCCTACCTAGGCCCAACAGAGAGGTCAGCACGCCGGTCTAAATCCTATGGCGCAGGGGTCTGGGCCCATCGCCCTTTGCACACCTGCACGTTGCGAACGCGGCCGGAGAGCAGACCTAGCAACCTCCATTACAAAGGAAGTTGCGTTACGCGGTCCAACCCGGCGCGCGCCGCTCAGTCGCTGACGTCACGAAGGCTTCGGCTGATACCACGACGTCGAGTGCCCATAACTGTCCCCGCGTAGATGGTTAGTGCGTATAGGCCAGTAGCCAGACTCAGATCAAATACCAAGATCTCGTTAAACGTGTTATCTTGAAGACACCGCGAACGCCGACCAGGGCCAGGCCCACCTCTCTCCTAGGTGGTCTCAACCTGCCCTGTCGCTCCGCCACAACGATCCACCCAGAGGGCCGTCGGGACAAAGGTCCTTTCAGCCCCCAATCTGTGAATCACTCGCGGGTACTCCTCGAGCCAACCCGACTTTAGTCATCACATGTATCATGTATAAAGTATAGGTATATACCCGTGATCAACTCCCGAGTGATCACGGCCCGATAGTATAGCATGGCAGACGGACAAGAATGTATGGCCACTGATGATAAACTAGCATCCTATACTAAGCATTTAGGATTGTAGGTAAGGTATCAACAGTTGTAGCAACAATGATAGGCTATGCATCAGGATAGGATTAACGGAAAGCAGTAACATGCTACACTACTCTAATGCAAGCAGTATAGAGGAGAGTAGGCGATATCTGGTGATCAAGGGGGGGCTTGCCTGGTTGCTCTGGCAAGAGAGAGTGGTCGTCAACACCGTAGTCGTACTGGGTAGCAGCGGCGTCGGTCTCGGTGTCTAGCGAGAGAAGAGGGGGAAGAAACAATAAATATAATGCAAACAAATGCATGACGATGCATGACATGACAAAGCATGATGCTAGGTGTGCCCTAACGCGGTACGAGGTGGTACCGGTGAAGGGGGAAAACATCCGGGAACGTATTCCCGGTGTTTCGCGTTTTCGGACAGATGAACCGGAGGGGGAAAGTTGCGTGTTCGGTATGCTAGGGATGCGTGGCGGACGAACGGGTTGCGTAACCGGATTCGTCTCGTCGTTCTGAGCAACTTTCATGTACAAAGTATTTTCATCTGACTTACGGATTATTTTATATGATTTTTCAAAGTTTTAATGATATTCTGAAATTATTATTAATTCGAAATTAATTGAATAAATGCTATGTGCACCCAGCACAGGGTACACAAAAGTGTACCCAGGGGATGACAAGTGGGCCAAGGGGGACCCAGTTGACCACTCAAGGTTTGACTGGTCAACAGGGGGTAGGGCCCCCTGTCATTGACTCACTAGTAAACTAACAATTTTAGTTAGACTAATTAAGCAGTTAACAGGTTAATTAACAGGATTAATTAGGTTAATTAATTCATTTGGTTAATTAATTAACTAACTATTTTAATTATTATATCTTTTCATTTATTTATTTTTCGTTTTCGGGTGGACCCCGCGTGTCATTGGCCAGGGGCCTTAGCGGGCGCCTGGAGCGTAACCCGAACGGGCGACGGGCGTGCGACGCCAGGCGCCATGGGGTGGACCCGGGCACGCTGGCAATGGCTGCCGGGGCGCGGTGGGGTGCCGTGGTTGGCCACCGGCGCGGCGGTGGCCTGCGGGGCCAGAGGCGGAGGCGGGGAATGGGACGAGCAGAGGCGGCGCGGTTCAGGTGACGGCGCGGGCAAGCCGATGAAGAAGTAGGGGAGGCGCGCGCCGGGGCGAGCAGCGGCGCGGGAGCAGCGCAGGCACGACCCGACACGGTTGGCGAGGGAGACCGCAGCCGGGGCGAGGAGAGCGTGGCCAACACTGGCGGCAGCGGCAGCGAGGCGCGCGCGGCTGGGCACGCAGCGGTGAGCGGGGCGATGCGGAGTGGTGCAGGCGCGCGCGGGCGCGTGCGTGCGTGAGCGGCGGACGAGGCCATGGCCGATGCGGCGACGGCGAAAACGGCAAGGGTGGGCGCGCGCGGAGGACGGGGGCCGGCTGGTGGGCGCAACGCACGGGCGTGCGGGGAGAGGGCGCGACCACGGCAGAGATAGGAGGGAGGGTGGCTCACAGAGGAGGAGTAGGGCACGGGCAGTGGGCACGGGGATGATGGCGTCGTTGGAGATGACAACGGCGATGGCGTCCGGCGAGGAGGCGTGGTCGAGGCAGCGTGAGGAGGAGATGAGGAGGCCACGGATCCGGCGACGAAGCTTGGCAGCGGGCAGTGGGCTGCGGAATCCACGGGTGGCAACGGCGACTTCGGCGAGGCGCGGTCGGGGTTGAGCCCCGATCCAGATCGGGGGCGAGAGGGATGAGAGAGTGGGGTGGGGATCGTGCGGGAGGGGAGTGGGTGCACTTGGGGGTAAGGGTTTCGGGTTAGTGGGGGATATGGGCGCGGCTGGTGGGCCGGCTTGGCGGCCTGGTGGCCTGCTGGGCCGTGGCCCAGTGCGAGAGTGTTTTCCTTTTTTGTTTGTTTGTTTTTCTATTACTTTCTATTTAACTTTCTGTTTTCATTTTAGTTTTACTTTATTTTTAGTTTTATAAAATATACCACTAGCCCCTAAATTAGTATTTATAAATACTATACTGCCACATTAATTTCTCATACCTAATAAAATAGTTTAATGTTTTAATATTTAAAAATGCCTTTAATTATTTGTTTAAGCCATTGTTTTATTTAGTTTAGTGCTTTTAATTATTTTATAAAAATGTGATCCTTCACCATAGTTACCTATGCATTATTCGTCACCTTTAGAACATTTTAATTTTTAATGTTTGAAAACTTTACCATTTGACTTGATTTTGAATTTTGAATTCGAACGGGATTGACTCATAGCGAGGTTTACAACAGTAAGAGTGGTGACGTGGCATCATTAGCAGAGGTTACTGTAGCTTGATTATCCGGGCGTCACAATTCTCCTTCACTACAAGAAATCTCGTCCCGATATTTAAGAGGGGGTCTAAAGGGAAAAGGTTTGGTTTGAAATTCTAACGAATCTTCTCAGTCTTGGTTGCTCTTCTCAAAGTGGTCGATCCATAGCGCTGATGTCTTCATTACTCTGCTTCAGGTCATCAGGATGAAGTTGTCGTCCTTCTTTCAGGATCTTCACCGTAATTACGAAAGGGTAAGAAGGGAAAACTCGATATGGATGGATCCTAACAAGATCGAGCATCAGGCGGTTAACTCAGGGAAGAAGCATAAGTATCTCTTGATTTGAAACTTAAGAAGATATCGAGAGCAAAGTAAGAAGGTACCATGAGAAGCTTCAACGGATAGGCAATCGTTCGATGCCTAATCAGAAGGTGAAAGGGTTTCAGGGCAACAAGAATAGGTATTGCGCCTCATACCAGAATAGATCACTAGACAGGTGGTCCGTGAATTACATACGAAGTCAAGCGCGAGGAACAACCTTGGGAACATGTGGTGTACAGGAGAGTCAGGTTTTGATCCTGTGGAACTGTGGGTTATGGGCCCACCATGTGGGATAAAAGTAGGAGTGGTAACATCTTGCATGGTCATGATAGCAAGGCATGTTAGAGGGTAGCCAGCCAGTTATGTCGGCAACGATGTCGGTACCAAGGGCGAGGGACGAAGAGAACCATTTTCCTGCTCGTTGAACGAGGCGGACCAATAGGCAAAGTTCTCGTCCATCGGTGGTTACCAGAATGTCAACAACAATAGTAACAGGGTCTTACTGACAGAGTTGTACACTGAGGTGCTTATAAAAGCAGTGACATATTACTACTTAGATCATATAAACCTCAAGAAGGTTAAACAGAACAATGGAAAGGAAAATGTGATTATCAGATTAAACAGATCAATGGGAAGGCAAATTTGTTTAAACACATATTTCAGGGGTATATCCTTCCCAAGAACAAGCAGAGTATGATATCCAAGACCGGATAGAAGGTAGAAAACCACTTAAGTAAGGGGGAGGAAGCTCATGATATTACCCATACAACGGTGTTTGGATAATTGAGCAGGAAACATTTAGCATTAGCTTCAATGTTCTTGTTGAAAATCGGAATACCATAGACATGCTTTGAGATAGCATTGACATGGTCAACGGGTGAAGATCAGACTCTGGAGACACAAAGGATCCATCAGGAATAACTTGAAGAATAGGTCTTACAATTTCCTCATGGAAGAAGGGATAACCTTGCTGAAAAGGAATCTATAACAACAAGTCCTCCGGCCAAGTGTGATAGGCATGACCCCACCTTACCGATATATCAGGACCAATGTAATAACTCTTGGAAATATGTTCCAACCATCATATCTGACCGAGATTCAGATCTGATTGGTGCTAGGATGCCTCAGACTCAGGATGCCTGAGAAGAAAAGGTGCAACACAATTGACGAGGCGACAATGTAAGATTCTCGGGAAATGTACTATGGAAGCGAGTTCCAAAACAAGAGTTCATCATTAAAGCCAAGGGGAGAATGAAGAGGTGGCTGATGAACTCAGCGACGATTCATTGAGATTTTCGAAAGATGGATTTCCACACTTATGTGCACAAGGAGTCAACATTTGTCGGACCAAATGATATAAGGATGTATGCTCGAGGAAAACATACACAATTAAGCATTGGTTGAAAAGTGCACCCAAAATATGGTCTTAGGTAGCATGATCAATGTTAGAAAGGTGATTCAACAACCAATAATCTAAGAATGAAATATCGACCATTAACTTGAAAGCAATAGGGTGCTAGAGACACGAACAAGTTTGTGTTGAATGGAAGGCAATAAAGTGGTCAATGATAACACAAATCATCGAGGACAAGGAGGGTACTTCTCATCATGAATTCAATTTATATCTTGGAAGGGGTCAAAATGTTGATGATGATCACGACAAATCTTGTCGAGAGGCTCCATGAGGATGCAATCGCTCGGCGATGACATCAAGCCAAGGGAATGGTTAAGCAAAAGGTTATTATAACCATAGATAAGATGCCATCTCAGAATTCAGAGTTGTCTCTCAAGACAGACAATATGATGATGAAGGTTTGATGTAAGGTTAGAGCACTGTCGGGATTGTGTCCCGAGGATGAAGGACATAGGTAGAATGGTCAAGCAGTCAGCCTGACGATGATGATGTAGTCAATCAGCTGGGAATGACACTATCAAGTACAAACTCGTAAGCATTGAAGATTACTAAGAGTTGTTGAATCGCAGTGCACACTCGATTCAGTTATCGATGTCTTTGAGTGTTAAATAACTCAGAGCCCACGAAAAATTGCAATCAATGAGAATGTAGCACTAGATGAAGAACTCGTAAGAAGTTATGCAGTTCCATGATAATCTTGAGATACCACGGGGGTAATACTCGACGACAAATCAAAGTAGAGGTTGGACTGGGGTATTACTCCACAGAAGACAAGTGCTTAAACTTGCACGAGAAATGGTATTTAAAGGAGAACATGGTCGGAACTATGATTGCAAAAGGCCAGATCCCAGATATAAGATGAACTTATACCAAAGGAATAATTAATTTAACAGAAGCTTTAATGATAAGATCTACATCATGTCCATGGGCATGAACACAAAGTTCAAGGTCGACTCCCACTTCTACAATGCATAACCTTTCATTCACTTCTCTAGATAAAAATGATTTCAATGTCAAAATCTACCTGGTGAATTACGAGAGGAGTATGACCCATGAAAACTTTCGGGTTCACACAGATTAAGAAAGGCATAGGTTCAACCCGTCAGGGTATCATGGAAACATATACCACAAGCTTCAATCGTAAATACCACCAGCTCGAAAAGAGAGCATGGTTGAGAAAACAGAGGATACAATTTACCAAAAGCATTATGTATCCGAGGAAAGACTCACAAGCTTATAGAATATGAAGGACGCTGTCGGATAAAATCCAACAAAGGATCTGGTGGTCCACCAGGGGTCTGATGTGAGCATCGGTACTCAACCAGAGGAAGAAACAATGCAAGGAGATCAGACTATAGAAACAACTGACTAATTCAAAGCTCAAATGCAAAAGATTTATGATTTCCAATCAAGGGATCAGAAGCAAACACTCTGATTAAGGATGGATAAGTTGCATATGCTTAGGGGTACAATCCATGGCAATCTGATTGGTCGAGAACCAGCTCATGTTTAAAATGAGGTCTGAGCCGGAAAGATAATTTAAAAGGATCAACCGATGATTGCGTGCATTCGCACTTATTGAATCAATGGGCTCAAAATGATAGTGGCAAAGGATGCCAATAAGATTACTATACTTATGGGATTAACCATAATGCTAGCAAGCAAGAATTTCAAGAGCAATAAGCTGCTGAGGGTTTTCGGAAGATCAAATAGTATTTGGAAGACTTTGGTGAAACATATGAACAATTGGGGATGAATGGATACTCAGTAAGTGCAAGAATTATTCGTAGGGGTATTCAGGTGGCTTAGAACTGCAAGGCAGTAGGCACAAGTTTTTTTTCCAGAGCAATACAGAGAATATGGGGGTATCTTGTAATAACAAGATCAATTCGGAGTAATTGTATGAACAACAAGTGTATGTCGTTATCCATATGGATATGTCGGTATTAGGGAATTGAAAAATCAGAGGGCACAAGGGTCTCGGGAATGATCGAAGAGTATCTTCAATATCTTCTAGGGAAGCAGTCGATCATCTGGAATGAAGGGGATCTTCGGGTGGATGTGATCACGAGATCCTAAAGTTAGATTTTAGCAAAATCATTTAACCCGGATAGTAGAGAGATCAGATTCCCAGAGCATAGATCGAGGAGTAAAAGATCCTAATACCACCCAAATGGCGACGTGGGCCTATGGGCCACACAGCCATGTTAGTAAAACAGTTTTCATCTACTAGACTCAACTTTGGCCAAGGAGTGTGGAAGGGGGATTCCTATAGGCAGTCGGCTCTGATACCAACTTATGACGCCCCCGATTCAATCGTACACTAATCATACACGCAAACGTGTACGATCAAGATCAGGGACTCATGGGAAGATATCACAACACAACTCTAAAAATAAAAATAAGTCATACAAGCATCATATTACAAGCCAGGGGCCTCGAGGGCTCGAATACATGAGCTCGATCATAGACAAGTCAGCGGAAACAACAATATCTGAGTACAGACATAAGTTAAACAAGTTTGCCTTAAGAAGGCTAGCACAAACTGGGATACAGATCGAAAGAGGCGCAGGCCTCCTGCCTAGGATCCTCCTAAACTACTCCTGGTCGTCGTCAGCGGGCTGCACGTAGTAGTAGGCACCTCCTGAGTAGTAGTAGTCGTCGTCGGCGGTGGCGTCTGGCTCCTGGGCTCCAACGTCTGGTCGCAGCAATCGAGTATAGAAAGGGGGAAAAGAGGGAGCAAAGCAACCGTGAGTACTCATCCAAAGTACTCGCAAGCAAGGAGCTACACTACATATGCATGGGTATATGTGTAAAGGGGCCATATCGGTGGACTGAACTGCAGAATGCCAGAATAAGAGGGGGATAGCTAATCCTGTAGAAGACTACGCTTCTGGCAGCCTCCGTCTTGCAGCATGTAGAAGAGAATAGACTGAAGTCCTCCAAGTAGCATCGCATAGCATAATCCTACCCGGCGATCCTCTCCTCGTCGCCCTGTTAGAGAGCGATCACCGGTTGTATCTGGCACTTGGAAGGGTGTGTTTTATTAAGTATCCGGTTCTAGTTGTCATAAGGTCAAGGTACAACTCCAAGTCGTCATATTACCGAAGATCACGGCTATTCGAATAGATGAACTTCCCTGCAGGGGTGCACCACATAACCCAACACGCTCGATCCCATTTGGCCGGACACACTTTCCTGGGTCATGCCCGGCCTCGGAAGATCAACACATCGCAGCCCTACCTAGGCCCAACAGAGAGGTCAGCACGCCGGTCTAAATCCTATGGCGCAGGGGTCTGGGCCCATCGCCCTTTGCACACCTGCACGTTGCGAACGCGGCCGGAGAGCAGACCTAGCAACCTCCATTACAAAGGAAGTTGTGTTACGCGGTCCAACCGGCGTGCGCCGCTCAGTCGCTGATGTCACGAAGGCTTTGGCTGATACCACGACATCGAGTGCCCATAATTGTCCGCGCGTAGATGGTTAGTGCGTATAGGCCAGTAGCCAGACTCAGATCAAATACCAAGATCTCGTTAAACGTGTTATCTTGAAGACACTGCGAACGCCGACCAGGGCCAGGCCCACCTCTCTCCTAGGTGGTCTCAACCTGCCCTGTCACTCTGCCACAACGATCCACCCAGAGGGCCGTCGGGACAAAGGTCCTTTCAGCCCCCAATCCGTGAATCACTCGCGGGTACTCCTCGAGCCAACCCGACTTTAGTCATCACATGTATCATGTATAAAGTATAGGTATATACCCATGATCAACTCCCGAGTGATCACGACCCGATAGTATAGCATGGCAGACGGACAAGAATGTATGGACACTGATGATAAACTAGCATCCTATACTAAGCATTTAGGATTGTAGGTAAGGTATCAATAGTTGTAGCAACAATGACATGCTATGCATCAGGATAGGATTAATGGAAAGCAGTAACATGCTACACTACTCTAATGCAAGCAGTATAGAGGAGAGTAGGCGATATCTGGTGATCAAGGGGGGGCGGCTTGCTTGGTTGCTCTGGCAAGAGAGAGTGGTCGTCAACACCGTAGTCGTACTGGGTAGCAGCGGTGTCGGTCTCGGTGTCTAGCGAGAGAAGAGGGGGAAGAAACAATAAATATAATGCAAACAAATGCATGACGATGCATGACATGACAAAGCGTGATGCTAGGTGTGCCCTAACGCGGTACGAGGTGGTACCGGTGAAGGGGGAAAACATCCGGGAACGTATTCCTGGTGTTTCGCGTTTTCGGACAGATGAACCGGAGGGGGAAAGTTGCATGTTCGGTATGCTAGGGATGCATGGCGGATGAACGGGTTGCGTATCCGGATTCGTCTCGTCGTTCTGAGCAACTTTCATGTACAAAGTATTTTCATCTGACTTACGGATTATTTTATATGATTTTTCAAAGTTTTAATGATATTCTGAAATTATTATTAATTCGAAATTAATTGAATAAATGCTATGTGCACCCATCACAGGGTACACAGAAGTGTACCCAGGGGATGACAAGTGGGCCAAGGGGGACCCAGTTGACCAGTCAAGGTTTGACTGGTCAACAGGGGGTAGGGCCCCCTGCCATTGACTGACTAGTAAACTAACAATTTTAGTTAGACTAATTAAGCAGTTAACAGGTTAATTAACAAGATTAATTAGGTTAATTAATTCATTTGGTTAATTAATTAACTAACTATTTTAATTATTATATCTTTTCATTTATTTATTTTTCGTTTTCGGGTGGACCCCGTGTGTCATTGGCCAGGGGCCTTGGCGGGCGCCTGGAGCGTAACCCGAACGGGCGACGGGCGTGTGGCGCCAGGTGCCATGGGGCGGACCCGGGCACGCTGGCAACGGCCACCGGGGCGCGGTGGGGTGCCGGGGTTGGCCGCCGGCGTGGCGGTGGCCTGCGGGGCCAGAGGCGGAGGCGGGGCACGGGACGAGCAGAGGCGGCGCGGGCAAGCCGATGAAGAAGCAGGGGAGGCGCACGCCGGGGCGAGCAGCGGCGCGGGAGCAGCGCAGGCACGGCCCGGCGCGGTTGGCGAGGGAGACCGCAGCCGGGGCGAGGCGAGCGTGGCCAACGCTGGCGGCAGCGGCAGCGAGGCGCGCGCGGCTGGGCACGCAGCGGTGGGCGGGGCGATGCGGAGTGGTGCAGGCGCGCGTGGGCGCGTGCGTGCGTGAGCGGCGGACGAGGCCATGGCCGATGCGGCGACGGCGAAAATGGCAAGGACGGGCGCGCGCGGAGGACGGGGGCCGGCTGGTGGGTGCAACGCGCGGGCGTGAGGGGAGAGGGCACGGCCACGACAGAGATATGAGGGAGGGGGCTCACAGAGGAGGATTAGGGCACGGGCAGTGGGCGCGGGGAGGAGGATGGGGACGACGGCGTCGTTGGAGATGACAGCGGCGATGGCGTCCGGCGAGGAGGCGTGGTCGAGGCAGCGTGGTCGAGGCAGCGTGAGGAGGAGACGAGGAGGCCACGGATCCGGCGACGAAGCTTGGCAGCGGGCAGCGGGCCGCGGAATCCACGGGCGGCAACGACGACTTCGGCGGGGCGCGGTCGGGGTTGAGCCCCGATCCAGATCGGGGGCGAGAGGGACGAGAGAGTGGGGTGGGGATCGTGCGGGAGAGGAGTGGGTGCACTTGGGGGTTAGGGTTTCGGGTTAGTGGGGGATATGGGCGCGGCTGGTGGGCCGGCTTGGCGGCCTGGTGGCCTGTGGGGCCGTGGCCCAGTGCGAGAGTGTTTTCCTTTTTTTTTGTTTTTCTATTATTTTCTATTTAACTTTCTGTTTTCATTTTAGTTTTACTTTATTTTTAGTTTTATAAAATATACCACTAGCCCCTAAATTAGTATTTATAAATACTCTACTGCCACATTAATTTCTCATACCTAATAAAATAGTTTAATGTTTTATTATTTAAAAATGCCTTTAATTATTTGTTTAGGCCACTGTTTTATTTAGTTTAGTGCTTTTAATTATTTTATAAAAATGTGATCCTTCACCATAGTTACCCATGCATTATTCGTCACCTCTAGAACATTTTCATTTTTAATGTTTGAAAACTTTACCATTTGACTTGATTTTGAATTTTGAATTCGAACGGGATTGAATCAGAGCGAGGTTTACAACAGTAAGAGTGGTGACGTGGCATCATTAGCAGAGGTTACTGTAGCTTGATTATCCGGGCGTCACACCAACACCCAAAGGGTTTACTAGAGTCAATAATCTAGTTCACGTCGCTATGTGATTAACACCCAAAGAGTACTAAGGTGTGATCATGTTTTGCTTGTGAGAGAAGTTTAGTCGACGGGTCTGCCATATTCAGATCCGTAAGTATTTTGCAAATTTCTATGTCAACAATGCTCTGCACGGAGCTACTCTAGCTAATTGCTCCCACTTTCAATATGTATCCAGATTGAGATTTAGAGTCATCTGGATCAGTGTCAAAATTTGCATCGACGTAACCCTTTACGACGAACCTTTTGTCACTTCCATAATCGAGAAACATATCCTTATTCCACTAAGGATAATTTTGACCAATGTCCAGTGATCTACTCCTAGATCACTATTGTACTCCTTTGCCAAACTCAGGGCAGGGTATATAATAGGTCTGGTACACAGCATGACATACTTTATAGAACCTATGGCTGAGGCATAGGGAATGACTTTCATTCTCTCTCTATCTTATGCCGTGGTCGGGTTTTGAGTCTTACTCAGTTTCACACCTTGTAACACATGCAAGAACTCTTTCTTTGGCTGTTCCATTTTAAACTATTTCAAAATCTTGTCAAGGTATGTACTCATTGAAAAACTTATCAAGCGTCTTGATCTATCTCTATAAATCTTGATGCTCAATATGTAATCAGCTTCACCGAGGTCTTTGTTTGAAAAATCTCCTTTCAAACACTGCTTTATGCTTTGCAGAATAATTCTACATTATCTCCGATCAACAATATGTCATTCACGTATACTTATCAGAAATGCTGTACTGCTCCCACTCACTTTCTTGTAAATACAGGCTTCACCACAAGTCTGTATAAAACTATATGCTTTGATCAACTTATCAAAGCGTATATTCCAACTCCGAGATGTTTGCACCAGTCCATAGATGGATCGCTGGAGCTTGCATATTTTGTTAGCACCTTTAGGATTGACAAAACTTTCTTGTTGCATCATATACAACTCTTCTTTAATAAATCCATTAAGGAATGTAGTTTTGTTTATCCATTTGCCATATTTCATAAAATGTGGCAATTGCTAACATGATTTGGATAGACTTAAGCATAGATACGAGTGAGAAACTCTCATCGTAGTCAACACCTTGAACTTGTCGAAAACCTTTTGCGACAATTCTAGCTTTGTAGATAGTAACACTACTATCAGCGTCCGTCTTCCTCTTGAAGATCCATTTAATCTCAATGGCTCGCCGATCAATGGGCAAGTCAATCAAAGTCCATACTTTGTTCTCATACATGGATCTCATCTCAGATTTCATGGCCTTAAGCCATTTCGTGGAATCTGGGCTCATCATCACTTCCTCATAGTTCGTAGGTTCGTCATGGTCAAGTAACATGACCTCCAGAACAGGATTACCATACCACTCTGGTGCGGATTTTACTCTGGTTTACCTACGAGGTTCGGTAGTAACTTGATCTGAAGTTACATGATCATCATCATTAGCTTCCTCACTAATTGGTGTAGTAGTCCCAGGAACAGATTTTTGTGATGAACTACTTTCCAATAAGGGAGCAGGTACAATTACCTCATCAAGTTCTACTTTCCTCCCACTCACTTCTTTCGAGAGAAACTCCTTCTCTAGAAAGGATCCATTCTCAGCAACGAATATGTTGCCTTCGGATCTGTGATAGAAGGTGTACCCAACATTTTCTTTTGGGTATCCTATGAAGATGCACTTCTCCGATTTGGGTTTGAGCTTATCAGGTTTAAACTTTTTCACATAAGCATTGCAACCTCAAACTTTAAGAAACGACAGCTTAGGTTTCTTGCCAAACCATAGTTCATATGGTGTCGTCTCAACAGATTTAGATGGTGCCCTATTTAATGTGAATGTAGCTGTCTCTAATGCATAACCCCAAAATGATAGTGGTAAATCGGTAAGAGACATCATAGATCGCACCATATCTAATAAAGTACGGTTACGACGTTCGGACACACCATTACACTGTGGTGTTCCAGGTGGCGTGAGTAGTGAAACTATTTCACATTGTTTTAACTGAAGGCCAAACTCGTAACTCAAATATTTTCCTTCTGCGATCATATCGTAGAAACTTTTATTTTTGTTACGATGATTCTCCACTTCACTCTGAAATTCTTTGAACTTTTCAAATGTTTCAGACTTGTGTTTCATCAAGTAGATATACTCATATCTGCTCAAATCATCTATGAAGATCAGAAAATAATGATACCTGCCGTGAGCCTCAATATTCATCGGACCACATACATCAGTATGTATGATTTCCAACAAATCTATTGCTCGCTCCATTGTTCCGGAGAACGGAGTCTTAGTCATCTTGCCCATGAGGCATGGTTCGCAAGCATCAACTGATTCATAATCAAGTGATTCCAAAAGCCCATCAGCATGGATTTTCTTCATGCGCTTTGCACCAATATGACCTAAACGGCAGTGCCACAAATAAGTTGCACTATCATTATTAACTTTGCATCTTTTGGTTTCAATATTATGAATATGTGTATCACTACGATCGAGATCCAACGAACTATTTTCATTGGGTGTGTAACCATATAAGGTTTTATTCATGTAAACAGAACAACCATTTATTCTCTTACTTACATGAATAACCGTATTGCAATAAACATGATCAAATCATATTCATGCTCTACGCAAACACCAAATAACACTTATTTAGGTTCAACACTAATCCCGAAAGTATAGGGAGTGTGCGATGATGATCATATCAATCTTGGAACCACTTCCAACACACATCATCACTTCACCCTTAACTAGTCTCTGTTCATTCTGCAACTCCCGTTTCGAGTTACTACTCTTAGCAACTGAACCAGTATCAAATACCGAGGGGTTGCTACGAACACTAGTAAAATACACATCAATAATCTGTATATCAAATATACCTTTGTTCACTTTGCCATCCTTCTTATCCACCAAATACTTGGGGTAGTTGCACTTCTAGTGACCAGTCCCTTTGCAGTAGAAGCACTTAGTCTCAGGCTTAGGTCCAGACTTGGGTTTCTTCACTTGAGCAGCAACTTGTTTGCCGTTCTTCTTGAAGTTCCCCTTCTTCCCTTTGCCCTTTTCTTGAAACTAGTGGTCTTGTCTACCATCAACACTTGATATTTTCTTGATTTCTACCTTCGTTGATTTCAGCATCACGAAGAGCTTGGGAATCATTTCCGTTATCCCTTGCATATTATAGTTCATCACGAAGTTGTACTAACTTGGTGATGGTGACTAGAGAATTCTGTCAATCACTATTTTATCTGGAAGATTAACTCCCACTTGATTCAAGCGATTGTAGTACCCAGACAATCTGAGCACATGCTCACTGCTTGAGCTATTCTCCTCCATCTTTTTAGCTATAGAACTTGTTGGAGACTTCATATCTCTCAACTCGGGTATTTGCTTGAAATATTAACTTCAACTCCTGGAACATCTCATATGGTCCATGACATTCAAAATGTCTTTGAAGTCCCGATTCTAAGCTGTTAGGCATGGTGCACTAAACTATCAAGTAGTCATCATATTGAGCTAGCCAAACGTTCATAACGTCTGCCCCTACTCCTGCAATAGGCCTGTCACCTAGCGGTGCATTAAAGGCATAATTCTTCTGTGCAACAATGAGGATAATCCTCAGATCACGTATCCAATCCGCATCATTGCTACTAACATTTTTCAACATATTTTTATCTCTACGAACACAATAAACTGGGAGCAACATCGTGAGCTATTGATCTACAACATAGATATGCTAATACTACCAGGACTAAGTTCATGATAAATTAAAGTTCAATTAATCATATTACTTAAGAACTCCCACTTAGACAGACATCCCTCTAATCTTCTAAGTGATCACGTGATCCATATCAACTAAACCATGTCCGATCATCACGTGAGATGGAGTAGTTTAAATGGTGAACATCACTATGTTGATCATATCTACTATATGATTCACGCTCGACCTTTCGGTCTCCGTGTTTCGAGGCCATATCTGTTATATGCTAGGCTCGTCAAGTTTAACCTGAGTATTCCGCGTGTGCAACTGTTTTGCACCCGTTGTATTTGAACGTAGAGCCTATCACACCCGATCATCACGTGGTGTCTCATCACGAAGAACTTTCGCAACGGTGCATACTCAGGGGGAACACTTATACCTTGATAATTTAGTGAGAGATTATCTTATAAAGCTACCGCCGAACTAAGCAAAATAAGATGTATAAAAGATAAACATCACATGCAATCATAATATGTGACATGATATGGCCATCATCATCTTGTGCCTTTGATCTCCATCTCCAAAGCATCGTCATGATCTCCATCGTCACCGGCATGACACCATGATCTCCATCATCTTGATCTATATCAATGTGTCGTCACATGGTTGTCTCGCCAACAATTTCTCTTGCAACTATTGCTATCGCATAGCGATAAAGTAAAGCAATTATTTGGCGCTTGCATCTTATGCAATAGAGAGATAACCATAAGGCTTTTGCCAGTTGCCGATAACTTCAATAAAACATGATCATCTCATACAACAACTTATATCTCATCACGTCTTGACCATATCACATCACAACATGCCCTACAAAAACAAGTTAGACGTCCTCTACTTTGTTGTTGCAAGTTTTACATGGCTGCTACGGGCTGAGCAAGAACCGTTCTTACCTACGCATCAAAAACACAACGATAGTTTGTCAAGTTGGTGCTGTTTTAACCTTCGCAAGGACCGGGCGTAGCCACGTTTGGTTCAACTAAAGTTGGAGAAACTGACACCCGCCAGCCACCTGTGTGCAAAGCACGTCGGTAGAACCAGTCTTGCGTAAGCGTATGCGTAATGTCGGTCCGGGCCGCTTCATCCAACAATACCGCCGAACCAAAGTATGACATGCTGGTAAGCAGTATGACTTATATCGCCCACAACTCACTTGTGTTCTACTCGTGCATATGACATCTACGCATAAAACCTAGGCTTGGATGCCACTGTTGGGGAACATAGTAATTTCAAAAATTTCCCTACGCACACGCAAGATCATGGTGATGCATAGCAACAAGAGGGGAGAGTGTTGTCCACGTACCCTCGTAGACCGAACGTGGAAGCGTTAGCACAACGCGGTTGATGTAGTCGTACGTCTTCACGATCCGACCGATCAAGTACCAAACGCACGACACCTCCGAGTTCTGCACACGTTCAACTCGATGACGTCCCTCGAACTCCGATCCAGCCGAGTGTTGAGGGAGAGTTTCGTCAGCACGACGGCGTGGTGACGATGATGATGTTCTACCGACGCAGGGCTTCTCCTAAGCACCGCTACGATATGATCGAGGTGGATTATGGTGGAGGGGGGCACCGCACACGGCTAAGAGATCAAGAGATCAATTGTTGTGTCTATGGGGTGCCCCCTGGCCACGTATATAAAGGAGTGGAGGAGGGGAGGGACCGGCCCTCTCTATGGCGCGCCCTAGGGGAGTCCTACTCCCACCGGGAGTAGGATTCCCCCTTTCCTAGTAGAACTAGGATCCCTTCCAAGTAGTAGGAGTAGGAGAGAAGGAAAGGGAAGGGAAAAGGAGAAGGAAGGAAGGGGGCGCCCCCTCCCTAGTCCAATTCGGACCAGCCCATGGGGAGGGGTGCGGCCACCCTTTGAGGCCTTTCTCTCCTTTCCCATATGGCCCATTAAGGCCCAATACGAATTCCCGTAACTCCCCGGTACTCCCGAAAATACCCGAATCACTCGGAACCTTTCCGATGTACGAATATAGTCGTCCAATATATCGATCTTTACGTCTCGACCATTTCGAGACTCCTCGTCATGTCCCCGATCTCATCCGGGACTCTGAACTCCTTCGGTACATCAAAACACATAAACTCATAATATAACCGTCATCGTAGCGTTAAGCGTGCGGACCCTACGGGTTCGAGAACTATGTAGACATGACCGAGACACGTCTCCGGTCAATAACAAATAGCGGAACCTGGATGCTCATATTGGCACCTACATATTCTACGAAGATCTTTATCGGTCAGACCGCATAACAACATACGTTGTTCCCTTTGTCATCGGTATGTTAGTTGCCCGAGATTCGATCGTCGGTATCTCAATACCTAGTTCAATCTCGTTACCGGCAAGTCTCTTTACTCGTTCCGTAATACATCATCCCACAACTAACTCATTAGTTGAAATGCTTGCAAGGCTTATAGTGATGTGCATTACCGAGTGGGCCCAGAGATACCTCTCCGACAATCGGAGTGACAAATCCTAATCTCGAAATACGCCAACCTAACAAGTACCTTTGGAGACACCTGTAGAGCACCTTTATAATCACCCAGTTACGTTGTGACGTTTGGTAGCACTCAAAGTGTTCCTCTAGTAAACGGGAGTTGCATAATCTCATAGTCATAGGAACATGTATAAGTCATGAAGAAAGCAATAGCAATAAACTAAACGATCAAGTGCTATGCTAACGGAATGGGTCAAGTCAATCACATCATTCTCCTAATGATGTGATCCCGTTAATCAAATGACAACTCATGTCTATGGTTAGGAAACATAACCATCTTTGATCAACGAGCTAGTCAAGTAGAGGCATACTAGTGACACTCTGTTTGTCTATGTATTCACACATGTATTATGTTTCCGGTTAATACAATTCTAGCATGAATAATAAACATTTATCATGATATAAGGAAATAAATAATAACTTTATTATTGCCTCTAGGGCATATTTCCTTCAGGCATCCTGATGGGAGTGGACATGGATATCTTTGATGTCATTTCCTGGACTCATCTAGATTTTTCAGTTAGCTCTGTGGTAAAACTCAAGTCTAATAATAGAGTATTTAGAATTGTTATAGTCTATGGCTCCCCCTATGATGAGGGTAAAGAGGCATTTCTATCTGAACTACACACTCTCTTTGTTGATGTCTTCTATCCCCACCGTCATTGGGAGTGATTTTAACCTGGTCAAACGTGCCAGGGGTAAAAGTAATGGGGTGGTCAATCACAAATGGTGTGATAATTTTAACGCTTGGATTGAAATATGGAACCTCCTAGAAATCAAACTCTCCAGTAGGAAATTTACTTGGGCTAATAACCATGTAAACATAATTATGTCCACCATAGATAGATTGTTTTGTGACACTGAGTTAGATAAGATTTTCCCCTTGTCTACATGTAGAGCCCTATCTAGATGTGGGAGTGATCACACCCTTTTATTATGGGACTCAGCCTGCTTCAACAACCAAGAAAAAGTAGCTTCAAATTCAAAAAAAGATGGTTGTTAAGAGAAGATTTCTCTGACCTAGTCACCAAAATTTGGTCAGAGCCTACTCGGGCAAACTCTCTGATAACTGGCAGATTAAAATTAGGAAGTTGAGGAAAATCACTAAAGGGTGGAGCTCAAATGAAGAGGCCAACCCTAAGAGACATAAAAAATTCTCATGGAGGAGTTTGATTCTTTAGATATCAAAGCAAAAACTATAGATCTTTCTGATGCTGAAGCTAGTAGATGGAAATCCATAAAAATGAACTCCAGAAGATTTGGCTTCAGGAGGAAATCAAAGCCAAACAAAGATATATACACATTAAGGAAGGAGATAGAAACACAAAATATTATCATGTAGTGGCAAATTAGAGGAGGAAAACCCTCATCCACTCCCTTGATGGACCAAGTGGTCTTGTCACTGACCTTAAAGATATGTTAGGTATAGCTAGTGAATTTTATAAAGATCTTTTTAAGAGAGAAGCCAATAGTGGTTTCAATCTCAAACCTGACTTCTTCTCTCCCGAGGAAAAAGTCACTCAAATGGAGAATGACTCCCTAGAGGCTCCTTTTACTGAAGAAGAAGTTAAACAGGTTGTTTTTGGCTCTTTCCCTGATGGGCCCCCTGGTCCTGTTGGAATTCACTTCTTCTATCAGCATTTTTGGGCCTTGATCAAGAAAGATCTTTTGGATATGTTCAAGGTTTTCCATGATGGGAATCTGATGTAGCTTGAACTACGTCGGTATTTCCCCAAAGAGGAAGGGATGATGCAACACAGCTACTGTAGGTATTTCCCTCAGTGATGAGACCAAGGTTATCAAACCAGTAGGAGAACCACGCAACACTATGTAAACGGTACCTGCACACAAAGAACAAATACTTGCAACCCGACGTGTAAGATGAAGGAAATATTCCCTAGAGGCAATAATAAAGTTGTTATTTATATTTCCTTATATCATGATAAATGTTTATTATTCATGCTAGAATTGTATTAACCGGAAACTTAGTGCATGTGTGAATACATAGACAAACAGAGTGTCACTAGTTTGCCTCTACTTGACTAGCTCGTTGAATCATTGATGGTTATGTTTCCTAACCACAGACATGAGTTGTCATTTGATTAACGGGATCACATCATTAGAGAATGATGTGATTGACTTGACCCATCCGTTAGCTCAGCACGATGATCATTTAGTTTGTTGCTATTACTTTCTCCATAACTTATACATGTTTCTATGACTATGAGATCATGCAACTCCCGAATACCGGAGGAACACTTTGTGTGCTACCAAACGTCACAACGTAACTGGGTGATTATAAAGGTGCTCTACAGGTGTCTCCGATGGTGTTTGTTGAGTTGGCATAGATCGAGATTAGGATTTGTCACTCCTATTGTCGGAGAGGTATCTCTGGGCCCTCTCGGTAATGTACATCACTAAGCCTTGCAAGCAATGTAGCTAATGAGTTAGTTACGGGATGTAGCATTACGGAACGAGTAAAGAGACTTGCCGGTAACGAGATTGAACTAGGTATGAGGATACCGATGATCTAACCTCGGGCAAGTAACATACCGATGGCAAAGGGAACAACATATAACGTTATGCGGTTTGACCGGTAAAGATCTTCGTAGAATATGTAGGAACCAATATGAGCATCCAGGTTCCGCTATTGGTTATTGATCGGAGACGTGCCTCAGTCATGTTTACATAGTTCTCAAACCCGTAGGGTCCGCACGCTTGACATTCAGTGACGATTGATATTATGAGTTTATGTGTTTTGATGTACCGAAGGTAGTTCGGAGTCCTGGATTTGATCACGAACATGACGAGGAGTCTCGAAATGGTAGAGACATAAAGATTGATATATTGGACGGCTATATTCGGACACTGAAAGTGTTTTGGGTGATTTCGGAGAAAGCCGGAGTGTCGGAGGGTTACCGGACCCCCCCCCCCCCGGGATAAGTTGGGACTTCATGGGCCATAGGGAAGAGGGGAGGCAGCCCACAAGGGGCAGTCGTGGCCCCTCCCTATAGGGAGTCCGAATTGGACTAGGGAGGGGGGCGCCCCCCTTTCCTTCTCCTCTTCCTCTCCCTTCCTTCCTCCCCCCTCTCCTTCTAGTAGGACTAGGAAAGGAGGAATCCTACTCCTACTAGGAGGAGGATTCCTCCTCACTTGGCGCGCCACTAGGGCCGGCCGGCCTCCCCCCTTGATACTTTATGTACGGGGGCAGGGGGCACCCTAGAACACACAAGTTGATTGTTTCCAGCCGTGTGCGGTGCCCCCCTCCACCATAATCCACCTCGGTCATATCGTAGCGGTGCTTAGGCGAAGCCCGGTTCCGGTAGCATCATCATCACCGTCATCACGCCGTCATGCTGACGAAGCTCTCCCTTGAAGCTCTACTAGATCGTGAGTTCGTGGGATGTCACCGAGCCGAACGTGTGCAGATCACGGAGGTGTCGTACCTTCGGTGCTAGGATCGATCGATCGTGAAGATGTACGACTACATCAACCGCGTTGCCATAACGCTTCCGCTTACGGTCTACGAGGGTACGTAGATAACATTCTTCCCTCTCATTGCTATGCATCACCATGATCTTGCGTGTGCATAGGATTTTTTTTGAAATTACTGCGTTCCCCAACAGTTGCATCCGAGCCAGGTCTATGCGTAGATGTTATATGCATGAGTAGAACTCAAAGGATTTGTGGGCGTGGGTATATACATATTGCTTGCCGTCACTAGTTGATTCTTGATTCGGCGGTATTGTTGGATGAAGCGGCCCAGACCGACATTACGCGTACGCGAGACTGGTTCTACCGATGTGCTTCGCACACAGGTGGCTGGTAGGTGTCAGTTTCTCCAACTTTAGTTGAATCAGATTCAATGAACAGGGTTCTTTCTGAAGATCAAAAAGCAATCACTATACCGCGTTGTGGTTTTTGATGCGTAGGTAAGAACGTTTCTTGCTCAGCCCGTAGCAGCCACGTAAAACTTGCAACAATAAAGTAGAGGACGTCTAACTTGTTTTTGCAGAGCATGTTGTGATGTGATATGGTGAAGACATGATGCTAAATTTTATTGTATGGGATGATCATGTTTTGTAACACAGTTATCGGCAACTGGCAGGAGCCATATAGTTGTCTCTTTATTGTATGAAATGCAATCACCATGTAATTGCTTTACTTTATCACTAAGCGGTAGCGATAGTCGTAGAAGCAATAGTTGACGAGACGACAACGATGCTTCGATGGAGATTAAGGTGTCAAGCCAGTGACAATGGTGATCATGACGGTGCTTTAGAGATGGAGATCGAAGGCACAAGATGATGATGGCCATATCATATCACTTATATTGATTGCATGTGATGTTTATCCTTTATGCATCTTATTTTGCTTAGTTCGGTGGTAGCATTATAAGATGATCTCTCATTAAGTTTCAAGGTATAAGTGTTCTCCCTGAGTATGCACCGTTGCTACAGTTCGTCGTGCCGAGACACCACGTGATGATCGGGTGTGATAAGCTCTACATTCACATACAACGGGTGCAAGCCAGTTTTGCACACGCAGAATACTCGGGTTAAACTTGACTAGCCTAGCATATGCAGATATGGCCTCAGAACACTGAGACCGAAAGGTCGAGCATGAATCATATAGTAGATATGATCAACATAGTGATGTTCACCATTGAAAACTACTCCATCTCACGTGATGATCAGACATGGTTTAGTTTATATGGATCACGTGATCACTTAGATGATTAGATAGATGTCTATCTAAGTGGGAGTTTTTAAGTAATTTGATTAATTGAACTTTAATTTATCATGAACTTAGTACCTGATAGTATTTTGCATGTCTATTTTGTTGTAGATAGATGTCCTGTGCTGTTGTTCCATTGAATTTTAATGCGTTCCTAGAGAAAGCTAAGTTGAAAGATGATGGTAGAAACTACATGGACTGGGTCTGTAACTTGAGGATTATCCTCATTGCTGCATAGAAGAATTATGTCCTAGAAGCACCGCTAGGTGACAAACCCGCTGCAGGAGCAAAACCAGATGTTGTGAACACCTGGCAGAGCAAAGCTGATGACTACTCGATAGTTCAGTGTGCCATGCTTTATGGCTTAGAACCGGGACTTCAACGACGTTTTGAAGGTCATGGAGCATATGATGTTCCAGGAGTTGAAGTTAATATTTCAAGCAAATGCCCGGATTGAGAGATATGAATTCTCCAATGAGTTCTACAGCTGCAAGATGGAGGAGAATAGTTCTGTCAGTGAACATATACTCAGAATGTCTGGGTACCACAACCACTTGACTCAACTGGGAGTTAATCTTCCTGATGATAGTGTCATTGACAGAGTTCTTCAATCACTGCCACCAAGCTACAAGAGCTTCGTGATGAACTATAATATGCAAGGGATGGATAAGACGATTCCTGAGCTCTTCGCAATGCTAAAGGCTGCGGAGGTAGAAATCAAGAAGGAGCATCAAGTGTTGATGGTCAACAAGACCACGAGTTTCAAGAAAAAGGGTAAAGGGAAGAAGGGGAACTTCAAGAAGAACAGCAAGCCAGTTGCTGCTCAACTGAAGAAACCCAAGTCTGGACCTAAGCCTGAGACTGAGTGCTTCTACTGCAAAGGAACTGGTCACTGGAAGCAGAACTGCCCCAAGTATTTGGCGGAGAAGAAGGATGGAAAAGTGAAAGGTATATTTGATATACATGTTATTGATGTGTACCTTACTAATGCTCGCAGTAGTGCCTGGGTATTTGATACTGGTTCAGTTGCTAACATTTGCAACTCAAAATAGGGGCTACAGATTAAGCAAAGATTGGCTAAGGACGAGGTGACGATGCCCGTGGGAAATGATTCCAAAGTCGATGTGATCGCCGTCGGCATGCTACCTCTACATCTACCTTCAGGATTAGTTTTAGACCTAAATAATTGTTATTTGGTGCCAGCGTTGAGCATGAACATTATATATGGATCTTGTTTGATGCGAGACGGATATTCATTTAAATCAGAGAATAATGGTTGTTCTATTTATATGAGTAATATCTTTTATGGTCATGCACCCTTGATGAGTGGTCTATTTTTACTAAATCTTGATAGTAGCGATACACATGTTCATAGTATTGAAGCCAAAAGATGCAGAGTTGATAATGATAGTGCAATTTATTTGTGGCACTACTGTTTAGGTCATATTGGTGTAAAGCACATGAAGAAACTCCATTCTGATGGACTTTTGGAATCACTTCATTATGAATCACTTGGTACTTGTGAACAATGCCTCATGGGCAAGATGACTAAAACTCCGTTCTCCGGAACAATGGAGCGAGCAACAGAGTTATTGGAAATCATACATACTGATGTATGTGGTCCAATGAACATTGAAGCTCACGGCGGATATTGTTATTTTCTCACCTTCACGGATGATTTGAGCAGACATGGGTATATCTACTTAATGAAACATAAGTCTGAAACATTTGAAAAGTTCAAAGAATTTCAGAGTGAAGTGGAAAATCACCGTAACAAGAAAATCAAGTTTCTACAATCTGATCGTGGAGGTGAATATTTGAGTTATGAGTTTGGACTTCATTTGAAACAATGCGGAATAGTTTCGCAACTCACGCCACCTGGAACACCACAACATAATGGTGTGTCTGAATGTCGTAACCGCACTTTATTAGATATGGTGTGATCTATGATGTCTCTCACTGATTTACCGCTATCATTTTGGGGTTACGCTTTAGAGACAGCTGCATTCACGTTAAATAGGGCATCATCTAAATCCGTCGAGATGACACCTTATGAACTCTGGTTTGGCAAGAAACCCAAGTTGTTGTTTCTTAAAGTTTGGGGCTGCGATGCTTATGTGAAAAAGCTTCAACCTGATAAGCTCGAACCCAAATCAGAGAAATGTGTCTTCATAGGATACCCAAAGGAGACTATTGGGTACACCTTCTATCATAGATCCGAAGGCTAGATATTCGTTGCTAAGAATGGATCCTTTCTAGAGAAGCAGTTTCTCTCAAAGAAGTGAGTGGGAGGAAAGTAGAACTTGATGAGGTAATTGTACCTTCTCCCTTATTGGAAAGTAGTTCATCACTGAAATCAGTTCCAGTGATTCCTACACCAGTAAGTGAGGAAGCTAATGGTGATGATCATGAAACTTATGATCAAGTTACTACCGAACCTCGTAGGTTAACCAAAGTAAGATCCGCACCAGAGTGGTACGGCAATCTTGTTCTGGAAGTCATGTCACTTGACCATGACGAACCTACGAACTATGAGGAAGCGATGATGAGCCCAGATTTCGCAAAATGGCTTGAGGCCATGAAATCTGAGATGGGATCCATGTATGAGAACAAAGTATGGACATTGGTTGACTTGCCCGATGATCGGTAGATCATAGAGAATAAATGGATCTTCAAGAAGAAGACTGACGCTGACGGTAATGTTACCTTCTACAAAGCTCGACTTGTTGCAAAAGGTTTTCGACAAGTTCAAGGAGTTGACTACGATGAGACCTTCTCACGCGTAGCGATGCTTAAGTCCGTCCGAATCATGTTAGCAATTGCCGCATTTTATGATTATAAAATTTGGCAAATAGATGTCAAAACTGCATTCCTTAATGGATACCTTAAAGACGAGTTGTATATGATGCAACCGAAAGGTTTTGTCGATCCAAAAGGTGCTAACAAAGTGTGCAAGCTCCAGCGATCCATTTATGGACTGGTGCAAGCCTCTCAGAGTTGGAATGTACGCTTTGATAGTGTGATCAAAGCATATGGTTTTATATAGACTTTTGGAGAAGCCTGTATTTACAAGAAAGTGAGTGGGAGCTCCATAGCATTTCTGATATTATATGTAGATGACATATTGTTGATCGGAAATGATACTGAATTTATAAATAGCATAAAAGGATACTTGAATAAGAATTTTTCAATGAAAGACCTCGGTGAATCTGCTTATATATTGGGCATCAAGATCTATAGAGATAGATCAAGATGCTTAATTGGGCTTTCACAAAGCACATACCTTGATAAAGTTTTGAAGAAGTTCAAAATGGATCAGGCAAAGAAACGGTTCTTGCATGTATTACAAGGTGTGAAGTTGAGTCAGACTCAATGCCCGACCACTGCAGAAGATAGAGAGAAAATGAAATGTGTTCCATATGCTTCAACCATAGGCTCTATCATGTATGCAATGCTGTGTACCAGACCTGATGTGTGCCTTGCTATCAGTTTAGCAGGGAGGTACCAAAGTAATCCAGGAGTGGATCACTGGACAGCGGTCAAGAATATGCTGAAATACCTGAAAAGGACTAAGGATATGTTTCTCATATATGGAGGTGACAAAGAACTCGCCGTAAATGGTTACGTCGATGCAAGCTTTGACACTGATCCGGATGACTCTAAATCACAAACCGGATACATGTTTTTATTAAATGGTGGAGCTATCAGTTGGTGCCATTCCAAGTAGAGCATCGTGGCGGGATCTACGTGTGAAGCGGAATACATAGCTGCTTCGGAAGCAGCAAATGAAGGAGTCTAGATGAAGGAGTTCATATCCGATCTAGGTGTCATACCTAGTGCATCGGGTCCAATGAAAAAAATGTGAAAATACTAGTGCAATTGCCTTGGCAAAGAAATCCAGATTTCACAAGAGAACCAAGCACATCAAGAGACGCTTCAATTCCATCCGCGATCAAGTCAAGGAGGGAGACATAGAGATTTGCAAGATACATACGGATCTGAATGTTGCAGACCCATTGACTAAGCCTCTCTCACGAGCAAAACATGATCAGCACCAAGACTCCATGGGTGTTAGAATCATTACAATGTAATCTAGATTATTGACTCTAGTGCAAGTGGGAGACTGAAGGAAATATGCCCTAGAGGCAATAATAAAGTTGTTATTTATATTTCCTTATATCATGATAAATGTTTATTATTCATGCTAGAATTGTATTAACCAGAAACTTAGTACATGTGTGAATACATGGACAAACAGGGTGTCACTAGTTTGCCTCTACTTGACTAGCTCATTGAATCAATGATGGTTATGTTTCCTAACCATAGACATGAGTTGTCATTTGATTAACGGGTCACATCATTAGAGAATGATGTGATTGACTTGACCCATCCGTTAGCTTAGCACGATGATCGTTTAGTTTGTTGCTATTGCTTTCTCCATAACTTATACATGTTTCTATGACTATGAGATCATGCAACTCCCGAATACCGGAGGAACACTTTGTGTGCTACCAAACGTCACAACGTAACTGGGTGATTATAAAGGTGCTCTACAGGTGTCTCCGATGGTATTTGTTGAGTTGGCATAGATCGATATTAGGATTTGTCACTCCGATTGTCGGAGAGGTATCTCTGGGCCCTCTCGGTAATGTACATCACTATAATCCTTGAAAGCAATGTAGCTAATGAGTTAGTTACGGGATGTAGCATTATGGAACGAGTAAAGAGACTTGCCAATAATGACATTGAACTAGGTATGAGGATACCAACGATCGAATCTTGGGCAAGTAACATACCGATGAAAAAGGGAGTTTGACCGATAAAGATCTTCGTAGAATATGTAGGAACCAATATGAGCATCCTGGTTCCGCTATTGGTTATTGATCGAAGACGTGCCCCGGTCATGTGTACATAGTTCTCGAACCCGTAGGGTCTGCACGCTTAACGTTCGGTGACGATCGGTATTATGAGTTTATGTGTTTTGATGTACCAAAGGTAGTTCGGAGTCCCGGATTTGATCACGAACATGACGAGGAGTGTCGAAATGGTCGAGACATAAAGATTGATATATTGGACAGCTATATTCGGACACCGGAAATGTTCTGGGTGATTTCGGAGAAAACCGAAGTGCCGGAGGGTTACCGGACCCCCCCCCCCCCCCCCCCCCCGGGAAAGTTGGGCCTTCATGGGCCATAGGGAAGAGGGGAGGCAGCCCACAAGGGGCAGCTGCGCCCCTCCCTATAGGGAGTCCGAATTGGACTAGGGAGGGGGCGTGCCCCCCTTTTCCTTCTCCTCTTCCTCTCCATTCCTTCCTTCCCCCTCTCCTCCTAGTAGGACCAGGAAAGGAGGAATCCTACTCCTACTAGGAGGAGGATTCCTCCTCCCTTGGCACACCACTAGGGCCGGCCGGCCTCCCCCTTGCTCCTTTATGTACGGGGGCAGGGGCACCCTAGAACACACAAGTTGATTGTTTCCAGCCGTGTGCAGTGCCCCCTCCACCGTAATCCACCTCGGCCATTTCGTAGAGGTGTTTAGGCAAAGCCCTGTTCCGGTAGCATCATCATCACCGTCATCACGCCGTCGTGCTGACGAAGCTCTCCCTTGAAGCTCTACTAGATTGTGAGTTCGTGGGACGTCACCGAGCCGAAGTGTGCAGATCGCGGAGGTGTCGTACCTTCGGTGCTAGGATCACTACTAGGAAAAGGGCTATAGACGAAATTGACACTAATGGCGCACCAGACATGTGGTGCGCCATTAGTGTCCAAATACTAATGGCGAACCACATCCACGGTGCGCCATTAGTAACAAGATTTTTTTTATTTTTTTCAAAACTAGTAATGGCGCACCACATCCACGGTGCACCATTAGTAAAAAAATTTCAAATTTTTTTTTCAATTTTTTTTTCAAAACTAGTAATGGCGCACCAGGGGATAGTGCGCCATTACTAGTTAAACTAGTAATGGCGCACCACATCCACGGTGCACCACTAGTAATTTTTTTTCAAATTTTTTATATTTTTTGAAAACTAGTAATGGCACACCGTGGGAGTGGTGCGCCATTACTAACTTGGCCCAAAAATTCCCTCGCATGCAACCCCCTCCCCCCCGTGGACCGCCTTTTCAGTTTTAAAAAAATAAAAGAAAATGATGAAAATGTCAAAAAAATAAAAGAAAATAAGTTTCCCATGTGATATGTGGTCTAGTTTTCGGGAAAATTTACAAATATGAATTTCGACTTTATTTGCAAAATCTCTCTGGAATTTGTAAAATGGGCATAACTTTTGCATACGAACTCGGATTAAAAAGTTTTCTATATGAAAAATCATCTACTTGAAAAGTTACATCCGAATTTAACTGGGGGAACCCCGTTAAACATTTTCAAAATCCTCAAAAACCTAACAGAAAAAAAGTTACGGGGCTTTTAAGATCTGGAGGCCAAAAGATTCAAAAAATTTCAAACTTACTAGTGGCGCACCGTATGCTAGGTGCGCCACTAATAACAGAAAAAAATAGTTTCGATTTTTTTGGGATTTCTTTTTCAAAATATGATACGTAATATGAACGGAAGTTTGAAATATTTTTTCAAAATTTCATCACACTCATGAACATGAACAAAGTCCTAAACATCAACAAGGTTTAATAGGATTGATATGCTAGATATATCAACAAGTACCTGTGAAGTGAGCTGGTGCTGGGGTTGGATAAAACTCTGAAGTTAAGCGTGCTTGGGTTGGAGTAGTGTGAGGATGGGTGACCTTTTGGGAAGTTTGACCACGGAGTGTGATTTAACCTAAGATTAAGCCATAGTGACCCGAGATTAAGAAAAAAATAAAAAATATTATTTAAAAAAAATAAATAAAAAATTGAATTTTTTTTATTACTAATGGCGCAGTTCTATGTGGTGCGCCATTACTAAGTCAGATAGTAATGTCGCACCTCTAGGCATACTAATGGCGCACTACACGTGCGCCATTAGTAAAAAATACTAGTGGCGTGGTACTAGTGGCGCACCAGTAGTGTGCCATTAGTAGGCAAAACTGGTGCGCCACTAGTAGGCCTTTTCCTAGTAGTGGATCGGTCGATCGTGAAGACATACGACTACATCAACTGCGTTGTCATAACGCTTTCGCTTATGGTCAATGATGATACGTAGATAACACTCTTCCCTCTTGTTTCTATGCATCACCATGATCTTGCGTGTGCATAGGAATTTTTTTGAAATTACTGCGTTCCCCAACATAAGAGGGGGTGTCAATCCCTCCCGGGTAAAAAGATAGATAAATTTGTAGTAGATTGGATAAATAGATCTCGCGGAAACGCGAAATAAAATAAATAACAAAAAATTGCAGCATGGTATTTTTGAGTTTTTGGATTATAGCTCTGAAAATAAAAGCGAATAAAAATAGATCTCGAAGGAAAATATGATAAAGAATAGACCCGAGGGCTATAGATTTCACTAGTGGCCTCTCTCGAGAAAATTAGCATACGGCAGGTAAACAAATTACTGTTGGGCAATTGATAGAAATTCAAATAATTATGCCGATATCTAGGCAATGATCATCATATAGGCATCACGTCCAAGATTAGTAGACCGACTCCTGCTTGTGTCTACTACTATTACTCCACACATCGACCCCTATCCAGCATGCATTTAGTGTATTAAGTTCATGGAGAAACGGAGTAATGCAATAAGAACGATGACATGATGTAGACAAGATCTATTCATGTAGGAATAAACCCCATCTTGGCATCCTTAATAGCAATGATACATACGTGTCATGTCCCCTTCTGTCACTGGGATTGAGCACTGTAAGATCGAACCCATCACAAAACACCTCTTCCCATGCCAAGAAAAATTGATCTAGTTGGCCTAACTAAACCAAAGATTCGAAGAATAAATACGAGGCTATGAGCAATCATGCATATAAGAGATCAAAACTCAAATAACTTTCATGGATAAAATAGATCTGATCATAAACTCAAAGTTCATCGGATCCCAACAAACACACCGCAAAAAGAGTTACATCAAATAGATCTCCAAGAGACCATTGTATTGAGAATCAAAAGAGAGAGGGGGAAGCCATCTTGCTACTAACTACGGACCCGAAGGTCTACAATGGACTACTCACACATCATCGAAGAGGCACCAATGAGGATGATGAACCCCTCCGTGGTGGTGTCTAGATTGGATCAGTGGTTTCTGGAACTTGCGACGGCTGGAATTGTGTTTTGTCGACTCCCCTAGGGTTTTTGGATTTTCGGGGTATTTATAGAGAAAAGAGGCGGCGGGGGAGGCGTTCGAGGTATAAAAAAATCTCCAAAAAGTTTCGCTGCATTTGGACTCTGTTTGGTATTGATTTTCTGTGAAGTAAAAAACAAGCAAAAAGCAACAACTGGCATTGGGCACTATGTCAATAGGTTAGTCCCAAAAAATGATATAAAGTTTCTATAAAATGATTGTAAAACATCCAAGAATGATAATATAACATCATGGAACAATAAAAAATTATAGATACGTTGGAGATGTATCATAACCTAAACATTTTTAGACTTAATTTTGCCACCTCACCTTGATCCCTAAAGAACCTAATGCTACTTCTATGAACAAATTTAGGCCTATTAGCCTCATTAATTGTAGCTTGAAAATTTTCTCTAAAGTTCTAACACATAGGCTTGCCAAAGTCTTGCATAGATTGATTGCTAGCAACCAATCTGCCTTCCTTAAAGGCAGATATATTCTGGAGAATGTAGTCACTGCCCATGAAGTGCTACATTCATTCCACCCTAGTAAAAAGTAGGGCCTAGTCCTGAAGCTTGATTATGAGAAATCTTTGGACAAGGTAGATTTGAATTTTTTTTAGTTGATTTACTAGAGAAAAGAGGATTTGGGGGCAAATGGCGCCACTGGATCCATTAAATCACCCATGGTGGTTTTGTTGGTGTGAAGCTAAATAATGTAGAAAGTGATTTTTTTCCTTACAGGAAAAGGTTTCAGACAAGGGGATCACATCTCTCCCCTGCTCTTTAATTTAGTGGTAGACGTTCTTACCAGGATGCTTGCAAAAGCTGCAGACATCAATTTGATTGCTGGTCTTTGCCCTGAGATGTCTCATAGGGGCATCATTTGCCTTCAGTATGCTGATGATACCATCCTTTTCTTGGATGACGATGATATCACCCATGCACACAACCTCAAGATAGCTTTGACCTGCTTTGAACAAGTTTATAGCATGAGAACCAATTATACTAAAAGTGAACTGCTGCCTATTAATATGGACAGTGACAGGTTCCAAAACTTTCTCTCTGCTCTAGATTGTAGTGGAGGGACTTTCCCCATTAAATTCTTAGGAATTCCCCTTCACTATGATAGACTTAGAAGAGAGGATATTCGACCACTTATTGATAAAATAATGAAAAGAATTGCTGGCCGGAGAGGGAAGCTCCTTTCCTATGAGGCATGCTTGTTCTTATTCAAGCATGCCTTGCAAATATCCCTATTTATATGTTATCCTTCTTTAAATTCCCCAAGTGGGCCATTGAGATGATCAATTCCCAGATGGCACATTGCCTTTGGAATGATTTTGAAGGGCACAAGAAACTTCATCTTGCTAACTGGAGATTAGTCTGTATGAAAACAGAATTTGGAAGGCTAAGAATTCCTAACCTACAAGATATCAACCTTTGCCTCCTGTCGGCCTAGATTAAGTGGTACTACGATTGGGAGGGGAAACCTTGGAAAATGATTATTGATCATAAGTAATGGTAGGGAAACCTAACCTCCTCTCCCCCAGTCCTGACCAGACCACTTCCAAATTCTGGAAAGGCTTGAAATCCATCTTCCAAAAATTGTGTGTGGGGGAAGGGGGCACCATACATTGCGTGTGATAAATACATTATACATGTGACACGTGGTTTAGATTCCAAACATGTAGATGCTTCAAGTGTACTATTATTCATATTCAACATAAAAGTGGATTCAAACTTTTGAATTCTAGATTATATGGTTCACGTATGACATGTTTGGTTGCCCAGAAAAGTTCACTCAGGCCTGCTGTATGCAACATCTTTTCGGTGTTGGGCTGTTTGGTTACATGCAAACACTGTTGGCATGCATAACACAGTTCTTAAAGCACCATTGGACTTGTATTGCTGGAAACACTCAAATCAACCATTCTTAGTGAGCCAGACTCGAGTGATGCTCTCGAGCCCACGTGGGTGGCTCTGGCGAGACATACATGTATGTGGTTTGCAAGTATTTTCTTCTAAGCACCTCTTTAATCTCCTTCATCCTAGCTGCCCTCCACGCTACTCGCATGTCGGGGTTGCAGCCGCATCGACCACGCTCACCACCCAGGCGCCAGTCATGCGCCCTCCAGAACCAGCCTCCCGAAGCTTGTGCCATCGTGCGGAGCTGCGCTCGTCGTAGTGTCCAACCTTGCTGCCGGAAGAACCCCATGGCCACGGCCATTGTGCTCGCGCGCCGCTGGCCAAAGCTCCCATGGCCACAGACAGAGAGGAGCTCATGCGTGCATTGGCATTCACGTCCGATATCCGAACCAATGTGTACTAGCTAGGTGCCGGCGTCTGCCTGCGTGCGTGCTTGCTAGTTAGCTAGCCGCTGCATGCGCTGCCCGCCCGCCAGCCGCCCGTGCACTCATGCCCTCCCCCCGCCTGCTGACTCTGCAGCCGTATCGGCCGTGCTCATCGCCCGTGCACCGGGGCTGTGGCCGTAGTGGTAGCGCCCTACCTCCTGCGCGCTCGTGCGCTCACCGAGGCTACAACCACAGCTGCCGCCGTGCTCGTGCCTTGCCGCTCATCATGCCCTACAACCCTCGCTTGGTCGCACCCTGCCCCCGCCCACGCGCTCCCCGTGCTCACGGAGGAGGACCCTTGGCGCTCGCCCGCACCCTGTGCTGCCGCCACGGAGGAGGAGGCTAACGAGGATACATGGTGGACGGCGTTGGACCTCCAGGGACCCGGTTGAGGAGGAGCCACCAGAGATCTGAGTCGGTTCCGGTCGTAGTGACAGTGAACATTCTAATTTAACCTCTCTATTTAGGGTAGTTGTTAACTCCTAATCACGATGCATGTATGAAACCAAACACCGGGTATGAAATGCTTGCATGATGCAGGGGAAGTAGTAGCAGCCTAGGTATCGGTCGACGACTTCTTCTTGGTGGCTTCGTCGTCAGCCATGGAGTCGATGTAGGGGAAGTAGTGGAAGCACATGCTGACGAAGATGAGAACGGATCGGGAGCAATCGCGTCGAGACACTCCCCAAAAAACTTATTGCTGTTATCCCGGGCAGGATCTCGAGCGACAGGGTTCCGGAGGCACCTGCTCTCCCGACCAACCGTCCACGCGGTCGCCGGGGTGGGATCGCCGGAAGCAGCACACAAAGAGGAATAGTAGATGTCGGCTAGGGTTGTGCAAGAGGGAGTGAGTGAACTGAGTTAGGGTTCACTCCAATGGCCAGCGCCTTCTTATGTAGGTTGTTGGGTAGATGGGCATGTGCTCATTCCTGCAACTTGCGGCGCGCGCGTCGTGACGAGGCGAGGCGAGGCAGGCGTCAGAGGAGGAGGAGGAGCGCCTGTGTACAACTCCTTTTCCCAAGCTCCCAATGGCATGTGATAGAGCAACCCTTATAAAGGGATCTCACTCTCACTCCACTAGATGTATGGTACTAAACTTCCCACCACTTGCCATGCAGCTAAACGGGCCTTAGATATTAACAAGGGATTATTGGCTTATATGGACCTAAGCCCATCTATAATCCAAGAATTCCCCACCAGGTCTCATGGCACATAAGTTTGTCAACTATTCCAAACAATGTTTGATATGCAAGAATTTTCAGTGGAGACTTTTAAGTTGAACTTCCACCTAGAGCAACAGGATTAGACTTCTTCACAACTGGAGAATGGACTATGCCTTGAACTGTTAGTTTGGCATGTAGAAGTTTCGCCTATTGTCAGCTGATACATGGTTGCCGAAGGCTAAACCCCACGGGTGGAGCTTATTAGTCATACTCCTTAACTTCTCATGAGCTTCCTATGGATTACCCAAACTCATAGACTGTGACCAGTAGTCGGGCTCACATAGGTGTGTTCCTCCAAAGAATGCTATGTCGGATAGCATCTTGCTTACATAAGCTTTGGAACACATTAAGACAAAAGTAAGCCTGCCTTACAGATTATGTGAGTATTACTGCAACTCCAACGGAGTGGGTTAATTAAGGATACTCTCCTTGATTGACCGTTGCACTGTTTCCCAGGTCCTAATTCACGGGATCTCCAATCACATAGGCTAGGTCACCCCCATGGCAACTTACGTGGGTCTCATGCCCATCTCCCTGGATGCATTTTTTATCACAATCTGTGATAGCCCTTTCGTAAAAGGGTCTACCATATATTTAGCAGCCTGGATATAATCCAACGCTATCACTCCGAAGTGTCTTGATTTTCTGCAGATTTTAATCTTCTTCTTATGTGCTTTGTGGATTTCATGTTGTCCTTTGAACTCTTAGCCTTGGCGATCTCTATTTGATTGTCACAGTTCATAAGGACGATCAGAACTAGTTTATCAACCACTAAAAAATCCATCAAAAGCTCTCAAAGCCATTCTGCTTTGATGCATGATGTGTCTAATGCTATGAGTTCCACTTCGATAGTCGATCTCGTTAAGACCGTCTGCTTCCAAGACTTCCAGGAAACAACGACACCACCAAGTGTGAAGACATATCCACTTGTGGCTTTCATCTCATCAACATTAGATATCCAATTCGAATCACTATACCCCTCAAGTACCATTAGGTACCCAGAGTAGTGAATTCTATAGTTCACAGTTGACATGTCTCCATTGTATCTACTTTTCCTAACTCTTTTGCCCTTGTTTTGGACTCTAATTTGCATGATTTGAATGGAACTAACCTGGACTGACATTGTTTTCAGCAGAATTGCCATGATGTTATTTTTGTGCAGAAATCAAAGTTCTCGAATTGACCTGAAAATTTATGGAGAATATTTCTAGAACATATAAAAAAATACAAGTGGAAAAAGATACCATAGGGGGCCACCCAGGAGCCACAAGCTCTGGGGGCGCCTGATATGTCTCCGTCGTATCTATGATATTTGATTGTTTCATGCCAATATTATACAACTTTTACATACTTTTGGAAACTTTTTATATGATTTATTGGACTAACCTATTGATCCAGTGCCCAGTGCCAGTTCCTATTTTTTGCATGTTTTTGTATCGCAGAATATCCATATCAAATGAAGTCCAAATGCAATAAATTTTTACAGAGAATTATTTTGGAATATATGTGATTTTTGGGAGTTGGAATCACCGCAAACGGAGGCCCACACAGGGCACAAGACACCAGCGCACCACCCCTGAGCCAGGCGCATGGTGGTGGGTTGTGCTCACCTCGTACGTCGGTTGGAGCTCTACTTCGGGCGCAAGGAAGCTTATATCCTAAAAAAATTGTGTTAAAATCTCAGCGCAATCGGAGTTACGGATCTCCCGGAATATAAGAAATGGTTTTTGGCCAGATCTGGGGAACGCGAAACAGAAGAGAACAGAGAGGGAGATCCAATCTCGGAGGGGCTCCCGCCCCTCCGCCGCCATGGAGACCAAGGACCAGAGGGGGAACTCTCCACCCATCTAGGGGGGAGGCCAAGGAAGAAGAATAAGGAGGGGGGCTCTCTCCCCCTCGCTTCCGGTGGCGCCGGAGTGCCACCGGGGCAACGATCGGGATAGTGATCTACATCAACAATCTTCCTACCGTCAACACCAACTTTCTCCCCCTCTATGCAGCGGTGTAACACCTCTTCTCCTTGCTGTAATCTCTACTTAAACATGGTTCTCAACTCCATATATTATTTCCCAATGATCTATGGTTATCCTATGATGTTTGAGTAGATCCATTTTGTCCTGTGGGTTAATCGTGATCTTGGTTAGTATGATTGTATATTTTATTTATGGTGCTGTCCTACGGTGCCCTCCGTTCTCACGCAAACGTGAGGGCCCCCCGCTGTAGGGTGTTGCAATATGTTCTTGGTTCGCTTATGGTGGGTTGCGAGAGTGGCAGAAGCTTAAACCCGAGTAGGTGGGCTATGGCGTATGGGATAAATAGGACTTTATACTTAATTCTATGGTTGGGTTTCACAACCTTAATGATCTTTAGTAGTTGTGGATGCTTGCTAAAGTTCCAATCATAAGTGTATATGATCCAAGTAGAGAAAGTATGTTAGCTCATGCCTCTCCCTCATATAGAATTGCAAAAATGATTACCAGTACTTGTTATTGATTGCCTAGGGACAAATAACTTTCTTGTTGACAGAAAACCTTTTACTAAACACCTAACTTTTATTATCTTGCAAAGTACTTCTAGTTTTATTCTTGCAAAGTAGTTCTAGCATCACACCTACAAACTAGTTTCATACTTGTTTCAGTAAAGCGGACGTCAAGTGTGCGTAGAGTTGTATCGGTGGTCGATAGAACTTGAGGGAATATTTTTTCTACCTTTAGCTCCTCATTGGGTTCGACACTCTTATTTATCAAAAAAGGCTACAAACGATCCCCTATATTTGTGGGTTATCAAGACATTTTTCTGGCGCCGTTGCCGGGGATTTATAGCGTGGAGTGACTGTCCTTGTGTGTGCTTGTTTGCTTTATGAGAAAGTAGTTTTTATTTCCTGTTCTAAGTTGTTCTCTATCTTTAGTTATGGATATGGAACATGAAATACCAAAAAAATTAGTTGTGCCTGCCACTCATGAAGATGGGGAACCTCCTAAAACCCTCGATGGTCGTTATGTGAAAGATATTTTGCACTACTTTGATAATCCTGAGAAAACCCCATTCAACTATATAATGGGAGTAACGTTGGATCAACATGAATACTTTAGGGATTATCACTTGACTCATAAAGGGAAATTGTTGTGGGATCAAATTCATGTGTTGAAATGGTATGCTTGGAATCTATGCTTGAGATATGATTATACTTGTTGCTCTAGGATGAATGCTCCACATCTTCCCTTTCCATGCAAATTTAATGATAATGAAACCTTAGCTTCTTATGCTAATGGTATGTATGATTACTATGATGTGGAACGAATAGAAGAATTTGTTGCTTTTAAGGGTGCTTCTGAAATTGGATCTCTGTTTTTAAAGTATGAAGATGATGATGATGTTGGCTATAGACCTTAAAATCTTGCTATTCTTAAATCTTGCTATTATAATTATAAATACAATTGCGATATTGATGCATTTATTGAGAATATCTCCGCTGTCCAAGAAGAGACTTACATTTTGCAGGAGTCTATGGAGGAAGAAAATGATGAAACTGTGAGCTCATTGGATGAAAAAGATGACGAGGAGAGCAAAGAACAAATGGAGGAAGAGAGGATTAGCTACCCATGCCCACCTTCTAATGAGAGTAACTCTTCAACTCATACATTATTTAACGCCCCTTCGTTCTTACCGAAGCATGAATGCTATGATAATTCTTATGATCCCGTTGATTCATTTGAAATATCCCTTTTTGATGAACTTGATGCTTGCTATGCTTGTGTCCATGATGCCAATATGAATTATGCTTATGGAGATGAACTTGCTATTGTTCCTTATGTTAAGAATGAAATTGTTGTTATTGCACCCACACATGGTAGTCCTATTATCTTTTTGAATTCTCCAAACTACACTATATCAGAGAAGTTTGCTCTTGTTAAGGATTATATTGATGGGTTTCCTTTTACCGTTGCACATGATGATTTTGATGAATATAATATGCATGTGCTTGCTGCTCCTACTTGCAATTATTATGAGAGAGTAACTATATCTCCACCTCTCTATGCTTCCAACACGATAAAATTGCAAGAAACTTCTTATGTTATGTATTGACCTTTACTTAATGTGCATGAATTATTCTTATATGACATGCCGATGCATAGAAAGAGATTTAGACTTCGTCATTGCTTGATATATGTTTCTTTGTGCTCACTACTAAATTCCAAATCATTGCTAATTCAAATTGGCTTTGATATACCTTGGGATCTGGGTGGATCCATTACTTGAGAACCTTATGCCTAGCTTAATGGCTTTAAAGAAAGCGCTGCCAGGGAGACAACCTAGAAGTTTTAGAGAGTCTTTTTATTCTGTTGAGTGCTTTTATATAGTTTAAAAACAAAAAATATAGAGGGGAACCCAAAACTTTTCAAAAAGGAAAGTCAAAGTGAGAGAGACAAGTATATATTATTGAAGTGGGGGAGCTCCTTGAACTTTGTTCATGCTCACAAAAACTTTGTGAATCTTAAATTAAAAAAACTTTTAAACAAAAATAATTATCCTCTTGTACAATTACATTGTATTATAAAAATAATGTGCCAAGGTTTGCCTTTAGGATGATTAAATTGCTTGTTGGTTTGTGAGGTGCAAAACATAAACTTTGGATGTAGTGCTTGATTTTACATTTTTTACTGGAACGTCAAACGGTTCTGAAACTTTTTGCACTGTCTTGCTATACAAAATGTTTATTTTTCCTATTTTTCCAGAATTGTTTGAGTTACAGAAGTATGGTGGATGTTCAAATCTTTACAGACTGTCCTGTTTTCACAGATTGCTCTTATAGCTTCATTATTTGCATATGTTTGAATTCTTGTTGAAGCCTCCTTGACTTGAGGCCATAGAATTGTGATAGCATACAGTGGGTAATGTTTGTTTATAATTATACAATAATGTTACAGTAGTACATGATGGGATTTCATTGCCATATTCACTAACCCCGCCACTAAAAGTTCGGTTAAGTTTTGTGTGGATGAAGTGTTCGAAGATCGAGGAGGTCTCGACGTGAGGAGAAGGATGAGAGGAAAGAGCTCAAGCTTGGGGATGCCCAAGGCACCCCAAGTAAATATTCAAGGAGACTCAAGCGTCTAAGCTTGGGGATGCCCCGTAAGGCACCCCATCTTTCTTCAACAAGGATCGGTATGTTTTCGGATTTGTTTCATTCATGTGATATGTGCAATTTTAGTTTTCACCTTTCTTTTATGCACCATGCTGGTATGATATAGTCCATGGTTGATTTATAGAATGCTCATTGCACTTCACTTATATCTTTTGAGTATGGCTTTATAGAATGCTTTATGTGCTTCACTGATATCATTTGAAGTTTGGATTGCATGTTTCTCTTCACATAGAAAACTGTTGTTTGAAGAATGCTCTTTTTATTCACTTATATTTATTAGAGCATGGTATTTTGTAGAAAGAATTAAATGCTCATGCTTCACTTAGATTTATTTAGAGAGTCAACAGGAACTGGTCAATTGCATGGTTAGTCATAAAATCCTACATAAAACTTGTGGATCACTGAATATGATATGTTTGATTCCTTGCAATAGTTTTGTCGTGGAATTGTCACGACAGATGTCCTAGCGAAAGGACTTAGTCGTAGGGCCATCGCAACTAGGAAGCTTAAAGGGGTTAATCGGGACAAAGGACACGAGAGGTTTATACTGGTTCGACCCCTTACGGTGAAGGTAAGGCCTAGTCCAGTTGATGTTGTATTGCTAGGTTTCGATGACCAAGGAGCGAATCCGCTAGCTTGGCTATTGATCTCTTGTTTCTTGTCCTAAGCCACCGCTGGGTCGTCCCGTTATATACACGGGTTGATGCTTGGCGGCCTACAGAGTCCCGGCCGGCTCATAAAACCTGTCCAGCTCGGTGACTTCTTTTATATGCCTTTCTTTACAAGTCTTTCTTTACATACAGTGGTTTACAATATTGGGCCTTAAGCCGCCTCTGGGCTTAGGCCTTCTACAAGTCTTAATAGACTATCACCTTGAACATTACTGGGATTCTTTTGTAACCCGCCATTGGGGTTGACCCGGCCCCTCCTGGGCGGGTCATACCTGGTAGTTATATCCCCAACATTAGGCCCCAGGTTGACTTGAACTTTGTTCTTTGTCAATCTTCAACATTTAGACAAAATCCATCTTCCTCTGTCTGAAAAAACTCAACCCGCCATGACGTCATCTTCCGAAAACATGAAAGCCTGCTATGACGTCATCTTCAACAGATCTTTTATCTTTTAATGTCTTCCGAGAATCAAGATTCAAGGCGTCTGTTGAGCTGGATAATCATTATTTTGGTCTTCTTCAATTTTCACGCCTGCCTGTTCACTTATCCCCTTATAAATAGGCTTGGCCGGCCCTTCTTCTTTCTTCTTCTTCCTTCCATCTTCTCGCTACCTCTCCGCTTCTTGAGCTCCGCCGCTGCCGTAGCACTCACCGTTTCCCTCAACATCGGCCACTGCGTCACCCTGAGCTCGTCTAGAGAACCGTGGCGACTCTTCGCAGTAGATCTGCATCTCGTAAGTTCCTTCTTTTTCACGCACTTAGATCTTTATTAGGGTTGCGAGTTCATCGGTGTTCTTTGCTGTTCATCATGGATCTTCTTGTAGTTCTTCCTCCGCAGCCTCTTCTAATCCAGAAAGGAACACATAACTCATGCAGTAGTTGTTTTGCGTCCATTTTTGATACCAGTAGATCCCTTTTTTCTATACAGATGCCTCATTATAACTCACGAACTCATCTGTACTAGATTTTTAGGTCTGGAATATTTTCTTTTTGGAACGGCCATTTGATCCAAAATAATAATAACAGCTTGGTAAACTTGTTTGTGCCAACACTTAGCCATTTTCTATTTCTTGCATCCTTTGAATATCTTTAGTCATGGCAGCTTATGACTCAGGCTTTCCTTTATATGTCATTAGCCCTTATTTAAGCCGCCATGATTCATCTGTATCATGATTACGAACTTGTAACTTCATCAAATGAATTGAATCGGCAAATTACTTTCTTTTCAGCTTCCCCTTTTTCATCATGCCGTCAAAAGCACCGACAGTTTGCAACTGGGTCCCCTCCGCAGTAACTGAGGATAGCTTGAAAGAGTTTGTCACCATTGGATTTTTGCCAGAGAAAAACGTTATGTCTTATCGTGCTCCTGACCCGGACGAGGAACGGCCTACTCCCAAAGACGGTGAAGTTGTTGTCTTCACTGACCACATGAATCGGGGTTTTTCACCACCCGGCTCAAAGTTCTTCAGAGACGTCCTTCATTTTTTCAAACTTCACGCTCAAGACATTGGACCCAATTCCATATCCAACATCTGCAATTTTCAAGTTCTCTGTGAGGTGTATCTTCAAGAAGAGCCGACTGTGGAACTCTTCAGTGAGTGCTTTTATCTGAACTGCTAGAATGAGTGTACCAATGGCCCTAGCTTGGAACTCGGTGGAATCTCAATTCAGCGCCGACAGGGCGCCGTCTTTCCCTTAATAGTCTTACCGAGTCATCCCAAAGATTGGAATCAGACCTGGTTCTATTGCCAAGATACGTCTCCAGCTAATGAAAAACCACTGCCAGGTTATCGCGCGGAGCGTCTGGATTCCAAGTTTGTGCTCCCTGATAAACTTACTGCTGTTGAACGCAAGAACCTTATTCCATCTATTAAAAGGATTAATGCCTTATTGGGGAATGGCTTAACCGGAGTTGACTTGATCCGTTGCTGGATCTTGTGGCGGGTCATCCCTCTAAGCCGCCGATCCAAATTGATGTATGAGTATGGCGGAGGCCCAAATGACTCTCTGCGTCACAGCTCTGTACAACTAACTGAAGAAGACATTGTTGCAATGTCAACCATCCTTGTGAACGAAAAATATGAGGACTGCAGTAAGGTTGGGTTAAACCCCTTCTGCAAACTTAACCCGGCACCAGAGGTGAAAAACCCCTGACCTCTTTCTCTTTTTGTATTTTCCTCAGTAGTTTTAAATACTTGCATGACCTTTTATCCTGTTTATTTGTTTACAGGCCAAATTCGACTTCTGGAAGGCCAAGTATGACCATGAAGCTGCCAATAAGCCTAGAGCCGCCGCCATAGCCGCCCGGAAGACGACCCGGAGGTCCAAGAAGAAAAGGAGCACTGCTTCGGACCTGTTAAAGCTTGATGATGATACCGAGTCAGAGGTAGCCCTTGACTCCCTTGATCAGTTTTTTAATAACCTTATTGACACTGACTATTGCCAGGACGACACGGAGGCCAGCCCGGCCGTAGAAGAAGAGGTAACTATTTCCTCCGACTCAGCCTATTTGCCAAGACAGAAACTTCGACTGGTAACCCGGAAAGTAAGGTTTTCGCACCCTTTGGCTTATTTGGACCCTCATTTTCTTTTGAAAAAGCAGCAACATGAGAGCCACCGTCAGGCCCGGAATAATGACGACGATGAACCGCCTTCCGTTTTACCACAAACTCCTCGAAAACGCCCGAATGAGGTTTCTTTCATCTTCATCTTTTTCTTTCATTAATGAATCTATTCCCTGGCCTCACTGACTTTATTTTACCTTTTACAGGAGGTTTCTCGCTCTTCTGGCGACTCATCTCAAACTCAGTTTCCGGCTTTCAAAACTGCTCCTTGGTAAGGAAAAATCAGCTTTCCTCTGTATCTGTAAAAACTGCATTCTTATACTAACTGTCTCATAAAACTTTTCTTAGCGGCCAAGACAAATCCAAGAAGGCCAAGGTGATTAAGCCGTCAGAAGACCCGAAGGTTCCTGCACCTGAGCCGGCCATGCCAACTCCTCCCTGTGAAACTGAAGCACCTGAAGATCCGGCTATTCATACTCAATTGGATCCTCCCGAGTTGTCAGCCGACGAGATCACCCTTAATCCGACTATCACTGAACCATCTAGTTCAGCTAACCCACTAACAACTTCTGATATTGATGTGTTGATTACTGGTAGCCGATTTGTTGAACTGGGGATCCCCACTGTGTTAGCCAGGCACACTGCTAAGAAAGAAGCCTTGGAGAAGCAGAAAGTGCGTTTTGATATCTCTCACTACACTCATCTGAATGCTAGTGACATACTGTCCGGCTATCTCAGTCATGTTCATTCCAGCCGTGAGTCAGAAATTGAGATGGTCAAGCAATTGCAGCTAAAATATGAGGTATGTTCTCCGGTTCACTTATACTCTTCCCGCCCCCAAGTCTTCAGATGATGAACCTGAATGATCTATATACTTTTATGATATAGATTGATACTTTATCTCTAAGTTTTTCGAAAGTCCAACAAAGTAGCGTAAACTTCACCTGTAGTCCCCAAGGGCCGGCTCAATTTATCATAAATGAACCGGTACTTAACTTCATAACTGTCTTTTACTAGTCCCAATAAGTATTGCAATCCGGCTTAATCTTGAGAAACTTTCTGAATATCATGCATTAGCCCCCAAGTGCCAAGTGCTGTTACTTTGTAAAACACTTGGGACTTGAAACATATAAGAGTCATAAAAAATTGCTTTGGCAGACATTAGCCCCCAAGTGTCAAGTGGTATTGCAGTGAATAGTACTTGAGACTTGAACCCTTATAACTTTTATTTTAAGCCTTGACACACCTGTGTATGTTTTGTAGAACGCCCTATCTGAATTGGGCTCCCAATTAACTAATGCAAAGACCCGGCTATCGGATCAAGAGGCAAAAATCAAGACTGCTGACTCTAAACTCCAATTGAGTCTTTTTGAGACAGAAAAATTGAAGACCAGCTTGATTGCAAAGAAGAAATCCTGGGCCGAAGAAAAGACGCTGCTGATACAACATGCCGAAACAGCCGAGGCGGCTCTTGAGGAGGTTACCACGGAGCTCACCGGCTTAAAGAACCGGGTGTCTCAAATGGTCTCTGCCATCTTTGGTAAGTCATCTGTATTAATCACTTATACCTTATTTTGACCCGGAATACAAGCCGCCTGCTGAGCCTTTGTTTAAAAAAATACTCACAGGTCCACGAAGCAAAAACCTGAGCCAAGACAGTGTGACCAAATTGAAGGCGGTTTATACCTTGGTGGAGCAATTGTATACTGGCACTCAACGAGCACTTGCCACCATCTCCCCTGCAAACCAAGGACCCAATCGGTTGAGCGATGTCTTGAAGAAGTTATCAATCTTACCCGCCAGGTTTCAAGAGGTCAAATGATCCTGTGCCAGAGCCGGAGCCCTGACTGCCCTAAGCCGCTCCAAAGCCTGGGTGCCAGATCTAGACTCGACGGATGTAGCTAAGGGGTACCCTACCGTGAAAGAAGACGGGACTCTATTTGAGCAAGATGACTTCATTGCCTATGTGAGGGGAGTTTGACCTCAAGCTACCATTCTTGGAGATGAGACCAACATTGATAAATATCAGCCGGGTTTTGATATGGAGAATAAGAAGATGGTGACTCCCTCTTATAAGGTGACAGATCTTATCCCGCCGGTTCGTAAACACACTTTTGCTCCAGAAGTTGATCCGGCCGGCCTGATTGATGATGAAGCAGAGTTCATTGCTCTGAACGGCTTTGACTGGTCCAATCCCAGCTTCTAATTAGTAGAAGGAGGTGAACCGGCGAGGGGAGAGTCATAACCATCTTGTGGGCTCTCAAAGCCTTGTAATAAATTTAGCTTGAAACTGTATGTGTTGCTTATGCCATCGCACACAAAATGTTGCATACTACTCTTTGCCAGCACATCTTTGATTACATCTGCAATGTTTTAACTTTGCTCCTGCAAAAAGTGAAAAAGCTGGCCTGGCGGTTTAACACCGGACGGGTCAAAAACACCAGGTATATGTCTTTATGAAATTGTCCTATTGGAAAAGATAAACAAGGCTGAAAAACCTGTTCGTGAACAACACTGTCATACCTGTGTTTTTGGACTGCTAGTTTTCATGCTACAATCTTTTTGAGAAGTCAATGCTTCCATATACCTGATGACTATCATGCTTTTGGCAGCTTATTGTCAAATAGTCAAGCCGGGTTAAATAAAAACCATACAGATAGTTTAGATTTGAGACAATAAAAATCAGTAAGACAAAATAACAGATTTCAAACAACATAAATATGGGGGTTTCTGATTCGAATACGATCAGTAAACAAGACCAAAGGGGTTAAGCTAAGATTCGAATACGATCATATAGCCCCCAGTGGCTTTGGCGTTGCGCTAATTAAGAGGGTACCGACAACTATGTTCTCTTTGGTTTGAATACGACCTATGTTTGCATAGGAAGCCCCCAAATGACCTTGAGAGGTTTTTAACGACCCTGATTCGAATACGATCCAAGTCGGACCCAAAAGGGGTTAAGCTATGATTTAGATACGATCAAGAAGCCCCCTAGTGAGTTTGGCTTTGAGTCGATCAAGAGGGTTACGACAACTATGTTCTCTTTGGTTCGAATACGACCTATGTTTGAATAGGAAGCCCCCAAGTGATCATGAGGTTTATAGCTAGATTCGAATACGATCATAAGCCGGACCAGAAAAGGTTAAGCTAGATTCAAATATGATCATCTCCTTAATAGTTATTTAAATAATGAAAATAGTAAAGATATATGTTCTTTGAAGAGGAAAAAGACAGAGGTCCTGCTTTATTACTTATCATAATATATACAACGTCAAAATATGTACATGACGAGAGCCGATAGCTCAGGTGTAGTATGGCCGAAGCTGGGCAATGTTACACGGCTGGCGGGTCTCCTCCTCCGACTTATGTGAGTCTTTGTGCTCTCGAACGTCAATGAGGTAATATGACCCGTTGTTTAAATTCTTGCTGACGACAAAGGTTCCTTCCCAAGGCAGGGATAGTTTCTGTGCATCCGACAGATCCTGGATGAGCCGGAGCACCAGGTCACCTTCTTGAAAGGTCCTGGACTTAACCCGGCGGCTGTGATAACGGCGCAAGTCATGTTGATAAATTGCTGATCGAGACGCTGCCAAGTCTCTCTCCTCATCTAACAAGTCAAGTGCATCCTGTCGGGCTTGTTCATTATCAGCTTCAACGTAAGCCGCCACGCGAGGCGAGTCATGAGGATGTCACTAGGCAGCACCGCTTCCGCTCCATAAACCATGAAGAAAGGTGTATAACCTGTAGACCTGTTAGGAGTGGTGTTGATACTCCACAACACCGAGGGTAATTCCTCTACCCAACAACCCGGCGTCCGTTGTAAGGGAACCATAAGCCGGGGCTTGAGACCTTTTAAGATTTCCTGATTTGCTCTCTCAGCCTGACCATTAGATTGAGGGTGAGCTACGGAAGAAACATCAAGCCGGATATGCTCACGTTGACAAAACTCCTCCATAGCACCTTGGGACAAATTAGTGCCATTGTCAGTGATAATGCTGTGTGGAAAACCAAAGCGAAAAATCACTTTTTTCATGAACTGAACCACCGTGGCTGCATCACACTTACTCACTGGCTCTGCCTCAACCCATTTTGTGAATTTGTCAACTGCCACTAAAAGATGTGTCTTTTTATCCTTGGACCTTTTGAAAGGTCCAATCATGTCAAGCCCCCAAACTGCAAACGGCCAAGTGATTGGAATCATCCGCAACTCTTGAGCCGGCACATGCGCTCGTCGCGCAAATTTTTGACATCCATCACACCTACTGACCAGATCCTCTGCATCAGCGTGAGCCGTTAACCAGTAAAAACCATGACGAAAAACTTTGGCCACAAGAGACTTTGACCCGGCGTGATGACCACAGTCCCCTTCATGGATCTCACGAAGTATTTCTTGACCTTATTTAGGAGAAACACAACGCTGAAACACTCCAGTGACGCTGCGATGATACAACTCTCCGTCAGAAATTGTCATTGACTTGGACCGCCGGGTTATCTGTCGGCCAGGGTCTCATCCTCTGGCAACTCGCCCCGGGTCATGTAAGCCAGGAACGCTACTGTCCAATCTGGTATAACATGCATGGCCGCCACTAACTGTGCCTCCGGGTCAGGAATGGCCAAATCTTCCTATGTAGGCAACTTAACAGACGGGTTATGTAAAACATCCAAAAAGGTGTTTGGTGGTACCGGCTTACGCTGAGATCCCAACTGGCTTAAGGCATCGGCCGCTTCGTTCTTTCTACGGTCAATGTGTTCCACTTGATAACCCTTAAAATGCCCCGCAACAGCGTCGACCTCGCGGTGATAAGCCGCCATGAGAGGATCCTTGGAATCCCACTTGCCTGACACCTGTTGAGCCACCAAATCTGAATTGCCAAGGCACCGGACCCGGCTCAGGCTCATCTCTTTAGCCATTCGAAGACCATGGAGCAAGGCTTCATATTCTGCTGCATTGTTAGTACAAGGAAACATCAATCACAACACATAACAAAACTTGTCCCCTCGAGGAGAAGTTAAAACAACTCCAGCCCCTGAGCCTTCCAACTGTCTGGACCCATCAAAGTGAATCGTCCAATATGTGTTGTCTAGTTTCTCCTCTGGCATCTGCAACTCTGTCTAGTCAGAAGTCAATCAGCACTTGAGATTTGATCGCAGTACATGGCATATACTTCAGACCATGACACCCAAGTTCAATAGCCCACTTGGCGACTCATCCTGTGGCTTCTCTATTTTGAATGATGTTTCCTAGAGGAGCAGAGCTAACCACAGTGATTGGGTGACCCTGAAAGTAATGTTTGAGCTTCCGGCTTGCCACGAACACCCCATAAACAAACTTCTGCCAATGTGGATATCTTTGTTTAGATTCAATGAGCACCTCACTGATGTAGTAAACCGGCCGTTGGATCAGATGTTCTTTGCCACCCTCCTTGTGCTCCACAACAATGGCCACACTGACAACACGTGAGTTAACAGCTACATATAACAACAATGGCTCTTTCTCAACCAGAGTAGCAAGAACCAGCGGCTCAGCGAGCTGTTTCTTCAGATCCTCAAAAGTAGAGTTAGCAGCGTCACTCCAGACAAAGTCATCTTCCTTTTTCATCATTTGATACAAAGGCATGGCCATCTCCCCTAACCGGCTTATGAACCGGCTTAAGTCAGCGATGCGACCCGCCAAACGTTGAAAGTCATTGATGCACACCGGTTTGGCCAGAGATGTAATTGCCTTAATTTTCTCTGGATTAGCCTCAATACCTCTGTTAGACACCAAAAAACCCAAAAGTTTGCCAGCTAGGACTCCAAAAACACATTTGGCCGGGTTGAGCATCATCTTGTAGACCCGGAGGTTATCAAAGGTCTCCTTCAGATCAGTTACCAAGGTTTCCTTCTCTCTGGATTTCACCACTATGTCATCCACATAAGCATGAATGTTACGCCCAATCTGACTGTGAAGACAATTCTGTACACATCATTGATAAGTCGCCTAGGCACTTTTCAGTCCAAAAGGCATAGACACATAGCAGAAGGCTCCAAACGGAGTGATGAAAGACGTCTTCTCCTGGTCTTTAACTGCCATCTTGATCTGATGATAACCTGAATATGCATCCAAAAAACTCAAACGCTCGCAACCCACCGTAGCATGAATGATCCAATCAATACGAGGGAGAGCAAAAGGATCGGCCGGACAAGCCTTGTTCAAATCGATGTAATCCACACACATACGCCTGGTGCCATTCTTCTTGAGTACAAGCACCGGTTTAGCCAACCACTCTGGGTGAAAAACTTCAACAATGAACCCGGCCGCCAAGAGCCAGGCCACCTCTTCTCCAATGGCCTTGCGCCTTTCCTCGTTAAACCGTCGAAGAAACTGCCTGACCGGCTTAAACTTCGGATCAATATTAAGAGTGTGCTCAACAAGTTCTCTCGGGACACCCGACATGTCAGAAGGTTTCCATGCAAAGATGTCCCGGTTCTCACGGATGAACTCTATGAGCGCACTTCCCTATTTTGGATCCAAGTTGGCACTGATGATGAACTGTTTGGATGAGTCGCCAGGCACAAAATCAACCATCTTGGTGTCATCAGCTGACTTGAATTTCAACACCGGTTCATGCTCCGTAGTTGGCTTCTTCAAAGACGTCATGTCTGCCAGGTCAACATTATCTTTATAAAACTTTAACTCCTCTGTCGCACAAACAAACTCAGCATAAGCAGCATCACCTTCTTCACATTCCAGGGCTATTTTCCGGCTTCCATGTACTGTGATGCTGCCTTTATAACCCGGCATCTTGATACGCAGATACACATAACACGGCCGAGCCATGAACTTGGCATAAGCCGGCCGTCCAAATAGAGCATGATATGGGCTTTTGATCTTAACCACCTCAAAAGTTAACTTCTCTGCCCTGGAATCATATTCATCCCCAAAGGCTACTTCCAGTTCAATTTTACCAACTGGGTATGCCGACTTATCAGGCACAACACCATGAAAAACAGTGTTGGATTGTTTAAGACTCTTATCAGTCAACCCCATCCGACGAAACGTCCCATAATAGAGGATGTTGATGGTACTGCCTCCGTCCATGAGCACCTTAGTGAACATATATCCACCAACTTGCGGTGCCACCACCAAGGCCAAGTGACCCGAATTATCAACCCGGGGAGGGTGATCTTCCCCACTCCACACAATAGGTTGTTCTGACCACCTCAAATAACATGGAATCGCCGGCTCAACAGCATTGACAGCCCTCTTAAGAAGCTTCTGGTCCCTCTTGCATAAACTAGTGGTAAATACGTGGTACTGCCCACTATTCAACTGTTTTGGATTACTCTAATACCCGGTCTGTTGCTACTGTTGCTCCTAATTACTTTGGCCTGGTTGCTGATTATAGCCACCCTGGTTACCCGGATGGCCCTGACCGTGAAAACCGCCCCCGCCTGAACCGGCGCCCGGGCCATGAAAGCCGCCTCCGCCTGAACTGCCGACGGGTCCGTGGCTACCATCAAACATGTTGGAATTTTTGAATGCCTTCATGATCGTACAGTCCTTCCACAGATGGGTAGCTGGCTTCTCCCGGGTACCGTGTCTTGGACAAGGTTCATTCAGTAGTTGCTCGAGGGTGGGACTTGACCCGCCTGACCGAGGAGGTGGCCTACCCTTGCGCCATTGGTTGTTGCCCTGTGTATTGGTGTTAGACACAAACTCGCCAGCCTTACATTTATTACCTCCTTGATTCACCGGGTTATGCTGGTGACCCTTGCCGTTGCCGTTCTTCTTTCCCTTCCCTGTTTTTTCTTCATCGGACACGGGATCCTTGGTTCTGTCAGAATCAACATATTTGACTAGGGCCGCCATCAACTGGCCCATGTCATTATAATCACGCTTGAGCCGCCCCAGTTTCTGTTTTAGAGGTTCAAAACGGCAATTTTTCTCCAACATTAAGACCGTAGAGCCGGCATCCATCTTATCAGATGAATGTATTATCTCCTTGACCCGGCGCACCCGATGGGTCGTGGACTCACCTTCCTCTTGCTTACAATTAGTCAGGTCCACGATTGACATAGGTTGTTTACATGTGTCCTTGAAGTTCTGAATGAACCGGGCTTTTAACTCCGCCCATGAGCCGATGGAGTTGGGTGGCAACCCTTTCAACCAAGTGCGAGCCGTTCCATCCAACATCATAGTGAAATACTTAGCCATTGCTGCATCGCTGACCTCCAACAGCTCCATCGCCATCTCATAACTTTCAATCCATGCCCCAGGCTGCAAGTCGGCCATGTAATTAGGCACCTTACGAGGCCCCTTAAAGTATTTTGCCAAGCGCTCATTACGTATAGCCGGCACCAGGAAAGGGTCACCTCCTGTTCTTGTGGCTACTCCTGCCTCAACAGAGGTTGCCGGATAAACCGGAAAAGCCTGATGACCCGCTTGCTCAGCTACCAGTTGAACCGCCCGCTTAGCCTCTTGATGGATTCTCTCCTGATCCGCCAAGTTAAGGGCTCCACCCTGCGCCGGCTCATGCCTGCGCGGTTGGTTACGGCGTTGAGCATTGCTCGACATAGCGGCTGAGTCCATGTGCTTGCTATAGCTCGGGCTCCGGCTTGGGCGAGGGGTTGAATGGATTCTGTCTCGACTGTAAGAGTATGCACCCTGACGCGCCAGAGCCGTCTGAAGAAGTTCTCTCGCCCTTCTTGTTTCAATTGCTGCCGGAGAGTCGCCTTCCATCGGGAGAGTCGCCAAACGAGCCGACGCAACAATGAGATTCTCCAAAGGGTTAGAAAAGTGACATGGTGGTATTGGTGTGTAATGAGGTGGAGAAGTATTCATACGGGGTGGCTCCATGGCCCGCGGTTGAACCGGCGCCCCAGCCCCGGGTGTCGTGATCCGGTTTGCCTCCGGCGGGTTATTTGGACCAGCCCCGGGTGTGTGGAAAATGTTCCTAGGATCGTAAGTCAGAGGCAGACGTGACTGAGTTTTCTGGTGCCTTCTCCTCATGACCTCGTTTGACGCGTTCAGATCCACCGAGAGCCGGAAAGTCTCCGCCTGAAGCTGCTGAGCACAAGCATCCAAATCCGCCCGCTCCGCGGCCATCCTGACCTCTTCTGCTGCTAAATTTTCCTTGGCCTATGCCATCTCTTCACGTAGCCGTGCCACCTCCGCGTCATGCTGATCTTTATCTGCCGTCTCCACTACAGCAGTGCACAGAGCCGTCAACTTATCCATGAGGTCCATTAGCACCTGAGCCGGGGAGCGCGCGGGGTCTCCTGACCCGGCTGCTATCGACCCGGTGGTTATTGCTACCGCAGCCATAGAGTTCTGCCCGGGTTGAGTGCCAGCCATGAAAACTCCAGCTCGATTCGGCGGCTCAGAAAGGTCCGGAATACTGCTGCCATCGGAACAGCCCCCAAGCACGCCATCTTGTAGCTGATACAAAGAATTTTTCTCGCCTGAGGACGACTCACCGTCGGAACAGATGGCCATCTCACCGCCATCCACTGATCCTTTAGAGAATTCACCTCCATGGATGCAACCCACAAAGGCATGCCTCACGGCCGGTTGAGCCCGGGCGGATCTCGCGCGCTGAGCCGTCTCGATGAGGTTGGTGCAGACGTCTGGCTCAGGGCCAGACTCGTCGATCCGGCCGATGAAGACATGGATTCCGCCAAAGGGGACCCGATACCCATACTCAATTGAGCCGGCCTCGGGGCCCCAGCCTTCGTCGTCGATGTAGAGCTTGCCGCGACGACTCTTGGTCATTCGGCCCATAGCGTATCCCTTGAGCCCTTCGAAGTTGCCCTTCAAGAACTTAAATCCACCGTGCGCTGGCCCCATGGTGGGCGCCAACTGTCATGGAATTGTCACGACAGATGTACTAGCGAAAGGACTTAGTCATAGGGCCATCGCGACTAGGAAGCTTAAAGGGGTTAATCGGCACAAAGGACACGAGAGGTTTATACTGGTTCGGCCCCTTACGGTGAAGGTAAGGCCTAGTCCAGTTGATGTTGTATTGCTAGGTTTCGATGACCAAGGAGCGAATCCGCTAGCTTGGCTATCGATCTCTTGTTTCTTGTCCTAAGCCGCCGTCGGATCGTCCCCTTATATACACGGGTTGACGCCTGGCGGCCTACAGAGTCCCGGCCGGCTCATAGAACGTGTCCGGTTCGGTGACTTCTTTTATATGTCTTTCTTTACAAGTATTTCTTTATATACGGCGGTTTACAATATTGGGCCTTAAGCCGCCTCTGGGCTTAGGCCTTCTACAAGTCTTAATAGACTATCACCTTGAATATTACGGGGCTTCTTTTGTAACCCGCCATTGGGGTTGACCTGGCCCCTCCTGGGCGGGTCATACTTGGTAGCTATATCCCCAACAAGTTTTGAGATATAGAGATGTAATATGTGGGAGGTACTAGTAAACGGTTGTGTTCAGTAAGAATATTGGTGTTAAGGTTTGTGATTCCCGAAGCATGCACGTATAGTCTCTTGTTATGCTATGATGTTGGAGCATGATTTATTATTGACTGTCTTCCTTATGAGTGGCGGTCGGGGCCGAGCGATGGTCTTTTCCTACCAATCTATCCCCCTAGGGGCATGTGTAGTAGTACTTTGCTTCGAGGGATAATAAAATTTTGCAATAGGTATATGAGTTCTTTATGAATAATATCTACTTTTCCAAACACTTTTGCCCTTGTTTTGGACTCTATCTTGTATGATTTGAATGGAACTAACCCGGACTGACGCTGTTTTCAGGAGAATTACCATGATGTCGTTTTATGTGCAGAAAACAAATATTCTCGGAATGACCTGAAACTCCACGGGAGGTCTTAGAAAAAATAATAAAAAATCCTCGCCAAATATGAAGACCAGGGGGATCACACCCTTCTCACGAGGGTGGGGGGCGCCCCCCTAGGGCGCGCCCCTACCTCGTGGGCCCCCTGGAAACCCTCCGACGCCAACTCCAACTCTATATATTCGCTTTTGGAGAGAAAAAATCAGAGAGAAGAAATCATCACCTTTTACCATACAGAGCCGCCGCCAAGCCCTAAAACCTCTCGGGAGGGCTGATCTGGAGTCTGTTCAGGGCTCCAGAGAGGGGGATTCATCGCCGTCGTCATCATCAACCATCCTCCATCACCAATTTCATGATGCTCACCGCCGTGCGTGAGTAATTCCATCGTAGGCTTGCTGGACGGTGATGGTTTGGATGAGATTTATCATGTAATCGAGTTAGTTTTGTTAGGGTTTGATCGCTAGTATCCATTATGTTCTGAGATTGATGTTGCTATGACTTTGCTATGCTTAATGCTTGTCAGTAGGGCCCGAGTGCCATGATTTCATATCTGAACCTATTATGTTTTCATGAATATATGTGAGTTCTAGATCCTATCTTGCAAGTCTATAGTCACCTATTATGTGTTATGATCCGTTAACCTTGAAGTGAAAATAATCAGGATACTTACCGGTGATGACCGTAGTTTGAGGAGTTCATGTATTCACTATGTGCTAATGCTTTGTTCCGGTTCTCTATTAAAAGGATGCCTCAATATCCCTTAGTTTCCAATAGGACCCCGCTGCCACGGGAGGGTAGGACAAAAGATGTCATGCAAGTTCTTTTCCATAAGCACGTATGACTATATACGGAATACATGCCTACATTACATTGATGAACTGGAGCTAGTTCTGTGTCACCCTATGTTATGACTGTTACATGATGAACCGCATCTGGCATAATTATCCATCACTGATCCGGTGCCTACGAGTTTTCCATATACTGGTTTATGCTTATTTACTTTTCCGCTGCTACTGTTACAATCACTACAAAATACCAAAAACATTACTTTTGCTGTCTTTACTTTTGTTGCCGTTACCACTACTATAATATTACTTTGCTACTAAACACTTTGCTGCAGATATTAAGTTTCTAGGTGTGGTTGAATTGACAACTTAGCTGCTAATACTTGAGAATATTCTTTGGCTCCCCTTGTGTCAAATCAATAAATTTGGGTTGAATACTCTACCCTTGAAAGCTATTGCGATCCCCTATACTTGTGGGTTATCAATTATACGCACTCTTACCTTTCCGCAATTGGCTAGCCTCTACGGTACCGTGCATTGCCCTTTCCCACCTCGAGAGTCGGTGCAAACTTCACAGGTGCATCCAAACCCCGTGATATGATATGCTCTATCACACATAAGCCTTATTATATCTTCCTCAAAATAGCCACCATACCTACCTATTATGGCTTTTCCATGGCCATTCCGAGATATATTGCCATGCAACTTCCACCGCTTCCGCTTGATGACTTGAGTATTCATTGTCATATTGCTTTGCATGATCATATAGCTGACATAGTAGTTGTGGCTCAGCCACCGTTCATCATTTTTCATACATGTTACGCTAGATCATTGCACATCCCGGTACATGTCAGAGGCATCACTACAAAAAAATACACTTCCGTGATGATACGTGTTTGTCACAGTAGGCCGCGTTTTTTGTCATACATGTACATCCATGACGATTTTATGACAGAATCAAGATAGTCATACATGTGCTGTCGTAGAAGTGTTCCATGACATTACCAAAATTATCATCACGGAAGTGTCCACTTCCATGACGATAAATCCCGCATCACAGAAGTGCTTTCGTCAAGGGTGACCGACACGTGGCATCCACCATAACGGAACGCCGTTAAGCTATCGGGTCGGGTTTTGGATCCGATAACCCGTTAACAGCCCCGACCAATGGGGATTTTCCATGTGTAAAATCATCATTGGCTAGAGGAAACACGTGTCGGCTCATCGTTGGGACAGATGTCATCCACTCATTGGACAGAAGGCGCCTATGATACGTCGACACGTGGCACAGCCCAACACAGGCCCATTCCTGTGAAAAGGCCGGCCCGTTTGACTTGGTCAAAAGGTGGCGGGCCGGCCCATGTAAAGCCTGTTAACGGCATGTTCGCATATAGCCCATTTACAGCCCGCTAACCCAAGGCCCGTTACGCCCTATCTGAATTAGGCCCAGTAGCGTCATCTGGGCCACCCAATATGATTCCAGCCCGTTTTCACTTCTGGCCCATGTATGGCCCATGACGTCTTTCGGCCCATATGAGGCCCTATGTAACTCTTGGCCTATTAACGACCCATGGTGAAACTGGCCTGTAATGAACAGTGTATCACTTTACACCCATTAACGGCCCGTGGTGAAACTGGCCCATAATGAACAGTGTATCACTTTATACCCATTAACGGCCCGTTATTCTGTTGGGCCGTTTCCGGCCCATGTTATCTTTCGGCCTTCTTAGAGCCCATTTATTCTTGGGCTCATTTCTAGCATTCGTTTACTTACGACCCGTTACTGTCATTTTCTGCTTGTGGGCCAAATTCAGTCCGTGGTTACAGTCGGCCCGTTTGTGGTCCGTTAATACGTTGGGCTTTCATAGCGTCATCAAATACAGCCTATTAATGATGGCCCATTATGGTCGGCCCATGAACGGACGATTCCAACTCTAGCCCGTTTACGGCCATAATGCGGCCTATTATTGGCCCATGTTTGGCCAATCGATCATACTGCCCGTATAAGTCCCATTGATGATACAGCCTGTAGAAGGACCATTGTTTCTACGACCCATAGAAGACCCATTGTTTCTATGGCCCGTAGAAGGCCCACTGTTTCTACGGCCCGTAGAAGGCCCACTGTTTCTACGGCCCATAGGAGGCCCAGTGTCACTACAATAAATATTAGCCCATGGTTATTGTGGCCTAGTTTTAAAAAATAGGTTATTGCAGCCACTAGCAAACCGCGGAAAAAGAACTGCAATGACTACAAGCAAACAAATAAACAAGACAACAAGGAAATAAATAAGAAAGCAACTTACGCTAGGCTATCACGGCTTTCACACATATTACATCCACTGGGCATCAAAGTTCGCCACCAGTGCAAATAAACGCGCCGACAAAAGAATATACAAAACGAAGAGCACTTCTGAAGGAACTAGGCCTGGCCAGGTCGCCCCCCCCCCCAAACAGCTGAAGAAGCTGAGTAGACCTCAGTAGTGTCAATGATAGATGCATCAACACTAGATTTAAGGCATGATGGTGCGCACGACAGTCCTTTGACATCTTCATTGCATCTTTGACTTCAAGTTGGAGTTGAGCTGAAGCAAGCCTTTCCGCTTTAAGTTGAGATTGAAGAAGTCGAACTGATTGAGGCAGCGACTGCACAGAGGTTGTCTCACACCTGCTGGTGAGTAGATTCAACTCATTGTCTTCATCAAGACAGAACCTTGGGGTCATCTCGCTGTCCTCAAGATGGTTTGGCTCACTAACTTCCCTAAAGTTCTGCCTGGCGTAAGAGATACGAGTCTGAAAGAGAAACAAGGAGAGACGTAACAGGTTTCACAATTATATAAGCAAATAAATGGATCTGTTCTGCATAAGGAACATGTTTTTACAACTACAATTTGAAACTGGTAGTTGTTGCAAACATCCAATCAGATGTAAATAGCAAAGCAAATAGTGTTGGAAATATGCCCTAGAGGCAATAATAAATTAGTTATTATTATATTTCCTTGTTCATGATAATCGTTTATTATCCATGCTAGAATTGTATTGATAGGAAACTCAGATACATGTGTGGATACATAGACGACACCATGTCCCTAGTAAGCCTCTAGTTGACTAGCTCGTTGATCAATAGATGGTTAAGGTTTCCTGACCATGGACATTGGATGTCATTGATAACGGGATCACATCATTAGGAGAATGATGTGATGGACAAGACCCAAACCTAAGCCTAGCACAAGATCATGTAGTTCGTATGCTAAAGCTTTTCTAATGTCAAGTATCATTTCCTTAGACCATGAGATTGTGCAACTCCCGGATACCGTAGGAATGCTTTGGGTGTGCCAAACGTCACAACGTAACTGGGTGGCTATAAAGGTACACTACAGGTATCTCCGAAAGTGTCTGTTGGGTTGGCACGAATTGAGACTGGGATTTGTCACTCCGTGTAAACGGAGAGGTATCTCTGGGCCCACTCGGTAGGACATCATCATAATGTGCACAATGTGATCAAGGAGTTGATCACGGGATGATGTGTTACGGAACGAGTAAAGAGACTTGCCGGTAACGAGATTGAACAAGGTATCGGGATACCGACGATCGAATCTCGGGCAAGTATCGTACCGATAGACAAAGGGAATTGTATACGGGATTGATTAAGTCCTTGACATCGTGGTTCATCAGATGAGATCATCGTGGAACATGTGGGAACCAACATGGGTATCCAGATCCCGCTGTTGGTTATTGACCGGAGAGTCATCTCGGTCATGTCTGCATGTCTCCCGAACCCGTAGGGTCTACACACTTAAGGTTCGGTGACGCTAGGGTTATAGAGATATTAGTATGCGGTAACCCGAAAGTTGTTCGGAGTCCTGGATGAGATCCCGGACGTCACGAGGAGTTCCGGAATGGTCCGGAGGTAAAGATTTATATATGGGAAGTCTTGTTTTGGTTGCCGGAAAAGTTTCGCGCATTATCGGTATTGTACCGGGAGTGCCGAAAGCGGTCCGGGGGTCCACCATGGGGGTCCACCTGCCTTTGGGGTCCACATGGGCTGTAGGGGTGTGCGCCTTGGACTATATGGGCCAAGGCCACCAGCCCCAAGAGGCCCATGTGCCAAGAGATAAGGGAAAGGAAGAGTCCTAAAGGGGGAAGGCACCTCCTAGGTGCCTTGGGGAGGATGGACTCCTCCCTGGCCGCACCCTTCCTTGGAAGAAGGGCCAAGGCTGTCCCCCCTCTCCCTTGGCCCTATATATAGTGGGGGGAAGGGAGGGCAGCCGCACCTAAGCCCTGGCGCCTCCCTCTCCCTCCCATGACACATCTCCCTCCTCCCGCAGCGCTTGGCGAAGCCCTGTTGGAATCCCGCTACTTCCACCACCACGCCGTCGTGCTGCTGGATCTCCATCAACCTCTCCTCCCCCCTTGCTGGATCAAGAAGGAGGAGACGTCGCTGCTCCGTACGTGTGTTGAACGTGGAGGTGCCATCCGTTCGACGCTAGGATCATCGGTGATTTGGATCACGACGAGTATGACTCCATCAACCCCGTTCTCTTGAACGCTTCCGCGCGTGATCTACAAGGGTATGTAGATGCACTCTCCTTCCCTTCGTTGCTAGATTACTCCATAGATTGATCTTGGTGATGCGTAGAAAATTTTGAATTTCTGCTACGTTCCCCAACAAATAGCAGTGGAGGAAATGATGCCTATCCAAATCTATACTAGAACAAAGTTTGAAGGCTTGAGAAGGATGAACTTACATTACATGTTAACACGGGCTAGACAAAGCCCTTCTCCATGTTGATGGAAGGATAATTCAATAAATTCCCCAAAGAAAATTCTCCATTATTCTACATTTTGCAAAGAGTAAATATAGATCAAATAATATTGGAAGAAACAGAGGATAATGAAGCTCAGGTGCAGACTGATGATACATAATCAAATAGCAATTAATTAAGTACATTGTTACAAAGCAAAAGGGAGAGAGGTACTGACAAGAGCAATGCAGAGCCCATTATTGTTTTGAGATCGTATGATCCTTTGAGCAAGGAGATTCATCTGAAATTAGTTTTCATACAAGAGAGAAGGTAAGGCACAAGCACAAATTTAGGAGTTCAAATTTTTAATTGATATCATAGACAGTACCTGACGCTGGGCTCCCAGCAGTTCTAATAGGGGTTTGGCCACTGGAGTAGGGGTAAAGTGTTGTACAGTTGGGCCTGTGTTTTCTGTGGCTGCTGATCTATCGGATTTAACAGGTATCACTACCTTTTCCAAATACCTAGTTTGTACTCCTTGAGGATCTGCACTCACCCTCTTCGTTTTGGACATCTATTACTAAAGAACAACATTTGACTGGAAAAACATAGTGTGACGACACATGGAATAGGTACAGAAAATGGATAGGTATGGCATATACTCATATATGATGCTTAAACTAAGCAGATGGTGTAACAAAGTAGAAGTAATGCAAGAGGTCAGATGCATAATTTGTGCGACCAATACAACTTTTCAAAGTTAGAGCAAGCACCTTGATGAGTGAATAAGATAGGCCATCCTCCACCATGCCAAGTTTGTTAGCCAGTGGATCGTTCCGCAATATTCCTCTCGTGCAGCCATTCTCATATTCATTTTGATAATGTTTAATATCTGACATGCATGAAAACATAAAAACAAGTGAGATTTTCTTTGTAATGCAGAAGTGATTCTAATCCAATACTACCTCCCTGTAAACCCCTTTGTGCTATCTCTGCAATTCTTTTAAAAGATGCCATGCATGCTGTAATTTGTTGTGTGCATTAATATAATGTGGCCTACTACTCAAAATATGAGAGCTCCAGAAGTGATGACACTTCGCAGATGATAGCTTCAACGTATAGTAAAGAAGAACAAGTCGACCTGACCTGACAGATTCAAAATATACTAAGGGAGAACAACTCGACCTGACCAGTCGACCGCAAGAGAAGAGTATCATCTTAAAGAAGAGCAGAAGAGCAAGCAGATTGAAGATATTACAAGTCTTTCAATACAATGTCGGTTGGCCACCCATGATGAACCAGAGCGCACAGAGAAATACTATTCTTTCCGGTCTCTCCATATGTGGCTCACATGCATTTCAAAACTAAAGTAGGAACATTTAGCTAACCAGTTAAACATCTCTCAGTTTTACTAATATCAGCAATAATATCAGATATGAATTTGTACAACTAAGCTTGTTTTGCTCGATGGGTGGAGCAGTGCTATTACGACACAAACCACGTAGGCTGATTGTGGTCATCATAAAATGGGGAAAACATAAGCATGATGAGTACAGTGTTGACCGTGGCAGTGGGATGGCAGATCTAAAGCTGCAAACCGCGCAAAGGGTAGTTAGAAACCGATGTTTGCTTTGAAATAACAACTAAGATTTGGTATGGATAAGAAAGTACGGTCAACAAGTGACAAAGAAATGCAATTATGCTGTCTCTCTATATGTCGCGACGTGCATTTGGAAACTCAAGTGGGACCTTTAGCTAACTAATTAAATGTGTCGGTTAACTAATATCAGTATTATATCACAATCATATTTGAACAACCAAGCTTTCGAATTCTGAGTGTTGTGTTGTTTAGCTTGAAGGGTGGAGTAATGCTAGTACGACAGAAAGCACCTACGCAGATCATAGTAGAGTACTCCCTCCATTCGGAATTACTTGTCGTAGAAATGGATGTATCTAGACGTATTTTCGTTCTAGATACATCCATTTCCGAGACAAGTAATTCCTAACAGAGGGAGTAGATAAAAGGGGAAAACCCTTAGCATCAAGAGAAAAATCAGGAAAGTGGAACTAGCTGGACCAGTGGGTGGCGCACATGCTCTTCGAAACGAATATAGGAACATTAGGTGACCAATAAATGTTCTCTATTTTAGTGATATGAGCATCATATCAGATTCGTATTTCAACACGTAAACTTTGGGTTGAGGTCTTGAGTAGCAGTGCTAGCACGACACGAAGCACCTACGATGATGGTAGTGAATATAATGGCGGATCTGAAGGTGCAAACCGGACAAAGCTACTTCACAACCAATGTTTGCTTTCAACTAGCCACTACGATTTGGTACGGAAAAGAAAAGTACAGTAAACAAATTATGATCTATTTTCTGGGTGAGATCAATAACTTAAGCACATATGGAAGAGTACCACCTCTCTTGCGACGTCGTGTAGGCCTATGCTGATACATTGAGGGTGTTGTGGGTGCGATGGCTGTCGGCGACGGGGAAGAAGACTTTAGACGGCAGACGGCCGGGTCGGGGGATATATCCTGTTGCCGTGGACGAGGCGGTCGTAGGAGCGGCAACGGCAAGGTGGACGATGGCGCCGATGAAACGAGAGGAGGCGATGAAAGGATCCTGGTCCAGCGCCGTGGATGAGAGACGTCCATCTCTTGCAGTGGACGACGGGGTAGGGGTAGTGGCTCTGACAAGGTGGAGGATGGGGTGGCGGACGGAGGAGGCTGGCCGCAGTGCGGAGGTTGTCATGCCGCCGACGGTGTATGAATGGGGAAATGGAGGGGAGGGGGGATCTCAAACTTTGGGATGCGCTTCTCTGAAATGGGGGAAAGTTACGAACTTATCCCCCGTTTAAAATTTCGGACATCGCGTCGGTTGGGGATAGGACGGTAATCTCGCATCTCCCAAATATTTGCCGGTAACTATTTCGGGCGAGGAGAGGGTGTTTTGCCGCCCACGGTGTATCAACGGGGCTGACAGGTAGGGCGGTTGTGTCACGTATGATGGAAGTTACACATCTGCCCCTATTTAAAATATTAGCCTACATCGATTTCGGACGAGGAGAGTTTGTTTTGCCGCCCACCATGTATGAATGGGGAAATGGAGGAAGAGACACATGTCTTTCGGACGAGCTTGAATCAAATGTGTTTTGCCGCCCACGTTTGGCGCCCACCGTGTCTGAATGGGCTCAGAGGTCGTCGTGTCATGTCTGATTGAAGTTACTAGTCTACCCCTATCGACAGCAGTGTAAATTCGGTCGATAATGATGTCAAGTGTCAGGGGTAGACAGTAATTTCCATCTCGCAAACACTTGCTTCGGGCAGCCCACAAATTATAGTGGGTGTTTAGCCACTTCGTTCAAAACTTGGGAGAATTAGCATTCACGTTTGCCCTGGGACCTAGGAAACTAAATTCAAATCCAATTTGTATTTGATTACGAATATCCACAGATAATTATATGTTTTGTTATTTATTTCTTCAAAACCACAACAAAGATTTATTCCACCTTTATATATGATTATGATTTAGAAATGTCGTGATCTTCGAATTCAGTAGGTTGGATACACTCTGAGTCAAACAATTATTTCATCCAATACAATATGCTCACATGAAAAATAGTTCACCTTATGTCAATCATACAAGTACTGAGGATTACCTCGCCTAAAAAATTCGGATCATTACAACACATGGACAACATAGGGGGTCTTGCAACATAATCCATTCAGAGACATGACACAACATGCAAGTACAATAATCTAATGACAATTTCAACTGGTATCTAAAGAAGAACCGGGATTACCTTGGGCTTCAGATAGCAGAAACAACAGGACCTCCTCCGTCTTCAAATGCAACATTCTTACTTCCTCCAATTCTTGGGTTGCTTGCATAATGCGTGCCGCTAATTCCGTAATTTCCAGCCTCAAGATAAAGATTACCTCATTCATGGCAGCCACACCATCTCTTTCCGCCTCTAGTAGAGCCTCAAGCACTATAATATCTATGCTCAAACTGCTCTCCGACGGTGTTGCCTCTGAACTGCTACCATCTGGTAACATGGATGGCGCACTGCTTCCACAAATAGATTTTGGGGTTGTACATTGTGTCCTAGTGTGAACGGCATCCTGAAAGGTTTCCGCTGGACATCAGTAAGAGATAGTTATCGTATGATCCAGGCAGTAAGCTTACATGGTAAACGACGGACGAATTATTGCCAAGCATGGCAAACTATATTTAAATGGTTTGAAGCAGCATCAGCCGAAAAGAAATTAAAATGGTAAGATGAAACTAGGGATGTAAGTGGCAAATAAACGACATCCGCCAGTCCCATCTAGTTAGTTTTTGCTACCTCCCTAGTTCATTTTCCTCAAAAAACAAAAACTCTTTTGAACTATCATACCACTAGTGGACTTTAATCAGGATTAAACGGGACCCAGTTGACATCCCTAGTTGAAAGGGATTGTACAACCGCTATATTTAAGTTGCCAAGGCATCTAAGCAGTTGAAATAATCTGAGAAAACACTTAACAGTGTGGCCTCATATAAACTACGAAGACAGTCTTGTGATGAAGTTGAGAGGAAAAGTTAAGGACTCAAATGAAATAGGCATGCATTTCTTTATGATAGTACAGCAGGCACTGCTGACATATTGGCCAACTCAGGTATAGCGTAACAACAAATAAGCATTCGAATCAAGCAATACAGCAAAGCAGACAACTGAACTATTTGTAATTCGGTAGGATTACACGTTGAGGGCACAAGCCAAGAAAGCAGCCCACTCGCATTACATTTCACATGTACTAAAACACACTGGCTTACCATATGTTGCTGTGAAGCCTAGCTGTTGTTGCAATGTTCTTTGAAGACATCGTCAGCATCCCGTGGTTGCAAATCTAGTTGTTGTAGTTTATTCTGCACCATCTATTTAGGTAAAATTAATTTTAATCGCATGCACTGGTCTGAATTGATCATCAGTGGTTCATCTAAACTAATGAAAGAAGGGTGTGTGCATACACGACAATATATCTTCTTCCCTCTATTTTTATGCTTGTTCGAGGTCCCAGCCCCAAAACAACAAATATTATGCTTGATGGGGTTGGCAGCTCCATAATTAATAGAAGCATCAAATTAGTCATGCAACTTGGCAAGATCAAGAACACACAAACAAGTAATGAACAGAGGCTCGGAGCGGTGATGTAATAGCTAGCATCAGAAAATGTAGGGTAAAACGAACAAAAAGCAGCGGAACCACATGCTAGTTTGCTGATGTGTAATTAAGCATAGAGAACATTAAGCAGTCTGATGGAACCAACAGGTGGCATCAGAACAAAACTAAAGCATATTAACTATATGTGCATTGGTATGTAATTTAGCACATGTAACATGTTCACTTCCAGAAGTGTGTCCCTACAGGTGCAAGCAGAATAACGCGTCTCATGAAGAACTGAATGATGCCCTGAAGAAATTCAAAGGTGCGGCGCTTATGCTAGGAAAGTGAACGTAGGCGCCGACCGTTGGATAATAGTACCTGATTCTCGGCGGCGTATGGGTATTGTTGCCATACTTGATAGCTAAGGATCGTTGATGGTGCTCGTGTTGCGGTTGAGTTTGGGCCGGCTGTCACCACCGCTGAAGCAGCTCTGGTGCTATGGTTGCGGCGCCTGTCGACATACAAGAAAGCTCATCTGTGGTAAGTGAACAGTTGCATGATAAAGAGAAAAACCGAAGGAGTACAAATCGAAATAACCTGATGAGGCTGCGGTGTAGGTAAAGCAGGGCCGGTGGAGTTGAATATGGCATCCGTGGAGCGGGTCTGGTGCAGTGGACGAAGGCTTCAGCGGGCGTGTTGTACAGTGCTTTCAGTGAGGCGGATCTGTTGTGGCGAGCGATGGCCTGTATGAAGGGCCAGCGAAGGGGCGGACGAGGGAGTCAGTGAAGGGCCTACGCTATGGTGGACGAGGGTGCCGGTTAAGCAGATCCGGTGCGGTGGACCATGATGGCGGTCAAGGAGATCTGGAGCGGTGGACAAGCCAGTCGCTGAAGCAGCTCCGGTGAAGTGGTGAGTTGGCAGTTGGGGGTTCCAAGGTGCGGAAGGTAGATCCAGCGGGGTGTGAGGTCCACCGCTGTGGTGGAGGACTAGATTCGGCGACTTCCCGTGGTTGGGGGGTCGGGGAGGGGAAGGGGAGGGGCTCTAGGGAAGAATGTTGGGGGCAAAGAGGGAAAACAATGGAGTTACCAAAGCAGCCCTTTTTCGTTCATGTGGCAGGGGTAAAACAGGAGTATCGTAGGGCTAAACTTTTGGGCGCGTGATATTTCGATGTGAGCGGGAAGTTTGAAAGCTTCTGGCGCCTAAAGTTATAAGTATTTGATACGTCTCCGTCGTATCTATAATTTTTGATTGTTCCATGCCAATATTATTCAACTTTCATATACTTTTTGGCAACTTTTTATACTATTTTTGGGACTAACATATTGATCTAGTGCCCAGTGCCAGTTCCAGTCTGTTGCATGTTTTTGGTTTCGCAGAATATCCATATCAAACGGAGTCCAAACGGGATAAAAACGGACGGAGCTTATTTTTGGAAAATATGGAAAATTCCGAAGGAAAATCAACGCGAACCAGTGCCCGAGGTGGTAACAAGGCAGGGGGCGCGCCTGCCCCCCTGGGCGCGCCCCTACCCTCGTGAGCCCACCGTAAGGCGGTTGACGCTCTTCTTTTGCCGCAAGAAAGCTAATATTCAGAAAAAAAATCATGGCGGAGGTTTTAGGCCAATCGGACTTACGGATCTCCATATATATACGAAACGGTGAAACAGAGCCAGAGCAGAACGCAGAACCAGAGAGAAACAGAGAGATAGATCCAATCTCGGAGGGGCTCTCTCCCCTCCCATGCCATGGAGGCCAAGGACCAGAGTGGAAACCCTTCTCCCATCTAGGGAGGAGGTCAAGGAAGAAGAGGAAGAATGGGCCCCCTCTCCCCCTCTCCTCCGGTGGCGCTGGAACGCCACCGTGGCCATCATGATCATCACAGCGATCTACACCAACACCTCCGCCATCTTCACCAACATCTTCATCACCTCCCCCCTCTATCTACAACGGTCCACTCTCCCGCAACCCGCTGTACCCTCTACTTGAACATGGTGCTTTATGCTTCATATTATTATCCAATGATGTGTTGCCATCCTATGATGTCTGAGTAGATTTTCGTTGTCCTATTGCTGGTTGATGAATTGCTATGATTGATTTAATTTGCTTGTGGTTATGTTGTTGTCCTTTGGTGCCCATCATATGAGCGCGCGCGTGGATCACACCATAGGGTTAGTTGGATGTTGATAGGACTATGTATTGGAGGGCAAGAGTGACAGAAGCTTCAACCTAGCATAGAAATTAATGCATACGGGATTGAAGGGGGACCAATATATCTTAATGCTATGGTTGGGTTTTACCTTAATGAAAGTTAGTAGTTGTGGATGCTTGCTAATAGTTCCAATCATAAGTGCATAGAATTCCAAGTCAGGGATGACATGCTAGCAGTGGCCTCTCCCACATAATACTTGCTATCGGTCTAGTAAAGTAGTCAATTGCTTAGGGACAATTTCGCAAATCCTACCACCACTTTTCCACACTCTCTATATTTACTTTATCATGTCTTTACTTAAACAGCCCCTACTTTCTATTTACGTAATCTTTATTATCTTGCAAACCTATCCAAAAACACCTACAAAGTACTTCTAGTTTCATACTTGTTCTAGGTAAAGCGAACATCAAGCGTGCGTAGAGTTGTATCGGTGGTCGATAGAACTTGAGGGAATATTTGTTCTACCTTTAGCTCCTCATTGGGTTCGACACTCTTACTTATCGAAAACTGTTGCAATCCCCTATACTTGTGGGTTATCAAGGCCTTTTTCTGGCGCCGTTGCCGGGGAGCAATAGCGTGGGGTGAATATTCTTGTGTGTGCTTGTTTGCTTTATCACTAAGTAATTTTTATTTGCTGTTCCTAGTTGTTTTCTATCTTTAGTTATGGGTAGGAAACGCAAAATACCAAAAAGATTAGTTGTACCTACTGAACCAATGGCTGAAGAACCACTCAAAATCTATCACACTGCTGAAGCTTATTACTTGGATCATCTTTGATCCCTTTGTGCTCATGCCGAAACCCCAACTAGCTTAGTTGAGGGCAAATCTTTAGATGAGCATGCTTGTTATGTGCAACACCGTATATCTGAAAAAGGGAAACTATTGTGGGGTCAAATTCAACGTTTGCAATGCTATGCTTGGAGTTTATGTGAAATGTATGATCTTACTTGTTGTTCTGAAAACCCTAAGAAACACCTTCCCTATCAATGTGAGTTTATTGATAATGGAATCTTATCTTCATATGCTAGGGGTGTTTATAATTACTATGATGTTCAACAAATTGAAGAATTTGTTGCTTTTAAAGGTGCTTTTGAAACTGCTTCTTTGATTGAAAAGTATGATGCCACTCTTTACAAATCTGAAATTTTTTCTATATTTAAATATTGTTATGAGAATTATGCTTATAATGCCTATGTTAAACTATATATTGAGGAATACTCCGCTGTCCAAGAAGAGACTGATATTTTGCAGGAGTCTGTGGAAGAAGAAATTGATGAAACTGTGAGCTCATTGGATGAAAAAGATGATGAGGAGAGCGAAGAACAAAAGGAGGAAGAGCGGATTTATCACCCATGCCCACCTTCTAGTGAGAGTAACTCTTCAACTCATACATTGTTTAATTCCCCTTCATGCTTACCGAAGGATGATTGCTATGATAATTGCTATGATCCCGTCGATTCTTTTGAAATATCCCTTTTTGATGATGCTTGCTATGCTTGTGGCCAAGATGCCAATATGAATTATGCTTATGGATATGAACTTGCTATAGTTCCTTATATTAAACATGAAATTGTTGCTATTGCACCCATGCATGATAGTCCTATTATCTTTTTGAATTCTCCCGACTACACTATATCGGAGAAGTTTGCACTTATTAAGGATTATATTGATGGGTTGCCTTTTACCGTTGCACATGATGATTTTGATAGGTGTAATATGCATGTGCTTGCTGCTCCTACTTACAATTATTATGAGAGAGGAACTATATCTCCACCTCTCTATGTTTCCAACACGATAAAATTGCAAGAAACTATTTATACTATGCATTGGCCTTTATTATGTGTGCATGAATTGTTCTTTTATGACATGCCGATGCATAGAAAGAGAGTTAGACTTCGTCATTACTTGATATATGTTTCTTGGTGCTCACTACTAAATTACAAATCATTGCTAATTAAAATTGGCTTTGATATACCTTGGGATCCGGGTGGATTCGCTACTTGAGCACTATATGCCTAGCTTAATGGCTTTAAAGAAAGCGCTGCCAGGGAGACAATCCGGAAGTTTTAGAGAGTCATTTATTTCTGTTGAGTGCTTTCATATAGTTTAAAAACAACAAAAATAAAGAGGGGAACCCAAAACTTTTTCAAAAAGGAAAGTGAAAGTGATAGAGACGAGCATTGTGAAAATGGGGGACGTCCTTGAACTTTGTTCATGCCCATGGGAACTTTGTGAATCTTAATTACAGAAACTTTTCAACAAAAATAATTATCCCCTTGTACAATTCCATTGTATTATAAAAATAATGTGCCAAGGTTTGCCTTTAGGATGTTTACATTTGCTTGATGGTTTGTACGGTGCAGGACAGAAACTTTGGCTGTAGTGTGTGATTTTACATTTTTAGCTGGAATGTCAAATGGTTCTGATTATTTTTGCGCTGTCTTCCTATACAAATTGTTTATTTTTCATAATTTTGGTAGAATTTTTCAAGTACCATAAGTATGGTGAATGTTCAGATTACTACAGAATGTTCTGTTTTAGACAGATTCTGTTTTTGATGCATAGTTTGCTTGTTCTGATGAAACTATCAATTTATATCAGTGGATTAAGCCACAAAAAAGTTATATTATAGTAGACACAATGCAAAAAGCAAAATATGAATTGGTTTTCAACAGTACTTAGAGTAGTGATTTGTTTTATTATACTAACGGATCTTACCGAGTTTTCTGTTGGAGTTTTGTGTGGATGAAGTGTTCGATGATGGAGAAGGTCTCGATGTGAGAAGAAGGAAGAGAGGCAAGAGCTCAAGCTTGGGGATGCCCGAGGCACCCCAAGTAAATATTCAAGGAGACTCAAGCATCTAAGCTTGGGGATGCTGGGGAGGCATCCCCTCTTTCTTCAACAAGTATCGGGATGTTTTCGGATTCGTTTCGTTCATGCGATATGTGCAAGTCTTGGAGCGTCTTTTGCATTTAGGTTTTTACTTTTCTTTTATGCACCATGCTGGTATGAGATGGTCCTTGGTTGATTTGTAGAATGCTCTTTGCACTTCACTTATATCTTTTGAGTATGGCTTTATAGAATGCTTCATGTGCTTCACTTATATCATTTGAAGTTTGGATTGCCTGTTTCTCTTCACTTAGAAAACCGCCATTTGTAGAATGCTCTTTTGCTTCACTTATATTTGTTAGAGCACGAGCACATCTTTTGTAGAAAGAATTAAACTCCCTTGCTTCACTTATATCTATTTAGAGAGATGACAGGAACTGGTCATTCACATGGTTAGTCATAAAATCCTACATAAAACTTGTAGATCGCTGAATATGATATGTTTGATTCCTTGCAATAGTTTTGCGATATAAAGATGGTGATATTAGAGTCGTGCTAGTTGAGTAATTGTGAAATTGAGAAATACTTGTGTTGAGGTTTGCAAGTCCCGTAGCATGCACGTATGGTGAGCCGTTATGTAACGAAGTCGGAGCATGAGGTGTTTATTGATTGTCTTCCTTATGAGTGGCGGTCGGGGACAAGCGATGGTCTTTTCCTACCTATCCCCCTAGGAGCATGTGCATAGTACTTTGTTTCGATGACTAATAGATTTTTGCAATAAGTATGTGAGTTCTTTATGACTAATGTTGAGTCCATGGATTATATGCACTCTCACCCTTCCATCATTGCTAGCCTCTTCGGTACCGTGCATTGCCCTTTCTCACCTCAAGAGTTGGTGCAAACTTCGCCGGTGCATCAAAACCCCCTGATATGACACGGTCTGTCACACATAAGCCTCATTATATCTTCCTCAAAACAGCCACCATACCTACCTATCATGGCATTTCCATAACCATTCCGAGATATATTGCCATGCAACTTCCATCATCATCATATACATGACTTGAGCATTTATTGTCATATTGCTTTGCATGATCGTAAGATAGCTAGCATGATGTTTTCATGGCTTGTCCGTTTTTTGATGTCATTGCTACGCTAGATCATTGCACATCCCGGTACATCACCGGAAGCATTCATATAGAGTCATATCTTTGTTCTAGTATCGAGTTGTAATCATTGAGCTGTAAATAAATAGAAGTGTGGTGATCATCATTAATAGAGCATTGTCCCAAAAAAGAAGAAGAGGAAGGCCAAATAAGAAAAGGGGAAGGCCAAATAAAAAAAGAAAGGACAAAAAAGGGCCAAATAAATAAAAAAATAAATAAAATAAAAGGGACAATGCTACTATCCTTTTTCCACACTTGTGCTTCAAAGTAGCACCATGATCTTCATAGTAGAGAGTCTCTCATGTTTTGTCACTTTCATATACTAGTGGGAATTTTTCATTATAGAACTTGGCTTGTATATTCCAATAATGGGCCTCCTCAAGTGCCCTAGGTCTTCGTGAGCAAGCAAGTTGGATGCACACACACTAGTTTCTTTTGTTGAGCTTTCATACATTTATAGCTCTAGTGCATCCGTTGCATGGCAATCCCTACTCCTTGCATTAACATCAATCGGTGGGCATCTCCATAGCCCATTGATTAGCCTCGTTGATGTGAGACTTTCTCCTTTTTTGTCTTCTCCACATAACCCCCTCATTATTCTATTCCACCTATAGTGCTATGTCCATGGCTCACGCTCATGTATTGTGTGAAAGTTGAAAAGGTTTGAGAACGTCAAAAGTATGAAACAATTGTTTGGCTTGTCATCGGGGTTGTGCATGATGTGAATATTTTGTGTGGTGAAGATGGAGCATAGCCAGACTATATGATTTTGTAGGGATGAGCTTTCTTTGGCTATGTTATTTCAATAAGACATAATTTCTTGGTTGGTATGCTTGAAGTATTATTATTTTTATGTCAAAGGATAGACTATTGCTTTGAATCACTCGTGTCTTAATATTCATGCCATGATTAGACGTATGATCAAGATTATGCTAGGTAGCATTCCACATCAAAAATTATCTTTTTTTCTATCATTAACCTACTCGAGGACGAGCAGGAATTAAGCTTGGGGATGCTGATACGTCTCCGTCGTATCTATAATTTTTGATTGTTCCATGCCAATATTATTCAACTTTCATATACTTTTTGGCAACTTTTTATATTATTTTTGGGACTAACATATTGATCTAGTGCCCAGTGCCAGTTCCTGTCTGTTGCATGCTTTTGGTTTCACAGAATATCCATATCAAACGGAGTCCAAATGGGATAAAAACGGGCGGAGCTTATTTTTGGAAAATATGGAAAATTCAGAAGGAAAATAAACGTGAACCAGTGCCCGAGGTGGTCACGAGGCAGGGGGGCGTGCCTGCCCCCTGGGCGCGCCCCTACCCCCGTGAGCCCACCGTAAGGCGGTTGACGCTCTTCTTTTGCGGCAAGAAAGCTAATATTCGGAAAAAAATCACGGCGGAGGTTTCAGGCCAATCAGAGTTACGGATCTCCATATATATACGAAACAGTGAAACAGAGCCAGAACAGAATGCAGAACCAGAGAGAAACAGAGAGATAGATCCAATCTCGGAGGGGCTCTCGCCCCTCCCATGCCATGGAGGCCAAGGACCAGAGGGGAAACCCTTCTCCCATCTAGGGAGGAGGTCAAGGAAGAAGAGGAAGAAGGGGGCCCCTCTCCCCCTCTCCTCCGGTGGCGCCGGAACGCCGCCGTGGCCATCATCATCATCACAGTGATCTACACCAACACCTCCGCCATCTTCACCAACATCTCCATCACCTCCCCCTCTATCTACAGCGGTCCACTCTCCCGCAACCCGCTGTACCCTCTACTTGAACATGGTGCTTTATGCTTCATATTATTATCCAATGATGTGTTGCCATCCTATGATGTCTGAGTAGATTTTCGTTGTCCTATCGGTGGTTGATGAATTGCTATGATTGATTTAATTTGCTTGTGGTTATGTTGCTGTCCTTTTGTGCCCATCATATGAGCGCGCGCGTGGACCACACCATAGGGTTAGTTGTATGTTGATAGGACTATGTATTGGAGGGCAAGAGTTACAGAAGCTTCAACCTAGCATAGAAATTGATGCATACGGGATTGAAGGGGGACCAATATATCTTAATGCTATGGTTGGGTTTTACCTTAATGAACGTTAGTAGTTGCGGATGCTTGCTAATAGTTCCAATCATAAGTGCATAGAATTCCAAGTCAGGGATGACATGCTAGCAGTGGCCTCTCCCACATAATACTTGCTATCGGTCTAGTAAAGTAGTCAATTGCTTAGGGACAATTTCGCAACTCCTACCACCACTTTTCCACACTCGCTATATTTACTTTATTGTGTCTTTACTTAAACAGCCCCTACTTTTTATTTACGTAATCTTTATTATCTTGCAAACCTATCCAAAACACCTACAAAGTACTTCTAGTTTCATACTTGTTCTAGGTAAAGCGAACATCAAGCGTGCGTAGAGTTGTATCGGTGGTCGATAGAACTTGAGGGAATATTTTTTCTACCTTTAGCTCCTCGTTGGGTTCGACACTTTTACTTATCGAAAACTATTGCAATCCCTATACTTGTGGGTTATCAGTATTCTGCTCTTGTACGGCCGACTATGATATCTTGGCCGACAATTTGTTTGTTTTGCACGCAAAAAAATGTGCAAGTTTTGAAAATCAATGTCTCCAACTCGAAACTTAGATTGTCCATTCAATTCAAATATGGATCATTGAGCTACTACAATAAAATACCATCATACGGTCCAATTCAAATGAAATTCCAAATGTGTTTATCCTAAATATGATGACAAAAGCAAAAATGTGTATGTATATGAATAAAGTGGATGATTATAAAGTTTGAACATGCCCGTATGTGTATATCTCTAGGTTTGATATATGAATTTGAAATCACGAAATCCCGGCTTAAAAAATGTACCTCCGTTTAAATGAATTACAAAAGCTAATGATGGAGTTGAATTCCAAAATTCCAATCTTAGGTTTGTAATTCTGGTACATCAAGGTATATCACGCATGTTCAAAAGTATCATTATCTCATAGTACAAACTGTGAAACAAATTGATCAACCATGAGTGCACAATATCTCAATTACGCAAAAGTCCCTCAAATATAGACACATCACTCTTTATCTTAAGTCAACCCCCCACCACCACACACACACACATAGAGAAGTCATTCTCTCCCCCAAACACCAACACACGAGCACATTAACACCCCTCTCTCTTGTAAAGTCCGGACCCCAACATAGGTCTCTATCACTTTGTCTCTCGGGCATGCACACATCTCTTCCCTCTCTCTCTAGGTCTCCTGCTATCTCTCTTACCCAAGCACACGCACTATGTAGAGTGTATATTTCCCATACACACAAAACGTCGCCCCCAAACGTCTATCTCCCTAGTTATGTGGTTCTCGCGCACTCACCTCACACACCACCCCCACTGCAAACAAGCACACTTTGTCTCCTTGTGCACCACTCTCCTCTTTCCATCTCTCCCACATGCGGACCCGCCCCAGCTCCTTCCCTGTATACATATATGTCGTGACTCTTTGCATAGCTCCCTAATGTATAATTGTTCTCGATTTCGCACATTGTTCTCTACACCATCTATTCTAGATCTCTCATGAAGTTCCTATCACACACACGATGACTCGCTTCCCTTGCGTCTCCGTTCATAGGCCAATTTCGGACAACATCAACATTGTCTCCCTATCTATACGCCATTTATGGACACAAACGACCCCTCTCCCCCCTCTCTTCCTCTCTCTCTCTCTCTCTCTCCGTCGCTAGCTCTCTCTTTCTCTCGCTCTCACACCCCTCCCCCCCACACACACTCGATGTCTCTTCCAAATAGTCTGCTCCCCCGCCCGCACCCGTGCTATCTCACTACTACACATGTCACACCATTCCCCTTCCCTTATACTAGGTTTACATCATCAGTGGTCTCTCTACTCCACATACACTCTCTCCCTCTCACACACAAACGCGAGCACAATCACACACAGACACGCACAAACACCCATTTATCTGGATCCTCATCTCTCCCCATGTCCGCATGTGTATCTCACACACTCACTCTCTAATTATGTATATGTGTCTCCACGTTACACAACACAAAGCCCCATGTACATGTCTCTCTCTATCCTCCACACACATAGACACAAAGAATCTGTTATCATTGCCTCAGTCTCTAACATATCACACACGCACGCACACACACACACACACTCACTCTCTCTCTCTCTCTCTCTCTCGCAAACATGCTCAACAAGGGTTTCCCCGTGAATAACTTACCGTATATTCATCAACAGTCGTGGCAGTACGACGAACACGAGACGTGACAAAGAATAAATCTACACGTGCCTAGACCACCTAGTATGACTACTAGGACTAGAGCAAGCCAAAAAGCGCGCCGCCGTCAACCCCTCCTTGTCGGCGATGGGAAAATCTTTGTTTTACACACTCGAGAAGTCATTGTGCTAAGGCCCCACATGTCGAGGCGTTGAATAGAATGTAGATGCTAGTTTACGGAAGCAAGTATCGATAATACATTTGTATCTCCATACTTATATTTCTTCTCTTATAAAAAACCGAGTTGGTGATGATGATACGTGTGCCATCTTGCAATATAGACCGTTCGATCTATATCTGACGGATGGAAATTAAACTAAAAGATACCCACACCCCTCTCCACATTTGTAGACAAGGCCTTCCCTCATTCATCCTTATCTCCAACAAACCTCATTGTTGAGCAATTAAGAAAGGAAGCCTCTGGAACAAACTGGCCTGGTGGCCGCTGCTGGCGTCGTCAATCCCCATGCCTCCGCCCAGTCCGACCACCAACCACCAGCACACCCCACTCCTCTTCACCTTATCTCATATTTCTCGAGATATCATTAGTTTTTACACATGGGATTACTCCCGCAAGGGTCAATCACAACAAGTGTTTTATAAAAAAATGCATCTTGATGTTCCGTGCAATGCACGGATCTTGCTAGTACTCCTACACAAGACTAAGTTGGTGATGCTGGTGTGTCTGCCATTCGTCGTTTTTGACCATTAGATCTACATCTAATGATTTTGAGGTAAGTCGTTACCTTTTCTCACCAACATCCCACTTGTCTACCAATTTGCAGGAAAACCCATAATTAGTATCTTAAAACCAACCACATCCCTCCCTGACCTCACCAAAACAGCCAAGGAATATATTCTAATTGAAACATAATATATCTCTAGTGACATATGTATATCAAAATTAGAGTGTTTTGTACCAAGTTTGTGAATAAGTATTATTCTAATTACGATTCGTTGCAATAGACATGAACATTGCTAGTATTTTCAACCATGCATTTTTTCCTAGTATTCCATAGTTTCGAGTTTTCCATCAAGATATTAGTCACTCATGGTTGATATTTACTTTCAATCATTTACACATATGCACTATGTAACTAGGCTTGCTTATTGGCTTCCAAAGCTTAACTTTCACTCCTACTTACAATATGTAGAGTATTTAACAAAAAACTACAACTTTCAACCAGCCCTAGGAAGAATCTATTGTACAAAAAATAGCAAAAACACACCCAAAATTTCTTAATCCATGCCAAAAACTACCTAGTACTCCTACCGATTAGGTTCGTTTAAACCCATTTATGACAGGGTTGGCCCACACGTCCGTGCTGATGAGGCAGCTTAAACCAACACATTTTGTTTGACCGTTGACACGAGGGACCCACATCTGACCTTCTATCATGTTATTCCCCCTCAAATCATTATTTTTCCTAAACATTACTTCAAACAGTACTGATGCGTGTTTGTCGGTGGCGCCGGTGACGAGCAAGTTGGCCGCCGCTCCGCCGGATGGGCCGGATGCCACGCTGGCCTCCGCACGGGTTGGCAGGCTGGCCCGAGCGTGACTCACAAGCTGCCGCGCTGGCCTTCGCTCGAGCCAGATGGCTGGCCTTAGCACGGCGCGTGCAAGCAAGCCGTCGTGCTGCCGTGCCAATCTAGCTAGCAAGCCTTGCAGACAAGCAGCTAGACGGAGCTATCTTGGCTAGCTAGCGGCCACGAGTGCCGGACGGAGCTGTCATCTGGGCTACCGCAACATGGGCTCCGCACCGCCGGCGGTTTTGACCTCACATTCTGCCGCCGGCGGTAGCTGCGTCCCATGGCCGAGGATGACTAGGTGGACGGGCCGGAGGTAGGAGGTCACTCGAGGATTTTTGTTGGTAAGAGCATGTACAATGGTTGATAAGGTAGTCTTATCTTAAGTGTGCCACGTATGCAAGTGGTAGTAGTTTCTTGGCATTTTAGTGGTTTCTTGCATTATTAGAGCAAGTACAATAGAGCTGAGTCAGCGGTCTATAAGAAATAAACTAGTATATTTCTGCTTAGTTGGAGGAAAGAGAAGAGGAGAGAGAAGGTAAGCGGGCTCTTCATGAAGAGCCAGCTCTAGCACGTGCTCCTAGGCACTTTGTGAGAATGAGAAGTGGGACACATAATAAAAAAGTAGTACACTCTTTTGATCTATTATTGTACATGTTGGCTATAAGATGGGCTGTAGATGACATGGCACTGGCTTATAGCCAGCAGCAGATGATAGGGGTTTCTTGTAAGGAACAATGTACGTACTACTAGCGACAAAAGGCGATTCTAGGTTGCGTTGTACTCCAACTAGTACTACTAGTGGTCGCGGGAGTGTATACCTCACTTTGTGGGTTCGATCGCGGCCGAACGCACGGCGGCCATTTTTTTAAAATAGTACTACTACACTTCGTTACGAGCCAATATTTTACACGGGTAGTTTGAGTTTTGAGGTCAAACAGACGTGTGGCCCCACAATCTGGGTGCACTGGACAGCCTAGCCACGTGAATGGGTTTTCCTTCCCAGCATCCCGTGGCTCGCGTGCTCGCCCTAGCCACACCTTGCTTGCAGCTTCCTCATCAGCTAGTAGCATATTTAAACTAGCGCCTCCCAATTAAGCCCGAGGAGCCGGAAAAGCCTGGCAGGGCATTCAGAACTATGCAATATGGCTCTGTACGGAAAGTGCTCTACTCCCTCCGTCTAGGTGTGTAAGTCACCTTACGAAAAGCAAATAATCCCAAAACACTTAGGCACCGTACATTAACTCCCTTCTCGTTTTTTGTTTTGTGGCATATCAACCAATAAGATATGTGGGCTGTGCATGCTTTCAATGACTTGAGACTACCAAACATAACATGCAGTGGTTAGTTCATTGCATGCAATGCTATTAATTAGCAAAAAGACATTAAGTTTTCTCGTTTTCCTATCCGCCTTGGTCGTGATGCACAACTTAAGATGACTTACACACCTAGATGGAGGAAGTACTACTACTCTGTAGCTTGTGGCGTTGCACACATGGACTTCACTCCATTATCGGCTCTACTATAAAAGAAATTCCTCTTGACGTGTTTTTTTGAAACAGAGGCAAAAGCTTTGCTTCATCTCATTCATAAAGAAGGAACTACTAACAAAGTTCGACAAGATCCATTACACCTTCACAAATGGAAGCGAAAAGCCTAGTCTCGTTGTATCAAATAACTCAAATGTTCTGCCCCCGCAGTAACCGTCGCTGATAAACAGGCTGCTAGTGTGTGCCTGAGAGGAGCGGCTGAGTAGGCCAGCTACGTGAGAGGAGCGGCTGAATAGAGCACCGAGAGTACCCACTAGGCCACTACGCAGGTGTACTTCCCCTGCATTGATAGTACAACGATGGTTCTAGAGAAAAGTAGTACCCTCCACTTCCAACTGTAGCTCCTTGGCCCTGAGATTCAAGGGTTCAAAACTGGTGCACTATACTAGACTAGACTACAAGTACATTACATCGCACTACTAGTTGAGAAAAGTAGTACTAGTACTGCTACAGTATGAGTACATACTCCTCCGTCACATAATGTAAGACGTTTTTTGGCACTAGTTGGCATGTACAAAACATGGCAAAAACATACCCAAAATTTCTTAATCCACGCCAAAAACTACTACCTAGTGCCAAAAATTTCTTACTAGTGCTATTATTTACAGTATAATGCAATCCCATAACGTTCCATAATCCCTTTCTTTCAAAAAAATCTCTTCTAGAGAGAAGATTGCCATCTCCACGCGAGCTTCTCATAGGCCAGCGCCACCGCATGCAGTCATGTGAGAGAGAGGGAGACATCCATGCAGCATGCAGAGAGAGGAGAACGCGGGCGGACAGCCAATGGGCTGCATGGGGCATTTATAGCTGCTAGCTCCTCCCATCCTTGCGCCAGGGGTATTTCCATCCAGAAAGCATGCAGCGAGCCCCTGCCTTGGTATCCGGGTCTGCTCTTATGCACAGAGTAAAAATAATCGGAGGGAGTACTAGTAGTAAATAATAGCCTCACCCCTTTGTTGAGGAACGATCTACAGTTGGAAGGGACAAGGCCCTGCGGTTACTACGCTCTTATCTCCTCCTCGCCAGTTCCCCTCCCCCCGAAGAGAAGGTAGTTCGTCGCTGCTCCCATGGATTCGCCAGGCGGTTCTCCTCCTTGTCGGGGCTGGGAGACCTTGGATGACGATCCTGTGGGAGAAATCGCACGCCGCTCCGACGTCCTCACCGCCACAAGACTCGGTGCTTCCTGCACCAACTTTTTCAAGACGCTGCTTAAACAGGCCATGCTTGTTGGTCTTCCATGCGTCCTCGAGGAGAAGGTTCTTCTATGGGACAATCCTTCGAACAGTCCACCGCTCCCTGGCCATGGTTGCATGTTGACTCCGCTAGAGTTGCCGACATTGAGAGGTAGTCGGATTTTGTCCGATGAGCAGGTCAGTAATGGAGTTTGATCATGTAGTACTTAGTTATTCCATTTCCATCCCGTAATTTCTTCGCTGCCCACCATCTTATATATAGGTCTGGGTCGGTGCCAACGAAGATTGTCTTGCATACCTCGGGCCGGATACCACCATCATTTTGCACAACATCCACAGTAGTGCGGGCGTTCCGGTAAACCCCTTCTCCACCATTGGGATCGGCCTTCCGGACTGGTTGGGCTTGAATACGTATGATGATGCCTACATGAGATTGAAGAAGATAGCAATTGCGGACCCACCGACAAAGCGACGCGGCTACGACGATTACTATCTCATCGCGGTGTTCGACATAAGTATTGCCATCAATGCAAGAGGCTGTAACGGCAGAGGCTGGCGCATGTTGGCGGCGACAGATTTGTACCCCTACACGTTCGAAGACGCCGTGCGCCATCTAGGCCGCATCTTCGCGGTGACAAGCCAGGGGACTTTTTTCATCTGGTTGCCATCCTACGGTACGGGAGATTACAAACGAAATGCACAAACCATCATTTGCATCCCTAACGGTACTCCATTATTTTGCAGGGACTAGTCATCCCCCGATCAAAATAAGATCGTCGATCCTGGATGTGCATTTGCATCCGTGATTCGGTCTAACCTGGAACCTTGTAGATGACTTTGGCATATTGGGATCAACTATCTTAGCAGTCGTTACCCATGGTACCACTGATGTGCAACATGGTCACACAATCTACCACGATCGGACCGTCACCATCTACCCAGGTATTCCATTTTTTAACCCTCTCGCCTTCTCTTTCATTGTTGTACTAGTAGTATACTTTGTAGTACTAGTAGGAGTACTTTTTACCTTGGAGGACGAGTATAGCTAGCTAGGCCCTTGAAGACTTGAACCCACTAGCTGCCACCATTTTTGTTTTTCCATGTCTTACTATCTCATCCATGTAGCCAAGAGTGGCTATATATAATAAACCGGTTATTTTACTTCCTCTATACCGGAGTAGTACTATTTGCTGCACAGTATTACTGACCGCCATATTTGAGCACAACATTATTAGACCTTGACTATGTACGTCACCATGTGTCCAGATCTGGGATGCCGTGTGTACCAGATGAACGGCGCTGAGTTCGACCCCCGTGATGCTACGTGGGTGCCGAGGAACACTCTTGGAGAGTACTCGCTTTTCATCGGGGACAGCTACCCCATTCTGAAGTGGATGCCACCTTCCGTGCACGACACGGAAGGCCTGCCGTTCATGAAGCATGGTTGTGTCTTCAGTGTGCACCGCCAGATGAACGACATGCTGGGACACGCTATCCCTGATTTATGTCGCTTCAGCTTGGATGAGTCTCCATCGTGTGGAACCAGACTAGAAAGCTACGACAATGATTCCCGTTGCCCACCGCTATGGACCGTGCCATCCATGAAGAAAACCTGGGACTGGAACCTGGAGGAGGACATGTAGCCCATCTATAACGTGTAAGTGGAGTACGGTAATTGTGAACGGTAGCGCTGTGAATATATGTAGACTAGTCATGCACAAATTTATCACATGAATTGGAGATGAACTTGTGTGGCATACTGGCATTTGTCCTTTAGAATTTATTACTAGTAAAAGTGTTATGTGTACGTGCAACTTGTGTAGTTGTTGCACGGGCTCCAACATGCTCTTTGAGAAAAAAGGTGGCACAACTTTGGATATATGTGACGTGGCGGCATCATACAGTAGCATCGTTCGCTATAGTTGTAGTACACTCCTACTAGGACGACAACTCCTATAAAACATTGCGCTTGGCTCTTTACCTCTTCAGGAGGTTCAACAGTTCGTACTCGTGTGAACCTTGCACTTGGCTCTTCGCCTCTTCGGAAGGTCCAACAATGATGATACTACAGTACAATATGCTTCTGGCAATCTGACACCGATTGAACTGTTGCACGTCCACCGCAGGCGATGGCGAGGGTGAGGGAGAGGGAGAGGGCGCTGTAGTCAAAACCCTCTCCTCGTCCTGCGAACCACTGCGCGCGTGGGCGAGGGAGAGGCGTAGTAAGCAAGCTTCTCCTCGTTCGGCGAGTTGACGGGACACATCAAAGCAGTACTAGTACTAGTAGTAGTAGTCCATACTGCGTCCTTTCTGATTAATATGGCTTAATTTGAAACGAGAAAAATACACAGGCGGTCAAAGTATGTAACAATACGCTCTTTACGGTCACTATAAATAGTTCTGCGGTGATTATACGATCACTAGCTCAGCATAGAGCACCATATTGCACCCTACTGACCGGCCACATAGTCGACGTGGCACTTTGTTGACTGGTTAAATTGTCACCTGGTTTCTGGGTCCCACATGTTAGTTGGAAGAGCAAAGAAATCAATTAAACAAAACTTTACGCAGGCACGACACGAGTCCAACCCTTGCGCGCGAACCGCCCTGGCTGTGTATGTGAGTGTATGCATGTGTCCTCCCTCGGTCTTCCAACAAAGAGTGTACATCGGCTATAAAACAAAGAGTGTAGTACATGATGTACATCTACACTTCCAATGCATTTAGCCTTTAATCTAAATCGATATTGATTGACTAATGCACCAACTTGTGCTGTAGATATAGGCTACATGTCTATCCTTAATTACAGCATGCAACGGCCTTCATTTAATCTTCTTATCTCAATGGTCACATGCACACATAAGTCTTCTACTTTTGGGCGTTAATTATGCCCTGGTCAATGTGTAAATCTCTAAATGTACAGTCTTTCACGGACGTAGGGAGTAGGTTGAGCACTTGAGCGTGAGCGTGTGTGTTGCGTCGTGTGCTGTGTGCCGCATGGGTGCATGAGTGTTGCGTGCGTCCATGTGTACGTGTGAGTGTTGCATGCATGCATGCATGGGGCTTACTCCCTCCCATTGACATGTTCATATTTCAAGCTTCCTCTGTTCCCTCCATAGGGTGATACTCCCTCTGTTCCCAAATAGTACAGAGTAAAAGCCTCCCACTGTTCCCGAATACGGAGTATTTGTCTTTCTACAGATTTCAACAATTGACTAGGTACGGAGCAAAATGAGTGAAGTGAGCGTAGAGGCATAGGGATGCTGTAGAAAGGAAGTCCTCGCGATCCATTATTCCCCATCTCGGTCAGAGAGAACTATTCAACTAGTCTTCGCAGTGAAGTGACAATACACGCTGCAGCAGATGGGACACGTAATTAATAAGCTGAACCAGCGTGTTGGTGTTACTAAATCAGCCTTACCTTGTACTGCCATCTCTTCTTCTTCCTCCTCTCTTCCCCATCGTCGGCCGCACACCATTTACCCCCGCTCACTGCTCGCCCGCCCGCGCCATCTTCCTTGGTAGCTCGCGCGTACCATACCCCCCCGCTCACACGAGGAGAAGCTTCTTCGCTCGCCCGCCCGAATCCACTTCCCCGTTGGCTCGCAGGCACCGAAAACCCCAATGGTAGAACCGACTGACACATAGAGCCGCGATTGGAATTCCCTCATTGATGTTCTCTTGGAGTAGATCTGTAGTCGTATGGACCTACTCAGCACCGTCCGTCTGGCCGCATGCTCAGTGTCTTTGTATCGTCTACTCGTCTGCAACCGGCCGACTCTTTTCAAGATACCTTGCTTGCTGATGCCCGATCCTCGCAGGTGGCCCAGACACCGACTTGAAGATCCTACGGAGGTTGTCGTGGTGCCCCTCGACATGCTACCACTACCCGTCTACCTGTCCTTCATGCGCGATCACTACTGGGCGGGCATGAAGGCCAACTGGATCGTCCTCATCCACCACACCGGTAGTCCGTGGCGTCTCGTGGATATCTACACCCAGCGAGAGATCACCCTTCCATCATTGGATACCACCGCCATCGAGCCTCGCGGCCCGCCGGACACTCCTGCCTACCACACACGAGACGTGTCAAGCTTTTGGCTCGACCTCTATTTGCAGAAAGTTGTAATCTGCGAAGTGCCCACACCATCAGAAGACTACATGGATTACAAGCTCATTGCCTTGTTCAACATGGGATTAGTCTATCTAGAATCCGGTCGCCATACATGGTTATGGCTCATCATTAATCCTGTTGAGGCAACATTTCTGTCTGATGCTATAGTGCATGATGGCATCGTTTATGTGGTTGACGCACAGATTGGCTGCCTATACTGGTGGAATCTATCATCGTGTAATTGTTCTATCGCATCTCATCTTCACCTTATGGATATGACTGCCTGTTCATTTGTTAAAAATTTAGAATGCATAGCATGTCTATAACCACATCATTGCTATATGTTCCTCTCATTTCCTAGATTTTTATGACCACACATTTTATTGTTAGAGTTGATATGAGAACAATTGGCATCTAATGATTGTTAGAATACATATTATGAGCATAACATTATGATTTCTATATGTTACTCTCGTTTACAAGATTTTTATAACAACGCATGTTATTGCTTAGAGTTGATAAGAGAACAGTAGTAGTAAGTGCTATGGTAGAATATGAGTAGGCGCTGTCATAACTGTTTTCCTATCATTGTTAGATGATGTTTGAACCATGACATAGTTCTAGAATATGAAAGCCATTGGCTTATTTTTTTTAACTTGGGGTATGATTATGACCACGGCATTACAATTCTCTGTCTATGATATGTGTCACTGTTATAATAATCTTAATTCCACACATACTCTGAACATGATTGTTTATTTTTGTCCTTTTGGTCTCCAATTTGAATTGTTGCAGCAGACGCAAATGCGCTGGCCTTCATGATTCCAGGACCTGGAATCATACCAGTCGATGGCTGGTGGTTTATCGCTCGTTCAGCTGACGGCGGTCATTTGATGCCCATTCACACGTACCAAATTAACCAAACCATTACATCAAACCACATGCAGTACAATGCATGGGGCGTTCGTGACATTGATGGCTATGGCTGCTTCGTGTTCGAGAAAGATCCCAGCTCCGTCGGGCCAGGCGTATTCAACTGGAGGCGGGTTTACAGCCTCGGCAACCACTCCTTGTTCCTCGGGCTCAATTATCCGATCATCCAACCAATCATCGATCATATCACCGGCGATGATTACTGTGCTATGCAACTTCCATTCGCGAGGGGGGGCTGTGTTTACACATCATACCATGGGTTTCATGAATCACCATCTCTAGAGATTCGTCGACACAACTTGTTGCCAGATAATCTTCAGTGTGTGAAAGGCATCAAGCTTCCATGCGATGGATGGCTTTTGCAAACCCGACATGCGGCGATGTGGCTCATGCCAACAGCAAATATGCACAACTTGATTCGTGCTGATATCTAGACTGAGCCATGTATTCTGCTGCTATAGCACGGCCCTCTTTTGTTGGATATTATGTACTGTTGTTAGGTTGAAGCACTCCTCTAGTTTGAAGGATAGATACCTTCCTGGGATCAAGTGCATCCTAACTCACCTGCATAGGATGTACTGATAATGATGATGGAGATGCTGTGTAGAACTAGTTAGGCTTCAAGTGCGTACTTGTTAGTTAAACCTATGTATAAATTGTGACACTAAATACGACTAGTAAGTACTCCAGTACAGTAGCAGTACTAGTATATGTCGGTCAAATTATTCATCATGTCCAAACATTGAATTGATGTGACAACACGCTGCGCGTGAGGTGACACAAGAATCCCAGCGGTGTGTTCGGGTATTCTGGACTTCAGATTTGGAGTACCACTTATCTGTCGAAATATTTCATCATTCACTTAAAACAGTCGATTGATCATACATTGAGTACCATATAACTGGAATTACCGATGCAAGTCGAAGAAGGATTGGCCGGTGCTGCCGGCTGGCGTCAAGTTCAACCCCACGGATCAGGAGCTGATCGAGCACCTTGAGGCCAAAGTGAGTGCTAACAGCGCAAGATTTCAGTCTCTCATCGATTTGTTCATACCAACCATCGACAGCGAGCACGGCATATGCTACACCCAACCTGAGAAACTTCCAGGTTAGACACCAATCGGCCGTCTACTTGCACAAACATATTCCTTTGTTTATAGCTCTATTTTTCATTTTAGACGCAGACCTGGTGAAGCAATTACAATTTGACAATTAATAAAAAGTGAAACAAGTGACTGCAACATGCCAAAGATGTTATGAAAATGACAACTAGGTACACTAAAACCTGTATTCCACAATACTGCAGGTATCACACTGAGTGGCCTAAGGAAGCATTTCTTCCAGTGCAATTCTAGGGCGTTCAAAAGGGGCACGTGGACGCGTCGCAAGATACAGTCAGAGTGCGGCATGCACGCGACGCGGCACAAGACCGGCAATACCTTGAAGGTGATGGTCAATGGCCGGCAAACGGGCAACAAAAAAGGTTCTAGTGCTGCACACCAACAAGAACTTCGACCAGCAGAGGACCAACTGGGTGATGCACCAGTACCACCTCGGGGACCTGGAGCAAGAGAAGGAGCGGGAGCTAGTCCTCTGCAAGATTTTCTACCAGACGGACACTTAGGGCCAGGAGTAAAAAGATTATAAGTTAGTTTGGTATTGGTAGTTGTACTACCTTGTCGTCCGCAAGTTGGTATTGTTGTTAACGATCTTTTGGTATGAACTTGCATTTGCTTCCAACCATCATGCCGAGGGTTGACGTGGATATAAAGCTGAATCATTTGTTTCGAAACAAAATTTCAGGCACTTGATTTTTATTTGATGGGTAGCATAAGCACCCGCCGTTCGAATTCCCAGTTCTTCAATTTTTTTGAAACAAGTGCATGCACTTATTATCACGATAAAAAACAATATCCATGCTGCATCCCAGTTATCAGTCTGTACTTGCAAAATTCTCTCGTTTATTGAGCACGTATATTGTTTCTTCAGGTCGAGCAAGTTTCAACTGGGCTGTAGACTGCCCAGGGTTGGTTTTGTTTTTAACAGGCCCAGCCCATGACGGCAACGGGGCACAAAGATCCAGTAGGTATCTACTAGCCTCTGGCCCGTCAGTGTTAGTTATATTTTGTCTTACAACATCCGCAGACAGTTTTTTTTACTGAATCAAACACACAACCCGGTTCTATTATCTTCTTGAAACGCATGTCCTACATCCGTTTTCTAATCTCTACCTATAGTTTTACTAGTTCATATAACGTATCATTATATTGAAACACATAAAATTCCCTTTTCATATTTACATCCTTATTTTTGTTGTTTTTCCCACCCAGCGCTGATTTTTTTAGTACTGGTTTTTCCTTAAACCAAATCAATTGTCCCACGTCTTATTTGCTTACAAAAACAAAACGATTTTTTTGGCAAATCAATAAGTTCTTAAAAAATGTTTATCATTTCGGGATTACAACAGTTCAGACTCCACCGAAATATGCAAAATAAGGTTGACCTTTTTGACTGTGATCCTGGGCAGAAAATGGGCTGTAATAAATTACTTAAGAATTAGAAAATGGGCTGCAAATTATAAAAAATAGCAAATGGGCTTTATGTTGTCTGCCACAGATTAGGAGGATCACTTCTGGGCCTACTAAGTTCATGCGTACACAAGGTTTCTCAAAAAAGAAACTTAGTCAACAATCAACTCTACCAGTGTCAGACCGTTAGATGTCAATCTAAAGGCAATCATGCTTCTTCAGTCTCTGATCTTCCTGCCCCAGCCGCCCAAACCAGCACCATCGGAACCGCCTGCTCCCGCCTCCCATGGTCGGCAGTGCTGCCGGGCAGGCCTCACGGCCCCATAATACTCGCATCCCTGGCCTGTCTATCCCTCTACTCACCCACACCTCCTGTTATTTTCCGGCGACGGCAGCCGAACCAGTCAACCCTCGTACTCTCCATCACATGGGCAGCCACTGTCGTGTCTTCCCCGGCTCCGTGTCGTTCCCTTCATAGGCCTCGCCGTCGTCCACCGCCCTGGTGCTCTCGGTGCGGCGTGGTCAACGATGTCCATCCAACGGCCATAGTGCTTCTTCAACCTCTGGTCTTCTTGCCCCAGCCGCCCAAAGCAGCGCCGGTCGTGCCACATGCTCCTGCCTCCCGTGGCCGGCTGTGCTGCCGCGGAGGCCTCACCGTCCACATACTACTCCCACCGCTGGCCAGGCCATCCCTCCACTCACCCACTCCCCCTGTTATTCTGCGGCAACGACAGCCTCACACCGCAGCACAACCAGTGAACCCTCGTACTCCTCTCCGCGTGGGCATCCACTACCGCGTCTTCCCCGGCTCCGCGTCGTCCCCTTCCTAGGCCTCGCCATTGTCCACCGCTGTGGTGCTCTCGGTGCAGCATGGTCAATGTGGTCAACGACCGACTTCCATCAGAAGAGTACTGTACGTGGAGAGGCTGACATCTGGGTCCATGGTAGCCGCAAAGAATTGCCTCCTTATTACGCGCAAAATAAGTATTCCTCCACCTGACAGTAGGGACCCACCAGACGGGCCACCAGTATTTCGTGGAAAAAACATTTCCCCCCTGACTGTTGGGACCCACCGGACGGGCCACCGTATTTCGTGAAAAAAACGTTTGCCCCTGACTGCTGGGACCCACCGGACGGACCACCGTATTTCATGAAAAAACGTTCCCCCCGCTGCCAGCTCGGACCCACCGGAAGTGCCTCCTTATTACGCACAGAAAAATGAATACCCCCCTGCTAGCTGGGACCCACCATGGTGGGAGACTGACTTGTGGGCCTACTACGTTGACGGGGACAGAGGGCTTTGTCAACTTAGTCAATATGAACGATTCTAGCTCTAGTGACCGTACGATATCCATCGAACGGCCGTCGTGCTTCTTCAATCTCTGCTCTTCCTGCTCCAGCCGCTCAAACAAGCGCCCACGGGACTGCCTGCTCCCTCCTCCCCACGACCGGCTGTGCTGCCGCGCATGCCTCACCGCCCCACTGTACTCCCATCGCTGGCCTAGCCATCCCTCTACTCACCCACACCTGCTGTTATTCTCCGGCGACGGCAGACGAACCAGTAAACCTTCGTATAGTCGTACTCCCCTCCGCGTGGGAAACAACTGCCGATTCTTCCCTGCCTCCGTGTCGTTCTCTTCCTAGGCCTCGCCGTCGTCCACCGCCCTGGTGCTCTCGGCGCGGCCTGGTCAACGTGGTCAACGACCGACATGCATCTAAAGTGGACTGTACATGGAGAGGCCGATAGCTGGGTCCACGGCCGCACGCAAGGAAATGCCTCCTTATTACGCGCAAAATAATGATTCCTCCACCTGACATTAGGGACCCACCGAAAGGGCCTCTGTATTTCACGAAAAAACGTTACTGCCGCTGACAGCTCGGACCCACCAGCTATATCTTCGCACGCAAGGAAGTGCCTCCTTATTACGCACAAAAAATGAACACTCCCCCTGTTAGCTGGGACCCAGTAGTGGCAGGCTGACTTGTGGGCCTACTAAGTTGACGGGGATGGAGGGCTTTGTCAACTTAGTCAATATGCATGGTTCTAACTCCAGTGACCGTACGATGTCAATCCAACGGCCATAGTGCTTCTTCAACCTCTGGTCTTCTTGCTCCAGCCACCCAAACCAGCGCCGGTCGTGCCTCGTGCTCCTGCCTCCCGTGGCCGGCTGCGATGCGGCGGAGGCCTCACCACCCCCTACTACTCCCACCGCTGGCCAGGCCATCCCTCTACTCATCCACACCCCTGTTATTCTGCGGCGACGACAGCCTCACACCACAGCGAACCAGTGAACCCTCGTACTCCTCTACGTGTGGGCATCCACTGCCGTGTCTTCCCCGGCTCCGTGTTGCCCCCTTCCTAGGCCTCGCCATCATCCACCGCCATGGTGCTCTTGGTGCGGCGTGGTCAACATGGTCAAGGAAGGGCTTCCATCGGACGTGGACTGTACGTGGAGAGGCTGACAGCTGGGTCCACGGCCGCAGCAAGGAAGTGCCTCCTTATTACGTGCAAAGTAATTATTCCTCCACCTGACAGCGGGGACCCACCGGACAGGCCACCATATTTCACAAAAAAAAAACGTTTGCCCCTGACTACTGGGACCCACCAGCTACATCTTCACACGCAAGGAAGTGCGTCCGGGCAAAAAAAACGTTTGCCCTTGACTGCTGGGACCCACCAGCTACATCTTCGCACGCAAGGAAGTGCGTCCGGGCAAAAAAAACGATTCGCCCCCCTGACTGCTGGGACCCACCAGCTACATTCGCAGGCAAGGAAGTGCCTGACAGTCGGGACCCACCTGGTAGAAGCGTACGTAGCATTGTCATTCTGGTCGCGAACGTGTACGTACATATATACTGGTGGATGTAGAGGCACGCACGTGTCGTAGTAGAGGCGCGTACATGTCATAGTAGAGGCGCGCACATAGCATGTATACGTACGTACAGCGGCCAGGGTGCAAGAAAGAAAATACGGCCACGTATGTGTACATGGGGAGGCAGCGTCGTCGTCCTGTTCATGGGGAGGCAACGGAATGCGTCATGTTCATGGGGAGGCAACGGAATGCGTCGTGTTCATCGGGAGGCAACGGAACGCGTGGGAGCCAACCGGCTGGGTCAGAACGGAATGCATGGTCGTGTTCATCGGGAGGGATTGGACGGAACATGCGATGGAAACGAGGCCTGGCGTACCGCACAACGGAGGAAACGGCCTTGTGTTCGACCAGCCACGTTCGAAACGGGATCCTGTTCATCGGGAGGGGTCTGGCGTACCGCAAAACGGACGAAACGGACCTCCTACGGTCGAAACGGGGGTCCTGTTGATCGGGAGGGGTGTGGCGTACCGCAAAACGGACGAAATAGACTTGTGTTGGAGCGCTACGGTCGAAACGAGGGTCCTGTTCATCGGGAGGGCTGTGGCGTACCGCAAAACGGGACTCCACGGGATACTGTTCATCTCCACCGTCGATCTCCTCCAGCCTCCACGGGCTACCGTCGACCTCCTCCAGCCTCCACGGGCTCCTGTTCATCCAACCTCCACCGCGCGCTACTCCATCGGCTACTGTTCAACCACCGCTCCATGGGCACCCCTCCACCGTCTACTGTTCATCCAGCCCTCCACACCATGGGGTCCTGTTCAACCACCCCTCCACGGGCACCCCTCCACCGTCTACTGTTCATCCAGCCCTCCACCACACCACGGGGTCCTGTTCATCCAGAGGCAACGCCACCACTCACTGTTCATCCAAACCCCCCGCAACGCTCACTGTTCATCCCTGAGGCAGCATCGATCGGCTTCAGTTAGCAGCAGTAGCGAAGGAATTGCTCGATCGGGTTCAGTTAACATCCATCGATCGATCGCTCGGGTTCAGTAACGTGTAGCCTGCAGTGCAATCGCTCGGGTTCAGTTAGAGCCCAACGCCTCGCTCGAGTTCAGTTAGAGACAACGCCTCGCACACACGCGCGTACGTGTACGAGAGAAACGCGCATCGCTCGGCCCCCGACCTCCCACCGTAACCGGGAACTCCGCGAAATTTTCCTCCCCCTCGCTTCTACCATGATTTTTTTCGTCATGGACAGCCCAAAGAATGTCATGCAACTGTGTCTCTGGCCCGCCCAGGACGAAAAGCCCATTTTCTGTCATGATTTTTTATCATAGAAGTAGGAGCCCACCACATCTATGATGATACTGGGTTTTGTCACAATTATCATCATAGAAGTGTCATATGTATGACAGAAAAAAATTCCGTTCGGCCCAAAATGTCACGGATGTGTCTTTTTTTGTAGTGCATTCATATAGAGTCATATTTTGTCATAGGTATCAAGTTGTAATTTTTATTTCTTTTGAGTTATAAGTAAACAGAAGTGTGATGATCATCATTATTCATTTTTAGAGCAGTGCCCCAGTGAGGAAAGGATGATGGAGACTATGATTCCCCCATAAGTCGGGATGCGATTCCGGACAATGAGAGAAAAAGAAAAAGAAAAAAAGAAAAAAAGAAAAAAAAGGAAAAGAAAAATAAAATAAACAAATAGAGAAGGTCATTGTTAGTATCCTTTACCACACTTGTGCTTCAAAGTAGCACCACGTTTTTCATATGGAGAGTCTCCTATGTTGTCACTTTCATATACTAGTGGGAATTTTTCATTATAGGATTAGATGCACACCCACTTAGTTTTCATATTGAGCTCTCATACACTTATAGCTCTTAGTGCATTCGTTGCATGGCAATCCCTACTCCTCGCATTGATATCAATTGATGGGCATCTCTATAGCCCGCTGGTTAGCCACGTCGGTGTGAGACTTTCTACTTTTTTGTCTTCTTTATATTTACCCCTACCATGGTACTCTATTCCACCCGTAGTGCTATATCCATGGCTTACGCTCATGTATTGCATGAGGGCTGAAAAAGTTGAAGCGCATTAAAAAGTATGAACCAATTGCTTGGCTTGTCATCGGGGTTGTGCGTGATAAATACTTTGTGTTAAGAAGACAGAGCATGACAATACTATATGATTTTGTAGGGATAGCTTTCTTTACCGTTGATATTTTGAAAGACATGATTGTTTGTTGGGATGCCTGAGTACTGATATCTTTATGTCAAATTATAGACTATTGCTTTGAATCACTTATGTCTCAATATTCATGCCATGACTAGACATATGATCAAGTTTATGTTAGATAGCATTCCACATCAAAAATATCTTTTTATCATTTACCTACTCGAGGACGAGCAGGAATTAAGCTTGGGATGCTGATACGTCTCCGTCGTATCTATAATTTTTGATTGTTTCATGACAATATTATACAACTTTTACATGCTTTTGGCAAGTTTTTATATGATTTATTGGACTAACCTATTGATCTAGTGCCCAGTGCCAGTTCCTGTTTTTTGCATGTTTTTTGTATCGGACAATATCCATATCAAACGAAGTCCAAATGCAATAAATTTTTACAGAGAATTATTTTGGAATATATGTGATTTTTGGGAGTTGGAATCACCGCAAACGGAGGCCCACACAGGGCACAAGACACCAGCGCACCACCCCTGAGCCAAGCGCGTGGTGGTGGGTTGTGCTCACCTCGTATGTCGGTTGGAGCTCTACTTCGGGCGAAAGGAAGCTTATATCCGAAAAAAATTGTGTTAAAATATTAGCGTAATCGGAGATACGGATCTCCCGGAATACAAGAAACAGTTTTCAGCCAGATCTGGGGAACGCGAAACAGAAGAGAACAGAGAGGGAGATCTAATCTCGGAGGGGCTCCCGCCCCTCTGCCTCCATGGAGACCAAGGACAGAGGGGGGACTCTCCTCCCATCTAGGGGGGAGGCCAAGGAAGAAGAAGGAGGGGGATCTCTCCCCCTCCCTTCCGGTGGCGCCGGAGTGCCACCGGGGCAATGATCGGACGGCGATCTACATCAACAATCTTGCTACCGTCAACACCAACTTTCTCCCCCTCTATGCAGCGGTGTAACACCTCTTCTCCCCGTTGTAATATCTACTTAAACATGGTGCTCAACTCCATATATTATTTCCCAATGATCTATGGTTATCCTATGATGTTTGAGTAGATCCGTTTTGTCCTGTGGGTTAATCGTGATGTTGGTTGGTATGATTGTATATTTTATTTATGGTGCTGTCCGATGATGCCCTCCGTTCTCACGCAAACATGAGGGGCCCCCGCTGTAGGGTGTTGCAATATGTTCATGGTTCGCTTATGGTGGGTTGCGAGAGTGGCAGAAGCTTAAACCCGAGTAGGTGGGCTATGGCGTATGGGATAAATAGGACTTTATACTTAATGCTATGATTGGGTTTCACAACCATAATAATCTTTAATAGTTGCGGATGCTTGCTACAGTTCCAATCATAAGTGTATATGATCCAAGTAGAGGAAGTATGTTAGCTCATGCCTCTCCCTCATATAGAATTGCAAGAATGATTACCGGTACTTGTTATTGATTTCCTAGGGACAAATAACTTTCTTGTTGACAAAAACCCTTTTACTAAACACCTAAGTTTTATTATCTTGCATAGTACTTCTAGTTTTATTCTTGCAAAGTAGTTCTAGCATCACATCTACAAACTAGTTTCATACTTGTTTTCGGTAAAGCAGACATCAAGTGTGCGTAGAGTTGTATCAGTGGTCGATAGAACTTGAGGGAATATTTGATCTACCTTTAGCTCCTCGTTGGGTTCGACACTCTTATTTATCAAAAAAGGCTACAAACGATCCCCTATATTTGTGGGTTATCAGTGCCCCCCAGGGCGCGCCTCCTAGGCTTGTGGGGCCCCTGGAGCTCCGGCAACCCTAACTCCAACTCAATACATACCTATTTGTGGAGAAAAAAATCAGAGAGAAAGATTCATCACGTTTTACGATATGGAGCTACCCCACCTCCTGATCTTCACCGGGAGGGCTGATCTGGAGTCCGTTCGGGGCTCTGGAGGGTGGAAGTCGACGTTGTCGTCATCATCAACCTTCCTCCATCGCCAATTCCATTATGCTCACCACCAGGAGTGAGTAATTCCTTCATAGGGTTGCTGTGCGGTGATGGGTTAGATGAGATTTAACATGTAATCGAGTTAGTTTTGTTAGGGTTGGATCCCTAGTATCCACTATGTTCTGAGATTGATGTTGCTATGACTTTGCTATGCTTAATGCTTGTCACTAGGGCCCGAGTGCCATGGTTTCAGATCTGAACCTATTATTTTTTCATGAATATATGTGTGTTGTTGATCCTATCTTGCAAGTTGTAGACACCTATTACGAGTTATTGTCCGCATATACCTTATGATCGGGTAGACTGTTACACCTACTTTCCCTACATCTGCTAGTCTACCACTGTAAGAGTTCGCACGACTTAATCAACTATGCTAGAGCCCATAGTAGCTTGTGGCTGCACACGGAAGTTTCTAGCATGAATAATCTCATGATCTCTTTGAGCTTGGGTGGCGGTCCATAAAGAAAAACAAGCAATCGCTGGAATACCCAGGTGCCTCAATCCACCCAGATGTGTATTAAAGTTGCCACCTTAAATAAACCGTTAATTAACAATCTCACATCTGCCATGGATACACTCACCCAATCCACGTCTACTAGCATAGCATGACAATATAAGCAAACATAGAAGTAACTCCCAAGGGTTTGTTAATAAAACAGGTAATAGGTACTACCTCATCTACATCCCAAAACCCACAATTTAATTCGATCCTAATCATGCAATGTTTGAGGATTGATCTAATGCAATAAAACTGGGTAGTAAGAGGTATGATCAAAGTGTTACTTGCCTTGCTGATGATCCGTGAAACCTAGAGATTCGAAGTAGCAAGCGGCGCACTCCGGGTACTCTAACGCAAACAAACAAACAAGCATACAATAAGTACTCATCTAATGCACAGTTAAAACTCAAATAAGAGATCTAACCAGAAAGTTCAACTTAAGACTCCGGTTTGCAAAAAGAAACAAAACAAACGAAGCGACGGAAGTGAAACGGCGAAAGAAACGAGCTTCGCTTACTAATCTGGATCTAAGTCAAATTTTACAGAAGCAAAAACTTGTTTCAGTTGGTTAAATGGAAAGAGGGTTTCGAGACGAAACTCTAGGCACTTGAATCGACTGATTCCGTTAAACGAGCGAAAAGTTAAACTAAAACGAAAATCAGATCAAAAATCGCGATCAGAAATAATCACGGAGAATCCGAGAAAAAGAAAAACGATGAACATGCTAACAAACGAATGCTCGCTATCTGCGACTAAATGACGAATACCATTCGTAAAAACGAACAAAAAAACGGCCGTTCGCTAAATAAATAAACCGAAGGAAAATAAACCGAACCGGAAACTAAAAAACGGATCTAGGTTTTGAAAAAAAAACAATCGGTTTTCTTCGCGAAAACCGAGGCAACGGCGGCTACCTCGGGCGGCTCCGGCATGACGACGGTGGCGGCGCGGCTCCGGTGCGGTGGCATGGGGCGGCGGGTGGCGGTGGCGGCTCCGGTGGCGGCGGACGGCAAGGCGAGGGGCGGCGGCGGCAGACTCACGCGGCGGCGGCTGGCGGTGCACGGATCGAGGGTGGCGGCGGCTAGGGTTTCGGGGGCTGGGGCAGCTGCGGCTCGGGCCCTCGCGGCTTTAAAGGCCGGCCGGGCCAAGTGTCCTAGTCGGACACGGCCCGGTTAGGTCGGTTCGAGTTTATCTCTTTTTTTTAAATAATTTGACTCCAGAAAAAGAAAGAAAAGAACTAATAAACGGACTCCAAAAATCCCGAAATAAATTTTCCCCGACTTCTAAAATCAGGCCGGACAAAGTGAACATTTATTTGGGGTCTAAATGCAATTTTGAAAAACGCTCATTTTTTCCTAAATTCAAATGAAACAGCGAAAAACTCCAAAATAAATTCTTATTTGATTTTAATATTAAATCTCTCAATATTCGTTTAATTTGGGAAAGTCATTTTATTCCCTCTCACTTATTTTTATAATTGGCATTATTGAAGATAAAATAATTAAATCAAATGATCCTATTTTCAAAATTTGAGAAAACCCCAAATATGAAAATAACGAAATCTCCAACTCTCTCTCTGGGTCCTTGAGTTGCGTAGGATTTCTAGGATCAACCAAAAAGCAAATAAAATATGGTATGCAATGATGATCCAATGTATAACATTCCAAATTGAAAATTTGGGATGTTACAAACCTACCCCCCTTAAGATGAATCTCGCCCTCGAGATTCAGGTTGGCTAGAAAATAGGTGAGGGTGGTCCTTCAGCAGATCTTCCTCTCGCTCCCAGGTGGCTTCATCCTCGGTGTGGTGGCTCCACTGAACTTTACAAAACCTGATAACCTTGCTGCAGGTGACTCGGCTGGCATATTCGAGAATCTTGACTAGTTTCTCCTCGTAGGTCAAATCACTATCCAACTGAATTGCTTTCAGCGGCACTATATCTCTTAGCGGTATTTCAGCCATCTCTGCGTGGCACTTTTTCAACTGGGAAACGTGGAACACGTCATGAACTCCTGACAATCCTTTGGGCAACTCCAACTTGTAAGCAACTTCTCCCATACGCTCCAAAACTATGTATGGTCCCACAAAACATGGCGCTAACTTTCCCTTAACTCCAAAGCGCTTAACTCCTCGAAGTGGAGATACACAAAGATAAACTCTATCTCCGGCTTCGTAAGCTATCTCCTTGCGTTTAGAATCTGCATAGCTCTTCTGCCTGGACTGGGCTACCTTGAGCCAATCACGAATCAACCTCACTTTCTGTTCAGACTCCTTAATCAAATCTGGTCCAAACAACTGGCAGTCTCCAACTTCGTCCCACGACAATGGTGTTCTGCACCTTCTTCCGTACAAGGCTTAAAAAGGGACCATCTTCAAACTGGATTGATAACTATTGTTGTAAGAGAACTCCGCATATGGCAAATTGTCATCCCAGCTAGATCCATAATCTAGCGCACAAGCTCTCAGCATATCCTCCAAAATCTAATTGACTCTCTCGGTCTGTCCATCAGTCCGCAGATGAAAAGCTGTACTGAACTCTAGTCTAGTACCCAAAGTTTCGTGTAACTGATTCCAGAACTTTGAGGTAAACTGGGTTCCTCTATCTGATACAATGCTCCTAGGAACTCCATGCAGACATACGATCCTGGTCATGTATATCTTTGCCAACTTAGCACTGGTGTAAGTGGTCTTCACTGGGATGAAATGAGCTACCTTCGTCAAGCGATCGACTACAACCCATATCGAGTCATAGCCTGAGCGGGTCCTGGGTAATCCCGTGATAAAATGCATGCCTAACTTAACCCACTTCCATTCGGGTATCGGAAATGGCTGTAGCAATCCTGCTGGCTTCTGATGCTCTGCCTTTACTCTCTGACATACATCACAAACGGCTACATACTCTGCAATATCCTTCTTCATTCCGGTCCACCAGAAAGTGTCTTTCAAATCCAAATACATCTTGGTATTTCCTGGGTGAATCGAGTACGGCGAATCATGGGCCTCTTGCAAAATTAATTTCCTGATCTCCGGGTCGTTGGGCACATAAACGCGGTCCTCAAACCATAAGGTATCGTGTTCATCCTCACGAAATCCTTTAACTTTTCCCTTGCTCATATTCTCCTTAATAGAGTCAATCTCCTTGTCGGTCTTCTGAGCTTCTCTGATCTTATCCATAAGAGTAGACTGAATCTCCAATGCTGCTACATAGCCTCTCGGAACTATCTCCAAACATAGCTCACGAAGATCCTCGGCTAACACCTTTGGTAACCCTCTGGTCATTAGTGTGTTGACATGGCTCTTGCGGCTCAATGCATCGGCTACTACATTAGCCTTTCCGGGATGACAATGTAATCTCATATCATAATCCTTGATGAGCTCCAACCATCTTCTTTGCCTGAGATTCAACTCCTTCTGCATGAAGATGTACTTCAAACTCTTGTGATCCGTGTACACCTCACAATGGTTTCCAATGAGAAAATGTCTCCAAGTCTTCAATGCGTGCACTACGGCTGATAACTCCAAATCATGTGTAGCATAATTCAACTCATGGGGCTTAAGCTGTCGTGAAGCATACGAAACAACTCTTCCCTCCTGCATAAGCACTGCTCCAATTTCTCGACGTGAAGCGTCGCAATACACCTCATAATCCTTGCGCTGATCTGGCAGAATCAACACTGGTGAGGTAACCAAAAGTTTCTTCAACTCCTAGAAACTGGCCTCACATTCCTCGGTCCAATTGAACTTGGTATCCTTATTCAACAACTCCATCATAGGTTTTGCAATCTTCGAGAAATTTGCAATGAATCTCCGGTAGTATCCTGCGAGTCCAAGGAAACTCCGGATCTCTCCCACTGTTGTTGGGGCTTCCCAATTTGTCATAGTGACAACTTTGGTGGGATCTACTGCTATTCCTTCTCAGGATATAACATGTCCGAGGAATCCAACTTCCTTCAACCAAAACTCACATTTGCTGAACTTGGCGTATAGCTGATGTTCTCTGAGCTTACCAAGTACCAAACACAAATGTTCTTTATGTTCTTCTTCATTCTTCGAGTAAACCAGAATATCATCAATGAATACTACGATGAACTTATCCAAAAACTCCATAAACACTTTGTTCATCATGTTTATAAAATAAGCAGGTGCGTTAGTCAGACCAAATGACATAACGGTATACTCATACAACCCGTACCTCGTAGTAAAATCTGTCTTAGGTATGCCCTGCTCCTGAATCTTCAAATGGTGGTATCTTGATCGCAAATCGATCTTGGAAAATACCTTTGCTCCTTGCAATTGGTCAAACAGATCATTGATCATCGGCAGTGGGTACTTATTCTTGATCGTCACTTCATTCAATCCTCGATAATCAACAACCATCTTTAATGATCCATCCTTCTTTTCCACTAGAAGTACTGGTGATCCCCAAGGTGACGAACTTGGGCGAATATATCCATTATCCAGTAACTCCTTAATCTGCTTCTTAATCTCCTCCAAATCCTTTGCGGGCATTCTATACAGTCTCTTAGATATTGGTCATGTGCCTGGCAAAATCTCAATGAAAAACTCAATGTCCCTATCTGGTGGCATGCTTGGCAACTCTTCTGGAAATACATCCAGAAAATCCTTTACCACCGGTACTTCCTCCTGTACAACTCCTGTTAAGGACTTTACTTGAGTCCTATTCGGCACATGCCGTGATACATACTTGATCCTTCTTCCTTCTAGGGTGGTAAGCAAAATCGACTTACAGGCGCAATCGATGTTTCCTCCATACATCGACAACCAATCCATACCTAGAATCACATCCAAACCTTGCGATTCCAGAATGATTAAATCCGAGGGGAAGACATGCCTACCTATACTCACTGGCACTTCAAAACATCATTTACTATCCATATACTCTGCTCCTGGTGAGCTTACTAACATAGGTGTTCTAAGAACCTTGGTGGGCAGTTTATACTTATCCACGAATCCCCTTGATATGTATGAATGCGATGCACCAGTATCGAAAAGAACGATTGCAGTAAATGACTTAACCAAAAACTTACCTATTACTGCATCTGGCTAGGCTTCAACCTCCTCCACATTAACGTGGTTCACATGTCCCCTATTGAAAGGGTTCGGCTTCTTCCCAGAGCTTCCATTGCCATTTCCATTCTGGGCTTCAGGACATTCATTGGCATAATGTCCGGTCTTCTAACACTTATAACAAGTGACTTGCCTCAGGTCTCTCTTGGCTGGGGTTGATGGGTTGGTACGGTTCTGACCGTTGCTTCCCCCATTCCCATTACCATTCTTGGGGCCATTATGATTATGCGAACTCCCTCCTCCATGGGTATGCTGAAAATGTCCTCTCGATTTCGGGGTAAAACGTGGCTTCTGCTGAGCTCCTGAATTGTACTTCCCTTGTCCATACTTCCTCTTGCGGTTGTCAGTCTGTTGCTGCTGCCCGTCAATCATAAGAGCATGATCTACCAACTCCTGGTAGTTGTTGAAAGTTGCTACCATCAACTGCATGCTCAACTCATCATTCAGTCCTTCCAGAAACTTCTCCTGCTTAGCTGCATCCGCAGCAATGTCATCCGGGGCATAACGTGCTAACTTACTAAAGTCATCCACGTATTGGCCAACTGTCCGTCCTCCTTGGCGCAAGTTGCGAAACTCACGCTTCTTCATGGACATAGCTCCTGCTGAAACATGGGCAGTACGGAAGGCCTGCTGAAATTGGTCCCATGTCACTGTGGCTATAGGGTAGGTGACAGTGTAATTTTCCCTCTATGATGCTGCTGATCCATCCAACTGATGTGCGGCAAAGCGCACCTTCTCAGCATCAGTACATCTTGTAGTGGTTAACTCCCTTCCAATCTTGTGGAGCCAATCATCTGCTACTATAGGCTCGGTGCTACTGGAGAACACCGGCGGATTCAGTCTAAGGAAACGAGTTAAGTGATCAATAGGTGGTGGTGGTGGGTTGTTGTTGTTCCCCTGATTCTGATTCTGGACTAGCAACTTCATCAACACATTCTGCTGCTGAATCAACTGAGTGAGCTCCAGTGGAAAGGAAAATCCATTGTCACGTCTCGGAGGCATCTGATGGGTTTAGAGGGGAGAGATTAGAATAGAATGAGGTCTAATGAGAAAACACTACCCATATGCACATGAGACAAACACAAACAAAGTCACTCAATCAATCAAGGGCATACAATCGATCTAGAACTATCGCGATAGTGCTTGGACTACTCTATTTACATGGTGGAATACTACTACTGATTTGGTGGTCTACTAGAAATATTCCTCGGTTGCAGACTCCATGATATCTGCTCCAGCTTCCTCTTCATAGTCATCATCGCTCAGGTCAGAGTCGGTGTCGTCGATGATGATGTAGTCTTCCGGGCGAATCTCCTTGGGTTCTTCGTCTTCTTCTACTGGTGTAGGGTCTCCCATGAATATTCCGATCTTCTTAATCAGGTCGTCATTCTTCTCCACTAGTATGACGATTTCGTCCTCATAATCTTCACGTGTAGCCTTGAGTTCTTCCTCCAGCTCCGTGATTCTTATCATCGCCTTCTTCAGATCTATCATGTCTGCGCACATCTGGTTCTCCTGACGTCGAATGTGCTGGTTTAACTCCTGCATAAAAGCTGCGATTGATATATCCTTCTTGGTGCTAATCATTTCCCAGTGTTCATCTCGGTGCCCACAAATCTGGTAGATAGTATCCTTGAGATCATTGCGGTAAACTTCTCCAATACGTCCCATGGCGATGTGGGCTACCATGCTCTTTCCTAGACTCCAGGTTGGTGCATCAAAGGAAAACTGTATGGGCTCGGTGACTGGCGCGAACGTCCTTCCTGGAACTTGAACTTGAATCATCCAGCGATCCTCCTTGGGTAAAGTGGCGTTGTAGGTCCCGGTGAAGCTTGGTACTCGGATGTTCAGGTGGCGTCCAAAGGGTGTATCTTCATCCGGTTGCGTGAACTTGTTCCTTGCATCCTCCATCCTAAAAGAGTAGAAAAGACGAGGAGTCAGAAATGGGAAGATTGAGTAATGTTCTAGGGCTTTAGCTTAGTGGTCGTGTCCTACAGTCAACGTGTGCTCTGATACCATCTTGTAGCGACTAGACCTCAAACGGTCCGATCTCTGTGCTTCAGTGTCATCCTGGATCAGTAATGCTGACACACACAGTACTTGAAGGATTTATAACAGACTAGCAATCACACACTTATTACAACGAGTGTCTCAACAGAGAACTTATTACAAATAATATGGCTTAAGGCCATCTAATAACGATAACAGCGGAAGGCTTGGAAGATAAGTGAGTCCATTAACTCCAACGACATCACTGAGTATAGAACCACGACCTAAAGGCACCTTACTCGTCGTCTGAAAAGTCTGCAACATGAACGTTGCAGCCCGAAAACGGGTCAACACATGGAATATGCTAGCAATGTTACACATAGAGAGTAATGAATAGAAATGTACTATACTACATGCATATATGGCTGGTGGAAAGCTCTATGGTTACAGTTTTGCGTAAAGCCAGTTTTTCCCTACTGCAAAGGAATAAATTTATTTAACTATCATGGTGGTTGTTAAACATTGAGAGTGTAGACACCCTCTCAATCCCAATTAAACATCATCATTAAAACCCAACTAAATTAATTAAAGTAACATGATGAGATTCACATGATAATCCAAGTACTAGATACTCAAGTTGTCCATAACCGGGGACACAACTAATCATGATTTGTCTATACACTCTGCAGAGGTTTGCGCACTTTTCCCCACAAGACTCGACCTCCTCCGTTGGATTTCTTGCACTACATGGTGTTTGAGAATCGGATGACCGAGACATAGTCTTTCAGAAGCGCTAGCACCTTACGATCGGGTAGACCGTTACACCTACTTTCCCCTACATCTGCTAGTCTACCACTGTAAGAGTTCGCACGACTTAATCAACTATGCTAGAGCCCATAGTAGCTTGTGGCTGCACACGGAAGTTTCTAGCATGAATAATCTCATGATCACTTTGAGCCTGGGTGGCGGTCCATAAAGAAAAACAGGCAATCGCTGGAATACCCAGGTGCCTCAATCCACCAAGATGTGTATTAAAGTTGCCACCTTAAATAAACTGTTAATTAACAATCTCACATCTGTCATGGATACACTCACCCAATCCACGTCTACTAGCATAGCATGGCAATATAAGCAAACATAGAAGTAACTCCCAAGGGTTTGATAATAAAACAGGTAATAGGTACTACCTCATCTACATTCCAAAACCCACAATTTAATTAGATCCTAATCATGCAATGTTTGAGGATTGATCTAATGCAATAAAACTGGGTAGTAAGAGGTATGATCAAAGTGTTACTTGCCTTGCTGATGATCCGTGAAACCTAGAGATTCGGAGTAGCAAGCGGCGCACTCCGGGTACTCTAATGCAAACAAACAAACAAACAAGCATACAATAAGTACTCATCTAATGCACAGGTAAAACTCGAATAAGAGATCTAACTAGAAAGTTCAACTTAAGAACTCCGGTTTGCAAAAAGAAACAAAACAAACGAAGCGACGGAAGTCAAACAACAAAAGAAACGAGCTTCGCTTACTAATCTGGATATAAGTCAAATTTTACAGAAGCAAAAACTTGTTTGAGTTGGTTAAACGGAAAGAGGGTTTCGAGATCAAACTCTAGGCGCTTGAATCGCCTGATTCTGACAAATGAGCGAAAAGTTAAACTAAAACGAAAATCAGATCAAAAATCATGATCAGAAATAATCACGGAAAATCCGAGAAAAAGAAAAAGGACGAACAGGCTAACGAACAAACTTCGCTGTCTGTGGCTAAACGACGAATACCGTTCGTAAAAACGAACAAAAAAAGGCCGTTCGCTAAATAACTAAACCGAACCGGAAACTAAAAAAACGGATCTAGGTTTTTGAAAAAAAATCGATCGGTTTTCTTCGCAAAAACCGAGGCAACGACAGCTACCTCGGGCGGCTCCGGTGAGACGACGGTGGCGGCGGCGCGGTTCCGGTGCGGTGCCGCGGGGCGGCGGGTGGCGGCGGCGGCTCCGGCGGCGGGCGCCACGACGGCGGCAGCGGGCGGTGAGGCGAGGGGCGGCGGCGGCGGACTCGCGTGGCGGCGGCGGCTGGCGGCGCGCGGATCGAGGGCGGCGGCTAGGGTTTTGGGGGTTGGGGCGGCTGCGGCTCGGGCCCTCTCGGCTTTAAAGGCTGGCTGGGCCAAGTGTCCTAGTCGGACACAGCCCGGTTAGGTCGGTCCGAGTTTTGTTTAAATAATTTGATGTGCAGAAAAATAAAGAAAAGAAATACTAAACAGACTACAAAAATCCCGAAATAAATTTTCCCCCACTTCTAAAATCATGCCAGACAAAGTGAACATTTATTTGGGGCCTAAATGCAATTTTTAAAAACGCGCATTTTTTTCCTAAATTCAAATAAAACAGCGAAAAACTCCAAAATACATTCTTATTTGATTTTAATATTAAATCTCTCAATATTCCTTTAATTTAGGAAAGTCATTTTATTCCCTCTCACTTATTTTTATAATTGGAATTATTGAAGATAAAATAATTAAATCAAATGATCCTATTTTCAAAATTTGAGAAAACCCCAAATATGAAAATAACGAAATCTCCCGCTCTCTCCGTGGGTCCTTGAGTTGCGTAGGATTTCTAGGATCAACCAAAAAGCAAATAGAATATGATATGCAATGGTGATCTAATGTATAACATTCCAAATTGAAAATTTGGGATGTTACAGTTGATCACTATGAAGAATATGAAAGATACCAGAATCAAGATCGTTCCCTCTAGGATGAGAGGAGGTAAGGAACTTCCATCTAGCTTTGCAGTTGATTCACCTTCTGTTTTAAGTAAGCTTGCGACACCTACACCTGCTATTAATCCTGACATGTTGCAAGTAATTGATGATGGTACTTCTTCTATGAATGATACATATGATGATGTTAGTACTTTGCGTAATAAGACTATGCCACTGGGTGAATTTCTTGATGAACAACTTGCTAGAGCTAAAGATATTGAGAATCTTGAAACTGATGAAATTATTGAAACTGAAAACTTTAAAACACCTATTATACCTAGCACTCCTAGATATGAATTGTCTGATATACCCGAGGGATATATTACGGATGGAGAGGTAGCTAGGGATTTTCTTGCTTGTAAGGATATAGAAGATCTTAAGAAATTGCTTGTCAAGTTGAAAGAAAAATCTTTGAATGCTAGAATGAAATATGATCCTAAGTTTGCTCCTTCACCTATCTTTGTTACTGATAAGGATTATGAATCCTCCGTCGATCCTAAGTTAATTACTTTGGTTGAATCTGATCTTTCCATGGTTATGAATCTGAAACTATTGTGTCACATCTTACTAAACTGAGTGATATAGCCACCCTATTTGCTCATGAGGAAAAAAATTAGCTACTACTTATTCTTAAGTTGTTTCCTTTCTCATTAAAGGGTTATGCTAAGATATGGTTTAATTCTCTTGCTCCTAGTTGTGTGCGTAGTCCCCAAGATATGATATATTACTTCTCTGAAAAATATTTTCCTGCCCATAAGAAACAAACCGCCTTACATGTAATATTTAACTTTGTGCAAATTGAAGAAGAGAGTCTCCCACAAGCTTGGGGGAGGCTTCTCCAGTTACTTAATGCTTTGCTTGATCATCCTCCAAGAAAAATGAAATACTAGATATCTTTTATAATGGGCTGATCGATGCTTCTAGGGACCACCTAAATAGTTGAGTTGGTTATGTTTTCAGGGAACGAACTGTTGAACAGGCTGAAGAATTATTAAATAATATATTGAGTAATGATAATAATTGGACTCTTCCTGAACCAACGCGTCAGCCAACTCTGAAGAATAGAGGTATTATATTTCTCAGTCTTGAAGATATGCAAGAGGCAAAGAAATCTATGAAAGAAAAAGGTATTAAAGCTGAAGATGTTAAGAATTTACCTCCTATTGAAGAAATACATGGTCTCGATATCCCGACATAGGTAGTAGAGGTAAATTCTCTGTATAGATTTGATGAAGTTGTTATTCCTTATACTAAATCTACTAGTCAATGCTTGGATGAATTTGATAACTTTATTGTTAAACAAGAAAACTTCAATGCATATGTTAGTAGACAATTGAAACGAAATGCTTATATGATTGAACGCTTGACTGGCTATATGTTTGGAAATGTTAATGATCTCAAGGTTGTTAGTAAATATGCTTCTATGATAAAAACTCAAGTAGAACACGTTCTCAAGGCACAAAATGATTTGCTTAATGATATTGTCGGAGTAATGGGCCACAGGTAGGCCAACCCGGGTCCCAGAACCTTTCAAGACATTGGGGCGGGCTGCGTCCCTCAAAGACCCCAGGACGAAGAGCCGCCTCCTGAGGAGTCTACGGCAAGACGGCCGACTGCCCACTCACAGCCGAGTCCCAGGGACGACTTCCAGAGAAGCCGGCTTTGGGGAGTCAAATTTCGGGGGTTTGGTGCGACATATGCCAACGGATGGCTTATCATGGTGGGGGCGTGTAGAACGTCGCCGGTGCCTGGAAACGGGATGAGGTGAAGACATGCACGCCGGCGAATCTTACCCAGCTTCGGGGATCTCCGGGGAGATAATACCCCTACTGCTGCTCTGCGGGGTCTCCGCATGATCACTATGGCCAAAGTGTTTACACGGTTTCTCCTTGAGCTGTTTTCTGGTGGTAGGAGAGGGCAAGGCTAGTTCTCTCCCTTCTATATGATCTGGTCTAGAGATAGTGGGTTCCAACCCTTTGCATGGGTGCCCTGGGGGGTTTAAGTAGGCCTACCCCCCAGGGGTACAATGGTAATCCGGCTGGGCGCGGGCCCAGCCGTCAGTGTCTCTGGCCTCCATCTTCTCTGCCGACCGCTGGGGCCTGCCGACTGGCGGGCCCCGCCGACTAGCCGGGTACGGAGCCGACAGCCCGCGTCCGCCACTGGCGGGTCTTGCCGGCTGCTGCTTGCTGTAGCCGTGCTTCTAATGAAGTGGGCTTGATTATGAGGTCATGGCAACAGCCTCGCCGCCCGGCGGGCGATCACTGTTGCCTCTCCCCATCACATCTTGATTAATGGTGCATGGGCCCCGGGGGAGGGCTCGGCCGACTCCCCCGGGCTGACTCCCGACGGGTCCGACTGGTGGTTCTCCTGCCGTCTCCCGAGGTCTCACTGACTAGTGGGGCCTGCTGCCTCCAGGCCGTATAGACAAGCCGTCGTGGGTGCAGGATTCGGCCTTGCGATGCTGATGTCAGGGCCGGCATGGCAACAGTGCCACGCCGCACGGAGATCTTCCGAGGTACGGCGTGTTGTGGCCATGCCTGCCCTTGGTGAGGGGCGGGGTGGGCTTCACTGTAGCCACGCCCCTGCCTCGTCCCGTTTGATGAGGTCATGGGGTTTGTTGGAGTCGCAGGTCGACTCCCCAAAGCCGCCTTCTCTGGAAGTCGTCCCTGGGACTCGGCCGTGAGCGGGCAGTCGGCCGTCTTGCCGTCGACTCCTCAGGAGGCGGCTCTTCGTCCTGGGTCTTTGAGGGGCGCAACCCGCCCCGATGTCTTGAAAGATTCTAGGACCCGGGTTGGCCTACCCGTGGCCCATTACTCCGACAGTAGTCCCCGAAGCTGGTGAGGCGCCGCGGACAATCGGCCGAGAAGCCTCAGCAGTTTCTCTTTCCGGGTGCTCAACACATGGTCTTTGATTGACTTCTGCCAGGCCGATTAGAAGGAGTCGGACTTGCTAAACTCGGACCCACTCAATTCCGACTCGCTCGGTATTTCGAACGTCGCGGCGGGATTTAAGTGGTGTGCTAGGTAAGCCTCCTGGCCGCCGCCCGTTCTAGGCCTGTCATGCGAGGGCACGTGGCTAGGCCGTCCTGCCAGCCTACGCGTGCGACGGGACAGGCCCATAGGCGGGGCCCGCCACTACCGCGCCTCGGCGCTCGAGCGGATCCGCTGCGGCCCCGGTGGACGGTTGGGATTCCCGTGGAGTTACTGCGCGCAGTAACTTTACGTGGATCGTGGGGGTCGTGGGGTCGTGGGCATAGTAAATCCCCACGTCCGCCCCCTCGGCTTCGTAGCCCACGGGGCTATAAGTAGGGGGAAGAGGGGGGCACGCGCGCCCCTCCTTCCCACTACTCCTCGTTCTCTTCCTCCTTGCTGCTCCTTGCTCTCCTCCTTCCTCTTCTCTTCTTCGCTCCGCCACACGCCCAAGCTCCGGTGAACGCTGCGGTGACAGCTCGCAATGAGTTCTTCCTCCGCCGCCGCGCCTCCCCCAGTGTGCTCCGGCACCTGGGATGGCTCCAAAGTTCATGAAGACGATGTTGAGTTCCTCCGCCGGACTTGTCGGCTTCCCGGCAAGGATCGCGTGCATGTGTGTCTTGCACCAAAGGGGGAGATTCCCCCGCGCCGCAGGAGGGCGAGCGGGTTATCTTGCGCTCGCACTGCCTGCGCGGGTTGGGGCTGCCAGCGAGCAGTTTCTAACGGTCCTTCCTTGAATTCTATAGCCTCCAGCCGCATCACCTCACCCCCAACGCAGTGGTGCTGCTGTCCACCTTCGTGGCCATGTGCTTTTAATCGGGAGATGGAGGGGAAGGGATTGTCGGCCCCATTTTCGTGTATTCGGTTTAGCATTGCAAGTTTTATGCGGAGGGTGCCGACTCAGTTTCTTCCGAGCCCCCTTAATCTTTTTCATGTTCCCTCCACTTTTTGGCTTGTGCTCTAGCTTGCCGGACAGCCGCTCTGCGGTCTGTGGCTGAGAGTGGGCCGCGAAGTGGAGTGTATAGTACTCAGAGTCTCGGAGCAGATTCAACCGAGTAGATACTTGTAAAGGAAACAGCCGGATCACCCGATCCGTTTTTCTTCCCGGACGTTTTTCCCGTGGGTGGCCTCCAGCGTTCACTCTTGCTAGTTGGATAGCCGCTCTGCGGTATGTGACTAAGAGTGGGCCTTTGGTACCGCGCACGGTACTAAGCCGTCTGCGGGAACTAACGTCTCAGGCCAAGCGGTCAGCCCCCGGGCCAACTCTGGCTGGCGCCGGGGCAAACAGTGATGCAACCGTAATTAAAATGCGGAGATAGCCCCCGAGCATCGATCGGGGTTATATGTGCTTGCGTGATGCAAAAATATGCGGGCGAGGAGCTCACATTGATTTTCATGTACTCGCGATCGTCGAAGACAGCCGGCGCGACTTGGCGCTCGCGGAGCACGTCGTCGCACCCGCTGGGTGTAGCCTTCGAGCCCCTGAGTGCTTGAAGGGGGGCCCCGGCCGGTTAGGCCCGACCGGCCAGGCGGCGAGGTGTCTACAACGCCTTTTTCTTCTCTCTCTCTCTCTCTACCTCTCCCTCTCTCTCTCTCTCTCTCTCTCTCTCTCTCTCTCTCTTTCTCTGCCGGCTACTGGCAGCCGGACAAAACTCTTCTCTTGTCTCTTGTTTTCTTCCGTGGTGGCGCGCCAGCGCACCCACTGGGTGTAGCCCCTGAGATTCGGGCCGACTGCTGAGCAGTCGGGCCGAATCTCCCGGCAACTACATTGTCTTCTTATTCACGGGGCGCGTCAGCGCACCCGCTGGGTGTAGCCCCCGAGATTCGGGCCGACTTTTGAGCAGTCGGGCCGGATCTCCCGGTGACTACTTTGTCTTCTTCTTTTTCTTCTTCAGCCGGCTGGGTGGGCGGACCCCGACACAGCAGTTGGGCGCTTTGCAGCCGGCCAGGCAGCCAGCGGTCGGAGGCACATCTGGAAGTCGGACGCACACCTTTTTTTTGCCAGCCGGCTATGGGCAGTCGGCCCTTGGCTTTTTTAGCCGGATCACGGGCAGCCGACCCTTTCTTTTCTCTTCTCTCTTTCTGTCCGACTCCATGCGGGGAGCCAGACCCTCTTTTGTTTTAGTGGGGAGCCGGCTTGGCACCCGGCCATTGACTTTTCTAACAGTCAGGCTCCAACTTTTTTCTACCCGGCCGTCATTTTTCTTCCAGCCGGCCATTGGGCAGGCGGCCCTGCGAGGGCGCCAGTCGGCGCGAGGCAGGGAGGCGGGAGGTAACGGGCACGCAGACGTCGGCTAGAGCGGTGAGCCGGCCGCACGCGTGGATGTCGGCTGGAGCAGCGAGTCGGCCCAGGTGGCGCGGGGCGGCCGGCCGAAGTACCGCGACCCGACAGTCAGCGCGGGAGGCCGGGACAGGGCCGCAGCTTGCGCGGTGTGGTTGGAGCCAGCCCGCAGGGGGTCTGAGGCGAGGCGGGGTGGCCGGGGCACGCAGCCACGCGGGCAGGGCGGACGCTGGCCCGCGGACGCACTTGCGGGCGGAGTCGGCGCGGCGTGATCGAAGCCGGCCTTGGGCGAAGCGAGGCGGCCGGGCGGAGCCGCGGGCGCACAGGGGCAGCCGGATCCGGCGCGACGCAGAAGGAGCTGGACCCTGCCCTGTGGGCGCAGGCGGCGAGCCGACAGGTGCTGGGGGAGCCGGACCGAAACAAGCAGCCGGCCCGCCCGAAGTCGGCAGGCAGCCGGAACAACGGGTTGGGGGTCGGGTGTGGGAACCCGCGCGGGAGCCGGTACACCACGGGCGCGCGAAGGGGAGGCCGGGCGCGGCCGGGTGGCGTGAAGTCAGCCGGGTGCGGCCAGACGGTCGGGAGGAGATCCGGCCGGTGCGAGGCGAGGCGGAGCCGGACGACGGAGCCGACCTGCACGGGGCGGCCACCTGGAGACGGGGGAAGGAGGCGCAGCCCCGCGGTAAGCCGGCGCGGGGGCGCGGCCGACCGAGGCGGGACTTTGCCCGGTAGCGAGGACGCGGAGCCGCACACGGGCGGACGCGGGTGCAGGGGAGCGGAGGGAGACGCCGCTGCGGGGAAGGAGGTGGAGCCAGACCGAGCAGGCCGAGTGGCGGGAGCCGGCAGCGGGACTCCTGCGCGGGACTCAGCGCTGTTGCTGGTGACGGCGCAAGGCGCAGGCAGAGGTAGTAGCCATGGTGAGGCGAACTGGCAGGCAGCAGGTAGTCCGCCTCCCCCTCCCCGCAAGGAGAGGCGAGTCTCGCCGCCGCCTGTTGACCATCCGACTCTCAGTGACCGCCTTGGCCGCCGAGAGGGAGTTGGAGAGAACGACGCCCGCCACCGGATCGACCAACTCCACCGATCCTTAGCGCTGGAGGAAGAAGACAAGCTGGGTCCACCTTGTTTCGGGCTCCGCATTCGGGATGAACCCTTTCCCAGAGGGTTCACACTCCCAAGAGACACGCCCAAGTGTACCGGCTCCGTGAAGCCGGAAGACTGGCTAGTCGACTACTCCATGGCTGTCAGCATAGCAAACGGCAACAAGCGTGTCACCGTAAAGTACGTTCCGCTTATGCTCCAGGGCACGGCCTGGACGTGGCTGAACAGCCTAAAGCCCCGCAGCATCAACAGCTGGGTCGACTTCACCGAAGCGTTCTTCCGCAACTTCACCAGCACGTACAAGCGTCCTCCCAAGCCTCGTCAGCTCTCCTTGTGCGTGCAAGGCCCCGACGAGTCGACTCGTGATTACCTCACGCGTTGGGCCGAGCTCCGGAACTCCTGCGAGGGCGTGCACGAGGTGCAGGCCACCGAGTACTTCACAGCCGGGTGCAGAGAGGGCACCCTCCTCAAGCACAAGCTCCTTTGCGACGAGCCAGAAACCCTCGACGAGCTGCTGATCATAGCAGACAAGTACGCCACGGCCGACACCTCCATCAAGGCGGAAATTCAAATCAGCACAACTGGCAAAGTGGCTCCTCAAGCTCCAAGAAATCCGGCGGCAGACGCCGGCCGGCGACAACAGCAGGGCGACAATAAGCGCAAGGCCCCGCAGCCGGCTTCCAGCAGCCGGCAGGTCGCGACCGTTGAAGCCCAGCAGCCAGAAGAGCAGCCCCTGCCCAAGCGATAGAAAGGCGGCAAGCCAAACTAGTTGCCGGCCTTCTCCTATGAGCAGACCTTGGATGGACCTTGCAAGTTCCACAGCGGTGCAAAGCCGTCGAATCACACCACCCGGAAGTGCCACTGGCTCACTAGGATCACCAAGGGAGACGACCTCCTGCCTCCCCCGTCTGCTGGGCAGCCGCCTCCGCCTCCGCCCCAGCAGCCGGCTATCAGGCCTGTCGGCGTGGTACAAGACGAATACCCTGAAGAGCATGGAGCCTATGTGGTGTTCACCAGTGTTCAGACCGCTCGGGGACGAAGATACTGGTGTCGGTGTACTCGTCGATCGCCGCAGCACGCTTGACGAGGGCGTCTTCTACGGCCGCCAGCTCCGGCTGGGCATCCGACCAAAGTGTGGCCAGCCGGTCTAGGTCCAGCCCCGGATACCATGCCTTGACGAACTCCAAGGCCCGGCGCGCTCCAGCTCGGGCCGAAGAGCCCTTCTAGGCCTCAAGACGACCAACCGCGACCTCTAGCCAGTCGGCCGTCAGGCTGGGGGTGCGTGGAGCCTACATATCCAGCCACAGGGCGGCAATCACCTGGGCACCGACACGCTGAAGCTGGCGCAGCATCCGGTGAGCCGGCCGGAGGCGAGCCTTGATGCTCAGGATGTGCTCGTCAAGAGTTCGGGGGGCATCGGCGGCAATCTCTGTGCCCTCCGCCCTCCGACCTTCACGGTCAGCCTCGATGGCTTGGATGGCAGCCTGCGACTGCCCAGGAAGAAGTCTGCAAAGACACGAAGAAACGAAGAAGCAAGTCAAAAACCAGGAGTCGGCACGATTTAAGTCGGCAACTCAAAGAAAGAAAATAAAGAAACTCACCATCAACGATGTCTTCAATCTCATGGAAGCCGGAGGACAGCATCGCCTCCTTGTCAGACCAGGAGGAGCGCTCGCTCGCGAACTCGGCCAGGAGGGCAGTTTCCGTCTCCTCCGCCTCCCTCTGCGTCTTCACAAGCAGCTCCTTCTGCTCTGCCAATTGAGTGGTCAGCAGATCACGCTCCATGGCGAGCTTGCCGCACTCCTCTTTGGCGCGCAAAGCAGTGTTGGCGTCGCTCAGCTGCTGTTGAAGAGCAGCGTTGGCCCCTGAGAAGAAGAAAGAAAGAAGGCACCAAGTCATCAGTAAAGAAGGTCGTCGAGGAGATCCGGCCTGACTGCTCAGCAGTCGGCCCGAATCTCGGGGACTACAGCTTGCGGGTGCGCCAGCGCGCCCCCCGCGAAGAAGGAAAAAAGGACTTACTCCGGCTCTCCGACAGATCGGCGGTCTGCTTGCCTAGCTCTTCGACGTTACGGTTGAAGGCAGTGACGCGGAGGTTGTGGTAATCCTGCGACGAACGTTTCAGACAAAAAGTTAACACCCAAAGTTCATCAATTGGAGTTTCGGGCTGCCTGCTCAGCAGCCAGCCCGAAACTCGGGGACTACACCCAATGGGTGCGCTGGCGTGCCCCCACAGAGAGGAACAAGAAAAACAAAGACCACAAGGAAAAAACATACCCGGACGGCTGCCCGCGATGCCAGGAATGCCTTGGTGCAACTCTGGAGAGCGTCGCCCTCAGCGCGAAGCTTCGCCTGGACATCCAGGAGCGCCTGGTTCGGCGGCCCTGTGCCGCCTCCTCGCACCCACCCAGTAGGCGCGGCGCTTGTGGCCTCGGCATCTAGGATCGCCGAGCTGGCGGTGCCTTCTTCCAGGGGGCGGAGCGCCGAAGTCACCTTCTCCAGACGGTGGCGCGTTGGCGAGCCGACTTGAAGAAGTAGCCTCGCCACGGCCTCGTCTTTGGTCAGCGGCACCGGAGGGCCCACTGGCTGCCCGCCCTACGCACCTTCAGACGGCGGCGGCGGAACATTCACATCCGGCGTAGAGGGGTTGCCGCCCTCCCCCTCCACGACGGGGTTCTCCCCGCCGGCTTCCCCAGTCTACCTCGTGAACTCCGAAGGCGGCAGCGCAGAGTTCAACGGGGTAACGAGAACCGCCGAATGGTGGCGTGCGGCTTCCTCGGCCTGCTGCTTCGCCGCGGCGGCGGCTTCGGCCTCCGCCAGTTTTTTCTTGGCGGAGGCCTCCGCCTTCTCCAGGCGGAGGGCCTCTTCTTCGTTGCGCTTCTCCCGCGCATTCCGCTCCGTCGCCTCCCGGAGATCAGCAGCGGGGTCAATCCGCCGAGTGGTGGCGGACGTCTCCGCTAACCCCATGACGGAGGTGGCGGTGACCCTCTCAAGAGAGAGGGGAGCCCTGAAGCAAGAGGGGCAAGCAGAGACTTAGACAAAGTGACGAAGAAAGAATAAAACTTTGAAGACAGAATACTTACGCGGAGACCAATGGCGGCTTCTTCAATTCCTTACGGAAGCGGATGGCCTTCGCGGCCACCTCGTCCCGCCGGGTCGCTGCAGCTGAACCCTTGGGCTTCTTCGGCCGACTGCCGAACAAGGTCGGCACGGCCCTGCGCTTCTTTCCGCCGCCTGGAGCGCCCGGCGCGACAGAAGAGCCCGCGCCAGGCTGGCTGGCTCCTGGCCGATGGCGAGGGGCGACTTCTCCCTCGGCGTCGTCGTCGGGCCAGTCGGCGAAGGTGGCCGAGGTCCTGAAGTCGCCTGCTATTCCTCCTCCTCCCTCGGTGTCATCTTCCAGAGCCGCCGCCCCCAGATCGGGGTCGTCGATGTTGCTATCCGCCCGGTCGGCAAGGAACTCGCGGGCCGACCCCGAGGTGCCGGCTGGTGGCTGGACGAGGGGATTCTAACCAAACCCGGCTAGTCAAAACAAAACTCGGCAAGAAGAAGACAATCCAAAGAAAGAAAAGAAAGGAGACTCACCACGGGCGGGGGGTTGACGCGGGAGTACAGCTCTTTGCCTAATCGCCAGTCCTCTAGGAGCCTACTGTCCGAGAGGTATTTCACCATCAAGGCCACCTCTTCGTGAGGCATGTCCTTGGTGCACATCCGACTCGGGTCACGGTGCCCGCTCATCTGGCATATCAAATGAGGGCGGCCTCGGAGTGGGAGAACTCGGCACGAAACGAAGGCGGCCAACAGGTCCGAACCAGTCAGACCCTCTGACTGCGTCAGCACTCGGAGTCGTGTGATGGCGTCGGCTCCCGCAGGCGTCAGCGACTTGGCTCGGTACGACCAGGTGGGCAGTCGCCCAGCTGGCGGGCCAGCTTCGAATGCCGGCAAGTTGACCCAGTCTCCCCTCGCGGAGGCATTCTTGGCATAGAAGTAGGATCTCTGCCACATCTTCATCGACTTGATCAGCGAGATGGAGGGGAAGGGATTGTCGGCCCCCGATCTTCGCACGACGATGAAAGCGCCGCACTAAGCCGGCACGCCCGCAGCCTGGGTGCTGAGCTTGGAAAAGAAGAACTCCCCCCCAGAGCTCGAGGGTGGGGAGGACTCCGAGGAAGCCTTCACACATGGCCACGAAGGCGGACAGCAGCACCACTGTGTTGGGGGTGAGGTGGTGCGCTGGAGGCCGTAGAATTCGAGGAAGGACCTGAAGAAACTGCCACGCCCCTGCCTCGTCCCCTTTGATGAGGTCATGGGGTTTGTTGGATTCGCAGGACGATTCCCCAAAGTCGGCTTCTCTGGAAGTCGTCCCTGGGACTCGGCCGTGAGCGGGCAGTCGGCCGTCTTGCCGTCGACTCCTCAGGAGGCGGCTCTTCGTCCTGGGGTCTTTGAGGGGCGCAGCCCGCCCCGATGTCTTGAAAGGTTCTGGGACCCGGGTTGGCCTACTTGTGGCCCATTACTCCGACAGTAGTCCCCGAAGCTGGTGAGGCGCCGCGGACGATCGGCCGAGAAGCCTCCGCAGTTTCTCTTTTCGGGTGCTCAACACATGGTCTTTGATTGACTTCTGTCGCGCCGATTAGAAGGAGTCGGACTTGCTAAACTCGGACCAACTCAATTCCGACTCACTCGGTATTTCGAACATCGCGGCGGGATTTAAGTGGCGTGCTAGCTAAGACTCCTGGCCGCCTCCCGTTCTAGGCCTGTCGTGCGAGGGCACGTGGCTAGGCCGTCCTGCCAGCCTACGCGTGCGACGGGACAGGCCCATAGGCGGGGCCCGCCACTACCGCGCCTCGACGCTCGAGCGGATCCGTTGTGGCCCTGATGGACGGTTGGGATTCCCGTGGAGTTACTGCGCGCAGTAACTTTACGTGGATCGTGCGGGTCGTGGGGTTGTGGGCGCAGTAAATCCCCACGTCCGCCTCCTCGGCTTCGCAGCCCACGGGGCTATAAGTAGGGGGAAGAGGGGGGCCAGCTTGCTGCTCCTCGCTCTCCTCCTTGTTCTCTTCCTCCTTGCTGCTCCTCGCTCTCCTCCTTCCTCTTCTCTTCTTCGCTCCGCCGCACGCCCAAGCTCCGGCGAACGCTGCGGCGACAGCTTGCAATGAGTTCTTCCTCCGCCGCCGCGTCTCCCCAAGTGTGCTCCGGCACCTGGGACGGCTCCGAAGTTCATGAAGACCACGTTGAGTTCCTCCGCCGGACTCGTCGGCTTCCCGGCGAAGATCGCGTGCAGGTGCGTCTTGCGCCAAAGGGGGAGATTTCCCCCGCGCCGCAGGAGGACGAGCGGGTTATCTTCCGCTCGCACTGCCTGCGTGGATTGGGGCTGCCGGCGAGCAGTTTCTTCCGGTCCTTCCTCGAATTCTATGGCCTCCAGCCGCACCAGCTCATGACGGACACTTCGGCGGCAGGAAGAAAGAAAATAAAGAAACTCACCATCAACGATGTCTTCAATCTCGTGGAAGCCGGAGGACAGCAGCGCCTCCTTGTCAGACCAGGAGGAGCGCTCGCTCGCGAACTCGGCTAGGAGGGCGGTTTCCGTCTCCTCCGCCTCCCTCTGCGTCTTCACAAGCAGGTCCTTCTGCTCTGCCAATTGAGTGGCCAGCAGATCGCGCTCCATGGCGAGCTTGCCGCACTCCTCCTCTTTGGCGCACAAAGCAGAGTTGGCATCGCTCAGCTGCTGTTGAAGAGCAGCGTCGGCCCCTGAGAAGAAGAAATAAAGAAGGCGTCAAGTCATCAGTAAAGAAGGTCGCCGGGGAGAGGCCCGCGCAGGAGTCCCACTGCCGGCTCCCGCCACTCGGCCTGCTCAGTCCGGCTCCACCTCCTCCCCCGCAGCGGCGTCTCCCTCCGCTCCCCTGCACCCGCGTCCGCCCGTGTGCGGCTCCGCGTCCTCGCTCGCGGGCAAAGTCCCGCCTCGGTCGGCCACGCCCCCGCGCCGGCTCACCGCGGCCGGCTGCGCCTCCTTCCCCCGTCTCCAGGTGGCCGCCCCGCGCAGGTCGGCTCCGTCACCCGGCTCCGCCTCGCCTCGCACCGGCCGGATCTCCTCCCGACCGTCTGGCCGCGCCCGGCTGACTTCACGCCACCCGGCCGCGCCCGGCCTCCCCTTCGCGCGCCCGCGGCTTACCGGCTCCCGCGCGGGTTCCTGCACCTGACCCCTGACCCGTTGTTTCGGCGGCCTGCAGGCTTCGGGCGGGCCGGCTGCTTGTTCTGGTCCGGCTCCCCCAGCACCTACCGGCTCGTCGCCTGCGCCCACAGGGCCGGGTCCAGCTCCTTCTGCGTCGCGTCGAATCCGGCTGCCCCTGTGCACCCGCGGCTCCGCCTGGCCGCCTCGCTTCGCCCGAGGCCGGCTTCGACCGCACCGCGCCAACTCCGCCCGCTAGTGCGTCCACGGTCCAGTGTCCGCCCTGCCCGCATGGCTGCGCGCCCCGGCCACCCCGCCTCACCTCAGACCCCATGCGGGATGGCTCCAACCACACCGCGCCGGCTGCGGCCCTGTCCCGGCCTCCCGCGCTGACTGTCGGGTCGCGGTGCTTCGGCCGGTCGCCCCACGTCGCCTGGGCCGACTCGCTGCTCCAGCCGACATCCACGCGCGCGGACGGCTCACTGCTCTAGCCGGCGTCCACGTGCCCGTCACCTCCCGCCTCCCTGCCTCGCGTCGACTGGCGCCCTTGCAGGGCCGCCTGCCCAATGGCTGGCTGGAAGAAAAATGATGGCCAGGTAGAAAAAAGTTGGAGCCCGACTGTTAGAAAAGTCAATGGCCGAGTGCCAAGCCGGCTCCCCACCAAAAAAAGAGGGTCCGGCTCCCCAAATGGAGTCGGACAGAAAGAGAGAAGACAAAAGAAAGGGCCGGCTGCCCGTGATCCGGCTAAAAAAGCCAAGGGCCGACTGCCCACAGCTGGCTGGCGAAAAAAAAGATGTGTGTCCGACTTCCAGATGTGCCTCCGACCGCAGGCTGCCTGGCCGGCTACAAAGCGCCCGACTGCTGTGTCGGGGTCCGCCCACCCAGCCGGCTGAAGAAGAAAAAGAAGAAGACAAAGTAGTCACCGGGAGATCCGGCCCGACTGCTCAGCAGTCGGCCCGAATCTCGGGGGCTACACCCAGCGGGTGCGCTGACGCGCCCCCGTGAATAAGAAGACAAAGTAGTTGCCGGGAGATCCGGCCCGACTGGTCAGCAGCCGGCCCGAATCACAGGGGCTACACCCAGTGGGTGCGCTGGCGCGCCCCCACGGAAGAAAACAAGAGACAAGAGAAGAGTTTTGTCCAGCTGCCAGCAGCCGGCAGAGAAAGATAGAGAGAGAGAGAGAGAGAGAGAGAGAGAGAGAGAGAGAGAAGAAAAGGCGTTGCAGACACCTCGCCGCCTGGCCGGTCGGGCCTGAGCGGCCGGGACCCCCCTTCGAGCACCCGGGGGCTCGAAGGCTACACCCAGCGGGTGCGACGACGTGCTCCGCGAGCGCCGAGTCGCGCCGGCTGTCTTCGACGATCGTGACTACACGAAAATCAATGTGAGCTCCTCGCCCGCATATTTTTGAATCACGCAAGCACGGATAACCCCGAGCGATGCTCGGGGGCTATCTCCACATTTTAATTACGGTTGCATCACTGTTTGCCCCGGCACTAGCCAGAGTTGGCCCGGGGGCTGGCCGCTTGGCCTGAGACGTTAGTTCCCGCAGACGTCTTAGTACCGTGTGCGGTACCAAAGGCCCACTCTTAGTCACAGACCGCAGAGCGGCTATCCGACTAGCAAGAGTGAACGCTGGAGGCCACCCACGCGAAAAACGTCCGGGAAGAAAAACGGATCGGGCGATCCGACCGTTTCCTTTACAAGTATCTACTCTGTTGAATCTGCTCCCAGACTCTGAGTACTGTACACTCCACTTCGCGGCCCACTCTCAGCCACAGACCGCAGAGCGGCTGTCCGGCAAGCAAGAGCACAAGCCAAAAAGTGGAGGGAACATGAAAAAGATTAAGGGGGCTCGGAAGAAACCGAGTCGGCACCCTCCGCATAAAACTTGCAATGCTAAAAGCAAACATTTGATATATCTGCGTGGACTAACTTTTTCTTTTTCATGAACATTTCCATAAACACTCGCCAAAAAACCTCCGCCCAACTTTGCCAAGTTGCCCGGAGGCTTGGGGGCTACTGTCGAAGTAATTGGACACGGATACCCCGAAGACGGCGAGACAAGAATTCAAGACATCGGGGCTAGCGAAGCCCCTCAGTCCAACTACCAGGCCGACTGCTGGCTGCCGACTACTCCACCAGGCCGACTGCTGGCTGCCGACTCCTCCACCAGGCCGACCGCTGGCTGCCGACTCCTCCACCAGTCCGGCTACCCGAAGTCAACTGCGGCCTGACGCGACCACGATGTGACGGCCGTACCCAGCACTGTTCACGTGTCACCCCAGCCATCATGTACAGTGTCCCTTGTCCCTGGGCACTATTTATGAAGTGATCCAGGGGACAAGGATCACACCCCACCATACCCCCTTGCTCCCATACGACACTTAGCTTAGATAGTAAGCTAGCTCCACACTATACATATCCATACATCCATCCATCCACCCTCACATGCACACACGCATGAGCATACACATGCTCACGGCCATGAGCCATGAGCATGGCTGGCCACTAGAGCATGCCACATACATGCATATATGAAACCAGATGCATGTGGCACTTCTTTCAGATACAGCTCCAGGAGCAACTCTGTACCAGATATACTAGATATACTCAGACATGCAGGAGTAGGGGTGTTATCTCTCCGAAGAGCCCTGAACCAGGGTAAACTAGCACATGCTACTCGCATACCTGTCCCTGGATATTCCGGCAGCAGTCTTGCCCTCACACGAAGCCACCTTGTGGCATATGTCGTCTTGCACCCCCCGTGAGAATACCACGACATTTGGCGGTCCAAAACAGATCTCCGGACGGCGGTGCACCAGGCCCCACATTGGGCGCCAAATGTCGGGGGTAGTTCTGCTTGGAGGTCGACGGTACCTCGCTCAGGTAATATACCGGTCTCTGGACAGGCAGTGCCTTGCCTTCCTCTTGGCGCTCCACTACAATGACCGCGCTGACTACTCGGCTGGTGGCGGCGATGTATAGGAGCATAGGTTCCTTGGGAGTCGGAGCCGCCAGGACAGGTGGAGTAGTCAACATCTTCTTCAGCTGGTGAAAAGCTTCGTCCGCTTTATGGTTCCACTCGAAAAAAGTGGTCTTCTTCATGAGTTGGTACAAGGGGAGAGCTTTCTCGCCCAGCTGATTGATGAATCGGCTGATGGATGCCAAGCAGCCGATGAACTTCTGCACGTCCAGCAGTCGGCTGGGTACCTCCATTCTCTCAATGGCCTTGATCTTTACTGGGTTGCATTCTATGCCGCGTTCAGAGACCAGGAAGCCAAGGAGCTGGCCGGCTAGTACTCCGAAGACACACTTCTCAGGGTTGAGCTTGATCTGGAACCGGCGCAGGTCCTTAAAGGTCTCCTTGAGGTCTTCCAGCAGTGTCCCACGCTTTTTCCATCTTCACCACCATGTTGTCCACATAAACATGGGCGTTCCTGCCGAGCTGCTTGAGGAGGCACTTCTGCATGCAACGCTGAAAGGTGGCTCCGGCGTTCCTTAAGCCGAACGTCATGGTGAGGTAGCAGAAGGCTCCAAACGGTGTGATGAAGGCGGTTTTCAGTCTGTCAGCCGGGTTTAGCTTGATCTGGTGATATCCAGAATATGCATCCAAAAAACTCAACAGCTCGCATCCGGCTGTGGAGTCTATCACCTGATCGATTCTTGGTAAAGAAAATGGGTCCTTGGGGCAGGCCTTGTTGAGGCTCGTGTAGTCAATACACAATCTCCACTGCTTGTTCTTCTTTAGTACTAGGACCGGATTTGCTAGCCATTCTGGAAAGAATACTTCCATAATGAAGCCGGCTGCTAGGAGTCGGGCTATCTCTTCTCCCGACAACTCTTCTCTTCCGATAAGCGGCGCAGGGGCTGTCTGACCGGCTTTGCATCAAATCGGACATGTAACTTGTGCTCGGTGAATTCCGTCGGTACACCTGGCATGTCTTTGGGGGACCATGCAAAGATGTCTCGATTCTCACGGAGGAAATCGACGAGCTCGCCTTCCTATTTGCTGTCGAGGTTTGCACCTACGACGGCGTACCTCTCTGGGTGCTCCGGGTCCAAGGGTATCTTCTTTGTCTCTTTGGCCGGCTTGAACGAACCCTCAGTCTCCGACTCTTTTGGGTTGGGAGACACCTCAGGCTGCTTTCCGGCCATCGCCACAACTCGCTCAAGGAGCCGCTTCTCAGCCGCGATTACCAAGGACTCGGCCAGCCGACTGCTCTCTGCTGTGCAAGCAGACGACTTCCGGTAGTCGCCAGCCATAATCAGAATTCCCTTGGAACTGGGCATCTTCATCTTGAGGTAGGCGTAGTGGGGGACCGCCATGAACTTGGCCAAGGCAGGTCGGCCAAGCAGCGCATGGTATGGGCTCTCAAGATCCACCACTTCAAACCAAACGGGCTCCCTACGGAAGTGATCTTTGTCCCCAAAGAGGACGTCCATCAGGATCTTGCCGATTGGCGAGCAGGAAAGCCCAGGAACAATGCCGTGGAACACAGTTCGGCTGTTCTGAAGCTGTCTTTGCTTGATTCCTAACTTCTCCATGGTGTCCTTGTACAGGATATTGATGTTGCTGCCCCCATCTATCAGAACTCACGAGAAACGCGCGGCTCGTCTATCCGTAGCAAAGGTGGCGTTCAGGACCAAAGCATAGGAGCCCGGACTCGGCCTCACTTCTGGGTGGTCAGCCTTGCTCCAGCTGATGGGCTTCTCAGACCAGTGCATGAACTCTGGCATCTCCGACGCTACCGTGTTCACCTCTTGTCGCTGCAGCCGCCTGCTGCGTCGATCATCAGCCACACTGGTGAACACCACATAGGCTCCATGCTCTTCAGGGTATTCGTCTTGTACCGCACCGACTGGCCTGACAGCCGGCTGCTGGGGCGGAGGCGGAGGCGGCTGCCCAGCAGGCGGGGGAGGTAGGAGGCCGTCTCCCTTGGCGATCCTGGTAAGCCAGTGGCACTACCAGAAGATGTGCTATGGTGTACACTTTGCTGCCAAGAAATTGAAACCTTACTTTCAAGAGCATCCAATCACGGTGGTCTGCACGGCCCCACTTGCCGAGATCATTGGTAGCCGAGATGCTTCTGGCCGAGTGGCCAAGTGGGCCATAGAGCTGGCTCCTTATACCATCCACTACCAGCCCCGCACCGCCATCAAGTCACAAGCACTGGCCGACTTCCTCGTCGACTGGGCCGAGACCCAGTACCTACCTCCAGCACCTGATTCCACCCATTGGCGGATGCATTTCGACGGCTCCAAGATGCGCAGTGGCTTGGGAGCTGGCGTCGTCCTCACCTCTCCCAAAGGCGACAAGCTCAAGTATGCGCTGCAAATCCACTTTTCCGCCTCCAATAACGTCGCCGAGTACGAGGCGCTCATTCATGGGCTCCGGCTTGCCAAAGAGCTTGGCATCCGCCAGATCTTGTGTTATGGCGACTCAGACTTAGTGGTCCAGCAATCATCTGGCGACTGGGACGCGAAAGATGCAAACATGGCGAGCTACTGTTTCCTTGTGCAGCAACTCAACGGGTATTTCGAAGGGTGCGAGTTCCTCCATGTGCCAAGGAATGACAACGATCAAGCAGATGCATTGCCACGAATCGGCTCTACCCGCCAAGCAATACCATCTGGTGTCGCCCATCAATGCCTCCTCAAGCCGTCTGTCAAGCCTTCACCAGAATCAGACTCCATTTTTGTGCCAACTCCTCCCGAAGACGTCGGATCCGACTCCAGAGCTCCGAAGACCCCAAAGCTGCCACAGCCAAACCCGGCCCGGGGACTACGGTGGCAGACTCGAAGACTCCAAAACTCGGCCCAAGGACCGCGCCAGTCGGCCTGGGGACTTCAACAACCTAGCAAGCGGCTGTTGACTCCACCCTGCCGCCTCCCAGCCCAACCGCCCTCGTCCAAGTCACAGTTCTGGCAGCCAAAGAAATAGCAGCACCCTCATGGGCCCAGCCCATCCTCAAATTCCTGGTGAACAAAGAGCTGCCGACCGATGAAATTTCGGCTCGGCAAATACAATGCCGGGTGGCAGCCTACACCATAGTCAATAGAGAGCTGGTCAGGCGCAACGTCACTGGTGTCTACCAGCGCTACGTAGAGCCAGAGAAAGGCCAAGCAATTCTCAAAGACATCCATCAAGGCGAGTGCGGCCACCATGCGGCTTCAAGAGCACTCGTTGCCAAAGACTTTCGGCACGGTTTCTTCTGGCCAACTGCCTTGGAAGAGGCCAAGGAGCTGGTCCAAAGATGCAAAGGGTGTCAGAAGTTCAGCTCCAAGCCGCACCAGCCAGCTTCTGCACTCAAGACCATCCCCATTGCCTGGCCTTTCGCAGTTTGGGGTCTAGACATGGTGGGACCATTCAAAATAGCACGAGGTGGTTTAACTCACTTACTTGTCGCAGTGGACAAGTTCACCAAGTGGATAGAAGCAAAGCCAATCAAGAAGCTAAACGGTCCGACTGCCGTAACTTTCATCTCCGATATCACAATTCGGTACGGCATACCACACAGCATCACCACTGACAACGGCACAAATTTCGCCAAAGGGGCCTTGGCCCGTTTCTGCACAACACAGGGCATCCGAATGGACCTAGCATCCGTCGCCCACCTGCAGTCAAACGGCCAAGTGGAGCGAGCAAACGGCCTCATCCTGTCCGGCATCAAGCCTCGGTTGATCGAGCCTCTGGAGTGCTCGGCTGGCTGTTGGCTCGATGAGCTGCCAGCCGTCCTCTAGAGTCTGCGCACGACTCCAAACAAGTCAACCGGCTTCACGCCCTTCTTCCTCGTCTACGGTGCCGAAGCCGTCATCCCAACGGACATAGAGTTTGACTCCCCACGAGTCACCATGTACACCAAGGAGGAAGCAGAAGAAGCACGACAAGACGACGTCGATCTGCTGGAAGAGGGCCAGCTGTTGGCACTCAGCCGGTCCAGCATCTACCAGCAGAGCCTACGCTGATACCACAACAGTAAGGTCAGGCCAAGATCTTTCCAAGAAGGCGACCTTGTGCTTCGGCTGATCCAGCGAACAGCCGGCCAGCACAAGCTGTCGGCACCTTGGGAAGGCCCTTTCATCATTAGCAAAGTACTGGGCAACGATTCCTACTACCTGATCGACGCTCAGAAGCCCCGAGCACGCAAGAGGGACGACTCCGGCAAGGAGACAGAGCGGCCATGGAATGCAAATCTCCTCCGAAGATTTTACAGTTGATGCAGTATGTACCATGCTACCTTTTGTATTAAAGTACCAAGACTTCGGGCCCCCCGAGGCGAGCTCGGGGACTGCCCTCTTTTGTATGTATGATAAAAATTATGACTACGAGTATGTTACTCCCTTTTTATGTCGTTTGGCACCGGGCTCGACAAGTCGGCCTGGGGACTTGCCGCCTTGCACTATGAAATGCTTCCTACAGTCGGACAAGTAGTGTGTAAACTCCCAAACCGTCTCCTGTCAGAAGTCACAGCTCGCAGAGCGACTGTACGGTGGGCAGCAGTAAGGTAGAATGGGCATTCGCATGAAAAATGGCTAATGACTCAAAGCATAAAACATAGCTCAAGATGGCTTCTAGCCTTTCTCGCAAACCGACTCTCGAATAGTCGGATTGCCGTCTTCTATCTAACTTGCTCAAAAAATCTTGAAAACAGCTAAGTACTTGCTTTCCCAAAGTAGCCTAGCACTTGATCCAGCGACAGTCCGCAGAGCGGCTGTCCGATTGGCAAGGCAGGCAACTAAGAGAAAGCGGCAAAGGAAAAAGCCCAAAGAGCATTGAGCAAGAAAAGATAGAACTCAGATAAATATATTTACATAACATAGGTCCTTAGCCGAATTTTCGAGTAGAGGTTCAAAATACACCCCGCGGGTGGAATTGTGAGAATTAACAAGTTCTTCAAAGACTACTGAAGCAGACAAAACAAAGATACAGTGGCTGCTTAGGAAGCAGCAGACAGACTCGGAGGGTCGGAGGAGGCGCCAGCGCCAGGCGTCGGGGCGGCCGGCCGGCTAGTCTCGGCTTGATCGCCTCCGGCAGCAGTCGGGTCGGTTGCACACGGCTCGTTGCTGGAGGCACGGTCGAGCTGAGGCTGGCCGTCTGCTCCGTCTTCTGGTGCCTCCGCCTCGCCTCCGTCCTCCGCCTCGCCCTCTTCCTCGACGCTGGAGCCAATCACCTCCGCCGAGTCCTCGCCGTAGTCTGGGTTCATCCCAAACCACTCCGGCGGTTCCTCCTCGCCGTCTTTAGACCGCTCGGGGACGAAGATGCTGGTGTCGGTGTGCTCGGCGATCGCCGCAGCATGCTTGACGAGGGCGTCTTCCGCGGCCGCCAGCTCCGGCTGGGACGCCGACTGAAGCGTGGCCAGCCGGTCTAGGTCCAGCCCCGGATACCATGCCTTGACGAACTCCAAGGCTCGGCGCACTCCAGCTCGGGCCGAAGAGCCCTTCCAGGCCTCAAGACGACCAGCCGCGACCTCCAACCAGTCAGCCGTCGCAGCATCCGGTGAGCCGACCGGAGGCGAGCCTCGACGCTCAGGATGTGCTCGTCAAGAGTTCGGGGGGCATCAGCGGCAATCACTGCGCCCTCCGCCCTCCGACCTTCACGGTCAGCCTCAATGGCTTGGATGGCGGCCTGCGACTGCCCAGGGAAGAAGTCTGCAAAGACACGAAGAAACGAAGAAGCAAGTCAAAAACCAGGAGTCGGCACGATTTAAGTCGGCGGCTCGAAGAAAGAAAATAAAAAAAACTCACCATCAACGATGTCTTCAATCTCATGGAAGCCGGAGGACAGCAGCGCCTCCTTGTCAGACCAGGAGGAGCGCTCGCTCGCGAACTCGGCCAGGAGGGCGGTTTCCGTCTCCTCCGCCTCCCTCTGCGTCTTCACAAGCAGCTCCTTCTGCTCTGCCGATTGAGTGGCCAGCAGATCGCGCTCCATGGCGAGCTTGCCGCACTCCTCCTCTTTGGCGCGCAAAGCAGAGTTGGTGTCGCTCGGCTGCTATTGAAGAGCAGCGTTGGCCCCTGAGAAGAAGAAAGAAAGAAGGCGTCAAGTCATCAGTAAAGAAGGTCACTGGGGAGATCCGGCCCGACTACTCAGCAGTCGGCCCGAATCTCGGGGACTACAGCCCGCGGGTGCACCAGCGCGCCCCCGCGAAGAAGGAAAAAGGACTTACTCCGGCTCTCTGATAGATCGGCGGTCCGCTTGCCCAGCTCTTCGACGTTATAGTTGAAGGCAGTGACACGGAGGTTGTGGTAATCATGCGACGAATGTTTCAGACAAAAAGTTAACACCCAAAGTTCATCAATTGGAGTTCCGGGCTGCCTCCTCAGCAGCCAGCCCGAAACTCGGGGACTACACCCAGTGGGTGCGCTGGCGCGCCCCCACAGAGAGGAACAAGAAAAACAAAGACCAAAGGGAAAAAACATACCCGGACGGCTGCCCGCGACGCCAGGAATGCCTTGGTGCAACTCTGGAGAGCGTCGCCCTCAGCGCGAAGCTTCGCCTGGACGTCCAGGAGCGCCTGGTTCAGCGGCCCTATGCCGCCTCCTCGCACCCACCCAGTAGGCGCGGTGCTTGTCGCCTCGGCGTCTGGGATCGCCGACCTGGCGGTGCCGTCTTCCAGGGGCGGGGTGCCGAAGTCGCCTTCTCCAGACGGCGGCGTGTTGGCGAGCCGACTTGAAGAAGTAGCCTCGCCACGGCCTCGTCTTCGGTCAGCGGCACCGGAGGGCCCGCTGGCTGCCCGCCCTGCGCACCTTCAGACGGCGGCGGCGGAACATTCACATCCGGCGTAGAGGGGTTGCCGCCCTCCCCCTCCACGATGGGGTTCTCCCCGCCGGCTTCCCCAGTCTGCCCCGTGAACTCCGGAGGCGGCGGCGTAGAGTTCAACAGGGTAACGAGAACCGCCAACTGGCGGCGTGCGGCTTCCTCAGCCTGCTGCTTCACCGCGGCGGCGGCTTCGGCCTCCGCCAATTTTTTCTTGGCGGAGGCCTTCGCCCTGTCGGCCTCCGCCTTCTCCAGGCGGAGGGCCTCTTCTTCGTTGCGCTTCTCCTGCGCATTCCGCTCTGTCGCCTCCCGGAGGTCAGCAGCGGGGTCAATCCGCGGAGTGGTGGCGGACGTCTCCGCTGACCCCATGACGGAGGCGGTGGTGACCCTCTCAAGAGAGAGGGGAGCCCTGAAGCAAGAGGGGCAAGCGGAGGCTTAGACAAAGTCACGAAGAAAGAATAAAACTTTGAAGACAGAATACTTAGGCGGAGACCAATGGCGGCTTCTTCACTTCCTTACGGAAGGGGATGGCCTTCGCGGTCGCCTCGTCCCGCCGGGTCGCCGCAGCCGAACCCTTGGGCTTCTTCGGCCGACTTCCGAACAAGCTCGGCACGGCCCTGCGCTTCTTTCCGCCGCCTGGAGCGCCCGGCGCGACAGAAGAGCCCGCGCCAGGCTGGCTGGCTCCTGGCCGATGGCGAGGGGCGACTTCTCCCTCGGCGTCGTCGTCAGGCCAGTCGGCGAAGGTGGCCGAGGTGCCGGTTGGTGGGTGGAGGAGGGGATTCTAACCAAAGCCGGCTGGTCAAAACAAAACTCGGCAAGAAGAAGACAATCCAAAGAAAGAAAAGAAAGGAGACTCACCACGGGCGGGGGGTTGGCACAGGAGTACGGCTCCTTGCCGAATCGCCAATCCTCCAGGAGCCTGCTGTCCGAGAGGTAGTTCACCATGAAGGCCACCTCTTCGTGAGGCATGTCCTTGGTGCACATCCGACTCGGGTCACGGTGCCCGCTCATCTGGCATATCATATGAGGGCGGCCTTGGAGTGGGAGAACTTGGCGCGAAACGAAGGCGGCCAACAGGTCCGGACCAGTCAGACCCTCCGACTGTGTCAGCACTCGGAGTCGCGTGATGGCGCCGGCTCCCGCAGGTGTTAGCGACTTGGCCCGGTACGACCAGTTGGGCAGTCACCCAGCCGGCAGGCCGGCTTCGAAAGCTAGCAAGTTGACCCAGTCTCCCCTCGCGGAGGCGTTCTTGACGTAGAAGTAGGATCTCTGCCACATCTTCACCGACTTGATCAGCGAGAAGGAGGGGAAGGGGTAGTCGGCCCCCGACCTTCGCACGACGATGAAAGCGCCGCACTGAGCCAGCATGCCCGCAGCCTGGGTGCCGAGCTTGGAAAAGAAGAACTCCCCCAGAGCTCAAGGGTGGGGAGGACTTCGAGGAAGACTTTGCACATGGCCATGAAGGCGGACAGCAGCACCACTGCGTTGGGGGTGAGGTGGTGCAGCTGCAGGCCATAGAATTCGAGGAAGGACCGGAAGAAACTGCTTGCCGGCAGCCGCAACCCGCGCAGGCAGTGCGAACGAAAGATAACCCGCTCGCCCTGCTGCGGCGGGGGAAATCTCCCCCTTTGGCGCAAGACGCACCTGCACGCGATCCTCGCCGGGAAGCCGACGAGTCCGGCGGAGGAACTCAACGTGGTCTTCATGAACGTCAGAGCCGTCCCAGGTGCCGGAGTGCACTGGGGGAGGCGCGGCGGCGGAGGAAGAACTCATTGCGAGCTGTCGCCGCAGCGTTCGCCGAAGCTTGGGCGTGCGGCGGAGCAAAGAAGAGAAGAGGAAGGAGGAGAGCGAGGAGAAGCAAGGAGGAAGAGAACGAGGAGTAGTGGGAAGGAGGGGCGCCGTGCCCCCCTCTTCCCCCTACTTATAGCCCCGTGGGCTGCGAAGCCGAGGGGGCGGAAGTGGGGATTTAATGCACCCACAACCCCACGACCCCCACGATCCATTTAAAGCTACTGCGCGCAGTAACTCCACGGGAATCCCAACCATCCACCGGGGCCGCAGCGGATCCACTCGAGCGCCGAGGCGCGGTAGTGGCGGGCCCGGCCTATGGGCCTGTCCCGTCACGCGCGTAGGCTGGCAGGACGGCCTAGCCATGTGCCCTCGCGTGACAGGCCTAGAATGGGCGGCGGCCAGGAGGCTTAGCTAGCACGCCACTTAAATCCTGCTGCGACGTTCGAAATACTGAGCGAAGTCGGAATTGAGTGGGTTCGAGTTTAGCAAGTCCGACTCCTTCTAATCGGCCCGGCAGAAGTCAATCAAAGACCATGTGTTGAGCACCCGGAAAGAGAAACTGCTGAGGCTTCTTAGCCGATCGTCCACGGCGCCTCACCAGCTTCGGGGACTACTGTTGGAGTAATGGGCCACGGGTAGGCCAACCCAGGTCCCAGAACCTTTCAAGACATCGGGGCGGGCTGCGCCCCTCAAAGACCCCAGGACGAAGAGCCGCCTCCTGAGGAGTCGACGGCAAGACGGCCGACTGCCCGCTCACGGCCGAGTCCTAGGGATGACGTCCAGAGAAGCCAGCTTTGGGGAGTCGGCCTGCGACTCCAACAAACCCCATGACCTCATCAAAGGGGACGAGGCAGGGGCGTGGCTACAGTGAAGCCCACCCCGCCCCTCACCAAGGGCAGGCATGGCCACAGCACGCCGTACCCTAGAAGATCTCCGTGCGGCGTGGCACTGTTGCCATGCCGGCCCTGACATCAGCACCGCAGGGCCGAATCCTACACCCATGACGGCTTGTCTGTACGGCCTGGAGGCAGCAGGCCCCACCAGTCAGTGAGACCTCGGGAGACGGCAGGAGAACCACCAGTCGGGCCTGTCAGGAGTCGGCACGGGGGAGCCGGCCGAGCCCTCCCCCGGGGCCCACGCGCCATTAATCAAGATGTGATGGGGAGAGGCAACAGTGATCGCCTGCCGGGCGGCGGGGCTATTGCCATGACCTCATAATCAAGCCCACGTCATCAGAAGCACGACTACAGTAAGCAGCAGCCGACAAGACCCGCCAGCGGCGGATGCGGGCTATCGGCTCCGTACCCGGCTAGTCGGCGGGCCCCAGCGGTCGGCAGAGAAGACGGAGGCCAGAGACACTGATGGCTGGGCCCGCGCCCAGCCGGATTACCATTGTACCCCTGGGGGGTAGGCCTATATAAACCCCCTAGGGCACCCATGCAAAGGGTTGGAACCCACTAGCTCTAGACCAGATCATATAGAAGGGAGAGAGCTAGCCTTGCCCTCTCCTACCACCAGAAAACAGCTCAAGGAGCAACCGTGTAAACACTTTGGCCATAGTGATCATGCGGAGACCCCGCAGAGCAGCAGTAGGGGTATTATCTCCCCGGAGAGCCCCGAAGCCGGGTAAGATTCGCCGGCGTGCAAATGTCGTGGTATTCTCATGGGGGTGCAAGACGACATATGCCACAAGGTGGCATCATGTGAGGGCAAGACTGCTGCCGGAATATCCAGGGAGGGGTATGCGAGTAGCACGCGCTAGTTTACCCAGGTTCGGGGCTCTCCGAGAGATAACACCCCTACTCCTGCATGTCTGAGTATATCTGGTATATCTGGTACAGAGTTGCTCCTGGAGCTGTATCTGAAAGCAGTGCCACAGGCATCTGGTTCAAATATGCATGTAGGTGGCATGCTCTAGTGGCCGGCCATGCTCATGGCTCATGGCCGTGAGCATGTGTATGCTCATGCGTGTGTGCATGTGAGGGTGGATGGATGGATGGATGTATGTATGGATATGTATAGTCTGGAGCTAGCTTACTATCTAAGCTAAGTGTGGTATGGGAGCAACGGGGTATGGTGGGGTGTCATCCTTGTCCCCTGGATCACTTCATAAATAGTGCCTAGGGACAAGGGACACTATACATGATGGATGGGGTGACACGTGAATAGTGCCGGGTACGGCCGTCACATCGGGGTCGCGTCAGGCCGCAGTTGACTTCGGGCAGTCGGCCTGGTGGAGGAGTTGGCAGCCAGCAGTCGGCCTGGTGGAGTAGTCGGCAGCCAGCAGTCGGCCTGGTAGTTGAACTGAGGGGCTTCGCTAGCCCCGATGTCTTGAATTCTTGTCTCACCGTATTTGGGGTATCCGTGTCCAATTACTCCGACAGTAGCCCCGAAGCCTCCGGGCAACTTGGCAAAGTTGGGCGGAGGTTTTTTGGCGAGTGTTCATGGAAATGATCATGAAAAAGAAAAAGTTAGTCCACGCAGATATATCAAATGTTTGCTTTTAGCATTGCAAGTTTTATGCGGAGCGTGCCGACTCGGTTTCTTCAGAGCCCCCTTAATCTTTTTCATGTTCCCTCCACTTTTTGGCTTGTGCTCTTGCTTGCCGGACAGCCGCTCTGCGGTCTGTGGCTGAGAGTGGGCTGCGAAGTGGAGTGTACAGTACTCAGAGTCTAGGAGCAGATTCAACCAAGTAGATACTTGTAAAGGAAACGGCCGGATCGCCCGATCTGTTTTTCTTCCCGGACGTTTTTCGCGTGGGTGGCCTCTAGCGTTCACTCTTGCTAGTCGGACAGCCTCTCTGCGGTCTGTGACTAAGAGTGGGCCTTTGGTACCGCACACGGTACTAAGCCGTCTGCGGGAATTAACGTCTCAGGCCAAGCGGCCAGCCCCCGGGCCAACTCTGGCTGGCGCCAGGGCAAACAGTGATGCAACCTTAATTAAAATGCGGAGATAGCCCCCGAGCATCGCTCGGGGTTATCTGTGCTTGCATGATGCAAAAATATGCGGGCGAGGAGCTCAGATTGATTTTCGTGTAGTCGCGATCGTCGAAGACAGCTGGCGCGACTCGGTGCTCGCGGAGCATGTCGTCGCTCCCGCTGGGTGTAGCCTTCGAGCCCTCGGGTACTCGAAGGGGGGTCCCGGCCGGTCAGGCCCGACCGGCCAGGCGGCGAGGTGTCTACAACGCCTTTTTCTTCTCTCTCTCTCTCTCTCTTTCTCTGCCGGCTGCTGGCAGCCGGACAAAACTCTTCTCTTGTCTCTTGTTTTCTTCCATGGGGGCGCGCCAGCGCACCCACTAGGTGTAGCCCCTGAGATTCGGGCCGACTGCTAAGCAGTCGGGCCGGATCTCCCGGCAACTACTTTGTCCTCTTATTCACGGGGGCGCGTCAGCGCACCCGCTAGGTGTAGCCCCCGAGATTCGGGCCGACTGCTGAGCAGTCGGGCCAGATCTCCCGGTGACTACTTTGTCTTCTTCTTTTTCTTCTTCAGCCGGCTGGGTGGGCGGACCCGGACACAGCAGTCGGGCACTTTGCAGCCGGCCAGGCAGCCAGCGGTCGAAGGCACATCTGGAAGTCGGACGCACACGTTTTTTTTCGCCAGCCGGCTGTGGGCAGTCGGCCCTTGGCTTTTTAAGCCGGATCACGGGCAGCCGGCCCTTTCTTTTCTCTTCTCTCTTTCTTTCCGACTCCATGCGGGGAGCTGGACCCTCTTTTTTTTGGTGGGGAGCCAGCTTGGCACTCGGCCATTGACTTTTCTAACAGTCGGGCTCCAACTTTTTTCTACCCGGCCGTCATTTTTCTTCCAGCCGGCCATTGGGCAGGAGGCCCTGCAAGGGCGCCAGTCAGCGCGAGGCAGGGAGGCGGGAGGTGACGGGCCTGCGGACGCCAGCTAGAGCGGTGAGCCGGCCGCGCGCGTGGATGTCGGCTGGAGCAACGAGTCGGCCCAGGCGGCGCGGGGCGTCCGGCCGAAGCACCGCGACCCGACAGTCAGCGCGGGAGGCCGGGACAGGGCCGCAGCCGGCGCGGTGTAGTTGGAGCCAGCCCGCATGGGGTCTGAGGCGAGGCAGGGTGGCTGGGGCGCGCAGCCACACGGGCAGGGCGGACGCTGGCCCGCGGACGCACTAGCGGGCGGAGTTGGCGCGACGCGGTCGATGCCGGCCTCGGGCGAAGCGAGGCGGCCGGGCGGAGCCGCGGGCGCATAGGGGCAGCCGGATCCGGCGCGACGCAGAAGGAGCTGGACCCGACCCTGTGGGCGCAGGTGGTGAGCCGGTAGGTGCTGGGGGAGCCAGACCGGAACAAGTAGCTGGCCCGCCCGAAGCCGGCAGGCGGCCGGAACAACGGGTCGGGGGTCGGGTGCGGGAACGCGCGCGGGAGCCGGTACGCCGCGGGCGCGCCAAGGGGAGGCCGGGTGCGGCCGGGTGGCGTGAAGTCAGTCGGGCGCGGCCAGACGGTCGGGAGGAGATCCGGCCGGTTCGAGGCGAGGCGGAGCCGGGCGACGTAGCCGACCTACGCGGGGCGGCCACCTAGAGACGGGGGAAGGAGGCGCAGCCGGCCGCGGTAAGCCGGCGCGGGGGCGCGGCCGACCGAGGCGGGACTTTGCTCGCGAGCGAGGACGTGGAGCCGCACACGGGCGGACGCGGGTGCAGGGGAGCAGAGGGAGACGCCGGCGGGGGAGGAGGTGGAGCCGGACCGAGCAGGCCGAGTGGCCGGAGCCGGCAGCGGGACTCCTGCGCGGGCCTCGGCGCTGTTGCTGGTGACAGCGCAAGGCGCAGGCAGAGGTAGCAGCCATGGCGAGGCGAACTGGCAGGCAGCAGTTTGGAGTGTGGCGCTGAGGTAGTCACGGCCGTGGTGACGTATGGGGAAATATCTGGGAAGTGTATGGCTATGCTTTGACCATTGTTTGACTCGCATCTAGCTAGCTAGCATAGATTATATATGGATGGGAAAGCGCTCATGTGTCGACCGAAGCAAGGTGCTACACGGAGGGAAGCAAACGCAAGCGGCGCGTGGATGGCCACGGTCGACCAAAACGAGGCTCCACGCGCGGCGCGCACGCGGACGGACTGCCGGCGTTGTGTTGGTGGTGACGAAGGTGGCGAGGCCGACGATGAGGACGCGCCGTCCCACGCGGCCACTCCGGGGGTGGGTCGAAGTCGAGCCCCCGAGCGCTACCATAGAGATGGCGCGACGCCGCGGCGGTGAAGATGAAGATGGTCCCACCCGAACTGCGAAACCAGCAGCAGCGCGGTAGCATAGTACCGCCCCACAGTGGGCGCCAAATGTCGTGGTATTCTCACGGGGGGTGCAAGACGACATATGCCACAAGGTGGCTTCGTGTGAGGGCAAGACTGCTGCCGAAATATCCAGGGACGGGTATGCGAGTAGCACGTGCTAGTTTACCCAGGTTCGGGGCTCTCCGGAGAGATAACACCCCTACTCCTGCATGTCTGAGTATATCTGGTATATCTGGTACAGAGTTGCTCCTGGAGCTGTATCTGAGAGCAGAGCCACAAGCATCTGGTTTCATATATGCATGTATGTGGCATGCTCTAGTGGCTGGCCATGCTCATGGCTCATGGCCGTGAGCATGTGTATGCTCATGCGTGTGTGCATGTGAGGGTGGATGTATGGATATGTATTGTGTGGAGCTAGCTTACTATCTAAGCTAAGTGTCATATGGGAGCAAGGGGGTATGGTGGGGTGTCATCCTTGTCCCCTGGATCACTTCATAAATAGTGCCCAGGGACAAGGGACACTGTACATGATGGCTGGGGTGACACGTGAACAGTGCCGGGTACGGCCATCACGTCGGGGTCGTGTCAGGCCGCAGTTGACTTCGGGCAGTCGGCCTGGTGGAGGAGTCGGCAGCCAGCAGTCGACCTAGTGGAGGAGTCGGCAGCCAGTAGTCGGCCTGGTGGAGTAGTCGGCAGCCAGCAGTCGGCCTGGTAGTTGGACTGAGGGGCTTCCCTAGCCCCGATGTCTTGAATTCTTGTCTCGCCGTCTTCGGGGTATCCGTGTCCAATTATTCCGACAGATATGAACAATACGATGAATGATCATGTTGTTAGAGTTATGACTAGGGGTGGTAAAATGACTCAGGAACCTTTGTATCCTGAAGGCCATCCTAAGAGAATTGAGAAAGACTCTCAAAGAATTAATACTGATGCACCTAGTCCACCAAAAAAGAAAAAGAAAGATGATAGGACCTTGCATGATTCTAGTGAACCTACTGTAGACACACCTGAAAACCCAAATGATATTTCCATTTCTGATGCTGAAACACATTCTGGTGATGAACATGAACCTAGTAATAATGATAATGATGATGTTCATGTAGATGCTTGATACGTCTCCAACGTATCTATAATTTATGAACTATTCATGCCATGTTTACAACAATTTTATATGATTTTGGTATGATTTGATTAGAACTAACCCGAACCAATGTTGTTTTCAGCAGAACTACCGTGGTGTCGTTTTTTGTGCAAAAATAAAAGTTCTCGGAATGCGCTGAAAATTTACGGTGATTTTTTATGGACCAAAAGAGACCCCCGAAGCACAAGAGTTGGTCCAGAAGAGTCCCAAGGCAACAACAAGGGTGGAGGGCGTGCCCACCCCCCCTAAGGCGCGCCCCGTGTCTTGCCGCTGCCTCGTGGACCCCCTTGACGTGAGACCAACGCGAAAAATTACTATAAATACCAAAACCCTCGAAAAGAAACCTAGATCGGGAGTTCCTCTGCCGTAAGCCTATGTAGCCACGAAAAACCAATCGGCAGCCCGTTCCGGCACCCTGCTGGAGGGGGAAACCATCACCAGTGGCCATCTTCATCATCCCCACGGTCTCCATGACGAGGAGGGAGTAGTTCACCCTCGGGGCTAAGGGTATGTACCAGTAGTTATGTGTTTGATCTCTATCTCTCTCGTGTTCTTGATTTGGCACGATCTTGATGTACCGCGAGCTTTGTTACTATAGTTGAATCATATGGTGTTTATCCCCCTCTACCTTCTCGATATGGCACTACAAAAAAAGACACATCCGTGACATTTTGGGCCGAACGAAATTTTTTTTCTGTCATACATATGACACTTCTATGACGATAATTGTGACAAAACCCAGTATCATCATAGATGTGGTGGGCTCCTACTTCTATGACAAAAAATCATGACAGAAAATGGGCTTTTCGTCCTGGGCGGGCCGGAGACGCAGCTGCATGACATTCTTTGGGCCGTCCATGACGGAAAAAACCATGGTAGAAGCGAGGGCGAGGAAAATTTCAGGGAGTTCCCGGTTATGGTGGGAGGTCGGGGGCCGAGCGATGCGCACTTCTCTCGTACACGTACGCGCGTGTGTGTGAGGCGTTGGCTCTAACTGAACCCGAGTGAGGCGTTGGGCTCTAACTGAACCCGAGCGATTGCACTGCAAGCTACGCGTTACTGAACCCGAGCGATTGATCAATGGCTATTAACTGAACCCGATCGAGCGATTCCTTCGCTACTGCTGCTAATTGAAGTCGATCGATGCTGCCTCTGGATGAACAGTGAGCATTGCGGGGGGGGGGGGGGTTGGATGAACAGTTCCAGTGGGGGTGGATGAACAGGACCCCGTGGTGTTGCCTCTGGATGAACAGGACCCCGATCGATCGAGCCGGTTGGGGCTGGATGAACATGACCCCATGGAGGGCTGGATGAACAGGACCACCCCGTGGAGGGCAGGATGAACAGTAGACGGTGGAGGGAAGGATGAACAGTAGCCCGTGGAGGGGTGGTTGAATAGGAGCCCGTGGAGAGGGCTGGTTGAACAGTAGCCGGTGGAGTAGCACGCGGTGGAGGCTGGATGAACAGGAGCCCGTGGATGAACAGTCGCAGGTGGAGGCTGGAGGAGGTCGACGGTGGATGAACAGTAGCTCGTGGAGGCTGGAGGGGGTCGACGGTGGAGATGAACAGTATCCCGTGGAGTCCCGTTTTGCGGTACACCACACCCCTCCCGATGAACAGGACCCCCGTTTCGACCGTAGCGCTCCAACACAAGTCCGTTTCCTCCATTTTGCGGTACGCCACACCCCTCCCGATGAACAGGACCCCTGTTTCGACCGTAGGAGGTCCGTTTCCTCCGTTTTGCGATACGCCAGACCCCTCCCGATCAACAGGACCCCGTTCCGAATGTAGGAGGTTCGTTTCCTCAGTTGTGCGGTACGCCAGGCCTCGTTTCCATCGCCTGTTCCGTCCAAGCCCTCCCGATGAACACGACCACGCATTCCGTTCTGACCCAGCCGGTTGGCTCCCACGCGTTCCGTTGCCTCCCGATGAACACGACGCATTCCTTTGCCTCCCCATGAACACGACGCATTCCGTTGCCTCCCCATGAACACGACGCATTCCGTTGCCTCCCCATGAACACGACGACGACGCTGTTTCTCCGTTTCGACCCAGCCATGTACACGAGCCCTGGCCATACGTATGCGCGTGTAGGCGTTCGAGACCCCGCCCGTATGTACACATACGTGGCCGTATTTTCTTTCTTGCACCCTGGCCGCTGTACGTACGTGTACATGCTACGTGCGCGCCTCTACTACGACACGTGCGCGCCTCTACATCGACCAGTATGTACGTAAACATTCACGACCAGAATGAAAACACTACATACGCTTCGACCAGGTGGGTCCCGACTGTCAGGCACTTCCTTGCCTGGGAAGATGTAGCTGGTGGGTCCCAGCAGTCAGGGGGCGAATCGTTTTTTTGCCCGAACGCACTTCCTTGCGTGAGAAGATGTAGCTGGTGGGTCCCAGCAGTCAGGGGGAAACGTTTTTTTCGCGAAATACAGTGGCCCATCCGGTGGGTCCCAGCTGTTAGGTGGAGGAATCATTATTTTCCACGTAATAAGGAGGCACTTCCTTGCTGCGGTCGTGGACCCAGCTGTCAGCCTCTCCATGTACAGTCCACGTCCGATGGAAGTCGTTCCTTGACCACATTGACCACGCCCCGCCGAGAGCACCAGGGCGGTGGACGACGGTGAGGCCTAGGAAGGGGACGACACGGAGGCAGGGAAGACTCGGCAGTTGTTTCCCACGCGAAGGGGAGTACGACTGTACGAGGGTTTATTTGTTCGTCTGCCGTCGCCGGAGAATAACAACAGGTGTGGGTGAGTAGAGGGATGGCTAGGCCAGCGATGGGAGTACGGTCGGGCGGTGAGGCCTGCACGACAGCACAGCCGGCCGCGAGGAGGAGGGAGCAGGCAGTCCCGTCGGCGCTTGTTTGAGCGGGTGGAGCAGGAAGAGCAGAGATTGAAGAAGCACGACGGCCGTTGGATGGACATCCAACAGTCAGTGCTTGTGCGTCAACCTTTTTTAGGAAAGCCTCAAATCTGTGGAAAACAACATACAACCAATCTGCCATTATTTCTAATAATTTACAGCCCATTTGCTAATTCTTAAGGTTTTTTTGGAGCCCATATTCTTTTTGTTAGCATTACAGCCCATATTTCGATGCGGTCTGAACTATTTTTAATCCTGAAATTTCGACTCACATTCAAACTGATTTTAAAAATAAATGAATACCAATATAAAATCCAACAAATTCTCCACGCATAAAAATTAATGTAATTTAAAATCTTGAAATGAAAAAAAAGATATTTTAAACTAATTGTCGGTTTGATGTGTTTTAAAAATGTACAACCCATTTCTCATTACTGATGGGCCATTTTCTCGGCCAGCCGAATGAAAGCTCTCCTCGCCTTGAAAGATTTGCAGCCCAACAAGCCTGACAAAGCGACTTACTTGGCAAATCACAAAAAAACCGGGCTGTGGCCGTGGACCCAGCTGTCAGCCTCTCCACGTACAGTACTCTTCTGATGGAAGTCATTCCTTGACCACATTGACCACGCCACGCGGAGAGCACCACGGCGGTGGACGACGGCGAGGCCTAGGAAGGGGACGATGCGGCAGTGGAAGCCCGCACGGAGAGGACTACAAGGGTTCACTGATTCGGTTGCGGTGTGAGGCTGCCGTCGTCGCAGGGCCTGGCCAGCGGTGGGAATAGTAGGGGGCAGTGAGGCCTCTGCGGCAGCACAGTCGGCCACGGGAGGCAGGAGCATGTGGCACGACCGGCGCTGCTTTGGGCGGCTGGAGCAAGAAGACCAGAGGTTGAAGAAGTACTACGGCTGTTGGATGGACATCGTACGGTCACTGGAGCTAGAATCGTTCATATTGACTAAGTTGACAAAGCCCTTCGTCCCCGTCAACTTAGTAGGCCCACAAGTCAGCCTCCCAGCAAGGTGGGTCCCAGCTAGCCGAGGGAGTATTCATTTTTTTCTATGTAATAAAGAGGCACTTCCGGTGGGTCCGAGCTGATAGCGGGGGGACATTTTTTCGCGAAATACGGTGGCCCGTCCGATGGGTCCCAATAGTCAGGGGAAACAATTTTTTTCGCAAAATACTGGTGTCCTGTCTGGTGGGTCCCCGCTGTCAGGTGGAGGAATAATTATTTTGCACGTAATAAGGAGGCACTTCCTTGCTGCGGCCGTGGACCCAGCTGTCAGCCTCTCCACGTACAGTCCATGTCCGATGGAAGCCGTTCCTTGACCACTTTGACCATGCCGCGCCGAGAGCACCAGGGCGGTGGACGACGGCGAGGCCTAGGAAGGGGACGACGCGGAGCCGGGGAAGACGCGGCAGTGGATGCCCACGCGTAGAGGAGTACGAGGGTTCACTGGTTCGCTGCGGTGTGAGGCTGCCGTTGCCGCAGAATAACAGGGGGTGTGGGTGAGTAGAGGGATGGCCTGGCCAGCGGTGGGAGTAGTAGGGGGCGGTGAGGCCTCCGCCGCATCACAGCTGGCCACGGGAGGCAGGAGCACGAGGCACGACCAGCACTGGTTTGGGCGGTTGGAGCAAGAAGACCAGAGGTTGAAGAAGCACTACGGCCATTGGATGGACATCGTACGGTCACTGGAGCTAGAATCGTGCATATTGACTAAGTTGACAAAGCCCTCCGTCCCCGTCAACTTAGTAGGCCCACAAGTCAGCCTGCCACTAAGGTGGGTCCCAGCTAGCAGGGCGGTATGCATTTTTGTTGTGCGTAATAAGGAGGCACTTCCGGTGGGTCCGAGCTGATAGCAGGGGGAACATTTTTTCGCGAAATACGGTGGCCCGTTGGGTGGGTCCTAGCAGTCAGGGGCAAACGTTTTTTTCGCGATATACTGGTGGGAGTCCGGTGGGTCCCTGCTGTGAGGTGGAGGAATAATTATTTTCCGCGTAATAAGGAGGCACTTCCTTGCGGCTGCTGTGGACCCAGCTGTCAGCCTCTCCACATACAGTATTCTTCCGATGGAATTCGGTCGTTGACCACATTGACCACGCCACGCCGATAGCACCACGGCGATGGACGACGGCGAGGCTTAGGAAGGGGAAGACGCGGAGCTGGGGAAGATGCGGCAGTGGATGCCCATGCGGAGAGGAGTACGAGGGTTCACTGGTTCGGCTGCGCTGCCGTCGCCGCAGAATAACAGGGGGTGTGGGTGAGTGGAGTGGAGGGATGGCCTGGCCAGCGGTGGGAGTAGTATGGGGGCGATGAGGCCTCCGCGGCAGCACAGCCTGCCACGGGAGGCAGGAGCAGGCGGCACGACCGGCGCTGCTTTGGGCGGCTAGAGCAAGAAGACCAGAGGTTGAAGAAGCACTACGGCCATTGGATGGACATCGTACGGTCAGTCGAGCTAGAATCGTGCATATTGACTAAGTTGACAAAGCCCTTCGTCCCCGTCAACTTAGTAGGCCCACTATACTGGGTCCCAGCTAGCAGGGAGAGTATTCATTTTTTTGTGCGTAATAAGGAGGCACTTCCTTGCGTGCGAAGATATAGCTGGTGGGTCCGAGCTGTCAGCGGCGATAACATTTTTTCACGAAATACAGAGGCCGTTTCGGTGGATCCCAGATGTCAGGTGGAGGAAATCATTATTTTGCGCATAATAAGGAGGCATTTCGTTGCGTGCGGCCATGGACCCAGCTGTCAGCCTCTCCACGTACAGTCCACTTCAGATGCATGTCGGTCGTTGACCACGCTGACCAAGCCACGCCGAGAGCACCAGGGCGGTCGACGGCGGCGAGGCCTAGGAAGGGAACGACACGGAGGCAGGGAAGACTCGGCCGTTGTTTTTGTTTCCCATGCGGAGGGGAGTATGACTATACGAGGGCTTACTAGTTCGTCTGCCGTCGCCGGAGAATAACAGCAGGGGTGGGTGAGTAGAGGGATGGCTAGGCCAGCGATGGGAGTACGGTGGGGCGGTGTGGCCTGCGCGGCAGCACAGCCGGCCGCGGGGAGGAGGGAGCACGCGGTCCTGCCGACGCTTGTTTGAGCGGCTGGAGCAGCAAGAGCAGAGATTGAAGAAGCACGACGGCCGTTGGATGGACATCCAACAGTATACAACCCATCTGTGGAAAGCCTCCAATCTGTGGAAAACAACATACAACCCATCTGCCATTATTTCAAATAATTTACAGCCCATTTGCTAATTCTTACGGGTTTTTTTGGAGCCCATATTCTTTATGTTAGCATTATAGCCCATATTGTGGCCACAGTTAAAAAATTATACGAAATTTTGCATATGTCGGTGCGGTCTGAACTGTTTTTAATCCTGAAATTTCGAGTCACATTCAGACTGATTTTAAAAATAAATGTATATCAATATAAAATCCAATAAATTGTCCACGCATAGAAATCAATGCAATTTAAAATCTCGAAATGAAAAAAAAGATAATTGAAAATAATTGCCGGTTTGATGTGTTTTAAAAATGTACAGCCCATTTCTCATTACTGATAGGCCATTTTCTCGGCCAGCCGAATGAAGCTCTCCTCGTCTTGAAAGATTTGCAGCCCAGCAGGCCTGATAAAGCGACTTACTTGACAAATCACAAAAGAACTGGGCTAGCCATTTTCAGAAAGAAAAAAACTACTGGGCTGGTCTGTGGTAAACATAAAAGAAAAGGCTGTCTAGACAGGCCAGAGTGTCCCGCACAGCCCAGTTGACACCCTGCTTCCATCTCAAAAACAAATTAGATAAATGCCACTCCAATTACGGCGATTCATAAAAATGCCACTGCAATTTCCAAACTTTGAAAAATGCCACTGCAATTTTTGCAAACTTTGAAAAATGCCACTCTAGACTTCAAAAAATGCCACTAGAAATGGCATGAAATGGCATTTTTCAAAGTTTGGAAATTGCAGTGGCATTTCTCGGATACACCAGATTTGGAGTGGCATTTATCAAATTAACCCGAAACAAAAATAACTGGGCGAGCTGCTGGGTCCCTGGTGTCAGCCGCTCGTTGTGCAATTCTCTCGTTTATTGACTACGTTGACAATGGCATGGGACCCAGATGTCAAAATCCACTAGGAGGAGCCATTTTTTATTGGCTTGAAATAAGGAGGCATTTGATTGCGTACTGCCATGACCTTGGCAGGTCCCTGCTGTCATCCTCTCCACGTACAGTACCAGTTAGTCGTGCTTCAAAACTGATCGGCACGCCATTAACAAAATAAAGTTCGATAACTAATGCGGCACCTCGGGCCAACGCGGCTAGATCGCATTTTACACGAGAAATTACACACCATGTTTCGTTGACATGTGGTCCCGTTCCAACATATCAGTGAGACGACGGCGAGTAGTAGGAGTATTTTCGAACGAACGTGTAGGCCGGGGCGCCTCTTCATGAACCGTGGCAAACTCGCAACCGTCCACCGACTCTTCGCCTTTCCCTCTCGATTTGGAACTGTTGTCGCACGCTCTTCCTCTCCCTCCTCCATTTTCCTTCAGCCCTTCACCCTTTCTTCTGCCATTGTTCGATCGTCTTCTCCATGGAGGGAACAGGCCGGAAACGACCCCGTTATTCTTGCCCTGATCTGAAAGATGACGTGGTGGAGGAACTTATTGATCGGTGCGACGTCATCACCTCAGCTAGCATGGCAGGTTCGTTCAAGCCCATTCTCGACTCAACTAATAACATCATTACAAAGAACCCAAGAGTCAAGGAGCGGTTTGATCTCCCCTATCTTCTTCGCCGTGACCCTGATGACTGGCGCCGGCACGATGGAGGCCTCACCCTGTGCCAGTTGATGCCGCCTGATAATGATACGTATGATGTTAAGATGCCATCGCTTGAGGGCAAGGCTTGGGCGGGCACAAATGGAGATTGGGTTGTCTACATTGGGTACAACTGCGAGTGGGAACTTGTGAACGTGTACACTTATCACCGGGTTCCACTTCCAAAAATCTCAGCACACTGCCAAGAGGTTGAGCACACCGGTAATGTACGCGCGTTCAAATATGATCATGGTGACTGTCTTCTATGGAAGATAGCAATTTGTCGAGTTCCCAACCCCACTTGGAATTACAACAACTATCAATTTGTTGCTATCTTCGACAAGCTTGTTGCCGTCCTTCATGGTTTGACTCGATGGATATTGCTCAAAAATCAGTTTCTGTACACGGATGAGTACCGTGATGCAATTCAATACGAGGGCCTTGTGTTTGCTGCCACCACTCGTGGCACTGTTTTTGCATGGCATCATAGTAGTTTCGGTATGTTTGTCTTCCACGGTAATTATAATTGTTTCATCCACATGCATGCGGGTTAGCAAGTTTCCCTTTACTAATTAACCTTCTTCTTGTGTTTCCAAGGTACTGTGAACATCCCACCACCTATACTTGAAAAATTTTATGACCAAGGGGGAGATGCCGATGGTGATGATCACGAGCAGTGCCCATATACTCTGTGGCGCCTGGCAATTAATTCCGATGGATCACCTCTTCTTGTGTGTATACAGCCCACTGATGATGTTACTACTAAGGAAGCAGGTGTCTCCCATGGTCGCACTCTCCGGACCTATTCCAACACACGTTGCATGGTATTCGGGATGGATACTAGTGTGCTAGTGCCAACTCATTCTCCCTGGCACAGAATTGATAATCTTGGAGAAAACTCGCTCTTCCTTGGACAAAACTATCCGATGATGGTGAAAGGCGATCCAACTGATGTTGACACATTTATGAGAAGCAACTGTGTCTATACCTCAGACATTTGGGTGGTTCCCTACCCTGGTACTGATATAGTAGGCCGCGTCAGCCTGGATGATCGGTCATGCGTTGGTCTCCAGATCGACAACGGATGGCCCGTCCCAGAGAATCACTTGTGGTTCAAAGCAAGCGTTTCCAACGCCGCGGAATGGTTGAGTTGAAGTTCATTTCATGGCTTGTTATTTGTTGTGTGGTGAAAACTTTAGTGTTTATAATGTATCCTCGTTGTCGATGTGGGTTGATGACCTGTTGTATGTAATAAAATGATATGCCTGTGATAAACTTACTAAATTTATGAATGGCTTTCGAGTCGCTTCTCTAAATTTGTACTAGCTTCACATGCTTCGCGCGTCGGGCGGGTGTCTTTACTGTAGCCATATGTTAATGTGTTCGTTGTACGTAACCAGCACCTCGAATCCTCAATACTAGTATACTATATACTAGTAGGAGTAAGTAGTAGGAGTAGTAGGGTGGCATGGGCCGGAACAAGCATTCACGTCCAGGAGAACGGCACACGCCACCACCACGACATCCATCTGACACCATATTATTTCTTGGAGTCCGTGCTAGAGCAATCTCTTCAACCTCGTCGTTTCTCTAACTTCAGCCATCGCGTGGCGGGCGAGGTGGGGCTTTGCCGATAGTCAGTTTCCTTAACTGCGGTCCCACTTGTAAGGCCAACTCCAATGCACGACCCCAAACGGACCTCCGTTTTGCACGAACTCCAATGATAATTTTGACAAGAAAAGCAAGACCAAAGAAAACAAGAACCACAAGAATACATTTTACTACTCCTGTAAGTTGGATTAGTGCCTTCTCGATGCATTCATTGTTGATCTGCGGAGGCTCGATCTTGTGTGCTTCTTTCTTCTTCGAGTGTAAAGAAGTAGACGTTGCTTCCTCGCATCTAGTCTCACATCTAGCCTCTATTCTAGTAAGAGTATCAACAAGTGCACTAATCTCATCCGAGAGTAGAACCGAAGATTTGGTCGGGTTCTTCCTCCTTTTGCCGACACGTGGGACATCCAGCATCCAGGTCGTGTCATGAAAGAAAATAGAGTGGTAGTTGAAGCCACGAGATGTGCATCTTGGGTTAAACTGTAAATAGAATCTTACTACTATTGAGTAACTCCAAAAGCGGCCACCGAAGATCTTTATTGGATTTGTTTTTCATCACCAGCACGTCGAGGTGAAAGATGTGCAGGTTCAGTGGGTCCTCTTGCGTTTTCACTGACATGTGGGGCCGCATGTGAGCAAACAGACGATGGGCTCCGTGCGTCCGCTGGCTGGCTGAGAAGAGAGATAGAGGAGGGCTGAGCACGGACTGCAGGAAAGTTGTTCTACGTACCTCGATATAGGCTCGATATAGTGGGGTGGCATGGGCCATAACTAGCATTCACGTCTAGCAGTACGGCACACGCCACCCACACGAGTCCCATCCGACACCAATTTTCTTGGAGTCCGTGCTACAGCCATCTCTTCTCCCTCCTGTTTTCTCAGCCATCGCGCGGTGGGCGGGGTGGGGGTTTGCCGATAGTTGGTTTTCTCAACTGCGGTCCCACTTGGAAGTGAAAATGCAACACCGCACGCATTCCCGCTTGAGCGGCGTGCCGGACCAACCGTGTGGGGGTGCGACACGAACACGGAAGGCTTTTCCTTTTGAACTCGTAACTTGTAAAATTTGGTTTTGCTCCATGGCGCTACCGATAGATAGAAAATAACGATTTTGCCTAGAGTAATGAGAAGTTTGGTTCTGACGTCGTTCATGCATGGAATACGTACGAAAATTATGAAGTTGATGCGAAAGGTAAGACAATTACTGTAGTATCATATACTACTACATGGATTTGACGGAAAGATAAAAATACATACAGATCCATGAACGTTCAACGACATCCTCACGCCCTAGTGCGCCGGGTTACCAACCGACGTGTGAGGAGCAGCGGCGTTGGCGGCGAGCTCAACGTGCTTCTGAACAGTGCCGTACAAGGTTGCCCTGCGCTCCAAGAAGGCCAGCGTCCTATCGTCCTCCTCTTGCATGTAGTAGTCCTTGTGGACGATTTGCGCATAGACGTGGGTGATTTTGTCGATGGTGTCTTGCTGCGCCAGGCGCTGCGCGGCGAGCGCGACCTCGAGGTAGACATTCTCCAGCGCGACGGCGGGCAGTCGCAGGGCCACCAGTGCATCGAAGAGGTTATTACCATAGTGGCCGTTGAGGGTGGCGGGCATCGCAGAGCCTAGGCGCGTCGGCTGGAGGCTTACGTCAAAGTCGTCCACAAGCTTCTTGACAATGGTGAACTTGTCGAGGAAACCGACGAGGACCTCGTCGAACAAGGAGACGAAGCTGTCGTCCAAGCAGCCCCTCGCCTTGGTGGCCTCAAGCAATACTACCTAGAGACGTTCCTCAGTGCCGGGCCGCATGCCGGCGTCGTGGACCATCTGGCACAGTCGGCTGATGCTCGCGCTCATCGCCTCCATGGGTCTAGCGTAGCTTCTAGTCAACTGATCTTGCGATTCGAGTGATCACTCAGCCCTTGGTTAGCGTGCGTAGGTGCGTAGGATTTCGTACTACTCCTTGGCCCTCTACTGCACCTGCCTTTGGCTGTATGATAGGTGGGCCAGCCACCCCCTGGGGCCATGTGTCATTCACCCAAAGGCAGTTGCCGTAAGTCAATGAAGCTGCGTCCCCCTCCGTGTCGGTGCAGCATAGTCATCTCACCGGACCTCTAGTTGGGGCCAAACAAGAGAAGTTTGATGTTTACTGGTTTATTGGTCCCCTTTGCATTTTGTGCCAAGTTTTGACCTTCGATTTAACTAATAAAATGTTAATGCATGTAAACAAAAATGTTGTGTAAGTCACCTTACGAAAACCAAATAATCCCAAAATACTTAGGCACGGTGCATTAACTCCCTCCTTGTTTCTTATTTCGTGACATATCAACCAATGAGAGATGTTGGCCGTGCATGCTTTCAATGACTTGAGACTACCAAACATGACATGCAGTGTTGAGTTCATTGCATGTAATCCTATTAGTACTCTAGTTAGGAGTAGCAAAAAAACATTAAGTTCTCTCACCGATAGGAATAAAACACCATGTATTTATTTACAGAGGGAGTAGTACATTTTTGGTGACATGCATTACTAGATATTGCTAGTCAAATAATAAAATCCAGATGGACGTGGTAGTACTCCTAAATCCAGACGGTGGTGCTACTAGTACTAGTAGTAGTACTACCAATGTAGGAGTAGTAGTAGGAGTACTGGCACTGTACTATCCGTTGGTCAAATTATTACGTGCTGCTCCTCACAGTGAAGTGACAAGACCCTGCGCCGGAGATGACACTTGAGTATAGGCACCGTGTTTGGCATACCATAGTAAGCCTCACCATCTGCAGTCACTATCATCATGGCTGTAGAGCTAGGCTTCTTACAACTAGCCCTGTTTGACATAATTTCCCGTGCGTAGATGCCCGTGCATTGCACGGAACACCAAGATTGGGGGTGGACGGCTCTGGAAGTGGCCATCACGCCAGATTTTTCCACGACCTTCTACTCCTAGATATGGTGGGGAGGATATGAGGCTGATTGTGAGAGACGAGGAGTTGTTTGTAAATAGGGAACATGTGCGGGCATCTTTTTGCAAAAATGGAGAAGCTTGGTTTGTATGCGTCAGATCTAGATCCGACGGCTATTGGTGAAAGATGGGAGGCACACCATCATCACCAACTCAGGACCTGTTTGATTCGCAGGATTTTGAAAACGCAAGAATAGGACACAGCAATATTACAAGTTTCAAACTGATATTACAAATGTTAGGAGTAATGCTGCACCTACAAAGAGGGAATTACTAGGAAGTTTACGTAAGAACTTTCGTTACTTTAGGTGGATGCAGCAGCATCGTAAAACTAAAATCCACCGCCCTGACAAGTCACTAATGGGCAAATAAGTTTTCGAGTCTCTGGCCACTTGATGTTTCAAAAACAAATTCAGCTTCTATGGAGAAATGAGCTCCACCATGTACCCGCGCGGGTGTGGCTGGGCACGAAGCGTGAGTACGTGCACGGTGCACCTATTCTCTTGTATACGTACACCACCTACGTGGGGTTGTGCGAGAGAGATACAAACCTAGAGAGATATAGTGTGTGGGTTCTTGAGAGTTTTTTTTGTGGGGGGGTGGGGTCAATCAAAAAATTTAACATATGCAATGTGTGTGAAATAGAGTCCTGGATATAACATATATATAGAGGGGGCGATCCATGAGAAGAGAGTGGAGGTATCGTCGGCTTGAGGTGTCCATAGAATCGAAGAGAGGGATGATGATGTGTGTGTGTGCGCGCGCGCGATCGATAAAGAGTGTCATCGAATTTGTGTGTGCCCACGTCAAAGATATAGAGTGGCTGGCCTACTGGAACGTGAGATGGGACATGTGCAGTTTGTCTCTGTGGCATGGATACCTACCTGCAGCGCTCGACTATCGGTGTGTGGTGGGGGAAGAGGGAGGCCCAATTAACTATAGAGGTACAATGGCTGGTATATGTGTGGAGGAGGAGAGAGGCCTACCTTATGTATTAAGGAGATCGATCTGCCTCATGTATTAAGGGAGATCGATCGGCATCCATGCATATATGCAGGAGACGAATAAGGTTGGGAGAGAGACAGAACTAGAGTGTTGGAGGGGGTGGTAGTGGAGTTGCTTCTAACAAATGGTGGGATAGGCTTGCTAGACAAACGGAGGGCATGCCCGCAATATCAATAAGAGAGGAGATGGCTGCTTGTTGTCTGTGCACGTGCATGTGAGAGACGGGTCAGGAGGCATGCACGAATGATGAGGGGGGACGATGTGGCTGTGGTAAGAAGACGTAACTACATAGGAATATCAATCGCCCTTTGTAGGAGAAAGGAGAGACATAACTTGTGAGGTACGTCGATCGATGGGGGGGTAGTTAAAGTCGATCTAGGTGTATGTTGGGAGATCAATTGGTATACGTGCATGTGTTTGGTAGAAGCAAATGAGGCACGAGGAGAAGGATAGAGAGAGAGAGGGATGCATGTAGGAGGTGGTACGAGAGGCATACTATATCGAGGGGGAGGAGTGTGCGAGTACGAGAACGATGAAAAGAGTGGTGGGAGTGAGGCATGGACTGTGACAAGAGAAGAGGGGAAGCTTGTGTTTGTGCTAGGCACACCTGGCTAGAGAGGCATATCGATCGATGTGTGCCGTAAAGAAGGAGCTGGGGGGCCTACACACACCGTGGGTGAACGACCTAAAGTGAAAAGACGAATTTGTGCGATGGAGCTAGAGAATGCTGAGGGAGGGTGAGAGGGATGCGGGTGTGTGCATGCACAAGAGGGAGGGTGAGAGGGTTGTGTGGGTGTAAAAGACGAATAGAGATCATATATACTTCATTATAAAAAGCGAATTCGGATATTTGAAGAATTTATCATAGTGTTTCAAACCGACGGATGTGTGAATATATATAACGGTGATATACATGGTGTGGTTATGAACATGGTATACTACATTTAATATATTTTATCTCTACTCTTATAAAAAACGGAGTTGTTGATGATGGTGTACCTGCCATCCTGCATTATAGGACGTCTGATTTATATCTGGCGGATAGCAAGGAAACTATGATGGTTGAAGTTGGCAACAATCATGATTGTAGATTCTTATTGAAATAGAGAAACGAATTCAAATTTAGTTCGAATTGCAGCGGTAGTATAGACATTTGGAATGCACTAAAATGTTAGTATGAGTAGGTTACATGCATTATACAGCAAGCGAAAAAATTTAATCGGACATAACATGGATTCATACTCCCTCCATCCATCTATATAGGGCGTAATGAGATTTTTAAGACCGCCTTTGACTATTGATAAGATTAATAGTACATGACATGCACAATGTGAAAATTATATCATTGAAAGAACCTTTCACAAACGAATTTAATGGTGTGCTTTGTGTAAGTTGCATGTCATATATCATTGCTCTAATATTTGGTCAAAGTTAGCATCGAAAAACGCATTAGGCCCTATATAGATGGAAGGAGGGAGTAGCTTTGAATAGCATTTGTATAGTAAAACGAGGCAAGACCCTCTCTTTGTGTGGTGTGAATAGTTTTTTTTGTTTTCTTTTTGGTTGATGGAAGTGCGAATTGATTTGGTATGTACAAGTACAATATTACTACACGTTAGGCTTGTCCCTAAAATTCAACCCGCGTCTTGTTATATCCCGAAAATTCAGATATCGTGCTCCCAAAACTGGCGCCTTCACAACCCGCGCCTTGCTATCCCGAAATTACAACGCGCGTGAAAACTCCCTCCAGCTGCCAAATCCCGACATGCGAAATCCCCCTTCTAACCCTGAGCCGAAAGGGCCGCTAGTTAAAATCGGTGGGGGGTACTTTTGTAACACACCCTACATTTTGGACAAGCGCATTCCTAAGTCATGCTTCACCCCCTCCCATCGCCGCCTTTTCGCCATTCGAAATCCCAGGCCGCCATAACCTCTCCGCTCCAGCCGCGAAACCCCACCCTCCTCCGTCCACCACGTCACCGCTGCCCAGCCGGAGCCTCTTCCCCGACGACGTCATCCACCGCAACAGCTCGACGTCCCTCATCCACCTCCCCGGATGAGGATCCGTCGTCCATCTCTCCGTCCTGCTGGTTCAGCCGCCCCGTCCTCCACCTCCAAGGAGCTGCTCCGACGATCGCCTCGTCTATCGCGGCTGCTCCATCCCCACAGCGCCGCCTTAACCTGCTCCACCGGAACCGCATCATCCTCACCGACTCCTCGGACGAAGCTGAGGCCTACTCGGCGCCACCAAAGAGGTTGTACACGCATCGCATCGCACCTTCTCCTTAACTCGACCTCCCGGCGCCAACGGTGCTCCATCCCGCACCCCCATGGAGCGGCTACCTTGAAGCCGGCGCCGCAGGCGACATCTCCATGGCAGCTCTCCCCCAGTGTGACGCCCCTTCGGCGGCGGCGTCCATACTAGCCGGATCTGCTGCTACTGCTGCTCCGACTCTCGCTCGATCGCTCGCTCGCCCAGCTGCTGCTGCTGCTCTCCCCCTCGCTCGTGCTGCTGCTCTACTCTGATTAATCCACACTTCAGTCGACTGAATCGACTTTTGGGTTAGTCGATTTTCAGGGATTGGGGGGCTCACGGGAGTTAAGGAAGAACCACCCGCAGCGGGGACGGGGGCTCGCCGGAGAGGTACCCCACTATCTATCTTAGGGTTCAGGGTGGGGCGGGGGGCCTAGAGGGCTGGCCGGGGCGGCGGTGGCGAGTTGTTTCGGGGCGGCGAGGCGGCACTGGGGCTGGCGGTTCAGCCGGTGGTGGCTGGCGGCTCAGGGGGGTGCAGGTTGAAGATGAACTACAGGCCCTCCCTAAACTACATGTCAAGTACCTCTCTGCTACCATTGCGTTCAGTTTCGACAGTAGCACTCAGATTCCACAGTAAATTTCAGTTTCGACAGTTAAAGTTCAGAGTCAACAGTTTTTACCTCATCTGTTGTAGTCAGGTGGTTTTTGGTGATGTTAATTTAGATCTATTTTACATCATCTATTGGAGATGCTATTAGAATCCCACTTGAGATTGACGATGTCTGTCTTGTGCTGCTTCAGCCTTGATGTCTTATGGCTCACCAGAGCTGCTCCAACGACAGAATGATCCATCACAACAGAGCAGTGCCCTAGACGCCGTCTATAGATTCCTCAGATCTTCCTCCACACCTCCGACAGCCACCTCTGCCTCAACTGCTTCAGCGACCAACCCAATGATGCTGAGGTCGACACGGCTACGTCAAAGAGGTTGTACACTTGTTGCATCACTTATTACTATACATTCACGTCGATCCATTAGGGCTATTTTGGTTCAATGGAAAAACATCGATCCACTGGTTGTTACCATCACTCTAAATTTCTACATGCTCTCCATACATAATCTCACCATATTTTTTTGTATCCATGTCACATATTCTACATAGTCATGCTGAACATGTGGAGAAAAAGAGAAGAGTTTTGTGCGGCAATACAATGTCATGCAGACATCGCTCCATGGTGGGTTCAATGGCAAACCCTCCCCACCCCTCTCCAGATTGTAATCCAGAGGAAGATATCTGTTCTGAGGCGGATTCGGACGCCGCTGACCACTCCTATTTACCCCCCAAGGTGTTTGCTCTACCTTGGCATGATGATGTTAGTCATATCATGCATATGTTGCCTTGCAGTGCCTACTTTTGACATCATATATGTCATCTGCTTAGTTTAGACATGTTCTGTAATGCCACCTGTTTAGTTTCTATATCATATATGGGAATTATGCAGTCTCATGTCTTTTAGCAAGCCATAATATATGTGAAATGTGCAATGCCATCCTGTTTAACCAGGCATCATATATTTGAATGATATCTTGCCCATCCTTTTCTACATTACATTTCCATTTGTTGACAATGTTTGTACATTAAACTACTCTTCTTGTGAATCAGCCATTTGGGTCGGAGATGGAAAAATCTGGAGTGAAAACAAGGCCTTCAGAGAAGACAGTGCTACCTGTCGAAGCAGATCTCTTGTTGGGTCCCGATAGCTCCTTAGAGATGGATTCAGAGACAGATGACCAGTCCTATTCCCCCACTGAGGTGTACGCTCTAACTTGGCACGGTTATACTGCTCATATCATGCATACGGTGTCTTGCATTGCATAGTTTAGACATCATATACACAATATTCAACACCATGTTCTTAGTTCAGACATCATATCGAATGCCCTCTGTTTAGCATATAAATCACATATGTGAATTAAATGATGCGATCCTGATTACGTAGATAACATGTAGGTGAATTATGTCATGCGATCTTGTTTAGTTATTCATCATATCTTTGAATTATGTTATGCTATGCTATCCAGTTTAGATAGACATCATATATGTGAAATTATGTCATGCTATCCATTTTAGTTAAACAATATACATGTCAACTATTTCATGCCCTCTTTTTTCCACACTATCTATTGCATCTGTCTCTCATACAATGTTTGTACATTCAACTATGTTTCCCTTTTATCAGCCATTTGAATTGGAGCGGGTGATGCCAGTATCTAGCGGACTAAAAACACGGTCTTCAAATAAAACAGTGCTACCTCTTGGTGGAGATAGCACCCCGGTTGTACATGCACAAGAACCAGCCCTACCACACATAACCCAAACTCTTGCAGATTGTACCCCTACTACGATGGACAGAGAACCAGCTTCACCCAATCTAACCCCAACCCTAGCCAATAGTAACCCAGTTCCTGTTGACACAGCACCATCTCCACCACAGAGCTCCCAAACAAGAGCAGTTAGTAAGGCAGCTCCAGTGCCCAAAGGGCCAGTACTATCACGGCGAACCCCAACTCCAGCAGTTAGTACGCCTATTCATGTGGAGGAAGCACAACCAGCTAGTCGTAGTTTAGCATCTATCGCATTTGATGTTGTTAAACCGTATGTACGTATCTTCCCATCTTGGAAATATTATACTAAAGATGAAGGAAAATGCCAGTTGCAGGTGTTTGTCCAGGAGTTATGTGTAAGTAATGTTATTCATGGCAATTACTTTGCTTCGTCCCATACGTCCTACCTCCATGATGGTTATAATACAGCAAATTTTCCCATTTTTCTCTATAGAGAAGGACCGATTTGGAAACTCAGGATGAGGTAACCTGTGCTAATACCTTTGCTATCTTCAAGAATGCTTAGTGGCAGTATCAGAATTACCTGAAGAAAGCGTACTTCACCGGCAAAGAAACTCATCAAATTCCCTTACGTTCTCCTGAGACACATTTACTGGACGATGACTGGGAACGCCTTGTTCTGTACCGGTCCCGAACCAAGAATGTGGTAAGGTCTATGAGCTCATTTTCTATTTTTAAGTATTATATTCTTGCGTCTTACTGTACTCTGTTCATGTAGAACAAGTGCCTAAACCTGAAGAACAACTGTTCTAATTTAAGATTCCATTGCTACCATAGGACATAGATATATGTTTGTTTGATGCTTTTATTATGTACTAGTACTTGGCAATAGAAGACTTGGTAGTTTAATCCTGTCCACCGTACTAATGAACTGGTTCACCGAAATGAGTTTCATATACTAGTACATGCTAAACTTGTTATGTGTCTGCTTGTTTCTTCTTTTAGAATGCTGACAGAATATTGGGGAAGAGTGCCTTATTAAGCAACGGTAAAGGAAGTAATGCAAATAAGGTTCAGGATAGTGACACATCCTGTCTTGGTTTAGTGTTGGAGTTACTGGCCACTACCGCTTGCACAAGCTATTCAAACTCACTGTCTGAATCAGTTCGGTTTCTTGAGTCTCAACTACAAGCTAAAAGACATCGATCCGCTGTGCTGCGACAAGAAGCGGAAGGACTGCAGAAGTCCCTGGAGCATTCAGATGCATACTTTCTGGTGCAACAGCAAGCGTTGGAGGATTTTAGCGCCAAACAAGATAAAGCTAATCAGCTTGCTAAGCATATTGCCAGCATGGTGGATACCCAGGATAACGTTTCTTTAGCTCTTTTGAAGTTGTTTCAGTTATGCTCTTGTTTTGCTGCCGCGTTTATTTGCCCTGGTGGCCAATTTTGACGGCCAGTGTATATGATATGCTGCTTTGTTCCCTATATTTGCACTGGTGGCGAACTTTGATGCCTAGTGGATGTAATATGTGTAATAGGCGTGATAGCCTAGCGTTAGTTGCTTGCTTATTTATTTCCTTGTTGCCTTGTTTATTTGTTTGCTTGTAGTCATTGCAGTTCTTTTTCCACGGTTAACTAGTGGCTGCAATAACATATTTTTCAAAACTAGGCCACAATAACCATGGGCTAATATTTACTGTAGTTACACTGGGCCTCCTACGGGTCGTAGAAACAGTGGGCCTTCTACGGGCCGTAGAAACAGTAGGCCTTCTATGGGCCGTAGAAACAATGGGCCTTCTATGGGCCGTATCATCAATGGGCCTTATACGGGCCGTATGATCGATTGGCCAAACATGGGCCAATAATAGGCCGCATTATGGCCGTAAACGGGCTAGAGTTGGAATCGTCCGTTCATGGGCCGACCGTAATGGGCCATCATTAATAGGCCGTATTTGATGATGCTATGAAAATGGCCAAACGTATTAACGGACCACAAACGGGCCGACTGTAACCACGGGCTAAATTTGGCCCACAAGCAGAAAATGACAGTAACGGGCCGTAAGTAAACGAATGCTGGAAATGAGCCCAAGAATAAATTGGCTCTGAGAAGGCAGAAAGATAACATGGGCTGGAAACGGCCCAACGGAATAACGGGCCATTAATGGGTATAAAGTGATACACTGTTCATTACGGGCCAGTTTCACCACGGGCCGTTAATGGGTGTAAAGTGATACACTGTTCATTACGGGCCAGTTTCACCACGGGCCGTTAATAGGCCAAGAGTTACATAGGGCCTCATATGGCCCGAAAGACGTCATGGGCCATACATGGGCCAGAAGTGAAAACGGGCTGGAATCATATTGGATGGCCCAGATGATGCTACTGGGCCTAATTCGGATAGGGCGTAACGGGCCTTGGGTTAGTGGGCTGTAAATGGGCTATATGCGAACAGGCCGTTAACAGGCTTTACATGGGCCGGCCCGCCACCTTTTGACCAAGTCAAACAGGTCAGCCTTTTCACAGGAATGGGCCTCTGTTGGGCCGTGCCACGTGTCGACGTATCATAGGCGCCTATCTGACCCACTGACGAGCTGACACGTGTTTCGTCCGGCCAATAAGAATTTTACACGTGGAAATTTCCCATTGGTCGGGGCTGTTAATGGGTTATCGGATCCAAAACTCGTCCCGATAGCTTAACGGCGTTCCGTTACGGTGGATGCCACGTGTCGGACACCCTTGACGAAAGCACTTCTGTGATGCGCGATTTATCGTCATGGAAGTGGACACTTCCATGATGGTAATTTTGGTAATGTCATGGAACACTTCTACGACAGCACAGGTATGACTATCTTGATTCTGTCATAAATTTGTCATGGATGTACATGCATGCCAAAAAATGCGACCTAGTGTGACAAACACGTATCATCACGGAAGTGTATTTTTTTGTAGTGTGAATTGAGTTTTACCTTTGAGGTTTCACTATTATCGGATTGAATACTATTATGGATTTGAGAACACTTGATGTATGTCTTGCATGGGATACCCGTGGTGACAATGGGGTGTTCTATTGATTCACTTCATGTATGTTTTGGCACTCAACTCGCGGATTCTCGAGGTGACATTGGGGTAATCTATGCATAGGGGTTGATGCACATTTTCGTCCTTGTTTCTCCGGTAGGAATCTTGGGGCGCTATTTGAGGTTCTTTGTGTTGGATTGAATATTATGAATCTAAAGTTGTTTGATGCATATCATATAATTGATCCAAGGATACTTGTGGTGACATTGTAGTGTCTAGGTGACATTAGGGTTAATTTATGTGTATCATATGGTGTTATTTTACTACAAACTCTAGGGCTGTTTGTGACACTTATAGGAATAGCTCAATGGATTGATTGGAAAGAATAACTTTGAGGTGGTTTCGTACCCTACAACCAATTTCATCTTATGTTCTCCGCGATAGGAACTTTGGAGTGACTTTTGTTGCATGTTGAGGGATTTCCATATGATTTAATTATGTTATCATTGTCGAGAGAACTTGTACTAGTGAATGTATGAACCCTGCTAGGCCTTGTTTCCAAGCATTGCAACACCGTTTACGCTCACTTTTGTTACTAGTTACCTTGCTGTTTTTATATTTTCAGATTACAAAAACCTACATCTACCATCCATATTACGCTTGTATCACCATCTCTTCACCGAACTAGTGCACCTATGCAATTTACCATTGTATTGGGTGTGTTGGGGGCACAAGAGACTCTTTGTTATTTGGTTGTAGGGTTGTTTGAGAGAGACCATCTTCATCCTATGCCTGGCATGGATTGATAAACCTTAGGTCATCCACTTGAGGGAAATTTGCTACTGTCCTACAAAACTCTGCGCTTGGGGCCCAACACGAGTCTACAAGAAGGTTGCGTAGTAGACATCAAGATCTTTTCTGGCACAGTTGCCTAGGAGGTGAGTGCTTGAAGGTATATATTTAGATCTTGCAATTGAATCTTTTAGTTTCTTGTTTTATCATTAGTTTAGTCTATAAAAGAAAACTACAAAAATGGAATTGAGGTTGCCTCATATGCTTCATCCTTTTAATGTCTTCCATGAAAATGATAGAAAGGAAAATTGTGCTCAAGTGCTAGAAGAAGAAGTCAATAAAATATTTGGCACTAAATGTTTGAATGATGAGCATGATTGCAATGTTGTTAGTATGAATTCTTTGAATATCCATGACGCTAATGATATGCAAAGCCATAATCTTGGGGATGCTATGTTTGATGAAGATGATATTTTTTGTCCCCCAAGTTCTGATGAGAAAATTTATTATGATGATACGATGCCTCCTATTTATGATGATTGAAATATTTATGAAAGTGGGTTTGGAAGAGTGTCAAATTCAGATAATAATGATCCCACTATTTTGGAGGGTGTTGAATCTTTTCACAATATTGATAAAAGTGGATTTGGAGAGGTCATGACTTTATTTAGTGACGAATCCACTATTTCAGAAGAGGTTCCAATTGATTATGAGAACAAAGCTATACATGATGATTATTGTGATGACATGTATGCTATAAAGAATAATAATAACCATGAAACTTGTTATCATGATTTTAATTCTCAATTGGATTATGCCTCGCATGATAGTTATTTTGTTGAGTTTGTTCCCACTATTATCCATGACAATAAATTTGCTTATGTGGAGATTAATAAAATTTCTATGCTTATGCATTATGAAAATAATGCTTTATGTGATGCTTATATTGTTGAATTCGTTCATGATGCTACTGAAAATTATTATGAGAGAGGAACATATGCTTTTACATATCTCAAGAATATCAAGTTTCCTGTCTATGTGTTGAAAATCTTGAAGTTTTGGTTGTTTTACCTTCCCATGCTAGTTGATTCTTGCTCCCATAAATTTTTTGCCCACAAAATCCCTATTCATAGGAAGTGTGTTAGGCTTAAATGTGCTTTCCATGTGATTCATGATACTCTATTTGTGTTTCAATTCTTTACTTCTTTGTGAGCATCATTGAAATTATCATGCCTAGCTAGAAAGGCATTAAAGAAAAGCACTTGTTGGGAGACAACCCAATATTTACCCCTACTATTTTTGTGTGTTCACATTATTAGGATATTGTATTAATCATTTTTATAGCTTTTGTTTTAATAAAGTGCCAAGTAAGACCTTTGGGATGGTCTATGGTGATAGTTGATTTGATCTTGCTGAAAAACAGAAACTGTTTCACCCAGAAAAATAATTCTCATTTTTTACATAAGCGTGATAAAATCCTGATTATTTTTTCACAAGATTTATATTAAAATTTCCCATGTTGTCCTAATTTTCAGAACTTTTGTAGTAGCAGAAGTATGGTTGTTGTAAAGATTACTACAGACTGTTCTTTTTTTGACATATTCTGTTTTCATTTTGTTTTTTGCTTATTTTGATGAATCAATGGGTAGTATAGGAGGGTATGAACCATGGAGAAGTTAGAATACAGTGGATATAACACCAATATAAATTTAGAATGAGTTCACAACAGTACCTAAGTGATGATTTGCTTTATTATACTAACAGAGCTTATGAGTTTTCTGTTGAGTTTTGTGTTGTGAAATTTTAAAGTTTTGGGTGAAGTTTCGATGGACTACAGAATAAGGAGTGGCAATAACCTAAGCTCGGCGATGCCCAAGGCACGCCAACGTAATATTCAAGGAATACCCAAGCAACTAAGCTTGGGGATCCCCCGGATGGCATCCCCTCTTTTGTCTTCAATCCATCGGTAAAATTATTTTAGGCTATATTTTTATTCACCACATGATATGAGTTTTGATGGAGCATCATTTTATTTTGTTATTATTTTCTTGTTGTTATTTAGAGTAATGTTTTCATCTTTTAGTTCAATAAAAAGGCCAAGTGTATCCTTTACCATGCTTATTTTACAAGTCTATATGTTGTTGTTTTGAAAACATAAAGTTTTCTATCATTGTCTGAATATTTGTGAAAATTCAGAATGTGATAAAATCTTGAAATATTTACACAATGAATAACAACAAATTTTCTATAGTCTGGTAATTTTTCAAAAAAATTAGAGTTAGCGAAGTATGATTCTTCTTGCATTGTGTATAGACTGTTCTGTTTAGACAGATTGTTGTTCTGTTTGCATTGTTTGCATATGTTTTCTTGTTTAATGATTCTATATATTTGAGGATAGGAGTGTTAAACTTGTAGAGGCATTTATTATTCAATGTCAAATTATAATTTTAGTGATTTTCTATAGTAGAGAATGATAAGGTTTTGCATGGATTTATACCACGAGTTCTTGTTGAGTTTTGTGTGCATGAAGTTTTTAAGATTTCGGGAAACTATGATATCAAAGGAATTAAGGAGACACAAGATCTCAATCTTGGGGATTCCCAAGGTATCCCTAATTAATATTTCAAGAAGTCTCAAGTAGCTAACCTTGGGGATGCCCCGGTTGGCATCCCACCTTTCTTCTTCAACAATTATCGGTTAGCCTCGGTTGAGCCTATGTTTTTGCTTCTTCACATTGGTTGTGCTATACTTGGAATGTCATTTTATTTTGTTTTGCTTGCTATTTGAATAAAATATTAAGATCTGAAATTTTTAAATGAGATAGAGTCCTCACATAGCTAAATAATTATTTGACTACTCACTGACATCCACTTATATCTTTTTGGAGTAGTTTGCCATTTACTCTCGTGCTTCACTTATATCCTATGATTAAATGGTTGATTGAATTGAATATCGTAAATCTGAAATTATATATGTTTCATATGCTTATCCCATGAGGAGTAGTGACTTCACATATAAGAAGTAGAGGTGGTAAATTTATTGAAAGTTAGCAAACATAGTATTGGTCACTTGAACAATTCATGAAAGAATATTGAAGGAAGAGAGATTTCACATATAAATATACTATCTTGGACATCTTCTATGATTGTGAGCCCCATTAATTACTTTCAAACTTCAGCAAATTAGTTGAAGTTGGACAAGGAAGACAACATAATGAGTCATTATTGGGTATATTTGTATAGAAGTTATATTGTCTTGGATCCTCCAACATGTGGTGCTTGCTATTTAGAATCTTTTGCTAGCCAAAATTTCTATATGAAGCGGGAATATTGCTCGTGCATCCAAAATCCTTGATCCAAGTTTCTTCCATGAGTGTCCACCATATCTACCTATATGCGGTATTTACTTGCCATGCCAAGTAAATTTGCATGTGCCAAACTCTAAACCTTCAAATAACTAATAGAATGCCCGTGCTTTGCCACGGGATTTTGAAATATTTTGCTTGACTTATGTAAACATAATACATGTTAAATCACATGTTAGAGAAAAGATAACACAAACACAATCGGGTAATAATTGAAGTAAAATTTACTTGTGATGTAAATTGATAACAAAAAAGCAATTTGAAGATGTATACATATAGACTAATTATCCAACTAAAAATCTTTACAAATTAAGATCTACATGACGTGCTTAAGAAATTCTCGCACAATATCAGAAATATTGCTTTTAGCTTCATTCGCATAATATTTGAGCAAGTATAATAAAAACATCTTCCTCGACTCATCCTCATTATACACAAGCAATATATGTAGTTAGCACAAATACTTTAGGTCAAAGGTCTTACAATATGTAATGGAGAGTACAAACTAGAGGAACAATTCCTTACCGTCACACGAGAGCATAAAATAAAAAGTAAAATAGCCGGACACATCTCTGCCATTTCCTAAATTCATTTTATCTTGAATATAGTGATATTAAAAATAAATGCCTGTATTTTGAATATTATGATAATGAAATATACAAATTTACCAGTCTACGCTAATTGGAATACCAAGCGGAAATAACATTGCCATCTAGATACATCTGAATGCCCGTGCATTGCCATGGAACAACAAATTTAATACATCGATAAAATATCACTTTAATTCACAACAAGTCACTTGCCGCTTATGATTTCTTTACAACAAATATCACTTTGTATTACTGTTAAGACAAAATCATGACTACTGTTAAGACAAAATCCATGACTGCATTCAAATTTGAGGTGGACATATTTAAAATGACTAAATCTGGGGAACTCATGCCTTCTACTCCGCAATGATGAGAAAGACGACAATGGACTTGCCTTCAATTTCACTATGCACTCTAGGATACATTAATGAGGTCTCTTCTTCACCCAACTCGGACAAATAAATACTACACTCTCTGTCACAATTTACCTATCGCACATGTGTCACACATTTCAAAATTTAAATGTACTCAAGTGCTTTGATCAACAAGTTTTCGCTTACATGTCACAAAATTTATCATCAAATTTGTATTACAAAATCTCCAATGGTATAATTTTATGACACATAACACATATATTATCGATTAAGTTTGCTGGTCAAAGGTAAATCATAGAGAGAGTATATACACACTACTGTTCTTACAAAATTTAATCTATGAAAACATCTTCTCTTCCCCCTTGCAATCCATCTCCTCGGCTTTGCGGCAAGCTTTTTTTTGCAATAGAAGCCACACTTTAATATGAAAATGAAACATACATCATTTGGTAATATCCACACATTCAACAATGCAGTTGAATGTCACTAACTCTGCTCATCACTACAACGGGATCTGCCTTTGCCATACACGACGCTTCCAGCAACATCACAACAAATGCTCTATCAGCTAACAATCATATAAACAACTGCCATAATGATTAAATGATATTTTTGTTGAAACTTTTATACATATCGTTGACATATTTCAATGGGCATACACTACTTGCCATGTGTTACATCAAAATATGACCACAACATCTGCTCTCCTTCCCCTCCTTCCGTCTTCCATCGAGACAGGGACCTAGACTTTGTGCCGCTCTTATTGATTTAGTGAAAAAGTTATTTATCTCTGTTAGAAAACAAATGCTTAGATAGCATCTGCATGTCAAGGAAGGATTATGTGGCTTGGATAGCATATGCAAGTTAGGGAAGAATTATGCGACCGTGTAATATTTGGACAGGAACAAAAGTCATGAAAACATAAAGGTGAAGTCCATGAAGACAAACGATAGTCTTATCGTTTCTTAGGTTTGAACTTTCTTATTAGTGTACCAAATTGGCTCAAATATGTATCTACAGTCTAAAAAATAAGAATGAACGAGATCATACAATCAAGATGGAGGTTGTCATGCTCTTTTCTTTGTGCAGATCATCAACATGAATAAACAGGTACATAAATAGAAAATGATGAAATTGAACTTATTCTGCCGATTGGTCTTAGAGCATTGTATAAAATTGATACTCCCTCTGATCAATATTACTTATCGCTCAAACAGATGTTTCTAACATTGATATACGTCTAGATACATCCGTTTCAACAGCAACTAATATGGATCAGTGGGAGTAATAGATCATGCAGTCAAGTGAACAATGGACAAAGCACTAAACATTCCTTGGGTCCTCACACACTCGACAAGTGGACGGTACTCCTTAATAACTATGATAAATGGATTTCATCTAAACATACTATGGTAGACAAATTAAATGGAAAGAGTACTATGTGCTTACTTAAATTCGTTGTTGTTATCAAGATTGGTAATGATGTTGCAGAAAATGTTCTGGAATATCAATCTAAAGGAGCCAAATTATCAAAGCTACAGAATGATTGGCTCAGTATCTTGTCTACAATTTTAGATTAACAATTATTTGACAGTTTCTCATCAGCCGGGCTTTAAATACTGACCGTTCCATTCTTGAAGTGGAGTTCAAACGGCGCAGTGAGAATTTCTACTCAAAAATTAAGATAACGTATTGACATGTAAGTTCAATTTAAAGGTCAACTTTAATGCCAACCATAAATCGACCAGAAGTGCATCTAGGCATGGATGTTACGGAGCTTTCAAGTAGTAACAATAAACTGCAGAGATAATAGTGTACCTCTAAATGTAAGACCGTCCAAGCAAAAATATTTTTGTTGTCAGTACAAATGCAGTTGATGTTGCCAAAATAATTCATCTTCTTAGTCCATAAAAGAGGAGAAACTTAACACCAGAACATCTTAACATAAGTGATCCAAGTTGTTTTCTTGCGAGAGTGGGAATTCTTGGAATATCCTTTAACCAGGCAAAGTTGTCGACATTGTCAACCTTGAACCTACAAAATATTGATGCCCACAGCCCACCTCATACTTTCATGAATTTTGTTACTTGACAGGATATGCAGACGAACCTTGCTATACAAACGACAAGATTCAGACGATTCCCATGTCCACAACGGAGCAACGGCCACTGGATTTGTAATCGTCCACCTTTTGTCGTCTATAGAGAAGTTTCGTATGCATAGAAACCTTCCATGTAGAGATGGAACCTTCATCAAGCAAGGAAATATGCCAATCATGACTCAAGGATATAATTTGACTTACATACATTAGGGAATTTATCAGTTGATGCAACCAACTTATAAGCCCCATTAATCAAGTCATTGTGTTTGTTGGATCAAGCCTTGTTTGAACAACATGAGCAACTGCAACTCTTACTTCATCTATCAGAACTACACAATAAAACATACTTATTCATTTGAACTTCAAAATTTTAAATGAACAGTGTCAAAAATAAATAAATGAATCGGAAAGTAAAGAAGAGTGTTTTATATTTGTTCGAAGGGAAAAGAATCTGATCTCTACAACTTGCCAATTTGAGAAGAAAACTAACATAAAGATAAACCAATTTGGCATGTGATGCTGCTATGAATTGTGTATGTGCCCTTCTTCTCGGTTTCTCACATACGACAAATTAGTAAAGCATTAGAACTTTGAAGGAGAGAACTTTACATTCAATTGAATAAAGCAAGATTTAGGCATCAGCGGCTTATAATATTTGAAAAATAAATAACACAAGATAAGAAGAAATAAATTAACCTTGTGTCATGCTAATGAAAATGTATAACATTAGAGAAGAGATGACCTTCAACTCTGAACGATCAAAAGAAGTAGCGCACACAGTGCATAAAGAGTAACAACATCTCAAACTATATGTTTAGAAAAGATGCTTCTTAGCTCTGATAACCGGTTTAGCAATCATCTGATCAGTCCAAAAGTGCATATGTTCTATCTTAGATTAGGCTAACTCAGTAACTTCTTCCACGATTCTAGTTTTTGTTTACAAAAGAAAAGGTCTAGCTTCACAAAACATTTAAATGGAAAGCTTTTCGGACCATAAAAATATATTCAATTACTTACTTAATTTTGTAGTCCGAAAATTGCCCGACTGCTCTGCTGAGGTAGGGAATGGCCCGATCCTAAGTCCAACAAGTTGCTACAACCATTCCACAATGTGCATGCCCAACAACTACACTGGATCAATGGCCTTATTGCGACAAAGCAGACCCATCGTCGTCGCGGCCATCCGGCCCCATTGATCAATCGACCGGCAGTGCGAGCAAGGACGAGGTCGAGCAGGACCGCGGTTGCCTCCCATGGTGTCGATCTAGGAATAAAAATTGTTCGATGGTAGAAATCCATGAGACCAAAGAATAGACAAGAGATATAGAAATATCTAGGCTAAACATACATGCTTTTGGCTCAATATCACCCAACTCCACTCTGAGTCGCTTAGAAGTCTTATCTCGAGCAAACATACCCAGGTTCAGTTGCCCCCAACGACAAAAGAAGATCATGCCCCTCATGTTAGGCAATAACAATGAAGGATGGCCTTGTAATGCCATGAATGGAGGTCACCCCTGATGATCTATCTATAAGGGCTATCACAATAAGCAAAAGAATGAGAATTAAATGCTTCCTACACAAACCTAGATCCTACAACAGTGCAGGAAGGTGGAATCAAGTTCCATAGTGTAGCACCTGATGGCACCCCATCATGCATATTTTCAGTAATCCCGACTGAAGTAGATATCAAGTACTTGAGGCATGAAAGGAAAACTAATGAGGCATGAAAATCTATAAGCAAGTTTCATATGCTTATCCCATGGGGAGTAATGACTTCACATATAAGAAGTAGAGGGGGTAAATTTATTGGAAGTTAGCAAACATAGTATTGGTCACTTGAACAATTCATGGAAGAATATTGAAGGAAGAGAGATTTCACATATAAATATACTATCTTGGACATCTTCTATGATTGTGAGCCCCATTAATTATTTTCAAACTTGAGAAAATTAGTTGAAGTTGGACAAGGAAGACAACATAATGAGTTATGCTTGGGTATATTTGTATAGAAGTTATATTGTCATGGATCCTCCAACATGTGTCGCTACCTATTTAGAATCGTTTGCTAGCCAAATTTTCTATACGAAGCGGGAATACTGCTCGTGCATCCAAAATCCTTGAACCATGTTTGTTCCATGAGTGTCCACCATATCTACCTATATGTGGTATCTACCTGCCGTTCCAAGTAAATTTTCATGTGCCAAACTCTAAACCTTCAAATAATAATCTGTTTTTGTATGCCCGGATCACTCATGTAGCAACTAGGGACTGTCAGTATCTTTCGTGCTAGGTGGGTTATTCTCACGATGAATGTTTATTCACTTGTCATTCATGAGAGAATGGTTGGTAATTGGGATGCCCAGTCTTATGATCAAAAAATCAAAAACAAAATTTCAAATAATCAAACAAAACTCCCCTAGGACTGTTGTTGGTATGGACGGTACCAGTTGTTTCGGATCAGCCGTGGAGTGTGATTGTTGGTGGAGGGGGAGTAAAAACTTTACCATTCTGTTTGGGAACCGCCTATAATGTGTCTAGCATGGAAGATAGTGAAAACTCTTGGTTGTTATGTTGACAATGAATGCATACCTCTCAAAATTATTTTCATCTCTATTTTAAAAGCTTCGAGCTCTAGCACCTCTGCAAATCTCTGCTTCCCTCTGTGAAGGGCCTATCACTACTGGAGTCAGGATCTTTGCCTTTAGCCAGCTCTTTGCCGTCTGCTAGCTGACGGCAAAGAAGGTCTTTGCCACCAGCTTATAGAAAACTGACGACAAAGAAAGAGCTGACGGCAAAGATAATGTTTGCCATCAGCCAGCTCTTGTCGTCTACTAGCAGACGACAAAGAGGGAGGGTGGCCCACTTACTAGAACCACCTAACGGCCACTTTCTTTGCCGTCTGCTAGCAGACGACAAAGAAAGTGGCCAACCTAACGTCCGTTCCCCCCGGCCCCACCGCACCACCTAGGCTCTTTGTCGTCTGCTAGCAAACGACAAAGAGATTTGACCTAACTAAAACACGGCCAGCGCCTTGTGCCCCACCCCTCTTTCTCCCCTCACCTCACCCACCCCGCCCCCGTGCCCGAGCCGCCGCTGCCCTGTGCCCCACCCCTCTCTCTCCCCTCACCTCACCCGTGCCGCCCCCGTGCCCGAGCCACCGTCGCCCCATGCAGTACCCGTGCCGCCTTCCCGCCCCCTGGAGCCCGCCCCATCGCAGGCCGCTCGCCTGCCCTGCCCAGCGGATGCAAGCTGCGACGGCCGCCCTGCCCCGCCCCACCGCCGGAGCCCCGCCGCGCCACCCCGGCCGCCGGAGCTGCACCGTCGCCGGCCTCCCTTCCCCTCGGCCTCCTCAACCTGCGCCCCTCCCCATGGCCTGCCTCCTCAACCCGCGTCCCCTCCCCGTGGTGAGTTGCTCTGTTTTTTAGATTTAGTTTAGGTTTGTTTAGTTTAGTTTGGTTTACATTAGGTTACACTACTGCAGGATGCTACTAATGCGACACTACGATTAGAGACCCCTCGAGAAACTGTGTGTGATGCAATAGTCGCAAACGATGCTGTATGAAAACCTTCAGAAATGTGTAAAACGTTTGCGATGACGGATGCATCAAACACGATTCAGGTTTTAGTTGTGTGTGTGATGAAGGGCATACGGTTCAGTTCAATGAACTATTTGCGATGAGGAGGAACAAAAGAAACGAGCGGCCAAATGAAGGTGTGTGCGATACGCAGCATACGGTTCACTCGGATGAACTATTTGGGATTAGGCAACACAAAAGAAACGGTCAGCCAGATCAAAGGTGTGTGCGATATACGGCATGCGGTTCACTCGGATGAACTGTTTGTGTTGAGACATGAGAACAAAAATAGTTCAACTTAACAAGATGTGTGTGATACGCGGCAAACATGTCTGTAATCAGAAATGTGTGTGAAGACCGATAATAACACAGACGGTTGCTGCTAATGAGACTTGTGTGTTGTGCGATGGGATTGCATACAGAACAACAACATATATATATATACACATACACTTATAAGGACATGCTTGCATAACCAAATTAAACATCCACTTACCTAGGTGGCTACTACAACCATGGAATTTGCACACACCAAAGTAAACTATTACATGCATAATTATATAGGTGGCTACTACACACATGACATTTCCACACACACCAATAAAGTAAACTATATACTACATGCATGATTAACTAGCATAAACGATCATCTGATCATCATCTACTTCTTGTGACGCTTGCTCTTCTTGTGGCTCGATTCAGGCTCGTCGATTTGGGTAATGAGGCACTTCCTCATGTAAATGATCCACCTGTGCATCTCGTAGCATATGTACACGCTCTTGGCCGCGAACCTGAGGTGAGGTTCATCCAGTTGTCGCATCCAGGCCTTGTGCCAGGATACGGGACTTATTCTCTGGGCATCCTGCTTCATCTTTTCGTAGTAGGGGTCGATGATGGCCGAGGCGAGTTCGACCAGGAAGTCCTGCTTCGTGCTACCCCAGACCTTGTAGTGGTCACGGATTTCGACAAGGTTCTTGCAGGCCAAGCCCGTAACATTGAGCGCTTTTACATCGTCTTTGGTATCCACCATGGCGAAGTTGTAGTCGGTGCTGTTGACAAACCTGTTGAAACGGTCGCAAGGCTATGTGGCCATGTACTAGTGGTAGATGAGGACATGATAGCGCGCACACAACTGGGCGACGACAACCTTCTAATCTATGCCGGGACAACTTTATGATCTATGCCGACCACCTTGTACTTGTCTCCAGCAAACAACTGCTCAACGTTGTTGATGCAGTCGTCCACCACGGCCGGGTCGATGGTGTACACCACCAAGAGACATGTCTCCCTCGCGTGGGTCTCCACTCTATGCTCGCCGAACTCCATTGGAGCGCCACCGGACATCCCCTCTCTATGTTTCGTCGTGGGTGTGCTTGTTGTGTTGTGGGGCGTGATCGAAAGGTTGAAGAGACTAAGGTTATAATGGCCGCGGGAATTAAAGGGGAAGTCGGACGGTCAGGAATATCGGCAGGCCCTAGTGGCTGTTCTAATTTGCAGCGCGTAACTCCATCGTGTCGCACGTAACTGCATCGTGTGGCAACGCGCGTGGCACAACCACATGCATATGGGGCCCCCGACGTGATCATGCGCATGCCCAACCGCTGGCAGAGCGCGCGCGGAGGGACGCGAGCAGATCGCTCCGTGGTCACCTCAAGGAAAAGTTGTTCACTAGCCGAGCGCACCGACGGACGCGACAGAGCACGCCGCGGCGCCTAACGACGAACACAGCGCGATGCGGCGCCTAACGGCATGCAGAGCTTGCCGAGGGACGCGAGAAGAGAACGGCATAGTGCTACGTGGAAAATAAGACGAACTGTGCGAGCGATGTCGGAGACATCAAGCACGAATCATATTAGAGTTGTGTGTGCGATACGTGGTAGACAGTTGATCCATCAGAGCTGTTTGTGATGGAATAAGCTGTGTATGCTGCGGGCAAACGCTTGCTGGTGTACAACCTTAAATTTAACCAAAAAAGTGTTAATGCATGTTACAAAAATTGTATAGCTGGAAACTATGTTCAAATATGACTCCAACGATATAATCTATGGCGACATGCATTTGTTTTTTATTAGTTAAATCCTACTTATAAACCAGGACGGGGGTACAGTAGGTAATTAAATCGCAAACGTTTTTTATTAATTGTATGTGTACATGTCCTCCCGTCCTCCTCTTGCACGTCTTGTCACCCTGCTGCCGCAGACGGCTTACAGCGCAAGCTTGCGCAGCGCGCGGGGGTGTTCTTTTGGCCAAACGGTGGCGCCAATGAATCATTGGTGAGCCCGTTCCCATGCAACCTCACACATTCCCGCGCACGCTTCCCTCCCGACTCGGTGAAATCCCCCAAAATCCCAATGCTTACCGGCCTGCTATAAAAACCCTCACGGCCGGCGAGTCCCGTGTCGTATTTTCCCCTCCCTCCCTGTAGCTTATCTCGTCAGCTTCTCCCATAATTTCCAATGGCACCGGTCCGTCGTCGTCGCTCAGCCACTCCGCCGTCATCAGAGGACAGCTCCAGCTGGGAGGCTACACCGCGGCGGTGGAGCAGTCCCCGGCGTAGTGTAGTGCGCGTGGCGTCCCTGTTGGGTGTGCGCAGAACACCCACCACACACTCCGCCGCCGCTGCCCGTCGGCAGCTGTTGCCGGCCTCCATCGCCGCCACACCAATGTCAAAAGCCAGGGCCATCTCCCGCTCCGCCGCCCGGCCCGAAGGCGGGAGGTGGCCGTCGAGCCCGCCACCCCACTGCCGGCCATCGTGGCCATCACCTTCTCCGCCACCGCGGCCCGAATACGGGAGGTGGTGGTCGTGGTCGCCACCCCATCGTCGGCCGCCGTGGCCGCCAGCCCACCGTCGACCGCCAAAATCATCACCCGCTCCACCACCGTCGCCCGAAGGAGGGGGCGGAGGTGGAGGCCCGCACGTCCATCAGCGACCTTGCGCGCTACATTGAGTTCCTACGAGAGGAGGAGGAGCGCCTCGTCGAGCATGCAAAGAGCCTTAACGCAGCCGTGGCCGTAGCACACGCTGACGCAGAGGCGAGGGACAGGAGATCTACGAGCAGTCCAGCCGCTTCGAGAGGGATCGTCTGGAGCGGCAGTGGGCATTCGAGCTGGCGAGCGTCGCTGAACATGCAGCGGCGGCAGGCATCGTATTGCATTTGTCCAGCTTGTCGGTAGGCTCCTCCTCCTCTACCTCTTACTGAGCGTGCTCAGCATAGGAGAGGCTGCCGGAAGTAGCACAAAGCCCCTCTGTGGTACTAGTAGTAGTATTTAGGGGCTATTTTGTTCAGTTCATCTGACTATAGATGTGTGGTCTAACTGTACAACGTACTTAAAATTAGTTAGTATATATATAGTTGAACTAGCTATTTCAGTACGTGGTTGGCAACAATTGGGGAGAAGTTTGGTCGGTTCAGGTGCGAGTTGAACTGTTTGTATAAATTAATAATGACTGTTCAATCTATGAATGAAATATATGCTTAATTACTAAAATTTTAGTTGCAAAAATTACATAGTGCTAATGATTTCTAGCTGCATATTTTGATAAATCACAATGTTACAAGGATTGACAAATGGCAACATTACTAGATCAACAAATGTAAATCTTTCCAGTTTGACAAATGGCAACATACCCAATATGACAGATGCAAATCTTACCAAATTGTTGGTACCTCGTTGCACACGGGTCATCCAGAACAACCGTTTGTGTTGAAGGGATGCACAAATCCAGCGCCGCTCTCACTTTGCATACGTGTGTTCTATCTAAATCGTTTGCGATTAAGAGCTGCAGAAATCCTGCTCGGCACATTTTCTCTGGGCTTCCTGGGGAAGCTGTCGGTTTGCATACGGGTGTTCTAACTAAAACGTTTGCGATGAGTGTTTTATATTTAAAAGGCGAATTAAACTGCGGCTTGGGCACCATTAATGGAGATGACGCTAGCAGGGCGGGCGGCCATGGAAATCAAAGGGCTCGCTTCCCAGTGAGCCTGCGCAGCGTACAGCTCGCACGCTTCCCGGTGAGCCAGCGCACTCGAGGACAGCTTGCATGCCTCTCGGTCAGCCTGCGTACCGGACGGCGCTCGCACGCCTCCCGTTTAGTCAAAGTCAAGTAGCTGTCCGCACAGCACCTCCTACAGCCATTAAAACCAAGACACGTGGCGTCACATGAATGGTTAACAAAATTTTGGATTTACTAGAATTTAAAAACCAGGCATCTCAATGTTGTGCCGGCAATCAACGGTGCCCTGGTGTTTGAAATTCATGCCCATTTCTTGCATGGGACCTAAGCATGCACCCAAGGACACATATTTGATTTTTCAACCAATTTATATGCACTGGAGCATGTGCATGTAGTTCAAATTTGAATTATCCACATAAATGCATTGAAAACTCGGTTAATGCATAAAAATGTCCAAACGAACCCCGAAAAATCACAAAAATTCACACAACACTCCTGTTGTTCTATGTTGACATGAGAAAGAAATTGAAAGCAATAAGAGGCAATGGATATCATTTCGTCCCCAAAGGTGGGACGTTCCCTACCGAAAACCATCATGCTTGTTGTGAGAAGCTCCGGTTTGTGAGAAGCATATACCCAAACTGCCCCAAATGGGACAAAATTTGTACCACAGCATGTTGATGCCGCTCCATGATAGCATGCCAAGTTTCATGAATTTCAGATGAGTTTTGGATTTACTAGAATTTAAAAACCAAGCATCTCAATGTTTTGTCGGCAATCAACGGTGCCCTGGTGTTCAAAATTCATTCCCATTTCTTGCATGGGACCTAAGCATGTACCCGAGGACACAGATTTCATTTTTCAACCAATTTATATGCACTGGAGCATGTGCATGTAGTTCAAATTTGAATTATGCACATAAATGCATTGAAAACTCAGTTAATGCATAAAAATGTCCAAACGAGCCCCAAAAAATCACAAAAATTCACACAACATTCATGTTGCTCTATGTTGACATGAGAAAAAATTGAAAGCAATATGAGGCAATGGATATCGTTTCGTCCCCAAAGGTGGGACGTTCCCTACCGAAAATCATCATGCTTATTGTGAGAAGCTCCGGTTTGTGAGAAGCATATACCCAAACCTGCCCCAAATGGGACAAAATTTGTACCATGGCATGTTGATGCCGCTCCATGATAGCATGCCAAGTTTCATGAAATTTCATACGAGTTTTTAATTTACTAGAATTTTAAAACCAGGCATCTCAATGTTTTGCTGGTAATCAACGGTGCCCTAGTGTTTAAAATTCATTCCCATTTCTTGCATGGGACCTCAACATGCACACAAGGACACAGATTTGATTTTTCAACCAATTTATATGCACTGGAGAATGTGCATGTAGTTCAAATTTGAATTATGCACATAAATGCATTGAAAACTCAGTTAATGCATAAAAATGTCCAAACGAACCTCGAAAAATCACAAAAAATCGCACAACACTCCTGTTGGTCTATGTTGACACTCGAATTTTTGTGAAAGCAATAAGAGGCAATGGACATCGTTTCGTCCCCAAAGGTGGGACGTTCCCTACCGAAAACCATCATGCTTATTGTGAGAAGCTCCGGTTTGTGAGAAGCATATACCCAAACCTGCCCCAAATGGGAGAAAATTTGTACCACAGCCTGTTGATGCCGCTCCACGATAGCATGCCAAGTTTCATGAGTTTCAGACGAGTTTTGGATTTATTAGAATTTAAAAACCAGGCATCTCAATGTTTTGCCAGCAATCAACGGTGCCCTGGTGTTTCAAATTCATTCCCATTTCTTGCATGGGACCTAAGCATGCACACAAGGACACAGATTTGATTTTTCAACCAATTTATATGCACTGGAGAATGTGCATGTAGTTCAAATTTGAATTATGCACATAAATGCATTGAAAACTCAGTTAATGCATAAAATGTCCAAACGAACCCCGAAAAATCACGAAAATTTGCACAACACTCCTGTTGTTCTATGTTGACGCTCAAAATTTTTTGAAAGCAATAAGAGGCAATGGATATCGTTTCTTCCCCAAAGGTGGGACGCTCCCTACTGAAAACCATCATGCTTGTTGTGAGAAGCTCCGGCTTGTGAGAAGCATATACCCAAACCTGCCCCAAATGGGACAAAATTTATACCACGGCATGTTGATGCCGCTCCATTATAGCATGCCAAGTTTCATGAATTTCAGACGAGTTTTGTATTTACTAGAATTTAAAAACCAGGCATCTCAATGTTTTGCCGGCAATCAACGGTGCCTGGTGTTTCAAATTCATTCCCATTTCTTGCATGGGACCTAAGCATGCACACAAGGACACATATTTGATTTTTCAACCAATTTATATGCACTGGAGAATGTGCATGTAGTTCAAATTTGAATTATGCACATAAATGCCTTGAAAACTCAGTTAATGCATAAAAATGTCCAAATGAACCCCGAAAAATCACAAAAATTCGCACAACACTCCTGTTGTTCTATGTTGACACTCGAATTTTTTTAAAAGCAATAAGAGGCAACGGATATCGTTTCGTCCCCAAAGGTGGCACGTTCCCTACTAAAACCATCACACTCGTTGTGAGAAGCTCTGGTCTGTGAGAAGCTTATACCCAAACCTTCCCCAGATGGGGCAAAATTTGTACCACGACATGTTGATGCCGCTACATGATAGCATGCCAAGTTTCATGAATTTGAGACAAGTTTTGGATTTACTAGAATTTAAAAGCTAGTCATCTCAATGTTTTGCGGCCAAGTGACGATGGCAGGGAATTTGAAATTCATTCCCATTTCTTGCATGGGACCTAAGCATGCAACCAAGGACACGTATTTGATTTTTCAATAAGTTTATATGCACTGGAGCATGTGCATGTAGTTCAAATTTGAATTATGCGCATAAAATGGCTGGAAACCCCATTTAATGTATAAAAATGTACAAACGACCCCTGAATCATTCCAATTTTTTTGACGACACACCTATAGTTGCATGTTCACTGCAGATAAAAGTTCTAACAATTCAAACACCATCCTTTCTAGCTATGACCCCATTACGTAATTCAAATGATCAATACGATAAATCAAGTAGATTGCACACGGTTTATTATCACCAACCGTGTGAGATGCATCACAAAATATCTTGGAGCACCGTCGGTCTGATGACACTTTGCGCGCCAGTTTTTTGGCTGAAGCTATTTCAAATTTTTGGCTTCCATGGAAATATCTACCTCCCCGCCCCTCCCCCTTACCAAAAGCCACATTTCCCCTCTTTCCGCCTTCCTTTCCAAGTTGAAACCTTCACTCCTTGCTTGCAGCACCGCCGCCTCCTCGCCGGCAACCCTCCTTCACGCTGCTCGGCCTCGCCTATCCAGGCAGGTAATCCACACCCGACCCCATCCTCCTCCTCCTCCTCCTTATACATCCCACATGCCCCCGACCACTGGCGTGACACCTTCCACCCAAATCACCGACCCCTCCACCAAATAAGCACCGACCTAAGCCATGGTGCACGCAGTATAGCCAGGACCTCAAAGAGCATTTGACAGCGAAGAAGGAAATCGCGGACGCACACGCGGATGAGGTCGCGATGGCTACCATTCGTGCCAACCCCTAGATCTTGAAGGAGCACCTTGCCATTTGCTAGCTACGCCGGTTATGCATGCTAGGTTTACCCGTTGCGTGTGCTGCTCCTGCCTTTCCTTCACAAATTCTAGTGAATTGTGCTATCTATTTTTACCATGCAATCTGTTTCTCTAGTTTATATGTTCTATAAGTCATGTAGTGTGGTGCTTACTTATTAACTGTTTTGTTAATTAGTTGTAGTCTTCAGTTAACTGTTTGGTTCAATTATGCAAATGTGATGTTCAATTCTTCAGGATGCAATTTTGTGTTGTCTTCCATGTGAGAAATAAATCGAATTTATCTTTACAAATTGTGGGTGCATTCTATTATTGTATACCATGTGAGGAATAAATTGAATTTGGATGTAGTAAATACATGAGAAACAAATACAAGTGCTACAATTGGCTGTAGTTAACTGTTTGGTTAACTGTCTGATCTTCTATTAGGAGTATGTTATATTGTGCAATGTGGTGCTAAGTTAATGTTTGGTTCATTTGCTGTGGTGTTTAGTTAACTGCTTGGTTCAATGTTATATTGTGCAATGTGGTGCTAAGTTAATGTTTGGTTCATTTGCTGTGGTGTTTAGTTAACTGCTTGGTTCAATGTTATATTGTGCAATGTGGTGCTCAGTTAATATTTGGTTCATTCGTTGTGGTGTTTAGTTAACTGCTTGGTTCAATTCTGCAATGCGATGTCCAATTGTCATGGGTAGAATTTTGTATTGTTGTGCATGCGAGGAATAAATCGAATTTGGCTACACTTAATAAATGAGAAACATATACAAGTGCTATATTTCCTAGTTCTTAATCATGCTTGGTTTGGATAAATGGGTTTTCCCTATGGCTTGAATTAATCTGATGAATCTGCAATGTGATTATTTTTCATCAACATATTTTACTGATAGCATGCGAACCCTTACTTAACCTGATGACTAACTACATTATATGCGTTGCATGGAAACAATGGGAAACACTGAGGTTTACAATCGAGGTTAGAACGTGCATGGTTCGTTGTCTAATAGCACATTATTGTGCAATTGCAGGAACCATTCTAATATTTAGGTTTTTAACAATTTGGTCTTGCACATGTAGGTCCTGCTGTCAGAGGTTTTGACCCACTGTTCGACCCTTTTTGCATATGGGGAAATGAGTTGTCCATGAATATCAGTTAAGTCAAGAAACTCAGAAAGATTGTTAGGATAAAGAAATTAGCGACAAAAAATGACAAGATCTTTGTCTGCACAATGAAGAAGACATCAGTTCATTACAGGACGGTACCAACTACTATACCTTGCCTTTTTTATTCCTTTGCCCCATTTCCAATATAGAGAAGATATTTATGCACATCCTTGTTTTCAGGCCTTTCCAAAGCAGTTCAGTGATGATTACCTCTCAAACCACCTGTATGGTCAGGAGGCGAGGAAGGTATTCATACAACACCCACGGTTCAATATTGAAGTGTTCCTGAAGAGGACGAAGGATGGATGGTCAATCATCCACAGGCACTAGCCCAAAGTTACAAAGACCTTCAACATCAATGAAGGATCAATATTCGCCTTCTGCTTCAACAGTTTTCCAGATGAGATACATCTATCTATGTACCGTCTATGATGCTAATTTCGAAAGGTTATAGATGTTGCATGTGAAACTTGGTACTGGTGTAGTTGTGCAATGGGGTAGCTGAGTGCTGAAGCTATATGATGTTGTACTCTGATGTATTTCAATTATGAAAATGAAATACATTGTGTGCCTAATATGAACTATCAATTAGATTAATAAATGGATTATAAATAATCGGATAATTAGCCTGCTAGTGGCGAATTAGCCTCCTAATTGGGTTTTGCTATTGCAAACTGTTGTTAAAAAAATACCGTGGGAGATGACCTCAGGCAACGCACACAGTTTCTAGGAATAAACCGTGTTGAATCAATGAACAATCACACACGAATTTCTCTTGAAAATTGTTTGTGTTAGGCCACCTTGCGCAAACGTTTCTTTCACGGACCGTGTGTGATATATTCAATTACGCAAGTGATTTAATTGGAAAAAATGTGTGTGATGTACCTGTGAACGGAAACATTTTCCTTCGAGCGACTGTGTGGGATGTACATACGAACGGAAACGTTTAGCGGGGACTAACTGTGTGGGATGTACTTGCGACCGGAAACAATTTCACCGTATAATTGTATTTTCTTTAGCTCTACTGTTGTAACGCCCCGAACACACCCGTCGGTGGTCGTTACTCCTGGCGGGATGTAGACTGGCCCCACAGATCAATACTAGTCTTTTCTGCGCACTTTGTCCTCACTTGTGCGCACCTGTGAGCAACTTCCTGGTCGGTCACCCATCCTGAAACTACTCCAAGTTGAGCACGCTTAACTTTGGAGTTATTTCCGAATGGGCTCCCGGAAAAGAAGGAATTCCTTATTGATATGAGTAGTCTATCATCCCTAATATGCCAGGTTATCACATACACCCCCACTCAGAGGAACCAACGTCCTCGTCGGGACACAGGAATGTTCCCTCTTGGCACATACGTTTGTGCATCCAGTCCGGTACATGTGCCATACCGTGTGCCACGACGGGTCACAAACGTCATGAACAACATGACCGCGCACCTCTCTGCACACACGACCTCATTTTGCCAAACGTGTGTGCCAGGAGGGCATATCCTCGACGGTTTCTGGGTCGTGTGGGAAGGACCCCCCTATCGCCCACACTCACTTGGCGACGGTTCTAGATGCCGTCGCGGAAAGGGGTTTTTGTAACGCCCCAGATATACTTTCCATATTTGTATCCAACTCTTGCCGTTTCTGGCGTTAACTTATATTTATTTCTCGGGTTCGGGTCTTTGTCTCCGTGTGTTGTTTTTCTTTTTCATGCATCTCATATCATGTCATCATGTGCATTGCTTTTGCATACGTGTCCATCTCATGCATTCGAGCATTTTCCCCGTTGTCCGTTTTGCATTCCGGCGCTTCATTCTCCTCCGGTGGTCATTTCTAGCTTTCTTTCGTGTGTGGTGATTAAACATTTCCGGATTGGACCGAGACTTGCCATGCGGCCTTGGTTTACTACCGGTAGACCGCCTGTCAAGTTTCGGGTCATTTGGACTTCGTTTGATACTTCAACGGTTAACCGAGGGACCGAAAGGCCTCGTGTGTGTTGCAGCCCAACACCCCCCAAATTTGGCCCAAAACCCACCAAACTCTGCTCCATGTCCTAGAGCGTTCGATCACGATCGCGTGGGCGAAAACCGCACCTCATTTGGACTCTCCTAGCTCCACTTATGCCTATTTAAACACCCCCATTCCAAATCTCAGATTTCTCCCCGTCCTCCCCCAAAAAAAAACAGATCCGCGCCGACGGACGTGTCCGCCCCTGGCCGGACAGCGTCCGCCGCCGCAGCCCGCCACTCGCTGCGCGCCACGTGGCACGGACCACATCGCCACCGCCGCCGGGCCCGAGGCCCACGCCCGGCCCCCGTAGCCGCCTCGCCGGGCCAGATCCGCAGGGGCGCCGCGCCGCCCTTCCTCACCCGAGCCGGCGGGCGCCATCGCCGGCCACCGCGGGCGCCATCGCCGGCCGCCGCTGCCTCACCTCGCCTCCCGCGCCCGCTCGTCGCCGCCGCGCCGGAGACCGCGCGCCACCGCGCCGGACGCCGCCGCCTGCCCCGCGGCCACCGCCTCCCCGACGCCGGCCACCGCCTCCCCGACTCCGGCGAGCTCTCCGGCCGGTCATCCTCGATCCCCGTGCCCCGGCGTGAACAGTGCTCCCGGGCCAGATCTAGATCCAAACTCCTCCTCGGTTGACTTTTCTTCTCCTAACCCTGATTTTTGTGCCTACTTTGACTGCCCGTAACTTTGCATCCGTAGCTCCGTTTTGGACATATGATATATCAAAATCTTCGCCTCGACATGTACATCATTTCATTCCATTGCATCATTTGCATTTGAGGTCATCTTGTTGCCCAAAATGCTGTTAGAAGGAGGCTTCGTGAGTTAAATTACAGATCCGTTAGTTCATCATGCACTTTTGTCATTTTTGCCATGTTTAATCCGTGCATGATATGCCTGTGCTCCTTTGGGATGAATTGTTAAGCATTCTGTCTTCTTTCCAGAGGTGCCACCCATGCATTTTTAGGGTGTGTGGGTTGTCTTGTGCAAGCTTGCGAAGAGAGGTACCTGAGATTGCTGATTTCAGGGACTTAGTGATTTTCACTAAGTATGGGATATTTTAATTCATGATGCTATATGTCCAGCTTGTTTCCTAGTGATCCGTGCCTCTTTTGAGGATGATCAGTAAGGGAGTTTTGATATTTATGTTATGCTCTATCCATCCATGTCTTTGTTTGCATATGTGGAGTGCTCTAGGTTGACTCAATCGAGCTCAACTTTTGCTTCGTTGTTAATCTGGGCAGATCGTCAACTTGTTTGCGATTTTGCCGATGCTACCGTTAGTGTTCCATGCATGCTATGCCTTTGTTCTTGCCATGTGTAGCTAGAATATTGTGTCTTATTGCTGGTTATATGCTTTCCTTGCCATGACTTGCACCGTAGTGAGTGCACCGAGCTCGTTGACATGCCTTCGTGAGTTAAATTTCTGCATGTCTCAGTTTTCACTAAGTCTGAAAACTGATTGTGTTCGAGCTATGTTCGTAAGCTCGGTAGAGTATTTTGTGAACCCTTTTGGCCCCAGGTCACTTTGGGTGTTTTATTAAGCTTGTTGAGTAGCTCCATGCCATGTTCTTACTTGTCATTTTAAGGTCTTGTATCATGTTGTTTTTCTGCTCCGAAGAGGGCTTCGTGATCTGAAATTTCAGACTAGTGTTAATTTCACTAAGTCTGAAATCTGTTTTGCATATTCATTTTTGCCATGCTTGTTTGAACCTCTTACTGGATGAATTTGCCTATGACTCAGTGCTAGTGTTTTGTTAAGCATCTTGTGTAAATCACTGCCATGTTTTTTGTTTTCATGTTTGGTGGCTGTAGCATGTTCATTTCGTTGCATTTAGGAGCCTACTTGCTGTATATCGCAGACCGGTGTCATATCTTAAAACGCTTGCCATTTCCAAACCGTAACTCCGATTCCAATGATCTTTATATCGTTTTCAAGCGATTTCATCCCCTCTATCCAGTGGCACCCTTGGAATTCCAAGTTGAGGCCAGGTTCATGCATTTCCTGTCATATCTTGCATTTTGCATCCCGCATCGCATCCCGCATAGCATATCATCATTTCATCATATTGCTTGGTCTTGCACGTGGTTGATTGTATCCTTGTTGCTTGTTTGTCTTGTTGGGTAGAGCCGGGAGACGAGTTCGCTACCGAGGATCCCGTTGAGTTTGCTTGTGAGGATCCAGTCAACTCTGACAACTGTGCAGGCAAGATGATCATACCCTCGAAATCACTACTATCTTTGCTATGCTAGTTTGCTCGCTCTTTTGCCTTGCCAATGCTACGATGCCTACCTTTTGCTTGTCAGCCTCCCAATTGCCATGTTGAACCTCTAACCCACCTTGTCCTAGCAAACCTTTGATTGGCTATGTTACCGCTTCGCTCAGCCCCTTCTTATAGCGTTGATAGTTGCAGGTGAAGATTGGAGCCGTTCCTTCTTGGAAGATTTATTTACTTGTTGGGATATCATTATATTGCTATGTTATCTTAATGCATCTATATACTTGGTAAAGGGTGGAAGGCTCGGCCTCTCGCCTAGTGTTTTGTTCCACTCTTGCCGCCGTAGTTTCCGTCATATCGGTGTTATGTTCCCGGATTTTGCGTTCCTCACGCGGTTGGGTTATAATGGGAACCCCTTGATAGTTCGCCTTGATTAAAGCTTTTCCAGCAATGCCCAACCTTGGTTTTACCATTTGCCACCTAGCCTTTTCTTTCCCTTGGGTTCTGCAGACTCAAGGGTCATCTTATTTTAACCCCCCCGGGCCAGTGCTCCTCTGAGTGTTGGTCCACCTGTCAGCTACCGGTGGCCACCAGGGGCAACTCTGGGCTGGCCTACCCGTACCTAAGACAATCTGAGTGTGCCCTGAGAAAGAGATATGTGCAGCTCCTATCGGGATTTGTCGGCACATTCGGGCGGTGTTGCTGGTCTTGTTTTAACCTGTCGAAGTGTCTTGAGTTACCGAGATACCGAGTCTGATCGGAACGTCTTGGGAGGAGGTCTATTCCTTCGTTGACCGTGAGAGCTTGTTATGGGCTAAGTTGGGACTCCCCTGCAGGGATTGAACTTTCGAAAGCCGTGCCCGCGGTTATGGGCAGATGGGAATTTGTTAATGTCCGGTTGTAGATAACTTGAACCTTAATTAATTAAAATGAATCAACTGAGTGTGTTGCCGTGATGGCCTCTTCTCGGCGGAGTCCGGGAAGTGGACACGGTGTTGGAGTAATGCTTGCGCAGGTTGTTCCTTCTAGTTTCTCGCTCGCGCTTTGCCTCCTCTTCTCGCTCTCCTTTGCGAATCAGTTAGCCACCATATATGCTAGTCGCTTGCTGCAGCTCCACATATACTTGCCTTATCCTGTCCTATAAGCTTAAATAGTCTTGATCGCGTGGGTGTGAGATTGCTGAGTCCCTGTGGCTCACAGATACTACAACTCCAGATGCAGGTCCAGGTGATTCCGCTCCGGTTGACGATTACGAGCTCAAGTGGGAGTTCGACGAGGACTCTCAGCGATACTACGTGTCTTTTCCGGATGATCAGTAGTGGTGCCTAGTTGGGGTTATCGATTCAGGGCCTTGTCGCATGTTGGGGGTCTTTTCTATTTTGGCACCGTAGTCGGGCCATGAGTGATTTGTATGATGGATGTTATTTATGTACTTTGATGTGACGTGGCGAGTGTAAGCCAACTATGTACCTCCCCTTTATATTATTTATGTACATGGGATGTGTGATGATTTCCTGACTTGCGACATTGCTTTCAATGCGGTTATGCCTCTAAGTCGTGCCTCGACACGTGGGAGATATAGCCGCATCGAGGGCGTTACAAGTTGGCAATCAGAGCCTTCCCCGACCTTAGGAGCCCCCATTGCTTGATCGTTTTTAGAAGCCGAGTTGTGTCTAGAAAAATGTTTTGAGTCATTTAGGAATTATATATCGGAGAGCTTAGGAATTCTTTTTACTTCCCAGTCTCCTCATCGCTCTGGTAAGGCATCCTGATGTAGAGTTTTGACTCTTCTCTTCTCAAATTTCACTAAAAAAAATTTTAGGATCACGCGAGTATCTTGGTTTTGTTCCGATGGTTTTGTGACGAGAACATTGTTCTTGGTGCCTCCTATCTTTAGGGGTTGTGGCAGTGTCCCGGGGAGTTGAGCTCTGAGGTGTTGTCGTCACAATTTTATCGTTGCAATTCTGGTATACTTGAGATTTGTGCGCGACATCGAAAATCTCTTTTATGCAGTTCGTTGGTGAGATAACCTCGACGCCACCCAGTACTGGGACGGGAGTTCGGGAGTATCACCATAACTTGTATAACGGATGCTTTTCGAAGGTTGAGATAGATGGTTTCCGAAGGTTTCTTGGTTATGTGTTGAAGGATGGATACAGCTGGATGTAGGATTGCTAGCTTGAGTGAGATATTATGCTCCCCTGTATCCCCAACACCTGATTGCATAACCGGGAAAATTTCGGGAATTTCATAGGTGGGAATTCAAGTAGCCTTAGGATATCTTTCCGACAGATGTATGATATGAAATTGGGGTTCGACGTCTAGTGGTTCGCCTATTCACGGTCGATTTTACAGTGGTCTCGTTGTGTCTTAAAGAGTCCTTGGCTATGCTGACTCGGGGACGCTTCGTAGGTCATGTGCACTGCCTTGTACATGATGGTGCTGTACGATCGAGCCCGTGTAGGTCCCACAACGAAAACTTCGAACGAAATTTCTATCATGTATTTGCTCCGGCTTATTCCACAAGCCAACCCTTGGTTTTATTTCGAGTTGTGGAATTCGTTTTGCTTCGACGTCATATGTTGATTCCATCCCCCGTTGATGTACCCCTTCTACCTGATTCTTCGTGGCTTCGCAATTTAGGAATATGTGGCCACTTTAAGAGAAATACATTCGTTCATTTTGTTCGGATGTGAAGACTATATGTTGCAATTTTCATTCCGTTGGATTCAGCTTCAATATTTATCTGTCTATGTGCTAACGGTGGTCAACCTCTTCAGGATGGCTCCCGCTAAGAGCACCAGTCAGAACCAGAATCAAGATCCGCCACCGCCTCCACCTCCTCCAGAGGCATGGCAAGCTGTGATGGCCGCAACCAATGCAAACACTCAGCTGATCATGCAAATTCTCCAAGAGCGCAATCAAGGCAGTCAAGGGAATCAAGGCAGCAACCAGGGTCACTTTGCTACACTCAACCAGTTCCTTGCTAACGGGCCAAAGACTTTCAGTAATTGTGTTGAGGCAACCGATGCTGACGATTGGCTTGTGGATCTGTGTAAGCATTTCGAGTGCAGTAACGTCAGGCCTGAGGACTTTGTGAAATTCGCTTCCTTCCAACTCAAAGATCAGGCTGCAGAGTGGTTCCAGCAGTACAAGGATTCCAGAGGTGAACGTGTTATCACTTGGGATGATTTCCGTCGAGATTTCCGAGCTCATCACATTCCGCAGAGCATGGTTGAAAGCAAGCGTGAGGAATTCCGCAATCTGAAGCAAGGCTCTTTGTCTGTCTATGACTACAACAAATTGTTCCAGAAACTTGCCCGCTTTGCCAAGCAGGACGTGCCTGATGAGAAGAGCATGATATATCAGTTCAGGGGTGGTCTCAGAGAAGATATTCAGCTCGCTCTTGTTCTCTTCGAGCCATTGAGATACGATGAGTTCTACAACATGGCACTGAAGCAAGAGGCTGCTCAGTTGAGGTGTGATGCTTCCAGGAAGCGTGCCAGAGATGTTACTCCGTCTTCCTCTACTCAAGTGGCCAAGCAGCAGAAGTATTGGCTTCCTCCTCCTCCGTTCCGTCAGCCGTATCAGCAGAAGAGAAAAGGTGGCAGTGGTTCTTCCCACCCACCCAACCCATGCTTTCAGAACAAGGCTTCGTCTCAAGCTCCAAGATCGAGTACTCCGTATCACCGTCCGCTTTCAGAGGTCACGTGCAACAAGTGCCAACAGAAGGGTCACTATGCCAACAAGTGTTTCAACCAGAGGCATCTTCCTCCTCCTCCTCCTGTCAGATCGGCAAGTACAGCTGTGGTCAAGCATAACCCCAAGCATGCCAAGGTCAATTTGATGAATGCAGCTCAGGCAGAGGACTCGTCAGATGTGATCATGGGTAACCTTCCTGTTAATGATATTCCTGCAAATGTTCTTTTTGACACGAGTGCATCACATTGTTTCATCTCGAGACCGTTTTCATCTAAGCATGGGTTGCCTTTGCTAATTTTGCCTAGTCCTTTAGCAGTTGTCTCTCCCGGTAAGCGCATGCAGGCTAACTCCATTGCTCCGGATGTTACTATTACTTTGGGTGACTACAAGTTTCTATCTTCTCCAACGGTTCTTGGTGACTCGGATATTGATCTTATTCTCGGGATGGATTGGCTTTCTAAGCACAAGGCTCAGCTTGATTGTGCTGCCATGCAGATTCAATTGACTCATTCGTCTGAGGACGTAATTATCTTTGCCGCTCGGGATAATACTATCCGTCTGTTTTCTCTCAATGAGAAGGGTGAATTGGATGCCATCTCTCAAATTCCAGTCGTGTGCGAATATCCAGACGTTTTTCCAGAAGAACTTCCAGGGATGCCTCCAAACCGGCCGGTTGAATTTGTTATTGAACTTGAGCCCGGTACGGAACCTGTGTGCAAACGTCCCTACAAGCTCGGCCCCGAAGAGTTGAAGGAGTTGAAGAAACAACTCGACGAGCAAGAAAGATTGGGTCTCATCCAGCCTAGTACTTCTCCGTGGGGTTGTGGTGTTCTTTTTGTGAAGAAGAAGGATGGATCGAGTCGACTTTGTGTTGATTACCGTCCAGTGAACAAGAAGACCATCAAGAACAAATACCCACTTCCCAACATCAATGAGCTGTTCGAACAACTCAAGGGTGCCCAAGTATTCTCCAAGCTTGATCTCCGTATGGGTTATCACCAGATTCGCATTCGTGAAGAAGATATTCCCAAGACAGCATTCAGAACAAGCTTTGGTTCATATGAATACACTGTCATGTCTTTTGGCCTCGCCAACGCTCCTCCGACGTTCTCTCGCATGATGAACTTCATCTTCAACGCCTACACCAATGACTTCGTTTTGGTCTATCTCGATGACATTCTGGTTTTCTCGAAGAACAAGGAAGATCATGCCAAGCACTTGCGTTTGGTTCTCGATAAGCTCAGGGAACATCAGTTCTATGCCAAGTTCTCCAAGTGTGAATTTTGGCTCGATGAGGTTCTTTATCTTGGTCATATCATCTCTGCCAAGGGCATTTCCGTGAATCCTGAGAAGGTGTCTGCAATTGTGAATTGGGAACCTCCTCAGAATGTGAAGCAACTCCGCAGTTTCCTCGGCCTCGCAAGCTATTGCAGAAGATTCGTTGAAAACTTTTCTAAGATCGCCAAGCCTCTCCCAAATCTTCTTCAGAAGCACGTCAAGTACGTTTGGTCTCCGGAGTGTGATTTTGCTTTCAACACTTTGAAAGATAAGTTGATCACTGCTCCAGTTCTGACTCCGCCTGATGAAACCAAGCCGTACGAGGTCTTTTGTGATGCCTCTCTCCAAGGTCTCGGTGCAGTTTTGATGCAAGAGAAGAAAGTTGTTGCTTATACATCTCGCCAGTTGAAGCCTAATGAGAAGAACTACCCCACTCATGATCTCGAGTTGGCGGCAGTTGTGCATGCTCTTTTGACTTGGAGACATCTTCTATTGGGAAGAAAAGTGGACATTTTCACCGATCACAAGAGTCTCAAGTACATCTTCACTCAGCCTAATCTCAACCTAAGGCAAACTCGATGGGTCGAAATGATTCAAGAGTATAATCCGAGTATTGAGTATACTCCAGGCAAGGCCAATGTGATTGCTGATGCTTTGAGCAGAAAGGCCTATTGCAACAGTCTGATTCTCAAGCCTTATCAACCCGAGCTTTGTGAAGCTTTCCGCAAGCTGAATCTTCAAATTGTTCCTCAAGGTTTCCTCGCCAACCTTCAAGTCTCTCCTGCCTTAGAAGACCAGATTCGCCAAGCCCAGCTTCTTGATGCTATGGTGAAAAAGGTGAAGATTGGTATTGCAAAGAGTCAGTCCAAGTACAAGTGCTACCGACTTGATGACAAGGACACTCTCTTCTTCGAGGATCGAATTGTTGTGCCCAAAGGTGAACTTCGTAAAGTGATCATGAACGAGGCTCACAATTCTCTTCTCTCCATCCACCCTGGGAGCACGAAGATGTATCAGGACCTTAAGCAAGCTTATTGGTGGACTCGAATGAAGCGCGAGATCGCTCAATTCGTGAATGAATGTGATGTCTGCAGAAGAGTGAAGGCAGAACACCAAAGGCCAGCTGGTCTCCTCCAACCTCTTGCCATTCCAGAATGGAAGTTTGACCACATTGAAATGGACTTCGTGACTGGGTTTCCAAAGTCCAAGCGTGGCAATGATGCTATATTCGTTGTCATCAACAAGCTCACCAAAGTGGCTCACTTTCTGTCTATCAAAGAGTCGATCACTGCAGCTCAATTGGCGGAACTCTATACCTCTCGCATTGTCTCTCTGCACGGTATTCCTCAAGTGATATCTTCAGACCGTGGCAGCATCTTTACCTCCAAGTTTTGGGATTCTTTTCAGAAGGCCATGGGCACCAACATCCGCTTCAGCACTGCTTTCCATCCTCAAACGAGCGGTCAAGTCGAGCGTGTCAACCAGATTCTTGAATATATGCTCAGGGCTTGTGTGATCTCCTTCGGCATGAAGTGGGAGGATTGTCTTCCTTATGCTGAATTCTCCTATAACAGCAGTTTTCAAGCAAGTTCGGGCAAGGCCCCATTTGAAATTCTGTATGGCAGGAAGTGCCGTACCCCTCTCAACTGGTCTGAAACCGGTGAACGTCAGCTGCTGGGTAATGACTTAATCACAGAAGCAGAAGAAATGTGCAAAGTAATTCGTGATAACCTCAAAGCAGCCCAATCCCGCCAGAAGAGCTACTATGATAGTAAGCACCGTGATTTGGCTTTCAAGATCGGAGATCATGTTTACCTCCGTGTCTCTCCTATGAAAGGTACTCGTCGCTTCGGTATCAAAGGGAAGCTTGCCCCTAGATACGTGGGACCTTTCAAGATTGTCAGCAAGAGAGGCGACCTCGCCTATCAACTTGAGCTTCCTTCAAACTTTGCAAATGTTCATGATGTGTTCCACGTCTCTCAGCTTCGAAAGTGCTTCAAGACTCCTGACCGCACCGTCAACTTCGAGTACATTGAGCTCCAAGAAGATCTCTCCTATCGTGAGCACCCAGTTGCTATTCTTGAAGAGACTGAACGCAAGACCCGCAACAAGTCAATCAAATTTCTCAAAGTCAAGTGGTCTCACCATTCCAACCGTGAAGCTACCTGGGAACGCGAGGATCACCTCCGTTCTGAGTACCCGGAGTTCTTTCAGTCCTAGATCTCGGGACGAGATCTTTTCGTAGTGGTGGAGTGTTGTAACGCCCCAGATATACTTTCCATATTTGTATCCAACTCTTGCCGTTTCCGGCGTTAACTTATATTTATTTCTCGGGTTCGGGTCTTTGTCTCCGTGTGTTGTTTTTCTTTTTCATGCATCTCATATCATGTCATCATGTGCATTGCTTTTGCATACGTGTCCATCTCATGCATTCGAGCATTTTCCCCGTTGTCCGTTTTGCATTCCGGCGCTTCATTCTCCTCCGGTGGTCATTTCTAGCTTTCTTTCGTGTGTGGGGATTAAACATTTCCGGATTGGACCGAGACTTGCCATGCGGCCTTGGTTTACTACCGGTAGACCGCCTGTCAAGTTTCGGGTCATTTGGACTTCGTTTGATACTTCAACGGTTAACCGAGGGACCGAAAGGCCTCGTGTGTGTTGCAGCCCAACACCCCCCAAATTTGGCCCAAAACCCACCAAACTCTGCTCCATGTCCTAGAGCGTTCGATCACGATCGCGTGGGCGAAAACCGCACCTCATTTGGACTCTCCTAGCTCCACTTATGCCTATTTAAACACCCCCATTCCAAATCTCAGATTTCTCCCCGTCCTCCCCCAAAAAAAAACAGATCCGCGCCGACGGACGTGTCCGCCCCCGGCCGGACAGCGTCCGCCGCCGCAGCCGGCCACTCGCCGCGCGCCACGTGGCACGGACCACATCGCCACCGCCGCCGGGCCCGAGGCCCACGCCCGGCCCCCGTAGCCGCCTCGCCGGGCCAGATCCGCAGGGGCGCCGCGCCGCCCTTCCTCACCCGAGCCGGCGGGCGCCATCGCCGGCCACCGCGGGCGCCATCGCCGGCCGCCGCTGCCTCACCTCGCCTCCCGCGCCCGCTCGTCGCCGCCGCGCCGGAGACCGCGCGCCACCGTGCCGGACGCCGCCGCCTGCCCCGCGGCCACCGCCTCCCCGACGCCGGCCACCGCCTCCCCGACTCCGGCGAGCTCTCCGGCCGGTCATCCTCGATCCCCGTGCCCCGGCGTGAACAGTGCTCCCGGGCCAGATCTAGATCCAAACTCCTCCTCGGTTGACTTTTCTTCTCCTAACCCTGATTTTTGTGCCTACTTTGACTGCCCGTAACTTTGCATCCGTAGCTCCGTTTTGGACATATGATATATCAAAATCTTCGCCTCGACATGTACATCATTTCATTCCATTGCATCATTTGCATTTGAGGTCATCTTGTTGCCCAAAATGCTGTTAGAAGGAGGCTTCGTGAGTTAAATTACAGATCCGTTAGTTCATCATGCACTTTTGTCATTTTTGCCATGTTTAATCCGTGCATGATATGCCTGTGCTCCTTTGGGATGAATTGTTAAGCATTCTGTCTTCTTTCCAGAGGTGCCACCCATGAATTTTTAGGGTGTGTGGGTTGTCTTGTGCAAGCTTGCGAAGAGAGGTACCTGAGATTGCTGATTTCAGGGACTTAGTGATTTTCACTAAGTATGGGATGTTTTAATTCATGATGCTATATGTCCAGCTTGTTTCCTAGTGATCCGTGCCTCTTTTGAGGATGATCAGTAAGGGAGTTTTGATATTTATGTTATGCTCTATCCATCCATGTCTTTGTTTGCATATGTGGAGTGCTCTAGGTTGACTCAATCGAGCTCAACTTTTGCTTCGTTGTTAATCTGGGCAGATCGTCAACTTGTTTGCGATTTTGCCGATGCTACCGTTAGTGTTCCATGCATGCTATGCCTTTGTTCTTGCCATGTGTAGCTAGAATATTGTGTCTTCTTGCTGTTTATATGCTTTCCTTGCCATGACTTGCACCGTAGTGAGTGCACCGAGCTCGTTGACATGCCTTCGTGAGTTAAATTTCTGCATGTCTCAGTTTTCACTAAGTCTGAAAACTGATTGTGTTCGAGCTATGTTCGTAAGCTCGGTAGAGTATTTTGTGAACCCTTTTGGCCCCAGGTCACTTTGGGTGTTTTATTAAGCTTGTTGAGTAGCTCCATGCCATGTTCTTACTTGTCATTTTAAGGTCTTGTATCATGTTGTTTTGCTGCTCCGAAGAGGGCTTCGTGATCTGAAATTTCAGACTAGTGTTAATTTCACTAAGTCTGAAATCTGTTTTGCATATTCATTTTTGCCATGCTTGTTTGAACCTCTTACTGGATGAATTTGCCTATGACTCAGTGCTAGTGTTTTGTTAAGAATCTTGTGTAAATCACTGCCATGTTTTTTGTTTTCATGTTTGGTGGCTGTAGCATGTTCATTTCGTTGCATTTAGGAGCCTACTTGCTGTATATCACAGACCGGTGTCATATCTTAAAACGCTTGCCATTTCCAAACCGTAACTCCGATTCCAATGATCTTTATATCGTTTTCAAGCGATTTCATCCCCTCTATCCAGTGGCACCCTTGGAATTCCAAGTTGAGGCCAGGTTCATGCATTTCCTGTCATATCTTGCATTTTGCATCCCGCATCGCATCCCGCATAGCATATCATCATTTCATCATATTGCTTGGTCTTGCACGTGGTTGATTGTATCCTTGTTGCTTGTTTGTCTTGTTGGGTAGAGCCGGGAGACGAGTTCGCTACCGAGGATCCCGTTGAGTTTGCTTGTGAGGATCCAGTCAACTCTGACAACTGTGCAGGCAAGATGATCATACCCTCGAAATCACTACTATCTTTGCTATGCTAGTTTGCTCGCTCTTTTGCCTTGCCAATGCTACGATGCCTACCTTTTGCTTGTCAGCCTCCCAATTGCCATGTTGAACCTCTAACCCACCTTGTCCTAGCAAACCTTTGATTGGCTATGTTACCGCTTCGCTCAGCCCCTTCTTATAGCGTTGCTAGTTGCAGGTGAAGATTGGAGCCGTTCCTTCTTGGAAGATTTATTTACTTGTTGGGATATCATTATATTGCTATGTTATCTTAATGCATCTATATACTTGGTAAAGGGTGGAAGGCTCGGCCTCTCGCCTAGTGTTTTGTTCCACTCTTGCCGCCGTAGTTTCCGTCATATCGGTGTTATGTTCCCGGATTTTGCGTTCCTCACGCGGTTGGGTTATAATGGGAACCCCTTGATAGTTCGCCTTGATTAAAGCTTTTCCAGCAATGCCCAACCTTGGTTTTACCATTTGCCACCTAGCCTTTTCTTTCCCTTGGGTTCTGCAGACTCAAGGGTCATCTTATTTTAACCCCCCCGGGCCAGTGCTCCTCTGAGTGTTGGTCCACCTGTCAGCTACCGGTGGCCACCAGGGGAAACTCTGGGCTGGCCTACCCGTACCTAAGACAATCTGAGTGTGCCCTGAGAAAGAGATATGTGCAGCTCCTATCGGGATTTGTCGGCACATTCGGGCGGTGTTGCTGGTCTTGTTTTAACCTGTCGAAGTGTCTTGAGTTACCGAGATACCGAGTCTGATCGGAACGTCTTGGGAGGAGGTCTATTCCTTCGTTGACCGTGAGAGCTTGTTATGGGCTAAGTTGGGACTCCCCTGCAGGGATTGAACTTTCGAAAGCCGTGCCCGCGGTTATGGGCAGATGGGAATTTGTTAATGTCCGGTTGTAGATAACTTGAACCTTAATTAATTAAAATGAATCAACTGAGTGTGTTGCCGTGATGGCCTCTTCTCGGCGGAGTCCGGGAAGTGGACACGGTGTTGGAGTAATGCTTGCGCAGGTTGTTCCTTCTAGTTTCTCGCTCGCGCTTTGCCTCCTCTTCTCGCTCTCCTTTGCGAATCAGTTAGCCACCATATATGCTAGTCGCTTGCTGCAGCTCCACATATACTTGCCTTATCCTGTCCTATAAGCTTAAATAGTCTTGATCGCGTGGGTGTGAGATTGCTGAGTCCCTGTGGCTCACAGATACTACAACTCCAGATGCAGGTCTAGGTGATTCCGCTCCGGTTGACGATTACGAGCTCAAGTGGGAGTTCGACGAGGACTCTCAGCGATACTACGTGTCTTTTCCGGATGATCAGTAGTGGTGCCTAGTTGGGGTTATCGATTCAGGGCCTTGTCGCATGTTGGGGGTCTTTTCTATTTTGACACCGTAGTCGGGCCATGAGTGATTTGTATGATGGATGTTATTTATGTACTTTGATGTGACGTGGCGAGTGTAAGCCAACTATGTACCTCCCCTTTATATTATTTATGTACATGGGATGTGTGATGATTTCCTGACTTGCGACATTGCTTTCAATGCGGTTATGCCTCTAAGTCGTGCCTCGACACGTGGGAGATATAGCCGCATCGAGGGCGTTACAGTTTTAAACCATTTATTTAGGAGCTCGCTGTACTAGTGTTATTTTAGTTTAGTTTAGGTTAGATTTAGTTTAGTTTAGGGTTTTTTTGTTCTATTTTTTAAGAATAAACAAGAAAGATGAGAAAAAAGAAGTAAAAGAAGAAGAGGTAGAAGAAGAAGAGGAGGAGGAAGAAGAAGATGAAAAAAAAGAACAATAAGTAGAAGAAGAAGAAGATGATGAAAAAAGAAGAAGTAGAAGATGAAAAAAAAAAGAAGTAGGAAATGTAGAAAATGAAAAACTATCATATAATTAGTTTATTTTCCTCCAAAATGACAAAATAATCGTACCTAGCTCCAAAATGACCGATTTCAACTAGGATAGCTCTAAAATGACCTACACTTCCCATTTTGTCCTCCAAAATAAATAAATATTCTTAGTTAGCTCAAAAATGGCATAACTACCGAGGTTAGCTAAAAAAGACATATACTTAGCTTCTTTAGTTCATTTATGACATACTTAGCATACTTAGGTAAAAAATGGTATAATAACCTTGTTTAGCTACAAACTATCATATCATTAGTTTATTTTCCTCCAAAATGACAAAATAACCTTACCTACCTCCAAAATAACCGATTTTAACTAGCATACCTCTAAAATGACCTACACATACCATTTTGTCCTCCAAAATGAATAAATATGCTTAGTTAGCTCAAAAATGGCATAACTACCTAGGTTAGCTCAAAGATGAACTACACTTAGCTTCTTCAATTCATTTGTGACCTACTACTTAGGTAAAAAAATGGCATGATAATCTTGGTTACCTCCAAAATGGCATAGACTTAGCTTATTTTCCTCAAAAATGACATAATAACCTTACTAAGCTCCAAAATGACCTATTTACCTAGCTTGGCTCTAAAATGACATACACTTAGCATTTTTACCTAGCTTAGCTAAAAATGGCATAATTACCTAGGTTACCTTAGTTAGAAGAAGAAGATAAAGAAGAGGAGACGAGAAAAAGAAAGAGAAGAAAAATTCTCCTTCTTCTTCTAGCTAGTCTTCTTCTTCTTCTAACTTTCTTCTTTCCCAATTTGCAGATTGGCTTTAGATGAGGAAGCTTGCGTTGATGGAGTCTACTCTTCTCCTTGTGCTTCCTTTTTGTTTTGATTTTGTAGGATGAACAATGTGAAACTTGCTACCTGTATATGTATGTATGGATGAAACCATTGTATGCTTGTTGTTGGATATGTTGGCTAGCTATATATGTTGCATATTGACTTTTGATTTGGTATGTATATGTGTTGGTATGCTTGTTGAAAGTATTTTCAAATGTGTGTGTGTGTATATATATATATATGAAATTCTGTGAAATTGATTGAATTTAAGAAAAAACAGGGGCTATACAGGCACTTTGCCATCTACTCGTAGACGGCAAAGAGCTTTGCCATCAGCCAGCAGACGACAAAGCACGCCGTTAACCCCTTAACAGACCTAAGCTGCCGCGTGTGCCATCCAGGCCCTTTGTCGTCTGCTGGCAGATTGCAAAGACCTTTGCATCTTTGTCGTCTGCCAGCAGACGACAAAGAGCCCTTTGCCGTAGTTTGTTCGGCCGGATGTGTTGTTGTCCGCCAGGTGATAAGTCTCCAATGTATCTATAATTTTTGATTGTTCCATGCTATTATATTGTCTTTTTGGATGTTTTATATGCATTAATATGCTATTTTATATGATTTTTGGGAGTAACCTATTAACCTAGAGCCCAGTGCCAGTTTATGTTTTTTTCCTTGTTTTAGAGTTTCGCAGAAAAGGAATACCAAACAGAGTCGAGACGGAATAAAACTTTCGCGATGATCTTTCTTGGACCAGAAGACACCCAGGAGACTTAGAGTGCAATTCGGAAGAGCCACGAGGTGGCCATAAGGGTGGAGGGTGCACCCAGGGGGGTGGGGCGCACCCCCAAGCTTGTGGGCCCCTCACTGGCATCCTGACCTAGATCTTCCTCCTATATATACTCTTATACCCCCAAAACTTCTGGGGGAGCCACGAAACCACTTTTCCACCACCGCAACCGTTCTGTACCCGTGAGATCCCATCTAGGGGCCTTTTCCGGCATCCTGTCGGAGGGGGACTCGATCACGGAGGGCTTCTACATCAACACCATTGCCTCTCCATTGAAGTGTGAGTAGTTTACCACAGACCTACGGGTCCATAGCTAGTAGCTAGATGGCTTTTTCTCTCTCTCTTTGATTCTCAATACCACGTTCTCCTCGATGTTCTTGGAGATCTATTAGATGACATACTCTTTGCGGTGTGTTTGCCGAGGTCTGATGAATTATGGATTTATGATCAACTTATCTATGAATATTATTAGAATCTCCTCTGAATTCTTATATGCATGATTTAATATCTTTACAAGTCTCTTCGAACTATCGATTTGGTTTGGCCAACTAGATTGTTTTTTCTTGCAATGGGAGAAGTGCTTAGCTTTGGGTTCAATCTTGCGGTGCTCGATCCTAGTGACAGAAGGGGAACCGACACGTATTGTATTGTTGCCATCGAGGATAACAAGATGGGGTTTTCATCATATTTCTTGAGTTAATCCCGCTACATCATGTCATCTTACTTAATGTGTTACTCTGTTCTTATGAACTTAGTACTCTAGATGCACGCAGGAGTCGATCGATGTGTGGAGTAATAGTAGTAGATGCAGAATCGTTTCTGTCTACTTGATACAGACGTGATGCCTATATTCATGATCATTTGCTTAGATATCGTCATAACTTTGCACTTTTCTATCAATTGCTTAGAAGTAATTTTTTCACCCACCATAATAATTCCTTTCTTGAGAGAATCCTCTAGTGAAACCTATGGCCCCCGGGTCTATTTTCCATCATATAAGTTTCTGATCTACAATTCTAGTTTCTTATTTACTTTCTTTTGCAATCCTTTACTTTTCATTCCATAAACCAAAAATACCAAAAATATTACTTTTATCGTTTATCCATCTTTATCAGATATCACTTTTTGAATAACCGTGAAGGGATTGACAACCCCTTTGTCGCGTTGGTTGCAAGTTGGTGTTTGTTTGTGCAGGTATTCAGTGGCTTGTTGCGTTGTCTCCTACTGGATTGACACCATGGTTCTCAAAACTGAGGGAAATACTTATGCTACTTTGCTGCATCACCCTTTCCTCTTCGAGGGAAAAACCAACGCAAGCTCAAGAGGTAGCAAGAAGGATTTATGGCGCCGTTGTCGGGGATATCTATGCCAAGCCAAGACATACCAAGTACCCATCATAAACTCTCATCCCTCGCATTACATTATTTGCCATTCGCCTCTTGTCGTGGAAATGTCATGGCAGATGTCCTCGTTGAAAGGACTTCGTTGTGAGGCCAACGCATTTATGTGGTAGCTTGAGAGGGGTTGAGTGGGACGAGAGACGCGAGGTTTTACCCAGGTTCGGCCCCTCACGGTGGAGGTAAAAGCCTAAATCCTGCTTCATTGATATTGATGATGATGATCACGATTACACGGGTGCTCTAACTCGAGAGCTATCGACTTCTTTGTCTAACCCTAACTTATCAAACTTGTGGAACTTGTCCCTCTTGGGGTGCCCTGCCCCTCCTTATATATGTTGAAGGGGCGGCTTACATGACTAGTCCTATTAGGATTAGGATTATTCTATTACAAGTGGAGTCCTAGTCTTTCTTCCTTTGTAAGGGAATATTCCTTATGCTTCCCTCTTAAGCCGACCCACCATAACATAGGCCGGTCTTCCATGAACCGCCTGTCAGGCCATCGGGTCTTGTTGTTCCTCTTGACCCACATGCCGGTTTACCAATGAGTCACCAGGCCCAGCCAGGTCATCAGTGAGTGGAGAGATCCAGGCGGGTCACTTCGTGAGTCTCCAAGTCAGGGCGGGTCACCAGTGAGTCGCCAAGTCCGGCCGGTTCATACTTCCAGCCGGGTCATTCCGCGGGGTATATCCCCGACATTAGCCCCCAGTTTAATTTGGATTTATCCATGTTAAACTTATCCTGCAAAATAAACACAAGGACAAATTTGACAGGTTGTGCTCCGGGTTAAAAATTCTTGTAAGCCAACACCTGATCATCCTGAAGTCCTTGTCGTTTCCTTCTTCTAGAAAGTCCTGGTCAATAGGCCAGCTTCATAATCAATCTTATTTTCAGCCGGTTTGAAGATGTAAAACTTGGCGAGTTATAATTTCCAAAATCTCTGGGTTATAAAAGACTGATGATGCCGAGTCATACTTGTTGTTGACACGGGGTCATGTAATTGATCTTCCTGATTTGCTCAAAACTGAGAATTTGAAGACGTTCCTCCTTTATATGCGTAATACCTGTAGCCCACAATTCTTAAGAGGAGAACATAGTGATAGCTTAAGACTTGCTCCAGTATAATTGTTGCAACCTTGAAGAAATCCAGTTTGTTCATCTCAATCATTAGTCATAATCTGAATATTCCCCATATGTAGCCCCCAAGTGTCGGGTTGTCATGCTTGCAGCAACCTGGGACTTGTAATTGCCTTATGCTCATGAAAACTTCAACCAGTGTAGCCCCCAAGGGTCGGGTCATTATGCAACAATGAGCAGGGACTTTGTAGATATAACCATGTAAACTTGAACATCAACGTGTAGCCCCCAAGGGCCAGCCAGTAAGATATTACTGAGCTGGGACTTTGCATATTCTTCATTGATAATAACATCATATGATGTAATCTCCACCATGGGGCTTGAACCCACGTCCACAAGGTTAAGAGCTTTGTATTCTACCAACTGAGTAGTGGATCTTTCAATATAATGGATTGAGGCTTGTGTACCTTGAATTTTGACAGGAGCAATTGGTAGCCCCCAAGGGCCGGCTCATTATAATGTGATGAGTCGGGTCTTCAATAAGTTGAGAAAAAAATGACTTTACATTAGCCCCCAAGTGCCATGGTGCATGCTGGCAGTGACATGGGACTTTCATATTTGATATAATCTCAATCTGAATAATGTAGCCCCCAAGTGCCGGGTCGTAAGCCTGCAACAACTCGGGACTATTCCTTCCATTGTAGAATAAATTATATCCATTGATAAAATAATATCCATTGCGCTGAAGCGACTTTGAAAACCTCAATCATAATATTGGTTATTGATAACCATAATAAAATCCAGCCATGTTGGCTATTAAAGATTTGAATAATATAACCCGGCGGCTTATAGCCTTTGAGAAAATCAAGAATTGATAACCCTTTTGAGACTCCAATTTCAATCTTTGATGATGGGTTGGAACTTAATCATTTATATAAGTCATAGCTCTGTAAATCCTGCACAGAATTTAAACAACATATGCCCCGGCGACTTAACGTCAAAAGCCAGGGCGGGTAACCACCCAAATGTAGTCTTATCCTGCACACAAGTAAATCACAAGATCCCTTGGCGGTTTACCGCAGGGCGGGTCATAATATCCCACATATAACCATTGTGATATTGAATTTGTACTGATGGTTTACATGACCTGTGCAGTAAGGGTGATAACCCAATCCTTAGAAGCCAATACTTCCAAATATATGATGATTGTCACATGCTGGCGACTTATCGTCCAAAGCCAAGCCGGGTTTAAGCAAAACCACACTTATACTTAGATCTGAACAAAACAGCCTCGAGACAAAACCAAAGATTGTTTGCAAAAACTTAAACCAAATAAAGATCAAAGTTTCTGATTCGAATACGATCAGTAAACCGTTCCAAAGGGGTTAAGCTAGGATTCGAATACGATCATGTAGCCCCCAGTGGCTTTGGCGTTGCGCCGATCAAGAGGGTACCGACAGCTATGTTCTCTTTGGTTTGAATACGACCTATGTTTGAACAGGAAGCCCCCAAATGACCTTGAGAGGTTTTTAACGACCCTGATTCGAATACGATCCAAGTCGGACCCAAAAGGGGTTAAGCTATGATTCTAATATGATCAAGAAGCCCCTAGTGAGTTTGGCATTGCGCCGATCAAGAGGGTAACGACAGTTATGTTCTCTTTGGTTCGAATACGACCTATGTTTGAACAGGAAGCCCCCAAATGACCTTGAGAGGTTTTTAATGACCCTGATTCGAATACGATCCAAGTCGGACCCAAAAGGGGTTAAGCTATGATTCGAATACGATCAAGAAGCCCCCTAGTGAGTTTGGCATTGCGCCGATCAAGAGGGTAACGACAGCTATGTTCTCTTTGGTTCGAATACGACCTATGTTTGAACAAGAAGCCCCCAAATGACCTTGAGAGGTTTTTAATGACCCTGATTCGAATACGACCCAAGTCAGACCCAAAATGGGTTAAGCTATGATTCGAATACGATCAAGAAGCCCCCTAGTGAGTTTGGCATTGCGCCGATCAAGAGGGTAACGACAGTTATGTTCTCTTTGGTTCGAATACGACATATGTTTGAATAGGAAGCCCCCAAATGACCTGTAAATGTGGCTATGAGTCGGATCAAAGGGTAATCATAGCTTAGCTCAATAAGCCAGAAGTCCCCAAGTGATATATTTCTGAGCTGTGCTCGTCGGTTGCCTATGTTTAAGTTGTGCTATACAACAAACTCTCTTTGGTCTCTTGAGCCGGATTGTAAACCGAAGCATCATTGTGAGCCGGAAATTTTCTGACAGCCTTTAAACTGGCAATATTTACTGAGCCATGGCATCATAGCCCCCAAGTCTCAAGGCGACTTAAGGAGTTGGCTTTGAGATTCTTCATAATTAACCATGATATAGACCGGTTTGAATCCTGCATGGGACAACTTGCAAACCGGAGTAATTGCTCCTTTAAAGAAAGCAATATATAATATAAAAAATATGCTGGATGGATTTCACCTGATACGTCATGCCAGTAGTTATCCACCGCGGAGTTGATGAACCACGATGAAGCTGAAATCAATCACAGCTGAGTCGACCACTAGAGCAGGTAGATGAATCGGCTGCGGCGTTGTAAGCCGGTGCAGATGGGTGAGTCAATCATGGGTGCGGTCTCGGTGAGTTGATGTAGACCGAGCTGTACGGGCGGCGGCTTGCTCACACCCGTCAACAGAACGCGGGCACGGATGCCGGTGCATGATGAGGCTAAAACACACTTCATAGACACATCATGGCACCACCTTTATAATAAATCATTGTCCTGCACATAAAAATATAAAGACCAAAGCAATTGTTCTCTGATAGAAACAATATGTGTTAATAAAATAAATTTAGATAGATTTCACCTGATTTATTTGGTCGAGCGATGATTCGTTCGTGACGACCGAAGCGGCTCAGGTAGGCCGGCGACTCAATATAATTCCGACGGTACGAGCAGACTGGTGTCTCCGGCGGCTCAATACGATAGAGGCAGACTCAGCACGGCGCGTCTACGGCCGGTTCTATTGAGTGGCACGGCACAAACGAACATCCCCCTTTCTCGGCAGCAAAATAATTGCAGCACCACGCCCCTCTTTCTTCAGGCAGTAAGTAACAGGGCTGTCTACACACGCCTGGGTTGATGTCCTCGAACCAACACATACATGCATGCCTGCACTGCTCTATTATTCTCCGGCTGGTAATATCATACAGTGGATGTAACAGTTCACAGCGACGAGTGTCAGATCAGTCAACTAGTACTAGTGCTTCTGTAGCAACAGTAGTAGCATTAGTAATCAAGGTGTACATTATCCTTGATCTCGCGTGGAGTAAGTAACACCAGTGGTTCATCTGTTCTTTTATCCTTCACATGCGGTGAGTAAACCTCTTTTTGCAAACCCATACTGTGTGCTCTGATCCACATAATACTACCTGCTACAGGCAATTGTCAGTGTCTGAGGGCCCTGGGATCTAAGACAAAGACGTGCAATGTTTGACTGGCTGCTGGTTTTGTGTTTTAATATGCAGACGGGAACAGATCACCCAAGAAACTGTTGTTTGGCTTTGAGTTTGTCGCCTACTACATGAGTCCTCTCGTGAACATTGTCCTGCAGAAAAATTCAGTGATGTGGAGCACCTGTAACCCCTTCCCCTCATCCCTGAGTTACAGGTTCAGCTCCAGCAAATGCAACCTCTCTTCCCTCGTGAGCTCCAGCAGTCGTACTACGGGACGCGGCGGGCCAGCTCGGCGGCTCTCCGGTCTGGGGCAGCTTGGCGTGTCAGGCAGTTCATGCCGCTGCTGGATGCGAGGACCGGGCGGCGCGGGGAGGAACGACAGGGTCAGCGAAAGTGATCCGGCGACTTGACGCGGCGGGTCGACTCGTCAGCAGAGGCGGAGCCGAACTCGGACGTAGAAAAACTGTGATTTGTCGCGAGGCTGAGGGGACAGTACGAGGTGGTCCGTTATCGCGGACACAGCAACTGCTGCAGAGGCCCTCTCGGTGACTCGGAGCGGGGCCGAAGCAGCGACGGCGGAGGCCGACTCGAAGAGAAGGTGACGAATCAGCTTCAGGAAGTGAGACGGAACACGGATTACGGCGGTGGCTCAAGATCAGGCCGCAGCGGCTCAGAAACGGTGAAGCGACCGGCGACTCAAAGCTGCACCTGCAGCATACGGGCAGCACGGGACAGTGGTGGCTCATAGCAATGGCGACTCACAGCTGGAGCGAGGGACGCGGCGCGTGTTTAACAAGTTTCTGTAAACCGACTCAACCACGGCGGAGGCGGGTCAGCATCTCAGCACAGGACCACAACATAGGCGGAGATGACGCGTAAGACCCGGATGTTGGCTCGATGGTGCGGTGGCAAGAGCTTGTGGTCGACCACAACAGACGCGACGGCTTGAGGCGTTCGCAGCGGCTCAACGGGCTTCATCAGAGGCGGGTACGGCAGCAGCAACTCAAGACAGCGTGTGATGTAGAACACGGCAGGTCGGAACACGGTAGCAGAACCATGGCGTTTAGTGAAGTCAGCAGGGAGAAGTACAGCTGCGCGCGAATAGTAAGGTGGTCGTCCGCGGCGGCTCTCGCGCTGCAGAGGCACAGAACAGCAGCTCAGGATCGGCCTGATATGGACGCCGGGTCGGTGCTGACAACAATGAAGAGCGGCAACAGCGACTTGGGGAAGCGTGATAATGAGGGCGGCTTGGTGGAAGCGAAACAGACCGAGGCAGAAAACTTCAGTCGTGACCACGAGCAGCTCAAAGCAGGGATGGAGTACTAGTTGAGAGCTCTTCACATGGGAATCCATTAGGTGTTTCTTTTTTTTTTGCTTTTCCATCGTTCAGGTACTGTAAACACTTGATTTAATTGCATGCGCTAGGCTGATCTGAAGACCTCATGCGTGCTTAAGTCAAACAGTTGTCCTTATCCTGTTGTGCGCGTGATCCATGTTGGGCGACTCAGCGGCTTAAGCAAAACGCAGTAGAAAAACATGACAGGTGTCTCTGTTCCCTACCATGACACGCCAAAAAAGACCGATCCGATTTCCCATTGATGACCACCCGGCAGTAGCTTTATACGGTAGATTCAATGGCCTTGCTCGAAATCCGTGCCAAGCTAAGTAATTCCTTTGTGGTCGGCTGCCAACGATCTCTACGGTTCTGCAAACGGACAGATCCCATTGACTTTGTTTTTAACGAAACCGATCTCATGTCAGACTCGGTAAACTTCAGGACAGATCGGTGTATAGACGAAATCATCTCCAGCCATCTTGGTAGATTGTAGGTCGTCGCGATGCATAGATGCAACTTTAAACTCTTTTGATCTCAATCTCATACACATCACTGCTGAAAATTTCTTCAATCTTGATTGACGAACTTGTAGTTGATATGAATCCTTCCATGCCGGTTCTTGTTCAGCCGGAAAATTGCGAACTTCTTGATCCCTGAGAAAGATCCCTTTAAAAACTCATCACCACCGTGCGCAGACCCCACGATGGGCGCCAACTGTCGTGGAATTGTCACGGCAGATGTCCTCGTTGAAATGACTTAGTCGTGAGGCCAACGCATTTATGTGGTAGCTTGAGAGGGGTTGAGTGGGATGAGAGACGCGAGGTTTTACCCAGGTTCGGCGCCTCACGGTGGAGGTAAAAACCTACATCTTGCTTCATTGATATTGATGATGATGATCACGATTACACGGGTGCTCTAACTCGAGAGCTATCGACTTGTTTGTCTAACCCTAACTTATCAAACTTGTGGAACTTGTCCCTCTTGAGGTGCCCTGCCCCTCCTTATATATGTTGAAGGGGCGGCTTACATGACTAGTCCTATTAGGATTAGGATTATTCTATTACAAGTGGAGTCCTAGTCTTTCTTCCTTTGTAAGGGAATATTCCTTATGCTTCCCTTTTAAGCCGGCCCACCATAACATAGGCCGGTCTTCCAGGAACCGCCTGTCGGGCCATCGGGTCTTGTTGTTTCTCTTGACCCACCTGCCGGGTTACCAATGAGTCACCAGACCCAGCCGGATCATCAGTGAGTGGAGAGATCCGGACGGGTCACTTCGTGAGTCGCCAAGTCAGGGCGGGTCACCAGTGAGTTGCCAAGTCGGGCCGGGTCATACTTCCGGCCGGGTCATTCCGCGGGGTATATCCCCGACACCTCTCGTTTTCCTCTCCCCCACTTCTAAAACGATTTTTGAAAAGATTCGCCTTTTCTTCGCCCCTCTTCTGTTCGTCTTCTTCATTTGTTTATGTGTGCTCGTGTGTTGGATTGCTTGATTTATCGCAATGACTCCTCCAAAAAACATTGCCCTCACTTTAGGAGGTTAGATGAAATCGAGAATAATGTTAGAAGTTTCATGTCTTTGCATTTTGAGCATAACAACTTCTTTAGAAACGAGCTCAAGTGTGACGCCCCGAGACTGTTGCGCCAGGTGTCTTCCAGTTATTCGATGTTGTTGCCTTGTCATTTGTTTGCGTGTCATGCATTTCATATCATGTCATCATGTGCATCGCATTTGCATACGTGTTCGTCTCATGCATCCGAGCATTTTCCCCGTTGTCCGTTTTGCAATCCGGCACTCCTACGTCCTCCGGCGCCCTTTTTTTTGCCTCTTTTCGTGTGCGGGTGTTAAACTTTCTTGGAATGGACCGAGATTTTCCAAGCGGTCTTGTTACCCCACCGGTAGACCGCGTGTCAAGTTTCGTGCCATTTGGAGTCCGTTTGATACTCCAACGGTTAACCGAGGAACCGTAAAGGCCTCGTGTGTGTTGCATCCCAACACCCCTCCAAAATGGCCCAAAACCCATCCAAACCCCCTCCATCCTCTCGGGCGTTCGACCGCGATCGCGTGGCCGAAAACCACACCTCATTTGGACTCTCCTAACTCCCTCTACCTATATATTTGTGTCTCCCTCCGAATTTTTGCGGATGAAACCCTAGTCCTCTTCCTCCTCGCGCCGCCGGACATGTCCATCCCGTCACCGGACATGTCCACCGCCGCCGCCACATCACCCGGACCAATTCGGGGATGATACCTCAGTGTCGCCGCCTCTCTCCTCCACTCCCAGGCCGCCACCTGTCGCCTCCGCCGCCTCCCTCCACCACGGCCCGCGGGGCCTGAGGCCGCCCCGCCCGAGCCGCGACCGGGCCCGAGCGCCCGCTCCCCCGCGCGCCGCCTGCTACCTGTACCGCGCCGCCACCCGGGAATTGCGCCAGGCGACCCTCGCCGCGTCCCCGCCCGCCGGCGTCGCCTCCACCGCCGCCCTTCGCCAGCGCAAGCTCGCCGCATCACCCGGCCGGCCGACGTCCGCCTCACCGCTCCGCCAGGCGCCGCGCCGCCCGTCCCCGTCACGCGCCTCGCCGGCGCGCCCTGCTCCTCCCACCGGCGAACCTTGCCACCGGAGCCGCCTCGTCGTCGTCGGAGACGGATCGGGACGAGATCCATCCATCCCCGAACCAAACATCGCGCCCACGTCCTTGATCTCCTCGTCCCGCTCCGTCTCATCCCGCGTTGACTTCTCGGAGGTCTAATTTTCTCTAAGTCCCCAGATCTGTGACATTTTCTAGCTCTGTTCAACATGCCATATCTCCTCATCCGTAGCTCCGTTTTGCATGCATGATATATTGAAATGTTCGTCAGGATTTGCTCTTCATTTTGTTCCATTGTGCCATGCTTGTTTGATTCCATATTGATGCCCAAATGGTTGATGCAAGAGTGCTATAAAATGTTAGGTGCTGATTCTTATCAGATTATGAGCATTTGTCATTTTTGCCATGATTATTGTGTGCTGCATATGGGCATGAGCTCTACATGTGTTTTGGGCTATGCCATGCCATCTTTACAGGGGTGTATGCCATGTATTTTTGTGATCAATGTGGTGAATAGCACAAGAATGCAAAGTAGCTCTCATAATGTTGCTGATTTCAGAGACTTAGAATTTCACTAAGTCATTTCCCTGCTGTTATTTTAACGCCATGTATTCATGTTGCTACAGAGTGATCCGTGCTTCTTTTGAGTATGTTCAGTAAGGATGATTTGGGCATATGATTGTGCTCTATCCATCCATGCCCCTTTGTGCATTTATGGAGTGCCCTAGAATGACTCAATCTTGCTCTACTTTTGCTATAAAATGTTCCTGGCAAATTGTTTACGTGTTAATCAATTTTGCCAAGGTTGTTGTAGTTGATCCATGCATGATATGAGATTGTTCTTGCTTTGGTTAGCTTCATAAACATGCCTTCTTGCTGTTAGTATGCTTAGCTTGTCATGCAATGCCTTGTGTTGAGTGCATCGAGCTCGCAAACATACCTTCATAACACTGTTTATGCCATGTCCAGTTTTCTGCTAAGTCTGAATCTGTTAACGAAACTTGCTGTGTTTACATGGGTGCCATCATATCTTCTGATCCTTTTTGACTTATGGTCAGTAAGGGACTTTTGTTATATGCTTTGAGTAGATTCATGCCATGCCTTGTATTGCTATGATTAGTTCCTGTAGCATGTTGTTATCTTACTCTAAACATTGTTTCCTGATGTTAAATCCTGACATGTTAGTATTTTCACTAAATCTGTGATGCTGATATCTTTTGCACTATTGCCATGATTGTTGTTGCATTCTAGATGGCATCGTGCTGTTAATCGTAGAATTGTGCCATTCTTGTTTTGCTTGTCATTTGCAAACCGTGCATCTGATTCCGGTGATCTTTATATCGATTTCGTCTGAAATCATCTCATCTTTCCAGCGGCGCACTTGGTTTGCCAAGTTGAGACCTGGTTCAATCTTTTCCTTCCGGAGCTCGCATATGCATTGCATATCACATCCCGCATATCATGCCATGTTTTGCATCATGTTGCTTGCGCATTGCACCGTGGTTGATTGTTGTTTCCCCGTTGAGTACGCTTATGAGGATCAAGCTTACATCAACTCGAATAACTTTGCAGACAAGATGACCATACCCTCGAAATCACTTCTATCTTTGCTTGCTAGTTGTTCGCTCTTTTGCTATGCCGCGATACCTACCACTTGCTATATCATGCCTCCCATATTGCCATGTCAAACCTCTAACCCACCTTGTCCTAGCAAACCGTTGTTTGGCTATGTTACCGCTTTGCTCAGCCCCTCTTATAGCGTTGCTAGTTGCAAGTGAAGATGGAGTTTGTTCCATGTTGGAACATGATTATTGTTGGGATATCACAATATATCTTATTTAATTAATGCATCTATATACTTGGTAAAGGGTGGAAGGCTCGGCCTTATGCCTGGTGTTTTGTTCCACTCTTGTCGCCCTAGTTTCCATCATATCGGTGTTATGTTCCTTGATTTTGCGTTCCTTACGCGGTTGGGTTATAATGGGAACCCCTTGACAGTTCGCTTTGAATAAAACTCCTCCAGCAAGGCCCAACCTTGGTCTTACATTTACACTAACAACCTATCATCTTCCCTTGGGTTCTGCAGACTCAAGGGTCATCTTTATTTTAACCCCCCGGGCCAGTGCTTCTCTAAGTGTTGGTCCGAAACGGGCAGCCTGCGGGGCCACCTCGGGGAAACTTGAGGGTTGGTTTTACTCGTAGCTTGACCTATCCGGTGTTGCCCTAAGAACGAGATATGTGCAGCTCCTATCGGGATTGTTGGCGCATCGGGCGGCTTTTCTGGTCTTATTTTACCATTGTCAAAATGTCTTGTAACCGGGATTCCGAGTCTGATCGAGTCTTCCTGGGAGAAGGAATATTCTTCATTGGCCATGAGAGCTTGTGATGGGCTAAGTTGGGACACCCCTGCAGGGTTTTGAACTTTCGAAAGCCGTGCCCACGGTTATGGACAGATGGGAATTTGTTAATGTCCGGTTGTAGAGAACTTGACACTCAACTTAATTAAAATGCATCAACCGCGTGTATAGCCGTGATGGTCTCTTCTCGGCGGGGTCCGGGAAGTGAACATGGTTCTTGTGTTATGCTTGAACGTATGTAGTTTCAGGATCACTTCTTGATAACTTCTAGTTCACGACCGTGCTTTGCTTCTCTCCTCGCTCTCATTTGCATAAGTTAGCCACCATATATGCTAGTGCTTGCTGCAGCTCCACCTCACTACCTTTTCCTACCCATAAGCTCAAATAGTCTTGATTGCGAGGGTGTGAGATTGCTGAGTCCCCGTGACTCACAGATACTTCCAAACAGTTGCAGGTGCCGATGATAACCGTGCAGGTGACGCAACTGAGCTCAAGGAGGAGCTCGAAGAAGATCATGTTTGTTGTGTTGTTTTCGTTTCCGTTTGATCATTAGTGGAGCCCAGTCGGGGCGATCGGGGATCTAGCATTAGGGGTGGTCTTCTTTTATTTTGGTTCCGTAGTCGGACCTTGATTGTATTCTGGATGATGTAATGCTATATTTATGTATTGTGTGAAGTGGCGATTGTAAGCCAACTCTTTATCCCTTTCTTATTCAGTACATGGGATGTGTAAAGATTACCCCTCTTGTGACATGCCTACTATGCGGTTATGCCTCTAAGTCGTGCTCTGACACGTGGGAGATATAGCCGCATCATGGGTGTTACAAGTTGGTAATCAGAGCCTTCCCCGACTTAGGAGCCCCCCTGCTTGATCGAATCGCTGGCGTTGTTGAGTCTAGAAAAAATGTTTTGAGTCTTATAGGATTATATATATCGGAGAGTAGGATTCTTTTTACTCCCCAGTCCCTTCGTCGCTCTGGTGAGGCCTCCTGACGTAGAGTTTTGACTCTTCTCTTCTCAAATTTCAGGAAAATTTTTTAGGATCACGCAGGTATCTTGGAATCGTTCCGATGGTTTTGTGACGAGAACATTGTTCTTGGTGCCTCCTGAAATTTAGGGGTTGTGGCAGTGTCCTGGGGAGTTGAGCTCCGAGGTGTTGTCATCACAATTTTATCGTTGCAGTTCTGGAATACCTGAGTTCACCGACATCGAAAATCTCTTTTATGCAGTTGTTGGTGAGATTACCTCGACGCCACCCAGTACTGGGGCGGGAGTTCGGGAGTATTGCCATAACTCGTATAACGGATGCTTTTCGAAGGTTGAGGTAAATGATTTCCGAAGGTTTCTTGGTTATGTTTTGAAGGATGGATACATCTGGATGTAGGATTTGCTAGATTTGGGTGAGATATTATGCTTCCCCTGTATCCCCAACACCTGATTGCATAACCGAAAATTTTCGGGAGTTTATAAGTGGGAATTCAAGTAGCTCCTAGGATATCTTTCCGACAGATGTATGATATGAAATTGGGGTTCGACGTCTAGTGGTCCGCCCATCCACGGTTGGTTTTACAGTGGTCTCGTTGTGTCTTAAAGAGTCCTTGGCTATCCTGACTCGGGGACGCTTCGTATGTCATGTGCACTGCCTTGTACATGATGGTGCTGTACGATCGAGCCCGTGTGGGCCCCACCACGAAAACTTCGGACGAAATCCCTATCATATGTTTGTTCCGACTTATTTTGCAAGCCAATCCTTTGTTGTGTTTTCAGTTGTGGTATTCGAGTTGCTTCGAAGTCAAATGCTGATTCCATACCTTTCCTAAGCGGTGTTCTCACATTTCTATGTGAATACCAATCCTTCTTGATAATCGAGATTGTCATGTCAATCCTTTTCAACCGGCGTGTTTCTCTTCAAGTGGATCCGATCATTCTCAACATTCACGAGATCAATTCTAAGTTTTCTCAACGATGCTTATTCCATCTGCCCAAGTTGTCCTTGTTTTCCCACCCACCCACCCTTTTTCTTCAAGGACTCGGATTTCGTAATCAAGTATCCATCTTATGGATGTAATGTTTCTTCATTCTTTTCTGTCAATGTTCTTATCCAGTGATTCTCATGAAGATGCTAAGGAAGCTACAAGTTCATCATTCTTCGTTCTCTTTCTTCTCCGGTGGATTCAATTCAAGCTTTGTCGAGCATATCCTCTCCTCGTTTAAAATGCTTTCTCATGCCGGTGCACCTCTTAATCATCCACTCCTTGCTATTCAATTGTTCTGGAGTGTTGAAGATATCTCAGGAGATTCATGTTTTCATTCTTAATCCGTTCAAGATACCTCGAGGTTGTTATCTCTTTTGAGTCATTTAATTCAACCGGTGCAATCTCTCTTTTCAAGCAATCGTTCAACGGTGTCTCTTTTGAGTGGGCCCTAACCCACAGGTCTTTTCCCAGGATCTTACCTGACTCTTCTAATTCTTTCCGGATTTTTTCTCAAATTCATTTAAAAGTTTGACATAAGAATGAATTAACATCAGTCATATGTATTTCTCCAAGATCTGTCAAATTCTTTTAACCCTTGGCCCAACCTTTCTATTCGTCATCCCGGAGTATCTCAACAATTCATGGTGGTCTTTCTCATCGTTATTCTCGGAGTTGAAGACCGAAGAAGAGTTTTCTCTGCAATCTTGCTCCATTCTCTTCAAGATTCATGGTTCTAGCTTGATGTCATCCTCTCATAATTGTTTTCGATTGTGAGAATTCTTTTCAACCATCTGGAGCAATTCAGGAGTCTTTTCAGTTTGATTATCCGAAGCCCATCTTCTCAGAATTATTCATTCCAGCTTTCAGCTCTCGTTCTCCAAATCTTACCGGTGCATCATTCAAATGTTATCTAATCAGTTCTTGATCTCTTTGTTCACTTGTATCTAAATACCCTCAAGTGTCTTCATTCATTCTTCATATTCTCCCCGGTGAATTGTGCCTTTGCTACATTCATTTTCTATTCTTACGGTGGTTCGTTCAAGAGCTCTCGTCATTCGTTATCATATCCATTCATTCGTTCTTTTCAATTCCCCTGGTGGTTCGTTGAAGACCTTTCCAAGTTTGAGCTATATCTATCTTAATCTTTTCTACGAGAATAAGTAGTATGTCAAATCCGTTGCTTGTCATCAATTAAATTGATGAAGGATAGGCATAATGTAATTCTTATTCTTGTTTCATCCAAATGATTCAATTCCTGTTTTCCGGAGTGGTTCATCATATCACATTCTCATTCGAGATGCTTTATCTTTTCTTTTCCCGGAGTTCCAAGCTCTCATCATCACAAAGATCCATATATATCATTACAAGGCTTCACCTTGTGTTTTCAACTTCACTTTCCCTTGCGTTTGATCATTCTTTTGTTATCGGAGTTCTTTATGGAGGCTCTACATGATGGTTCATTAAGGATTTAATTCCTTCTCGAAGTTCTCATCAAGATTCTTTTTCAGAGGAGTTCAAGCATTCTTCATCCTCCATCCCAAACTGAAATTCTTCCCTATCTCATCTTTTGAGGTGGTGTTATGTCATTCTTGACAATTTCTTTCGTGTTTCATGATTCACAAGTTCAGGAATGGGATATTTAAACCCATCACCTTCTTCCTTGGAATTATCTTGGGTTATATTTCACCTAAAGCTTTTCCCTAAGTATTGTTGCTATTTATGGTCCTTATGAATGACCCAAGTTCTTCATTTATCCTCCCGGTGAAATAGTTTCTCATCTCCTTGTTCATATCAATCCAAATCCATTGTTTTCGTTAGTGGCAGAATTTCACCTCATAGTTTTGAGATGTTCTCCATAAGCCCACTACAAGCTTACTCTTTTCGTTGTTGGTTTTCCAACAACTCCGTTCGACCCTTCTCCTAAAGATGCTTTTCAAGCTCATTCGAGGTAGAAGATATTGTTTTCTCCTCCGTTCATTCCATTCCATTCTCTCATTTCTTCCGGAGGCATTATGTTGTTGCTCTCTTCAACCCATCATCTTGTTTTGTCAAGATCTTGTTCAATTCCTTCCATTTACAGTCGGAATGCTGCCCAAATTACATCATTCTTTTTCCTTCTCTATCTTGTTTAACCAGAGTGTTGTGTCCTCTGCTCAAGTTCTTTTTGCCTCATCAAGTCTTGCATCTTTTTTTCAACCGGAGTGCTGCCCGAATTTGTTCTTCTTCGTTCCTCTTTTCTGACGGAGATTGTCAACTTCGTTCATCTCCGTTGTATTCTTTTCTCAAAGTTGTTCAACTTTTCAAGGTTCTTTGGTTTCACTCATTTGTCAAAGAAGCAACTTAGTTTTACCCCTTCTCTTCCTCTTCCGTTTTACCCTCCGGTGCCATCCTAGATCTCAGGACGAGATCCTCTCGTAGTGGTGGAGTGTTGTGACGCCCTGAGACTGTTGCGCCAGGTGTCTTCTAGTTATTCACTGTTGTTGCCTTGTCATTTGTTTGTGTGTCATGCATTTCATATCATGTCATCATGTGCATCGCATTTGCATACGTGTTCGTCTCATGCATCCGAGCATTTTCCCCGTTGTCCGTTTTGCAATCCGGCACTCCTACATCCTCCGGCGCCCTCTTTTGCCTCTTTTCGTATGCGGGTGTTAAACTTTCTCGGAATGGACCGAGATTTGCCAAGCGGCCTTGGTACCCCACCGGTAGACCGCCTGTCAAGTTTCGTGCCAATGATTCGGAGTTTTTAGATCTTGATGCAAAAATTGATAAAAGTGGGGTTGGAGAGGTCAAAACTTTAAGTAGAAATGAACCCACTCTTTTGGATTTCAAGGAATTTAGTTATGATAATTGTTCTTTAATAGATTGTATTTCCTTGTTGCACTCCATGTTGAATTCTCCTCATGCTTATAATCAAAACAAAGCTTTTACTAAACATATCGTTGATGCTATGATGAAATCTTTTGAAGAAAATCTAGAATTGGAAGTTTCTATCCCTAGAAAACTTTATGATGAGTGGGAACCTAATATTAAGATTAAAATTAAAGATTATGAATGCTATGCTTTGTGTGATTTGTGTGCTAGTGTTTCCACGATTCCGGAAACTTTATGTGATGTGTTTGGTTTCCTTGAATTTGATGATTGTTCTTTAAATTTGCATCTTGTGGATTCTACTATTAAGAAATCTATGGGAAGAATTATTGATTTCCTTATTGTTGTTAATAGGAATTATTTGCCCGTAGATTTCATTATTCTTGATATAGATTGCAATCCTACATGTCCTATTATTCTTGATAGACCTTTCCCTAGAACGATTGGTGCAATTATTGATATGAAAGAAGGAAACATTAGATTTCAGTTTCTGTTAAGGGAAGGCATGGAACATTTACCTAGAAAGAAAATTAAATTGCCTTATGAATCTATTATGAGAGCCACTTATGGATTGCATGCCAAAAATGATAACACTTAGATCTATTCGTGTTTTTATGCCTAGCTAGGGGCGTTGAACAATAGCGCTTGTTGAGAGACAGCCCTATTTTATTTTTGTTCTTGCTTTTTAGGTCATATTTTGCAACAAATATTTCATCTAGCCTCTGGTTAGATGTGGTTTTGTGTTTTATTTAGTGTTTGTGCCAAGTAAGACCTTTGGGATAGCTTACGGTGATCGTTGATTTGGTCCTGCTGAAAAAAAGAAACTTTTACGCCAGGAGATTAGTTTTCATTTTTAACAAAAGCGAGATAAAATACTGATTCTTTTTGCATAGGATTAATAAACAAATTGTCCAGGACTTTCTAATTTCTCAGGATGTTTTTAGTTACAGAAGTATTTGAAAATCCAGATTGCTATAGATTTTCCTGTTTTTGACAGATTCTGTTTTTCGCGTGTTGTTTGCTTATTTTGATGAATCTATGGCTAGTATCGGGGGTATGAACCATCGAAAAGTTGGAATACAGTATATATTACACCAATATAAATAAAGAATGAGTTCACAATAGTATCAAAAGTGGTGATTTATTTTCTTATACTAACAGATCTTACGAGATTTTCCGTTGGAGTTTTTTGTTGTGAAGTTTTCAAGTTTTGGGTAAGGATTTGATGGACTATGGAATAAGGAGTGGCAAGAGCCTAAGCTTGGGGATGACCAAGTCACCCCAAGGTAATATTCAAGGATGTCAAAAAACCTAAGCTTGGGGATGCCCCGGGAAGGCATCCCCTCTTTCGTCTTCGTCTATCAGTAACTTTACTTGAGGCTATATTTTTATTCACCACATGATATGTGTTTTGCTTGGAGCGTCTTGTATGATTTGATTCTTTGCTTTTTATTTTGCCACAATCATCCTTGCTGTACACACCTTTTGGGAGAGACACATATGAATCATGATTTATTAGAATACTTTATGTGCTTCACTTATATATTTTGAGCTAGGAAATTTTGCTCTAGTGCTTCACTTATACCTTTTTAGAGCATGACGGTGGTTTTATTTTATAGCAATTGATGAACTCTTGTACTTAACTTATATTATTTTGAGAGTCTTTAGAATAGCATGGTAATTTTCTTTGGTTATAAAATTAGTCCTAATATGATAGGCATCCAAGAGGGATATAATAAAAACTTTCATATAAAGTGCATTGAATACTATGAGAAGTTTGATTCCTTATGATTATTTTGAGATATGAAGATGGTGATATTAGAGTCATGCTAGTGAGTAGTTGTGAATTTGAGAAATACTTGTGTTAAAGTTTGTGAGTCCCGTAGCATGCACGTATGGTGAACCGTTATGTGATGAAGTCAGAGCATGATTTATTTATTGATTGTGTTCCTTATGAGTAGCGGTCGGGCACGAGCGATGGTCTTTTCCTACCACTACCCCCCTAGGATCATGCACGTAGTACTTTGTTTCAATGACTAATATATTTTGCAATAAGTATATGAGTTCTGTATGACTAATGTTGAGTCCATGGATTATACGCACTCTCACCTTTCCACCATTGCTAGCCTCTCTAGTACCGCGCAAATTTCGCCAGTACCTGATGCGGCTTGAAGCTATGTCGGTATTTCCCCAAAGAGGAAGGGATGATGCAGCACATCAGTGGTAGGTATTTCCCTTAGTTATGAGACCAAGTTTATCGAACCAGTAGGAGAACCAAGCAACACAATGTAAACAACACCTGCACACAAATAGCAACTACTCGCAACCCAACGTGTAAAAGGGGTTGTCAATCCCTTTCGGGTAGCGGCGCCTCAAGATAGGCAAACAGACGTGAATAAATTGTAGTAGATTGATAGATTAGATGCCAAATAAAATAAATAAGAATAAAACGCAGAAAGGTATTTTTGTATTTTTGGTTTAATAGATCTGAAAATAAAAGCAAAGGAAATTAGATCGCAAAGGCAAATAATATGAGAAAGAGACCCGGGGGCCGTAGGTTTCACTAGTGGCTTCTCTCAAGAAAAATATCAAATAGTGGGTAAACAAATTACCATTGTGCAATTGATAGAACTTCAAATAATCATGATGATATCCAGGTGTCGGTGTCAAAACCGGCCGATATCGGGTAGGGGGTCCCGAACTGTGCGTCTGAGGATCGAAGGTAACAAGGGACACAGGGTACACGATGTTTACCCATGTTCGGGCCCTCTTAATGGAGGTAAAACCCTACGTCCTGCTTGGTTGTATTTGATGAGTACAGGGGTTACAAGAGTCGATCTACCTCGAGATCATAATGGCTAAACCCTAGATGTCTAGCCTATATCAATTCTGATAGCCTCTACGGACTAAACCCTCCGGTTTATATACACGCCGGAGGGGCCTAGGGTTGTACATAGTCGGTTTATAGAAAAGGGAAACTATACATCCGGACGCCAATCTCGCCATCCACGCAAGGGAGAGTCCTATCCGGACACGGGGAAAGCCTTCTACCTTGTATCTTCACGGCCCATCAGTTCGGCCCATATCACATAGCCCGGACACCCGAGGACCCCCCTAAACCAGGACTCCCTCAGTACCGCCCGAACTTGCCTTCATTGACGACGTAGTATCCGGCTTATGTCTTCGGCTTTGCAAGGCGGGTTCTTCATTATACTTTGGACCAATGATAGTCTAGCTCTGACCTTGATGCACCGCCCTTATGACCCCTTCTTGTGGTCGCTTTGATTTCCATGCGTCGAATGAATACGAACGATCCGTGATTTTTTGCAAATAAGCCCCTCACCACGCTCGGACGGCATCTATATAAGGAGACTTAGATCCCCAAATGCCATCTCACATCGCGCACAGGGAAAATCGTCAAGATTAGCTACAAACAAAGCCTTTCAACATGGCCAGCGCCGCATGCTCCTCTTCACGCCCCCATGGCCCTCAAGAGGGTGATTGACAAAGTTTCTCGGTGCCTCATCTTCAGCTGAGCGGACTCCAGACACAGGGTTATCTTCCCCCTCGCGGATCTAGTCCCCGTTCGAGCGGGATTGGCCTCAATCGACAACGATGCGATGGCTGAGAACTTCCCCAACCCCAATAAGGAGGAGAGGGTGTGCTTCGTCCCGTTCCTATTGCGGGGCCTAGGATTTCCAATCCACCCTTTTCTCTGGGGCCTATTGGAATTTTACGGCACCCAACTGCACAACCTTACCCCAGGTTCGATCCCGCACATCTCAGGCTTCGTTGCCCTTTGCAAGATGTTCTTAGGCATCGAGCCCCATTTTGAACTATGGAGGAAGTTCTTTTGCCTTGTTCCCCGCCATCAAGGAGGCTCTATCTTTGAAGTGGGCGGTGCCGAAGTATGGCGTATAGCCAGATCCGGATACCTCATAGAGACTCCCAAAGAAGTATACCCACAGTAGTCTTCGGAGTGGTTCTACATAGATGACGTGACACTGCCTGACCAAGTTCGGCGTAGCCTTCCTGAGTTTTCCAGCGCTCCTCTAAAGAAGCATTTCAACTGGCATCCTTGAAGTCCCCAGGAGGAGGACAGTGCAGAAGTAAAAAGGTTGGTTAGCAAGGTCAGGTTAGTAGTACATACGAAACTCTCGATAGTCGAGGTTATGGCTATTGCAATAAAGAGGTGCTTCCAGCCTCTCCAGTCTAGAGTAACTCCCTTATGGTGTTACAACGGAGAAGATGACGCGTTTCATTATAGACGAAAGGGTCCGGATACCCCTGCCGAACTAGCCACAATCCTGGCCGATCTGTATAAGGGTGAAAAAGAAGATTTCCTCCGCTTAAACTATAACGCCCCGGATACGCATCGTGGGTGTTACATAAACTGCCGGGAAGGTTTTTCCATGTACAACCCCATAGAATGGGTAAGATTTTGATCGTCTGTGTTGCCTTATCGCTGCCACCGATACTAATCCATTTTTACCCTTTGTTTCCATAAACAGTCATGGAGAAAAATGACCGAGGACGTCCACTGTCCCGCTCCACAGCCAGAGGATCATAACTGCGATGAAGACATTGGCTTTTGTGAGGACCCGGACATATACATAGAGTTCGATGAGGGGGTATTTTATCATGCGAGCCTTGAGGGATCAAAAGTGGCTATCACCACTGACTACCCCCGCCTCTATCTCTTCTGCATCGTAAGTATTCGGAGGGCTCTTAAAAGGAAATCCCTATTTGCATTTTTATCCATTGTACTGATCCATATTTTAATAGGACCGACGCTCGGCGGGCCATACCTCCTCAAGGGAGGCCCCTATGCAAGGTTGCTACCTCTTGAGCACTGCGGTGGTTTTCCCTTAAAGAGGAAAGGGTGATGCAACAAAGTAGCGTAAGTATTTCCCTCAGTTTTTGAGAATCAAGGTATTAATCCAGTAGGAGACTACACACAAGTCCCTCGTACCTACACAAACAAATAAGAACCTCGCAACCAACATGATAAAGGGCCTGTCAATCCCTTCTCGGTCACTTACGAGAGTGAGATCTGATAGAGATGATAAGATAATATTTTTGGTATTTTTATGATAAAGATTAAAAGTAAAGATTGCAAAATAAACGGTGCAAGACATAACTTGATAACGGGAGATTGATATAATGGAGAATAGACCCGGGGGCCATAGGTTTCACTAGTGGCTTCTCTCAAGATAGCATAAGTATTACGGTGGGTGAACAAATTACTGTCGAGCAATTGATAGAAAAGCGAATAATTATGAGAATATCTAGGCATGATCATGTATATAGGCATCACGTCCGTGACAACTAGACCGACTCCTGCCTGCATCTACTACTATTACTCCACAGATCGACCGCTATCCAGCATGCATCTAGAGTATTAAGTTCATAAGAAGAGAGTAACGCATTAGGTAAGATGACATGATGTAGAAGGATAAACTCAAGCAATATGATATAAACCCCATCTTTTTATCCTCGATGGCAACAATACAATACATGTCGTTTCCCTTTCTGTCACTGGGATCGAGCACCGTAAGATTGAACCCAAAGCTAAGCACTTCTCCCATTGCAAGAAAGATCAATCTAGTAGGCCAAACCAAACTGATAATTCGAAGAGACTTGCAAAGATAACCAATCATACAGAAAAGAATTCGGAGAAGATTCAAATATTGTTCATAGATAAACTTGATCATAAACCCAAAATTCATCGGATGTCGACAAACACACCGCAAAAAGAGATCTCCAAGAAGATCGAGGAGAACTTTGTATTGAGATCCAAAGAGAGAGAAGAAGCCATCTAGCTAATAACTATGGACCCGAAGGTCTTAAGTAAACTAATAACACATCATCGGAGGGGCCATGGAGTTGATGTAGAGGTCCTCCGTGATTGATCCCCCCTCCGGCGGAGCTCCGAAAAAGGCACCAAGATGGGATCTCTTGGGTACAGAAGGTTGTGGCGGTGGAAATAGGGTTTCGTGGTGCTCCTGGATGTTTTCGGGGTACATGAATATATATAGGAGGAAGAAGTAGGTCAGTGGAGCCACGAGGGGCCCACGAGGGTGGAGGGCGCGCCCAGGGGGGTAGGCGCGCCCCCTGCCTCGTGGCCTCCTCGTTGGTTGCTTGACGTCCACTCCAAGTCCCACGGATCATGTTTGTTCCAAAAATAACTCTCCCGAAGGTTTCATTCCGTTTGGATTCCGTTTGATATTCCTTTTTTGCGAAACACTGAAATAGGCAAAAAGCAGCAATTTGCACTGGGCCTTGGGTTAGTAGGTTAGTCCCAAAAATAATATAAAAGTGTAAAATAAAGCCCATTAATATCCAAAACAGATAATATAATAGCATGGAACAATAAAAAATTATAGATACTTTGGAGATGTATCGAGCATCCCCAAGCTTAATTCCTGCTCGTCCTCGAGTAGGTAAATGATAAAAACAGAATTTTTGATGTGGAATGCTACCTAGCATAATTCTCAATGTAATTCTCTTTATTGTGGCATGAATATTCAGATCCGAAAGATTCAAGATAAAAGTTTAATGTTGACATAAAAATAATAATACTTCAGGCATTCTAACCAAGCAATTATGTCTTCTCAAAATAACATCGCAAAAGAAAGTTCATCCCTACAAAATCATATAGTTTGGTCATGCACCATTTTCTTCACACAAGAATGCTCTCATCATGCACAACCCCGATGACAAGCCAAGCAATTATTTCACACTTTAGTAATCTCAAAACTTTTTCAACTTTCACACAATACATGAGCGTGAGCCATGGATATAGCACTATGGGTGGAATAGAATATGATTATGGGGGTTATGTGGAGAAGACAAAAAGGTGAAAGTATCACATCGACATGGCTAATCAATGGGCTAGGGAGATGCCCATCAATTGATGTCAATGCAAGGAGTAGGGATTGCCATGCAACGGATGCACTAGACCTATAAATGTATGAAAGCTCAACAAAAGAAACTAAGTGGGTGTGCATCCAACTTGCTTGCTCACGAAGACCTAGGGCACTTGAGGAAGCCCATTGTTGGAATATATAAGTCAAGTTCTATAATGAAAAATTACCACTAGTATATGAAAGTGACAAAACAAGTGACTCTCTATCATAAAGATCATGGTGCTACTTTGAAGCACAAGTGTGGAAAAAAAAGGATAGTAGCATTGCCCCTTTTTATTTATTTTTCTTATTTTTACCTTTTTGGGCCTTTTTTATTTGTCCTTTCTCTTTTTTATTTGGGACAATGCTCTATTAATGATGATCATCACACTTCTATTTATTTACAACTCAATGATTACAACTCGATACTAGAACAAAGTATGACAATATATGAATGCCTCCGGCGGTGTACCGGGATGGGCAATGAATCAAGAATGACATGTATGAAAAATTATGAACGGTGGCTTTGCCACAAATACGATGTCAACTACATGATCATGCAAGGAAATATGACAATGATGTAGCGTGTCATGATGAACGGAACGGTGGAAAGTTGCATGACAATATATCTCGGAATGACTATGGAAATGCCATAATAGGTAGGTATGGTGGATTTTTTGAGGAAGATATAAGGAGGTTTATGTGTGACAGAGCGTATCATATCACGGGGTTTGGATGCACCGGTGAAGTTTGCACCAACTCTCGAGGTGAGAAAGGGCAATGCACGGTACCGAAGAGGCTAGCAATGATGGAAGGGTGAGAATGCGTATAAAGAACTCACATACTTATTGAAAAAATCTACAAGTCATCAAAAACCAAGCATTATGCGCATGCTTATAGGGGGATAGATTGGTAGGAAAAGACCATCGCTCGTCCCCGACCGTCACTCATAAGGAAGACAAACAAATAACACCTCATGTTTCAAATTTGTTACACAACGGTCACCATACGTGCATGCTATGGGACTTGGAAACTTCAACACAAGTATTTCTCAAATTCACAACTAATCAACTAGCACACTCTAATATTACCACATTTATATCTCAAAACAATTATCAAGTATCAAACTTCTCCTAGTACTCGATGCACTTTTTATGAAAGTTTTTATTATGCCGATCTTGGATGCCTATCATATTAGGACTACATTCATAACCAAAGTAAATTACCATGCTGTTCTAAAGGACTCTCAAAATAATATAACTGAATCATGAGAAATCAATTATTTCTATAAAATAAAACCACCACCGTGCTCTAAAAGATATAAGTGAAGCACTAGAGCAAAATTATCTAGCTCAAAAGATATAAGTGAAGCACATAGAGTATTCTAATAAATTCCAATTCATATGTGTCTCTCCCAAAAGGTGTGTACAGAAAGGATGACTGTGGTAAACTAAAAATCAAAGACTCAAATAATACAAGACGCTCCAAGAAAAACACATATCATGTGGTGAATAAAAATATAGCTCCGAGTAAAGTTACCGATAGAAGAAAACGAAAGAGGGGATGCCTTCCGGGGCATCCCCAAGCTTAGGATTTTTGTTGTCCTTGGATTTTACCTTGGGGTACCTTGGGCATACCCAAGCTTAGGCTCTTTCCACTCCTTGTTCCATAATCCATCAAATCTTTACCCAAAACTTGAAAATTTCACAACTCAAAACTTTAAAGAGAAAATCTTGTGAGCTCCGTTAGCGAAAGAAAACAAAACACCACTTCAAGGTACCATAATGAACTAATTAGTTATTTATATTGGTGTTAAACCTACTGTATTACAACTGCTCTATGATTCATACCCTCCGATACTACTCATAGATTCATCAAAATAAGCAAACAACACGCGAAAAACAGAATCTGACAAAAACAGAACAATCTGTAGTAATCTGTTGGTTTCGAATACTTCTGGAACCCCAACAATTCTAAAATAAATTTCTGGACGTGAGGAATTTATCTATTAATCATTTGCAAAAAATAATCAACCTAATCGCACTCTCCAGTAAAACATGGCAGCAAATCTCATGAGCGCTAAAATTTCTGTTTTTTACAGCAAGATCGCAAAGACTTTCCCCAAGTCTTCCCAAAGGTTCTACTTGGAACAAAAACTAATTAAAAGCATAAAACCACATATAAGAAGAGGCTGGATGAATTATTTATTACTAAACAGAATCAAAAAGCAAGGAACAAAAATTAAATTGGGTTGCCTCCCAACAAGCGCTATCGTTTAACGCCCATAACTAGGCATAAAAGCAAGGATAGATCTAGGTATTGCCATCTTTGGTATTCAATCTATAAGTAGCTCTCATGATAGATTCGTAAGGTAATTTATTTTTCTTTCTAGGGAAGTGTTCCATGCCTTTCCTTAACGGAAATTGGAATCTAATATTCACTTCTTTCATATCAATAATTGCACCAATCGTTGTAAGGAAAGGTCTACCAAGAATAATATGACATGAAGGATTGCAATCTATATCAAGGACGATGAAATCTATGGAAACATAATTCCGATTTGCAACAATAAGAACATCATTAATTCTTCTCATAGGTTTCTTAATGGTGGAATCCGCAAGATGCAAGTTTAAAGAACAATCATCAAATTCACGGAAACCTAGCAAATCACACAAGGTTTTAGGAATCGTGGAAACACTAGCACCCAAATCACACAACGCATAGCATTCATGATCTTTAATTTTAATCTTAATAGTAGGTTCCCACTCATCATAAAGTTTTCTAGGGATAGAAACTTCCAATTCAAGTTTTTCTTCATAAGATTGCATTAAAGCATCAACGATATGTTTAGTAAAAGCCTTATTTTGACTATAAGCATGCGGAGAATTTAGCACGGATTGCAACAAGGAAACACAATCTATTAAAGAGCAATTATCATAATTAAATTCCTTGAAATCCAAGATAGTGGGTTCATTGCTATCTTAAGTTTTGACCTCTCCAATCTCACTTTTATTAATGTTTGCATCAAGATCTAAAAACTCCGAATCATTGGGACGCCTTCTAACTAAAGTTGACTCATCTCCAGTCCCATCATTATCAAGATTCATATTTCAAAACAAAGATTTAATAGGAGACACATCAATAACTTTTAGATCTTCATCATTATTATCATGGAAACTAGAAGAACACGCTTTCACAAAGCAATCTTTTTTGGCACACATCCTAGCTGTTCTTTCTTTGCACTCATCAATGAAAATTCTCATAGCTTTGAGAGACTCATTGATATCATGCTTTGGTGGGATAGATCTAAGTTTCAAAGAATCAACATCAAGAGAAATTCTATCCACGTTCCTAGCCAACTCATCAATCTTAGACAAATTTTCTTCAATCAAAGCATTGAAACTCTTTTGAGAACTAATAAATTCTTTAATATTAGATTCAAAATCAGATGGAATCTTATTATAATTTCCATAAGAATTGTTGTAGGAATTACCATAATTATTAGAGGAATTACTAGGAAACGACCTAGGATTAAAATTTCCTCTATAAGCGTTGTTACCAAAATTGTTCCTAGCACCAAAATTCACATCCATAGATTCATTACTGTTCTCAATCAAAGTAGATCAAGGCATATCGGTAGGATCAGAAGAAACACTCTTATTAGCAAACAATTTCATAAGTTCATCTATCTTTCCACTCAAAACATTAATCTCTTCAGTTGCATGCACCTTTTTACTAGTAGATCTTTCAGTGTGCCATTGAGAATAATTAACCATAATATTATCTAGGAGTTTAATAGCTTCTCCTAAAGTGATTTCCGTAAAAGTGCCTCCCGTGGCTGAATCTAAGAGATTTCTAGAAGCAAAATTCAATCCGCCATAGTTTTTTTGTATAATCATCCACAAATTCAAACCATGTGTAGGGCAATTACGTATCATTAATTTCATCCTCTCCCAAGTTTGTGCAACGTGTTCGTGATCAAGTTGCTTAAAATTCATAATATCGTTTCTAAGTGAGATGATCTTAGTGGGAGGAAAATATTTAGAGATAAAAGCATCTTTGCACTTATTCCATGAATCAATATTGTTTTTAGGAAAAGAAGAAAACCAAGATTTAGCACGATCTCTAAGCCAAAACGGAAATAACTTTAGTCTAACAATATCATTGTCCACATCTTTCTTATTTTGCATATCACATAAATCAACAAAGCTATTTAGATGGGTAGCGGCATCTTCACTAGGAAGGCCGACACATTGATCTTTCATGACAAGATTCAGCAAAGCAACATTAATTTCACAAGATTCAGCATCATTAAGAGGAGCAATCAGAGTGCTAAGAAAATCATTGTTGTTGGTATTGGCAATGTCACACAATTTAGTATTATCTTGAGCCATCGTAAAAAGCAAGCAAACCAACACACAAGCAAACAAGAAGCAATCAAGAAGAGACGAAATATAAAAGAGAAGGGGAACAGAAAAAGAGGGCAAATAAAATGACAAGGGTGAAGTGGGGGAGAGGAAAACGAGAGGCAAATAGCAAATAGTTTAATGCGAGGGATAAGAGTTTGTGATGGGTACTTGGTATGTCTTGACTTGAGCGTAAGCTTCCTCGGCAACGGCACCCGAAATCCTTCTTGCTACCTCTTGAGCACTGCATTGGTTTTCCCTTGAAGAGGAAAGGATGATGCAGCAAAGTAGCGTAAGTATTTCCCTCAATTTTTGAGAACCAAGGTATCAATCCAGTAGGAGACTAAACGCAAGTCCCTCATACCTACACAAATAAATAAGAACCTCGCAACCAACGCGGTAAAGGGGTTGTCAATCCCTTCTTGGTCACTTACGAGAGTGAGATCTGATAGAGATGGTAAGATAATATTTTTTGGTATTTTTATGATAAAGATTAAAAGTAAAGATTGCAAAATAAACGGTGCAAGAAATAACTTGATAACGGGATATTAATATAAGGGAGAATAGACCCGGGGGCCATAGGTTACACTAGTGGCTTCTGTCAAGATAGCATGACTATTACGGTAGGTGAACAGATTACTGTCGAGCAATTGATAGAAAAGTGAATAATTATGAGAATATCTAGGCATGATCATGTATATAGGCATCACGTCCGTGACAAGTAGGCCGACTCCTGCCTGCATCTACTACTATTACTCCACACGTCGACCGCTATCCAGCATGCATCTAGAGTATTAAGTTCATAAGAACAGAGTAACGCATTAGGCAAGATGACATGATGTAGAGGGATAAACTCAAGCAATATGATATAAACCCCATCTTTTTATCCTCGATGGCAACAATACAATACGTGTCATTTCCCTTTCTGTCACTGGGATCGAGCACCGTAAGATTGAACCCAAAGCTAAGCACTTCTCCCATTGCAAGAAAGATCAATCTAGTGGGCCAAACCAAACTGATAATTCGAAGAGACTTGCAAAGATAACCAATCATACAGAAAAGAATTCAGAGAAGATTCAAATATTGTTCATAGATAAACTTGATCATAAACCCACAATTCATCGGATCTCGACAAACACACTGCAAAAAGAGATCTCCAAGAAGATCGAGGAGAACTTTGTATTGATATCCAAAGAGAGAGAAGAAGCCATCTAGCTAATAACTATGGACCCGAAGGTCTAAAGTAAACTACTCACACATCATCGGAGGGGCCATGGAGTTGATGTAGAGGCCCTCCGTGATTGATTCCCCCTCCGGCGGAGCTCCGGAAAAGGCCCCAAGGTGGGATCTCTTGGGTACAGAAGGTTGCGGCGGTGGAAATAGGGTTTCGTGGTGCTCCTGGATGTTTTCGGGGTATATGAATATATATAGGAGGAAGAAGTACGTCGGTGGATCCACGAGGGGCCCACGAGGGTGGAGGGCGCGCCCCCTGCCTCGTGGCCTCCTCGTTGGTTGCTTGACGTCCACTCCAAGTCCCATGGATCACGTTTGTTCCAAAAATAACTCTCTCGAAGGTTTCATTATGTTTGGATTCCGTTTGATATTCCTTTTCTGCGAAACACTGAAATAGGCAAAAAAATAGCAATTTGCACTAGGCCTTGGGTTAGTAGGTTAGTCCCAAAAATAATATAAAAGTGTAAAATAATGCCCATTAACATCCAAAACAGATAATATAATAGCATGGAACAATCAAAACTTATAGATACGTTGGAGACGTATCAAAGGTCGTCGTTCAAAACGAAAAGGGATCGGGAGTGTTGTAGAAACCTCACAATCTTCCAAGAGCTATGTTTTTAATACATGCTTAGGGATGAGTCTGGATTGTTAAAAGTCTCCTTTTATCCTTGATGTCAGGAGGAGTACGCGGCAGACAGTGGGAAAACGCCCAGTTAGCCGAATGTCCGCCAATCCGGCGCCGAACTCTTCAACTAGGATGAGAGCCGATGCCATGCCAATTCCGCCTCCTCAAGAGGATTTGGTTGACGTATCAGTCATGAATTCCGAAGTGGAGAGCCTTATGAATCACCATCAACTGAAAGAGGCTATGCACACTCCGGCCTTTTCCGAGCAAGAGTTTACTGCACTCAATTCAGTGGATGCATACATCCGAGCCGCTCAAGACAAGCTTGTCGGAGTCACTTAGTTGTTCTCAAAGGACATACAAGTAAAAACTTTACACAATTTTTGATAGTCATATGCCAGTAGCCCCCGAGACTTGAAGCTGTGAGGTAAAGCGATTTAAGGATCGATATGATCTGCAGGTTCTTAAAGAGAAGAATACCGCTCTATCCCAGGAGCTAAAGGTGAATCACACACAGCTGAATGCAGTCACCGCCGAATTGGCGGAAATGAAAAAGGCCGCAATGAGTGCATCCGGGAAGAATAAACATGAGGGGGGAAAAGATAAACAATCCGAAGAGATAGAGAGCGTGAAGGCTCAACTATCGGCTACTCAAAAAGAAAATGAGAAGCTGAAGGGCGGTATATTCGATATGTCTTTCCTCTATTGTTGAACCTCCCTAGGGGCTCATGTTTATTCTATAGTTTGGAACATCGTGAGTCTGTTGCTTTACAGGCTTCTTAACCGCTCGTCCGGAGGAAGAGGTATCCAGATTTCAAGGCGACGTGCTGAAGGAACTGTCCGTGGTACATGCTCGGGCCCGAAAAGCCATGAGGGGTATGGTGAAGGCATTATCGCCATCTGAGACCCCTCCAGAAAGTATGGAAGACTTGGCAAACTTATTCAAAGGTGCCCGGTGCCGGTTTGAGCTACGGAAGACATCCGCCTACCGTGAAGGCGCACGAGAAGCCTGGGCCATGGTGAAGACACGTTTCACCAAGCTGGATCCAAATCATATGGCCTGAGTGGGACCACAGGGACCAGACGGGAAAGAAATTCTAGTGAATTGATGTATGACCAAGTAATGATAGCTACAAAGTATTCGCAGGAAGACTGTAGGTTATATAGTTTTATAGATGGAATAGATAAGGAATAGGTGTTTGATTTAATGTATTTATGTACATTATGATAAACTTGTACCTTCATCCGAACATGTGAAAAGTTTTGTCATCACAGGCTTTTAGCTTTAACCTCCGAACCAAAATGGTGGAGTGTTTCCGGATACTATTTGAAAAGAAGCATTCATTATGTCCGGAAACTAGGCAACCCAATCATTGTGCTCGAACAGACAAAAAGTTTTAGTTCGGGTTGTATGTTATATTACATATGTAAGAAACGTCTTCCAAGGAAAATAGTTGCGTTAAGGGTTCCTTTCCTTGGGTTGGCATGCTCTAATTACGCGTGTCGTGGTGTTGGAGTGGTTACAATAATGTAACAATCTGTCGCTTGATTGGCGACCACTTATTCTCTTAAGAATGCTAGCTTTCAGCTTCACCTGTCTGTGGTACATGTCTGGTGACCCGGTTGTAACAATCGCAGAGGTGCTCCCTTTACGCCCTAGCCGAACAATTGGGAACGTAGGGCATAAACACAAGAGCCAGGCAACCCAGCTTGGCAAAAACCGAAGTCATAGAGATGCATATAATGGTAGAAAAAGTATTTATATGAGTGAACGACACATATATTGTGAGCTCTAAGCTCTGAATAATAATGCGCTTCTGTTAGGGAAGCCCCCAGGTGTCGTGGGGTATATACATTTTAGGATGTGCACCCCGTAAGTGTTCGGCTTATCCAAACATACCTTGGGAATCATACAAAAACAAGAAAATATAAAGAAATGAAGAAGAGACAAACAAAAAAAGGAACATGGCCGAACTTATGCGTAGAACCTTTGGAGGCGAGCAACGTTCCATGGGTTCGCTCTAAGCGATTATCTGATGCATTACGAAGGCGATAGGCCCCTCCTGTGAGAACTTCGTCTATGATAAAGGGCCCCTCCCATTTTGGTTTGAGATCGTCCTTCTTCTTCCCCGGGAGGTGTAAAACGAGTTCGCTGACATTATAAGTCTTGGCCCGCACTTCTCTGCTTTGATATCTCCGAGCCTGTTGTTGATAGAATGCGGGACGGGCTTTTGCAACATCACGTTCCTCCTCTAGGCCATCTAGGCCGTCCTGCCGATCGAGTTCGGCTTCTCTCTGTTCATACATGCGCACTTGAGGTGAGTCATGAATAATGTCACAGGGCAAGATAGCCTCTGCGTCGTACACCATGAAAAAGGGTGTGTACCCGCTCGTGCGATTGGGCGTGGTCCACAGTCCCCAGAGTACAGAATCAAGTTCCTCGACCCAGTGTTTATCTGATTCCCATAGGGATTGCACTAGTCTGGCTTTGATGCCGCTCATTATCAGGCCTTTAGCCTATTCGACATGACCATTTGTTTGGGGGTGATATACGGAGGCGTAATCGAGCTTAATGCCCAAGTTAGCACACCAAATTTTTACCTCGTTGGTTGTGAAGTTAGAGCCATTGTCAGTAATGATGCTGCGCGAGACACCATAATGGTGTACAATGCCAGATATAAAGTCGATCACTGGCCCGGCTTTAGCTGTTTTTACTGATTTGGCCTCTATCCACTTAGTGAATTTATCCACCATAACCAGCAAATATTTCTTCTTGTGGCTTCCCCCTTTAAGGGGTCCGACCATATCTAGCCCCCAGACCGCAAAAGGCCAAGTAATGGGGATTGTTTTTGGGGCGGTGGGCGGCATATGACTTTGATTGGCGAATAGCTGGCATCCGACACATCATTGTACAAGGGCATGAGCATCTGCTCAGGCCGTGGGCCAAAAGAAACCTGTACGGAAGGCTTTACTTACGAGGGCCTGAGCTGTGGAGTGATGGCCACTGAGACCAGCATGTATTTTGGCCAAGAGCTGCCGTCCCTCCTCTTCGAAGATACATCTTTGAAGAACTCCGGTAGTACTTTTCTTGTAGAGTTCTACTTCATGAACTTTGTAGGCTTTCGAGCGTCAAACTATGCGACGGGCCTCGTTCTGGTCATCAGGGAGCTCCCACCTATTAACGTAGGCCAGGAAGGGTTCGGACCATGGGGCAATGACGGCCATGATTACATGGGCGGAAGGTGTCATTTCGGTGCCCGAGCCCCTGATGATATCAGAGTTGTGTTCGACATCTGGGGGTATGATCGGCTCCGGACTAGTATTGCCTCTCTCGTCCTGGCATACCACGGATGGCTTGAAGAGCCTTTCCAAAAATGGGTTAGGTGGGACGGGGTCGCATTTAGTGCCCATTCGAGCAAGGATGTATGCTGCCTGATTAGTGTCTCGAGCAACATGATGAAACTCGAGCCCCTCAAACCGAGCTGATATTTTGAGTACGGCGTTGCGGTATGCTGCCATCTTTGGATCTTTTGCATCAAATTCTCCATTTATTTGGGATATTGCGAGGTTCGAATCCCCACGCAATTCGAGGCATTGTATGCCCATGGAAATAACCATTTGAAGGATGATGACCCACAAGTGTAGGGGATCTATCGTAGCCTTTTGGATAAGTAAGTGTGTCAAACCCAACGAAGAGCAGAAGGAAATGATAAGCGGTTTTCAGCAAGGTATTCTCTGCAAGCACTGAAATTATCGGTAACAGATAGTTTTGTGATAAGGTAATTGGTAACGGGTAACAAGTAATAAAAGTAAATAAGATGCAGCAAGATGGCCCAATCCTTTTTGTAGCAAACAACAAGCCTGGACAAACTCTTATATAAAGGAAAGCGCTCCCGAGGACACATGGGAATTATCGTCAAGCTAGTTTTCATCACGCTCATATGATTCACGTTCGGTACTTTGATAATTTGATATGTGGGTGGACCGGTGCTTGGGTACTGTCCTTCCTTGGACAGGCATCCCACTTATGATTAACTCCTATTGCAAGCATCCACAACTACCACTACAAAAAATACACTTCCGTGATGATACGCGTTTGTCACAATAGGTCACGTTTTCTGTGATGCATGTAGATCCATGACAAATTTATGACATAATCAAGATAGTCATACCAGTTCTGTCGTAGAAGTGTTCCATGACATTACCAAAATTATCATCACGGAAGTGTCCACTTCCATGACAACAAATCACGCGTCACAGAAGTGCTTTCGTCAAGGGTGATCGACACGTGGCATCCACCATAACGGAACGCCGTTAAGCTATTGGGTCTGGTTTTGGATCCGATAACCCGTTAACAGCCCCGACCAATGGGGATTTTCCACGTGTAAAATCATCATTGGCTGGAGGAAACACGTGTCAGCTCACCGTTGGGACAGATGTCATCCACTCATTGGACCCAAAGTGCCTATGATACATCGACACGTGGCATGACCCAACAGAGGCCCATTCCCGTGAAAAGGCCGGCCTGTTTGACTTGGTCAAAAGGTGGCGGGCCGGCCCACGGCAAGCCTGTTAACGGCCTGTTTGCATATATCCCATTTACAACCCGCTAACCCAGGGCTCGGTTACGGCCTATCCGTAGGCCCAGTACCGTCATCTGGGCCATCCAATATAATTCCAGCCCGTTTTAACTTTTGGCCCATGTATGGCCCATGACGTCTTTCGGCCCATATGAGGCCCTTAGTAACCCTCGGCCCATTAACGGCCCGTGGTAAAACTGGCCCGTAATGAATAGTGTATCACTTTATACCCATTAACGACCCATTATTCCGTTGGGCCGTTACCAGCCCATGTTATCTTTCAGCCTTCTCAGGGCCCATTTATTCTTGGGCTCATTTCCAGCATTCGTTTACTTTCGGCCCATTACTGTCATTTTCTGCTTGCGGGACAAATTCAGCCTGTGGTTGCAGTCTGCCCGTTTGTGGCCCGTTAATACGTTGGGCCGTTTTCATAGCGTCATCAAATACGGCCGAATAACGACAGCCCATTATGGTCGTCCCATGAACGGACGATTTCAACTCTAGCCCATTTACGGCCATAATGTGGTCTGTTAAAGGGCCCAATCTCACTTTCGGCCTATTAAAGGCCCATGTTTTTTATGGGCTCAAGATATTTACACCTGTAAATGGCCTATTATTACTGAGGGCCCAAATTATGTTTAGGCCTGTTAAAGGCCCACTATGGGCACAGGCCTACCAGAAAAATATGAAAGCTTATGCTGATTTAGGCCCAGATATTTTTAGTGGGCTACATGCAAATTTCGGCCCATAATCATTTTTAGCCCAATTGGAATGGTCCCGACGAATGTTGGCATGTTGGGCTCCTACGAAGCTTTCGGCCGAATACATTACTAAGATAAACCTACACTATACAAAAATAGCGTCGTAATTACTGCAGCCTTTGGCAGCATCATAAATGTTGTATCACAACAAAATAAATTCCAACCATACAACAAAAGGCTTGTTGGCATAAAGTTTACAGTCTTTGCAGATAAAATCACCATCAGATGTATAGAAGCACATATCATTTGACCTGAGTGCTAATGTTTTAGGCTGTAGAATCTGATGGAGCGGCACGATCTTCACCTTTTTTCCACCATTGCTCTTGAACAACAAAGCGAATGTCTGATAGTCTGGTTTCAAAACCATTCATATCTTGACGACATTTGTCAACCACTATTCTTGTTTCCAAAATGACGTCCATTAGGGATTGGACTTATGTCTGGAGCATAGATATATCACTCTGCCTAGCAGGAAGATTTTGTTCAGTAGGCGATTTGGATGAGGTTACCTTGACAACCAACCCAGAATTACACAGGAAGGTGCTTTTTCCACTGTTAGTGGAGAGATACTGACGCACTGTAGCAAGAGGTGACATGGTGCCTGTGTTAGCCTCGTCACCTTCAGGTGGTTGTGGCTGTTCAATCATTTGTTCCATAGCTTCCTGAAAGTTTGAACTTTTGGATTAGTGTACCAGATAAGTTACTAATGAGACAAAAACAAACAAAGTAGGTTACCCGTTTATACATAACTTATTTTGGTGAACTACTGTAATGCATTAGCATGTATTGTAGTGCCAACTACATAATAAGATCACTTTCGGAACATTTGTCCATGTAGCATGCCTACTATATTGTCTATTTCCTCACATTCGTTGACATCTAAGGATAAAGAGACATGGTTTAAAGTAGGATGAACATAGTATGACATCATTCATATCATGGGCAAACAGATATAAAACAAATAGGCTATTTTATCATTATGTGCGCACATGAACATAACAACTAGATTACAGATCAAGACCAAAAGAATATCCTTCATCTCTTTTAAACCATGTAAGGTGAAATGATATGTTAAGACAATTGTGTATAAAAGTGAACAGAGTAACTGACATTGGCTGCAGACCAAGTAGTTAAATGAACAAATCACAGTACCAATCAATTCAAAGGCAGGAGTAAGGACTTACAACAGCAGCTTGAACTGGTGTGCTCATGCCCTTCATCTTGCTGGTGTGGCACATTTTGGTTCGCACAAGCTTTCCTCTGTATTTGGAGCAAGTCAATATAGATACGATAATATGGCACAGAAAAAAGAAGGAAGTAGCAGCTATTTACAAGAGCCTCGCAGTGTGCAATATAGCTACGAGATCCTGTTGTCTGTTGGAATTTCACTTTAGAATGGTTGGTCTTGTTCTTCAAACAGTTAGCCTAGAAGAAGATACACTTGTAAGGCACATACATAAATACAAGTTCAATATGTGGTCTGATCAAATACATATAGCCTACCTCATACTTTGGATCAGACCAGTTTTTAACGAGGGCTGTCCAGTCTTCATCTGTAATATATTCTACTGGAGATGTTTGGGCGATTTCATTGTTAGCCTTGCCTTCAAAGTGAGATTTTCTAAGGTGATACCGATACTGTCGCAGAGCAGACTGAAAAACATGAGTGCATGCTTGTTTAGTTGCATCATCTTTCGGATCCAACTTGAACCTCATCTGTTGAAAAAAGAATGTGAGTCTTATTAGGAGGAAGCTAGAAAGTATGGGACAGAGCAAGAAAATATTACTAATTGCGATGAATAACATTACTTACGGATAAATGGTCAAGGAAGGTGTTAAACTGGGTATTGTCTTTCTCATTCCTGTACTGGATCCACGTTGGGAGGATACGTGCATGATACCTAACAACAATGGCTGCCTCTGATACTAACTTGGCTGACTCTGTAGCATCACATGGCCTTTTTAAACCTGCCTCAAAATGGATCTCCATTCTTCCTCCTTTAGATTTTGTTAATCTGTTAAGCATTATCCCTGATGTCTGTTTCCGCTTGCGCCGTGGTGCTTGTTCAACAATGAATATGGAAAGTGTTAGTGTACATCAAACTGTGAGAGTACATACAAAGGAGCATGCAACTGAAACTTGACTCGGTTAGGTACCGTCTTGGTGTTGATGCTCATGAGGTTCATCTGATCTTGCCAAGTCATGTTGTGTCAGTAGTGCTTCAGAAGTAGTGTTAGGTGTGAAGGAAGCTTGGGAACTGGCCAGTTCCGGAGCAAACGAACGAGTAACTCGTTGAGATGCTGGTACAGTTGAAGCGGATGCTGCAGCTGGTGGAGCAGGTGATACTATGTTTGTAGATTTAGCCGGTGGACTTGGACCTTCTACTGCACTATAAGTACCAGCAGAATCTGGACGGCAGATCCTTTTTCGTTTCTCCCGACGAGTAACACCACTCCCTACTATATTATTTTCCTTGCTCTTTTTTGACTTTGCCATGTCAAGCCGTACCCACAACACAAAAGAATAAAATCGCTCTTCTGAACTCATTGATGCATGATACAGACAAGAAATACTTGGATGTAAGACAACCGTATGAGGATGGCATATGTAAGAAAAACAGGACGTCATGACATATTCACAGCTACGATGTGTAAACTAAGCAGAAGGATTTTCAAGAAAATAGAAGCAATGCAAGCTAGACACCATATGAAAGATGCAACCAATCTTACTCTGCCAAGTTAAAAGTGTCTTGTCATAAGTGGCAATTCGAAAAAATTAGAAGCAATACAACGTATAAATCAATGCAAGATGCAACCACTATCAAACTGCCATGTTAAAAGCGTCCAATCATGAGTGACTGATGTGGGATACACAATAGCAGTACTTTGATGTAAGAACATGGTATGATAGATAGATGCAGTGTATTCTAAACACAGAACGCCATGTCATATGCACATGTATAACGTATAAACTCAGCAGGTGCAATTTAATCAAAATAGAAGAAATACAGGCTAGACAACATATGCAACATGAAACCAATTATCACACTATCAACTTAGAGCAAGCACCTTCGATGGTGGAGTACGGGAGATGAACTCATCATGTAGACTTGGGACTTCAACTTCAATAGCAGTAGAAGTGGAAAATCTAGAGAGTCTCTGTTTGCGTGGGTACGGAGGACCACCAACATCCCCTAACTTACTCTTTTCCTTCCTATTTTCTGATATTGCCTTATGAAGTCAAAACCACAAGAAGATGAATAAAATTAGCTCTGCATAACTGGTTGATGCATGATACAGACGAACACTACTTTAATGTAAGGCAAACGCAGGATAGGAGGATGGAATATATACAAAAAAAGATAGCGTTTCATATTCACAAGTATGATAGGAGGATGGAATATGTATGAAAAAACAGTAAGTGGAAGGCATTTCAACAAAATTAGAAGACATGAAAGCTAGGCACCATATGAACATGCAACCAATATCACTCTATCAGGTAAAAAGTGTCTCGTCGTAAGTGCCATTTCAAGAAATTAGAAGCATTACAAGCTAGAAGACAATGCAAGATGCAACCTACATCACAGTCCCAAGTTAAATGTGTCTTATGGGTAAGTGATCGTTGCAGGTATAAGTTGTAAGCTACGCAGATGCAATTCAACATAATCAGAAGCAATACAAACTAGACATCATACGGAAAACACAACCACATATAACAGTTCCAAGTTAGAGCAAGCACCTGTGATGGTGGAGTAGGGGAGATGTGCTCATCATGTACACGTATGTTCTAGAAACAGGAACACGTGTCATATTCACAAGCATTATGTGTAAAGTAAGCAGATCCAATTTAACAAAGTTAGAAGCAATACAAGCTAGACATCATACGCAACATGAAACCACATATAATATTGCCAAGTTAGAGCAAGCACCTGTGATGGTGGAGTAGGGGAGATGTGCTCATCATCTACACAGCTACGTTGACTGTCCAGCCTTGTGTTGTCTTGCGAATCTTGTTGGGAGGATGGTGGAGTAGAATCTGTAGGGACCCCCTGTTTGAGCTGCTCCGAAGGACCACCATCATCCACTGCCAGACTAATTTCCTTCAGCTGTAATGATTTTGCATTGTGAAGTCAAACTGATAAGAAAAAGGAATAAAATTCGCTCTTCAGAACTCATTCATGCATGATACTGATGAACACTACTTGGATGAAAGGCAAACACATGATGCGAGGATGGAATATGTATGAAAAACAGGATGATGTGACATATTCACACCTATGATGTGGTAACTAAGCAGAAGGCATTTCAACGAATTAGGAGCACTGCAAGCTAGACACCATATGAAAGATGCAACCAATATCACTCTGCCAAGTTCCAACTATATGGCGTTTCAACAAATTAGAAGCAGTACATGCTAGAACTCATATGAAAGACACAACCAATATCACAGTGGCGACTTAAAGGTGCCCTATCATAAGTGACTGATGCGAGATATGCAAGAACAGTAGTCTGATGTAAGAACATCGTGTGATCAGATATAGTGTGTTCTAGAAACAGGAACATATGTCATATTCACAGGCATTATGTGTAAGTAAGCAGATGCAATTCAACAAAGTTAGAAGTAATACTCCCCCCGTTTCTTTTTGCTCCACATATAAGATTTGGTGAAAGTCAAACTGCACAAAGTTTGACCAAATTTATATAAAAAATATGAACATCTACAATACTAAAACTATATAGTATTAACATACGTTTCATGGTGCATCTGATAATATTGATTTCATATTGTGAATGTTTATATTTTTTAATATAAAGTTAGTCAAACTCTACAAAGCTTGACTTTGACCAAACCTTATATGCAGACTAAAAAGAAACGGAGGGAGTACAAGCTAGAAATCATACGCAACATGCAACCACATATAATAGTGCCAAGTTAGAGCAAGCACCTATGATGGTGGAGTAGGGGAGATATGCTCATCATCTACACAGCTACATTGACTGTCTAGCCTTGCGTTGTCTTGTGAATCTTGTTGGGAGGATGGCGGAGTAGAATCTGTAGAGAACCTCCATTTCAGTTGCTCGGAAGGACCACCATCATCCAATGCCTTGTCAATTTCCTTCAGCTTTATTGATTTTGCATTGTGAGGTCAAACCGACAAGAAAAAGGAATATAATTTGCTCTTCAGAACTCATTCATGCATGATATTGACGAACACTACTCTAATGAAAGGCAAAGTCATGATACGAGGATGGAATATGTATGGAAAACTGGATGGCTTGACATATTCACACCTATGATGTGGTAACTAAGCAGAAGGCACTTCAACAAATTAGAAGCACTACAAACTAGACACCATATGAAAGGTGCAATCAATATCACTCTGCCAAGTTAAAACTGTCTCGTCATAGGTGGCGTTCATCAAACTAGAGGCAATACATGCTAGAAATCATATTCAAGACGCAAACCAATATCATGCTGCCAACTTAAAGGTGTCCCATCATAAGTGACAGATGCATGATACATAAGAAGAGTAGTTTCATGTAAGAACATGGTGTAATAGACAGATACAGTATGTACCAAAATAGGAAAGCGTGTCATATTCACACGTATCATGTGTAAGCTAAGCAGATGCAGTTTACACTAATTAGGAGAAATACAAGCTAGACACCATATGCAACATGCAACCAGATATCACACTGCCAAGTTAGAGCAAGCACCTTGGATGATGGAGTAGGGGAGCAGAGACTTGGACCTTGTAATGCAGTATCAGTACAAGGAGAATCGGTACACATGCTTCGTTTACATTGCTGCAGAGGACCACCATCATCACCTTCCTTACTCTTTTCCTTCCTCTTTCTTGAATTTTCCTTGTCAAGTCAAACCCACAAGAAAAAGGAATAAAATTTGCTTTTCAGAACTCATTGATGCATGATACTGACGAACATTACTTTCATGTAAGGCAGTCGCATGATAGGAGGATGGAATATGTATGAAAAACAAGACGACGTGACATATTGACATGTATGATGTATAAAATGTAAACTAAGCACAAGGTGCTTGAACTTGTTAGAATCAATGCAAGCTAGAAACCATATGAAAGATGAAACCAATATCACTCTGCCAAATTAAAAGGGTGCCCTAACAAATGTATTTGACCAAATTAGAAGCAATACATGGCAACAGGCTAGAAATAATATGCAATATGCAACGAATAAAGGTGACTCATCCTAAGTGATTGATGCAGGAGACAGAAGAGAGGTAGTTTCATGTAAGAACAAGGTTAACACATAGATGTAGTGTGTACCAAAAATAGGAAGGCATGTCATATTCGCAGGTATAATATGTAAACTAAGCAGATGCAATTTACCCTAATTAGAAGCATTACAAGCTAGACACTGTGTGCAACATGCAACCACATATCACACTGCGAAGTTAGAGCAAGCACCTGTGATGGTGGTGTGGGGGAATTGCGGTCATCAACTAGAGAGCTACGTTGACTATCTTCATTTAGCCTTGTTGTTTCTTGAGAATCATGTGGGGAGGATGACACTGCACTCTTTAAACGAGTATGGCGTCTCACAGTAACCCACTTGGGTGATTGTCTCATCATAAGTGATTGACAAGGGATACAAAAGAGCATTAGTTTGATGTACGAACATGGTTAATAGACGTATGTAGTATGTATCAAGAATAGGAAGGCATGTCATTATCAAAGGTATAATCTATAAAGTAAGAAGATGCAATTTAACCAAATTGGAAGCAATACAAGCTAGACACCATATGCAACATGCAACCACATTTGACAGCGCGAAGTTAAAGAAAGCACCTGGGATGGTTGTGTGTGGCAATTGAGATCATCAACTGCAGAGCTACGTTTACTGTCTCCAACTGCTGACACTGCACCCTTTAGAGCGCTAAAACAATTAGTGCTTATCTTGGAATTACACTAGAGCGACTTCTGTCTTTTCTTTTCTGCATTCATCAACACTGCGTCAGAGTCTGAAATACCCATGCATAAAAAACAATAGTGTGAGTATGGGTGAAGTGTGTGCACAATTAGTACGGTGTAAAGGTAGCAGATAGCAGGTCGGTGAGAAATAAATGACGGGAGACATATGATAGCTCTACAACATGCATGGCACACTAAATTACTACAGGATTCTATGAAAATAACAGTCGACTGAAAACAAATAGGTCAGTCCATTTTTTTCTGCACCGTCCGATGTACAACGAATGGGCAGATCACCTTCATCTACCTCCAGCCAGTCAGTGTTGACGATCTTCCTCGAAACACCAGCGACCACTAGCCCAGTTCCCTGCCTGCGCCCTCCCCTCGACCTCACCGCACCGCCGTACTTGGAACCACCCCCGGCCATCCATTCAAGCCCCGCCGACCTCCAGATCGGGCGCAGGCAGCTCCTGCGCCCCACACCCCTATGATAGACACCGATGCGCCGCTTCCCCGGCGAACAGGCGGACTAGGTGCTCCGCGCGCCTAAGTGGGTGCTGCTTCTTGATACGTCCATTTTGCATCATGCTTTTATATCGATATTTATTGCATTATGGGCTGTTATTACACATTATGTCACAATACTTATGCCTATTATTTCTTATTTTACAAGGTTTACATAAAGAGGGAGAATGCCGGCAGCTGGGATTCTGGGCTGGAAAAGGAGCAAATATTAGAGACCTATTCTGCACAGCTCCAAAAGTCCTGAAACTTCACGGAAGTCATTTTCAGAATATATAAAAAATACTGAGCGCAAGAAGTTCCGGAGGGGGGCCACACCCTGCCCACGAGGGTGGGGGCGCGCCCAGGCACCCCCCTACCTTGTGGGCCCCCTGGTGGCCCTCCGATGTCCATCTTCTGCTATATGGAGTCTTTCGATGAGGAAAAAATCATAAGCCAGCTTTCCGGACGAGACTCCGCCGCCACGAGGCAGAACCTTGGCGGAATCAATCTAGGGCTCCGGCGGAGCTGTTCTGCCGGGGAAACTTCCCTCCGGGAGGGGGAAATCATCGCCATCGTCATCACCAACGATCCTCTCATCGGGAGGGGGTCAATCTTCATCAACATCTTCACCAGCACCATCTCCTCTCAAACCCTAGTTCATCTCTTGTTTCCAATTCTTGTCTCTAAGTCCGGTATTGGTACCTGTGGGTTGCTAGTAGTGTTAATTACTCCTTGTAGTTTATGCTAGTTGGTTTATTTGGTGGAAGATCATATGTTCAAATCCTATATGCATATTAATACCCCTCTGATTATGAACATGAATATGCTTTGTGAGTAGTTACGTTTGTTCCTGAGGACATGAGAGAAGTCTTGCTATTAGTAGTCATGTGAATTTGGTATTCGTTCGATATTTTGATGAGATGTATGTTGTCTCTCCTCTAGTGGTGTTATGTGAACGTCGACTACATGACACTTCACCTTTATTTGGGCCTAGAGGAAGGCATTGGGAAGTAATAAGTAGATGATGGGTTGCTAGAGTGACAGAAGCTTAAACCCTAGTTTATGCGTTGCTTCGTAAGGGGCTGATTTGGATCCATATGTTTCATGCTATGGATAGGTTTACCTTAATACTTTTGTTGTAGTTGCGGATGCTTGCAATAGAGGTTAATCATAAGTGGGATGCTTGTCCAAGTAAGGACAGTACCCAAGCACCGGTCCACCCACATATTAGATTATCAAAGTACCGAACGCGAATCATATGATCATGATGAAAACTAGCTTGACGATAATTCCCATGTGTCCTCGGGAGCGCTTTTCTCTATATAAGAATTTGTCCAGTCATGTCCTTTGCTACAAAAAGGATTGGGCCACCTTGCTGCACTTTATTTACTTTTGTTACTTGTTGCTCATTACAAATTATCTTATCATAAAACTATCTGTTACCTATAATTTCAGTGCTTGCAGAGAATACCTTGCTGAAAACCAATTATCATTTCCTTTTTCTCCTTGTTGGGTTCGACACTCTTACTTATCGAAAGGACTACGATAGATCCCCTATACTTGTTGGTCATCAAGACTCTTTTCTGGCGCCGTTGCCGGGGAGTGAAGCGCCTTTGGCAGGTGGAATTTGGTAAGGAAAAATTTATATAGTGTGCTGAAATTTAATGTCACTTGTTGCTATGGAAAGTAATCCTCTGAGGGGCTTGTTCGGGGTATCTTCACCCCGATCAGAAGAGCAAAGAGTTTCTCCTCAACCTACTGAACCTACTTAAAATGAAAATGTCTACTTTGAGATTCCTTTGGGTATGATAGAAAAACTGCTACCTAATACTTTTGCAGGAGACGGAACAATGCATCCTGATGAGCACCTAATATATGTGGATGAAGTTTGTGGATTATTTAAGCTTGCAGGTGTGCCCGATGATGTTATTAAGAAGAAGGTCTTCCCTTTATCTTTGAAGGGAGATGCATTGACATGGTATAGGCTATGTGATGATATGGGATCATGGAACTACAAACAATTAAAATTGGAATTTCATCAGAAGTTTTATCCTATGCATCTTGTTCATCGTGATCGTAATTATATATATAATTTTTGGCCCCGCGAAGGAGAAAGCATCGCTCAAGCTTGGGGGAGGCTTAAGTCAATGTTATATTCATGCCCCAATCATGAGCTCTCAAGAGAAATGATTATTCAAAAATTTTATGCTCGGCTTTCTGATAACAACTGCACCACGCTCGATACTTCTTGTGCTGGCTCTTTTATGATGAAGACTATTGAATTCAAATGGGATTTATTGGAAAGAATTAAACGCAACTCTGAAGATTGGGACCTCGACGAAGGTAAGGAGTCAGGTATGACACCTAAGTTTGATTGTGTTAAACCTTTTATGGATACCGATGTTTTCCGTAAATTTAGCACTAAATATGGACTTGACTCTGAAATAGTAGCTTCTTTCTGTGAATGTTTTGCTACTCATGTTGATCTCCCTAGGGAGAAGTGGTTTAAATATCATCCTCCCATAGAAGTAAAAGTAGCTGCACCTATTAAAGTTGAAGAAAGGACTGTCACTTATAATGATCCTATTGTTCCTACTGCTTATGTTGAGAAACCACCTTTTCCTGTTAGGATAAAAGATCATGCTAAAGCTTCAACTGTGGTTCGTAAAAGCAATATTAGAACCTATACACCTCCTGAGCAAATTAAAGTTGAACTTAATATTTCTATTGTTAAAGATCTCTTGTCTGATAATATTGATGGTCATGTTATTCATTTTTGTGATGAGACTGCTAGAATTGCTAAACCTTGTGCTAAAGATAAACATATACGCGTGGTAGGCATGCCTGTTATTTCTGTTAAAATAGGAGATCATTGTTATCATGGCTTATGTGATATGGGTGCCAGTGCCAGTGTTATACCTCATGACTTATACAAAGAAATTATGCATGATATTGCACCTGCTGAGATAGAAGATATTGATGTTACAATTAAACTTGCCAATAGAGATACTATTTCACCAATTGGGATTGTTAGAGATGTTGAAGTCTTGTGTGGGAAAACTAAATATCCTGCTGATTTTCTTGTTCTTGGTTCCCCACAAGACAACTTTTGTCCCATAATATTTGGTAAACCCTTCTTGAACACAGTTAATGATAAGATAGATTGCGAAAAAGATGTTGTTACTATTGGTTTAGGTGATATGTCTCATGAGTTTAATTTCTCTAAATTTCATAGACAACACCGTGAAGAGGAATTGCCTAGTAAAGATGAAATTATTGTCTTGCTTCTATTGCCGTGCCTCCTAGTGATCCTTTAGAACAATATTTGCTAGACCATGAAAATGATATGTTTATGAATGAAAGAAGGGAAATAGATGAAGTATTCTTTGAACAGGAACCCATCCTGAAACACAATTTGCCTGTCGAAATCCTAGGGGATCCTCCTCCACCCAAGGGTGATCCCGTGTTTGAGCTCAGACCGTTACCAGATACTCTTAAATATGCTTATCTTGATGAAAATAAGATATATCCTGTTATTATTAGTGCTAAACATTCAGAGCATGAAGAAGAGAGATTATTGAAAACTCTAAAGAAGCACTGTGCTGCTATTGGATATACTCTCGATGATCTTAAGGCCATTAGTCCCACACTATGTCAACACAAAATAAATTTGGAGAAAGATGCCAAACCAGTTCGTGATCACCAACGACGGCTGAATCCTAAGATGAAAGAAGTGGTAAGAAAGTAAATACTAAAGCTCCTTGAGGCAGGTATAATTTATCCCGTTGCTGATAATCAGTGGGTAAGTCCTGTCCATTGTGTCCCTAAAAAGGGAGGTATTACTGTCGTTCCTAATGATAAAGATGAATTGATTCCACAAAGAATTATTACAGGTTATAGGATGGTAATTGATTTCCGAAAATTAAATAAGGCTACTAAAAAAGATCATTACCCCTTACCTTTTATTGATCAAATTCTAGAAAGATTATCCAAACATACACATTTTTGCTTTCTAGATGGTTATTCTGGTTTCTCTCAAATACCTGTGCGAAGGAGAAAGCATCGCTCAAGCTTGGGGGAGGCTTAAATCAATGTTATATTCATGCCCCAATCATGAGCTCTCAAGAGAAATGATTATTCAAAAATTTTATGCTTGGCTTTATGATAACAATCGCACCATGCTCGGTACTTCTTGTGTTGGCTCTTTTATGATGAATACTATTGAATTCAAATGGGATTTATTGGAAAGAATTAAACACAACTCTGAAGATTGGGACCTCGACAAAGGTAAGGAGTCAGGTATGACACCTAAGTATGATTGTGTTAAATCTTTTATGGATACCGAAGTTTTCCGTAAATTTAGCACTAAATATGGACTTGACTCTGAAATAGTAGCTTCTTTCTGTGAATGTTTTGCTACTCATGTTGATCTCCCTAGGGAGAAGTGGTTTAAATATCATCCTCCCATAGAAGTAAAAGTAGCTGCACCTATTAAAGTTGAAGAAAGGACTGTCACTTATAATGATCCTATTGTTCCTACTGCTTATGTTGAGAAACCACCTTTTCCTGTTAGGATAAAAGATCATGCTAAAGCTTCAACTGTGGTTCGTAAAAGCAATATTAGAACCTATATACCTCCTGAGCAAATTAAAGTTGAACCTAATATTGCTATTGTTAAAGATCTCTTGTCTGATAATATTGATGGTCATGTTATTCATTTTTGTGATGAGACTGCTAGAATTGCTAAACCTTGTGCTAAAGATAAACATATACGCGTGGTAGGCATGCCTGTTATTTCTGTTAAAATAGGAGATCATTGTTATCATGGCTTATGTGATATGGGTGCCAGTGCCAGTGTTATACCTCATGACTTATACAAAGAAATTATGCATGATATTGCACCTGCTGAGATAGAAGATATTGATGTTACAATTAAACTTGCCAATAGAGATACTATTTCACCAATTGGGATTGTTAGAGATGTTGAAGTCTTGTGTGGGAAAACTAAATATCCTGCTGATTTTCTTGTTCTTGGTTCCCCACAAGACAACTTTTGTCCCATAATATTTGGTAAACCCTTCTTGAACACAGTTAATGATAAGATAGATTGCGAAAAAGATGTTGTTACTATTGGTTTAGGTGATATGTCTCATGAGTTTAATTTCTCTAAATTTCATAGACAACACCGTGAAGAGGAATTGCCTAGTAAAGATGAAATTATTGTCTTGCTTCTATTGCCGTGCCTCCTAGTGATCCTTTAGAACAATATTTGCTAGACCATGAAAATGATATGTTTATGAATGAAAGAAGGGAAATAGATGAAGTATTCTTTGAACAGGAACCCATCCTGAAACACAATTTGCCTGTTGAAATCCTAGGGGATCCTCCTCCACCCAAGGGTGATCCCGTGTTTGAGCTCAGACCGTTACCAGATACTCTTAAATATGCTTATCTTGATGAAAATAAGATATATCCTATTATTATTAGTGCTAACCTTTTAGAGCATGAAGAAGAGAGATTATTGAAAACTCTGAAGAAGCACCGTGCTGCTATTGGATATACTCTCGATGATCTTAAGGGCACTAGTCCCACTCTATGTCAACATAAAATAAATTTGGAGAAAGATGCCAAACCAGTTTGTGATCACCAACGACGACTGAATCCTAAGATGAAAGAAGTGTTAAGAAAGGAAATACTAAAACTTCTGGAGGCAGGTATTATTTATCCCGTTGCTGATAGTCAGTGGGTAAGTCCTGTCCATTGTGTCCCTAAAAAGGGAGGTATTACTGTCGTTCCTAATGATAAAGATGAATTGATTCCTCAAAGAATTATTACAGGTTCTAGGATGGTAATTGATTTCTGCAAATTAAATAAGGCTACTAAAAGATCATTACCCCTTACCTTTTATTGATCAAATGCTAGAAAGATTATCCAAACATACACATTTTTGCTTGCTAGATGGTTATTCTGGTTTCTCTCAAATACCCGTGTCAGCTGATGATCAATCTAAGACCACTTTTACTTGCCCGTTCGGTACTTTTGCTTATAGATGTATGCCTTTTGGTTTATGTAATGCACCTGCTACCTTCTAAAGATGCATGATGGCTATATTCTCTGACTTTTGTGAAAAGATTTGTTAGGTTTTCATGGACGATTTCTCCGTCTATGGATCCTATTTTGATGATTGCTTAAGCAACCTTGATCGAGTTCTGCAGAGATGTGAGGAAACTAACCTTGTCTTGAATTGGGAGAAATGCCACTTTATGGTTAATGAAGGTATTGTCTTGGGGCATAAAGTTTCTAAAAGAGGCATTGAAGTTGATAAAGCTAAGGTTGATGCTATTGAAAAGATTCCATGTCCCAAGGACATCAAAGGTATAAGAAGTTTCCTTGGTCACGCTGGTTTTTATAGGAGGTTCATTAAGGACTTCTCAAAAATTTCTCGGCCTTTGACTAATTTATTACAAAAAGATATGCCATTTGTTTTTGATGATGATTGTGTAGAAGCATTTGAAGTACTTAAGAAAGCATTGATCTCTGCACCTATTGTTCAGCCACCTGATTGGAATTTACCCTTTGAAATTATGTGTGATGCTAGTGATTATGCTGTAGGTGTTGTTCTAGGGAAAAGAGTTGATAAGAAATTAAATGTTATTCAATATGCTAGTAAAACTCTAGACAATGCTCAGAGAAATTATGCTACTACTGAAAAAGAATTCTTAGCAGTTGTATTTGCTTGTGATAAGTTCAGACCTTATATTGTTGATTCTAAAGTAACTATTCACACGGATCATGCTGCTATTAAATATCTCATGGAAAAGAAAGATGCTAAACCTAGACTTATTAGATGGGTTCTCTTGCTACAAGAATTTTATTTGCATATTATTGATAGAAAGGGAGCTGAGAACCCCGTTGCAGACAATTTTTCTAGGCTAGAGAATGTTCTTGATGACCCACTACCTATTGATGATAGCTTTCCTGATGAACAATTAAATGTCATAAATGCTTCTCGTACTGCTCCATGGTATGCTGATTATGCTAATTATATTGTTGCTAAATTTATACCACCTAGTTTCACAATCCAGCAAAAGAAAAAGTTTTTCTATGATTTGAGACATTACTTTTGGGATGACCCACATCTTTATAAAGAAGGAGTAGATGGTGTTACTAGACGTTGTGTACCTAAGCATGAACAGGAACAGATCCTACGCAAGTGTCACTCCGAAGCTTATGGAGGACACCACGCTGGAGATAGAACTGCACATAAGGTATTGCAATCTGGTTTTTATTGGCCTACTCTCTTCAAGGATGCCCGTAAGTTTGTTGTATCTTGTGATGAATGTCAAAGAATTGGTAATATTAGTAGACGTCAAGAAATGCCTATGAATTATTCACTTGTTATTGAACCATTTGATGTTTGGGGCTTTGATTATATGGGGCCTTTTCCTACCTCCAATGGATATACACATATTTTAGTTGCTGTTGATTACGTTACTAAGTGGGTAGAAGCTATTCCAACCAGTAGTGCTGATCATAACACTTCTATTAAGATGCTTAAAGAAGTTATTTTTCCAAGGTTTGGAGTCCCTAGATATTTAATGACTGATGGTGGTTCACATTTTATTCATGGTGCTTTTCGTAAGATGCTTGCTAAGTATGATGTTAATCATAGAATTGCATCTCCTTATCACCCACAGTCTAGTGGTCAGGTAGAATTGAGTAATAGAGAAATCAAATTAATTTTGCAAAAGACTGTTAATAGATCTAGAAAGAATTGGTCCAAGAAACTTGATGATGCATTATGGGCCTATAGAACTGCATATAAAAATCCTATGGGTATGTCTCCGTATAAAATGGTCTATGGAAAAGCATGTCACTTACCTCTCGAATTAGAACATAAGGCTTATTGGGCAGCTCAATTATGATTTCAAACTTGCCGGTGAGAAGAGGTTATTTGACATTAGCTCACTCGATGAATGGAGAACCCAAGCCTATGAGAATGCCAAATTGTTTAAAGAAAAATTTAAAAGATGGCATGACAAAAGAATACAAAAGCGTGAGTTTAATGTAGGTGATTATGTATTGGTATACAACTCTTGTTTAAGATTTTTTGTAGGAAAACTTCTCTCTAAATGGGAAGGTCCTTACGTTATCGAGGAGGTCTATCGTTCCGGGGCCATAAAAATCAACAACTTCGAAGGCACAAACCCGAAGGTGTTGAACGGTCAAAGAATCAAACATTATATCTCAGGTAATCCTATAAATGTTGAAACCATTGTTATTGAAACCGTAACCCCAGAGGAATACATAAGGGACACTTTCCAGAACGTTTCAGACTCTGAAAAGGAATAGGTATGTGGTATGGTAAGTAAAACGACTGCAAAATAGTTCTAATGGCAACTTTCTTCCATTTTGGAATATTTAGAAAAATACAAAAATAAGAAGCAGTCTGGGAAGGACACGAGGGCTCCACGAGGGTGGAGGGCACGCCCTACCCCCTGGGCGCGCCCGCTACCTTGTGGGCACCTCGTGTGCTCTCCGACTCCGTTTTCTTGCATGATACGTATTTTGGTCGGTAAAAATTCATTATATGATCTCCCGAAAGTTTTGACCACCGTATCACCCAAAAATTTCCTGTTCTTGTTTCGAGCTATTTTCTGCCAGGGTTGTCAAGGCCAAGCATCATGACGTCTCCCTCCTCCTCCAACAATGAGGGCAATGATGCTTGGCTAATGAACTTAGAGCTGAAAAGAGAATAACCCATGGAGATCAACAAGGATGAAGGGATCAAGAAGGCCACGGAGCACCAAGTTCCGGCAACAGAAGACATCCTTCAACTTGATCACAATCTTCTCACCCCAACTGAGATCGAAGCTTTCAAGATGATTGAGTTAGTTTGTATACAAAACAAGTATCTCACAGATGAAAATATTTTGTTGAAGGAGCATATCATCGCACTCAAGGGCATTGTCCACAAGTTGGAAGATCTCCTACGCTCGATGTGCGACTATCCAGGATCAACAACTCCATCTTCTTCACCAACAAAGGAGACATAATCACATGGGTATGGGCACTCCCCTTGGCAACTGCCAAGCTTGGGGGAGGTGCCCCGGTATCGTAACACCATCACTTTTATCTTTACCATTTTTCTTAGTTCGATCCTTTTGATAATATTTTGAGCTAGTAGAATAAAAGTTCTTGTATGATCTAGTTGTGGGTTTTGCTTTATGATCCTTCTATGTAATCGAGTCCGTGAGCTATATATAATAAAGATTAGTGTTGAGTCCAGGGCTTGATTATCTTGCTATGATCTTGAGGGAATAAAAGAAAAGAGAAAGAATCAAAAGGAAATAAAAGAGATCATATGGATCTTATGGAGAGTAATGAGCTCACATATAAAAAGTATGATGAATAAAAGTCGTTGAGAGTTGACAAACATAGTTTTGGTCATCGTTGCAATTAATAGGAAGTAATAAAGAAAGAGAGGTCTTGACATATAAATATACTATCTTGGACTTCTTTTATGATTGTGAGCACTCATTAAAATATGACATGCTAAAAGAGTTGACGTTGGACAAGAAAGACAACATAATGGGTTATGTTTTCTTGCATCTGAGACAAATTATATTGTCTTGGATCATCCAACATTATTGAGCTTGCCTTTCCCCCTCATGCTAGCCAAATTCTTTGCACTAGGTAGAGATACTACTTGTGCTTCCAAGCACCCTTAAACCAGTTTTGCCATGGGAGTCCACCATACCTACCTATGGATTGAGTAAGATCCTCCAAGTAAGTTGTCATCGGTGCCAGCAATAAAAATTGCTCTCTAAATATGTATGACTTATTAGTGTGGGAGAAAATAAGCTTTATACGATCGTGTGATATGGAAGAAATAAAAGCGACGAACTGCATAATAAAGGTCCATATCACAAGTGGCAATATAAAGTGGCATTCTTTCGAATTAAGATTTTGTGCATCCAACCATAAAAGCACATGACAACCTCTGCTTCCCTCTGCGAAGGGCCTATCTTTTACTTTTATCTCCTACCTTGCATAAGAGTCATGGTGATCTTCACCCTTCCGTTTTAAATTTTATCTTTTGGCAAGCACAACATGTTGGAAAGATCCTGTTATATATGGCTAATTGGATGTGAGTTTTCATGTACTATTATTGTTGACATTACCCTTGAGGTAAAACGTTGGGAGGCAAAACTACAAGCCCCTATCTTTCTCTTGTCCGATTAAAACTCCATACCCATAAGTATTGCGTGAGTGTTAGCTATTATGAAAGACTATATGATAGTTGAGTATGTGGACTTGCTGAAAATCTCTTATATTGACTCTTTCCTATGTTATGAGAAATTGCAATTGCTCTAATGACCGAGATTACAGTTTGTTAGTTTTCAATGAAGTTTATGATTCATACTTGAAATTGTGATTGAATTGTTACTTTGGCATAAGAGATCATATGACAAGAATTATATAAGTTGATGTTTTAAGAATGATCATGATGCCCTCATGTCCTTATTTTATTTTTATCGACACCTCTATCTCTAAACATGTGGACATATTTTTTGATTTTGGCTTTCGCTTGAGGACAAGCGAGGTCTAAGCTTGGGGGAGTTTATACGTCCATTTTGCATCATGCTTTTATTTCGATATTTATTGCATTATGGGCTGTTATTACACATTATGTCACAATACTTATGCCTATTCTTTCTTATTTTACAAGGTTTACATAAAGAGGGAGAATGCCGGCAGCTGGGATTCTGGGCTGGAAAAGGAGCAAATATTAGAGACCTATTCTGCACAGCTCCAAAAGTCCTGAAACTTCACGGAAGTCATTTTCAGAATATATAAAAAATACTGAGCGCAAGAAGTTCCGGAGGGGGGCCACACCCTGCCCACGAGGGTGGGGGCGCGCCCAGGCACCCCCCTACCTTGTGGGCCCCCTGGTGGCCCTCCGATGTCCATCTTCTGCTATATGGAGTCTTTCGATGAGGAAAAAATCATAAGCCAGCTTTCCGGACGAGACTCCGCCGCCACGAGGCAGAACCTTGGCGGAATCAATCTAGGGCTCCGGCGGAGCTGTTCTGCCGGGGAAACTTCCCTCCGGGAGGGGGAAATCATCGCCATCGTCATCACCAACGATCCTCTCATCGGGAGGGGGTCAATCTTCATCAACATCTTCACCAGCACCATCTCCTCTCAAACCCTAGTTCATCTCTTGTTTCCAATTCTTGTCTCTAAGTCCGGTATTGGTACCTGTGGGTTGCTAGTAGTGTTAATTACTCCTTGTAGTTTATGCTAGTTGGTTTATTTGGTGGAAGATCATATGTTCAAATCCTATATGCATATTAATACCCCTCTGATTATGAACATGAATATGCTTTGTGAGTAGTTACGTTTGTTCCTGAGGACATGAGAGAAGTCTTGCTATTAGTAGTCATGTGAATTTGGTATTCGTTCGATATTTTGATGAGATGTATGTTGTCTCTCCTCTAGTGGTGTTATGTGAACGTCGACTACATGACACTTCACCTTTATTTGGGCCTAGAGGAAGGCATTGGGAAGTAATAAGTAGATGATGGGTTGCTAGAGTGACAGAAGCTTAAACCCTAGTTTATGCGTTGCTTCGTAAGGGGCTGATTTGGATCCATATGTTTCATGCTATGGATAGGTTTACCTTAATACTTTTGTTGTAGTTGCGGATGCTTGCAATAGAGGTTAATCATAAGTGGGATGCTTGTCCAAGTAAGGACAGTACCCAAGCACCGGTCCACCCACATATCAGATTATCAAAGTACCGAACGTGAATCATATGATCATGATGAAAACTAGCTTGATGATAATTCCCATGTGTCCTCGGGAGCGCTTTTCTCTATATAAGAATTTTTCCAGGCTTGTCCTTTGCTACAAAAAGGATTGGGCCACCTTGCTGCACTTTATTTATTTTTGTTACTTGTTGCTCGTTACAAATTATCTTATCACAAAACTATTTGTTACTGTAACACCCACGATGCGGCTATATCTCCCACGTGTTGGAGCACGACTTAGAGGCATAACCGCATTGTAGGCATGTCGCAAGAGGGGTAATCTTTGCACATCCCATGTACTGAATAAGAAAGAGGTACAGAGTTGGCTTACAATCGCCACTTCACACAATACATAAATATAGCATTACATCATCCAGATACAATCAAGGTCCGACTACGGAACCAAAATAAAGACAACCCCAAATGCATAAGATCCCCGATCGCCCTAACTGGGCTCCACTACTGATCGTCTGGAAAGTAAACATAGTAACATCCTGAGTCCTCATCGAACTCCCACTTGAGTTCAGCGCATCTCCTGGAATGGCATCATCGGCACCTGCATCTGGTTTTGGAAGTAATCTGTGAGCCACGGGGACTCAGCAATCTCACACCCTCGCGATCAAGACTATTTAAGCTTATGGGTAGGGAAAGGTAGTGAGGTGGAGCTGCAGCAAGCACTAGCATATATGGTGGCTAACTTACGCAAAAGAGAGCGAGAAGAGAAGGCAAAGCACGGTCGAGAAGCTACAAAGATCAAGAAGTGATCCTAAAACTACCTACGTTCAAGCATAACACGAGGCCGTGTTCTCTTCGGGACTCCGCCGAAAAGAGACCATCAGGGTTACACACCCTGTTGACTCATTTTAATTAAGTTAAGTGTCAGGTTTTCTACAACCGGATATTAACAAATTCCCATCTTCCCATAACCGCGGGCATGTCTTTCGAAAGTTCAAAACCCTGTAGGGGTGTCCCAACTTAGCCCATCACAAGCTCTCACGGTCAACGAAGGATATTCCTTCTCCCAGGACGAACCGATCAGACTCGGAATCCCGGTTACAAGACATCTCGACAATGGTAAAACAAGACCAGCAAAGGCGCCGAATGTGCCGACAAATCCCGATAGGAGCTGCACATATCTCGTTCTCAGGCACACCGGATAAGCAATCCGTACAACTAAAACCAACCCTCGAGTTTCCCCGAGGTGGCGCTGCAAGGTGCTCTAGTTTGGACCAACACTCAGAGGAGCACTGGCCCGGGGGTTTAAAATAAAGATGACCCTTGAGTCCGCGGAACCCAAGGGAAAAAGGCTTAGGTGGCAAATGGTAAAACCAAGGTTGGGCCTTGCTGGCGGAGTTTTATTCAAGGCGAACTGTCAAGGGGTTCCCATTATAACCCAACCGCGTAAGGAACGCAAAAATCAAGGAACATAACACCTGTATGACAGAAACTAGGGCGGCAAGAGAGGAACAGAACACCAGGCATAAGGCCGAGCCTTCCACCCTTTACCAAGTATATAGATGCATTAAAGTAGACAAGATATAATAATGATATCCCAACAATAATCATGTTCCAACAAGGAACAAACTCCAATCTTCACCTGTAACTAGCAACGCTATAAGAGGGGCTGAGCAAAGCGGCAACATAGCCAAACAACGGTTTGCTAGGACAAGGTGGGTTAGAGGATTGACATGGCAATATGGGAGGCATGATAAGGCATGTGGTAGGTATCGCGGCATAGGCATAGCAAAAGAGCGAGCAACTAGCAAGCAAAGATAAAAGTGATTTCGAGGGTATGTTCATCTTGCCTGCAAAGTTCTCCGAGTTGACGTAAGCTTGATCCTTGTAAGTGCACTCAATGGGTTCCTCGATCACGTACTCATCTCCCGGCTCTACCCAAAGCAAGAACACAAACAAAGGGAACCACAATCAACCACGGTGCAATGCACAAGCAACATGATGCAAAACATGGCATGATATGCGGGATGTAAAACGCAATGCACATGCATGCTCCGGAAGGAAAAGATTGAACCAGGACTCAACTTGGCAAACCAATAGTGCCGCTGGAAAGATGAGTTGATTTCGGTCGAAATCGATATAAAGATCACCGGAATCAGATGCACGGTTTGCAAATGGCAAGCCAAACAATAATGGCACAAATCTGCGATTAACAGCACGATGCCATCTAAAATGCATCAAGAAAATAAGCTACTGCAATCTAACATAACAACAAAGCACATGGCAGTGATCTACTCAAGATGCTTGACAAAAGATGAACACTGAGCTACAGCTAAATCACACAAGAGCAGGTTCAAACAAGCATGGCAAAAGTGCAAAAGATATTAGGGTCATAGACAGTGAAAATAACATGTCAGGAATTAACATCAGGAAGCAATGTTTAGAGCAAGATAACAACATGCTACAGGATCAGATCATAGCAACACAAGGCATGGCATGAAACTACTCAAAGCATATAACAAAAGTCCCTTACTGACCATAAGCCAAAAAGGATCAGAAGATATGATGACACCCATGTAAACATAGCAAGTTTCTTTAACAGATTCAGACTTAGCAGAAAACTGGACATGGCAAAAACAGAGTTACGTAGGCATGTTTGCGAGATCAATGCACTCACCACAAGGCATTGCATGATAAACTAATCATACACCAAGCAAGAAGACATGTTCAAGAAGATAACCATGGCAAGAACCATCTCATAGCATGCAAGGATCAACTACAACAACCTCGGCAAAATTGATTAACACGTAAACAATCCGCTAGGAACATTTTATAGGAAAAGTAGAGCAAGATTGAGTCATGCTATGGTACTCCATAATTGCAAACAAAGACATGGATGGATAGAACATAACAATATCTCAAAATCATCCTTACTGAACATGCTCAAAAGAGGCATGGATCACTCTGTAGCAACATGAATACATGGCATAAAAATAACCTCAGGGAAATGACTTAGAAGAATTCTAAGTCTTTGAGGGTGTTGAAAGCGATGTCACACTCAGGCGACCAGACGTACTTCACATGCTTCTACAGGAGGTTGGAAAGAGGCTTCGCGATCTTAGAGAAGTTCTCAACGAACCTTCGACAATAGCTTGCGAGCCCAAGGAAGCTGCGGAGTTGCTTCACATTCTGAGGTGGTTCCCAATTCACAATTGCAGACACCTTCTCAGGATTAACAGCTATGCCCTTGGAGGAGATGATATGCCCAAGGTAGAGAACCTCATCGAGCCAAAACTCACAATTTGAAAACTTCGCATAGAACTGATGTTCTCTGAGTTTATCTAGCACCAATCTCAAATGCTTGGCATGATCCTCCTTGTTCTTCGAAAAGACCAAAATGTCATCGAGGTAGACCAAGACGAAGTCATTTGTGTAGGCGTTGAAGATGAAGTTCATCATGCGAGAGAATGTTGAAGGAGCGTTGACAAGGCCGAAAGACATGACAGTGTATTCATATGAACCATAGCTTATTCTGAATGCTGTCTTGGGGATATCTTCTTCACGAATGCGAATCTGATGATAGCCCATACGGAGATCAAGCTTGGAGAATACTTGAGCACCTTTGAGTTGTTCAAAAAGCTCATTGATGTTGGGAAGTGGGTACTTGTTCTTTATGGTCTTCTTGTTCAATGGACGGTAGTCGACACAAAGTCGGTCCGTTCCATCCTTCTTCTTGACAAAAAGAACACCACAATCCCATGGAGAAGAACTTGGTCGGATGAGACCCATACGCTCTTGAATATTGAGTTGTTTCTTCAGCTCCTTCAACTCTTCAGGTCCAAGCTTGTAAGGACGTTTGCAAACAGGTTCCGTCGATGACGAGTTCAAATGGCCGGTGCGGAGGCATTCCTAGAAGCTCTACTGGAAAGACGTCTTGATATTCACAAACGACTGGAATCTGAGAAATGGCATCCAGCTCGCCCTTCTCATTGAGAGAAAACAGTCGAATGGTATCATCACGAGCGGCAAAGACGATTACATCCTCAGACGAATGTGTCAATTGAATCTGCCTGGCAGCACAATCAAGCTGAGCCTTGTGCTCAGAAAGCCAGTCCATCCCAAGAATAAGATCAATATCCGAGTTACCAAGGACCACTGGAGAGGACAGAAACTTATAGTCACCCAACGTGATAGTAACATCCGGGACCATAGAGCTTGCGTTCATGAATTTACCCAGAGAAACAATTGATAATTGTCTAGGCAAATCTTGGAAAGGCAACTCATGCTTAGATGCAAATGGTCTTTAAATGGAACAATGCGATGCACCAGTATCAAAAAGGACTTTTGCAGGAACATCGTTAATAGGAAGGTTACCCATGATAACATCTGACGAGTCCTCTGCCTGAGCTGCGTTCATCAAGTTGACCTTTGCAGACTTGGGGTTATGCTTGACCACTGCGGTGCTAGCAGAACTCACAGGAGGAGGAGGAAGACGCCTCTGATTGAAGCATTTGTTGGCATAGTGACCCTTCTGCTGACACTTGTTGCACGTGACCTCCGAGAGTGGACGGTGATACGGAGCACTTGATCTTGGAGCATGAGACGAAGTCTTGTTCTGAAAGCCTGGGTTGGGTGGGCGGGAAGATCCATTGCCACCTTTGCTCTTCTACTGATAAGGCTGACGGAACGGAGGAGGAGGAGGCAACCAATACTTTTGGTGCTTAGTTACCAGTTGAGTTGAGGAAGAAGGAGTTGCATCCCTGACTCGTTTCTTGGAAGCATCGCACTTGAGCTGAGCAGTCTCTTGTTTCAGTGCCATGTTGTAAAACTCATTGTACTTCTACGGCTCAAAAAGCACGAGAGCTAGTTGGAGATCTTCTCCGAGGCCACCTCTGAACTGATAAATCATGCTCTTCTCGTCAGGGACGTCTTGCTTAGCGAAACGAGCGAGCTTCTGGAACATGGTGTTGTACTGGTAAATAGACAAGCTGCCTTGCTTCAGCTTGCGGAACTCCTCACGCTTGCTCTCAACAACACTCTAAGGAATGTGGTGGGCTTTGAAGTCTTGACGGAATTCATCCCAGGTAATCACATGACCTCCTCTGAAATCTTTGTATTGTTGATACCACTCAGCAGCTTGGTCTTTGAGTTGGAACGAAGCAAACTTGACAAAGTCCTCAGGCCTGACGTTGCTGCACTCGAAATGCTTGCAGATATCCATGAGCCAATCATCAGCGTCTGTTGCCTCGACACAGTTACTGAAGGTCTTTGGCTGGTTTGCGAGGAACAGGTTGAGTGTAGCAAACTGATTCTGAAAGTTGCCATGGCCTTGATTTCCTTGGTTGCGCTCTTGCAAGAGTTGCATAAGCATCTGTGTGTTTGCATTGGTAGCGGCCATCATAGCTTGCCATGCCTCCGGAGGTGGAGGTGGTGGTGGCGGATCCGGATTCAGACGCGTTGGAGGAGCCATCCTGAAGAGGGTGACATCCGTTAGCATCTTGACAGACATATATTCAAGCTGAATCAAATGGATCGAAATTGCAACATATAGTCTTAACATCCGGACAAAATGAACGAATGAAATCCAATTGAAATGGTCAGACTTCCATAAATTGAGAAGCCACTTAGATAGAGGTAGAAGAATAAAACAACAAGGTACGGATATGACCAAATACTTGGTAAGGATTACCCAATCACAAACCAAATATCCGCGGAAGAAATACTAGAGCTACGTGAATTCCCACCAATGAAACTCCCGAAATTCTCCCGGTTATGCAATCAGGTGTTGGGGATACAGGGGAAGCATAAAATCTCACCCAAAGCTAGCAAATCCTACATCCAGTTGTATCCATCCTTCAAGACATAACTAAGAAACCTTCGGAAATCATTTACCTCAACCTTCGAAAAGCATCCTTTATACGAGTTATGGCAATACTCCCGAACTCCCGCCCCAGTACTGGGTGGCGTCGAGGTTATCTCACCAACAACTGCATAAAAGAGATTTTCGATGTCGGCAAAACTCAGGTATTCCAGAACTGCAACGATAAAATTGTGACGACAACACCTCGGAGCTCAACTCCCCGGGACACTGCCACAACCCCTAAATGTCAGGAGGCACCAAGAACAATGTTCTCGTCACAAAACCATTGAAACGATTCGAAGACACCCGCGTGATCCTAAATTTTTTTTAGTGAAATTTGAGAAGAGAAGAGTCAAAACTCTACATCAGGATGCCTCACCAGAGCGACGAAGGGACTGAGGAGTAAAAAGAATCCTACTCTCCGATATATATAATCCTAAATGACTCAAAACATTTTCCTAGACTCAACAACGCGAGCGATTCGATCAAGCAGGGGGCTCCTAAGTCGCGGAAGGCTCTGATTACCAACTTGTAACGCCCACGATGCGGCTATATCTCCCACGTGTCGAAGCACGACTTAGAGGCATAACCGCATTGTAAGCAATGTCGCAAGTGGGGTAATCTTCACACAACCCATGTAATGAATAAGGAAAAGAGGTACATAGTTGGCTTACACTCGCCACGTCACACAATAGCATAAATATCATTACATTCATCCAGATACAATCAAGGTCCGACTACGGAACCAAAATAAAGAACAACCCCAAATGCAACTAAGTCCCCGATCGCCCCAACTGGGCACCACTACTGATCATCTGGAAAGGAAACGTAGTATCGTCCTGAGTCCTCATCGAACTCCCACTTGAGCTCAGTCGAATCTCCTGGAATGGTATCATCGGTCCCTGCATCTGGTTTTGAAGTAATCCGTGAGTCACGGGAACTCAGCAATCTCACACCCTCGCGATCAAGACTATTTAAGCTTATAGGAAGGGTAAAAGGTATGAGGTGGAGCTGCAACAAGCACTAGCATATATGGTGGCTAACATACGAAAAAGAGAGCGAGAAGAGAAGGCAAAGGCACGATCGAGAGACTATGATCTAGAAGTGATCCTAGAACAACCTACGTTCAAGCATAACACGAGACCATGTTCTCTTCCCGGATTCCGCCGAAAAGAGACCATCACGGCCACACACTCAGTTGATTCATTTTAATTAAGTTAAGGTTCAAGTTTTCTACAACCGGACATTAACAAATTCCCATCTGCCCATAACCGCGGGCACGACTTTCGAAAGTTCAAAACCCTGCAGGAGTGTCCCAACTTAGCCCATCACAAGCTCTCACGGTCAACGAAGGATATTCCTTCTCCCAAGACAACCCAATCAGACTCGGAATCCCGGTTGCAAGACATCTTGACAATGGTAAAACTAAACCAGCAAAGCCGCCCGAATGTGCCGACAAATCCCGATAGGAGCTGCACATATCTCGTTCTCAGGGCACATCGGATGAGCCAGACGTCGGGTTGGCATAGACCCTGGTTGCCTAGGGGCGCCGGACATCGCTCAGGTTGGACCAACACTTAGAGAAGCACTGGCCCCGGGGGGTTAAAATAAAGATGACCCTTGACTCCGCGAAACCCAAGGGAAAAAGGCTAGGTGGCGAATGGTAAAACCAAGGTTGGGCCTTCCTGGAGGAGTTTTATTCAAGGCGAACTGTCAAGGGGTTCCCATTATAACCCAACCGTGTAAGGAACGCAAAATCAAGGAACATAACACCGGTATGACGGAAACTAGGGCGGCAAGAGTGGAACAAAACACCAGGCATAAGGCCGAGCCTTCAACCCTTTACCAATTTGTTGAGGCATATCTCTCTCGATGAGGTTTTGGTGGTTGATGGCAACGTGTTTGCGGACTAATCGTGTGCTTTGAGCATTTCAGAGATTCATCCTTGGCACGAGACGATTTCTTCCCCTCGGAGTGTCATTCAAGACGGTGTAACTCTTTCGTTTCTCTTTCGGTGGACTAGTTGCATAGAGGGCACCGTACTATCAAGAGGGGGTCCGCTGGGGTATTGCTTGGGTGGAATCAACACGTACACATCTGCTTCTCACCCTCCGAGCCCTTCCGCTTCGTGGAGAGATCTTTTGTCTACTTGTGTGTCTTGTCTGGGTCCCAGCGGTAGTACCGTGGTACCCAGCGGTAGTACCGCTGAGGGGTCACAAGCGGTAGTACCGCTGGCTTGCCAGGTTCCTACCACCTCGACTCGAGGGCTCTTTTTCTCGTGTCGGGTTTTGCGGCACTAGTTGCGGCAGTAGAGGCGGTAGTACCGCTTCTCAGCGGTAGTACCGCCCTTACCACCACGGTAGTACCGCTCTAGGTCCAGGTCCCTGCTTCTCTCCTTTGCATGGCAGTACCGCTGGCTCAGCGGTAGTACCACCCACCCAAGCAGTACTACCGCCCTCTGCGGGGCTGTTTAGTGGGGCAACGGTTGGATTGTTGCCCCCACTATAAAAGGGGGTCCCCTTCTTCCCCGTTGACCCACCTCTTCCCCCTCAAGCTCCATTAATGCTCCAAGCTCCATTTTTGCCCGATCTATCTCTCTAGCCAATCAAACTTGTTGATTTGCTTGGGAGTGGTTGAGAAGGCCCCGATCTACACTTCCACCAAGAGATTTTTGATTCCTCCACCTATCCCTAGCGGATCTTGTTACTCTTGGGTGTTTGAGCACCCTAGACGGTTGAGGTCACCACGGAGCCATAGTCCATTGTGGTGAAGCTTCATGGTATTGTTGGGAGCCTCCGGTTAAGTTGTGGAGTTTGCCCCAGCCTTGTTTGTAAAGGTCCGGTCGCCGCCTTCAAGGGCAACAATAGTGGAATCATGGCATCTCGCATTGTGTGAGGGCGTGAGGAGAATACGGTGGCCCTAGTGGCTTCTTGGGGAGCATTGTGCCTCCACACCGCTCTAACGGAGACGTACTTCCCTTTAAAAGGAAGGAACTTCGGTAACACATCCTCGTCTTCACCGGATCTACTCTTGGTTATTTCTTACCTTTACTTGTGCAAGCTCTTTAGTGTTACTTCTCTTGCTTGCTTGCTTGTTTGGTGTTATTGCATCATATAGGTTGCTCACCTAGTTGCACATTTAGACAACCTACTTTGACGCAAAGCTTAATTTGGTAAAGAAAAGTTAAAATTGTTAGTTGCCTATTAACCCCCCTCTAGTGAATCATATCGATCCTTTCAATTGGTATCAGAGCCTCGTCTCTCTATTAAGGACTTCACCGTCCGAAGAGTATGGTTGATACCATAGACGGTGTGGAGGAACACTCCGGTGTGAATCCGATCTCGTCTACGGGCGATGGGGGAACCTCGGTCTCTCGTGAGGAGTTCAATGTGGCCTTGGAGACATTGAAAACCTCCATGACGACCGAGGTTGAAAGCATGTTTACTAAATTCCTTGAAGGGCTTAAACTATCCACCACATCGTTGAAAGTGGGTAATCCCACCGACAAGGTGACGGATGCTACCTCCGATAAAGGGGAAGCTAGTAGTGAAAAGGCTCCTTCTTCTAGTGGTAAGAATGGCACCGGCATCCTTGCTCATGTGGAACCACCACTTGTTTAAGGTGGACCGGTTCCTTCCACTCATTTGAATCATGTCAGTCCTCCCCATAAGATTGTGAAAAATGAGGACTTGATTCTTGGGTTTACCACTTTAAACGTCATTTAAATCATGTGAACACTAATCTTTGGAGAATCATTGAAGAAGGTTTCCATCCGCATGATCCAAGCAACTTCACTCCTTGAGAAGCCGCGGATAACCAATTCAATGAGAATGCTCTCTTCATCATTCAAGATGCAATTCCACCCGAAGATCTACCTCATCTTCGGCCCTTCGCCTTGGCCAAAGACGCATGACTTTGTGTTGTCTCACTCTACCGGGGAAGCGCAAGCATTCAACACTCCAACTATGAAGTGGTGCAAGATGAAGCCGATGAGTTTGCAATGAAAGAAGATGAAGAACCTCGTGAGGTTTATCGGAGAGTAACCAAACTTGCGGTCTCACTCCGAGATCACGGGATCAAGGACACGGATGACAATTGGATCAAGCGCAAATTCCTCAAGGCAATGATGCCCTACCACAAGGCCATGTCCTCCATCATTCATCAAAGGCCGGACTTCCACACTTTGACCTCAAGCGAAGTGTTGGATGAGTTTGTGGCCATGAACATCTTGGACAAGACCGTCGACAATGCGGTGCTTCGTTCTCAAATGGCAAAGAAGCCCAACCTTGCATTGAAGGCTAAGGTCTGCGTTGAAGAAGAAGAAGAGGAAGAAGAGGAGAGCAACTCCGAAGATACAAAGTATGCATATCATGAACACATGGCACTTGCTTCAAGGCAATTTTCGAGCAAGAAAAACTCAAGGCCAAACTTTAACAAAAACAACTCAAGTGGCACGAAGAGAAAGCAACGTGTAAGGACTTGCTACAATTGTGGCAATGTGAGTCATTTTGTTGCAGAGTGCCCGTATGAGAAGAGGGAATACAATGGTGGCAAGCTCATCCGAAAGGACAAGGCCAAGTCGTTCCCCAACAAGAGCAACTTCACCAAGAAGACTCCTCCCAAGGCATTGGTGGTACAAGAAGAGTACAATGAGGATGATGACGATGATGAAGATGGTGAGTCGGTTGCCATGGCCTCAGTTGCCATTGCGACGACTCCATGGGTGTCTCTCTTCGACTCACCCAATGAGAGCATCACCGCCAAGTGCCTCATGGCTAAAGCCACCAACAAGGTAACCTCCAACATCAAAACTACCATCATTAATCATCCTTATTCGACGGATAGCATTGATGAACATGAGGGAGCTAATGTGGAGGTGAATGAGTTTGAGGCCTTTATGGGCAAACTTAAGGGTAAATCCAAGAAGCACTTTGTTGCCCTCTTAGAACAACTTGGTGAAGCCAATGACATGATCGAGGCTCACGAAGATACCATCTCTAAGATGGAAGGGCATAGTCGTGACTATGCCGATGAGATCTCGGATCTTTCCAATGCTCTTGAGGAAGAGCGTGGTCTTCGTTTGACTCTTGAGGAGTCACACAACGTTGATCATGCTAAGTTAAAGAAAGATTTTGATCATGTTCTCATTGTTTCTCATGTGCTAAACTCCGAGAAGGCCGAACTTGAGTTTGATCTTGCTAGACTCAAAGAGGAGTTTGATCTACTTGAAAAGGCTCACAAAGTCTTGAAGGGTGCTCATGCTAGCCTCAAAGAGTCTCATGATCAACTTCAAGTAAAGCTAACCAAGGAAAAAGCCACTTTTCCTCGTATGATGTTAGTTGATAATGCAAATGCTACTAACCCGTGTTGTGAGCATGTGCATCTTGTTGAGGAGAACGCTAAGATAAAGGTGCAACTTTAGAAAGGTCTTGCGTCTTTCATACAAGGCGAGAAGAACCTCAACGACCTCTTGACCAACCAAAAGGGAGTTGTCGCCAAGGAAGGGATTGGGTACGTACCCAAGTCCAAGAACAAGAAGAAGAATGACAAGGCCAACCAACCTCCTCCTCTCATGCAAACCTTTGTGAAGAAGGGAGAGAATGCTTCCAAGGAGAAGAAGAACAATGCGAAGGGTGGCGGTGTCAAAAAGGGCAATGCCAATCCTCCCATCAAAGCCGGCGACTTTAATCCTTCTTATGTGTTATGTCGTGCTAGTGATGGGCATGTCTATGCCAAATTTGTTGGTTCTCCTCATGAGTACATTGAATGGTCTATTTGGGTTCCAAATGTTGGAAATATGCCCTAGAGGCAATAATAAAAGCATTATTATTATATTTCCTTGTTCATGATAATTGTCTTTATTCATGCTATAATTGTATTATCTGGAAATCGTAATACATGTGTGAATAATAGACACCAACATGTCCCTAGTAAGCCTCTAGTTGACTAGCTCGTTGATCAACAGATAGTCATGATTTCCTGACTATGGACATTAGATGTCATTGATAACTAGACCACATCATTAGGAGAATGATGTGATGGACAAGACCCAAACCTAAACATAGCACAAGATCGTATAGTTCGTTTGCTAGAGTTTTCCAATGTCAAAGTATCTTTTCCTTAGACCATGAGATCGTGTAACTCCCGGATATCGTAGGGGTGCTTTGGGTATACCAAACGTCACAACGTAACTGGGTGACTATAAAGGTATACTACGGGTATCTCCGAAAGTGTCTGTTGGGTTAACATGGATCAAGACTGGGATTTGTCACTCCGTATGACGGAGAGGTATCACTGGGCCCACTCGGTAATGCATCATCATAATGAGCTTAGAGTGACCAAGTGTCTGGTCACGGGATCATGCATTACGGTACGAGTAAAGTGACTTGCCGGTAACGAGATTGAACGAGGTATTGGGATACCGACGATCGAATCTCGGGCAAGTAACATATCGATTGACAAAGGGAATTGCATACGGGGTTGGTTGAATCCTCGACATCGTGGTTCATTCGATGAGATCATCGTGGAGCATGTGGGAGCCAACATGGGTATCCAGATCCCGCTGTTGGTTATTGACCGGAAAATCGTCTCGGTCATGTCTGCTTGTCTCCCGAACCCGTAGGGTCTACACACTTAAGGTTCGGTGACGCTAGGGTTGTGAAGATATGTATATGCAGAAACCCGAATGTTGTTCGGAGTCCCGGATGAGATCCCGGACGTCACGAGGAGTTCCGGAATGGTCCGGAGGTAAAGAATTATATATAGGAAATGCTGTTTCGGCCATCGGGACAAGTTTCGGGGTTATCGGTATTGTACCGGGACCACCGGAGGGGTCCTGGGGGCCCACCGGGTGGGGCCACCTGTCCCGGGGGGCCACATGGGCTGTAGGGGGTGCGCCTTGGCCTGCATGGGCCAAGGGCACCAGCCCCACTAGGCCCATGCGCCTAGGGTTTCCATGGGGGAGGAGTCCAAGTGGTGGAAGGCACCTCCAAGGTGCCTTGGGGGGGAGGGAATCCCCCCCCTGGCCGCCGCACCTAGGAGATCAGATCTCCTAGGCTGCGCACCACCCCCCCCCTTGTCCCTCCTATATATAGTGTAGGAGAGGAGGGACTTCATACACCAGCCCCTGGCGCCTCCCTCTCTCCCCGTTACGTCTCTCCTTCGTAGTATAGGCGAAGCCCTGCTACTGTGACGCCCTGCATCCACCACCACGCCGTCGTGCTGCTGGATCTTCACCAACCTCTCCTCCCCCCTTGCTGGATCAAGAAGGAGGAGACGTCTCCTGTCCCGTACGTGTGTTGAACGCGGAGGTGCCGTCCGTTCGGCGCTTGGTCATCGGTGATTTGGATCACGTCGTGTTCGACTACATCATCACCGTTCTTTGAACGCTTCCGTGCGCGATCTACAAAGGTATGTAGATGCATCCAATGACCCGTTGCTAGATGAACTCCTAGATGATCTTGGTGAAACGAGTAGGAAAATTTTTGTTTTCTGCAACGTTCCCCAACAGTGGCATCATGAGCTAGGTCTATGCGTAGTTCTTCTTGCGCGAGTAGAACTCAATTAGTTGTGGGCGTAGATTTGTCAACTTTCTTGCCGTTACTAGTCTTTTCTTGCTTCAGCGGTATTGTGGGATGAAGCGGCCTGGACCAACCTTACACGTACGCTTACGTGAGACCGGTTCCACCGACTAACATGCACTAGTTGCATAAGGTGGCTGGCGGGTGTCTGTCTCTCCCACTTTAGTTGGAGCGGATTCGATGAACAGGGTCCTTATGAAGGGTAAATAGAAGTTGACAAATCACGTTGTGGCTTTAACGTAGGTAAGAAGTCGTTCTTGCTAGAACCCTAATTCAGCCACGTAAAACTTGCAACAACAATTAGAGGACGTCTAACTTGTTTTTGCAGCAAGTGGTTTGTGATATGATATGGCCAAAGTTGTGATGAATGATGAATGATCTATATGTGATGTATGAGATGTTCATGCTATTGTAATAGGATTCACGACTTGCATGTCGATGAGTATGACAACCGGCAGGAGCCATAGGAGTTGTCTTTATTCTTCTATATGACCTGCGTGTCATTGAGAAACGCCATGTAAATTACTTTACTTTATTGCTAAACGCGTTAGCCATAGTAGTAGAAGTAATAGTTGGCGAGCAACTTCATGGAGACACGATGATGGAGATCATGATGATGGAGATCATGGTGTCAAGCCGGTGACAAGATGATCATGGAGCCCCAAGATGGAGATCAAAGGAGCTATGTGATATTGGCCATATCATGTCACGATTATTATTTGATTGCATGTGATGTTTATCATGTTTTTGCATCTTGTTTACTTAGAACGACGGTAGTAAATAAGATGATCCCTCATAACAATATCAAGAAGTGTTCTCCCCTAACTGTGCACCGTTGCTAAAGTTCGTCGTTTCTAAGCACGCCATGATGATCGGGTGTGATGGATCCTTACGTTCACATACAACGGGTGTAAGATAGTTTTACACATGCAAAACACTTAGGGTTAACTTGACGAGCCTAGCATGTGTATAGACATGGCCTCGGAACACAGAAGACCGAAAGGTCGAGCATGAGTCGTATAGAAGATACGATCAACATGAAGATGTTCACCGACGTTGACTAGTCCGTCTCACGTGATGATCGGACACGGCCTAGTTAACTCGGATCATGTAATACTTAGATGACTAGAGGGATGTCTAATCTAAGTGGGAGTTCATAAATAATTTGATTAAGATGAACTTAATTATCATGAACTTAGTCTAAAATCTTTGCAATATGTCTTGTAGATCAAATGGCCAACGTAGTCCTCAACTTCAACGCGTTCCTAGAGAAAACCAAGCTGAAAGACGATGGCGGCAACTATACGGACTTGGTCTGGAACCTGAGGATCATCCTCATAGCTGCCAAGAAAGATTATGTCCTACAAGCACCGCTAGGTGATCCACCCGTCCCACAGAACCAAGACGTTATGAATGCTTGGCAGACACGTGTTGACGACTACTCCCTCGTTCAGTGCGGCATGCTTTACAGCTTAGAGCCGGGGCTCCAAAAGTGTTTTGAGAGACATGGAGCATATGAGATGTTCGAAGAGCTGAAAATGGTTTTTCAAGCTCATGCCCGGATCGAGAGATATGAAGTCTCCGATAAGTTCTTCAGCTGTAAGATGGAGGAAAACAGTTCTGTCAGTGAGCACATACTCACTATGTCTGGGTTACATAACCGCTTGTCTCAGCTGGGAGTTAATCTCCCGGATGATGCGGTCATTGACAGAATCCTCCAGTCGCTTCCACCAAGCTACAAGAGCTTTGTGATGAACTTCAACATGCAGGGGATGCAAAAGACCATTCCTGAGTTGTTCTCAATGCTGAAATCAGCGGAGGTAGAAGTCAAGAAGGAACATCAAGTGTTGATGGTCAATAAAACCACTAAGTTCAAGAAAGGCAAGGGTAAAAAGAACTTCAAGAAGGACGGCAAGGAGGTTGCCGCGCCCGGCAAGCAAGCTGCCGGGAAGAAGCCAAAGAATGGACCCAAGCCTGAGACGGAGTGCTTTTATTGCAAAGGGAAGGGTCACTGGAAACGGAACTGCCCCAAATACTTAGGGGACAAGAAGGCCGGCAACACCAAAGGTATATTTGATATACATGTAATTGATGTGTACCTTACCAGTACTCGTAGTGACTCCTGGGTATTTGATACCGGTGCCGTTGCTCATATTTGTAACTCACAACAGGAGCTGCGGAATAAACGGAGACTGGCGAAGGACGAGGTGACGATGCGTGTCGGGAATGGTTCCAAGGTCGATGTGATCGCCGTCGGCACGCTGCCTCTACATTTACCTACGGGATTAGTTTTAAACCTCAATAATTGTTATTTAGTGCCAGCTTTGAGCATGAACATTTTATTGGGATCTCGTTTAATTCGAGATGGCTACTCATTTAAATCTGAGAATAATGGTTGTTCCATTTATATGAGAGATATGTTTTATGGTCATGCTCCGATGGTAAATGGTTTATTCTTTATGAATCTCGAGCGTAATGCTACACATATTCATAGTGTAAGTACCAAAAGATGTAAGATTGATAATGATAGTCCCACATACTTGTGGCACTGCCGCCTTGGTCACATAGGTGTCAAACGCATGAAGAAGCTCCATGCAGATGGACTTTTAGAGTCTCTTGATTATGAATCATTTGACACGTGCGAACCATGCCTTATGGGTAAAATGACCAAGACTCCGTTCTCAGGAACAATGGAGCGAGCAACCAACTTATTGGAAATCATACATACTGATGTGTGCGGTCCAATGAGTGTTGAGGCTCGCGGTGGCTATCGTTATGTGCTCACCCTCACTGATGACTTGAGTAGATATGGGTATGTCTACTTAATGAAACACAAGTCTGAAACCTTTGAAAAGTTCAAGGAATTTCAGAGTGAGGTTGAAAATCAACGTGACAGGAAAATCAAGTTTCTACGATCAGATCGTGGAGGAGAATACTTGAGTCACGAGTTTGGCACACGCTTAAGAAAATGTGGAATAGTTTCACAACTCACGCCGCCTGGAACACCTCAGCGTAACGGTGTGTCCGAACGTCGTAATCGCACTCTATTGGATATGGTGCGGTCTATGATGTCTCTTACCGATTTACCGCTATCTTTTTGGGGCTATGCTTTAGAGACTGCCGCATTCACTTTAAATAGGGCTCCATCGAAATCCGTTGAGACGACACCGTTTGAATTATGGTTTGGTAAGAAACCTAAGTTGTCATTTCTGAAAGTTTGGGGATGCGATGCTTATGTCAAGAAACTTCAACCTGAAAAGCTCGAAGCCAAATCGGAAAAATGCGTCTTCATAGGATACCCAAAAGAAACTATTGGGTACACCTTCTACCTCAGATCCGAAGGCAAGATCTTTGTTGCCAGGAATGGGTCCTTTCTAGAGAAAGAGTTTCTCTCGAAAGAAGTAAGTGGGAGGAAAGTAGAGCTTGATGAAGTATTACCTCTTGAACCGGTAAATGGCGCAACTCAAGAAAATGTTCCTGAGGTGCCTGCACCGACTAGAGAGGAAGTTAATGATAATGATCAAAATACTTCTGATCAAGCTCCTACTGAAATTCGAAGGTCCACAAGGACACGTTCCGCACCAGAGTGGTACGGCAACCCTGTCTTGGAAATCATGTTGTTAGACAACGGTGAACCTTCGAACTATGAAGAAGCGATGGCGGGCCCGGATTCCGACAAATGGCTAGAAGCCATGAAATCCGAGATAGGATCCATGTATGAAAACGAAGTATGGACTTTGACTGACTTGCCCGTTGAACGGCGAGCCATAGAGAATAAATGGATCTTTAAGAAGAAGACAGACGCGGATGGTAATGTGACCATCTATAAAGCTCGACTTGTCGCTAAGGGTTATCGACAAGTTCAAGGGGTTGACTACGATGAGACTTTCTCACCGGTAGAGAAGCTAAAGTCCGTCCGAATCATGTTAGCAATTGCCGCATTCTACGAATATGAAATATGGCAAATGGACGTCAAAACGGCATTCCTTAATGGTTTCCTTAAGGAAGAATTGTATATGATGCAGCCGGAAGGTTTTGTCGATCCTAAGAATGCCGACAAGGTGTGCAAGCTCCAACGCTCGATTTATGGGCTGGTGCAAGCATCTCGGAGTTGGAACATTCGCTTTGATGAGATGATCAAAGCGTTTGGGTTTACGCAGACTTATGGAGAAGCCTGCGTTTACAAGAAAGTGAGTGGGAGCTCTGTAGCATTTCTCATATTATATGTAGATGACATACTGTTGATGGGAAATGATATAGAACTCTTGGACAGCATCAAGGCCTACTTGAATAAGAGTTTTTCAATGAAGGACCTTGGAGAAGCTGCTTATATATTAGGCATCAAAATCTATAGAGATAGATCAAGACGCCTCATAGGTCTTTCACAAAGCACATACCTTGATAAGATATTGAAGAAGTTCAATATGGATCATTCTAAGAAGGGATTCTTACCTGTGTTACAAGGTGTGAAATTGAGCTCAGCTCAATGTCCGACCACGGCATAAGAAATAGAAGAGATGAGTGTCATCCCCTATGCCTCAGCCATAGGTTCTATTATGTATGCCATGCTGTGTACCAGACCTGATGTAAACCTTGCCGTAAGTTTGGTAGGAAGGTACCAAAGTAATCCCGGCAAGGAACACTGGACAGCGGTCAAGAATATCCTGAAGTACCTGAAAAGGACTAAGGAAATGTTTCTCGTTTATGGAGGTGACGAAGAGCTCGTCGTAAAGGGTTACGTCGACGCTAGCTTCGACACAGATCTGGATGACTCTAAGTCACAAACCGGATACGTGTATATGTTGAATGGTGGAGCAGTGAGCTGGTGCAGCTGCAAGCAGAGCGTCGTGGCGGGATCTACATGTGAAGCGGAGTACATGGCAGCCTCGGAGGCAGCACATGAAGCAATATGGGTGAAGGAGTTCATCACCGACCTAGGAGTAATACCCAATGCGTCGGGGCCGATCAAGCTCTTCTGTGACAACACTAGAGCTATTGCTCTTGCCAAGGAGCCCAGGTTTCACAAGAAGACAAGGCACATCAAGCGTCGCTTCAACTCCATTTGTGAAAATGTTCAAAATGGAGACATAGAGATTTGTAAAGTACATACGGACCTGAATGTAGCAGATCCATTGACTAAACCTGTCCCTAGGGCAAGACATGATCAACACCAGAATTCCATGGGTGTTCGATTCATCACAATGTAACTAGATCATTGACTCTAGTGCAAGTGGGAGACTGTTGGAAATATGCCCTAGAGGCAATAATAAAAGCATTATTATTATATTTCCTTGTTCATGATAATTGTCTTTATTCATGCTATAATTGTATTATCTGGAAATCGTAATACATGTGTGAATAATAGACACCAACATGTCCCTAGTAAGCCTCTAGTTGACTAGCTCGTTGATCAACATATAGTCATGATTTCCTGACTATGGACATTAGATGTCATTGATAACGAGATCACATCATTAGGAGAATGATGTGATGGACAAGACCCAAACCTAAACATAGCACAAGATCGTATAGTTCGTTTGCTAGAGTTTTCCAATGTCAAAGTATCTTTTCCTTAGACCATGAGATCGTGTAACTCCCGGATATCGTAGGGGTGCTTTGGGTATACCAAACGTCACAACGTAACTGGGTGACTATAAAGGTATACTACGGGTATCTCCGAAAGTGTCTGTTGGGTTGACATGGATCAAGACTGGGATTTGTCACTCCGTATGACGGAGAGGTATCACTGGGCCCACTCGGTAATGCATCATCATAATGAGCTCAGAGTGACCAAGTGTCTGGTCACAGGATCATGCATTACGGTACGAGTAAAGTGACTTGCCGGTAACGAGATTGAACGAGGTATTGGGATACCGACGATCGAATCTCGGGCAAGTAACATATCGATTGACAAAGGGAATTGCATACGGGGTTGGTTGAATCCTCGACATCGTGGTTCATCCGATGAGATCATCGTGGAGCATGTGGGAGCCAACATGGGTATCCAGATCCCGCTGTTGGTTATTGACCGGAAAATCGTCTCGGTCATGTCTGCTTGTCTCCCGAACCCGTAGGGTCTACACACTTAAGGTTCGGTGACGCTAGGGTTGTGAAGATATGTATATGCAGAAACCCGAATGTTGTTCGGAGTCCCGGATGAGATCCCGGACGTCACGAGGAGTTCCGGAATGGTCCGGAGGTAAAGAATTATATATAGGAAATGCTATTTCGGCCATCGGGACAAGTTTCGGGGTTATCAGTATTGTACCGGGACCACCGGAGGGGTCCCGGGGGCCCACCGGGTGGGGCCACCTGTCCCGGGGGGGCACATGGGCTCTAGGGGGTGCGCCTTGGCCTGCATGGGCCAAGGGCACCAGCCCCACTAGGCCCATGCGCCTAGGGTTTCCATGGGGGAGGAGTCCAAGTGGTGGAAGGCACCTCCAAGGTGCCTTGGGGGGGAGGGAATCCTCCCCCTGGCCGCCGCACCTAGGAGATCAGATCTCCTAGGCTGCGCACCACCCCCCCTTGGCCCTCCTATATATAGTGGAGGAGAGGAGGGACTTCATACACCAGCCCCTGGCGCCTCCCTCTCTCCCCATTACGTCTCTCCTTCGTAGTATAGGCGAAGCCCTGCTACTGTGACGCCCTGCATCCACCACCACGCCGTCGTGCTGCTGGATCTTCACCAACCTCTCCTCCCCCCTTGCTGGATCAAGAAGGAGGAGACGTCTCCCGTCCCGTACGTGTGTTGAACGCGGAGGTGCCGTCCGTTCGGCGCTTGGTCATCGGTGATTTGGATCACGTCGTGTTCGACTACATCATCACCGTTCTTTGAACGCTTCCGTGCGCGATCTACAAAGGTATGTAGATGCATCCAATGACTCGTTGCTAGATGAACTCCTAGATGATCTTGGTGAAATGAGTAGGAAATTTTTTGTTTTCTGCAACGTTCCCCAACACCAAAGACCCTTGTTACTAACATCAAAGGACCCATTACAAAATGGGTACCTAAAACCAAGCATTGATCTCTTGTAGGTGTTTGCTTCCAGTGGGGGATCATGGTTGCTCGATAGCGGAGCTAGAAATCATATGACCGTAAGCAAGGACTTGGTGGTGGACGTGCACAAGATTCCATCTAGGCCCACCAACATCGAGTGGGGTGACGCCTCATCTTCTAAGGTATTGGGACTTGGCAAGGTAGTCATCTCTCATGATCTCACGATCGAGAAGGTCATGCTTGTTGAGTCCCTTGCATACAATTTACTTTCCGTTCGTCAACTGGCAATCATGGGCTTTGCCACTTTCTTTGATATTGATACCGTGGCCCTCTTGTGGAGCAAGACTCTTAAAGTAGCCTTTGTTGGGCATGTCGAGAACGGTCTATATCTGATTAACTTTTCGGAGCGACCCACTAAGACCGCGACATGCCTAATGGCTAAAGTTGATGTGGGATGGCTTTGGCATCGCCATTTAGCCCATGTCAATATGAGATCTTTGCAAAGTCTTCTCAAGGGGGACCATGTCTGTGGACTAACGAATGTTAGTTTTGCTAAAGATCGTGCTTGCAGTGCTTGTATCGAAGGAAAGCTACATGGGAAGGCTCACCCTCCCATGACTATCATTTACTCAAAGAGGCCGTTGGAGCTCCTTCACTTGGATCTCTTTGGGCCTCCATGCTTTGATAGTCTTGGGGGTAGGAAGTATTGCTTGGTGACTGTGGATGACTACTCAAGATACACTTGGGTGTATTTCTTCAAGAGGAAGAGCGAGACCCAACAAACCATCATTGACTTTGCAAATGAAGCACAACGTCAACACAATGCAAAGATCTTGACAATAAGAAGTGACAACGGCACCGAGTTCAAGAACTACACCTTGGATGAGTTTCTTAGTGATGAGGGGATCAAGCATCAATATTCCGCACCTTACACCCCTCAACAAAACGGTGTTGCGGAGAGGAAGAACCGGACGTTGATGGATGCGGCAAGGACCATGATGGCGGAGTTCAAGTCTCCATACAACTTTTGGGCCGAAGCCATCAACACCGTGTGTCATGCATCCAATCGTCTCTACCTCCGCAAGGGCTTGAACAAGACTCCATATGAAATACTCACCGGTAACAAGCTCAACCTTAAGTACTTTCGGGTGTTCGGGTGTAAGTGTTTCATTCTCAAGAAAGGTGTTCGGTTGTCTAAATTTGAGGCTAGACCTTATGAGGGCATATTTGTTGGTTATGCTACAAACTCTCATGCTTACCGTGTCCTCAATAAATCCACGGGACTTATTGAGGAGACGTGTAACGTGGAGTTTGATGAGAATAACAGCTCCCAAGTGGAGCAAAGTGGCACTTGTGTTGTAGGTGATGAAATTCCTCCTCAAGCCATAAGAAGAATGGGTGTTGGTTTTAACCTACCCATTGAGGGACCCCTTGTGACCGAAGGAGAAGGACAATGCTCCAGTCAAGTGGAGCCATCACCAACCCAAGGCCCACACGCTTCCGAAGAACAACTTGAAGGCCCTCATCCTCAAGAACAAGACCAAGGGCAAGATCATGCTCAAGACGGTGTTGACACACCAAGTGATGCCCAAGGCCAAGTTCTCTCCTCCAAGCAAGTTCAAGAATGAGAACAAGCTCAAGACGACGCTCAAGATGATCAAGTGACCACTCCTCGTCTCACCCCCGAGGAGGAATTGGAGCGTCGTGCAGCCAAGGTTGCTTCCAAGCTCTCCACCAAGGATCATCTCATGACAAATGTGCTTGGAAGCTTAAGAAAGGGGGTAAGCACACGTAGACAATTAGCAAACTATTGTGAACATCACGCGTTTGTCTCCTGTGTCGAACTCTACAAGGTCTATGAGGCGCTCTAAGATCCGGATTGGCTCAATGCCATGCATGAAGAACTCAACAACTTCGAGCACAACAAAGTGTGGAGATTGGTGCCAAGACCGACGGGGAACCACAATGTCATTGGAACCAAGTGGATATTTAAGAACAAGCAAGATGCCCATGGGATTATCATTTGCAACAAGGCTCGTTTGGTAGCACAAGGCTAATCCCAAGTCGAGGGTATCGACTACGGTGAAACCTTTGCTCCCGTTGCTCGTCTTGAATCCATTCACATGTTGATTGCATATGCTTCTCATGATAACTTTAAGTTACAACAAATGGATGTGAAGAGTGCTTTTCTTAATGGTCCTATTAATGAATTGGTTTATGTCAAGCAACCCCCCGGGTTCGAGGATCCCTACTTTCCTGATCATGTGTATCAACTCGATAAGGCACTCTATGGCCTTAAACAAGCCTCACGTGCGTGGTATGACCACCTTACCGAGTTGTTACAAGATCGTGGTTTTGAAGTTGGGCTAATCGACCCCACTCTTTTTCCTAACAAGGTCAAAGGGGAGTTGTTTGTGTGCCAATTATATGTTTATGATACTATCTTTGGTTCCCCTAACAAAGCTTTCAATGAGGAATTTGCCGCGCTCATGACCTCAAAGTTCGAGATGTCTTCCATGGGAGAGTTGAAGTTCTTTCTAGGGTTCGAAGTGAAGCAAAGAAGAGAAGGTACCTTCATCAACCAAGCCAAATACACTCAAGACATGCTCAAGAGATTCAAGATAAGTGAAGTCAAGCCGGCTTCCACTCCAATGCCCACCAAGTGCCAACTTGACATTGATCCCAATGGTAAAGCGGTGGATCAAAAGGTATATTGCTCCATGATTGGATCATTGCTTTACCTTTGTGCATCTAGACCAGATATCATGTTGAGTGTGGGAATTTGTGCACGATTTCAAGCCACGCCTAAGGAAAGTCACTATGTGGCGGTCAAACGAATCTTTCGATATTTGGCTCATACCCCAAACTTTGGCTTATGGTACCCAAGAGGAGCAAACTTCAAGCTTGTAGGGTATTCGGATTCCGATTGGGTGGGAGACAAAGTGGATAGGAAGTCCACTTCCGGAGGGTGCCAATTCCTTGGTTGCTCTTTGGTAAGTTGGTCTTCCAAAAAGCAAAGTTGTGTGTCTCTCTCGTCCACCGAAGCGGAGTATGTAGCGGCCGGTAGTTGTTGTGCACAACTCTTATGGATGAGGCAAACTTTAAAGGATTACAGTGTCATTTGTGACAAAGTGTCTCTATGGTGTGACTGCCATCAAGATCTCTCTCAACCCGGTGCAACACTTCAAGACAAAGCATATTGAGATTCGGTATCACTTCATCCGGGATCACATTAGGCGAGGAGAGATCGAGCTCAACTATGTCAACACTCATGATAACCTTGCAGATATTTTCCCGAGGCCCTTGGATGAAGCAAGATTTCGTGAGTTAAGGCATGAGCTAAATATCATTGATTCGAGCAATGTGACTTGAACCTCTGCAGACCCCACCACACTCAATTTGTTGTCTAGCTTAGATGTAGGCATGGACATAGGGGGAGTGTTGTTCTCTCAATGAACTCTCCCTCCCCCCATTATGCATAAGTTGATCAAGTCTTTCACATTAACCATTGTTGACGGTACTTGTGCTTCAAAGACGAGTTTTGGTCATGGGCCCAAGGTTAAAATCTTCGCGGCGCCATCCCTCTTGACTCAAACATAGGTGGCCTCGGCCACCGCCCTCTCTTAAAGAGGTGTGTCTTGGCCTCTTGCTGGTGTGTTCTCTCTTCTTCTTGCCTTTTGTTCTCTCTTTTTCGAGCTAAGTCGTGTTGTTTAGTTGTCGTGGCATGCTAGGTGGTACTACCACTGGTGGTGCGCGGTACTACCGCCCCCAGCGTGGTACTACCGCTGCGGGACGGGACCGGGTGGTTATATCAGGGCAGGGGGAGGTTTCTTCTCCCCCATACCCATTCGCTTCACCCCCCTCGTTCCGCTTCCTCTCTCCAGCCACGCATCGCCACAGGAGGGCTCCGGCGGATCTTCGTCTCCGGGGCGTCCCTCTCCATTTCCTTCGGTGGAGTCGATCCCCACCTCATTCTCTTGCTATGGATGCCGGTATTGCCCCCGTTCCTTCTCTCCTTTTGTCTCATTTTCAGATCTTGCGTCTTAGGGGCAATGGTGGTTGCATCTCTAGATTTTTGGCTAAATCTAGGCTTGAGTAGGTTGGAGAAGGCAACTAGACTATCTAGATTAGAGTTTGGTAGGAATATTTTTGAATTTGGCAGGCCGGTAGCGCCGGATCTGACCACGGTAGTAGGGAACTGCTGTTTCCCCGCCTCGAGCGGTACTACCGCTCTCTTGGGAGCGGTACTACTGCTTGGGCGGTACTGCCGCGTGCATGTCGCGGTACTACCGCTGCCTGCCAAGTTCCATCATGTTCCTGCCATACCTTGATCCTTTTGTTGTGTTTGTTGGCTTATGCTCGTTCTTTCTAGTTGTTTTGCATGTTTTTGTGTTTGGTTCTAGGTGATGAACATCCTGAGCCTCACGCTCGCCGTGTCAACCCCGAGCGTGCAACATCAAAGCGCTACTGCACCTCTGAGCCAGCAGGTGGTTCCTCCAGCACTCAATTGCCACCAGCAGGTGCATCCGCAAGTGCTCCTCCACCACCTGAGCAGTCGAAGAGATCCACCAACAAGCCAAAGGGAAAGACTGTGACTGAGATGTCTGCCAAGGAGTTTTGGGAAAAGCGTCGCCGCAACCCCTATGAGGCGGACCAAGATCCCACTTTGGTCAACCGCCCGTTCTGGAACCGCTTTCAGTTTGCCATCTATTTTGATGTGATCAAGGCCAAGAAGAATCTCTATGTTGATGTTCGCTCCATCGACACTGATGCCATGGAGAAGGACCCTGAGTACTTTGGCGAAGCCCTTCAGATGTGTTCTCAGCTGAACATTCTTAGGATCATGCAGTTCAACAAGGATTTCGATGCAGATTTGGTGGCTCAATTCTTTGCTACCGTTCATCTTGGAACTGATGCCGACAGGACTCTGACTTGGATGACCAATGGCAAGTTGCTTTCCGTCAAGTGGAAGGCCTTCATGGAGTTACTTGATGTGGAAGATCGCGGGCTTGAGACTCCAGTAGGCTTCCGCCGTCACCGCAATGCTACATCCACTCACAAGCAAGCCCTTTGGCCCTACCGCACTGTGAAGGTTCATCTAGTGACTAAGAAGGAAACCTATGAGCTGTTTACGTATCTGGACATTCTTCATCGTGTCTTCCGTGAGACGCTCTTCCCTCGCATCAGGAATCTGGATATGGTCCACTCCTATCTCGTGGACATGCTTCTTTTCTGCCAGCATGGGAAGGAAGCAAACACTCGAGAGAGCCTGGACATTTCTCATGTTATGTTGTCTGAACTTCTCTCTGCCGTTTCTGAGCGCAAGTTCCCGATATATGGTCCATTCATCATGAGGCTCATTGATAAGGCCTGGGCACGTGTCTATCCCGGAGTGATGCTGGAAACTGGAGACTTGGTTTCTCATGAGATCAAGCGTCTGAGGAAGAAGGACAATTGGGGCACCCCAGCGCCTAAACCCGGGGGTCCATCGACTGCTGCTGCTGCCATGGAGACTGAGGGTGGGGCTGCCACTGATGATCACGAGGATGACTTTGGGCCCTCTAGTGCAGAACCTTCTTGGGCAAAGAAGCTTAAACGCAAGATGAAGAAGCTTTTCTGCATGGAGTCTCATGGTCAGTACATGACTCATGTGGCGGAGAAGCAGGCCAGGGTGCACCACAAGGAGCTCATGCGTCACCTGGGTGCGACCGTTGCTAGCGATTCTAAGGGACAGATCACTGAAGAGGAGGAATGGATTCACCATCATTGCCCTTGGACCGATTTAGACAACGACAAGTTTCCGACCAACGACGGAGATGCAGACGATCACGCTGAGATGTGATGTTCGAGATCCTCAGCTTGCTATCACCTGGAGTCGTAGCATCGCTCTTTTCCCTTTTGGTGTCTCGATGCCAAAGGGGGAGAGAGTTCAGGGATTTGTGTTGTTGCCGTGCTGCGAGTGTGTCTTTGTGTCTTGTGTTTTCTCGTGTGTTCTCTCGTTGTCTTTGTTTGGTTTGGTTTGGTGCCTATGAGACCTAAGTTCTAGACATATGGTGTGAGACATATGCTCCCTATCGCTACTTTATTACTTATGTCTATTCAGTACTGTAGTATCTTATGAGTTGCATGCTTGTCCTGTTTTATACCCTACTCTCATATATCCTGTACTTAGAATTGTTGGACTATAAAATATAGGGGGAGTGTTGATCCGAATGTGTGTGTCTTACTTTCCAAAGGCTCCACTAACTAGGTGCACACATTCAGGGGGAGCCCCTCTATATTTTATAGTTCTAAGTATCCTTACTTTTATATCTTTTCTTTGTGCAAATCCCGAGTTGTCATCAACCCACCAAAAAGGGGGAGATTGTTGAGGCATATCTCTCTCGATGTGGTTTTGGTGGTTGATGACAATGTGTTTGCGGACTAATCGTGTGCTTTGAGCATTTCAGAGATTCATTCTTGGCATGAGATGATTTCTTCCCCTCGGAGTGTCATTCAAGACGGTGTAGCTCTTTCATTTCTCTTTCAGTGGACTAGTTGCGTAGAGGGCACCGTAATATCAAGAGGGGGTCCGCTAGGGTATTGCTTGGGTGGAATCAACACGTACACATCCGCTTCTCACCCTCTGAGCCCTTCCTCTTCGTGGAGAGATCTTTTCTCTACTTGTGCGTCTTGTCTGGGTCCCAGCGGTAGTACCGCTGAGGGGTCGCAAGCGGCAGTACCGCTGGCTTGCCAGGTTCCTACCGCCTCGACTCGAGGGCTCTTTTTCTCGTGTCGGGTTTTGCGGCACTAGTTGCGGCAGTAGAGGTGGTAGTACCACTTCTCAGCGCTAGTACCACCCTTACCACCGCGATAGTACCGTTCTGGGTCCAGGTCCCTGCTTCTCTCCTTTGCGCAGCAGTACCGCTAGGTGGAACGGTAGTACTGCTGGCTCAGAGGTAGTACCTCCCACCCAAGCGGTACTACCGCCCTCTGCGGGGCTGTTTAGTGGGGCAACGGTTGGATTGTTACCCCCACTATAAATGGGGGTCCCCTTCTTCCCCATTGACCCACCTCTTCCCCCTCAAGCTCCATTAATGCTCCAAGCTCCATTTTCGCCCGTTCTATCTCTCTAGCCAATCAAACTTGTTGATTTGGTCGGGAGTGGTTGAGAAGGCCCCGATCTACACTTCCACCAAGAGATTTTCGATTCCCCCACCTATCCCTAGCGGATCTTGTTACTCTTGGGTGTTTGAGCACCCTAGACGGTTGAGGTCACCACAGAGCCACAGTCCATTGTGGTGAAGCTTCGTGGTATTGTTGGGAGCCTCCGATTAAGTTGTGGAGTTTGCCCCAACCTTGTTTGTAAAGCTCCGGTCGCCGCCTTCAAGGGCACCAATAGTGGAATCACGGCATCTCGCATTGTGTGAGGGCGTGAGGAGAATATGGTGGCCATAGTGGCTTCTTGGGGAGCATTGTGCCTCCACACCGCTCTAACGGAGACGTACTTCCCTTTAAAAGGAAGGAACTTCGGTAACACATCCTCATCTTCACCGGATCCACTCTTGGTTATTTCTTACCTTTATTTGTGCAAGCTCTTTAGTGTTACTTCTCTTGCTTGCTTGCTTGTTTGGTGTTATTGCATCATATAGGTTGCTCACCTAGTTGCACATCTAGATAACCTACTTTGACGCAAAGCTTAATTTGGTAAAGAAAAGTTAAAAATTGTTAGTTGCCTATTCACCCCCCTCTAGTCAACCATATCGATCCTTTCACAAGTGTATACATGAATTAAAGTAGACAAGATATAATAATGATATCCCAACAATAACATGTTCCAACAAGGAACAAACTCCAATCTTCACCTGCAACTAGCAACGCTATGAGAGGGGCTGAGCAAAGCGGTAACATAGCCAAACAACGGTTTGCTAGGACAAGGTGGGTTAGACGTTTGCCATGGCAATATGGGAGGCATGATAAGCAAGTGGTAGGTATCGTAGCATAGGCATAGCAATAGAGCGAGCATCTAGCAAGCAAAGATAGAAGTGATTTCGAGGGTATGGTCATCTTGCCTGCAAAGTTCTCCGAGTTGACATTAGCTTGATCCTCGTAAGCGTACTCAACGGGTTCCTCGATCACGTACTCGTCTCCCGGCTCTACCCAAATCAAGAACACAAGCAAAGGGAGACACAATCAAACACGTGCAATGCACAAACAACATGATGCAAAACATGGCATGATATGCGGGATGTGATATGCGATGCATATGCATGTTTCGGAAAGGAAAGATTGAATCAGGCCTCAACTTGGAAAACCAAGAGTTCCACTGGAAAGAGGATTTGATTTCGATCGAAATCGATACAAAAATCACCGGAGACGGATGCACGGTTTGCAAATGGCAAGCAAAACAAATATGGCACCGATCTGCGATTAACAGCACGAGGCCATCTAAATGCATCAAGAACAACAAGCTACTGCATTCTAACATAGCAACAAAATACATGGCAGTGATCCACTCAAGATGCTTGAAAAAAGATGAACACTGAGCTACGGCTAATTCACTTAATAGCAGGTTCAAACAAGCATGGAAAAAGTGCAAAAGATGTCGGCTTACAGACTTAGTGAAATAAACAACTTGTCAGGAATTTAACATCAGGAAGCAATGTTTAGAGCAAGATAAAAACATGCTATAGGAACATAACATGGCAAAGCAAGGCATGGCACGAAGCTACTCAAATCATACAACAAAAGTCCCTTACTGACCATAAGCCAAAAGGGATCAGAAAATACAATGGCAACCATTTGAACATAGCAATTATCGTTAACAGATTCAGACTTAGTAGAAAACTGGAACATGGCAAAACAGATATTAAGTAGGCATGTTTACGAGATCGATGCACTCACCACAGGGCATTGCATGACAAACTAAGCATACACCGAGCAAGTAGACATGGCATAGAAGCTAAACATGGCAAGAACAACCTCATAACATGCAAGGACAAACTAGAACAACCTCGGCAAAAATGCTTAACACGTAAACATTCTGTCAGGAACATTTTATAGCAAAAGTAGAGCTCGATTGAGTCAAGCTACTGTGCTCCATAATTGCAAACAAAGACATGGATGGATAGATCACAACAATATCTACAAAACATCCTTACTGATCATGCCCAAAAGAGGCATGGATCACTTTGTAGCAACATGAATACATGACATAAAAATATAGTCAGGAAAATGACTTAGAAGATTTCTAAGCCCTGAAATCAGCAACATTACGAGAGCTACTTTGCATGCTTGTGCTAGTCACCACAGAGATCACAAAAATACATGGCATACACCCCTGTAAATATGGCATGGCATACTTCAAAACTCATGTAGGGCTCAAGTTCATAAGAGGCACACATTAAACATGGCAAAAATGACAAAAGTCCAATCTCTACTAAGTACCAGAAACTAACATTGCATAGCACTCTTGCAACAACATTTACGGAATCAAGATGAACTCAAATGAACATTGTGCAATGGGATGAAATGAAGTACTCGTCGAGACGAACAATTTGATATGCTACACGCCCAAAACGGAGCCACGGATGCAGAGTTATGACATGATGAAATATGCTAAAAAATACTGAAACGGGGCAAAAGTCAACCTCTCTCCCAGATCTAGGGTTCATGCACGCTCTTCGAGAATCACCGGAAAGGGTCGCCGGAGGACTGCAGTCGGCCGGAGAGGGAAAAAGGGGGGCCGGATCCGGCGACGGGGATCTCGTCGGGGTGGTGAGGAGCTCGTCGGGGCGGTCGCCGGCGCCAGGCGGTGAGGGGCGCGGCGGTGGCGCGGCAGGGCGGCCTCGGGCGGCGCGGTGAGGCGGTGCCGGGCGGCGGTTGCCGGCGACGAGGCGGAGCGGGGCGGCGGTCGCCGGAGCGGCGGAGGGACGAGCGGCGCGGCGCGATGGGCTTCAGGGGCCCCGCCTGGGCCGAGTGGGCCGGCGCGGCTGCGGGCGGCAGCGCGCCACATGGCGGCCCCCGGTTGGGTGCGGACGGCGGCAGTGAGGTGTCCGGCACGGACCGGACACGTCCGGCGCGCGGAGAGGAGCGGGGCAAGGGTTAGGGGTGGATTGACCCGGGATTTGGAATAGGAGGACCTTTTTATAGGTAGAGGGAGCTAGGAGGCTCCAAATTGAGAACGGTTTGTGGCCACATGATCGTGATCGAACGACCGAGATGATGGAGGGGGTTTAGGTGGGTTTTGGGCCACTTTGGAGGGGTGTTGGGCTGCAACACACACGAGGCCTTTACGGTTCCTCGGTTAACCGTTGGAGTATCAACCGAAGTCCAAATGGCACGAAACTTGATAGGCGGTCTACCGGTAGAAAACCAAGGCCTCTTGGCAAGTCTCGGTCCGATCCGAAAACGTTTAACCCCCGCACACAAAAAGAGGTAAAAGGAGGACAAAGGAGCGCCGGAATGCAAAACAGACAACGGGGAAAATGCTCGAATGCATTAGACGAACACGTATGCAAATGCAATGCACATGATGACATGATATGGGATGCATGACAAAGACAAAAAAAACACGAAGAAAAAAACCCGACAACGAGGAAATATCATAACTTAGTGCCGGAAATGGCAAGAGTTGGAATACAAATATGGCAGGTTACATACGGGGTGTTACAGGGGTACGGCTGCTTCGACGGCGGCCGGCGATGGCGGCTACGGCGGCGCGGTGATGCCGCCACCGCGCCGGGCGGTGAGGAGGAGAGCGGGCGCGCGGGGTAGCGCACGGGTGGCGGTGGGCCCGATCTGGCCGCGGGGACCACCTGCGGGCTGGACGGGCCGTGCGGCGGAGGCGGCAAAGTGGGGCTCGGCCCGATGACGTTGCAGACGGTGATTGGAGGAGGCTGTCGGTGGCGGACGCGTCCGACCGGAGCGGACACGTCCGGCGGCGCGGGGGAGGTTGGATCTAGGGTTTGGGACAAAAATTTCGGGGAAGAGGACATATTTATAGATTCTGGGAGTTAGGAGAGTCCAAATGGAGTGCGGTTTTCGGCCACGCAATCGTGATCGAATAACCGAGAGGATGGATGGGGTTTGGGTTTTGGGCCACTTTGGAGGGGTGTTGGGCTGCAACACATACGAGGCCTTTACGGTTCCTCGGTTAACTGTTGGAGTATGTAACGCCCCGAGACCGATGTGCCAGGTGTCTTCCAGTTATTCGCTGTGGTTGCCTTATCATTTCCGTGCGTGTCATGCATTTCATATTATGTCATCATGTGCATCGCATTTGCATATGTGTTCGTCTCATGCATCCGAGCATTTTCCCCGTTGTCCGTTTTGCATTCCGGCGCTTCTATGTCCTCCGGTGTCCCTTTGTACCTCTTTTTGTGTTTGGGTATTAAACGTTCTCGGATTGGACCGAGAGTTGCCAAGCGGCCTTGGTTTACTATGGGGAGACCGCCTGTCAAGTTTCGTGCCATTTGGACTTCGTTTGATACTCCAACGGTTAACCGAGGAACCATAAAGGCCTCGTGTGTGTTGCAACCCAACACCCCTCCAAAGTGGCCCAAAACACACCTAAACCTCCTCCATCATCTCGGTCGTTCGATCACGGTCGCGTGGCCGAAAACCGCACCTCATTTGGAGTCTCCTAGCTCCTTCTACCAATAAATATGTGATCCCCTCTGAAATTCGCGCAGTCTAACCCTAGATCTCACCTCCCTTTGCGCCGCCGGACATGTCCGCCCGACGGCGGACGCGTCCATCCCACCGCCACCTCACTCCGACGAATCAGGCGCCGCCACCTCATCACCGCCGCCCCCGCGCCCAATCCCGCAGTGCCACTTGTCACCGCCGGACCGCCTCCACCGCGCCAGGCCCTGCGGGCCCAGGTCCGGCCCGCCTGGCCTGGCCGCCGCGCCTCCCGCGCGAGACCGCGCAACGCGTTCGTCGTCTCCTCCGCTTCCGGTCACCGGGCTCGCCGCCGCGCCTCCCGCTCTCCTCGCCGGACCTCGCCGCACCTCGCCGGCGTCCGCTGCCTCACCGGCATCCGCGCCCCGCCGCCTCGCCGGCGCGACCTCGTCGGAGGCCGCGCGTCTGTCCTTGCTCGCCAGCGCCGCCACCGCAGCTAACCCCGTCGCCTTCCTCCGGCCCCGTCGCGTCGCCCTCGAGCTCACCGGAGTTCGATCCGGCCAGATCTAGACCGGGGTGGATGAGATCCACCCGTCCCGCGAACCAAACGCGCCCCTCCGTCCCGAATAGCGTCGTCCCGCACCGCGCCATCCCGCGTTGACTTTCTCCGAGGTCAAATTTCCTCCAAGTCCCCAGATCTGCATATTTTTATGCCATATCCATCGCATCATAACTTTGCACCCGTGGCTCCGTTTTGGACGTGTAGCATATCAAATTGTTCGTCTCGACGAGTACTTCATTTCATCTCATTGCATCATGTTCATTTGAGCTCATCTTGATGCCCTAAATGCTGTTGCAAGAGTGCTAGTTTCTGTTAGTTTCAGATCCTTATCAGTAATTGGACTTTTGTCATTTTTGCCACGATTGATGTGTGCCTCCTATGATCTTGAGCTCTACATGTGTTTTGAAATATGCCATGCCATCTTTACAGGGGTGTATGCCATGTATTATTGTGATCTCTGTGGTGACTAGCACAAGCATGCAAAGTAGCTCTCATAATGTTGCTGATTTCAGGGACTTAGAAATCTTCTAAGTCATTTTCCTGACTATATTTTTATGCCATGTATTCATGTTGCTACAGAGTGATCCATGCCTCTTTTGGGTATGATCAGTAAGGATGTTTTGTAGATATTATTGTGCTATTTCCATCCATGTCCTTGTTTGCAATTATGGAGCACCCTAGCTTTACTCAATCGAGCTCTACTTTTGCTATAAAATGTTCCTGACAGATTGTTTACGTGTTAAGCAATTTTGCCGAGCTTGTTGTAGTTGATCCATGCATGCTATGTTGTTGTTCTTGCCATGTTTAGCTTCTATGCCATGTCTACTTGCTGGGTGTATGCTTAGTTTGTCATGCAGTGCCTTGTGGTGAGTGCATCGAGCTCGTAAACATGCCTACTTAATATCTGTTTTGCCCTGTTCTAGTTTTCTTCTAAGTCTGAATCTGTTAACGTCAATTGCTATGTTCACATGGTTGCCATTGTATTTTCTGATCCCTTTTGGCTTATGGTCAGTAAGGGACTTTTGTTGTATGCTTTGAGTAGCTTCATACCATGTCTTGCTTTGCCATGATATGTTCCTTTAGCAAGTTGTTATCTTGCTCTAAACATTGCTTCCTGATGTTAAATTCCTGACATGTTATTATCTTTTGCACTATTGCCATGCTTGTTTGAACCTGCTATGGAGTGAATTAGCCGTAGCTCAGTGTTCATATTTTGTCAAGCATCTTGAGTGGATCCCTGCCATGTGCTTTGTTGTTATGTTAGAGTGCAGTAGCTTGTTGTTCTTGATGCATTTAGATGGCCTCGTGCTGTTAATCGCAGATCGGTGCCATATTTGTTTTGCTTGTCATTTCCAAACCGTGCATCCGATTCCGGTGATCTTTATATCGATTTCGACCGAAATCAACTCCTCTTACCAGTGGCACTCTTGGTTTTCCAAGTTGAGGCCTGGTTCAGTCTTTCCTTTACAAATCATGCATATGCATCGCAAATCACATCCCGTATATCATGCCATGTTTTGCATCATGTTGCTTGTGCATTGCACATGGTTGACTGTGTCTCCCTTTGCTTGTGTTCTTGCTTTGTGTAGAGCCGGGAGACGAGTACGTAATTGAGGAACCTGTTGAGTTCGCATTTGAGGTTCAAGCTTTCGTCAACTCGGATAACTTTGTAGGCAAGATGCCCATACCCTCGAAATCACTTCTATCTTTGCTTGCTAGATGCTCGCTCTATTGCTATGCCTATGCTATGATACCTACCACTTGCTTATCATTCCTCCCATATTGCCATGTCAAGCCTCTAACCCACCTTGTCCTAGCAAACCGTTGTTTGGCTATGTTACCGCTTTGCTCAGCCCCTCTTATAGCGTTGTTAGTTGCAGGTGAAGATTGGAGTTCGTTCCATGTTGGAACATGGTTATTGTTGGGATATCACAATATCTATTATTTAATTAATGCATCTATATACTTGGTAAAGGGTGGAAGGCTCGGCCATATGCCTAGTGTGTTTGTTCCACTCTTGCCACCCTAGTTTCTATCATACCGGTGTTATAATCCTTGATTTTGCGTTCCTTACACGGTTGGGTTATAATGGGAACCCCTTGACAGTTCGCCTTGAATAAAACTCCTCCAGCAAGGCCCGACATTGGTTTTACCATTTGCCACCTAGCCTTTTTTCCCTTGGGTCGGCCAACCAAGGGTTATCTTTATTTTAACCCCCCCCCCCCGGGCCAGTGCTTCTCTAAGTGTTGGTCCAACCTGAGCGATGTTCGGCGCCCCCTGGGCAACCAGGGTTTATGCCAACCCGACGTCTTGCTCATTCGGTGTGCCTTGAGAACGAGATATGTGCATCTCCTATCGGGATTTGTCCGCACATCTGGGTGGCTTTGCTAGTCTTGTTTTACCATTGTCGAAATGTCTTGTAACCCGGATTCCGAGCCTGATCGGGTCTTCCTGGCAGAAGGAATATCCTTCGTTGACCGTGAGAGCTTGTGATGGGCTAAGTTGGCACACCCCTGCAGGGATTTGAACTTTCGAAAGCCATGCCCGTGGTTATGGGCAGATGGGAATTTGTTAATGTCCGGTTGTAGAAAACATGAAACTTAACTTAATTAAAATGGATCAACAGCGTGTGTAGCCGTGATGGTCACTTTCCGGCAGAGTTCGGGAAGTGAACACGGTGTTGGAGTTATGCTTGACGTAGGTTTTTCTAGGATCACTTCTTGATCATAGTTTCTCGACCGTGCCTTGCCTTCTCTTCTCGCTCTCTTTTGCGTATGTTAGCCACCATATATGCTAGTGCTTGCTGCAGCTCCTCCTCATACCTTTTCCCTACCTATAAGCTTTAATAGTCTTGATCGCGAGGGTGTGATATTGCTGAGTCCCCGTGACTCACAGATACTTCCAAAACCAGTTTGCAGGTGCCGATGATATCGTGCAGGTGACGCAACCAAGCTCAACGAGGAGCTCCATGAAGATCTCGTTCATTGTGTTGTTTCATTTCAGTTGATCAGTAGTGGAGCCCAGTTGGGGCGATCGGGGATCTGTAGCATTAGGGGTGGTCTTCTTTTATTTTGGTACCGTAGTCAGACCTTGTATGTATCTGGATGATGTAATGTTATATTCATGTATTGTGTGAAGTGGCGATTGTAAGCCAACTATGCACCATTTTCCTTATTCATTACATGGGTTGTGTGAAGATTACCTCTCTTGCAACATTGCTTACAATGCGGTTATGCCTCTAAGTCGTGCTTCGACATGTGGGAGATATAGCCGCATCGTGGGCGTTACAGAGTATCAAACGAAGTCCAAATGGCACGTGATACGTCCATTTTGCATCATGCTTTTATATCGATATTTATTGCATTATGGGCTGTTATTTCACATTATGTCACAATACTTATGGCTATTCTCTCTTATTTTACAAGGTTTACATAAGGAGGGAGAATGCCGGCAGCTGGAATTCTGGGCTGGAAAAGGAGCAAATATTAGAGACCTATTCTGCACATCTCCAAAAGTCCTGAAACTCCAGGGAACACCTTATAATGAATAATGAAAAATCCTTGCCAAAGATGAAGACCAGGGGGCCCACACCTTGTCCACGAGGGTGGGGGCGCGCCCCCCCTAGGGCGCGCCCCCCTACCTCGTGGGCCCCCTGGTGGCTCTCCGATGACCATCTTCTGCTAAATGAAGTCTTTCGTCAAGAAAAAAAATAAGAGGGAACCTTTCGGGACGAAACTCCGCCGCCACGAGGCGAAACCTTGGCAGATCCAATCTAGAGCTCCAGCAGAGCTGTTCTTCCGGGGAAACTTCCCTCCCGGAGGGGGAAATCATCGCCATCGTCATCACCAACACTCCTCTCATCGGGAGAGGGCAATCTCCATCAACATCTTCACCAGCACCATCTCATCTCCAAACCCTAGTTCATCTCTTTTATCCAATTCTTGTCTCCAAGTCCGGGATTGGTGCTAGTAGGTTGCTAGTAGTGTTGATTACTCCTTGTAGTTGATGCTAGTTGGTTTATTTGGTGGAAGATCATATGTTCAGATCCTATAAGCATATTAATACCCCTCTGATTATGAACATGTTTATGCTTTGTGAGTAGTTATGTTTGTTCCCGAGGATAAGGGAGAAGTCTTGCTATTAGTAGTCATGTGAATTTGGTATTCGTTCGATATTTTGATGAGATGTATGTTGTCTAGCCTCTAGTGGTGTTATGTGAACGTCGACTACATAACACTTCACCATTATTTGGGCCTAGAGGAAGGCATTGGGAAGTAATAAGCAGATGATGGGTTGCTAGAGTGACAGAAGCTTAAACCCTAGTTTATGCGTTGCTTCGTAAGGGGCTGATTTGGATCCATATGTTTCATGCTATGGTTAGGTTTACCTTAATACTTTTGTTGTAGTTGAGGATGGTTGCAATAGAGGTTAATCATAAGTGGGATGTTTGTTCAAGTAAGAACAACACCCAAGCACCGGTCCACCCACATATGAAATTATCAAAGTACCGAACGCTCATACTTATCGAAAGGACTATGATAGATCCCCTATACTTGTGGGTCATCAAGACTCTTTTCTGGCGCCGTTGCCGGGGAGTGAAGCGCCTTTGGTAGGTGGAATTTGGTAAGGAAAAATTTCTATAGTGTGCTGAAATTTACTGTCACTTGTTACTATGGAAAGTAATGCTCCGAGGGGCTTGTTCAGGGTATCTTAACCCCAAGCAGTAGAGCAAAGAGTTGCTCCTTGACCTACTGAACCTACTGAAAATGAAAATGAAAATGAAAATACTTGATTTGAAGTTCCTTTGGGTATAATAGAAAAACTGCTAGCTAATCCTTTTTTAGGAGATGGAACAAATCATCCTGATGAACATCTAATATATGTGGATGAAGTTTGTGGATTATTTAAGCTTGTAGGTGTTCCCGGAGATGTTGTTAAGAAGAAGGTCTTCCCCTTATCTATGAGGGGAGATTCATCGACATGGTATAGGCTATGTGATGATATGAGGTCTTGGAATTACAAACGATTGAAATTGGAATTTCATCAGAAGTTTTATCCTATGCATCTTGTTCATGGTGATCGCAATTATATATATAATTTTTGGCCTCGCGAAGGAGAAAGCATTGCTCAAGCTTGGGGGAGGCTTAAGTCAATGTTATATTCATGCCCCAATCCTGAGCTCTCAAGAGAAATGATTATTCAAAAATTTTATGCTCGGCTTTCTGGTAACAATCGCACCATGCTTGATACTTCTTGTGCTGGCTCTTTTATGATGAAGACTATTGAATTCAAATGGGATTTATTGGAAAGAATTAAACACAACTCTGAAGATTGGGACCTCGACAATGGTAAGGAGTCAGGTATGACACCTAGTTTTGATTGTGTTAAATCTTTTATGGATACCGATATTTTCCGTAAGTTTAGCACTAAATATGGACTTGATTCTTAGATAGTAGCCTCTTTTTGTGAATCTTTGGCTATGTATGTTGATCTCCCTAAGGAGAAGTGGTTTAAATATCATCCTCCCATAGAAGTAAAAGTAGCTGCACCAATTAAAGTTCAAGAAAATACTGTCACTTATAATGATCCTATCGTTCCTACTTGTTATGTTGAGAAACCACCTTTCCCTGTTAGGATAAAGGATCATGCTAAAGCTTCAACTGTGGTTCGAAAAAGCAATACTAAAACATGTACACCTCCTGAGCAAGTTAAAGTAGAACCTAATATTGCTATTGTTAAAGATCTCTTGTCTGATAATATTGATGGGCATGTTATTCAGTTCTGCGGTGAAACTGCTAGAATTGCTAAACCTTGTGCTAAAGATAAAAATTGACCTGTGGTAGGCATGCCTGTTATTTCTGTTAAAATAGGAGAACATTGCTATCATGGCTTATGTGATATGGGTGCTAGTGCTAGTGTTATAGCTTATGACTTGTATAAAGAAATCAAGCATGAAATTGCACATGCTGAGTTAGAAGATATTGATGTCAAAATTAAACTTGCTAATAGAGATACTATTTCAGCAGTGGGAATTGTTAGAGATGTTGAAGTCTTGTGCGGGAAAACTAAATATCCTGCTGATTTTCTTGTTCTTAGTTCCCCAGAAGATAGATTTTGTCCCATTATATTTGGTAGACCCTTCTTGAACACTGTTAATGCTAAGATAGAGTGCGAAAAGAATGTTGTTACTATTGGCTTGGATGATATGACTCATGAATTTAATTTCTCTAAATTTAGTGAACAACACAGTGAAGAAGAATTGCCTAGTAAGGATGAAATTATTGGTCTTGCTTCTATTGCCGTACCTCCTAGTGATCCTTTAGAACAGTATTTGCTAGACCATGAGAATGATATGTTTATGAATGAAAGAAGGGAAATAGATGAAGTATTCTTTAAACAGGAACCTATTCTGAAACACAATTTGCCTGTTGAAATCCTAGGGGATCCCCCTCCACCTAAGGGTGATTCCGTGTTTGAGCTTAAACCATTGCCTGATAATCTTAAATATGCTTATCTTGATGAAAAAAAGATATATCCTGTTATTATTAGTGCTAACCTTTCAGAGCATGAAGAAGAAAGATTATTGAAAACTTTAAAGAAGCACCATGATGCTATTGGATATAATCTTGATGATCTCAAGGGCATTAGTCCCACTCTATGTCAACATAGAATAAATTTGGAAGCAGATGCCAAACCAGTTCGTGATCCTCAACTACTTTTACATGCCCTTTTGGTACTTTTTCTTATAGACGTATGCCTTTTGGTTTATGTAATGCACCTGCTACCTTTCAAAGATGCATGATGGCTATATTCTCTGACTTTTGTGAAAAGATTTGTGAGGTTTTCATTGACGACTTTTCCGTCTATGGATCTTCTTTTGATGATTGCTTGAGCAATCTTGATCGAGTTTCCAGAGATGTGAAGAAACTGATCTTGTCTTGAATTGGGAAAAGTGCCACTTTATGGTTAATGAAGGTATTGTCTTGGGGCATAAAGTTTCTGAAAGAGGTATTGAAGTTGATAAAGCCAAGGTTGATGCTATTGAAAAGATGCCATGTCCCAAGGACATCAAAGGTATAAGAAGTTTCCTTGGTCACGCCGGATTTTATAGGAGGTTCATTAAGGACTTCTCAAAAATTTCTCGGCCTCTGACTAATTTATTACAAAAAGATATACCATTTGTCTTTGATGAAGATTGTGTAGAAGCATTTGAAATACTTAAGAAAGCATTAGTCTCTACACCTATTATTCAGCCACCTGATTGGAATTTACCCTTTGAAATTATGTGTGATGCTAGCGATTATGCTCTAGGTGCTGTTCTAGGGCAAAGAGTTGATAAGAAATTAAATGTTATCCATTATGCTAGTAAGACTCTAGACAATGCTCAAAGAAATTATGGTACTACTGAAAAAGAACTTTTAGCAGTTGTATTTGCTTGTGATAAGTTCAGATCTTATATTGTTGATTATAAAGTAACTATCCACACTGATCATGCTGCTATTAAATATCTTATGGAGAAGAAAGATGCTAAGCCTAGACTTATTAGATGGGTTCTCTTGCTACAAGAATTTGATTTGCATATTGTTGATAGAAAAGGAGCTGAGAACCTCGTTGCAGACAACTTATCTAGGTTAGAGAATGTTCTTGATGACCCACTACCTATTGATGATAGCTTTCCTGATGAACAATTAAATGTCATAAGTACTTCTCGTAGTACTCCTTGGTATGCTGATTATGCTAATTACATTGTTGCTAAATTCATACCAATTAGCTTCACATACCAACAAAAGAAAAAGTTCTTCTATGATTTGAGACATTACTTTTGGGATGACCCACATCTTTATAAAGGAGTATATGGTGTTATTAGATGTTGTGTACCTGAGCATGAACAGGAACAGATCCTACGCAAGTGCCACTCCGAAACTTATGGAGGACACCACGCGGGAGATAGAACTGCACATAAGGTATTGCAATCCGGTTTTTATTGGCCTACTCTCTTCAAGGATGCCTGTAAGTTTGTCCTATCTTGTGATGAATGTCAAAGAATTGGTAAAATTAGTAGACTTCAAGAAATGCCTCTGAATTATTCACTTGTTATTGAACCATTTGATGTTTGGGGCTTTGATTATATGGGATCCTTTCCTGCCTCTAATGGATATACACATATTTTAGTTGCTGATGATTACGTTACTAAGTGGGTAGAAGCTATTCCAACTAGTAGTGTTGATCATAACACTTCTATTAAAATGCTTAAAGAAGTTATTTTTCCGAGGTTTGGAGTCCCTAGATATTTAATGACTGATGGTGGTTTACATTTTATTCATGGTGCTTTCCGTAAAATGCTTGCTAAATATGACGTCAATCATAGAATTGCATCTCCATATCACCCACAGTCTAGTGTTCAAGTAGAATTGACTAATAGAGAACTCAAATTAATTTTGTAAAAGACTATCAATAGGTCTAGAAAGAATTGGTCCAAGAAACTTGATGATGCATTATGGTCCTATAGAACTGCATATAAGAATCCTATGGGTATGTCTCCTTATAAAATGGTATATGGAAAAGCATGTCACTTACCTCTCGAACTAGAACATAAGGCATATTGGGCTATTAAAGAGCTCAATTATGATTTCAAACTTGCCAGTGAGAAGAGGTTATTTGATATTAGCTCACTTGATGAATGGAGAACCCAAGCTTATGAAAATGCCAAGTTGTTTAAAGAAAAAGTTAAAAGATGGCATGACAAAAGGATACAAAAGCATGAGTTTAATGTAGGTGATTATGTATTGCTATACAACTCTCGTTTAAGATTTTTTGCAGGGAAACTTCTCTCTAAATGGGAAGGCCCCTATGTTATCGAGGAGGTCTATCATTCCGGCGCCATAAAATTCAACAACTTTGAAGGCACAAATCCGAAGGTGGTAAACGGTCAAAGAATCAAACATTATATCTCAGGTAATCCCATAAATGTTGAAACCAATATTATTGAAACCGTAACCCCGGAGGAATACATAAGGGACACTTTCCAGAACGTTTTAGACTCTGAAAAGGAATAGGTATGTGGTACGGTAAGTAAACCGACTCCAAAACAATTTTAAGGCAATATTTCTCCGTTTTGGATTATTTAGAAAAATAGAAAATTAAGTAGTAGTCCGGGAAGGACACAAGGGCCCCACGAGGGTGGATGGCGCGCCCTACCCCCCTGGGTGCGCCCCCCCTACCTCGTGAGCACCTCGTGTGCCTTCCGGACTCCGTTTTCTTGCATGATACGTATTTTGGTCGGTAAAAATTCACTATATATTCTCCCGAAGGTTTTGACTCTTGTATCACACAAATATTCTCTGTTCTTGTTTCGAGCTGTTTTTTGACAGATCTAGATTATCATGATGTCCCCAAGTGCTTCCAAGGACAAGTTCTTCGAGAAGGTCATCAACCCTTACCTCACGGTGGTGCTGTGACACCCTCAAACCATTGAGATGCGTGATGGGTTGCTGCACATCCACGATGCTGAGGGACCAAAGGGAACCGGAAGCGTGGAGACGAGGCTCGAAGCAATGGAGCAATGGTGGAGCGTGGAATCAATGCTAGCCACATGATGCTCGCAGAGTTCACGAACAACTACAAGCCGGATGCCAAGAACACCGAGGAGGCCATCTTCAAGCTATATGAGAAGATCGAGCACCTCCAAGCCCAAATCTATGACCTGCAAAGCCAAAACTGTGAGTATGAATATCGATTCAAAAGGATGAGTTTGGCTGTAGATTCGAGGATTCCGGAGACTCGATCATCCTTCTATGACGGTGAACCTATGCCTTGGAAGATGGATGACAAGCCCGCACCATCAACAACACCTCCACCTTCTTCACCAACCAAGGAGATATAATCACATGGGTATAGGCACTCCCCTTGGCAACTACCAAGCTTGGGGGAGGTGCCCTGGTATTGTATCACAATCACAACTCCTATCTTTACCATTCTCCTTAGTTCGATCCTATTAGTAGTATTTTGATCTAGTAGAATAAAGTTTATGGCATGATCTAGTTTTAAGTTTTGCTTTATGATCTTTCTATGTAATCGAGTTCATGAGCTATATAATAAAGATTAGTGTTGAGTCAAGGGCTTGATTTTCTTGCTATGATCTTGGATGAATAAAAGAAAAGAGAAAAAGAATAAAAAGAAACAAAAGTTCATATTGATCTTATTGAGAGTAATGACTTCACATAGAAAGAGTGAGATGATTAAAAGTTGTTGGGAGTTGGCAGACATAGCTTTGGTCATCGTTGCAATTAATAGGAAGTAATAAGGAAAGAGAGGTTTCACATATAAATATACTATTATTGACATCTTTTATGATTGGGAGCACTCATTAAAATATGACATGCTAAAGAGTTGATGTTGGACAAGGAAGACAACGTAATGGGTTATGTTTTCTTATATCTGAGATAAATTATGTTGTCATGGATCATCCAACATGTTGAGCTTGCCTTTCCCCCTCATGCTAGCCAAATTCTCAGCACCAAGTAGAAATACTACTTGTGCTTCCAAATACCCTTAAACCAGTTTTGCCATGAGAGTCCACCATATCTACCTATGGATTGAGTAAGATCCTTCAAGTAAGTTGTCATCGGTGCAAAGCAATAAAAAAATTGCTCTAAATATGTATGATTAGTGTGGGAGAAATAAGCTTTATACGATCTTGTGATGGGGAAGTAATAAAAGTGACGGACTGCATAATAAAGGTTCATATCACAAGGGGCAATATAAAGTGACGATCTTTCGCATTAAGATTTTGTACATCGAACCATAAAAGCGCATGGAAACCTCTACTTCCCTATTCGAAGGGCCTATCTTTTATTATTATCTTCTACCTTATGCAAGAGTCATGGTGATCGTCCCCTTTCCTTTTTACATTATATCCTTTGGCAAGCACAGTGTGTTGGAAAGATCCTGATAGATATATCTAATTGGATGTAGGGGGGCATGAGTTATTATTGTCGACATTACCCTCGAGGTAAAAGGTTGTGGGGTGAAACTATAAGCCCCTATCTTTCTCTGTGTCCGATTAAAACTCCGTAACCACAAGTATTGCATGAGTGTTAGCAATTATGAAGGACTAGATGATAGTCGAGTATGTGGAATTTCTTTTTAGCTCTGACATAGACTCTTTCTGATGTTATGATAAATTGCAATTGCTTCAATGACTGAGGTTATAGTTTGTTGGTTCTCAATAAGGTTTCTGATTCATAGTTTTGCATTGTGAATAGATCATCACTTGAACATAAGTAATCATATGACAATATCTATATATGTTGCTGTTATGAGAATAATCATGATGCCTTCATGTCCGTATTTTATTTTTTTATCGACGCCTCTACCTCTAAACATGGGGACATATTTATTGTTATCGGCTTTCGCTTGAGGACAAGCGAGGTCTAAGCTTGGGGGAGTAGATACGTCCATTTTGCATCATGCTTTTATATCGATATTTATTGCATTATGAGCTGTTATTTCACATTATGTCACAATAATTATGGCTATTCTCTCTTATTTTACAAGGTTTACATAAGGAGGGAGAATGCCGGCAGCTAGAATTCTAGGCTGGAAAAGGAGCAAATATTAGAGACCTATTCTGCACAACTCCAAAAGTCCTGAAACTCCACGGAACACCTTATAATAAATAATGAAAAATCCTCGCCAAAGATGAAGACCAGGGGGCCGACACCCTTTCCACGAGGGTGGGGGGCTCCCCCCCTAGGGCGCGCCCCCTACCTCATGGGCCCCCTGGTGGCTCTCCGATGACCATCTTCTGCTATATGAAGTCTTTTGTCGAGAAAAAAATAAGAGGGAACCTTTCGGGATGAAACCCCGCTGCCACGAGGAGGAACCTTGGCGGATCCAATCTAGAGCTGCGGCAGAGCTGTTCAGCCGGGGAAACTTCCCTCCCGGTGGGGGAAATCATCGTCATCGTCATCACCAACGCTCCTCTCATCGGGAGAGGGCAATCTCCATCAACATCTTCACCAGCACCATCTCATCTCCAAACCCTAGTTCATCTCTTGTATCCAATTCTTGTCTCCAAGTCCGGGATTGGTGCTAGTAGGTTGCTAGTAGTGTTGATTACTCCTTGTAGTTGATGCTAGTTGGTTTATTTGGTGGAAGATCATATGTTCAAATCCTATATGCATATTAATACCCCTCTGATTATGAACATGTTTATGCTTTGTGAGTAGTTACATTTGTTCCTGAGGACAAGGGAGAAGTCTTGCTATTAGTAGTCATGTGAATTTGGTATTCGTTCGATATTTTGATGAGATGTATGTTGTCTAGCCTCTAGTGGTGTTATGTGAACGTCGACTACATAACACTTCACCATTATTGGGGCCTAGAGGAAGGCATTGGGAAGTAATAAGTAGATGATGGGTTGCTAGAGTGACAGAAGTTTAAACCCTAGTTTATGCGTTGCTTCGTAAGGGGCTGATTTGGATCCATATGTTTCATGCTATGGTTAGGTTTACCTTAATACTTTTGTTGTAGTTGCGGATGCTTGCAATAGAGGTTAATCATAAGTGGGATGTTTGTTCAAGTAAGAACATCACCCAAGCACCGGTCCACCCACATATCAAATTATCAAAGTACCGAACGCGGATCATATGAACGTGATGGAAACTAGCTTGACGATATTCCCATGTGTCCTCGGGAGCGTTTTTCCTTATATAAGAGTTTGTCCAGGCTTGTCCTTTACTACAAAAAGGATTGGGCCACCTTGCTACACTTTATTTACTTTTGTTACTTGTTGCTCGTTACAAATTATCTTATCACAAAACTATCTGTTACCACTTATTTCAGTACTTGCGGAGAATACCTTGCTGAAAACCGCTTATCATTTCCTTCTGCTCCTCGTTGGGTTCGACACTCTTACTTATCGAAAGGACTACGATAGATCCCCTATACTTGTGGGTCATCAGCATGAAACTTGACAGGCGGTCTACCGGTAGTAAACCAAGGCCGCTTGGCAAGTCTCGGTCCAATCCGAGAACGTTTAACACCCGCACACGAAAAGAGGCAAAAGGGGACACCAGAGGACGTAGGAGTGCCGTTATGCAAAACGGACAACGAGGAAAATGCTCGGATGCATGAGACGAATACGTATGCAAATGCGATGCACATGATGACATGATATGAAATGCATGACATCGACAAAAGGCAAAATGAAGACAGAACCTGAACATGAGGGAATATCATAACTTAGAGCCGGAAATGGCAAGAGTTGGAATACAAATATCGCAAGTTACATACGGGGCGTTACAGTTACCTATAATTTCAGTGCTTGTAGAGAATACCTTGCTGAAAACCGCTTATCATTTCCTTCTGCTCCTCGTTGGGTTCGACACTCTTACTTATCGAAAGGACTACGATAGATCCCCTATACTTGTGGGTCATCACTTCTTTTAATTGCGGTTCGACTGACCCTGAATTGAAATCCAGGCGGGCTACTGACCTCTAGCAAAGGTCAAATATTAAAGGGAGGAAACGTTGTGTATTTAGTATCATGAAGAAGATCCAGTAAGAAGCACTCAACTAGTTTCTTTCGTGGGATGAATACGGTGTGAGCAGAGACATAAGGTTTGCATGAATAAGGGAAGAGGAGTACCTCTTTCTGCTGGCAGTGCTGTGTGCTCCTTCTGTTTTTCCAACAATCTTGTGGTTCGCTGGAAATGAGAAGTTGTGGAGGACGGTGGAGCCTTGGATGAATCCGTGTCCAAGTTGTTGAGAGTGGTGAGGTGGCCGTCTGTCGGCGGCGGGGAACCAAATCCGAGGCAGCGAATGACGGTGTAGCGGGAACAGCTCCGGTGCGGTGGACGGTTGCGACAGTGGAGCGGCAGCAGTGAGGCACAGGATGGCGTGGTCGGAGTGGTTCTGGTATGGCGCACGTCAGTGCCGACGTCGTGGAGGCAGCTCTACCTCAGCTTCAGCTGCTAAGTCCTTGAGGGCGTTGCGGTTGCAGTTGCATTGGACGACGACGTCGGGGTACCGACTTCGGCGTGATGGAGGAGGGTGGTGGTGGATTGGGCGCTATGGGGTGGAGGACGGAGGAGGCTGGAGTTTCACGGCTGGTGGAGAGGGCGTTTTGGCGCCCACTGAGTATGAATGGGGAAACAGAGGGAGGCGGGGAACTAAGGGGGAACAATGTTTCGGTTTGGGACGCGCTTGTTTGAAATTTGGGGAAAGTTACAAACTTTGCCCCCATCTAAAATTTCGGACATATTGCGGGTTGGGGGTAGGACAGTAATCTCAGGTGTCCCAAATGTGGGCGGGATAGATTTTGGCCGAGCGCATGGGTGTTTAGGCACCCATGGCGTATGAATGCTTCCGGATGCGGTTGAGACTGGCGTCTTGGTGAAGTTACAAACCTACCCTAGTTTAGACCTTTGGACATCGGGTTGATAGGCTACATGGGCCAGAGTCAGGACAGTAATTTCCTACCACCAAACATTAGTCTCGCGCGGTTTTGGGTGACCAGAGGCCTATTTGGCGCTTCGTTCAATATTTGGGAGCAGAAGCATTAACGTTTTCGGTTCTCTTGAATTGAACTTTCAGGATTTGTCAAACTTCACAAATCTTTACTCTTGAAAATCCTAAAGCTACGATTATTTTGGAATGTAGGGGGTACATTCGAATATACATTGTACACAAGTATATATTAAAAAATATGCAACTTACCTCCGTTCATGCATGGTTCCAGATATTATCTCCTTGGTTGCAAAAAAAATTTAGACATGCGTATGAATATATATATATATCATGTTCAAACGCACAACAAAGATTGATGCCCCCTTTTACATCTGATTTACAAATGCCATTATCTCGGGTTCAAATAGATGAATCAACTTCCTATGAATTCGAATCTTTGAAACCCCCTTTATGTTGAATTCGACATGTATTCTATTTTGTAGCTAGCAATTTGGAATGTATACATGCAAGTGACAAATGTATAAAGTGCTTCACACTAACAACATGGAGTGCACTAATTAATGTTGATATATGAATTGCAAAAGCATCCATTGCCTGTATTTCAAACCGCTCTCACTCTATGGATCGATAATATGAAATAAACACATGCACATGCTAGAATTCAATAGAGTATGGGTGTCTGATAGACCGATTTTCGTCCATACGCAATTTGCAAAATTCATGATCTCATCCAAAAATAATAATGCCATTTATATTTTAATTTAATGCATAGAACCGCCTTTTACATGGAGATGCACTATGCCTCGGCCAGTTCTCACAAACGCGCTATATATCTCTCTATCTACCGCATAAGTGCACACACTTTATATGCATCGGCATTTCTCTTTCACGCATGCTCACAATCTCTCTCAGGGTGTCGGGGAGTCTCACGCACATGCTCTCTCTGTATCTCTCTCTCTCTCTCTCTCTCTTTCTGACTACTATGTACCACTCTTTTCACTAATCTTAGTTGGAAAACACTATTTCTCTCACATGCATATATACACACGCACGGTCTCTAGTAGCCCTCTATACGCACATATATGTGCCTACGTGTCTCCTGCGCGCACATTATCTTTAGGCCTCTCTCACATACATTGCCCCCCCCAGACACACCTCTCTCTTAGTAGTTGGCAGATATGCTTCCATCAGATCATTCGGTAGGATATCCCTGACTGTTAGGCTGGATGGTAATACGAGGCAAAGTTTTACCCTAGTTCAGACCCTTGCGGTTGAGGAAAAATCCTACTCCTGGTACTGTATATTAGTGATAGGGGTGTGTACAAGTACACATGAATACCAGGCATTGTGTGTGTGTGTATACTATCGATGAACTAGCCCCCAAGCTTCTATAACATACTGGGGGGCCTAGGGTTACAAATCATATATAGTCGGCTTATCACCAGTGGGGATAGAGTCCTTCGCGACTCTGGTAGCTAGCTTCATGTTGTACGCCGAGTCCTCCACATGGGTCTTCGTATTACGCGTCTCGCTCCAACCTATGTGGTGCAGGATGGAACCGACCCATGAGTCCTCATGTTGACCCAACACAACTAGAAATGATGTGCCCACCACACCACACACACAATCGGCCACTAAGAAAATAAGCATATACAATAGTACAATGTTATACATGAAAGTTAATTGCATGGTGCATCCAAAAATATTTGTTCTGCATTGTGAATGTTTATATATTCTCCTAAAATATTAGTCACGGGAAAGAGAAACGAAGGGCATATCTCTCCTTGTCTCCATCGGACACCACCTCTTTCCACACCACTTTCACGTATGCACACAAACTATCTCTCGGCCCTCTAAAAGTATGCATGCCCACGACACATTCACACGTGACAGTCACTGTATTTAAAGCTAAAGCACTATACGGTCACTGGACTTTAGAATATGCTCGTTACGGTCACCTATACATTCTCATGGTGATCATACGGTATCTAGCTCACGATACGTCTCCGTATTTTCTTGATGACACTGACGGACTTTGCATTTGATGCGTGCTTCGTATTTTGTTGATGACACTTACGGTCATTGTATTTGAAGCGAAAGCACGATATGGTCACTGGACTTCAGAATAAGCTCATCACGGTCACCACATACATTTTGTCGTGCTAACCAACATGTGGTTGGATGGTTAGGAGGACAGTGGTTTCTCGAGCCCACCAGGGTTAAAGTCCCGATGCTCGCATTTATCCTGGGTTAATTTCAGTATTTTCCAGCGATGTGCGTTCAGTGGGAGGAGACGTTCCACTCGACTACAAGGCACCTATGGTGACTTCGTAAATCTCAAGATCATATGCTGGCTCACTCTCTCGAAGGTGCTCATAGGGGTAGGGTCTGCGTGTGTGCGCTTATAGCGGTGAGTGCTTGCGCGTATATGTGAGCCCTTGCGTCTGTACCGTGTTAAAAAATACATGTCATGATTATACGGTCACTGGCTCACCCGTACAACTCCGTATTTTGTTGATGACACAATCAATTGACCAGTCAAACGTTCCACGTGGCGCAACTAGTGTTGCACCATCGGGCGTGCAACCGTGGGGCCCACCTGTCAGCCCGTATATGAAAGAAAGAAATGGTAGTTTGAGTCTGTATTGTGTTAATAAAATACGTTTTAGGGTGATCATACGGTCACTGGCTCACCATATAGCTCCGTAATTTGTTGATGACACGATCAATTGACCAGTCAAACGGTCCACATTCAGCAGCGCACATTACCATAGGGCCCACCCGTCAGCCCGTATATGAAGGAAAGAAATGGTAATAAATTAGTGGTCGGTGGGTACTCAAAGTCGTGAGACCTATGGTTAGCAGTCGTTGGCGGTGGGGTGGGGATCGTCGGAGAAAAAGCTCGGCGCGGGTGGGGGGCTAGAGGGATGGCCGGTGTGGCGGCAGACCGGCGGTGGGGAGTGGTTTCGGGGCAAGAAGCGTGGCGGCACGGGCCGGCCACAGGCGGTGTGGGCCGGCGGTTCGGCCGGTGGTGGCTGGCGGCTCAGGGGGGTGGAGTTTGATTATAAACTTCAGGCCCTTGATTTCATATCCAACGGCTGGAAAATCTAATGACCAGAGATGAAAAAGTCAGTCGACTGACGTGTAGCCTCTCCCCACACGTACACATGCACACACACAAAACACGCACGCATGCAGGCATGCAACACTGACACGTACACATAACGAACACACGCACGCATGCAGGCGTGCAATACTGACACGTACACATGCACTCACGAACACGCGCACGTACGCACACATGCATGCAACACTGAAACGTACCCTTGCACGCACGCAACACTCGCACGCCTGCATGCACACAACACAAGACGCAACACACGCTCAACCTATACGTGCATGCACCCTTTGTTAAGGACATGGATTGTTACAGGTATTGATCAATCTTATCTGTGATAAGCAAAACATTGATGTTTGCAGCGGTCTTTATGAATCACAACGTATCGAATGGGCTATCAACATAGTAGGCGTATCTACATGAAAAGGATGACGTCACACTCAAGGAACAATCATCGATTTATGAAATGCCCGCTTCTGACCGCCCTGGCCCACCAAAGGTTCCTCTGTTGTGCACTGCCTGCGTTGGGTCACTGACATGTAGGCCATGTACCCAAAGAGCCCATACGTCAGTGGAAGAATGGCGCGGTGTCCTACATCAGAGTCGAGGGCGTCACTCGCTGCATGCCCGGCTGAACACGCCTCCTTGCCGCATTCAAACGACTCCATGAAACCCGCCCGTGTGAAAGCCGAGAAACCCACTCTAGACACACGTCCGTTCATGACCGGGCCGACATTAAATGCAACGCCGGCCGAGCTCCTCCCATCCGCCTTCTAATTAATCTCCTATTTAAATGAGGCCAAATGCTGGCCAAGAATCGCACACCTCCGCCACTCCCCTATCTCCTCCTTCACCATTTTGTCCAGTCTTACAATGGCTTACAAAGAGTAGTTATTCCGCACAAGCCATTTTTCTAGGTTTGTATCTCTCACACACACCCACGTAGGTGGGGGACGTGCACGAAGAGAAGAGGTGCACGCACGGTGCATGTACTCCCGTCTCTTTCCCAACCACACTCGCGTGGGTACACGGTGGAGCTCATTTTTGTACGCAAAGGTAGCCCACGTGGTAATTTGAGACGTGTACTGGTTGTTCACTAGATGGAGGGAGGATCGTCTACCATGGGTGAACAAACAAATTGCAACTTGACGCGTTGTAACGCCCTCGATGCGGCTATAGCTCCCACGTGTCAAGGCACGACTTAGAGACATAACCGCATTGAAAGCAATGTCGCAAGTCAGGCAATCTTTACAACATCCCATGTAATATATAATAAAAGGGGGAGATACATAGTTGGCTTACACTCGCCATGTCACATCAAAGTACATAAATAACATCCATCATACAAACACTCATGGCCCGACTACGGCGCCAAAATAGAACAGAACCCAACATGCGACAAGGCCCTGAATCGAACCCCAACTAGGCACCACTACTGATCATCAGGAAAAGACACGTAGTAACGCTGAGAGTCCTCGTCAAACTCCCACTTGAGCTCGTACTCGTCACCTGGAGCGGAATCACCTGGACCTGCATCTGGAGTTATAGTATCTGTGAGCCACGGGGACTCAGCAATCTCGCACCCTCGCGATCAAGACTATTTAAGCTTATAGGCAGGGTAAGGCAATTATATGTGGAGCTGCAGCAAGCGACTAGCATATATGGTGGCTAACTTATTCGCCAAAGAGAGCGAGAAGAGGAGGCAAAGCACGAGCGAGAAGCTAGAGGAACAACCTGCGCAAGCATTACCCCAACACCGTGTCCACTTCCCGGACTCCGCCGAGAAGAGGCCATCACGGTAACACACTCGGTTGATTCATTTTAATTAATTAAGGTTCAAGTTATCTACAATCGGACATTAACAAATTCCCATCTGCCCATAACCACGGGCACGGCTTTCGAAAGTTCAATCCCTGCAGGGGAGTCCCAACTTAGCCCATGACAAGCTCTCACGGTCAACGAAGGAATAGACCTCCTCCCAAGATGTTCCGATCAGACTCGGTATCTCGGTAACTCAAGACACTTCGACAGGTTAAAACAAGACCAGCAACACCGCCCGAATGTGCCGACAAATCCCGATAGGAGCTACACATATCTCTTTCTCAGGGCACACTCAGATGAGCGCTCCATACAACTAAAACCAAACCTCGAGTTTCCCCGAGGGGGCGCTGCACAGGACTCTAGTTTGGACCAACACTCAGAGGAGCACTGGCCCGGGGGAGGGGGGGGGTTAAAAATAAGATGACCCTTGAGTCTGCAGAAGCCAAGGGAAAGAAAAAGGCTAGGTGGCAAATGGTAAGACCAATGTTGGGCATTGCTGGAAAAGCTTTAATCAAGGCGAACTATCAAGGGGTTCCCATTATAACCCAACCGCGTAAGGAACGCAAAATCCGGGAACATAACACCGATATGACGGAAAACTAGGGCAGCAAGAGTGGAACAAAACACTAGGCGAGAGGCCGAGCCTTCCTCCCTTTACCAAGTATATAGATGCATTAAGATAACATAGCAATATAATGATATCCCAACAAGTAAATAAAAGATATTCCCACAAGGAACGGCCTCCAATCTTCACCTGCAACTAGCAACGCTATAAGAGGGGCTGAGCACAGCGGTAACATAGCCAATCAACGGTTTGCTAGGACAAGGTGGATTAGAGGTTGACATGGCAATTGGGAGGCTGACAAGCAAAAGGTAGGCATCGTAGCATTGGCATAGCAAAAGAGCGAGCAAACTAGCATAGCAAAGATAGTAGTGATTTCGAGGGTATGATCATCTTGCCTGCACAGTTGTCAGAGTTGACTGGATCCTCACAAGCAAACTCAACGGGCTCCTCGGTAGCGAACTCGTCTCCCGGATCTACCCAAACAAGACAAACAAACAACAAGGATACAATCAACCACGTGCAAGACCAAGCAATATGATGAAATGATGATATGCTATGCGGGATGCGATGCGGGATGCAAAATGCAAGATATGACAGGAAATGCATGAACCTGGCCTCAACTTGGAATTTCAAGGGTGCCACTGGAAAGATGAGGTGAAATCTCTTGAAAATGATATAAAGGACATCGGAATCGGAGTTACGGTTTGGAAATGGCAAGCGTTTAAAGAATGACACCGGTCTGCAATTTACAGCAAGTAGGCATCTAAATGCAACGAAATGAACATGCTACAGCCACCAAACATGACAAAAAAATACATGGCAGGGATGTACACAAGATGCTTAACAAAAGACTAGCACTGAGCTATGGCCAATTCATCCAATATGAGGTTCAAACAATCATGGCAAAAACGCAAATGCAAAACCGATTCCAGACTTTGTGAAATTAACACTTGTCTGAAATTTCAGATCACGAAGCCCTCTTCGGAGCAGAAAAACAACATGAGACATGACCTGATTAAGACAAGTAAGAACATGGCATCGAGCTACTCAACAAGCTTAACAAAAGTCCCAAAGTGACCTGGAGCCAAAAGGGATCACAAAATATACTAACGGGCTCACGAACATAGCAAAAACATAATCGGTTTTCAGACTTGGTGAAAACTGAGACATGCTGAAATATAACTCACGAAGGCATGTAAATGAGCTCGATGCACTCACTACGGTGCAAGTCATGGAAAGGCAAGCTTACATCCATTAATAAGGCACAAGATGCTATCTAGACATGGCAAGAACAATGGCATAGCATGCACGGATCAACTATAAAAACGCCGGCAAAATCGCAAATGAGTTGACGATCTGCCCAGATTCACCACGAAGCAAAAGTAGAGCTCGATTGACTCAAGCTAGGCTGCTCCATAATTTCAAACAAAGACATGGATGGATGGAGCATAACATGATTAACAAAACTATTTTACTGATCATCCTCAAAAGAGGCACGGATCACTAGGAAACAAGCTGAACATATGGCATCATGAACTAAAATATCCCAGACTTTGTGAAAACAACAGTCTCTGAAAACAGATTTACCGGGTGCCTTACTTTGCAAGCTTGCACAAGTCACCACACACATCCTAAAAATGCATGGGTTGCACCTCTGGAAAGAAGACAAAAAGCTTAACAAAACATATGAAGGACTCACAGGCATAGCATGCATACAATAATCATGGCAAAAATGACAAAAGTCTAAGATGAACTAGCAGATCTGACAATTAACTCACGAAGGCCTCTTCTAACAGCATTTTGGGCATCAAGATGAGCTCCAATGAAAACGATGCAATGGAATTAAATGATGTACTCGTTGAGACGAACATTTTGATATACTATATGCCCAAATCGGAGCTACGGATGCAAAGTTACAGGGCCTTGAACAGGAGCATATGGAGTAAAAATTCTGATGACTTAGTAAAAAAAAAGAGGGGTCAACCCTAGTCTCTTCTCAGATCCAGATCGGGGCGCGGTTCCCGAGGCAGCGGCGGCACTGTAGCTGACGGCGGCGGCGGGCGCGGGCGGAGCGGCCGGCGACGAGGCCGCCGGCGGAGGCGGGGGGTCCGGCCGCGGCGGTGACTTGGCGCGGTGGGGCGGCGCGATCTTCGAGGCGGCCGGCGGGCGGCGGGGCCGGGAGGCGCGGCGGGCAGCGCGGCCGGCGAGCTCGTCCGGCGAGGCGAGCTGCGGCAGAGGGGCGGCGGCGGCTCGCGGGCGAGAGGAGGCGGGCGACCCCTGGCGGCGGCGGGTGGCGATGGGCTCGCGGGGGCCCCTCCTGGGCCTCCCGGGCCGGTGGCGGCGGTGGAGCTGGGGTGCCACGTGGCAATGCCCGGTTGGGCGCGGGCGGCGGCGGACGCTGTCCGGCTGGGGGCGGACACGTCCGTCGGTGCGGGGATCTTTTTTTTTGGCTAGGGTTTCGGGGAGGAAGAAGAGATCCGAAAACGGGGGGGCTATAAATAGGCATAGAGGGAGCTAGGAGAGTCCAAATGAGGTGCGGTTTTCGGCCACGCGATCGTGATCGAACGCTCTAGGACATGGAGCAGAGTTTGGTGGGTTTTGGGCCAAAATGGAGGGTTGTTGGGCTGCAACACACACGAGGCCTTTTCGGTCCCTCGGTTAACCGTTGGAGTATCAAACGAAGTCCAAATGATACGAAACTTGACAGGCGGTCTACCGGTAGTAAACCAAGGCCGCTTGGCAAGTCTCGGTCCAATCCGGAAATGTTTAATCCCCACACACGAAAGAAAGCTAGAAATGACCACCAGAGGAGAACGGAGCGCCGGAATGCAAAACGGACAACGGGGAAAATGCTCGGATGCATGAGACGAACACGTATGCAAATGCAATGCACATGATGACATGATACGAGATGCATGACAAAGAAAACAACACACGGAGACAAAGACCCGAACCCGAGAAATAAATATAACTTAACGCCAGAAATGGCAAGAGTTGGAGTACAAATAGGAAAGGTTACATCCGGGGTGTTACACGCGTTATGCTAAAAAAGAGGCAAACCATGTGGGGCCTACCTTAGAGGCAAGGCTCTATACACTGGAGTACTTTTGATGTGTCCTGTCAACTCGTAGAACGAGGAGAAGCTTGCTTAGTACGCCGTCTCCCCCGCCCACAGGCGCGGTGGCTCGCAGGATGAGGTGAAGCTTGCTTACTAGTAGTAGTATTGTACGCCTTACGCCCGCTCCCTCGCCCACGCGCGCGGTGGCTCGCAGGATGAGGAGAAAATTTTACTACTCCCTCCGTTTACTCCTCGTCCCTACTAGCTTGGTTAGAGAGATTATCATATTGTTTGGAATATATATGTCCTTTAGTACTCCCTCCATTTACTTACAAGGCCACTATAAAAAATACATTTTGCATCTATACAAGGCCACAAATAGTAATCGAGACAAAAGTTACTACTCCCTCCTTTTCAGTTTATGGCTCAATTTCAAAATCTCTCCAACCAAGGTAGACAGTGAGTGGTTGAATTAATTTCGTACTCCTAGTTTGCACAAGTAATTAGTACGCTCATTTTTCTCAAGAAGTTATGTTTATCGAGGCATTAATTAGAACGAATGCATGAATGACCACTAAATTTCCATGAACTTCTACATGCATTGGTGAGTTTTCTCTTGACACTGCTTGCATCGGGTGATCTAACGCACCTCGAAATCCAACATGTGATGGTACTACTACTAGTAGTACACTTTAGACTGATAAAACGGAAAAATGAATGTTTTTTTAGATGAGCCCTATAAACCCTAGTGGGTACGTACTCCGTAAAATCAGATTTTCCCAAAACTAAGTCGCTCAACCTTTATTTGCTTGTTTCCCTTCCCGCCTCCTTGCCTCGAACAGACTATGCCAAACTCCCCTGCCAGCCGCGCGGGAAAAGACCCGCCCTCGCCTTTTTTAGTCCGGGTTTGTATCGATGGATCGCGTGAAGCAGCAAAAACCCAAGCCGTGTCTTGTACTCCTCCGTCGACGCTCGCTTTCATTAATTATGTACTTCCTGTCGCCGACATGTGGGACATATAGCAACCGGGTCGACGTGTCAAGCACCAAATTACAGTGCAGAACAGCAGGGGGACGCACCCCAGTCGTACCGCCCCAGCAGTAGTAGTAATGAGCAATGAGACGTAAAATCACAATGCCGCACCTTCCCAGACGGGCGAAGCAACCATTATTTCACACTTCGGTTCGCCATCATCTCAAACCACGTAGTAATGCTTCTACCTCAAGAGGGACATGCGCATCACCTTGGTACATCATGAAACGTGGGACCAAATGACAGGCCATGCTCCCCCGCCGATCGCTCGGTAAAATCACCTCATTTTTACTACTATACTTCCTCTGTATCGGTTTACATAGCATGCATGTCATTCTACTTTGAGAATTTAACTGGCTATATGTGTGATGAACAGTATATGTTTAGAAACTACATCCGCTTAATAATACAATGATATAATTTTTGTGACATAGTAACTCATATTTAGTTAGTCAAATGGATGACCTAGAACTATGTGCACGCCCTATAAACCGAGACGCCTAAAAAACGAGACGGAGAGGGTAGTTCAGTACGTATCTTTTTAGATCAATATAGTCGGGATTCACCAAGGAGCAAAACCAAGTGGTAGGCCGCACCTATCATGTTGGCGTAGTAACTCAAGCAGGATCAGTCCGCACACGAAATGGCGACACACTTAAAAGGACCCCTTTGGCCGACATGTGGCTCATCCACCGTCTTGTTCCACGTGCGATGCATCAAATTATAGTTTGGAGCAGCGGTTGGAATCGGAGGCACCCCGGTCGTAGCGCCGCAATAGTAGAGAATGAGCGATGAGGGGTCAAATCACAAAGCCCCACCTTTCTCGCATTAATAAGCTGGACGGACGAAGCAACCATCATTTCTCTCTAGGGCGCAAGAGCATAAAGAAAAGAGAAAATCAATGATGCGGGTGGCAGCTACCTAGGGCACCCTAGGGTAGGGGTCTCCACTACAGATCATTTTTTTGAAAGCGCCTCCACTACAAATCAGCTTCTCCCTCGTCCTCTTGAAGAAAACCGATGATGCGTGCGGCGGTAGGGTTTGTAGGAGTACTACTACAGCGTGCGGGGCCACGCCGTCATAAACGGGAGAGGGATTGAGTTCGAGTCGATGCCTTAAAATATGTGTGGGCCGCTTGGTTTTAGGGAAACGGGGCAGCATTTTGGGTTCGGGGACTAGTGGAGATATAGTACATACAAAAAATTGTGGACGTAGGTTCGACCGAAAGGAAATGATGCACGGGCCCTGCATTTTGACATACCTGGGGCCGCGTGAAATTTTCTACTCTACTCAAAACTAGTAAGGTACACATGCATTGAACGCATGAGATTTCGAAACCAAATTATGAATAAATACACACTATATGTAACATCCCAAATTGTCAATTTAGAATGTTATACATAGATCATTCTTTCATATTATATTTTATTGCATTTCGTCTCACGATCCTCGTAAATCCTGAGCAACTCAAGGACCCTCGGGGAGAGTTGGGGATTTCCCGGTTTTCAAATTTGATTATTATCAAATATTGAAACAAGGATTTTTGGTTTTAATTATTTTTCTCTCCGAAAATATTTCATATTAAAATATATGAGAGAAGATAATATGACTTCTCCAAAATAATTTAAATATTGGAGGAAAAATATTAAAATCAAATATTTGTTTTTATTTGGAGTTTATTGCAATTTTGTTTGCATTAGAAAAATTGCACGTTTTCAAAATTGCATTTTAGGGCCAATAAAATGTTCATCTCGTTCTAAATATTTTATTTAGACGGTGAATTTTTTTTGGCATTTTTAGATTTTTATTTTATTTTCTAGGATTTTTTTTCTGTTCGGCGCAATTGTTTTAAAAAAAAATCTTCGGGCGCCGACTGGGCCGAAACCCAGCCGGGCCGGCCCATCTCCCGCGCCGCTGCCGCCGACTCGGACAGGAGTCCGAGCCGGACTCCTCCTCCGCCGCCGCCTTGCCCCTCCTCCAAGCCACCTCTCCCCCCTTTATATGCCGCCCAAGCCCCCCCCCGCCACCACCACCGACCACCGCCGCCGCAGCCCACCTCCCGAGCCTCGCCTTGCCGCCTCGCCCTGCCGGAGCCCCGCATCACGCCGGACCCGACGAGGTAGCCGTTCGCCGCCGTTCTTTTTAAGAAAAACCGATTCGGTTTTTTTAAACCTAGTTCATTTTTTTGTTCGGTTCACTGGTTTTACCCGGTTCTTCTCTTTAGCGGACATTCGTCCATATGTTCGTTTAAACGAACGGTTTTCGCTCGTTAGTTACAGACAACGGACGCTCGTTCATTAGCCTGTTCGTTAGTTTTCTTTTATGGGATTTTTCCGCGATTATTTCTGATCGCGATCTCTGATCCGATTTTCGTTTCAGTTTATCTTTTCGCTCGTTTATCGGAATCAGGCGATTCAAGCGCCTAGATCTTCGTCTCAAGACCTTCTTTCTGCTTAATCAACTTAAACAAGATTTTGCTACTGTAAAATTTGACCTTATTCCAGATTAGTAAATGGATCTTGTTTTCTTTCGCCGTTTGAGTTTCGTTGCTCCGTTTGATTTGATTCTTTTTGCAAACCGGAGTTCTGAAGTTGAACTTTCTGGTTAGATCTTCTTATTTGAGATTTACCCGTGCTTCTTTGCTTGATTGCTTATGTATGCCATTGTTTGTTTGCGATAGAATTCCTGGAGTGCGAAGCGTGTTATTTGGAGTCCCTAGGTTTCGCGAATCGTCAGCAAGGCAAGTAACACCTCAACCCCGATCGTCGGCAAGAAAAGGCCCAAAAAAAGGCCATAAAAGGCCCCAAAAATTAGAGAAAAAGAGAGAAGGGACAATGTTTCTATCCTTTTACCACACGTGTGCTTCAAAGTAGCACCATGATCTTCATAGTAGAGAGTCTCTCATGTTATCACTTTCATATACTAGTGGGAATTTTTCATTATAGAACTTGGCTTGTATATTCCAACAATGGGCCTCCTCAAGTGCCCTAGGTCTTCGTGAGCAAGCAAGTTGGATGCGCACCCACTAGTTTCTTTTGTTGAGCTTTCATACATTTATAGCTCTAGTGCATCCGTTGCATGGCAATCCCTATCCTTGCATTAACATCAATCGGTGGTCATCTCCATAGCCCATTGATTAGCCTCGTTGATGTGAGACTTTCTCCTTTTTTGTCTTCTCCACATAACCCCCTCATTATATTCTATTCCACCCATAGTGCTATGTCCATGGCTCGTGCTCATATATTGCGTGAAAGTTTATAGGTTTGAGATTACTAAAGTATGAAACAATTGCTTGGCTTGTCATCGGGGTTGTGCATGATTAGAGCATTCTATTCTTCTGTGATGAAAATGAAACATGACTAAACTATATGATTTTGTAGGGATGAACTTTCTTTGGCCATGTTATTTTGAGAAGACATAATTGCTTAGTTAGTATGCTTGAAGTATTATCATTTTTATGTCAATATGAACTTTTGTCTTGAATCTTTCGGATCTGAATATTCATACCACAATTAAGAAGAATTACATTGAAATTATGCCAAGTAGCACTCCGCATCAAAAATTATGTTTTTATCATTTACCTACTCGAGGACGAGCAGGAATTAAGCTTGGGGATGTTGATATGTCTCCAACGTATCTATAATTTTTGATTGCTTCATGCTATATTATCTACTGTTTTGAATGTTTATGGGATTTATTATACACTTTTATATCATTTTTGTGACTAACCTATTAAACCAGAGCCCAGTACCAGTTTCTGTTTTTACCCTGTTTTAGGGTTTCGAAAAAAAGGAAAATCAAACGGAGACCAATTGACCTAAAACTTCATGGAACTCATTTTTGGAAGGTAAGAATCCCAGAAGACTTGGAGTGCACGTTGGGGGATCTGCAAGGAGGTCATGAGGCAAGGGGCGCACCCACCCCCTGGGCGTGCCCTCCACCCTCGTGAGCCGCTCGTGGCCCCCCTGACGTACTTCTTCCGCCTATATATCTCCATATACCCTAAAAACATCCATGGGTACAATAGATTGGGAGTTCCGCCGCCAGAAGCCTCTGTAGCCACCGAAAACCAATCTAGACCCGTTCCGACACCCTGCCAAATGGGGCAATCCTTCTCTGGTGGCCATCTTCATCATCCCGGTGCTCTCCATGACGAGGAGGGAGTAGTTCTCCCTCGGGGCTGAGGGTATGTACCAGTAGCTATGTGTTTGATCTCTCTCTCTCCCTCGGGGCTGAGGGTATGTACCAGTAGCTATATTTGGATCCTATGATGTTTCTTCCCCCCTCTTCTCTCTTGTAATGAATTGAGTTTCCCCTTTGAAGTTATCTTATCGGATTGAGTCTTTAAGGATTTGAGAACACTTGATGTATGTCTTGCCGTGGATATCTGTGGTGACAATGGGATATCACGTGATTCACTTGATGTATGTTTTGGTGATCAACTTGCGGGTTCCGCCCATGAACCTATGCATAGGGGTTGGCACACGTTTTCGTCGTGATTCTCTGGTAGAAACTTTGGGCCACTCTTTGAGGTCCTTTGTGTTGGTCGAATAGATGAATCTGAGATTGTGTGATGCATATCGTATAATCATGCCCATGGATACTTGAGGTGACATTGGAGTATCTAGGTGACATTAGGGTTTTGGTTGATTTGTGTCTTAAGGTGTTATTCTAGTACGAACTCTAGGGCTGTTTGTGACAATTATAGGAATAGCCCAACGGATTGATTGGAAAGAATAACTTTGAGGTGGTTTCGTACCCTACCATAATCTCTTCGTTCGTTCTCCGCTATTAGTGACTTTGGAGTGACTCTTTGTTGCATGTTGAGGGATAGTTATGTGATCCAATTATGTTAGTATTGTTGAGGGAACCTACACTAGCGAAAGTATGAACCCTAGGCCTTATTTCCACGCATTGCAATACCGTTTACGCTCACTTTTATCACTAGTTAGCTTGCTGTTTTTATAATTTCCGAATACAAATACCTTTATCTACCATCCATATTGCACTTGTATCACCATCTCTTCGCCGAACTAGTGCACCTATACAATTTACCATTGTATTGGGTGTGTTGGGGACACAAGAGACTCTTTGTTATTTGGTTGCAGGGTTGCTTGAGAGAGACCATCTTCATCCTATGCCTCCTATGGATTGATAAACCTTAGGTCATCCACTTGAGGGAAATTTTCTACTGTCCTACAAACCTCTGCACTTGGAGGCCCAACAACGTCTACAAGAAGAAGGTTGTGTAGTAGACATCAAAGGCGAAGACAAGGATCTTCAAGCTGGAAGAAGAACTTAAGTCTACAGGCGATGGATACGAGGAGGAAATTGCGACACTATTGGAGAAGAATGACGACCTGATTAAGAAGATCGGAGTATTCATGGGAGACCCCGCACCAGGAGAAGAAGACGAAGAACCCAAGGAGATTCGCCCGGAGGACTACATCATCATCGACGACACCGACTCCGACCTTAGAGATGATGACTTTGAAGACGAAGCTGGAGCAGATATCATGGAGTCTTCAACCGAGGAATATTTTTAGTAGACCACCACATCAGTAGTAGTATTCCACCATGTAAATAGTGTAGTCCGAGCACTTTTGCGATAGTTCTAGATCGATTGTATGCCCTTGCTTGATTGTTTGAGTGAAATGATTGTGTTTGTCTCATGTGCATATGGGTAGTGCTTTCTCATTAGACCTCATTCTATTCTAAATCTCTCCCCTTTAAAACCCATCATATGCCTCCGAGACGTGACCCCGGATTCGCTTTCCCACCGGAGCTCACTCACTTGATCCAGCAGCAGAATACCCTGATGCAGTTGTTAGTCCAGAACCAAGGCAACAACATCAACAACAACAACAATCCACCACCAGTTGACAACTTAGCCCGTTTTCTGAGGTTGCAGCCGCCGGTGTTTTCCAGTAGCACCGAGCCCATAGTAGCAGATGATTGGCTCCACAGGATTGGAAGAGAGTTAACCACTGCAGGATGTACCGATGCTGAGAAGGTGCGTTTTGCCGCACATCGGTTGGATGGACCAGCAGCCTCATGGTGGGAGAATTACACTGTCACCTACCCTATAGCCACGGTGACATGGGATCAATTTCAGCAAGCTTTCCGCACAGCCCATGTTTCAACTGGAGCCATGAATATGAAGAAGCGTGAGTTTCGCAACTTGCGCCAGGGGAACTGTACTGTGGCTCGGTACACGGATGAATTTAGCAAGTTATCGCGCTATGCCCCTGATGATGTGGCCACAGATGCCGCAAAGCAGGAGAAGTTTATGGAAGGGCTGACTGATGATATGAGCATGCAGTTGATGGTGGCAACATTCAACAACTAACAGGAGATGGTAGATAAGGCTCTTATGATTGAAGGGAAGCAGCAGCAGATTGAGAGCCGTAAGAGGAAGTATGGACAAGGGAGGTATAAATTAGGAGCTCAGCAGAAGCCTCGCCTAACCCCGAACTCGAGAGGACTTGTTCATAACCATGGAGGCCACACCCATAATGGAGGAAGTAACCATAACCATACTGGCCCAAGGAATGGGAATGGGAATGGGAATGGAGCAAGCAACAATCAGAACCGCCCCAATCCAGCCACACCCACCAAGAGAGACCTAAGCCACATTACTTGTTTCAAGTGCGGGAAGACTGGACACTATGCCACAGAGTGCCCTGAAGGGAAGAATGGAAATGGAAATGGGAGCGCTGGGAAGAAGCCCAATCCATTCAACAAAGGACAAGTAAACCACATTAACGTGGAGGAGGTTGAAGAGCAGCCAGACGCGGTTATAGGTAAGTTTTTGGTTAAGTCATTTACCGCTCTTGTTCTTTTTGATACTGGTGCATCGCATTCATACATATCAAGGGAATTCATGGATAAGTTTAAACTACCGACCCAAACCCTTAGGACCCCACTGTTAGTGAGCTCACCTGGAGCAGAGTATATGGCTAGTCGATGGTGCAACCAGATACCCTTAACCATTGGCAACCATGTTTTTCCGTCCGACCTAATTATCTTGGAGTCACAAGGATTGGATGTGATATTAGGAATGGACTGGATTTCAAAGTACGGAGGAAGCATTGACTATGCTAGTAGGTTAATTTGTCTCACCACCCCTGAGGGAAAAAGGATCAAGTATGTATCTAGGCATGCGCCAAGAAGTAGCCAAGTAAATACCCTCACGGGAGTTGTTCAGGAGGAAATGCCTGTAGTAAAGGATTACCCGGATGTTTTCCTAGAGGAATTACTAGGCATGCCACCGGATCGATACATCGAGTTTCTGATAGAATTATTGCCAGGTACAAGGCCAATATCCAAGAGACCCTATCGGATGCCCGTGAATGATCTGGAAGAGATTAAGAAACAGATCAAGGAGTTATTGGAGCAAGGTTACATTCGACGGAGTTCATCACCATGGGGAGCCCCAGTGCTTTTGATCGAGAAGAAGGATAAGTCCCTAAGAATGGTTGTTGATTATCGGGCCTTTAATGAAGTGACAATCAAGAACAAGTACCCATTGCCGATGATCAATGATCTGTTTGACCAGCTGCAAGGAGCTAAGGTGTTTCGAAGATCGATTTGCGATCAGCATACCACCAGTTGAAGATTCGAGAGAAGGATATACCCAAGACAACATTCACCACACGGTACGGGCTATACGAATATACGGTCATGTCGTTTGGACTGACTAACGCCCCTGTCTATTTCATGAGCATGATGAACAAGGTGTTCATGGAGTATTTGGACAAGTTCGTTGTGGTGTTTATTAATGATATAATGGTATACTCGAAGAATGAAGAGGAGCACAAGGAGCATTTGCGTTTAGTTCTCGAGAAACTCAGGGAACATCAGTTGTATGCCAAGTTCAGCAAATGCGAGTTTTGGTTGAAGGAAGTTGGATTCCTTGGACATGTTATATCAGGAGAAGGTATAGCAGTAGACCCCACCAAGGTTCAGTCAGTCACTGAATGGTTGGCACCCACTTCAGTTAGCGAGATCCGCAATTTTCTTGGGCTCGCAGGATACTACCGGAGATTTATTGAGAATTTTTCCAAGATTGCGAAGCCAATGACGGAATTATTGAAGAAACATACCAAGTTTAATTGGACGGAAGATTGCGAGGCAAGTTTCTAGGAGTTGAAGAAACATTTGACTACAGCTCCAGTGCTAACACTACCAGATATACGTAAGGATTTCCAAGTGTATTGCGACGCCTCTCGCTTAGGACTTGGAAGTGTGCTTATGCAGGATGGAAGAGTTGTTTCGTATGCCTCACGACAACTAAAACCGCACGAATTGAATTATGCTACGCATGATTTGGAGTTTGCAGCCATAGTGAATGCGTTGAAGACCTGGAGGCATTACCTTATTGGAAACCATTGTGATGTGTACACGGATCATAAGAGTTTGAAGTACATCTTCACACGGAAGGAACTGAACCTTAGGTAGAGGAGATGGTTGGAGCTTATAAAGGATTATGACATGAAGCCGCACTATCATCTAGGAAAGGCCAATGTCATAGCAGACGCTTTGAGCCGGAAGAGTTATGCTAATACCCTAGAGAGCATGGGATTGCCGAAGGATTTAGCAGAGGATCTCCGGGAACTTCAATTGTAGATTGTTCCTAGAGGTTTTGTTGCAACAATGGAGTTTCACTCTATATTGTTGGGAAAGATTCGAGAAGCTCAGAAGGATGACAAAGAGATTGTCGAGATAAAAGAGAAAATGAGCGAAGGAAAGGCCAAAGGGTTTCGTGAGGATGAGCATGACACCTTATGGTTTGAGGACCGAGTTTATGTGCCCAATGACCCAGAGATCAGGAAATTAATACTTCAGGAGGCTCATGACTCACCATACTTGATACACCCCGGAAACACCAAGATGTACTTGGATTTCAAGGAACATTTCTGGTGGACAGGGATGAAGAAGGATATCGCCGAGTATGTAGCCGTATGTGATGTATGTCAGAGAGTGAAGGCAGAGCATCAAAAGCCAGCAGGATTGCTATAGCCTATGCCGATACCCGAATGGAAGTGGGATAAACTTGGCATGGATTTTATCACCGGATTGCCCAGGACCAAATCAGGATATGATTCTATATGGGTAGTAGTTGATTGCTTGACCAAAGTGGCACACTTTATCCAAGTGAAAACAACTTATACAAGTGCGAAGTTGGCCAAGATATATATGTCCAGGATCGTATGTCTGCATGGAGTTCCAAGGACCATCATACCCGATAGAGGAACACAGTTTACCTCAAAGTTTTGTCATCAGTTGCACCAAACTTTGGGAATGATATTGGAGTTCAGTACAGCATTTCACCCGCAGACGGATGGACAGACCGAGAGAGTCAACCAGATTGTGAAGGACATGTTGAGAGCCTGTGCGCTAGATTATGGATCTAGTTGGGATGACAATTTGCCTTACGCAGAGTTCTCATACAACAATAGTTACCAAGCCAGTTTGAAGATGGCACCGTTCGAAGCCCTGTATGGATGAAGGTGCAGAACACCGTTGATGTGGGATGAAGTTGGAGACCGACAGTTGTTTGGACCAGACTTGATCAAAGAGTCTGAGGAGAAAGTTAAACTGATTGGAGATAGATTGAAGATAGCTCAGTCCAGAAAAAAGAGTTATGCAGATTCGAAACGCAAGGAGGTAACCTATGAAATTGGAGATAGAGCATATCTGCGAGTATCACCTATGCGAGGAGTGAAACTTTTTGGAGTTAAGGGAAAGTTAGCCCCGAGATTTGTAGGACTGTATCGTGTTTTGGAACAGATGGGAGAAGTTGCCTACAAGTTGGAGTTACCTGAAGGACTGTCAGGAGTTCACGATGTGTTTCACGTTTCCCAGTTGAAGAAGTGCCAGGCTGAGATGGCCGATATACCGCTAAGAGATACCATACCTTTGGAGGCGATTCAGTTGGACAATGACTTGACTTATGAGGAGAAGCCAGTCAAGATTTTGGAGTTTGCCAGTCGAGTCACCCGCAACAAGGTTATCAAGTTTTGCAAAGTTCAGTGGAGCCACCATACCGAAGATGAAGCCACCTGGGAACGAGAGGATGACCTTCGCAAAGATTACCCGCACCTATTTTCTAGCCAACCCGAATCTCGAGGGCGAGATTCATCTTAAGGGGGGTAGGTTTGTAACATCCCAAATTTTCAATTTGGAATGTTATACATAGATCATTCTTGCATATCATATTTTATTACATTTTGTCTCGCGATCCTCGAAAATCCTAAGCAACTCAAGGACCCTCGGAGAGAGTTGGAGATTTCCCGGTTTTCAAATTTGATTATTATCAAATATTGAAACGAGGATTTTTGGTTTTAACTATTTTTCTCTCTGAAAATATTTCATATTAAAATATATGAGAGGAGATAATATGACTTCTCCAAAATAATTGAAATATTGGAAGAAAAATATTAAAATCAAATATTTGTTTTTATTTGGAGTTTATTGCAATTTTGTTTGCATTAGAAAGATTGCACGTTTTCAAAATTGCATTTTAGGGCCAAGAAAATGTTCATCTCGTTCTAAATTTTTTATTTAGACGGTGAAAATTTCTTTTGGCATTTTTGGATTTTTTATTTTATTTTCTAGGATTTTTTTATGTTCGGCGGAATTGTTTTAAAAAAAAATCTTCGGGCGCCGACTGGGCCGAAACCCAGCCGGGCCGGCCCATCTCCCACGCCGGTGTCCCGCACCAGGACGCGCGCCGCCGCCGACGACGACTCGGACAGGAGTCCGAGCCGGACTCCTCCTCCGCCGCCACCTTGCCCCTCCTCCAAGCCACCTCCCCCCTTTATATGCCGCCCCAAGCCCCCCTCCACCACCACCGACCAACGCCGTCGCAGCCCGCCTCTCGAGCCTTGCCTCGCGCGCCACGCTGCCGCGCAGCGCCGCCTCGCCCCGCCGGAGCCCCGCATCTCACCGGACCCGACGAGGTAGCCGTTCGCCGCCGGTTTTTTAAAGAAAAATTGATTCGGTTTTTTTTGAAAAACCTAGTTCGTTTTTTGTTCGGTTCACCAATTTTTCCCGATTCTTCTCTTTAGCGGACGTTCGTCCGTTCGTTCGTTTAAATGAACGGTTTTTGCTCGTTAGTTACAGACAACGAACGCTCGTTCGTTAGCCTGTTCGTCAGTTTTCTTTTATCGAATTTTTCCATGATTATTTCTGATCGCGATCTCTGATCCGATTTTCGTTTCAGTTTATCTTTTCGCTCGTTTATCGGAATCAGGCGATTCAAGCGCCTAGATCTTTGTCTCGAGACCCTCTTACTGTTTAATCAACTTAAACAAGATTTTGCTACTGTAAAATTTGACCTTAGTCCAGATTAGTAAATGGATATTGTTTTCTTTCGCCGTTTGAGTTTCTTTGCTCTGTTTGATTTGATTCTTTTTGCAAACCAGAGTTCTAAAGTTGAACTTTCTGGTTAGATCTTCTTATTTGAGATTTACCCGTGCTTCTTTGCTTGATTGCTTATGTATGCTATTGTTTGTTTGCGATAGAATTCCGGAGTGCGAAGCATGTTATTTGGAGTCCCTAGGTTTCGCGGATCGTCAGCAAGGCAAGTAACACTTTGATCATACCCCTTTATCACCCAGTTTTTATGCATTAGTTCCAATCCTCAAACATTGCATGATTAGGATGCCAATAACATGTGGGTTGGGAAGTAGTTGATGAGGTAGAACCTATTTCCTTGTTACATTCAAACCCTTGGGAGTTACTTCGACGCGTTGCTTATATTGCTATGCTATGCTCGTAGATGTGGTTTGGTTGAGTGAAATCCATGACAGATGTGAGATTGTTAATTAATGGTTCAACTTAAGGTGGCAACTTGAATACACATCTGGATGGATTGAGGCACCTGGAGAACCCAGTGTTGCCTGTATTTTTTGGAAATCCCGGGGTTCCATGTGATTTTCCTATGGACCGCCACCCAGGCTCAAAAGGAACTGAGATGATTCATGCTAGAAACTTCCGTGTGCAGCCACAAGCTATTATGGGCTCTAGCATAGTTGAGTAAGTTACGTGAAGCTCTCGAAGAGGTAGATCAGCAGGTAGTGGGTTGTAGGTTTGGTATGGTCTACTCGGAGTAGAGAGTTAATGTGTCTGAAAGACTGTGTCTCGGTCATCCGTTTCTTAAACACCAGGTAGTGCGAGAAATCCAATGGAGGAGATCAAGTCTTGTGGGGAAAAGTGCGCAAACCTCTACAAAGTGTACAAACTAATCATGGTTAGCCGTGTCCCCGGTTATGGACAATCTTGAGTATCTAGTACTTGGAGTATCTTAAGTATCTCATCACTTTTTAACTTAATATTGTTGGGTTGATAATTACTTTAATTGGGATTGAGTTGGAGGAACCTTCTCAATGATGTTTCAACTACCATGATAGTTAAATTAAAATCTATTTCTTTGTTGTAGGGAAAAATTGGCTTTTCGCAAAACTATAACCATAGAGCTTTCCACCAGCCAAATATGCATGTAGTGATAGCATTATTTTGTTCTTGCTCTACTATGTTATCTTGCTAGCATATTCCATGTGCTGACCCGTTTTCAGGCTGCAACATATTATGTTGCATACTTTTCAGACAAGGAGTAAGGTTCGTTAGGTCGTTGCCGTGCAGCTCAGCTATGCCATTGGAGTTGATGGACTCACTTTATCTTCCAAGCCTTCCGTTGTTATCATATTAGATGGCCTTAAGCCATATTTATTGTAATAAGTTCTCTTTTGAGACATTCGATGTAATAAGTGTGTGATTGCTACTCTGTTATAAATCATTCGAGTACTGTGTGTGTCAGCACTACCGATCCAGGGATGACACTGAAGCACAGAGACTTGACCGTTTGAGGTCGGGTCGCTACACTATAGCATGTAAAGCTTTGAGTCATATATGCATGATGTAGATGTTCGTTTAGTTCTTATAGTTCATCTCATTCAAAATCAATTAGTTTTATAAAAATATTAAGATTCATGGGGTTGTGCATTGTAAAGCATAAAGTAAAAAAACAAATAATGGCAATTCATTTAGAAAAAAATCAATTATGATACGGAAGATTCTAGAACAAAGGAGAAGTGCTTGTGTTTTGAGGTTTGTGCATTATGCTTAAGTTCAACCATGGAGTCTTCTAAATTTTACATGTGGCAGATCTGGTGGAATGTTGATGATATCCAACGGCCAGTAGTGCTCGGATTTGCCATCTCTGCACTGTCGGATTAGCTTCATCCAGCGACCATCTTTCAAAGTTATTCGCACACTATATAGTTCTTGTGCCATAGTTGCATGTCTTGGAAAAAAGCTACTAGTGGGTTGTACTAGCTATTTAGGAATAGAAGATGTATACATGGAAGTTGAAGGGAAAGAGATGACATGGAGTATCTCAATTCCTATGAGTAGGGATTGGAAAAGAGATGTCATTTGGTTCACATCATAGGAACTTTTCTATTGAATCTAGAGATGACATGTATCTCAATTCCTACGAGGAGGGATTAGAAAAGAGAGGTAATTTGGTTCATATCATAGGAACTTTTCTATTGAATATACACTAATGTTTATTTTCCTTTGAAATTATGGGAGTATAGGAATCCATTCATATGAACCAAGTGGCTCTAAAGCTATAGAAATGATATCATGTTTATTTCCTTTGAAATGTGGAGTATATGAATCTATTCCTATGAACCAATTGACTCTAAAGGAAAAAAATCCTATAAAAATCATATCATATAGAGTTCCTATGATATTTCTCCACACCAAAGGATGGTTGAAATTGCTGCAGGTGATACGATGGTCTTCCTTTGTAGACTCCCCCCCCCCATCTTTATAGTTACCTCTCGAAGATGAATGAAATGATTTATATAGGGTATTCTACATGTGCAATTTGGTACACGAAAACTCGGTAAAAGTTTGTGAGGTTCGAATTTTCAATAAAGCTATATGCACTGCATTTTGGAACGGAGGGAGCATACGGCAGTTGCTAACACTCACGTGGAAGATTTGTGTGTAGGAGGAGTGGCTGTTCTATTAAATGACATGGCAAAACTGACACTGTCGGATGCCGATCTAATAGTTCTTACGGCGTTCGTTAGGAAAAGGCTTGTGGCGAACGTTTGTCGGATAATGATTTACGGACACATGCATTGCATTGATACGTGCCCCCCTCTCTCTCACGCACACGCACCCTCACGAGACATGACCCTCCTGAGTCCTCTCGCGCCCACCGTCTATCTGCAGGTAGACGTCACACACATATGTGCTCTTCACACCCTACCCTCAGAACTTCTAAAAAACAAAAGACGCCGCGCACATTTTATTTTAGCTCACACGTCACACACTTATACTATTACTCTTGTGGCGAACGTTCTTTGGGCATAGTATATTGTACTCTCACGAAGAGAAGCGGTGCACGCACGCACTAGTTCTCTCACACCCACTCGCGGGTACATGTAGGAGCACATTTTTTTGAAGCTAGTACAAAAAAATCACTCCACTATATATATAAGTAGGAGCCTTAGTGCTTGCTTTACTAGGGTTCCTCTTGTTCACTCTCTCATGCTCTCCACATCTAAGCAAGACATAGGTGGCCACACTCTCTCAGCTCACGGCTGGTCACAAATCCGGCGGGACAACCTCAACCGGGGCAGGGGTGTAGGTGCATCGTTCACGCTGTCGTCGGCGGCGAGGGAGGAGACCAACGACTTCCCGCGCGTCCCAATCGGCGGCCGTGCCGTTCTCTCTGAGAGAGCACCGGCTCGGGAGGGCCTCCGACCCCTTCTTCCTCCCTGCGGTACTGTGGCCAAGATGCGGCCTCCCGACGCCGTCTTTGCCACATGCCGACGACCCTCAGGTGTATATTCCTTCGAAACCTGCCTTGCTCTACTGCCCCAGCTCCCCACTTGGCTTCGTCTGGATCTTTTTCTACTTCCGTCTGCTGTTCCAAAGCCACCTAGACTTTTACTATTATTAGAGGTAAAGCTACTTTATACAGTTGACTATAAGAGTTTGTTCAAATAGGGAATAAAGTGGGAAAGTTGTAGCATGAATCTAGGACTTGGTTCTAAGAGGAAACGGGGCAAAGTAGTAGATACTCGCTACCCAACCGGTCTCTTGGTTGAAAAGACAAAGAAAGCATGGTGGATGCCAAAGGGTGGGGGGAAGTGGACCTATCTCTTGGTTGAAAAAGGAAAGAAAGTGACGGGTGTTGGGGAACAACGCAAATAAGAATGAGCAGGTATAGATTTCCTGTGCTCACATAGGAAAATGTCGCCGAGGAGATAAAAAATGGGACAAATGCAGACATGTTGCCTTAGTGTTTGCCGCTCTCGGCAACCACATTTGCCTCACCACTTTATGCCCCTGCTGTCCCTACGCCCATATCACTACCGTTAATGTAAAATCACATGAAGCATTCAGCAATGCCACCTAATGTCACTATAAGTAATGGTCTAGTGCCATCGATAAATTGAAGCAATGCCACCACCATTTTATGAAGTACTTCCATCTTTCTTTATTTCCCATGAATTGTGTTTTTGTAGTTACACTTAAATATCACACCGCTAACATTGCTTCATCCCAGTGGAACTGCACAAATTTGATTGCACATTTACTGACCATGTGCTACTCTCATGACAGTAATACTAATGCTATTGTTCTGCATGTTAATCTAGTGGCAGTGTTGATGTGATGTGATGCTACTTACTTAAGGACACTTTCATACTGTCAATCTAGTGCCAATTATAACACAATAGATGTTGTTGTTAATCATACACCACTGCAAATATCTGTCGCTGTTTAAATAACTATTTTTCGTATTTGCGCAAATAGTGATGTCTGTCTCCATATCGTTTCGGGATGTCTGTCTCCGTATCATTTCTATCCACGCAATCAAAAGCACACACCTTAGTTTTAGTAGAACTGCGCAAAATGAGATGGCTATCCCTTGTTGTCGTCGTCTAATCACCTGTCTTCCAGGTATTCCTACATTGGTAGTTACTAGGTAGAATGACCAACGCAATATAAAAGAAGTTGATTCGTACGTTTTACTTCCTGATTGCAGTGTAGGGACGAGCGAAAACAACTGCATCCTAGTTCGGAATGCACTTGCTACCAGTTCATCCATGGACGGAGGACTAGCTGGCACGGCTACATGGCGGTTTTTTGGATAGGTGCGCAGAAAAGAGGCATTGTGGTCTGCTTATTTCTGCAAATAGTGGTGCTTAAATTTAGTGGAATGCACAAGAATTTCACCTAGTCAGTACACTACATGGTTCAGTTCAGCATTCCAGCTGAGAACAGAATTATAATTGGTTATTCTAGAATGAGAGAACCTAACCCTGGATGGTGGCAACAAGAAAAAACTAGAGTGAACTCCAGGAAATTTAAGCCTGTCGGGAGGCCCTTTGCTCATTTTTTCATAATTTGTAAACCTTCTCGCAACTTTGTCTTTTGCTGTGAGTATATGTTTGTTATGTTCTATGAATCATTAAGATGTATAAAATTGCTTAACTTATGCTTTTCAAGTTTTTTATGAAGCTGACTTTAATGTGAGTGTTCCACATGAACGCTGGAGTAGCGTGTGAATGTTTGGAATTTACATTGTGGCCTCAGTTAACTACATGAACCACTGTAACAAGATACATAGTTGCTTATATGTCAGACAACAGATTGTTGATTGTTAGCTGGTCGATAGCCTAGTGTTGAAGCAAGCTGAGCCAATGTGCCGTGTTTTGCGCAACTGCTTACAAGTGGGGTAGCAACAACAGCGTTTACAAGTACTTATGTATACGTCGGTGCACAGTTCTCGAACGAGTACTCTATTTCATCAAAACACACACTACTCGTATGATAAACCGTGGCAACTTATGTCTTACCATGCCATATTCATGAAAAAACTAGTGAGGACGCATCTATTTTGGCAAAAATTGCGATGGTTCTCACATGATTCACGGGCACACAAAAGTAGCAGCAGTTCCCATAGACGGATTCAAATAGAGTACTAGCCCTAGAGGGCTCGATAACAGGCAAGGTTCGGATAATTAGACACAATCCAAACTATTAAAAACTAGCTGGGGCAACTATTTCATGCCTCAATCTAATTTGGGCTGGACACATGATGGACCTTGCCATGAACATCATCGAGGATGTCTGGTAGCAGCTCAATCCTGTGAACCTTCATGAAGACAACCTTGTGGCCTTGCCACTCATAAACTTGTTTGTGGAGGCATGCCATGTCATCTTCCTACGTAAGCTTGACAAGAACAGTATGCCTCACAAACGAAGGAGTAGCTTTGAACTTCTTGTGCTTCAGTACACCCTGGACAACACGCCTGACAATGGTGAGGCTGGAATACAACTCTTCATTGGTATAAGTGCAAATGGCTTCTCGGATCCAATAGCCTAAAAACTCTGTTTTCCCAGTACGTATATTCAAGTTGCCCACCTCATAGAGAGTGACATGTACAACCACACAATCCTTGTCTGCATCAGGGCTCTAACTGAAACAGAAACAAATCCTGAACTACTTTCCAGTATAATAAATACAAATTATTTAAACCACTATGTATAGCATGGCATCAAAGCTAATAAAATTTTGCATTATTCATCACCACATACTTAGATGAAAAACCACAATCGAGATCGGCAAAGAAGAAAATCACCTTGGGCAGCTCAACGGGGGGGACACATCCTCGAAGGGGGGAAACTGCTCCTGCAGCTCCACGGGGGTTGTAACCTCAAACAGGGCGTTGACCATCTCAGTAGTGGCCGTGAGTGTATCTGGGGTCGGCTCGGTGGCTGCCTCCATCTTCTTGGAGCTCTCTGTCTCGTGGGGATCAGCCTCTCGTGTCTGCTCCAATATTGGCAGATCTTTGGCTGGTTCTCCTTGGTCCATCATGAAACTAATGAATACTAGGAGACCACTGAAAGGAAAACACAATCGCAATGACAATGAAACAAAAAAGAGAGTGAGGATCGGTTACTGCTTTGCAAAAGTTCTTTTTTTTCTCTGAACGAAAATATACCAACATCATGGATCAGCTTACCTTCCCTTCATTGGGAGAGAAGAATAGTGGCAGATGCAAGTGTTGCCTTTCTTGAAGACGGTGAGGGAGAAGGGGATTCAGCTAAGAGTGAAATGATGGTTGCTTCGTCCGTCAAACTTAGACTGCGGGAGGTGGGGTTTTGTGATACGTCGGCTCGTTACTGCCGCGCTACGACCGGGGTGACTCTCCGCCTGCATACTGCCTTCTAATTTGGTGGATGGCAGTTGGGCCCGCGCGCTGCATGGCTCGCATGTCGGTGAACAAAAGTATAACGACATTCAGTAGAGGGAGACGTTTCGATGACCTAGGAGGAGCCAGAAGCGGTATTGTATCCACTATAGTAGTAGTTGTTGTTTTTCTGGGTAGCTGTAGAGTGTCTCCACTGTACTAGTTGTAATTCAAAAGTCCATATATTTACTGAATGAGAGGCGCTACCCACACCCAGCATACCGTCCCCCAAAAAACCTAGGTGTTCTTCTTCCTCCTCACTCCCAGCCACCTCACGTCAGCTCGCTCCACTCGTACCCCCAAATTACTCACCTCACTCCTACAGAAAACCCCAGCTCCCTTCTTCCTCACTACTATAGAAAAACCCCAGCTCCCCTTCTTCTTCACTCCCCAAGGGGCTCGTCATTCGTTACTCTGCTCAAATCCGTGAGTGCGACGCGACGCCCTTGAGGAAAATGGATTTGGCTGACCCCAGCGCCAATAAGATGAGGCTCCCGCCAGCGGCGACGCCTGTTGTAGATCCCGCACCCGGAAGCGCGAGGTGAAGAGGCGACCCCGCCCCCACCGGATCCCAGGAACCCGTAGAATCTCGGGTGGACCGCATCAGCGATTTCCCGGACGCCGTCCTTGGGGAGATCATCTCGCTTCTACCCACCAAGGATTGCTGCCGCACCCAAGTCCTCTCAATTCGGGTGGCCTCTATGGCGCGCCATGCCCCTTAATCTCGACTGTCATCAGGTATGTCTCTTCAATGATTTGGAAATCCCCAGAGCCATCATCTCCTCCCACCAGGGCTCCGTGCAAAGCATCTGCATCCTTTCATGCTACCTGAAAAAGCATACCATGCCCTGCACGGTGGATGCCTGGCTGAAATCCCGTGAATTCACAGAACTACAGCTGCTTGAGTTCTACTATTCCCCTGGAAATCACCTACCAGATACCGAACGCCATCTACCTATGCCCTTAGCACCGATGTCCATCTCGTGGTTTTCCTCCTCTCTCCACACCGCCATCTTTGCGCTGTGCGACCTACCAGACAATCTGGTACTAAACCTTTGACTCCCATTTCTCAAGAAACTTTCACCTGTGCGGGTTCGTATATCGGAGGCCTCATTGCACAGCATTATCCACTCCAATTGCCCTGGCCTGGGGTGCTTGGTGCTTGTTTTCACAGTTAGAATTGGTTGTCTCCAAATAAAGTCGCCTAACCTTATAAGAATTGGAATTTCTTTTGACGGAAGGCAGCTCATCATCCAAGATGCCCCTTCACTTCAAAGGTTGATCCTTGATTCTAGTTATTCACCGTTGCAAATAACCGTCCTCTCTGTGCCTAAACTGGAGACCTTGGGTGTAATACATGATCTCTGTGCTCATTTCAATATGGTGTTTGGCTCCATAGTTCTTCAGGTACTTTATATTATCATCTACACTTGTAACCATAAGGTGCATTTTAAATTTCTGCGCATAAGTTATATGTCATCTTGGAGTACACATTTTGTACTAATATTATGTTCTATGCTCAATGAAGAGTTTCTCCATGGATGGCCTATCAATGGTGCTGGATTCTGTCAAGATCTTATATATCCAAATGAATAGTTTTGATCTGAACAAGATTATTGGCTTGCTGCAATGCTTTCCATGTCTGGAGAAGTTGTATATAAAGGTGATAATTTCACACACATTGGAAGCCCGCATATAGTGTACTAGAATTAACCATTCAGCTGTTGCTCTTTCGACACTCTTATTTTAGACCTTAACTGTTTTCAATCTTCATGTCTATTTAGGCAACAGGACGGGGTAAGAAAGTTATAACCAATCGATGGATTCGTAAGCATCGGGATTTTCTCACTTCTCATCAGATTCGATTGAAGACAATAATGCTAGAACGATATGTAGCCAACCGTGCAAACACTAGATTTGTCACATTCTTCCTGCTGAATGCAAGGTTACTATTGTCCATCAGGCTTAAGTTTATCAGCAGCATGGTTTTGATGGATGGGTATGTTGAAGAGAAAAAAAGGAGTTTCAGGTAGGCAAAAGAGTTTCTGAACATGCCGGGCTTCCATTTACAACATATTGTGGTCATAATCTAGTAAATTTTACGACCCAGGATGTTCATTCTATGGACCTGACCGATCCATTTGACTGTGACTGCCAAAAACAGTGCTGGAGTTAGATGTTGTTGCCCTTTTCAACCTTGGTTTTTTTTGTAAACCTCATGAACAATTAATCCTCGTGCTTTTGTATAGTTTGTAAGATGGAGTTAGATGTTCTTGCCCTTCTCAACTCGGCTGTGACTGTCATATTTAATTTGAAGCAAGGCTAATGGCTTGCCAGTCGTTTAATTTAGAGTGAAATATTGTAACAACTAACAAATCCCAACCAAGGGAAATAACATTACTCTCGCCGGCTGCTTGAGCTAACTGTGCATTATAGAAGCCAAGTGATTAGCCCCCACCAGCATCCACAAACTTATTTCGAACTAGCACATCAAATGGACTGTAAATTTTCATAGGAAAGGCTACATGACCATGACAGATTTGGATTCTAACATTTGGGACCCATGAGGAAATAACCTATCCAAGGTGGTGTCGACTTACTAGCCAGTCAACAAACGATTCTGCCTACCAACCGTTGGATTGACATCCAACATCTGCCGTGTATCTTCTATCTCTTGTCTTCTTCTTCCTCCAGCCACCCAAACCAAACCACCCCATCGGCTCTGCCTGCTCGCACCTCCCATGGCTGGCTGCGCCTCCGCCGCCCTACTGTACATACCCTCCAACATTGGCCAGTCCCTCCCTCTATTCCCCCACACGTCCTGTTATTCTCCGGCGACGACAGCCCCAACACGCACCCTCACCCGAACCAGTCAACCCTCGTACTCCCATCCGCCTGCGACTGGACCGACACATCTTCCACAGCTCCTGTTCGTTCCGTCCGAGGCCTCGTCATCGTCCTCCGCCTTGCAGCCTTGGTTCGCTCGCCGTGCGCGGTGCGCCGCCCTGTTGCGTTGTCAACATCGTCAACAACTGAGAGGAACAAGGAGATGACTGTACGTGGAGAGGATAACAGTAGGGGCCCACCCGTGTCATGGCAGTACGCAAGCAAGTGCCTCTATATTACAAGCCCAAACATATGGTTCCTCCTAATGGTTGGACATCTGGGGCTCACGCCATTGTCAGCGTAGTCAACAAACGAGAGAATTACACTACGAGCGGCTAACACCAGGGACCCAGCAGGTCGCGCAGTTTTTTTGAGGAACAAGCAGTTGTTATTTATACTAGTTTTAGCGACGGATCAGGGTAACAACGGGGCTCTAGCCCGTCTAGCCAGGGTTTTATTTATGTTTACCACATCATGAGCCCAGCTGTGTTTTTTTCTTGCTAAAAATGGCCAGCCCAGTTTTATTTTTTAAAAGAAATGCCCAAACGAGGCCTACTTTCTTTATCAGCCCTGCTGGGCTGCAAATCTTTCAAGACGAGGAGAGTTTCATTCGGTTTGCCCAGAAATGGGCTGTACATTTTTAAAACACATCAAACCGGGAATTAGTTTCAACTTTTTTCATTACAAGATTTTAAATTCCATTGATTTTTATGCGTGGACAATTATTTGTATTTTATATTTATATAAATTATTTTTCAAAATAGTTTGAATGTGAATCGATATTTCGAGATTAAAAACAGTTGACCGCACCGAAATATGTAAAATTTCGTATACTTTTTAACCGTGGCCACAATATGGGGTGTAATGCTAACAAAAAGAAGATGAGCTCCAAAAAAATTCTTAAGAATTAGCAAATGGGCTGTACATTATTAGAAATAATGCACACGAGAGCAGTGACTGTTGGATGTCCATCCAATGGCTGTCGTGCTTCTTCAATCTCTGCTCTTCAGGCTCCAGCCGCTCAAACAAGCGCCGGCGGGACTGCCTGCTCCCTCCTCCCGCGGCCGGCTATGCTGCCGCGCAAGCCTCACCGCCCCACCGTACTCCCATCGCTGGCCTAGCCATCCCTCTACTCACCCACACCTGTTGTTATTCTCCAGCAACGGCAGACGAACCAGTAAACCCTCGTACAGTCGTACTCCCCTCCGTGTTGGAAACAATTGCCGAGTCTTCCCTGGCTCCGTGTCGTTCCCTTCCTAGGACTCGCCGTCGTCCACCGCCCTGGTGCTCTCAGCGCGGCCTGGTCAACGTGGTCAATGAACGACATCCATCGGAAGTGGACTGTACGTGGAGAGGCTGACAGCTGGGTCCACGGCTGCACGCAAGGAAATGCCTCCTTATTACGCGCAAAATAATGATTCCTCCACCTGATAGCTAGGACCCACGGGAAGGGCTTCTGTATTTCGCAAAAAAAAGGTCCCCCCCCGCTGAGAAGTCGGACCCACCAACTATATCTTTGCACGCAAGGAAGTGCCTCCTTATTACGCACACGAAAAATGAAGACCCCCCTGCTAGCTGGGACCCACCATAGTGGGTGGTTGACTTGTGGGCCTACTAAGTTGATGGGGATGGAGGGCTTTGTCAACCTAGTCAATATGAACGATTCTAGCTCCAGTGACCGTACGATGTCCATCCAACGGCCATAGTGCTTCTTCAACCTCTAGTCTTCTTGCTCCAGCCGCCCAAAGCAGCGCCGGTCGTACCGCCTGCTCCTGCCTCCCGTGGCCGGCTGTGCTGCCGCGGAGGCCTCACCGCCCCCATACTACTCCCACCGCTGGCCAGGCCATCTCCACTCACCAACACCCACTTTTATTCTGCGGTGACGGCAGCCTCACACCGCAGCCGAACCAGTGAACCCTCGTACTCCTCTCCATGTGGGCATCCACTGCCGCGTCTTCCCTAGCTCCACGTCGTCCCCTTCCTAGGCCTCGCCATCATCCACCGCCTTGGTGCTCTCGGTGCGGCGTGGTCAATGTGATCAACGACCGACTTCCATCGGAAGAGTACTGTACATGGAGAGGCTGACAGCTGGGTCCACGGCCACAGCCTAGTTTTTTTGTGATTTTCCAAGTAAGTCGTTTTGTCAGGCCTGTTGGGCTGCAAATCTTTCAAGACGAGGAGAGCTTCATTTGGCTGGCCGTGAAAATTGCCTATCAGTAATGAGAAATGGGTTGTACATTTTTATAACACATCAAACCGGCAATTAGTTTCAAATTTCTTTTTTTCATTTTGAGATTTTAAATTGCATTGATTTGTATGTGTGGACAATTTGTTGGATTTTATATTGATATACATTTATTTTTAAAATCAGTTTGAATGTGACTCGAAATTTCAGGATTAAAAACAGTTCGGACCGCACCGAAATATGCAAAATTTCGTATACTTTTTTAACCGTGGCCACAATATGGGCTGTAATGGTAACAAAAAGAATAGGGGCTCCAAAAAAACCTTAAGAATTAGCAAATGGGCTGTAAATTATTAGAAATAATGGCAGATGGGATGTATGCTGTTTTCCACAGATTGGAGGCTTTCCTAAAATAAAGGTTGATGCACAAGTAGTGACTGTTGCATGTCCATCCAACGGCCGTCGTGCTTCTTCAATCTCTGCTCTTCCTGCTCCAGCCGCTCAAACAAGCGCCGGTGGGACTGCCTGCTCCCTCCTCCCCGCGGTTGACTGTGCTGCCGCACAGGCCTCACCACCCCACGGTACTCCCATCGCTGGCTTAGCCATCCCTCTACTCACCCACACCTGCTGTTATTCTCCGGCGACGGTAGACGAACTAGTAAACCCTCGTATAGTCGTACTCCCCTCCGTGTGGGAAACAACTATCGAGTCTTCCCTGCCTCCGTGTCGTTCCCTTCCTAGGCCTCGCCGCCGTCCACCGCCCTGGTGCTCTCGGCGCGGCCTGGTCAACGTGGTCAACGCCCAACATGCATCTGAAGTGGATTGTACGTGGAGAGGCTGACAGCTGGGTCCACGGCCACATGCAAGGAAATGCCTCCTTATTACACGCAAAATAATGATTCCTCCACCTGACATCTAGGACCCACCGAAAGGGCCTCTGTATTTCGTGAAAAAAACGATACCGCCACTGACAGCTCGGACCCACCAGCTATATCTTCGCACGCAAGGAAGTGCCTCCTTATTACGTACAAAAAATGAATACTCCCCCTGCTAGCTGGGACCCAGTATGGTGGCAGGATGACTTGTGGGCCTACTAAGTTGACGGGGACGGAGGGCTTTGTCAACTTAGTCAATATGAACGATTCTAGCTCCAGTGACCGTACGATGTCCATGCAACGGCCATAGTGCTTCTTCAACCTCTGGTCTTCTTCCTCCAGCCGCCCAAACCAGCGCCGGTCGTGCCGTGTGCTCCTGCCTCCCGTGGCCGGCCGTGATGCCGCGGAGGACTCACCGCCCCTACTACTCCCACTGCTGGCCAGGCCATCCCTCTACTCACCCACACCCCTTGTTATTCTGCGGCGACGGCAGCCTCACACCGCAGCCGAACCAGTGAACCCTCATACTCCTCTACGCGTGGGCATCCACTGTCGCGTCTCCCCCCGCTCCGCGTCGCCCCCTTCCTAGTCCTCGCCGTCGTCCACCGCCCTTGTGCTCTCGGCGCGGCGTGGTCAACGTGGTCAAGGAACGGCTTCCATCGGACATCGACTGTATGTGGAGAGGCTGACAGCTGGGTCCATGGCCGCAGCAAGGAAGTGCCTCCTTATTACGTGGAAAATAATGATTCCTCCTCCTGACAGTAGAGACCCACCGGATGGGCAACCGTATTTCGCGAAAAAAATGTTTCCCCCTGACTATTGGGACCTACCACTACATCTTCGCAAGCAAGGAAGTGCATCCGGGCAAAAAAATGATTCGCCGGCTGACTGCTGGGACCCACCAGCTACATCTTCGCACGTAAGGAAGTGCCTGACAGTCAGGACCCACCTGGTCGAAGTGTACGTAGCGTTGTCACTCTGGTCACGAACGTGTATGTACATACTAGTCGATGTAGAGGCGCGCATGTGTCATAGTAGAGGCGCGCCCGTAGCATGTACACGTACGTATAGCGGCCAGTGTGCAAGAAAGGAAATACGACCACGTGCGTACATACGGGCGGGGTCTCGAACGCCTACTCGCGGATACGTACGGCCAGGGCTCGTGTACATGGCTGGGTCGGAACGGAGAAACTGCATCGTCGTCGTGTTCATGGGAAGGCAACGGAATGCGTCATGTTCATCGGGAGGCAACGGAACGCGTGGGAGCCAACCGGATTAGACGGAACTGCCGATGGAAATGAGGCCTGGCATACTGCACAATGGAGGAAACGGCCTTGTGTTCGACCGGCCACGTTCGAAACAGGATCCTATTCATCGGGAGGGGTCTGGCGTACCGCAAAACGGAGGAAACGGACCTCCTATGGTCAAAACGGGGGTCCTGTTCATCAGGAGGGGTGTGGCGTACCGCAAAACGGAGGAAACAGACTTGTGTTGGAGTGCTACGGTCGAAACGGGGGTCCTGTTCATCGGGAGGGGTGTGGCATACCGCAAAACGGAACTCCATGGGATAATGTTCATCTCCAGCGTCGACCCCCTCCAGCCTCCACGGGCTAGTATTCATCCACCGTCGACCTCCTCCAGCCTCCACATGCGACTGTTCATCCATGGGCTCCTGTTCATCCAGCCTCCACCGCGCGCTACTCCACCGGCTACTGTTCAATCAGCCCTCTCCACGGGCTCCTATTCAACCACCCCTCCACGGGCTACTGTTCATCCATCCCTCCACCTTCTACTATTCATCCAGCCCTCCACGGGGTGGTCCTGTTCATCTAGCCCTCCATGGGATGCTGTTCATCCAGCCCCAACCGGCTCGATCCATCGGGGTCCTGTTCATCTAGAGGCAACACCACGGGGGCCTGTTCATCCACCCCCACCGGGAACTGTTCATCCCGCCCCAGCAACACTCACTGTTCATCCAGAGGCAGCATCGATCAGCTTCAGTTAGCAGAAGTAGCGAAGGAATCGCTCGATCGGGTTCAGTTAACAGCCATCCCTCGATCGCTCGGGTTCAGTAACGCGTAGCCTGCAGTGCAATCGCTCGGGTTCAGTTAAAGCCCAACGCCTCGCACCCACGCGCGTGCGTGTACGAGAGAAACGCGCAAATCTCTCTGCATCGCTCGGCCCCGACCACCCACCGTAACCAGGAACACCCCGATATTATCCTCACCCTCGCTTCTACCATGGTTTTTTCTATCATGGACGGCCCAAGGAATGTCATGCAGCTGCATCTCCGGCCCGCCCAGGAAAAAAGCCCATTTTCTGTCATGATTTTTTTCATAGAAGTAGGGGCCCACCACATCTATGATGATACCGGGTTTTGTCACAATTATCGTCATAGAAGTGTCATAAGTATGACAGAAAAAAATCATTCGGCCCAAAATGTCACAGATGTGTTTTTTTGTAGTGTACAACAGAATTATTAAGGTGAACCTAACCATAGGATGAAACATATGGATCCAAATCAGCCGCTTATGAAGCAACGCATAAACTAGGGTTTAAGCTTCTGTCACTCTAGCAACCCATCATCTACTTATTACTTCCCAATGCCCTCCTCTAGGCCCAAACAATGGTGAAGTGTCATGTAGTCGGCATTCACATGACACCACTAGAGGAAAGACAACATACATCTCATCAAAATATCGAACGAATACCAAATTCACATGACTACTTATAGCAAGACTTCTCCCATGTCCTCAGGAACAACGTAACTACTCACAAAGCATATTCATGTTCATAATCAGAGGGGTATTAATATGCATAATGGATCTGAACATATGATATTCCACCAAATAAACCAACTAGTATCAACTACAAGGAGTAATCAACACAACTATCAACCCACAGGTACCAATCTGAGACTTAGAGACAAAGATTGGATACAAGAGATGAACTAGGGTTTGTGAGGAGATGGTGCTGGTGAAGATGTTGATGGAGATTGACCCCCTCCCGATGAGAGGATCGTTGGTGATGACGATGGTTTCCCCCTCCCAGAGGGAAGTTTCCCCGGCAGAACAGCTCCGCCGGAGCCCTAGATTGGTTCCGCCAAGGATCCGCCTCATGGTGGCGGAGTTTCGTCCCGTGAGCTAGCTTATGATTTTTTTCTCGACGAAAGACACCATATAGACAAAGATGGGCATTAGAGGGCCACCAGGGGGCCCACGAGGCAGGGGGCGCGCCCAGGGGGGTAGGGCACACCCCCACCCTCGTGGATGGTGGGTGGCCCCCCTCTGGTACTTCTTTCGCCCAATATGTTTTATATATTCTGGAACGTGGTCCCGTGAAGTTTCAGGACTTTTGGAGATGTGCAGAATAGGTCTCTAATATTTGCTCCTTTTCCAACCTAGAATTCCAGCTGTCGGCATTCCCCCTCTTCATGTAAACCTTGTAAAATAAGAGAGGATAGGCATAAGTATTGTGACATAATGTGTAATAACAGCCCATAATGCAATAAATATCGATATAAAAGCAGCAAAATAGACGTATCAAAGGCCATGCAGTAGTGCCTCGTATTCGGCCATGTTGTTGGAGTCCGTATACATGATTTGTAATACGTAACGGACTGTGTCCCTGTAGGGGATGTTAGGATGACACCAACCCCCAATCCGGCTAACATTTTAGAGCCGTCGAAGTACATCACCTAGTTGGAGTATGTGTGGTACTCTTTGGGGAGTTCAGCTTCTGTCCATTCGGCGACAAAGTCGGCCAACACCTGAGATTTAATAGCTCGGCGTGGCTTGTATGTTATTTCAAATGGCAAGAGCTCGATGCCCCATTTGGCAATGCGGCTGGTGGCGTCCCGATTGTTTATGATGTAATTGAGTGGTACTTCAGACGCCACCATGATCGAACACTCTTGAAAGTAGTGCCGAAGCTTCCGGGATTCCATGAAGACCGCATATGCTATTTTTTGATAGTGTGGGATTTGCATGGTGTAAGGACCGTCGATACATAGTACACTGGTTTCTGGAGTTGTGTCCCTCTTCCTCTCATTCGATGACGAGTAGCGCACTCACCACCTGGTGAGTTGTAGATATGTAGAGCAACATAGGTTCACCAACGCTTGGGGCGGCAAGGATTGGGTTGCTTACTAACAAAGTCTTTATTTCGTCCAATCCGGCTGTAGCAGCATCCATCCATTCAAAGTGGTCGGTGTGTCAGAGAAGTCGATAGAGTGGTAGCGCCTTTTCTCCTAATCTGGAGGTAAAGCGGCTCAAGGCTGCAACGCACCCAACTAGTTTTTGGACCTGCTTTAAGTCTGTTGGCGCTGCCAATTGTGACAACGCTCGGATTTTGGCTGGGTTCACTTCGATTCGTCTATTGGAAACAATGAACCCGAGTAGTTTTCTGGCTGGGACGCCGAAAACACATTTTTCCGGATTGAGTCGTATGTCGTATGTTCGGAGGTTGTCGAATGTGAGGCGTAGATCGTCCACCAATGATTTGACGTGTTTAGTCTTGATGACTAGATCATCTACGTATGCCTCCACTATCTTGCCATTTTTCTTTTCCAGACATGTTTGAATCATGCGTTGGTAAGTGGCGCCAGCGTTCTTGAGTCCGAAAGGCATAGTGTTGAAGCAGAAAGGCTCATACGGGGTAATGAACGTCGTTGCAGCATGGTTGGACTCCTTCAGCTTAATTTCATGGTATCTGGAGTATGCGTCAAGGAAACACAGTGAGTCGTGTCCTACAGTCGCGTCAATGATTTGGTCAATGCGGGGCAACGGGAAGGGGTCCTTAGGGTAGGCTTTATTGAGGTCCTTGAAATCGACACAAAGGCGCCAGGAGTTATCCTTCTTCGGCACCATGACCAGGTTTGCTAGCCAATCTAGGTGTTTGATCTATTTGATGAACCTGGCTTCAAGTAGCTTGGCTAGATCCTCCCCCAAAGCTTGTCATTTGGGTCCGGAAAATCGTCGCAATGTTTGCTTGACTGGTTTGAACCCCTTTATTATGTTGAGGCTGTGTTCGGCCAGTCTGCGTGGGATTCCTAGCATATCCAAAGGATGTCAGGCAAAGATGTCTGAATTTTCGCCCAGGAATGCTCGCAAGGCGACATCAACCGTCGGATCCAGCTGTGCTCCGATGGAGGTTGTCTTGTTAGGATCCGTCGGGTGCACTTGAAATTTGAATATTTCTTCTGCTGGTTTGAAAGAGGTGGACTTGGACCTTTTATCGAGGATCACATCATCTTTGTCCACTGTGGAACGCAGAGTGGTTAGCTCCTCGGCCGCGAGGGCTTCAGATAGTGCCTCGGGGCCAAGGATGCTATTTTGTTTTTGGTGCGGAGTGCTATATCCAGATCACTGGTGATGGTGATAAATCCACTGGGCCCTGCTACCTCTTGAGCACTGGTTGATTTTCCCTTGAAGAGTAAAGAGTGATGCAGCAAAGTAGCGTAAGTATTTCCCTCAGTTTTTGAGAACCAAGGTATCAATCCAATAGGAGACTACACGCAAGTCCCTCGTACCTGCACAAACAAATAAGAATCTCGCAACAAACATGATAAAGGGGTTGTCAATCCCTTCACGGTCACTTACGAGAGTGAGATCTGATAGAGATGATAAGATAAATAAATATTTTTGGTATTTTTATGATATAGATGGAAAGTAAAGATTGCGAAATAAAATAGATTGGAAACTTGTATGATAGAAGATAGACCCGGGGGCCATAGGTTTCACTAGTGGCTTCTCTCAAGATAGCATAAGTATTATGGTGGGTGAACAAATTACTGTCGAGCAATTGAAAGAAAAGTGCATAATTAGGAGAATATCTAGGCATGATCATGTATATAGGCATCACGTCTGCGACAAGTAGACCGAAACGATTCTGCATCTACAACTATTACTCCACACATCGACCGCTATCCAGCATGCATCTAGAGTATTAAGTTCATAAGAACAGAGTAACACATTAGGCAAGATGACATGATGTAAAGGGATAAACTCAAGCAATATGATATAAACCCCATCATTTTATCCTTGATGGCAAAAATACAATATGTGCCTTGTTGCCCCTGCTGTCACTAGGAAAGGACACCGCAAGATTGAGCCCAAAGCTAAGCACTTCTCCCATTGCAAGAAAGATCAATCTAGTAGGCCAAACCAAGCTTATAATTCGAAGAGACTTGCAAAGATAACTAATCATACACAAAAGATTTCAGAGAAGAATCAAATATTATTCATAGATAAACTTGATCATAAACCCACAATTCATCGGATCTCTACAAACACACCGCAAAAAGAGTTACATCGAATAGATCTCCAAGAAGATCGAGGAGAACTTTCTATTGAGATCCAAAGAGAGAGAAGACTAGCTAATAACTATGGATCCGAAGGTCTGTGGTAAACTACTCACAGATCATCGGAGATGCTATGGTGTTGATGTAGAAGCCCTCCGTGATTGATTCCCCCTCCGGTGGAGCTCCAGAAAAGGCCCCAAGATGGAATCTATTGGGTATAGAAGGTTGCGGCGGTAGAAATAGGGTTTCGTGGTGCTCCTGGATGTTTTCGGGTGTATATATATATAGGAGGAAGAAGTAGGTTGGTGGAGCTATGAGGGGCCCACGAGGGTGGGGGCGCGCCTCCCTGCCTCGTGGCTCCCTTGTTTCTTTCTTGGCGTCCACTCCAAGTCCCCTGGATCATGTTTGTTCCAAAAATAACTCTCCCGAAGGTTTCATTCTATTTGGATTCCGTTTGATATTCCTTTTCTACGAAACACTGAAATAGGCAAAAAAACAGCAATTTGCACTGGGCCTTGGGTTAGTAGGTTAGTCCCAAAAATAATATATAAGTGTATAATAAAGCCCATTAAACATCCAAAACATATAATATAATAGCATGGAACAACAAAAAAATTAGATACGTTGGAGACGTATCAAGCATCCCCAAGCTTAATTCCTGCTCGTCCTCGAGTAGGTAAATGATAAAAACAGAATTTCTAATGTGGAATGCTACCTAGCATAATTCTCAATGTAATTTTCTTTATTGTGGCATGAATTTTCAGATCCGAAAGATTCAAGACAAAAGTTTAATGTTGACATAAAAATAATAATACTTGAAGCATACTAACTAAGCAATCATGTCTTCTCAAAATAACATGGGCAAAGAAAGTTCATCACTGCAAAATCATACAGTTTGGTCATGCTCCATTTTCATCACACAAGAATACTCTCATCATGCACAACCCCGATGACAAGCCAAGCAATTGTTTCATATTTTAGTAATCTCAAACTTTTTTCAACTTTCACGCAATACATGAGCATGAGTGATGCGGAGCATCCTACAGACATCACCATGTCAAGAGTCCATTTGGCAAGTGACACGTGCGACATCTACTTCTCATACCTAAAGGTGAATCTTCTCCTTTACACGTGTTCACTTGACCCCCTCGAGGATGGTATACTACTTGACACCCATCTCGTGTGCATGCATAGGTATTGTCGGAACTTCACGGATGAAGAGGATGAGTGCAAGCGCCAAGGAACACCTACACCATCCGCAAGGGAATCATGGGAGAGAAAACGGAAGAAGAAGGAGCTGCAAAGACTATAGCAACCGGACGAACGGAAGCCGCCGGACGTCTGACCCTCTACAGCCGCCGGACGACCGACGAAGACCGGACGTCCGACAAGTCCCAGGCACCGAACGTCCGACGCTCATCGGAAATCCGGTGCCACCCATCCCGAAGCAAAACGACGGACGTCTGACGCCCTCCGGACGACCGGACCCCCCCGAGCGACCGGACGTTCGACCCTGCCTGTGCGCAGCCGGGCCTTTGGCCTTGTTTCTCTCTCCCACTTACCCCTTCGTGGCTTAGACTATAAATAGACATTCCCCTCATCCTTTCTAGGGTTAGCGTTGGTTTAGCTCATATTTAGAGATAGAGCTACGCTCATCCACATCGGATCTACTCCACGAGAGAGACCGCGGCCTCTACGGAGAAGATCCCTTTGGATTCAAGACCCCTTTTTAGGGAAGAACTCAAGACCTCCTCATGGAGAAGACCGGCTACCCTTGTATCGTCCTTAGTTGTCCGTGGATCGTGTATCTTTCCTTATGTACTCAAGGATCTAGCACATGTGCGACTTATTCTTGTTGGTTTGAATGTTCCTCTTGTGTTTCCCCTTGTGATTTCCCTCGTTTCCCTCCTCATGTTCTTCGTGTTCATCGCGGGATCCGCTCCTTTCATGAAAGATCGGCCGAGTAGGGTCCTACCCTACATCATCTTGGAATCAGAGCCACGTTGACCATGATTTTGGAGTCTCCCCTCGTTGTTTTCTAGCCTAATTTTGTTGTGTTCCTCCCCAATTTCGAAAATCCCCACCAAAAATAGCCCCAATTTTTTTTGTGATTTGTTGGTTTGATGAAGTTTTGTTGGATTTGATCCATGGATTTGCTTGTTTTCAAGTGGATCTAGCATCTCCTAAATTTTCCCCATCTTTGACCCACAGAATCTCATCAATTTTGACCCCAAAATCCCAAAAATCGGGCGCCGGATCTCGCATCTCGCGTTGACCCCGACCCACCGGACGACCGGCATTTCACGGACGTCCGGAGCCCTTCGATCGACCGGACGTCCGACCTTTTCCGGACAACCAGAACCCCTAACCCAAGCCAAATTTACGGATTTCCGAGCACGCCCGGACGTCCGGCCACCGGTCGTCCGACCATCTTCGGACATCCGATACCTGTAGTTTCCCATTTCGGCTGATGTTTGTTTTGTCCATAACTAATTCATCCGGAGTCCGATTTTTGCATTCTTTAGCTCATTGAAAATCTCTTGACATCCCCCTTCCAACAAAAATACTACCAAAACCATTTAACTCCATCAAAGTTTTGAAATTTTTGCATCTTTGCCTAGGGCTTCCACCACATCATCCGATACACCACCACCGACTTCTGCAACCTAACCAATTTTGTTCCCCATCACATTAGTGGTTGCTTGAGGAGTGATTTGAGTCTCCTAAGGTGTCTAGGATACTTAGGGACGGTTTTTTCCTCATCAACCACCACCACCACTTCCGCATAGGCTTACCCACCATACACTTCCGCCACCCCAACTTAACCCAATTTTGTTTGTGTTGTGAGTTGTGTCTCCTAAGGTATTTCGGCTACTTAGGGACCATGCTTCCAACTCCGACACCGTGTATAGTCCACCACCTTACCCTCCACTTCCGCATTGCCTACTCACATAACCCATCATTGCATCTCCGCAATCCCATTGAGCTTCCGCAACACCACCACCGCATTCCCGCTACCACCATTTCACATTTGAGATTTCGAGTTCGTGGTTTTTCCGTTTCCTAAGGTGTTTCAGCTACTTAGGGACGAGTCTCCATCATCTTGGTATCTTCATCAAGATCACCGCCACTCATCATCGCCAAGGACGGTAACCTCCATATCATCTTGGTATCGTGGTATCCCTCCATTGTATATTCCCTTGCCATTGCATTGATAACCCCTAGCCCATTTTGCGTCACTTGCCTATCGAGACTAGCCATTTGAGTATTGCCGGCAATGTTACTTGTGCACATTAGTGATCTACACCATCCATTGCATACATACCATATCATATTGGTATCGTACCATCTCGTGTGCCTCAAGTTTGTTCCCGCATATACACAATCGATATCTTGGTTTGTGCATTTCGCAAAGTGTCCATATACAAAAAAAGAATAAGCTTTTAAGCAAAAGAGAAAGAGCAAAGAAGCTTGTAAGCAATAGCCATAGCATCATACCACATTGCATATAAGATCATCTTGGATCATAACACCGGGAGCCATACATACATAACATACTTGGGATAGAAAGTACATACATTTTGCATCTTATAGGTTGTGCACAAGTGTCGTATCCGCCTATAGAGAAATCGTGCTAGCGTCTCTCTTGAGTTGTGAAACACAAGCATTTTCTATGGATTCCACATTTTGTGCTCATCCTTGGTTGCACGGCCCCATTTATCTATCCGTGTGTGCGTTTCCGTGTGCCACCCATATTGCTATTGGTCTACTTGTTACACTTGCGAATTTGTGAATCTCTTTCAACATTATTGACTCTTGCTAACAGTTTACATCAATATTTTGTGCCACTATCCTCACCGAGCTCCACCATAAGCCTTATTTGTGTAGGTGTGAGAAACCGACAAGAATTGGTACCAATTGTGCTATTTCCTTGTCGACATTGGAGTGATCATTGATCCACTTTCAACTTCGGTCAAGGTACATTTGGTATTCCTTCTTCTCTTTCTACCACTCACATTTTTCTCTTGGAGTGATGGATAGGCAAGGCATTTCATCTTCGGTCTACAACAACAATGACGAGTTCGATGCCACGAACAACTCCAACGACGCCAAGATGCAAGCTCAAATGGAGGAGATCAAAGCCCCCATCAAGTCCTACAAGCGATCTTCCTCATCTTTGAGAAGACGCTCAAGTACACATGCTTCCGAGCTACCATCTCCGGCAAGATCACATCGACATCGACACTATCACCAACAAAGACGTGAAGGTCACGAGCTCAACACCAACAACCGCTCAACGACTTCACCATCTCCCTTGGCATCTTCGCCAAGCGACTTCAAGGCATCTTTGCCTATGGACATACGACATCTTCACCCACTAGCACTTCAAGAGAAGCTCCCCAAGCTCAAGTCCATGACTTCCACGAGCTACTACGACCTCGACATCGACCATGAGATTCCTTTCTATGTAAATCTAGAACCCAAGGAGTATCTCGAGTGGTAGCGTTTGATGGACGACTACCTCAAGCTACATCAATTTCCTCCCGAAGTTCAAGTGAAGTGCGCCACAAGGAACTTCCATGACTACGCGTCCACATGGTGGCTTCACGCACCTTCGGAGACCCACGACATGAGTTGGCCCAAGACGAAGAGAGCTTTGCTGCAAGAGTTTGTGCCTTCAACCTACACGGAACAACTTCTACGCCAATTTGAGAACACCACCCAAGGATCCAAGTCCATCGACGAGTACTTCAAGGAGATGAAGAAAGCCTTGCGATGAGCCAGTGTGGACGACCCCATTTCGATGAAGTTCCACTTCATGATGGGATTGCACAACGACATCTCCAAGAAGATCTTCCTCGAGAACTACAAGTCCCTCGATGACTACTACATTGGTGGTGTCAAGGCGGAACAAGAACTCATGAAGGCCAAGGCTTCTCCACCCCAGGCACACTTCTCGAAGACCAAGCTCCAAGAAGGCGATCATGAGGATAGTACCACCAAGATGTCCAAGCCCAACGAGCTCCAAGACGATGCTCCCAAGTTCGACTTCATCGCCATCCCTCTTTATGGCATTGATGGTGCTGAGTCCTCCATGACTCTTTTTCAAGACGGTGCGGCGGCGACTAGGACTATGGAGCCAATCAAGGAACATGCTTTGGAGGCGAGCGACATGGTGACGAGCAAGGATGATGCTTCCACCTTAGGAGGCAAGAGTGATGATGTGCCATCTTCAGCCTTCATCCACGATGACGACAACGAGATGGTTAAGCATGGGATTTTCCCTTCGACCACGGCGACGTATGATGACTTGAGTGACTTGTGCCACCATATTGAGAGTGAGAGTGACTTCACCACTATCCCCATATATGTGTTGCCACAATTCCCATGTGAGGAGAGCCACAACCCCCACTACTTGAATGAGATGAGTGACTCCACCATATGTGAGTTTGAGTGCACATATTTTGAGGGAGTGAGTGAACCACCACATAGAGAGAGTGAGATAGTTGATAGGTCATGTGAGGCCACTTTCAACACTAACAACTTCACCTGTACCTCTATTGTGTCTTATCATTTGGTGCTAGGTCCCTTATATGATAACGCGCCGATTCTCGACGACTTCGTCCTACCCTTGGACAAGACGATGGCCATGGTGGAATATGATGCACCCTCCACATGGTTCCATCAAGATGTTGATATTCACCACCATTAGGTCTTTCCCACCTCACCTACACCACTTGAGTGGAATGAACAAGGTAACATAGGTGAAGGTGATGCTCTAGTCCCACTAGTGGACATTCTTGACATTGATTGCTTGCATGATGTTGATCAACCTATTTCCATGCTTCATACTAGTGTGACTTCCCCATGCGATGATTTACCCATTTATGATGAATATGATGATTGCCATGTGGAGTCTATTAGTTGTGATGCCATGTTACATAGGATTTCTTTTGCTAATTCTCTCGGTCACATCATGTTTGCCAATCCGCTTGACTTGTCATATGCTATGCATGAGATCAATCATATGTCATATTTGCAATCTCTTCATAGTGACTATGCATATGCCATTCAAATTAACCCAATTTGCACTTATGGCATAGATGACAAGCCCATGGTTATTGGCATTTGTTTCTCTTGTGATGATATTGATATGCTCCCTTTGCATCATTTATCTCATATGCCATGCCATGACTACTTAGCATCGGATATGCATTGTTGTGGATGTTGTCCATTTTCTCCATGTGATGTTTACGATATTGCTCATGAGCAGACCCCCATAGTTTCCTAATACATTTTAGGAGATTTTGATTCATCCCATTCATTGCATGATCCCAACACCTGTGTGCACAATATGCTCCCCATGCATAAAAATGCTATTGTTGTGCCTTATACTTGTATGCTCAATTTGCATCCCCATCGTGTTACACACAATAACTATTATTTCATGATGGATGACATGTTCTTATACCATGCATCAAATTTCTTTGACCGATGCTTATCTTGTGCTAAATCTCACGTGCACATAGACATCATGATGGATGATGTGTACATTTACCACACACACAATCTCTTTCGTTTGTGTCTCTTTTGTGTAGGTACCCATGAATTCTTATCAACCTCGCAATCTCACGAGTTGACAAAATGAGCTCTAGAGAGCAATGATGACTTGGGATCCCATGGAGTGTCTTTCCCACTGCTCTCTTTGTACAAATACTTCGCGCATGTCTTCTACATGGCACTCACTTGGCTATGGGTTATTGTCCATTATATATCATTCTATGCCCATCTTGCCATGTTCACTTTGAATGATATGCTTATTCCTATTCCTTTGCCATGCATTTGTGACCCATGCTTTGCATTACACATGATGATTGATTCTCATACTTTTATGTGTATTTGCAAGCTTGGTGGAGATATCACTTGTTATTGGCATGTTTGCTTTGTGCCCCATGCCTATGATGATACTATGATCTTGCTTTGTGTTCGTGCTTGCGATATGTCATGTGCATTGTCTATGCCTATTATTTGCTCTCATGACATGATTGCCATGATTTACTCTAGTATGTTGCATCTTCGCACTACTACCTTGCACGACTTCATTACTAGGATTTCTTGCCTTGTTGCATCACCGATGATTCATACTTGCTCGCTTCATGCGGTTGATGACAACCATATACATGCTTGTCCCAATGATATCCTTGATTATGCTCCATTTATTTGCTTACATGCCATGTCACAATCCTTTGTCAAACCATATGCCTTGCATGACGCAGACACTTGTTGGGTGAATCACCGCTTGAATGCTTGGTTTTGCACTAATTCTAACCGCATTTGTTTTTCCAAGTGTTTGTTGTCCATGCTCCTTTTGAAGGAATTCCAAGACAGTGCGACATTGGAAAGTGCCCATTTTGAGATTCAAGATGACGAGAACTTGGTGATTGACCACTCCTACATGGCGACGCCATCTCTTTCCCATGGTGATTTGGATTTCGATCCGTGGTCGGATCGTTCCCAAGGGGGAGGGGATGATGCGGAGCATCCTACGGACATCACCATGTCAAGAGTCCATTTGGCAAGTGACACGTGCAACATCTACTTCTCATAGCTAAAGGTGAATCTTCTCCTTTACACGTGTTCACTTGACCCCCTCGAGGATGGTATACTACTTGACACCCTGTCCTATGCATGCATAGGTATTATCAAAACATCACGGATGAAGAGGAGGAGTGCAAGTGCCAAGGAACACCCACACCATCGGCGAGGGAAGCATGGAAGAGAAGACGGAAGAAGAAGGAGTTGCAAAGTCTATAGCGACCGGACGATCGGAAGTCGCCGGACGTCCGACCCTCTACAGCCGTCGGACGACCGACGAAGACCGGACGTCCGACAAGTCCCAGGCACCGGACGTCCGACGCTCACCGGAAATCCGGTGCCACCCATCCCGAAGCAAAATGATGGACGTCCGAGGCCCTCCGGACGACCAGACCCCCGCGAGCGACCGGACGTCCGACGCCGACCGGACGTCCGACCCTGCCTGTGCGCAACCAGGCCTTTTGCCTTGTATCTCTCTCCCACTTACCCCTTCGTGGCTTAGACTATAAATATACCTTCCCCTCATCCTTTCTAGGGTTAGCGTTGGTTTAGCTCATATTTAGAGATAGAGCTAGCTCATCCATATCGGATCTACTCCACGAGAGAGACCACGGCCTCTACCGAGAAGATCCCTTTGGATTCAAGACCCCTTTTTAGGGAAGAACTCAAGACCTCCTCACGGAGAAGACTGGCTACCCTTGTATCGTCCTTAGTTGTCCGTGGATCGTGTATCTTTCCTTATGTACTCGAGGATCTAGCACATATGTGACTTATTATTGTTGGTTTGAGTGTTCCTCTTGTGTTTCCCCTTGTGATTTCTCTCGTTTCCCTCCTCGTGTTCTTCGTGTTCTTTGTGGGATCCGCTCCTTTCGTGAAAGATCGACCGATTAGGGTCCTACCCTACATCAGTGAGCCATGGATATAGCACTATGGGTGGAATAGAATATAATGATGGGGGTTATGTGGAGAAGACAAAAAAGAAGAAAGTCTCAAATCGACGCGGCTAATCAATGGACTAGGGAGATGCCCATCAATTGATGTCAATGCAAGGAGTAGGGATTGCCATGCAACGGATGCACTAGAGCTATAAATGTATGAAAGCTCAACAAAAGAAACTAAGTGGGTGTGCATCCAACTTGCTTGCTCACTGAGGGAGTCCTGGATTAGGGGGTCTCCGGACAGCCGGACTATATCCTTTGGCCGGACTGTTAGACTATGAAGATACAAGATTGAAGACTTCGTCTCGTGTCCGGATGAGACTCTACTTGGCGTGGAAGGCAAGCTAGGCAATACGGATATGTGTATCTCCTCCTTTGTAACCGACCTTGTGTAACCCTAAACCTCTCCGGTGTCTATATAAACCAGAGGGTTTTAGTCCGTAGGACAACATAAAATCATACCATAGGCTAGCTTCTAGGGTTTAGCCTCTCTGATCTCGCGGTAGATCTACTCTTGTACTACACATATCATCAATATCAATCAAGCAGGACATAGGGTTTTACCTCCATCAAGAGGGCCCGAACCTGGGTAAAACATCGTGTCCCCTGCCTCCTGTTACCATCTGCCTTAGACGCACAGTTTGGGACCCCCTACCTGAGATCTGCCGGTTTTGACACTGACATTGGTGCTTTCATTGAGAGTTCCTCTGTGTCGTCGCTGTTAGGCTTGATGGCTCCTTCGGTCATCGTTAGCGATGCAGTCCAGGGTGAGACTTTTCTCCCCGGACAGATTTTTGTATTCGGCGGCTTTGCACTACGGGCAAATTGGCCATCTGGAGTAGATTGAAAATTACGCCCCTGGCCACCAGGTCAGGTTTGGAAGCTTAAACTACACAGCCGATATCCGCGGAGACTTGATCTTCGACGGATTCGAGCCTCTGCCTTGTGTGTCACACGGTCATGATGAGTACGATTTAGCTCTACCATCAGATAGTGTTCAGGAGATCGCACCGGCAGCCGCTCCGACCCTCAATTCGAAGCCAGGTGCGCCGTCCATGGACAGGTGGATGGACCCCTCCATGGAGGCATTACCCTCAGCGGCGATCGAGCCAAACATCGACCTTACCTTGCACGAGAGCCGTATTGTTAAACTACCAGATCCTTCTCCAGCCACGGACTCTGAACCTCCTGCGCCCGTTCCTATCGAATCTGGCTGGGCGCCGATCATGGAGTTTACCTCCACGGATATCATTCAGCACTCGCCCTTCGGCGATGTACTGAACTCATTAAGGTCTCTCTCCTTGTCAGGAGGATCCTGGCCGAACTATGTCCGGCAGGACTAGGATGCGGATGACGAAGAAATTCGCGGCCCACCCACCACCCACTTAGTAGCCACTGTCGATGACTTAACCGACATGCTCGACTTCGACTCCGAATACATCGACGGTATGGAAGACGATGCGGGAGACAAAGAGGAACCACTTCCCACAGGGCACTGGACAGCCACCTCATCATACGATATATACATGGTGGATACACCCAAAGAAGGCAATGGCGATGAGACGGCGGAGGATGAACCCTCCAAGAAGCAACCCAAGCGCCTACGTCAGCGGCGCCGCTCTAAGTCCCGCCAAAGCAAAAGTGGTGATACCGGCGCAGGAGGTAATAACACTCCGGATAGTACCGAAGACAACAACAACAACCCCCTCCAGCAAGAGTTAGAGCAGGGGGATGGAGGAGCCAGCCCTCCTGAGAGAGCAGCAGATGGAGAGGCGGAGGATGATAATTACATGCCCCCTCTGAAGAGGAGGCAAGCCTCGGCGATGACGAATTCACCGTGCCAGAGGATCCCGTCGAACAAGAGCACTCAAGCGCCGACTTATGGCCACGGCAAATAGCCTTAAGAAAAAGCAGTAGCAGCTTCAAGCTGATCAAGATCTGCTAGCTGACAGATGGACTGAAGTCCTCGCGGCCGAGGAATATAAACTCGAGCGCCCCTCCAAGAGTTACCCAAAATGCAGGTTGCTACCTCGACTGGAGGAAGAAGTGTATGACGCGGCTGATCAGCCACCTCGTCGCCGTGATAGAGAGGCACTCCAGCCAAAAGCTCAGCTGCACCCCGACGCCATTCAAATAAAAAAGCATGGGGAAACACGCCAGATCTGCGAGACGTATTGGAGGACAAAGCAAAACATGCAAGATCGATCTACGGATCACAAGGGCGCGCCACTATGCGAGACGATAAACGTCACGCCGGATATAGTAAAAGTAAATCCGGCCGGGGCAAACACAGCGAGCAAGACCCATTTGAGCTGCGTCATGATATAGCCCAATACAGAGGCGCCACACACCCCTTATGCTTCATAGACGAAGTAATGGATCATCAAATCCCAGAAGGTTTCAAACCCAAAAATATTGAATCATACGATGGCACAACAGATCCTGCAGTATGGATCGAGGATTTCCTCCTCCTCATCCACATGTCCCGCGGTGATGACTTACACGCCATCAAATACCTCCCACTAAAGCTCAAAGGACCAGCGCGGCATTGGCTTAACAGCTTGCCAGCAGAGTCCACTAGTTGTTGGGAAGATCTGGAAGCCGCATTCCTCGACAACTTTCAGGGCACTTATGTGCGACCACCAGACGCCGATGACTTGAGCCACATAATTCAGCAGCCAGAAGAATCGGCCAGGCAATTCTGGACTCGGTTCCTAACAAAGAAAAATCAAATCGTCGACTGTCCGGATGCAAAGGCCCTAGCAGCTTTCAAACACAACATCCGCGACGAGTGGCTAGCCCGGCACCTTGGTCAGGAAAAGTCAAAATCTATGGCAGCCCAATCAACACTCATGACCCGCTTTTGTGCGAGTGGCTGGCTCGCAGTAACAATATGTCAAAGAACCATGGTACTTCGGATACCAAGGACGGCAATAGTTGGTCACGTCGCAACAAACATAAGCGCCGCATTAATAGCAATAATACTGAAGATACGACAGTCAATGCCGGATTCAAAGGCTCTAAACCCGGTCAGCAGAAAAAGCCATTCAAGAGAAGCACTCCGGGCCCGTCCAGTTTGGACCATATACTCGATCGCTCGTGTCAAATACACGGCACCCCCAACAAGCCAGCCAACCACACCAACAAGGATTGTTGGGTGTTCAAGCAGGCCGGCAAGTTAATTGCCAAAGACAAAGATAAGGGGCCATGTAGCGATGACGAGGAAGAGCCCCGGCAGCCGAACACCGGAGGACAAAAGAGGTTCCCCCCACAAGTGCGGACGGTGAACATGATATACGCAACCCACATCCCCAAGAGGGAGCGGAAGCGTGCGCTCAAAGACGTATATGCGTTGGAGCTAGTCGCCCCAAAGTTCAAGCCATGGTCCTCCTATCCGATCACCTTCGATCGCAGGGACCACCCCACTAGTATCCGTCATGGCGGATTCACCGCACTGGTCCTAGAACCAATCATTGAGGGATTCCACCTCACTCGAGTCCTTATGGATGGCGGCAGCATCCTGAACCTGCTTTATCAGGACACAGTGTGCAAAATGGGTATAGACCCCTCAAGGATCAAACCCACAAAACGACCTTTAAAGGTGGTATTCCAGGCGTAGAGGCCCATTGCACAGGCTCAATTACACTAGAAGTGGTCTTCAGATCCCCGGATAACTTCCGAAGCGAAGAATTAATCTTCGATATAGTCCCATTCCGCAGTGGTTATCATGCAATGCTCGGGCAAACCGCATTTGCGAGATTCAATGCGGTACCGCATTATGCATACCTCAAGCTCAAGATGTCAGGACCTCGTGGGGTTATTACAGTTAATGGAAACACACAGCACTCTCTCCGAACGGAGGAGCACACTGCGGCCCTCGCAGCAGAAGTGCAAAGCAGCCTCTCAAGGCAATCCACCAGTTCGGCGTTTCAAGAACCGGACACCTTCAAGCGCGCTCAAGAGTAATCGACAACTAGACTGCCTGGCATGATCTGAGCTCGCGTAGCAATGCGCCCCCACCCCGGTTCCATCCAAACGGCGAAATCCATGCCATGCGTACATAATTACGCATTAAAAATACCATGGGAACGCCCCAAGACATGGCTTAAACCGCACTAGGGGCTTCCCTCTTTGTTGTTTTTCTCTTTTTCAGGACCTTAATCTCTGGAAACCCTGTCCGGCAGCATGATTGCCGAACACATGATGCAGAAACCAAGGAGGCAGAAAGCTACGTCACACCACAGAATTCCCAGGTGGATTACGATAACGAGCGAAATATTTTCTTTAATACTATTCCTCAGCTTGCCCTTGGAAGGGACATAGACCTACTTTTTGCTTATCGCACTATCTGTATCATTCTGCTTTAATGCACCTTTTTGAATAAACAATGCATAACATTACAACTATTATTGCATTCTTGTTATATATATATATGTGTTCATTAATGACGCCTTGCAATCGTACACTTTGGTACGACCAATACACCAGGGGCTTACGTACCCCACAATATGGTGTGAAAAGTCCGAACACTTTCACAAGTGTGGCACCCCGAACTTATAGCATTATATGCATCAGCTCCGAATCATGTCTTTGGTCAAATGTTGGGTTTGCCTGGCTCCTATGTTTTGGTACCTTACGTTCCGCTCTATCGGCTAAGGTAGCGCTAGGAGAACTACTGCGATTGTGCCCCGGTTCTGCTGGACTAAGCACCTCAGATTGGTCGCTGTTCGGCTAGGTTTCGAGTCCCTAAAGACTTATGCCGCTTAGAGCGAGAAGCCGGTCCTGTCCGGCTTAAAGGCGTGTATCGCGCCCCGAATTCGGCCTTCCGAATACCAGGGGCTTCGCCGAAATTCAAAATTATAGAATTCTATGGCTAAGTGAGAGTGATAAAGCATTATTTGTCCAGTTGCCTTGTTCGCTGTGCTGAGCACCTCCCTTGAAGGACCCAGAAATGGGAACAAGATTGCTCAGGTTTATCCCGAACACCCCAGCACTCGCGGCATGGGGGCAGAAGCCGAGGACTAGCCATCTCTCAGATTGGATAAACAGCCAAACAGAAGGTAATATTTTAAATTCAAATAAGCATTGCATAGCGCATATGAACAAGTTTTCATAAATACAGGATCACACGAGCAAGTTTCACTCAAATATTACATCTTTCGTGCACTCGTCCGCTATGAGACGGGCACCCTTCAGAACACCCTCGTAGTACATCTCGGGGTGGCGATGCTCCTTGCCCTCCGGCAGCCCTTCCTTGATTAGCTTCACGGCGTCTAGCTTGACCCATTGCAACTTCACACGGGCGAAAGCCCGGCGTGCACCTTCAATGTAGACGGATCGCTTGACGACCTCCAGCCGCGGGCAGGCATCCACAAGCCGCCTCACCAGGCCGAAGTAGCTGTTCGGAAGGGCGTCGCCAGGCCACAGCCGGACTATAAAGCCCTTCATGGCCTGTTCGGCCGCCTTGTGTAGCTCGACCAACTACTTTAGGTGGTCGCTCATTGGCACCGGGTGTTCGGTCCCACTATACTGAGACCAGAACAGCTTCTCCATTGAACTTCCCTCCTTGGCCTGGTAAAATTGTGCGGCATCGGACACGCTGCGGGGTAAATCTGCGAATGCTCCTGGAGAGCTCCGGATTCGGGTAAGTAATCAGTAATTTACTTTCACATGCTTGCTTTGCATATAGAATGCCTTACCCGCTGCTATCTTCTTCATCGCATCAATCTCCTGGAGGGCCCTTTGGGCTTCGACCTTGGCATTCTTCACGCTCTCAAGGGCCGCGGCAAGCTCAGACTCCCGCGTCTTCGAGTCAAGCTCCAACACCTCGTGCTTCGTCACGAGAGCTTGGAGCTCTTGTTGCACCTCGCCCATCCGCGCCTCCTGCTTTTCTCGCTCGGTGCGCTCCTTGGTCGCTTTGTTTTCGGCCTCGAACAATGCTTGCTTTAGGGTCGCCACTTCGGCCGTGGCCCCTGGCAAATTCATGATGATCCTGTCATTTTGAAATCGCATTCTTTTTATACATATCCATAGACTAGGTACTACTTACCTTTGTTCTCCTCGAGTTGGCTCTTGGCAAGACCGAGCTCGTCCTGGGACCCTTTAAGGTCCTGCTTCAGTACGGCGACCTCCGCAGTCAGTGCGGCAGATGCCAGCAGCGAAGCCTGCATATGCATATTGACATACTTATATTAGACTCCTGCGATATTGTTTGATCCTCTGTCCAGCTTTTCTTTGCGAACACCGAACAGAGCATCAGGGGCTACTGTCTATGCGGTAATATTTTTGCTATATATTAAACACTTACCTCAAAGACTGTTAGAAGGCTGGCACAGGCTTCAGTCAGTCCGCTCTTGGCGGACTGAACCTTCTGGACCACCGCACTCATAATAGTACGGTGCTCCTCGTCGATGGAAGTGCTGCGAAGCACTTCCAGCAGACTGTTCGGCGCCTCTGGATGGACAGAGGTCACCGGCGCAGGCGTCTTTCCCCTCTTGGAAGGAGGCCGCCTGCCCGAGTCCGGAACCACTGGAGGTTCCGGTGCGGTGTTCGGCTGAGGGCCGAACTCGGAGCCCTCAGGGGCCTTGTCCCCCTACTCCCGGAGTCCGGAAGGTCGCTTTGAGGCGCCTCCGGGATTGTCTCCCCTCGACCCAGTGCCTCTTGAGACAACACCTCGGCGTTGTCCATAGGGCAGGGGAGGTGGCGGTCGGAAGTGGATCGCTATCCATATCCGACGAGCCCAGGGAGTCGTCCGATGAAGATACATCGATACGGGCTCGGGGCGGTCTACATAATCACAATTCAGCATTTGGGGAAGCAATGCGACAAAAGAATACTATGAGTTACTCTGGTATCTTAATACTTACGACTTCGCCAGGGGCTTGGCCCTGAGCAGCCACTCGTCTTCGCCTTCGGCGGCGGTGGCAGAATAGTCCGGAAGGAGAGTCCTTCCCTTCTTGGACCCTTCGGCCTCCCCAGTTGGGGCGGCCTTCCTTTTCTTGTATCCCCCGACTGGAGGGGGAGCATCTTCATCCTCCTCCTCATCTTCGGGGGAGGAGTGCGTCACGGAGTTATCGAACAATTAGTACAATATCACCTGGCGCCGGGAACTCTTCCGGGTTCCCTTGGCCTTCTTGGTCTTCTCCGGCACCTTGTAAGGAGCCGGAGTGAGCATCTCCGTCAGGAGAGCGTTCGCAGTGTCTTCGGGCAGAGGGGCCGGACAGTTAATCTGCCCCGACGTCTCCACCCAGTCCTGTCAAAGGCGTGGAGACTCAGACCCCGCACATGGTTAAGCAAAGGAAAGTAAAAATCCTACCGGATGTATAGAACTCACCGAATGCGCTCGGCGCTTCGCGCTTAGCCCTTGGTCCTCTGTAAGAGAGGGAGGGACCTCGGCGCCATTGAAAAGAACCCTCCAGACGTCCTTGTGCATCGTGTCAAAGAGCTCACTCAGAGTTTGGTGCCGGGTTGGATCGAACTCCCACAAGGTAAAATCCTGTTGTTTACACGGGAGGATCCGGCGGATGAGCATGACCTGGACTATGTTGACAAGCTTGAGTTTCTTGCTTGCCATGTTCAGGATACATTTCTGGAGTCCTTCCAGCTCCACCGATGAACCCCACGACAAGCCTTCTCTTTCCAGGAAGTGAGCCGTGTGGGGAATCCGGATCGAAACTCGGGGGCAGCCACCCAGTTGGAGTCGCGCGGCTCGGTGATGTAGAACAACGCCGATTGCCACCCCTTTATGGTCTCCACGAAGGAGCCTTCAAGCCATATAACATTGGGTATCTTGCCCACCATGGCTTCGCCGCATTCCGCTTGTTGGCCTCCCACCACCTTCGGCTTGATATTGAAGGTCTTCAGCCACAGGCCGAAGTGAGGCCGGATGCGGAGGAAAGCCTCATAGACGACAATGAACGCCGAAATGTTGAGGATAAAGTTCGGGGCCAGATCATGAAAGTCCAGCCTGTAGTAGAACATGAGACCACGGATGAATGGATGAAGGGGAAACCCCAATCCGCGGAGGAAGTGGTGGTGGAAAACTACCCTCTCATGAGGTTCCGGGGTAGGGACGATCTGCTCCGCAGCGGGCAACCGATGCGCGATATTCGCGGCTAAGCATCCGGCACCGCGCAGCTTTTTGATGTGCCCCTTCCGTAACGGAGGAAGCCATCCATTTGCCCCCTACTCCGGACATGTTTGGAGAAGATTGAGAGGAAACATGTGGGCTTGGGCGTTGGTGCTCGAGTGCGCACGAGTGGATGAGCAAGGAGGAAGAAGGCGTGGGTAGACAAAAGGTTAAACCTTATCCCTTTATATGGGCAACTGAAACTATGCGCCCCCACTAGCCTGGTAAAACTCGCTTATCCCCCAAGTTCCATAATCAATGGCGCGGTTGGGTTACCCACACCCGTATTGATCAGAATCCCGTGATAAGGGGACACGATCTCTGCTCTGACGAGACGTGTCAAAAAACTGCCTCGCGTTATGTGCGGGGCTAGTTAAAGGAAATGGTTCTAATAATCACCGGGCCGTGACATAATGTCGTGTTGCCAAAACAAGTCAGCAAATTAGATTTGTGGAAATATTATCCTCTCTGCGGTGGTATGTGGAACTTATTTTGCAGGGTTGGACACTATCCTTGTATTCAAATTCTTCCGTGGTGTATTCAGAGGAGGAACCTGCCTTGCAATATCGAAGACAATACTGCACGCCGGACTAATCGTCATTGAAAGCCTGGTTCAGGGGCTACTGAGGGAGTTCTGGATTAGGGGGTCTCCGGAGAGCCGGACTATATCCTTTGGCCGGACTGTTAGACTATGAAGATACAAGATTGAAGACTTCGTCTCGTGTCCACATGAGACTCTACTTGGCGTGGAAGGCAAGCTAGGCAATACGGATATGTGTATCTCCTCCTTTGTAACCGACCTTGTGTAACCCTAACCCTCTCCGGTGTCTATATAAACTGGAGGGTTTTAGTCCGTAGGACAACATCCAATCATACCATAGGCTAGCTTCTAGGGTTTAGCCTCTCTGATCTCGTGGTAGATCTACTCTTGTACTACCCATATCATCGATATTAATAAACCAGGACGTAGGGTTTTACCTCCATCAAGAGAGCCCGAACCTGGGTGAAACATCCTGTCCCCTGCCTCCTGTTACCATCCGCCTTAGACGCACAGTTCGGGACCCCCTACCCGAGATCCGCCGGTTTTGACACCGACACTCACGAAGACCTAGGGCATTTGAGAAAGCTGATTGTTAGAATATATAAGCCAAGTTTATATTGAAAAATTCCCACTAGTATATGAAAGTGACAAAACAAGAGACTCTCTATCATAAATATCATGGTGCTACTTTGAATCACAAGTGTGGAAAAAGGGGTAGTAGTGTTGTCCCTTTTTATTTCTTTCTTTTTTTTCTCCTATTTTTTCTTTTTCTTTTTTTGGGCCTTTTTTATTTGGCCTTTCTCTTTTTTTATTTGGGACTCTATTAATGATGATCATCACACTTCTATTTATTTACAACTCAATGATTACAAATCGGTACTAGAACAAAATATGACTCTATATAAATGCCTCCGGCGGTGTACCGGGAAGGGCAATGAGTCAAGAGTGACATGTATGATAAATTATGCATGGTGGATTCGCCACAAATACGATGTCAACTACATGATCATGCAAGGCAATATGACAATGATGAAACGTGTCATAAATGAAACCGTGGAAAGTTGCATGGCAATATATCTCGGAATGGCTATGGAAATGCCATAATAGGTAGGTATGGTGACTGTTTTGAGGAAGATATAAGGAGGTTTATGTGTGACAGAGCGTATCATATCACGGGGTTTGGATGCACCGGCGAAGTTTGCACCAACTCTCAAGGTGAGAAAGGGTAATGCACAGTACCGAAGAGTCTAGCAACGATGGAAAGGTGAGAGTGCGTATAATCCATGGACTCAACATTAGTCATAAAGAACTCACATACTTATTGCAAAAATCTACAAGTCATCAAAAACCAAGCATTAAGTGCATGCTCCTAGGGGGATAGATTGGTAGGAAAAGACCATCGCTCGTCCCTGACTGCCACTCATAAGGAAGACAATCAAAGAACACCTCATGTTTCAAATTTGTTACACAACGGTTACCATACGTGCATGCTACAGGACTTGCAAACTTCGACACAAGTATTTCTCAAATTCACAACTACTCAACTACCACAACTCTAATATCACCATCTTTATATCTCAAAACAATTATCAAGTATCAAACTTCTCCTAGTATTCAATGCACTTTTTATGAAAGTTTTTATTATACCGATCTTGGATGCCTATCATATTAGGACTAATTTCATAACCAAAGCAAATTACCATGCTGTTCTAAAGGAATCTCAAATTAATATAAGTGAATAATGAGAGATCAATAATTTCTATAAAATGAAACCACCACTGTGCTCTAAAAAGATACAAGTGAAGCACTAGAGCAAAATTATCTAGCTCAAAAGATATAAGTGAATCACATAGAGTATTCTAATAAATTCTGATTCATGTGTGCCTCTCCCAAAAGGTGTGTACAGCAAGGATGATTGTGGCAAACTAAAAAGCAAAGACTCAAATCATACAAGACACTCCAAGCAAAACACATATCATGTGGTGAATAAAAATATAGCCTCAAGTAAAGTTACCGATGGATGAAGACGAATGAGGGGATGACTTCTGGGGCATCCTCAAGCTTAGGCTTTTAGTTGTCCTTGAATTTTACCATGGGGTTCCTTCGGAATCCCCAATCTTAGGCTCTTGCCACTCCTTATTTGATAATCCGTCAAATCTTTACCCAAAACTTGAAAACTTCACAACACAAAACTCAAAAGAAATCTCATGAGCTCCGTCAGTATAAGAAAACAAACCCGCACTTAAGGTACAGTAATGAACTCATTCTTTATTTATATTGGTATTAAACCTACTGTATTCCAACTTCTCTATGGTTCATACCCTCCGATACTAGGCATAGATTCATCAAAATAAGCAAACAACACACGAAAACAAAATCTGTCAAAAACAGAACATTCTGTAGTAATCTGTAGGTTTCGAATACTTCTGTAACACCAAAATTCTGAAAAAAATTGCTGGACAAGAGGAATTTATCTATTAATCATATTCAAAAATAATCAATGTAATCTCACTCTCCTGTCAAAAATGGCAGCAAATCTTGTGAGCGCTAAAGTTTCTATTTTTACAGCAAGATCGCAAAGACTTTCCCCAAGTCTTCCCAAAGGTTCTACTTGGCACAAACACTAATTAAAAGCATAAAACCACATCTAAACAGAGTCTAGATGAATTATTTATTACTAAACAGAACCAAAATCAAGGAACAAAAATAAAATTGGGCTGCCTCCCAACAAGCGCTATCGTTTAACGCCCCTAGCTAGGCATAAAAGCAAGAATAGATCTAGGTATTATCATCTTTGGTATGCAATCCATAAGTGGATCTCATAATAGATTCATAAGGTAATTTAATTTTCTTTCTAGGAAAGTGTTCCATGCCTTTCCTTAACGTAAATTGGAATCTAGTATTCCCTTCTTTCATATCAATAATTGCACCAATCATTCTAAGGAAAGGTCTACCCAGAAAAATGGGAAATGTAGGATTGCAATCAATATCAAGAACAATGAAATCTAAAGGCACATAATTCCTATTTGAAACAATAAGAACATCATTAATTATTCCCATAGGTTTCTTAATAGTGGAATCTGTGAGGTGCAAATTTAAAGAACAATCATCAAATTCACGGAAACCTAACACATCACACAAGGTTTTTGGAATCATGGAAACGCTAGCACCCAAATGACATAGAGCATAGCATTCATGATCTTTAATTTAAATTTTAATAGTAGGCTCCCATTCATCATGAAGTTTTCTAGGAATAGAAACTTCCAATTCAAGCTTTTCTTCATAAGATTGCATTAAAGCATCAACGATACGTTTGGTAAAAGCTTTATTTTGATCATAAGCATGCGGAGAATTTTGCATGGATTGCAACAAGGAAATACAATCTATCAAATAGCAATTATCATAATTAAATTCCTTGAAATCCAGAATAGTGGGTTCATTGCTATGTAAAGTTTTGACCTCTCCAATCCCACTTTTATTAATTTTTGCATCAAGATCTAAAAACCCCGAATCCTTGGGACACCTTTTAACTAAAGTTGACTCATCTCCAAGATTCATATTGCAAAAAAAAGATTTAATAGGAGTCACATCAATCACTTTTAGATCTTCATCATTATTATCATGAAAACTAGAAGAACACACTTTCACAAAGCAATCTTTTTTAGCACATATCCTAGCGGTTCTTTCTTTGCACTCATCAATGGAAATTCTCATGGCTTTGAGAGACTCATTGATGTCATGCTTAGGTGGAATAGATCTAGGTTTCAAAGAATCAACATCAAGAGAAATTCTATCCACGTTCCTAGCCAACTCATCAATCTTAAGCAATTTTTCTTCAACCAAAGCATTGAAATTCTTTTGCGAACTCATAAATTCTTTAACACTAGTCTCAAAATCAGAGGGCATCTTGTTAAAATTTCCATAAGAGTTGTTGTAGGAATTACCATAATTATTAGAGGAATTACTAGGAAACGGCCTAGAATTAAAGTTTCCTCTATACGCGTTGTTACCAAAAAATTTCCTACCAATAAAATTCACATGCATAGATTCATTATTATTCTCAATCAAAGTGGACAAAGGCATATCATTAGGATCAGAAGAAACACTTCTATTAGCAAACAATTTCATAAGTTCATCCATCTTTCCACTCAAAACATTAATCTCTTCAATCGCATGAACTTTTTACTAGTGGATCTTTCGGTGTGCCATTGAGAATAATTAACCATAATATTGTCTAGGAGTTTAGTAGCTTCTCTTAAAGTGATTTCCATAAAAGTGCCTCCCGCAGCCGAATCTAAAAGATTTCTAGAAGCAAAATTCAATCCGGCATAATTTTTTTGTATAATCATCCACAAATTCAAACCATGTGTAGGGCAATTACGTATCATTAATTTCATCCTTTCCCAAGCTTGTGCAACATGATCATGATCAAGTTTCTTAAAATTCATAATATCGTTCCTAAGAGAGATGATTTTAGCGGGAGGAAAATACTTAAGAGATAAAAGCAACTTTGCACTTATTCCATGAATCAATACTATTTTTAGGCAAAGAAGAGATCCAAGTTTTAGCATAATCTCTAAGAGAAAATGGAAATACCTTCAATTTAGCAATATCATTATCCACATCTTTCTTATTTTGCATATCACACAAATCAACAAAGGTTTTTAGATGGGTAGCGGCATCTTCACTAGGAAGGCCGGAAAATGGATCTTTCATGACAAGATTTAGCAAAGCAGTATTAATTTCACAAGATTCAGCATCGGTATTGGGAGCAACCGGAGTGCTAATAAAATCATTATTGTTGGTATTGGAAAAGTCACATAATTTAGTATTATCTTGAGCCATCATGACAAACAATCCAACACATAAGCACACAAGAAGCAGGCGAAAAAGAGGTGAACGGAAAAGAGTGCGAATAAAACGGCAAGGGTGAAGTGGGGGAGAGGAAAACGAGAGGCAAATGGCAAATAAAGAAAATGCGAGGGATAAGAGTTTATGACAGGTACTTGGTATGTGTTGACTTGTGCGTAGATCTCCCCGTCAACGACGACAGAAATCCTTCTTGCTACCTCTTGAGCACTGCGTTGGTTTTCCCTTGAAGAGGAAAGGGTTATGCAGCAAAGTAGCGTAAGTATTTCCCTTAGTTTTTGAGAACCAATATATCAATCCAGTAGGAGACTACACGCAAGTCCCTCATACCTGCACCAACAAATAAGAACCTCGCAACCAACGCGATAAAGGGGTTGTCAATCCCTTCACGGTCACTTACGAGAGTGAGATCTGATAGAGATAATAAGATAAATAAATATTTTTGGTATTTTTATGATATAGATGGAAAGTAAAGATTGTGAAATAAAATAGATTGGAAACTTATATGATAGAAGATAGACCCGGGGGCCATAGGTTTCACTAGTGGCTTCTCTCAAGATAGCATAAGTATTACGGTGGGTGAACAAATTACTGTCGAGCAATTGATAGAAAAGTGCATAATTATGAGAATATCTAGGCATGATCATGTATATACGCATCACGTCCGCGACAAGTAGACCGAAATGATTTTGCATCTACTACTATTACTCCACACATCGACCACTATCCAGCATGCATCTAGAGTATTAAGTTCATAAGAACAGAGTAACACATTAGGCAAGATGACATGATGTAAAGGGATAAACTCAAGCAATATAATATAAACCCCATCTTTTTATCCTCGATGGAAACAATATAATATGTGCCTTGCTGCCCCTGCTGTCACTGGGAAAGGTCACCGCAAGATTGAACCCAAAGCTAAGCACTTTTCCCATTGCAAGAAAGATCAATCTAGTAGGCCAAATCAAACTGATAGTTCGAAGAGAATTGCGAAGATAACTAATCATACATAAAAGATTTCAGAGAAGAATCAAATATTATTCATAGATAAACTTGATCATAAAGCCACAATTCATCGGATCTCGACAAACACACCGCAAAAAGAGTTACATCGAATAGATCTCCAAGAAGATCGAGGAGAACTTTGTATTGAGATCTAATGAGAGAGAAGAAGCCATCTAGCTAATAACTATGGGCTTGAAGGTCTGTGGTAAACTACTCACACATCATCGGAGAGGCTATGGTGTTGATGTAGAAGCCCTCCATGATCGATTCCCCCTCCGGCGGAGCTCCAGAAAAGGCCCCAAGATGGGATCTCTTGGGTACAGAAGGTTGCGGCGGTCGAAATAGGGTTTCGTGGTGCTCTTGGATGTTTTTGAGGTATATATATATATATGAGGAAGAAGTAGGTCGGTGGAGCTGTGAGGGGCCCACGAGGGTGGGGGGCGCGCCCAGGAGGGCAAGCGTGCCTCCCTGCCTCGTGGCTCCCTCATTTCTTTCTTGATGTCCACTCCAAGTCCCCTGGATCATGTTTGTTCCAAAAATAACTCTCCCGAAGTTTTCATTCCGTTTGGATTCCGTTTGATATTCCTTTTCTGCGAAACACTGAAATAGGCAAAAAAATAGCAATTTGCATAGGGCCTTGGGTTAGTAGGTTAGTCCAAAAAATAATATAGAAGTGTATAATAAAGCCCATTAAACACCCAAAACGGATAATGTAATAGCATGGAACAATCCAAAATTATAGATACATTGGAGACATATCAGGCCCTGGCATTTTGAGCTTCATGTACCCGTAAAGGGGTATGGCTTGAAAGCATGTGAAGGCATCTCGCCCCAACAAGGCGTGATATCGCTATTGAAAGGTGCCATGTGGATGAGCAACTCTTCGGACCTGTAGTTCTCCGGCGTGCTGAATACTACGTCGGGTTTAATTTTCCCCGAGCATCGTGCTTCTCGACTGGGGATAATGCCTCGAAAGGTGGTGCTACTTTCCTCGATGTGGCTCTTGTCCATTTGCATTTTATTGAGCGTGTCTTCGTAGATGAGGTTCATTCCGCTGCCGCCGTCCATGAGCACTTTGGTGAGTCGAAAGCCATCCAAAATTGGGTTTAAGACCAAGGCGGCTGGTGCTTGGACTGATCTGGCCCTTGGTTTATCGTCAGCAGTAAAAGTTATTGCCGTATCATTCCAAGGATTTATTTTGGCTACCTGGTTGACTTCGGCGAGGTCACGGAGCGCCCTTTTATGCCGATTATTTGAAGAAAAGGTCTCGAAGACTGTATAGACATTGAGGTCCTCATCCTCCCAAGAGTGCTTCTCCGGGGTAGTGTTGGTGAGGATGGCTCCGCCGCTCTTAGCCACTTGCCGGAGTACCCAACATGCCCGAAGGCTATGTGTTGGTTCGGTATTCGGCGTAGTGTGTATCTGATAGGGCTTGTCGAGCAGTTCGTCAAGGACGGTTCTATGTCCCGTGGAGGATTTGATTCTCTTGTCAATGAGATGGTGATCGGATGCCCCGTAAGGGTGCATCCTTTTTTCCCGTCCGGTGGGCTACTTAAAGGCGGGAGGATTCCATCGGGCTGTTTGGCATTCTAGGCGCTTTCCATTGCGCAGTACTTCTATACTATGTGTCCAAAACCTGCAAAGTGCTATATGCGGCGGTGGTTGAGGGCATTGAGGATTCCCTCATCCGTACAGTTGCGGCAAAAAACTGAAATCGCGTCGTCGTTTCATCAATCTTCAATCTTGTTTTTAACGAGGAACCTGTCCCAGAAGTGATGGACCATTTCCAGAGGTTGCTGTCGTACGTACATTAGGTCACGTACGTCTGGAGGACCTGAGTTGCTTGGGGAATATTGCCTGTGGTGGGTGGGCGGGCTGAAATCCGAACCCTGACCCACTATTGGATCTGGAGTTTGCAGAATCTACGAGGTCACTAGTCCAGGATTCGGAGGGTCCTGGGGACTTTCCGGCTCAATGCCTGGTTCTATGTTCGGAGAACATACGGTCTCTTCCCGAAGATGGGTATCCGGCACGCAGGGCTCGGAAATCTGAACATAGCTTGTTCTTAACTTAGGGGGAGAATTATTCTCGGCTTGTGCCTCCACAACCGCTGCCAGATGGGTGATCGAAGGGGACTTGATTTCCCTTTGATCAGGTTTAAGCCCAATCCGATCATAGTCTGTTGCGACCCCTAGGGCGGCGATGCGATCTAGCAGTTTGTTCAAGGACCAGACATCAGCTTGATCCATCTTTTCGGAGTGTTCGAGGCCGATGCGGAGATGATGTTTGGCGATTGCGGGGGCTGTGTAACACCCCGGATGTAACTTTCCCAATTCGTACTCCAACTCTTGCCGTTTCCGGCGTTAAGTTATTTTATTTTCTCGGGTTTGGGTCTTTGTCTCCGTGTGTTGTTATAGTTGTCATGCATCTCACATCATGTCATCATGTGCATTGCATTTGCTTACGTGTTCATCTCATGCATTCGAGCATTTTCCCCGTTGTCCGTTTTGCATTCCGGCGCTTCGTTCTCCTCCGGTGGTCATTTCTACCTTTCTTTCGTGTGTGGGGATTAAACATTTCCGGATTGGACCGAGACTTGCCAAGCGGCCTTGGTTTACTATCGGTAGACCGCCTGTCAAGTTTTGTATCATTTGGACTTCGTTTGATACTCCAACGGTTAACCGAGGGACCGAAACGGCCTCGTGTGTGTTGCAGCCCAACACCCCTCCAATTTGGCCCAAAACCCACCTAAGCCTTCTCCATCATCTAGATCGTTCGATCACGATCGCGTGACCACAAACCGCACCTCATTTGGACACTTCTAGCTCCCTCTATGCCTATATAAAGGCCTCTCCCCGAAAATCCGGATTCCCCCTCGTCTGAAACCCTAAAAATCATCTCCGCGCCGGCCGGACACGTCCGCCCAGGCCGGACACATCGCCGCCGCCCACTCCGCGCCTACCACATCACCGCCGCCACCCGTGCGCCGCCGCTGCCCGGAGGGCCCAGATCCGGCCCCCGCGGCCCAGATCCGGGCGCCGCGCGCCTCGCCGCCGGCTTGCTGCTTCCCCGCCGCCCGCGCCTCCTCGCCGCTGCCGCCTTCGTTCGCCGCACCGCCGCCTGCCTCCCTCGCCGGCGGGCGCCGCCACCTCGCCGCCGCGGTCAGCCGCTCCGCCACCGCGCCGGCCGAGCCCCGCCGCCCGCGCCTCCACCGCCCGGCCACGCCGGCCGCCTCCGCCGCCCTGCCCTACCTCGACTCCAGCCGGCCTCCTCCTCTCCGGCGAGTTCTCCGGCGTCTACAGTAACTCCGGCGTGCCTCAATCCGCGCGCTGGATCTGGATCTGAGGAGACTCTCGGTTGACTTTTGTTCCTAACCCTAGTCCAAGTGCTCATGTTCATAGCATCGTATCTTTGCATCCGTAGCTCCGATTTGGGCATATAGCATATCAAAATGTTCATCTCAGAGAGTACATCATTTCATTCCATTGCATCATTTTCATTTGAGTTCATCTTGATTCCTGAAATGCTGTTAGAATAGGGATAATTGAGATAATTATCAGATCTGCTACTCCATTTAGATTTTTGTCATTTTTGCCATGATTATTGTGTGCATGTTATGTCCATGAGTTCTACATATGCTTTGTTAAGGGTTTTGTCATCTTTCCAGAGGTGCAACCCATGTATTTTTGTGATGTGTGTGGTGACTAGCACGAGCTTGCAAAGTGGTGCACTTGTTAATTCTGATTTCAGGGACTTAGCATTTCCACTAAGTCCTTGATCTGTTTGTCTCATGTTGTCATATGTTCATGTTGTTTCCTGGTGATCTGTGCCTCTTTCGAGGATGATCAGTAAGGATGTTTTGTTAATCTTGTAGTGCTCTATCCATCCATGTCTTTGGTTGCAATTATGGAGCACCCTAGCTTGAGTCAATCGAGCTCTACTTTTGCTACTTCGTAAATCTGGGCAGATTGTCAACTTGTTTGCAATTTTGCCGATGATGTTGTAGTTGATCCGTGCATTCTATGTTATTGTTCTTGCCATGTCTAGCTTGTATTTTGTGTATTCTTAATGTATGTATGCTTAGCTTATCATGACTTGCTCCATATTGAGTGCATTGAGCTCGTAAACATGCCTACTTGAGATATGTTTCAGCCTATGCCAGTTTTCACTGTCTGAAAACTAATTATGTTTTTGTTATGTTCACATGCTTGCAATTGTATTTTCTGATCCCTTTTGGCTCAAGGTCACTAAGGGACTTTTGTTAAGCTCTTTGAGTAGCTCCATGTCATGCTTTACTTTGCCATGTTCAGGCCCTGTAGCATGTAGTTTTGATGCTCCGAAGAGTGCTACCTGATCTGAAATTCCAGACAAGTGTTAATTTCACTAAGTCTGAAATCTGTTTGCCATATGCATTTTTGCCATGCTTGTTTGAACCTGTTAATGGATGAATTGGCCGTAGCTCAGTGCTAGACTTTTGTTAAGCATCATGAATGCATCCCTTCCATGTATTTTTATGCCATGTTTGGGTTCAGTAGCATGCTCATCTCGTTGCATTTAGATGGCTACTTGCTGTAAATCGCAGACCGGTGCCATATTTGAATTGCTTGCCATTTCCAAACCGTAACTCCGATTCCGGCGTTCTTTATATCGTTTTCAAGCGATTTCATCTCACCTTTCCAGTGGCACACTTGGATTCCAAGTTGAGGTCAGGTTCATCGATTCCTTGTCACATCTTGCATATGCATCCCGCATAGCATATCATCTTTGCATCATATTGTTTGAGTCTTGCACGTGGTTGATTGTGTCCTTGTTGCTTGTTTTTCTTGTTTGGGTAGAGCCGGGAGACGAGTTCGCTAACAAGGATCCCGTTGAGTTTGCTTTCGAGGATCCAGTCAACTCTGACAACTTTGCAGGCAAGATGATCATACCCTCAAAATCACTACTATCTTTGCTTTGCTAGATGCTCGCTCTTTTGCTATGCCAATGCTACGATGCCTACCACTTGCTTGCAAGCCTCCCAAATTGCCATGTCAAACCTCTAACCCACCATGTCCTAGCAAACCGTTGATTGGCTATGTTACCGCTTTGCTCAGCCCCTCTTATAGCGTTGCTAGTTGCAGGTGAAGATTGGAGGCCGTTCCTTGTTGGAACATTTATTTACTTGTTGGGATATCATTATATTGCCATGTTATCTTAATGCATCTATATACTTGGTAAAGGGTGGAAGGCTCGGCCTCTCGCCTAGTGTTTTGTTCCACTCTTGCCGCCCTAGTTTCCGTCATATCGGTGTTATGTTTCCGGATTTTGCGTTCCTTATGCGGTTGGGTTATAATGGGAACCCCTTGATAGTTCGCCTCGATTAAAGCTTTTCCAGCAATGCCCAACCTTGGTTTTACCATTTGCCACCTAGCCTCTTTTCCCTTGGGTTTCCGGAGCCCGAGGGTCATCTTATTTAACCCCCCCCCCCCGGGGCCAGTGCTCCTCTGAGTGTTGGTCCGAACCAGGCAGCCTGCGGGGCCACCTCGGGGAAACTTGAAGGTTGGTTTTACTTGTAGCTTGACCTATCTGAGTGTGCCCTGAGAACGAGATATGTGCAGCTCCTATCGGGATTTGTCGGCACATTCGGAAGGTGTTGCTGGTGTTGTTTTAACCTGTCGAAGTGTCTTGAAGAACCGAGATACCGAGTCTGATCGGAACGTCTCGGGAGGAGGTCTATTCCTTCGTTGACCGTGAGAGCTTGTCATGGGCTAAGTTGGGACTCCCCTGCAGGGATTTGAACTTTCGAAAGCCGTGCCCGCGGTTATGGACAGATGGGAATTTGTTAATGTCCGGTTGTAGATAACTTGAACCTTAACTTAATTAAAATGAATCAACTGAGTGTGTTACCGTGATGGCCTCTTCTCGGCGGAGTCCGGGAAGTGGACACGGGGTTGGAGTAATGTTTGCGCAGGTTGCTCTCTAGTTTCTCGCTCGCGCTTTGCCTCCTCTTCTCGCTCTCTTTTGCGAACAGGATAGCCACCATATTTGCTAGTCGCTTGCTGCAGCTCCACATATTTACGTTGCCTTACCTATAAGCTGAAATAGTCTTGATCGCGAGGGTGCGAGATAGCTGAGTCCCTGTGGCTCACAGATTACTATTACACCAGATGCAGGGCCTGATAATTCCGCTCCAGGAGACGCGCTCGAGCTCAAGTGGGAGTTCGACGAGGACTCTCAACGATACTATGTTTCCTTTCCTGATGATCAGTAGTGGTGCCCAGTTGGGGGTGATCGGGACCGTGTCGCATGTTGGGTTATCTTTTATTTTGGCGCCGTAGTCGGGCCATGAGTGTTTGGATGATGTAATGTTATTTATGTACTTGATTGACGTGGCGAGTTTAAGCCAACTATGTTATCTCCCCTTTTATTATCTATATTACATGGGATGTTGTGAAGATTGCCTAACTTGCGACATATGCCTTCAATGCGATTATGCCTCTAAGTCGTGCCTCGACACGTGGGAGATATAGTCGCATCGAGGGTGTTACAAGTTGGTAATCAGAGCCTTCCCCGACCTTAGGAGCCCCATTGCTTGATCGTTATTAGCGGTCGAGTTGTGTCTAGAAAAAGGTTTTGAGTCATTTAGGAATTATATATCGGAGAGTTTAGGAATTCTTTTTACTTCCCAGTCTCCTCATCGCTCTAGTAAGGCATCCTGACATAGAGTTTTGACTCTTCTCTTCTCAAATTTCACAAAAAAAAATTTAGGATCAAATTTCATCTTGGAATCGTTCCGATGGTTTTATGATGAGAACATTGTCTTGGTGCCTCCTGTCAGGGGTTTTATGGAAGTGTCCCGGGGAGTTGAGCTCTGAGGTGTTGTCTTCATAATTTTATCGTTGCAATTCTGGAATACCTGAGTTTAGTATGCCGACATCGAAAATCTCTTTTATGCATTTCATTGGTGAGATAACCTCGACGCCACCCAGTACTGGGGCGGGAGTTCGGGAGTATCGCCATAACTTGTATAACGGATGCTTTTCGAAGGTTGAGGTAGATGGTTTCCAAAGGTTTCTTGGTTATGTGTTGAAGGATGGATACAGCTGGATGTAGGATTTGCTAGATTTGGGTGAGATATTATGCTTCCCCTGTATCCCCAACACCTGATTGCATAACTGGAAAGGTTCGGGAGTTTCATAGGTGGGAATTCTTGTAGCTCTAGTTCTTCTTCCACGGATATTGGTTTGAGAATGGGATTTCTTACCGATTATTCATTCTTGATCCGTACCTTGTGGATTTATTTCTCTACCTAAATTCTAAGTGGCTTCTCAATTTATGGATATGTGACCATTTCAAGAGGAATGCATTCGTTCATTTTGTTCGGATGTCAAGACTATATGTTGCAATTTTCATTCCGTTGGATTCAGCTTCAATATTTGTCTATCAATGTGCTAATGGATGTCAACCTCTTCAGGATGGCTCCTCCAACACGCACGACTCCGAATCCTGATCCGCCACCACCTCCACCTCCTCCAGATGCATGGCAAGCTGTGATGGCCGCAACCAATGCAAACACACAGTTGATCATGCAAATTCTTCAAGAGCGCAATCAAGGCAACCAAGGGAATCAAGGCAACAATCAGAATCATTTTGCTACACTCAACCAGTTCCTTGCTAACGGGCCAAAGACTTTCAGCAATTGTGTTGAGGCAACCGATGCTGACGATTGGCTTGTGGATTTGTGCAAGCATTTCGAGTGCAGTAACGTCAGGCCTGAGGACTTTGTCAAGTTCGATTCCTTCCAACTCAAAGATCAAGCTGCATAATGGTTCCAGCAGTACAAGGATTCCACAGGTGGACGTGTTATTACCTGGGATGAATTCCGTCGAGATTTCCAAGCTCATCATATTCCTCAGAGCGTGGTTGAAAGCAAGCATGAGGAATTCCGCACCTGAAGCAAGGCGCTTTGTCTGTCTATGACTACAACAAGTTGTTCCAGAAGCTCGCCCGTTTTGCTAAGCAGGACGTACCTGATGAGAAAAGCATGATATACCAGTTCAGGGGTGGTCTCAGAGAAGAAATTCAGCTAGCTCTTGTTCTCTTTGAGCCCTTGAGATACGGTGAGTTCTACAACATGGCACTGAAGCAAGAGGCCGCTCAGTTGAGGTGTGATGATTCCAAGAGGCGAGTCAGAGATGTCACTCCTTCTTCCTCTACTCAAGTGGCCAAGCGGCAGAAATATTGGCTTCCTCCTCCTCCGTTCCGTCAGCCGTATCAGCAGAAGAGCAAAGGTGGCAGTGGTTCTTCCCACCCACCCAAACCTGGCTTTCAGAACAAGACTTCATCTCAAGCTCCAAGATCGAGTGCTCCATATCACCGTCCGCTTACAGAGGTCACGTGCAACAAGTGCCAACAGAAGGGTCACTAAGCCAACAAGTGTCTCAACCAGAGGCGTCTTCCTCCTCCTCCTCCTGTCAGATCGACAAGTATAGCTGTGGTCAAGCATAACCCCAAGCACACCAAGGTCAACTTGATGAATGCAGCTCAGGCAGAGGACTCGTCAGATGTCATCATGGGTAACCTTCCTGTTAACGATATTCCCGTAAGAGTTCTTTTTGACACTGGTGCATCGCATTGTTTCATGTCAAAGCCATTTTTACCAAGCATGAGTTCGTTTCGTCTCATTTGGGTAAACAAATGGATATCGTTTCTCCTGGCAAACGTTTCAGTGCAAGTCTGGAGGTGCCAGATGTTACTATCACCTTGGGTGACTACAAGTTCCTTTCTTCCCCAATGGTTCTTGGTAACTCGGATATTGATCTCATTCTCGGAATGGATTGGCTTTCTAAGCACAAGGCTCAGCTTGATTGTGCAGCCAGGCAGATTCAATTGACTCATTCGTCTAAGGATGTAATTGTCTTTGCCGCTCGTGATGATACCATCCGTCTGTTTTCTCTCAATGAGAAGGGTGAACTGGATGCTATCTCGCAGATTCCAGTCGTTTGCGAATATCAATACATCTTTCCAGAAGAGCTTCCAGGAATGCCTCCGCACCGGCCAGTTGAATTCGTTATTGATCTTGAGCCTGGCACGGAACCAGTGTGCAAGCGTCCTTACAAGCTCGGACCTGAAGAGTTGAAGGAGCTAAAGAAGCAACTCGATATTCAAGAGAGAATGGGTCTCATCCGGCCTAGTTCTTCTCCGTGGGGTTGTGGTGTTCTTTTTGTGAAGAAGAAGGATGGAACGGACCGACTTTGTGATGATTACCGTCCATTGAACAAGAAGACCATCAAGAACAAATACCCACTTCCCAACATCAACGAGCTGCTCGAACAACTCAAAGGTGCCCAAGTATTCTCCAAGCTTGATCTCCGTATGGGTTATCATCAGATTCGAATCCGTGAGCAAGATATTCCCAAGACGGCTTTCAGGACAAGCTATGGTTCATATGAATACACTGTCATGTCTTTTGGCCTCGTCAACGCTCCTCCGACGTTCTCTCGCATGATGAACTTCATCTTCAACGCCTACACCAATGACTTTGTTTTGGTCTATCTCGACGACATTCTGGTTTTCTCCAGGAACAAGGAAGATCATGCCAAGCACTTGCGTTTGGTACTCGATAAGCTGAGGGACAACAGTTCTACGCCAAGTTCTCCAAGTGCGAATTTTGGCTCGATGAGGTTCTTTATCTTGGTCATATCATCTCTGCCAAGGGCATTGTGGTGAATCCTGAGAAGGTGTCTGCAATTGTGAATTGGGAACCTCCTCAGAACGTGAAGCAACTTCGTAGCTTCCTCGGTCTCGCAAGATACTGTCGAAGATTCGTTGAAAACTTCTCCAAGATCGCGAAGCCTCTCCCTAATCTTCTCCAGAAGCATGTCAAGTACGTTTGGTCTCCGGAGTGTGACATTGCTTTCAACACTTTGAAAGAGAAATTGATCACTGCTTCAGTTCTCACTCCGCCTGATGAATACAAGCCATACGAGGTCTTTTGTGATGCCTCTCTCCAAGGTCTTGGCGCAGTATTGATGCAAGAGACAAAAGTTGTTGCTTATACCTCTCACTAGTTGAAGCCTAATGAGAAGAACTACCCCACTCACGATCTCAAGTTGGCGGCAGTTGTGCATGCTCTTTTGACTTGCAGACATCTCTTATTGGGAAGAAAAGTGGACATCTTCACTGACCACAAGAGTCTCAAGTACATCTTCACTCAGCCTAATCTCAACCTCAGGAAAACTCGATGGGTCGAAATGATTCAAGAGTATAATCAGAGTATCGAGTATACTCCAGGCAAGGCCAATGTGATTGCTGGCGCATTGAGCAGAAAGGCTTATTGCAACAGTCTTATTCTCAAGCCTTATCAACCCGAGCTTTGTGAAGCTTTCCGCAAACTTAATCTGCAAGTTGTTCCTCAATGTTTCCTCGCCAACCTTCAAGTCTCTCCTACCTTGGAAGACCAGATTCGCCAAGCCCAGCTTCTTGATGCTATGGTGAAAAAGGTGAAGATTGGTATTGCCAAGAGTCAACCCAAGTACAAGTGCTACCGCCTTGATGACAAGGATACTCTCTTCTTTGAGGATCGTATTGTTGTACCCAAAGGTGACCTCCGTAAAGTGATCATGAACGAGGCTCACAATTCTCTCCTCTCCATCCACCCTGGGAGCACGAAGATGTATCAGGACCTTAAGCAGGCTTATTGGTGGACTCGAATGAAGCACGAGATTGCTCAATTCATGAATGAGTGTGATGTCTGCAGAAGAGTGAAGGCAGAACACCAAAGGCCAGCGGGTCTCCACCAACCTATTGCCATTCCAGAATGGAAGTTTGACCACATTGAAATGGACTTCGTGACTGGGTTTCCAAAGTCCAAGCATGGCAATGATGCTATATTCGTTGTCATCGACAAACTCACTAAAGTGGCTCATTTTCTGCCTATCAAAGAGTCAATCACTGCAGCTCAATTGGCGGATCTCTATACCTCTCGTATTGTCTCTCTACACGGTATTCCACAAGTGATCTCTTCAGACCGTGGCAGCATTTTTACCTCCAAGTTTTCGGATTCTTTTCAGAAGGCCATGGGCACCAACATCCGCTTCAGCACAGCTTTCCATCCTCAAACTAGCGGTCAAGTCGAGCGTGTCAACCAGATTCTTGAAGATATGCTCAGGGCTTGTGTGATCTCCTTCGGCATGAAGTGGGAGGATTGTCTTCCTTATGCTGAATTCTCCTACAACAACGGTTTTGAAGCAAGTTCGGGCAAGGCCCCATTTGAAATTCTGTATGGAAGGAAGTGCCGTACCCCTCTCAACTGGTCTGAAACCGGTGAACGTCAGCTTTTGGGTAATGACTTAATCACAAAGGCAGAGGAAATGTGCAAAGTCATTCGAGATAACCTCAAAGCAGCCCAATCCCGCCAGAAGAGCTACTATGATAGTAAGCATCGTGATTTGGCTTTCGAGATCGGAGATCATGTTTACTTGCGCGTCTCTCCTATGAAAGGTACTCGTCGCTTCGGTATCAAAGGGAAGCTTGCCCCCAGATATATGGGACCTTTCAAGATTGTCAGCAAGAGAGGCGACCTCTCCTATCAACTCAAGATTCCTTCAAACTTTGCAAATGTTCATGACGTGTTCCATGTCTCTCACCTTCGAAAGTGCTTCAAGACTCCTGACCGCACCGTCAACTTCGAGGACATTGAGCTCCAAGAAGATCTCTCTTATCGTGACCACCCAGTTGCTATTCTTGAAGAGACTGAACGCAAGACTCGCAACAAGTCAATCAAATTTCTCAAAGTCAAGTGGTCACACCATTCCGACCGTGAAGCTACCTGGGAACGCGAGGATCACCTCCGTTCTGAGTACCCGGCGTTCTTTCAGTCCTAGATCTCGGGACGAGATCCTTTCATAGTGGTGGAGTGTTGTAACACCCCAAATGTAACTTTCCCAATTTGTACTCCAACTCTTGCCGTTTCCGGCGTTAAGTTATTTTATTTTCTCGGGTTCGGGTCTTTGTCTCCGTGTGTTGTTGTCGTTGTCATGCATCTCACATCATGTCATCATGTGCATTGCATTTGCTTACGTGTTCATCTCATGCATTCGAGCATTTTCCCCGTTGTCCGTTTTGCATTCCGGCGCTTCGTTCTCCTCCGGTGGTCATTTCTAGCTTTCTTTCATGTGTGGGGATTAAACATTTCCGGATTGGACCGAGACTTGCCAAGCGGCCTTGGTTTACTACCGGTAGACCGCCTGTCAAGTTTCGTATCATTTGGACTTCGTTTGATACTCCAACGGTTAACCGAGGGACCGAAAAGGCCTCGTGTGTGTTGCAGCCCAACACCCCTCCAATTTGACCCAAAACCCACCTAAGCCTTCTCCATCATCTAGATCGTTCGATCACGATCGCGTGGCCGCAAACCGCACCCCATTTGGACACTTCTAGCTCCCTCTATGCCTATATAAAGGCCTCTCCCGAAAATCCGGATTCCCCCTCGTCTGAAACCCTAAAAATCATCTCCGCACCGGCCGGACACGTCCGCCCAGGCCGGACACATCGCCACCGCCCACTCCGCGCCTGCCACGTCACCGCCGCCACCCGCGCGCCGCCGCGGCCCGGAGGGCCCAGATCCGGCCCCTGCGGCCCAGATCCGGGCGCCGCGCGCCTCGCCGCCGGCTTGCTGCTTCCCCGCCGCCCGCGCCTCCTCGCCGCCGCCGCCTTCGTTCGCCGCACCGCCGCCTGCCTCCCTCGCCGGCGGGCGCCGCCACCTCGCCGCTGCGGTCAGCCGCTCCGCCACCGCGCCGGCCGAGCCCCGCCGCCCGCGCCTCCACCGCCCGGCCACACCGGCCGCCTCCGCCGCCCTGCCCTACCTCGACTCCAGCCGGCCTCCTCCTCTCCGGCGAGTTCTCCGGCGTCTACAGTAACTCCGGCGTGCCTCAATCCGCGCGCTGGATCTAGATCTGAGGAGACTCTCGGTTGACTTTTGTTCCTAACCCTAGTCCAAGTGCTCATGTTCATAGCATCGTATCTTTGCATCCGTAGCTCCGATTTGGGCATATAGCATATCAAATGTTCATCTCAGAGAGTACATCATTTCATTCCATTGCATCATTTTCATTTGAGTTCATCTTGATTCCTGAAATGCTTTTAGAATAGGGATAATTGAGATAATTATCAGATCTGCTACTCCATTTAGATTTTTGTCATTTTTGCCATGATTATTGTGTGCATGTTATGTCCATGAGTTCTACATATGCTTTGTTAAGGGTTTTGTCATCTTTCCAGAGGTGCAACCCATGTATTTTTGTGATGTGTGTGGTGACTAGCACGAGCTTGCAAAGTGGTGCACTTGTTAATTCTGATTTCAGGGACTTAGCATTTCCACTAAGTCCTTGATCTGTTTGTCTCATGTTGTCATATGTTCATGTTGTTTCCTAGTGATCCGTGCCTCTTTCGAGGATGATCAGTAAGGATGTTTTGTTAATCTTGTAGTGCTCTATCCATCCATGTCTTTGGTTGCAATTATGGAGCACCCTAGCTTGAGTCAATCGAGCTCTACTTTTGCTACTTCGTAAATCTGGGCAGATTGTCAACTTGTTTGCAATTTTGCCGAGGATGTTGTAGTTGATCCGTGCATTCTATGTTATTGTTCTTGCCATGTCTAGCTTGTATTTTGTGTATTCTTAATGTATGTATGCTTAGCTTATCATGACTTGATCCATATTGAGTGCATCGAGCTCGTAAACATGCCTACTTGAGATATGTTTCAGCCTATGCCAGTTTTCACTAAGTCTGAAAACTGATTATGTTTTTGCTATGTTCACATGCTTGCAATTGTATTTTCTAATCCCTTTTGGCTCAAGGTCACTAAGGGACTTTTGTTAAGCTCTTTGAGTAGCTCCATTTCATGCTTTACTTTGCCATGTTCAGGCCCTGTAGCATGTAGTTTTGATGCTCCGAAGAGTGCTACCTGATCTGAAATTCCAGACAAGTGTTAATTTCACTAAGTCTGAAATCTGTTTGCCATATGCATTTTTGCCATGCTTGTTTGAACCTGTTAATGGATGAATTGGCCGTAGCTCAGTGCTAGACTTTTGTTAAGCATCATGAATGCATCCCTGCCATGTATTTTTATGCCATGTTTGGGTTCAGTAGCATGCTCATCTCGTTGCATTTAGATGGCTACTTGCTGTAAATCGCAGACCGGTGCCATATTTGAATTGCTTGCCATTTCCAAACCGTAACTCCGATTCCGGCGTTCTTTATATCGTTTTCAAGCGATTTCATCTCACCTTTCCAGTGGAACACTTGGATTCCAGGTTGAGGCCAGGTTCATGCATTCCTTGTCACATCTTGCATATGCATCCCGCATAGCATATCATCTTTGCATCATATTGTTTGAGTCTTGCACGTGGTTGATTGTGTCCTTGTTGCTTGTTTGTCTTGTTTGGGTAGAGCCGGGAGACGAGTTCGCTAACGAGGAGCCCGTTGAGTTTGCTTTCGAGGATCCAGTCAACTCTGACAACTTTGCAGGCAAGATGATCATACCCTCGAAATCACTACTATCTTTGCTTTGCTAGATGCTCGCTCTTTTGCTATGCCAATGCTACGATGCCTACCACTTGCTTGCAAGCCTCCCAAATTGCCATATCAAACCTCTAACCCACCATTTCCTAGCAAATCGTTGATTGGCTATGTTACCGCTTTGCTCAGCCCCTCTTATAGCGTTGCTAGTTGCAGGTGAAGATTGGAGGCCGTTCCTTGTTGGAACATTTATTTACTTGTTGGGATATCATTATATTGCCATGTTATCTTAATGCATCTATATACTTGGTAAAGGGTGGAAGGCTCGGCCTCTCGCCTAGTGTTTTGTTCCACTCTTGCCGCCCTAGTTTCCGTCATATCGGTGTTATGTTCCCGGATTTTGCGTTCCTTACGCGGTTGGGTTATAATGGGAACCCCATGATAGTTCGCCTTGATTAAAGCTTTTCCAGCAATGCCCAACCTTGGTTTTACCATTTGCCACCTAGCCTCTTTTCCCTTGGGTTTCCGGAGCCCGAGGGTCATCTTATTTAACCCCCCCCCCCCCGGGCTAGTGCTCCTCTGAGTGTTGGTCCGAACCAGGCAGCCTGCGGGGCCACCTCGGGGAAACTTGAGGGTTGGTTTTACTCGTAGCTTGACCTATCTGAGTGTGCCCTGAGAACGAGATATGTGCAGCTCCTATCGGGATTTGTCGGCACATTCGGGCGGTGTTGCTGGTCTTGTTTTAACCTGTCGAAGTGTCTTGAAGAACCGAGATACCGAGTCCGATCGGAACGTCACGGGAGGAGGTCTATTCCTTCGTTGACCGTGAGAGCTTGTCATGGGCTATGTTGGGACTCCCCTGCAGGGATTTGAACTTTCAAAAGCCGTGCCCGCGGTTATGGACAGATGGGAATTTGTTAATGTCCGGTTGTAGATAACTTGAACCTTAACTTAATTAAAATGAATCAACTGAGTGTGTTACCGTGATGGCCTCTTCTCGGCGGAGTCCGGGAAGTGGACACGGTGTTGGAGTAATGTTTGCGCAGGTTGCTCTCTAGTTTCTCGCTCGCGCTTTGCCTCCTCTTCTCGCTCTCTTTTGCGAACAGGATAGCCACCATATTTGCTAGTCGCTTGCTGCAGCTCCACCAATTTACCTTGTCTTACCTATAAGCTTAAATAGTCTTGATCGCGAGGGTGCGAGATTGCTGAGTCCCTGTGGCTCACAGATTACTATTACACCAGATGCAGGGCCTGATGATTCCGCTCCAGGAGACGCGCTCGAGCTCAAGTGGGAGTTCGACGAGGAGTCTCAACGATACTGTGTTTCCTTTCCTGATGATTAGTAGTGGTGCCCAGTTGGGGGTGATCGGGACTGTTTCGCATGTTGGGTTATCTTTTATTTTGGCGCCGTAGTCGGGCCATGAGTGTTTGGATGATGTAATGTTATTTATGTACTTTTTTGACGTGGCGAGTGTAAGCCAACTATGTTATCTCCCCTTTTATTATCTATATTACATGGGATGTTGTGAAGATTGCCTAACTTGTGACATATGCCTTCAATGCGATTATGCCTCTAAGTTGTGCCTCGACACGTGGGAGATATAGTCGCATCGAGGGTGTTACAGGCTGCCTTTGGCTTAACAGCCAAGCGGGCGCCCATGGTGAAATCGCCAAGATGGAGGACATGCCCTGGAGCTAAGGCCCTTCCAGAGGTGATGCTGTCATTGATGACAAGGTGATCTATTGATCCTTCCATCGACGACACAAAGGAACTCTCAATGAAAGCACTAATGTCGGTGGTAAAACCGGCCGGTCTCGGGTAGGGGGTCCCGAATTGTGCGTCTAAGGATCGAAGGTAACAAGGGACACAAGGTACATGATGTTTACCCAGGTTCGGGCCCTCTTAATGGAGGTAAAACCCTACGTCCTGCTTGGTTGTATTTGATGAGTACAGGCGTTACAAGAGTCAATCTACCTCGAGATCGTAATGGCTAAACCCTAGATGTCTAGCCTATATCAATTCTGATAGCCTCTATGGACTAAACCCTCCCGTTTATATACACACCGGAGGGGCCTAGGGTTGTACTGAGTTGGTTTACAGAAGAAGGAAACTATACATCCGGACGCCAATCTTTCCATCCACGCAAAGGAGAGTCCTATCCGGACACGGGGGAAAGCCTTCTACCTTGTATCTTCACGGCCATCAGTCCGGCTCATATCACATAGCCCGGACACCCGAGAACCCGTTAAACCAGGACTCCCTCACCCGACAATGATCATTACATAGGCATCATGTCCAAGATTAGTAGACCGACTCCTGCCTCCGTCTACTACTATTACTCGACACATCGACTGCTATCCAGCATGCATCTAGTGTATTAAGTTCATGGGGAATCGAAGTATGCAATAAGAATGACGACATGATGTAGACAAGATCTATCTATGTAGAGATAGTCCCCATCATTTTATCCTTAGTAGGAACGATACATATGTGTCGGTTCCCCTTCTGTCACTGGGATCAAGCACCGTAAGATCGAACCCACTACAAAGCACCTCTTCCCATTGCAAGATAAATAGATCAAGTTGGCCAAACAAAACCCAAATATCGGAGAAGAAATACGAGGCTATAAGAAATCTTGCATAAAAGAGATCAAAGAAACTCAAATACTTTCATGGATATAAAAAGATAGATCTGATCATAAACTCAAAGTTCATCCGATCCCAACAAACACACCGCAAAAAGAGTTACATCATATGGATCTCCAAGAGACCATTGTATTGAGAATCAAACGGGAGAGAGGAAGCCATCTAGATACTAATTACGGACCCGGAGGTCTACAAAGAACTACTCACGCATCATCAGAGAGGCACCAATGGAGGTGGTGAACCCCATCCGTGATGGTGTGTAGATTGGATCTGGTGGTTCTGGACTCTGCGGTGGTTGGAATTGATTTTCGTTGACTCCCCTAGGTTTTCTAGAATATTGGGGTATTTATAGAGCAAAGAGCAGGTCCGGGGGCAACCAAGGTGGGCACAACCCACCAGGGCACGCCTGGGCCTCCTGGCTCGCCCTAGTGGGTTGTGCTCTCCTCGGAGCACCCCCAGGCACAACCTTGGCCCATTAGGTGTCTTCTGGTCCCAAAAAATCCTTGTAAAGTTTCGTTGCATTTGGACTCCGTTCGGTATTGATTTCCTGTGATGTAAAAAACATGAAGAAAACAGCAACTGGCACCATGTCAATAGGTTACTACCAAAAAATGACTATAAAATGATTATAAAACATCCAAGATTGATAATATAACAGCATGGAACAATCAAAAAATTATAGATACGTTGGAGACGTATCAGCATCCCCATGCTTAACTCCTAGTCGTCCTCGAGTAGGTAAGTGATAAAAACAGAATTTTTGATGTGGAATGTTGCCTATCATGTCATATCATATTCTTTTCTTTATAGCATGGACATTTGGACTTTTATATTGTTCAAAGCAATAGTCTAGTTTTGACATGATAACTTAAATACTCAAGCATATCAACAAGCAACCATGTATTTCAAAATATCAACGCTAAAATAAGCTATCCCAAGCCCACCATGCTCAATCATTGATCCATTCATTAAACACACTTTCATATTAACTACACCCAATGCTAAAGTACGATCATAGTGCCTCCTAGTCGGTGCTTTTATAAGAGAAGATGCAGACTCAATTTCAAAATTAAAATTTCATAAAGTAAAAGATAGGCCCTTCACAGAGGGAAGTAGGGATTTGTAGAGGTGCCAGAGCTCAAAAAGAAAAACTTAGAGATAAAAACATTTTGGGAGGTGTGTCCTTCCCACCAACGAAAACGACTTAGAGTTCGTAACACTTTCCATGCTAGATATATCATAGGCGGTTCCCAAACAGAAATTAAAGTTTATTCCTTTTCCCACCATATTTTCACTTTCCATCGTTAGCTGTATCCACGATTGCCTTCCATACCAACACTTTCCAAGGAATTTATTATTTGACAACATAAAGTAAATTCATTTTTATTTCATTTCGGGACTGGGCATCCCTAATGCCTTTGCCTTACTCTCGTGCAATGACAAGTGAATAAACACCCATCGCGAGAATAACACATCTAGCATGGTGATACGTCTCCGTCGTATCTACTTTTCCAAACACTTTTTCCCTTGTTTTGGACTCTAACTTGCATGATTTGAATGGAACTAACCCGGACTGACGCTATTTTCAGCAGAATTGCCATGGTGTTATTTATGTGCAGAAACAAAAGTTCTCGGAATGACCTGAAACTTCACGGAATATCTTTTCATAAATAATAAAAAATCCTTGCAAAAGACGAAGACCAAGGGGCCCACACCCTAGCCATGAGGGTGCGGGCGCGCCCCCTACCTCGTGGGCCCCCTGGAGCTCCTCTGACCTCAACTCCAACTCTATATATTTGCTTTCGGGGAGAAAAAAATAATAGAGAAAGATTCATCGCGTTTTACGATACGGAGCCGCCACCAAGCCCTAAAACCTCTCAGGAGGGCTGATCTGGAGTCCGTTTGGTGCTCCGGAGAGGGGAATCCGTCGCCATCATCATCATCAACCATCCTCCATCACCAATTTCATGATGCTCACCGCTGTGCGTGAGTAATTCCATCGTAGGCTTGCTGGACGGTGATGGGTTGGATGAGATTTATCATGTAATCGAGTTAGTTTCTTAGGGTTTGCCCTAGTATCCACTATGTTCTGAGATTGATGTTGCTATGACTTTGCTATGCTTAATGCTTGTCACTAGGGCCCGAGTGCCATGATTTCAGATCTGAACCTAGTATGTTTTCATCAATATATGAGAGTTCTCGATCCTATCTTGCAAGTCTATAGTCACCTATTATGTGTTATGATCCGTTAACCCCGAAGTGACAATAATCGGGATACTTACCGGTGATGACCGTAGTTTGAGGAGTTCATGTATTCACTATGTGTTAATGCTTTGGTCCGGTACTCTATTAAAAGGAGGCCTTAATATCCCTTAGTTTCCAATAGGACCCCGCTGCCACGGGAGGGTAGGACAAAAGATGTCATGCAAGTTCTTTTCCATAAGCACGTATGACTATATTCAGAATACATGCCTACATTACATTGATGAAATGGAGCTAGTTCTGTGTCACCCTAGGTTATGACTGTTACATGATGAACCGCATCCGACATAATTCTCTATCACCGATCCATTGCCTACGAGCTTTCCATATATTGTTCTTCGCTTATTTACTTTTCCGTCGCTATTGCTATCATCACCACCAAATACCAAAAACATTACTTTTGCTACCGTTAGCCTTTGCTATCATTACCACTACTATCATATTACTTTGCTACTAAACACTTTGATGTAGATATTAATTTTCCAGGTGTGGTTGAATTGACAACCCAGCTTCTAATACTTGAGAATATTCTTTGGCTCCCCTTGTTTCGAATCAATAAATTTGGGTTGAATACTCTACCCTCGAAAACTGTTGCGATCCCCTATACTTGTGGGTTATCAAGACTATCTTTTGGCGCCTCTGCCGGGGAGCATAGCTCTATTCTTTGAGTCACTTGGGATTTATGTCTGCTTATCATTATGAAGAACTTGAGAGATCCAAAAACAAAGATTTATCCCTCAACTACGAGGGGAGGTAAGGAACTGCCATCTAGCTCTGCACTTGATTCACCTTCTATTTTGAGTAAGCTTGCGACACCTAAACCTGCTTCTGCTATTCGTTCTGATATGTCGTATGTTATTGATGATGCCACTTCTGCTATGCATGATACTTATGATGAAACTACTTCTATGCTTGATACTACTGTGCCACTTGGTGAATTTCTTGATGAACAACTTGCTAGGGTTAGAGAGAATGAAAATATTGAATCTGATAATATTGATGAAAGTGATGATGAAGACTCTTCCTCTAATGAATATGAATCACCTGTTATTCCTGAGGGTTATGTTTTTCAAAAAGAAGCTGCTCTAGCTATTTTAGCTTGCAAAGATAGATATGAACTCAAGAGGTTATTAGCTAAATGGAAGCAGCAATCTCTTAATGCTAGAATGAAACCTGACCCTGCTTTTGCTACTTCACCTATCTGTGTTACTGATAAGGATTATGAATTCTCTGTTGATCATGATATAATTACTTTGGTTGAATCTGATCCTTTTCATGGCTATGAATCTGAAACTGTTGTGGCACATCTTACTAAATTAAATGAAAAGGATCACTAATGATGAGAATTCTCGCTACCTTTATATCTTAGCATCACCCTTAAAATATTTACTGTTATTCGGAATGAGTTCGTTAACAAGACTTGATCAACCTTGTTAGTGGATTCCTTTTGATGAGCATGAGATGGATGAAACTAGAAGGCACAACCTTCTGTACCCTCCTCTTACTTTCTGTTATTTATATTAAATAAAATAAAAATAGTATTTTTCTGTCTGTTATCTGAATTATCTGTGCAATATAAAAATACCCTGAATATAAAAGTTCTCCAAATGCCCTGAAATTTAAATATGATTTTTTCTGGAATATTTGAGAATATTTGGCACTGAGAACACAGCAGGAGGGGCATCCACCTAGCCACGTGGGTGGAGGGCGTGCCCTACCCCCTAGGCGCGCCCCCTGCCTCGTGGGCCCACAGTAGCCCTCCTCCACTTATTCCTGCACCCACACACTTCTTCTTCCTCCCACAAACACGAATATCCAGCTCAAGCACGAGTTCTAGCTCATTTTGCTGCGATTTTCGATCTCCTTGCTCAAAGCACCTCTCACAAAACTGCTTGGGGGGATTGTTCCTTGGTATGTGACTCCTCCATTGGTCCAATTAGTTTTTGTTCTACTGCTTTATTCATTGAAAATTTGTGCTGCTTAGGTGACCATGTTCTTGAGCTTGCATGTCAAATTTATATGGTCAAAAGTAGTTCTAATGCATGATATAGTCTCTAGGCACTTGTAGGAGTTGTTGCTATCAATTTTGTTGAGCTTGGTTCACTTTTGTTTGAAGTTACTAAAAATTTCAAAAAAAAATCAGAGGAAGAAATATGCTTAGGAAGATGTACCAAGGTGGTTCTTCAAGGAAGCAAGGACCCAGGCTTGCAATGCGTGATGCTGATGAAGAACCACCAAGAGACGCTCCAGTGCGTCCTTGTGAATGGACTTCGGAAAACTTTATGGATCGAGCAGGAATTAAGGAAGAATTTAACGCATATTTGTGTAACGCTAATCTTGTGAGCTTCGAGGAAGAAAAGTGTTGCCAGTATCACTATCTCACTAGTTCCTTTGTGAGGAGGTTTGAATTTTCATCTTCACGTAATTCTCCAACTGTCCTGTTTGATCTTTATGAAAATTCTTACACTATGGACTTAGAGGATTTTACCACTGCTTGCAAACTTCCACAATGGGGTAGTGTCAGGGAACCTCGCAAATCTGAATTTAGAGATTTTCATGCTAGTATAACTGTGGGGGTATCTAGAGATATAACACAAGCTACCATAGGGAGCATTCACTTTCCTGCTATACATTATTTTGCTCTATTCATAGGTAGATGCATTAATGGTGAAGATGAGGCATGTCACATGTGTGTCCCTGACCTCAGTATTCTTAGGAGTGCTGTGTTAGGAGATAAATCTTATAATTTGGGAGTCATTGTTGCACGTAGGTTGCATCTTAATAGATTTAATGGAGATTTCTTTGGTGGAATTTATGCAACCCGCATAGCTAATTTTTATGGTATAGCCATACGTGAAGATGATATTGAGTTGCCTCCTGCTTATTTGGATTATGAGGCTATGGTTCACCACCAGTTTGTCGAGAGGAATGAATCACCTCTCCAGTATCGCTTAATCTTTGACAAACATCGTGATGTCCGTATTACTCTCCCTGCTCCTGCCTTCTTTGATTATCAGGCAAAAGGAAGATATGTTATCACCAGAGAGGAGGCAGATGAGTACGAGAGGAGGGCGGAGGACGCTCGTCGCCACGCTGCAGCTCAGGAGGCGATAGCCGCTGCATCTCAGTATGACCCCAACTATTATTATGGATATCTGCCAGGCCAACCGTGGCCATAGACCAACTTTGGAGAAAAGCCTAAGCTTGGGGGAGTACATATTTCTCACCGACATTATATTCATGTTCACACACTCATTGCTAGATGTCGGTGCTCTTACTTTTTCATTGTATCATCCATGCTAGTTTATTTTCCTTTTTATGCTTTCTTCTTGTGTGTTTAATAAACCTTAAGAAAAACCAAAAAATTAGTTGTAACTTTTAATTAGTTTACTTTCCATACTTGTAGTAGTAATTAAAAAGAAACCCCAAAAAGATTTCTTGTTCTTCTTTTTCTTGTTGGGAGATTTCCCGTGTAAATAGTTTTATTTTTTTTCTTTTCTTTGGGGGTCGATAGGAGAAGACCATAATTAAATTGTTGAAGCGACTCTTATATGTATTATTTTTGATCTGACAAAAGAGCCCATATTGCCTTGTCTTCTCCTGTTCATTGAATGCTTGCAGATTCCAGCTTAGTCCAGTGCATGTGCACTATTATTATTATCCACATCGTTCGGTCGTGCAAGTGAAAGGCAATTATGACGATATATGATAGACTGACTAAGATGAGAAAGGCTGGTATGAACTCAACCTCTTTTGTTTTTGTAAATATGATTAGTTCATCGTTCCTGATTCAGCCAATTATGAATAAACATGTTTGCAATGGCAACTAGAGATCATAGTTTCTTATGCCATGCTTAATTAGCTAGGAGCATATAATGGTTTACCTTGCGTGCCAACATGCTACTAAAATGGTTGTGATGTGGTATGATAGGGTGGTATCCTCCTCTGAATGATTTAAGTGACTTGACTTGGCGCATGTTCATGCATGTAGTTGAAACAAAATCAACATAGCCTTCATGATATTTATGTTCATGCTGGATTATATCCTACTCATGCTTGCATTCGGTGTTGATTAATTTTAATGCATGTTCATGACTGTTGTCGCACTCTAGCTGGTCGCTTCCTAGTCTTTTGCTAGCCGTCACCTGTACTAAGCGGGAATACTTCTTGTGCATCCAACTCCATAAACCCCAAAGTTATTCCATATGAGTCCACCATACCTACCTATATACGGTATCTACCTGCCGTTCCAAGTAAATTTGTATGTGCCAAACTCTAAATCTTCAAATAAATATCATGTTTTGTATGCTCGAATTGCTCATGTATCAACTTGGGATGTCTGTATCTTCCATGTTAGGCGGGTTATTCTCAAGAGGAGTGGACTCCGCTCCTCACTCGCGAGAAAATGGCTGGTCACCGGGATGCCCAGTCCCATGCTTTATGAAAACTAAATCAAAATAATTGCAAAAAAAACTCCCCCTGGGACTCTTGTTAGTTGGAGGCACTTGTTGTTTCGAGCAAGCCATGGATTGATGCTTGTTGGTGGAGGGGGGGTATAAACTTTACCATTCTGTTTGGGAACCGCCTATAATGCGTGTAGCATGGAAGATATCGCCATCTCTTGGTTGTTATGTTGACAATGAAAGTATACCGCTCAAAATATTATTCACCTCTATTTCAAAACCGAGCTCTGGAACATCTACAAATCCTTGCTTCCCTCTGCGAAGGGACTATCTATTTACTTTTATGTTGAGTCATCATCCTCTTATTAAAAAGCACCAGCTGGAGAGCACCGTTGTCATTTGCATTCATTACAATTAGTTTACATTGAGTATGACTTGACTGGATCTCTTTTACCATGAATTACAATGTCTAGTCAGTCCTTGATCTTTAAAGGTGCTCTGCATTTATGTTTTGCGGTCTCAGAAAGGGCTAGCGATATACCATCTTGTTATATCATTATTATGATTGTTTTGAGAAAGTGTTGTCATCCGAGATTTACTATTATTGCTCTCTAGTTGATTATGCCATTGATATGAGTAAACATGAGACCTATGCGTTATTGTGAATATGGTTAGTTCATAATCTTGGCTGAAAACTTGAATGCTGGCTTTACATATTTACAACAACAAGAGCAAATGTAGTTTGTAAAAGTTTTTCTTTATCACTTTCAGTTTGTCAACTGAATTGATTGAGGACAAGCAAAGGTTTAAGCTTGGGGGAGTTGATACATCTCCGTCGTATCTACTTTTCCAAACATTTTTGCCCGTGTTTTGGACTCTAACTTGCATGATTTGAATGGAACTAACCCGAACTGACGTTGTTTTCAGCAGAATTGCCATGGTGTTATTTATGTGCAGAAACAAAAGTTCCTGGAATGACTTGAAACTTCACGGAACATCTTTTCGGAAATAATAAAAAATCCCTGCAAAAGGTGAAGACCAGGGGCCCACACCCTAGCCACGAGGGTGGGGGCGCGTCTGCCCCCCTAGGGCGTGCCCCCCTACCTCGTGGGCCCCCTAGAGCTCCTCCGACCTCAACTCCAACTCTATATATTTGCTTTCGGGGAGAAAAAAATAAGAGAGAAAGATTCATCGCATTTTACGATACGGAGCAGCCGCCAAGCCCTAAAACCTCTCAGGAGGGCTGATCTAGAGTCCGTTCGGGGCTCCGGAGAGGGTAATCCGTCACCATCGTCATCATCAACCATCCTCCATCACCAATTTCACGATGCTCACCACCGTGCGTTAGTAATTCCACCATAGGCTTGCTGGACGGTGATGGGTTGGATGAGATTTATCATGTAATCAAGTTAGTTTTCTTAGGGTTTGATCCCTAGTATCCACTATGTTCTGAGATTGATGTTGCTATGACTTTGCTATGCTTAATGTTTGTCACTAGGGCCCGAGTGCCATGATTTCAGATCTGAACCTATTATGTTTTCATCAATATATGAGAGTTCTTGATCCTATCTTGCAAGTCTATAGTCACCTATTATTTGTTATGATCCGTTAACCCCGAAGTGACAATAATCGGGATACTTACCGGTGATGACCGTAGTTTGAGGAGTTCATGTATTCACTATGTGTTAATGATTTGGTCCGGTACTCTATTAAAAGGAGGCCTTAATATCCCTTAGTTTCCAATAGGACCCCGCTGCCACGGGAGGGTAGGATAAAAGATGGCATGCAAGTTCTTTTCCATAAGCACGTATGACTATATTCGCAATACATGCCTACATTACATTGATGAAATGGAGCTAGTTCTGTGTCACCCTAGGTTATGACTGTTACATGATGAACCGCATCCGGCATAATTCTCTATCACCTATCCATTGCCTACGAGCTTTCCATATATTTTTCTTCGCTTATTTACTTCTCCGTTGCTATTTCTATCATCACCACCAAATACCAAAAACATTACTTTTGCTACCGTTACCCTTTGCTATCGTTACCACTACTATTATATTACTTTGCTATTAAACACTTTGCTAGAGATATTAAGTTTCCAGGTGTGGTTGAATTGACAACTCAGCTGCTAATACTTGAGAATATTCTTTGGCTCCCCTTGTGTCGAATCAATAAATTTGGGTTGAATACTCTACCCTCGAAAACTGTTGCAATCCCCTATACTTGTGGGTTATCAAGACTATTTTCTGGCGCCGTTGCCGGGGAGCATAGCTCTATTCTTTGAGTCACTTGGGATTTATATCTGCTTGTCATTATGAAGAACTTCATAGATCCAAAAACCAAGATTTATCCCTCAACTACGAGGGAAGGTAAGGAACTGCCATCTAGCTCTGCACTTGATTCACCTTCTGTTTTGAGTAAGCTTGTGACACCTAAACCTGCTTCTGCTATTCGTTCTGATATGTCGTATGTTATTGATGATGCCACTTCTTCTATGCATGATACTTTTGATGAAACTACTTCTATGCTTGATACTACTGTGCCACTTGGTGAATTTCTTGATGAACAACTTGCTAGGGTTAGAGAGAATGAAAATATTGAATCTGATAATATTGATGAAAGTGATGATGAAGACTCTCCCTCTAATGAATATGAATCACCTGTTATTCCTGAGGGTTATGTTTTTGAAAAAGAAGCTGCTCTAGCTATTTTAGATTGCAAATATAGATACAAACTCAAGAGGTTATTAGCTAAATGGAAGAAGCAATCTCTTAATGCTAGAATGAAACCTGACCCTGCTTTTGCTACTTCACCTATCTGTGTTACTGGTAAGGATTATGAATTCTGTGTTGATCCTGATATAATTACTTTGGTTGAATCTGATCCTTTTCATGGCTATGAATCTGAAACTGTTGTGGAACATCTTACTAAATTAAATGATATAGCCACCCTGTTCACTAATGATGAGAAATCTCGCTACCTTTATATCCTTAAAATATTTCCGTTCTCATTAAAGGGTGATGCTAAGATATGGTTTAATTCTCTTGATCCTGGTTGTGTGTGTAGTCCCCAGGTTATGATTTATTACTTCTCTGCTAAATATTTCCCTGCTCATAAGAATCAAGTTTATGTTGTCCAATGATCTTCATGAAAGTTTTATTATATCCTTCTTGGATATCTATCACTTTGGAACTAATTTTCATGTGTTGCTTTTGAAAATCTCAAACAAATATAAGTGAAGATCATGAGCATAATATTTCTTTCTCTCAAATTAATTTAAGTGAAGGAAGAGAGACTTTCTTGAAAATTTTACTAATTCTCAAATAAATACAAGAGCAAGAGAGCATTTCTTCAAAAATAGTAAAGCACACCGTGCTCAAAAAGATATAAGTGAAGCACTAGAGCAAGTCCATAGCTCATAAAAAATTTAAGTGAAGCATAGAGAGCAATTCTAACAAGTCATGACTTAATTTTGGCTCTCTCAAATAGGTGTGTCCAGCAAGGAATCAAGACATAAAACACAAAATAAAACAAGCAAAGACTCATATCATACAAGACACTCCAAGCAAAACACATAGTATGTGACGAATAAAAATATAGCTTCGAGTAAAATACCGATGGTCGTTAGAAGAAAGAGGGGATGCCACTCGGGGCATCCCCAAGCTTAGTTTCTTGCTATCTTTTGGATAATAGCTTGGGATTCCGGGGCATCCCCAAGCTTAGGCTCTTCTTACTCCTTATTCCTTCATCCATTGTAAGATAACCCAAAACTTGAAAACTTCAATCACACAAAACTCAACAAAACCTTCGTGAGATCCGTTAGTAAAAGAAAGCAAGTCACTACTATAAGTACTGTATCAATCCAATTCAATTTTTTTGCATTATATCTACCGTATTCCAACTTTTCAATGGCAAAAACTCATCAAAGAAAACCATAAAGGCATCAAAACAAGCACACAACTCAAAGAAAATGGAATATGTCAAAGCAGAACAGTCTGTAGCAATCTGACTATTTCAAATACTTCTGTAACTCCAAAAATTCTAAAAACATAGGACGACCTGAGCAATTTGTATATTGATCTACTGCGCGCTCTCTGGTTAAAAATGAGAATTATTTTCACGAGCACAAAAGTTTCTGTTTTTTCTGCAAGATCAAACAACTATCACCCAAGAAGATTCTAAAGGCTTTACTTGGCACAAACACTAACTAAAACACAATCATAATAGTAGCATAATTTTGCAAACACTCAAGAAGAGAAAGCAAAAAGCAAAAATGAATTTTATTCATTGGGTTGCCTCCCAACAAGCGTTATCATTTTACGCCCTTAGCTAGGCATAAGATTTCAATGATGCCCACGTGAAAAATAATAATTGAAACACAAAGAGAGAATCATGAAACATGTGACAAACACATTTAAGTCTAACATACTTCCGATGCATAGGAATTTTATAGGAAAAAAAATTGTCAAGACAAGGAATATCTAGCATACGTAAAGGAGAGGAATAAAACCTTGACAATCTCAACATAACGAGAGGAAATTTAATAACATGAAAATTTCTACAACCATATTTTCCTCTATCGTAATAATTACATGTAGGATCATAATCAAATTCAACAATATAACTATCACATAAAATATATTTTTCATGATCCACATGCATGCAAAGTTGACACTCTTCCAAAATAGTGGAATTATCATCAAATAAAGTCATGACCTCTCCAAGCCCACTTTTATCAAAAATTTCATAAGATTGAACACTCTCCAAATATGTGGGATTATTTTTACCTAGAGTTGACACTCTTCAAAACCCACTTTTAATATTATTACAAACATTTTCATCATGAGGCATAAATAAATTTTCAAGATCATAAGAATCATCACCCCAATCATGATCATTGCAACAAGTAGTGGACATAGCAAAATTAGCATCCCCAAGCTTGGGCTTTTGTATATTACTAGCACAATTGACATTAATAGAATTTATAGTAAAATCATTGCAATCATGCTTTTCATTCAAGGAGCTATCATGAATCACTTCATAAATTTCTTCATCACAATTTTCAGATTCATGAATCTCAAGCAAAACTTCATAAAGATAATCTAGTGCACTCAACTCACTAGCAATTGGTTCATCATGATTGGATCTTTTAAAAAGATTAGCAAGTGGATGGGGATCCATAACAATAGTTTTTTAGCAAGCAAATATGCAAGCAAATAGAAGGCACATGGAACACAAGCAAACATGATCTCTGACGAGAAAAAGGCAAATAAAACGACAATTTTTTGTGAAGTGGGGGAGAGGAAAATGAGAGGCAAATGGCAAATAATGTAAATTGCGAGGAGATGATATTTGTGATTAGGAACCTGGTAGATGTTGATGATGTCTCCCCGGCAATGGCACCAGAAATTCCTTTTGATGCTGCTTGAAGCTACGTCGGTATTTCCCCAAAGAGGAAGGGATGATGCAGCATTGTGATATGTCCATTTTGCATCATGCTTTTATATTGATATTTATTGCATTATGGGCTGTTATTACACATTATGTCACCACACTTATACCTTTTCTCTCTTATTTTACAATGTTTACATGAAGAGGGAGAATGCCGGCAGCTGGAATTCTGGGCTGGAAATGGAGCAAATATTAGAGACCTATTCTGCAGAACTCCAAAATTCCTGAAACTCCACGAAAGTCAGTTTTGGAATATATACAAAAAATATTGGGCGAAGGAAGCACCAGAGGGGGGCCACCCACCATCCACGAGGGTGGAGGGCGCGCCCCCTACCTTGTGGGCCACCTAGAAGCCCCCCGATGCCCATCTTCTGGTATAAGGTGTCTTTTGCCCTAGAAAAAAATCAGAAGGAAGCTTTCGGGACGAAGCGCCGCCGTCTCGAGGCGGAACCTTGGCAGAACCAATCTAGGGCTCCGGCAGAGCTGTTCTGCCGGGGAAACATCCCTCCGAGAGGGGGAAATCGTCACCATCACCATCACCATAAGTCCTCTCATCGGGAGTGTAACACCCACGATGTGGCTATATCTCCCACGTGTCGGAGCACGACTTAGAGGCATAACCGCATTGTAGGCAATGTCGCAAGAGGGGTAATCTTTACACATCCCATGTACTGAATAAGAAAGAGGTACAGAGTTGGCTTACGATCGCCACTTCAAACAATACATAAATATAACATTACAATCATCCAGATACAATCAAGGTCCGACTACGGAACCAAAATAAAGACAACCCCAAATGCATAAGATCCCCGATCGCCCCAACTGGGCTCCACTACTGATCGTCTGGAAAGGAAACATAGTATCGTCCTGAGTCCTCATCAAACTCCCACTTGAGTTCAGCCGCATCTCCTGGAATGGTATCATCGGCACCTGCATCTGGTTTTGGAAGTAATCTGTGAGTCACGCGGACTCAGTAATCTCACACCCTCGTGATCAAGACTATATAAGCTTATGGGTAGGTAAAAGGTAAGAGGTAGAGCTGCAGCAAGCACTAGCATATATGGTGGCTAACATACGCAAATAACAGCGAGAAGAGAAGGCGAAGCACGTTCGAGAATCTATGATCAAGAAGTGATCCTAGAAATACTTACGCTCAAGCATAACCCAAGTGTGTCAATTGAATCTGCCTGGCAGCACAATCAAGTTGAGCCTTGTGCTTAGAAAGCCAGTCCATGCCGAGAATTAGATCAATATCTGAGTTACCAAGAACAATTGGAGAAGACAGAAATTTATAGTCTCCAAAATGAACAGAGACATCGGGAGCAACCAAACTAGAAGTCATAAGCTTTCCGGGAGAAACAACTTGCATGACTTTGGACAAAACCTCTGTGTCAACATTGTGCTTCGATGCAAAAGGGAATGACATGAAAGAATGTGATGCACCAGTATCAAAAAGAACTCTTGTAGGCAGATCTCACAGGAGGAGGAGGAGGAAGACACCTCTGGTTGAAGCATTTGTTTGCATAGTGACCCTTCTGCTGACACTTGTTGCACGTAACCTCTGAGAGCGGACGGTGATACGGAGCACTTGATCTTGGAGCATGAGACGAAGCCTTGTTCTGATATCCTGGGTTGGGTGGGTGGGAAGATCCATTGCCACCTTTGCTCTTTTGCTGATAAGGCTGACGGAACGGAGGAGGAGCAGGCAACCAATACTTTTGCTTCTTAGCTGCCACTTGAGTTGAAGAAGAAGAAGAAGAAGAAGGAGTTGCATCCCTGACTCGCTTCTTGGAAGCATTTCACTTGAGCTGAGCAGTCTCTTGCTTTAGTGCCATATTGTAGAACTCATCGTACTTTTTTGGCTCAAAAAGCACAAGAGCTAGTTGCAGATCTTCTCTGAGGCCACCTCTGAACTGATAAATCATGCTCTTCTCGTCAGGGACGTCTTGCTTGGCGAAGCGAGCGAGCTTCTGGAACATGATGTTGTATTGGTAAACAGACAAGCTGCCTTGCTTCAGATTGCGGAACTCCTCACGCTTGCTCTCAACAACACTCTGAGGAATGTGGTGAGCTTTGAAGTCTTGGCGGAAATCATCCCAGGTAATCACACGACCTCCTCAGGAATCTTTGTATTGCTGATACCACTCTACAGCTTGGTCTTTGAGTTGGAACGAAGCAAACTTGACAAAGTCCTCAGGCCTGACGTTGCTGCACTCAAAATGTTTGCAGATATCCACGAGCCAATCGTCAGCGTCTATGGCCTCGACACAGTTACTGAAGGTCTTTGGCTGGTTTGCGAGGGACTGGTTGAGGGTAGAAAACTGAGTTTGAATGTTGTCATTGCCTTGATTTCCTTGGTTGCGCTCTCGCAAGAGTTGCATAATCAGCTGCGTGTTGGCGTTGGTAGCGGCCATTATAGCTTGCCATGCCTCCAGAGGTGGAGGTGGTGGAGGCGGATCCGGATTCAGACGCGTTGGAGGAGCCATCCTGAAGAGGGTGACATCCGTTAGCATCTTGAAAGACATATATTCAAGCTGAATCAAATGGATCGAAATTGCAACATATAGCCTTAATATTCGAACAAAAATGAACGAATGAATTCCAAATTAAATGGTCACACTTCCATAAATTGAGAAGCCACTTAGATAGAGGTACATGAATAAAACAACAAGGTACGGACATGAACAAATACTTGGTAAGGATTACCCAATCACAAACCATATATCAGCGGAAGAAATACTAGAGCTACATGAATTCCCACCTATGAAACTCCCGGAATTTTCCAGTTATGCAATCAGGTGTTGGGGATACAGGGGAAGCATAATATCTCACCCAAAACTAGCAAATCCTACATCCAGCTGTATCCAACCTTCGGAAATCATTTACCTCAACCTTCGAAAAAGCATCCATTATACGAGTTATGGCAATACTCCCGAACTCCCACCCCAGTACTGGGTAGCGTCGAGATTATCTCACCAACAACTGCATAAAAGAGATATTCGATGTTGGCGAAACTCAGGTATTCCAGAACTGCAACGATAAAATTGTGACGACAACACCTCGGAGCTCAACTTCCCGGGACACTGCCACAACCCCTAAATGTCAAGAGGCAGCAAGAACAATGTTCTTGTCACAAAACCATCGGAACGATTCCAAGATACCCGCGTGATCCTAAATTTTTTTTAGTGAAATTTGAGAAGAGAAGAGTCAAAACACTACGTCAAGATGCCTCACCAGAGCGACGAAGGGACTGAGGAGTAAAAAGAATCCTACTCTCCGATATATCCTAAAAGACTCAAAACATTTTTCTAGACTCAACAACGCTAGTGATTCGATCAAGCAGGGGGCTCCTAAGTCGAGGAAGGCTCTGATTACCAACTTGTAACACCCACGATGCGGCTATATCTCCCACGTGTAGGAGCATGACTTAGAGGCATAACCGCATTGTAGGCAATGTCGCAAGAGGGGTAATCTTTATACATCCCATGTACTGAATAAGAAAGAGGTACATAGTTGGCTTACAATCGCCACTTCAAACAATACATAAATATAACATTACAATCATCCAGATACAATCAAGGTCCGACTACGGAACCAAAATAAAGACAACCCCAAATGCATAAGATCCCCGATCGCCCCAACTGGGCTCCACTACTGATTGTCTAGAAAGGAAACGTAGTAACGTCCTGAGTCTTCATCGAACTCCCACTTGAATTCAGTCGCATCTCCTGGAATGGTATCATCGGCACCTGCATCTGGTTTTGGAAGTAATCTATGAGTCACACGGACTCAGCAATCTCACACCCTCGCGATCAAGACTATTTAAGCTTATGTGTAGGTAAAAGGTAAGAGGTAGAGCTGCAGCAAGCACTAGCATATATGGTGGCTAACATACGCAAATGAGAGCGAGAAGAGAAGGCGAAGCACATTCTAGAATCTATGATCAAGAAGTGATCCTAGAAATACTTACGCTCAAGCATAAACCGAGACCGCGTTCACTTCCCAGACTCCGCCGAGAAGAGACCATCACGGCTACACACGTGGTTGTTCCATTTTTAAATAAGTTAAGTTTCAAGTTCTCTACAACCGGACATTAACAAATTTCCATCTGCCCATAACCACGGGCACGGCTTTCGAAAGTTCAAATCCCTGCAGGGGAGTCCCAACTTAGCCCATCACAAGCTCTCACGGTCAACGAAGGATATTCCTTCTCCCAAGACGACCCAATCAAACTCAGAATCCCGGTTACAAGACATCTCGACAAAGGTAATACTAAACCAGCAAAGCCGCTCGATGTGCCGACAAATCCCGATAGGAGTCGCACGTATCTCGTTCTCAGGGCACACCGGATGAGACATCGTACGAGTAAAACCAACCCTCAATATGCCCTGAGGTGGCCCCGTAGTCTACTCGTTTCGGACCAACACTCTCAGGAGCACTGGCCCGGGGGGGTTTAAATAAAGATGACCCTTGAGTCCGCGGAACCCAAGGGAAATAAGGCTAGGTGGCAAAAGGTAAAACCAAGGTTGGGCCTTGCTGGAGGAGTTTTATTCAAGGCGAACTGTCAAGGGGTTCCCATTATAACCGGCCGTGTAAGGAACACAAAATCAAGGAACATAACACCGGTATGACGGAAACTAGGGCGGCAAGAGTGGAACAAAACACTAGGCATAAGGCCGAGCCTTCCACCCTTTACCAAGTATATAGGTGCATTAAAATAGACAAGATATAATAGTGATATCCCAACAATAAACATGTTCCAACAAGGAACAAACTCCAATCTTCACCTGCAACTAACAACGCTATAAGAGGGGCTGAGCAAAGCGGTAACATAGCCAAACAACGGTTTGCTAGGACAAGGTGGGTTAGAGGTTTGACATGGTAATATAGGAGGCATGATAATCAAGTGTGTAGGTATCGCGGCATAGGCATAGCAATAGAGCGAGCAACTAGCAAGCAAAGATAGAAGTGATTTCGAGGGTATGGTCATCTTGCCTGCAAAGTTCTCCGGGTTGACATAAGCCTGATCCTCGTAAGCGTACTCAATGGGTTCCTCGATCACGTACTCGTCTCCCGGCTCTACCCAAAGCAAGAACACAAGCAAAGGTAACCGCGATCAACCACGGTGCAATGCGCAAGCAACATGATGCAAAACATGGCATGATATGCGGGATGTGATTTGCAATGCATATGCGTGCTTTGGAAGGGAAAGATTGAACCAAGCCTCAACTTGGAAAACCAAGAGTGTCGCTGGAAAGATGAGTTGATTTCGGTCGAAATCGATATAAAGATCACCGGAATCGGATGCACGGTTTGCAAATGGCAAGCAAAACAATAAGGGCACAAAGCTGTGATTAACAGCACGATGCCATCTAGAATGCAACAAGAAATTAAGCTACTGCACTCTAACATAACAACAAAGCACATGGCAGTGATCCACTTAAGATGCTTGACAAAAGATGAACACTAAGCTACAGCTAATTCACACAATAGCAGGTTCAAACAAGCATGGCAAAAGAGCAAAAGATATCAGGTTCATAGACTTAGTGAAATAAACATGTCAGGATTTAACATCAGGAAGCAATGTTTAGAGCAAGATAACAACATGCTACAGGAACATATCATGGCAAAGCAAGGCATGGCATGAAACTAATCAAAGAATATAACAAAAGTCCCTTACTGACCATAAGCCAAAAAGGACCAGAAGATACTATGGCAACCATGTGAACATAGCAAGTTTCGTTAACAGATTCAGACTTAGTAGAAAAACTGGACATGGCAAAAACATAGTTACATAGGCATGTTTGCGAGCTCGATTCACTCACCACAAGGCATTGCATGACAAACTAAGCATACACCTAGCAAGAAGACATGTTCAAGTAGCTAACCATGGCAAGAACAATCTCATAGCATGCAAGGATCAACTACAACAACCTCGGCAAAATTGATTAACACGTAAACAATCTGCCAGGAACATTTTATAGCAAAAGTAGAGCAATATTGAGACATGCTAGGGTACTCCATAATTTGAAACAAATACATGGATGGATAGAGCATAACAATATTTCAAAATCATCCTTACTGAACATGCTCAAAAGAGGCATGGATCACTCTGTAGCAACAAGAAAACATGGCATAAAAATAACATCAGGGAAAAGACTTCACGAGAGCTACTTTGCATGCTTGTGATAGTCACCACATTGATCACAAAAATACATGGCATACACTCCTATAAAGATGGCATGGCATAGCCCAAAACACATGTAGGGCTCAAGTTCATAGGAGGCACACATTAAACATGACAAAAATGACAAATGTCAATAATCTGTTAAGAAACAAAAACTAACATTACATAGCACTCTTGCAACAGCATTTAGGGCATCAAGATGGACTCAAACAAGCATGGTGAAATGGAATGAAATGACGAGCACATCCAGACGAACAATTTGGTATATCACACGCGCAAAATGGAGCTACGGACGCAAAGTTATGATGCGATGAACATGCCTAAAAATATGGAAAAACTGGGGACTTAGTGAAAATTTTACCCTCCGGATCTAGGGTTCTTCGCAGCGCGCGAACCGAGGTCAAACTCCGGCGAGGGGGGGGCTTGCTCCGGCGAGGGTGGATACGGCCGTCCCCTCGTTCAGATCCGGTGGCGGACGGCGGCTCCGGCCACCTCGGCACGGACCCGAGGCGAGGCGGCTCGCGGGGGTGCGGGAGCTCCGGTGGCGAGCTCCGGTGAGCGGGGCGGCGGAGGCGCTAGCGGCGGGCGGCGGAGGGACTCGGGCGACGGCGCGGGGCTCGGCCCAGATCTGGCCCGGGGCAGGCCGGCGATGGGCCCCGCGGGCCCGGCGGCACGGAGGAGAGAGAGGGCCGGCGGCGGTGATGTGTCAGCGTCCGATTGGGCGAGGGGCGGTGGCGGACTTGTCCGGCACGCGGTGGACGTGTTCAGCGGCGCGAGGATGACGAAGCTAGGGTTTGGACTGCGCGAAAATCCGGGGGGAGACACATATTTATAGGTAGAGGGAGCTAGGATAGTCCAAATGAGGTGCGGTTTTTGGCCACGCGATCATGATCGAACGACCGAGAGGATGGAGGGGGTTTAGCTGGGCTTTGGGCCACTTTGGAGAGGTGTTGGGCTGCAACACACATGAGGCCTTTACGGCTCCTCGGTTAACCGTTGGAGTATCAAATGAAGTCCAAATGGCACGAAACTTGACAGGCGGTATACCGGTAGTATACCAAGGCCGCTTGGCAAGTCTCAGTCCAATTCGAGAACGTTTTACACCCGCACAATAAAAGAGGCAAAAGGGGACGCCGGAGGTCATAGGAGTGCCGGAATGCAAAAGGGACAACGGGAAAAATGCTCGGACGCATGAGACGAACACGTATTTAAATGCGATGCACATGATGACATGATATGAGATGCATGACATGGACAAAAGCAAAACGAAGACAAAACCCAACCACGATGGAATATCATAACTTAGTGCCGAAAATGGCAAGAGTTGGAATACAAATATGGCAAGTTACATACGGGGCGTTACAAGGAGGGGGACAATCTCCATCAACATCTTCACCTACACCATCTCCTCTCAAACCCTAGTTCATCTCTTGTATCCGATCTTTGTCTCAAAACCTCAGATTGGTACCTCTGGGTTGCTAGTAGTGTTGATTACTCCTTGTAGTTGATGCTAGTTGGTTTATTCGATGGAAGATTATATGTTCAGATCCTTTATGCACATTAATACCCCTCTGATTATGAACATGAATATGATTTGTGAGTAGTTACGTTTGTTCCTGAGGACATGGGAGAAGTCTTGCTATAAGTAGTCATGTGAATTTGGTATTCGTTCGATATTTTGATGATATTTATGTTATCTTTCCTCTAGTGGTGTTATGTGAACGTCGACTACATGACACTTCACCATTGTTTGAGCCTAGGGGAAGGCATTGGGAAGTAATAAGTAGATGATGGGTTGCTACAGTGACAGAAGCTTAAACCCTAGTTTATGTGTTGCTTCTAAGGGGCTGATTTGGATCCATATGTTTCATGTTATGGTTAGGTTTACCTTAATTCTCCTTTTGTAGTTGCGGATGCTTGCGAGGGGGGTTAATCATAAGTGGGATGCTTGTCCAAGTAAGGGCAGTAGCCAAGCACCGGTCCACCCACATATCAAATTATCAAAGTAACGAACGCGAATCATATGAGCATGATGAAAACTAGCTTGACGATAATTCCCATGTGTCATCGGGAGCGCTTTCCTTTATATAAGAGTTTGTCCAGGATTGTCCTTTGCAACAAAAGGGATTCGGCCACCTTGCTGCACCTTGTTTACTTTTGTTACTCGTTACCCGTTACGAATTACCTTATCACAAAACTACCTTTTACCAATAATTTCAATGCTTGCAGAGAATACCTTACTGAAAACTGTTTGTCATTTCCTTCTGCTCCTCGTTGGGTTCAACACTCTTACTTATCGAAAGGACTACTATAGATCCCCTATACTTGTGGGTCATCAAGACTCTTTTCTGGCGCTGTTACCGGAGAGTGACGCGCCTTTGGTAGGTGGAATTTGGTAAGGAAAAATTTATATAGTGTGCTGAAATTTACTGTCACTTCTTACTATGGAAAATAATCCCTTGAGGGGCTTGTTCGGGGTATCTTCAGCCCGACCAGTAGAGCAAAGAGTTTCTCCTCAACCTACTGAACCTACTGAAAATGTTTACTTTGAAATTCCTTTGGTTATGATAGAGAAACTGCTAGCTAATTCTTTTAGAGGAGATGGAACATTACATCGTGATATGCACCTAATCTATGTGGATGAAGTTTGTGGATTATTTAAGCTTGCAGGTATGCCTGAGGATGTTATCAAGAAGAAGGTCTTACCTTTATCTTTGAAGTTAAAGGCATTGACATGGTTTAGGCTATGTGATGATATTGGATCATGAAACTACAACCGATGGAAATTGGAATTTCATCAGAAGTTTTATCCTATGCATCTGGTTCATCATGATCGTAATTATATATACTAGTCACCAACCCCGTGCATCCGCACGGCCTAGCCCATTTTAGATAGAATGTTGTTATTAGCATTCTATTTTATGCTAATACAATAATAAATGAGCATATATATGAGAACATATTACATGAAGTTACCTACAATAGTACATTGTCTACCATGCATGTGGCTGAAATAAGCGTAAAGGCTATTCATGTTTATTATATATATTAAGTTTGAAAAACATTTTTTCTATGGATAACTTTGGGCTCCGGTGAACTCAATTAGCAAATATACTAAGGATATTTTTGAATATTACAATGTTTTTCTACACCTTGGATATATAGAGCGTGCCTAAATATTGCGTGCTTGCAAAATGCATGGTCTAAAACCTTGGTGATATTCATGTGTCATGCATGGCATATTGTACAAAGCCCAAATAGCTCCTTGGCTTTAATGAGCCAAGTTAAATAGCTCCTTGGGATTAATGTTGCAAAAAGGTCTATGGAAGGTTTAAGAAGAAATTTCTTGTAGGCCCCGTTGATAGAAAAATATGTGAATCTTCTATATTTGTTATTTTGAAACATCATATTTGTTTTTCAGTGTTGCCCACAATGACATATTTCAAACCCCATAGCGTATATAGAGATGCAATACATATTCAAATGGTGGCTTCGTCAAGGTACATACATTGGTAACTAATCTCAAGTGATAACTACAGACTCTTTCGTGCAATGTCTGCCGAATTCACTTTTGTAATTGCATTCTTTTCATTATTTTTAATGATTGACTGAATTGTTTCCGCTTTGAAACTTGATGCAAAATTCCCTCTATGCATGCCACGCAAGAAGTATTGGATGTCATCATTTCACTTATTGTTTAAAGAACAACCATGCAAGTGGCCAAACAAAAGTAGAATGTACGTAGTACCAAGTATACTGCCTCTCTTGCGTTGGGTCACAGATCTTCTGAAATGGCCAATGTAACATGAACTGATAATCGAGGTGAGCCGGCAGTTCCAATATTGGTGCATGTGGACGATGACGATAACATGTGTAGTGGTATGGTGGTATAATTACAACCTCCCATAATATGAAAATCAAAATTCAGCAGCACTACTGCTATACTATTTACTATATATGATCATATGCGTGTGAGTTCGCGATCGGAAAGAGAAGAATTTACCCGTGTCAAAACTGCTGAGAAACACTATAAATAGATAGCCATAGTACGACCTGGAAATCCAAAGAGTGATAAAGAGACCTACACTACACATAGTATTTTGAAGCTGCAAAAACATTATAAAAACAATATGCATTGACCATATTTCGCAGCAGTAGAGTTCAGTTATGGCAATAGCAACTGACATAACCTATATAGAAAGAAATGGAGTATGCCATCTAACTAAAACATGAAGGCATAAACGTCTGTAAAAAAACATTAATTCTTCCATGCAGTTGCTTGAAGCTAACTCCACAGACAATAGTGTTAAATCTGACTACCTGATGTAATGACTAAAACGCTTACAATTATATATATAAATGTATGAATAAAATTAAATCTCTAAGCCTATTACCTCTGTTTAACGGATGGATAATTAATTAGATATATACCTTTGTCTTATTCGAATATTATTTATCATGTACTTGAAAGAAAAAAAGTAACACATCATTGATCTTGTACGTAAGAAATGACATCAACTAATTCGGTTGGCCATGTAAAAAGACTTAACTCGGTTCCCTACTATATAGATTTTGTGCTGCTCCTGGAGGCGATGCTGAGCACCCCAATTGGCATGCGTCCTCATCTTTTGGCACACAATGGAGTCTACAGGACTCCTTGATCGGTTCCCTACTGTATAGTTGCTCTTCCGTTACGAATTTGGAGGATGGAGAATATAGCAGGGAATGGATCACGTACGACAGCACCAGTCCGTTGCAGTTTCTTCACTCCGTCTAGTCTACTTGAAATTGTCGTCGGTACACGTATCCCACCGCATTAACTATCATGAGAAGATAAAGTAATTGGCCTAGCTCAAAGATATATGCTGTAGTACATGGTCAGATCAGAACCAGAAATTTGAGCAGATTAAAGACTGTAAAGAGATATTGCGGAGATGCTAGATTGAACCATGACCTTTTCTCCATATCCATTGATCCTTAGACCTAGCAGGTGTTGTTCTCCTCTTCCCCCTCATCGATTCCCATGGCCGCTATTCTCCTCTCTTATGATTCCAGAAACGCCAGCCAGCGGGCGTTGTTGTCCTCTTCTCCCTCAGCGATTCCCGTGGTCGATGGTCTCCTCTCTTATGATTCCAAAAACGCCATGCATGGCACCTACAGCCTGTGTGTCATCGATGAGGCATATAGGCCATCGATCGTCCAAACTCCAAATATCTGCTTCAGTTTGGCCTCTCTTCTTCTCCCTTTGATGTGAAAATTTCCTATGATCTGTAGTCCTAAAACGTGGGAATTTGAAGCTTAAGTTGGCATGGAGAGGAGATGTAAAAGGATTACCAAGAGGAGGGCTTGAATCGTGGCCTTTTAACCAAAGGGGCTATAGCATGGATGCTGGAAGTTCACAGCGGCATGGAGGGCATGCCGGAGGAGCGAAGAGGAGCGGTGACATGAGGGGTTAGGGGCTGTAGGAGAGATGTTCTCCTCAGCAACCGGCTGGGGAATTCAGGGTGAATCATGCTCCTGTGAGAGCTGGAGATGGTACGGCAAGGTCATCTGCCTAATTTTCTATCACGTGTTGATACAGAAGAGATTTTTTTCCAAATAAACTAAGAAGAGCCTTTCAGAAAAACTGAGAAGAGATCAATACAGAAGAGATATTATTTTTAATTTAGAAGATATCTTTCATGAGAATAGGAAACCGAACTGTTGCATAGAGAAAAAGCAAAGCAAACTGATCCGTAACCGTTCAGGACTCCTGGAATTTTCCAAATATGATTATACTGATTTCTTCGTAATCATGGACGCACAATTAAAATCCAACGGTTATTGCTATTAGTTTTCTAGGCTTAATGTGGAGTGAGGAAGTCCTGAATTAGGGGGTCCCCGGACAGCCGGACTATTTTCATTGGCCGGACTATTAGACTATGAAGATACAAGATTGAGGACTTCGTCTCGTGTCCGGATGGGACTCTACTTGGCGTGGAAGGCAAGCTAGGCAATACGAATATGGATATTTCCTCCTTTGTAACCGACCTTGTGTAACCCTAACCCTCTCCGGTGTCTATATAAACCGAAGGGTTTTAGTCCATAGGACAACAACCATATCATACAATCATACCATAGGCTAGCTTCTAGGATTTAGCCTTTCTGATCTCGTGATAGATCTACTCTTGTAATACCCATATCATCAATATCAATCAAGCAGGACGTAGGGTTTTACCTCCATCAAGAGGGCCCGAACCTGGGTAAAACATCGTGTCCCCTACCTCATGTTACCATCCGGCCTAGACGCACAGTTCGGGACTCCCTACCCGAGATCCGCCAGTTTTGACACTGACATTGGTGCTTTCATTGAGAGTTCCTCTGTGTCATCGCCGTTAGGCTTGATGGCTCCTACTATCATCGATAGCGATGCGGTCCAGGGTGAAACTTTTCTCCCAGGACAGATCTTTGTATTCGGCGGCTTTGCACTGCGGGCTAATTCGCTTGGCCATCTGGAGCAGATTGAAAACTACGCCCCTGGCCATCAGGTTAGATTTGGAACTTTGAACTACACGTCCACATCCGCGGAGACTTGATCTTCGACGGATTCGAGCCACAGCCGGGCGCGCCGTACTGTCGCGAAGGGTATGACCTGGCTCTGCCGCCAAACAGTACCCCAGAGGCCGCGCCCGCATCAGCTCCGACCCTTAGCTCGGAGCCAACTGCGCCAATCGAGGACGGGTGGCTAGACACCGCCTCAGGGGCTGCAGTCTCAACGGCGATCGAGTCGAACACCAGCCTCATCCTCTGCGAAGCCCGTGACTCCAAGGTGTCGGACTCTTTTCCAGACTCCGAACCTTCCGCGCCCCTGACAATCGAATCCGATTGGGCGCCGATCATGGAATTCACCGCCGCAGATATCTTTCAGCATTCGCCCTTCGTCAACATTCTGAATTCACTAAGATCTCTCTCCTTGTCAGGAGAGCCCTGGCCGGACTATGGCCAACAGGATTGGGATGCGGCCGACAAAGAAATTCGACGCCCACCCACCACCCACTTCGTAGCCACTGTCGATGATTTAACCGACATGCTCGACTTCGACTCCGAAGACATCGACGGTATGGACGACTATGTAGGAGACGAACATGAACCACCGCCTATAGGGCACTGGAAAGCCACCTCATCATACGATATATACATGGTGGATACACCCAAAGAAGGCAATGGCGACGAGATAGCGGAGGATGACCCCTCCAAGAAGCAACCCAAGCGCTGACATCAGCGGCGCCGCTCTAGGCCCCGCCAAAGAAAAAGTGGTGATACCGGCACAGGAGATAATAACACTCCGGATAGTGCCGAAGACAATAACAATCCCCTCCAGCAAAATCTAGAGCAGGAGGATGGAGGAGCCAGCCCTCCTGAGAGAGCGGCAGACGGAGAGGAGGAGGATGATAATTACATGCCCCCTTCCGAAGACGAGGCAAGCCTCGGCGACGACGAATTAGCCGTGCCAGAGGATCCAGTCGAACAAGAGCGCTTCAAGCGCCGGCTTATGGCCACGGCAAATAGCCTGAAGAAAAAGTAGCAGCAGCTTCAAGCTGATCAAGATCTGCTAGCTGACAAATGGACTGAAGTCCTCGCGGCCGAGGAATATAAACTCGAGCATCCTTCCAAGAGTTACCCAAGGCGCAGTTTACTACCCCGACAGGAGGAAGAAGCATACGATACGGCTGATCGGCCACCTCGTGGCCGCGATAGAGAGGCATTCCAGCCAAAAGCTCAGCCTCCACCCCAACGCCATTCAAATAAAAAGGCATGGGGAGATACGCCAGACCTGCGAGACATATTGGAGGACAAGGCAAAGCATTCAAGATCGTTCTACGGATCACGAGGGTGCACCACTCTGCAAGACGACAAACGTCACGCCGGATACAGTAAAAGCAAATCCGGCCGGGCCGAACACAGCGGGCACGACCCATTCGAGCTGCATTGCGATATAGCCCAGTACAGAGGCGCCGCACACCCCTTATGCTTCACAGACGAAGTAATGGAACATCAATTCCCAGAAGGTTTCAAACCTATAAATATTGAATCATACGATGCCACAACAGATCCCGCAGTATGGATTGAGGATTTCCTCCTCCACATCCACATGGCCCGCGGCGATGACTTACACGCCATCAAATACCTCCCACTAAAGCTCAAAGGACCAGCGCGACATTGGCTTAACAGCTTGCCAGCGGACTCCATTAGCTGTTGGGAAGATCTGGAAGCCGCATTCCTCGACAACTTTCAGGGCACTTATGTGCGACCACCAGACGTCGATGACTTGAGCCACATAATTCAGCAGCTAGAAGAATCGGCCAGACAATTCTGGACTCAGTTCCTTACAAAGAAAAATCAAATCGTCAACTGTCCAGATGCGGAGGCCTTAGAGGCTTTCAAGCACAACATCCGAGACGAGTGGCTAGCCCGGCACCTTGGTCGGGAAAAGCCGAAATCTATGGCAGCTCTCACGACGCTCATGACCCGCTTTTGTGCGGGAGAAGACAGCTGGCTGGCTCGCGGTAATAACATATCTAAGAACCATGGTACCTCAGATACCAAGGACGGCAATAGCAGGTCACGTCGCAACAAGCATAAGCGCCGCATTAACAGCAAAAATACTGAGGATAGGGCAGTCAATGCCGGATTCAAAGGCTCTAAACCCAGTCAGCGGAAAAAGTCATTCAAACAAACTACGCCTGGTTCGTCCAGCTTGGACCATATACTCAATCGCTCGTGTCAAATACACGGCACCCCAGACAAGCCAGCCAATCACACCAACAGGGATTGTTGGGTGTTCAAGCAGGCCTGCAAGTTAATTGCCGAGAACAAGGACAAGGGGCCGCATAGCAATGAGGAGGAGGAGCCCCGGCAGCCGCACACTGGAGGACAGAAGAGGTTTCCCCCGCAAGTGCGGACGGTGAACATGATATACGCAACCCACATCCCCAAGAGGGAGCGGAAGCATGCGCTCAGGGACGTATATGCGTTGGATCCAGTCGCCCCAAAGTTCAACCCTTGGTCCTCCTGTCCGATCACCTTCGATCGTAGGGACCACCCCACTAGTATCCGTCATGGAGGATTCGCTGCACTGGTCCTCGACCCAATCATCGACGGATTTCACCTCACTCGAGTCCTTATGGACGGCGGCAGCAGCCTGAACCTGCTTTACCAGGACACAGTGCGCAAAATGGGTATAGACCCCTCAAGGATCAAACCCACAAAAACGACCTTTAAGGGCGTCATTCCAAGCGTAGAGGCCCATTACACAGGCTCAATTACACTGGAAGTGGTCTTCGGATCCCCGGATAACTTCCGTAGCGAAGAGTTAATCTTCGATATAGTCCTGTTCCGCAGTGGTTATCACGCGCTGCTCGGGCGAACCGCATTTGCTAGATTCAATGCGGTACCGCATTATGCATACCTCAATCTCAAGATGCCAGGACCTCGCGAAGTAATCACAGTCAATGGAAACACAGAGCACTCTCTCCGAACAGAGGAGCACACCGCGGCCCTCGTAGCAGAAGCGCAAAGCAGCCTCTCAAGGCAATCAACCGGTTCGGCGTTTCAAAGCCCGGACACCTTCAAGCGCGCTCGGGGCAATCATCAAATAGACCGCCTGGTGCGATCTGAGCTCGCATAGCAATACGGCGGCCACCCCAATCCCAGCCCAACGGCGATATTCGTGCCGCGCGTACATAATTACGCATTAAAAATACCATGGGCACAGGTGGGGAGGGGGCACAACTGCGGCACGCCCTAAAACGCGGCCTAAACCGCACTAGGGGCTTCCCATTTGGTCATTTTTCTTTTTCTTTCAGGACCTTCATCTTTGGAAACATTGTCCGGTAGCACTATTGCCGAACACATGATACAGCAACCAAGGAGGCAAATAGCTACATTATACCACGGAATCCCCGGGTTGATTATAGTAACGAGCGAAATATTCGATTCCATATCATTCCTTAGCTTTCCCTTGGAAGGGACATAGTCCCACTCTTTGCTTATCACTATCTGTATCACTCTGCTTTAACGCAATTTTTCAATAAACAATGCATGACATTACGACTATTATTGCATTCTTGTTATATATATATATATATATATGTGTGTGTGTGTGTGTGTGTGTGTGTGTGTTCATTAATGACGCCTTGCAACTGTACACTCTGGTACGGCCAATACACCAGGGGCTTACGTACCCCACAATGCGGTGTGAAAAGTCCGAACACTTTCACAAGTGCGGCACCCCGAACTTATAGCATTATATGCATCGGCTCCGAATCATGTCTTTGGTCAAATGTTGGGTTTGCCCGGCTCCTATGTTTTGGTACCTTAGGTTCCGCTCTATCGGCTAAGGTAGCGCTAGGAGAACTACTGCGATTGTGCCCCGCTTCTGCCGTGCTGAGCATCTGAGTAGAGAAAGCTAAAACTGACTGTCGTGATAAGGCGAGAGAATGGTCGCTGTTCGGCGAGGTTTTTTGAGTCCCTAAAGACTTATGCCGCTTAGGGCGAGGGGCCGGCCCTGTCCGGCTTACAGGCTTGTATCGCGCCCCGAATTCGGCCTTCCGAATACCAAGGGCTTCGCCGAAATTTAAAATTATAGAATTCTATGGCTAAGTGAGAGTGATAAAGCATTATTAGTCCGGTTGCCTTGTTCGTTGTGCTGAGCACCTCCCTCGAAGGACCTAAACATGGGAACAAGAGTGCTCAGGTTTATCCCGAACACCCCAGCACTCGTGGCATGGGGGCAGAAGCCGAGGACTAGCCATCTCTCAGATTGGATAAACAGCCAAACAGAAGGCAATATTTTAAATTCCAACAAGCGTTGCATAGTGCATATGAAACAAGTTTTCATACATACATGATAAAACGAGCAAGTCTCATTCAAATATTACATCTTTCAAGCACTCATCCGCGATGAGACGGGCGCCCGGCAGAACACCCTCGTAGTACATCTCGGGGTGGCGGTGTTCCTTGCCCTCTGGCGGCCCCTCCTTGATCAGCTTCACAGCGTCTAGCTTGACCCACTGCAATTTCACACGGGCGAAAGCCCGGCATGCAGCTTCAGTGCAGACGGATCGCTTGATGACCTCTAGCCACGGGCAGGCATCCACAAGCTGCCTCACCAGGCCGAAGAAGCTGTTTAGAAGGACGTCGCCAGGCCACAGCCGGACTATAAAGCCCTCCATGGCCTGTTTGGCCGCCTTATGTAGCTCGACCATCTGCTTCAGCTGGTCGCTCATGGGCATCGGGTGTTCAGCCTCAATATACTGAGACCAGAACAGCTTCTCCGTTGAGCTTCCATCCTCGGCCTGGTAAAATTGTACGGCATCGGACACGCTGCGGGGTAAATCTGTGAATGCTCCTGAAGAGCTCCGGATCCGGGTAAGTAATCGGTAATTTACTTTTACATGCTTGCTTTGCATATAGAAAGCCTTACCCGCCGCTATCTTCTTCATCGCGTCGATCTCCTGGAAGGCCTTTTGGGCCTCGGCCTTGGCACTTTTTACACTCTCGAGGGCCGCGGCAAGCTCAGACTCCCGCGTCTTGGAGTCAAGCTCCAACGCCTCGTGCTTCGCCACAAGAGCCTGGAGCTCTTGCTGCACCTCGCCCACCTGAGCCTGGTGCTTCTCTCGCTTCGTGTGCTCCTTGGCCGCTTTATCTTCGGCCTCGGTTAGCGCTTGCTTCAGGGTCGCCACCTCGGTAGTGGCCCCTGGCAAACATACAATGATCCTGTCATTTTGCAATCGCGTCCTTTTTTATATATACATATCTATAGACGGGGTATTACTTACCCCTGTTCTCCTCGAGCTGCCTCTTGACAAGGACGAGCTCTTTCTTGGACCCCTCAAGGTCCTGCTTTAGTACGGCGACCTCCGCAGTTAGTGCGGCAGATGTCAGCAGCGAAGCCTGCATATGCATATTGACATACTTATATTAGACTCTTGCGATATTATTTGATCCTCTGTTCGGCTTTTCTTTGTGAACACCGAACAAAGCATCAGGGGCTATTGTCTATGCGGTAATATTTCTACTACATTTTGAAACACTTACCTCAAAGCCTGTTAGAAGGCTGGCACAGGCTTCAGTCAATCCGCTCTTGGCGGACTGAACCTTCTGGATCACCGCACTCATGATAGTACGGTGCTCCTCGTCGATGGAAGTGCTACGAAGCGCTTCCAGCAGATTGTCCGGTGCCTCTGGATGGACAAAGGTCGCCGGCACAGGCGTCTTGCCCCTCTTAGAAGGGGACCGCCTGCCCGAGCCCGGAACAGCTGGAGGGTCCGGCATGGTGTTCGGCTGAGGGCCGAACTCGGAGCTCTCGGAGCCCCGTCCCCGCGGCTCCCGGAGTCCGGAAGGTCGCCTTGAGGCGCCTCCGGGACTGTCTCCCCTCGATCCAGTGCCTCTCTATACAACACCTCGGTGTCGTCGGCAGGATGAGGGGAGGTGGCGGTCGGGACTGGATCGCTATCCATGTCCGACAAGCCCAAGGAGCCGTCCGACGATACATCGATACTGGCTCGGGGCGGCCTGCATAATTGTGTTCGGCGTTAGGGAAAGCAGTGCGACAAAGGAATCCTATGGGTTACTTTGGTATCCGAATACTTATGATCTCCCCGGGGGCTTGGCCCTGGGCAACCACTCGTCTTCGCCTTCATCGGCGGCGGTGGAGCTATCTGGAAGGAGAGTCCTTCCCTTCTTGGACCCTTGGGCCCCCCTAGTTGGGGCGGCCTTCCTTTTCCTGTCTCCCCCAGTCGGTGGGGGAGCATCTTCTTCTTCTTCCTCGTTTTCAGGGGAAGAGTGCGCCGCAGAATCATCGGACGGTGAGTCCGACGACGCCTGGCGTCGGGAACTCTTTCAAGTTCCCTTGGCCTTCTTGGTCTTCTCCGGCACCGTATAAGGGGCTGGAGTCAACATCTTCGCCACAAGAGGGTCTGCGAGGCCTTCGGGCAAAGGAGCCGGACAGTCGATCTGTCCGGCCATCTTCTGCCAGTCCTGTCAAAGGAACGGGAGTTTAGATCCCGCATAGAGTCAATCTATATGAAAAAATAAGTATCCTGTGAAAGGTAAAGCAGCTTACCGCACTGGCTTGGCGCTTCACGCTGAATCCGCGATCCTCCGTCATAGGGGGAGGGACCTCGGCGCTTTTGAACAGCACCCTCCAGGCGTCTTCATGAGTCGTGTCGAAGAGCCCGTTCAGAGTTCGGTGCTGTGCCGGATTGAACTCCCACAAGTTGAACTCCCGTTGTTGGCACGGGAGTATCCGGCGGATGAGCATAACCTGGACTATGTTGACAAGCTTGAGCTTCTTGTCCACCATGTTTTGAATACATGTTTGGAGTCCGGTCAGCTCTTTCGAATTACCCCAGGACAGGCCCTTCTCTTTCCAGGAAGTGAGCCGCGTGGGGATGCCAGATCGGAACTTGGGGGCCGCTGCCAATGCAGGGTCGCGCGGCTCGGTGATATAGAACCACCCCGATTGCCACCCCTTTATGGTTTCCACAAAGGAACCCTCGAGCCATGTTATGTTGGGCATCCTGCCCACCATGGCACCTCCGCACTCCGCCTCGCGGCCGCCCACCACCTTCGGCTTGACATTGAAGGTCTTCAGCCATAAGCCGAAGTGGGGCTTGATGCGGAGGAAGGCCTCGCACACGATGATAAACGCCGAGATGTTGAGGACGAAGTTCGGGGCCAGATCATGGAAATCCAGGACATAATAGAACATGAGCCCCCGGATGAATGGATGGAGAGGGAATCCCAGTCCACGGAGGAAATGGGTGAGGAATACTACCCTCTCATGGGGCCTGGGGGTGGGGATGAGCTGCCCCTCATTTGGGAGCCGGTGCGCGATGTCGTCGGGCAGGTATCCGGCTCTCCTCAGTTTCTTGATGTCTCCCTCCGTGACGGAGGAGACCATCCACTTGCCTCCCGCTCTGGACAAGATCGGAGAAGGTCGAGGTGGGAAGTGCGGACTTGGGCGCTAGAGCTCGAGTGTGCGAGAACAGATGAGCAAAGGAGGAAGAAGGCATGGATAGAAAGGTGAATCCTTATCCCTTTATATGGGCGGACGAAGCTAAGCGTCCCCACTTGCCTGGTAAAACTCGCTTATCCCCCAAGCACCGCAATTGATGGCGCGGTTGGCTTACCCACGCCCGTATTGATGAGAATCCCGTAATAAGGGGACATGATCTCTGCTTTGACAAGACGTGTCGAAAAACTGCCTCGCGTTATGTGCAGGGCTGGTTAAAAGAAATGGTTCGAATAATCACCGGGCCGTGACATAACGTCATGTTGCCAAAACAGGCCAGCAAATTAGATCTGTGAAGATATTATTCTCTCTACGGTGGAATGTGGAACTTATTTTGCAGGGTCGGACATTATCCTCGTATTCAAATTCTTCTGTGATGTATTCGGAGAAGGAACCCGCCTTGCAATGCCGAAGATAATACTGCGCACCGGACTCATCGTCATTGAAGCCTGGTTCAGGGGCTACTGAGGGAGTCCTGGATTAGGGGGTCTCCGGACAGCCGGACTATCTCCATTGGCCGGACTGTCAGACTATGAAGATACAAGATTGAAGACTTCGTCTCGTGTCCGGATGGGACTCTACTTGGCGTGGAAGGCAAGCTAGGCAATACGAATATGGATATTTCCTCCTTTGTAACCGACCTTGTGTAACCCTAACCCTCTCTAGTGTCTATATAAACTGAAGTGTTTTAGTCCGTAGGACAACAACCATAACATACAATCATACCATAGGCTAGCTTCTAGGGTTTAGCCTTTCTGATCTCGTGGTAGATCTACTCTTGTAATACCCATATCATCAATATCAATCAAGCAGGACGTAGGGTTTTACCTCCATCAAGAGGGCCCGAACCTGGGTAAAACATCATGTCCCCTACCTCCTGTTACCATTCGGCCTAGACGCACAGTTCTGGACCCCCTACCCGAGATCCGCCGATTTTGACACCGACATGGAGGCTCTAATGCTGCTTCCAATTAGTAAATATAAGATAATTTTTGGCCTCGCGAAGGAGAAAGTATCGCTCAAGCTTGGGGGAGGCTTAAGTCAATGTTATATTCATGCCCCAATCATGAGCTCTCAAGAGAAATTATTATTCAAAAAATTTATGCTCGACTTTCTCTCGATAATCGCTCCATACTCGATACTTCTTGTATTGGTTCTTTTATGATGAATACTATTGAATTCAGATGGGATTTATTGGAAAGAATTAAACGCAACTCTGAAGATTGGTAACGCGATGAGGGTAAGGAGTCAGGCATAACACCTAAGTTTGATTGTGTTAAATCTTTTATGGATACCGATGCTTTTCGTGAATTTAGCACTAAATATGGACTTGACTCTAAGATAGTAGCTTCTTTCTGTGAATCATTTGCTACTCATGTTGATCTCCCCAAGGAGAAGTGGTTTAAATATCATCCTCCCATTGAAGTAAAACTAGTTGAACCTAATAAAGTTTAAGAAAACACTATCACTTATAATGTTGATCCTATTGTTCCTACCACTTATATTGAGAAACCACCTTTCCCTGTTAGAATAAAGGATCATGCTAAAGCTCCAACTGTGGTTCGTAAGAGTAATGCTAGAACACCTACACCCCTGAGCAAATTAAATTTGAACCTAGTATTGCTATGGTTAAAGATCTCTTGGTAGATAATATTGATGGGCATGTTATTTACTTCTGTGACAAAGCTGCTAGAATTGCTAGACCCGATACTAAAAATAAACATAGACCTATTGTAGGCATGCCTGTTGTTTCTGTTAAAATAGCATATCATGGCTTATGTGACATGGGTGCTAGTGCGAGTGCAATACCTCATTCCTTATACGAAGAAATTATGCATGATATTGCACCTGCTGAGATGGAAGGTATTGATGTTACAATTAATCTTGCCAATAGAAATACTATTTCACCAATTGGGATTGTTAGAGATGTTGAAGTCTTGTGTGGGAAAGTTAAATATCCTACTGATTTTTTTATTCTTGGTTCCCCACAAGATGACTTTTGTCCCATTATATTTGGTAGACCCTTCTTGAATACTGTTAATGCTAAGATAGACTGCAAAAAGGATATTGTTACCGTTGGTTTTGGGGGGTATGTCTCATGATTTTAATTTTGCTAAATTTCATAGACAACCCCATGATAAAGAATTGCCTAGTAAAGATGAAATTATTGGTCTTGCTTCTATTGTTGTGCCTCCTAATGATCCTTTAGAACAATATTTGCTAGACCATGAAAATGATATGTTTATGAATGAAAGAAGGGAAATAGATGAAGTATTCTTTAAACAAGGACCTATTTTGTAACACAACTTGCCTGTTGAAATCTAGGGGATCCTCCTCCACCCAAGGGTGATCCCGTGTTTGAGCTGAAACCATTACCTGATACTCTTAAATAGGCTTATCTTGATGAAAAGAAGATATATCCTATTATTATTAGTGTTAACCATTCAGAGCAGGAAGAAGAGAAATTATTGAAAACTCTGAAGAAGCACCATGTAATGACCCACAAGTATAGGGGATCTATTGTAGTCCTTTCGATAAGTGAGAGTGTTGAACCCAACAAGGAGCAGAAGGAAATGATGGGCAGTTTTCAGTAAGGTATTCTCTGCAAGCATTGAAATTATCGGTAATAGATAGTTTTGTGATAAGGTAATTTGTAAGGGGTAACAAGTAATAAAAGTAAATAAGGTGCAGCAAGATGGCCCAATCCTTTTTGTAGCAAAGGACAAGCCTGGACAAACTCTTATATAAAGGAAAACGCTCCCGAGGACACATGGGAATTATCGTCAAGCTAGTTTTCATTATGTTCATATGATTCGCGTTCGGTACTTTGATAATTTGATATGTGGGTGGACCGATGCTTGGGTATTTCCCTTCCTTGGACAAGAAACCCACTTATGATTAACCCCTATTGCAAGCATCCGCAACTACAAAAGAAGTATTAAGGTAAACCTAACCATAGCATGAAACATATGGTTCCAAATCAGCCCCTTACGAAGCAACTCATAAACTAGGGTTTAAGCTTCTGTCACTCTAGCAACCAATCATCTACTTATTACTTCCCAATTCCTTCCTCTAGGCCCAAACAATGGTTAAGTGTCATGTAGTCGACGTTCACATGACACCACTAGAGGATAGACAACATACATCTCATCAAAATATTGAACGAATACCAAATTCACATGACTACTTATTGCAAGACTTCTCCCATGTCCTCAGGAACAAATGTAACTACTCACAAATAATATTCATGTTCATAATCAGAGGGGAATTAATATGCATATAAAGGATCTGAACATATGATCTTCCACCGAATAAACCAACTAGCATCAACTACAAAGAGTAATCAACACTACTAGCAACCCACAGGTACCAATCTGAGGTTTTGAGACAAAGATTGGATACAAGAGATGAATTAGGGTTTGAGATGAGATGGTGCTGGTGAAGATGTTGATGGAGATTGACCCCCACCCGATGAGAGGATCGATGATGATGACGATGGTTATGATTTCCCCCTCCTGGAGGGATGTTTCCCCGGCGAAACAGCTCCGCCGGAGCCCTAGATTGGTTCCGCCAAGGTTCCGCCTCATGGCGGCGGAGTTTCATCCCGTAAGCTTTCTTATGATTTTTTCTCGGACAAAAGACTTCATATAGCAGAAGATGGGCACCGGGGGCCTGACAGGGGGCCCACGAGACAGGGGGCGTGCCCAGGGGGTAGGGCGCGCCCCCACCCTCGTGGCCAGGGTGTGGGCCCCCTATGGTAAATTCTTTCGCCTGTATTTTTTATATATTCCAAAATGTGCTCCCGTGAAGTTTCAGGACTTTTGGAGTTGTGCATAATAGGTCTCTAAAATTTACTTCTTTTCCAGCCCAGAATTCCAGCTGCCGGCATTCTCCCTCTTCATGTAAACCTTGTGAAATAAGAGAGAATAGGCATAAGTATTGTGATATAATGTGTAATAACAGCCCATAATGCAATAATTATCGATATAAAAGCATGATGCAAAATGGACGTATCAACTCCCCCAAGCTTAGACCTCGCTTGTCCTCAAGCGGAAGCTGATATCGAAAAATATGTCCACATGTTTAGAGATAGAGGTGTCGATAAAATAGAATACGGACATGAGGGCATCATGATCATTCTTATAACAGCAACACACACACACACACACACACACATATATATATATATATATATATTGTCATATGATTTCTTATGCTAAAGTAACAATGCATTCACAATTTCAAGTATGAATCAGAAACTTCATTAAAAACTAACAAACTATAATCTCAGTCATTGAAGCAATTGCAATTTATCATAACATCAGAAAGAGTCAATATAAGAGCTTTTCAGCAAGTCCACATACTCAACTATCATTTAGTCTTTCACAATATCTAACAATCACGCAATATTTATGGGTATGAAGTTTCAATCGGACACAGAGAAAGATAGGGGCTTATAGTTTTGCCTCCCAACCTTTTACCTCAAGGGTAATGTCAACAATAATAGTTCATGAAAACTCACATCCAATTAGCTATATATATTAGGATCTTTCCAACACATTGTGCTTGCCAAAGGATAAAATGTAAAAAGGAAAGGTGAAGATCACCATGACTCCTGTATGAAGTAAAAGACAAAACTAAAAGATAGGCCCTTCATAGAGGGAAGCAGAGGTTGTCATGTGCTTTTATGGCTGCATGCACAAAATCTTAATCCGAAAGAACATCACTTTATATTGCCACTTGTGATATGGACCTTTATTATGCAGTCCGTCGCTTTTATTTGTCCCACATCACAAGATCGTATAAAGCTTATTTTCTCCACACTAATAAATCATACATATTTAGAGAGCAATTTTTGTTTCTTGCAACAATGACAACTTACTTGAAGGATCTTACTCAATCCATAGGTAGATATGCTGGACTCTCATGGCAAAACTGGGTTTAAGGATATTCGGAAGCACAAGTAGTATCTCTACTTGGTGCAAAGAATTTGGCTAGCATGAGGGGGGAAGGCAAGATCAACATGTTGGATGATCCTTGACAATATAATTTATTTCGGATGTAAGAAAGCATAACCCATTACCTTGTCTTCCTTGTCCAACATCAACTTTTTAGCATGTCATATTTTAATGAGTGCTCACAATCATAAAAGATGTCCAAGATAGTATATTTATATGTGAAAACCTCTCTTTCTTTATTACTTCCTATTAATTGCAATGATGACCAAAACTATGTTTGTCAACTCTCAACAACTTTTATTCATCATACTCTTTATATGTGAAGTCATTACTCTCCATAAGATCCATATGATATCTTTACTTCTTTTTATTCTTTTCTCTCCCCTTCTTTTTTATTCCCTCAAGATCATAGAAAGATAATCAAAGCCCTTGACTTGAAACTAATCTTTTATTATATATAGCTCACGGACTCGACTACATAGAAGGATCATAAAGCAAAACTCAAAACTAGATCATAGTAAAACTTTATTCTACTAGATCAAGATATAACCAAAAGGATCAAACTAAGAAAAATGGTAAAGATAGGAGTGTGATGGTGATACGATACGGGGGTACCTCCCCCAAGCTTGGCAGTTGCCAAGGGGAGTGCCCATACCAGATACCCAGTTCTTCTTTGTTGGTGAAGAAGATGATGGTGATGATGGAGTTGTAGATGACATAGGCTTGTCGTCCATCTTCCAAGGCATAGGCTCATGATCGTAAAAGGATGATTGAGTCTCCGGGATCCTCAAATCTGCAGCTAAACTCATCCTCTTGAATCTATATTCATACTCACAGTTTTGGTTTTGCAGGTCATAGATCTGGGCTTGGAGGCGCTCAATTTTCTCATGAAGCTTGAAGATGGTCTCCCCAATGTTCTTGGCATCTAGCTTGTGGTTGTTGAGGAGCTCCGTGATCAATATATGATTGGCGTCGAGTCCATGTTCCACCATCTCCTGGCACTTGAAAACTTGTTGCTCCATTGCCTTGAGCCTCATCTCCATGCTTCTGGTCCTCCTTGGTCCTTCAACATCGCGGATGTGCAGCAACCCCTCACGCATCTCAATGGTTTGAGGATGTTGCAGCACTTCCGCGAGGTAGGGGTTGATGAGCTTCTCGAAGAACTTGTCCTTGGGGCACTTGGAGACGTCATGGTGATCTAGATCTGTCAGAAAAATAGCTCGAAACAAAAACAGAGGATATTTGCGTGGTACGGTGGTCAAAACCTTCGGGAGATCATATAATGATTTTTTACCGACCAAAAGAAGTATCGTGCAAGAAAACGGAGTCCAGAGAGCACAGGAGGTGCCCACGAGGCAGGGGCGCGCCCTCCATCCTCGTGGAAGCCTTGTGTCCTTCCCGGACTGCTTCTTAATTTCCCATTTTCTTAAATATTCCAAAACAGAGAAAAATTGCTGTTAGAACTGTTTTGGAGTCGGTTTACTTACCGTACCTCATACCTATTCCTTTTCGGAGCCTGAAACATTCTGGAAAGTGTCCCTTGTGTATTCCTCCGGGGTGACAGTTTCAATAACCTTAGTTTCAACATTTATGGGATTACCTGAGATATAATGTTTGATTCTTTGACCGTTCACCACCCTCGGATTTGTGCCTTCGAAGTTGTTGATTTTTATGGCACCGGATGACGTAAGGACCTCCTCGATGACGTAAGGACCTTCCCATTTAGAGAGGAGTTTTCCTGCAAAAAATCTTAAACGAGAGTTGTATAACAATACATAATCACCTACATTAAACTCATGTTTTTGTATCCTTTTGTCATGCCATCTTTAAACTTTTTCTTTAAACAGTTTGGCATTCTCATAGGCCTGGGTTCTCCATTCATCAAGTAAGCTAATGTCAAATAGTCTCTTCTCACCGGCAAGTTTGAAGTCATAGTTGAGCTCTTTAATGGCCCACTATGTCTTATGTTGTAGTTCGAGAGGTAAGTGACATGCTTTTCCATAAACCATTTTATACGGAGACATACCCATAGGATTTTCATATGCAGTTCTATAAGCCCATAATGCATCATCAAGTTTCTTGGACCAATTCTTTCTAGATCTATTAACAGTCTTTTTCAAAATTAATTTAAGCTCTCTATTACTCAATTCTACTTGACCACTAGACTGTGGATGATACGGAGATGCAATTCTATGATTAACATCATACTTAGCAAGCATTTTACGAAAATCACCATGAATAAAATGTGAACCACCATCAGTCATTAAATATCTAGGGACTCCAAACCTCAGAAAAATAACTTCTTTAAGAATCTTGATAGAGGTGTTATGATCAGCACTACTAGTTGGAATAGCTTCTACCCACTTAGTAACGTAATCAACAGCAAATAAAATATGTGTATACCCATTAGAGGAAGGAAACGGTCCCATATCATCAAAGCCCCAAACATCAAATGGTTCAATAACAAGTGAATAATTCATAGGCATTTCTTGACGTTCATCACAAGACAAGACAAACTTACAGGCATCTTTGAAGAGAGTAGGCCAATAAAAACCGGATTGCAATACCTTATGCGCAATTCTGTCTCTAGCATGGTGTCCTCCATAAGCCTCAGAGTGACACTTGCGTATGATCTGTTCCTGTTCATGCTCAGGTACACAACGTCCAATAACACCATCTACTCCTTCTTTATAAAGGTGTGGGTCATCCCAGAAGTAATGTCTTAAATCATAGAAAAACTTTTTCTTTTGCTGGTATGTGAAACTAGGTGGTATAAATTTAGCAACAATATAATAGCATATTCAGCATACCATAGAGCAGTATGAGAAGCATTTATGACCGCTAATTGTTCATCAGGAAAGCTATCATCAATAGGTTATGGGTCATCAAGAACATTCTCTAACCTAGACAAGTTGTCTGCAACGGTGTTCTCAACTCCCTTTCTATCAATAATACGCAAATCAAATTCTTGTAGCAAGAGAACCCATCTGATAAGTCTAGGTTTAGCATCTTTCTTTTCCATAAGATATTTAATAGCAGCATGATCAGTGTGAACAGTTATTTTAGAATCAACAATATAAGGTCTGAACTTATCACAAGCAAATACAATTGTAAAAATTCTTTTTCAGTAGTAGCATAATTTCTTTGGGCACTGTCTAGAGTTTTACTAGCATATTGGATAACATTTAATTTCTTATCAACCCTTTGTCCTAGAACAGCACCTACGGCATAATCACTAGCATCACACATAATTTCAAACGGTAAATTCCAATCAGGATGTTGAACAATGGGTGCAGAAATCAAGGCTTTCTTAAGTATTTCAAATGCTTCTACACAATCATCATCAAAGACAAAAGGAACTTATTTTTGTAACAGATTAGTCAGAGGCCTGGAAATTTTCAACTTCCTATAAAAACTAGCATGTCCAAGGAAACTTCTTATACCTTTAATGTCCTTAGGACATGGCATCTTTTGAATAACATCAACTTTAGCTTTATCAACTTCCATACCTCCTTCAGAAATTTTATGCCCCAAGACAATACCTTCATTAACCATAAAGTGGCACTTCTCCCAATTCAAGACAAGATTAGTTTCTTCACATCTCCGCAAAACTCGATCAAGGTTGCTTAAGCAATCATCAAAAGAAGTTCCATATACGGAGAAATCATCTATGAAAACCTCAACAATCTTTTCACAAAATTCAGAGAATATAGCAGTCATATATCTTTGAAAGGTAGCAGGTGCATTGCATAAACCAAAAGGCATACGTCTATAAGCAAAGGTACCAAAAGGGCAAGTAAAAGTTGTCTTTTCTTGATCTTCTTTTGACACAGGAATTTGAGAGAAACTAGAATTACCATTTAGAAAGCAAAAATGTGTATGTTTAGATAATCTTTCTAGCATTTGATCAATAAAAGGTAAAGGGTAATGATCCTTTTTAGTAGCTTTATTTAATTAGCGAAAATCAATTACCATTCTATAACTTGTAACAATTCTTTGTGGGATCAATTCATCTTTATCATTAGGAACAACAGTAATACCTCCCTTCTTAGGGACAGAATGGACAGGACTTACCCACTGACTATCAGCAACGGGATAAATTATACCTGCCTCCAGAAGCTTTAGTATTTCTTTTCTTACCACTTCTTTCATCTTAGGATTTAACCGTCGTTGGTGATCAACAACCAGTTTCACGTCTTCCTCCAATTTTATTTTGTGCTGGCATAGAGTGGGACTAATGCCCTTAAGATCATCAAGAGTATATCCAATAGCAGCACGGTGCTTCTTCAGAGTTTTCAATAATTTCTTTTCTTCATGCTCTAAAAGGTTAGCACTAATAATAACATGATATATCTTTTTCTCATCAAGATAAGCATATTTAAGAGTATCAGGTAATGGTTTAAGCTCAAACATGGGGTCACCCTTGGGTGGAGGAGGATCCCCTAGAATTTCAACAGGCAAGTTGTGTTTCAAAATAGGTCCCTGTTTCAAGAATACTTCATCTATTTCCCTTCTTTCATTCATAAACATATCATTTGCATGGTCTAGCAAATATTGTTCTAAAGGATCATTAGGAGGCACGGCAATAGAAGCTAGACCAATAATTTCACCTTTACCAGGCAATTCTTTATCATGAGGTTGTATATGGAATTTAGCAAAATTAAACTCATGAGACATATCCCCAAACCAATAGTAACAACATCCTTTTTGCAATCTATCCTAGCATTAACAGTATTCAAGAAGGGTCTACCAAATATAATGGGACAAAAGTCATCTTGTGGGGAACCAAGAACAAGAAAATCAGCAGGATATTTAACTTTCCCACACAAGACTTCGACATCTATAACAATCCCAACTGGTGAAATAGTATCTCTATTAGCAAGCTTAATTGTAACATCTATCTCTTCTATCTCAGCAGGTGCAATATCATGCATAATTTCTTTGTATAACGAATGAGGTATTGCACTTGCACTAGCACCCATATCACATAAGCCATGATAGCAATGATCTCCTATTTTAACAGAAATAACAGGCATGCCTTCAACAGGTCTATGCTTATTTTTAGTATCGGGTCTAGCAATTCTAGCAGCTTCATCACAAAAGTAAATAACATGCCCATCGATATTATCTGCCAAGAGATCTTTAACCATAGCTGTCGGTGTCAAAACCGGCGGATCTCGGGTAGGGGGTCCCGAACTGTGCGTCTAAGGCGGATGGTAACAGGAGGCAGGGAACACGATCTTTTACCCAGGTTCGGGCCCTCTTGATGGAGGTAAAACCCTATGTCCTTCTTGATTTATTCTTGATGATATAAGTATTACAAGAGTTGATCTACCACGAGATCGGAGAGGCTAAACCCTAGAAGCTAGCCTATGGTATGATTGTATGTTGTCCTACGGACTAAACCCTCCGGTTTATATAGACACCGGAGGGGGCTAGGGTTACACAAGGTCGATTACAAAGGAGGAGATATACATATCCGTATTGCCTAGCTTGCCTTCCACGCCAAGTAGAGTCCCATCCGGACACGAGACGAAGTCTTCAATCTTGTATCTTCATAGTTTAACAGTCCGGCCAAAGGATATAGTCCGACTGCCCGGAGACCCCCTAATCCAGGACTCCCTCAGTAGCCCCTAAACTAGGCTTCAATGACGATGAGTCCGGTGCGCAATATTGTCTTTGGCATTGCAAGGTGGGTTCCTCCTCCAAATACACCACGGAAAAATTTGAATACAAGGATAGTGTCCGACCCTGCAAAATAAGTTCCACATTCCACCATAGAGAGAATAATATTTCCACAAATTTAATCTGCAGACTTGTTTTGGCAACAAGACGTTATGCCATGGCCTGATGATTATTCGAACCATTTCCTTTAACTAGCCCCAAACATAACGCGAGGTAGTTTTTTGACACGTCTTGTCAAGGCAGAGATCATGTCCCCCTTATTACGGGATTCTCATCAATACGGGCGTGGGTAACCCAACCGCGCCATCGATTACGGCGCTTGGGGGATAAGCGAGTTTTACCAGGCTAGTGGGGGCTCATAGTTTCGGCTACCCATATAAAGGGATAAGGTTTAACCTTTCTCTACCCACGCCTTCTTCCTCCTTGCTCATCCACTCGTGCGCACTCGAGCACCAACGCCCAAGCCCACATCCTTCCCCTCAACCTTCTCCAATCATGTCCGGAGCAGGAGGGAAGTGGATGGCTTCCTCCGTTATAGAGGAACACATCAAAAAGCTGCGCGGAGCCGGATACTTAGCCGCGAATATCGCGCATCGGCTGCCCGCTGCGGGGCAGATCGTCCCTACCCTAGAACCTCATGAGAGGGTAGTTTTACATCACCACTTCCTCCACGGACTGGGGTTTCCCCTTCATCCAATTGTCCGTGGTCTCATGTTCTACTACGGGCTGGACTTTCATGATCTGGCCCCGAACTTCATCCTCAACATTTCGGCGTTCATCGTCGTCTGTGAGGCCTTTCTCCGCATCCGCCCCCACTTCAGTCTGTGGCTGAAGACCTTCAATATTAAGCCGAAGGTGGTGGGCGGCCAACAAGGAGAATGCTACGGATCCATGGTGGGCAAGATGCCCAATGTTATATGGCTCGAAGGCTCCTTCGTGGAGACCATAAAGGGGTGGCAATCGGCGTGGTTCTACATCACCAAGCCGCGCGACACCAACTAGGTGGCTGCCCCCGAGTTCCGATCCGGATTCCCTAAATGGCTCACTTCCTGGAAAGAGAAGGGCCTGTCGTGGGGTTCATCGGTAGAGCTGGACGGACTCCAGAAATGTATCCGGAACATGGCAAGCAAGAAACTCAAGCTTGTCAACATAGTCCAGGTCATGCTCATCCGCCGGATCCTCCCGTGTCAACAACGAGACTTCAACTTGTGGGAGTTCGACCCGGCCCAGCATCAAACTCTGAGCGAGCTCTTCGACACGATGCACAAGGACGTCTGGAGGGTGTTGTTCAAGGGCTCTGAGATCCCTCCCTCTCTCAATGAGGACCGCGGACTAAGCGCGAAGCGGCAAGCGCATTCGGTAAGTTCTATACATCTGGTAGGATTTATTTCTCCTGGCTCAACCATGTGCAAGGTCTGAGCTCCCATGCCTTTGACACGACTAGGTGGAGACGTCGGGGCAGATTAACTGTCCGGCCCCTCTGCCCGAAGACACTGCGGACGCTCTCCTGACAGAGATGCTGACTCCGGCTCCTTACAAGGTGCCGGAGAAGACCAAGAAGGCCAAGGGAACCCGAAAGAGTTCCCGACGCCAGGTGTTATCGGACTCATCGTCCGATAACTCTGCGACACACTCCTCCCCCGAAGACGAGGCGGAAGATGAAGATGCTCCCCCTCTAGTCGGGGGAGACAAGAAAAGGAAGGCCGCCCCAATTGGGGAGGCCGAAGGGTCCAAGAAGGGAAGGACTCTCCTTCTGGACTACTCCACCACCGCCGCCGAAGGCGAAGACGAGTGGTTGCTCAGGGCCAAGCCCCTGGTGAAGTCGTAAGTATTCGGATACCAGAGTAACTCATAGCATACCTTTGTCGCACTGCCTCTCCTAACGCCGAATTATGGCTATGCAGACGGCCACGAGCCCGTATCGACGTATCGTCGGACGGCTCCCTGGGCTCGTCGGATATGGATAGTGATCCACTTCCGACCACCACCTCCCCTTGCCCTACGGACAACGCCGAGGTAGTGTCTCAAGAGGCACCGAGTCGAGGGGAGATAGTCCCGGAGGTGCCTCAAGGCGACCTTCCGGATTCCGGGAGCAGAGGGAGCAAGGCTCCCGAGGGCTCCGAGTTCGGCCCTCAGCCAAACACCGCGCCGGAACCCCTAGTGGTTCCGGACTCGGGCAGGCGGCCTCCTTCCAAAAGGGGCAAGACGCCGGTGCCGGTGACCTCTGTCCATCCAGAGGCACCGGACAATCTGCTGGGAGCGCTTCGCAGCGCTTCCATCGACGAAGAGCATCGTACTATAATGAGTGCGGTGATCAAGAAGGTTCAGTCCGCCAAGAGCGGACTGACTGAAGCCTGTGCCAGCCTTCTAACAGGCTTTGAGGTAAGTTTTTGAAATATAGGAGAAATATTACCGCATAGACAGTACCCCTGGTGCTCTATTCGGTGTTCACAAAGAAAAGCCGAACAGAGGATCAAACAATATCGCAAGAGTCTAATATAAGTATGTCTATATGCGTATGCAAGCTTCGCTGCTGGCCTCTGCCGTACTGTCTACGGAGGTCACCACACTGAAGCAGGACCTTAAAGGGTCCAAGGAAGAGCTCGGCCTTGCCAAGAGGCAGCTCGAGGAGAACAAAGGTAAGTAATACCTAATCTATAGATGTGTGTATATAAAAAAGATGGGATTGCAAAATGACAGGACCATCATAAATTTGCCAGGGGCCACTACCGAAGTGGCGACCCTGAAACAAGTGCTATCCAAGGCCGAAAACAAAGCGGCCAAGAAGCGCACCGAGCGAGAAAAGCAAGAGGCGTGGGGGGCGAGGTGCAGCAAGAGCTCCAAGCTCTCGTGACGAAGCACGAGGCGTTGGAGCTTGACTCGAAGACGCAAGAGTCTGAGCTTGTCGCGGCCCTTGATAGCGCGAAGAATGCCAAGGCTGAAGCCCAAAAGGCCATCTGGGAGATTGAGGCGATGCGGAAGATAGCGGCGGGTAAGGCATTCAATATGCAAAGCAAGCATGTGAAAGTAAATTACTTGTTACTTACCCGAATCCGGAGCTCTCCAGGCGCATTCGCAGATTTGCCCCGTAGCGTGTCGGATGCCGCAATGTTTTACCAGGCCGAGGAGGGAAGCTCAACGGAGAAGTTGTTCTGGGCCCAATATACTGGGACCGAACACCCGGTGCCTATGTGTAACACCCCGGATGTAACTTTCCCAATTTGTACTCCAACTCTTGTCGTTTCCGGCGTTAAGTTATTTTATTTTCTCGGGTTTGGGTCTTTGTCTCCGTGTGTTGTTGTCGTTGTCATGCATCTCATATCATGTCATCATGTGCATTGCATTTGCATACGTGTTCATCTCATGCATTCGAGCATTTTCCCCGTTGTCCGTTTTGCATTCCGGCGCTTTGTTCTCCTCCGGTGGTCATTTCTAGCTTTCTTTCGTGTGTGGGGATTAAACATTTCCGGATTGGACCGAGACTTGCCAAGCGGCCTTGGTTTACTACCGGTATTCCGCCTGTCAAGTTTCGTATCATTTGGAATTCGTCTGATACTCCAATGGTTAACCGAGGGACCGAAAAGGCCTCGTGTGTGTTGCAGCCCAACACCCTTCCAATTTGGCCCAAAACCCACCTAAACCTGCTCCATCATCTAGAGCGTTCGATCACGATCGCGTGGCCGAAAATCGCACCTCATTTGGACTCTCCTAGCTCCCTCCACCTCTATTTAAAGTCCCCTCCCGAAATTTCGCGGATCTTCCCCTTCCTCTAACCCTAAATATCCACCGGGCCGTGCCGGACACGTCCGTGCCGGCCGGACACCGTCCGCCGCCCGCCCGCACCAGTGGCAGGCTGCCACATGGCACCTCCGACGCCAGCCGCCGCCGCGGCCCGGGAGCCCGGAGTCGGCCCCCGAGGCCTGTTCGCCACCCCGCGCCGCCTGGGGTCCCCGCTGCCTGAGCACCGCCACCGCGCTCGCCGGCCCCGCCGCCTCCGCCAGCCGGCGCCACCACCAGCCGCCCCGCCGCCTCGCCCGCCGCGCCGCCTCGCCCGCCGTTCGCCGCCTCGGCCACCACCGCCGCCCGACCGTCTCCCTCCTCCTCCGGTGACCTCCTCCGGCATCGTCCCCGCCGCCGATGAACAGTGCGCCGCCGCCTCGGTTCGCGTGCCACCGAAACCCTAGATCTGGTGGTGTTTTTTTCTAAGTCCCCGGAATTTTCTAGTCCAAGTGCTCATGTTCATAGCCTCGTAACTTTGCATCCGTAGCTCCGATTCATGCATATAGCATATCAAAATGTACATCTCAGAGATTACATCATTTCATTCCATTGCATCATTTTCATTTGACTTCATCTTGATGCCCGAAATGCTGTTAGAAGAGGGTTACTTGAGATAATTGTCAGATCTGCTGCTCCATTTAGCTTTTTGTCATTTTTGCCATGATTATTGTGTGCATGATATGCCCCTGAGTTCTACATATGTTTTGTTAAGCGTTTTGTCATCTTTCCAGAGGTGCAACCCATGTATTTTTGTGATGTGTGTGGTGACTAGCACAAGCTTGCCAAGTGGTGCACTTGGTAATTCTGTTTTCAGGGACTTAGCATTTCCACTAAGTCCTCGATCTGTCTATCTCATGTTGCCATATGTTCATGTTGTTTTCTAGAGATCCGTGCCTCTTTTGAGGATGATCAAAAAAAATGTTTTGTTAATCTTGTAGTGCTCTGTCCATACATGTCTTTGTTTGCAATTATGGAGCACCCTAGCTTGAGTCAATCGAGCTCTACTTTTGCTACTTTGTGAGTCTGGGCAGATTGTCAACTTGTTTGCAATTTTGCTGATGATGTTGTAGTTGATCCGTGCATGCTATGCTATTGTTCTTGCAATGTCTAGCTTGCATGTTGTGCCTTCTTGATGGGTGTATGCTTAGTTTGTCATGACTTGCCCTGTGGTGAGTGCATCGAGCTCGTAAACATGCCTACTTGAGTTATGTTTCAGCATGTGCCAGTTTTCACTAAGTCTGAAAACTGATTATGTTTTTGCTATGTTCACATGCTTGCAATTGTATTTTCTGATCCCTTTTGGCTCAAGGTCACTAAGGGACTTTTGTTAAGATCTTTGAGTAGCTCCATGATGTGCTTTACTTTGCCATGTTCAGGTCCTGTAGCATGTAGTTTTGTTGCTCCGAAGACTGCTACCTGATCTGAAATTCCAGACAAGTGTTAATTTCACTAAGTCTGGGATCTGTTTGCCATATGCATTTTTGCCGTGCTTGTTTGAACCTGTTAATGGATGAATTGGCCGTAGCTCAGTGCTAGACTTTTGTTAAGCATCTTGTATGAATCCCTGCCATGTATTTTGTTGTCATGTTTGGGTGCTGTAGCATGTTCATTTCGTTGCATTTAGTTGGCTACTTGATGTAAATCGCAGACCGATGTCATATTTGAATCGCTTGCCATTTCCAAACAGTAACTCCGATTCCGGCGTTCTTTATATCTTTTTCAAGCGATTTCATCTCATCTTTCCAGTGGCACGCTTGGATTTCCAAGTTGAGGCCAGGTTCTTGCATTTCCTGTCATATCTTGCATATGCATCCCGCATCGCATCCCGCATAGCATATCATCATTGCATCATATTGTTTGGTCCTTCACGTGGTTGATTGTGTCCTTGTTGATTGTTTGTCTTGTTTGGGTAGAGCCGGGAGACGAGTTCGCTAATGAGGAGCCCGTTGAGTTTGCTTTCGAGGATCCAGTCAACTCTGACAACTGTGCAGGCAAGATGATCATACCCTCGAAATCACTACTATCTTTGCTATGTTAGTTTGCTCGCTCTTTTGCTATGCCAATGCTACGATGCCTACCACTTTCTTTCAAGCCTCCCAGATTGCCATGTCAAACCTCTAACCCACCATGTCCTAGCAAACCGTTGATTGGCTATGTTACCGCTTTGCTCAGCCCCTCTTATAGCATTGCTAGTTGCAGGTGAAGATTGGAGGCTGTTCCTTGTTGGAACATTTATTTACTTGTTGGGATATCATTATATTGCCATGTTATCTTAATGCATCTATATACTTGGTAAAGGGTGGAAGGCTCGGCCTCTCGCCTAGTGTTTTGTTCCACTCTTGCCGCCCTAGTTTCCGTCATATCGGTGTTATGTTCCCGGATTTTGCGTTCCTCACGCGGTTGGGTTATAATGGGAACCCCTTGATAGTTCGCCTTGATTAAAGCTTTTCCAGCAATGCCCAACCTTGGTTTTACCATTTGCCACCTAGCCTTTTCTTTCCTTTGGGTTCTGCAGACTCAAGGGTCATCATTATTTTAACCCCCCCCCCCCCGGGCCAGTGCTCCTCTGAGTGTTGGTCCAAACTGTCAGCCGCCGGTGGCTACCAGGGGCAACTCTGGGCTGGCCTACCGGAAGTTTAGACAATCTGAGTGTGCCCTGAGAAAGAGATATGTGCAGCTCCTATCGGGATTTGTCGGCACATTCGGGCGGTGTTGCTGGTCTTGTTTTAACCTGTCGAAATGTCTTGAAGAACCGAGATACCGAGTCTGATCAGAACGTCTTGGGAGGAGGTCTATTCCTTCGTTGACCGTGAGAGCTTGTCATGGGCTAAGTTGGGACTCCCCTGCAGGGATTTGAACTTTCAAAAGCCGTGCCCGCGGTTATGGGCAGATGGGAATTTGTTAATGTCCGGTTGTAGATAACTTGAACCTTAACTTAATCAAAATGAATCAACTGAGTGTGTTACCGTGATGGCCTCTTCTCGGCGGAGTCCGGGAAGTGGACACGGTGTTGGAGTAATGTTTGCGCAGGTTGTTCTCTAGTTTCTCGCTCGCGCTTTGCCTCCTCTTCTCGCTCTCTTTTGCGAATAAGTTAGCCACCATATTTGCTAGTCGCTTGCTGCAGCTCCACATATATTTGTACCTTGCCTTACCTATAAGCTTAAATAGTCTTGATCGCGAGGGTGCGAGATTGCTGAGTCCCTGTGGCTCACAGATTACTATTACACCAGATGCAGGGCCTGATGATTCCGCTCCAGATGACGCGCTCGAGCTCAAGTGGGAGTTCGACGAAGACTCTCAACGTTACTATGTTTCCTTTCCTGATGATCAGTAGTGGTGTCCAGTTGGGGTGATCGGGACCGTGTCGCTTGTTGGGTTATCTTTTATTTTGGCGTCGTAGTCGGGCCATGATTGTTTGGATGATGTAATGTTATTTATGTACTTGATTGACGTGGCGAGTGTAAGCCAACTATGTTATCCCCCCTTTATTATCTATATTACATGGGATGTTGTGAAGATTGCCTAACTTGCGACATATGCCTTCAATGCGATTATGTCTCTAAGTCGTGCCTCGACACGTGGGAGCTATAGTCGCATCGAGGGTGTTACAAGTTGGTAATCAGAGCCTTTCCCGACCTTAGGAGCCCCATTGCTTGATCATTATTAGCGGCTGAGTTGTGTCTAGAAAAATGTTTTGAGTCATTTAGGAATTATATATCGGAGAGTTTAGGAATTCTTTTTACTTCCCAGTCTCCTCATTGCTCTGGTAAGGCATCCTGACGTAGAGTTTTGACTCTTCTCTTCTCAAATTTCACTAAAAAAAATTTAGGATCACGCGGGTATCTTGGCATCGTTTCGATGGTTTTATGATGAGAACATTGTCTTGGTGCCTCCTGTCAGGGGTTTAGTAGAAGTGTCCCGGGGAGTTGAGCTCTGAGGTGTTGTCATCATAATTTTATCGTTGCAATTCTGGAATACCTGAGTTTAGTACGCCGACATTGAAAATCTCTTTTATGCAGTTCGTTGGTGAGATAACCTCGACGCCACCCAGTACTGGGGCGGGAGTTTGGGAGTATCGCCATAACTTGTATAACGGATGCTTTTCGAAGGTTGAGGTAGATGGTTTCCAAAGGTTTCTTGGTTATGTGTTGAAGGATGGATACAGCTAGATGTAGGATTTGCTAGTTTGGGTGAGATATTATGCTTCCCCTGTATCCCCAACACCTGATTGCATAACCGGAAAGGTTCGGGAGTTTCATAGGTGGGAATTCTTGTAGCTCTAGTTCTTCTTCCACGGATATTGGTTTGAGATGGGGATTTCTTACCGATTATTCATTCTTGATCCGTACCTTGTTGATTTATTTCTCTACCTTAATTCTAAGTGGCTTCTCAATTTATGGATATGTGACCATTTCAAGAGGAATGCATTCATTCATTTTGTTCGGATGTGAAGACTATATGTTGCAATTTTCATTCCGTTGGATTCAGCTTCAATAATTGTCTATCAATGTGCTAATGGATTGGCTTTCTAAGCACAAGGCTCGGCTTGATTGTGCAGCCAGGCAGATTCAATTGACTCATTCGTCTGAGGATGTAATTGTCTTTGCCGCTCGGGATAATACCATCCGTCTGTTTTCTCTCAATGAGAAGGGTGAACTCGATGCTATCTCGCAAATTCCAGTCGTTTGCAAATATCAAGACGTCTTTCCAGAAGAGCTAACAGGAATGCCTCCGCACCGGCCAGTTGAATTCGTTATTGATCTCGAGCCTGGCACAGAACCTGTGTGCAAGCGTCCTTACAAGCTCGGACCTGAAGAGTTGAAGGAGCTGAAGAAGCAACTTGATATTCAAGAGAAAATGGGTCTCATCCGGCCTAGTTCTTTTCTGTGGGGTTGTGGTGTTCTTTTTGTGAAGAAGAAGGATGGAACGGACCGACTTTGTGTTGATTATCGTCCATTGAACAAGAAGACCATCAAGAACAAATACCCACTTCCCAACATCAACGAGCTGTTCGAACAACTCAAAGGTGCCCAAGTATTCTCCAAGCTTGATCTCCGTATGGGTTATCATCAGATTCGTATCCGTGAGCAAGATATTCCCAAGACGGCTTTCAGGACAAGCTATGGTTCATATGAATACACTGTCATGTCTTTTGGCCTCGTCAACGCTCCTCCGACGTTCTCTCGCATGATGAACTTCATCTTCAACGTCTACACCAATGACTTCGTTTTGGTCTATCTCAACGACATTCTGGTTTTCTCGAAGAACAAGGAAGATCATGCCAAGCACTTGCGTTTGGTACTCGATAAGCTCAGGGAACATCAGTTCTACGCCAAGTTCTCCAATTGTGAATTTTGGCTCGATGAGGTTCTTTATCTTGGTCATATCATCTCTGCCAAGGGCATTGCCGTGAATCCTGAGAAGGTGTCTGCAATTGTGAATTGGGAACCTCCTCAGAACGTGAAGCAACTCCGTAGCTTCCTCGGTCTCGCAATCTATTGCCGAAGATTCGTTGAAAACTTTTCTAAGATCGCGAAGCCCCTCTCAAATCTTCTCTAGAAGCACGTCAAGTACGTTTGGTCTCCGGAGTGTGACATTGCTTTCAACACTTTGAAAGAGAAATTGATCACTGCTCCAGTTCTGACTCCGCCTGATGAATCCAAGCTGTACGCGGTCTTTTGTGATGCCTCTCTCCAAGGTCTTGGCGCAGTATTGATGCAAGAGAAGAAAGTTGTTGCTTATACCTCTCGCCAGTTGAAGCCCAATGAGAAGAACTACCCCACTCATGATCTCGAGTTGGCGGCAGTTGTGCATGCTCTTTTGACTTGGAGACATCTTCTATTGGGAAGAAAAGTGGACATTTTCACTGACCATAAGAGTCTCAAGTACATCTTCACTCAGCCTAATCTCAACCTTAGGCAAACTCGATGGGTCGAAATGATTCAAGAGTATAATCCGAGTATTGAGTATACTCCAGGTAAGGTCAATGTGATTGCTGACGCATTGAGCAGGAAAGCTTATTGCAACAGTCTGATACTTAAGCCTTATCAACCCGAGCTTTGTGAAGCTTTCTGCAAACTTAATCTGCAAGTTGTTCCTCAAGGTTTCCTCGCCAACCTTCTAGTCTCTCCTACCTTGGAAGATCAGATTCGCCAAGCCCAGCTTCTTGATGGTATGGTGAGAAAGGTGAAGATTGGGATTGCCAAGAGTCAACCCAAGTACAAGTGCTACTACCTTGATGACAAGGACACTCTCTTCTTCAAGGATCATATTGTTGTACCCAAAGGTGACCTCCGTAAAGTGATCATGAATGAGGCTCACAATTCTCTCCTCTCCATCCACCCTGGGAGCACGAAGATGTATCAGGACCTTAAGCAGGCTTATTGGTGGACTCGAATGAAGCGCGAGATTGCTCAATTCGTGAATGAATGTGATGTCTGCAGAAGAGTGAAGGCAGAACACCAAAGGCCAGCTGGTCTCCTCCAACCTCTTGCCATTCCAGAATGGAAGTTTGACCACATTGAGATGGACTTCGTGACTGGGTTTCCAAAGTCCAAGCGTGGCAATGATGCTATATTCGTTGTCATCGACAAGCTCACCAAAGTGGCTCATTTTCTTCCTATCAAAGAGTCAATCACTGCAGCTCAATTGGCGGAACTCTATACCTCTCGTATTGTCTCTCTGCATGGTATTCCACAAGTGATCTCTTCAGACCGTGGCAGCATCTTTACCTCCAAGTTTTGGGATTCTTTTCAGAAGGCCATGGGTACCAACATCCGCTTCAGCACAGCTTTCCATCCTCAAACTAGCGGTCAAGTCGAGCGTGTCAACCAGATTCTTGAAGATATGCTCAGGGCTTGTGTGATCTCCTTCGGCATGAAGTGGGAGGATTGTCTTCCTTATGCTGAATTCTCCTACAACAACAGTTTTCAAGCAAGTTCGGGCAAGGCCCCATTTGAAATTCTATATGGAAGAAAGTGTCGTACCCCTCTCAACTGGTCTTAAACCGGTGAACGTCAGCTTTTGGGTAATGACTTAATCACAGAGGCAGAGGAAATATGCAAAGTCATTCATGATAACCTCAAAGCAGCCCAATCCCGCCAGAAGAGCTACTATGATAGTAAGCACCGTGATTTGGCTTTCGAGATCGGAGATCATGTTTACCTCCGCGTCTCTCCTATGAAAGGTACTCGTCGCTTCAGTATCAAAGGGAAGCTTGCCCCTAGATACGTGGAACCTTTCAAGATTGTCAGCAAGAGAGGCGACCTCGCCTATCAACTCGAGCTTCCTTCAAACTTTGTAAATGTTCATGACGTGTTCCATGTCTCTCAGCTTTGAAAGTGCTTCAAGACTCCTGCCCGCACCATCAACTTCGAGGACATTGAGCTCCAAGAAGATCTCTCTTATCGTGAGCACCCAGTTGCTATTCTTGAAGAGACTGAACGCAAGACTCGCAATAAGTCAATCAAATTTCTCAAAGTCAAGTGGTCACACCATTCCGACCGTGAAGCTACCTGGGAACGCGAGGATCACCTCCGTTCTGAGTACCCGGCGTTCTTTCAGTCCTAGATCTCGGGACGAGATCCTTTCGTAGTGGTGGAGTGTTGTAACACCCCGGATGTAACTTTCCCAATTTGTACTCCAACTCTTGTCGTTTCCGGCGTTAAGTTATTTTATTTTCTCGGGTTCGGGTCTTTGTCTCCGTGTGTTGTTGTCGTTGTCATGCATCTCATATCATGTCATCATGTGCATTGCATTTGCATACGTGTTCATCTCATGCATTCGAGCATTTTCCCCGTTGTCCGTTTTGCATTCCGGCGCTTCGTTCTCCTCCGGTAGTCATTTCTAGCTTTCTTTCGTGTGTGGGGATTAAACATTTCTGGATTAGACCGAGACTTGCCAAGCGGCCTTGGTTTACTACCGGTATACCGCCTATCAAGTTTCGTATCATTTGGACTTCGTCTGATACTCCAACGGTTAACCGAGGGACCGAAAAGGCCTCGTGTGTGTTGCAGCCCAACACCCTTCCAATTTGGCCCAAAACCCACCTAAACCTGCTCCGTCATCTAGAGCATTCGATCACGATCGCGTGGCTGAAAACCGCACCTCATTTGGACTCTCCTAGCTCCCTCCACCTCTATTTAAAGTCCCCTCCCGAAATTTCGCGGATCTTCCCCTTCCTCTAACCCTAAATATCCACCGCGCCGCGCCGGACACGTCCATGCTGGCCGGACACCGTCCGCCGCCCGCCCGCACCAGTGGCAGGCTGCCACATGGCACCTCCGCCGCCAGCCGCCGCCGCGGCCCGGGAGCCCGGAGCCGGCCCCCGAGGCCCGTTCGCCGCCCCGCGCCGCCTGGGGTCCCCGCTGCCCGAGCGCCGCCACCGCGCTCGCCGGCCCCGCCGCCTCCGCCCGCCGGCGCCACCACCAGCCACCCCGACCGCGCTCGCCGGCCCTGCCGCCTCCGCCGCCTCGCCCGCCGCGCCGCCTCGGCCACCACCGCAGCCCGACCGTCTCCCTCCTCCTCCGGCGACCTCCTCCGGCATCGTCCCCGCCGCCGGTGAACACTGCGACGCCGCCTCGGTTCGCGTGCACCGAAACCCTAGATCTGGTGGCGTTTTTTTTTCTAAGTCCCCGGAATTTTCTAGTCCAAGTGCTCATGTTCATAGCCTCGTAACTTTGCATCCGTAACTCCGATTCATGCATATAGCATATCAAAATGTTCATCTCAGAGAGTACATCATTTAATTCCATTGCACCATTTTCATTTGAGTTCATCTTGATGCCCGAAATGCTGTTAGAAGAGGGCTACTTGAGATAATTGTCAGATCTGCTGCTCCATTTAGCTTTTTGTCATTTTTGCCATGATTATTGTGTGCATGATATGCTCCTGAGTTCTACATATGTTTTCTTAAGGGTTTTGTCATCTTTCAGAAGTGCAACCCATGTATTTTTGTGATGTGTGTGGTGACTAGCACAAGCTTGCCAAGTGGTGCACTTGGTAATTTTGTTTTCAGGGACTTAGCATTTCCACTAAGTCCTTGATCTGTCTATCTCATGTTGCCATATATTCATGTTGTTTCCTAGAGATCCGTGCCTCTTTTGAGGATGATCAGAAAAAATGTTTTGTTAATCTTGTAGTTCTCTATCCATCCATGTCTTTGTTTGCAATTATGGAGCACCCTAGCTTGAGTCAATCGAGCTCTACTTTTGCTACTTTGTGAGTCTGGGCAGATTGTCAACTTGTTTGTAATTTTGCTGATGATATTGTAGTTGATCCGTGCATGCTATGCTATTGTTCTTGCCATGTCTAGCTTTCATGTTGTGCCTTCTTGATGGGTGTATGCTTAGTTTGTCATGACTTGCCCTGTGGTGAGTGCATCGAGCTCGTAAACATGTGTACTTGAGTTATGTTTCAGCATGTGCCAGTTTTCACTAAGTCTGAAAATTGATTATGTTTTTGCTATGTTCACATGCTTGCAATTGTATTTTCTGATCCCTTTTGGCTCAAGGTCACTAAGGGACTTTTGTTAAGCTCTTTGAGTATCCATGCCATGCTTTACTTTGCCATGTTCAGGTCCTGTAGCATGTAGTTTTGTTGCTCCGAAGACTGCTACCTGATCTGAAATTCCAGACAAGTGTTAATTTCACTAAGTTTGGGATCTGTTTGCCATATGCATTTTTGCCGTGCTTGTTTGAACCTGTTAATGGATGAATTGGCCGTAGCTCAGTGCTAGACTTTTGTTAAGCATATTGTATGCATCCCTGCCATGTATTTTGTTGTCATGTTTGGGTGCTGTAGCATGTTCATTTCGTTGCATTTAGTTGGCTACTTACTGTAAATCGCAGACCGGTGTCATATTTGAATCGCTTGCCATTTCCAAACCGTAACTCCGATTCCGGCGTTATTTATATCGTTTTCAAGCGATTTCATCTCATCTTTCCAGTGGCACACTTGGATTTCCAATTTGAGGCCAGGATCTTGCATTTCCTGTCATATCTTGCATATGCATCCCGCATCGCATCCCGCATAGCATATCGTCATATCATCATATTGTTTGATCCTTGCACGTGGTTGATTGTGTCCTTGTTGATTGTTTGTCTTGTTTGGGTAGAGCCGGGAGACTAGTTCGCTAACGATGAGCCCGTTGAGTTTGCTTTCGAGGATCCAGTCAACTCTGACAACTGTGCAGGCAAGATGATCATACCCTCGAAATCACTACTATCTTTGCTATGCAAGTTTGCTCGCTCTTTTGCTATGCCAATGCTACGATGCCTACCACTTGCTTTCAAGCCTCCCATATTTCCATGTCAAACCTCTAACCCACCATGTCCTTGCAAACCGTTGATTGGCTATGTTACCGCTTTGCTCAACCCCTCTTATAGCATTGCTAGTTGTAGGTGAAGATTGGAGGTCGTTCCTTGTTGGAACATTTATTTACTTGTTGGGATATCATTATATTGCCATGTTATCTTAATGCATCTATATACTTGGTAAAGGGTGGAAGGCTCGGCCTCTCGCCTAGTGTTTTGTTCCACTCTTGCCGCCCTAGTTTCCGTCATATCGGTGTTATGTTCCCAGATTTTGCGTTCCTCATGCGGTTGGGTTATAATGGGAACCCCTTGATAGTTCGCCTTGATTAAAGCTTTTCCAGCAATGCCCAACCTTGGTTTTACCATTTGCCACCTAGCCTTTTCTTTCCCTCGGGTTCTGCAGACTCAAGGGTCATCATTATTTTAAACCCCCCCCCCCCCGGGGCCAGTGCTCCTCTGAGTGTTGGTCCAAACTGTCAGCCGCCGAGGCTACCAGGGGCAACTCTGGGCTGTCCTACCGGAAGTTTAGAAAATCTGAGTGTGCCCTGGGAAAGAGATATGTGCAGCTCCTATCGGGATTTGTCGGCACATTCGGGTGGTGTTGCTGGTCTTGTTTTAACCTGTCGAAATGTCTTGAAGAACCGAGATACCGAGTCTGATCGAAACGTCTTGGGAGGAGGTCTATTCCTTCGTTGACCGTGAGAGCTTGTCATGGGCTAAGTTGGGACTCCCCTGCAGGAATTTGAACTTTCGAAAGTCGTGCCCGCGGTTATGGGCAGATGGGAATTTGTTAATGTCCGGTTGTAGATAACTTGAACCTTAACTTAATCAAAATGAATCAACTGAGTGTGTTACCGTGATGGCCTCTTCTCGGCGGAGTCCGGGAAGTGGACAGGGTGTTGGAGTAATGTTTGCGCAGGTTGTTCTCTAGTTTCTCGCTCGCGCTTTGCCTCCTCTTCTCGCTCTCTTTTTCGAATAAGTTAGCCACCATATTTGCTAGTCGCTTGTTGCAGCTCCACATATATTTGTACCTTGCCTTACCTATAAGCTTAAATAGTCTTGATCGCGAGGGTGCGAGATTGCTGAGTCCCTATGGCTCACAGATTACTATTACACCAGATGCAGGGCCTGATGATTCCGCTCCAGGTGACGCGCTCGAGCTCAAGTGGGAGTTCGACGAAGACTATCAATGTTATTATGTTTCCTTTCCTGATGATCAGTAGTGGTGTCCAGTTGGGGTGATCGGGACCGTGTCGCTTGTTGGGTTATCTTTTATTTTGGCGCCGTAGTCGGGCCATGAGTGTTTGGATGATGTAATGTTATTTATGTACTTGATTGACGTGGCGAGTGTAAGCCAACTATGTTATCCCCCCCTTTATTATCTATATTACATGGGATGTTGTGAAGATTGCCTAACTTGCGACATATGCCTTCAATGCGATTATGTCTCTAAGTCGTGCCTCGACACGTGGGAGCTATAGTCGCATCGAGGCCTCTCCATCCTCCTGCCCTAAATCGTGCTGGAGGGGATTATTGCCATCTTCGGCACTATCCGGAGTGCTATTATCTCCTGTGCCGGTATCACCACTTTTTCTTTGGTGGGACTTAGTGCGGCGCCGCTGACGTCGGTGCTTGGGTTGCTTCTTGGAGGGGTCATCCTCCGCTGTCTCGTCGCCATTGCCTTCTTTGGGTGTGTCCACCATGTATATGTCGTATGATGAGGTGGCTGTCCAGTGCCCTGTGGGCAGTGGTTCCTCTTCGTCTCCCGCATCGTCGTCCATACCGTCAATGTCTTCAGAGTCGAAGTTGAGCATGTCAGTTAAGTCATCGACAGTGGCTACTAAGTGGGTGGTGGGTGGGTAGCAAATTTCTTCGTCATCCGCATCGCAATCCTGCCGGACATAGTTCGGCCAGGATCCTCCTGACAAGGAGAGAGACCTTAATGAGTTCGGTATGTCGCCAAAGGGCGAGTGCTGAAAAATATCCGCGGAGGTAAACTCCATGATCGATGCCCAATCGGATTCGCTAGGAACGGGCGCAGGCGATTCGGAGTCCGTGGCCGGAGAAGAATCCGGCAGTTTGACAACACGGCTCTCGTGCAGGGTAAGGTCGATGTTCGGCTCGATCGCCGCTGAGGATAAGGCCTTCGTGGCGGGGTCCATCCACCCATCCATGGACGGCGCAACTGGCTCCGAATTGAGGGTCGGAGCGGCTGCCGGTGCGATCTCCTGGACACTGTCCGATGGTAGAGCTAAATCGTACTCATCGTGACCGTGTGACGCACAAGGCAGGGGATCGAATCCGTCAAAGATCAAGTCTCCGCGGATATCAGCCGTGTAGTTTAAGCTTCCAAACCTGACCTGGTGGCCAGGGGCGTAACTTTCGATCTGCTCCAGATGGACAAGCGAGTTGGCCCGCAGTGCGAAGCCGCCGAACACAAAGATCTGTCCGGGGAGAAAAGTCTCACCCTGGACTGCATCGCCATCGATGATCGTAGGAGCCATCAAGCCTAACGGCGATGACACAGAGGAACTCTCAATGAAAGCACCAATGTCGGTGTCAAAACCAGCGGATCTCGGGTAGGGGGTCCCGAACTGTGCGTCTAAGGCGGATGGTAACAGGAGGCAGGGAACATGATGTTTTACCCAGGTTTGGGCCCTCTCGATGGAGGTAAAACCCTACGTCCTGCTTGATTTATTCTTGATAATATGAGTATTACAAGATTTGATCTACCACGAGATGGGAGAGGCTAAACCCTAGAAGCTAGCCTATGGTATGATTGTATGTTGTCCTAGGGACTAAACCCTCTGGTTTATATAGACACTGGAGGGGGCTAGGGTTACACAAGGCCGGTTACAAAGGAGGAGATATACATATCCATATTGCCTAGCTTGCCTTCCACGCCAAGCAGAGTCCCATCCGAACACGAGACGAAGTCTTCAATCTTGTATCTTCATAGTCTAACAGTCGGCCAAAGGATATAGTCCGGCTGTCCAGAGACCCCCTAATCCAGGACTCCCTCAATAGCAATACTAGGTTCAACTTTAATTTGCTCAGGGGGTGTAGGTGTTCTAGTATTACTCTTACAATCCATAGTTGAAGCTTTAGCATGATCCTTTATTCTAACAGGGAAAGGTGGTTTCTCAATATAAGCAGTAGGAACAACAAGATCAACATTATAAGTGATAGTATTTCTTCAACTTTAATAGGTGCAACTACTTTTACGTCAATGGGAGGATTATATTTAAACCACTTCTCCTTAGGGAGATCAACATGAGTAGCAAAGGATTCACAGAAAGAAGCTACTATCTCAGAGTCAAGTCCATATTTAGTGCTAAATTCACGAAAAGCATCGGTATCCATAAAAGATTTAACACAATCAAACTTGGGTGTTATACCTGACTAATTACCTTCGTCGAGATCCCCATCTTTAGAGTTGTGTTTAATTCTTTCCAATAAATCCCATTTCAATTCAATAGTATTCATCATAAAAGAACCAGTACAAGAAGTATTGAGCATGGAGCGATTACTGAGAGAAAGCCGAGCATAAATTTTTTGAATAATAATTTCTTTTGAGAGCTCATGATTGGGGCATGTATATAACACTGACTTAAGCCTCCCCCAAGCTTGAGTGATGCTTTCTCCTTCGCGAGGACAAAAATTATATATATAATTACGATCACGACGAACAAGATGCATAGGATAACACTTCTGATGAAATTCCAATTTCAATCGGTTGTAGTTCCATGATCCATATAATCACATAGCCTAAACCATGTCAATGCCTTTCCCTTCAAAGATAAAGGCACGACCTTCTTCTTGATAACATCCTCGGGCATACCTGCAAGCTTAAATAATCCACAAACTTCATCCACATAGATTAGGTGCAAATCGGGATGTAATGTTCCATCACCTGTGAAAGGATTAGCTAGCAGTTTCTCTATCATACCCGAAGGAATTTCAAAGTAAACATTTTCAGTAAGTTCAGTAGGTTGAGGAGCAACTCTTTGCTCTACTGGTCATGGTGAAGATACCCCGAACAAGCCCCTCAAAGGATTATGTTCCATAGTAACAAGTGACAGTAAATTTCGGCACACTATATAAATTTTTCCTTACCAAATTCCACCTACCAAAGGCGCTTCATTCCCCGACAACGGTGCCAGAAAAGAGTCTTGATGACCCACAAGTATAGGGGATCTATCGTAGTCCTTTCGAATAAGTGAGAGTGTTGAACCCAACGAGGAGCAGAAGGAAATGATAAGCAGTTTTCAGTAAGGTATTCTCTGCAAGCACTGAAATTATCGGTAACAGATAGTTTTGTGATAAGGTAATTTGTAACGGGTAACAAGTAATAAAAGCAAATAAGGTGCAGAAAGATGGCCCAATCCTTTTTGTAGCAAAGGACTAGCCTGGAAAAACTCTTATATAAAGGAAAACGCTCCTGAGAACACATGGAAATTATCATCAAGCTAGTTTTCATCATGTTCATATGATTCGCGTTCGGTACTTTGATAATTTGATATGTGGGTGGACCGGTGCTTGGGTACTGCCCTTACATGGACAAGCATCCCACTTATGATTAACCCCTACTGCAAGCATTCGCAACTACCAAAGAAGTATTAAGGTAAACTTAACCATAGAATGAAACATACGGATCCAAATCAACCCGTTACGAAGCAACTCATAAACTAGGGTTTAAGCTTCTGTCACTCTAGAAACCCATCATCTACTTATTACTTCCCAATGCCTTCCTCTAGGCCCAAACAATGGTGAAGTTTCATGTAGTCGACGTTCACATGACACCACTAGAGGATAGATAACATACATCTCATCAAAATATCGAACGAATACCAAATTCACATGACTACTTATAGCAAGACTTCTCCCATGTCCTCAGGAACAAACATAACTACTCACAAATCATATTCATGTTCATAATCAGAGGGGTATTACTATGCATAAAGGATCTGAACATATGATCTTCCACCGAATAAACCAACTAGAATCAACTAAAAAGAGTAATCAACACTACTAGCAACCCACAGGTACCAATCTGAGGTTTTGAGACAAAGATTGGATACAAGAGATGAACCAGGGTTCGAGATAAGATGGTGCTGGTGAAGATGTTGAAGGAGATTGACCCCCTCCCGATGAGAGGATCGATGATGATGACGACGGTGATGATTTCCCCCTCTTGGAGGGATGTTTCCCCGGCAGAACAGCTCCGTCGGAGCCCTAGATTGGTTCTGCCTCGTGGTGACGGAGTTTCATCCCGTAAGCTTGCTTATGATTTTTCTTGGATGAAAGACTTCATATAGCAGAATATGGGCACTGGGGGCCTGATAGGGGGCCCATGAGATAGGGGGCGCGCCCCCCACCCTCGTGGCCATGGTGTGGGCCCCCTTTGGTAAATTCTTTCGCCAGTATTTTTTATATATTCCAAAACGTGCTCCCGTGAAGTTTCAGGACTTTTGGAGTTGTGCAGAATAGGTCTCTAATATTTGCTCCTTTTCCAGCCCAGAATTCCAGCTGCCGGCATTCTCCCTCTTCATGTAAACCTTGTAAAATAAGCGAGAATAGGCATAAGTATTGTGACATAATGTGTAATAACAACCCATAATGCAATAATTATCGATATAAAAGCATGAGTATCACCGTGCTGCTATTGGATATACTCTTGATGATCTTAAGGGCATTAGTCCCACTCTATGCCAGCACAAAATAAAATTGGAGAAAGACACTAAACCGGTTGTTGATCACCAACGACGGTTAAATCCTAAGATGAAAGAAGTAGTAAGAAATGAAATACTAAAGCTTCTAGAGGCAGGTATAATTTATCCTGTTGCTGATAATCAGTGGGTAAGTCATGTCCATTGTGTCCCTAAGAAGGGAGGTATTACTGTTGTTCCTAATGATAAAGACGAAATGATCCCACAAAGAATTGTTATAGGTTATAGAATGGTAATTGATTTCCGCAAATTAAATAAAGCTACTAGAAAGGATCATTACCCTTTACCTTTTATTGATCAAATGCTAGAAAGATTATCCAAACATACACATTTTTGCTTTCTAGACGGTTATTCTGGTTTCTCTCAAAAACGTGTGTCTAAAGAGGATCAGGAAAAGACCACTTTTACTTGCCCTTTCGGTACCTTTGCTTATAGACGTATGCCTTTTGGTTTATGTAATGCACCTGCTACCTTTCAAAGATGTATGACTGCTATATTCTCTGACTTTTGTTAAAAGATTGTTGATGTTTTCATGGATGATTTCTCCATGTATGGAACTTCTTTTGATGATTTTTTAAGCAACCTTGATCGAGTTCTGTAGAGATGTGACGAAACTAATCTTGTCTTGAATTGGGAGAAGTGCCACTTTATGGTTAATGAAGGTATTGTCTTGGGGCATAAAATTTCTGAAAGAGGTATCGAAGTTGATAAAGCTAAAGTTGATGCTATTGAAAAGATGTCGTGTCCTAAGGACATTAAAGGTATAAGAAGTTTCCTTGGTCATGCCGGTTTTTATAGGAGCTTCATTAAAGATTTCTCAAAAAGTTCTAGGCCTCTGACTAATCTATTACAAAAAGATGTTCCTTTTGCCTTTGATGATGATTGTGTAGAAGCATTTGAAATACTTAAGAAAGCCTTGATTTCTGCACCTATTGTTCAACCACCTGATTGGAATTTAACCTTTGAAATTATGTGTGATGCTAGTGATTATGTTGTAGGTGGTTTTATAGGACAAAGGGTTGATAAGAAATTAAATGTTATCCAATATGCTAGCAAAACTCTAGACAGTGCCCAGAGAAATTATGCTACTGCTGAAAAAGAATTTTTAGCGGTTGTATTTGCTTGTGATAAGTTCAGACCTTATATTGTTGATTCTAAAGTAATTGTTCACACTGATCATGCTTCTATTAAATACCTTATGGAAAAGAAAGATGCTAAACCTAGACTATTAGATGGGTTCTCTTGCTACAAGAATTTGATTTGCATATTATATTGATAGAAAGGGAGCTGAGAACCCCGTTGCAGACAACTTATCTAGGTTAGAGAATGTTCTTTTTGACCCACTCCCTATTGATGATAGCTTTCCTGATGAACAATTAGCTATCATAAATGCTTCTCGTACTGCTCCATGGTATGCTGATTACACTAATTACAATGTTGCTAAATTTATACCACCTAGTTTCACATACCAGCAAAAGAAAAAGTTTCTCTATGATTTGAGACATTACTTCTGGGATGACCCACACCTTTATAAAGGAGTAAATGGATTTATTAGACGTTGTGTACCTGAGCATGAACAGGAACAGATCCTACGGAAGTGTCACTCCGAGTCTTATGGAGGACACCACACTGGAGATAGAACTGCACATAAGGTATTGCAATCCAGTTTTTATTGGCTTACACTTTTCAAAGATGCCCGAAACTTTGTCTTGTCCTGTGATGAATGTCAAAGAATTGTTAATATTAGTAGGCGTCAAGATATGCCTATGAACTATTCACTTGTTATTGAACCATTTGATGTTTGGGGCTTTGATTATATGGGACCGTTTCCTTCCTCTAATGGGTATACACATATTTTAGTTGCTGTTGATTACGTTACTAAGTGGGTAGAAGCTATTCCAGCTAGTAGTGCTGATCATAACACCTCTATTAAGATGCTTAAAGAAGTTATTTTTCCAAGGTTTGGAGTCCCTAGATACTTAATGACTGATGGTGGTTCACATTTTATTCATGGTGCTTTTTGTAAAATGCTTGCTAAGTATGATGTTAATCATAGAATTGCATCTCCATACCACCCATAGTCTAGTGGTCAAGTAGAACTGAGTAGTAGAGAGATTAAATTAATTTTGCAAAAGACTGTTAATAGATCTAGAAAGAATTGGTCCAAGAAACTTGATGATGCATTATGGGCCTATGGAACTGCATATAAAAATCCTATGGGTATGTCTCCGTATAAAATGGTTTATGGAAAAGCATGTCACTTACCTCTCGAACTAGAACATAAGGCATATTGGGCCATTAAAGAGCTCAATTATGATTTCAAACTTGCCTGCGAGATGAGACTATTTGACATTAGCTCACTTGATGAGTGGAGAACCCAGGCCTATGAGAATGCCAAACTGTTTAAAGAAAAAGTTAAAAGATGGCATGACAAAAGGATACAAAAGCGTGAGTTTAATGTAGATGATTATGTTCTGTTATACAACTCTCTTTTAAGATTTTTTTCAGGAAAACTCCTCTCTAAATGGGATGGTCCTTACGTTATCAAGGAGGTCTATCGTTCCGGTGCCATAAAAATCAATAACTTCGAAGGCACAAATCCGATGGTGGTGAACGATCAAAGAATCAAACATTATATCTCAGGTAATCCCATAAATGTTGAAACCAATGTTATTGATACCGTAACCCCGGAGGAGTACATAAGCGACACTTTCCAGAACGTTTCAGACTCCGAAAAGGAATAGGTATGTGGTACGGTAAGTAAACTGACTCCAAAATAGTTCTAATAGCAATTTTCCTCTGTTTTGGAATATTTAAGAAAATAGGAAATAAGAAATAGTCCGGAAAGGACATGAGGCAACCACAAGGGTGGAGGGCGCGCCCTACCCCCTAGGCATGCCCCCTGCCTCGTGGGCACCTTGTGTGCCCTCCGGACTCCGAATTCTTCCACGGTACTTCTTTTGGTCGGTAAAAAATTATTATATGATCTCCCGAAGGTTTTGACCACTGTACCACGGCAAAATCCCCTGTCTTCGTTTTGAGCTGTTTTCTGCCAGAGTTTCCAAGGCCTGGCATCATGTTGTCCCCCTCCTCCAACAACACGGGTGACGATGCTTGGATAATGAAGATAGAGATGAAGAGAGAAGAACTTGGGGAGATAAACAAGGGCGATAGGATCAAGAAGGCCACGGAGGATCAAGCTCCGAAAGCAGAAGAAGAAGAAGAAGAAGACATCCTTCAACCTTACTATAACCATCTTACCCCTACTGAAATAGAAGCTTTCAAGATGATTGAAATAGTTTGGGTGCAAAACAAGTATCTCACTCGTGAAAATATTTTGTTGCAAGAATACATCACCGCACTCAAGGGCATTATTCGCAAATTGGAGAATCTCCTATGCTCGATGTGTGACACGACTTCATCAACAACTCCATCATCACCACCTCCGAAGAAAGAGACATAAACACATGGGTATGGGCACTCCCCTTGGCAACTGCCAAGCTTGGGGGAGGTGCCTGTGTATCGTATCACCATCACACTTCTATCTTTACCTTTTTCTTAATTCGACCCTTTTGGTTATATCTTGATCTAGTAGAATAAAGTTTAGTATGATCTAGCTTTGAGTTTTGTGTTGATCCTTATCTATTTAATCGAGTCTGTGAGCTATATATAATAAAGATTAGTTTTGAGTCAAGTGCTTGGTTATCTTGCTATGATCTTGAGGGAATAAAAAAGGGGAAAGAATAAAAAGAAATAAAGAGATCATATTGATCTTATGGAGAGTAATGACTTCACATATAAAGAGTATGGAGAATAAAAGTTGTTGAGAGTTGACAAACATAGTTTGGGCCATCGTTGCAATTAATAAGAAGTAATAAAGAAAGAGAGGTTTTCATATATAAATATACTATCTTGGACATCTTTTATCATTGTGAGCACTCATTAAAATATGACATGCTAAAGTTGATGTTGGACAAGGAAGACAACGTAATGGGTTATGTTTTCTTATATCCAAAATAAATTATATTGTCATGGATCATCCAACATGTTGAGCTTGCCTTTCCCCCTCATGCTAGCCAAATTCTTTGCACCAAGTAGAGATACTACTTGTGCTTCTAAATATCCTTAAACCCAGTTTTGCCATGAGAGACCACCATATCTACCTATGGATTGAATAAGATCCTTCAAGTAAGTTTTCATTGTTGCAAGCAATAAAAATTGCTCTCTAAATATGTATGATCTATTAGTGTGGAGAAAATAAGCTTTATACGAGCTTGTGATATGGACGAAATAAAAGGGACGGACTGCATAATAAAGGTCCCTATCACAAGTGCCAATATAAAGTGACGTTCTTTTGCATTAAAATTGTGTGCATCCAACCATAAAAGCACATGACAACCTCTGCTACCCTCTGCGAAGGGTCTATCTTTTATTTTTTTTGTCTTATACCTTATACAAGAGTCATGGTGATCTTCACCTTTCCTTTTTACACTTTATCCTTTCGCAAGCACTATGTGTTGGAAAGATATATATATCCAATTGGATGTGGGTTTTCATAAAGCATTATTGTTGACGTTACCCTTGAGGTAAAAGGTTAGGAGGCAAAACTATAAGCCCCTATCTTTCTCCGTGTCCAATTAAAACTTCATACCCATAAGTATTGCGTGAGTGTTAGCAATTGTGAAAGACAAAATGATAGTTGAGTATGTGGACTTGCTGAAAAGCTCTTATATTGACTCTTTCTGGTGTTATGATAAATTGCAATTGCTTCAATGACTGAGATTATAGTTTGCTAGTTTTTCAATGAAGTTTCTGATTCATACTTGACATTGTGAATAGATTGTTACTTTAGCATAAGAAATCATATGACTATAGAAGGCACATGGCAGCACAAGCAAACATGAGATCTGACGAGAAAAGGCGAATGAAAAAGAAGGCGAATAAAACGGCAAATTTTTGTAGTGGGGGAGAGGAAAACGACAGGCAAATGGCAAATAATGTAAATTGCGAGGAGATGATATTTGTGACTAGGAACCTAGTAGATGTTGATGATGTCTCCCCGGGAACGGCGCCAGAAATTCCTTTTGATGCGGCTTGAAGTTACGTCGGTATTTCCCCAAAGAGGAAGGGATGATGCAGCACAGTGATACGTCCATTTTGCATCATGCTTTTATATCGATATTTATTGCATTATGGGCTGTTATTACACATTATGTCACAATACTTATGCCTTTCCTCTCTTATTTTACAAGGTTTATATGAAGAGGGAGAATGCCGGCAACTGGAATTCTGGGCTGGAAAAGGATCAAATATTAAAGACCTATTCTGAACAACTCCAAAAGTCCTGAAACTCCACGAAAGTCAGTTTTGGAATATATAAAATATATTGGGCGAAGGAAGCACCAGAGGGGGGTCACCCACCGTCCACGAGGGTAGAGGGCGCGCCCCCTACCTCATGGGCCACCTGGAACCCCCCGATGCCCATCTTTTGGTATAAGGTTTCTTTTGCCCTAGAAAAAATCAGAAGGAATCTTTCGGGACGAAGCGTCGCCGTCTCAAGGCGGAACCAATCTAGGGCTCCAGCGGAGTTGTTTTGCGGGCGAAACATCCCTCCGGGAAGGGGAAATCATCACCATTGTCATCGCCATCGATCCTCTCATCGGGAGGGGGTCAATCTCCATCGACATCTTCACCAGCACCATCTCCTCTCAAACTCTAGTTCATCTCTTGTATTCGATCTTTGTCTCAAAACCTCAGATTAGTACCTGTGGGTTGCTAGTAGTGTTGCTTACTCCTTGCAGTTGATGCTAGTTGGTTTATTCGGTGGAAGATTATATGTTCAGATCCTTTATGCACATTAATATCCCTCTGATTATGAACATGAATATGATTTGTGAGTAGTTACGTTTGTTCCTGAGGACATGGGAGAAGTCTTGCTATAAGTAGTCATGTGAATTTGGTATTCATTCGATATTTTGATGAGATGTATGTTGTCTATCCTCTAGTGGTGTCATGTGAACGTCGACTACATGAAACTTCACCATTGTTTGGGCCTAGAGGAAGGCATTGGGAAGTATTAAGTAGATGATGGGTTTCTAGAGTGACAGAAGCTTAAACCCTAGCTTATGAGTTGCTTCGTAACGGGCTGATTTGGATCCATATGTTTCATTCTATGGTTAAGTTTACCTTAATACTTCTTTTGTAGTTGCGGATGCTTGCAGTAGGGGTTATTCATAAGTGGTATGATTGTCCAAGTAAGGGCAGTACCCAAGCACCGGTCCACCCACATATCAAATTATCGAAGTAACGAACGTGAATCATATGAGCATGATGAAAACTAGCTTGACGATAATGCCCATGTGTCCTCGGGAGTGCTTTCCTTTATATAAGAGTTTGTCCAGGCTTGTCCTTTGCTACAAAAGGGATTGGGCACCTTGCTGCACCTTGTTTACTTTTGTTACTCGTTACCTGTTACGAATTACCTTATCACAAAACTATTTGTTACCAATAATTTCAGTGCTTGCAAAGAATACCTTACTGAAAACTGCTTGTCATTTCCTTATGCTCCTCGTTGGGTTCGACACTCTTACTTATCGGACGGACTATGATAGATCTCCTATGCTTGTGGGTCATCAAACAGTGGTGGTAGGTATTTCCCTCGGTTATCAGACCAAGTTTATCGAACCAGTATGTCGGGGATATACCCCGCGATATGACCCAGCTGGATATATGAGCCGGCCGGATCTGACGACTCACTAGTGACCCGCCCTGACTTGGCGACTCACTAAGTGACCCGCCCGGATCTCTCCACTCACTGATGACCCGGCCGGCGGGTCAGAGGAGAAACAAGACCCAGTGGCCTAGAAGGCGGTTCATGGAAGTCCGGCTCAAGCTATGGTGGGCCGGTTTAAGAGAAAACGCATAAGGAATATTCCATTACAAAGGAAGCAAGACTAGGACTCCACTTGTAATAGAGTAATCCTAATCCTAATAGGACTAGTCATGTAAGCCGCCCCTTCAACATATATAAGGAGGAGCAGAGCACCCCAAGAGGGACAGGTTCCACAAGTTGGACAAGTTAGGTTTAGATAGATAAGTCAATAGCTCTCGACATAGAGCACCCTTGTAACCATGATCATGATCATCAATATCAATGAAGCAGGATGTAGGCTTTTACCTCCGCCGTGAGGGGCCGAACCTGGGTAAAACATCGCGTCTCTCGTCCCGCTCAACCCCTCTCAAGCTACCACATAGATGCGTTGGCCTCATGACTAAGTCCTTTTCATGAGGACATCTGCCGTGACAAATCCACGACAGTTGGCGCCCACCGTGGGGCTTGCGCATGGTGGTGTTGAGTTCTTGAAGGGATTTCTCCTAGGAATCGTGAAGTACGCAATTTTTCAGATGAAGAAGAGCCAGTTTGGTAGGATTTGCATTAGCTTCAAGTTCATCAGTTCAGATTCAAGATATGTGAAATTTAAGGTCAAGAAAAATTTAGGGTTCCGTTTTGTGCGGCGGCAAGTGATCCTTGGATCTGATTTACCCTCTGGCATTTTGGAAGAATAAAGATCTCCGGCAGGAGCAACTGACAAGATCTCTGCAAACCAATCGATGAGACCTTCAGCGGCGCACGTGCAAGATCATGCCCAACCATCCGAAAGCTCGCGCATTACGGAAAACCAAAAGAAGGAAATGACAAGGACTTAAGGATGATCAGGTGCCGGATTACAAGAATTTTTAACCCGGAGCACAACCTGTCAAATTTGTTCTTGTGTTTATTTTGCAGGATCAGTTTAACATGGATAAAATCCAAAATTCAATTGGGGGCTAATGTCGGGGATATACCCCGCGGTATGACCCGGCCGGATATATGAGCCGGCCAGACCTGGCGACTCACTGGTGACCCGCCTTGACTTGGCGACTCACTAAGTGACCCGCCCGGATCTCTCCACTCACTGATGACCCGGCCGAGCCAGGCGACTCACCGATGAACCGACCGTCGGGTTAGAGGAGTGACAAGACCCGGTGGCCCAGAAGGCGGTTCATGGAAGTTCGGCTCAAGCTATGGTGGGCCGGTTTAAGAGGAAACACATAAGGAATATTCCCTTACAAAGGAAGCAAGACTAGAACTCCACTTGTAATAGAGTAATCCTAATCCTAATAGGACTAGTCATGTAAGCCGCCCCTTCAACATATATAAGGAGGGGCAGGGCACCCCAGGAGGGACAGGTTCCACAAGTTGGACAAGTTAGGTTTAGATAGATAAGTCAATAGCTCTCGAGATAGAGCATCCTTGTAACCGTGATCATGATTATCAATATCAATGAAGCAGGATGCAGGCTTTTACCTCCACCGTGAGGGGCCGAACCTGGGTAAAACCTCACATCTCTCGTCCCGCTCAACCCCTCACTACTGGAATCAGCTACTTTGCCATCTGCCAGCTCTTTGCCGTCAGCTAGCGGACGGCAAAGAAGCTCTTTGCCATCAGCTACCCGAAAGCAGACGGCAAAGAACTGGCTGATGGCAAAGAAAGCCTTTGCCATCAGCCAGCTCTTTGCCGTCCGCTAGCAGACGGCAAAGAGGGAGGGGGCGCCACTGAGGAGCTGGTTAAAAAATACTTAACGTCCCCCCGCTTTGCCGTCCGCCGCAGATGGCAAATATGAAGAAAAGCGGACGGCAAAGGAGGGCGGACGGCAAAGGCTACCCTAACTAACCTAACTAACGGCCGAGCCCCCTCCCCCGCCCGTTACTCATCTCTCTCCCTTGACCTCCTCCGCCCACGCCCCCGCCGCCCCCGCCCCCACCGCCCAGCGCCGCCCCCGCCCTCGCCGCACCCGCCACCGCCCATCGCCGTCCGGCGCCGCCGCCGCTCCCCCCCTCCCCACCTGCCACCACCCCCACCGTCCCGCCGCCCGGCGCTGCCCCCGCCCCTCCCGCCCCCGCCCCTCCCGCCCGGCGCCGCCCCCGCCCCCGCCGCCCGGCCATCCCACTGCCCCGGAGCCCTGCCGCCCCCCCCCCACCACCCCGGCGCCAGCGTCGCCCCCTGCTTCGGTGAGTTTTTTTTCTGTTTTTCTTTTTTTTGCTGTTTAATTCTTGTTTAATTGTTAGTGTTAGTGTTAGTGTTAGATTTAGTGTTAGAAAAGAAGAAAATTTAGTGTTAGTGTTAGAAAAAAGAATATGTAGAAGAAAAGAAGAAGAAGTGGAAAAAAGATGAAAAAGAAGAAAAGAAAAGAAGTAGAAAAAAGATGAAAAAGAAGAAGAAGAAAAGAAGTAGAAGAAGTAGAAGAAGTAGAAGAAGAAGAATAGAAGAAAAGAAAAGAAGTAAAAGAAGTAGAAAAAAGATGAAAGAAGAAGAAGAAGAAGAAGAAGAAGAAGAAAGGAAAGAAGAAGAAAGGAAAGAAGAAGAAAGGAAAGAAGAAGAAGAAGAAGAAGAAGAAGAAGAAGAAAGGAAAGAAGAAGAAGGATTGAAGAAGAAGAAGAAGAAAGGAAAGAAGAAGAAAAAAGAAGAAGAAGAGAAGGAAAGAAGAAGAAGGATAGAAGGAAACACCCCGACCACTGACCCCGACACCCCGACCCCGACACCACACCCCGACACCTGACCCCGACACCCTGACCCCGACACCACACCCCGACACACAGACCACGACACCACACCCCGACACCCCGACCCCGACACGACACCCTAACCCCGAAACAGCACCCCGACACCGACATGACACCCCGACCCCCTAAACCTCCCGAAAAGGTGCTCTTTGGCCTTCCAGAGGCCAACGGGGTTATATATTTGTGAATTATTAGTTAGGTCATATATTTTTTGATTTTGTTATGAAAAACATCATATATAATTGTGTTGATCGGGTAGATTTAAATGTGCAGTTGTTTCATCGCTGCGAGGTTTGGTGTTCGACGACCGCGTCGTGCGTTTGACGAGCTCTGCCCCTTCGCTCGTGGGTGAGCACAAATGACATGTCCTTCTCCCCCATTAATTATTTGCACAAATGACATGAAATTTGGTAGCTAGCTATATATGTGTCTTGAATCATCAGTATGCGTAACCAATATGTGTCTCCCGTTCGAAAGCGTCATAGTTATAAATATGCATGCATTTGCATATTTATAACCTTGATTCTTTCGAATTGTCCAACGCTATCCACGGACAGCCCGAGTATGTGTAGATTGGGTTCGTTTTCCCATATGCTTTGCTCCGGATCCGACGCATAAATTTCGTCAGTGCCTCCCTTGTTGTTCTCCGGGTACACATCCTCTCTGTTTATTGCAGAGACGTGTATCAGGAGAACAGCGGGGAGGTGCTGCCGAAATTTTGCGTCGGATCCGTAGCATAGCATATGGGAAAATGAACCCAATCTACACATACTCGGGTGGGATTAGGACCTATCATTACCTATTAGAGTGTAGGTTGCATGGACGTAATAAAATTGACAAAGTATATCAACTGATGAATATATACATGGTGAATTATATATATAATTGTTGTGTGTCCAGTAGCTCTGAAAGTCAAGATGAGTGATCGTGCGTGGATGTATACCGGTCACACTGGTCAGAACAAATGGAGCGCTGAATGGTTCACAAAAACCAAGGGGTTTGTGCAAGCCGCATTTGCAAATGGCCAAAGGAAAACTTGGTGCCCCTGTTTCCGATGCGGCAATTGGGAAAAGAGGACAGAGGCGGAAATGGGTAAACACCTGCAGAAGAATGGTTTTACGCCCGATTATACGGTGTGGACATTTCATGGTGAGTCTGCCCAACGTGACCGAGCTGAGGTGGATCATCGTCGCACCGACGAGCATGGTACCGGGATGGAAAACATGGTGCAAGACTATGATGATGCTCGGGATTCGGATGAGGAGATGGAGGAATCTGCAAAGGCCTTCAATGAAATGTTGGAGTCTTCAAAACGTCCGCTCCACGAGCACACTGAGCTTTGTCAGTTGGATGCCATCTCACAAGTAATGGCTTTGAAGGCTCAGTTCAACTTGGGCAGAGAATGCTATGACGCAATTATGACAGTATTTGGACGCTTTCTACCCAAAGGCCATGTAATGCCTGCAAACCTGTACCAGCCGGACAAAATCCTCCGTGCACTGAAGATGCCCTATGAGAAGATACATGCCTGTGAGAAAGGATGTGCCTTATTTAGGCTTGACTATGCGGACTTGAACTATTGTCCCATTTGCAAGTGTTCCAGGTATATTGTGGTAGACAACGGTATGGGTGAGAAGACACAGACCAAAATCCCTATTAGTGTTCTTCGGTATATGCCAATCATACCAAGACTTCAACGTCTTTTCATGGTCGAAGAGACGGCCAGACAGATGACATGGCACAAAACAGGCAAAAGAACCGAACTAGATGCAGATGGGAAACTAATGATGGTACACACATCGGATGGTGTTGCGTGGAAAAGGTTTGATGAATTACATGCTGACAAAGCGGCAGATCCGAGGCATCCTCGAGTCGGCATCAGCACCGATGCGTTCAGTGTGTTTGGTATGACGGCAGCCCAATACAGTTGTTGGCCCGTATTTGTCTTTCCACTCAATCTCCCCCCCGGACAGATTATGCAAAGAAAGAACATTTTCCTGACGTTGATAATTCCAGGGCCCAACTATCCGGGGAAAAATATGAATGTGTACATGCAGCCGCTTAAGGACGAATTGCAAGAAGCCTGGGATAATGGGTTGAAGACATACGACGCCTATAGCAAACGAAACTTCATAATGCGTGTCTGGTACATGTACTCGACGCATGACTTGCCGGCGTATGCGCTATTCGTTGGCTGGTGTGTGCATGGAAGGTTCCCGTGCCCCACATGCAAGGGAGCTCTTGAGTTTTGTTGGCTTCAGGCCGGTCGCAAGTTTTCTTGCTTTGACATGCATAGACAGTTCCTGGATCCTCGCCATAAGTTCAGGAAAGACAAGAAGAACTTCATCAGGGGTAGAGTTGTCAAAAACTCTGCACCACCTGCATTGACAGGCCAACAGACCCTGGATCAGTTAAACGCTCTCGAGCCAGATCCACAACGTCCAGGGTACTTCAAGGGGTATAATACTAAGCACGCGTGGACTCACAAAACATGCTTATGGGATCTGCCTTACTTCAAAGACCTCCTTTGCCCACACAACATCGACGTGATGCACACTGAGAAGAATATCGCCGAGGCACTTTTTGGTACATTGTTCGGCATAGATGGGAAGTCAAAGGATAATACTAAGGCTAGAGTCGATCTGGAGGCTCTATGTGATAGGCCGTTACAAAACATGAAAGAACCGAAAGGAAAGCAGAACTGGACGAAGCCAAAGGCATGGTTCAATCTTGGAAGGCCAGCTATGAGGGAAATTCTCTTGTGGGTGCAACAGCAGTTGATGTTCCCCGATGGGTATGCAGCGAATCTAAAGAGGGGAGCGAATCTTGATAAACTGAAGATATTTGGTCTCAAGAGTCATGATTGGCACATATGGATTGAGTGGGTAATGCCGGTGATGTTGCGTGGCTTCATCCCTGAGGATGAATGGCTAGTACTGGCAGAACTCAGCTATTTCTTTCGTGTTCTTTGTGCGAAAGAACTATCGCCTGGCGTGCTAGAAGAAATGGAAGAGTTGGCACCAGAGTTGATCTGCAAGTTAGAGAAGATCTTTCCACCGGGCTTCTTTAATCCAATGCAGCATTTGATTTTGCATCTCCCGACCGAGGCAAGATTGGGGGGGCCCGTGCAAAATCGTTGGTGCTACCCAACTGAGAGGATGCAGAAGACGCTTCGAGAAAAATGTAAAAATAAACATAGAATTGAAGCATCGATGGCTGAGGCATTCATCACAGAGGAGGCGGCAAACTTCGTAACAGCGCACTACGAAGCCAAAAATCGTCATTTGCATAATCCGAAGCCTCGGTACAATGCTGACGAGCCTAAAAAGGGTGGATCCAACCTCAGCCTATTCAAAGGGAATCTCGCACCAGCTAGTGTTTCACATCCAGTATCTTTGGACAACGAAGAATGGCGGACCATTTCGTTGTATATCTTCAACAACCTGATAGAAGTGCGGCCGTACATCGAGTAAGTTCTCGGTACATTGTTTCGCAACTTCTATTTCCTTTGAACTACTCTTATTCCTGGATATGCCATACAGTCGATACGTCGCCATATTCTTGTATGGAGCGGAGATCCAAAAGGATTCCGTCGAAGAGTATGAGCTTCTCGCAAAGCAAGGAGGTGGCTATCCCGGTTTCATCTCTTGGTTCAAACAAACGGTAATTTCTATTAGACAATTTCATTTCATTCGCTAATTTGTGCATAATGCAATAATCCTTTCATATTAAACTTGTAGGCTAATTCAGAGTCTATGGACACCGAATTGAGACAAGTCGCTAATGGTTTTGACTATAAGGTCCGTTCATTTGACAAGTACGACATCAACGGGTATCGCTTTCGTACCTATGGCAAAGAGCTATCTATGGCCGACCGAAAGTCTACAAATTGTTGTGTATCTGCTATCGGCGAAGGAGGTACCGAGTATTATTGGAGAGTTGAAGCAATTTATGAACTTCTGTTCTATGGTGAAAACCCACCGAATGTCATAGTCTTCAAATGTTATTGGTTTCAGCCGAAGGAGACTAGAAGGACTCATGAACATATAGGGCTAGTTGAAATCAACCAAAGCACTCATTTAGATGTTCCTGATGTCTATATTATGGCTCAACAGGCGACCCAAGTATTCTATCTACCGTGGGCCTACCAAACTAATCCAAATCTGAAAGGTTGGGATGTCGTTTATGAAGTGCCGCCACGTGCTAGACTTTCTCCCCCAAAGGAAGAGGATTATGAACCTCACATTAACCCAGGCCCAAGAGATACGTCTTTCCAAAAAGCGTTTCAAGGACCGCTATACTTCACCCCAAAACATTGAAGTAGACAGCGACAATGAATCCGACATCACCCCAGAGGAGGAACAAGAAGAGCCGGAACAAGAAGAGGTTACTGCTGCGGATGACCTGTCAATGCTTGACCGATTACGTCAAGGTGGCCTTGCACATGTTGATGCCAATGAACCCTATGAGCCCATCATTGATTATAGTGATGATGATGATTATGCATTTATTGATGATACTGATCGAGATTATTAGTAGTGTCAGGTATTCAATTTTTTTATGTTGTACTTGATGATGATACACTTAAGTGATATACATATTATTATTCATGTCGGTACTTTTTTTATGTTGTACTAATTTCGTTTATTCTTTGTCATGGCAGGTGTTGAAAGATGGTGGGCGCTGGTCGGGAGCGCGCCGAGGCCCCTTCTTCGTCGGCGCGTGGTGCGAGGTCTTCCATTCCACACGCACCTCTCCGCCGAGCGTTGCTGGATAGTATGGCGACACCGCCGGGCCCTTCTTCGTCGACCGCGGTGCCCAGCAGGGGACGAGGTAAGAAGAAGAGAGGAGGTGGAGCACGTGGTCGTAGGAGAGGAGGTAGGGTGACTCTTACGGCGCCTTCCTCGCCACCGCCCCCAGCTGTTTCACCCGAGCACGTGACTGCTAGGGTGGACTCGTCTGAGGAGGAGGCTGCATGGACTCCGGTCCATGAGCCTCCGATCCACGAGTCTTCGGCCCACGAGCCTCGGGTCGACGGGCCTTCGTCCCACGAGACTTGGGCCCACGAGACCCCGGAGGAGCACACGTCTGGATGGGGTACCTGGTCGGGTCAGCCTGAGCATGGTGGGGAGCCGAGTGGCCATGCTGATGATGGCGGGGAGCCGACTGATGAGGAGGGGGAGGAGGGGGGCAACGTCTACCAGCATGGTGCTACACGGCTCCCGTCCGTGCCGGTGACCCGCGAGTAGAGGTGGTTGATTTTCCCTGATGGGGAGAGGTACATAAGTGCATTTAATATTTTTGTACCTTCTGCATTCACGTTTCTTCAAATAACTAATGCGTTGGCCTTGTCATGCTGCAGGGGTTGGGACCACCATCATAGTGTCCGCCGGCCCAACTCCGTCCTTGGAGTTCTTTGCCGGCAAAACTTCCCGGGGTTTGTCACGTTGCCTAGTGAGGGTCGGCTTCCAGAGCTTGGATTGAGCTGGGAGCACTACCTGGCTGCCCCGGCCCCGCCGGATGAGATTATCGACGGTGTCGTGTGCGACACGAGGGCAGACGTGGTGATCAGAAAGTTCTGGGTAATTTCTCCTTTACACATTTAAAAATCTTCAACTAGCTAGTTATTAATTGTACTAATCAATATTGTCTCATTTGATTGCATACATTCTACAGGTGTGAGGAGGGATACGAGGAGGACGCGGCACATGTTATCGAGAACGTCTGCAAGCGCCTACTCCAGAACTTACGGCACGAGGCTCGGGTGCAGGCTATTCGAGACTACTACGCCTTGCATGGTATCAAGAAGACCAAGCCGGCGTGCCGCGATAAGTTCCTGAGTAAGGAGCAGTACATGAAGGTAATTCTTAAGGCCTTCTCTACTTAAGTTCCTTCATTTAGTAATTCTTAGCCGTAGCGCTCAAGTTTCTATTTGCTAACTTAGGCGCCTCCGAGATGGTGTGCGGATCGGATGGATTGTTGGGAGGTGTTGATCGATGAGTGGTGCTCAAAACAATGGCTAGCCCTCCACAACGAGGCCAAGGACAAACGTGCCCAAATGGAAGGTGTGCCACACCATCAAGGCAGCTCCAACTTATATCAGTTCGGGCGCACCTGGGTATGTGGTTTGCTTCATGATTCATGCAATTCATTCATCATGCTAGCTTGAGCCCTTTAATTACTAATTTTCATTGTTTCTCTCTTTCAGGCACGCTACAATAAGGCAGATAAGGTGCCAGAGGTGTATGACCTGTATGCCATGGCCCACACTGCCTCTTTCAACAAAGTCAAGGCTTTCTCTCAGTCTGACCTCGATGATGCAAACAACTTCACCAACATCTCCTCCCACAACAAGCTCGTGAGATATAGAGATGAGGGGAAGGCGAGGAAAGGGGAGGACTTTAACCCGAGCCAGGGTCCCATTGATCCAGAGCTGGTGATGATATCTGGTGGTGGGAGGTCCCATGGCTCCATAGCCATTGGAGATGGACTTATCCGTTGTCCTAGCACTCTCCCGGAGATCAAGGCGCGCCAGTCGAGCTCCGCTCCTGAGATAAGGCCTCGTGAACGGCCAGTGCAACTCGCCATCAAGGTTAGTGATACGTACTCAGTTATCTTTCTCCATTACATTGTGTGCGCTTCCATCAATGATTACAAATGGTCATGTGAGTGGTGTTGCAGGCTGCTATACAGAGTGAGAGAGATAGAACGGAGAAACTTCTGGCGGAGGCGGCGGAGAGGCAGCGGGAGTTGGAGGAGAGGACGACAAAGATGATGGAGGAGGAGAGGGCACGGAATGACATGCAGGCAAGGGCCATGTACGAGCTCCTTGTGGTAAGTTTCTTCTGCAGATTAGCCAAAACATTCATGTAGTGTTTGTCTCATTACTAACTAGTATGACTGAGTCGTCAAAACCAAATGTGCAGTCTGTGTGCGAGAAGACAGGTCAGACCGCTCCGCCGATGCCAGTGATTGCTCCTGGGACCATGGTGAGTTTTATTTGAATGGACATTACTTACTAGTCTTAACATTTGAGTGTCATCATGCTAACAAGACATTGGAAATGATCTTTGGTGCAGCGTAACTCCAGACAAGCATCGCACGATCCTTCTCCAGCTACCGACACGAGCCACCCCACTCCTACACCTCCTGGATCTTGGTAAGTTTATCTAGTGTTTTGCTTAACACATGCATAAAGACCTAGACTTAGCTTTATTTCCTCCAATGCTTACCATAATGACCTAGACTTAGCTTCTTCTCCTCCAAAATGACTTAATAAGCTTACTGACCTCCAAAACCATCCATTTTACCTAAGTTAGCTCTAAAACGATCTGTACTTAGCTTACTTATGTCAAAAATTGCATAATTAGCTTAGTTAGCTCATAGACGATCCATTTTACCTAAGTTAGCTCTAAAATGACCCATTTTACCTAGGTTAGCTTATAAATGATCCAGTTCATCCAAGTTAGCTCAAAAATGACCCATTTTACCTAGATTAGCTCCTAAATGATCCATTTTACCTACGTTAGCTTTAAAATGACCCATTTCACCTAGGTTAACTCCAAAATGACCCATCTTACCTAGGTTATCTCATAAACGATCCATTTCAACTAATTTAGCTCATAAACGATCCATTTCACCAAGTTAGCTAAAAAACAATCCATTTCACCTAAATTAGCTCTTAAATGATCCATTTCACCTAAGTTAGCTCAAAAAGATCCATTTCAACTAAATTAGCTCATAAATGATCCATTTCACCTAAGTTAGCTCAAAAACGATCCATTTCAACTAAGTTAGCTCATAAATGATCCATTTCACCTAAGTTAGCTAAAAAATGATCCATTTCACCTTAGTTACCTCAAAAACAATCCATTTGACCTTAGTTAGCTCATAAATGACCCATTTCAACTAAGTTAGCTCATAAATGATCCATTTCACCTTAGCTAGCTCATAAACGACCCATTTCAACTTAGTTAGCTCATATATGATCCATTTCACGTAAGTTAGCTCATAAATGACATACTCTTCTTGTTCTAGTCTTCTTCTTGTTCTACTCTTCTTGTTCTAACTTTCTTATTTTTCATTTTGGAGATTTCATTCACTTGACGAAAGCTTGCATAGATGGAGTGCTCCTTATCCCTTTCTCTGTTTCTTTTGTATCGTTGAACTATGCATGTATCGTTGGATGAAACTATTGTAATATATATGGTTGGATGCCTCTATGTTGAACTTGTTATGTATGATGGAACTATGCATGTAATATATATGGTTGGATGATGAAGTTATGTGTTGGATATCTTATATGTTTGCTCTGTAATGGCCTTTTGAAATATATCTATATATGTCATATATATTTGTGATGAAAATTGTTGGATTTAATAAAAAACAGATAAAAGAGCCAATATGCAGGCTCTTTGCCGTCTGCCACCGACGGCAACGGGCTCTTTGCTGTCTGCCGCGGACGGCAAAGAAGACACGTGGCATCCAGCTGTGCTTCCTGGGAGCTGACCCATTTGGTCAGTTTGCCTACAGTGGCAGACGGCAAAGACTTTGCCATCAGTGGCAGACGGCAAAGAACCTGCACTTGGCCATCAGTGGCAGACGGCAAAGAACCTGCCATGTAGTGATGTGTAGATGACATCATATGGCGGACGGCAAAGACACTAGAAATTTTGCCGTCAGCGGCGGATGGCAAAGGCCTGCCGTTAGCCACTTAACGGACTGACAGCGCAATTATTGCCGTCCGCCGCAGAAGGCAAAGATGAGTGCGTGGCAAAGATTCTGCTAGCGGACGGCAAAGATTCTTTGCCATCAGCTAGCGGACGGCAAAGAGCTGGCTGATGGCAAAGGCTTTCTTTGCCATCAGCCAGTTCTTTGCCGTCTGCTTTCGGGTAGCTGATGGCAAAGAGCTTCTTTCCCGTCCGCTAGCTGACAGCAAAGAGCTGGCAGATGGCAAAGTAGCTGATTCCAGTAGTTTCTCAAGCTACCACATAGATGTGTTGGCCTCGTGACTAAGTCCTTTTCACGAGGACATCTGCCGTGACAAATCCACGACAGTTGGCACCCACCATGGGGCTTGTGCATGGTGGTGTTGAGTTCTTGAAGGGATTTCTCCTAGGAATCGAGAAGTACGCAATTTTTCAGATGAAGAAGAGCCGGTTTGGTAGGTTTTGCATCAGCTTCAATTTCATCCGTTCAGATTCCAGATATGTGAAATTTAAGGTCAAGAAAAATTTAGGGTTCCGTTTTGTGCGGTGGCGGGTGATCCCTAGATCTGATTTACCCTCTAGCGTTTTGAAAGAATAAAGATCTCCGGCAGGAGCAACTGGCAAGATCTCTGCAAACCAGTCGATGAGACCTTCAGCGGCACACGTGCAGGATCACGCCCAACCATCCGAAAGCTCGCACATTACGGAAAACCAAAAGAAGGAAATAACAAGGACTTAAGGATGATCAGGTGCCAGATTACAAGAATTTTTAACCCGAAACACAACCTGTCAAATTTGTTCTTGTGTTTATTTTGCGGGATCAGTTTAACATGGATAAAATCCAAAATTAAACTGGGGGCTAATGTCGGGGATATACCCCACGGTATGATGCGGCCGGATATATGAGCCGGCCAGACCTAGCGACTCACTGGTGACCTGCCCTGACTTGGCGACTCACTAAGTGACCCGCCCGGGTCTCTCCACTCACTGATGACCCGGCCAAGCCAGGCTACTCACTGATGACCCGGTCGGCGGGTCAGAGGAGCGACAAGACCCAGTGGCCCAGAAGGCGGTTCATGGAAGTTCGGCTCAAGCTATGGTGGGCCAGTTTAAGAGGAAAAGCATAAGGAATATTCCCTTACAAAGGAAGCAAGACTAGGACTCCACTTGTAATAGAGTAATCCTGATCCTAATAGGACTAGTCATGTAAACCGCCCCTTCAACATATGTAAGGAGGGGCAGGGCACCCCAAGAGGGACAGGTTCCACAAGTTGGACAAGTTAGTTTAGATAGATAAGTCAATAGCTCTCGAGATAGAGCACCCTTGTAACCGTGATCATGATCATCAATATCAAGGAAGCAGTATGGAGGCTTTTACCTCCACCGTGAGGGGCCAAACCTGGGTAAAACCTCGCGTCTCTTGTCCTGCCGAACCCCTCTCAAGCTACCACATAGATGCATTGGCCTCACGACTAAGTCCTTTTCACGAGGACATCTGCCATGACAAATCCACGACACAGTAGGAGAACCAAGAAACACAACATAAACAACACCTGCACACAAATAACAATTACTCGCAACCCGGCGTGTAACAGGGGTTGTCAATCCCTTTCGGGTAGTGGCGCCTCAAGATAGGCAAACAGACGTGAATAAATTGTGGTAGATTGATAGATCGAACGCCAAATAAAATAAATAAGAATAAAACACAGCAAGGTATTTTTTTGGTTTAATAGATCTGAAAATAAAAGCAAAGGAAAATAGATCACAAAGGAAAATAATATGAGAAAGAGACCCGGGGGCCGTAGGTTTCACTAGAGGCTTATCTCGAGAAAAATAGCAAATGGTGGGTAAACAAATTACTGTTGGGCAATTGATAGAACTTCAAATAATCATGATGATATCCAGGCAATGATCATTACATAGGCATCACGTCCAAGATTAGTAGACCGACTCCTGCCTGCATCTACTACTATTACTCCACACATCGACTGCTATCCAGCATGCATCTAGTGTATTAAGTTCATGGAGAAACGGAGTAGTGCAATAAGAATGACGACATGATGTAGACAAGATCTATCTATGTAGAGATATACCCCCTCGTTTTATCCTTAGTAGCAATGTAACATCCCAATTTTCAATTTGGATGTTAAACATAGGTCATCATATGCATATCATATTTTATTTGCATATTTGGTTGTGATCCTAGAAATCTTAAGCAACTCAAGGACCCAAGGAGACAATTCGGGATTTCACAAATTTTCATATTTGAATTTTCTCAAATTTGAAAAGAGGATCAATTTGGTTTTAATAATTTTCTCTCCAATTATTTCCAATATTTAAAATAAAAGAGAGAAGATAATATGACTTCTTCAAAAGAGAGGAATATTGGAGAAGAAATTTTAAAATCAAATTTATAATTTATTTGGATTTTATTTGCTATTTTATTTGAATTTAGAAAAATATGCATTTTTGGAAATTGCATTTTAGGCCATAAAAATGTTCACTTTGTTCTAAATAATAGGTTTAGACGGAGAAAATTGTTTCTGGTATTTTAGAATTTTTTTAATATATTTTACTAGGATTTTTCTTTGGGCGAAATTTTATTTAAAAAAAACTTTCCGCCCGACTGGGCCGAAGCCCACCTCGGCGCCGCCTTCCTCCCGTGCGGGGAGACCGCGCCGCCGCCGGAGCTCGGGAGAGTCCGAGCCGGACTCCTCCCCACCTCGCCCCTCACCCAAGACAACCCCCCCTTTAAAGCCGCTGACCCCCGCCGCCTCCTCCCTCACTTCGTCCCACCGCCGCAACCGCTTCAGCCGCTCGCCGCCGCCTTCGCCTGCCGCCGCCGCCGCCCGCTGCTGCAGCCGACGCCACTTGCCGCCGCCGCCTTCGCCTAGCGCCGCCCCGCACCGCGCCGCCGCTGCCGCACGTTGCTTCTCCGGAGCTGCCGTTCACCGGAAACCGCCGCCGCCCACCGGTTTTTCCGCTAGTTTTAGGTATAAAACCTATATCTTTTTTAGGCTTTTGTCGATTTTCTTTTCGGTTCGACGGTTTAGATCGGTTTTATTTTTTTAGGGTTCGCTTGTTAGCGAATGTTTACTGTTTAGTTCATTTAAACAAACACGTTCGTTTGTTTGGTTCTGTTAGCGAACGTTCGTTCGATAGGTTTTCCTTTTTATTTTATTTTTGGACAGGGACCTATCTACTATTACTTTTATCATAGATTAGTCCCTCATCTTCAAACCCTCACAACTTTTTTCTCGTTTGTCCAAATCCAATGAAACCAACGCCAAAATCTTCGTCTTGTTCCCCTCTTTCCAGATAATCAACTTGAACATGGTTTTGACCATTTAAAATTTGGTTTCAAGTAGATTTGAATTTGAACTTCTTTTGATCGCAGTTTGAGTTTCGTAGCTCCGATTCAATTGACTCTTTTTACAAATCGAAACTCTTCAATTGAACTTTCAGTTTGGATCTTTTTATTTGAGTTTTACCCTTGCATCCATTGCTTGAGTGCTTATGTATGCTACTATTTGTTTATGATAGAGTTTCCGGAGTGCGAAGCGTGCTACTACAAGTCACTAGGGCTTTCAGATCGTCAGCAAGGCAAGTAACACTTTGATCATACCCCTTATTACCCAGTTTTTATGCATTAGTTCAATACTCAAACACTGCATGGTTAGGACTTGAATACTTGTGGGTACTGGGAAGTAGTGATGAGGTAGTACCTATTGCCTTTATTTTCAAACCCTGGGAGTTACTTCTACGTTATGCTTATACTGCTATACTATGCTCGTAGACGTGGTTTGGTTTGAGTGATCCATGACAGATGTGAGAGTTTTAATTAATGGTTAAACTTAAGGTGGATAATTTAATACACATATGGGTGGATTGGTTGAGGCACCCTGGAGCACCCAGTGGTTGTCTGGGCACCTAGAGCAATCCAGTGTTGTCCTAGGATATCCCGGACTACCCGTGTGATCATCCTACGGTTTGCCACCCAGGCTCAAAGGGATCATAAGATTATTCATGCTGGAAACTTCCGTGTGCAGCCACAAGCCATTATGGGCTCTGGCATAGTTGAGTATGTTGTGGGATCTCTTTCAGTGGTAGGCTAGCAGATGTATGGGATGTAGGTGGTACTGTCTACCCAGAGTAAAGAGTTAATGCTTCTGAAAGTCTGTGTCTCAGTCATCCGTTTCTCAAACACCATGTAGTGCGAGAAATCCAATGGAGGAGATCGACTCTTATAGGGAAAAGTGTGCAAACCTTTGCAGAGTGTATAAACTAATCATGGTTAGCCGTGTCCCCGGTTATGGACATCTTGAGTATCTGGTACTTGAATTATTGATTTGATCTCATCACTCTATTTAATTAATTTGTTGGGTTGATGATTATTTAATTTAGGATTGAGTTGGAGGAACCTTCTTAATGTTTTCAACAAACTTTGTAGTTAAATAAAATATATTCCTTTGGTGTAGGGAAAAACTAGCTTTCTGCAAAAACAACCATAGAGCCTCCACCAGCCAAATATGCATATAGTTATAGTTGTTACTGTTCATTGCTCTACAGTGTTATTTTGCCAGCATATTCCATGTGCTGACCTACACAGGCTGCAACGTATTACATTGCAGAGTTTTCAGACGAAGAGTAAGGTGCGCTAGGTCGTTGTCATGCACTCATCTTTGCCGTTGGAGTTGATGGAGTCATTTTACCTTCGAAGCATCCGTTGTTATCTTCTTTAGATGGCCTTCAGCCATATTAATGTAATAAGTACTCTCTTTGAGACATTTGATGTAATAAGTGTGTGATTGAACTCTGTTATAAATCCTTCAAGTATTGTGTGTGTCAGCATTACCGATCCAGGGATGACAGTTATACACAGAGATTTGACCGTTTGAGGTCGGCTCGCTACAAGCAACGATACATACATGTCGGTTCCCCTTCTATCACTGGGATCAAGCACCGTAAGATCGAACCCACTACAAAGCACCTCTTCCCATTGTAAGATAAATAGATCAAGTTGGCCAAACAAAACCCAAATATCGGAGAAGAAATACGAGGCTATAAGCAATCATGCATAAAAGAGATCAAAGAAACTCAAATACTTTCATGGATTTAAAAAGATAGGTCTGATCATAAACTCAAAGTTCATCTGATCACAACAAACACAACGCAAAAAGAGTTACATCATATGGATCTCCAAGAGACCATTGTATTGAGAATCAAATGAGAGAGAGGAAGCCATCTAGCTACTAACTACAGACCCGAAGGTCTACAAAGAACTACTCATGCATCATCCGAGAGGAACTAATGGAGGTGGTGAACCCCATCCATGATGGTGTCTAGATTGGATCTGGTGATTCTGGACTCTGCGGCGGCTGGAATTTATTTTCATCAACTCCCCTAGGGTTTCTGCAATATTGGGGTATTTATAGAGCAAAGAGGCGGTTCGGGGGCACCCGAGGTGGGCACAACCCACCAGGGCGCGCCTGGGCCTCCTGGCGCGCCCTGGTGGGTTGTGCTCTCCTTGGAGCACCCCCAGGCACAGCCTTGGCTCATTAGGTGTCTTCTAGTCCAAAACAATCTCCATAAAGTTTTGTTGCATTTGGACTCTGTTTCGTATTGATTTCCTGCAATGTAAAAAACATGCAGAAAACAGCAACTGGCACTTGGCACTATGTCAATAGATTAGTACCAAAAATGATATAAAATGATCATAAAACATCCAAGATTGATAATATAACATCATGGAATAATAAAAAATTATAGATACGTTGGAGACGTATCAGTACCATAAACCAACCATATACCTTCCTCAAAACAGCCACCATACCTATCTATTATGGCATTTCCATAGCCATTCCGAGATATATTGCCATGCAATTTCCACCATTCCATTTATTATGACACGCTCCATCATTGTCATATTGCTTTGCATGATCATGTAGTTGACATTGTATTTGTGGCAAAGCCATCGTTCATCATTTTTATAGATGTCGCTCTTGATTCATTATACATCCCTGTACACCGCCGGAGGCATTTACATAGAGTCATATTTTGTTCTAAGTATCGGGTTGTAATCTTTGAGTTGTAAGTAAATAAAAGTGTGATGATCTTCATTATTAGAGCATTGTCCCATGTGAGGAAAGGATGATGGAGACTATTATTCCCCCATAAGTCAGGATGAGACTCCAGACGAAAAAAAAGTGGCCAAAAAATGAGAGAAGGCCCAAATAAAAAAATGAGAGAAAAGAGAGAAGGGGCAATGCTACTATCCTTTTACCACACTTGTGCTTCAAAGTAGCACCATGATCTTCATGATAGAGTGTCCTATGATATCACTTTCATATACTAGTGGGAATTTTCATTATAGAACTTGGCTTGTATATTCCAATGACGGGTTTCCTCAAAATGCCCTAGGTCTTCGTGAGCAAGTGAGTTGGATGCACACCCACTTAGTTTTCTTTTTTAAGCTTTCATAAACTTATATCTCTAGTGCATCCATTGCATGGCAATCCCTACTCGCTCACATTGATATCTATTGATGGGCATCTCCATAGCCCGTTGATACGCCTAGTTGATGTGAGACTATCTCCTTCCTTTTATCTTCTCCAAAACCACCCTCTATTCCACCTATAGTGCTATGTCCATGGCTCACGCACATGTATTGCGTGAAAGTTGAAATTTTTTGAGAACGTCAAAAGTATGAAACAATTGCTTGGCTTGTCATCGGGGTTGTGCATGATTTAAATATTTTATGTGATGAAGATGGAGCATAGCCAGACTATACGATTTTGTAGGGATAAGCTTTCTTTGGCCATGTTATTTCGAGAAGACATAATTATTTGTTAGTATGCTTGAAGTATTATTGTTTTTATGTCAATATTAAACTTTCCTTTCGAATCTTACGGATCTGAACATTCATGCCACAATAAACGGAATTACATGGATAAATATGTTCGGTAGCATTCCACATCAAAAAATCTGTTTTTGTCATTTACCTACTCGAGGACGAGCATGAATTAAGCTTGGGGATGCTTGATACGTCTCCAACGTATCTATAATTTTTGATTGTTCCATGCTATTATATTATATGTTTTGGATGTTTTATATGCATTTATATGCTATTTTACATGATTTTTGTGACTAACCTATTAACATAGAGCTCAGTGCCAGTTTCTGTTTTTTCCTTGTTTTACAGTTTCGTAGAAAAGGAATACCAAACGAAGTCCAAATGGAATAAAACTTTCACGATGATCTTTCTTGGACCAGAAGACACCCAGGAGACTTGGAGTGCAAGTCGGAAGAGCCACGAGGTGACCACAAGGGTGGAGGGCGCGCCCAGTGGGGTGGGGCGCGCCCCCCAACCTTGTGGGCCCCTTGGTGGCCTACCGACCTAGATCTTCCTCCGATATATACTCTTATACCCCAAAAACTTCCGGGGAGCCATGAAACCACTTTTCCACCGCCGCAACCTTCTGTACCTGTGAGATCCCATCTAGGGGCCTTTTCCGACATCCTGTCGGAGGGGGATTCGATCACGGAGGGCTTCTACATCAACACCATTGCCTCTCCGATGAAGCGTGAGTATTTTACCACAGACCTACGTGTCCATAGCTAGTACCTAGATGGCTTTTCTCTCTCTCTCTCTCTCTCTCTCTCTCTTTGATTCTCAATACCATGTTCTCCTCGATGTTCTTGGAGATCTATTCGATGTAACACTCTTTTGCGGTGTGTTTGTCAAGATCCGATGAATTGTGGATTTGTGATAAGCTTATCTATGAATATTATTTGAATCTCCTCTGAATTCTTATATGCATGATTTGATATCTTTGCAAGTCTCTTCGAACTATCGATTTGGTTTGGCCAACTAGATTGGTTTTTCCTGCAATGGGAGAAGTGCTAAGCTTTGGGTTCAATCTTGTGGTGCTCGATCCTAGTGACAGAAGGGGAACCGACACATATTGTATTGTTGCCATCGAGGATAACAATATGGGGTTTTCATCATATTTCTTGAGTTAATCCCGCTACATCATGTCATCTTACTTAATGCGTTACTCGGTTCTTATGAACTTAATACTCTAGATGCAGGCAGGAGTCGATCGATGTGTGGAGTAATAGTAGTAGATGCAGAATAATTTTGGTCTACTTGACACGGACGTGATGCCTATATTCATGTTCATTGCCTTAGATATCATCATAACTTTGCGCTTTTCTATCAATTGCTCGGAAGTAATTTGTTCACCCACTGTAATAATTCCTTTCTTGAGAGAAGCCTCTAGACAAACCTATGGCCCCCGGGTCTATTTTCCATCATATAAGTTTCTGATCTACAATTCTAGTTTCCTATTTACTTTCTTTTGCAATCTTTCACTTTTCGTTCCATAAACCAAAAATACCAAAAATATTACTTTACCGTTTATCCATCTCTATCAGATCTCACTTTGCGAATAACCGTGAAGGGATTGACAACCCCTTTGTCGCGTTGGTTGCAAGTTGGTGTTTGTTTGTGCAGGTATTCGGTGGCTTGTCACGTTGTCTCATACTGGATTGATACCTTGGTTCTCAAAACTGAGGGAAATACTTATGCTACTTTGTTGCACCATCCTTTCCTCTTCAAGGGAAAAACCAACGCAAGCTCAAGAGGTAGCACCAGGCATGCCTTTGCCGTCAACCATGGCAGACGACAAAGTGCCTGATTCCTGTAGTGTATCTTTTACTTTTATGCAAGAGTCAGTAGTATTCCTTCTCATTCCAACCTTCTCTTTAGTTGGCAAGCATCATGGCCATATAAATAAGTTGACGGGGAAAGATCTAAGCATATATGGCCATTCAAATATATTTGATCATGAATTATTATTGTTGACAATTATCTATATGATAAATAAGTTGGGAGGCGAAACACTAAGCCCCTATCTTTCTCTATGTTCAATGGATGCTATTTGTTCTAAAAATATGCTTTGAGTGGTAGCAATCATGTAAGACTATATGATAGTTTAGTATGTGAGATTTGCTAAATCAAAGCTCTTACATAGACCCTTCCTGAAAATAAGATGAATTGCAATTGTTTGATGACTGAGAACCTAGTTTGTTAGTTTTCAAGAAAGTTTATGATCTATGCTTTAACATGTGAATAGCTTGCTACTTGATCATGAGAAGTTTTATGAGATGAGCTTCTGTTTATGATATATAACAATGCTAGGAAAAGTGATTGAAATTATCATTGATCAAACTTATCCACTTGCTAGCATTCACACTTCATAAATTATTTCTTTTATCATTTACCTAATCGAGGACGAGCAGGAATTAAGCTTGGGGATGCTGATACGTCTCCAACCTATCTATAATTTATGAAGTATTCATGCCATGTTTAGAACAATTTTATATTATTTTGGTATGGTTTGATTAGAACTAACCCGGACTGACGTTGTTTTCAGTAGAACTGCCGTGGTGTCGTTTTTTGTGCAGAAATAAAAGTTCTCGGAATGGGCTGGAAATTGATGGTGAATTTTTATGGACCAAAAGAGACCCCCGAAGCACAAGAGTTGGGCCAGAAGAATCCCGAGGCAATGACAAGGGTGGAGGGCGCGCCAACTGTCTTGTCATTGCCTCGTGGACCCCTTGACGTGAGACCGACGCCAAAAATTCCTATAAATACCAAAAGCCCTGAAAAGAAACCTAGATCGGGAGTTCCACCACCCCAAGCCTCTATAGCCATGAAAAACTAATCGGGAGCCCATTTTGGCACCCTACCGGAGGGGGAAACCATCACCGGTGGCCATCTTCATCATCCCGGCGATCTCCATGACGAGGAGAGAGTAGTTCACCCTCGGGGCTGAGGGTATGTACCAGTAGCTATGTGTTTGATCTATGTCTCTCTTGTGTTCTTGATTTGGCACGATCTTGATGTATCGCGAGCTTTGTTACTATAGTTGAATCATATGGTGTTTCTCCCCCTCTACCTTCTTGTGATGAATTGAGTTTTACCTTTGAGGTTTCACTATTATCGGATTGAATACTATTATGGATTTGAGAACACTTGATGTGCATCTTGCATGGAATACCCGTGGTGACAATGGGGTGTTCTATTGATTCACTTGATGTATGTTTTGGCACTCAACTCGTGGATTCTCGAGGTGACATTGGGGTAATTTATGCATAGGGGTTGATGCATGTTTTCGTCCTTGTTTCTCCAGTAGGAATCTTGGGGCGCTCTTTGAGGTTCTTTGTGTTGGATTGAATATTATGAATCTGAAGTTGTTTGATGCATATCGTATAATTGACCCACAAACACTTGTGGTGACATTAGGGTTGATTGATGTGTATCATATGGTGTTATTTTACTACGAACGCTAGGGTTGTTTGTGACACTTATAGGAATAGCTCAATGGATTGATCAGAAAGAATAACTTTGAGGTGGTTTCGTACCCTACAAGCAATTTCATCATATGTTCTCCGCGATAGGAACTTTGGAGTGACTTTTGTCGCACGTTGAGGGATTTCCATATGATTTAATTATGTTATCATTGTTGAGAGAACTTGCACTAGTGAAAGTATGAACCCTAGGCCTTGTATCCAAGGATTGCAACGCCGTTTACGCTCACTTTTTTACTAGTTACCTTGTTGTTTTCATATTTTCATATTACAAAAACCTATATCTACCATCCATATTACGCTTGTATCACCATCTCTTCGCCGAACTAGTGCACCTATACAATTTACCATTGTATTGGGTGTGTTGGGGACATAAGAGACTCTTTGTTATTTGGTTGCAGGGTTGTTTGAGAGAGACCATCTTCATCCTACGCCTCCCATGGATTGATAAACCTTAGGTCATCCACTTGAGGAAAAATGCTACTGTCCTACAAAATTTTGCGCTTGGAGGCCCAACACGAGTCTACAAGAAGAATGTTGCATAGTAGACATCAAGCTTTGAAAATGTCTCCTTATGCTAAGTATATGAAAGATATTGTTACAAATAAAAGAAAGATACAGGAAGCTGAAATTTCCACCATGCTTGCTAATTATATATTTAAGGGTGGAATACCAAAGAAACTAGGAGACCCAGGAATACCAACTATACCATGCTCCATTAAAAGAAACTATATTAAAACTGCTTTATGTGATCTAGGAGCCGGTGTTAGTGTTATGCCCTTCTCTTTATATCGTAGACTTGAATTGAATAAGCTGACACCAACTGAAATCTCTTTGCAAATGGTCGATAAATCAACTGATATACCCATCGGTATTTGTGAGGATGTACCTGTCATGGTTGCCAATGTTACTATCTTAACGGACTTTGTTATTCTTGATATACCCGAGGACGATAGTATGTTGATCATCCTTGGTAGACCCTTTTTGAATACTGCAGGGGCTGTTATTGATTGCAATAAAGGCAATGTCGCTTTTCATGTTTATGGTAATGAGCATATAGTACACTTTCCTAAGAAACAACCTCGAGTGAGTAGTATCAACTCTATTGGAAAAAATTCAACAATTTCTATTGCAGGTTTTGAATTCTCTATTCCTACTATCAAAAAGAAATATGGTATTCTTATTGTTGGGGACATGCATGTCGCCGTTGAGGTAACCTAGTGTTGCAAGAAGATTCTCCGGTTTCATGTCATTCTGAACAAGTTTGTTAATAAGACTTGATCAACCTTATTAGTAGATTCTTTTTTATGGGCATGTGATGGATTAATTTAGTAAACACAACTTTCTGTACCCACTTTTTTACTTTATGTTATTTAGAATTAATAAAGTAGAAATACTATTATTTTACTGTTTTCTGAATTATCCGTGCAATAAAAAATGACCAAAAAATAAAAGTTATCCAAATGCCCTCGAAGTTTTATATGATTTTTTCTAGAATATTTGAAAAAAATTGGCACTAAACACACCCAGGGGGTGCACCTGTGAGCCACAAGCTCAAAGGGCGCACCTAGCAGGCTTGTGGGGCCCACGTAGGTCCCCTCACTTATCCCAGCCACCCGTCCACTTTGTCTTCCTCCAGAAAAAATCACACCCTTGCTCAAAACCCGTGTTCTCGTTCATCTTGCTGCCATTTTCGATCTCCTTGCTCGGAACTCCATTTCCAAAACTGTTTTGGGGGATTGTTCATCGGTATGTGACTCCTCCAATGGTCCAATTAGTTTTTGTTGTAGCGATTTATACATTGCAGATTTTTGCTGCTGTGGTGACCAGTTTTTAGCTTGCATGTCAAATTTATATGGTTCAAAGTAGTTTTGTTGCATGATATAGCCTCTAGGCCCTTGTGGGAGTAGTTGCTATCAATTTTGTTGAGTTTTGTTCACTTTTATTTTGATTCACTAAAAAATTCAGAAATTTTCAGAGAAAAGAAAAACCATGAGGAGGTGGTTAAGGGGCTCATCAAGCCGTTATTCGGAGGAAACTTCAGAGGAGACTCCGGAGGAGAGGCCCAAGTATAATCTTCCGCGAGCGGCAGAGGTTCAGCCTTGTGAATGGCCAAGTGATACATTATTGAAGGAGGCGGGAATTTATGATGATTTCTATTATTTGACGGACAATGTCGGCGTCGTCCCCTTCCTCCAAGATAAGTGCGACCAATACCTCCTACTCACTAATACCCTCATGCAATTTTTTTGCTTTTATCCTAGGAAGGAACCACCCACGATAGTTCCACTTGTATGATGAGCCTAAGGAAATGACATTATATGATTTTTGCAATGTTTGCAAAATACCTTATGAGGGCCGTATCAGTGAGCCACATCCTAGAGACATGGAGGATTTCATCGCTGAAACTACTGTGGGGGAGGAGAGAGGAGTGTCGAAAGGGAGAGTGGCTAGTTTACATTTTCCTGTTTTACGTTACTATGCATTATTTGCCGGGAGATGTTTGACTGGTCCTGGGGAGAGTGGAACTCTCAGTGCACCAGACCTTGCTATTTTGCACCATGCTTTATATGCTGATAGAACTTTTAGTCCAAGTGCCATTGTTGCTCGGCGGTTACACACAGACCGTTCGAAGGGTAGTATTTTCGGTGGTGTTTATGCCTCTCGCCTCGCTAAACACTTTTGAGATTCCTATTAGGCATGATGATGATGAGGAAGAGATGTGGCTAACTACCAAATACTTAGACTATGCCAGTATGGTAGCGCATCATTTTATTAATAACGATAGGCACAAACGACTTCGCTATAATTTAGTATTCATCCAGGGCACCTGTGAGATTATTACCTTGGCTGCACCTTCTTTGTTCGATATTCGTTCAGGCAGGTACATTATTATGCTACCATAAGGACAATCAGCGATCTCCCATGTCCCATTATCAAAGATGGAATTCATCTCTCTACGGATCGCATCCTTGAAGTAGTCAGCATCCGGAGATGCATAAGTTTCTGAAATGGAACTGGGAGTTTTGTCATCCACGAGGTACACGAGGAAATCATCACCAAAAAACTTTGCAGTCTTGTGTCTCGTGCTCCTAATAGGAGCTTCCTCGTCATCCTCCGTGAAACTTTCATCACTTTTGTGTTCATAATATTCCACCGGAATGGCAGGTTCGGGAGTCTCATAAGATTCCAGTCTAGAAGTGCTTTGCAAATCTCTCATGGGGAAATATCATCAAAGAATGTAGCATCCTTAGACTCTATAATTGTACCGACTTTCTGGTCAGGTACCTCAGATTTCACTCGTAGAAATCTATAGCCAATGTTATTCTTAGCGTAGCCCAAATTAACGCAATCCACGGTTTTTGGACCAAGCTTATGCTTTTTGGGGATGGACACATTGACTTTCGCTAAACAGCCCCAAGTGCGCAAGTAAGAGAGTATAGTTATTTTCTTTTTCAATTTCTCATAGGGAGTAGTCTCATTATCCTTCGCGGGAACTTTATTCAGGACATGACATGATGTCAATACAGCCTCCCCCCACCATGCCTTGGATAAACCCGATGTATTTAACATGGCGTTAACCAAATCTGTTAGAGTAGGGTTCTTTCGTTCGGCAACCTCGTTTGACTAGGGTGAATAGGGAGGCGTCCTCTCATGAATAATACCATGTTCCGCACAGAATAAGTCAAACTCATTAGAAAAGTACTCTCCACCATGATCAGACTGGACTCGTTTTATTTTCTTCTCAAGTTTGTTCTCAACTTCTGCCTTATAGATTTTAAAGTGGTGTAGGGCCTCATCCTTAGTGTTTAAGAAATACACATAGTAGAATCTAGTGGAATCATCCATCAACGTCATGAAATATTTCTTTCCACTTTTAGTCAACACACCATTCATCTCGCACAGATCTGGATGTATAAGCTCTAGTGGTGCTAGGTGTCTCTCCTTCGCAGGCTTGTGAGGCTTACTGGTTGCTTTGCTTGCACACACGCATGACACTTAGAGCCTTTGGCTAAAGTGTAAGTCAAGATTAAATCCATCTTAGCTAGCCGCGTCATACAACCAAAATTAATGTGACAAAGACGTGAATGCCAAACCTCATATACGTTCACATTAGAATGAGTTTAGTTCATGACTTAACCACCACAATCATATGTTTTTCAACAAACAATCCATAGTCCATATCGAGATACGACTACTTTATTGGACTCAAATACTAACTTAAACCCTTCTTTACATAGAAGGGAGCCACTAACGAGATTCTTCTTGATGGCGGGGACATGTTGCACGTTCTTCAGTTGCACGATCTTTTTTGACATAAACTTCAGATCTACCATGCTAACACCATGAACAAAAGCATGCGAGCCATTCCCCATCAGGACAGAACAATCGCATGCGACCTGGTAAGAAGAAAACAAAGACACATCAGCACCCACATGAATATTGGCCCCAGTGTCAACCCACAAATCGGTGGACTGACAAACTGAAAGTACGGTAAACAGATTACCATACCCAGATGATGCATCATTGTTGCTCAGAGTGACATAGACAGACTTGGAGTCCTGTCCTGGCTTCTTGTACTTGTTTGGGCACTTGTTTGCCTAGTATTCCTCTGAACCACAAGTAAGCAGGAAGCGGCCATCTCTCTTTTTGTCTTTCTTCTTACCCTTCTTCTTGAAGGTAGTATTCTATTGGACAGAGTTCTTTCCATTGAACATGTGAAAATTCTTCTGCACCACATTGGCAGTAGAAGAACCCTCTACCCCTTTCATGTGTATAGTCCTTTGCTCTCGAGTTCTGCTCAACACTTAGATGACCGATGACATCCTCAACAGATAATTCACGTCTCAAGTGCTTGAGAGAAGTAGCAAAGTTCCTCCATCCAGGAGGGAGTTTTTCAATAATGCAACCCGTGACAAACTTGTCCGGTAACTCACACTTCAAGAGCTCCAGCTCCTTAGCGATGCATTGTATCTCATGAGTCTGGTCCAATACATGACAGTTATCAACCATCCTGTAATCATGAAACTGCTCCATGTCATACAGTTCGCTCCCAGCATCAGTTGCGCCGAACTTAGCTTCGAGGGCATCCCACAAGTTTTTGGCAACACACATATGGAGATACACGTCTACCAGCTTGTCTCCAATCACAATAAGAACGGCTCCCACATGATGGTTTCCTCCCTAAAGGTATTCTCGTGTTCAGGAGCAATCGTTACCGTGGGAGACACACCACCACCACCAGAACACGTTCATTACTGTGAGCCACAAGGTGGTCCTCGCCTGCCAACGCTTAAAATGCATTTCGATAAACTTTTCTGGTTTCAGTGTAGCGGCGAAGCCATGAGTCGAAAAGTGCCTAAAATAAGATTTTTGGATTGTTGGAAATATTAGCACATTTTTGACTAATCTAATCCATGAGTAAACATTAAACATGGTAAATACAGTATGCATCTCATACCGATAACTAAGCGTGTGAGCACGTACAGTACATAGAACCAAAACATCTATGAACATCATATATACGACTAGCACATGAACGAGTAGATAGGAGATGAACGAGTCATACCCTTCGGTTGGCCAGGCCAACGCGGCGGCGGTAGCAGCAGCCTCAGCTCGGCCGAGGCCTTCTTCTTGGCGGCTTCGTCGTCAGCCATGGAGCCGATGTAGCGGAAGTAGTGGAAGCAGAGGCTGACAGAGACGGGAAAGGATCGGGAGCAGTCGTGTTGAGACGCTACCCAAAAACCTTATTGCCGTTCTTCCGGACAGGATCTCGAACAACAGGGTTCTAGAGGCACCTGCTCTCCCGACCAACCGTGCACGTGGTCGTGAGGATGGGATCGCCGGAAGCGGCACACAGAGAGGAACAGTAGATGACGGCTAGGTTTGTGCAAGAGGGAGTGAGTGAACTGAGTTAGGGTTCACTCCACTGGCCAATGGGTCTGGGCTCAGGCCCACAACTAAGTGCGCGAACAGCCTACGGTCCTACTATTGGACAGTGTCACTACTGTATCAATTAATCTGAGATTAATTAACCATTCTTCATCGGCAAAAATAAGCTTCGGCTCATTCCACAACCCGGGTGCCACATCGTGACGAGGCGGGCGACGAAGAAGTAGAAGCGCGTGTACAACTCCTCCTCCCAAATTTTCAATGGCATGTGATAGAGCAGCCCTTATAAAGGGTCTCACTCTGACTTTACTAGCAGTTTGCAGTTTGGTACTAAAATTTCTATCATTTGCGAGCCATGCACCTATTAAGCATGGATTATTGTCTTATATGGGGGAAGCCCATCTATAATCCAACACATGAGTCCATCTTGTGCGTACTTGCAAACCACACGCGTTTTCAGGGACGACCCCGCAGGTTGGCGAGACAGCGGCTAGCGGCTACTCCTGCAGGGCTACATATCAAAGCCGTTGTGCGTCACTTGCAAGCCACATGCATTGCCTTGCAGGGCTAGTACATATCAAAGCTGTTGCCGCGTGCAACGCGCGTTAAGGCCACGAGTCGACTATGTGTGTTGTCGCAACAACGAAGACTCTATGTGTTCGGGTCAATAGATCGCGGCGGTGTGTGCACAGTGGGTCAATAGATTGTCGATCGATGGATTTGTTTTCGATCTGGCCGTTGGATCCGCCCCTTTTGCTACCACTGTCCACCCCCCCTCGCACTCTGTGCTGGTACGGTACCGGTTGATCGACGCGTCATTTGGCACAAGGGCTTGGCCGCACCTTGCACCGCAGAAATGACAACAAATCTTACGGATACAAAAAGCACCCCGTAGGAAACCGCCGGGAAGCTTCCCTCACCAGCATCATTAATGAGGTTCTCCTCAGGGCTCAGGCACTTATAAATACCACGGCGCGCGCCACATAATAAACCCACAACGAACGAACACCATCTCCATCTCCCATCCGAAAGAAGAAACAAACTAAACGGGTGCTACTGGAACTGGCATCACCATCATCATCAGATCAAAAAAGATACTTAAAAACTAGCATCACCATCTCATCCTTTACCTCTCCGGATATGCCGAACCCACGGGGAGGCCGGCTTGCGGAGGCGGGTCGGCGATGGCGCAAGGCGTTGAACGTCGTCCGGACGCTACTCCGCTGGCTCGCGCCCGTCCGCGTCCTGCCGCTGAGCGCCTCCTACGTTGCCATCGACATGAACGACGGCAATAAGCCCGACGCTGACGCTGCCACCCACATCCGCTACGAGACCCCCGGCGCGGACGTTCGCATCGACATCCTCGGCGCGGCCGCCCACTCCTTCAACTTCAAGTCCCTGGTCAAGGAGAAGCGTCAGTGCAGCTTCCGCCGCCTCGGCGGCGCCGCCGAGATCGCGGCCTTGCTCAATTCCCACCCGGAGCGGGGCATCGACGAGCGCGTCTACGACATGCGCTGCCGCAAGGCCCAACACGGCGAGAACACCTACCCCGAGTCCAAGCCCAGGGGCTTCTTCATCCACTTTAGGGACGCGCACAGGGACGTTTTCCTCGTCGCGCTCCTCGCCTGCTCCGTCATCTCCCTCGCCTTCGGCATCAAGGAGCACCGCCTCAGGGAAGGCTGCTACGACGGCACCGGCATCTTCCTGGCCGTGCTCCTTGTCTCCGGCCTATCCGCCCACAGCACCCACAATCAGGACAAGCGGGCCCACAACGACGCCAGCGATTCCGCCAAGATCACCGTCAGCCGCGACGCCGGGACGCGCGTCGTCCTCATATTCGACGTCGTCGTGGGCGACGTGGTCATACTCCACACTGGTGACACCGTGCCGGCGGACGGGGTGTTCTTGAATGGACACGATCTGCATGTGGACGAGACGGACATTACCGGCGAGCCCCAGGCGATCGAGATCAACGCCGAGAACAGCCCCTTCCTCGCCGCCGGCGTTAAGGTTATCTGCGGCCACGGCTCGATGCTCGTGACCGCCGTCGGCACCAACACCTCATGGGGCGGGCCTTGGAGCAGCCTGTCAACGATGAGCATCCACCCGGAGCCGCTACGGACTCGCGTAGAGAGTATCATTTCGACCGTCACCAAGGTCGGCCAAGCCGCCACGGTTGTCACCGTCACCGTGCTCGCCGCGCGCCACTTCACCGGCAGCGCCGCGGGGAAGCTGCCGCTACTGGACAAGGGCGTCCCGCTCGCGGTGGCGCTGATGATCACCTTCTCCATGAAGCGGGTGCTCAAGGACAACGCGCTTGTGCACCATCTGTCGGCCTTGGAGACGATGGCGTCGGTCACAGTCATCTGCATCTGCACCGGAAGGCTCACGCACAACGAGATGAAGGCCACAAATGAAGCTTGCGCGAAGGCCGGCGTCGCCGTGAAGATGCTTACCGCCGACGACATCGCCGCGAGCCGCGCGGTCGCCACGGAGTGTGGCATCATATCCAGCAACGACACCGGCGACGTCACCATCATCACTGGGCCCGAGTTCCGGAACATGCCGCACGCGCGGCAGGTCGAGAGGGTGGACGAGATCCGCGTCATTGCGATGTCGGGGCCCCTGGACAAGCTGGTGCTGGAGAAGCGGCTGAAGAAGAAGGGCCACGTGCTGGCCGAGGGCACCAACGACAAGTCTGACGAGGTGATCACGGCCATCCAGTCAGGCCGCTGCATGTACAACAATTTCCAGAAGATCATCCAGTTCTACCTCACCGTCAACATCGTGGCCACCGTGGTCGACTTCGTGGCGGCCATCACCGCATGTGATGCTCCGCTGAGCTCGGTGCAGCTCCTGTGGGTGAACCTGGCCATGGGCGCCCTGGGCGCGCTGGCCCTGGCGGCGGACACGCCCACGGACGCGCTCATGGACGGCCCGCCCATCGCCCGCACGGCCCCGCTCATCAGCGACGCCATGTGGCGCAACCTCATCGCGCAGGCGGGCTTTCAGATCGCCGTTCTGCTGGTGCTCCAGCACCTCGCCGCCCAAGACAACAAGGGCACCGTTGTCTTCAACGTGTTCATGCTCTTTCAGGTGTTCAACCAGTTCAACGTGCGCGGCGTCGAGAAGAAGAACGCCTTCGCCGGGGTGCTCAAGAACAAGATGTTCCTCGTCATCATCACCCTCATGTTTGTGCTCCAGGTGGTGACCATGGAGGTGCTCACGAGGTTCGTCGGCGCCAAGAAGCTCGGCTTGTGGCAGTGGGGTGCCTGCGTCGCCGTCGCGGCCGGGTCGTGCACCGTCGGCTGGGCCGTCAAGTTCATCCCCGTGCCGGTTGGCAGCTTGACACGCCTTGCATTCTAACGGGCGTGTTAGACTATCCGCGCGGCGGCAGTCTTCAGGAGCTCATCACAACAGCTTATAGCACGTGCATGGCCATGCAGCACTGTATATAAAAGTGTACGTGCGGCACTTAACCACGGCACACTACTAAGGAAAACATAGTAGTGGCACGAGTTTTTAGCGCGGGTGCTCGCGCTACTACTATGACGCTAAAGCTAACTCAATCTCCAGCTAACTGATAGTAGTAGCATGGACTAATCCAGCGCTACTATTAGTAACTGTATCAGTAGTGCTCTTCTGTCACACGCTATTATTAAGCAGTTTTAGCGCTTTTCCTGTCCCATGCTACCACTGTATCTTTTAACATTTTTTCTGCTTTTACCCATTTTAGTAAACTGCAATTTCACATATGGCAGATAACAATATTATTAACCACAATACCAGATACTCATATATAGTCATGCAATAGTCGGGAAGTGCATGGACGAAGCACATATGAACCCATTTTGGAAAACACATTTTGAAATGTTAAAAAATTCTGAAAAAAGATGCACACGAATATCTCCATATTCTGTGTGTAGAAAGTTCCATGGAAAAACAATTTTTTTTGTAGCCTGTGCAAAAAAGACAAAATATTGCGCCGCGAAACGCTATTTAGAAGCACTAAAATTTGTTTTTTTTACGGAGACAAAATAAAAACACTTTTTTTCACAAAATTTTGTGCCACGGACATACTTTTGCGGACATGTATGCATAAAATTTTGTTTAGAATTTTTGGACATTACAAAACGCGTTAAAAGTATATTTTTGAAAAACGGGTTCATATGTAACCGTGTGTAGGACATGATGACTCTGCACTAGTCATACAATATCATTAAGTATTATAGGTACCCATATATAGTCAACATGCATCCTTACACACATATATGGTTTATACAGTAGCATATAATAATTGATACGCAGTCTACTACGTAGTCATACAACCACACACACATATAGTTCTAGATGATATCGATGACGATCATCATCCTCAAGCCTTGGCGGTGGGTGTTCCTGATAGTAATTAGGATGGTTTGTCCGACATGAAGATTCTTGCCAACGAGGAAGCCCTTCCACCCAACTGAGCTTAAGTGTGTGTGATCATCTGTGTCCAGGCCGTACGCATAGGTGGTGACGGAGCCCCTTGCGGTAAAGCGTATTCCAGCAGAGCCTTCTTCATCAAGCTTGATACCACAACCCATAGATAGGCTCTTGGCAATTTCTAAATAAAAAAATATATCAATTAATAAGTAGGCTCGCACATACTCTTGCAAATATAGTTTTACTAAGTATAGATTTCTACACTATCAAAAGACACAGTGCTACATTTCTACTAAGCGTGAATTCTACTAATAAGTATGGATTATCTACACTATTAATAGTTCCTTAGATTCTACACTAATTAAGCATATATATCATTGGACTCTAGCTGCACTAAAACATATCATCGTTCGGATTCTATAGTAAGCATATATATCATTGGACTCTAGCTACACACTAAAGCATATATATCATCGATCGGACAATAAGCATGTCATTGGACTCTACACTAATTAAGCATGTCATCGGACTCTACACTAAAGCATATCATGGGCTAGCTTTCACACAGCATATCATTGGACTCTACACTAAGCATATCATCGGATTCACGAAGCATATCATCGGATAATTGCATTTGTAAGTATAACAATAAAGCATATCATCAAATTACTACAATAAGTATAACATACCATGACATGCCGATCAACCATGATACTTGTCAGGCGGGTCATGAATGGCACCCCGACAAAGTCAGCATGTGGTGGAATTATGTCCCATAGGTTGCACACCTCGTCCTCGCTCGGCCTCATTCTTTGAGCAAAGATGGCTTCATCAAGTGGGTCCTCATCATCTTCCTCCGTTTTGACATAAATGACAGCCAACTTGGGTCTTTCTGCTCTCAAGGAGAAGCTGATCAACTCACCACCAGTGATACCCATGTGGGTGGGGAAACAGACCCATCCATCTCCTCCAATCTGCGACATATTTCATCCTTTCTCGACCTCCATAGTGTAGGGGCCCCCAAGAGCCTCAAAGGTCACAGTGTCTCCGGTCAGCTTGTTGAATTTCAACCTCACATTGCATGGGACGATCTTTGTAAAAAAACAAAATGATATATACACAATGCATTAATGCCAATAACACTAAATACAAAAAAGTTGTTACAAGTTTCATATAATTTGTTACCGCCACATGAAGAAAACTCGGCTGGAAGTAGATGCCGAACAGCATGCCAGTTGCAAGGCTGCTAGCGCACCTTGACTTGCGCAGTCGACATAGTGGTGGTGGTGATGCCGCCATTTTTCTAAAGCAATATGAGTAAGGATGAACGATCCACTTCACAGGAAAGAAAAACAGTAACATAAAGTTCTCAATTAACTTACTAAGACCTTCTAAATAGAACCAACAGCTAGCTGGACAAGACTCACCGTTCAGAGTTGCTACACTACAATCGTTAGACAACAAGACACAACAGCTAGCTAGACAACACTTACTAACACATGTGCAAATGCCAAATCAGCCAACAAGACTCACAGTTACAAAAGCTAGCTAGCTAGAGAGCACCCTTCAGATTTGCTACACTACAATGCATCGATCTTAATCGAAAAACAGAATATTCAAGTTTAGTAACTAAAATTAACAACATGCGCATGCTTCCGTCCATCTTTTATATTTACATAAAAATCGTCAACACTACAATGCATCGATCTTAATCGAAAAACATAATGTTTACAAGAATTGCCATGTATATCACCGATCTCTAGATGAGATTCTTCCGCGAGAAGCAATTTGATGGACAATTATAGTCGTAAGATCTAGTAACATATAAGATGATAAGGTACCACCTACCAAAGTATTTCAGTGGCACCTATTGCCCAAAAAACTTTTCACAAATATCTACCAAATCAGGGTACGACCTGGCAAAACATTTCATCTAATTTGGCCCCTATTACCTAAGATAACTGATTGAAAAACAAGTGGCAAATTTGGGATTAACTTAGCACTTGCAAACCAAATACTTGTATCAAAGCCAATATCTACCGGATCACGGTACCACCTACCAAAGCATTTCAACTAAATTGGCACCTACATTTTGCCAAAAATAACTTATTACAGAAAAACAAAAGTGAAAAATATGGGATTAATTTGGAGCTTGCAAACTAAATACTTGTACCCGAGCCAATATCTCCCAAATCAGGGTACATAGCTATTAATCAAAAAAATCAGCTAAATTTGCTACAGGGGGGCACAAGAGCATGTCGGAGCAAAGGAAACCCCTCACTAGAAATCCATGTACAGAACAAATAACAATAAAAGGGTGTGTTTCTTTCCAAGCATCTAGCTAGGTCTTACCAAATCTTTAGAGGTAATGAACTACACCTCACCACGTCGCTGCCTATCCATCTGAAATTCATAAGCCCTCGGGGGGTGCTGACGAGGAGGGGGGGTAGCATGGTGACCTCGGTCGGGGGTGCTGACAAGGGGGTAGGCCGGTAACTTTCCTACGAGAGGGGGCGACGACATCGGCCGGCGAGGGGAGTGTCGTGGTTCTAAGTCTAACAGTAGATTAGGGGGTACGTAGGAGGAGGCATGATCCTAGCTACGATGAGGTTGTGCACGCAAGATTTACGAGTTTAGGCCCCTCTCAGAGGAAGTAAAAGCTCTACATCTCGGTGCCCGGAGGCGGACGACTGGATTATGCGTGAAATTACAGGGGGTGCGAACCCTTGTCTTAGTGGAGGGGGTGTCTTATATAGAGTGCACCAGGACCCCAGCCAGCCCACGTTACAAGGAGTTCAATGTACATTAAGGTGAGACGTTACTGGTAATGTCAGCAATTAAGACATATAAATGATCATTAACTCTACGGAGCGAACGCCTGACCATTGCCATCCTCAGTGACTTTAGACCTTCTGTGGTTTCTTGTATGGTCGAATGATGATATACTGGTCGAATGGAATTGGGTTATCCGAGTGGAGTTGTTGGTCGAGTGGGTTGCACTCTGAGGTGATTCCAGTCGATGGATGCTGCTGTGCTTTGAATGTCGTTGATCTTAGGGTAGTGTCCTTGGGAAGGGCATCTAGGTCAGGCCTATTACCCTACCCTAGGTACATTTCATCGTCATTAGCCCCTGAATGGATCGAGGTCTGAGGGGAGAAGAGGTTGAAGATGGTTCCGACCCAATTCTTATGCTTCGGGGGCATCTTACCTGGGTCGGTGAACCACGCTGGAACTTCAACTTTATTTTCGGTCGCCTTGATCCATTCAGAGTTTGTCGAGTGAACTTATCCTGTTATGCTTCGAGTGTTGGAGTGATATGAAATCTTGGGCGTGACTGGTTGCGCTACCATTCCCGGATCTCACGGGGTTCGAAATTTGGGGAAGCGCGCCGGACGGAGAGTGCTGCAGTAAACATGACGTATTAGGTAGGGGCGCCTCGATCTCCGCGCCGCCTTTTTCTCCACATACCGAGCACGCGGCTGTTGCAGGATTTGACAGGATCTCTCGGGCTCGCATGTCAGCCACTCGAAAGTGGACTAATAAAAGGTTCGACGGCCGGTGTGTCTGCACAACGCATCCCATTCTTCTTCTTCCCCTGCTTCTCCACCTCGTCCTCCGCCGCTCTCGACTCCACTGCTCCAGCCGCGAACAGTCCGTGGCGATGGGGAAGGACAAGATGGCGGCCCTGGAGCGCGCCAAGAAGGCGACGGCGACAGCGAGGCCGAAGGGCAAGAAGGCGAGTCGGGTGGATCTTCCTCAAGGTCTGGCCTGCCGCCCGGCTGGATCCAGGGCGACTGGATTCGATCCACAATTCAGCAAGAGGATGTGGAGGATCTGGTCGAAGGTGGCTTGATTGCCCACAGATCTTGGGGGCTGCCTGGTAACGAGACCAAGCCGCAGCCGCAGGAGGGTGAGTGCGTCCTCCTCGTGAGTCACATTGACCGTGGTTTCTCTCTGCCCCTCATCCTTTTTTCTAGGGTTTTCTGAACTTTTTTGGAGCCCAACTTCATCACTTTACCCCCAACACCGTCAAGTACCTCGTTGCATTCGTTTCCATATGTGAAAATTTCCTGGGTTGTCGACCGCACTGGGGTCTCTTCAAACACATCTTTACCTGTCGCTCCCAGTTTGTGAAAAAAGGCTAATCCGTGTGATGAGAGGACACACGTGATCCAGATGTGTGGAGGTCTAGGGATTCGGACGAGAGGCAAAAGTACTTTTCCAGCTGTGGTTCTTCCCGAGTCAATTAGAGGGTGGCAGTCAACCTGGTTTTATTGCAAGGACCAATCGACTCCTGGCCAGTCAACTGTTCTTCCTCCCTTCTTCATGGAGAGAGTCCAGCATCCCACTTCTTTGAAAGTAACTCCGACAGAGAAAGCAGTGGTGAATATGCTGATGGAATGAGTAGTCCAATTAGTCTATGACGGGGTGACTGGGATGGACTTGCTGGAGGTATTTCTCAATTGACGCATCCAGCCACTCCAGGCCCGCGATCATCCTATGTGGATGTACTCAGGTATCGAAGACACCGCTCGGATCCACCCGGAGGAGGTCACCGAGGAAACGGTGGAGAAGTGGTTGCAGGGCATCACTGGAAACAAAGACAACCCCAGGTGGTCCAGGAGAGTCCTTCCATTCAACGCTGACAATGGACCTGAAAAGGTCTGTCCTTTACTATCGAGTGTTTCTTCATTCTGACTTGTAATTGTCCTTGTGCCCGACTGATGTCTGTGCTATTCTTTGCCATGCAGGTTTACACCGAGATGTACTCGATGCCCAATGGGGAGCAGGATCAGGAAGCAGAGGCGAGCGGAGGTGAAAGCGGCGACTGGAAATCCGATGACGAAGACGGGGAGGAGATCGAGGACTCAAGCGACGGGAAGGAGGTCGACTCTCCACCTCGCACTGAAAGGCACTCCAAGCAGACCCATGATCCAGCAAGCATCCATGGCAAAGCGGTCGCGCAGACCTCGCAGTGCACTCGGACTTCCTCCCCCGTTCCGACTGAAAAGGCCCCGAAGCAACCCAAGGTTGCGGCTCCCAAACCTCGGAAGACCCTGCCTAAGATCAAGGTTGACGTTCCCATCGCCTCTGGGTAAGCATTTTGTTTTCTCTCTTTATTCAAGAGCCTCTTAAGTAGCTGTCGACTAGTTTTCTTGCTTGACCGAGTGAGTTCAGAAACTTGCAGTGCTGCTACTACTGGGACTTTCATGGATATTTACAGAGATGAAGATGATGCGGAAATGGAAGATGGTGCGACCTCCAAAGCAGGTATGACTTTGCCATCTTGCTTCTATTTTGCCAATTGATGTGTAGGCCGACTAATATCTTACGGTCGAGTCATTTGCAGCGCCGCAACATGTTATTGAACTTCCAGATGATGATGAAGATATGCCCCAGAGGCCTTCGGGAAGGAGAGGCAGGAGCTCGGGCAGGAGGGTGCCGGCCGGCAAAACAGCTCAGACGACATCAGCGCCCAAACCGGTGACCCAGTAGACTGGAGACCTCACTCGGTCCTCTGTTACTTTTGCCGATCCTGTGTCAACTGAACGTCCTCCAGCGTCGACTGCTCAAGATCCTGCTTCATCTGTGCAACTCCATACTTCAGATCCTCAGACTGTTGCGTTTGTTCCACCATCTCCGCTATTCGCATCATGTCCCAGAGGATCAGGCGAGCGCTGCTAAAGAAGCTATACGCCAAGCAGGCCTGATGATGAAGCGGATGAAGACGATGCATGAGGCCAGTCAAGCTGCCTATGACGCTAGTGCAGCTCTCCAGACCAACGTCCAAGTTAGTTGATTTCCAACTGATCTTCTGGCTTGACACTTGAAAACTGCTGCTTTATTATTCGTAAGATGTCCATGGATGAGCGTTTTCAAACCTTTTCAAGCTTTATGTGCACTTGTCATGAGTCTGCACCTGCTCACCCACTGGGTGACTTCTTTTACTTTCCAACCTTGTTACCTTGAGTCGACTTTGTCTCCAATCGAGTGTAGTTAAGTCTTGTTTATAATATATCCACTCGGTCTTGAACGGATCTCGTCGAGTGAACTCTTAAACCAGTGGGGGCACGCCAAGTGCACCCACTGGGTGTAGTCCCCGAGACCGCGGTCGACTGCGGGCAGTCCGCAATGGTCTAAGAATTGATGATGCAATTGCTTTTCTATTCGCCTATTATTTGGGTGACTGGGCTGACCAAGTCGAGTACCAAATCGAACCAGTGGGGGCACGCTAAGTGCACCCACTGGGTGTAGTCCCCGAGACTACGGTTGGATGTTTGATTCTGTAGTAGTCTTACAACTCCTTTTGTCGTAATATCCTGAACTTGTACTTCATCACTCGGAAGCAAGTTATCTTCGTTGCTGTCGACTGACATGTCTTATTCGCTGACTTCAGAAATCATGTGAGCTCGTATCCCAATTTGCTGAATTCGAGAGGAAGCAAATCCAGCTCAACCTTGACCTGGATTTGGCCAAACAAAACTTGCAGAAGGCTAAGGACGAAATAGCTGGTATGGAAGGTAAAAGCTTGCCGACTGTGAGATTGGGCTGTCTCCAGTGTCATCTTTCCATTCTTCTTTCTGAATCGAGTGTTGTCTGTTATTTTTTAGAGAAAATGAGGCAGGCTCTGGCACCAAAGGACCTTGATCTCGCAACAGCACAAAAGGAGTCACAAGAGAAAACAACACTCACCGACGAGAAGCTGGCTTCGGTCGGGACGTTAGAAGAAGACAATGCCAAGCTGAAGACTGCTCTTGCCGAAGCTAACAAGGAAGTGACACGTCTAAAGAAGGACAAGGTAGCCCTGAACGACAAGATTGAAGATCCCTCCCGGAAGAGGAATGAGCTAGAGGTAAATCTGGGGGGACTTGCCAAGAAGTTATTCCTTATGCTTGAAGGTATTTTCTCCTGCTCGACTGGTCTCTCTTGACAGTTGTTGATTCTTCACACGGCTCTTCGACTCATTATTTTGTTGTGTTGTGCATAATTTTGCCAAAACTTCGAAGAAGAGACTGGGCGGATTGAAACGAGCTTGGACCCCATCAACTCTCCTGTTAATGATAAAGCTGCCATGAACGTACTCCGATTGGAATCTCATCTTGCCAGCGTGGTGGATTATCTGCATCGACTAAAGGTGGCGGTTTCCCGAGTCTACATAGAGCTCTGGCCGAAGGAGAGGTTCCAGAATGACATTGAGTCTCTGATGACTCGACTCAACGAGATCCCCGGTTGAGTGCAAGCATGGAAGAAGTCATCCGCCCGATGTGGTGCTGATGTGGCTCTGTCTCTGGTTTGTGTCCATTGCAGAGGCCAAGGAAGAGAAGCTAGCAGCGCTCAAGGTCGCCAACACCAAGCATCGCCAGTTCCAGTCCTTCATGGAGACCTTCATTGAAGCAGCCACTCGCATTGCGGACGGGATTGACCTGGACGAATTCGTCAAGCCTGCCAGTCCTCCTCCAGTAGAGTGAACAAACTTTATGCCTTAATTAAATTTGCCTCGGAATGCCGAGTGATTTGTAACCATTAATACTCCTTCAGGCCTGATGCCCGAGCACTTTTATCTACGGTTCTAAACCTCGCGATATTTATCTGAACTTAGCTTTTCTTTGAATATGTTTGTCTTCACCTTTGCTGCTTTTGAATCTCTTGACTCCGAGTGAAACTTGATTCTTCACTCGGAACTGCCATTGAATTTGTGATGTAGCTCTGACGAGTGAGTCATGAACAAGAGCACTAGGTGTTGTGCACGACCTGCACTTCTTCATCCATGCAAATCAGGATGGAGCGCACATTGTACTTGTGACGCAGCTCCGTCAAGTGGGTCGTGGACAAGAGCACTAGGTGATGTGCACAACCTACACTTCGTCGTCCTTGCAGATCGGGATGGAGCGCACATTGTACTTGTGACGCAGCTCCGTCGAGTGGGTCATGGACAAGAGCACTAGGTGCTGTGCACGACCTGCACTTCGTCGTCCTTGCGGATCAGGATGGAGCGCACATTATACTTGTGATGTAGCTCCATCGAGTGGGTCATGGACAAGAGCACTAGGTGTTGTGCACGACCTGCACTTCGTCGTCCTTGCGGACCGGGATGGAGCACATGTTGTACTTGTGACTCGACCACTAAGGGTGGTTTTTAACTTAGGCGAGTACGAGACTGCAACTAAGCCTCCGAGTGGGAGGATTGCCTCCACTCGGTAGGATTTTAGAAACTTAGCGAGTACGGGACTATAGCTAAGCCCCTGAGTGGGAGGACTGCTCTCCACTCAGTAGGATTTTAGAAACTTAGGCGAGTACGGGAGTGCAGCTAAGCCCCCGAGTGGGAGGATTGCTCTCCACTCAGTAGGATTTTAGAAACTTAGGCGAGTACGAGACTGCAGCTAAGCCCCCGAGTGGGAGGATTGCTCTCTGTAAGTGCATCTAGTGCCACCCCTAGTTGGTTTTGGAGTATTGACGACAAACCTGGTTGAGGGACTAATGTGTTTGTGAGAATTGCAGGATAACACAGGTAGTAGTCCCTCATTGATTCAGTTTTCCTACCGGAGATGACCCCTAAAAATGTATGAAGACATTGAAGACAAAGGTGGTATGTGAAGATATTCACATTGAAGACTATGCCATGAGAAGACATCACGTGAAGACTATGGAGCGCGAAGACTTAGCTGTTTCGTCGTTTCCTTTTCTTCTATGTTGAGTCATAGGAACCACCGTACTGTTAAGTGGGGTCCCAGTGAACAAAGTCAGAGTGACTGAAGTGATGCTTAACCAAAATCCTATGTCTTCAAGCGAAGACAATGAGAGCAAATCTTATCCAGAGCTGGATGAGTCAGCTTTACTTGTAGCCCAAGTAAAGTTGTCGCGTGTGTTTGAAATCTGACCATTGGAACACGTGTCAGTTCCTTAGTGACCTAAGGTCATTTCAGACAAATCAGGTTGGGTTGCCTAGTGGCTATAAATAGCCCACCCCTACACCATAAATTGGTTGGCTGCTCAGAGTTAGTGCACGGCTTTTGTCGTGTGAGAGCAACCCACCTCGAAGCCTTTGAGAGAGAAATCCTTGTGAGGACAAAGCCCTAAACACCCAGAGCCAAAGAGTGTTAGGCATCACTGAAGTCTTCCTATCTGTGTGATCTGAAGACTTGTTACACTTGAGGACTGTGAATCCTCCAGCCGGTTAGGCATCGCGCTCTGAGCATCCAAGAGTCATTATGGATCGCTGGTGAACGAAGTCTGTGAAGGTTTGGAAGTCTCCCTTGAAGACTTACCAGAGTGATTGGGCGAGGACTGGGTGTCCTTAGCTCAAGGGGAATAAGGTGAAGACACGGTCTTCTGAGTTAAATCTCAGCCTCCCTAACCAGACGTACAGTTGTCACAACAACTGGAACTGGTCCAACAAATCATTGTCTTCAACGAGCAACTGGTTCTATCCTTCCCATCTCTTTATTTACAGTTGGTCCTTGTGAAGTCATTGCCTGTTTGCTTTATCTATTTGTCTTCACTGTGTGACTGCTTGTTCTGATTGGCTTCATACTGTCTTCCATCCTGATCCATACTGCCTAGCTGCTATTAGTCTTTGTGCTTTCACTTCATTGAATACTTGATTATGGCTTGCCTAGTGTAGTCTACCTTCCGCTGCATGTTAATAGGTTCATTTCTATTGATTATCTTCGAAACTTCCATGTTTTGAAGACTTTCATAAAAATCACCTATTCACCCCCCTCTAGTCGATCACTAGCACTTTTAATTGGTATCAGAGCAAGGCACTCCCTTGTTCTGTGTGATTCGGTTTAACCACCTGGAGTTTTAGCTATGTCGACTGCAGGGATAATCAAAGTCTTCGCTGCGTGCCCCGTCTTCGATGGAACTGAATATCCCTACTGGAAGAATAAGATGCGCATGCATCTTGAAGCCATTGATGTCGACTTCTGGTGTGTCGTCAAGAATGGCGTCCCCGAGGCTGGTGAAGGTGTCACCGCTGCTGATGTCAAGATGTTCGTTCAATTGGATTCCACTGCCAAGAACATCATCTGTGGTCATCTAACCAAAGGGCAATATGGCCGTGTGAGTGCTCTGGAAACATCTAAGCTAGTCTGGGACTGGCTGTCCAAGGTCAACGAAGGCGTCTCAACCCAGAGATATCAAAGGATCAGTGTCCTTCGCAACCTCTTCAACCGCTTCAAGAGAAACGACAATGAGAATGTTCAGCTCACGTTTGATCTCCTCACTGACATCACAAATGAGCTTCAAGCTCTCGGCGCTACTAAGATCACCAAGCATGAAATCGTCAAGACACTCCTGAGATCACCTGACAGCTCGTTTGACACCCTAGCCCTAATGATTCAAGAACGCCCTGACTTCAAGAGACTCGATCCTCCTGACATACTTTAAAGGCTCAACACACATGATTTTCATCTTTCTGAGAAAAGAGATATCTATGGTCCCAACTATGGCCGAACTCGTGCCTTGAAGGCAAAAGCTGTTTCCTCATCTGAAGAAGAATCTGATTGTAGTTCCGATGATCCTGAAGACATTGGAAGGGAGCTTGCTATGCTTGTGAAGAAGTTCCAAAAATTCACCAAGAAGAAAGGCTTCAGAAAGTCTTCACGGTCCAGCTCAAGGAATGATGAAGCTTCTGCTCATGACTACAAGAAGAGAACATGCCAGAAGTGCAAGAAACCTGGTCACTACATCTCTGAGTGTCTGCAGTGGGACAATGAGAACAAGAAGAAGAAGAAGAAGAGCAAGGAATATGATTCCGACGACAAGAAGAAGAAGAAATACTCAAAGTCTTCTTCCAAGTCTTCCTCAAAGTCTTCATCACACAAGAAGAGCTCATCTGGCAAGGCTCGTGCGTTTGTTGGAAAGGAAATGGATTCAGAGGAGGAGTCTTCTTCTGAGGAGGCAGAGGTGGAGTCTGAGGAGGAGTCTGATTCTGGCGTTGCAAGTCTGGCTACAGCCTACGTTGCCAAGTCCATCTTCAACACTGAAGACAATGACTTCATCACCGACGCCGATGCTAATGACAAGGACAACTCCGCTCCCACCTATTGCTTCATGGCACGTGGTGCCAAGGTAAACTCATGCAATACTCACTATCAAACATCCAGTGAAGATGACTCTGATTGTAATTCCAAACCCAGCTACAAAACACTTGCTAAAATTGCAACTGAACAAGAGAAAGCTATGGAACATATTCAAAAATGGTTAGACAAAAGCGATGACCTGTTGGACACTGAAATGACTCGATCTTAGTCCTTAATTGAAGACATAAAAAATCTTCATGTTATGTATGAGGAACTTGAAAGTTGTCATGAAACGCTCTCAACAACTCATGAAAAGCTTTCCTACGATTATCTTCAAAGGAAGCAAGAACTTGAGAAATTGAGAGTGGCTCATGAAGATCTTCAAAAGGAAAATGAGTCACTTCGCGCTGAACAGGTCAGTCCCGCTCAGGAAGGATTTGAACCACCATGTATTAAATGCCTTGAGCGTGATAATGCTACTTCTGTTGCTGAATGTTCTACTACTGCTACTATTGCAATATCTTCAACTGTTGATGTGGAAACTAACCCCTCTGCTGAGGATGCCACTGCTATTGCTGATGAGAATGCTAGGTTGAAGACATTGCTTGAAACAGGGATGTACAAAAGTCTAAAAGGGCATCAGACACTATGTGATGTCCTCAAAAGGCAGATTCTGAACCGAAACCCTAGGAAAGAGGGTGTTGGGTTCGAAAGGAAAATGAATGTTGATGGCTCTTACTGGAAACCTGAGCAGTACCCCAAAACCACATGGGTTGCTGCAAAGGAACCTTCAGTGGATCCATCCACCATATCTGGCTTCACTTGTGCTAATCCCATCATTATTGATGAATCCTTTGATGCAAACTATAAACTATTTAAGAATCAGAATGGTGAAGTGTTTGCCAGGTATATTGGTACTAACTCAAGGAATGGGCCACCTATGAAGAAATTCTGGGTGCCGAAAAGGTGTCTGGAGAATCTTCCTGTGAATGTCGTCATGACACCACAAGGGAAGAAGACAAACCCCAGACCACAGGCTTCATATGGTCCAAAGGCTTCATACAGATAGAGGACTCACCTGAGTCACACTAACACAAATGTTTTGTAGGGAAACCATACTCAGGCCTATGAATATGAGGGTGTTTCATCAAACCGCCATGTTCATAAGACCCAGAACTACTCTGGTTATTCTTATGAGTACTATTCTCCACCTGCAAGACTATTTGCTAGGGCTCCAAAGCCAAAGTTCTCAGATGCTGCACTTAGACTCATTGCTTCAAAGCCACCCTTGAAGATGTGGGTGGCTAAGAAAGCTTAACTCTCTTTTGCAGGGAAAGGTCTCCAGCCGAAAATCAAATGCGTCTGAAGCTATTGCTGGGGAACTAAAACATCTTGCAGGGCGCAAGATCAAATGCCCAAATGGTCTTCTTATATTTTTTGTTCCTGAGTCGCTTGCTACTTGTCCTATCAGTCCTAACCTTGATCTAAGCTTTAATAACCCTCTTGCTCGTCAAATGTTTATGCTTCACAATGCTCTTCGTGAAGCCTATCCCCCTAACTGCATTGTAGGGTATGACACCAGCTGCTTCAGAATGGATTATTGATAGTGGATGTACTAATCACATGACTGGCAAACGAAGTCTTCTCATGGAGTCAACCCTACGTCCATCTGACAAAAGTCACATCACATTTGCTGATACTGGTAAAAGCAAGGTATTGGGTCTAGGTAGAGTTGCAATCTCAAAGGATCAGCACATGGATAAAGTGATGCTTGTTGAATCCCTTGGTTTCAACTTAATGTCTGTCTCAATGCTTTGCGATTTGAACATGATTGTGATATTTGGAAAATATCGTTGCCCTGTTCTAATGGAATCTGACAAGTCTCTAGTCTTTGAAGGGTATCGGAAGGATGATTTGTACATGATAGATTTCTCAGCAGGACCACAACTTGCCGTATGTCTTCTTGCAAAAGCTTCAGAATGCTGGCTCTGGCATCGGAGGTTAGGGCATGCTGGCATGAGGAACTTGCATACTCTTGCAAAGAAGAAACACGTCATAGGCATCGAGGGCGTCAAGTTCAAGAAGGATCACTTATGCGGTGCCTACGAAGCTGGAAAGATGACGAGGGCCAAGCATCCCTTGAAGACAATCATGACAACGACTCAACCCTTCGAACTGCTACACATGGACCTCTTCGACCCTACTGACTACTCTACCCTTACTACTACTGCTTGTCCCTATGGCTTCGTCATTGTTGATGATTATTCAAGATATACATGGGTGCATATAGTCCTCTACAAGACTGAAGTGCAGGATGTCTTCAGACGCTTCGCCAATCGAGCCATGAACAACTATGACGTCAAGATCAAGCACATCAGGAGTGACAATGGCACTGAATTCAAGAACACCGGCCTCGACACTTATGTTGATACATTGGGCATCACTCATGAGTTCTCAGTTCCGTACACGCCGTAGCAGAATGGCATCGTGGAACGCAAGGACAGAACACTCATTGAGATGGTTCGGACGATGCTCGATGAATACAAGACACCAAGAAAGTTCTGGCCTGAAGCTATTGATACTGCATGCCATGTCATCAACCGTGTTTATCTTCACAAGCTTCTGAAGAAAACATCCTATGAACTTCTCACTGGTAAGAAGCCAAATGTCAGTTACTTCAGAGTATTTGGTGCTAGGTGCTGGATCAAGGATCCACATCACACTTCAAAATTTGCACCGAAAGCACATGAAGGTTTTATTCTTGGTTACGGAAAGGATTCGCACTCCTACAGAGTCTTCAACCTCTTTCACTATAAAGTGGTTGAAACTGTGGATGTGCGGTTCGATGAGACTAACGGCTCGCAAAGAGAGCACCTGCCAAATGTGCTAGATGAAATTCCACCCAGTGAATCCATCAAGCTTATGTGAACTGGAGAAATCATACCGTCTGAAGTACAGCCTGAAGAGGAACTTATCATCTCTGCACCTAATCAACCTGGAGACAATGCTCAGCGTGAAGACAATCCTTCAAACGATGACAATGATCAGCAAGAGCAAAATCTTCGTCCAGTTCATCCTCGTGTTGCAAATGAAGTACATATTGAGAAGATAATTGATAGCATCAATGCACCTGGTCCACTCACTCATTCAAGGGCAACACAACTAGAAAATTTATGTGGGCACTTTGCATTCGTCTCAATACCTGAACCCAAGAAAGTTGATGAAGCCTTCATGGAACCTGAATAATGTAAAACATCCTGACATGGTTTACAAGCTCAACAAGGCACTGTATGGCCTCAAACAAGCCCCTCGTGCTTGGTATGACACACTCAAAGACTTCCTGAAGAGCAAAGGCTTCAAACCTGGTTCCCTGGATCCCACACTCTTCACGAAGACATATGATGGTGAACTATTTGTGTGCCAAATATATGTGGATGACATTATCTTCGGCTGCACTAATCAGAAATACAGTGATGAGTTTGGATACATGATGCAAGAGCAATATCAGATGTCCATGATGGGTGAGTTGAAGTTCTTCCTTGGTCTTCAAATACGGCATCAACGCAACGGCTGTTGGGTAACGTAGCATAAATTCTTTTTTTTCCTACGCGTCACGAAGATCTATCTATGGAGTCATCTAGCAACGAGGGAGGAGTGGATCTACATACCCTTGTAGATCACACGCGGAAGCGTTCAAGAGAACGGGGTTGATGGAGTCGTACTTGTCGTGATCCAAATCACCGATGATCCTAGCGCCGAACGGACGGCACCTCCGTGTTCAACACACGTACGGAGCAGAGACGTCTCCTCCTTCTTGATCCAGCAAGGGGGGAGGAGAGGTTGATGGAGATCCAGCAGCACGACGGCATGGTGGTGGAAGTAGCGGGATTCCAACAGGGCTTCACCAAGCGCTGTGGGAGGAGGAAGATGTGTCATGGGAGGGAGAGGGAGGCGCCAGGGCTTAGATATGGTTGTCCTCCTTTTCCCCACTATATATAGGGCCAAGGGAGAGGGGGGAGGCGCAGCCCTTGCCCCTTCCTCCAAGGAAGGGTGCGGCCAAGGGGGGAGGAGTCCATCCTCCCCAAGGCACCTCGGAGGTGCCTTCCCCCTTTAGGACTCTCCCTTTTCCTCTACTCTTGGCGCATGGGCCTCTTGGGGCTGGTGCCCTTGGCCCATGTAGTCCAAGGCGCACCCCCTACAGCCCATGTGGCCCCCCGGGGCAGGTGGCCCCACCCGGTGGACCCCTGGGACCCTTCCGGTGGTCCCGGTACAATACCGGTGACCCCGAAACTTGTCCCAATGGCCGAAACAGCACTTCCTATATATAATTCTTTACCTCCGGACCATTCCGGAACTCCTCGTGACTTTCGCGATCTCATCCGGGACTCCGAACAACTTTCGGGTTACCGCATACTAATATCTCTATAACCCTAGCATCACCGAACCTTAAGTGTGTAGACCCTACGGGTTCGGGAGACATGCAGACATGACCGAGATGACTCTCCGGTCAATAACCAACAGCGGGATCTGGATACCCATGTTGGCTCCCACATGTTCCACGATGATCTCATCGGATGAACCACGATGTCAAGGACTTAATCAATCCCGTATACAATTCCCTTTGTCTAGCGGTACGATACTTGCCCGAGATTCGATCGTCGGTATCCCGATACCTTGTTCAATCTCGTTACCGGCAAGTGTCTTTACTCGTTCCGTAAAACATCATCCCGTGATCAACTCCTTGATCACATGGTGCACATTATGATGATGTCCTACCGAGTGGGTCCAGAGATACCTCTCCGTTTACACGGAGTGACAAATCCCAGTCTCGATTCGTGCCAACCCAACAGACACTTTCGGAGATACCCGTAGTGCACCTTTATAGTCACCCAGTTACGTTTTGATGTTTGGTACACCCAAAGCACTCCTACGGTATCCGGGAGTTGCACAATCTCATGGTCTAAGGAAATGATACTTGACATTAGAAAAGCTTTAGCATACGAACTACACGATCTAGTGCTATGCTTAGGATTGGGTCTTGTCCATCACATCATTCTCCTAATGATGTGATCCCGTTATCAACGACATCCAATGTCCATGGTTAGGAAACCGTAACCATCTATTGATCAACGAGCTAGTCAACTAGAGGCTTACTAGGGACATGGTGTTGTCTATGTATCCACACATGTATCTGAGTTTCCTATCAATACAATTATAGCATGGATAATAAACGATTATCATGAACAAGGAAATATAATAATCAATTTATTATTGCCTCTAGGGCATATTTCCAACAGTCTCCCACTTGCACTAGAGTCAATAATCTAGTTCACATCGATATGTGATTAACACTCAAGGTCACATCCCCATGTGACTAACACCCAAAGAGTTTACTAGAGTCAATAATCTAGTTCACATTTACCATGTGATTAACACTCGATGAGTTCTGGGTTTGATCATGTTATTCTTGTGAGAGAGGTTATAGTCAACGGGTCTGAACCTTTCAGATCCGTGTGTGCTTTACAAATCTCTATGTCATCTCCTAGATGTAGCTACCACGTTCTATTTGGAGCTATTCCAAATAACTGTTCTACTATACGAATCCAGTTTACTACTCAGAATAATCTGGATTAGTGTCAAAGTTTGCATCGGCGTATCCCTTTACGACGAACTCTTTTACCACCTCCATAATCGAGAAAATTCCTTAGTCCACTAGTTACTAAGGATAACTTTGACCGCTGTCCTGTGATCCATTCTTGGATCACTCTTGTACCCCTTGACTGACTCATGGCAAGGCACACTTCAGGTGCGGTACACAGCATAGCATACTGTAGAGGCTACGTCTTAAGCATAGGGGACGACCTTCGTCCTTTCTCTCTATTCTGCCGTGGTCGAGCTTTAAGTCTTAACTTCATACCTTACAACTCAGGCAAGAACTCCTTCTTTGACTGATCCATCTTGAACACCTTCAAGATCATGTCAAGAAATGTGCTCATTTGAAAGTACCATTAAGTGTTCTGGTCTATCCTTATAGATCTTGATGCTCAATGCTCAAGTAGCTTAATCCAGGCTTTCCATTGAAAAACACTTTCCAAATAACCCTATATGCTTTCCAGAAATTCTACGTCACTTCTGATCAACAATATGTCAACAACATATACTTATCAGAAATTCTATAGTGCTCCCACTCACTTCTTTGGAAATACAAGTTTCTCATAAACTTTGTATACACCAAAATCTTTGATCATCTCATCAAAGCATACATTCCAACTCCGAGATGCCTACTCCAGTCCTTAGAAGGATTGCTGGAGCTTTGCATACTTATTAGCATATTTCAGGATTGACAAAACCTTCCGGTTGTATCACATACAACCTTTCCTCATAAATCGTCGAGGAAACAATGTTCTGACATCCTATCTGCAAGATTTCATAAATAATGTAGTAATCGCTAATATAATTCCAACAGACTCTTAGCATCGCTACGAGTGAGAAAGTCCCATCGCAGTCAACTCCTTGAACTTGTCGGAAAACATCTTAACGACAAGTCGAGCTTTCTTAATGGTGACATTTACCATCATTGTCCGTCTTTCTTTTAAAATCCATATGTACTCAATAGCCTCACGACCATCGAGCTGTTCTGTCAAAGTCTACACTTTGTTTCCATACATGGATCCTCTCTCGGATTTTATGGCCTCGAGCCATTTATCGGAATCTGGGCCCACCATCGCTTCTCCATAGCTTGTAGGTTTATTGTTGTCTAGCAACATGACTTCCAAGACAGGATTACGTACCACTCTGAAGTAGTACGCATCCTTGTCATCCCACGAGGTTTGGTAGTGACTTGATCTGAAGTTTCATGATCGCTATCATAAGCTTCCACTTCAATTGGTGTAGGTGCCACAGGAACAACTTCCTGTGCCCTGCCACAGCCACACACTAGTTGAAGAGACGGTTCAATAACCTCATCAAGTCTCCACCATCCTCTCACTCAATTCTTTCGAGAGAAACTTTTCCTCGAGAAAGGACCCGATTCTAGAAACAATCCCTTAGTGCTTTCGGATCTGAGACAGGAGGTATACCCAACTGTTTTGGGTGTCCTATGAAGATGCATTTACCCGCTTTGGGTTCGAGCTTATCAGCCTGAAACTTTTTCACATAAGCGTCGCAGCCCCAAACTTTTAAGAAATGACAGCTTAGGTTTCTCTAAACCATAGTTCATACGGTGTCATCTCATCGGAATTACGTGGTGCCCTATTTAAAGTGAATGTGGTTGTCTCTAATGCCTAACCCATAAACTATTGTGGTAATTCGATAAGAGACATCATGGTATGCATCATATCCAATAGGGTGCAGTTATGATGTTCGGACACACCATCACATTATGGTGTTCCAGGCTGTATTAGTTGTGAAACAATTTCCACAATGTCTTAATTCTGTGCCAAACTCGTAATTCAGATATTCATCTCTATGATCATATCATAGATATTTTATCCTCTTGTCACGACGATCTTCAACTTCACCCTGAAATTACTTGAACCTTTCAATAATTCAGACTCGTGATTCATCAAGTAAATATACTTAGCATCTACTCAAATCATCTGTGAAGTAAGAATATAACGATATCCACTACATGCCTCGGCACTCATTGGACTGCACACATCAAAATGTATTACTTCCAACAAGTTGCTTCCTAGTTCCATTTTACTGAAACTGAGGCTTTCAGTCATCTTGCCCAAGTGGTATGATTTGCATGTCTCAAGTGATTCAAAACCAAGTGAGTCTAAACGGTCCATTTGCATGGAGTTTCTTCATGCAAATACACCAATAGACATGGTTCGCATGTCTCAAACTTTTCAAAAACGAGTGAGCCCAAAGATCCATCAACATGGAGCTTCTTCATGCGTTTTATACCGATATGACTTACGTGGCAGTGCCACAAGTAGGTGGTACTATCATTACTATCTTATATCTTTTGGCATGAACATGTGTATCACTACGATCGAGATTCAATAAACCATTCATTTTAGGTGTAAGACCATCGAAGGTATTATTCAAATAAACAGAGTAACCATTATTCTCCTTAAATGAATAACCGTATTGCGATAGAAGTAATCCAATCATGTCTATGCTCAACGCAAACACCAAATAACAATTATTTAGGTTTAACCCCAATCTCGATGGTAGAGGGAGCGTGCGATGCTTGATCATATCAACATTGGAAACACTTCCAACACATATCGTCAGCTCACCTTTAGCTAGTCTCCGTTTATTCCGTAGCTTTTATTTCAAGTTACTAACACTTAGCAACCGAACCGGTATCTAATACCCTGGTGCTACTAGGAGTACTAGTAAAGTACACATTAACATAATGTATATCCAATATACTTCTATCGACCTTGCCAGCCTTCTTATCTACCAAGTATCTAGGGTAATTCTGCTCCAGTGGCTATTCCCTTTATTACAGAAGCACTTAGTCTCGGGTTTGGGTTCAACCTTGGGTTTCTTCACTAGAGCAGCAGCTGATTTGCCGTTTCATGAAGTATCCCTTTGTTCCCTTGCCCTTCTTGAAACTAGTGGTTTCACCAACCATCAACAATTGATGCTCCTTCTTGATTTCTACTTTCGCGGTGTCAAACATCGCGAATATCTCAAGGATCATCATATATGTCCCTTATATATCATAGTTCATCACGAAGCTCTAGCAGCTTGGTGGTAATGACTTCGGAGAAACATCACTATCTCATTTGGAAGATCAACTCCCACTCGATTCAAGCGATTGTTGTACTCAGACAATCTGAGCACAAGCACAATAATTGAGCTTTTCTCCTTAGTTTGTAGGCTAAGAAAATCGTCGGAGGTCTTATACCTCTTGACGTGGGCACGAGCCTGAAATCCCAATTTCAGCCCTCAAAACATCTCATATGTTTTGCGACGTTTCAAAAACGTCTTCGGTGCCTCTACTCTAAACCGTTAACTGAACTATCACGTAGTTATCAAAATGTGTATGTCAGATGTTTGCAACATCAACAGACAACGTTCGAGGTTCAGCACACTGAGCGGTGCATAAAGGACATAAGCCTTCTATGAAGCAATGAGGACAATCCTTAGTTTACGGACCTAGTCCGCATAATTGCTACTATCAACTTTCAACTAATTTTTCTCTAGGAACATATCTAAACAGTAGAACTGAAGCGCGAGCTACGACATAATTTGCGAAGACCTTTTGACTATGTTCAGGAAAATTAAGTTCATCTTATGAACTCCCACTCAGATAGACATCCCTCTAGTCATCTAAGTGATTACATGATCCGAGTCAACTAGGCCGTGTCCGATCATCACGTGAGACGGACTAGTCAACATCGGTGAACATCTTCATGTTGATCGTATCTACCATACGACTCATGCTCGACCTTTCGGTCTTCTGTGTTCCGAGGCCATGTCTGTACACATGCTAGGCTCATCAAGTCAACCTAAGTGTTTCGCGTGTGTAAATCTGTCTTACACCCGTTGTATGTGAACGTAAGAATCTATACACCCGATCATCACGTGGTGCTTCGAAACTACGAACTGTCACAACGGTGCACAGTTAGGGGGAACACTTTCTTGAAATTTTAACGAGGGATGATCTTATTTACTACCGTCGTTCTAAGCAAATAAGATGTATAAACATGATAAACATCACATGCAATCAAATAGTGACATGATATGGCCAATATCATATTGCTCCTTTTGATCTCCATCTTCGGGGCTCCATGATCATCATCATCACCGGCATGACACCATGATCTCCATCATCATGATCTCCATCATCGTGTCTCCATGAAGTTGTCACGTAATCTATTACTTCTACTACTACAGCTAACGGTTAGCAATAAAGTAAAGTAATTACATGACGTTTATGTTGACACGCATGTCATAAATAAATTAAGACAACTCCTATGGCTCCTGCCGGTTGTCATACTCATCGACATGCAAGTCGTGATTCCTATTACAAGAACATGATCAATCTCATACATCACATATATCATTCATCACATCCTTTGGCCATATCACATCACATAGCATACCCTGCAAAAACAAGTTAGACGTCCTCTAATTGTTGTTTGCATGTTTTACGTGGCTGCTGTGGGTTTCTAGCAAGAACGTTTCTTACCTACGCAAAAACCACAACGTGATATGCCAATTGCTATTTACCCTTCATAAGGACCCTTTTCATCGAATCCGATCCGACTAAAGTGGGAGAGACAGACACCCGCCAGCCACCTAATGCAACTAGTGCATGTCAGTCGGTGGAACCGGTCTCACGTAAGCATACGTGTAAGGTTGGTCCGGGCCGCTTCATCCCACGATGCCGCCGAATCAAGATAAGACCAGTAATGGCAAGCATATTGAACAAAATCAACGCCCACAACTACTTTGTGTTCTACTCGTGCATAGAAACTACGCATAGACCTAGCTCATGATGCCACTGTTGGGTAACGTAGCATAAATTCTTTTTTTTCGTACGTGTCACCAAGATCTATCTATGGAGTCATCTAGCAACGAGGGAGGAGTGGATCTACATACCCTTGTAGATCACGCGCGGAAGCGTTCAAGAGAACGGGGTTGATGGAGTCGTACTCGTCGTGATCCAAATCACCGATGATCCTAGCGCCGAACGGACGGCACCTCCGTGTTCAACACACGTACGGAGCAGAGACGTCTCCTACTTCTTGATCCAGCAAGGGGGGAGGAGAGGTTGATGGAGATCGAGCAGCACGACGGCATGGTGGTGGAAGTAGCGGGATTCCAACAGGGCTTCGCCAAGCGCTGTGGGAGGAGGAAGATGTGTCATGGGAGGGAGAGGGAGGCGCCAGGGCTTAGATATGGTTGTCCTCCTTTTCCCCACTATATATAGGGCCAAGGGAGAGGGGGGAGGCGCAGCCCTTGCCCCTTCCTCCAAGGAAGGGTGCGGCCAAGGGGGGGAGGAGTCCATCCTCCCCAAGGCACCTCGGAGGTGCCTTCCCCCTTTAGGACTCTCCCTTTTCCTCTACTCTTGGCGCATGGGCCTCTTGGGGCTGGTGCCCTTGGCCCATGTAGGCCATGGCACACCCCCTACCGCCCATGTGGCCCCCGGGGGCAGGTGGCCCCACCCGGTGGACCCCCGGGACCCTTCCGGTGGTCCCGGTACAATACCGGTGACCCCGAAACTTGTCCCGATGGCCGAAACAACACTTCCTATATATAATTCTTTACCTCTGGACCATTCTGGAACTCCTCGTGACGTCCGGGATCTCATCCGGGACTCTGAACAACTTTCGGGTTACCGCATACTAATATCTCTATAACCCTAGCGTCACCGAACCTTAAGTGTGTAGACCCTACGGGTTCGGGAGACATGCAGACATGACCGAGATGACTCTCCGGTCAATAACCAACAGCGGGATCTGGATACCCATGTTGGCTCCCACATGTTCCACGATGATCTCATCGGATGAACCACGATGTCAAGGACTTAATCAATCCCGTATACAATTCCCTTTGTCTAGCGGTACGATACTTGCCCGAGATCCGATCGTCGGTATCCCGATACCTTGTTCAATCTCATTACCGGCAAGTCTGTTTACTCGTTCCGTAACACATCATCCCGTGATCAACTCCTTGATCACATTGTGCACATTATGATGATGTCCTACCGAGTGGGTCCAGAGATTCCTCTCCGTTTACACGGAGTGACAAATCCCAGTCTCGATTCGTGCCAACCCAACAGACACTTTCAGAGATACCCGTAGTGCACCTTTATAGTCACCCAGTTATGTTTTGATGTTTGGTACACCCAAAGCACTCCTACGGTATCCGGGAGTTGCACAATCTCATGGTCTAAGGAAATGATACTTTACATTAGAAAAGCTTTAGCATACGAACTACACGATCTAGTGCTCTGCTTAGGATTGGGTCTTGTCCATCACATCATTCTCCTAATGATGTGATCCCGTTATCAACGACATCCAATGTCCATGGTCAGGAAACCGTAACCATCTATTGATCAACGAGCTAGTCAACTAGAGGCTTACTAGGGACATGGTGTTGTCTATGTATCCACACATGTATCTGAGTTTCCTATCAATACAATTATAGCATGGATAATAAACGATTATCATGAACAAGGAAATATAATAATCAATTTATTATTGCCTCTAGGGCATATTTCCAACAGTCTCCCACTTGCACTAGAGTCAATAATCTAGTTCACATCGATATGTGATTAACACTCAAGGTCACATCCCCATGTGACTAACACCCAAAGAGTTTACTAGAGTCAATAATCTAGTTCACATTTACCATGTGATTAACACTCGATGAGTTCTGGGTTTGATCATGTTATTCTTGTGAGAGAGGTTATAGTCAACGGGTCTGAACCTTTCAGATCCGTGTGTGCTTTACAAATCTCTATGTCATCTCCTAGATGTAGCTACCACGTTCTATTTGGAGCTATTCCAAATAACTGTTCTACTATACGAATCCAGTTTACTACTCAGAATAATCTGGATTAGTGTCAAAGTTTGCATCGGCGTATCCCTTTACGACGAACTCTTTTACCACCTCCATAATCGAGAAAATTCCTTAGTCCACTAGTTACTAAGGATAACTTTGACCGCTGTCCTGTGATCCATTCTTGGATCACTCTTGTACCCCTTGACTGACTCATGGCAAGGCACACTTCAGGTGCGGTACACAGCATAGCATACTGTAGAGGCTACGTCTTAAGCATAGGGGACGACCTTCGTCCTTTCTCTCTATTCTGCCGTGGTCGAGCTTTAAGTCTTAACTTCATACCTTACAACTCAGGCAAGAACTCCTTCTTTGACTGATCCATCTTGAACACCTTCAAGATCATGTCAAGAAATGTGCTCATTTGAAAGTACCATTAAGTGTTCTGGTCTATCCTTATAGATCTTGATGCTCAATGCTCAAGTAGCTTAATCCAGGCTTTCCATTGAAAAACACTTTCCAAATAACCCTATATGCTTTCCAGAAATTCTACGTCACTTCTGATCAACAATATGTCAACAACATATACTTATCAGAAATTCTATAGTGCTCCCACTCACTTCTTTGGAAATACAAGTTTCTCATAAACTTTGTATACACCAAAATCTTTGATCATCTCATCAAAGCATACATTCCAACTCCGAGATGCCTACTCCAGTCCTTAGAAGGATTGCTGGAGCTTTGCATACTTATTAGCATATTTCAGGATTGACAAAACCTTCCGGTTGTATCACATACAACCTTTCCTCATAAATCATCGAGGAAACAATGTTCTGACATCCTATCTGCAAGATTTCATAAATAATGTAGTAATCGCTAATATAATTCCAACAGACTCTTAGCATCGCTACGAGTGAGAAAGTCCCATCGCAGTCAACTCCTTGAACTTGTCGGAAAACATCTTAACGACAAGTCGAGCTTTCTTAATGGTGACATTTACCATCATTGTCCGTCTTTCTTTTAAAATCCATATGTACTCAATAGCCTCACGACCATCGAGCTGTTCTGTCAAAGTCTACACTTTGTTTCCATACATGGATCCTCTCTCGGATTTTATGGCCTCGAGCCATTTATCGGAATCTGGGCCCACCATCGCTTCTCCATAGCTTGTAGGTTTATTGTTGTCTAGCAACATGACTTCCAAGACAGGATTACGTACCACTCTGAAGTAGTACGCATCCTTGTCATCCCACGAGGTTTGGTAGTGACTTGATCTGAAGTTTCATGATCGCTATCATAAGCTTCCACTTCAATTGGTGTAGGTGCCACAGGAACAACTTCCTGTGCCCTGCCACACACTAGTTGAAGAGACGGTTCAATAACCTCATCAAGTCTCCACCATCCTCTCACTCAATTCTTTCGAGAGAAACTTTTCCTCGAGAAAGGACCCGATTCTAGAAACAATCCCTTAGTGCTTTCGGATCTGAGACAGGAGGTATACCCAACTGTTTTGGGTGTCCTATGAAGATGCATTTACCCGCTTTGGGTTCGAGCTTATCAGCCTGAAACTTTTTCACATAAGCGTCGCAGCCCCAAACTTTTAAGAAATGACAGCTTAGGTTTCTCTAAACCATAGTTCATACGGTGTCATCTCATCGGAATTACGTGGTGCCCTATTTAAAGTGAATGTGGTTGTCTCTAATGCCTAACCCATAAACTATCGTGGTAATTCGATAAGAGACATCATGGTATGCATCATATCCAATAGGGTGCAGTTATGATGTTCGGACACACCATCACATTATGGTGTTCCAGGCTGTATTAGTTGTGAAACAATTTCCACAATGTCTTAATTCTGTGCCAAACTCGTAATTCAGATATTCATCTCTATGATCATATCATAGATATTTTATCCTCTTGTCACGACGATCTTCAACTTCACCCTGAAATTACTTGAACCTTTCAATAATTCAGACTCGTGATTCATCAAGTAAATATACTTAGCATCTACTCAAATCATCTGTGAAGTAAGAATATAACGATATCCACTACATGCCTCGGCACTCATTGGACTGCACACATCAAAATGTATTACTTCCAACAAGTTGCTTCCTAGTTCCATTTTACTGAAACTGAGGCTTTCAGTCATCTTGCCCAAGTGGTATGATTTGCATGTCTCAAGTGATTCAAAACCAAGTGAGTCTAAACGGTCCATTTGCATGGAGTTTCTTCATGCAAATACACCAATAGACATGGTTCGCATGTCTCAAACTTTTCAAAAACGAGTGAGCCCAAAGATCCATCAACATGGAGCTTCTTCATGCGTTTTATACCGATATGACTTACGTGGCAGTGCCACAAGTAGGTGGTACTATCATTACTATCTTATATCTTTTGGCATGAACATGTGTATCACTACGATCGAGATTCAATAAACCATTCATTTTAGGTGTAAGACCATCGAAGGTATTATTCAAATAAACAGAGTAACCATTATTCTCCTTAAATGAATAACCATATTGCGATAGACGTAATCCAATCATGTCTATGCTCAACGCAAACACCAAATAACAATTATTTAGGTTTAACCCCAATCTCGATGGTAGAGGGAGCGTGCGATGCTTGATCATATCAACATTGGAAACACTTCCAACACATATCATCAGCTCACCTTTAGCTAGTCTCCGTTTATTCCGTAGCTTTTATTTCAAGTTACTAACACTTAGCAACCGAACCGGTATCTAATACCCTGGTGCTACTAGGAGTACTAGTAAAGTACACATTAACATAATGTATATCCAATATACTTCTATCGACCTTGCCAGCCTTCTTATCTACCAAGTATCTAGGGTAATTCTGCTCCAGTGGCTGTTCCCTTTATTACAGAAGCACTTAGTCTCGGGTTTGGGTTCAACCTTGGGTTTCTTCACTAGAGCAGCAGCTGATTTGCCGTTTCATGAAGTATCCCTTTGTTCCCTTGCCCTTCTTGAAACTAGTGGTTTCACCAACCATCAACAATTGATGCTCCTTCTTGATTTCTACTTTCGCGGTGTCAAACATCGCGAATATCTCAAGGATCATCATATATGTCCCTTATATATCATAGTTCATCACGAAGCTCTAGCAGCTTGGTGGTAATGACTTCGGAGAAACATCACTATCTCATTTGGAAGATCAACTCCCACTCGATTCAAGCGATTGTTGTACTCAGACAATCTGAGCACAAGCACAATAATTGAGCTTTTCTCCTTAGTTTGTAGGCTAAGAAAATCGTCGGAGGTCTTATACCTCTTGACGTGGGCACGAGCCTGAAATCCCAATTTCAGCCCTCAAAACATCTCATATGTTTTGCGACATTTCAAAAACGTCTTCGGTGCCTCTACTCTAAACCGTTAACTGAACTATCACGTAGTTATCAAAATGTGTATGTCAGATGTTCGCAACATCAACAGACAACGTTCGAGGTTCAGCACACTGAGCGGTGCATAAAGGACATAAGCCTTCTATGAAGCAATGAGGACAATCCTTAGTTTACGGACCTAGTCCGCATAATTGCTACTATCAACTTTCAACTAATTTTTCTCTAGGAACATATCTAAACAGTAGAACTGAAGCGCGAGCTACGACATAATTTGCGAAGACCTTTTGACTATGTTCAGGAAAATTAAGTTCATCTTATGAACTCCCACTCAGATAGACATCCCTCTAGTCATCTAAGTGATTACATGATCCGAGTCAACTAGGCCGTGTCCGATCATCACGTGAGACGGACTAGTCAACATCGGTGAACATCTTCATGTTGATCGTATCTACCATACGACTCATGCTCGACCTTTCGGTCTTCTGTGTTCTGAGGCCATGTCTGTACACATGCTAGGCTCGTCAAGTCAACCTAAGTGTTTCGCGTGTGTAAATCTGTCTTACACCCGTTGTATGTGAACGTAAGAATCTATACACCCGATCATCACGTGGTGCTTCGAAACTACGAACTGTCACAACGGTGCACAGTTAGGGGGAACACTTTCTTGAAATTTTAACGAGGGATGATCTTATTTACTACCGTCGTTCTAAGCAAATAAGATGTATAAACATGATAAACATCACATGCAATCAAATAGTGACATGATATGGCCAATATCATATTGCTCCTTTTGATCTCCATCTTCTGGGCTCCATGATCATCATCGTCACCGGCATGACACCATGATCTCCATCATCATGATCTCCATCATCGTGTCTCCATGAAGTTTTCACGTCATCTATTACTTCTACTACTACAGCTAACGGTTAGCAATAAAGTAAAGTAATTACATGACGTTTATGTTGACACGCATGTCATAAATAAATTAAGACAACTCCTATGGCTCCTGCCGGTTGTCATACTCATCGACATGCAAGTCGTGATTCCTATTACAAGAACATGATCAATCTCATACATCACATATATCATTCATCACATCCTTTGGCCATATCACATCACATAGCATACCCTGCAAAAACAAGTTAGACGTCCTCTAATTGTTGTTTGCATGTTTTACGTGGCTGCTGTGGGTTTCTAGCAAGAACGTTTCTTACCTACGCAAAAACCACAACGTGATATGCCAATTGCTATTTACCCTTCATAAGGACCCTTTTCATCGAATCCGATCCGACTAAAGTGGGAGAGACAGACACCCGCCAGCCACCTAATGCAACTAGTGCATGTCAGTCGGTGGAACCGGTCTCACGTAAGCATACATGTAAGGTTGGTCCGGGCCGCTTCATCCCACGATGCCGCCGAATCAAGATAAGACCAGTAACGGCAAGCATATTGAACAAAATCAACGCCCACAACTACTTTGTGTTCTACTCGTGCATAGAAACTACGCATAGACCTAGCTCATGATGCCACTGTTGGGTAACGTAGCATAAATTCTTTTTTTTCGTACGTGTCACCAAGATCTATCTATGGAGTCATCTAGCAACGAGGAAGCGTTCAAGAGAACGGGGTTGATGGAGTCGTACTTGTCGTGATCCAAATCACCGATGATCCTAGCACCGAACGGACGGCACCTCCGTGTTCAACACACGTACGGAGCAGCGACGTCTCCTCCTTCTTGATCCAGCAAGGGGGGAGGAGAGGTTGATGGAGATCCAGCAGCACGACGGCATGGTGGTGGAAGTAGCGGGATTCCAACAGGGCTTCGCCAAGCGCTGTGGGAGGAGGAAGATGTGTCATGGGAGGGAGAGGGAGGCGCCAGGGCTTAGATATGGTTGTCCTCCTTTTCCCCACTATATATAGGGCCAAGGGAGAGGGGGGAGGCGCAGCCCTTGCCCCTTCCTCCAAGGAAGGGTGCGGCCAAGGGGGGGAGGAGTCCATCCTCCCCAAGGCACCTCGGAGGTGCCTTCCCCCTTTAGGACTCTCCCTTTTCCTCTACTCTTGGCGCATGGGCCTCTTGGGGCTGGTGCCCTTGGCCCATGTAGGCCAAGGCGCACCCCCTACAGCCCATGTGGCCCCACCCGGTGGACCCCCGGGACCCTTCCGGTGGTCCCGGTACAATACCGGTGACCCCGAAACTTGTCCCGATGGCCGAAACAACACTTCCTATATATATAATTCTTTACCTCCGGACCATTCCGGAACTCCTCGTGACGTCCGGGATCTCATCCGGGACTCCGAACAACTTTCGGGTTACCGCATACTAATATCTCTATAACCCTAGCGTCACCGAACCTTAAGTGTGTAGACCCTACGGGTTCGGGAGACATGCAGACATGACCGAGATGACTCTCCGGTCAATAACCAACAGCGGGATCTGGATACCCATGTTGGCTCCCACGTGTTCCACGATGATCTCATCGGATGAACCACGATGTCAAGGACTTAATCAATCCCGTATACAATTCCCTTTGTCTAGCGGTACGATACTTGCCCGAGATTCGATCGTCGGTATCCCGATACCTTGTTCAATCTCGTTACCGGCAAGTCTCTTTACTCGTTCCGTAACACATCATCCCGTGATCAACTCCTTGATCACATTGTGCACATTATGATGATGTCCTACCGAGTGGGCCCAAAGATACCTCTTCGTTTACACGGAGTGACAAATCCCAGTCTCGATTCGTGCCAACCCAACAGACACTTTCGGAGATACCCGTAGTGCACCTTTATAGTCACCCAGTTACGTTGTGACGTTTGGTACACCCAAAGCACTCCTACGGTATCCGGGAGTTGCACAATCTCATGGTCTAAGGAAATGATACTTGACATTAGAAAAGCTTTAGCATACGAACTACACGATCTAGTGCTATGCTTAGGATTGGGTCTTGTCCATCACATCATTCTCCTAATGATGTGATCCCGTTATCAACGACATCCAATGTCCATGGTTAGGAAACCATAACCATCTATTGATCAACGAGCTAGTCAACTAGAGGCTTACTTGGGACATGGTGTTGTCTATGTATCCACACATGTATCTGAGTTTCCTATCAATACAATTATAGCATGGATAATAAACGATTATCATGAACAAGGAAATATAATAATCAATTTATTATTGCCTCTAGGGCATATTTCCAACAAAGGCATCTTCATATATCAAGAGAAATACCTCAAAGATTGCCTGAAGAAGTTTGGAATGCAAGACTGCAAAGGTTATACGACGCCAATGCCTACCAAGAGTCATCTGGATTCTGATGCCAATGGTAAAGAGTTCGATCAAATGCTATACCGCTCCATGATTGGTTCTTTGCTTTATTTATGTGCATCTAGGCCAGATATCATGCTTAGTGTTTGCATGTGTGCCCGATTCCAAGCGGCACCAAAGGAATCGCATCACTTAGCTGTGAAGCGAATTCTTCGATATTTGGCTTACACCCCAACACTAGGATTATGGTTTCCAAAGGGCTCAGAGTTTGATCTAGTTGGATTCTCGGATGCTGATTATGCTGGTGAAAAAGTGGATCACAAGTCTACATCAGGCACATGTCACTTTCTGGGACGATCACTTGTGTGTTGGTCTTCAAAGAAGCAAAACTCTGTATCTCTCCCCACTATTGAATCTGAATACATTGCTGCTGGATCTTGCTGCGCTCAGCTTCTATGGATGAAGCAAACACTCAAATACTATGGCATTCATCTGAAGCAAGTGCCACTCTACTGCGACAATGAAAGCGCCATCAAGATCGCCAACATCCCAGTTCAACACTCGAAGACAAAGCACATTCAGATCCGTCATCACTTTCTCAGAGATCATGTCATGAAGGAAGATATTGATATCATTCACGTCAACACTGAAGAGCAACTGGCAGATATCTTCACAAAGCCCTTGGATGAGAAAAGGTTTTGCAAGTTACGGTGTGAGCTAAATATCTTGGAATCCTCAAATGTCCTGTGATCATGCACACACCCTAACACTTATGCATGTTGATGACTTGGATGTGCAACACACGAAGTAATGTATATCTTCAAATAATGAAGACTTACATCCTAAGTGTGAATACATTAACGCAGAATTTGACAGTCCCGTCGCTCTACATCAGAAACATGATAATCATCATGACTGGCTTAAGCGTCAGATGCAAAGCCTCTTGGTGGACGTCAATCGCATTTGAAATCTTGCCACCAAGAATCCCTTTGTTACACATGAAACCTTTCGGAGGTCTTGGAAGAGTTTGACATTGCTCAGTGCTGAAGCTGATCTTCAAGACGATGGCTTCACAGAAAGATTCAAGTTTGACTCAACTCCTCCAAGGAATGCTCACTTGCGTCGGACTCCCTCACTTGAAGACTTTGACTATTCTTCCTCAGCTGCAACAGTTAATGCCAGAGTCATAGATGATCAAGATGACGCTACTTCACCACCTCCAACTTCAGCGCGTGTCGACACTGCACCAAGTTCTTCTGCACCACCGAACCTCAACGATGACCCTGCTGCTTCACCTACTCCTCATGGGAACGAGTAGAAGCTCTATGTCTTCAAACCTTTTTGGTCACTACTGACAAAAGGGGGAGAAGCATATGAGTTGATAGTCTTCAAGTGGGTCCATATGGGTGGTTGCTTTACTTTTGCTACATTTGCCAAGTGCTTACAACACTCGCTTTTGATACATTTGGTTCGTTTTGAGTTGTAACACTTAAACTTGTTGGTCGTCTGCTACCTTTTCGACACTATGTGATGCGATGATAACTTCCGCATGTGCGACGATAAATTCCGCACGAAGTCATTTTGCAGACGTCCATTTTTCTTTATGCATGCCATTATCTTCGTTATATCCTTTCATGCATGATGAATTGTCTTCATAAGTACAAGAGGAGCTCTGCAAGTACAACCTGCCATGTGCATTTGCATTCAAAAGCAAAATATTTATATGCACATCTTCAGGGGGAGCCTTTCTGCTACTTACGAAGACAATGTCTAAATCCTTTACAATTTCACATACTTTTATCCCCGTTGAAAACTTCAACCAGTTTGTCATCAATCACCAAAAAGGGGGAGATTGTAAGTGCATCTACTGCCACCCCTAGTTGGTTTTGGAGTATTGACGACAAACCTGGTTGAGGGACTAATGTGTTTGTGAGAATTGCAGGATAACACAGGTAGTAGTCCCTCATTGATTCAGTTTTCCTACCGGAGATGACCCCTAAAAATGTATGAAGACATTGAAGACAAAGGTGGTATGTGAAGATATTCACATTGAAGATTATGACATGAGAAGACATCGCGTGAAGACTATGGAGCGCGAAGACTTAGTTGTTTCATCGTTTCCTTTTCTTCTGTGTTGAGTCATAGGAACCACCGTACTGTTAAGTGGGGTCCCAGTGAACAAAGTCAGAGTGACTGAAGTGGTGCTTAACTAAAATCCTATGTCTTCGAGCGAAGACAATGAGAGCAAATCTTATCCAGAGCTGGATGAGTCAGGTTTACTTGTAGCCCAAGTAAAGTTGTCGCGTGTGTTTGAAATCTGACCGTTGGAACACGTGGCAGTTCCTTAGTGACCCAAGGTCATTTCGGACAAATCAGGTCCGGTTGCCTAGGGGCTATAAATAGCCCACCCCTACACCATAAATTGGTTGGCTGCTCAGAGTTAGTGCACGACTTTTATCATTTGAGAGCAACCCACCTTGAAGCCTTTGAGAGAGAAATCCTTGTGAGAACAAAGCCCTAAACACCCAGAGCCAAAGAGTGTTAGGCATCACTGAAGTCTTCCTGTCTGTGTGATCTGAAGACTTGTTACACTTGAGGACTCTGAATCCTCCAGCCGGTTAGGCGTCGCGTTCTGAGCATCCAAGAGTCATTGTGGATCACCGGTGAACGAAGACTGTGAAGGTTTGGAAGTATCCCTTGAAGACTTACCAGAGTGATTGGGCGAGGACTGGGTGTCCTTAGCTCAAGGGGCATAAGGTGAAGACACGGTCTTCTGAGTTAAATCTCAGCCTCCCTAACCAGACGTACAGTTGTCACAGCAACTGGAACTGGTCCAACAAATCATTGTCTTCAACGAGCAACTGGTTCTATCCTTCCCATCTCTTTATTTACAGTTGGTCCTTGTGAAGTCATTGCCTGTTTGCTTTATCTATTTGTCTTCACTGTGTGACTGCTTGTTCTGATTGGCTTCATACTGTCTTCCATCCTGATCCATACTGCCTAGCTGCTATTAGTCTTTGTGCTTTCACTTCATTGAATACTTGACTATGGCTTTCCTAGTGTAGTCTACCTTCCGCTGCATGTTAATAGGTTCATTTCTATCGATTGTCTTCAAAACTTCCATGTTTTGAAGACTTTCATAAAAATCGCCTATTCACCCCCCTCTAGTCGATCACTAGCACTTTCACTCTGCACTCGGTAGGATTTTTAAAAACTTAGGCGAGTACAGGATTGTAGCTAAGCCCCAGAGTGGGAGGATTGCTCTCCACTCGGTAGGTTTTAGAAACTTAGGGGAATCAGGTTCGCGGCTAAGCCTCTGTGTGAGATGATTGCTCTGCACTCGGTAGGATTTTAGAAACTTAGGCGAATCAGGTTCGCGGCTAAGCTCTCGAGTGAGAGGATTGCTCACCACTCGGAGAAGTTTTGAAACTTAGGGGAATCAGGCTCGTGGCTAAGTAACCCAATGGGGGATTTAGACATACAAGTTGACAGGATAACAACTATTAAAGTACTACAAAAAAATTGTCTTTGATAAGCAAACTGAACGATTCTTATTACAACTCGTCGACTCGAGTGTTTAAGTGTAAAAATGGCGGAGCAGATCCGCGTTCCAGGCGTCTGGCTCGTCTTTCTTGTGTTCCACATTGTAAAGGTGATATGCTCTGTTGTGGAGTACCTTGGTGATGATGAAGGGACCTTCCCAAGCAGGAGCAAGCTTGTGAGGGCGTTGCTGATCCACTCAGAGCACTGATACGTCTCCATCGTATCTACTTTTCCAAACACTTTTGCCCTTGTTTTGGACTCTAACTTGCATGATTTGAATGGAACTAACCCGGACTGACGATGTTTTCAGCAGAATTGCCATGGTGTTATTTATGTGCAGAAACAAAAGTTCTCGAAATGACCTGAGACTCCACGGAGAGTGTTTTTGGAAATAATAAAAAATACTGGCAAAAGATCGAGGCCAGGGGGCCCACACCCTAGCCACGAGGGTGGGGGCGCGCCTGCCCCCTTGGGCGCAGGCCCCCTGGAGCTCCTCCGACCTCAAATCCAACTCTATATATTTGCTTTTAGGGAGAAAAAATCGTAGAGAAGGATTCATCATGTTTTACGATACGGAGCCGCCGCCAAGCCCTAAAACCTCTCGGGAGGGCTGATCTGGAGTCCGGCCGGGGCTCCGGAGAGGGGAATCCGTCGCCGTCGTCATCATCAACCATCCTCCATCACCAATTTCATGATGCTCACCGCCGTTCGTGAGTAATTCCATCATAGGCTTGCTGGATGGTGATGGGTTGGATGAGATCTATCATGTAATTGAGTTAGTCTTGTTAGGGTTTGATCCCTAGTATCCACTATGTTCTGAGATTGATGTTGCTATGACTTTGCTATGCTTAATGCTTGTCACTAGGGCCCGAGTGCCATGATTTCAGATCTTAACCTATTATGTTTTCATCAATATATGAGTGTTCTTGATCCTATCTTGCAAGTCTATAGTCACCTACTATGTGTTATGATCCGGCAATCCCGAAGTGACAACAATCGGGACCACTCCCGGTGATGACCGTAGTTTGAGGAGTTCATGTATTCAGTATGTGTTAATGCTTTGGTTCGGTACTCTATTAAAAGGAGGCCTTAATATCCCTTAGTTTCCGCAAGGACCCCGCTGGCACGGGAGGTGTCACGACCGGTTTTCAAATAAAAATATTTATTGAGAAACCAATCTTTTGAGTCCAGTATGAGAAAAATTCCCCTTACCGGTAGACAAATTCTTGATACAATAAGCCAGTAGCATAAAATATATTACATGGTTGAGCTACGGCTGCTCAACCAAATTATTACAAGCATGCCAATAATTATACATAATGGCGGACATGACACAGTGGTGTGGAGGCATACTACTGACTCGAGGATAGGGTGGTGGTGGAAAAACACAGCGGGGAGTGAGATACATGACTCTAAAACTGGTATCTCATCGAGCGTCGAGGTGAGGCTCGATGAATTTATTTGGTAGCGGAAGCGGATATAATACAGTGACCAAATCCAGGGTCGCACGAGACGGACTGGGATTCCTCTAGGCGTCGGACTCGCTATCGAACTCTTCATCCATGAGATCGCCTTCGTCAGCATCTGGCCAAATCAACAAGCCAGTGAGTACTTTGAAAGTACTCGCAAGACAGTTCGGACGTAAGATATAACAAATGCAGGCATGAATGCGTCACGATTAATTCACCAATGTACATTCAAAGATTAGCATAACGAAGTAAGTAAAAGGGAAACGGCGGTAGTCCGCTTGAAATCCCAACAAAACATAAATGAAAACCGATCGGGTGTCTGAAGCGACGCCTCGAAAGGTGAACAAATAAATATAAGGAAATGATGCCACAGTCAGGCGTCTGAGCGACGCCACATAAAGGGCTTTAAAAGAAATGCCACAGTCGGGCGTCTGAGCGATGCCACATAAAGGGCTTTAAAAGAAATGCCACAGTCGGGCGTCTGAGCGACGCCACATAAAGGGCTTTAAAAGAAATGCCACAGTCGGACGTCGGGGCGACATCACAGAAAGGGCTTTAAAAGAAATGCCACAGTCGGGCGTCTGAGCGACGCCACATAAAGGGCTTTAAAAGAAATGCCACAGTCGGACGTCTGAGCGACATCACAAAAATGACTTTTATTGAAAGTAAAATATGACAATGCCACAGTCGGACGTCTGAGCGACATCACAAAGAGGGCTTTTATTGAAAGTAAAATATGACAATGCCACAATCGGACATTTGAGCGACATCACAGAACGGGCTTTTATTCACAAGTAAATAATACTCATAATCAACATTCAACTCATGAAAATAAACGGGTTAGTCCATCCACAGGAATAATCATTTAACCGGACTTAGCACTCATGCAATTCACCGGAGTCTCTGTCATCAAAACTGGCACTTGTCAGGATAAGATGATACTGAATTTGGACATAGAATAGATGATTCAAGGAATTTATGACTCTGCAGAGTTTGTACAAAAATTTCCCACAGCCAACGGATTACCGTAGTCACGAAGGACTAGTTCCGTTTACGGTATTTCGGAAGAAAACACAGCTAACCAGTACACACCCATCCTACCTCTCGATGCTAGGAATCACCCTAGACATCGTCCAAGAAAAACTTTTGAGTCGGGGAGATCACAATCTCGAATAGCATGGGATCAAATTTATATACGCGCGCTCTAAGGGGTGCCCCCCTCTCGGTCCCAACCGGAAACACCCATGCCCCCTGACCGGATGACTGGCTTTAATCCAGGGCCATGGAACCATCATCCCGGCCTCTCCTTTTTGTGTGTACCAGGAAAGCGGTTTGCAACTTACTAAGCCATATTCCTTGCGGAAAACATGTGGTAGTACAAGGAAGGAAATGGGAGGAACTGGACCGATACGGTTTGACACTGTAGTCATACAGCCTGGCATAAGACTGGCATGCTACAACACTGCCATCTTACCCATCCTCATGCCGACACATGGCCATTCATACTCACATCCATCCACTTATGGATCATCGAACTCACTTACCTCAACAATGCATGGAAATGACGTTCATCGGTATGCTCAACAACATGCCATGAGACTAACTAAATGCAAAACAGGCCAAGACACTCATCATATCAAAAGTTCAAACATGCTTTCCTGGTTCGGAGTAGTCGGAGCCTAGCTCGGTGAAGTTCGCGGCTCCGTCACCTCCTTCGGTATCTACTGTATAAAGAAAATATATGCGCTATCGTAAATACCAAGAGGTGCACAAAAAGTATTCCAAATATTTTTCAAATAAATCTGATAAAAAACTAGACAAAATTTTAAAGAGGACAGAAAAATAATCAATCAAAAATACTATTCTGTTTAAAAGTTATAAAGGTTTTTATCCAGGGACTCATCTGTAATGAAACAGAAAGTTTCCAGGGGCTAGCTCATAAAAATAGAAAACGTTCTAGTATTGAATACGCCAGCCCAGAGGGGAAAGCGTATTTTGCCCGAAGGCGTTTTCAGATAACGATTCGTTTAAAAGGATCTGAGAGGCTGACGAGCGGGTCCCACTCGTCAGGTTTAAACTTTCAAAAAAAGGGGAACGAAGCTCGTCGGCGCCCGAGAGCCGCGGTGGTCGCCGACGGCGATCCACGGCGAGGCAGGGGAATCGGAGGGTACCTCCGTGTTCAGGGCACCTTTCCGCGTCGGTTGGTGGTGGTGGTGGTCGCCGGCGAGTACCACGTCGACGGCGAGCCTTGCTCCGGCGGACGGCGGCTCAGGTGGTCGAGGGACTCGTCGGAGAGAGCTGCGAAGGACAAATTGATGCTGGCGTTAGCTTACTGGGTGCTAGAGGGGGCTATAGACAAGATTTGGGCGCCGGGCACGGCCTCACCGGAGCGAATCGAGCTGGTGGCCGAGGCGGATCGGGGCGGCCGGAGTTGGGGGAGGAGACCTCCTCGAGGTCCTCCGGGTGGCTTGGCAGAGTCTTGGGGAGGTGCAGTGAAGGTGTGGGGCTCGTGAGCGAGCTCGGGGTCCTTTATATAGGCGATCCAAGGCGGTGGCCGTGAACGGGGATCTCCGGTGAAGGTTACGGCGGCGCAGGGCTTGGTCGGGGGTGATTAGGGAGCTGGGCGCCATCGTGGAGGTCCACGGTTCCATTTAGGTGCTAATCGGGCTGGGATTTGTTGTTTTTGGGCGAGTTCGACAGAACGGGGCGGCGCGGGCCCGTCAGTGGCAGGGAGCACGTCCCGTGCTTGCCGGGCCACGGTGACGGTGCCACGGGCGTGCGCTGGCATGCATGAGGCCACGCGGAGAGTAGAGAAGCGTTGGGCGGCGCCGAACGGCGTTGAGCCGCCGTTCTGTTCCCTGTCGGCTGTTACGGGGATTCGGCCGCCGCAAGATACGCCGGCGCGGGCGGCCAAGGGCGCCACCGACGCCGAGAAGACGCCAAGCGCGCGTGCGGGGGTGCTGGCCAGGGAGAAGAAGCCGCGTGCAACTCGCCAAGCGCACTGTCTACGCGTGATTGAAACTGACGGACGAAAACGACACTGAAATGTGAATTTCCTGAATATGAACAGCAACAATGCATGCAAGGTGTTCGACAGAATGAATTTGGCCTCTGGGGATTTTTCCTTGAGCTGATTTTTGGTGGAGTGGCTACTCATTGCTCCAGTAGGCTGCCTGAATTTTGGTGGAATTTTTGGAGAAGTGTAGATATGAATTTTACCAAATTTGGCAAATCTGGTCCAAACTTGCAGAGACTGAATTTTGAAAAATTTGAAAAGAGAAGGAGTGGATCAAGATGGTTCTGGGTTGTGGATGCTAAGGACAATCCAGAGGAGTAGGTTTTAGGTCAAAACTCAAATGCAATAGGGTACTTGCTTTGAAAATCTCTCAGGCTCCAAATAATTTGCAGAAATGATTTGAGGGGATAAATAATTAGAATAAATCCAAAACTTGCTTGGATGAGTTGGGACAGAGAACTTAGGTTGATTACAAGGAGGAGGGGAGGTTTTGGAGGGGTTTTACCACATGGGCAAAATACCAAGTCATGGGTGGTTTCTAAGACATGAAAATCCCAAATTTTCATAGAGTTTCTTTTTTAAAAGAAAAAGATTAAACCCCCAAAATAATTTGAGAGGGAACCAACAGAGAAGAAGTTTCAAAAGGTCAAACACTATAGTTTGAAGAAAATAAAATCCTTGCCAAAGAAAAGGAAGTTTTTAAGAGGAAGGTTTTCTGGAAAAGAAATTTTAAATGCCCTCTTTTTTAAAAAAAAAATCCAACAAAGTTTTTGATGAACACCAAATTAATATTTTTTTTGGAGTGTCACAACACCTACCCCCTTAGGAAAAATCTCGTCCCCGAGATTTCAGCTGATCCTTAAATAAGTATGGATGTTCTGTCCGAAGAAAATCCTCTCTTTCCCAAGTTGCTTCACTTTCGGTGTGATTGCTCCACTGAACTCTAAAAAACTTGATGGTCTTCTGTCGGGTTCTCCTTTCAGACTCCTCTAATATTTTTACTGGGCGTTCCCGATAAGTGAGGTCTGGCTGCACGTCAATGCTCTCATGGGATACTTGCTTCTCTGGTTTGCTTACGCACTTCCTTAATTGAGAGACGTGGAACACGTCGTGAACGTCGGACAAGTCTTCGGGTAAGTCTAGCTGGTAGGCTACAGTGCCTCTTCGTGCCACTATGCAGAATGGTCCAATGAATCTTGGTGCTAACTTTCCTTTAATCTTAAACCGCTGCAGTCCCCTCATAGGTGATACTCGTAGGTACACAAATTCACCGGGTTCAAAATTGACCCCACGATGTTTCTGATCGTAATAACTTTTCTGTCGGCTTTGAGCGGTCTTGAGTCGGTCCCTGATTAGCTTGACATTTTCCTCGGCTTCTTTGAGCATGTCTGGGCCGAAGATACGGCTGTCTCCGGTCTCTGACCAATTTAGCGGGGTACGACACCTCCGTCCGTATAGGGCTTCAAAAGGTGCCATTCGCAGGCTAGCCTGGTAGCTGTTGTTGTATGCGAACTCGGCATATGGCAGACTTTCTTCCCAACTGGTTCCATAGGTGAGGACACATGCTCTCAGCATGTCTTCTAAAACTTGGTTTACGCGTTCAGTCTGTCCATCAGTCTGGGGATGGTAGGCTGTACTGAAGGCCAATTGAGTTCCCAGAGCCTGTTGTAAATGATCCCAGAATTTCGAGACAAATTGAGTGCCTCTGTCGGTTATTATAGTCTTCGGGACTCCATGCAGACAAACTATACGGGAGAGATAAATCCTGGCAAGCTTCTGAGTGTTGTAGGTTGTCTTTACTGGAATAAAATGTGCCACCTTGGTTAATCTATCGGTGATGACCCATATGGCATCATTCCCGTGTCATGACCGAGGTAGTCCGACAATAAAATCCATCCCTATTTCATCCCATTTCCACTCAGGTATTTTGTTTGGTTGCAGTAGTCCGGCTGGTTTTTGATGCTCAACTTTTATGCGTTGACAAGAATCGCAACATGCAACGTATGTGGCTATGTCCCTCTTCATACCGTGCCACCAAAATCTTTCCTGAATATCCTTATACATTTTGGTTCCTCCAGGGTGGATTGAATATGGAGTGGTGTGTGCTTTAGCTAGGATTTGCTGTTTGAGGTCCTCTATGTTTGGCACGCAGAGTCTGTCCCCGTACCGTAATATTCCATCATCGCCTATGACAAACTCCGAGGCCTTGCCCATACTCACCTTTCTTTTGATTCCTTCAATGCTGGGGTGACCAGGCTGAGCTTCTTTAATTCTCTCCACAAGGTCGGGCTTTATTTCCAAGTTTGATATGGTGCCTTCCGCGATCATTAACAAGTTAAGTTTGGCAAATTCTTGTTGGAATTCAGGTCTCAAACTTTGCAGACTGTTTTTGTCGGAGTTGGGGTTCCGACTAAGAGCATCAGCCACTATATTTGCTTTCCCTGGATGATAGTGGATACCAACATCATAATCTTTTACTAATTCCAACCAGCGTCGCTGCCGTAAGTTTAGTTCTGGCTGTGTGAAAATATATTTGAGACTTTTATGGTCCGTGTATATTTCACATCGATTCCCAAGTAAGAAATGCCTCCATTCCTTAAGTGCATGAATGACTGCTGCCATTTCTAAGTCATGAGTGGGATAATTCTCCTCATGCTTGCGGAGTTGTCGTGAAGCGTATGCGACAACCTTGCCTTCTTGCATCAACACGCACCCGAGACCTTTTCGGGATGCGTCACAGTACACCTCAAAGTTTTTGTGTATGTCTGGCACAATTAATACCGGTGCTGTGGTTAATTTCCGTTTTAACTCTTGGAAACTTTTTTTGCAGGCTTCTGTCCATTCAAATTTCTTGTCCTTCTTGAGCAACTGCGTCATTGGCTTGGCTAGGGTGGAGAATCCTTCAATAAATCTGCGGTAATATCCTGCCATTCCCAAGAAACTTCGTACGTCTGTTACGCTGGCTGGTGCCTTCCAGTCAAGTATGGCCCTGACTTTCTCCGGGTCCACTGCGATACCGTCTTGGGTCAGCACGTGACCTAGAAAGCCTACTTGTCTTAGCCAAAACTCGCACTTACTGAACTTGGCATACAATTGATGTTTCCTGAGTTCTCCTAGCACAATCCTGAGATGTTCCGCGTGCTCTTCTGGTGTCTTGGAGTATACTAGAATATCGTCGATGAATACCACAACGAACTTGTCCATATACTTCATAAATACTTTGTTCATGAGGTGAACAAAATATGCAGGGGCATTAGTTAGTCCAAAAGGCATAACTGTGAACTCATATAGTCCATATCTGGAGGTGAAGGCTGTTTTGGGGATATCTTCTATTCGCACCTTTAATTGATGATATCCTGACCTTAAGTCAATCTTTGAGAATACCTTGGCCTGCGCGAGCTGATCAAATAAATCATTTATTCGTGGCATCGGGTATTTGTTCTTGACTGTGACCATGTTAAGTGCTCGGTAGTCTATGCACAATCTTAGTGTTCCATCCGTCTTTTTGGCAAATAAAATTGGTGATCCCCAAGGTGAGGAGCTGGCTCGAATGTATCCCTTGTCCAGTAATTCCTTTATTTGTTTCTTCAACTCAATCAATTCGGATGGTGCCATTCTGTATGGCTTCTTGTATATGGGGGTGGTTCCTGGTGCTAGCTCAATGCTGAATTCTATTTCTCGGTCTGGTGGCATGCCTGGTAGTTCTTCGGGAAATACATCTGGAAAATCACATACCACTGGAACCTTGCTTAACTCAGAAACGTCCACCTTATTCAATCTCGGCTGCCGGTGTATTTTTCTTTCCTTGGCTGATACTTTTATTGTCTTCCCGTGGTGGTGCGTGAGAATTACGGTCCGGTTGAAACAGTCAATAAAACCTTTGTTGGTGGTTAACCAGTCCATCCCTAGGATGACATCCAGTCCTTTATTTTCCAACACAATAAGATTGGCGTAAAATTTCAATCCTTCGAACTCAATAACCACATTCTGACAGTAACTCTGAGTAACTTGCTGAATCCCAGGGGACTTGATGATCATGGATTTTTCCAAGGGAAACATCGAAAAATTATTTTGCAAAGCAAAACTTTTCGAAATGAATGAGTGAGAAGCTCCAGAATCAAACAAAACCGTTGCAGGTATTGTGTTGACAGGAAACGTACCGAGTACGATATCCGGAGCGTTTTGTGCTTCTTCTTTGGTCACGTGGTTTAGATGACCCTTCCTGTGGTTGTTGTTGGGGTTGAAATTGTTGCGCTTGGGCGCTGAATTATTTCCACCATTGTTTGGCTTCGGGGTCGAGTTCCTTGGCTTGGGGCACTGTTTGGCATAGTGCCCTTCTTCTCCACAAGCGTAGCAAGTAACGCCTGGGCGATATGTGAACTCTTTGTCTCTTGCATGGAAATTCTTGGTTGGGCGTGAGATGTTTTTCGTAGGTTTGTGTGTCCCACCTTTCTGAAAATCTGTCCTGCTTCGGTGGTTGCGCGCAAAAGTAGTCTGGTCTCTTTTCCGCTTGCGTAAATCCTCCAAGCTACGTCTCTCATTTTCCAGAGTAATAGCTTTGTCCACTAGTGTCTTAAAATCTGGAAAAGTGTGAACAACCAGTTGGCATTTAAGCGCGGGCGCCAGACCGTCAAGGAATTTCTCCATCTTCTTGCTTTCAGTCATACGTTCTTCATTGGCGTAGCAGGACAATAGAGTAAATTGACCGTTGTATTCTGACACTGTCATGTTCCTTTGTTTGAGGTCATCGAAATCTCTCTTCTTGATTTTCATAATACTCTTGGGAATGTGTGCACCACGGAAACCTTCCTTGAAATCATCCCAGGTTATATCATTTTCGTTGGGGTGCATGTGCAGAAAATTCTCCCACCATGATGCAGCTGCTCCTATGAGATAGTGCGGAGCATATAGTACTTTCTCGAGATCTGAACATTTTGCAATAATTAATTTTCTCTCCATATCTCGAAGCCAATCCTCGGCTTCAAGAGGTTTGTCAGTATGAGAAAATGTTTGGGGACGTGTCTTCTGTAGCTCAGATAACTTGGAATGTTGCTGATACTGTCCATGGTGATTTCCCATGTTGATGACTTGGTTCATCATTTCCCGATGTTGTTGCTAACTCCGCTCATAAAGGCGGCACATTTGTGAAAGTGCCGATTCATTGCCTTGTTGGCTTGACTGTCCTTGTGTGAACTTGTTGCTGGGTTGTGTATCATAATTTTCCTCTGGTGGAGTTGGCATGGAACGAGTCCAAGGATGACACATTTTTCACTCTGGGGATATATTTTGTAAAACCCATAAGAAAAGCGAAAAGAGTCGCAAAAACGATTCCATAAATGCATAAAGCTGGCAAATTAAATAACCAAGCTTACTTAAGAAAAACAAATCGATTTGCGCACGGAGAAGGACTGCTCATTACATATCTTACACGCGAGCGGTAATTATACAATACGTCACTCAGGATATGCGTACATAATCCTGACATGTTATTTAGGCTAGTGCACTCCTCCAGATCCTACATGATGCGCAAACAGGCTACTTCTCACAACTTATGTACATATAAACATATCATACAAAGCGGTACATTGCATGGCGGCTAAGCGTACTCAGGCGGAGATGTTGACGACCTCCTTTGCCCTGCCGAGGGTGAGGCGTAGCGAGGCTGGGGACTCGACTTCCTCCTCGCTGATAGGCTCCATACGAGTAGAGTTGCGCTGAGTGGACGGAGCGGGTGCCAGGGGCGGAACAACACGAATAGGAGTGGGCGCGCAGGGTGGTGCAGTGGGCGCTGGAGTGGGCGCAATGACTTGGTTGAACTCTTCGGTAGAAGGCAGGTGACGAGTAGGTGCATAAGATGCTGAGGACGAGACCAAAGTCAGTGGCGGTGCGATGGGTAGGAGCTCCCTCCTATTGGCAGCACAGCCATGAACTGAGTTCATGCGGGCAGCCACGAAGTCGTCCACCAGGTTGTCGAAGGCTGCCTCCAGGGCCCGGAGATACTCAATGAGCATCTCAAAAGCCTCGTCTTGTTCTCCTCTGGGGCAGGAGAATGCGTAGTGACAGGTGTAAGGCACATGGCATGGAAGATAACGGTAACGACGAGTCTTCATCACGGGGAGGACATCTCTGAGACGAGCTATCGCCTCGCGGGTCGCCATCTGCATAGCATGCCTCTCCGTAGGCATGGCTCTTCCCAAGAACCGGAAGCGGCGTAACTCACCACGCCCTCCCTTGAACTGCACCGCGGCCTGGTGCACGGTCAGACTGTCGTTGACTCAGTGCTGGCAGAGTGTGAAGACTGGGCGCACAGATGGCCCCATCACGACCTGAACGATGAAGGAAAGAAGCTTGATGAACCCATCGGGCACATTGGCGAAGGTCTGAGACTCGCAGCTGTTGTCAGCCATCTACAAAAGTAGGCAAAAATTCTGCATGGTCAGATCATAAATTTATGCTGACTGACAGAAAATGACTATAATTGCAAGAAACTATGAAATGGCTCAATCATGCTAATAACCAATTAGCGATCGCACCTAGTGGCTTCCTACAGTCAGCCTGGCTCTGGTACCAATCTTGTCACGACCGGTTTTCAAATAAAAATATTTATTGAGAAACCAATCTTTTGAGTCCAGTATGAGAAAAATTCCCCTTACCGGTAGACAAATTCTTGATACAATAAGCCAGTATCATAAAATATATTACAGGGTTGAGCTACGGCTGCTCAACCAAATTATTACAAGCACGCCAATAATTATACATAATGGCGGACATGACACAGTGGTGTGGAGGCATACTACTGACTCGAGGATAGGGTGGTGGTGGAAAAACACAGCGGGGAGTGAGATACATGACTCTAAAACTGGTATCTCATCGAGCGTCGAGGTGAGGCTCGATGAATTTATTTGGTAGCGGAAGCGGATATAATACAGTGACCAAATCCAGGGTCGCACGAGACTGACTGGGATTCCTCTAGGCGTCGGACTCGCTATCGAACTCTTCATCCATGAGATCGCCTTCGTCAGCATCTGGCCAAATCAACAAGCCAGTGAGTACTTTGAAAGTACTCGCAAGACAGTTCGGACGTAAGATATAACAAATGCAGGCATGAATGCATCACGATTAATTCACCAATGTACATTCAAAGATTAGCATAACGAAGTAAGTAAAAGGGAAACGGCGGTAGTCCGCCTGAAATCCCAACAAAACATAAATCAAAACCGATCGGGTGTCTGAAGCGACGCCTCGAAAGGTGAACAAATAAATATAAGGAAATGATGCCACAGTCGGGCGTCTGAGCGACGCCACATAAAGGGCTTTAAAAGAAATGCCACAGTCGGGCGTCTGAGCGATGCCACATAAAGGGCTTTAAAAGAAATGCCACAGTCGAGCGTCTGAGCGACGCCACATAAAGGGCTTTAAAAGAAATGCCACAGTCGGACGTCGGGGCGACATCACAGAAAGGGCTTTAAAAGAAATGCCACAGTCGGGCGTCTGAGCGACGCCACATAAAGGGCTTTAAAAGAAATGCCACAGTCGGACGTATGAGCGACATCACAAACAGGGCTTTTATTGAAAGTAAAATATGACAATGCCACAGTCGGACGTCTGAGCGACATTACAAAAAGGGCTTTTATTGAAAGTAAAATATGACAATGCCACAATCGGACGTCTGAGCGACATCACAGAAAGGGCTTTTATTCACAAGTAAATAATACTCATAATCAACATTCAACTCATGAAAATAAACGGGTTAGTCCATCCACAGGAATAATCATTTAACCGGACTTAGCACTCATGCAATTCACCGGAGTCTCTGTCATCAAAACTGGCACTTGTCAGGATAAGATGATACTGAATTTGGACATAGAATAGATGATTCAAGGAATTTATGACTCTGTAGAGTTTGTACAAAAATTTCCCACAGCCAACGGATTTCCGTAGTCACGAAGGACTAGTTCCGTTTATGGTATTTCGGAAGAAAACACAGCTAACCAGTACACACCCATCCTACCTCTCGATGCTAGGAATCACCCTAGACATCGTCCAAGAAAAACTTTTGAGTCGGGGAGATCACAATCTCGAATAGCATGGGATCAAATTTATATACGCGCGCTCTAAGGGGTGCCCCCCTCTCGGTCCCAACCGGATACACCCATGCCCCCTGACCGGATGACTGGCTTTAATCCAGGGCCATGGAACCATCATCCCGGCCTCTCCTTTTGGTGTGTACCAGGAAAGCGGTTTGCAACTTACTAAGCCATATTCCTTGCGGAAAACATGTGGTAGTACAGGGAAGGAAATGGGAGGAACTGGACCGATACGGTTTGACACTGTAGTCATACAGCCTGGCATAAGACTGGCATGCTACAACACTGCCATCTTACCCATCCTCATGCCGACACATGGCCATTCATACTCACATCCATCCACTTATGGATCATCGAACTCACTTACCTCAACAATGCATGGAAATGACGTTCATCGGTATGCTCAACAACATGCCATGAGACTAACTAAATGCAAAACATGCCAAGACACTCATCATATCAAAAGTTCAAACATGCTTGCCTGGTTCGGAGTAGTCGGAGCCTAGCTCGGTGAAGTTCGCGGCTCCGTCACCTCCTTCGGTATCTACTGTATAAAGAAAATATATGCGCTATCGTAAATACCAAGAGGTGCACAAAAAGTATTCCAAATATTTTTCAAATAAATCTGATAAAAAACTAGACAAAATTTTAAAGAGGACAGAAAAAGAATCAATCAAAAATACTATTCTATTTAAAAGTTATAAAGGTTTTTATCCAGGGACTCATCTCTAATGAAACAGAAAGTTTCCAGGGGCTAGCTCATAAAAACAGAAAACGTTCCAGTACTGAATGCGCCAGCCCAGAGGGGAAAGCGTATTTTTCCCGAAGGCGTTTTCAGATAACGATTCGTTTAAAAGGATCTAAGAGGCTGACGAGCGGGTCCCACTCGTCAGGTTTAAACTTTCAAAAAAAAGGGGAACGAAGCTCGTCGGTGCCCGAGAGCCGCGGTGGTCGCCGGTGGCGATCCACGGCGAGGCAGGGGGATCGGAGGGTACCTCCGTGTTCAGGGAACCTTTCCGCGTCGGTTGGTGGTGGTGGTGGTCGCCGGCGAGTACCACGTCGACGGCGAGCCTTGCTCCAGCGGACGGCGGCTCGGGTGGTCGAGGGACTCGTCGGAGAGAGCTGCGAAGGACAAATTGATGCTGGCGTTAGCTTACTGGGTGCTAGAGGGGGCTGTAGATAAGATTTGGGCGCCGGGGACGGCCTCACCGGAGCGAATCGAGCTGGTGGCCGAGGCGGATCGGGGCGGCCGGAGTTGGTGGAGGAGACCTCCTCGAGGTCCTCCGGGTGGCTTGGCAGAGTCTTGGGGAGGTGCAGTGAAGGTGTGGGGCTCGTGAGCGAGCTCGGGGTCCTTTATATAGGCGATCCGAGGCGGTGGCCGTGAACGGGGATCTCCGGTGAAGGTTACGGCGGCGCATGGCTTGGTCGGGGGTGATTAGGGAGCTGGGCGCCATCGTGGAGGTCCACGGTTCCATTTAGGTGCTAATCGGGCTGGGATTTGGTGTTTTTGGGCGAGTTCGACAGAACGGGGCGGCGCAGGCCCGTCGGCGGCAGGGAGCACGTCCCGTGCTTGCCGGGCCACGGTGACGGTGCCACGGGCATGCGCTGGCATGCATGAGGCCACGCGGAGAGTAGAGAAGCGTTGGGCGGCGCCGAACGGCGTTGAGCCGCCGTTCTGTTCCCTGTCGGCTGTTACGGGGGTTTGGCCGCCGCAAGATACGCCGGCGCGGGCGGCCAAGGGTGCCACCGACGCCGGGAAGCTGCCAAGCGCGCGTGCGGGGGTGCTGGCCAGGGAGAAGAAGCCGCGTGCAACGCGCCAAGCGCACTGTCTACGCGTGATTGAAACTGATGGACGAAAACGACACTAAATCTGAATTTCCTGAATATGAATAGCAATAGTGCATGCAAGGTGTTCGACAGAATGAATTTGGCCTCTGGGGATTTTTCCTTGAGCTGATTTTTGGTGGAGTGGCTACTCATTGCTCCAGTAGGCTGCCTGAATTTTGGTGGAATTTTTGGAGAAGTGTAGATATGAATTTTACCAAATTTGGCAAATCTGGTCCAAACTTGCAGAGACTGAATTTTGAAAAATTTGAAAAGAGAAGGAGTGGATCAAGATGGTTCTGGGTTGTGGATGCTAAGGACAATCCAGAGGAGTTGGTTTTAGGTCAAAACTCAAATGCAATAGGGTACTTGCTTTGAAAATCTCTCAGGCTCCAAATAATTTGCAGAAATGATTTGAGGGGATAAATAATTAGAATAAAATCCAAAACTTTCTTGGATGAGTTGGGACAGAGAACTTAGGTTGATTACAAGGAGGAGGGGAGATTTTGGAGGGGTTTTACCACATGGGCAAAATACCAAGTCATGGGTGGTTTCTAAGACATGAAAATCCCAAATTTTCATAGAGTTTCTTTTTTAAAAGAAAAAGATTAAACCCCCAAAATAATTTGAGAGGGAACCAACAGAGAAGAAGTTTCAAAAGGTCAAACACTATAGTTTGAAGAAAATAAAATCCTTGCCAAAGAAAAGGAAGTTTTTAAGAGGAAGGTTTTCTGGAAAAGAAATTTTAAATGCCCTCTTTTTTAAAAAAAAATCCAACAAAGTTTTTGATGAACACCAAATTAAAATTTTTTTTTGTAGTGTCACAGGAGGGTAGGACAAAACATGCCATGCAAGTTCTTTTCCATAAGCACACATGACTATATTCGGAATACATGCCTACATTACATTGATGAATTGGAGCTAGTTCTGTGTCACCCTAGGTTATGACTATTACATGATGAACTACATCCGGCATAATTCTCTATCACCGATCCATTGCCTACGAGCTTTTCACATATTGTTCTTCACTTATTTAGTTTTCCGTTGCTATTGTTATCATCACTACAAAACACCAAAAATATTACTTTTGCTATCGTTACATTTTGCTACCGTTACCACTACTATCATATTACTTTGCTACTAAACACTTTGTTGCAGATATTAAGTTTCCAGGTGTGGTTGAATTGACAACTCAGCTGCTAATACTTGAGAATATTCTTTGGCTCCCCTTGTGTCTAATTGATAAATTTGGGTTGAATACTCTACCCTCGAAAACTATTGCGATCCCCTATACTTGTGGGTTACCAAGACTATTTTCTGGCGCTGTTGCCGGGGAGCATAGCTCTATTCTTTGAGTCACTTGGGATTTATATCTGCTTTTCATTATGAAGAACTTGAAAGATCCAAGAACCAAGATTTATCCCTCAACTACGAGGGGAGGTAAGGAACTGCATCGTCCTTGTCCTTATAAATACTCACCACACCCCAGTCATTATCTCTTCTTCCACTCCTCTTCCTCGCACAAACCCTAGCGCCACCGCTAGCCCTCGACGACGCCGGCAACGAAGCGCTTAGCTGCCGCGACCTCACCGACGCCGTCATCACGCCGGCCGCGGACATCGTCTTCTCCGCCGTCGCCGTAGGTGTCCTTCGTCGCCAAGTTAGGGCACGGAAGATCGAACTGCTCGGCCTCATCTCCTACTCCGTCTAGCAGTTCCTCGAGTGGTAAATAAAAACTCTTTTTACAGTCCTTTTGATCCGATAGATTCATCCTTTTCAACCACAAGTGGTTTCTGTTCCTACAAAGTTGGATCTATCCTGTTCTGCATCTCATAGCATGCCTAGTATGTTCACTTATGCTTCACAAAGTAGTTAGATTCCTCACTTGTACTTATTCTTGGATTCGTACAAATCTGGAACCAACTCTCTACATATGAGTGAATGTCTTCACACTATGAGGTCAATGTCTTCTAAACTGATTTATCTTCAAAAGCTTCTAAGAATGCATATGACCTCTTCCCATTCCCTCGCATCTCTAATGCTATCACAGGTACATGTCCGTGGGAGAATCCCTTGGTTCTCATAGTCTGCATTCATTTGCAGAGTTCTTACAGCATCACATAAATTCTCCTAAAGCCGGTTCCTGTCTGACCAGCAGACAGAAGACTTTGACAGTGTTGAAGCCTTTCACTCTAAACTTCATGGCAACAGAGAAATCAGCAAGGAAGGGTGGCAGACAGCGCCGTGGGGGGTACATCAATGGACCTGCCCGAAGATCTCTATGAACTATACAAAACTGACCCCGAAGAAAGCTATGGTCAGCGCAAGACACGAACCCAATGGATTCGAAGATACTGGGCCGAGCAATGGTTCAATTACAGATTCGTCACCAAGGAGTATGTTGAAAAGAATACTATCACGCGTCCTTGGGGAGATATTCTCTATAAAAAAATCTTCAACCCAAGACTAGAACTGAAGACATCGCTCAAAGATTCTACCCTTGCATGGTCCGAGGGCCACAACCTACTGATGCCGACCCATCGTCATTGCTATGGTGTCGAGATGACAATTTGTTCAAGCGCAACTTTCAGTTTGCTAAGAACTCGGCCAGGGAAAACAAGAAGTCTTGGGGATTAGACTTCAACCCAGGCCCCTCTGCGCCACGTGCCGATTGCACACGCGAAGCTGAACCCAATCCGGTTGGGCCCTTCTACAACTTAGAAGGTCTCATCACGCACATTCAGGTTCAAGGGGCAGCCATGGATCACTCTACAGACGACGCTGACTCTGACAAAGCGCCTGCACCACCAAAGCCAAAGAAGCAGAAGAAACCTAAGGCTTCGAAGCTTTCCACTCCACCAAAAGTGTCGCGCGCGAAACCTCTGGCCACTGCTCCTCCTGCACCAAGTGTGCAGTCTGAAGATCTCTCTCGCATCTCCAAGACTGAGAAGAAAAAGAAGAAGCTCGTGCACTCCTCTAGTCCTGTTCTGACCCATGCAGCTGTTTTGAGAAACGAGAATGACACCATTGATCTGTCTAGCGACGACGATCTTGGCGATGATGCTCTTGAGCAATTGATAAAGAGCAAGAAAGAGGCAGAAAACTTCAATGATCTTCCCCTCTTTGATGTGGAGATCCTGTACAAGTTTATTGATGAGTGGTTTGACAGCCCAGATCTCAGTTTTGATGATCTTCAGCTCCCAATTGGCCTCAGCCTCTCTTTCCATGGAGCCATTGCTCCTCAGCTGGCTCTTGCACAGAAGATTGTTGAGCTGAAGCACAAGATTGATTATGAAAAGGCTTAGTTCAAGAAGCACATGGCCAAGCTCAATGTTGAAGACATTCAAAACTTCAAGGTCATGATGCATGAGCTCAAGGAGGCGTTCCACAAGAAACGAGAAGAAGCAAAAGGTTCTCGTGAGCGCATGAAGAATCTTGCTACCAAATGTGTTCAAGGCTACAATGAAGCTGAAAAGCGCAAGGCTTTGGGGCGACCAGGAATCGACCCCAGAATGGCTGCCAAGAAGAAGAAGAAGCCTGCTGTGGCCCAACCAGCAGCATCAAGGCAGGAAGAACCTCGCACTATCTTCCCGGCTAGTATGACAGGCTCGAAGCCTAAGGTCCCCATAGTGGCTTCGGAACTCAAGAAAACAAGGGCAGCTGAAGACGAAGCCCGCAAGCGCAAGACCAAGCACACCACTGACGATGCTCCGCCAACCAAGAAGAGAAAGACAAAGAAGAGAGACCGGGCTGCTCCCACAGAGCCCCTTGTTGTCGAGCCAATCTCAGTGGCTCGTCCTGCGTCTGAACATCGTGAGCGCCAGTTGCTCATTCATGAGCCTGCTTCCACAGAGGTTCCAGTAGTTGAAGACATTCCAGCTGTTGACCCCACCGCAGCTGAAGACATTGGTCATCAAGACAATGTTGAAGATGATGAATTCCTTCCTCAGATCGAACACAATGTGGTATCATCACCTGTTCCCACGAACAACGAACTCATCAGCATTGGTCGTCCATTGACGCCAATTGCTCATGATGACTCATGGGCTGATCACCCTCAAGAATCCCCTCGTGATGAAGAAACACTAGTTACTCCCCCAACCCAGGTCACCACTCCCGTGATTGACGATGAAGACCTTAAGGCCCAACCAACTCCATCTCCACGGATGTTGCCAGCGTTTCGCAGGCTTCGCAAAGGACCAAGGCCACAGGTCACTTTGTCAAGTGTTCCAGAAGGAGAAGAGCGCCAATCCGTTTCACGTGAAGTCTTTCCTGAAGCCTCCCCTACTGCGAACATCCCTGAATCTGAAGCCGAAACGGCTGAAGATATTCCGGCTGCATCAGCCGATGACCAAGAAGAAGAACCAAGAGAAGAAGAACGTGTTGCTACACCCCTGTTCAACCCTGAAGTTGTTCTCGAGGAGAACGTGTCCGACCCTCCAGCTCCTGAAGTGGAGGTTACCAATACTGAGGCGGCCACCAACATCAACACTGAAGCCAATGACGTTGTCATGGCTGAAGCTAATGTGGTGCCTGAAGCTAATGCAACACCCGAAGCAAATCCGCTGCCTGAAGCCAATGCCTCTGCTCCTGTACCTCCTCCAAGGCCACACACAATTGAGCAAGCATATGATCGTGGTCAGCTTGTTACCGTCCACTGGCCAATTCTGGTTCCTCTGCCTGCTCCCGGACCTCAATTTGACTATCATGTGGAGCACAGGCCTCAGGTCCAGAAGCCAAAGCCAAGGCTACCACGGTTTCCAGGTACTACAATGTCACCAGGATCGTTTAATCTGAATGGATTCAAGGCACACAACACATTCTTTGACAGTGACAAGAACCCCTACACAAGGCCAAGAATCTCCTCAGATCGATTCTAGAGTTATCAGCAGCGCATCTACTATTCTTGCATCTTGTACAATCAGGGGCGCATCTTCCCACATATGCGTCTTGATTGTGAAGCCGTTGCTGGATTGCCCTGCCTTGAAAAAGCCCTTGACTGCTTCCCTGATGCGGGTCTGCTCAACTTTGTGACTGACAAGGAACATTGGAATGAAGAACTTCTGCTTCAATTCTATGCTACCCTCCACATTCGTGGATACAACAGGGATCCGAAGACTTGGATCCTTGAGTGGATGACGGGCAATGTACATCATGAAGCTAAAGCCCAAGACATCATTGAGCTTACAGCCCTGCACACTCCTGGCGAATACTATGAACCAGGTTGTCAGCAACACCAGAATGCTTTGGAGAGCATTTTCCAGAAGCTAGAGCCTAACATGAGCCAAATGCTGAGCATGATGAAGCCTCTGCCACGCGACGCTGAATACCCAATGGAATTCTTTGTTGAAGACCTAGAGTATCTGCCTCGCATCATCTATCATATCATCAGGCGAACTCTATGGCCTGTCAAAGGACATTCATCTATAGTGAAGCTTGAAGGAGCAATGAAGACTTTGGTTTTCTATATCTCCAATGGCAAAAGCTTCAATGCTCAAGACTTCTTCATCAGGCAGTTGAATGCATCTGGCTCCGACATCTTTGGTCTGAAATTCTATGCTCCATGGGTAATGTGCCTCATCAAGCTTCTCCGCCTTCAACTATCAGCCGTCTACGTGCAATCATCTCGTATTCTTGCCATAGGTTGATCTGTCTGTTGAAGACATTTACCCAGAGCCTGCAAAGGAGCCAATTTATCTTCACAATGTCGATCGTCAAAGCTTCACCCGGCCCATTGAAGGAGTTCAGGCCGTTTCTCGTGTTTATCCCTTGGCTGGCAATACATGTGCCCCTCGCACCCAAACTGACGTCACTGCAAGTACCATTGCCCAAAGGCCTCGGAAGCAATCTCGTGTTCTCAATGACCGAGAGCTTCCCGTCACTCTACATCAGAAACATGATAATCATCATGACTGGCTTAAGCGTCAGATGCAAAGCCTCTTGGTGGACGTCAATCGCATTTGAAATCTTGCCACCAAGAATGCCTTTATTACACATGAAACCTGTCGGAGGTCTTAGAAGAGTTTGACATTGCTCAGTGCTGAAGCTGATCTTCAAGACGATGGCTTCACGGAAAGATTCAAGTTTGACTCAACTCCTCCAAGGAATGCTCACTTGCGTCGGACTCCCTCACTTGAAGACTTTGACTATTCTTCCTCAGCTGCAACAGTTAATGCCAGAGTCATAGATGATCAAGATGACGCTACTTCACCACCTCCAACTTCAGCGCGTGTCGACACTGCACCAAGTTCTTCTGCACCACCGAACCTCAACGACGACCCTGCTGCTTCACCTACTCCTCATGGGAACGAGTAGAAGCTCTATGTCTTCAAACCTTTTTGGTCACTACTGACAAAAGGGGGAGAAGCATATGAGTCGATAGTCTTCAAGTGGGTCCATATGGGTGGTTGCTTTACTTTTCCTACATTTGCCAAGTGCTTACAACACTCGCTTTTGATATATTTGGTTCGTTTTGAGTTGTAACACTTAAACTTGTTGGTCGTCTGCTACCTTTTCGACACTATGTGATGCGATGATAACTTCCGCATGTGCGACGATAAATTCCGCACGAAGTCATTTTGCAGACGTCCATTTTTCTTTATGCATGTCATTATATTTGTTGTATCCTTTCATGCATGATGAATTGTCTTCATAAGTACAAGAGGAGCTCTGCAAGTACAACCTGCCATGTGCATTTGCATTCAAAAGCAAAAAAATTATATGCACATCTTCAGGGGGAGCCTTTCTGCTACTTACGAAGACAATGCCTAAATCCTTTACAATTTCACATACTTTTATCCCCGTTGAAAACTTCAACCAGTTTGTCATCAATCACCAAAAAGGGGGAGATCTTAAGTGCATCTAGTGCCACCCCTATTTGGTTTTGGAGTATTGACGACAAACCTGGTTGAGGGACTAATGTGTTTGTGAGAATTGCAGGATAACACAGGTAGTAGTCCCTCATTGATTCGGTTTTCCTACCGGAGATGACCCCTAAAAATGTATGAAGACATTGAAGACAAAGGTGTTATGTGAAGATATTCACATTGAAGACTATGACATGAGAAGACATCGCGTGAAGACTATGGAGCGCGAAGACTTAGTTGTTTCATCGTTTCCTTTTCTTCTATGTTGAGTCATAGGAACCACCGTACTGTTAAGTGGGGTCCCAGTGAACAAAGTCAGAGTGACTGAAGTGGTGCTTAACTAAAATCCTATGTCTTCGAGCGAAGACAATGAGAGCAAATCTTATCCAGAGCTGGATGAGTCAACTTTACTTGTAGCCCAAGTAAATTTGTCGCGTGTGTTTGAAATATGACCGTTGGAACACGTGGCAGTTCTTAGTGACCCAAGGTCATTTCAGACAAATCAGGTCCGGTTGCCTAGGGGCTATAAATAGCCCACCCCTACACCATAAATTGGTTGGCTGCTCAGAGTTAGTGCACGACATTTGTCATTTGAGAGCAACCCACCTTGAAGCCTTTGAGAGAGAAATCCTTGTGAGAACAAAGCCCTAAACACCCAGAGCCAAAGAGTGTTAGGCATCACTGAAGTCTTCCTGTCTGTGTGATCTGAAGACTTGTTACACTTGAGGACTCTGAATCCTCCAGCCGGTTAGGCGTCGCGTTCTGAGCATCCAAGAGTCATTGTGGATCACCGGTGAACGAAGTCTGTGAAGGTTTGGAAGTATCCCTTGAAGACTTACCAGAGTGATTGGGCGAGGACTGGGTGTCCTTAGCTCAAGGGGAATAAGGTGAAGACACGGTCTTCTGAGTTAAATCTCAGCCTCCCTAACCAGACGTACAGTTGTCACAGCAACTGGAACTGGTCCAACAAATCATTGTCTTCAACGAGCAACTGGTTCTATCCTTCCCATCTCTTTATTTACAGTTGGTCCTTGTGAAGTCATTGCCTGTTTGCTTTATCTATTTGTCTTCACTGTGTGACTACTTGTTCTGATTGGCTTCATACTGTCTTCCATCCTGATCCATACTGCCTAGCTGCTATTAGTCTTTGTGCTTTCACTTCATTGAATACTTGACTATGGCTTGCCTAGTGTAGTCTACCTTCCGCTGCATGTTAATAGGTTCATTTCTATCGATTGTCTTCGAAACTTCCATGTTTTGAAGACTTTCATAAAAATCGCCTATTCACCCCCCTCTAGTCGATCACTAGCACTTTCACTCTGCACTCGGTAGGATTTTTAAAAACTTAGGCGAGTACGGGACTGTAGCTAAGCCCCAGAGTGGGAGGATTGCTCTCCACTCGGTAGGTTTTAGAAACTTAGGCGAATCAGGTTCGCGGCTAAGCCTCTGTGTGAGATGATTGCTCTGCACTCGGTAGGATTTTAGAAACTTAGGCGAATCAGGTTCGCGGCTAAGCTCTTGAGTGAGAGGATTGCTCACCACTCGAAGAAGTTTTGAAACTTAGGCGAATCAGGCTCGCGGCTAAGTCACCCACTGGGGGATTTAAACATACAAGTTGACAGGATAACAACTATTAAAGTACTACAAAAAATTGTCTTTGATAAGCAAACTGAACGATTCTTATTACAACTCGTCGACTCGAGTGTTTAAGTGTCAAAATGGCGGAGCAGATCCGCGTTCCAAGCGTCTGGCTCGTCTTTGTTGTGTTCCACATTGTAAAGGTGATATGCTCTGTTGTGGAGTACCTTGGTGATGATGAAGGGACCTTCCCAAGCAGGAGCAAGCTTGTGAGGGCGTTGCTGATCCAATCGGAGCACTGATACATCTCCGTCCTATCTACTTTTCCAAACACTTTTGCCCTTGTTTTGGACTCTAACTTGCATGATTTGAATGGAACTAACCTGGACTGACGATGTTTTCAGCAGAATTGCCATGGTGTTATTTATGTGCAGAAACAAAAGTTCTCGGAATGACCTGAGACTCCACGGAGAGTGTTTTTGGAAATAATAAAAAATACTGGCAAAAGATCGAGGCCAGGGGGTCCACACCCTAGCCACGAGGGTGGGGGCGCGCCTGCCCCCTTGGGCGCAGGCCCCCTGGAGCTCCTCCGACCTCAACTCCAACTCTATATATTTGCTTTTAGGGAGAAAAAAAATCATAGAGAAGGATTCATCATGTTTTACGATACGGAGCCGCCGCCAAGCCCTAAAACCTCTCGGGAGGGCTGATCTGGAGTCCGGCCGGGGCTCCGGAGAGGGGAATACGTCGCCGTCGTCATCATCAACCATCCTCCATCACCAATTTCATGATGCTCACCGCCGTTCGTGAGTAATTCCATCATAGGCTTGCTGGATGGTGATGGGTTGGATGAGATCTATCATGTAATCGAGTTAGTCTTGTTAGGGTTTGATCCCTAGTATCCACTATGTTCTGAGATTGATGTTGCTATGACTTTGCTATGCTTAATGCTTGTCACTAGGGCCCGAGTGCCATGATTTCAGATCTGAACCTATTATGTTTTCATCAATATATGAGTGTTCTTGGTCCTATCTTGCAAGTCTATAGTCACCTACTATGTGTTATGATCTGGCAATCCCGAAGTGACAATAATCGGGACCACTCCCGGTGATGACCGTAGTTTGAGGAGATCATGTATTCAGTATGTGTTAATGCTTTGGTCCGGTACTCTATTAAAAGGAGGCCTTAATATCCCTTAGTTTCCGCAAGGACCCCGCTGGCACGGGAGGGTAGGACAAAACATGCCATGCAAGTTCTTTTCCATAAGCACGCATGACTATATTCGGAATACATGCCTACATTACATTGATGAATTGGAGCTAGTTCTGTGTCACCCTAGGTTATGACTATTACATGATGAACCACATCCGGCATAATTCTCTATCACCGATCCATTGCCTACGAGCTTTTCACATATTGTTCTTCGCTTATTTAGTTTTCCGTTGCTATTGTTATCATCACTACAAAACACCAAAAATATTACTTTTGCTATCGTTACATTTTGCTACCGTTACCACTACTATCATATTACTTTGCTACTAAAAACTTTGCTGCAGATATTACGTTTCCAGGTGTGGTTGAATTGACAACTCAGCTGCTAATACTTGAGAATATTCTTTGGCTCCCCTTGTGTCGAATTGATAAATTTGGGTTGAATACTCTACCCTCGAAAACTATTGTGATCCCCTATACTTGTGGGTTACCAAGACTATTTTCTGGCGCCGTTGCCGGGGAGCATAGCTCTATTCTTTGAGTCACTTGGGATTTATATCTGCTTTTCATTATGAAGAACTTGAAAGATCCAAGAACCAAGATTTATATCTCAACTGCGAGGGGAGGTAAGGAACTGCATCGTCCTTGTCCTTATAAATACTCACCACACCCCAGTCATTATCTCTTCTTCCACTCCTCTTCCTCGCACAAACCCTAGCGCCACCGCTAGCCCTCGACGACGCCGGCGACGAAGCGCTTAGCTGCCGCGACCTCACCGACGCCGTCATCACGTTGGCCGCGGACATCGTCTTCTCCGCCGTCGCCGTAGGTGTCCTTCGTCGCCAAGTTAGGGCACGGAAGATCGAACTGCTCGGCCTCATCTCCTACTCCGTCTAGCAGTTCCTCGAGTGGTAAATAAAAACTCTTTTTACAGTCCTTTTGATCCGATAGATTCATCCTTTTCAACCACAAGTGGTTTCTGTTCCTACAAAGTTGGATCTATCCTGTTCTGCATCTCATAGCATGCCTAGTATGTTCACTTATGCTTCACAAAGTAGTTAGATTCCTCACTTGTACTTATTCGTGGATTCGTACAAATCTGGAACCAACTCTCTACATATGAGTGAATGTCTTCACACTATGAGGTCAATGTCTTCTAAACTGATTTATCTTCAAAAGCTTCTAAGAATGCATATGACCTCTTCCCATTCCCTCGCATCTCTAATGCTATCACAGGTACATGTACGTGGGAGAATCCCTTGGTTCTCATAGTCTGCATTCATTTGCAGAGTTCTTACAGCATCACATAAATTCTCCTGAAGCCGGTTCCTGTCTGACCAGCAGACAGAAGACTTTGACAGTGTTGAAGCCTTTCACTCTAAACTTCATGGCAACAGAGAAATCAGCAAGGAAGGGTGGCAGACAGCGCCGTGGGGGGTACATCAATGGACCTACCCGAAGATCTCTATGAACTATACAAAACTGACCCCGAAGAAAGCTATGGTCAGCGCAAGACACGAATCCAATGGATTCGAAGATACTGGGCCGAGCAATGGTTCAATTACAGATTCATCACCAAGGAGTCTGCTGAAAAGAATACTATCACGCGTCCTTGGTGAGATATTCTCTATAAAAATCTTCAACCCAAGACTAGAATTGAAGACATCGCTCAAAGATTCTACCCTGAATGGTCCGAGGGCCACAACCTACTGATGCCGACCCATCGTCATTGCTATGGTGTCGAGATGACAATTTGTTCAAGCGCAACTTTTAATTTGCTAAGAACTCGGCCAGGGAAAACAAGAAGTCTTGGGGATTAGACTTCAACCCAGGCCCCTCTGCGCCACGTGCCGATTGCACACGCGAAGCTGAACCCAATCCGGTTGGGCCCTTCTACAACTTGGAAGGTCTCATCACGCACATTCAGGTTCAAGGGGCAGCCATGGATCACTCTACAGACGACGCTGACTCTGACAAGGCGCCTGCACCACCAAAGCCAAAGAAGCAGAAGAAACCTAAGGCTTCGAAGCTTTCCACTCCACCAAAAGTGTCGCGCGCGAAACCTCTGGCCACTGCTCCTCCTGCACCAAGTGTGCAGTCTGAAGATCTCTCTCGCATCTCCAAGACTGAGAAGAAAAAGAAGAAGCCCGTGCACTCCTCTAGTCCTGTTCTGACCCATGCAGCTGTTTTGAGAAACGAGAATGACACCATTGATCTGTCTAGCGACGACGATCTTGGCGATGATGCTCTTGAGCAATTGATAAAGAGCAAGAAAGAGGCAGAAAACTTCAATGATCTTCCCCTCTTTGATGTGGAGATCCTGTACAAGTTTATTGATGAGTGGTTTGACAGCCCAGATCTCAGTTTTGATGATCTTTAGCTCCCAATTGGCCTCAGCGTCTCTTTCCATGGAGCCATTGCTCCCGAGCTGGCTCTTGCACAGAAGATTGTTGAGCTGAAGCACAAGATTGATTATGAAAAGGCTTAGTTCAAGAAGCACATGAAACTGTTGTGGCACATCTTACTAAATTAAATGATATAGCCACCCTGTTCACTAATGATGAGAGAACTCGCTACTTTTATATCCTTAAAATATTTTCGTTCTCATTAAAGGGTGATGCTAAGACATGGTTTAATTCTCTTGATCCTGGTTGTGTGTGTAGTCCCCAGGATATGATTTATTACTTCTCTGCTAAATATTTCCCTGCTCATAAGAAACAAGCTGCTTTAAGGGATATATACAATTTTGTGCAACTTGAAGAAGAGAGTCTCCCACAAGCTTGGGGGAGGCTTCTCCAATTACTTAATGCTTTGCCTGATCATCCTCTTAAGAAAAATGAAATACTTGATATCTTTTATAATGGACTAACCGATGCTTCCAGAGATTACCTGGATAGTTGTGCTGGTTCTGTTTTCACGGAAAGAACACCGGATGAAGCTGAAATTATATTGAATAATATGTTGAAAAATGAGAATAAGTGGACACTTCCTGATCCAACTCCTAAGCCTATTCCTAAACAAACTCCAAAGAAAAGAGGTATTCTATTTCTCAGTCCTGAAGATATGCAAGAGGCAAAGAAATCTATGAAAGAAAAGGGTATTAAAGCTGAAGATGTTAAGAATTTACCTCCTATTGAAGAAATACATGGTCTTGATAACCCGACACAGGTAGTAAAGGTAAATTCTCTCTATAGATATGATAAAGCTGAAATTCCATTTACCAATTTTACTAGCCCATGCATGGATGAGTTTGATAACTTTATGGTTAAGCAAGAAGACTTCAATGCTTATTTTGGTAGAGAATTAAAACGCAGTGCTGATATTCTTCAACACTTGGGTGATTATATGGCTAATGTTAAAGGTGAACTTAAACTTATTAGTAAGCATGCTTCTATGGTTACCACTCAATTAGAATAAGTACTTAAAGCTCAAAATGATTTTCTCAATGAATTGAATAGTAGGAATAATGACTATGCTGTTAGAGTGGCTACTAGAACTGGTAAAATGACTCAGGAACCTTTGTATCCTGAAGGCCATCCTAAGAGAATTGAGCAAGATTCTCAGAGAAATAATATTGATGCACCTAGTCCTTCTAAAAAGAAGAAAAATAAAAATGATAGGACTTTGCATGCTTCTAGTGAAGCTATTGCTGAAACACCCAAGAATCCAAATGATATTTCTATTTCTGATGCTGAAACACAATCTGGAAATGAACATGAAACTAGTGAAAATGTCAATGATGATATTCGTGCTGATGCTCAACCTAGTATTGATAATGATGTAGAAATTGAACCTGTTGTTGTTCTTGATAACCCACAATCAAAGAATCAACGTCATGATAAGAAAGGCTTTGTTGCTAGGAAACATGGTAAAGAAAGAGAACCATGGGTTCAGAAACCCATGCCTTTTCCTCCCAAACCATCCAAGAAAAAGGATGATGAGGATTTTGAACGCTTTACTGAAATGATTAGACCTATCTTTTTGCGTATGCGATTAACTGATATGCTCAAAATGAATCCTTATGCTAAGTACATGAAAGAAATTTTCACTAATAAAAGAAAGATACCGGAAACTGAAATTTCCACCATGCTTGGTAATTATACTTTTAAGGGTGGAATACCTAAGAAGTTAGGAGATCCAGGAGTACCCACTATACCATGCTCCATTAAAAGAAACTATGTTAAAACTGCTTTATGTGATCTTGGAGCCGGTGTTAGTGTTATGCCTCTCTCTTTATATCGTAGACTTGATTTGAATAAGTGGACACCTACTGAAATATCTTTGCAAATGGCTGATAAATCAACTGCTATACCTATCGGTATTTGTGAGGATGTGCCTGTTGTGGTTGCAAATGTTACTATTTTAACAGACTTTGTTATTCTTGATATCCCCGAGGACGATAGTATGTCTATTATTCTTGGAAGACCCTTTTTGAATACTGCAGGGGCTGTTATTGATTGCAACAAAGGCAATGTCACTTTTCATGTTAATGGTAATGAGCATACAATACCCTTTCCGAGGAAACAACCTCAAGTTCATAGTATCAATTCTATTGGAAAAATTCCATTGATTATCTTTGGAGGCTTTGAATTTCCTCTACCTACTGTCAAGAAGAAATATGATATTCTAATTATTGGGGATGTGCATATCCCCGTTGAGGTAACATAGTGTTATTCAAAATTTCTCCGGTTCCATGTTATTCGGAATGAGTTTGTTAATAAGACTTGATCAACCTTGTTAATGGATTCCTTTTGATGATCATGAGATGGATGAAGTTAGAAAGCACAAACTTCTGTACCCTCCTTTTACTTTCTGTTATTTATATTAAATAAAGCAAAAATAGTCATTTATGTCTGTTATCTGAATTGTCCGTGCAATATAAAAATACCCCAAAAATAAAAGTTCTCCAAATGCCCCGAAATATAAATATGATTTTTTCTGGAATATTTGAGAATATTTGGCATTGAGAACACAACAGGGGTAGCTGGCACCTAGCCACGAGGGTCAGGGGCGCCCCCACCCCCTGGGCGCGCCCCCCTGACTCGTGGGCCCACGGTGGCCCTCCTCCACTTATTCCTGCACCCACACACTTCTTCTTCCTCCCAAAAAAATCACCATCCAGCTCAAGCACGAGTTCTAGCTCATTTTGCTGCGATTTTCGATCTCCTTGCTGAAAGCACCTCTCACAAAACTGCTTTAGGGGATTGTTCCTTGGTATGTGACTCCTCCATTGATCCAATTAGTTTTTGTTCTAGTGCTTTATTCATTGCAAATTTGTGCTGCCTAGGTGACCATGTTATTGAGCTTGCATGTCAAATTTTTATGGTTCCAAGTAGTTCTAATGCATGATATAGGCTCTAGTCACTTGTAGGAGTAGTTGCTATCAATTTTGTTGAGTTTGGTTCACTTTTATTTTGAAGTTACTAAAAATTTCAGAAATTTTACAGAGGAAGAAATATGTTTAGGAAAATGTACCAAGGTGGTTCTTCAAGGAAACAAGGACCCAGACTTGCAATGCGTGATGCTGATGATGAGCCACCAAGGGACGCCCAAGTGCGGCCTTGTGAATGGCCTTCAGAGAACTTCATGGATCAAGGTGGAATTAAGGAAGAATTTAACGCATACTTGCGTAATGCTGATCTTGTGAGCTTTGAGGCAGAAAAGTGCCGCCAGTACCACTATCTCACTAGTTCCTTTGTGAGGAGGTTTGAATTTTCATCTTCACGCAATTCTCAAACTGTCCTGTTTGATCTTTATGAAAATTCTTATACTATGGACTTAGAGGATTTTACCACTGCTTGCAAACTTCCACAATGGGGTAGTACTAATGAACCTCGCAAATCTGAGTTTAGAGATTTTCTTGCTAGTATAATTGTGGGGGAATCTAGAGATATAACACAAGCTACCATAGGGAGCATTCATTTTCCTGCTATACATTATTTTGCTCTCTTCATAGGTAGATGCATTAATGGTAAAGATGAAGCAAGTCACATGTGTGTCCCTAATCTCAGTATTCTTAGGAGTGCTATGTTAGGAGATAAATCTTATAATTTGGGAGCCATTGTTCCACGTAGGTTGCATCTTAATAGATTTAATGGAGATTTCTTTGTGGAATTTATGCAATCCGTATAGCTAACTTTCTTGGTATAACCATACGTGAGGACGATATTGAGTTGCCTCCTACTTATTTGGATTATGAGGCTATGGTTTGTCATCAGTTTGTTGAGAGGAATGATCAGTTCCTCCAGTATCAACTAATCTTTGACATATGACACACCTATCACGTCGCTCTCCCTGCTTCTACTTTCTTTGACTTTCAGGAAAAAGGGAGATATTCTATAACCAGAGAGGAGGCGGAAGAGTATAAGAGGAGGGCTGAGATAGCTCGCCTCCAAGTTGCAGCCCACGATGCAATGACTGCTGCATCACAGTACGACCCCAACTATTACTTTGGATATCCGCCAGGCCAATCGTGGCCATAGACCAACTTAGGCCAAAAGCCTAAGCTTGGGGGAGTACGTATTGCCCACCGACATTACATTTATGTTCACACACTCATTGCTAGATGTCGGTGCTCATGCTTTTTCACTGTATCATCCATGCTAGTTTATTTTCCTTTTTTATGCTTTCTTATTGTGTGTTTAATAAACCTTAAGAAAACCAAAAAAATTAGTTGTAGCTTTTAGTTAGTTTACTTTTCATGTTGTAGTAGTAGTAATTAAGAAGAAAACCCAAAAAGATTTCCTGTTCTTCTTTTGCTTGTTGGGAGCTTTCCCGTGTAAATAGTTTTATTTCTTTGGGGGTCGATAGGAGAAGACCATAATTAAATTGTTGAAGTGGCTCTTATATGCATTATTGTTGATCTGACAAAAGAGCCCATATTGTCTCGTCTTCTCTTGTTTATTGAATGCTTGCAGATTCCAGCTTAGTCCAATGCAGGTGCACTATTATCATTATTCACATCGTTCGGTCGTGCAAGTGAAAGGCAATTATGACGATATATGATGGACTGATTGAGATGAGAGAAGCTGGTATGAACTCGACCTCTCTTGTTTTTATAAATATGATTAGTTCATCGTTCCTGATTCAGCCTATTATGAATAAACATGTTTGCAATGACAATTAGAGATTATAGTTGCTTATGCCATGCTTAATTAGCTAGGAGCTTATAATGGTTTACCTTGCGCGCCAACATGCTATTAAAATGGTTGTGATGTGGTATGATGGGGTGGTATCCTATTTTGAATGATTTAAGTGACTTGACTTGGCACATGTTCACACATGTAGTTGAAACAAAATCAACATAGCCTGCACAATATTTATGTTCATGGTGGATTATATCCTACTCATGCTTGCACTCAATGTTCATTGACTTTAATGCATGTTCATGGCTGTTGTCGCTCTCTAGTTGGTCGCTTCCCAGTCTTTTGCTAGCCTTCACCTGTACTAAGCGGGAATACTGCTTGTGCATCCAATCCCATAAACCCCAAAGTTATGCCATATGAGTCCACTATACCTACCTATATGCGATATCTACCTGTCGTTCCAAGTAAATTTGTATGTGCCAAACTCTAAACCTTCAAATAAACATTCTGTTTTGTATGCTCGAATAGCTCATGTATCAACTAGGGCTGTCCATATCTTCCATGTTAGGCGGGTTATTCTCAAGAGGAGTGGACTCCGCTCATCACTCACGAGAAAATGGCTGGTCACCGGGATGCCCGGTCCCATGCTCTATACAAATCAAATCAAAATAATTGCAAACAAAACTCCCCCTGGGACTGTTGTTAGTTGGAGGCACTCGTTGTTTCAAGCAAGCCATGGATTGATGCTTGTTGGTGGAGGGGGAGTATAAACTTTACCATTCTGTTTGGGAACCGCCTATAATGTGTGTAGCATGGAAGATATCGCCATCTCTTGGTTGTTATGTTGACAATGAAAGTATGCCGCTCAAAATATTATTCATCTCTATTTCAAAAACCAAGCTCTGTCACCTCTACAAATGCCCGCTTCCCTCTGTGAAGGGCCTATCTATTTACTTTTATGTTGAGTCATCCTCCTCCTACTAAAAAGCACCCGCTGGAGAGCACCTCTATCATTTGCATTCATTACTGCTTAGTTTACATTGAGTATGACTTGACTGGATCTCTTTTACCATGAATTACAATGTCTAGTCAGTCCTTGATCTTTAAAGGTGCTCTGCATTTATGTTTTGCGGTCTCAGAAAGGGCTACCGAGATACCATCTTGTTATATCATATTATGATTGTTTTGAGAAAGTGTTGTCATCCGAGATTTATTATTACTGCTCGCTAGTTGATTATGCCATTGATATGAGTAAACATGAGACCTGAGTGTTATTATGAATATGGTTAGTTCATAATATTTGCTGAAAACTTGAATGCTGGCTTTACATATTTGCAACAACAAGAGCAAACAGAGTTTATAAAAGTTTTTCTTTATCACTTTCAGTTTATCAACTGGATTTCTTGAGGACAAGCAAAGGTTTAAGCTTGGGGGAGTTGATACGTCTCCGTCGTATCTACTTTTCCAAACACTTTTGCCCTTGTTTTAGACTCTAAATTGCATGATTTGAATGGAACTAACCCGGACTGACGCTGTTTTTAGAAGAATTGCCATGGTGTTATTTATGTACAGAAACAAAAGTTCTCGGAATGACCTGAAACTCCACGGAGAGTGTTTTTGGAAATAATAAAAAATACAGGCAAAAGATCAAGGCCAAGGGGCCCACACCCTAGCCACGAGGGTGGGGGGCGCGCCCCCTGCCTCGTGGGCCCCCTGGAGCTCCTCCGACCTCAACTCCAACTCTATATATTTGCTTTCGGGGAGAAAAAAATCGTAGCGAAGGATTCATCTCGTTTTACGATACAGATCCACCGCCAAGCCCTAAAACCTCTCGGGAGGGCTGATCTAGAGTCCGTTTGAGGCTCCGGAGAGGGGAATCCATCACCGTCGTCATCATCAACCCTCCTCCATCACCAATTTCATGATGCTCACTGTCGTGCGTGAGTAATTCCATCGTAGTATTGCTGGACGGTGATGGGTTGGATGAGATCTATCATGTAATCGAGTTAGTTTGGTTAGGGTTTGATCCCTAGTATCCACTATGTTCTGAGATTGATGTTGCTATGAATTTTCTATGCTTAATGCTTGTCACTAGCGCCCGAGTTCCATGATTTCAGATCTGAACCTATTGTGTTTTCATCAATATATTGAGTGTTCTTGATCCTATCTTGCAAGTCTATAGTCACCTACTATGTGTTATGATCCGGCAACCCTGAAGTGACAATAATCGAGACCACTCCCGATGATGACCGTCGTTTGAGGAGATCATGTATTCAGTATGTGTTAATGCTTTGGTCCGGTACTCTATTAAAAGGAGGCCTTAATATCCCTTAGTTTCCACGAGGACCCCGCTGCCACGGGAGGGTAGGACAAAAGATGTCATGCAAATTCTTTTCCGTAAGCACGTCTGGTTATATTCGGAATACATGCCTACATTACATTGATGAATTGGAGCTAGTTCTGTGTCACCCTAGGTTATGACCGTTACATGATGAACCACATCCAGCATAATTCTCTATCACCGATCCATTGCCTATGAGCTTTTCACATATTGTTCTTCGCTTATTTACTTTTCCGTTGCTATTTTTATCATCACTACAAAACACCAAAAATATTACTTTTGCTATCGTTACCTTTTGCTACTGTTACCACTACTATCATATTACTTTGCTACTAAACACTTTGCTGCAGGTATTAAGTTTCCAGGTGTGGTTGAATTGACAACTCAGCTGCTAATACTTGAGAATATTCTTTGGCTCCCCTTGTGTCGAATCAATAAATTTGGGTTGAATACTCTACCCTCGAAAACTGTTGCGATCCCCTATACTTGTGGGTTATCAAGCACCAGGTCTCCTTCCTGAAAGGCTCGACCTCTCACGTTTCTAGCATGGAATCGACGGAGGTCTTGCTGATAAATGGTCGACCGGATGAAGGCCATCTCTCTTTCTTCTTCTAGAAGGTCAACGGCATCTTGCCGAGCTTGTTCTGCTTCAGCTTCTGAGAAAAGTTCCACTCGGGGTGCGTTGTGAAACAAATCGCTTGGCAGCACGTCTTCAGACCCATAGACCATGAAGAAGGGAGTTCGTCCAGTCGACCGGTTTGGTGTTGCTCTCAACCCCCAAAGGACTGATGGTAACTCGTCTACCCAAGCACCTACTGCATGCTTGAGGTCACGCATCAACTAGGGTTTCAGCCCTTGGAGGATCAAACCATTTGCTCTATCTGCCTGCCCATTTGGCTGCGGATGCGCAACAGACGCATAGTCGACCCGAGTTCCTTGGGAGGCGTAGAATGCTCTGAACTCATCAGAATCAAAGTTGGAGCCATTATTTCTGATAATACTGTGAAGGACTCCATATCTGAATGTCAGCTCTCTGATGAAACTGATGGCAGTGCTTGAATCGACACTCTTGATAGGCTTGGCTTCGATCCATTTAGTGAACTTGTCAACTGCTACAAGCAAATGAGTGAAACCACTTCTGCCGGTCCTCAGGGGTCCGACCATATCCAATCCCCAAACAGCAAACGGCCAGACGAGTGGAATGGTCTTCAAGTCTGATGCAGGTTTGTGGGACATGCTGGAGTAGAACTGGCAGCCTTCACACTTGTCGACTATTTCCTTTGCCATTTCATTTGCTCATGGCCAGTAAAAATCCGCTCTGTATGCTTTGGCCACGATTATCCGAGAGGACGCATGGTGACCACAGGTCCCCGAGTGGATAGCATTGAGAATCATTCGACCTTCTTCTGGTGTGATGCATCGCTGAGCAACTCCAGTAACACTCTCTCTGTAGAGTCGTCCACCTATCACGGTGAAAGCTTTGGATCGTCAGACGATCTGACGGGCCTCATCCTCATCTTCTGGGAGCTCTTTTCTGAGTAGGTACACAATATATGGCACCATCCAATCAGGGGTGATGACCAAAACCTCCATGACCAAGTCGACCACGGCTGGGATTTCAACTTCAGTCGGATCAATGGAACTTTTTGGTTGTGGGGGCTCTTCTGTGAAAGGATCCTCTTGAACTGACGGAGTGTGGAGATGCTCCAAGAACACATTGCTGGGAATAGGCTTGCGCTTGGAGCCTATCTTCGGCAGATCATCAGCTGCTTGATTCTTGACTCAGGGTATGTGGTGGAGCTCTAACCCCTCAATCTTCTTTTCCAACTTCCTCACTGCATTGCAATAGCCAGTCATAGCTGGGCTCCTCATATCCCATTCCTTCATCACTTGATTGACCACTAAATCTGAGTCACTGTAAACCATTAGGCGACGGAGGCTCGGTGAAATGGCCATACGCAACCCATCCAGAAGTGCCTCATATTCAACTTCATTGTTGGAGGAATCAAAGTGAATCTGGAGAACATAACTGAGTTTGTTGCCTCGCGGGGATACCGGGACTACCCTAGCACCAGAACCATTCAGCATCTTGGACCCATCAAAGAACATAGTCCAATGTTCCGAGTGAATTTGAGTCGGTTGTTGCTGCTCAGTCCACTCGGCGAGGAAATCTGCTATTTCTTGGGACTTGATTGCTTTCTTTGCCTCAAACTTGATATCCAACGGAAGGAGTTCGATCGCCCACTTCGCCACTCGACTAGTTGCGTCTCTGTTGTTCAGAATTTCTGACAATGGAGGATCACTGATGACTGAAACCGAGTGATCCGAGAAGTAATGTGAAACTTACTTTGTAGTCAAATAAATTCCATAAACAAGCTTCTGATAATGCGGATATCTCTGCTTGGACGAAGTTAAGACTTCAGAAATATAATACACTAGGCGCTGAACTTTGTAGGCTTTGCCTTCTTCTTCCTACTCGATCGTGAGCACCGTACCGACAACTTGTCTAGTGGCTGCGATATAAAGCAGTAAAGGCTCTTTGCTGATTGGGGCAGCAAGCACCAGCTGGGTGGAAAGCAGGGCTTTGAGCTCTGCAAACGCTGCATCAGCTTCAGGAGTCTACTCGAACTTGTCAGATTTCTGCATCAGTCGGTAAAGAGGCAACGCCTTCTCACTGAGATGAGAAATGAATCGGCTCAATGCAGCCAAGCAACCAGTAAGCTTCTAAACATCGTGCACACGCACAGGGCATTTCATTCGGAGGATTGCACCAACTTTCTCTAGGTTTGCATTGATTCCTCGTTCGAAAACAAGAAAACTGAGTAACTTTCCTCCTAGGACTCCGAATGTGCACTTTGATGGATTAAGCTTGATATCATACCTTCTCAGATTGGCAAAGGTTTCGGCGAGGTCAGTCAGTAGGTCAGAACCTTTACGTGACTTGACCACGATGTCATCCATGTATGCTTCCACATTCCGACTGATTTGAGTGAGCAGGCACTTTTGAATCATGCACATGAATGTGGCACCAGCATTCTTGAGACCAAAGGGCATGGTAACATAGCAAAAGCACCCGAATGGGGTGATAAAAGCTGTTTTTATTTTGTCAGGTCCATACAGTCGGATCTGATGGTACCCGGAATAAGCGTACAAAAAGGACAAACGCTCACATCCCGCAGTCGATTCAAAAATTTGATCGATCCGGGCAGAGGGAAATGATCTTTTGGGCAGGCCTGATTGATATGCTTCAAGTCGATGCACATGTGAAGTGAATTGTCTTTCTTGGGGAGATGACAACATTGGCGAGCCACTCAGAGTGGTGTATCTCGCGGTTGAACTCAGCTGCCAGAAGCCAAGCCACCTCTTCACCAATTGCCTTCGTCTTCTCCACGACAGACCGACGGAGATGCTCTTTGACAGGTTTTGCTTTCGGGTCGACGCGCAAACGGTGCTCAGCCAGTCCTCTGGGTACACCTAGCATGTCACAAGGCTTCCATGCAAAGATGTCCCAGTTCTCAAGGAGGAACTAGATGAGCGCTTCTTCCTATTTGCTGTCGAGTGTTGTTGAGATATGAGTCGGAGCAGCATTAGGATCGGTCGGGTGAATATGAATTTGCTTTGTTTCACCAGATGACTGAAATGCAGATTCTGAAGCAGGCTTCTTGGCATGCAGCAAATCACTCGGATCTGCGTTCTTCTAGTACTCTTGCATTTCCACTACCGCCATATGTTCATTGGCAATCTTTGAGCCCTTCTGGAAACACTCTTCTGCTCCCTGCCGATTACCAGTGATCATGATCACACCTTTGGGACCAGACATCTTCTTGAGGTATACGTAACATGGTCGAGCCATGAAGCGGGCATATGGAGGTCTGCCCAAAATAGATAAGCACTGTGAAAATCCACAACTTCAAATGTCAACTTTTCTTTGTGGTAATTCTTCGAATCACTGAAAACCACATCAAGAGTGATCTGGCGGAGTGAATCAGCTTTCTTCCCAGGGATGACACCGTGGAAGCGCATATTGCTTTCACTGAGCTTGGACATTGGGATGCCCATCTCTCGGGGAGTTTCAGCATACAAAATGTTCAGGCCACTGCCACCATCCATCAGGACTTTGGTCAACTGAGTGACCCCAACGACTGGGTCGACCACCAACGCTTGCTGCCTTGGGGTAGCAATGCGCGCTGGGTGGGCAGATTGGTTGAATGTAATGGGAGCCTTGGACCACTTCAAATACGTTGGCGTTGCCGGGGAAACCACGTTTACTTCTCTTTTGATGACTTTTAGTCAACTTTTGCTCTCAACGTCAGCAAAAATCACCAAAGTGGCATTGATATTGGGGAAACCATCGTCCTCCTCTTTGTCTTCATCCTAATCAAATTCCTTCTCTTTCTCACTGGGCTGGCCCTCTCGGAATTGCTGGATAAGGAGTCGACACTATCGAGTGGTATGCTTCGGATAAATCAGGTTCCTGTCTTCATCCTTCTTGGTGTGTATATGGCACGGCAAATCTAACACATCATTTCCTGCTAAGTCTTTCACCTTTTTGGGGACCCATGGCCCTTTAGGTTTTCCTTTGAATTTTCCCTGGGTCACCACTGTGGTTTCACCAGGAGTGGCGGGTTCATCTTTGCGCTTCTGTTTCCGATTGGAATTACCTCCTCCGGTGTCTTGGGCGATTGGTTTGTTTTTTCCACTGCGGAGTCGGTCTTCTTCCTCACCGTTAGTGTACCGAGTGGCTATTTCCATCATTCGGGTCAGAGTCATGTCTCCTGTCTGACCGAATTTATGGTTAAGCTCTCTTTGCCGAACGCCCTCCTTGAAGGCGCAAACTGCTTGGTGTGGTGACACGTTTTGCACTGTGTGATGCAAAGTGGTCCACCTCTGGATGTAATCCCTCAAAGTTTCATTCGGTTTCTGTACACAATGTTGCAATTCAGTCAGCCCTGTAGGCCGCTTGCAGGTGCCCTCAAACGTCCTAACGAACACTCAGGCCAACTCTTCCCAACTAAATATACTGCCAGGAGCCAATTGATTCAACCAAATCCTGGCTGACCCTTCTGCCGGGTTTTGGGTTCCGGCAAAACCCTTAAGGTTCAAACACTGGGGTGCGTGCGAAGCTCTCTTCCTCACTGATCACACCCTCAAACACTTCGCGATCTCTAGGCTAGGCACACAAACTCAAAACACACGAGACACAAGATTTATACTGGTTCGGGCCACCATTGTGGTGTAATACCCTACTCCAGTGTGGTGGTGGTGGATTGCCTCTTGGGCTGAGGGTGAACAGTACAAGGGGAAGAGCAGCCTCCTGAGGAGAGGTGTTCTTGTGCTTGGTTGGTGTGAGGATGGGTTGGATCTAGTCTAAGGTGAGATGGCTCAGGCTCCTTAGCTATGGTGGTGGCTAGTCCTATTTATAGAGGCCCTCGTCCTCTTCCCAAATATTGAGCGGGAACGGAGCCAACAACGGCCAATTTGAAAGGGGATAGCTAGTATAGCTTATCCAGAAAAAAGTAGTCTTCGCCTGCCAAAGGCTCTGGTGGTGACGCCGTCTTGGGCTCCATGGTGACCTCCGTCTTGCCGTCCTGCTGGTCTTGGTCTCATTGCACCGATATGGAAACCTTTGCCTGATGCCTTGGAACTCCTCGTCTGTGCTTGCCTCCTTAGCACCAAAGAGAAAACAAGGACACTGTACGCGCTGGCGCCTGCCTGGTCTCGATCGTCATGGCTCACGTCATTGGAACCTCGCGAGGTTTGCCTTGCCTTGATCTCTCCGCCCCTCAAGAGCCAGCCTGGTGAGGCCGCTCCCGAGGAGGTCTTGTGTCGTCCGCCTCGCGAGGCTTGGCCCCTCTCGAGGGTCTTGATTCTTTGCCGGTGAAGATGGGCCGTACAGGCCCGCTTGCAGAGCCACACCATGGGCCGCAGGCAGGCAAGTCTGAGGACCCCCGTTCCCAGAACACTGACAGTAACCCCTGGGCCCAAGGCGCGCTCGGGCTTGGCTTCAGGGCGTAGCCAAAGGACAAGTGCGGAGCGTCACGGGCCCCATCAGCCTGCAGCCTTGGATGACGCGTGGCGGTTGATTGGACATGTGCGTCTTTGCTTCCCCATGCTGCCTCGGCAACTGCCCTTCTGTCAAAAGGGTGGTGCAGACAGCATTTGCCTTCATTGCTTCCTTTCGCCTTGCTCCAGATCTCCTTTCTTGCTCCCTGCTTCCGAAATCTCCAGATCTACTACCATCCCCTTCTGTATTAGCGACCAATGGCGCCTCGGAAGGTCAAGCCTGCCTTGTCGCCGGCTTGGTACGAGCCAGCTCTCGATGCGCCCAACGTCTTAGAGAAGAACCTCGCAGCTACGCGCTTGCTGATGGGGGGGGGGCAACAAGAAGGGGAAGACTGGGCTCCGGGCCGGAACCCAAGGGAAGCACCTTCTTCCCCTTCTTCACGAGAAGCATCATCGCACGGCTGGTTCCCCCCTTCTCTGACTTCTTCTACGAGGTCCTTGGCCACTACGGGCTGCAGGCGCTGCATCTTCATTCCAACTCTATCCTTCTCTTGTCGATCTTTGCCTACTACTGCGAGGCGTACCTCGACGTGATGCCGTCCGTGGCCCTACTGCGCCACTTCTTCTTCCTCCGCATCAACGAGGGCCATGCCTCTGGGTGTGTGAATTTCATCACGGCCGGAAAGGCCAACTCAATCTCGAAGACTGGGAAGAAGGCTGACGACTTCAGGAGCAAGTGGGCCATGATGGATGCCAAGTGCGCCCACCCAAGCTTGATGCTACCGAAGGAGATGCTCCAGTCCGATAAGGGGTGGTCCTGCGTGAAGCTCACTAATGAGCGGGCGACGTGGGTGCTGGAGCAGATAAACGCCGACCTGAAGCCGGGCAATGTGAAGGCGGCAAAGGTGACATGGGCCATGTTCTTGAGGGAATTCCTGATGCTACGCGTAGCCCCGCTTCAGGCACATACGCGCCCCTTGTGGGAGCTTGGGGACGAAGAGGGCAAGGTTTGCCTGAGCCCGAAAGCCTTGTCTGACGGTGAGCTGGCTGCGGCTCTCCGCCTCCTGGTCGGGGACGACCAGGAGTACCCGGTGAGTGTCTTCACTCCCTTGTTCCGCCGCAAGGACGGGGCGCAAGTCGTGGCTGCCAGGCCGACCTTTGACAGGCGCGGGCTGGTGCCGCCGGCGCCCACCGGGGACCTTGCGGCGCCGACGCCGGTGGAGCTGTCTTCTGGTGAGTCCTGCGGGGAGGAGGAGGAGGAAGACTTGGAGGTGACCCCTGAAGGGATGGGGGAAACCTCCCCCTTGAGCAAGGCTGACATACTCCACACCCTTCCTGACGACGATGATGCTGACGACCGCCAGGAGAAGGGAGAGCCGCCCGCAATCCCGACGAGGGACTGATCTGCGTTGATTTCCTGAGATGCTGCTTCTGCTCTGGCGCCGCCTGGAGCCGCTTCCGGCTTAGCTGCTGCTCCTACTACTGCTTTCGCAGCTGGTGGGCCCGCGCCTTAGGTCGCGAAGCTCTCCGGATTCAGGCTCCCGAAGTGGAGGGACTACGCCGCGGCGGATCAGTGAGTGTTCTTGTCCTGCTTCGTTCTTGCCACTGATGCTTGTTTCTGACTCTTCTTCCTTGTTGTGTACTAGGACGACCCCTGCGGCGAGGAGGAGAAGGGAGGGCGAGGTGGTGTTGCTCGAGCCCAGGTCGGCTCCTGCGACTGCGCTCCTTTCCATGAGCAAAGGTGGGGACGGTGCTCGTGCTTCTCCTGTCCGATCATCCTCGCGAGGCTGGGTGGAGCATCCTCGGAAGAAATCAGCCCCTGAGGCCCCGCTGACTCAGGAGGTGCCAGAGTCCGGCTTGGGTGCTGAGGTCCAAGAGGCCCGGGAGCCTCCTAGGACATGGTGACGACGACGCCTCTTCCTCCTCCTTCTGCCGTGTTGCTTGCCCCAGGTTCCTCTGCTTCTCCTGACGTCCTAGAGCGGGCCCTTTTTGAGATGGCCCGGCTACGAGAGGATCTCTAGAGCGCCGAACCCCTCCTGGCGGCTGGGCGCCTGGAGCTGGTCTCTTGTTGGCTTCAGTCTGACATGTCTGTTCGGGCCATGATATAATGTCGTGTTGCCAAAACAAGTCAGCAAATTGGATTTGTGGAAATATTATTCTCTCTACGGTGGTATGTGGAACTTATTTTGCAGGGTCGGACACTATCCTTGTATTCGAATTCTTCCGTGGTGTATTCAAAGGAGGAACCCGCCTTGCAATGCCGAAGACAATACTGCGCGCCGGACTCATCGTCATTGAAAGCCTGGTTCAGGGGCTACTGAGGGAGTCCTGGATTAGGGGGTCTCCGGGCAGCCGGACTATATCCATTGGCCGGACTGTTAGACTATGAAGATACAAGATTGAAGACTTCGTCTCGTGTCCGGATGGGACTCTACTTGGCGTGGAAGGCAAGCTAGGAAATATGGATATGTGTATCTCCTCCTTTGTAACCGACCTTGTGTAACCCTAACCCTCTCCGGTGTCTATATAAACCGGAGGGTTTTAGTCCGTAGGACAACATACAATCATACCATAGGCTAGCTTCTAGGGTTTAGCCTCTCTGATCTCGTGGTAGATCTACTCTTGTACTACCCATATCATCAATATTAATCAAGCAGGACGTAGGGTTTTACCTCCATCAAGAGGGCCCGAACCTGGGTAAAACATCGTGTCCCCTGCCTCCTGTTACCATCCGCCATAGACGCACAGTTCGGGACCCCCTACCCGAGATCCACTGGTTTTGACACCGACATTGGTGCTTTCATTGAGAGTTCCTTTGTGTCGTCACCATTAGGATTGATGGCTCCTACTATCGTCGATAGCGATGCAGTCCAGGGTGAGACTTTTCTCCCCGGACAGATCTTCGTGTTCGACGGCTTTGCACTGCGGGCCAATTCGCTTGGCCATCTGGAGCAGATTGAAAGTTATGCCCCTGGACACCAGGTCAGGTTTGGAAGCTTAAACTACACGGCCGATATCCGCGGAGACTTGATATTCGACGGATTCGAGCGTCTGCGTTGTGCGTCACGCGGTCACGATGAGTACGATTGAGCTCTACCATCAGACAGTGTTAAGGAGATCGCACCGACAGCCGCTCCGACCCTCAATTCGGAGCCAGTTGCGCCGTCCACGGACGGGTGGATGGACCCCGCCACGGAGGCCTTACCCTCAGCGGCGATCGAGCCGAACATCGACCTTACCTTGCACGAGAGCCGTGTAGTTAAACTGCGGGATCCTTCTCCGGCCACGGACTCCGAAACGCCTGCGCCCATTCCTATCGAATCTGGCTGGGCACCGATCATGGAGTTTACCTCTGCGGATATCTTTCAGGACTCGCCCTTCGGTGATATACTGAACTCATTAAGGTCTCTGTCCTTGTCAGGAGGATCCCGGCCGAACTATGTCCGGTAGGACTGGGATGCGGACAACGAAGAAATTCACGGCCCACCCACCACCCACTTAGTAGCCACTGTTGATGACTTAACCGACATGCTCGACTTCGACTCTGAAGATATAGACGGTATGGACGACGATGCGGGAGACGAAGAGGAACCACTGCCCACAGGGCACTGGACAGCCACCTCATCATACGATATATACATGGTGGATACACCCAAAGAAGGCAATGGCGACAAGACAGCGAGGATGACCCCTCCAAGAAGCAACCCAAGCGCCGATGTCAGCGACACCGCTCTAAGTCCCGCCAAAGAAAAAGTGGTGATACCGGCACAGGAGGTAATAACACTCCGGATAGTGCCGAAGACAACAACAACCCCCTCTAGCAAGATTTAGAGCAGGAGGATGGAGGAGCCAGCCCTCCTGAGAGAGCGGCAGATGGAGAGACGGAGGATGATAATTACATGCCCCCCTCCGAAGATGAGGCAAGCCTCGGCGATGACGAATTCGCCATGCCAGAGGATCCCGTCGAACAAGAGCGCTTCAAGCGCCGGCTTATGACCATGGCAAATAGCCTTAAGAAAAAGCAGTAGCAGCTTCAAGCTGATCACGATCTGCTAGCTGACATATGGACTGAAGTCCTCGTGGCCGAGGAATATAAACTCGAGCGCCCCTCCAAGAGTTACCCAAAATGCAGGTTGCTACCTCGACTTGAGGAAGAAGCGTATGACGTGGCTGATCGGCCACCTCATGGCCGTGATAGAGAGGCATTCCAGCCAAAAGCTCAGCCTGCACCCCGACGCCATTCAAATAAAAAAGCATGGGGAAACACGCCAGACCTGCGAGACGTATTGGAGGACAAAGCAAAACATGCAAGATCGGTCTACGGATCACGAGGGCGCGCCACTATGCGAGACGATAAACGTCACGCCGGATACAGTAAAAGTAAATGTGGCCGGGCCGAACACAGCGGGCAAGACCCATTCGAGCTGCGTCGCGATATAGCCCAATAAAGAGGCGCCGCACACCCCTTATGCTTCACAGACGAAGTAATGGATCATCAAATCCCAGAAGGATTCAAACCTATAAATATTGAATCATACGACGGCACAACAGATCCTGCGGTATGGATCGAGGATTTCCTCCTCCACATCCACATGGCCCGTGGTGATGACTTACACGCCATCAAATACCCCCACTAAAGCTCAAAGGACTAGCGCGGCATTGGCTTAACAGCTTGCCAGCAGAGTCCATTAGCTGTTGGGAAGATCTGGAAGCCGCATTCCTCGACAACTTTTAGGGCACTTATGTGCGACCACCAGATGCCGATGACTTAAGCTACATAATTCAGCAGCCAGAAGTATCGGCCAGGCAATTCTGGACCCGGTTCCTAACAAAGAAAAATCAAATCGTCGACTGTCCGGATGCAGAGGCCCTAGCAGCTTTCAAACACAACATCCGCGACGAGTGGCTAGCCCGGCACCTTGGTCAGGAAAAGCCGAAATCTACGGCAGCCCTCACGACACTGATGACCCGCTTTTGTGTGGGAGAAGACAGCTGGCTGGCTCGCAGTAACAATATGTCAAAGAACCATGGTACTTTAGATACCAAGGACGGCAATAGCAGGTCACGTCGCGACAAACATAAGCGTCGCATTAATAGCGATAATACTGAAGATACGGCTATCAATGCCGGATTCAAAGGCTCTAAACCCGGTCAGCGGAAAAAGCCATTCAAAAGAAGCACTCCGGGCCCGTCCAGTATGGACCGTATACTCGATCGCTCGTGTCAAATACACGGCACCCCCGACAAGCCAGCCAACCACACCAACAGGGATTGTTGGGTGTTCAAGCAGGCCGGCAAGTTAATTGCCGAAGACAAAGATAAGGGGCCACATAGCGATGACGAGGAAGAGCCCCGGCAGCCGAACACCGGAGGACATAAGAGGTTCCCCCCACAAGTGCGGACGATGAACATGATATACACAACCCACATCCCCAAGAGGGAGCGGAAACGCGCGCTCAGGGACGTATATGCATTGGAGCCAGTCGCCCCAAAGTTCAAACCATGGTCCTCCTATCCGATCACCTTAGATCGCAGGGACCACCCCACTAGTATCCGTCATGGCGGATTCGCCGCACTGGTCCTAGATCCAATCATTGACGGATTTCACCTCACTCGAGTCCTTATGGATGGCGGCAACAGCCTAAACCTGCTTTATCAGGACACAGTGCGCAAAATGGGTATAGACCCCTTAAGGATCAAACCCACAAAAATGACCTTTAAAGGTGCTATTCCAGGCATAGAGGCCCATTGCACAGGCTCAATTACACCGGAAGTGGTCTTCGGATCCCTGTATAACTTCCGAAGTGAAGAATTAATCTTCTATATAGTCCCGTTCCGCAGTGGTTATCATGCACTGCTCGGGCGAACCGCATTTGCGAGATTCAATGCGGTACCGCATTATGCATACCTCAAGCTCAAGATGCCAGGACCTCGTGGGGTCATTACAGTTAATGGAAACACAGAGCGCTCTCTCCGAACGGAGGAGCACACTGCGGCCCTCGCAGCATAAGCGCAAAGCAGCCTCTCAAGGCAATCCACCAGTTCGGCATTTCAAGACCCGGACACCTTCAAGCGCGCTCGGAGTAATCGGCAACTAGACCTCCTGGCACGATTTGAGCTCGTGTAGCAATGCGGCCCCACCCCAGTCCCAGCCAAACAGCGAAATCCGTGCCACGCGTACATAATTACGCATTAAAAATACCATGGGCACAGGTGGGGAGGGGGGCACAACTACGGCACGCCCCAAGACGCGGCTTAAACCGCACTAGGGGCTTCCTGCTTTGTTATTTTTCTCTTTTTCAGTACTTTAATCTCTGGAAACCCTGTCTGGCAGCATGATTGCCGAACACATGATGTGCAGCAACCAAGGAGGCAGAAAGCTACGTCACACCACGGAATTCCCAGGTGGATTATGATAACGAGCGAAATAGTTGCTTTAATACTATTCCTCAGCTTGCCCTTGGAAGGGACATAGTCCTACTTTTTGCTTATCGCACTATTTGTATCATTCTGCTTTAACGCACCTTTTTGAATAAACAATGCATAACATTACGACTATTATTGCATTCTTGTTTTATATATATGTGTTCATTAATGGCGCCTTGCAACCGTACACTTTGGTACGGCCAATACACCAGGGGCTTACGTACCCCACAAAATTGTGTGAGAAGTCCGAACACTTTCACAAGTGCGGCACCCCAAACTTATAGCATTATATGCATCAGCTCCGAATCATGTCTTTGGTCAAATGTTGGGTTTGCCCGACTCCTATGTTTTGGTACCTTACATTCCGCTCTATCGGCTAAGGTAGAGCTAGGAGAACTACTGCGATTGTGCCCCGGTTCTGCTGGGCTAAGCACCTCAGTAGAGAAAGCTAAAACTGACTGTCATGATAAGGCGAGATACTGGTCGCTGTTCGGCGAGGTTTCGAGTCCCTAAAGACTTATGCCTCTTAGAGCGAGGGGCCGGCCCTGTCCGGTTTAACGGCGTGTATCGCGCCCCAAATTCGGCCTTCCAAATACCATGGGCTTCGCCGAAATTTAAAATTATAGAATTATATGGCTAAGTGAGAGTGATAAAGCATTATTAGTCTGGTTGCCTTGTTCGTTGTTCTGAGCACCTCCCTCGAAGGACCCAAAAATGGGAACAAGAGTGCTCAGGTTTATCCCGAACACACCAACACTCACGGCATGGGGGCAGAAGCCGAGGACTAGCCATCTCTCAGATCGGATAAACAGCCAAACAGAAGGTAATATTTTAAATTCAAACAAGCGTTGCATAGCGCGTATGAACAAGTTTTCATAAATACAGGATCACACGAGCAAGTTTCACTCAAATATTACATCTTTCGTGCACTCGTCCGCTACGAGACGGGCACCCTTCAGAACACCCTCGTAGTACATCTCGGGGTGGCGATGCTCCTTGCCCTCCGGCGGCCCTTCCTTGATCAGCTTCAGGGCGTCTAGCTTGACCCATTGCAACTTCACACGGGCGAAAGCCCGGCGTGCACCTTCAATGCAGACAGATCGCTTGACGACCTCCAGCCGCGGGCAGGAATCCACAAGCCGCCTCACCAGGCCGAAGTAGCTGTTTGGAAGGGCGTCGCCAGGCCAGAGCTGTACTATAAAGCCCTTCATGGCCTGTTCGGCCGCCTTGTGTAGCTCGACCAGCTGCTTTAGCTGGTCGCTCATTGGCACCGGGTGTTCGGTCCCAGTATACTGAGACCAGAACAACTTTTCCATTGAGCTTCCCTCCTCGGCCTGGTAAAATTGTGCGGCATCGGACACGCTGCGGGGCAAATCTGCGAATGCTCCTGGAAAGCTCCGGATTCGGGTAAGTAACAGGTAATTTACTTTCACATGCTTGCTTTGCATATAGAATGCCTTACCCGCTGCTATCTTCTTCATCGCATCAATCTCCTGGAGGGCCCTTTGGGCTTCGGCCTTGGCATTCTTCGCGCTCTCAAGGGCCACGGTAACCTCAGACTCCTGCATCTTCGAGTCAAGCTCCAATGCCTCGTGCTTCGTCACGAGAGCTTGGAGCTCTTGTTGCACCTCGCCCACCCGCGCCTCCTGCTTTTCTCGCTCGGTGCGCTCCTTGGCCACTTTGTTTTCGGTCTCGGACAGCGCTTGCTTTAGGGTCGCCACTTCGGCTATGGCCCTTGGCAAATTCATGATGATCCTGTCATTTTGCAATCGCATTCTTTTTATACATATCCATAGACTAGGTATTACTTACCTTTGTTCTCCTCGAGCTGCCTCTTGGCAAGGACGAGCTCGTCCTGGGACCCTTTAAGGTCCTGCTTCAGCATGGCGACCTCCGCAGTCAGTGCGGCAGATGCCAGCAGCGAAGCCTGCATATGCATATTGACATACTTATATTAGACTCCTGTGATATTGTTTGATCCTCTGTTCGGCTTTTCTTTGTGAACACTGAACAGAGCATCAGGGGATACTGTCTATGCGGTAATATTTTTCCTATATTTTAAACACTTACCTCAAAGCCTGTTAGAAGGCTGGCACAGGCTTCAGTCAGTCCGCTCTTGACGGACTGAACCTTCTGGACCACCACACTCATAATAGTACGATGCTCCTCGTCGATGGAAGCGCTGCGAAGCGCTTGTAGCAGATTGTCCGGCGCCTCTGGATGGACAGAGGTCACCGGTACTGGCGTCTTGCTCCTCTTGGAAGGAGGCCGCCTGCCCGAGTCCGGAACCACTGGAGGTTCCGGCGCGGTGTTCGGCTGAGGGCCGAACTCGGAGCCCTCAGGGGCCTTGTCCCCTCTGTTCCTGGATTCCGGAAGGCCGCCTTGAGGCGCCTCTGGGACTGTCTCCCCTCGACCCGGTGCCTCTTGAGACAATACCTCGACATCATCCGCAGGGTGAGGGGAGGTGGCGGTCGGAACTGGATTGCTATCCATATCCGACGAGCCTAGGGAGCCGTCCGACGATACGCCGATACGGGCTCGTGGTGGCATGCGTAATAATATTCAGCGTTAGGTAAAGTAGTGCGACAAAGGAATGCCATGAGTTACTCTGGTATCCGAATACTTACGACTTCCCCAGGGGCTTGGCCCTGGGCAGCCACTCGTCTTCGCCGTCGGCGGCGGATGTAGAACTGTCCGGAAGGAGAGTCCTTCCCTTCTTGGACCCTTCGGCCTCCCCAGTTTGGGCGGCCTTCCTTTTCTTGTCTCCCCCGTCTGGAGGGGGAGCATCTTCTTCTGCCTCCTCGTTTTTGGGGGAGGAGTGCGCCGTAGAGTCCTCGGACGGTGACTCCGATGACGCCTGGCGTCGGGAACTCTTCCGGGTTACCTTGGCCTTCTTGGTCTTCTCCGGCACCGTGTAAGGAGCCGGAGTCAGCATGTTCGCCAGGAGAGCGTCTGCTGGGCCTTCGGGCAAAGGAGCCAGACAGTCGATCTGTCCGGCCGTCTCCTGCCAGTCCTGTCAAAGGTACGGGAGCTTAGATCCGGCATAGAGTCAAACTATGGAAAGCAAGTATCCTGTGAGAGGTAAAACAGCTTACTGCGCTGGCTTGGCGCTTCGCGCAGAATCCGCGGTCCTCCGTAGTGGGAGGGGGAACCTCAGCGCTCTTGAATAGCACCTTCCAAGCATCTTTGTGAGTTGTGTCGAAGAGCCTGTTCAGAGTTCGATGCTGGGCCGGGTCGAACTCCCACAAGTTGAAAGCCCGTTGTTGGCATGGGAGGATCCGGCGGATGAGCATGACCTGGACTACATTGACGAGTTTGAGCTTCTTGTTCACCATGTTTTGAATACATGTTTGGACTCCGGTCAGCTCTCCCAAACTACCCGAGGACAGGCCCTTCTCTTGCTAGGAGGTGAGCCGCGTGGGGATGCCAGATCGGAAATCAGGGGCCGCTGCCCATTTGGGGTCACGCGGCTCGGTGATGTAGAACCACCCCAATTGCCACCCCTTTATGGTCTCCCCGAAGGAGCCCTCGAGCCATGTGACATTAGGCATCTTGCCCACCATGGCGCCTCCGCACTCCGCCTGGCGGCCGCTCACTACCTTCGGCTTGACATTGAAAGTCTTCAGCCATAAGCCGAAGTGGGGCTTGATGCGGAGGAAGGCCTCGCACACGACGATAAACGCCGAGATGTTGAGGATGAAGTTCGGGGCCAGATCGTGGAAATCCAGGCCGTAGTAGAACATGAGCCCCTGGACGAATGGGTGGAGAGGGAACCCCAGTCCGCGGAGGAAATGGGTAAGGAACACTACCCTCTCATGGGGCCTGGGGGTGGGGATGAGCTGCCCCTCTTCTGGGAGCCGGTGCACGATGTCGTCGGGCAGGTATCCGGCTCTCCTCAGCTTCTTGATGTGTCCCTCCGTGACGGAGGAGACCATCCACCTGCCTCCCGCTCCGGACATGGTTGGAGAAGGTCGAGGTGGGAAATGCGAACTTGGGCGCTGGAGCTCGAGTGTGCGAAAATGGATGAGCAAAGGAGGAAGAAGGCGTGGATGAAAAGGTAAATCCTTATCCCTTTATATGGGCGGACGAAACTATGCGTCCCCACTAGCCTGGTAAAACTCGCTTATCCCCCAAGCGCCGTAATCGATGGCGCGGTTGGGTTACCCACACCCATATTGATGAGAATCCCGTCATAAGGGGACACGATCTCTGCTTTGACAAGACGTGTCAAAAAACTGCCTCGCGTTATGTGCGGCGCTAGTTAAAGGAAACGGTTCGAATAATCACCGGGCCGTGACATAATGTCGTGTTGCCAAAACAAGTCAGCAAATTGGATTTGTGGAAATATTATTCTCTCGACGGTGGTATGTGGAACTTATTTTGCAGGGTCGGACAATATCCTTGTATTCAAATTCTTCCGTGGTGTATTCGGAGGAGGAACCCGCCTTGCAATGTCTAAGATAATACTGCGCGCCGGACTCATCGTCATTGAAAGCCTGGTTCAGGGGCTACTGAGGGAGTCCTGGATTAGGGGGTCTCCGGACAGCCGGACTATATCCATTGGCCGGACTGTTAGACTATGAAGATACAAGATTGAAGACTTTGTCTCGTCTCCGGATGGGACTCTACTTGGCGTGGAAGGCAAGCTAGGCAATACGGATATGTGTATCTCCTCCTTTGTAACCGACCTTGTGTAACCCTAACCCTCTCCGGTGTCTATATAAACCGGAGGGTTTTAGTCCGTAGGACAACATAAAATCATACCATAGGCTAGCTTCTAGGGTTTAGCCTCTCTGATCTCGTGGTAGATCTACTATTGTACTACCCATATCATCTATCTATCTATATATACTTTTACCTTTTCTATACTAATTTCAGACTCCCATGAAATTACCACGTTAATTAGAAATTAAGAGCCGTTTTATCCGGTGGGACCAAATTATAACGGTGGTGATTAATCCATGCAATCCTGAGCCAATTCCCATAGTAATAAAAAAATTACACAAATCATCCACGGCATCAAATTAGCCTGTCTTCCTCCTCCGCCTCAAAATTCCTACGCCGCCTCTCCATGCCCTACAGCCTCCCGTCCCAGATCTCAACGTTCCATCCCTGCTACAATCCAATCTCTGTGTGTTCTTTTTATTTGGAAAAGGTTGCATCGCAAGAGCATCCGAGAGGTGGAGAAGGGGAGCAAGGGGTGAAGTGGTTGGATCGGGGCTGCTGGTGTTGCGGTACTGTGGCAGGGGTTGGGAGGCGCTGTTGGGTAGCCGGAGAAGCTCGAGAAGCTCCATGGTGCGAGGGCCACGGTGGGGCAAGCAGATGGGCAGCTGGCGAGGCGCACGGGAGGCAGCAATGCCTTGGACGGCTGCAGAGGAGATAGGCCATGAGGGAGGAGGAGCTGAGGCAGAACAACAGTGTGCCATGGAGCCGCGGCATGCTGCCTTGGTGGAAGTCGGCCGCTGCAGTGGTTGGGCCTGCCCTTCTCCACCTTGGCTGTAAAGTCTCACCAAGAAAAAGAATTGGTACTGCACATATTTTCACATCACAGCTCTTACCAGATTATGAATTATAGGATGTGAAGGAGAACCAGCCAGCTGAGATAATCTGCATGACATCTGATGCCAACTTGCAGCGCTGTGTAAATATAGAAATCAACCACTCTCAGCCAAATTTGTTTGATGTTTATATAAACTTTATATGGAAAGGATTTGGAGATTGCATGTTTTTCTTTGAATATGTGCCAACTCTCAGATTATCTGCATTTTGACAAACAATTCTTCTATCCAGGATTAAGAATCATATCTTATAGAGTGTACAATATTTTCTTGTTAGATTTGTAAGATTTAAGTATTGATGGTTGTGCAAAAAAATAGCTTCATGTATGTATTATGGAGTTACACATGTTTCTGTGTCTGGTTTCTTTGTTGTATTGGGAACAGATCTAGATAGATGATATTTTTAATACAAAACATCCATATTAGTTTTTTGCATCTGTGTAACCATGGAATCCATAATATCATTGTTTGTTTTTAATAACATGTGTGATCCTTCCTTTGCAGTTACAATGTCCAGATATCATAGTTGCCACTTATAGAAAATATGCTAAAGAATTTTTAGATACACTTTCAGAGTGCCCTCACAGTGAATTTCATGCTTATTGTAGTGGGTTTTGCATAATGATAAATCTGCTCTAAAAATAGTTGATTTATGTTGTCCCATTATGCGCAGCATAATATTTACGCATGCCTCTAGAGCTACACTTATAGAAAATATGCTAAAGAATTTTTAGATACACTTCTAGAGTGCCATCACAGTGAATTTCATGCTTATTGTAGTGGATTTTGCATAATGATAAATCTGCTCTAAAAATAGTTTATTTATGTTGTCCCATTATGCACAGCATAATATTTACGCATGCCTCTAGAGCTACTTCATCGAACAGTAATCTGCGGTCTTCACTAGCATAGAACAAGAAATTCTCTGATGAAGCTTACACAATAGCATAACATTGTATGCAGATGAAAAGTTTGATTTAAAATGGCTTTAGCCACTGCCAATTCCAATATGGTCACTTAAGTTGCTTCTGGCGTTGAAAGTTTGACATGAGTCCTAACTTCTACAGGTAAGGAATTGATTTGCCTCTTGATAGGTTTCTATCTCTTTGGGTTTATCTTTCCGTTGCAACAAAATTGCATTATTATTTTCTGCAAATCAAAGTTGAAATTCGTGGTTTCTCTATGCTGGTAAAAAATAAAGCAGTGTTATTGATATTCCCCATCTCTTTTCGTAATGCAATGTGCATATTATCTTCACTGATTTAAGCAATTTCAGTAAGACTCCTCTATCTTCAAACTAGTCCATGGTTTTCCTCGGCGTGACAAACTATAATTGGATCAGTGTTTCAAAAGACATGGCATGGGCTTGAAGGATACCGTGGAGTCAGAGGGCTTGGCAAGGTGAGGTTCCCAGGGCTATGAACTAGCAATTAATTTGTATTTTCTTTATTATTATATTTTTCGTTTGTCCTAAATTCCACTCCCTCAGATCCATATTAATTGGTTGTACTGAGTCGGAATGGTGATACACTTATCCGACGGTACATGGTACTTCTTTATAAACAAGGTACAAACTGTAAGAAAGCTCATAGAAAATTTTAAACTTATTAGTTAGTGATATCGTAATACCTGACAAAGAGGTTGCTGAGCTCAGCCATGGGTGGCACTGCTCAGTATCTATTTTTTAGTAGTGAAGCTACCACTATTTTTTGTTTTTAGTTTGAAAACTCCAAATTCCCCAGAACATATTTTATTTATTATTATATTTTTTGTTTGTGCTAAATACTGCTCCCTCCGATCCAACATAAGTGCCGTAGTTTTAGTACTTGATTCATGTTTCTTGCTTTCCACTATTTGTAATATGAAGCAAACACCTGACGTGTTTATGTTGCTTGAATATTTCAGACCGAGATAAAAGTAAAATCAAGTGTGGTCCACAGTACTTCTGGATGGTTGCAGCTAAAATGATAGCTTGACTGTGTAGACTACTTCAAGAATTTCTGACCGCCCAATGTTGTTTATAAACAATAGAGACTCAGTGGCCTATACACAACTCTTTCAGGTTGTTCCTGCAAAAAAAACTCTTTTCAGGTTGTTCAACCTCGCCTAATCTAATAGAATCTTTTTGAATTATGTTTTGGCCAAAATTACTATATAGGAGTATGGTTTATCTTTGCCTCTTTCATACACATTCCTTCTGCATGAGAATTGAGGAGGTCAAATATTGACATAAATCGGAATGGTGAGATGCTACTTCTTTACAAACAGGGTACAAACGGTAAGAAAGCTCTTACAAATTGTTAAACTTATTAGTCTGTGATAACTTAATACCTGACAAAGAGGTTGCTGAGCTCAGTCTTAAAAATAGAAAGAGCTATGGGTGGTACTACCCAGTCTCTATTTTGTTTTCAGTAGTGGACTACCACTGTTTTTTGTTTTCAGTGTGGAAACTCTAATTTTTTTCCCAACACATATTTTCTTTATTATTATATTTTTATTTTGTCCTAAATACTAATTGATTCATATTTCTTGCTTTCCATTGTTTGTAATATGAACCAAAATCGTCACGTGTTTATGTTGCTTGAATATTTCAGACTGGGTAAGAAGCAACTACATGCCGTTCATAGCAATTCTAGATGGTCACAGCTAAAATGATAGCTTGGCTATGTAGACTACTTCAAGAATCTCTCTGACCGCCACTGTTGTTTATAAACTACAGAGGCTCACTGCCCTATACACAACTCTTTCAGGTTGTTCAGCCTCGCCTAATCTAATAGAATCTTTTTATATAATTTTTTGGCCAGAATTACTATATAGGAGTATGATTACAGAGGCTCAGTGTCCTATACACAAATCCTTCAGGTTTTCCCGCAAAAAAAACTCTTTTCAGGTTGTTGAACCTCGCCTAATCTAATAGAATCTTTTTGAATTATGTTTTGGCCAAAATTACTATATAGGAGTATGATTTATCTTTGCCTCTTTCGTACACATTCCTTCTGCATGAGAATTCAGGAGGTCAAATACTGACATAAATCGGAATGGTGACATGCTACTTCTTTACAAGCAGGGTACAAACGGTAAGAAAGCTCTTAGAAATTGTTAAACTTATTAGCCCGTGATAACTTAATACCTGACAAAGAGGTTGCTGAGCTCAGTCTTAAAAATAGAAAGAGTTAGGGTGGTACTGCCCAGTCTCTATTTTGTTTTCAGTAGTGAAGCTACCACTATTTGTTGTTTTAAGTGTGGAAACTGTATTTTTTCCCCAACACATATTTTCTTTATTATTATATTTTTATTTTGTCCCAAATACTACTTGATTCATATTTCTTGCTTTCCATTGTTTGTAATATGAACGAAAATCGTCACGTGTTTATGTTGCTTGAATATTTCAGACCGGGTTAGAAGCAAAACTACATGTCGTTCATAATAATTCTAGATGGTCACAGCTAAAATGATAGCTTGGCTGTGTAGACTACTTCAAGAATCTCACTGACCGCCACTGTTGTTTATAAACTACAGAGGCTCACTGCCCTATACACAACTCTTTCAGGTTGTTGAGCCTCGCCTAATCTAATAGAATCTTTTTATATAATGTTTTGGCCAGAATTACTATATGGGAGTATGATTTATCTTTGTATCTTTCTTACGCATTCCTTCTGCATGAGAATTGAAAAGGTGAAACATGGGACTTTTTTACAAACAGGGTACAAACTGCGAGAAAGCTCTTAGAAATTGGTAAACTTATTAGTCCGTGATATTGTAATACCTGACAAAGAGGTTGCTGAGCTCAGTCTTAAAAATGGAAAGAGCCATGGGTGGTACTGCCCAGTCTCTGTTTCGTGTTTAGTAGTGAAGCTACCACTACTATTTTAAGTTTTCAGTGTCAAAACTCCAATTTTTTCACATTGTTAGCCAGATCCTTGAACTATTTTGACGAACCTTTAGTCTCTATTTTGTACGCTCATGCAGATTTTCGCTGGGTACAGTTGCATCACAATATACGCTGGGTACAGTTGCATCACAATATGGTTACCTGTTGATAATGCTACTACAGAAAATATGTGAACGCCATCCGAGGACAGAGAAGAGGCGCTATGGACTAGGGATTACATGCTGGCTACCACCGAGGCACCGAATGGAAATATGAGACATGGATTGACACGGACACAAGGTATTACAAATTCTGTACTCCCATATAATATTGAAAAGGATGAGTTAGCCTTTCCTTCATGAGCTTATTTTCTTTATGGTTCATGTACAGAGAAAGAAGAAAGAAAAATAAACATTATAGACCAGATGATGAGAACAATGGTTTCACTCAGTGCTGCATGCTTAGCTGATGGAACATACTCCTGTTACATAGCAGGCTAAGTGATGTTCTAGAGTACACATGGAAAGTGACTTGATGGAAGTCAACAACATGGTAACAGGGTGATTGGATTTTGTGTTCTTTTGCAGAGTTCATTTATATGATCATTTCAAATCAGTTAGCAATGACATTCAACGTGGAAAGGAAGGAGAAAAACTTATGATTTCCAAGTATATATGATTTCCATGCTTTGCGTTACTTTTTTTGGCTTTAATGGGTCCTATGAGTGTGCATTGGGAAAAACTATTTCAATCTTAGTGGCAACAAGTTCCAACATGTATAATTATTATGTGCTAATAACGCACAAAAGTCCTCAAGTATATCATCCATCATGTCACTAACTTCCTGTCCATGGCATGCCCATGCCGCTGCATGTTGTTAGAACATTTAACTCCTTCCATGACTACCTTAACTCCTGAAGCTATGGCCTTCTCTGTTGCCAGTTTTGTAGAGTATGATCTTTTTCGTGAGTGAGGCGTTTTGGCTCTCAGGAGCATCTACACCTGTGCTAGAAAAAAATCAAAATAAATACTAGAAAAATTCAAAAAAATCCAATTTTTTGGCATGGTAGATAATTTGGTGAGTGATGTCCGGTCCATATTTCAAATCATTTGGACATTTGAGTAGCTTTCGGCAAAAATGATAAATTTGGGTTCTGTTAAATAGTGTACTGTTCATATACTGTTCTGACCCAATTTGTCTTTTTTCTGAGAGCTACTCAAATGTCCAAATGCTCTAAAATTTGGAGCGCACCTCACGCACAAAATTATCTACCATGCACAAAAAAATTGGATTTTTTTTTTGAATTTTATTGATTTTTTATGAATTATTTCTTGACCGGGTGCAGATGAGCCCGAGCTTAGAATTGGATATTTGCTTTTTCGCCCTTTTATGAAATTGGCTATTTTATCCTTGAGCTTAGTTTTATTTGGGAGGGAGAGGGGAAGAAAGGTTGATGACCCACCATCCAACAGCTAACCCTATCAAACTTGGAAATGATAATATTAAGCATTCTGGTGCAAGTTAGAAGTACGATAAACCAACAACATCGTTTATTAATTTGCCTACTTGAATACTAAACATGATTAGTTAATTGTAACCAGGCATGATGATTCACAAATTTATATATGGGGAAAATATGTTAGCTTCTAGATGTATTGGTATAATTGTTTTCTACATAACATCTGTTAGATATAATCTTCACATTGTATATATACACGTACTTCAAAAGTACAAAATAAAGGAATTTCCATAGTAGTTTAGTCAGAGAAAGAACAAGAACTAGTTAAACAATATATTACTCCCTTTGTCTAGATTTTTTTAATGCTAGATATATCAATTTGAGCGACAACTAATTCGGGACGAGTATTAGGAAAGAGGGACCCAAGACCGAACACTATGATAGTGTACAAAATGGAAGACCCATGTGCTACAAAATGACATGTCCGCAACAATTATGCAGTAATACCAAATAGATTCTAACAACACAATTGTCATAGACAAAGCAAGAAACTTCGATGACTAATGCTTACAGAATGATTCTTCTATGCAATATGCTGAAGATAGGCCATGCTTCAACAACTATATCAAAATAACTAACATTCCGACGTGACAGGTAGCAATCACAAAAAGTCACAACTCAATTGGCAGAGAGGAAGCGCTAACATTGGTGAGTAATGATTAAAAAAATAATTAGAAGACAAGAAAAATAATTAGATTACAAAAAGAATTAGAAGACAATATAAATGGTTAGAAGACAGTGGAGAGATAAGATAGGAAAAACTTAGTTACACAACAAACATATATCGTCCAATGAAGTATCTATTGAAGGAAATGTGCCCTAAAGAATCTAGGAGTATAATTCCGTACTTCCAAGGAATATTTATGAAGTATTTCTACATTTTATACTACATTTGCAATTTAATAAATGTCACAAAGACCTAATCGATCCATTTTCAAATTTTCTAGCCCATGCAAATGCACGGGTTGACGACTAGTCAATATTAATCAAGCATGACGTAGGGTTTTACCTCCATTAAGAGGGCCCAAACCTGGGTAAAACATCGTGTCCCCTGCCTCCTGTTACCATCCGCCTTAGACGCACAGTTCGGGACCCCCTACCCGAGATCCGCTGGTTTTGACACCGACAGCGGCCGACTAGGGGAGCTGGAGCAACAGGTGCAGGCTGAGAAGGACGAACTTGACGCCAACACGAAGGTTCTGGCCGAGGATCGTGCGGCCTTCGCGCTTCTCGAGAAGAGGTCTCGCGTGGCTCTGAAGTCACTCTATGAGAAGGGCTTGGAGAAGCCGCTGGCCACTGACCAGGATGGCCCCGCCCAGTTGCTTCCCTACTTGGTCGAGGCGCTTGAGGAAGTCGTGCGCGGCATCGGCCCCATGACAGAGGAAGAGGCTCGCATCCTTTATTCAGCCGCGCTGATGCGCGTCTTTAGCAACCTCCATCTTCGCGATCCTGCCACCCGCCTTGACGAGCTGCTGGAGCCTGTGGCTGATGAACACTGCGCAGCCACCGCCGCCGCAGCCGTGAAAGGTCGGGTGGAAGCCCTGCTGAAGAAGTTTGACGCCTTCGCCCCCGCGCCTTCCGCCGGTAGTGCAGGTGAAGGCGACCCCACCCAGGAGGGGGCGCCTCTTGCGGGTGCCGGTGGTATCCAGGGATGACTGGCTTGCGGCTCCTTTCCTGCTAAAACTCCTGCAGCATATAGCGTGCCTCGTGGAGGTGTTTAAAATTGTGTTTGATATTCGGAGAACAATATGTCTTGTAATATTTTCTTTGAGATTTTGCGGTTTTCTTCCTATTTGCTTTACGTTCTACGTTGGTAGAGCCCGGCCACGCGCATACCTCAGCCACCGTTGGGTCGTCCGGAGACCAGGACAAGCCCAAGGAGTGAGGGGCTACATGACCAGTTAGGCTCCCGAGTCGTGATGATCATGAGTCCCCCTTGACGCGCAAACAACTTATAGGAAGGAGGCGCGGTGATAGATCTAGTGTTCTACGTCGGCAGGGCCCGGCCCCGCGCATACCTCAACCACCGTTGGGCCGACCGGAGACCAGGACGGAACCAAGGAGTGAGGGCTACGTGGCCAGTTAGGCTCCTGAGTCACGATGCTCAGGAGTCCCCCTTGACATGCAAAAAACCTTCACACCTTTGCCCTTGCCGAGGCTCGGCTCGGGAGGGGGCGCGACGACCAGTTCCGGGGGACCTGGTTGGGAGGCGTACGCTCGGGCGTGACCCGAGTGCAGCCCCCTCGGGCGGCTCTCCCGAGGGGACGCGTTGCGATGAGGCCAGACATCGGGCCCGGAGGCTCCCTAAGGTTGATACGAACGTGAGGCCGCCCTCAGTTGTTTATCACCAGGACGGACCATGGCGCTTCCGCACTTGCACGGGCATAGCCGCTCCTCAGTAGTGTCGACGGCCAGCATGGAGCATGGTGCTTCCACTGGTACGTGGGAGGGGACTCCCTACCGCGGAGAGCCCCCGGGGCGTGTACAGCCCCGCCCTGACACGTGGCTTGCACGGCAGGGCTAGACGAGGTGTGTCTGGGCACTCATGAGCAAGCGCGGGACTCACGAGGCCCTACCTCGAGGCGGGTTGCCCCTGGTCTTGGTTCTTGTTCACTGTGTTGGTCCTGCGAGGTGGTCAGACAACCTGCACCGAACGAATCTCCTGAGGTTATCATGTGAGAAAGCCAAGCACCAACGGCCCCAGGAGGTGACGTGAATGGGGCCGGCCCGCTAGACAGAGCTCAGCCATTGGATTTATCGATGCTGCGGGGACGGTGAGGGAGTCCTGGGTTAGGGGGTCTCCAGACAGCCGGACTATACCCTTTGGCCGAACTGTTGGACTATGAAGATACAAGATTGAAGACTTCGTCCCGTGTCCGGATGGGACTCTCCTTGGCGTGGAAGGCAAGCTAGGCATTACGAATATGTAGATCTCCTCCCTTGTAACCGACCTTGTGTAACCCTAACCCCCTCCGGTGTCTATATAAACCGGAGGGTTTAGTCCGTAGGACAACATACTATCATACAATAGGCTAGCTTCTAGGGTTAGCCTCTACGATCTCGTGGTAGATCAACTCTTGTAATACTCATATCATCAAGAACAATCAAGCAGGACGTAGGGTATTACCTCCATCAAGAGGGCCCAAACCTGGGTAAACATCTTGTCCCCTGCCTCCTGTTACCATCCGCCTTAGACGCACAGTTCGGGACCCCCTACCCAAGATCCACCGGTTTTGACACCGACATTGGTGCTTCCATTGAGAGTTCCACTGTGTCGTCACCATAAGGCTTGATGGCTCCTTCAATCATCGGTAGCGATGTGGTCCAGGGTGAGATTTTCCTCCTCGGACAGATCCTTGTATTCGGCAGTTTCGCACTGCGGGCCAATTCGCTTGGCCATCTGGAGTAGATCGAGAACTACATCCCTGGCCATCAGGTCAGATTCGGAAACTTGAACTACACCGCCCACATCCACGGAGACTTGATCTTCGACGGACTCGAGCCTGTGTCAGGTGCGCCGCACAGTCACGACGAGCATGACATAACTCTACCGTCGGACAATATTCGGGAGATCGCATCTGCAACTACTCTGGTCGTCAATCCGGAGCAAATCACGCCATCTGAGAGCGGAGGGATAGACCCAGCCATGGAGGTCACGCTCTCAGTGGCGATAGAGAGCCGGATGCTGACTTCACCCCTTATGAGAGCCGTGTCGCCGAAGCACTAGATTCATCTCTGGCCACGGACTCCGAGCCGCTTACATCCGTGCCCGTCAAGCCCGACTGGGCGCCGATCATGGAGTTCACCTCCGCGGATATCTTTCAGCACTCGCCTTTCAGCGATGTGCTAAATTCATTAAGGTCTCTCTCCCTGTCAGGAGAACCTTGGCCGAACTATGTCCGGCTAGAATGGGATGCGGACGACGAAGAAATTCGCTGCCCACCCACCACCCACTTGGTAGCCACTGTCGATGACCTAACCGACATGCTCAACTTTGACTCTGAAGACATCGACGGCATGAACGAAGATGCAGGAGACAAACAGGAACCAGCGCCCATAGGGCGCCGGACAACCACTTCATCACATGAAATATACATGGTGGATACACCCAAAGAGGGCAATGGCGAAGAGACAACGAAGGATTCCCCCTCCAAGAAACCCAAGAGTCGACGTTAGCGGCGCCACTCTAAGTCCCGCCATAACAAAAACAGTGATACCAGCGCAAGAGGAAATAAAAGTCCAACCGACTCTAGAAGAAACAACGACCACATCGCCCCGGTGGCAGAGCATGGTGAAGATGCAAACGACGAACATAGTGCGGATCCGGCATCCGAACACGGCGACGCCAAGGATAAACCTCATCAAACCCCGTCTGGGGAGGAAAATAGTCCGGACGAAGATGCACACATCATCCCAGAAACGCACTTGGAGCAAGAGAACCTCCGCAGAAGGCTTATTGCCACAGCGAGGAGTCTGAAGAAGCAGAAACAAAGGCTTAAGGCCACACAAGATATGCTCAAGAGCAGGTGGAACAAAGTGCTCGTCAAAGAAACAAAGTATGGTGGAAGTTACCACACAAATAGCTATCCAAAGCGCAAGCTATTACCTGAATTCGACGATGAGGCCTTAGAGCCCACGCAGCCGAAAAGTGATACGGCCAACCGACTGGATCCACCACCTTGTGACCGCGATAGAGCGGCTAACAAAGTCACACATAAGTCAACACACGATCTACGTGAGAACTTGCGCCACAAATCCGGTACGACCAGATCCATCTATGGATCTAGGAAGCGTGCTCCGGCACAAAATCAAAACCGTATACTACAACCGTCCGAACGCCATGGCATGGCATATCAAAATACAGGGGTGCCGCACACCTCCTATGCTTCACCGATGAGATGCTGGATCACGAATTCCCAGAAGGATTCAAACCAGTGAACATAGAGGTGTACGACGGGACCAAAGACCCTGGAGTCTGGATCGAGGACTTTATCCTCCATATCCATATGGCTCGCAGAGACGATCTCCATGCCATTAAATACTTGCCCCTCAATCTTAAAGGACTAGCTCGGCACTGGTTGAAAAGCCTCCCTGAAAACTCAATTGGAAGTTGGGAGGAGCTCGAGAACGCCTTTCAGGCTAATTTTCAAGGGACTTACGTCCGACCTCCGGATGCAGACGATTTAAGTCATATAATCCAAAAGTCCGGAGAGTCCGCCCGAAAGCTTTGGAACAGGTTTCTCACCAAGAAGAACCAAATCATCGACTGTCTGGACGCCGAAGCCTTAGCAGCTTTCAAACACATCGTCCGAGACAAATGGCTCGCCAGTCACCTCGGCCAAGAAAAACTGAGAACAATGGCAGCCCTAACAAGCCTCATGATCCGTTTTTGCGCAGGCGAAGACAGCTGGTTAGCCCATAGAAGCACCAGCGACCCAAGAACATCTGAAGTCAGGGATGGCAATGGAAAACCACGACGCAAAAAAAACAAGCATCGAAATAAAGAAGGTAGCCCAGATAATACGGCGGTAAACGCCGGATTCAGGGGCTCTCGACCAGGTCAGCGGAAAAAGCCTTTTAAAGGCAGCAGAGAAGGACCATCTGGCCTAAACAAGATTCTTGACAAACTTTGTCAGATTCATGGCACCCCCGACAAACCTGCAAATCACACCCATAGAGAATGTTGGGTCTTCAAGCAGGCCGGTAAGCTAAATGCCGAACACAAAGGGGAAGAGACACCAGGTAAAGACGAGGACGAACCTCGCCAGCAAAGCACCGGAGGACAGAAAAAATCCCCACCAGAGGTTAAAACGGTAAACATGATCCATGTGACGAAGAGGAGAAGCAAACATGCACTCCGAGACACACGCGCCATAGAGCCCGTCACCCCTAGGTTCAACCCCTGGTTGGCCTACCCGACCACTTTTGATCGCGGGGATCACGCGACAAGCATCCGGCATGAAGGATTGGCGGCCTTGGTGTTAGACCCAATAATAAATGGGTACCATTTCACACGAGTCCTCATGGACGGTGACAATGGTCTAAATCTGATATATCAGGACACAGTCCGCAAAATGGGGATAGACCCGACACAAATAAGCCACAGTAATACTACCTTCAAGGGAGTAATACCAGGCCAAGAGGCCCGCTGTACGGGCTCTCTACTGCTAGAGGTTGTATTCGGTTCTCCCGATAACTTCTGAAGCGAAAGGTCAACTTTCCACGTCGCTCCATTCCGAAGTGGCTATCAAGCACTACTCAGAAGAACGACTTTCGCTCGTTTTAATGCAATACCGCATTATGCTTTTCTCAAGCTTAAGATGCCCGGTCCACGTGGCATCATCACAGTTAGCGCAAATACTGAACGTTTTTTACGTACGGAGGAGGGTGCGGCGGCTTTAATAGCCACGAACTAAACGGCCTCACCAACCAGAAAAATGACTGGTCGTCAAGACCACGGACACGGTTAGACGAGTCCGGTGCTCCACTACATATACATGAGATTGGCCTGATGATCAAACCCTCCTAGACAGTACCAGGGGCTTCCCGCGCGTAATCAGGGCCAGCCCGGCTCAACTTGACTTATCTTGAATTTGGATAGTTCATTGATAATAACCAATTCTTGTTTTGGAACGGCAACTTTCACCTAAGTTCTTCCCTTTTACAGATGACAATCGTGCTACACCCGTCCAGGATATGGCACAACGGAGACACAGGCACAGACGTGCAACAGGGACCTGCCCAAAGGTTTCTTTTTAGATTAAGACCCTGCATAAACCTTTTTTACTGTCTCTTGTTGCTCACATCCTCTAGATACTACACACAACCGAGAAGGATGCTGACATTATTGGCATGTGGCCACGTCAGGATATTGCACGTACCTGGACACACGGGGTTTATTATTAAGGGCATTGTTCAGCCCGATATATGTTATAAACACCGAACACCTTAGGGAGTGTTCGGCGTCACGAGTTTGGCCTGAAGGAAATATGCCCTAGAGGCAATAATAAAGTTATTATTTATTTCCTTATAATCATGATAAATGTTTATTATTCATTCTAGAATTGTATTAACCGGAAACATAATACATGTGTGAATACATAGACAAACAAAGTGTCACTAGTATGCCTCTACTTGACTAGCTCGTTAATCAAAGATGGTTATGTTTCCTAACCATGAACAATGAGTTGTTATTTGATTAACGGGATCACATCATTAAGAGAATGATCTGATTGACAAGACCCATTCCATTAGCTTAGCACCCGATCGTTTAGTATGTTGCTATTGCTTTCATCATGACTTATACATGTTCCTATAACTATGAGATTATGCAACTCCCGTTTACCGGAGGAACACTTTGGGTACTACCAAACGTCACAACGTAACTGGGTGATTATAAAGGAGTACTACAGGTGTCTCCAAAGGTACATGTTGGGTTGGCGTATTTCGAGATTAGGTTTTGTCACTCCGATTGTCGGAGAGGTATCTCTGGGCCCTCTCGGTAATGCACATCACATAAGCCTTGCAAGCATTGCAACTAATGAGTTAGTTGCGAGATGATGTATTACAGAACGAGTAAAGAGACTTGCCGGTAAAGAGATTGAACTAGGTATTGGATACCGACAATCGAATCTCGGGCAAGTAACATACCGATGACAAAGGGAACAACGTATGTTGTTATGCGGTCTGGCCGATAAAGATCTTCGTAGAATACATAGGAGCCAATATGGGCATCCAGGTCCCGCTATTGGTTATTGACCGGAGACGTGTCTCGGTCATGTCTACATTGTTCTCGAACCCGTAGGGTCCGCACGCTTAAGGTTACGATGACAGTTATATTATGAGTTTATGCATTTTGATGTACCGAAGGTTGTTCGGAGTCCCGGATGTGATCACGGACATGACGAGGAGTCTCGAAATGGTCGAGGCGTAAAGATTGATATATTGGAAGCCTATGTTTGGATATCGGAAGTGTTCCGGGTAAAATCGGGATTTTACCGGAGTACCGGGAAGGTTACCGGAACCCCCCGGGAGCTAAATGGGCCATGATGGGCCTTAGTGGAAAAGAGAAGAGGCAGCCCTACATGGGCTGTGCGCCTCCCCCTTCCCCTAGTCCTATTAGGACTAGGAGAGGTGGCCGGCCCCCTCTCTCTCTTTCCCCCCTCCGCGAATCCTATTCCAACTAGGATTGGGGAGAGGGGAATCCTACTCCCACAGGGAGTAGGACTCTCCTGGCGCGCCACACCTTGGCCGGCCAGCCTCCCCCCTATAGTCCTTTATATACTGAGGCAGAGGCACCCTAGAATCCACAAGTTGATCCACGTGATCTATTCCTTAGCCGTGTGCGGTGCCCCCAGCCACCATATTCCTCGATAATACTGTAGCGGAGTTTAGGCGAAGCCCTGCTGCTGTAGTGAACCAAGATCGTCACCACGCCGTCGTGCTGACGGAACTCTTCCCCGACACTTTGCTGGATCGGAGTCCGGGGATCGTCATCGAGCTGAACGTGTGCTCGAACTCGGAGGTGCCGTAGTTTCGGTACTTGATCGGTTGGATCGTGAAGACGAACGACTACTTCCTCTACGTTGCGTCAACGCTTCTGCAGTCGGTCTGCGTGGGTATGTAGACAACACTCTCCCCTCTCGTTGCTATGCATCACATGATCTTGCGTGTGCGTAGGAAATATTTTGAAATTACTACGAAACCCAACAGTGGCATCCGAGCCTAGGTTATTTATGTTGATGTTATATGCACGAGTAGAACACAAGTGAGTTGTGGGCAATATAAGTCATACTGCCTACCAGCATGTCATACTTTGGTTCGGCGGTATTGTTGGACGAGACGACCCGGACCAACATTACGCGTACGCTTACGCGAGACCGGTTCCCCCGACGTGCTTTGCACACAGGTGGCTTGCGGGCGACTGTCTCTCCAACTTTAGCTGAACCGAGTGTGGCTACGCCCGGTCCTTGCGAAGGTTAAAACGGAGTCTATTTGACAAACTATCGTTGTGGTTTTGATGCGTAGGTGAGATTGGTTCTTGCTTAAGCCCGTAGCAGCCACGTAAAACTTGCAACAACAAAGTAGAGGACGTCTAACTTGTTTTTGCAGGGCATGTTGTGATGTGATATGGTCAAGGCATGATGCTAAATTTTATTGTATGAGATGATCATGTTTTGTAACCAAGTTATCGGCAACTGGCAGGAGCCATATGGTTGTCGCTTTATTGTATGCAATGCAATCGCGATGTAATGCTTTACTTTATTACTAAGCGGTAGTGATAGTCGTGGAAGCATAAGATTGGCGAGACGACAATGATGCTACGATGGAGATCAAGGTGTCGCGCCGGTGACGATGGTGATCACGATGGTGCTTCGAAGATGGAGATCACAAGCACAAGATGATGATGGCCATATCATATCACTTATATTGATTGCATGTGATGTTTATCTTTTATGCATCTTATATTGCTTTGATTGACGGTAGCATTATAAGATGATCTCTCACTAAATTATCAAGAAGTGTTCTCCCTGAGTATGCACCGTTGCCAAAGTTCGTCGTGCCCAGACACCACGTGATGATCGGGCGTGATAAGCTCTACGTCCATCTACAACGGGTGCAAGCCAGTTTTTGCACACGCAGAATACTCAGGTTAAACTTGACGAGCCTAGCATATGCAGATATGGCCTCGGAACACGGAGACCGAAAGGTCGAGCGTGAATCATATAGTAGATATGATCAACATAACGATGTTCACCATTGAAAACTACTCCATCTCACGTGATGATCGGTTATGGTTTAGTTGATTTGGATCACGTGATCACTTAGAAGATTAGAGGGATGTCTATCTAAGTGGGAGTTCTTAAGTAATATGATTAATTGAACTTAAATTTATCATGAACTTAGTCCCTGATAGTATCTTGCTTGTTTATGTTGATTGTAGATAGATGGCTCGTGCTGTTGTTCCGTTGAATTTTAATGCGTTCCTTGAGAAAGCAAAGTTGAAAGATGATGGTAGCAATTACACGGACTGGGTCCGTAACTTGAGGATTATCCTCATTGCTGCACAGAAGAATTACGTCCTGGAAGCACCGCTGGGTGCCAGGCCTGCTGCTGGAGCAACACCAGATGTTATGAACGTCTGGCAGAGCAAAGCTGATGACTACTCGATAGTTCAGTGTGCCATGCTTTACGGCTTAGAATCGGGACTTCAACGACGTTTTGAACGTCATGGAGCATATGAGATGTTCCAGGAGTTGAAGTTAATATTTCAAGCAAATGCCCGGATTGAGAGATATGAAATGTCCAATAAGTTCTATAGCTGCAAGATGGAGGAGAATAGTTCTGTCAGTGAGCATATACTCAAAATGTCTGGGTATAATAATCACTTGATTCAATTGGGAGTTAATCTTCCGGATGATTGCGTCATTGACAGAATTCTCCAATCACTGCCACCAAGCTACAAGAGCTTCGTAATGAACTATAATATGCAAGGGATGAACAAGACTATTCCCGAGCTCTTCGCAATGCTGAAAGCTGCGGAGGTAGAAATCAAGAAGGAGCATCAAGTGTTGATGGTTAACAAGACCACTAGTTTCAAGAAAAAGGGCAAAGGAAAGAAGAAGGGGAACTTCAAGAAGAACAGCAAGCAAGTTGCTGCTCAGGAGAAGAAACCCAAGTCTGGACCTAAGCCTGAAACTGAGTGCTTCTACTACAAGCAGACTGGTCACTGGAAGCAGAACTGCCCCAAGTATTTGGCGGATAAGAAGGATGGCAAGGTGAACAAAGGTATATGTGATATACATGTTATTGATGTGTACCTTACTAGAGCTCACAGTAGCACCTGGGTATTTGATACTGGTTCTGTTGCTAATATTTGCAACTCGAAACAGGGACTACGGAATAAGCGGGCACTGGCAAAGGACGAGGTGACGATGCGCGTAGGAAACGGTTCCAAAGTCGATGTGATCGCGGTCGGCATGCTACCTCTACATCTACCTTCGGGATTAATATTAGACCTAAATAATTGTTATTTGGTGCCAGCGTTGAGCATGAACATTATATCTGGATCTTGTTTGATGCGAGACGGTTATTCATTTAAATCAGAGAATAATGGTTGTTCTATTTATATGAGTAATATCTTTTATGGTCATGCACCTTTGAAGAGTGGTCTATTTTTGATGAATCTTGATAGTAGTGATACACATATTCATAATGTTGAAGCCAAAAGATGCAGAGTTAATAATGAAAGTGCAACTTATTTGTGGCACTATCGTTTAGGTCATATCGGTGTAAAACGCATGAAGAAACTCCATACTGATGGACTTTTGGAACCACTTGATTATGAATCACTTGGTACTTGCGAACCGTGCCTCATGGGCAAGATGACTAAAACACCATTCTCCGGTACTATGGAGAGAGCAACAGATTTGTTGGAAATCATACATACCGATGTATGTGGTTCGATGAATATTGAGGCTCGTGGCGGATATCGTTATTTTCTCACCTTCACAGATGACTTAAGCAGATATGGGTATATCTACTTAATGGAACATAAGTCTGAAACATTTGAAAAGTTCAAAGAATTTCAGAGTGAAGTTGAAAATCATCATAACAAGAAAATAAAGTTTCTACGATCTGATCGTGGAGGAGAATATTTGAGTTACGAGTTTGGTGTACATTTGAAAAATTGTGGAATAGTTTCGCAACTCACGCCACCCGAAACACCACAGCGTAATGGTGTGTCCGAACGTCGTAATCGTACTTTACTAGATATGGTGCGATCTACGATGTCTCTTACTAATTTACCGCTATCGTTTTGGGGATACGCTTTAGAGACGACCGCATTCACGTTAAATAGGGCACCATCAAAATCCGTTGAGACGACGCCTTATGAACTATGGTTTGGCAAGAAACCAAAGTTGTCGTTTCTTAAAGTTTGGGGCTGCGATGCTTATGTGAAAAAGCTTCAACCTGATAAGCTCGAACCCAAATCGGAGAAATGTGTCTTCATAGGATACCCAAAGGAGACTGTTGGGTACACCTTCTATCACAGATCCGAAGGCAAGACATTCGTTGCTAAGAATGGATCCTTTCTAGAGAAGGAGTTTCTCTCGAAAGAAGTGAGTGGGAGGAAAGTAGAACTTGACGAGGTAACTGTACCTGCTCCTTTATTGGAAAGTAGTACATCACAGAAAACTGTTTCTGTGACACCTACACCAATAAGTGAGGAAGCTAATGATGATGGTCATGAAACTTCAGATCAAGATACTACTGAACCTCGTAGATCAACCAGAGTAAGATCCGCGCCAGAGTGGTACGGTAATCCTGTTCTGGAAATCATGCTACTAGATCATGATGAACCTACGAACTATGAAGAAGCGATGGTGAGCCCAGATTCCGCAAAGTGGCTTGAAGCCATGAAATCTGAGATGGGATCCATGTATGAGAACAAAGTATGGACTTTGGTTGACTTGCCCGATGATCGGCAAGCAATTGAGAATAAATGGATCTTTAAGAAGAAGACTGATGCTGATGGTAATGTTACTGTCTACAAAGCTCGAGTTGTCGCGAAAGGTTTTCGGCAAGTTCAAGGGATTGACTACGATGAGACCTTCTCACCCGTAGCGATGCTTAAGTCCGTCTGAATCATGTTAGCAATTGCCTCATTTTATGATTATGAAATTTGGCAAATGGATGTCAAAACTGCATTCCTGAATGGATTTTTGGAAGAAGAGTTGTATATGATGCAACCAGAAGGTTTTGTCGATCCAAAAGGAGCTAACAAAGTGTGCAAGCTCCAGCGATCCATTTATGGACTGGTGCAAGCCTCTCGGAGTTGGAATAAACGCTTTGATAGTGTGATCAAAGCATTTGGTTTTATACAGACTTTCGGAGAAGCCTGTATTTACAAGAAAGTGAGTGGGAGCTCTGTAGCATTTCTGATATTATATGTGGATGACATATTACTAATTGGAAATGATATAGAATTTCTGGATAGCATAAAGGGATACTTGAATAAGAGTTTTTCAATGAAAGACCTCGGTGAAGCTGCTTACATATTAGGCATAAAGATCTATAGAGATAGATCAAAACGCTTAATTGGACTTTCACAAACAACATACCTTGACAAAAAATTTGAAGAAGTTCAAAATGGATCAAGCAAAGAAAGGATTCTTGCCTGTGTCACAAGGTGTGAAATTGAGTAAGACTCAATGCCCGACCACTGTAGAAGATAGAGAGAATATGAAAGATGTTCCCTATGCATCAGCCATAGGATCTATCATGTATGCAATGCTGTGTACCAGACCCGATGTGTGCCTTGCTATAAGTCTAGCAGGGAGGTACCAAAGTAATCTAGGAGTGGATCACTGGACAGCGGTCTAGAACATCCTGAAATACCTGAAAAGGACTAAGGATATGTTTCTCGTATATGGAGGTGACAAAGAGCTCATCGTAAAAGGTTACGTTGATGCAAGATTTGACAGTGATCCGGACGATTCTAAATCGCAAACCGGATACGTGTTTACATTAAACGGTGGAGCTGTCAGTTGGTGCAGTTCTAAACAAAGCGTCGTAGCGGGATCTACATGTGAAGCGGAGTACATAGCTGCTTCGGAAGCAGCGAACGAAGGAGTCTGGATGAAGGAGTTCATATCCGATCTAGGTGTCATAGCTAGTGCATCGGGTCCAAAGAAAATCTTTTGTGACAATACTGGTGCAATTGCCTTGGCAAAGGAATCCAGATTTCACAAGAGAACCAAGCACATCAAGAGACGCTTCAATTCCATCTGGGATCTAGTCCAGGTGGGAGACATAGAGATTTGCAAGATACATACGGATCTGAATGTTGCAGACCCATTGACTAAGCCTCTTCCACGAGCAAAACATGATCAGCACCAAGGCTCCATGGGTGTTAGAAACATTATGGTGTAATCTAGATTATTGACTCTAGTGCAAGTGGGAGACTGAAGGAAATATGCCCTAGAGGCAATAATAAAGTTATTATTTATTTCCTTATAATCACGATAAATGTTTATTATTCATGCTAGAATTGTATTAACCGGAAACATAATACATGTGTGAATACATAGACAAACAAAGTGTCACTAGTATGCCTCTATTTGACTAGCTCGTTAATCAAAGATGGTTATGTTTCCTAACCATGAACAATGAGTTGTTATTTGATTAACAGGATCACATCATTAAGAGAATGATCTGATTGACATGACCCATTCCATTAGCTTAGCACCCGATCGTTTAGTATGTTGCTATTGCTTTCATCATGACTTATACATGTTCCTATAACTATGAGATTGTGCAACTCCCATTTACCGGAGGAACACTTTGGGTACTACCAAACGTCACAACATAACTGGGTGATTATAAAGGAGTACTACAGGTGTCTCCAAAGGTACATGTTGGGTTGGCGTATTTCGAGATTAGGTTTTGTCACTCCGATTGTCGGAGAGGTATCTCTGGGCCCTCTCGATAATGCACATCACATAAGCCTTGCAAGCATTGCAACTAATGAGTTAGTTGCGAGATGATGTATTACAGAACGAGTAAAGAGACTTGCCGGTAATGAGATTGAACTAGGTATTGGATACCGACGATCGAATCTCGGGCAAGTAACATACCGATGACAAAGGGAACAACGTATGTTGTTATGCGGTCTGGCCGATAAAGATCTTCGTAGAATACGTAGGAGCCAATATGGGCATCCAGGTCCCGCTATTGGTTTTTGACCGGAGACGTGTCTCGGTCATGTCTACATTGTTCTCGAACCCGTAGGGTCCGCACGCTTAAGGTTACGATGACAGTTATATTATGAGTTTATACATTTTGATGTATCGAAGGTTGTTCGGAGTCCCGGATGTGATCACGGACATGACGAGGAGTCTCGAAATGGTCGAGACGTAAAGATTGATATATTGGAAGCCTATGTTTGGATATCGGAAGTGTTTCGGGTAAAATCGGGATTTTACCGGAGTACCGGGAAGGTTACCGGAACCCCCCGGGAGCTAAATGGGCCATGATGGGCCTTAGTGGAAAAGAGAAGAGGGAGCCCTACATGGGCTGCGTGCCTCCCCCTTCCCCTAGTCCTATTAGGACTAGGAGAGGTGGCCGGCCCCCTCTCTCTCTTTTCCCTCTCCGCGAATCCTATTCCAACTAGGATTGGGGGGGGGGGGAATCCTACTCCCAAAGGGAGTAGGACTCTCCTGGCGCGCCACACCTTGGCCGGCCAGCCTCCCCCCTATAGTCCTTTATATACTGAGGCAGAGGCACCCTAGAACACACAAGTTGATCCACGTGATCTATTCCTTAGCCGTGTGCGGTGCCCCCAGCCACCATATTCCTCGATAATACTGTAGCGGAGTTTAGGCGAAGCCCTGCTGCTGTAGTGCATCAAGATCGTCACCACGCCGTCGTGCTGATGGAACTCTTCCCCGACACTTTGCTGGATCGGAGTCCGGGGATCGTCATCGAGCTGAACGTGTGCTCGAACTCGGAGGTGCCGTAGTTTCGGTACTTGATCGGTTGGATCGTGAAGACGAACGACTACTTCCTCTACGTTGCGTCAACGCTTCCGTAGTCGGTCTGCGTGGGTACGTAGACAACACTCTCCCCTCTCGTTGCTATGCATCACATGATCTTGCGTGTCCGTAGGAAATTTTTTGAAATTACTACGAAACCCAACATGGCCCTATATGTATCAGCTCCGAATCATGTCTTTGGTCAAATATTGGGTTTGCTTGGCTCCCACGTTTTGGTACCTTACATTCCGCTATATCGGAAAGTAGCACTGGGAGAACTACTGCGATTGTGCCCTGGTTCATCCGTATGAGCACCTCAGTAGAGAAAGCCTAAAACTGACTGTCATGATATAGCGAGAGACTGGTCAACCACTCGATGACTTAGCGGAATCTTCGGGATTCCTCCACATTAACGAAGGGCCGTTTCCCGTTCATGTACGTACGCGCCCCGTATTCGAACTAGCGCAGAAGTACCAGGGGCTATATATTAGCCCCACCGTCAAACTCCTATGGCTAAGTGAAAGTGTTAAAGCAATATAGTCTGATTGCCTCGTTCGCTGCGCTACCACCTCCTTAATGGACCAAGACGTTGGATCAAGTGTGAACACGCATTTTTTCTTGCGAACACCCCCGCATTATGTGCGTGGGGGCGGAAGCCGACGAATGCAAACTTTCAGGTTATATACATAAACGGCCGCACAGGAGGCATCATAATACTTTCGGGTAAAAGTACAAACACAGCCTTGATAACTCAATAAAACATTGTTTTTACAATGGGAGTACATGTCACTAGAACATAATATTCTTCGAGCACTGAGCCTCTATCGAACGAGCGCCTTCAAGAACTTCTTCAAAGTAGTGCTCGGCAGCCACTCGGCCTATGGCCGAACCCTGTGTGGCAATAGTGGTGGCCTCCATCTCTGCCCAGTATGTCTTGACATGGGCAAAGGCCATTCGCGCAACCTCTATGCACGCCGATCTCTTTATAGCATTGATGTGCAGCACAACACCAAGGAATTGTTGCACTAAACTAAAGTAGCTATTCGGCCTTGGCCCTCCCGGCCACAGATGATCCACAACAGACCTCATGGAAAGTTCGGGCAACCTATGGAGCTCGGCCCACTCGGCCATTCGCTCATTCAACAGCAGCGGACGGGCTGGAGCATCAAACTGTGACCAGAACAGCTTTTCCACTTCGTGATCTTTTTGATCCTTGAAGTACTCGGCCGCATCAGCAGCACTTGCAGCCAAATCCACGTAGGCGTCCGCAGAACTCCATAGTCGGTCAAGAGGAGCATACTTCGGATCTCCGAACTTAGTCCGCAACAAGAAGGGCTACCCAGACACGATATCCGCAGCTTGATGCAGCTCCTCCTTCATCGCTCTAATTTTGGAGCGGGCTTCCTTGGCAGCTACCAGGGCCTTCTCCAGGTCCGTCGCCCTCGCTCAGCTTTCTTTTTCAAGAAGTTGGTAACGGTCAGCGGCATCTTTCAACTCTACAGCCATTTTGGCTATTCTTTCTTTGCTCTGGCAATGCGCGGCCTGTTCGACCCTCAACTCTTTGACCGCCTTTAGAGCGGCCACATTGATACTCCTTGCTTGTTCCTTGGCTCGGGCAAGCTCCGCCCGAAGGGTCTCCATGGTGGCAGCTCCATCTGCAGTGACAACATATTAAGGATACTGGCATCATGCTCCTCTTATTATGTGACGATCACCAGATAAATCACTTACCCCGTGCCTCGTCAAGCCCCTGGTTGAGAAGCACGATATCGACATCGGCTGCATCAAGTTGCCGCTTTAGCTCGGTAAACCCATCAGTCCGGCTAGCCAACGGAGCCTCAGCCACTTGCACATAAAGGAAGTTGGGTTATTACCTAGGACTATGATCCTCGGTATGCCGCCGTTCTCGACAACAACCAAAGTCTCAGGGGCTACTATCTGCATAGGGCACACATAACATGTGCGGTACTATCAAAAACATACACTATTTCACGTACCTCAAAGCCTTTCAACAGACTCATAAAAGCTTCATGCAATCCGCTTTCAGCGAACGAAATCCTTTCAATTACCGTACCCATTAGTGTACGATGCGCTTTGAGACAGCCGCTTTCCCCAGAAGATCCTTCAGTGCGTCCAACCGCACATGGTACGGTTTCGGACTCATGCTGTCGCTCTCCTTAGGAGCCGGATACTGAGGATTCCGGGTAGCCAAGGGGTTATCCTTTGGCCTTGGCGGATCAGGAGATACCCTCCGCGACGACACTTTAGGGTCGCCCGCCTCATGAGGCGGGGTGTCAGGGGGAGGCATTTCGCTCTCCATCATCTCCGGAAGAAGATCCCCCGAAGACGAACTCTGTCGAGAAGGGCTACGATCCGGACTACAATTTATAAGCATCGGTTATTGTCTTCGGAAGTAAGGTAGGATATTTTCACTATTAAGTACTTTTTGATTACTTACATCTCGGTAGAGGGCTGATCCCCACGTGGACATTGTGCGGCAAGAATACCCCCCGAGGCAGGTCCCTCTGGCGAAGATTTCTTCTCCCGTTTGGAAACCTTAGTTTCCGGATCTTCAGAGGTAGTCCTCTTCCTTCCCCGGGGAGAGAGAATGTCAGATTCTTTCCCTTCACGGAGGCGCTCATCCCCTCGGTTGGGACGAGTAGCGAGTGAGGCCCGCTTTCAGCTTCTTACCCCCCCTTCATCTTCCTTTGAGGGCACCTGATAAGGCACCGGCTCAAGCATTTTGTCTAGTACCGGATCGTCCAAGCCCTTAAGAAGGGGGCCCGAACACCTGATCATCTTCGCCTTTGTTATCCAGTCCCGCTCAAAGAGCGACTCTTTAGAATGATGTCATGATAAATAAAAGGACAGCGTGTTCGGCCATGGGATTACTTACTTGGGTATCAGGGCGGTTGCAGCTCAAACCCACATCCTCGGTGGTGTCCGGACACTCTATTTGGGGTCCGAAGAATGATTTGTACATCTCCTCGAGCGTCATGCCGAGGAAGTGCTAAATAGCTCGCAGTCCTTCCGGGTTGAATTCCCACATACGGAGGGGCCGACGTTTGCAAGGCTGGACTCAACGAACCAGCATAACTTGCATTACCATAACCAGGCTGAAGTCTCTCTCAAAGAGATATCAGATACGGCTCTGCAATATTGGCACATCCTTTGCCGGGCCCTAGCTTAGCCCCCGGCTGATCCATGACATCAGTTGCGGTGGGGGCCCGAGCGAAAGGTAAGGTATCGGTGTCAAAACCGGCGGATCTCGGGTAGGGGGTCCCGAACTGTGCGTCTAGGCGGATGGTAACAGGTGACGGGGGACATGATGTTTTTACCCAGGTTCAGGCCCTCTCGATGGAGGTAAAACCCTACTCCTGCTTGATTGATCTTGATGATATGAGTATTACAAGAGTTGATCTACCACGAGATCGAAGAGGCTAAACCCTAGAAGCTAGCCTATGGTATGATTATGTGTTGTTGGTCCTACAGACTAAACCCTCCGGTTTATATAGACACTAGAGGGGTCTAGGGTTACACAGAGTCAATTACAAGGAAGGAGACGTACATATCCGTATTGCCAAGCTTGCCTTCCACGCCAAGGAGAGTCCCATCCGGACACGGGACGAAGTCTTCAATCTTGTATCTTCATAGTCCAACAGTCCGGCCAAAGGATATAGTCCGGCTGTCCGGATACCCCCCTAATCCAGGACTCCCTTAGTAGCCCCTGAACCAGGCTTCAATGACGATGATTCCGGCGCGCAGATTGTCTTCGACATTGCAAGGCGGGTTCCTCCTCCGAATACTTCATAGAAGATTTTGAACACGAGGATCATGTCCGGCTCTGCAAAACAAGTTCCACATACCACCGTAGAGAGAATAATATTTCCAAAAATCTAATTTGCTGACGTACCCCGTAGTGTGACATCACACCATAGCCAGGTCTTTATTCGAATCGTTTTTCATAACCCATCTCAGCGTGTTTCGCGAGGCGGTTTCCTTGGAACGTCTTGTCGTAGCAGAGATCGTGCCCCCTTTATTACGGGATTCTCATCAATACGGACGTGGGTAACCCAACCGTGCCTATTGGTAGGACTCCTAGATCTTAGGCAAGTCCCAAACGGCCATGAGGAGGACGCTTGATATTCACCCTGTTTATAAAGGGGACAAGGCTTTTTCTTTTTTCCCTCTTGTGCTCAATCAAATCCTCCCCCTACCTTGAGTTCTAACACCCAAAACTCAGGTCAGGTGCTTCGGACCTTCAACTATGTCCGGATCCAACCTTCAAGGTCGGTAGATGCCTTCCTCCGTCATGGAGGAGGACATCAAGAGGTTGAGAGAGGCCAGATATCTGACCGCTGAAATTTCGCATCGGCTGCCAACCCGAGGGCAGGTCGTCCCTACTCCCGAACCCAACGAGAGCGCCGTGTTCATCTCCCAATTCCTCCGAGGACTAGGCCTCGCTCTGGATCCCTTTGTTAGGGGTCTTATGTTCTATTATGGGCTAGATTTTTATGATCTAGCCCCGGATTCCCTTCTTCACATGTCATCATTTATTGTCGTATGTGAGGCCTTCCTCCGTATCACCCCTCATTTCGGCATGTGGCTCAAGACCTTCGATGTGAAGCCGGAGATGATCGAGGGGAAGCACGTAGCTTGCGGAGGCGCTTTAGTAAGCAAAATTGTTGACGCTCCATCGCCTGAGGGTAGCTTCGTAGAGGTGTCCGGATTGTGGCAGCGGGAGTGGTTCTACATCACAGCTCCCCGAAGTGCCAAGTGGGTAGCTGCCCCTACCTTTCGCTCAGGCCCCCCACCACAACGGACGTCATGGATCAGCAGGGGGCTGAGTTGGGGTCCAGCCAAGGACGTGCCAATACTGCAAAGCCGTATACGAGACCTCTTTGAGAGAGATTTCAGTCTGATTATGGTAGTGCAAGTTATGCTAGTTCATCGAGTCCAGCCTTGCAAACGCCGGCCCCTTCGCATGTGGGAATTCAACCGAGAAGGACCGCGAGCTATTCAACACTTCCTTGGCATGACGCCCAAGGAGATGTACAAATTGTTCTTCGGACCACAAATAATGTGTCCGGACATCACTGAGGATGCAGGTCTGAGCTGCAATCGTCCGGATACCCAAGTAAGTAGCCCCGCATCCGAACACACTGTGCGTTTATTTATCGCAACGTTGCCCTAAAAAAGCCGCTCTTTGACCAGGATTGGATAGCAAAGGCAAAGTTGATCAGGTGTTCGGCCCCCCTCCCTGAGACCTCACCAAATCCCGTGCTAACCAGGATGTTGGAGATCGCGCCTTATCAAGCGCCCTCAGGAGAAGATAAAGGGGGGAACAAGAAGGCTAGCGCCTCCGCGAAGGAGGTTAACCGGGGAAGAGGAACTGAAACTTCCTCTCCCTAGGGAAGGAAGAGAACCGCCTTTGAGGACCTGGAGACAATGGTCTCCAAACGGGGGAAGAAAACTTCGCCGAAGGGTCCTGCCCTGGGGGATACCCCGGCCGCACTATGCCCTCAAGGGGATCAGCCCTCCACCGAGCTGTAAGTAAAAGGGTACTTAATAATGAAAATATCTCGCTTTACTTCTGAGGAAAATAATCGAAGCATTTATCTTGCAGTTCGGATCTTAGCCCTTCTCAGCAGAGCTCATCTTTAGGGGATCTTCTTCCAGAGATGATGGAGAGCGAAAACGCCCCCCTGCCATACCGCCTCACGAGGCGGGCGACCCCGAGGTGTCGTCGCGGAGGGTTTCTCCTGACCCGGCAAGGCCAAAAGGTAATCCTATGGCAACCCGAAGTCCTCAGTATCTGGCTCTTGAAGAGAGCAATCGAAAGAGTCTGGCACCGTCTGGTGTGCAGTCGGACGTACTGAGGGATCTGCTAGAGCAAGCGGCTATCTCAGAAGAGCACCGCACGTTGATGGGTACGGTGATTGAAAGGATTTCGTCCGCCGAAAGCGGGTTGCATGAAGCCTTTATGAGTCTACTGACGGGTTTTGAGGTACACGAAATGATGTACATTTTTGACAGTACCACACATTTTTAGATGTGCCCTGTGTAGATAGTAGCCCCTGAGACTCTGGTTGTCGTCGAAAACGGCGGCAAAAAGAGGATCATAGTCCTAGGTAATAACCAGAACGCCTTTATGTGCAGGTGAATGAAGCTCCAGTGGCTAGCCGGACTGATGGGTTTGCCGAACTAAGGCGGCAACTGGATGCGGCAAATGCCGACATCGCGCTTGTTAACAAGCGGCTTGACGAGGCACAGGGTAAGTGATTTTTCTGGTGATTGTCACATAATAAGAGCAGCATGATGTCAGTATCTTTAATATGTTGTGACTGCAGATGGAGCTGCCACCGTGGAGACCCTTCGGGCGGAGCTTGCCCGAGCCAAGGAGCAAGCAAGGAGTAGTAATGCGGCTGCTTTAAAGGCGGCCGAAGAGTTAAGGGCCGAACAGGCCGCGCATTGCGAGAGTAAAGAAAAAATAGCCAAGATGGCTGTAGAGTTAAAACCTGCTACTGACCGGTACCAGCTTCTGGAAAAAGAAAACCGGGTGAAGGTGACGGACCTGGAAAAGGCCCGGGTGGCTGCCAAGGAAGCCCGCTCCAAAATTAGAGCGACGAAGGAGGAGCTGCATCAAGATGCGGATATTGTATCTGGGAAGCCCTTCTTGTTGCAGACTAAGTTCGGGGATCCGAAGTATGCACCTCTGGACCGACGATGGAGTTCTGCGGACGCCTATGTGGATTTGGCTGCAAGTGTTGCTGATGCGGCCTAGTACTTCAAGGATCGGAAAGATCACGAAGTGGAAAAACTGTTTTGGTCACAGTTTCATGATCCAGCCCATCCGCTGCTGTTGAATGAGCAAATGGCCGAGTGGGCCGAGCTCCATAGATTATCCGGACTTGCCATGAGGTCCATTGTGGATCATCTGTGGCCCGGAGGGCCAAGGCCGAATAGCTACTTTAGCTTAGTGCAACAATTCCTTGGTGCTGTGCCACACATCAATGCTGTAAAGAGGTCGGCGTGCATAGAAGGCTCGTGGATGGCCCTTGCTCGTGTCAAAACATACTAGGCGGAGATGGATGCCACCATTGTTGCGGCACAGGGTTCGGCCATAGGCCGAGTGGCTGCCGAGCACTACTTTGAAGAAGTTCTTGAAGGCGCTCGTTCGATAGAGGCTCAGTGCTCGAAGAATATTATGTTTGAGTGACATGTATTCCCATTGTAAAAACAATGTTTTATTGAGTTTATCAAGGCTGTATTTATACTTTTGCCCGAAAGTACTATGATGCCTCCTGTGCGGCCGTTTATGTATATATGTATATAACCTGAAAGATGGCAGTCGTCGGCTTCAGCCCCCACGCATATAATGCGGGGGTGCTCACAGAAGATGCATGTTCACACTTCATCCAATGTCTTGGTCCATTAAGGAGGTGATAGCGCAACGAACTAGGCAATCGGACTATAATGCTTTAACACTTTCACTTAGCCAGAGGAGTTTGACAGGGGGGCTACTATATAGCCCCTGGTGGCTCCGTGCTCATCCGAATTCGGGGTGCGTACATGCCTGGCCAGGAAATGGCCCTTCGTTAAGGCGGAGGAATCCCGAAGATTCCGCTAGGTGATCGAGTGGTTGACCAGTCTCACGCTATATCATGACAGTCAGTTTTCGTCTTTCTCTACTGAGGTGCTCGTCCGGATGAACCAGGGCACAATCGCAGTAGTTCTCCTGGTGCCGCCTTAGCCGATAGAGCGGAACGTAAGGCAGCAAAACACAGGAGCTGGGCAAACCCAACATTTGACCAAAGAATGATTCGAAGCTAATGCATATAAGGCCAAACTCGCGACGCCGAACACTCCCTAAGGTATTCGGTCTTTATGATGTAAACTGGGCTAAACAGTGCCCTTTGTAATAAGCCCATGGTGTCCAAGTACGTGCAATATTCTGACGTGGCCACATGCCACTACGTCAGCATCCTTCTCAGTTGTACTGAGAATCCGGGGGATGTGTATCAACAAGAGACATTAAAAAAGGTTTACGCAGGGTCTTAATCTAAAAATAATCCTTGGAACGGGTCCCTGCTACACGTCTGCGCTTGTTTCTTCGTTGTGCCGTATCCTGGACGGGTGTACCACGATGGTCATCTCTAAAAGAGAGGAACTTAGTTGAAAAGTTGTTGTGCAAAAGGTAGGTTATACTAAATAAACCATGTACAGTTCAAGATGAGTAAAGTTGAGCCTAATTGTCACTTGTTTACACGCGTTGAGCCCCTTGTATTGTTATAGGGGTATAGCCATCAAACCTGTATCAATTATATATAGCTACACCGAACTCGTCTAACCGTGTCCGTGGTCTTAACGACCTGTCAGATGCTTTAGTTGGTGAGGCCATCTAGTGTGCGGCTGCCAAGGCAGCCGCACGGTCTTCCGCGCGCACGGAGTGCTCAATATTTCCATTTACTGTAATGATGCCACGTGGACCGGGCATCTTAAGCATGAGAGAAGCGTAATGTGGTATTGCGTTAAAGCGAGTGAAAGCTTCGCGTCCGAGTAGTGCTTGATAGCCACTTTGGAACGGAGCGACGTGGAAGGTTAACTTTCCGCTGCGGAAGTTATCGGTAAAGCCGAATATAACCTCTAGTAGCTGGGAGCCTGTGCAATGGGCTTCTGGGCCTGGCGTTACTCCTTTAAAGGTAGTATTGCTATGGATGATTTTTGTTGGGTCTATCCCCATTTTGCGGACTGTGTCCTGATATATCAGGTTTAAACTATTGCCGCCGTCCATCGGGACTCGTGTGAAGTGGTATCCGTCAATTATCGGGTCTAACACCAAGGCAGCCATCTTGCATGTCGGATACTTGCCGAATAATCCCGATGGTCAAAGGTGATCGGTTTGGACGACCAGTGGCAGAACCCCACGGTGATAGGCGCTGGGGCATGTGTCTCTAGGAGTGCCGCTTTGTTTCTCCCCTTCATCACGTGTAACACGTTTACTATTTTGACTTTTGGTGGGAATTTATTCTGTTCCCCAGTGCTTTGCTTGCGAGGCTCGTCCTCGTCTTCGCTTGGTGTATCCTGCCCCTTGTGTTCGGCATTGAGTTTGCCGGACTGCTTGAAGACCCAACATTCTCTATGGGTATGATTTGCAGGTTTATTGGGGGTGCTGTGGATTTGACATAGTTTGTCCAGAATCTTGTTCAGGCTGGACAGTTCATCTCTGTTACCTTTGGAGGGCAGCTTTTGCTGACCTGGCTGAGAGCTTCTGAATCCGGCGTTTACCACTGTGCTCTTCGGGCAGTCTTCTTTATATTCCGGCACTTGTTTTTGCTGCGTCGTGGCTTCCCGTTTCCATCCCTGACTTTGGATGTACTTGGGTCGCTGGTGCTACATCGGGCTAACCAGCTGTCCTCGCCCGCGCAAAAGCGGGTCATGAGTTTTGTTAATGCTGCCATTGTTCTCGGCTTTTCTTGGCCGAGGTGTCTGGCAAGCAATTCGTCTCGAATGTTGTGCTTGAAAGCTGCTAAGGCTTCGGCGTCCAGACAGTCGACTATTTGGTTCTTTTTAGTGAGAAACATGTTCCAAAGCTTTCGGGCTGACTCTCCGGGCTGTTGAGTTATATGACTTAAATCGTCTGCATCCGGTGGTCGGACATAGGTCCCTTGAAAATTTGCCCAAAAAGCATCCTCGAGCTCTTCCCAGCTTCCAATGGAGTTTTCGGGGAGGCTTTTAAGCCAGTGCCGAGCTGGCCCTTTGAGCTTGAGGGGTAAGTACTTGATGGCATGGAGATCGTCTCCTCGAGCCATGTGGATATGGAGGATGTACTCCTCAATCCATACCCCAGGGTCTGTCGTTCCATCATACGCCTCTATGTTTATGGGTTTGAATCCCTCTGGAAATTCATGGTCCAGCACCTCATCGGTGAAACATAGGGGGTGTGCGGCACCCCTGTATTTCGGTGTACCGTGGTGTTCGGATTTTTGTTGTGTTGCATTGCGTGCTGGAGCGCGCTTGCTTGGCCCGTAGATGGATCTGGTTGCGTCGTCCTTTTGATGCGAGCCCTCACGTGGATCGCGTACTGGCTTGTGTGCGGTGTCGTTTGCCGCTCTATGTTGGCCACGAGGTCCTCTATCCGACCGGATGGCTGTTTTGTTTTTTGATTGCGGGGGATCTAAGGCCTCCTCATCGAATTCAGGTAGCAGCTTTCCCTTCGGGTAGCTCTTAGTGTGGCGACTACCGCCGTACTTTGCTGCAGTGTTGAGTACTTCACTCCATCTAATTCTGAGTGTGTCTTGTGCAGCCCTGAGTCTTTGCTTCTGCTTTTTCAGACTCCTCGCAGTGGCAACAAGCCTTTCATGGGTATTCTGTTGCTTCGGGTGCCTGTCCGGTGTGATGTCATCCGGACTATTATCTTCGCCGGAGTCGGGTTGTTCGGTTTGATTCTCCGCGTTGCCGTGGTCGGACGGTGGTTCAATGCCGTGTTTGTCGTCCGCTGGCTCACCCTGCTCTATCGCTGGGTCTATATGATCGCTGTTTCTGCCGAGGCGGGATTTGGAGCGGCGCTTACGCCGGCGCTTTGATTGCTTCTCGAGGGAACGGTCCTTCGCTGCGTCCTTCCGTTCCTCGTCGTCTTTTTCTTTGGGTGTGTCCACCATGTATACATCATATGATGAAGTGGGCGTCGAGTGTCCTGTGGGCAGTGGCTCCTGTTCGTCTCCTGCATCGTCGTCCATACCGTCGATGTCTTCGGAGTCGAAGGCGAGCATGTCGGTCAAATCGTCGACAGTGGCTACTAAGTGGGTGGTGGGTGGGCGGCGAATTTCTTCGTCGTCCGCATCCTGATCTGGCCGGCCATAGTTCGTCCAGGACTCTCCTGACATGGAGAGAGACCTTAATGAGTTTAGTATGTCGCCAAAGGGCGAGTGCTGAAAGATATCCGCGAAGGAGAACTCCATGATCGGCGCCCAGTTGGATTCGATAGGCACGGGCGCAGGCGGTTCAGAGTCCGTGGCCGGGGAAGAATCTGGCAGTTCGGCGTCACGGCTCCCGTGAAGGGTAAGGTCAGTATTTGGCTCGATCGCCGCTGAAGATGCGGCCTCCGTGGCGGGGTCTATCCACCCGTCCTTGGATGGCGCAACTGGCTCCGAATTGAGGGTCGGAGTGGTCGCCGGTGCGATCTCCTGAACACTGTCCGATGGTAGAGCTAAATCATGCTCATCGTGACCGTGTGGCGCACTCAGCAAGGGCTCAAATCCGTCGAAGATCAAGTCTCCGTGGATGTCGTCCGTGTGGTTTATGCTTCCAAACCTGACCTGGTGGCCAGGGGCGTAACTCTCGATCTGCTCCAGATGGCCAAGCGAGTTGGCCTGCAGTGAGTAGCCGCCGGATACAAAGATCTGTCCAAGGAGAAAAGTCTCACCCCAGATTGCATCGCTATCAATGATTGAAGGAGCCATCCAGCCTAACGATGACGACACAGAGGAACTCTCAATGAAAGCACCAATGTCGGTGTCAAAACCGGCGGATCACGGGTAGGGGGTCCCGAACTGTGCGTCTAGGCGGATGGTAACAGGAGACGGGGGACACGATGTTTTTACCCAGGTTCGGGCCCTCTCGATGGAGGTAAAACCCTACTCCTGCTTGATTGATCTTGATGATATGAGTATTACAAGAGTTGATCTACCACGAGATCGAAGAGGCTAAACCCTAGAAGCTAGCCTATGGTATGATTGTGTGTTGTTGGTCCTACGGACTAAACCCTTCGGTTTATATAGACACTGGAGGGGGCTAGGGTTACACGGAATCAGTTACAAGGAAGGAGATCTACATATTCGTATTGCCAAGCTTGCCTTCCACGCCAAGGAGAGTCCCATCCAGACACGGGACGAAGTCTTCAATCTTGTATCTTCATAGTCCAACAGTCCGGCCAAAGGATATAGTCCGGCTGTCCGGATACCCCCTAATCCAGGACTCCCTCATAGGGGCTGCTACCCACTTGGCACTTCGGGGAGCTGTGATGTAAAACCACTCCCGCTGCTACAAACTGGACACCTCTGGGAAGGAACCCTTTGGCCATGGGGCATCAGCGCTTTTGCTTATTAAAGCCCCTCCGCACTCTGCGTGCCGCCCCTCGATCATCATCGGCTTCACATTGAAGGTCTTGAGCCACAGGCCAAAGTGAGGGGTAATGCGAAGGTAGGCCTCACATACGACAATAAACGACGAGATGTGAAGAAGGGAATCCGGGTCCAGATCGTGGAAATCCAGCCCATAATAAAACATAAGCCCCCTCACAAAGCGAACCAGAGCAAGGCCTAGTCCTCAGAGGAAGTGAGAGATGAACACGACACTCTCGGTGGGTTCGGCAGTAGGGATGACCTGCCCTCGGATAGGCAGCCTATGTGAAATTTCGGCGGTCAGATATCTGGCCTCTCTCAGCTTCTTGATGTCCTCCTCTGTGACAGAGGAGGGCATCCACTGACCTTGAAGGTTGGATCCGAACATGGTTGAAGGTCTGAAGCGCGTGACCTGAGCCTTGGGTGTTGGAACTCGAGGCGGGGGAAGGATTCGATTGAGCACGAGGGGGAAAAAGGGACAGGCCTCGCCCTCTTTATAAAGAAGGTGAATATCAAGCGTCCTCCTTGTGGCCGTTTGGGACTTGCCTAAGATCTAGGATTCATGCCAATAGGCATGGTTGGGTTACCCATGTCCGTACTAATGAGAATCCCGTAATAAGGGGGACACAATCTCTGCTTTGACAAGACGTGACAGAAAAACCGCCTCGCAATATGCGCAGTGTTGGTTGAGAAAAACGGTTCAGATAAAGACCGGGCCATGACGTGATGTCGTGCTGTCAAAACGTGTCATCAGATTAGATTTATGGAAACATTATTCTCTCTACGATGGGGTGTGGAACTTGTTTTGCAGAGCCGGACACTATCCTTGAGTTCAAAATCTTCTATGGAGTATTCGGAGGAGGAACCCGCCTTGCAATGCCGAAGACAATATTGCGCACCGGACTCGTCGTCATTGAAGCCTGGTTCAGGGGCTACTGAGGGAGTCCTGGATTAGGGGGCTTCGGACAGCCGGACTATACCCTTTGGCCGGACTGTTGGACTATGAAGATACAAGATTGAAGACTTCGTCCCGTGTCCGGATGGGACTCTCCTTGGTGTGGAAGGCAAGCTAGGCATTACGGATATGTAGATCTCCTCCCTTGTAACCGACCTTGTGTAACCATAACCCCCTCCGGTGTCTATATAAACCCCTGTTCAAGAATTCATCCGATTAACCAGTTAACTTGCCGATTAATCCCTACTCATAGGGTCCCCGAGTAGCCGATTACCCGATAAATCGTCCGATTAATTGATTAAATGGCCGATTAACTTGCCGATTAGCCTATTAATCCCCTACTCACCAGCCGACCGAGCAGCTACCAGTTAACGATTTCCTCAACAATGATATAAACCAAAGGGTTTAGTCCGTAGGACAACATACTATCATACCATAGGCTAGCTTCTAGAGTTAGCCTCTACGATCTCGTGGTAGATCAACTCTTGTAATACTCATATCATCAAGAACAATCAAGCATGACGTAGGGTATTACCTCCATCAAGAGGGCCCAAACCTGGGTAAACATCTTGTCCCCTACCTCATGTTACCATCCGCCTTAGACGCACAGTTCGGGACCCCCTACCCGAGATCCGCCGGTTTTGACACCGATAGATGGGCCCGGGCACAGACGCCGTGCCTAACCCTCTCACGTGAAGGGTCCTGAAGAAAGATGACTGGCGTGCGGCTCCCGCGGTGGGTGACAATCAAGCAGGTGATAGTCATAGATGGATTAAATATGGAAGGCAAACTAGCTCAGGTAAATGCATGAACGATACGTGCCACTGGGTCAGGCCCGAGCAGCTTGGGGATGATGCAGCCCGAGGGGCGCCCCCAGCAAGGTATAAACGATACGGGATACATGCCACAGGGATGGACCCACGTGGCCTAGGAATGATGCAGCCCTGATGGCGCTCCCAGCTAAATAAACTTGGAAAATGTCACCCGGTTCCGTTGCAGAAGGGGTGTTGAGGCAGCTGAAGATGATTGGCGCAGGGGTTGCTCCTCACGAGCCACTGGGGCCCTGAGCCTCGGGAGGCTCTGGAGGCTCGGGCGGCCTCCTGAGGACCAGCTCCATCTCCACTAGGACTGCATGGTGCCTGGCCTCCTGACCCGCCATGATGCTCAGCAGGTTACGCTGGAAGGCAGCAGCCACGCTCGGCAGGCCGAACGACATGCGAACATAGCTGTGAGGTGGACCTTCACAGCGCCCACCACGCGAAGGCCAGAAGCACTCCTGAGATGCGGCTCGGTTGAGCCCTGGTATGTCGATGTAGACGCGCAGCTCACCACCCTCGCCTGGGTGGGGAGCAGCGCCAGGCGGGCAGCGGTCACTGCGTATTACTCTTGATTCCTGAAGCTCCTGAGATACCTTGGTGATGAACTCCTGAGCGGCGTGCGCTCCTTGCCTGGTTTCCTCCTGAGGGAGACGTGCCGCGAAGCATGCCTCCAAGTGATTCCCTAGTGCCTCCCTCATGATGTTGGCAAGGTCTGAGGCCCTCCAGGAGAGAGCCCCCGAGCCCTTCCCGAGGAGGGCGCTGGGCGTGCCTTCCTATGCGATGGAGGGAGGCGCCCCAGGTGCGGGCGCTGATCCTGACGAGGTACCACTTGCGGTGCCACCCTCCTGAGGTCCGACATGGAGTAGCTTCTTCTTCTTCTTGGGGACGACCTCAGGAGGGTACCGAGCTGCATTGTTGTCAGGGTCTTTGATTGCCGCTTCTTGGAAGGCGTGCTCGAGGGAGCACACCGCATCTCTTTCTTCGCAGGGGACCGTGATGATCCCGCCGCTCCCTGGCATCTTGAGGACGTTGTAGCCATGGTGCATCACTGCCATGAACTTGGCGAGGGTCGGATACTCAAGGATGGCATTGTACGGCAGACGGATGTGGGCGACGTCAAAGTCGATGAGCTCGGTGCGGTAGTTGTTGCATTCTCCAAAGGTGACGGGAAGGCGGACCTACCCTATCGGCGTGGTGGAGCCCTCAGTCACTCCTGAGAAGGGCTTAGTGGGATGAAGCTGATCGTATGGCACTTGAAGGTTGTCGAACGTCTCGACGGACAAGACGTTGAGCCCTGTGCCGCCATCGATGAGGGTGTTGGTGACTTGCACGTTGTTGATGACGGGTGAACAAAGTATTGGGAGAGCGCCATCGATAGCCGCGCACTTGAGCTGATCTGCCGAACTGAAAGTGATGGCACACTTGGACCACCTGAGCGGGCATGTGGCCTCGAGCTTGGGGAGGACCGTGTTCACCTCGCGAGCAAACTGCTTGAAGATATGCTGTGAGGCTGGGGCTTGAGCTCCGCCCAAGATGCAGGCGATAGCACGCGGCTCCTGAAATCCCCCGGCCCCCTCGTCTTGATGGTGGTCGTCGTTCCTTCTTGGTGGTGGTGGCAGCAGAGGAAGACCGGGGTTGCCATGAGGGCGATCTTCGCGAGGCTGATCCCTTAAGGTACCCTCGCGAGACTGATCTTGCCAGTGGTCCTCACGAGGTCGGTCGCGCCACTCCTAGCATGGGCCACGGTCATCCCAACGTCCTCCGCCATGTCCTCCTCCTCGACCGAAGCCTCCGTCATTACGCTCGGGGCGTTGACCGAAGCGTCTGTCGCGAATGGCCCTGAGCTCTTGACAGTCGTCAGTATCGTGGCTGCGTATGTTGTGGAAGGCGCAGAACGGGCGTCTGCCCTTGGGTGACTCAGGATGGTCCTTGCCGCGCTTCGTGTCCGGCTCCGCCGCGAGCACGGCGACTCCCTTACGCTTCACATCCTTGGCCTTGGATTTCTTCTCCTCCGGGTCGGTAGCTGGGAGCTCGAGGAGGGAAAGGCGCCCTTCCTCAGCCCTTGCGCACTTGGTCGCCAGATTGAACAGCTCCAGGGATATGCACAGCTCCTCATGGATGGCGAGCTCCTCCTTCATCTTGACGTGACGGACGCCATCAGAGAACGCAGAGATGATGGCTTTGTCCATCACCTTGGGGATCTTGAGACGAACATTGTTGAAGCACTGGATGTATTTCTGGAGGGTCTCCCCTGGTTGTTGCTTGACGTGGCGCAGGTCGCCCGCGGCCGGGGGGCGGTCGCAGGTGCCCTGGAAGTTGGCGACGAAGTGGTCGCGCATCTCGTCCCAGGAAGAGATCGAGCCTGGAGGCAGGTTCAGGAGCCACGAACGAGCGCCGTCCTTGAGCGCCTTGGGGAACCAGTTTGCCATGACTTCCTCGTCGCTGTTGGCCGCCTCGATGCTCAGCTCATAAAGATGCAAGAACTCTGCGGGGTCGGGGGTGTCGTCGTAGCGAGGAGGTAGATCCGGCTTGAACTTGCCTGGCCAGGCGATGCTACGCAGCTCGGGGTGAAGGTGCGGCAGCTGGCCATGGTCACCGGGGCCTGCTGTGGAGGTGGAGCTTGATCTTGATCTTGGCGCCCGTGCGCCGCCACGACTAGCGGCGCAAGGCCTTGCCGCGGCAAGCGATCCTGATGTGGCGGTGTGGGGAGCGGTGGAGCATTCTCTTGCAGCTGATGAACTTCTTGACAACTTCTTTCTTCACGAGTGGGTGCTTGACGTAGCGGGTCGCGCCACGGAGCCGCACGCCTTGGCGTCAAGACGCCGTCTTGGTGCAGGGGTGGTAGAAACGCTGCATGAGCTGTGTTGCCCATAGCTGGCGATGGACGAGGCAGCGAGAGGGACGGTGCTGGGGAGCCCCCTGCGATGTTGACAAGCTCGGCGATCCGGTCCAGCCAGTCCTCGTAGAGGTTGTCGACTGGGCGATAACGCAGGAGCTCGCGCGCCATGAGTAGTGCGCCCATGGGGCGCGACGAGCATGGGACGAGGAACCAGCGGGGGTCAGCGATGGAGTGGCGGTGCGACCGTCCTGCTGCACCGAGGGGTGCAACGAGGATGCTTGTTGCTCGATCCCCGCCGGGCCGGTGGCAGCATTGGCGGTGGGCGACGGAGAACGATGAGGAGGCCCGCCGACAGGAGCCATCTGGGCGACGCGGGCGGCGAGGGCAGCCCGACGCTCAGCTCGGGCGCGACGAGCGTCTGACATGGTTGCGACAAAGTGATGGGACACGGGTCAGCGAAGGAAAAACTCTGGCGCACCCCTACCTGGCGCGCCAAAATGTCGGATTTTGGGTTTCGGCAAAACCCTTAAGGTTCAAACACTGGGGTGCGCGCGAAGATCTCTCCCTCACTGATCACGCCCTCAAACACTTCGCGATCTCTAGGCTAGGCACACGAACTCAAAACACACGAGACACAAGATTTATACTGGTTCGGGCCACCATTGTGGTGTAATACCCTACTCCAGTGTGGTGGTTGTGGATTGCCTCTTGGGCTGAGGGTGAACAGTACAAGGGGAAGAACATCCTCCTGACGAGAGGTGTTCTTGTGCTTGGTGGGTGTGAGGATGGGTTGGATCTAGTCCAAGGTGAGATGGATCAGGCTCAGTTCAAGACCCCCTCCTTAGCTATGGTGGTGGCTAGTCCTATTTATAGAGGCCCTGGTCCTCTTCCCAAATATTGAGTGGGAAGGGAGCCAACAATGGCCAATTTGAAAGGGGACAACTAGTACAGCTTATCCTGACAAAAGTAGTCTTCGCCTGCCAAAGGCTCTGGTGGTGACGCCGTCTTGGGCTCCACGGTGACCTCCGTCTTACCGTCCTACTGGTCTTGGTCTTGTTGCACCGATATGGAAGCCTTTTCCTGATGCCTTGGAACTCCTCGTCTGCACTTGCCTCCTTAGCACCAAAGAGGAAACAAGGACATTGTGTGTGTTGGCGCCCAGCTGGCGCTTGCCTGGTCTCGATCGTCATGGCTCAGGTCATTGGAACCTCGCGAGGTTTGCCTTGCCTTGATCTCTCCGCCCCTCGCGAGCCAGCCTGGTGAGGCCGCTCTAGAGGAGGTCTTGCATCGTCCGCCTCGCGAGGCTTGGCCCCTCGCGAGGGTCTTGAATCTTTGCTGGTGAAGATGGGTCGTACAGGCCCGCTCGCAGAGCCACGCCATGGGCCGCAGGCAGGCAAGTCTGGGGACCCCCATTCCCAGAACGCCGACACCTTCCAGCATCAAAGGAAGATATTTCATGGCTACATCATCATTACCGCCACCAATCTTTACAGCTACTCGGTAGTCCTCTAGCCAAGTGTCAGGTTTGGATTCACCAGTGAACTTACTTACCCCAGTCGCCAACCTGAAGTTGGGACGGATTTCCGCGGCCCTGATGGCACTGCTGAAACATTTAGGCCCAGATACATGCACTCGGCTGCTTGTTGGACGATCTCTGTCCTGTCCTTCTCTATGAGCTCTGTTCCGGTTGACCAGACCTTGTACCAAAATTGACCTTGCATCAAATCTGGCCTCTTTGGGGTCGACTGGAAGTCTTCGCTCGTCACCATATGGACACCGGTCATCGGGTCACCGAGGTGCACACGATCCGCCCCTCAGAGGGGGCGTGGGCACTCGACGATGGTCTTCACGGCCAAACCGATGACCATATTGCTCGTGGTTCTGACCCATGTACTTCTCTTGACGATGCCCTAGGCCCTCACGCTGCAGAGGCGGTCTTCGGCTGTGGGCCAACTGGACGGTGTCCGCCACCACAGGCCTGCTATGTATCCTGTTGCGCGACTGGGGAACTGCGGTGTTTTGCTCTCCTGCTGCCCAGAGCAGCGCTCGAATCTGCATCAAACCCCTTCCAGCCTCTGATTGGGACAACTGGATCGAATCTGCTATGCGGGCCGTAGCAGTAAGATTTTGAATTGGAGTGTGGTCTACCTGAGGTTCGGGTGGGAACAATTGCCGCTGTCGTCGACTGGATTCAGGAATCAGTCGTCGAGCGCGTTTGTCGAGTGAATGCTGAAGGTTCTCTAGTCAAGCGTGCTCAGCCAACATGGCCAGGGCACAACCTCCAAGGCCCGAGCCTCAGAGGTTTCCCCAACGATGGGAGTGTGAAGTGCCTCCGTATTGCAATGATGCAGCTCCTCCCTCTGCTGCGAAGTAAGGGCTTGAGGACGATATTTTTCGTGAACATGCGACGGATCACCGCCACCGTCGCCGCCGTCGTTGTGGCGGAAACCAGGCAGGATGCACAGCGAGTTGACCATTAGGATTTCTGCCACAGGGCCGCTGCTGTCACACTCGGATTCGTCGGGCTCGATTGCCACGACTTGAGGGGTGGCCAACTGACGAGCCACCGCATGCTTTACCCACCGCTGAAGCCATGATTGACCGGATTGCTTGCGGCGACAAGCAGCAGGGAGCGAAGACGTTACGGGAGCCGGCCGATACTGGGTCAACGGTTGCCGCAGAAGGATGCCGCGGACACATGTCCGAAAGTGGGTCGCCCCGCGGATGCGGAGCGCCTCGACGTCGAGGGGAGCCTCTTGAAGCCAGGCGGAGTCGTCGGCAATGAAAACGAGCGCACCGAGACGGATCTCGCGGCCCTCCGCCAAACCACCGCCAGAAACCATGATGATGGGGATCGGAAAAACTGCAACCTCACCGGAAGTCGCTAAGACACCAGCCCAACAGTGGGCGCCAACTGTCGTGGTTCTAAGTCTGATAGTAGATTAGGGGGTACGTAGGAGGAGGCAAGATCCTAGGTACGATGAGGTTGTGCATGCAAGATTTACGAGTGCAAGCCCTTCTCAGAGGAAGTAAAAGCCCTATGTCTCGGTTCCCGGAGGCGGTCGACTGGATTATGCGTGAAATTACAGGGGGTGCAAACCCTTGTCTCAGTGGAGGGGGTGGCTTACACTAGTAGAAAAAGGACCTAATGTGAGACACATTAGTGCCGGTTTGATTTTAGCCCGGTACTAATGGTACCATTAGTGCCGGTTCGAACGGCTATGCATTAATGCCGGTTCGTGTTGAACCTTTAGTACCGGTTCGTGCCACGAACCGGTACTAAAGGGGTGATGGCAGGCTGGCGTCAGGCCGGGGCCCCACGATCACCTTTAGTACCGGTTCGTGTCACAAACCGGTACTAAAGGGGTCTGACCTATAGTATCGGTTTGTGACACACCGGCACTATAGGGCAATTTTCAAACTCTAACCCCCCCCCCCCCGTGTGTCGCCATTTCAGTTCTGAAAAAATCAAAAGAAAATGATAAAAACTTCAAAAAATAAAATCCTTCGAGAGGTAGTTATATTACTACATCTACTAGTTAGGAAAATTTAAAACTTAAATTTGGACATGTTTTGCAAAAAGTGTAGGGAAATGTAAAACGACTATAACTTTTGCATACGATGTCGGAAAAAACCGTATAATATATCAAAAAATTCAGCACGAAAATCCGCATCCGATGGAGACCGCCTACGACTTGTTTGCAATTTTTTAGAATCCTCAAATTACAAAACGAAAAAGAGATATGGTCAAATTTCAGTTTTTTTAAAAAAAATTGGTTAAATCTGGTCAAACTACTTATTCAAGAAGTATTAATGTTACTACATAATTATTCAAGAATATTAGTGTTACTAAATAATTATTTCAATTTTTTAAATTTTGGTCAAATCTGGTCAAACTATGGTCAAACTGTGGTCAAACTATGGTCAAACTTATTCAAGAAATATTAGTGTTACTAAATAATTACTGTTTTTTAGAATAATAGTTTCAAACTCAAACGGTGAAACGTGTGACCTAATGCTCAAGCTAAACTGCTGAGAGTTAATAGGATTGACAGCTTACATTTGTCAGGAAAACAACAAGTGCAGACTTGGAATGTAGGGGGAATAGAACTCCGAAGTTAAGCGTGCTCAGGCTGGGGGAGTGAGAGGATGGGTGACCGGCCGGGAAGTCAGGCGATTTGGAATGAGTGATCCACACTTGAGCACTTAAGAGAGGTGATTAGAGACTAAATCATCAAATAATTCAGAAAAATTAAAAATTTAAAAAAAAATCAATTTTTTTCCAAAATTTTCAAAAAAAAAAACCCTTTAGCGAGCTCATGCCATGTGGTGGCACTTTAGCGCTGGTTCGTGCCGAACCGGTACTAAAGGGGGGGGGGGCTTTAGTGCCCACCCTTTAGTGCCGGTTATGGAACCGGCACTAAAGGCCCTTACGAACCGGTGCTAAAGCTCCATTTTCTACTAGTGTTATATAGAGTGCGCCAGGACCCTGGCCAGCCCACGTTACAAGGAGTTCAATGTACATTAAGGTGAGACGTTACTAGTAACGTTAGCAATAAAGACATATAAATGATTATTAACGCTACGGGGTTAACGCCTGACCGTTTACATCCTGACTGACTTTAGACCTTCTGTACTCTGAGTGGTTTCTTGTACGGTCGAATGACGATATACTGGTCGAATGGAATTGGGTTATCCAAGTGGAGTTGTTGGTCGAGTGGGTTGCACTCTGAGGTGATTCATGTCGAGTGGGTTGCACTCTGAGGTGATTCATGTCGGTGGATGCTGATGTGCTTTGAATGCCATTGATCTTAGGGTAGTGTCCTTGGGAAGGGCATCTAGGTCAGGCCTATTACCCTACCCTAGGTAGATGTCATCTTCAGGGAGGGCGGTCTGCCAAAAGCAGCCGGCGAGACCTCGCGGGCGGCAACAGAGGATGCGGCGAGAGGGGGGAGGAGCGGCAGAGGGGGCGGCCAGAGGGGGGAGGTGTTGGGGAACGCAGTATTTCAAAATTTCGCCTACGATCGAGCAAGATCTATCTAGGAGATGCATAGCAACGACCGGGAAGAGCGTGTCCACGTACCCTCGTAGACCGAAAGCGGAAGCGTTAACTAATGCGGTAGATGTAGTCGAACGTCTTCGCGATCCAACCGATCAAGCACCGAACGCACGGCACCTCCGCGATCTACATATGTACAGCTCGGTGACGTCACTCATACTCTTGATCCAGCTGAGGCCAAGGGAGAGTTTCGTCAGCACGATGGCGTGGTGACAGTGATGATAAAGTTACCGGCGCAGGGCTTTGCCTAAGCACTACAACGATATGACCGAGGTATGTTTCTGTGGAGGGGGGCACCGCACACGGCTAAGAGAAACTTTGGTGTGCCATTGGGGTGCCCCCTCCCATGTATATAAAGGGGAGGGGGGAGGAGGCCGACCAATGGGAGGAGGCGCACCAAGGGGGGGCAATCCTACTCCAAGTAGGATTCGCCCCCCCTTCCTATTACAACTAGGAGAAGGGGGAAGGAGAGGGATGAGAGAAGGAAAGGCCCCCCCTAGTCCAATTCGGTTTGAGCTAGGGGGGCACGCGCCACCTCTTGGTCTTCCTCCTCACTTCCACTACTAGGCCCATCAGGCCCAATAACCCCCGAGGGGTTCCAGTAACCCCCCGGTACTCTGGTAATTACTCGATACACCTCAGAACCATTCCGGTGTCCGAATATAGTCATCCAATAAATGAATCTTTATGTCTAGACCATTTCGGGACTCCTCGTCATGTCCATGATCTCATCCGGGATTCCGAACTATCTTCGGTACATCAAAACACATAAACTCATAATATCGATCATCATCGAACGTTAAGCGTGCGGACCCTACGGGTTCGAGAACTATGTAGACATGACCAAGACTCATCTCTGGTCAATAACCAATAGCGGAACCTGGATGCTCATATTGGCTCCTACATATTGTACGATGATCTTTATTGCTCAAACCGCATAACAACATACGTTGTTCCCTTTGTCATCGGTATGTTACTTGCCCGAGATTCAATCATCGATATCATCATACCTAGTTCAATCTCGTTACCGGTAAGTCTCTTTACTCGTTCCATAAAGCATCATCCTATAACTAACTCATTAGTCACATTGCTTGCAAGGCTTATAGTGATGTGCATTACCAAGAGAGCCAAGAGATACCTCTCCGACAATCAGAGTGACAAATCCTAATCTCGATCTATGCCAACTCAACAAACACCATCGGAGACACCTGTAGAGCATCTTTATAATCACCCAGTTACGTTGTGGCATTTGATAGCACACTAAGTGTTCCTCCGGTATTCAGGAGTTGCATAATCTCATAGTCATAGGAACATCTATAAGTTATGGAGAAAGCAATAGCAATAAACTAAACGATCATAGTGTTAAGCTAACGGATGGGTCATGTCAATCACATCTTTCTCTAATGATGTGATCCCATTTATCAAATGACAACTCATGTCTATGGTTAGGAAACTTAACCATCTTTGATTAACGAGCTAGTCAAAGAGGCATACTAGTGACACTTTGTTTGTCTATGTCTTCACACATGTACTAAGTTTTCGGTTAATACAATTATAGCATGAATAATAAACATTTATCATGATATAAGGAAATATAAATAACAACTTTATTATTACGTCTAGGGCATATTTCCTTTAGTCTCCCACTTGCACTAGAGTCAATAATCTAGATTATATAGTAATGATTCTAACACCCATGGAGTCTTGGTGCTGATCATGTTTTGCTCGTGAGAGAGGCTTAGTCAACGGGTCTGCAACATTCTGATCCGTATGTATCTTGAAAATCTCTATGTCTCCTTCCTTGACTTGACCGCGGATGGGATTGAAGCGTCTCTTGATGTGCTTGGTTCTCTTGTGAAATCTGGATTCCTTTGCCAAGGCAATTGCACCAGTATTGTCACAAAAGATTTTCATTGGACCCGATGCACTAGCTATGACACAAAAGATTTTCATCTGGATTCCGTCGTATCTACTTTTCCAAACACTTTTGCCCTTGTTTTGGACTCTAACTTGCATGATTTGAATGGAACTAACCCGGACTGACGCTGTTTTTAGCAGAATTGCCATGGTGTTATTTATGTGCAGAAACAAAAGTTCTCGGAATGACCTGAAACTCCACGGAGATTATTTTTGGAAATAATAAAAAATACTGGTGAAAGAATCAAGGCCAGGGGCCCCACACCCTAGCCACGAGGGTGGGGGTGCGCCTGCCCCCCTGGGCGCGCCTCCTGCCTCGTGGGCCCCCTGGAGCTCCACCGACCTCAACTCCAACTCCATATATTCGTGTTCGAAGAGAAAAAATCAGAGAGAAGGATTCATCGCGTTTTACGATACGGAGCCACCGCCAAGCCCTAAACTCTCTCGGGAGGGCTAATCTGGAGTCCGTTTGGGGCTCCGGAGAGGGGAATCTGTCGTCGTCATCATCATCAACCATCCTCCATCACAATTTCATGAAGCTCACCGCCATGCGTGAGTAATTCCATCATAGGCTTGCTGGACGGTGATGGGTTGGATGAGATTTATCATGTAATAGAGTTATTTTTGTTAGGGTTTGATCCCAAGTATCCACTATGTTCTAGGATTGATGTTTCTACGACTTTATTATGCTTAATGCTTGTCACTAGGGCCCGAGTGCCATGATTTCAGATCTGAACCTATTATGTTTTCATGAATATATGTGAGTTCTTGAACCTATCTTGCAAGTCTATAGGCACCTACTATGTATTATGATCCGGCAACCCTGAAGTGACAATAATCGGGACCACTCTCGGTGATGACCGTAGTTTGAGGAGTTCATGTATTCACTATGTGTTAATGCTTTGGTCTGGTACTCTATTAAAAGGAGGCCTTAATATCCCTTAGTTTCCAATAGGACCCCGCTGCCACGGGAGGGTAGGACAAAAGATGTCATGCAAGTTCTTTTCCATAAGCACGTATGACTATATTCGGAATACATGCCTACATTACATTGATGAATTGGAGCTAGTTCTGTGTCACCCTATGTTATGACTGTTACATGATGAACCACATCCGGCATAATTCTCCATCACCGATCCAATGCGTACGAGCTTTTCACATATTGTTCTCCGCTTATTTGCTTTTCTGTTGCTATTGTTACAATCACTATAAAACACCAAAAATATTACTTTTGCTACCGTTACCTTTTGCCACCGTTACCACTACTATCATATTACTTTGCTACTAAATACCTTGCTGCAGATATTAAGTTATCCAGGTGTGGTTGAATTGACAACTCAGCTTCTAATACTTGAGAATATTCTTTGGCTCCCCTTGTGTCGTATCAATAAATTTGGGTTGAATACTCTACCCTCGAAAACTGTTGCGATCCCCTATACTTGTGGGTTATCAGACGCTCTGCTTAGAACTTCACCAACTGACAGCTCCATCATTCAATAAAAATACATATCCAGTTTGTGACTTAGAGTCATCTGGATCAGTGTCAAAGCTTGCATCGACATAACCGTTTATTACGAGCTCTTTGTCACCTCCATACACGAGAAACATATCCTTAGTCCTTTTCAGGTATTTCAGGATATTCTTGACCGCTATCCAGTGACCCACTCCTGGATTACTTTGGTACCTCCCTACTAAACTAATAGCAAGGCACACATCAGGTCTGATACACATCATTGCATACATGATAGAACCTATGGCTGAGGCACAGGGACTGACTTTCATTTTCTCTCTATCTTCTACGGTGGTCGGGCATTGAGTCTGACTCAACTTCACACCTTGTAACACAGGCAAGAACCCTTTCTTTGCTTGATCCATTTTGAACTTCTTCAAAACTTTAACAAGTATGTGCTTTGTGAAAGTCCAATTAAGCGTCTTGATCTATCTCTATAGATCTTGATGCCCAATATATAAGCAGCTTCACCGAGGTCTTTCATTGAAAAATTCTTATTCAAGTATCCTTTTATGCTATTCAAAAATTCAGTATCATTTCTGGTCAACAATATGTCATCCACATATAATATCAGAAATGCTACAGAGCTCCCACTCACTTTCTTGTAAATACAGGCTTCTCCAAAAGTCTGTATAAAACCATATGCTTTGATCACACTGTCAAATCGTATATTCCAACTCCGAGATTCTTGCACCAGTCCATAAATGGATTTCCGGAGCTTACACACTTTGTTAGCACCTTTTGGATCGACAAAACGTTTTGGTTGCATCATATACAACTCTTCTTTAAGATATCCATTAAGGAATGCAGTTTTGACATCCATTTGCCAAATTTCATAATCATAAAATGCGGCAATTGCTAACATGATTCGGACGGACTTAAGCATCGCTACGCATGAGAAGGTCTCATCGTAGTCAACTCCTTGAACTTGTCAAAAACCTTTTGCAACAAGTCGAGCTTTGTAGACAGTAATATTACCGTCAGCGTTAGTCTTCTTCTTGAAAATCCATTTATTCTCTATGGCTTGCCGATCATCGGGCAATTCAACCAAAATCCATATTTTGTTCTCATACATGGATCCCATCTCAGATTTCATGGCCTCAAGCCATTTTGCGGAATCTGGGCTCATCATCGCTTCCTCATAGTTCGTAGGTTCGTCATGGTCAAGTAACATGACTTCCAGAACAGGATTACGGTACCACCCTGGTGCGGATCTTACTCTGGTTGACCTACGAGGTTCAGTAGTAACTTGATCAGAAGTTTCATGATCATCATCATTAGCTTCCTCACTAATTGGTGTAGGAATCACTGGAACTGATTTCTATGATGAACTACTTTCCAATAAGGGAGCAGGTACAATTACCTCATCAAGTTCTACTTTCCTCCCACTCACTTATTTCGAGAGAAACTCCTTCTCTAGAAAGGATCCATTCTTAGCAACGAATATCTTTCCTTCGGACCTGTGATAGAACGTGTACCCAACAGTCTCCTTTGGGTATCCTATGAAGACACATTTCTCCGATTTGGGTTCGAGCATATCAGGTTGAAGTTTTTTCACATAAGCATCGCAGCCCCAAACTTTAAGAAATGACAACTTGGGTTTCTTGCCAAACCATATTTCATATGGTGTTGTCTCAACGGATTTCGATGGTGCCCTATATAACGTGAATGCGTTTGTCTCTAAAGCATAACCCCAAAACGATAGCGGTAAATCAGTAAGAGACATCATAGATCGCACCATATCTAATAAAGTGTGGTTACGACGTTCAGACACACCATTACATTGTGGTGTTCCAGGTGGCGTGAGTTGTGAAACTATTCCGCATTGTTTCAAATGAAGACCAAACTCATAACTCAAATATTCTCCTCCACGATCAGATCGTAGAAACTTTATTTTCTTGTTACAATGATTTTCCACTTCACTCTGAAATTCTTTGAACTTTTCAAATGTTTCAGACTTATGTTTCATCAAGTAGATATACCCATATCTACTCAAATCATCTGTGAAGGTCAGAAAATAACGATACCCACCACGAGCATCAACACTCATCGGACTGAATACATCAGTATGTATTATTTCCAATAAGTCTGCTGCTCGTTCCATTGTTCCGGAGAACGGAGTCTTAGTCATATTGCCCATGAGGCATGGTTCGCAAGCACCAAGTGATTCATAATCAAGTGATTCCAAAAGCCCATCATCATGGAGTTTCTTCATGCGCTTTAGACCAATATGACCTAAACGGCAGTGCCACAAATAAGTTGCACTATCATTATTAAACTTATATCTTTTGCCTTCAATACGATGAATATGTGTATCACTACTATCAAGATTTAGTAAAAATAGACCACTCATCAAGGGTGCATGACCATAAAAGATATTACTCATATAAATAGAACAACCATTATTCTCTGATTTAAATGAATAATCGTCTCGCATCAAACAAGATCCAGATATAAAGTTCATGCTTAACGCTAGCACCAAATAACAATTATTCAGGTCTAAAACTAATCCCGATGTTAGATGTAGAGGTAGCATGCCGTCTGTGATCACATCGACTTTGGAACCATTTCCCACGCGCATCGTCACCTCGTCCTTAGCCAATCTTCGCTTAATCCGTAGCCCCTATTTCAAGTTGCAAATATTAGCAACAGAACCATTATCAAATACCCAGGCGCTACTGGGAGCATTAGTAAGGTACACATCAATAACATGTATATAAAATATACCTTTCAAGGATGGCTCCCACTCCCGCTCCTCCCACCCCCGCTCCATCCTCCTCGTCGGCCTCCGGCCAAGCCCGATCCATCAAAAACCCTCCGGCCGCCCCCTCGCCTGAACTAACGCTAGCCACCAACCCCCTAGATGAGCTCCTTGATGTCTACTACACAACCTTCTTCTTGTAGACGTTGTTGGGCCTCCAAGTGCAGAGGTTTGTAAGACAGTATCATATTTCCCTCAAGTGGATGACCTAAGGTTTATCAATCCGTGGGAGGTGTAGGATGAAGGTGGTCTCTCTCAAACAACCCTGCAACCAAATGGCAACGAGTCTCTTATGTCCCCAACACACCCAATACAATGGTAAATTGTATAGGTGCACTAGTTCGGTGAAGAGATGGTGATACAAGTGCAATATGGATGGTAGATATAGGTTTTTGTAATCTCAAAATATAAAAACAGCAAGGTAACTAACGATAAAAGTGAGCATAAACGGTATTGCAATGCATTGAAACAAGGCCTAGGGTTCATACTTTCACTAGTGCAAGTTCTCTCAACAATAATAACATAATTGGATCATATAACTATCCCTCAACATGCAACAAAGAGTCACTCCGAAGTCACTAATAGCGGAGAACAAACGAAGAGATTATTGTAGGGTACGAAACCACCTCAAAGTTATTCTTTCCGATCAATCTATTCAAGAGTTCGTACTAGAATAACACCTTAAGACACAAATCAACCAAAACCCTAATGTCACCTAGATACTTCAATGTCACCTCAAGTATCCGTGGGTATGATTATACGATATGCATCACACAATCTCAGATTCATCTATTGAAACCAACACAAAGTACTTGAAAGAGTGCCCCAAAGTTTCTACCGGAGAGTCAAGACGAAAACGTGTGCCAACCCCTATGCATAAGTTCACGAGGTCATGGAACTTGCAATTTGATCACCAAAACATACATCAAGTGGATCACGTGATATCCCATTGTCACCACAGATAAGCACATGCAAGACATACATCAAGTGTTCTCAAATCATTAAAGATTCAATCCGATAAGATAACTTCAAAGGGAAAACTCCATTTTCATCAATATAATCCACTTTTCCATATCAAATAATCATCATAAATTTGAGACTCTTCCAAACCCACTTTCATCAATATAATCATCATAAGTAGGAGGCATGCTATCATCATAAAAAATTTGCATATCAAAACTTGGGAGGCTAAAAATATCATCTTCATTAAACATAGCATCCCCAAGCTTGGGACAAACATTAATTGCAGCAAATATATTCTCAAACTTCTCATTCTCATCAAACATAGCATCCCCAAGATTGGGCCTTTTCATATTATAAGAATAATCACTCTCATCATTAACAGTATGGATAGCACCAATAGTATAGCAATTATCATCATCACAATGAGTAATAGGAGCAACATCATTTGGGAGGGATACCTTTCTACCTTTGCTTCTCCATCTTCTCTTTTTGTTCTTCACATCATGTGTGGGTTTAACCCTCTTTTTGAGCTTCTTATTTATGATATTGGTTGGATAGAAGGCTCCTCCTCGTTATCTGATTCATCATAAGAACTAATAGGAGGATATTGGGAAGTCTCTTTCCTTTCATTAGTATTCTCTTCATCTTCTATTTGTTTTCTTGCCTCTATGTAATTGGCAATATAAGGATTTTCAATGCAATTCACCACACAATACATAAAACTTTCTTCTAGATCAATATTGAGGAATTTCTCAAGGTTATATTCTGGAATATGCTTAGTTATACGTTTCATTTCTTCATAACCCAAAAGCAAACTAAGTTCATTATGATGTGCAAGGGAAATCAAATCATCACAATTTTTGGACACGATTCGATCATGAAACAATTTGCATCAGAGATTTAAATGACCATGTTCATTGAAAAGTTCACAAGTATGGCTAAGAAATTTTAAATTTTCAGCACAAGCATCCAGCCTTTCTTGCAACCATTTAGTTTCCAGATACTTATGCCTCTTGCAAAATATATTTTCCCTAATAGCTGTGTACTTGAAAACTCTATGCACTCCACAAAAGTTGACATGCTTATAAGAGACATTTTCATCATGAATAGTGCAATCATCATTAGTACTATGGATATTCAAAGAGTTCATACGAACAACATTGCAATCATGCTCATCATTCAAAGATTTAGTGCCAAACATTTTAATGCATTCATCTCTAGCAATTGAGCGCAATTATCGGAATCCTTATTCTCATGAAAGATATTAAAAAGATGAAGCATATAGGTACCCTCAATTCCATTTTTTGTAGTTTTCTCTTATAGAATAAACTAGTGATAAAACAAGAAACTGTCGATTGCAAGATCTAAAGATATACCTTCAAGCGCTAACCTCCCCGGCAACGGCGCCAGAAAAGAGCTTGATGTCTACTACACAACCTTCTTCTTATAGACGTTGTTGGGCCTCCAAGTGCAGAGGTTTGTAGGACAGTAGCAAATTTCCCTCAAGTGGATGACCTAAGGTTTATCAATCCGTGGGAGGCATAGGATGAAGATGGTCTCTCTCAAACAACCCTGCAACCAAATGGCAAAGAGTCTCTTGTGTCCCCAACACACCCAATACAATGGTAAATTGTATAGGTGCACTAGTTCGGCGAAGAGATGGTGATACAAGTGCAATATGGATGGTAGATATAGGTTTTTGTAATCTGAAAATATAAAAACAGCAAGGTAACTAACGATAAAAGTGAGCACAAACGGTATTGCAATGCGTTGAAACAAGGCCTAGGGTTCATACTTTCACTAGTGCAAGATATCTCAGCAATAATAACATAATTGGATCATATAACTATCCCTCAACATGCAACAAAGAGTCACTCCAAAGTCACTAATAGCGGAGAACAAACGAAGAGATTATTGTAGGGTACGAAACCACCTAAAAGTTATTCTTTCCGATCAATCTATTCAAGAGTTCGTACTAGAATAACACCTTAAGACACAAATCAACCAAAACCCTAATGTCACCTAGATACTTCAATGTCACCTCAAGTGTCCGTGGGTATGATTATATGATATGCATCACACAATCTCAGATTCATCTATTCAAACCAACACAAAGTACTTGAAAGAGTGCCCCAAAGTTTCTATCGGAGAGTCAAGACAAAAACGTGTGCCAAACCCTATGCATAAGTTCACGAGGTCATGGAACTCGCACGTTGATCACCGAAACATAGATCAAGTGGATCACGTGATATCCCATTGTCACCACAGATAAGCACATGCAAGACATACATCAAGTGTTCTCAAATCCTTAAAGACTCAATCCGATAAGATAACTTCAAAGGGAAAACTCAATCAATTACAAGAGAGTAGAGGGGGAGAAACATCATAAGATCCAACTATAATAGCAAAGCTCGCGATACATCAAGATCGTACCATCTCAAGAACACGAGAGAGAGAGAGATCAAACACATAGCTATTGGTACATACCCTCATCCTCGAGGGTGAACTACTCCCTCCTCGTCATGGAGAGCGTCGGGATGATGAAGATGGCCACCGGTGAGGGATCCCCCCCTCCGGCAGGGTGCCGGAACAGGGTCCCGATTGGTTTTTGGTGGCTACAGAGGCTTGCGGCGGCGGAACTCCCGATCTATTCTGTTCCCTAATGTTTTTAGGGTATATGGACATATATAGGCAAAAGAAGCCGGTCAGGGGAGCCACTAGGGGCCCACGAGGGTGAGGGCGCGCCCAGGGGGGTAGGGCGCGCCTCCCTGCCTCATGGCTTCCTCGAAGCTTCCCTGGCGTCTACTCCAAGTCTACCGGATTGCTTCCGTTCCAAAAATAACTCTCCCGAAGGTTATATTCCGTTTGATATTCCTTTTCTTCGAAACACTAAAATAGGCAGGAAAACAACAATTTGCGCTGGGCCTCCGGTTAATAGGTTAGTCCCAAAAATAATATAGAAGTGTTTAGTAAAGCCCATAAACATCCAAAACAGATAATATAATAGCATGAATACTTCATAAATTATAGATACGTTGGAGACGTATCACTCCTCCCCTCGGTGGCCCCACCACCCTCGCCATTCTTCGACCTACCTTATGTCAAGGCAGGGCAAGTTGTGCTTCGCTGCTTCCTGGGCTACAGCAGTGCCATGGGATTGGAGTTCGAAGATGACTGCAGCTAGTACCTCTGCCTCGACATCACCACCCCAGCCCTCCACCTCGCCTCACCGCTCTACATCACCTTCGGCTACTCTAACCGCCACCTTGATGACATAGTTGTCGCTACTCTGCTTCAGGCCGCCCTGGGTGGCTCTGTTGCTCACTTCTTCATCACCCGATGCTCTCCCCTGGTCTTTCGCTTCCATGTTGCTTCTGCGCATGTTGCCGAGATCATCCTCGCCCAATCCACACTCTGTTTCCGCAACTACTCCTTCTCTTTTGCTAGAACCCTGCCCCCGCTCCCACCTCCGCCTCGCACTATTGCGACGTGCATGACGATCACACAGCTGCTCCAAATCCCCAACGATCTAGGCCTCCACTTCGAAAGTGTTGCTTGGGCACAATGTCAATCGATAGTCTCCATTCCTCCAACAAACCAGCCGCACGGATGCCGCATGTACGCGCGCGTCATCTAGTTTCCTTTCGCTCTCGATGCCTCCACGATGGGCCTCATCCTCGCCGACCTCTTTGGCGGCGTCCACCACCATTTCAACGTCACAGATGATGGAGACTCCTGCTTCTCCTTCACTGTTGCATCGCCTGACATCGCCACGCTCATCGCCTCCATGGGTGAATTCCGCAAGCTGGGCATGCTGATCCGCTTCCCTCGGCCACATCCTTTGGGGGGTGCCTGATGCTCGCCTTCTAGGGTTGCTTTGCCATCGTCTGTTGGAACAGCATCTCCCTCGCCGTCGGCGGTTGATCCTGCACTGCTGCCACCTGCACCTACAACTCTTGATCTACCCAAGGAGCATCGTCAACGGCCTGGTATTAGCTTATGTTATCGTATGCTTAATGTTAATCGCTTTACCCAGCTTACACCACACGTGCATTACACTCAGCACACGCACCTGTTTTGGATTACCTTCTTGCCAACTACTGTTAGACCTAATGAACTATTAGTCGAGTCTGCCCTAAACCACTTCTTTTCGGTCAAACAAGATTTTCTAGCAGTCAAAGTTCATGAGCACATTTTCAAGTCTGGCATCTTCTCCCGCACAATCAAAATTCAAATCCTCAAGCATGGGTCCCTTGATTTTGAAGGGTTTCGACTCTTTCTCTTTGACCAGCTTGAACTGGTCGTCGCTCACTGTAGTCGCTTCCTTCATAATTATACCAAATTTGCATACCCTACCCTGCCTCCTCGATCGGACTCCATCCTTGGCCCTTTTGATGACCAGCATCTGCAGATCCTTGCGCCACAGCAACCCCCCACCATCGCACGCTCGCTGCACGCACGCCCTGATCCGCATGAACCTGGGGCCCGCTTCATGTATAATGATGGTTCTGCGGCGACCCCAGACACACCAAATCTTACAAAAGATCCGTACGCTGGACCTGATTCGGCGCATGCGGGCGAAGATGGTGCGCGCCCCGAGGACCCTCTCTCTGTCTCTCTGTCTGTGCCATTTTTGAACGACCCGTTTGCCCGCCCCGCATCTAATCCGGGCACCGCCCCCTGTCTCCCCACGCGCAGCCCCGGTGATCGCATCAACGAAGAATCTTGAATTGGGAACCGACAAGACAGAGAGATCTTGCGTTCGCACGCCGCTGTAGCTCCCCCATGCTGCTTCTAATCAGCATATAGGCCTCATCATCACGCCTAATCTCACACTACGGGCTACGCCGGCCGCTCGATCACCACGCCACAGCTTGTCGTCCCCTCTCCCTCTGACACACGCAACGGGCCCAACCGCCTGATGGTGGACTTGTCACCCACGTGGTCCAACAACAACACGACAATCTCATACAAAGATGCTCTCCTCTCTTCTCCTCTCGCCCCTAGCCATCTACATCCTCAGTCCCCCTATATAACACTTCGCCGCCTCCTTCCTCCTCATCTACGCTCTCACACTCCTCCACCCTCCAAAAGAAAGCGGTGTTGCTTCCGGTGCCTTGCTCTTGATCATTGTGTAGAGGCCTGTCGCGACCCCGTCCACTGCGCTCGCTGCTGGGGGTGCGGCCACCGTAGCCGTGGATGCAGGTATAGGAGAATCTGGCCTGTTTTCCCTCCTCTTCCCGATGATTTCTCTTCTCAACCTAACCCAGCGTTCTACACTCGCAGCATGGACTCCGCCGGATCCGCCTCGACGGCGGCTCGCGCTTCACGCACGCTCATGATCGGCGACATCCCCATCATCCTTTCTGAACCTTTCCCCGCGCTCTGCGTCCCCTCTCCCTTCGTCCTCAATGGCTTTCCTGTCAATGCCACCGGGGCTCCCCTCCCCCCCTCACCGCCACGCACCTCTGCGCCTCGACCCACACCCGCCTCCCCCTCCCCAGCTACCAATCACATACACACCTCTCCGTTCGACACACAGGAACTGCGGGAACCTCTCTCCGACGTCCTCCTCGCCTCCCAATACACTAGATCCCCATCTCACGTCTCTGAAACCGACTCCGATGAAGAACCGCCCCGCCCGTTTCATGAGGATGGACTGCTGCCGCCCTACGGGGATATGCCTCTAGTCGTAGCTCCACCATGCCTAGTCCACTGCCCGCACCGCTTTGCCTTTATCCACCTCCAGAACCAGGACCCCAATCCCACCCCCCTCATCCGCCGAGCCATCCAGCACACTTGCGGCAACCCCACCTTTATCATGGGCGGATCGTGGCGTGGGATTGCCTACCTCACCTTCCACACACCCGCTGCACGCAATGATGTGATCAGCCACAGCCCAATAGAGTTTGAAGGAAATGTTGTCACTATTGAGCCTGTCGAGCACGTCGACCGCTCCATTGTCGTGTTCACTGACCTAGCAGAGGTCGAGGTCTCAGAGTTTCCGCATGAACTCTGGCACAATGATGGCATACGATTCGCCCTGGCTTTCCTTGGCGACGTTTGTGCCGTGGATGACTTCTGTCTCCATGGCATCGACTACACATCGGTTCATGCCCTTGTGCTCCTCCAATCTGCAAGCCAGCTCCTCCTGGCATTGTCATCCAGCTCACACCCATCAATGAGATCAAAATAGCCAAAGTGGTGGAGGTTTCTCGCTGGCACCACGGTGATGAAGCCAATCCCTTCGGTGGTGAATCCTCTAACGGCGACTCTGCGCCGCTCTCTCAGCGTGCCTCTCCACGTCCACTCTTCCCTACTCATCTCGCCCCTGTTGTCTCCGCGGTCCGTACGGGGTGGCGCACCGACCCCACCTACGGCGGATCTAGGCCTGTCACTCCCCGTGCACCTGTCGCGTCCCCTGGCTCTGACACAGACAGATTAGCTCTGGCCTCACCTCTCCCACTCCATGGAACTGTGCGACAGCCACTCGTGATTTCCGATGATGACTCAGCTACTTAGGACGACATGCACGCCCCGCTCCTGCATGGCGTGTCCCCAGACTCTCTGGACACGGGACATACACCTCCTCCTGTTGCCCAGACCCCACCTGTCATCTACCCGGCTGCTCAGGTGGGCTCTGTGGTGCCGCCTAGCCCATGCGCTGGGCTGCCTGCCGCCCCACTGTCCGCGGGCCCGCTGGTGTCGTCCAGCGCGTCCGCGTTCGCCGTGTTTCTACCACCTACAAATGCATCTGCTGCCCCCCCCCACCTTCACTTTCACTGCTAACGAGTCTTCTCGTGCTACTGGTAATCGCTCACCCCCTCCTACGCTCAATCAACCAAATCTTGTATCCTCTGTTTCTCTGCTCCTGATCGAGGTCGCCATGGACGCAACTCTCCCTCTACAGGACCTGGACACCCATGAGTGCACCATTCGCAAGGAGCGCCACAAAACGGCACGCGACCAATCCTTCTCCAAAGACAAGCTGCGTCGGAGCGCGAGGCTGGCTGGCAAGGAGGCCAAATACTCCCCCATCCTCGCCAAAGCCGTCAAGGCCAAGGCGGCTCGCCACTCTGCTATAGACGTTGATACGGCCATTGACCGCGCCATCCAGGAGGCACGCCTCCACGAGTCCGATGCCCCTCCTGCCTCTGTCAAAGATCTTGCGGCCATTGCACTGCTTTGTGGCGCCGATGATGGCCAGTTGGATGCCATCATTGGATCTGAGGCCTCTGCCTCTGGTGACGACGAGACTCTGTGATCTGCACTCTTAGCGTCCTTGGCCTGGCGGAGCACTCCCGGCCGTCTCCGCCACCCTTAGCTTCGTCGCATGTCGCTGCCGTCACGCTGTTCTTTTGGTTGCCGCACCCTATGTCGCTAGTTCCAGTGCTACTCGTGCACTCGCCTGTAGCTTTTGTGTATGAACGTATGTTGTACCTCGCCTCTGGTCGTTGGTGCTTGAATGAACTCTATGAGTAATGACGCCTTTTTAATTTGCTCCTGGAATGTACATGGTCTTGGTGATAATGATAAATGCTCTGATGTTCTCTCCAAATTAATAGAAACTAAGCCGCACATAACCCTCTTGCAAGAATCAAAACTCGACACTCTCCCAGACCTTAAACTAAAATCCTTCCTGCCATGACAACTCGACCAAGTTTTCTCGCTACCAGCTGTCGGAACCGCGGGTGGCACTATCTCTGCCTTCAACTCTGCCTCTTTTCAAGTCATCTCCTACTCACACCTAACCTTCTCTTCCACCCTAATCCTACAATCAACTGCCTGCGCCCAGCACATTGCCATCACAAACATCTACGCCGCATCGTCATGATCTCTCAAGCAAGCCTTTTTAAACGAGCTCTCATTTATCTCACAACCCGGTGACACTCCCTGGATTATCGCTGGTGATTTCAACCTCATCCCCTTCCCCTCTGAAAAAATCACCCCGCATTCCACCACATCGAAGCCAATGCTTTTAACCAAACCTTAGATGATCTAGCTCTCATAGAACTGCCCCTGCTTGATCGCAGGTTCACCCGGTCAAACAATAGAGCCACCCCCACATTAGAACGGCTAGATCATGTTTTCTTTAACCTTGCTTGGGTGGGAGCCTTCCCTAACACCCCGCTAACCTCTCGTGCATGTTGCACGTCCAATCACGTCCCACTCCTCATCCACGTCACCACCACCATCCCATGATCCATTTTTTTCAAATTTGAGGCTGGCTGGGCGAACTTCCGAACCTGTGGCGAGATTATTAGCCAAATTTGGGCCTCTTAGCCCTCATCGCCATCCAACGCAGCCGCCTCCCTCATTGTTGTGCTCAAAAAATCTCGTACACATCTTAAAAAATGGGCGCATTCTCGTATTCCCACCCCTCCCCGAAGCTTGTTGCCATGCTGCAATCACCGCCCTAGACCTCGTGCAGGAAAATAGACCTCTATCTCGACCAGAGTCTCTCACTCGCGAAATCATTGTCTCCATACTCAAATCTACCATGCAGGAGAAAATGATGTACTGGCGTTGGCGTGCCAAGGTCTCGCGCGCCATCAACGGCGGCGAGAACACTAAGTTCTTCCACATGTCCGCTTCTCAACGGCTACGGAAAAATAAAATCTTTACCCTCACACAGGATGGCTCTGAATACTCTGCTCACCAGCAAAAAGCTGAAATCTTACGTGACTTCTTTGTCTCTTTAATTGGTACTCCAGCTCTGACAACATGGGTCTTTGACCTAAATTCTGTATATCCACAACCAGTGCTCGGGCTCCACGTCCTAAATGAGCCTTTTTCAGAAGAGGAAATCAAGCCTGCTTTCTTCACAATGAACCCCCAAGCCAGCCCTGGAACGGACGGTTTTGGACCCTCTTTTTATAGATCCTTTTGGCATTTAGTCAAAAATGTAATCCTGTCTTTCTTTACCCTTTTTCATCAAGGATTTGCAGACACAGAACGCTTAAAACCGTGCCCACATTGTCCTCCTCCCTAAGAAGGATGCGCCAAGCACACCTGACGCCTTTAGGCCTGTCTCTCTGCAAAACTGTCCAATCAAAGTTGTTGCTAAAGTTATCACATCCCGCCTAAAGCTGCTCATCCCTCTGCTAGTTCATGGCAACCAGACTGGCTTCATCTCTGGCAGAAACATCGCCGAATTTTTTTTCTTTGCAGCCGATCTCATTAGCTCTTGTCATTCACGTAAAAAACCTACTATGGTCTTTAAGCTGGACTTCAGAAAGGCTTTTGACTCAGTGGCTTGGCCTGCACTCGACAAAATCCTGGCAATACGTGGGTTCTCCCCAACCTTCCGTTGTTGGACCCAAAATATTCTCCACACAGGCAAAGCGGCCATTCTTCTGAACGGGATTCCGGGAAAATGGATTCAATGCAAAAATGGATTGAGACAAGGTGATCCGGCTTCTCCCTACCTCTTCCTCATCGTCGCCGACCTTCTTCAACAACTCATCCTCCAGAACTCTGATCCTTCCCTCCACCACCCCATCTTCTCCCACCTGCCTCCCATTGTCCTCCAATACGCTGATGACACGCTCATCATTGCAGCCGCCTCCCCTGCCGCCGCCTCAACCCTTAAAGTAATCCTAAACAACTTCGCACACGCCACGGGCCTCGCCATCAACTTCTCCAAAACCACCTTAGCCACCCTACACACAGATGAAGCCAAGACTGCTACCATCGCCCTTGCCATGGGGTGCTCATGCGCCTCCTTCCCGCAAACTTACCCCGGTCTTCCTCTCACCCCAACCAAGCCTCTCACCAATGTTTTCAACCCTCTGGTAGAACGAACTAGGAAATTACTTACCGGCTGGGGTGCCAAACTTCCCGATAAAGGCGATCGGCTCATCCTCATATCTGCAGTCTTGGACTCAATCCTCACCTATTTCATGTCCATGTTTCGCATCCCAAAGAAAACAATCAAAACTTTGGACTCTCTCGGGAGGGGTTTTTTTGGGCAGGAGAATATGCTTGCTCAGGTGCTCAATGTCTTATTTCATGGAAAAATGTTTGTTTACCTAAAAACGGTGGTCTAGGGCTCAAAAACTTGCATGTTCAAAACAACTGCCTCCTTATGAAATTTGCAGCCAAAGCACTCTCCTCTGCACAAACACCCTGGCTTGAGTGGCTTGATCTCCAACACCCTAATGCTCTAGTTTCCTCTTCCCCGCAAACCTCTATTCTATGCCGCACAATTTCACAGCAAATCCCTACTCTACAAAATATCTCTTTCATGCTAACAAATAGTGGCTCACATACTTATTTCTGGCTAGACACTTGGCTGGTTTCCCAACCCCTTGCCATCTCCTTCCCCCACCTATTCTCACACTCCACCTTACAGCTGGTTAAAGTGGCTAACATTTTGCGTTTCGGCATCCAAGCTAACCTCCGTAATTGCCTCTCCCTCACGACAGAACAAGAGCTTGTGTCGCTTGTGGCTATTTTGCAGGATTTCATGCCCTCGGCGGTGGAAGATCAATGGTTCCTATGACATGACATTGGCTTCTCCACCAACCATGCATACGGTGCCCTCATGGCTCGGCCAGATAACGATCTCCTTGCTCCTCTCATATGGAGTGCCAAGGTTCCTCGGAAGATCAAAGTCTTCGCCTGGCTACTCTTCAAAGACTGCCTCAACACCAGAGTTAACCATGCACACAAGCATATAATCGATTCAGAAAAATGCCCTCGGTGTGCTAGGCTACCCGAAGACTCCAGCCACCTCTTCATCACGTGCCCTCTTGCCAATAGGATTCGGCAACGGCTTGGGCTCCTTCCACAATCCAACGACACCACAGACCTATGGGACGTTTCTACTCCTCCTCACCTCCCGACTACGGCGTGGCCTTCGGTTCTCTTGCCCTTACTATGGATGATATGGGAAGCATGCAATGATATGGTATTTAGAACGGTTGATCAATGCTCTGTAATAACCCTTAGGAACCTTATTTCTTCTTTGGACCTTTGGTCTCATCGTCTTGTGCAATCACAAGACAAGGAGGACGTCTTCTCGTGGCATTCCTACCTCTCTGCACATTGCATCGTGCCTATGTAATTCTGTACTCACTGCCATGGCAGCCCTTTGAGCAATATATTTAGGTGAGGGAGCTCCCCCGGTGATTCTCAAAAAAATGCCTTTCACTTTGCCATCCTTCTTATCCGCCAAATACTTGGGGCAGTTCTGCTTCCAGTGACCGGTCCCTTTGCAGTAGAAGCACTCAGTCTCAGGCTTAGGTCCATACTTGGGCTTCTTCACTTGAGTAGCAACTTTCTTGCCATTCTTCTTGAAGTTCCCCTTCTTCCCTTTTCCCTTCTTCTTGAAACTGGTGGTCTTGTTGACCATGAACACTTGATGCTCCTTCTTGATTTCTACCTCTGCAGCCTTTAGCATTGCGAAGAGCTCGGGAATTGTCTTATCCATGCCTTGCATATTATAGTTCATCATGAAGCTTTTGTAGCTTGGTGGCAGTGATTGAAGAACTCTCTCAATGACACTATCAACCGGAAGATTAACTCCCAGCTGAGTCAAGTGTTTGTGGTACCCAGACATTCTGAGTATGTGCTCACTGACAGAACTGTTCTCCTCCATTTTGCAGCTATAAAACTTATTGGAGACTTCATATCTCTCAATCCGGGCATTTGCTTGAAATATTAACTTCAACTCCTGGAACATCTCATATGCTCCATGACGTTCAAACGTCGTTGAAGTCCCGGTTCTAAGCCATAAAGCATGGCACACTAAACTATCGAGTAGTCATCAGCTTTGCTCTGCCAGGTGTTCATAACATCTGGAGTTGCTCCTGCAGCGGGTTTGGCACCCAGCGGTGCTTCCATGACGTGATTCTTCTGTGCAGCAATGAGGATAATCCTCAAGTTATGGACCCAGTCCGTGTAGTTTCTACCATCATCTTTCAACTTAGCTTTCTCTAGAAATGCATTAAAATTCAACGAAACAACAGCACGGGCCATTTATCTACAACAACATAGACATGCAAAATACTATCAGGTACTAAGTTCATGATAAATTACAGTTCAATTAATCATATTACTTAAGAACTGCCACTTAGATAGACATCCATCTAATCATCTAAGTGATCACGTGATCCATATCAACTAAACCATGTCCGATCATCACGTGAGATGGAGTAGTTTTCAATGGTGAACATCACTATGTTGATCATATCTAATATATGATTCACGCTCGATCTTTTGGTCTTAGTGTTCCAAGGCCATATCTGCATATGCTAGGCTCGTCAAGTTTAACCCGAGTATTCTGCTTGTGCAAAACTGGCTTGCACCCGTTGTATGTGAACGTAGAGCTTATCACACCCAATCATCACGTGGTGTCTCAGCATGACAAACTGTAGCAACGGTGCATACTCAGGGAGAACACTTATACCTTGAAATTTAGTTAGAGATAATCTTATAATGCTACCGCCGTACTAAGCAAAACAAGATGCATAAAGGATAAACATCACATGCAATCAATATAAGTGATATGATATGGCCATCATCATCTCGTGCCTTTGATCTCCATCTCCAAAGCACCGTCATGATCACCATCGTCATAGGCTTCACACCTTGATCTCCATAGTAGCATCGTTGTCGTCTCGCCAACTATTGCTTCCACGACTATCGCTACCGCTTAGTGATAAAGTAAAGCAATTACATGGCGATTGCATTTCAAGAAACAACCATATGGCTCCTGCCAGTTGCCGATAACTGTGTTACAAAACATGATCATCTCATACAACAATTTATATAATCACGTGTTGACCATATCACATCACAACATGCCCTGCAAAAACAAGTTAGATGTACTCTACTTTGTTGTTGCAAGTTTTACATGGCTGCTACGGGCTTAGCAAGAACCGTTCTTATCTATGCATAAAAAACCACAATGCAGTATAGTGATTGCTTTTTGTTCTTCAAAAAGAACCATGTTCATTGAATCCGATTCAACTAAAGTTGGAGAAACTGACACCCGCCGGCCACCTGTGTGCAAAGCACGTTGGTAGAACCAGTCTCATGAACGCGGTCATGTAATGTCGGTCTGGGCCGCTTCATCCAACTATAGCACCGAATCAAGAAACAACTAGTGACGGCAAGCAATATGTATATACCCACGCCCACAACTCCTTTGTGTTATACTCGTGCATATAACATCTATGCATAGACCTGGCTCGGGTGCCACTGTTGGGGAACGCAGTATTTCAAATATTTGCCTATGATCACGCAAGATCTATCTAGGAGATGCATAGCAACGAGCCTCCACGTACCCTCGTAGACCGAAAGCAGAAGCGTTAAGTAACGCGGTTGATGTAGTCGAACGTCTTTGCGATCCAACCGATCAAGCACCGAACGCACGGCACCTCCGTGATCTGCACACATATAGCTTGATGACGTCCCTCGTACTCTTGATCTGGCTGAGGCTGAGGGAGAGTTTCGTCAGTACGACGGCGTGGTGACGGTGATGATGAAGTTACCAGCGCAGGGCTTCGCCTAAGCACTGCAATGATATGACCGAGGTGTGTTTCTGTGGAGGGGGGCACCGCACATGGCTAAGAGAAACTGTGGTGTGCCTTTGGGGTGCCCCCCTCCCACGTATATAAAGGGGGGAGGGAGGAGGAGGCCGGCCAAAGGGAGGAGGCGCGCCAAGGGGGGGCAATCCTACTCCAAGTAGGATTCAGCCCCCCTTTCCTATTCCAACTAGGAGAAGGGGGGAGGAGAGGGAGGAGAGAAGGAAAGGGGGGTCGGCCCCCTAGTACAATTAGGTTTGGGCTAGGGGGGCACGCGCCACCTCCTGGCCTTCCTCCTCACTTCCACTACTAGGCCCATGAGGCCCAATAACCCCCCGGGGGGCTCCGGTAAACCCCCCCCCCCCCCCCCGGTACTCCGGTAAATACTAGATACACCTCGGAACCATTCCGGTGTTTGAATATAGTCATCCAATATATCAATATTTATGTCTTAACCATTTCAAGACTCCTAATCATGTCCATAATCTCATCCGGGACTCCAAACTATCTTTGGTACATCAAAACACATAAACTCATAATACCGATCGTCATTGAACGTTAAGCGTGCGGACCCTACGGGTTTGAGAACTATGTAGACATGACTGAGACTCATCTCTTGTCAATAACCAATAGTGGAACCTGGATGCTCATATTGGCTCCTACATATTCTACAAAGATCTTTATCGGTCAAACCACATAACAACATACGTTGTTCCCTTTGTCATCGCTATGTTACTTGCCCAAGATTCGGTCGTCGGTATCATCATACCTAGTTCAATCTCATTACCGGCAAGTCTCTTTACTTGTTTCGTAATGCATCATCCCGTAACTAACTCATTAGTCACATTGCTTGCAAGGCTTATAGTGATGTGCATTACCGAGAGGGCCTAGAGATACCTCTCCGACAATCAGAGTGACAGATCCCAATCTCAATCTATGACAACTCAACAAACACTATCGGAGACACCTATAGAGCATCTTTATAATCACCTAGTTATGTTGTGATGTTTGATAGCACACTAAGTGTTCCTTTGGTATTCGGGAGTTGCATAATCTCATAGTCATAGGAACATCTATAAGTTATGGAGAAAGCAATAGCGATAAACTAAACGATCATAGTGCTAAGCTAACGGATGGGTCATGTCAATCACATCATTCTATAATGATGTGATCCCATTTATCAAATGACAACTCATGTCTATGGTTAGGAAACTTAAACATCTTTGGTTAACGAGCTAGTCAAGAAGAGGCATACTAGTGACACTCTGTTTGTCTATGTATTCACACATGTACTAAGATTCCGGTTAATACAATTCTAGCATGAATAATAAAAATTTATCATGATGTAAGGAAATATAAATAACAACTTTATTATGGCCTCTAGGGCATATTTCCTTCAGGAGGAGCAGCGGAAGGGGCAGCGAGAGGGGGTAGGAGCATTACCTGCAGCGGCGGTGGCGGTGGCGCGAGGTGGCTGGGGGAGAAACCCTAACTGCGGCGGTGTCGAGCGGAGGGGATGATCGAAAGTGATGAGGGGTGCAGGGGGCTGGCGCGGGTTTTCTTTTGTTGTAGTAGTAGTGTTGTGCAAGGGTCGGCGCTACTGCTAAGTCCACTAGTTGTAGAGCCGATGGTTAGCCCATGCTACAGCTAAGTGGGCTATTGTTTTGGCCCTGCGGCCCACGTGACAGCAGTGTGGCCAATGCTAACTAACGCTGCTGCTAAGCCATACCAGTAGCACGCTTTGTACCAAGCGCTACTGGCAGTTACCAGTAGCGTGGGGCCCAAACAAACACTACTGCTAAACTTCTATGTATAAGCATTTTCTTAGTAGTGGTAGAGTATAGCTTTAACAGATGTCACGTGTTAACACTTTACTAATGGCCTTTTCTCTTTCAAACACTTACAATGAAAAAGTCACTGATAAATGGATTGATTAGGTGCTGATAACGATTTCTTGAGGTAAGGTAGTTGTTAACATGAATGATGAGATTGGATCATTCCCAACGATAATAGACACTTTAATACATCATAATCAGTCGGTTACCCGAGCTCCTGGTCCCTCATGCTAGGGTTCCTCCGGCCCCCCTAGCCCCCTCCCGATGCCACCGACCGTCGGTCGCGTGCACCCCGTCCCGCCCCTCCCAATCCCGCCCCTGTGTCGCTTCCCCGGGAGGTGGCCAGGGCGGCGCGCACCCACCCCTCCCTCTCGTCCGTCCTCATGCTCCCGCTCCCCCGCCGCCGGCAGCGGGCGCCCCCGGCACTAGCCCGGGTGGTGTTGGCGGCGGCGGTACCTCATGTCCCCCAGCATGCGGCTCCCCTTCCTGAGGCAGGAGACGGCGGCGGTGCTGTTCGGCTTGGCGGCGGCCCGGCGACCTAGTGGCGGACGAGGTGGCGGTGCTTCCACTTGGCGGCGAGGCAGCGTGGAGGCGTGTTGTGGCCGGCAGCGCGCCCCCGGCGCAGATCTGGCCCCTACGGGACCCATCTGGGTCCTAGCGGGCTGTCCAATGGCGCGTCTTCGACATCTTCTGCATGGCGTGGAGGAGGAGGAGCTCGGACCAGGGGTGTGGCGCCGACGGCGTGCCTTCTGTAGCATGACGGGGGCAGCTTTACAGGCACCTGAGTGCCCGGCCGAGCCTAGTATGCTCCTGCCGTCACGTCCAGTCGGTTACCATTGTTGACAGTGGAGGTTGGGCCCTCTCGCATGCCGACGATGCTGCTGTCCCTAGTCTGACCTCCTCTTCTTTGTTGTGCAGGCCCCCTTCACGGTACCATGGTGAGACGGCGTGGAAGCTTCAAGACCGTTTTGGCATAGGGTGGTGGTCTATTTGGTGGCGTGCTCTGGAGTGCCCAAGGTGAAGGTTGGTGAAAGTGCAACTATCCCTGGGTGGCTTTGGTAATTCCTAACAACATATAGTTCATTGAGCTAATGCTATTTGAAGATAAACATTTCAGGAAAGCTCAATGATCGGCATGGCATGGATGAGAAAATTGGATCCCTCAAAATTCTAAGGACAAAGAATTGGCTCAAGCTCAAAGCATGGGACTCTACATTTTTTAGTTTAAGTGGTCCAAGATCACATTGAGTCCATAGGAAAAGCCAATACTATTAAGAGGGGATGAGGTGTTGCTTAATGAGTTTCGTGCTCAAAGTGCTTAGTGATATGCTCCAAAAACCCCCAACTACTTTCTCACATCCACATATGTCTCAAACCAAAAGTCCAACTTGGCCCCACCGAAATTTTATATTCGGCGTCACCGAGTTCAGTTAACATAGCCACTGCCAGAAACCCTAATCTTTTTGGTCGCACCGATAGGATCTCGGTCTCACCGAGATGGGATTGTAATCTCTCGGTTTCCCTTCGTAATGTTTCGGTCAAACCGAGATGAGCGATCGGTCCCACCGAGATTGCAATGCAAACTCTCTGGTTCCCTTTCGTAATGTTTCGGTCCTACCGAAAGAGTGAATCGGTCCCACCGAGTTTGCCTGACCAACTCTCTATTAGTCTATTAGCAAAATTGGTCTCACCAAGTTTGTGTAAACGGTCTCACCGAGATTACGTTATGCCCTAACCCTAACAGAATCGGTCCCACCGAGTTGACATGTCGGTCCCACCGAAAATCATAACGTTCACATTTTGAACTAAATCGGTCTGACTGAGTTTTACGATTCGGTCCCACCGAGTTTGGTGATTTGTGTGTAACGGTTAGATTTTGTGTGGAGGCTATATATACCCCTCCACCCACTCTTCATTTATGGAGAGAGCCATCAAAACATGCTTACACTTCCAACATATATGTTCTGAGAGAGAACCACCTTCACTTGTGTTGAGGTCAAGATATTCCATTCCAACCATATGAATCTTGATCTCTAGCCTTCCCCAAGTTTCTTTCCACTCAAATCATATTTCCACCAAATCCAAATCATGTGAGAGAGAGTTGAGTGGTTGGGAGACTATCATTTGAAGCACAAGAGCAAGGAGTTCATCATCAACACACCATCTATTACCTTTTGGAGAGTGGTGTCTCCTAGATTGGTTAGGTGTCACTTGGGAGCCTCCGTCAAGATTGTGGAGTTGAACCAAGGAGTTTGTAAGGGCTAGGAGATCGCCTACTTCGTGAAGATCTACCTGAGTGAGGCAAGTCCTTCGTGGGCGACGACCATGGTGGGATAGACAAGGTTGCTTTTTCGTGGACCCTTCATGGGTGGAGCCCTCCGTGGACTCACGCAACCGTTACCCTTTGTGGGTTGAAGTCTCCATCAACGTGGATGTACGATAGCTCCACCTATCGGAAGCACGCCAAAAATCTCCGTGTCTCAAATTGCGTTTGCTCCCTCCAAACTCCTCCCTTTACCTTCATATGCAATTGTTTTACTTTCCGCGGCTATACTCTTAGAATTTCATGTGTAGGTTGATTGCTTGACTTGTGCTAAGTTGCTACAATCTGCCAAGAACAAAAATTGGGAAAAGGCTAGATTTTTATTTGGTCAAGTAGTCTAATCACCACCCCCCTCTAGACATACTTTCGATCCTACAAGTGGTATCAGAGGTTTGGTCTCCATTTGCTTTGATTTCCATAGCTTTTGGTGGTCATAGCCTTGGTTTCACAACCTAGGAGAGTATGGCGTCTAGCGAGGGAAATTACCACCGTAGAGGTCCTTACTTTGATGGTACAAATTTTGCTAGTTGGAAGCATAAGATGAAAATGCATATTCTTGGACATAACCCCGCCGTTTGGGCTATTGTGTGTATTGGCTTGCAAGGTGAATTCTTCGATGGGAGAGAACCAAACTGTGAAGCTACCGCGGAAGAGTTGAATATGCTACAATAAAATGCTCAAGCTTGTGATATCCTCTTCAACGGATTATGCCCCGAAGACTTCAACAAAATCAGCCGTCTTGAGAATGCAAAGGAAATTTGGGATACTTTGATTGATATGCACGAAGGTACCGAATCCGTCAAGGAATCCAAATTGGATGTGCTTCAAAGTCAGCTTGACAAGTATAAAATGAAGGATGGTGAAGGCGTCGCTGAAATGTACTCTAGGTTTGCTCTCATCACAAATGAGATTGTCGGCTTAGGAAGTGAAGAGATGACCAATAGATTCATCATCAAGAAGATCCTAAGAGCCTTGGATGGAAAATATGATACCGTGTGCACATTGATCCAAATGATGCCCAATTACAAAGATCTCAAGCTAATGGAAGTTATTGGAAGAATTGTTGCTCATGAGATGTCACTCAAGGATAAGGAAGAGCTTCACAACAAGTCAAGTGGTGCTTACAAAGCCTCGTGTGATGCTCCCACATCATCAAGTGAGAAGCAAATCTTGAATGAAAAATTGAGTCTAATGGTGAAGAACTTCAACAAGTTCTACAAGAGTAGAAGCAAGGAAAGAAGTCCCAAGTCAAGGTCCTACAATGACAAAAGATCTTCTAGTCGTGAGCGTAATTGCTACAATTGTGGAAGACCCAAACACTACTCCAATGAGTGTACGGCTCCCTACAAAAGAAGAGAAGATTCTCCCAAAAGAAGGAGTAGAAGAGAAGAATCACCATCAAGAGAAAGAAGGAGTAGAGATGATCGTTATGAACGAAGACCCTCTCGGAGAAGCAAGGACTCGGAAAGGTAGGACAAGTCATCAAGGAGCTACACAAAAAGAAGACATCAAGCTCATGTTGGTGAATGGGTATCCGGTTCCAACTCCGACAATCACTCTGAAAGAAGTAATCACTCCAACTCCGATTATACTCAAGATGAAGGTGTTGTCGGACTAGCACTTGTGACAACCAACTACTACGACATATTTGACTCACCAAATGAAGGAATTGGGAGATGCTTCATGGCTAAAGGTCCAAAGGTAACACACCCCGAGTATGTTGATTTCAATAGTGATGAAGATGATTTGCTAGGAGATGATGATTTACTTGTTGACAACTCTAGTTATGAAAACTATGATGAGCTTGCTATTAATCATGATAATCAAGATAAAACGAATGACGATGATAAGAAGGAGATTGAGCGTCTAACTAAAGAACTAAACACTCTTAAGTTAGCTCATGAAACTACCTTGGAAGATCATCGAGAACTTTTAAAGAATCATGATAAGCTACTCTTTGAAAAGCTCAACCTTGAGCAAGAACATGAGTTTTTAAAGGCAATCAATGATGATCTTCGTAAGAAAAGTTCTTCTTAGATTGCCAAGCGTTTACTCTTGTCTACTTACGTGCCACAAGTTAAATGTAGTAACAAGAACAAGAAAGATTCTTCATCTAGTAGCAACAACAATCATGCTAAATCCAATGTTGTTGCTTCTAGTAGCTCTCTTGATTCCACTAATGATTCTCTTAGCCAAGTTACACTTGATCAAGAAAATATCTTATTGAAGGGAATTATAGAGAAAGGTGTTTACAAGAGCCTTGCCGGAAGTAAGCAATTTGAGGAAATTGTGCGCAAGCAAGGAAGGCACCAGAAGAATCAAGGTGTTGGTTTTGAACTAAAGTTCAATGCCAATGGAGTTGAGTGGGAAGAAGATCAATACCCCAAGACAAAGTTTGTTCCTCAACAAGAGAAGTATGATCCTACTTCTTTCAAAGGAACACAATCTCAAGATGATCTTCCACCACAAGACCACAAGCAAAAAGGCAAGGACAAGCTTCAAGGGGAGATTGATGCATTTGAAGGAGCTCCTAAGGCCTTGGTCAAGTGGGTTCCCAAGACTACATCAAGTTCTACTTCATCAAGTACGACTACAACTCCAAGGATTCCCATCAAGATGGTGTGGATCCTGAAGAAGAAGAACTAGAGAGTTCTTGAGGGTGACTCTGCCAACATAATTCACTCATATCATTTTGGCGAAGACAAGTGCAAACAACTTCCATATCTTGCACTAGTTCAAGGAGTCACAAACCCTCTTGTTGGTAAGACAAGGGACAAGGTAACATAATGCTTTCATGGACATCATCTTGTGTACACATCACTCTATGTCTATGGATATCCTTTTTGTTCCTTGTGGGACTAACCCGTGTAGGTATTGAAAGTGCAACTCACTCCAAAGGATTGCTCCGAATGATCTAAATCAACATTGAGCATCCACATCTTCAACACCTACATGAAGTCATCATCGACAAAACCCAAGGTTAGTTCATCCCTCTTAGGGGGGATATCACATCTAGGGGGAGCTTTACTCTAATCAATGAGCCAAAGCAACTCTAATGATGTGAACACAACAATGCTTTATGTAAAAGTGGCAACCCCACTTGTGCTTAAATGATGAGTATGACCTATGATCAAATGTTCTCATTTGACTCCTAAGTCAATATACTCATATATAGATGACCTAGTCATCGCCAATTGCTTGATAGATGCTAGAGTGTTTGTGCATGCTTTGTCACATATTTCTTTTGCCATCTTATTGTGTGAGCATGTTGGTTGCATATTTTTCTCATTCAAGGACATCCATTTGTTGCTTTGATTGTTTGGCTTTTTCTCTTTGCCAAATGGATGGACAAGAATGCCTAAGAGCTCCCTCTAGCTATCTATGATTTTCTCGTCCCAAACTCTATTCATGCTACATCACAAAGTTTGATCAAGTCAGATTCGAATCACTTTGTGTGAGGAGCACTCGAAGTTCTCGATTCGTCATAGACTTAAAATTCCAAAACCTCTTTGTGCATTTCGGTCTGACCGATTCATCCTTTTTGGTCCTACCGAGATCACTTAGTTCATCTAGGTTTTCAATCTCGGTGCAACTGATTAGAACCTTTCGGTCACAACGAGTTGCAGTAACTGCTTGCAGTTTTGCATCTCGGTGCCATCGAGTCGTTCCACTCGGTCACAACAACAGGGTCAAGTTATATATCCCGCCGTTGTCGTTGTAGCAAGTTCACCGCCGAACTAGGGTACGAACTTGATCTTTGTGCTAATACATAACTCTGATTCCTAGCACATTGCTTTGCCATGATTCTTGCCATGAATGAAATCATCCTTTCCAGCAAAAACATCCCGTAGATTAGTTTTGATTTGAAAATTTAGGGTTAGGTCTCTGCCGAATTCATCTCGGACCGACCGAGTTGTAGAAATTGGTCTCACCGATTTGGCTTAGGCCAGAGCACACGCGTTTTTGGTCTGACCGAAAATTGCAAATCGGTGTGACCGAGTTTAATTCTCCGTGGAACCCTAGCAGTCTTGGTACCACCGAACTGTGACTCGGTCTGACCAAGTTCACTAGTTTAGGTTCCAAAAGCTTCTTCGGTGTAGCGACCAGACCTCAGACAGTCTGATCTCTGTGCATCAGTGTCATCCCTGGATCGGTAATGCTGACACGCACAGTACTTGAGGATTTATAACAGAGTAGCAATCACATACTTATTACATTGAATGTCTCAAAAGAGATCTTATTACACATAAATATGGCTTAAGGCCATTTAATACGATAACAGAGGAAGGCTTGGAAGATAAAGTGAGTCCATCAACTCCAACGGCATCACCGAGTGAAAGACAACGACCTCTGGCTCCTTACTCGTCGTCTGAAAAGTCTGCAACATGATACGTTGCAGCCCGAAACGGGTCAGCACATGGAATATGCTGGCATTGTAACACAAGAGAGTAATGAACAGAATAATGCTATCACTACATGCATATATGGCTGGTGGAGGCTGTATGGTTAATATGTTTTGCGGAAATCCAATTTTTTCCTACAACAAAGGCATAAATTTTATTTAACTATCATGGTGGTTGTTAAACATTGAGAAGGTTCACCCAACTCAATCCCAATTAATCATCAACATTAAACCCAACCAAATTATATTAAGATTGATGAGATCCACATGATAATCCAAGAACTAGATACTCAAGATGTCCATAACCGGGGACACGGCTTACCATGATTAGTTTGTACACTCTGCAGAGGTTTGTGCACTTTTCCCCACAAGACTCAATCTCCTCCGTTGGATTTCTCGCACTACATAATGTTTGAGAAACGGATGACCGAGACACAGTCTTTTCGAAGAGGTCTCCTTAACCGATAGATAGGCATGTACACCTACAATCCCCTACATCTGCTAGCCCATCATGGAAAAGTTTCCCACAACTTACTCAACTATGCCAGAGCCCATAATGGCATGTGGCTGCACACAGAAGTTTCTAGCATGAATAATCTTTTGATCCCTTTGAGCCTGGGTGGCAGTCCATAGGAGAATCGCATGGTACCCCGGGATTTCCAAAAATACAGGCAACACTGGGTTCCCCAGGTGCCTCAATCCACCCAAATGTGTATTAAAGTTTCCACCTTAAGTTAACCATTAATTAACAATACTCACATCTGTCATGAATACACTCAAACCCAACCCACGTCTACGAGCATAGCATAGCAATATAAGCAACATATAAGTAACTCCCAAAGGTTTAGTAATAAACGGGAGAATATGTACTACCTCATCTACTTCCCATAACCCACATATTAATCAGATCCTAATCATGCAATTGTCTAAGGATTGATCTAATGCAAGAACATTGGGTACTAAAGAGGTATGATCAAAGTGTTACTTGCCTTGCTGATGATCCGTGAAACCTAGAGACTCGTAGTAGCACGCTTCGCACTCCGGGTACTCTATCGCAATCAAACAAGCATACAATAAGCAATCAAACAAATATGCACAGGTAAAACTCAAATAAGAGGATCTAACCAGAAAGTTCAACTTAAGAACTCCAGTTTGCAAAAAGAATCAAATCAAATGAAGCAACGAAACTCAAACTGTGAAAGAAACAAGCTTCGATTACTAATCTGGACTAAAGTCAAATTTTAAAGTAGCAAAAACTTGTTTAAGTTGATTAAACAGAAAGAGGGCTTCGATACGAAAATCTAGGCGCTTGAATCGCCTGATTCCGATAAACGAGCGAAAAGATGAACTAAAACGAAAATCGGATCAGAAATCACGATCGAAAATAATCGCGAAAAATCCGAGAAAAAGAAAAGTGACGAACAGGCTAACAAACGAACATTCAATGTCTGCGGCTAAATGGTGAAAATCGTTCGTTAAAACAAATGAACGAACGGGCATTCGCTAAATAAATAAACCGACGGCAAACCGACGAACCGATCTAAAAAACGAACTAGGGTTTATAAAAAAATCGGAAGGTTTTAAAACAAAAACCGGCGGCGGCTACCTCGAGTCTGGCGAGATTCCGGCGAGGCGGCGGCGGGCTCCGGCGGGGCAGCTCGCGGGCGGCGGGGCTGGGGCGGCGGCGGCGAGCGGCGGCGATGGCTCAGGCTAGGGTTTGCGAGGGGGTGCGGGCGACTAGGCTGTCGGGGTCCCGGCGTGGCGGCTTAAAAAGGCCGGCTCGAGGTCTCCTGGTCGGGTATGGCCCGGAGTCGGTTACACTTCTTTTAAAAAAACAATCCATCGTGCAGAAAAAGAAAGAAAATAAATACTAAACGGACTCCAAAAATCCCGAAATAAATTTTCCCCATCCTCTAAATATATGCCGAGCAAGTTGAACATTTATTTGGGCCTATAATACAATTTTGAAAAACGCATATTTTTCCTAATTCAAATAAAATAGCGATAAAACTCCGAATAAAATTCTTATTTGATTTTAATATTAAATCTCCAATATTTATTTATTTTGAGGAAGTCATTTTATCCTCTCTCTTTTATATTTTATTTTTTTTGTAAAAAGAAATATTCGAAGAGAAAATAATTAAAATCAAACGATTCTCATTTCAAAATTCGAGAAAACTCAAATATGAAAATAACGAAATTCCCAACTCTCTCCGTGGGTCCTTGAGTTGCGTAGAATTTCCGGGATCAAGCCAAAATGCAATAAAATATGATATGCAATGATGACCTAATGTATAACATTCCAAATTGAAAATTTGGGTTGTTACAAACCTACCCCCCTTAAGATGAACCTCGCCCTAGAGATTCGGGTTGGCTAGAAAATAGGTGAGGGTAATCCTTCCGTAGGTCTTCCTCTTGTTCCTAGGTGGCTTCATCTTCAGTATGGTGGCTCCACTGAACTTTACATAACTTGATAACTTTGCTGCATGTAACTCGGCTGGCAAAATCAAGAATTTTGATTGGTTTCTCCTCGTAGGTCAAATCGGTATCCAACTGAATCGCTTCCAGTGGCACTGTATCTCTCAGGGGAATATCATCCATCTCTGCGTGGCACTTCTTCAACTGAGAAACGTGGAACACATGGTGAAGTCCTGACAATCCTTCGGGCAATTCCAACTTGTAAGCAACTTCTCCCATACGTTCCAAAACTTTCTATGGTCCCACAAAACGTGGTGCTAACTTTCCCTTAACTCCAAAACGCTTCACTCCTCGGAGTGGTGATACGCGAAGATACACTATGTCTCCGACTTCATAAACTATCTCCTTGCGTTTAGAATCCGCATAACTCTTCTGCCTGGACTGGGCTACCTTGAGTCTATTGCGAATCAGCTTAACCTTCTCTTCAGACTCTTTAATCAAATATGGTCCAAACAACTGTCGGTCTCCAACTTCATCCCACAACAATGGTGTCCTGCACCTCCTTCCGTACAATGCTTCGAAAGGGGCCATCTTCAAACTGGCTTGATAGCTGTTGTTGTAAGAGAACTCTACGTAAGACAAATTATCATCCCAACTAGATCCATAATCTAGCGCACAAGCTCTCAACATGTCATCCAAAATCCGATTGACTCTCTCAGTCTGTCCATCTGTCTGCGGGTGAAAAGTTGTACTGAACTCTAGCCTGGTTCCCAAAGTTTCATGCAACTGATTCCAAAACTTTGAGGTAAACTGGGTTCCTCTATCTGATACAATGGTCCTCGGAACTCCATGCAAACATACGATCCTGGTCATGTAGATCTTTGCCAACTTAGCACTGGTGTAAGTGGTCTTCACTGGGATGAAATGAGCTACTTTCGTCAAACGATCGACTACAACCCATATCGAGTCATAGCCTGAACGAGTCCTGGGCAATCCCGTGATTCTGAGCTTCCCAAGTACTAAACGCAAATGCTCCTTATGCTCCTCTTCATTCCTCGAGTAGACCAAAATATCATCAATGAACACCACGACGAACTTATCCAAAAACTCCATAAACACCTTGTTCATCATGTTCATAAAATAGGCAGGTGTGTTAGTCAGGCCAAATGACATAACGGTATACTCATATAGCCCGTACCTTGTGGTAAAAGTTGTCTTAGGTATATCCTGCTCTCGAATCTTCAGCTGGTGGTACCCTGATCGCAGATCGATCTTGGAAAACACCTTAGCTCCTTGCAGCTGATCAAACAAATCATTGATCATTGGCAGTGGGTACTTGTTCTTGATCGTTACTTCATTCAATCCACGATAATCAACAACCATCCTCAACGATCCATCCTTCTTTTCCACTAGAAGCACTGGGGATCCCCAAGGTGACGAACCTGGGCGAATATAACCTTTATCTAGTAACTCCTTAATCTGCTTCTTAATTTCCTCTAAATCCTGTGTGGGCATCATGTACGGTCTCTTAGAAATTGGCCCTGTGCCTGGAAAAAGCTCAATAAAAAACTCAAGGTCTCTATCCAGTGGCATGCCTGGCAACTCTTCTGGAAATACATCCGGGAAATCCTTCACCACTGGTACTTCCTCCTGTACCACTCCTGATAAGGAATTTACTTGAGTCCTATTCGGCACATGTCGGGATACATACTTGATCCTTCTTCCTTCTGGGGTGGTGAGCAAAATCGTCTTACTGGCGCAATCGATGTTTCCTCCATACATCGATAGCCAATCCATACCCAGAATCACATCCAAACCTTGCAACTCTAAAATTATCTGATCTGAAGGGAAAACATGCCTACCTATGGTCAATGGCATCTGAAAACATCCTTGGCTTGCCATATACTCTGCTCCTGGCGAGCTCACTAACATAGGTGTACTAAGAACTTGGGTGGGTAGCTTATACTTATCCACAAATCCCCTTGATATGTATGAATGTGATGCACCAGTATCAAAAAGAACGACTGCAGTAAATGACTTAACCAAAAACATACCTATTACTGCATCTGGCTGGGCTTCAACCTCCGCCACGTTAACGTGGTTCACTTGTCCCCTGTTGAAGGGGTTGGGCTTCTTCCCAGAACTTCCATTGCCATTTCCATTCTTAGCTCCAGGACATTCATTGGCGTAATGTCCAGTCTTCTGGCGCATGTAGCAAGTAACGTGGCTTAGGTCTTCCTTGGCGGGTGTTGCTGTGTTGGAACGGTTCTGGCCGTTGCTTCCTCCATTACCATTCCCATTATTGGGGCCACTATGGTTGTGCGAACTCCCTCCAGTGTGATTGTGACCTCCATGGTTATGCTGAAAGGGTCCTCCCAAGTTCGGGGTAAAAAGGGGTCTCTGCTGAGCTCCAGAATTATACTTCCCTTGTCCATACTTCCTCTTGCGGTTGTCAATCTGCTGCTGCTTCCCTTCAATCATGAGAGCTTTATTTACCAACTGTTGGTAGTTATTAAAGGTTGCTACCATCAACTGCATGCTCAACTCATCATTCAGTCCTTCCAGAAACTTCTCATGTTTAGCTGCATCCGTAGCAACGTCATCTGGGGCATAACATGCTAGCTTGCTAAAGTCATCCACATACTGGCCAACGGTGCGTCCTCCTTGGTGTAAGGTGCAGAACTCACACTTCTTCATGGCCATAGCTCCTGCTGATACATGGGCGGTGCGAAAAGCCTGCTGGAACTGGTCCCACGTAACATTGTTGATGGGATAGGTGACAGTGTAATTCTCCCACCATGCTGCTGCGGATCCATCAAGCCGATGTGAGGCAAGACGCACTCTTTCCGCATCTGTGCATCCTGCAGTGGTCAACTCCCTTTCCAATCTTGCGGAGCCAATCATCTGCAACTATTGGCTCGGTGCTACTGGGGAACACTGATGGATTCAACCTTAGAAAATAGGCTAAGTGATCATCAGGTGGTGGTGGTGGGTTGTTGTTGTTGTTGTTGTTCCCATGATTCTGATTCTGGACTAGTATCTGCATCAATACATTTTGCTGCTGGATCAACTGAGTGAGCTCCGGTGGGAAAGCAAATCCATTGTCGCGTCTCGGAGGCATCTGATGGGTTTAGAAAAGATGAGAAAATAGAGTAGAATGAGGTCTAGGGGGAAAACATACCCATATGCACATGAGACAAACACAATCATATCACTCAATCAAACAAGCAAGGGCATACAATCAGTCTAGAACTAACGTTACAAAAGCTCTCGGACTATACTATATACATGGTGGAATACTACTACTGTTTTGGTGGTCGAATAGAAAAATTGATCGGTAGAAGACTCCATAATATCCGGTCCAGCTTCATCAACAAAGTCATCATCGCTATCGTCGGGGTCCGAGTCGGTGTCGTCGATGATGATGTAGTTCTCCGGGCAAGTGGAATCGTCATCTTCTCCTCTTGGCGCGGGGTCTCCCATGAAGACTCCTAGCTTCCTTGTCAGGTCGTCATTCTTCTCCACTAGTACGACAATTTCCTCCTCATAATCTTCGTGAGTTGCCTTGAGTTCTTCTTCAAGCTCGGTGATCCTTGTCATTGCCTTCTTCAGATCTATCATGCCTGTGCACACCTGGTTCTCCTGGCGACTTATGTTCTGGTTTAACTCCTGGATGAAAGCAGCAATTGATCTATCCTTCCTGGTGCTGATCATCTCCCATTGCTCATCTCAGCGCCCACAAATCTGGTAGATAGTATCCTTGAGATCCTTGTGGTAAACTTCTCCAATGCGTCCCATGGTGATGTGGGCTGTCATACTCTTTCCTGGACTCCGGGTTGGTGCTTCAAAGGAAAACTCTATGGGCTCAGTGACTGGCATAAATGTCCTTCCTGGAACTTGAACTTGAATCATCCAGCGCTCCTCTTCTGGTAAAGTGGAGTTGTAAGTCCCGGTGAAGCTTGGTATTCCGATGTTCAGGTACCTAGTGACTTCCTTCAAGTGGCGTCCAAAAGGTGTGTCTTCATCCGGTTGAGCAAACTTGTTCCTTGCGTCCGCCATCCTAAAGAGTAGAAAATGGAGAGAAGTCAGAAATGAGAAGAGAGTAGTGATCTAGGGCTTTAGCTTAGTGGTCATGTCCTACAGTCAGCGTGTGCTCTGATACCATCTTGTAGCGACCAGACCTCAAACAGGCTGATCTCCGTGCATCAGTGTCATCCCTGGATCGGTAATGCTGACACGCACAGTACTTGAGGATTTATAACAGACTAGCAATCACACACTTATTACATTGAATGTCTCAAAAGAGATCTTATTACACATAAATATGGCTTAAGGCCATCTAATACGATAACAACGGAAGGCTTGGAAGATAAAGTGATTCCATCAACTCCAACGACATCACTGAGTGAAAAACAAGGACCTATGGCTCCTTACTCGTCGTCTGAAAAGTCTGCAACATTATACATTGCAGCCCGAAACGGGTCAGCACATGGAATATGCTGGCAATGTAACACAAGAGAGTAATGAACAGAATAATGATATCACTACATGCATATATGGCTGGTGGAGGCTGTATGGTTAATATGTTTTGTGGAAAGCCAATTTTTTCCTACAACAAAGGAATAAATTTTATTTAACTATCATGGTGGTTGTTAAAAATTGAGAAGGTTCACCCAACTCAATCCCAATTAACCATCAACATTAAACCGAATCAAATTATATTAAGAGTGATGAGATCCACATGATAATCCAAGAACTAGATACTCAAGATGTCCATAACCGGGGACACGGCTAACCATGATTAGTTTGTACACTCTGCAGAGGTTTGTGCACTTTTCCCCACAATACTCGATCTCCTCTGTTGGATTTCTCGCACTACACAATGTTTGAGAAACGGATGACTGAGACACAGTCTTTCCGAAGAGGTCTGCTTAACCGATAGATAGGCATGTACACCTACAATCCCCTAGATATGCTAGCCCATCATGGAAAGGTTTCCCACAACTTACTCAACTATGCCAGAGCCCATAATGGCATGTGGCTGCACACGGAAGTTTCTAGCATGAATAATCTTATGATCCCTTTGAGCCTGGGTGGCAGTCCATAGGAGAATCACACGGTACCCCGGGATTTCCAAAAATACAGGCAACACTGGGTTCCCCAGGTGCCTCAATCCACCCAGATGTGTATTAAAGTTGCCACCTTAAGTTAACCATTAATTAACAATACTCACATCTATCATGAATACACTCAAACCCAACCCACGTCTACGAGCATAGCATAGCAATATAAGCAACATATAAGTAACTCCCAAAGGTTTAGTAATAAACGGGAGAATATGTACTACCTCATCTACTTCCCATAACCCACATATTAATCAGATCCTAATCATGCAATTGTCTAAGGATTGATCTAATGCAAGAACATTGGGTACTAAAGAGGTATGATCAAAGTGTTACTTGCCTTGCTGATGATCCGTGAAACCTAGAGACTCGTAGTAGCACGCTTCGCACTCCGGGTACTCTATCGCAATCAAACAAGCATACAATAAGCAATCAAACAAATATGCACAGGTAAAACTCAAATAAGAGGATCTAACCAGAAAGTTCAACTTAAGAACTCCAGTTTGCAAAAAGAATCAAATCAAATGAAGCAACGAAACTCAAACTGTGAAAGAAACAAGCTTCGATTACTAATCTGGACTAAAGTCAAATTTTAAAGTAGCAAAAACTTGTTTAAGTTGATTAAACAGAAAGAGGGCTTCGATACGAAAATCTAGGCGCTTGAATCGCCTGATTCCGATAAACGAGCGAAAAGATGAACTAAAACGAAAATCGGATCAGAAATCGCGATCGAAAATAATCGCGAAAAATCCGAGAAAAAGAAAAGTGACGAACAGGCTAACAAACGAACATTCGATGTCTACGGCTAAATGGTGAAAATCGTTCGTTAAAACAAATGAACGAACGGGCATTCGCTAAATAAATAAACCGACGGCAAACCGACGAACCGATCTAAAAAACGAACTAGGGTTTATAAAAAAATCGGAAGGTTTTAAAACAAAAACCGGTGGCGGCTACCTCGAGTCTGGCGAGATTCCGGCGAGGCGGCGGCGGGCTCCGGCGGGGCAGCTCGCGGGCGGCGGGGCTGGGGCGGCGGCGGCGAGCGGCGGCGATGGCTCAGGCTAGGGTTTGCGAGGGGGTGCGGGCGACTGGGCTGTCGGGGTCCCGGCGTGGCGGCTTAAAAAGGCCGGCTCGAGGTCTCCTGGTCGGGTATGGCCCGGAGTCGGTTACACTTCTTTTAAAAAAACAATCCAGCGTGCAGAAAAAGAAAGAAAATAAATACTAAACGGACTCCAAAAATCCCGAAATAAATTTTCCCCATCCTCTAAATATATGCCGAGCAAGTTGAACATTTATTTGGGCCTATAATACAATTTTGAAAAACGCATATTTTTCCTAATTCAAATAAAATAGCGATAAAACTCCGAATAAAATTCTTATTTGATTTTAATATTAAATCTCCAATATTTATTTATTTTGAGGAAGTCATTTTATCCTCTCTCTTTTATATTTTATTTTTTTTGTAAAAAGAAATATTCGAAGAGAAAATAATTAAAATCAAACGATTCTCATTTCAAAATTCGAGAAAACTCAAATATGAAAATAACGAAATTCCCAACTCTCTCCGTGGGTCCTTGAGTTGCGTAGAATTTCCGGGATCAAGCCAAAATGCAATAAAATATGATATGCAATGATGACCTAATGTATAACATTCCAAATTGAAAATTTGGGTTGTTACAAACCTACCCCCCTTAAGATGAACCTCGCCCTAGAGATTCGGGTTGGCTAGAAAATAGGTGAGGGTAATCCTTCCGTAGGTCTTCCTCTTGTTCCTAGGTGGCTTCATCTTCAGTATGGTGGCTCCACTGAACTTTACATAACTTGATAACTTTGCTGCATGTAACTCGGCTGGCAAAATCAAGAATTTTGATTGGTTTCTCCTCGTAGGTCAAATCGGTATCCAACTGAATCGCTTCCAGTGGCACTGTATCTCTCAGGGGAATATCATCCATCTCTGCGTGGCACTTCTTCAACTGAGAAACGTGGAACGGGCGGCGAGCAGCGGCGGCGGCGGCGCGGGCAGCGACTGCGGCTCGGGCGGCGGCGGCGGCTCGGGCTAGGGTTTGCGAGGGGGCGTAGGCGGCTGGGCTGTCGGGGTCGCGGCTTAAAAAGGCCGGCTCAAGGTCTCCTGGTCGGGTACGGCCCAGAGTCGGTTACACTTTTTTAAAACAACCCGACGTGCAGAAAAAGAAAGAAAAGAAATACTAAACGGACTCCAAAAATCCCGAAATAAATTTTCCCTCTCCTCTAAAAATATGCCGGACAAGGTGAACATTTATTTGGGCCTATAATGCAATTTTGAAAAATGCATATTTTTCCTAATTCAAATAAAATAGCGATAAAACTCCGAATAAAATTCTTATTTGATTTTAATATTAAATCTCCAATATTTCTTTATTTTGAGGAAGTCATTTTATCCTCTATCTTTTATTTTATTTTTTTATAAAAATAAATATTCGCAGAGAAAATAATTAAAACCAAACGATTCTCTTTCCAAAATTCGAGAAAACTCAAATATGAAAATAACGAAATTCCCAACTCTCTCCGTGGGTCCTTGAGTTGCGTAGAATTTCTAGGATCAAGCCAAAATGCAATAAAATATGATATGCAATGATGACCTAATGTATAACATTCCAAATTGAAAACTTGGGATGTTACATTCGGTGTCGCCGAGTTTACAAATCGGTAGATCCGAAATGCTTTCTGTGAAGAACTAAAACTAAGTTTTGAAGTCATCTGTTTTGCAAAACTCCTGTACTTTGTGATGCTCATCTACTCTACCTCATCTATAATATATTCATAGGGTTTGCTGACAGTTTGTTTGTAAGATGTCTGACCAAAGTGACAGCCAGAACAAGTCTGAACAGCAGGTTCAACCAAGTGAGGGCACTAGTCTCTCTAGCACTTCTGATGAGGGCAGCAGGAGCACACCAAGCAACCTGCCCAAGGCAGCCACTAGAACAAGGAAGATGAGAACTTCTGACTCTGAGGATGAAGACTATGTGGCTGTTGAGGATGAGGCCACTTCAAAGAAAAAGGTGCCGAGAAAGGAGTATGGTTCAACTGCCACAGTTAAGCCAGGGATGGATAAGAAGGCACTAGCAAAGGGAGTTCCAATGTCTAAGGCCAGAGCATCTACTGCTGAAACCTCCAAGCCAACTGAAGAGGCAGTTGGAGAGGGCAAGAGAAGGAAGGAAAGGTTCAAGAAGAGCACTGCCAGAGTGCTTGGCAGATCATCAATTATGAAAGATGATGATGAAGAGGAAGAGGATGCTGCACCAGCTCCTAAGGCACAAAAGCTCATGGGAGATGCAATCAGATCAGGGGCTGCTCTAGCTAAGCCCAAAATTGCTCCCAAGGCAGCTGCTCCAGCTCAGAAGCCCAAGAGAAGCACTAGAAACATTCCAGCTAAGGAGAAGAACAAGGCCCCAGTGTCTGACGCTGCTGAAGAAGATGAAGCTCAAGTGCTAAGGAAGCTGAAACCCAAGATCCCTGACCACAATGATGCACATCTTGTGGCAGAAAACATGAAAATCAGGAAGGATGCAGGATTGAGATTATGGAGACTGTCTGATCCATATGCTATCAGGAGAAGAACTGTTGTAGACTACAGGTTTCACACTAAGGAACAACAGGACTTTTATGAGACAGTGTTTCTTGACAAGAAGCCCATTGTGTGTGACATGAAATGGGTTGACTGGGAGTTCATTAAGGAGAATGAGGATCACTTCCCAGGTGTGTATGATAGCTTCTAGGCATGTGGAGTTGACACATTTGTTGCTCAGAAGCTCACGGGGTGGAACGATGAGCTGATCATGCAGTTTTACTCCACGGCTCACTTCTATCCAGATGGAAGGATAGTTTGCATGTCTGAGGGTACCAGGTACCAATCTTCTGTTAGTGAATGGGCTCAGTTGATCAATGCCCCGAAATAAAGTGAGGATGACTTGGACATTTATGCTGAAAATAAGAAAGACCATAACTCTATGGCCAAGATGTACAAAGAGATCCCAGATGATGCTTTGGATACTCACAAATTTGGATCTGTCCACTTCTTGCTATCTGGTCTGCCAACCATCAATTGGATTCTCAGACACACTCTGCTACCCAAGCCAACATATTTGATGTCCCACAGAAGTTCAAGGTCATGAGTTTGATTGTTGAGACAATCAAGAGGACTGCTGCTGACCAGAAGAGAAGCTGTGGGTATGCCCCACAAATTCAGGAGCTCATCAACTCAAAGATGGGCACATGCACATATCTTTTGGATAAGGAGCACCTGCCCATATACTCTGAATTTGAGGACAACACAGTTGTGATGAATGAGAATGAACCATCTTCAGCTCAAGCACATGAAAAGAGAGATAAAGCAAGGGCAGAGAAAGCTGCAAAGATGCCAACTGTTGAGGAGGCATCTCAGGTATTCTTGAAGAATAAACAATATCAACTTGGATATCTGATCCAATCCACCCTGAGGATTGAGAAGGGCTTGGCCACCCTGACTAAGAACCAGGAGAGTTTGGAGAGGATTGTTGAGAAGAAATTATATGATCTTGATATCAAGGTAACTGAGATCCAAACTGTAGTCGAGCAACTTCAGGAGGAAGCAGAGGAGAGGAAGGGCAAGTCTACTACAGATGCTTTTGCTAGAGTGCCCAGAGGACCAAGATCTGATGCAGTGCCCGTGACAGATACTAGAGCTTTAGTGTCAGCACCAGCAGCCACAGCTCCAGTGCCACCTCCAGCAGCCACTCCACCAGCTCCAGCTACTTCATCTGAAGCTTTCATCCTTGGAGTTCTCTCAACACCACCTCCCGAAGATCAAGCCTGAGAGTCGTTTAGCACTATGCATTTTTGAAATTTTTGGTAACTTGTTGCCAAAGGGGGAGAAAAATGTATAGATCATAGGCTTCGAGAGAGAGTGTTGCTTTTTATCTCTCTTGCTATTTTGGTTGAACTTTTTATTGTGTGCTTGTGAGAGATACTTTATGTCCATGTGAGATACTTATATGATCATATGTTTGATCATATGCTATCCTTAATATTTGGTTGAATGATGCTATCTTTTATATTCCATATATGATCATTCACTTGCTTGGTGATGATGCATGCTTTTAATCTCTATCTTTTTAAGCGCTCCACCAAGATGTATGTGACATGGAAGAGTAACCCATGATCCTAATCGATTGTGCATTTGCACTCAAAAGCAAATTTCAAATAATGCACAAATTTAGGGGGAGCTCTTGCTTATCGCATACTTCTCAAAACGACGATGTTTTTCAATCTTATTTATCATTTGTCGAAGCTTTGATCTATATGTTGTCATCAATTACCAAAACGGGGGAGATTGAAAGTGCAACTATCCCTGGGTGGTTTTGGTAATTCCTAACAATATATAGTTCATTGAGCTAATGCTATTTGAAGATAAACATTTCAGCAAAGCTCAATGATTGGCATGGCATGGATGAGAAAAGTGCATCCCTCAAAATTCTAAGGACAAAGAATTGGCTCAAGCTCAAAGCTCAGGACTCTATGAAACGTCTCCAACGTATCTATAATTTTTGATTGCTCCATGCTATATTATCTACTATTTTGGACATTATTGGGCTTTATTATCCACTTTTATACTATTTTTGGGACTAACCTATTAACTGGAGGCCCAGCCCAGAATTGCTGTTTTTTTTGCCTATTTTAGGGTTTCAAAGAAAAGGAATATCAAACGGTGTCCAAACGGAATGAAACCTTCGGGAACGTGATTTTCTCACCGAATACAACTCAGGAGACTTGGACCCTACGTCAAGCCAATTAACAGGAGGCCACGAGGTAGGGGGCGCGCCTGCCCCCCCCCCCCCCAGGCGCGCCCTCCACCCTTGTGGGCCCCCTGTTGCTCCACCGACGTCCTTCTTCCTCCTATATATATCCACGTACCCCCAAACGATCAGAGACGGAGCCAAAAACCTAATACCACCGCCGCAACTTTCTGTATCCACAAGATCCCATCTTGGGGCATGTTCCGGAGCTCCGCCGGAGGGGGCATAGATCACGGAGGGCTTCTACATCATCATCCAAGCCCCTCTGATGAAGTGTGAGTAGTTTACTTCAGACCTATGGGTCCATAGTTAGTAGCTAGATGGCTTCTTCTCTCTTTTTGGATCTCAATACAATGTTCTCCCCCTCTCTCATGGAGATCTATTCGATGTAATCTTCTTTTTGCGGTGTGTTTGTTGAGACTGATGAATTGTGGGTTTATGATCAAGTCTATCTATGAATAATATTTGAATCTTCTCTGAATTATTTTATGTATGATTGGTTATCTTTGCAAGTCTCTTCGAATTATCAGTTTGGTTTGGCCTACTAGATTGGTTGTTCTTGCCATGGGAGAAGTGCTTAGATTTGGGTTCGATCTTGCGGTATCCTATCCCAGTGATAGAAGGGGCAGCAAGGCACGTATTGTATTGTTGCAATCGAGGATAACAAGATGGGTTTTTTATCATATTGCATGAAACTATCCCTCTACATCATGTCATCTTGCTTAAGGCGTTACTCTGTTTTTAACTTAATACTCTAGATGCATGCTGGATAGCAGTCGATGAGTGGAGTAATAGTAGTAGATGCAGGCAGGAGTCGGTCTACTTGTCTCGGACGTGATGCCTATATACATGATCATACCTAGATATTCTCATAACTATGCTCAATTCTGTCAATTGATCAGCAGTAATTTGTTCACCCACCGTAGAATACTTATGCTCTTGAGAGAAGCCACTAGTGAAACCTATGGCCCCAGGGTCTCTTTCTCATCATATCAATCTCCATCACTTTATTATTGATTTGCTTTTTACTTTGCCTTTTACTTTTCACTTTGCATCTCTATACCAAAAATACCAAAAATATTACTTATCATCTCTATCAGATCTCACTTTCGTAAGTGACCGTGAAGGGATTGACAACCCCTAAGCGCGTTGGTTGCGTTGAGCTATTGTTTTTGTGTAGGTACGAGGGACTCGCGCGTAGCCTCCTACTGGATTGATACCTTGGTTCTCAAAAACTGAGGGAAATACTTACTCTACTTTGCTGCATCATCCTCTCCTCTTCAGGGAAATCCAACGCAGTGCTCAAGAGGTAGCAAGAAGAATTTCTGGCGCCGTTGCCGGGGAGTCTGCGCAAAATTCAACATACCAAGTACCCATCACAATCCCTATCTCCCGCATTACATTATTTTCCATTTGCCTCTTGTTTTCCTCTCCCCCACTTCACCCTTGCCATTTTATTCGCCCTCTCTCTCTATCCTCCCTCTCTTTCTCTATTTGCCTCTTTTTCCCATTTGCTTTTTGTTTGCTCGTGTGTTAGTTTGCTAGCTTGTCATTATGTCAAGTCCTTTACCTTCTGCCTCTATGTCTGAAATTGGGGAAATTATTGTCGATATGGACAATAATAATATCATGAAAAATTCTGATGCTCCTGCTAAAGAACCTACCATCTTTCATACAAAAAATTCTGTGTTGGTAGTGGTAATATTATTGGAAAAGGAGTTATTCAAGATTTCTTTACTTGCGTTGGTGCTTTACCTTCTATGGGTAGTTCTATCCTTCACAGAACTAGTAGTCTTGCAGACGCTATTGCCATGCTTGTAGTTTAACTTGAAAGACAATTCATGCACATGCATCCTTCCATACAAAGGATTTTTCTGGAATTTTCTAATATTGAGCATTCTTCTGTTAAGCGTGCCGCTACTATCTTTTTGGCTCATAAGTTTAGATTCGTAATAAAAGAAGCCAAAGAAATTTTTGTGCATTATAGGGTGGTCGCTTGCCGTCCTCCCATAGAGGCTATCCTCTTTGATCAAGAAGAAATAATGTGTTTTCAATCTCTAGACTATGTTGCTTTCAATGAAAATTTTAGAAAAAGGGTTCCTACCAATGTTTTAGTTGATAGAATTTCTGAACTTAATGATGATTTGGCTATTCAAAATAATGAACTAGGATATTCTCTTGAATATAGGCTCACAAAGTTCTGTCAAAAGAATGCTGAATTGGTTGCGCATTATGAAGGACCAAAGGAGAAACCTATACCTCCCAAGGTCGATCTTGGGGACTTTTGTCCCATTAAATTTAGCCTTTTTGATTACTTTTGCTTGCCTCAAAGAAAACTTGTTTCCGAACGTAGAGAATATGAAATGAGTTTTAATAATGTATCCTACTATTATGGCAATACCTTGATCTATTCTTGCTTGTTATGCATAGCTAGGGGCGTTAAACGATAGCGCTTGTTGGGAGGCAACCTAATTTTATTTTTATTCCTTGCTCTTTGCTCCTGTTTAGTAATAAATAAATTATTTAGCCTCTGTTTTTGTTGTGTTTTTTTGTGTTTAATTAGTGTTTGTGCCAAGTAGAACTGTTGGGAAGACTTGGGGAAAGTCTTGATATCTTGCTATAAAAAGTAGAAACTTTAGCGCTCACGAGAACTGCTGTCATTTTTATTTGGAGAGTGATATTTAGTTAATTCTTTTTGAAGATGATTAATAGATAAATTCCTCACGTCCAGAAATTTATTTTAGAATTTTTGGGGTTCGAGATCTTGCGCTAGCTACAGATTACTACAGAGTGTTCTGTTTTTGACAGATTCTATTTTTCGTGTGTTGTTTGCTTATTTTGATGAATCTATGGCTAGTAAAATAGTTTATGAACCATAGAGAAGTTGGAATACAGTAGGTATAACATCCATATAAATAAATAATGAGTTCATTATAGTACCTTGAAGTGGTCTTTTGTTTTCTTTCGCTAACGGAGCTCACAAGATTTTCTACTTTAAGTTTTGTATTGTGAAGTTTTCAAGTTTTGGGTAAAGATTTGATGGATTATGGAACAAGGAGTGGCAAGAGCCTAAGCTTGGGGATGCCCATGGCACCCCCAAGATAATCTAAGGACACCTAAAAGACAAAGCTTGGGGATGCCCCGGAAGGCATCCCCTCTTTCGTCTATTTCTATCGGTAACTTTACTTGGAGCTATATTTTTATTCACCACATGATATGTGTTTTGCTTGGAGCGTCTTTTATAATTTGAGACTTTGCTTGTTAGTTTACCACAATCATCCTTGCTATTCACACCTTTTGATAGAGCCATACATGATTTGGAATTTGTTAGAATACTCTATGTGCTTCACTTATATCTTTTGAGTTATATAATTTGCTCTAGTGCTTCACTTATATCTTTTAGAGCACGGTGGTGGATTTGTTTTATAGAAACTATTGATCTCTCATGCTTAACTTAGATTATTTTGAGAGTCTTAATAGCATGGTAATTTGCTTAATAAAAATATGCTTGGTATTCAAGATTTGTAAAACTTTCTTTTGAGTGTGTTGAATACTAAGAAAAGAAACTGATGCTTGATAATTGTTTTGAGATATGAGGATGGTGATATTAGAGTCATGCTAGTTGAGTAATTGTGAATTTGAGAAATGCTTGTGTTAAAGTTTGTGATTCCCGTAGCATGCACGTATGGTGAACCGTTATGTGATGAAGTCGGAGCATGATTTATTTATTGATTGTCTTCCTTATGAGTGGCGGTCGGGGACGAGCGATGGTCTTTTTCTACCAATCTATCCCCCTAGGAGCATGCGTGTAATACTTTGCTTTGATAACTTCTAGATTTTTGCAATAAGTATATGAGTTCTTTATGACTAATGTTGAGTCCATGGATTATACGCACTTTCCTTCCTTTCACCATTGCTAGCCTCTCTAATACCGCACACTTTTCGCCGGTATCATACACCCACCAAATACCTTCCTCAAAACAGCCACCATACCTACCTATCATGGCATTTCCATAGCCATTCCGAGATATATTGCAATGCAACTTTCCACTGTTTCGTTCATTATGACATGCTCCATCATTGTCATATTGCTAGCATCATCATGTAGTTGACATCGTATTTGTGGCAAAGCCACCGTTCATAATTCTTTCATACATGTCACTCTTGATTCATTGCATATCCCGGTACACCGCCGGAGGCATTCATATAGAGTCATATTTTGTTCTAAGTATTGAGTTGTAATTATTGAGTTATAAGAAAAATAAAAAGTGTGATGATCATCATTTTTAGAGCATTGTCCCAAGTGAGGAAAGGATGATGGAGACTATGATTCCCCCACAAGTCGGGATGAAACTCCGGACGAAAAAAAAGAGGCCATAAAAAAGAGAAGGCCCAAAAAATGAGAGAAAAAGAGAGAAGGGACAATGTTACTATCCTTTTACCACACTTGTGCTTCAAAGTAGCACCATGATCTTCATGATAGAGAGTCTCTCATTCTGTCACTTTCATATACTAGTGGGAATTTTTCATTATAGACTTGGCTTGTATATTCCAATGATGGGCTTCCTCAAAATTCCCTAGGTCTTCATGAGCAAGTGAGTTGGATGCACACCCACTTAGTTTATTTTGTTGAGCTTTCATATACTTATAGCTCTAGTGCATCCGTTGCATGGCAATCCCTACTCACTCACATTGATATCTATTGATGGGCATCTCCATAGCTCGTTGATACGCCTAGTTGATGTGAGACTATCTTCCCCTCTTTTTGTCTTCTCCACAACCACCATTCTATTCCACATATAGTGATATATCCATGGCTCACGCTCATGTATTGCGTGAACATCGAAAAAGTTTTGAAAATGTCAAAATTATGAAACAATTGCTTGGTTTCTCATCGGGGTTGTGCATGATTTAAATACTTTGTGTGGTGAAGATAGAGCATAGCCAGACTATATGATTTTGTAGGGATAGCTTTCTTTGGCCATGTTATTTTTAGAAGGCATAATTGCTTTGTTAGTATGCTTGAAGTATTATTATTTTTATGTCAACATGAACTTTTGTCTTGAATCTTTTGAATCTGAATATTCATACCACAATTAAGAAGATTTACATTGAAATTATGCCAAGTAGCACTCCGCATCAAAAATTCTGTTTTTATCATTTACCTACTCGAGGACGAGCAGGAATTAAGCTTGGGGATGCTTGATATGTCTCCAACATATCTATAATTTTTGCTTGCTCCATGCTATATTATCTACTGTTTTGGACATTATTGGGCTTTATTATCCACTTTTATATTATTATTGGGACTAACCTATTAACCGGAGGCCCAGCCCAGAATTGCTACTTTTTGCCTGTTTTAGGGTTTCGAAGAAAAGGAATATCAAATGGAGTCCAAACGGAATGAAACCTTCGGGAACGTGATTTTCTCACCGAATACAACTCAGGAGACTTGGACCCTGCGTCAAGCAAATTAACAGGAGGCCACGAGGTAGGGGGCGCGCCTGCCCCGCCCCCAGGCACGCCCTCCACCCTCGTGGACCCCCTGTTGCTCCACCGACGTACTTCTTCCTCCTATATATATCCACGTACCCCCAAACGATCAGAGACGGAGCCAAAAACCTAATTCCACCGCCGCAACTTTCTGTATCCACGAGATCCCATCTTGGGGCCTGTTCCGGAGCTCCGCCGGAGGGTGCATCGATCACAAAGGGCTTCTACATCATCATCCAAGCCCCTCCGATGAAGTGTGAGTAGTTTACTTCAGATCTACGGGTCCATAGTTAGTAGCTAGATGGATTCTTCTCTCTTTTGGGATCTCAATACAATGTTCTCCCCCTCTCTCATGGAGATCTATTCGATGTAATCTTATTTTTGCGGTGTGTTTGTTGAGACCGATGAATTGTGGGTTTATGATCAAGTCTATCTATGAACAATATTTGAATCTTCTCTGAATTCTTTTATGTATGATTGGTTATCTTTGCAAGTCTCTTCGAATTATCAGTTTGGTTTGGCCTACTAGATTGGTTGTTCTTGCCATGGGAGAAGTGCTTAGCTTTGGGTTCGTTCTTGCGGTGTCCTTTCCCAGTGACAGAAGGGGCAGCAAGGCACGTATAGTATTGTTGCCATCGAGGATAAAAAGATGGGTTTTTTTATCATATTGCATGAAACTATCCCTCTACATCATGTCATCTTGCTTAAGACATTACTCTATTTTTAACTTAATACTCTAGATGCATGCTGGATAGCGGTCGATGAGTGGAGTAATAGTAGTAGATGCAGGCAGGAGTCGGTCTACTTGTCTCGGACGTGATGCCTATATACATGATCATACCTAGATATTCTCATAACTATGCTCAATTCTGTCAATTGATCAGCAGTAATTTGTTCACCCACCTTAGAATACTTATGCTCTTGAGAGAAGCCACTAGTGAAACCTATGGCCCCCGAGTCTCTTTCTCATCATATCAATCTCCATCACTTTATTATTGCTTTGCTTTTTACTTTACACTTTGCATCTCTATACCAAAAATACCAAAAATATTATTTATCATCTCTATCAGATCTCACTTTCATAAGTGATCGTGAAGGGATTGACAACCCCTAAGCGCATTGGTTGCGTTGAGCTATTGTTTTTGTGTAGGTACGAGGGACTTGCGCGTAGCCTCCTATTGGATTGATACCTTGGTTCTAAAAAACTGAGGGAAATACTTACGTTACTTTGCTGCATCATCCTCTCCTCTTCGGGGAAATCCAACGCAGTGCTCAAGAGGTAGCACTCTACATTTTTCAGTTTAAGTGGTCCAAGATCACATTGAGTCCATAGGAAAAGCCAATACTATTAAGAGCGGATGAGGTGTTATTTAATGACTTTCTTGCTCAAAGTGCTTAGTGATATGCTCCAAAAACCCTCAGCTACTTTATCACATCCACATATGTCTCAAACCAAAAGTCCCACTCGGCCCCACTGAAATTTCATATCCGGCGCCGCCGAGTTCAGTTAACATAGCCACTGCCAGAAACCCTAATCTTTTCGGTCGCACCGATAGGGATCTAGGTCTCACCGAGATGGGATTGTAATCTCTCGGTTTCCCTTCGTAACGTTTTGGTCAAACCTAGATGAGCGATCGGTCCCACCGAGATTGCAATGCAAAGTCTCTGGTTCCCTTTCGTAACATTTCGGTCCTACCGAAAGAGCGAATCGGTCCCACCGAGTTTACCTGACCAACTCTCTGTTATTCCATTACCAAAATCAGTCTCACCGAGTTTGTGTAATCGGTCTCACCGAGATTACGTTATGCCCTAACCCTAACAGAATCGGTCCCATCTGTTGGATTTTGGATTCCGGCAGACCCTTGAGGTTCGAACACTGGGGTGCGCGTGGGGATTTCGCCCCCTTACCTACCTGCACCCCTCCGCCATGCTAGGATCTAAACTATGGAAAGAACGACACAAGAGAAACAGGTTTTATACTGGTTCGGGCCACCGTTGTGGTGTAATACCCTACTCCAGTGTGTGGTGTGGTGGATTGCCTCTTGGGCTGATGATGATGAGCAATACAAGGGTGAACAGCCTCACGAGGGTCTGTTCCTGGCTGGGACGATGAACTGCTCGGAGGAGTTCAGTCACCTTTCTCTCTCTCTCTCTGCTTTCCTCCGACCGACCCCTTGCTGTGTGGGTGGCTGGTCCTATTTATAGAGGCCCTGGTCCTCTTCCCAAATATCGAGCGGGAAGGAAGCCAACAATTGCGGGCTAATTTGAAGGGGGACAGCAAGTATCAGCTATCCTGACAAAAGTAGTCTTCGCCCGCGCAAAGCTCTGGTGATGATGCCTTCTTGGGCTCCACGGTGACCTCCGTCTCATAGTCCTCCTGGTCTTGGTCTCGTTGCACCGAAATGGCAACCTTTGCCTGATGCCTCGGTACTCCGCGGCTGCGCTTGCCCCCTTTGCACCAAAGAGGAAAGGAGGACGCTGCGCAGACTGGCACCCGCCTGGCGCCCTGAGTCGTCATGCTTTGCGCCATGGGCACCTCGTGAGGTACCCCGCCTTGATCTCTCCGCCTCCTCGTGAGCCAGCCTGACGAGGCCATGCCTGAGAAAGCTTCGTGTTGTCCGCCCCGCGAGGCTTGGCCCCTCGCGAGGGTCTTGTGTTTGTGTTGGTGAAGATGGGCCGTGCTGGGCCCCCCTTTGAGCCATGCCGCAGGCCGCAGGCAGGCAAGTCTGGGGACCCCCGTTCCTAGAACGCCGACAGTAGCCCCGGGCCCAAGGCGCGCCCGGACTTGCCTGTGCAGGGAGGCGGAAGGGCAAGAGCAAAGCGCCGCGGACCCTAACAGCCTGCGGCCTTGGGCGCCGCATGGCGGTTGATTGGACGTGGGCGTCTCCACTTCCCCACGACGCCTCGGCAACTGCACGGATTGGACAAGTCCCTGCATGCAAAAAAACGGGTCATGATTACCTGCGATCGTGGGGGCCGTTGGTTGGCCCTCGCCAGCTATAAGTAATGATCGACGCGCGTCCTTCTAGTTTTATCTCCCCTCGCTTCTCCTTCTTCTTCATGGCCCCGTCGAGGAGGTTCTCGGCCGCGGAGAAGGGGAAGGCTTGCCAGGCTGGGCGTGCCTCTCCTCCGCCCAAGCGCGGCCGAGGGCGCCCCCGCAAACATCCTGTGGCCACCACGGCAGCTCCCCGCGGCCGCGGAGACGCTTTCCAGCACGATGGCGGGCGGATTACTGCGACCAGGGGGTGCGCTCCGGCTGCGCGTCCCCCCATGTCGTGCTTCCGCGCTGCCGAGGTGCTGCCGGAGTTCGTCGTGTGGTCGGTGGAGCCGACTAGCACCCGGCTTCCTCTTCCTCGCTTCCTCCTCGGCGAGCTCCCGGCCGGCACCCCGGGCGGCCTCTGGCTTCAGGCCGACGGCTGCTGCAGCCGGGCCTCATGGGTTTCACTGGAGGTCTCCACAGCCGGGAGTCTGGCCCTGGCCCGCGGTTGGCAGTCGTTTGACCGCGCGTGCGGCCTGGGCCGTCGGTGCACCCTACACTTCAAGTTCGACGGTGATGCCACCCTCTACGTGAGGGTGTTTGGGGAAGATGGTCGCCGCGCAGGGTGCTGCCCCGAGGGTGATGACCGCGGCTGGGAACACGGCTCCGGTGATGATGGAGAGGGCAGCGCTCGTGCGGCCGGCGGCGCTCAGGGTTCCTCAAGCTTCTCCGGTTCTTCTTCAGGCGGTGACTCTTCTAGCGGTGGCCGTGGTCAGCCTCCACGCCGTCGCATCTTCTTGGGAGGTGGTAGCGTGTCCGCCCACCGTCGCGCCCTGGTGAAGCGCGAGAGGGAGTCCGCCTGAGCTCCGGAGGCAGCTCGGGCTTTCCAGCGGGCCGGTGCGAGGCGAGCTGCACCAGATTTGTTCTTCCTTTTCCTTTTTCCTGCGTAACAACGACAGTAGTGTGGTGCCCCACGGGGCCGTGTATGGGTTATTGCTGTTAATCATCGTTTTGCTTTCTTTATCGTACCTTCCGGCTACGTGCCCACACGTGGATGGTTCCCGGCCCCAGCCATGGGGGCGACCGACCCAGGCCCTGCATCTGTGTCGCGGTGCCCGAGGGGCACGAACTGAAGGGGTGCTCCTGCAAGGGGCCCAGGTCGCGAACCCTTTGAATGACTAGGATAGGGACTCTCGCGAGGGCGCCCGGCTGCCCCCCCCCCCTCGCGAGGCTTTGCACCAGAGAAATCGAGGCAGGAGAATGAAAGGTCGAAGAACCGCAAGCCAAAGATGGCAACAACTTCAATAAAACTTCAAATGAGAAGGAACAAGCCAACTGCGGAAAGCAAATGAAAAGCCGCGTCCGGCACCTAATCTAGTCTTCGACGTCTTCTCACCAGCGCGGAGCTAAGTGCTGCCACTGGGCATGGGAGGGAGCCCCAGGGCCTGAGGCCGGCACTCCTGAGACTCCGGGGCGTGTACAGCCCCAACTCATTATTACGTGAGAGTGTCACGGGCGGTGAGCTTCACAGGCATTGGCCTTCTTCACAGGCTCCGGGCCTTTTCCGAAGCGCAATAGCTTCACAGGCACTCGCCTTGCTTCACAGGCTCTGGGCCTTTTCCAAAACGCGATAGCTTCACAGGCACTCGCCTTGCTTCACAGGCTCTGGGCCTTTTCCAAAGCGCGATAGCTTCACAGGCACTCGCCTTGCTTCACAGGCTCTGGGCCTTTTCCAAAACGCGATAGCTTCACAGGCACTCGCCTTGCTTCACAGGATCTGGGCCTTTTCCAAAACGCGATAGCTTCACAGGCACTCACCTTGCTTCACAGGCTCTGGGCCTTTTCCAAAACGCGATAGCTTCACAGGCACTCGCCTTGCTTCACAGGCTCTGGGCCTTTTCCAAAACGCGATAGCTTCACAGGCACTCGCCTTGCTTCACAGGCTCTGGGCCTTTTCCAAAACGTGATAGCTTCACAGGCACTCACCTTGCTTCACAAGCTCTGGGCCTTTTTAGGGGTAGAACCTTCGGAGGTGCTGGATGTTCCATGCATTCTAGACCGGCACTCCCTCCTGAGTCTCCAAGCGTGCGGAGCCGGGGCTGGAAACATGAACAACCTTGAACGGGCCCTCCCACATGGGAGAGAGCTTGTGCAGTCCCTCCCTGGAGAGAACCCGCCTGAGCACGAGGTCTCCTACCTCGAGAGTCCTGGGGCAGATGTTGCGGCAGTGATATCTCCGCAGCGCCTGTTGGTACCTCGCCGCTCACAGCGCGGCTTCTCGGCGACGCTCCTCCCCCAGCATGAGGTCCATCCCCGCATGGCGTCCTGCTGCGCCTCATCGAACGCCAGGACCCGCGCGGAGCGACGTCTCACCTCGTGAGGTAGGACCGCTTCCACTTCGTAGACCAGGAAGAACGGGGTCTCTCCAGTCGGCTTGGTCGCAGTGGTGCGGATGGACCACAGCACGGACTGAAGCTCGTCGTACCAACCTCTGCCGCAGGCCTCCAGCTTCTTCTTGAACGTCCTGGTCTTGAGGCCCCTCAGGACCTCCGCGTTTGCCCGCTCGGCCTGGCCGTTGCTTCGGGGGTGCGCCACTGAAGCGTAGCATATCTGCGTTCCAAGGTTAGCACAGTATGTTTTGAACAGGTTACTGGTGAACTGTGAACCGTTGTCCGTGATGATGCGATTCGGCACCCCGAACCGGCTCACGATGCCCTTGATGAACTTGACCGCAGAACCCGCGGGAATGGTGCGGACAGCCTCTACTTCAGCCCACTTGGTGAACTTGTCCACGGCAACGTAAAGGTAGCGGTAGCCCCCTGGCGCCCGAGGAAACGGGCCCAAGATGTCCAGCCCCCAGACTGCAAATGGCCACGAAAGGGGGATAGTCTGCAAGCCCCCTGCTGGCTGATGGATCTGCTTGGCGTGGAACTGGCAGGCTTCACAAGCTTTCACCAGTTCCACAACGTCATTGAGCGCGGTGGGCCAATAGAACCCACTGCGGAACGCCTTGCCGACGAGGGTCCGTGATGATGAATGATGTCCGCAGTCTCCGCCGTGTATATCTTCCAGTAGTTCCTTCCCTTGCTCCCTGGAGATGCAGCGCAGGGATACATCATTTGGTCGCTTCCGGTAGAGCTCTCCATCTTTGATGCAGTATGCCGTGGCCTGGCATGCCACTCGCTCTGCTTCCTCCTCCTTCTCTGGCAGGGTCCCTTGCGTTAAGTAGCTCCGGAGCTCCGCGATCCAACATCCCTCCCGAGCTTCCATCGTCAGGAGCAGGCGTGCTCCCGAGGCCAGGCCACAGGCCGGAGCTCCTGAGGCAGGCGGCTGGGGGAGCTCCTCCCGGGGCTGAGCTGTGTTTGATAATGACGGCAGGGCTGAAGGCTTGAAGAGCCGCTCCTCGAAAACGCCAGGCTCCTGAGGTAACCGCCTGGACGCGCGTTTGGCGATGTCATCGGCTTCCTGATTGGTGCCACGGGGCACATGCTGCAACTCCAACCCCCAGAACTGCTTCTCCATCCTGCGGACCTCCGCAAGGTAGGCTTCCATGTGCTCATCCTTCGGCTCGTACACCTTGTTGGAGAAGTTGACAAGAAGCTGCGAATCGCCCTTGATGGTGAGGCGTTTCACCCCCAGGGCAGCCGCGGCCTTCAAGCCTGCTATTAGACCTTCATACTCCGCTATGTTATTGGAGACCTTTTCACCTTGCTGGAAACAGAGCTGCACGGCGTAATAGAGCTTGTCCTGAGTGGGCGATATAAGCACCGCCCTAGCCCCAGCGCCGTGCCTGGAGAACGCCCCATCGAAGTACATGACCCAGCCTTCTGGCGCCTCGCTTCCCGGGGACAGGGACCGATCCTTGTCGGCCTTGAGGCCTGGTGCCTCCGTCCATTCTGCCACAAAATCCGCCAACGCTGCTCCCTTGATGACTCTGGTTGTGCTGAATTTGAGCCAAAACGCTTGCAGCTCTATGTTCCACTCAGCGACCCTTCCAGCTGAGTTGGGGCTCCTGAGCACTCTCTCCAGGGGGTATGACGAGACGACCTTGATGGGGTGACCCTAAAAATAGTGCCGCAGCTTGCGCGAGGCCACCAGCAGTGCGAGGAGGAGTTTTCGAGGCATGGGGTACCGTGCCCTTGCATCCCGCAACACCGTGCTGACGAAGTACACTGGGTGCTCAACGAGGTGGAGTGCGTCAGTGCTGGTGGCCCCCTTCGGAGACCTTCGCGCCTCTTGAGGCAATGAGGACTCCTGAGACTAGCCATCTGGGAGTGGGGCCTCTTCTGCTTCCGGTGCGCCCCTCTGCGGCGGCTGATCCTCTTCAGCCGCTGTAGCGGTTTCTGTGGGCCTTCCCCGTTCCTATTCCGCCTCGTCCCGGGCCGCTGCTGCGGTTTTGATTCGACGCTCGTCTCTGACTGCCACCAAGGCTGCGCTGGCGGAGTAGGGAGTGGCGGTGAGGTAAAGCACCAGGGGCTCTTGAGGGCGCGGAGCCACCATGACCGGTGGACTGGTCAGGTATCTCGTGAGATCCTGGAACGCCTTGTCGGCCTCTTCAGTCCACTCGAAGGGCCCCTTTTTATTCATTACCTGGAAGAAAGGTAGCGCTCGCTCCCCCAACTTGGAGATGAAGCGCCCTAGCGCGGTCACGCGCCTCGTGAGCTTCTGCATTTCTCTGAGGGTCTTTGGCGGCCTCATGTCTTCCACTGCCTTGACCTTCTCCGGGTTAGCCTCGATGCCTCGGTGGGACACGAGGAAACCCAAGAGCTTGCCCTAGGGGACTCCGAACACACACTTCTCTGGGTTGAGCCGTAGGTTCACTGCGTTGAGGCTCGCGAAGGTTTCCTCCAGGTCTTGTATCAAGGTCCTGGCCTCCCGAGATTTTACCATGATGTCATCGACGTAAGCTTCGACATTCTTCCCGAGCTGCGGGCCCAGGGTGATGTGCATCAGCCGCTGAAAGGTCGCCCCTGTGTTACGTAGCCCGAATGGCATGCATGTGTAGCAGTACACCCCACACGGGGTTAGGAAGGCTGTCTTCTCGACGTCTTCTACCGCCATCTTGATCTGGTGATACCCAGAGAAGGCATCCAGGAAGCATAACAGGTCGAATTCCGTAGTGGAATCGACGATCTGGTCGATGCGAGGGAGCGGGAACGGATCTTGCGGGCACGCTTTGTTGAGGTTGGTGAAGTCAACACACATGCGCTCCTTCCCTCCCTTCTTTGGCACAACGACAGGGTTGGCCAACCAATCTGGGTATCGGACCTCGCGAATGACCCCAGCGGCCTCTAATTTGCGGGTCTCTTGGACGATGAAGGCCTGCTTTTCTGTTTACTGCCGCCTGGCCTTCTGCTTCACAGGGCGCACGTTGGGGCACATGTTGAGGTGATGCTCAATTACACTCCTAGGGATCCCTGCCAACTAGTCTGGCTCCCAAGCGAATACCTTCTTGTTTGCGCGCAGGAACCCGACCAGGGCCTCTTCCTGCTCGGGTTTGAGGTGGGTGCCTATGGTGAAACTGGCGTTGGTGGACCCGTCCTCATCGACGAGTATCTGCTTGGTTTCTGCCTTGTCTTGGGTGAACAACTGCTTCTTCTTGGCGGGCGCAGCTCCCTTGGGCTCGGGGGCCTCCAAGTCAGCGGGATGTGCTGACTCCGCTGTCTTGAAGACGAGCTTGAGCACCCGCAGAGCGTCCCCGGTGTCCCCATGCACGGTAAGGACACCGCTGCTCCCGGGCATCTTCATGAGGTTGTACGCCGGGTGCGTCGCTGCCATGAACTGGGCCAGCACTGGGTAGCCGAGGATGGCGTTGAAGGGGAGGCCGATGGGGGCGATGTCGAAGTCGACCAGCTCTGTGCGAAAGTTGCCGTAGGTGCCGAAGATTACTAGGAGCTGGATCTGTCCCAAGGAGCTGGACGATCCGCCCCCAACGCCTGACAAGGGTCGGCTGGGTCGCAGCCGTTCCTGGGGTATGCAGAGGAGATTGAAGGCCTCGACTGAGAGCATGCTGAGGCCCGTGCCGCCATCAATGAGGGTTCTGGTGACGGCCACCTGGCAGATGGTGGGGGTGCACAGCATGGGGAGCGCACCCGAGCAGGCCGAGTTGGAGGGGTGGTCCTCCAAGCTGAAGGTCAGGCCGGTCTCGGGCGCCGCCCGATCCAGGGGAGCCCCCTGCCGCGTGGAAGCGGCACTGACCCGGCGGATGAACGGCTTGACGTGGTGACTTGTGGGCGGCGCCTGCGAGCCGCCCAAGAGGGCCGCGACGACTGGGGGTGTTGACGCAGCGCGATAGACGGGGGAGAGGTTGCGGGGCTCCATGGGCGCGCGGAGCGCGCGGGGCGAAGAACCAGCTGGGGTGAGCGTGGGAATTGCGGTGTGGCCGCCTTGTCGCACGGACAGATGCCGGGACGATGCTTGCTGCCCATCCCCCGCCGGGCCGGTGGCGGCGTTGACGGGAGGTGACGGGGAACGGCGTGGATGCCCGCCGACACGGGCCGTCTGGGCGACGCGGGAAGCGAGTGCGGCCCGGCGCTCGGCGCGGGCCCGACGAGCATCAGACATGGGCGTGATGGTCGGAGGAGAACAGGGCGGTGGAAGACGAATTCCGGCGCACCCCTACCTAGCGCGCCAAATGTCGGATTTTGGGTTCCGGCAGACCCTTGAGGTTCGAACACTGGGGTGCGCGTGGAGATTTCGCCCACTTACCTACCTACACCCCTCCGCCATGCTAGGATCTAAACTATGGAAAGAACGACACAAGAGACACAGGGTTTATACTGGTTCGGGGCCACCGTTGTGGTGTAATACCCTACTCCAGTGTGTGGTGTGGTGGATTGCCTCTTGGGCTGATGATGATGAGCAATACAAGGGAGAACAGCCTCGCGAGGGTCTGTTCTTGGCTGGGACGATGAACTGCTCGGAGGAATTCAGTCACCTTTTTCTCTCTCTCTCTCTGCTTTCCTCCGACCGACCCCTTGCTGTGTGGGTGGCTGGTCCTATTTATAGAGGCCCTGGTCCTCTTCCCAAATATCGAGCGGGAAGGAAGCCAACAATGGCGGGCTAATTTGAAGGGGGACAGCAAGTATCAGCTATCCTGACAAAAGTAGTCTTCGCCTGCGCAAAGCTCTGGTGATGACGCCGTCTTGGGCTCCACGGTGACCTCCATCTCGTAGTCCTCCTGGTCTTGGTCTCGTTGCACCAAAATGGCAACCTTTGCCTGATGCCTCGGTACTCCGCGGCTGCGCTTGCCCCCTTTGCACCAAAGAGGAAAGGAGGACGCTGCGCGGACTGGCACCCACCTGGCGCCCTGAGTCGTCATGGTTTGCGTCATGGGCACCTCGTGAGGTACCCTGCCTTGATCTCTCCGCCTCCTCGTGAGCCAGCCTGACGAGGTTGTGCCTGAGGAAGCTTCGCGTCGTCCGCCCCGCGAGGCTTGGCCCCTCGCGAGGGTCTTGGGTTTGTGTTGGTGAAGATGGGCTGTGCTGGGGCCCCCTTTGAGCCACGCCACAGGCCGCAGGTAGGCAAGTCTGGGGACCCCCGTTCCCAGAACGCCGACACCATCGAGTTGACATGTCGGTCCCACCGAAAATCCTAACGTTCACATTTTGAACTAAATCGGTCTGACCGAGTTTTATGATTCGGTCCCACCAAGTTTGGTGATTTGTGTGTAACGGTTAGATTTTGTGTGGAGGCTATATATACCCCTCCACCCACTCTTCATTTATGGAGAGAGCTGTCAGAACATGCCTACACTTCCGACATATATTTTCTGAGAGAGAACCACCTTTACTTGTGTTGTGGTAAAGATATTCCATTCCAACCATATGAATCTTGATCTCTAGCCTTCCCCAAGTTGCTTTCCACTCAAATCATCTTTCCACCAAATCCAAATCCTGTGAGAGAGAGAGAGAGTTGAGTGTTGGGGAGACTAGCATTTGAAGCACAAGAGCAAGGAGTTCATCATCAACACACCATCTATTACCTTTTGGAGAGTGGTGTCTCCTAGATTAGTTAGGTGTCACTTGGGAGCCTCCGTCAAGATTGTGGAGTTGAACCAAGGAGTTTGTAAGGGCTAGGAGACCGCCTACTTCGTGAAGATCTACCCGAGTGACGCAAGTCCTTCGTGGGCGACGACCATGGTGGGATAGACAAGGTTGCTTCTTCGTGGACCCTTCGTGGGTGGAGCCCTCCGTGGACTCGTGCAACCGTTACCCTTCATGGGTTGAAGTCTCCATCAACGTGGATGTACGATAGCACCACCAATTGAACCACGCCAAAAATCTCCGTGTCTCAAATTGTGTTTGCTCCCTCCAAACTCCTCCTTTTACCTTCATATGCAATTGTTTTACTTTCCGCTGCTATACTTTTAGAATTGCATGTGTAGGTTGATTGCTTGACTTGTGCTAAGTTGCTAAAATATGCCAAGAACTAAAATTGGGAAAAGGCTAGATTTTTATTTGGTCAAGTATTCTAATCACCCTCCCTCCAGACATACTTTTGATCCTACAATTGGGATCGGGAGAAATCCCTGTCGGCCGCGCCGACACCAACGCGGTGGCGCGTGAGGGTGCCGCCGGGCCTGTGTCGGTGGCTACCCTTCCTCTCTCCTCGCCGTGTACTAGGGGAAACTCTTGGCAGCAACATCGTCTTTGTCTCGTCCCTTACTGGAGGTGTTGATTGGTATCGGCGCTTCGGAGTATAGGAGCTTGGTGGAGGATCCCCCCTGCGCGCGGCGGTCGTGAGGCTTCTTCGGTTTTTTGATCCGCCGTTGTCAGCATTTGTTTCTTTTGTTGTTCTCTTTTATTACTTTTTGGCATGCATGTACTACTTCCGCCCCAGCACCTATCGTTGTTTGTATCGGTGATTGTTGCTTTGTAATACAAAGCGGGGGAAATTATATTTCGTCAATCACCACTTTAATCGGACGATTATTGACTAGTCTGACGGGATGCTAAGGATCAGTAGTCTGATCCTTAGTGGTTCCCTTTACGAACATGACAACATCATATTTACTAACACCATTATATATCATAAACAATTCTCTCTCATAATGAAATCTCATGAATCGGATTCAGCGAACATGATTCCACGGGCACCCCTTGTGAATAGTAAATTAAAAGATAAACTAAAAAACTGAAATTTTTTGTAGCATACTTAGTCAAACGATATACTCGCATATGAAGTTTCATGAAAAAATGACATTCGTGGTATTTTAGGCAAAAATGACAAAATCAAGGTTATAATAAAAAAGCGATAATTAATTTTATGCCCCTAGTTGCGTCCCACCCGGCTACTTTGCCCCTAGTTTCCAAAAACACTCGGTCTTGCCCAAGCCACTTCACACCTCTTATACATTTTCCCTTTGACCTTTGAATGTTTGACCGTCACTATAACATCCCAAATTTTCAATTTGGAATGTTATACATAGGTCATTCATGCATATCATATTTTATTTTATTTTCGTTCCGCAATCCTCGAGATCCTAAGCAACTCAAGGACCCTCGGAGAGAGTTGGGGATTTCCCGGTTTTCATATTTGATTTTTACCAAATAATGAAACGATGATTTTTTATTTTAATTATTTTTCTCTTCGAAAAATATTTCATATTAAAATATCTGAGAGGACATAACATGACTTCTCCAAAATAATTGAAATATTGGAGGAAAATATTAAAATCATTTATTTGATTTTATTTGGATTTTATTTGCATTAGAAAAATTACACGTTTTCAAAATTGCATTTTAGGGCCAAGAAAATATTCATCTCGTTCTAAATATTTTATTTAGATGGTGAAAATTTATTTTGGCATTTTTAGATTTTTATTTTATTTTCTAGAATTTATTTTCTGTTCGGCGAAATTATGTAAAAAAACTTCCAGCGCCCAACCGGGCCAAAGCCCAGCCGAGCCAGGCCGGCCCAACCCCGCGCCACCGCCTTCCCCGTCCTATGCCGCCGCCGGACTCGGAAGAGTTCGAGCCGCCGCCGCCGCGACCCCCTCCCCAAGTCGGAGCCGCCGCCTCGCCCCCCCCCCCACTTTAAAAACCCACCCCGGGGCCCCCTAGAGCCCCAAGTCGCCACCGCAGCAGCCCTCGCCAGCCCCGCCGCCGCAGCCCGCGCCGCCGCCTGCCGTCGCCCGCGCTATAGCTGCCCCACTCCGCCAAGCCGCCCCGCAAGCCCGCCGCCCAAGCCCCGCCTCACAGGAGCTGCCTCGCTGGAGAGGTAACGAGCCGATCCGCCGCCGCTGGTTTTGTCGGCGTTCTGGGAACGGGGGTCCCCAGACTTGCCTGCTTGTGGCCTGCGGCGTGGCTCAAAGGGGGCCCAGCACGGCCCATCTTCACCAACACAAACCCAAGACCCTCGCGAGGGGCCAAGCCTCGCGGGGCAGACGACGCGGAGCTTCCTCAGGCACGGCCTCATCAGGATGGCTCACGAGGGGGCGGAGAGATCAAGGCGGGGTACCTCACGAGGTGCCCATGACGCAAGCCATGACGACTCAGGGCGCCAGGCGGGTGCCAGCCCGTGCAGCGTCCTCCTTCCCTCTTTGGTGCAAAGGGGGCAAGCGCAGCCGCGGAGTACCGAGGCATCAGGCAAAGGTTGCCATTTCGGTGCAACGAGACCAAGACCAGGAGGACTACGAGGCGGAGGTCACCGTGGAGCCCAAGACGGCGCCATCACCAGAGCTTTGCACAGGCGAAGACTACTTTTGTCAGGATAGCTGATACTTGCTGTCCCCCTTCAAATTAGCCCGTCATTGTTGGCTCCCTTCCCGCTCAATATTTGGGGAGAGGACCAGGGCCTCTATAAATAGGACTAGCCACCCCCAGGGGAGGATCGAGGATAGAGGATCGAGGATCGAGGATTGAGGATCGAGAACCAGCCAACCCAGAAACAAGCTGGGGTCGAAATCAAGTCGGTCGGAGGAAAGTAGAGAGAGAGAGAGAGAGAGAGAAAGGTGACTGAACTCCTCCGAGCAGTTCATCGTCCCAGCCAAGAACAGACCCTCGTGAGGCTGTTCTTCCTTGTATTGTTCATCATCATCAGTCCAAGAGGCAATCCACCACACCACACACTGGAGTAGGGTATTACACCACAACGGTGGCCCGAACCAGTATAAACCCTGTGTCTCTTGTGTTGTTCTTTCCTTAGTTTAGATCCTAGCATGGCGGAGGGGTGCAGGTAGGTAGGAGGCAAAATCTCCGCGCGCACCCCAGTGTTCGAACCTCAAGGGTCTGCCGGAACCCGAAATCCGACATTTGGCGCGCCAGGTAGGGGTGCGCCGGAATTCGTCTTCCACCGCCCCGTTCTCCTCCGACCGTCACGCCCATGTCTGACGCTCGTCGGGCCCGTGCCGAGCGCCGGGCTGCACTCGCGTCCCGCGTTGCCCAGACGGCCCCTGTCGGCGGGCATCCATGCCGTTCCCCGTCACCTGCCGTCAACGCCGCCACCGGCCCGGCGGGGGACAAGCGGCAAGCATCGTCCCAGCATCCGTCCGTGCGGCAAGACGGCCGCACTGCAACTCCCTCGCCCACCCCAGCTGGTTCTTCGTCCCACGCTCTCCGCGTGCCCATGGAGGCTCGAGCTGCACTCATTGCGGCAAACGAGCTCCTGCGCTACCGTCCCGTCGACGACGTCGACGAAGAATGGCTCGACCGCGTCGCCGAGCTCGTCCGCGCCGCAGGGGGCTCTCCCGCGCCGTCCGTTCCACTGCACCGCACCCCGCCCCACGCAGGCGACGAGGCTCCGGCGGTGCCCCGGCCGCCTCCTCCTCAAGAAGACACCATGGCCCCAAGGCGCGTGGCCCCTGGGCGGAACCCGCTCCGTCAGGCGCCAGCGCGGCAAGAGCAGAGCTGCCAGGAAGTCCCTCGCCCGCAAGAAGCCGCCCGGGCGCTCCCTGCTCCAGCACGTCGCGACCATGCTCCTGCTCCCGCGCATCAAGACCCCGCGCTGCTCCCAGCTGCAGCGCGTGGGGACATGCAAGACCAGGCTCTCCGTCACCCAAGGCCTCCCGTGGCCACAGCAGGCTGCCGCGCCTTCACCACCGAACTACGCAGCGTAGCATGGCCCGGCAAGTTCAAGCACGTTTTTTGAAGGCGTTTCCCTCGAGGTGCACCACATGGAGGCGTGTTTTGAAGCACGTTTCCCTCGAGAAGGAGCAAGGCAAGGAGATCCAGATCCTTAGGAGTTCGTCAGCAAGGCCATTCAGGAGCTACGGGAGTCAAGAGTCATGAAAGGCGGCCGCCGCTCGCCAGCAGTGGTCCCCCATCCAGGCGAGGATGGTGGGCTGCGCGTCTGCATCGACATACCAGGGCTCAACCGAGTTGCCATTCTGGAGCGCCTCTGGCTCTCGCGAGTGGGGCACTGTGGAGGTCCACCCCACAGCTACGTTCGCATGCCTTACGGCTTGCCGAACGCGGCTGACGCGTACCAGCGCCTCATGAGGGGTATCACGGAGGCACGAGAGGCCAGGCGTTCCGCAGCCCTGGCAGAGACGGAGATGGCCCGCGAGGAGCCGCCAGCGCCTCCGGATCCTCCCAAGGCCCCTGGGCCTGGGGGCTCGTGAGGATCGGCTCCTGCAGCCCACCGAGCCTGCTACACCAACACCCCTTCATCCTCAACATCATCAGATGGCATCTTTCGAGTTTTACTTCCAGCTGGGAGCGCCCCCAGGGCTGCATTATTCCCAGGCCGCATGGGTCTGTCCCTGCGGCGTGTATCCCTTTATTCCATGTTGTTAGCTTACCTTGTTGGGGGCGCCCCTCAGGCTGCATGATCCCCAAGCCGCTCGGGCCAGGCCCAATGGCATGTATCCCATTTGCGTTTATTTCCGATTATGGTTAGACCCACCATGCTTGATTATTTGATGCCAGTCCACGGCACCTCTTCTCCTCCATGCCGACCACTTGCACGTTAAAGAGGGGGCACCTGAGCATCGCGACTCAGGGCTCTTACTGGCTCTCCAGCCCTCACCCTCTGGGCTTGTCCATGGCATCGCGACCTGGCATACCAGATAGGGCTGAGACCAGCTCAAGGGCCGGGACCCGAGGACGTAGAGTGCCGACATCTAACCAAATTTGCAGGGACACATCACAAGATAAGGCCCAGTGCCAGGCGCAACCCGCCTAGTGGGCCCCATGAGTCCCACGCTGGCTCACGGGTGCCCAGATACACCTCGCCAGGCCCTACCGTGCCAGCCACGTGTTAGGGCGGGGCTGTACACGCCCCGGGGGCTCCTCCCGGAGGGGGGCCCCCTCCCACGTACCAGTGGAAGCACCATGCTCCGCGCTGGCTGACGACACTGCCGAGGAGCGGCTATGCCCGTACACATACGGTAGCACTATGCTCCGCGCTGGTGATAAACAACTGAGGGTGGCCCCCGGGCCGCATCAACCTCAGGGAGCCCAGAGCTCAGTGTCTAGCCTCATCGTAACGCCTCCTCTCGGGAGTGCCACGCGAGGGGGCTGGGCACGGGGGCTGCGCCTGGGTCACACCCAGACGCACGCCACCCAGCCAGGTCCCCCTGGGCCTGGTTCGTCGCACGTCTCTCCCTGAGCGGAGCCAAGGTACGAAGGCCGTTTGAGCGTCAAGGGGGACTCCTGAGCATCGCGACTCAGGAGCCTAACTGGTCACGTAGCCCCTCACTCCGTGGCCCCGTCCTGGTTTCCGGTCGGGACCATCGCTAGGTGAGGCACGCGCGCGGCCGGGCTCTGCAGACGTAGAACGGTAGATCCACCCGCATCACACCTCCCTACTTGCTATTCGTGCGCCAAGGGGGACTCCTGAGCATCGCGACTCAGGAGCCTAACTTGTCACGTAGCCCCTCACTCCTTGGTCCCGTCCTGGTTTTCGGTCAGGACTATTGCTGGGTGAAGTACGCGCCGGGCCGGGCTCTGCCCGCGTAGAACATAAGCAAGTAGGAAGGAAAAGCGCTAATTTCAAGGAATTCAAAAGCAAATATTACAGTCCACACTGTTATTTCAATGCCAAACGCAAGTTTAAATGCCTCCCCGAGGCATGATACGTGTGCAGGAATTAAAAGCAGGACAGGAGCCACGACGGAGTCACTTGGCGGCGGGGGAGCAGCGCGGAGCGGGTTCGCCTCACGGAGCAGCGGGATCGGCAGCGCCTTGCTCCGGCTTGGTGCTGAAGGCCCGGAACTTCCCCAGCAGAGCCTCCGCGCGACCCTTCACGGCCTCAGCAGCGGCAGCGGCATGCTCACCACTCACTGGCTCCAGCAGGCTGTCGAGGTCGACACCAGGATCACGAACGTAGATGTGGGTGAGGACCCGCGTCAGTGCTGCAGAAGACAGGACACGCGCCTCGGCCTCGGCCATGGGGCCAAGGCCAAGGGCGACATCTTCAAGAGCGTGAACCAGGAAGTGAAGCAGCTTGGCGGGGCCGTCCTCGGCGCCAGCCAGCGGGCTCTCCAGGCCGCTGTCGTAAAGCGTCCTCAGCGAGGAGTGAGCCTTCGCCTCCAACTCCGTGAAGGCCGCGTGGTCCTCGGCAAGAACCAGGGCCTTGCCGTCCAGCTCGGCCTTCCTCACCCCCAACTCCTGCTCCAGCGCGCCTAGGCGGTCCCGGCGCTTCCTGAGCTTGGCCTCCCGGCCCTTGACGGCTGCCTCGCGAGCCTTCACACCTTCTTCCTGCTCTTGGCGAAGGCGGACCTCTTTCGCGAGCTGATCCCGCAGGCCTTGCAGCTCGTCCTGCAGTGCCTTGCAGCGACCGCGGACGTTGACCACCTCCCCCAAGGCTGCATCATGAGCAGCCTTCGCCTCCAGGAAGGCCTGCTTCTCCTCGCCGCATGCCGTCGAGGCCTGGACCAGCGCCGCCCGAATCGAGGCGTCGGCGCCAAGAAAATCCTGCCGCAGTCGGTCCAGCTCAGCAACAGCACGGTCCAGAACGGCAGAAGGAGTCGGAGAGATAGCGGCCGGTGGAGTAGGAGGAGAAGGCGGCAGCGCAGCCGCAGCATCCTGAGGTGGAGTCTGCCGCGCCCCGACAGCTGTAGTGGCGGCGGCAGGCAAGAGCACCTCGGGAGCCACTTGGGCCGTGGGGGCTGAGCTCGCCCCAGCCGGCTCGGCCAAACCTCGCGAGGACGACCGGGCAGGAGAAGCCTGTGCGTCGCGGTCACCTTCCTTCGCAGGCGGAAGTGCCTCCACGGATGGAACCTCGGTAGCCCCTTCGGCTTCTTTGCTGCGGGCGCCAACCTATCCAAAGATGCGGACGTCAAGCCTCAGAAGCAGAGCAAGAGATAAAGACAAGAATTGAATGCTTACGGGTCGTTGCTAGTGAGCTCAAGCAGCCTCCGGCCAAATTTGAAGCTTGAAAGCCGTCTGGAAGGGTCAACCTCGGGAAGCTTGGAGGCGGAAGGTGCATCTGCGGTTCACCCCGGGGCCGGGGGAGACCCGCGGGAGATCAGCCCGGTCCTGTCCTTCTTCGGGATCGGGGGCGAGCTCCCGCCGTCCTGCTCGTCGTCATCTTCGTCGCCATCCTCGTCGTCATCATTCGGAGAGAGGCAGAGAATGCGGGACCTGCGCCGGGGGAGGGGAGCCCTCGACTCTCCGTCAGTCGCCCCGGAGTCAGGCCCTTTTCCTTGCTCCCCTCCTTCTTCCTCTTCGCTGGAGTCGCCGGAGGGCACGTCCACCGGTTCCTCGGGAGCTTCCAGGGGCACTGGCCCATCCCCGTTGAAGACAGGCATGGACTTCACCACCCGCTCCCAGTCGTTGCGGAGGAACAAGGGCGTAGGAGCGCCCTCCAGCCTCGCCACATTGCCCCCGACCAGCGATTGGAGAACCGCAGCCAGGTCTTCGTCGGCCAAGGCCGCGGGGCTCGGACGGAGCCTCCACATTAGAAGCAAGTACTGTCGAAGCGGAGCCAGCCGGTGCTCCAGGAACTCCCTCAGCAGCGACGCGCCGGTCAGCTTCGCCGCCGCCATGTCGGTCGGCCTCAGATCCGCGTCCATCTTCTCCAACACCATCTTCGCGCGGGGATCCATGAGCTCCACTCGACCCTAGTCGCTGGAGATCGTGGGCTGCTCCGTGGGCAGGATCAGCCGAGGGTGGATGTGCCTGGCATCCACCAAGATCCACTTGCTCATGAAGCCCTCAATCCTCTTCCCAGAGTTCGAGATGGCAATGGCGCCGCCGTACGCGACGAAGCTCGCGCACGCGGAAGCAGTCCCACGAGAGGTCCGGAGGTAGAAGTAGTGGCGCAGCAAGGCCACTAAGGGCTGCACCCCAACATGTGCTTCGCAATAATAGGCAAAGATTGCTAGGAGAAGGACGGAGTTGGGATGGAGATGCAGAGCCTGTAGCTTGTAATGGCGGAGGACAGAGAAGAAGAACTCGGAGAAGGGAGGCACCAGGCCAGCAACAATGGCACTTACGAAGAGCGGATAGAAGGTGCTCCTTTGACCCTCAGGGGTGGCGGAGCCAGCCTTAAACACCTTCTCCCCGTCGATGCCCCACGCCGTCGCCATCCGGCGCAACTGAGCAAGGCCCGCCTCCGACACGTTCGGCGAGTCCATGGCAGACGGGTACCAAGCTGCGGCCGGGGGCTGACGAGGCGCCATGGCTCCCTAGGTCGCGCGGTCAGAGCAGATCTGGAAATCTCGGAGGAAGGAAGGAGAGGCGCAAGAAAGGGGATCTGATCAGCAACCGGAGAAAGCAAGAAGCAGGGCCTAGGCGGATGCCACTCCTTTATCAACTCGCGCGGTTGCTAAGGCGCCCACGTCTAGTCAACCGCCACGCGGCGCCCAAGGCCGCAGGCTGTTAGGGCCCGCGGCGCTTCGCTCTTGCCCTTCCGCCTCCCTGCACGGCCAAGTCCGGGCGCGCCTTGGGCCCGGGGGCTACTCTCGGCGTTCTGGGAACGGGGGTCCCCAGACTTGCCTGTCTGCGGCCTGCGGCGTGGCTCAAAGGGGGCCCAGCACGGCCCATCTTCACCAACACAAACCCAAGACCCTCGCGAGGGGCCAAGCCTCGCGGGGCGGACGACGCGGAGCTTCCTCAGGCACGGCCTCATTAGGCTGGCTCACGAGGGGGCGGAGAGATCAAGGCGGGGTACCTCACGAGGTGCCCATGACGCAAGCCATGACGACTCAGGGCGCCAGGCGGGTGCCAGCCCGCGCAGCGTCCTCCTTCCCTCTTTGGTGCAAAGGGGGCAAGCGTAGCCGTGGAGTACCGAGGCATCAGGCAAAGGTTGCCATTTCGGTGCAACGAGACCAAGACCAGGAGGACTACGAGGCGGAGGTCACCGTGGAGCCCAAGACGGCGTCATCACTAGAGCTTTGCACAGGCGAAGACTACTTTTGTCAGGATAGCTGATACTTGCTGTCCCCCTTCAAATTAGCCCACCATTGTTGGCTCCCTTCCCGCTCAATATTTGGGGAGAGGACCAGGGCCTCTATAAATAGGACTAGCCACCCCCAGGGGAGGATCGAGGATAGAGGATCGACGATCGAGGATCGAGGATCGAGAACCAGCCAACCCAGAAACAAGCTGGGGTCGAAATCAGGTCGGTCGGAGGAAAGCAGAGAGAGAGAGAAAAAGGTGACTGAACTCCTCCGAGCAGTTCATCGTCCCAACCAAGAACAGACCCTCGCGAGGCTGTTCTCCCCTGTATTGTTCATCATCATCAGCCCAAGAGGCAATCCACCACACCACACACTGGAGTAGGGTATTACACCACAACGGTGGCCCGAACCAGTATAAACCCTGTGTCTCTTGTGTTGTTCTTTCCTTAGTTTAGATCCTAGCATGGCGGAGGGGTGCAGGTAGGTAGGAGGCGAAATCTCCGCACGCACCCCAGTTTTTGAACCTCAAGGGTCTGCCGGAACCCGAAATCCGATAGGTTATTTGTTGAAAACCGATTCGGTTTTTTTTAGAACCTAGTTTGTTTTTTTAGATCGGTTCGCCGGTTTTTCCTGGTTCTGCTACTTAGCGGACGTTCGTCTGTACGTTCGTTTAAATGAACAGTTTTCGCCCGTTAGTTACAGATAACGAACGCTCGTTCGTTAGTATATTCGTCAGTTTTCTTTTTATCGGATTTTTCCGTGATTATTCTCGATCGCGATTTCTGATCCGATTTTTGTTTTAGTTTACCTTTTCGCTTGTTTATCAGAATCAGGCGATTCAAGCACCTAGATCTTCGTCTCGAGACCCTCTTTATGTTTAATCAACTTAAACAAGATTTTGGTACTGTAAATTTTGACTTTAGTTCAGATTAGTAAATGGATCTTGTTTCTTTCGCCATTTGAGTTTCATTGCTCCGTTCGATTTGATTCTTTTTGCAAACCGGAGTTCTTAAGTTGAACTTTCTGGTCAATATCTCTTATTTGAGTTTTGCCCGTGCATCTCTGCTTGTTGCTTATGTATGCTATTGTTTCTTTGCGATAGAACTCCCGGAGTGCGAAGCGTGCTACTATGAGTCCCTAGGTTACACGGATCTTCAGCAAGGCAAGTAACACATTGATCATACTCTTTCCATACCCAGTTTTTATGCATTAGAATCAATCCTCAAACATTGCATGAATAGGATGTCATTAACTTGTGGGTTGGGAAGTAGTTGTTGAGGTAGAACCTATTGCCCTGTTATATCAAACCCTTGGGAGTTACTTCTACGCGTTGCTTATATTGCTATGCTATGCTCATAGACGTGGTTTGGGTTTGAGTGAAATCCATGACAGATGTGAGATTGTTAATTAATGGTTCAACTTAAGGTGGAAACTTAAATACACATCTGGGTGGATTGAGGCACCTGGAGTACCCAGTGTTGCATGTATTTTTGGAAATCCTAGGGTTCCATGTGATTTTCCTATGGACCGCCACCCAGGCTCAAAGGGAACTGAGATTATTCATGCTAGAATCTTCCGTGTGCACCCACAAGCTATTATGGGCTCTAGCATAGTTGAGTAAGTTACATGAAGCTCTTGAAGAGGTGGATTAACAGGTAGAGGGTTGTAGGTTTGGTATGGACCTCCCGGAGTAGAGACTTAATGTTTCTGAAAGACTGCGTCTCGGTCGTCCGTTTCTCAAACATCATGAAGTGCGAGAAATCTAACGGAGGCGATCGAGTCTTGTGGGGAAAAGTGCGCAAACCTCTACAGAGTGTACAATCTAATCATGGTTAGCCGCGTCCCCAGTTATGGACAATCTTGAGTATCTAGTACTTGGAGTATCTTAAGTATCTCATCACTCTTAATTAATATTGTTGGGTTGTTAATTACTTTAATTGGGATTGAGTTGGAGGAACCTTCTCAATAATGTTTCAACCACCATGATAGTTAAATTAAAATCTATTCCTTTGTTGTAGGGAAAAATTTGCTTTTCGCAAAAACTATAACCATAGAGCTTTCCACCAGCCAAATATGCATGTAGTGATAGCATTATTCTGTTCTTGCTCTACTGTGTTATATTGCTAGCATATTCCATGTGTTGACACATTTTCGGGTTGCAACGTATTATGTTGCAGACTTTTCAGATGAGGAGTAAGGTTCGTTAGGTCGTTGCCGTGCAGCTCAGCTATGCCGTTGGAGTTGATGGACTCACTTTATCTTCCAAGCCTTCTGCTGTTATCGTATTAGATGGCCTTAAGCCATATTATTGTAATAAGTTCTCTTTTGAGACATTCGATGTAATAAGTGTGTGATTGCTACTCTGTTGTAAATCCTTCGAGTACTGTGTGTGTCAGCATTACTGATCCAGGGATGACACTGAAGCACAGGGACTTGACCGTTTGAGGTCGGGTCGCTACAAGATGGTATCAGAGCACACGCTGAGTGTAGGACATGACCACTAAGATAAAAACCCTAGGTCACTCTTCTCTAGTCATTCCTGACTCCTCTCCATTTTCTACTCCTTAGGATGGCAGAGATGAAGAACAAGTTTGCACAGCCGGATGAAGACACACCTTTTGGACGCAATTTGAAGGAAGTCACTAGGTACTTGAACATTGGAATACCAAGCTTCACCGGGACGTACAACACCACCTTACCAGAAGAGGAGCGCTGGATGATTCAAGTACAAGTTCCAGGAAGGACGTTCTCGCCAACCTCTAAACCCATAGAATTTTCTTTCGAAGCACCCACCTGGAGTCTAGGCAAGAGCATGGCAGCCCACATTACCATGGGACGCATTGGAGAAGTCTACGACAAGGATCTTAAGGACACTATCTACCTGATTTGTGGGCGCCGAGACGAGCAATGGGAAGTGATTAGCACCAAGAAGGATAGAACCATTGCAGCTTTCATCCAGGAGCTAAACCAGCGCACTCGGCGTCAGGAGAACCAGATGTGCGCAGACATGATGGACTTGAAGAAGGCGAAGACTAGGATCATCGAACTGGAGGAAGAACTCAAGTTTACACGCGATGGATATGAGGAGGAAATTAAGACGCTACTGGAGAAGAATGACAACCTGGTTAAGAAGATCAGAGTATTCATGGAGATCCAGCACCTGGAGGAGAATACGACGATTCCACTTGCCCGGACAACTACATTATCATTGACGACACCGACTCCGACCCTAGTGATGATGACTTTGAAGACGAAGCTGGAGCAGATATCATGGAGTCTTCCACCGATCAAAATTTCTAGATGACCACCACATATTAGTAGTATTTCCCCATGTATTTAGTAGTAGTTGAGCACTTTTGTGATAGTTCTAGACCGCTTGTATGCCCTTGCTTGATTGATTGAGTGAAACGATTGTGTTTGTCTCATGTGCATATGGGTAGTGCTTGCTCATTAGACCCCTTTTCTATTCTGATCTCTTCCATCTAAACCCATCAGATGCCTCCGAGATGTGACACCGGTTTTTCCTTCCCTCCGGAGCTCACTCAGTTGATCCAGCAGCAGAACACCTTGATGCAATTGCTAGTTCAGAACCAGGGCAACAACCACAACAACCCTCCATCAGTTGACAACCTAGCCCGTTTTCTAAGGTTACAACCGCCGGTGTTTTCTAGTAGCACCGAGCCTATAGTTGCTGATGATTGGCTACGCCGTATTGGAAGGGAGTTGACCACCGCAGGTTGCACAGATGCTGAGAAGGTGCGCTTTGCCGCACATCAATTGGATGGACCAGCAGCCTCATGGTGGGAGAATTACACGGCCGCTTTCCCCATAGCCAACGTCACTTGGGACCAGTTTCAGCAAGCTTTCCGCACAGCCCATGTCTCAACTGGGGCTATGAATATGAAGAAGCGCGAGTTTCGCAACTTATGCCAGGGAAACCGTACTGTGGCTCAGTACGTGGATGAGTTTAGCAAGTTGTCTCGCTATGCCCCTGACGATGTGGCCACAGATGCCGCGAAGCAGGAGAAGTTTATGGAAGGGCTGAATGATGAGATGAGCATGCAGTTGATGGTAGCAACCTTCAACAACTACCAGGAGTTGGTAGATAAGGCTCTTATGATTGAAGGGAAGCAGCAGCAGATTGAGAGTCGTAAGAGGAAGTATGGGCAAGGGAGGTATACCTCAGGAGCTCAGCAGAAGCCTCGCCTAACCCTGAACTCGGGAGGACTTGTTCATAACCATGGAGGTCATAACCACACCGGAGGAGGATGGCATAACCACAATGGTTCTAAAAATGGGAATGGGAACAGAGCTAACAACAATCAGAACCGCCCCAACCCAACCACACCTGCCAAAAGAGACCTAAGTCACGTTACTTGCTTTAAGTGCGGGAAGACTGGACACTATGCCACGGAGTGCCCGAAAGGGAAGAATGGAAACGGAAATAGGAGCACTGGGAAGAAGCCCAATCCATTCAACAAAGGACAAGTGAACCACGTTAACGTGGAGGAGGTTGAAGAGCAGCCAGACGCGGTTATAGGTAAGTTTTTGGTTAAGTCATTTACCGCTCTTGTTCTTTTCGATACTGGTGCATCGCATTCATACATATCAAGGGGATTTGTGGATAAGTTTAGACTACCAACCGAAACCCTTAGGACCCCTCTTTTAGTGAGTTCACCTGGAGCAGAGTATATGGCTAGTCGATGGTGCGACCAGATACCCATAACCATTGGCACACATGTTTTTCCGTCCGACCTAATTATCTTGGAGTCACAAGGATTGGATGTGATATTAGGCATGGACTGGATGTCAAAGTATGGAGGAAGCATTGACTGTGCTAGTAAGTCGATTTATCTCACCACCCCGAAGGGAAAAAGGATTAAGTATGTATCTAGGCATGTGCCCAGAAGGAGCTAAGTGAATACCCTCACGAGAGTTGTTCAGGAGGAAGTGCCTGTAGTGAAGGATTACCCGGATGTTTTTCTAGAGGAGTTACCAGGCATGCCACCGGATAGAGACATCGAGTTTTTGATAGAGCTATTGCCAGGTACCGAGCCAATATCCAAGAGACCCTATCGGATGCCCACGAATGATCTGGAGGAGATTAAGAAACAAATCAAGGAGTTATTGGAGAAAGGTTACATTCGAAGGAGTTCATCACCTTGGGGAGCCCCAGTGCTCTTGGTTGAGAAGAAGGATAAATCCCTAAGAATGGTTGTTGATTATCGGGCCTTGAATGAAGTGACGATTAAGAAAAAGTACCCACTGTCGATGATTAATGGTCTGTTTGATCAGCTGCAAGGAGCTAAGGTGTTTTCGAAGATCGATTTGCGATCGCGATACCACTAGTTGAAGATTCGAGAGAAATATATACCAAAGACAGCATTCACCACACGGTACGGATTGTACGAGTATACGGTCATGTCGTTTGGACTGACTAATGCTCCTGCCTATTTCATGAGCATGATGAACAAAGTATTCATGGAATATTTGGACAAGTTCATTGTGGTGTTTATTGATGGTATAATGGTATATTCGAAGAATGAAGAGGAGCACAAGGAGCATTTGCGATTAGTTCTCAAGAAACTCAGGGAACACCAGTTGTATGCCAAGTTTAGCAAATGCGAGTTTTGGTTGAAGGAAGTCGTATTCCTTGGACATGTTATATCAGGAGAAGGTATAGCAGTAGACCCCGGCAAGGTTCAGTCAGTCACTGAATGGTTGGCACCCACTTCAGTTAGCGAGATCCGCAGTTTTCTTGGACTCGCATGATACTATCAGAAATTCATTGAGAATTTTTCCAAGATTGCGAAGCCAATGACTGAATTATTGAAGAAGGATACTAAGTTTAAATAGACGGAAGACTGCGAGGCAAGTTTCCAGGAGTTGAAGAAACGTTTGACTACAGCCCCAGTGCTGACCCTGCCAGATATACGTAAGGAATTCCAAGTGTATTGTGATGCCTCTCGCTTAGGACTTGGAAGTGTGCTTATGCAGGACGGAAGAGTTGTTTCGTACGCCTCACGACAACTAAAACCTCACGAGTTGTATTATGCCACGCATGATTTGGAGCTAGCAGCCGTAGTGCATGCATTGAAGACTTGGAGGCATTACCTTATTGGAAATCATTGTGATGTGTACACGGATCATAAGAGTTTGAAGTACAACTTCACACAGAAGGAGCTGAACCTTAGGCAGAGGAGATGGTTGGAGCTTATAAAGGATTATGACATGAAGCTGCACTATCATCCAGGTAAGGCCAACATCGTAGCAGACGCTTTGATCCGGAAGAGTTATGCTAACATCCTAGCAAGTACGGGATTACCGAAGGAGTTGGCAGAGGACATGATGGAACTTCGATTAGAGATTGTTCCAAGAGGTTTTGTTGCAATAATGGAGGTTCAGTCGACATTGTTGGGTAAGATTCGGGAAGCTCGAAAGGATGACAAAGAGATTGCCGAGATAAAAGAGAGAATGAGCAAAGGAAAGGCCAAAGGTTTTCGTGAGGATGAGCATGACACCTTATGGTTTGAGGACCGAGTTTATGTGCCCAATAACCCAGAGATCAGGAAGTTAATACTTCAGGAGGCTCATGACTCACCATACTCGATACACCCCGGAAACACCAAGATGTATTTGGATTTGAAGGAACGTTTCTGGTGGACGGGGATGAAGAAGGATATTGCCGAGTATGTAGCCGTATGTGATGTATGTCAGAGAGTGAAGGAAGAGCATCAAAAACCAGTAGGATTGTTACAGCCTATGATGATACCCGAGTAGAAGTGGGATAAACTTGGCATGGATTTTATCACCGGATTGCCCAGGACCAAATCAGGATATGATTCTATATGGGTAGTAGTTGATCGCTTGACCAAAGTGGCTCACTTTATCCCAGTGAAAACCACTTATACAAGTGCGAAGTTGGCCAAGATATATATGTCTAGGATCGTATGTCTACATGGAGTTCCGAGGACCATCGTATCAGATAGAGGAACACAGTTTACCTCAAAGTTTTGGCATCAGCTACACCAGACTTTGGGAACGAGATTGGAGTTCAGTAGAGCGTTTCACCCGCAGACGAATGGACAGACCGAGAGAGTCAACCAGATTCTGGAGGACATGTTGAGAGCCTGTGCGCTAGATTATGGATCTAGTTGGGATGACAATTTGCCTTACACAGAGTTCTCATACAACAATAGCTACCAAGCCAGTTGAAGATGGCACCATTCGAAGCCCTGTATGGACGAAGGTGCAGAACGCCGTTGATGTGGGATGAAGTAGGAGACCGACAGTTGTTTGGACCAGACCAGATCAAGGAGTCTGAAGAGAAGGTTAAGCTGATTCGTGATAGACTGAAGATAGCTCAGTCCAGGCAGAAGAGTTATGCAGACTCGAAACGCAAGGAGGTAACCTATGAAATTGGAGATAGAGCATATCTGCGAGTATCACCCTTACGAGGAGTGAAACATTTTGGAGTTAAGGGAAAGTTAGCCCCGAGATTTGTAGGACAGTGTCGTATTTTGGAACGTATGGGAGAAGTTGCCTACAAGTTGGAGTTACCTGAAGGACTGTCAGGAGTTCATGATGTGTCCCACGTTTCGCAGTTGAAGAAGTGTCATGCTGAGATGGCCGATATACCGTTAAGAGATACAGTACCCTTGGATGCGATTCAGTTGGACAGTGATTTGACTTATGAGGAAAAGCCAGTTAAGATTCTTGAGTTTGCCAGCCGAGTCACCCGCAGCAAGGTTATCAAGTTTTCCAAAGTTCAGTGGAGCCACCATACCGAGGATGAAGCCACCTGGGAACGAGAGGATGATCTTCGCAAAGACCACCCACACCTATTTTCTAGCCAACACGAATCTTGAGGGCTCATCTTAAGGGGGATAGGTTTGTAACATCCCAAATTCTCAATTTGGAATGTTATACATAGGTCATTCATGCATATCATATTTTATTGCATTTTTGTTCCGCAATCCTCGAGATCCTAAGCAACTCAAGGACCCTCGGAGAGAGTTGGGGATTTCCCAGTTTTCATATTTGATTTTTATCAAATAATGAAACGAGGATTTTTTATTTTAATTATTTTTCTCTTCGAAAAATATTTCATACTAAAATATATATGAGAGGAGATAACATGACTTCTCCAAAATAATTGAAATATTGTACGAAAAATATTAAAATCATTTATTTGATTTTGTTTGGATTTTATTTGCATTAGAAAAATTGCATGTTATCAAAATTGCATTTTAGGGCCAAGAAAATATTCATCTCGTTCTAAATATTTTATTTAGACGGTGAAAATTTATTTTGGCATTTTTAGATTTTTATTTTATTTTTTAGGATTTATTTTATGTTCGGCGGAATTATTTAAAAAAAGCTTCCAGCGCCCGACCGGGCCAAAGCCCAGCCGAGCTAGGCCGGCCCAACCCCGCGCCACCGCCTTCCCCGTCCCATGCCGCGGCCGGACTCGGAAGAGTCCGAGCCGCCGCCGCGACCCCCTCCCCAAGTCGGAGCCGCCGCCTCGCCCCCCCTTTAAAAACCCACCCCGAGGCCCCCCTGGAGCCCCAAGTCGCCGCCGCCGCAGCCCTCGCTAGCCCCGCCGCCGCAGCCCGCGTCGCCGCCTGCCGCCGCCCGCGCCGCCGCCTGCCGTCGCCCGCGCTGCAGCTGCCCCGCGCCGCCGAGCCGCCCCGCCGCCCTACAAGCCCGCCACCCAAGCCCTGCCTCGCTGGAGCTGCCTCGCCGGAGAGGTAACGCGCCGATCCGCCGCCGCCGGTTTTTTTTTTTAAAAAAAACTAGTTCGTTTTTTTAGATCGGTTCACCGGTTTTTCCCGGTTCTGCTACTTAGCGGACGTTCGTCTGTACGTTCGTTTTAACGAACGGTTTTCGCCCGTTAGTTGCAGATAACGAACGCTCGATCGTTAGACTGTTCGTCAGTTTTCTTTTAATCGGATTTTTCCGCGATTATTCTCAATCACGATTTCTAATCCGATTTTCGTTTCAGTTTATCTTTTCGCTCGTTTATCGGAATCAGGCGATTCAAGCGCCTAGATCTTCGTCTCAAGACCCTCTTTCTGTTTAATCAACTTAAACAAGATTTTGGTATTGTAAAATTTGACTTTAGTTCAGATTAGTAAACAGATCTTGTTTCTTTCATCGTTTGAGTTTCGTTGCTCTGTTCGATTTGATTCTTTTTGCAAACCGGAGTTCTTAAGTTGAACTTTCTGGTCAATCTCTCTTATTTGAGTTTTGCCCGTGCATCTCTGCTTGTTGCTTCTGTATGCTATTGTTTGTTTGCGATAGAATTCCGGAGTGCGAAGCGTGCTACTATGAGTCCCGAGGTTTCGCGGATCGTCAGCAAGGCAAGTAACACATTGATCATACTCTTTCCATACCTAGTTTTTATGCATTAGAATCAATCCTCAAACATTGCATGAATAGGATGTCATTAACTTGTGGGTTGGGAAGTAGTTGTTGAGGTAGAACCTATAGCCCTCTTATATCAAACCCTTGGGAGTTACTTCTACGCGTTGCTTATATTGCTATGCTATGCTCGTAGACGTGGTTTGGGTTTGAGTGAAATCCATGACAGATGTGAGATTGTCAATTAATGGTTCAACTTAAGGTGGCAACTTAAATACACATCTGGGTGGATTGAGGCACCTGGAGTGCCCAGTGTTGCCTGTATTTTTGGAAATCCCGGGGTTCCGTGTGATTTTCCTATGGACCGCCACCCAGGCTCAAAGGGAACTGAGATCATTCATGCTAGAAACTTCCATGTGCAGCCACAAGCTATTATGGGCTCTAGCATAGTTGAGTAAGTTATGTGAAGCTCTTGAAGAGGTGGATCAGCGGGTAGAGGGTTGTAGGTTTGGTATGGTCCGCCCGGAGTAGAGAGTTAATGTTTCTGAAAGACTGTGTCTCGGTCATCCATTTCTTAAACATCATGAAGTGCGAGAAATCTAATGGAGGCGATCGAGTCTTGTGGGGAAAAGTGCGCAAACCTCTGCAGAGTGTACAATCTAATCATGGTTAGCCGTGTCCCCGGTTATGGACAATCTTGAGTATCTAGTACTTGGAGTATCTTAAGTATCTCACCACTCTTAATTAATATTGTTGGGTTGTTAATTACTTTAATTGGGATTGAGTTGGAGGAACCTTCTCAATAATGTTTCAACCACCATGATAGTTAAATTAAAATATATTCCTTTGTTGTAGGGAAAAATTGGCTTTTTGCAAAAACTATAACCATAGAGCTTTCCACCAGCCAAATATGCATGTAGTGATAGCATTATTCTATTCTTGCTCTGCTGTGTTATATTGCCAGCATATTCCATGTGCTGACCCGCTTTCGGGCTGCAACGTATTATGTTCAGACTTTTCAGACGAGGAGTAAGGTTCGTTAGGTCGTTGCCGTGTAGCTCAGCTATGTCGTTGGAGTTGATGGACTCACTTTATCTTCCAAGCCTTCCACTGTTATCGTATTAGATGGCCTTAAGCCATATTATTATAATAAGTTCTCTTTTCAGACATTCGATGTAATAAGTGTGTTATTGCTACTCTGTTATAAATCCTTCGAGTACTTTGTGTGTCAGCATTACCGATCCAGGGATGACACTGAAGCACAGAGACTTGACCGTTTGAGGTCGGGTCGCTACAGTCACATTGAAAACTGAAGGAAATATGCCCTAGATGCAGAAATAAAGTTCTTATTTTATATTTCCTTATTCGTGATAAAGGTTTATTATTCATGCTAGAATTGTATTGATTGGAAACCTTAATACATGTGTGAATACATAAACAAACACCGTGTCCCTAGTGAGCCTCCACTAGACTAGCTCGTTGATCAAAGATGGTTAAGGTTTCCTAACCATGGACATGATTTGTCATTTGATAATGGGATCACATCATTAGGGGAATGATGTGATGGACAAGACCCATCTGTTAGCTTAGCATAATGATCGTTCAGTTTTATTGCTTTTGCTTTCTTCATGTCAAATACATATTCCTTCGACTATGAGATTACGCAACTCCCGGATACCGGAGGAATGCCTTGTGTGCTATCAAACGTCACAACATAACTGGGTGATTATAAAGATGCTCTACAAGTATCTCTGAAGGTGTTTGTTGAGTTGGCATAGATCGAGATTGGGATTTATCACTCCGAGTATCGGAGAGGTATCTTTGGCCCCCCTCGGTAATACACATCATAAGCTTGCAAGCAAACGACTAAGGAGTTAGTCATGGGGTGATGTATTACAGAACGAGTAAAGAGACTTGCTGGTAACGAGATTAAACTAGGTATGAAGATACCAGCGATCGAATCTCGGGCAAGTAACATACCCATGGACAAAGGGAATTACGTATGTTGTCATAACGGTTCGACCGATAAAGATCTTTGTAGAATATGAAGGAGCCAATATGGGCATCTAGGTTCCGCTATTAGTTATTAACCGAAGAGGTGTCTCGGTCATGTCTACATAGTTCTCGAACTCATAGGGTCCGCACGCTTAAACGTTCGATGACGATATAGTATTATATGAGTTATGTGATTTTTTGACAGAATGTTGTTCGGGAGTCCCAGATGAGATCACGCACATGATGATGAGTCTTGAAATGGTCGAGAGGTAAAGATTGATATATATATATATATATATGAAGATAGTATTTGGACACCTGAAGTGTTTCGGGGGGTACCGTGTACTTACCGGGTCACCGGAAGGGGTTCCGGGCACCCCCGACAAAAGATATGGGCCTTATGGGCCAAGAGGGGAAACACACAAGCTACAAGGGGCTGGTGCGCCCCCATATGGGCCGACCATGGTGGTGAAGGAAAGGGGAAGGAGGAAAGGAAAGAAAGGGAATAGGATTCCCCCTTCCTTTCCCCCTCCCCCTCTTTCCTTCCCCCTTCGACAAATAAGGCAGGGGGCGGGCCACTTGGGAGGACCCCAAGTAGGATTCGGCCTACTTGGGGCGCCTCCTAGCTGCCTCCCCTCTCCCTTCCACCTATATATATGTGGGGGGGCGCCCTAGCACATCCCAAACAATTGTTTAACCGTGTGCGGCGCCCCCCTCCATCGTTTACTCCCCCGGTCATATTTTTCGTAGTGCTTAGGCGAAGCCCTGCGATGATCACTTCACCATCACCGTCGCCACACTGTCCTGCTGACGGAACTCATCTACTACCTCGACGTCTTGCAGGATCAAGAAGGCGAGGGACGTCACCGAGTTGAACGTGTGCAAAACACGGAGGTGACGTGCGTTCGGTACTTGATCGGTTGAAGCGCGAAGAAGTTCGACTACATCAACCGCGTGAAGAAACGCTTCCGCTTACGATCTATGAGGATACATAGACACACTCTCCCCCTCGTTGCTATGCATCTCCATGGATAGATCATTGCGTGTGCATAGAATTTTTTTTGTTTTCCATGCAACGATTCCCATCAATGGCATCATGAGCCAGGTCTATGCGTAAATGATATGTGCGAGTAGAACACAAAGAGTTGTGGGCGGTGAGAGTCATACTGCTTACCATCAACGTCGTATTTTGATTCGGTGGTATTGTGGGATGAAGCGCCCCAGACCAACCTTACATGTCCACTCACATGAGACCGGTTCCACCGATAGACATGCAACTAGTTTTGCATAAAGGTAGCTGGCGGGTGTCTGTTTCTCCTACTTTAGTTGAATCGAATTTGACTGCGGCCGGTCCTTGAAGAAGATTAAAACAACAAACTAGACGAAACACCGTTGTGGTTTTATGCGTAGGTAAGAACGGTTCTTTCTAGAAGCCCGTAGCAGCCACGTAAAACTTGCAACAACAAAGTAGAGGACGTCTAACTTGTTTTTGCAGGGCATGTTGGGATGTGATATGGTAAATACATGATGTGATAAACGTTATTGTATGATATGATCATGTTTTGTAATATACCTCGCAACCGACAGGAGCCTTATGGTTGTCTCTTTATTGTATGAAATGCAAACGCCATGTAATTGATTTACTTTATCACTATGCGTTAGCGATAGTTGTAGAAGCAATAGTTGGCGAGATGACCACGACGCTACGATGGAGATCAAGGCACCGAGCCGGTGACGATGGAGATCATGACGATGCTTTGGGGATGGAGATCAAAAGCACAAGATGATGATGGCCATATCATGTCACATATTTTGATTGCACGTGATATTTATCTTTTTATGCATCTTATTTTCCTTAGAATGGTGGTAGCATTATAAGATGATCCCTTCACTAAATTTCCAAGTAAAAGTGTTCTCCCTGAGTATGCACCGTTGCTACAGTTCGTCATGTTGAGACACCACATGATGATCAGGTGTGATAGACTCTACGTTCACATACAACGGGTGCAAGATAGTTTTGCACATGCGGAATACTTGGGTTAAACTTGACGAGCCTAGCATGTACAGACATGGCCTCAGAACACTTGGGACCAAAAGGTCAAACGGGAATCATATAGTAGATATGATCAAAATAGAGATGTTCACCATTGATGACTACCCCATCTCACGTGATGGTCGGACATGGGTTAGTTGATTTGGATCACGTATCACTTAGATGACTTGGGGGATGTATATTTAAGTGGGAGTTCTTAAGTAATATGATTAATTGAACTTAATTTATCATGAACTTAGTCTTATAGTTTTGCATATCTATGTTGTAGATCAATGGCCCGAGATACCGTTCCCCTGAATTTTAATGTGTTCCAAGAGAAATCTAAGTTGAAAGATGATGGTAGAAACTACACAGACTGGGTCCATAACTTCAGGATTATCATCATTGTTGCACAGAAGAATTATGTCCTTGATGCACCGCTAGGTGAAAGGCCTACTGCAGGAGCAGATGTTGTTGTTTTGAACGTCTGGCAAGCTTGATCTGATGACTACTTGATAGTTCAGTGCGCCATGCTTTACAGCTTAGAACCAGGACTTCAAATATGTTTTGAACTCATGGAGCATATGAGATGTTCCAAGAGTTGAAGTTAATATTTCAAGAAAATGCCTGGGTTGAGAGATATGAAGTCTCCAACAAGTTCTATAGCTGCAAGATGGAGGGGAAAAGTTCTGTCAGTGAACACATACTCAAAATGTCTGGGTATTATAATCACTTGACTCAGCTGGCAGTTGATCTTCCAGTTGATTGTGTCATTGACAGAGTTCTTCAATCACTGCCACCAAGCTACAAAGGCTTCATGATGAACTATAATATGCAAGGGATGAACAAAACAATTCCCGAGCTCTTCGCAATGCTCAAAGCTGCGGAGGTAGAAATCAAGAACGAGCATCAAGTGTTGATGGTTAACAAGACCACTAGTTTCAAGAAAAAAGGCAAGGGAAAGAAGGGGAACTTCAAGAAGAATGGCAAGCAAGTTGCCACTCCTGGGAAGAAGCCCAAAGCTGGACCCAAGCCTGAAATTGAGTGCTTCTACTGCAAAGGGACTGGTCACTGGTAGCAAAACTGCCCCAAGTATTTGGCGAATAAGAAGGATGGCAAAGTGAACAAAGGTATATTTCATATACCTATTATTGATGTGTACCTTACTAAAGCTCGTAGTAGCGCCTGGGTATTCGATACTGGTTCGGTTGCTCATATTTGTAACTCGAAACAGGAGCTACGGATTAAATGAAGATTGGCTAAAGACGAGGTGACGATGCGCGTCGGGAATGGTTCCAAGGTCGATGTGATCGCCGTCGGCACGCTGCCTCTACATCTACCTTCGGGATTAGTTTTAGTCCTAAATAATTGTTATTTGGTGCCAGCGTTGAGCATGAACATTATATCTGGATCTTGTTTAGTGTGAGACGGTTATTCATTTAAATCAGAGAATAATGGTTGTTCTATTTATATGAGTAATATCTTTTATGGTCATGCACCCTTGAAGAGTGGTCTATTTTTGTTGAATCTCGATTGTGGTGATACACATATTCATAATATTGATGCCAAAAGATGCAAAGTTGATAATAATAGTGCAACATATTTGTGGCACTGCCATTTAGGTCATATTGGTGTAAAGTGCATGAAGAAACTCCATGCAGATGGACTTTTGGAATCACTTGATTATGAATCATTTGATACTTGCGAATCATGCCTCATGGGCAAGATGACTAAAACTATGTTCTCCAGAACAATGAAGCGAGCCAATGACTTATTAGAAATAATACATACCGATGTATGCGGTCTGATGAGTGTTGAGGCACGCGGGGGGTATCGTTATTTTCTGACCTTCACAGATAATTTGAGCAGATATGGGTATATCTACTTAATGAAACACAAGTCTAAAACATTTGAAAAGTTCAAAGAATTTCAGAGTGAAGTGGAGAATCATCGTAACAAGAAAATAAAGTTTCTACGATCCGATCGCGGAGGCAAATATTAGAGTTACGAGTTTGGCCTTCATTTAAAACAATATGGAATAGTTTCACAACTCACGGCACCTGGAACACCAAAGCATAATGGTGTGCCAAACGTCGTAACTGTACTTTATTAGGTATGGTGCGATCTATGATGTCTCTTACCAATTTACCACTATTGTTTGGGGTTATGCATTAGAGACAGCTGCATTCATGTTAAATAGGGCACCGTCTAAATCCGTTGAGATGACACCGTATGAACTGTGGTTTGGCAAGAAACCTAAGCTATAGTTTCTTAAAGTTTGGGGTTGCGAAACTTATGTGCAAAGGCTTCAGCCTGATAAGCTCGAACCCAAATCGGATAAGTGTGTCTTCCTAGGATACCCTAAGGAAACAATTGGGTACACCTTCTACCACAGATTCGAAGGCAAGATCTTTGTTGCTAAGAATGGAACATTTCTAGAGAAGGAGTTTCTCTCGAAAGAAGTGAGTGGGAGGAAAGTAGAACTTGATGAGGTAATTTTACCTTCCCTTAATTTCGAAAGTAGCATATCTGAGAAATTCGCTCCTGTGATGCCTACACCAACTAGAGAGGAAGCTAATGATGATGATCATGAAACTTCAGATCAAGTTGCTACTGGACCTTGTAGGTCGAATAGAGCATGTTCCGCACCAGAGTGGTACGGCAATCCTGTCCTGGAAGTCATGTTACTAGACCATGGTGAACCTACGAACTATGAAGAAGCTATGATGAGCCCAGATTCCGATAAATGGCTTCAGGCCATGAAATCTGAGATAGGATCCATGTATGAGAACAAAGTATGGACTTTGGTGGACTTGCCCGATGATCGGCAAGCCATTGAGAATAAATGGATCTTCAAGAAGAAGACTGATGCTGATGGTAATGTCACCGTCTACAAAGCTCGACTTGTCGTGAAAGGTTTTCGACAAGTTCAATGGGTTGACTATGATGAGACCTTCTCACCCATAGCGATGCTTAAGTCAGTCTGAATCATGTTAGCAATTACCGCATTTTATGATTATGAAATTTGGCAAATGGACGTCAAAATTGCATTCCTTAATGGATTTCTTAAAGAAAAGTTGTATATGATGCAACCAGAAGGTTTTGTTAATCCTAAAGGTGCTAACAAAGTGTGCAAGCTCCAGCGATCCATCTATGGACTGGTGCAAGCATCTCAGAGTTGGAATATACGCTTTGATGAGGTGATCAAAGCATATGGTTTTATATAGACTTTCAGTGAAGCCTATATTTACAAGAAAGTGAGTGGGAGCTCTATAGAATTTTTGATATTATATGTAGATGACATATTTTTGATTGGAAATGATATAGAATTTGAAAGTGTGTTATATCGACTAGAGGGGGGGTGAATAGGTGATTTTTATGAATTCTTCACTGAGGAATTTCAGGGTGAGGAAATTCCTGAGTGAAGAACTACTTGCAGCGGAATAAGTACTCAGAAGTAAACATAACAGAACATGAGCATGGTCTTCATGATGAAATGAAAACAAGCACAGAGTACAGAAAGCGTAGACACGGGATAAACAGAATGAAGGCAAATAGACTGAAGAAATTGAGCTGAGGAAATAGAGAAAGTCTTCAATCAAAGTCTTCAAACAGATATGAACAAGCACACAAAACAGAAATGAGGAGATGGAAGGGTTGAAGAAATGGAACCAGTTAGCTCGGTGAAGACAATGATTTGGTAGACCAGTTCCAACTGCTGTGATAGTTGTACGTCTGGTTAGGGCGGCTAGGTATTTAAACCTGAGGACACACAGTCCCGGACACCCAGTCCTGAACACGCAGCTCAGGACACTTAGTCCTCACTGTATTCCCCTTGAGCTAAGGTCACACAGACCTCACCCAATCACTCGTGGTAAGTCTTCAAGTGACTTCCAAACCTTCACAGACTCGGTCACTCGGTGATCCACAATTTCCTCTTGGATGCTCTAGACCATGACGCCTAACCGTCTGGAAGATGCACAATCTTCAAAGGTAACAAGCGTCGAATCCACGCAGTATCAATCTCTTCAGTAATGCTCAATCACTTGGGGTTTGTAGGTGTTTGGGTTTGGGTTTTCCTCACTTGATGATTTTCGCTCAAAGTCCTCGAAGAATGGGATGCTCTCAAATGACAAGTGTCAGATTCTCTCGGAGCAGCCAACCAGCTAGTAGTTGTAGGGGGGTGGCTATTTATAGCCTAGGGAGCAGCCCGACATGATAAGACATAAATGCCCTTCAATGATATGACCATTAGGTGGGTAGATATTTTGGGACAGCTGGCGCATAGCACAACAACGGTCAGAATTTTGAGTATCAAATTCCTCAGGGCTATCATGTTCCTCACTGTGTAGGCAATCCGCACTGGCGAATTCCTAACTCCTCAGTTAGAACAAATTCCTCAGAGACCAGAAGAACTTCGTCTCTGTCACTGAAGAAATTGACTGAGTTGTATGAGATTTCCAATGGCTTCACTCGAAGGGATTGGTAGGTGTAGGATTTGAGTTTGAACATCACTTGGAAATTTTTCCTTAGTATTTCCTCGACCCCCTTTAACAGTATGGTGTTTCCTATGACTCAAGAAATAGAAAAAGAAACTACAAAAACAAAAGTCTTCATGCTTCATGTTCCTTGAATGAATACCAAGTCTTCAGGATCACACCAATGTCTACACTTTCAAAGTCTTCAGAAAGTCTTCAGAAATCCAAATTCTTCAGTCAAAGAACTTCATTTTTAGGGGTCGACTTTCTCGGTAAATATCAAACTCCTCATATACTTATAGACCTGTGTACACTCACAAACGCATTAGTCCCTTAACCTATAAGTCTTCAATACATCAAAATCACTAAGGGGCACTAGATGCACTTACAATCTCCCCCTTTTTGGTGATTGATGACAATATAGGTTAAGTTTTCAATGGGGATAAACATATGAAGTGTAAATAGTGATATTGAGGAATTTGATTGCAAGATATAGAAGAACTCCCCCTGAAGATGTGCATAGTGAGGAATTTGCTTTCGAAGCAATGCACACTTTGAAGAGTAGAATCATGGAGATCTCCCCCTATATCTTGTAATCCATACACGCATTTAACATACAATATGAAGAATTTGAAATGCATGATGAAATATGGTGACTGATGTAATTCAACATGCGTGCATTAACATTAATGAGGAATAAGCATGTAGAAAAACTCAACAAAAGTATCAGACCACCATAGAGTTTAAGTTTACAACTCGGTCGAATAAAGTCTCAGAAGAACGAGAGTTGTAACTTTGCAAAAAAAACACCCATATAGATAGACCCGCTAGAAGACTAACTCAAATTTCTCCCCCTTTTTCATCGAATGACCAAAAGGATCGAAAAATGAGGACTAACGCCCCTGAAGAATATCAAGTTGATGGAGGAGCGCCAACATTGTTGGGGTCATTTGTTGTTGTAGGTTCTGCTGCAGTGTCGTCCAAGTCTTCATGCTCATCGGTTTCGCGTGATGAAGAATATGAGCTGGCCACCAAGGAAGGAACTTTAGTCTTCTTGAATTTCTTCACCGGTGGCGACTAAGACCATTCAAAGTCCTGCTTGAAACCCATTTGCTTCAGGTCATCTTCACCATACAGATGTGACAAAACAGCCCAGGTGCAATCGAAGACTTCATGGAGGTAGTAATGGTTTTTCTTCACTGCATTGTGTGTAGTAGTCATGTTGTGAAGAATAGAACCAAACTGACGCTTAACCCATTTGTGGTTTCGATCCACCTTCTGGTGAAGACTAAGAAGAAGCTCACGGTCAGTCATCACCCGGGAAGCTGTTGCTTGAGGATTTGGCTTTGATGCATTAGCGGCAGAATCATGAGTAGCAGAATCAACATTGGTGGAGTAAGATGCAGCTTTGCGAAACTGACCATCCAATGGACGAATGCCTTCATCAATAATAGCAGTAGCCTTGCCCTTTTCATTACATGAGGAAAATGTCCGCTTGAGGACTTCTATTGGGGGCAGGTAACTGATATGATTCTGAAAATCGGCCTTGTAGTTGAGTGAAGACCTTGTTCTGAGGAATCTCATAATCCAGGGAGCGTAAGGCTTCAACTCAAACGGAGAGAGGGCAACATTTTCCAGAGTCCTCATGAAGAAATCATGGTAGTTGATAGGAATGCCATGTATGATATTGAATAGCAGATTCTTCATGATGCCAACAACGTCTTCATCATTTGAGTCATGGCCTTTGATTGGACTCATTGTCTTTGTCAGAATGCGATAGACAGTTCTAGGCACAAACAGCAATTCCTTCACGAGGAATTTGGTCCTTGGAGCTTGACGTGGCTTCAGAGGCTTCATTAGCACTTGCATGTAATTGGCAGTGAGTTCAGGTTCATGATAGATGCAACGAGCGCCTTCAAGGGGAGGACTGACAGGCAGGGCATGAAGTAATTCAAAGGCCGGTGCTTTGAAATGTGTGTTTTCTATCATCCAGTCCAAAACCCAAGAGTTAACATCGTCAGCATCGCCTGTGATATGCAGAGTTGCATAGAATTGAAGAATAAGCTCTTCATTCCAATCGCAGATATCCGTGCAAAAGTTGAGCAGTCCTGCATCATGAAGCACACTGAGGACTAGGGTGAAGCAAGGCAGTGATTCCATGTCCACGTGAGGAATATGCTCATGGTCGAAGACTTTTTCCTTGTTGAAAATCAGTGAAGAATAAAAGTTTGCTTGGCTGGCAGTCCAGAAGCACTTCCTTCTAACACGAGCAGAGTCATAAGGGTTATAGTCTGTGAAGAACACATGCTCGCCAAAGAAGTCATCAGCCTAGAATTTCTGCTTCTTCGAGAAGGGATCCTTTGGCTTGGGCTGAGGGGTAACGGTCAATTGCATCACCACCTCAGGAATCACTATCTCAGAATCCACTGGCTGAGGAATTTCAGCTTCTTCTTCAGTGACAGCCTGAGTCTTCAATTCTTTATTAACATTTTCTTCAGCACTAGTGGCTGGAATCTCTTCATCGACAGACGGTGTGGCATAAGGTTCTTTAGATCCCATTTGAACTTCATTGGTTACAGGGGACTGAGGAATCTGTTGAAGGGGTGTGAACAGAGGAGAATTGGGGTGCTGACTTTCCCAAAAGTCATCGTTCAACACTGGAGTTGTGCACCCAATGTCCACATCTTCTTCTTCATTATTTTCTTCAACGTCGGCCTCTTCAGTAGTGAACTGGGGCATGGGTGATGAAACAACTGGGGTTGAAGGGATTTCTCCACTTCAATTTATTCATCCAACTGCTTTGAGGAAGTAGCAGAAGGAATGTCTTCATCAGATCCACTTGGGATCTCATATTCTTCATCAAAAGGAACAAGGTCGTTTGATGGCATGGATAAGGCAGGAACAGCATCAATAGGATTTTCAAACGAGCTGGTCAGCGGCTTCATCTTCTTTGGAGCTGAAGAATCTGATGCAGTTGATGCCTTCCTTTTCTTCACAGTTGCATGCTCTACAGCCTTGTTCTTCTTCACATCGGATGGAGATGGAAGGATCGGAGTTGGGGTAGGTGCGGGAGGAGCAGAGGAATTTGGTTCAATAACTTCAGGCACAACTGATGCAGTTTCCCTGACTTCTTCATTTTCTTCAGGCGCAACACTAGTGGTTGCCCTGGCAATTTCTTCAGCGGCTGGAATGCAGTCATCAGCCCTGGTACTGTGAGAATCTTCAGCAGCCTGATTTTCATCAGCGGTGCTGGCATGCTCTTCAGTAGGCTGAGCAGATGCCTCAGCCTGAGGATTTTCTTGTTGCGTTGGGGCTGCAACATTGGAAGTGAACTTCTCAGTTATCTTGACAAATCTGACTTTGGCACCAAGCCAGTCAGCATAGTAGCGATCAAATTCATCACTTAGTTGCTTGATCACAGATTGAAGAGCAACAAGTTCTTCAGGTGAAAGCTTCAGAACATTTTGCTTCAGAAAGCACTCTTTCTTGTACTGCGCTTTCTTCACCTTCCTGCCCTATTCATATTTCCATTTTTCTTCATCAGTGAAGTGAGTCAACACATGACTTTGACCAGGAGTGAGGTTCAGCTCAGGCAGAGGTGTGTTGGGGTCCTTGTGCCACAAGTCAATGAAGTCGAGGATCAACTTTGGATCCACCATCAATGGCACATTACTACCTTTGGCTCTAGCGGCCCGGTGCTGCCTATCTCTGATGATTTCAGCGAGTTCTTCATCATCAGCTTCGTCATCTTCGGACGGTACTTGAAAGGCGACCTGCTTCTTTTGAGGACTTGGTCTAGTGCCTCGTCCTGCAGTGGCCTTGGTCTTCAGCAGGGTGGGGCCAGTTGAAGAGTGCAGAGGAGCTGATGAACTTGCAGAGGCTCCTGAGGCAATAGAGATGACTGTTGTCCTTTGGCACGAGGCAATATGCACAGGTGCTAAGGACTTGGAAGGAGGAGCTGAGGATTTTGAAGGAGCGAATTTGCCGTGCAGGATTGGCAGAAGTTGGCCGTGAGGGCATTGTAGAGGAACTTGGCCGTGAGGGCATTGAAGAAGAAGGAGCACTGGGCTTGTGTGCGGGCTTCTTAGGCATGGCCTTCTTTGGCTTGCTAGCAGAGGTCACAGTAGTGGCAGCAGCAGCAGAGTCTTTATTGAATTTCCTCACTGCTTCTTTTGCTACTCTGGCCAACTTAGCTTGACGCTTGGCCCATTCATCAGGATAGTCCTCACCCCGCTTGAGGCTGGTGGGATCAGCTTCTTGGCCAGGTGCCAATGGAGGTCTTGGGCATGGAGGGTGAAGAGCGAATTTCTTCGTATATTTTGGAGTGACATAACGATATTCCCTCCATTCACGTGCCCATCTCCTCTCAATTTTCTAGATGCGCACTTTGCACTCATTCTTGGTTTCCTTAGGGGGTTTGCAATATCCATCTTAGATATCTTTAGAGATTTCAAACGCAGTGTTGACCTCCAGTCTCTTTCCTCCCTTCTGAGGTTTCTTGCCGTCAGCCATTGTCTTCAGCTAAGGGTTTTGAACTATTGAGTTCTCTGAAGAGGTATGCAACTTTTCTTCGAGGAACGCTGCAAATGAGTTAAGTTGATGAGAACCTAGTGATTCAGCAGTGTCGGCGTTCTGGGAACGGGGGTCCCTAGACTTGCCTGCCTGCGGCCGCGGCGTGGCTGAGCCAGCAGGCCGTACGGCCCATCTTCACCAACAAGGCACCCAAGACCCTTGCGAGGGGCTAAGCCTCGCGAGGCGGACGACGCAAGACCTCCTCTGGGGTTGCCGAGACAGGCAGGCTCACGAGGAGCAGAGATATCAAGGCGAGGCGAACCTCACGAGGCTCTTGTGACGTGAGCCATGACACACAACACCAGGCGGGCGCTAGGCGGGCGCCAGCGCGTGCAGCATCCTTGTTTCCTCTTTGGTGCAAAGGAGGCAAGCGCAGCCGCAGAGTACCGAGGCATCAGGCAAAGGTTGCCATTTTGGTGCAACAAGACCAAGACCAGAAGGACTGCAAGACGGAGGTCATCATGGAGCCCAAGACGGCGTCACCACCAGAGCTTTGCGCAGGCGAAGACTACTTTTGTTAGGATAGCTTGTACTAGTTGTCCCCCATCAAATTAGCCCGTCATTGTTGGCTCCCTTCCTGCTCAATATTTGGGAAGAGGACAAGGGCCTCTATAAATAGTACTAGCCACCACCATAGTGTGGAGAGGGAGAAAGATCGGGAGAGACCCTACAAGTTCATACGCACAAGAACACCTCAACCTCAGGAGGCTGTTCTTCCCCTTGTACTATTCATCATCTGCCCGAGAGGCAATCCACCACCACCACACTGGAGTAGGGTATTACACCACAACGGTGGCCCGAACCAGTGTAAACCCCGTGTCTTTCTGTGTTGCGAGTTCGTCGAGTTCGACCGCAAGATCTTAGCGAGCTAGAGCGTAGATCGATAGGAGGGAAGACTTCGCGCGCACCCCAGTGTTCGAACCTTAAGGGTTTGCCAGAACCCCACATCCGACATTTGGTGCGCCAGGTAGGGGTGCGCCGTAGCTTCCTCTCCGTCAGTTCGTCGCTCCGTCGTCTCCATGTCGGACGCTCGCCGCCCTCGCCGCCCGCGTTGCTCAAATGGCTCCCGTCGGCGGGCCACCTCGTCGTTCTCCGTCCCCCGCCGCCAACGCTGCCACCAGCCCGGTGGGGAATGAGCAGCAGGCGTCCTCGCAGCATCCTTCGGTGTGGCAGGACGGCCGCACCGCCACTCCATCACTGACCCCTGCCGGTTCTTCGTCTCACGCGTGCCGTGCTCCCATGGAGGCATGGGCCGCGCTCCTTGCCGCGCTCCTTGCGGCGAATGAACTCCTGCGCTACCGCCCCATCGACGACCTCTACGAGGAGTGGCTTGACCGCATCGCCGAGCTCGTCCATGCCGCAGGGGGCTCTCCGACGCCATCCCACTCTCTGCCTCCCCCATCAACCAGCCGCAGGCGACGGGGCTCATGGCATGCCTCCACCGCCTCGACCCCAAGACGGTGCCTTGGCACCAAGGCGCGCGCCTCCGCGGCGTGATCCACCACGCCCGGCGCCCGCCCGTGAAGAAAGAAGCTACCAAGAAATCCCGCAGCCACGAGAAGCTGCACCGGCGCTCCCTGCGCCACCTCGTCAAGACCGCATGCCGCCTGCAGTGGCGCAGCGCGGACATCGCCAAGACCAAGCTCCGCCTCAGAAGCGGGCCCCGGCGACCAGGGCTGGCTGCCGTGCCTTCACCCCCGAATTGCGTAGCGTCGCCTGGCCAGGGAAGTTCAAGCCAGATCTACGTCCTCGCTACGACGGCACCTCCGACCCCGCGGAGTTCCTGTAGCTCTATGAGCTGAGCATAGAAGTGGCCAACGGCGACGAAAAAGTCATGGTGAACTGGTTTCCCATGGCTCTCAAGGATGGGCTCGCTCCTGGCTCCTGAACCTATAGCACGGCTTGATCTCCTCCTGGGACAAGATGCGCGACCGCTTCGTCGCCAACTTCCAGGGCACACGCGGCCGCCCACCAGCCGCGGGCGATCTACGCCGCATCAAGCAACAGCTAGGAGAGACCCTCCAGAAGTACATCCAGCGCTTCAACAACACATGCCTCAAGATCCCCAAGATCACGGAGGAAGCCATCATCTCCGCGTTCTTAGACGGCGTCCGTGACGTCAAGATGAAGGAAGAGCTGGCCATCCGCGAGGAGCTTTGCATATCTCAGGAGTTGTTCAACCTGCCGACCAAGTGCGCAAGAGTTGAGGAGGGGCGTCTCTCTCTCCTTGAGCTGCCAGCTGCAGGAGTGGAGGAGAAGAAGGCCAAGGCCAAGGACGTGAAGCGCAAGGAGGCAGTGGTGCTCGCAGCGGAGCCCGACACCAAGCGGGGCAGAGATCAGCCTGAGTCATCCAAGAACGACCGTCCATTTTGCGCTTTCCACAACCTGAACACCCACAACACTAGCAAATGTCAAGATCTCAGAGCCATACGGGAATGACGCTTCGGTCGACGCCCCAAGCGTAACGACCGGGGCTACGGCCGCGGAGGAGGACGCTGGGATGACCGTGGCCCGCGCCAGGAGTGGCGCGACCGGCCTCATGAGGACCGCTAGCAGGACCAACCTTGCGAGGGCGCCTGGAGGGACCCGCCTCATGAGGATCGCCCCCAGGGCAACGCCGGTCTTCCCCAGTTGCCTCCACCAAGAAGGAACGACGACCACCACCAAGACGAGGGGGTTGGGGGCTTCTAGGAGCCACGTGCGATCGCTTGCATCTTGGGCGGTGCTCAGGCCCCAGCCTCTCAGCGCATCTTCAAACAGTTCGCTCACGAGGTGAACGCGGTGCTCCCCAAGCTCAAGGCCACGCGCCCGCTCAGGTGGTCCCAATGCGCCATCACCTTCAACTCGGCAGACCAGCTCAAGTGAGCAGTCACCGCCGGCGCACTCCCTATGCTGTGCTCCCTAGTCATCAGCAATGTGCAAGTCACCAAGACTCTCATCGAAGGCGGCGAAGGGCTCAACGTCCTATCCGTCAACATGTTCGACAACTTCCAAGTGCCCTATGAGCAGCTCTAGCCAACCAAGCGTTTCTCAGGAGTGACCGACGGTTCCACCATGCTGATAGGGCAAGTCTGCCTACCTGTCACCTTCGGGCAGTGCAAGAACTACCGCATCGAGCTCATCGACTTCAACGTCGCGCACATCCACCTACCGTATAAAGCCATCCTCGGGTATCCAGCCCTGGCCAAGTTCATGGCAGTCACCCACCATGGCTACAATGTTCTCAAGATGCCAGGAAGCGGGGGAATCATCACGGTCCCATGTGAAGAAAGGGATGCGGTGTGCTCCCTTGAGCGCGCCTTCTAGGCCACAGTAATCGACAACCCTGACAGCAGAAGTGAAGGCCCTCCGGAGACCATCCCCAAGAAGAAGCTGTCGCGCTGCGCAGGACCCCAGGAAGATGGCATCGCGTTAGGAGCCTCGTCAGGATCAGCGCCCGCTCCAGGGGCGCCTCCCTCTAGCGCATAGGAAAGCGCACCCGACGCCCTCCTCAGGAAGGACTCAGGGGCTCTCTCCTGGAGAGCCTCAGACCTTGCCAACTTCACGAGGGAGACGCTTGGGCACCACTTGGAGGCGTGCTTCGCGGCACGCGACCCTCATGAGACCACAGGGAAAGGAGTGCCCATCGCTCAGGAGTTCATCACCAAGACCACTCAGGAACTGCAAGAAGCAAGAGCCATGCGCGGCGACAGACGCTCACAAGGCGCGGCTCACCATCCAGGCGAGGGTGTTGAGCTGCGCGTCTGCATCGACATCCCAGGGCTCAACAGGGCCGCATCTCAGGAGCGCTTCTGGCCTTCGAGTGCGGGCCGCTGTGAGGGCCCACCCCACAGCTACGTTCGCATGCCCTTCGGCTTGCCGAGTGTGGCGTCGGCTTACCAATGCAACCTGCGGCGTGTACTAGTGACTCAGGAGGCCAGGTACCACGCAGTTCTGGAGGAGATGGAGACAGTCTTCAGGGAACCTCCTGATCCCCCAGAGCCTCCCGAGGCTCAGGGTCTCGGTGGCTCATGAGGATCCATTCCTTCAACGCATGGCTTCAGCTGCATCAACTCTACTTCGTCTATAGAACCAGGTGACATCTTCCAAGTTCATTTAAGCTGGGAGCGCCCCTCGGGCTGCATTATTCCCAGGCCACACGGGTCCGTCCCTGTGGCATGTATCCGTTTTGCTTAAGTCTTTAGCTAACCTTGCTGGGGGCGCCCCTCGGGCTGCATCATCCCTAGGCCGCTCGGGCCAGACCCAGTGGCATGTATCTTCCTACATTTATCCAAGTCGATCTGCTCTTCATGCTTAACCTGCAGACGGCTATCGCCTGCTCGGTTGCCGCCCGCCGCGGGTCTATTTATCCCATGCAACCCGCTTGCACGTTAAAAGGGGGGCTCCTGAGCATCGCGACTCAGGAGCTCTTACTGGCTCTCCAGCCCTCACCCCCTGGCCTTGATCACGGCATCGCGACCTGGCATACCAGCGGCAGCTGAGCTCGCTCGAGGGCCGAGACCTGAGGACGTAGAGTGCTTGCATCTAACCGCCTTGCAGGGACATACAGTCACCAAGACTCAAGACTAGGCGCAACCCGCCTTGAGGTAGGGCCTCGTGAGTCCCGCGCTGGCTCACGAGTGCCCATATACACCTCGCAGCCCTGCCGTGCAAGCCACGTGTCAGGGTGGGGCTGTAAACACCCCGGGGGCTCCTCCCGGAGGGGGCCCCCCATCCCACGCCCAAGTGGAAGCTCCATGCTCCGTGCTGGCTGTCGACACTGCCGAGGAGCGGCTATGCCCATGCACAAGCAGAAGCGCTATGCTCCGTGCTGGTGATAAATAATTAAGGGCGACCCCATGGTCGTGCCAACCTCAAGGAGCCCAGAACTCAGCGCCCAGCCTTACCGCAATGCCTCCCCTCGGGAAAGCCGCGCATGGGGGCTGGGCATAGGGGCCCAAGCGCATGCCACCTAACCAGGTCCCTCGGACCTGGGCATCGCGCGCCCCTCCCAAGGCCTCGGCAAGGGCAGGTATGGGAATTGTTTGCACGTCAAGGGGGACTGCTCAGCATCGCGACTCAGGAGCCTAACTGGTCACGTAGCCCATCACTCCTTGGTCCGTCCTGGTCTCCGGTCGGCCCAATGGCGGTTGAGGTATGTGCGGGGCCGGGCTCTGCCGACGTATAACATTAATCTATCATCACGAGCTCTCCCCATATGTTGTCCGCACGTCAAGGGGGACTCCTGAGCATCGCGACTCAGGAGCCTAACTGGTCACGTAGCCCCTCACTCCTTGGACCGTCCTGGTCTACGGTCGGCCCAATGGCGGTTGAGGTATGCGCGGGGCCGGGCTCTGCCGACGCAGAACAAAGCAAATAGGAAGGAAAATGCAAAATCTCGAACCAAATATTACAAGCATATTGTTCTCACAATACCAAATGAAAATTCTAAATGCCTCCACGAGGCCTGATGTATGTCGCGGGAATGAAACGAGAAGAATAGCCGCAGGTCACCCCTGGATGTCGCCATCGCCTGCGGAAGGTGCTCCCCCGTGGGCGACGATGTTCTCACCTTCACCACCAGCCGCAGGATCTGCAGCATCGCCAGATAGAGGATCGGAGACAAGGCCGCGTAACTTCCCCAGCAAAGCCTCCACTTGACCTTGAACAGCCGCGGCGGCGGCTTCACAGTGATCTTCATCCACATGCTCATGCAGCTCGTCAAGGCGGGCGTTGGGGTCACGGAGGTGCGGATGGCTGAGGACGCGAGTCAGTGCGGCTGAAGACAGGGCGCGAGCTTCTGCCTCTGCCATGGGACCAAAGCCATCAACCACCTCCTCAAGCGCCTTCACCACGAGAGGAAGCAGCTGGGCGGGGCCATCCTCGTCGGTGTCCAGCGGCTTCTCCAGGCCGCGCTCGTAGAGCGTCTTCAGTGCCTTGCGAGATCTCTTCTCGAGATCGGCAAAGGCCACGTGGTCTTCGGCCAGGACCCGCGCCTTGGCGTCAAGATCGGCCTCCCTTGTCCTCATCCCCCGCTCCAACCCTTCCAACCGGTTGCGCTCAGTGATGTCTACTACACAACCTTCTTCTTGGAGATGTTGTTGGACCTCTAAGTGGATGACTTAAGGTTTATCAATCTGTAGGAGGCGTAGGATGAAGATGGTCTCTCTCAAGCAACCCTGCAACCAAATAACAAAGAGTCTCTTTTGTCCCCAACACACCTGTAGCGACCCGACCTCAAACGGTCAAGTCTCTGTGCTTCAGTGTCATCCCTGGATCGGTAATGCTGACACACACAGTACTCGAAGGATTTATGACAGAGTAGCAATCACACACTTATTACATCGAATGTCTCAAAAGAGAACTTATTGCAATAAGTATGGCTTAAGGCCATCTAATACGATAACATCAGAAGGCTTGGAAGATAAAGTGAGTCCATCAACTCCAACGGCATAGCTGAGCTGCACGGCAACGACCTAACGAAGCTTACTCCTCATCTGGAAAGTCTGCAACATAATATGTTGCAGCCCGAAAACGGGCCAGCACATGGAATATGCTGGCAATGTAACACAGTAGAGCAAGAACAGAATAATGCTATCACTACATGCATATTTGGCTGGTGGAAAGCTCTATGGTTATAGTTTTTGCGAAAAGCCAATTTTTCCCTACAACAAAGGAATAAGTTTTATTTTAACTATCATGGTAGTTGAAACATCATTGAGAAGGTTCCTCCAACTCAATCCCAATTAAAGTAATTAGCAACCCAACAATACTAATTAAGAGTGATGAGATACTTAAGATACTCCAAGTACTAGATACTCAAGATTGTCCATAACCGGGGACACGGCTAACCATGATTAGTTTGTACACTCTCAGAGGTTTGCGCACTTTTCCCCACAAGAATCGATCGTCACCGTTGGATTTCTCGCACTACATGGTGTTTGAGAAACGGATGACCGAGACACAGTCTTTCAGAAACATTAACTCTTTACTTCGGGTAGACCATACTAAACCTACAAACCCACTACCTGCTGATCTACCTCTTCAAGAGCTTCACGTAACTTACTCAACTATGCTAGAGCCCATAATAGCTTGTGGCTGCACACGGAAGTTTCTAGCATGAATCATCTCAGTTCCCTTTGAGCCTGGGTGGCGGTCCATAGGAAGATCACACGGGTACTCCGGGATTTCCAAAAATACAGGCAACACTGGGTACTCCAGGTGCCTCAATCCACCCAGATGTAATTTCAAGTTGCCACCTTAAGTTGAACCATTAATTAACAATCTCACATCTGTCATGGATTTCACTCACCCAAACCACGTCTACGAGCATAACATAGCAATATAAGCAACGCGTAGAAGTAACTCCCAAGGGTTTGAATATAACAGGGCAATGGGTTCTACCTCAACAACTACTTCCCAACGCACATGTTAATGACATCCTAATCATGCAATGTTTAAGGATTGAAACTAATGCATAAAAACAGGGTATGGAAAAAGTATGATCAATGTGTTACTTGCCTTGTTGATGATCCGCGAAACCTACATACTCCAAATAACACACTTCGCACTCTGGAATTCTATCACAAACAAACAATATCATACATAAGCAACAAGCAAAGATGCACGGGCAAAACTCAAATAAGAGGACCTAACCAGAAATTTCAACTTAAGAACTCCGGTCTGCAAAAAGAATCAAACCAAACGGAGCAACGAAACTCAAACGGCGAAAGAAACAAGATCCGTTTACTAATCTGAACTAAGGTCAAATTTTACAGTAGCAAAAACTGGTTCAAGTTGGTTAAGCGGAAAGAGGGTCTCGAGACGAAGATCTAGGCGTTTGAATCGCCTGATTCCGATAAACGAGCGAAAAGATAAACAGAAACGAAAATCGGATAAGAAATCGCGATCGAGAATAATCGCGGAAAAATCCGATTAAAAGAAAACTGACGAACAAACTAACGAACGAGCGTTCATTATCTGTAACTAACGAGCGAAAACCGTTCGTTAAAACGAATGTACGAACGAACGTGTGCTAAATAGAGGAACTGGGAAAAAGTGGCGAACCGATCTAAAAATATGCACTATGGTTTTCAAAAAAACCGAATCGGTTTCTTAAAAAAAACGGCGGCGGCGGATCGGCGCGGTACCTCCGGCGAGGCGGGGCTTGGGCGGCGGGGCGGTGGCTTGCGGCAGCGAGGCGACGGCGGCGCAGCGCGGAGAAGCGGCGGTGGGGCGCGGCGGCGGCGAGGCGCGGGCGACGGGAGGCGGCGGCGCGGCTCGGGCGGCGGAGTATATAAAGGGGGCGGCGGCTTGGAGGAGGGGCCAAGGCGGCGGCAAGGAGGAGTCCCAGCCAAACTCCTCGTCCGAGGCGGCGGCGGCTCGGTCTCCGGGTGGGAGACGGCGCGCGCAGGGAGTGGGCCGGCCCGGCTGGGTTTCGGCCAAGTCGGCTGGAAGTTTTTTAAAAAAAAATAATTCCACCGAACAGAAAATAAATCCTAGAAAATAAAATAAAAATCTAAAAATGCCAAAACAAATTTTCACCGTCTAAATAAAATATTTAGAACGAGATGAACATTTTCTTGGCCCTAAAATGCAATTTTGAAAACGTGCAATTTTTCTAATGCAAATAAAATCCAAATAAAATCAAATAAATGACTTTAATATTCTTCCTCCAATATTTCAATTATTTTGGAGAAGTCATATTATCTCCTCTCATATATTTTATTATGAAATATTTTTCGGAGAGAAAAATAATCAAAATCAAAAATCCTCGTTTCATTATTTGATAAAAATCAAATATGAAAACCGGGAAATCCCCAACTCTCTCCGAGGGTCCTTGAGTTGCTTAGGATTTCAAGGATTGTGGAACAAAAATGCAATAAAATATGATATGCATGAATGATCTATGTATAACATTCCAAATTGAAAATTTAGGATGTGACACACCTACCCCCCTTAAGATGAATCTCGCCCTCGAGATTCGGGTTGGCTAGAAACTAGGTGTGGGCGGTCTTTGCGTAGATCATCCTCTCGTTCCCAGGTGGCTTCATCCTCGGTATGGTGACTCCACTAAACTTTGCAAAACTTGATAACCTTGTTGCGGGTGACTCGGCTGGCAAACTCAAGAATCTTAACTAGCTTTTCCTCATAAGTCAAATCACTGTCCAACTGAATCGCCTCCAAGGGTACTGTATCTCTTAACGGTATTTCGGCCATCTCAGCATGACACTTGTTCAACTGTGAAACGTGGAACACATCATGAACTCCTGACAGTCCTTCAGGTAACTCCAATTTGTAGGCAACTTCACCCATCCGTTCCAAAACATGATACGGTCCTACAAATCTTGGGGCTAACTTTCCCTTAACTCCAAAACGTTTCACTCCTCGCAAGGGTGATACTCGCAGATACGCTCTGTCTCCAATTTCATAGGTTACCTCCTTGCATTTTGAGTCTGCATAACTCTTCTGCCTGGACTGAGCAACCTTCAGTCTATCATGAATCAGCTTAACTTTCTCTTCAGACTCTTTGATCAAGTCCGGTCCAAACAATTGCCGGTCTCCTACTTCATCCCACATCAACGGCATCCTGCACCTTCGTCCATACAGGGCTTCGAACGGTGCCATCTTCAAACTGGCTTGGTAGCTATTGTTGTATGAGAACTCTGCGTAAGGCAAATTGTCATCCCAACTAGATCCATAATCTAGCACACAGGCTCTCAACATATCTTCCAGAATCTGGTTAACTCTCTCGGTCTGTCCATCCGTCTGCGGGTGAAATGCGGTACTAAACTCCAATCTCGTACCCAAAGTCTGGTGTAACTGATGCCAAAACTTTGAGGTAAACTGTGTTCCTCTATCTGATATGATGGTCCTCGGAACTCCATGCAGACATACGATCTTGGACATATATATATCTTGGCCAACTTCGCACTTGTATAGGTGGTTTTCACTAGGATAAAGTGAGCCACTTTGGTCAAGCGATCAACTACTACCCATATGGAATCATATCCTAATTTTGTCCTGGGCAATCCGGTGATAAAGTCCATGCCAAGTTTATCCCACTTCCATTCGGGTATCGGCATAGGCTGTCACAATCCTACTGGCTTTTGATGTTCTGCCTTCACTCTCTGGCATACATCGCATACAGCTACATACTCGGCAATATCCTTCTTCATCCCTGTCCACCAGAAACGTTCCTTCAAATCCAGATACATCTTGGTGTTTCTGGGGTGTATTGAGTATGGTGAGTCATGAGCCTCCTGAAGTATTAACTTCCTGATCTCTGGGTCATTGGGCATGTATATCCGGTCCTCAAACCATAAGGTATCGTGCTCATCCTCACAAAAACCTTTGGCCTTTCCTTTGCTCATCTTTTCCTTTATCTCGGCAATCTCTTTGTCATTCTTCTGAGCTTCCCGAATCTTACCCAGCAGTGTCGACTGAACTTCCATTGTTGCAACAAAACCTCTAGGAACAATCTCTAATCAAAGTTCCATGATATCCTCTGCTAACTACTTTGGCAGTCCCGTACTCTCTAGGATATTAGCATAACTCTTTCGGCTCAAGGCTCTGCTACGACATTGGCCTTTCCTGGATGATAGTGCAGCTTCATGTCGTAATCTTTTATAAGCTCCAACCATCTCCTCTGCCTAAGGTTCAGCTCCTTCTGCGTGAAGATGTACTTCAAACTCTTATGATCCATGTACACATCACAACGGTTTCCAATAAGGTAATGTCTCCAAGTCTTCAATGCATGCACTACTGCTGCTAGCTCCAAATCATGAGTGGCATAGTTCAACTCGTGAGGTTTTCGTTGTCATGAGGCATACGAAACAACTCTTCCATCCTGCATGAGCACACTTCCAAGTCCTAAGCGAGAGGCGTCGCAATACACTTGGAAATCCTTATGTATATCTAGCAGTGTCAGCACTGGGGCTGTAGTCAAACGTTTCTTCAACTCCTAGAGACTTGCCTCGCAATCTTCCGTCCATTTAAACTTAGTATCCTTCTTCAATAACTCCGTCATTGGTTTCGCAATCTTGGAAAAATTCTCAATGAATCTCCGATAGTATCTTGTGAGTCCAAGAAAACTGCGGATCTCGCTAACTGAAGTGGGTGCCAACCATTCAGTGACTGACTGAACCTTGCTGGGGTCTACTGCTATACCTTCTCCTGATATAACATGTCCAAGGAATCCGACTTCCTTCAACCAAAACTCGCATTTGCTGAACTTGACATAGAACTGGTGTTCCCTGAGTTTCTCGAGTACTAATCGCAAATGCTCCTTGTGCTCCTCTTCATTCTTCGAGTATACCAAAATATCATCAATAAACACCACAAAAAACTTGTCCAAATATTCCATGAATACCTTGTTCATCATGCTCATGAAATAGGCAGGGGCGTTAGTCAGTCCAAACGACATGATCGTATACTCATATAATCTGTAACGCGTGGTGAATGTTGTCTTTGGTATATCCTTCTCTCGAATCTTCAACTGATGGTATCCCGATCGCAAATCGATCTTTGAAAATACCTTAGCTCCTTGCAGCTAATCAAACAGATCATTGATCATCGGTAGTGGGTACTTGTTCTTAATCGTCACTTCATTCAAGGCCCGATAATCAACAACCATTTTTAGGGATTTATCCTTCTTCTCAACCAAAAGCACTGGGGCTCCCCAAGATGATGAACTCCTTCGAATGTAACCTTTCTCCAATAACTCATTGATCTATTTCTTAATCTCCTCCAGATCATTTGCGGGCATCCGATAGGGTCTCTTGGATATTGTCCTGGTACTTGGCAGTAGCTCTATCAAGAACTCGATGTCTCGATCCGGTGGCATGCCTAGTAACTCCTCTGGAAAAACATCCGGGTAATCCCTCACTATAGGCACTTCCTCCTGAACAACTCCCGTGAGGGTATTCACTTGGCTCCTCCTAGGCACATGCCTAGATACATACTTAATTCTTTTTCCCTCCGGGGTGGTGAGATAAATCGACTTACTAGCACAGTCAATACTTCCTCCATACTTTGACATCCAATCCATACCTAATATCACATCCAATCCTTGTGAATCCAAGATAATTAGGTCGGACGGAAAAACATGGTTACCAATGATTAAGGGTATCTGGTCGCACCATCGGCTAGCCATATATTCTGCTCCGGGTGAACTCACTAAGAGAGGGGTCCTAAGGGTTTGGTTGGTAGTCAAAACTTTTCCACGAATCCCCTTGATATGTATGAATGCGATGCACCAGTATCAAAAAGAACAAGAGCGGTAAATGACTTAACCAAAAACTTACCTTTAACCGCGTCTGGCTGCTCTTCAACCTCCTCCACGTTAACGTGGTTCACTTGTCCTTTGTTGAATGGATTGGGCTTCTTCCCAGCGCTCCCATTTCCATTTCCATTCTTTCCTTCAGGGCACTCCGTGGCATAGTGTCCAGTCTTCCCGCACTTAAAGCAAGTAACGTGACTTAGGTCTCTTTTGGCGGGTGTGGTTGGGTTGGGGCGGTTCTGATTGTTGTTAGCTCTGTTCCCATTCCCATTTTTAGAACCATTGTGGTTATGCCATCCTCCTCCGGTGTGGTTATGACCTCCATGGTTATGAACAAGTCCTCCCGAGTTCGGGGTTAGGCGAGGCTTCTGCTGAGCTCCTGAGGTATACCTCCCTTGCCCATACTTCCTCTTACGACTCTCAATCTGCTGCTGCTTCCCTTCAATCATAAGAGCCTTATCTACCAACTCCTGGTAGTTGGTGAATGTTGCCACCATCAACTGCATACTCATCTCATCATTCAGCCCTTCCATAAACTTCTCCTGCTTTGCAGCATCTGTGGTCACGTCATTAGGGGCATAGCGAGATAACTTGCTAAACTTATCTGTGTACTGAGCCACAGTACGGTTCCCCTGGCGTAAGTTGCGAAACTCACGCTTCTTCAAATTCATGGCTCCAGTTGAGACATGGGCTGTACGGAAGGCTTGCTGAAATTGGTCCCATGTCACCGTGGCTATGGGGTAGGTGACAGTGTAATTCTCCCACCATGATGCTGCTGGTCCATCCAACTGATGTGCGGAAAAATGCAGCTTCTCAACATTAGTGCATCCTGCAGTGGTTAACTCCTTTCCAATCCTGCGGAGCCAATCATCTGCTACTATAGGCTCGGTGCTACTGGAAAACACGGGCAGTTGCAACCTCAGAAAACGGGCTAAGTTGTCAACTCTTGGTGGTGGTGGTGGTGGATTGTTGTTGTTGCCCTGGTTCTGAACTAACAACTGCATCAGGGTATTCTGCTGCTGTATCAATTGAGTGAGCTCGGGTGGGAATGCAAATCCGGGGTCACGACTCGGAGGCATCTAATGGGTTTAGAGGGAAGAGGTCAGAATAGAAAGGGGTCTAATGATAAAGCACTACCCATATGCACATGAGACAAACACAATCATTTCACTCAATCAATCAAGCAAGGCATACAATCGATCTAACTATCGCAAAAGTGCTCGCACTACTCTATTTACATGGGGGAATACTACTACTGATGTGGTGGTCTTGTAACACCCCGGATGTAATTTACGTAATATGTACTCCAACTCTTGCCGTTTCCGGCGCTAAGTTATTTTATTTTCTCGGGTTCGGGTTTTTGTCTCCGTGTGTTGTTGTCGTTGTCATGCATCTCGTATCATGTGCATTGCATTTGCATACGTGTTCGTCTCATGCATTCGAGAATTTTCCCCGTTGTCCGTTTTGCATTCCGGCGCTCCTATCTCCTCCGGTGGTTATTTCTACCTTCTTTTCGTGTGTGGGGGTTAAACATTTCCGGATTGGACCGACACTTGCCAAGCGGCCTTGGTTTACTACCGGTAGACCGCCTATCAAGTTTCATACCATTTGGACTTTGTTTGATGCTCCAACGGTTAACCGAGGGACCGAGAAGGCCTCGTGTGTGTTGCAGCCCAACACCCTTCCAATTTGGCCCAAAACCCACCAAAACCCTCTCCATCATCTAGAGCGTTCGATCACGATCGCGTGGCCGAAAACCGCACCTCATTTGGACTCTCCTAGCTCCCTCTATCTATAAATAGGTGCACTCCCTCGAAAATTTCGGATCCCTAACCCTAGCCCCGCTCCCTCTCCGCCGCCGGACAAAAATCGCCGGGTCGGACACGTCCGACCCGCGCCGCTGCCGCCACGTGGCACGCCGACGTCTCCCACCGCGCCGGCACGCGCGGCACGGGGCAGGCCCCCGCAGCCCGAGCTCCCCCGCGACCGCGCCCGAGCGCCCGCCGCCTTCTTCCCCGGCGCCGTTCGCCGCCCGAGCTCCGGTGAGCTCCGGCGCCGCTCCTCCACTCCGCCGCACCGCCCCATCCCGCCGGCCGCCGCCCCTCGACGCCGGCGAGCGCCCCGGTGCCGACCGGCCTCGCCTCCTCGCCGCCCCGCCCGGATCCGCGCCGCCCTGGCCTCCACCTCCTCCACGGCGACGTCTCCGGCGAAGCTCCAGCGACCTCGACATCCACGCGTGAACAGTACCCCTGGCCAGATCTCAGATCTAAAAATCCGGATGGTTGACTTTTACCTCAAACCCTAGATTAATTGCATTTTTCATCATGCTATATCTCCGCATCCGTAGCTCCGTTTTGGGCGTGTAGCATATCAAAATGTTCATCTCATAGAGTACATCATTTCATCTCATTGCATCATTTTCATTTGAGCTCATCTTGATGCCCGAAATGCTGTTGGAAGAGAGCTATTTGAGTTATTTATCAGATCTGCTGCAGCAAATAGCTATTTGTCATTTTTGCCATGATTAATGTGTGCATGATATGCTCATGAGCTCTACATGTGTTTTGTTATATGCCATGCCATCTTTCCAGAGGTGCTATCCATGTATTTTTGTGATATGTGTGGTGACTAGCACAAGCTTGCAAAGTGGTGCATTCGTTAATGCTGATTTCAGGGACTTGGAAATTTCACTAAGTCCTGATCTGTTTTTATCAATATGCCATATGTTCATGTTGTTTCCTAGTGATCCATGCCTCTTTTGAGGATGATCAGTGAGGATGATTTGTTAATCTTGTAGTGCTCGATCCATCCATGTCTTTTTTTGCAATTATCGAGCACCCTAGCTTGAGTCAATCGAGCTCTACTTTTGCTATTTCGTGAATCTGGGCAGATTGTCTACTTGTTAGCGATTTTGCCGAGGATGTTGTTGTTGATCCGTGCATGCTATGTTGTTGTTCTTGCCATGTCTAGCTTATATAATTTGTATTCTTGATGGGTGTATGCTTAGTTTGTCATGCCTTGCTCTGTAGTGAGTGCATCGAGCTCGTAAACATGCCTACTCGTTAACAGATTTGCATTCCAGTTTTTTTTTCTAAGTTTGAGATCTGATTATGTTTTTGCCATGTTCACATGCTTGCAATTGTATTTTCTGATCCCTTTTTGCTCAAGGTCACTAAGGGACTTTTGTTAAGCTCTTTGAGTAGCTTCATGCTATGCCTTGCTTTGCCATGTTTAGTTCATGTAGAATATAGTTTTCTTACTCCAAAGTGTGCTACCTGATCTGAAATTCCAGGCTTGTGTTAATTTCACTAAGTCTGAAACCTGTTTACCAATTGCACTTTTGCCATGCTTGTTTGAACCTGTTAATGGATGAATTGGCCGTAGCTCAGTGTTCATCTTTTGTTAAGCTTTATGAGTGGATCTCTGCCATGTATTTTTTTGCCATGTTTGAGTGTTGTAGCATAATAAACTTGTTGCATTTAGATGGCTACTTGTTGTTTATCGCAGACCGGTGCCATATTTGTTTTGCTTGCCATTTCCAAACCGTGCATCCGATTCCGGTGATCTTTATATCGATTTCACCCAAAATCACCTCAACTTTCCAGTGCCACACTTGGATTTCCAATTTGAGGCCAGGTTCATTCATTACTTGTCAAATCTTGCATATGCATCACATATCGCATCCCGCATAGCATACCATGTTTGCATCATGTTGTTTGAGTTTTGCACGTGGTTGATTGTGTTCCTTGTGCTTGTTTGTCTTGTTTGGGTACAGCCGGGAGACGAGTTCGCTAACGAGGAGCCCGTTGAGTTTGCTTTCGAGGATCCAGTCAACTCTGACAACTTTGCAGGCAAGATGATCATACCCTCGAAATCACTTCTATCTTTGTTTTGCTAGATGCTCGTTCTTTTGCTATGCCTATGCCACGATGCCTACCACTTGCTTATCATGCCTCCCAAATTTCCATGTCAAACCTCTAACCCACCATGTCCTAGCAAACCGTTGATTGGCTATGTTACCGCTTTGCTCAGCCCCTCTTATAGCGTTGCTAGTTGCAGGTGAAGATTGGAGATCGTTCCTTGTTGGAACATTGTTTATGTTGGGATATCATTATATATTATCTTGTTATCTTAATGCATCTATATAGTTGGTAAAGGGTGGAAGGCTCGGCCTTTTGCCTAGTGTTTTGTTCCACTCTTGCCGCCCTAGTTTCCGTCATATCGGTGTTATGTTCCCGGATTTTGCATTCCTTATGCGGTTGGGTGATAATGGGAACCCCTTGACAGTTCGCCTTGAATAAAACTTCTCCAGCAATGCCCAACCTTGGTTTTACCATTTGCCACCTAGCCTCTTTTTCCCTTGGGTTTCCGGAGCCCAAGGGTCATCTTATTTAACCCCCCCCCCCCCCGGGCCAGTGCTCCTCTGAGTGTTGGTCCAACCTGTCAGCTGCCGGTGGCCACCAGGGGCAACTCTGGGCTGGCCTACCCGTACCTTGGACAATCTGAGTGTGCTCTGAGAAAGAGATATGTGCAGCTCCTATCGGGATTTGTCGGCACATTCGGGCGGTGTTGCTGGTTTAGTTTTACCATGTCGAAATGTCTTGTAACCGGGATTCCGAGTTTGATCGGGTCTTCCCGCTAGAAGGAATATCCTTCGTTGACCGTGAGAGCTTGTCATGGGCTAAGTTGGGACTCCCCTGCAGGGATTTGAACTTTCGAAAGCCGTGCCCGCGGTTATGGGCAGATGGGAATTTGTTAATGTCCGGTTGTAGATAACTTGAACCTTAACTTAATTAAAATGAATCAACTGTGTGTGTTACCGTGATGGTCTCTTCTCGGCGGAGTCCGGGAAGTGAACACGGTGTTGGAGTAATGTTTGCTGTAGGTTGTTCTCTAGTCCTTCGTTCGAGCTTTTCCTTCTCTTCTCGCTCTCTTTTGCGAACAGGTTAGCCACCCTATATGCTAGTCGCTTGCTACAGCTCCACATATTACCTTGCCTTACCTATAAGCTTAATTAGTCTTGATCGCGAGGGTGCGAGATTGCCGAGTCCCTGTGGCTCACAGATTACTTCCAAACCAGATGCAGGGCCCGATGACTCCGTTCCAGATGATGCGCTTGAGCTCAAGTGGGAGTTCAACGAAGACTCATGCCGTTACTATGTGTATTTCCCTGATGATCAGTAGTGGTGCCCAGTTAGGGCGATCGGGACCGTGTCGCATGTTGGGTTGATCTTTTATTTTGGTACCGTAGTCGGACCATGAGTGATTGGATGATGTAATGCTATTTATGTACTTTGTGTGACGTGGCGAGTGTAAGCCAACTATGTACTTTTCCCCTTATTATGTATTACATGGGATGTTGTGAAGATTACCTTACTTGCGACATTGCTTTCAATGCGGTTATGCCTCTAAGTCGTGCTTCGACACGTAGGAGATATAGCCGCATCGAGGGCGTTACAGGTCTACTAAAAATATTCCTCGGTTGCAGACTCCATGATATCTGCTCCAGCTTCGTCTTCAAAGTCATCATTGCTCAGGTCAAAGTCGGTGTCGTCGATGATGATGTAGTCTTCCGGGAAAATCTCCTTGGGTTCTTCGTCTTCTTCTACTGGTGTGGGGTCTCCCATGAATATTCCGATCTTCTTAATCAGGTCGTCATTCTTCTCCAGTAGTGTCACAATTTCCTCCTCATATCCATCGCATGTAGACTTAAGTTCTTCTTCCAGCTCGATGATCCTTGTCTTCTGTCGGATTTCGGGTTCCGGCAGACCCTTGAGGTTCGAACACTAGGGTGCGCGCGGAGATTTCTCCTCCTACCTACCTGCACCCCTCCGCCGTGCTAGGATCTAAACTAAGGAAAGAACAACACAAGAGACACAGGGTTTATACTGGTTCGGGCCACCGTTGTGGTGTAATACCCTACTCCAGTGTGTGGTGTGGTGGATTTCCTCTTGGGCTGATGATGATGAACAATACAAGGAAGAACAGCCTCACGAGGTCTGTTCTTGGCTGGGACGATGAACTGCTCGGAGGAGTTCAGTCACCTTTCTCTCTCTCTCTCTCTGCTTTCCTCTGACCGACCTGATTTCGACCCCAGCTTGTTTTTGGGTTGGCTGGTTCTCGATCCTCGATCCTTCATCCTTTCTTGGGGGTGGCTAGTCCTATTTATAGAGGCCCTGGTCCTCTCCCCAAATATTGAGTGGGAAGGGAGCCAACAATAGTGGGCTAATTTGAAGGGGGAGAGCAAGTATCAGCTATCCTGACAAAAGTAGTCTTCGCCTGCGCAAAGCTCTGGTGATGATGCCGTCTTGGGCTCCACGGTGACCTCCGTCTCGTAGTCCTCCTGGTCTTGGTCTCATTGCACCGAAATGGCAACCTTTGCCTGATGCCTCGGTACTCCGCGGCTGCGCTTGCCCCCTTTGCACCAAAGAGGAAAGGAGGACGATGCGCGGACTGGCACCCGCCTGGCGCCCTGAGTCATCATGGTTTGCGTCATGGGCACCTCGTGAGGTACCCCGCCTTGATCTCTCCGCCTCCTCGTGAGCCAGCCTGACGAGGCCGTGTCTGAGGAAGCTTCGCGTCGTCCGCCCCGCGAGGCTTGGCCCCTCGCGAGGGTCTTGGGTTTGTGTTGGTGAAGATGGGCCGTGCTGGGCCCCCCTTTGAGCCACGCCGCAGGCCGCAGGCAGGCAAGTCTGGGGACCCCCGTTCCCAGAACGCCGACACCATCGAGTTGACATGTCGGTCCCACCGAAAATCCTAACGTTCACATTTTGAACTAAATCGGTCTGACCGAGTTTTATGATTCGGTCCCACCAAGTTTGGTGATTTGTGTGTAATGGTTATATTTTGTGTGGAGGCTATATATACCCCTCCACCCACTCTTCATTTATGGAGAGAGCCGTCAGAACATGCCTACACTTCCGACATATATTTTCTGAGAGAGAACCACCTTCACTTGTGTTGAGGTAAAGATGGAATATTCCATTCCAACCATATGAATCTTGATCTCTAGCCTTCCCCAAGTTGCTTTCCACTCAAATCATCTTTCCACCAAATCCAAATCCTGTGAGAGAGAGAGAGTTGAGTGTTGGGGAGACTAGCATTTGAAGCACAAGAGCAAGGAGTTCATCATCAACACACCATCTATTACCTTTTGGAGAGTGGTGTCTCCTAGATTAGTTAGGTGTCACTTGGGAGCCTCCTTCAAGATTGTGGAGTTGAACCAAGGAGTTTGTAAGGGCTAGGAGATCGCCTACTTCGTGAAGATCTACCCGAGTGACGCAAGTCCTTCGTGGGCGACGACCATGGTGGGATAGACAAGGTTGCTTCTTCGTGGACCCTTCGTGGGTGGAGCCCTCCGTGGACTCGCGCAACCGTTACCCTTCATGGGTTGAAGTATCCATCAACGTGGATGTACGATAGCACCACCAATTGAACCACGCCAAAAATCTCTGTGTCTCAAATTGTGTTTGCTCCCTCCAAACTCCTCCCTTTACCTTCATATGCAGCTGTTTTACTTTCTGCTGCTATACTTTTAGAATTGCATGTGTAGGTTGATTGCTTGACTTGTGCTAAGTTGCTAAAATATGCCAAGAACTAAAATTGGGAAAAGGCTAGATTTTTATTTGGTCAAGTATTCTAATCACCCTCCCTCCAGACATACTTTTGATCCTACAATTGGGATCGGGAGAAATCCCTGTCGGCCGCGCCGACACCAACGCGGTGGCGCGTGAGGGTGCTGCCAGGCCTGTGTCGGTGGCTACCCTTCCTATCTCCTCGCCGTGTACCAGGGGCAACTCTTGGCAGCAACATCGTCTTTGTCTCGTCCCTTACTGGAGGTGTTGATTGGTACCAGCGCTTCGGAGTATAGGAGCTTGGTGGAGGATCCCCCCTGCGCGCGGCGGTCGCGAGGCTTCTTCGGTTGGATTGCCTCTTGGGCTGATGATGATGAACAATACAAGGAAGAACAGCCTCGCGAGGGTCTGTTCTTAGCTGGGACGATGAACTACTCGGAGGAGTTCAGTCACCTTTCTCTCTCTCTCTCTGCTTTCCTCCGACCGACCTGATTTCGACCCCAGCTTGTTTCTGGGTTGGCTGGTTCTCGATCCTCGATCCTTCATCCTTTCCTGGGGGTGGCTAGTCCTATTTATAGAGGCCCTGGTCCTCTCCCCAAATATTGAGCGGGAAGGGAGCCAACAATGGCGGGCTAATTTGAAGGGGGACAGCAAGTATCAGCTATCCTGACAAAAGTAGTCTTCGCCTGTGCAAAGCTCTGGTGATGATGCCGTCTTGGGCTCCACGGTGACCTACGTCTCGTAGTCCTCCTGGTCTTGGTCTCATTGCACCGAAATGGCAACCTTTGCCTGATGCCTCGGTACTCCACGGCTGCGCTTGCCCCCTTTGCACCAAAGAGGAAAGGAGGACGCTGCGCGGGCTGGCACCCGCCTGGCGCCCTGAGTCGTCATGGCTTGCGTTATGGGCACCTCGTGAGGTACCCCGCCTTGATCTCTCCGCCCCCTCGTGAGCCAGCCTGATGAGGTCGTGCCTAAGGAAGCTCCGCGTCGTCCGCCCCGCGAGGCTTGGCCCCTCGCGAGGGTCTTGGGTTTGTGTTGGTGAAGATGGGCCGTGCTGGGCCCCCTTTGAGCCACGCCGCAGGCCGCAGGCAGGCAAGTCTGGGGACCCCCATTCCCAGAACGCCGATAGTAGCCCCCGGGCCTAAGGCGCGCCCGGACTTGGCCGTGCAGGGAGGCGGAAGGGCAAGAGCGAAGCGCCGCGGGCCCTAACAGCCTGCGGCCTTGGGCGCCGCATGGCGGTTGACTGGGCGTGGGCGCCTTAGCAACCGCGCGAGTTGATAAAGGAGTGGCATCCGCCTAGGCCCTGCTTCTTGCTTTCTCCGGTAGCTGCTCAGATCCCCTTTCTTGCGCCTTTCCTTCTGCTGTTCTGGATCGTGCTGTTGCTGAGCTGGACCGACTGCGGCAGGATCTTCTTGGCGCCGACCCCCGCTTGGTGGCCGGGCGTTTGGAGCTGGCTTCTGGATGGGTTCGCTCCGATGCCTCGATTCGGGCGGCGCTAGTCCAGGCCTCGACAGCATGCGACGAGGAGAAGCAGGCCGTCCTGGAGGCGAAGGCTGCTCGTGATGCAGCCTTGGGGGAGGTGGTCGACGTCCGCGGTCGCTGCAAGGCGCTGGAGGACGAGCTGCAAGGCCTGCGGGATCAGCTCGCGAAAGAGGTCCGCCTTCGCCAAGAGCAGGAAGAAGGCGTGAAGGCTCGCGAGGCAGCCGTCGAGGGCCGGGAGGCCAAGCTCAGGAAGCGCCGCGACCGCCTAGGTGCGCTGGAGCAGGAGTTGGGGGCGAGGAAGGCCGAGCTGGACGGCAAGGCCCTGGTTCTTGCCGATGACCGCGCGGCCTTCACGGAGTTGGAGGCGAAGGCTCGTTCCTCGCTGAGGACGCTTTACGACAGCGGCCTGGAGAGCCCGCTGGCTGGCACCGAGGACGGCCCCGCCAAGCTGCTTCCCTTCCTGGTTCACGCTCTTGAAGATGTCGCCTTAGCCTTGGCCCCACGGCCGAGGCCGAGGAGCGTGTCCTGTCTTCTGCAGCATTGACGCGGGTCCTCACCCACATCTACCTTCACGATCCCGGTGTTGACCTCGACAGCCTGCTGGAGCCAGTGAGTGGTGAGCGTGCCGCTGTCGCTGCCGAGGGCGTGAAGGGTCATGCGGAGGCTCTGCTGAGGAAGTTCTGGGCCTTCAGCACCAAGCCGGAGCAAGGCGTTGCCGAACCCGCTGCTTCATGAGGCGAACCCGCTCCGCGCTGCTCCCCCGCCGCCAAGTGACTCCATCGTGGCTCCTGTCCTGCTTTTAATTCCTGCACACGTATCATGCCTCGGGGAGGCGTTTAAACTTGCGTTTGGCATTGAAATAACAGTGTGGACTGTAATATTTGCTCTTGAATTCCTTGAAATTAGCGCTTTTCCTTCCTACTTGCTTATGTTCTACGCCGGCAGAGCCCGGCCCCGTGCGTACCTCACCCAGCAATAGTCCCGACCGGAAACCAGGACGGGACCAAGGAGTGAGAGGCTACGTGACAAGTTAGGCTCCTGAGTCGCGATGCTCAGGAGTCCCCCTTGGCGCACGAACAGCAAGTAGGGAGGTGTGATGCGGGTGGATCTACCATTCTACGTCTGCAGAGCCCGGCCGCGCGTGTGCCTCACCCAGTGATGGTCCCGACCGGAAACCAGGACGGGGCCACGGAGTGAGGGGCTACGTGACCAGTTAGGCTCCTGAGTCGTGATGCTCAGGAGTCCCCCTTGACGCACGAACTGCAAGTAGGGAGGTATGATGTGGGTGGATCCACCGTTCTACGTCTGCAGAGCCCGGCCCCGCGCGTACCTCACCCAGCAATGGTCCCGACCGGAAACCAGGACGGGGCCACGGAGTGAGGGGCTACGTGACCAGTTAGGCTCCTGGGTCGCGATGCTCAGGAGTCCCCCTTGACGCTCAAACGGCCTTCGTACCTTGGCTCCGCTCGGGGAGAGACGCGCGATGAACCAGGCCCGGGGGGACCTGGCTGGGCGGCGTGCGTCTGGGTGTGACCCAGGCGCAGCCCCCATGCCCAGCCCCCTCGCGCGGCACTCCCGAGGGGAGGCGTTACGATGAGGCTAGACACTGAGCTCTGGGCTCCCTGAGGTTGATGCGGCCCGGGGGCCACCCTCAGTTGTTTATCACCAGCGCGGAGCATAGTGCTATCGTATGTGTACAGGCATAGCCGCTCCTCGGCAGTGTCGTCAGCCAGCGCGGAGCATGGTGCTTCCACTGGTACATGGGAGGGGGGCCCCCTCCGGGAGGAGCCCCCAGGGCGTGTACAGCCCCGCCCTGACACGTGGCTGGCACGGTAGGGCCTGGCGAGGTGTATCTGGGCACCCGTGAGCCAGCGCGGGACTCACGGGGCCCTACCTCTAGGCGGGTTGCGCCTGGCACTGGGCCTTATCTTGTGATGTGTCCCTGCAAATTTGGTTAGATGTCGGCACTCTACGTCCTCCGGTCCCGGCCCTCGAGCTGGTCTCAGCCGTCGCTGGTATGCCAGGTCGCGATGCCATGGACAAGGCCAGAGGGTGAGGGCTGGAGAGCCAGTAAGAGCCCTGAGTCGCGATCCTCAGGTGCCCCCCTTTAACGTGCAAGTGTCCGGCATGGAGGAGAAGAGGTGACGTGGACCGGCATCAAATAATCAAGCATGGTGGGTCTAACGCATAATCGGAAATAAATGCAAATGGGATACATGCCACTGGGCCTAGCCCGAGCGGCTTGGGGATCATGTAGCCTGAGGGGCGCCCCCAACAAGGTGAGCTAACAACATGGAATAAAGGGATACACGCCGCAGGGACGGACTCACGCGGCCTGGGAATAATGCAGCCCTGGGGGCGCTCCCAGCTGGAAGTAAAACTCGAAAGATGTCACCTGATGATGTTGAGGACGAAGGGGTGTTGGTGTAGCAGGCTCGGTGGGCTGCGGGAGCCGACCCTCATGAGCCCCCAGGCCTGGGGGCCTCGGGAGGCTCCGGAGGCGCTGGCGGCTCCTCGCGGGCCATCTCCATCTCTGCCAGGGCTGCGGAACACCTGGCCTCTCGTGCCTCCATGATGCCCCTCATGAGGCGCTGGTACGCGTCAGCCGCGTTCGGCAAGCCGTAAGGCATGCGAACGTAGCTGTGGGGTGGACCTCTGCAGCGCCCCACTCACGAGGGCCAGAGGCGCTCCAGAGAGGCGACTCGGTTGAGCCCTGGTATGACGATGCAGACGCGCAGCCCACCATCCTCGCCTGGATGGGGGGCCACTGCTGGCAAGCGGCGGCCGCCTTTCATGACTCTTGACTCCTGTAGCTCCTGAATGGCCTTGTTGACGAACTCCTGAGGATCTGGATCTCCTTGCCTTGCTCCTTCTCGAGGGAAACGTGCTTCAAAACACGCCTCCATGTGGTGCCCAAGCGCCTCCCTCGTGACCCTAGCTAGGTCGGTGGCCCTCCAGGGGAGAGCCCCCGAGCCCTGCCTGAGGAGGGCGCCGGGTGCGCTTTCCTATGCGATGGAGGGAGGCTCCCCATGGGCAGGCGCGGGCCCAGAGGGGCCTGCCTCCTGAGTGGTCGGGCCGGACGATGTCTTCTTCTTCTTGGGGACGGTCTCGGGAGGCCCCCTGCTTCCATGATCCGGGTCTTCCAGTGACGCGGCCTGAAAGGCTCGTTCCAGGGAAGACACCGCGTCCTTCTCTTCACAGGGCACCGTGATGACTTCGCCGCTTCCTAGCATCTTGAGGACGTTGTAGCCGTGGTGAGTTATGGCCATGAACTTGGCCAGCACTGGGTACCCAAGGATGGCGTTGTACGGCAGGTGAATGTGAGCGACGTCGAAGTCGATGAGCTCGGTGCGGTAGTTGTCACGTGCCCCGAAGGTGATAGGGAGGCGGACCTGCCCAATCGGGACCGTGGAGCCGTCGGTGATACTGGAGAAGGGCTTGGTTGGCTGAAGCTGGCTGTAGGGCACTTGGAGGTTGTTGAACGTCTCCACGAACAGGACATTGAGCCCTTCCCCTCCATCGATGAGGGTCTTGGTGACCACCACGTTGCTGATGATTGGGGAACAAAGCATCAGGAGGACTCCGGCTGTAGCCGCACACTTGAGTTGATCTGCTGAGCTGAACGTGATGGCGCACGACGACCACCTGAGGGGGCGTGTGGCTTCGAGCCTGGGGAGGACTGCATTCACCTCGCGGGCGAACTGCTTGAAGATGCGCTGAGAGGTTGGGGCTTGTGCTCCGCCCAAGATGCAGGCGATCGCGCGCGGCTCCTGGAAACCCCCAGCCTCCTCGTCCTGGTGGCGGTCCTCGTTTCTCCTTGGTTGCGGCGGCAGCGGTGGGAGGCCTGCGTTGCCTAGCGGGCGATCCTCGCGAGGCTGATCCCTCCAGTCTCCCTCGCGAGGCTGATCCCTCCATCCTCTCTCGCGAGGCGGGTCTTGCCAGCGATCCTCGCGAGGTTGGTCGCGCCACCCTTGGTGCAGCCCACGGTCTTCCCAGCGTCCTGCGTTTCTTCCTCCTACTCGGCCGTAGCCCCGGTCACTGCGGTCGGGGCGACGGCCGATCCTTCCTTCTCGCATGGCTCAGAGTTCTTGACATTCGTTGGTGTTGTGGGTGTGGAGGTCGTGGTACACACAGTACCGGCTGCCCTTGGAGGGTTCGGGCTGATCTCTGCCCCGCTTGGTGTCTGGTTCTGCCGCGAGCACGGCAGCCCCCTTGCGCTTCGCGTCCTTGGCCTTGGGCTTCTTCTCTTCTGGGTCCGCGGCAGGCAGCTCGAGGAGGGAGAGATGCCCTTCCTCAGCCCTGGCGCACTTGTTTGCAAAGTTGAACAGCTCCAAGGAAGTGCACAGGTCTTCATGCATCGCCAGCTCCTCCTTCATCTTGACGTCGCGCACGTCGTCGGAGAAGGCCGAGATGATGGCCTCCTCAGTCACCTTGGGAATCTTGAGGCGTGTGTTGTTGAAGCGCTGGATGTACTTCTGCAGGGTTTCCCCGGGCTGTTGCTTGATGCGGCGCATGTCGCTCACGGCGGGTGGCCGGTCGCGAGTGCCTTGGAAGTTGGCGATGAAGCGGGTGCGCATCTCCTCCCATGAGGAGATTGTGCCTGGAGCCAGGTTCAGGAGCCAGGTGCGGGCCCCGTCCTTGAGTGCCATGGGGAACCAGTTCGCCATGACCTTCTCGTCTCCGTTGGCAGCTTCGATGCCTAGCTCATAGAGCTGGAGGAACTCTGCAGGGTCAGCCGTGTCGTCGTAGCGAGGAGGCAGGTCTGGCTTGAACTTGCCGGGCCACGCTATGCTGCGTAGTTCGGTGGTGAAGGCGCGGCAGCCTGCTGTGGCCACGGGAGGCCTTGGGTGACGGAGAGCCTGGTCTTGCATGTCCCCACACGCTGCAGCTAGGAGTAGCGCGGGGTCTTGACGTGCGGGAGCAGGAGCATGGTCGCGACGTGCTGGAGCAGGGAGCGCCCGGGCGGCTTCTTGCGGGCGAGGGACTTCCTGGCAGCTCTGCTCTTGCCGCACTGGCGCCTAACGGAGCGGGTTCCGCCTAGGGGCCACGCGCCTTGGGGCCATGGCGTCTTCTTGAGGAGGAGGCGGCCGAGGCGCCGCCGGAGCCTCGTCGCCCGCGCGGGGCGGGGTGCGATGCAGTGGAACAGACGGCGCAGGAGAGCCCCCTGCGGCCCGGACGAGCTCGGCGATGCGGTCGAGCCATTCTTCGTAGACTTCCTCGACGGGACGGTAGCGCAGGAGCTCGTTTGCCGCGATGAGTGCAGCTCGAGCCTCCATGGGCGCGCGGAGCGTGCGGGACGAAGAACCAGCTGGGGTGAGCGAGGGAGTTGCGGTGCGGCCGTCTTGCCGCACGGACGGATGCTGGGACGATGCTTGCCGCTCGTCCCCCGCCGGGCCGGTGGCGGCGTTGACGGCAGGTGACGGGGAACGGCGTGGATGCCCGTCGACAGGGGCCGTCTGGGCGACGCGGGAAGCGAGTGCGGCCCGGCGCTCGGCGCGGGCCCGACGAGCGTCAGACATGGGCGTGATGGTCGGAGGAGAACGGGGCGGTGGAAGACGAATTCCGGCGCACCCCAACCTGGCGCGCCAAATGTCGGATTTCAGGTTCCGGCAGACCCTTGAGGTTCGAACACTGGGGTGCACGCGGAGATTTCGCCTCCTACCTACATGCACCCCTCCGCCATGCTAGGATCTAAACTAAGGAAAGAACAACACAAGAGACACAGGGTTTATACTGGTTCGGGCCACCGTTGTGGTGTAATACCCTACTTCAGTGTGTGGTGTGGTGGATTGCCTCTTGGGCTGATGATGATGAACAATACAAGGAAGAACAGCCTCGCGAAGGTCTGTTCTTGGCTGGGACGATGAACTGCTCGGAGGAGTTCAGTCACCTTTTTCTCTCTCTCTCTCTCTGCTTTCCTCCGACCGACCTGATTTCGACCCCATCTTGTTTCTGGGTTGGCTGTTTCTCGATCCTCGATCCTTCATCCTTTCCTGGGGGTGGCTAGTCCTATTTATAGAGGCCCTGGTCCTCTCCCCAAATATTGAGCGGGAAGGGAGCCAACAATGGCGGGCTAATTTGAAGGGGGACAGCAAGTATCAGCTATCCTGACAAAAGTAGTCTTCGCCTGTGCAAAGCTCTGGTGATGACGCCGTCTTGGGCTCCATGGTGACCTACATCTCGTAGTCCTCCTGGTCTTGGTCTCGTTGCACCTAAATGGCAACCTTTGCCTGATGCCTCGGTACTCCACGGCTGCGCTTGCCCCTTTGCACCAAAGAGGAAAGGAGGATGTTGCGCCGGCTGGCACCCGCCTGGCGCCCTGAGTCGTCATGGCTTGCGTCATGGGCACCTCGTGAGGTACCCCGCCTTGATCTCTCCGCCCCCTCGTGAGCCAACCTGATGAGGCCGTGCCTGAGGAAGCTCCACGTCGTCCGCCCCGCGAGGCTTGGCCCCTTGCGAGGGTCTTGGGTTTGTGTTGGTGAAGATGGGCCGTGCTGGGCCCCCTTTGAGCCACGCCGCAGGCCGCAGGCAGGCAAGTCTGGGGACCCCTGTTCCCAGAACGCCGACATCTTCGCCTTCTTCAATTCTATCATGTCTGCGCACATCTAATTCTCCTGGCGTCGAATGTGCTGGTTTAGTTCCTGGATGAAGGCTGCAATTGATCTATCCTTCCTGGTGCTGATCATCTCCCATTGCTCGTCTCGGCGCCCACAGATCTGGTAGATAGTGTCTTTAAGCTCCTTTTGATAAACTTCTCCAATGCGTCCCATGGTGATGTGAGCTGCCATACTCTTTCCTAGACTCCAGGTTGGTGCATCGAAGGAAAACTCTATGGGTTTAGTGACTGGCATGAAGGTCCTTCCTGGAACTTGAACTTGAATCATCCATCGCTCCTCTTTTGATAAAGTGGCGTTGTAGGTCCCGGTGAAGCTTGGTATTCCTATGCTCAGGTATCTAGTGACTTCCTTCAGGTGTCGTCCAAAAGGTGCTTCTTCATCCGATTGTGCAAACTTGTTTTTCATCTCCGCCATCCTAAAGAGTAGAAAATGGAGAGGAGTCAGAAATGAGAAGAGAATAGTGATCTAGGGCTTTAGCTTAGTGGTCGTGTCCTGCACTTAGCGTGTGCTCTGATACCATCTTTGTAGCGACCCGACACCAAATGGTCAAGTCTCTGTGCTTCAGTGTCATCCCTGGATCAGTAATGCTGACACACACAGTACTCGAAGGATTTATAACAGAGTAGCAATCACACACTTATTACATCAAATGTCTCAAAAGATAACTTATTGCAATAAGTATGGCTTAAGGCCATCTAATACGATAACATCGGAAGGCTTGGAAGATAAAGTGAGCCCATCAACTCCAACGGCATAGCTGAGCTGCACGGCAACGACCTAACGAACCTTACTCCTCATCTGAAAAGTCTGCAACATAATACGTTGCAGCCCGAAAACGGGCCAGCACATGGAATATGCTGGCAATGTAACACAGTAGAGCAAGAACAGAATAATGCTATCACTACATGCATATTTGGCTGGTGGAAAGCTCTATGGTTATAGTTTTTGCGAAAAGCCAATTTTTTCCTACAACAAAGGAATAAGTTTTATTTGAACTATCATGGTAGTTGAAACATCATTGAGAAGGTTCCTCCAACTCAATCCCAATTAAAGTAATTAACAACCCAACAATATTAATTAAGAGTGATGAGATACTTAAGATACTCCAAGTACTAGATACTCAAGATTGTCCATAACCGGGGACACGGCTAACCATGATTAGTTTGTACACTCTCAGAGGTTTGCGCACTTTTCCCCACAAGACTCGATCGCCTCCGTTGGATTTATCGCACTACATGGTGTTTGAGAAACGGATGACCGAGACACAGTCTTTCAGAAACATTAACTCTCTACTCCGGGTAGACCATACCAAACCTACAAACCCACTACCTACTGATCTACCTCTTCAAGAGCTTCACGTAACTTACTCAACTATGTTATAGCCCATAATAGCTTGTGGCTGCACACGGAAGTTTCTAGCATGAATCATCTCAGTTCCCTTTGAACCTGGGTGGCGGTCCATAGGAAGATCACACGGGTACTCCGGGATTTCCAAAAATACAGGCAACACTGGGTACTCCAGGTGCCTCAATCCACCCAGATGTAATTTCAAGTTGCCACCTTAAGTTGAACCATTAATTAACAATCTCACAGCTGTCATGGATTTCACTCACCCAAACCACATCTACGAGCATAGCATAGCAATATAAGCAACGCGTAGAAGTAACTCCCAAGGGTTGGAATATAACAGGGCAATAGGTTCTACCTCAACAACTACTTCCCAACCCACATGTTAATGGCATCCTAATCATGCAATGCATAAAATCTGGGTATGGAAAAAGTATGATCAATGTGTTACTTGCCTTGCTAACGATCCGCGAAACCTAGAGACTCCAAATAACACACTTCGCACTTCGGGAATTCTATCGCAAACAAACAATAGCATACATAAACAGCAAGCAAAGATGCACGGGGAGAACTCAAATAAGAGGATCTAACCAGAAAGTTCAACTTAAGAACTCCGGTCTGCAAAAAGAATCAAACCAAACAGAGCAACGAAACTCAAACGGCGAAAGAAACAAGATCCGTTTACTAATCTGAACTAAGGTCAAATTTAACAGTAGCAAAAACTGGTTCAAGTTGGTTAAGCGAAAAGAGGGTCTCGAGACGAAGATCTAGGCGTTTGAATCGCCTAATTCCGATAGACGAGCGAAAAGATAAACAGAAACGAAAATTGGATCAGAAATCACGATCAAGAATAATCGCGGAAAAATCCGATAAAAAGAAAACTAACGAACAGACTAACGAACGAGCGTTCGTTATCTATAACTAACGAGCGAAAACCGTTCGTTAAAACGAACGTACGGACCAACGTCCACTAAATAGAGGAACCGGGAAAAACCGGCGAACCGATCTAAAAAACGTACTAGGGTTTTCAAAAAAACCGAATCGGTTTCTTAAAAAACCGGCGGCGGCGGATCGGCGTGGTACCTCCGGCGAGGCGGGGCTTGGGTGGCGGCTTGCGGCAGCGAGGCGACGGCGGCGCGGCACGGCGAGCGGCGACGGGGCGCGGCTGCAGCGGCGGTGGCGAGGCGCGGGCGGCGGGAGGCGGCGGCGCGGCTCGGGCGGCGCAGTATGTAAAGGGGGCGGCTTGGAGGAGGGGCCAAGGCGGCGGCGAGGAGGGGTCCCGGTCGGACTCCTCGTCTGAGGCGGCGGCGGCTCGGTCTGTGGGTGGGAGACGGCGCGCGGGGGGAGTGGGCCGGCCCGGCTGGGTTTCGGCCTAATCGGCTGGAAGTTTTTTTTTTAATAATTTCGCCGAACAGAAAAGAAATCCTAGAAAATAAAATAAAAATCCAGAAATGCCAAAACAAATTTTCACCTTCTAAATAAAATATTTAGAACGAGATGAACATTTTCTTGGCCCTAAAATGCAATTTTGAAAACGTGCAATTTTTCTAATGCAAATAAAATCCAAATAAAATCAAATAAAATCAAATAAATGACTTTAAGATTCTTCCTCCAATATTTCAATTATTTTGGAGAAGTCATATTATCTCCTCTCATATATTTTATTATGAAATATTTTTCGGAGAGAAAAATAATCAAAATCAAAAATCCTCATTTCATTATTTGATAAAAATCAAATATGAAAACCAGGAAATCCCCAACACTCTCCGAGGGTCGTTGAGTTGCTTAGGATTTCGAGGATTGTGGAATGGAAATGCAATAAAATATGATATGCATGAATGATCTATGTATAACATTCCAAATTGAAAATTTGGGATGTTACAACACCCAATACAATGGTAAATTGTATAGGTGCACTAGTTCGGCGAAGAGATGGTGATACAAGTGGTATATGATGGTAGATAAAGGTTTTTCTAATCTGAAAATATAAAAACAGCAAGGTAACTAATGATAAAAGTGAGCGTAAACGGTATTGCAATGCTAGGAAACAAGGCCTAGGGTTCATACTTTCACTAGTGCAAGTCCACTCAACAATAATAACATAACTGGATCACATAACTATCCCTCAACATGCAACAAAGAGTCACTCCAAAGTCACTAATAGCAGAGAACAAACGAAGAGATTATGGTAGGGTACGAAACCACCTCAAAGTTATTCTTTCCAATCAATCTGTTGGGCTATTCCTATAAGTGTCACAAACAGCCCTAGAGTTCATACTAGAATAACACCTTAAGACACAAATCAACGAAAACCCTAATGTCACCTAGATACTCCAATGTCACCTAAAGTATCTGTGGGTTTGATTATACGATGTGCATCACACAATCTCAGATTCATCTATTCAACCAACACATAGAACCTCAAAGAGTGCCCCAAAGTTTCTACCGGAGAATCACGACGAAAACGTGTGCCAACCCCTATGCATAGGTTCATGGGCGGAACCCGCAAGTTGATCACCAAAACATACATCAAGTGAATCACATGATATCCCATTGTCACCACAGGTATGCACAACAAGACATACATCAAGTGTTCTCAAATCTTTAAAGACTCAATCCGATAAGATAACTTCAAAGGGGAAACTCAATCCATTAAAAGAGAGTAGAGGGGGAGAAACATCATAAGATCCAACTATAATAGCAAAGCTCGCGATACATCAAGATCATGCCACCTCAAGAACATCAGAGAGAGAGAGAGAGATCAAACACATAGCTACTGGTACATACCCTCAGCCCCGAGGGAGAACTACTCCCTCCTCGTCATGGAGAGCACCGGGATGATGAAGATGGCCACCGGAGAGGGATTCCCCCTCCGGCAAGGTGCCGGAACGGGTCTAGATTGGTTTTCGGTGGCTACGGAGGCTTCTGACGGCGGAACTCCCGATCTATTGTGCTCCCTGAAGTTTTTACGGTATATGGGTATATATGGGAGGAAGAAGTACGTCAGTGGACCTCCGGGCTATCCACGAGGCAGGGGGCACGCCCAGGGGGGTGGGCGCGCCCTCCACCCTCGTGGGCAGCCCGGGACTCTCCTGGTGCATCTCCGATACTCCGTGGGCTTCTTCTGGCCCAAAAATAAGTTCCGTGAAGTTTCAGGTCAATTGGACTCCGTTTGATTTTCCTTTTCTACGATACTCTAAAACAAGGAAAAAACATAAACTGGCACTGGGCTCTGGGTTAATAGGTTAGTCCCAAAAATAATATAAAAGTGTCTAATAAAGCCCATAAACATCCAAAACAGATAATATAATAGCATGGAACAATCAAAAATTATAGATACGTTGGAGACGTATCAGCATCCCCAAGCTTAATTCCTGCTCGTCCTCGAGTAGGTAAATGATAAAAACAAAATTTTTGATGTGGAATGCTACCTAACATATTTATCCATGTAATTCACTTTGTTGTGGCAAGAATATTCAGATCCATAAGATTCAACACAAAAGTTTAATATTGACATAAAAATAATAATACTTCAAGCATACTAACCAGGTAATCATGTCTTCTCAAAATAACATGGCCAAAGAAAGCTATCCCTACAAAATCATATAGTCTGGCTATGCTCTATCTTCATCACACAAAGTATTTAATCATGCACAACCCCGATGACAAGCCAAGCAATTGTTTCATACTTTTGATGTTCTCAAACTTTTTCAATCTTCACGCAATACATGAGCGTGAGCCATGGACATAGCACGATAGGTGGAATAGAATGGTGGTTGTGGAGAAGACAAAAAGGAGAAGATAGTCTCACATCAACTAGGCGTATCAACGGGCTATGGAGATGCCCATCAATAGATATCAATGTGAGTGAGTAGGGATTGCCATGCAACGGATGCACTAGAGCTATAAGGGTATGAAAGCTCAGAAAAGAAACTAAGTGGGTGTGCATCCAACTCGCTTGCTCACGAAGACCTAGGGCATTTTGAGGAAGCCCATCATTGGAATATACAAGCCAAGTTCTATAATGAAAATTTCCCACTAATATATGAAAGTGACAACATAGGAGACTCTCTATCATGAAGATCATGGTGATACTTTGAAGCACAAGTGTGGTAAAAGGATAGTAGCATTGCCCCTTCTCTCTTTTTCTCTCATTTTTTTTATTTTTTTTAAATTTTTTATTTGGGCCTTCTCTTTTTTTTGTGGCCTCCTTTTTTTATTTGGGCTTCTTTGGCCTCTTTTTTTCGTCCGGAGTCTCCTCCCGACTTGTGGGGGAATCATAGTCTCCATCATCCTTTCCTCACTTGGACAATGCTCTAGTAATGATGATCATCACATTTTTATTTACTTACAACTCAACAATTACAACTCGATACTTAGAACAAGATATGACTCTATATGAATGCCTCCGGCGGTGTACCGGGATGTGCAATGACTCATGAGTGACATGTATGAAAGAATTATGAATGGTGGCTTTGCCACAAATACGATGTCAACTACATGATCATGCAAAGCAATATGACATTGATGAAGTGTGTCATAATAAACGGAACGGTAGAAAGTTGCATGGCAATATATCTCGGAATGGCTATGGAAATGCCATAATAGGTAGGTATGGTGGCTGTTTTGAGGAATATATATGGTGGGTTTATGGTACCGGCGAAAGTTGCGCGGTACTAGAGAGGCTAGCAATGGTCGAAGGGTGAGAGTGTGTATAATCCATGGACTCAACATTAGTCATAAAGAACTCACATACTTATTGCAAAAATCTATTAATTATTGAAACAAAGTACTACGCGCATGCTCCTAGGGGGATAGATTGGTAGGAAAAGACCATCGCTCATCCCCGACCACCACTCATAAGGAAGACAATCAATAAATAAATCATGCTCCGACTTCATCACATAATGGTTCACCATACGTGCATGCTACGGGAATCACAAACTTCAGAACAAGTATTTCTCAAATTCACAACTACTCAACTAGCATGACTCTAATATCACCATTTCCATATCTCAGAACAATTATCAAGTATCAAACTTCTCATAGTATTCAATGCACTCTATATGAAAGTTTTTATTATATCCCTCTTGGATGTCCATCATATTAGGACTAGTTTCATAACCAAAGCAAACTACCATGCTGTTCTAAAGACTCTCAAAATAATATAGTGAAGCATGAGAGTTCATCTATTTCTATAAAATAAAACCACCACCGTGCTCTAAAAGATTTAAGTGAAGCACTAGAGCAACAACAAACTACTCCGAAAGATATATGTGAAGATCAATGAGTAGCCTAATAATTATGCAACTATGTGAAGACTCTCTAACATTTAAGAATTTCATATCTTGGTATTTTATTCAAACAGCAAGCAAAACTAAATAAAATAAAATGACGCTCCAAGCAAAACAAATATCATGTGGTAAATAAAAATATAGCTCCAAGTAAAGTTACCGGCGAACGAAGACGAAAGAGGGGATGCCTTCCGGGGCATTCCCAAGCTTAGGCTTTTGGTTGTCATTTAATATTACCTTGGGATGCCTTGGTCATACCCAAGCTTAGTCTCTTGCCACTCCTTGTTCCATAATCTATCGAATATTTACCCAAAACTTGAAAACTTCACAACACAAAACTTAACAGAAAACTCGTAAGCTTCGTTGGCGAAAGAAAACAAAACACCACTTCAAGGTACTGTAATGAACTCATTCTTTATTTATATTGGTGTTAAAACTACTGTATTCCAACTTCTATATGGTTTATAAACTATTTTACTAGCCATAGATTCATCAAAATAAGCAAACAACACACGAAAAACAGAATCTGTCAAAAACAGAACAGTCTGTAGTAATTTGTGACTAACGCAAACTTCTGGAACCCCAAAAATTCTAAAATAAATTTATGGACGTGAGTAATTTATCTATTAATCATCTTCAAAAATAATCAACTAAAATAGCACTCTCCAGTAAAAAGTTGTAGCTAATCTCGTGAGCGCTAAAGTTTCTATTTTTTACAGCATGATCGCAAAGACTTTCCCCAAGTCTTCCCAAAGGTTCTACTTGGCACAAACACTAACTAAAACATAAAACCACATCTAACAGAGGCTAGATGAATTATTTATTACTAAACAGGAGCAAAAAGCAAGGAACAAAAATAAAATTGGGTTGCCTCCCAACAAGCGCTATCGTTTAACGCCCCTGGCTAGGCATGATGATTTCAATGATGCTCATATAGAAGATAAGAATTGTAACATAAAGAGAGCATCATGAAGAATATGGCTAGCACATTTAACTCTAACCCACTTCCTATGCATAGGGATTTTGTGGGCAAACAACTTGTGGGAATAAGAATCAACTTGCATAGGAAAGCAAAACAAGCATAACTTTGAAACTTTAAGCACATAGAGAGGAAACTTGATATTATTGCAATTCCTACAGGCATATGTTCCTCCCTCATAATAATGTTCAGTAGCATCATGAATGAATTCAACAATATAACTATCACATAAAGCATTATTTTCATGATCTACAAGCATAGAATTTTTATTACTCTCCACATAAGCAAATTTCTTCTCATGAATAGTAGTGGGAGCAAACTCAACAAATTAAGTATCATGGGATTGAAAATTGAAATCAAGATGACAAGTTTCATTGTTATCATTATTCTTTAAAGCATATGTGTCATCACAATAATCATCATAGATAGGAGGCATGCTTTCATCATAATAAATTTGCTCATCAAAACTTGGGGGACAAAAAATATCATCCTCATCAAACATAGCTTCCCCAAGCTTGTGGCTTTGCATATCATTAGCATCATAGATATTCAAGGAATTCATACTAGCAACATTGCAATCATGCTCATCATTCAAATATTTAGTGCCAAACATTCTAATGCATTCTTCTTCTAGCACTTGAGCACAATTATCGGAATCCTTATTTTCATGATAGATATTAAAAAGATGAAGCATATGAGGTACCCTTAATTCCATTTTTGGGTAGTTTTCTTTTATAAACTAAACTAGTGATAAAAGAAAGAAACTAAAAGACTCGATTGCAAGATCTAAAGATATACCTTCAAGCACTCACCTCCCCGGCAACGGCGCCAGAAAAGAGCTTGATGTCTACTACACAACCTTCTTCTTGCAGACGTTGTTGGACCTCAAAGTGCAGAGGTTTGTAGGACAGTAGAAAATTTCTCTCAAGTGGATGACCTAAGGTTTATCAATCCGTAGGAGGCGTAGGATGAAGATGGTCTCTCTCAAGCAACCCTGCAACCAAATAACAAAGAGTCTCTTGTGTCCCCAACACACCCAATACAATGGTAAATTGTATAGGTGCACTAGTTCGGCGAAGAGATGGTGATACAAGTGGTATATGGATGGTAGATAAAGGTTTTTGTAATCTGAAAATATAAAAACAGCAAGGTAACTAATGATAAAAGTGAGCGTAAACGGCATTGCAATGCTAGGAAACAAGGCCTAGGGTTCATACTTTCACTAGTGCAAGTCCTCTCAACAATAATAACATAATTGGATCACATAACTATCCCTCAACATGCAACAAAGAGTCACTCCAAAGTCACTAATAGCGGAGAACAAACGAAGAGATAATGGTAGGGTACGAAACCACCTCAAAGTTATTCTTTCCAATCAATCTGTTGGGCTATTCCTATAAGTGTCACAAACAGCCCTAGAGTTCATACTAGAATAACACCTTAAGACACAAATCAACGAAAACCCTAATGTCACCTAGATACTCCAATGTCACCTAAAGTATCCTCAGATTCATCTATTCAACCAACACATAGAACCTCAAAGAGTGCCCCAAAGTTTCTACCGGAGAATCACGACGAAGCCAACCCCTATGCATAGGTTCATGGGCGGAACCCGCAAGTTGATCAACAAAACATACATCAAGTGAATCACGTGATATCCCATTGTCACCACAGATACGCACGGCAAGACATACATCAAGTGTTCTCAAATCTTTAAAGACTCAATCCGATAAGATAACTTCAAAGGGGAAACTCAATCCATTACAAGAGAGTAGAGGGGGAGAAACATCATAAGATCCAACTATAATAGCAAAGCTCGTGATACATCAAGATCATGCCACCTCAAGAACATCAGAGAGAGGGAGATCAAACACATAGCTACTGGTACATAGCCTCAGCCCCGAGGGAGAACTACTCCCTCCTCGTCATGGAGAGCACTGGGATGATGAAGATGGCCACTGGAGAGGGATTCCCCCCTCCGGCAGGGTGCCGGAATGGGTCTAGATTGGTTTTTGGTGGCTACGGAGGCTTCTGGCGGCGGAACTCCCGATCTATTATGCTCCTCGAAGTTTTTAGGGTATATGGGTATATATGGGAGGAAGAAGTACATCGGTGGACCTCTTCTTCTGGTCCAAAAATAAGTTCCGTGAAGTTTCAGGTCAATTGGACTCCGTTTGATTTTCCTTTTCTGCGATACTCAAACAAGGAAAAACAGAAACTGGCACTGGGCTCTGGGTTAATAGGTTAGTCCCAAAAATAATATAAAAGTGTCTAATAAAGCCCATAAACATCCAAAACAGATAATATAATAGCATGGAACAATAAAAAATTATAGATACATTGGAGACGTATCACTCGGCGGCCTGCTTCTTCCCCAGCTCCGCCAGCTCAGCATCACGGATCTTGACGGCTTCCTCTCGGACCTTCATCTCCTCCTCCCTTGCTTGGCGGCGGCGTACCTCTTTGGCGTGCTTGTCGCACAGGCTCTGCAACTCGCCCTCCAGCACTTGGCATAGGTCACGGGCGGCCTTGGCGTCTTTCAGCGCCGCCTCACGATCGGCTGCAGCGCCGACGGCTTCTTGCTTCTCCTTCTCGGAAGCCACAGCAGCCTGGCCCAGCGCCGCGGGAACCGCCAGATCGGAGTGAAGCCAGCCAGAGGCCAGCTCCAGGCGCCCGGCCACCAGGCGCGGGTCTGTGCTCAGAACATCTGCCTGTAGCTGGGTCATCTCCGAACTCCAAGATGGCAGCAGGAGCAGAAGGACCGGGGAGTGGAGGTGCAGCAGTAGGAGGAAGCGACATCATCACCAGGGCTTGGGAGACCGCAGGTTCCGGAGCAGCTGGGACCTCATCAGCCGCGCCAAGTACCGGCACCTCCGGAGCCAGCGGGGCCATGGGGGCTGACTCCACGCGGTGATGCTCCTCTTGGCCCCGCGAGGACGACCGAGCTAGGAAGATGCGGGCGCTGCTGCCTCCTTTCCCTGCGGAGGGGGGCACGGTTGCCGCATCCTCCTTCCTCTTCTTCGCCGAAGATGTCAGCCTGATCAACCAGGGGCGAGCATCAGGAAACAACGGGTGCAAACAAGGGCAATACGAAGCTTAAGACACTTACCGATCCACTGTGATGTATTCCACCGACCGCTTGAGAAGCTTGAAGCCTGACAGCGTCGGGGCCTGAGGAGCAGGCGTTCGGGCTCCGGCGGCGCCATGCGATGTGGAGGCAGAACCAGATCCAGCACCAAGAGGTGTTGGGGTGGAGGCGGCACCACGGGCCACCAGCGACGACCTACCCTTCGTCGGGACGAGGGGTTGCTCCTTCTCCCCTTGGTAGGCGTCGGCCTCGGCATCATCAGGAAGGGCGCGGAGAATCTCGGCCTTGCTCGGAGGGGAGGTCTCCCCCACCTCTTCCGGGGTCTCCTCCGAGTCCGCCTCCTCTTCCCCCTCTCCGCGGGACTCGCCAGAAGACACCTCCACCGGTTTCTGCGCCGTAGGAGCTCCCGAAAACACCGGCGGCACCAGCCCGCGCGCATCAAAGGTCGGCCTGGAGACAATGAATTCCTCCCGGTCCCTGCGTTGGAATAGGGGAATGAAGGCGCTAGGCGGGTACTCCTGATTCTCTCCGACTATGAGACGCAGGACGGCGTCCAGTTCATCGTCAGGCAGGTCCCCCGGCCTCGGGCGGGCCTTGTTTTCCCCTCCTTCAAGCTCCCAGAAGGGGCGCGCGTGCGCCTGGAGTGGGGCAACCCGCAGCGTCAAGAACTCCCTCAGGAGCATCGCTCCCGTTATTTTGGCCGCCCTCGCATTGCCCGGCTTTAGGTCAGTCATCATCTGTACCAACACTGATGATGCCCGCTCATCGGCAAGCTCCGCCCTAGGCCACTCCTTGCCCTGCCGGGGCACCTCCGTCGGCAGCACCAGACACGGATGGGCGAGCTTGGCGTCCACCATGATCCATTTGGATCGAATGTTGTCGGCCCTCTTCCTAGTGCTTGAGATCGAGTTGGACTTGCCGGACGCAACTAAGTTGGCGCATCCGGAGACGTGACCCTCGCTGACACGGAGGAAGAAGAAATGGCGCAAGAGCGCCACAGACGGCATGATGCCCATGTATGCCTCACATTAGTAGGCGAAGATGGACAGAAGGAGGACAGAATTGGGATGGAGATGCAACGCCTACAGACCATAGTGGTCGAGGACTTTGTAAAAGAAATCAGAAAAGGAGGGACCAACCCAACGGCGACGCTGCTCGAGAAGAAGGGGAAGAAGGTGCTCCCATCAGGCTCCGGCTCGTCGGAGGCAAGCCGGAGCTCCGTCTTCCCCCACTCATTGCTCTCGCCCGCCGTCAGCAAGCGCACGGAGGCGAGGCTCTTCTCCGTAACTGTGGGTGCTTCGAGGGCCGGCTCGTACCAAGCCGGGGCCGAGGAAGTCTTGACCTTGCGTGGCGCCATGAGCGGCAGAAGCAGGGCACGGGTGGAGCAAATCTGGAGATAGTGGCGGCGAAGAGCGAGAAAGCAGATCTGGAGCGAGGCAAGGAAGAAGCAATAAAGGCAAGTGCCGCCCACGCCAGCCTTTTGTCAGGTCAAGCAGTTGCCGAGGCAATGTGGGGAAGCGGAGACGCCCACGTCCAATCAACCGCCACGCATCAACCAAGGTCACAGGCTTTTGGGGGCCCGCGGTGCTCCGAACTTGACCCTTGGCTTCACCGCGAAGCGGCCCGGGGGCTAGTGTCAGTGTTCTGGGAATGGGGGTCCCCAGACTTGCCTGCCTACGGCCCGTGGCGTGGCTGAGCCAGCAGGCCGTACGACCCATCTTCACCAACAAGGCACTCAAGACCCTCGCGAGGGGCCAAGCCTCGCGAGGCGGACGACGCAAGACCTCCTCTGGGGTTCCCGAGCCAGGCAGGCTCACGAGGAGCGGAGATATCAAGGCAAGGTGAACCTCACGAGGCTCTCGTGACGTGAGCCATGACGCACAACACCAGGCGGGCGCCAGCGCGTGCAGCGTCCTTATTTCCTCTTTGGTGCAAAGGAGGCAAGCGCAGCCGCGGAGTACCGAGGCATCAGGCAAAGGTTGCCATTTTGGTGCAACAAGACCAAGACCAGAAGGACTGCAAGACCGAGGTCATCGTGGAGCCCAAGACGGTGTCACCACCAGAGCTTTGCGCGGGCGAAGACTATTTTTGTCAGGATAGCTTGTACTAGCTGTCCCCCTTCAAATTAGCCCGCCATTGTTGGCTCCCTTCCCGCTCAATATTTGGGAAGAGGACCAGGGCGTCTATAAATAGGACTAGCCGCCACCATAGTGTGGAGAGGGATAGAGATCGGGAGAGACCCTACAAGTTCATACGCACAAGAACACCTCAACCTCAGGAGGCTGTTCTTCCCCTTGTACTGTTCATCATCAGCCCGAGAGGCAATCCATCACCACCACACTGGAGTAGGGTATTACACCAGAATGGTGGCCCGAACCAGTATAAACCCCGTGTCTTTCTGTGTTGCGAGTTCGTCGAGTTAGACCGCAAGATCTTAGAGAGCTAGAGCGTAGATCGATAGGAGGGAAGACTTCGCGCGCACCCCAGTGTTCGAACCTTAAGGGTTTGCCGGAACCCCACATCCGACAAGCAGCGGACATGTGTACCTGTGAACAGAGTATAGTTGCGAGGAATTTGGAGAGGTCATATGTGTTATCAGAAGGTTTTGCAATAAGAACAAGTTTGAGGAATTTGACCAGTTGAGTCTTGAAGAATTTCACTAAGCGTTCTTTGACTTAGGTTCCAGAGTTGTACAGATTGAAAAATCCACACAATTGAGGAATCTTGAAGAAAAATGTTGCTTAGGGAAACAGATCAAGAACAAATGTTATGAGAGGTGTCCAGTGTGTGAAGATTTGAAGAATAAACACCTTTTGAAGATTTGAAGAAAACATCCGAATCAACAAGGGCAGTAAAAGTAACTTTTAATTACCCTTGACAAAGAACACGACGAAATGTGAAGTGTAGACTTGAAGCTCATCGATTCAGATCTTCCACGCCCTAACTTGGCTGAGGAAGACAGCTACGGCGGCGGCGGAGTGAAGAAATCCGCGGCCGGCGTGAGTACGGCGGCGACGAGGTCGAGGCAGTGAAGCTCTTCCTCACCGGCGATGATGGAAGTAGCGGCGGCGCTAGGGTTTGAGAGCTCCAGCGAGGGAGTGAGGTCGAGCAGAGTAAAAACAAAGTGAGGAAAGGAGAGGGGTATTTATAGCCAAAGTGAAAAACTGCTCGCCCGAGGAAATTGGACGAACGTGCCCCTGGCCCTTCTCACTCGTGTGACATGTGTCACCCATGTACTGAGAGGTGATGATCGTGTGCGATCGTGGGTGAATAGGATAAGTATTATCATGGAATGTGTAACTGTTTGAGTGGCAAAGTCGAAAATTTAGATAAGATACGTTTTAAAGTTTCATTCGCAAATTCTTCAGCTGACAAGGACACAATGAAGATTTTGAATGAGTTTCAAATAGAACGCACATGAAGAATTTGTGAATAGACTGGGTTGAGTTTAGCATAGAGGGGGAAGGGTCCGATCACATTCACTTAGCAGAACAAGCAACTTGACGAATTAGCAATAAGTGAATGTTGTAGAGGACATAAACTCATATATATAGACAATGAAGAATAACAACGGAAAGAGTGAAGACAATGCAAAGTAGAATAACAACTGAGGGATTTCATAGAGAGGAAAAACTCAGATTGAGGATTTTTCAACTTTTGGTGGTGGCGTTACCCACCGTATAAGAATGATGATTTCAGACACCGCGTACAATTGTCATAGGGTTCTGAGAATCAAATTCTTCATTAATTTCTTCACACTTAGATGGTTAGTCTTCATTGATTGAAGAAAAACGTTACTTTGTGTGTTGCACATCTAAGTCATCAATTTTGCATAAGTGTTAGGATGTGTGTCCTTTTCAAAGAACATTTGAAGATTCTAAGATATTTAGCTCACACCGCAACTTGCTAAATCTCTTCTCATCCAAGGGCTTAGTGAAGATATCGGCTAGCTGTTCTTCAGTCTTCACATGCTCAATAGAGATGTCGCCCTTCAACACATGATCACGAAGAAAATGATGACGAATCTGAATGTGCTTTGTCTTCGAGTGCTGAACTAGGTTATGAGCAATCTTGATGGCACTCTCATTGTCACAGTAGAGTGGCACATTCTTCACGTTGACGCCGTAGTCCTTGAGAGTTTGCTTCATCCATAGCAGTTGAGCACAGCAAGAACCAGCAGCAATGTACTCAGCTTCAGCAGTAAATAGTGATACGCAATTCTGTTTCTTCGAGGACCAACAGACCAAGGATCGTTCAAGGAAATGGCATGTGCCAGATGTTGACTTGTGGTACACACGATCACCAGCATAGTCTGAGTCTGAAAATCCAATGAGATCAAAAGTCGAGCCCTTGGGGTACCATAATCCAAGCGTTGGTGTGTGAGGTAGATATCGAAGAATATGCTTCACAACCTTATGGTGTGATTCATTCGGTGTAGCTTGAAATCGGGCACACATGCAAACACTAAGCATAATATCTGGCCTAAATGCACATAAGTACAATAAAGAACCAATCATGGAGCGGTATACCTTTTGATCGAGTCAATAACATTTTCATCAGTGCATAGATGGCCATTTGTGGGCATAGGGATTTTGACTCCTTTGCAATCTTACATGCCGAATTTCCTCAGTACATCCTTGAGGTATTTCTTCTAAGATATGAATATGCCATTGCGCTGTTGACGAATCTGAAGACCTAAGAAGAATTTCAATTCTCCCATCATAGACATTTGATATTCTTCACTCATCATATAGGTAAATTCATCACTGTAACGTTGGTCAGTACAGCGGAAAATGATATCATCAACATAAATTTGGCACACAAACAATTCACCATCATAAGATTTAGTGAAAAGAGTTGGGTCAAGTGAACCGGGTTTGAAGCCTTTCTTCATGAGAAATTCCTTCAAAGTATCATACCACGCCCGTGGGGCCTGCTTGAGGCCATAGAGGGCCTTATTGAGTCTGAAGACTTTGTCAGGATGCTTTGGATCTTCAAAACCTGGGGGCTGAGCAACATATACTTCTTCCTCAAGCTTACCATTGAGTAATGCACTTTTCACATCCATTTGATATAATATGATGCCATGATGGTTAGCATAAGAAAGTATTATGCGACAAGCTTAAAGTCTAGCAACAGGTGCAAAAGTTTCATCGAAGTCAATTCCTTCAACCTGTGTGTAGCCTTGCACTACAAGTCATGCCTTATTCCTCACCACAAGGACATTTTCATCTTGCTTATTGCGGTAGATCCACTTTGGGACGATGATATTGTGCTTGTAAGGATCTGGACATTTGACCAGTTCCCAGACGTTGTTGAGCTCGAATTGATGTAATTCCTCTTGCATAGCTTGAATCCACTCAGGCTCCAGAAATGCTTCATCTACCTTAGTAGGCTCTATGATAGAGACGAAAGCAAAGTGCCCACAAAAGTTAGATAAATGTGAAGCTCTTGAGTGTGTGAGAGGACCTGGAATGTTGATGGCGTTGATGATTTTCTCAATTTTCACTTAATTTGCAACGCGAGGATGAGCGGGTTGTCGTTGAGGAATTTGATCAGCATTTTCTTCAGCACCATTTTCCTCGGGTGCATCAGCATGACGTTCTTCATGTTCTGAAATGACTTCTTCAGCAGATTCTTCGGTAGGAATGACATCCTCGGTAACCTTGAACTTAATAGATTCCCCGGGAGGTATTTCATCTATCACAGGAGGTAGGTGCTCTCTTTGCGAGCCATTAATCTCATTAAACCGCACATCTACAGTTTCAACAACCTTGTGGTGATAGGTGTTGAAGACTCTATAGGTGTGCGAGTCCTTACCATAACCGAGCATAAAACCTTCATGTGCTTTCGATGCAAATTTAGAACTATGATGAGGATCTCTAATCCAACATTTAGCACCGAAGACTTTGAAATAACTCACACTGGTTTTCTTGTCAGTGAGGAGTTCATATGCAGTCTTCTTGAAGAATTTGTGAAGATATACCCTGTTGATGATGTGGCACGCAGTATCAATTGCCTCAGGCCAAAAGCAAGGAGGCGTCTTGTACTCATCAAGCATAGTGCGGGCCATCTCAACAAGAGTCATGTTCTTGCGCTCCACGGCGCCATTTTGCTGAGGAGTATAAGGAGCAGATAACTCATGAGTAATACCAAGTTCATCAAGATAGGCATCAAGACCAGTGTTCTTGAACTCAGTTCCATTCTCACTTCTGATGTGCTTGATCTTCACACCAAAGTTGGTTGAAGCCCTCGAGGAAAATCGTTTGAAGACTTCCTGCACTTCAGTTTTGTAAGTGATGATATGCACCCATGTATATCGAGAATAATCATCAACAATGACAAAGCCATATAAAGATGCAGCATTAGTAAATGTGGCATAGTGAGTAGGGCCAAAGAGATCCATGTGAAGCAATTCAAATGGTCAAGTAGTAGTCATGATAGTCTTCGCTGGATGCTTGGCATTGGTCATCTTTATAGCTTCACAAGCTCCACACAAATGGTCCTTGAGGAATTTGACACCCTCGATGCCAATGACATGCTTCTTCTTCACGAGCGTGTGCAGATTCCTCATGCCAGCATGACCAAGTCGTCGATGCCATAGCCAGCCTTCTGAAGCTTTTGCAAGTAGACATGTAGCAGGTTGTGGTCCTGTAGAGAAATCAACAATATACAAATCTCCTCTCCTAAAGCCTTCAAAGACTTTGGAATTGTCAGCTTCCATGATCACAACACAATGATACCTTCCAAAGACAACAACCATATCAAGATCACAAAGCATTGAGACATACATGAGGTTGAACCGTAAGGACTCGACAAGCATGACTTTGTCCATGTGTCGATCCTTTGAGATTGCAACCTTACCTAGACCTAATACCTTGCTTTTGCCTTTGTTAGCATAGGTGATATGCTTCAGTGTGATGGAGATAAAGCAGAGTCCATCAATAAGCTCCTGTCACCAGTCATGTGATTTGTACATCACTATCGAGGACGCACTCAGTGGCTTTGGGTTGATCATCCTGCAGATGAATTAGTGCAATTTACGAACGCATATACTTCATCAGTGAAGAATATGATATCAATTTCATCAGCTCAATTTCATCAAGCAATAGAACAGATAAAGCAATATGGAGGACGTGAGAAATGAAAATTCATTTCTTCATGATTAGCTTGCATCCTTTCAAGCATAATCAGGTCTCCAGCAAATTCTTCGGATGATTAAGTTCGTCTAGAGACCTGACCCTGCATAAGAGATTAGTTCCTTTTCTTCACCACCCACATCTGAAGGGGTGGCAAAGAGTTCATCATTCTGTGAGCTCCATAAGAGAAAGGTGGCATAGATGCCAATCCACTTCGTTTCACATAAGAGGGATTAGGGTAAGCATAAGAGTATGCAGAGAAATTCTTCGAGGACTTATGAACATAATGATTTGAAGAATAATGCACATATCCATAATCCTTAGATCTTCCCTACGAAACAGACAGGTTAGCACGATGATGCTCATATGAGGACTTTGATCCTTTTAAGGAATTTGATCCACGTGAGGAGTTTGGTCCGTATGAGGACTTGGATCCATATGAAAAATTTGGTCCATATGAAGAATTTGATCTGGGGTTCCTATTCTTCACAGGTGGTGTCATGTTGACATTCACCTGAAGATTTTCAAGGCACCTTTTGGGAACCCAGATTTTCTTCATAGGAGAACTGTTCCTGTAGTTAGTGCCAACATATCTAGCAAATACTTCACCATTTTGATTTTTTAACAGTTTATAGTTGGAGTCAATTGACTCATCAGAAGAATATGAAGATTCACATGTAAAGCAGATAAAGTAGATGGATCCACTGAAGGTCCCTTTGCAGCAACCCATGAGGTTTTGGGATACTGCTCAGGTTTCCAGTAGGTCCCATCAGCATTAAGTTTCCTCTCAAAGGCAATACCCTCTTTCCTAGGGTTCCTGTTGAGGATCTGCTTTTTAAGCACGTCACAAAGAGCTTGATGCCCTTTGAGGCTTCTGTACATGCCTGTCATATACAATTCCTTCAGCCATGCATCATCAGTGATACTAGCAATGTCCTCAGATGAGGAATTAGTGATAGCAGAGGCAATTGAAGAATTTGCAGCAATGGAAGTATTTGAGCATTCAGGTGAAGAGTTAGCAGTTTCACGTTCAATGCACTTCAAACATGAAGGAACAAATTCATCCTGAGTAGCGCTAATCTGTTGAGCAAGTAATGAATCGCTCCTTCTAAAGATCTTCATAACTCACTCTTAACTGCTCAAGATCTTGCTTTCTTTGAAGAAATTCATAAGAAAGCTTCTCATGATCAGATAGGAGAGTGTTATGATGACCTTGAAGATTGTCAAACTTGGACTGGAGTCCCTGAAGACTTTCAGCCAAATCTTTGGAACGATCCATTTCTTCACCCAACATATCGTCGCTCTCATTTAGCATGTTTTGAACTTTTTCCAAAGCTCTTTGTTGTTTAGTGGCAAGGGAAACAAGTTTGACATAATTGGGTCCAAATTCATCACCAGATTCATCATCACTAGACTCAGATAAGTAGCATTCAGTTACCTTGGCACCTTTTGCCATAAGGCATGGTGCAAAGGATGATGATTCTGGATTGAAATTCATAGCCTTGCGCGATTCCATGAAGTCCTCGAACCAGGCTTCGTGGTGAGATCGATGACTTTCATAGACCTCAGAGAGTCGGTCCCAGATGAGTTTCACATGGTTGAGATGCATAACGTTCCTGAACTAGTTTTGTGACAAGCTGGAGCAGATGATGTCCTTCGCCGTGAGGTTTAGTAGCGTGTACTTGCGAATATCATCAGCCTCCGCCATCTTGCATAGGTCAGTAAGACAAATTTCGGTGCCAGAGTTCGCTGTTCATCGCCATGAGGCGCTTCTTCATCATGGCCTTCCACTTGGGATAGTCATGACCGTCAAAGATGGGGCATGTCACAGTCTTCATTCCTGTGGTCGACATAACTAAAACTCCAGGCGGTTAAACCAAAATCACACAGAACAAGGGAGTACCTTGCTCTGATACCAATTGAAAGTGCATTATATCGACTAGAGGGGGGGTGAATAGGCGATTTTTATGAATTCTTCACTGAGGAATTTCAGGGTGAGGAAATTCCTGAGTGAAGAACTACTTGCAGCGGAATAAGTACTCAGAAGTAAACATAACAGAACATGAGCATGGTCTTCATGATGAAATGAAAACAAGCACAGAGTACAGAAAGCGTAGACACGGGATAAACAGAATGAAGGCAAATAGACTGAAGAAATTGAGCTGAGGAAATAGAGAAAGTCTTCAATCAAAGTCTTCAAACAGATATGAACAAGCACACAAAACAGAAATGAGGAGATGGAAGGGTTGAAGAAATGGAACCAGTTAGCTCGGTGAAGACAATGATTTGGTAGACCAGTTCCAACTGCTGTGATAGTTGTACGTCTGGTTAGGGCGGCTAGGTATTTAAACCTGAGGACACACAGTCCCGGACACCCAGTCCTGAACACGCAGCTCAGGACACTTAGTCCTCACTGTATTCCCCTTGAGCTAAGGTCACACAGACCTCACCCAATCACTCGTGGTAAGTCTTCAAGTGACTTCCAAACCTTCACAGACTCGGTCACTCGGTGATCCACAATTTCCTCTTGGATGCTCTAGACCATGACGCCTAACCGTCTGGAAGATGCACAATCTTCAAAGGTAACAAGCGTCGAATCCACGCAGTATCAATCTCTTCAGTAATGCTCAATCACTTGGGGTTTGTAGGTGTTTGGGTTTGGGTTTTCCTCACTTGATGATTTTCGCTCAAAGTCCTCGAAGAATGGGATGCTCTCAAATGACAAGTGTCAGATTCTCTCGGAGCAGCCAACCAGCTAGTAGTTGTAGGGGGGTGGCTATTTATAGCCTAGGGAGCAGCCCGACATGATAAGACATAAATGCCCTTCAATGATATGACCATTAGGTGGGTAGATATTTTGGGACAGCTGGCGCATAGCACAACAACGGTCAGAATTTTGAGTATCAAATTCCTCAGGGCTATCATGTTCCTCACTGTGTAGGCAATCCGCACTGGCGAATTCCTAACTCCTCAGTTAGAACAAATTCCTCAGAGACCAGAAGAACTTCGTCTCTGTCACTGAAGAAATTGACTTAGTTGTATGAGATTTCCAATGGCTTCACTCGAAGGGATTGGTAGGTGTAGGATTTGAGTTTGAGCATCACTTGGAAAAAATTTCTTAGTATTTCCTCGACCCCCTTTAACAGTACGGTGTTTCCTATGACTCAAGAAAGAGAAAAAGAAACTATGAAAACAAAAGTCTTCACGCTTCATGTTCCTCGAATGAATACCAAGTCTTCAGGATCACACCAATTTCTTCACTTTCAAAGTCTTCAAAAAGTCTTCAGAAATCCAAATTCTTCAGTCGAAGAACTTCATTTTTAGGGGTCAACTTTCTCTGTAAATATCAAACTCCTCATAGACTTATAGACCTATGTACACTCACAAACGCATTAGTCCCTTAACCTATAAGTCTTCAATACACCAAAATCACTAAGGGGCACTAGATGCACTTATAGAATTTATGGATAGCATAAAAGGATACTTGAATAAAAGTTTTTCAATGAAATACCTCAGTGAAGCTGCTTATATATTGGGTATCAAGATCTATAGAGATAGATCAAGACGCTTAATAGGACTTTCACAAAGCACATACCTTGATAAAGTTTTGAAGAAGTTCAAAATGGATTAGTCAAAGAAAGGGTTTTTGCCTGTGTTACAAGGTGTGAAGTTGAGTCAGACTCAAAGCCTGACCACGGCAGAAGATACAGAGAAAATGGAAGTCATTCCCTATGCCTTAGCCATAGGCTCTATCATGTATGCTATGATGTGTGCCAGACCTGATGTGTGCCTTGCCATAAGTCTGGCAGGGGGTACCAAAGTAATCCAGGAGTGGATCATTGGACATCGGTCAATAACATCCTGAAGTACCTAAAAAGGACCAAGGATATGTTTCTCGTTTATGGAGGTGACAAAGAGCTTGTCATAAATGGTTATGTCGATGCTAGCTTTGACACTGATCTGGATGACTCTAAGTCACAAACCTGATATGTATTTATATTGAATGGTGGAGCTGTCAGTTGGTGCAGTTCCAAGCAGAGCGTCGTGGCGGGATGTACGTGTGAAGCAGAGTACATAGCTACTTCGGAAGCAGCAAATGAAGGAGTTCATATCTGATCTAGGTGTAATACCTAGTGCATCCGGTCCAAAAAAAATCTTTTGTGACCATACTGGAGCAATTGCCTTGGCGAAGGAATCCAGATTTCACAAAAGAACCAAACACATCAAGAGACGCTTAACCTCCATTCGTGATCAAGTCAAGGAGGGAGACATAGAAATTTGGAAGACATGTACGGATCTGAATGTAGCAGACCCATTGACTAAGCCTCTTCCACGAGCAAAACATGATCAGCACCAAGACTCCATGGGTGTTAGATTCATTACAATGTAATCTAGATTATTGACTCTAGTGCAAGTGGGAGACTGAAGGAAATATGCCCTAGAGGCAATAATAAAGTTGTTATTTTATATTTCCTTATTCATGATAAAGGTTTATTATTCATGCTAGAATTGTATTGATCGGAATCCTTAATACATGTGTGAATACGTAAACAAACATCGTTTCCCTAGTGAGCCTCTACTAGACTAGCTCGTTGATCAAAGATGGTTAAGGTTTCCTAACCATGGAGATGAGTTTTCATTTGATAACGGGATCACATCATAGGAGAATGATGTGATGGACAAGACCCATATGTTAGCTTAGCATAATGATTGTTCAGTTTTATTGCTATTGCTTTCTTCATGTCAAATACATATTCCTTCGACTATGAGATTATGCAACTCCCGAATACTGTAGGAATGCCTTCTGTGCTATCAAACATCACAACGTAACTAGGTGATTATAATATGCTCTACAGGTATCTCCGAAGGTGTTTGTTGAGTTGGCATAGATCGAGATTGGGATTTGTCACTCCGAGTATCGGAGAGGTATCTCTGGGCCCTCCCGGTAATACACATCATAAGCTTTCAAGCAAATGACTAAGGAGTTAGTCATGAGGTGATGTATTACGGAACGAGTAAAGAGACTTGCCGGTAACGAGATTGAACTAAGTATGAAGATAACAGCGATCGAATCTCGGGCAAGTAACATACCGATGGACAAAGGGAATTACTTATGTTGTCATAACGGCTCGACCGATAAAGATCTTCGTAGAATATGTAGGAGCTAATATAGGCATCCAGGTTTCGCTATTGGTTATTGACCAGAGAGGTGTCTCGGTCATGTCTACGTAGTTCTCGAACCCATAGGGTCCGCACGCTTAAACATTCAATGACGATATAGTATTATATGAGTTATGTTATTTGGTGACCGAATGTTGTTGGGAGTCCCGGATGAGATCACGGACATGACGAGGAGTCTCAAAATGGTCAAGAGGTAATGATTGATATATAGGACGATAGTATTCGAACACCGGAAGTGTTTCGGGGGGTACCGGGTACTTATCAGGTCACCGGAAAGGGTTACGGACACCCCCTGCAAAAGATTTGGGCCTTATGGGCCAAGAGGGAATGCACCAGCCACGAGGGGCTGGTGCGTCCCCATATGGACCGGCCAAAGTGGAGAAGAAAAGGGGAAGGAGGAAAGGAAAGAAAGGGAATAGGATTCCCCCTTCCTTTCCCCCTCCCCCTCTTTCCTTCCTCCTCCGACAAATAAGGCAGGGGCGCACCACTTGGGAGGACCCCAAGTAGGATTTGGGCTACTTGGGGCGCCTCCTGGCTGCCTCCCCTCTCCCTTCCACCTATATATATGGGGGGGCGCCCTAGCACATCCCAGACATTTGTTTAGTCATGTGCGGCGCCCCCCTCCACCGTTTACTCTCCCGGTCATATTTTCGTAGTGCTTAGGTGATGCCCTGCGAGGATCACTTCACCATCATCGTCACCACGCCGTCGTGCTGACGAAACTCATCTACTACCTCGACGTCTTGCTGGATCAAGAAGGCGAGGAACGTCACCGAGCTGAACGTGTGCAGAACACGGAGGTGTCGTGTGTTCGGTACTTGATCGGTTGAAGCGTGAAGAAGTTCGACTACATCAACCACATTGAGAAACGCTTCCGCTTATGGTCTACGTACCCGTAGACACACTCTCCCCCTCGTTCTATGCATCTTCATGGATAGATCATTGCGTGTGCGTAAATTTTTTTTTGTTTTCCATGCAACGATTCCCATCAAAAGCTTCATACCAAATTTATATTAACTAAAAAATATCAAAATGTTAAAAAAACATCACTTATATGTGCATGTCAGTTGCATTAATGCAAAAGTGTTGTTCATATATTTTTAGTTTTAATAATATTAACAATCACATGTGTTTTAAACAACACTTTTGTCGTGAATGCAAATGGCATGCATATATAGGTTATGTTTTCTGAACATTTTAACATCTTATTTGTATTTTTCTAAGTCAATGTCAATTTATTATAAAGTTTTTAGAGTGGCGGTCAAACGGTCAAAGGGCAAATGCATAAGAGGAATGAAAGTGGCTTGAGCGGTTTTTGAAAATAGGGGCAAAAAAAATAGAGACACAACTATGGGCATAACATTAATTATAAAAAATACTATTTGATGAATAGTAAATCACAATTGTTATTTCTCTACTAAGAATATCACGGATGCCAATACTTCACGAAACCGATCAATTGGTATCTCGAAATTTAAGAAATTTTTATTTGGCTAGCAATTTTTAAAAATTTATTGTTCACGTGTGTGCGGGTGGAGCCATGTTCACCTTTTTGTATTTGCGGGTTCCTTTCCTCTATTTTAAACATTTTAGTTGCAAGCTTGCTGATAGCTACAAAGCCGGTTAGGCGACCACGACCTTGAATTTTGTTTATTTGCTCTCCTCTTAGCTTTTGCAAACTGGAGGCTAGCTAGCAAGCTCAACGTGCCAGGGCTGTTTCCATGAGCTGCCGTCGTGATGCCTAGAGCGTAGAGCGAGACCGCGTCTGTCTCCCACCTTTGCAAATTCCTCACAATCGCGTCGCCTAAAAGCTTCTCTTGATCAGACCAACCGGCCACCAAGAATCCAAGCACTTCCGAGCTCGGACTTCTTGTCCCCGGACTGGGCCGCGCAGCATGCCGCCGCCGTCGTCCCTGCCGCGTCACCGCCACGCACTTCTCTAGCGCGCGCGGCCGGACCACCAGTGCATACGTGCCGATCGACCCACGAGAGCTGTGCCTGTGCTGCCGCCGTCGGCATGGACGAAGACGACGTCGCCAGCAGCCACGGCGGCCGGGGCAGAGGCTGCCCGTGCCTGCCGTTCTGCTTCTGGGGCTCCCGTGTACCGGCCGCGCCGGAGCGGCGGAGGCGTCGCCGGCGCAGGTTCAGGCTCAGGCTGAGGCTCAGCCTGTCGTGGTTCTCGTGGTCGTGGCGGTGGCTCCGGAAGAGCCGCGGAGGCAAGAGCTCGGAGGCGGGCGGCAAGAACAAGGGGAAGCGGAGGAGGAAGCTGCTGCTGCTCCTGCTCAGGTCGCTGCAGGTCAAGAAGGCGCTCGCGTCCGTCTCGTCGGGAAGCAGCTTCCTACCAAAGGTACGTCACATGCATGAACACCCATCGATCGCCATGGCCATTAATGATCTTGTTTCCCGACTGGTATCAGCAAGCGCTAGGCTTGGCAGTTGCTTCCGTGGTTGGTTAATTAATTAGCAGGTGGGTACGCAGTAGTTTAACGGGATGGAGATGGAGACGGGGCCGGGGCTGCGTGGTTGACCCACCAACGCCGGCCATTCCGCGGAAGAAGAGAGACGGAGACAGAGGGGCGACGGGGTTTTGGGTCTCCGGCGCGTCACTGTTATGAGGTTTTGGACTAGCGACTTTTATCCCGCGCGTCACGTGTGCGTTTACTAATGAAACTTGCACCTACGTGCTTGGCAGCTTGCCTGATGGCGGAAGGACCTCTAAAATGGCATATATATTTTACAAAAACTAAAATAACACACAATCGGATGTCATGCCTTGCTGAGTACTCCAAGTATACTAAAGGGGTTGTGTGTGGATTAGTGGTGGATTGTGGCAACTCAATTTTTCCAACCGCAGTATGCCTAAGTAACTTTGTCCTTTTTCTTACCCAAATGATAAGTGCCACACATCAGATGCGTGGCACTCCGGCTTTGATGTATTCCGATGGCAATTCTCATTACGCAAGGATGATAATTTTCAGTGACACAATGCAAGTTCTTGTCAAAAAAATTAAAGCATGAAAGTTGCCATAATTGACAACTAAAGTTGTCATTCTCACGTCACTAAACTTGCCGTCAAAAATGTTCGGAGTTGCCATATGCTCGTACATGACATTCAATACTTATTAGGGTCCTTTTCTTAGCTATTTTTACTAGGTGAGGCATGCAGGCACACGTATACCATACATATCTTTCAACTAGGATATCGTACTCCCTCCATCCCAAAATAAGTATCGATGTACTAAAGTTGTATTAAATCAGCGACATTTATTTTGGGGCGGAGAGAGTATTAGGTTTTTAGATACCATGTTGTTTTTCTTAGCTATTTGTCTTACTTCTTTTGAACACAGTACATACGTAGTACATATGCATATACAATCACCCATACGAACGCATGCATGCATCATATTCCTATGAGCATCTCCAAAAAACTGAGTCGGCACATAATCTTAAAATTGACAAAGTCGCCACAGACGCGTTCGTAGTCAACAGGAATGTCTCCTACAACTGAATGCACATTGCCGAAAGACCTAAAATAAAATAGAAAAATGAGACCGCCACTGCCAAGTCTAGAACTTGAACCCTACTGGGTTGGTTCCACTAGAAGGAACCTAACCATTTAAGCTATGCTTAGATCGCAGTATTTGTCTTAACTGAAAAGTGTATTTTGTGTTGCGGTGCGGCTGTTGGCGGTCCGACTTGGGGGTGTGAATCCCGCAGACCTGGATGATCTTTGGTGCGGCGGCGCTGCCGTTGGCTGCGGGGTGCTTGCTTGGACGGCGGCGCCCGCTCGGCCTAGATTTGGGCCCCATCTGGGTCGGGGCAGGCCGGCTGTTCCTTGCTTGGCGGCGCAGCTCCCTGGAGGTCAGGGTGGTGTTGTGGTGGTCTCCGGGTGGTGGCAGCGTTGTCAGTGGGCATGCTGCAGCGCAAAAAGAGGGGGCTTCGTGGGCCCTAGGCCTGGCCAGGCCGATAGGGGCATTGTGTGTCCCTCGTTATCAAGTCCGGTCGGTTAGCGCGTGGGCGGCGGAGGTTGTTCCCTCCCACTCAACTGCGTTGTTGTTGCCCCCGATTTCGTTGTTCCCTCCTTTTCCTCTAGGCCTCGTGTCGGTGACCACAATGTGGCGTTGTGGTGGGCGATGTGACCATGGTGACGCATGCTGGTGGGCAGAAGTTGGGTGAAGCACTCCGGATCGTCCCGGCGGTGGTGGTTTCTTGGGGTCGGGAGAAATCCCTATCGACTTGTCCGCCTTTCCTTCCTGAAGGGCCTTGGGTGTACCCCTTCCCCACTGGCCTTCGCGTACCGGGGAAAACCCTAGGACTCGTCCGGGCAGCAGCGGCGTCATTGTCGCTTTCCTTATTGAAGGTGTTGCTCGGTACGCGGTGCTTCGGAGTACTAGGAGCGCGGTGGGACTTCTCCGGTGGGTGCAACAACTTTAGTCTTCTTCGTTTCGTCGATCTGTCGGTGTTGGCATTTGTTTTTTTTTCTTTCTCTCTTTTTTCTTTGGACTTGGTTGTGCCGCAAACCCCGCAAGCTTGTTGTGTCGTGTGCTTGGTCCTTGCTTTATAGTATAAACCGAGGGGAAACCCTTTATCGTCATACGACTTAATCAATTAAAAATAACTATTTTTAGGCAACTAACTAGAAATAGCAATCCCCATTTTTACACCATTTTGACATTTTTTAACCATTGGAAATGTGGTCTAGTGGTGAGACCAATGTTAATTGTTTTTGTTTGTTCTAAAGGACCACGATCTATTTTAAAGGTTCATCGAAAGTATAAAGCACCCCAAACATAAGAAAATTTTCACCAAGATTGCTGGACCACCGAACAATCACTATCAGCTACCGCTAGAAAGAGCCAATGATGCACCCCCACCGTTGAACCGCGTATCAATATGAAGCAACAGACACCAAAACTCGTCGGCACGCACGATGAGAAATTCTATCCTCGCCGCCCCGAGGAGACGACAAGAATCTTTGTGGAGCTCCGTCGATTTCGTCCCACCGAACGAATTCAAGGTGGGTTAGAGCCCACAAGACCATCTCAACGATGAAGCACCACCATCCACCAAGTGTCGCCTGCAAGGACCCACACCATCCTCCACATGCCTCCCGAAGGTATGAAGCGCTAACGAGGGCGAGGTGGGGAGACCTTATTTTGTGCTAATAGCACCTTTATCTCGCCACTGTCGATCAGAGACATACCCAAAACTATTCCTACCCCTAGAACAACTGGACCGAAGCCCTCGGTCCCGCCCCCTCCCTTTGCACGAGCTTCTTGTAGCAATATTATGGCCCACTTCAATTTTTACCTTTAACTTTTTTAGTGCCTATTCCTTTAATAATGACATTTTTACTAATTCATAGCATCACATCAGAGAGATGCAAGAATAACGAGTTTACAGTAGCCTTTGAATAAATATGATGCATACAACCACCACACGCATTACAAGTAGACAAAATTATACAACCACAGGTGACAAAAGTCATGCCTATAGGAAGGCCGATATTCTACACCACCATCCATATATATTAGGTAACAAATTTCTTGGCCATGTGTTGGTACTCCATTCGCTGAAGAACAGACCAAGAACAAAGCCTCTAGTGAAAGAAGTTTTAATTATTGAAAACCATATCATTTATACATAGCTAAAAATGACCAAACCAAAGTTGTAGCTCCCACCCAAACAAGGATTCTGAAGCTTGCAGTCATCTCTATTCCTTCCTTCTTGAAGGCATTGCCGCGGAAGAAGTTTTGATGTTAATTTCATGCCTTGTGATGGTTTGTCCATGGTAGCATATGTTTTGTACTCTCCTTGTTAATGTTCTTGGCATTGTTGCCTTGAACTCTATTAATAAAATATGGTTGTGTGCATCCAAAGGCCGGGGGTTTCAACCTCCTTTTTGCGAGCAAAAATGTCTAACTCATTGCCAAACATAATAGCAACACTATCAAGTGGGTACAAGTTAGGAGCCACTTAGACGACCAGTCATGTAGCACGGGCAAACTTCTATTGAAAGAAGAGAGGTCTAATTGTCTCATCTTGCGGTAAAAACAGCAATTCTTATTTCCAGGCTAGTTGCGTCTTGCCAAACTGTCCTGAGTTAGGTCAAACATCTACGATGTTATCATAGTAAAAAAATAATTTTCAAGGTACCTTCATTTTCCAAATTTGTTTAGTTTACGTACATGGACCTCTAAAGTTCACTCTCTGAGATTGACATGATATCACTTCTTTTAGCCCCTTTGTTTTGCTAATAAAAAGCTAGTTCCAGCTATGGATCAATGCAGTGCCTATGGTCCTACTCAATGGCTAATTGCCCATTGCCAATGTTCTGCAGCTGCAGGTTGGCGGCTCCGGCGGCGCCAAGAAGCAAAAACGGAGCAAGCCATGGCGAACGGTCGATGACGACGCCGCGCCAACCACGAGCTGCGCTAAAGAGACGGCGCCTGTGCGGCCGGAGACGATCAGCCCGCCTTTCCCGAGGCCGGCCGATGGCGTGTGGCGAGCCCCGTCGTCCAGGTTCCACTCGCTCCAGCTCGACCGTGGCAGCGCCGAGCCTTCCGCAGGCGGCCTGTGGACGGCGGCCACGACGCTGGGCGTGATCGTGTTCTTCGGCCGCGTCACCGCGGTGCTCTTCTTGTGCTCGTGCATGTACGGCGCGCGGTGGCTCGGGGCTGCACGGACCGACGCCAGGGGCGGCATTGCCGATGGCGGCAGCAGCCGGAGGCTCGGCGACCGGGTGGCGCTGGACTACTTGTGCGCGGAGGAGCACAAGAAGGTGGTCATGTGTGGGTTGCTGGACAGAGCCGGCGGCAAGAGGCCGTCGTCGCGCTTTTGTATATAGTGGTCATGTTGGCAGTGGCAGCAGCAGCTGGTGTTGTAAATTGTTCGGTTTGGAGTGGTTTTGGGATATGGCATGCCATGTTGGGCTTGTTTCTTAGTTATTATACATTGTTTGGTTAAATTTGTACAGTAAGTAAGAGAGCTACCAACTATAGAAATCAGGTTTAGCTGGAAAAAAACTATAGAAATCAGGTTTGATGGGACATTTGTGGAGTGAAGTAGAGAAATGTAACTACATGTGAACTCTGCTAAGGAGCTAAAAAAATTGCACTCAATTCCACTAAGAACCTAAGGTCGATAGTTGACCCAAATGTGGATTCAAACCAAACCGATATCAATTCTTGCAAAATGTTTTCTTTGTCCAGCAAGTGAAATTGTCTATTGTTTTTTTCGGAAGACAAGCACTAATTGTTTCTGAGATATCCTGCAGGATAATCTAGCACCACCACTGGGCCTCTCATAAAAAATTTCAACATAATTCACTGTGGGATGGAGGATCAGATCCCCATGTTAACGAGCCTTAGCAGTTAGCTGGCAAGTGGATCCATGATGCTTTGCTAAGTCTTGCATATACAGACCTTGAGCTCTTGAAGCTTGTGGAGCATTGTCAGCGATGCTGAATCCTGGGAACTCTTTTTGTCAGTTCGCCGCTCACCTTGAAGTGTAATGGCTGCTACATCAGGTATGTGCAAGGTGATGGTTGACACGAAGCTATTGAAGTTCGTTGTGGTTACCCCGTCCAGAACAATAGGAGTCCTGTTGCATCAAACCAGTACAAGAATTTAGCACATCTTCGTGAGAAGACCAGAAGGATCGGCATTGCCAACATTCAAGTGGAATGGAGTTTTTGTTTTGGCTGCTAGAGGTCATATATATCTTGTATTCCTGGACATACCTGAACCTTTGTTCCACAAATTCGAATTCTGGCATTGGCCACTGCAACCTCTTGCATAGCTTAAAAAGAGCACTTCGTGGTCCACCTTTGTCCATTTTGAGCCGAAGAACAACTGAAAACAAACAAAATTGCATGGTTACTGAGTAGACATGCATCTTATCCGTGCAAAGAGAAAAAGGTATATATACATTTTAGTATGTCATGTTTGACAGGCTGTGAACTATCAAGCAACACAATTAAACCAAAGGACGATCAAAATGGGAATCGTCAGATACCTGCTTCTTTCAGTGAGGGAAGGCCTCCTAGGCTAGGATTGACATTCACCTGACAATAATCAAGTGGTGATTCCAACTACAGAAAAGTAATAATAGTCATTATCTATAATAAAATACACCACTTTGTTAAAGCATTTGCTGGAAAACTATGTGGAAGCTTACACTTGCCAAAGGATACTGCTGGTCCGAAGATATAATACCCGACTGCTTAGCTTTAGAAGGACATTGTTTCATTGAAAGGCCTCTTTTCTGCTTCAAACTTAAACATCAGTTTCTGTCATAGATAAATGGCATAGACAAATCATCTAATTTCTAAGCAGAAAACATCAGCTAGTATGCTCAGGATATAGTTCTGCTACCGATTCAACTGAACAACAATTTAAACCACGAGGCACTGTCATGAACTACACACTAATACAGCATTCCTCTTTATGTTTAAAGAACCTACCTTCAGATCTGCCAATATACGAGCTGCTGCTTTTGCCTTTGCACTCTTCTTATTTCTGTCTTGTCCTTGCGCTATCAGCAGTTCATCTCGTAATTGCACTGACATCTCTATACTTACTTCTTCTCCTTTACTACTGCATTTTGAATTTATGAAATAACCAAGGTGACTACACAGCTCTAACAACTCGCGATAAGGTGGCAATGCAAGATTATCAGGGGTTATCATTGGGGAAAGCAACGGTTCAACAATCTTCCAAACCACATCAACATTAAAATCTGTGTCTACAAATATTGCACCGGCAATGCTTTCCATAATGTCTCCAAGCACCTGTAAAACAAAGAAAATAATCTTATTAACTTCTACGTGTAATGTTGGCTGGGAAAGGCTTCACAGAGAAAAGGCCATCGCAGAAACAATAAAAGCACAAAATTGAAAAGGTAGGCTGTTAAGATAATGAACATAAGTGAAACTGTATTTCTAACCTTAGGTACTTTACATGTAGCATGTTGAAGGAATTTATTAACCTTCCCTTGGCACTCCAAATTGGATCTAACATATTCTGTGATTTGCTCCAAAAGTATTCCAGACCCATGCTGTAGATGACTGTGAATGTTATTTCTTAAAACTACTTCTGCAAAATTCTCATTACTAACCAAAGCGGAACGTAAGTCTGTCAATTCTCCAGGATCAACATCAGTATGGGTAACATAGAGATAGCGTGTAATTAGTAGATCCAGCACAGAATCACCCAGAAATTCCAGACGCTGAAATAAAGGCACAAGTTAGACGCAAAAATGTTAAGGACAGAAGACATGGATATATCTTGTTTTGAAGCAATTTCTGATTGCCCACGAACCAATATAGAAATATGCTGCTATACACTGACCTGGTAACAGTAGTCAACCCCTAATTCCTGCAGAGATGGATGAGTTATGGCTTCCAGTAGAAGGCCCTTGACTGAGAAGTTGTACTTCAGTTTTGCTTCCAACTCCTCAATAACACTTATTTTAGGTAAGTAGCATATATAAGATGCGTTGAGCTTTACTTCCTGTACCAACTTCCTATCGCATTTTATTTCAATACCGAACCACTTCATAACCCAAAGTGCAGCAACTATGCCACCACCGACATAATATGCTCCAACTAGGGCTTCAACACAATCAGATATTGCTTTCGAGCACATCCATCTGTGAGCTCTATCACATGGTTTTCCAACGACAAAAGATGGGTCGTCGCTGATATACCTTCCATTAGTTGGAACAAATGCAGTCTCAATTCCGCAGTTACAAGGAAAAGGGCGCAAAGATATCTGCCCAGGAGCAACCCAACGCCGTGGGTCAAATGCACTATCCCGCACGTAACCCTGGAAAGCAAGATAACAAATAGCCAGTAAACATACACACCTCGGAATTGTATTCTCAACCTTGCAAATCTCAACGGTATCTAGGTTATATTCTATCTCCTATACGCAACTTGACTCTGCTTGTATATAAATTCTGCCTTTTTACAATATCATCAAACATGCTTTTTGAATGAACATTGACGAAGCACCTCTAGAAAACATCTGACTGGCATGGGCTCAAACAAAATTAAAACTCAAGAGCAGAACAGAAGAAAACCACTTGCTATATGAAGTTCATATGTGACTGTTGGCCCTCAGGCTCAAATATTTATTTATTTAATGCAGGGAAGGCTCAAATATAACTGGTTGACTGGCCAAGTGCACATGAACTAACTAAATTAAAATTATTTGTCTAATACTAGAACTCATCATAAACTTCAGGAAGTGGAAACCATTATAATAGGCTTGGATTTAGGCCATCCACCTGCAAGGATCGCCAGATTCCGTGCTTATGAAGCGTAGCATTGCAGACAGCATTTGATCTCATATCAGAAAGATGACCTTCATGTTTCATAGGATACCTTAAAAACAGGTCACATCCTATCACATATTTTAGTACTGAGTCTCCCAATAATTCTAAACGCTCCAGGGAAAATGTTTCGCAGCACCTTAAAGTTGTGATAGCTTCCAAAATCTGACATTGAAACGGATCAAATTATTCAGGTATGCATAACCAGCCATAGCAATAAAATTATATTCTCACGAAAGAGAACAGACCAGGTAACTTGGTATATGTTGAGTGTAACCAATATCTCTGCGGAGCTGGCTGGCTAGCATGAGAGACTGAAGTCGATGCATTACAGAAGGCAATAAATAAAAAGATTTGAGAACTTCAATTGTCACATCAATGTGGATTAACAATTCAGGTGGGACCCGGGCGTGTATTTGCTCTTTTCCCATGAGCAAAGGATCACCCATAGAACCATCTGCCATAGGTTATGTAGAGTTTCATGTAAAAGCAGACCAAATAGTAAAGCAACAGCTATCTTGCAATTCATCATAACGGGAAAAGGGGAACTGGACCGGACTAGGATTTATAGCTAGTACCTATGTACTTCGATTTTGAAAAAAGAAGATTGTGTGCATTGTGGCTTTGCTTTAACAGCAACAACGGTTGTTTTGGATGTTGAATAACAATACCATACCTACAAAAGAGTAGTAAAAAGAGAAGTTTGTCAGGAAGCATGTCAGAATAAATTTTACTGTAATTAAGAGTTTAAGACATGTAATAGAGGTATTACTTTTCACGGTAGTAGTCCATGAATGAAGAAAACGGTGAAGCTTTTCCATTATACATCTCTTCAAACGAGTCTTCAGCAGTTGTGTCATAGATCAAGTCAAGAACAGAGTATATCCTTCCAGTATGAAGCGATAGCACAACTGAATCTTTGATGCTAGAAAAATGAAGAGATTTGTTGGCCAGATGAATAATGTCTTTCTCCTTGATACTTCTATGTTGAATAAAATTTGCACGGATATTTTCATCTTCCAGATACAAATTTCTCAACTGCTCCACCGCCTGGGTGCAGGATTCAACTGCCTCCCAGTATATGTTTAAATCTTGCTGGATGTGTGGTGAGTGCCTCAAAGGTAAAAGTAAGTACATGCTCTCTGAGCTCCATTGTATTTCATGACCTTTTCTGAAAAGAAATTCCCTTTGCACTCCACTTGTTCGAGATCCATGAAATAATCTACCAAATATTCCATTGAAAAAGAATTCTTGGAACAACTTCCCGTCACGTAGCTGAAGAAATGACAAAAATAAGCGATGGCCAAACAAACTTTATAGAAGAGAATTACAGTATGCAATTATTTCTTGAACAACCTGTTTTTTGTCCAGTTGAACTTTTCCACACGGAGTTACGGTGGTGTACACCATTTTATTAGGGATCAGGAATAGATCCATTTTAGAACAAGCTACATCATCATCAAGTGCTGATTCCATTAAGAGAACAAACCCAGCATAGTTTTCACCCTCTTGGTCACAAAGAAAATCGAATCTATAAGCATTCAATGTGACACTTTCACTTTCATGAATCCACGATCCTGACAGGGCAAGAACATTTCTTGTTCCATGGAGCTCCTTTCTTTTGGTCGTTCCTGCCAAAATGAGAAAAAAACAATGGGAACATCGTTATCATCTACGACGAGAGAAGCATGCATACCATTTTGGAAGAAGGGATTGCTGTTGAAACTTGCACAGTTCACTACAGACAGCAGTATGCAATGTAACAGCACCACTCAGATGGAATGGTAAAGTAAAGAATGGAGAATAACTACGTAAGGTCAGCAGATCTCAACAGTCGGGAGATACTTCATATTTGCCCCAAACATTGCACAAACATGACCAAAAGACAACCTCATACACACAGAGTTGCATTACTGTGCAAAACAATAAAAACAAAGCCCACCAGCATTAGTTGCACAAGTTTAACCATGTACGACAAATGGGCAAGCTCAGTCTTACTCTGATCACTGTTATATTGATGAAGTGTATAAAATAGATGAGTGAAAGAAAATAGCAAAACAGGCAAATAAATGTTCTTATCTAAAGAATTTTAATGAGAGCAAGACTGAAAAAGGGTATACACATACCTGGTCCAGAAAGGAATTTCCCATCTCTTAAAGCAACATCAATTTCAATAGGTTCTTCGGTGAAGGGTAGAAGATGATCGTTGAGTTCTCCTAGCTGATGCAATTTCTTGCACGCATCTAGGGATACAAGCTGCTTGGCTAAATTACTTGTACTGCATAAAGGGCCAACTATCCTTTGAAACGCCGCATTTGGAGGCAAAGTCAAGGTGCATTGGTATGATCCATCTTCGATAGCCACCGCAAAGGAAGGCTTTGGCATGTAATACCTGCAGAAGAATGTTACAATGATCAATCACTTCTATCTAATGAAAGACAGTAAGATCGTGCCATGGGAAGTATGAGAAATAGTTTTTCGTTGTGCTGTGTGTGACAATCAGATTAACCAACATTTTCGCCAACATGCTATCCATGTAATTGGTTGCATCACAGTTCAGGAATCTTAAGCACACCAGAATTCTTAGTGATTATGCATGAGATGCATTACCAAGCAGGCTGACAGAGCAACAAAAGCTACAAAAATGGTAAGCATATGTGTACCTATCTTTAGGAAGTTTCTCACAATATTTACGGATCAGATCAACACAGCACTCTGCAGTTATAGTTGCTCCTGTTGAATCAACATAGTATGCATACTTATCTTGCATAGGCCACTCAGAGGATGAAACATTGGGGTTTTTGTGCCTATACAGAGCGAAGTGTTTAATATAGTACTCAGTCCGTATTATGCGGAATATTTGTTCCTGCTGATCCATGTTTCCCCTGAAAATTTCATGTGAAGTATCAAAAGGTGAATAGGTAGTCATAAAAATTATTAAAACAATGTTTAAACATGGTTGTAATATTGTTTAGATGAGAGGATCGAGATTCAGGAATTCCTGGGCTAGAAACTCAGACTGCTGAGTGCTGACTGACAAAAAATACCGTTCATGCCAAACCAAATTATGTAGAAGAGCATATCCTTTTCCAGAAAAATTAATGATTATGAGGCATAAATTGTACCCAATCTATGAATATAATATGCATGATAAATGTGCTTAGAATAAGAATAAATGGTGGCCAAAACATTTCTCTATAATTTAATATGCTATACCAGCATGCAACTTATGAACTGCGACGATTATTGTACCTCTCAATCATAAGAACATAATTTGAGCTGCTCCTTCTGGCACGACCACGAGATTGAACGTAGCTACAAACAGTTCTGGGCAGGTCGAAGCGTATGACACAAGAACAGTTAGGTACATCAATACCCTCTTCAGTTACATCTGTGGTGAAAAGCAAGTTCACCTAGAAATTGACATGGAGTTAATGTATCATTTTGAATCCTGTTTAAATCAATCTTTGCAATTTAAATGGCATACCTTTCCAGATCGGAACAAGTCTAAAGTATATCTCTGCACTGCTGGGCTCAGAGAATCTTTTGATGTACTCCCTCCAGTCAAGTAAGAAATTGAAAAACTAGAGAAACTAACAATTCCTCTCATGAACCTCTCAACAGCTTTAGCTGTCATAATTCTATCTACAAAAATTAGGCAAAGCACTTCGTTTGATGACCTGTGGAGAAAATACATGTGGATTTACCCTTTTTTGCTGACACGAGAGCACAAGTAGGCAAAACTAAGCATCTTGAGCAGAATATGGCTTTACCCAAATGATTTAAAAATGTTGATTAGAGCATCCACTTTTGAAGAAATATACCCCCTTTTAATTAATTCCGCAGAACCAGATTCTGATTTCATTAGTTCACCATAACCTATGATGCAATTACATCAGCAGAATTAGAAGAAGAAACTATCAATGCACTACATTGTAGTTTCCAAGCTGCTTCAGTCTAGTGAGATATCAATAATGCAATGCTTCAGAAATCAAAACACATAGGTGCATTAAGAAACAGGCGATTTCAGTCTTTAAGGATATAGATTCACACAACGAGGAGTGCCCTACATTCAACCCAAAATAATGGACAGTATATGTGCAGCACATATGGCTACTGAATGGTTGATGATCACCCACTTAACTCCCTATTCGGCTATTTGCTATAGAAATACACGTTGCAGGTACTTCCTCATAGCTCACCTCCATAGAGTGTGCAAATTAAGAGGTTTGTGTAGAACCATTATTTTATTTCGAGATATAGCAGGCAAAGTACTGAAATAAATACAACTTATCTAAGGATTCGGAGGATCTTAATGCAGTTTGCAACTGATTTTATAACCTACCCCTTTATTATATACAGAAAGATACTGCAGATTCTAGTTGTATACTACTCCCTCCGTCCCATAATGTAAGACGTTACATTATGGGACGGAGGGAGTATATTACTATTTATGAGCAATAACAAGTGAAAACAGACAGATATAACACATCTAACTGATGGATATTTGTTTGTGGCTTACCATGTGGCAATACTTCCTCAATTAAATCTAAAGCTTCTTTAAAATAAGCTACATGCAGGCTGAAGCTAGCTTTCGAGAAGAGAAAATCTTCAGAATCACCCAGTGTCTTAATGCTTTCATTATATATCTTCACTACCTGTTAAGAAAACAATACACAGTTTGTTCTCCAGGGGAAAAAATCTAGTATTTCATATAATAAAAAATGGTATGGAAGAATGATGAAAAAGGTATGCTAACTGCGACAGGCAAGGGAAATGGTTGGACCACAACCTTCTTAATAAGACTGGAACTGTGGAAATGGTAGGGAAGAATCTAGTATCTTTTTCCAAATAGTATACATTAAAGAGACCCAATTTACAATTTATATGGTGAGGCACAAGAAAATGGAAAAATGGTACCATTATTCTCAAGAAATCTCAGTGTATGGTTTCTTCGTGATGTTTCGTACAATGTCCCAGGAGCAAACTCTACACTCAACTCAATATAGGTTAACTCAAGTTGCAGCTCAGATGGTTCAGTAACTACCTCAACTAAATTATTCTGTCCGACTTCTAACTACGCTATTTTGCCTCATCTAACACATTCGGTCCGTCATGTTACCAAAGCAACATTACCGGGGCGTCCATATCCCCCCCCCCCCCCTTGTGAGCATCTTAATTTAGAATTTTAATGTATTTACCAAGATAATAGGTGTAAGTGTAATGGTCAGTTCACAGCAAATTAAAAAGTAGTATTGTGACCAATTAATACGCTTCACAATCATTTGAATGACAATACTAGTAGACCTTTTAGTAGACTCAAGCATCTCCTCACATGCAGCTTATACTTCATGAGAAGATATGTTCCATATCAACATAAAGCGATCCTTTGTTAACCAACAATCCTGGAAATGGTAAATTCATTCCTCTTGCAGCAGATGTGATCACAATGGAGGCAATGGCGATGAGAGATGGACTTGCTCTTGCTAATTCTCTCAGATTTAATCGAGTAGAAGCAGAATCAGACTCCCTGCAGGTCATTAACTATTACACCGGGCAAACTAGTTGGTGGGATTCGGCGGCGGCAATTTTCGCGGAATGTGTTGATATTAGTTCCTTGATTGGGACGGTCATTTATAAGCATTGTTATAGTTCATGTAATCAAGTGACTCATGTCCTAGCAAACTTTAGTTATTGTAATAGGTCTTCCTTTAGTTGGTTGGACGAGCCACCTGACTTTGTGGTCAGTAAGCTCATAGACGATGTAAACGTTTTTTGAAGTTAATAAAGCTAAGTCATGATGGCATTCCCTCAAATAAAAAACAATCCTGGCAATTTAACAGTCCATTTACTCCATTATTTTGGCCTTCAAGGATTAGGGACGAACTCAACAGCAGCATAATGCTAAGAAATATACTTTTCCGTTGAGAGGAAAATGATAGGTTCATATAGGTAGCTAAATCGCTAGTCTACTTGCTCGTGATGCAGCATTTCTTCCCTCAAAGTGTACAAGAGACTTGATGCGCACGATTTTCTCCACACTAAAAACATATTAAATGACCTTGCAAAGCAGTTAATCTTCTTAATGTTAGGTAAAATTTCTGCCCATCATCGCTAATTCAAAGATCTTATCAGCAACTGCTGAACATAAGGGATATTGTGATAGTATATCGGCTAGGAATTTGCCAATGCGAATATTCTACACATGGCCAAAAAGTTTGAATAACTTCAGTTAGAATCAGGGACTTATGTGAAGTCAACGAATTAGATCAGATAGAACAATAACCATTGTAACTCTTACGAAAAATTTGGTAAAGCTACTCAATGATTAGATTATACAATACCTCAGCGGTGATGATTGGACCAAGATAATTTAGGCCATAAAATATCTTCTCATGGTATCTGAACAAGGTCTTTCTTGATGTCTCTAATATGTTATTCGTGTCTTCAAATTTATTTGGTGACGATTCTTGCAGACTAGCCAACAAAGCATCATACTGCCCAACAATGCCAACTTTTAACAAATAAACATTTGTACAGTAATATAGATGCAAAGCGAGAAATACAACGCATTATAGGTGTGGCTAATCCAAAGTCCAAACTACAGATGTATCTTATGAATGAGTCAAAACATAGTTAAATTAAATCACCTCTTCATACAATATCTGGAGCTTCGATTTCAGATCTTCGAAATCAATCGAGTAAGCATCATAGTATTCGTGCACAATTGTTGCAGGAGGGGAAAAGCTCTCAAGTTCACTACGATCTTTTATGATATATACCTGGAATGGCATGTAAGGTATGGAGACCATTTCCAAAGGCTCAATGAAATTCAAAGTGAAAGAAGTTGAGGATGCTGAGGTAACCTTTGCATCCAATGTAAGTTCAAGTTGACCAATGTGTGCTTCACAATCTTGTACCGTGCAAGTGCCTGAAAAGGACGGTAATTTTTAGAAGTGAAACTTGCCTCTCCACCACTGAAGTTAGCGTCTAACAAATCATCCTAGTGCAGGAAAATAATTTTGATTTGATAAATTGGTCCCGAGTCGCAAGTGCCTTCAGGTAGGATGAATAGCAGGCACAATTTTCCTTTTTGTCAAAATGAAATAAACCAATAAAAATCATGTCAAACGTACAAGTTGTGTTCCCAGTCATCCAGATGAAGAAGGAAGCAATAATGTACAGGTAGCTAACTGCAATTTATATATAGTGTACAGCAGTAGGGCACTGTTGGCACAACAGAGTATCGCACTTCAGCAAGTGTATGATCTTGTGGGGGAGAAGATAAGAGCACGACACATGGTACATAACAGTCATACAACATGCTGATTTCAAGAACCAAAATAGCGGTCGTTTGCTGGAAATATTTGCTGAAGAATAATCGCAGAGGGTAGAAAGAAAGGAAGCACACGAGTCATGTGTAGAATTCTTGCCTTTAGTAGCAACAGGAGATGCTGTCATTCCAAATACAGCTGGCCTCCACTGAGAACCAAGGTAAAATTCCTACAGACTCAAAAGAGAAATAAACCGTTAGGAAATTCGACATGCCAAACTATGAAAAATACTGCTATCCTACGAAACTTCTTTACTTTCAAAAAACTGCATGAGGCAAGCCAAAGCATATCTACAGATGTTGTTAAAACAAGAAAAATCCCATTACCTTCATTATTCGTGTATATGGGTGGTTTCCACAGGCACGATGGCATTCATCAAATATTAGCAGGCTCACTGCACTCATTGTTACAAAGGCATGCCTCAGGGCATCCAACAATATCTGGGGCGTCATAACAGCAATCTGAAACACATAATAGAACGCATAATAAGATCATTGTCCCAGGAAAATTCATATTTTCAATCAAAGTTGTCAATAGAACGCATAATAAGCGCAATACGGCAGGTAAAAAACATAGGAATATCCACAAAACTGGATTAGAATTTAGAAAGACACATAATCCAGATAACTTTACCAAGTGGCATATTTACAAGAGTTTTTTTAAGCAACATATTTACAAGAGTTGTGAGAACATGTGGATTCGAAGCAGTGTCCAAATTTAGCAGTGACTGCATTGAAAGGAAATTTTCTTTTATTAGGACTTGTGTCCAGACTCCAGACCCCAGCTATTTCATAGTCACGGCCCTTCAGCAAATTGCTTTAGTCGACTGCCCTCACGCTAAAGAATACTACTCCGATAACAAATGTCCTCAATCTACATGCGATCCGAAGCTGCTACGACCCAGAAACTAACAATGTTGGTTCCTTGTCAACAAGTCATTCATCAAGCACTTGGTGAGCACGGTACGTGTACCAATTCAGTGTGCATTCGGATCAACCAATGACCGTGCCGCGGGATAGAGTAAAACCTGACACTTACCTCCTTGCTCCCAACTTCCTTGTTCCAGCGGTCTGTACTCCAGTCGCCGACCCCCGAAGCTCCGTAGCACTCCGCGGCGTCGAGGTCTGTGTACTCCCGAATCACCTCGAATTGCTACAGCGCGAGCCCAGACAGCAACCAGCGATCAGGGCCATGGAAGCTGCGAACGCGAGGCGAAAAAATGGCGCAGACGTTGCCGTCGCGAATCGGTCGCTGCAGAGTGCAGAAGCGCACCTGGTGGACGAGGTGCACGGTGGGCGCGAGGAAGAAGACGATCCGGCGGGGCACCTCCCCGGCGCGCACGCGGCCCACGTGGTGGCGCGCGAGCAGGACGGCGACCATGGTCTTCCCGGAGCCGGTGTCGAGCACCGCGATGGTGTTCCCCTGCAGCGCCGCCTCGAACACCTCCACCTGGTACCTGCGCCGACACAGACACAGAATGGGTAACCCCCGTCAGCTCTAGGAATGCGGGCGCCAGAGAGCTGTGGAGAGAGTAATGCGCGACCTCCTCGGCTGGAGCTGCCTGTGGGGGCGGCGAGGCGGCGGCGGCGGCGGAGGCGGGGGCAGGGGGCCGTCGTCGTCGTCGGCCATGGCCATGGGGTTGGGTTCGGTGCGGGCGAGTGGGCGAGGCGGGGGTGGGGTGGGGCAAGCGCATGTCTGTAGGCCAGCCGTGTATATAAATCGGCGCCGGTGGTGGGACGGGAGGTGGGACACTGGGCGGAGGAGGAGGAGGGGAGAAGGCGAAGTGCGTGAAGCGGAGGTGTGGGTTGCGCGGCGTTCGTTGGCGCGGAGAGGGGGTTTGGGGGGAGGAAATGAGTGAGAGTGATGGAGGCTTCATCCGGGCGGCTGACTTGTGGGGTCATCTTGTCAGAAAAGCCTAAATGCTTCTTGTCCGCGGTATTCTTTGTGGGGTCATCATGCCAACCGCATGAACGTCTCAAACCTTTGCACCCATTGTTTTTCTTGTTCTTTTTCTCTTTTCTATTTTCGAAGAAACGACAGTTTCTCGCCCATGGACATGCGTTCTTCAGCATACATGATCTGCCAGCGTCCTTTGTCGGTGCGGTTTCGACTTCGACGCTCCGGTTGTTGTGTCCTTTGTAGCCTTCGGCTTGTCGGCTCCGCCTCCGCCAGCTCGGACCTGCCTTCCCATTCAGCTACTGGCTTTGCCGACGGCATCGGCACTCTCTACTATGTCGCCTTCCCAGCCATGTCCACCTTCATGGTGTGCCAGTCACAAAGCTCGCTTTTTTTGAGGACGCCCAGGTGCCACCCCATGCCGGCAAGCGCAACCCCCCCTCCCCTATCTTGAGGTGGTGGTCTCGACCAGTAGGCTGGCTTTCTTACCTCTGGACCTTGATCTGGCGGCAATGGGATTGCTCGGACTTAGGCCAGGCCCACAATGGCAGCAGCGGCGCCGCTCGCGGGTGTTGTTTTCCTTCTTGAAGGCGTTGTCATGGTGTTTATCTATGCTCCTCTTTAAGCAACGGGGGAAATTTTAGGTCTGGTTCTTCAGGACGGATGATGGTGCCTCATAGCATCACTCCTCTTTTGAAGACGCTATCATGCTTCCTCGCTGCGTCGACGGTGTTGGCTTTAGAGATGTTAGACGTCATGCCAGTTCGGCCTGGCCCTAGGCTTGATGGGTTTAGTTTGTGTTTTTTCTATGCTCGGGGTGAGTGCCACTTGTCTCTCTGCTCCAGGTACCATGCACATGCCTTCTCATGTATTTGTTCGTGCCATGTATTGTATCTTCTCATATACTTATTATGTTTCTTTCTATCAATGAAATGATATGCCCATGCCTTCTCATGTATTTGTTTGTGCCATGTGGTGTATCTTTTCATGTACTTATTCTGTTTCTTTTTATCAATGACTGTTTCTTTCTATCAATAAATTGAAACGCATTATGAATGTTTTCAACCTAATTTTGCATGAACTTCACATGAGATGTTCGGTTTTTGAGGAGATTCCCGCATCACCGACAGGACCTCCGAACCAGCACGTTTACGAACACCCAACTGTAGAGAAATGAGCTGCATTTTATTCTTTTTTCTTGAGATACACAGTATAGTTGAACAGCTAGCACACGCCAAAAGGCACATGAATAAACTCGTGAAATAAGACCAATCTTTTCTATATTAGTGTATGGGAATGGGATCACACATACAACATATAGCCCACCTATTCATCCTACATTATCTCCAATTGTGTACAAAAGAATACCCAAGGCTCTGTGTCATCTTCTATAAGATTATGTGAAGACAAGTAACGCCTCTACCCGCCACAACATCTCCAACATATATAGCATGACAAACCATGCAAATCAGAGGCTGCCATCGAGGTCCTTCCTGCATTGCTTTCGTAGCTAGGAGGACCGGTGCCGGCCTGAGCTCAAGCTCCTCCACGGGCTTACATGGGATATAGCCAGAGTTCAGGCAAAGAATCAGGTGGGCGGCCAAGAGATGGGGAAAGCTGCTAATCTCGGGCCGCCTTGTTTTTCCAAGCAGCGATTGGCTTTGGAATGCTGTCAAAAAGAGGGAGGGCGAAAGCGTCTGGTTTCAAGCTCCACTTGCTTGCTGACCATATGGACGAGGAGCTGCTGTTGCTCTCTGGCTCTTGGAACTCAGGGGTGCTCGACGATTTTTTTACGGTTTGAAGCCCGCCGTCAAACGAAGGCTCTGACATCGCGATAAGATTCTGATGGCTCTTGTTCATGTCTGGTCGAGTGCCCGACTTTGGCCTCAATGCGAGGCCTTTTCCCGCCCGTGACAACAAGGCACTGCCATTTTCCTCCCTAGGTAGCAACTCGCCGTCAGCTTTTGGGCGCCTCCTTATTGGCCTTTCACCATCTCCATTCTCCTCAGACTCGCCATTCACAAGAGAACCCATTGTCTGGCTTCTGGGTTTCCTATGCTCAAACATGAACGTGTTGGGACTTGGTGTCTCTGCAGACCACGGCTCGTCAACCAAGGAAATTGATTTGCCTTTTCCATATACTGGCATCTCAGTGCCTTCTTGTGTTGGATCCCTCTTTGGGGGTGGTGTGAGACCATAGTATCCCTGCAAAAGGCTCATGGCTGGCGAAACCTTGTGTCTTGGTGTTCGCAAAACTGATTCCAATAGATCATCATGAAGACGCCGTGGAGTACATTCCCTGAAATAGTATTATACTATTATACCTGATGATACATAAAATAGAGCCAGCAAAAAATTGTAATGATACGAACAGAAACGTAGCAAGTAGTAGGTTCATGAAGTGTTGTAAGATCTAAAAGGCAGAAAACAAGAGTCATTTGCGATCCCAAGTACGTAGAACAGAATATTAAAACATGTAGTAATAGATTATGGGCAAAACACTGCCGTAGTCAAATATATCCAAAAGTACCTCATCCTCACAGTGAATGCTATTTTTGTTGACTTTATTTCAGAAAGTGACGAGAATCTACATGCCTTGTTACAAAGGAGAAAATTGTGGCCAGTATGTGTAAGCACAAGAAGATTGAGGGTTTGAGAGTTCGTCAAAATCTGGTTTCTCCATTTTCCCTGCCTTCAAGGCCCTTGGTGTGTCAGCTTAACTTATGTTCAATATGGACAATTTATAAACTGCAGGGCACGACAATTTATAGCACAGGCAAATACTGCCAAAATAAAAATGTAATCATCCAACCATTCATAGTCAGAATCCAAAATTCCGAAGTTATGTAACCGCCAAACTGATTAATGGCACGTCATACAGATAAATTGGCTACTGAAATTTTGTTGCAACTTCAACTCCTCCCGTTACGTGATACGACTTATAGCATGCATGCATTCGTGAAGGAAAAGCTTCATGCAAAAGCAAAACCTTAGTTTCATAAAGGAGACATGGTTAGGAGAAAATAAGGTAATAATTCTGGCTCCATTTCGAGTGCCTAAGGAGTTATTGCATGAGACTACGAGACCATACTCCCATTCCAGCTTCACTTAATGCTATAATTTTGTATCCAGAACTACCTTAACCAGTGCTCCAATAAAATCCAACGCGGAATACTCATTTGATCCTGATACAGATTTGAAAAAAACTTGTAGCGATGTAGTAACAATTCTAGAGTATCGATACACACAACACTAAGCTGAACACTTGATCAACAGCACTGCCAACTCACTAAGGGCATGGTTTAAAAGTAGTCACATGTTAATGCCTTTCTAGAAGAAAAAGGGAAGCAACATACTAGTATTCCGTATACCTGTCATCACACTCGTATGAACCATTCTGCTGGAAAGGTGGAGGAGGATGCCTTCCAGGGAGTGGAATCCGCAGCGTCTTGTGTGCAAACATCTGGAGGTCAGTCGAGAGGCTATTCAGCCTCTTGACGTCAGCTACCTAGGCATCAATCAAAAAACACAACTCATTCAAACACCTTATTATCGTCAATATGCTACCTGAAACAGCTAGAAGTTAAACACAGTTATTTTATATCCCCTCTGGTATTCCAATGTGTATGTATATAGTACTAATATAGAAGCCGGAGGCCCTGAGGAGAGAGGAGTAGTCCCGTCGCATTACCTCAACTCCGTACTTGATAGCGACGCCGGCGAGGGTGTCGAACTTGCCGACCCGGTGCAGCATGTACTGGCCGCACGACGACATCGGCAGCGACGACGCCGACGACGGGGAGGTGGACTGCGACGGCGACCCCGACCAGGACTGGTCGGCGGCTAGGGCGGCCGCGGCGTCCGCCTCCTCGATCTCGCAGAGGCGGCGGTCGAAGAACCCATTCGCGCGCGGGAAGGCGTGGTCTTTGGGCAAATGGGGGCGGCTCATGACATCCGGGGGCGCCGCGGGGGGGCGGATCTGGGCGCGGGCGGCCCGGATTCGCGGGCGGGGCGCCGCGGGCTCGCCGTCAGACGCGGCGGGTTCCGGTGGCCGCGAGGGCGGGGGGTGGATGATGGCGCAGGAATTGGCGAGCGGGGAGGAGGGGGAGAGGAGAGAGAGGAGGCCGGGTGCGGAGGAGAGAGAGAGAGAGCTCCCACGAGGTTGTTTTGTTTGACGCGGCTCGGGGTCGGGGGAGAAGGGGACGCAGGAAAGAGAAAAGAGAAACGTGGCACTCCTCCGTCTCCTCTTGTGAAGCATTTGACAGTTCAGCTCGAAACTTTGTAAAAGGAAAACGTTCGGCGGTTTGATGTGCCCGTGATTTTTCTAAAGTGGTTCCAGATATGGTTTGAGCTGGCCGCTACTATATCGCTCGCCTGACATTGCAGTTTCGGATGGTTGGCTGGTTGCGTATTTTGGCCAAACTGATCTGAAAGCTGACATTCATTGTTTTTAGAAGAGAAAGTTTTTTTTAACCGATGTTTTTAGAAGAGAAAGTTCTTGAGCACATCATAGACGTGCACACACACCAATCCTATATTTATTTTTTTGAGAACCGCCCTCCTGGCACTTTATTAACTAGGCGGAACATAATCTGATTGCACAGCCGCAATCAGGAATTCAGGAATTACATCATGATCAACAGACTGATCAGTCAAAACTAGTGCCCCCTAGCACAAAGATGAGCAGGGATATTAGCACTTCTACGAACAAAGTTCAATCTAAATTCCTGCAAATTTGTGAGATATGATTTCATCTCACGGATCATCAGAGATCCAACAGACCTGTCCTCCTCTGCCTTCCATAGATTACAAATTGTCTGACAGTCCGTTTCCATCACAATCCTCTGCAGATTTCTTGTCAATGCCAAAAGCATTGCATCCCAACATGCGGTCAGCTCTAACACCAAAGGATCAGTCAGCTCATCATACTTTGTTTGTCTCGCACAAATGAAAGACCCCGAATGGTCCCGTGCTACTGCTGTCGCTCCTCCCACTCTTCTTTGCTTACAAACTGCTCCGTCAGTATTGATTTTCGTCCAACCTTCCTCCGGTGGTGACCACCTCTCTATAATGAAAGAGTTAGTCACCGGTGCTGGGGCTGGGAAATTCAAAGATTTTATAAACTCGTCAATAATCTCCATAGATCGGAGAGGTTGGTACTTGATCTCTTCATGTGCGTACTTATTTCTACTCATCCAGATTGCCCACATCACCGACATAGCTATAGCACTCTTATCTCTGCTCACAACATGCCCGTCCAGTAAGTCCCTTGCCCATGTTAATGGATGTAACTTGGGTAGTTTAAAATCAAACCACTCCTCTGCTGCCTCCCAATATCTGCAAGCATGATCGCATTCAGTCAACGCATGAAATAGCATCTCCATATCACAGCCACACATCGGACAGACACTGTTTGTTCTTATATGCCTTCTATTCAGCTCGCCATGTGATGGTAGAAACTTTTTTAAAACCCTCCACCAAAAAACTCTGATCTTTGGCTGAACACGCAGCTTCCACAATGCCTTCCATATGTCACAGTCGTCCGTCGAGCTGGACGGTGTCGCGGCCTCAGTCCCTCGTCTCTCCATCATCGCATGGTAAGCCGACCGAACTGAAAACAGTCCTGACCTCTCCCATGCCCAAGCCCAAAAGTCCTCCGTTTCCCTCCTCGGACGCGGTATACTCATGATAGCTTCTACATCCGGATGTATACATTCTCTGAATCAATTGCATGTCCCACTGTCCTTCACCATCCATTAGATCCGAAACAAATTGAACCGGGTCATCGGACAGCCTGCATACCGGTCTCATTGAGATGGTTCCTGGCAACCATCTGTCATGCCAAATTTCTGTAGTTCGTCCATTTCCAATCCTCCTGATAAGCCCCTCCTTTAGCACATTCCTTCCGATTATAATCGCTCTCCGTGTTGGTGATGCACTCTTTGGACAATTTGCTTGTAAAATATCACCATCAGCATAGTACCTAGCTCGAAGCACACGAGCACATAAACTTTGTGGTTTATCCAGTAACCTCCATGCTTGCTTGGCAAGCATTGCATCATTAAAGATTTGTAGGTCTCGAAACCCCAATCCTCCTTTATTCTTTGGGATTGCCATTTTATCCCAAGATTGCCAATGCATTCCTTGTTTGTCAAGTGAACCAACCCACCCAAACTTTGCCATGATGGTTGTTATTTTCTTGCACAACCCCTTAGTGAGTTTGAAGCAACTCATAGAGAAGGTAGGTAGAGCTTGGATCAATGACTTTAACAAAACTTCCTTCGCTGCACTTGACATGAATTTTTGACACCACCACTGAACTCTCCCCCTTGAGCTTTCCACAATATGCTGAAATTGTCTCTCAGTGATTCTGCCTGCTGCTGTAGGGAGACCCAGATATTTCTCAGACAAGGCTTCTCTCTGTATTTGCAAATTATTTCTTACCCCCACTTTCATCGACGCCCCAGTGTTTGGGCTGAAGTAGACTGAACTCTTCGACTTGTTCACCCTCTGACCGGATCCTAACTCATAGGCCTCCAGTATCTCATTCAGTCTCATTGCACTTCTTCCATCCGCTTTCATAAAAACCAAACAGTCGTCTGCAAAAAGCAAATGCGTTATCCATGGCGCTGTGAGACCCATACGGACTCCACGATCAATCCATCCACTATCATAGTTCTTTAACATACATGATAAACCTTTGCCACAAAGCAAGAAAAGATATGGGGAAATGGGGTCCCCTTGATGGAAGCCCCTCGAAGGCTGAAATGGTGCGAGGAGCGTACCATTCACCTTCACTTGAAAACTCACCTAAGTAACACACCGCATAACAAGTGATATCCAGTCTTCGGCAAATCCCAGTTGTTGCATAATCCCTTGCAGATATGCCCACTCTACCCGGTCGTATGCCTTCATCATATCCAATTTGACCGCACACCACCCTTGCTTACCTCTTTTCCTCTTCATGGAGTGAACACACTCATATGCCGTCAACACATTGTCAGTAATGAGCCTTCCCGGCACAAAGGCACTTCGCTCCTCAGAAATAACATCATCCAGAATCTCCATTAACTTGTTCGCAAGAACCTTAGAACAGATTTTATAAATGACATTGCAGAGAGAGATCGGCCTATACTGGGTAATGTTCTTTGGAAATTTTATTTACGGAATCAAACATATCACAGTTTTGTTTATAACCTCTGGCATCACACCCCCGTTAAGAAACTCCAAAACTGCACTAGTGACCTCTTCCTTTAGTACTGGCCAGTGGCGTTGGAAGAAGCCCGCGGTGAACCCGTCCACCCCCTGCGCCTTTGATGGCTTCATGGAGAACAATGCGGCCTCCACTTCTTCTGCTCTGAACGGCCGTAGCAAACGATCATTCCTTTGTTGATCTACTTTCGCCGGAACATGATGAAGAACCGCCTCAACATCCAACTCCGGCTGAGCCGTGTAAAGTTCAGTGTAGAAGTTTTGTACCTCGGCATGGATCTCTTCTACCGACTCACATACTCACCCATCTTCTGCTACCAAAGAATGAATTCTGTTTTGTCTCCTTAGGGCTGAAGCTTGGGCCTGGAAATATCACGTATTTCTGTCTCCTTCTCGCAGCCAATCCACCCTCGATCGCTGCCTCGCCATAATCTCCTCCTTGTGTAGAAGGTCATTCAGTTGCCTCGCTAACTCCCTTTCTCTTCTAGATGTCCCACGGTACAGAGCATTAGACCGCTCCCTTTCAAACTCCTTACGTACTTTTCGAATTTTCCGCTTTATGTCTCCAAACTTCTTATTTTTCCCGTCACTAAGGTGGTCTTGCATATGTATCAGTGTGTTGCTTAGCCCAGCTAATCCACCCTGGACAATCCTTTGCTCCCAACCATCCATAAAAGCTGCATCATGTGACTCCTCCTTCTGCCATGCATCTTCGTACCTGAATGGTTTTGGCCCACAGTTCTCAGTCTGAACCAATCTCCTTATCCTTGTCGCAACCACACAGTGGTCCGACCTTGGTGAAGAGATATGCTTGATCGTCGTTGCCTCATATAATTGTATAAAAGCTTGATCCGCCAAAAAACGGTCCAGCCGTACTTTCACATTGTCAACACCCTCCTGCATATTGTCCCAAGTGTACGGGATCCCTGAGTACCCCAAGTCCTGAAACTGACAATAATCAATTACTGACCGAAATCCTTCCATCTGCCATTCAACCCTTTCATTTGCACCAAAATACTCTGAGTTATCAAGAATTTCATTGAAATCTCCCGCGCAAAGCCACGGTAAATCAGACTGACCATGCAACCAACGTAACAGATCCCAACTCATAGATCTCTCACTCCTTCTTGCTTTGGCATAGAAGCCAGTAAAATGCCATGTCTTTCTATCCCCTCCTATATTTTCAACTTTAACATCAATATGTTGTGAGGAAACATTATTTACCGTCACATCCACTTCATGAGACCAAAACAAAGCCAAACCGCCACTTAAGCCTACACTGCTTACGGGCACACAACCAGCAAAACCCAACCTGGTAGTCAATTCACCAACTCTCTTCCCATCAATCTTCGTCTCACACACAAAGACCAACGCAGGCGCTTCTAGCCTCACTATGTTGTGAATCTCTCGAACTGTCTCCGGGTTCCCAAGCCCGCGACAGTTCCATACCAAACAACTCATTGGTTCTGGCGGGGCTGACTCGCAGCCTCCGCCTCCTTTTGTTTGTCATCCTCCATTGCTTTTCTCTTCTCCTCCCTTGAGTCATTAGACAAATCATCCCCACTATGTCTTTTTTTATCCAACGTCTCTTGGTCAAGAAGCATTAGAGCTTGTCCAGAACTAGCATTTACCGGTTCTGTTCGCCCATCCATATTTACCCTCCTATAAACTTGTCCATTACCCCGGCCTCTATTTCTGGGTGCAGCACCTCCTCGACCCATGTTTCCCCCTCCTCGAGCATTAAACTGATACACAAAATTCTTCACTTTACCCTTCGCGGTTTTGTCCGGTGAGGTGACTTCTTCCCCTACCTCCACTTCTTCTTCTTCTCCTTCTTCATACCATTCATCTCCTTTTCCCTTGCCGGTAAAATGATTTTGATTCCTCGGTTGCGCATTCCCCCAACTATGTTTCTGGTTAGACATTCGAAGGGCTTCACTGTAAGGGAGGCGCCCAAATTCATCTCTCGCTGCTGGCCTTGGGCAGTACAAATCTGAATGGCCCAGCACCCCGCACGAAAAACAAAAGTATGGTAAATTCTCATACTGGATATCATAGAAAATTGTTTCCTTCGTCTCGGCTGATTCTAACTGTACCCACCTCATTAGGGGTTCATGAACTTTAATCCAAATTCTTGCTCTCAGAGCCTCCCCCCATGCAAAACCTCTTGCATCAACATCTACTTTCACGACATCCCCCATCAAACCTGCAATCTTACTTGGCCATGGCGAGCACAGGAGATTGTATGGCAACTTAGTAACTCTTGCCCAAATCTGCATCTTGTCAAACTTCCAATCATCCGGTCTCGATCTGAAGTCAAAGATCTCTAACACCACTGCATGCTTTCCAACTGCCCATGGACCTCCTTCCCAAATACGATCCCTATCTCTCTTCGTCTCCAAATTAACCACAAATATGTTCTCTCCCACCGAGCTAAAGGACAACCCTCTCGGATTGCCCCAAGCTGGATGCAAAGCATTCTCAATTGTGCTCACATGAAAACCCCTCCTGTACAGAACCTTTCCTATGAGAGCCCACTGCGGCACCTGTGTCTTCTGTGCTTCCTCATCGATCACCAACTTTGCACTTTCCCTCTCTGTCAGATTCATCTTTTCCATCATCCTCTCAACTCCTTCACGCTCCTTTCCCATGTTGCTGGAACTTGCCATCTCCGCCAAACCCCCAAACCCTAAAAACCTCCCTCCCCCGAGCATTCCAAGGGCGGGTAAGACCGCCAAGGGTCTCCCTTGATCGCCCCGAGAACAACTACACGGAGAGTTACAGGATCAAGGCGGTATAGGAAGATTTGCGGGTTGAATCTCTATGAGACGCCGCGGAGATGTGAAGTCGCCCGCGCGCCGCCACCTGCCACTCGAAACCCTAGAGAAAACGTTTCGGGGCAAAACTCACATATTGCACCCCAATCTTATATACTTAAGAAGTTCATCCCCACTATCTGATTTTACTAGAACCACAATGAGCCACATCGCCCGAATTGTTTCAGCCGTTGGTGCAGTATAGCTCAGCTTTCTACAGCCGTCCGATTAAGTGTTGGCCAAAATTACAGAGAGCTGCCACTGCTAAGTGAAATAACGCTTCGTTCCTTACTTCTCCGTGCTTTCTTCTTCAACCGAACGGTATACAAAAGCGCATCCATTCCTTTCAAAAAAAAGCGCATCCATTCATCCTAGCGACGGGTCGTCCCCGTGGCTTCTTGACCTAGCTCGCGGTGGAAGCACTCCAACTATGGTGGCGCCCTAGTCGGACTCTTCTGCCCCCTCGCATGGTTCCCTCGATAGTGCGTCCCTCGGGTGGCTCCATCGATAGTGTCACCGGTCGTTCCCCATAGCCTGCCTCCTTTTCTCGATCTCCTTTGTTATTATACAATATCTTCTGGACTTTGGTGGAATGCGTCCGTGACGAATAGGACGACAAATTTTATGTTTGAAGTTAATGCAATCCGTGGCCTAGATTTTCCAATATGATAGGATTTGACAGTAGCTATGCGCCTATGTTTGTTAGTGCGTGTGCGGAAGGTTGAAGACGACCCCAAACTGGGCTAAATGAGAAGCAAAGCAGGGAGGTGGGCTGGGCCAAGTGTCAAATCGATTGTCCGTCGTTAGAAGCCCATAGAAACAAAGGATAGCCCGTGTTGCACTGGGCAATCTTGCGCGCGGGATAGCATAGGGAGATCCGTGGATTTTGCCACTTGCCCTTCTGGATCATGTGCCTTCTGATTCCCCTCTCTTTTCACCTTCTCTGATCTCCATCAAATCTTGCAGCAGAAACGGATGCGCAACGAGCCCTCCCGGATCATCCGAGTTATTCTCCCAACGAGACCCCTCAGCTCCTCTCCCTTGGGCTTCATCCCATAAATCCTCCGTCTTCTTTCCATTCAACGGCGCACCGCGTACTACTCCATCCAGGTACGCCACCAATCTTCACCATCTTACAGTTTTTACCGCTGCGTGTTCTGGCTAACTATTGGCATACAAGGAGGCCATAGATTTGCTAGAATTTACTTCCCATCCAGCCTTCGCCATGTTTGTTATGAAGAAGCTTGGTTGGAGACTCCATCACCATGGGTGTCTATGTTGCCAATAACAGGTAGATGTCATTCGGTTCTCATCAGGATTCAGTTTCTTGTCTTTTCTTTTAATTCGTTGCTACCCCGAACTCCCCCTGTATTTCTGGAACTATGTTGTATTGACGTTTAAGTGCATCCCTATATTTTTGCTTTCTTCCTGCTTTGTTCATGTTGGGACAGTGTTAAGCAATTTTTGGATTTGGTAATAACTGAAACAATAGAGCTGTACATGTCTGTAATCTCTCCAATTTTTGTTGGCGCTTCTCTGCTATAGAATCGCCAGATTCCACCCTGCTGGAGAGTCAACAAGCTTGAAATCCATCGCCTTTTGTTGCCTGTGTGCTGGGCGGACACATCTGCAGCCCTCCCAGTCGCTCAGGGTCCTTCCTGATACGGTTGTCTTGATTACTCCATTCCATGTCTTCCTTTTTCTTTACTGTTAGATTGTTATGTTGCAACATTATTTGTTTTATATGTTAGAAACTGTGGTATGTAGTTCAACAGGTAAGTTCAATTGATTACTTTATTATGGACTGACAACAATTACATTTCTTGGGTTATTTGACAATAAATCTGTATCTGCTAACTATACATATGTTGTTCAGTGTCTATTTATAGCCTTTTGTTTGTCAGTTGAGGTAACAACTTCACTTCCTTTTTGATCTTAAACTACACACCATTTTTTTGCATGTGTTTTATATCTTTTAGTTTATGTTTATTCTCTTTTTATCGGGTTATGGGATGCTCCGAAGAGTGTTGCTCTTTTACATTGGGAATATGCAAGTTCATATTTAGTGATGCCACTTGGTAAATATTTTTCACAGTTTACCTTAATCTGACGGGCACATACCTACGATTCATCAAATACATATGATAAATCATACCATGTAGAGTGGACTGATAGAATCCTAATCTCCAACTTCAAATTGGTGACTCAGCTGCAGCAACACTATATCATCCCCAGGAGAGATACATGATACTGTCCGTTGCACATGAAAGCACTTGATTTGTCATTATCCTTCAGGGTTTCTGTTTATATAATTCACAAAGTATTAATCTCACATTTTATTTATTTACAATTTACTGTCAACTACATTATGGTCCTTACAAATCCATCTAACATATGTTTGCGCATTTGAGAAGTAATTTTGAGCTATGTTTTTGGTGTTCTTATAGTTCAAAGTGAATCGCTATGATTAAATTAGATTATTTTTCTTTGGTACACATTAGTATAGCAAATTTGTAAACAGAACATTTAGGATATTTATTTGCAAATTGTCTAAATATGAGAATGGAATCTTACTGTGTACATTTCAATATGGTGCCGAGTGGTTGCTCTGCCCTCAACTGCAATTCATCTTGAAATTTCTTATGCTACTTCAGGTTGTGGTGTGTCGACTGAATGGCTGACTAGAATACCTTTTCTTTATGATATTGTACTCAAGCAAACAATATACTCATGCTTTTATGCCAAGAACTCCAATCAACTGATTCTTCAGGAAAACACACACATGGAGTATGGGGCTGTAGAGGGGACAACATCACACACAGGATAGCATAGGGAGATCCGGGGATTTTCATTTTGAGCGAGATCGAGGATGTTGGAACGGCGAAGTACAACAACAGATTCGGCGGAAGCTGCGAGAGCCATTGGGGAAGAACATAATATTTGCACGGGGAGAACAACATTAGTCTCCTAGGTATATAAGATATGAAGATACAATGTTATATAGTTATTTTTGGACTTTTAATATCATATCATATAATCAATGGTATAATAATAAATATTTGTATCTCTTTTTATTATTTATTAATATTTTTCACCGCATAATTCTACTCATATGGTGCTTCAAATTCCCGCAGCAACGCGCGGGGTATCATCTAGTATATACAAATCATCATACAATGTCTATTATCTCACAAAAATAAAAATCATACAATGTCTATTTAAGGCTTGAGTTAAAGTCACCACATGCGCGTCATTTGGAATATTGTCTTCACTAAGAGTATCTACAGACTTTTTGTTTTGACCGGTCAGTGATTGGTCAGTTTGTTCTGACCCAACCGACCTCCTCAAACCCCCCTTATACGTCTGGGTTGATCGACGCCCTTTATATCCAACCATGGAGTGGACCGGACGCGTCCGCCACGTTGGACTGGCATATGCTGGCTGGCATCACCGTGCTTGCTCTCTTGTAAGAGTCGTTGGGTAACCCTAAAGTATAATGGTGAAGTAACCTAGCAATAAGTATTTCCCTCGGTACATAATCAAGGTTTATCAAACAAGAAAGAGTTCTTCCAGCAAACAAAGTCACGGGTACCTGCATACAAGACACAATGCAAACTTGTCCCCAACACGTCAAGAAGACTGTCAAGATTCTTGTCTTGCCAGTTATATGATTAAATTGCACTGTATAGTAGGAACTGATAGATAGATACAATAAATAATATGATACAGAAAAGAATATTTTTTTGGTGATGTTTTCAGTGAAGTAAAATAGAACCCCGGGCCATAGGTTCACTAGTGGCATCTCTCCAAGCTGACAAGTGTAGCATTGTAAACAAATTACAGTTAGGCAACGATTAAATTGCAATATTTATATTTATGACTATGATCATTCACGGTATAATCTCATATAGGCATTACGCCTGTGATATGTGGACTCTTATCCAACTGCATCTACAACTAATATTCCACCCCAAGACCGTTATCCAACATGCATCTCGAAGTATTAAGTTTATAATAAACAGAGCATTGCAGTAAGCATGATGGCATAATGTAGACAGTAAAACTGCAACAATACAATATGTGTCTTTTATGTTTCTATCATTGGAATATAGATCACCGCAAGATTGAACTAACTACTCTCCACCACTCCCTTTGAAGAACTACGGATCAAACTTGGCCAAAGTAGACAAATAAATCAGAGAGCATACAAAGCTGCTTAATTATATAGTAAAGGAACTTTAAAAGACTCGGTATATTTCAATGAACAATCTGATCATAAAGTGACAATTCATCATATCCCAACAAACACACCACCAATTATATCATATGAATTCGATCATGTGAGGCAACTCATGGGGACTTTGTCGTGGTTTTGTCATGACAGATGTCCTCATGAAAGGACTTAGCCGTGGAGCCATCGCTACGGGTTAGCTTAAAGGGGTTTAAAGCGGACAAAGGACGCAAGAGTTTATACTGGTTCGACCCCTTACGATGAAGGTAAAAGACTACTCCAGTTGTGATGGAATTGCTAGGGTTTCGATCACCAGGGAGAGAATCCGCTTTGGCTAGCTCTCGAGTTGTTGTGTGTTGTCCCTAAACCGTCACCGGGTCGCCCCTTTATATACATAGGTCGACGCCCATTGGTTTACAGAATCCCGAGGCCGGATCATAAACGTGTCCGGCTCGGTCTCTACTCCTTCTATCTTACAATACTGTAAGTGCATCTAGTGCCACCCCTAGTTGGTTTTGGAGTATTGACGACAAACCTGGTTGAGGGACTAATGTGTTTGTGAGAATTGCAGGATAACACAGGTAGTAGTCCCTCATTGATTCGGTTTATCTACCGGAGATGACCCCTAAAAATGTATGAAGACATTGAAGACAAAGGTGGTATGTGAAGATATTCACATTGAAGACTATGACAAGAGAAGACATCGCGTGAAGACTATGGAGCGCGAAGACTTAGTTGTTTCGTTGTTTCTTTTTCTTCTTTGTTAAGTCATAGGAACCACCATACTGTTAAGTGGGGTCCCAGTGAACAAAGTCAGAGTGATTGAAGTGATGCTTAACCAAAAACCTATGTCTTCGAGCGAAGACAATGAGAGCAAAACTTATCCAGAGCTGGATAAGTCAGCTTTACTTGTAGCCCAAGTAAAGTTACCGCGTGTGTTTGAAATCTGACTGTTGGAACATGTGTCAGTTCCTTAGTGACCCAGGGTCATTTCAGACAAATCAGGTCGGGTTGCCTAGTGGCTATAAATAGCCCACCCCCTACACCATAAATTGGTGGCTGCTCAGAGTTAGTGCACGGCTTTTGTTGTTTGAGAGCAACCCACCTCAAAGCCTTTGAGAGAGAAATCCTTGCAAGGACAAAGCCCTAAACACCCAGAGCCAAAGAGTGTTAGGCATCACTGAAGTCTTCTCGTCTATGTGATCTGAAGACTTGTTACACTTGAGGACTGTGAATCCTCCAGCCGGTTAGGCGTCGTGTTCTGAGCATCCAAGAGTCATTGTGGATCGCCGGTGAACGAAGTCTGTGAAGGTTTGGAAGTCTACCTTGAAGACTTACCAGAGTGATTGAGCGAGGACTGGGTGTCCTTAGCTCAAGGGGAATAAAGTGAAGACACGGTCTTCTGAGTTAAATCTCAGCCTCCCTAACCAGATGTACAGTTATCACAGCAACTGGAACTGGTCCAACAAATCATTGTCTTCAACAAGCAACTGGTTCTATCCTTCCCATCTCTTTATTTACAGTTGGTCCTTGTGAAGTCATTGCCTGTTTGCATTGTCCATTTGTCTTCACTGTGTGATTGTTTGTTCTGATTGGTTTCATACTATCTTCCATCCTGATCCATACTGCCTAGCTGCTATTAGTCTTCGTGCTCTCACTTCATTGGATACTTGACTATGGCTTTTCTAGTGTAGTCTACCTTCCGCTGCATGGTTATAGGTTCATTTCTATCGTTTGTCTTCGAAACTCCCATGTTTTGAAGACTTCCATAAAAATCGCCTATTCACCCCTCTCTAGTCGATAACTAGCACTTTCAATTGATATCAGAGCAAGGTACTCACTTGTTCTGTGTGATTCGGTTTAACCACCTGGAGTTGTAGCTATGTCGGCTGCAGGGATAATCAAAGTCTCCACTGCGTGCCCCGTCTTCGATGGAACTGAATATCCCTACTGGAAGAATAAGATGCGCATGCATCTTGAAGCCATTGATGTCGACCTCTGGTATGTCGTCAAGAATGGCGTTCTCAAGGCTGGTGAAGGTGTCACCGCTGCTGATGTCAAGAAGTTCGTTCAACTGAATTCCACTGCCAAGAACATCATCTGTGGTCATCTGACCAAAGAGCAGTATGGCCGTGTGAGTGCTCTGGAAACATCGAAGCTAGTCTGGGACTGGCTCTCCAAGGTCAATGTGACAGCCTGGGTTTTGCCCATTCTTATTTGCTTGATTTTTCATTTGAAATTTTTTGAAACTTGGGGTTTCTGAATCTTTTCATATGGACTTCAACACTTGGGCATCCTTGGCTTTCACCCAAGTGCTTCACTTCCCTTCTAAATCATTATTTCACTTCTGATCCACCCCAAAAATAATCTTTGGAATATTTTTCTTAAAAGAAAAAGATTCATTTTCTCTCTAAAACCCTAAGCCAGATCTGTTTGCTTCAAAGCAACCCCAATTTTTATGGCTCAGAAAAATATGAGATAATTCACAAATATTCTATGAACCCTAGTGCACCTTCCTAAGCAAAAATATTTCATCACTTTTTGGAATATTTTTGCTACAGAAAATCTTTTCCATTCTGGACAGAAATGGTGGTTTTTATAGCAACTACCATTTTACTTGATCCATTTGACCTGAAATTTCTTGTGCGTCTTTACCTTAGTAACTTATCACTAGCCTCCAAAGCACAGCTTCAAACTCCAAGCCATTTGACCACAGTAACATCACAAAGTTACTGACCAGAAACTTACTTGGTGTGTGAAAACTTCTCTACTGCACCTGGATCCAAACCAAATCGTGGTAACACTCAAAACTACCACGAACCACACACTAGACATTGAGTTTATTCTTAGATCGACCTGATGTCATAGTTCACACGGTGACCGCGTTCGTCCAGGCGTGCTGGCATACAGCCGACGCGCTCTGCGACGCGCCCGAGCCTCTGTTGCTTGCGTGCTCACTTCCCCGCCTTCCCAACCATGCCAAACCTCATCACCATCATCTTCTCAATGCTCTTAACTCCTCCCTGGCGCTCGCCGATGCCGGAGCTCGCCGCAACGAGCACGGGCAAGGTCCGGCCAGCCCAACAGTGCGGAGCGCACTGTGCTCGTCGCCACCCTCTTGATCATGTGCTCGTCTCCGCCCGCCCACAGTGGCCGCGTGACCTCCGTCGCCTTCTCCCCCTCTCACTGACGCCGCTCGTCACCGGGCACCGTGGACAGGTGTCCACCGGCGGAGCCCGAAGCACCCTCGCCGCTCGCCTATATATAGAGCCCTTCCCAGCCCCCTCGAGCACCAGCCAACACTCACACACACCCCACGATCGAGTAGGAAGCCGGAGCCCGGCCGGGCAGGCCTCGGGCCGCCGTCCCTGAGCTTGAGCTCGCCGACGATCCCCTCTAATCGCCATGGTAGCTCCAGCCCCACCCAGGTCTGGGCGACCCCTCTAGGGCCTCCGCCTCTCTCCGGTGAGGCCGTCTCGCCCGCCTGGAGCCCTTGGAGTGGCCTCTGCTCGCCGTCTTCCTCAACTCCGGCGACCTCCACCTTCTGCCTCCGCTTGCGAGGTTGATTTCGACGCCGTCCGACTGCCCCTAGCTACGCTACGTGTACGGGCAGGTGCGCCTCAACCCCCTCCTGCCATCCTTCCCTCTCGTTTGGGCCAAGGAGCCCTCATCACCGGCGAGAGCTCCGGCGAAGCGGCGGCCCCCTCTGTTCCCCTCTCCCTTTTCCCCCACCTGACTAGCGGGGCCCGCTAGTCAGCCACTCAGTATGTGCGTGAAGCGGTACGAGTGGTGGCGCCCCTGGGCTTTACGCCTTCGACGTCACCCCCCCAGTCTATTTCAAATTCATTTGAATTTACAGAACACTTCAAACAGTCATAACTCTTCAACCATAAGTCCAAATGAATTGATTCATTTTGCATTGTGTTCTTTGATAAGAAATCTAGCAGCTCACCAAAGATGAGATTTTTCTGAGCTGTCTAGAATTTCTGGTGATTTTCAGAAGTGTTCTTGATATTTTCTTTTTGTGTTTTAAACTATTTTTAGAAGGTGAAGCTTGTTTTGAGGATCACCAGGAGGCTTGTGAACCTCATCTGCACTAAGGCAAGCCACAACAGCATTTTCATGGTGCCATTTCAATATTTGTGATTTTCTTACTTGAATGGAAGGATTAATCCATGCATTTAAATGATTATGGAGTTATTTATATTCTGTTAAATATTGGTTAGTTGTTATGCTTGAGTTACATAATGGTTGAAACTAGTTTAGTGGATAAAGCAAGCTAAGATTTATTTGAGGTGATGTTAGAAATAATTTTGTTATGTATGTTAGCAATTATTTAAAGCTATGTTTTTGCCCTCTTAGATTGATAAAAAGTTGTTAGAAAATGTTCTGTTAAATACTTGTTTAATCATATTGTTTGTCTTACAGAATGTTTGAACCCAACTTAGTGATAAAGAAAGTAAGAGTTGTTGATAATGAAATCTTTTTGACAAGCATATGAGAAATTTATCAAAGTTACTTTCTTGCATAAGAAGTTAATAAAACTTGTCGCAAAATATTTTGATTAAGTTGTGAGTCATTTGAGCAAGTAGAGTAAATTGAGTTGTTGACGATATGCTTGGTGTGTATAAGGATGACATCGGTCATTTTTATCAGTATATGATGCATGTGTTATTTTGCATTTCATGGCATGCTATGACACCGGTCATTTTTTTTAAAGTTAAACCTGAATATAATTCCACTTGAATATACCGTTGACTGGGTCATGGTGCCGCTGAATCGAGTTTCTTTCCAGTGCAACCACATTTGCCTTTGTGGGAAGGCCTTGATCCGGTCCATTGACACGGCCTCTGGTCGGTGCCTCCATCTAGGGAAGGTTATGTCGTGCTTGCCCTGGCCCGGTGAGCAGACATAATCTTGTGTGCTCGTTGATGAGATTATGGTACCGAGTCCCCGAGTGGGAGTGTTTTGACCACGACGGTGGTCGGGGTGTCTTTGGTAGACACGGGGCCACCCAGGGCCAGCCCGTTGGGGGATTTGGGTCTGAGTAGCCGGGAGAGTGTTGTGGCAATGGAGGGGTTTTGTCGGAATGTCGTTGGTCCACCCAAATGGGAGTGCGAGGCCATGGGTTCTGTGGTGTGGGTGCAGTGTGCTACCTCTGCAGAGTGTGTAATCTATCGATAGCCGAGTCCACGGTTACGGACACCTCGTAGTAGGTTCCACCATGAGTCAATGTTTAATAAAAATTGCACACTAAGTGATGAACTTTGCATTGTTGATGGATGGCAGAAAGGCCATCGAGGCATTTGGGACCAAATGATGGTCCTGGTTGTGATCGCCATAAGGATCACGAGTTGTTCTTGAGAAAGACCACTTTGGTGGTGTATTCTGACCACTTTGGTGGTGTGTTTGTGATCTGACCACTTTGGTGGTGTGTTTGTGATCTAGAGATGATCACGGTTGGTAAGCTATCCCGAGGGACATTTGAGGCATATAGTGTTGCATTTTTAATAATTGGTTAAATATCATGATATTGTTTGTCATTATGACGATGCCTGTTGTGAGATTGCAAGTACATTCAATGTACTGACCTGGCATGTCATGCCAGATTTCAGGAAAGTATCATTGGAGGAGAGCGTTGTCCGAGTCTAGATCGTGTCCACATCGGTGTCCCTATGATATGGAGCTTCCGCCACGACGTTATTCCGCTGCCACGTAGTTGTTCAGATCTAGGCCCATTTATGTTCACTAAATAATGTACATATTGTTCAGCCGCACCGAGTGTGCTGCTTGGCCTCGATAGCTATTGTAATGTAACTCTGTTCCGCTAGCATTAATAAAGTGGTTGTCATTCTGTACCAAGATGTTGTGCGTTGCCAGAAGACATGGTCTCTGGGCTGGCAATGTATGGTAAACCGGTCGCTCTGAGCCGGGGTGCCACAGTCAACGAAGGCGTCTCAACCCAGAGAGATCAAAGGACCAGTGTCCTTCGCAACCTCTTCAACCGCTTCAAGAGAAACGACAATGAGAATGTTCAGCTCACGTTTGATCGCATCACTGACATCACAAATGAGCTTCAAGCTCTCGGCGCTACTGAGATCACCAAGCATGAAATCATCAAGACACTCCTGAGATCACTTGACAGCTCGTTTGACACCCTAGCCCTGATGATTCAAGAATGCCCTGACTTCAAGACACTCGATTCGTCTGACATACTTGAAAGGCTCAACACACATGAGTTTCAGCTATCTGATAAAAGAGATATCTACGGTCCCAACTATGGCCGAACTTGCGCCTTGAAGGCAAAATCTGTTTCCTCATCTGAAGAAGAATCTGACTGCAGTTCTGATGATCCTGAAGACATTGGAAAGGAGCTTGCTATGCTTGTGAAGAAGTTCCAGAAATTCACCAAGAAGAAAGGCTTCAGAAAGTCTTCACGATCCAGCTCAAGGAATGATGAAGCTTCTACTCATGACTACAAGAAGAGAACATGCCACAAGTGCAAGAAACCTGGTCACTACATCTCTGAGTGTCCGTAGTGGGACAATGAGAACAACAAGAAGAAGAAGAGCAAGGAATATGATTCTGATGACAAGAAGAAGAAGAAATACTCAAAGTCTTCTTCCAAGTCTTCCTCAAAGTCTTCATCACACAAGAAGAGCTCATTTGGCAAGGCTCCTGCATTTATTGGCAAGGAAATGGATTCAGAGGAGGATTCTGCTTCTGAGGAGGTGGAGGTGGAGTCCGAGGAGGAGTCCGACTCTGGCATTGCAAGTCTGGCTACATCCTACGTTGCCAAGTCCATCTTCAACACTGAAGACAATGACTTCGTCACCGACGCCGATGCTAATGACAAGGACAACTCCACTCCCACCTATTGCTTCATGGCACGCGGTGCCAAGGTAAACTCACGCAATGCTCACTATCAAACATCCAGTGAAGATGACTCTGATTGTGGTTCCAAACCCAGCTACAAAACACTTGCTAAAATTGCAACTAAACAACAGAAAGCTATGGAACATATTCAAAAACTGTTAGACAAAAGCAATGACCTGTTGGACGCTGAAATGACTCGATCTTAGTCCCTAATCGAAGACATAAAAAATCTTCATGTTAAGTATGAGGAACTTGAAAGTCGTCATGAAACGCTCTCAACAACTCATGAAAAGCTTTCCTATGATTATCTTCAAAGGAAGCAAGAACTTGAGAAATTGAGAGCGGTTCATGAAGATCTTCAAAAGGAAAACGAGTCACTTCATGCTGAACAGATCAGTCCCGCTCAGGAAGGATGTGAAACACCATGTCTTAAATGCCTTGAGCGTGATAACGCTACTTCTGTTGCTGAATGTTCTACTGCTACTACTGTTGCAATATCTTCAACTGTTGATGTGGTAACTAACCCCTCTGCCGAGGATGCCACTGCTATTGCTGATGAAAATGCTAGGTTGAAGACATTGCTTGAAATAGGGATGTACAAAAGTCTCAAAGGGCATCATACACTATGTGATGTCCTCAAAAAGCAGATTCTGAACCGAAACCCTAGGAAAGAGGGTGTTGGGTTCGAAAGGAAAATGAATGCTGATGGCTCTTATTGGAAGCCTGAGCAGTACCCCAAAACCACATGGGTTGCTGCAAAGGAACCTTCAGTGGATCCATCCACCCTATCTGGCTTCACTTGTGCTAATCCTATTGTCATTGATGAATCCTTTGATGCAAACTATAAACTGTTTAAGAATCAGAATGGTGAAGTGTTTGCCAGGTATATTGGTACTAACTGCAGGAATGGGCCACCTATGAAGAAAGTCTGGGTGCCCAAAAGGTGTCTGGAGAATCTTCCTGTGAATGTTGTCATGACACCACAAGGGAAGAAGACAAACCCTAGACCACATGCTTCATATGGTCCAAAGGCTTCATACAGACAGAGGACTCACCTGAGTCGCACTAACACAAATGTTTTGCAGGGAAATCATACCCATGCCTATGAATATGAGCGTGTTTCATCGAACTGCCATGTTCATAAGACCAAGAACTACTCTACTTATTCCTATGAGTATCATTCACCTCCTGCAAAACTATTTGCCAAGGCTTCAAAGCCAAAGTTCTCAGATTCTGCACTTAGACTCATTGCTTCGAAGCCACCCTTGAAGATGTGGGTGTCTAATAAAGCTTAACTCTCTTTTGCAGGGAAAGGTCTAAAGCCGAAAATCAAATGCGTCTGAAGCTATTGCTGGGGACCTAAAACATCTTGTAGGGTGCAAGATCAAATGCCCAAATGGTCTTATTATGTATTTTGTTCCTGAGTCGCTTGCTATTTGTCCTATCAGTCCTAACCTCGATCTAAGCTTTCATAATCCTCTTGCTCGTCAAATGTTTATGCTTCACAATGCTCTTCGTGAAGCCTATCCCCCTAACTGCACTGTAGGGTATGACACAAGCTGCTTCAGAATGGATTATTGATAGTGGATGTACTAATCACATGACTGGCGAACGAAGTCTTCTCATGGACTCAACCTTACGTCCATCTGACAAAAGTCACATCACATTTGCTGATACTGGTAAAAGCAAGGTATTGGGTCTAGGTAGAGTTGCAATCTCAAAGGATCAGCACATGGATAAAGTGATGCTTGTTGAATCCCTTGGTTTCAACTTAATGTCTGTCTCAATGCTTTGCGATTTGAACATGATTGTGATATTTGGAAAATATCGTTGCCTTATTCTAATGGAATCTGACAAGTCTCTAGTCTTTGAAGGGTATCGGAAAGATGACTTGTACATGGTAGATTTCTCAGCAGGACCACAGCTTGCCGTATGTCTTCTAGCAAAAGCTTCAGAGTGTTGGCTCTGGCATCGGAGGCTAGGGCATGCTGGCATGAGGAACTTGCATACTCTTGCAAAGAAGAAGCACGTCATAGGCATCGAGGGCGTCAAGTTCAAGAAGGATCACTTATGCGGTGCCTGCGAAGCTGGAAAGATGACGAGGGCCAAGCATCCCTCGAAGACAATCATGACAACGACTCAACCCTTCGAACTGCTACACATGGACATCTTCAGCCCTACTCACTACTCTACCCTTACTACTACTGCTTGTCTCTATGGCTTCGTCATTGTTGATGATTATTCAAGATATACATGGGTACATATAATCCTCTACAAGACTGAAGTGCAGGATGTCTTCAGACGCTTCGCCAATCGAGCCATGAACAACTATGGCGTCAAGATCAAGCACATCAGAAGTGACAATGGCACTGAATTCAAGAACACCGGCCTCGACACTTATCTTGATACATTGGGCATCACTCATGAGTTCTCAGCTCCGTACACGCCGCAGCAGAATGGCATCGTGGAACGCAAGAACAGAACACTCGTTGAGATAGCTCGGACGATGCTCAATGAATACAAGACACCAAGAAAGTTCTAGCCTGAAGCTATTGATACTGCATGCCATGTCATCAACCGTGTTTATCTTCACAAGCTTATGAAGAAAACATCCTATGAACTCCTCACTGGTAAGAAGCCAAATGTCAGTTACTTCAGAGTATTTGGTGCTAGGTGCTGGATCAAGGATCCACATCACACTTCAAAATTTGCACCGAAAGCACATGAAGGTTTTATGCTTGGTTACGGAAAGGATTCACACTCCTACAAAGTCTTCAACCTCTTTCACTATAAAGTGGTTGAAACTGTGGATGTGCGGTTCGATGAGACTAACGGCTCACAAAGAGAGCACCTGCCAAATGTGCTAGATGAAATTCCACCAAGTGAATCCATCAAGCTTATGGGAACTGGAGAAATCATACCATCTGAAGTATATCCTGAAGAGGAACTTATCATTTCTGCACCTAATCAACCTGAAGACAATGCTCAGCCTGAAGACAATCCTTCAAACGTTGACAATGATCAGCAAGAGCAAAATATGCGTCCAGTTCATCATCGTGTTGCAAATGAAGTACAGATTGAGAAGATAATTGATAGCATCGATGCACCTGGTCCACTCACTCGTTCAAGGGCCACACAGCTAGCAAATTTTTGTGGGCACTTTGCATTCGTCTCAATATCTGAACCCAAGAAAGTTGATGAAGCCTTCATGGAACCTGAATGGATTCAAGATATGCAAGAAGAGCTTCAACTGTTCGAGCTGAATAATGTATGGGAACTGGTCAAGCGTCCTGATCCTCGTAAACACAATTTCATAGGCACTAAATGGATATATCGCAACAAGCAAGATGAGCATGGTCAAGTTGTCAGAAACAAGGCTCATCTTGTTGCTCAAGGATACACTCAAGTTGAAGGAATTGACTTCGATGAAACATTTGCTCCTGTGGCTAGGCTTGAAGCTATTCGCATACTGCTAGCCTATGCAAATCATCATAACATCCTTCTGTATCAAATGGATGTGAAGAGTGCCTTTCTCAATGGCAAGATTGAAGAAGAAGTGCATGTTGCACAACCGCCTGGTTTTGAAGATCCAAAACATCCTGACATGGTTTACAAGCTCAACAAGGCACTGTATGGACTCAAACAAGCCCCTCGTGCTTGGTATGACACACTCAAAGACTTCCTGAAGAGCAAAGGCTTCAAACCTGGTTCCCTGGATCCCACACTCTTCACGAAGACATATGATGGTGAACTGTTTGTGTGCCAAATATATGTGAATAACATTATCTTCGGCTGCACTAATCAGAAATACAGTGATGAGTTTGGACACATAATGCAAGAGCAATATCATATGTCCATGATGGGTGAGCTGAAGTTCTTCCTTGGTCTTCAAATACGGCAGCAACGCAACGGCATCTTCATATCTCGAGAGAAATACCTCAAAGATTGCCTGAAGAAGTTTGGAATGCAAGACTGCAAAGGTTATATGACGCCAATGCCAACCAAAAGTCATCTGGGTCCTGACGCCAATGGTAAAGAGTTCGACCAAAAGGTATACCGCTCCATGATTGGTTCTTTGCTTTATTTATGTGCATCTAGGCCAGATATCATGCTTAGTGTTTGCATGTGTGCTCGATTCCAAGCGGCACCAAAGGAATCGCATCACTTAGCTGTGAAGAGAATTCTTCGATATTTGGCTTACACCACAACACTAGGATTATGGTATCCAAAGGGCTCAGAGTTTGATCTAGTTGGATTCTCGGATGCTGATTATGCTGGTGACAAGGTGGATCGCAAGTCTACATCAGGCACATGTCACTTTCTGGGACGATCACTTGTGTGTTGGTCTTCAAAGAAGAAGAACTGTGTATCTCTCTCCACTGCTGAATCTGAATACATTGCTGCTGGATCTTGCTGCGCCCAGCTTCTATGGATGAAGCAAACACTCAAAGACTATGGCATTCATCTGAAGTAAGTGCCACTCTGTTGCGACAATGAAAGCACCATCAAGATTTCCAACAACCCAGTCCAGCACTCGAAGACAAAGCACATTCAGATCCGTCATCACTTTCTCAGAGATCATGTCATGAAGGAAGATATTGATATCATTCACGTCAACACTGAAGAGCAACTGGCAGATATCTTCACAAAGCCCTTGGATGAGAAAAGGTTTTGCAAGTTGTGGTGTGAGCTAAATATCTTGGAATCCTTAAATGTCCTGTGATCATGCACACATCCTAACACTTATGCATGATTGATGACTTAGATGTGCAACACACGAAGTAACATATATCTTCAATTAATTAAGACTTACACTCTGAGTGTGAATACATTAACGCAGAATTTGTGTAGCGACCAGACCTCAAACAGTCTGATCTCTGTGCTCCGGTGTCATCCCTGGATCAGTAATGCTGACACCACATAGTACTCGGAGGATTTATAGCAGAGTAGCAATCACACACTTATTACATCGAGTGTCTCAAAAGAGAACTTATTACAATAAGTATGGCTTAAGGCCATCTAATAACGATAACAGCGGAAGGCTTGGAAGATAAGTGAGTCCATCAACTCCAATGGCATCACTGAGTATAGGACCACGACCTAAAACTCCTTAATCGTCGTCTGAAAAGTCTGCAACATTAACGTTGCAGCCCGAAACGGGTTAGCACATGGAATATGCTGGCAAGGTAACACATAGAGAGTAATGGAATGAAACAGCTATACTATATGCATATTTGGCTGGTGTAAGCTCTATGGTTACAGTTTTGCATAAAGCCAATTTTTCCCTACTTCAAAGGAATAAAATTTAATTACTATCATGGTGGTTGTTAAACATTGAGAATGGTTGACAGCATTCTCAATCCCAATTAAAAATCATCATTAAACATAACCCAACAAAATTAATTTAGAGTAACATGTTGAGATTCACATGATAATCCAAGTACTAGATACTCAAGATGTCCATAACCGGGGACACGGCTAACCATGATTAGTTTATTACACTCTGTAGAGGTTTGCGCACTTTCCCCCACAAGACTCGATCGCCTCCGTTTGGTTTCTCGCACTACATGGTGTTTGAGAAGACGGATGACCGAGACATAGTCTTTCAGAAGCGCTAGCACCTTACGATGGGTAGACCGTACCACCTACATCCCCTACATCTGCTAGTCTACCACTGTAAGAGTTCGCACGACTTAGTCAACTATGCTAGAGCCCATAATAGCTTGTGGCTGCACACGGAAGTTTCTAGTATGAATAGTCTCATGATCCCTTTGAGCCTGGGTGGCGGTCCAAAAGAAAACAGGCAAGTCCTGGAATACCCAGGTGCCTCAATCCACCCAGATGTGTGTTTAAGTTGCCACCTTAGATAAACCATTAATTAACAATCTCACATCTGTCATGGATTTCACTCACCCAATCCACGTCTACTAACATAGCATGGCATAATAAGCAAACATAGAAGTAACTCCCAAAGGTTTGATAATAAACAGGTAATAGGTACTACCTCATCTACTTCCCATCCCACAATTTAATTAGATCCTATTCATGCAATGTGTGAGGATTGATCTAATGCAATAAAACTGGGTAGTAAAAAAGGTATGATCAAAGTGTTACTTGCCTTGCCGATGATCTGCGAAACCTAACGTTTCGAAGTAACAGGCGGCGCACTCCGGGCATTCTATCGCAGACAAACAAACAAGCATACAATAAGTACTCATCTAATGCACAGGTAAAACTCAAATAAGAGATCTAACCAGAAGGTTCAACTTAAGAACTCCAGTTGGCAAAAAGAATCAAATCGAACGAAACAATGAAAGTCAAACGGCGAAAGAAAACAACTTCGTTCTACTAATCTGGATCTAGGGCAAATTTTACAGTAGCAAAAACTTGTTTAAGTTGGTTAAATGGATAGAGGGTTTCGAGACGAATCCCTAGGCACTTGAATCGCCTGATTCCGATAAACGAGCGAAAAGTTAAACTAAAACGAAAATCGGATCAGGAATCACGATCAGAAAAATCGCGGATTTAATCCGAGAAAAAGAAAAACGATGAACGCGGTTTTTTTCTTTTTTTTCGGCATGGAAATCGAGGCGTGTCGAACCTCGGGCGGCGGGATCGTCGTCGTCGTCGTCGGCGGCTCCGGCAGCGCATGCGGATCGAGGCGAGGCTGATGGGCTAGGGCGGCTCGGGGCGGCGCTATTTAAAGGCTGCCCCCGGGCGGTGTCCCGCTCGGGTACGGCCCGAAGTCGGTTCGTTTTTCTTAATTATTCCGCTCGGAAGAAAAATAAAAAAAATACTAAACGGACTCCAAAAATTCCGAAATAAATTTTCACGGGCTTCTAAAATCAAGCCGCACAAGGTGAACATTTATTTGGGCCCTAAATGCAATTTTGAAAAACGCACATTTTTCCTAAATTCAAATAAAACACCGAAAAACTCCGAAATAAAATCTTATTTGATTTTTTTTATTAAATCCTCAATATTTCTTTATTTTGGGAAAGTCATTTTATTCCCTCTCTCATATTTTTGTAATAGAAATAATTGATGATAAAATAAATAAAATCAAATGATCCTATTCTCAAAATTTGAGAGAACTCAAATATGAAAATAACGAAATCCCCAACTCTCTTCGTGGGTCATTGAGTTGCATAGAATTTCTAGGATCAACCAAAATGCAAAATAAAATATGATATGCATGATGCTCTAATGTATAACATTCCAAATTGAAAATTGGGATGTTACAATTTGACTTCGGAGCACCACGATAATTGTGCGCCGTGTCTAGGTCTAATACTTTCTATATGGTGGGTAACGCCACCACCAAACTTTTGTTTGGAGTGTTTTTTGTTGGTGTTACATTTGCTATGTCTTCACATTTGGTTTGTCTTCAAATTTTAACATGTCCTCATGTTTATCTTCACTATCGAGTTAGTCTTATTCGGATATATTCATATATTAGCGCTCTGTCCTCTACAGCATTCACTTATAGCTAGGGATGAAAATGGAGTGGAAACTTTCCGTTTTTCCAGAGGAAAAATGGAAACGGAGAGGAAATATGAAAACGGAAACGGAAATTTGCAAAACGGAAGTGGAAATGGAATTTTTTATGCGGAAATGGAAACAAAAACGGAACGGTGTTTTCCGGTCGAACATGCATGGAAATGGAACTTTTCATTTCCGTGAATATGGAATTTCTGTTTTTACTATGGACCTATAGCTGCTTTGTAGCCCAAGCACCAAAGATAACACAATGACACAATTACTAGAATGGATCTAAGGCCCAACTTCTACTACCACACATGTACTAAGCTTGACCCCATACGCAATTGTCCGGTACTACTACAATACTACGCTAAGTTACTAACATAATGATATTATTTTGTAGCCATGTTAACAACTCATTAAATTTGTTTGTTTTTGTGTTTATTTCTCTATGATTCAAAGGGTTTTTAAGTTCCGATCAATGCCTATTTCTGTTTCCATATCCGCTTTCTATTCGCTCTGTGTACGTTTCTGGTAGTATCTATTTCCGTATTCGTTTCCGCTTCTGCAAAAAATGTGAAAACAAATATGATAGCACTCAGTTCCGTCCGTTTTTGCTCCGTTTTCATCCCTACTTATAGCTATGTCTTCTCGTTTTGAATCTTTTGAACTAAGTGAATGTGATCGGACCCTAACCTTTCTATGCTCCCATCTCAAATCTATCTATCCAAATCATATGCATTCTATTGAAGCTGTCGAATGTCTTCTCTACGTCCTTGTCAGCAGAAGATACAGAGAAAAACATTAAATCTGTTTTAAATGCTCAATCCGTTTTCCTGAAACCCGGAGAAGCGGGAACGACCACCCGACAATCCAGGCGTGCGTGGGAACATGGAACAACCTCCAATGTGTTGCATGTTCGCCACGTGTCCTTCAGATGTGAACCGCCAGGGGCACCTGCGTAATAGCGCTGCACCGTCCCTGTCCTTATAAATACACGCCACACCCCAGTCATTATCTCTTCTTCCACTTCTCCTTCTCGCACAAACCCTAGAGCCACCGCTAGCTCTCGACGACACCAACGACGAAGCGCTTAACTGCCGCGACCTCACTGACGCCGTCCTCACGCCGGCCGCGGACATCGTCTTCTCCACCGTCGCCGTAGGTGTCCTACGTCGCCAAGTTAGGGCATGGAAGATCAAACTGCTTGGCCTCATCTCCTACTCCATCTAGCGGTTCCTCGAGTGGTAAATAAAAACTCTTTTTACAATCCTTTTTGATCCGATAGATTCATCTTTTTCAACCACAAGTGGTTTCTATCCCAACAAATTGAATCTATCCTTTTCTGCATCTCATAACATGCCTAGTATATTCACTTATACTTCACAAAGTAGTTAGATTCCTCACTTGTACTTATTCGTGGATTTGTACAAATCTGGAACCAACTCTCTACATATGAGTGAATGTCTTCGCACTATGAGGTCAATGTCTTCTAAACTGATTTATCTTCAAAATCTTCTGAGAATGCATATGACCTCTTCCCCTTCCCTCGCATCTCTAATGCTGTCACAGGTACATGTCCGTGGGAGAATCCCTTGGTTCTCATAGTCTGCATTCATTTGCAGAGTTCTTACAGCATCACATCAATTCTCCCGAAGCTAATTCTTGTCTGACCAGTAGAAGGAAGCCTTTACATGTTCTGAAGCCTTTCAGTCTGAACTTCATGGCAACGGAAAAATCAGTCAGGAAGGGCGGCAGACAGCGCCGTGAAAACACTGCCAAGGACCTGCCACCGGATCTCTATGATCTATACAAGTCAGATCCAGAAGAGACCTATGGAGAACGCAAGAACCGAATCCAATGGATTCGAAGACATTGGGCAGAGGAATGGTTCAAGTACAGATTTGTCACTGACGAATATACTGAAAAGACTGCCATCAAGGGCCCCTGGGGAGATATTATATACAAAGGTCTTTAGCCCAAGTCAAAGTCCGAAACTATTGCTCAAGGCTTCTACCCCTACATGATCCGTGGACCTCAGCCTGCTAATGCCGACCCATCCTCTCTGTTATGGTGTCGTGAAGACAATCTCTTTAAGCGCAACTTCCAATTTGCCAAAACTTCTGCCAAAGAGAACAAGAAGTCACTAGGGTTAGACTTCAACCCCAGTCCCTCTGCTCCTCGTGCCGACGACACACGCGATGTTGAACCCAATATTGTTGGGCCCTTCTACAACCTTGAAGGTCTCATCACTCACATTCAGGTTCAAGGGGCAGCCGTGGATCACTCTGCAGATGACGTTGGTTCTGGCGAAGCGCTGCACCACCGAAGCCTGTGAAGCAAAAGAAACCAAAGGCTTCAAAGCCCTCCTCTGCACCAAAGGTCTCGCGGGCGAAGCCTCTGGCCACTGCACCTCCTGAAGCCAGTGTGCAGTCTGAAGATCTCTCTCGCATCTCCAAGTCTGACAAGATGAAGAAGCCCATGCAACCAACTGGTCAAGCATTGACCCCCGCTGCCGTTCTGAGGAACGAGAACAAAGCCATTGATCTGTCTAGCGACGACGATCTTGGCCATGATGCTCTTGAGCTGCTTAGAGCGAGCAAGAGGCGGAAATCTTCAATGATCTTCCCCTCTTTGATGTGGAGATCCTGTACAAGTTCATTGATGAGTGGTTTGACAGTCCAGACCTTAGTTTTGATGATCTTCAGCTCCCAATTGGCCTCAACGTCTCTTTCCATGGAGCCATTGCTCCTGACCTGGCTCTTGCACAGAAAATTGTTGAGTTGAAGCACAAGATTGATTATGAAAAGGCTCAGTTCAAGAAGCACATGGCCAAGCTCAACGTGGAAGACATCCAAAACTTCAAGGTCATGCTGCATGAGCTCAAGGGGGCGTTCCACAAGAAACGTGAAGAAGCTAAAGGTTCTCGAGAGCGCATGAAACACCTGGCTGCCAAATGTGTTCAAGGCTACAATGAAGTTGAAAAGCTGAAAAGCGCAAGGCTTTGGGGTGACCAGGCATCGACCCCAGAATGGCTGCCAAGAAGAAGAAGAAGCCTGCTGTGGCCCAACCAGAAGCATCAAGGCAGGAAGAACCTCGCATTGTCTTCCCGGGCAGTATGACAGGCTCGAAGCCTAAAGTCCCCACAGTGGCTTCGGAGCTCAAGAAAACAAGGGCAGCTGAAGCCGAAGCCCGAAAGTGAAAGACCAAGGCCACCACTGATGATGCTCCACTGACCAAGAAGAAAGATCGGGCTACTCCCACAGAGCCCCTTATCGTCGAGCCAATCTCAGTTGCTCGTCCTGCGTCTGAACACCGTGAGCGCCAGTTGATAGTTCATGAGACCACTTCCACAGAGGCTCCAGAAGTTGAAGACATTCCAGCTGTTGACCCCACAGCAGCTGAAGACATTGGTCATCAAGAAAATATTGAAGATGATGAAGTCCTTCCTCAGATCGAACACAATGTGGTATCATCGCCTGTTCTCATGAACAGCGAACTCATCAGCATTGGTCATCCATTGACACCAATTGCTCAGGATGACTCATGGGCTGATCACCCACAAGGCTCCCCCCGTTGAGAAGAATCACCAAGTACTCCCCCACCTCAAGTCACCACTTCGGTGCTTGAAGACAATGACTTTGTGGCCCAGCCAACTCCCTCTCCAAAGGCGTCGCCCGCACTCCGTAGGCTTCGCAAAGGACCAAGGCCACAGGTCACTCTGTCAAGTGTTCCAGAAGGAGAAGAGCGCCAATCCGTTTCACGCCAAGTCTTTCCTGAAGCCTCTCGTAATGCGAACATCCCCGAGTCTGAAGCCAAAGCGGCTAAAGATATTCCGGCTGCATCAGCTGATGAACAAGAAGGACCAAGACATGAAGAAGAATGTGTTGCTACACCCCCAACCAACCCTGAAGTTGTTCTCGAGGAGAACATGTCCGACCCCCCAGCTACTCGAGTGGAGGTTGAAAACTCTGAGGCGGCCACTAACACCAACACTGAAGCCAATGACGTTGTCATGGCCGAGGCTAGTGTGGCGCCTGAAGCTACCGTGGCGCCTAAAGTTAATGTGGTGCCAGAAGTGATTGCACCTGAAGCCAATCTGCAGCCTGAAGCCAATACCACTGCTCCTGTACCGCCTCCACGGCCACACACTCTTGAGCAGACATTCTATCAAGGCCAACTTACCACCGTTCGCTGGCCCATTCTGGTTCCTCCACCTGCTGTCGGTCCGCAATTTGACTATCATGTGGAGCACAGGCCTCAAGTCCAGAAGCTAAAGCCTAGGCTGTCAAGGTTTCCAGGTACTGCAACTTCACCAGGATCGTTTAATCTGAATGGCTTCAAGGCACACAACACATTCTTTGACAGTGCCAAGAACCCCTACACAAGGCCAATAATCTCATCAGATCGGTTCTGGAGTTACCAGAAGTGCAGCTACTATTCCTGCATCTTATACAATCAGGGGCGCATTTTCCCTCATATGCGTCTAGACAGCGAAGCCATGGCTGGCCTGCCCTGCCTAGAAGCCCTTGAATGCTTCAGAGATGCTGGCCTTCTACAGTTTGTGACTGCCAAAGAACATTGGAATGAAGAGCTTCTGCTACAATTTTACGCTACCCTTCACATTCGCGGCTACAACAGGGATCCGAAGACTTGGATCCTTGAGTGGATGATAGGCGATGTACACCATGAAGCTAAAGCCCAAGACATCATTGAGCTCACTGCCCTGCCCACTCCTGGCAAACATTATGAACCAGGTTGTCAGCTACACCAGTATGCATTGGAAAGCATCTTCCAGAAGCCAGAGCCAAACATGAGCCAAATGCTGAGCATGATGAAGCCACCGCCACAAGACGCTGACTATCCTAAGGAGTACTTTGTTGAAGACCTAGAGTATCTGCCCCGCACTATTTACCATATTATCAGGCAAACTCTCTGCCCGGTCAAAGGACATTCTCCTGCAGCGAAGCTTGAAGGAGCAATGAAGACATTGGTCTTCTATATCTTCAATGGCATCAGCTTCAATGCTCAAGACTTCTTCATCTGACAATTGGCTGCATTTGGCTCCGATATCTTTGGTCTGAAGTTCTATGATCCATGGGTAATGCGCCTCATCAAGCTTCACTCTGCTATCAACTATCAGCCGTCTGCGCGCAATCACCTTATATTCTTGATAGAGGTTGATCTGTCTGTCGAAGCCATTTACCCAGAGCTTGCAAAGGAGCCAATTTATCTTCACAATGTCGATCATTAAAGCTTCACCCAGCCCATTGAAGGAGTTCAGGCCGTTTCTCATGTTTATCCCTTGGCTGGCAATACACGTGCTCCTCGCACCCATACTGAAGCCACTGCCAGTACCATCGCCCAAAGACCTCGGAAGCGATCTCATGTTCTCAATGACCGAGAGCTTCTTGTCGCTCTACATCAGAAACATGATAAGCATCATGACTGGCTTAAGCGTCAGATGCAAAGCCTCTTGGTGGACGTCAATCGCATTCGCAATCTTGCCACCAAGAATGCCTTTGTTACACATGAAACCTGTCGGAGGTCATGGAAGATCTTGACATTGCTCAGTGCTGAAGCTGGTCTTCAAGACGATGGCTTCACAGAGAGAATCAAGTTTGACTCAACTCCTCCAAGGAATGCTCACTTGTGTCGGACTCCCTCACTCGAAGAGTCTGACTATTCCTCCTCAGCTGCAACGGTGAATGCCAGAGTCATAGATGATCAAGATGATGCTACCTCACCACCTCCAACCTCAGCGCGTGTTGACACTGCACCAAGTTCTTCTGCACCACCGAACCTCAACGACGACCCTGCTGCATCACCTACTCTTCATGGGAACGAGTAGAAGCTCAATGTCTTCAAACCTTTTTGGTCATTACTGACAAAAGGGGTAGAAGCATATGAGTTGATAGTCTTCAAGCGGGTCCATATGGGTGGTTGCTATACTTTTGCTACATTTGCCAAGTGATTACAACTCTCGCTTTTGATACATTTGGTTCGTTTTGAGTTGTAACACTTAAACTTGATGGTCGTCTGCTACCTTTTCGTCAACTATGTGATGCGATGATAAATTCCGCATGTGCGACGATAAATTCCACACGAAGTCATTTTGCAGACATCCATTTTTCATTATGCATGTCATTATCTTTGTTATAACCTTTCATGCATGATGAATTGTCTTCATAAGTAGAAGAGGAGCTCCGCAAGTACAACCTGCCATGTGCATTTGCATTCAAAAGCAAAATACTTATATGCACATCTTCAGGGGGAGCCTTTTCTGCTACTTACGAAGACAATACCTAAATCCTTTACAACTTCACATACTTTTATCCCCGTTGAAAACTTCAACCAGTTTGTCATCAATCACCAAAAAGGGGGAGATTGTAAGTGCATCTAGTGCCACCCCTAGTTGGTTTTGGAGTATTGACGACAAACCTGGTTGAGGGACTAATGTGTTTGTGAGAATTGCAGGATAACACAGGTAGTAGTCCCTCATTGATTCATTTTATCTACCGGAGATGACCTCTAAAAATGTATGAAGACATTGAAGATAAAGGTGGTATGTGAAGATATTCACATTGAAGACTATGACAAGAGAAGACATCGCGTGAAGACTATGGAGTGCGAAGACTTAGTTGTTTCGTTGTTTCCTTTTTCTTCTTTGTTAAGTCATAGGAACCACCATACTGCTAAGTGGGGTCCCAGTGAACAAAGTCCGAGTGACTGAAGTGATGCTTAACCAAAAACCTATGTCTTCGAGCGAAGACAATGAGATCAAAACTTATCCAGAGATGGATAAGTCAGCTTTACTTGTAGCCCAAGTAAAGTTGCCGCGTGTGTTTAAAATCTGACTATTAGAACACGTGTCAGTTCCTTAGTGACCCAAGGTCATTTCGGACAAATCAGGCCGGGTTGCCTAGTGGCTATAAATAGCCCACCCCCTACACCATAAATTGGTGGCTGCTTAGAGTTAGTGCACAGTTTTTGTCGTTTGAGAGCAACCCACCTTGAATCCTTTGAGAGAGAAATCCTTGCGAGGACAAAGCCCTAAACACCTAGAGCCAAAGAGTGTTAGGCATCACTGAAGTCTTCCTGTCTGTGTGATCTGAAGACTTGTTACACTTGAGGACTGTGAATCCTCCAGCCGGTTAGGTGTCGCGTTCTGAGCATCCAAGAGTCATTGTGGATCGCCGGTGAATGAAGTCTGTGAAGGTTTGGAAGTCTACCTTGAAGACTTACCAGAGTGATTGAGCGAGGACTGGGTGTCCTTAGCTCAAGGGGAATAAGGTGAAGACACAGTCTTCTGAGTTAAATCTCAGCCTCCCTAACCAGACGTACAGTTGTCACAGCAACTGGAACTGGTCCAACAAATCATTGTCTTCAACAAGCAACTGGTTCTATCCTTCCCATCTCTTTATTTACAGTTGGTCCTTGTGAAGTCATTGCCAGTTTGCATTGTCCATTTGTCTTCACTGTGTGACTGTTTGTTCTGATTGGTTTCATACTATCTGTCGGCATTCTGGGAACGGGGGTCCCCAGACTTGCCTGCGTGCGTCCTGTGGCGTGGCTCAGGCAGGGGCCCAATGCGGCCCATCTTCATCAGCTCAAGCTCAAGACCCTCGCGAGGGGCCAAGCCTCGCGGGGCGGATGACAGGAAGCTTCCTCAGAGGCAGCCTCATCAGGCAGGCTCGCGAGGAGGCGGAGAGATCAAGGCAAGGGTACCTCGCGAGGAACCCGTGACGCAAGCCATGACGATCGAGACCAGGCGGGCGCCAGGCGGGCGCCGGCCTGCGCAGTGTCCTTGTTTCCCCTTTGGTGCAAAGGGGGCAAGAACAGGCCAAGGCATCAGGCAAAGGTTACCATTCCGGTGCAACGAGACCAAGACCAGCCGGACGGCAGGACAGAGGTCACCGTGGAGCCCAAGACGGCGTCATCGCCAGTGCCTTTGGCAGCCGAAGACCACCTTTGGTCAGGATAACTTGTACTACATGTTCCCCTTCGAAATGGCCAATTGTTGGCGCCCTTCCCACTCATTATTTGGGGAGAGGCCCAGGGCCTCTATAAATAGAGCTAGCCACCATAGAGTAGGGGGACAGCCCGGAGAGATCTGGTAGAACCCCAACAGAGAGAGAGAGGCGACTGAACTCACCCTAGCAGTTCATCGCACCAGCTCAAGAACAGCTCTCGCGAGGCTGTTCTTCCCTTGTACTGTCCATCATCAGACCTAGAGGCAATCCACCACACCACACACTGGAGTAGGGTATTACACCACAACGGTGGCCCGAACCAGTATAAACATCGTGTCTCTTGTGTTGTTCATCATTTTTCATCTTAGTTCGCACGAGAGGATCAGACGTAGATCAGTAGGGGAGAGATCTCCGCGCGCACCCCAGTGTTCGAACCTCAAGGGTCTGCCAGAACCCGAAACCCGACATTTGGCGCGCCAGGTAGGGGTGCGCCAGAATCTTCCTTCCGCTGTTCGCGTGTGATCTTCCATCGTGTCCATGGCTGACGCTCGTCGGGCTCGCGCCGAGCGTCGGGCTGCTCACGCCGCTCGCGTCGCCCAGACGGCGCCTGTCGGCGGCCCCCCTCATCGTTCCCCGTCGCCCGCCGCCAACGCCGCCACCGGCCCGGCGGGGAACGAGCAGCAGGCCTCGTCCCAGCACGCCCCGGTGTGGCGGGATGGCCGCACCGCCACCACGTCGCTCACTCCAGCTGGCTCGTCGTCCCACGCCCGTCGCGCACCCATGGATGCGCACGCCTCACTGCTCTTGGCGCGGGAGCTCCTGGACTATCGCCCCGTCGACGACCTCTACGAGGACTGGCTCGCCCACATCACCGAGCTCGTCAGTGCCGCAGGGGGCTCCCCCTTGCGGTCCCTCTCGTTGCCTCGCCCTCCGCCCCGTGCAAGGGGCGAGGATCAGGGGCGCCTCCGCCGCCTCCTCCCCCAGAAGGTGCCTTGGCTCCAAGGCACGCAGCCCCAGGGCTCAACCGAGCTGCGTCCCAGGAGCGCCTATGGCCTTCGGTCGTAGGGCGCTACATGGGACCACCCCACAGCTACGTTCGCATGCCTTTCGGCCTGCCGAGCGCGGTCGCCGCACATCAGCGCCTGTTGAGGAGCATTCTGGAGGCTCAAGAGGTCAGGCATCGCGCGGTCCTGGTGGATGTGGCGATGGTCCTCGAAGACCTGCACGTGCCACCGGAGCCTCGCGAGGCCCCTGGGCCTGGGGGGCTCATGAAGGCTGACATCTTCACCGCGCATCGCTCACTTCCTCAGCATCACTTCATCTTCAACAGCACCAGGTGACATCTTTCAGAGTTCTACTTTCAGCTGGGAGCGCCCACAGGGCCGCACCATTCCCAGGCCGCGTGGGTCCGTCCCCGCGGCATGTATCCATTTTGTTTATGCTCTTCATTTACCTTGTTGGGGGCGCCCCTCTGGCTGCATCATCCCCGCACCGCTCGGGCCCGACCCAGCGGCAGTTGCTTTTCCAACATTTACCCTAGGATGAAGTTGTTCTTTCACGCTTAATCTGATTTCCATAATTATGACCTACTACTTGTCGTCGTGCAAAGCGCTTGCACGTTAAAAGGGGGCGCCTGAGCATCACGACTCATGGGCTCTTACTGGGTCTCCAGCCCTCACCCCCTGGCCTTGACCCACGGCATCGCGACCTGTCATACCAGCGGCGGCTGAGCTCGCTCGGGGGCCGGGACCTGAGGACGTAGAGCATTTGCATTCTAACAACCCTGCAGGAACGCACCAATTGATAAAGGCCCAGAGCCAGGTGCAACCCGCCTCGAGGTAGGGCCTCGTGAGTCCCGCGCTGGCTCACGGGTGCCCAGATACACCTCTCCTAGCCCTACCGTCCCGGCCACGTGTCAGGGCGGGGCTGTACACGCCCCGGGGGCTCCTCCCGGAGGGGAGCCCCCTCCCACGCACCAGTGGAAGCACCATGCTCCGTGCTGGCTGACGACACTGCCGAGGAGCGGCTATGCCCGTACACATACGAAAGCGCTATGCTCCGTGCTGGTGATAAACAACTGAGGGCGGCCCATGGCCGTACCAACCTCAGGGAGCCCAGAGCTCAGTGTCCGGCACCATCGCAACGCCTCCCCTTGGGAGTGCCGCGCGAGGGGGCTGGACACGGGGGCTACGCCCGGGCCTCGCCCGAGCACACGCCACCCAGCCAGGTCCCTTGGACCTGGTCATCGCGCGCCACTCCCCGAGCGGAGCCAAGGTACGAAACCCGTTTGAGCGTCTAGGGGGACTCCTGAGCATCGCGACTCAGGAGCCTAACTTGCCACGTAGCCCCTCACTCCTTAGTCCCATCCTTGGTTTCCGGTCGGGGTTAACGCTGGGTGAGGTACGCGCGGGGCCGGGCCCTGCCAACGTAGAGCGTAAGCAAGTAGGAGAGGAAAATGCAAATTCCGGGAAATTCAAAGCAAATATTACAAACCATAAGATTGTTCCACAACGCCAAACACAAGTTTTAACGCCTCTGCGAGGCATGGTGCATGTGCAGGAATAAAACAGGATGGAAGTCGCGAAGGAATCACTCCCCAGTAACGCCGTCACCAGTGGTGGAGTCACGTTGGACGGCTTCGCCTCTCGAGGTCGCAAGGCCGGCGGCACCGCGCCCGGGCAGGACGCTGGGGGAGCGGAACTTCCCCAGCAAAACCTCAGCTCGGCCCCTCACGGCCTCAGCGGCGGCAGCGGCACGGTCGCCGCTCACGGGCTCCAGCAGGCTGTCGAAGTCGACGTTGGGGTCGCGCAGGTAGACATGGCCGAGGACACGCGTCAGCGCCGCAAAAGACAGGGCACGCGCCTCGGCCTCGACCGTGGGGCCAAGGACGTCCGTGACGTCCTCAAGCGCACCAACCAGGAAGGGGAGCAGCTTGGCGGGGCCGTCCTCCTCACTAGCCAACGGCTTCTCCAGGCCGCTCTCATACAACATCTTCAGTATGCCTCGAGCCTTCTTCTCCAGCTTCGCGAAGGCCACCGGTCCTCCGTCAGGACCTTCGCCCTGGCGTCCAGCTCAGTCCTCTCCGCCTTCAGCGACTGCTCCAGCGTCTCCAGCTGGCTGTGGCGGTCATCAAGCTTGGCGTCCCGATCCTTGGCGGCGGCTTCCCTAGCCTTCATCTCCTTCTCCATCTCTCGGCGGCTGTGCACCTCCTTGGCGAGCTCGTCACGCAGGCCTTGCAACTCGGCCTCAAGCGTCTTGCAGCGGCCCTGGGTATCTGCAGCGTCGCCTAGGGCAGCGTCGCGAGCGGCCTTGGCTTGGTTGGCGGCCCGCTTCTCCTCGTTGGAGGGCGACATGGCCTGGCTCAGCACCGCTCGAGCGGAAGCAGCAGAACGGGCCCAGCCAGAGGCCAACTCCAGGTGCCCGGCCACCAGACGAGGGTCCGCGCTCAGGAGATCCTCCCGCAGTTGGCTCAGCTCATTGGCAATCTGGTCCAGGACAGCGGCGAAGGGAGCAGAAGAGACAAGAACCTGTGGAGCAGACAGAGAGGATGGCAGCATGACCACGGCTTGGCAGGAAGGGACCTCCTGAGCCCTGGCCGCCACGGCCGCAGCGCCGGGCACAGTCGACTCCAGGTCCAGTGGGGCCATAGGGGCTGACTCCTTGCCGGGGTGCCCCAGTTGGCCTCGCGAGGGTGGTTGGGTCAGAGAGGCGTGGGCCTCGCCGTCCTCTCCCCCAACAGCCGAAGGCGTTGCCCCGGCAGACGGATTCGCCCCAAGCGGGGCCGCAGAAGCCTCCTTCAACCTCTTGGCAGCAGGTGTCGGCCTGGTAAAAGAGCACAAACGTCAAGCCTCAGCGGCAGAAACCAAGCAGAGCACGAATCGAGCACTTACTGGACGTCGTCCATGGACTCAAGCAACTTCCGGCCAAACTTGAAGCCCGAGAGCCTGCAGCGGGGGTCAGCCTTGGAGGGCCCGGAAGCAGAAGGCACGTCAGGAGGGATGGAGCTGGTCTTGGACCCCCCAGGGACCAGAGCAGACCCTGGGGGAACCAGGCTCGACCTACCCTTCCTCGTGACCGAGGAAGAGCCCTCCCTTCCTCGCCTGGCGCTGGCCTCATCGTCGTCCGCCATGGAGCCGAGGGCCTGGGACCTGCGCCGAGGGAAGGACTCCCCCAGTCCTCGCCAGTCTCCTCCGAGTTGGACGCTTCCTCCTCCGCCTCTTATTCCCCACTGGAGCTGCCGGAGGACAAGTTCACCGTCGCCAGGACCGCCAGGTCTTCGGGAGCTGCCGCGGGCACCAGCCCCTCACCGTTGAAGGTGGGCATGGCGTTCACCACCCGCTCCCAGTCGTCACGAAGGAACAGGGGGACGGGGGCGTCCATCGGGCTCGCTACGTCTCCCCCAACCGAGGAATGGAGGGCCACAGTCAGATCCTCGTCGGTCAGGGCCTCAGAGCTCAGGCGCAGGGCGGCGTCTGCTCCTCCAAGCCTCCACAGTGGAAGCGGGTGCTCCTGGAGCGGAGCCACCCGGTGCTCCAAGAACTCCCTCAGGAGCGTGGCCCCGGTCAGCTTCGCCGCCCCAAGTTGCTTGGCCTCAGGTCCGCGTTCATCCTCCTCAACACCGCCTTCGCGCGAGGGTCGACAAGCTCCGTGCGGGACCATGCATCAATGGACTTAGGTTGCCCCATGGGTAATATCAGACGAGGGTGGAGGCGCCCGACATCCATCATGACCCACTTGCTCCAGTAGCCTTCAATCCTCTTCCCAGGCTTCGAGATGGCGTTAGAGCTGGAGTATGCAATGAAGCTCACGCATGCGGAGACCTGAGCGCCAGAAACCCGGAGGGAGAAAAAGTGGCGCAGCAAGGCCACCGAGGGCTTCACACCAACATGAGCCTCGCAATAGTAGGCGAAAATCGCCAGGAGAAGGACAGAGTTGGGGTGGAGATGCAGGGCCTGCAAGTTGTATTGGTGGAGAACGGCAAGGAAGAACTCAGAGAAAGGAGGCACCAGACGGGCGACGATGGCGCTCACGAAGAACGGGTAGAAGGTGCTCCCCTTGCCCTCAGGCTGGTCGAAGCCGACCTTGAGCACAGTCGCCCCCTCGCTGCCCTGTGCCACCGTCATCAGGCGCGCAAGGGCGAAGTTCTTCTCCGACAAATTCGGGGAATCCAGGGCCGGCGAGTACCAAGCATCAGCCGGGGATTTGCGAGTCGCCATGGCGTGCCGGATGCGAAGGATCGAGACAGATCTAGAGGATTTCGGAAGCAAGAAGGAGGAAAGCGAAAAAGGGGAACTAGGGCAAGACGGACGAGAGCGGGGCAAGTAAGCCTGTCCAGGGCGCCCCCTTTTGTCAGTCATGCAGTTGCCGAGGCATCATGGGAAGTGCAGATGCCCACGCCCAATCAACCGCCACGCGACGCCCAAGGCCGCAGGCTGTTAGGGCCCGCGGCGCTTCATGCTTGCCCCTTCGCTTCTCTGCTAAGCCAAGCCCGCGCGTGCCTTGGGCCCGGGGGCTACTGTCGGCATTCTGAGAATGGGGGTCCCCAAACTTGCCTGCCTGCGGCGTGGCTCAGGCAGGGGCCCAGCGCGGCCCATCTTCATCAGCTCAAGCTCAAGACCCTCGCGAGGGGCCAAGCCTCGCGGGGCGGATGATAGGAAGCTTCCTCAGAGGCAGCCTCATCAGGCAGGCTCGCGAGGAGGCGGAGAGATCAAGGCAAGGGTACCTCGCGAGGAACCCGTGACGCAAGCCATGACGATCGAGACTAGGCGGGCGCGAGGCGGGCGTCGGCCTGCGCAGTGTCCTTGTTTCCCCTTTGGTGCAAAGGGGGCAAGCACAGGCCAATGCATTAGGCAAAGGTTACCATTCCAGTGCAACGAGACCAAGACCAGCCGGACGACAGGACGGAGGTCACCGTGGAGCCCAAGACGGCGTCATCGCCAGTGCCTTTGGCAGCCGAAGATCACCTTTGGTCAGGATAACTTGTACTACATGTTCCCCTCCGAAATGGCCAATTGTTGGCGCCCTTCCCGCTCATTATTTGGGAAGAGGCCCATGGCCTCTATAAATAGAGCTAGCCACCATAGAGTAGGGGGACAGCCCGGAGAGATCTGGTAGAACCCCAGCAGAGAGAGAGAGGCGACTGAACTCACCCTAGCAGTTCATCGCACCAGCTCAAGAACAGCTCTCGCGAGGCTGTTCTTCCCTTGTACTGTCCATCATCAGACCTAGAGGCAATCCACCACACCACACACCGGAGTAGGGTATTACACCACAACGGTGGCCCGAACCAGTATAAACATCGTGTCTCTTGTGTTGTTCATCATTTTTCATCTTAGTTCGCACGAGAGGATCAGACGTAGATCGGTAGGGGAGAGCTCTCCGCGCGCACCCCAGTGTTCGAACCTCAAGGGTCTGCCGGAACCCGAAACCCGACACTATCTTCCATCCCGATCCGTATTGCCTAGCTGCTATTAGTCTTCGTGCTCTCACTTCATTGAATACTTGACTCTGGCTTGTCTAGTGTAGTCTACCTTCCGCTGCATGGTTATAGGTTCATTTCTATCGTTTGTCTTTGAAAGTCCCATGTTTTGAAGACTTTCATAAAAATCGCCTATTCACCCCCCTCTAGTCGATAACTAGCACTTTCAAATACAAGTTATATATCGATGTCGGTTTATGTCTACATGCCTTAACCCGCCTTTGGGCCTTGGGCCTTCATGAAGCGCCACCATCTTTGTCTTCATGGGCTTCAAATAAAGTAATCATCACGGGGATAACCCGGCCTCTCCTGGCCGGTTTATGTCCAGTAGTAATATCCCCAACAGACTTGGTATTGAATCACAAGAGAGAGAGAGAGTCATCTAGCTAGTGTCGTGGACCCTAAGGTCCTAAAGGAACTACTCACACATGGTCATGGAGTCGGCAAGGTTGATGAAGAAGCCTCTGGTAATGCATCCCCCCACCGAGAGGGTGTCGAAATAGGCCTCCAAGTTGGATCTTCTCATAACAGGAACTTGCACTGGTGCGAAAAACAGAGAAAACTGGTACAGAGGGTTTCTCGATTCATATAATTTATAGGCAAAGGAATGGGCGAAAAGCAGTGCACAGGGGGGCCACGCGGCCTAGTGGCACAAGTCAAGCCCTGACTGTGCCACTTGGCCATGTGGGGCCCTGGATGGCCCCCCGACAGGTCCCGGCATTTTCTGGAATCTTCATGACGCAAAAAATGTATTAAATCCTCAAGTTCTTTTACCTAACAATCCAAAACAAGTATCCCCTTCCCAGAATCAATTACCTATATGATCAACTTGCCGGTTCGTCGGTCTTCTCTAAACTAGATTTGAGGTTAGGGTACCATTAGATCAGGGTTCACGAAGAGGACATTCCTAAAACTACCTTCGTTACTCGCTATGGTTCATATGAGTACACCGTCATGTCCTTTGGCTTAACCAATGCTCCACCCACCTTTTCTCGATTGATGAACTACATCTTCATGGAATACCTCGACAAATTCGTCGTGGTGTATCTTGATGATATTCTGGTCTATTCCAAGAATGAAGAAGAACATGTCGAGCATCTTCTGTCCGTACTAAAGAAGCTTCGGGAACATCAGCTTTATGCCAAATACTCCAAGTGCGAGTTCTGGTAACCTGAAGTGACCTATCTAGGCCATGTAATTTCTGCAACAAGCATTGCTGTTAATCCAGAACGAGTTCAGGCTATTCTTGACTGGAATCCTCCACAAACTGTCAAGCAAGTTAGAATTTTTCTCGGACTCGCCGGTTATTATCGTCGTTTTGTTGAGAACTTCTCCAAGATTGCAAAGCCATTGACTAACTTGCTCCACAAAGGCAAGAATTTTGAGTGGACACCTAAATGTTAGGAAAGTTTCCAAACTCTGAAAGAAAAAGTTGACTTCTGCCCCAGTGCTTGCTCCCCCAGATACTCACAAGGACTTCGTGATCTATTGCGACACCTCTCATCAAGGATTAGGTTATGTCCTGATGCAAGAGCCTAAAGTGATTTCTTATGGCTCTCGCTAGTTGAGTCCGCATGAAGAGAACTATCCAACGCATAATATCGAACTTGCTGGAGTTATCTATGCTCTGAAGTTATGGCGACATTACCTTCTTGGTAATCGTTGCGAGATCTACACGGATCATCAAAGTCTGAAGTACTTATTCACTCAGCCAGATATGAACCTTCATCAACAAAGATGGATGGAGGCAATATCAGACTATAACTTGGGTATTCCTTATACCCCAGTGCTACTTGTGAAATGCGTTGGGATTTCCCCGAAGAGGAGAGGATCATGCAGCACAGTAGAGACAAGTATTTCCTCAGTTAAGAACCAAGGTTATCAATCCAGTAGGAGAACCAAGCAACAACTCGTTAGCAGCACCTGCACACAAACAACACATCCTTGCAACCCAACGCAAACAAGGGGTTGTTAATCCCTTGACGGTTACGAGCAAGATTAAATTGTATAGTTTTTGATAGATAGATCGGACAAAAATACAAACTAAAATAAATAAAAGAAAAACACAGCAAGGTAATTTTGGTTTTAATATATGATAAAAGATAGAGTCGGGGGCCATAGTTTTCCTAGAGGCTTCTCTCTTGAAAATAGCATACAGTGGGTAAAGAAATTACTGTTGGGCAATTGATAGAAAGCAAATAATTATGATGTTATCCAAGGAAATGATCATATATAGGCATCACATTCGAGATAAGTAGACCCAAACGATTTTGCATCTACTACTATTACTCCACACATCGACCGCTATCCAGCATGCATCTAGTGTATTAAGTTCATGAAAAACGGAGTAACGCCTTAAGCAAGATGACATGATGTAGACAAGATAAACTCACGTATGAATAAACCCCATCTTTTTACCCTTAATAGCAATGATACATACGTGTCATGTCCCCTTCTGTCACTGGGATTGAGCATCGCAAGATCAAACCCATTACAAAGCACCTCTCCCATTGCAAGAAAAATCAATCTAGTTGGCCAAACCAAATCAATAGATCAGAGAGAAATACGAAGCTATAGAGTTCAGAGAAAACTCAAATAATATTCATGGATAGATCTGATCATAAACTCACAATTCATCAGATCCCAACAAACACACCACAAAAAGTCATTACATCGAATTGATCTCCAAGAACATCAAGGAGAACATTGTATTGAAAATCAAAGAGAGAGAAGAAGCCATCTAGCTACTAACTATGAACCCGTAGGTCTATGGTAAACTACTCACGCATCATCGGAAGGGCGACAAGGTTGATGTAGAGCCCCGCCGTGATCGATTCCCCCTCCGGCAGAGTACCGGGGGAGGCCTCCAGATGGGATCTCGCGAGAACAAAAGCTTGCGGTGGTGGAAAAATTATTTCTGGTGTCTCTCTGATGTCATGGGAATATTCAAGTATTTATAGAGGTGGAATTAGGGTTTGATGTGCCACAAGGGGCCCACAAGCCTGGGGGGCGTGCCCCTAGGGCTTGTCGCTCCCTCGTGGCTCCTTTGGCCTTCTCTCGAACCTTCTAGGGTCTCTTCTGGTCCAGAAAAATTAATCTGAAGTTTTTTCTCTATTTGGACTTCGTTTGATATTGATTTTCTGAAAAGCCAAAAACATGCAGAAAAACAGCAACTGGCACTGGGCACTAAGTTAATAGGTTAGTCCCGAAAAATGATATATAATTGAAGGAAATATGCCCTAGAGGCAATAATAAAGTTGTTATTTATATTTCCTTATATCATGATAAATGTTTATTATTCATGCTAGAATTGTATTAACCGGAAACTTAGTACATGTGTGAATACATAGACAAACAGAATGTCCCTAGTATGCCTCTACTTGACTAGCTCGTTAACCAAAGATGGTTAAGTTTCCTAGCCATGGACATGTGTTGTCATTTGATGAACATGATCACATCATTAGAGAATGATGTGATGGACTAGACCCATCCGTTAGCTTAGCACTATGATCGTTTAGTTTTATTGCTATTGGTTTCTTCATGACTTATACATGTTCCTCAGACTATGAGATTATGCAACTCCCGAATACCAGAGGAACACCTTGTGTGCTATCAAACGTCACAACGTAACTGGGTGATTATAAAGATGCTCTACAGGTGTCTCTGATGGTGTTTGTTGAGTTGGCATAGATCGAGATTAGGATTTGTCACTCCGTGTATCGGAGAGGTATCTCTGGGCCCTCTCGGTAATGCACATCACTATGAGCCTTCCAAGCAATGTTACTAATGAGTTAGTCACGGGATGATGCATTACGGAACGAGTAAAGAGACTTGCCGGTAACGAGATTGAACTAGGTATGATGATACCGACAATCGAATCTCGGGAAAGTAACATACCGATGACAAAGGGAATGACGTATGTTGTTGTGCGGTTTCACCGATAAAGATCTTCGTAGAATATGTCAGAGCCAATATGAGAATCCAGGTTCCGCTATTGGTTATTGACCGGAGATGTGTCTCCGTCATGTCTACATAGTTCTCGAATCCATAGGGTCCGCACGCTTAACGTTCAATGATGATTTGTATTATGAGTTATGTGATTTGATGGCCGAAGTTTGTTCGGAGTCCCGGATGAGATCACAGACATGATGAGGAGTCTCAAAATGGTCAAGAGGTAAAGATTCATATATTGGAAGGCTATATTCGGACATCGGAAAGGTTCCGAGTGATTCGAGTATTTTTCAGAGAACCGGGGAGTTACAGGAGTTCACCGGGGGAAGTATTGGGCCTTATTGGGCTTTAGTGGAAAGGAGAGAAGGGCCACAAGGGGAGGCAGCGTGCCCCCCATGGGCTGGTCCGAATTGGACTAGGAGGGGGCGGCGCTCCCCTCTTTCCTTCTCCTTCTCCTCCTCCTTCCCTCTCTCCACCTCTTGGAAAAGGAAAGGGGACTCCAACTAGGATTGGGAATCCTAGTTGGACTCCCCCTATAGGCGCGCCCCTCCTAGGCCGGCCTCCTCCTCCTCCTGACGCGTCTCCAACGTATCTATAATTTTTGATTGTTCCATGCTATTATATTATCAACCTAGGATGTTTTATATGCATTTATATGCTATTTTATATGATTTTTGGGACTAACCTATTAACCTAGAGCCCAGTGCCAATTTCTGTTTTTCCTTGTTTTAGAGTATCGCAGAACAGGAAAACCTACCGGAGATGGGCCAGAAGAGTCCCGAGGCCACCACGAGGGTGGGGGGCGCGCCCTACCCCACTGGGCGTGCCCCCTACCTCGTGGCCGCCTCGGGGACCCCCCTGACTTGTTCCCGACTCCAACACCTCTTATATAACCCCAAACTTCCAAAAAGAAACCTAGATCAGGAGTTCCGCTGCTAGAAGCCTCTGTAGCCACCGAAAACCAATCTAGACCCATTCCGGCACCCTTCCGGAGGGGGGAATCCCTCTCCGGTGGCCATCTTCATCATCCCGGCGCTCTCCATGATGAGGAGGGAGTAGTTCACCCTCAGGGCTGAGGGTATGTACCAGTAGCTATGTGTTCGATCTTTCTCTCCCATGTTCTTGATTCAGAACGATCTTGATGTATCGCGAGCTTTGCTATTGTAGTTGGATCTTATGATGTTTCTCCCCCTCTACTCTCTTGTGATGAATTGAGTTTTCCCTTTGAAGTTATCTTATCGGATTGAGTCTTTAAGGATTTGAGAACACTTGATGTATGTCTTGCATGTGCTTATCTATGGTGATAATGGGATATCATGTGATCCACTTGATGTATGTTTTGGTGATCAACTTGCGAGTTCCATAACCTCGTGAACTTATGCATAGGGGTTGGCACACGTTTTCGTCTTGACTCTCCGGTAGAAACTTTGGGGCACTCTTTGAAGTTCTTTGTGTTGGTTGAATAGATGAATCTGAGATTGTGTGATGGATATCGTATAATCATACCCACGAATACTTGAGGTGACATTGGAGTATCTATGTGACATTAGGATTTTGGTTGATTTGTGTCTTAAGGTGTTATTCTAGTACGAACTCTATGATAGATTGAACGGAAAAGAATAGCTTCGTGTTATTTTACTACGGACTCTTGAATAGATCGATCCGAAAGAATAACTTTGAGGTGGTTTCGTACCCTACAATAATCTCTTCGTTTGTTCTCCGCTATCAGTGATTTTGGAGTGACTCTTTGTTGCATGTTGAGGGATAGTTATATGATCTAATTATGTTAGCTGCCTAACGGAGTAACGCTGGCGGACGTGCAACATTTTGCCGTCCCCCCTCTTTGCTGTCAGCCGCTGTAGGCAAAGGGCTCTTTGCCGTCCGCCATAAAAAGCCGATGGCAAAGGACCTGTTTGCTGACCCTATCTTTGCCGTCACTGTTTGCCGTCCGCCGCGGACGGCAAAGTGCTTTGCCGTCAGCCGTCCCTGCCTTTGCCGTCCGCCATGGCAGACGGCAAAGTACTGGATTCCTGTAGTGACTTGATGGAAATTTGCTACTGTCCTACAAACCTCTGCACTTGGAGGCCCAACAACGTCTACAAGAAGAAGGTTGTGTAGTAGACATCAAGCTCTTCTCTGCGCGCCGTTGCCGGGGAGGTTGGCGCTTGAAGGTATATCTTTAGATCTTGCAATCAAATCTTTTTGTTTCTTGTTTTATCACTAGTTTAGTCTATAAAACAAAACTACATAAAATGGAATTAAGGTTTCCTCATATGCTTCATCTTTTTAATGTCTTTCTTGAAAATAAGGATTCCGATAATTGTGCCAAAGTGTTAGAAGAAGAATGCATTAGAATGTTTGGCACTAAATATTTGAATGATGAGAATGATTGCAATATTGTTAGTACGAATTCCTTGAATATCCATGATGCTAATGATATGCAACGCCACAAGCTTGGGGAAGCTATGTTTGATGAAGATGATATTTTTTGTCCCCCAAGTTTTGATGAGCAAATTTATTATGATGAAAGCATCCCTCGTATCTATGATGATCATTGTGATGACACATATGCTATAAAGAATAATGATAACCATGAAACTTATCATCATGATTTTAATTTTCAATTGTATTATGCCTCATATGATAGTTATTTTGTTGAGTTTGCTCCCACTACTATTCATGTGAAGAAATTTTCTTATGTGGAGAGTAATAAAAGTTCTATGCTTATAGATCATGAAAAGAATGCTTTATGTGATGGTTATATTGTTGAATTCATTCATGATTCTACTGAAAATTATTATGAGAGAGGAACATATGCTTCTACATATTGCAATAATATCAAGTTTCCTCTCTACATGTTGAAAGTCTTGAAGTTTTGCTTGCTTTACCTTTCTATGCAAGTTGATTCTTGTTCCCATAAGTTATTTGCTCAAAAAATCCCTATGCATAGGAAGTGGGTTAGACTTAAATGTGCTAGTCATATTCTTCATGATGCTCTCTTTATGTTTCAATTCTTATATTTTATGTGAGCATCATTGAAATCATCATGTCTAGCTAGGGGCGTTAAACGATAGCGCTTGTTGGGAGGCAACCCAATTTTATTTTTGTTATTGTTTAGTAATAAATAATTCATCTAGCCTCTGTTTATATGTGGTTTTATGCTTTTAATTAGTATTTGTGCCAAGTAGAACCTTTGGGAAGACTTGGGTGAAGTCTTTGCGATCTTGCTGTAAAAAACAGAAACTTTTGCGCTCACGAGATTTGCTGCCATTTTTTTACTGGAGAGTGCGATTAGGTTGATTCTTTTTTCAGATGATTAATAGACAAATTCATCAGGTCCACCAATTTATTTAAGAATTTTTGGAGTGACAGAAGTATTCGAATGATACAGATTACTACAGACTGTTCTGTTTTTGACAGATTCTGTTTTCTATGTGTTGTTTTCTTATTTTGAATCTATCAGTAGTATCGGAGGGTATGAACCATAGATAAGTTGGAATATAGTAGATATTATAACAATATGAATTTAGAATTCGTTCACAACAGTACCTAAGTGGTGATTTATTTTTTTATACTAACGGAGCTTATGAGTTTTCTGTTAAGTTTTGTGTGAAGTTTTCAAGTTTTGGGTAAAGACTCGATGGACTATGGAATAAGGAGTGGCAAGAGCCTAAGCTTGGGGATGCCCATGGCACCCCAAGGTAATATTCAAGGACAACCAAAAGCCTAAGCTTGGGGATGCCCCGTAAGGCATCCCCTCTTTCATCTTCGTTCGTCGGTAACTTTACTTGGAGCTATATTTTTATTCACCACATGATATGTGTTTTGCTTGGAGCGTCATTTTATTTTCTTTTGTTTTGCTTGATGTTTGAATAAAATACCAAGATTCTAAATTCTTAAATGTTATAGAGTCTTCACATAGTTGCATAATTATTCGACTACTCATTGATCTTCACTTATATCTTTTGGAGTAGTTTGTCATTTTGCTCTAGTGCTTCACTTATATCTTCTTAGAGCATGGCGGTAGTTTTATTTTGAAGAAATTGTTGAACTCTCATGCTTCACTTATATTATTTTTAGAGTCCTTTAGAATAGCATGGTAATTTGCTTTGGTTATGAAATTAGTCCTACTATGATGGGCATTCAAGATGGGTATAATAAAAACTTTCATATAAGGTGCACTGAATACAATGAGAAGTTTGATACTTGATAATTGTTTTGAGATATAAATATGGTGATATTAGAGTTGTGCTAGTTGAGTAGTTGTGAATTTGAGAAATACTTGTGTTTAAGATTGCAAGTCCCGTAGCATGCACGTATGGTAACCGTTGTGTAACAAATTTGAAGCATGAGGTGTTCTTTGATTGCCTTCCTTATGAGTGGCGGTCAGGGACGAGCGATGGTCTTTTCCTACCAATCTATCCCCCTAGGAGCATGTGCGTAATGCTTGTTTTTTGATGACTTGTAGATTTTTGCAATAAGTGTATGAGTTCTTTATGACTAATGTTGAGTCCATGGATTATACGCACTCTCACCCTTCCATCATTGCTAGCCTCTTCGGTACCATGCATTGCCCTTTCTCACCTCGAGAGTTGGTGCAAACTTCGCCGGTGCATCCAAACCCCGTGATATGATACGCTCTGTCACACATAAACCTTCTTATATCTTCCTCGAAACAGCCACATACCTACCTATTATGGCATTTCCATAGCCATTCCGAGATATATTGCCATGTAACTTTCCACCGTTCCGTTCATCATGACACACATCATCACCTTGCATGATTATGTAGTTGACATCGTATTTGTGGCAAAGCCACCATGCATAATTTATCATACATGTCACTCTTGATTCATTGCCCATCCCGGTACACCGCCAGAGGCATTCATATAGAGTCATACTTTGTTCTAGTATCGAGTTGTAATCTTTGAGTTGTAAATAAATAGAAGTGTGATGATCTCATTAATAGAGCATTGTCCCGAAAAAAGGAATAAAATAAAATAAAATAAAATAAATAAAGGGGACAATGTTACTATCCTTTTTTTCCACACTTGTGCGTCAAAGTAGCACCATGATCTTCATGATAGATAGTCTCTTATGTTGTCATTTTGATATACTCAGTGGGAATTTTTCATTATAGAACTTGGATTTTATATTCAAACAATGGGCTTCCTCAAATGCCCTAGGTCTTCGTGAGCAAGCAAGTTGGATGCACACCCACTTAGTTTCTTTTGTTGAGCTTTCATACATTTATAGCTCTAGTGCCTCCGTTGCATGGCAATCCCTACTCCTTGCATTGACATCAATTGATGGGCATCTCCCTAGCCCGTTGATTAGCCGCATCAATGTGAGACTTTCTCCTTTTTTTGTCTTCTCCACATAACCCCCATCATTATACTCTATTCCACCCATAGTGCTATATCCATGGCTCACGCTCATGTATTGCATGAAAGTTGAAAAAAGTTTGAGATTACTAAAGTATGAAACAATTTCTTGGCTTGTCATCAGAGAGCATTCTTGTGTGACAAAAATGGAGCATGGCCAAACTATATGATTTTGTAGGGATGAACTTTCTTTGGCCATGTTATTTTGAGAAGACATAATTGCTTAGTTAGTATGCTTGAAGTATTATTATTTTTATGTCAATATTAAACTTTTGTCTTGAATCTTATGGATCTGAATATTCTTGCCACAATAAATAGAATAATATGGATAAATATGTTAGGTAGCATTCCACATCAAAAATTCTGTTTTTATCATTTACCTACTCGAGGACGAGCTGGAATTAAGCTTGGGGATGCTTGATACGTCTCCAACGTATCTATAATTTTTGATTGTTCCAATATTATCAACCTAGGATGTTTTATATGCTATTTTATATGATTTTTGGGACTAACCTATTAACCAAGAGCCCAGTGCTAGTTTATGTTTTTCCTTGTTCTAGAGTATCGCAGAAAAGGAAAACCAAACGGAGTCCAATTGACCTAAAATTTCACGGAGATCATTTTTGGAGCAGAAGAAGCCCACGGAGTACCGGAGATGGGCCAGAAGAGTCCCGAGGACACCACGAGGGTGGGGGGCGCGCCCCCTACCTCGTGGCCGCTTCGGGGACCCCCCTGACTTGTTCCCGACTCCAACACCTCTTATATAAGCCCAAACTTCTAGAAGGAAACCTTGATCGGGAGTTCCGCCGCCAGAAGCCTCCGTAGCCACCGAAAACCAATCTAGACCCGTTTCGGCACCCTGCCGGAGTGGGGAATCCCTCTCCAGTGGCCATCTTCATCATCCCGGCGCTCTCCATGACGAGGAGGGAGTAGTTCACCCTCAGGCCTGAGGGTATGTACCAGTAGCTATGTGTTTGATCTTTCTCTCTCGTGTTCTTGATTCGGAATGATCTTGATGTATTGCGAGCTTTGCTATTATAGTTGGATCTTATGATGTTTCTCCCCCTCTACTCTCTTGTGATGAATTGAGTTTTGCCTTTGAAGGTATCTTATCGGATTGAGTCTTTAAGGATTTGAAAACACTTGATGTATGTCTTGCATGTGCTTATCTGTGGTGACAATGGGATATCACGTGATCCACTTGATGTATGTTTTGGTGATCAACTTGCGAGTTCCGTGACCTCGTGAACTTATGCATAGGGGTTGGCACACGTTTTTGTCTTGACTCTCTGGTAGAAACTTTGGGGCACTCTTTGAAGTTCTTTGTGTTGGTTGAATAGATGAATCAGAGATTGTGTGATGCATATCGTATAATCATACCCACGGATACTTGAGGTGACATAGGAGTATCTAGGTGACATTAGGGTTTTGGTTGATTTGTGTCTTAAGGTGTTATTCTAGCATGAACTCTATGATAGATTGAACGGAAAAGAATAGGTTTGTGTTATTTTATTACGGACTCTTGAATAGATCGATCCGAAAGAATAACTTTGAGGTGGTTTCGTACCCTACAATAATCTCTTTGTTTGTTCTCCGCTATCAGTGACTTTGGAGTGACTCTTTGTTGCATGTTGAGGGATAGTTATATGATCTAATTATGTTATCCTTGTTGAGAGAACTTGCACTAGTGAAAGTATGAACCATAGGCCTTGTTTCAACGCATTGCAATACCGTTTTCGCTCACTTTTATCATTAGTTACCTTGCTGTTTTTATATTTTCAGATTACAAAAATTGCACTTGTATCACCATCTCTTCGCCGAACTAGTGCACCTATACAATTTACCATTGTATTAGGTGTGTTGGGGACACAAGAGACTCTTTGCTATTTGGTTGCAGGGTTGTTTGAGAGAGACCATCTTCATCCTACACCTCCCACGGATTGATAAACCTTAGGTCATCCACTTGAGGGAAATTTGCTACTGTCCTACAAATCTCTGCACTTGGAGGCCCAACAACGTCTACAAGAAGAAGGTTGTGTAGTAGACATCACCACCCCTCCTTTATATATGGGGAGGGGGCACCCCATAGACATACAAGTTGATCTTTAGCCTTGTGTGGTGCCCCCCTCCGCAGTTTTCCACCTCGGTCATATTGTCGTGGTGCTTAGGCGAAGCCCTGTGTTGGTAACTTCATCATCACCGTCAACACGCCGTCCTGCTGACATAACTCACCCTCGGCCTCAGCTGGATCAAGAGTATGAGGGATGTCACCGAGCTGAATGTGTGCAGATCGTTGAGGTACCATGCGTTCGGTACTTGATCGGTTGGATCGTGAAGACGTTTGACTACATCAACCGTGTTACTAAACCCTTCCACTTTCGGTCTATGAGGGTACGTGGACACACTCTCCCCGCTCGTTGCTATGCTTCTCCTAGATAGATCTTGCGTGTGTTCGGTACTTGATCGGTTGGATCGCGGAGGTGTCCTGTGTTCGGTACTTGATCGGTTGCACACATGTGGCTGGCAGGTGTCTGTTTCTCCAACTTTAGTTGAATCAGATTCAATGAACAGGGTTCTTTCTGAAGATTAAAAAGCAATCACTATACCACGTTGTGGTTTTAATGCGTAGGTAAGAACGGTTCTTGCTAGAAGCCTGTAGCAGCCACGTAAAACTTGCAACAACAAAGTAGATGACGTCTAACTTGTTTTTGCAGGGCTTGCTGTGATGTGATATGGTCAAGACGTGATGATATATAAATTTTTGTATGAGATGATCATGTTTTGTAACAGTTATCGGCAACTGGCAGGAGCCATATGGTTGTTGCTTTATTGTATGAAATGCAATCGCCATGTAATTGCTTTACTTTATCACTAAGCGGTAGCGATAGTCGTAGAAGCAATAGTTGGCGAGACGACAACGATGCTTCGATGGATATCAAGGTTTCAAGCCAGTGAGGATGGTGATCATGAAGGTGCTTTGGAGATGGAGATCAAAGGCACAAGATGATGATGGCCATACCATATCACTTATATTGATTGCATGTGATGTTTATCTTTTATGCATCTTATTTTGCTTAGTACGGCGGTAGCATTATAAGATGACCTCTCACTAAATTTCAAAGTATAAGTGTTCTCCCTGAGTATGCATCGTTTCTACAGTTCGTCGTGCCGAGACACCACATGATGATCGGGTGTGATAAGCTCTACGTTCACATACAACGGGTGCAAGCCAGTTTTTGCACAAGCGGAATACTCAGGTTAAACTTGAAGAGCCTAGCATATGCAGATATGGCCTCAGAACACTGAGACCGAAAGGTCGAGCGTGAATCATATAGTAGATATAATCAACATAGTGATGTTCACCATTGAAAACTTCTCAGATATGATCAACATAGTGATGTTCACCATTGAAAACTTCTCCATCTCACGTGATGATCGAACATCATTTAGTTGATATGGATCACTGTTGGGGAACGCAATATTTCAAAATTTTCCTACAATCACGCAAGATCTATCTAGGATATGCATAGCAACGAGAGGGGGAGAGTATGTCTACGTACCCTCGTAGGCCGAAAGTGGAAGCGTTATGAAACGCGGTTGATGTAGTCGAACGTCTTTGCGATCCAACCGATCAAGTACCAAACGCACGGCACCTCCGTGATCTGCACACGTTCATCTCAGTGACATCCCTCGTACTCTTGATCCAGCTGAGGCCGAGGGAGAGTTTCGTCAGCACAACGATGATGATGAAGTTACCGACGCAGGGCTTTGTTGGTGCTGCGGCGTGATCTAGTCTCTCTCTCTCTCTCCGAATTTCTCTAATGAACACTACTGGATAGAGGTAGACGAAGACACACAGAGAGACGGGAGTTTGGCGATGCGTAACCTTGCGTCTTTTCTGTTTTGCTTTCCTTTTATTCCATCGACTAATAGCGCTAATTCCGCCACGATCCACTTAGAGTGCGTGCCATCCCACGTACAATGGACCGTACCGGAAGACTCGATAAAAATCCTAACAACTACGACCTGGCCGCAGCGTGAACATAGCACACGTCTGGCCCATCTAATTTACATGCAGAACAATCAGGATATATGCAAACCACTCTTACATGACTAGGACTATAGCTGAAACAAATCTAATGTGACAGTGCATGGAAAATAATCTAAACATAAATTTGTAACAAGATTAAATCTAACAATCACCTCCCTAATCTTGTTACCCTCGTCATGGTCAAACTTCATGCCGGCTCGACTCCGGCAATGCCGCGTGTAGCAGTACCGATCCTTGTTTCTCTTGCCGCCGTTGGCGTCTTCGACGTTGATGAGCTCGCGGATGTCGCAGGCCGAGCTCCAACGCTATGCTTGACGCCCCTCTCACTCGGTACCAGCCTCTTTGGCAGGCATACAGGTTCCTTGAGGATCTTTGCATAGAGCCGATTCTTTGTCCTTTGTGCCTCAACCAGCAGCTCTCCTGATTTGTCATGTATTTTCATGTGCCCATGGAATAGCTCAGACTTGCATCCCTCTTCGTCTAGCTAGCCCAAACTTATTATGTTGCTTCTAAGCTTGGGAATGAAATACACATCCCTGAGCACATGGTCCTTACGACGATCAGAATTGAGCAAGGCAGTCCCTCGGCCACAAATTTCTACCACTAACCCATCTCCGAAGCAAACAGTCCCCTTCACGCTAGAATCAATCTCAGTAAACATCCTTGAACAACCTGACATGTGATTGCTTGCACCTGTATCAACATACCACAACTCATCATTGTAACCCTTGTCAGTACTGAGTTTGGGCTTGACCTTTTCCTCGTTCAACGAGAGAATGTCTGGCGCCTTCTCCAGAGACTGCACAAGCACACTCTGCCCTTCCATAGGATGTGGTTCGATCTTCATCTCCTTGGGCTTTACTTCCGGTTCCTTTTCACAAGGCGTCGCTCCCACCGGCGCCACCGCCATTGTGGCTGCACTTGCTGGAATGACTCCGGCCATTGCCTTCTTCACGAGATCACGCAGCCCGCTGTTCTCTTCGCGGAGCACATGGTGTACCTCCAGCAGCTTGCCATTCTCCTCCCTTGCCAGCCTTGCATCTTCCTCTGATGCATGTACACACTCAAGCAGGAGCACGTGGTCACCGTCGCGGCTCGTCACCGCCATCTTGTCCGTTTGTGCCCTGTACTCCTTGGACATGGCGTGCAGCTTCACTTCGGCTGCGGCCAGTTTGCCACGCAGCCGGTTTGCCTCTGACTTGACAGCTTCCAACTCAGCCTCGACAGCGAAGGGGCAAGGCACCTTCTTCACGTCCATAGCTTCTAGCTGGACCACATCAGCGGCGTGTTCCACCACTGGCGTGAACTCGCTTGCCACAGCCATCAGCAGTGCCGGTTCGTTGTCGCCGGCGTCGGCGAGCAGCGCCTTCTCTTTCTTCGGCTCCTCGCACTCAGAGGCGAAGTGGCCCTTCTCGCCACACTGGAAGTAGGTGATCCTGGACTTGTCAAATTTTCCACGACATTCCTTCTTCTTGCCATCCTGGCCGCGGCCACCACCGCGCCCGTCCTGGTCGTCGTTCTTGTTGCTGCTGCTGGAGCCTGCCCCCTTCTTCTTCTCTTTAAGGATCAACTCCTCCAGCTGGGCGTGTGAAAGTAGCATCAGCTTCTCACCTTCATCGCCGCCACTCTGACGTCGACCACGTTGGTTCTGCTCGAACGCGGTGAGGCGCCCAATAGCCTCTTGTACCATCATCACGGAGACATCACCCCACTGCTCAATGGTGTTGATGATGTCCATGAAACGGTCTGGAATAGCGCTGAAGAGCCGCTCCACCACGGCCTCATCTTCAAGTGTGATGCCGAGAGAGCGGATCTCGCTCACCAGCGGGATGAGCTTCTTGGCGAACTTGGGGATCGTCTCCCCGTCCGCCATGTCGAGGCGATCGAACTGCCTCTTCAATTGCCATGCATGCGCCTTCTTCACGCGATCCTCACCGAGGCACGCACACCGGATCATCTCCCACGCCTCACGCGCGGTGTCGCATTCCGCAACCTGCAACATCACGTGATCCGGAACGGATTGAGAGAGAGCGGCGAACGCCCCTTCATCCGCAGCCTGATCATACTCACCGGAGCCTTCAACCGTGGACCAAACACGCAATGGCTTCATCAGGACCTTCATCTTCGCGGCCCACAGCGAGTAGTTCATGTCCGTCAGCATCGGATACTGGACGGGCACACTCATGGCTCTCGACGAGGTAGCGAGCACGACAACACCTCCATCTGCTGCAGCAACCTTCCTGGCTGCCGGCGGCGTGTACTTTCCACCGCCGCTGCTGCTCTTCCCGTCGCTACTCTTCGGAGATGTATCGCCCATCACCGCTGCCGGAACTCCTCCGATCACCGCCGCCAAACGCCCAAGATCCTAACCTAAAGCTCTGTATACCAATTGTTGGTGCTGCAGCGTGATCTAGTCTCTCTCTCTCTCCGAATTTCTCTAATGAACACTACTAGATAGAGGTAGATGAAGACACACAGAGAGACGGGAGTTTGGCGACGCGTAACCTTGCATCTTTTCTGTTTTGCTTTCCTTTTATTCCATCGACTAATAGCGCTAATTCCGCCACGATCCACTTAGAGTGCGTGCCATCCCACGTACAATGGACCGTATCGGAAGACTCGATAAAAATCCTAACAACTACGACCTGGCCGCAGCGTGAACATAGCACACGTCTGGCCCATCTAGTTTACATGCAGAACAATCAGGATACATGCAAACCACTCTTATGTGACTAGGACTATAGCTGAAACAAATCTAATGTGACAGTGCATGGAAAATAATCTAAACATAAATTTGTAACAAGATTAAATCTAACAGGCTTCACCTAAGCACTACAACGATATGACCAAGGTGAAATTCTGTGGAGGGGGGCACCGCATATGGCTAAACAATCAACTTGTGTGTTTATGGGGTGCCCCCTCCCCCGTATATAAAGGAGTGGAGGAGGGAAGGGCCGGCCCTCTCCATGGCGCGCCCAAGGGGGAGTCCTACTCCTAGTAGGAGTAGGTTTCCCCCTTCCCTAGTTGGAGTAGGAGAAGAAGGAAGAGGGAGAGAGAGGGAAGGAAAGGGGGGGGGGACCCAATTCGGATTGGGCTTGGGGGCGCCCTCCACCTGGCCGCCTCCTCCTCTCTCCCACTAAGGCCCATTGACTCCCCGGGGGGGGGGGGGGGGGTTCGGTAACCCCTAGGTACTCCTGTAAATGCGCGAACTCATCAGGAACCATTTCGATGTCCAAACATAGCCTTCCAATATATTGATCTTTATGTCTCGACCATTTCGAGACTCCTCGTCATGTTTGTGATCACATCCGGGACTCCGAACTACCTTCGGTACATCAAAACACATAAACTCATAATAATGATCGTCATCAAACATTAAGCGTGCGGACCCTACAGGTTTGAGAACTATGCAGACATGACCGAGACTCACTTCCGGTCAATAACCAATAGTGGAACATGGATGCTCATATTGGTTCCTACATATTCTACGAAGATCTTTATCGGTCAAACCGCATAACAACATACGTTGTTCCCTTTGTTGTCGGTACGTTACTTGCCCGAGATTCGATCGTCGGTATCTCAATACCTAGTTCAATCGCGTTACTGGCAAGTCTCTTTACTCGTTCCGTAATGCAACATCCTGCAACTAACTCATTAGTCACATTGCTTGCAAGGCTTATAGTGATGTGCATTACCGAGAGGGCCCAGAGATACCTCTCCGACATTCGGAGTGACAAATCCTAATCTCGATTTATGCCAACTCAACAAACACCATCGGAGACACCTGTAGAGCATCTTTATAGTCACCCAGTTACGTTGTGACGTTTGATAGCACACTAAGTGTTCCTCCGATATTCGGGAGTTGCATAATCTCATAGTCATAGGAACATGTATAAGTCATGGAGAAAGCAATAGCAATAAACTAAACGATCATAATGCTAAGCTAACGGATGGGTCAAGTCAATCACATCATTCTCTAATGATGTGATCCCGTTCATCAAATGACAACTCATGTCTATGGTTAGGAAACTTAACCATCTTTGATTAATGAGCTAGTCAAGTAGAGGCATACTAGTGATATTCTATTTGTCTATGTATTCACACATGTACTAAGTTTTCGGTTAATACAATTCTAGCATGAATAATAAACAGTTATCATGGTATAAGGAAATATAAATAAAAACTTTATTATTGCCTCTATGGCATATTTCCTTCAGTCTCCCACTTGCACTAGAGTCAATAATCTAGATTACATTGTAATGATTTTAACACCCAAGGAGTCTTGGTGCTGATCATGTTTTGCTCGTGAGAGAGGCTTAGTCAACGGGTCTGCAACATTCAGATCTGTATGTATCTTGCAAATCTCTATGTCTCCCTCCTTGACTTGATCGCGGATGGAATTGAAGCGTCTCTTGATGTGCTTGGTTCTCTTGTGAAATCTGGATTCCTTTGCCAAAGCAATTGCACCAGTATTGTCACAAAAGATTTTCATTGGACCCGATGCACTAGGTATGACACCTAGATCGGATATGAACTCCTTCATCCAGACTCCTTCATTTGCTGCTTCCGAAGCAGCTATGTACTCGGCTTCACACGTAGATCCCCCCACGACACTCTGCTTGGAACTGCACCAACTAACAGCTCCACCATTCAATAAAAATATGTATCCGGTTTGTGACTTAGAGTCATCTGGATCAATGTAAAAGCTTGCATCGACGTAACCATTTACGACGAGCTCTTTGTCACCTCCATAAACGAGAAACATATCCTTAGTCCTTTTCAGGTATTTCAGGATGTTCTTGACCGCTGTCCAGTGATTCACTCCTGGATTACTTTGATTCCTCCCTGCTAAACTAATAGCAAGGCACACATCAAGTCCGGTACACAACATTGCGTACATGATAGAACCTATGGCTGAAGCATAGGGAATGACTTTCATTTTCTCTCTATCTTCTAGAGTGGTCGGGCATTGAGTCTGAGTCAACTTCACACCTTGTAACACAGGCAAGAACCCTTTCGTTGCTTGATCCATTTTGAACTTCTTCAAAACTTTATCAAGGTATGTGCTTTGTGAAAGTCCAATTAAGCATTTTGATCTATCTCTATAGATCTTGATGCCCAATATATAAGCAGCTTCACCGGGGTCTTTCATTGAAAAATTCTTATTCAAGTATCCTATTATGCTATTCGGAAATTCAGTATCATTTCCGATCAGCAATATGCCATCCACATATAATATCAGAAAGGCTACAAAGCTCCCACTCACTTTCTTGTAAATACAGGCTTCTCCAAAAGTCTGTATAAAACCATATGCTTTGATCACACTATGTTGAAAGATGATAGTAGAAATGATATGGACTAGGTCCGTGATCTGAGGATTATCCTCGTAGCAATGCAGTTTTGACATCCATTTGCCAAATTTCATAATCGTAAAATGCGGCAATTGCTAACATGATTCGGACGGACTTAAGCATCGCTATGGGTGAGAAGGTCTCATCGTAGTCAACCCCTTGAACTTGTCGAAAACCTTTCGCAACAAGTCGTGCTTTGTAGACAGTAACATTACCATCAGCGTCATTCTTCTTCTTGAAGATCCATTTATTCTCTATGGCTTGCCGATCATCGGGCAAGTCAGCCAAATTCCACACTTTGTTCTCATACATGGATCCCGTCTCAGATTTCATGGCCTCAAGCCATTTTGCGGAATCTGGGCCCATCATCTCTTCCTCATAGTTCGTAGGTTCGTCATGGTCAAGTAAAATGACTTCCAGAACAGGATTACCGTACCACTCTGGTGCGGATCTTACTCTAGTTGACCTATGAGGTTCGGTAGTAACTTGATCAGAAGTTTCATGATCATCATCATTAGCTTCCTCACTTACTGGTATAGGAATCACTGGAACTAATTTCTGTGATAAACTACTTTCCAGTAAGGGAGCAGGTACAATTACCTCATCAAGTTCTACTTTCCTCCCACTCACTTCTTTCGAGAGAAACTCTTTCTCTAGAAAGGATCCATTCTTAGCAACGAATATCTTGCCTTCAGATTTGTGATAGAAGGTGTTGGGTAACGCAGTAATTTCAAAAAAATTCCTACGCACACGCAAGATCATGGTGATGCATAGCAACGAGAGGGGAGAGTATCGTCTACGTAACCCCGTAGACTGTAAGCCGAAGCGTTATGACAACGTGGTTGATGTAGTCATACGTCCTCACAATCAACCGATCTAGTACCGAAGATACGACACCTCTGTGATCTGCACACGTTCAGCTCGGCGACATCCCATGAACTCACGATCCAGTAGAGCTTCGAGGGAGAGCTTCGTCAGCACGACGGCGTGATGACGGTGATAATGTTGCTACCGGAACTGGGCTTCACCTAAGCACTGCTATGATATTACCGAGGTGGATTATGGTGGAGGGGGCACCGCACACGGCTAAAGATCAATGATCAACTTGTGTGTCCATGGGGTGCCCCCCTCCCCCGTATATAAAGGAGTGGAGGAGGGGGAGGGGGCTGGCCTCTCTAGGCGCGCCCCAAGGGAGTCCTACTCCCACCGGGAGTAGGATTCCTCCCTTCCCTTTGTTGGTTATGGGAGAGAAGGAAGGAGGAGGAAGAAGGAAGGAAAGGGGGGACGGCCCCCCTCCCAATTCGGATTGGGCTTGGGGGGCATGCCCCCTCCTTTGCTTCTTTTTCCTCTCTTCCACTAAGGCCCAATAAGGCCCATATACCTCCGAGGGGGTTCCAGTAACCTCCCGGTGCTCCGGTATACTCCCAATTTCACCTGGAACCATTCCGATGTCCAAACATAGGCTTCTAATATATCGATCTTTACGTCTCGACCATTTCAAGACTCCTCGTCATGTCCGTGATAAAACCCGGGACTCCGAACTACCTTCGGTACATAAAAACACATAAACTCGTAATACGATCGTCACCGAACGTTAAGCGTGCGGACCCTACGAGTTCGAGAACTATGTAGACATGACCGAGACACGTCTCCGGTCAATAACCAATAGCTGAACCTGGATGCTCATATTGGTTCCTACATATTCTACGAAAATCTTTATCGGTCAAACTGCATAACAATATACGTTGTTCCCTTTATCATCGATATGTTACTTGCCTGAGATTCGATCATCGGTATCTCAATACCTAATTCAATCGCGTTACCGGCAAGCTCTTTACTCATTCCGTAATGTACATCCCGTAACTAACTCATTAGCTACATTGCTTGCAAGGCTTATAGTGATGTACATTATCAAGAGGGCCCAGAGATACCTCTCCGACAATCGGAGTGACAAATCCTAATCTTGATCCATGCCAACTCAACAAATACCATCGAAGACACCTGTAGAGCACCTTTAGAATCACCCAGTTACGTTGTGACGTTTGGTAGCACACAAAGTGTTCCTCCGATATTCGGGAGTTGCATGATCTCATAGTCATAGGAACATGTATAGTTATGGAGAAAGCAATAGCAACAAACTAAACGATCATCGTGCTAAGCTAACGGATGGGTCAGGTCAATCACATTATTCTCTAATGATGTGATCCCGTTAATCAAATGACAACTCATGTCTATGGTCAGGAAACATAACCATCATTGATTCAACGAGCTAGTCAAGTAGAGGCAAACTAGTGACACTTTGTTTGTCTATGCATTTACACATGTACTAAGTTTCCGGTTAATACAATTCTAGCATGAATAATAAACATTTATCATGATATAAGGAAATATAATTAAGAGCTTTATTATTGCCTCTAGGGCATATTTCCTTTAGTCTCCCACTTGCACTAGAGTCAATAATCTAGATTACATTGTAATGATTCTAACACCCATGGAGTCTTGGTGCTGATCATGTTTTGCTCGTGAGAGAGGCTTAGTCAACGGGTCTGCAACATTCAGATCCGTATGTATCTTGCAAATCTCTATTTCTCCCTCCTTGACTTGATCACGGATGGAATTGAAGCATCTCTTGATGTGCTTGGTTCTCTTGTGAAATCTGGATTCCTTTGCCAAGGCAATTGCACCAGTATTGTCACAAAAGATTTTCATTAGACCCGATGCATTAGGTATGACACCTAGATCGGATATGAACTCCTTCATTTGCTGCTTCCGAAGCAGCTATGTATTCTGCTTCACACGTAGATCCCGCCACGACGCTCTGCTTGGAACTGCACCAACTGACAGCTCCACCATTTAATAGAAACATGTATCCGGATTGTGACTTAGAGTCATCCGGATCAGTGTCAAAGCTTGCATCGACGTAACCGTTTACGGCGAGCTCTTTGTCACCTCCATATATGAGAAACATATCCTTAGTCCTTTTTAGGTATTTCAGGATGTTCTTGACCGCTGCCCAGTGATCCACTCCTGGATTACTTTGGTACCTACCTTCTAAACTTATAGCAAGGCGCACATCAGTTCTGGTACACAACATTGCATACATGATAGAGCCTATGGTTGAAGCACCGGGAACACCTTTCATTTTCTCTCTATCTTCTGCAGTGGTCGGACATTGAGTCTTACTCAACTTCACACCTTGTAATACAGGCAAGAACCCTTTCTTTGCCTGATCCATTTTGAACTTCTTCAAAACTTTATCAAGGTATGTGCTTTGTGAAAGTCCAATCAAGCGTATTGATCTATCCCTATAGATTTTGATGCCCAATATATAAGAAGCTTCACCGAGGTCTTTCATTGAAAAATTCTTATTCAAGTATCCTTTTATGCTATTCAGAAATTCAGTATCATTTCCAATCAACAATATGTCATCTACATATAATATCAGAAATGCTATGGAGCTCCCACTCACTTTCTTGTAAATACAGGCGTCCCCAAAAGTCTGTACAAAACCATATGCTTTGATCACACTATCAAAGCATATATTCCAACTCCGAGAGGCTTGCACTAGTCCATAAATGGATCGCTGGAGCTTGCACACTCTGTTAGCACCTTTTGGATCGACAAAACCTTCTGGTTGCATCATATAGAACTCTTATTTAAGGTATCCAGTAAGGAATACAGTTTTGACATCCATTTTCCAAATTTCCTAATCATAAAATGCGGCAATTGCTAACATGATTCGGACGGACTTTAGCATCGCTACAGGTGAGAAGGTCTCATCGTGGTCAACTCCTTGACCTTGTCGAAAACCTTTTGCAACAAGTCGAGCTTTGTAGACAGTAACATTGCCGTCAGCATCAGTATTCTTCTTGAAGATCCATTTATTCTCTATGGCCTGCCTATCATCGGGCAAGTGAACCAAAGTCCATGCTTTGTTCTCATACATGGATCCCATCTTAGATTTCATGGCCTCAAGCCATTTTGCGGTATCTGGGCTCATCATCACTTCCTCATAGTTCGTAGGTTCATCATGGTCAAGTAACATGACTTCCAGAACAGGATTACCATACCACTCTGGTGCGGATCTTACTCTAGTTGACCTACGAGGTTCGGTAGTAACTTGATCAGAAGTTTCATGATCATCATCAGCTTGCTCACTTACTGGTGTAGGAATCAGTGGAACTAGTTTCAGTGATGAACTACTTTCCAATAAGGGAGAAGGTACAATTACCTTGTCAAGTTCTACTTTCCTCCCACTCACTTCTTTCGAGAGAAACTCCTTCTCTAGAAAGGATCCATTCTTAGGAACGAATATCTTGCCTTCGGATCTGTGATAGAAGGTGTACCCAACAGTCTCCTTTGGGTATCCTATGAGGACACATTTCTCCGATTTGGGTTCGAGCTTATCAGGTTGAAGCTTTTTCACGTAAGCATCACAGCCCCAAACTTTAAGAAATGACAACTTGGGTTTCTTGCCAAACCACAGTTCATAAGGTGTCATCTCGACGGATTTAGATGGTGCCCTATTTAACGTGAATGCAGCTGTCTCTAAAGCGTAACCCCAGAATGATAGCGGTAAATCAGTGAGAGACATCATAGATCGCACCATATCTAATAAAGTGCGGTTACGACGTTCGGACACACCATTACGTTGTGGTGTTCCAAGTGGCGTGAGTTGCGAAACTATTCCACATTGTTTCAAATGAAGTCCAAACTCATAACTCAAATATTCATCTCCACAATCAGGTCGTAGAAACTTGATTTTCTTGTTACGATGATTTTCCACTTCACTATGAAATTCTTTGAACTTTTCAAATGTTTCAGACTTATGTTTCATCATATAGATATACCCATATCTGCTCAAATCATCTGTGAAGGTGAGAAAATAACAATATCCGCCGCGAGCTTCAATGTTCATTGGACCACATACATCAGTATGTATGATTTCCAATAACTCTGTTGCTCGCTCCATTGTTCTGGAGAACGGAGTTTTAGTCATCTTGCCCATGAGGCATGGTTTGCAAGTACCAAGTGATTCATAATCAAGTGATTCCAGAAGTCCATCAGAATGGTGTTTCTTCATGCGCTTTACACCAATATGACCTAAACGACAATGCCACAAATAAGTTGCACTATCATTATCAACTCTGCATCTTTTGGCCTCAATACTATGAACATGTGTATGACTACTATCAAGATTTAATAAAAATAGACCACTCATCAGGGGTGCATGACCATAAAAGATATTACTCATATAAATAGAACAACCATTATTCTCTGATTTAAATGAATAACCGTCTCACATCAAACAAGATCCAGATATAATGTTCATGCTCAACGCTGGCACCAAATAACAATTAATTAGGTCTAAAATTAATCCTGAAGGTAGATGTAGAGGTAGCGTGCCGACGGCGATCACATCGACTTTGGAACCATTTCCCACGCGCATCGTCACCTTGTCCTTAGCTAATCTTCGCTTAATCCATAGCCCCTGTTTCGAGTTGCAAATGTTAGCAACTGAACCAGTATTAAATACCCAGGCACTACTGCGAGCTTTAGTAAGGTACACATCAATAACATGTATATAAAATATACCTTTCACTTTGCCATCCTTCTTCTCCGCCAAATACTTGGGGCAGTTCCGCTTCCAGTGACCAGTCTGTTTGCAGTAGAGGCACTCAGTCTCAGGCTTAGGTCCAGACTTGGGTTTCTTCACTTGAGCAGCAATTGGCTTGCTGTTCTTCTTGAAGTTCCCCTTCTTCCCTTTTACCCTTTTTCTTGAAACTGGTGGTCCTGTTGACCATCAACACTTGATGCTCCTTCTTGATTTCTACCCCCGCAGCCTTTAGCATTGCGAAGAGCTCAGGAATCGTCTTATCCACCCCTTGCATATTATAGTTCATCATGAAGCTCTTGTAGCATGGTGACATTGATTGAAGAACTCTGTCAATGACACTATCATCAGGAAGATTAACTCCCAGTTGAGTCAAGTAATTGTGGTACCCAGACATTCTGAGTATATGTTCACTGACAGAACTATTCTCCTCCATCTTGCAGCTGTAGAACTTATTGGAGACTTCATATCTCTCAATTCGGGCATTTGCTTGAAATATTAACTTCAACTCCTGGAACATCTCATATGCTCCATGATATTCAAAACGTCGTTGAAGTCCCGGTTCTAAGCCGTAAAGCATGGCACATTGAACTATCGAGTAGTCATCAACTTTGCTCTGCCAGGTGTTCATAACATCTGGAATTCCTCCTGTAGCGGGTTTGTCACCTAGCGGTGCTTCTAGGACGTAATTCTTCTATGCAGCAATGAGGATAATCCTCAAGTTACGGACCCAGTCCGTGCAGTTGCTACCATCATCTTTCAACTTAGCTTTCTCTAGGAACGCATTAAAATTCAACGGAACAACAACATGGGCCATCTATCTACAATAACATAAACATGCAAAATACTATTAGGTACTAAGTTCATGATAAATTAAAGTTCAATTAATCAAATTACTTAAGAACTCCCACTTAGATAGACATCTCTCTAATCATGTAAGTGATCACGTGATCCATATCAACTAAACCATGTCCGATCATCACGTGGGATGGAGTAGTTTTCAATGGTGAACATCACTATGTTGATCATATCTACTATATGATTCACGCTCGACCTTTCGGTCTCAGTGTTCCGAGGCCATATCTGCATTTGCTAGGCTCGTCAAGTTTAACCCGAGTATTCTGCGTGTGCAAAACTGGCTTGCACCCGTTGTATGTGAACGTAGAGCTTATCACACCCGATCATCACGTGGTGTCTCGGCACGGCGAACTATATCAACTGTGCATACTCAGGGAGAACACTTATACCTTGAAATTGAGTGAGAGATCATCTTATAATGCTACCACCAAACTAAGCAAAATAAGATGCATAAAGGATAAACATCACATGCAATCAATATAAGTGATATGATATGGCCATCATCATCTTGTGCCTTTGATCTCCATCCCCAAAGCACCGTCATGATCACCATCGTCACCGGCTTGACACCTTGATCTCCATCGAAGCATCGTTGTCGTCTCACCAGCTATTGCTTCTACGACTATCGCTACCACTTAGTGATAAAGTAAAGCAATTACATGACGATTGCATTTCATACAATAAAGCGACAACCATATGGCTCCTGCTAGTTGCCGATAACTGTGTTACAAAACATGATCATCTCATACAATAAAATTTAGCATCATGTCTTGACCATAGCACATCACAACATGCCCTGCAAAAACAAGTTAGACGTCCTCTACTTTGTTGTTGCAAGTTTTACGTGGCTGCTACGGGCTGAGAAAGAACCGTTCTTACCTACGCATCAAAAACCACAACGCGGTATATTGATTGCTTTTTGATCTTCAGAAAGAACCATGTTCATTGAATCTGATTCAACTAAAGTTGGAGAAATAGACACCCCCTAGCCACCTGTGTGTGAAGCACATCAGTAGAACCAGTTTCGTGTAACCGTACGCGTAATGTCGGTCTGGGCCGCTTCATCCAACAATGCCGCTGAATCAAGAATCAACTAGTGACGGCAAGCAATATCTATATACCCACACCCACAACTCCTTTGTGTTCTACTCGTGCATATAACATCTACGCATAAACCTGGATCGGATGCCATTGTTGGTAATGCAGTATTTTCAAAAGAATTCCTACGCACATGCAAGATCACGGTGATGCATAGCAACGAGAGGGGAGAGTATCGTCTACGTACCCTCATAGACCGTAAGTGGAAGTGTTATGACAATGTTGATGTAGTCGCACATCTTCACGATCGACCGATCTAGTACCGAAGATACGACACCTTCGCGATCTGCACACGTTTAGCTCGGTGACGTCCCGCGAACTCACGATCCAGTAGAGCTTCGAGGGAGAGCTTCTTCAGCACGACGGCGTGATGACGGTGATGATGTCGCTACCCGAACAGGGCTTGGCCTAAGCACCACTATGATATTACCGAGGTGGATTATGGTGGAGGGGGGCACCGCACACGGCTAAAGATCAATGATCAACTTGTGTGTCCATGGGGTGCTCCCTCCCCCGCATATAAAAGAGTGGAGGAGGGGGAGGGGGCCGGCCTCTCTAGGCGCGCCCTAAGGGAGTCCTACTCCCACCGGGAGTAGGATTCCCCCTTCCCTTTGTTGGTTATGGGAGAGAAGGAAGGAGGAGGAAGAAGGAAGGAAAGGGGGGGCGGTGTCGTGGTTCTAAGTCTGACAGTAGAATAGGGGGTAGGAATGTAGAGGCAAGATCCTAGCTACGGTGAGATTGTGCATGCAAGATGTACGAGTTCAGGCCCTTCGCAGAGGAAGTAACGGCCCTATGTCTCGGTGCCCGGAGTCTCGGTCGATTGGATTATGCGTGAAGTTACAGGGGGTGCAAACCCTTGTCCCAGTGGAGGGGGTGGCTTATATAGAGTACGCCAGGACCCCAGCCAGCCCACGTTACGAAGAGTTCAATGCACATAAAGGAGAGACATTACTGGTAACGCCAGCAATAAAGTCATATAACTGATCATTAATACTGCGGAGTGAATGCCTGACCGTTGCTATCCGGGGTGACTTTAGGCCTTCTGTACTCCGAGTGGTTTCTTGTACGGTCGAGTGATGATATACTAGTCGAATGGAATTGGGATATCCGAGTGGAGATGTTGGTAGAGTGGGCATGCACTCAGGTGATTCCAGTCGGTTGAACTTGCTGTCCTTTGATTGTCTATGAAGGTAGGGCAGTGTCCTTGGGAGGGGTGCTTAGACCAGGTCTATTGCCCTCCCCTAGGTACATGGCATCGTCATTAGCCCCCAAATGGTTCTGGGTTCGAGTGGAAATGGAGTTGAAGATGGTTCCGACCCAATCTTCATGCTGCGGAAGCATTTTACTGGATTGACGAACCATGCAACAACTTCGACTTCATTTTCAGCCGCCTTGAGCCATTCAGAGGTTGTCGAGCAAATTTCTGCTAATAAGCTTTGACTGCTGATGTTGCATAAAATTTTCAGCATGATTGACTGCTCTGCCGTTTCCGGATCTCGCGGGATTCGAAATATGGGGAAGCACGCGAGGCGGAGAGGGCCGTAGTAATCGGAGCAGATTAGGCAGGGTCGCCTTGATCCCTGCGCCACCTTTTTCGCCACGTACTGCGCGCTCGCCTGTTGCGGGATTTTATAGGATCGTCTAGGTCCACAAGTCAGTCACTCGGGGAATGGGGCCATATAAGGCATTGGAGCCGATGCTTTCGCACTATGCACCCCATTCTCCCCCTTCTTCCTCTGCTCCCCATTACTTCCGCCTCTACTCTCGGCGCCGCCGCCCAGCCCGAGCTCGATCTGCCGCAATGGGGAAGGACAAGACCGCTGCTCTGGAGCGTGCGAAGAAGGCGACGACGAAAGCGAAGGGAAAGAAGACGAGCCGGGGCGGGTTGTCATCGAGATCTGCTCTGCCACCCGGCTGGATTCAGGGTGACATGATCCGGTCGACGATCCAGAAAGAAGATATGGAGGATCTGGTTGACGGGGGTTGATTGCCCACGAGTCTTGGCGGCTTCCGGAGGACGAGACCGAGCCGTGACCGCAAGAGGGTGAATGCGTCCTTCTTGCGACCCATGTCGACTGCGAATTTTCTTTGCCTCCCCATCCTTTCTTCCGGGGCTTTCTGAACTTCTTTGGATCCCAACTTCATCACTTTTCTCCCAACACCATCACATACCTTGACGCGTACATGTCCATGTGTGAAAATTTTCTGGGCTGTCGACCACACTGGGGCCTCTTCAAACACATTTTCACCTGCCGTTCTCAGTCGGTTAAAAAGGCCAATCCGAGTGATGAGAGGACACACGTGATCCAGATGTGTGGGGTTTTAGGGATCCAGATGAGAAACAAAAGCACTTTTCCTGCCATGATTCTTCCTAAGTCGGTCGGAGGGTGGTAGTCGACCTGGTTCTATTGTAAGGACCAACCGACTCCAGGTCAGTCGACTGGTCTTCCCCCATTTTCCACAGAGCGAGTCGAGAAGCCTTCTCCCTTAAGAGCGACTCCAGCTGAGAAAGCGGAGGTTAATGTGTTGGTTGAGCGAGTGGTCCAACTTGTCTGCGACAGTGTGACTGGCATGGATCTGTTAGAAGCATTTCTTAGTCGACGCATCCAACCACTCCAGGCCCGTGACCATCCAATGTGGATGTATTCGAGTGTTGAAGACAACACTCGGATCCATCCAGAGGATGTCGACTAGGAGACGGTGGCGCTGTGGCTGCAAGGCATTACTAGCAACAAAAACAACCCCAGGGTCCTAGGAGGGTTCCTCCACTCGACAACACCACCGAACCAAACAAGGTCTGACTCTTTTCTCCTGAGCGTCACTTATTCTGACATGTGTTCGTTCTCAAAACCGATTGATATCAACTCGACTCTATCCCTTGTAGATCTTTACTGAAATGTACTCGATGCACAACGGAGAGCAGGAGGATGAGGGAGAGGCGAGTGGAGGCGACAATGGCGAGTGGCATTCTGACATAAGGGGAGACGAGGAGAGCGAGGAGTTGAGCAGTGGTGAAGAGGTCGACTCCCCTCCTCGCACGGAAAGGCACTCCAAGCAGGGGCAGGACCCAGCCAGCGTCCATGGCAAAGTGATACATCTCCAACGTATCTATAATTTTTGATTGTTGCATGCTATTATATTATCTATTTTGGATGTTAATGGGTTTTATTTTACACTTTTATATTATTTTTGGGACTAACCTATTAACCAGAGGCCCAGCCCAAATTGCTTTGTTTTGCCTATTTCAGTGTTTCATAGAAAAGGAATATCAAACGGAGTCCAAACGGAATGAAACCTTTGGGAACGTGATTTTTGGAACAAACGTGATCCAGAGGACTTGGAGTGGACGTCAAGCAATCAACAAGGCGGCCACGAGGCAGGGGGCGCACCTACCCTCCTGGGCGCGCCCTCCCCCCTCGTGGGCCCCTCGTAGCTCCACCGACCTACTTCTTACTCCTATATATGTTCACATACCCCGCAAACATCCATGAGCACCACGAAACCCTATTTCCACCACCGCAACCTTCTATACCCAAGAGATCCCATCTTGGGGCCTTTTCTGGAGCTCCGCCGGAGGGGGCATTGATCACGGAGGGCGTCTACATCAACTCCATGGCCCCTCCGATGATGTGTGAGTAGTTTACCTCAGACCTTCAGGTCCATAGTTATTATCTAGATGGCTTCTTCTCTCTCTTTGGATCTCAATACAAAGTTCTCCTCGATTCTCTTGGAGATCTATTCGATGTAATCTTCTTTTGCACTGTGTTTGTCAAGATCCGATGAATTGTGGGTTTATGATCAGGATTATCTATGAACAATATTTGAATCTTCTCTGAATTCTTTTATGTATGATTGGTTTATCTTTGCAAGTCTCTTCTAATTACCAGTTTGGTTTGGCCTACTAGATTGATCTTTCTTGCAATGGGAGAAGTGCTTAGCTTTGGGTTCAATCCTGCGGTGCTCGATCCCAGTGACAGAAAGGGAAACAACACGTATTTTATTGTTTCCATCAAGGATAAAAAGATGGGGTTTATATCATATTGCATGAGTTTATCCCTCTACATCATGTCATCTTGCTTAAGGCATTACTCTGTTCTTATGAACTTAATACTCTAGATGCAAGCTGGATAGCGGTCGATGTGTGGAGTAATAGTAGTAGATGCAGGCAGGAGTCGGTCTACTTGTCGCGGACGTGATACCTATATACATGATCATGCCTAGATATTCTCATAATTATTCGCTATTCCATCAATTGCTCAACGGTAATTTGTTCACCCACCATAATACTTATGCTATCTTGAGAGAAGCCACTAGTGAAACCTATGGCCCCCGGGTCTATTTTCCATCATACGAGTTTTCAATCTACTTTATTTTGCAATCTTTACTTTCAATCTATATCATAAAAATACCAAAAATACTTATCTTATTATTATCATCTCTATTAGATCTCACTCTTGCAAGTGGCCGTGAAGGGATTGGCAACCCCTTTATCGCATTGGTTGCGAGGTTCTTAGTTGTTTGTGTAGGTACGAGGTGACTCGTGCGTGGTCTCCTACTGGATTGATAACTTTTCTCAAAAACTGAGGGAAATACTTATGCTGCTTTACTGCACCACCCTTTCCTCTTCAAGGGAAAACTAACGCAGTGCTCAAGAGGTTCCACAAAGCGACTCCGCCGACTGCACAAACCTCCAAGCGCACTCGGACGTCATCTCCTGTGCCGACAGAGAAAGCTCCTAAGAAGCCCAAAGTCATGACGTCAAAGCCTCGGAAGGCCCTTCCCAAGATTAAAGTAGCTATCCCCATCGCTTTCGGGTAACTACTGAGCTTGACCTCTTAGTTCTTGCATGATCAAACTTTGGTCGACTCACTTTCTTGTTTTGACCAAGTGAATTCTGAATTTTGCAGCGCTGCCTCTGGAACTTCTATTTACCAAGATGACGATGATGAGGAGATGGAAGACGCAGTCACCTACCACGTAGGTATAACTCTTGCCATTTTGTCTTTACCTAATCAGCTATTTTGACGGTCGACTAAACTTCTGTAATCGATTGCCTTGCAGCTCCACCCAATGTCATTGAATTTTCAGATGATGACGAAGACGTGCTATAGAGGGCCATGGGAAGGAGGGGGCAAGGCTTCGAGCAAGAAGGCATCCGCTGGCCAAACGTCCCAGTCGGTGCCGGTGACGGAGCCAGTGATTCAACAGCCTGGAGACGTGAACCAGGCTTCTGTTACCTGCTACCTCTTGAGCACTGCATTGGTTTTCCCTTGAAGAGGAAAGGGTGGTGTAGTAAAGCAGCGTAAGTATTTCCCTTAGTTTTTGAGAACCAAGGTATCAATCCAGTAGGGCGCGAGTCTCCTCGTACCTACACAAACAAATAAGAACCTCGCAACCAACGCGATAAAGGGGTTGTCAATCCCTACACGGCCACTTGCAAGAGTGAGATCTGATAGAGATGATAATAATAAGATAAGTATTTTTGGTATTTTTATGATATAGATTGAAAGTAAAGATTGCAAAATAAAATAGATTGGAAACTTGTATGATGGAAAATAGACCCGGGGGCCATAGGTTTCACTAGTGGCTTCTCTCAAGATAGCATAAGTATTATGGTGGGCGAACAAATTACTGTCGAGCAATTGATAGAAAAGTGAATAATTATGAGAATATCTAGGCATGATTATGTATATAGGCATCACGTCCATGAAAAGTAGACCGACTCCAGCCTGCATCTACTACTATTACTCCACACATCAACCGCTATCCAACATGCATCTAGAGTATTAAGTTCATAAGAACAGAGTAACGCCTTAAGAAAGATGACATGATGTAGAGGGATAAACTCATGCAATATGATATAAACCCCATCTTTTTATCCTCGATGGCAACAATACAATACATGTCGTTTCCCTTTCTGTCACTGGGATCGAGCACCGCAAGATTGAACCCAAAGCTAAGCACTTCTCCCATCGCAAGAAAGATCGATCTAGTAGGCCAAACCAAACTAATAATTCAAAGAGACTTGCAAAGATAAACCAATCATACATAAAAGAATTCAGAGAAGATTCAAATGTTGTTCATAGATAATCTGGATCATAAACCCACAATTCATCGGATCTCGACAAACACACCACAAAAAGAAGAGTTACATCGAATAGATCTCCAAGAGAATCGAGGAGAACTTTGTATTGAGATCCAAAGAGAGAGAAGAAGCCATCTAGCTAATAACTATGGACCCAAAGGTCTGAGGTAAACTACTCACACATCATTGGAGGGGCCATGGAGTTGATGTAGAGGCCCTCCGTGATCAATGCCCCCTCCGGCGGAGCTCCGAAAATGGCCCCAATATGGGATCTCTTGGGTACTGAAGGTTGCGGTGGTGGAAATAGGGTTTCATGGTGCTCCTGGATGTTTGCGGGGTATGTGAACATATATAGGAGGAATAAGTAGGTTGGTGGAGCTACGAGGGGCCCACGAGGGGGAGGGCACGCCCAGGGGGGTAGGCGCACCCCCTGCCTCGTGGCCGCCTCGTTGATTGCTTGACGTCCAGTCCAAGTCCTATGGATCACGTTTGTTCCAAAAATCACGTTCCCAAAGGTTTCATTCCGCTTGGACTCCGTTTGATATTCCTTTTCTACGAAACACTGAAATAGGCAAAAAAACAGTAATTTGGGCTGGGCCTCCGGTTAATAGGTTAGTCCCAAAAATAATATAAAAGTGTAAAATAAAGCCATTAACATCCAAAACAGATAATATAATAGCAAGGAACAATCAAAAATTATAGATACGTTGGAGACATATCAGCATCCCCAAGCTTAATTCCTGCTCGTCCTCGAGTAGGTGAATGATAAAAACATAATTTTTGATGTGGAATGCTTTCTAGAATATTCTTCAATGTATTTTTCTCTATTGTGGCATGAATGTTCAGATCCAAAAGATTCAAGATAAAAGTTTATTGTTGACATAAAAATAGTAATACTCCAAGTATGCTAATCAAGCAATTATGCCTTATCAAAATACCATAGCCAAAGAAAACTTATCCCTACAAAGTCATATAGTTTGGCCATGCTTCATTTTCGTCACACAAAATGCTCTCATCATGCACAACCCCGATGACAAGCCAAGCAATTGTTTCACTTAGCTTTTTCAAACTCTTTCAACATTTACACAATATATGAGCGCGAGCCATGGACATAGCACTATGGGTGGAATAGAATATGATGATTGAGGTTGTGTGAGAAGACAAAAAGGGAGAAAGTCTCACATTGACGCAGATAATCAATGGGCTATGGAGATGCCCACCGATTGATGCCAATGCAAGGAGTAGGGATTGCCATGCAACGGATGCACTAGAGCTATAAATATATGAAAGCTTATCAAAGAAACTAAGTGGGTGTGCATCCAACTCGCTTGCTCACGAAGACCTAGGACATTTGAGGAAGCCCATCATTGGAATATACAAGCCAAGTTCTATAATGAAAAATTCCCACTAGTATATGAATGTAACAAAATAAGAGAATATCTATCATGAAGATCATGGTGCTACTTTGAAGCACAAGTGTGGAAAAAGGATAGTAACATTGTCCCTTCTCTCTTTTTCTCTCATTTTTTTTTATTTGGGCCTTCTTTTTTTTGGCCTCTTTTTTTCGTCCGGAGTCTCATCCCGACTCGTGGGGGAATCATAGTCTCCGTCATCCTTTCCTCACATGGGACAATGCTCCAATGATGATCATCACACTTTTATTTTATTACAACTCAAGAATTACAACTCGATACTTAGAACAAAATATGACTCTATGTGAATGCCTCCGGTGGTGTACCGGGATTGCGTTGAATCAAGAGTGACATGTATGAAATTTTTTTTATGAACGGTGGCTTTGCCACAAATACGATGTCAACTACATGATCATGCAAAGCAATATGACAATGATGATGCGTGTCATAATAAATAGAACGGTGGAAAGTTGCATGGCAATATATCTTGGAATGGCTATGGAAATGCCATAATAGGTAGGTATGGTGACTGTTTTGAGGAAGATATAAGGAGGCTTATGTGTGATAGAGCGTATCATATCAGGGGGTTTGGATGCACCTGCGAAGTTTGCACCAACTCTCAAGGTGAGAAAGGGCAATGCATGGTACCGAAGAGGCTAGCAATGGTGGAAGGGTGAGAGTGCGTATAATCCATGGACTCAACATTAGTCATAAAGAACTCACATACTTATTGCAAAAATCTACAAGTCATCAAAACCAAGCACTACGCGCATGCTCCCTAGGGGCATAGATGGGTAGGAAAAGACCATCCCCGACCGCCACTCATAAGGAAAGCAATCAAAGAACACCCCATGCTTCAAATTTGTCACATAACGTTCACCATAAGTGCATGCTACGGGACTTGCCAACTTCAACACAAGTATTCATCAATTTCACAATTACTCAACTAGCACACTTCTAATATTACCACCTTTATATCTCAAAACCCTCTATCAAGCATCCAACTTATCTTAGCATTTAAAATTTATAACCAAAGTGAATTACCATGCTGTTCTAAAGGACTCTCAAAATGATATAAGTGAAGCATGAGAGATCAATTATTTCTATAAAGTAGAACCACCGCCGTGCTCTAAAAGATATAAGCAAAGCACTAGAGCAAAAACTATATAGCTCAAAAGATATAAGTGAAGCACATAGAGTATTCTAATAAATTCCAATTCATGTGTGTCTCTCCCAAAAGGTGTGTACAACAAGGATGATTGTGGTAAACTAGAAATCAAAGACTCAAATCATACAAGACGCTCCAAGCAAAACACATATCGTGTGGCAAATAAAAATATAGCTCCAAGTAAAGTTACCGATAGACGAAGACGAAAGAGGGGATGCCTTTCGGGGCATCCCCAAGCTTAGGCTTTTTGGTGTCCTTGGATTTTACCTTGGGGTGCCTTGGGCATCCCCAAGCTTAGGCTCTTGCCACTACTTGTTCCATAATTTATCAAATCCTTACCCAAAACCTGAAAACTTCACAACACAAAACTTAAAAGAAAATCTTCGTGAGCTCCGTTAGTAAAAGAAATCAAACCACCACTTCAAGTTACTGTAATGAACTCATTATTGATTTATATTGGTGTTAAACCTAATGTATTCCAAATTTTCTATGGTTCATAAACTCTATTACTAGCCATAGATTCATCAAAATAAGCAAACAACACACGAAAAACAGAATCTGTCGAAAACAGAACAGTCTGTAGTAATCTGTAGGTTTTGACCACTTATGGAACCCAAAAAATTCTAAAATAAATTGCTGGACGTGATTAATTTATCTATTAATCATCTTAAAAAAGAATTAACTAAATATAACTCTCCAATAAAAAATTGCAGCAATTCTCGCGAGCGCTAAAGTTTCTGTTTTTTACAGCAGGATCAAAAAGACTTTCCCCAAGTCTTCCCAACGGTTCTACTTGTCACAAACACTAATTAGACACAAAACACAACCAAAACAGAGGCTAGATAAATTATTTATTACTAAACAGTAGCAAAAATCAAGTAATAAAAATAAAATTGGGTTGCCTCCCAACAAACGCTATCGTTTAACGCCCTTAGCTAGGCATAAAAGCAAGGATAGATCTAGGTATTGTCATCTTTGGTATGCAATCCATAAGTGGATCTCATAATAGATTCGTAAAGTAATTTAATTTTCTTTCTAGGAAAGTATTCCATGACCTTCCTTAACGGAAATTGGAATCTAATATTCCCTTCCTTCATATCAATAATTGCACCAATCGTTCTAAGGAAAGGTCTACCAAGAATAATAGGACATGAAGGATTGTAATCTATATCAAGAAAAATGAAATATATGGGCACATAGTTCCTATTTGCAACAATAAGAACATCATTAATATTTCCCATAGGTTTCTTAATGGTGGAATCCGCAAGGTGCAAGTTTAGAGAACAATCATCAAATTCACGGAAACCTAGCAAATCACACAAAGTTTTTGGAATCGTGGAAACACTAGCACCCAAATCACACAAAGCATAGCATTCATGATCTTTGATTTTAATTTTAATTGTAGTTTCCCATTCATCATAAAGTTTTCTAGGGATAGAAACTTCCAACTCAAGTTTTTCTTCATAAGATTGCATCAAAGCATCAACGATATGTTTAGTAAAAGCTTTATTTTAACTATAAGCATGAGGAGAATTTAGCAAGGATTGCAACAAGGAAATACAATCTATCAAAGAGCAATTATAATAATTAAATTCCTTGAAATCCAAGATAGTGGGTTCATTGCTATCTAAAGTTTTGACCTCTTCAATCCCACTTTTACCAATTTTTGCATCAAGATCTAAAAACTCCAATTTTGCGACGCCTTATAACTAAAGTTGACTCATCTCCAGTCCCATCATTATCAAGATTCATATTGCAAAACAAGGATTTAATAGGGGACACATTAATTACTTTTAGATCTTCATCTTTATTGTCATGAAAACTAGAAGAACACGCTTTTACAAAGCAATCTTTCTTAGCACGCAACCTAGCGGTTCTTTCTTTGCACTCATCAATGGAAATTCTCATGGCTTTGAGAGACTCATTGATATAATGCTTAGGTGGAATAGATCTAAGTTTCAAAGAATCAACATCAAGAGAAATTCTATCCACGTTCCTAGCCAACTCATCAATCTTAAGCAATTTTTCTTCAATCAAAGCATTGAAACTCTTTTGCGAAGTAAGAAATTCTTTAATACTAGATTCAAAATCAGAGGGCATCTTATTATAATTTCCATAAGAATTGTTGTAGGAATTACCGTAATTATTAGAGGAATTACTAGGAAACGGCCTAGAATTAAAATTACATCTATACGCATTATTACCAAAATTGTTCCTACCAACAAAATTCACATCCATAGATTCATTATTATTCTCAATAAAAGTAGACAAAGGCATATCATTAGGATCAGTAGGAGCACTCTTATTAGCAAGTAATTTCATAAGTTCATCCATCTTTCCACTCAAAACAGTAATCTCTTCAATTGCATACACCTTTTTACTAGTAGATCTTTCAGTGTGCCATTGAGAATAATTAACCATAATATTATCTAGGAGTTTGGTAGCTTCTCCTAAAGTGATTTCCATAAAAGTGCCTCCCGCGGCCAAATTTAAAAGATTTCGAGAAGCAAAATTCAATCCGCCATAATTTTTTTTATAATCATCCATAAATTCAAACCATGTGTAGGGAAATTATGTATCATTAATTTCATCCTCTCCCAAGATTGTGCAACATGTTCATGATCAAGTTGCTTAAAATTCATAATATCGTTTCTAAGAGAGATGATCTTAGTGGGAGGAAAATACTTATAGATAAAAGCACCTTTGCACTTATTCCATGAATCAATACTATTTTTAGGCAAAGACAGAAACCAAGCTTTAGCACGATCTCTAAGCAAAAACGGAAATAGGTTAAGCTTAACAATATCGTTGTACACATCTTTCTTCTTTTGCATATCACACAAATAAACAAAGTTGTTTAGATGGGTAGCGGCATCTTCACTAGGAAGGCCAGAAAACGGATCTTTCATGACAAGATTCAGCAAAGCAGTATTAATTTCACAAGATTCAGCATCGGTGAGAGGAGCAATCGGAGTGCTAATAAAATCATTATTGTTGGTATTGGCAAAGTCACACAATTTAGTATTATCTTGAGCCATCATGAAAAGCAAGCAACCCAACACACAAGCAAACAAGAAACAGGCAAAAGAGGCAAACGAAAAAAGAGGCGAACGAAAAAGAGAAGGCGAATAAAACGGCAATGGTGAAGTGGGGGAGAGGAAAACGAGAGGCAAATGACAAATAATGTAATGTGAAGGACAAGAGTTGTGATGGGTACTTGGTATGTCTTCACTTGGTGTAGATCTCCTCGGCAACGGCGCCAGAAATTCTTCTTGCTACCTCTTGAGCACTGCGTTGGTTTTCCCTTGAAGAGGAAAGGGTGGTGCAGTAAAGCAGCGTAAGTATTTCCCTCAGTTTTTGAGAACCAAGGTATCAATCCAGTAGGTGACCACGCGCAAGTCACCTCGTACCTACACAAACAAATAAGAACCTCGCAACCAACGCGATAAAGGGGTTGTCAATTCCTACACGGCCACTTGCAAGAGTGAGATCTGATAGAGATGATAATAATAAGATAAGTATTTTTGGTATTTTTATGATATAGATTGAAAGTAAAGATTGCAAAATAAAATAGATTGGAAACTTGTATGATGGAAAATAGACCCGGGGCCATAGGTTTCACTAGTGGCTTCTCTCAAGATAGCATACGTATGACGGTGGGTGAACAAATTATTGTCGAGCAATTGATAGAAAAGTGAATAATTATGAGAATATCTAGGCATGATTATGTATATAGGCATCACGTCCATGAAAAGTAGACCGACTCCAGCCTGCATCTACTACTATTACACCACACATCGACCGCTATCCAGCATGCATCTAGAGCATTAAGTTCATAAGAACAGAGTAATGCCTTAAGCAAGATGACATGATGTAGAGGGATAAACTCATGCAATATGATATAAACCCCATCTTTTTATCCTCGATGGCAACAATACAATACGTGTCGTTTCCCTTTCTGTCACTCGAATCGAGCACCGCAAGATTGAACCCAAAGCTAAGCACTTCTCCCATCGCAAGAAAGATCAATCTAGTAGGCCAAACCAAACTGATAATTCGAAGAGACTTTTAAAGATAAACCAATCATACATAAAAGAATTCAGAGAAGATTCAAATGTTGTTCATAGATAATCTGGATCATAAACCCACAATTCATCGGATCTCAACAAACACACCGCAAAAAGAAGAGTTACATCGAATAGATCTCCAAGAGAATCAAGGAGAACTTTGTATTGAGATCCAAAGAGAGAGAAGAAGCCATCTAGCTAATAACTATGGACCCGAAGGTCTGAGGTAAACTACTCACACATCATCGGAGGGGCCATGGAGTTGATGTAGAGGCCCTCCGTGATCAATGCCCCCTCCGGCGGAGCTCCGGAAAAGGCCCCAAGATGGGATATCTTGGGTACAGAAGGTTGCGGCGGTGGAAATAGGGTTTCGTGGTGCTCCTGGATGTTTGCAGGGTATGTGAACATATATAGGAGGAAGAAGTAGGTCGGTGGAGCTACGAGGGGCCCATGAGGGGGGAGGGTGCGCCCAGGGGGTAGGCACGCCCCCTGCCTTGTGGTCGCCTCGTTGATTGCTTGACGTCCACTCCAAGTCCTCTGGATCACGTTTGTTCCAAAAATCACGTTCCCGAAGGTTTCATTCCGTTTGGACTACGTTTGATATTCCTTTTCTACGAAACACTGAAATAGGAAAAAAACAATAATTTGGGCTGGGCCTCCGGTTAATAGGTTAGTCCCAAAAATAATATAAATGTGTAAAATAAAGCCCATTAACATCCAAAACAGATAATATAATAGCATGTAACAATCAAAAATTATAGATACGTTGGAGACGTATCATTACCTTTGCTGTTCCAGTGTCGAGTGAACGTCCTTCATCGTCGACTGTGCTAGTTCCTGCTTCATCTGTCGAACATCACGCCTCGGATTCTCAGGCTGCCGCGACTGAACCGCCGACTCCTTTCTTCACCACCCATCATGTTCCGGAGGACCAGGCAAGCATTGCTACAGAATCCATACGCCAAGCGGGCCTGATGATGGAGCAGGTGAAGACCGTGCACGAGAACAGCCAAGCTACCTATGATGCGAGTGTAGCCCTCCGAGCCAATGTCCAGGTAAGTTGGTTTCCGACTGAACTCCTATCTTGACGCTTGTTCTGTTAGGATATGCTACCCGAAAAACTTTTCTTTGTGCATCCATCTGTTAGTCTGCACTTCGCATCTGCACACCCATTGGGTGTTTCAATTAATGTCGAATATTTTTTCCAGTTGAATCGACTAGGTTGTGTCGATTGTAGTTTTGGACTAGTGGGGGCACGCAGAGTGTGCCCACTGGGTTTAGTCCCCGAGGCCGCCGTCGAATGTGTGATTCGGCGGGGGCCTTGATAAAAATACCTTGTACTCCAGTTCTTCCACTCGGTCTGGGCGGACCATGTTGAGTGGAACCTGAACCAGTGGGGGCACGCAGAGTGCACCCACTGGGTGTAGTCCCCGAGACTGCGGTCGACTGCGGGCAGTCGGTTGGGGTCTGAGAATAACTGTTGCCTCTGAAAATAATTTCGGTCTTCTTTTGTTTTTGTTTTTTTACTTGGTCTGGGTGGACCATATCGAGTGGAACCTGTACCAATGGGGGCACGCTAAGTGCACCTACTGGGTGTAGTCCCCGAGACTACTGTTGAATGTTTGATTCTACAGTAGTCTTAGAATTCTTTTCACTCGGAAGCGAATAACCTTTGATTTATCCACTGATGTATCTTTTTGCTGACTTCAGAAATCCTGTGAGCTCATCTCCAAATTTGCTGATTTCGAGGAGAAGCAGAGACAACTCAACCTTTACTTGGAATTGGCCAATCAAAACTTGCAAAAGGCCAAAGACAAAGCAGCTGGTACGGAAGGTAACAACCTGTCGACTGTCTAACTTGACCGTCTCCCAAGTCATCTCCTCGTTCTTCTCTTTGACCCGAGTGCATATTTTTCAGAGAAAATGAGGCAAGCTCTGGCACAGAAGGACCTTGATCTTGCTGCAGCACGGAAGGAGGCTCAGGAGAAAACAACACTCGCTGATAAGAAGCTGGCTTCAGTCGGGGCACTAGAGGAAGATAATGCCAAGCTGAAGACTGCTCTTACTGAAGCCAACAGAGAAGTGACCCGCCTGAAGAAAGACAAAGTAGCTTTGAACGAGAAAATTGAAGGCATTTCTCGTAAGAGAAATGACCTGGAGGCCTATCTGGAAGCCAAGAAGTTATTCCTTATGCTTGAAGGTATTTTTCCTTGTCCGACTGTTTTGCCATTGTCAAGTCACCATAAATCGATCGACTCATTAGCTCTTTGTGGTTGCAGAATTCTGTCAAAATTTGAGGAAGAAACTGGGCAAATCGAGACGAGCTTGGACCCCATCAATTCTCCTGTCAATGATGAAGCTGCTATGAATGTGCTCCGACTGGAATCTCGTCTTGCCAGCGTCACAGACTACCTCGCTCGCCTGAAGGTTGCGGTGTCACGGATCGACACAGCGCTCTGGCCGAAGGAGACGCTCCAAAGTGACCTCGAGTCTTTGATGACTCGACTTAATGAGATCCCTGGTCGAGTGCAAGAATGGAAGAAGTCGTTTGCTTGATGCGGTGCTGACGTAGCTCTGTCACTTGTTCGAGTCCATTGTAAGGAGGCTAAAGAACAAAAGCTAGCAGCGATGAAGGTTGCCAACACCAGGAGACTCGACTTTCAGTATTTCATGGAGACCTTCATTGATGCCACTACTCGAATTGGAGATGGAATCGACCTAGATGAGTTCGTCGAGCCTGCCAGTCCCCCTCCTGCGGAGTGAACAAACTTTTATGATCTTATTAAATTTGCCTCGATATGCCGAGTGGTTTTGTAACCGTTAAAAATCCTTCGGGCCGGATGCCTGAGTACTTTAATCTATGGTCTGGAACCTCGTAGGATTTATTTGAACTTGGTTGCTTTTGAATCTCTTAACTCTTGAGTAGAACATGTTTCTTCAGTCTAAATAGTTACTGACTCTGTGGTGCAGCTCGGTCCAGTGAACCATGGACAAGGGCACTTGGTGCCGTCCATGACCTGCACCTCGTCGTCCTTGCGGATCAGGATGGAGCGGATGTTGTATTTGTGCCACAGCTCTGAGGATAAGGTCACAGTCGACCTGCACCTCGTCGTCCTTGCGGATTGGGATGGAGCGGACGTTGTATTTGTGCCACAGCTCTGGGCATAAGGTCGCAGTCGACCTGCACCTCATCATCCTTGCAAATCGGGATGGAGCGGATGTTGTATTTGTGCCGTAGCTCTGGGCGAGTTTTAAACTTAGGCGAGTACAGGACTGCAGCTAAGCCCCCAAGTGGGAGGATTACTCTCCAATCGGTAGGATTTTTTAAACACAGGCGAGTGCAGGACTGGAGCTAAGCCTCCGAGTGGGAGGATTGCTCTCCACTCAGTAGGATTTTAGAAACTTAGGCGAGTACTGGACTGCAGCTAAGCCCCTGAGTGGAAGGATTGCTCTCCACTCCGTAGGTTTTTTTAAACTTAGGCGAGTACAAGACTGTAGCTAAGTCCCCCGAGTGGGAGGATTGCTCTCCACTTGGTAGGATTTTTTAAACTTAGGCGAGTACTGGACTGCAGCTAAACCCCCGAGTGGGAGGATTGCTCTCCACTCGGTAGGATTTTTGAAACTTAGGTGAGTACTGGACTGCAGCTAAGCCCCCGAGTGGGAGGGTTGCTCTCCACTCGGTATGATTTTTAAACTTAGGCGAGTACGAGACTGCAGCTAAGCCCCCGAGTGGGAGGATTGCTCTCCACTCGGTAGGATTTTTGAAACTTAGGCGAGTACTGGACTGCAGCTAAGACCTCGAGTGGGAGGGTTTCTCTCCACTCTGTAGGATTTTTTAAACTTTGGCGAGTACGAGACTGCAGCTGAGCCCCCGAGTGGGAGGATTGCTCTCCACTAGGTAGGATTTTTGAAACTTAGACGAGTGCAGGACTGCAGCTAAGCCTCCAAGTGGGAGGATTGCTCTCCACTCGGTAGGATTTTAGAAACTTAGGTGAGTACTGGACTGCAGCTAAGCTCCCGAGTGGAAGGATTGCTCTCCACTCGGTACGATTTTTGAAACTTAGGCGAATCAGATTCTCTGCTAAGCCCTCGAGTGGGAAGCTTGCTCTTCACTCGGAAGGATTTTGTTTTTGAAACTTAGGTGAATCGGATTCGCGACTAAGCTACCCACTAGGGGATTTTGGACACATGCATAAGTAATAACAATCATTTAGGGGACTGCAAAACCATGTCTTTGATAAACAAACTGAAAGGTACTTCTTATTACATCTCGACAGTCTGAATGCTTAAGTGTTAAAATGGCGGAGAAGCTCCGCATTCCAGGCACGCGGCTCGTCTTTCTTGTGTTCCACATCGTACAGGTGATATGCACCGTTATGGAGCACTTTGGTGACGATGAAGGGACCTTCCCAGGCGGGAGCAAGCTTGTGTGGACGTTGCTGATCCACTCGGAGAACCAAGTCTCCCTCCTGAAATGCTCGACCTCTTACATTCCTAGCATGGAATCGACGAAGGTCTTGCTGATAGATGGTCGACCTGATCAGGGCCATCTCTCTCTCTTCTTCTAAAATATCAACAGCGTCTTGACGGGCTTGTTCTACTTCTTCCTCTGAGAAGAGCTCCACTCGCGAGGCATTATGGAGTAAATCAGTCGGCAGCACGGCCTTGGCTCCATAAACCAGGAAGAAGGGAGTCCGGCCAGTCGACCGATTTGGCGTTGTTCTTAGACCCCATAGTACTGATGGTAACTCATCTACCCAGGCACTAGCCGCATGTTTGAGGTCTCGCATCAATCTGGGTTTCAACCCTTGTAAGATCAAACCATTTGCTCCTTCTGCTTGTCCATCCGACTGAGGATGAGCGACTGAGGCGTAGTTGACCCAGGTGCCCTGGGAGGCGTAGAAAGCTCTGAACTCATCTAAATCAAAGTTCGAACCGTTGTCCATGATGATGCTGTGCGGGACTCCATATCTGAATGTTAACTCTCTGATGAAGCTGACGACGGTTCTCGAATCGAGATTCTTGATGGGTTTGGCTTCAATCCATTCAGTGAACTTGTCGACTGCAACAAGTAAGTGGGTGAAACCACTTCTGCAGTCCTCAAGGGCCTAGCCATATCCAACCCCCAAAGAGCAAATGGCCAGATGAGTGGAATGGTCTTCAAGGCTGAAGCGGTCTTGTGGGACATGTTGGAGTAGAATTGACACCCTTCACACTTGTCGACTATTTCCTTTGCCATTTCATTTGCTCGTGGCCAGTAAAAACCTGCTCGGTATGCTTTGGCCACGATTGTCCGAGAGGACGCATGGTGACCACAGGTCCCCGAGTGGATATCATTAAGAATCATTCGACCTTCCTCTGAGGTAATGCATCGCTGGGCAACTCTAGTCACACTTTCCCTGTACAGTCGACCACTTATCACGGTGAAGTCTTTAGATTGACGGACAATCTGTCACGCTTCATCTTCGTCTTCTGGCAGTTCTTTCCTGAGAATATATGCGATATACGACACTGTCCAGTCAGGGATGACGACCAAAACTTCCATGACTAGGTCGACCACGGCTGGGATTTCAACTTCAGTCGGATCAGTGGAACTCTTAGGTTGCGAGGGCTCTTCTGTGAAGGGATCCTCTTGAACTGATGGTGTGTGAAGATGCTCCAAAAACACATTGCTGGGAATGGGCTCCTGCTTGGAACCTTTTTTTGCTAGGTCATCCCCTGCACGGTTCTTCAGTCGGGGAATGTGGTGGAGCTCTAGCCCTTCAAACTTCTTTTCCAGCTTTCTTATTGCATTGCAATAACCAGTCATAGTTGGACTTCTGACATTCCACTCCTTCATGACTTGATTGACCATCGAATTCGAGTCACCGTAGACCATTAGGCGACGGACGCCGAGTGAAATGGACATTCGCAACCCGTGCAGAAGTGCTTCATATTCAGCTTCATTGTTGGAGGAATCAAAGTGAATCTGAAGGACATAACTGAGTTTGTCACCTCGCGGGGATACCAGAACTACTCCAGCGCTAGAACCATTCAACATCTTGGATCCATCAAAAAACATAGTCCAATGTTTCGAGTGGACTTGACTCGGTTGCTGTTGTTCAATCCACTCGACAAGGAAATCTGCTATTGCCTGGGATTTGATTGCTTTCTTTGCCTCAAACTTGATATCCAACAGAAGGAGTTCAACCGCCCACATTGCCACTCGACCAGTTGCATCTCTGTTGTTCAGAATTTCTGACAATGGAGCATCACTGATGACTGTGATGGAGTGATCTGAGAAATAATGTGCCACCTTCTTTGAAGTCAAGTAAATTCCATAAACAAGCTTCTGATAATGCGGATATCTCTGCTTGGACGGAGTTAAGACTTCAGAAATATAGTACACTGGGCGCTGAACCTTATAGGCTTTACATTCTTCTTCCCGCTCGACCATGAGTACTGTACTGACAACTTGTCCAGTGGCTGCAATATAAAGCATTAAAGGCTCTTTGCTGATTGGAGCAATGAGCACCGGCTGGGTGGAAAGCAGGGTTTTGAGCTCTGCAAACGCCGCGTCAGCTTCAGGAGTCCACTCGAACTTATCAGATTTCTTCATCAGTGAGTAAAGAGGCAATGCCTTTTCACCGAGACGAGAGATGAATCGACTAAAGGCGGCCAAACAACCTGTAAGCTTCTGAATGTCGTGTATGCGCACAAGGCTTTTCATTCGGAGTATTGCGCCAACTTTCTCTGGGTTAGAATCGATCCCACATTCGGAAACGAGAAAACTGAGTAACTTTCCGCCTGGAACTCCGAATGTACACTTTGACAGGTTAAGCTTGATATCATATCTTCTCAGGTTGGCAAAGGTTTCAGCGAGGTCAATCAGCAGGTCGGAACCTTTACGTGACTTAACCACGATGTCATCCATGTATGCGTCGACATTCCGACTGATTTGAGTGAGCAGGCAGTTCTGTATCATGCGCATGAATGTAGCGCCAGCATTCTTGAGACCAAAGGGCATGGTAAGATAGCAAAAACACCCGAATGGGGGTGATAAAAGTTGTTTTTATTTCATCGGGTCCATACAGTCGGATCTGATGATACCCGGAATATGCGTCTAGAAAGGACAATCGCTCACATCCCGCAGTCGAGTCGACTATTTGATCGATGCGGGGGAGGGGGAAGTGATCTTTTGGGTAGGCCCGATTGATGTGCTTGAAGTCAATACACATACGGAGTGAATCATCTTTCTTGGGAACCATGACGACATTGGCAAGCCACTCAGAGTGGTAAATCTCTCAGATGAACTCAGCTGCCAGAAGCCGAGCTACTTCCTCGCCAATTGCCTTTCTCTTCTCCATGGCAGACCGTCGGACGTGCTCTTTGACATGTCTTGCTTTTGGGTCGACTCACAAACGGTGCTCAGCCAGTTCTCTGGGTACACCTGGCATGTCAGAAGGTTTCCATGCGAAGATGTCCTAGTTCTCACGGTGGAACTGGATAAGCGCTTCTTCCTATTTGCTGTCGAGTGTTGTTGATATATTAGTCGGAGCAGCATTGGGATCAGTTGGGTGAATATGAACTGACTTTGTTTCACCAGATGACTTAATTGCAGACTCTGAAGCAGGCTTCTTAGCTCTCAACAAATCACTCGGATCTGCCGTCTTCTTGTATTCTTCCATTTCTATTGCTGCCATCTGTTCATCGGCAATCTTCGAGCCATTTTGGAAGCACTCTTCTGCTCGCTGCCGATTACCAATGATTGTAATCACGCCCCTAGGGCCAGGCATTTTGAGTTTGAGATACACATAACATGGTCGAGCCATGAAATGAGCATACGTAGTTCTGCCCAGGATAGCATGATAGGCACTGTGAAAATCCACGAATTCAAATGTCAACTTTTCCTTACGGCAATTCTTTGAATCACCGAAAGCCACGTCAAGAGTGATCTGGCCGAGTGAATCAGCTTTCTTTCCCGGTATAACTCCGTGGAACCGCATGTTGCTCTCGCTGAGTTTGGACATCAGAATGCCCATCCCTCGGAGAGTCTCAGCGTACAAAATGTTCAATCTGCTGCCACCATCCATCAAGACTTTGGTCAATCGGGTGCCCCCAACGACTGGGTCGACCACCAACGCTTGTCTCCCAGGGTGGCAACGTGCGGCGGGTGGTCTGACTGGTCGAATGTGATAGGAGTCTTTGACCATTTCAAATACGTTTTCGTTGCCGGAGCAACCATGTTTACTTCCCTGTTGATGACTTTCAGTCGACTTTTGCTTTCAACATCAGCAAAAATCACCAAAGTGGAATTGATATTGGAAAATCCTTCATCATCCTCTTCCTTGTCCTCATCCTTATCAGATTCCTCTCTTTCTCACTGGGTTGCCTTTCACGGAACTGCTGTATAAGGACTCGGCACTGTCGAGTGGTATGCTTGGGATAGATAAGATTACCATCTTAATCCTTCTTGATGTGAATGTGACATGGCAAATCCAACATGCCGTTCCCGGCTGAATCTTTCACCTTCTTAGGGGTCCAGGGCCCTTTAGGTTTTCCTTTAGATTTTCTTGGGTTGCGACTGCAACCTCTCCAGGTGCCGCAGGTTCTTCTTTGTGCTTCTGCTTCCGATTGGAATTACCTCCTCCAGTGTCCTGGCCGACTAGTTTGCTCTTGCCACTGCAGAGCCGGTCTTCTTCTTTGCCGTTTGCGTACCGAGTGGCTATCTCCATCATTCGGGTCAAAGACATGTCTCCTGTCCGACCGAATTTCAGGTTGAGCTCCCGATACCGAACGCCCTCCTTGAAGGCGCAAACTGCTTGATGATGAGACACATTCTCCACAATGTGGTGTAAAGTGGTCCACCTATGGATGTAATCCCTCAAAGTTTCATTCGGCTTTTGCATGCAATGTTGCAATTTTGTCAATCCTGCTGGTCGTTTGCACGTGCCCTCAAACGTTCTGACAAACACTCGGGCCAACTCTTCCCAGCTGAAAATATTGCCTGGAGCCAACTGATTCAACCAAGCTCTAGCTGACCCTTCAAGCATCAGGGGAAGGTATTTCATGGCAACTTCATCGTTTCCTCCACCGATCTGCACAGCCACTCGGTAGTATTCAAGCCAGGTGTCGGGCTTCGATTCACCAATGAACTTACTGACCTCAGTCACCAACCTGAAGTTGGGAGGGATCCCTGCAGCCCTGATGGCTCTGTTAAAACACTCTGGACCAGAAACATGCACTCTGCTTCCAGTTGGGTGATCTCTGTCTTGCCCTTCTCTATGTGCTCAATTCCTGTCCACCAAACCTTGCACCAAAATTGACCTTGCATCAAACCCTGGTTCCCTTGGGTCGACTGGCCTCCTCCGCTATTCACTGTACTAGCGCCTATCATCATAATGCCAGGGCACATACGATTCGCTCCTCGGAGGGGGCATAGGCACTCGACGGCGGTCATCACAGTCGAGCCGATGATCGTGCTGCTCGTGGTTCTGACCCAAGTACTACCCTTGGCAATGCCCTCGCCCTTCATTCCGCGGAGGCGCTCTTGGGCTGTGAGCCGACTGAACGGTGTCAGCTACTACAGATCTACTATGAATACTACCAAGTGGCTGTGCAGATCGGTGGAGGGCCCAGAGATACCTCTCCGACAATCGGAGTGACAAATCCTAATCTTGATCCATGCCAACTCAACAAATACCATCGGGGACACCTGTAGAGCACCTTTATAATCACCCAGTTATGTTGTGACGTTTGTAGCACACAAAGTGTTCCTCCGGTATTCGGGAGTTGCATGATCTCATAGTCATAGGAATATGTATAGTTATGGAGAAAGCAATAGCAACAAACTAAACGATCATCATGCTAAGCTAACGGATGGGTCAAGTCAATCACATTATTCTCTAATGATGTGATCCCATTAATCAAATGACAACTCATGTTTATGGTCAGGAAATATAACCATCATTGATTCAACGAGCTAGTCAAGTAGAGGCAAACTAGTGACACTTTGTTTGCCTATGTATTCACACATGTACTAAGTTTCTGGTTAATACAATTCTAGCATGAATAATAAACATTTATCATGATATAAGGAAAAATAGATAACAACTTTATTATTGCCTCTAGGGCATATTTCCTTTAGAAGGTGTACCCAACAGTCTCTTTTGGGTATCCTATGAAGACACATTTCTCCGATTTCGGTTCGAGCTTATCAAGTTGAAGCTTTTTCACATAAGCATCGCAGCCCCAAAATTTAAGAAACGACAACTTGGGTTTCTTGCAAAACCACAGTTCATAAGGTGTCGTCTCAATGGATTTCTATGGTGCCCTATTTAACGTGAATGCAGCTGTCTCTAAAGCATAACCCCAAAACGATAGCGGTAAATTAGTAAGAGACATCATAGATCACACAATATCTAATAAAGTGCGGTTAGGACGTTCGGACACACCATTACACTGTGGTGTTCTAGGTGGCATGAGTTGCGAAACCATTCCACATTGTTTCAAATGAAGACCAAACTCGTAACTCAAATATTCTCCTCCATGATCAGATCATAGAAACTTAATTTTCTTGTTACGATGATTTTCCACTTCACTCTGAAATTCTTTGAACTTTTCAAATGTTTCAAACTTATATTTCATCAAGTAGATATACCCATATCTGCTCAAATCATCTATGAAGGTCAGAAAATAACGATACCCGCCACGAGCATCAACACTCATCGGACCGCATACATCAGTATGTATAATTTCCAATAAGTCTGTTGCTCGTTCCATTGTTCCGGAGAACGGAGTCTTAGTCATCTTGACCATGAGGCATGGTTCGCAAGCATCAAGTGATTCGTAATCAAGTTATTCCAAAAGCCCATCAGCATGGAGTTTCTTCATGCGCTTTACACCAATATGACCTAAACGGCAGTGCCACAAATAAGTTGCACTATCATTATTAAACTTATATCTTTTGGCTTCAATACTATGAATATATGTATCGCTACTATCAAGATTTACTAAAAATAAACCACTCATCAAGGGTGCATGACCATAAAATATATTACTCATATAAATAGAACAACCATTATTCTTTGATTTAAATGAATAACCGTCTCACATCAAACAAGATCTAGATATAATGTTCATGCTTAACGCTGGCACCAAATAACAATTATTCAGGTCTAAAACTAATCCCGAAGGTAGATGTAGAGGTAGCGTGCTGACGACGATCACATCGACTTTGGAATCATTTCCCACGCGCATCGTCACCTCGTCCTTAGCCAATCTTCGCTTAATCCGTAGCCCCTGTTTCGAGTTGCAAATATTAGCAACAGAACCAGTATCAAATACCCAGGCGCTACTGCGAGCATTAGTAAGGTACACATCAATAACATATATATCAAATATACCTTTCACTTTGCCATCCTTCTTATCCGCCAAATACTTGGGGCAGTTCCTCTTCTAGTGACTAGTCCCTTTGCAGTAAAAGCACTCAGTCTCAGGCTTAGTTCCAGACTTTGGCTTCTTCACTTGAGCAGCAACTTGCTTGCTGTTCTTTTTGAAGTTCCCCTTCTTCCCTTTGCCCTTCTTCTTGAAACTGGTGGTCTTGTTGACCATCAACACTTGATGCTCCTTCTTGATTTCTACCTCCGCAGCCTTTAGCATTGCGAAGAGCTCGGGAATTGTCTTATCCACCCCTTGCATGTTATAGTTCATCACGAAGCTCTTGTAGCTTGGTGGCAGTGATTGAAGAACTCTATCAATGACACTGTCATCAGGAAGATTAACTCCCAGCTGACTCAACTGGTTGTGGTACCCACACATTCTGAGTATATGTTCACTGACAGAACTATTCTCCTCCATTTTTGTAGCTATAGAACTTATTGGAGACTTCATATCTCTTAATCCGGGCATTTGCTTGAAATATGAACCTCAACTCCTGGAACATCTCATATGCTCCATGACATTCAAAACATCGTTGAAGTCTCGGTTCTAAGCCGTAGAGCATGGCACACTGAACTATCGAGTAGTCGTCATCTTTGCTCTGCCAGACGTTCTTAAACGTTGTCAACAACATCTGCAGCAGGCATGTCACCCAACGGTGCTTCCAGGACGTAATTCTTCTATGCAGCAATGAGGATAATCCTCAAGTGATGGACCCAGTCCGTGTAATTGCTACCATCATCTTTCAACTTAGCTTTCTCTAGGAACGCATTAAAATTCAACGGAACAACAACACGGGCCATATATCTACAACAACATAGACATGCAAAATACTATCATGTACTAAGTTCATGATAAATTAAAGTTCAATTAATCATATTACTTAAGAACTCCCACTTAGATAGACATCCCTCTGATCATCTAAGTGATCACGTGATCCATATCAACTAAACCATGTCCGATCATCACCTGAGATGGAGTAGTTTTCAATGGCGATCATCACTATGTTGATCATATCTACTATATGATTCACGCTCGACCTTTCGGTCTCAGTGTTCCGAGGCCATATCTGCATATGCTAGGCTCATCAAGTTTAACCCGAGTATTCTGCTTGTGCAAAACTGGCTTGCACCCGTTGTATGTGAACATAGAGCTTATCACACCGAATCATCACGTGGTGTCTCGGCACGACGAACTGTAGCAATAGTGCATACTCAGCGAGAACCACTGGTGCGCGTAGGTCCTAAACAAACGGTTTTTAACTTCTTTCTGCGATGGCATTCGGAACTTTTGCCAAGTGAGTGTGTGAGATAGGGTGTCCTTCCCACACGACCCAGAAATCGTCGGGGATAGGCCCTCCTGGGACCCAGGCTGGGGCCGTGTGCGATTGGGCGAGGCATCGAAACCCAATCATTTCCGTAGGTATGTACATCCCGCACGGTAATCCGAGAAAATCATTTCCGTAGGTATGTACACCCCACACGTTAATCCGAGAAAATCATTTCCATAGGTATGTACATCCCACACGGTGAATCCCAGAAAAACATTTCCCTTCATATGTATATCACACACAGTCAATCCAAGGAATACGTTTCCATTCTTATGTACATCCCACACAGTCAATCCAGGGAAAACATTTCTGTTTGGACGTACACCCCACACAGTTTTATGTGTAGGCTCGTGTCTGAAAGGTGTAACTATCACAGACGGTCTTCCTTGGTTAACTGTTTGCTTTTATCAACTATATCACACATGATTTGATGAAGAAAACTGTGTGGCATTGGGCTATCCATCACGAGCACTTTTACTGCTAGAATCGTTTGCAGAGATCCATGACACATTTAGCAGGTTTATTAGTTTACAATTAATAATTCCAGTATTATGCAAATTCACATTTCATATCGAACAACTATTTGCCAATTTCATATCATGCACATAAATATATTATAACATCACAGTACGGTAGCTACATGAAAACAACACAATACAACATATAGCTAGTTCAACTTCATAAGAACAATATATTCATTTCCCTAATCGAGATCATCCAGGCTCGTCTTATCCATCTCTGCTTTCAGTTTAGTAAGAACCCATTTTTCACGGGCCAACTGGGAAAGTGCCTCCTCCTTTGCCAACACCATCTTAGCAAAGTCTGGTTTAAAAAATCTGAGCTCATTCTCCACCTTCAACTTTTTATCCCGCATCTTGAAATATGCTTCAGCGTTGACAAGACTTTATCTAAGACTACGTGTGTTCTCTTCCTCATACATGCTCCAGAGCTTCGTTAGGAACATCTTCAAAGACTGTGGCCACTCTTGATCAACCCACTCCAAGTAAGAACACTTCCGTTCATCCTATAATATTTAAAACTAGATCAGTAACAATTGTAGGGGAAATGGGTTTATAGCAACATAGAAAATCACCAATGCTTATTTTGAAAAATTGAAGAAACATGTTAATTAGGACATATCTTCTCAAAAAGATCAATGTGCAAATGAAATAATTGGTACTGAGACAACAACCAAATTTTGGAACATCAGAAGCTATAATTAATGACAATGACGCTACAAGTTCTTACTCATGTACAATAAATAACAAATTGAACATTTCATGAGGAAGGTAAATATAACTGCAACAGCATAGCGACAGTGTTTGGATGACAGCAAATTGATACTAATAGGTGTGTACATGCACAAATTTAGTAACATAGAACTAATAGCAATAAGGCCGTCCACTATGTATGACAAAACTGGGGTAAAGACAACTATTCCTACATCTCGCACCGGTGGCCTGCACTAGAGAGCCGATGTAGCGGGAAAAAAATTAGGGAGCCGGACTCCGGAGCACGTAGTTGCTCCGATGCCCAGTTCCTTCGTGCCATAAAGATTTAGTATTTTACTGCTTGGCTGCTCGGATGTGTGGGCCAAAGTTGGTTTCACAAACTGCTGAAGCGGTGCCAAATAATTTTTTAATGGCACCGCTGATGAGATGGCAACAATTTAAGATACTAGGTACAAATTGTGACATTGTCTTAGGATGCGTTTGGTTGAAGGTGTGGTATGAATTGGTTGGGACCGTGACAGTGTCTAAATCACATCTAACAAATGATTTGTAACAACGAAAGAGGGTCTAACCTTCTCTGCACATGACAGAAACTTCCTCCCACTGTCCATAGAATCAAACGCAACTAGCTTCACGCATGGAGATTGATGGTGACAATGAGCAGATAGATCTTCAGCCACCCCGCTCCATTTGTTGCCACTGATGGTCTTAGGGAGCTACAGGAGGAAGAAATGACTCAAATCGACCTCCGGGTAAAAATCTTTCATTCCAAGTCATAGCCCGAGAAAGAGAAGAGAGGCATACCTGGGTGGTGAAGGAGTAGTCGCCGGAGGAGCAACCGCTGGAGACGTCTGTGAAGAAGACCATGGCGACCCCAGCGGTAGGATGCAAGACGGCGAGAGCGAGGAAGCGACTATAGCTTAGCAAGGAAGGAAGGAAGAAGCAAACAGGGGAAATGTGACTTGTGGTCGGGGAGAAAAGGGGGTGAGAAGGGGGGAAGGGGGCAGGGGTAGATATTTTGGCGGTAGGCCAAAATTTTCGAAATGTGGAGGGAAACTTTGCGCGCGGTGCCACCGGACCATTCTCTTTGAACGATTGTGTGCATCGCAAACAATTCTTCTGCTTTACACGCATGTGATGAGTTTGATAATTCAAATTTTGGTCTCAAGGCATGGGTACATTCACTTTGAACACGCGTGGTGCCGCCGGACCATTCACTTTTGAATGATTGCTCTGCTTTACGCGCATGGGATGAGTTTGATAATTCAAATTTTGGTGGAAATTTCCCTGGGTACGTCATTGCATAATTTAACATCGCTTGCTAATTTGGGCACACAAAAGAGCGTACAGCAGACATACCACACTTACTGAATTGAGCAATTTAGTAATTACATGGAGCCAGTTGACCTAAACATTGCTCTAACAAAAGACCAACATTAAAAACAAAGCCTAAGTACGCATAATTAAAAATCCACCGCCGCGCCGGCCTATGCATCGCCGGTGTGAGATGAGACGTCAATGACTTGTCCTAGTGACATGTCGCCGTTGGTGGACTCTGCGTCCCCCCTGCTGAAGTCGACCGCGTCCTCGTCCTCGTCCCCGGCACCGCCCTCAAGGTTGTAGTACTCGTAGTAGTGGCTGCGCCAGAGCTCGCGTTGGTACTCCACTGCCAATTCCTCGACGGACAGACTCTTCTCTACCTCGACCTCGGCCATGCGCAACTCCTCCTCCTGACGCTCGTCGATCTCCGTCGCCTCGTGCATCTCCAGCTCCCGCTCGGCGACCTCATGAGGAAGTAGGTGCTCCATGGCCACCGCCGCCTTTTCAGATGTGGGTTGCATGCTGGAGTCCGAGGTGGCCAGGAATATCTTGGCGTGTGCATCCTCGATCTTGCCGTGGATGGCCTCGACCCGGGCCATGGCGACATCAGCAGCACGGACAACAACTCGAGTGCTCTCGGTGTTTGCAACCGCCGTCCCAGCAGCAGCTGCAGCCGTCTCGGCTGCTGCAGCTGTCCTGTCGGCTATCGCAGACACCCTCTCGGTGAAAGCGGTCGCGCTCAATGCGGATGCAGCAGCACTCTCGGCGTAGGCGGCAGCAATCTCGGCGCAGGCGGCAGCGCTCGAGGGGGACGCGGCCATCGTACGGGCCTTCACAAAGCGTTTCCACGACGTCATCTTTGCAAGAAGGGGGTGCGGGAATGGGGATCGGGATTCGTGGATTCGGGGGTTGCCGGCACTAGAGCAGACGAGCCGATGAAGCTTAAGGAGGGAGACTTAAATAGACTCAGATATTTTCATTGCAAACAGTTCCTACAAAACAACTGTGTGTGATGTTGTAGATGTTTTTTATTAGCTGTGAAAGACGGATTTGTAATAAGTGCCAACGGATGGTGTTTTAAATGAACGAGAAATTTTGTAGTACTAATACAACTGTCATGTCAATTTTTGGAAAATTTCAGGGGTCATTTGACCTTCTAAGACATTTAAGTGATTTTCTAGCCATTTAATGACTGTAATTGAAATTTGAACTACATGTATATGCAACAGCTAACCATAACGGTTTGAAAACTCATATGTCATGTACTTGTGTGCGATTTAAATCCATGTGCAGTAAATTGGAAGGAATTTTCAAACATATTGGTCTAACGGCTATGACACAATTAAGCATGGAGTGACATGGCATTTTAATTCCAAAAATAAAATAAAAATCATAAACACATGAAACCTTGGTTGATGTAATGTCATGCCACCAAGATGATGTGGTAAATTTTTTGGCATGTTTGACCAAAGTTTGGACACACACCCCTCACAAACCGGAGCAACTCACTAAAAGGCTCGTGGTTCCGAGAGGGAACAATACATGTTTGATGATGAACGGGAGATAACTTCCTCTTACGGCCTTCACATTTTTTTCTATGTCTAACATGCACTACTACAACTGTAATGTGATTTTTTTGAAAATTCTAGGGGTCATTTGAACTTTTAAAGACATTTAAGTGATTTTCTAGCCATTTAATGACCGTAATTAAAATTTGAACTACATCTACATGCAACACGTAACCAAAACGGTTTGAAAAATCATATTTGTGTACTTGTGTGTGATACGTCTCCAATGTATCTATAATTTTTGATTGCTCCATGCTATATTATCTACTGTTTTGGATATTATTGGGCTTTATTATCCACTTTTATATTATTTTTGGGACTAACCTATTAACCGGAGGCCCAACCCAGAATTGATGTTTTTTGCCTATTTCAGGGTTTCGAAGAAAAGGAATATCAAATGGAGTCCAAACGGAATGAAACCTTCGGGAACATGATTTTCTCAACGAACAAGACCCAGGAGACTTGGACCCTACGTCAAGACACAAAAGAGGAGGCCACGAGGTAGGGGGCGCGCCTACCCCCCAGGCGCGCTCTCCACCCTCGTGGGTCCCCTGTTGCTCCACCGACGTACTCCTTCCTCCCATATATACCTACGTACCCCCAAACGATCAGATACGGAGCCAAAACCCTAATTCCACTGCCGCAATTTTCTGTATCCACGAGATCCCATCTTGGGGCCTATTCCGGAGCTCCGCCGGAGGGGGTATCCATCACGGAGGGCTTCTACATCAACACCATAGCCCCTCCGATGAAGTGTGAGTAGTTTACCTCAGACCTACGGGTCCATAGTTAGTAGCTAGATGGCTTCTTCTCTCTTTTTCGACCTCAATACAATGTTCTCCCCCTCTCTTGTGGAGATCTATTCGATGTAATCTTCTTTTTGCGGTGTGTTTGTTGAGACCGATGAATTGTGGGTTTATGATCAAATCTATCTATGAACAATATTTGAATCTTCTCTGAATTCTTTTATGTATGATTGGTTATCTTTGCAAGTCTCTTCGAATTATCAGTTTGGTTTGGCCTACTAGATTGATCTTTCTTGCAATGGGAGAAGTGCTTAGCTTTGGGTTCAATCTTGCGGTGTCCTTTCCCAGTGACAGTAGGGGCAGCAAGGCACGTATTGTATTGTTTCCATCGAGGATAGCAAGATGGGGTTTTCATCATATTGCATGAGTTTATCACTCTACATCATGTCATCTTGCTTAAGGCGTTACTCTATTTTCATTAACTTAATACTCTAGATGCATGCTAGATAGTGGTCGATGAGTGGAGTAATAGTAGTAGATGCAGGCAGGAGTCGGTCTACTTGTCTCGGACGTGATGCCTATATACATGATCATACCTAGATATTCTCATAACTATGCTCAATTCTGTCAATTTCTCAACAGTAATTTGTTCACCCACCGTAGAATACTTATGCTCTCGAGAGAAGCCACTAGTGAAACCTATGGCCCCCGGGTCTATCTTCGTCGTATTAATCTACCAATAATTAGTTATTTCCTTTTGCTTTTACTTTGCTTTTATTTTAATTTGCATCTTTATCATAAAAATACCAAAAATATTATCTTATCATATCTATCAGATCTCACTCTCGTAAGTGGCCGTGTAGGGCTTGACAACCCCTTATCACGTTGGTTGTGAGGATTTATTTGTTTTGTGTAGGTACGAGGGACTCACGCGTAGCCTCCTGCTGGATTGATAACTTGGTTCTCAAAACTGAGGGAAATACTTACGCTACTTTGCTGCATCATCCCTTCCTCTTCGGGGAAAACCAACGTAGTGCTCAAGAGGTAGCAAGAAGGATTTCTGGCGCCGTTGCCGGGGAGGTCTACGCAAAAGTCAAAATACAAAGTACCCATCACATACCCTTATCTCCTGCATTACATTATTTGCCATTTGCCTCTCGTTTTCCTCTCCCCCACTTCACCCTTGCTGTTTTATTCGCTCTCTCTCTCTCTATTCTCCCTCTCTTTCCCGTTTGCCTCTTTTGCCTGCTTGTTTTTTGTTTGCTTGTGCGTTAGTTTGTTTGCTTGTCGTTATGGCTAGTCCCTTATCTTCTCCGTTGTCTCCCGAGAATGAAATTCTAAATTGTAAGCAAAGGGAGGGGGAAAATCTAAAGGACGTTTGGTATAGAATTTGCAATGCTCAAAATAGATCTACCAGGAAGCAATCTACTTCCGTTCTTTTTCGCAATTTTTATGTAGGCGTTACTCCTTGGCACAGATATGTCCTTGATACTATTGCTGGAGGGAACTTCTTGGGTAGCCATACTTTTGACTCTTATAATGCTATGATAGATTTGTTTGGCTCACCCCCTCTTTTAGTTAATGGAACTGTATTAACTTTGGAGCATGTAATGCAAAGTCTTGAAGTTATTGAAAATAAGGTTGCTACCATATAATTAATTGAAATTTGGATAAAAAGATCCACAACTGAATCTCTCAATATGGATCTAAAGTAGGAGTCACTCTGAAAAATATTAAAGAGAAGGAACCCATAGTTAATGAGAAAATAAATCACGGTTCCATTGGAATCGATAAACTTGAGGATATTATTACCAACTTGGGAACCTCTTTTTCTTCCGTAAAGAATACTCCAAGTCCTCCCACTAAAATTGCCAAGCTTATGTATGTTCCTAAAAATAAGGGTGAATCCTCTAGTAAGGAAACTACTGATCTCAAATCTATAAGTATTCATCCCAATCTTTTTGCTATCATTAAGGAACCATTTGTTACAAATGAATTTTTCAATCTTGTGTCTAAAAGTTTGATAGTTAATAAAAAGAAAGAAATTCCTAAAGATGGTAGATGCCTCATTGAAGAATTGCCTACCAAAGATGGCAATACCTAGATCTATCCTTGCTTGTTATGCCTAGCTAGGGGCGTTAAACGATAGCGCTTGTTGGGAGGCAACCCAATTTTATTTTTATTCCTTGATTTTTGCTCCTGTTTATTAATAAATAATTTATCTAGCCTCTGTTTTTGTTGTGTTTTTTGTGTTTAATTAGTTTTTGTGCCAAGTAGAACCGTTGGGAAGACTTGGGGAAAGTCTTCTTAAACTTGCTGTAAAAAACAGAAACTTTAGCGCTCACGAGAACTGCTGTCATTTTTATTTGGAAAGTGCTATTCAGTTAATTCTTTTTGCAGATGATTAATAGATAAATTCCTCACGTCCAGCAATTTATTTTAGAATTTTTTGGGGTTCCAGATCTTGCGCTAGCTACAGATTAGTACAGACTGTTCTGTTTTTGACAGATTCTGTTTTTCGTGTGTTGTTTGCTTACTTTGATGAATCTATGGCTAGTAAAATAGTTTATAAACCATAGAGAAGTTGGAATACAGTAGGTTTAACACCAATATAAATAAATAATGAGTTCATCACAGTAACTTGAAGTGGTCTTTTGTTTTCTTTCGCTAACGGAGCTCACGAGATTTTCTACTTTGAGTTTTGTGTTGTGAAGTTTTCAAGTTTTGGGTAAAGATTTGATGGATTATGGAACAAGGAGTGGCAAGAGCCGAATATTGGGGATGCCCATGGCACCCCCAAGATAATATAAGTACACCTAAAAGCCAAAGCTTGGGATGCCCCGGAAGGCATCCCCTCTTTCGTCTACTTCTATCGGTAAGTTTACTTGGAGCTATATTTTTATTCACCACATGATATGTGTTTTGCTTGGAGCGTATTGTATGATTTGAGTATTTGCTTTTTAGTTTACCACAATCATCCTTGCTGTACACACCTTTTGAGAGAGCCATACATGATTTATATAGTTTTGCTCTAGTACTTCACTTATATCCTTTAGAGCACGATGGTGGATTTGTTTTATACAAACTATTGATATCTCATGCTTCACTTAGATTATTTTGAGAGTCTTAAATAGCATGGTAATTTGCTTAAACTCCTAATATGCTAGGTATTCAAGATTAGTAAAATTTTCTTATGAGTGTTTTGAATACTAAGAGAAGTTGGATGCTTGATGATTGTTTTGAGATATGGAGGTAATAATATCAAAGTCATGCTAGTTGAGTAGCTGTGAAATTGAGAAATACTTGTGTTGAAGTTTGCAAGTCCCGTAGAATGCACGTATGGTAAACGTTATGTAACAAATTTGAAACATGAGGTGTTATTTGATTGTCTTCCTTATGAGTGGCGGTCGGGGACGAGCGATGGTCTTTTCCTACCAATCTATCCCCCTAGGAGCATGCGCGTAGTGCCGAGGTTTTTGATGACTTGTAGATTTTTGCAATAAGTATGTGAGTTCTTTATGACTAATGTTGAGTCCATGGATTATACGCACTCTCACCCTTCCATCCTTGCTAGCCTCTTCGGTACCGTGCATTGCCCTTTCTCACATTGAGAGTTTGCGCAAACTTCGCCGGTGCATCCAAACCCCGTGATATGATATGCTCTTTCACACATAAACCTCCTTATATCTTCCTCAAAACAGCCACCATACCTACCTATTATGGCATTTCCATAGCCATTCCGAGATATATTGCCATGCAACTTTCCACCATTTCGTTTATCATGACACATTCATCATTGTCATATTGCTTAGCATGATCATGTAGTTGACATAGTATTTGTGGCAAAGCCACCGTTCATAATTCTTTCATACATGTCACTCTTGGTCCATTGCATATCCCGGTACACCGTCGGAGGCATTCATATAGAGTCATATTTTGTTCTAGTATCGAGTTGTAATCATTGAGTTGTAAATAAATAGAAGTGTGATGATCATCATTTTCTAGAGCATTGTCCCAAGTGAGGAATTATAAAAAAAAGAAAGAGAGAAAGGCCATATAAAAAAAGGAGAAAGGCCAAATAAAAAATGAGAGAAAAAGAGAGAAGGGACAATGTTACTATCCTTTGCCACACTTGTGCTTCAAAGTAGCACTGCAATATTCATGATAGAGAGTCTCTTGTTTTGTCATTTTCATATACTAGTGGGAATTTTTCATTATAGAACTTGGCTTGTATATTCCAACAATGGGCCTCCTCAAGTGCCCTAGGTCTTTGTGAGCAAGGAAGTTGGATGCACACCCACTTAGTTTCTCTTGTTGAGCTTTCATACATTTATAGCTCTAGTGCATCCGTTGCATGGCAATCCCTACTCCTTGCATCAACATCAATCGATGGGCATCTCCATAGCCCATTGATTAGCCTCGTTGATGTGAGACTTTCTCCTTTTTTGTCTTCTCCACATAACCCCCTCATTATATTCTATTCCACCCATAGTGCTATGTCCATGGCTCGCGCTCATATATTGCGTGCAAGTTTATAGGTTTGAGATTACTAAAGTATGAAACAATTGCTTGGCTTGTCATCGGGGTTGTGCATGATGAGAACATTCTTGTGTGACGAAAATGAAACATCACTAAACTATATGATTTTGTAGGGATGAACTTTCTTTGGCCATGTTATTTTGAGAAGGAAATTGCTTAGTTGGTATGCTTGAAGTATTATTATTTTTATGTCAATATGAACTTTTATCTTGAATCTTTCGGATCTGAATATTCATGCCACAATTAAGAATAATTACATCAATATTATGCCAAGTAGCACTCCGCATCAAAAATTCTGTTTTTATCATTTACCTACTCGAGGACGAGAAGGAATTAAGCTTGGGGATGCTTGATACGTCTCCAACGTATCTATTATTTTTGATTGCTCCATGCTATATTATCTACTATTTTGGACATTATTGGGCTTTATTATCCACTTTTATATTATTTTTGGGACTAACCTATTAACCGGAGGCCCAACCCAGAATTGCTGTTTTTTGCCTATTTCAGGGTTTCGAAGAAAAGGAATATCAAACGGAGTCCAAACGGAATGAAACCTTCGGGAACGTGATTTTCTCAACGAACAAGACCCAGGAGACTTGGACCATACGTCAAGACACAAAAGAGGAGGCCATGAGGTAGCACTACAAAAAAATACACTTCCGTGATGATACGTGTTTGTCACAGTAGGTCGCGTTTTTTGTCATGCATGTACATCCATGACAAATTTATGACAGAATCAAGATAGTCATACTTGTGCTATCGTAGAAGTGTTCCATGACATTACCAAAATTATCATCACGAAAGTGTCCACTTCCATGACGATAAATCGCGCGTCACAGAAGTGCTTTCGTCAAGGGTGACCGACACGTGGCATCCACCATAACGGAACACCGTTAAGCTATCTGTTCAGGTTTTGGATCCGATAACCCGTTAACAGCCCCAACCAATGGGGATTTTCCACGTGTAAAATCATCATTGGCTAGAGGAAACACGTGTCGGCTCATCGTTGGGACATATGTCATCCACTCACTGGACAGAAGGCACCTATGATACGTCAACACGTGGCACGGCCCAAAAGTGGCCCATTCCTGTGAAAAGGCCGGCCCATTTGACTTGGTCAAAAGCTGGCGGGTCGGCCCATGGAAAGCTTGTTAACGACCTGTTCGCATATAGCCCATTTATAGCCCGCTAACCCAAGGCCCGTTACGCCCTATCCAAATTAGGCCCAGTAGCGTCATCTGGGCCATGCAATATGATTCCATCCCATTTTCACTTCTGGCCCGTGTATAGCCCATGACGTCTTTCGGCCCATATGAGGCCCTTTGTAACTCTTGGCCCATTAGTGGCCCGTGCTGAAACTGGCCCGTAATGAACAGTGTATTACTTTACACCCATTAACGGCCCGTGGTGAAACTGGCCCGTAATGAACAGTGTATCACTTTATACCCATTAACGGCCCGTTATTCTGTTGGGCTGTTTCCAGCCCAAGTTAACTTTCGGCCTTCTGAGGGAGCATTTATTCTTAGGCTCATTTGCAGCATTCGGTTACTTACGACCCGTTACTGTCATTTTCTGCTTGTGGGCCAAATTCAGCCCGTTGTTACAGTCGGCCCGTTTGTGGACCGTTAGTCTGTTGGGCCATTTTCATAGCATCACCAAATACGACCTATTAACGGCCCATTATGGTCAGCCCATAAAACGTACAATTTCCATTAAAGGCCCGTCTACGGCCCATTAAAGGCCCGTACAAGACCCATAAATGAGTCGGCGACCCATGGATCCTATGAGACGTAGAAGGCCCATGGATCCTACGAGACGTAGAAGGCCCATGGATCCTATGAGGCGTAGAAGGCCCATGGATCCGACGGCCCATGAAGGGCCATGGTCGGGCGAGTTGGCCCTTGTTTGAACGATATAACATATTCAAAGAATTATCCTACTCAATACTATCACCTCTAAAAAGCATACACTATACAACAAAGAGATCAAGGCATAGAAAGGTAGAATAATCCTACACTATACAATAAAGAAATTACAGCCGATTATACCCACTGGGCATTATGGTTCGGCACAAGTGATAATAAAGCATACACAAACAACAAATTACATACACTGGGCAAATACAGCTCATACATCATGGACGCGCATCAACTTAACTCCATTTGAACTATAATCTCTTTAGAAAATAGGATTGGCCGGATTCAGATAGCACAAATTTCAGTCTGCAAAATCTCCAATTCCTTCATGGTTACCTCAGTGTCTTGTTTCATTTTTGACTCCTGCATGTAATACCTGCATGTCCAGTCTCAACTTGTTGATTATACGTTGACAATCATGTACACGTTGTCTTGCCACCTCTAGTTGATGCTCGAGAACATCAACACATTCCAATTCCAATCCATAATCATTCGGTAACGACCATGCCGCACTGCTCGCAGATCTTTGTGTTGATGTCACTTCATCCTGAAATGTTTCTGTAAGTACACATGACTAGGGCAAAAATATAGTTACAACAGTGAAGCGAACAAGACACTATTTTGTACTACATGGAAAAACATGACTAACAATAATGTTACATGTCACTTTCAAAAAAAATGTTACACGTCATGAAGCATAAGCAGGTGATATTTTAAAAATTATAAAAAGATAGTCTGTGCAGCCTGCATACAGAAATCCCTCTTAGCTCACCAAAGGAGCATGATGTTGGGGCCCAATCGAAAACACAGACAAGTTACAAATTTAGACAGCACGTTGCGTATAAGTAAGCAAGCAGTTGGCCATTCTGTGCCTCAATTAAAGTCTTAGGGAGCATAATGAACAGCAGAGGGTTTCATACAAACATACTACAACAGGCAAAACTATGCAATCCTTAGCGTAGTATAAACTAGATTGTGAGCCTCATGCAATAATAGTTGGTTAATAGACTTCAAAGCTTCAGGCACACTTCGGCAGAGTAATTAAATGGTAAGGCCTTTAATTATGTCAACTAATAGTGATACAAGTATCGAACATCAGGCATGATTATTTGGGCATCTCATTAACTAAGGAAAAATAAAGCAATTGAAAAGAGAAAATTAACTATGCCTGAAACAAACAAGGAATTGAACTGTTGAGTTGCATACAGTGACTTACCTTAGAAGGTTGAAGAGGCTCAGCGCAGCTCCTACTTCTCTTGCAAGGCTCCTTCCTAACATCTTCTACTTTGAAATCCTCAATCTTATCTTCATTGCACCCCCTCTCCAAGGTGACACAAACTAGTTACTCGTCTCCTTGGAAGATAAATATGCATATTTTCCAGTCTGTGAACACAAAAGGATGAGATTATAACAAAAAACACCACATAATGAAACATGCCGCATCTCTTGCACTTGCACACAATGAAATGAGCATTTACTATGTCTGCACTAAGGATGGTAATGGGTCGGGTTTGGATCGGGTTGAACAATCTCAAATCCATATCCATGTCCATGAAGACAGTCTTTGCCCGCCCATGAAAAAATCCATGGGTGAAAAATTGTGTCCATGTCCAAATCTGATGGATATCCATACCCATTGGATATCCATTGGGTCCTCTTGAGACATATAAATAAGACATAACACAATATTAACATAAACTCTTCCATTCTTCACCTCGTGGTAGGCTAGGCTTCACTTATGGTAAATCAACATCCACTAACAACCTAAGATCATTTAGCATTTTTCTAACAAATGAGAATGACGAGTCATTTAAGAAGGAGGTAAAAATAAGGGAAGGGATGTTGGAGTATGTTACAGAGGGGATTGAATGTCAACTAAAAAAGTTACGATGGGGATTGTGTAATTTCTTATGCATGTTTTAGATAAAAAAAGTGTAAAATTGTTGTGGGACATACGACCGTGGGGCAGGGATAGCAGATTTTTCCCCATTAAGTCATACTATCGGGTTGGGTTTGGGTATATCCATGGGTACAAGATTATATCCATGCCCTATCCACGAACAATCGGGTCGGGTTTGGGCGCCGCCCAGGGACACAAAAGCATATCCAAGCCCTATCCATTCGGGTCAGATATCCATGTCCATGGATAAAATTGCCATCCTTAGTCTGCACTATGTAAAAACTAGGCATACCTTCAAACTGGATCTCCAGGTACTCTTGGAGAGCCTACTGTAGTAAACAGCCAAACCTTTATGTCACCTATGAGTTAGACAAGGCCCCACTACAGCAGCCCTTAGTGTTTAAATTGTTGACAAGCTCTGTTAGAGTGTTACGTCAAGAACAACAAGTAATCAAAGCAAACAGTCCTAGTATGGCTGGCTGATGCAAACAAGCAATTGAACAGATGTGTGAGCAAATCTTACATATCAAGAAAAGAAGCAAAGAAGGAGGCTTAAAGACCATCACTTGACTAACCAGATTTAAGGGGAATTTAAACATCATGTGCAACGTATGAACTAACATAAACATTGCATATTCCAGATTCTATAATGGAATGCACATGTATTAGGTTATGCCATGTATGATGATGCCTAAATGTATAGATAGCAGGCATGAGTGATTCATCATTGCACGCACAATTGAATTGCAGGTTAAGGGACAGTTTGATTCCGCCTTTTCAGGGCATATTGTCAAAATAAGCCATAAAAGATGTAAAGAAGTCATTTTTGAGTTAAGGGCTTGGGCTTAACTAATTTCGCTTTGGAGGGGGGTGTTTCGGGTAGAACCTCAGTAAAAATTGAAGGGAAGGGGAATAGTGGAATGACTCTGTTGTCTGCCTATATTACACTCAAAATGCAACTGTTGACGCCCGTGTCACACTTGACCCTCAAGTAAAAACAAACACGCAAGCATTCATTGCCCTGCCCGCTTGCATCTCCTCTCCCCTTTCCCTCTACCTCGATCCCCTGCCTGAAGCACTAGGGTTCCTCCAGCAAGCCGTCGCCACTGGTCCCATCTGGCCTGGTCCTCGATGATGCTATGTCCAGCTAGGCTACATGGCCGGCGGGTAGGGCCAAATCTCCCTGGCTGCTCCTCCCTCTGGCGCTGCCCCTCATTCTCATGGTCTCCAACAGCTGCTCCATTGTGGTTCGTCCAACGCACTACTCCCGCGGGCGCTGCACAACTACGGCTGATGCCACACTGTGGTAGAAGGCACCTTATTCCCCCTCCCCTCCTCCCAGGCCATGGCCTTGAGGTGCTGTTGAAGGATGAGCTCATCCAACAAGGTAAGGATCTCCTCTGATTTTTTGCCAAATTTTCATTTCTGATCCACTATACAATGAATTGCTATGAGCTGCTTCTGCTGCTGCTATATGATGCATTGCTATGAGTTGCTCCTGCTGCTGCTATATGATGAATTGCTATGAGCTGCTGCTGTTGTATGATGAGTTGCTATGAGCTGCTGCTGCTATATGATGAATTGCTATGAGCAGCAGCTGCTGCTATATGATGAGTTGCTACAAGCTGCTCCTGCTGCTTCTATATGATGAATTGCTATGAGCTGCTCCTGCTGCTGCTATATGATGAATTGCTATGAGCTGCTGCTGCTATATGATGAATTGCTATGAGCTGCTACTGGTATATGATGAATTGCAGACTGCTGCTGCTCTATGATGAGTTGCTATGAGCTGCTGCTGCTGCTATATGATGCTTTCAGGTGGTGCTGCTATACGATAATAACTAGCCACTTGGACCATCGAATTTCAATAAATAATTGTTCTTCATTTAAATGTGGGTCATGTGTTCTTCATTTAAATTAGGCAATGGGATCTCTATGGAAAACATTGACCAAAGTAGATTGTGCCAAGTAGATGGTATCTTTGTATTTGTATTTTGAGCAAATAGTGATGGTCTGTTTTCCTATCATATTAATTACTGCACTGGGTTCAATTTGTGATGTTTGCAAGTCAAATTAATTTCCATATGGGCAGCAAAATGAAAAAAAATATAATGCAATCTAGACTTTCCACTAATCATACCAAAGATAAGCTGAAAACACAATGAAAAGAACTGGTTGGCTTATTACATGGAGCTTATATTCACAGGTGCTTATTTTCTTAGGATAACTCATAATAACTGTCCCTAAGAAACTTGGCTAATAGAACTAGCATACAAATAACATGTCACGATGATTGCAATGGAGGAGTGACATACCATAGCACACTGTATAGGCTCACCGCTGCCTCTCCTTTTTTGCGATGTTCCATGAAATTGCCACATACATCTTGTACTTTTTCATTGTGTAACCCTATCTGCAAGTTCACACGGCTAATTTCAGACATCTCTACATGATACTACATTGCATATCCCTTGCGCATATTTAAACCACCAATTAACGATTGTGTGTGTACCATAAACTAGCCATGACTCTGTATGCTGGACTAGCAGGCACTCTAAGGGAGCCTAATGTAGTGCACTGGAATTCCTACATGCCGCCTACGATTTTGTGTAATGTATTGCCCATGTTCCTAAATATATGTCTTTGTAGAGATTCCAGTATGGACCACATACAAATGTATATATATGCATTTTCGAGTGTAGATTCACTCATTTTGCTCCGTATGTAGCCTATAGTGGAATCTCTAGAAAGACTTATATTTAGGAACGAAGGTACGAGGTAGTATCATGTATGACATCTACATATCTAATTTAGCAGCCAGTAGTAGAAATCATTGTCTACACAAAGGGATTACCGGTCAAAAATCCTAGCAAAGCACGTTGGTAGGCACAGAACAATACAAGAGAGAGACGCGCTTACAAGATCATAGCAATGCCTCAGTCCAGGATCTTGGTTGGCCAAGCTGTTAGATCCAGAAGAAACATCGTCCTTGTAGTTTTTGCCAGTTGCATAACAGGTAACATCAACCGGTTAGTATATTTGAAGTACATCGGGCAGGTGATGCTGGACGGGTTTAAAGGTGACAAGTACCTAGGCTGTGGCGGGTGCTTGGCATCTCTCCAGGCGGTGGGAATCAAGTTAGAAACATCGAGGGTGATGACGCTGCACTGACTGTCGGGGTCCGGTAAGGAGATCTAGAACCGTTGAGTAGGGTGTTTGTGGACCGGCTCCGGTAGGGTGGACTACGGTGTGGGCAAAGCGGATCTGTGGCCGTGGACGAGGGTGTAGGTGAAGCTACTCCGGTGGTTGGGTTAAGGATGGTGTCGACGATGCGGATCTGCGGCCGTGGACGGGGCGTCAAAAGCTGCTCCGGTAGGGTTGACGATGGTGTCGGCGAAGCGGCTCTGGTAGGGTTGAGGAAGGTGTCAGTGAAGCAGCTCCGGTAGGGTTGAGGAAGGTGTCGGCGAAGAGGATCAGAGGCCATCGACGGGGGCATCGGTGGGGCGGCTCCGGGGGGTGTGGACGAAGCGTCTCCGGTGGGGAGTACGAATGAGTCGCTACAGATGCGCGGCGGTTAACGAGAGTACCGGCAAAGCAGATCCGGTGCCGTGGACAAGGCCGACACTGAATGGGCTGTGGTACAGTGGTGGATGAGCAGTCTACTTGTTTCTAAGGGAGGTGGGAGGGGTAGATGCGGCCGCAGAAGCAGATCCGGTGAGGTGGACGCCGCTGACAGTGAATGGGCTATGCTATGCCGGTGGATGAGCAGTCTAGGGTTTCCAGAGGGGAGGGGAGAAAGGGCGATGAAGTACGGACGACGTGATGTAAGATGCTCTGGCGCTGTGGAGTTAGTCGTTTTTGCGGGAGGGGGAGAGGAAATGGGGGTGCCGTGTAGTGGGGGAACCGGAAGTTAACAAAGCAGCCCCGACCTATCATGTAGATGAGGGCGGTATTGTAACTGTTGGTCTCCGTGCACCAAGGACAAAAGGGGGATTTCGCATGCTAAAGACTAAGGTGGCGGCAATTTTAGAAGGAGGCGGGAGATTTTGCCGCCCGCGGGATCGTTCATATCCAGTTTCAACTAATTTTGGACCGTGCTAGCGGCAAGGTCATGCTAGACTGTGTACATGGGGCACGCGTCAACAGTTAATAACTGGTGTGAAGTCCACCCCAGAAAAAAGACAATAACTCGGGATGATGCGCCGATAACTTGGACGTTCACACGGGCGCGGCCAATCGTACGGGTGTAGTGGCGCGTTCACAAAAAAGGGATCAAACGCTCAGCCTATGTATTTCTCATGTAAATAGATAATTTAGTGCCATTGGTTATTTACTTTAAACATAATGCATTGACGTGTTAGTGTAGAGGCGCACAAAAAGAAATGGATATTGTAGTCAGCTACTTAAACGTGTTACCTCATATGATTACATAGCCTCCATTTCATAAATTGCATACCCGTTGAATTCATATATGAATATTACATATATTACTTCAAAATAGAAACTTAAATCATCCAAGACTAATGAATTTGAATGCAAGAGTAACAATGGTGCATGCACATGATAGCTACATTGGTTGTTTGAAGAAACATCACTGTAACTTTGGCATGCACAACTGAAAAGGTTTATTTAAATAGAAAAATGTGATATGTGAGTGTCCAATCTTTATAGCGTTGAATCGGTATTGTACCTTTGGCCACGATACGAAGTAGATATTGACTTATGTTCAAGCGATGCACGTCCACGATCGCTAGATAGTGATACGTGAATGAATTGTGCAATCTCTCTCACACGCATACATATCTCATTTCCCTGTGGGCATCGGAATCACACACGCGCACTTCGTGTATTTCTCTCCCTCCATCAGGGTTAAATTCATCTTTCTACCCCGTCCTACAAGTCTCTCACACAGAAACACACACGCTCTCTATGTCTAACACACCCACCCCTTTAATTCCGCCCACCCACAACCACTAATATCTCAAAGTATAATAATGTCTCTCACAATATGCTATCTACCTATCCCTTAATATAGCTAGATATGTGTCACACAAACTCCTTCTCCCTACTAGCAAGATGCCCATGCGTTGCACGGAACATCAAGATGTATTTGTATGAGAAGTTTATCTTGTGGGAGAAAAGGATGAACGAGGGAATGCCTTATTTGCAAATGCGGAGAGGGGTGTGGGTATCTTTTTGCAAAATTGCCATAGTTTCCTTCCTGTCTGTCGGATATAAATCGGATGGCCTATATTGCAGGATGGTAGGAACACCATCATCACCAACTCTATTTTTTTATAAGAGTAGAGATATGTGAGTGTCACTGCCCCCCCCCCCCCACACCCACACTTCCCAACACCGAAGGAGTAGGGTGACACCTCGATCTTAATACTAATCTATCGACTGGCTTCTCTCTCAAACATACACACACACACACTACCCATCACCGAAGGAGTAGGGTGGCACATCGATCTTGATAATAACCTATCTACTCCTCTTTCAAACACACACACACACTCGCTAGTTGTGCCTCTGTGCCTACCGCGCACACTCTCGATATGTCTTTCTCTCCCTCCCCCCCAACAATGACATCATAAGGGTGACAACTCGATCTGATCATAATCTGTCAATTGGTTTCTCTCTCAAACATTGTGCCTCGGTGCCTCGCTCGGTAGCCCCCTCGATATGTAGACTTCTCGCGCGCGCACAGCTGTAGTGACGATGACGCTGAACCCAGTGTGCCTTGTTTTTACCGGCCTCATGTGATAGTTTTCACCCTGTTTTTACAAGAAATCAAGCAATCAAAAGGTACCAATTGAAGCAAGCAATCAACGGATATAAATTGAACCAACTAGACCAAAGATCCTACGAGCTACATGAATAAAGGATATTATGATAAGAGCAAAGGAGTGTTCTAAAGAAACTAGAGAAGCTCCCCATGATTTGTGCACACATAAGAATTTTTGTATTTGGATACAAAGTGCACAAAATAGGATCATAGCTCCCCCAAAATCAATAGAAACTTACAACAAGTGCAAGAGAGCATATAGGAAACTAAGCCTAGTACTTGCAACAAACACATGGTTGAGCAACAAGTAAGAGAGGCAACTTAAGAGTGGGTTCAACCAAAAATATGTGTGTGAGTCAAGGCAATGCACTTGAGAAGACTAATGTACAGAAGAGCATTAAGCATCAATAAAGTCTTCAAAGAATGAGGCACACGGTGCAAGGCCTATCATTCCCACACACAACTAGCAAATGGGTTCACAAGCTTACTAATAAGCATACAGAGAACCTATGCTTGTGACAACCCGCGGTGAAGATAGAAGATGAAAGGCGCATCAAGACGAGGGATGCCAATTAAGATGGCAAAAACCTCGTAAAGATAAGCATGAGGAAAATAATCTTCACCACACAAGAGCGCATCAAGATGCAACGAGATACGACACACACCCAAGGCAAAAGCTTTCACGGAGCCACCAAAGAAATAACAAAAGAGAGACAAGGTGGACGTGAAAGAAAGGATATCATCTAGAGATGTAATTTCTCTCAAGTGTATAAGGTTCTAGGTAGACGAAGTCATGATGATATATATCTACAAAGAAGGATGTACACCCGAAATAGTTACAACATGAGGGAACAAGATATCCAAAAGGAAGTCATACATATACCAACAACATATTTGCTTGAGAGCATAGCACAAGGCTAGATATGGTATTATTGCATATAAATGAATTCCAACCACACGAACATCAAAGACATCACAACTAGCAACAAGACATCATTGTTGGGATGCTTTGAGAAAGGAAACAAGTATCACAAGAGAGAATGGATAACATGCCATGATACAACCTATGAAAGGTTGATGCAAGAAATGTGTGCATGAAGTAGATGATGATACTTGTTACCGAGATACCATTGGATGGATGTAGTAGATACCAATTAAAGGTAGATAGTAGTTCATTAATCATCATAGCTTGACTCCAATAAGCACGTGGTGACACCACCTTCCTTGTGAGTGAGCCGAGCATCCAATGCATCTCCACTTGTTCCTAGAACAACAACACAAACAAAATGGTACCCAAACTCATTGGTACCAAAGAGTTAGAGAACCAACAACACATAGGACAAACTCCACATAAATATGTGCATATAGATATGAAAAAGAATTTCATGCACATCTCATCCAATTTGAGACCTGGTGGAGTTCCCCCTATATATTGGGTCAAAGAAAGAAAGCATGCCAAAGAAACTACAAGAAGTAAATATGCATGCTCAAGACTTTCAAGAACCAAGACCAAAAGACAAAGAAATACCAAGCGAAGAAAAGATACCAAATGAATAAATCATCACTTGGAGGATATCCATAAAAGATACATCAAGGAATGAGATATCCATTGATACACTCAAAAAGAAAGATGTCAAACTCCCAAAAGAGAGAATGGTTCCAAACAAACCAAGACCTCTACAAAGTTTCATGATGGCACAAAGCACCAAAAAGAAACGGCTTTCCTTCCAAAAACACACACTTGATAAGGATCACAAGATGAGTGTTTTATAGAGAATAGGATAGCTCCCCCAAGACTAGTGCATTATAGAGAATTTGCATTTGAATACAAAATGCACGAGGTGGGATCACCACTTTCACTATATCTAGAAAACACTAGACAAGGTCAAGAAATTAGCAAGATCCACAAGTGGCATGGAATACAATGGGAGTTGACACAATCCTAGGCAAGAGATAAAGCAAATAAAAGCAAAGGCCAATGTAAAGATGATCAATAATTTCTACCACACATAAGTGAGTACCAATTGTCAAAAGACAAGAAGTATTTGGAAATAATTCCTGGTGGTAGATAACAAGGATATCCGACATCATCTTCACATCAAACAAAAGCAAATTGCAACTTGTAGAGCTAACATGCCACCTAGGAACAAGATAATTTACAATATCAATTCTAGGTGACAATATCTCAAATGTACACATTTTCTAGGCTAGTACTATACACATAGCATATTACTCCCCCATAATGTGATACCAATTAAAGATAAACAAGAGGCAAAATAATGATCCAACACGAGATAATTAATGGACAATATAGAATTTGAATTTCTCATGAGAAGACATACCACATAGCGACTAGATAATCTTGAAATATCAATTCTAAGTGGTATTCCCCATGTACCCACCTTTATAGGATTGTGAAGTGCACAAAGCACATCACTCCCCCATAATGGGATATTCCATTAATCTCTCACAAGAGCCAACTAAGAAATAAACAAGATGCAAAAGGCTCAACGCATGACACACACGTACATGATGTGCAAACCAACACACACACACTTGATTGCTCAAGATAATCAAGTTGGAAGCACAACATATACAAACACATGCAAGGAACAAAGCCAAACATGCAAAGGGGCAAGTAACTTTCAATGTAAACAATTTAAGCACGAGTTACCGCAAGGAGGAACATTGGATATAAGATAGAAACTTGATAATCCGAATGACTTGGCTTGAGACAATAAGAATGATGAAGTCCCCTTAATTCTTCATAATGTAGCCAAGTCTCCAATGACCTCCAACATCACCTATTGATCAAGTTTGAGCTTGTTGGTCCCCAACCAAGTTGGGTCCTCAGAGGTTAGTCACAATAGGCTTGGCTACCCAAATGGTTCTTTGCTTCAAACCACTTTGAGTACCAACAAACTTGGCAACCACATTGCCAACCTTATCCTTCCCAAGAGAATAGACATCATCAATAATAATTGGGTTGGATAAGTTACTACTAGTGCATGAAGAAGCGAGGTGACCTTTCTCGCGACATAGGTAGCAACGTCTACTCTTCACTTCTTCTCACCTGATTTCTCAACTTGAGAAGCATAAGCTTGAGTCTTCTTGGGAAGAGGCTTTTCTTCAACTTGAGGTTGAGAATGAGAGTGAACTTGTGGCCGCTTCCCTTGTTGCTTGTCACTAATGGGCTTCTTCTTCAATGGGTAAGATCTAACATGATGCCCTTCTACTTTGCACTTGAAGCAAACAATCTTGGCCGAATTCTTGACTTGTTCTTGGCCCTTCTTTTTGTTCACCTTGGACTTCTTATTCTTGTTGGAGTTGAATCCAAGTCCACCTTTGTCATTGGGGGATTTTTGCACACTCAAGATATTGTTGAGTGTGAATTTCCCTTCATGACTCTTTTCCAAGTCTTTCTTCAAAGAAGTGACTTGGGCCTTGAGCTCTTTGATTTCCTCTACATGGTTAGTCTCAACACAAGTACTAGAGGAAGTATAAGCTTCATCGTTAGAGCAACAAGGCAAGGAAAGCAATTCATCACAAGATGTACCAACATTGTGAGTAGATGAATTACTAGGACTAGCACATGGCAACATAGCATTTTGACTAGAAGTAGTGCTAGTATCCACATGAGGCTCGCTAGATGTTACCTTAGTAATCATGGCCTCATGAGCTAACTTTAGCACATTATGGGATACTAGAAGATCATCATGAGAGCTTGTGAGCTTTACATGATTTTCTTCCAACATCCCATAATTTCTAGATAGCAAATCAAGTTGATCCCTTAGCTCAACATTCTCCTTCAATATGGATGCTTCACAAGAGATAGAGTTAGTAGCACAAGCATCATCATTAACAACAAGAGGAGAAGACAACTTGGCAAGCTCTTTTGAATACGAAGCTTTAAGTTGAGCATGAGACTCGGTGAGTTTGATGAGCTCACTCTTAATGACCCTTGAGCCATTTTCGAGGTGCTCAAAGTCCTCAAGGAGTTTATCATGCACAACTTCAAGCTCCTCATTTTTAGTTTCAAAATCATTGGCCACCTCAAGAGCTCTATCATGAGATTCCCTCATTCTAGATAATTCTAGAGCAAAAGTCTCCTCAAGAGATTCCTTGGTGGTTTGTTCAAGTTCAAGAGCTTGAGAGAGGTCCGCAATCTCATTAGCGTAATCACGCTCATGACCTTCCATTTTATCAATGGTGACCTCATGCTCCTCAAGATGAGATTCCAACTCATCAATATATTTCTTGCCTTCAATGGCAATAGACATGATTTCCATGAAGTTGGAACGAGCAAGTTTATTTTTGTGAAGAGCTTTAAAAATCATTTCCCCCTTAGTTTTTAAGGAGGCAATATTATCATTCTCTTCATCATTATCCTCATCATCATTAGCATCAACATCATCATCCAGAGACATATTGGAGTACAAAGTAGGAGATACCTTTGACGCCTTAGCGATAAGGCAAAAAGCAGTAGATGATGATGTAGGATCCCTTGGGGCACCATTAAACACCACATCTTGTTCCATGGAGTGTTGGGTTTCCTCTACATTGTTAGCACAACAATTCGAGGAAATATATGTATTTTTATCATGGCAACAAGACATAGTACACATATCATCATGGGATTTAGTCAAGCAATTTCTACATGATATGCAAGGACTATCAACACAAGCATGTGAAACATTTGGAGTGATCGAAGTGTTAAAGCCCAAAGAAGGATCATTGCAATAAGATAGTGATGAAGGATCATCCACAATAAGCATACTATCATCATTGCAATGACCAACACTACTCACCATATCATTACCTTGTGGCAAACCACATGTAGGTGAAGTAGAAGACGTTGAGAAGACTATACGACCGAAGGTAGAGGGAGAACAATCATCCCCACAAATCTTGGACACACCATATTTATCTTGAAGCTTCGTCCACAACTCATGAGCATCCCGGAATGGCATGAGTTGAAATATAACTACATTGCTCAAAGCATCGAAAAGCACATTAGAAGCTTGAGCATTGAGATAAGAGTTTTTCTCATCCTCTAAAGATAATCTTTGGGGATCCTTTGGAGGAGAAAAACCCATATCTACAATTCGCTCTAAATTTGGGTCCATGACCCTAAAGAGATTAAGCATGCGAATAACCCAAACATCAAAATTTGTGCCATCGAAACTAAGAGTGTCAGAGAATCCTGAACCCCTATTCGACATCTTTACTCTCTAGGTGGTAAAGCCTAATAAAGAGAGACGAGGATCTGATACCAATTGAAAGATTGTGGATGTCGCCTAGAAGGGGGTGAATAGGCGCTTTAAAATAATTACGGTTTAGGCTTGAACAAATGCGGAATAAACCTAGCGGTTAATTTGTCAAACACAAAACCTACAACAACTAGGCTCACCTATGTGCACCAACAACTTATACTAAGCAAGATAAACAACTATGTGATAGCAAGATATATGACAAGAAACAATATGGCTATCACAAGGTAAAGCGCATAAGAGCTCGGGTAAGAGATAACCAAGGCACGCGGAGACGATGACGTATCCCGAAGTTCACACCCTTGCGGATGCTAATCTCTGTTTGGAGCGGTGTGGAGGCACAATGCTCCCCAAGAAGCCACTAGGGCCACCGTAATCTCCTCACGCCCTCGCACAATGCAAGATGTCGAGATTCCACTAAGGGACCCTTGAGGGCGGTCACCGAACCCGTACAAATGGCAACCCTTGGGGGCGGTCACTGAACCCGTACACTTTGGCAACCCTTGGGGGCGGTCACCGGTACCCGTCAAATTGCTCGGGGGGATCTCCACAACCTAATTGGAGACCCCGACGCTTGCCCGGAGCTTTACACCACAATGATTGAGCTCTGAACACCACCAACCGTCTAGGGCGCCAAGGCACCCAAGAGGAACAAGCTCTAGGGTGCCCAAACACCCAAGAGTAATAAGCTTCTCAAACTTCACTTCCACGTATCATCGTGGAGAACTCAAACTGATGCACCAAATGCAATGGCAAGGGCACACGGAGTGCCCAAGTCCTTCTCTCCCAATCCCACCAAAGCAACTAATGCTAGGGAAGAAAATGAGAGGAAGAACAAAAGAAGAACACGAAGAACTCCAAGATCTAGATCCAAGGGGTTCCCCTCACTTAGAGGAGAAAGTGATTGGTGGAAACGTGGATCTAGATCTCCTCTCTCTTTTCCCTCAAGAACTAGCAAGAATCACTGGAAGGATTGAGAGTTAGCAAGCTCGAAGAAGGTCAACAATGGGGGAAGAACACGGGCTAAAAGGATAAGGTTCATTGGGGAAGAAGACCCCCTTTTATAGGTGGGAAAAAATCCAACCGTTATGCTCATAGCCCGCACAGAGCAGTACTACCGCTAGGGCGGAAGTACCCCTTTGAAAAACAACAGCGAGGAGGCAAAAGGCCAGAAGAACCGCCGGAGCGGTACTACCGCTCGTCCTCATGGTACTACCGCTCGACCTCACGGTACTACCGCAAATGGTAGCGATACTACTGCTTGCGAGCGGTACTAAAAAATACATCCGGGCCTACCACCGCAAGACTTGGGACGAGTTTTTGGTCCGGAGCGGTACTATGCTGTAGGATCCGCGGTAGTACTGCTCTGGAGCGGTAGTAAAAAATTACTTCCGCTCCCATTCGCGGTAGTACCGTTGCAGCCTTTTCAGAACACCAAAACTGCCACAACTTTTGCAAACGGACTCCGAATTCGATGAAACCAAGATTGTTGGAAAGCTAGCGACAAGGGCTAACACAATCTTGAAATAAATATCAATGAGAAGCAAATTAGAAAAGGCCCATAAGAAAATGGTGAGGACCCTTCCTCGGATAAGACTGGTAAAACCTACAACATTGAAAACATCATAGAAGATGCATGCGAACTCCGTTTTCGATGAAACCAAGTTTGTTGGAAAGCTAGCGACATGGGCCAGCACAATATTCTTCTTCAAGACATGCTTGCAATAAGCTCAACTCTCAAATGACCAATCTTTGGATATTTCCTTGAATAGCACCTTGGTCGACACAAACTCTCCTTGAAACCAACACATGTACTCCAAGAAAAGCCTATGGACAAAACCTTCAAATATAACTCAAGGAAACCATTAGTCCATAGAGATTGTCATCAATTACCAAAACCAAACATGGGGGCACCGCATGTTCTTTCACAATGCATCCTCCTTCAATTAATGCATGACGGAAGTAATGGGAGGAGGTCCGGGAAAAGAGGCTGCACGATGTGAATGCAACGCAGTTTGCCCTCATTGCCCTCATATAAAGGCGCCCCTCCATTCCAATGCATCTACCACATCGTACGCACCTAAGAATTTGCCTAAGCACCTACACTAAGCGCAAAAGAGCTCACTCCAGACCCATGGCGGAGATGCGCGTGAGCGGCCAGCGGCTGCGCCAGATGGTCCACGACACGGGCCTGCAGCATGGCGCCGAGGATCGTCTCCAGACGGTGTTGGAGATCGGGTGGTGGATGGCCGCCGTTGACGCCAACTACGACTCTCAGTTGGACCGGATGATCGTTGCCACCAGCAACAAGTTCACTGTCCTCAAGAAGCTCGCGGACGACATCGCCGTACTCCTCCAGCCCGCGCGCCCGGGCTCCTCATTGCCTGCCACCCTAATCGGCCTCCATGGCCAGAACCTCTTTCAAGCACTGGTAGCCCTGCGACTGCCCGCCGACGCCACGAAGAATGTCCACCTGGAGGTCGCGCTCGCCGCGAGGCGCCTCACCCTGCAAGAATTCGTCGACCTACACATCCACGTGTACGAGCAAATCGTGTACATAGGTATCTACAAGGCCAGTGAGGACGCTACGACGTTGGCCTTCCTCAACCGGCTGGAAGCCTTGGATGCCTTTGCTGAGAAGCACCTCGACCTCGCCACAAAATCCGTCGGTGGCCCGGTGCACTAAGTTGAGGAGGAGGAGGCCGTACGTTTGTGGATCCATCTTTCTTCTTGCCTTCTGTAACCACCACTGTGATTGCATCATCGTGGCCTTAATTCTTATTGTGTTGTTGCATTCTCGTTCCAGTCAATACCGACATGTGCGATCCCTTTGCTTAATTATATGCATCACTATAACTAGTACTCCATCCGTTAATTTATAAGTTGTGCTTACCTTTTCCATCAACTTCGTGCAACGCGCGGGCATCTTACTAGAAACACTAGAATATGTCTATATAATCCGTATGTGATAGTCCATTTGAAATATCAAAAAAGACAAATATTTAGGTATGGAGGGAGTAATATATTAGGAGTATATCAAAACAATAGTGATTTCTTTCAAGTTTGTGAACAAATACTACTATTCTACTACTTTGGATCCGTCGCAACGCACAGGCACATTGCTGGTAAAAGTAAAAGGCCTGCCGCGTTCGCGTCGCACCCCCACATGCCCGGGAATCGGGAGTACAACACGGCCCGTCCGGCACGACACATAGCTTAGGGAAGGCGTGTTGCCTAGCATTTTCACTTTCACGTGGTACCGTCATTGAGCAAACCGACACCACGCCCGCCGCCGGGTTGGAAAACAGAAATGAGGGGAAGATATAGCTGTAGCACAGAAGCCAAGAAATTTGGTGTCGGACGGGGCTCGTTGATAGAGTAGGAGCATTCCATACTAGTACTACTCCTACTAGTACCAAGTTTGTACTCCTAATACTATATTACTAGTACTACCACTATACAACTAGTAGGTACGTGCACGACACAACATCGTAGGAACAAAAAACGGGAAGATCTTGTCTTGGGTGATTTATCTTTTTTCAATCAACGTAGTATGAATAATATGATGCGGGGGCACCCATGAAGCTTATGTGGCTTGGTTGCATGGCTACGGAAGGTTAGAGAAAAATAAATAGATAATGTGTTTAGAGTGCACTCCACTAATTAGATATACTTTGGATCCATTGCAACAGACTAGCACATCTATATCTATACCCCCTATATAGTGTGTGAAAAACTTTGAAAGTTGGTCGTTGGATGAAGCCAATCCGACGGTACAAAGATGGCAAATCCGAGCACTACTGGCCGTTGGATATCATCCACCAGATTCTGCCACATGTATAATCTAGAAGACTCCATGGTTGAACTTAATTCATGACTAACTTTGCCACAACTAAGCTTAGGAAAAGTTATTAGTTCTTCAAAATGAGAGCCACAAGTTGGCAAGCCTAAGGGAATCTTGCCACATTTTTTGTGTGTATGTCATGTGGGGCCTTAGTGTGGCTTGCCTTAGGTGTGGCTTGAACTAAACACTCACCTAAGTTAATCAAACTTGCCTAACCTTACATTCCACCAGATTTTGCCACATGTTAGAATCTAGAAAGCTCCACATGTAGAAGCATAATGCACAAACCACCAGAATCTCATGCGTGCAATGCACGTGTACCTTACTAGTACTAGTTGGTAGTAGTAAGAAACAAATTCCAGTTTTGGCACGAGCTCGTACTGCGGGAGCACCACAAGGCCTGCCGCAGGAGTTACATTTCCCTCTCGAGGCCCACGGGACCGAACTTCAGTGGCTTAGTGCCCGGCCTATGAGTCAATGACATGCGGACCTTAAATGCAGCTGGCCCACATGTCATTCTCATGGTGGTGGCGTGGTTCGCGACTCACTTGTTCGAGATGAACTGGCCGGTGGTGGCGTGGCCGTGACGAGGGTGCCACAACTGGGCGTCGGGGCGTTACGAGGCGTAGATGGCCACACCGGCCGGTACTACATGTAGTACATAAGTACTCCAGCCGAGGATTGATGACCGGGACGAAATGTGTCGTAGCCGCTAGATGAAAATTCGATGGTGCAGGAGTACGGATTGGAGCACAGCAGCGGAGCAGGCAAACCGCGTCCAATCGGGTGTGTCTGTGGTAGAAAGTTGATGGTCGCCGCAGTTCAACTGGCCCGCATGTCATGCACACAAAGGTGGAGGAGCGGTGGGGCCGAGAGGGATGAGGGGCTCGTCGGGGGGATGAGGATCCCCTGACACGAATAATCCTACCATTCTGTCACTGACATGTGGGACCCATAAGCGTGGGTCCCACCTGTCTGCGAAGGAAAGGCAGGGCAAGGCAGTGATAGCCACGTCAGAGGATCCATGTCCACGTCGGGGGACGTCGTGCCGTGGGTTGGAGCGGCGTCATGGGAATCGCGTGTGGGTGTGGCAGTGGTAGAAACAAGAAACGTGATGGTCGCCATGGTTCAACTTCCATGGACAAGCTGTCATGTCTGCTGACACATGTATATCAAAACTAGAGTGTTTATATTTCAAGCACGTGAACAAGTATTATTCTACTACTTCGGATACACTGCAACGCACGGGCCAGCACATTGGTAGTAGTAGTGTCCATCTCTATCTCTAGAGGCCTTCCCTTGTTCATCCTTTTCTCTCACAAGATAAACTACTCATACAAATGCATCTTGATGTTCCGTGGAACGCACGAGGATGTTTCCTTGGGGTCTCTCCAGCGCGGCGTGGCCGTAGTTGCAAGTTGACGCCCCTTGAGATGCCGACGTTGAGGGGCACTCGGATTTCCTCCGATGAGCAGGTAAGATGAGTTTGATCACGTAGTAAATGCTTTCTACAGACTACTTCCGTGTCCATTTCCTAATTCTCCCCCTACCCACTGTTTCACAGGTTAGGCTCGGTGCGAGTGGAGATTGGCTTGCATATGTATGGGAGGGTACCAACATCAATTTGCACAACATTTACAACGGTGACACCATTCCCGTAGAACCTTTGTCCAACATTGGGATCAGCCATGCAACGGGACACCGCATGAATTGGTACGATGGAACCACGGTGAGATTGAATAAGATAGCACGAACCTTGCACATGGCGGTCAAAGGCGGACCATGCTGTCTGTGGCCGATTTGTTGCCGTATGAGTAGGAAGACGCTGTGCTCCTTTCTAACCGCATCTTCGTGGTGACAAACCAGGGGACTTATTTTGTATGGGACACATCCTACGACGTACTCCCTCTCTCCCAATTTATTTGTTTTGAATCTTTTCATTTTATAAGTTTCAAATTCAAATTTAGAGCTTCCCATCACATGTTGAGATTACAATGTCCATTAAATTGTTGCATGCATGTATAGTAAAGAAACAAATCTCGAGTTTGGCATGAGTTCGTGCTGCGGGAGCACCACAAGCCCTGGCGCAGGAGTTACATTTCCCTCTCAGGGCCGTCGGGACAGAGCTTCAGCGCCTTACTACACCTACCTTTGAGTCAATAACATGTGGACCCGATAGGTGTCTGGTCCACATGTAATGCTCCCATAGGCAGAGGGGCGGTGGGGCCAAGAGGGGTGAGCCGCAGGTCGGGGGACGTGTGGTTTCATGGGTTCGAGCGGTGTCGTGGGAATCGCGGGTGGCTGTGGTAGAAACTTGATGCTCGCCGCATTTTAGGTGGCCCACATGTCATGCACACAAAGGCAGAGGGGCGGTGCGGCCGAGAGGGGTGAGGCGCACATCGGGGGGCGTGGTGCCGTGGGTTGGAGAGGCGTCGTGGGAATCGCAAGATGAAACGTGATGGTCGCCGTAGTTGAACTTCCATGGACAACCTGTCATGTCTACGGACACATGCACTGCATACCGATCACTGGAAGGAGTAGCAGAGAAAGCTATATATGCGGATAAATAGTTCCTTATAGTCAAGCGTACCCACACTACTACTCTGTTCCAAAGACATGCACACCATCGAAATAGTCCATCTATATCAATATACACCGAGAGGGAATAATTTTTTCCAAGAGAGGAAATAGTTCATCCATCCATAATGCCCTCCTGCTGGTGCAGCCTTTTCTTCTTCTTCTTCTTCTTCTTCTTCTTGTTCTTCTTCTTTTCTTGTTCTTGTTCTTCTTCTTCTTCTTCTTCTTCTTCTTCTTCTTCTTCTTCTTCTTCTTCTTCTTCTTCTTCTCTGTGGGAGACGGCTTCGCAACAAGCTCTTTGGACCTTGTAGCTATCTCAAAACTCACACGGGCATCAAGGGCAGCATATTTTATCCCCTCGTACGTCAAGGGATAATTCTTCCATCCAGACGACCTTAATGCCACCGTCTCGTCACCCTTCTGAAGATTTGTACCGAGCACAAAATTTGCTACGTCGAATAGGGGTGGTGTCTGTTTATCACAATCTTCTACAGGAATTTTCATTCTGGTTTGTAGGTCAGCGATGCTTTTCAAATCAAGGTTGTATGGCTCCAGCTTCTGTTTTTCCCCTTCGATGGCTGCCCCACAGAAGTATACGTCCTCCCGAGACAAGAAATCGTGAAGCTCACCTGGTATGGAGGGCGAGTGTATGATGTGGTACACCAAAACATCATCTTCGTGGCATAGCTGAAGGACGGCGGCGCGCTGGATCTTCCCTGGGGCACGCTCCGTGTACTCTGCATCGAGACCGATGACCCTCGTCTCTACCTTTTCGAGGGAGTTGGATACATTGTTGATCCACTGCCGAACAACCCTTGGGTGGACGATGATGGTGGAAACTATGTGGATCGAGCCTTCGACGAGGACATGTTGGACGCTAAAAACCCGCATCTCAATCTCTTTCGTCATTTGGAACCGCTGGAATGGAGGGCTATGGTTTGGAGAATTAGGATTAGATGGCTAGTCTAACTGAAGTAGTAGATGATTATTTAAAGAGGTTAAAACAATGTGAACGCAGTGGGGTTTGGATGCAAATGAAGACGAAGGGGAGGTGAAGAAGCCGAGGAGAATCGGTTCCTGATGGAGAAGTAAATGGGAGAAGTGGCGTGCAGGCAGTTGATTAGATGGCTAGGTAGACTAAACGAAAAGGCTATGCGGGTAGACTGATGAGTCGTACCTGTTCGTGTACGTGCCCATCCTTCCTGATAGGTGGGACCTATGCAAACAGATAAAAAATGTGTCATGGTTTTTTTTAGCGCGTGAGTGGGAGATACAACATTCTCTGGTTAAGGAATACTCCCTCCGTTTAGGTGAGTATAAGTCACCTTATGAAAATCAGGTTTTCCCAAAACCTTTAGGCGTGGAGCATTAACTTTCTGCTCGATCCCCTCCCAGCCTCGTTAGCCAGCGTTCTCTTCCTCTGCTGCCGCGTTCTACCTTTCCATTTTTCCTCTTCTCAAGTGTGGAACGATCTGCATGTTGTCCTTGATGCACCAGAACGACCACTGCATGCATCGCGGCAGGGCATTGATTGGGCATGCACGAGAATTTGGTTCTGCTCGCAATATGGATGATACCTGAACGATGAAGTGAACATGCATGCTAGCACGGGAGACCTATTTCCGCTATACAATACTGGAGTACTCATGTTCCTACTACTAGTAGTAGTAGTAGTAGTAGTACAACTGTGGTACACTTGATGGTCAAAATACTATTCATCTGGTCCTCACAGTGAAGTGACAACACCCTGCGCCTGACACTAGTCCAGGCGGCGTGTTCGGGTTACCAAAGTCAGCCTCACCCTGTGCACTGTGCAGTCTGTCACCGCCGCTGTAAAACACATTGGCGCCTCGCCTCGTCTCCCTCTCCGCTCCCATAGCACCACTCCATCTCCATCTCCTTCTCCGTCTCTGTCTCCGTCTCCATCTCACTGTGCCCCTATGTACCGTCGCCTCACTTGCCTCCCCCAGTACCACTATTCCCTCGCTAGCCGCTCCAGCACCGACATCCTTCTCCCCTGTAAATCAAGCCCCCTTCCAAACTCCACCATGGCCGAACACGAACCGCGCATCATCCATATGAGCCGCGATTGGAGAAATCTCCCCAGTGACATCCTCGACCTCTGTTGTTCGTGTATGGATATGTTGAGCGCCCTGCGGCTGGCTGCATGATCGAGGGACATGCACACGGCCATCATCGAAGCAAGTCCTAAGCTTTTCAAGACACCCTGCTTGCTGCTATCTGGTCTTGTGAGATTGGCTCACCATGATACGGAGGTGTGCATGATGCCCCTCGACTTCAATCCGATCTCCATTAGCCGAAACTTCTTTGCAGGTATGTAGTGGGTCGCCGTACATCATTTCCCTCGACATCAATCCGATCACCATCGCCCGAAACTTCTTGGCAGGTATGTACTGGGTCGGCATGAACTACCACTGGATGGCTGCCTTCAGAGAGGACGGTAAAAAGTTGGTGCTCGTGAACTTCCAGACCTCCCATGAGATTATCCTTCCTCCGTTGGATTATATAGAGTATTACCATCGCGGTCCAAGTCATGTAGATTACTACATCAGTTGGACGGACCTTGTTTTGCAGAATATTGTAGAAACATGCACCACACTGTTGGTTTCATCTAACCATACATTAGGGAAGTAAATGTGCATATGGAGAACTCTATATTTGGAAGTAGTGAAATCCTGCAATGCTTACCATGTGTACATACCTATATTCGCCCTTCAGCAATCAATGGCTAAATAATATCCTCACAAAATTTTTGCCCACAGAACACGAGTATATAACAATGCATGGTCTGTTAGTTACCTTGAAGAATTTGTTTGTGAGGACAGAACATGATTACATAACATGCATGACATGGTAGTTTCCTGTGAAGAATCGATTGCGAGATAACATGAGTATAACCATGCATGGCACTTCTATATTTTCGAACCCAGTATACATTTCCCTGTATTTTCCTCCCAGTTCCAACAGGGACATATCAATGCTGTTTCTTGCATTATCCTACTCATACTCTGAACAATGTTGATCTTACATTAACAATGCTTGTCCTTTTTGATATGATGCAGTGTCCCTACAGTTACTGCCCTTTGTAATCACACCACCTTTGCCAAAAACAGGGAAGCACAACTGGTTCCTCGCTCGATCAGACGACGACAAAAGACTGATGATCATTCAGACACATGAGCCGGAAAAGTTATATTGCAAAACCCCACTATATACAAGCACCGTGTAATACGTGAGTATCCAGACAGTGGTTGTTACGTCTATGAGTAGGATACCAGCTTGTTGAGGCCTTTAGGATTTTTTAGTTGGAGGCGGGTAAACAGCCTTGGTTCACACTCTCTGTTTCTCGGACTCAATTATCCGATTAACCAGGAGATCACCGTTGGCAAGGACCTTGAGGGCAGAGAGGCTCTGTTTTCTATGGAAAACTGTGTCTACACGGAGAGCCCTAGGAGTTCAGGAGCAAACTCCCCTGATTGTCAATGATACAGCCTGCAGCCAAAAGAAGGTGAGAATGACAAAGGCATCCAGATTAACTTTGATCCTTGGATGTCTCAATTACGACAAGCAGTGATGTGGTTCAAGCCTTCAGGTTGATAGGTAATTGGGCTGTTGCATCGAAAGGGTGGAGTACTGGTGTCTCCGGATCACTGGTCGCTGAAGCGGGGCTACAAATTATGATGGTGTTGGATCATCTCTTTGAATGACTTTGTTATCTTTGCTGCTGGTTCTGGATGGGTAGTTCTTTCTTTTGTTATGCATATTCCTTGTCATTTGGTCATCTTGGTCTATATCACTCTTACTATGTAATAGTTGCTTCTATTTAGAATGTCATTCTCGTCTGGATCACGAGAGTCTGAGCGCTGCAGATGGGTGTGTGTTTGTGGTGTAGCAAGACTTCTTATGAACTATCATATCTTGCTGTTTATGTCAGTAGTAGTCACTAGTCAGTGTTTGAATGTTGTATATATCGTTGTTTCGAACTGTTTATTTTCTCGAACTACTGGTGGGCTAAATGAGGGCATCACCATTCTCCAGTGTTCAGAGTATATCTCCTTTTTTTCAAGTTATATAATTTGAGCTCAGTGTCTTTTCGATGATGTACACTTGTTTGGGCCAGTGAGGTGTCGTTGAATATGGGCCGAGTAGTAATGCAATGCCAAATAGGTCAATTATGACTCTCAGGCCGAGCTCTCAAAAGATCCTGAAAAAAGGCTGGGCTCTCCAAAAAAGAAAGAATAAGGACTCTTATGCTGACATGTGGGCACCACCGGTGTTTTCATGCGCTTGCGCGCCGAGAGCATATTGGCGCGTGCTCGAAATTCATGCTACCTTTTCATCCCCAGTCTCCCGCCCCTCCCCCACCTCTGGAATCTCGATTCCTACTCCAGTTCCCCCAAATCCCCCTCCTGTACTCCCTGTACTCAAGCGCACTATCATGTCGCCGATCAAAGCAGATCTCCGAGCCGGAGATCCTGAGGTCCGTCCTACCTTCGGTCGCCGCGTGCTGTCGCTCAACAGTGGCATGGCGGCGCTTGACGACCAGTTTGCCGGCAAAGTGCTGATGGTAACCATCAACGCTGACCGGCCTCCCGTCTCGCCGGATGACCTTGTCAAAGCTCTTGGCATTGCGCACAACATCCAAATAAGTGACTTGCTCGTCGAAGTCTGTCCGCCCCCGGCTGATTTCTTCGTCAGGTTCCGGACAACTTTCGACTGCAGTCGTGTGTTTGAATCTTCCCGGCATTTGTTCTGCGATGGCGCGCTGGTGAGCTTTGATCGGTGGCACCCAAGATGGGGCTCGGTGCCCTCTGAGCTTGAGTTTTAACAAAGCTTACCTTCCACGGCATGCCTCGACGTGCTTGGGACAAGGAGTCCATGAACGAGCTTATCAACGACCTTGGAGGTGAGCTCGTAAGTATGTTTGTTCCTCCAGACAGCTGGGCTCTGACGGTTATGGCATGGATGAAGAAGCCGTCCACCATACCGAAGGTGATTGGTGTTGAGACACCGGTGCAGGAACCGGGGTTGTACTATTTGTCGCCACCAAGGCCGCCGCGGACCACGTTAGCGATGTACCTATATCGAGTGTTCGTGCATGTCGAAGAAGTGGTCAATCCATCAATCAAAGTCCTGCCACCGCCGCTGGTGCCAGGGTCCGTCGACGACGTCCATTACAGGAGTCAACGTCAGACTTTCCCCGTGTTGCTCGGAACAATGGATGGCACATGGCCTAGTCCATCGCGCGGCAGAGGCCATTGCTTCTTTGGGAGAAGAGGCGGGGATGGCTGCCTGGATGTGCTCTAATTTGAGGTAACAACTGAATCTTGTCAGATACTAGTTAAATCCGAGCTATGGGTGTGAAGCACTGATATGCCAGTACATTTGATTGTGACCTATTCTAATTTTGTACCTAAACTTTTTTTTTGAAAGGGCTGTACGTCAACTTAATGTGCTAGCAGAACTTATTGTGTTGTGTGTCTGTTTTCTTTGCACAACATTCAAGATATTTCCCCGTCATTGATAAAGACGATGAACCGTTATGTACGAATTCGCTGGTTTCAACATAGCTCTTCCCATAGCGATGCACTGCTTCCATCCTGATTGTGCCGCCTGCGTGAAATTTTTGTATGCAAGTTCAGTGTGCTATGATGTTCTATATGATTGTGTCAACTATATAAGTTTTTACTGAGCATCAACAATGCATATGGCTGAAAGATGTATTTACGAGCATCGACCAATGGGTCTCTCTCTCTCTCACACACACACGCACACACACACGCACATGCACAAGTGGGACCCGTTGAATTATTTATTTGCTCGTGACAACTTTTAATTAGATTCCACTTTAATCTAACTTTTTTCTTAAGTTATTAATTGAGCTCAGTGATTTCAAAAAGTTGTACAGAAGCCTTGTTTGGGCCTTTCCGGCATCGCTGAATGTGGGCTGAGTAACCATGTTAGGTTTTACTATACTACACTTGCCTTTTTTTCAACATCAGCAATGCAACTGGGCCGACAGTTGTACACAATATCCGGGTCAACTTGTTATTCTCCGCCCCGCTGGGCTGCAAACTTTCCTAGGAGGTATGCATTAGGCTTAACAAGAAAATGGACTTTAAGAAATAATAAATGGGATGTAATTATAATAACTGGGCAGTTACTATGCACCAAACACGTAATTAATTTGAAAAATATATTATTTTTGGAATTTGAAAATTTTAATTTCATCACTTGTTGCGCGCGCAATATTTCATTGGATTTTAACAAATACAACTTTATTTTGAAATTATATTTAACCTGACTAGAAATTTTGGATAAAAATATTTCGGATCGCATCAAAATGTGGGAATTTTTTTAATTCTGTTTTGAGTGGTTGTTTGAAATTATTAATCGTTGTCCTAGCTAGAAGTTGGGCTGTACTTTTAACAAACTGTAAATGGGCTGTAGTAAATTCCATTAGAATTAAAAAATGGGTTGTACATTCTTACAAATCGCAAATGGGCTATATGTTCTCTGCCAAATCCGAGCTGTGGGCCTACTAAGTTGACGCGTACCAATGGGCTTTGTCAACTTAGTCAATATAAACGATTCTAGCTGCAGTGATCGTACGATGTCCATCCAACGGACGTAGTGCTTCTTCAACCTCTGGTCTTCCTGCTCCAGCCGCCCAAAGCAGCGCCGGTCGTGTCGCGTGCTCCTGCCTCCCGTGGCCGGCTGTGATGCCGCGGAGGCCTCACCACCCCGTACTACTCCCACCACTGGCCAGGCCATCCCTCTACTCACCTACACCCCCTGTTATTCTGCAGCGACGGCAGCCTCACACCGCAGCCGAACCAGTGAACCCTCGTACTCCTCTCTGCGTGGGCTTCCACTGTTGCGTCTTCCCCGACTCCGCATCTTCCCCTTCCTAGGCCTCACCGTCGTCCAGACCACCGCCCTGGTGCTCTCAGCGCGGCGTGGTCAACGTGGTCAACGACCGACTTCCATCGGAAGAGTACTGTACGTGGAGAGGCTGACAGCTGGGTCCAGGCGGTCGCAAGGAAGTGCCTCCTTATTACGCGCAAAATAATTATTCCTCCACCTAACAGTAGGGACCCACCGGATGGGCCACCTTATTTCGCGAAAAAACGTTTCCCCCTGACAGCTGGGACCCATCGGACGGGCCAGCGTATTTCGTGAAAAAAACGTCCCCCCGCTGTCAGCTCGGACCCACCGGAAGTGCCTCCTTATTACGCACAAAAAATGAATACCCCCCTGCTAGCTGGGACCCACCATGGTGGGAGGCTGACTTGTGGGCCTACTAAGTTGACTGGGACAGGGGCCTTTGTCAACTTTAGTCAATATGAACGATTCTAGCTCCAGTGACCATACGATGTCCATCCAACGGCCGTAGTGCTTCTTCAACCTTTGGTCTTCTTGCTCCAGCCGCCCAAAGCAGTGCCGGTCGTGCCGCATGCTCCTGCTTCCCGTGGTAGGCTGTGCTGCCGCGGAGGCCTCACCGCCCCCTACTATTCCCACCGCTGGCCAGGCCCTGCGGCGACGGTAGCCTCACACCGCAGCCGAACCCGTGAACCCTCGTACTCCTCTCCACGCGGGCTTCCATTGCCGCGTCTTCCCTGGCTCCCCGTCGTCCCCTTCCTAGGCCTCGCCGTCATCCACCGCCCTGGTGCTCTCGGCGCGGCGTGGTCAACTTGGTCAAGGAACGACTTCCATCGGACGTGGACTATACGTGGAGAGGCTGACAGCTGGGTCCACGGCCGCAGCAAGGAAGTGCCTCCTTATTACGCGGAAAATAATGATTCCTCCACCTGACAGCTGGGACCCACCGGACGGGCCACTGTATTTCGCGAAAAAACATTTCCGCCTAACTGCTGGGACCCACCAGCTACATCTTCCCACGCAATGAAGTGCGTCTGGGCAAAAAACGATTCGCCCCCCTAACTGCTGGGACCCACCAGCTACATCTTCGTAGGCAAGGAAGTGCCTGGCAGTCGGGACCCACCTGGTCGAAGCATACGTAGCATTGTCATTCTGGTCGCGAACGTGTACGTACATATATACTGGTGGATGTAGAGGCGCGCACGTGTCGTAGCAGAGGCGCGTACATGTCGTAGTAGAGGCGCACACGTAGCATGTACACGTACGTACATCGGCCAGGGTGCAAGAAAGAAAATACGACCACGTATGTGTACATACGGGTGGGCTCTCGAACGCCTACTCGCGCATACGTACGGCCAGGGCTCGTGTACATGGTTGGGTCGGAACGGAGAAACAATGTCGTCGTCGTGTTCATGGGGAGGCAACAGAATGCGTCGTGTTCATGGGGAGGCAACGGAATGCGGCGTGTTCATCGGGAGGCAACGGAACGCGTGGGAGCCAACCGGCTGGGTCGGAATGGAATGCGTCGTCGTGTTCATCGGGAGGGCTTGGATGGAACAGGCGATGGAAACGAGGCTCGGCGTACTACACAACGGAGGAAACGTACCTCCTACATTCAGAACGGGGTCCTGTTGATCGGGAGAGGTGTGGCGTACCGCAAAACGGACAAAACGAACCTCCTATGGTCGAAACGGGGGTCCTGTTGATCGGGAGGGGTGTGGCGTACCGCAAAACGAACGAAACGGACTTGTGTTGGAGCGCTAGGTCGAAACGGGGGTCCTGTTCATCGGGAGGGGTGTGGCGTACCGCAAAACGGGACTCCACGGGATACTGTTCATCTCCACCGTCGACCTCCTCCAGCCTCCACGGGCTACCGTCGACCTCCCCCAGCCTCCACGGGCTCCTGTTCATCCAGCCTCCATCGCGCGCTACTCCACCGGCTACTGTTCAACCACCCCTCCACTGTCTACTGTTCATCCAGCCCTCCACACCACGGGGTCCTGTTCAACCACCCCTCCACGGGCACCCCTCCACCGTCTACTATTCATCCAGCCCTCCACACCACGGGGTCCTGTTCATCCAAAGGCAACGCCACCGCTCACTGTTCATCCAACCCCCCACAACGCTCACTGTTCATCCAATCAACCGACTTCAGTTAGCAGCAGTAGCGAAGGAATCGCTCGATCGGGTTCAGTTAACAGCCATCGACCGATCGCTCAGGTTCTGTAACGCGTAGCCTGTAGTGCAATCGCTCGGATTCAGTTAGAGCCCGACGCCTCGCTCGGATTCAGTTAGAGCCAACGCCTCGCACACACGCGCATACGTGTACGAGAGAAACACGCATCGCTCGGCCCCGACCTCCCACCGTAACCGGTAACTCCCCGAAATTTTCCTCGCCCTCGCTTCTACCATGGTTTTTTCTGTCATGGACGGCCCAAAGAATGTCATGCAGCTGCGTCTCCGGCCCGCCCAGGATGAAAAGCCCATTTTCTATCATGATTTTTTGTCATAGAAGTAGGAGCCTACCACATCTATGATGATACCGGGTTTTGTCACAATTATCGTCATAGAAGTGTCATATGTATGACAGAAAAAAATTTCGTTCGGCCCAAAATGTCACGGATGTATCTTTTTTTGTAGTGTAGGGGGGCGCGCCTACCCCCCCCAGACGCGCCCTCCACCATCGTGGGCCCCCTGTTGCTCCAGCAACGTACTCCTTCCTCCAATATATACCTACGTACCCCCAAACGACGAGATACAGAGCCAAAACCCTAATTCCACCGCCGCAACTTTCTGTATCCACGAGATCCCATGTTGGGGCCTGTTCTGGAGCTCCGCCGGAGGGGGTATCCATCACGGAGGGCTTCTACATCAACACCATAGCCCCTCCGATGAAGTGTGAGTAGTTTAGCTTAGACCTACGGGTCCATAGTTAGTAGCTAGATGGCTTCTTCTCTCTTTTTTGATCTCAATACAATGTTCTCCCCCTCTCTTGTGGAGATCTATTTGATGTAATCTTCTTTTTGCGGTGTGTTTGTTGAGACCGATGAATTGTGGGTTTATGATCAAGTCTATCTATGAACAATATTTGAATCTTCTCTGAATTCTTTTATGTATGATTGGTTATCTTTGCAAGTCTCTTTCAATTATCAGTTTGGTTTGGCCTACTAGATTGATCTTTCTTGCAATGGGAGAAGTGCTTAGCTTTGGGTTCAATCTTGCGGTGTCCTTTCCCAGTGACAGTAGGGGCAGCAAGGCACGTATTGTATTGTTGCCATCGAGGATAACAAGATGGGGTTTTCATATATTGCATGAGTTTATCCCTCTACATCATGTCATATTGCTTAAGGCGTTACTCTGTTTTCATTAACTTAATACTCTAGATGCATGCTGGATAGCGGTCGATGAGTAGAGTAATGGTAGTAGATGCAGGCAGGAGTCGGTCTACTTGTCTCGGACGTGATGCCTATATACATGATCATACCTAGATATTCTCATAACTATGCTCAATTCTGTCAATTGCTCAACAATAATTTGTTCACCCACCGTAGAATACTTATGCTCTCGAGAGAAGCCACTAGTGAAACCTATGGCCCCCGGGTCTATCTCCATCATATTAATCTACCAACACTTAGTTATTTCCTTTTGATTTTACTTTGCTTTTATTTTACTTTTCATCTTTATCATAAAAATACCAAAAATATTATCTTATCATATCCATCAGATCTCACTCTCGTAAGTGGTCGTGTAGGGATTGACAACCCCTTATCGTGTTGGTTGCGAGGATTTATTTGTTTTGTGCAGGTACGAGGGACTCACGTGTAGCCTCCTACTAGATTGATACCTTGGTTCTCAAAAACTGAGGGAAATACTTATGCTACTTTGCCGCATCATCCCTTCCTCTTTGGGGAAAACCAACGCAGTGCTCAAGAGGTAGCAGTGTGCGAGTTAATTCCATGTGCAGTAAAGTAGATGGAATTTTCAAACATATTTATATCACGACATGGACACCTATGCATGAATACGTATGCATGGAGTGGCATGGCATTTTAATTCCAAAAAAATGAGAAACACATGAAACCTTGGTTGATGTAATGTCATGCCACCAAGATGATGTGGTAAAGAAATTGGCATGTTTGACGAAAGTTTGGACACACACCCCTCACAAACCGGAGCAACTCGCTAGAAGGTTCATGGTTCCGAGAGGGAACAATGCATGTTTGATGACAAACGGGAGATAGCTTCCTCTTACGGCCTTCAAATTTTTTCTGCGTCTAACGTGCACTACAACAACTATAATGTGAAATTTTGGAAAATTCTAGGGGTCATTTGACCTTTTAAAGAAATCTAAGTGATTTTATAACCATTTAATGACCGTAATTAAAATTTGAACTACATCTACATGCAACGCCTAACCAAAATGGTTTGAAAAAACATATATGTGTACTTGTGTGTGAGTTAATTCCATGTGTAGTAAATTAGAAAGAATTTTCAAACATATTGGTCTCATGACATGGACACATGCATACGTATGAATGGAGTGACATGACATTTTAATTCAAAAAATAGAAAAATGATCAGAAACACATGAAACCTTGGTTAATGTAATGTCATGCCACCAAGATGATGTGATAAAGAAATTGGCATGTTTGACGAACGTTTGGACACACATCCCGCACAAACCGGAGCAACTCGCTGGAAGGTTTGTGGTTCCGAGAGGGAACAATGCATGTTTGATGATGAACGGGAGATAGCTTCCTCTTACGGCCTTCAATTTTTTTCCAACATTTAACGTGCACTAATACAACTGTCATGTGAAAATTTGGTAAATTTCAGGGGTCATTTGACCTTCTAAAGACATTTAAGTGATTTTCTAACCATTTAATGACCGTAATTCAAATTTGAACTACATCTACATGCAATGCCTAACCATAACGGTTTGAAAAATCATATTTTTGTGTACTTGTGCGCGAGTTAATTCCATGTGCAGTAAATTAGAAGGAATTTTGAAACATATTGGTGTCAAGGCATGGGCACATGCATGGAGTGCATGCCATGTCATGTTAATTCCAAAAAATTAAAAAATGATCAGAAAAACATGAAACCTTGCTTGATTTAATGTCATCCACAAAGATGATGTGGTGAAGAAATTGGCATGTTTGACGAAAGTTTGGACACACATCCTCACAAACCGGAGCAACTCGCTAGAAGGTTCGTGGTTCCGAGAGGGAACAATGCATGTTTGATGACGAACGGGAGATAGCTTCCTCTTACGACCTTCAAATTTTTTCTACATGTAATGTGCACTACTACAACTATAATGTGAAATTTTGGAAAATTCTATGGGTCATTTGACGTTTTAAAGATATTTAAGTGATTTGCTGACCATTTAATGACCGTAATTCAAATTTGAACTACATCTACATGCAACGCCTAACCAAAACGGTTTGAAAAATCATATCTATGTACTTGTGTGCGAGTTAATTCCATGTGCAGTAAATTAGAAAGAATTCTCACACATATGGGTCTCACGACATGGACACATGTATACGTATGCATGGAGTGACATGGCATTTTAATTCAAAAAAATAGAAAAATCATCAGAAACACATGAAACCTTGGTTGATGTAATATCATGCCACCAAGATGATGTGGTAAAGAAATTGGCATGTTTGACGAACGTTTGGACACACGCCCCTCACAAACCAGAGCAACTCGCTAGAAGGTTCGTGGTTCCGAGAGGGAACAATGCATGTTTGATGACAAACGGGAGATAACTTACGACCTTCAATTTTTTTTCCTATGTTTAACGTGAAATGGATGTGAAATTTTGGTAAATTTCAGGGGTTATTTGACCTTCTAAAGACATTTAAGTGATTTTCTAACCATTTAATGACCATAATTCAAATTTGAACTACATCTACATGTAACGCCTAACCAAAACGGTTTGAAAAATCATATTTTTGTGTACTTGTGTGCGAATTAATTCCATGTGCAGTAAATTATACTGAAATTTCAAACATATTGGTGTCAAGGCATGGGCACATGCATGGAGTGCATGGCATGGTATTTTAATTCCAAAAAATTAAAAAATGATCAGAAAAACATGAAACCTTGCTTGATTTAATGTCATGCCACCAAGATGATGTGGTAAAAAAATTGGCCTGTTTTACGAAAGTTTGGACACACACCCCTCACAAACCGAAGCAACTCACTAGAGGGTTCGTGGTTCCGAGAGGGAACAATGCATGTTTGCTGACGGACAGGATATAGCTTCCTTTTACGGCCTTCAAATTTTTCCGATGTTTAACATGCACTAATACAACTGTCATGTGAAAATTTGGAAATTTTCAGGGGTTATTTGACCTTTCAAAGACATTTAAGTGATTTTCTAACCATTTAATGACCGTAATTCAAATTTTAACTACATCTACATGCAATGCCTAACCAAAATGGTTTGAAAAAAATCATATTTTTGTGTACTTGTGTGTGAATTAAAAAATCATTAAATGATGTAAATATCTGGTGTTCAAAAAATAAAATATAAAGATCTGGCAAGACAACCGGCCCCCACACGATTGGCACTCTATCTTGCGGCTCGAGGTTTGGTAGGTGATTGGCGGGGATCATTAATCAGACACGGTTCTGTATTGGAAACCATCAGCTATTATGTTCACACACAGATTTGCTGCGGGAATTGTGTGTAATTCAAACTACAGTACTCATAAATTCCGGCGACCGGCGTGTGTACTGTCCTCATCGATCTGGATTCCGGTCGCCAATAAATACTACCTTGCTCATGTCGTCCCGCCTACATTCTCATCTACATCCTACCCTCGCTCTCTCCCCCTCTCTCTCTCTGAAATCTCTGCCATGGCGTTGCCGGTCTTCCCACGCGTCGACGAGGAGTCACCGCCCCCCGAGGACGCTCACTCGGTTAGTAGCGGCGAGGACCCCTACCCGCCGCCTGACGAGGTTGTGTCGAACTCCCAAACTTTGGATTGGTTTTGGGGACAATACAATATTTGTCTGTGGAAGTCGCTGCCGCCGGCTGGAAAAGCCTGGCAAGTGGCGTTCAAGAAGGAGATGGCGGAGGAGGAAGCCAAGTACCAGACGGCCTGTGAAGCCCGTGATGCCGCCTGGAAAAAGGAGGCGGCGGAGCTTTGGGGGCGGGCGCGTCGTCGTGCCGAGGAGGTGTACGAAGACGGGTACTTCGCGAGGAAGGTCATAGGCGCTGGGCGCCTCATCGCTGCGTGGAGGTGGGCCGATAAGCTCCAGCGTGCCATCGATGAGGAGCTCCGGTGGGCGCCCAACGAAATGGCAAGATCATCCGCGCTCGTCTGTCAGCAAGAGGCAGATTGGTACGTCAAGCGCTGCGAGACGGAGGAGTCGGAGTACTGCCTCCGCACTGGGAAGACGCCGCGTACCAGGGAGCTGCTGGCGAGGGGCTGCCGGAATACTGGCCCCAGGAGGGATTATTAGTTCTAGTATTGATCGTTTTCAATTTTATGCATTGTACCTAGTAGTTAAGTATCATCACGTATATGTGATGATATTATATATATATAGGGTCGCGCTATTCGTCACCCTGGGTGAGGAATAGTTATTCTTCACCCTCCCTCTATTTTACCATCAATGCACCGTAATTTTACGTTCCGTAAGTTTTGTCTTATTTCCGACGCAAAAAGGGATCGTAAGAAAATATATAATCGCCGTAAAAAATATTTTATGTTATGTAAAATTATAAACGTAAAAACATAGTCTAAAATACACATAAACTACAAATTTTCTTGTCTTATGACCTATATTTTTATTTTCTTATGTCAAATTTTACGTAGTGAATCAATAGGAATGTAACTATTTGAATTCCAAACGTAATTTAATTATGAAATGATCGTAGTAACACTATATATATATAGTGTTACTATTCATCACCCAGGATGCGGAATAAGTTATTCTTCACCCGAGGTAATCTTACGATCATTTCATAATTAAATTACGTTTCGAAGTCAAATAGTTACATTCCTATTGATTCACTACGTAAAATTTGACATAAGAAAATAAAAATATAGGTCATAAGACAAGAAAATTTGCAGTTTATGTGTATTTTAGACTATTTTTTACGTTTGTAATTTTACATAACATAAAATATTTTTACGGCGATTATATATTTTCTTACGGTCTCTTTTTGCGTCGGAAATAAGACAAAACTTACGGAACGCAAAATTACGATGCATTGATGGTAAAATAGAGGGGAGGGTGAAGAATAACTATTCCTCACCCAGGGTGACGAATAGCGCGACCCTATATATATATTTATATATATAGGGTGGGTCTATTATGATAACACCCTCTAAGATTCTTATTCTGATAACACTGCTTATTCTGATAACACCCCACCTGACTCGACCCGCCTCAAAACAAGAAACAAAAAAAGCCCCCGCCCCGCCCCACCTGCCTTCTTCTGCCGACAACAGCCCCCCACCCCGACCCACCTTCTCCCACCTCCCTCTGTCGCTCCAATTCCATCCAGCCCGCCCCCACCCCCACTCCCCGGCGGCTACATTTCGATGGATCTGGCTGCATCCAGACCAGTCGTCCCGTAGCCACCTTCCTCTCGCACCAGAACGGGCCACAACCCCTTCCTGGATCCCTGGCGGTCGCTTGCCCCTCCGCCCCAAACCATCGTCGGTCAGGGACCAAGGCGCCGCCGGTCCTGGCGAGCACCACCGCGCACCCGCCGTGCACCCCACGCCATGGCTCCGCTCCCGACTCCCTGGATCCCTGGTGACCTCCTGCTGGCTGCCATGGTTGGATCCATCCTTCCCACCCCTGGATCCGCAGCGGCCCTGCATCACCGACCTCCGCCTGTCCCACGCCGGCGCCCTTGGATCCACAGCGGCCCTGCATCACCGATCTTCCTGGCCCTTCGTCCACTGGATCCACCCGCCCCGCCACCTTCCACCATGTCAACGCCACCGGGGGGCAAGGTCTTCCCCTCCCTCTCTGGCAGGGCGGCCCCATCGAGCAACTCCCTTCCCCTATCGCCGACGTGGCTGCAGTACACTCCTTGCTCGCTGCAGTCCGCACGGTGGTCTCTGATCTGCGGCGTGCAGTGCACCTCGCCGTGCGGGTGCGGTTTAGAAGAGTTTTTTCGTTTTATTCTTGATTTTGCTTATGCAGTTCCGCCAGATCCCGCGAGCAGTGCGCCGCACCCCCCGATGTGGTTCATCCATGACCACCCCGCGCGATCTCCACGAGCAGGTCAACTTTGTGCTGGACCTCCTTGGGTGGGCAAGTGGACTGCACGGCGCATGGCTAGCGGTGGTGCTCGGGCGGCGCCTCATGCAGCTCCTTCCTGTACCGGCTTCGTGCCTAGTGCGGCTCGGTTGGCGCTGCCATGCAGCTCGGGAGGTACGCCCTCGACGACGGTTGACCATCCCATTCCTCCCCCAAAAATTTGTGCCATAATTTTATTTTGCTTTATATTTTGCAGTGGAGCTTGCATGGACGTGCAATGTGGAAACATGTGTGGAGAAAAAAAGGATATCATTGTTTTTCTGAAGTTCGGTTTTATTGTTTGAGAAAACACTTGTGTATGATGCGAGCTGGCTGTGTGCTAACATGTGTCGAGAGGTTCACTTTCTTGCGTTCAAGAGGTTCTCTTTATATTCCTTGGGAAAAAATGTTGAGAAAAACAGTGCAATTTTTTTGACAAAAAAGAAATCATCGGTTCGGCTTTGAAGACAAAAAAGGCAATACTCCGACGAGTGACACGACTATATCTTTTTTTCCCTTTGATGCAGTTCATCTCTTGTGTCTAATGCATAAAAATTCAAAAAAGAAATGTAATTCGCTTGTATCGCCCATGTGGTACATGCTTTTCCTTCCACACGAAAACTAAACAAAAAATGTAAAAGAATAGTACGTAGTAAAAGGACAACAACCAAAAACAATGAAGAAAAAACAGAAATGCAATTGATCTCATCGTGTTTAATGGTCCACTTTTCCTTTTGGTATTTTTCAAAGGGATATGAAAAAAGAGAGGTTCAAACGGCGTGCAACAGCAGTGCACACTTTGAAAAATAAAACCTAATGTGGTTGACTAATGTGATTGTGGATGTGTGAGTGTGGCTGTGTGAAAATAATAAATGGCTATGTATATTTTGAAGCTCACTTTGATGTCTCACGCAGTTTGCTATAAAAACCTATATGTGGTTCACTCGGTAAATAGAAACGAAAAAGATCTCAAAAAGAAGCTCACTTCTTATTAGATGTAGTTCAATCGGTCAGCCCCATACGGTCCACCTGCCTAGTATATGCGCATGAAAAATATTAAGTATGAAAAAAGGAATAAAATCTTATGCGGTTTACTTTTCGTAGTGTTGAGGTTCACTTTCGATAGTGTTGCGGTTCACTTACACCTCGACGTGAAGCGTGCTCTACTTCCTCGTCATGGAAAATTTACGTCCGATAAAAAAAGTTATGCAAGTCGCTTGCACGTCCGATGCAGTGCGGTTTTCAGTATGAAGCAGTGTGGTCGGCCGTATGATGTTGTTCATCTCAGAAGTGCAAAAAAATTGTTACGGAAGCGAAGAAAAGTAATGCGGTTCACTTCTTGATAGTGTTGTGGTTCATTTACACCCGATGTGAAGTGCACTCTACTTTCTTGTCCTTGAAAAAAATTACGTTTGAATAAAATAAACCATGCAGTTCTCTAACACGTCTGATGCAGTGTGGTTTTTCGTCCGATGCAGTGTGGTTTTTCGTCCGATGCAGTGCGGTTTTCAGTCGGATGAAGTACCCATGTCAATTAAGGTGTCGCGAAAAAACAGTGTCCGCATTTCGGTAAATTTAAAACTGCTCTTAAACCGTAAGGAATTAGAGAGAGTGTTCTATATGAAAAAGTTGCGTCTCGTCAATATCTTTCCAACGGCATATCATTTGAATCATTTCGACAACCGATTTGTAAAAATTTCGTGAAAAACGGCCACTGTCACTCGTCGTCCATCGTATGATTGTTAAAATTAACTTAAAACCGTGAGGAATCTCAAAAACATTTCAACATATGAAAGTTTCGCCTCGTCCATAGATTTTCAACGGTATATTACACGCCTTGTTTTGACAAACGGTTAAAAAACTGGAGGGAAAACAATACCGAAAATTTTAAAAATTTGAAAACAGAATTTCGCGATTTAGTAAATTTGAAACTGCTCTTAAACCGTAACGAATTATGGAAAACAATAGTTATGAAAAAGATGCGCCTCGATGATATCTATCCAACGGTGTATCATTTGCCTCATTCCGACGAGCGGTTTAGAAAAAAACGTGAAAAAACGATCGCAGCCACTCTTTGTGAGCCGCATCATTTCTGAAACTGCTCTTAAACCGCCGGGAATCTCGAAAAGTGTTCAACATGGCGAAGTTGCGCCTAACCCGTAGCTTTCCAACGGTATATTACATGCCTCATTCCGATAAATGGTTAAAAAATTAGAGCGAAAACAGTACCGAAAAAACACTACGCGCAGATTTTCCGACGCGAAGTTCATTAGTCTCTGTAATGCAGTGCTCTTGCTAAAGAAAGTGCAGTGCCCTCGCGTTGAGCATGCAGTGTGGAAGTGTTATCAGAATAACTATTCTGATAATATTATCAGAATAGACGGGCTATATATATATTCTTTGATGATCTAATGAACAATTAATATATATATATATATATATATATATATTATGAATTCCATTTTCTATCTGTTTTTGTACACTAAATTGAATCTAGCTGTTATCATCCACATATATAGAATGGAAATCGTATACACACACATTGAAACAGAACATATAAGAATGGAAAACAGAGTACACATATTGAAAGAGAGCAATAAACAGAGCAATACTATGATTGCTCCGAATACATAACTATCCATGTCGAAACGACTTTTCATAATAAAACGCGTCCATGAGACCATGACTAGCAGCCCTTACCTAGTGTAGCTCTTGGCTCTGCCTGAACTCATGCAGGCGTTCGTCCAAGCGGTCGGCACGCTCGCGGTACATCTGGAGCGCGATCTCGAGCTCCAAGTTGGCTATTTCATCGGAGATCACCAACTCGAGGATGCGACGACCATGTTCCTCTACTGCGCCCAGGTGGACACCTGGGCCAAAGAGGCGGTCGAGCCTACGGACCAGCGCATTGGCACCCAGTGGGCCGCGGACAAGGCGAACGGCGGCACCCATGCGAATGGCGCGGTGGGCGTCCGGTGCAAGTATGGCGCAACCGACCTCTGGTTCAAGTATGGCGCTGAGGGCCTCTGCCCACTCCTGGCGAGGAATGGGGGTATTGACGGGACGTGTACCCAGCTGCGACGCCGTTTCGACAGCAGGCAAGCACCGCTTGATCCGATCTTGCTGTGCGGCGCGCCGAGCCTCTTCCTCTGCGACGCTCCAACGGTCTCGCCGTGCGGTGAGCCACAGCCTATCGGCGCGGACGCGCCTACCTTGCTCTACGGCGCACCATCGATCATGTTGTGCGGTGAGCTGCAGCCTGTCGGTGCTGACTATCTTGATCTGCGGCGTTCAAGCGCCATGCACCAAAGATATGCTCAACCCTGGAAATGACGTGCATCACGGCGTCGTCCATCACGTTGCCGGGGAGCGCCTTGGCCTTGACGGGCCATGGCTCCTGCTCGTTTTCCTCGTCGATGAGGTTAATGGCAGAGGCGGCGCTTTGGTGGGTTTACATGCTTGGAAAAGGTGGATGTGCTACAGGCTACGCTTGTCGCCTCCGTGCGTCACGCGCCCCCTATGTGCAATATAGTAGGGTGGCGGGAAACAGGTGAGGAAATGGCAGGAAACGGTTGCGTGTTCATAAAACGCCATCAATTAATGGAAACTTAGCATCGAGCTAGCACAAGAAGTAGATGATGATCAGATGAACACGGGCCACACTAGGGAACCCGTCAGGTTATATTATGAGTTTATGTGTTTCGATGTACCGAAGGTAGTTCGGAGTCCCGGATGTGATCACGGACATGACGAGGAGTCTCGAAATGGCCGAGACATGAAGATTGATATATTGGACGACTATATTCGGACACTGGAATGGTTCTGGGGGTTATCGGATATATACCGGAGTACCGGAACCCCCCGGGGGTTATTGTGCCTCATGGGCCCAAAGTGGTGGAAGAGGAGAGCCAGCAGGAGGTGGCGTGCGGCCCCCCTTGCCCCAATCCGAATTGGGAAAGGGAAGGGGGCGGCGGCCCCCCTTCTCTTTCCTTCTCTCCACCTCCTCCTTCCCCCTTCTCCTAGTTGGAATAGGAAAGGGGACGAAACCTACTTGGAGTAGGATTGCCCCCCCCCTTGGGCGCGCCTCCTCCTCTTGGCCGGCCCCTCCTCCTCCCCCCTTTATATACGGAGGAGGGGGCACCCCATAGACACAACAACTGATCTCTTAGATCTTTTAGTCATGTGCAGTGCCCCCCTCCACCATAATCCACCTCGGTCATATCGTAGCAGTGCTTAGGCAAAGCCCTGCGTCGGTAGAACATCATCATCGTCACCATGTCGTCGTGCTGACGGAACTCTCCCTCAAAGCTCGGCTGGATCAGAGTTCGAGGGACGTCATCGAGTTGAACGTGTACAGAACTCGGAGATGTCGTGCGTTCGGTGCTTGATCGGTCGGATCGTGAAGACGTACGACTACATCATCCACGTTGTGCTAACGCTTCCGCTTTCGGTCTACGAGGGTACGTGGACACACTCTCCCTTCTCGTTCCTATGCATCACCATGACCTTGCGTGTGCGTAGGAATTTTTTTGAAATTACTACGTTCCCCAACAGTGGTATCAGAGCCAGGTTTTATGCGTTGATGTTATATGCATGAGTAGAACACAAGTGAGTTGTGGGCGATACAAGTCATACTGCTTACCAGCATGTCATACTTTGGTTCAGCGGTATTGTTGGATGAAGTGGCCCGGACCGACATTACGCGTACGCTTATGCGAGACTGGTTCTACCGACGTGCTTTGCACACAGGTGGCTGGCGGGTGTCAGTTTCTCCAACTTTAGTTGAACCGAGTGTGGCTACGCCCGGTCCTTGAGAAGGTTAAAACAACACAAACTTGACGAACTATCGTTGTGGTTTTGATGCGTAGGTAAGAACGGTTCTTTCTCAGCCCGTAGCAGCCACGTAAAACTTGCAACAACAAAGTAGAGGACGTCTAATTGTTTTTGCAGGGCATGTTGTGATGTGATATGGTCAAGGCATGATGCTAATTTTTATTGTATGAGATGATCATGTTTTGTAACCGAGTTATCGGCAACTGGCAGGAGCCATATGGTTGTCACTTTATTGTATGCAATGCAATCACCATGTAATGCTTTACTTTATCACTAAGCGGTAGCGATAGTCGTAGAAGCATAAGTTGGCGAGACGACAACAATGCTACGATGGAGATCAAAGTATCGAGCCGGTGACAATGGTGATCATGACGGTGCTTCGGAGATGAAGATCACAAGCACAAGATGATGGCCATATCATATCACTTATATTGATTGCATGTGATGTTTATCTTTTATGCATCTTATCTTGCTTTGATTGACGGTAGCATTATAAGATGACCTCTCACTAAATTATCAAGGTATAAGTGTTCTCCCTGAGTATGCACCATTGCGAAAGTTCTTCATGCTAAGACACCACGTGATGATCGGGTGTGATAGGCTCTACGTTCAAATAAAACGGGTGCAAAACAGTTGCACACGCGGAATACTCGGGTCAAACTTGACGAGCCTAGCATATGTAGATATGGCCTCGGAACACTGAGACCGGAAGGTCGAGCATGAATCATATAGTAGATATGATCAACATAGTGATGTTCACCATTGAAACTACTCCATCTCACGTGATGATCGGACATGGTTTAGTTGATTTGGATCACGTGATCACTTAGAGGATTAGAGGGATGTCTATCTAAGTGGGAGTTCTTAAGTAATATGATTAATTGAACTTAAATTTATCATGAACTTAGTACCTGATAGTTTTTGCTTATCTATGTTGATTGTAGATAGATGGCTCATGCTATTGTTCCATTGAATTTTAATGCATTCCTTGAGAAAGCAAAGTTGGAAGATGATGGTAGCAATTACACGGACTGGGTCCGTAACTTGAGGATTATCCTCATTGCTGCACAGAAGAATTACGTCCTGGAAGCACCATTGGGTGCCAGGCCTGCTACAGATGCTGCTGACAACGTTAAGAACGTTTGGCAGAGTAAAGCTGATGACTACTCGATAGTTCAGTGTGCCATGCTTTACGGCTTAGAACCGGGACTTCAACGACATTTTCAACGTCATGGAGCATATGAGATGTTCCAGGAGTTGAAGTTAATATTTCAAGCAAATGCCCGGATTGAGAGATATGAAGTCTCCAATAAGTTCTATAGCTGCAAGATGGAGGAGAATAGTTCTGTCGGTGAACATATACTCAAAATGTCTGGGGTATCATAATCACTTGACTCAACTGGGAGTTAATCTTCCCATTGATAGTGTCATTGACAGAGTTCTTCAATCACTGCCACCAAGCTACAAAAGCTTCATGATGAACTATAATATGCAAGGGATGGATAAGACAATTCCCGAGCTCTTCGCAATGCTAAAGGCGGCGGAGGTAGAAATCAAAAAGGAGCATCAAGTGTTGATGGTCAACAAGACCACTAGTTTCAAGAAAAAGGGTAAAGGGGAGAAGAAGGGGAACTTCAAGAAGAATGGCAAACAAGTTGCTTCTCAAGAGAAGAAACCCAAGTCTGGTCCTAAGCCTGAAACTGAGTGCTTCTACTGCAAACAGACTGGTCACTGGAAGCGGATCTGCCCCAAGTATTTGGCGGATAAGAAGGATGGCAAGGTGAAAAAAGGTATATGTGATATACATGTTATTGATGTGTACCTTACTAATGCTCGCAGTAGCACCTGGGTATTTGATACTGGTTCTGTTGCTAATATTTGCAACTCAAAATAGGGATTGCGGATTAAGCAAAAATTGGCTAAGGACGAGGTGATGATGCGCATGGGAAATGGTTCCAAAGTCGATGTGATCGTAGTCGGCACGCTACCTCTACATCTACCTCTAGGATTAGTTTTAGTCATGAATAATTGTTATTTGGTGCCAGCGTTGAGCATGAACATTATATCTGGATCTTGTTTGATGCGAGACGGTTATTCATTTAAATCAGAGAATAATGGTTGTTCTATTTACATGAGTAATATCTTTTATGGTCATGCACCCTTGAGGAGTGGTCTATTCTTATTGAATCTCGATAGTAGTGATACACATATTCATAATATTGAAGCCAAAAGATGCAGAGTTGATAATGATAGTGCAACATATTTGTGGCACTGCCGTTTAGGTCATATTGGTGTAAAGCGCATGAAGAAACTCCATACTGATGGACTTTTGGAACCACATGATTATGAATCACTTGGTACTTGCAAACCGTGCATCATGGGCAAGATGACTAAAACACCGTTCTCCAGAACTATGGAGCGAGCAACAAATTTGTTGGAAATCATACGTACAGATGTATGTGGTCTAATGAATGTTGAGGCTCGCGGCGGGTATCGTTATTTTCTCACCTTCACAGATGATTTAAGAAGATATGGGTATATCTACTTAATGAAACATAAATATGAAACATTTGAAAAGTTCAAAGAATTTCATAGTGAAGTTGAAAATCATCGTAACAAGAAAATAAAGTTTCTACGATCTGATCGTGGAGGAGAATATTTGAGTTACGAGTTTGGTCTTCATTTGAAATAATGCGGAATAGTTTCACAACTCACACCACCCGGAACACCACAGCGTAATGGTGTGTCCGAAAGTCGTAACCGTACTTTACAAGATATGGTGCGATCTATGATGTCTCTTACTCATTTACCGCTATCATTTTGGGGTTATGCTTTAGAGACGGCTGCATTCACGTTAAATAGGGCACCATCGAAATCCGTTGAGACGACGCCTTATGAACTGTGGTTTGGCAAGAAACCAAAGTTATCGTTTCTTAAAGTTTGGGGCTGCGATGCTTATGTGAAAAAACTTCAACCTGATAAGCTCGGACCCAAATCGGAGAAATGTGTCTTCATAGGATACCCAAAGGAAACTGTTGGGTACACCTTCTATCACAGATCTGAAGGCAAAACGTTTGTTGCTAAATTTGGATCCTTTCTAGAGAAGAAGTTTCTCTCGAAAGAAGTGAGTGGGAGGAAAGTAGAACTTGATGAGGTAACTGTACCTGCTCCCTTATTAGTGAGGAAGTTAATGATGATGATCATGAAACTTCAGATCAAGTTGTTACTGATCCTCGTAGGTCAAACAGAGTAAGATCCGCACCAGAGTGGTACGGCAATCCTGTTCTGGAGGTTATGTTGCTAAACCATGATGAACCTACGAACTATGAAGAAGTGATGGTGAGCCCAGATTCCACAAAATGGCTTGAGGCCGTGAAATCTGAGATGGGATCCATGTATGAGAACAAAGTGTGGACTTTGGTGACTTTCCCGATGATCGGCAAGCCATTGAAAATAAATGGATCTTCAAGAAGAAGACTGATGTTGACGGTAATGTTACTGTCTATAAAGCTCGACTTGTTGCAAAAGGTTTTCGACAAGTTCAAGGGATTGACTATGATGAGACTTCCTCACCCGTAGTGATGCTTAAGTCTATCCGAATCATGTTAGCAATTGCTACATTTTATGATTATGAAATTTGGCAAATGGATGTCAAAACTGCATTCCTGAATGGATTTCTGGAAGAAGAGTTGTATCTGATGCAACCGGAAGGTTTTGTCGATCCAAAGGGAGCTAACAAAGTGTGCAAGCTCCAGCGATCCATTTATGGACTGGTGCAAGCCTCTCGGAGTTGGAATAAACGTTTTGATAGTGTGATCAAAGCATATGGTTTTATACAGACTTTTGGAGAAGCATGTATTTGCAAGAAAGTGAGTGGGAGCTCTATAGCATTTCTGATATTATATGTGGATGACATATTGTTGATTGGAAATGATATAGAATTTCTAGATAGCACAAAAGGATATTTGGGTAAGAGTTTTTCAATGAAAGACCTCGATGAAGCTACTTATATATTGGGCATCAAGATCTATAGAGATAGATCGAGACACTTAATTGGACTTTCACAAAGCACATACCTTGACAAAGTTTTGAAGAAGTTCAAAATGGATCAAGCAAAGAAAGGGTTCTTGCCTGTGTTACAAGGTGTGAAGTTGAGTAAGACTTAATGCCCGACCACTGCAGAACATAGAGAGAAAATGAAAGATGTTCCCTATGCTTCAGCCATATGCTCTATCATGTATGCAATGCTGTGTACCAGACCTGATGTGTGCCTTACTATTAGTTTAGCAGGGAGGTACCAAAGTAATCCAGGGGTGGATCACTGGACAGTGGTCAAGAACATCCTGAAATACCTGAAAAGGACGAAGGATATGTTTCTCGTTTATGGAGGTGACAAAGAGCTCGTCGTAAATGGTTACGTCGATGCAAGCTTTGACACTGATCCGGACGATTCTAAATCGCAAACCGGATATGTATTTTTGTTAAACGGTGGAGCTGTCAGTTGGTGCAGTTCTAAACAAAGTGTCGTAGCGGGATCTACATGTGAAGCGGAGTACATAGCTGCTTCGGAAGCAGCAAATGAAGGAGTTCATATCCGATCTAGGTGTCATACCTAGTGCATCGGGTCCAATGAAAATCATTTGTGACAATACTGGTGCAATTGCTTTAGCAAAGGAATCCAGATTTCACAAGAGAACCAAGCACATCATGAGACGCTTCAACTCCATCCGGGATCAAGTCCAGGTGGGAGATATAGAGATTTGCAAGATACATACGGATCTGAATGTTGCAGACCTGTTGACTAAGCCTCTTCCATGAGAAAAACATGATCAACACCAAGGCTCCATGGGTGTTAGAATCATTACTATGTAATCTAGATTATTGACTCTAGTGCAAGTGGGAGACTGAAGGAAATATGCCCTAGAGGCAATAATAAACTTATTATTTATTTCCTTATATCATGATAAATGTTTATTATTCATGCTAGAATTGTATTAGCCGGAAACATGATACATGTGTGAATACATAGACAAAACAAAGTGTCACTAGTATGCCTCTACTTGACTAGCTCGTTGAATCAAAGATGGTTATGTTTCCTAACCATAGACAAAGAGTTTTCATTTGATTAACGAGATCACATCATTAGGAGAATGATGTGATTGACTTCACCCATTCCGTTAGCTTAGCACTTGATCGTTTAGTTTGTTGCTATTGCTTTCTTCATGACTTATACATGTTCCTGTGACTATGAGATTATGCAACTCCCGTTTACCGAAGGAACACTTTGTGTGCTACCAAACGTCACAATGTAACTGGGTGATTATAAAGGTGCTCTACAGGTGTCTCCAAAGGTACTCGGTAATACACATCACTTAAGCCTTGCAAGCATTGCAACTAATGAGTTAGTTGTGGGATGATGTATTACGGAACGAGTAAAGAGAGTTGCCGATAACGAGATTGAACTACGTATTGAGATACCGACGATCGAATCTCGGACAAGTAACATACCGCTGATAAAGGGAACAACGTATGTTGTTATGCGGTTTGACCGATAAAGATCTTCATAGAATATGTAGGAGCCAATATGAGCATCCAGGTTCCGCTATTGGTTATTGACCGGAGACGTGTCTCGGTCATGTCTACATAGTTCTCGAACCCGTAGGGTCCGCGCGCTTAAAGTTCGATGACGGTTATATTATGAGTTTATGTGTTTGGATGTACCGAAGGTAGTTCGGAGTCCCAGATGTGATCATGGACATGACGAGGAGTCTCGAAATGGTCGAGACATGAAGATCGATATATTGGACGACTATATTCGGACACCGGAATGGTTCCGGGGGTTGTCGGATATATACCGGAGTACCGGGGGGTTACCGGAACCCCCCGGGGGTTGTTGGGCCTCATGGGCCCAAAGTGGTGGAAGAGGAGAGGAAGTAGGAGGTGGCGCGCGGCCCCCTTGCCCCAATCCGAACTGGGAAAGGGAAGGGGGCGGCGGGCCCCCTTCTCCTCCCTTCTCTCCACCTCCTGCTTCCCCCTTCTCCTACTTGGAATAGGAAAGGGGGGCAAAACCTACTTGGAGTAGGATTGCCCCCCTGGGCGCGGCTCCTCCTCTTGGCCGGCCCCTCCTTCTCCCCCCTTTATGTACGGAGGAGGGCGGCACCCAATAGACACAACAATTGATCTCTTAGATCTTTTAGCCGTGTGCGGTGCCCCCCTCCACCATAATCCACCTCGGTCATATCGTAGCAGTGCTTAGGCGAAGCCCTGCGTCGGTAGAACATCATCATCATCACCACGCCGTCGTGCTGGCGGAACTCTCCCTCAAAGCTCGGCTGGATCGGAGTTCGAGGGATGTCATCGAGTTGAATGTGTGCAGAACTTGGAGGTGACGTGCGTTCGGTGCTTGATCGATCGGATCGTGAAGATGTACGACTACATCAACCGCGTTGTGCTAACGCTTCCGCTTTCGGTCTATGAGGGTACGTGGACACACTCTCCCTTCTCGTTGCTATGTATCACCTTGATCTTGTGTGTGCGTAGGAATTTTTTTGAAATTACTACGTTCCCCAACAAAAACCGTTCTTACCTGCGCATCAAAAACCACAATGCGGTATAGTGATTGCTTTTTGATCTTCAGAAAGAACCCTGTTCATTGAATCTGATTCAACTAAAGTTGGAGAAACAGACACCCACTAGCCACCTATGTGCGAAGTGTTGGGGAACACAGTAATTTCAAAAAAATTCCTACACACACGCAAGATCATGGTGATGCATAGCAACAAGAGGGAAGTGTGTTGTCCATGTACCCTCGTAGACCGTAAGAGGAAGCGTCATGACAACGTGGTTAACGTAGTTGTACGTATTCATGATCGAACTATCCTAGCACCGAAGGTACAGCACCTCCGCGATATGCACATGTTCGGCTCGGTGATGTCCCACGAACTCACGACCCAGTAGAGTGTCGAGGGAGAGATTCGTCAGCACGACGGCGTGATGACGGTGATGATGATGCTACCGGAACAGGGCTTCGCCTAAGCACCGCTATGATATGACTGAGGTTGATTAGGGTGGAGGGGGGCACCGCACACGGCTAAGAGATCAATGATCAAGTTGTGTGTCTATGGGGTGCCCCCCTCCTCCATATATAAAGGAGTGGAGGAAGGGAAGGGCCGTCCCTCTACTATGGCGCGCCCTAGGGAGTCCTACTCCCACCGGGAGTAGCATTCCTCCCTCTCTAAGTAGGAGTAGGAGAGAAGGAAGGGAAGGAGAGAAGAGAAGGAAGGAGGGGGCACTGCCCCTCCCCCCTAGTCCAATTCGGACTAGGCCTTGGGGGGCGCGGCCTGCCCTAGGCAGCCCCTCTCTCTTTCCCCTAAAGCCCAATAAGTCCCATATACTCTCCGGGAGGTTCCGGTAACCTCCCGGTACTCTGGAATATGCCCGAACTCATCCGGAACCATTCTGATGTCCAAACATAGGCTTTCAATATATCGATTTTTACGTATCGACCATTTTGAGACTCCTCGTCATGTCTGTGATCAAATAAGGGACTCTGAACTACCTTCGGTTCATCAAAACACATAAACTCATAATACTGATTGTCACCGAACGTTAAGCGTGCGGACCCTAAGGGTTTGAAAACTATGTAGACATGACGGGACACGTCTCCGATCAATAACCAATAGCAGAACCTGGATGTTCATATTGGCTCCCACATATTCTACGAAGATCTTTAACGGTCAAACCGCATAACGATATACGTTGTTTCCTTTGTCATCAGTATGTTACTTGCCCGAGATTCGATCGTTGGTATCTCAATACCTAGTTCAATCTCATTACCAGCAAGTATCTTTACTCGTTCCGTAATGCTACATCCCATAACTAACTCATCAGCTACATTGCTTGCAAGGCTTATATTGATGTGCATTACCGAGAGGGCCCAGAGATACCTCTCCGACAATCAGAGTGACAAATCCTAATCTCGATCTATGCCAACTCAACAAACACCATCAGATACACCTGTAGAGCACCTTTATAATCACACAATTATGTTGTGACATTTGGTAGCACACAAAGTGTTCCTCCGATATTCGGGAGTTGCATGATCTCATAGTCATAGGAACATGTATAAGTTATGGAGAAAGCAACAGCAACAAACTAAACGATCATCGTGCTAAGCTAATGGATGGGTCAAGTCAATCACATCATTCTCTAATGATGTGATCCCGTTAATCAAATGAAAACTCATGTCTATGGTAGGAAACATAACCATCATTGATTCAATGAGCTAGTCAAGTAGAGGCAAACTAGTGACACTCTATTTGTCTATGTATTCACACAGGTACTAAGTTTCCGATTAATACAATTCTAGCATGAATACTAAACATTTATCATGATATAAGGAAATATAAATAACAACTTTATTATTGCCTCTAGAGCATATTTCCTTCAGTCTCCCACTTGCACTAGAGTCAATAATCTAGATTACATTGTAATGATTCTAACACCCATGGAGTCTTGGTGCTAATCATGTTTTGCTCGTGAGAGAGGCTTAGTCAACGGGTCTGCAACATTCAGATCCGTATGTGTCTTGCAAATTTCTATGTCTCCCTCCTTGACTTGATCGCGTATGGAATTGAAGCGTCTCTTGATGTGCTTGGTTCTCTTGTGAAATCTGGATTCCTTTGCCAAGGTAATTGCACCAGTATTGTCACAAAAGATTTTCATTGGACCCGATGCACTAGGTATGACACCTAGATCAGATATGAACTCCTTCATCTAGACTCCTTCATTTGTTGCTTCCGAAGCAGCTATGTATTCTGCTTCACACGTAGATCCCACCACGGTGCTCTGCTTGGAACTGCACCAGCTGATAGCTCCACCATTTAATAAAAACACGTATCCGGTTTGTGACTTGGAGTCATCCGGATCAGTGTAAAAGCTTGCATCGACGTAACCGTTTACGATGAGCTCTTTGTCACCCTCATATACGAGGAACATATCCTTAGTCCCTTTCAAGTATTTTAGGATATTCTTGACCCCTGTCCAGGGATCCACTCCTGGATTACTTTGGTACCTCCCTACTAAACTGATAGCAAGGCACACATCAGGTCTGGTACATAGCATTGCATGCATGATAGAGCCTATGGCTGAAGCATAGGGAACACCTTTCATTTTCTCTCTATCTTCTGTAGTGGTCGGGCATTGAGTCTGACTCAACTTCACACCTTGTAATATAGGCAAGAACCCTTTCTTTGGCTGATCCATTTTGAACTTCTTCAAAACTTTATCAAGGTATGTGCTTTGTGAAAGTCCAATTAAGCGTCTTGATCTATCTCTATAGATCTTGATGCCCAATATATAAGCAGCTTCACCGAGGTCTTTCATTGAAAAATTCTTATTCAAGTATCCTTTTATGCTATTCAGAAATTCAGTATCATTTCCGATCAAAAATATGTCATCTAGATATAATATCAGAAATGCTATGGAGCTCCTACTCACTTTGTTGTAAATACAAGCTTCTCCAAAAGTCTGTATAAAACCATATGCTTTGATCACACTATCAAAGCGTATATGCCAACTCCGAGAGGCTTGCACCAGTCCATAAATGGATCGCTGGAGCTTGCACACTTTGTTAGCACCTTTTGGATCAACAAAACCTTCTGGTTGCATCATATACAACTCTTCTTTAAGATATCGATTAAGGAATGTAGTTTTGACATCCATTTTCCAAATTTCATAATCATAAAATGCGGCAATTGCTAACATGATTCGGACGGACTTAAGCATCGCTATGGGAGAGAAGGTCTCATCGTAGTCAACTCTTTGAACTTGTCGAAAACCTTTTGCAAAAAGTCAAGCTTTATAGACAGTAATATTACCGTCAGCGCCAGTCTTATTCTTGTAGATCCATTTATTCTGTATGGCCTGCCGATCATCGGGCAAGTCAACCAAAGTCCATACTTTGTTCTCATACGTGGATCCAATCTTAGATTTCATGGCCTCAAACCATTTTGCGGAATCCGGGCTCATCATCGCTTCCTCATAGTTCGTAGGTTCGTCATGGTCAAGTAACATGACTTCGAGAACAGGATTACCGTACCACTCCAGTGCGGATCTTACTCTGGTTGACCTACGAGGTTCGGTAGTAACTTGATCAGAAGTTTCATGATCATCATCATTAGCTTCCTCACTTGCTGGTGTAGGAATCACTGGAACTGTTTTCAATGATGAACTACTTTCCAATAAGGGAGAAGGTACAATTACCTCGTCAAGTTCCACTTTCCTCCCACTCACTTCTTTCGAGATAAAACTCCTTCTCAAGAAAGGATACATTCTTAGGAATGAATATCTTCCTTCGGATTTTTGATAGAAGGTGTACCCAATAGTCTCCTTTGGGTATCCTATGAAGACACATTTCTCTGATTTGGGTTCGAGAATTATCAGGTTGATGCTTTTTCACTTAAGCATCGCAGCCGCAAACTTTAAGAAATGACAAATTGGGTTTCTTGACAAACCACAGTTCATAAGGTGTCATCTCAACGGATTTATATGGTGCCCTATTTAATGTGAATGTAGCCGTCTCTAAAGCATAACCCCAAAACGATAGCAGTAAATCAGTGACAGACATCATAGATCGCACCATATCTAATAAAGTGCGGTTACGATGTTCGGACACACCATTACATTCTGGTGTTCTAGGTGGCATGAGTTTCAAAACTATTCCGCACTGTTTCAAATGAAGTGCAAACTCATAACTCAAATATTCACCTCCACGATCAGATCGCAAAAATTTGATTTTCTTGTTACGATGATTTTCCACCTGACTTTGAAATTCTTTGAACTTTTCAAATGTTTCAGACTTATGCTTCATTAAGTAGATATACCCATATCTGCTCAAATCATCTATGAAGGTGAGAAAATAATGATATCCACCGAGAGCTTCAATGTTCATTGGACCACATACATCAGTATGTATGATTTCCAATAAGTCTGTTGCTCGCTCCATTGTTCCGGAGAACGGAGTTTTAGTCATCTTACCCATGAGGCATGGTTCGCAAGTACCAAGTGATTCATAATCAAGTGATTCTAGAAGTCCATCAGAATGGAGTTTCTTCATGCGCTTTACACCAATATGACCTAAACGGCAGTGCCACAAATAAGTTGCACTATCATTATCAACTCTGCATCTTTTGGCTTCAGTACTATGAACATGTGTATCAATACTATCAAGATTTAGTAAAAATAGACCACTCATCAAGGGTGCATGACCATAAAAGATATTACTCATATACATAGAACAACCATTATTCTCTGATTTAAATGAATAACCGTCTCGCATCAAACAAGATCCAAATATAATGTTCATGCTCAACACTGGCACCAAATAACAATTATTTAGGTGTAAAACTAATCCCGAAGGTAGATGTAGAGGTAGCGTGTCGACGGCGATCACATCAACTTTGGAACCATTTCCCACGCGCATCGTCACCTCGTCTTTAGCCAATCTTCGCTTAATCCGTAGCCCCTGCTTCGAGTTGCAAATATTAGCAACTGAACCAGTATCAAATACTCAGGCACTACTGCGAGCATTAGTAAGGTACACATCAATAACATGTATATCAAATATACCTTTCACTTTGCCATCCTTCTTCTCCGCCAAATACTTAGGGCAGTTCCGCTTCCAATGACCAGTTCCTTTGTAGTAGAAGCACTCAGTCTCAGGCTTAGGTCCATACCTGGGTTTCTTCACTTGAGCAGCAACTGGCTTGTTGTTCTTCTTGAAGTTCCCCTTCTTCCCTTTACCCTTTTTCTTGAAACTGGTGGTCTTGTTAACCATCAACACTTGATGCTCCTTCTTGATTTCTACCTCCACAGCCTTTAGCATTGCAAAGAGCTCAGGAATCGTCTTATCCATCCCTTGCATATTATAGTTCATCATGAAGCTCTTGTAGCTTGGTGGCAGTGATTGAAGAACTCTGTCAATGACACTACCATCAGGAAGATTAACTCCCAGTTGAGTCAAGTGGTTGTGGTACCCAGACATTCTGAGTGTATGTTCACTGACAGAACTATTCTCCTCCATCTTGCAGGTGTAGAACTTATTGGAGACTTTATATCTCTCAATCCAGGCATTTTCTTGAAATATTAACTCCAACTCCTGGAACATCTCATATGCTCCATGACGCTCAAAACATCGTTGAAGTCCCGGTTCTAAGCCTTAAAGCATGGCACACTGAACTATCGAGTAGTCACCAGCTTTGCTCTTCCAGGTGTTCACAACATCTGGCGTTGCTCCCGCAGCGGGTTTGTCACCTAGCGATGCTTCCAGGACATAATTCTTTTGTGCGGCAATGAGGATAATCCTTAAGTTACGGACCCAGTCCGTGTAGTTGCTACCATCAACTTTCAACTTAGCTTTCTCTAGGAACGCATTAAAATTCAACGGAACACCAGCACATGACATCTATCTACAACAACATAGAAATGCAAAATACTATCAGGTACTAACTTCATGATAAATTAAAGTTCAATTAATCAAATTACTTAAGAACTCCCACTTAGGTAGACATATCTCTAGTCATCTAAGTGATCACGTGATCCATATCAACTAAACCATGTCCGATCATCACGTGAGATGGAGTAGTTTTCAATGGTAAACATCACTATGTTGATCATATCTACTATATGATTCACGCTCGACCTTTCGGTCTCAGTGTTCCGAGGGCATATCTGCATATGCTAGGCTCGTCAAGTTTAACCCGAGTATTCTACATGTGCAAAATTGGCTTGCACCCGTTGTATGTGAACGCAGAGCTTATCACACCCGATCATCACGCGGTGTCTCGGCACGACAAACTGTAGAAACGGTGCATACTCAGGGAGAACACTTATACCTTAAAATTTAGTGAGAGATCATCTTATAATGCTACCGTCGAACTAAGCAAAATAAGATGCATAAAGGATAAACATCACATGCAATCAATATAAGTGATATGATATGGCCATCATCATCTTGTGCCTTTGATCTCCATCTCCAAAGCACCGTCATGATCACCATCGTCACCGGCTTGACACCTTGATCTCCGTCAATGCATCATTGTCGTCTTGCCAACTATTGCTTCTACGACTATCGCTACCGCTTAGTGATAAAGTAAACCAATTACATGGTGATTGCATTTCATACAATAAAGCGACAACCATATGGCTCCTGCCAGTTACCGATAACTGTGTTCCAAAACATGATCATCTCATACAATAAAATTTAGCATCATGTCTTGACCATATCACATCACAACATGCCCTGCAAAAACAAGTTAGGCATCCTCTACTTTGTTGTTGCAAGTTTTACGTGGCTGCTACAGGCTGAGCAAGAACCGTTCTTACCTACGCGTCAAAAACCACAACGCGGTATAGTGATTGCTTTTTGATCTTCAGAAAGAACCCTGTTCATTGAATCTGATTCAACTAAAGTTGGAGAAACAGACACCCACTAGCCACCTGTGTGTGAAGCACGTCGGTAGAACCTGTCTCGTGTAAGCGTACGCGTAATGTCGGTCTGGGACGCTTCATCCAACAATGTCGTTGAATCAAGAATCAACTAGTGATGCCAAGCAATATGTATATACCCACGCCCACAACTCCTTTGTGTTCAACTCGTGCATATAACATCTACGCATAAACCTGGCTCGAATGCCACTGTTGGGGAACGCAGTAATTTCAAAAAAATTCCTACGCAGATGCAAGATCATGGTGATGCATAGCAACGAGAGGAAAGAGTGTTGTCCACGTACCCTCATAGACCGTAAGCGGAAGCGTTCTGACAACGCGGTTGATGTAGTCATATGTCTTGACGATCGACCGATCCTAGCACCAAAGGTACGACACCTCCATGATCTGCACAGGTTCGGCTCGGTGACGTCCCACGAACTCACGATCCAGCAGAGTGTAGAGGGAGAGCTTTGTCAGCACGACATCGTGATGATGGTGATGATGATGCTACCGGAACAGGGCTTCGCCTAAGCACCGCTACGATATGACCGAGGTGGATTATGGTGGAGGGGGCACCGCACACGGCTAAGAGATCAATGATCAACTTGTGTGTCTATGGGGTGCCCCCTCCCCCGTATAGAAAGGAGTGGAGGAGGGGGAGGGCCGGCCCTCTACTATGGCGCGCCCTAGGGAAATGCCCGAATTCATCCGGAACCATTCCGATGTCCAAAAATAGGCTTCCAATATATCGATATTTACGTCTAGACCATTTCGAGACTCCTCGTCATGTCCGTGATCAAATCCGGGACTCCGAATTACCTTCGGTTCATCAAAACACATAAACTCATAATACCGAACGGTAAGCGTGCGGACCCTACGGGTTCGAGAACTATGTAGACATGACCGAGACATGTCTCCGGTCAATAACCAATAGCAGAACCTGGATGTTCATATTGGCTCCCAAATATTCTACGAAGATCTTTATCGGTCAAACCGCATAATGATATACGTTGTTCCCTTTGTCATCGGTATGTTACTTGCCCGAGATTCGATCGTCGGTATCTCAATACCTAGTTCAATCTCATTACTGGCAAGTCTCTTTACTCATTCCATAATGCTACATCCCGTAACTAACTCATTAGCTACATTGCTTGCAAGGCTTATATTGATGTGCATTACCGAGAGGGCCCAGAGATACCTCTCCGACAATCGGAGTGACAAATCCTAATCTCGATCTATGCCAACTCAACAAACACCATCGGAGACACCTGTAGAGCACCTTTATAATCACCCAGTTATGTTGTGACGTTTGGTAGCACACAAACTGTTCCTTCGGTATTTGGGAGTTTCATAATCTCATAGTCATAGGAACATGTATAAGTTATGGAAAAAGCAACAACAACAAACTAAACGATCATCGTGCTAAGCTAACGAATGGGTCAAGTCAATCACATCATTCTCTAATGATGTGATCCCGTTAATCAAATGACAACTCATGTCTATGGTTAGGAAACATAACCATCATTGATTCAACGAGCTAGTCAAGTAGAGGCAAACTAGTGACACTCTGTTTGTCTATGTATTCACACATGCACTAAGTTTCCGGTAAATACAATTCTAGCATGAATAATAAACATTTCTCATGATATAAGGAAATATAAATAACAACTTTATTATTGCCTCTAGGGCATATTTCCTTCATGAAGCACATCGGTAGAACCAGTCTCACGTAAGCGTACGCTAATGTCGGTTTGAGCCGCTTCATCCAACAATACCGCTGAATCAAGAATCAACTAGTGACGGCAAGCAATATGTATATACCCACGCCCACAACTCCTTTGTGTTCTACTCGTGCATATAAAATCTACGCATAAACCTAGCTTGGATGCCACTGTTGGGGAACGCAGTATTTCAAAATTTTCCTATGATCACGCAAGATCTATCTTGGAGATGCATAGCAACGAGAAGGGGAGAGTATGTCTACATACCCTCATAGACCGAAAGCGGAAGCATTATGAAACACGGTTGATGTAGTCGAACGTCTTCGCGATCCAACCGATCAAGTACCGAACGCACGACACCTCCGTGATCTGCACACGTTCAGCTCAGTGACGTCCCTCGTACTCTTGATCCAGCTGAGGCCGAGGGAGAGTTTCGTCAGCACGACGACGTGATGACGGTGATGATGAAGTTACCGCCGCAGGGCTTCGCCTAAGCACTACAACGGTATGACCGAGGTGGAATTTTGTGAAGGGGCACCGCACACGGCTAAACAATCAACTTATGTGTTTATGGGGTGCCCCCCTCCCCCGTATATAAAGGAGTGGAGGAGGGGAGGGCCGGCCCTCTCTATGGCGCACCGAAGGGGGAGTCCCACTCCCAGTAGGAGTAGGTTTCCCCCTTCCCTAGTTGGAGTAGGAGAAGAAGGAAGAGGGAGAGAGAGGGAAGGAAAGGGGGGCCCCACCCAATTCGGATTGGGCTTGGGGGGGCGTCCTCCACCTGGCCACCTCCTCCTCTCTCCCACTAAGGCCCAATAAGGCCCATTGACTCCCTGTGGGGTTCTGGTAACCCCCGGTACTCCGGTAAATGCCCGAACTCATCTGAAACCATTCCGATGTTCAAACATAGCCTTCCAATATATCGATATTTCTGTCTCGACCATTTCGAGACTCCTCGTCATGTCCGTGATCACATGCGGGACTCCGAAATACCTTCGGTACATCAAAACACATAAACTCATAATACCGATCGTCATCGAACATTAAGCATTCGGACCCTACGGGTTTGAGAACTATGTAGACATGATCGAGACTCACTTCCGGTCAATAATCAATAGCGGAACTGTAACACCCACGATGCAGCTATATCTCCCACGTGTCGAAGCACGACTTAGAGGCATAACCGCATTGTAAGCAATGTCGCAAGTGAGGTAATCTTCACACAACCCATGTAATGAGTAAGGAAAAGAGGTACATAGTTGGCTTACAATCGCCACATCACACAATACATGAATAAAGCATTACATCATCCAGATACAAACAAGGTCCGACTATGGAACCAAAATAAAAGAAGACTACCCCAAATGCTACACAGATCCCCGATCGTCCCAACTGGGCTCCACTACTGACCAACTGAAAACGGAACAACATAACGAACACGATCTTCATCGAGCTCCTCCTTGAACTCGGTTGCGTCGCCTGCATGGTAACATCGGCACCTGCAAACTGGTTTTGGAAGTATTTGTGAGTCGCGGGGACTCAACAATCTCACACCCTCGCGATCAAGACTATTTAAGCTTATAGGAAGGGTAACAGGTATGAGGTGGAGCTACAGCAAGCACTAGCATGTATGGTGGCTAACTTACGCAAATGAGAGCGAGAAGAGAAGGCAAAGCGCGGTCGAGAATCTATGATCAAGAAGTGATCCTAGAACAACCTACGATCAAGCATAACTCCAACACCGTGTTCACTTCCCGGACTGCTGGAAAGAGACCCTCGTGGTTACACGGATGTTTGCGGACAGGTGTGCGGTCATGTTGTTCATGACGTTTGTGACCCGTCGTGGCACATGACATGGTACATGTACCGGACTGGATGCACAGACGTCTGTGCCAAGAGGGAACGTTCCTGTGGCCCGACGAGGACGTCGGTTCCTCTGAGTGGGGGTGTATGTGATGGCCTGGCTTATTAGGGATGATAGACTACTCATATCAATAAGGAATTCCTTCTTTTCCGGGAGCCCATTCGGACAGAACTCCAAAGTTAAGCGTGCTCAGCTTGGAGTAGTGTCAGGATGGGTGACTGACCGGGAAGTTGCTCCCGGGTGCGCACAAGTGAGGACAAAGTGCATAGAAAAGACTATTATTGATCTGTCGGGCTAGTCTAGATCCCGCCAGGAGTAACGACCACTGGCGGGCGTGTCCGGGGCGTTACAGGAACCTAGATGCTCATATTGGTTCCTACATATTCTACAAAGATATTTATTGGTCAAACCGCATAACAACATACGTTGTTCCCATTGTCATCGGTATGTTACTTACCCGAGATTCGATTGTCGGTATCTCAATACCTAGTTCAATCTCGTTATGGGCAAGTCTCTTTACTCGTTCCATAATGTAACATCCCGCAACTAACTCATTAGTCACATTGTTTTCAAGGCTTATAGCGATGTGCATTACCGAGAGGGCCTAGAGATACCTCTCCGACAATCAGAGTGACAAATCCTAATCTCGATCTATGCCAACTCAGCAAACACCATCGGAGACACCTGTAAGGCATCTTTATAGTCACCCAGTTACGTTGTGACATTTGATAGCACACTAAGTGTCGTGGGTTTGTCACGGCAGATGTCCTCATGAAAGGACTTAGTCGTGGAGCCATCGCAACGGGTTAGCTTAAAGGGGTTAAACCGGACAAGGGGATGCGAGGGGTTTTATACTAGTTCGGCCCCTTCGATGAAGGTAAAAGCCTACGTCTAGTCGTGATTGGTATTGCTAAGGTTTCGATGACCAGGGAGCGAATCTGCTTTGCCTGGCTCTCGAGTTGTTGTTTCTTGTCCTGAAACCCCGTCCGGGTCGTCCCTTTATATACATAAGTTGACACCCACCGGTTTACAGAGTCCCGAGGCCGGATCATAGAAGTGTCCGGCTCGGTCTCTATTCCTCTAACTTACAATACAAGTTTATATGATAAAGTCGGTTCACATCTACAGGCTTTAACCCGCCTTTGGGCCTTGGGCCTTCGTAAAGCGCCAATATCTTCTCATCTTCATGGGCTTCAATCTTCATGGAGCTACCCCAAGTCGCAAATGGCCAAGTTATTGGAATCATCCTCAACTCTTGAGCCGGAATATGAGTACGGCGTGCGAATTTTTGACAACCGTCACATCTTTTGACTAAATCCTCCGCATCAGCGTGAGCTGTTAACCAATAGAAACCGTGGCGAAAAGCTTTAGCTACCAAAGACTTTGAACCGACGTGGTGACCACAATCCCCTTCATGGATTTCTCGCAAAATCTCACAACCCTCTTGAGGAGAGACACGACGCTGAATTGCCCCTGTGGCGCTGTAACGATGTAACTCCCCGTTGATTATGGTCATTGACTTGGAATGCGGATTATCTGCCGGGCCGAGGTTTCATCCTCCGGTAACTCGCCCCGGTTCGTGTAAGCCAGGTATGGGATTGTCCAATCTGGTATGACATGCAAAGCAGCCACCAATTGAGCCTTCAGATTAGGAATAGCCAACTCCTCCTCTGTTGGTACCTTGACCGACGGATTATGCAGTACATCAAGGAAGACATTTGGTGGGACCTGTTTACGCAGAGAGCCAAGGCGGCTTAAAGCGTCCGCCGCTTCATTCTTTCACCGGTCTATATGGTCAACTTGATAACCCTTGAAGTGGCCAGCCACCATGTCCACCTCTCGTCGGTATGCAGCCATGAGTGGGTCTTTAGAATCCCAAGTGCCAGACACCTGTTGAGCCACCAGATCCGAGTCACCAAAGCACTTAACCCGGCTTAAGTTCATCTGCTTTGCCATCCGAAGACCGTGGAGTAAGGCCTCGTATTCAGCTGCATTGTTTGTACAAGGGAACATTAAACGGAGGACATAACAAAACTTGTCACCTCGTGGGGAAGTTAGTATGACTCCAGCCCTCGAGCCCTCCAACTGTCTGGATCCATCAAAGTGAATAGTCCAATACGTGTTATCTGGCTTTTCCTCTGGTGCCTGCAACTCTGTCCAATCATTGATAAAGTCCACGAGTGCTTGGGATTTAATCGCTGTGCGAGGTGTGTATTTGAGCCTGTGAGGTCCAAGCTCAATAGCCCACTTGGCAATCCGGCCAGTTGCTTCTCTGTTTTGAATGATATCTCCCAGAGGGGCTGAACTGACCACTGTGATAGGATGACCCTGAAAATAATGTTTGAGCTTCTGGCTTGCCATAAACACTCCATACACCAGCTTCTGCCAATGTGGATACCTCTGCTTTGATTCAATGAGCACCTCACTGTTACAATAAACCGACCGTTGAACCGGATATTCCTTTCCAGCTTCTTGCGCTCCACCACAATAGCCACGCTAACAGCTCGGGCATTAGCAGCCACATACAGCAATAAAGGCTCTTTATCGATTGGAGCTGCAAGCACAGGCGGTGTCGGGTGGTAGGTGCGACATATGCCAACGGGTGGCTTATCATTGTGGGAGCCAGTAAGACGTCGCCGGTGCCTGGAAACGGGATGAGGCGAAGACATGCACGCCGGCGAATCTTACCCAGCTTCGGGGCTCTCCGTGGAGATAACACCCCTACTGCTGCTCTGCGGGGTCTCCGCATGATCACTAGATGGACAAGTAGCTACACAATGCTCCTTGAGCTGTTCGGTGGGAGGAGGAAGAAGGGCACGACTAGCTTGCTTCTTCTCCTAGTATGGTGTCTATGACTAGCTGGGGGTCGAACCCTTTGCATGGGTGCCCCGGGGGGTTTATATAGGCCTACCCCCCGAGGGTACAACGGTAATCCGACTGGGCACGGGGCCCAGCCGTCTGTGACTGCGTTCGCCGGCTTATGCGCCGGCTAGTGGGGCCCGCCGACTGGTGGGTCCCGCCGGCTGCCAACTCCTTGGCGACAGACAGGCCCCACTGCCAAGGGTCTTGTCGGTGGCTGGTCACTGTTGCCTCAACCTGATGACGAGGGCTTTGTTGAGGTAAGCGTGGCTACAGTGCCGCTGTCCTGCGGGCGATCACTGTAGACTTACCGCGTCTTGTCTCCCTAATGGAGCGTCTTCTTCGAGGGGGGAAGCGAGCCGGCTGTGGGGAGCCAGCCCCGTCTCGGGCCGACTGGGGGAGGCCCGGCCGCCTTCGGGTCGTCTCTCTGCCCGAAGGGGCCCACTGCCCATGGGCCGCGCTGGCGGCCCGTCGTGGGTGACATCAGGGTCAACATGGCAACAGTGCCGCGCCGGACGGGTCATGGCCACTCCGTACGGCGCACTGTGCCAGGTGTGCTCCGTGATTCGGGGGTGGCAGGCTTCACTGTAGCCACGCCCCGTCACATCGCCGCTAGGTGGATGCAAACTTTGAGGGTACGGTCTCGACCGCTTTGTGGGAGCCGGCTTCTTGGAGTCGGCCTTCTCGCGGCCGGCTTCTCGGAGTCGGCCCTCCCATGGCTTTCTTTATGATGGCTAAAGTCGGGCCGCCTTCTCGAAACCGGCCTGGGTGACAGCCAGCAAGGGGAAGGCGGCCCCATGTCTTGGACTCTTGAGAGCCGTACGGGCTTGCAATTTTTTCAGAAGGGCCAGGGGAAGCCGGCTAGGCTACCCATGGCTATTTACTCCGACAGTAGTCCCCGAAGCTGAGCGAGCTTCGAGGCTGATAAGGGGACGAGAAGCTTGGTCAGCTTCCTATCCTGCGGGGCCGGCTTTAGAGAGCTCCGGCTCTCGTAGGCAGGAACGCGGGCCACGTGGCGAGAAAATCCTGTCAACGCACGCGCGTGACGGGACGTCGCCGCAGTCCCGGGCCCGCCACTCGCAGGCCTCGGTCCGAGCGCAGATCTTCCGTGGCCCACATGGACCGCTCGCCTTCCCGCGGCGGTTTTATTCCGCCATCATGGCACAGTAATCGCGGGACGTGGGGGAGTGGGCACGATCGATCCCCACACTTCCCCACGCCGCGCCTCCTCGGCTCCGCCACGCGAGCCTATAAGTAGGGGGAGGGGGGAGAGACAGAGGTTCGCACGCTCTCTCTCGCTCCGCCCCCTCTCGTCCTCCTTTCTTCCTCTCGCTGCTGCCGCAGCCTCTCGTCTCAGCGCCGCCGCGCCGCCCCATCGTCTTGCTTCCATGGCGCTGTCGAGCTCGTGGGACGGCTCCAACGTCCATGAGGATCACGTGGAGTTCCTCCGCCAGACTCGGCGCCTGCCCGACGCCAACCTCGTGCGGGTCCGTCTGGCGCCGAAGACGGAGATTTCTCCAGCATCGGAGGAGGGCGAGCGGGTCGTCTTCCGCTCGCACTTCCTGCGCGGATTCGGCCTTCCGGCGAGCGGGTTTCTGTGCTCCTTCCTCGAGTTCTACAACCTTCAGCCGCATCACCTCACGCCCAATGCGGTGATGCTGCTGTCGGCCTTCGTCTCCCTCTACGAAGGCTTCTTAGGGCTGCTCCCCACGCTGGAGCTCTGGGGGGAGTTCTTCCAGAGCAAACTCGGCACCGTCGTCGCAGGCGTGCCCGCCGCCTGCGGAGCCTTCATCGCCATGAGGAGGGTGGGCGAGAACAACCTGTTCCCGCCCATCCCCCTGATCCAGTCGGTGAAGATCTGGCAGAAGTCATACTTCTACGTGAAGAACGTTGCCGAGCAAGGAGACCACGTCAATCTGCCGGCTTACATAGCCGGCCCGCCGGCTGGGAGGCAGCCCTCATGGAGTTTCCGATCCCGATCGTTGTCTCCAGCCGGGAACGCCGCCATCTCCCGGCTTCGGGTGATGATCCAGTCGGAAGGCTTGAGCGGGGCCGACTTGGTGGCCGCCTTCGTGGAGCGCCGGATATCTCCTCTCCAAAGCCGGCCCCACATGATGTGCCAGATGAGCGGCCGCTTCGACCCAAGCCGGCTGAGCACCAGGGAGATGCCTCATGCGGAGGTATCGTACATGGTAAACTACATCTCCAATTGCAAGCTCGCCGAGGACTGGCGATACGGCAAGGCGCCGTACTCTCGCGCCAACCCTCCGTCCGTGGTAAGTTTTCCTTTTCTTCTTCTTGTTGGTAGCCGGCTTCATGATGGCCGGCTTCTGATCGGCCGGTTCTTCTTAGTAGAACCCCCTTCTCCCGCCGACGACCGGGGTAGCGGGGATAGAACGCCAGTACGCCCCCGACCGCACGGCGGACGACGTCGACGACCCGGAATTGTGGGCGGCCGCCATGGAAGACGCCGTCGTGGGGGACGACACCGAGCCCGGGGGCACAAGGCTCACCGCCAGCTTCGAGGACTGGCCGGATGATTTCGAAGCCGAAGTCTCCCCGCGTCGCCAGCCGGCGGCCGACCATCAGGGCGCGGGCTCGTCCATCGCGCCGGCTGCCGGCGGCGGTGCACAGAAGCCCCGGGCCGCTTCAGGCCTCTTCGGCAGTTGGCCGAAGAAGTCCAAAGCCTCCACCGCGGCGACCAAGCGAGATGAGGCGGCTGCGAAAGCGGCCCGCTTCCGCAAGGCGGTGAAGCAGCCCCAGGCGGTCTCAGCGTAAGTCGTCAATTGCCCTGTTGCATGCTTTTCATCATTCTCTCCTTGTTCGAACATTCTTCTTAACTTTTTCCCGCTTGCTGGAGAGGGTGCCGCTTTCCCTTGAGCGGGGTCCGGGCGGCTCCGTAGTGGGGCCGGCTGGAGGGTCTTCGAGCTCCCGCCGCGTGGACCCCCATGCCGATCTCAGGGAAGCCACAGAGCGGAACGCCCGTGAGGCGCGGGAGGAGCGCGAGGCGGCGGAAAAAGCGGCCACCCAGGCGGCGGAGGAGCAGTCCGGCGCGGCAGCCAAGGCCCAGGCGGAGGCGGCGACCGCAGGGACGGAGGCGGAGGGTTCGCGCAACCAGCCTCCGCTGCTCGCCATTCCCCTCCGAGCCATGGCCCCTGACACTCCATTGCCCTTGGCAGAGGAAATCGTCCAAGACCCGCCGCTGATGGAGAGGAGGGAGGACCCCGTGGTCTTCGCAGGGAGAGCGCCGCCGGCAGCGCCAACCGGGGCGGGCCAAGGCGGCCAATCGTCAGCGGCGCCAGAGGAGCCGGCCGGGGGTGAGCCGGAGGACAGAGCCGGCCTCGAGGTGGAGCCGGTGACGCGTCGGCGCGCAGGGGGAGGCGCCGTTCCGCCGGAGTCGTGCCGAGTCGCGGGCGCAGGCCAGTCGGCGGAAGATCTGGAGGCGGCCAGCACTGCCACGTCCGAGTGGACTCCCAGCGAGGGGACTGGCGAGCTGAATGTGGTGGCACAAGGGGTCCGGAGCCGGCTTCAAGCTCAGGCCGCCCTGCTGCAGCAGTTCACCCAGGAGTTCCTGTCGATGCGAGCCGCCATCCGGGTGAGTCCTTCATTCTTGGCCGCTTTGATCTCTTGATTTCTTCCGTGGGGGCGCGTCAGTGCACCCACTGGGTGTAGTCCCCGAGATTCGGGCCGACTGCTGCGCAGTCGGGTCGGATCTTTCTTGACGGCTACCTTACTTTTGCTTCCTGTCTGAACTTCCAGGAATATCACAACTCCCGTGCTGCCGCCTTCAACTCCCAGGCTCGGGAGTTGAGCTGGAGGACCGACGACCTGGCCGACAGCCGAAGTAAGTGTTTGATCTTGTCTATCTTCCTGTGGGGGCGCGTCAGCGCACCCACTGGGTGTAGTCCCCGAGATTCGGGCCGACTGCTGCGCAGTCGGGTCGGATCTTTCTTGATGACTTTTTCCTCACTGGTTTTTCTTTTTCTTTGTCTTCAGGGGCCAACGCCGACTTGAGGAAGGAGCTCGGTGAAGCGCAGGCCGCCCTTCATACCAAGGATGCCGAGTGCGCTGCCTTGGTCCAGGAGCGTGATCGCCTGGCCAAAAGCTGGCCGACCAAGAGAAGAGCCACAAGGCGGCCCTGCAGAAGGCGCAGGATAGCGAGGCCGCCCTGAAGGCAGAGTTTGAGACCGAGGCGGCGAGCTGGGCTGAGACCCGGCGAGCCCTGGATGAAGGCTTCGGCCGTATCGAGGACTTGATCGACGGTAAGCCGCCTTCCTCACTCCTCTCCTGCCCCTTGCCGCCTGGGTTTTTGGCTTAACTTGTGCTGCTGCTTATTTTTTTGTGCAGACTACTTCCCCGGCTACTCCGCCTTCGCCGCCCAAAGCATCGAGGCCCATCGCGAGGCGCGCCGTCAGGCGGGGGCCAACATCGCGCCGGATGCGAACCGGACGCTTGAGGAGCAGCTCTTGGCTATCCAGGCGCAGTTGCAGCCGGCTCATCGGATGCTTCGCTGGCTCCAACGTGCCGGGGCGCAAGTGTTGGCCGCCCTCTGGCCCGGCGAGACGATCCCTCGCACCCCAAGCCGGACTGCCGACTGGCTGGAGGTCGCAGTCGGTCGCTTTGAGGCTTGGAAGGCATCGGCGGCCCACCTTGGAGAGTTCGTTCAGGCTTGGTACCCAGGGCTGAGCCTGGACCAGATGCGCACTTGGCGGATGGAGGCCGATGCGGAGCTGGAGGAGGTGAGGCCGGCTATTGCCCAGCGGGCTTCGACGATCGCCGAGTGCACCGACATCAGCGTTTTTGCACCCGAAATCGATGATGACGGTGTTGCCCAGCCGGAGGAGTGGTTCGGGCTGAACCCGGCGATGGGCGAGGACTTGGCGGAGGAGATCGCCTCCAGCGACGAGGGCGAGGATGACGAAGAGGAGGACGGCGAAGACGTCGAGCCGGCTGGTGGAACAACCGGCCAACCTCAGGCCAACCGTGCCTCCAGCAACGAGGCGCGTGGAAGCGCGCCCTCTGCGGTAGGCGGTGACCAAGCCGAGGTTCGCCAGCCGGCCGCTCCTTCAGCCGGCACAACCGTCTCCGCCAACCAGCCCGGCTCGTCGGTCGCTCCGCCAGCTTGACCTGTCGTCCTTATTTTTCCTGCTTGTTGTCTTTTGAACAATCTTCATTAAGTTTTCGCAGTTCCACCCACTGGGGGTGTATCCAAACTATGTTGAATGCTGGCCTCTCAGAGGTCTTTTATGTAAATATTATTATGTGCATGTTTGGTTTCCATTCGCGTATGCTTTTTATCCTTAGGCTTTTTCCTTTGCCGCCTTCCCTCTTTGGGAAGGCAAGTACTTGAGCTTTCTTGGATTGAAGTGAAGTGAATGGAAACCGGCCGGCCGGCTACTCTGGTAGCCATTCGGCGGTGGGAGAAAAACCGGCTTTTGTTATATTAGTCCGTTAGTCCCTAGCCATTTTTCGTGTGGACGCCCGTTCCTGCCTTTAACTCTTGCCAGTCGGACAGCCGGTTCTTCGAACTGCGACTTTTGGCAAGAGAAAGCTTGGGAGCCGACACACTACTTGTCTGACTGTAGGTAGGACTTCTAATATAACTCCAGTCAGCCAGTCCCCGGGCCGACTAGTTGAACCCGGTGCCGGACGGAACAGGTAAATGAAATGACAAAGTCATAAGCATGATACTTTTCATTCATAGATAAGAGATGGCAGTCCCCGAGCCTTCCTCGGGGGGCCTATTGTCTCGTACTTAATACAAAAGTTAGCGTGATACATACTGCTTTTCAACTGTAAAATCTTCGAAGGAGGTTGGTGTTCCATGGTCGTTCCGACTCCTTGCCGGAGTCGTCTCTCTTTCGTGCCTTCGGCTTCTGCGCGTCGATCAGGTAGTAGGAGTCGTTGCCTAGAGCTCTGCTGATGACGAAGGGGCCCTCCCAAGGGGCCGAGAGCTTGTGCTGGCCGGCTGTTCGCTGGATCAGCTGGAGCACAAGATCGCCCTCTTGGAAAGATTTTGGCTTGACCTTCCGGCTGTGGTAGCAGCGCAGGCCCTGCTGGTAGATGACAGACCGGCTGAGGGCTAACAGCCGGCTTTCTTCCAGCAGGTCGAGGCCATCTTCTCGTGCTTCCTTGGCCTCCGCTTCCGTGTACATGGTTACTCGAGGCGAGTCGAACTCGATGTCAGTTGGGATGACCGCCTCGGCACCATACACAAGGAAGAAAGGGGTGAAGCCGGTTGACTTGTTTGGTGTAGTGTGCAGACTCCAGAGGACAGTCGGCAGCTCACCGAGCCAACAGCCGGCTGAACGCTCCAGAGGTACAACCAGTCGGGGCTTGACGCCGGAGAGGATGAGGCCGTTGGCTCGCTCGACCTGGCCGTTTGACTGCGGGTGGACGACGGACGCTAAGTCCAGCCGGATACCTTGGGCTGCGCAGAAACGTGCCAAGGCTCCTTTGGCAAAATTCGTGCCATTGTCGGTGATGATGCTGTGTGGCACGGCGTACCGAGTTGTTATGTCTGCGATGAATGTCACAGCAGTCGGCCCATTCAGCTTCTTGATCGGCTTTGCCTCAATCCACTTGGTGAATTTGTCCACGGCGACGAGCAAATGCGTCATGCCGCCGCGCGCCGTCTTGAATGGGCCCACCATGTCCAGTCCCCAAACGGCGAAGGGCCAGGTGAGGGGAATGGTCTTGAGTGCCGAAGCCGGCATGTGTTGTTTGGAGCTGAAGAGTTGGCACTCTTTGCAATATTTAACTAATTCTTTGGCGTCATCCAAAGCAGTCGGCCAGAAGAAACCATGGCGGAAAGCTTTGGCAACGAGTGATCTTGAAGCCGCATGGTGGCCGCATTCTCCTTGGTGAATGTCTCTGAGGATTGCAATGCCCTTCTCTTGCTCGACGCACCGTTGGAGGACTCCGGTGACACTGCGCTTGACGAGCTCTCTGTTGACGATTGTGTATGCTCCGGCTCGACGTTGGACTTGTCTTGCCTCTGCTTCGTCAGCCGGCAGATCTTGGTTTACTAGGAAATTGAGGATGGACTGAGCCCATGACGGAGCCGCGACTTCTCCTACTGCCAATGTGGCTACTGCCACCAGGGTGGGCGTGCTGGGTGGTGAAATGCTAGAGTCGGCCGCCGGCTATTGTGTTGGTGTAGTCCCTGGTCCGGCTACTGCAGTCCCCGAGCCGGCTACTGCAGTCCCCGAGCCTGGTGTGGCAGTCCCCGAGCCGGTTGTCGAAGTCCCCGGGCCGACTACTGAAGTCCCGGGGCCGCCCGCTTGGTTCTTCGAGCCGGACCCGGCCGCGTCGGGGTCAGGCGGCACGAAGATGGAATCGGACTCTGGAGACGGCTTGATGGACGGCTTGAGGAGGCGTTGTAGGGCGACGCCGGTTGGTATTGCTTGCCGAGTGGAGCCTATTCGAGCCAGGGCATCGGCTGGCTCGTTGTCGGCTCGCGGTACATGGAGGAACTCGCATCCTTCAAAGTATCCGCTGAGTTGTTGAACCAGGAAGCGGTAGCTTGCCATATTTGCGTCCTTGGCGTCCCAGTCGCCGGATGATTGCTGGACCACCAAGTCCGAGTCGCCATAACATAGGATCCGGCGAATGTCGAGCTCTTTGGCAAGCCAGAGCCCATGTATGAGCGCCTCGTACTCGGCCACGTTGTTGGAGGCGGCAAAGTGAATCTACAGCGCGTATCTGAGCTTGTCGCCTTTGGGAGAGGTAAGGACGATGCCGGCTCCCAAGCCGGTGCGCATCTTGGACCCGTCAAAGTGTATGCGCCAATGGGTGGAGTCGGGAGCCGACGGCAGGTACTGGGTCTCGGCCCAATCGACGAGGAAGTCGGCCAGTGCTTGGGACTTGATGGCGGTGCGGGGCTGGTAGAAGATTGTGTAAGGATCCAGCTCGATGGCCCATTTCGCCACCCGGCCGGATGCGTCCCGGCTGCCTATGATCTCGGCCAGCGGGGCGGTGCATACGACCGTGACGGGATGCTCTTGAAAGTAGGGCTTCAGCTTCTTGGCGGTGAAGTACACGCCGTAACACATCTTCTGGTAGTGCGGGTAGTTCTGCTTTGAAGCGGACAGCACCTCGCTCAAATAATACACCGGCCTCTGGACCGGCTGGGCTCGGCCTTCTTCTGGGCGTTGGACTACGATGACGGTGCTGACCACCCGGCTGGTGGCGGCAATGTAAAGGAGCATGGGCTCTTTCTCAGTCGGCGCCGCTAGGACGGGCATATGTTTTGTTAAAGGTTTTGTCATCTTTCTAGAGGTGCAACCCATGTATTTTTAGGATGTGTGTGGTGACTTGTGCAAGCTTGCAAAGTGGTGCACTTGCTAATTCTGTTTTCAGGGACTTAGTATTTTCACTAAGTCCTGCAGCTGTTTATCTCATGATGCCATATGTTCTTGTTGTTTCCTAGTGATCCGTTCCTCTTTTGGGGATGATCAGTAAGAGAGTTTTGTTAATATTGTAGTTCTCTATCCATCCATGTCTTTTTTTGCAATTATGGAGCACCCTAGCTTGAGTCAATCGAGCTCTACTTTTGCTACTTTGTGATTCTGGGCAGATTGTCAACTTGTTTGCAATTTTGCCGGTGATGTTGTAGTTGTTCTGTGCATGCTATGATATTGTTCTTGCCATATCTAGCTTGAATTTTGTGCCTTCTTGATGGATGTATACTTGTCTTTCCATGACTTGCACCGTAGTGAGTGCATCGAGCTCGTAAACATGCCTACTTGAGTTATATTTCAGCATGTGCCAGTTTTCACTAAGTCTGAAAACTGATTATGTTTTTGCTATGTTCACGTGCTTGCAATTGTATTTTCTGATCCCTTTTGGCTCAAGGACACTAAGGGACTTTTGTTAAGCTCTTTGAGTAGCTCCATTCCATGCTTTACTTTTCCTTGTTCAGATCCTGTAGCATGTAGTTTTGTTGCTCCGAAGAGGGCTACCTGATCTGAAATTCCAGACACGTGTTAATTTCACAAAGTCTGAGATCTGTTTGCCATTTGCATTTTTGCCATGCTTGTTTGAACCTCCTAATGGATGAATTGGCCGTAGCTCAGTGCTAGACTTTTGTTAAGAATCTTGTGTGCATCCCTGCCATGTATTTTGTTGTCATGTTTGGGTGCTGTAGCATGTTCATTTCGTTGCATTTAGAGGCCTATTTGCTGTAAATCACAGACCAGTGTCATTTTTGAATCGCTTGCCATTTCCAAACCGTAACTCCGATTCCGGCGTTCTTTATATCGTTTTCAAGCGATTTCATCCCATATTTCCAGTGGCACACTTGGTTTTCCAAGTTGAGGCCAGGTTCATGCAGTTCCTGTCATATCTTACATTTTGCGTCCCGCATCGCATCCCGCATAGCATATCATCTTTACATCGTGTTGATTGAGTTTGCACGTGGTTGATTGTATCCTTGTTGCTTGTTTGTCTTGTTTGGGTAGAGCCGGGAGACGAGTTCGCTAACGAGGAGCCCGTTGAGTTTGCTTTCGAGGATCCAGTCAACTCTGACAACTGTGCAGGCAAGATGATCATACCCTCGAAATCACTACTATCTTTGCTATGCTAGTTTGCTCGCTCTTTTGCTATGCCAATGCTACGATGCCTACCACTTTCTTGCAACCCTCCCAAATTGCCATGTCAAACCTCTAACCCACCATGTCCTAGCAAACCGTTGATTGGCTATGTTACCGCTTTGCTCAGCCCCTCTTATAGCGTTGCTAGTTGCAGGTGAAGATTGGAGGTCGTTCCTTGTTGGAACATTTATTTACTTGTTGGGATATCATTATATTATCTTGTTATCTTAATGCATCTATATACTTGGTAAAGGGTGGAAGGCTCGGCCTCTCGCCTAGTGTTTTGTTCCACTCTTGCCGCCCTAGTTTCCGTCATATCGGTGTTATGTTCCCGAATTTTGCGTTCCTTACGCGGTTGGGTTATAATGGGAACCCCTTGATAGTTCGCCTTGATTAAAGCTTTTCCAGCAATGCCCAACCTTGGTCTTACCATTTGCCACCTAGCCTCTTTTTCCCTCGGGTTTCCGGAGCCCGCGGGTCATCTTATTTTAAACCCCCCCCCCGGGCCAGTGCTCCTCTGAGTGTTGGTCCAAACTAGAGTTCTGTGCAGCGCCCCCTCGGGGAAACTCGAGGTTTGGTTTTAGTTGTATGGAGCGCTCATCTGAGTGTGCCCTGAGAAAGAGATATGTGCAGCTCCTATCGGGATTTGTCGGCACATTCGGGCGGTGTTGCTGGTCTTGTTTTAACCTGTCGAAGTGTCTTGAGGTACCGAGATACCGAGTCTGATCGGAACGTCTTGGGAGGAGGTCTATTCCTTCGTTGACCGTGAGAGCTTGTCATGGGCTAAGTTGGGACTCCCCTGCAGGGATTGAACTTTCGAAAGCCGTGCCCGCGGTTATGGGCAGATGGGAATTTGTTAATGTCCGGTTGTAGATAACTTGAACCTTAATTAAATTAAAATGAATCAACCGAGTGTGTTACCGTGATGGCCTCTTCTCGGCGGAGTCCGGGAAGTGGACACGGTGTTGGAGTAATGTTTGCGCAGGTTGCTCTCTAGTTTCTCGCTCGTGCTTTGCCTCCTCTTCTCGCTCTCTTTTGCGAATAAGTTAGCCACCATACTTGCTAGTCGCTTGCTGCAGCTCCATATATTTACCTTGCCATACCTATAAGCTTAAATAGTCTTGATCGCAAGGGTGCGAGATTGCTGAGTCCCTGTGGCTCACAGATTACTATTACACCAGATGCAGGGCCTGATGATTCCGCTCCAGGAGACGGGTATGAGCTCAAGTGGGAGTTCGACGAAGACTCTCAACGTTACTATGTTTCCTTTCCCGATGATCAGTAGAGGTGCCCAGTTGGGGGTGAACGGGACCGTTGTCGCATGTTGGGTTCTCTTTTATTTTGGCGCCGTAGTCGGGCCATGAGTGTTTGGATGATGTAATGTTATTTATGCACTTGATTGACGTGGCGAGTGTAAGCCAACTATGTTATCTCCCTTTTTATTATCATATTACATGGGATGTTGTGAAGATTGCCTAACTTGCGACATATGCCTTCAATGCGATTATGTCTCAAAGTCGTGCCTCGACACGTGGGAGCTATAGTCGCATCGAGGGTGTTACATATCTGCTGGATCAACCTTGTCTTTGTAAAACTTCAGCTCTTCCGTGGCACAAACCGACTCAGCATAAGCCGCATCACCTTCCTCACATTCCAAAGTGATCTTCCTGCTCCCATGTACTGTGATGGTCCCCTTATGACCTGCCATTTTAAGCTGCAGATAAACATAACACGGCCTCGCCATGAACATAGCGTAAGCCGGTCGCCCAAACAGAGCGTGATACGGACTTTTGATTTTTACCACCTCAAAAGTCAATGTTTTTGATCTTGAATCATGATCATCTCCAAAAGCCACCTCTAAGGCTATCTTGCCCACTGGATATGCAGACTTACCGGGCACCACATCATGGAAAACGGTGTTTGACGGCTTAAGATTCTTATCTGTCAACCCCATACGACGGAAGGTATCATAATATAGAATGTTGATACTACTTCCCCCATCCATGAGCACCTTGGTGAACTTATAACTCCCAACTTGAGGAGCCACCACTAAGGCCAGATGACCCGGATTGTCAACCCGGGGTGGGTGATCCTCTCTACTCCATAAAATGGGTTGCTCAGACCAGCGCAAATACCGAGGCACCGCTGGTTCAACAGAGTTCACAGCCCTCTTGTGAAGCTTCTGATCACGCTTGCACAAGCTAGTGGTGAAGACATGATACTGCCCACTATTTAACTGCTTCGGATTGCTCTGATAACCCGACTACTGCTGGTGGTGGTTCCCCTGATGGTTGTAACTTCCCTGGTTGCCCTGGTTCCCTTGATTGCTGTGTCCGGTTTGATTGCCCTGAAATCCTGAACCGGAGATGCCGCCTCCGTAACCCGGCCCGTGAAAACCACCTCCTGAACCGCCGGGCGGGCCATTACCGTACTGAAACATATTGGAGTTCTTGAACTCTCGCATGATATAACAATCCTTCCAAAGATGCGACACTGGCTTCTCCTTTGATCCATGCTTTGGACATGGTTGATTTAACAGGCGCTCCAAATTGGGGCCTGAACCTCCGCCCCTCTGGGGCTGCTTGCCCTTACGGCGCTGGCTGTTCTCCTGAGCATTGGTGTTAGCCACAAAGTCCAAACTGTTGTCGACCTTGCGCTTACCATTATTCCCATGGCATGCCGGATTATGCTGCTGTCCCTTGGTGTTGCCGTTCTTTTTCCCTTTCCCCAGTTTGTCCTCCTATGAGTCAGGGTCTCTGGTGCTATCTAAATCGGCATACTTAACCAAAGCGGCCATAACCGTTGAGATAACATTGCAGTGACGTTTGAGCCTTCCTAACTTCTGTTTGAGTGGCAGAAAATGACAATTGCCCTCCAACGCTAGCACTACGGTATCTGCATTGATGCGATCCGATGAATGCATAATAGCTGAGACTCGTTTCACCCAATGGGTTGTAGACTCCCCATCCTCTTGGACACAAGTGGCCAAATCCACAATTGACATAGGCTGCTTACAAGTATCCTTAAAGTTCTGGATAAACCAGTGCTTCAATTCGGCCCATGATCCGACAGAGTTAGTTGGTAAGCTCTTCAACCAAGTACGAGCTGTCCCTTCCAACATCATGGTGAAGTATTTAGCACATACCGCTTCATCCACATCTAACATCTCCATTGCCATCTTGTAGCTTTCAACCCATGCCTCTGGTTGCAGATCGGCGGTGTAATCGGGTACCTTACGAGGGCCTTTGAAATCCTTGGGCAGTCGCACATTACGCAAAGCGGGAGTGAGACACGGCACCCCTAAGGAACTGAATACCACACCTAGCTCCACTGAAGCGGTAGGGTGAACCGGATTAGGTTGACGGGCTCCATGCAGAGCTGCTACCTCGGCCTCTCGACGTGCACGACCATGATCCACCACATCCTGTGCATTAGCACCTCCACTTGCCGGGTTGTGCCCTTGCGGCGAGTTACAGCGACGTGCACTGCTTGATATGGCCGGTTCATCCTCAATGTGCCTGCTGTAGCTCCGGCTCGGACAGGGGGTGGAATGAATCCTCTCACGACTATGCGAATAAGCCTGCTGCTGGTTTGAAGTTGTTTGAATGAGCTCTCTGGCCCGTCGTGCCTCAATCGCAACTGGTGATTCACCGTCGGTTGGGAGGGCTGCCAATCGTGAAGCGGCGGCCACAATGTTGTCCAACGGGTTGGAGTAATGCCCCGGGGGCATTGGAACATACTGCGGCACAATGTTATTCTAACGAGGCGGGTCCATCATGCGTAGCTGAACCGGCGCTCCTGTTCCTGGCACCTCCGTCCGGTTTAATACTGGCTGGTTACTAGTTCCTGCTCCTGGCATGTTGAAGAGATTTCTTGGCTCATAACTCGGCGGGAGATGCGACCGGTATCTTCTTCTCATGACTTCCTCTGAGGCATTCTGATCCATCCTAAGTCGGTAGGCCTGAGCTTCCAACTCGTCCCGTTCTGTAGCCATCCTAGCGTTCTCTGTGACTAGGTCCGCTTTAGCCTGAGTTATCTGATCTTTCACCTTTGCGATCTCCGCGTTGTGCTAATCCTGGGCTGCTGCATCCACCTCCGCGGCCATCAATGTTGCCAAAGCGTCAAACAAGTCAGACAGAACTTGAGCCGGAGGTGGTGCAGAGCCCCCTGCTCCCGCCGGCGTGGCTGTTGCTGAACCAGAGAGCATTGCTGCGGCAGTTGATGAGTGGGGCGCTGATTGTGTACCGGCCATGAAGATAGCAACCCGGTTTGGCAGATCAAGGGAGTCCGGAATACTGTTGCCCTCGGAACCTCCACTAATCCGGCCGTCCTGCAACTGATATAGCGATTCGGTTTCTCCAGAAGACTCGTCGTCGGAGCAGACAACGGTTTCTCCATCAGATGTCGGTCCGTCCTCATATTCTGCTCCTTGGATGACACCTACAAAAACATGCCTTGCTACAGGCTGAACCGGGGAAGGGCTTGCACGCTGAGCTGTCTCGATGATGTTGATGCAGGTGTCCGGCTCAGGGCCCCATTCGCCGATCTTGCCGATGAAGACGCGAATCCCACCAAAGGGGACCCGATACCCGTATTCGATTGGGCCCCATCCCGCGTCGTTGATGTAGAGCTTTCCACGGCGACTCTTCGTCATCCGGCCCACAACATATCCCTTGAGTCCATCAAAGCTTCCCTTCAAGAACTTGAAACCATCGTGCGATAGCCCCACGGTGGGCGCCAACTATCGTGGGTTTGTCACGACAGATGTCCTCGTGAAAGGACTTAGTCGTGGAGCAATCGCAACGGGTTAGCTTAAAGTGGTTAAATCGGACAAGGGGACGCGAGGGGTTTTATACAAGTTCGGACCCTTCGATGAAGGTAAAAGCCTACGTCTAGTTGTGATTGGTATTGCTAAGGTTTCGATGACCAGGGAGCGAATCCGCTTTGCCTGGCTCTCGAGTTGTTGTTTCTTGTCCTCAAACCCCGGTCGGGTCGTCCCTTTATATACATAGGTTGACACCCACCGGTTTACAGAGTCCCGAGGTCGGATCATAGAAGTGTCCGGCTCGGTCTCTATTCCTCTAACTTACAATACAAGTTTATATGATAAAGTTGGTTCACATCTACAGGCTTTAACCCGCCTTTGGGCCTTGGGCCTTTGTAAAGCACCAATATCTTCTCATCTTCATGGGCTTCAATCTTCATGGAGCTAACCCGGCCACGCCTAGCCGGTTTACCTCCAGTAACCATATCCCCAACACTAAGTGTCGTGGTTTTGTCACGACATATGTCCTAGTGAAAGGACTTAGTCGTGGAGCCATCACGACGGGTTAGCTTAAAGGGGTAAAAGCGGAACAAGGGTCGCAAGGAATTATATTGGTTCGGCCCCTTACGATGAAGGTAAAAGCCTACTCCAGTTGTGATGGAATTGCTAGGGTTTCGATGACCAGGGAGCGAATCCACTTTGCCTGGCTCTCGTGTTATTGTTTGTTGTCTGTCCCTAAACCGCCGCCGGGTCGTCCCTTTATATACACAGGTTGATGCCCGCTGGTTTACAGAATCTTGGCCGGCTCATAAACGTGTCCGGCCTGGTTTCTGCCCTTTCCTATCTTACAACACAAGTTTACATGCTATATGGAGGTTAATGTCTATGGGCCCTAAACCGCCTTTGGACCCTGGGCCTCCGTGCTAGCTCTCCTTCGTAAAGCGCCATACTCATTGTCTTCATGGGCTTCAGATATAAATAAATCATTACACGCATAATCCGGCCCCTCCTGGCCTGTTTATACGCAGTAGTGATATTCCCAACATTAGGCCCCAGATTGATTTGAACCTGTTCATGTCAATCTTCAACACTTCGAAAAATTCTCCTTTTAGCGCCTTTGCATATCCTTGTAATCCGCCGTGACGCCATCCTCCAAGATTGTAATAAACCGCCATGATGTCACCTGTTATTAAAAATTGTATGTCTCACCTTCATTAATGAGCCTTCCGACAATCGAGGCGACAGCTCTGTCACAGATCCAATTTTTTGGGCTCCTCGATTTTCGCGCCTATCACTTATCCCTTCGCCTGATAAATAAGACTGGGGGGTCCTTTTCATTCCCCCCCCCCCCCCCCCGTGCCTCCTTGCATCCTCTTCTTCCTTGTGCCAACCTGGCCCTTGCGCGCGGCCGCCGTCGTCAAGCTCCGCCCTCGACCTCATATCCGGCCGCTACATCAACCTGAACGTACCAAAGAAACACGGCGTGCCTTCACTGCTCCATCAGCAACAGTAAGTTTTCCCTTTAACTTGCTCTAGATTCGCCATTTGGGTTTCGGTGTTCATCAAAGCTCGCGACTGTTCTTCTCTGTTCATCTCCATAGTGTAAGCAGCGAACTCAGATTCTGACATTTTCTTGCACAGTCATAGTTGTAATCCCCTTTTTCATCCTTAGAATATCTTCTTCGTATAGAAAAAACCCATCTGGACCTGATGAACTATTTAAACACCTGTATTTTGAGCCTGAATATCCTTTGATTTACTGATACGCTACAGATCTGAAATTACCATATCGATCTGTGAAACCTGTTTTTCCCTTACTTAGACATTTTTTAGATCTGTACCTCCCCTATCAATATAGGCAGTTTAACTTTTTTAGGAAATAATAACCCGGTATGTAGAAAATGATAATCCGACAGGTACCATTAGTCCCCTTTTAAACCGCCTATTCGTTTATCTTTGTAACCCCTCCACTGTTATGCCCCGGTTTAACAATGTGCATCAGCCTCTGTCTTCTCCTTCTGATATTGCGTCCCTTTATGTTTGTTTGTCATAAACCCTAAACCGACATTTGATCTTTTTCCAGCTTTTCATTTGAATTGGCCAAACAATTTTATGCTTGTAACTGGGTCCCTTCCCGGGTTACCGAAGAGCAACTAGATGGATGCGTCAGAACTGGCGCTTTACCAAAACGAAGCGAAATCCACTGGCGAGTTCCCGGTCTAGAAAATCCTCCTACCCCCAAGGATGGAGAGGTAGTGGTATTTGTTGATCATATGAGCCGTGGTTTTAAACCGCCTGGATCCAAGTTTTTTCGTGATGTGCTTGTCAGCTTCCAGATCCACCCTCAAGATATTGGACCTAACTCTATGTCCAATATTTGCAACTTTCAAGTGTTTTGTGAGGCCTATCTGCAAGAAGAGCTGACCATTGAATTGTTCAGGGATTTTTTCTATTTGAACCATCATATTGAATTTGTAGACGGGCCCAATACTGAACTTGGCGGCGTTTCTATTTAGAAAAGGAAGGACGTCAGCTTCCCTCATGCCAAACTTCATAGTCATCCTAAGGATTGGAACCAGACTTGGTTCTACTGTAAGGATACTTCCCCTGATGATGAGAACCCTCTGCCAAGTTATCGTGCTCACCGGATTACCAACACACATCCATTTCCGTAACGGCTGACTGCCAAGGAACGAGCCACATATGCACCACAACTTGCAAGCTTAGAGCTTTCATGGCTAATGGTTTGACAGGAGTTGACTTCGTTCGTTGCTGGATATCTTGGAGTATTTTACCATTTAGCCGTCGCCCCGGTTTAATGTGTGAGTACTCAGGGGACTCAAAAGATCCTCAATGACATATTGATATTCAGCTAACAGAGGCTGAAGTTATTGAGTCTGTTAAGAAAATACTGAATGAATCGGAGGCTGTCTGCAGCAAGATCGAGTTAAGTCCCTTCTATACTTTGAATAAACCGCCAGCTGTAAGAATTGCCTCACTCCTGCTTGTACTTGATATTCTTAACTGTGTAATTTTTTATATCCTCTGTCAATCTTTTAACAGGGTGACGACTCATTTCTGAAGAAGAAACCTTAAGATAAACCGGCCAAGACCCCTCGACCCAAGACGAAGGTTGTTAAGAAACCTACCAAGAAAAAGCAGCTGAATCCACCGGGTTGAACCTCGATGAGGACCTTGATAATCCGGACTCAGAGGTAGAACTTGACTCTCTTGGTTCGTTTTTCATACACCTCATTGACAATGATTATTATCAGGATGACGCTGAAGGCAGCCAGACCGATGACGCAGAGGTAATTATCCTTTCCTCCGGTTCAGGCCCTCTGCCAACAAAAAAATCCGTCAAGCAATCCGGAAAGTAAGATTTTCTCACCCCTAGCTCACTTGGACCCACACTTTCTTTTGAAGAAGCGGCAACACGAAGCTCGCCGCACAACCTGGCACATCGGCCAAGTAATCACTTCAGCCGGTTTACCGAACACTACGGTTCGGAAACGTCAATCTGAGGTCTCACACACTTCCTGTCATGGATTTGTCACAGCAGATGTCCTAGTGTGAGGACTTAGTCGTGAGGCCAACACATCTTTGCGGTAGCTTGAAAGGGTTGGTCAGAATCGAGAGACGTGAGGCGGATCAACACACCAGACAAGGATTTAGACAGCTTCGGGCCCCGGGAAACATCATCCGGTAATAGCCCTACATGTTGTTTGTGGCTAGATCTCATTATGCTCATGAGAGAGTCGTCGCATAAGCCGGCTCGCCCTTTGTGTCTAGCCCTAGAGATTGTTTCTTCTTGCTTATCCCTCTTTTGGGGATCCCTGCCCCTCCTTATATAAGTTGAAGGGGCGGGTTACATGACTAGTCCTAGTAGGATTAGGATTACTCTATTACAAGTGGAGTCCTAGTCTTGCTTCCTTTGCAGGAGAATATTCCTTATGTCTTCCTCTTAAGCCGGCCCACCATCACATGAACCGGCCTTCTGGGCCTTGGGCCTTGTCATCCATCTGACCCGCCGTTGGGGTCATTAGTAAGTCACCAAATACTCGCCGGGTCTCTGTGAGCCGCCAAGTCCGGTCGGGTCATACTTCCGGTCAGGTCATACCGCGGGGTATATCCCCGACATTAGCCCCTAGTTTAATTTGGATTTATCCATGTTAAACTGATCCTGCAAATCAAGACCAACTTTGATAGATTATACGCCGGGTCGAAGGTTCTTATGAGCCGGCACTTGATCATCGTTAAGTCCTTGTCATTTCCTTGTTGATATGTACATGTACATGATCTCATAGCAAATCTTCTTTAGCATATATGTTTCAACTTTTGTCAACGCAAAAAATCTAGATACTTCTTTTGAAAAGTCCGGGTCAATAGGCCAGCTTTAGAGTCAATTTGCTGACATTGGTCTCTTGTAGAAAAATATTGTAAGAAATAATCCACTTGAGTCGTCTTCCAAAGCGCCGACTTAGAAAATTTTGGTCTTTGAAATACTCATCTGATATTCAGCCGGCTTGAAGATGTAGAAACCTGCCAATTTATGATTACCAAAACTGCCGGTTTATAAATAGATGATGTCGAGTCATAATTGTTGCCGACACCGGGTCATAATGATTAGTGACGCCTGGTCAATCTGGTTTTCTCAAAAACTGAGATTTTGAAAATATTTCTCCTTATATCCATGTTACCTGTAGCCCCCAAGTCTTGAGCAGAAACAAAGTGATGACTTAAGACTTGCTTCAATATAAATACTGCCACTTTGAAGAAATCCATGTTGTTCATCTTAGTCACTAGTAAAGACTGAATACTCCATATATGTAGCCCCCAAGTGTCAGGTTGTCATACTTGCAGCAACCTGGGACTTGTAATTGCCTTCTACTCATAAAAACTTCAAATAGTGTAGCCCCCAAGGGCCGGGTCATTATGCAATAATGAGCAGGGACTTTATAAATATGATCATATAGACTTGAACAACAACGTGTAGCCCCCAAGGGCCGGCTCAGTAAGATAATATTGAGCTGGGACTTTATATATACTTCTTTGAAAAGAAACATCATATGATGTAACCCCCATCATGGGGCTTGAACCCACGTCCACAAGGTTAAGAGCTTTGTGCTTCACCAACTGAGCAGTGGACCCTTCAATATAATGGAATAAAACTTGTGTATCTTGAATTGTTGACAGGAGCAATTGGTAGCCCCCAAGGGCCAGCTCATTATGATGTGATGAGTCGGGTCTTCAATAAGGCCGGTAAAAATGTCTCTGCATTAGCCCCCAAGTGCCATGGTGCATGCTGGCAGTGACATGGGACTTACATCTTTGATGTGATCTCAACTTGAATAATGTAGCCCCCAAGTGCCGGGTCGTAAGCCTGCAGCGACTCGGGACTATTCCTTCCATTATAGAATAAATCATATCCATTGATAAAATAATAGCCATTGCGCCAAAGCGACTTTGAATACCTTATCTGTTGACAAGTAAATCCGGAGTTTAAATAACCGGCGGCTCTTGACTGATGGCGATTTAATACACCTCCATTGTAAGATGGAATTTTTATAACCCGTCGGCTTATAGCCTTTGAAAAAAAATCCAAAATCGATAACCCTTTTGAAACATAAATTTGATGATGAGCTTGAATTCATATGTCATAGTTCCGCAAATTCCGCACAAAGTTAAAATAACCTATGCCCTGGCGACTTAACGTCAAAAGCCAAGGCGGGTAACCACCCAAATGTAGTCTTATCCTGCACACAAGTAGATCACAAGAACCCTATGATATTGAATTTGCACTGCTGGTTTATGTGACCTGCACAGTAAGGGTGATTGTCGGTGTCAAAACCGACGGATCTCGGGTAGGGGGTCCCGAACTGTGCTTCTAAGGCGGATGGTAACAGGAGGCAGGGGACACGATGTTTTACCCAGGTTCGGGCCCTCTTGATGGAGGTAAAACCCTACGTCCTGCTTGATTAATATTGATGATATGGGTAGTACAAAAGTAGATCTACCACGAGATCAGAGAGGCTAAACCCTAGAAGCTAGCCTATGGTATGATTGTATGTTGTCCTACGGACTAAAACCCTCCGGTTTATATAGACACCGAAAAGGGCTAGGGTTACACAAGGTCGGTTACGAAGGAGGAGATATACATATCCGTATTGCGTAGCTTGCCCTCCACGCCAAGTAGAGTCCCATCCGGACACGAGACGAAGTCTTCAATCTTGTATCTTCATAGTCCAACAGTTCGGCCAAAGGATATAATCCGGCTATCCGGAGACCCCCTAATCCAGGACTCCCTCAGTAGCCCCTGAACCAGGCTTCAATGATGATGAGTCCGGCGCGCAGTGTTGTCTTCGGCATTGCAAGGCGGGTTCCTCCTCCGAATACATCACGGAAGAATTTGAATACAAGGATAGTGTCCGGCCCTGCAAAATAAGTTCCACATACCACCGTAGAGAGAATAATATTTCCACAAATCTAATTTGCTGACTTGTTTTGGCAACACAACACTATGTCATGGCCCGGTGATTATTCGAACCGTTTCCTTTAACTAGCCCCGCACATAACGCGAGGTAGTTTTTTGACATGTCTTGTCAAAGCAGAGATCGTATCCCCTTATCACGGGATTCTCATCAATACGGGCGTGGGTAACCCAACCGCGCCATCGATTACGGCGCTTGGGGGATAAGCGAGTTTTACCAGGCTAGTGGGGACGCATAGTTTCGTACGCCCTTATAAAGGGATAAGGATTCACCTTTTCATCCACGCCTTCTTCCTCCTTTGCTCATCCATTTTCGCACACTCGAGCTCCAGCGCCCAAGTCCGCATTTCCCACCTCGACCTTCTCCAACCATGTCCGGAGCAGGAGGCAGGTGGATGGTCTCCTCCGTCATGGAGGGACATATCAAGAAGCTGAGGAGAGCCGGATACCTGCCCGACGACATCGTGCACCGGCTCCCAGATGAGGGGCAGCTCATCCCCACCCCCAGGCCCCATGAGAGGGTAGTGTTCCTTACCCATTTCCTCCACGGACTGGGATTCCCTCTCCACCCATTCGTCCGGGGGCTCATGTTCTACTACGGCCTGCATTTCCACGATCTGGCCCCGAACTTCATCCTCAACATCTCGGTGTTTATCGTCGTGTGCGAGGCCTTCCTCCACATCAAGCCCCACTTCGGCTTATGGCTGAAGACCTTGAATGTCAAGCCGAAGGTAGGGAGCGGCGCCAGGCGGAGTGCGGAGGCGCCATGGTGGGCAAGATGCCCAACATCACATGGCTCGAGGGCTCCTTCGTGGAGACCATAAAGGGGTGGCAATCGGGGTGGTTCTACATCACCGAGCCGCGTGACCCTAAATGGGCAGCGGCCCCCGAGTTCCGATCTGGCATCCCCACACGGCTCACCTCCTGGCAAGAGAAGGGCCTGTCCTGGGGTAGTTCGGGAGAGCTGACCGGACTCCAAACATGTATTCAAAACATAGTGAGCAAGAAGCTCAAACTCGTCAACGTAGTCCAGGTCATGCTCATCCGCCGGATCCTCCCGTGCCAACAACGGGCTTTCAACTTGTGGGATTTCGACCCGGCCCAGCACCGAACTCTGAACAGGCTCTTCGACACAACTCACGAGGATGCCTGGAAGGTGCTATTCAAGGGTGCCGAGGTTCTCCCTCCCACTACCGAGGATCGCGGATTCTGTGCGAAGCGCCAAGCCAGCGCGGTAAGCTGTTTTACCTCTCACAGGATACTTTTTTTTCATAGTTTGACTCTATGTGGGATCTAAGCTCCCGTACCTTTGACAGGACTGGCAGGAGACGGCCGGACAGATCGACTGTCCGGCTCCTTTGCCCGAAGGCCCAGCAAATGCTCTCCTGACGAAGATGCTAACTCCGGCTCCTTACAAGGTGCCGGAGAAGACCAAGAAGGCCAAGGGAACCCGAAAGAGTTCACGACGCCAGGCGTCATTGGACTCATCGTCCGATAACTCTGCGACACACTCCTCCCCCGAAGACGAGGAGTGAGGGAGTCCTGGATTAGGGGGTCTCCGGACAGCCGGACCAATTCTTTCTAGATCTATTAACAGTCTTTTGCAAAATTAATTTGAGCTCTCTATTACTCAATTCTACTTGACCACTAGACTGTGTGTGATAAGGAGATGCAATTCTATGATTAACATCATATTTAGCAAGCATTTTACGGAAAGCACCATGAATAAAATGTGAACCACCATCAGTCATTAAATATCTAGTGACTCCAAACCTTGGAAAAATAACTTCTTTAAGCATCTTAATAGAGGTGTTATGATCAGCACTACTAGTTGGAATAGCTTCTACCCACTTAGTAACATAATCAACGGCAACTAAAATATGTGTATATCCATTGTAGGAAGGAAAAGGTCCCATATAATCAAAGCCCCAAAAATCAAATGGTTCAATAACAAGTGAATAGTTCATAGGCATTTTTTGACGTCTACTAATATTACCAATTCTTTGACATTCATCACAAGACAAGACAAACTTACGGGCATCCTTGAAGAGAGTGGGCCAATAAAAACCGGATTGCAATACCTTGTGTGCAGTTCTATCTCCAGTGTGGTGTCCTCCATAAGCCTCGGAGTGACACTTGCGTAGGATCTGTTCCTGTTCATGCTCAGGTACACAATGTCTAATAATACCATCTACGCCTTCTTTATAAAGGTGTGGGTCATCCCAAAAGTAATGTCTCAAATCAAAGAAGAACTTTTTCTTTTGCTGGTATGTGAAACTAGGTGGTATAAATTTAGCAACAATGTAATTAGCATAACCAGCATACCATGGAGCAGTGTGAGAAGCATTTATGACATTTAATTGTTCATCAGGAAAGCTATCATCAATAGGTAGTGGGTCATCAAGCACATTTTCTAACCTAGACAAGTTGTCTGCAACAGGGTTCTCAGCTCCTTTTCTATCAATAATATGCAAATCAAATTCTTGTAGCAAGAGAACCTGAGGGAGTCCCGGATTAGGGGGTCTCCAGACAGCCGGACTATCTCCATGGGCCGGACTATTAGACTATGAAGATACAAGATTGAAGACTTCGTCTTGTGTCCGGATGGGACTCTACTTGGCGTGGAAGGCAAGCTAGGCAATACGGATATGTGTATCTCCTCCTTTGTAACCGACCTTGTGTAACCCTAACCCTCTCCGGTGTCTATATAAACCGGAGGGTTTTAGTCCGTAGGACGCAACAACTACGACATACAATCATACCATAGGCTAGCTTCTAGGGTTTAGCCTCTCTGATCTCGTGGTAGATCTACTCTTGTACTACCCATATTATCAATATTAATCAAGCATGACGTAGGGTTTTACCTCCATCAAGAGGGCCCAAACCTGGTAAAACATCGTGTTCCATGCCTCCTATTACCATCCGCCTTAGACGCACAGTTCGGGACCCCCTACCCGAGATCTGCCGGTTTTGACACCGACATTGGTGCTTTCATTGAGAGTTCCTCTGTGTCGTCGCCGTTAGTCTTGATGGCTCCTACTATCGTCGATAGCGATACAGTCCAGGGTGAGACTTTTCTCCCCGGACAGGTCTTCGTGTTCGGCGGCTTTGCACTACGGCCCAATTCGCTTGGCCATCTGGAGCAGATTGAAAGTTACGCCCCTGGCCACCAGGTTATGTTTGGAAGCTTAAACTACACAGCCGATATCTGTGGAGACTTGATCTTCGACGGATTCGAGCCTCTGCCTTGTGCGTCACGCAGTCATGATGAGTACGATTTAGCTCTACCATCGGACAATGTTCAGGAGATCGCACAGGCAGCCGCTCCGACCCTCAATCCGGAGCTAGTTGAGCCGTCCATGGACGGGTGGATGGACCCCGCCATGGAGGCCTTACCCTTAGCGGCGATCGAGCCAAACATCGACCTCACCTTACACGAGAGCCGTGTTGTTAAACTGCCGGATCCTTCTCCGGCCACGGACTCCGAGCCGCCTGCGCCCGTTCCTATCGAATCCGATTGGGCGCCGATCATGGAGTTTACCTCCGCAGATATTTTTCATCACTCGCCCTTTGGCGACATATTGAACTCATTAAGGTCTCTCTCCTTGTCAGGAGGATCCTGGCTGAACTATGTCCGGCAGGACTGGGATGCGGACGACAAAGAAATTCGCGGCCCACCCACCACCCACTTAGTAGCCACTATCGACGACTTAACTGACATGCTTGACTTCGACTCCGAAGACATCGACGGTATGGATGACGATGCGGGATACGAAGAGGAACCACTGCCCACAGGGCACTGGACAGCCACCTCATCATATGATATATACATGGTGGATACACCCAAAGAAGGCAATGGCGACGAGATAGCGGAGGATGACCCCTCCAAGAAGCAACCCAAGCGCCAACGTCAGCGGCGCCGCTCTATGTCCCGCCAAAGCAAAAGTGGTGATACCGGCACAGGAGATAATAACACTCCGGATAGTGCCGAAGACAACAACAATCCCCTCTAGCAAGATTTAGAGCAGGAGGTTGGAGGAGCCAGCCCTCCTGAGAGAGCGGCAAATAGAGAAGCGGAGGATGATAATTACATGCCCCCCTCCGAAGACGAGGCAAGCCTCAGCGATGACGAATTCGCCATGCTAGAGGATCCCGTCGAACAAGAGCGCTTCAAACGCCGGCTTATAGCCACGGCAAATAGCCTTAAGAAAAAGCAGCAGCAGCTTCAAGCTGATCAAGATCTGCTAGCTGACAGATGGACTGAAGTCCTCGCAGTCGAGGAATATAAACTCGAGCGCCCCTCCAAGAGTTACCCAAAATGCAGGTTGCCACCCCGACTAGAGGAAGAATCATATGATGCGGCTGATCGGCCACTTCGTGGCCGCGATAGAGAGGCATTCCAGGCAAAAACTCAGCCCGCACCCCGACGCCATTCAAATAAAAAGGCATGGGGAGATGCGCCAGACCCGCAAGACATATTGGAGGACAAAGCAAAGCATGCAAGATCGATCTACGGATCATGAAGGCGCGCCACTATGCGAGACGATAAACGTCACGCCGGATACAGTAAAAGTAAATCCGTCCGGGCCGAACACAGCGGGCAAGACCCATTCGAGCTGCGTCGCGATATAGCCCAATACAGAGGCGGCACCCATCCCTTATGCTTCACAGACGAAGTAATGGATCATCAAATCCCAGAAGGTTTCAAACCTGTAAATATTGAATCATACGACGGCACAACATGGCCCGAGGTATGGATCGAGGATTTCCACCTCCATATCCACATGGCCCGCGGTGATGACTTACACGCCATCAAATACCTCCCACTAAAGCTCAAGGGACCAGCGCGGCATTGGCTTAACAGCTTGCCAGCAGAGTCCATCAGCTGTTGGGAAGATCTGGAAGCCGCATTCCTCGACAACTTTCAGGGCACTTATGTGCGGCCACCAGATGCCGTTGACTTGAGCCACATAATTCAGCAGGCAGAAGAATCGGCCAGGCAATTCTTGACTCGGTTCCTAACAAAGAAAAATCAAATTGTCGACTGTCCGGATGCAGAGGCCCTAGCTTCTTTCAAACACAACATCCGCGACGAATGGCTAGCCCGGCACCTTGGTCAGGAAAAGCCGAAATCTATGGCAGCCCTCACGACACCCATGACCCGCTTTTGTGCGGGAGAAGACAACTGGTTGGCTCGCAGTAATAACATATCAAAGGACCATGGTACTTCAGATACCAAGGACGGCAATAGCAGGTCACGTCGCAACAAACATAAGCGCCACATTAACAGCAATAATACCGAGGATACGGCAGTCAATGCCGGATTCAAAGGCTCTAAGCCCGGTCAGCGGAAAAAGCCATTCAAACAAAGTACGCCGGGCCCGTCCAGCTTGGACCGTATACTCGATCGCTCGTGTCAAATACACGGCACCCCAGATAAGCCAGCCAAGCACACCAATAGGGATTGTTGGGTGTTCAAGCAGGCCAGCAAGTTAATTGCCGAAAACAAGGACAAGGGGCCACATAGCGATGATGAGGAGGAGCCCCGGCGGCCACACACCGGAGGACAGAAGAGGTTTCCCCCACAAGTGCGGACGATGAACATGATATATGCAACCCACATTCCCAAAAGGGAGCAGAAGCGTGCGCTCAGGGACGTATATGCGTTGGAACCAGTCGCCCCAAAGTTCAACCCATGGTCCTCCTATTCGATCACTTTCGATCGCAGGGACCATCCCACTAGTATCCGTCATGGTGGATTCGCCGCACTGGTTCTGGACCCAATCATTGACGGATTTCACCTCACTCGAGTCCTTATGGATGGCAGCAGTAGTCTGAACCTGCTTTATCAGGACACAGTGCGCAAAATGGGGATAGATCCCTCAAGGATCAAACCCACAAAAACGACCTTTAAGGGCGTCATTCCAGGCGTAGAGGCCCATTGCACAGGCTCAATTACATTGGAAGTGGTCTTCGGATCCCCGGAAACTTCCGAAGTGAAGAGTTAATCTTCGATATAGTCCCGTCCCGCAGTGGTTATCATGCACTGCTCGGGGGAACCGCATTTGCGAGATTCAATGCGGTACTGCATTATGCATACCTCAAGCTCAAGATGCCAGGACCTCGCGGGGTTATTACAGTCAATGGAAACACAGAGCGCTCTCTCTGAACAGAGGAGCACACTGCAGCCCTCGCAGCAGAAGCGCAAATCAGCCTCTCAAGGCAATCCACCAGTTCGGCGTTTCAAGACCCGGACACCTTCAAGCGCGCTCGGAGCAATCGGCAACTAGACCGCCTTGCGCGATCTGAGCTCGCGTAGCAATGCGCCCCCACCCCAATCTCAGCCAAATAGCGAAACTCATGCCATGCGTACATAATTACGCATTAAAAATACCATGGGCACAGGTGGGGAGGGGGGCACAACTGCGGCACGCCCCAAGACGCGGCTTAAACCGCACTAGGGGCTTCCCGTTTGGTTATTTTTCTCTTTTTCAGGACCTTAATCTCTGGAAACCCTGTCCGGCAGCACTATTGCTGAACACATGATGCAGCAACCAAGGAGGCAGAAAGCTACGTCACACCACGGAATTCCCAGGTGGATTACAATAACGAGCGATATATTTGACTTAATACTATTCCTCAGCTTGCCCTTGGAAGGGACATAGTCCTACTCTTTGCTTATCGCACCATCTGTATCATTCTGCTTTAAATGCACCTTTTTGAATAATCAATGCATAACATTGCGACTATTATTGCAATTCTTGTTTTATATATATATATATATGTGTGTGTGTGTGTTCATCAATGATGTCTTGCAACCGTACACTTTGGTACGGCCAATACACCAGGGACTTACGTACCCCACAATATGGTGTGAAAAGTACGAACACTTTCACAAGTGCGGCACCCCGAACTTATAGCATTATATGCATCAGCTCCAAATCATGTCTTTCGTCAAATGTTGGGTTTGCCCGGCTCCTATGTTTTGGCACCTTACGTTCCGCTCTATCGGCTAAGGTAGCGCTAGGAGAACTACTGCGATTGTGCCCCGGTTCTACTGGGCTAAGCTCCTCAGTAGAGAAAGCTAAAACTGACTGTCATGATAAGGCGAGAGACTGGTCACTGTTTGGCGAGGTTTTCGAGTCCCTAAAGACTTATGCCGCTTAGAGCGAGAGGCCGGCCCTGTTCGGCTTAAAGGCGTGTATAGCGCCCCAAATTCGGCCTTCCGAATACCAGGGGCTTCACCAAAATTTAAAATTATAGAATTCTATGGCAAGTGAGAGTGATAAAGCATTATTAGTCCGGTTGCCTTGTTCGTTGTGCTGAGCACCTCCCTCGAAGGACCCAAACATGAGAACAAGAGTGCTCAGGTTTATCCCGAACACCCCACCACTCGTGGCATGGGGGCAGAAGCCGAGGACTAGCCATCTCTCAGATTGGTTAAACGGCCAAACAGAAGGTAATATTTTAAATTCACACAAGCGTTGCATAGAGCATATGAAACAAGTTTTCATCATACAGGATCACACAAGCAAGTTTACTCAAATATTACATCCTTGGAACATTCGTCCGCTACAAGACGGGCACCCTTCAGGACACCCTCATAATAAATTTCGGGGGTATGATGCTCCTTGCCCTGCAGCGGCCCTTCCTTGATCAGCTTCACGGCGTCTAGCTTGGCCCACTGCACCTTCGAGAAAAGGAAGGCCGCCCCAACCGGGGGGGCGAAGGGTCCAAGAAGGGAAGGACTCTCCTTCCGGACAGTTCCACCACCGCCGCCGAAGGCGAAGATGAGTGGCTGCTCAGGGCCAAGCCCCTGGCGAAGTCATAAGTATTCGGATACCGGAGTAACTCATAGAATTCCTTTGTCGCACTACTTCCCTTAACGCCGAATATGATTATGCAGGCCGCCACGAGCCCGTATCGATGTATCGTCGGACGGCTCCCTGGGCTCGTCGGATATGGATAGCGATCCACTTCTGACCGCCACCTCCCCTTGCCCTGCGGATAACGCCGAGGTATTGTGTCAAGAGGCACCGGGTCGAGGGGAGACAGTCCCAGAGGCGCCTCAAGGCAACCTTCCGGACTCCGGGAGCAGAGGGAACAAGGCCCCTGAGGGCTCCGAGTTCGGCCCTCCGCCGAACACCGCGCCGGAGCCTCCAGTGGTTCCCGACTCGGGCAGGCGGCCTCCTTCCAAGAGGGGCAAGACGCCTGTGCCAGTGACCTCTGTCCATCCAGAGGCGCCGGACAATCTGCTGGGAGCGCTTCGAAGCGCTTCCATCGACGAGGAGCACCGTACTATTATGAGTGCGGTGGTCCAGAAGGTTCAGTCCGCCAAGAGCGGACTGACTGAAGCCTGTGCCAGCCTTCTAACAGGCTTTGAGGTAAGTGTTTAAAATATAGGAAAAATATTACCCTATAGACAGTAGCCCCTGATGCTCTGTTCGGTGTTCACAAAGAAAAGTTGAACAGAGGATCAAACAATATCGCAGGAGTCTAATATAAGTATGTCAATATGTGTATGCAGGCTTCGCTGCTGGCATCTGCCGCACTGACTGCGGAGGTCACCACACTGAAGCAGGACCTTAAAGGGTCCAAGGACGAGCTCAGCCTTGCCAAGAGGCAGCTCGAGGAGAACAAAGGTAAGTAGTACCTAATCGATGGATATGTATAAAAAGAATGTGATTGAAAAATGATAGGATCATCATGAATTTGCCAGGGGCCACGACCGAAGTGGCGACCCTAAAGAAAAGCGTTGTCCGAGGCCGAAGATAAAGGGGCCAAGGAGCGCATCGAGCAAGAAAGGCAAGAGGCTCGGGTGGGCGAGGTGCAGCAAGAGCTCCAGGCTCTCGTGACGAAGCACGAGGTGTTGGAGCTTGAGTCGAAGACGTGAGAGTCTGAGCTTGCCGCGGCCCTCGAGAGCGCAAAGAGTGCCAAGGCCGAAGCCCAAAAGGACCTCCAGGAGACTGACGCGATGAAGAAAATAGCGGCGGGTAAGGCATTCTATATGCAAAGCAAGCATGTGAAAGTAAATTACCTATTACTTACCCGAATCCGGAGCTCTCTAGGTGCATTCACAGATTTGCCCCGCAGTGTGTCAGATGCTGCATAGTTTTACCAGGCCGAGGAAGGAAGCTCAACAGAGAAGCTGTTGTGGTCTCAGTATACTAGGACCGAACACCCGGTGCCTATGAGCGACCAGCTAAAGCAGCTGCTTCGGCCTGGTGAGGCGGCTTGTGGATGCCTGCCCACGGATGGAAGTCGTCAAGCGGTCCGTCTGCATCGAAGGTGCACGCCGGGCTTTCGCCCGTGTGAAGGTGCAATGGGCCAAGCTAGACGCCGTGAAGTTGATCAAGGAAGGACCGCTGCAGGGCAAGGAGCATCGCACCCCCGAAATTTATTATGAGGGTGTCCTGAAGGGTGCCCGTCTTGTAGCGGACGAATGTCCAAAGGATGTAATATTTGAGTAAACTTGCTCGTGTGATCCTGTATGATGAAAACTTGTTTCATATGCGCTATGCAACGCTTGTTTGAATTTAAAATATTACCTTCTGTTTGGCTGTTTATCCAATCTGAGAGATGGCTAGTCCTCGGCTTCTGCCCCCATGCCGCTAGTGCTGGGGTGTTCGGGATAAACCTGAGCACTCTTGTTCCCATTTTTGGGTCCTTCAAGGGAGGTGCTCAGCACTGCGAACAAGGCAACCGGACTAATAATGCCTTATCACTCTCACTTAGCCATAGAATTCTATAATTTTAAATTTCGGCGAAGCCCCTGGTATTCGGAAGGCCGAATTCGGGGCACGATACACGCCTTTAAGCCGGATAGGACCGGCTCCTCGCTCTAAGCGGCATAAGTCTTTAGGGACTCGAAACCTCGCCAAACAGCGACCAATCTCTCGCCTTATCATGACAGTCAGTTTTAGCTTTCTCTACTGAGATGCTTAGCCCAACAGAACCGGGGCACAATCGCAGTAGTTCTCCTAGTGCTACCTTAGCCGATAGAGCGGAACGTAAGGTACCAAAACATAGGAGCCGGGGAAACCCAACATTTGATCAAAGACATGATTCGGAGCTGATGCATATAATGCTATAAGTTTGGGTGCCGCACTTGTGAAAGTGTTCGGACTTCTCACACCATATTGTGGGGTTCTTAAGCCCCTGGTGTATTGGCCGTACCAAAGTGTACGGTTGCAGGGCGTCATTAATGAACACATATATATATAAAACAAGAATGCAATAATAGTCGTAATGTTATGCATTGTTTATTCAAAAAGGTGCGTTAAAGTAGAATGATACAGATAGTGCGATAAGAAAAAAGTAGGACTATGTCCCTTCGAAGGGCAAGCTGAGGAATAGTATTAAAGCAAATATTTCACTCATTATCGTAATCCACCTGGGAGTTTCGTGGTCTGGCGTAGCTTTCTGCCTCCTTGGTTGCTGCATCATGTGTTCGGCAATCATGCTGCTGGACAGGGTTTCCAGAGATTAAAGTCCTGAAAGAGAAAAATAACAAAGCGGGAAGCCCATAGTGCGGCTTAAGCCGCGTATTGGGGCGTGCCGTAGTTGTGCCCCCCTCCCCACCTGTGCCCATGGTATTTTTAATGCGTAATTATGTATGTGTGGCACGGATTTTACCGTTTGGCTGGGACTGGGGTGGGGGCCGCATTGCTAGGCGAGCTCAGATCGTGCCAGGCGGTCTAGTTGCCTATTACTCCGAGCGCGCTTGAAGGTGTCTGGGTCTTGAAACGCCGAACTGGTGGATTGCCTTGAGAGGCCGCTTTGCGCTTCCGCTGCGAGGGCCGCAGTGTGCTCCTCCGTTCGGGGAGAGCGCTCCGTGTTTCCATTAAATGTAATACCCCCCGAGTCCTGGCATCTTGAGCTTGAGGTATGCATAATGTGGTACCGCATTGTATTTTGCAAATGCGGTTCGCCCGAGCAGTGCATGATAGCCACTGGGGAACGAGACTATATCGAAGATTAATTCTTGGCTTCGGAAGTTATCCGGGGATCCAAAGACCACTTCCAGTGTAATTGAGCCTGTGCAATGGGCCTCCACACCTGGAATGACGCCTTTAAAGGTCATTTTTGTGGGTTTGATCCTTGAGGGGTCTATACCCATTTTGAGCATTGTGTCCTGGTGAAGCAGGTTCAGGCTGCTGCCGCCATCCATAAGGACTTGAGTGAGGTGAAATCCGTCGATGATTGGGTGTAAGACTATTGCGGCGAATCCGCCATGACGGATACTAGTGGGGTGGTACCTGCAATTGAAGGTGATCGGACAGGAGGACCAGGGGTTGAACTTTGGGGCGACTGGCTCCAACGCATATACGTCCCTGAGCGCATGCTTCCGCTCCCTCTTGGGGATGTGGGTTGCGTATATCATGTTCACCGTCCGCACTTGTGGGGGGAACCTCTTCTGTCCTCCGGTGTTCGGCTGCCGGGGCTCCTCTTCGTCATCGCTATGTGACCCCTTATCTTTGTCTTCGGCAATTAACTTGATGGCCTGCTTGAACACCCAACTATCCTTGTTGGTGTGGTTGGCTGGCTTGTCGGGGGTACCGTGTATTTGACATGAGCGGTCGAGTATACGGTCCAAACTGGATGGGCCCGGAGTGCTTCTTTTGAATGGCTTTTTCCGTTGACCGAGTTTAGAGCCTTTGAATCCGGCATTGACTGTCGTATCTTCGGTATTGTCGCCGTTAATGTGGCGCTTATGTTTGTTGCGACGTGACCTGCTATTGCCGTCCTTGGTATCCGAAGTACCATGGTTCTTTGATATGTTATTAATGCGAGCCAGCCGGCCAGCTGTCTTCTCCCGCACAAAAGCGGGTCATGAGTGTCGTGAGGGCTGCCATAGATTTAGGCTTTTCCTGACCAAGGTGACGGGCTAGCCACTTGTCACGGATATTGTGTTTGAAAGCTGCTAGGGCCTCTGCATCCGGACAGTCGATGATTTTATTTTTCTTTGTTAGGAACCGAGTCCAGAATTGCCTGGCTGATTCTTCTGGCTGCTGAATTATGTGGCTCAAGTCATCGGCATCTGGTGGTCGCACATAAGTGCCCTGAAAGTTGTCGAGGAATGTGGCCTCCAGATCTTCCCAACAACTAATGGACTCTACTGGCAAGCTGTTAAGCCAATGCCGCGCTGTTCCTTTGAGCTTTAGTGGGAGGTATTTGATGGCGTGTAAGTCATCACCGTGGGCCATGTGGATGTGGAGGAGGAAATCCTCGATCCATACCATAGGATCTGTTGTGCCGTCGTATGATTCAATATTTACGGGTTTGAAACCCTTTGGGATTTGATGATCCATTACTTCGTCTGTGAAGCATAGGGGGTGTGTGGTGCCTCTGTATTGGGCTATATCGCGACGCAACTCGAATGGGTCTTGCCCACTGTGTTCGGCCCGGCCAGATTTACTTTTACTGTATCCGGCGTGACGTTTATTGTCTCGCATAGTGGCGCACCCTCGTGATCCGTAGATTGATCTTGCGTGCTTTGCTTTGTCCTCCAATACGTCTCGCAGGTCTGGCGTATTTCCCCATGCCTTTTTATTTGAATGATGTTGGGGTGCGGGCTGAGTTTTTGGCTGGAATGCCTCTCTATCACGGCCACGAGGTGGCCGATCAGCCGCGTCATACGCTTCTTCCTCCAGTCAAGGTAGCAACCTGCATTTTGGGTAACTCTTGGAGGGGCGTTCGAGTTCATATTCCTCGGACGCGAGGACTTCAGTCCATCTGTCTGCTAGCAGATCTTGATCAGCTTGAAGCTGCTGCTGCTTTTTCTTAAGGCTATTTGTCGTGGCCATAAGCCGGCGCTTGAAGCGCACTTGTTCGACGGGATCCTCTGGCACGGCGAATTCGTCATCGCCGTGGCTTGCCTCGTCTTCGGAGGGGGGCATGTAATTATCATCCTCCGCCTCTCCATCTGCCGCTCTCTCAGGAGGGCTGGCTCCTCCATCCTCCTGCTCTAAATCTTGCTGGAGGGGATTGTTGTTGTCTTCGGCACTATCCGGAGTGTTATTATCTCCTATGCCGGTATCACCACTTTTGCTTTGGCGGGACTTAGAGCGGCGCCGCTGACGTCGGCGCTTGGGTTGCTTCTTGGAGGGGTCATCCTCCGCTGTCTCGTTGCCATTGCCTTCTTTGGGTGTGTCCACCATGTATATATCATATGATGAGGTGGCTGTCTAGTGCCCTGTGGGCAGTGGTTCCTCTTTGTCTCCCGCATCATCGTCCATACCGTCGATGTCTTCGGAGTCGAAGTCTAGCATGTCGGTTAAGTCATCGACAGTGGCTACTAAGTGGGTGGTGGGTGGGCCGCGAATTTCTTCATCGTCCGCATCCCAATCCTGCCGGACATAGTTCGGCCAGGATCCTCCTGACAAGGAGAGAGACCTTAATGAGTTCAGTATGTCGCCAAAGGGCGAGTGCTGAAAAATATCCGCGGAGGTAAACTCCATGATCGGCGCCCAATCGGATTCGCTAGGAACAGGCGCAGGCGGTTCGAAGTCCGTGGCCAGAGAAGGATCCGGCAGTTTGACAACACGGCTCTCGTGCAGGGTAAGGTCGATGTCCGGCTCGATCGCCGATGAGGATAAGGCTTCCGTGGCGGAGTCTATCCACCCGTCCATGGACGGCGCAACTGGCTCCGAATTGAGGGTCGGAGTGGCTGCCGGTGCGATCTCTTGAACACTGTCTGATGGTAGAGCTAAATCGTACTCATCGTGCCCGCGTGACGCACAAGGCCGAGGCTCGAATCCGTCGAAGATCAAGTCTCCGCGGATATCGGCCGTGTAGTTTAAGCTTCCAAACCTGACCTGGTGGCCAGGGGCATAACTTTCGATATGCTCCAGATGGCCAAGCGAGTTGGCCCGCAGTGCGAAGCCGCCGAACACAAAGATCTATCTGGGGAGAAAAGTCTCACCCTGGACTGCATCGCTATTGATGATTGTAGGAGCCATCAAGCCTAACGGCGATGACACAGAGGAACTCTCAATGAAAGCACCAATGTCGGTGTCAAAACCGGCAGATCTCGGGTAGGGTATCCCGAACTGTGCGTCTAAGGAGGATGGTAACAGGAGGCAGGGGACACGATGTTTTACCCAGGTACGGGCCCTCTTGATGGAGGTAAAACCCTACGTCATGCTTGATTAATATTGATGATATGGGTAGTACAAGAGTAGATCTACCACGAGATCAGAGAGGCTAAACCCTAGAAGCTAGCCTATGGTATGATTGTATGTTGTCCTACGGACTAAAACCCTCCGGTTTATATAGACACTGGAAATGGCTAGGGTTACACAAGGTCGGTTACAAAGGAGGAGATATACATATCCGTATTCCCTAGCTTGCCTTCCACGCCAAGTAGAGTCCCATCCGGACACGAGACGAAGTCTTCAATCTTGTATCTTCATAGTCCAACAGTCCGGCCAAAGGATATAATCCGGCTGTCCGGAGACCCCCTAATCCAGGACTCCCTCAGTGATAACCCAATCTTTAGAAGCCAAAACTTCCAAATGTTTATGATTGTCATATATGGTGACTTATCATCCAAAGTCAAGCTGGGTTAATCGAAACCACATATATGCTTCAGATGTGAACAAAAAAGGTCTCAAGACAAAACCAAAGATTGTTTTTATAAAACTAAATCCAAACAGAGAAAAAAATGAGGCTTCTGATTCGAATACGATCAGTAAACCGGACCAAAAGGGTTAAGCTAGGATTCAAATACGATCATGTAGCCCCTAGTGGCTTTGGCATTGCGCCGATCAAGAGGGTACCGACAGCTGTGTTCTCTTTGGTTCGAATACAACCTATGTTTGAACAGGAAGCCCCCAAATGACCTTGAGAGGTTTTTAACGACCCTGATTTGAATACGATCCAACTCAGACCCAAAAGGGGTTAAGCTATGATTCGAATACGATCAAGAAGCCCCCTAATGAGTTTGGCATTATGCCGATCAAGAGGGTATCGACAGTTATGTTCTCTTTGGTTCGAATACGACCTATGTTTGAATAGGAAGCCCCCTAGTGATCATGAGGTTTAACGGCTAGATTCGAATACGATCGTGAGCCAGACCAAAGGGAAAGCCGGATTCGAATACGATCATCCCCGTTTTAGTCGTTTTAAAGCAGGGTACCTATGCCTATGTTTGAGTTGTGCCTTGCAACAGACTCTCTTTGGTCCCTTTAATTTTTCCTGAGAACTCGAGCTTTGCGAGAGATAGATTCTTCTTGAACCGGGATTTTGAACCGGATATTGAGAGTTTCAATGCTTTGTGGGAGACATGTTTACCTTGAGCCAGATTTTAAACCGGATATTGAGAGCTTTGGTGCTTTGTGGGAGACAGATTTCCCTTGAACCGGATTTTGAACCGGAATCCTTCTTTTAAAGCCGAAAATTTTCTTGATGGCCTTTAAATATTCGCCAATAAGGCGGTAGCCTCCGGGTCCAGGTTATTTTTCCCTCCAATGATCCGGAGTTCTTGAATCTGCTTTAAATTGGCAATCATTTACTAAGTCATGTCATCATAGCCCCCAAGTCTCAAGGCGACTCGAGGAGTTGTCTTGAAATTCTCCATATTTGACCGTGATATAAACTGGTATAGTTATTCAACACCTCAGTTATATAATATTCCCTTTTGCAGTAGAAAATTTGTCCTGCATTAGAGAACTTCACAAGACAGAGTAATTTCTCTTTTTAAAGAAAGCAATATGTAATATAAAAATATACTAGATGGATTTCACCTGATATGTTAGGTCGGAAATTATCCGCCGTGGAGTTGGTGATCACTATGGTGACGCTGAAGTTAATCACGGGCAAGTCGATCGCGGGAGCAGACAAATGAGTCGGCTACGGCGTTGTAAGCCGGTGCAAACGAGCAAGTTGTCCTCTGCATTGTAAACCGATGCGGACATGAGAACCGCCACGAGGTTAGATGGGCGAGTCGTTCGTGGCGTTGAAAGGCGGCGCGGACGGGTGAGTCGGCCACGATGTTGTAAGCCGGTGCGGGAGTCTGTTGAGTAAGGACGTCCACCTATGCCGAATGATGTTGGCACGCCTCCATTTCTGTGGTGTAATACCACTTTGTAATGGATAATTCTCCTGCATATAAAATACAGCATGGCAAAGTAATTTTTTTCGGATGAAATAATATGTGCTTAAAAATAAATAAGATAAATAGCACTTGATTCGTCCAGACGACCGTTGACCCGTATATAAGGTGTGTAGATGACTTCTGATAATTTTTTACCATTATAATCTGACAAGAGGCCCTTCAGAACAACCATTAAAAAGAAACACACAGTCGGGTGTTTGACTGGTATCCTTGGCGTGAGAGGAGTTCCTTTCCTCAAAAAGAACATTTGGAGACTGTCATTGTAAGTCCTTGCATTCCTAACTGCTCAATCTTTTCATGCAGTTTTATACAGGAAAATAGTAGTAACAGCCAGTCAACTCCATACGCATATTGCTGTGTGTTGCTGTTGTTGCGAGGGGAGGCCACAACGACGGTGGGTCGGCTCAACGCGGTATCTATCATAGTCCTTTCGATAAGTAAGAATGTTGAACTCAACAAGGAGCAAAAGGAAATGATAAGCGGTTTTTAGCAAGGTATTCTCTGCAAGCACTGAAATTATAGGTAACAGATAGTTTTGTGATAAGATAATTGGTAATGAGCAACAAGTAACAAAAGTAAATAAAGTGCGGCAAGGTGGCCCAATCCTTTTTGTATCAAAGGACAAGCCTGAACAAACTCTTATATGATGTAAAGCGCTCCCGAGGACACATGGGAATATGTCAAGCTAGGTTTCATCACGATCATATGATTCACGTTCGGTACTTTGATAGTTTGGTATGTGGGTGGACCGGTGTTTGGGGGTTGCCCTTACTTGGACAAGCATCCCACTTATGATCAACCTCTATTGCAAGCATCCGCAACTACAACAAAAGTATTAAGGTGAACCTAACCATAGCATGAAACATATGGATCCAAATCAACCCCTTACGAAGCAACGCATAAACTAGGGTTTAAGCTTCTGTCACTCTAGCAACCCATCATCTACTTATTACTTCCCAATGCCTTCCTCTAGGCCCAAATAATGGTGAAGTGTTATGTAGTCGACGTTCACATAACACCACTAGAGGAAAGACAACATACATCTCATCAAAATATCGAACGAATACCAAATTCACATGACTACTAATAGCAAGACTTCTCCCATGTCCTCAGGAACAAACGTAACTACTCACAAAGCATATTCATGTTCATAATCAGAGGGGTATTAATATGCATATCGGATCTGAACATATGATCTTCCACCAAGTAAACCAACTAGCATCAACTACAAGGAGTAATTAACACTACTAGCAACCCACAGGTACCAATCCCGGGCTTAGAGACAAGAATTGGATACAAGAGATGAACTAGGGTTTTGAGAGGAGATGCTGTTGGTGGATATGTTGATGGAGATTGCCCTCTCCCGATGAGAGGAGCGTTGGTGATGACGATGACGATGATTTCCCCCTCCCAAAGGGAAGTTTCCCCGGCAGAACAGCTCCACCAGAGCCCTAGATTGGTTCCAACAAGGTTCCGCCTCGTGGCAGCGGAGTCTCGTCCGGAAAGATGGCTTCTGATTTTTCTCATCGAAAGACTCCATATAGTAGAAGATGGCCATCGGAGGGCCACCAGGGGGCCCACGAGGTAGGGGGCGCCTAGGGGGGTAGGGCGCGCCCCCCACCCTCGTGGGCAGGGTGTGGCCCCCCTGGTGAACTTCTTGCACTCAGTATTTTTTATATATTCTGAAATTGACTTCCGTGAAGTTTCAGTACTTTTGGAGTTGTGCAAAATAGGTCTCCAATATTTGCTCCTTTTCTAGCCCAGAATCCCAGCTGCCGGCATTCTCCCTCTTTATGTAAATCTTGTAAAATAAGAGAGAATAGACATAAGTATTGTGTCATAATGTGTAATAACAGCCCATAATGCAATAAATATCGATATAAAATCATGATGCAAAATGGACGTATCAACTCCCCCAAGCTTAGACCTCGCTTGTCCTCAAGCGAAAGCCAAAATCGAAAAATATGTCCACATGTTTAGAGATAGAGGTGTCGATAAAAATAAAATACGGACATGAGGGCATCATGATCATTCTTAGAACAAAAACTTATATAATTATTGTCATATGATCTCTTATGCTAGAGTAATAATTCAATCACAATTTCAAGTATGAATCATAAACTTCATTGACAACTAACGAACTATAATCTCAGTCATTGGAGCAATTGCAATTTATCATAACATAGGAAAGAGTCAACATAAGAGCTTTTCAGCAAGTCCAGATACTCAACTATCATATAGCCTTTCACAATTGCTAACACTCACGCAATACTTATGGGTATGGAGTTTTAATCGGACACAGAGAAAGATAGGGGCTTATAGTTTTGCCTCCCAACGTTTTACCTCAAGGGTAATGTCAACAATAATAGTTCTTGAAAACTCACATCCAATTAGCCATATATACCAGGATCTTTCCAACATGTTGTGCTTGCCAAAAGATAAAATGTAAAAAGGAAGGGTGAAGATCACCATGACTCTTATGCAATGTAGGAGATAAAAGTAAAAGATAGGCCCTTCGCAGAGGGAAGTAGAGGTTGTCATGCGCTTTTATGGTTGGATGCACAAAATCTTAATGCGAAAGAACGTCACTTTATATTGCCACTTGTGTTATGGACCTTTATTATGCAGTCTGACGCTTTTATTTCTTCCATATCACATGATCATATAAAGTTTATTTTCTCCCACACTAATAAGTCATACATATTTAGAGAGAAATTTTTATTGCTTGCACCGATGACAACTTACTTGAAGGATCTTATTCAACCCATAGGTAGGTATGGTGGACTCTCATGGCAAAACTAGTTTAAGGGTGTTTGGAAGCACAAGTAGTATCTCTACTTTGTGCAAAAAAATTGGCTAGCATGAAGGGGAAAGGCAAGCTCAATCATGTTGGGTGATCCAAGACAATATAATTTATCTCAGATGCAAGAAAACATAACCCATTACGTTGTCTTCCTTGTCCAACATCAACTCTTTAGCATGTCATATTTTAATGAGTGCTCACAATCATAAAAGATGTCCAAGATAGTATATTTATATGTGAAGACCTCTCTTTCTTTATTACTTCCTATTAATTGCAACGATGACCAAAATTATGTTTGTCAACTCTCAACAACTTTTATTCATCATACTTTTTCTATGTGAGCTCATTACTCTCCATAAGATCCATATGATCTCTTTGTTTCTCTTTATTTATTTATCTTTTCTTTTATTCACTTAAGATCTTGGCAAAATAATCAGGCCCTTGACTCAACACTAATCTTTATTATATAGCTCACGGACTCGATTACATAGAAGGATCATAAAGCAAAACTCACAACTAGATCATACTAAAAGCTTTTATTCTACTAGATCAAGATATTATCAAAAGGATCGAACTAAGAAAAGCGGTAAAGATAAAAGTGATGGTGATACGATACTGGGGCACTCCCCCAAGCTTGGCAGTTGCCAAGGGGAGTGCCCATACCCATGTGATTATATCTCTCTTTTCGGGGATGGTGATGTGATATTCTTGGCGATGATGCGCCTCAGGATACCATTTTCCTCCTCGAGCTTATTGACTTGTTGCTTGAGGTCCATTATCTCCTTCCGAAGCTTTCCTGTAACAGCCAAAGCTCCCTGCACCCAAGGGTGCTGCATAGCTGCGGGAGAACCAGTGACACTCTTTTTCATATTCTCATAAGAAAGTAATCTAACATTGGAAGGGATAACCGAGTTTGGAATAGCCGAGCTCTGCAGTTCCCCCATTGTGAATCCAGCTCAGAAGCGAGATGTGACTTCTTGATCCTCCTCCATGGCATCTATTCTCTTCAAATCGGCCTCCATCTCTTCCTCCGTTGCTTGCCCAAAGTGGTCGACATTGTTGTTTGTCATTGATCTCGGTGCCGAATGAGACACCCGGCTCTCCCCGATTGATTCTTGCGAAGACATCTTGCTCTAATCTGCAGCAACAACAACTCGAACCGCAAACAGAGGATAATTGTGTGATATGGGAGTCAAAACCTCCGGTATATTATATAATGAATTTTTACCAACCAAAATACGTGTCGTGTACGAAAACGGAGACCGAAGAGCACACGAGGCGCCCATGAGGTAGAGGGTGCGCCCAGGGGGGTAGGGCGTGCCCTCCACCTCGTGGAACCCTCGTGTCCTTCTCGGACTGCTTCTTATTTTTCTATTTTTCTAAATATTCCAAAACGGAGAAATATTGCCATTAGAACTGTTTTGGAGTCGGTTTACTTACCGTACCACATACTTATTCCTTTTCGGAGTCTGAAACGTTCCGGAAAGTGTCACTTATTTATTTCTCCGGGGTTACGATTTCAATAACATTGGTTTCAACATTTATAGGATACCTGAGATATAATGTTTAATTTTTTGACCGTTCACCACCTTCGGATTTATGCCTTCGAAGTTGTTGATTTTTATGGCACCGGAATGATAGACCTCCTTGATAACGTAAGGACCTTCCCATTTAGAGAGAAGTTTTCCTGCAAAAAATCTTAAACGAGACTTGTATAATAATACATAATCACCTACATTAAACTCACGCTTTTGTATTCTTTTGTCATGCCATCTTTTAACCTTTTCTTTAAATAATTTGGCATTCTCATAGGCTTGGGTTCTCCATTCATCAAGTGAGCTAATGTCAAATAACCTCTTCTCACCGGCAAGTTTGAAATCATAGTTGAGCTCTTTAATAGCCCAATAAGCCTTATGTTCTAGTTCGAGAGGTAAGTGACATGCTTTTCCATAAACCATTTTATACGGAGACATACCCATAGGATTTTTATATGCAGTTCTATAGGCCCATAATGCATCATCAAGTTTCTTGGACCAATTCTTTCTAGATCTATTAACAGTCTTTTGCAAAATTAATTTGAGCTCTCTATTACTCAATTCTACTTGACCACTAGACTGTGTGTGATAAGGAGATGCAATTCTATGATTAACATCATATTTAGCAAGCATTTTACGGAAAGCACCATGAACAAAATGTGAACCACCATCAGTCATTAAATATCTAGTGACTCCAAACCTTGGAAAAATAACTTCTTTAAGCATCTTAATAGAGGTGTTATGATCAGCACTACTAGTTGGAATAGCTTCTACCCACTTAGTAACATAATCAACGGCAACTAAAATATGTGTATATCCATTGTAGGAAGGAAAAGGTCCCATATAATCAAAGCCCCAAAAATCAAATGGTTCAATAACAAGTGAATAGTTCATAGGCATTTTTTGACGTCTACTAATATTACCAATTCTTTGACATTCATCACAAGACAAGACAAACTTACGGGCATCCTTGAAGAGAGTGGGCCAATAAAAACCGGATTGCAATACCTTGTGTGCAGTTCTATCTCCAGCGTGGTGTCCTCCATAAGCCTCGGAGTGACACTTGCGTAGGATCTGTTCCTGTTCATGCTCAGGTACACAATGTCTAATAATACCATCTACTCCTTCTTTATAAAGGTGTGGGTCATCCCAAAAGTAATGTCTCAAATCAAAGAAGAACTTTTTCTTTTGCTGGTATGTGAAACTAGGTGGTATAAATTTAGCAACAATGTAATTAGCATAACCAGCATACCATGGAGCAGTGTGAGAAGCATTTATGACATTTAATTGTTCATCAGGAAAGCTATCATCAATAGGTAGTGGGTCATCAAGCACATTTTCTAACCTAGACAAGTTGTCTGCAACAGGGTTCTCAGCTCCTTTTCTATCAATAATATGCAAATCAAATTCTTGTAGCAAGAGAACCTGAGGGAGTCCCGGATTAGGGGGTCTCCAGACAGCCGGACTATCTCCATGGGCCGGACTATTAGACTATGAAGATACAAGATTGAAGACTTCGTCTCGTGTCCAGATGGGACTCTACTTGGCGTGGAAGGCAAGCTAAGCAATACGGATATGGATATCTCCTCCTTTGTAACCGACCTTGTGTAACCCTAACCCTCTCCGGTGTCTATATAAACCGAAGGGTTTTAGTCCGTAGGACAACAACCACAACATACAATCATACCACAGGCTAGCTTCTAGGGTTTAGCCTCTCTGATCTCGTGGTAGATCTACTCTTGTACTACCCATATCATCAATATCAATCAAGCAGGACGTAGGGTTTTACCTCCATCAAGAGGGCCCAAACCTGGGTAAAACATTGTGTCCCCTGCCTCCTGTTACCATCCGGCCTAGACGCACAGTTCGGGACCCCCTACCCGAGATCCGCCGGTTTTGACACCGACATTGGTGCTTTCATTGAGACTTCCTGTGTGTCGTCGCCCTTAGGCTTGATGGATCCTACTATCATCGATAGTGATGCGGTCCAGGGCGAGACTTTTCTCCCAGGACAGATCTTCGTATTCGGCGGCTTTGCACTGCGGGCTAATTCACTTGGCTATCTGGAGCAGATTGAAAGCTACGCCCCTGGCCGTCAGGTCAGATTTGGAAGTTTGAACTACACGGCCGACATCCGTGGAGACTTGATCTTCAACGGATTCGAGCCACAGCCGGGCGCGCCGTACTGTCACGACGGGTATGACCTAGCTCTGCCGCCGAACAGTACCCCAGAGGCCGCGCCCGCATCAGCTCCGACCCTTAGCTCGGAGCCAACTGCGCTAATCGAGGATGGGTGGCTAGACACTGCCTCGGGGGCTGCAGTCTCAACGGCGATCGAGCCGAACACCAGCCTAATCCTCTGCGAAGCCCGTGACTCCAAGGTGCTGGACTCTTTTCCGGACTCCGAACCGTCCGCGCCCTTGCCAATCGAATCCGATTGGGCACCGATCATGGAATTCACCGCCGCGGATATCTTTCAGCACTCGCCCTTCGGTGACATTCTGAATTCACTAAGGTCTCTCTCTTTGTTAGGAGAGCCCTTGCCGGACTATGGCCAACAGGATTGGGATGCGAACGACGAAGAAATTCGACGCCCACCCACCACCCACTTCGTAGCCACTGTCGATGATTTAGCTGACATGCTCGACTTCGACTCCGAAGACATCGACGGTATGGACAACGATGTAGAAGACGAACATGAACCAGCGCCTATAGGGCACTGGAAAGCCGCCTCGTCATATGACATATACATGGTGGATACACCCAAAGAAGGCAATGGCGATGAGATAGCGGAGGATGACCCCTCCAAGAAGCAACCCAAGCGCCGACGTCAGCGGCGCCGCTCTAGGTCTCGCCAAAGCAAAAGTGGTGATACCAGCACATGAGATAATAACACTCCGGAGAGTGCCAAAGACAACAACATTCCCCTCCAGCAAGATTCAGAGCAGGAGGATGGAGGAGCCAGCTCTCCTGAGAGAGCGGCAGATGGAGAGGAGGAGGATGACAATTACATGCCCCCCTCCGAAGACGAGGCAAGCCTCGGCGACGATGAATTTGCCGTACCAGAGGATCCCGTCGAACAAGAGCGCTTCAAGCGTCGGCTTATGGCCACGGCAAATAGCCTGAAGAAAAAGCAACAACAGCTTCAAGCTGATCAAGATCTGCTAGCTGACAGATGGACTGAAGTCCTCGCGGCCGAGGAATATAAACTCGAGCGCCCCTCCAAGAATTACCCAAAGTGCAGGTTACTACCCCGACTGGAGGAGGAAGCGTATGATACGGCTGATCGGCCACCTCGTGGCCGCGATAGAGAGGCATTCCAGCCAAAAGCTCAGCCTCCACCCCACCGCCATTCAAATAAAAGGCATGGGGAGATACGCTAGACCTGCGAGACATATTGGAGGACAAAGCAAAGCATGCAAGATCGATCTACAGATCACAAGGGCGCACTACTCTGTGAGACGATAAAAGTCACGCCGGATACAGTAAAAGCAAATCCGGCCGGGCCGAACACAGCAGGCAAGACCCTTTCGAGCTGCGTTGCGATATAGCCCAAAACAGAGGCGCCGCACACCCCTTATGCTTCACAGATGAAGTAATGGAACATCAATTCCCAGAAGGTTTCAAACCTGTAAATATTGAATCATACGACGGCACAACAGATCCCGCAGTATGGATCGAGGATTTCCTCCTCCACATCCACATGGCCCGCGGTGATGACTTACACGCCATCAAATACCTCCCACTAGAGCTCAAAGGACCAGCGCAGCATTGGCTTAACAGCTTGCCAGCGAACTCCATTAGCTGTTGGGAAGATCTGGAAGCCGCATTCCTCGACAACTTTCAGGGCACTTATGTGCGACCACCAGACGCCGATGACTTGAGCCACATAATTCAACAACCAGAAGAGTCGGCCAGGCAATTCTAGACTCGGTTCCTTACAAAGAAAATCAGATCATCGATTGTCCGGATGCACAGGCCTTAGCGGCTTTCAAACATAACATCCGAGACGAGTGGCTAGCCCTGCACCTTGGTCAGGAAAAGCTGAAATCTATGGCAACTCTCACGACGCTCATGACCCGCTTTTGTGCGGGAGAAGACAGCTGGCTGGCTCGCAGTAATAACATATCAAAGAACCATGGTACCTCGGATACCAAGGACGGCAATAGCAGGTCACGTCGCAACAAACATAAGCGCCGCATTAACAGCGAAAATACCAAGGATACAGCAGTCAATGCCGGATTCAAAGGCTCTAAACCCGGTCAGTGGAAAAAGCCATTCAAACAAAGTACACCGAGTCCGTCCAGCTTGGACCGTATACTCGATCGCTTGTGTCAAATACACGGAACCCCAGACAAACCAGCCAATCACACCAACAGGGATTATTGGGTGTTCAAGCAGGCCGACAAGTTAATTGCCGAAAACAAGGACAAGGGGTCGCATAGCGATGACGACGAGGAGTCCCGGCAGCCGCACACCGGAGGACAGAAGAGGTTCTCCCCACAAGTGCGGACGGTGAACATGATATACGCAACCCACATCCCCAAGAGGGAGCGGAAGCATGCGCTCAGGGACGTATATGCGTTGGAGCCAGTAGCCCCAAAATTCAACCCTTGGTCCTCCTGTCCGATCACCTTCGATCGCAGGGACCATCCCACTAGTATCCATCATGGTGGATTTGCCGCACTGGTCCTAGACCCAATCATTGACGGATTCCACCTCACTCGAGTCCTTATGGATGGCGGCAGTAGCCTGAACCTGCTTTATTAGGACACAGTGCACAAAATGGGTATAGACCCCTCAAGGATCAAACCCATAAAAACGACCTTTAAAGGCGTCATTCCAGGTGTGGAGGCCCACTGCACAGGCTCAATTACACTGGAAGTGGTCTTCGGATCCCCGAATAATTTCCGAAGCGAGAAGTTAATCTTCGATATAGTCCCGTTCCGCAGTGGTTATCATGCGCTGCTCGGGCGAACCGCATTTGCTAGATTCAATGCGGTACCGCATTATGCATACCTCAAGCTCAAGATGCCAGGACCTCGCGGAGTTATTACAGTCAATGGAAACATAGAGCGCTCTCTCCGAACAGAGGAGCACACCGCGGCCCTCGCAGTAGAAGCACAAAGCAGCCTCTCAAGGCAATCAACCAGTTCGGTGCTTCAAAGCCTGGACACCTTCAAGCGCGCTCGGGGCAATCGGCAAATAGACCGCCTGGCGCGATATGAGCTCACGTAGCAATACGGCAGCCAGCCCAATCCCAGCCCAACGGCGAAACTCGTGTCGCGCATACATAATTACGCATTAAAAATACCATGGGCACAGGTGGGGAGGGGGAACAACTTCGGCACGCCCCAAGACGTGGCCTAAACCGCACTAGGGGCTTCCCGTTTGGTTATTTTTCTTTTTTTCAGGACCTTAATCTCTGGAAACACTGTCAGGCAGCACTATTGCCGAACACATGATGCAGCAACCAAGGAGGCAGACAGCTACGTCATACCACGGAATTCCCAGGTGGATTATAGTAACGAGCGAAATATTCGATTTAATATCATTCCTCAGCTTGCCCTTGGAAGGGACATAGTCCTACTCTTTGCTTATTGCACTATCTGTATCACTCTGCTTTAACACAATTTTTTAATAAACAATGCATGACATTACGACTATTGTTGCATTCCTGTTATATATATATATATATATATGTGTGTGTGTGTGTGTTCATTAATGACGCCTTGCAACCGTACACCTTGGTACGGCTAATACACCAGGGGCTTATGTACCTCACAATACGGTGTGAAAAGTCCGAACACTTTCACAAGTGCGGCACCCCGAACTTATAGCATTATATGCATCAGCTCTGAATCATGTCTTTGGTCAAATGTTGGGTTTGCCCGGCTCCTATGTTTTGGTACCTTACGTTCCGCTCTATCGGCTAAGGTAGTGCTAGGAGAACTACTTCGATTGTGCCCCGGTTCTGCTGGGTTCAGCACCTCAGTAGAGAAAGCTAAAACTGACTGTCATGATAAGGCGAGAGACTGGTCGCTGTTCGGTGAGGTTTTCGAGTCCCTAAAGACTTATGCCGCTTAGAGCGAGGGGTCGGCCCTGTCCGGCTTAAAGGCGTGTATCGCGCCCCAAATTCGGCCTTCCGAATACCAGGGGCTTTGCCGAAATTTAAAATTATAGAATTCTATGGCTAAGTGAGAGTGATAAAGCATTATTAGTCTGGTTGCCTTGTTCGCTGTGCTAAGCACCTCCCTCGAAGGACCCACACATGGGAACAAGAGTGCTCAGGTTTATCCCGAACACCCCAGCACTCGTGGCATGGGGGCAGAAGCCGAGGACTAGCCATCTCTCAGATTGGATAAACAGCTAAACAGAAGGTAATATTTTAAATTCAAACAAGCGTTGCAAAGCGCATATGAAACAAGTTTTCATAAATATAGGATAAAACGAGCAAGTCTCACTCAAATATTACATCTTTGGAACACTCGTCCGCTATGAGACGGGCACCCGGCAGAACACCCTCGTAGTACATCTCGGGGTGGCGGTGCTCCTTGCCCTCCGGCGGCCCCTCCTTGATCAGCTTCACGGCGTCCAGCTTGACCCACTGCAATTTCACACGGGCGAAAGCCCGGCGTGCACCTTCAATGCAGACAGATCGCTTGACGACCTCCAGCCGCGGGCAGGCATCCACAAGCCGCCTCACTAGGCCGAAGAAGCTATTCGGAAGGGCGTTGCCAGGCCACAGCCGGACTATAAAGCTCCTCATGGCCAGATCGGCCGCCTTATGTAGCTCGACCATCTGCTTCAGCTGGTCGCTCATTGGCACCGGGTGTTCGGCCTCAGCATACTGAGACCAGAACAGCTTCTCCGTTGAGCTTCCATCCTCGGCCTGGTAAAATTGTGCGGCATCGGACATGCTGCGAGGCAAATCTGCGAATGCTCCTGGAGAGCTCCGGATTCGGGTAAGTAATCAGTAATTTACTTTTACATGCTTACTTTGCATATAGAAAGCCTTACCCGCCGCTATCTTGTTCATTGCATCGATCTCCTGGAGGGCCTTTTGGGCTTCGGCCTTGGCACTTTTTGCACTCTCAAGGGCCGCGGCAAGCTCAGACTCCCGCGTCTTTGAGTCAAGGTCCAACACCTCGTGCTTCGCCACGAGAGCCTGGAGCTCTTGCTGCACCTCGCCCACCCGAGCCTCATGCTTCTCTTGCTCGGTGCGCTCCTTGGCCGCTATATCGTCGGCCTTGGTTAGCGCTTGCTTCAGGGTCGCCACCTCAGTCGTGGCCCCTGGCAAATATACGTTGATCCTGTCATTTTGCAATCACGTCTTCTTTTATATATACATATCTATAGACAGGGTATTACTTACCCTTGTTCTCCTCGAGCTGCCTCTTGGCAAGGCCGAGCTCTTTCCTGGACCCCTCGAGGTCCTACTTCAGTACGGCGACCTCCGCAGTCAGTGCGGTGGACGCCAACAGCGAAGCCTGCATATGCATATTGACATACTTATATTAGACTCCTGCGATATTATTTGATCCTTTGTTCGGCTTTTCTTTGTGAACACCGTACAAAGCATCGGGGGCTACTGTCTATGCAGTAATATTTCTACTACATTTTAAAACACTTACCTCAAAGCCTGTTAGAAGGATGGCACAGGCTTCAGTCAATCCGCTCTTGGCGGACTGAACCTTCTAGATCACCGCACTCATGATAGTGCGGTGCTCCTCGTCGATGGAAGCGCTGCGAAGCGCTTCCAGCAAATTGTCCGACACCTCTAGATGGACAGAGGTCACCGGCACAGGCGTCTTGCCCCTCTTAGAAGGAGGCCGCCTGCCCGAGCCCGGAACCGCTGGAGGGTTCGGCGCGGTGTTCGGCTGAGGGCCGAACTCGGAGCTCTCAGGGGCCCCGTCCCCTCGGCTCCCGGAGTCTGGAAGGTCGCCTTGAGGCGCCTCCAGGACTGTATCCCCTCGACCCGGTGCCTCTTGAGACAGCACCTCGGCGTTGTCAGCAGGATGAGGGGAGGCGGCGGTCGGGACTGGATCGCTATCCATGTCCGACGAGCCCAGGGAGCCGTCCGATGATACATCGATGCTGGTTCGCGGCAGCCTGCATAATCATGTTCGGCGTTAGGGAAAGCAGTGCGACAAAGGAATGCTACGAGTTACTCTGGTATCCGAATACTTACGATCTCCCCAGGGGCTTGGCCCTGGGAAACCACTCATCTTCGTCTTCGTCGTCGGCGGTGGAGCTGTCCAGAAGGAGAGTCCTTCCCTTCTTGGACCCTTCGGCCCCCCAGTTAGGGCGGCCTTCCTTTTCTTATCTCCCCCTGCAGGAGGGGGAGCATCTTCTTCTTCTTCCTCATCTTCGGGGGAGGAGTGCGCCACAGAGTCATCGGACGGTGAGTCCGACGACGCCTGGTGTTGGGAACTCTTTTGGGTTCCCTTAGCCTTCTTGGTCTTCTCCGGCACCGTATAAGGAGCCGGAGTGAGCATCTTCGCTAGAAGAGCGTCTGCTGGGCCTTCGGGCAAAGGAGCCGGACAATCGATCTGTCCGGCCGTCTCCTGCCAGTCCTGTCAAAGGTACGGGAGTTTAGATCCCGCATGGAGTCAACCTATAAAAAATAAGTATCCTACAGAGGTAAAGCAGCTTACCGCTTTGGCTTGGCGCTTCGCACTGAATCCACGATCCTCAGTAATGGGAGGGGGGACCTCGGCGCTTTTTAACAGCACCCTCCAGGCATCTTCGTGAGTTGTGTCGAAGAGCCTGTTCAGAGTTCGGTGCTGCGCCGGGTCGAACTCCCACAAGTTGAACTCCTGTTGTTGGCACGGGAGAATCCGGCGGTGGAGCATGACCTGGACCACGTTGACAAGTTTGAGCTTCTTGTTCACCATGTTTTGACTACATGTTTGGAGTCCGGTCAGCTCTTCCGAACTACCCCAGGACAGGCCCTTCTCTTTCCAGGAGGTGAGCCGCGTGGGGATGCCAGATCGGAACTCGGGGGCCGCTGCCCATAGAGGGTCGCGCGGCTCGGTGATGTAGAACCACCCCGATTGCCACCCCTTTATGGTTTCCACAAAGGAGCCCTCGAGCCATGTTACGTTGGGCATCTTGCCCACCATGGCGCCTCCGCACTCCGCCTGGCGGCCGCCCACCACCTTCGGCTTGACATTCAAGGTCTTCAACCATAAGCTGAAGTGGGGCTTGATGCGGAGGAAGGCCTCGCACACGACGATAAACGCCGAGATGTTGAGGATGAAGTTCGGGGCCAGATCGTGGAAATCCAGGCCGTAATAGAACATGAGCCCCCGGATGAATGGATGGAGAGGGAATCCCAGTCCGCGGAGGAAATGGGTGAGGAGTATTACCCTCTCATGGGGCCTGGGGGTGGGGATGAGCTGCCCCTCATCTGGGAGCCGGTGCGCGATGTCGTCGGGCAGGTATCCGACTCTCCTCAGTTTCTTGATGTCTCCCTCCGTGACGGAGGAGACCATCCACCTGCCTCCCGCTCCGGACATGGTTGGAGAAGGTTGAGGTGGGAAGTGTGGACTTGGGCGCTAGAGCTCGAGTGTGCGAAAACGGATGAGCAAAGGAGGAAGAAGGCGTGGATAGGAAGGTGAATCCTTATCCCTTTATATGGGCGGACGAAACTAAGTGTTCCCACTTGCCTGGTAACACTCGCTTATCCACCAAGCGCTGTAATTGATGGCGCGGTTGGGTTACCCACGCCTGTATTGATGAGAATCCTGTAATAAGGGGACACGATCTCTGCTTTGACAAGACGTGTCGAAAAACTACCTCGCATTATGTGCGGGGCTGGTTAAAGGGAACGGTTCGAATAATCACCGGGCCATGACATAACGTCATACTGTCAAGACAAGTCAGCAAATTAGAATTGCGAAAATATTATTCTCTCTACGGTGGTATGTGGAACTTATTTTGCAGGGTCGGACACTATCCTTGTTTTGAAGTTCTTCTGTGATGTATTCGGAGAAGGAACCCGCCTTGCAATGTCGAAGACAATGCTGCGCGCCGAACTCATCGTCATTGAAGCCTGGTTCAGGGGCTACTGAGGGAGTCCTAGATTAGGGGGTCTCCGGACAGCCGGACTATCTCCATGGGCCGGACTGTTAGACTATGAAGATACAAGATTGAAGACTTCGTCTCGTGTCCGGATGGGACTGTACTTGGCGTGGAAGGCAAGCTAGGCAATACAGATATGGATATCTCCTCCTTTGTAACCGACCTTGTGTAACCCTAACCCTCTCTGGTGTCTATGTAAACCGAAGGGTTTTAGTCCGTAGGACAACAACCACAACATACAATCATACCATAGGCTAGCTTCTAGGGTTTAGCCTCTCTGATCTCGTGGTAGATCTAATCTTGTACTAACCATATCATCAATATCAATCAAGCAGGACGTAGGGTTTTACCTCCATCAAGAGGGCCCGAACCTAGGTAAAACATTGTGTCCCCTGCCTCCTGTTACCATCCGACCTAGACGCACAGTTCGGGACCCCCTACCCGAGATCCGCCGGTTTTGACACCGACAGAACCCATCTAATAAGTCTAGGTTTAGCATCTTTCTTTTCCATAAGATATTTAATGGCAGCATGATCTGTGTGAATAGTTACTTTAGAATCAACAATATAAGGTCTGAACTTATCACAAGCAAATACAACTGCTAAGAATTCTTTTTCAGTAGTAGCATAATTTCTCTGAGCATTGTCTAGAGTTTTACTAGCATATTGAATAACATTTAATTTCTTATCAACTCTTTGCCCTGGAACAGCACCTACAGCATAATCACTAGCATCACACATGATTTCAAAGGGTAAATTCCAATCAGGTGGCTGAACAATAGGTGCAAAGATCAATGCTTTCTTAAGTAATTCAAATGCTTCTACGCAATCATCATCAAAAACAAATGGTATATCTTTTTGTAATAAATTAGTCAGAGGCCAAGAAATTTTTGAGAAGTCCTTAATGAACCTCCTATAAAAACTGGCGTGACCAAGGAAACTTCTTATACCTTTGATGTCCTTGGGACATGGCATCTTTTCAATAACATCAACCTTGGCTTTATCAACTTCAATACCTGTTTCAGAAACTTTATGCCCCAAGACAATACCTTCATTAACCATAAAGTGGCACTTTTCCCAATTCAAGACAAGATTAGTTTCTTCACATCTCTACAAAACTCGAATAAGGTTGCTCAAGCAATCATCAAAAGAGGATCCATAGACGGAAAAATCGTCCATGAAAACCTCACAAATCTTTTCACAAAAGTCAGAGAATATAGCCATCATGCATCTTTGAAAGGTAGCATGTGCATACATAAACCAAAAGGCATACGTCTATAAGCAAAAGTACCGAAAGGGCAAGTAAAAGTAGTCTTTGATTGATCACTGGCTGACACAGGTATTTGAGAGAAACCAGAATAACCATCTAGAAAGAAAAAATGTGTATGTTTGGATAATCTTTCTCGCATTTGATCGATAAAAGGTAAGGGGTAATGATCTTTTTTAGTAGCTTTATTTAATTTGCAGAAATCAATTACCATCCTATAACCTATAATAATTCTTTGCGGGATCAACTCATCTTTATCATTAGGAACGACAGTAATACCTCCCTTCTTAGGGACACAATGGAAAGGACTTACCCACTGACTATCAGCAACGGGATAAATTATACCTGCCTCAAGAAGCTTTAGTATTTCCTTTCTTACCACTTCCTTCATCTTAGGATTCAGCCGTCGTTGATAATCATGAACTAGTTTGGCATCTTCCTCCAAATTTATTTTGTGTTGACACAGAGTGGGACTAATGCCCTTAAGATCATCAAGAGTATATCCAATATCAGCACGGTGCTTCTTCAGAGTTTTCAATAATCTTTCTTCTTCATGCTTTGAAAGGTTAGCACTAATAATAACAGGATATATCTTTTTCTCATGAAGATAAGCATATTTAAGAGTATCAGGTAACGGTTTAAGCTCAAACACGGGATCACCCTTGGGTGGAGGAGGATCCCCTAGGATTTCAACAGGCAAATTGTGTTTCGGGATGGGTTCCTATTTAAAGAATACTTCATCTATTTCCCTTCTTTCATTCATAAACATATCATTTTCATGGTCTAGCAATATTGTTCTAAAGGATCACTAGGAGGCACGGCAATAGAAGCAAGACCAATAATTTCATATTTACTAGGCAATTCCTCTTCACAGTGTTGTCTACAAAATTTAGAGAAATTAAATTCATGAGACATATCATCTAAACCAATAGTAACAACATCCTTTTTGCAATCTATCTTAGCATTAACTATGTTCAAGAAGGGTCTACCAAATATAATGGGACAAAAGCTATCTTGTGGGGAACCAAGAACAAGAAAATCAGCAGGATATTTAGTTTTCCCACACAAGACTTCAACATCTCTAACAATTCCCATTGGTGAAATAGTATCTCTATTGGCAAGTTTAATTGTGACATCAATATCTTCTATCTCAGCAGGTGCAATATCATGCATAATTTCTTTGTATAAGTCGTAAGGTATTGCACTAGCACTAGCATGCATATCACATAAGCCATGATAAAAATGATCTCCTATTTTAACAGAAATAACAGGCATGCCTACCACAGGTCTGTTTTTATCTTTAGCACTAGGTTTAGCAATTCTAGCAGTCTCGTCAAGGAAATGAATAACATGCCCATCAATATTATCAGACAAGAGATCTTTAACAATAGCAATATTAGGTTCAACTTTAACTTGCTCAGGAGGTGTATAAGTTTTAATATTGCTTTTACGAACCACAGTTGAAGCTTTAGCATGATCTTTTATCCTAATAGGAAAAGGTGGTTTCTCAACATAAGCAGTAGGAACGATAGGATCATTATAAGTGATAGTCTTTTCTTCAACTTTAATAGGTGCAACTACTTTTACTTCTATGGGAGGATGATATTTAAACAACTTATCCCTAGGGAGATCAACATGAGTAGCAAAAAATTCACAGAAAGAAGCTACTATCTCAGAGTCAAGTCCATAATTAGTGCTGAATTTATGGAAAACATCGGTATCAACAAAAGATTTAACACAGTCAAACTTAGGTGTCATACCTGACTCCTTACCTTTGTCGAGGTCCCAATCTTCAGAGTTGCGTTTAATTCTTTCCAATAAATCCCATTTGAATTCAATAGTCTTCGTCATAAAAGAGCCAGCACAAGAAGTATCGAGCATGGTGCGATTGTTATCAAAAAGCCGAGCATATAAATTTTGAATAATCATTTCTCTTGAGAGCTCATGATTGGGGCATGAATATAACATTGATTTAAGCCTCCCCCAAGCTTGAGCGATGCTTTCTCCTTCGCGAGGCCAGAAATTATATATATAATTGCGATCACGATGAACAAGATGCATAGGATAAAACTTTTGATGAAATTCCAATTTCAATCATTTGTAATTCCATGACCCCATATCATCACATAGCCTATACCATGTCGATGCATCTCCCTTCAAAGATAAAGGGAAGACCTTCTTCTTAATAACATCTCTGGGCACACCTGCAAGCTTAAATAATCCACAAACTTCATCCACATATATTAGGTGCTCATCAGGATGCTTTGTTCCATCTCCTGCAAAAGGATTAGCTAGCAGTTTTTCTAACATACCCGAAGGAATTTTGAAGCAGACATTTTCATTTTCAGTAGGTTCAGTAGGTTAAGGAGCAACTCTTTGCTCTACTGATTGGGGTGAAGATACCCTGAACAAGCCCCTCGGAGGATTACTTTCCATAGTAACAAGTGATAGTAAATTTCATCACACTATATAAATTTTTCCTTACCAAATTCCACCTACCAAAGGCGCTTCACTCCCCGGCAACGGCGCCAGAAAAGAATCTTGATGACCCACAAGTATAGGGGATCTATCATAGCCCTTTCGATAAGTAAGAGTGTCGAACCCAACGAGGGGCAGAAGGAAATGATAAGCGGTTTTCGGCAGGGTATTCTCTACAAGCACTGAAATTATAGGTAATAGATAGTTTTGTGATAAGATAATTGGTAACGAGCAACAAGTAGCAAAAGTAAATAAAGTGCAGCAAGGTGGCCCAATCCTTTTTGTAGCAAAGGACAAGCCTGAACAAACTCTTATATGATGTAAAGCGCTCCCGAGGACACATGGGAATATCGTCAAGCTAGGTTTCATCACGATCATATGATTCGCGTTCGGTACTTTGATAATTTGGTGGTGGGTGGACCGGTGCTTGGGTGCTGCCCTTACTTGGACAAGCATCCCACTTATGATTAACCTCTATTGCAAGCATCCGCAACTACAACAAAAGTATTAAGGTGAACCTAACCATAGCATGAAACATATGGATCCAAATCAGCCCCTTACGAAGCAACGCATAAACTAGGGTTTAAGCTTCTGTCACTCCAGCAACCCATCATCTACTTATTACTTCCCAATGCCTTCCTCTAGACCCAAATAATGGTGAAGTGTTATGTAGTCGACGTTCACATAACACCACTAGAGGAAAGACAACATACATCTCATCAAAATGTCGAACGAATACCAAATTCACATGACTACTAATAGCAAGACTTCTCCCATGTCCTCAGGAACAAACGTAACTACTCACAAAGCATATTCATGTTCATAATGAGAGGGGTATTAATATGCATATAGGATCTGAACATATGATCTTCCACCAAGTAAACTAACTAGCATCAACTACAAGGAGTAATCAACACTACTAGCAACCCACAAGTACCAATCCCAGGCTTAGAGACAAGAATTGGATACAAGAGATGAACTAGGGTTTTGATAGGAGATGGTGCTGGTGGAGATGTTGATGGAGATCGCCCTCTCCCGATGAGAGGAGCGTTGGTGATGATGATGGCGGTGATTTCCCCCTCCCGGAGGGAAGTTTCCCTGGCAGAATAGCTCCGCCAGAGCCCTAGATTGGTTCTACCAAGGTTCCGCCTCGTGGCAGCGGAGTCTCGTCCGGGAAGATGGCTTCTGATTTTTTTTCTCATCAAAAGACTCCATATAGCAGAAGATGGCCATCGGAGGGCCACCAGGGGGCCCACGAGGTAGGGGGCGCGCCCAGGGGGGTAGGGCGCGCTCCCACCCTCGTGGGCAGTGTGTGGCCCCCCTGGTGAACTTCTTGCGCTCGGTATTTTTTATATATTCTGAAATTGACTTCCATGAAGTTTCAGGACTTTTGGAGCTGTGCAGAATAGGTCTCCAATATTTGCTCCTTTTCTAGCCCAGAATCCCAGCTGCCGGCATTCTCCCTCTTTTATGTAAACCTTGTAAAATAAGAGAGAGTATGCATAAGTATTGTGGCATAATGTGTGATAACAGCCCATAATGCAATAAATATCGATATAAAAGCATGATGCAAAATGGACGTATCACTGCCGCGAGGCAAATCCATGTCGGCGACTTAGCGCAGGTGAGCACACAACAGCGAGGCGGAGGCGACTCAAAGCCATGGCGAGTCAGAAGAACGCGTCGGTGGGTCAAGACCATGGCTGCGGGGCGGCTCAGCACGAGGCTGCGGCCTGATTCCATGGCGACTTTGAATTGATACCTCAGTAGGTGAGCAGCGAAGCAATGGACACGAAGCCAGCCGGTCGTGGGCGGTGACTCAGAGGTGGCCAGCGGCTCAACGGAGGCAGCTCAGCGGTTGGTACGGGAGGCGGCCGGCGCACCTACAACGGCGACTTGCGGGAGGCGACTGGAGGAGAGTCGGGCACAGCAGCGACCAGTGAAGGCGGCTTGACAACGGAGGCGCGCCGGCAGAAGCGCGCAGCTTGACACGAGGTCCGTGCGGGGGCGGATCAGACAACGGCGACTTACAGCCCAACACTACAGGGCTATACGGAGTCGAGTCAAGTCAGCCGGAGCGAGGCAAGTCATTCAGCAAGGCGAGGCGAGGTAAGGGCAAGACGAGCCAAAGTTGCCAAGGTCAAGTCCGCGATCTCCTCCCCCTCATTGGCTCCCCTTTTTTTCTCTCACCAACTCATAATATTTTGACCCTTGACCACTTGCGTATTAGCAACATCATCTAGTATCATGATGGATTTTCTGACCACATAATAGCTTCAGTCTTCTTGGTGTATATTTTCTGTATAAATTTGCAAAGGCAGATCCGATCTGGTCGCTCCCCCTGTAGCTATTTTAGCCAATAGAAATTTGTAGATCAACTTTGGCCAACCCGTGGCAGAGTACAAATTTGAAGTAGTAGGATTGCTACTGTTGTCTCGTACGAACAGAGGACACCGCAGCTGGTCTGATCCCTTGCATGTGCGTATAAAGTGTACCTAACTTGATCGATTGGAGGAAAATAAGGCTTACAACGACTTGACCATAGAAGAAGATGACTTCGCGTCGGCCTCGGTGTATATGTCCCCTAATCCAAGAAGGAAAAAACTGCAGCGAAAAGTTTTTAATCTCGGTCTCGGCGACTTTTCTAAACAGCCGCGGCGAAGCGGAAGCAACCCTAGCTTTCTCACGATCATAATCTTGTACCCGATGGCTCCAAAGTTTAATCATGATTCTGATCTTAACATGATGAATATCGCCAGCTGCGCTCAAGGTTGTCCGGCCTCGCATTACCCTGCGCGATTGTTCAAAGCCAGCTCTTCTTCATCCGTCTATTCATGAGCTTCTCGATCCCTAAAGAGATCCCTTCAAGAACTCAACACCACCGTGCGCAAGCCCCACGGTGGGCGCCAACTATCGTGGATTTGTCACGGAAAATTTCCTAGTGTGAGGACTTAGTCATGAGGCCAATGAATCTTTGCGGTAGCTTCAAGGGGTTGGTCGGAATCGAGAGACGCGAGGCAGATCAACACACCAGACAAGGATTTAGACAGCTTCGGGCCCCGGGAAACATCATCCGATAATAGCCCTACATGTTGTTTGTGGCTAGATCTCATTATGCTCATGACAGAGTCGCCGCATAAGCCGGCTCCCCCTTTGTGTCTAGCCCTAGAGATTGTTTCTTCTTGCTTGTCCCTCTTTTGGGGAGCCCTGCCCCTCCTTATATAAGTTGAAGGGGCGGGTTACATGACTAGTCCTAGTAGGATTAGGATTACTCTATTACAAGTGGAGTCCTAGTCTTGCTTCCTTTGCGGGAGAATATTCCTTATGTCTTCCTCTTAAGCCGGCCCACCATCACATGAACCGGCCTTCTGGGCCTTGGGCCTTGTCATCCATCTGACCCGCCGTTGGGGTCATCAGTAAGTTACCAAATACTCGCCGGGTCTTTGTGAGCCGCCAAGTCCGGCCGGGTAATACCGCGGGGTATATCCCCGACACTTCCGATACTTATTATCCCAAGGCAGGTTATTTCTAGCAACCTCTTAATCCGTCCGATTCAAATTATCAGGGAATGGCTCATTCATCATCTGGCAAGTCAACGGCCACACAGCTCCCTCCTCTTAAGACTGTTCCCAGGTAAACACTTTAAACTTAATCTTTTGATGCTTTATAATTGCGTGTTATACTAACCTTTATATCTTTTCCTTTCAGAGCCAAGGCCAGACCCAACAAGAAAGCTCGGGTAAATAAACCGACTAATGACAATGTGCTTATTGAACCGGAGAGAACTCCCGAACCGGAAGGAACAAATGATGACGCTGTGCTTGATGATCCGCCACCTCAAGATCATGACTTTTTTGTTGACCAAGTAGACATTGACACAACAGGCCATGCTGATAAATCGAACCAGCCCGGTCTGAACTGATGATAAACCGTCAAGTCCAGCTAAGGCTACTGATAAATCGTCAACTCCAGTAAAGGCTGCTGGTGACAAGGAAGATGACATTATGATTACTGGCGTTGGCCACACCACCCCTGGCAATCCTGTTGCGTTATCAAAGCATAGTGTCAAGGAAGAGCTTTCTGCTATGGGCAAAGGCAAGTGGAGCACAGACTTGTCAAGCTACGCCCACCTCAACGCCCAAGAACTTCATTCTGGGTTTTTAAACCATCTGTACACAAACCACAACTACGAAGCCGGTTTAGTGAATCTGGTGAAGGAGCGATATGAGGTAACTACATAACTGTTTCTCTCTTATGTCAAATTTCAAATACCAACTCCAGTAGCCCCCAAGGGCCGATTTATGATGCCAATCTAAACCACGACTTTGTAATATCTCAACTTTTCATGCTTAGCCTCCAAGGGCCGGTTGATCTTTTTAAGACGAACCGGTACTTTAGAACTGTAATCTTTTAACTTTTGCCTGTGTAGTCCCCAAGGGCCGGTTTATCTTTCCAAGCTAAACCGGGACTTTGACCAATGTTATTTTGAGCAAATGTACATTAGCCCCCAAGTGCCAAGAATAATACTTGTATTGCACTTGGGACTTGTAAAAAATTTCTGATAATCAAGCAAATAGGCATTACCCCCAAGTGCCAAGTGTATAACTTTTTATGTGCTTGGTACTTCAAATATGTACTGCCAACTCATGATATGTCTGTCTCGTATAGGCTGAGCTGAGCAAAAAGGAGGCCCAAACCGCTGATCTTCAAGAAAATATCAAATCCCAGCAAGCAAAAACCTCCAAAGCCAAAGAGGAACTGACCAGTGCCTTAGCAGCCATGGAGAAGCTGGAGGAAACTTTTAAGAAGGAGCGGGCGGATTGGGGCATAGAGAAAACCACATTGCAAAAGAGAGATGAAGACGCAGAAGCAGCCCTTAAACCGGTCGCCGAAGAGCTAACCGGTTTAAAGCGGCAGATAAATGATATGAGTGGTGCTGTGTTTGGTAAGTATCCTCAGCTGAAGTTTTCAACATACATTATCTCATCAGTTACCGGTTTACTGATGCTCGCAATGACACAGGAACTCACATTACCCATCTGGGCTCTGACATGCGGATTAAGCTGAAGGCTGCCTATACTCTTATAGAGCAGTTATATTTCGGAGACCAATGGGCCATTTGCACTACTGCTCATAACAAACCACCTCCAACTTTTATAAAGGAAACCCTTGAGAAGCTGTCAATGCTGCCTACCCGGCTGGATGAGTTAAAAAGATCAGCTGCAAGGTCAGGTGCGCTGACTGCGCTAATCCGAGCTAAGGCATGGATACCAGATCTTGACCCGTCGGACATAGGCAACGGCTATCCTGGTATAAAGGAGGATGGTTCAGAGTTTAACAATGATGATCTTCGAATGTTGAGAAAGGAAATGTGCCCCTTAGCGAGTAAATTGGCTGAAGAAACAGATCTCTCTCACTATCAGCCGGTTTATGATTCTAATCATACAAGACTTCCTGCGCCAACACATGATGTAGAAGATCTTATTCCGCCAATCCGTAAGCACACCTATGCCCTGATGTTGACCCCTCCAACCTTATAAGCGATGAAGCTGTGTTCCAAGCCTTAACTGGAATCGATTGGGCAACCATTGACTTCAGCCACTAGGTAGAGAGGAGGAGGATGCACCAGCGCAAGACGATCCATAGCCTTCAAGTCAGCCTAATGACGAGTCATGATCCGGATGCCGGTTTAGCCTTTTGCATACTGCCACACTTGCTGAAAACAATTATTCTTTTCGGGCATTAAAGCACCTTGTAATAGGCTAGTTCAAAATACTTGGTCTGTTATGCCATCGCGCATATTTATGTTGCCTGATACGGTTAATCCATCATTCTTTAGGATATATTATGTTCATAATCCGTAGCGGTGTTATTCAAACTGTTCCTGCATACAAGAAGTTGAAAGTGTCCTGGTGGTTTACCGCAGGACGGGTCATGATGCCCAAATATATAGCCGGGGTTTATAACCAAGGCTGTACTTTGAAAATAATCAAAGATGAAGGAGATGATACCTGTGATATTGAATCATATTGTTGGTTGACCAACTATTTGTATATTAAGGGTGATAACCCCAATCTTGAGTATTGATAACTCCTTCCATGTGTTTGCCGGTTCATGATAAAACTGTACCGGATTAGAACAAACACCGGTTTATCCATATATAATGCTGGTGACTTATAGTCGAAACCAGACCGGGTCAATAAATGCTGGATTATAACTGATCATGTACTTGCAACTTATCGTTGAAAGCCAACCCGGGTTAATAAACGCCGGTTTATCATAGGATATTATGAATCTCACCAAAGGAGAAAAAACTTGGCAAATAAAAACATAAAAAGAATATGCAAGGCTTTTCATGGGCTGCTAGGCCCAAAATCGAGGCTTTTCATGGGCTGCCAGGCCACACTGAGTTAAACCATTTTTCGAAGCCTTTTAAGATGGACTTCACATTAACCAATCGTCATTTTAACTTTGACAAGTTCAGGGTCTATGAGATTGACTTGTCAAACGTTCGGCGGGTCATACCAGGATTACCTGGACGGAGTGGCTTACTTAAAAAGGCAGGATAACCCGGGGTTTTAGGTGAATACATCTGGCTTCCTAGCCTGGCTTGATAGCCTATTACAAGGGTGTAGACTTATTTGTTCTTTGAGAAGCAAAGAGCCCCCGAGCAATATTTTGAGTTGTGCTCAGTGGGTGCCTATGTTTGAGTTATGCTTTTGCAACACTCTCTTTGGCCCCATGTGACTTTCTTTTGGCCTTAAGCTGATCAAGAGGTGTAGCTATGGTTCAAATACAACCAAGCCCCCAAGTGGTTTCCCTGGTGGCCTTATGCCGATCAAGAGGTGTAGCTATGGTTCAAATACGACCAAGCCCCCAAGTGACTTTATATATATATGGATTTATAAGCCAGATCAATGGGTAGATAGAACTCCGCTTTATAAACAGAAGCCCCCATGTAACCACATATGATGTAAGAAAAACAACAAAGACCCCGCTTTAGCTGAGGCTCCGGTTTATTATATTGATCATAATATATACATTGTCATAATTATGTACATGAGAGGAGCCTATGGCTCAAGTATAGTAAGGCCGAAGATGAGCTATATTCCACGGCCGTTGGGTCTCCTCCTCCGATTTACGTGAGTCTTTGTGCTCTCGAACATCGATAAGGTAGTATGATCCGTTGTGTAGATTTTGCTGACCACAAAAGGTCCTTACCAAGGTGGGGACAACTTGTGCATATCAGTCTGATCCTGGATGAGCCGGAGCACCAGATCGCCTTCTTGAAAAGTTTTGGTTTTAACCCGACGGCTGTGATAACGACGCAGATCTTGCTGGTAAATCGCCGAACGAGTCACTGCCATATCACGCTCCTCATCTAACAGGTCCAGCGAATCCTGACATGCTTTCTCATTATCAGCTTCAACATAAGCCGCCACACGGGGCGAGTCATGATGGATGTCACTAGGGAGAACCGCCTCTGCTCCGTAAACCATGAAGAAAGGTGTGTAACCCGTAAATCTGTTTGGTGTGGTATTGATACTCCATAACACAGAAGGTAACTCCTCCACCCAACAACCCAGCGTCCGCTTTAAAGGAACCATAAGCCGGGTCTTGATGCCTCTCAAAATCTCTTGGTTGGCTCTCTCTGCTTGACCATTAGATTGGGGGTGAGCCACTGATGACACGTCAAGCCGGATGTGCTCACGTTGACAAAATTCTTCCATAGCACCCTTGGACAGATTAGTACCATTATTGGTAAAGATGTTGTGTGGAAAACCAAAACGGAAGATCACCTTTTTGATGAATTGAACTGCCGTAGCTGCATCACATTTACTGACTAGCTCTGCCTCCACCCACTTGGTGAACTTATCCGCCGCCACCAAAAGGTGGGTCTTTTTGTCCTTGGACCTCTTAAAGGGCCCAACCATATCCAGCCCCCAAGTTGCAAATGGCCAAGTGATTGGAATCATTCTTAATTCTTGAGCCAGAACATGAGCGCGGCGTGCAAACTTCTAACAACCATCACACCTCTTGACCAAATCCTCTGCATCAGGATGAGCCGTCAACCAATAGAAACCGTGATGGAAAGCCTTAGCGACCAAGGATTTTGAACCGGCATGGTGACCACAATCGCCTTCGTGGATCTCACGCAAAATCTCATAGCCTTCTTGAGGAGATGCACAATGCTAAAACACACCTGTTACACTGCAATGATGCAACTCCCCATTGATAATGGTCATTGACTTGGATCACCGGATTATCTGTCTGGCCAAAGTTTCGTCCTCCGGTAATTCCCCCCGGTTCATATACGCCAACTATGGGACCGTCCAATCCGGGGTAACATGAAGAGCTGCCACTAACTGAGCGTCCGGGTCAGGAACAGCCAAATCCTCCTCTGTAGGTAGCTTGACCGACGGACTATGTAGCACATCCATAAAGACATTGGGCGGCACCGGTTTACGTTGAGAGCCTAAGCGACTTAAAGCGTTCGTCGCTTCATTCTTTCATTGGTCTATATGGTCAACCTGATAACCCTTGAAATGACCAGCCATTATGTCCACCTCTCGTCGATACGCCGCCATGAGCGGATCCTTGGAATCCCACGTGCCAGACACCTGTTGATCTACTAGGTCCGAGTCACCAAAACACTTAACCTGGCTTAAATTCATCTCCTTAGCCATCCGAAGACCATGGAGCAAGGCCTCATATTCAGCTGCATTGTTAGTGCAAGGGAACATTAAACGGAGAACATAACAAAACTTATCACTTCGTGGGGAAGTTAACATGACTCCAGCCCCCGAGCCCTCCAATTGCCTGGACCCATCAAAATGAATAGTCCAATAAGTGTTATCCGGCTTTTCTTCCGGTGCTTGTAACTCTGTCAAGTCATTGATGAAATCCACAAGCGCTTGGGACTTGATTGCGGTGCGAGGCATATATTTTAACCCGTGAGGTCCAAGCTCAATGGCCCATTTGGCAACCCAGCCAGTTGCTTCCCTGTTTTGGATGATATACCCCAAGGGGGCAGAACTGACCATAGTGATAGGATGACCCTAAAAATACTGCTTGAGCTTCCGACTTGCCATGAAAACTCCATACACCAGTTTCTGCCAATGTGGGTACCTCTGCTTCGACTCAATAAGCACCTCGGTGATATAATAAACCGACCGTTGAACCGGATACTCCTTTCCGGCCTCATTGCGCTCCACAACAATAGCCACACCAACAGCTCGGGCATTAGCAGCCACATATAACAACAAGGGATCTTTGTCAACAGGAGGAGCAAGGATAGGCGGCTCAGCTAGCTGCCGCTTTAAACTCTCAAAGGCTTCATTGGCAGCATCACTCCAGACGAAATGGTCTGTCTTCATCATCTGATATAGAGGGATTGCCTTTTCTCCCAAACGGCCGATAAACCAGCACAATGCTGCAATACAACCTGCCAGACGCTGAACATCGTTAATACACGCCAGTTTAGCCAGAGACGTAATAGATTTGATCTTCTCCGGATTAGCTTCAATGCCCCTGTTAGACACTAGAAAACCCAAGAGCTTGCCTGCCGGTACACCAAAGACACATTTGGCCGGATTAAGCATCATCTTGTAAACCCGGAGGTTATCAAAAGTCTCCTTCAAGTCATCTATCAATGTTTCCTATTATCTAGACTTTACCACAATATCATCCACATAAGCATGAACATTGCGCCCAATCTGATTATGAAGACAATTCTATACACGGCGTTGATAAGTTCCTGGGCACTCTTAAGCCCAAAAGGCATAGATACATAGCAGAAGGCTCCAAAGGGAGTTATAAAAGTTGTCTTCTCCTGGTCCTTAACTGCCATTTTGGTATGATAATAACCAGAATAAGAGTCCAGAAAACACAAACGGTCACAACCCGCCGTAGCATCAATGATTTGATCAATACAAGGGAGAGCAAAGTGATCAGCTGGACATGCCTTGTTCAAATCTGTGTAGTCCACACACATACGCCAAGTGCCGTTCTTCTTAAGCACCAGCACCGGATTAGCTAGCCACTCAGGGTGAAAGACCACCACAATAAACCCTGCTGCCAAAAGCCGGGCTACCTCCTCACCAATAGCCTTGCGCCTTTCTTCATTAAAGCGGTGGAGAAACTGCCTGACCGGTTTAAACTTAGGATCTATATTAAGAGTGTGCTCGGCGAGTTCCCTCGGTACACCTGGCATATCAAAAGGTTTCCATGCAAAGATGTCTCGGTTCTCACGGATGAACTCGATGAGCGCACTTTCCTATTTTGGATCCAGGTTAGCGCTGATGCTGAACTGCCTAGATGAATCGCCAGGAACAAAGTCAACCAGCTTAGTCTCCTCAGACGATTTAAACTTCAAAGCCGGATCATGCTTTGTAGTTGGCTTTTTCAGAGAAGTCATATCTGTCGGATCAACATTGTCTTTGTAGAACTTCAACTCCTCTGTTGCACAGACCGACTCAGCATAGGCCACATCACCTTCTTCACATTCCAAAGCAATCTTCCGGCTCCCATGCATTGTGATGGTCCCCTTATGACCCTGCATCTTAAGCTGCAGATAAACATAACAGGGCCTTGCCATGAACTTAGCATAAGCCGGCCGTCCAAACAGGGCATGATATGGGATCTTGATTTTCACCACTTCAAAAGTCAATGTTTCTGAACTTGAATCATGATCATCTCCAAAAGCAACCTCTAGAGCTATCTTACCAACTGGGTACGCCGATTCACCAGGCACCACACCATGAAAAATGGTGTTCGATGGTTTAAGATTTTTATCTGTCAACCCCATGCGACGAAAGGTTTCATAGTAAAGGATATTGATACTGCTCCCTCCATCCATGAGTACCTTGGTGAACTTGTACCCCCCAACCCGAGGTGCCACCATTAATGCCAGGTGATCCGGATTATCAACCCGGGGTGGATGATCCTCTCGACTCCACAAAATGGGTTGTTTAGACCAGCGCAGATAACGGGGCACTGCCGGTTCAACGGAGTTTACTGCCCTTTTATGAAGCTTCTAATCATGCTTACACAAACTAGTGGTGAAGACATGGTACTGCCCACTATTCAACTGCTTCAGATTACTCTGATAACCCGATTGTTGCTGCTGCTGACTCCCCTGATGATTATAACCTCCCTGGTTGCCCTGACTGCCTTCATTGCCATGTCCGGTTTAGTTGCCTTGGAATCCTGAACCGGAGCTGCCTCCACGATAACCCAGCCCATGAGAACTGCCTCCTGAACCGCCGGGTGGTCCATGGTCGTATTGGAACAGATTCGGATTTTTAAACTCCCGCATGATAAAGCAATCCTTCCAAAAGTGCGTAGCTGGCCTTTCTCGCGACCCATGCTTTGGGCAAGGCTGGTTTAACAGGCACTCAAGATTGGGACCTGATCCTCCACCCCGCTGGGGCGTTTTACCCTTACGGCGCTAACCATTATCCTGGGTGTTGGTGTTAGCCACAAAGTCCAAGCTATTATCCGCCTTGCGCTTACCGTTGTTCCCATGACCCACCGGGTTATGCTGTTGCCCCTTGGCACTGCCATTCTTCTTCCCTTCCCTGGCTTTTCATCCTCAGACTCGAGGTCTTTGGTACTATGCGGGTTGGCATACTTAACCAGAGCTACCGTAAGTGTTGCCATGTCATTGCAGTGACGCTTGAGCCTTCCCAACTTCAGTTTCAAAGGCGTAAACCGACAATTGCCTTCCAATGTTAAGACCGTCATATCAGCATTGATGCGGTCTGACGAATGCAGAATGGCTGATACCTGCTTCACCCAATGGGTTGTAGACTCCCCTTCCTCTTGAACACAGGCGGCTAAGTCCACAATTGACATGGGCTACTTGCACATATCTTTGAAATTCTGGATGAACCGGCTTTTTAACTCAGCCCATGATCCAATGAAGTTAGCTGGTAAACTTTTCAGCCTGGTACGAGCTGTTCCTTCTAGCATCATGGTGAAGTACTTGGCGCATGCCGCATCATCCACATCTAGCATCTCCATCGCCATCTCATAGCTCTCGACCCATGATTCGGGGGGTAAATCGGCAGTGTAATTGGGCACCTTACGAGGACCCTTGTAATCCCTGGGCAGCCGCACATTGCGTAATGCCAGGGTGAGACACGACACCCCCAAAGAACTGAAAACCACACCTGGTCCCACCGAAGTGGTTGGACGAACCGGAGTAAGCTAACGGGCCGCGTATTGTGCTGCTAACTCGGCTTCTCGATGTGCTCTACCGTGATCCACCACATCCTGGGTGTTAGCGCCGCCGGGTTACGGCCTTGCAGTGGGTTATGGTTTCACGCACTGCTTGATATGGCCGGTTCATCAATATGCCTGCTGTCAGTGTCAAAACCGGCGGATCTCGGGTAGGGGGTCCCGAACTGTGCGTCAAGGCCGGATGGTAACAGGAGACAAGGGACACGATGTTTTTTACCCAGGTTCGGGCCCTCTCGATGGAATTAATACCCTACTCCTGCTTGATTAATATTGATGATATGGGTAGTACAAGAGTAGATCTACCACGAGAACAAGGAGGCTAAACCCTAGAAGTTAGCCTACGGTATGATTGTTGTATATATTGTATGTTGTATATTCTATCGACTAGCCTGGCCCTGGTTTATATAATGCACTAGAGGCCTAGGTTAACAAGAGTCCTAGCCGAATACGCTGGTGGGGAGAAGTCCTTGTCTTGATCACCAAGTCTTTGTGGAATCTTCCTTGTATGCAGCAGCTGTCCGAACTGGCCCATGAGTATACGGCCATGGGGGGCCTCGGCCCAACCTAATAGATCGGGAGACGACGTGGTGAGTACCCCCTAGTCCAGGACACCGTCAGTAGCCCCCTGAACCGGTCTTCAAGTTAGGGACGCTCCTCGATTCTTCCGAACTGTTCTTCATCTTCGGTTGATGGTCTTGAAAACCGGTTCAACAAATCTTCTCATCTTCGATCTTGAGGATCGCCGAAATGCATTCGGCGAGTTTACACGTCGGGTATCCGAGGAGCCCCTTTAAGTTTTCGGCCTTTATCAATGCCTTGTTGTTTTTATGCCACACCTCGGGTTTGAAGTTGTTCCCGGGAGGCAGTGTCCTCTTGCGTCTGAGCTCTAACGCCGGACTGCATTCGAGGTATCTTTTGCGGCTGAGCACCAATGCCGGACCGCTTCCGAGCTCCAACGTCGGAATGTATCCGAGCTCCAATGCCGGACTATGTCCAAGCTCCAACGCCGGACTGTATCCGAGCTCCAACGCCGGACTATATCCGAGGTGTCATATCACCTTGGTTCAAAAAAGTTGAAGGAGTTTAGCCGAGCTTAATGCCGGAAATGCCCTCTATGGAGCTAGCCACTAGCGCCCGAGCTTTATGCCGGACTGCTTCCGAGGTGGTGCACCACCCCGACTGTGGGCCGATTTTTCATCAATATTTTTTATTGGTGCAATTTATTTTCTGCCGAGATATATCCAGTAGCCCTCAAGGTGTGTATCGGTCTAAAACCCGAGATGCACCTGAAGGATGACGTAAGACCGCTGATCCCAGTAGCCGCTGAGACTCAGGTTGATTTGCAAAATCGGCCTGAGGATCAAGTCCTAGCTCGGCAGAATACTTCGGGACACGAAAAGCGGCGTGCTCAGTCCTCGAGACTCAGGTTGGGTGCGGCTGACCAACGTGAGGATCAAAATCTCCTCGGAAACTGTATTGCACTTAAAATTTTCTGCATTGAACAAGCAATGCAGTAGGCCCTGAGACACTGGTCGGGTGGCAACACCAGATCAGGGGATCGATGTGCCCCTTTAATATTTGTAAATAATAAGCCCAAAGCCCAGTAGCCCCCGAGCCTTAATGCGGGCACAGGTGGCCGAATTAAGGATCAATATCCATAGTAAAATCACAAATTATGTGTAACGACTCTATGTATCCAAGTACTTTACGTCATTAATGCTCGGATCCGCATTGTACAAAACTTTGTTGACTGACCATCGGCTTCCACCTCCTTAGCCAGTAGCCGAGGAGTGTTTGTCCTACTTTATAAAGCCTTTATGCGGGCAAAGATTTACGACAAACAAGGCAATCTGGCCACACGGTTTTATAAACAAAGGTACGCAGAGAGATATGTTATATTACTATTTAACAGAAGAAATGTATTCCAAATAAAATAGTCCCTCTATCGGTTCCTTTCTTTGGGTTGTCATGCTAAGCATGATCATGAAACCTCAGCTCGAATGTAAGAGCAAAATATGGAGGATTTAGTTTGGGAGGCCAGTTAATAGCCCCCGGTAGTGTTCGGCGACAGTCGAGGTCAAGCCGTAAACACTTCGGCCAATGTTATGAATGGCCCGTCATAGTCATCGGATCGCTGACCAGTTTACGCTTATTGTGACAGTCAGTTTTCGGCTTTCTCCCCTGAGGTGCTTAACCATGTGAGCTGGAAGCACAATCGCAGTGGTTCTCCCTTTGCACGCCTAGCCGAACAAAACGGAACGTAGGAAGCAAGTGCAGGAGCCGGGCAACCCAACTATTGACTGAAGACACAATTCGAAACCGATGCATATATAGCAATATCTGAGAATGTTTTTGCCGAATCCCTAAAGGTGTCCGGCGTTGCACTGCGAGACTAATGCTGGAAAAGCACAAATAGTTTAAAAGTGCCAAAAAGCTTGGAAAACCAAGAAACGTCAGTAAAAACATGATGTCCGAACATGATCAAGTGTTCGATGCCAATCCGAAAATTGGTCTTAGAAAAAAGGAAGTGCTTCTGTTGTCCTTTAACATGACACATCCTATCTCAAGACTTCGAGCGGGTCAGCCTACAGCTTCAACCTCCTATCCCGAGGGCGGAGTACTTCTCATTAGGCCAGTTTAGCAAACTAAACTCTAGCGGCTTTGAGAGAGAAATTAGGCTCCCCGGCTAGTGACTGCACACTCGCGTCGAAAAAAGGAGTGATAAATAATAATAATAGAACTTTGCAACGACTGAGAAGAAGAACACTTATTATAAAACGGCTCAAATAAACTTAAGAGCCCCCAAGTGACCTGGGTAGAAGAATGATTGCATGTACCGAAGTACTTATATCATATCTATGTTCAACCGAACTTTAAACGCGTCTTAACCGACCGTCGGCTTCTCCCTCTCCGGTTAAGGACCGAAAAGTGTTACGTACTCCATCGGTCGAGAATATCGACGGTGTTTCCAATAACCAAGCAATCAGGCCATAAGGCTGTAACAGACAAAGCGCGCTCAGGGAACTTATGCTATATTACTGCGAAGAGTAAGAAGCATCTTCGAAGAAAATAGTACCCCCACCGATACCTTTCTTCGGTGCTCATTGTTATTATGAGACTTGTGCCATAGATTTCTTGTACTCATGAGTTCCATTGTGTGCCGACCATCATTGAATAACTATAAGAGCGCTAGCTTTCGGCTTCACCCAGTCTGAGGTCCGGCTCGGGTGACCCGATCGTGACAATCGCAGAGGTGCTCCCTTTACTCCCTAGCCGAACAATCGGGAACGTAGGGGTAAACACAGGAGCGAGGCAACCCAGCTTGCAAATCGCTTAAGTCAATGTGGTGCATATTGTGGCGTAATACACGAACAAGGAACGAAGCCGTACAAGTATAATCATATGCAACAGGAAAAGCTTCATAAAGGAAGCCCCCAAGTAAACGGGGTATTTGAATTTATGCGTCACAAACAAAGTTTGGACAAGGAAATTTTTTAGAAGCAACTTTTTTCCAGAAAAGTATAATGCTTGGTCGAACCGAGCGCAAGTTAGAAATTAAAACTTTGAGCATGAAAGCAACTTAGCTGGTTAATGTTTTCGGTATTGATGACGCGGTCCGAGCTTGATGCGGGGCAAGGTTCCATCCCTCAAGACGGTCCCGAGGTGGCGGAGCGGAGAGCTTCACACACCGAAGTAGTGACATAGCACGATCAATGCGGACCGGCAGAGTGACGCCAAAGTCCCCGGATCATTTTCCTGTGCACAAAAAATAGTGCAAACGGGAGATAATAGTAATAATGATAATTAAAAAAATCGTTGCATAATAAATAATTTATGCAAAGTGAGTAATAAAAGAAATATGGCCTGGCGCCGAAGTCAAGTCGAGGCAGGGCGTCGGCGTGATGCGGTGAAGGCGTGGCAAAGCCTGAATTCGCAGGTCGGTCCGAGCTCCGAGTGCGGCGTTCGCCGGACTATGTACGGAAGCTGACCGAACCACCATGCGACTGTCGTTAATGCAGCCACCATTTGATAGACTTGTTGTAGCAATCCGAAGGAAGGCGATTCCCAAAATTGGGACTCGCTCCGCACACCCATTGCCTGATGGGCGATAGAACGAAGGCATGGCAATGCTGGTAAAGGTTGGCTCGCCGAGGCAAAGCCCTCGGTCCAGCTAACGTGACGGAGCTGGCCGGCTAGTGACGCCGAAGTGTCCGGAGTAGGTTGATGAAGAGATGGCGAAGCCCCCGGTCCAGCCTCGATGTCAGCCGATGAGTCGAAGTAGGTCGGCGTGATGGACACCAGCTTGAAGAAGCAATAGTGCGGCCCTGTCGATGCAGGTCGTGACGTGGATCGATGCCGGCTTGATGAAGCGACCATGCGGTGATGCCGGTATGCCCGCTCCGTGTAATCCGTGGGGCGGCGATGTTGGTGATGATTTATCCTTCGCGGTGCCGGGCTCTTGTTCGGCTTGCCAAGATGATGATCCGAAGAAGTTGAGCTCGGCTCAACAAAGTGACGCCGTGTCTAGCGCAGGTCGGCAGCCGTGGAGTAATATTGCCGGACTGGTTTGACACCAGCATGATGTTGAAGATCATGTTCAAAAGATCTTACAGTTAGTGGGATGTGTTCGGGAACAAAACACAATACCCCATACAAAACTTCCTTCAAAAGGGATGTCCGAAATCCTGTTCATAAAAAAGATGAACTCGGGTCGGATTCGTTTTCGCGCAGAAAACAGATCCGAAAAGTGATGCACTAATCGGAAGGTTCCCGGAGTTTGGACGGTCAGATCGAGCCGAAATTTTGAGAGGTGGTAGATATAGGAATTCCGCAGTCGATCAACGGTTGGATCTTCCAAAGGACATCCGAGCTAGAAGCTGAACACCACGCCCTAAACTCATGCAAATTCCTGTCCAGATTTGACAGGGCTCCGGTATATCGTGGATTGCCAGAGATTCCTCCATCGAAACTCGACGAAATTTTCCAGGGTTGTTGTAGACTCAATTCCGCACAATTCCACCAAAGAGATCGTCAAAGCGATACTCGAGGAGGTGGTGGTGGCAGATACGAGTTTGCTGTCCAGAAAAACAGCACGGTCGCTTGAGGACAATGTTGACGTTGAGCCCCCGAGCTCCATAGATGATTACTCCGTGATCTTGATAGAGATCGGAGTTGATGTTTGATGAAGGCCCTCGTACGGACATGATGATCCGAACACGGGGCGCAATTCTTGGTCGAACCAAGGTGACCAGTCAAGCTGGTGACGAAGATGCCGAAGTCGCAGTTGATCTACAGGCGAGCCATCGATCCTTTTGTCGATCACTCAGCGGAACTCTCAATGAAAGCACCAATGTTGGTGTCAAAACCGGCGGATCTCGGGTAGGGGGTCCCGAACTGTGCGTCAAGGCCGGATGGTAACAACAGACAAGGGACACGATGTTTTTTACCCAGGTTCGGGCCCTCTCGATGGAGGTAATACCCTACTCCTGCTTGATTAATATTGATGATATGGGTAGTACAAGAGTAGATCTACCATGAGATCAAGGAGGCTAAACCCTAGAAGTTAGCCTATGGTATGATTGTTGTATATATTGTATGTTGTATATTCTATCGACTAGCCTGGCCCTGGTTTATGTAATGCACCAGAGGCCTAGGTTAACAAGAGTCCTAGCCGAATACGCCGGTGGGGAGAAGTCTTTGTCTTGATCGCCAAGTCTTTGTGGAATCTTCCTTGTATGCAGCAACTGTCCGAATTGGCCCATGAGTATACGGCCATGGGGGGCCTCGGCCCAACCTAATAGATCGGGAGACGACGTGGTGAGTACCCCCTAGTCCAGGACATCGTCAATCAATATGCCTGCTGTCGGTGTCAAAACCGGCGGATCTCGGGTAGGGTCCCGAACTGTGCGTCTAAGGCGGATGCTAACAGGAGGCAGGGGACACGATGTTTACCCAGGTTCGGGCCCTCTTGATGGAGGTAATACCCTACGTCCTTCTTGATTGATATTGATGATATGAGTATTACAAGAGTTGATCTACCACGAGATCGTAGAGGCTAAACCCTAGAAGCTAGCCTATGGTATGATTGTTGGTCTTCTATGGACTAAACCCTCCGGTTTATATAGACACCGGAGGGGACTAGTGTTACACAGAGTCGGTTACAAGGGAGGAGATCTACATATCCGTATCGCCAAGCTTGCCTTCCACGCCAAGGAAAGTCCCATCCGGACACAGGATGAAGTCTTCAATCTTGTATCTTCATAGTCCAATAGTCCGGCCAAAGGATATAGTCCGGCTGTCCGGAGACCCCCTAATCCAGGACTCCCTCAGTAGCCCCTGAACCAGGCTTCAATGACGATGAGTCCGGCGCGCAAATTCGTCTTCGGCATTGCAAGGTGGGTTCCTCCTCCGAATACTCCATAGAAGATTTTGAACACAAGGATAATGTCTGGCTCTGCAAAACAAGTTCCACATACCACCGTAGAGAGAATAATATTTCCACAAATCTAATCTGCTGACACATTTGACAACATGACATCATATCGCGGCCCGGTCATTATTCGAACCGTTTTTCTCAACCAGCTACTGCACATATCGCGAGGTGGTTTCCTTGGCACGTCTTGTCGAAGCAGAGATCGTGTCCCCTTATCACGGGATTCTCATCAATACGGATGTGGGTAACCCAACCACGCCATCAATTACGGCGCTTGGGGAATAAGAGGCTTTACCAGGTGAGTGGGGAGGCGCATCGCCTCGCCCTTATAAAGGGACAAGGATCTTTTCACCCATGCCTTCTTCCTGATTCATTCCATTCTGCTCAGGCTCCAGCGCCCGAGCGTTCACCTTCTCTACCCACAAAAGGTCTTCCAAAGATGTCCAGATCCAGAGCAGGAGGCAAATGGATGGCCTCTACCGTCCAAGAGAAGGATATCAAAAAGCTTCGGGAGGCCGGGTATCTAGCCAAGAAAATTAGCCACCGTCTTCCGACGGTGGGACAAATCGTCCCCACTCTGAAACCCCACGAGAGGGTTGTATTCCTCCCTCACTTTGTCTGCGGGCTAGGGTTCCCCCTCCACCCGTTCGTTCGTGGTATCATGTATTATTATGGGATCGATCTTCACGGTCTGTCCCCTAATTCCTTCCTCAACATCTCGACATTTATTGTCATGTGCATTTCTCTGCATTTCACCGCACTTTGGTTTATGGCTGAAGGTTTTTAATGTGAAGCCCAAGGTGGTGGGCGGCGAGCACACCGAGTGCGGGGGCGCTATGGTGAGCAAGATGCCCAACGTCATATGGCCAACGGGAACCTTTAATGATTCTGCCAAGGAGTGGCAACAACGGTGGTTTTACATCACTGAGCCGCGCGGCAAGGAATGGGCCGCCTCTCCCGAGTTTCGATCCGGCGCCCCTCTGCGGCTTACATCCTGGGTTAAGAAAGGCCTGGACTGGTCCTCATCCGACGAACTTTCGGTGCTCCAGACGCGCGTTAAAGATATGGGAGATAAGAACATTGATCTTGTCAACATAGTCCAGGTGATGTTAGTCCACCGGATACTGCCTTGTCAACACCGGACTTGCAATCTATGGGAATTCGATCCTGCCAGGCACCAAACTTTGCGAGGGTTCTTCGGCTCCTCGCACAAGGACATTTGGAAGGTGTTTTTCAAGTCCAGCAAATCATGGCCGGACTCCGCCGAGGACCGCGGGTACCAACTGTCCCGCCCTGCAAGTTCGATGAGTTTATCAAACTTCTCTATCCGCACGAACCAAAGGAAGCGCTTAACGCGTGTTTATTCAACTCTCCCAGGGCTGGACGAAGAAGGCGGAGCGAATCCATTGTCCGGCCCTGCTGCCCGAAGACCCGGCCATCCCACTTCTGACGAAGATACTGGTCCCGACGCCTTACAAGGTGCCGAAGAAGACGGCTGGGAAGGAGGCCAAAAAGACCCGGGGCGGCCTTCGTCGCCACGGCACTACGGACATAATACCCGAAGGCTCTGACACCCATTCCACCTCCGAAGAGGACGAAGAGGAGGAGGAAGATGAATCCCCTGCGGGGGGGAGAAGGAAAAGGACGGCCTCCGCACCCTTGGAGGCCGAACTGCCCAAAAGGGGAAAGGCTCCTCTTTTAGAGGAGTCCCCTGCCACCGCCCATAGCGGCCCGGCATGGGATCCCAAGGCCCGGCCCCTGGTGAACTCGTAAGTATAAAATCCGAGTACGTTTAAGCATCCGGACTCATCGTGGCTTAGTATTTTAACCCAAGCCATATATATATACACACACATAAACACTATTCTGATCACGGGATCAGAATAATATTCTGATCACAACCTGACCTGCCTCGCTAGTAGTACGTTGAACTTCCCTGTGAACTAGGTTGAACTTCTGCCAACATTGCCCAAATGGGGCTTGCGATATACCGTTGGAAAGCTATGGACACCAATATCATGACCCTACTTAAATTTTTGCCAAAATATAAGCGGTTTAAGAGCAGTTTTGAAAACCGTTTTTTCTTCGCACAAAAAACGTGAATCGTATTTTCGATCGCATTTCAAAACCGTTTATCGGAATGAGGCATATAATATGGCGTTGGAAAGCTGCTGCAAAACCGCTCCTTCCACATGTTGAAAGTTTTCTCTAATTCCCTATGGTTAAAGAGTAATTTGAAAAAATGTAAAATTTTGTAAACCGAACAGCTGAGTTCGTTTTTTCGATGTCATTTCTAAACGGCTAATACAATGGAGGCATATGATACGGCGTTGGAAAGCTTATGAAAATGCGCTACTTTTTCATCTTGAAAGTTTTTTCTAATTTTGAATGGTTTAAGAGTAATTTAGAAAATGGTCCAAGTCCTACCGAGTTCGTAGTTTTGAGCTAATTTTTTAACCGTTCGCCCGAATGCAGCAAATGATATGGCGTTGGAAAGCTTGAACAAATGCAAAACTTTTTGGTGTGTATTGTTTCTCCCAATTATTTACGGTTTTAAATCAGTTTCGAAAATGGCGAAAAACGTATTTTCACCGTAATTTCTACAAACTTTATTGGAATGGGGCAAATAATATACCGCTGAAAAGCTACGGAAAATGTGAAACTTTTTCATGTTGATGGTTTTCTGTGATTCCTTGCCGTTTTCAAGTAATTTCGAAAATGGCGAGATCGTTCGTTCTGCCATTATCGCGAAACAGATTCTTCGAAAATGCACCGCGTGAAGAACCTGAACTTCTCGGCGCGTGTACCTGAACTTCACTCTGTTCTTCACGTGATTCTTTTTCCCGTAGCTCTCCATCCACTGCTCGTAGCTCTCCATCCACTCACCAGAATTGAGCAAGTGATATACCGATGGAAAGCTGCTGTAAACACGCAACTTTCCCGTGTTGATCGTTTTTTCATACTCGCGACAATTTTAAAAGTTTTTCATCTCCAATTCATTCACTATAGTAGTCGCACTTCGTGTTGTTTTCACGTTGAACTTCTGTGACGTATTTTCGTTTTTAATTTTCCCATCCATTTGTCAATGTTACATAAATGATATTATTTTTGTACAAACCTCTCTCACGATAAATTTTTTTAATTTCTCGGACGAGGACTTGTACTTACACAAATGATATTCCTGTTGTTTTGAAGTAAATTAGAAAATGACGAGATCATAATTTCTGCCTTCATCGCGAATGGAAATGCACTGTGTGAAGTAGTTGAACTTCCCGCGCACGTCTGTTTGAACTTCACTCTGTTTATGTCGTGATGTTTTTGCCTGTAACTCCCAAACCACTTATCGGAATTGAGCAAATGATATGCCTATGGAAAGTTGTTGCAAACACGCAACTTTTTCGTGTTGTTCAATTTTTCATACTCGCGGCGGTTCAAAATATTTTTTTGAATGCGTAAAAATGTGTTTTTAACGGTATACATAAAACTTTTAACCATTCATCGGAATATAGCATATAATATACCATTGGAAAGCTTATGAATAGGAGCATCTTTTTCATGTAGACACACGTTACAAATTTTTATCATTTAAGAGCAGTTTTATAAATGGAAAAAACAACGTCGTTTTTGCCTGTTTTTTATATATAATTGAAGGTCGGACGTCTCGCACTAGAGATCTTGAACTTCACCGGGGGAGCACGTGAACTTCTTTCAACAAACCTTTTAACCTTTTTGTTTTCTACTCTTATATTACTATCTGAAATGCATTCCTTGCAGTATTGAACTTCTCGTTGTTTCACCTTGAACTTCTGTCACGTTTTTTGTTCAACCTCTCTCACAAGATTTTTTAACTTTCTTGGGCCGAGCACTTGAACGTCTAGTAACAAAACTTTGGGCCCTGTCTTCTTGATTCTTTTTTTTGCATATAAATGCACACCGTGTAGTACGTGAACTTCTGGCAGTTATCAATCTGAACTTCTCTCGGTTACGTGAAAATATCTGAGTTTTTTATGAATATTAATATGAATTTCTTAATCTTTTTTATGAAATTTTGAAGCGCTCTATTTTTAAAAGTTGAACTTCTTATTATTTAATTTTTGAACTTCTTGTTTCCATTCTTTAATAACGAGGAAAATTTGAGTTTTCTATAATCATCGAACTTCTCCATCTTTTTAATTTGGACTTCCTGGTTTTATTTCTTAATCTTTTTTATGAAATTTGAAGCGCTCTATCTTTAAAAGTTGAACTTCTTGTTATTTTATTTTTGAACTTCTTGTTTCCATTTCTTTAATAACGAGGAAAATTTGAGTTTTTTATAATCATCGAACTTCTCCATCTTTTTAATATGGACTTCCTCGTTTTATTTCGTTAATATTTTTTATGAATAAAAATATTTTAAGACACCAAAACAACATTTTTTGTGTGTGTTTTTGCATTGGTTTGCACATCAAACCGTTTCATCTTTAGAAATTGAACTTATGCTTTTTCTTTTTGTTTTCTTTCAACATTTTTAGCATGTCGAACCACATCATCTTTAGAAATTGAACTTCTCCTTTCTTTTTGTTTTCTTTCAACATTGGTTTATTCAAACTTAACTTCTTGGTTTATTCGTGTTTTTATTGTTTTAGAGATGAGCTTTTTTATTTTTTTATGAACATCAAACCGCTCTATTAATTTAATTTGAACTTCTCTGGTTTTTTTGCAAAATGGAAAAACAATTCCATTTGTAAAAGTTCATAATTAATTAATACAAAACTTCTCTACGACAGGTTAGAAGTGCTCAACGTAGAGCCATTTACATAAGGAAGAGTTGCCGAAACAATAGAACACATTTTCTAGAATGTGAATACAGAGTGAAGAAGATCAACACATTGGACTGGACACGTACAAATCACTACAGAAATTTGTTGTCTTTAAAATTTTCAATTACTAGGTAGTTCTTCTACATGACCAATACATAATAATATATGAACTTCTCCGGAACTTATTTTTCATTAAGCACATTTAAGTACATAATATAGAGGAAGGAGGTCGAAAATGTGAGCGCGGATGCATCTACATGTAGGAAAGTTTTTGGGTGCTCTTTTTTTGAATGTAGGGTGCTCTTTTTTTAAGAGTGCAAGGTCAAAACAACTTTCATATCCATTGAACATCTACAATATTAACTCTCAAACATCAGCAAAACAACTTGAAGAAAAACAGTACCGGTTCTCATTTGGCATATCAACAAGCATATACAGAGCACGTAATCAGAACCTACTCTCGGCATAAATTCACCATCGATGTTTTATTGCGTCCTGGCCTGTTCTCCTAGAGCACAAGACAGAGGAGAGGCAAGACTATGTGCATGCTGCCCAACCAATACTTTTTGAATTTCCATATTTTTTTGGAACCATGATCATGGGGAAGTTCAATGAAATTTGCCGGGGAAGGTCGCTGAGAGAAGCGACAACAGGTAACACACGAGCGATGGCGACCATATGGCCAGCTTGCGGCGAACCGGCAACCTGTACTCGAGGAAGGAAGCTGCACTGCAGTTGAAAGTCCAAGAACCGGTGTCGCGCGATGCCGAGCATGGGGAAGATGACCGGAGCTGGTGCAAGGGGGGGAGCAGGAGACCGCCCCGTGCACGCCGCTTCCCATGCCTTGCCGGGGGTCGTGGCCGGCTGGATCCAGCCGCCCCCTCGACTGGATTGGTGATGAGGTTTGCTGGGGCGGCGTGATCCGCGCGGTGGCTAGGTCCGCTGTACGGCGAAGGGATGGCGGCGCTTGGAGGTGAGGATGAGGGCGCGACGGCGGGGTTCTCCGGGGAGGGCGTGCGCCGGCATGGGAATCAGGGATCCGGGGGAGGTGGCTCGGCTGCGGGGGGAAGCGGGGGTGTGGCGGCTGCGCGGGCCGGGGAAGGAGGCGGCGGTGGTTGCGTGGGCCGGGGAGGGAGGAGGCGGTGGCTGCGCGGGCATAGGGAGGCGGTGGCCGCGCCGGCCAGGGAGGGAGGAGGCGGTGGCCGCGCTGGCCAGCGAGGGAGGCCGTGGTGTCGGTGTGGTGTGGTTCGTAGCAGAGGGCAGATGGGATCGGGGAGGGGATGGTTGGGATGGTGGGGTGGGTGGAGATTTTTTTTTCCTTTTTTACCGATCCGGGAGTTTGGAAGGATCCCGTCACTCCATTTATAAGCACCCCGTGATCCAAATAGTTATTCTAATCCCAGGATTAGAATAGTGTTGTCCTATATATATATATAGGAAAAAGTAAACATATAAAGTTTCACTAGCGCGGCAGCAATCACAAGCGCTCATTCGCATGGGGATCCGGTCCCTCCTCTTACCTCATTTGCATTTCCATTGCTTTTTTCATTTGATGTGGTTTTCCTCTTATAGAGATAGTGGACCAGGCGGGCTGCAACATGGCAGAAACTAGGCTGCCAAGTGCGCAGTGTAGCAGGGCTTGGACCACGGGCCTTTGGCCCATGTGGTTCTAGGAGAATCCTTTTCTGAAGGTTCGGGTGTGGATGGATAGTCAGAACGGCCATGCACCTACTTTGTGTGCCTATTCCTTGTTTTCAAGTGGAGGGATTCGCTCGCTCGCGTGAGCGATTCTCGGCCGGCATGCACGCCTTCTGTCAGGAAGATAAAAGGCAAAGTTTTTAATATGTCTGTTGCTGGAGTGTAGTATGCGATCCGTTCTCTACAGAAATATAATCATAAGTAGCAAGTTCATACACGGGGAAGGCATATAAACAACATACCCCTTCGAATAAAGTAGTCAGTGCTGCCATAGCAACAAGCCTATTTGTTGAGCATGCAGAACACCGTCATATTTTTCTAGTTAAAGCATTTTTTGATGCACTTTTTGATGAGCACCGCCATCCCTGATTTTTTTCATGATTGAAGTTTAACTTTTTTTGCGTGCAAACGAAATGCTCATCCTTGTCAGTTAGTACAGCAGTGCAGGTCCATTTGCAGAGATGCATTTACCCATTAATATTAGTCCTTTTTTGGTAGCCATAACATGGTCACCACTACTTTTTGGCTGGCTCTCCTCACACTTCAGGGAGACCCATTTTTCCATCCGCCCATGAACAATACGTTCCCGGCGGGTCTCGTAGTCTAACCCGAGCAGTGATTTTTGGGAGGCGGAGCTGCTCCGGATGCCGGGACCGCGATGATACTGCATCAGAGGGGCCCGATCGCGCCCCTCCCCTCCCTTCCCGATGAGTGAGGACCCTCCTTTTTCATATTCTCACGACCTCAGGCGATGTAGGGAGCCATCTGGAGCCGTGAGGGGACATTCACGGGTAACCGTACCTAAAAATGGATGACGGTCTCATAAACATTTGATACAGGAGCACCGGGTCGATATCCGGGAAGAACATCAATTCGGCATAAACAAGATCTGTTCCCATACAACCCCCCTCCCAATGCTTATATATAGTCGGAACCTCGCCCAGGACGATGGGGGGGGGGACCCTCTGTATATGCCCGCGGAAAAAATCAGCACGGATGTGGTCTCACCGTGGGGAGGATCCTCCTTTTTTGTGTGTTAGAACCTGATGCACACCGATCTGAGGGACCCCTCTGATATGCGTGAGGGGCCTTCACGGGGAAGCGGTACAAAAAAATGGACGTTTGGTCTCATAGACATTTGATACCGACAGCACCGAATCGATGCCCCTGCCATGGCATTTGTTTTGACATAAGGAGATGCTTTCACCATGCACCGCAGGGGCACTTTTTTATGTGGTGCGTCCGTGCAAAATTCTTTCAATATATGCATTGACATGTGTCAACCTCTTCTTCTTCGCACGGCCATATGTATGTGACGTCGGCCCTCGCCTATATGCATTCCCATACCGCCCCCTCCCCGGCAGACCCCCGCCATCTCGAGAGCGAGAACACTCCTTTTTAGTGCCAGAACATCGCCACGCCGATGGGGGGACCCTCTGCCGTGTGGAAGGAACCTCACAACAGCCGGCCTGCATGTGGTCCCCATAGTAGGGGGTGACTTCATCGCGGCCCCATGTGTATATGATAGGTGAGTCTTCTTCTTTGCACGGTCAAAACCATATGAATGTGACGCCGGGCCTCACCTGTATGCATTCGCGAACCTACCTCCCCCCACCCCGGCAGCCCCCCCCCCCCCCCCGCCCTCTCGAGAGCGGGAACACTCCTTTTTTAGTGTCGGAACCTCGCCCGTGCCGATGGGAGGACCCTCAGTTGTGCGAAAGGAACCTCACAACAGCCGGCCTCCATGTGGTCTCACAAGGCGGGGTGAACTCATCGTGGCCCCATATGTATATGATAGGTGAGTCTTCTTCTCCACACGGTCAAAACCATAAGTAAATGATGCCAGACCTCCTACATGCATTCCCATCCCCTCCGCAGCCCCCCTCCCCATGCCATCTAGAGAGTGAGAGATCCCTCCTTTTTAATTGTCGGGACCTCACCCATGTCGATGGGGGGAACCCTCTGTTTGCACGCAAGGAACCCGGCATGACCATACGTACATGGCGGCGAAACCATCACCCCCGCATGTGCATGCATGATTAGACATCTCTTGAAAGAACCAAACCCCCCTCCCCCATCTCAACGATGGGGAACCCTCTTTTTTATTGTGTTATACCCTCACGCACACCGATATGAGGAACCCCCTGATACGTGTGAGGAACATTCGCGGGACAACAGTACCAGAAACGGATGTTGGTTTCACATTTGATACCATAGCACCGAATCGATCCCGTTGTCATGTCATTCTTTTTGTGATTGACGAGACGTGTCAAAACCATATGTATATGGATAGGCGAGTCTTCTTCTTCGCATGGTCAAAACCATACGGATATGATGCCGAACCTCCTATATGCATTCCCATACCACCCCCACCCCCACCCCCCGATGCCTTGCAATCTCGAGAGAGAGAACCCTCATTTTAATTGTTGGAACCTCACCTGCGGCAATTGGGGGAACCCTATTTTTGCGTGTACGGAACCTTGCAGTAGGGGGGTAAACTCATCGCATCACCCCGCGGGACAGTTCCCCCTTTTTTCCATTTTCCAATCAGCCCCCATACGTGCATGTTTAGGCATCTGCCGAAAGAATGAAACAACAACGGCGTCGATTGGGGCAACCCTCCTTTTGCGCGCAATGAACCATGCAGCACCCCATGTGCCTATATGCAGTACCATCCCACGAGTCCCTGTCATCTCGAGAGCGAGAACCATCCTTGGGGGAACCCTCTGTTGCGCATGAGGAACCTTGCATGACCATATGTATATGGCAGCGACACAATCGCCCCTGCATGTGGACCCACGACAGGGGGACCGTCGCCCCCTTTTTTCCATGTTTAGGCATGCCTCTAAAGAACCAAAAACAACCCGCAAGGAACCTGGCAAGGCCATTTCAACCTTTTCACATCAAAATGAATCCTTTGAAAAATTTCAGAAAATCTTTGGAGCCTTCTTTATATTTTATTCAAATGCATTCCAAAATCCTTGTCAACCTCCTTGAAAACCCTGTTCATTTTTCTGGCCCGAGCTTGAGTTTCGAAACTTTACCATAATTTTGTTCTCACTTTCCCAGCTTCGTTGAATGTTTCATGATCTTTGTATGCTCCTAACTCATACCCATAGTTCAAACCTTTTTGAAAATAAAATCAACTACTTTTGAATTTAATTTACCAACTCATGTGTTTTTTGTTATGTGTGGCTAATTATACATCATTTCTGTACCAAATTTGTATATAAACAATTAAGCGGGGGAACAAAACACTAGGGGTGCAAGCACCATTTGTGCATGCGTCTCAGAGTCTTAAACCGATTATACCAGGTTTATGGCATTTCAAAAAACCGCACCCCCCCGGTGAGGCGCCATGAACATTCGCTGGCTCGCAATTTTTTTATTTCATCAAAAACATGACATGTGGAAAAAATGCACATTACTTGTTAGTAAGGGGGAAACCGAACGACTCTCAACACAAAACAAATGCTGCTCCGTACGGGGGGCAAACATGAAAATGTACTGGGCACAACTTCTCAAGCATTTTTTGAGATATAAAAAATAAAGTGCATATCACAGGAGTCAACCCAAATCTAATCAAACACATTTTATGCCATAGAAAAAATGAGCCCTCCCGCTGCGACACATTAGTAGTCAACTATGCTTGCTGGTAACTTAGGCGACCAGGACAGAGCAACCGCAACACTTTGTAGGCCGGGGGGTGTTGGCGTGGCGCAAAATCTCGGTTCCATGTACCAGAACCGTGTGCCTGTCCTTCGGTAAGCATTTTTCACAACACATAGCTGAATCTTCCGGTAGGCCGAACAACACTGGAAATGGCAAAGCTTGCTCGCGAGTTCCATGTACCAGACGGCTGTAGGCCCCATATCCGAAGGAGAGCGCCCTGAACCAGCATCCATGTGCCTATATGCATTACCACCACCCCCCTAGTCCCCGCCATCTCGAGAGCGAGAACCGTCCTTCTTTATCGTCGGGACCCCACCCAATCTGATGGGAGGAACCCTCTGTTGCGCACAAGGAACCGTCCTAGCTGAATCTCCCGACAGGCCGAACAACACTGAAAATGGCAAAGCTTTCTCGCGAGTTCCATGTACCAGACGGCTGTAGGTCCCATATCCGAAGGAGAGCGCCCTGAACTAGCACCCATGTGCCTATATGCATTACCACACCCCCCCAAGCCCCCGCCATCTCGAGTGCGAGAACCGTCCTTCTTTATTGTTGGAACCCCACCCGATCCGATGGGGGAACCCTCTTTTGCGCACAAGGAACCTTGCATGACCGTATGTATATGGCGGCGGAACAATCGGCCCCATATGTGGTCCCACGACAGGGGCGCACCGATTTTTTAGGTGATTTCTCTTCTTCGCACACTCAAACCTATGTCTATATAACGTCGGACCTCTCTATATATATCCGATGTGGTCTCGCCATCTTGATGATTGATAACACTCCTTGTATATAGTTGGTACCTCTCCGCCATCTTGAGAGCGAGAACCCTCCTCTTTTAATGTCGGAACCCCACCCAAATAGATGGGGGGAACCCTCTGTTTCGCACAAGGAACCTTGCAAGGCCATTTCAACTTTTTCACATCAAAATGAATCCTTTGAAATATTTCAAAAAATCTTTGGAGCCTTCTTTATATTTTATGCAAATGCTTTCCAAAATCCTTGTCAACCTCCTTGAAAACCCTATTCATTTTTATGGCCCGAGCTTGAGCTTCGAAACTTTACCCATAATTTTCTTCTCACTTTTTCAGCTCCGTTGACAGTTTAATGATTTTTGTACGCTCCCTAACTCGTACCCCCTAGTTCAAAACTATTCGAAAATAGAAATCATCGACTTCTGAATTTAATTCTTCCAACTCGTGTGAGTTTTGTTATGTGTGCCTAATTATACATCATTGTTGTACCAAATTTGTATATAACGATTAAGTGGGGGACAAAACACTAGGGCGCAAGTACCATTGTGCATGCCGTTTCAGAGTCTCAAACCCACTATACCCCCCCTGAGGCACGGCGAACATTCGCAGGCTCACAATTTTTTTCTTTCATCAACAGCACGGCATGTGGAAAAAATGCATATTACTTGTTAGATAGGGAAAAACTGAACGGCTCTCAACACAAAACAAATGATGCTCCATACGGGGGACAAGCTAGAAAATGTACTGGGAACAACTTCTCAAGCATTTTTCGAGATATAAAAAATAAAGTGCATATCACAGGAGTCGGCGCATATTCTTGAGAAAGGTAAACAATATGAAGAAGCAAGCCCAAATCTTGAGAAATGTACTGCATCGCGGGGCTGCGGGCGGCAGCAAAGAGACGAGTAGATCGGGCCAAAGGGAGGCGGCGTGATGTATTCGCTGGTACAGGGAGGCCCGTACGAGCAGCTGACCCGAGAAGGGCCCACTCAAAAGAAAACAGGAGTAGGAAGTAGGGGTGGCAGAAAGAAACAAAGATTCTACTGGGCAAAGTCAAACAAAAAAATACCTGCACCGCCCAACCAACGTATCTCGTGAGTCCTCGAATCCCGGGTTTAGATGTTTCCTGGGCTTTCTTGTCGGGATCCACCTGTAGGTAGTCAGGCTGACCGGGGAGGCCGGCCCGTTCTCGGATTCACGAGGAGGCTTGAAAAAGATATGCGTGACCTCTACCTTGTACACGAGGTTGGGCATTTGCTCTGGTGCTAGAAGCCCAGATAGCAGCTAGAGATTGACAAACTCCGATCCCTCCCAGTGCGGCGGCACAAAGCAGATCTAAGGTATGAATTTCTCCCCGGAGTGTTTTACATCGAACTAGTTGAGGATTCTAGTCCGAGCCGCAGGAGCTATCCTGCAGTGACTGTCATCGCCGTTTTTCTCGCCAGGGGTCATGCTCCCGTTCACTTTATTAATCTGAGCAATGACCTAGCAGTTTCGTTGTGGATCAATCGATAATATCTAAGCATGCACACTAGCTCATGCGACGTAGATAAAAAACTTGATTTTCCTAGATTATCATTTGCCCATTGCAGCACGCAAGGAGCTGTCAAAATAAGACGGCAGGGGACCTGTGCTGGGAGTGTTTTGTCTACTGATTACATGAATCTTTTCTTTACGCTGGCATTATTTTGGCCACAGGATGGATGGCTACGAGATTCCCGCTTTTGGCCCGAGACCACCCCGACGTTTCGACGATGCATCCTCTGAATCGGAAGAAGAGGAGGGGATCTGTTTCCCTGCTGGAGGTGGCGTTGCAGAGTCAGAATCAGACAAAGAAGATCAGAACTAGCGCAATGGGAAAGCACCTGCAATCAGCTCGAGGTGCAGTGTTAAGAAGCTGCACGATTTGCTAGCATCTCTTGACGAGGAAAGAAGACAATATGTCGCCAACATGGATTTCGGGGGGCTGCTAGAGCTACCAAACATAACCAGGACGGATAGGCGTTTCTTAATGTCTATTCTAGGTCATATAGATGAGGAAGCAAGTTCTATCACGATTGATCACAAGCGCGACGTGCAGTTCTATGACGAAGATGTTCATACTGTCCTTGGCATACCGTATGGAGCAGCACGTCGTCGAAGAGCCTATTGGCACTGTCTGAAACAGAAAGATGATTGCTCGTAGGCAGCTACAGCCAGGTCTATCCGTCTAATATCATTTTGCCTATCCTTGTACTGCACAAACACAAGAATACATGAGCCACCCGAAACTGTATTGAGATGCTAAAATCTTGGAAGATCAGCCCAACAAGAGTGGACCATGCCTTTTTTTGAAGATCCAAGTGAACATATACACACTGAAGGAAGTGATGAGTGATTGCATTGTAGTTTGTCACCACGCTGTAATGACAAAAAGTAGAGACATACGTTTCTGTTATTTTGCATTGAAGGAAGTGATGAGTGATTGCATTGTAGTTTGTGACCATGCTGTAATGACAAAAAGTAGAGACATACGTTTCTGTTATTTTCAGTAACAGAAGACGTTTTTCGGCAAAACTACTGCAACTCCGAACCAAAAACTACGTAGCTAGGTTGTCCGACGCAAACCTCAGCTAGTACACCCGAATGTGTTTCAGGCAACCTTCATCCTTTATAGATCCATTCACTCTCACGTAGTCGCCATCGCTGTATTTTTTTATGATTTTATCATTGAAAACTGGGTAAGTGCGAGGCAGATTTGGCATTCAACAAAAAACAACAAAGTTCAGCTAGGCAAAAGTGCAAACGGAGATTACCTAACCGAACGCAAGTCCAGCATGTACTCCGAATGGATCGTCGTGAAAAATGGTCAGGCCAAACGCTTAGTCGTTTTTCGACGGTCGCTCCTAACTTTTTTTCAGTGATTTTTAGGGGCCTGAATAAGTACCATATCCTGGCCTAAATGGCTCCAGTGCCGTCGGCGAGGATGAAGTCTATCTCCTCGGACATATCCCTACGGTTCAACATCCTCCCAAGAAGCTAGGCCTAGAACCACACCGTGTGAAGGACTTCCGATGAAAAACAAAGAAGCCGAACAAGACCGCATACGTGTTCATGCATACGAAGATCTAGTACTTAGCAAAACTGTCTTCGCCTCCGAAAACTAGAAAAGACCGACAGATGCAAGGTAATTACCTGCTGCCCGTTGCTCTAAATGGTTGGAACACTAGCGATGTCGACGGAAGCAGGGATGAAGGCTCCTGCAAACACGCTTTCAGCCGGAACAGCCCTAACGTGGGGTTCAGAGGGAGGCGCAGTTGGACGGTGCCGTGCATCGTAGGCAATTACTAACGTACGTTTTTTGGCGGGGGTGGACTCAAAGGGACTTTCCTCGCTGCAACATAAAAGAGTCGTCCAAAAGCATCCAGTCATCGCGTCAAACGGTGCCGAACCTTGCATACTGAGTTGACCAATACCCAAAATGGCAGGTTTCAACATCAGCACGAGGGCAACGCAGCAGGGAACTTTTGCTAAAAATGACTCAAAGTAGCCCCTGTAGCTGATTACCGAAAATGGTTCATGTCGCCCTCTGCCGTAGAAGAAAGGAGTCGCTGCTATCGCCCTCAAATGCACTGACATGTCAGCCGCTAGGCTTCCATACAGGGTCTACACTAGCATAAAGTACCTTTCAGAACTTCCCTCTTCGGTCATGGCGAAAATCAACAAATCAAAAATTTGAAACCTTATCCACAAAAAGTGCGGATCTCAAAGACCATCAACGGTTCCGATAGCACACACTCTAGTTGCTGTTGATAGCAAATCCATGCTCTCTCTATATATGTATGTATTTTTGTAGTCCGGCGAGGTCCCGTACCAAACAATCCTCATAAGAGGACCTGCTGAGCTCAAATGCTATGGAGAGCGGGACGCCCCCAAAGGCCCCTTCCTCCAAACAGGTGCATAACACCGAGGCTTCGTCCCAGAAGGACCCCGGCCAAGGAGGAAAGGAAGAAATGGTGAAGGCGGCGTCCAGAGGTCGAACCGTAGGGGCCGGACACGTGGGGGAAAAGATTCCCATGGGTTCTGACGGCGGGGGCGATCCTGAGTTCGGCTCCCCACCGGATGCGATTTCGGAGACCTATACTGCTCCAGAATCAAGAAGGCAGCCTCCTTTGGTTGGAGAGGGCGTGCCTGTTCCACCGGCGACCTCTGTCCATCTAGAAGTGTCGGATGCTTTGTTGGTGGCTTTACGAGACGCCTCCATCATTGATGAACATCGTGCCCTTGTGGGTGCGGTGATTGAGAAGATTCAGTCAACTGAGAGTGGAATGAACAAAGCCTGTATCAGCCTTATAAGAGGCTTTGGGGTATGTTTTATGAGTTGTCGAAGAGTGTCATGGTATAGATAGTAGCCCCTGATACACTTTTCGGTGAAAGAAAGAACCGGACAGGGGATCGAATTGATGATCACAGGAAGACTCATTGAATGACATTGACTTCTCTTCTGTTTTGAGCAGATACCTGTAGCGGTTGCTGCCTCTCGGACTGCGGAGATCTCCGAACTGAATCGAAGTCTGGAGTGGGCCATAGAAGAAATTGTCCAATTGAAAATGCAGTTGAGGGATAAACAAGGTATGCACAAGCGTTGCGCGCATTTATTGTGAAATAAATGTTCAGTATGAAATAGGCCACATAATTTGTGCTAGGGGTTATGACCGAGGTCGAGGCCCTCAAAAGGGCCATTGCCGAGGCCGAGGAAAAGGCGGTCACGGAGCGGACTCTTCATGAGAAACACGAGCCAAAGTTATTAAAGCTGAGCAGGAGCTGCAAGAGGCCGTAAGTAAATGCGCGACCTTGGAGCAGAGTTTAACGGAGAAAGAGTCCGAACTCACCAAGGCGCGTCAAGCCACGAGCGATGCCCGGGGGGAAACCCAAAGCGCCCTGCAGGGGAACCAATAGGCGAGGAAGATCACGGCGGGTAAGGCTTTTCCCATGTAGAGCCAGTATTTGAAGGGAAAACTATGTTTCTGATTGTGAATCCGGATTTATCAGGTGTATTTGCCGAGCTACCTCACAGCATATTAGATGCCGCTCAATTCTACCGAGCCGAAGAAAGGAACACTGCCGATAAGCTCTTTTGGTCGCAGTATTTGGCGCCAAATTATCTGGTGCCTTTTGCCGATCAACTGAAATAGCTGATCGAACTGCATAAGGCGGCGGAACTAGCCATGAAAGATATGGTTATCCGGCTATGGCCTGCCAAGCCGATTCCAAGCAGCTACTTCGGGCTCGTGAGGCGGCTTGTAAGCTCTTGCCCTCGACTTGACGTTATCAAGCGGTCGGTCTGTATAGAAGGAGCGTGAATGGCCTTCGCCCTCGCAAAGGTGCACTGGGGGAAGATGGATGCCGAAAAGCTAGTGAGTGAGGGACCGCCAGAGGGGAAGGAGCACCGCAAGCCTGAATTATATTATAAGAGTGTCCTGAAAGGATCCTACCTTGCAGCGGAGCTATGTACCTGGGACATTATATTTCCATGAATGCCAGTCATGTTGTCCATTGTAATGTTTGAAAAAGGTTGTTTATAAGTCGCCTGTTATATAAAAGTTTACCCTCCTGTGCGGCCGTTTTTATGTTAAAACTGAGAGTTGGCCATTCGTCGGCTTCTGCCCCCACGTAAGAAGTACGGGGGTGTTCGGGATAAACCTAAGCACTCTTTATCCCAGTTTTGGGTCCTCCGAAGGAGGTGCTCAGCACAACGAACCAGGCAATCGGACTATAGGGCTTTATCACTCTCACTTAGCCATAGGAGCTTTAGTATGGTTGGCGCAGCCCCTTGTGTTCGGAAGACCGTACTAGGGGCTCTATAAGTACCTGATCGGAGAAAAAACCGATCCATCGCACGTTGCATTGGTTATGGTATTATGCGGGAGAAATCCTTAAAGATTTTGTGACCGCTCAAACAGCTGACCAGCTCTCGCCGTATCATGAAAGTCAGTTTTCGGCTTTCTCTACTGAGGTGCTCATCCGGAAGAACTGGGACACAATCGCAGTAGTTCTCCCAGTGCTACCTTAGCCGATATAGCGGAGCGTAAGGTACCAAAACATGGGAGCCGGGAAAACCCAACTATTGACCCAAGACATGATTCGGAGCTGATGCATATATTGCTATAGGTTCGGGGTGCCGAACTTCCATGAAGGTGTTCGGAATTTTATTGCCGTGTTACGGGGAAAACGAAGCCCCTGTCATATTGAAGGCATATCGCTGTGTACGGATGCCACTTGACAAAATGATTTCGATAAGAAATAATCAGCAGGTAAACGTCATATAAATCCACATGTTGTATTTGAATAATACGTCTATGCGTATGGGTACAAGTAATGTGATAAAAAAGGAGTTGTGATAGCAGAACCTGCTGTGACCAGGGGGAAGAGGTTGAGTGTGGATCCGTAATATAGCCGGACGTTCACTGCGGGGAATGTCTAAGGATTCCCTAACATGTTCAAGCTGCCTCCGTGGAGTCCGTCCTGGTCGGTGCTAAGGTGAACCTGCGAAGGAAATATAGGAAATGCTTACGTGTCGGAGGGCGGTTGAACCACTGAGTTGGGCCTGTCATGGCCTTCACCGGAGTGTTTAGTTGAGCTCTGGACGAGCCAGAGTATCCTTCCGCGAAGTAGCTCGGAGCCCCTTGACGGTGTCCGAGAGCCTGGACGTCGACTCGAGGTTCGGCTACAAGGTGCTCCTCGTTGTTTCTGCTGCTAAGTCAGGGGTGTATTTGTTGGTGCCGAAGGAAGGTTCGGCCTTGCCATGAACCATGATGACACCGCGTGGATCGGGCATCTTGAGCTTACGGTAGGCATAATGCGGCACCGCATTGAATCGAGCGAACGCGGTTCGCCCGAGCAGTGCTTGATAGTCACTGCGGAAAGGGGCGATTTCGAAGATTAACTCTTTGATACGGTAATTTTCTGGTGATCCGAAGATTACCTCAAGGGTAATGGGGCCTGTACAGCTAACCTCCATACCTGGTATGATGCCTCTAAAAGTGGCTTTAGTGGGTTTGGTCGCTGAATGATCGATGCCCATCTTGCGCATTGTGTCCTGGTAAAGCAGATTTAAACTGCTACCTCCGCCCATACGGACTCGAGTGAGGTGGAACCCGTCTACTATTGGGTTGAGGATTAGTGCGGCTGGATTGCCCTGATTGGCGTTAACCGGACGATCCGTGTGGTTGAAGGTGACCATCCCTAGTTTATATTGTGGGACGGCTAGTTCTGTTGAGTCGCCATTCCTAAGGGTGCATATCTAGTCCGAGTTGGCAATTTGGGTGGTATTTACCACATTCACCGATTGAATATGGGGGGGAACTTTTGCCCTCCCGTGTTCGGTGATCTGGGCTCTTCGTCGCTATCGTCGCTTTGAGACCCCTCTTCTTTGGCGCCTGCCTTGTCGGCTTGTTTGAAGACCCAGCATTCTCTGTTGGTATGGGTGGCTGGCGTTTTTGGGGTGCCATGAATTTGGCATTGGCGATCGAGTATGCAGTCCAGACTGGATGGACCCGGATTTTTATTTTTGGGTGGCCCTTTCTGCTCACCGGACTTTGAGCCCCTAAACCCGGCATTAACTGTCATATTTTCGGCGTTTTTACCATTTTTGCGGCACTTGTGTTTGTTGCGTCGTGGTATGCCGTTGCTATCCCTAGCTTCTGATATGCCAGGTTTGCTTGCTGTATTGGTACTACGAGCCAACCAGCTATCTTCGCCCGCACAAAAGCGGGTCATAAGTGTCGTGAGGGCTGCCATGGATTTTGGCTTCTCTTGGCCGAGGTGCCGGGCGAGCCATTCGTCACGGATATTATGCTTAAATGGTGCTAAGGCATCTGCATCCGGACAGTCGACAATTTGGTTCTACTTGGTTAGGAACCGGGTCCAGAATTTCCTGGCCGATTCCCCTGGCTGCTGAGTTATATGACTTAAATCGTCAGCATCTGGCGGTCGCACATAAGTGCCCTGGAAATTGTCCAGGAATGCCTCTGCCAGGTTCTCCCAACTTCCAATGGATTTTGCCGGCAAGCTATTGAGCCAATGCCGAGCTGGCCCTTTGAGTTTCAGCGGGAGATACTTGATGGCATGTAGGTCGTCCCCGCGGGACATGTGAATGTGGAGGAAGAAGTCTTCTATCCATACCGCGAGGTCTATAGTACCATCGTATAATTCAATGTTTATGGGTTTAAACCCTTCTGGGAATTCGTGATCCATTACTTCATCAGTGAAGCATAAGGGCTGTGTGGCGCCTCTGTGCCGGGCTATATCACGACGCGGTTCATACGAGTCTTGTCTGCCGTGTTCGGCTCAACCAGATTTGCTTTTAGTGTATCCGACGTGACGATCATCGTCGCGTGTTGGTGCGCACCCCCGTGATCCGTAGATCGATCTTGCATGTTTTGCCTTGTTTTCCAATGCGTCGCGCAGGTCCCGCGTGTTGCCCCGGGCCTTGGTATTTTTGTTTGAGTGGCGGCGGGGTGCAGGCTGAACTTCAGGCTGAAACGCCTCTCTGGCTCGGCCACGAGGTGGCCGGTCAGCCGCATCGTTCACTGGTGATGTAGGTTTCAATGCTTCCTCCTCGAGGTGAGGTAGCAACCTGCGCTTTGGATAACTCTTGGAGGGGCGCTCGAGTTCGTATTCCTCGGCCGCAAGGACTTCGGTCCATCTGTCTGCTAGCAAATCTTGGTCGGCTTGAAGCTGTTGTTGCTTTTTCTTCAAGCTATTTGCTGTGGCCATAAGCCGGTGCTTGAAGCGCTCCTGCTCGACGGGATCCTCAGGCAAGATAAATTCTTCATCGCCGAGGCTCAACTCGTCTTCGGAGAGAGGCATGTAATTGTCCTCCTCTGATTCTCCATCTGCTGCCCACTCTGGAGGGCTAGCTTGTTCACCATCCCGCTCTAAATCATGCTGCAGGGGATTGTTGTCGTCTTCGGCACTATCCGGAGTGTTATTTTCTCTTGTGCCGGTATCACTACTTTTGCTATGGTGGGACTTAGAGCGGCGCCGCTGGCGTCGGCGCTTGGGTTGCTTCTTGGAGGGGTCATCCTCCGGTGTCTCGTCGCCATTGCCTTCTTTGGGGGTGTCCACCATGTATATATCATATGATGAGGTGGCGGTCCAGCGCCCTGTGGGCGGTGGTTCTTGTTCGTCTCCTGCATCGTCGTCCATACCGTCGATGTCTTCGGAGTAGAAGTCGAGCATGTCGGTTAAATCGTCGACAGTGGCTACTAAGTGGGTGGTGGGTGGGCAGCGAATTTCTTTGTCGTCTGCATCCCATTCTAGCCGGACATAGTTCGACCGAGGTTCTCCTGACAAGGAGAGAGACCTTAATGAATTTAGCACGTCGCCGAAAGGCGAGTGCTGAAAGATATCCGCGGAGGTGAACCCCATGATCGGCGCCCAATCAGATTCGATAGGCATGGACGCAGGCGGCACGGAGTCCGTGGCCGGAGACGAATCCGATGGTTCGGCAACACGACTCTTGTAAGGGGTGAAGTCAGTATCCGGCTCCATCGCCACTGAGAGTGCGGCCTCCGTGGCGGGGTCTATCCCCCCATCCTCGGATGGCGCAATTTGCTCCGGATTGAGGGCCAGAGTAGTTGTAGGTGTGATCTCCCGAACACTGTCCGACGACAGAGTTACATCATGCTCGTCGTGATTGTGCGGCGCACCAAACAAGGGCTCGAATCCGTTGAAGATCAAGTCTCCGCAGACATCGGCAGTGTAGCTTAAGTTTCCGAACCTGACCTGATGGCTAGGGGCGTAGCTCTCGATCTGCTCCAGATGGCCAAGCGAGTTGGCCCGCAGTGCGAAGCCGCCGAATACGAAGATCTGTCCGGGGAGGAAAACCTCACCCTAGACCGCATCGTTACCAATGATCGAGGGAGCCATCAAGCCTTATGGTGACGGCACAGTGGAACTCTCAATGAAAGCACCAATGTCGGTGTCAAAACTGGTGGATCTCGGGTAGGGGGTCCCGAACTGTGCGTCTAAGGCGGATGGTAACAGGAGGTAGGGGACATGATGTTTACCCAGGTTTGGGCCCTATTGATGGAGGTAATACCCTACGTCCTGCTTGATTGATATTGATGATATGAGTATTACAAGAGTTGATATACCACGAGATCGTAGAGGCTAAACCCTAGAAGCTAGCCTATGGTATGATTGTTGTTGTCCTACGGACTAAACCCTCCGGTTTATATAGACAACGGAGGGGGATAGGGTTACACAGAGTCGGTTACAAGGGAGGATATCTACATATCCGTATCGCCAAGCTTGCCTTCCACACCAAGGAAAGTCCCATCTGGACACGGGACGAAGTCTTAAATCTCGTATCTTCATAGTCCAACAGTCTGACCAAAGGATATAGTCCGACTGTTCGGAGACCCCCTAATCCAGGACTCCCTCACCTGCTGTAGCTCTAACTTGGGTGGGGGGTGGAATGAATCCTCTCGCTACTGTACGAATAAGCTTGTTGTTGGGTCAAAGCTGTCTGAAGGAGCTCTCTAGCCCATCATGTTTCAACTGCTACTGGGGACTCGCCTTCGATCGGGAGAGCTACCAGTCGTGAAGCGGCGGCAACGATGTTATCCAACGGGTTAGAGTAATGACCCGGAGGCGTTGAGACGTGTCATGACAGGACATTGTTCTGACGAGGCGGATCCATCGCGCATGGCTGAACTGGCACCCCCGTTCCAGGTGCCTCCACCCGGTTTACCACTGGCTGGTTACTGGTTCCTGCCCCTGGCGTATTAAAGAGATTCCTTCCCTTGTAAATCGGAGGCAGGTGAGACCGGTGCCTTCTTCTCATGACATCGTTTGATGCGCTCTGATCCAGCATAAGCCGATAAGTCTGTGCCTCTAACTCGGCCCGCTCTGCGGCCATCCTGGTGTTCTCTGCTGCCAGATCTACCTTAGCTTGAGCTATCTGATCCTTCACCTTTGCAACTTCCGCATCATGTTGATCCTGATCTGCCGGATTAACCTCAGCTGCCAGCAATGTTTCCAAAGTGTCGAATAAATCAGACAAAACCTGAATCGGCACTGGTGCGGGGCCTCCTTCCCTAGCGGGTGTTGCATCTACCGAACCGGAAATCATTGCCGCTGTGGTAGAAGAATGCTGCACCGACTGCGTACCACCCATGAAAATCGCAACCCGGCTCGGCGGATCAGAGAGGTCTGGAATACTATCACCATCGGAACCGCCACTAATCCAGCCGTCATGCAGCTGATACAGCGACTCGGTCTCTTCGGTTGAAGACTCGTCATCAGAGTAAACGATGGTTTTGCCACCAGATACCGATCTATCCTCAGATTCTGCTCCGTGGATGACTCCCATGAAGGCATGCTTTACAGCAGGCTAAACTCGGGCAGGTCTTGCACGCTGAGCCGTTTCGACGATGTCGGTGCAGATGTCCGGCTCAGGGCCCGGTTCACCGATCTTGCCAATGAAGACGTGTATTCCGCCAAAGGGGGCCCGGTACCCGTACTCGATCGAGCCGACCTCGGGGCCCCAGCGTGCGTCGTCGACGTAGAGCTTGCCGCGACGACTCTTGGTCATCCGGCCCACAGCGTATCCCTTGAGTCCTTCGAAGCTGCCCTTCAAGACCTCGAAACCATCGTGCGATAGCCCCACGGTGGGCACCAACGGTCGTGGTTTTCTCACGGCAGATGTCCTAGTGAAAGGACTTAGTCGTGGAGCCATCACGATGGGTTAGCTTAAAGGGGTTAAAGCGGAACAAGGGACGCAAGGAATTATACTGGTTCGGCCCCTTACGATGAAGGTAAAAGCCTACTCCAATTGTGATGGAATTGCTAGGGTTTCGATGACCAGGGAGCGAATCCGCTTTGCCTGGCTCTCAAGTTATTGTTTGTTGTTTGTCCCTAAACCGCCGTTGGTCGTCCCTTTATATACACAGGTTGACGCCCGCCGGTTTACAGAATCCTGGCCGGCTGATAAACGTGTCCGGCCTGGTTTCTGCCCTTTCCTATCTTACGATACAAGTTTACATACTATATGGCGGTTTATGTCTATGGGCCCTAAACCGCCTTTGGGCCCTGGGCCTCCGTTCTAGCTCTCCTTCGTAAAGTGCCATACTCCTTGTCTTCATGGGCTTCAGATATAAATAACTCATTACAGGCATAATCTGGCCCCTCCTGGCCGGTTTATACGCAGTAGTAATATTCCCAACACTAAGTGTTCCTACGGTATTCGGGAGTTGCATAATCTCATTGTCATAGGAACATGTATAAGTCATGGAGAAAGCAATAGAAATAAACTAAACGGTCATAGTGCTAAGCTAATGGATGGGTCAAGTCAATCACATCATTCTCTAATGATGTGATCCCGTTCATCAAATGACAACTCATGTCTATGGTTAGGAAACTTAACCATCTTTGATTAACGAGCTATTCAAGTAGAGGCATACTAGTGATATTATGTTTGTCTATGTATTCACACATGTACTAAGTTTCTGGTTAATACAATTCTAGCATGAATAATAAACATTTATCATGATATAAGGAAATATAAATAACAACTTTATTATTGCCTCCCACTTGCACTAGAGTCTATAATATAGATTACATTGTAATGATTCTAACACCCATGGAGTCTTGGTGTTGATCATGTTTTTCTCATGAGAGAGGCTTAGTCAACGGGTCTGCAACATTCAGATCCGTATGTATCTTGCATATCTCTATGTCTCCCTCCATGACTTGATCGCAGATGGAATTGAAGCGTCTCTTGATGTGCTTGGTTCTCTTGTGAAATCTGGATTCCTTTTCCATGGCAATTGCACTAGTATTGTCACAAAATATTTTCATTGCACCCGATGCACTAGGTATGACACCTAGATCTGATATGAACTCCTTTATCCAAACTCCTTCATTTGCTGCTTCTGAAGCAGCTATGTACTCCGCTTCACACGTAGATCCTGCCATGATGCTCTGCTTGGAACTGCACCATCTGATAGCTCCACCATTAAATAAAAATACGTATCCGGTTTGTGACTTAGAGTCATCCGGATCAGTGTCAAAGCTTGCATTGACATAACCGTTTATGACGAGCTCTTTGTCACCTCCATAAATGAGAAACATATCCTTAGTCCTTTTCAGGTATTTCAGGATGTTCTTGACCATTGTCCAGTGATCCACTCCTGGATTACTTTGGTACCTCCCTGGTAAACTAATAGCAAGGCACACATCAGGTCTGGTACACAACATTGCATACATGATAGAACCTATGGCTGAAGCATAGGGAATGACTTTCATTTTCTCTCTATCTTCTGAAGTGGTCGGGCATTTAGTCTGACTCAACTTCACACCTTGTAACACAGGCAAGAACCCTTTCTTTGCTTGATCCATTTTGAACTTCTTCAAAACTTTATCAAGGTATGTGCTTTGTGAAAGTCCAATTAAGCGTCTTGATCTATCTCTGTAGATCTTGATGCCCAATATATAAGTAGCTTCACCGAGGTCTTTCATGGAAAAATTCTTATTCAGGTATCCTTTTATGCTATTCAGAAATTCAGTCTCATTTCTGATCAGCAACATGTCATCCACATATAATATCAGAAATGCTATAGAGCTCCCACTCACTTCCTTGTAAATACAGGCTTCTCTAGAAGTCTGTATAAAACCATATGCTTTGATCACACTATGTTGAAAGATGATAGTAGCAATGATACGGAATGGGTCCATGATCTGAGGATTATCCTCGTTGCTGCACAGAAGAATTATGTCCTTGATGCACCGCTAGGTGATGGACCTATTGCAGGAGTAGAGGCAGACATTATGAACGTTTGGCAAGCTCGGTATGATGACTACTTGATAGTTTAATGCACCATGCTTTATAGCTTAAAACCGGGACTTCAAAAATGTTTTGAATACCATGGAGCATATAAGATGTTCTAAGAGTTGACATTAGTATTTAAGACTCATGCCCGTGTGGAGAGGTATGAGACCTCTGACAGTACTTTGCCTACAAGATGGAGGAGAATAGCTCAACTAGTGAGAACGTTCTCAGAATGTCTGGGTACTACAATTGCTTGAATCAAGTGGGAGTTAATCTTCCAGATAAGATAGTGATTGATAGAGTTCTCTAGTCACTATCACCAAGTTACTGGAACTTAGTGATGAACTATAATATGCAAGGGATGACATAAAACGATTCCCGATCTCTTCACGATGCTGAAATCAGCGAAAGTAGAAATCAAGAAAAGCATCAAGTGTTGATGGTTGACAAGACCACTAGTTTCAAGTAAAAGGGCAAGGGAAAGAAAGGGAACTTCAAGAAGAATGGCAAGCAAGTTGCCACTCCCATGAAGAAGCCCAAAGCTAGACCCAAGCCAGAAACTGAGTGCTTCTACTGGAAAGGAAATGGTCACTGGAAGCGGAACTGCCCTAAATACTTGGCGGATAAGAAGGATGGCAAAGTGAACACAAGTATATATGATATACATGTTATTGATGTGTACTTTACTAGTGTTCATAGTAGCCCCTAGGTATTTGATACTGGTTCAGTTGCTATGATTTGTAACTTGAAACATGAGTTACAAAATGAATAGAGACTAGTTGAGGGCGAGGTGACGATGTGTATTGGAAGTAATTCCAAGGTTGATAAGATCACCATCGCACACTCCCTTTACCTTTGGGATTAGTGTTGAACCTAAAATAAATGTTATTTGGTGTTTACGTTGAACATAATATGATTGGATCATGTTTATTGCAATACGATTATTCATTTAAGTCAAAGAATAATTTTTACTCTGTTTACATGAATAAAACCTTTTGTGGTCATACACCCAAGGTGAATGGTTTATTGAATCTCTATCATAGTGATACACATATTCATAATATTGAAGCCAAAAGATGCAAAGTTGATAATGATAGTGCAACATACTAGTGGCACTGTCGTTTAGGTCATATTAGTGTAAAGCGCATGAAGAAACTCCATGCGGATGGACTTTTGGAATCACTTGATTATGAATCATTTGATGCTTGCCAACGATGCCTCATGGGCAAGATGACTAAGACTCAGTTCTCCGGAACAATGGAGCGAACCACTGACTTATTTGAAATAATACATATTGATGTATGCGATCTGATGAGTGTTGAGGCTCGTGGCGGGTATCGTTATTTTCTAACCTTCACAGATGATTTAAGAAGATATGGGTATATCTACTTAATGAAACACAAGTCTGAAACATTTGAAAAGTTCAAAGAAATTCAGAGTGAAGTTAAGAATCATCGTAACAAGAAAATGAAGTTTCTACGATCTGATCACAGAGGCAAATATTTGAGTTACAAGTTTGGCCTTCATTTAAAAACAATGTGGAATAAGTTTCACAACTCATGCCACCTGGAACACCACGAAGTAATGGTGTGTATGAACATCGTAACCATACTTTATTAGATATGGTGCGATCTATGATGTCTCTTACCGATTTACCACTGTCATTTTGGGGGTTGTGCATTAGAGACAGCTGCATTTACGTTAAATAGGGCACCGTCTAAAAATCCGTTGAGACGGCACCGTATGAACTATGGTATAGCAAGAAACCTAAGCTGTCATTTCTTAAAGTTTGGGGTTGCGATGCTTATGTTAAAAGGTTTCAACCTGATAAGCTCAAACCCAAATCGGAGAAGTGCATCTTCATAGGATACCCAAAAGAAACTGTTGGCTACACCTTCTATCACAAATCCGAAGGCAAGATCTTTGTAGCTAAGAGTGGGTCCTTTCTAGAGAAGGAGTTTCTCTCGAAAGAAGTGAGTGGGAGGAAAGTAGAACTTGATGAGGTAATTGTACCTTCTCTCGAATTGGAAAGCAGCTCATCACTTAAGTCAGTTCCAATGATGCCTACACTAATTAGTGAGGAAGTTAATGATGATGATCATGAAACTTCAGATCAAGTTACTATCGAACCTCGTAGGTCAACTACAGTACGTTCCGCACCAGAGTGGTACGGTAATCCTGTTCTGGAAGTCATGTTACTAGACCATGACGAACCTACGAACTATGACGAAGTGATGATGAGCCCAGATTCCGCGAAATGGCTTAAGGCCATGAAATCTGAGATGGGATCCATGTATGAGAAAAAAGTATGGACTTTGATTGACTTGACCGATGATCAATGAGCCATTCAGAACAAATGGATCTTCAAGAGGAAGACGGACGCTGATAGTAGTGTTACTATCTACAAATCTCGAATTGTCGCAAAAGGTTTTTCGACAAGTTTAAGGTGTTGACTACAATGAGATTTTCTCACTCGTATCGATGCTTAAAAGTTTGTCCGAATCATGTTAGCAGTTGCCGCATTTTATGAAATCTAGCAAATGGATATCAAAACAACATTCCTTAATGGATTTATTAAAAAGGAGTTGTATATGATGCAACCAGAAGGTTTTGTCAATCCTAAAGGTGTTAACAAAGTGTGCAAGCTCTAGTGATCCATCTATGGACTGGTGCAAGCATCTCGGAGTTGGAATATGCGCTTTGATGAGTTGATCAAAGCATATAGTTTTATACAGACTTGCGGTGAAGCCTGTATTTACAAGAAAGTGAGTGGGAGCACTACAACCTTTCTGATAAGTATATGTGAATGACATATTATTGATCGGAAATGATGTAGAATTTTCTAGAAAGCATAACGGAGAATTTGAAAGGAGTTTTTCAAAGAAAGAATTACATGTAAAGCTACTTACATATTGGGCATCAAGATCTATAAAGATAGATCAAGATGCTTGATAAGACTTTCGATGAGTACATACCTTGATAAGATTTTGAAGGAGTTCAAAATGGATCAGTCAAAGAAGGAGTTCTTCCCTGAGTTGTAAGGTGTGAAATTGAGTAAAGACTCAAAACCCATCCACGACAGAAAATAGAAAGAGAATGAAAAGCCATTCCCTATGCCTCAGTCATAGGTTCAATAAAGTATGTTATGATCTGTACTAGACCTATTGTGTACCTTAGCATGATTTTGGCAAGGGAGTACAATAGTGATCTAGGAGTAGATCACTAGACAGCGGTCAAAATTATCCTTAGAGTACTAAGGAAATATTTCTCGGTTATGGAGGTGATAAAAGAGTTCGTCGTAAAGAGTTACGTCGATGCAAGCTTTTTACACCGATCTAGATGACTCTAAGTCTCGATCTAGATACATATTGAAAGTGGGAGCAATTAGCTAGAGTAGCTCCGTGCAGAGTATTGTAGACATATAAATTTGCAAAATACATATGGATCTGAATGTTGCAGACCCGTAGACTAAACTTCTCTCACAAGCAAAACATGATCACTCTTTGGGTGTTAATCACATAGCGATGTGAACTATATTATTGACTCTAGTAAACCCGTTGGGTATTAGCCACATAAAGATGTGAACTAATCACATAAAGATGTGAACTATTGGTGTGAAATCACATGACGATGTGAACTAGATTATTGACTCTAGTGCAAGTGGGAGACTGAAGGAAATATGCCCTAGAGGCAATAATAAAGTTGTTATTTATATTTCCTTATATCATGATAAATGTTTATTATTCATGCTAGAATTGTATTAACCAGAAAATTAGTACATGTGTGAATACATAGACAAACAGAATGTCCCTAGTATGCCTCTACTTGACTAGCTCCTTAATCAAAGATGGTTAAGTTTCCTAGCCATGGACATGTGTTGCCATTTGATGAACGGGATCACATCATTAGAGAATGGTGTGATGGACTAGACCCATCCGTTAGCTTAGCACTATGATCGTTTAGTTTTATTGCTATTGTTTTTTTCATGACTTATACATGTTCCTCAGACTATGAGATTATGCAACTCCCGAATACCGGAGAAACACCTCGTGTGCTATCAAACGTCACAACATAACTGGGTGATTATAAAGATGCTCTACAGGTGTCTCCGATGGTGTTTGTTGAGTTGGCATAGATCGAGATTATGATTTGTCACTCCGTGTAACGGAGAGGTATCTCTGGACCCTCTCGATAATGCACATCACTATGAGCCTTGCAAGCAATGTGACTATTGAGTTAGTCACGGGATGATGCATTATGGAACGAGTAAAGAGACTTGCGAGTAGCGAGATTGAACTAGGTATGATGATACCGACGACCGAATCTCGGGCAAGTAACATACCGATGACAAAGGGAATGATGTATGTTGTTATGCGGTTTGACTGATAAAGATCTTCGTAGAATATGTAGGAGCCAATATGAGCATCCAGGTTCCGCTATTGGTTATTGTCCGGAGATGTGTCTCCGTCATGTCTACATAGTTGTCGAACCCATAGGGTCCGCACGCTTAACATTCGATGACGATTTGTATTATGAGTTATGTGATTTTATGACCGAAGTTTGTTTGGAGTCCCGGATGAGATCACGTACATGACGAGGAGTCTCGAAATGGTCGAGAGGTAAAGATTCATATATTGGAAGGCTATATTCAGACATCGGAAAGGTTCCGAGTGATTTGAGTATTTTTCGGAGAACCGGGGAATTACGCGAATTCATCGGGGGAAGTATTGGGCCTTATCGGGCTTTAGTGGAAAGGAGAGAAGGGACACAAGGGGAGGCAGCGCGCCCCCCATGGGCTGGTTCGTATTAGACTAGGAGGGGGCGGCGCTCCCCTCTTTCCTTCTCCCTCTCCTCCTCCTTCCCTCTCTCCACCTCTTGGAAAAGGAAAGGGGACTACAACTAGGATTGGGAATCCTAGTTGGACTCCCCCTATAGGCGCGCCCCTCCTAGGCCAGCCTCCTCCTTCTCTCCCTCCTTTATATACGGGGAGGGTGGCACCCCATAGACATACAAGTTGAACTTTAGCCATGTGTGGTGCCCCCTCCACAGTTTTCCACCTCGGTTATATTGTCGTGGTGCTTAGGCGAAGCCCTGCATCGGTAACTTCATCATCACCATCAACACGCCATCGTGCTGACGGAACTCACCCTCGGTCTTAGCTGGATCAAGAGTACGAGGGACGTCACAGAGCTGAACGTGTGCAGATCATTGAGGTGTCATGCGTTCGGTACTTGATCGGTTGGATCGTGAAGACGTTCGATTACATCAACCGTGTTACTAAACGCTTCCGCTTTCGGTCTACGAGGGTACGTGGACACACTCTCCCCGCTTGTTGCTATGCTTCTCCTAGATAGATCTTGCGTGGTCGTAGGATATTTTTTTGAAATACTATGTTCCCCAATAATAATTGCATATAATGACATATAAAACATCCAAAATTGATACTATAATAGCATGGAATAATAAAAAAATTATAGATACATTGAAGACGTATCCAGCATCCCCAAGCTTAATTCTTGCTCGTCCTTGAGTAGGTAAATGATAAAAATAGAAATTTTTATGTGGAATGCTAGCTATCACATTCATGATATGATCTTTTCTTTTGCAACATGGATATTTATACTTGAGTGATTCAAAGCAATAATCTATAATTTGACATGAAAACGTCAATACTAAAGTATACCAACAAGCAACCATATCTTTCAAAATATCAACACTAAAGAAAGTTATCCCTGGCCCATTATGCTCAGTCATTGATCCATTCATGAAAAACACTCAACATTAGCTATATCCAATGCACAAGTATGATAATAGTGTTCTCTAGTTGGTGCTTTATAAGAGAAGATGGAGGCTCAAAATGAAAATAAAAATTGCATAAAAGTAAATAGATAGGCCCTTCGCAGAGCGAAGCAGAGATTTGCAGAGGCGCGAGAGCTCAAGGTTTAAAATAGAGATAAAGATGTTTTTGAGATAGGCATGCTTTTCTTGCCAACGACAATGATCGAGAATTCTGAATATCTTCCATGCTAGACACATTATAGGAGGTTCTCAAACAAAAAGTAAAGTTTATTTCATTTCCACCATTTCTTTCACAATCCATGGCTAGCCGTATCCATGTTGCCTTCCATACTAACACTTTCTAAGGAATTTATTATTATTATTCATTTCAGGACTGGGCATCCCTATTACCTGCCACACACTCGTGCAATGACAAGTGAATAAACACTCATCGTGAGAATAACATATATACCTAGCATAGCAAATATTGGCCACTCTCTGCCGCTTCATAAGTGGTATGGGCACACAAAACGGAAAATTTCTTTGAATGATTAGAGTTGGCACATGCAAATTTACTTGGAACGACATGTAAACATCGTATATAGGTAGGTATGGTGGACTCATTTGGCACAACTTTAGGTTTAAGGAATTGGATGCACTAGTAGTATTTCTGCTTAGTACAAGTGGAGGCTAGTGAATAGATTGAGAAACGAGCAACCAAAAAAAGGCCATAAATATCACTGCAAAAAAATACACTTTTGTGATGATACATGTTTGTCATAGTAGGTCACATTTTTTGTCATGCATGTACATCCATGATGATTTTATGACAGAATCAAGAGAGTCATACATGTGCTGTCGTAGAAGTGTTCCATGACATTACCAAAATTATCATCACGGAAGTGTCCACTTCCATGATGATAAATAGCGCGTCATGGAAATGCTTTCGTCAAGGGTAACCGACACATGGCATCCACCGTAATGGATCGCCGTTAAGCTATTGGGTTTCGGTTTGGATCCGATAACCCGTTAACAACCCAGACAAATGGGGATTTTCCACGTGTAAAATCATCATTGGCTGGAGGAAACACGTGTATGCTCCTCGATGGGCCAGATGTCGTCCGTCCAATGGAGGAGACATGCCTATGATACGTCGACACGTGGCAGGACCCAACAGAGGCCCGTATAGGTTAAAAAGGCCGGCCCAGTCAAAGGCTCGTAGTACTTACTCAGGTACTAGTGGGCTAGCCCAATAACGGACTATTTAAACATGGCCCATCTACGGCCCGAAGCCAGATCTGGCCCGTTAATTGTTCGCCGAATATTTGGGCCCAATTATGGCCCAGTGACTTTCGGCCTATTAGAGGCCCGATGTAGACATGGGCCCATTTCATCCCGGTGTGTCTTTCGGCCTGGGAATGGCACATGCTGCCCATGGGCCATATATGGTCTGACGCGACATCCAGCCCACTAACGGCTCGTGATAAAGGTGGCAACAGTTCAACCCAACGTGACTTTGGGCCTGCTAAAGGCCTGTCATATAAGTTGGCCCATTGATGCCTGTACTAAGCTTTCGGCCTCTTAAAGGCCCATGATATCAGTGGGCCAACTAAGGCCCGAGATATGTTTCGGCCTAGTAATGGCCCGTCATATAATTGGGCCAAAAAAGGCTCGGTCTACATTTCAGCCTATTGAAGGCTCGTCGATGACTAGTGAAAATTGAGGCCCAACATGCATTTCGGCCTGCTAAAGGCCCATGGTTTCTTTTGGGCTGTAACAGGCTAGCAGAATATTCAGCATGTTAATGGCCCAAAGCTACATGGCCCAACTAAGCATTGGGTCCACTAAAGGCCTAACTAAAATTTGGGCCGACTATATACCCGAGTAAGTTGTGGGCCTTGCGTAAAGTGTGAAGGACTCTATGGCCTTTTAGGCCCAAGAAAGTTGCAGGCCGTCCCAACTGTGGCCCGCTAAAAAGCAGGCCCATTAGAGGCGAATGTTTCGGCCCGGTCGACTACATCAGATTTTTTTCAGATAGCGAATGATGGCAGTAACTAGTAGGAATTAAGAACAAACCTACTCTATACAATAAAGAACTACATAATAAAGGATTTATGGTATATTACGGCCCTGTTTGGTTCGGCTGTGGATTTCTAAAAGCAGCTGTGAAAAATCTGCTGTGGAAAAATAGCTGTGAAAAATCTAATTTGAAAAAGATGTAGGTCATTTGGCAAACCAGCTGATATAGCTTTTTCAGATTTTGGCCCGCAGCGAAATCTGATTTTGGAAAGCACGTCCTGGGCTGCTTCTGCTTTTGGTTCAGATTTTGGCAGCGGATTTCTGGAATCGGATTCTGCTCGGTTCACCCTTTGGTTCAGATTCTGCTGCGCGGCAGCGGAATCTGTCGATAAAAGCTGAACAAACAGGGCCTACATCTACTGGGCATCGAAGTTCACCACCAGCAATCATAAAGCACAACGAAGAATCAGATTACAAAAACGGGGCACCATTGCAGCGTAACAAAATAATACTGAACCAAGACCACTTCCAAGACAGTTCAAAAAGGTTAGTGTTGTGCGGGAACTGCTACGCAAACAGCTGAGCAAGGCTGTGAGACCGGCCTAGCATGTTGGTCATAGATTCCAGGTGTAGCTATTTAGCAATGAGGTTCTCATTGGTGTTCTCCGCAATCTTTCTTAGAGATAGGACTTCAAGTCGAAGTTGAGTTGTAGAATGCCTTTCTGCTAGAAGTTGGGACTAAAGAAGTTGAACTGATTCACACAGCGAATTATGTGAGCTTTTCTGACTGCTAATCTCAAGTAACTTGAACACTGCATCAAGACAAGACTTTGGGGTTGTCTCGCTATCTTTAAGATGTTTTGCCTTCTTTGCTGCAATATATGTTGGTTTGTCTCACAGCCTTCAGCAGACTTGTGCATGCCATCAGGCATATCACCCTGAAACAAGCAGAGAGACGACAGGTTTTGCACGTGTATAAACAAAGATGATAATTGTGCTGTCAATTTCATCCAATTTCAAATTATAAAATAAAGAGTAAGTTCAAAATATCAATAGCATAATTTGACATTGTTCATAATGCGGGGAGCTTCACCACACTACTGGATTACCATGTCAACATAACAAGCATAGATGAAGCTCAAAGACAATCATTGTATCTATTTTGGTTAATGTGCATGGCATGTTGTTCATATCATCAGCCACGTCAGTAAGATAAAACAGGAGATGACAAGGTGCAAACGTGGGCTACTTCACCACACACTGGATTATAGATCCACAAAAACAAGCATACACATAGGGAGTATTGAGTGATGTGCATGGTATGAATAAGGAATTTGGTTTTACAAGTAAAACTTGGAATGTACGGTTGTTGCGAACATGCATTTTGATAGAAACAACAAACTAAACAGTAGTTAACGATATGGAGTATGAGCAAATTAAACAGCAGTTGAGGATAAAGGCTTTAGAAGGACTGACTTACATTAACAGTTAACACCGGCTTTATAATGCCCTTCACCATGTCAAGGGAAGGATAACTCAATAATTTCAGCACAGAATCTTCTTCATAAGCATTGCCTGTACTCTACATTTTGTAGAGAGTAATTATAGATATGATAATACTAGAAGGGATAGAGGATAATGAAGATAAGATGCAGATTGATGCTACATAATCAACTACCAATCCCTGGAAGTACAAGTGTTATAGAAAATGTACTGACAAGAGCAATGGGCTACACTTCTGCACTAGCATTGTCTGTGTATTCTACTTTTTGGTAAAATTAAATATAGATCTGATCTTTTTTAGTAAATGGTGGGCGAGGGAGATAAGATGCAGAATGCTACACAATGAACCAATCCCTCTTCCCATAATACAGGAGTGTTTTGAACACTGGTGTATGGTACAAAACATTCTTATATTATGGGACGGAGGGAGTATCTGTTAATGGGACAAACTAAGCGTTGGGTCCATAAAAGGCCCAATTAAAATATAGGCCGGTGTAAGTTGTGGGCCTCGCACAAAGTGTGAAGGACCCAATCATTCGGGCCCAAGAAAGATGCAGGCCGGCCCAATTGTGGTCCGCTAAAATAAAGAAATTACAACATAGTAACTAAGAATAAACCTACACTATACAATAAAGGATTTATGGTACATTACATCCACTGGGCATCGAAGTTCGCAACCAGTGATCATAAAGCGCAACAAAGAAGCAGATTACAAAAACTGGGCACCATTGCAGCGTAACAAAATAATACTGAACCGAGATCACTTCCAAGACAGTTCAAGAAAGGTTTGCCTTGTGCGGGAACTGTTGCGCAAGCTGCTGAGCAAGGCTGTGAGACCGTCCTAGCATGTCGGTCATAGCTTCCAGGTGTAGCTATTTAGCAATGAGGTTCTCATTGGTGTTCTCCGCAATCTTTCTTAGAGATAGGACTTCAAGTCGAAGTTGAGTTGTAGAATTCCTTTCTGCTAGAACTTGGGACTGAAGAAGTCAAACTGATTCAGACAACGAATTCTGTGAGCTTGTCTGACTGCTAGCCTCAAGTAACTTGAACACTACATCAAGACAAGACTTTGGGGTTGTCTCTCTATCTTCAAGATGTTTTGCCTTCTTTGCTGCAATATATGTTGGGTTTGTCTCACAGCCTTCAGCAGATTTGTGCATGCCATCAGGCATATCACCCTGAAACAAAGCAGAGAGATGACAGGTTTTGCACGTGTATAAACAAAGATGATAACTGTGCTGTCAATTCCATCCAATTTCAAATTAGAAAATAAAGAGTAAGTTCAAAATATCAATAGTATAATTTGGTGCTGTTAATAATGCGGGGAGCTTCACCACACTACTGGATTACCATGTCAACATAACAAGCATAGATGAAGGGCAAAGAAAATCATTGTATCTATTTTGGTTAATGTGCATGGCATGTTGTTCATATCATTAGCCGCATCAGTAAGATAAAACAGGAGATGACAAGGTGCAAACGTGGGCTGCTTCACCACACACTGGATTATAGATCCACAAAAACAAGCATACATATAGGGAGTATTGAGTAATGTGCATGGTATGAATAAGGAATTTGGTTTTACAAGTAAAACTTAGAACTTACGGTTCTTGCGAATATGCATTTTGGTAGAAACAACAAACTAAACAGCAGTAAACAATAAGGAGTATGACCAAATTAAACGGCGGTTGAGGATAAAGGCTTTAGAAGGACTGACTTACATTAACAGTTAACACCGGCTTTATAATGCCCTTCTCCATGTCAAGGGAAGGATAACTCAAGAATTTTAGCACAGAATCTTCTTCATAAGCATTGCATGTACTCTACATTTTGTAGAGAGTAATTATAGATATGATAATACTGGAAGGGATAGAGGATAATGAAGATAAGATGCAGATTAATACTGGAAGTACGAGCGTTACAGGACAAAATGTACTGACAAGAGCAATGGGCTACACTTCTGCACTGGCATTGTCTGTGTATTCAACTTTTTGGTAAGATTAAATGTAGATCTGATATTTTTTAGTAAATGGTGGGCGAGGAATATGAGATGCAGAATGCTACACAATGAACCAATCCCTCTTTCCATAATATAAGAGTGTTTTGAACATTGGTGTACTCTAAAAAACATTCTTATATTATGGGACGGTGGGAGTAGCTGTTAATGTAAGTACAGTGATAGACGACATTCAGTCCTTACAAGAGGGCTGCAGAGCTAAACCTCTTCAAAAGCATTGGGTTGATTCTAAATTTATGTAAGAGTCCATATGGATCTTATAATGTCCACCAAATGGACGATAACGAGGCTAACATGTGCAATGATGCTACATAATCAACTAGCTATGAAAGTAAGTATGGTCATACAGGGCAAGAGGTACTCACAAGAGCAATGCAGTGTGCAGTATAGTTGCAAGATTCTATGGTCCCTTGAGAATGAATGTTCTTCTGCTAACAATTTTCGTACAAGTGAGACGTTAAGGCAAATGCAGAAATGTAGTTCAAATTGTGATGTGATATCATAGACAGTACCTTACGCTGCAGACGAGACCAATGTGTAACAAGATTATTCCAGTCACTGACTGATAAATGTAGCACCGGAGACTTTACAGAAATTTCGTTTAGAGGCTTGCCATCGAAGTGTGCCTCCCTCAGGTAGGAACGATACTTCATCAATGAGTGCTTGAAAAGTGCAACCAACCCTTGCTCGTCTTGACAATTCAGCTTGGTCCTCGCCTATTTAAAAGAATGAAATCTTGTGTCTTCTGTCAGCTGAAACATATGCAATAATTACCAGAATAACATTAGTACATTACTTATGCTTAAGTTGCGGAGGAAGACTGGAAGTTGTTGTGTGTCTGCGGTATAATCTTTCCATGAAGGAAAGATGTGCACAAAGTTCCTGACAACAATATAAGCTTCGTCTTCTAAACTAGAAGAAATGGAACAGGGGTCCTATTTACTGCCATTGGGGCTCTCTCTGGTTCAAAAAGGGATTTCGCAACTGGATTTGGTGTATTCTTTCCTGGAATGGGGGGTTTTGCATCATAGAGGTGGTGATATGTCAACTGGCATCACCATACCATTTGCTGCAGTTGGGGTCTGCTGAGTTGGGGCATCAGAGATGACTAGTGTAGTAGGGCTAGAGTCTGCTAGAGTTGGGGCCGTGTTTTGTGGGTCAGGTGATATTGCAACTACACCTAATGGGCTATTTGATTTATCAGGTGTTACTACCTTTTTCCAAATACTTTGCTCATGCTCCTCCATGATCAGCAATTGCCCTCTTCCTTTTGAACGTCTGATACACAAGAAAAGCATTTGAATGGATAAATATGATATGATGACAGATGGAATATGTACTGAAAATAGATAGGCAGGGCATATTCATATACACGATGTGTAAACTAAGCTAATGGCAGTGCAACAAAGTAGAAGCAGTGCAAAGTATCAACTGCAAGATATGTGCGACCAATATAACCTTGGAAAGTTAGAGCAAGCACCTTGATGGGTGAATAAGATAGAGCATCTGCCTTTGACTCCTCCACTAGGGAGCTACATTGTCTTAGGTCTCCCTCTAGCTCAGAATCACTGTTAGGATCATATTCTAAGCATGAATCTGTAGGTGGAGAGCTGATAACCCACAAGTATAGGGGATCGCAACAGTTTTCGATAAGTAAGAGTGTTGAACCCAACGAGGAGCTAAAGGTAGAACAAATATTCCCTCAAGTTCTATCGACCACCGATACAACTCTACGCATGCTTGACGTTCGCTTTACCTAGAACAAGTATGAAACTAGAAGTACTGTGTAGGTGTTGTTGGATAGGTTTGCAAGATAATAAAGAGTACGTAAATAAAAAGTAGGGGCTGTTTAGATAAAGAAACAATAAAGTAAATATAGCGAGTGTGGAAAAGTGGTGGCAGGAGTTGTGAAATTGTCCCTTAAGCAATTGACTACTTTACTAGACCGATAGCAAGTATTATGTGGGAGAGGCCACTGCTAGCATGTCATCCCTGACTTGGAATTCTATGCTCTTATGATTGGAACTATTAGCAAGCATCCGCAACTACTAACGTTCATTAAGGTAAAACCCAACCATAGCATTAAGATATACTGGTCCCCCTTGAATCCCGTATGCATCAATTGCTATGCTAGGTTGAAGCTTCTGTCACTCTTGCCCTCCAATACATAGTCCTATCAACATACAACTAACCCTAGGGTGTGATCCACGCGCGCAATCATATGATGGGCACCAAAGGACAGCAACATAACCACAAGCAAATTAAATCAATCATAGCAATTCATCAACCACCGATAGGACAACGAAAATCTACTCAGACATCATAGGATGGCAACACATCATTGGATAATAATATGAAGCATAAAGCACCATGTTCAAGTAGAGGGTACAGCGGGTTGCGGGAGAGTGGACCACTGTAGATAGAGGGGGGAGGTGATGGAGATGTTGGTGAAGATGGCGGAGGTGTTGGTGTAGATCGCGGTGATGATGATGGCCCCCGGTGGCACTCCGGTGCCACCGGAAGCGAGGGGGAGAGAGCCCCCCTCCTTCTTCTTCTTCCTTGACCTCCTCCCTAGATGGGAGAAGGGTTTCCCCTCTGGTCCATGGCCTCCATGGCACGGGAGGGGCGAGAGCCCCTCTGAGATTGGATCTGTCTCTATGTCTCTCTCTGTTTCTGCGTTCTCAGATTCTACCCTTTCACTGTTTCTTATATTTCCGGAGATCCGTAACTCCGATTGGGCTGAAATTTTAACACGATCTCTATCCGGAAATTAGCTTTCTTGCGGCGAAAGAAGGGCACCAACGGCCTTACAGGTAGCCCATGAGGGTCAGGGGCGCGCCCAGGGGGGCAGGTGCGCCCCCCTACCTCGTGGCCACCTCGGGCACCGTCTCGCATGGATTTTTCTTCCCAAAAATCATATATTCCAAAAAAATCTTCATCAATTTTTATTCCGTTTGGACTCCGTTTGATATGGATATTCTGCGAAACAAAAAACATGCAACAAACAGGAACTGGCACTGGGCACTGGATCAATATGTTATTCCCAAAAATAGTATAAAAAGTTGCCAAAAGTATATGAAAGTTTTAGAACGTTGTCATGGAACAATCAAAAATTATAGATACGACGGAGACGTATCAGCACCCCCAAGCTTAATTCCTGCTCGTCCTCGAGTAGGTAAATGATAAAAAAGATAATTTTTTATGTGGAATGCTACCTAGCATAATATTGATCATGTAATCTAATCATGGAATGAATATTAAGATACGAGTGATTCAAAGCAATAGTCTATCATTTGACATAAAAACAATAATACTTCAAGCCTACTAATAAAGCAATCATGTCTTTTCAAAATAACATGGCCAAATAACGTTATCCCTACAAAATCATATAGTCTAGCTATGCTCCATCTTCACCACACAAAATATTCACATCATGCACAACCCCAAGACAAGCCAAGCAATTGTTTCATACTTTTGACGTTCTCAAACCTTTTCAACTTTCACGCATACATGAGCGTGAGCCATGGACATAGCACTATAGGTGGTATAGAATGGTGGTTGTGGAGAAGACAAAAAGGAGAAGATAGTCTCACATCAACTAGGTGTATCAACGGGCTATGGAGATGCCCATCAATAGATATCAATGTGAGTGAGTAGGGATTGCCATGCAACGGATGCACTAGAGTTATAAGTGTATGAAAGCTCCAACTGAAACTAAGTGGGTGCGCATCCAACTTGCTTGCTCATGAAGACCTCGGGCATTTGAGGAAGCCCATCATCGGAATATACAAGCCAAGTTCTATAATGAAAATTCCCACTAGTATATGAAAGTGATAACTCAAGAGACTCTCTATATGAAGAACATGGTGCTACATTGAAGCACAAGTGTGGAAAAAGGATAGTAGCACTGCCCCTTCTCTCTTTTTCTCTCATTTCTTTGTTTTTATTTTTTTTATTTTTTGGTAGGCTTCTTTGGCCTCTCTTTTTTTATTTGGGCTTCTTTGGCCTCTTTTATTTTTTTGTAAAGTCCGGAGTCTCATCCCGACTTATGGGGGAATCATAGTCTCCATCATCCTTTCCTCACTGGGGCAATGCTCTAATAATGATGACCATCACACTTTTATTTACTTACAACTCAATATTACAACTCAAGGTCTAGAACAAAGTATGACTCTATATGGATGCCTCTGGCGGTGTACCGGGATGTGCAATGATCTAGCGTAGCAATGACATCAAAAACGGACAAGCCATGAAAACATCATGCTAGCTATCTTACGATCATGCAAAGCAATATGAAAATGAATGCTCAAGTCATGTATATGATGATGATGGAAGTTGCATGGCAATATATCTCGGAATGGCTATGGAAATGCCATGATAGGTAGGTATGGTGGCTATTTTGAGGAAGGTATATGGTGGGTTTAAGGTACCGGCAAAAGTTGCGCGATACTAGAGAGGCTGGCAATGATGGAAGGGTGAGAGTGCGTATAATCCATGGACTCAACATTAGTCATAAAGAACTCACATACTTATTGCAAAAATCTATTAGTCATCGAAACAAAGTACTATGCGCATGCTCCTAGGGGGATAGATTGGTAGGAAAAGACCATCGCTCGTCCCCGAACTCCACTCATAAGGAAGACAATCAATAAATAAATCATGCTCCGACTTCGTTACATAACGGTTCACCATACCTGCATGCTACGGGAATCACAAACCTCAACACAAGTATTTCTACTAATCCACAACTACCCACTAGCATGACTCTAATATCACCATCTTTATATCGCAAAACTATTGCAAGGAATCAAACATATCATATTCAGTGATCTACAAGTTTTATGTAGGATTTTATGACTAACCATGTGAATGACGAGTTCCTGTCATCTCTCTAAATAGATATAAGTGAAGCAAGAGAGTTTAATTCTTTATACAAAAGATATGCCCACGCTCTAACAAATCTAAGTGGAGCAAAAGAGCATTCTACAAATGGCGGTTGTCTAAGTGAAGAGAAACAGGCAATCCAAACTTAAATTGATATAAGTGAAGCACATGAAGCATTCTATAAAGCCATACTCAAAAGATATAAGTGAAGTGCATAGAGCATTCTATAAATCAACCAAGGACTATATCATACCAGCATGGTGCATAAAAGAAAAATGAAAACTAAATGCAAAAGACGCTCCAAGATTGCACATATCACATGAACGAAACGAATCCGAAAACATACCGATACTTGTTGAAGAAAGAGGGGATGCATTCCGGGGCATCCCCAAGCTTAGACACTTGAGTCTCCTTGAATATTTACTTGGGGTGCCTCGGGCATCCCCAAGCTTGAGCTCTTGTCTCTCTTCCTTCTTCTCACATCAAGACCTTCTCGATCATTGAACACTTCATCCACACAGAACTTCAACAGAAAACTCGGTAAGATCCGTTAGTATAATGAAGCAAATCACTACTCTAAGTACTGTTGAAAACCAATTCATATTTTTTTGCATTGTGTCTACTGTAATATAACTTTTTCATGGCTTAATCCACTAATATAAATTGATAGTTTCATCAAAACAAGCAAACTATGCATCAAAAACAGAATCTGTCTAAAATAGAACAGTCTGTAATAATCTGAACATTCACCATACTTCTGATACTTGAAAAATTCTGCCAAAATTAGAAAAAATGAACAATTTGTATAGAAATACAGTGCAAAATGAATCAGAACCATTTGACATTCCAGCTAAAAATTTAAAATCGCGCACTACAGCCAAAGTTTCTGTCCTGCACCGTACAAACCATCAAGCAAATGTAAACATCCTAAAGGAAAACCTTGGCACATTATTTTTATATTTAAACTTTATAAAAGCACACAACAGAAATAAATGACTCTCTAAAACTTCCAAGTTGTCTCCCTGGCAGCGCTTTCTTTAAAGCCATTAAGCTAGGCATATAGTGCTCAAGTAATGGATCCACTCGGATCCCAAGGTATATCAAAGCCAATTTTAATTAACAATGATTTATAATTTAGTAGTGAGCACAAAGTAACATATATCATACAACAACGAAGTCTAACTCTCTTCCTATGCATCGGCATGTCATAAAAGAACAATTCATGCACACAAAGTAAATCCCAATGCATAGTATAAACAGATTCTTGCAATTTTATCGTATTGGAAACATAGAGAGGTGGAGATATAGTTCCTCTCTCATAATAATTGCAAGTAGGAGCAGCAAGCACATGCATATTATATCTATCAAAATCATCATGTGTAATGGTAAAAGGCAACCCATCAACATATTCCTTAATAAGAGCAAACTTCTCCGATATAGTGTAGTCAGGAGAATTCAAAAGGATAATAGGACTATCATGTGTGGGTACAATAGCAACAATTTCATGTTTAACATAAGGAACTATAGCAAGTTCATCTCCATAAGCATAAACATATTGGCATCTTGGCCACAAGCATAGCAAGCATCATCAAAAAGGGATATTTCAAAAGAATCAACGGGATCATAACAATCATCATAGCAATCATCCTCCGGTAAGCACGAAGGGAAATTAAACAATGTATGAGTTGAAGAGTTACTCTCATTAGAAGGTGGGCATGGGTAGCTAATCCGCTCTTCCTCCTTTTGTTCTTCCCTCTCCTCGTCATCTTTTTCATCCAGTGAGCTCATAGTTTCATCAATTTCTTCTTCCATAGACTCCTGCAAAATATTAGTCTCTTCTTGGACAGCGGAGTAGTCCTCAATATATGGTTCAACACAGGCATTAGAAGCATAATTATCATAGCAATATTTAAGTATGGCAAAAAATTTAGATTTGTAAAGAGTAGAATCATACTTTTCAATCAAAGAAGCAATTTCATAAGCACCCTTAAAAGCAACAAATTCTTTAATTTGTTGAACATCATAGTAATTATAAACACCCTTGGCATACGAAGATACGATTCCATTATCACTAAACAAACATTGGTAGGGAAGGTGTTTCTTAGGGTCTTCAGAACAACAAGTAAAATCATATATTTCACATAAATTCCAAGCATAGCATTGCAAACGATGAATTTGACCCAGTAAAATTTTCCATTTTTCAGATATTCGGTGTTGCACAAAACAAGCATGCTCATCTAAAGATTTGCCCTCAACTAAGCTAGTTGGGGTTTCAGCACGAGCACATAGGGATCGAAGATGATCCAAGTAATAAGCTTTAGCAGTCTGATAGATTTTGAGTGGTTCTTCAACGATTGGTTTAGTAGGTACAACTAATTTTTTTGGTATTTTGCATTTCCTACCCGTAACTAAAGATAGAAAACAACTAAGAACAACAAATAAAAATTACTTAGTGATAAAGCAAACAAGCACACACGAGAATATTCACCCCACGCTATTGCTCCCCGGCAACGGCGCCAGAAAAAGGTCTTGATAACCAACAAGTATAGGGGATCGCAACAGTTTTCGATAAGTAAGAGTGTCGAACCCAACGAGGAGCTAAAGGTAGAACAAATATTCCCTCAAGTTCTATCGACCACCGATACAACTCTACGCACGCTTGACGTTCGCTTTACCTAGAACAAGTATGAAACTAGAAGTACTGTGTAGGTGTTGTTGGATAGGTTTGCAAGATAATAAAGAGTACGTAAATAAAAAGTATGGGCTGTTTAGATAAAGAAACAATAAAGTAAATATAGCGAGTGTGGAAAAGTTGTGGTAGTAGTTGTGAAATTGTCCCTTAAGCAATTGACTACTTTACTAGACCGATAGCAAGTATTATGTGGGAGAGGCCACTGCTAGCATGTCATCCCTGACTTGGAATTCTATGCTCTTATGATTGGAACTATTAGCAAGCATCCGCAACTACTAACGTTCATTAAGGTAAAACCCAACCATAGCATTAAGATATATTGCTCCCCCTTCAATCTCGTATGCATCAATTTCTATGCTAGGTTGAAGCTTCTATCACTCTTGCCCTCCAATACATAGTCCTATCAACATAAAACTAACCCTAGGGTGTGATCCAGGCGCGATCATATGATGGGCACCAAAGGACAGCAACATAACCAAAAGCAAATTAAATCAATCATAGCAATTCATCAACCACCGATAGGACAACGAAAATCTACTCAGACATCATAGGATGGCAACACATCATTGGATAATAATATGAAGCATAAAGCACCATGTTCAAGTAGAGGGTACAGCGGGTTGCGGGAGAGTGGACCACTGTAGATAGAGGGTGAAGGTGATGGAGATGTTGGTGAAGATGGCGGAGGTGTTGGTGTAGATCGCTGTGATGATGATGACCCCCGGTGGCACTCCGGTGCCACCGGAAGCGAGGGGGGGAGATCCCCCCTCCTTCTTCTTCTTACTTGACCTCCTCCCTAGATGGGAGAAGGGTTTCCCCTCTGGTCCATGGCCTCCTTGGCACGGGAGGGGCGAGAGCCCCTCCAAGATTGGATTTGTCTCTCTGTCTCTCTCTGTTTGTGCGTTCTCAGATTCTACCCTTTCACCGTTTCTTATATTCCCGGAGATCCGTAACTCCGATTGGGCTGAAATTTTAACACGATCTCTATCCGGAAATTAGCTTTCTTGCAGCAAAAGAAGGGCACCAATCGCCTTACGAGTAGCCCATGAGGGTCAGGGGCGCGCCCAGGGGGCAGGCGCACCCCCCTACCTCGTGGCCACCTCGGGCACCGTCTCGCGTGGATTTTTCTTCCCAAAAATCATATATATTCCAAAAAAACTCCGTCAATTTTTATCCCGTTTGGACTCCGTTTGATATGGATATTCCGCGAAACAAAAAACATGCAACAAACAGGAAGTGGCACTAGGCACTGGATCAATATGTTAGTCCCAAAAATAGTATAAAAAGTTGCCAAAAGTATATGAAAGTTGTAGAATATTGGCATGGAACAATAAAAAATTATAGATACGACGGAGACGTATCAAGAGCGTTTGCATTGCATTGCATCCAGACTTGATTTCAGTCCCTTAATGCCAAGTTTGACAGCCATGGCATTGTTCTTCTTTATACTTTTCATGCGCGCAAGCTCATAATCATTATGATGTTGTTCAGTATCTGAGATTCATGAAAACATAAAAAGTACTCAGATTATCTATGGAATGCATTGCGGATTAAACTCTAAGAGTGTCACCCTATAAACCCCTGCATATGCAAATTTCACCCCCCCAACCATGCTGACCAGACCACACATAGGAATACAAACCTCTTATGTCTCTATAACAGGCAGACACAGATTTCAAAACTGAAGTAGGAACATGAGAATCATATCAAATTCGTATTTGAACAAATAGACTAAGGAATCATGAGTGGCATAATGTTTAGCTTCAAGGGTGGAGTGCTGGTAGTGCGACACAAAGCAAGTAGGCAGATTGTATTCCATCTGAAAGATCGTAGTCTATATAAAAGGTGGAAATGACACTTTCTTTTTATACAATGCAGTGTTTGTTGCCCACACATGATGGAAGAGATCACACAGAGAAATACTATTCACTCATGTCTGCGATTCCAGTATTTTGAAACAGGGTGGTCCACCCTAAAATAATATTGACAACCAATATGACAAGGCAAGCATAGATGTAGTGAATCAATCGTTACTTGTGATCTTACTAGGACAAGTATGCAGAATTGTAACTGCAGTAAGAGACCGTCCAAAATCTAAATCAAGAAGTTGGTCTAGCGCTTATTGTTTACAACTAATCGACGTGAATAATTGGATATCATATCGAATGAGTAAGAAAGACAAGTAAAATTGTCGACAAACCTGGCCTGCAGTAGTAAGCTGGGTCAATGTCACTACGACCAACAATCCAAAATGACTAGTGTCTGTTCCTAGGGCCAGAATTTTGAAACCCTATGAACTTTATAGGTACTAAAGATTACTGAAATACATCTGAACAATTAAGTGTAGGTAGCACTCAGTTCACAACAAACCCTAATGACAGTCCTGCCTAATGAGTAATGAATCAATTAGAAAATGGGTGATGAGGAGTGGATGCTGAGTGTTGAGGACGTATCTCAGGATAAATAGGGTTGGCTTAGTGGCTGCTGCAGGCCTGAGCCCTGAACGTACTAGGAAGGTAGGCACGGCGGCGCGCCCGGGCAGCGGTGACGCTGTTGGGCGAGCGGCTCCTGACCTCCTGTTAGTCCAGCGTCTCCTCCTAGAGTCATGCGTACGGGGACGGCAAGTCGCCGGCGAGGCAGGCGGCTGGGGGCGGGCAGAGATCGGAAGCGCAGCTGAACAGAGGGGAATCGGGGCCTGGGCCGACCCAAAATCACAGGGTGGGCCATGGCCCACCGTGGGCACCCTGTGGAGATACACACCTGAGCGGCGTACATGCATTTTTGAGACTAAATTAGGAACATTTAGCTGACCAAATAAAAGACTCTGTTTTAATAATATTAGATTCGTATTTGAACAACTAAGCTTGTTTAGCTTGATGGGTGGAGCGGTGCTATTATGACACGAAGCACGTATGATGATCGTATAGTGATCATAAAAGGGGGAAACCCTAAGCATTTTTTAGCAAAAGAGGGTTTCCCTCCGATTTCTGTTAAAGAAACCACCACGGAACCAACATGATCAATTAAACTCTAAGCATGATCAATTAAACCCAATTATGACTGTGCCATGGGAGATTTAAAGCTGCAAACCGGAGAAATGCTATTTAGCATCCATTGTTTGCTTCGAACTAAGAACTAAATTTTAAGAGCTAAAAAGAAAGTACAGTAACCAAGTTACGATCTATTTTCTGGTTGAGATAAAAAAGTTGAGGAGATATGAACTACCGCCTCTCTTGCAGTAGCGTGTAGGCATCGGGGGTGTGATGGCTGTCGGTGGCATTGAAGCAGATCTGCAATGGTAGACGGGTGCATCGGGGGATAAGTCCCATTGCGGTGGACGAGAAGGTCGTGTGAGCGGCCCCGGCAAAGAGGACGACGACGCCGATGAAGCGAGAGGACATGATGCAAGGCTCTTGGTCCGTCGCCGTGGATGAGAAACGTCCATCTCTAGCAGTGGACGACACGGTCTTGGTAGGCGCTCCGACATGGTGGAGGACGGTGGCGATGGATGGGGTGGAGGACGGCGGCGATGGATGGGGTGGCGGACGGAGGAGCCTGGTGTGGGGATGGTCTTCTAGCACGGACGGTGCATGAATGGGAAAATGGAGGGAGAGGTATGGGAACCATATTTTTGGGACGCGCTTGTCTGAAATATGGGAAAGTTATGAACTTAGCCGCCGTTTAAAATTTGAACATCTCGTCGGTTGGGGATAGGAGGGTAATCTCGCATCTCGTCAATATTTTCCCAGAGTGATTTCGGGCGAGGAGAGGGTGTTTTGGCGCCCACGGTTGGCGCCCATGGTGTATGAATGGGGCTGACAGGTAGGGCGGTTGTGTCACATCTGAGTGAAGTTACAAACCCGCCCCTATTGAAAATATTTGCCTACATCAATTTTGGCCGAGTCGAGTTTGTTTTGCCACCCACCGTGTATGAATGGGGAAATGGAGGGAGAGATAGAGGTCTTTCGGACGAGCTTGAATCAAATGTGTTTTGCCGCCCATAACTCACTGTGTTTCCTCGACGCATACTCCGGATACCATCAAATTAAGATGGAGTCTGACCAGGGCGCAACGGCATTCATTACCCCATATGGGCCTTTCTGCTTCAACACTAGTCAAAAACATTGGCGCCACTTACCAACGCATGATTCAAACATGTCTGGAAAAGCAAATTGGCAAGAAAGTGGAGGCATATGTAGATGATGTAGTCATCAAGACTAAACACGTTGAATCATTAGTGGACGATCTACGCCTCACATTCAACAACCTCTGAGCATATGACATACGGCTCAATCCGGAAAAAATGTGTTTTTGGCGTTCCAGCCGGATAACTGCTCGAGTTCATTGTTTCCAATAGAGGAATCGAGGCGAACCCAGCCAAAATCTGAGCCTTATCACAATTGGCAACGCCAACAGACCTAAAGCGGGTCCAAAAACTAGCTGGTTGTGTGGCGGTCTTAAGCCGCTTCATCTCCAGATTAGGAGAAAAAGCGCTACCACTTTACCGACTACTCTGGCGCACCGACCACTTTGAATGGACGGATGCGGCTACAGCCAGACTGGAAGAAATAAAAGCCTTGTTAGCAGGCAACCCAATCCTAGCCGCACCGGGGGTCGGCGAACCTATGTTGCTCTACAAATCTGCAACTCACCAGGTAGTAAGCACCGTACTCGTCGTTGAACGAGAAGAGGAGGGACATAAATTCCCATCCAGAAACCGGTGTACTACGTATCGGCGGTCCTCACACCGTGCAAATCCCGATACCCGCACTATCAGAAGATAGCGTATGCGGTCTTCATGGCATCTCGGAAGCTATAACACTACTTTCAAGAGTGTTCGATCATGGTGGCGTCTGAAGTACCACTCAATGACATCATAAATAATCGGGATGCCACTGGCCGCATAACCAAATGGGCCATCAAGCTCTTACCATTTGAAATAACATACAAGCCACGCCGAGCTATTAAATCTCAGGTGTTGGCCGACTTTGTCGCCGAGTGGACGGAAGCCGAACTCCCTAAAGAGTATAGTACATACTGCAACTGGATCATGTACTTCAACGGCTCCAAAATGTTAGCCGGACTGGGAGCTGGTATCATCTTGACATCCCCTACAAGGGACACAGTCCGCTACGTGTTACAAATCATGTATACGGACTCCAATAATGCGGCTGAATATGAGGCACTATTACATGGTCTCCGAATAGCTATCTCTATGGGCATACAACGCCTAGAGGTGCGAGGGGATTCAGACCTTGCAATATCCCAAATAAATGGAGAATTCGATGCAAAAGATCCAAGATGGCGGCATACAGAAACGCCATACTCAAAATATCAGCTCCGTTCACTACAAAAAAATACACTTCCGTCATGATACGTGTTTGTCACAGTAGGTCGCGTTTTTTGTCATGCATGTACATCCATGACGATTTTATGACAGAATCAAGATAGTCATACCTGTGCTGTCGTAGAAGTGTTCCATGACATTACCAAAATTATCATCACGGAAGTGTCCACTTCCATGATGATAAATCGCGCGTCACAGAAGTGCTTTCATCAAGGGTGACCGACATGTGGCATCCACCGTAACGGAACACCGTTAAGCTATCGGGTCCCGTTTTGGATCCGATAACCCGTTAACAGCCGGGATGTAACATCCCAAATTTTCAATTTGGAATGTTATACATTAGGTCATCATTGCATATCATATTTTATTGCATTTTGGCTTGATCCTCGAAATCCTAAGCAACTCAAGGACCCTCGGAGAGAGAGTTGGGGATTTCACTTTTTTCATATTTGAATTTATTCAAATATTGAAACGAAGATTTTTTTGTTCTAATTATTTTTCTCTCCAACAATATTTCATGTTAAAAGATATGAGAGGAGATAATATGACTTCTCCAAAATAAATGAAATATTGGAGGAAAAATGTTAAAAATCAAATATTTGATTTTATTCGGATTTTATTGCTATTTTATTTGGATTAGAAAAATTGCACGTTTTCAAAATTGCATTTTAGGGCCGAGAAAATGTTCATCTTGTTCTAGATATTTTATTTAGACGGTGAAAATTTGTTTTGACATTTTTAGATTTTTATTTATTTTTCTAGGATTTATTTTCGGCAGAATCTGTTTTAAAAAAAACTTCTTCCGCGCCCGACTGGGCCGAGGCCCAGCCGAGCTAGGCCGCCGGCCCACGCCGTGCCACCGCCTCTCGTGCCCGAGTCCGGCCAGGACACGGCCGCCGCGCCGTTGCCGCCCGGGACTCCGCCCCCTCCCGCAAGCCACCCCCCCTAATAAGCCGAGCCCGGGGCCCCTCGGGACCTCAAGCCGCCGCCTGCCGAAGCCGCCGCCGCCCACAGCGCCTCGCCGCCGCCCCGCCACTGCAACCGAGCCCCGCCAGAGCCGCCCCGCCTCGCCGGAGCCTCGCCGAAGGTATACGCCGCTGCCGTCGTTCGGTTTTATTTTAAAACCGGTTTGGTTTTTTTAAACCCTCGGTTTTTTAGAATAGATCGGTTCACCGGTTTTCTTAGTTTAGTTACTTAGCGGACGTTCGTCCATACGTTCGTTTTAACGAACGGTGTTCACTCGTGAGCCACAGACAGCGAACGTTCCTTTGTTAGCCTGTTCGTCAGTTTTTCTTTTCCTCGGATATTCCGCGATTATTTCTGATCGTGATTTCTGATCCAATTTTCATTTTAGTTTATCTTTTCGCTCGTTTATCGGAATCAGGCGATTCAAGCGCCTAGAGTTTCGTCTCGAAACCCTCTCTCCGTTTAACCAACTTGAACACGATTTTGATACAGTAAAATTTGACCTTAGTCCAGATTAGTAATCGGATCTTGTTTCTTTCGTAGTTTGAGTTTCGTTGCTCTGTTTGATTTGATTCTTTTTGCAAACCGGAGTTCTTAAGTTGAACTTTCTGGTTAGATCTCTTATTTGAGTTTTACCCATGCTTCTTTGCTTGATTGCTTATGCACTACTAGAAAAAGGGCTATAGATGGGATTGACACTAATGGCGCACCAGACAAGCGGTGCGCCATTAGTATATAGTAATGGTGCACCACCTTCTAATACGCCATTAGAGTTGAAACTACTAATGGCGCACCTGGCCCAGGGTGCGCCATTAGTATCAAAAATTTTTTTTGAACTAGTGCGCCTGTCCAAACATACTAATGGCGCATCCAGACACAGTGCGCCATTACTAGTTGTAACTAGTAATGGCGCACCTGTCGGAAAGTGTGCCACTAATGTTGTTTTTTTTATTATATTTTTTATTCCTTTTTTTGCAAAACTACTAACGGCGCACTGTTCCACCGTGCGCCATTACTAGTTTAAACTAGTAATGGTGCACTGTTACTAATGGCGCATTTAGAGTTGGTGCGCCATTAGTAAGTGGGCAGCAACAAGATATTTTGGACAGCCTCTCCTACCCACACTCACTTTCTCCCCACTTCATTCTCTCCACCTCCTCCTTGTCTCCGGTGCCTCCTCTTTTTCACCTCATTTCCACCATAGATTCATTCAATTTAAGTGGTTAAATTACCTTGTTTTGATAGGTAAGTAAGGGGGGAAGCTATATTTATGTTGTTCTCCCTACAACAATGTGCACATGCACTTTTTATGGCCTAGCTAGATCTATGTATGTTCGTGGTGTTGCATATGTTTGTGGTGTTGCATATGTGTTTGTGTTTGGAGGTGTACCGGTATTTGAAATGCGATAGTTGCCAATATTTTGCCGGAATGTTGATTCATTTTCGTTTCGGCGAGAATTTTGGCATTAAGCATTCTTTTTGGTCCTATTTTTAGGGAAAGTCATGCCAATTTTTTTCTTGGTTCTAAAATATCGTTTTGCTCTACCCCGCAGGCGACCATGGTCCGCACGATGACCGAAGGCATCGTGAATAGGTTTTTGAGGTCCGCGAAGGCCGAGATGCTTCAAAAGAACGAGACGGAGATAAGATGTCCGTGTCGAAGATGCAAGCTGAAGAGCCTTATTGCGGACCCGGATTCCGGGCATGTGCGGGACCACCTGCTCTTGCGTGGTTTCATGGATGGCTATCGGTGGCAAGGTGATGAAGATGACTACGAAGTCGTCCATGGGGGCCGGGCAAGAAATGAGGAAGGACAGCAAGACAACCACCGCGGCTCGGGCGGGCGAGAAGACGAAGAATCCCCAGGAGATGATCATGACGGTGATGCTGTACATAGTCATCATGTAGAAGATGCAGGACATGATGATGAGGAAGATGCCGGAGCAGATGAAGGGCATGATCATGAAGATGATGATGCCGGCGGAGCAGACGACGCTGGACCATCGATGGGCTGGGTGCAGGACCCTCATATTCAAGAGCTGCTTCTCAAGCAGACGGATAACGCAAGAGCTGCCGCCTGAGAGAAAGCCAAGATGGATCAACTTGAGTTAGACGCGGTTACTCCATTGTATGAAGGATGCATGCCCGAGGATACCCGCCTGAAAGTAACGCTCATGGCTCTGGAGATGAAGGTAAAACACAAAATGACCGACGCATGCTTCGACGAGAACATGTCATTCTGGCACGAACGTCTTCCCAAGGGGAACAAGTGCCCGACCAGTTTGGAGGAGGCGAAGAAAATCGTGTGTCCTCTGGATTTACCGCACGTGAAATACCATGTGTGCATGAACAATTGCATAATTTATCAGGACGAGCACGCGGAGTCTACCATATGTCCGGTGTGAGGCATCACTCGATACAAGAAGAGGAAGAAAGCTCCTCGAAAAGTGGTGTGGTAGTTTCCGATCACTCCTCGTCTGCAGCGGTATTTCGCGGACTCTAAGGTAGCAAAGCTCCTGTGTTGGCACGCGGATAGGGAGGAGAAGAAGCGAGAAGATGACGCAAATGATCCGGAGATAGATAAAAAAGACAAGATGCTGAGTCACCCTAAGGATGCGAGCCAGTGGCAAGCGTTGAACTTCAAATACCCAGAATTTGGGAAGGATCCAAGGAACATTGTGCTGGGCGCGAGCACCGATGGAGTCAATCCGTTTGGCAGCCAGAGAAGCACACATAGCACCTGGCCTGTGTTTGTGTGGATGTACAACCTTCCCCCTGGTTGTGCATGAAGAGGAAGTACATTCACATGAGTATGCTAATTGAAGGGCCGAAACAACCAGGGAACGATATCAATCTGTATCTGGGGCTGCTGAAGGAGGAGCTAGACACACTGTGGAAAACGCCAGCCAATACGTGGGACGCCGCAGAGAAAGAATATTTCCCTATGAGAGCCGCACTGCTCACGACGGTGCACGACTATCTCGGTTACGGATATCTCGCGGGGCAGGTAGTCCACGGATTTTCTGGATGCGTAAGGTGCATGGATGACACAACGTATCGCCAGCTAGATAGAGATCCTGGGTCTTCGAAAACCGTGTTCATGGGACATCGAAGGTGGCTTCGCGACGATGACCCGTGGAGGAAACGCAAGGATCTGTTCGATGGTGAAACCGAACCCCGAAAATGCCCGTGTACGAGGAGCGGCGAGGAAATAGACAAGCTGTTGAAAAATTGGAAAGACTGCCCACTGCCGGGAAAGAAGCAAAAGGCGCCAGAGCCGGGAAAGAAGCGAAAGGCACCAGAGCTGCTGCTGAAGGTATGGAAAACAAGGTCTGTTTTCTGGGACTTGCCGTACTGGAAGATCCACCGTGTGCCTCACAGTCTTGATGTCATGCATATCATGAAGAACGTGTGCAAGAGTCTGCTTGGTACCCTGCTCAACATGCCAGAGAGGACCAAAGATGGGCCGAAAGCAAGGGCAGACTTGAAATCAATGGGCATCAGGCAGGAGCTTCACGCTATATATGATGATGATGATGATGAGGCGAAGCAGGACACAGAAAGTCATCGCAAAGGCAAGAAGACCGGAAATGACTACCCTCCCGCGTGCTTCACTCTAAGTCGGGAGGAGATCGAGCAGTTTTTCACCTGCCTCCTAGGAGTAAAACTTCCTTACGGTTACGCGGGGAAGATAAGCAGATACCTAGACCCAGCGAAGCAGAAGTTCAGCGGGATGAAGTCTCACGACTGTCACGTGCTGATGACGCAGATACTTCAAGTTCCAATCCGTGGGATCATGGACGCGCATGTCCGTGAAACGCTATTTGGCCTATGCAACTTTTTCGACGTCATCTCTCGGAAGTCGATTGGCGTGAGGCAACTTAGAAGGCTACAGGAAGAGATCGTGGTGATACTATGCGAGCTTGAGATGTACTTCCCGCCCGCATTCTTCGACGTTATGGTGCATCTGCTGGTCCATATAGTGGAGGATATGATCCAACTCGGGCTGACGTTCCTGCACAGCATGATGCCGTTCGAAAGGATGAATGGTGTCATCAAAGGATACGTTCGCAACATGTCACGTCCAGAGGGAAGCATAGCCAGGGGCTTTCTGACCGAAGAGTGCATCTCCTACTGCACGAATTATCTAGGCATCGAGAACCCCGTTGGTCTGCCCGTCAACAGGCACCTCGGCAGGCTCGCTGGATGGGGTCACCGTGAGGGTCGCTGCGAAATGCATGTCGACTTCGAGGGTCGACTCGCCGACTTTGAAAGAGCAAACCTAGTCGCGCTACAACACATAGACGTGGTCGATCCTTGGGTGGTAGAGCACAAAACCTTTATTAAGAAGACGTACAATGACCGAGGCCAACAGAGGACGGACGGAGATATACTCAAAGAGCACAACTCATGTTTCACGCGTTGGTTCAAGCAGAAGCTTCTGTCGTACCCTTTACATGAGGATTCTTCCGCGGAAGAACAACTCATATTCGCCTTGTCACGGGGCGCCGAGCACAACCTGATGACCTATGAGGCGTACGATATCAATGGCTACACATTCTACACCGAGGCCAAGGACATGAAGAGCGATGGTTATCAGAACTCCGGGGTAACGATGGAATCCTACACCGGTAACGACAAGGACAGATACTATGGAAGGATCGAGGAGATCTGGGAGCAGAGCTACGCTGGAGAGAAGGTCCCGATGTTCCGTGTCAGATGGGCCAAGAGCGTCCTAAAAGAAGACCGGTATTTCACCACCATGGTTATACCCGAAGCCAAATCCAAGACCGCGGGCGCAAACGTCACCGCGAAAAATGAGCCATGGGTACTGGCTTCCCAAGTGGACCAATGCTTCTTCATTACCGACCCGTCAAAGCCCAATCGTGTTGTCGTGAGGAGAGGCAAAAGGAAGATCATCGGAATGGATGGAGTAGCCAATGAGCAAGACTTCGACAAGTACGGTGACCCGAGGATCGAACATGACGACGATGATGAAGTAGCAGCATACACCACAAGAAGAAGCAGGACCACCCTACCTAAAGGACGTCCGTTCCACAGAAGAACTCCATTTGCGAAAAAGAAGGGCAAGAAGATTGTGAACAGATAGCTAGCTAAGATCGATTGTATTTTAAATCGTAGCCTTCATTTCTCGATTGTATTTAATGGGCACTTTTTGAACTATCATGAATATTTTTAAATTTCATGGACACTCGATCTCGATCCCCCTCCATCTCGATCGCTATCCCACCTCGCCAGATCCGGTCCCCTCGCCGCCGAGCACCCCCCGGTCCACCGGCCGCCGCCGCCGACCCCCCGCACCCCTCCCCTACTCAACCGCTACCGCCGACCCCCCGCACCCTCCCCCGCTCCACCGGCATTACTGTTTGATGATATTTTTTTAAAAATTATTACTGTCTTATAAAAAAATATTACTGTTATGATTTAAACAAGTTTGAACATATTTAAACACAAATAAGTATCAAACAGCATTTTAAATGCATAAAAAAAATTGTGGAGCCTAGGAATCAAACCCAGGACCTCCTAGTGTGAGAACTGGCTGCTGACCAGTCGAGCTAGTAGAGGGAACTTGATGTGGATCAGGTCAGGTGGAAGATAACCTGTTGGCTCGAGCAGAAATAAAAAAAATACTAATGGAGCACCAGGGTGAGGTGCGCCATTAGTATGGATGTACTTATGGCGCACCAAGGGGTGGTGCGCCATTAGTATTGTGCCGCCCCCATCCATATTTCCTCCCCGGCCCAAACCTATTCCCTCTCTCTCCCTCGCTCTCGCCCTCGATCCCCTTCCCCTCTCCTCTCCCGACGCCGCTGCCCCGCCGCCCCGACGCTGCCTCGACGCCCCGACGCCGCCTTGCCGCCTCGACGCCTCGACGCCGCCCCGACGCCGCCTCGACGCCGCCCCGACGCCACCGAGGAGCACGACCTGGCGCAGGCGCATGGCGTGCAGGGCTACCCCACCCTCCTCTTCTTCATCGACGGCGTGCCCAGGGACTACTCCGGCGAGAGGACCAAGTGAGCAATTTTTGCAGATCCCCAATTCCCTCCTTGTTCCCGCTCCGCAGATGCTGAGAATTTTGTTTTTGCTTTGCTGCAGGGACGCCATTGTCGCTTGGATCGGCAAGAAGCTGGGCCCTGCGGTGCAGAACCTCACCGTCGTCGACGAGGCCGAGAAGATCGTCACCGGCGACGACGTGGCCGTGCTCGCCTTCCTCGACCACCTCTCGGTATGCAATGCGCCTTCTCCAGTGGCAGCAAAGTCAAACAAACCCAAAATTGGTTCAGTTGCAAACCATGTTACCCACATTGACCCAAAATTGGTTGAATTGCAAACCATGTGACCCAGATTGACCCAAGAATACAATGCTTGAATTGTGGCCAAACCGAGAACACATGAGGCCGAGATGTGCTCGTATGTTTAGCTCTCGGTACGCAATGCACCTTCTCCAAGCACAGCAAAGTCCAGCAACCCAACCTGCTTCAACTGCATCCATTACAAGCATAGTGTTCCTTTACAAGCATAGTAGAGCATAGTATGGATTCTAATGTTCAACTCTGACTAAACAGGTTCTGCAAACGGTCTTTTACTGCACTTGACTGAAGAAGTAGGTGTCTGCTATATCCTGCACTTGAGGTGAGTTGTGTTCTCAGGTTTACATTGCAATGGGCACTCTTCTTGTAAACACAAATTCAGATTTATATACTATATGCTGGCATGACTGTTTTTATTAGGCAGGACAGTGCAGTAGTTGATGTATCTTGGGTTGATTATAAAGTTGCTTGGGTTTAATATTACCCAGCATGATGATGTATCAATGTAGCATTAGCATATGATCCAAGTGCTAGTACTGCTAGTAAATAGCTAATACAGTTAATGAAGAAGAAGAAAAACTGCTAGTACAGTTAATGAAGAAGAAAAAAACTGCTACTACTGCTAGTAAATAGCATCAGACTGAATGTCTTTTATATATGGTACTGCTAGTAAATAGCTTCTTCTATATACTAATTTGCATCAAAGTGTAGAACAAAGCATCAGACTGAATAACTAACAGTGGGTAATTAACCTAACTATTCATTTTTCCTTAGGTTAATATTAAAATGTCCAGTGTATATATATTTGAAAATGATTGCTGCTAGATGTTAATTTGCTGGTACTAGCTAGAATTTGGCACTGAAAAGCAAAAGCAAAAGCTAATTAACTACTGGGTAATAGCACTGGTACTAGGTAGCTAAAATATGTGTTCTCAAACACTGAGAGCAGAAACACTTACTACATACATATGCTCAAGAAACACTTACTAACCAGAAAAGGTTTTGACTTGAAATGTTAATAGCACAGAGAGCACCACAAGTTAAACACCTCAATCTGTTAGTATTTGTCTGCATTTTCTCACATTCTTCTTGTATCTGATCCAGTATTGCTTGTAGTGGTTTGTCCAAAATGTTGAATGATACTGCTTGGAGATGCATATATTGTTTCACCTCTTCACATGCCAATGTATTTTCCATGTTGTGATGGAGGCCTTTTTTGCCTTGTCCACCCGAGAGGCCCTTGAGTTTGCTGGAATGTCGATTAACTTCCGCTCCGGCAAATTCGGGTACTCCATATGTCCTATTTTCAGCAAAGGTCATGCTGAAATTTTCCATGAATTTTAGCATGACTTTGCTAAAAATAGGACATATGGGGTACTTGTGACTAATGCATGGGTGTCGACAAACCATTAATTATAAAACCTTGGCTTTTAGGGTGTCTCGGTGTCGATAAAAACTGAAATGATGAAAGCTTAGGCTTTTAGGGTGCCTCGGCGTCGAAAAACCCTCAATGATAAAAGCTTAGCTTTTAGGATGCCTCGGTGTCGACAAACCCTAAATGATGAGACCATGATCTTGTTCCTTGACAATAACCAACTTTTTGACCAAACTTTGTTCCTATTTAGAGAGAAACATGGCCAACAACGATGAGGGGGGGGGGGGGGTTCGGGCGGCAAGGCATTCTGGGAGCTGTCCCAGGAGATGGAGGAACAACCTCACTTGTATGAGGACGCCGCCTTCCCCACCTATCCTGAGACCACTGATGGTGCCGCCGAGGATAACCCCACTGATGCCACCACTGATGGTGCCGCCGAGGATGCCACCACTGATGATGGCGGCGCACGCACAGATGGCAGCCAACCGAAGAGGCAACGGAAGGACCGGCGCCCGACCGTGCTCCGCACCCTCAAGGAGGAAGTTACTGAAGTGGACTCCGACGGGAATCCAACGACGCCCGAACGAATAGTCAAGGGGTACTCGCTTCAGCTCGGGTGCATTCTCCGGAGCACCGTCTCGATCAACACCGAGAACCTGAGGCATCCTGACCGAGGGAATTTGCGCAACCTCCTCTTCACGAAGCTGCACGAACGATACAAGTTCCCCGCTGAATTTGAAAACACAAGCCTCAAAGGGAATAAAGTGAACAATGCTGCTCTCATGAAGATGAGCAAGGCCCTGTCTACTTGGAAAAGCAATGTGAAGAGAATGATCGAGAAAGGTGAGAGTTATGAGAAGATCAAGGAGAAAAATCCTTCGATCACCGAAGATGACTACAACGACTTCAAGATCAATTGCTCGAGCACCACAAACTTCGAATCAAGTCAGTGGGGGAAAGAAATGCGGGAGCTGAACTTAGGGGAACACACACTCGGTCCCGGTGGTTACAGAGTGGCGGAGCCTATATGGGACAAGGAGGAGGCGGACCGTGCCGAGCAAGGCCTACCGCCCCTCTTCGATAAATACGGTGACAAGCAGACCAGGAACTTTGTCAGGGCCTGGTACAAGGACCCGAAAACAAAGGAGCTTACCACGGATCCGAAGACCAGGGCGCTTGAGCTTGTTTTGGTAAGGAATACACCCCCGCGTAATTAGCTCCATATGGTTGCATTCTAATTAATGAAGCCAAATTTCTAAATGGTTCACATTCCTTCCGCAGGCGACTGAAAGCAGTAGTGCGGGGTCGACTAAGAGCAACCCTTGGGACACCACTCTAAATAGGGCGTTGAGTGTAATGAAGAACAAGGATAAGCTCAGTAAGCCGACGTCAGCTGGTCATGTGGTCGGCAAAGGCTTGTCGACAAAATGGTCGTCATACTATAACACTGGTGGGCGAAAGGAGAAAAAGACCAGCTCGGAAAGCCAGGCGCGCGAGGTTCAAGAACTCAAGGCACAGGTGGCGCGGATTCCGGAGATTGTCCAAGAGCAAGTGCAACAACAACTCGGAGCGATGATCACCGCCATTGTGCCTACCTTGATCGAGGGGTTGAGTGCGTGGATTGCGGGCGGCCAACAGGGGCCGCCCCCGATTCCTAGCTTCACGGCCAGCAACTCGCAGAACGCGATGGCGGGGCCATTGGTGTCTCCGGCGGAGGCGGCATTGGTGTCTCCGACGCCGGCACGGGAGCTTAATGCACCCGGGTGTACGCCGGCCGCCACCTCTGCAGCAAGCGGCCCCTCCGTCAACTGCACGCCCGCCGTTGGCGGTGCCTCGACATTAGCCGAGCTCGACGCCATCATCACGGTAACTAATTAAGCCTCTCTCGGCCGAGGACTTCATCTCCTTGCCTTTGACTGGGCATCCCTGATGCCCTACATGTTTTCGCAGGGCGCCGCCGACGTTCCGTGCACTCTCCTGCACTTCGTGAACAACGAGTTGGTCGATGTCGCCAAGGGAAAAATCGTTCAACCGGGCAACCCCTTGTTTCACGGTACCCAGATGCCACCCAACTTCTTTAGGGTTCAAATGGTTTGGGTGCTGCCAGGCTGCGACGAGTTGTTACCTCCGATTCGACCCATCGGGGCCGACGATGATGACGTGATGACCCTCAGCGCCTGCCTGAGCTGTCCCCTGCTTTGGCCAAAGAGCCAGATTCGTTTGGGGACGGGGGACACCACCCCAAAGACAACACCGCCAGTCGTGCTGGCGCCAAGTCAACCCCATGGCAAGACTGCCGCAACGGTGCCGGACATCCCTATGCCACTGGATCCAAACATGCATATGGCACAGGATCAGAACGACGACGACGAGATACATTTGGCAACGTCGATCAGTACTTTGCCGATCATGGGTACGGTGGCGACTTCATGGGGCCTCCTTCTGAAGAACCCAACCCAACAAAAGACGTGCGCGATCTAGCTGGTACCGCGGAGAAGCCAAGTTGCAATAGGCGTCGTCTGCAGTTCAGCTCTCAGGAGACGCCTCCAGCTGCCGACTTCACCGAGCCTCAGATAGGCGAGGTGCGAAATATTAGCCCCAACACACTCAAGAAGGCGGTCTGTGAGCAGAACTCGGTCCCATTACAGGAGAAGAAGAAGGCACACAAAAGAAAGACTAACAAGGGTGCGGGCCAGCCGGCACCGAGTACGATCCGTGCTCAGGACGGGCCACCTTCACCTGAGGATTTAATGAGGAGGCTGCATGTGGCGGGTAGGCCAATGCTACTGAGAAATATGCTCGATGCTGCAACCGGTGCTATGCGGAGTCTGCATGACTGTGTTCTTTCTTTGGAGAAGCGGCGTCTCAGAGAGAAGGATGTGGCATACCCGGTTTTCGCGGCCAAGGTGCCAGAGGGCAAGGGCTTTGTGGATAACTCCATCGGGGGTACGATCGTCCTGCGGTTTGATGACATCCACGCTATGTTGAACCTTCATCCACTGCACTACACCTTCGTTCGGCTATTTTCGCTGAGTATGGAGATGCGGATCATTCACGACAAGACCCCGGACATCGTGATAGTCGACCCCTTCTACATGCGTGCCAAGATCTTGGGCAGCGCTGGGGACCGGCAAGTCGCGAGTTCTTACCTCGAAGGCGTCATTCTGGCAAACCAAGATAAGGATAACTTCCTCGTGCCTTACTTTCCCGAGTAAGTCCTCCCCTCAACCGCCCCATAACATATGAATTCTTAGATTTCGATCGTTTTTCTTTTAACATTCCGTGTTTTCTGCAGTGACACACATTGCACGCTCATCCTCCTAAGCCCCAAATATTCCATGGCCACGTATTTCGACCTGGACCGTCATTCGAACGTAGACTACACAAATGTCAAGAAGGTTCTTGATGATGTTCTCCCCGGCTACGCCAAATCTGGAGGCACCTTCACCAGGCCTATTCGTAAGTACGGCAAGCACGTGTTCTCCCACAATACGACGTTCTGCTGCGTCAAGCAGCCGCCTGGCGGTCAGAAGGGTGCCTACTACGCCATCCATCACATGCGGGCGATCGTACGGGACCATCATCAACTTCTGCTACCGAGTAAACTCAAAGATTGGGCCACGAGCGTGTCGGCAATCCAGGACGCGGACATCAGACAAGAATTCTTTCGCATCCAGTCGGAGTTTGCAGAAATCATCCATCAAGATGTCCTTCGTACCTCGGGGCAGTTCTACCTCAGAAATCAACCATCCAACAGTGACATCGACACAATGCTACAAATGCAGGCTGACAATGACCGTTATTTCATGACTCCCACGATAGACGGCGGCTTCATCCACGCTCCGGTCCCTTGAGTCGAGTCGAAAGCAGTGATGCTGTGTCTAGTTCTGAAACATCGATTGGCTCATGTTGTAATTAAACTTTAATGAACTTGTAGTATGTCTCTTTGGTTTCGAGAGTCGTTCAACTTAGATGTAATCGATGCTATTAATGTCTTGCTTTTCTCTTCCGATCGTTCTGTTGCATACTTATATATTGCTTATGTATTGTCTGTGAATTGGTACTAACGTTTCATTTGGCTAGTGCATAGCGATGCCGTCGTATGTCGTGTACAAGGGTAAGGTTCCCGGAGTCTACGACGACTGGGAGGAGTGTCGGAGACAGGTTCACCGATTCAGCGGTAACAGTTACAAAGGGTACACCACTAGGGCCGAGGCCGAATCTAGATACGCCCGCTATCTAGCGGGAGAGGGGAGGGAGCGTTGGAGGAACCGGATGAAGACGAGTTTCATCGTGATGATGCTCATCGTGATGACCGCAGCTCTCTTCTATGTGATGGTAGTTTAGATGATCGATATCGACTTGTAATGTGAAGACAAACTCGCTACTCGCGGTCTCGAGACTTGTAATATAATGTTCTATCTTTGTTCGGTCTTTTCAATTAGGAGACTAATATGATGAATTGTATTCGGAGACTAATATGATGAATTGTATTCAGAGACTAATCTTCTATTGTATTCGATGAATCTGTTGTTGATGTGTGCTGTCTATATTTTGTCCAATCATACATTTTGTAACCTGTGCAAAAAATAGAAAATTAAAAAATAAAAAAACCTAATATTCATACTAATGGCGCATCACATCACAGTGCGCCATTAGTATGCCAAAGGATACTAATGGCGCATCATTAAACAGTGCGCCATTAGTATGCCGAAGTTACTAATGGCGCATCTTGTTGTTGTGCGCCATTAGTATGCCAAAGCACCTGGGTATACATGGCCCCCTAGGAGGCATACTAATGGCACACTGTTGTATATACTAATGGCGCATCTGAGGTCCGCCATTAGTATACCAGATACTAATGGCGCACCAGTGGTGCGCCATTAGTAAAATATACTAATGGCGTGGCACTAATGGCGCACCACTAATGCGCCATTAATGGCTAAATTAGGTGCGCCATTAGTAGGCCTTTTCCTAGTAGTGATGTATGCTATTGTTTGTTTACTATAGAGCACCCAGAGTGTGAAGCGTGCTACTACGAGTCTCTAGGTTTTGCGGATCATCATCAAGGCAAGTAACACTTTGATCATATCCCTTTATCACCCAGTTTTTATGCATTAGTTTCAACCCTCAAACATTGCATGGTTAGGACTCGATAACATGTGGGATTGGGAAGTAGATGAGGTAGTACCTATTCACCTGTTCATTAACAAACCCTTGGGAGTTACTTCTACGCTGTTTATATTGCTATGCTATGCTCGTATACGTGGATTGGGTTTGAGTGAAACCATGACAGATGCGAGATAGTTAATTAATGTTTCAACTTAAGGTGGCAACTTTAATACACATCTGGGTGGATTGCTTGTCGGGCACCTGGAGAATCCAGTGTTGTCCTAGGATATCCCGGAGTACCCGTGTGATAATCTTAAGGTCCGCCACCCAGGCTCAAAGGGAACTAAGATATTTCATGCTAGAAACTTCCGTGTGCAGCCACAAGCTATTATGGGCTCTAGCATAGTTGAGTAAGTTGCGTGAAGCTCTTGAAGAGGTAGACTAGCAGGTAGTGGGTTGTAGGTGGTATAGTCTATCCGGAGTAGAGAGTTAATGCTTCTGAAAGACTGTGTCTCGGTCATCCATTTCTCAAACATCATGTAGTGCGAGAAATCCAACGGAGGAGATCGAGTCTTGTGGGGAAAAGTGCGCAAACCTCTGCAAAGTGTACAAACTAATCATGGTTAGCCATGTCCCCGGTTATGGACATCTTGAGTATCTAGTACTTGGATTATCATATGTATCTCATCACTCTAAATTAATAGTGTTGGGTTGATAATTACTTTTAAATGGGATTGAGTTGGAGGAACCTTCTCAATGATGTTTCAACTACCATGACAGTTAAATAAAATCTATTCCTTTGTTGTAGGGGAAAATTGGATTTTCGCAAAACTTTAACCATAGAGCTTTCCACCAGCCAAATAAGCATATAGTGATAGAATTATTTTGTTCCTGCTATACTGTGTTACATTGCCAGCATATTCCATGTGCTGGCCCATTTTCGGGCTGCAACGTATTATGTTGCAGACTTTTCAAACGAGGAGTAAGGTTCGTTAGGTCGTTGCCGTACAGCTCAGATATGTCGTTGGAGTTGATGGACTCACTTTATCTTCCAAGCCTTCCGTTGTTATCGTATTAGATGGCCTTAAGCCATATTTATTGTAATAAGTTCTCTCTTGAGACATTCGATGTAATAAGTGTGTGATTGCTACTTTGTTATAAATCCTTCGAGTATTGTGTGTCAGCATTACCGATCGAGGGATGACACTGAAGCACAAAGACTTGACCGTTTGAGGTCGGGTCGCTACAAGATGGTATCAGAGCACACATTGAGTGTAGGACACGACCACTAAGCTGAAGCCCTAGATCACCACTCTCTTCTCATTTCTGACTCCTCTCCATTTTCTACTCTTTAGGATGGCGGACACAAGGAACAAGTTAGCACAACTGGATGAAGAAGCACCTTTTGGACGACACTTGAAGGAAGTCACTAAGTACTTGAACATTAGAATACCAAGCTTCACCGGGACTTACAACACTACTTTACCAGAAGAGGAGTGATGGATGATTCAAGTTCAAGTTCCAGGAAGGATATTCGCGCTAGTCACCAAACCCATAGAGTTTTCCTTTGATGCACCAACCTGGAATCTAGGAAAGAGTATGGCAGCTCACATAACCATGGGACGCATTGGAGAAGTTTGCCATAAGGAGCTTAAGGATACTATCTATCAGATTTGTGGGCGCCGAGATGAGCAATGGGAGATGATCAACACCAGGAAGGATAGATCAATTGCCGCTTTCATCCAGGAGTTAAACCAGCACATTCGTCGCCAGGAGAACCAGATGTGCTCGGGCATGATAGATCTGAAGAAGGTAATGACAAGGATCACAGAACTGGAGGAAGAACTCAAGGCTACTCGCGAAGATTGTGCGGAGGAAATCATTGTACTAGTGGAGAAGAATGATGGTCTGGAAAGGAAGCTAGGAGTATTCATGGGAGACCCCGCGCTAGGAGGAGGAGACGAAGAACCCAAGGAGATTCGTTCTGAGGACTACATCATCATCGACGACACCGACACGGACCCCGACGATAGAGATGATGACTATGAAGATGAAGCTGGAGCAGACATCATGGAGTCTTCGACCGATCAATATTTCTAGTAGACCACCACATCAGTAGTAGTATTCCACCATGTATATAGTATAGTCCGAGCACTTTTGTAACGATAGTTATATCGATTGTATGCCTTGCTTGATTGATTGAGTGATATGATTGTGTTTGTCTCATGTGCATGTGGGTAGTGTTTTTCTCACTAGACCTCATTCTATTCTGTTCTCTTCCCTCTAAACCCTCAGATGCCTCCGAGACGTGACCCCGGATTTACTTTCCCACCGGAGCTCACTCAGTTGATCCAATAGCAGAATACACTGATGCAATTGTTAGTTTAGAATCAAGGCAACAACAACAACAACCCACCACCACCACCAGTTGACAACTTAGCCCACTTTTTGAGGTTGCAACCGCTGGTGTTTTCCAGCAGCACCGAGCCGATAGTGGCAGATGATTGGCTCCGCAGGATTGGAAGGGAGTTAACCACTGCAGGTTGTACAGATGCTGAGAAGGTGCATTTTGCCGCACATCAGTTGGATGGACCAGCAGCCTCATGGTGGGAGAATTACATAGTCACCTATCCTATAGCCACTGTTACATGGGATCAGTTTCAGCAAGCATTCTGCACCGCCCATGTCTCAGTAGGAGCTATGAGCATGAAGAAGCGTGAGTTTCGCAACTTGCGCCAAGGGAACCGTACTGTGGGGCAGTACGTGGATGAATTTAGTAAGTTGTCTCGTTATGCCCCTGACGATGTGGCCACAGATCCCGCGAAGCAGGAGAAGTTTATGGAAGGGCTGAACGATGAGATGAGCATGCAGTTGATGGTGGCAACATTTAACAACTACCAGGAGTTGGTAGACAAGGCTCTTATGATTAAAGGGAAGCAGCAGCAAATTAAGAGCCGCAAAAGGAAGTATGGACAAGGAAGGTACAACTCAAGAGCTCAGCAGAAGCCTCGTCTAACCCCGAACTCGGGAGGACTTGTTCATAACCATGGAGGCCACACCCACAACGGAGGAAGTACCCATAATCATACTGGCCCAAGGAATGGGAATGGGAATGGATCAAGCAGCAATCAGAACCGTTCCAATCCAGCCACACCCGCCAAGAGAGATCTAAGCCACGTTACTTGTTTCAAGTGCGGGAAGGCTGGACACTATGCCACGGAGTGCCCTAAAGCGAAGAATGGAAACGGTAACGGGAGCGCTGGGAAGAAGCCTAATCCATTCAACAAAGGACAAGTGAACCACGCTAACGTGGAGGAGGTTGAAGGGCAACCAAACATAGTTATTGGTAAGTTTTTGGTTAAGTCTTTTACCGCCCTTATTCTTTTTGATACGGGTGCATCACATTCATACATATCAAGGGGATTCATGGATAAGTTTAAACTACCAACCCAAACCCTTAGGACCCCTCTGTTAGTAAGTTCACCTGGAGCAGAGTATATGGCCAGCCGATGGTGCGACCAGGTACCCCTAACCATTTGTAGCCATGTTTTTCTGTCAGACCTAATAATTTTGGAGTCACAAGGATTGGATGTGATATTAGGCATGGACTGGATGTCAAAGTATGAAGGAAGCATTGACTGTGCTAGTAAATCAATTTGTCTCACCACCCCGGAGGGAAAAAGGATCAAGTATGTATCTAGGCATGCGCCTAGGAGTAGCCAAGTAAATACCCTCACGGGAGTTGTTCAGGAGGAAGTGCATGTAGTGAAGGATAACCCAAATGTTTTTCCAGAGGAGTTACCAGGCATGCCACCGGATCGAGACATCGAGTTTTTGATAGAGCTATTGCCAGGTACCGGGCCAATATCAAAGAGACCCTACCGGATGCCCGCAAATGATCTGGAGAAGATTAAGAAGCAGATCAAGGAGTTATTGGAGAAAGGTTACATCCGACGGAGTTCATCACCATGGGGAGCCCCAATGCTTTTGGTTGAGAAGAAGGATAAGTCTCTAAGGATGGTTGTTGATTATCGTGCATTGAATGAGGTGACGATCAAGAACAAATACCCACTGCCGATGATCAATGATTTGTTTGACCAGTTGCAAGGAGCTAAGGTGTTCTCGAAGATCGATCTGCGATCAGGATATCACCAGCTGAAGATACGGGAAAAGGATATACCTAAAACCGCATTTACCACAAGGTACGGGTTATATGAGTATACGGTCATGTCATTTGGACTGACTAACGCCCCTGCCTATTTCATGAGCATGATGAACAAGGTGTTCATGGAATATTTGGACAAGTTTGTTGTGGTGTTCATTGATGATATAATGGTATACTGAAGAATGAAGAGGAGCACAAAGAGCATTTGCGTTTAGTTCTCGAGAAACTCAGGGAACATCCGTTGTATGCCAAGTTCAGCAAATGTGAGTTTTGGTTGAAAGAAGTTGGATTCCTTGGACACATTATATCAGGAGAAGGTATAGCAGTAAACCCCACCAAGGTATAATCAGTCACTGAATGGTTGGCACCCACTTCAGTTAGCGAGATCCGCAGTTTTCTTGGACTCGCAGGATACTACCGGAGATTCATTGAGAATTTTTCCAAGATTGCGAAGCCAATGACAGAGCTATTGAAGAAGGATATCAAATTTAAATGGGTGGAAGAATGTGAAGCGAGTTTTTAGGAGTTAAAGAAACGTCTGACTACAGCCCCAGTACTGATTCTGCCGGATATACGCAAGCATTTCCAAGTGTATTGTGACGCCTCTCGCTTAGGACTTGGAGGAGTACTGATGCAGGATGGAAGAGTTGTTTCATATGCCTCACGACAATTGAAACCGCATGAGTTAAACTATGCCATGCATGATTTTGAGTTGGTTGCTGTAGTGCATGCGTTGAAAACTTGGAGACATTATCTTATTGGAAACCATTGCGATGTATACACTGACCATAAGAGTTTGAAGTACATTTTCACACAGAAGGAGCTGAACCTTAGGCATAGAAGATGGTTGGAGCTTATAAAGGATTATGACATGAAGCTTCACTATCATCCAGGCAAGGCCAACGTCGTAGCAGACGCTCTGAGCTGGAAAAGTTATGCCAACACACTCATAAGCGCAGGGTTGCCAAAGGAGTTGGCAGAGGATCTCAGGGAACTTCGATTCGAGATTGTCCCTAGAGGTTTTGTTACAACAATGGAAGTTCAGTCTACATTGTTAGGAAAGATTCAAGAAGCTCAGAAGGATGACAAAGAGATCGCCGAGATAAAAGAGAGAATGAGCAAAGGTAAGGCCAAAGGTTTTCGTGAGGATGGACATGACACCTTGTGGTTTGAGGACCGTGTTTATGTGCCCAATAACACAGAGATTAGGAAGTTAATACCTCAGGAGGCTCATGAATCACCATACTCGATTCACCCCGGAAACACCAAGATGTATGTGGATTTAAAGGAGCGTTTCTGGTGGACTGGTATGAAGAAGGATATTGCCGAATATGTAGCCGTATGCGATGTATATCAGAGAGTGAAGGCAGAACATCAAAAGCCAGCCGGATTGTTACAACCTATGCCGATACCCGAATGGAAGTGGGATAAGCTTGGCATGGATTTCATCACTGGATTGCCCAGGACCAAATCAGGATATGATTCTATATGGGTAGTAGTTGATCGCTTGACCAAAGTAGCTCACTTTATCCCTGTGAAAACCACCTATACAAGTGCCAAGTTGGCAAAGATATACATGACCAGGATCGTATGTTTGCATGGAGTTCCGAGAACAATTGTATCAGATAGAGGAACCCAGTTTACCTCAAAGTTTTGGAATCAGTTGCATGAAGCTTTGGGAACTAGACTGGAGTTCAGTACAGCTTTTCACCCGCAAACAGATGGACAGACCGAGAGAGTCAACCAGATTCTAGAGGATATGCTAAGAACTTGTGCACTAGATTATGGATCTAGTTGGGATGACAACTTGCCCTACGCAGAGTTCTCATACAACAACAGTTACTAGGCCAGTTTGAAGATGGCACCTTTCGAAGCCTTGTACGGAAGGAGGTGCAGGACACCGCTGTTGTGGGATGAAGTTGGATACCGTCAGTTGTTCGGACCAGATTTGATTAAGGAATCAGAAGAGAAGGTTAAATTGATTAGAGATAGACTGAAGGTAGCTCAGTCCCGACAGAAGAGTTATGCAGATTCAAAATGCAAGGAGGTAGTCTATAAAATCGGAGATAGAGTGTATCTTCGGGTATCACCACTCCGAGGAGTTAAGCGCTTTGGAGTTAAGGGAAAGTTAGCGCCACGCTTTGTGGGACCATACAGAGTTTTGGAACGTATGGGAGAAGTTGCTTATAAGTTGGAATTACCCGAAGGATTGTTAGGAGTTCACGATGTGTTCCACGTTTCTCAGTTGAAGAAGTGCCACGCAGAGATGGCTGACATTCCCCTAAGAGATACAGTACCGCTGGAAGTGATTTAGTTGGACAATGATTTGACCTATGAGGAGAAGCCAGTCAGGATTCTCGAGTTTGCCAGCCGAGTTACCCACTGCAAGGTTATTAAGTTTTGCAAAGTTCAGTGGAGCCACCATACCGAGGACGAAGCCACCTGGGAACGAGAGGATGATCTTCGCAAAGACCACCCACACCTATTTTCGAGCCAACCCGAATCTCGAGGGCGAGATTCATCTTAAGGGGGGGGGGGTAGGTTTGTAACATCCCAAATTTTCAATTTGGAATGTTATACATTAGGTCATCATTGCATATCATGCTTTATTGCATTTTGGCTTGATCCTCGAAATCCTAAGAAACTCAAGGACCCTCGGAGAGAGAGTTGGGGATTTCACTGTTTTCATATTTGAAGTTATTCAAATACTGAGACGAGGATTTTTGGTTCTAATTATTTTTCTCTCCAAAAATATTTCATGTTAAAAGATATGAGAGGAGATAATATGACTTCTCCAAAATAAATGAAATATTGGAGGAAAAATATTAAAATCAAATATTTGATTTTATTCGGATTTTATTGCTATGTTATTTGGATTAGAAAAATTCATGTTTTCAAAATTGCATTTTAGGGCCAAGAAAATGTTCATCTTGTTCTAAATATTTTATTTAGACGGTGAAAATTTGTTTTGGAATTTTTAGATTTTTATTTATTTATCTAGAATTTATTTTCGGCGGAATCTGTTTTTTTAAACTTCTTTCGCGCCCGACTAGGCCGAGGCCCAGCCGAGCCAGGCCGCCGGCCCGCGCCGCGCCACCGCCTCCCGTGCCCGAGTCCGGCCAGAACACGGCCGTCGCACCGTCGCCGCCCGGGACTCCGAGCCGCCCCCTCCCGCAAGCCACCCCCCTGCTTATAAGCCGAGCTCGGGGCCCCTCGGGACCCCAAGCCGCCGCAGCCGCCGCCTGCCGAAACCGCCGCCACCCGCAGCGCCTCGCCGCCTCGTCGTCGCCCCATCGCCGCAGCCAAGCCCCGCCGGAGCCGCCCCGCCTTGCCGGAGCCTGGCCGGAGGTATACGCAGCCACCGCTATCGTTCGGTTTTATTTTAAAACCGGTTCGGGTTTTTTGAAAACACTAGGTTTTTTTAGAATAGATCGGTTCGCCGGTTTTCTCAGTTTACTTACTTAGCAGACGTTCGTCCGTACGTTCATTTTAACAAACTGTGTTCACTCGTTAGCTGCAGACAGCGAACGTTCGTTCGTTAGCCTGTTCGTCAGTTTTTCTTTTCCTCGGATTTTCCACGATTATTTCTGATCGCGATTTCTGATCCGATTTTCATTTTAGTTTATCTTTTCACTCGTTTATCAGAATCAGGCGATTCAAGCGCCTACAGTGTCGTCTCGAAACCCTCTCTATGTTTAACCAACTTGAACAAGATTTTGATACAGTAAAATTTGACCTTAGTCCAGATTAGTAATCGGATCTTGTTTTTTCGCAGTTTGAGTTTCGTTGCTCCGTTTGATTTGATTCTTTTTGCAAACCGGAGTTCTTAAGTTGAACTTTCTGGTTAGATCTCTTATTTCAGTTTTACCCATGCTTGTTTGCTTGATTTCTTATGTATGCTATTGTTTGTTTGCTATAGAGCACCTGGAGTGCGAAACGTGCTACTACGAGTCTCTAGGTTTTGCGGATCATCAGCAAGGCAAGTAACACTTTGATCATATCCCTTTATCACCCAGTTTTTATGCATTAGTTTCAACCCTCAAACATTGCATGGTTAGGACTTGATAACATGTGGGATTGGGAAGTAGATGATGTAGTACCTATTCACCTGTTCATTAACAAACCCTTGGGAGTTACTTCTACGCTGCTTATATTGCTATGTTATGCTCATAGACGTGGATTGGGTTTGAGTGGAACCATGACAGATGCGAGATTGTTAATTAATGATTCAACTTAAGGTGGCAACTTTAATACACATCTGGGTGGATTGCTTGTCGGGCACCTGGAGAATCCAGTGTTGTCCTAGGATATCCCGGAGTACCCGTGTGATAATCCTAAGGTCCGCCACCCAGGCTCAAAGGGAACTGAGATATTTCATGCTAGAAACTTCCGTGTGCAGCCACAAGCTATTATGGGCTCTAGCATAGTTGAGTAAGTTGCGTGAAGCTCTTGAAGAGGTAGACTAGAAGGTAGTGGGTTGTAGGTGGTATAGTCTATCCGGAGTAGAGAGTTAATGCTTCTGAAAGACGGTGTCTCGGTCATCCGTTTCTCAAACATCATGTAGCGCGAGAAATCCAACGAAGGAGATTGAGTCTTGTGGGGAAAAGTGTGCAAACCTCTGCAGAGTGTACAAACTAATCATGGTTAGCCGTGTCCCGGTTATGGACATCTTGAGTATCTAGTACTTGGATTATCATATGTATCTCATCACTCTAAATTAATATTGTTGGGTTGATAATTACTTTTAAATGGGATTGAGTTGGAGGAACCTTCTCAATGATGTTTCAACTACCATGATAGTTAAATAAAATCTATTCCTTTGTTGTAGGGAAAAATTGGCTTTTCTCAAAACTTTAACCATAGAGCTTTCCACTAGCCAAATATGCATATAGTGATAGCATTATTTTATTCTTGCTCTACTGTGTTACATTGCCAGCATATTCCATGTGCTGACCCATTTCCGGGCTGCAACATATTATATTGCAGACTTTTCAGACAAGGAGTAAGGTTCGTTAGGTCGTTGCCGTACAGCTCAGCTATGCCGTTGGAGTTGATGGACTCACTTTATCTTCCAAGCCTTTTGCTGTTATCGTATTAGATTGCCTTAAGCCATATTTATTGTAATAAGTTCTCTCTTGAGACATTCGATGTAATAAGTGTGTGATTGCTACTCTGTTATAAATCCTTTGAGTACTGTGTGTGTCAGCATTACCGATCCAGGGACGACACTGAAGCACAGAGACTTGACCGTTTGCGGTCGGGTCGCTACACGGGACCAATGGGAAATTTCCACATGTAAAATTCTGATTGGCCGAAGGGAACACCTATCAGCTCCTTAGTGGGCCAGATGTCGCCCGTCCATTGTAGGAGACATGCCTATTATACGTCGACACGTGGTTGGGCCCAACAGAGGCCCATATAGGTTAAAAAGGCCGGCCCAGTCAAAGGCCCGTAGTACTTACTCTGGTACTAGTGGGCCAGCCCAATAACGGCCTGCTTAATAAAGGCCCATTTACGCCCCGAAGCCAGATCTGGCCCGTTAATTGGTTGTCGAATATTTGGGCCCAATTACAGCCCAGTGACTTTCGGCATGTTAGAGGCCTGATGTAGACATGGGCCCATTTTAGCCCGGTGTGACTTTCGGCCTGGGAATGGCCCGTGCTGCCCATGGGCCATATATGGTCCGACGGGAAATCGGTCCCACTAACGGCCCGTGATAAAGGTGGCAACAGTTAAGCCCAATGTGACTTTGGGCCTATTAAAGGCATGTCGCATAATTCGGCCCGTTGATGTTTGTACTAAGCTTTCGGCCTCTTAAAGGCCCATGATATCAGTGAGACAACTAAGGCCCGAGATATGTTTCGGCCTGGTAACTGCCCGTGATATAACTGGGCCCAAAAAGGCCCGGTCTATATTTCAGCCTCCTAAAGGCCCGTCGACGACTAGAGAAAATTGAGGCCCAGCATGCATTTCGGCCTGCTAAGGCCCATGGTTTCATCTAGGCCGTAACAGACCAGTACAATATTCAGCCTCTTAATGGCCCAACGCTACCTGGGACAAACTAAGCGCTGGGTCCATAAAAGGCCCAATTAAAATATAGGCAGGTGTAAGTTGTGGGCCTCGCACAAAGTGTGAAGGCCGCAATCATTCGGGCCCAAGAAAGATGCAGGCCGGCCCAATTGTGGTCCGCTAAAATAAAGAAATTACAACATAGTAACTAAGAATAAACCTACACTATACAATAAAGGATTTATGGTACATTACATCCACTGGGCATCGAAGTTCGCAACCAGTGATCATAAAGCGCAACAAAGAAGCAGATTACAAAAACTGGGCACCATTGCAGCGTAACAAAATAATACTGAACCGAGATCACTTCCAAGACAGTTCAAGAAAGGTTTGCCTTGTGCGGGAACTGTTGCGCAAGCTACTGAGCAAGGCTGTGAGACCGTCCTAGCATGTCGGTCATAGCTTCCAGGTGTAGCTATTTAGCAATGAGGTTCTCATTGGTGTTCTCCGCAATCTTTCTTAGAGATAGGACTTCAAGTCGAAGTTGAGTTGTAGAATTCCTTTCTGCTAGAACTTGGGACTGAAGAAGTCAAACTGATTCAGACAACGAATTCTGTGAGCTTGTCTGACTGCTAGCCTCAAGTAACTTGAACACTACATCAAGACAAGACTTTGGGGTTGTCTCTCTATCTTCAAGATGTTTTGCCTTCTTTGCTGCAATATATGTTGGGTTTGTCTCACAGCCTTCAGCAGATTTGTGCATGCCATCAGGCATATCACCCTGAAACAAAGCAGAGAGATGACAGGTTTTGCACGTGTATAAACAAAGATGATAACTGTGCTGTCAATTCCATCCAATTTCAAATTAGAAAATAAAGAGTAAGTTCAAAATATCAATAGTATAATTTGGTGCTGTTAATAATGCGGGGAGCTTCACCACACTACTGGATTACCATGTCAACATAACAAGCATAGATGAAGGGCAAAGAAAATCATTGTATCTATTTTGGTTAATGTGCATGGCATGTTGTTCATATCATTAGCCGCATCAGTAAGATAAAACAGGAGATGACAAGGTGCAAACGTGGGCTGCTTCACCACACACTGGATTATAGATCCACAAAAACAAGCATACATATAGGGAGTATTGAGTAATGTGCATGGTATGAATAAGGAATTTGGTTTTACAAGTAAAACTTAGAACTTACGGTTCTTGCGAATATGCATTTTGGTAGAAACAACAAACTAAACAGCAGTAAACAATAAGGAGTATGACCAAATTAAACGGCAGTTGAGGATAAAGGCTTTAGAAGGACTGACTTACATTAACAGTTAACACCGGCTTTATAATGCCCTTCTCCATGTCAAGGGAAGGATAACTCAAGAATTTTAGCACAGAATCTTCTTCATAAGCATTGCATGTACTCTACATTTTGTAGAGAGTAATTATAGATATGATAATACTGGAAGGGATAGAGGATAATGAAGATAAGATGCAGATTGATGCTACATAATCAACTACCAATCCCTGGAAGTACAAGTGTTATAGAAAATGTACTGACAAGAGCAATGGGCTACACTTCTGCACTAGCATTGTCTGTGTATTCTACTTTTTGGTAAAATTAAATATAGATCTGATCTTTTTTAGTAAATGGTGGGCGAGGGAGATAAGATGCAGAATGCTACACAATGAACCAATCCCTCTTCCCATAATACAGGAGTGTTTTGAACACTGGTGTATGGTACAAAACATTCTTATATTATGGGACGGAGGGAGTATCTGTTAATGTAAGTACAGTGATAGAGGACGTTCAGTCCTTAGAAGAGGACTGCAGAGCTAAACCTCTTCAAAAGCATTAGGTTGATTCTAAATATATGTAAGAGTCCATACGGATCTTATAATGTCCACCAAATGGACGATAACGAGGCTAAATGTGCAGTGATGGTACATAATCAACTAGCTATGAAAGCAAGTATGGTCATACATGGCAAGAGGTACTCACAAGAGCAATGCAGTGTGCAGTATAGTTGCGAGATTCTGTGGTCCCTTGAGAATGAATGTTCTTTTGCTAACAGTTTTCGTACAAGTGAGACGTTGAGGCAAATGCAGATATGTAGTTCAAATTGTGATGTGATATCATAGACAGTACCTTACGCTGCAGCCAAGACCAATGTGTAACAAGATTATTCTAGTCACCGTCGGATAAATGTAGCACCAGAGACTTTATAGAAATTTCGTTTAGAGGCTTGCCATTGAAGTGTGCTTGCGTCAGGTAGGAACGATACTTCATCAACGAGTGCTTGAAAAGCGCAACCAACCCTTGCTCGTCTTCACAATCCAGTTTGGTCCTCGCCTATTTAAAAGAATGAAATCTTGCGTCTACTGTCAGCAGAAACATATGCAGTAATGACCATGAATAATATTAGTACATTACTTACGCGTAAGTTGCAAAGGAAGACTGGAAATTGTTCTGTGTCTGCGGTATAATCTTTCCATGAAGGAAAGATGCGTGCAAAGTTCCTGACAACAATATAAGCTTCGTCTTGTAAACTAGGAAGAAATGGAACAGGGGTCCTATTTACTGCAATTGGGGCTCTCTCTAGTTCGAAAAGGTATTTGGCAACTGGATTTGGTGTACTCTTTGCTGGAATGGGGGTTTTGCGTCGTATAGCTGGTGCAGCCGGGGTCTGCTGAGTTGGGGCATCAGAAATGACCAGTGTAGTAGGGCTAGAGTTTGCTAGAGTTGGGGTGTTTTGTGGGTTAGGTGATATTGCAACTACACCTAATGGGCTATTTGATTTATCAGGTGCCACTACCTTTCCCAAATACTTTGCTTGTGCTCCTCCACGATCAGCAATCGCCCTCTTCCTTTTGAACGTCTGATACACAACGACAACATTTGAATGGATAAATATGGTATGATGACAGATGAAATATGTACTCGAAATGGATAGGCAGGGCGTATTCACATACACGATGTGTAAACTAATCTAATGGCAGTTCGACAAAGTAGAAGCAATGCAAAGCATCAGTTGCAAGATATGTGCGATCAATATAACCTTGGAAAGTTAGAGCAAGCACCTTGATGGGTGAATAAGATAGGGCATCTTCCTACGACTCCTCCACTAGGGAGCTACATTCACTTAGGTCTCCCTCTAGCTCAGAATCACTGTTGGGATCATATTCTGAGCATGAATATGTAGGTGGAGAACATTTGCATTGCATTGCATCCAGACTTGATTTCAGTCCCTTAATGCCATGTTTGACAGCCATGGCATTGTTCTGCTTTATTCTTTTCATGCATGCAAGCTCATAATCATTATGATGCTGTTCAGAATCTGAGATTCATGAAAACATAAAAAGTAATCAGATTATCTATGGAATGCATTGCAGATTCAACTCGAAGAGTGTCTCCCTATAAACCCCTGCATATGCAAAGTTCACCCCCAACCGTGCTGACCAGACCACACACAGAAATACAAACCCCTTATGTCTCTACAACAGGCAGACACACATTTCAAAACTGAAGTAGGAACATTAGAATCATATGAAATTCATATTTGAACAAATAAACGAAGGAATTATGAGTAGCATAATTTTTAGCTTCAAGGGTGGAGTGTTGGTAGTGCGACACAAAGCAAGTAGGCAGATTGTATTCCATGTAAAAGATTGAAGCCTATGTAAAAGCTGGAAATGACACTTTCTTTCTATACAATGCAGTGTTCGTTGCCCACACATGAGTGAAGAGATCACATAGAGAAATACTATTCACTCATGTCTACGGTTCCACTATTTAGACACAAGGTGGTCCACCCTAAAAGAATATTGACAACAAATATGACAAGGCAAGCATAGATGTAGTGAATCAATCATTTACTTGTGAGCTTACTAGGACAATTATGCAGAATTGTAAATGCAGTAAGAGACCGTCCAAAATCCTCCTAGAGTCATGCCGTCTGGGGACGGCAAGTCGCCGGCGAGGCAGGCGGCTGGGGGCGAGTAGAGATCGGAAGCGCGCAGCAGAACAGAGGGGAATCGGGGCCTGGGACGACCCAAAATCCTAGGCTGGGCCGGCCCACCGTGGGCACCTTGTAGAGATACACACCCGAGCGGCGAACATGCATTTTTGAAACTAATTTAGGAACATTTACCTGACCAATTAAAGACTCTGTTTTAATAATATCAGATTCGTATTTGAACAACTAAGCTTGTTTAGCTTGATGGGTGGAGGAGTGCTATTATGACACGAAGCACGTATTCTGATCTTATAGTGATCATAAAAGGGGGAAACTCTAAGCATATTTTTTTTAGCAAAAGAGGGTTTCCCCTCCGATTTCTATTAAAGAAACCACCACGGAACCAACATGATCAATTAAACTGTATTATGACTGTGCCATGGCAGATTTGAAGCTGCAAACCGGAGAAATGATATTTAGCAGCCATTGTTTGCTTCGAACTAAGAACTAAATTCTAAGAGTTGAAAAGATAGTAGAGTAACCAAGTTAAGATCTATTTTCTGGTTGAGATCAAAAGGTTGAGGAGATATGAAGTACCACCTCTCTTGCGGCGCCGTATAGGCATCGGGGGTGCGATGGCTGTCGGTGGCGTTGAGGCAGATCTGCGACGGTAGACGGGTGCATCGGGGGTTAAGTCCCGTTGCGGTGGAAGAGAAGGCCGTGTGAGCGGCCCCGGCAAAGAGGACGACGGCGCCGATGAAGTGAGAGGACGTGATGCAAGAAGGTCATGATGAAGTGACACGACTGCCTCTGAGCCCATTTTGACACGGTTGGCGCCCATGGTGTATGAATGGGGCTGACAGGTAGGGCGGTTGTGTCACGTTTGAGTGAAGTTACAAACCTGCCCCTATTGATAATATTTTCCTACATCGATTTCGGCCGAGTCAAGTTTGTTTTGCCGCCCACCGTGTATGAATGGGGAAATGGAGGGAGAAACAGAGGTCTTTCGGACGAGCTTGAATCAAATGTGTTTTGCCGCCCATGTTTGGCACCCACCGTGTCGGAATGGGCTCAGAGGCGGTCATGTCACGTCTAATTGAAGTTACTAACCTGCCCCTATTTAGAGCAGTGGAAATCGGGCCAATGGATTGTCCGTGTAATGGGTAGACAGTAATTTCCATCTCCCAAACACTTGGCTTCAGGCAGCCGACGTGGGAGTGGACATTTTGCCGCTTCTTTCGAATTTTGGGACAATAAGCATCCACGTTTACCCTGTCAACTAAATTCGAATCCATTTTGTACTCCTATACGAATCTTTATAAATCATTCTATGTGCTTTTATATATCTTCAGAAGGACGACAAAGATGTATTCCACTGTCATATATGAATATGGTTTACAAATGCCAATACTAAAATCCAGAAGCTAGAATCCAGTTTAAGGTGAATTCGAATATTTGGAACACTTCATGTCCAACTCAAATGTCACATGCAGCATAATGTGTACTCCCATTTAGATATGTACACAAGCGATGTATCAAGATTCAAATACCGAGTCAATCAACCAAGAATGTACAGAACTAACAGACATATAAACACATATAGAGTATATGGATCAATAATATCAACTAACATACATAAGCCAGGCCGTTGTACTTTTTTTTGCTACAATAGCATCCTCTTTTTAGCCAAGCTACTACAGCATCTTGGCCCTTTCCAATGCGTGCCACTTATGGTCCATCTATACTACTATTATTGGTGAATGCACATTCAGCCCGATTGGCATATTTGTAGGTATGGCACAGCAATCAAAATGAAATGTCTCTGAGTCTTATCAATTAATACATACTTGTGCTCAAAGAAAATTACAAACCAAAAAACAAAAAACAAAAAACAATTATTACATGATCTCTAAAACAAATGGTTTGATTGATTACATGAACAAACAACACAAAGGTTATTCAACGATGGAAAGAAAATTTCACCTATGATTTACCAAGTGGGAATTTAATTTCCTTTTTTCCTTCAGGACCTTAACAATGTGGTCAGTCTCAGCTTGCTTCGTTTTGAAATCCACCAAATATTTAATGGTTGTCTTGAGTACTGCTTGTGATTGTGTTGTTTTCTTCCTCAACATGTCAACTTCATCTCTAAGTGCAGAAGCAGAATCTCTTTCTACCACTAGTTTAGCCTCTAGAGCATCAGCAGTTGGCAATTCATAATGCACGATTGGACCGGTGCCACTGCTGTGGGATGATACAACGTCCATGGGGACCTTGCTCTTTGATCTTGGGCTAACATGTTTTGCCATTAAAGTTCCGATTGGATTCAAAAATTTTGAAGTTAGCAAAACATCTCAACTGGGAGTTATAACAGCAAACCAGTTAAACAAACAAGGAATTAAAGAGTTTCAATTGGATGCTGAAAAGTTGTTATTAACATCATTGTAACTTGTTGTTGCAGCAGCAAAGCAGATAAACAAACAAGTAGCTATTTAAGTTCAGGCAAACAGGTAATTCTTAACAGTAAGTATCAAACAGATAGATAGGCGCAGTCTATAATAGGATTAATAGGTTGTGGCATTATGTAATCAGTAGCAAACTAAATTAAGCCAAGCAACGTAATTAACAATTTTGCAATAAGTGGCTAACTAAAATTCCGAGAAGCAGGTACCTGAACTTACGCTAGTTCTTTGGACAGGCACAATGCAACTTCTTTTTCGCTTACAAGGTTGTACGAAGGAGTCCATGGCATCAATTGCTTGGATATGCAGTCCCAATACTTCTTTCTTCCCACACTGCATTGGTAAGTCAAATGGTTAATCTGGTAAGATGGTGCGTCCTTGATATGTTATATGAGGACGTGTAGTCAGACTAGTTGTAGCCACACACATCACATTGGCTTTTACTATATATTTCATGCGATTACTTTTGGCATATCAAGATCTAAGAAATCTACAATAGGATGAAAAGACTGGCATCCTTCACATTATTGGTGAACTCAGTTCATAGAAACAAGCAATTCAACCATTTTGTGGGTAAATCAAAAGCGCCATTGGAATATTTTTTTCACTACCCCAATCATACACGCAAAAAGGGGCGACGCCACCATAGGGGCTGGTATGGGCGGCCGCCTCGGGTGTCTGGAAAGTGTGCACCTAGTTTGAGTCATCTAGATTGGACCAGGCAAGTTTTGTTTGTCCCAACGCATGAGCAGGCCATGTAAAAAATGAAGAAAAACGTTTCAATTTGGATGGGCCAATAACATAAGTGCAAGGCAGGCCCTATAGCAGGCTCGCGGCCCAAACGAGCGCCTCCCATATCGATCGACAACAGGATAATCCCAATTCATTCGCTCCAGCCTCGAGTCTGGTTGGCTCCTAACCTAGCCGCCACTGGACAAACCGACATAGCACTTCCTCGCGCCCTCGTTGGAGGGCGGTCGCCAGGCTTGAAGAAAACGGAAGGACAAGAAGATGAAGATCCAACCCTGGGTGTAGCCTGCGTGGGAGGCAGTGGCGGTAGCATGGGCATGGCATCAAGCTTGCGCAAACGGACAGTCGCAGCTTGCAAGAGTAGCATGCGGAACGAGCAGGTACATCACATCCATGATTTTATCTAATTCAACTCTTCAATTTCTGGCCAATAGTTAAACCTGACGGTGTTGTAAAACTGTTTGTATGTAGGGAATCTATGAGAAAATGAAACCAATTTCTACTTATTTTATAACTCCCCCAATCAATACTGAACTGACTGAATCTGATGTATCTAATCAAGTTTCCGGTGCAAACATCCAAGCTCATGTTGTTCTTGAGCCTGAAGTGTCTAATGAACAGACTGCTAATGAAGGATTTGATGCGAACATTTTACATGCTCCTCGTGATGAACATATAGTGTCTAATGAGGGATCTAACGCAAGCATTTTGCAAGCTCCCATTGAAGGATTTAGTGTCTAATGATGATCTGCTACGTTGAGAGAGACATAGAGATTTGCAGGCATTGATGACAAGCAAATTATAGTGCATTTTCATGGCTTGAGGAAACGTCAAGGCCATCTACTAGAAAGTCCCCATATCATGACAACGTAGCATAAATACTTTTCTAATTTGTTGTTTGAAACTATTAGCATACTTGTGCAGGATAGATATATTGATATGCAGTTTGCGCATTGGTTATAGGTGCAATTACACTTCGATATTTTCAGCCAGAGAACGAATAATTCAAGCAGGTACATACCATGTTTGTAGTCCTTGTACACCATGTTGCATTTTGTGTTTTTTGGTGCTTGCATCATTTAGTGTTTATAATCTGAACTACTTTGGATCATTAGCTGGTTTTCAAAGTGCATGTAGCTTCACATTTCTCAAGTTTTGTTGATTTCCGGAGTGCAAGTGCCTTCGTATTTTTTAAGTTAAATGTTCGCCCCTCGTAACTTGAATTCGTGGATCCGCCACTACACACAAATCATACACGAATGACAGTATGAATTAAATGAAATGCAGGGACTTACGCTAGCTCGTTGTACAGGCTCACTGCAGCTCTGCTTGCGCTTGGGATGCTCCTTGTACAAGTCCATGTTACCACTTGCTTGGATGTGCAGGCCTTGTGCTCCTTGCATCCCCCTCTGCATTTGGACATGGCAAATGGTTGATCAAATAAGAGGAATCGACCTTGTTGTTGTACCGGAGGACAGATACTTACAAGGTTATACGGGTGTGCAGGATGTGTACCAGATCCCGTAGCGCTGTCATGCTTCACTAAAAAAATGGATTTGCTTGTTTCAGATGATATCTCCAGAAGAAAAAAGAGTTAAAGTCAGAGTTGCATAGGCGTGTAAGCTAAGAGAGCAGGGAAAGGATATCCAAACATCGTCCGAACAGTGCACAAGGGAGTGATGTGTGGATACCTAGTTCAGGCCGGCGTTTGGGCATGCTCGCGTAGCTAGAGTGCGGGTCACTTCAGAGCCGTTGAGGGTGACGCGCTGGCGTTGGCTAGCCGCGCACGGATGCAGATCTTGAGTGGAAGCGGAGCACTACGATGCGGTGGACGAGAACATTGGTGAAGCCCCAGAGACCTCGGGGGGCGGAGGTGCGACGATTTGCTCGGATGAAGTAGCCCCGGTGAGCTGGGAGATGGCGTCGGTGAAGCGCACCTGATGCAGTGGAAGTCAGTGTCTGTGAGGCACGTCGGTTGCGGTGGCCAATATTGTCGGTGGACCACCCGGTGTGGTGGACGAGGGCGTAGATGAGGTAGCTCTGGTGCGGTGGTGAAGTGTGATTGTCGTCATCGTCGTCCGGAACAGAGGTGGGGAAAGAGATGAGACGTGGGGCGATTCGAACTTTGCTTGGGTTGGCGGCAAATTAGGTATTTGAGCAATCTGGGCGCGGAAGGGGACGGTGGAGAAGGGAGATTTTGCAGGGCTAGAATTGGGGCCGCCAGATATTTCAATCCGAAACATGGAAGCGCGAACTTATTTTGCCGTCGTCCTTTTTTTGGGAGGGAGGGGGTGGGTCACTGACATGTGGGCCAGCCACCTGTTGGGCCCACATGTCATGGACACAAAGGTAGATGCCTTAAGGCACCCAAGCATCCGTCTGGCTGGGTGGCTGGGTGCTAAGCCACCGTACGACACACGTGACCACCACGACACGACCCTGGTCTACCTGGTGCGCCTACATTTGAGAGGAGATTTGAGAATGCAAACGAATCTTCTTTCATTTGCAAATGAATCTGTATGTATTACCATGCCCGTGTTTTCCTTGCAAATAATTAGTCATTCCAAACGAGATACTATCAATTAATTAATGAGGAGTTATTCGAAAAAACGAAATGGTATCCACGGTATCCACGCTAACGTGGATTAGAGTGTGTGTCACATAATTAGTTATTTGAATTAGAGTGTGTGTCACATAGCGATCTCCAATTCTAACGTGGATTTCGCATTTCACTGTATCCATGCTACTTTTTTAATACAAATTCATATGTATATGATGAACACCATGGTAGTCAGAAATTTTTTGGATGGATTCAAACATATGACCTACAAAATAGCACAAAAAATCAAGTCAATGTCAACTTTTCGAAACCTAGTATGGCACGAATTCGAAATAATTACCCATATGCATGGTTCTTAGATCAAATCTTACAATGCACACCGAATTGAAACATCGATATTAAGTCTCATACTATCTACATTCAAATGTTGTTTTTAGCCCCCCCCCCCCCCCCCCCGCGCGCGCACACGCGCTACATACTTCATGTATCGGTCAATCTTCCTCTCCTAACCACCTTAGGAAGCTATGGGTTTCCAACACACATTCATTCTTTCTCTCCATGTTTCGATCTCTAACTCTCTCAACTACACAACCCCCCTTTTCCACTCTGTTACCAAATGTATTTACCTCACACGCCCGCCATTGCACCCCATGCCGAGCTCTCTCTCTCTCTCTCTCCCTCTCACTCTCTCGTGCTAAATACATGCATTGCCTATCTAGCCCCTAACCTCTCATGCGCACGCACGCACACTGCCTATCTAGGTCACTCCCTCGAGACTGTCTCACTCTTTCTTCCGCACAACGGGCCACACTCGGTCAATCTCGCTCTCTTTATCTGAGTCTCGTTTAACCTTGTTTTCTTTCACACACAAATGATATCTCCCTGTTCGGGCCTCGATCGACACACTCTATACTCTCTCATGCAGATTGTCTATCTAGGCCAGTCCACCCAAGACGCCCCCACTCTTTCGACCTCATGGCGGGCCACGCTCGCTCAATCCCTCTCTCTCTCTCTTCCTCTCTCTCTCTCTCTCTTTGTATGTCTCAATTGACCTCGCTCTTTCTCGGACAAAAACAATATATCACCATGTTTGAGCCCAATTCGACCTATTCACATTGTATACTCTCTCACGCACATTGTCTATCTAGGTCACTCTCTACAACCCGTCTCACTCTTTCGATCGCAAGACGACCCTATGTGATCGATTGACCTTGCTTCCTCCCACGTACAAAATATATCTACACGTCTGTGACTGGATCATCTCTCAAGCTCTATCTTACAGCCCTCACCCTTGCCAAAAGCTCAATCAGACAATATCTCTCCAGAGCATATATATCTGTTCAATGAATGTCAGACCACACTCACTTTGTCTCTGTATCTATATGTCTCTCGATTGACCTTGCTTTCTCACGCCGTAGCTTCCACACATTGAAGCTACCTCTCCATCCCTCGCAAAGCCGGAGCTATTTACATTGCGAGGGGCACTCCAACCTTGGATTAATTTGTGTAGGCATTTATTCCGGTCGGTTTAGATTATATTTTCATAGCATTCGGCCCACAACTACTCCAAACACCATTGCAACCCCCGCAACTTCCCTAGTTGATTTCCCTCTGGCTCGGTCATCGCTCTCTCGCACGTCCTTTCTCGCCTTCAACGTTGCACCATGGTATTATTGCAAAAAACTCGGTTGTTCTCTTTAATTATTATAAATAAGCTACAAAACTACACACTGATTGTCCACTTGGAATGGAACAAATTTCAGCCCACAAATTAAAGTGCTACAAAGTACACACCGAGGGGCCCACATGTCATGAAAAAAATTTGGACCCATATACAAATTAAAAAATAAAGGATGAGGATCGAACATGCGAGCAGGGCCTTCAAGCCGCACGTCAATAGGCGACATACGTAGAACAACAATGTTTGTTGTACCTCCCTTTGTTCACATAATGTTTTTACATTACCACAACCTATTTAATGGATAACATGTAATATTATTTTTAGTACTATTCACCTTCACTTACTGGTGGGTTCCATGTGTGCTCTCTCTCTCCTCCCTTTCTGCGTTTAGACGCACGGGCAAACATGAAGAACTCGTGGGCGATGTTGCCGTTGACCATATCTGGACGCGTCACAAGTTACGGCACCAGTTTCACGTACTAGCAACACTAGTCAGTGTGTACATGCAATGCACATTAATTTGGAAGTATATTAAGTGCATGCGGATATTAAGTGCACCAGTTGACTCGTTGGATGACAAGGAATACATGTGGCTTGATGACGTTTTATATTTAATTTGATACGGCTCTAGCAGAACATTCAATCGATCAAACCATAGATTTCGCTCAGTCTGACTCCAACTTTAAATTATACGACGATCGATCTAAAATAAACAGAAATGGTAAATGTTCCGATTTTAAGCATGGCAATCCAAATGTTTTTCATGGCAAATTTAGATTACGTGGCGGCGGCGGGGGCGTCTTGCAGTGGGAAGCGGCTCCTCTGCCGTGCTCTGTGTGTCATCGGGCCACTGACCGACAGCGACGGCGGCGCCTTGCGCCATTGTTGGCGTACTCCTAGACGTTGGCCTAGCTTCAAGGAAGACCAAAATGTTCTGGACTTCGTAGCGAGTCAACTGGAGGGAGGAGGCGACTGGCGTTGGTGTAAGTAAGCGGTCGACGGCGGCCATCCATGCCGCTGAGGGGGGCACTGGCACCCGCGCGGGGACAGGCGCTGTCAGCGGCGCGGCGGAGACATTCGTGTGCATGGGCACCGGCATGGGCGTGCACGTCAGTGCATGCACAGGCGCATACGCTGGCAGGTGCACGGGCACCGCGTTAGTGCACGCGCAGGCGCATGCACTGGCAGGTGCACGGGCGCATGAAAGTCGGCGGGGACCTCGTGGAACCCCGTGGCATCAAGCTCGGTGACAATGTGTGGCTCCCAGCCCATCAATGCCACGGGGATAGCCGTCGGCGCAGTCGGGGTGACGGGAGCCGGAACAGGAGCGAGGACAGGCACGGCGTCTTCCTGCAAGGCCAGTTCAAGCTCATCCCAAAGCGCCTTATGTTCTTGAGACTCCGGCTGGGTGTCTTCCTCAGGAAACTGGAAGACTAAGGGCAGACCATTGTGATGTGGCATGGCGTACATTTAGGTCAGGCTGGTTGGAGGTAGACAACAGGAGAATCGGAGAGGAAGAGAGAATATTGTAGCGATACCGGGTAGTGCGGGGTTGATTTTAAACTATGGCGCCGGCGACAACTAAAAAAATCTTGGAAAATAGAAGAATCGCCTAGAACAAGAGACGTTGTGGTTGGTCGAGATGGAGCTAACCACACCTATCCTTCGTGCCACGTTAGCATGATGAAGCTGTGTGGCTAGTGGGGTGTTTTCGACCGACTGGCAGGGTCCCGAGGTCGAACCATAGGTACTACGTCTGATACAGTATATTTCTACACGCACATTTTTCCTTCGTGCCGAGACATGGCACACCCTACCACGCGGTTTCGGGGTCCTCTCGGGTGGTTCACGCATATATTCTTCCTGACGTGGGACACCCTACCAAGAGGCAAAGAAATCTATGAAGGAAAAAGGTATTAAAGCTGAAGATGTTAAGAATTTACCTCCTATTGAAGAAGTACATGGTCTTAATTTACCGCCTGTTGAAGAAATACATGGTCTTGATAACCCGACACAGGTAGTAAAGGTAAATTCTCTCTGTAGATATCATAAAGCTGAAATCCCATTTACTAAGTTTGCTAGCCCATGCTTGGATGAGTTTGATGACTTTATGGTTAAACAAGAAAACTTCAATGCTTATTTTGGTAGGGAATTAAAACGCAATGCTGATATGCTTGAACACTTGGGTGATTATATGGCTAATATTAAAGGTGAACTAAAACTTATTAGTAAACATGCTTCTATGGTTACCACTCAAGTAGAACAAGTACTTAAAGCTCAAAATGATTTGCTCAATGAATTGAATAGTAAAAATAATGATAATGATGTTAGATTTATGACTAGAGGTGGTAAAATGACTCAGGAACCCTTGTATCCCGAGGGCCATCCTAAGAGAATTGAGCAAGATTCTCAGAGAAATAATATTGATGCACCTAGTCCTTCTAAAAGGAAGAAAAAGAAAAATGATAGGACTTTGCATACTTCTAGTGAACCTGTTATCGACACACCTGAGAATCCCAATGATATTTCTATTTCTGATGCTGAAACACAATCTGGTAATGAGCATGAACCTAGTGAAAATGTTAATAATGATGCTCAACCTTGTAATGACAATGAAGTAGAGATTGAACCTGTTGTTGATCTTGATAACCCACAATCAAAGAATCAACGTTATGATAGGAGAGACTTTGTTACTAGGAAGCACGGTAAGGAAAGAGAACCATGGGTTCAGAAACCCATGCCTTTTCCTCCTAAACCAACCAAGAAAAAGGATGATGAGGATTTTGAGCGCTTTGCTGAAATGATTAGACCTATCTTCTTACGTATGCGTTTGACTGATATGCTCAAAATGAATCCTTATGCTAAGTACATGAAAGAAATTGTTACTAATAAAAGAAAGATACCAGAAACTGAAATTTCCACCATGCTTGCTACTTTTAAGGGTGGAATTCCAAAGAAACTTGGAGATCCAGGAGTACCAACTATACCATGCTCCATTAAAAGAAACTATGTTAAAACTGCTTTATGTGATCTTGGAGCCCGTGTTAGTGTTATGCCTCTCTCTTTATATCGTAGACTTGATTTGAATAAGTTGACACCTACTGAAATATCTTTGCAAATGGCTGATAAATCAACTGCTATACCTGTCGGTATTTGTGAGGATGTGCCTGTTGTGGTTGCAAACGTTATTATTTTAACGGACTTTGTTATGCTTGATATTCCCGAGGACGATAGTATGTCTATTATTCTTGGAAGACCCTTTTTGAATACTGTAGGGGCTGTTATTGATTGCACCAAAGGCACTGTCACTTTTCATGTTAATGGTAATGAGCATATAGTACACTTTCCGAGGAAACAACCTCAAGTCCACAGTATCAACTCTATTGAAAAAATTTCAACAATCACTATTGGAGGTTTTGAATTTCCTCTTCCTACTATCAAGAAGAAATATGATATTCTTATTGTTGGGGATGTGCATATCCCCGTTGAGGTAACCTAGTGTTATTCGAAATTCTCCGGTTCCATATTATTCGGAATGAGTTTGTTAACAAGACCTGATCAACCTTGTTAGTGGATTCCTTTTGATGAGCATCAGATGGATGAAATTAGAAAACACAACTCTCTGTACCCTCTTTTTACTTTCTGTTATTTATATTAAATAAAGCAGAAATAGTAATTTCTGTCTGTTTTTTGAATTATCCATGCAATAAAAAATACCCCGAAAATAGAAGTTCTCCAAATGCCCTAAAATTTAAATATGATTTTTTCTGGAATATTTGAGAATATCTGGCACTGAGAACACAGCAGGGGGAGCAAGCACCTGGCCACGAGGGTGGAGGGCGTGCCCCCTGCCTCGTGGGCCCATGGTGGCTCCCCTCCACTTATTCCAGCTACCACACACTCCTTCCTCCCACAAAAATCACCAACCAGCTCAAACCCGAGTCAAGCTCATTTTGCTGCCATTTTCGATCTCCTTGCTCAAAGCTCCATTCAAAAAACTGCTTTGGGGGATTGTTCCTTGGTATGTGACTCCTCCAATGGTCCAATTAGTTTTTGTTCTAGTGCTTTATTCATTGCATATTTTTGCTGCTTAGGTGATCCAGTTCTTGAGCTTGCATGTCAAATTTATGTGGTCAAAAGTAGTTTTGATGCATGATATTGCCTCTAGGCACTTGTAGGAGTAGTTGCTATGAATTTTGTTGAGTTTGATTCACTTTTATTTTGAAGTTACTAAAAATTTCAGAAATTTTTCAGAGGAAGAAATATGTTTAGGAAAATGTACCAAGGTGGTCCTTCAAGGAAGCAAGGACCCAGGCTCGCAATACGCGATGCCGATGAGGAACCACCGAGGGAAGCTCAGGTGCGGGCTTGTGAATGGCCATCAGAGGACTTTATGGATTGAGCAGGAATCATGGAAGAATTTAACGCGTATGTGTGTAATGCTGATCTTGAGAGCTTCGAGGCAGATAAGTGCCGCCAATACCACTATCTCACTGATTCCTTTGTGAGGAGGTTTGAATTTTCATCATCACGCAATTCTCAAACTGCGCTATTTGATCTTTATGAAAATTCTTATACTATGGACTTAGAGGATTTTAATACTGCTTGCAAACTTCCACAATGGGGCAGCACTAGTGAGCCTCACAAATCTGAGTTTAGAGATTTCCTTGCTACTATAACTATGGGGAAATCTAGAGATATAACACAAGCTACCATAGGGAGCATTCATTTTCCTGCTATACATTATTTTTCTCTCTTCATAGGTACATGCATTAATGCTAAGGATGAAGCATGTCACATGTGTGTCCCTGATCTCAGTGTTCTCAGGAGTGCTGTATTAGGAGATAAACATTATAATTTGGGAGCCATTGTTGCACGTAGGTTGCATAATAATCGTCTTCATGGAGATTTCTTTGGTGGAATTTATGCAACTCGTCTAGCTAATTTTCTTGATATACCCATATGTGAGTATGATATTGAGTTGCCTCCTGTTTATTTAGATTATGAGGCTATGGTTCGTCATCAGTTTGTTTACAGGAACGATCGGTTCCTCCAGTACCGACTAATCTTTGACAGACGACGCACCTATCATGTCGATCTCCCTGCTCCTGCTTTCTTTGACTCTCGGGCAAAAGGGAGATATGTTATAACCAGGGAGGAGGTGGACGAGTATAAGAGAAGGACGGAGACGGCCCATCTCCAAGCGGCAGCTCATGAGGCAATAGCTGCTGCATCTCAGTACGACCCTAGCTACAACTTTGGATATCCGCCAGGCCAGCCGTGGCCATAGACCAACTTAGGCCAAAAGCCTAAGCTTGGGGGAGTACGTATTTCTCACCGACATTACATTCATGTTCACACACTCATTGCTAGTTGTCGGTGCTCATACTTTTTCATTGTATCATCCATGCTAGTTTATTTTCCTTTTTATGCTTTCTTCTTGTGTGTTTAATAAACCTTAAGAAAAACAAAAAAAATTAGTTGTAGCTTTTAATTAGTTTAATTTCCATGCTTGTAGTAGTAATTAAAAAGAAAACCCAAAAAGATTTCACATTCTTCTTTTGCTTGTTGGGAGCTTTCCCGTGTAAATAGTTTTATTTCTTTTCTTGTTCTTTCGGGGTTGAGAGGAGAAGACCATAATGAAAATGTTGAGTGGCTCTCATATGCATTATTGTTGATCTAACAAAGAGCCCGTATTACCTTGTCTTCTCTCTTGAATTGAATGCTTGCAGATTCCAGCTTAGTCCAATGCACGTGCACTATTATTATTATCCACACTATTCGGTCATGCAAGTGAAAGGCAATAATGATGATTATATGATGAACTTATTGAGATGAGAAAAGCTGGTATGAATTCGACCTCTCTTGTTTTTGTAAATATGATTAGTTCATCGTTCCTGATTCAGCCTATTATGAATATACATGTTTGCAATGACAATTAGAGATTATAGTTGCTTATGCCATGCTTAATTAGCTAGGAGCTTATAATGGTTTACCTTGCGTGCCAACATGCTATTAAAATGGTTGTGATGTGGTATGATAGGGTGGTATCCTATTTTGAACGATTCAAGTGGCTTGACTTGGCACATGTTCACGCATGTAGTTGAAACAAAATCAACATAGCCTCTACGATATTTATGTTCATGGTGCATTATATCCTACTCATGCTTGCATTCGGTGTTGATTAATTTTAATGCATGTTCATGACTGTTGTCGCTCTCTAGCTGGTCGCTTCCCAGTCTTTTTCTAGCCTTCACTTGTACTAAGCGGGAATACTGCTTGTGCATCCAATTCCATAAACCCCAAAGTTATTCCATATGAGTCCACCATACCTACCTATATACGGTATCTACCTGCCGTTCCAAGTAAATTTGTATGTGCCAAACTCTAAACCTTCAAATAAACATTCTATTTTGTATGCTCGAATAGCTCATGTATCAACTAGGGTTGTCCGTATCTTCCATGTTAGGCGGGTTATTCTAAAGAGGAGTGGACTCCGCTCCTCACTCACGAGAAAATGGCTTGTCACCGGGATGCCCAGTCCCATGCTTTATGCAAATCAAATCAAAATAACTGCAAACAAAACTCCCCCGGGACTGTTGTTAGTTGGAGGCACTCGTTGTTTCGAGCAAGCCATGGATTGATGCTTGTTGGTGGAGGGGGAGTATAAACTTTACCATTCTGTTTGGGAACCGCCTATAATGTGTGTAGCATGGAAGATATCGCCATCTCTTGGTTGTTATGTTGACAATGAAAGTATACCTCTCAAAATATTATTCATATCTATTTCAAAACCGAGATCTGGTACCTCTACAAATCCCTGCATCCCTCTGCGAAGGGCCTATCTAATTACTTTTATGTTGAGTCATCACCCTCTTATTAAAAAGCACCAGCTGGAGAGCACCGCTGTCATTTGCATTCATTACTGTTAGTTTACATTGAGTATGACTTGACCGGATCTCTTTTACCATGAATTACAATGTCTAGTCAGTCCTTGATCTTTAAAGGTGCTCTGCATTTATGTTTTGCAGTCTCAGAAAGGGCTAGTGAGATACCATCTTGTTATATCATATCATGATTGTTTTGAGAAAGTGTTGTCATCCGAGATTTATTATTATTGCTCGCTAGTTGATTATGGCATTGATATGAGTAAACATGAGACCTAAGTGTTATTGTGAATATGGTTAGTTCATAATCTTTGCTGAAAACTTGAATGCTGGCTTTACATATTTACAACAACAAGAGCAAACAGAGTTTGTAAAAGTTTTTTCTTTATCACTTCCAGTTTATCAACTGAATTGCTTGAGGACAAGCAAAGGTTTAAGCTTGGGGGAGTTGATACGTCTCCGTCGTATCTACTTTTCCAAACACGTTTGCCCTTGTTTTGGACTCTAACTTGCATGATTTGAATGGAACTAACCCGGACTAACGTTGTTTCAGCAGAATTGCCATGGTGTTATTTTTGTGCAGAAATAGAAGTTCTCGAAATGACCTGAAAATCAATGGAGAATTATTTTGGAATATATAAAAAATATTGGAAGTAAGAACCACGTCAGGGGGGCCTCCACCTTTCCACGAGGGTGGGGGCGCGCCCTACCCCCCTGGGCGCGCCCCCTGCCTCATGGGCCCCCTGACGCTCCACCGACCTCAACCCTGACTCCATATATTCACTTTCAGGGAGAAAAAAAAATAGGGATAAGGATTCATCGCGTTTTACGATACGGAGCCGCCGCCAAGCCCTAAACTCTCTCGGGAGGGCTGATCTGGAGTCCATTCGGGGCTCCTGAGAGGGGAATCCGTCGCCATCGTCATCATCAGCCATCCTCCATCACCAATTTCATGATGCTCACCGCCGTGTGTGAGTAATTCCATCATAGGCTTGCTGGACGGTGATGGGTTGGATGAGATTTATCATGTAATCGAGTTAGTTTTGTTAGGGTTTGATCCCTAGTATCCACTATGTTCTGAGATTGATGTTGCTATGACTTTGCTATGCTTAATGCTTGTCACTAGGGCCCGAGTGCCATGATTTCAAATCTGAACCTATTATGTTTTCACCAATATATGAGAGTTCTTGATCCTATCTTGCAAGTCTATAGTCACCTACTATGTGTTATGATCTGGAAACCCCGAAGTGACAATAATCGGGGCCACTCCCGGTGATGACCGTAGTTTGAGGAGTTCATGTATTCACTATGTGTTAATGCTTTGGTCCGGTACTCTATTAAAAGGAGGCCTTAATCTCCCTTAGTTTCCAATAGGACCCCGCTGCCACGGGAGGGTAGGACAAAAGATGTCATGCAAGTTCTTTTCCATAAGCACGTATGACTATATTCGGAATACATGCCTACATTACATTGATGAATTGGAGCTAGTTCTGTGTCACCCTAGGTTATGACTGTTACATGATCGATCGCATCCGGCATAATTCTCCATCACCGATCCATTGCCTACGAGCTTTCCATATATTGTTCTTCGCTTATTTACTTTTCCGTTTCTATTCTTATCATCACTACAAAACACCAAAAATATTACTTTTGCTACCGTTACCTTTTACCACCGTTACCACTACTATCATATTACTTTGCTACTAAACACTTTGCCGCAGATATTAAGTTTCCAGGTGTGGTTGAATTGACAACTCAGCTGCTAATACTTGAGAATATTCTTTGGCTCCCCTTGTGTCGAATCAATAAATTTGGGTTGAATACTCTACCCTCGAAAACTGTTGCGATCCCCTATACTTGTGGGTTATCAGCTGGCTCCCTCCACCTTCCCGTAGATTGCATTGCCTTTCAGCTGTTTCGCCCCTGCATCACCAACATCATGCACCTCGAGAAGCAAAGGGATTTCAGTGGTGTTTAGGCGCCCTCTGCATGGGCATGTCCATGTCTCGGCGCAACATGACCGTTGGATCAAACGCAGACGGTGCAGATCAGTCACTGTAGCACAAAGCGTGTGGGTGTGTTTGGTTGCATTCTCATCTCAATATAGTTGTTTCCTCTTCGTGTATTCATGTTAACCTACTAGTGTGGACTCATGCACCCTTCATGCACTCTGCCAAACACCCAAAAGTGGGTCGAGAAGGGAACTTTTGCTCCCATCCCGTGCACCCTTCATACACCCTGCCTAACACTATTCGTGCTTCATATGGTTCATGTTTCGTGGAGTACTGTAGCACTGTACTCTCCGTGCGCTGTAGACCTAGTTCTGTTAACATTGATCTCACCGTTCATTCTCGACTGGACAGTCGAAAAAGCGGTACTATGTTACTACATTACTGTTCATATAGTTGACATGCGCACAACATCATTTGTTGTCATCATATCTTACTACACTAGCAACAAGATTATGTAGTATTGGCGTATGAACCACTGCACATGCCTAGTAGTAGGAGCACTGTGTATGTTCAAGTGGCTGCCATGTTTCGCACTCCTCCGTCGTAAGAGTAGAAATGCTTGTTGTAATCAAAATTTTTTAGAAAAACAGTGGACACGCTCTACCGTGCGGATCCTCCTCCAGCCATGAACTAAATTACTCACTTTCGCCGACGTGTGGGACAGCCAGCATCGGGGTCCACCAGCCATGCACTAAATTACTCTGTAGTAGAGTGAAGGTAGACTACCCTGATCGAAGCGCCATAGTAACGCCCAATGAGCCGTCAAATCACAAAAAACCCTCCTTTCCAGCAGTAAGTTGGACGGACGAAGCAACCATCATTTCACTCTTCTCTCTCAGCTTCCTCTCTACCCAACTTGCTTCTCCCTCATCTTGTTCCTCATTTCTTCAAGAAAACCCCGACCTGCTTCTTCCATTGTTCTTCTCTCCCAAATAAGGAAAGGTGAGCGCATCAATGGTGTTGATTCTGGCCAAGGCCCGGTCTTGCAACCCCGAGACCGATCCTATAACTCCCTCTCTGTTCTTCTTTTGGGTTTGTGATTATGGTTTCTTTTCTTTTATTTCTATTTGACAGATTCTTGATGGACGCTGGAGCACCGGCCGAAGTGATGTCTATGGCTCTGGCCAAAACCGTCGAGGCTCATGGTACGAAGAAGCACAAGCACCCCACGGAGACTACGACAGACAAGATCAAAGCCATCGCCCTGTCCAAGCCCCCCTCTCCGGTATCCCTCATTAAGCAAGTCCAGGTAGTATCTCTTCTTGACGATCTTTTTCTCGATCTTGATCGTGTTTTTTCATCTAACATGCAGTACTAGTAGTACAACTTTCTGGGTGATCTTGCATGTGATTTTTGTGTGCCAATGATGGTTCTAAATTCCTCTTTTGACCAAAACATGCGAGAGGTTGACACTGATTTCTTATAGATTACTTTCAACTGGAGTACTTTATGAACATCAATGCTACCTTTGAAGAGGGTATATTTGCCTCAGTAACTTGTGTTATGGATATTGCAAGTAATCCCTCTGCTCTCATGCCTTTGAATACATGTTCTAGTGTCTTTGTTCACTCATTTCTGTGCGTATATGTAGTCATATATGGAGTATAATATCGAAAATCATCTTATATTTCTGCATGGAGGTAGTAATAAAATATGATTTCTGTTTGAATTAGAACCAGGTCCGTGGTGGAGATGAAGTTCTCAAAGTCATGCCGTGTGAACTGGAAGACCTGAGGATGAGTTCTACTGCTAAACTATCCAGCTGATGTGTCCTCACCACGTGTCCTGAACTAGTGTTTTCCTGTAGCATTGTTGTCAGGCGTGTTCTCGAGGCTGTACTTGACCACAACAATTTCCTGGCTGTGCCTTTGATTACGAAGGGTGTGGTTCTTGTAAATCTTCCCAACAAATCTGATGCGGCATGTCTTCATCATCATGTTTATGAGTGGAAAGACCACTCTGTTAGGTTCTCCAAGGTTGACGAGATGGTGATGGTGCATGTAGACATCTCTCACGAAGTCCATGGCCTAGTCAGTTATGCAGGGTTCATCCTGTAGGTCGGTGGCAAGAAATAGTCTGCAAAGTTTAATTAGTGCAACTTTGCTTGTCTGTAGTAAGTACTATTGTTCAGTACTTGATTTGTGTTTGTGAACCCTGTATTGTTTATTAGTACTGCCGCTTTTGGTGTGTGGTCAGTCCTGAGAATGGTCTATGTTAATGTATGTCCACTCAATTCAGTCTGTATATTTTGAAGTATCCAGATCATCTTTTTTATGAGGACGGTTTATCAATTATGGTTACACTCCAATATCTGTATGCATTGTAGGGTTTATCGCACCCACCAGGATTTCCAGTCCCATGGATGTTCGGTCCATAAGATTTGTCACGACCTTTGGACTGTCCTGCTTGTGGGAGTAGGCGGGGCCCCTGCATGCCACCCGTAGTTGGACGATCAATCTTATATTTAGTACTTCAACATAGTGATTTCCTGGTAAGGATTCACTCATGTCACATCAAGTAAATCTTGTTGATTTACTGTCTAAATCTTATTGATTTAATGTCATGTTTTATTTCTTTTCCTGCAATTTTACGATGCGGGTTTTGCCATGTGACATTCATCACAAAATAAATCGTTTGGTTTGCTCTACGATGGCTATTTTTGCAGGTTACACTTCTTATGTCATGTTAGTAACAAAGGCACTGTCCATCAGTTATATTACTGGAAAAAATTGGATCAGTCTGTTGTCTGAGTACAAGCTGAATCCCTATGATGAACTGCAGTTTGGTTTAACAAAAACACCACAATTAGTCCTTCTCGCGTTTAAAATAAATGAAGAAAAAAACTGGATCACGGTCACGGAGCCTAGTCAAGTTAGAAAGCTGATCATAGCAGACCACACATGATCGCCGCTGTCTCGCACATCGGTACCACCTTCAGCAATGGATCGAGCACCAGTAGTTGCTCTAGCACTGACAGCGGCAGTAGCTCAGTCTGATCCAGCTGAGGATTGGGCACCGACTGCGTCAGCGGATCAGGCTGATCTACCGAAGGATCGGGCATCGACACCAGCACCTGCTACGACACCAGCACCAACTCTACAAGGAGCACCATCTACGGCAGTAGCGGCGGCTTCGGCACCTGCACCAACACTTGCACTTGCATCTGCTCCGGCCCATGCAGCGGCAACCGAACGAGTAGTTGCACCGGCAACAGACTAGGCTGCAGTTCGCACTTCATATACCAAAGTCCTTACAAAAACCGACATGTCCACCTTCTTGGTAAGCACTGGTCGCCCAAGTGCTTCGTTCTTTTTTCTTCCCATGTTGTTTCGCATGATTCACTGTGTTGATCTAACTGTTTGGGTATGTCTTCTTGTTTGTAAACAGAGAATTCCTAGAGCAACGAGGGAGTCGTTCAACAATCCAGGCGACAGCGGCCAAGTTTCTCTTACTATGTCAGCCTTGGTGTGAATGAACCTGCTTAACATACCATAAGTACAAAGGATGGTCGCATGAGGATTGATGCCAAAGGATGGTCAAGGTTCAAATCTAAATCATATCTTGCGGTAGGGGATGATCTCCAAATCGAACTTTCTCGGCAAGGAGAGCTGGTCCAAATCAACTTTGAAATTCTTCAGTAGCACGCAACTGCCGAACTGATCTATCCTCCAAGAGATTTTGATGTAATAATATGGCATGGTGAAATAGTTGTCCTGTGTGTATAAGTAATACGACAGTATTATTTATCACATGGTATATCGTTGATTGAATTGCAACTCTCATTGCTGGTTAGGAACTATCGTTCGATTTCATTCCAACAGCTACCGTGCTTTATTCAACTTTGTGTATTCGCCTTGCAATAGCATCTAAAACCAGCGATGTACCGATCACTTGCAATATGAAAAGCGCTAAGGTAGAACACATGGGCCCCCAAACATGCAGGGTGGGCCTGCGGCCCAAAGTCCAGAACCGTGAGCCTGTTTGAGTATTATATTCTCAGCTGAACCCCCATAATGCCTGTGCGTTGCACGTAACATCAAGATGCATTTGTATGAGTATTTTATCTTGTGAGAGAAAAGGATGAACGAGGGAAGGCCTTATTTGCAAAAGTGGAGAGGTGTGTGGGTAACTTTTTGCAAAATTACCATAGTTTCCTTCCTATCCGTCAGATATAAATCGGACCGACTATATTGCAGGATGGCAGGCACACCATCATCACCAACTCGTCTATACTGTGTTAAAAACAACTCTGTTTTTTATAATTATATATGTTATATATATTCCCCTTGATTTTTCTTATGTATAAAGTTGTGATATAAAAGATTTGTATATTTATTTACAGAGGGAGTATCTCTTTGTCAAAAATATATTTATGTGTAACTAGTTACTCATGTCTTTCTACTTCCTTTCGCTGATATGTGGGGAATCCGGCAACGGGGTCCGCATGCCATATGCACAAATTAGAGTGCACAACTGCACGGTAGACACACTCCGGTCGTAGCGCCGCAGTAATGCCCAATGAGCTGTCAAATCACAAACCCCCCCCCCTTCCAGCTTTAGCAGTAAGCTGGACGGACGAAGTGGCAATATTTCACTAGGCCTAAATCCCCTTCTCCCTCATCTGCTTGTTCAGAGAAAAAACCCCTCTCAGGGATTGCATAGGGTTTTCTCATGGAGAACCAGGTACGAATTCTTCATCCATCCCCGATAAATCCAAGTCCCTTGGTCACGGGTAATCCTAGGATGGCAGCCACCGCCGTTGATGCATTTTTCTTCCTACTGAATCTAGTGTGTTTCATTTGCAGTGCCCACAGTGCGAGGACCCTACAGGTTTCTGCGCCCTCGGCGAGACGCCACACTTGTTCCTTCTAATCCTAACACAGGATTTTAAAACGCACACAGCATGTTCCTAGAATCCTGTTTTCTATCCGGGAGGGTGGGGTTTTTTTGAACATGTTGTCGACTAATTTGGAAATTTGGGTTGCTATATTTGGATAAAAGGTACCACCAGTACGATGGTCAACACTAACGTGAAGGGGGAAGTTATTTCTAGATTTGGATAGGGAATACATTGTGTTCTCATATTATTTTTCCTGCAGTGCATTATTTTCTCTGCCAGAACACATGTGATCAAGATGCTCGGCCTTGCCATAACTGAATACACCAGTTTAATGGTCACAGTGAAGACAAGCCATGGATATAAGTTCTGAGTTGGGTTCATGAACCAAGAAGATCGCTGCTTTTTTATGGCCGAACTTGGATAAACTTTCTCAAGTGTTACAGACTAAAAGTTGGCGCACGAATGTTGATGGAAATAGCAGAACCTGGTCTCATCTTCACTGCGATCTTCCACCCCGATGTCGTTCCAATTGTTCGTCCATGTTAGTTTTGTATCTGGTTCTTGCTTGTTGCCTTGATTACTTCTTAATCCGCCTATTCTGTCTAACTAATCACAATTTAACTTTAGAAGTAGCAATGAATCTCTCACGAAGATGCTACTTCTAACTAATATTTTCTTATAATTGGTGGCACGTGTAGGTTTTTTCAGAGTTAAGAAGGCTGCTCGTTTGTTATTCTATAACAGCTCGGCTGTTACTGATGGCACTGAAGTTGACTGGGACAACATCCACAAGTTCCTACACTTTATTGATCGTCTTGAGGTCCTTGTGGGGCGTTTCAATGGTGGAAGGCCACGTGGGATATGTGTGCCACTGCTGCACTCGTTGAACAGGTCCAATTGTGTCGAGAAACTTATGGTACGAGTTGTTTTCTGTTATATATGTTGTTCATAAACTATTGCTTATACACAGTTTTACAGCTGTGATCTTCTTGACTGCTAGCTGGGACCCAGTATAGTGGGAGGCTGACTTGTGGGCTTACTAAGTTGACGGGGATGGAGGGCTTTGTCAACTTAGTCAATATGCACGATTCTAGCTCCAGTGACTGTACGATGTCCATCCAACGGCCGTAGTGCTTCTTCAACCTCTGGTCTTCTTGCTCTAGCCGCCCAAACCAGCGCCGGTCGTGCCTCGTGCTCCTGCCTCTCGTGGCCGGCTGCGATGTCGTGGAGGCCTCACCGCCCCTACTACTCCCACCGCTGGCCAGGCCATCCCTCTACTCACCCACACCCCCTGTTATTCTACGGTGATGGCAGCCTCACACCATAGCGAACCAGTGAACCCTCATACTCCTGTACGCGTGGGCATCCACTGCCGCGTCTTCCCCGGCTTTGCGTCGTCCCCTTCCTAGGCCTCGTCGTCGTCCACCGCCCTGGTGCTCTTGGCGCGGCATGGTCAAGGAACGGCTTCCATCGAACATGGACTGTACGTGGAGAGGCTGGCAGTTGGGTCCACGGCCGCAGCAAGGAAGTGCCTCCTTATTACGCGGAAAATAATGATTCCTCCACCTGATAGCAGGGACCCACCGGACGGGCAACCATATTTCGCGAAAAAATGTTTCCCCCTGACTGCTGGGACATACCAGCGACATCTTCGCACGCAAGGAAGTGCGTCTGGGCAAAAAAAACGATTCGCCCCCTGACTGCTGGGACCCACCAGCTACATCTTCGCACGCAAGGAAGTGCCTGACAGTCGGGACCCACCTGGTCGAAGCGTACGTAGCGTTGTCATTCTGGTCGCAAACGTGTACGTACATACTGGTCCATGTAGAGGCGCGCACGTGTCGTAGTAGAGGCGCGCACGTAGCATGTACACGTACGTACAGCGGCCAGTGTGCAAGAAAGAAAATATGGCCATGTACGTACATACGTGCAGGGTCTCGAACGCCTACTCGCCCATATGTACGGCCAGGGCTCGTGTACATGGCTGGGTCGGAATGGAGAAACATCGTCGTCGTCGTGTTCATGGGGAGCCAACCGGCTGGGTCGGAACGGAATGTGTCGTCGTGTTCATCGGGAGGGCTTGGACGGAACAGCCGATGGAAACGAGGTCTGGCATACCGCACAATGGAGGAAACGGCCTTGTGTTCGACCGGCCACGGTCGAAACGGGATCCTGTTCATCGGGAGGGGTCTGGTGTACCGCAAAACGGAGGAAACGGACCTCCTATGGTCAAAACGGGGGTCCTGTTCATCGGGAGGGGTGTGGCGTACCGCAAAACGGAGGAAACGGACTTGTGCTGGAGCGCTACGGTCGAAACGGGGGTCCTGTTCATCGGGAGGGGTGTGGCGTACCGCAAAATGGGACTCCATGAGATACTGTTCATCTCCACCGTCGACCCCCTCCAGCCTCCACGGGCTACTGTTCATCCACCGTCGACCTCCTCCAGCCTCCACCTGCAACTGTTCATCCACGGGCTCCTGTTCATCCAGCCTCCACCGCGCGCTACTCCACCGGCTACTATTCAACCAACCTACTGGGCATAAACCGGCCTACCTGGGCCGGATTAACTTCATCAGTAGTTCAAAGGTGTTAAAGGCCCAAAGAGGCAGATAAAGGCCCAGGGCCCGTAGTCGGTTTACAACCTGTAGCCGTACACCGGCGTTTGTACATACACTTGTACTATAAGTTAGGAACAAGGAGAGACCAACCCGGATACGAGTATGAACCGGGGTTGGGACTCTCTGAACCGGCAGGCGTCACCCGTGTATATAAGGGGGCGACCCGACGGCAGTTCAAGGGGACAGACAACAACTCGAGACATAGGCGAAGCTTGTTTGCTCCCTAGTCATCGAAACCCCATCAATTCCATCACAACTAGACGTAGGCTTTTACCTTCCTTGAAGGGGCCGAACTAGTATAAACTCTCTTGCGTCCTTGTGTCCGCTTAACCTCTTCAAGCTAACCCGTCATGATGGCTCCACGACTAAGTCCTTTCTCTAGGACATCTGCCGTGACAAAACCACGACAGTTGGCGCCCACCATGGGGCTATCGCATGATGGTTTCCAGTTCTTGGAGGGCCGCTTTGAGGGACTCGAGAGCTACGCTGTAGGTCGAATGACTAAGAGTCGTCGCGGCAGGCTCTACATCGACGATGCAGGCTGGGGCCCCGAGGCCGGCTCAATTGAGTACGGGTACCGGGTCCCCTTTGGTAGCATTCACGTTTTCATTGGCAAGATCGCTGAACCGGGCCCTGAGCCGGACATCTACACCGACCTCGTTGAGACGGCTCAGCGTGCGCAATCCGCCCGGGTTAAACCGGCCATGAAGCATGCCTTCGTGGGAGTCATCCATGGAGGAAGTTATGAGGACGGATCGGAATTTCGCAGGGCGATTGTCATTTGTTCCGGTGACGAATCTTCGACCGGAGAAACCGAATCTCTTTATCAGCTACAAGATGGCCGAATTGGGAGCTGTTCCGATGGCGACAGTATTCCGGACACCTCTGATCTGCCCAACCGGGTTGGAATATTCATGGCCGGAACACAAGCAGCGCTTCATTCTTCGACAGCTGCGGCAACGATTTCCGGTTCAGCAGCAGCGACGGCTATCGAGGCAGGAGGCCCTGTGCGCCCGCCGGCCCTATTCGATGCGTTGGTTGTGCTTATGGCGGAAGTTAATCCGCCAGATCAGGACGTTCACAATACGAAGATTGCAAAGGTAAAGGAACAGATCACCCAGGCCAAGGTGGATCTGGCGGCTGAGGACACCAGGATGGCCGCAGAGCGGGCCGCTTTAGACGCACAAGCCTACAGGCTTATGTTGGACCAGAGCGTGTCGCATGAAGTCATGAGGAGGAAGCACCGATCCCGCTTACCTCCGGTTTCCGAGGCCAGAGACCTTTTCAACACTCCGGGGCCAAGAGCCGGCAATCCGCTAGAGGGGAACCGGGCAGAAGCCCCTGGGACCGGTGTACCGGTTCAGCCTCGTCAGATGGACCCGCCTCGTCAAAACACCGTTGTACCTGAGGCTGCTTTAACACCCCCGGGTCACTATTCCAACCCAATGGACAATCTTGTTGCCGCTGCTGCACGGCTGGAGGCCATTCCGATCGAAGGTGACTCGCCGCAGGCAGTAGAGACACGACGGGTCAAGGAACTTCTGAGGACAGCTTTGGCCCAACAGGAAGCGTACTCGTACAGCCGCGACCGGATCCACTCGACCCCTCGTCCAAGCCGGAGCTATAGCAGACATATGGATGAACCAGCAGTATCGAGTAATGAACGACGTGGGGCACCCCGGGACAACAACCCGGTGGGTGGTGCGGATGACGCTCAGGGAGTGGTGGACCGGGCCCGCGCGCGCAGGGAGGCCGAGTTAGCCGCACAGCATCAGGCTCGGCAGCTCACGCCGGTTCGTCCAACCACCTTGACTGAACCTGGTGTTACTTCTAGTTCTTTGGGGGTGCCTTGCCTTATCCCCGCTTTACGCAGCGTGCGCCTGCCCAAGGATTTCAAAGGCCCGCGCAAGGTACCAAATTACACGGCGGATCAACCTCCAAAGACATGGGTGGAGAGCTATGAGATGGCCATGGAGATGCTTGATGTGGATGACGCGGCGTGTGCAAAATACTTCACCATGATGCTCGAAGGCACGGCCCGTACTTGGTTAAAAAGCTTGCCGGCTAATTCTATCAGTTCATGGGCCCAATTACGGGCCCGGTTTATCAGCAAATTCAAAGATACCTGTAAACAGCCTATGTTGATAGTGGACTTAGCGGCATGCGTCCAGGAGGAAGGAGAATCAACGACTCATTGGGTGCGCCGGGTTTCACAAGTGTTGCACTCCTCAGACCGCATCAACGCCGACACCGCAGTATTAACCCTAGAGGGCAACTGCCGGTTTGGACCCCTGAAGCTGAAGTTGGGACGGATGAAGCGTCATTGCACCGACATGGGGACCCTCATGGCCGCTTTGGTGAAATATGCTGATTCTGATAGTACCAAGGATCCCGAATCTGATGATGACAAGACAGGGAAAGGAAAAAAGGAACAGCAGCTCCAAAGGTCAGCAGCATCACTGGGTAGGCAATGGCGGAGGAGGCAAGCGTAAAGCGGATGGTAACATGGACTTTGTGACTAATACCAACGCACAAAACAATGGCCAGCGACGCAAGGGTAGGCCGAAAAATCGTAGTGGGGCGCCCAACCCTAACCCAAACCGCCTAAACTATCTGCTAAGCCAGCCCTGTCCAAGACATGGGACGAAGGAGGAACCAGCAAACCATCTTTGGAAGGATTGCTTTATTATGCAGGAGTTCAAGAATTCTAATAATTTCCGGTATGATCACGAATCTGGTGATGGCTTAGGGTCCGGGCCGGGTTACGGTGGAGGAAGTTCCGGTTCAGGATTTAATGGTAATTCGGGCGAAAATAATGGTCAAAATAATCAGAACAACCAGGGTGGTTACAACCAACAGCAGCAACAGTCAGGTTACCAGAGCAACCCAAAGCAGTTGAGTGGTGGGCAGTACCATGTCTTTACCACTAGCTTGGACAAGCGAGACCGGAAGGTTCAGAGGCGGGCGGTCAACTCTGTTGAACCGGCCATACCCCGTTATCTACGTTGGTCTGAACAACCGATCATATGGAGCAGAGAGGATCACCCACCCCAGGTCGATAATCCGGGTCAGTTGGCTCTGGTGGTGGCGCCCCAGGTGGGAGGTTATAAGTTCACCAAGGTGCTCATGGATGGAGGGAGCAGTATTAACATCCTGTACTATGAGACCTTCCGTCGTATGGGACTAACGGATAAGAATCTCAAACCGTCTAATACAGTATTCCACGGTGTAGTGCCTGGCAGATCAGCGTATCCCGTTGGTATTATAGCTCTGGAAGTGGCCTTTGGGGATGATCATGATTCCAGGTCGGAGACATTGACGTTTGAGGTGGTGAAAATCCAAAGTCCATATCATGCCCTGTTTGTGCGACCGGCATACGCCAAGTTTATGGCTCGGCCCTGTTATGTGTATTTGCAGCTCAAGATGCCGGGTCACAAGGGGACAATAACGGTTCATGGAAGCCGCAAAATCGCTTTGGAATGCGAGGAAGGAGATGCGGCTTATGCAGAGTCAGTTTGTGCCACCGAGGAGTTGAAGTACTATAAAGACAATGTTGATCAAACGGACATGACTCAATTGAAGAAGCCAACTACGGAGCATGATCTGGCCCTAAAGTTCAAATCGGCAGCAGAGACTAAGCTTGTTGACTTCGTGCCTGGAGATTCGTCCAAGCAGTTCAGCATCAGTGCCAACTTGGATCTGAAATAGGAAAGTGCGCTCATCGAGTTCATCCGTGAGAATCGGGACATTTTCGCATGGAAACCCTCCAACATGCCAGGTGTACCGAGGCAACTCGCTGAGCACACACTTAATGTGGATCCTAAATATAAACCGGTGAAACAGTTCCTCCGCCGGTTTAACGAAGAAAGACGCAAGGCGATTGGAGAAGAGGTAGCCAGGCTCTTAGCAGCTGGCTTTATTGTTGAAGTTTTTCACCCTGAGTGGCTTGCCAATCCGGTGCTGGTCCTCAAGAAAAATGGCACCTGGCGCATGTGTGTGGATTACACAAATCTTAATAAAGCTTGTCCAGCAGATCCTTTTTCCCTCCCCCGTATTGATCAAATTATTGATGCTACGGCGGGTTGTGAGCGTTTAAGTTTCTTGGATGCGTATTCTGGCTATCATCAGATCAAAATGGCAGTTAAGGACCAGGAGAAGACAGCATTTATAACTCCCTTTGGAGCCTTCTGCTATGTGTCTATGCCCTTCGGGCTCAAGAATGCCCAGGCAACTTACCAACGGTGTGTACAAAATTATCTTCACAAGCAGATTGGCCGTAATGTACATGCTTACGTGGATGATATCGTGGTTAAATCCAGGGAGAAGGAGACTCTGATTGATGATTTAAAAGAAACCTTTGATAACCTGAGAACATACAAGATGATGCTTAATCCGGACAAGTGTGTCTTTGGTGTACCGGCGGGCAAGCTATTGGGTTTTCTAGTGTCCAACAGGGGAATTGAGGCTAATCCGGAGAAGATCACGGCTATCACCTCCCTGGCTAAACCGAAGTGTATCAACGATGTTCAACGCCTGGCAGGCCCGATTGCTGCGCTAAGCCGGTTTATCAGTCGCCTGGGTGAGAAGGCAATCCCTTTGTATCAGATGTTGAAAAAGACGGATCAGTTTGTCTGGAGTTCTGCTGCTGATGAAGCATTTGAGGACTTAAAGCGGCAATTGGCTAATCCGCACGTGCTCGCCGCTCCTGTTGACAAGGAGCCGTTACTGCTATATGTTGCTGCTAATGTTCGGGCGGTCAGTGTAGCTATTGTGGTGGAGCGAAAGGAGGCAGGTAAAGAGCATCCGGTTCAACGTCCGGTCTATTATATCAGCGAGGTACTCATTGAGTCCAAACAAAGGTATCCACATTGGCAGAAGCTAGTGTATGGAGTTTTTATGGCAAGCCGGAAGCTTAAACAATATTTCCAAGGGCACTCAATTACGGTGGTCAGTTTTGCTCCTTTGGGAGATATCATCCAGAACCGGGAAGCAACTGGCCGGATTGCAAAGTGGGCCATAGAGCTGGGGCCGTATGGTTTGAAGTATGTGCCTCGGACAGCGGTTAAGTCTCAAGCACTTGTTGATTTCATCAATGATTGGACGGAAATGCAAGCACCTGAGGAAAGGCCGGATCATACATATTGGACCATCCATTTTGACGGATCCAGGCAGTTGGAAGGCTCGGGGGCTGGAGTCGTGTTAACTTCCCCACGAGGTGATAAGTTTTGTTATGTTCTCCGTTTAATGTTCCCTTGTACTAACAATGCAGCTGAGTATGAAGCCTTGCTCCATGGTCTCCGGATGGCTAAGGAGATGAATCTAAGTCGAGTTAAGTGCTTCGGTGACTCGGACCTTGTGGCTCAGCAAGTGTCTGGCACTTGGGACTCCAAGGACCCACTCATGGCAGCATATCGTCGCGAGGTGGATACTGTCACAGGTTATTTCAAGGGCTATCAGGTGGACCACGTGGACCGACGGAAAAATGAAGCGCCAGACGCTTTAAGCCGGCTAGGCTCTCAGCGCAAACCAGTCCCACCCAATGTTTTTTCTGGATGTGCTGCACAACCCGTCGGTCAAGATCCTTGGTGAAGAGGATTTGGCTATTCCTAATCCGGAGGCTCAATTGGTGGCGGCTCTTCATGTTATTCCGGATTGGACGCTTCCTTACCTGGCGTACAAGAACCGGGGTGAGTTGCCAGAGGATGAAATTCTAGCCCGGCAGATAATCCGGTGATCCAAGTCCATGGCTATCATCGACGGCGAGTTGCATCATTGCAGTATATCAGGGGCTTTTCAACGTTGTGTGTCTCCTGAAGAAGGCCGTGAAATCTTGCGTGAGATCCACGAAGGATATTGTGGTCACCACGCCGGTTCAAAGTCTCTTGTGGCTAAAGCGTTTCGCCATGGTTTTTATTGGTTAACTGCTCATGCTGATGCGGAGGATCTGGTCAGACGGTGTGATGGTTGCCAAAGGTTTTCAAGGCGTGCTCATGTACCGGCTCAAGAATTGAGAATGATTCCGATTACTTGGCCCTTTGCAACTTGGGGGCTGGATATGGTTGGGCCTTTCAAAAGGTCCAAAGATAAGAAGACCCACCTCCTGGTGGCGGTTGACAAGTTTACAAAGTGGGTGGAGGCAGAACCTGTTAGCAAGTGTGATGCGGCCACGGCGGTTCAGTTCATCAAAAAGGTGATTTTCCGGTTTGGCTTTCCGCATAGTATTATCACAGATAATGGTACCAATTTATCCAAAGGTGCTATGAAGGAGTTCTGCGAATGGGAGCACATCCGGCTCGACGTTTCATCAGTGGCACATCCATAGTCCAATGGTCAAGCAGAAAGAGCTAGTCAAGAGATCTTGAGAGGCATCAAACCCCGGCTCATGGTTCCTTCGCAGAGAACGCCGGGTTGTTGGGTAGAAGAATTACCATCTGTGCTATGGAGCATCAATACAACACCCAACAGATCAACAGGATACACACCGTTCTTCATGGTTTATGGAGCGGAGGCGGTTCTTCCCAGTGATATCCGCCATGATTCACCTCGTGTCACGGCTTATATTGAAGAGGACAATGAGACAGCATGACAAGATGCTTTGGACCGGTTGGATGAAGAGCGTGACATCGCAGCCGCCCGATTGGCGATTTACCAGCAGGATCTTCGTCGTTATCACAGTCGCCGGGTCAGAACCAGAACCTTTCAGGAAGGAGATTTCGTGCTTCGGCTCATCCAAGATCAGACTAATATGCATAAGCTATCCCCACCTCGGGAGGGGCCTTTCGTGGTCAACAAGAATCTGCACAACGGGTCGTACTATCTGATCGATATTCGAGAGCATAAGGACTCACGTACATCAGAGGAGGAGACTAACACGCCGTGGAATATAGCTCATCTTCGGCCTTACTATACTTGAACCATTGGCTATACTTATGTATATATTACGACAATGTATATATTATGATTAAATATAATAAACCAGAACCTCAGCTAAAGCGGGGTATCTGTTCTTTTACATCATGTGAGGTTACACGGACTTGCTCTAAAGCGGCCTCCGGTTTACCCCTTGAGTTCGCTTTGCTAAAAGCATCGTGCTATATCACTTGGAGGATTGGTCATGTCCGAACCAATACCATGCCTCTTGATAGGCGAAAGCCACCAGATCACTTGGGGACTAGGTCATGTCTGAACCAGTCATGCCTCTTGATCGGCCTAAGGCCACAGAATCACTTGGGGGCTTGGTCGAACCCGAACCATGACCACACCATTTGGTCAGCATAAATGCCACGGTTTCATTTGGGGACCTGGCTGACTAGAACCATAGTTACACCTAAAGGGAGCTTGGTCGTGTTTGGCCATGGTAACGCCATTTGATCATCTTAAATAAAAATTTTCTTTTGCTTCACACTTTTCTTTGAAGGGGGGTTTTTGCTTTTCATTGTGTTTTTTTAAATCGACAAAAAAAATTTCAATTAACGGAACACAGTTCACGTCAATTCAGAGACTATTTGATCGGTTTGATCCGCGTTGTTAACATCCTCTTGTGGAGTAACACGGTCTTTATTATAACCCGGCACAGTTTACAATGGTAAACTGGCGTCTTATATATACACATGAGCTGTCATCTCCTCCAAACAGTGTGATTTTGCAAAACTCCGCTTCAAGATTGGCCAAGCCAACTTCACGCTCAATGACGGCAGGTATTATGTATCTCAAAATTTTGGTCATATACTTAAAATTTTGTTTTGATTTCATATATGCAGACATCATATTCCGCCTGACGGTACAACCGCGGTGGCACTTGACGAATTTTTTATTTCAGAAAGTATTTTGGAAAGTTCATGACCACAGGAAGAGCAAATTATGCACGAAGGCATATCAACATCAAAGGTGTCAGCTAGCCTATTACAAGGCAACATGGTGCCCATAAATAATATAATTGTTTTTCGCGAAGAAGAGGCAGTTTTAAAACCAGCTTCCGGTTCAAGCTTGGTCACCAGCCTGGCCTGATGGTTGCGGGTCATCCTGCGCCGCTTCAGCCTCCGTGTCCCTACCCAGTGGCTGGAAATCCACAGTTGTCCAGTCGATTCCCATTAATGCTTGAAACAGCTCCATCGTGGATCAGCAAGGACGGGTCAATATCGGGAGCGTAAGTATGCTTACGGATTGGAGGAATCAGATTTTCCGATTCATGGATTGGCGCAGCTATTCGCTTGTTCTGACTATCATATTGCGCTTGATAACGAGACAAGTCTGCTTCCTCAGCCAACTGACAAGCTAGTGGATGCACCTCCCGGTTTATCGCTCGCAGATCCGCTTCACCGAATTCTGACCCGTCTTCCTTCAAGCTGGGGTAGCCCTGAGCCGCTTCAATAGGATCAAAATCCGGCACCCAGGCTTTTGCCCGGATTAAAGCATTGATTGCGCCGGTTCGAGCAGTAGATTTCTTCAGCTCTTCAACCCGGGCAGGAAGCACCGACAGTTTCATCAGAGTATCTTGAATCAAAGTGGGCGCCGGTTTGTTATGAGATGCGGTACAGATGATCCGCTGGACACCAGTATACAATTGTTCAACCAATGTATAGGCGGCTTTTAGTTTCTTCCGCACATCTGACCCCAAGTGACCAATGCGTGTCCCTGAAATACCATAAAGGGTTAATAAACTGGCGACTCTGTCAGAAGGCAGAGCCAATTCAGAAGGCAAACCGGCTTACCAAAGATAGCAGCAGTCATGGCATGCACGTGCCGCTTTATGCTAGTCAGTTCATCTGCCACTGGTTTTAGTGCAGCCTCAGCATCCTCTGCTCGTTTGATCAAAGCGGATTTTTCAGTGGCCCAGTCCGCCCGTTTCTTCTTGAAGTTCTCCTTAAGTTGTTCCATGGCGCTTAAAGCACTGGCCAATTCCTTTTTTGCTTTGGAGGTTTCAGCCTGTTGGGTTTTCAGGTTTTCTTGAAGATCGATGACTTGGTTTTCTTTCGTCTTCAGCTCCGCCTGCATGCATACAGATATATGTTTCAACAAATCGATAGAAGGATTCAAGTACCAACCACATAACAAGTTATGCGCTTAGCACTTGGGGGCTAATGCATATTTGATCTTCATCTTTCAATTGTTTACAAAGTCCCAAGATCAATACAAGTATTCAACTTGGCACTTGGGGGCTAATGGCTATTTGATCATATATATTCTGATGCGGCAGTTTCAATTACTTAAAGTACCGGTTTAACTACGCTAAAGTTGAACCGGCCCTTGGGGGCTACATCAGCAAATTTCAAAGCAACAAGATTTATATTATTTAAGTCCCGGTTTGAAAGAATATTCCAAACCGGCCCTTGGGGGCTAGGAGAGTCAGGAATGGAAGCATACAAGAAGGAAGGAGCATATGGAAATTACCTCATATTTGTCTTTCATCATATTAACCAGACCGGCTTCGTAGTCACGGCTGGTATACAGCCGGTTCAGATAGCCGGAATGGATATCTTGGGCGTTCAGAGCAGCGTAAGTCGTCAGATCAGCGTTCCACTTGCCTTTGCCAAAGGCAGCAAATTCTTCCCTGGCAAAATGTTTGGATAAAGCGACAGGATTGTTTGGCTCAGTATGGCCAGTACCAGTAATGACAACCTCATCATCTTTGGTACCGCCGGTTTGCACTGGAGCTGTTGGCTTGTCAGTAGGCTTTGCTGGACCGGTGGAGTTTTCAATCCGGATGGAACCTGTAGGCTGATGGGTAGGACCTGAGGCGTCAGTAGGTCTCTCTTCTGCAATAAGATCATCATCTTGCTGCGGTGGATCGTTGGGAATATCCTCAGGAATAGCCGCTTCAGCATTGGGTGTCTTGTCCGCTTCAAGAACGACATCTTCTTCGGCCGCTTTGTCCAGACGGGCCTTCTTGCTTGGCCTAGGTTTGGCCCTGAGAAGAATAACAAAATCAAATACAGAATATGTTTTAAGGCAATGTACTGCAAACATCACAATAAGTATAGCTTACCCAAGCACCGTTTTGAGCGGTGGGAGCTGAGTAGCCGATGACTCGCCAGAAGATGAGTGGGAAGTAACCTGATAATCGGAGTCAGACGGATTAAGAGGTTGACGAAAGTAGCACGCTTTAGGACAAGCACTGACAAGCAAATTAGAGACCTCGGAATGGCATTTCCGAACCGGACTGTTCGGTAAACCGGCGGAGGTAACTACCTGCCCGCTGTGCCGAGTGGTGCAGCGAGCTTCGTGTTGTTGGGTCTTCATAAGAAGTTTAGGATCCAAATAAGCAAGAGGATGAGAAAATTTAACTTTCTGATTTGCCTGACGCATTTTTTGTGAAGGCAAAGTTTCTGAATCGGAAGAGAGAATAATTACCTCTGCAACATCCGCGCGGCTGGCTTCGACATCATCCTGACAAATATCATCATCAATAAGACGCATGAAAATAAACCAAGTGAGTCAAGCTCTACCTCAAAATCCGGATTATCCACCTCATCGTCAGGAGCCGGATTAGAAGATGTAGTGGTTCTTTTCCTATGGGCAGTCTTCTTCACAGCTTTAGTATTTTGCTGGGTTGCTCTTTCCGGTTTGTCTGGTTTTTCTGGTTTCTCCTGCGGCAGTTTTTTGCTCCAAAATGGATCATCGCCCTGATTATGCAGACACTGATATTAAAAACAATGACCAGACATATCAATAACAGATTCAGCAAAGAGAAAAATCAAAGTCTTACAGCTGGCGGTTTGTTGGTGGCACAGAAGGGAAGCAGGCCGGTTCTGGCGCAGACGTGTTCCGGTTCATTCAGTATCTTATGCATAGCCTCTGTGATTTCTTCACCGGAGAGCTGGAGTCTTGAGTGTCGCAGTGGGTCATCAACACGGTCAGTATACTCGCACATCAAACCGGAGCGCAGACTAAGAGGCAGTATGCTCCATGATATCCAATAGCGAGCAAGGTCAACCCCTGTTAAACCGTTGGCCATAAAAGCTCTGAACTTTGATAGCTGAGGAGCATATTTACTTCTCTCCTGTGCAGTCAATCTTTGTGGAGAAGGGTGTGTGTTACTGAGCCGCTCCGGTCGAAAGCCAGGCAAAGGATTCTCACCAGCAGGGGAGGTGTCTTTGCAGTAGAACCATGTCTGATTCCATTCTTTCGGGTGGCTATGCAGTTTGGCGTGAGGGTATGTGACCTCTTTCCTTTTCTGAATCGCCACACCACCCAACTCCGTATTGGAGCCGTCAGTAAATTCAGTACGACGGTTTAGATGGAATAGGTCTCTGAACAGTTCCACTGTGGGCTCCTCTTGAAAGAACGCTTCACAGAGCACTTGGAAGTGACACATATTTGTAACAGAGTTGGGGCCAGTATCTTGTGGATGGAGCTGGAAATCAGCTAAAACATCCCGGTAAAATTTAGAACCGGGCGGCTTAAAGCCCCGGGCTAAGTGGTCTACGAAAACAACAACCTCTCCCTCTCGAGGTGTGGGAGGGCATTCTTTGCTAGGAGCCCTCCAATGGATGGTATCTTTGCTGCCTAAAGCACCAATCAGGACTAAATCGTCCAGTTCAGCCTCTGTGACGCGAGAAGGAACCCAATTGCACTCATACACTTGCTTGGCCATGATGGAATCTACAAGGTAAAAGATCCTGGTTCAAAAATGCATTGATTAAAATGCACTAGTATGTACAATGTTAAACCGGAAACAGCCCTATCTAAACCGGAGTTTCATGAAGCAACCAACATCTAGCGGTTCAACAAGGGGACTAATGGCATATACCGGTTTGGAAAATTTTCTATAAGGTTAAACTGCCTGATCTAAACATTGAAGCAATTGAGATCGCGGATGGTTAAGTATGCAGAAACAGGTTTCACAAGATCTTGTTACGGCGTAGGATCTGAAGCAAGTTCAGAAAATAAGAAAAACAGTCGAAGATCAAAGCAGAACAGTATTGAATCAATGAGCAGAAGTATATGTGAGATCTATGGTTTTGGGCAGGAAACTAGCGGCAGATACTGAAAGTCACCGCTACACAAAGCAAGGGTTCACATGTGCATCCAGGAGCTAGTACATGAGTATGAACAAGTGATAAACACCGCAAGAACACGAAGCCCTAGATCAGATCTATGTTGAGAAGAGCAGAAGACCTACTAGAGCTGAGGAAGACGCGGAAGGTCGCCGCGGCTTTCTGGTGCGTTTAGGTTGATGCAGCGGCCAAGGATGATGCAGAAGACGACGACGGCAGCGGAGCTCTGAGACTGGCGACGCGAGGAAGACGAAGAGGAAGGGCACGAAGGGAAGAAAAGAAATGACCCTTCGGGCCTATTTATAAGGCAAAGGACATGTGTCAGGCGCGTGAATCAAGGGGCCGCAGATCTTGGAAGTGGAGCCGTCACCTCGGTCATTGCGAATCTATTAAACAAGAGGATATCATGGATGTTTTCTTTATCACAGATGACGTCACGCCGGTTTACAGCAAACAGAGAAGATGACATCAAGGCGGTTCAACAACTACAAGAAGATGTTGAAGACGAAGATTTTTTGCTAAGGATTGACATGAACCTGTTCAAATCAACTTGGGGCCTAATGTTGGGGATATTACTACTGGGCATAAACCGGCCTACCTGGGCCGGATTAACTTCATCAGTAGTTCAAAGGTGTTAAAGGCCCAAAGAGGCAGATAAAGGCCCAGGGCCCGTAGTCGGTTTACAACCTGTAGCCGTACACCGGCGTTTGTACATACACTTGTACTATAAGTTAGGAACAAGGAGAGACCAACCCGGATACGAGTATGAACCGGTGTTGGGACTCTCTGAACTGGCAGGCGTCACCCGTGTATATAAGGGGGCGACCCGGCGGCGGTTCAAGGGGACAGACAACAACTCGAGACATAGGCAAAGCTTGTTTGCTCCCTAGTCATCGAAACCCCATCAATTCCATCACAACTAGACGTAGGCTTTTACCTTCCTTGAAGGGGCCGAACTAGCATAAACTCCCTTGCGTCCTTGTGTCCGCTTAACCCCTTCAAGCTAACCCGTCGCGATGGCTCCACGACTAAGTCCTTTCTCTAGGACATCTGCCGTGACAAAACCACGACAAACCCTCTCCATGGGCTCCTGTTCATCCAGCCCTCCACGGGGTGGTCCTGTTCATCCAGCCCTTCAAGGGGTCCTGTTCATCCAGCCCCAACCGGCTCGATCGATCGGGGTCCTGTTCATCCAGAGGCAACACCACGGGGTCGTGTTCATCCACCCCCACCGGGAACTGTTCATCCAAAGCCCCCCAGCAACGCTCACTGTTCATCCAGAGGTAGCATCGATCGGCTTCAGTTAGCAGCAGTAGCGAAGGAATCACTCGGGTTCAGTAACATAGCTAGTGTAATCGATCGGGTTCAGTTAGAGCCCAACACCTCACTCGGGTTCGGTTAGAGCCCAACGCCTCGCACACACGCGCGTACGTGTATGAGAGAAACGTGCATCGCTCGGCCCCCGACCACCCACCTTAACCGGGAACTCCCCGAAATTTTCCTCCCCATCGCTTCTACCACGGTTTTTTCCGTCATGGACGGCCCAAAGAATGTCATGCAGCTGCGTCTCCGGCCCGCCTAGGACGAAAAGCCCATTTTCTGTCATGATTTTTTGTCATAGAAGTAGGAGCCCACCACATCTATGATGATACCGGGTTTTGTCACAATTATCGTTGTAGAAGTGTCATAAGTATGACAGGAAAAAAATTCGTTCAGCCCAAAATGACACGAATCTGTCTTTTTTTTGTAGTGGTTCGAGGGGCTTGAGTTCCACCACGTTGCTCGAGACAGTAATCAGGCAGCAGACATCCTTGCTCGAATGGGCGCCAAACGCGACCCCGTCCCACCTAACACCTTTGTGGAAAGGCTCTTCAAGCCATCCGTGATATGGAAGGATGAGAGCGGAAATGCTAGTCCGGAGCTGATCATACCCCCAGACGCCGAACACAATTCTAATATCGTCAGGGGTTCGGGCATCGAAATGACACCTTCCGCCCATGTAATCATGGTTGTCATTGCTCCATGGACCGAACCTTTACCTGCCTACCTTAATAGGTGATGTCTACTACACAACCTTCTTCTTGTAGACGTTGTTGGGCCTCCAAGTGCAGAGGTTTGTAGGATAGTAGCAAATTTCCCTCAAGTGGATGACCTAAGGTTTATCAATCCGTAGGAGGCGTAGGATGAAGATGGTCTCTCTCAAGCAACCCTGCAACCAAATAACAAAGAGTCTCTTGTGTCCCCAACACACCCAATACAATGGTAAATTGTATAGGTGCACTAGTTCGGCGAAGAGATGGTGATACAAGTGGTATATGGATAGTAGATAAAGGTTTTTGTAATCTGAAAATATAAAAACAGCAAGGTAACTAATGATAAAATTGAGCGTAAACGGTATTGCAATGTGTTGAAACAAGGCCTAGGGTTCATATTTTCGATAGTGCAAGTTCCCTCAACAATACTAACATAATTGGATCACATAACTATCCCTCAACATGCAACAAAGAGTCACTCCAAAGTCACTAATAGCGGAGAACAAATGAAGAGATTATGGTAGGGTACGAAACCACCTCAAAGTTATTCTTTCCAATCAATCCGTTGGGCTATTCCTATAAGTGTCACAAACAGCCCTAAAGTTCGTACTAGAATAACACCTTAAGACACAAATCAACCAAAACCCTAATGTCACCTAGATACTCCAATGTCACCTCAAGTATCCGTGGGTATGATTATACGATATGCGTCACACAATCTCAGATTCATCTATTCAACCAACACATAGAACCTCAAAGAGTGCCCCAAAGTTTATACCGGAGAATCACGACAAAAACGTGTGCCAACCCCTATGCATAGGTTCATGGGCGGAACCCGCAAGTTGATCACCAAAACATACATCAAGTGAATCACCAAAGAGGGGCCCACGAGGGTGGAGGGAGCGCCCTAGGGGGTGGGCGTGCCCCCTACCTCGTGGCTCCCTCGTTTCTTTCCTAACGTGCACTCCAAGTCCATCAGATTTCTTCTGATCCAAAAATAAGTTTCGTGAAGTTTCAGGTCAATTGGACTCCGTTTGGTTTTCCTTTTCTGCGATATTCTAAAACAAGGTAAAAACAGAAACTGGCACTGGGCTCTGGGTTAATAGGTTAGTCCCAAAAAATGATATAAAAGTGTATAATAAAGCCCATAAACATCCAAAACAATAGATAATATAGCATGGAGCAATCAAAAATTATAGATACGTTGGAGATGTATCAACATCCCCAAGCTTAATTCCTGCTCGTCCTCGAGTAGGTAAATGATAAAAACAGAATTTTTGATGCGCAGTGCTACTTGGCATAATTTCAATGTAATTCTTCTTAATTGTGGCATGAATATTCAAATCCGAAAGATTCAAGATAAAAGTTCATATTGACATAAAAATAATAATAATACTTCAAGCATACTAACTAAGCAATCATGTCTTCTCAAAATAACATGGCCAAAGAAAGTTCATCCCTACAAAATCATATAGTTTAGTCATGCTCCATTTTCGTCACACAAGAATGCTCTCATCATGCACAACCCCGATGACAAGCCAAGCAATTGTTTCATACTTTAGTAATCTCAAACTCATAAACCTTCACGGAATACATGAGCGCGAGCCATGGACATAGCACTATGGGTGGAATAGAATATAATGAGGGGGATTATGTGGAGAAGACAAAAAGGAGAAAGCCTCACATCAACGAGGCTAATCAATGGGCTATGGAGATGCCCATCGATTGATGTTAATGCAAGGAGTAGGGATTGCCATGCAACAGATGCACTAGAGCTATAAATGTATGAAAGCTCAGCAAAAGAAACTAAGTGGGTGTGCATCCAACTTGCTTGCTCACGAAGACCTAGGGCACTTGAGGAGGCCGATTGTTGGAATATACAAGCCAAGTTCTATAATGAAAATTTCCCACTAGTATATGAAAGTGACAAAACAAGAGACTCTCTATCATGAAGATCATGGTGCTACTTTGAAGCACAAGTGTGGCAAAGGATAGTAGCATTGTCCCTTCTCTCTTTTTCTCTCATTTTCATTTTTTTTCATTTTTTGGGGTTGTCGGTGTCAAAACCGGCGGATCTCGGGTAGGGGGTCCCGAACTGTGCGTCTAGGTCGGATGGTAACAGGAGGCAGGGGACACGATGTTTTACCCAGGTTCAGGCCCTCTTGATGGAGGTAAAACCCTACGTCTTGCTTGATTAATATTGATGATATGGGTAGTACAAGAGTAGATCTACCACGAGATTAGAGAGGCTAAACCCTAGAACCTAGCCTATGGTATGATTGTTGTTCGTCCTACGGACTAAAACTCTCCGGTTTATATAGACACCGGAGAGGGTTAGGGTTACATAGAGTCGGTTACAATGGTAGGAGATCTACATATCCGTATCGCCAAGCTTGCCTTCCACGCCAAGGAAAGTCCCTTCCGGACACGGGACGAAGTCTTCAATCTTGTATCTTCATAGTCCAGGAGTCCGGCCGAAGGTATAGTCCGGCCATCCGGACACCCCCTAATCCAGGACTCCCTCAGTATCCCCTGAACCATGCTTCAATGACGACGAGTCCGGCGCGCAGATTGTCTTCGGCATTGCAAGGCGGGTTCTCCTCCAAATTCTATGTACCTGTTGAATAGTGTCCGGTTTCTTGTAAATGTAGTGCTCCTTGGCTTCTACGCCCAATAATGGCCATTTTCCACGTGTCAAACGAATACGAAAAGTCAGGGTGTTTTTTATATTTACACCCCTAGCCGCGTGAATGAGCCGCCTATTTAAGGGGACGAGGATTTAGATCCAAACCACACCTTCTCCCTTCCACGAGTATTCATCAGAGCGTATCCGACAAAGGTCCATTCTATCATGGCCAGCCGCCGCAGCTCCTCCTCTCGCCCTTCCAGCCCTCAGCCTGGAGATTGGAAGAGGTGCTCCATCCCGCACAGCGAGCTAGTGAAGCTCCGGACCAAGGGATTTCTCCCCCCGGCCTATATGGTCCCGGTTCGAGCCGGACTTGCCACCTATAATGGCGGAGAGCGCCCCCAATCCCTCCAAAGGAGAGCGGGTATGCCTTGCCCCTTACTTATTAAGAGGGCTCGGATTTCCAATTCATCCGTTTCTCCGGGGGCTTCTGGAGTTCTATGGCCTCCAGCTGCACAACCTCACGCCTGCCTCCATATTGCATATCGCGGGCTTCGTAGCCCTTTGCGAGCTGTTTTTGGGCTGCGAGGCTCATTTCACGCTATGGAAAAGGCTATTCTGCCTTATGCCCTGCTTTAAGGAGGGGTCGATATATCAAGTGGGCGGAGCCGAAGTGTGGCGCATCGCCGAGACCGGATATCTATCCGGAACCCCAAAGAAGGCGTCCGAGGACTGGCCTTCGGAATGGTTTTATATAGAGGACGTTCCGCTGCCGGATCCTGTCCGGATCGGCCTCCCTGAGTTCGACAGTGCTCCCCTAAAGAAGCGCCTAAGCTGGCGTCCACAGAGCCCTCAGAGGGAAAGCGGCAGGGACGTTATTTACCTGATGGGCCGGATAAGATTGTTAGCTCATTCCGGACTGACCATGATCGGGGTCATGGCCGCATGCATCATGCGAGGGGTGCAGCCGCTTCAGTATAAAGGCCGCCCCATGTGGGACTTCAACGGGGAGGACGACGCCACCTGCTATGGCCGTAAGGGGCCGGATTCGGCTGCCGCTCTAATAAAGACCTTGTCCGCTTTGTACAAGGGAGAAGAGGAGGAATTTCTCCGCGTCAACCCACGGGGTGGATTTTCTATGTACAATCCCCCGAGTTGGGTAAGTGGGCACTTTTACTTGCCCATTCGTTTTATATTCCCATTGTTAAATTTTCAGTCTAAAGACTTCAACGCAGGAACTGCGCCAGGATGTTAAAGAAATAAACAGCCCTCCTCCACAACCCGAGGATCCGGGACGGTCCCTCGACCCGGCCTCTCAAGAGGATCCGGACTTATCTGTGGAGCTGATTGATGGAGTGTTTCATCAATTGAGCAGGGACAACGCCTTGGTGGCCATTACGGCCGATTATCCAAGGCTACTCCCAGCCTCACAGGTAACTGAGACCGGAGTCTCAGCACTTTGAAAAGGGATCTGTCCTCGCATGTTTTTGATTACCGTATGACAACCGTGTTTTGTGGGGGAGGTCCTTGAGACGGGAGGCCGAGCCTGCGGCGACTAGCCAACGAGGGGCGGCAAGGCCCCGCGAGCTGAAAAGAAGTGCGGTCCGGACTGAGGCACCGGTGCAAAGGTATAGCGCGCCACCTTATTCCCAGGTGTTACTCCTTCGAGGCATATTAACACTCGTGTTCTCTTCAGGACGAAGAGACCTCGCCGGACTATATCCGGAGAGGCTGCCAATCGCGCCTCCACCAGCCAGGCTCCAAAGCCTAGTCCGGAAGCGGAGGCGAACATGAGGCGCGCACCGGACGCTCCTCCGACGGAGGATGCGGACAGGCTGTCTGCCACCAATTCCGAGGTGGAGAGTGCCATGAACCATAGGCGTCGCCGGACAGTTCTTCACGATGCTTGTTTCTCCCAAGAGGCATTGGATGCCTTCAATTCGGGAGACACGTACCTCCGTGCCGCTCAAAATGGTCTAGCTAGAGCCACGGAGCAGTATGTGGAAGACATACGGGTAAGAAAATTTTGGTAATTATATATGTATACCAATAGCCCCCGAGACTTGAAACAGTTAGAATAACTGATTTAAGGATCATCTGTTATGCAGGTTCTTACAGAAAAGAATACCCTGCTGTCCCAGGAGCTGGAAGAGTGCAAAGCCCAACTTGAGGCTGCACTAGCCGTGGCAGGAGAGCCCAAGGAGACCCCCTCTGGTAATATACGCTTCGAAAGATAAGTATTTTGCAAAGTGCGGCGTGGGTGCAAATCTGACAAATGAAATTGCAGATGGCGCCGGATTAAATCTGGAAGTGCAACAACTCCGACGCTAGCTAAAGGCTGGTGAGAGCATGCTGACAAAGGTGAGGCGGGAGAAGAACGATCTCCAAGATGCCAACACCAAGCTAGGCGTTGAACTAAAGGACGTTCGTGCCCAGCTGTTGGGCTCCGTGAAGGAGAATCAGCGGCTTTGACGCGGCATATGTAGTAAGTGCTTAAACGAACTTTGAAAAAAGAGTTCGGCGAGGAAGTCAACTAACAGAGTAATGTCGGTAGGTATGCTGATAGGTCGTCCTACAGAGGAAATGCCCGGTTCTATGGGTGACCTTCTTCCCGAGCTCTCACAACTGCACGAGCGAGTTCGGCAGGTGATGCAAGGCGTCGCCCAGGCCTTGTGGCCGTCCGTCTCCATGCCCGAAGGCCTTGGAGAGCTTGTAGAGAAGCTAAAGGGAGCGCGGCGGCGCTTCCGATTATGGAAGATATCGGCCTGCCGTCAAGGCGCCAGGGAGGCCTGGGCCATGGTGAAGATGCGGTACACGAAGGCTGACCCAAACCACATGGCCGAGGTCGGACCCATAGGGCCCGATGGGAAGGAGATCCCTGTGAGCTTAGTATACGGCCAAGTAGAGTTGGCCGCAAAGTATTCCCAACAGGACTGTAAACTAGATAGCCTGTTAGATGGAATCAAAGAGGAATACAATCAGTCAGATTGACTATGTAATTTTAATTGACATGTGTAATGCCTTCTAGCCGGATTGTAGATCGTTTGTCATGGCCGACCTTTTCGCTTCAACCTCGGGACCTGACGGTCCGGAGTGTGTCCGAATACCCTCGCGGTTATATAAGAACCGGGGTATGCATGGAGACCAGGCGTAGGGGTCATTAGTGCTTGAACAGACAAGTGCCCAACTAGTTATGTTATATTACATGGTTAGTAAGAAACATCTTCCAGGGAGAATAGTTCCGTTAGGGGTTCCTTTCCTTGGGAGGCATGCCCTAAAGTGCATGTCCATTCTGCGAAAACAGACGCAGGAAAAACATCTGGGGGCGTATAGATAAATAAGTGAAAGAAAATATCATCTTTAGTTCACCGACCGAATATTCCCTTAAGAACGCTAGCTTTCGGCTTCACCCAGTCTGAGGTACACATCCGGCTGACCCGGTAGTAACAATCGCAGAGGTGCTCCCTTTACCACCTAGCCGAACAATCGGGAACGTAGGGGTAAGCACAGGAGCCAGGCAACCCAGCTTGGCCAAAACTGAAGTCATATCGATGCATATAATGGCGAATAAAAGGTACATGCAGAAGTCTGACACATGTGTTGGGCATGAAGCCCGTATAAATAAGCTTCTGTTTAAAGAAGCCCCCTGGTTTAATGAGCGCGGATAGTGCGTCACTTTATGAGCCTTTAAAGGCTATAAGAGAGAGAGAGGAGAAGGAGAGAAATGTAAGACAGAAAGTATATAAAAAATGGACAGAGGAAGGAGACGAACACAGAGTCCGGCGCTAGGCATAGAATCTTCGTAGACGGGCTGCGTTCCATGGGTTTGGCTCGAGTCGGTTATCCGATGCATCTCGCAGGCGGTATGCTCCACCAGTTAGGACTTGGTCGATTATGAAGGGACCTTCCCACTTGGGCTTGAGTTTGTCCTTTTTCTTCTTTGGCAGGCGTAGAACTAATTCGCCAACGTTGTAATTTTTGGCCCGTACTTCTCTGCTTTGGTATCTTCGAGCCTGCTGTTGATAGAATGCGGAACGGGCTTTTGCCACGTCACACTCTTCCTCCAAGGCATCCAAATTGTCCTGCCGATCGAGCTCGGCTTCTCTTTCTTCATACATGCGCACTCGAGGTGAGTCATGAATTATGTCACAGGGCAAAACTGCCTCTGCGCCATACACCATGAAGAATGGTGTGTATCCGGTGGTGCGATTCGGCGTGGTCCGCAGCCCCCAGAGTACGGAGTCGAGCTCCTCTACCCAGTGCGTATTAGATTCCTTAAGGGACCGCACTAATCTGGGTTTGATGCCGCTCATGATAAGACCATTTGCATGTTCGACCTGGCCATTGGTTTGTGGGAGATATACGGAAGCATAATCGAGCTTGATGCCCATGTTTTTGCACCAGAGTTTTACCTCATCGGCCGTAAAGTTCGTGCCGTTATCAGTGACGATGCTGTGGGGGACGCCGTAACGGTGTACAACCCCGGATATAAAGTCTATCACCGGTCCGGATTCGGCCGTCTTAACAGGCTTGGCTTCTATCCATTTGGTGAACTTATCCACCATGACCAGTAAGTATTTTTTCTTGTGGGTTCCGCCTTTAAGGGGTCCAACCATGTCAAGCCCCCGGACTGCGAAGGGCCAAGTGATGGGGATAGTTTGGAGGGCGGTGGGTGGCATATGGCTTTGGTTTGCAAAAAGCTGGCAACCGACGCATCGTTGGACTAAGTCCTGGGCGTCTGCCCGGGCCGTGGGCCAATAAAAGAATGTATGGAAGGCCTTGCTTACAAGGGACCGAGCTGCAGCGTGATGTCCGCCGAGTCCAGCATGAATTTCAGCCAGGAGGTTCCGCCCTTCCTCTTCGGAGATGCACCTTTGAAGGACTCCGATAGTGCTTTTCTTATAAAGCTCTCCCTCATGGACTTTATAGGCTTTAGATCGCCGCACTATGCAGCGTGCCTCATTTTGGTCCTCAGGGAGTTCCTGCCTGGTAAGGTAGACGAGGAATGGTTCTGTCCACGGGGCGATGACAGCCATTATTACGTGGGCTGAAGGTGTTATTTCATTGGCAGAGCCTCCAATTGTGTCAGAGAGTTCGGTGTCGGGCAGTGCGGTTGGGTCCGGGCTGCTATTGCCAGGTTCCCCTTCCCATACTACGGACGGCTTGAACATCCTTTCCAAGAAGATGTTGGGGGGGACTACATTGCATTTTGCACCGATGCATGCCAGGACATCTGCCGCCTGATTATTTTCCCGGGCTATATGGTGAAATTCGAGCCCTTCGAACCGAGCTGACATTTTTAGGAGGGCGTTGCGATAAGCTGCCATCTTTGGATCCTTGGCATCAAAGTCTCCATTTATTTGGGATATTGCAAGGTTCGAGTCCCCGCACACCTCTAGGCGTTGAATGCCCATGGATACTGCCATCCGGAGACCATGTAAAAGGGCCTCATATCCGGCTGCGTTGTTGGAGTATGTGTACATTATCTGGAGTACATATTGAACTGTGTCTCCTGTGGGGGACGTCAAAACGACGTCAGCCCCTAGACCGGCCAACATTTTGGAGCCGTTGAAGTGCATGACCCAGTTTGAATATGTGCTGTACTCTTTAGGGAGTTCGGCCTCCGTCCATTCTGCGACGAAGTCGGCCAAAACTTGCGACTTGATAGCTCGTCGTGGCTTGTAAGTTATGTCAAACGGGAGGAGCTCAATGGCCCATTTTGCAATCCGGCCCGTCACGTCGTGGTTATTTATAATATCGTTAAGTGGAACTTCCGAGGCTACTATTATTGAACACTCTTGAAAGTAGTGTCGCAGCTTCCGGGATGCCATAAATACCGCGTACGCAATCTTTTGATAGTGCAGGTACCGTGACTTGCACGGAGTAAGGACAGTGGACACATAATAGACCGGCTTTTGAAGGGGGAATTTGTGTCCGTCCGTTTCTCGTTCGATGACGAGCACTGCGCTTACGACCTGATGGGTTGCTGCAATGTATAATAGCATTGGTTCACCAATGTTTGGCGCGACCGGGACTGGGTTTGTTGCCAAGATGGCTTTCATTTCTTCGAGTCCGGCCGTGGCTGCATCCGTCCACTTGAAGTGTTCGGTGCGCCTGTAACATCCCAAAATTCTAAATTTTGGAATGTTATAATAAATAGATAGATTTGATTGATTGTTTGATTGATTGTTTGAAAGTGAGTGAATTCGAAACTTTTTGAAAGTTAAATGAGAGGGAATAAAAGGACTTTCCCAAACTTTCATTTTTCATTTATGATCTTCGTGAATTAAAATTCTTTGCAAATAACCCTTGAGCGAAGATAATATGACTTCTTCCATTTAAATTAAATGAAAGGGTATTTGAAAATAATTGAATTTCATTTGGAAATATTTCAATTCATAAACTTCATGCAGCTCAATGATTTTCATGAGAGAAGATAAAAGGACTTCTTCAAATTATATGAAATATGAGTTGGGAGTTTCAAATAATTAAATTCAAATTTCTTTTGAATTTATTTTCAATTTGGAGTTATTTGAGTTTTATTCAAATTATTTTTCTCCAAAAATAAAATATATGGAAATTAGGGTAACATGATTCCCTACATTAAAAATTGGAGAAAAATTAATTTGAAATCATTTTGGTATTTTTAAAATTTTTTGTTGGATTTTAATAGACCAGTAGCACTCTTTAATTTATCTGATTTTGTGAGGATTTTATTTGGCATTATAAAAATGTTCACGTTGTAGAAAATCTTTTTTTGAAAATTTTGATATATTATATGCCTATATAATATTTTTATTTATTTTGCTTTTATTATTTTTATTTCTCTGGAAATGTTTTTTTAAAAGAAGAAAAAAATCCCTTCGCCGACTGGGCCGGCCCAGCTAGCCAGCCAGGCCCAGCCCAGCCTCCTTCGTCCCACCGGACTCCGCCGCCCGCACGCCTCACCGGCGCCGCCGTGGTCGAGGAGGACTCCTCCTCCAACCCCTCATGCACGCCTCGGAGCCCGCTGCGCCCTTCTATAAAGCCCCGCCCCGCCTCTCTCTCCTCCTCGCCGCATCGCCGCCTCCCGCATCCCATCGCTGGACGCCGCGCCGCCTCCGCCGATCCGTTGCCGCGCCGCACGCCAGAGCCGCCCGCGCCGCACGCCGGAGCCGCCCGCGCCGCGCCCCTCTGCTGCCTAGCCGCGCGCCGCCTCGCCTCGCAGCCGCCTCTGCTGCTCGCCGCCACCGCCCCGCGCCGCCCTGCCTCACCGCGCCCGCCAGAACTGCCTCGCCTCGCCCGCCGGAGAACACCTCCGCCGCTGGTTTTCCGCCGTAAAACGCCCCGAACCGCCCCGAACCGGTATAAACCGCCCCCGGTCCGGTTTATTTTATATTTTATAGGTTTTCTCTGGTTTTCTTTTAAAACCGGTTTTTGTTTAGGTTTATTATTTAGAGAACGTTCGCTGGTTAGGTATAGAAAACGAACGTTCGCCCTTTAGTTTTTTTTCTTTTTCTGTTATTTTCGGCCAGGGACCTATTTGTGATAGTTTTTCTTACAGATTAGTCCCTCGGTTTCAAACGACTATAACTTTTTACTCGTTAGTCCAAATTCAACGAAACCAACGCCCACATCTTCGTTATGATCCCCTCTATCCGGATAAACAACTTAAACATGTTTTGAAAAGTTTAAAATTTGAATTAGATCAGATTTGAATTCAAACTTTGTTTGATCATAACTTGAGTTTCGTAGCTCCGTTTGAGTTGATTCTTTTTGCAATCGAAGCTCCTGACCTAAACTTTCTGATAAGGCCAAATTCATATAATTTTGGTACTGTTAGAAATTGTTTTATGTTGCAAGAGTTATTTGCTTGGTTTTGATGTTTTCCGAATTGTCTTCTTCGATCTTTCTGATACTTTGAGTGATTGCTTATGTGTGGTTACTATTGCTTGCTTACGATAGATTGACCGGAGTGTGATGAGTAGAACTATCAAGAGTTTTGAGTGCGAAATATCTTCATCAACATTGCAGGCAAGTTCACACTTTGATCATATCCCTTTCATACCCAGTTTTTATGCATTAGTTTCACCCTCAAACATTGCATGAGTAGGATTGATAACATGTGGGTATTGGGAAGTAGTTGATGAGGTAGTACCTATTACCTGTTTATTATCTAACCCTTGGGAGTTACTATTATGTTATGCTTACTTTGCCATGCTATGCTCGTAGACGTGGATTGGGTTTGAGAGTATTCATGACAGATGTGAGATTGTTAATTAAAGGTTTACTTAAGGTGGCAACTTAAACACACATCTGGGTGGATTGAGGCACCGGGTTATTCCAGGATTGCCTGTCTAGGCACCTGGGTAGACCAGGATTGCCTATTTTTTTTGGACCGCCACCCAGGCTCAAAGGGATCATGAGATTTTTCATACTGGAAACTTCCGTGTGCAGCCACAAGCTATTATGGGCTCTAGCATAGTTGACTAAGTCGTGCGAACTCTTACAGTGGTAGACTAGCAGATGTAGGGGATGTAGGTGGTACGGTCTACCCGATCGTAAGGTGCTAGCGCTTCTGAAAGACTATGTCTCGGTCATCCGTCTTCTCAAACACCGTGTAGTGCAAGAAACCAAACGGAGGCGATCGAGTCTTGTGGGGAAAAGTGCGCAAACCTGTGCAGAGTGTATAAACTAATCATGATTAGCCGTGTCCCCGGTTATGGACGTCTTGAGTATCTAGTACCTGGATTATCATGTGAATCTCATCATGTTACTTTAAATGAATATTGTTGGGTTTTAATGATGTTATTTAATTGGGATTGAGAATGCTGTCAACCATTCTCAATGTTCAACAACCACCATGATAGTTAAATAAAATATATTCCTTTGTAGTAGGGAAAAATTGGCTTTTCGCAAAAACTTTATAACCATAGAGCTTTTCCACCAGCCAGATATGCATGTAGTGATAGCCATTGTTCATCATTCTCTATGGTGTGAATTTGCCAGTACATTCAATGTACTGACCCTCTGTGGCTGCAACGTCTCATGTTGCAGGATTTCTTACGACGAGTAAGTGATACGTTAGGGTTACGATTTCTACACTCAACTTTGTCGTTGGTGTTGATGGGAATCCACAACCTTGTTACTTCCGCTATTTTGGATTGAGGTAATAGTATTTTACGTTACTTATACATGTGATTTACCTCTGTTATAAATCCTAGAGTACTGTGTGTGTCAGCATACCGATCCAGGGATGACACTTAAGCACAGAGACTTGATCCATTCGGGTCAGGTCGCTACAAGATGGTATCAGAGCACATATTGACTGTAGGACGTGACCCTAGAAACTGGCAAGCCCATAACAAAGATTTTTTTCTCTACAACTTTCCCTTTCAAAAGGATCTTTTACCTCTCTTCTCTCCTGAGCTTATCCAAAAATTCCCTTTTAGTGAGACCATATCCCTTTTCCCTTTGGATCACTCGAAGATTCGACGGATAAGACCACTCCAAGAAGTACAAGATATCGGACAACTAAGACCACTTCGGAATGAAGAGTATTTTCCGTGCATCTGAATAATGGAAACTACAATGGTTGAAGACCGAAGACAAGTAGCATTTGAAGGCTCTGAATAATTCCTAGATTTGTATGACCTAGGAAGGCTACCTTACGAAACTTGGCAGACTATGGAAGTTGTCAATACCCGAGATCAAGGGGTATCGGAGAAAGACTGAAACAAGGAGCATGAGAACTCGAAGTTTTGTCAAAGAAAACCCTAAGGCAGTGGATATCAACTATGGAATGATAGCTCATGGGAATGACAAGAGCATAAACACGGCTATCCATGAGGTTATCGCCCGCTTATGCTATTGTCACCGTGCTGAGATAAGCATGCATTTCATCAGAAGGATTGGATGGTAGAAGACTGATGGAGCATCTATCAGCAGAGATGAAGTTTTAACCTTAGCCGGTGCATCACCAGGATCTGGAGTGTTACATCAAGAAGTTAGGATGGAGCTCCATGAAGCCGTATTAGACAAGGAAGCATTTCATGAAGAACTCGGGAACCAAAAGCTGAAGTAGCCAAGCTGGAGGAGATACAACCTCGAGATACCGGAGATTTGTCAGGAACTGAAGGACAGTATGACCATGGCTCATGCCAAGGATGTTGAAACCCAGAAGTTTGGAATGCAACTCCAGAATATTCAAGGATGTCACCAGAGACTTTGCTACAGCAAAGATGAGCTGGCAAAAGGACTTGAGAAAGACAAGTATGACCAGAAGAAGCCATTGGAGGCATGAACAAGACTTGAAGAGTTATACGACCTTGAAGATTTATTGACCTTTAGAAGACCAAACCCCTTTCATATGCCTACATTAGATGCGATGATTGTGAGCTGTCATTTGTTTGATGTTTTCCGACAGCCACAATAAAATCTATCTTTTCAAAACTTTTGTTTGTATTGTGTGTATCCCTCTCCCTCTCTCCCATCTCACCCCAAAACCCTTGGACCCAATAGAGGATGAATGGAGATGAGCTTGTATTTTCTAGACCGATGAGTCAATTGGAGACAGACCGATGGATTCAGAACATGGAGGATCACATGGAGAATAACCCTATAGTCGGAAAGGATATGACCCAGCATGCTCTTCGGTGCTTTGAAAGAGGTGCTGCTACTTGGTGGAGGATGTACCAAAACATCAATGGATGGCAAGGAGTAACCACTTGGAAAGAATTTAAGTTGACTCTGCCAAAGTCTCGGCTTGTGTCCTAGAAGTTGAAGCCTTATGGAAAGGATATGAAGAAACCTTGTGCATGCAAGATTTGTGGAGAAATAGGACACATCCATAAAGAACACAAGGATGAATGCCTTAATCGTGAAGGAAGTCACCCAGTTGAAGAATGCCCAACAACGCAGATTACTTGTTTCTTGTGTGAAGGGACTACCCACTATCCTGCTCAGTGTCACATTTACCCCATGGTACAACGAACCATCCAGCAGAAGAAAGAAGAAATGAAAGGAGCCCTGATGGAAATTTTAGAAGAAGCTGTGATGGAGGACACACCTAAAGAATACCCGAGTAAACCCTGCACTAAGTCTTGCTATTCATGTGGAGAAGAAGGACACATCTCCCAAAATTTTTTGAATGGGGATCTAGTAGAATTCCCGACGGAGGGAGTAGAGTATGACCCACAAGAAATAGAATCCATGATTGGAACGGAAAAGTCTAGGAAAAGAAGTAGATTGGATACCAGGAAGGACCTGAGTCATATCACCTGTTACAGGTGCAAGGAGTCAGGGCACTACCTCAATAGTTGCCCAAAAAGGAAACCTAGATACTTGTCAGAAGTAATATGTTTTCGTTGTAATGAAGCAGGGCACTTTGCCAGAGATTGTCCCAAAGAGAAGGAAACTTGTGCTAGATAGTTGAGTTTGCAGCAAAAGAAATGGAGTAGTAGAAGTGAAAACATTTTCTTTTATATTGAGGTGTTGAGTTGAGACATGTAATGGAAAAGCGAGAGATTGTAATCACTTGAGAATGAATAAAGTTAGCATCGTTGGTACTGATATGGATTTTATGAGTTGTTACTCTATGAAGAAGAATTTTGGCCATTCTGAGGATATGAGAAATATGGTCTATGGAAGATTTGTGCATTTTAAGGGTGGTAGTACCCTGTAAGAACCCTTGACCCCTGGAAAAGATAAGGATACTCCACTGAGTGGATTTCGGACAAAATGCATACGAGTTTTGTCTCGATAAGTGTGATACCCCAAGAGTATGTGGGATGAAGTTGGAGACCTTCAGTTGTTTGACCAAATGTGATCAAGGAGTCAGAAGAGAATGTTAAGTTGATTCGAGATAGACTGAAGGTATCTCAGTCCAGGCAGAAGAGTTATGTAGACTCAAAAACTCAAGGAGGTAGTCTATGAAATTGGAGACAGAGCATGTCTTCGTGTGTCCCCTCTGCGAGGAGTTAAACGATTTGGAGTTAAGGGACAGTTAGCCCCGAGATTTGTAGGACCATATCAAGTTTTGGAGCGTATGGGAGAAGTGTCCAACAAGTTGGAGTCACCCGAAGGACTGTCAGGAATTCATGATGTGTTTCACATTTCCCAGTTGAAGAAGTGCCATGCAGGGATGGCCAATATTCCCCTATAAGGATGCTTGACCCTGGAAAGGATAATGATGTTCCAGGAAGTAGAGTATGGACTTCATAAGTATAAGTTTTTAACTCAGTATGTGGGATATCCCACGAGGATGAAGAGATGAATTACTATTGGATATAAAGGAGGTATGATGTTGGAAATATGGATCAATGAAAATTCCATGATGAGTCTGAGTAATCATGTCCTAGTTTGGTGCCAATGGAAGGAAGTAAGACAGTACAATTGGATGGATTTAAGAATACTAGGAAGTTGGAAGTTGGAATAATGATCAGTTGCCCGATGATAAGTTCAAGGTTTACAAGTGATGAGATGGGCCCTAACCCACAGGCCCCAGGACTTGCCAAGAATCAAGCACATTCTTGCTGAAGGAAGAACCCTGGAAGAGGATATACCTTTGTCGACAGACGATTTTATAGGAGTTTACGCAAAACCTGAGAGTTGTGAAGGAACGATAGATGTTTGTCTGGCTTGCAGAATCTATGGATTTATCCGAACTTAGTTCGTCGACAAGAGAAATTCTGCAATGCTTGTGAGGATGACTGAGTGTTAGTATGCGAGATTCGCTAAACTGTATACATGGTAATGATATGGGTGCGGAATGGATTGATCACCATACCGACTTACTCTTATTATTCACCTTGCTATATGGGATGGAAAATCTGAGTGACTTACCTATAGTAGAGAGACGGCGATATTAAACCCTGTTTAAACTTAGAATGGTATAAGTATTTTTTCCCTTGTACACGGCAGTTGTTGCCAACCGTAGGTTATACGGTGAGGATCAACCCAGACCCATTTCCTGCAGGAGAAACCATAAATTGTTGACCACCATGAGATATGATTAGTTGTTTCGTTTTGGCGCCAGACCCGTCAGCTAAGAAGACCCAATCTCGGAATAACCTTACCAAGAGGAAAGACAGAAGAATTGAGGAAAAGGTTATGCCACTACCTGAAGAGCCTAGAGAAGGAATTATCCTTTACGATCTGAAAAGACCGGCACTGTCAAGAATAAGGATGGAGTATATGAGTTTTGATGGAACCGTAACAATGTTTCTAAGGGTGGTAGCACCCGAGACCCCGGAGACGATCGATAGATTTTGAGAAGACCCTGAACCTAACCTATTTCTTTCTAGCCTCTCCGAATCTCGAGGACGAGATTCATTGTAAGGGTGGTAGGTTTGTAACATCCCAAAATTCTAAATTTTGGAATGTTATAATAAATAGATAGATTTGATTGATTGTTTAATTGATTGTCTGAAAGTGAGTGAATTCAAAACTTTTTGAAAGTTAAATGAGAGGGAATAAAAGGACTTTCCCAAACTTTCTTTTTTCATTTATGATCTTCGTGAATTCAAATTCTTTTCAAATACAAAACCCTTGAGCGAAGATAATATGACTTCTTCCATTTAAATTAAATGAAAGGGTATTTGAAAATAATTGAATTTCATTTGGAAATATTTCAATTCATAAACTTCATGCAGCTCAATGATTTTCATGCGAGAAGATAAAAGGACTTCTTCAAATTATATGAAATATGAGTTGGGAGTTTCAAATAATTAAATTCAAAGTTCTTTTGAATTTATTTTCAATTTGGAGTTATTTGAGTTTTATTCAAATTATTTTTCTCCAAAAATAAAATATATGGAAATTAGGGTAACATGATTCCCTACATTAGAAAATTGGAGAAAAATTAATTTGAAATCATTTTGGTATTTTTAAAAAAAATTGTTGGATTTTAATAGACCAGTAGCACTCTTTAATTTATCTGATTTTGTGAGGATTTTATTTGGCATTATAAAAATATTCACATTGTAGAAAATCTTTTTCTGAAAATTTTGATATATTATATGCCTATATAATATTTTTATTTATTTTGCTTTTATTATTTTTATTTCTCTGGAAATGTTTTTTTAAAGAAGAAAAAAATCCCTTCGCCGACTGGGCCGGCCCAGCTAGCCAGCCAGGCCCAGCCCAGCCGCCTTCGTCCCACGGGACTCCGCCGCCCGCACGCCTCGCCGGCGTCGCCGTGGTCGAGGAGGACTCCTCCTCCAACCCCTCCTGCACGCCTCGGAGCCCGCCGCGCCCTTCTATAAAGCCCCGGGCCCCGCCTCTCTCTCCTCCTCGCCACATCGCCGCCTCCCGCATCCCATCGCCGGACGCCGCGCCGCCTCCGCCGATCCGTTGCCGCGCTGCACGCCGGAGCCGCCCGCGCCACACGCCGGAGCCGCCCGCGCCGCGCCCCTCTGCTGCCTCGCCGCGCGCCGCCTCGCCTCGCTGCCGCCTCTGCTGCTCGTCGCCACCGCCCCGCGCCGCCCTGCCTCGCCGCGCTCGCCGGAACTGCCTCGCCTCGCTCGCCGGAGAACGCCGCCGCCGCTGGTTTTCCGCCGTAAACCGCCCCGAACCGGTATAAACCGCCCCCGGTCCGGTTTTTTATATTTTATAGGTTTTCTCTGGTTTTCTTTTAAAACCGGTTTTTGTTTAGGTTTATTCTTTAGAGAACGTTCGCTGGTTAGGTATAGAAAACGAACGTTCGCCCTTTAGTTTTTTTTCTTTTTCTGTTATTTTCGGCGAGGGACCTATTTGTGATAGTTTTTCTTACAGATTAGTCCCTCGGTTTCAAACGACTATAACTTTTTACTCGTTAGTCCAAATTCAACAAAACCAATGCCCACATCTTCATTATGATCCCCTCTATCAGTATAAACAACTTAAACATGTTTTGAAAAGTTTAAAATTTGAATTAGATCAGATTTGAATTCAAACTTTGTTTGATCATAACTTGAGTTTCGTAGCTTCGTTTGAGTTGATTCTTTTTGCAAATCGAAGCTCCTGACCTAAACTTTCTGATAAGGCCAAATTCATATAATTTTGGTACTGTTAGAAATTGTTTTATGTTGCAAGAGTTATTTGCTTGGTTTTGATGTTTTCCGAATTGTCTTCTTCGATCTTTCTGATACTTGGAGTGATTGCTTATGTGTGGTTACTATTGCGTGCTTACGATAGATCGACCGGAGTGTGATGAGTAGAACTATCAAGAGTTTTGAGTGCAAATCATCTTCATCAACATTGCAGGCAAGTTCACACTTTGATCATATCCCTTTCATACCCAGTTTTTATGCATTAGTTTCACCCTCAAACATTGCATGAGTAGGATTGATAACATGTGGGTATTGGGAAGTAGTTGATGAGGTAGTACCTATTACCTGTTTATTATCAAACCCTTGGGAGTTACTATTATGTTATGCTTACTTTGCCATGCTATGCTCGTAGACGTGGATTGGGTTTGAGAGTATTCATGACAGATGTGAGATTGTTAATTAAAGGTTTACTTAAGGTGGCAACTTAAACACACATCTGGGTGGATTGAGGCACCGGGTTATTCCAGGATTGCCTGTCTAGGCACCTGGGTAGACCAGGATTGCCTTTTTTTTGGACCGCCACCCAGGCTCAAAGGGATCATGAGATTTTTCATACTGGAAACTTCCGTGTGCAGCCACAAGCTATTATGGGCTCTAGCATAGTTGACTAAGTCATGCGAACTCTTATAGTGGTAGACTAGCAGATGTAGGGGATGTAGGTGGTACGGTCTACCCGATCTTAAGGTGCTAGCGCTTCTGAAAGACTATGTCTCGGTAATCCGTCTTCTCAAACACCGTGTAGTGAAAGAAACCAAACGGAGGCGATCGAGTCTTGTGGGGAAAAGTGCGCAAACCTGTGCAGAGTGTATAAACTAATCATGATTAGCCGTGTCCCCGGTTATGGACGTCTTGAGTATCTAGTACCTGGATTATCATGTGAATCTCATCATGTTACTTTAAATGAATATTGTTGGGTTTTAATGATGTTATTTAATTGGGATTGAGAATGCTGTCAACCATTCTCAATGTTCAACAACCACCATGATAGTTAAATAAAATATATTCCTTTGTAGTAGGGAAAAATTGGCTTTTCGCAAAAACTTTATAACCATAGAGCTTTTCCACCAGCCAGATATGCATGTAGTGATAGCCATTGTTCATCATTCTCTATGGTGTGAATTTGCCAGTACATTCAATGTACTGACCCTCTATGGCTGCAACGTCTCATGTTGCAGGATATCTTACGACGAGTAAGTGATACGTTAGGGTTACGATTTCTACACTCAACTTTGCCGTTGGTGTTGATGGGAATCCACAACCTTGTTACTTCCGCTATTTTGGATTGAGGTAATAGTATTCGGGTCGGGTCGCTACAGCGCCGAAGGAGGCGGTAAAGGGGTAGGGCCTTTTCTCCTAATCGGGAGATAAAGCGGCTTAGAGCCGCCACGCATCCGGTTAATTTTTGTATTTGTTTGAGGTCCTTCGGGATATCCAATTGTGACAGAGCTCGGATCTTGGCTGGATTTGCTTCAATTCCTCTACCGGATACAATGAAGCCCAAGAGCTTTTCGTCTGGAACGCTGAAAACGCATTTTTCCTGGTTGAGCTTGATGTCGTATGTTCGGAGGTTATCGAATGTCAGCCTCAAGTCGTCTACTAGAGATTCGACATGTCTTGTTTTAATGACCACATCATCTACGTATGACTCCACTGTTTTGCCGATCTGGTTTGCCAGACATGTCTGAATCATGCGTTGATATGCCGGCGTTTTTGAGCCCGAAGGGCATTGTGTTGAAGCGGAATGGGCTGTATGGTGTGATGAATGTCGTTGCGGCTTGGTCTGACTCTGCCATCTTTATTTGATGGTAGCCGGAGTATGCGTCGAGGAAACACAATGAATCGTGTCCTGCGGTAGCGTCGATAATTTGATCGATGCGGGGGAGAGGGAAGGGATCCTTTGGGCAAGCCTTGTTAAGGTCTTTGAAATCAACGCACGGGCGCCAGGATTTGTCCTTCTTTGGTACCATCACCAGATTTGCTAGCCAGTCCGGATGTTTGATATCTTTGATGAATCCGGCCTCCAATAGCTTGGCTAGTTCCTCTCCCATGGCCTGTCTCTTAGGTTCGGAAAAACGCCGAAGAGCCTGTTTGACTGGCTTGAATCCTTTTAGGATATTTAAGCTGTGATCGGCCAGCCTGCGTGGGATTCCTGGCATGTCTGAAGGGTGCCAGGCAAAAATGTCCCAGTTCTCTCGTAGGAACTCTTGCAGTGCGGCGTCTACATCAGGGTTTAACTATGCCCCAATGGAAGCTGTTTTATTGGGGTCCGTTGGATGGACCTGGAATTTGACTATTTCGTCTGCCGGTTTAAAGGAGGTGGACTTGGATCTTTTATCGAGTATCACATCGTCCCTATTCACCGTGGAGCGCAGCGTAGTCAGTTTCTCAGCCGCTAGGGCTTCGGATAGCGCCTCGAGGGCCAGTGCGGCTGTCTTGTTTTCGGCGCGGAGTGCTATGTCCGGATCACTAACGGGAGTGATGATTCCGTTAGGCCCGGGCATCTTGAGCTTCATGTACCCGTAATGGGGTATTGCTTGGAAGACTGTAAACGCTTCCCACCCTAGCAGAGCATGATATCCGCTACTGAACGGGGCCACCTGGAACGTGACCTCTTCAGACCTGTAATTATCCGGCGTGCCGAACACCACATCTAGTGTGATTTTCCCTGTACAGCGCGCTTCCTGACTGGGGATTATTCCTCTAAAGGTTGTGCTGCTTCGCTCAATGCGGTTCCAGTCTATTTCCATTTTTTGAAGGGTTTCCTCATAAATGAGGTTCAATCCGCTGCCGCCATCCATGAGTACCTTGGTAAGACGAAAGCCGTCCACTATTGGACTGAGGACCAATGCGGCTGGTGCTCGGGCTGTTCGGAATTTAGGTTCGTCACTGGCGTTAAAAGTGATAGCCGTGTCACTCCATGGGTTTATTGTTGCTACTTGGTAGACTTCGGCAAGGCCGCGGAGTGTTCTTTTTCGCATATTATTTGATGTGAAAGTCTCAAAGACTGTTAATACCGTACTGGTTTCTCTGGGGTGGCTTTCTGTGGCTTCTGGAATTAGAACATCTTCGCCAATTTTTGCCACCTGCCGGAGTATCCAACATGCTCTAAGGCTGTGAGTTGGTGTGGCGCCCTCTGCACTGTGAATTTTACAGGGTCCATCAAGCCATCCTTCCAGTACGGTTCCGTGCCCTGTAGAGGGCTTTTGCTTTTTGGTATTGAACCCGGGTGTCTGACGATGATGCACCCTTTTATTTCGGACCGGGTTTGTATTCAAGGCCGGATTGTCCCAAAATTTTGTTTCGTTTTTCCAGGTGCTTTCCATCGCATAGTACTTCCGTACTATGGACGCCAAGTCAGCAAAGCGTGTAATATCACGGCGACTTATGGCGTTGAGGATTCCCTTGTCCGTGCAATTATTGCAGAAGAATGAAATTGCATCTTCCTCGCGGCAGTCCTTTATCCTGTTCATAACCAGGAGGAATCTGGCCTAGTAATGATGTACTGTTTCTTTGGGCTCTTGCCTAATTTGAGATAAATCGCTTATGTACGGGTGGGTGGGTGGAATCAAATCCGAAACCTCACCCAATCTGAGACCCAGGGGCCAAGGAGTTTCCGAACTCGGACGTTGGGATTCTTGGATGCGGCCCAATGAATCTAGTCCGTCGCCTGACTTTAAGTTCAGGTCTTGAGTGATATCCTTCCCTCCGTGGGTATCCGGCTTGGAGGGATCGGGAATCCGTACATAGCTAGTCCTTAAGATAGATGAAGGGTTGTCGCACTGTCCCTCTACCACGGCAACGTGATGGGTGACCTAGGGAGATTTTATCTCTCACAAATCGGGTTTAGGCCCAATCTGGTCGTAATCCGTAGCGACTCCCAGGGCGGCGATGCGATCCAAGAGCTCGTTTAGGGAAGAGAGCTCCATTGGATCTAGCTGCTCGGCGAATTCCGAGCTGACGTGAAGATTGCTTTCGATGACCCGAGAGGTCATCGTCGGCACAGCAGCTGAACAGGCGGTCATAAGGAAACCGCCTAGCCGGAGAGTCTGGCCGACAGCCAAAGCTCCCTTAGCAACGGTGCCGTCTTTAAAGACGGGATGAGGCATCCTTCCTGATGGCGACGGCATAGAGGAACTCTCAATGAAAGCACCAATGTCGGTGTCAAAACCGGCGGATCTCGGGTAGGGGGTCCCGAACTGTGCGTCTAGGTCGGATGGTAACAGGAGGCAGGGGACACGATGTTTTACCCAGGTTTGGGCCCTCTTGATGGAGGTAAAACCCTACGTCCTGCTTGATTAATATTGATGATATGGGTAGTACAAGAGTAGATCTACCACGAGATCAGAGAGGCTAAACCCTAGAAGCTAGCCTATGGTATGCTTGTTGTTCGTCCTACGGACTAAAACTCTCCGGTTTATATAGACACTGGAGAGGGCTAGGGTTACACAGAGTCGGTTACAATGGTAGGAGATCTACATATCCGTATCTCCAAGCTTGCCTTCCACGCCAAGGAAAGTCCCTTCCGGACACGGGACGAAGTCTTCAATCTTGTATCTTCATAGTCCAGGAGTCCGACCGAAGGTATAGTCCGGCCATCCGGACACCCCCTAATCCAGGACTCCCTCAGGGGCCTTCTCTTTTTTGGGGGCCTTCTCTTTTTTTTATTCCTCACTTGGGACAATGCTCTAGAAAATGATGATCATCACACTTCTATTTATTTACAACTCAATGATTACAACTCGATACTAGAACAAAGATGACTCTATATGAATGCCTCCGGCGGTGTACCGGGATATGCAATGAATCAAGAGTGACATGTATGAAAGAATTATGAACGGTGGCTTTGCCACAAATACTATGTCAACTACATGATCATTCTAAGCAATATGACAATGATGAATGTGTCATGATAAACGGAATGGTGGAAAGTTTCATGGCAATATATCTCGGAATGGCTATGGAAATGCCATAATAGGTAGGTATGGTGGCTGTTTTGAGGAAGATATAAGGAGGTTTATGTGTGACAGAGCATATCATATCACGGGGTTTGGATGCACCGGTGAAGTTTGCACCAACTCTCAATGTGAGAAAGGGCAATGCACGGTACCGAAGAGGCTAGCAAGGATGGAAGGGTGAGAGTGCGTATAATCCATGGACTCAACATTAGTCATAAAGAACTCACATACTTATTGCAAAAATCTACAAGTCATCAAAAACCTCGATACTATGCGCATGCTCCTAGGGGGATAGATTGGTAGGAAAAGACCATCGCTCGTCCCCGACCGCCACTCATAAGGAAGACAATCAAATAACACCTCATGTTTCAAATTTGTTACATAACGTTTACCATACGTGCATGCTACGGGACTTGCAAACTTCAACACAAGCACTTCTCAAATTCAAAACTACTCAACTAGCACGACTTTGATATTATTACCTCCATATCTCAAAACAATCATCAAGCATCAAACTTTTCTTAGTATTCAACACACTCATAAGAAAGTTTTACTAATCTTGGATACCTAGCATATTAGGATTAAGCACATTACCATGTTTTTTAAGACTCTCAAAATAATCTAAGTGAAGCATGAGAGTTCATTTATTTCTACAAAATAAAACCACCACCATGCTCTAAAAGGATATAAGTGAAGCACTAGAGCAAATAACAAACTACTCCGAAAGATATAAGTGAAGATCAATGAGTAGTCGAATAATTATGCAACTATGTGAAGACTCTCTAACATTTAATAATTTCAGATCTTGGTATTTTATTCAAACATCAAGAAAAGCAAAATAAAATGGCATTCTAAGAATAGCAAACATCATGTGAAGAAGCAAAAACTTAGGATCAACCGAAACTAACCGATAGTTGTTGAAGAAGAAAGGTGGGATGCCAACCGGGGCATCCCCAAGCTTAGACGCTTGAGACTTCTTGAAGTATTATCTTGGGATGCCTTGGGCATCCCCAAGCTTGAGCTTTTGTGTCTCCTTAATTCCTCTCATATCACGGTCTCCCTAAATCTCAAAAGCTTCATCCACACAAAACTCAACAAGGACTCGTGAGATAAGTTAGTATAAACCATTGCAAAAACCTTATCATAATCTATTGTAGCAAATCACTAAAATTATTATTCAACATTGCATACTAAATGACTCTGCATATTTAATAGTCATATCCTCAAATAGAATCATTAAAGAAGCAAACATATGCAAACAATGCAAACATAACAGCAATCTGCCTAAACAGGATAGTCTGTAAAGAGTGCAGCAAGATCCATACTTCCCTAGCTCCAAAAAATTTGAAAGAAAATTCCCACTGTAGTAAATTTATCAGATCTTAATATGCAAAAGGTTTCAACATTTTATCACATTCTGACTTTTCTAGGGAATTATTGCAACAGCGGTAAACTTTCTGTTTTCAAACAGCAACATGTGGACTTCTAAAATAGACATAGTAAAGGCTATCAATGCCACTTTTATTGAACTAAAAGATGCAAAACATTGTTCTAAATAAAAGCAAGAAAATATTAGCAAAATAAATTGACGCTCCAAGCAAAACACATATCATGTGGTGAATAAAAATATAGCTCCAAGTAAAGTTACCGATGAACGAAGACGAAAGAGGGGATGCCTTCCGGGGCATCCCCAAGCTTAGGCTCTTGGATATCCTTGAATATTACCTTGTGGTGAGGAATCCCCAAGCTTAGGCTCTTGCCACTCCTTATTCCGTAGTCCATCGAATCCTTACCCAAAACTTGAAAACTTCACAACACAAAACTTAATAGAAAACTCGTAAGCTCCGTTAGTATAAGAAAATAAATCACCACTTCAAGGTACTGTAATGAAATCATACTTTACTTATATTGGTGTTAAACCTACTGTATTCCAACTTCTCTATGGTTTATAAACTATTTTACTAGCCATAGATTCATCAAAATAAGTAAACAACACATGAAAAACAGAATCTGTCAAAAACAGAACAGTCTGTAGTAATTTGGATCAAACTTATACTTCTGGAACTCATAAAATTCTCAAATAAATTTCTGGACCTGAGGAATTTATCTATTAATCATCTTCAAAAATAATTAACTAAATATCACTCTCCAAATAAAAATGGCAGCAATTCTCGTGAGCGCTAAAGTTTCTGTTTTTTACAGCATGATCAACAAGACTTTCCCCAAGTCTTCCCAACGGTTCTACTTGGCACAAACACTAATTAAAAGCATAAAACCACATCTAAACAGAGGCTATATGAATTATTTATTACTAAACAGGAACAAAAAGCAAGGAACAAAAATAAAGTTGGGTTGCCTCCCAACAAGCGCTATCGTTTAACGCCCCTAGCTAGGCACGATGATTTCAATGATGCTCACATAAAAGATAAGAATTGAAACATAAAGAGAGCATCATAAAGAATATGACTAGCACATTTAAGTATAACCCACTTTCTATGCATAGGGATTTTGTGAGCAAACAACTTGTGGGAACAATAATCAACTAGCATAGGAAGGTAAAACAAGCATAACTTCCAAATTTTAAGCACATAGAGAGGAAACTTGATATTATTGCAATTCCTACAAGCATATATTCCTTCCTCATAACAATTTTCTGTAGCATCATGAATGAATTCAACAATATAACTATCATGTGAGGCATAACCCAATTGAAAACTAAAATCATGATGACAAGTTCATGGATATCATTATTCTTTATAGCATACAAGTCATCACAATAATCATCATAGATAGCAACTTTGTTCTCATAATCAATTGGAACCTCTTCCGGAATAGTGGATTCATCACAAAATAAAGTCATGACCTCTCCAAATCCACTTTCATCAATATAATCATCATAGATAGGAGGCATGCTTTCATCATAATAAATTTGCTCATCAAAACTTGGGGGACAAAAAATATCATCTTCATCAAACATAGCTTCCCCAAACTTGTGGCTTTGCATATCATTAGCATCATGGATATTCAAGGAATTCATACTAAAAGCATTGAAATCATGCTCATCATTCAAAGATTTAGTGCCAAACATTTTAATGCATTCTTCTTCTAACACTTTGGCACAATTTTCCTTTCCATCATACTCACGAAAGATATTAAAAAGATGAAGCGTATGAGACAAACTCAATTCCAATTTTTTTATAGTTTTCTTTTATAGACTAAACTAGTGATAAAACAAGAAACTAAAGACTCGATTGCAAGATCTAAAGGTATACCTTCAAGCGCTAACCTCCCCGGCAACGGCGCCAGAAAAGAGATTGATGTCTACTACACAACCTTCTTCTTGTAGACGTTGTTGGGCCTCTAAGTGCAGAGGTTTGTAGGATAGTAGCAAATTTCCCTCAAGTGGATGACCTAAGGTTTATCAATCCGTAGGAGGCGTAGGATAAAGATGGTCTCTCTCAAGCAACCCTGCAACCAAATAACAAAGAGTCTCTTGTGTCCCCAACACACCCAATACAATGGTAAATTGTATAGGTGCACTAGTTCGGCGAAGAGATGGTGATACAAGTGGTATATGGATAGTAGATAAAGGTTTTTATAATCTGAAAATATAAAAACAGCAAGGTAACTAATGATAAAAGTGAGCATAAACGGTATTGCAATGTGTTGAAACAAGGCCTAGGGTTCATACTTTCGCTAGTGCAAGTTCCCTCAACAATACTAACATAATTGGATCACATAACTATCCCTCAACATGCAATAAAGAGTCACTCCAAAGTCACTAATAGCGGAGAACAAACGAAGAGATTATGGTAGGGTACGAAACCACCTCAAAGTTATTCTTTCCAATCAGTCCGTTGGGCTATTCCTATAAGTGTCACAAACAGCCCTAGAGTCCGTACTATAATAACACCTTAAGACACAAATCAACCAAAACCCTAATGTCACCTAGATACTCCAATGTCACCTCAAGTATCCGTGGGTATGATTATACGATATGCGTCACACAATCTCAGATTCATCTATTCAACCAACACATAGAACCTCAAAGAGTGCCCCAAAGTTTCTACCAGATAATCACGACGAAAACGTGTGCCAACCCCTATGCATAGGTTCATGGGCGGAACCCGCAAGTTGATCACCAAAACATACATCAAGTGAATCACGTGGTATCCCATTGTCACCACAGATACGCACGGCAAGACATACATCAAGTGTTCTCAAATCTTTAAAGACTCAATCTGATAAGATAACTTCAAAGGGGAAACTCAATCCATTACAAGAGAGTAGAGGGGGGAAGAAACATAAGATCCAACTATAATAGCAAAGCTCGCGATACATCAAGATTGTGCCAAATCAAGAACATGAGAGAGAGAGAGAGAGATCAAACACATAGCTACTGGTACATACCCTCAGCCCCGAGGGAGAACTACTCCCTCCTCGTCATGGAGAGCACCGGGATGATGAAGATGGCCACCGGAGAGGGATTCCCCCTCCGGCAGGTTGCCGGAACAGGTCTAGATTGGCTTTCGGTGGCTACGGAGGCTTCTGGTGGCGGAACTCCCGATCTATTGTGCTCTCCGATGTTTTTAGGGTATATGGAGATATATAGGCAGAAGAAGTAAGTCAGGGGGGGCACGAGGGGCCCACAAGGGTGGAGGGAGCGCCCTAGGGGGGTGGGCACGCCCCCCTACCTCGTGGCTCCCTCGTTTCTTTCCTGACGTGCACTCCAAGTCCATCAGGTTTCTTCTGATCCAAAAATAAGTTCTGTGAAGTTTCAGGTCAATTGGACTCCGTTTGGTTTTCCTTTTCTGCAATATTCTAAAACAAGGTAAAAACAGAAACTGGCACTGGGCTCTGGGTTAATAGGTTAGTCCCAAAAAATGATATAAAAGTGTATAATAAAGCCCATAAACATCCAAAACGGTAGATAATATAGCATGGAGCAATCAAAAATTATAGATACGTTGGAGACGTATCAATAGGCAGGAGCTCCCTGATGACCAGAATGAGTCATGTCGCATAGTTCGACGTTCTAAAGCCTACAAAGTTCACGAAGATGAACTCTACAAGAAAAGTACCACTGGAGTTCTTCAGAGATGTATCTTCAAAGAGGAGGGGTGGCAGCTCTTGGCAAAAATACATGCTGGTCTCGGCGGCCATCATGCAGCAGCTCGGGCCCTCGTAAGCAAAGCTTTCCGTACAGGTTTGTTTTGGCCAACAGCCTGGGCAGATGCACAGGTCCTTGTACAGCGCTGCGTAGGATGTCAGATTTTCGCCAATCGAAGTCATATGCCGCCCACGGCCCTAAGAACAATCCCCATTACTTGGCCTTTTACGGTCTGGGGGCTAGATATGGTCGGACCCCTTAAAGGGGGAAGCCACAAGAAGAAATACTTGTTGGTTATGGTGGATAAATTCACTAAGTGGATAGAGGCCAAACCAGTAGAAACGGCGGAAGCTGGGCCAATGATCGACTTTATATCTGGCGTTGTACACCATTATGGTGTCCCGCACAGCATCATTACCGACAAATGGCTCCAACTTCACAGCCGAGGAGGTGAAAAATTGGTGTGCTAACCTGGGCATTAAGCTCTGTATATCACCCCCAAACAAACGGTCAAGTCGAACGGGCTAATGGCCTGATAATGAGCGGCATCAAACCCAGACTAGTGTGATCCCTACGGGAGTCAGATAAACACTAGTCGAGGAACTTGATTCCGTACTCTGGGGACTGCGGACCACGCCCAATCGCACGACCGGATACACACCCTTTTCATGGTGTACGGCGCAGAGGCTGTCTTGCCCTGCGACATTATTCATGACTCACCTCGACTGCGCATGTATGAAGAGAGAGAAGCCAAGCTCAATCGGCACGACGGCCTAGAAGAGAAGCGCGATATTGCAAAAGCTCGTTCCGTATTCTATCAACAACAGGCTCGGAGATACCAAAGCAGAGAAGTGCGAGCCGAGACTTATAATGTCGGTGAACTCGTTTTACACCTCCTAGAGAAGAAGAAGGACAAGCTCAAATCAAAATGGGAGGGTCCCTTCATTATAGATGAAGTTCTCACAGGAGGAGCCTATCGCCTTCGTAATGCATTGGATAATCTCCTAGAGCCGAATCAACGGAACACTGCTCGGCTCCGAAGATTCTACGCATAAGTTCGGCCATACCCTTTTCTTCGTTCCCTTTTTCTCCTCTTCATTTTGTTTTTTTGTTTTCCCATTTTTATGCGATTTCCAGGATGTGTTCGGATAGGCCGAACACTTGAGGGGTACACATCCTAAAATGCATACACCCCACCATGATTGAGGGATTCTTTAACCGAAGCTTATTATTATTCCGAGCCTAGAACTCACAATGTATGTGTCCTTTGCTTATATACAACCTTTTTGTCATTATATGCACCTCTATGACTTAAGTTTTTGCCAAGCTGGGTTGCCTTGTTCCTGTGTTTATGCCCTACGTTCCCGATTGTTCGGCTAGGGCGTAAAGGGAGCACCTCTGCGATTGTTACAACTGGGTCATCCGGACATGTACCTCAAACGGGTGAAGCCGAAAGCTAGCGTTCTTAAGAGAATAATTGGTCGGCAATCAAATGACGGATTGCTACATTATTGTAACCACTCTAACACTGCGGGACAACTTTCTTCGTATTGCGGACCAAAGCCACGGCACGCATAATTACTGCATGCCAACCCAAGGAAAGGAACCCTTAACGGAACTATTCTCCTTGGAATATGTTTCTTACATATGTAATATAACATACATCCTGAACTAAAAAAAATTGTATGTTCGAGCACAATGACTGGGTTGCCTGGTTTCCGGACATAGTGAATGCTTCTAGTATCCGGAAACACTCCACCATTTTGGTTTGGAGGTTAAAGCCGAAAGCCTGCGATGACAAACTTTTCACATGTTCGGATAAAGGTACAGGTTGATCATAACGTACATTAATACATTAAACCAGATACCTATTCCTTATCTATTCCATCTATAAGACTGTCTAACCTACAGTCTTCCTGCGAGTACTTCGCAACTATCATTACTTGGTCATACACCAAATTCACTGGAATTTCTTTCCCGTCTAGTCCCTGTGGTCCCACTCGGGCCATATGATTTGGATCTAGCTTGGTGAAGCGTGTTTTCAGCATGGCCCGGGCTTCTCGTGCGCCTTCACGGCAGGCGGATGTCTTCCACAGCTCAAACCGGCGCCGGGCACCTTTGAACAGGTTGGCCAAGCCCTCCACACTTTCTGGAGGGGTATCACATGGCCATAATGCCTTCACCATACTCCTCATGGCTTTCCGGGCCCGATCATGTACCACAGACAGCTCCATCAGCACGTCTCCTTGAAACATGGATACTTCCTCTTCCGGTCGACCAGTTAACAGGCCTGCAACAACAGAGTCATGACGTTCCGAATTATGTACTAAACATGAGCCCTTAGGGTGGTTTTAAATAAGAAAGGAAGACATACCGAACATGCCGCCCTTCAACTTCTCATTTTCTTTCTATGCCTCCATGATGTCTACTACACAACCTTCTTTTTGTAGACGTTGTTGGGCCTCCAAGTGCAGAGGTTTGTAGGACAGTAGCAAATTTCCCTCAAGTGGATGACCTAAGGTTTATCAATCCGTGGGAGGCGTAGGATGAAGATGGTCTCTCTCAAACAACCATGCAACCAAATAGCAAAGAGTCTCTTGTGTCCCCAACACACCCAATACAATGGTAAATTGTATAGGTGCACTAGTTCGGCGAAGAGATGGTGATACAAGTGCAATATGGATAGTAGATATAGGTTTTTGTAATCTGAAAATATAAAAACAGCAAGGTAGTAAGTGGTAAAAGTGAGCGTAAACGGTATTGCAATGCTAGGAAACAAGGCCTAGGGTTCATACTTTCACTAGTGCAAGTCCTCTCAACAATAATAACATAATTGGATCATATAACTATCCCTCAACATGCAACAAAGAGTCACCCAAAAGTCACTAATAGCGGAGAACAAACGAAGAGATTATGGTAGGTATGAAACCACCTCAAAGTTATCCTTTCTGATCGATCTATTCAAGAGTCCGTAGTAAAATAACACGAAGCTATTCTTTCCGTTCAATCTATCATAGAGTTCGTACTAGAATAACACCTTAAGACACAAATCAACCAAAACCCTAATGTCACCTAGATACTCCAATGTCACCTCAAGTATCCGTGGGTATGATTATACGATATGCATCACACAATCTCATATTCATCTATTCAACCAACACAAAGAACTTCAAAGAGTGCCCCAAAGTTTCTATCGGAGAGTCAAGACGAAAACGTGTGCCAACCCCTATGCATAAGTTCACGAGCGGAACCCGCAAGTTGATCACCAAAACATACATCAAGTGGATCACATGATATCCCATTGTCACCACAGATAAGCACATGCAAGACATACATCAAATGTTCTCAAATCCTTAAAGACTCAATCCGATAAGATAACTTCAAAGGGAAAACTCAATCCATCACAAGAGAGTGGAGGGGGAGAAACATCATAAGATACAACTATAATAGCAAAGCTCGTGATACATCAAGATCATTTCGAATCAAGAACACGAGAGAGAGAGAGAGAGAGATCAAACACATAGCTACGGGTACATACCCTCAGCCCCAAGGGTGAACTACTCCCTCCTCGTCATGGAGAGCGCCGGGATGATGAAGATGGCCACCGGAGAGGGATCCCCCCCTCCGGCAGGGTGCCGGAACGGGTCTAGATTGGTTTTCGGTGGCTACGGAGCTTCTGGCGGTGAACTCCCGATCTATTCTTCTCTTCGATGTTTTTAGGGTATATTGATATATATATAGGCGAAAGAAGTTGGTTAGGGGAGCCATGAGGGTGGGGGCGCGCCCGGGGGGGCAGGCGTGCCTCCCTACCTCGTGGCCACCTCGAAGCTTCCCTGATGTCTACTCCAAGTCTCCTAGATTGCTTCCGTTCCAAAAAAGAACTCTCCCGAAGGTTTCATTCCGTTTGGACTCCATTTGATATTCCTTTTCTTCGAAACACTCAAATAGGCAAGAAAACTGCAATTTGGGCTGGGCCTCCGGTTAATAGGTTAGTCCCAAAAATAATATAAAAGTGTATAATAAAGCCCATAAACATCCAAAACAGATAATATAATAGCATGGAACAATCAAAAATTATAGATACGCTGGAGACGTATAAAGCATCCCTAAGCTTAATTCCTGCTCGTCCTCGAGTAGGTAAATGATAAAAATAGAATTTTTGATGTGGAATGCTACCTAACATATTTATTCATGTAATTCTCTTTATTGTGGCAAGAATATTCAGATCCATAAGATTCAAGACAAAAGTTTTATATTGACATAAAAATAATAATACTTCAAGCATACTAACAAAGCAATCATGTCTTCTCAAAATAACATGGCCAAAGAAAGCTATCCCTACAAAATCATATAGTCTGGCTATGCTCTATCTTTCATCACACAAAATGTTTAAATTATGCACAACCCCGATGACAAGCCAAGCAATTGTTTCATACTTATGATGTTCTCAAACTTTTTCAATCTTTACGCAATACATGAGCGTGAGTGAAAGTGCATATATCCCTGGGTGGTTTTGGTAATTCCTAACAACATATAGCTCATTGAGCTAATGCTATTCCAAGATGAATATTTCAGGAAAGCTCAACGGTTGGCATGGCATGGATTAGAAAATGGACCCTTCAAAATGCTAAGGATAAAAGATTTGCTCAAGCTCAAAGCACAAGACTCTACATTTTCTATTTTAGTGATCCAAGATCACATTGAGTCTATAGGAAAAGTCAATACTATTAAGAAGGGATGAGGTGTTGCTTAATGAGGTGCTTGCTCAAAATGCTTAGTAATATGCTCCAAAACCCTCCACTACTTTCTCATATCCACATATGTCCCACACCAAATATCCAACTCGACCCCACTGATTCTTTCTATTCGGCGCCACCGAGTTCAGTTGACATAGCCACTGCCAGAAACCCTAGTCTTTTCGGTCTCACCGATAGGGATCTCGGTCTCACCGAGATGGGATTGTAATCTCTCTGTTTCCCTTCGTAACGTTTCGGTCAAACCGAGATGAGCGATCGGTCCCACCGAGATTGCAATGTAAACTCTCTATTTCCCTTTCGTAACACTTCGGTCCAACCGAGATGAGCGAATCGGTCCCACCGAGTTTGCTTGACCAACTCTCTGCTAGTCCATTACCAAAATCGGTCTCACCGAGTTTGTGTAATCGGTCTCACCGAGATTATGTTATGCCCTAACCCTAACGAAATCGGTCCCATCGAGTTGACATGTCGGTCCCCGAGAATTCTAGCGTTCACATTTTGAACTAAATCGGTCTGACCGAGTCTCATGATTCGGTCCCACCGAGTTTGGTGATTTGTGTGTAACAGTTAGATTTTGTGTGGAGGCTATAAATACCCCTCCATCCACTCTTCATTCGTGGAGAGAGCCATCAGAACATGCCTACACTTCCAATACATATTTTCTGAGAGAGAACCACCTGCACTTGTGTTGAGGTAAAGATATTCCATTCCAACCACATAAATCTTGATCTCTAGCATTCCCCAAGTTGCTTTCCACTCAAATCTCCTTTCTACCAAATCCAATCCTATGAGAGAGAGTTGAGTGTTGGGGAGACTATCATTTGAAGCACAAGAGCAAGGAGTTCATCATCATCACACCATTTGTTACTTCTTGGAGAGTGGTGTCTCCTAGATTGGCTAGGTGTCACTTGGGAGCCTCCGACAAGATTGTGGAGTTGAGCCAAGGAGTTGGTAAGGGCAAGGAGATCGCCTACTTCGTGAAGATCTACCATAGTGAGGCAAGTCCTTCGTGGGCGACGACCATGGTGGGATAGACAAGGTTGCTTCTTCGTGGACCCTTCATGGGTGGAGCCCTCCATGGACTCGCGCAACTGTTACCCTTCGTGGGTTGAAGTCTCCATCAACGTGGATGTACGATAGCACCACCTATCGGAACCACGCCAAAAATCTCTGTGTCTACATTGCGTTTGCTCCCTCCAAACTCCTCCCTTTACCTTCATATGAAATTGATTTACATTCCGCTGCTACACTCTTAGAATTGCATGTGTAGGTTGATTACTTGTTTGTGCTAAGTTGCTAAAATCTGCCAAGAACTAAAATTGGAAAAAGGCTAGATTTTTATTTGGTTAAGTAGTCTAATCACCCCCCCCCCTCTAGACATACTTTCGATCCTACAGTGAGCCATGGACATAGCACTATAGGTGAAATAGAATGGTGGTTGTGGAGAAGACAAAAAGGAGAAGATAGTCTCACATCAACTAGGCGTATCAACGGGCTATGGAGATGCCCATCAATAGATATCAATGTGAGTGAGTAGGGATTGCCATGCAACGGATGCACTAGAGCTATAAGTGTATGAAAGCTCAAAAAGAAACTAAGTGGGTGTACATCCAACTCGCTTGCCCACGAAGACCTAGGGCATTTTGAGGAAGCCCATCATTGAAATATACAAGCCAAGCTCTATAATGAAAAAATCTCACTAGTATATGAAAGTGACAACATAGGAGACTCTCTATCATGAAGATCCTGGTGCTACTTTGAAGCACAAGTGTGGTAAAAGGATAGTAGCATTGCCCCTTCTCTCTTTTTATCTCATTTTTTATTTTTTTTTATTTGGACCTTTTCTCTTTTTATGGCTTTTTTCTTTTTTTATTTTTAGTCCGGAGTCTCATCCCGACTTGTGGGGGAATCATAGTCTCCATCATCCTTTCCTCACATGGGACAATGCTCTAATAATGATGATCATCACACTTTTATTTACTTACAACTCAAGAATTACAACTCGATACTTAAAACAAAATATGACTCTATATGAATGCCTCCGGTGGTGTACCAGGATGTGCAATGACTCATGAGTGACATGTATGAAAGAATTATGAACGGTGGCTTTTCCACAAATACGATGTCAACTACATGATCATGCAAAGCAATATGACAATGATGGAGCGTATCATAATAAACAGAACGGTGGAAAGTTGCATGACAATATATCTCAGAATGGCTATGGAAATGCCATAATAGGTAGGTATGGTGGCTGTTTTGAGGAAGGTAAATGGTGGGTTTATGGTACCGGCGAAAGTTGTGCGGTACTAGATAAGCTAGCAATGGTGGAAGGGTGAGAGTGTGTATAATCCATGGAATCAACATTAGTCATAAAGAACTCACATACTTATTGCAAAAATCTATTAGTTATCAAAACGAAGTATTATGCGCATGCTCCTAGGGGGATAGATTGGTAGGAAAAGACCATCGCTCATCCCCGACAGCCACTCATAAGGAAGATAATCAATAAATAAATCATGCTCCGACTTCATCACATAACGGTTCACCATACGTGCGTGCTACGGGAATCACAGACTTCAACACAAGTATTTCTAAAATTCACAACTACTCAACTAGCATGACTCTAATATCACCATCTCCATATCTCAAAACAATTATCAAGTATCAAACTTCTCATAGTATTCAACGCACTTATATGAAAGTTTTTATAATGCCAAAAAGAAAATTACCATGCTGTTCTAAAGACTCTCAAAATGATGTAAGTGAAGCATGAGAGTCCATCTATTTCTTCAAAATAAAACCACCGCCGTGCTCTAAAAGATATAAGTGAAGCACTAGAGCAAATGACAAACTACTCTGAAAGATATAAGTGAAGATCAATGAGTAGTCGAATAATTATGCAACTATGTGAAGACTCTCTAACATTTAATAAATTCAGATCTTGGTATTTTTTCAAACAGCAAGAAAAACAAAAGAAAATAAAATGACGCTCTAAGCAAAACACATATCATGTGGTGAATAAAAATATAGCTCCAAGTAAAGTTACCGATGAACGAAGACGAAAGAGGGGATGCCTTCCGGGGCATCCCCAAGCTTAGGCTCTTGGTTGTCCTGAATATTACCTTGGGGTGCCTTGGGCATCCCCAAGCTTAGGCTCTTGCCACTCCTTATTCCATAGTCCATCAAATCTTTACCCAAAACTTGAAAACTTCACAACACAAAACTTAACAGAAAACTCATAAGCTCCGTCAGCATAAGAAAATAAATCACCATTTAGGTACTGTTGTGAAATCATTTTAAATTCATATTGGTGTAATATCTACTGTATTCCAACTCATCTATGGTTCATACCTCCCGACACTACTCATAGATTCATCAAAATAAGCAAACAACACATAGAAAACAGAATCTGTCAAAAACAGAACAGTCTAGTAATCTGGATCAAACGTATACTTCTGGAATCCCAAAAATTCTAAAATAAATTATTGGACATGAGTAATTTGTCTATTAATCATCTTCAAAAAGAATTAGCTAAATAGCACTCTCCAATAAAAAATGGCAGCTAATCTCGTGAGTGCAAAATTTTCTGTTTTTTACAGTAAGATTGCAAAGACTTCACCCAAGTCTTCCCAAAGGTTCTACTTGGCACAAACACTAAGTAAAAGCATAAAACCACATCTAAACAGAGGCTAGATGAATTATTCATTACTAAACAGGAACAAAAATCAAGGAACAAAAATAAAAATTGGGTTGCCTCCCAACAAGCGCTATCGTTTAATGCCCTAGCTAGGCATGATGATTTTAATGATGCTCACATAAAAGATAAGAATTGAAATATAAAGAGAGCATCATGAAGAATATGACTAGCACATTTAAGTCTAACCCTCTTCCTATGCATAGGGATTTTGTGAGCAAACAACTTGTGGGAACAAGAATCAACTTGCATAGGAAAGCAAAACAAGCATAACTTCAAAACTTTAAGCACATAGAGAGGAAACTTGATATTATTGCAATTCCTACAAGCATATGTTCCTCCCTCATAGTAATTTTAAGTAGCATAATGAATGAATTCAACAATATAACCAGCACCTAAAGCATTATTTTCATGATCTACAAGCATAGAAATTTTATTACTCTCCACATAAGCAAAATTCTTCTCATTCGGAATAGTGGGAGTATCATAAAAGACTCGAATGCTATAAATTGTTTTCACATTTAGAAAAAGGGTAATCATAATCATGACAAGTTTTATAAGTATAACCATCACTACTTTTTATATCATACGTGTCATCACAATAATCATCATAAGTAGCAACTTTGTTCTCATCATAATCAATTGAAACCTCTTCCAAGATAGTGGAATCATTACTAAATAAAGTCATGACCTCTCCAAATCCACTTTCATAATTATCACAATAAGATTCAACATCCTCCAAAATAGTGGGATCATTACTTCCTAAAGTTGACACTCTTTCAAACCCACTTTCATCAATATAATCATCATAAGTAGGAGGCATGCTATCATCATAATAAATTTGCATATCAAAACTTGGGAGACTACAAATATCATCTTCATTAAACATAGCTTCCCCAAGCTTGGGACTAACATTAATTCCAGCAAATACATTCTCAAACATGTCACTCTCATCAGACATAGCATCCCCCAGCTTGGGCCTTTTCATATCATAAGCATAATCACTCTCATCATTAATAGTATGGATAGCACCAATAGTATAACAATTATCATCATGACAATGAGTAGTAGGAGCAACATCATTTGGGAGGGATACATTTTTACCTTTGCTTCTCTGTCTTTTCTTTTTCTTCTTCACATCATGTGTGGGTTCAATCCTCTTTTTGGAGCTCCTTATTGATGATATTGGTTGAATAGAAGGCTCCTCCTCGTTACCTGATTCATTATAAGAAATAATAGGAGGATATTGGGAAGCCTATTCCCTTTCATTAGTATTCTCTTCATCCTCTATTTGTTTTCTTTTCTTTATGTAATTGGCAATATAAGGATTTTCAATGCAATTCACCGCACATTACATAAAAATTTCTTCTAGATCAATATCGAGGAATTTCTCAAGGTTATATTGTAGAATATGCTTAGTTATATTCTAGAATTACATCAGTTCGAGCTTAACAATGTCTGGGAACTGGCCAAATGTCCAGATCCTCGCAAGCACAATATCATTGGCACAAAGTGGATCTACCGCAACAAGCAAGATGAAAATGGCCTTGTGGTGAGGAATAAGGCACGGCTTGTAGCTCAAGGCTACACACAGGTTGAAGGAATTGATTTCGATGAAACTTTTGCATCTGTTGCTAAACTTGAAGATATTTGCATATTACTTATGCTAACCATCATGATATCACTCTATATCAAATGGATGTGAAAAGTGCATTCCTCAATGGTAAGCTTGAGGAAGAAGTGTATGTTGCTCAACCCCCAGGTTTTGAAGATCCAAAGAATCCTGACAAAGTCTTCAGACTCAACAAGGCCCTCATGGCCTCAAGCAGGCCCCACGGGCTTGGTATGATACTTTGAAGGAACTCTTCATGAAGAAAGGCTTCAAACTCGGTTCACTCAACCCTACTCTTTTCACTAAATCTTATGATGGTGAATTGTTTGTGTGCCAAGTATATGTTGATGATATTATCTTTGGCTGTACTGACCAACGTTATAATGATGAATTTGCCTATATGATGAGTGAAGAATATCAAATGTCTAGGATGGGAGAGTTGAAATTTTTCTTAGGTCTTCAAATTCGTCAACAAGACAATGGCATATTCATATCTCAGGAGAAATACCTCAAGGATGTACTGAGAAAATTCGGCATGCAAGATTGCAAAGGCGTCAAAATTCCTATGCCCACAAATGGCCATCTGTGCACTGATGAAAATGGTATTGACTTCGATCATAAGGTATACCGCTCCATGATAGGTTCTTATTATACTTATGTGCATCTAGGCCAGATATAATGCTTAGTGTTTGCATGTGTGCCCGATTTCAAGCTGCACCGAAGGAATCACACCATAAGGCTATGAAGCATATTCTTCAATATCTAGCTCACACACCAACACTTGGATTATGGTACCCCAAGGGCTCGGCTTTTGATCTTGTTGGATATTCTGACTCTGACTATGCTGGTGATCGTGTGGATCGCAAGTCAACATCTGGTACATGTCATTTCCTCGGACGATCTTTAGTCTGTTGGTCCTCGAAGAAACAGAACTGCGTATCACTATCTACTGCTGAAGCTGAGTATATTGCCGCTGGTTCTTGCTGTGCCTAATTGCTATGGATGAAGCAAACTCTCAAAGACTACGGCGTCAACATGAAGAATGTACCTCTCTTCTGTGACAATGAGAGTGCCATCAAGATTGCACACAACCCAGTTCAGCACTCGAAGACAAAGCACATTTAGATTCGTCATCATTTTCTTTGTGATCATGTGTTGAAAGACGACATTTCTATTGAGCATGTGAAGACTGAAGAACAGCTAACCGATATCTTTACAAAGCCCTTGAATGAGAAGAGATTTAGCAAGTTGCGGTGTGAGCTAAATATCTTAGAGTCTTCGAATGTTCTTTGAAAAGGACACTCATCCTAACACTTATGCAAAATTGATAACTTAGATGTGCAACACATGAAAAAACGTTTTTCTTCAATCAATGAAGAATAACACTCTTAGTGTGAAGAAATTAATGAAGAATTTGATTCTCAGAACCCTACGATAATTGTACGCGGTGTCTGAAATTATCATTCTTATACGGTGGGTCACGCCACCACCAAATGTTGAAATTCCTCAAATTATTCATATTCTTCAACTTTGCATAGTCTTCACTGGTTCCGTCGTTTTTCTTCACTGGCTATATATATATATATATATATATATATATATATATATATATGAGTTTATGTCCTCTACAGCATTCACTTATTGCTATTTCTTCAAGTTGGTTTTCTGCTAAGTGAATGTGATCGGACCCTTCCCCTCTATGCTACACTCAACCCAATCTGTTCACAAATTCTTCATGTGCGTTCTATTTGAAACTTGTTCAAAATCTTCACTGTGTCCTTGTCAGGTGAAGAAATTGCGAACGGAACTTTAAAACCTATCTTATCGAAATTTTCGGTTTTGCCGCTCAAACCGTTCCGCATCCCTCGATACACTTATCCACTCACCCACGATCTAACACGATCTCCACCTCTCACTACGTGGGTGACACATGTCATGCGAATGAGAAGGGTCAGGGGCACGTTCGTCCAATTTCTTCAGGAGAGCAGTTTTTCACCGTGGCTATAAATACCCCTCCTTCCCTTCCTCGCTTCTTTTACTCTGCTCGACCTCTCTCTCCAGCTCGAGCTTCTCAAACCCTAGCGCCGCCGCTACTTCATCATCGCCGGTGAGGAAGAGCTTCACTGCCTCGACCTCGTCGCCGACGTACTCGCGCTGACAGCGGACATCTTCACTCCACTGCCGCCATAGCCGTCTTCCTCCGCCAAGTTAGGGCGTGGAAGATCTGCACAGACGAACTTCACATCTCCTCACTCCAGTTCGTCGTGTTCTTCATTCAGGGTAAATAAAAGTTACTTTTAGTGCCCTCGTTGATTCGAATGATTATCTACAAAATCTTTAAAAGTGTTTTTCTTCATATCTTCACACACTGAACACCTCACAAGTCATCTGTTCTTGATTCGTTTCTCTAAGCATCATTTTTCTTTAAGATTCCTCAATTGTGTGGATCATCAATCTATACAACTCTGGAACCTAAGACAAAGAACACTTAGTGAAAATCTTCAAGACTCATCTGGTCAAATTCCTCAAACCTGTTCATTTTGAAAAACCTTCTGAGAACGCATATGACCTCTCCAAATTCCTCGCAACTATACTCTGTTCACAGGTACACATGTCAGCTACTGAATCACTAGGTTCTCATCAACTTAACTCATTTGCAGCGTTCCTCGAAGAAAATTTGCATACTTCTTCAGAGAATTCGATTGTTCAAATTCCTCAACTGAAGAAAATGGCTGATGGTAAAAGGCCACAGAAGGGAGGAAAGAGACCTGAGGTAAATACAACGTTTGAGATCCCTGATGACATATATGCTGGGTACTGCACACCTACTGAGGAAACCAAGAATGAGCGCAAAGTGCGCATTCAGAAGATAGAGAGGAGATGGGCAAGAGAATGGAGGGAGTACAGATATGTCACTCCTAAGTATATGAAGAAATTCGCACTCAATTCTCCATGCCCAAGAGCACCACTGGCACCTGGCCAAATAGCAGATCCCACCAGCCTTAAGCGCGGTGAGGACTATCCTGATGAATGGGCCAAGCGCCAAGGCAAGTTGGCTAAGCAAGCCAAAGAAGCAGTGAGGAAATTTAATGAAGACTCTGCCGCTGCTGCTGCCTCTGCTGAGGCCTTTGCTGTCAAGCCAAAGAAGGCTATGTCAAAGAAGCCTACGCGCAAGCCAAGTGCTTCCTCAGCAATGCCCTCACGGCCAGAATCATCAAAGCCCTCACGGCCAATTCCTCATGCTGCTCCTATTCCTCCAAAGTCCTCAGCTCCTCCGCCAAAGCCTTTAGCTGTTTCAACCAAATCCTCAGCACCTGTGCATCTCGCTTCGTGCCAAAGGACTGTCGGCATCTCCATTGCCTCAGGTGTCTCAGCTAGTTCCTCAGCTGCACCAAGTTCCTCAGCTGGCCCCTCACTGCTCAAGACAAAGGCCACTGCTGGACGAGGTCCACACTCAAGTCCTCAAAAGAAGCAAGTCGCTTTCCAAGTGTCGTCTGATGAAGACGAAGCTGGTGATGATGAACTTGCAGAAATCATCAGAGACAGGCAAGTCAGGGCCGCTAGAGCCAAAGGATCAGAGGTGCCACTGCTTTTGGATCCCAAGCTGATCCTCGACTACATTGATGATTGGCACAAGGACCCCAACACTTCTTTGCCTGACTTCAAGCTGACTCCTGGCCAGAGTCACATGCTGACCCACTTCATTCAAGAAGAAAAGTGGAAATTTGAGAAGGCCAGGCAGATCAAGAAAGCGCAGTACAAAAAAGAGCGCTATCTGAAGAAAAATGTTGTCTCTATGACAACTGAAGAACTTGTCACTACTCAGACTGAGATTAAGAAACTCAGTGATGACTTTGAAGCATATCGCGTTGATTGGCTTGAAGCCAAGGTTCGTTTTGTGAAACTTGCGGATAACTTCACTTCCAATGTTGCAGCCCCAACGCAACAGAAAATTCCTCAGGCTGAAGCATCTGCTCAGCCTACTGAAGAAAATGCCAGCACCGCTAATGACAATCAGGCTGCTGAAGATAATGTGAGTTCCAGGGCTGACGACTGCATTCCGGCCGCTGAAGAAATTGCCAGGGCACCCACTAGTGGTGTGCCTGAAGAAACTGAAGAACTCAGGACAACTGCATCAGTTGTGCCTAAAGAAAATCAACCAGATTCCTCAGCTGCTCCTGCACCAACTTCAACTCCAATCCTTCCATCTGCATCGGATGTGAAGAAGACCAAGGCTGCAGAGCATGCTGCAGTGAAGAAAAGGAAAGCATCAGCTGCTTCAGATTCTTCAGCTCCGAAGAAACTGAAGCCTATGACAAGCTCATTTGCAAATATGATTGATGTTGCTCCCATCTCAATCAGGCCATCAAAGGACCTTGTTCCTCTTGATGAAGAATATGTGATCCCCATCGGATCTGATGAAGAAACTCATTCTGCTGCTTCGTCTAAACCGTTGGATGAAGAAATTGAAGTGGATGCGATCCCTTCAACACCTATCATCTCCTTGCCTATGCCTCAGTTCACAGCTGAAGAGGCTGGCGTTGAAGGAATGGAAGATGATGATGTGGACATTGGATGCTCCACACCCGTCATCAGTGATGAATTCTGGGAAAGTCAGCATCCAAACTCTCGAATGTTCACTCCTCTACAGCAAATTCCTCAGTCCCCCACACAAACTGTTCACATGGGCTCTGAATAAACTCATCCCACTGCATCTGTCCATGAGGAAATTCCAGCCACTAGCGCTGATGAAACTGCTGCTGCTGCACAACCAACTACGCAGACTACCACTGAGGAGGAACCAGAAATTCCTCAGCCTGAAGAACCTGCGATTGAGATTCCTGAGGTCGTGATGCAACTCACAGACACTCCTCTGCCAAAGCCAAAGGATCCATTCTCACGCAAGCAAAAGTTCAAGGCTAATGATTTCTTCGGCGAGCACGTATTCTTCGAAGATTACAACCCTTATGACTCTGCTCGCATTAGGAAGAGGCGTTTCTGGACTGCTAGTCAAGCCAATTTCTATTCCTCAGTGTTGTTCAACAAGGAGAAGATTTTCTACCATGAGCATATTCCTCACGTGGATATGGAATCTCTGCCGTGCTTCGCATCAGTCCTCAGTGTTCTTCACGACGCTGGGCTGCTCAACTTTTGCTCTGACATCTGCGATTGGAATGAGGAACTGATTCTTCAATTCTATGCAACGCTGCACATCACCGGAGATGCTGAAGATGTGAATTCATGGGTGTTGGACTGGATGTCTGAAAACACTCACTACACTGCACCAACCTATGAATTGCTTCGTGCTCTACCACTCAGTCCTCCCCTTGAAGAAGCTCGCTGCATCTACAGTGAACCTGAGCTCACACATCATTACATGCAGGTGCTGATGAAACCTTTGAAGCCAGGTCAATCACCAAGAACCAAATTCCTCGTGAAGGAATTGTTGTATGTGCCCAGAACTGTCTATCGTATTCTTACGAAGACAATCAGTCCTATCAAAGGCCACGACTCATCTGATGAGGAAATTGTTGGCATCATGAAGAATCTGGTATTCAACATCGTTCATGGCATTCCTATCAATTATCACGATTTCTTCATGAGGACTATGGCCAATGTTGCACTGTCTTTGTTTGAGCTAAAGCCTTATGCACCTTGAATCATGAGATTTCTCAGGACAAGGTCTTCACTCAACTACAAAGCTGATTTCCAGAATCATCTCAGCTACTTGCCCCCAATTGAAGTCCTCAAGCAGACATATTCCTCAGTTGATGGAAAGGGCAAGGCACCAGTTGTAATTGATGAAGGCATTCGTCCATTGGATGGTCAGTTTCACAAAGCTGCATCTTATTCCACCAATGATGACTCTGCCACACATGACTCTGCCAATGCACCTAAGTCCACTCCTCAAGCCACTGCTCTGCGCGTGATGACTGACCGTGAACTTCTGCTTAGTCTTCACCAGAAGGTGGATCGAAATCATAAATGGGTTAAGCGTCAGTTTGGTTCACTTCTTCACAACATGACTGCCACACACAATGCGGTGAAGAAAAACCACTACTACCTCCATCAAGTCTTCGGTCGCACCTGGGCAATCCTGTCACATCTGTATGGTGAAGAAGATTTGAAGAACATGGGTCTTAATGAAGATTTTGACTGGTCTGCACCTTCACCGAAGAAATTCAAGAAGGTCAAGGTTCCTTCTCTGGTGGCCAGCTCATATTCTTCATCGCGCGACACTGATGAACATGAAGATTTGGACGACACTGCGGCAGGCCCTACATCAACAAACGACCCCAACAACGCTGGCGCTCCTTCATCAACATGATTATCTTCAGGGGCGTTAGTCCTCATTTTCGATCCTTTTGGTCATTCGATGACAAAGGGGGGATATGAGTTAGTCTTCAAGCGGGTCTACTATATGGGCGCTTTTTTTGCTAAGTTACAACTCTCGTTCTTCTGAAACTTTATTGGATCGAGTTATAATCTTAAACCCGATGGTGCTCTGATACTTTTGATGCACTGTGCTCTGATACTCTTGATGCACTATTCTGCATGCTTATTCCTCGTTAATATTATTGCACGCATGCTGAATTTCATCAGGCACCATATTTCATCATGCATTTCAAATTCTTCATATTATATGATTAAATGCGTGTATGAATTACAAGATATAGGGGGAGATCTCCATGATTCAACTCTTCAAGTGTGCATTGCTTCAAAAGCAAATTCCTCACTATGCACATCTTCAGGGGGAGTTCTTCTATATCTTGCAATCAAATTCCTCAATATCAGTATTTACACTTCATATGTTTATCCCCGTTGAAAACTTAACCTATATTGTCATCAATCACCAAAAAGGGGGAGATTGTAAGTGCATCTAATGCCCCTTAGTGATTTTGGTGTATTGAAGACTTATAGGTTAAGGGACTAATGCGTGTGTGAGTGTACACAGGTCTATAAGTCTATGAAGAGTTTGATATTTACAGGAAAAGTCGACCCCTAAAAATGAATATCTTCGACTGAAGATTTTGATATTTTTGAAGACTTTCATGAAGACTTTGAAAGTGAAGAAATTGGTGTGTCCATGAAGACTTGATATTCATGCGAGAAATATGAAGTTTGAAGACTTTCGTGTGCATAGTTTTGTTTTTCTCTTTCTTGAGTCATAGGAAACACCATACTGTTAAAGGGGGTCAAGGAAATACTGAGGAAAAATTTCCATGTGATGCTCAACTCAAAATCCTACACCTACTAATCCCTTCGAGTGAAGCCATTGGAAATCTCATACAGTTCAGTCAATTTCTTCAGTGACAGAGACGAAGTTCTTCTGGTCTCTGAGGAATTTGTCCTGACTGAGGAGTTAGGAATTCGCCAGTGTAGATTGCCTACACAGTGAGGAACATGATAGCCCTGAGGATTTTACTACTCAAAATTCCGACCGTTGATGTGCTATGCGCCAGCTATCCCAAAATATCTATTCACCTAACGGTCATATCATTGAAGGGCATTTATGTCTTATCATGTCGGGCTGCTCCCTAGGCTATAAATAGCCGCCCCCTACAACCACTAACTGGTTGGCTGCTCCGAGAGAAACTGACACTTGTCATTTGAGAGCAACCCATCCTCCGAGGACTTTGAGCGAAAATCATCAAATGAGGAAAAACCAAAAACCCAAAACCCAAACACCTACAAACCCCAAGTGATTGAGCATCACTGAAGAGATTGATCCTGAGTGGATCCGACGCTTGTTACCTTTGAAGACTGTGCTTCTTCCAGACGGTTAGGCGTCATGGTCTAGAGCATTCAAAAGGAATTGTGGATCGCCGAATGACCAAGTTTGTGAAGGTTTGGAAGTCGCTTGAAGACTTACCACGAGTGATTGGACGAGGTCTGTGTGACCTTAGTTCAAGGAGAATACGGTGAGGACTAGGTGTCTTGGACTAAGTGTCCTTGACTGGGTGTCCGGGACTGTGTGTCCTCGAGTTTAAATACTCAGCCGCTCCAACCAGACGTACAACTGAGACAGCAATTAGAACTGGTCTACCAAATCATTGTCTTCACCGAGCTTACTGATTCTATTTCCTCAACTCTTCCACTTCCTCATAACTGTGATGTGTGTTTGTTCATATCTGTGTTTGAAGACTTTGACTGAAGACTTTCTCAATTTCCTCAGTTCAATTTCTTCAATCTGTTTGTCTTCATCCTGTGTTATCCTGTGATTACGCTTCCTGTACTTTGTGCCTGTCTTCATTTCATCATGATGACTATGCTTGTATTCTGTTATGTTTACCTTTGAGTACTTATTCCGCTGCTAGTAGTTTTTCGCTAAGGAATTTCCTCACCGGCAAATTCCTCAATGAAGAATTTCATAAAAATCGCCTATTCACCCCCCCCCCTCTAGTCGATATAACGCACTTTCAGTAGTGGAACGTCGTCCATGTAGAACCATTCCGAAGACCACTGTGGGTATACCTCTTTGGGGGTTCCTATGAGGTATCCGGATCTGGCTATACGCCATACTTCGGCATCGCCCACTTCAAATATGGAGCCTTCTCGATGGCGGGGAACGAGGCAAAAGAACTTCCTCCATAGTTCAAAATGGGCCTCAATGCTTAAGAACAATTCGCAAAGGGCTACGAAACCTGAGATGTGCAGAATCAAACCTGGGGTAAGGTTGTGCAGTTGGATGCCGTAAAACTCCAATAGGCCCCTGAGAAAGGGATTGATTGAAAATCCTAGGCCCTGCAACAGGAATGGGACGAAGCACACCCTCTCCTCCTTATTAGGGTTGGGGAAGTTCTCAGCCATCACATCGTTGCCGATGGAAGCCAATCCTGCTCGAACGGGGACTAGATCTGCGAGGGGAACATAGACCTACGTCTGGAGTCGACTCAGCTGAAGATGAGGCACTAAGCAACTCTGCCAATCACTCTCTTGAGGGCCATGGGGGCGCGAAGAGGAGCCTGGGGCACTGGCCATGTTGGAAGGCTTTTTTCGTGGCTAATCTTGATGGTTTTCCTTTTGCGCGATATGAGATGGCATTTGGGGATCTAGATCTCCTTATATAAATGTCGTCCGAGCGTGATGAGGGGCTTATTTGCAAAAAAATCACGGTCCGTTCGTATTCACCCGGTGCATGGAAATCGAAGCGACAACAGGAAGGAGTCATAAAGATAGAACATAGAGGTCAGAACCAGACTATCGTTGGTCCGAAGTACACTGAAGAACCCGCCTTGCAAAGCCAAAGACATAAACCGGATACTACAACGTCATTGAAGGCAAGTTATGGGGCTACTAAGGGAGACCTGGATTCGGGGGTCCTCAAGTGTCCGGCCAGTTCAAGCATGGGTCGGGCTGATGGGCCGTGAAGATAGAAGGGAAGATTATTCCCCGTGTTCGGATAGAACTCCTGGATGCCTGGAAGGCAAGATTGGAGACCGGATGTATTGTTTCCTTCGCTTGTAAACCGACTCTCTGCCCCTCCGGTGTATATATAAACCGGAGGGTTTAGTCCTTAGGGATCATCAGAACTCATATAGGCTAGACATCTAGGGTTTAGCCATTTTGATCTCGAGGTAGATCGACTCTTGTAACCCCTATACTCATCGAATACAATCAAGCATGACGTAGGGTCTTATCTCCATTAAGAGGGCCTGAACCTGGGTAAACATTGTGTTCCCTGTGTCCCTTGTTACCTTCAATCCTCAAACGCATAGTTCGGGACACCCTACCCGAGATCGGCCGGTTTTGACACCGACAACTGTCACTTCATGTTGTTCTCCCTACCATCCTTCTTTCCTTTGTTGCTGCCGTTTGTGCAACGGCAGCACCAACACTTGGCTCAGTAAGCACAAAGGCTGAAACCTCGAACGCATCTGAATCAGTCGGCATCTATTCATCGAGGGGGCTGGGAGTCCTCGACATAGGACGGAGGGAAATGGCTCTCGAACAGGACAAGGGCCTAGCTAAGATCTTGCATTTGCGTGGTCATGTCCTACAATCGCAACACACATTGACAATGAGCATAGCACACACTACCGGACAATCTAGCTCAACATAGCACAATATGAGCAGCATACATCACAACTAGCTACAAATCCAATGTGTTCAGCACTACCCTAGCATGCAACAAATCGACCACCAATAGGGACCACAACATCATAATCTCACATATCGGCACACAAATACAACCCTAGCATCTACAAGATGTTTACAGGTCAAACTCTACCACAAGCTCAAACATCAGACCCTACCACATGGTCTCAGATCTAGCTACAACGAGTACAGAGAAGGGGATGATTGAACTCACAGAGGCCATCTAGCTCGAGGAAGACGCTTACAATGAGTACAAAGAAGGGGGTGACCGAACTCATAGAGGCCATCACTATAGCTCGAGGAAGACGCTGAAACGGTCGGAGAAGATGAGTTCAGGAGTCGTCGCCACCATGGCCCACCGAACGGGGAAGGAGCGGGAAAGCTCGAAAGAGGGGGGAAGGATGGCGTGAGTTTCAACAATGGGACAAAGAAGGCTATATAGGGTGACCGAATCAGCGAAGGTGAGCCAAAATCATGCCGTCGACTTCTCAAAGACACGCGCAAGCTCACGCCATCTCCGTGGCCGCACGAGCTCAGCGTCACGTTCCCCTCCCTTGCCTCGGCCGAGCCTGGCACACTAGAAACTATTGATTAGGACTGGAAGGTGCTTTAATGTTCGTGCAATGCAGACCAAGTAGTGTATGCAGGGAGCCAAACAGCCTATTTTCGTCCCACACGGGCCTGGTTGGCCTCTATGTGGGCTGCCAAACACCGCCCAAAGAGTATCATTAACAGTATGCTTGAGAAGGGGTGGGAAATGCTAGCTTGCGAGTTAACATACTTGAATACGTGGGCACTAAGCTTTATACATATACACCAGTTTAATGCTCCGCTCCACTTTTCTGGAACCAATAATAGTGACCTTAGTTACACCACATGACAATCTGCACACAATTGTTGCTTATATTTCACGAAAGGGTTCCTGTATGAAGAATGCCACGAGGAAAACACTGAAAAACCACTCATAACTTTCTTTAACGTGTTTCAATTCGACTGGTCCAAATAAGTTGGCTCTTCCTAATGCAGCAAGTCTTTGGCCTCAACTCGTAAATTGGGTGGGTCAGCTGAGAGAAGTGGAATGAGAAATGCTCACCATTCAAGTTGGCAGTGGGCTATTTGAGCTATTTCTCTGGTCATAAATTTCTTCACCCTCTCATCCACCATACTGTGGGGCCATCTCCGCCACGATCCCCGTATATGGAAAATGTGATGCTCGGCGAAAGCCCAATTTGCTCCAAAGGTAAACTATGTACATTACCTCCGTTAACTGTACATCAGCATGTGTGATTGCAGAATGTCCTGATAACAAATACAATATTCAGTCTCCTGCTGTATGCAGACATCAAATAAAGGTAAAATTAAGTAGAAATGGCCTCTTAGGAGGAGAAGGACAACCAACATACGCGATCCAATATCACAAGTATTTCTAGTTGTGGCGAAACGTAGTGTATCACCAAATTGCAGATATCACATAGATATATGACAACGCAGGTGCTTAATGATGTCAACTAATGGCCTCTCAGGGCTCATTAGTCACCCAAGTTGCCGGTGAAAACAGAAGCAACTAATGAAGTCTCAACTCTCAAGGCTCCCAACAAGTTACAAGAAACCGTGGTCACCTTTCACTGCTGGGCACTTCTTTCTTGTGTTCAGTGATTTGAATGACAACAAAGAAACCACGAATCATGATACCTGCGTTAGGTGACTGATTCCTTAACTGGATAGGCCAGTGGTGCAAGTGAGTGGGCTGTCTATACAGATTCAAGTGCAAATAAACGCACCCTACACCTGTCAGCATGCCCCTGCCTCAGGTTCCACCCCTTGTAAGGATCTCAAACCTTGGGGCTCAGGATCTATAGGTCTCGTATTGATTGAGTTCGAGTTACAGGCCTGCAGCGGACCATTTGTAGGCTCATGACAATCGACAAATCCACTAACAGAACGTCAATTATAGGAACATGGCCTAGTACAAATTATGAGGATACTGCCTGTTGGGGTGAGTAATGTAGAGCAAAAAAAGTCCACCTGGGGACTGTCCTGGGTTCCCACAGATCGACCGGTCAATTGCTTCTGTACAAAGGATCTCCCAGGTGGTCTTTTGGGAGTGTCCTTCCCGTCAGATGGCAAACAACTGGAAGCTTGTGATCATGTGGTCTCTGGGAACACAATGGTTCTTGGACTGAGGGCAGAGCTAGACAGTTCCTCCAACAAGCACCAACCAGTCAAGAAGAGCAGTCCAACACTGTGTAATCAATGACACGGCAGCTACTTATATAAGCATAATGGGCTAGCAAGGCCCCGTTCCATCAATTGCACCGCCTAAAGGGCTGTCTCTCCTGACAATGTAACGTGGACTGCATTCAACTATCAGCAACATCAGTCTGCCAGCACATCTCTCTATTTAAGAACCTGTACTTGTACTAAAATAAGGATCAAACATGGTAGGATTCTCAGGTGACAGCTAAAGTAATTTATTCTTCACAAAGCAAAAAAAGACAAGTGCACCACCATACAATAATCATGTTTTCTCTGAGCTATCTATCAATCTAAAATGCTCAGACCAACCAGAATAGACCAAATACCCTTTTTCTCAAAACAAGCGAAAACAACCAAACACAGCCTTGACTAAAAACAAGAGGCCATAGCAAAACCATGGTGGCTGCCTATAAAGAAGCTTCAGTAGCAACTCACCCAAAAAGCAGTTATATTTATCTTAGCCAAATAGGCATAGAAAGTTTATGCACTTGTTTTGGCTTTGGCTCTGTGTTTTACCCTATGACTGAGCACCATTTGCCTTCACAAAAGACATTCAGCTGATAAGATTTTGTCCAATTTAATACTAATTGGCTCACACAAAGATTACGCGCATTTAGAATGAATAGTAATTTACACGCATAAGATCATCAAAGCCAACAAACCACTTTTGAATGAACAATTAACAATATTGAGCAAGTGCAACAAGACGCAACAGTAAAGGACATGATCGTTATCATTAATTTACAATAGTAGTTGTATAGTAAACCAAGATAAGATGAAATTCACTTCACCTTGAACTGCGTCTCTTAAAATGAAACTAGTCAGGAAGACTCAACCGCCTAAAGAATTCAAAAAGATGGAGATTTGATGTCCAGTAGAAGAAAGCTATCACAGGACCATCTCTGATGAACTACAAATTGCACAAAGGAAATCTGTTCAAAACAAATAATGAATAATAATATGCAAACAAATATGTACTTTGTATGAACGATTTCACCTTTCCATCTAGTATCAAAAGCTCGCCGTCAACCCATCGAGGATTTTTGAAGCCAGCATCTGCAATTCTCCTTTGCCCCTTATACCTAGCAACCTGTGTCATAGTGTAACATAAGATGAGCAGTTTGATGGTGAAAAGGTAAAATCATTAATCCTCTCACAGAAAATACCACTCCAAGTTCTCTAGGGATGACCCCCTTATGAGGAAGCTGATAGTGTTTGCCAACTTTCGCACGGAAGACAACCTGGGATGCAAATAATATCAAATAGGATTGAGTTAGTAATGGTATTATTACAAAAGAAAATAGAATATCTACTTACGAGTGGACATATACTAATTAAGAAAAATAACTACCACATGCTGTTAATATCCACGCCAGCACTTAATTTGAATTTGTGTAGATCATTTTATTATGTGTGGCAATACTTAATTAATATCAGTGCTTATCAGTTCAAATATTGCATAACTATTTCAACATCATAAAATATGCATCATCGTAAAACTGAAATAACCATCTCCAAGATCAGAATAATGTGAGCAAGAATGACATCAACAGGAATTAAGGTGTCTTAATCAGTTCTAGTAATCGAACTCTCAATTACTCTACATGACCACATAAAGACAAGAGAGGTCCCACAATGCAACTAAGAAACATAGCAAGGAGACTCGACGTGAAAAATTCAAAGTATCGGTGTGCAACTCCAAATATTGAGTGTGATACCCCTAAGAATGTTCTGTAAAACAAAGGTATTACACAATTATTCAAGAATGTGCAATGCATGAAAACTCACACTTCTTACCAGAGAGAACTAGTGAATACGAAATTAAACATCAATGTACCCAAAAAATGATGCATTTCCACTGCAAATGAGAAGGACATAAATCAAAGCATAATAATACCTGACCCGCTGGCACAAGATTGTCCCCAGTCAATTTTGCAGCTTCGACATACTCATAAAACTTAAGATCCAAGTGCTCCTCAGATGAATCCTCCTCCTGCCATTGACCGAATTTCCGTTGTAAACTAAGAACTTCTGAGTCAAACCCAGATGCAGTCTCGTATAGACCTGCCAAGAAGTACCTTTTCAGCCAATACCATAAAAGAGAGACAGCAGATAATGATATCATGAAAAGCTAAGTTGAAGAAATGATTAGGAATATAACCACTAAGAGGATCTGAAGAGATGGGCATCTGAATACGGCTGAAGTGGGTAACTCCATATAGTTTTGGCTGAACCTTGTTATTAAGTTGCTTAATACCAAGTTGTAGTACCTGCTACAGATAAGCTGAGGTGAAAAAGTCTTCTTTCTTAATGCGACTCGGCAACACTATTAGAAAATACATGCCCAGTATAAATATATATTTCAGGGCTTAATGAATTAGTCAATATGTTTTGTCTTCAAATACTTTGGAGAGAAAAAAAAAACAGTAGTGGTACGAAAACGATTCATAGTGTGTTCATGTCAAAAGGTGCTCAACACATATAACTACTTTACTTAACAACCAATAGCCGACTTCAAAAGGCAGATATTATATGTATTTTGCAGATTTTTTTTAATTGATGTATTTTATCATCAAGACAAAAGGTGGTGCATTTTACAAAATGTAGTTCACCAATTTCCTAGAAATTTATAAAAAGCACAGTTTGATGTTTTAACAGTTTGTGCAGATTAGCAACATTTAAAGAAAAACTTAAATAGCATAAGAAGTCCATAGTAAATAGTAGGTTCTTTGTTCCAAAGCTATTGCAAAGCAGCTCAGCGTTACAATATTTACCGGTAGTTTCCTATTGCCCCCAGACAACTTTAAACGATCAAACTTGAGATCACCATCCTGCTCAGTGGTACGGAAGCCAACCCGTTTCCTCGGAATCTGCTGAGCCTTTTCTGCAGCTGGCTTTTTACTGGATTGTTCAGTATAGAAGGTAAATGAAAAGCGGTCTCTCTTGTCTAATTTAGCTGGCATGCGTTCAAATGTTTTAGGTGAGGACTGTGAAGCAAAATCCTTATCATTATCAACTTCAATTCCAATCGATAACAATGCTTCAATATCACTTTCCTCACCAGACTCATCATTATTCTCTTCTGCAGAAATTGTTCCTGCTTCTTCATTGTTATCTTCATCGCCAATATCTTGTGAAGATTCATTTTCGATCTCAGCTTCATCATTGTCATCATCTTCCTCTGAAATCTGGTCAAATATTTTAATTATATAGTCCTGGTTGATGTTTTCCATAGGCGCTACCTTCAATATTTTGATCCTGGGAATTGGAGTTGAATCATTTGACAAGTTTTTCAAACCAGCTGGACCAGCAGCAACATCACTATCATCGCTATTTTGATCGTCCATGCTTATGCCTTCATCGTGTTCCTCGTGTTTAGCACCTAAGGAACTGCTAGATATGTTTATATTGTTGACATCTAGTTTTCCACTCAACATGTTTTGCAACTGGTCCGAATCACTGACATCTGGTTTCAGATGCACTGCCTGGAATAAAAGCTTTATTTTGTTAGAAAATGAGCATGGCTAAAAAAACTAAGGCTAGCAAATTGTTAGATAGCAATTGTTGTAAGCTTACGGTTTTATACCAAAACTAGGTCAGATCAGGTATAGGAATCATGTCATAGCAAAGGACAGCTACACTTGCCAGATACCATATAAATACCAGAGTTCAATATCAACAGGTACGGACTAGTGGCCATAAGAAAATTAATAAGCAGCTATGCTGAAAAGGCCATTAACTCAAACAATCAAACTTATGAAGGATGCATATAAAAAGCCTTGCAACCATAACAATATATATGGAAGTCGAAACATGGCATTTCATGTGCATCAGAAAAATACCAGTGCTTGGATGGACTACAACTACATAACTCGAAGATGCATATAAAAAATTGTAATGTCTATCAGTACTGGCATCATGATACTCTGTAATGATATTGTCATATCAAAAGACATAAAGGATGCAATGGTGAGTTTACATGAGCATGAGCAAATACGGTAACTTGGCATTCTACTCATGCAATTTGTGATGAGTGGGCATGAGAATTTTTTTTCAGTTGATTATTAATTTTGAAGTGTCAGTCAGCATACCTGCAGGTTGTATCCTCCATTTGCCTCTGCAAAATAAATTTCGAATATAGGGTAACCATGGCCATCTGAAGCCAGCTGCCTGAACATACGTGAGAGAGAATTAAAACCTAAGGGTATTTTAGCAAATAAAACACACGTGATACTATTCATTTCATGGAAAGCCCATTCCATAATAATATGATGAATATTTATTCATTTCTTTGTTGCCCCAGAGGGGCCCACCCTGGTGGGACCGAGAGAACTAATGGATATTGCTATTTCTTTCATGTGGTAAAATAACAATGTCATTCTTAAGAATCCAAGTTCTGTTTCATCAATGGAAAATAACGATTTAACCCAGTTTCTTCAGCATAAGCTTACTGATTTCACTACCATGTTTTCTATCACCTCCTTATTTGGTCTCATTTCTCTAGTAGTAACACTCGTGACCAAAATTTCCAACTAACATGCCGTCATTCTATAATGGCATAGGCGCCTTCAGAGTGAACACCCTGGAGTAACTAACCCACTCTATCACAGGGATTTTCTTTTTCATCTCTTTCTCAAAACAACATTAATAGGAACAAAACTAAGAACTCAAGTCATCCATAAACATAATGCATGTACTGAAAGTGCACCTAGGAAATGATTGATCAAAGAAAATACACACAACTTGCAATATAGGACAAGAAAACTTTGTAGTTTCGACATACCAAACATGAACTTTTGAGTGTCAATAATAAATAAACAGAAAAAGCAATACCTGATATCGTAACTTTTTGCCACGTATCGACCATGTTCAGCGCTTATACGGATTATAAGACCATATGGATCAGACAAACTTCCAGAAATCCCAGACCACCATCCCAACTGCATATGCTCTAAAGGATCAGGTAATGGCATATCCATAAACTAGAGTCCAATGACTAACAGAAACTTGGGAAAGCTACTCATTTACAAGGCTATATTTTTATAACACGTGCAAATTCATGTGCATTCCAGTTTCCAAAACAAGAGATTCAGGCTTATTAGCTGGTAGCCTGCTACATGACTTTATCCTGCCTGAACTTTAAGCTGCTAGGCTACAGTTATGGCCTTGTGGGACATAATCGTCATACATAAACAACAGTGCTAACAGTAGAATCAACTAGAAAAGCCACAATGGGGGTACTAACTAAGATGGGTAACATGATTACCCTCTTTTAATCCCTCTGTTCAAGAATGCATGGTGTTTTGCTCATGGTCTAAGCAACGGTCTGATATGTGGCATGTGTTTATAGCCAGTGGGCATGTGATGTCATACCATACCATACCTCTTCAGCTTAACTTGGGCTTAATCCAGACATAACTAAAATGGTACTCCGTATGTGATACTGCATGCTACATATTTCATAGTTGCTAATTTGTAGGCATAGAGTCTAACAACACAAAAATTAACAGACTGTTGAGCCTTTGTGTTACTAACCAGTCCTGCACCAGCGTGGTCTCTAATATAAGCTGCATCCACATAGCGCTCCTCTTCTATGGCCCTCTGTAAGAGTTAAAACATTAGATAAACGGTGCTCAATTATCAAATTAATAATATCATACTATCAATCTACACATGGTATCATGAATCAAATCAGTTACTCTACTTGAAAGCATTCAGATTGGTTCCTCTTATCTACAGCATAGTTATGGAAACTGGACAGGTAGATGGCTCGGTCAGGCTCCCAGTTCATGGTCCCTGGTTGGATTACCGGAGCAGAACTAGTACATGATGAATTGAAGTTATGCACAAAACCCAGAAGGCAAGTGTGCAATTGCTCCATTGTTCAGGACGTGGGCTCAAACCACCATCACTTCATATTTCATTTCCTTATCCAACAATTTAATCCTCCAAGCAGATGCAACAGTTGCCAATTTCTAGACAGCTGTGTGAAAGAATTCCAGCTCAGCCTTGTTGCCGCTGGTTCATAACAGCCCAATAGCACAAAACATAAAATTGAACAGCCTGTCACATCCAGTTGCAACACTGATATGAAACAGTGACTGGTGAAAGTTAGTCACTCTGTTACCAGTGGCATTTCAACACCTGACATGTCTGATATTGCTGATTGAGATGGGGAAAGTAAATAAAATAGGTGAGAGAAATTTTCGGTGAGAGTATGCCTTGATGGCCCCCATAATTGGGTTATCTCAGTTATTAGATAAGTTATTAGCTACTGTTTCCATCCAAAGCAGTAAGCATGCCAGACATTCATCCCCCTGTAGCATAGGACTATTTCACTAGCTATTGACAGGCACATAACTAGGATATTTTAAAGTAATAATAGAGGAAACATGATGTCGCAAGCGAACTAAAATGATCAAAGGTGCCATTCATCATTAACTATACACAGACAAAAGAGCAGATATTTGCGGTTTCTTACATGTAACTCAGATATTGCTCTGCCGACAGTATCATTTCTTGATGTAGCAGCAATAGCTAACTTCAGTTTGTGGGCACTCCTATAGTCTTCTCTACACACAGCAGTGCGGAGTTGTAGCTGAAACACAATACATGGCCATCAGGAATTTGCAATCTGATAGAAGCAATCGATTAAGAGGAAAAATATCTTGACAAAAAACAAAATATGCACATGGTATATCAGCAATGCGCAAAGAATTAAGTTATGCCTAATATTGCCCATACATTTTTTTAATTAGTCATATACAGATACGACACAACCAGCACTCAATGGTTCCAAACAATTCCAGATACAAAAAAAAACTGGCACACCTAATGAAAAACAATTTTAAAAACATCAAACATCATATAAAATACAAATAAGCTCCTGGCTCTTCTTTATGCTGCCATGAAGTAAGACCTTTTTGCCATTAATATATGGCAGCCAATCATGAAGCTTGGTAGTGTGATTTCAGAAAGGTAGTCCAAATTGTAACTCATATATGATCATTGTTTCTACCATAACTTGTAGTCCCAGCTCTACAATAAAAGCATAGGTGTTCTATCAGCCTAAACCACAGTATGATGCACGCTTTGTAAATCTATTAGATCACTGAGCCTATCAACGGTATGATTGTGAATCTATTAAACCATTGGGCCTATTAACGGTATGATGCATGCTTTGTGAATCTATTAGACCATTGAGCCTATTAACAAAAGCGTATAAGCATTGCAAACCATCAATACAAGTGTTGACACGGTATCTCCCACATGCTGTTGGCATGGTAACAGATGGCATAGGCCATAAACGGAACATGTTATGGTGCTAAGCCCAAGATATAGCCTACCATCAATGGATTGACCTAACACAACATTAGTAGTTTCAACACACGAAAGAACTTTGCCGACTAAGTCACATTGATACTTGAGAGAAAAAATGTGTCGCTCCAAAGAAGCCAGTTTAAGTTTGAGTCTGGCTTCAGTAGTGCTTCAGCTCCCTAAGGAGTAAGTTTCTTCAGAACAGTTAATCGCCATCGATTGAGCTTATCCGCACTAGGTAAATTTCTTCAGAACCTAACTCCTTCATGCTACTAGTTCCTGGGATAAGGCAAGTATAGATGGTCTGGCAGAAGAAAGGGGAAATATGGAATTTGGGCATGGTCCATGGAGACATTTGTACTGCTAAACGTTCCATGTTTGTAATCACATGTAATGAAAAATCAATAACGGTGCGTTTTGTGCAAGCCTCATCCATATTCACAAGTAGTCACTGATCAGTGAGAAAAATCAACCTGCAGTTCATCAACAAGGCGCTCGCTCTCCTGAATGAGGGCGAAGTGCTGCTTCCACCTCTCCCAGCTCCACTTCCCTGCTTCCTGCACCACGTCCACCTCCTCACCGTCTTCCTCCACTCCCTGCCCTCTCTCCTCCAGTTCGTGAGAACTCTCCGCTCCCTTCGCGAGGCCCGCCTCCTTCGAGGGGTGTGCGGAGGGCCAGTAATTCCTGACGTACTCGCTCCACCGCCGCACGGCGCCCTGGAGGGCATCGTGGAAGAGAGCGTCCCAGCCTCGGCGTGGCTCGCCGCCGGGGTCCGCACCGGGGCTGCGCGCGCCGCACCGGAACACCGAGGCAACGTCGGAGGCGCGGCGAGTCGGCGCGGCGCCCGCCAGGCGGCGGACGCGGAGGAGGCGCTGGCCGCGGTGCGCGGCGAGGAATCGGCTAGGGTTGGGGTCCAGCTGCCGCGAGGACGAGGACGAGGAGGGGAAGGAGGCGGCCGTGGCGGGCAGCGGCGCGCGGGGCGCGGTGTAGACGGACGCCATGGAGGCGAAGTCAGCACGGCCGCGGAGATGGAAGCCGCCGCGCGACGCACCGGATGAATCGTGCTCGTGCGCTCGTGGCGCGTGGTCGGCTTTGTGTTGTCCCCCTTTCCTGTGGATTGGGTCGAGGGCGGGCGTAACTGATAAGACTTTCGCGGGGAGCAGACGAACCTCGTGGGGGGCGAACATGACGGGTGGGGGCCCCGGGCGAGCGAAACCTGTTTGCGGGCCCGGGCTCCGAGTTTTTGCGGCTAGATGTTGTGTCCTCGGAAAATGCTGTGCCGCTCACAGTGTCGGTACAAAGGACGATGGTTGGTGGGGTCCGGCCACGTTCTTCAAGAGTGAGGCTTCTCGAATGCACCTCGTGTCGTCCGCGCCGGCCGAATGAGCCGAGGGGTCCCGTCCGCAGCAAATTTGACAATTTTAACTTGTGAATGTAAAGGCATGTACAATGGTTAATAAAGCACTTTTATTTTAAGTCTTGCATGTAATTTAGAGATGACAAAAGAATATGTCTACAATAGATTATATCTTAGTCTTATCTTCAATAACTAACAATTTCTTAAAACATGATAAGACAAATTGTGCTAAGAGATCATCTCTTGTCTTATCTTAAATAAGAGAAGACAAGCCTTTTCTTATGAGTTCTTTCTTCTCCACCTCATCATTTATCCTACGTGGCACTCCTAAGATAGCACCATTGTACATGCCCTAATCAATTTATAAAATGAACTGTCCTTAAAATTATTTCACTCAGCTGATCGTGAAAGCCCCTGGGCCCGCACCCAGCAGTGCAGCGCCTCAGAGCTAGGCGCCGCACGTGTAAAGTGCAGCGCCTAGCACTGTCTGTTACTAGTTGGCTGGCCGGGCCCCCTCCCCCACTCTCTCCACACACGCCCCAACCCCCAAAGCATTCCCACCCGAGATTTGCCCCTCTCTCCCCTTCTCAAAATCTTCTCCAAATCTTCCAAATTTGAAGAGTTTGTCCATAGATTTCGAAGTCAAACCCTCCCTCAAGGTAATCTTCTCCGATCCCCTTGTTTTGATCCAAGTAATGTTAACAAATTTCCCATTTGTTGCTAGTTTGGGGAAACCCTAGTTTTGTATGGATCTAGATATTTGCATGGAGATGTGAGATATTGTTTGCCAATTTCCTATGATTAGGCTTGTTAGAATGTTAGGGTTATCCTTATGGTGTTCTTATTGTTTGAATAGGATGGACCCTAGTGATATCGTTGAGTTGGAGGAAAGGCATAATGTTGGTTTTGAAATGCACATCCGTTGAAAGACAATGCGTGTCAACTCGGAGCAACGTTGGGTTGCATACAAGGAGACGACGGCTGAATCACTAGACAAGGCTCTTGAGTTATTTGCAACGAAGAAGGTTGATTCAAGTTTGCATTTGGACTTGAACCGGAACCCCTCCCCTTTGGTTGCTAGTAGCCCCCCGCCCTTGAACCGAGATGAATTGAACCTCTTTTGACCCAAGAAGTGAGGCCAGCATTGAGCCCGTTTCCAAACAACCAAAATGAAGCTTTGCAAGAGGAGAATGATGAGTACGCGGACGATGACAATGAAGTTGATCTCCATGACAACAATGTGGGTGATCTCGACAAATATCATTTGCAAGAGAGAATGGACCATTCCGTCCCTTATTCTTGTGGCTATGCATCGGATTCGGATGACAAAGGTCCCGATGAATAAGTTGATGAGGAGAGGTTCACGGTGAAGTAGGCCGAAACTTTCGAGAAGGTATTTGGGGCGGGATCATCGGACTACATTGTTCAAGGATGTTAGTCTTGCGGATGAAGCCGTGGTAGATGGTGGCCAAGGTATATCTCTTGGGGTTAGGCCAAGATCTCACCGTGATTTGGAAGACGACAAGAACGGGATTGCTAAAGGGTCTAAGTTTGAAACCTTCTTGGAATTGAAGATGTGTCTTGACAACTACTCAGTTACGCATTATCGTCCACACAAGGTGGTGAACTCGGACATCAATGTGCGCTACACGGATGCATGTGCATGTGAAGATGAAGAATTTTCGTGGATTGTGCGTGCAAGACCATGGAAAGGAGGTCCCACTTGGCACGTAGTGAGTTGTGTGCCAACTCACATGTGCCGAGGCAAAAGGGTGGATGGCAAGGTTGTGTCCCAAGACCACAAACAACTCACGTCCGAGCTCATCGCTTACGGGCTCTCCAACTCAATATCCACACTTCCAACAAATGAGCATCCAACATGTCATTGACCTTGTGAAAGCCATCTTTCATTACAAGGTGAAATACGGCAAGGCATGGAAGGCGAAGCAAGCCGCATTTAAGATGTTGTATGGTAGTTGGGAGGAAGCATACAACCGAATCCCTAGGTTGTTGTTAGCCATGGCCGCCACAAACCCGGGCATTGTTCATGTGGTCGAGCCTCATGGGGAAAAACAACGGTTCATGATGGAAGGAAAGTCTGAGTATTTGGCCGTGCATTTTGGGCATTCGAGCAATGTGTGAGGGCTTTCGAACACTGTAGGACGGTCATCGCCATTGATGGCACGTTCTTGGCCGGACAATACAACGGCACCTTGTTGGTTGCGATAGCAAGTGATGCCAATAATCGGGTGTTGCCATTGGCATTTGCTTTGGTTGAGATGGAGAACAATGACAACTGGGAGTGGTTTTTGCGTCTTTTGAGGACGAAGGTGTTACCCGCTCAGAGGGAAATTTGTGTCATATCGGATCAGCATCCAGGAATTCTTAACGCGGTGGAGATTGACATTCTCGGGCATGCTCTGTTGCACCATCGATGGTGCATGAGGCACTTTTGTTCGAACTTCTATAGGGCATGTGGCCTTAAGGAGTTGGCCGATGATCTTCAAGATTGTTGTCTCGCTTTCTCCGACAAGCGGTTCGCCACTTTGTTCGACAAATTACTCGCACACAAAAAACTTGATCCCGGGGGTCAAGACTTTCTCAATAGGCACATTGAATACCGGAACAAGTGGGCATGTGCTTTTGATGAAGATGGCCGAAGGTATGGTCAAATGACAAGCAATATGGTCGAATGCTTCAATAGGGTGCTCAAAGGTGCACGTGGATTACCCGTGACGGCAATAGTTCAATACACATTTGACAAGATGAACGCGTACTTTCTAAAATACTCGATGAAAACGGATGCACAGATAGCGGGTGAGAATAAGCGCAAGTACAAGTACAAGTTCCCACCTGATGCGGCTTGAAGCTACGTCGGTATTTCCCCAAAGAGGAAGGGATGATGCAGCACAACGATGGTAGGTATTTCCCTCACTGATGAGACCAAGGTTATCAAACCAGTAGGAGAACCAAGAAACAACATGTAAGCGGCGCCTGCACACAAATAACAACTACTCGCAACCCGACGTATTAAAGGGGTTGTCAATCCCTTTCGGGTAACGGTGCCAGAAATTGGCAAAACAGACGTGAATAAATTGTAGTAGATTGATAGATCGAACGCCCCACACTTGTGCTTCAAAGTAGCACCATGATCTTCATGATAGAGAGTCTCCTATGTTGTCACTTTCATATACTAGTGGGAATCTTTCATTATAGAACTTGGCTTGTATATTCCAATGATGGGCTTCCTCAAAATGCCCTAGGTCTTCGTGAGCAAACAAGTTGTATGCACACCCACTTAGTTCTTTTTGAGCTTTCACACACTTATAACTCTAGTGCATCCGTTGCATGGCAATCCCTACTCACTCGCATTGATATCTATTGATGGGCATCTCCATAGCCCGTTGATACGCCTAGTCGATGTGAGACTATCTTCTCCATTTTTGTCTTCTCCACAACCACCATTCTATTCCACCTATAGTGCTATGTCCATGGCTCACGCTCATGTATTGCGTGAAGATTGAAAAAGTTTGAGAACATCAAAAGTATGAAACAATTGCTTAGCTTGTCATCAGGGTTGTGCATGATTTAAATATTTTGTGTGGTGAAGATGGAGCATAGCCAGACTATATGGTTTTGTAGGGATATCTTTCTTTGGCCATGTTATTTTGAGAAGACATGATTGCTTAGTTAGTATGCTTGAAGTATTATTATTTCTATGTCAATATTAAACTTTTGTCTTGAATCCTATGGATCTGAATATTCTTGCCACAATAAAGAGAACTACATGGATAAATATGTTAGGTAGCATTCCACATCAAAAATTCTATTTTTATCATTTACCTACTCGAGGACGAACAAGTTTGTTGCCAGAGGTATCATCACCAAGCTTCCTCCTTCGTGGAGGAACTTTGCTACCTTACTGAAGCATAAGAGACAGGAGTTTTCCGTTCCATATCTCATTGGTACTCTTGATGTCGAAGAAAAGGCGAGAGCAAAGGACACATGTGCTCGAGGTATTGAGGGAGGATCTAGTGCCAATCTGGTACAGAAGAAGAACTTCCAGCCCCACAAGTTCAAGAACAAGGGCAAGTTTGATGGTAAAGCAAAATTTTATGGGAAGAACAAGGTTGTGCAACACACGAACTTCAAGAAGAAGAATGACAATAAGAAAGGTGTTTGTCATGTGTGTGGGGATCCTGATCATTGGGATCCTAGTTGCCCTAATCGCTATGACAAGCGTCATCCTGGGAAAGGCGGCAAGATTGCTAATGTTGTCATTGGAGACATTGACATGAAGAATGTTGGGTATGGTATATTTCCCACTATTCTTTCAGTATGTCATTCTCCTGATTGGTTGATTGACACGGGTGCTAATGTGCATGTATGCGGTGATATTTCCATGTTTTCATCTTATCAGACCGCAGGGACTTCAACCGTGCTGATGGGCAACGGTTCAAGTGCTTCTGTTCGTGGTGTTGGCACGGTCGATCTGAAGTTTACTTTGGGGAAGATCGTGCGGCTGAAGAACGTGCATTATGTCCCCTCCGTCAATAAAAATCTTGTTAGCGGATCTCTTCTGTGTAGAGATGGCTATAAGATTGTCTTTGAGTCAAATAAATTTGTAATATCCAAGTATGGAACCTTTGTTGGTAAAGGCTATGAGTCAGGAGGCCTGTTTCATTTATCCTTATCAGACGTTTGCAGTAAAGTTGTTAATCATGTTTGCAACAATAGTGAATCAAATGTGTGACATTCACGTCTTTGTCATGTTAACTTTGGTTACATGTCACGACTAGCGAAGTTGAACTTAATCCCTAGTTTCACCACTGTCAAGGGATCTAAGTGTCAAGTTTGTGTGCAAGCTAAGAAACCTCGCAAGTCTCACACGACCGCGGAAACGAGAAATCTTGCACCACTAGAGCTCATACATTCAGATCTATGTGAAATGAATGGTGTTTTAACAAAAGGTGAAAAGAAATATTTCATGACGTTAATTGACGACTCCACTAGATACTGCCGTGTGTATCTTCTGAAATCTAAGGATGAGGCCTTGAACTTTTTCAAGATCTATAAAGCTGAAGTGGAAAACCAACTTGATCGAAAAATCAAGAGGCTTAGGTCCGACCGTGGTGGAGAGTATTTTTCAAATGAATTTGGTGTTTTTTGTGCGTAACATGGTATAATCCATGAGAGGACGCCTCCCTATTCACCTAGTTCAAATGGGGTGGCCGAAAGAACCGTACTCTAACTGATTTGGTTAACGCCATGTTAGACACATCGGGTCTCTCCAAGGCATGGTGGGGGGAGACGATATTGACGGCATGTCATGTCCTAAACCGAGTTCCCACAAAGAACAAAGAAATAACTCCATTCGAGGAATGGGAAAAGAAAAGGTTAAAACTCTCTTATCTACGAACATGGGGTTGTTTGACGAAAGTCAATATTCCAATTCCAAAGAAGCGGAAGCTTGGACCAAAGACTGTGGATTGTGTTTTCCTTGGATATGCTTTTCATAGCATTGGCTATAGATTCTTGGTTGTAAAATCTGAGGTACCTGACATGCATGTCGGTACGATCATGGAGTCGAATGATGCGACTTTCTTTGAAGATATCTTTCCCATGAAGGATATGGCTACCTCATCTAATTAGGAGATGCCTTGTTCATCGAATTAGGAACCAGTTACAATTATTGAACCTGCCATTTCGATGGAACACTTTGAAAGTCCTGTGGAGGAGAACAATGAAGTTCCTACTAGGAGCAAGAGACAGAGGACTGCGAAGTCCTTTGGTCATGATTTTCTTATGTATCTCATAGATGACACTCCCAGTTCTATTTCAGAGGCCTATGCATCTGAAGATGCTGACTACAGGAAGGAAGTAGTTCGTAGCGAGATGGATTCCATCTTGGCGAATGAAACTTGGGAGATAACTGATCGTCCTTATGGGTGCAAACCTATAGGATGCAAATGGGTATTCAAGAAGAAGCTTAGGCCTGATGGTACTATTGAAAAGTACAAGGCTCGGCTCGTGGCTAAGGGTTATACCCAAAAGGAAGGTGAAGACTTCTTTGATACTTACTCACCTGTGGCTCGACTGACCACTATTCGAGTTCTACTTTCACTAGCTGCCTCGCATGGTCTTCTCGTTCATCAAATGGATGTTAAGACTGCTTTCCTAAATGGAGAGTTGGACAAGGAAATTTATATGGAACAACTAGATGGGTTTGTACTAGATGGTCAGGAAAGAAAAGTGTGCAAGCTGCTGAAGTCTTTGTATGGGCTCAAGCAAGCACCCAAACAGTGGCATGAGAAGTTTGAAAGAACTTCAATAGCTGTAGGCTTTGTTGTAAACGAAGCTGACAAATGTGTGTACTATCACCATGGTGGGGGCGAGGGAGTTATCATTTGCTTGTATGTTGACGACATACTGATTTTCGGAACAAATCTGAATGTTATTAAGGAGGTCAAGGACTTTCTATCTCGCTGTTTTGAGATGAAAGATTTAGGAGTGGCTGATGTCATTCTGAACATCAAGTTGTTGAGAGACGATGATGGTGGGATCACATTGCTTCAATCTCACTATGTAGAAAAGATCTTGAGTCGCTTTGGCTACAGTGACTACAAGCCCTCTCCAACACCATATGATGCTAGTGTGTTGCTTCGAAAGAATCGAAGAATTGCTAGAGACCAATTGAAGTATTCTCAGATTATTGGCTCGCTTATGTACTTAGCCAGTGCTACAAGACCTGACATCTCTCTTGCTGTTAGCAAACTGAGTCGGTTTGTTTCAAAACCAGGAGATGTGCATTGGAAAACTCTAGAGAGAGTTTTGTGTTACTTGAAAGGCACTGCGAATTACGGAATTCACTATACCGGGCACCCAAGGGTGCTTGAAGGGTATAGTGACTCAAACTGGATCTCAGATGCTGATGAGATAAAGGCCACGAGCGGTTATGTATTCACTCATGGAGGTGGCGCTGTTTCTTGGAAGTCTTGCAAGTAGACCATCTTAACGAGGTCAACAATGGAAGCAGAACTCACAGCACTAGATACAGCTACGGTCGAAGTAGATTGGCTTCACCGGCTCTTGAATGACTTGCCGATTGTTGAGAAACCTGTACCAGGTATCCTTATGAACTGTGACAATCAAATTGTGATCACGAAAGTGAGCAGCTCAAAGGATAACATGAAGTCATCAAGGCACGTTCAGAGAAGGTTAAAGTCTGTCAAGAAAATGAGAAACTCCGGAGTTATTGCATTCGATTATATCCAAACATCTAAAAATCTGGCAGATTCTTTTACTAAGGGTTTATCACGTAATGTGGTAGATAATGCATCGATGGAGATGGGTATGAGACCCACAATATGAGTTATTCACAGTGGTAACCTATTCTTTGTGATCGGAGATCCCGTGAATGAGATGTGGAAGACAAGATGTTGATTAACTGAGAGGAGAGTATCCTTACTATTAACAATACCACTCCATGAAGATGCAATACTCTCCTAATCTGCATGGCAGGTTGATGTATATCTTAATGTGTTCTAAGTGGCTCATTTAAGCAGAGATGTTGTCCTGCAAAACATCTTTTGAAGAACACACCTATATGAGTTTGATTGTCAAACGTCGCAATCTATGAGAGTAGGGTTCTCTCTAGTAAATGCATGAAAGGTCACGGTGTATGACGCATAAGCTCCATCCATGGGGAAGACCCACGGTAGCCTAGTATCGGCCAAGGTTTTATGTGAAGCTAGATTCGCAAAACACTTGCAGTTCAAGGCCCAGTCCACTGTTCAAGTTGCTTACTAGTGTAGCATAGAGTTCTAGGTGGAAGTTCAACTTAACAGTCTCCACTGCAGTACCGGTATATAAAATAGTGTTTTGGAACCAAAGGCAAATTTTGTGTGCCTCTGGGATCTGGTGGGGGATTGCTGGAATTTTGTCTATTTTGGGCCTAGCCCAATAACAGTTTCAGAAATTCCTAATAAATCCTAGAGGCCCACGTAGCCCATTCGTGCAAGGCAAGAGGTGGAACTAAAGTTTAGTCCCACATTGCTAGTTTAGAGGGAGTTGGACCTCTTTATAAGGGAGGCTCTTTCCCCACATGTATGAGCATGAGAAGAAGAGGGACATCCACACGCGCTCCTCCTCCGCCGCCCGCCTCGTCATGACACGACGCGACGCGGGTTGCGGGAATGTGCCGAGCTGATGTCTAAATTTTTTCCACGCACGACAGGTATACGAACGGTCACACGGGAGCTGAAACGTTTTGCTGTAGTGGAGACTGAATACGAACAGCGCACCTCTTCGTGTGCTTCCTGTTCGCTTCGTCTCCCTTTGTTGTTTCACCTCCCGTCGCAGCTTGTTCGCGTCCTTCTCCTGTGCCTATATAAGAGAGGTCGCTCCTCTCCAGAGAGACACACCAGAAGCTCCTCTTCCTCTCGCCACAAGGTTCCGAGCATTGCGCTGCTGCTACGTTCTTCCCCATCCCGGCTTGCGGCGTGCACCGCATGTCGGGACAGTAGGCCTCCGAAACCGCACCTTTTGAGTCCTGTACGGGAGAAGGGTGATAAGGTTTTTGGGGAGCGCTCAACGCGACTACTGACTTCTTTGTCACGGACGCCCCGGACTCCGACGACTACTTCCCTGACGACGACTTCTTCCCCGACGTCGACAACCTTCTCAACGACATGGCTGGCGAGGACACCGACCCCAAGTCCAGTGCTACTGCTGCTGTTGTCCCATACGTGTTATTGCTCTTTCTGTTAGAGGTCCTCTCGTAGTTCTTTGGTCTAGTGTCTGTCCTACATATGTTAGGTTCTACGCCATTTATGCAACCTGTTCTACTATCTGCTTTAGACATGTTTGGTTGCAGTTCATATATAAAGATGTTATTTACCTTCTCTTTGTCAGATCGCATGACTACTTTTATCCATGTTATATTAGTCATGCTTTATCTAATATTTCTATTAATAAAGTTATTTGGTAAATTGCTCATATTTCCAACAGATACTAGCCATAGATTCATCAAAATAAGCAAACAACACACGAAAAACAGAACATGTCAAAAACAGAACAGTTTGTAGTAATCTGTAGGTTTCGAATACTTCTGTAACTCCAAAAATCCTGAGAAATTAGGGCGTCCTAAATAATTTGTATATTGATCTACTGCAGTTGGAATTGGTATTTTATCGCTCTCTGGTGAAAAATGAAAATTATTCTCGTGAGCACATACTTTCTGTTTTTTTCAGCAAAATCAAATAACAATCACCCAAGAAGATCCTAAAGGCTTTACTTGGCACAAACACTAATTAAAACATAAAAAACACAATCATAACATAGGATAGATGAATTATTTATTACTAAACAGGAACAAAAAGCAAGGAACAAAAATAAAATTGGGTTGCCTCCCAACAAGCGCTATCGTTTAACGCCCCTAGCTAGGCATCTATAATTTTAATGATGCTCACATGAAAGATAACAATTGAAACACGAAGGAAGCATCATGAAGCATATTAAAATCACATCTAAGTCTTACATACTTCCTATGCATATGCATTCTATAAGCAAACAAAGTATGAAGACAAGCAAAAACTAGTATATGCGAGGAAGGAGAAAGAAACAATAGCAATCCCAACATAACGAGAGGTAATTTAGTGACACAAAAAATTCTACAACCATATTTTCCTATCTCATGATAATTACATGTAGGATCATAATCAAATTCAACAATATAGTTATCACATAAAATATTTTCAACACGATCCTAATGCATGCAAAGTTGACACTCTTCCAAAATAGTGGGATTAACATTAACTAAAGTCATGACCTCTCCAAACCCACTTTTATCAAAAACTTCATAAGATTGAACATTCTCTAAATATGTGGGATCTAAAGTTGACACTCTTCCAAACCCACTTTCAATATTACTGCAAAAGTTATTATCAATCTCATATTCATCATGGGGCCTAAATAAATTTTCAAGATCATAAGAAGAATCACCCCAATCATGATCATTGCAAGAAATAGTAGTCATAGCGAAACTAGCATCCCCAAGCTTGAGGTTTTGCATATCATTAACACAGTTGACATTCATAGAATTTATAATAACATAATTGCAATCATGCTTTTTATCCAAAGATCTATCTTGAATCACTTTATAAAGCACTTCATCACAATTTTCAGATTCACAGATTTCAAGCAAAACTCCATAAAGATAATCTAGTGCACTCAACTCACTAGCAATTGGTTCATCATAATTGGATCTCTTAAAAAGATTAGCAAGAGGATGAGGATCCATAACAATATATATTTAGCAAGCGAAGATGCAAGCTAATAGAAGGCACATGATAACACGAGCAAACAGAAGGACAAGTGGAAGAGGGCGAATAAAACGTCAAAGGTGAAGTGGGGGAGAGGAAAACGAGAGGCAAATGGCAAATAATGTAATGCGAGGGAGAAGAGTTTGTGATGGGTACTTGGTATGTCTTGACTTGGCGTAGATCTCCCCGGCAAGGGCGCCACAAATCCTTCTTGCTACCTCTTGAGCATGTGTTGGTTTTCCCTTGAAGAAGAAAGGGTGATGCAGCAAAGTAGCATAAGTATTTCCCTCAGTTTTTGAGAACCAAGGTATCAATTCAGTAGGATACTACATGCAAATCGCCTAGTACCTACACAAGCAAATAAGAACCTTGCAACCAACACGATAAAGGGGTTGTCAATCCCTTCACGACAACTTGCAAAAGTGAGATATGATAAAGATAATAAGATAAATGTTTTTGGTATTTTTATATAGATTGGAAGGTAAAGACTGCAAAATAAATAGTAAACTATAATTGTAGATTGAAAACTTATATGATGCAAAGTAGACTCGGGGCCATAGGTTTCACTAGTGGCTTCTCTCAAGATAGCATATATTACGGTGGGTGAACAAATTACTGCCGAACAATTGATACAAAGCGCATAGTTATGAGAATATCTAGGCAATGATAATGAAATATAGGCATCACATCCGTGTCAAGTAGACCAAAATGATTCTGCATCTACTACTATTAATCCACACATCGACCGCTATCCAGCATGCATCTAGAGTATTAAGTTCATAAGAACAAAGTAACGCATTAGGCAAGATGAGATGATGTAGAGGGATAAACTCAAGCAATATGATATAAACCCCATCTTTTTATCCTCGATGGCAATAATGCAATACGTGCCTTGTTGCCCCGCTGTCACTGGGAAAGGACACTGCAAGATTGAACCCAAAGCTAAGCACTTCTCCCATTGCAAGTGAGGGAGTCCTGGACTAAGGGGTCCTCGGGTGTCCGATCTATTGGATATGGGTCGGACTGATGGGCCGTAAGGATACAAAGACCAAATACTCCACCCGTGTCTGGATAGGACTCTCCTTGGCATGGAAGGCAAGCTTGGCGACCAACTATGAAGATTCCTTTCTCTGTAACCGACCTTTTCTAACCCTATATCCCTCCCGTGTCTATATAAACTGGAGGGCTAGGCCCATAGATAGCCCAAATCATTATCATAATCATAGCCAGACTAGACTTTTAGGGTTTAGTCATTACGATCTTGTGGTAGATCAACTCTTGTAATACTCATATTCATCAAGATCAATCAAGCAGGACGTAGGGTATTACCTCCATAGAGAGGGCCCAAACCTGGGTAAACATCGTATCCCCTGTCTCCTATTACCATCGACCTTAGACACACAGTTCGGGACCCCCTACCCGAGATCCGCCGGTTTTGACACCGGCATTGGTGCTTTCATTGAGAGTTCCACTGTGCCGTCCTCAAATGGTTTGATGGCTCCTCCAATCATCTACAATAATGCTGTACAAGGGGAGGTCTTCCTCCCCGGACAGATCTTCGTGTTCGGCGGCTTCGCACTGCGGGCCAACTCGCTTGGCCATATGGAGCAGATCGACAGCTACGCCCCTGGCCGTCAGGTCATATTTGGAAGCTTAAACTACGTCGCAGATATCCGCGGAGACTTGATCTTCGACGGATTCAATACCACGGCAATCGCTCCCCATCGCCTCGATGAACATGACTTAGATCTGTCATCGGGCCATACCCAGGAAATTGCACCTGTAGCCGCTCTGGCCCTAGATCCGGAGCAGGTCACGCCATCCGAGGATAGGAAGCTCAACCCCGCCACGGAAGCCGCAGACTCCATGGTGTTGGAGCCGCACACAGACCTAACCTCTGGTAATGTCTGTGTCACCGAAACCTCGGGCTCGTTTCCGGTTAAAAGTTCCGAACTATGTGCGCCCGCGCATGTCGAGCATGATCGGTTATCAATCGCCGAATTTAGCACCGCGGACATCTTCCGGCACTCACCCTTGGGCGATGTGCTGAATTCATTAAAAAATCTATCCTTAGCAGGGGATTCACAGCCGAACTATATCCGGTTCGAACTTGAAGCTGATGACAGGGAATTTCGCTCCCCACCCGCCACCCACTTCATAGCCACTGTCAAAGACTTAACTGACATGCTCGATTACGCCTCCGACGACATCGACGGTATGGACGACGATGCCGAAGAAGAAGAGGCCCAGGACCCGCCGTTCACCGGACGCTGGACGGCCACTTCCTCGTACGATGTATACATGGTGGATGCACCAAAGGAAAACAACGGTGATGACAAAGAAGATCCAGTTGAGGATAAACCTCCTGAGATACAATCGAAACACCGGTGTCAGCGGCGCCGCTCTAGGTCACGCCGCAGTAAAGATAGCAGCACCGACATAGGAGAAGATAACACCCCGGAAGGTGCCAAAGACAACGAAGACCCCGTTGACGCAACTACCGAACAGGTTGAACGGGAAGATGGGCAGGTTAGCCATGGTAAACAGGCCACACACGAGGACTCGGAGGACATTAATTATCTTCCGCTCTCTGAGGATGAGGCGAGCCTCGGCACCGAGGATTTCATCATGCCTGAGGAACCTCTTGAGCAGGAGCGCTTCAAGCGCCAGCTAATAGCCACTGCAAGGAGCCTGAAAAAGAAGCAGCAACAGCTTCAAGCTGACCAAGATCTGCTGAACGACAAGTGGACTGACATCCTAGCAGCCGAAGAATACGACCTCAAGCGCCCGTCCAAAAGCTACCCGAAGCACAAATTACTACCTCAGTTCGACGACGAGGCACCAGAACACATACCACCATCGTGCAATGCGGCTGACCGACCACCACGTGGCCGGGACAAATCGGCAACTCAAGACGAACACCGGCCCACACCGCCTCATCGCAAAGGCAGAGGTAAATCAGCTCACGGTCATACATGACATGACGTGAACAATGAAGCAGGACATACCAGATCGATCTACGGTCGCGAGGACGTGCCGTGACACGCGACGATGGCCATCTGTTCAGGCGTGACAAACCTATTCATGCACGGGTCGAACACCATAGACGGACTCCATCGAAGCTACGTCGCGATGCGGCCCGGTATAGAGGCGTCGCACACCCTCTTTGCTTCACTGACGAAGTCATGTAACATGAATTCCCAGAAGGGTTCAAACCCGTGAATATAGAATCATATGATGGCACCACAGACCCATGGTATGGATCAGAGACTTCATTCTCCACATTCATATGGCCCGCGGCGATGACCTTCATGCCATTAAATACCTCCCCCTGAAACTCAAAGGACCATCATGACACTAGTTGAACAGCCTGCCCGAAAACTCCATCGGCAGCTGGTAGGACTTGGAAGAAGCCTTCCTTGATAACTTCCAAGGTACATATGTTAGACCTCCGGACGCCGATGACTTAAGCCATATAGTTCAACAGCCCGGAGAGTCCGCTAGGAAATTCTGGACCAGGTCCCTAACTAAAAAGAACCAGATAGTTGACTCTCCGGATGCCGAAGCCCTAGCGGCCTTTAAACACAGCATCTGTGACGAATGGCTCGCCAGCCACCTCGGCCAAGAGAAGCCAAAGTCCATGGCAGCCCTCACGACACTCATGACCTGCTTTTGCGCGGGCGAGGATAGTTGGCTGGCCCATAGCAAAAACAATGCAAGCGACGCCGGCACTCCTGAAGCTAAAAATAGCAACGACAAGTCTCGACGCAACATGTACAAACGTCGAAATAACAATGACAACACCAAGGATACGACGGTCAATGTTGGATTCAGTGGCTCTAAGCCTGGTCAGCGGAAAAAGCCGTTCAAAAAGAACAATTTGGGCCCATCTAGCCTGGATCGCATACTTGATCGTCCATGCCAGATTCATGGCACCCTTGACAAACCACCGAATCATACCAATAGAGATTGTTGTGTTTTTAAACAGGCCGACAAGTTAAAAGCCGAAAACAAGGATAAGGGATCGCAAAGCGAAGATGACGACGAGGAGCCCCGGCCGCCGAACACAGGGGGACAGAAGAAGTTCCCTCCTCAGGTTAAAACGTTAAACATGATATACACTACCCACATCCCCAAGAGGGAGCGCAAGCACACGCTGAGGGACGTCTATGCGATAGAGCCAGTCGCCCCAAAACTTAATCCATGGTCATCATGCCTGATCACTTTTGATCGCCGGGATCATCCGACCAGCATCCGTCATGGCGGTTCAGCCGCACTGGTCCTGGACCCGATAATTGATGGGTTCCACCTGACGCGAGTCCTGATGGATGGTGGCAGTAGCCTCAACTTGCTCTATCAGGATACCATGCGCTAAATGGGAATTAACCCATCACGGATCAAGCCCACAAAGACTACCTTTAAAGGATTCATACCGGGCGTAGAGGCCCGCTGCACGGGCTCAATCACACTAGAGGTTGTCTTCGTGTCTCCGGACAACTTCCAAAGTGAGGAGTTAATATTCGATATCGTCCCCTTTCACAGCGGCTACCACGCACTGCTCGGACGAACCGCATTTGCTCGCTTCTATGCGGTGCCACACTACGCTTATCTCAAGCTTAAGATGCCCGGACCGCGCGGCGTCATAACAATCAATGGAAATATGAAACGCTCCCTCCGCACTGAGGAGCACACCGCTGCCTTAGCGGCAGAGGTACAGGGCGACCTTGTCAATCAGAACCTCAATTCGGCGGCCAATCCCTCGGACACTGCCAAGAGAGTCCGAACCACTCCACAGAAGGACAGCTCAGCTCGTCAGGTGCTCGACTAGAAATTTGGCCTCCGTCCCCGTCCTGACCAAGCAGCGACCATCGTACCACACGTACATAATTATGCACCAAAAATACCATGGACCCGGATGGAGGCATAATCAGCTTGTGATCCGCAATACGGCTTGACCGCCCCTGACACTCTTACTTTCACTATTCCCCTTTTTTCTTTTCTTTTTCCTTTTTTACGGGCCTTTTTCTGGCGGCTTGACCATCGATTCTTTTCGAAGGATAGAAACACCAAGACAACAAGAAGCATGGACGTGCTGGAAAACTCTTAGGTGGTCTCTTTAACGATCCCTTTACCTATCTTCAGGACCCATACGCAACTCTCTTTTGGTGAAGGCATAGTAAATAGCATTTCTGCTTATTGCACTACTTGTATAAATGCGCTTTAACGCACCAATGAAATTATAAAAGAAACAGTTTAAGGCCCATATTTTCACGACTCTAGCTTACCACTGGTTCTTCCTTTTTCTTTCTTTTTGTCTTTTCCTTTTTGGTAATTCTATCAGATAACACCTGTACACTCGAGCGCGTTTCAATTTACCAAGGGCTTCATAGCACCCCACACTACGGAACAAAAGTCCGAACACTTTTTATAAGTATAGTTCGGCACCCCGAATTTAGCATTATATGCATTGGCTCTGAATCATGTCTTTGGTCAATAGTTGGGTTGCCCAGCTCCCGTGCTTGCTACCTTACGTTCCGCTATATCGGCTAAGGTAGTAAAGGGAGAACTACTGCGATTGTGCCTTGGTTTATCCAAAGGAGCACCTCAGTAGAGAAAGCCGAAAACTGACTGTCATGATGCGGCGAGAGCCGGTTAGCTGTTCGGAGGTTGCAAATCGTTGGAGATTTCTTTCGCATTACGCGAAGGATCGGTACTTCCCGATCAGACGCTTGTAGCACTGTAGTTCACATACTAGGGGCTGCGCCCATGTTTTTATTATCAAACTCCTATGGCTAAGTGTGGGCGTTAACGCCGCATAGTCTGTTTGCCTGGTTCGTTGCGCTAAACAACTCCTTCAAGGACCATATAATTGGATCAAGATTGTTTAGATTCCATCCCGAACACCTCCATACTACCTACGTGGGGGCAGAAGCCGACGACTGGAAAACCCTCAGATTTCATACAACACGACCACACAGGAGGAAAAATTTAAAATATTACAAGCATTATATTGCAAACCCACTTTGTTCTATCATACAAGGTAGAAGGAACTTGAATACATTCATTCAAAGATAGTGTCCTGCACACATTGCGTTGCTAAAATACGCGACCCCTCTAGGACATCTGCAAAATACCGCTCTGACGTGCGGTGCTCCTTGCCCTCTAGCGGCCCCTCGGTCGTCAGCTTGATGACATCCATCTTCGCCCACCACACCTTAACGCGGGCGAAGGCCATGCACACACCTTCAATGCAGGCTGATCGCTTGGCGACGTTCAGCCGAGGACAGGCGTTCACCAGCCACTTCACGAGCCCGAAGTAGCTGTCGGGCATGGCTTCGGCAGGCTAGAGCCGGATTATCAAATCCTTCATTGCCAGTTCGCCCGCCCTGTGCAGCTCCACCAGCTATTTTAGCTGATCCGAGAAGGGCACGGGATGCTCTGGCGCAAGGTACTATGACCAGAACAGCTTCTCCGTCGAGCTCCCTTCTTCGGCTCGGAAGAACTCCATGGCATTGGACACACTGCGCGGCAAATCTGCGAACACCCCTGGGGAACTCCAAATCTGGGTTAGTAAGAGGTACTTCTTCTTCACATACTTGCTTTGCATACTAAACGCCTTACCCACCATGATCTTCTTGGCCTCTTGGAGCTCCTGGAGGGCACCCTAGGCTTCAACCCGGGCCGCTTCCGCGCTTTGACGAGCCTATGAGAGTTCGGCCTCTTGAGCCGAAACATCACCCTCCAAGGCTTCATACTTCTTTACAGCATCCTGGAGCTCTTGCTGGACCTCGTTCAGCTGGGCCTTCAGCTTCTTGTGAGCGGCCTGCTCCTTGACAACTTTCCCCTCAGCTTTGGCCAGGGCCTTTTTCAGGGCCTCGACCTCGGTCGTTGCCCCTACACATAGAATGACACTACGGTCAGTATACAATATTTACTCTTTTCGAATAAATAGTGAGCCATTGCATACCTTGCTGGTCTTCCATCTGCTTCCTCGCCTGGCCAAGCTCTTCTTCGGCCCGCTCCGGTTTCTGCTTTAGTCCGGAGACTTCGGCAGTGTGAGAAGTCGCGGCCAGTAGCGACGCCTGCTTATTCACATCAGACACAGTTTGGTTAGTTTCTTGCGAAATTTAATTGATCCTCTGTTCGACTTTTCTTTCTGAACACCTGACAGTGTCTTAGGGGCTACTGTCTGTGTGGGGATTTTCTCGGTTAAACCCCGCTTACCTCAAAACCTATCAGCAGGCTGCTGCAGGCTTCGGTCAATCCGCTTTTAACGAACTCAACCTTCTCAATCACCATACCCATAAGTATACGGTGTTCTTCCACAATGGAAGCGCACCGTAGCGCTTCCAATATATTGTCCGGCGCCTCTGGTTGGACAGAGGTCGCCGGCGGGACGAGCATGCCTCCTTCTCTTGAAGGAAGCTGCTTGTCGGACTCCAGGGCCGTACGGGTCTCTGGATCCGTGCTCAGAGGGGGGCCGAATTGAGCGCGGCCCCCATCGTCAGTCTCCATGGGGGCTTGTTCCCCCATGTGTCCGGCGGTTGAGGTGTCGCCCTCCGGCGCCGCCACAACGGGCTCCTGAACCTCCCCCTGGCCTGGGAAGGTCCTTTGGGAGAGCACCTCGTCGTCTCCCTTGGCCTTGGCCTTAGGAGAGTAAGTGGCCGGCGGTATCTCGCTGGCCATTTCCTTTGAGTCCAACAAGCCCTTTGATGAGGATCACTAGGAGCTGTCGTGGGCCGTACTATAGTAACATGATTAAACCATTTAAATATCATAAAGTGGAAAGGCCGAATAAATGGACGTGTACGCGTTCTTAGTACTCACGATGCGGCCAGGGGCTTGTTCCGGGGGCGTCGCTCCGGACTGCTGTCGACGTCCCATGCGGAGCTGCCCGCGATAGGGCCTTTCCCCTTCTTGGGCGCTCCTGCCTCTAGAACTATGGAGGCCGCCCTCTTTTTCCTCCCCCATCAGGGGGAGAATCGCTTTCCTCCTCCTCCTCCTCGTCGTCTTCGGCGACGGAGGAACGTGTCTTGTCTTCGGACATCGTGTCGGAAGTGCCCTTGCGGAGGGGGCCACTCTGGACCCCCTTGGCCTTCCCCGTGGCCTACTTCGCCGGTGCCGTATAGGGTGCCGGCACCAGCATCTTCGCTAGGCATGGGATGCCTGGTTCTTCAGGCAGCGGAGCCGGTCACTAGATCCGCTTCACCCTCTTCATCCATTCCTGAAGAAGCAATGATGATAGAAGTTGAGATATCCTCCTTGAAATAAACAAGTATAGGATGTGTTAAAAATTTACCTCGCTGGCGGGGTGGTTAATGTCGTGCCCGCGGTCCGAATCTGTGGCCGGCGGTGTCTCATTGCCCTTGAAGAGCAACTTCGAGGCGTCTTCGTGAGTAGTTTCAAAGAGCCTCTTCAGGGTATGGTGCTTCTTCGGATTGAACTCCCATAGAGGGAGGCTTCGGCTTTGGCACGGGAGAATCCGGCGAACTAGCATCACTTGGATTATATCGACAAGTTTGACATCCTTGTCCACCATGCTTTGAACGCGCGTCTGCAGCGCTATCAGCTCATCTGGCGAACACCAGTTTGGGATCTTCTTGACCCAGGAGGTGAGCCGCATTGGAGGGCTAGAGTTGAATTCGGTAGTTGTGGCCCAGTTGGTGTCGTGGAGTTCTGTAATGTAGAACCATTGTTTATTCCATTCCTTGACAGTCTCCATGAAAGTGCCTTTTGTCAAGGAGAGATTGGTCAGCTTGCTCACCATGGCGCCTCCGCATTCCGCGTGCTGGCCATCCACCACCTTCGGCTTCACATTGAAGACCTTGAGCCACAACCCGAAGTGGGGTCGGATGCGGAGGAAGGCCTCACACACGAAGATGAACGCCGAGATGTTGAGGAAAGAGTTCGGGGATAGATCATGGAAGTCTATCCCGTAGTAGTACATCAGCCCGCAGACGAAAGGGTGAAGTGGAAACCCTAGCCCGCGAAGGAAATGAGGGATGAATACCACCCTCTCGTTGGGCTTCGGTGTGGGGATGATTTGCCACTGGGCTGGAAGATGGTGGGCGATTTCCTTCGCCAAGTACCCGGTCGCCCAAAGCTCAGTAATGTCCTTCTCCTTGACGGAGGAGACCATCCACTTGCCTTGACCTCTGGATCCGGACATGGTTGAGTGCTAGCTTGAGTGGGAAGAAGATGAGAACTTGGGCGCTGGAGCTCAAGAGTGGAAGGGCAGAGGAAGAGAGAAGGCATGGGAGAAGAAGGGGAAATCCTTATCCCCTTATAAAGGCAGTGAATATCAAACGCCTCCCGACTTGCCCTAAAACTTGCCTATTCCCAAGGGCTGTGTAAACGACACGGTTGGGTTACCCAGACCCGCATTGCTGAAAATCCCGCAATAAGGGGACACGATCTCTGCTTTGACAAGACGTGCCAATGGAAACCGCATCTCAAAACGCGGAACGGTGAACAAAAACGGTTTGATATAGTGAACGGATAGATGTGATGTCATCTTGCAAAAAAGTTGTCAGCAGATGGGACTCGTGAAATACTATATTCCCTGCAGTTGTGTGTGGTATTTGTGTTGCAGATTTGGACACCTTCGTTTCATCCGAAGACTATCCTGGAGTATTCAGAAAGTATAACCCGCCTTGCAATGCCGAAGACAATCTGCGCTCTGGACACATCATCATTGAAGCCCGGTTCAGATGCTACTGAGGGAGTCCTGGACTAAGGGGTCCTCGGGTGTCCGATCTAGTGGATATGGGCCAGACTGATGGGCCGTAAGGATACAAAGACCGAAGACTCCACCCGTGTCCGGATAGGACTCTCCTTGGCGTGGAAGGAAAGCTTGGCGACCAACTATGAAGATTCCCTTCTCTGTAACCGACCTTGTGTAACCCTAGATCCCTCTCGTGCCTATATAAACCGGAGGGCTAGGCCCATAGATAGCCCGAATCATTATCATAATCATAGTCAGACTAGACTTTCAGGGTTTAGTCATTACGATCTCATGGTAGATCAACTCTTGTAATACTCATATTCATCAAGATCAATCAAGCAGGACGTAGGGTATTACCTCCATAGAGAGGGACCGAACCTGGGTAAACATCGTGTCCCCTGTCTCCTGTTACCATCGACCTTAGACGCACAGTTCGGGACCCCCTACCCGAGATCCGCCGGTTTTGACACCGACAGTAAGAAAGATCAATCTAGTAGGCCAAACCAAACTGATAATTTGAAGAGACTTGCAAAGATATCAAATCATGCATATAAGAATTCAGAGAAGAATCATATATTGTTCATAGATAAACTTGATCATAAACCCACAATTCATCGGATCTCCGCAAACACACCGCAAAAAGTATTACATCGAATAGATCTCCAAGAACATCGAGGAGAACTTTGTATTGAGAACCAAAGAGAGAGAGAGAGAAGCAGCCATCTAGCTAATAACTATAGACCCGAAGGTCTGTGGTAAACTACTCACACATCATCAGAGAGGCTATGGTGTTGATGTAGAAGCCCTCTGTGATCGAATCCCCCTCCGGCAGATCGCCAGAAAAGGTCCCCAGATGGGATCTCCCTGGTACAGAAGGTTGCGGCGGTGGAAAAGTGGTTTCATGGCTCCCTGGATATTTTCAGGTTATAAGAGTATATATAGGCGAAAGAAGTAGGTCGGTGGAGCTACGAGGGGCCCACGAGGGTGGGGGGCGCGCCGCCCTAGCTCGTGGCCGCCTCATTGCTTCCTTGACCTCCACTCCAAGTCTCCTGGATTGCGTTTGTTCCAAAAAAGATCCTCGTGAAGGTTTCATTCCGTTTGGGTTCCATTTGATATTCCTTTTCTACGAAACACTAAAATAGGCAAAAAAAACAGCAATTTGCACTAGGCCTTCGGTTAATAGGTTAGTCCCAAAAATAATATAGAAGTGCATATTAAAGCCCATTAAACATCCAAAACATGTAATATAATAGCATGGAACAATAAAAAATTATAGATACGTTGGAGACGTGTCACACCTCTGGCGTGGAAGGATGGGGATGTCTCCCGTGCTTCAACGGCCGGGTCATCCTTATGAGAATCAGGGGGCCGTCCTTAGGAGAAGGCGATCTCCATGGCCGAGCCAGCTCCGGTGGCGCCCGCCCCTAGCTTGCTTGCTGAGGCTCTGAAGGCCCAGGAACCTCCAGCCTCTTCTGTTGCCGCCAACCTGCAGGTCTTGGCGCCAATGCTGCTTCCTCCTCTTCTCATCACGCCGCCGGGCCGTGATCCTTCTGCCTTTCCTGACACTCTGGAGGAGGCTCTTTCCGCGCTGACCCAGCTTCGGGACGACCTTCAAGGTGCTGACTGTCGCTGGTGGTAGGGCGTTTGGAGTTGGTCTCAGGGTGGCTGCGATCCGACACTTCTGTCAGGGCGGCGTTGAGCTAGGCCATGCAGCCTTGGAGGGAGGCGAGCGAGCCACGGGCCTGGCCGCTGCTGCCCGCGATGTGGCGCTGAAGGATGCTGAGGCTGCCAAAGAGTGTTGTCGGTCGGCAGAGGCCAAGCTGGAGACCATGCGCAATGAGCGCATCGTCGAGGCTCGTCAGCGTGAGGCGTGGGAGGAGAAGATGAAGGCTCAGGAAGACGCAGTCGCCGTTCGTGATACCGAGCTGGAGCGGTCAGCGTGGGCGCTGGCCGCGAAGCGCAGCCGCCTGGAGGAGCTGGCGAAGAAGGTGGAGGTGGAGAAGCCCCAACTGGAAGTCAAGGCGAAGGTTCTCGTTGAAGATCGTGCGGCCTTCAAGTCCCTTGAGCTGAAGTCCCGCGAGGCACTGCGGGAGCTCTACGAGAAGGGCTTGAAGAAACCGTTGGTGATCGATGAGGTAGGCCTCACCGAGCTACTCCCACATCTTGCCACAACGCTCGAGGGCGTCATTAACGGGATCGGCTCCATGGTGGAGGGTGAAGCCCGCGCGCTCTCTTCATTGGCTCTGACATCCATCTTCAGCCATCTTCATCTTCGCGACCCCGACGTTGACCTCGATGCCCTGCTTGAGCCCGTGGATGAGAAGCGCCGCGCAGCTGCTGTCGATGCCGTGAAGGACCGGGTAGAGGCCCTGCTAGAGAAGTTCCTCGCTGTCGACCCTGCGCCTCCAGCTGGTCATATCGCCGATCCTGCAGCTACGGCTGACGGTGATGCTGATGTCGAAGGGACACCCCTTGCGTGCGATGGCAGCACTCGAGGCTGACGAGAAGGCTTGCCGGTGGCGCTCTCCTCCACTTTTATTTGCTGTAATGTGCACTGTGCCTTGTGGAAGCATTAAAACTTGTGTTTGGCATTTGAAGAATAGTATGTCTTGTAATAATTTGTTAAGGTTCCGCGATTTCCTTCCCGTTGCTTTAGTGTTCTGCATCGGCAGGGCCCGGCCCCGTGCATGCCTCAGCCGCCGTTGGGTCGTCGGGATCACCAGGACGAGGCCAAGGGGTGCGGGGCTACGAGACTAGTTAGGCTTATGAGTTGCGATGCTCAAGAGTCCCCCTTGACATGCAAACAGCCCCTGGGAAGGGAATACGAAAGTAGGCCTTAGCGTCCGTCGGCAGGGCTTGGCCCCGTGCATGCCTCAGCCGCCATTGGGTCGTTCAGATCACCAGGACAAGACCAAGGGGTGAGGGGCTACATGACCAGTTAGGCTCCTGAGTCGCGATGCTCAGGAGTCCCCCTTGACGTACGAATAGACCTCCATACCTGTCCTCGCCGAGGTCCCGCTCGGGAGGGGCACGCGACGACCAGGTCCGAGGGACCTGGCAGGGTGGCGTGCGCCAGGCATGACCAGGGCGCAGCCCTCGTGCCCAGTCCCCTCGCGCGACTCTCCTGAAGGGAAGCGTAGCGATGAGGCTGGACACTGAGCCTGGCGGCTCCCCAAGGTTGATGCGGCCAAGGGGCCACCCTCAGTTGTTTATCACCAGCGCGTAGCGTAGCGCTCCCGCACTTGCACGAGCATAGCCGCTCCTCGACCGTGTCGACTGCCAGCACGGAGCATGGTGCTTCCACTGGTGCGTGGGTGGCCCCCCCCTCTGAGTGGAGCCCTCGGGGCGTGTACAGCCCCACCCTGACACGTGGCTTGCATAGCAGGGCTAGACGAGGTGTGTCCGGGCACTCGGGAGCCAGCGTGGGACTCACGAGGCCCTACCTCAAGGCATGTTGCGCCTGAATTTGATTCTTGACAGCTGAGATGGTCCTGCGAGATGGTTAGACAACCTGCGCCGAATGAATCTCCTAAGGTGATCACACGAGAAGGCCAAACACCAACGACCCTAGGAGGTGACATGAACGAGGCCTGCCCGCCAGACAGAGCTCATCCGTTGGGTTTATCAACACTGCAGGGACGGACCCGAGCACAGACGCTGTGCCCAGTCTTCTCATGCGAAAAATCCTGAAGAAAGACAACCGGCGCGCGGCTCCCATGGTGACGACGCACTGGGTCACGCGCCCTGACTCGTCCATCCATGATTAGCTCATGCGAGAACAAGGCACCAAGGGCCATGGGAGGTGACGTACACGGGAGCTGGCCCGCGAGCCAGAGCTCAGCCTCTTGGATTTTAGCGACGCTGCAGGGACGGACCCGAGCAGAGATGCCGCGCCTGTCCTTAATCATGAGGCGGTCATGGGCGGGCTTGCAAGGGCACACGACGTTCATGGTATCGAAGTACCGGACATGCAGGTTGTAATCATAAGGTAACTCATGCAAGGAGGCAAGCTAGTTCAGATAAATGCAAGGGCGGTACATGCCGCAAGGACGGACCCATGCGGCCTGGGGATGATGCAACCCAAGGGGTACCCCCAACAGAGTAAGCTAGATATGCAAAAGGGATACACGTCGCAGGGACATGCCCATGCAACTTGGGGATAATGCTGCCTAAGGGGCACCCCCAACTGAATGAATCGGAAAGAGTCACCTGGTACCGCTGCTGGAGAGGTGTTGAAGTGGCTGGAGACGCATGTTGAAGGAGTTGCTCCTCACGAGTTGCCTAGGTCCTGAGCCTCGGGAGGCATCGGGGGCCCGGGTGGCTCATGAAGAACCGTCACCATCTCTACCAGAACTACGTGATGCCGGGCCTCCTGAGCCACCAGAACGCTCCACAGGTGGCACTGGAAGGTGATGGCCGCATTCGGCAAGCCGAATGGCATGCGAACACATCTGTGAGGTGGACCCTTGCACCGACCAACATGCAAAGTCTAGAAACGCTCCTGAGATGCCGCCCTGTTGATTCCTGGGATGTTGACGCAGACGTGCAGCTCGTCATCCTTGCCAGGACGAGGAGCTGCGCCAGGTGGTGGGCGGCGGTCACCGCGCATCATTCTCGCTTCTTGAAGCTCCTCGATCACCTTGGTGATGAACTCCTAAGCACCAGGCACTCCTCGCCTTGTGCCCTTGTGAGGTAAGCGTGCGTCGAAGCATGCCTCCACGTGGTGCCTGAGCGCCTCCCTTGTGACATTGGCTAGGTCAGAGGCGCTCCAGAAAAGAGCCCCCGAGCCTAGCCCGAGGAGGGCATCGGGCGCACCTTCCTATGCGAGAGAGGGAGGTGCCCCATCCGTGGGCGCAGGCCCTGAGGCGGTGCCGCTAGAGACTCTGCCCTCCTGAAGCCCTTGGTAGAGCAACTTCTTCTTCTTCTTCTTCTTCTTCTTGGGGACAACCTCAGGAGCGTAGACGGCGCCTTCGTTATCTGGGTCTTCGGCCGCTGCAACCTGGTAAGCGCGCTCGAGAGAGCACATCGTGTCCTTTTCCTCGCAGGCGACCGTGATGACGCTGCAGCTTCCTGGCATCTTGAGGACATTGTAGCCATGATGAGTCACTGCCATAAACTTGGCCAGGGCTGGATACCCAAGGATGACATTCTACAGCAGACGAATGTGGGCGATGTCGAAGTCGATGAGCTCGGTGCGGTAGTTGTCGTGCTTGCCGAAGGTGACAGGGAGGCAGACCTGCCCTATCGGGGTGGTGGAGTCGTCGGTCACTCCTGAGAAGGGCTTGGTTGGCTGCATCTGATCATATGGCACTTGGAGGCGGTCGAACGTTTTGACGGGAAGGACTTGAGCCCTACGCCGCCGTCGATGAGGGTCTTGGTGACGAGGACATTGCTGATGATGGGCGAGCAGAGCATCAGGAGGGCACCAATAGTTGCCGCGCACTTGAGCTGGTCGCATGAGCTGAAGGTAATGGTGTACTTGGACCACCTGAGTAGGTGCGTGGCCTCGAGCCTAGGGAGGGCCGCGTTCACCTCGTGAGCAAACTACTTGAAGATGCGCTGAGAGGCTGGGGCCTAAGCGCCACCCAAGATGCAAGCGATGGCGTGCGGTTCCTGGAAACCCCCAGCCCCGTCGTCCTGGTGATGGTCGTCGTTCCTCCTCGGTGGTGGTGGTAGCGGAGGGAACCTGGCCTTGCCCTGCGGACAGTCCTCATGAGGCCGGTCTCTCCAGGTGCCCTCGCGAGGCTGGTCCTGCCAGCGATCCTCGCGAGGCCGGTTGCGCCACTCCTGTCGGGGGCCGCGGTCGTCCCAGCGTCCTCCACTTCGGCCTCCTCCATGGACGTAGCCTCGGTCGTTGCGCTCAGGGCGTCGACCGAAGCGCCCGTCGCGGATGGCCCTGAGCTCCTGAAAGTCATTGGTGTTGTGGATGTGCACGTTCTGGAAGGCGCAGAACGGGCAGTTGGCCTTGGACTACTCGGGGTGGTCGCAGCCGCACTTCATCTCCGGCTCCGCCGCGAGCATGGTAGCCCCCTTGCACTTCACATCCTTGGTCTTGGCCTTCTTGTCTTCCGGGTCGGCGGCTGGAAGCTCGAGAAGGGAGGGGCGTCCCTCCTCAGCTCTCGCGCACTTGGTCGCCATGTTGAACATCTCCAGAGTTGTGCACATGTCCTCGTGTATGGCGAGATCCTCCTTCATCTTGACATCACGGGCGCCTTCGGAAAATGCTTAGATGATGGCCTCGTCCATCACCTTGGGGATCTTGAGGCGAACAACGTTGAAACGCTGGATGTACTTCTGCAGGGTCTCCCTTGGCTGCTGCTTGATGCGCCGCAGGTCACCAATGGCTGGCAGGCGATCGCGAGTGCCTTGGAAGTTGGCGACGAAGCGCTCGCGCATCTCTCCCCAAGAGGAAATCGATCCCACGGGCAGGTTCAAGAGCCACGAGCATGTGCCTTCTTTGAGAGCCACGGGGAACCAGTTCGCCATAACTTTCTCGTCGCCATTGGCCGCCTCGATGCTTAGCTCGTAGAGCTACAAGAACTCAGCAAGGTCGAGGGTGCCGTCGTAGCGCGGAGGCAGGTCAGGCTTGAACTTGCCGGGCCAGACAACGCTGCGCAGCTCGGGGGTGAAGGCACGGCAACCCGTTGTGGTCACTGGAGCCCGTCGTGGAGGTGGAGCCTGGTCTTGGTACCCATGCACCGCCGCTGCAGGTGGCATGCGATCTTGATGTGGTGGTGCAGGGAGTGGAGGAGCATCTTCTTGCAGCCGCGGGATTTCCTAGCAGCTGCCTTCTTCACGCGTGGGCGCCTTGCGCGATGGGTCGCGCCGCGGGGCCGCGCATCTTGGTGCGAGGGCGACGTGCTGATGTGGAGGTGGCGGAGGGGCTCCATGGGCTACGTCGCCCGCAGCAGGGGCGGATGAGGCAGCGAAAGAGACGGCGCGGGAGAGCCCCCAGCGGCGCTGACGAGCTCGGCGATGTGGTCCAGCCAGTCTTCGTAGAGGTCGTCGACGGGGCGGTAACGTAGGAGCTTGATCGCCATGAGCAGCACGACCTGCTGATACGTCTCCAACGTATCTATAATTTTTGATTGCTCCATGCTATATTATCTACTATTTTGGACTATATTGGGCTTTATTTTCCACTTTTATATTATTCTTGGGACTAACCTATTAACCGGAGGCCCAGCCCAGAATTGTTGTTTTTTGTCTATTTCAGTGTTTCAGATAAACGGAATATCAAACGGAGTCCAAACGGAATAAAATCTTCAGGAATGTGATTTTCTCACCGGACGTGATCCAGGAGACTTGGACCCTGCTCCAAGGAACAAAAGAGGCGGTCACGAGGGTGGGGGGCGCCCCCCTAGGGTGCGCCCCCCGTCCTCGTGGGCCCCTCGTTGCTCCTCCGGCGTACTTCTTCCTCCTATATATACACACGTACCCCCAAACGATCAGAATAGGAGCCAAAAACCTAATTCCACCGCCGCAACTTTCTGTATCCACAAGATCCCATCTTGGGGCCTGTTCCGGAGCTCCGCCGGAAGAGGGCCGTCATCACGGAGGGCTTCTACATCATCATAGCATCTCCGATGAAGTGTGAGTAGTTTACCTCAGACCTTCGGGTCCATAGTTAGTAGCTAGATGGCTTCTTCTCTCTCTTTGAATCTCAATACAAAGTTCTCCCCTCTCTTGTGGAGATCTATTCGATGTAATCTTGTTTTTGTGGTGTGTTTGTTGAGACCGATGAATTATGGGTTTATGATCAAGTCTATCTATGAATAATATTTGAATCTTCTCTGAATTCTTTTATGTATGATTGGTTATCTTTGCAAGTCTCTTCGAATTATCCGTTTGGTTTAGCCAACTAGATCGGTAGTTCTTGCCATGGGAGAAGTGCTTAGCTTTGGGTTTGATCTTGCGGTGTCCTTACCCAGTGACAGAAGGGGCAGCAAGGCACATATTGTATCGTTGCCATCGAGGATAACAAGATGGGGTTTATTTCATATTGCATGAATTTATCTCTCTACATCATGTCATCTTGCTTAAGGCGTTACTCTGTTTTTAACTTAATACTCTAGATGCATGCTGGATAGCGGTCGATGAGTGGAGTAATAGTAGTAGATGCAGAATCGTTTCAATCTACTTGTCACGGACGTGATGCCTATATACATGATCATGCCTAGATATTCTCATAACTATGCTCAATTCTGTCAATTGCTCAACAGTAATTTGTTCACCCACCGTAGAATACTTATGCTCTTGAGAGAAGCCACTAGTGAAACCTATGGCCCCTGGGTCTATTCTCATCATATCAATCTCCATCACTTTAATCTTTCTTTGCTTTTTTACTTTGCTTTTACTTTTTACTTTGCATCTTTATACCAAAAATACCAAAAATATTATATCTATCAGATCTCACTCTCGTAAGTGACCGTGAAGGGATTGACAACCCCTAATCGCGTTGGTTGCGAGTAGCTATCGTTTTGTGCAGGTACGAGGGACTTGAGCGTGGCCTCCTACTGGATTGATACCTTGGTTCTCAAAAACTGAGGGAAATACTTACACTACTCTGCTGCATCATCCCTTCCTCTTCGGGGAAAACCAACACAAGCTCAAGATGTAGCACCTGCGCGTCTGCGGGTGTGCGACGAGCGTGGGACGACGAGCCGTCCGGAGTCAGCGATGGGGTGGCGGTGCGTCCGTCCCGCCGCACAGAGGGGTGCAGCGACGAAGCTTGCTACTCATTTCCCGCTGGGCCAGTGGAGGCGTTAGCAGCGGGTGATGGAGAGCGACGAGGAGGTCCGCCGACGGGCGCCGTCTGGGCGACACGAGCGGCAAGGGCGCCCCGACGCTTAGCATGGGCCCGGCGAGCGTCAGCCATGGATGCGGTGGAGCAGTGGTGCGTCGATCGACGGAAGAAAGGCTTCGGCGCCCCCTACATGGCGCCCCAAATGTCGGATTACGGGTTCCGGCAAACCCTTGTGAGGTTCGAACTCTGAGGTGCACACGAAGAACACTCTCTTCCTAGCTCGCTTGCTCAACGATCCCACGGCCTAGCTCGACGGACCCAAGGAACAAGAGACACGGGGGTTGATACTGGTTCGGGCCACCTTGCGGTGTAATACCCTACTCCAGTGTGTGGTCGATTGCCTCGAGGGGCTGAGGATGAACTAGTACAGTGGATGAACAGCCTCAGGAGGTGAGGTGTTCTTGGGCTCGATGAGCTGATGTGTGTGAGGATCATCTCTCCCTCCTCCTTCAACTAAGGTTATGGCTAGGTCCTATTTATAGTGGCCTTGGTCCTCTTCCCAAATGTTAGGAGGGAAGGGATCCCACTGAGGGAGTCCTGGATTAAGGGGTCCTCGGGCGTCTGGACTATATGACATGGGCCAGACTAATGGGCCGTGAAGATACAAGACAGAAGACTTCCTCCCGTGTCCGGATGGGACTCTCCTTGGCATGGAAGGAAAGCTTAGCGTGTGGATATGAATATTCCTTTCTCTGTAAACTGACTCTGTACAACCCTAGCCCCCTCCGGTGTCTATATAAACCGGAGGGTTTAGTCTGCAGAGGCAATCATAATCATACATGCTAAACAATTAGGGTTTAGCCATTATGATCTCATGGTAGATCAACTCTTGTAACCCCTATACTCATCAAAGTCAATCAAGCAGGACATAGGGTATTACCTCCATCGAGAGGGCCCGAACCTGGGTAAAACATCGTGTCCCTTGTCTCATGTTACCATCAATCCTTAGACACACAGTTTGGGACCCCCTACCCGAGATCTGTCGGTTTTGACACCGACATTGGTGCTTTCATTGAGAGTTCCGCTGTGTCGTCGCCAGTAGGTTCAATGGCCCCATCATTCATCTACAATAATGCTGCCCTGAGGGAGGTCTTTCTCCCCGGCCGGATCTTCGTGTTCGGCGGCTTCGCCCTGTGGGCCAACTCGATTGGCCATCTAGAGCAGATCGACAGCTACGCCCAGGTCAGTAGATTACTTTTGGAAATCTGGATTACGTCGCTGATATCCGAGGAGATTTGATTTTCCAAGGGTTCGCGACCCCAACCTCCGCTCTGGCCATAGATCCGGAGCGTGTCTTCAGGTCCGAAGACGGGAGTTTAGAACCCGCCGGACTCTCAGCGGCCTTAGAGCCCAACACTGAAAGAATAGCGTCTTCGGAAATAATCATGAAGCCGGACCCTTTTACGAACACTGGCTCCGAGTTCTCGGAGTCAGCAGCGTGTGAGCTCGGCCAAGGAACTTCCCTCCCGCCGTACTCCACAAACTCTCTTCTCCCTGGCCGAACCTCACCTTCAAGCGAGGCTCTGGACTTAATGCGATCCCTCATCATTATAGAGGAACGACGTCTGAACTATGCCCAGCCCGGACTAGGGGCCGAGAGCGGGGAATTTTATGTCCCACCCACCACCCACTTCATAGCCATTATCGAGGACTTAACCGACATGCTCGATTATGCCTCTGGAGACATCGATGGTATGGACGATGATGCCAGAGAGGAGCAGGCCCAACTCCCGCTAGTGACCGGACATTGGACGGCCACCTCCTTGTACGGCGTATACATGGTGGAAACACCTAAAAACAACGATAAAAACCCTGTCGAGGGCGAACCTCCTGAGATACTGCCGAAACATCGACGTCAGCTATGCCGCCCTAAATCACACCGCGGCAATAACAACAACACTAGCACCGGAGACAATGATACTCCGGAGAACGCCGAAGACCAAGCAGCCCCCATCGGGCCAACATCCGAACAGGACGATCGGGAGGACGGGCAAATTGATCCTGACGAACAAACAGGGAACGAAGACTCAGAGGACAGCAACTACCTACCACTCTCCGAAGACAACGTAAGCCTTAGCGATGAAGATTTTATCGTGCCAGAGGAACCCTGGAGCAAGAGCGCTTCAAGCGCTAGCTAATAGCCACAGCTAGAAGCCTAAAAAAGAAACAGCAACAGCTGCAAGCTGACCAGGATTTGCTCAACGACAGATGGACTAATGTCTTGGCAGCCGAAGAGTACGGCCTCGAACATCCAGCAAAGACTTTACCAAAGCGTAAACTGCTACCCCAATTCGACGACGAGGCGCCGAAGCCCATAATGCCCGCACATAACGCAATTGACGGACCTAACCGACCACCACGTGGCCAGGCCAGAACGGCAACTGAGGCCGAACACCAGCCCGCTCCACCTCTCCGTAAAAGTAGAGACACAACAGCTCGGAAATATACTTACGACCTGCGGCAGGATTTGGAAAACAAAGCGGGCCAGACAAGATCGATCTACGGATCACGGGGCCGTGCTCCACGCACAAAGATGGCTATCTTGCCGGGCATGACAGCCATAACCACTCCTGGGCCGAAAACCACAGACAGACTCCATCTAAACTACATCGCGATGTGGCCCGCTATAGAGGCGCCGCACACCCCCTCTACTTCACTGACGAAGTAATGGAACATGAATTCCCATAAGGGTTTAAACCCGTGAATATTGAATCATATGATGGAACAACATATCCCGCAGTATGGATTGAGGACTTCATTCTCCATATTCATATGGCTCGCGGTGATGATCTCCATGCCATCAAATATCCCCCGCTAATGCTCAAAGGACCAGCACGGCACTGGCTGAACAGCCTACCAGAAAATTCTATTGGTAGTTGGGAGGACCTGGAGGATGCATTCAGAGACAACTTCCAGGGTACCTACATTCAGCCCCCGGAAGCTGATGATCTTAGCCACATAATCCAGCAACACAGGGAATCGGCCCGATAGCTTTGGACAAGGTCCTAATAAAAAAACCAGATTGTGGACTGTTCAAACACAGAAGCCCTCGCGGCCTTCAAAGATAGCGTCCGAGACAAGTGGCTCGCCCGACACCTCGGCCAAGAAAAGCCGAAGTCCATGGCAGCCCTCACCGCAGTTATGACATGTTTTTGCACAGGAGAAGACAGCTGGCTCGCTCGCAGAAGCAATAGCACCGGCGACCCTGGTACCTCCGAAGCCAGGGATGGCAATGGCAAGCCACGACGCGACAAGCACAAGTGTCGAAACAATAATGAAGGAACACAAGACACGACGGTTAACACCGGATTCAGCGGCTCCAAACCTGGTCAACGGAAAAAGCCATTCAAGGCAAACAGAGATGGCCCATCCAGTCTAGATAGAATACTTGATCGGCCTTGCCAGATTCATGGCACCCCCAATAAACCCGCCAACCACACCAACAGAAATTGTTGGGTCTTCAAACAAGCTGGCAAGCTTAACGCCGAACACAAGGGAAAGGGGTCGCCAAGCGACGACGATGACCAAAAACCCCGACAGCCGAACACAGGGGGACAGAAGCAATTTCCCCCCGAAGTAAAGACAGTGAATACGATATATGTCACATATATCCCCAGGAGGGAGCATAAATGCGCACTACGGGAAGGCTACGCCAGGGAGCCGACTGCCCTCAAATTTAACCCATGGTCGGCTTGTCCGATCACCTTCGATCGGAAGGACCACCCAACTAGTATCCGTCATGAAGGTTAGACAGCCTTGGTCCTCGATCCAATCATGAACGGATTCCATCTTATGTGAGTCCTCATGGATGGTGACAACAGTCTCAATCTACTTTATCAGGACACTGTCCGCAAAATGAGTATTGATCCATCAAGAATCAAACCCACTAGAACTACCTTCAAAGGAGTAATACCTAGAGTAGAGGCCCGCTATACGGGCTCAATCACGCTGGGAGTAGTCTTCGGCTCGCTGGACAACTTCCGAAGCGAAGACTTGATATTTAACATCGTCCCCTTCCGCAGCAGCTTTCATGCACTGCTCGGACGAACTACTTTTGCCCGCTTCAACACGGTCCCACATTACGCCTATTTGAAGCTCAAGATGCCCGATCCACGTGGCATCATTACAATCAATGGAAATAGGGAGCGCTACCCTCACACCAAGGAGCATACAGCGGCCATGATGGCCAAAGTACAAAGCGGCCCTATCAAGCTGCACAACCCCTCGGCTGTCAAGCCATCGGACTTCCCCATGCAGGACCGAGCAGTCCTACATATTGGCAGTCTGGCAACTTCAAGGCTGAATTAGCAGCCTAGCCTACACCGACCGCCACGTACATCAACGGGATTCATACTGCGCGTGCACAATCACGCACTCAAAATACCTTGGGCATCGACAGAGGCAATATACGGACAAGCCTATACAAAGATTCGACCTTATACGGCCTTGCCCTTTCTTTAACCATCTTTCCTTTTTTACCACAGGTGAATCAACACCTACTCATTCTTCGGACCCACGAGGACTCTTTCAAAGCTTGGCTCTGTATACATGGCTGAAGACCATTCCCTTAAAGAAATCTTTCTCATTTGGGCAAAAAGAGGCGCAAATGTGCGGCAGGAAGACCACAACTTCGTTCAAGGACCTGTATAGAGCTTTTTCCTTCGCCCTAGACCCCGGGCATGTAAAATGGCCTTGGTGATTATGATACCTTCTGTAAGATTACGTTTTGACGTATCAATCAGATTTCCGTGAACCAAAATTCTTATTCGGTATCATTTTTATTCCGTCTTTTATGTTGTTCCATGTACACACCTCGGCATAAGACTACCAGGGGCTATATAAGGCAAACTATGTGTTGCCAAGCAAAAGCCCGAACAACTTTTCAGCACAATTCGGTATCCCGAGTTCGACATTATATGCATCGGCTCCGAATCATGTCTTTGGTCAATAGTTGGGTTGCCCAGCTCCTGTGCTTGCTACCCTACGTTCCGTCTGATCGGATAGGGTAGTAAAGGGAGAACTACTGCGATTGTGTTTCTGGTTCGTCCGGTTAAGTACCTCAGTAGAGAAAGCCGAAAACTGACTGTCATGATGCGGCGAGAGCTGGTTGATACGTCTCCAACGTATCTATAATTTTTGATTGTTCCATGCTATTATATTATCAACCTTGGATGTTTATATGCATTTATATGCTATTTTATATGATTTTTGGGACTAACCTATTAACCTAGAGCCCAGTGCTAGTTTTTGTTTTCCCCTTGTTTTTGAGTATTGCAGAAAAGGAAAACCAAACGGTGTCCAATTGACCTGAAATTTCACGGAGATCATTTTTGGACCAGAAGAAACCCACGGAGTACCGGAGGTGGGCCAGAAGAGTCCCGATGCCACCACGAGGGTGGGGGGCACGCCCTACCCCCTGGGCGCGCCCCCTGCCTCGTGGCCACCTCGGGGACCCCCCTCACTTGTCCCCGACTCCAACATCTCTTATATAACTCAAAACTTCCAGAAATAAGCCTAGATCGGGAATTCAGCCGCCAGAAGCGTCTGTAGCCACCGAAAACCAATCTAGACCCATTCCGGCATCCTGCCGGAGGGGGGGAAGCCCTTTCCGGTGGCCATCGTCATCATCCCGGCGCTCTCCATGATGAGGAGGGAGTAGTTCACCCTCGGGGCTGAGGGTATGTACCAGTAGCTATGTGTTTGATTTATCTCCCTCTCGTATTCTTGATTCGGCACGATCTTGATGTATCGCGAGCTTTGCTATTATATTTGGATCTTATGATGTTTCTCCCCCTGTACTCTCTTGTAATGGATTGAGTTTTCCCTTTGAAGTTATCTTATTAGATTGAGTCTTTAAATATTTGAGAACACTTGATGTATGTCTTGCATGTGCTTATCTATGGTGAGAATGGGATATCACGTGATCCACTTGAAGTATGTTTTGGTGATCAACTTGCGAGTTCCGTGACCTCGTGAACTTATGTATAGGGGTTGGCACACGTTTTCGTCTTGACTCTCCGATAGAAACTTTGAGGCTCTCTTTGAGTTTCTTTGTGTTTGTTGAATAGATGAATCTGAGATTGTGTGATGCATATCGTATAATCATACCCACGGATACTTGAGGTGACATTGGAGTATCTAGGTGACATTAGGGTTTTGGTTGATTTGTGTCTTAAGGTGTTATTCTAGTATGAACTCTTGAATAGATCGATCAGAAAGAATAACTTTGAGGTGGTTTCGTACCCTAAAATAATCTCTTCGTTTGTTCTCTGCTATTAGTGACTTTGGAGTGACTCTTTGTTGCATGTTGAGGGATAGTTATATGATCCAATTATGTTATTATTGTTGAGAGAACTTGCACTAGTGAAAGTATTGTCACAGCCCTAGCATTTGATTGTAATTAGTTGCATCAGCACCCTTGCATCATATCTAAAATTTATTTGAAAGTTGAAATGGGGGATGTTGAAACCCAAGCACCAGAACCAAATCAAATAGGTTCAACTTAGAAATATTTTCAGTGAATCCAAAATGCCCTTTGGAAATGTTCATGATTTTTGATAAAGGTGAAAACCTCTGACAAAATGATGAACATATTTATAGGCCACCCCTGGACTTTTGAATTAACCCATAATGTATTTGAATTGGACATTTAAATTTTATAAATATTTTAAATGTCCAAATACTCATGAGCTGAAATGGTTACTGTTGGAAATATTCCAAACAGTGCCCACAAGCAAGCTCATGATTTTTGAAAATTCTCTGGCATTTTATTTTAAAGCCAAAACATTTGCAGAAAATAGAAAAAGAAAACAGAAAAGAGAGAGAGAGTTAGAGCTTACCTGTCGCCCTGGCCTGGCCCAGCTCGGCCCAGCCCACTGGCTACTGCCAGTCATCCCCCTCCTCTCGCCAGGAGGACGAGAGGCGCGTGCCCGACGCCCGCAGCCACACGCCGGCCACCTCCTGCTTCTGCCGACACCCAGGACGCCGTCTACGAGTGCCACACACTCTCCCTCGTCCCCCTCTCACTTTCCCCACTCTCCCCGTGCCCCTCTCCCTCCTCTGGCTCTCTCCCCATCCCCTCCCGAGAGGAGCTCGTCGCCACCATCGCCGTCCACCGCGGCCATCGACCCTCTCTCGTCTCTTCGACGTGTCCCCGAGCACCGCCGACGTCTTCCTCTTCCTCACGAGCGAGCCACGACGCCTTGGACGCACTGCAACGCCGCTAGCACCGTCTTCTTCCACCTCGGTCCGCCGAGATCGCCGGCGACCGTACGCCGCCCCTGATGCCTCCCCGAGCTTGCTGAGGCCACCGCTACACTCCCCGTGAGCCCCTTCTCCGTTCCCCTCTCTTCCATTTGCTGTTTTCTCCCTCTAACCGCGGGCTCCGTTGAGCCCGAGAGCTCACCGCCGCCACACATGGCGCCGCCGTGGCCACAGCTGCCGCCTTACCCTTTTGAGCCCGCCGTTGTGCTCACCATGCTTCCAGAAGCATGCCAAGCCCACTAGCCCCTCCTCCCGTGCACCCTAATGCCGGGCATGACCTGGCCGAACTTCGGCCGCCGCGCAAGGCCGTCGCCGTCGACCTAGGCCACTAGGGCCGCTGCTGTTAGCACCATTGGATGCGGACGAGTCTTCTCGTCCCGTAGGTAGTCTCCGCCGTCTTTTTGGTCGCCGGAGACACAATCCCGACCTCCTCTGCCGTTTCGGCCTCACCGGCGGCTCAACGCCGGCCAAACTCCGGCAGGGTTTGACCCCGTCCGGCCGGGTTTGACTTCTCCCCCCTGACCCACTGACGTGTTAGTATTAGTTAACTAATTAGGTTAGTATTAGTTAACTAATTAGGTTAGTTAGATTAGCCACTGACGTGTGGGCCCAGGCCCTAACTAACCTAGGTTAGTAGCTAACCTAATGCTAATTAACTCTGTTAATTAGTAGTGACACTGACGTGTGGACCCCACACATCAGGTTTGACCTGGACCAGCCCGTTGACTGCTGACGTCACGGCTACGTCATGCTGACGCGATAAAGGATTTTCTGGATTATTTATAATTCAGGAAAATTCCATAAATTGTTAAAACTTAAAAAATTCATATAAATTCAACCATAACTCCAAATGAAATAATTTATATATGAAAAATTATCAGAAAAATTCAAGGAATCCATCTGTACCATTTTCATGCATGTTTGAGCAAGTTAACCTCACTGTTTAGGATGAAACATGATTAGGGCAAATTTTCATAATAGATTTGGAGTTGGAATTTGATATAGTTTTGAATTCCACTTCAATTAAAATGACTTTCTGTTGCATTAGCCCAAATCACAACATATTGCCATGTCATGATCATGCATCATATTGTTGCATTGCATTGATTGTGCTCTCCCTCTCTGTTGGCGGTATTCGTCCCCTCTCGATAGACGTGCTTCCGACGATGAGTTCGATGACACCCATGAAGAGCTATAATATCTTCAGAAGTGCCAGGCAAGAAAAAACCCCTTGTTCATTTCGATACACTCCCACCCTCTCGCTCCTGCTTTCTTTTACTGCATTAGGACAACAACGTTTCAACTGTTACATGCTGCGGTAGCTGAACCCCTTTCCTCTGCATGACCTGTCATTGCCACAGTAAATAGATGAAACCCACTAGCATGAGTAGGAATTGTTTGAGCCCTGATGTGCCTACTCATTCATGCTTGTTTGTCATGCCTGCTACTGCTTAGAGTTGAGTCGGGTCTGATTCATCGAGAATGAATTGGAACGTGGCGAACATGTCCTACCATTGAGAGCTAAGTGTGTGAACATGATTTGGTAAAGGTAGCGGTGAGAGGCCATGTAGGAGTACATGGTGGGTTGTCTCATTGCAGACGTCCTCAGGAACTGAGTTCTGTGTTTGTGATCCATGAACAGTTACTACCACACATTGGGCTCCGGGCGCTCCAAGCTCTCTTGACTTATTAATCAACTTGATCTCTGTCCAGGAGTTGCAACTAGTTTCTGGTGTTTGTAGGTAGTGTTAGTAGTCTACCAAGTGGCACCCAGTACAGGTGGGCTTGGGACAGACTAGGCACAGTGGCACAGTGTACCAAGTGGCACCCGGATGGTGGGCTTGGGAACCCTGCTCACATCATTTGGGGCCATGAGCGACACCCCAGCCGGATCTCCTTGCGGATGGAACCCGAATAGGTGATAACCTGGACTAGAGACTTTTTGGTTAGTCAGGTTGTGGCCGACTCCCTCGCCAGGCTTCCGCTTGAAGGTTGCCGAGATACACGATGTGTACATGGTGGTAAGTGGCGAGAGCGTGTGTGAAGAAGTACACCCCTGCAGGGTTATCATTTTCTATTCGAATAGCCGGATTCCTCGGATATGGAAACTTGGACCCCTTGCATAGTTCATAGACAAGTGAAAGTGGATACTCTAAAACTCGCAAGATAAGCATGAGTGCTATGGATGGTGTTCTCGCAGGGAGACGAGAGCGGATCCATGGTGGTGTATTGGTATGGTGAATTTGTGGACTCGTGTGCGCCACCTCAAAAGAGTTACTTGTAGTCGTAGTTCAGGTTAGCCACCGAGTCAAAGCTGGCTTGCTGCAGTTAAACTTCACCACCCCTTTGTTGACACCGATGCATATGTAGTTAGTTCTGATGTAAGTCTTGCTGGGTACATTTGTACTCACGTTTGCTTAATTTATGTTTTGCAGAGAGACGTCAGTCTCGCTAGTAGTTCCACGTGGACTTCGACGTTTAGCTTGTTACCTCAGCTACGATCTTGTACCCTTGGGAGGGTCTTGTAGATAGTCAGGCTTCTCAGCCTTCTTCATTTGTAGTTGTCTGTACTCAGACAAGTTAAGCTTCCGCATGTGCTTGTTGCTTGTATGCTCTGTATGTTGGGTCATGAGACCCATGTTTGTAATATCTCGCTCTTCGGAGCCTACTGAATAAATACTCTGAGTCGTAGAGTCTTGTTGTGATGCCATGTTGTATTGCACACATTGAGCATATTGTTTGTATGATTGAAGTGCTTGGTATGTGTGGGATCTGACAACCTAGTTGTTTATCCTTGGTGGCCTCTCTTATGGGGAAATGTAGTCTTGTGCTTCCATGAGCCATAGTAGTCCGCTACAGCCCGGTTCACCGGAGTCCTGTTAGCCCAGCACTACTGCTCTGGAGCACTTGACTGGCCGGCATGTGATTCACTTTGTTCCTGTGTCTGTCCCTTCGGGGAAATGTCACGCGGTGACATCCGGAGTCCTGCCTAGCCTGCTACAGCCCGGGTTCCCGGAGTCCTGTTAGCCCAGTGCTACAGCCCGGATTCACACGCTGCTGACCGACATGCTCGATGTTGATTCAGGTATGCCTGTCCCCATAAGTTAGTGCCACTTTGGGTTCACGACTAGTCATGTCGGCCCGGGTTCTCTGTCATATGGATGCTAGCGACACTATCATATACGTGAGCCAAAAGGCGCAAACGGTCCTGGGCCATGGTAAGGCGACACCCGTGGGAATACAGTGCGTGAGGCCGCAAAGTGATATGAGGCGTTACCGGCTAGATCGATGTGACTTGGAATCGGGGTCCTGACAGTTTTGGTATCAGAGCCTGACTGCCTGTAGGATTACCAAGCCAAAATGGTCGAAGTTGAGTCTAGAAATGCTTTAGTTATATAAGGGAATTGATTGTGGAAGGGAACGTAAGGCTCTTTTTACTCCTCTTACCCTATGTCCTTCTGATCTGAGTCATCCTCTTCTCTTCTACGGGGATTAAGAACTAGGCTTCTCATCTTTCTATCAAGATCACATGTTACTAATCCGTAGACTTATAGGATTGTTGGATTCAAGCCCTGTTCAATTTCTACTACTTTTATTATGTTGTCAGTTGAACAGAACCTTGATATGATGTTGTTAAGTGACTATGCAAATCCTTGTGAATGTCTCAAATCTTTTTGTGAGCATTTACAGCCGTTATGCTGTCCGAGTCATCCCAGGTATCTAAATAGTCCGATGCATTTGCAAATCCCTTCTTCCCATTCTCGATGTTCCTTTGGGCCAGATTAAGCACACTAATCGGTCTGTTGAGGTACTCCGTTGCCTTGATATGTATGTTGGAGTTAGTATTATGACCCTAGGTGTCTTCGAGAACCACTCAGTAATCTAGCAATGTCTTGTGTTCCCGGTGTGATGATTCTGGCCACCATCCTCGAAAGCATGTCGTGATGCCATTTAGTTAGTAGGCCTTCTATTTCTGGGTTTTGAACCCAAGATTCACCCTACTTACTTCATGTTGATAGTGTTTGCTCGTTCCTTTAGGTTATTATTAACCTTTGCATTAGTCCTCGAGGTCTGTGGTATTTCCTTCTTCCAAATACTATGAACCACTTATGGCAGAAGTTTGTTGGATCAAAAGATCACAATCAGAGTACTCTTGAGGAGTTCTCCATTCATAATTGTGATTCTGCCAGTTCTACCTTTCTGCATGGGTTATCCGGAAGAATTATGTTGAACTTGTTCGACATGCTAATCTATGCATCTATAACTCAGGAAGATATATGTTCCTTTTAGTTGTCCCCCTTTAGCTGTTATCTGACCTTCGTCTGTCAATTGTTGGTCAAGAGTAGTTGTGCATTGGTGTTATCGATGCCTATTATTCATGTGATCCGTCAAGCCATTCTATTCCGGAATGGCTAGGAGAAACAAACTCCAGTACCTCATCCATATCTAGGATTGGGTCAAAGCAGTTGTATTCCGCAGATCAAAATGCCAATCCAGCTTTTGATTCTGTTCTACCCTGAAGTATTGCCCTCTTTATGTCAGGAATATCATAGGAATTGCACAACCTCATATGAACTCTTGATATAGTGATACTTCTCGCCATCATTATTCATTCCTCGGTCCCGTGTTGTTGTAACCGGAATGCCGACAAGTAAACTGTGATGTGTGAAATCAATACTCCTAGCAACCCTGTTGCTTGGTAGATAATGGACAATAATCTTATCCTTAGCGTGTTGATTATTGAACCATCACCCTAAGGTTTATCGTGCTACCTAGTCCTTATTTCTGGTGCACACTTCGATCAATGAGTTAGGATCGTGCCAATCCCTCGCTTATTTGATCATATCGTCTTTCCCTAGAAAGCAGGATTATTCCCAAGCTTAATAACATATCGATGGTTCGTGATTTTCTGAATATCCTCTCTGAAGTATCACCGGGTTGTCCCCTGACCGTTATGTTGAGCTCACAGTCAAGTTGGTTTTCTTATAAACCTCCCCTTCTCCAAGAATCTGTGCTGGATATCCCTGAGCTAGTTGGTTGAGCTACACAACAACTTGGAGAGTTAGAAGATGAAAGCTTGTCCCGCTTAGTTCATCTCCAAAGGGATATCCTTGTGTTTGTGTGTTTGTTGAAGAAAGATGATATCTTCATCGATTGATCCTCGTGACCAATTGTCGGTGCCATTGTCTTATCCAATCTTTGATTTGTGCATGGGCTATCATCAAATCAAATCAGAACCAACGATGTTCATAGTGTTGTCTTACTCATGGTTGTTTCCTTGAGCATACACCATTATATTTTCTGGTCTGACCAATGCTATTGCCCTGTTCACATAGTCATTGGATTTCATTTATATGGAAACCTAGATGAAATGTTGTTGAGCCCATAGACAACATCCTTGTTTTCCTAGGACTCGTGATGAACACTAAGCTAGTATTGGAAATTTTCAAAGGGTTGCCTTGTGTTCCATTCACGAGGTATATGTTTGGATGAAAGAAGTGACTTTCTCTAATTCACGTGCATTCGATGTAAGTTGCCGCTGTGGATCCGAGAAATGCTTGTTTTGCTTCCCTTGGAGTCATCCCAAGTCAGTCATGCATGTGCGAAGTATGTTATGGGTTGACAGGCTCGCGACCTCGATCCCATACGTATTCCGTAGCACACCAAGCCACTGATTGATTTGTTTGAGGAAAAGAAGTTCCTTCTTAAGAATCATGACTTATGTTAGGACTTTGTTATCCTCGATGATGGTTCCCCACCTGAACTCGGTAGTGTTTTTATTATAAGACTACTACGTGGTCATGCTTGTCTGGGACAACATGTTCACATGTGTTAGCAGAACTAGCTCATGTTTTGGAGCTTACTACCATAGTCCATTTCCCGAGAATCTCGCAACGTCATCTCGTCGATTTGTGTTGCAAACTTTCATTTATTCTAGACTCGATGGGTCTGGAATATCCTGTTACCAACCATATCTGAATCTCAGGTAGACATGATGGTTGGAACTTTTCCAAGATCTATGATGTAGGTCCCCGACAAGGTTGATGTTCTGGCCGACACACCTAGCCAGAAGATCTATCATTGTAGTATCTTGATTGAGCTATTCGACCATTGATGGAGTCCTGGATTAGGGGGTGTCTGGATAGCCGGACTATACCTTCGGCCGGACTCCTGGACTATGAAGATACAAGATTGAAGACTTCGTCCCGTGTCCAGAAGGGACTTTCCTTGGCGTGGAAGGCAAGCTTGGCAATACGGATATGTAGATCTCCTACCATTGTAACCGACTCTGTGTAACCCTAGCCCTCTCTGGTGTCTATATAAACCGGAGAGTTTTAGTCCATAGGACGGATAACAATCATACCATAGGCTAGCTTCTAGGGTTTAGACTCTCTGATCTCGTGGTAGATCTACTCTTGTACTACCCATATCATCAATATTAATCAAGCAGGACGTAGGGTTTTACCTCCATCAAGAGGGCCCGAACCTGGGTAAAACATCGTGTCCCCTGCCTCCTGTTACCATCCGGCCTAGACGCACAGTTCGGGACCCCCTACCCAAGATCCGCCAGTTTTGACACCAAAATTGCTGCTTTCATTGAGAGTTCCTCTGTGTCGTCACTTTTAGGCCCGATGGCTTCTCCGATCATCAACAGCGATGCGATCCAGGGTGAGACTTTTCTCCCCGGACAGATCTTCGTATTCGGCGGCTTTGCACTGCGGGCCAATTCACTTGGTCATCTGGAGCAGATCGAAAGCTAAGCCCCTGGCCATCAGGTCAGATTTGGAAGTTTGAACTACACGACCGACATCCGCGGAGACTTGATCTTCGACGGATTCGAGCCACAGCCGAGCGCGCCGTACTGTCACGATGGGCATGATTTAGCTCTGCCGCCGAACAGTGCCCTGGAGGCCGCACCTGTGTCCGCTCCGACCCCTAGCTCGGAGCCGATCACACCAATCGAGGATGGGTGGTTAGACACCGCCTCAGGGGCTGCAATCTCTACGGCGATCGAGCCGAACACCAGCCCTATTCTCTGCGAAGCCCGTGACTCCAAGGAGCCGGACTCCTCTCGAGACTCCGAGCCCTCCGCGCCCCGACCGATCGAACCCGATTGGGCGTCGATCATGGAGTTCACCACCGTGGACATCTTTCAGCACTCGCCCTTCGGCGATATTCTGAATTCACTAAAGTCTCTCTCTTTATCAGGAGAGCCCTGGTCGGACTATGGTCAACAAGGTTGGGATGCGGATGATGAAGAAATTCAAAGCCCACCCACCACCCACTTCTTAGCCACTGTCGATAATTTAAACGACGTGCTCGACTTCAACTCCGAAGACATCGACAGTATGGACGACGATGTAGGAGATGAACATGAACCAACGCCTATAAGGCACTAGATAGCCACCTCATCTCATGATGTATACATGGTGGACACACCCAAAGGAAGCGACGACGAGGAACACAGGGATGCAACGAGGGATCGTTCACTCGAAAATCAATCAAAGCGGCGACATAAGCGCCGCTCCAAGCCCCGCCTCGACAGAAACAACAGCCATACAGACCCAGCCATAGAGAAGGACGAGCCGGCGGACGACGAACATGCCTTCGAGCACGCGTCCGAACAGGGCAACTTGGATAAACAAACCGAAAACCCCATCCCCGGCGAAAACAATAGTCCAGACGACCTTACGCCGGATAAATTCATGGAGCAGAAGAACCTCCACAAAAGGCTCGTCGCCATTGCGCATAGCCTGAAAAAGCAGAAGCGGAAGCTCAAAACTGTGGAAGATGCACTCAGAATCAGATGGAGCAAAGTACGCAACACCGCAGACAAATATGCCGGCAGTCGCTGCACAAAAAGCTATCCAAAGCGAAAGCTACTGCCTGAATTTGACGAGGAGGCCTTAGAGCCCCCGCAGTCAAAAAATAGGAAAGCCATCCGGTCGGATGGACGACCGCATGGCCAGCATGGAGCGGCAAGCGGCGCTGCACACAAGCCGGCACGCGATCCACCAAAGGATCCGCATCAAAAAGACGGCCCAGCCAGATCTATATACGGGCCAAAAAAGCAAGCTCTAGTAAGCAATGCAACACAACAAATATCCGAACATCACGGCACACCCAAATACAGGGGTGCCGCACACCCCTATGTTTCACCGAGGAGGTGCTGGACCATGAATTTCCAGCGGGATTCAAGCCCGTAAACATAGAGGCGTACGACGGGACAACAGACCCTGGGGTCTGGATCGAGGATTATATCCTCCACATACACATGGCCAGAGGAGATGACCTCCACGCCATAAAATACTTACCCCTCAAGCTTAAAGGGCCAGCCCGGCATTGGCTCAAAAGCCTTCCCGAAAACACCATTGGAAGTTGGGAAGAGCTTGAGGATGCTTTCCGGGCAAATTTTCAAGGAACCTATGTCCGCCCTCCGGATGCAGACGATCTCAGTCACATAACTCAACAGCCCGAAGAGTCAGCCCAGAAATTCTGGAACATATTTCTTACTAAAAGGAATCAGATAGTCGACTGTCCGGACGCCGAAGCCCTAGCAGCTTTTAAGCACAACGTTCGAGATGAATGGCTCGCCAGACACCTCGGCCAAGAAAAGCCAAGAACAATGGCCGCATTAACAAGCCTCATGACCCGCTTTTGCGCAGGAGAGGACAGCTGGTTGGCAAGATGTAGCACCAGCGACCCAAGTACATCCAAAGTTAGGGATGGAAACGGAAAACCCCGACGCGGCAAGGACCAGCGCCGGAATAAGGGAAACAACCCAAAGAGCACGGCGGTCAACGCTGGATTCAAAAGCTCGCGGCAGAATCAGAGAAAGCCGCCCCTCAAGGATAACAGGGACGACCTATCCAACTTAAACAAAATCTTGGACAAGATATGTCAAATACACAGTACTCCCGGGAAGCCTGCGAACCATACCCACAGAGATTGTTGGGTTTTCAAGCAAGCCGGCAAGCTCAACGCCGAACACAAGGGGCTCGACACACCAAGTGAGGACGACGACGAACCCCACAAGCAGAGCACCAGGAAACAAAAGGATTTCCCACACGAAGTCAAAATAGTAAACTTATTTCACGTGACAAACAGAACGGCGCCACCAGAGATGCGCGCCATACGACCTATCCCAAAGGAGTCTCGCCAATGGTTGTTAAAACCAATCACCTTCGACCATCAAGATTACTCTAGAAGTATCCGGAACGCAGGCTGGACTGCCTTGGTATTAGATACAATAATCGGCGGACTCCACTTTACAAATGTCCTGATGGACGGCGGCAGTGGTTTAAACCTGTTATACCAGGACACAATCCGCAACATGGGGATAGACCCAACAAAAATTCGCCATAGCAAAACCTCCTTTCAAGGGGTAACGCCAGGCCCGGATGCCCGCTGTATGAGTTCTCTCCGGCTAGAAGTTATGTTCGGCTCCCCCGATAACTTCCGTCGCGAACAGCTAACTTTCCACATCACCCCATTCTCAAGTAGCTATCAAGCACTGCTGGGACGCAAAGCTTTCGCCCGCTTTAACGCAATACCGCATTATGCATCTCTTACACTTAAGATGCCCTGTCCACGAGGCATCATCTCATTAAAGGGAAAACATTGAGTGTTCCCCCCGTGCGGAAAACAGTGCGGCTGCCTTGACAGCCCCACAATAAAGTGGCTTCACCAGCCAAAGCATCTAAACAGGTCGTCAAGACCACGGACACGGACATAAACATACAATTGATAAAGGCTTAATAGTCGTATACCCCTGTACTAGGGGCTCCGTGCATATAAAACAAGAGACAATAAAGCTCAATTTTACCCATTTCGATTTATACTGCATTTATTTAGCATAACTTATGTTCGGCACGATCTTTCTTTAACTAAGTTCCTCTCTTTTATAGATGAACACCGTGCTACGCCCGTCCAGGATACGGCACAATGGAGACACATGCGCAGACGTGCAGCAGGGACCCGTTCCAAGGATTCTTTTCAGATTAAGACCCTGCATAAACCTTTTTTACTGTCTCTTGTTGATACACATCCCCTGGTTTCTTAATATAACCAAGGAGGAGGCTGGCGTTTTGGCATGTGGCCATGTCAGAATTTTGCGCGTACCTGGACACTAGGGGCTTATTACTAAGGGCGTTATCCCGCCCGCCCTCATAAAGACCGAATACCTTAGGGAGTGTTCGGCGTCGCGAGTTTGGCCTTATATGCATCAGCTCCGAATCATGTCTTTGGTCAAATGTTGGGTTTGACCGGCTCCTGTGTTTTGCTGCCTTACGTTCCGCTCTATCGGCTAAGGCGGCACCAGGAGAACTACTGCGATTGTGCCCCGGTTCGGCCAGGCGAGCACCTCAGTAGAGAAAGCCGAAAACTGACTGTCATGATATAGCGTGAGACTGGTCAACCACTCGATGACTTACCGGAATCTTTAGGATTCCTCCGCATTAACAAAGGGCCGTTTCCTGGCCAGGCACATACGTGCCCTGAGTTCGGGCGAGCGCAGGCGCCACCAGGGGCTATATAAGTAGCCTCACTGTCAAACTCCTATGGCTAAGTGAAAGTGATAAAGCATCATAGTCCGATTGCCTAGTTCGCTGCGCTATCACCTCCTTTGTAGGATCAAGACATTGGATCAAGTGTGAAAATGCGCCTTCTGTGAACACCCCCGCATTATGTGCGTGGGGGCTGAAGCCGACGACTGCCATCTTTCAGATTATATATACATATATGTTAAACGGCCGCACAGGAGGTATCATAATACTTATAGGCGCAAGTATAAAAAGCTTCTACAATTTATCAAAATATTGTTTTACAATAATACATGCTATTCGAATATAGTATCCTTCGAGCACTGCGTCTCTATTAAACGAGCGCCTTGCAGAACTTCCCGAAAATAGCGCTCGGCAGGTACTCGGCTTCCATCCGAGTCTAGGGATGCAACAACGGTGGCTTCCATTTCCGCCCAGTATGTCTTGACACGGGCAAGAGCCATCCGCGCACCCTCTATGCACGCTGACCTCTTCATCGCATTAATATCGGCGCCACACCAAGGAACTGCTGCACCAAGTTGAAATAACTTTTCGGCTCTGGCCTCTCTGGCCACAGATGACTCACGACATACTTCATGGCAAGTCCGGACAACCTATTTAGCTCGGCCCATTCGGCCAAACGATCGGCTAATGATAGTGGACGCTCTGGATTGTGGAACTGCGACCAGAAGAGCTTTTCCACTTCGCGATCTTCTTGATCTTGCAAGTGCTTGGCCGCATCTGCGACACTCGCTGCTAAATCCAGATAGGTGTCCGCCATACTCCACATCTGGTCGAACGGAGCATGTTTAGGATCACAGAACTTCCTCCGCAGCATAAAGGGCTTTCCAGCTGCGATCTCTCCGGCCTGACGCAGCTCCTCCTTCATAGCTCTCATCGCAGAGCGAGCACCCTTGGCATCGGCAACGGCCTTCTTCAGGTCCGTCTGTTCCGCCCGATCTTCTTTTTCAAGAAGCTTGCAACGGTCAGCAGCGTTCTTCAGCTTCACGGCCATCTTGGCCATTTCCTTCTTGCTTCGGCAGTGAGCGGCCTGTTCGGCTTTCAGCTCTTCAATTGCCTTTCCGGCAGCCGCATCACTTTTCCTGGCTTGCTCCTTGGCTCGGGCAAGTTCCGCTCGAAGATTCTCCATGGCAGCAGCACCATCTACATCAAGCGCACACATTGTAAGATACTGGCATAAAGGTCCTCTTACCAGGCGCCGCCGACGGAATTACATACCTTGTGCCTCGTCAAGCCGCTTGTTGACAAGCGCGATGTTGGCATCTGCCACGTCAAGTTGCTGCTTTAGCTCGGCAAATCCATCAGTCCGGCTGGCCACCAGACACTTCGCCACCTACGTATAAAGGCGGCATATTAGACCTGGGATTATGATCCTCTGTGCGCCATCACTTTTGACAACACACAGAGTCTCAGGGGCTACTATCTACACAGGGCGCATCTTATTTATGCGCAGCTGTCCAAAAAGGGTACATTATTTCGCGTACCTCAAAACCTACCAGTAAACTCCTGACGGCCTCGTGCAATCCGCTCTCCGCGGATGGAATCCTCTCAATCACCGTACCCATCAATGCACGGTGCTCCTCTGAGATAGATGCTTGCCCTAGCAGATCCTTCAGCTCCTCCGACCGCGCACCAGACGGTGCCGGACTCGTCCGATGGCCCTTTTCGAAGGCCGGACGCGGAGGGCTTTGGGGGGCCATATGACTACCTTCCGGCCCCGCCGGATTCAGAGAAACCCTTTGTGACGATACCTCAGGGTCGCCCGCCTCGCAAGGCGGTACGGTAGGGGGAGGCGTTCCGCTCTCCATCATCTCCGGAAGAAGATCCCCCGAAGACGAGCTCTGCTGAGAAGGGCTAAGGTCCGAGCTACAAGGTAAATTTTCGATTACTTTTCTCAGATATAAAGTAGGGATTTCTCTTGTTTCTTAAAAATAAAACTCCTCTCTACTTACGGCTCGGTGGAGGGCTGATCCCCTTGAGGGCATAATTCGGCCAAAGTATCCCCCAGCACAGGACCCTCTGGAGAAGATTTCTTCCCCCGCTTTAAGGCCATGGTCTCCGGGTCTTCAGAGGCGGTCCTCTTCTTCCCCTGAGGAGAGGAATTTTCGATTCCTCCCTTCCGGACAACCTCCTTCGAGGAGGCTGTAACTTCCTTGTCCCCTCCCTCGCTTCCCTTTGAAGGCACAACCTCCAACATCCTGAAGAGCACGGGACCCGGCATGGCCTCGGGGAGGGGGGCCGGACACCTGATTAGCTTTGCTTTCTCTATCCACTCCTGTTTAAAGGACAACTCTTTTAGGGGCAATTTTATGATAAATATATGGATAGCGAGTCCGGGCACAAGGCTACTTACTTGAGTATCCGAACGATTGCAGCTCAGACCTGCGTCCTCCGTAGAATCCGGACACAGACTTGTGGTCCGAAGAGCAATTTGTACATCTCCACGGGCGTCATGCCAAGAAAATGTTGGAGAACTCGTGGTCCCTCCGGGTTGAACTCCCATAGGCGGAGGGGGCAACGTTTGCAGGGCAGAACTTGGTGAATTAACATAACCTGCGTCACCATGACCAGACTGATGTCTCTTTCTAGGAGATCTCGGATGCAGCCCTGCAACAGGGGCACGTCCTTTGCCGGCCCCCAGTCCAGCCTCGTATTGACCCATGACGCTAGTCGTGGCGGGGGACCCGAGCGAAAGGCAGGTGGCGCCACCCACTTAGGGGCCCTGGGAGCGGTAATATAAAACCACTCTCGTTGCCATAAGCTGGACTCCTCTTGAAAAGAGCCCTCGGGCCATGGAGTACCAGCATTCTTGCTTATAAAAGCACCTCCGCACTCCGCGTGCCGTCCCTCGATCATCTTCGGCACTACTTTGAAGGTCTTGAGCCATAGTACGAAGTGAGGAGTGATACGGAGGAAGGCTTCACACACGACGATGAATGAGGAAATATGGAGGATGGACTCCGGGGCTAAGTCGTGAAATTCCAGCCCATAATAATACATGAGCCCCCTCATGAAGGGATCCGTCAGGAAGCCTAGCCCCCGAAGGAAGTGAGACATGAACACCACACTCTCACCGGGCTTGGGAGTGGGAATGACCTGCCCTTGAGTAGGCAACCTATGCGAGATTTCACCGGTCAAGAACCTGGCCTCTCTCAACTTCAGCACATCCTCCTCCGTGACGGAGGAGGGCATCCATCGGCCTCGAAGGTCGGAACCGGACATTGTCGAAGGTCCGAAGCTCCTGAAATCTGGAGCCTTGGGTGTTGGAACTCGAGGCGAAGGGCGAACTCGTTTGAGATTGAAAGAAAGGAGTAAGGCCTTGATCTCTTTATAAGAGGTTGAATACCAAGGGCCTTCCCCGTGACCGTTTGGGACTCGCCTTTGATCGAGAAAATATACCAACGGGTACGGTTGGGTTACCCACACCCGTATTGATGAGAATCCCGGAATAAGGGGACACGATCTCTGCTTTAACAAGACATGCCAAGGAAACCGCCTCGCTAAACGCGCTGAGGTTGGACAGTAAAACGATTCAAATAAAGACTTGGCCGTGGTGTGATGTCACGCTGCGGAATACGTCAGCAGATTAGATTTGTGTAAATATTATTCTCTCTATGGCAATATGTGGAAACTTATTTTGCTGAGCCGGACACTACCTTTGTGTTCAAAATCTTCTATGAAGTACTTGGAGGAGGAACCCGCCTTGCAATGCCGAAGACAATCTGCGCGCCGGACTCATCGTCATTGAAGCCTGGTTCAGGGGCTACTGAGGGAGTCCTGGATTAGGGGGTGTCCGGATAGCCGGACTATACCTTCGGACGGACTCCTGGACTACGAAGATACAAGATTGAAGACTTCGTCCCGTGTTCGGAAGGGACTTTCCTTGGCGTGGAAGGCAAGCTTGGCGATACGGATATGTAGATCTCCTACCATTGTAACCGACTCTGTGTAACCCTAGCCCTCTCTGGTGTCTATATAAACCGGAGAGTTTTAGTCCGTAGGACGGATAACAATCATACCATAGGCTAGCTTCTAGGGTTTAGCCTCTCTGATCTCGTGGTAGATCTACTCTTGTACTACCCATATCATCAATGTTAATCAAGCAGGACATAGGGTTTTACCTCCATCAAGAGGGCCCGAACCTGGGTAAAACATTGTGTCCCCTGCCTCCTATTACCATTCGGCCTAGACGCACAGTTCGGGACCCCCTACCCGAGATCCGTCGGTTTTGACACCGACAACCATCTTCTCCACGAATTTGGTATGACTTATTCCACAAGTTGTTCCTTATGGATTTTTGTGCTCCCGAAGTCCGACCTTTACTTGATGGCCATGTTGATGCTTTTAAGCATTGACCGTGATACCTAGTACATCAAGGAGAACATTAGAAGTGGAGTGCTAAATGTCTCTCGGTCGATCATCCAGATTTGCTTCTTTGGCATTGCTAAGGAAAAATCTGAGAAAGTGATGTCCTCCTTTGCATCTGCATCCTCCATCATTGTCTATCATGGTAGTACGATGTGTTGCCAGGATCATTGGCACAGATGTTGGTAGAACCTTGATAAAAAAATAAATGCTCAAGTTCTTGAGAGCACGCTTGGTCATTGGGTTATATCCTCGGTATCACTTGGAATGTGCCTTCCGTTGCCGAGTTGTCCTATAACTCTAGTTTCCTCTCCAAACTGAGTATGCCATTCTTTCGAATTCATTCAAATGATCAATTTTGATTTTCCTTAGGCTGGTATAGAGAGTTTCAATGATCTCTATATCAAAAGTAATTCTTTTTGCCACTCAAGGGAATAATTCTACGAGTCACCTTCCCCGAGGTGTCCCGTTATGGAATCATGGCAATTTTTCCTCGCTACTTTGAAACCCTCATCAATTATTTCTTCCGTCCTTTTTAAGGTGTGTTTTGCCCTCAGCTCAAGAGATGTTCAACGTCTCATTTGGTAAGTTGATCGTGAGTTGCTTGATCTCTAAGGAGATTGATTTCTATAGAGTTTCTTTCTGTCATCATCGTGTTGGACAAGGATCTCGAAGGCAAAGACGTCAAGAGCAATGTGATGCAATATATCAGTATCTTCGAGAAGGGAAATTGGATCATGAATATTGTGTTAGCTTTGTGTCCCCTCTGTCTTCTTACCTCACGTCTTGAATCTCGGGACGAGATTCTTGTTTTAGTGGGGGTGAGTTGTCACGGCCCTAGAATTTGATTGTAATTAGTTGCATCAGCACCCTTGCATCATATCTAAAATTTATTTGAAAGTTGAAATGGGGGTTGTTCAAACCCTAGCACCAGAACCAAATCAAATAGGTTCAACTTAAAAATATTTTCAGTGAATCCAAAATGCCCTCTGGAAATGTTCATTATTTTTGATAAAGGTGAAAACCTCTGACAAAATGATGAACATATTTATAGGCCATTCCTGGATTTTTGAGTTAACCCATAATGTATTTGAATTGGACATTTAAATTTTATAAATATTTTAAATGTCCAAATACTCATGAGCTGAAATGGTTACTGTTGGAAATATTCCAAACAGTGCCCACAAGCAAGCTCATGATTTTTGAAAATGCTCTGGCATTTTATTTTAAAGCCAAAACATTTGCAGAAAATAGAAAAAGAAAACAGAAAAGAGAGAGAGAGTTAGAGCTTACCTGTCGCCCTGGCCTGGCCCAGCTCGGCCCAGCCCACTGGCTACTGCCAGTCATCCCCTCCTCTCGCCAGGAGGACGAGAGGCGCGTGCCCGGCACCCGCAGCCACACGCCGGCCACCTCCTTCTTCTGCCGACACCCAGGACGTCGTCTACGAGTGCCACACACTCTCCCTCGTCCCCCTCTCACTTCCCCCCTCTCCCCGTGCCCCTCTCCCTCCTCTGGCTCTCTCCCCATCCCCTCCCGAGAGGAGCTCGTCGCCACCGTTGCCGTCCACCGCGGCCATCGACCCTCTCCCGCCTCTTCGACGTGTCCCCGAGCACCCCCGACGTCTTCCTCTTCCTCACGGGTAAGCAATGACGCCTCGGACGCACTGCAACGCCGCTAGTGCCGTCTTCTTCCACCTCGGTCCGCCGAGATCGCCGGCGACCGTACGCCGCCCCTGATGCCTCCCCGAGCTCGCTGAGGCCACCACTACACTCCCCGTGAGCCCCTTCTCCGTTCCCCTCTCTTCCCTTTGCCGTTTTCTCCCTCTAACCGCCGGCTCCGTTGAGCCCGAGAGCTCACCGCCGCCACACATGGCGCCGCCGTGGCCACAGCTGCCGCCTTACCCTTTTGAGCCCGCCGTTGTGCTCACCGTGCTTCCAGAAGCATGCCAAGCCCACCAGCCCCTCCTCCTGTGCACCCTAACGCCGGGCACGACCTGGCCGAACTCCGGCTGCCGCGCAAGTCGCCGCCACCGTCGACCTAGGCCACCAGGGCCACTGCTGTTAGCACCATTGGATGCGGACGAGTCTTCTCGTCCCGTAGGTAGTCTCCGCCATCTTTTTGGTCGTCGGAGACACAATCCCGACCTCCTCTGCCATTTTGGCCTCACCGGCGGCTCAACGCCAGCCAAACTCCGGCAGGGTTTGACCCCGTCCGGCCGGGTTTGACTTCTCCCCCCCTGACCCACTGACGTGTTAGTATTAGTTAACTAATTAGGTTAGTATTAGTTAACTAATTAGGTTAGTTAGATTAGCCACTGACGTGTGGGCCCAGGCCCTAACTAACCTAGGTTAGTAGCTAACCTAATGCTAATTAACTCTGTTAATTAGTAGTGACACTGACGTGTGGACCCCACATATCAGGTTTGACCTGGACCAACCCGTTGACCGTTGACGTCACGGCTACGTCATGCTGACGCGATAAAGGATTTTCTGGATTATTTATAATTCAGGAAAATTCCAGAAATTGTTAAAACTTAAAAAATTCATATAAATTCAAGCGTAACTCTAAATTAAATAATTTATATATGAAAAATTATCAAAAAAAATTCAAGGAATCCATCTGTACCATTTTCATGCATGTTTGAGCTAGTTAACCTCACTTTTTAGGATGAAACATGATTAGGGCAAATTTTCATAATAGATTTGGAGTTGGAATTTGATATAGTTTTGAATTCCACTTCAATTAAAATGACTTTCTGTTGCATTAGCCCAAATCACAGCATATTGCCATGTCATGATCATGCATCATATTGTTGCATTGCATTGATTGTGCTCTCCCTCTCTGTTGCCGGTATTCGTCCCCTCTCGATAGATGTGCTTCCGACGATGAGTTCGATGACACCCATGAAGAGCTATAATATCTTCAGAAGTGCCAGGCAAGCAAAACCCCCTTGTTCATTCTGATACACTCCCACCCTCTCGCTCCTGCTCTCTTTTACTGCATTAGGACAACAACGTTTCAACTGTTACATGCTGCGGTAGCTGAACCCCTTTCCTCTGCATGACCTGTCATTGCCACAGTAAATAGATGAAACCCACTAGCATGAGTAGGAATTGTTTGAGCCCTGATGTGCCTACTCATTCATGCTTGTTTGTCATGCCTGCTACTGCTTAGAGTTGAATCGGGTCTGGTTCATCAAGAATGAATTTGAACGTGGTGAACATGTCCTACCATTGAGAGCTAAGTGTGTGAACATGATTTGGTAAAGGTAGCGGTGAGAGGCCATGTAGGAGTACATGGTGGGTTTCTCATTGCAGACGTCCTCAGGAACTGAGTTCTTTGTTTGTGATCCATGAACAGTTACTACAACACATTGGGCTCCGGGCACTCCAAGCTCTCTCGACTTATTAATCAACTTGATCTCTGTCCAGGAGTTGCAACTAGTTTCTGGTGTTTGTAGGTAGTGTTAGTAGTCTACCAAGTGGCACCCGGTACAGGTGGGCTTGGGACAGACTAGGCACAGTGGCACGGTGTACCAAGTGGCACCCGGATGGTGGGCTTGGGAACCCTGCTCACATCGTTTGGGGCCGTGAGCGACACCCCGGCCGGATCTCCTTGCGGATGGAACCCGAATAGGCGATAACCTGGACTAGAGACTTTTTGGTTAGTCAGGTTGTGGCCGACTCCCTCGCCAGGCTTCCGCTTGAAGGTTGCCGAGATACACGATGTGTACATGGTGGTAAGTGGCGAGAGCGTGTGTGAAGAAGTACACCCCTGCAGGGTTATCATTATCTATTCGAATAGCCGGATTCCTCAGATATGGAAACTTGGACCCCTTGCATAGTTCATAGACAAGTGAAAGTGGATACTCTAAAACTCGCAAGATAAGCGTGAGTGCTATGGATGGTATTCTCGCAGGGAGACGGGAGCGGATCTATAGTGGTGTATTGGTATGGTGAATTTGTGGACTCGTGTGCGCCACCTCAAAAGAGTTACTTGCAGTCGTAGTTCAGGTTAGCCACCGAGTCAAAGCTGGCTTGCTGCAGTTAAACTCCACCACCCCTTTGTTGAGACCGATGCATATGTAGTTAGTTCTGATGTAAGTCTTGCTGGGTACATTTGTACTCATGTTTGCTAGTAGTTTCGCGTGGACTTCGACGTTTAGCTTGTTACCTCAGCTACGATCTTGTACCCTTGGGAGGGTCTTGTAGATAGTCAGGCTTCTCAGACTTCTTCATTTGTAGTTGTTTGTACTCAGACAAGTTAAGCTTCTGCATGTGCTTGTTGCTTGTATGCTCTGTATGTTGGGTCATGGGACCCATGTTTGTAATATCTCGCTCTTCAGAGCCTACTGAATAAATACTCTGAGTCGTAGAGTCTTGTTGTGATGCCATGTTGTATTGCACATATTGAGCATATTGTGTGTATGATTGAAATGCTTGGTATGCGTGGGATCCGACAACCTATTCGTTTATCCTTGGTAGCCTCTCTTATGGGGAAATGTAGTCTTGTGCTTCCATGAGCCATAGTAGTTCGCTACAGCCCGGTTCACCGGAGTCCTGTTAGCCCAGCACTACTGCTCCGGAGCACTTGACTGGCCGGCATGTGATTCACTTCGTTCCTGTGTCTGTCCCTTCGGGGAAATGTCACGCGGTGACATCCGGAGTCCTGCCTAGCCTGCTACAGCCCGGGTTCCCGGAGTCCTGTTAGCCCAGTGCTACAGCCCGGATTCACACGCTGCTGACCGACATGCTCGATGTTGATTCAGGTATGCCTGTCCCCGTAAGTTAGTGCCACTTTGGGTTCACGACTAGTCATGTCGGCCCGGGTTCTCTATCATATGGATGCTAGCGACACTATCATATACGTGAGCCAAAAGGCGCAAATGGTCCCGGGCCATGGTAAGGCGACACCCGTGGGAATACCGTGCGTGAGGCCGCAAAGTGATATGAGGCGTTACCGGCTAGATCGATGTGACTTGGAATCGGGGTCCTGACAAGTATGAACCCTAGGCCTTGTTTCCTAGCATTGCAATACCGTTTATGCTCACTTTTACCACTCGCTACCTTGCTGTTTTTATATTTTCAAATTACAAAAACCTATATCTACTATCCATATTGCACTTGTATCACCATCTCTTCGCCGAAGTAGTGCACCTATACAATTTACCATTGTATTGGGTGTGTTGGGGCCACAAGAGACTCTTTGTTATTTGGTTGTAGGGTTGTTTGAGAGAGACCATCTTCATCCTACGCCTCCCACGGATTGATAAACCTTAGGTCATCCACTTGAGGGAAATTTGCTACTATCCTACAAACCTCTGCACTTGGAGGCCCAACAACGTCTACAAGAAGAAGGTTGTGTAGTAGACATCAAGCTCTTTTATGGCGCCGTTGCTGGGGAGGTTAGTGCTTGAAGGTATATCTTTAGATCTTGCAATCGAATCTTTTAGTTTCTTGTTTTATCACTAGTTTAGTATATGAAAGAAAACTACAAAAAATGGAATTAAGGGTACCTCATATGCTTCATCTTTTTAATATCTTTCATGAAAATAAGGATTCCGATAATTGTGCCAAAATGCTAGAAGAAGAATGTATTTAAATGTTTGGCACTAAATATTTTGATGATGAGCATAATTGCAATGTTGTTAGTATGAATTCTTTGAATATCCATGATGCTAATGAGATGCAAAGCCACAAGCTTGGGGATGCTATGTTTGATGAACATGATATTTTTTGTCCCCCAAGTTTTGATGAGCAAATTTATTTTGATGATAGCAGGCCTCCTATTTATGATGATTACATTGATGAAAGTGGGTTTGGAAGAGTGTCAACTTTAGGAAGTAATGATCCCACTATTTTGGAGGGTGTTGAATCTTATTGTGATAATTATGAAAGTGGGTTTGGAGAGGTCATGACTTTAGTTAATGTTAATCCCACTATTTTGGAAGAGTGTCAACTTTGCATACATGTGGATCGTGTTAAGAATATGTTTTGTGATAGCTATATTGTCGAATTTTCTTATGATCCTACATGTAATTATTATGTGGGAGGAACATATGCTTGTAGGAATTGCAATAATATCAAGTTTCCTCTCTATGTGTTGAAAATCTTGAAGATTTGCTTATTTTACCTTCCTATGCAAGTTGATTCTTGTTCCCACAAATTGTTTGATTACAAAATCCCTATGCATAGGAAGAGGGTTAGACTTAAATGTTCTAGTCATATTCTTCATGAATCTCTCTTTATGTTTCAATTCTTATCTTTTACGCGAGCATCATTGAAATCGTCATGCCTAGCTAGGGGCGTTAAACGATAGCGCTTGTTGGGAGGCAACCCAATTTTATTGTTGTTCTTTGATTTTTTCTCTTGTTTAGTAATAAATAATTCATCTAGCCTCTATTTATATGTGGTTTTATGTTCTAATTAGTTTTTGTGCCAAGTAGAACCTTTGGGAAGACTTGGGTGAAGTCTTTGCAATCTTGCTGTAAAAAACAGAAACTTTTGCGCTCACGGGATTAGCTGCCATTTTTTACTGGAGAGTGCGGTTAGGTTGATTCTTTTTGCAGATGATTAATAGACAAATTCCTAAGGTCCACCAATTTATTTCAGAACTTTTTGAGTGACAGAAGTATTCGTTTGATACAGATTACTACAGACTGTTCTGTTTTTGACAGATTCTGTTTTCATTGTGTTGTTTGCTTATTTTGATGAATCTATGAGTAGTATCGGAGGGTATGAACCATAGAGAAGTTGTAATACAGTAGATATTACACCAATATGAATTTAGAATGAGTTCACAACAGTACCTAAGTGGTGATTTATTTTCTTATACTAACGGAGCTTACGAGTTTTCTGTTAAGTTTTGTGTTGTGAAGTTTTCATGTTTTGGGTAAAGATTCGATGGACTTTGGAATAAGGAGTGGCAAGAGCCTAAGCTTGGGGATGCCCAAGGCACCCCAAGGTAATATTAAAGGACAACCAAGAGCCTAAGCTTGGGGATGCCCTGGAAGGCATCCCCTCTTTCGTCTTCGTTCATCGATAACTTTACTTGGAGCTATATTTTTATTCACCACATGATATGTGTTTTGCTTAGAGCGTCATTTTATTTTCTTTTGTTTTGCTTTCTGTTTGAATAAAATACCAAGATCTGAAATGGGCATCCCCTCTTTCGTCTTCGTTCATCGGTAACTTTACTTGAGGCTATATTTTTATTCACCACATGATATGTGTTTTGCTTGGAGCGTCATTTTATTTTATTTTGTTTTGCTTGATGTTTGAATAAAATACCAAGATCTGAAATTCTTAATTTTAGAGAGTCTTCACATAGTTGCATAATTATTCAACTACTCATTGATCTTCACTTATATCTTTCGGAGTAGTTTGTCATTTGCTCTAGTGCTTCACTTATATCTTCTTAGAGCATGGCGGTGGTTTTATTTTATAGAAATAGATGAACTCTCATGCTTCACTTATATTATTTTGAGAGTCTTTAGAACAACATGGTAATTTTCTTTGGTTATAAAATTAGTCCTAATATGATGGGCATCCAAGATGGGTATAATAAAAACTTTCATATAAAGTGCATTGAGTACTATGAGAAGTTTGATACTGTATAATTGTTTTGAGATATGAAGATGGTAATATTAGAGTCATGCTAGTTGAGTAATTGTGAATTTGAGAAATACTTGTGTTGAGGTTTGCAAGTCCCGTAGCATGCACATATGGTAACAGTTGTGTGACAAATTTGAAGCATGAGGTGTTTCTTTGATTGCCTTCCTTATGAGTGGCGGTCGGGGACGAGCAATGGTCTTTTCCTACCAATCAATCCCCCTAGGAGCATGCGCGTAGTGTTTGGTTTTTGATGACTTGTAGATTTTTGCAATAAGTATGTGAGTTCTTTATGACTAATGTTGTGTCCATGGATTATACGCCACTCTCACCCTTCCATCATTGCTAGCCTCTTCGGTACCGTGCATTGCCCTTTCTCACCTCAAGAGTTGGTGCAAACTTCGCCGGTGCATCCAGACCCCATGATATGATACACTCTGTCACACATAAACCTCCTTATATCTTCCTCAAAACAGCCACCATACTTACCTATTATGGCATTTCCATAGCCATTCCGAGATATATTGCCATGCAACTTTCCACCGTTCCGTTCATCATGACACACATCATCATTGTCATATTGCCTTGCATGATCATGTAGTTGACATCGTATTTGTGGCAAAGCCACCATGCATAATTTATCATACATGTCACTCTTGATTCATTGCTTATCCCGGTACACCGCCGGAGGCATTCATATAGACTCATACTTTGTTCTAGTATCGAGTTGTAATCATTGAGTTGTAAATAAATAGAAGTGTGATGATCATCATTAATAGAGCATTATCCCCCCCAAAAAATAAAGGCCAAAAATAGAAAGGCCCAAAAAAAAGAAATAAAAAGAAAATAAATAAAAAGGGGCAATGCTACTATCCTTTTTTCCCACACTTGTGCTTCAAAGTAGCACCATGATCTTCATGATAGAGAGTCTCTTGTTTTGTCACTTTCATATATTAGTGGGATTTTTTCATTATAGAACTTGGCTTGTACATTCCAACAATGTGCTTCCTCAAATGCCCTAGGTCTTCGTGAGCAAGAAAGTTGGATGAACACTCACTTAGTTTCTTTTGTTGAGCTTTCATACATTTATAGCTCTAGTGCATCCGCTGCATGGCAATCCCTACTCATTGCATTGGCATAAATTGATGGGCATCTCCCTAGCCTGTTGATTAGCCGTGTCGATGTGAGACTTTCTCCTTTTTTGTCTTCTCCACACAACCCCCGTCATTATATTCTATTCCACCCATAGTGCTATATCCATGGCTCACGCTCATGTATTGCGTGAAAGTTGAAAAAAGTTTGAGATTACTAAAGTATGAAACAATTGCTTGGCTTGTCATCGGGGTTGTGCATGATGAGAGCATTTTTGTGTGACGAAAATGAAGCATAGCCAAACTATATGATTTTGTAGGGATAAGCTTTCTTTGGCCATGTTATTTTGAGAAGACATAATTGCTTAGTTAGTATGCTTGAAGTATTATTATTTTTATGTCAATATTAAACTTTTGTCTTGAATCTTATGGATCTGAATATTCTTGCCACAATAAAGAAAATTACATTGATAAATATGTTAGGTAGAATTCCAAATCAAAAATTCTGTTTTTATCATTTACTTACTCGAGGAGGAGCAGGAATTAAGCTTGGGGATGCTTGATACATCACCAACGTATCTATAATTTTTGATTGTTCCATGCTATTATATTATCACCCTTGGATGTTTTATATGCATTTATATGCTATTTTATATGATTTTTGGGACTAACCTATTAACCTAGAGCCCAGTGCCAGTTTCTGTTTTTTCCTTGTTTTTGAGTATTGCAAAAAAGGAAAACCAAACGGAGTCCAATTGACCTGAAATTTCACAGAGATCATTTTTGGACCAGAAGAAGCCCACGGAGTACCGAAGGTGGGGCAGAAGAGTCCCGAGGCCACCACGAGGGTGGGGGACCCCCCTGACTTGTCCCCGACTCCAACATCTCTTGTATAACTCAAAACTTCCAGAAAGAAACCTAGATCGGGAGTTTCGCCACCAGAAGCCTCCGTAGCCACTGAAAACCAATCTAGACCCGTTCCGGCAACCTGCCAGAGGGGGGAAGCCCTCTCCGGTGGCCATCTTCATCATCCCGACGCTCTCCATGATGAGGAGGGAGTAGTTCACCCTTGGGGCTGAGGGTATGTACCAGTAGCTATGTGTTTGATCTCTCTGTCTCGTGTTCTTGATTCGGCATGATCTTGATGTATCGCGAGCTTTGCTATTATAGTTGGATCTTATGATGTTTCTCCCCCTTGATATGTCTCCAACGTATCTATAATTTTTGATTGTTCCATGCTATTATATTATCTATTTTGGATGTTATTGGGCTTTATTATACACTTTTATATCATTTTTTGGGACTAACCTATTAATCGGAGGCCCATCCCAAATTGTTGTTTTCTTGCCTATTTCAGTGTTTTGAAGAAAAGGAATATCAAACGGAGTCCAAACGGAAGGAAACCTTCGGGAGAGTTATTTTTGGAACGGAAGCAATCCAGGAGACTTGGAGTAGACGACATGGAAGCTTTGAGGTGGCCACGAGGCAGGGAGGCACGCCTGCCCCCTGGGCGCGCCCCCCACCCTCGTGGGCCCCTCGTGGCTCCCCTGACCTACTTCTATTGCCTATATATGTCCATATACCCTAAAAACATCGAAGACCAGAATAGATCGGGAGTTCCGCCGCCATAAGCCTCCGTAGCCACCGAAAACCAATCTAGACCCGTTCAGGCACTTTGCCGGAGGGGGGAATCCCTCTTCGGTGGCCATCTTCATCATCCCGACGCTCTCCATGACTGGGAGGGAGTAGTCACCCTCGGGGCTGAGGGTATGTACCAGTAGCTATGTGTTCGATCTCTCTCTCTCTCTCATGTTCTTGAGGTGGTACGATCTTTATGTATCGCGAGCTTTGCTATTATAGTTGGATCTTATGATGTTTCTCCCCCTCTACTCTCTTGTGATGAATTGAGTTTTCCCTTTGAAGTTATCTTATCGGATTGAGTCTTTAAGGATTTGAGAACATTTGATGTACGTCTTGCATGTGCTTATCTGTGGTGACAATGCGACATCATGTGATCCACTTGATGTATGTTTTGGTGATCAACTTGCGAGTTCCGTGACCTCGTGAACTTATGCATAGGGGTTGGCACATGTTTTCTTCTTGACTCTTTGGTAGAAACTTTGGGGCACTCTTTGAAGTTCTTTGTGTTGGTTGAATAGTTGAATCCGAGATTATGTGATGCATATCGAATAATCATACCCACGGATACTTGAGGTGACATTGGAGTATCTAGGTGACATTAGGGTTTTGGTTGATTTGTATCTTAAGGTGTTATTCTAGTATGAACTCTATGATAGATCGAACGGAAAGAATAGCTTCATGTTATTTTACTACGGACTCTTGAATAGATCGATCAGAAAGGATAACTTTGAGGTGGTTTCGTACCCTACCATAATCTCTTCGTTTGTTCTCCGCTATTAGTGACTTTGGAGTGACTCTTTGTTGCATGTTGAGGGATAGTTATATGATCCAATTATGTTATTATTGTTGAGAGAACTTGCACTAGTGAAAGTATGAACCCTAGGCCTTGTTTCAACGCATTGCAATACCGTTTACGCTCACTTTTACCACTTGCTACCTTGCTGTTTTTATATTTTCAGATTACAAAAACCATTATCTACTATCCATATTGCACTTGTATCACCATCTCTTCGCTGTACTAGTGCACCTATACAATTTACCATTGTATTGGGTGTGTTGGGGACACAAGAGACTCTTTGTTATTTGGTTGCAGGGTTGCTTGAGAGAGACCATCTTCATCCTATGCCTCCCACGGATTGATAAACCTTACGTCATCCACTTCAGGGAAATTTGCTACTGTCCTACAAACATCTGCACTTGGAGGCCCAACAACGTCTACAAGAAGAAGGTTGTGTAGTAGACATCACCCCTCTACTCTCTTGTAATTGATTGAGTTTTCTCTTTGAAGTTATCTTATTGGATTGAGTCTTTAAGGATTTGAGAACACTTGATGTATGTCTTGCATGTGCTTATCTGTGGTGACAATGGGATATCACATGATCCACTTGATGTATGTTTTGGTGATCAACTTGCGAGTTCCGTGACCTCGTGAACTTATGCATAGGAGTTGGCATACGTTTTCGTCTTGACTCTCCGGTAGAAACTTTGGGGCACTGTCGGTGTCAAAACCGGCGGATCTCGGGTAGGGGGTCCCGAACTGTGCGTCTAGGCCAGATGGTAACAGGAGGCAGGGGACACGAAGTTTTACCCAGGTTCGGGCCCTCTCGATGGAGGTAAAACCCTACGTCCTGCTTGATTAATATTGATGGTATGGGTATTACAAGAGTTGATCTACCACGTGATCAGAGAGGCTAGACCCTAGAAGCTAGCCTATGGTATGATTGTTGATGTGTATGTTGTCCTACGGACTAAAACCCTCCGGTTTATATAGACATCGGATAGGGTTACGGTTACATAGAGTCGGTTATAATGGTAGGAGATCTGAACATCCGTATCGCCAAGCTTGCCTTCCACGCCAAGGAAATTCCTTTCCGGACACGGGACGGAGTCTTCAATCTTGTATCTTCATAGTCCAGGAGTCCGGCTCGAAGGTATAGTTCGGCTATCCGAACACCCCCTAATCCAGGACTCCCTCAGTAGCCCCTGAACCAGGCTTCAACGATGACGTGTCCGGCACGCAAATTGTCTTCGGCATTGCAAGGCGGGTTCCTCCTCCAAATACTTCATAGAAGATCTTGAACACAAAGATAGTGTCCGGCGCTGCAAAATAAGTTTCCACATATTGCCATAGAGAGAATAATAATTTTAACACAAATCTAATCTGCTGACGTATTCCGTGGTGCGACACGCCACGGCCAAGCCTTTATCCAAATCGTTTCATTATCCCACCTCAGCGTGTTATGCAAGGCGGTTTCCTTGGCACGTCTTGTCAAAGCAGAGATCGTGTCCCCTCATTTCGGGATTCTCATCAATATGGGCGTGGGTAACCCAACCGCGCCTTTGATTACGACGCTTGGAGATAAGCAAGTTTTACCAGGCTGGTGGGGACACATAATCGCGTCCACCCATGTAAGGGGATAAGGATCCACCTTTTCACCACGCCTTCTTCCTCCTCTGCCTATCCATTCTTGCGCACTCGAGCTCTAGCGCCCAAGTCCGCACTACCACCTCAACCCTCTCCAGTCATGTCCGAAGCGGGACGCAAGTGGATGGTCTCCTTCGTCACGGAGGGACACATCAAAAAGCTGAGGAAGGCCGGATATCTGGCCAACGACATCGCGCACCGGCTCCCCGAAAAGGGGCAGCTCATCCCCACTCCTAGGCCCCACGAGAGGGTGGTATTTCTCCCCCATTTCCTCCGTGGACTGGGCTTCCCTTTGCATCCATTTGTCCGGGGGCTCATGTTCTACTATGGCCTGGATTTCCACGATCTGGCCCCGAACTTCGTCCTCAACATCTCGGCGTTTATCGTCGTGTGCGAGGCTTTCCTCCGCATCCGCCCCCATTTCGGCTTATGGCTAAAGACCTTCAACGTCAAGCCGAAGGTGGTGCGCGGCAGCCAGGTGGAGTGCGGCGGCGCCATGGTTGGCAAGATGGCCAACGTCCTGTGGCTCGAGGGCTCCTTTGTGGAGACCCTGAAGGGGTGGCAATCTGGGTGGTTTTACATCACCGAGCCGCGCGACGCCGAATGGGTCGCACCCCCTGAGTTCTGATCCGCCCCCCCACGCGGCTCACCTCCTGGAAGGAGACATGCCTGTCTTGGGGTAAAAAAGGAGAGCTGACCGGACTCCAAACATGCATCCAAACCCTGGTGGACAAGAAGCTCAAGCTTGTCAACGTAGTCTAGGATATGCTCGTCCGCCTGATCCTCCCGTGCCAACGACGGGCTTTCAACCTTTGGGAATTCGACCCGGCGCAGCATCAAACTCTTAACAGGCTCTTCGACACGACGTACGAAGATGCCTGGAGGGTACTTTTCAAGGGCGCCGAGGCTCCCGTATCCGCTGCCGAGGATTGCGGATTCAGTATTCAGCATCACGCTCATGCGGTAAGCTGTTTTTGTCCTTTTACAGGGTATCAGTTTTTCATAGTTTGACTCTATGCGAGATCTGAGTTCCCTTATCTTGGATAGGATTGGGTGGTGACGTACGGACAGGTCAACTGTCCGGCTCCTCTGCCCGAAGGCCCAACGGACACTCGCTTGGCGAAGCTGCTGGTTCCGGCGCCCTATGTGGTGCCGGAGAAGAAGGCCACGAAAAGGACCACAGGGGCTCGAAAGAGTGCCCGACGCCAGGAGGTGTCGGATTTGTCATCCGACTTCCCGAAGCGCCTTCCTCTCGTGAAGACGAGGAGGAAGAAGAAGAGACCTCTCCCCCTCCAGCGGGAGGAGAGAAGAAAAGGAAGGCCGCCCTCTCCGAGGAGGCCGGAGGGTCCAAGAAGGGGAAAACCCTTCCTCCGGACTGCTCCACTAACGCCGACGATGACGAAGAGGAGTGGCAGCCCAGGGCCAAGCCCCTGGCGAAATCATAAGTGTCCAAATACCGGGGTAATTCATAGTATTCGTTCTTCGCACAGCTTTTCCTTATGTCGAATATGTTTATGCAGCCCACCCAAAGACCGGCTTGACGCATCGTCGAGCGGCTCGCTGGACCCGTTGGAGGTGAACTCGCTTCCGACGGCTTCAGCCCCCCGCCCTGTGGACAACACCGAAGTGTTGTCCCAACAGGTTCCAAGCCGGGAGGAGGTGGTCCTGGAGGCGCCGCAAGGCGACCTCCCGGACTCCAGGAGTAAAGGGGATGAAACCCCCCAGGGCTCCAAGTCCGGCTTAAGGCCGGACACAGCTCTGGAATCTTCAAGGGTTCCAGAGTCCGGCGGGCGACCTCCTTCCAAGAGGAGCAAGCCTACCGTGTCGGTGACCTCCGTCCAACCGGAGGCGCCGAACAATATGTTGGAGGCGCTCCAAGGTGCCTCCATCGACGAGGGGCACCGCACTATTATGAGTGCGGTGATTCAGAAGGTTCAGTCCGCCAAAAGCGGACTGACTGAAGCTTGTACAAGCCTTTTAACAGGCTTTGAGGTAAGTAAAGAATGTTCACATAATGTTACCGCATAGACAGTAGCCCCTAATGCTTTGTTGGGCGTTCGGGAAGAAAAGCTAAATAGAGGATCAAAGAATTCGCAGGAGTCTAACAAAAGGAGTCAATATGCGTATGCAGGCTTCTCTGCTAGCGTCCGCCGCATTGGCTGCGGAAGTGGACGTGCTGAAGCAGAGTCTCAAGAAGTCCGAGCAAGAGCTCGGGCGTGCCGAGAAGCAGCTCGAGGAGAAGGAAGGTAAGAAATACCTTATTTGAATATGTATATAAAAAGGTGCAGTTGCAAAAAATGACAGGATTCACATGGCTACTGCAGGGGCCACGTCTGAGGTGGCGACCCTTAAGCAATCGCTGCTCGAGGCCGAGAAGAGTGCGGCCGTGGAGCGCACCGAGTGGGAGAGGTATGAGGCTGAGGTTGGCAAGGTGCGGCAAGAGCTCCAGGTTCTCATGAAGAAACATGAGAGCTTGGAGCTTGACTCGAAGACGCGAGCGTCCGAGCTTGCGGCAGCTATAGAAAATGCCAAGTCTGCCAAGGCCGAGTCTCAGAAGACCCTCCAGGAGTTGGATGAGGTGAAGAAGATTGCGGCGGGTAAGGCATTCTTTATGCAAAGCAAACACATAAACGTGAGTTACCTGTTACTTACCCGAATCCAGAGCTCTCCAGGGGCATTTGCAGATCTTCCCCGGAGTGTATATGATGCCGCCGCATTCTATCGAGCCGAGGAGGGCAGCTCAATGGAGAAGGTGTTCTGGTCTCAGTACGCTGAGGCCGGACACCCCATGCCCCTGAGCGACCAGCTGAAGCATCTGGTTGAGCTCCACAAGGCGGCCGAAAAGGCCATGAAGGGCCTCCTAGTTCGGCTGTGGCCTGGAGAGGCCCTGCTTGGGAGCTATTTCGGGCTGGTGCGGCGGCTGGTGGAGGCCTGTCCAAGGCTTGAAGACATCAAGCGCTCCGTCTGCATTAAAGGTGTCCGTAGGGCCCTTGCCCGTGCTAAGGTGCACTGGGGCAAGCTAGATGCGGAGAAGCTTGTGAAGGACGGGCCACCGCCGGGGAAAGAGCATCTCAAGCCCGAGAATTATTATAAGGATGTTCTGAAGGGTGCCCGCCTTGTTGCGGATGAATGTACCAAGGATGTATTTTTTGAGTAAAACCCGCTCGCGTTATCCTGTGCGCTGAAGACTTGTTCATATGCGCTAAGCAATGCTGCTTGAATTTAAAATATTACCTTCTGTGCGGCTGTTTATCAATACTGAGAGATGGCGAGTCGGCGGCTTCTGCCCCCTTGCCACTAGTGCTGGGGTGTTCGGGGATAAATCTGGGCGCTCTTTTCCCCATATTTGGGTCCTTCGAGGGAGGCGCTCAGCCCAACGAACGAGGCAATCAGACTATAATGCGTGAACACTCTCACTTAGCCATAGAATTCTATAATTTTAAATTTCGGCGTAGCCCCTAGTATTCGGAAGACCGAGTTCGGGGCGCTATCCACGCCTTGGCCGGACAGAGCCGACTCCTCGCCCTAAGCGGCATAAGTCTTTAAGGACTCGAAAAGACCTCTCGAACAGCGACCAGCTCTCGCCTCATCATGACGGTCAGTTGTAGCTTTCTCCACTGAGGTGCTCGGCCCAGCTGAACTGGGGCACAATCGAAGTGGTTCTCCTAGTGCTACCTTAGCCGATATAGCGGAACGTAAGGCACCAAAACATAGGAGCTGGGCAAACCCAACTATTGACCCAAGACATGATTCGGAGCCGATGCATATAATGCTATAAGTTCGGGGTGCCGCACTTGTGAAAGTGTTCGGATTTCTTACACCATGTTGAGGGGTACTGAAGCCCCTGGCGTATTTTGGCCGTACCAAAGTGTACGGGTGCAACATTTCATGAAGGAACATATATATATATATAAAAGGGTAATGCAAAAAATAGACAAAAGCTATGCATTGTTCATTAAAATGCTGTGATCAAAGCAGAACGATACAAGTAATGCGGTAAACGAAAAGTTGGACTATTTAACATGTCTGCTCCAGGGGCAAGCTGCGGAATAGTATGCGAAACAGGTATACTGCTCGTGATAGAGACCACCTGTGATTTCCATAATGCGGCATGGCTTGTCTGCTTCCCTGGTTTCTTGCATCGTTTGTGCGGTAGTTGAACTGCCGAACAGGCCGTCCGTAGAGTAGAGTCCTGAAAGTAAGAGAAAAGTAAAAAATCAGCAGCCCCTGGTGCGGTTTAAGCCATGTTTTGGGCGTGCCGTGATGGTGCCCCTCCCCCTATGCCCATGGTATTTCCAAAGCGTAGTTATGGACGCGAGGTACTGGCGTTGCCTTTTTGCAAGGGTTGGGGTTGGGGCCGTATTGCTACGCCTGCTCGGAATGTGCCAGGCGGTCTTGTTGTAGGTTACTCCGGGCGCGCTTGACGGTGTCCGGACGTTGAATGGCCGGATTGGAGAACTGCCTGGAGAGGCTGCTTTGTACTTCCGTTGCGAGGGCCGCCGTGTGCTCCTTCGTTCGTAGGGAGTGTTCGGTGTTTCCATTGACCGTAATTACTCCTCGAGGGCCTGGCATCTTGAGCTTAAGGTATGCGTAGTGCAGGACCGCATTGAACTTGGCAAATGCGGTTCGCCCGAGCAGTGCTTGATAACCACTGCGTAACGGGACTATGTCGAAGATTAACTCCTCGCTTCGGAAATTATCCGGAGATCCGAAGACCACTTCAAGTGTGACTGAGCCTGTGCAGCTGGCCTCTACACCTGGTATTACGCCTTTAAAGGTCGTTTTGGTGGGCTTAATCCTCGAGGGATCTATGCCCATTTTCCGCACTGTATCCTGGTAAAGCAGGTTTAGGCTACTGCCGCCGTCCATAAGGACTCTAGTGAGATGAAATCCGTCAATAATTGGGTCGAGAACCAATGCGGTGAATCCGCCATGACGGATGCTAGTGGGATGGTCTCTTCGATCAAAGGTGATCGGGCAGGAGGACCATGGGTTGAACTTTGGGGCGACTGGCTCTACCGCGTATACGTCCCTTAACGCGCGCTTCCGCTCCCTTTTGGGGACGTGGGTGGCGTATATCATGTTCACCGTCCGCACTTGTGGGGGAAAACCCTTCTGTCCATTGTTGTTCGGCGGCCGGGGCTCCTCCTCGTCATCACTATGCAACCCCTTGTCTTCATTGTCGGCGCTTAATCTGCCTGCCTGCTTGAACACCCAACAATCCCTGTTGGTGTGATTGGCCGGCTTTTCGGGGGTGCCATGTATTTGGCACAAGCGGTCGAGTATTTGGTCCAAGCTGGATGGGCCCCTAGGATTCCTTTTGAATGACTTTTTCCACTAACCGGATTTAGAGCCTCCGAATCCGGCATTAACTGCGTATCCTTAGCATTGTCGCCGTTGATGCGGCGCTTCTGCTGGTTGCTACGCGACCTGCCACTAATGTCCCTGGTGTCCGAACGACCAGGGTTCTTGGTCATATTGTTGCTACGAGTAAGCCAGCTGTCTTAAAAGCGAGTCATGAGTGCCGTGAGTGCTGCCATAGATTTTGGCTTCTCCTGTCCTAGGTGCCGGGCAAGCCATTCGTCACGGATATTATGCTTGAAGGCTGCTAAGTCCTCTGTGTCCGGACAGTCGAGTATTTGATTTTTCTTTGTTAGGAACCATGTCCAGAATTGCCTGGCCGATTCGTCTGGCTGCTGAATTACGTGGCTTAGGTCGTCAGCGTCTGGGGGTCGCACATAAGTGCCCTGGAAATTGTCGAGGAATGCGGCTTCCAGGTCCTCCCAACAGCTGATTGACCCTGTTGGCAGGCTGTTAAGCCACTGCTGGGCTGGTCCTTTAAGCTTGAGTGGGAGGTATTTGATGGCGTGGAAATCATCGCCGCGGGCCATGTGGATATGAAGGAAGGAGATAATCCTCGATCCATCCCACGGGATCTGTTGAGCCATCATATGATTCGATGTTTACGGGTTTGAAACCCTCGGGGATTTGATGATCCATTATTTCATCTGTGAAGCACAATGGGTGTGCGGCGCCCCTATATTGGGCGATATCATGACGTAGCTCCAATGAGCTTTGTCTACTGTGTTCGGCCCTGCCGAATTTGTGGCCGGCGTGTCGGTTGTCGTCTTGAGCCGTGGGGTGCCTACGCGATCCATAGATCGATCTTGTTTGCCTTGTCTTGTCCTCCAACATGTCTCGTAAGTCCGGCGCATATTCCCGTGCCTTGGTACGGGGTGCGGATCGGTTGGAGGGCCATGAGGCCTCTCTGTCGTGGCCACGAGGTGGCCTGTCGGCCGCATCGAGTGCTTCCTCCTCTAATCGGGGTAACAACCTGCGCTTCGGGTAGCACTTGGAGGGGCGTTCGGGTTTGTGCTCTTCGGCCGCGAGGACTTCAGTCCATCTATCTACTAGCTGATCTTGATCAGCTTTAAGCTGTTGCTGTTTTTTCTTGAGGCTTCTTGCTGTGGCCATAAGCCTGCGTTGAAAATGCTCTTGTTCGATGGGATCCTTTGGCACGGCGAATTCGTCGTCGTCGAGGCTTGCCTCGTCTTCGGAGGGAGGCATATGATTATCGTCCTCGACCTCTCTGTCAGCCGCTCTCTCATGGGGGCTGGTTTCTCCATCCTCCTGTGCTAAATCTTGCTTGGGGGGATGTTCTTCGGTGCTTTCCGGGGTATTAATTATCTCCCGTGCTGGAATCGCCGTTTTTGTGTTGGCGGGACTTTGAGCGGCGCCGCTGACACCGACGCTTTTGCTACTTGGAGGGGTCATCCTCCGCTGTTCCATCGCCCTCTCCCTCTTTCGGGGTGTCCACCATGTATATGTCATATGACGAGGTGGCTTTCCAGGGCCTAGTAGGCGCTGTTTCTTCATCATCTCCTTCATCGGTGTCCATACCGTCGATGTCTTCGGAGTCGAAGTCGAGCATGTCGGTTAAGTTGTCGACAGTGGCTACAAAGTGGGTGGTGGGTGGGTTTTGAATTTCTTCATCGTCCGTACCCCAACCTTGCTGACCGTAGTCCGGCCAGGGCTCTCCCGACAAAGAGAGAGACTTCAATGATTTCAGGATATCGCCGAAAGGCGAGTGCTGAAAGACGTCCGCGGCCGTGAACTCCATGATCGGCGCCCAATCGGATTCGCTCGGCAGGGGCGCGGAGGGTTCAGAGTCCGGAGGAGAATCCGGCTCCGTGGAGTCACGAGTCTTGTAGAGTACGGGGCTGGTGTTCGGCTCAACCGCCGTTGGGATCGCAGCCCCCGAGGCGGCGTCCAACCGCCCATCCTTGATCGGCGCGGTCGGCTCCGAACCAGGGGCCGGAGCCGATGCAGGTGGGGCCTCCAGGGCACTGTTCGGTGGCAGAGCTAGATCATGCTCGTCGTGAAGTGTGGCGCGCTCGGCAGTGGTTCAAATCCGTCGAAGATCAAGTCCCCGCGGATGTCGGCCGTGTAGTTTAAACTTCCGAATCTGACCTGATGGCCAGGGGCGTAGCTTTCGATCTGCTCTAGATGGCCAAGTGAATTGGCCCGCAGTGCAAAGCCGCCGAAGATGAAGATCTGTCCGGGGAGGAAGGTCTCACCCTGGACCGCATCGCCATTGATGATCGTAGGAGCCATCGGGCCTGACGGCGATGGCACAGAGGAACTCTCAATGAAAGCACCAATGTCGGTGTCAAAACCGGTGGATCTCGAGTAGGGGGTCCCGAACTGTGCGTCTAGGCCGGATGGTAACATGAGGCAGGGGACACGAAGTTTTATCTAGGTTCGGGCCCTCTCGATGGAGGTAAAACCCTATGTCCTGCTTGATTAATATTGATGGTATGGGTATTACAAGAGTTGATCTACCACGAGATCAGAGAGCTTAGACCCTAGAAGCTAGCCTATGGTATGATTGTTGATGTGTATGTTGTCCTACGGACTAAAACCCTCCGGTTTATATAGACACCGGATAGGGTTAGGGTTACATAGAGTCGGTTATAATGGTAGGAGATCTGAACATCCGTATCGCCAAGCTTTCCTTGCACGCCAAGGAAAGTCCCTTCCGGACACGGGACGGAGTCTTCAATCTTGTATCTTCATAGTCCAGGAGTCCGGCTCGAAGGTGTAGTTCGGCTATCCGAACACCCCCTAATCCAGGACTCCCTCAGTCACTATTTGAAGTTCTTTGTGTTGGTTTAATAGATGAATCTGAGATTGTGTGATGCATATCGTATAATCATACCCATGGATACTTGAGGTGACATTGGAGTATCTAGGTGACATTAGGGTTTTGGTTGATTTGTGTCTTAAGGTGTTATTCTAGTACGAACTCTTGAATAGATCGATCAGAAAGAATAACTTTGAGGTGGTTTCGTACCCTACAATAATCTTTTCGTTTGTTCTCCGCTATTAGTGACTTTGGAGTGACTCTTTGTTGCATGTTGAGGGATAGTTATATGATCCAATTATGTTATTATTGTTGAGAGAACTTGCACTAGTGAAAGTATGAACCCTAGGCCTTGTTTCCTAGCATTGCAATACCGTTTACGCTCACTTTTACCACTTGCTACCTTGCGGTTTTTATATTTTCAGATTACAAAAACCTATATCTACTATCCATATTGCACTTGTATCACCATCTCTTCGCCGAACTAGTGCACCTATACAATTTACCGCTGTATTGGGTGTATTGGGGACACAAGAGACTCTTTGTTATTTGGTTGCAGGGTTGTTTGAGAGAGACCATCTTCATCCTACGCCTCCCACGGATTGATAAACCTTAGGTCATCCACTTGAGGGAAATTTGCTACTTCCCTACAAACCTCTGCACTTGGGGGCCCAACAACATCTGCAAGAAGAAGGTTGTGTAGTAGACATCACTGGTCAACCACTCGGCGATTCATTACAATTTTTAGCGATTTTTCTGTATTACACGAAGGACCGTTTCCCGGTCACCTATGTAACGCAACCGTATCTGGATCACCGCGTACATACCAGGGGCTACATCGTAGACCCACCATAAAACTCCTACGGCTAAGTGAAAATGTTAAAGCCCTATAGTCCGATTGCCTAGTTCGCCGCACTAACACCTCTGTTACGGACCAAGATGTTGGGTCAAGAGTGATCAAGTGCTAATCCGAACACCCCCGTATTATATGCGAGGGGGCTGAAGCCAACGACTGGAAAACTTTCAGATTGTAAAAAAAAGGCCACACAGGAGGAAAAAACTTTCAGAAAAAGGTATGAATATAACGCAACTTTCATATATCATAATATTGTTCTCACAATTACAGTGCATCTATTCGAACATAATGTCCTTCGAGCACTGGCCCTCTATCAAACAGGCGCCCTCTAGGACATCGTCCAAATAATGCTCTGGCATGCGATGGTCCTTGCCGTCGAGCGGGCCTTTAACCGCACCATCGGTGGCCTTCATCTTTGCCCAGTACATCTTGACACGGGCAAAGGCCATCCGAGCACCTTCTATGCACACCGACCGCTTGACGGTGTTGATACGTGGCACTGCATCGACAAGTCGATGCACCAAACCGAAATAGCTGTTCGGAATGGGCTCTGTCAGCCATAGCCGGACCACGATGTCCTTCATGGCAGCTCTAGACATCTTACGGAGCTCGGCCCATTGTGCCATCTATCCGTTCAGCAACGCCTGACGCTGTGGCATGCTGAATTGTGACCAGAAAAGCTTCTCCGTAGAACATCCTTCCTGTGCTTGGAAGAACTACGCCGCATCGGAGACACTCTTCGGCAGGTCCAAGAACGCATCTGGAGAACTCCACAATTGATTAAGCATAGCATACTTCGGGTCACCGAATTTAGTCTGTAAAATAAAGGGCTTACCAGCTGCTATCTCCCCAGCTTGGTGGATCTCCTCCCGAGCCGCTCTAGGCTCGGACCGTGCCTCCTCGCCTCTTGTAAGGCCTTCTTGAGTTCGGCGGCCTTGGCTTTGTTACCCTCCTCGAGTAATTTGCATTTGCCGGTGGCATCCTCTAGCTCTCGCTCCATGATAGATATTCTCTCCTCGGACTGGCACTGAGTGGCCTGTTCGGCCTTTAAATCACCAGCCGCCTTCTGGACAGCCGCATTACTCACTCTGGCCTGCGCCTTGGCCTGGGCAAGCTCGGCTCGCAAGGTCTCAACCGCAGTAGCACCATCTACAGTCACGCATATCACATTGTATAGTTTTCAGCTTCGTGCTCATACTATTATACATGCGTAATCGCGGTCACAAAACATACCTTGTGCCTCGTTGAGCCGCCTGTTAATATGGGTAATGTCTTCATCAGCTAATTCAAGTTTCTTCTTTAAATCTGCAATTTCTATGGCTTGGGCAGTTGCCTTGGACATCACAACCTGTTTTCAAACTCATCATGTTACTTCCTGAGCAAATCCTTTTTGATCCTCTGATCGCCTCCCTGTGGAAGCCGGCCAGAGTCTTAGGGGCTACTATCTATACACAGGCGCATTTTTGCATGAAAAGAGCAGTTATTACATTGCGTACCTCAAAGCCTCTCAGCAGGCTCGTGAAGGCTTCGTTCAACCCGCTTCTCGCGGACAGAATCCTCTCAACTACCGCCATCAAGGTACGATGTTCCTCTACGATGAATGCACTTTGCAAGGTACCCATCAGTGTATCTGGCACCTCTGGATTCCCGGAGGCTGCTGTGGGAGTGCAAAGTCCCTCCAAAAGGCTACGCTTACTTGACCCTAGAGTCCTCTCCAGCTGTAAGTTGGATAGTTCGGGGCCCTTATTGTTGGTCCCCGCGGGGGCCGCCTCCTCTGGACCCCTGACGGTCGAGATATCACCTTCGGGCATTGTTTCCTCTATCCCCCGTGCCACCGGATGGTCAGGGGAGATCCTCCGGGACGACACCTCGAAGTCGTCCGCCCTTAGGGGCGGTGAAGCTTGTGGAGGTGTCTCACTTTCCATCATCTTCGGAAGCAAGTCCCCCGATGAGGAGGACTGTGGAGGTAGATAAGGGGCCGACCTATGAACATATGGTTTAAATGTTACCCTTGCAAAAAACAGGATATGTCTAGAGCATCCTTGTTCACTTATGATTCGGCAAAGGGCTTGTCCCTAAAAAGGAGCTCTGCGTCAACATCGTCCTCCGAACCCGAACCATCTGATAGAGATATCTTCTCTCTCTTGGTTTGCCTCCACCTCCAAGCCTTTGGGGGCAGTCCTTTTCTTCCCCTGGGGGGAAGATATATCCCTTTCTTCCTCTTCCCCTTCGTCTTCGAAAGAAGGAGCTTCAGCCTCCCCCGATATAGCGTCCAGTACACCTTTAGAGCGGAGGCCATCTTCAGCCCTCTTGCTCTTCTTCTTGTCCTCCCTCGCCGGCATTTGATACGGCATCGGGGCCAGCATCCTCATTAACATAGGATCAGCTGAGTCTTCGGGAAGTGGAGCCGGACACCTGATCCGCTGCGCCTTCTTTATCTAGCCCTGGTTGAAGATAGGTTTCTCAGTACATCACTGTGGGATAATTAACCGAATTGCGTTCGGGAGTTGGGTGCTTATCGGGGTATCCGGATGATTGCAGTCAAGGCCAATGTCCTCGGATGTGTTCGGCCACTGCTTTCGAGCCTTGAAGAATAGTTTCCACATCCCTTTGTGCATCGTGTTGAAAAATTGCTGAAGGGTCCGCGGTCCTTCTGGGTTGAACTCCCACATGCGGAGAGGTCGTCGCTGACCTGGGAGGACCCGACGGACTAGCATCACCTGGATCACGTTAATAAGGCTAGTGTCCTTTTCAAGGATGCTCTGGATACGACTTTGTATCGTCTGCACTTCATCTGTTGATCCCTAGTCAAGCCCCTTATTAATCCATGATGCGAGTTGCAATGGAGGACCAGATCGGAATGCAGGTGTGGCTGCCCATTTGGTACCGCGAGGTTCGGTGATGTAAAACCACTCCCGCTGCCATAAATCGGAGGTTTCCGAGAAGGTGCCCTTTGGCCAGACAGTATTGGCAAGCTTGCTCACCATAAAGCCGCCGCACTCCGCCTGCTCCCCGTCGACTATCTTCGGCTTCACACTGAAGGTCTTGAGCCATAGGTCGAAGTGTGGGGGGATGCGGAGAAAGGCTTCACACATAATGATGAACACCGAGATGTGGAGAAAGGAGTCTGGAGCTAGGTCGTGAAAATCTAGCCCGTAATAGAACATAAGGCCGCGAACAAAGGGGTGGAGAGCGAACCCTAGCCCGCGGAGGAAGTGGGAGGTGAACACAACTCTCTCGCCAAGCCTTGGTGTGGGGATAACCTACTCCTTTGCAGGAAGCCTGTGGGGGATTTCCGCAGTCAGGTACCTCACCTCCCAGAGCTTCGTGATATCTTCCTCAGTGACCGAGGAGACCTTCCACTTGCCTGGGAAGCTAGATTCAGACATGACTAGAAAGGCTTGGTAGCAATGAAAGAAATCGAGACCTGGGCGCTAGAGCTCGGAGCTAGAAAGGCTGAGGAAGAGGTAGGCGTGGGGGATAATGGTGGGTTTGTAACCCTTTATAAAGGCGATGAATATCGAATGCCTCCCCACAGGCCTTAAAGCTCGCCTATTCCCAAGGGACCGTGCAAACGGCACGGTTGGATTACCCATGCCCATATTGATAGGGATCCCATGATAAACATGCATGATCTCTGCTTTGACAAGATGTGCCAATAAATACCATGTCTCGTAATGTGGACCGGGAGATTGAAAGATGGTTTGAAATAATAACCAGCTAGGGGACGTCACGTCTCGCCACGAAAGCCGTCAGTAAATGGGACTTATTAAATGTTATATATTGTTGTGGTTGTATGTGGAGTCTGTTTCGCAGAGCCGGTCAGGTTCTCTGTTCAAGGACTACTTTGAAGTATTCAGAGGAGGAACCCGCCTTGCAATGCCGAAGACATTCTGCGCGCCTAACACCTCGTCATTGAAGCCTTGTTCAGGGGCTACTGAGGGAGTCCTGGATTAAGGGGTCCTCGGGCGTCCGGACTATATGACATGAGACTCTCCTTGGCGTGGAAGGCAAGCTTAGCGTGCATATATGAATATTCCTTTCTCTGTAAACCGACTCTGTACAACCCTAGCCCCCTCCGATGTCTATATAAACTGGAGGGTTTAGTCCGTAGAAGCAATCATAATCATAGAGGCTAGACAATTAGGGTTTAGCCATTACGATCTCGTGGTAGATCAACTCTTGTAACCCCTATACTCATCAAAGTCAATCAAGCAGGACGTAGGGTATTACCTCCATCAAGAGGGCCTGAACCTGGGTAAAACATCGTGTCCCTTGTCTCCTATTACCATCAATTCTTAGACACACAGTTTGGGACCCCCTACCCGAGATCTGCTGGTTTTGACGGCCAAGTTTGAAGGGGGACAACTAGTACAAGCCATCCTGACAAAAGGTGGACTTCGCCTCCCAAAGGCTCTGGTGGTGATGCTGTTGTGGGCTCCGCGATGACCTCTGTCCTGCCGTCCTGGCGGTCTTGGTCTTGTTGCACCGATATGGAAACCTTTGCCTGATGCCTTGGGACCCCGCGCCTATGCTTGCCTCCCTAGCACCAAAGAGGAAACTGGTACACTGCGCCCGCTGGCGCCCACTTGGCCTTGGTCGTCATAGCTCACATCACGTGAACCTCGCGAGATGCCCCTTGCATAGATATCTCCGCTCCTCGGGAGCCGGCCTAGTGAGGCCACCCCCAGGGAGGTCTTGGTGTCATCCGCCTCGTGACGGTCTTGCGTGATCGCTGCTGAAGCTGGGCCGTACCAGGCCGTTGGTGGAGCCACGCTTTGGGCCGCAGGCAGGCAAGTCTGGGCACCCCCGGTCCCAGAACACCGACATTCCCCAACACAAATTTTCTTAGAATGGCGAAAGAGTACCGCATATAGGTAGGTATAGTGGACTCATATGGCAAAACTGGTTTAAAGGTTTTTGGATGCACAAGTAGTGATCATACTTAGTGCAAAATGAAGGCTAGCAAAAGATTGAGAAGTGACCAACCAAGAAACAAATAATCTCATAAGCGAGCATTAAGCATAATTAACACCTAATAATGCACCACAAGTAGGATATAATTTCATTGCTTAATTATTGACTTTCGTGCTTGCATAGGGAATCACAAACCTTAACACCAATATTCTTTACTAAAGCATAATTACTCATCAACATGACTCACATATCACATCATCATATCTCAAAACTATTACTAAGAATCAAGTTTATTTTGTCCAATGATCTTCATGAAAGTTTTTATTATATCCTTCTTGGATATCTATCACTTTGGAACTAATTTTCATACCGGTATTTGTTTGAGCTTGTCAAAAGCAACACATAAAAATTAGTCCCAAAGTGATAGATATCCAAGAAGGATATAATAAAAACTTTCATGAAGATCATTGGACAAAATAAACTTGATTCTTAGTAATAGTTTTTAGATATGATGATGTGATACGTGAGTTATGTTGATGAGTAATTATGCTTTAGTAAGAATATTGGTGTTAAGGTTTGTGATTCCTATGCAAGCACGAAAGTCAATAATTATGCAATGAAATTATATCCTACTTGTGGTGCATTATTAGGTGTTAATTATGCTTAATGCTCGCTTATGAGATTATTTGTTTCTTGGTTGGTCACTTCTCAATCTTTCGCTAGCCTTCATTTTGCACTAAGTATGATCACTACTTGTGCATCCAAAAACCTTTAAACTAGTTTTGCCATATGAGTCCACTATACCTACCTATATGCGGTATTCTTTCGCCATTCTAAGAAAATTTGTGTTGGGGAATGTCGGTGTTCTGGGACCGGGGGTGCCCAGACTTGCCTGCTTGCGGCCCAAAGCATGGCTCCACCAATGGCCTGGTACGGCCCAGCTTCAACAGCGATCACGCAAGACCCTCACGAGGCGGACGACACCAAGACCTCCCCGGGGGTGGCCTCACTAGGCCGGCTCCCAGGGAGCGGAGATATCTATGCAAGGGGCATCTCGCGAGGTTCACGTGACGTGAGCTATGACGACCAAGGCCAAGCGGGCGCCAGCGGGCGCAGTGTACAAGTTTCCTCTTTGGTGCTAGGGAGGCAAGCACAGGCGCGGGGTCCCGAGGCGTCAGGCAAAGGTTTCCATATCAGTGCAACAAGACCAAGACCGCCAGGACAGAGGTCATCGCGGATCCCACAGCAGCATCACCACCAGAGCCTTTGGGAGGCGAAGACCACCTTTTGTCAGGATGGCATGTACTAGTTGCCCCCCTTCAAACTTGGCCATCAAAACCAGCAGATCTCGGGTAGGGGGTCCCGAACTGTGCGTCTAAGAATTGATGGTAATAGGAGACAAGCGACACGATGTTTTACCCAGGTTCAGGCCCTCTCGATGGAGGTAATACCCTACGTCCTGCTTGATTGACTTTGATGAGTATAGGGGTTACAAGAGTTGATATACCACGAGATCGTAATGGCTAAACCCTAATTGTCTAGCCTGTATGATTATGATTGCCTCTATGGACTAAACCCTCCGGTTTATATAGACATCGGAGGGGGCTAGGGTTGTACAGAGTCAGTTTACAGAGAAAGGAATATTCATATCTGCACGCTAAGCTTGCCTTCCACACCAAGGAGAGTCCCATACGGACACAGGAGGAAGTCTTCTGTCTTGTATCTTCACGACCCATTAGTCCGACCCATGTCATATAGTCCGGACGCCCGAGGACCCCTTAATCCAGGACTCCCTCAGTAGCCCCTGAACCAGGCTTCAATGACGAGGTGTCCGAAGCCCGAGGACCCCTTAATCCAGGACTCCCTCAGTAGTCCCTATGCAAGCACGAAAGTCAATAATTAAGCAATGAAATTATATCCTACTTGTGGTGCATTATTAGGTGTTAATTATGCTTGATGCTCGCTTATGAGATTATTTGTTTCTTGGTTGCTCGCTTCTCAATCTTTTGCTAGCCTTCATTTTGCACTAACTATGATCTCTACTTGTGCATCCAAAAACCTTTAACCCAGTTTTGCCACATGAGTCCACTCTATCTACCTATATGCAGTATTCTTTTGCCGTTCTAAGCAAATTTGTATGTGCCATCTCTAATTTTCAAAATAAACTTCTCTTTTGTGTGTTCATTTCGCTCGCGGAGCGGTGAGGGGTGGGTAATATTTTCCATGCTAGATGTGTTATTTTCAAGATGAGTGTTTATTCACTTGTCATTGCACGAGAGTAAGGCAAAGGTATTAGGGATGCCCAGTCCCTAAATGAATAATGAATTTACTTTATGTTATCAAATAATAAATTCCTTGGAAAGTGTTGGTATGAAGGGCAACCGTGGATACAGCTATCCATGGAAAGTGAAAGTATGGTTGAAAAAGGAATAAACTTTATTTTCTGTCTGGGAACCGCCTATGATATATCTAGCATGGAAAGTGTTGGGAACTCTAAGTCGTTTTCGTTGGTGGGAAGGACACACCTCCAAAAATGTTTTTACCTCTAAGTTTTTCACTTTGAGCTCTGGCACCTCTACAGATCCCTACTTCCCTCTGCGAAGGGCCTTTATTTTACTTTATGCAATTTTTATTTTTAAATTTGAGTCTCCATCCTCTCTTATAAAAGCACCAACTAGGAGGCAATATGATCATACTTGAGCATTGGGTGTAGTTAATATGCGAGTGTGTCATGAATGGATCAATGATTGAGCATGATGGGCTAGGGATAGCTTATTTTAGCGTTGATATTTTGAAAGACATGGTTGCTTGTTGATATGCTTGAGTATTTAAGTTATCATGTCAAAACTATACTATTTCTTTGAACAATATAAATGTCCAAATGTCCATGCTATACAGAAAAGAAATATGATATGACATGATAGGAAACATTCCACATAAAAAATTCTGTTTTTATCACTTACCTTCTCGAGACCGAGTAGGAGTTAAGCTTGTGGATGCGGATATGTCTCTGGCGTATCTATAATTTTTGATTGTTCCATGCTGATATATTATCAATCTTGGATGTTTTATAATCATTTCATAGTCATTTTATATCATTATTTGGTACTAACCTATTGACATAGTGCCAAGTGTCAGTCGCTGTTTTTCCATGTTTTTTACATCATAGAAAATCAATACCAAACGGAGTCCAAATGCCACAAAACTTTGCGGAGATTTTTTATGGACCAGAACACACGTAATGGGCCCTCGCTGCGCCTAGGGGTGCTCCGAGGATAGCACAACCCACCAGGGCGCGCCAGGAGGCCCAAGCGCACCCTGGTGGGTTGTGCCCACCTCGGGTGCCCCCGGACCGCCTCTTTGCTCTATAAATACCCCAATATTCCCAAAACCCTAGGGGAGTCGACAAAATATTCATCCAGCCGCCGCAGAGTCCAGAACCACCAGATCCAATCTAGACACCATCTCGAATGGGGTTCACCACCTCCATTGGTGCCTCTCCGATGATGCGTGAGTAGTTCTTCATAGACCTTCGGGTCCGTAGTTAGTAGCTAGATGGCTTTCTCTCTCTCTCTCTCTATGAATTCTCAATACAATGGTCTCTTGGAGATACATATGATGTAATTCTTTTGCGGTGTGTTTGTTGGCATCGATGAACTTTGAGTTTATGACCAGATCTATCTTTTTATATCCATGAAAGTATTTGAGTTTCTTTGATCTCTTTTATGCATGATCTCTTATAGCCTCGTATTTCTTCTCCGATATTTGGCTTTTGTTTGGCCAACTTGATCTATTTATCTTGCAATGGGAAGAGGTGCTTTGTCGTGGGTTCGATCTTATGGTGCTTGATCCGAGTGACAGAAGGTGAACCGACACGTATATATTGTTGCTATTAAGGATAAAATGATGGGGTCTATCTCTACATAGATAGATCTTGTCTACATCATTTCATAGTTCTTATTGCATTACTCCGTTTCTCCATGAACTTAATACACTAGATGCATGCTGGATAGCGGTCGATGTGGGGAGTAATAGTAGTAGATGCAGGTAGGAGTCGGTCTACTAATCTTGGACGTGATGCCTATATAATGATCATTGCCTGGATATCGTCATGAGTATTTGAAGTTCTATCAATTGCCCAACAGTAATTTGTTTACCCGCCGTTTGCTATTTTTCTCGAGAGAAGCCACTAGTGAAACCTACGGCCCCCGGGTCTCTTTCTCATATTATTTGCATTTGCGATCTATTTTCCTTTGCTAACCAAAAATACAAAAATACCTTGCTGCAATTTATTCTTATTTATTTTATTTGGCGTTCGATCTATCAATCTACTACAATTTATCTCATGTCTGTTTGCCAATTTTTGGCACCGCTACCCGAAAGGGATTGACAACCCCTTTTACACGCCGGGTTGCGAGTAGTTGTTATTTGTGTGCAGGTGCTGTTTACGTTGTGTTGCGTGGTTCTCCTACTGGTTCGATAACCTTGGTTTCACATCTGAGGGAAATACCTACCACCGCTGTGCTGCATCATCCCTTCCTCTTTGGGGAAATACCGACGTAGCTTCAAGTGACATCAATCCCCAAGCTTAGGCTCTTCTTACTCCTCATTCTTTCATCCATCGTAAGATAACCCAAAACTTGAAAACTTCAATCACACAAAACTCAACAAAACCTTCATTAGATCCGTTAGTATAAGAAAGCAAATCACTACTATAAGTATTGTAGCAAACCAATTCATATTATGTTCTTGCATTATAACTACTGTATTCCAACTTTTATATGGCAAAAACTCATCAAAGAAAACCATAGAGCCATCAAAACAAGCACACAACGCAAAGAAAACAGAATCTGTCAAAAACATAACTGTCTGTAGCAATCTGAAAATTTTGAATACTTCTGAAACTCCAAAAATCTTGAGAAGTTAGGAAAACCTGAGCAATTTGTATATTAATATTCTGCAAAAATAATTGGGAAGAATTCGTGAGCGCAAAAGTTTCTGTTTTTCAGCAAGATCAAACAACTATCACCCAAGAAGATCCTAAAGGCTTTACTTGGCACAAACACTAATTAAAACACAAAAAACACAATCATAATAGTATCATAATTGTGCTAACACTCAAGAATAGAAAGCAAAAAGCAAAAATAACTTTTATTCATTGGGTTGCCTCCCAAAAAGCGCTATGGTTTTACGCCCTTAGCTAGGCATAAAGCAAGGATCTAAGTTTTGTCATATTTGTTTCGAGACCCATAAGATGCCCTCATTATTGATTCATATGGTGGCTTAATTCCTGTTCTAGGGAAGTGTTCCATACCTTTCCTCAAAGGAAATTGGAACTTTATATTGCCTTCTTTCGTATCAATCACGACACCGATAGTGCGTAAAAATGGTCTACCAAGAACAATTGGACAAGACGGATTGCAATCAATATCAAGAACAATAAAATCTATGGGTACATAATTCCTATTTGCAAGAATAAAAACATCATTAATTCTTCCCATAGGCATTTTGATAGTAGAATCTGCCAAGTGCAAATTTAAAGAGCATTCTTCAATATCGGTAAGACCAAGCACATCACATAAAGATTTTGGAATTGTAGAAACACTAGCACCCAAGTCACACAAAGCAAAACACTCATACTTTTTAATCTTGACTTTGATATTAGGTTCCCATTCATCATGCAATTTTCTAGGAATTGAAACTTCTAATTCCAACTTTTCTTCTAAAGCTTTCATCGTAGAATCAACAATATGTTTAGTAAAAGCTTTATTTTGTTCATAAGCATGGGGTGAATTTATCATGGATTGCAACAAATATATACAATCAATCAAAGAGAAACTATCATAATTAAAGTCTTTGTAATCCAAAAGAGTGGGCACATCACTAGTTAAAGTTTTGACCTCTTCAAACCCACTTTCATCAATTTTCATCACAAGATTTTCACCCTCCGAATTATCGTGACGCCTTCTAACTAAAGTTGACACTTCTCCAGTCCCTTTTTCATCAATCTTAATTTTACTAAAAAAGTAATCAATAGAAGAAACACCAATCATTTTAAGATTTTCAACATTTTTATGAAAGCAATCACTAGAAACCGTTTTTTTCTAAAAATTCTCTTTTAGCTCTAAGCATAGCGGTTCTTTTCTTACTTTCATCCATAGAAACATAAGGAGATTTAATTTATTCATTAACTTTGGGCACAAAAATTTTCATCTTGAGATTTTCTACGTCACGAGCAATTCTATCAACACTTCTAGACAAATCATAAATCTTATTCAACTTTTCTTCTATGGTAGTGTTGAAAACCTTTTGCGTGTTGATAAATTCTTTAATATTATTCTCAAGATCAGGGGTGTTCCTATTATTATTATAAGAAGGATTTCCATGGGAATTACCATAATTATTAGAGGAATTACTAGGAAAAGGCTTAGGATTAAAATTACCTCTATAAGCATTGTAGTTGAAATTACTTCGAGAGATAAAATTCACATCTACGGCATCACTAGTTTGCTCAATCAAAGTAGACAAAGGCATTTCATTGAAATCAATAGGAGCACTTTTACTAGCAACCAATTTCATAAGAGCATCAACTTTTTCACTCAAAGAAGAAATTTCTTCAACCGAAATAACTTTTTTACTAGTAGGAGCTCTTTCGGTATGCCATTGCGAATAATTTGCCATAATATTATCAGGCAATTTGGTAGCTTCACCCAAATTAATTTCCATAGAAGTACCACCCGCGGAAGAATCTAAAAGATTATGAGAAACAAAATTCAATCCCGCGTAAAAAATTTGTATGATCATCCAAAGATTTAACCCATGAGTTGGGCAATTCCTTAGCATCATTTTCATCCTTTCCCAAGATTGTGCAACATGCTCATGTTCAAGTTGCTTGAAATTCATGATCTGGGTTCTAAGCGAAATAATTTTTGCGGGCAGAAAATACTTAGTGATAAAAGCATCTTTGCACTTATTCCAAGAATCGATACTATTGCGAGGCAAAGAAGAAAACCAAATTTTTGCAAAATCATGCAAAGAAAACGGAAATAATTCCATCTTCACAACATCATTGTCCACATCTTTTTTCTTTTGCATATCGCATAATTCCATGAAGGTATTAAGATGGGATGCGGCATCCTCATTAGGAGTACCGGAAAATTGATCTTTCATAACAAGATTCAACAAAGCAGTATTAATATCACAAGACTCAGCACTAGTAGCGGGAGGAGCAATCGGAGTGCCAATAAAATCATTGTTGTTGGTATTTGGGAAATCACACAACTTGGTATTCTCTTGAGTCATGATGACTACGCAACAAGATTGCACTCAAAAACAGATCCGGCAAGAAAACAATGAACGAAAAAGAGGGGCAAATAAAATGGCAAATTTTTGTGAAGTGGGGGAGAGGAAAACGAGAGGCAAATGGAAAATAATGTAAATTGCGAGGAGATGAGATTTGTGATTAGGAACCTGGTATATGTTGAAGATCCTCCCCGGCAACGGCGCCAGAAATTCCTTTTCATGCGGCTTCAAGCTACGTCGGTATTTCCCCAAAGAGGAAGGGATGATGCAACACAACGACGGTAGGTATTTCCCTCAGCGATGAGACCAAGGTTATTGAACCAGTAGGAGAACCAACCAACAACACGTAAGTGGCGCCTACACACAAATAACAACTACTCGCAACCCGACTTATTAAAGGGGTTGTCAATCCCTTTCGGGTAACGGTGCCAGAAATTGGCAAAACGGACGAATAAATTGTAGTAGATTGATAGATCGAACACCAAATAAAATAAATAAGAATGAATTGCAGCAAAGTATTTTGTATTTTTGGTTTAATAGATTTGAAAATAAAAGGCAAATAAAATAGATCACGAAGACAAATATATCAAAGAAGAGACCCGGGGGCCGTAGGTTTCACTAGTGGCTTCTCTCGAAAAAAATAGCAAACGGTGGGTAAACAAATTACTATTGGGCAATTGATAGAACTTCAAATAATCATGACGATATCCAGCAAATGATCATTATATAGGCATGATACGTCCATTTTGCATCATGTTTTATTACTGTTATTTATAATGTTTTTGTCCATAATAATGCTTTTTGGAGTAATTCTAATGCCTTTTCTCTCATAATATGCAAGGTACACACCAAGGGGGAGAATTCTGGCAGCTGAAATCTAGACCTGGAAAAGCTACGTTAGGCTACCTATTCTGCACAACTCCAAATGAGATGAAACTTCAAGGGGATTTTTTTATGGAATATATAAGAATTATTGGAGCAAATAACTACCAGAGGGGGCCACCAGGTGGGCACAACCCACCTGGGCGTGCCAGGCCCCCCTAGCGCGCCCTGGGGGGTTGTAGCCTCCTCGACCCACCTCTGGTGCCCATCTTTTGGTATATAAGTCATTTTGACCTAGAAAAATAAATAATAGGAGGACTTTTGGGACTAAGCGCCGCCGCCTCGAGGCGGAACTTGGGCAGGAGCACTTTTGCCCTCCAGTGGAGCGATTTCGCCCGGGGAACTTCCCTCACGGAGGGGGAAATCATCGTCATCATCATCATCACCAACAACTCTCCCATCTTGGGGAGGGCAATCTCCATCAACATCTTCAACAGCACCATCTCCTCTCAAACCCTAGTTCATCTCTTGTGTCCAATCTTGTTACCGGAACTATAGATTGGTACTTGTGGGTGACTAGTAGTGTTGATTACATCTTGTAGTTGATTACTATATGGTTTATTTTGGTGGAAGATTACATGTTCAGATCCAATATGCTATTTAATACCCCTCTGATCATGAGCATGTTTATCATTTGTGAGTAGTTACCTTTGTTCTTGAGGTCACGGGAAAAATCATGTGCAAGTAATCATGTGAATTTGATATGTGTTCGATATTTTGTTAGTATGTATGTTGTGATTCCCTTAGTTGTGTCATGTGAATGTCGACTACATGACACTTCACCATATTTGGGCCTAAGGGAATGCATTGTGGAGTAGAAATTAGATGATGGGTTGCGAGAGTGACAGAAGCTTAAACCCAACTTTATGCGCTATTCCGTAATGGACCGATTGGATCCCAAAGTTTAATGTTATGGTTAGAATTTATTCTTAATACTTTTCTCGTAGTTGCAGATGCTTGCGGGAGGGTTAATCATAAGTAGGAGGCTTGTTCAAGTAAGACCAACAGCTAAGCACCGGGCCACCCACATATCAAATTATCAAAGTAGCGAACACGAATCGAACCAACATGATGAAAGTGACTAGATGAAATTCCCGTGTACCCTCAAGAACGCTTTGCTTATTATAAGAGACCATTTTGGCCTGTCCTTTCCCTCATAAGGATTGGGCTACCTTGCTGCACTTTTGTTACTACTATCGTTACTTGCTCGTTACAAATTATCTTGTTATCAAACTACCCTGCTACTTACAATTTCAGCACTTGCAGACATTACCTTACTGGAAACTACTTGTCATTTCCTTCTGCTCCTCGTTGGGTTTGACACTCTTACTTATCGAAAAGATCTAAAATTGATCCCCTATACTTGTGGGTCATCAAGGCTATTTTCTGACACCGTTGCTGGGGAGAGAAGCGCCTCTGGTAAGTGGAATTTGGTAAGGAAACATTTATATAGTGTGCTGAAATTTATTGTCACTTGTCACTATGGAAAACAATCCTTTGAGGGGTTTATTCGGGGTATCTTCACCTCATATGAAACCAAAATTAGCTACCCCTCAACCTACTGCACCTACTTAAAATATTGAATATGAAATTCCTTCAGGTATGTTAGAACAACTGCTAGCTAATCCTTATGCAGGAGATGGGACCGAACATCCTGATTTGCACTTGATATATGTGGAACAAATTTGTGGATTGTTTAAGCTTGCAGGTTTAACCGGGGATAAAGTTATGAAGAAGGTTTTCCCTTTATCTTTGAAGGGAAAGGCATTGGCATGGTATAGGCTATGCGATGATATTGGATCATGGAATTGGAACCGTTTGAAATGGGAGCTCCACCAAAAAAATTATCCTATGCATCTAGTTCATCGTGATCGGAATTATATATATAATTTTTGGCCTCGTGAAGGAGAAAGTATCGCTCTAGCTGGGGGAAGCTTAAGTCAATGTTATATTCATGCCCCAATCATGAGCTCTCAAGTGAAATTATTACTCATAACTTCTATGCTCGGCTTTCTCGTAATGATCAAACCATGCTTGATACTTCTTGTGTTGGTTCCTTTATGAAGAAGACTATTGAATTCCGGTGGGATCTTTTGGAAAGAATTAAATGCAAATCTGAAGATTGGGAACTCGACAAAGGTAAAGAGTTAGGTATTAAACTCGAGTATGATTGTGTTAAATCTTTTATGGATACCGATGCTTTTCAAAAGTTTAGCACAAAAATGGACTTGACTCTGAGATAGTAGCCTCCTTTTGTGAATCATTTGCTACTCATGTTGAACTCCCTAAAGAGAAGTGGTTTAAATATCACCCAGCTATTAAAGAAGAAACTAAAGAACCAGTCACAGTTAAAGAAGAAACTATACTTTATAATGTTGATCCAGTTGTTCCTTCTACTTATATTGACAAACCACCTTTCCCTGTTAGGATAAAGGGACATGGTAAAGTCTCAATTGTGGTTAACAAAAGCTACATTAGAACACCTAAACCTGATGAACAAATTAAAGTTGAACCTAGTATTTCTATGGTTAAAGATCTCTTGGAAGAAGATATGGATGGGCATGTTATTTACTTCTGTGAAGAAGCTGCTAGAATTGCAAAACCTGATCATAAAGATAAACATAGACTTGTTGTTGGCATGCCTGTCATCTCAGTTAAAATAGGAGATCACTATTATCATGGTTTATGTGACATGGGTGCTAGTGTGTGAGTGCTATTCCTTACACCTTATATCAAGAAATTATGAAAGACATAACACCTGGAGAGTTAGAAGAAATAGATGTTACTATTAAACTTGCTAATAGAGACACCATATCACCATTTGGGATTGTTAGAGATGATGAAGTCTTGTGTGGGAAAATAAAATACCCTACTGATTTTCTTGTTCTTGGTTCCCCACAAGATGACTTTTGTCCCATTATCTTTGGTAGACCTTTCTTGAATACAGTTAATGCTAAGATAGACTGTAAGAAACAACTCTTGGTGTTAGCTTTGGTGATGAGCCTCATGAGTTTAATTTTTACAAGTTTAGTAGAAATCTTCATGAAAAAGAATTGCCTAGTAAGGATGAATTAATTGGTCTTGCTTCTATTGCCGTACCACCTACTGACCCTTTAGAACAATATTTGCTAGACCATGAAAATGATTTTCATATGCACGAAAGAAATGAAATAGATAAAAATTTCTTTGAACAACGTCCTCTACTTAAACACAATTTGCCTATTGAAACTCTAGGAGGTCCTCCTCCACCTAAAGGTGATCCCGTGTTTGAATTAAAACAATTGCCAAACACTTTGAAATATGCTTATCTTGATGAAAAGAAGATATATCCTGTTATTATTAGTGCTAACCTTTCAGAACATGAAGAAGAAAGATTATTAAAAGTTCTAAGGAAGCACCGAGCGGCTATTGGATATACTCTTGATGATTTAAGCGCATTAGTCCCACTCTATGTTAGCACAAAATTAATATGGAACCTGATGCTAAACCCGTTGTTGATCACCAATGTCGATTAAATCCAAAGATGAAAGAAGTGGTAAGAACGAAAATATTAAAACTTCTGGAAGCAGGTATAATCTATCCCATAGCTGATAGTAGATGGGTAAGTCCTTTTCATTGTCTTCCTAAGAAAGGAGGTATAACTGTTGTTCCTGATGATAAGAATGAACTTATTCCACAAAGAATTGTCATAGGCTATAGAATGCTAATTGATTTTAGGAAATTAAACAAAGCAACTAGAAAATATCATTACCCTTTGCCTTTTATTGATCAAATGCTTGAAATATTATCTAAGCACACACACTTTTTGCTTCCGTGATGGATATTCTGGCTTTTCACAAATACCTATTTGTCAACCTGATCAACAAAAGACCACTTTTACTTGTCCCTTTGGAACTTATGCTTATAGGCGTATGCCTTTTGGTTTATGTAATGCACCTGCTACCTTTCAAAGATGTATGACTGCTATATTCTTTGACTTTTGTGAAAATATTGTTGAGGTTTTCATGGATGACTTTTCTGTTTATGGGAAGTCTTTTGATGATTGTTTAAGCAATCTTGATCGAGTTTTGCAGAGATGTGAACAAACAAATCTTGTCTAGAATTGGGAGAAGTGCCACTTTATGGTTAATGAAGGCATTGTCTTGGGTCATAAAATATCTGAAAGAGGTATTGAAGTGGACAAATCTAAGGTTGATGCAATTGAGAAAATGCCATGTCCTAAAGATATAAAAGGTATTCATAGTTTCTTAGGTCATGCTGGTTTCTATAGGAGATTTATCGAAGACTTTTGAAAAATTTCTAGGCCTCTTGCTAATCTATTGCAGAAGGATATTCCTTTTGTTTTTGATGATGATTGTTTAGAAGCCTTTGAAACACTTAAGAAAGTTTTAATTTGTGCACTTATTATTCAACCACCTGATTGGAACTTGCCTTTTGAAACTATGTGTGATGCTAGTGATTATGCTGTTTGTGCCGTTCTAGGTAAAGAGTTGATAAGAAACTTAATGTTATTCATTATGCTAGTAAAACTCTAGACATTGCTCAAAGAAACTATGCTACTACTGAAAAGGAATTCTTAGAAGTTGTGTTTGCTTGTGATAAATTTAGACCTTATATTGTTGATTCCAAAGTAACTGTCCACACAGACTATGCTGCTATTAAATATCTTATGGAAAAGAAAGATGCTAAACCTAGACTTATTCGATGGGTTCTCTTGTTACAAGAATTTGATTTACATATCATTGATAGAAAAGGAGCTAAGAACCCAGTTGCAGATAATTTGTCTAGGCTTGAAAATGTGCTTGATGACCCACTACCTATTGATGATAGTTTTCCTGTTGAGCAGTTAGCTGCAATAAATGTCTCTCATTGTACTCCTTGGTATGCTGATTATGCTAATTACATTGTTGCTAAATATCTACCACCTAGCTTTACATACCAACAAAAGAAAAAAATCTATGATTTAAGACATTACTTTTGGGATGACCCACATCTTTATAAATAAGGAGTAGATGGTATTATTAGACTTTGTGTACCTGAGCATGAACAGGGACAAATCCTATGGAAATGTCACTCCAAGGCTTATGGAGGGCATCATGCTGGTGATAGAACTGCTCACAAAGTATTGCAATCCGGATTTTATTGGCCTACTCTCTTCAAAGATGTCCGTAAGTTCGTCTTATCTTGTGATGAATGTCAAAGGATAGGTAATATCGATAAGTGTCAAGAAATGCCTATGAATTATTCACTTGCTGTTGAACCATTTGATGTTTGGGGATTTGATTACATGGGACATTTTCCTTCCTCTAATGGGTATACATATATTTTGGTTGCTGTTGATTATGTTACTAAATGGGTAGAAGTTATTCCAACTAGTAGTGCTGATCACAACACCTCTTTTAAAATGCTTAAGGAAGTTATTTTCCCAAGGTTTGGAGTCCCTAGATATTTAATGACTGATGGTGGTTCACACTTTATTTATGGTGCTTTTCGTAAAATGCTTGCCATGTATGATGTTAACCATAGAATTGCATCACCTTATCATCCTCAGTCTAGTGGTCAAGTTGAACTTAGCAACGGAGAAATAAAATTAATTTGGCAAAAGACTGTCAATAGGTCCAGGAAGAATTGGTCTAAGAAATTAGATGATGCACTTTGGGCTTATATACCAGCATATAAAAATCCTATGGGTATGTCTCCTTATAAAATGGTTTATGGAAAAGCTTGTCATTTGCCTCTTGAGTTAGAACATAAAGCATATTGGGCAATCAGAGAACTCAATTGTGATTTCAAACTTGCTGGTGAAAAGAGGTTATTTAATATTAGCTCATTAGATGAATGGAGAACCTAAGCTTATGAAAATACAAAATTATTTAAAGAAAAGGTAAAAAGATGGCATGAAAAAAGAATTCAAAAGCGTGAGTTTAAGGTTGGAGAATATGTTCTTTTGTACAACTCTCATTTCAGATTCTTTGCAGGAAAACTCCTCTCAAAATGGGAAGGCCCATACATCATCGAGGAGGTTTACCGATCTGGAGCCATCAAAATAAATAATTCCGAAGGTACTAACCCGAAGGTTGTTAATGGGCAACGAATAAAGCATTATATCTCAGGTGCGCCTATTAATATTGAAAGTAATATTATCCAAATTATGACACCGGAAGAACACATAAAAGAGTCCTTCTGGAACACGCCGGAATCGTGAAAATAAGGAGGTATGTGATACGGTAAGTTAACAGACTCCGAAAAATCTGCAAAAATATTTTTTTATCAGTTTTGGAATATTTTAGAATTTGGGGAATAAAGAAACTTCGAGGAAGCGTCCCCTGGTGGGCACAAGAGACCAGGGCGCGCCAGGCCTGGCGCGCCCAGGTGGGTTGTGCCCACCTAGGACACCTTCCGTACTCCGCTTTTCTACCATACACTTGTCGTCCAAGAAAAAAATATCCTTCTCGAACCTCTTGATCACCGTATCGCGGTGAAATCCCCTGTTCTCTTTTCTTGTTGTTTCCTGTCAGATCTGTTGGGCCAGGCATGATGTCTTCTTCTTCTTCCTCCAACAACGTGGAAGAGGATGCTTGGTTGATGAAGATCGAGCTGATGAGAGAAGAGCCCGCAGGAGCTGTCGGAGGAGATGAGATCAAGGAGGTCACCGTAGACCAGCCTCCGGTCTTCGAACAAGCATTGCCAGCTGATCATGAGGAGGAAGGTATCCTTAAAACTTACCTTACTCATCTTACTCCTGCTGAGATTGAAACCTTCCGCATCATTGAGATAGTTCGCATACAAAATAAGTATCTCACTCGTGAAAATATTCTGCATCAAGAACACATCACCCACCTCCGGAGCATCATCTGTCGATTGGAGAACCACTTGATCCTTAAGGACATAATCGCTTCATCACCACCAAAGGAGAATTGAGTATCGGGTATCGGCACTCCCCTTGGCTTCCGCCAAGCTTGGGGGAGGTGCCCCGGTATCGTATCACCCCACTATCTTTTTTGCTTTTACTTATTTTAGTTTGATCCTTTTGCTTTATATGAATAAAAGTTTAGTTCAATCCTTTCTTCTTTGAGAGTTTGCTTAGTGATCTATCCTTGAAATCGTGTGCGAGTTATATAATAAAGTTTAGTATAAGTTTTTGTTTTCTTTACTTTCATGTTGCAAATAAAAGAAAGAAATAAGAAAGGAAACAAATAAAAGAAAGGAAATAAATAAAGAAAAGATTATATACTAATCCTATGGTAGGTGATGGCACCACATAAGGAAAAGTATAAGTAGAAAATTTTATTAGAGATTGACAAACATAGCATTAGTCAATGATGCAACTCGTGAAAGAATTAATAAGGGAAGAGAAGATTCACATATAAATATACTATCCTAGAAATCTTTTGTGGTTGTGAGCCCTCATCAAAATATTATATTCCAAAATTGTTGACGTTGGACAAGGAAGACAACTTAATGATTTATGTTTGTTCATATTCACATAGAAGTCATATTGTCATAGATCCTTTAACATGTGGTGCTTGCCCCCTATCTTTGCTAGCCAAAATTTTTGCACTAAGTAGAGATACTACTTGTGCATCCAAAAACCCTTAAACCCAAATCTATTTTCAAGTATCCACCATACCTACCTAGGGATTGAGCAAGATCCCTCAAGTAAGTTGTCATTGGTGCAAAAAGGCAATAAAAATTGCTTCTAAAAATGTGAGATCATTTAGTGTAAGAGAAAATTGAGCGTTGCACGAACTTGTGATGTTGAAGAATAAAAGCGACAGACTGCATAATAAAGGTCCCTATCACAAGGGGCAATGCAACATGACGTTCTTTTGCACTAAGGGATTGAGCATACAAACAAATAAGCGCATGGCAACCTCTGCTTCCCTCTGCGAAGGGCCTATCTTTTACTTTTATTGAAGAGTCAAAGTTTTTCTATCTATTCCTTTTATTTTTCTCCTTTGGCAAGCATCATGTGGTGAGGAAATATCTAGGCACATATGTCCAGTTGAATATGGGTGGCATGAGTTATTATTGTTGACATCACCCTTGAGGTGAGTATGTCGGGAGGCGAAACCATAAGCCCCTATCTTTCTATGTGTCTGGTTGAAACGTTTTGCTCATGGGTACGAGGTGAGTGTTAGCAATCATAGAAGACTATATGATGGTTGAGTATGTGGACTTGCCTAAAGGCTCCGACATGTGACCCTTCCTGAAAAGATGATGAATTGTAGTTGCAAAGTTGACTGAGAACATAGTTTGTTGGTTTCTAATGGTTTTTTTTTGCTTTATACTTCGATTGTGTGATGAACTATTACTTATTCATGAGAAGTATGTGATGAAAGTTCTATGATAAAAGTACTATGTTTAATTTTGTTGCTGTTATAATAATCAACATGATGCTTCTATGTCCGTATTTTGTTTTTATCGAAACTTCTCTCTCAAAGCATGTGGACATGTTTTTCGATTTCAGTTTTCGCTTGAGGACAAGCGAGGTCTAAGCTTGGGGAGTTGATACGTCCATTTTGCATCATGTTTTCTTACTATTATTTATAATGTTTTTATCCATGATAATGCTTTTTGGAGTAATTCTAATGCCTTTTCTCTCATAATATGCAAGGTACACACTGTCGGTGTCAAAATCGGCAGATCTCGGGTTGGGGGTCCCGAACTGTGCGTCTAAGGATTGAAGGTAACAGGAGGCTGGGGACACGATGTTTACCCAGGTTCGGGCCCTCTTGATGGAGGTAAAACCCTACGTCTTGCTTGATTGACTTTGATGAGTATAGGGGTTACAAGAGTTGATCTACCACGAGATCGTAATGGCTAAACCCTAATGTCTAGCCTGTCTGATTATGATTTCCCCTACGAACTAAAGCCCTCCGGTTTATATAGACACCAGAGGGGGCTAGGGTTTGTACAGAATCGGTTTACAGAGAAAGGAATCTTCATATCCGAACACCAAGCTTGCCTTCCATGCCAAGGAGAGTCCCATCTGGACTCAGGGGAAAGCCTTCTATATTGTATCTTCACAGCCCACTAGTCCGGCCCATGTCACATAGACCGAACGCCCGAGGAACCCATAATCTAGGACTCCCTCAGTAGCCCCTGAACCAGGCTTCAATGACGATGTGTCCGGCGCATAGATTGTCTTCGACATTGCAAGGCGGGTTCCTCCTATGAATACTCCAAAGCAGTTCGATCAAGAGAACTATATCCGGCTCTGTACAATAGTCACATCCTTGAACCACAAAGGCAAAATACTTTAATTAAAAATAAGACAACTTTTTCAGCTAGGCCTTGTGTTCTGGCCTTATTATTATTTCAGATCATTTTTTCGACCTCCCGTTTCGCGTTTCGAGATGCAAGTTCCAATGACACATCTTGTCAAAGCAGAGATCATGCCCCCTTATTGCAGGATTTTCACCAATGATTGGTTGGGCAATCCAACTGCGCCATCCGCTTGATCCCTTGGGAATAGGAAAATTTTAAGGCTCGTGCGGGGTCGCTTGACATTTGTTGCCTTTATAAAGGGATAAGGACCCCTCTTTTACCCCACGCCTTCTCCTTCCTCAGCCTTCCCATCTTTGAGCTCCAGCTCCCAAGTCCCAATCCTTCTCCATTGTCACCACGCGCTCCGACCATGTCCGGATCCGGTTCTCAAGGCAAGTGGGTGGCCTCTTCCGTGATGAAGAAGGATATCCAGGGACTCTGAGAGGCGAGGTACTTAACTGCGGAAATCGCACACAAGCTTCCGACAAAGGGGCAAATCATCCCTACTCCAGAGCCTGGCGAAAGGGTCGTGTTCATCCCCCACTTCCTCTGCGGGTTAGGGTTTCCCCTTCACCCTTTTGTTCGCAGCCTCATGTTCTAATACAGCTAGATTTTCATGATCTAGCCCCGAACTCCTTCCTCCATATCTCGGCGTTCATTGTCATGTGTGAGGCATTTCTCCGCATCCCTCTGCACTTCGGGCTGTGGCTCAAGACCTTCAACGTGAAGCCGAAGGTAGTCGGCGGGGAGCATGCGGATTGCGACGGAGCCATGGTGAGCAAGCTTCCTCACGCTATTTGGCCTAAAGGGGCCTTCGTGGATACCGTCAAGAAATGGCGGCATGAGTGGTTCTATATCACCGAATCCCGTGGCACCAAGTGGGCGGCCACTCCTGCATTTAGATCTAGACCCCCTCCGCGACTCGCTTCATGGACCAACAAGGGTCCAGACTAGGGATCGACCGATGAGGTGTTGATGCTGCAAAAGCGCATCAAAAGTATCATAGAGAAGAACACCCGCCTCACTGACGTGATTCAGGTGATGCTCATCCGCCGAACCCTTCCCTGCCAGCGACGACCTCTTCGTTTATGGGAGTTTAATCTGTAAGGGACGTGAACTCTGCGACAATTCTTCGGCACAACACACAAAGAGATCTGGAAATTGCTCTTTAAATCTCAAAAGTCATGGTCAAAGACGTCCGAAGGCATGGGTCTTGACTGCAACCATCCCCCCGGTAAGGGCTAAGCTTCCGCCTATAGCTTGGTTTGTTAATCCAGGGGATATACTAGCCATTCCATCCTTTAAACATGTCTGCATGAAGAAGGTGGAGCGGATCAGGTGTCCGGCCCCTCTTCCCGAAGGCTCAGCCGATTCCTTCCTAATGAGGATGCTGGTCCCGGTGCCATACCAGGTGCCGGTAAAGAAGGACAAGAAGAAGAAGAACAAGGAGGCCAAAAGTGGCCTCCACCATGAAGGTACCTCAGACGCTATGTCCGGAGGGACCGAGGCTCCCTCCTCTCATGAGGGAGACGAAAATGATGACGAGGAGGAGGAGGAAGAAGATAACCCTCCTCTCAAAGGGAAAAAGAGGGCGGCCTCCACTGACCCGGAGGCGAGGGCGTCCAAAAGGGGAAAGTTATCCCTTTCGGATGACTCGGATTCAGACATCGAGGATATCCCCAAGCCTCGCCCCCGGACCAAGCCCCTTGCCGAATCGGAAGTTCCTGAGGACGCTTTACCTACATCTGCTCCTTTTTGAATTGTGAGGATAATCATTAAATCATGTGTTTTAGTCCGGCCCATGATCTCCCTCAACAATCCTCCTCGTCAGGGGATTTGTCGTCGGAGATGATGGAGAGCGAAACACATCCACAAGTTTCCTCGCCTCCTAGGGCGGATGGCATCGAGGTGTCATCACAGAGGGTTTCTCCGGACTGCCGAGAGGTGCAGGAGACCATCAATACGACACCGGAAGGTAATACCTCGGCCGTTGAGGACACGGGGGATGCGACCCCTGTGAAGACCAGGGATGGGGGTCCTGGATTGTTCGGCCCCCAGCCGAATACCGCTCCGGAGTCGAGTGAGCGGCCCCCTTCAACGAAGGGGGGAGTGCCTATTCTTACGGCGACCTCCATGAATCCGGAGGCGTCGAACATGCTGAGGGACGGACTGTGAAGTGCGTCCATCTCGGAGGAGCATCGTACCTTGATGGGTATGGTGGCTGAGAAGATTCAGTTCGCTAAAAGCGGGCTGCATGAAGCCTTTACGAGCCTGCTAACAGGCTTCGAGGTATGCGATGTAATGTCTTTAGCCTCTTTCCTATGGAAAATATGCCTGTATATGGATAGTAGCCCCTGAGACTCTGGTCGGCCTAGGAAGAAGGGCGAACATAGGATCTATATCTGCAGGAAATAACATACTTATTTGGCTGGAAAAAGATGCTTCACTGTTAGCGGCAACCGCCCAGGCCGCGGAGGTTTCCGAACTGAAATGGCAACTGAAGCAGGCCGATGAGGATGTCGTCCTTATTAACAAGCGGCTCGACGAGGCACAAGGTATGCTACAAACATCCCCTTTGTGCCTATATGAATGTGCGAATGCCAAGTTGAAACTTGGACTTTGTTATGTGTGAAATTGCAGATGGTGCTGCTGAGGTCGAGACCCTCAGGGGTGAACTTGCCCGGGCCAAGGAGCAGGCGAGAGTGAGCAATGCGGCTGCTACTAAAGCGGCTGCAGATTTGAAGGCCAAACAGGCCACCCGGCGCCAGGTCGAGGAGCGGGTATCTGTAGTAGAGCAAGAGCTCAAGGACGTCACCCGCAAGTGCAAGTCCCTCGAGGAGGAGAATAAAGCCAAGGCGACCAAGCTCGCCAAGGCCCTTCAGGAGGCCAAAGAGGCGTGGTCCAAATCTAGGGCGGCTCATGAGGAGATCCGGCAGGCCGGACCGATAGCGGCTGGTAAGCCCTTTATTTTACAGACTGAGTTTGGCGATCAGAGTGGAGTTCTCTAGTCACTTTTGTGGATCTTCCGAAGAGTGCCGCCGACGCCGCACAATTCTTCGAGTCTCAGGAGGGGCATGCGACGGAGAAGTTGTTTTGGTCATAGTTCGTGGCGTGGGAGCGCCCAGCGTTGCTGAACGACCAAATGGTGCAATGGGCTGAGCTGCATAAGATGTATGGAGCGGCCATGAAGGATGTCATAGTTTGGCTATAGCCAGCCGAACCCATTCTGAGCAGCTATTTCAGCCTGGCGTGGCAACTCGTCGATGCAGTGCCCTGAATCGACGCAATCAAGCGGTCGGTGTACATAGAAGGTGCATCGATGGCCTTCGCCCGAGTCAAGATGCACTGGGCCAAGATGAAGGCTACCGAGGTGGCTGTCGAGGGCCCTCCCAAAGGCAAGAACCACCGCACGCCGGAGCGCTATTTAGAGGATGTCCTAGAGGGTGCCCGCTTGATAGAGGGTCAATGCTCAATGGACATTATGTTCGAATAAATGTACCTGAATTGTCCGGACTTTTTATTATATATGAAGGTTTTGTTATATATTTGTGCCTTTGTCTGAAAGTTCTTCCCTCCCATGCGGCCATTTTGTATTCCAGAGAGTTTTCCAGTCGCCGACTTCAGCCCCCACGTAGGTACTACGGTGGTGTTCGGAATAGCACATGATCACACTTGACCCAACGTCTTGGTCCACGAAGGAGGTGTCAGTGCGGCGAACCAGGCAATCGGACTATGTGGCTTTACCACTCTCACTTAGCCATAGGAGTTTGACGATGTGGCTAGAAGATAGCCCCTGGTATGTACGCGGCTGTCCGGATGTGGATGTGTTACGTATGTGATCGGAAAAGCGGTCCTTCGTGTAATACGGAAACAATCGCTAAAGATTTTAATAAGTCGCTGATGACCCACAAGTATAGGGGATCTATCTTAGTCCTTTCAATAAGTAAGAGTGTCGAACCCAACGAGGAGCAGAAGGAAATGATAAGCAGTTTTCAGTAAGGTATTCTCTGCAAGCACTAAAATTATCGGTAACAGATAGTTTTGTGATAAGGTAATTTCTAATGGGTAACAAGTAACAAACGTAAATAAGGTGCAGCAAGATGGCCCAATCCTTTTTGTATCAAACTACAAGCCTGGATAAACTCTTATATAAAGGAAAACGCTCCCGAGGACACATGGGAATTATCGTCAAGCTAGTTTTCATCACGCTCATATGATTCGCGTTCGGTACTTTGATAATTTGATATGTGGGTGGACCAGTGCTTGGGTACTGCCCTTCCTTGGACAAGCATCCCACTTATGATTAACCCCTCTTGCAAGAATTCGCAACTACAAAAGAAGTATTAAGGTAAACCTAACCATAGCATGAAACATATGGATCCAAATCAGCCCCTTACGAAGCAACGCATAAACTAGGGTTTAAGATTCTGTCACTCTAGCAACCCATCATCTACTTATTACTTCCCAATACCTTCCCCTAGGCCCAAACAATGGTGAAGTGTCATGTAGTCGATGTTCACATGACACCACTAGATGAAAGACAACATACATCTCATCAAAATATCAAACGAATACCAAATTCACATGACTACTTATTGCAAGACTTCTCCCATGTCCTCGGGAACAAACGTAACTACTCACAAATAATATTCATGTTTATAATCATAGGGGTATTAATATGCATAAAGGATCTGAACATATGATCTTCCACCGAATAAACCAACTAGCATCAACTACAAGGAGTAATCAACACTACTACTAACCCACAGGTACCAATCTGAGGTTTTGAGACAAAGATTGGATACACGAGATGAACTAGGGTTTGAGAGGAGATGGTGCTGGTGAAGATGTTGATGGAGATTGACCCCCTCCCGATGAGAGGATCGATGGTGATGACGATGGCGATGATTTCCCCCTCCTGGAGGGATGTTTCCCCGGCAGAACAGCTCCGCCGGAGCCCTGAATTGGTTTCGCCAAGGTTCTGCCTCGTGGCGACGGAGTTTTGTCCTGTGAGCTTGCTTATGATTTTTTCTCGGATGAAAGACCTCATATAGCAGAAGGTGGGTAGCGGAGGCCTGCCAGGGGGCCCACAGGGCAGGGGGGCGCGCCCCCACCCTCGTGGATGGTGGGTGGCCCCCTCTGGTGCTTCCTTCGCCCATTTTTTTTATATTTTGAAAATGACACCCGTGGAGTTTCAGGACTTTTGGAGCTGTGCAGAATAGGTCTCTAATATTTGCTTCTTTCCCAGCCCAGAATTCCAGCTGCCGGCATTCTCCCTCTTCTTGTAAAACCTTGTAAAATAAGATAGAATAGGCATAAGTATTGTGACATGATGTGTAATAACAACCCATAATGCAATAAATATCAATATAAAAGCATGGTGCAAAATGGACGTATCAACTCCCGCAAGCTTAGACCTCGCTTGTCCTCAAGCGAAGCCGATATCGAAAAATATGTCCACATGTTTAGAGATAGAGGTGTCGATAAAATAAAATACGGACATGAGGGCATCATGATCATTCTTAGAACAACAACATGTATATATATCATCATATGATTTCTTAGGCTAAAGTAACAATTCATTCACAATTTCAAGTATGAATCAGACACTTCATTGAAAACTAACAAACTATAATCTCAGTCATTGAAGCAACTGCAATTTATCATAACATCAGAAAGAGTCAATATAAGAGCTTTTCAGCAAGTCCACATACTCAACTATCATTTAGTCTTTCACAATTGCTAACACTCACGCAATATTTATGGGTATCAAGTTTTAGTCGGACACAGAGAAAGATAGGGGCTTATAGTTTTGCCTCCCAACTCTTTACCTCAAGGGTAATGTCAACATAATGGTTCATGAAAACTCACATCCAATTAGCTATATATATCAGGAGCTTTCCAACACATTGTGCTTGCCAAAGGATAAAATGTAAAAGGGAAAGGTGAAAATCACCATGACTCTTGTATGAAGTATAAGACAAGAATAAAAGATAGGCCCTTCGCAGAGGGAAGCAGATGTTGTCATGTGCTTTTATGGTTGGATGCATGAAATCTTAATGCAAAAGAACGTCACTTTATATTGCCACTTGTGATATGGACCTTTATTATGTAGTCTGTCGCTTTTATTTCTTCCACATCACAAGATCGTATAAAGCTTATTTTCTCCACACTAATAAATCATACATATTTAGAGAGCAATTTTTATTGCTTGCAACAATGACAACTTACTTGAAGGATCTTACTCAATCCATACGTAGATATGGTGGACTCTCATGGCAAAACTGGGTTTAAGGATATTTGGAAGCACAAGTAGTATCTCTACTTGGTGCAAAGAATTTGACTAGCATGAGAGGGAAAGGCAAGCTCAACATGTTGGATGAACCATGACAATATAATTTATTTCGGATGTAAGAAAACATAAGCCATTACGTTGTCTTCCTTGTCCAACATCAACTTTTTAGCATGTCATATTTTAATGAGTTCTCACAATCATAAAAGATGTCCAAGATAGTATATTTATATGTGAAAACCTCTCTTTCTTTATTACTTCCTATTAATTGCAACGATGACCAAAACTATGTTTGTCAACTCTCAGCAACTTTTATTCATCATACTCTTTATATGTGAAGTCATTACTCTCCATAAGATCCATATGATCTCTTTGTTTCTTTTTATTCTTTCTCTTCTCTTTTATTTTTATTCCCTCCAGATCATAGCAAGATAATCATGCCCTTGACTCAACACTAATCTTTATTATATATAGGTCACGAACTCGATTACATAGGAGGATCATAAAGCAAAAACTCAAAACTAGATCATACTAAAACTTTATTCTACTAGATCAAGATATTACCAAAAGGATCAAACTAAGAAAAACGGTAAAGATAAAAGTGTGATGGTGATACGATACCGAGGCACCTCCCCCAAGCTTGGCAGTTGCCAAGGGGAGTGCCCATACCAGATACTCAGTTCGCCTTTGCTGGTGAAGAAGATGGTGGTGATGATGGATAGTCACACATCGAGCATAGGAGATCCTCCAATTTGCGAATAATGCCCTTGAGTGCGGTGATATGCTCCTTCAACAAAATATTTTCACGCGTGAGATACTTATTTTGTACGCGAGCTAACTCAATCATCTTGAAAGCTTCAATCTCCGTTGGGGTAAGAAGATTGTAATGAGGTTGGAGGATGTCTTCGTCTTCTGCTGCCGGAGCTTGATCCTCCATGGCCTTCTTGATCCCATCATCCTTGTTAATCTCCCCGGGTTCTTCTCTCTTCAGCTCTATCTTCATTAGCCAAGCATCGTTGCCCTCATTGTTGGAGGAGGGGGACGACATAATGCCTGGCCTTGACAACTCCGGCAGAAAACAACTCAAAACAAAAACAGAGGATATTTGCGTGATACGGTGGTCAAAACCTTCGGGAGATTATATAATGAATTTTTACCGACCAAAAGAAGTATCGTGCAAGAAAACGGAGTTCGGAGGGCACACGAGGTGCCCATGAGGCAGGGGGCGCCCGGGGGGTAGGCATCTCGTGTCCTTCCCGGACTACTTCTTATTTTCCTATTTTCTTAAATATTCCAAAACAGAGAAAAATTGCTATTAGAACTATTTTGGAGTCGGTTTACTTACCGTACCTCATACCTCTTCCTTTTCGGAGTCTAAAACATTCTGGAAAGTGTCCTTTATGTATTCTTCCGAGGTTACGGTTTCAATAACATTAGTTTCAAAATTTATGGGATTACTTGAGATATAATGTTTGATTCTTTGACCGTTCACCACCCTCGAATTTGTGCCTTCGAAGTTGTTGATTTTTATGGCACCGGAACGATAGACCTCCTCAATGACGTAAGGACCTTCCCATTTAGAGAGGAGTTTTCCTGCAAAAATTCTTAAATGAGAGTTGTATAACAATACATAATCACCTACATTAAACTCACGCTTTCGTATCCTTTTGTCATGCCATCTTTTAACTTTTTATTTAAACAGTTTGGCATTCTCATAGGCCTGGGTTCTCCATTCATCAAGTGAGCTAATGTCAAAAAGCCTCTTCTCACCGGCAAGTTTGAAGTCCTAGTTGAGCTGCCATTATGCCTTATGTTCTAGTTCAAGAGGTAAGTGACATGCTTTTCCATAAACCATTTTATACGGAGACATACCCATAGGATTTTTATATGCAGTTTTATAAGCCCATAATGCATCATCAAGTTTCTTGGACCAATTCTTTATAGATCTATTAACAGTCTTTTACAAAATTAATTTAAGCTCTCTATTACTCAATTCTGCTTGACCACTAGACTATGGATGATATGGAGATGCAATTCTATGAATAACATCATACTTAGCAAGCATTTTACGAAAAGCACAATGAATAAAATGTGAACCACCATCAGTCATTAAGTATCTAGGGACTCCAAACCTCGGAAAAATAACTTCTTTAAGCATCTTAATAGAGGTGTTATGATCAACACTACTAGTTGGAATAGCTCCTACCCACTTTGTAACATAATCAACAACAACTAAAATATGTGTATACCCATTAGAGGAAGGAAACGGTCCCATATAATCAAAACCCCAAACATCAAATGGTTCAATAACAAGTGAATAATTCATAGGCATTTCCTAACGTCTACTAATATTACTAGTTATTGGACATTCATCACAAGACAAGACAAACTTACGGGCATCTTTGAAGAGAGTAGGCCAATAAAAACCGGATTGCAATACCTTATGTGCAGTTCTATCTCTAGCATGGTGTCCTCCATAAGCCTCGGAATGACACTTGCATAGGATCTGTTCCTGTTCATGCTTAGGTACACAACGTCTAATAACACCATCTACTCCTTCTTTATAAAGGTCTGGGTCATCCCAGAAGTAATGTCTTAAATCATAGAAAACCTTTTTCTTTTGCTGGTATGCGAAACTAGGTGGTATAAATTTAGCAACTATGTAATTAGCATAATCCGCATACCATGGAGTAGTACGAGAAGCATTTATGACAACTAGTTGTTCATCAGGAAAGCTATCATCAATAGGTAGTGGGTCATCAAGAACATTCTCTAACCTAGACAAGTTGCCTGCGACGGGGTTCTCAACTCCCTTTCTATGAATAATATGCAGATCAAATTCTTGTAGCAAGAGAACCCATCTAATAAGTCTAGGTTTAGCATCTTTGTTTTCCATAAAATATTTAATAGCAGCATGGTCAGTGTCAACAGTTACTTTAGAATCAACAATATAAGGTCTAAACTTATCACAAGCAAATACTACTGCTAAAAATTCTTTTTCAGTAGTAGCATAATTTCTTTGCGCATTGTCTAGAGTTTTACTAGCATATTGGATAACATTTAATTTTTTATCAACTCTTTATCCTAGAACATCACATACAACATAATCACTAGCATCACACATAATTTCAAATGGTAAATTCCAATCAGGAGGCTGAACAATGGGTGCAGAAATCAAAGCTTTCTTAAGTATTTCAAATGCTTCTACACAATCATCATCAAAGACAAAAGGAACATCTTTTTTGTAAGAGATTAGTCAGAGCCCTAGAAATTTTAGAGAAGTCCTTAATGAACCTCCTATAAAAACCAGCGTGACCTAGGAAACTTCTTATACCTTTAGTGTCCTTAGGACACGACATCTTTCCAATAGCATCAACTTTAGCTTTATCAACTTCAATACCTCTTTCAGAAATTTTATGCCCCAAGACAATACCTTCATTAACCATAAAGTGGCACTTCTCCCAATTCAAGATAAGATTAGTTTCTTCACATCTCTGCAAAACTTGATCAAGGTTGCTTAAGCAATCATCAAAAGGCGTTCTATATACGGAAAAATCATCCATGAAAACCTCAACAATCTTTTCACAAAAGTCAGAGAATATAGCAGTCATACATCTTTGAAAGGTAGCAGGTGCGTTGCATAAACCAAAAGGCATACGTCTATAAGCAAAGGTACCGAAAGGGCAAGTGAAAGTTGTCTTTTCTTGATCCTCTTTTGACACAGGTATTTGAGAGAAACCAGAATAACCATCCAGAAAGCAAAAATGTGTATGTTTGGATAATCTTTATAGCATTTGATCAATAAAAGGTAAAGGGTAATGGTCCTTTTTAGTAGCTTTATTTAATTTGCGGAAATCAATTACCATTCTATAACATGTAACAATTCTTTGTGGGATCAATTCATCTTTATCATTAGGAACAACAGTAATACCTCCTTCTTAGGGACACAATGGACAGGACTTACCCAGTGACTATCAGCAACGGGATAAATTATACTTGCCTCCAGAAGCTTTAGTATTTATTTTCTTACCACTTCTTTTATCTTAGGATTTAACCATCGTTGGTGATCAACAACCGGTTTAGCATCCTTTTCCAATTTTATTTTGTGCTGGCATAGAGTGGGACTAATGCCCTTAAGATCATCAAGAGTATATCCAATAGCAGCACGGTGCTTCTTCAGAGTTTTCAATAATTTCTTTTCTTCATGCTCTGAAAGGTTAGCACTAATAATAACAGGATATATCTTTTTCTCATCAAGATAAGCATATTTAAGAGTATCAGGTAAAGGTTTAAGCTCAAACACGGGATCACCCTTGGGTGGAGGAGGATCCCCTAGAATTTCAACAGGAAAGCTGTGTTTCAAAATAGGTCCCTATTTAAATAATACTTCATCTATTTCCCTTCTTTCATTCATAGACATATCATTTTCATGGTCGAGCAAATATTGTTCTAAAGGATCATTAGGAGGCACGACAATAGAAGCAAGACCAATAATTTAATCTTTACTAGGCAATTCTTTATCATGGGGTTGTCTACGAAATTTAGCAAAATTAAACTCATGAGACATATCCCCCAAACCAATAGTAACAACATCCTTTTTGCAGTCTATCTTAGCATTAACAGTATTCAAGAAGGGTCTACCAAATATAATGGGACAAAAGTCATCTTGTGGGGAACCAAGAAGAAGAAAATTAGCAGGATATTTAACTTTCCCACACAAGACTTCAACATCTCTAACAATCCCAACTGGTGAAATAGTGTCTCTATTGGCAAGCTTAATTGTAACATCAATTTCCTCTATCTCAACAGGTGCAATATCATGCATAATTTCTTTGTATAAGGAATGAGGTATTGCACTTGCACTAGCACCATATCACATAAGCCATGATAGCAATGATCTCCTATTTTAACAAAAATAATAGGCATGCCTACAACAGGTCTATGTTTATTTTAGTATCGGGTCTAGCAATTCTAGCAGCTTCATCACAGAAGTAAATAACATGCCCATCAATATTAGCGGCCAAGAGATCTTTAACCGTAGCAAAACTAGGTTCAACTTTAATTTTCTCAGAGGGGGTAGGTGTTCTAGTATTACTCTTACGAACCACAGTTGAAGCTTTAGCATGATCCAATATTCTAATAGGGAAAGGTGGTTTCTCAATATAAGCAGTAGGAACAACATGATCAACATTATAAGTGATAGTCTTTTCTTGAACTTTAATAGGTGCACTACTTCAACTTCAATGGGATGATTATATTTAAACCACCTCTCCTTAGGGAGATCAACATGAGTTGCAAAGGATTCACAGAAAGAAGCTACTATCTCAGAGTCAACTCCATATTTAGTGCTAAATTCACGAAAGGCATCGGTATCCATAAAAGATTTAACACAATCAAACTTTAGGGTTATACTGACTCCTTACCTTCGTCGAGATCCCAATCTTCAGAGTTGCGTTTAATTCTTTCCAATAAATCCCATTTGAATTCAATAGTCTTCATCATAAAAGATCCAGTACAAGAAGTATCGAGCATGGAGCGATTATTGAGAGAAAGCCGAGCATAAAAAATTTGAATAATAATTTCTCTTGAGAGCTCATGACTGGGGCATGAATATAACATTGACTTAAGCGTCCCCCAATCTTGAGGTATGCTTTCTCCTTCACGAGGCCAAAAAAATATATAATTACGATCATGATGAACAAGATGCATAGGATAAAACTTCTGATGAAATTCCAATTTCAATCGGTTGTAGTTCCATGATCCCATATCATCACATAGCCTAAACCATGTCAATGCCTTTCCCTTCAAAGATAAAGGGAAGACCTTCTTCTTGATAACATCCTCGGGCGTACCTGCAAGCTTAAATAATCCACAAACTTCATCCACATAGATTAGGTGCAAATCGGGATGTAATCTTCCATCACCTATGGAAGGATTAGCTAGCAGTTTCTCTATCATACCCGAGGAAATTTCAAAGTAAAAATTTTCAGTAGGTTCAGTAGGTTGAGGAGAAACTCTTTGCTCTACTGGTCGGGGTGAAGATACCCCGAACAAGCCCCTCAAAGGATTATGTTCCATAGTAACAAGTGACAGTAAATTTCAGCACACTATATAATTTTTTCCTTACCAAATTCCACCTACCAAAGGCGCTTCACTCCCCGGCAACGGCGCCAGAATAGTGTCTTGATGACCCACAAGTATAGGGGATCTATCGTAGTCCTTTCGGTAAGTAAGAGTGTCGAACCCAACAAGGAGGAGAAGGAAATGATAAGCAGTTTTCAGTAAGGTATTCTCTGCAAGCACTGAAATTATCGGTAACAGATAGTTTTGTGATAAGGTAATTTGTAATGGCTAACAAGTAATAAACGTAAATAAGGTGCAGCAAGATGGCCCAATCCTTTTTGTAGCAAAGGACAAGCCTGGACAAACTCTTATATAAAGGAAAACGCTCCTGAGGACACATAGGAATTATCGTCAAGATAGTTTTCATCAAGCTCATATGATTCGCGTTCGGTACTTTGATAATTTGATATGTGGGTGGACCGGTGCTTAGGTACTGCCCTTCCTTGGAAAAGCATCCCACTTATGATTAACCCCTCTTGCAAGCATCTGCAACTACAAAAGAAGTATTAAGGTAAACCTAACCATAGCATGAAACATATGGATCCAAATCAGCCCCTTACGAAGCAACACATAAACTAGGGTTTCAGCCTCTGTCACTCTAGCAACCCATCATCTACTTATTACTTCCCAATGCCTCAGGAACAAACGTAACTATGATATGTATCCAACGTATCTATAATTTTTGATTGCTCCATGCTATATTATCTACTATTTTGGATGTTGATGGGCTTTATTATACACTTTTATATCATTTTTGGGACTAACCTATTAACCCAGAGCCCAGTGCCAGTTTCTGTTTTTACCTTGTTTTAGAATATTGCAGAAAAGGAAAATCAAATGGAGTCCAATTGACCTGAAACTTCACGGAACTTATTTTTGGATCAGAAGAAGCCCAGAAGACTTGGAGTGCACGTCAGGGGATCTACGAGGAGGCCACGAGGCAGGGGGCGCGCCCACCCCCCTGGGCGCGCCCTCCACCCTCGTGGGCCCCTCGTGGGCCCCCTGACGTACTTCTTCCGCCTATATATCTCCATACCCTAAAAACATCCGAGAGCACAATAGATTGGGAGTTCCGCCGCCAGAAGCCTCCGTAGCCACCGGAAACCAAGCTAGACCCATTCCGGCACCCTGCCGGAGGGGGCAATCCCTCTCCGGTGGCCATCTTCATCATCCCGGTGCTCTCCATGACGAGGAGGGAGTAGTTCTCCCTCGGGGCTGAGGGTATGTACCAGTAGCTATGTGTTTGATCTCTCTCTCTCTCGTGTTCTTGAGGTGATATGATCTTGATGTATCGCGAGCTTTGCTATTATATTTGGATCCTATGATGTTTCTTCTTCCCCTCTACTCTCTTGTAATGGATTGAGTTTCCCCTTTGAAGTTATCTTATCGGATTGAGTCTTTAAAGATTTGAGAACACTTGATGTATGTCTTGCCGTGCATATCTGTGGTGAAAATGGGATACCACGTGATTCACTTGATGTATGTTTTGGTGATCAACTTGCAGGTTCCGCCCATGAACCTATGCATAGGGGTTGGCACACGTTTTCGTCGTGATTCTCCGATAGAAACTTTGGGGCACTCTTTGAGGTTCTATGTGTTGGTTGAATAGATGAATCTAAGATTGTGTGATGCATATCGTATAATCATACCCACGGATACTTGAGGTGACATTGGAGTATCTAGGTGACATTAGGGTTTTGGTTGATTTGTGTCTTAAGGTGTTATTCTAGTACAAACTCTAGGGCTGTTTGTGACACTTGTAGGAATAGCCCAACGGATTGATTGGAAAGAATAACTTTGAGGTGGTTTCGTACCCTACCATAATCTCTTCGTTTGTTCTCCGCTATTAGTGACTTTGGAGTGACTCTTTGTTGCATGTTGAGGGATAGTTATGTGATCCAATTATGCTATTATCGTTGAGAGAACTTGCACTAGCGAAAGTATGAACCCTAGGCCTTGTTTCAACGCATTGCAATACCATTTACGCTCACTTTTATCATTCGTTACCTTGCTGTTTTTATATTTTCAGATTACAAAAACCTTTATCTACCATCCATATACCACTTGTATCACCATTTCTTCGCCGAACTAGTGCACCTATACAATTTACCATTGTATTGGGTGTGTTGGGGACACAAGAGACTCTTTGTTATTTGGTTGCAGGGTTGCTTGAGAGAGACCATCTTCATCCTACGCCTCCTACGGATTGATAAACCTTAGGTCACCCACTTGAGGGAAATTTGCTACTGTCCTACAAACCTCTGCGCTTGGAGGCCCAACAACGTCTACAAGAAGAAGGTTGTGTAGTAGACATCAAACTACTCACAAATCATATTCATGTTCATAATCAGAGGGGTATTAATATGCATAAAGGATCTGAACATATGATCTTCCACCGAATAAACCAACTAGCATGAACTACAAGGAGTAATCAACACTACTAGTAACCCACAGGTACCAATCTGAGGTTTTGAGACAAAGATTGGATACAAGAGATTAACTAGGGTCTGCGAGGAGATGGTGCTGGTGAAGATGTTGATGGAGATTGACCCCCTCCCGATGAGAGGATCGTTGGCGATGACGATGGCGATGGTTTCCCCCTCCTGGAGGGATGTTTCCCTGGCAGAACAGCTCCGCCGGAGCCCTAGATTGGTTCCGCCAAGGTTCCGCCTCATGGCAGCGGAGTTTCAGCCTGTGAGCTTGCTTATGATTTTTTCTCGAACGAAAGACCTCATATAGCAGAAGATGGGCACCGAAGGCCTGCCAGGGGGCCCACGAGGCAAGGGGGCGCGCCCCTACCCTCATGGATGGTGGGTGGCCCCCTCTCGTGCTTCCTTCGTCCAATATTGTTTATATATTCTGAAAATGACTCCCGTGGAGTTTTAGGACTTTTGGAGCTGTGCAGAATAGGTCTCTTATATTTGCTCCTTCCCAGCCCAGAATTCCAGCTGCCGGCATTCTCCCTCTTCATGTAAACCTTGTAAAATAAGAGAGAATAGGCATAAGTATTGTGACATAATGTGTAATAACAGCCCATAATGCAATAAATATCAATATAAAAGCATGATGCAAAATGGACGTATCAGTCGCCGAGTGGCTGAGGAGCTCTCATCGCATCATGACAGTCAGTTTTCAGCTTTCTCTATTGAGGTGCTTGACTGGACGAACCAGAAACACAATCGCAGCAGTTCTTCCTTTACTACCCTAGCCGAACAAACATAATGTAAGGTAGCAAACAGAGGAGCCGGGCAACCCAACTATTGACCAAAGACATGATTCGGAGCCGATGCATATAATGCCAAGCTCAGGACACCGAATTGTGCTATAAACCTATTCGGGATTTTTTTTGGCAACACATGTGTGGCCATATGGAGCCCCTGGCAATTTGTGCGGAGGTGAGTGAGACAACTGAGGAGATGGTATACAGTCTATAAACAAAGGTGATACCGAATAAAAATTGTTTTCACTGAAATCTGATTGATATGCCAAAACATGATCTTACAGAGGGCACCATAATCACCAAGGCCATTTTATATGTCAGGGGTCTGAGGAGAAGGGGAAAAGCTCTATACAGGTTCTTGAATAAAGTTTTGGTCTACAAAATTCTTTGGACCTCCTGCCGCACGTCTGTGCCGCTTTCGCCTTGAAGAGAGGGGTTCCTTAAGAGGAATGGTCTTCGGCTATTTGTACGAAACCGAGCTCGAAAAGAGTCCTTGTAAGTCCATAGGGTGAATAGGTTTTAATTCACCTGTGGTAAAAGAGAAAAAATAATTAAGGAAAAGGGGAAGGCCATATAGGGTCGAACCGTACTATGGGCCTATCCGTATTGTGCCTCCGCCGATGCCCAAGGTATTTTAAGTGCATAATTATGCGCGCGTGGTATGAAGTTCGCGGATGTGTGCGGCGACCGGCGAAGGCGAAACTGCTAGTCCAGCTCTGGAATTACTGAGCTGTCGGTAGGCGGAACTAGCCGGTCTTGTTTAATGAAGGTCGGTGGCTTGACGGCCGAGGAGGTGTGCGGCTTGACCAGGCCACTATGTACTTCGGCCGCGATGGCCACAATATGCTCCTCAATATGGAGGGAGCGTTTCGTGTTTCCATTGATTGTAATGACGCCAGGTGGGCTGGTCATCTTGAGCTTTAAATAAGCATAGTGTGGGACCGTGTTAAACTAGGTGAAAGCGGTTCATCTAAGCAGTGCGTGATATCCACTACAGAAGGGGATGATATCGAAGATCAAGTCTTCAGTTTGGAAGTTGTCCGGTGAACCGAAGATGACTTCCAATGTTACTGAGCCCATACAGCGGGCCTCTACACCGGGTATTACTCCTTTAAAGGTAGTTTTAGTGGGCTTGGTTCTTGACGAATCGATGCCCGTTTTGCGGGCAGTGTCCTGATAAAGCGGGTTGGGACTGTTGCCGCCGTCCATGAGGACTCGCGTAAGGTGGAATCCGTCGATGATTGGATCAAGAACCAGAGCTACCAAACCTCCATGGCGGATACTGGTTGGGTGGTCCTTTCGATCGAAGGTGATTGGACAAGCCGACCATGGGTTGAATTTTGGGGCGACCGGATTGACGGCGTAGACATCCCTTAACGCGCGCTCCCGCTCCCGCTTGGGGATATGTGTGGCATATATCATATGCACCGTTTTTACCTTAGGAGGAAATTTCTGCTGTCCCCTCGTGTTCGGTGGGCGTGGCTCTTTGTCGTCGTCCTCACTGGGCGGCCCTTTCCCTTTATGTTCGGTGTTAAGATTGCCGGCCTGCTTAAAGACCCAACAGTTTCTGTTGGCATGATTGGCAGGCTTATCGGGGGTGCCATGGATCTGGCAAGGCCGATCGAGTATTCTGTCCAAGCTAGATGGACCATCTCTATTTCCTTTGAATGGCTTCTTCTGTTGATCGGATTTAGAACCGCTGAATCCAGCGTTGAACATTGTGTCTTCGGTATTTTTGTTATTGATTCGACGCTTGTGCTTGTTGCGTCGTGGTTTGCCATTGCCGTCCCTGGCTTCAGAGGTGCCGGGGTCCCTGGTGCTATTGCTTTTGCATGCAAGCTAGCTGTCTTCTCCCGCACAAAAGCGGGTCATTAGTGCGGTAAGGGCTGCCATGGACTTCGGCTTTTCTTGGCCGAGGTATTGGGCGAGCCATTCGTCGTGGGCGCTGTGTTTAAAGGCCGCGGGGGCTTCGGCGTCAGAGCAGTCAATGATTTGGTTCTTTTTAATTAAGAACCTTGTCCAGAGTTTTCGAGCTAACTCTCCGGGTTGCTGGACTATGTGACTGAGGTCATCAACGTCCGGGGGCCGTAGATAGGTACCTTGGAAGTTGTCTCTAAAGGCGTCTTCCAAGTCTTCCCAGCTGCCGATAGAATTTTTTGGGAGGCTGTTTAACCAGTGTCGTGTTGTCCCCTTAAGTTTCAAGGGGAGATATTTGATGGCATGTAGGTCATCACCGCGAGCCATGTGTATGTGGAGAAGAAAATCTTCAATCCAGACTGCGGGGTCCGTCGTGTCGTCGTATGAGTTGATGTTTACGGGATTAAACCCTTCTGGGAACTAGTGCTCCATTACCTCATCGGTGAAGCATAGAGGGTGTGCGACGCCTCTGTATCGGGCAATGTCGCGACACAGTTCGGATGAAGTCTATATGTGATTTTTCGGCCCCAGTGAGGTTGTGGTTGTCGTGCCAGGCCTGATGGCCGTCCTCTTGCGCTGGGGCACGTCCCCTTGATCCATAGATTGATCTGGTTTGATCGCCTCTATTGTCCGGGTCTTGTCATAGGTCGTATGTATATTCTGGAGCCATCATTCCCCTGCTTTTATGGCAAGGTGGTGCGGGCTGGTGCTCAACTTGAGTTGTCGTTCTGTCCCGGCCACGCGACGGTCGGTTAGGTCTGTCAGCAGCGTTACGCATTGGTGGTATGGGCTCTAGGGCCTCATCGTCGAATTGGGGTAGCATCTTGCGCTTCGGGTAGCTCTTTGTTGGGCGTTCGAGGCCGTATTCCTCGGCTGCCAGGACGTTAGTCCATCTATCATTGAGTAAGTCCTGATAAGCTTGAAGCTGCTGCTGCTTCTTTTTCAGGCTTCCTGTGGTGGCGATTAGCCGGCGCTTAAAGCTCTCTTGTTCGAGGGGTTCCTCCGGCATGATGAAATCTTCGTCACTGAGGCTCACATCTTCTTCGGAGGTCGATAGGTAGTTACTATCCTCTGAGCCCTCGTTCTTGACAAGATCGCCGGGGTTTACCTGCCCATCCTCCCAAACATCATGTTCGGATGTTGGCTCTACAGGGGCTTCAGGGTCTTCGGCATTCTCTGGAGTATTATTGTCTTCAGTGCCGGTATTGACGTCTTTGTCGCGACGCGATTTTGAGCAGCGTCACCGACGTTGATGCTTCGGAGGGGCTTCGATAGGCTTGTCCTCAACCGGATTCTCCTTGCCAGCGTCGCCATCCTCTTTAGGTGTGTCCACCATGTACACGTCATATGTGGAGGTGGTCGTCCATCGTTCGGTAAACGGAGGGTTTTGGCCTTACTCATCTCCGGCATCGTCGTCCATACTGTCGATGTCTTCGGAGGCGTAATCCAACATGTCGGTTAAATCTTCGACAGTGGCTATGAAGTGGGTGGTGGGTGTGATGCAAAATTCCCTGCTCTCAGCCCCTAGTCTGGGCTGGGCGTAGTTCGGAAGCGATCCTTCTGTAATGGCGAGTTATCGCATTAAGTCCAGGGCCTCGTTTAAAGGTGAGGGTTGGATAGAGGAACGAGAGTCCGTGGGGCTGTCCGGAGTCGGAGTCTCCTGGCGGTGCCCGCTTGACATGAACCTCGAGAGTTCAGACCTAGAGTCTGGTGGAGTGTCTGGCGCTTCTCCGACAGCAAGCCCATAAGTGCAGAGAGTCCGGCGGGCTCTAGAATCCCGTCTTCGGACCTGTCGACCTGCTCTCGATCTAAGGCCAGAGCGGTAGCCAGGGCCATGAACCCTTCGAGGATAAAATCTCCTCGGATATCAGTGACATAGTTTAGGTTCCCGAAACTGATCTGATGACCAGGGGCGTAGCTGTCAATCTGCCCAAGGTGGCCAGTCAAATTGGCATGCAGCGCGAAGCCGCTGAATCCAAAATTTTGGCCCGGGGGGAAGATCTCCCCCAAACAACATTATTGTGGATGATCGAACGAGCCATCGAATCCTTTGCCGATAGCACAAAGGAACTCTCAATGAAAGCACCAATGTTAGTGTCAAAACAGACAGATCTCGGGTAGGGGGTCCCGAATTGTGCGTCTAAGGATCGAAGGTAACAGGAGGCAGGGGACACAATGTTTACCCAGGTTCGGGCCCTCTTGATGGAGGTAAAACCCTACGTCCTTCTTGATGACTTTGATGAGTATAGGGGTTACAAGAGTTGATCTACCATGAGATCGTAATGGCTAAACCCTAATGTCTAGCCTGTCTGATTATGACTGCCCCTACGGACTAAAGCCCTCCGGTTTATATAGACACCAGAGGGGGCTAGGGTTTGTACAGAGTCAGTTTACAAAGAAAGGAATCTCCATATCCGAATGCCAAGCTTGCCTTCCACGCCAAGGAGAGTCCCATCTGGACTCGGGGGAAATCCTTCTATCTTGTATCTTCACGGCCCACCAGTCCGGACTATGTCACATAGCCCGGACGCTCGAAGACCCCATAATCCAGGACTCCCTCACACACCAAGGGGGAGAATTCTGGGAGCTGGAAATATGGACCTGGAAAAGCTACGTCAAGCTACCTATTCTGCACAACTCCAAATAAGCTGAAACTTCACGGGGATTTTTTATGGAATATATCAGAATTATTGGAGAAAATAACTACAAGAGGGGGGGCACCAGGTGGGCACAACCCACCTGGGCACGCCAGGGGCCCCTGGCGCGCCATGGGGGGCTGTGGCCTCCTCGACCCACCTCCGGTGCCCATATTTTGGTATATAAGTCATTTTGACATAGAAAAAAAATAAGAGGAGGACTTTCGGCGGAGCGATTCCGCTGGGGGTACTTCCCTCCCGGAGGGGGAAATCATCATCATCATCATCACCAACAACTCTCCCATCTTGGGGAGGGCAATCTCCATCAACATCTTCAACAACACCATCTGCTCTCAAACCCTAGTTCATCTCTTGTGTTCAATCTTGTTACCGGAACTATAGATTGGTACTTGTGGGTGACTAGTAGTGTTGATTACATCTTGTAGTTGATTACTATATGGTTTATTTGGTGGAAGATTATATGTTTAGATCCAATATGCTATTTAATACCCCTCTGATCATGAGCATGTTTATCATTTGTGAGTAGTTATCTTTGTTCTTGAGGTCACGCGAGAAATCATGTTGCAAGAAATCGTGTGAATTTGATATGTCTTCGATATTTTGATAGTATGTATGTTGTGATTCCCTTAGTGGTGTCATGTGAACGTTGACTACATGACACTTCACCATATTTGGGCCCAAGTGCTTCATTTCCATCCCTTATCATCATTCCCCTTCTGATCCACCCCAAAATAATCTTTGGAATATTTTTCTTAAATGAAAAATATTCATTTCTCTCTCAAAAACCCTAGCTAGATCACTATGCTCCAAAGCAACCCTAATTTTTATGGCTCGGAAAAATCTGAGATAATTCAAAAATATTCTTTGAACCCTAGAGCACCTTCCTCAGCAAAAATATTTCATCACTTTTTGGAATATTTTTGCTACAGAAAATATTTTCTGTTCTGGACAGAAATGGTGGTTTCTACAGCAACTACCATTTTACTTGCTCCATTGTGCCTGGTTTTTCTTGTGCATCTTCACCTTAGTAACTCATGGCTAACCTCCAGAGCACAGCCTCCAACTCCCAGCCATTTGACTTCAGTAACCTCTAAAAGTTACTGACCAGAAACTTACCTGGCATGTAAAAACTTCTCTACTGCACCTGGATCCAAACCAAAGCGTGGTGACCTCTCAATCTACCAAGAACAACACGCCAGACATGAAGTTTAGGCTTAGCTCGGCCTGATGTCATAGTCCACGCGGTGACCGCGTTCGTCCAGGGATGCTGGCATGCGTGTTGACGCGCTCTAAGTGCCGCCGAACGCTCTGTTCGCGTGTGCTCACTTCCCCCGCCTGCCGTAGCACGCCAAACTTCGCCACCATCTTTGTCTCAACGCCCTTGAAACTAGCTTAGTTGGTAAAGAAGCTAAGATATAATTGTGGTAATGATAAAATGATTTGTTATGCATATGGATAATGGATTAGAGTTATTTTCTTACATAAATAAAAATGGTTAAATTTGCTATAAAAATATCCCGTTAAGTGCTTGTTTAGCCAATTTACCTAATTTACAGAATGTTTGATCCTAACTTGATTGGTAAAGAAATGAGGATTTGCTTGCGATGATGATAGTAGAAGCTTTGCTATGCATGTGAGGAATTAATCAAAATTATTTTCTTGCATGAGAAAATAATATTGCTTACTACAAAATAAATGGTTAAAGTAAGACCAGGAAAGTAATATATGTTGTTGATGCTTATGTATAGTGTGAATATGGTTGACATCAGTCATTTCCGTATTATGTGACGCATGTGTAGTATTGCATTTCATGGCATGCTATGACACCGGTCATTCTCATTTTAAGTTGAACCTGAATATAACTCAACCTAAATATATCGTTGACTGGTTCATGGTGCCGCTGAATCGAGATTTTCCCAGTTCAACCACATTTGCCTTTGTGGGAAGGCCTTGATTTGTTCCATTGACATGCCTCTGGTCTGTGCCTCCAACTAGGGAAGGTTATGGGCGTGCTTACCCTGGCCCTGTAAGCAGTCATAACCTTGTGTGCCCCTGTTTGAGATTTTTGGTACCGGTCCCCGTGAGGGAAGTTTTGGCCACGACGGTGGTCGGTGTGTCTTTGGTAGACACGGGGCCACCCAGGACTAGCCCGCTGGGATTGGGTCGGAGTGGCCGGGAGAGTGTCATGGAAATGGAAGGGTTTCGTCAGAATGCCGTTGGTCCACCCGAATGGGAGTGCGAGGCCATGGGTTCCGAGGTGTGGGTACAGTGTGCTACCTCTGCAGAGTGTATAATCTATCGATAGTCGAGTCCACGGTTACGGACAACTCGTAGTAGGTCCCACCATGAGTCAACGTTTAATAAACATGCACACTAAGTTATGATCATTGCACTGAAGATGATGGCTGAAAGGCCATCGAGATGTTCAAGACCACGATGGTGGTTTGGTGGTGATCGCCATAAGGATCACGAGTTACTTTGGTGGTGATCACCGTAAGGATCATGAGTTACTTTGGTGGTGATCGCCGTAAGGATAATGAGTTACTTTGGTGGTGATCGCCGTAAGGATCACGAGTTACTTTGGTGGTGATCGCCGTAAGTATCACGACTTACTTTGGTGGTGATCCCCATAAGGATCACAAGTTACTCTGGTTAAAACCACGATGGTGGTTTGGTGGTGATCCGAGAACGATCACGATTGGTAAGGCGGTACCGAGGGATGTTTATCCCAGGAGCATGAGCACAGCATGTTGGAACATTATTGCATTATTAATTGGTTAAATATCATGGTATTGTTTGTCATTATGATTATGCCTGTTGTGAGCTTGCAAGTATATTCAATGTACTGACCTGGCGTGTCATGCCAGATTTCAGAAAAGTTTCGTTGGAAAAGAGCGCTGCTCGAGTCTAGATCGTGTCCACATCAGTGTCCCTGTGATATGGAGTTCCTGCTACGACGTTGTTCCACTGCCGCGTAGTTGTTATGATCGAGGCCCCTTTATGTTCACTAAATATTGTACATATTGTTCAGCCGCACCGTGTGTGCTGCTCGGCCTCAACATCTGTTGTAATATAAACTCTGAGTCGCTAGCATCAATAAAGCGGCTGTTTTTCTGTACCAAGATGTTGTGTGTTGCCAGAAGACATGGTCTCTGGGCTGGCAATGTAGTGTAAACCGGTCGCTCTGAGCCGGGGTGCCACACCGCTTGGTATCAGAGCCGCACTGACTGTAGGCCATGCTAGACTACGACGTGTAACTGGACGTTAGATACGAGTTTAAGTTGAGTGTCGGTAGCAATTGTAGCTAGTTGTTGCATTGCATGCACTTGATTTATATTTTTATGCTAACCTGCTAATGGTTGTGAGTGTAGATGGCTCCGGTGCCGTATCCGTGCCAGCTGCAGCTGATGCCGTACACGTCACCGCACCTTCTTCGTAACGTGTGGCGTCGATTGTACCCCCTCGGAGACGATCCAGTCTATCGTGTGTATCGGGAGCGTCTAGCTGATTTAGTGTATGAGTATCACGCAGTGGTTACTCTGTGCACTATTTCCGATTCCGGCTCTTACACTCGTACCTCTCGGAGCGGTTACGCCGCTACCGCTTCTCAGGCTGTCCAGTTAGCTGCATTCGAGGTCCTTGTTGAGCTTCGCTACAACGAGATCCCAATGCAAAACCATCCAGGTTTCTTTTACTACCCTTCTCTGCACAATAATGGTAGTGTCCGTTTCCAAATCATTGATCTGGAGTCTGATAGCATTGCTAGCCACCTTGCTCGTTATGTCACTTCTAGCTATCTTATAATCCACGAGCTGGCTCGAGAGCTGACTCGTGCCTGTACTGCTTTAGCCGCTGCTTTGGTCACTACTAGATCTGCCACTACTCCATCTTCTCTGGGATTTACTCCCTATATTCCAGCCAATTCTAGTTCCCCTGTTTCACTGGTTACTCCCCCGAGTAGCTCAGGCACTTCAACGGTGAGCCCTCTCCGTACTCCTACCGAGTGGGTTTCACTTCTCTCTACTCCTGTAGCCCCGATGCTTCATCCTGCCCCTGCCCCGGAGGGAGAGCCCTCGAGGCAGCGTCGTCGTGTTACCTTTAACCCGGAGGTTACCGTTAACCACGCCAGTTCAGGATCCAAGTCCGCTTCTGGGGAGGACACACCACAGCACCAGCAGAGCAGTAGTACCTCGGAGTATTCACAGTCATCGAGATAATGTACGGATGTAGCCGTACGAGTCATGATGTTTCGTTGCATGTATGAGAGTAATTGAACCTGTCATGTTGTTTATCTTTCATGTATGAGTCTATGTATAATTATGTTGGGACTTTATTCGCTGTATTTTCTTCGCTCTTTTGTTTTCTTCTGGGATTTGTCGCTAGATTTTCCCCAAATTTATTCTTGGATGTTTCTCATCTCGATTGCGTTGTCTTGGGAAAAATCCACAATAGGATGACGCGGGGAGGCAGCAGTAGAAACGTCCGTGAGGGAACTCCTGTTCGTCGTTCCGCACGACAGGCAGGACATTCTCCCGAGCCGTACGTTCCGCCACCGCCTCCACCACCAAATCCACCCTCCACCGAGCAAAATCTGCATATGTTTGAGGAAAGAAGGAACAATGATCTGCTTGAAATATTAAGAAGTATGCAAGCTATGGTTGGACAGAATGGAAATCAGAACGGTCATTACTCAAAGCTGTCAGATTTTCAAAGGACCAAGCCACCCAGTTTCAGTCAGATTGTTGACCCATTGGATGCACACGATTGGTTACGTACCATTGAGAAAAAGCTTGAGATTGCTCGTACTGAAGAAAATTATAAAGTTCCATTTGCAACTCATTACCTTGAAGGCATTGCTGCCATATGGTGGGAAAATGCAACGGCCATGTGGCCTGCTGATGAAGAAATCACCTGGGAAACATTTAAGGATCAGTTCCAGAAATATCATATCCCTACTGGAGTTATGAAGGTTAAGCAGCGTGAATTTCTCGCACTCGTCCAAGGAAACTAGTCTGTGGGGGAATATTTGCAAAAATTTAATCATCTGGCCCGTTACTCCCTTCATGACGTGGCCACCGAGGAAAGGAAGATTGCCGATTTCTTGGAGGCTTAAACCCGCAACTCCAGTGTACTCTTAGTATGTTTGATTTCCCAGATTTCCAAACTCCGGTGAACAAGGCTTTCATTGCTGAACGAGAGCACAAGCTTGTATTAGATAATAGGCCTGCCAACAACAACGACAACAAGCGTAAGTTTGAGCCAAAGAAGGATAGGCAACCAGGGCAAAAGGCTTGAACCTGGCAACAGACTCAGGTAGAATACAAGCCCAATCGGCAACAGAATGTTAACAAGATCACCACTCAAGTCAAGAATGTCGTGACCAACCCAATATGTGAGGAGCGTCAGCACAATAATTTGTGCTTCAATTGTGGGCAGAACGGGCATTATGCCAAACAGTGCCCCAAGAACAACAGGGCGAATGCCCCGTTCAGGCCACAAGTCAACCTTATAGAGTCATGCCCGACCCAGCATAACATTACTGGGTATGTGCATCATCTCTCAGCTGACGAAGCACAAGAGAACCCCGAAGTCGTCATTGGTATGTTTTCTGTTAATGACATACCTGCCGTAATTCTATTTGACTCTGGGCTTCCCATTCTTTTATTTCTCGGAGTTTTACTACCCAAATTTTTTTTCCTTGTACACTTTTGGGCAAAAATATGCTGGTACAAAACCCGGGATCTCTAATCAAGAGCAACATGGTCTGCCGCGATCTGGAAATCAATATCAACGGAGTCTACTTTCCAACCTCTCTGATAATTATTGAGTCTAAAAAGTTGGATATTATATTGGGTATGAATTGGTTGACCCAATATCAAGTTTGTATAAACCGTGCAACACGAGAAGTCACTTTGACCAGTTTGAATGGGCAGACTACCAAATTCTACGCTCGTAAGAAAATACCCAAGCAAGAATTGGTTTTCACCATTGTGGCTAAATTGGAACTAATTCCTGTGGTCAGTGAGTACCCTGATGTATTTCCAGAAGAATTGCCAGGCATGCCACCAGACCGAGAACTGGAATTTGCAATAGATCTTGTGCCCAGAACTGCACCGTTATACAAGAAGTATTTTTTTTGCGAATACGCAAAAGGCCTGCGTATCATTGCATTGATAGGTAGAAAAAGGTCAAACAGGTTTTGCAGCATTTGCTCACGGGCTGCTCCTTCTCCCGCCAGGTGTGGCACGAGGTTCTCTCCTGGTGCCGATCCACCGCCACGATCCCGAGCCACGACGACGAGTTTGCCGACTGGCTCGCCACTGCCATCGCCGACTCTCCGCGCTGTCTTCGACGCGGGCTCGCCTTTGTCGCCATCCTCACTGCCAGGTGGCTCTGGAAGCACCGCAACGGCAGCACTTTCGACGGCTATTGCCCCTCCGTTTGCCACGCCGTCACCGCGATCAGAGATGAGGCAAGACTCTGGGCACACGCGGGCGCCACGCACTTGGCGAAGATCATCCCGGAGACGTAGCCTAGGGCTTTCAATGGTGGCCGATGCACCACCTCTTCTTGCGTCCAGGCTACCCCAACATGCCATCCCTGTGCACATGTTGGCTAGCCTCATCCCTTGTATCATATTACAAGAAGTATTATCGAATGCCCTCATCAGAATTAGTGGAGCTAAAGAAACAGCTTGATGAACTGCTCCAGAAAGGATATATTCGTCCCAGCTCTTCACCATGTGGATCACCCGCTATTTTTGTGGACAAAAAGGATGGCAGTCTCCGCATGTGCGTAGATTACCGCCACTTGAATGAGGTCACCATAAAAAATAAATACCGGCTGCCAAGGATTGATGATTTGTTTGATTAGCTCAGTGGGGCTAAATTATTCTCTAAGATCGATTTACGGACCGGATATCATCAGCTCAAGATTAAAAAAGAAGATATTCCTAAGACCGCATTCACTACTCGGTACGATCTTTATGAATATACCGTGATGTCCTTTGGTCTCACCAATGCCCCAGATTTCTTCATGCATATGATGAACAAAGTATTCATGGACTTCCTCGACAAATTCGTGGTAGTATTCATCGATGACATCCTCATTTACTCCAAGGGTGAAGACGAGCACAAGGATCACCTTCGAGCAGTGCTACAATGGCTCCACGACCATCAGCTTTATGCCAAATTCAGTAAATGTGAGTTTTGGCTCAAGCAAGTTGGGTTTCTCGGACATGTACTATCCGCCGAAGGTATAGCTGTGGACCCGAGCAAAGTAAAGGATGTGCTCGACTGGCTGCCGCCCACGACAGTGACACAGATCCGGAGTTTTCTGGGATTAGCTGGATATTACCGTCGTTTCATCGAAGGGTTTTCCAAGATTTCTAAACCAATGACGTAGCTACTCAAAAAGGATAAGAAGTTTGAATGGACGAGGACTGTGAGAAAAGTTTCAATGAGCTAAAGATACGGCTGACAACCGCACCTGAGTTGACTCTCCCAGACATTTATTGCAACTTTGATGTGTACTGTGACGCCTCCAGGCAAGGCCTTGGTTGCGTACTTATGCAAGACAGCAAGGTAGTAGCATATGCATCGTGACAGTTATGACCTCACAAGGGAAACTATCCTACTCATGATTTGGAATTAGCTGCGGTGGTTCATGCGCTAAAAATTTGGAGACACTACCTCATTGGAAAAAGGTGCCAAATTTTTACTGATCATAAGAGCCTTAAATACATATTTACTCAGCCGGATTTAAATCTCCATCAATGAAGATGGCTAGAGTTGGTCAAGGATTATGATCTTGGAATAAATTATCACCCGGGTAAGGCCAACGTGGCTATCGATGCCCTTAGTAGAAAGCCTGTTAGCTTAAATGCCATACTGAAATCCTTGCCTCTCAAACTCCAAGAGGAGATCGCTCAGCTCAACCTGGTCATAGTGGATGCTGGCCTCGCTAATACTTTGTAAGTTACCCCCACACTTGAGGAAGAGATCCACAAGGCCCAGATGATACGTCTCCAATGTATCTATAATTTTTGATTGCTCCATGTTATATTATCTACTATTTTGGACTATATTGGGCTTTATTTTCCACTTTTATATTATTTTTGGCACTAACATATGAACCGGAGGCCCAGCCCAGAATTGCTGTTTTATTTGCCTATTTCAGTGTTTCGGAGAAACAGAATATCAAACGGAGTCCAAACGGAATAAAATCTTCGGGAACGTGATTTTCTCACCGAACATGATCCAGGAGACTTGGACCCTACTCCAAGGAGTCAAAGAGGAGGTCACGAGGTTGGGGGGCGCCCCCCCTAGGGCGCACCCCCTGCCTCGTGGGCCCCTCGGTGCTCCACCGACATACTCCTTCCTCCTATATATACACACGTACCCCCAAACGATCAAAACAGGAGCCAAAAACCTAATTTCACCGCCGCAACTTTCTGTATCCATGAGATCCCATCTTGGGGCATGTTTCGGAGCTCCACCAGAAGAGGGCCGTCATCACAGAGGGCTTCTACATCATCCTAGCCCCTCCTATGAAGTGTGAGTAGTTTACCTCAGACCTTCGGGTCCATAGTTAGTAGCTAGATGGCTTCTTCTCTCTTTTTGGATCTCAATATAAAGTTCTCCCCCTCTCTTGTGGAGATCTATTCGATGTAATCTTCTTTTGCGGTGTGTTTGTTGAGACCGATGAATTGTGGGTTTATGATCAAGTCTATCTATGAATAATATTTGAATCTTCTCTGAATTCTTTTATGTATGATTGGTTATCTTTGCAAGTCTCTTCGAATTATCCGTTTGGTTTGGCCAACTAGATTGGTAGTTCTTGCCATGGGAGAAGTGCTTAGCTTTGGGTTCGATCTTGCGGTGTTCTTTCCCAGTGACAGAAGGGGCAGCAAGGCACGTATTGCATCGTTGCCATCGAGGATAACAAGATGGGGTTTATTTCATATTGCATGAATTTATCTCTCTACATCATGTCATCTTGCTTAAGGCGTTACTCTGTTTTTAACTTAATACTCTAGATGCATGCTGGATAGCGGTCGATGAGTGGAGTAATAGTAGTAGATGCAGAATCGTTTCGATCTACTTGTCACGGACGTGATGCCTATATACATGATCATGCCTAGATATTCTCATAACTATGCTCAATTCCGTCAATTGCTCAACAGTAATTTGTTCAGCCACCGTAGAATACTTATGCTCTTGAGAGAAGCCACTAGTGAAACCTATGGCCCCCGGGTCTATTCTCATCATATCAATCTCCATCACTTTAATCTTGCTTTGCTTTTTACTTTGCCTTTACTTTTTACTTTGCATCTTTATACCAAAAATACCAAAAATATTACATCTATCAGATCTCACTCTCGTAAGTGACCGTGAAGGGATTGACAACCCCTAATCGCGTTGGTTGCGAGTAGCTATCGTTTTGTGCAGGTACGAGGGACTTGAGCGTGGCCTCATACTAGATTGATACCTTGGTTCTAAAAAACTGAGGGAAATACTTATGCTACTCTGCTGCATCATCCCTTCCTCTTCGGGGAAAACCAACGCAAGCTCAAGACGTAGCAAGAAGGATTTCTGGCGCCGTTGCCAGGGAGCCTACGCAAAAAGTCAACATACCAAGTACCCATCACAATCCCTATCTCTCGCATTACATTATTTTCCATTTGCCTCTCGTTTTCCTCTCCCCCACTTCACCCTTGCCGTTTTATTCGCCCTCTCTCTCTATCCCCCCTCTCTATTTGCCTCTTTTGCCCGCTTGCTTTTTGTTTGCTCGTGTGTTAGATTGCTTGTTTGTCGCGATGGCTCAAGATACTACCAAATTGTGTGACTTCACCAATACCAATAATAATGATTTCCTTAGCACTCCGATTGATCCTCTTGTCGAGGTTGAATCTTGTGAAATTAATACTGCCTTGTTGAATCTTGTTATAAAAGATCAATTCGCCGGCCTTCCTAGTGAAGATGCCACTACTCATCTGAATAACTTCGTTGATTTATGTGATATGCAAAGAAAAAATATGTCAATAATGATGTTGTTAAATTGAAGCTATTTCCTTTTTTGCTTAGAGATCGTGCTAAAGCTTGGTTTTCGTCTTTGCCTAAAAATAGTATTGATTCATGGAACAAGTGCAAAGATGCTTTTATCTCTAAGTATTTTCCTCCCGCTAAGATCATCTCTCTTAGAAACGATATTATGAAATTTAAACAACTTGATCATGAACATGTTGCACAAGCTTGGGAGAGAATGAAATTAATGATACGTAATTGCTCTACTCATGGTTTGAATTTGTGGATGATCATACAAATTTTTTATGCCGGATTGAATTTTTCTTCTAGAAATCTTTTAGATTCGGCCGCGGCACTTTTATGGAAATCACTTTAGGAGATGCCACTAAACTCCTAGATAATATTATGGTTAATTATTCTCAATGGCATACTGAAAGATCTTCTAATAAAAAAGTGCATGCGATAGAAGAAATCAATGTGTTGAGTGGAAAGATGGATGAACTTATGAAATTATTTGCTACTAAGCGTGTTTCTTCTGATCCTAATGATATGCCTTTGTCTACTTTGATTGAGAATAACAATGAATCTATGGATGTGAATTTTGTTGGTAGGAATAATTTTGGTACCAACGCTTATAGAGGGAATTTTAATCCTAGGCCATATCCTAGTAATCCTTCTAATAATTATGGGAATTCCTATAACAACTCTTATGGAAATTATAATAAGATGCCCTCTGAATTTGAGAATAGTGTTAAAGAGTTTATGAATTCACAAAAGAATTTTAATGCTTTGCTTGAAGAGAAATTGCTTAAAGTTGATGATTTTGCTAGAAACGTTGATAGAATTTCTCTTGAGATTGATTCTTTAAAGATTAGATCTATTCCTCCTAAGCATGATATCAATGAGTCTCTCAAAGCCATGAGAATTTCCATTGATGAGTGCAAGGAAAGAACCGCTAGGATGCGTGCTTCCAAAGATGCCTTTCTTAAAGCGTGTTCTTCCAATTCCTATGAAAATGAAGATGAAGATCTAAAAGTTATTGATGTGTCCCCTATTAAATCTTTATTTTGCAATATAAATCTTGATGAAACTCAATATGATCTTCCTTTACCTAGAAGGCGTTCTAAAAATTCGGAGTATTTAGATCTTAATGATGAAATTGATTTAAGTGGGATTGAAAGAAATAAAAATCTAGATGTTGCTAAACCCACTATATTGGATTTCAAGGAATTTAATTATGAAAGTTGCTCTTTAATTGATTGTATTTCCTTGTTGCAATCCGTGCTAAATTCTCCACATGCTTATAGTCAAAATAAAGCCTTCACCGAACATATTGTTGATGCCTTGATGCAATCTTATGAAGAAAAACTTGAGTTGAAAGTTTCTATCCCTAGAAAACTCTATGATGAGTGGGAACCAACTATTAAAATTAAAATTAAAGATCATGAGTTTTATGCTTTGTGTGATTTGGGTGCTAGTGTCTCCACTATTCCCAAAACTTTGTGTGACTTGCTAGATTTCCGCAATTTTGATGATTGCTCTCTAAATTTGCATCTCGTGGATTCTACTATTAAGAAACCTATGGGAAGGATTAATGATGTTCTTATTGTTGAAAATAGGATTATGTGCCCGTAGATTTCATTGTTCTTGATATAGATTGCAATCCTTCTTGCCCTATTATTCTTGGTAGACCTTTCCTTAGAACGGTTGGTGCGATTATTGATATAAAGGAAGGGAATATTAGATTTCAATTTCCATTAAAAAGGGGCATGGAACACTTTCCAAGAAAGAAAATAAAATTTCCATATGAAACTATCATGAGAGCCACTTATGGATTGCCTACCAAAGATGGCAATACCTAGATCTATCCTCGCTTTTATGCCTAGCTAGGGGCGTTAAACGATATCGCTTGTTGGGAGGCAACCCAATTTTATTTTTATTCCTTGATTTTTGCTCCTGATTAGTAATAAATAAATTATTTAGCCTCTGTTTTGGTTGTTTTTTTGTGTTTAATTAGTGTTTGTGCCAAGTAGAACCGTTGGGAAGACTTGGGGAAAGTCTTGTTGAACTTGCTGTAAAAAACAGAAACTTTAGCGCTCACAAGAACTTCTGTCATTTTTATTTGAAGAGTGCTATTTAGTTAATTATTTTTGAAGATGATTAATAGATAAATTCCTCACGTCCAGAAATTTAGTTTAGAATTTTTGGGGTTCCAGATCTTGCGCTAGCTACAGATTACTAGAGACTGTTCTGTTTTTGACAGATTCTGTTTTTCGTGTGTTGTTTGCTTATTTTGATGAATCTATGGATAGTAAAATAGTTTATAATCCATAGAGAAGTTGGAATACAGTAGGTTTAACACCAATATAAATAAAGAATGAGTTCATTACAGTACCTTGAAGTGGTATTTTGTTTTCTTTCGCTAACGGAGCTCACGAGTTTTCTATTTTGAGTTTTGTGTTGTGAAGTTTTCAAGTTTTGGGTGAATTCTTTTGATGGATTATGGAACAAGGAGTGGCAAGAGCCTAAGCTTGGGTATGCCCATGGCACCCCCAAGATAATCCAAGGACACCAATAAGTCAAAGCTTGGGGATGCCCCGGGAGGCATCCCCTCTTTTGGTCACTTCCATCGGGAGCTATATTTTTATTCACCAACATGATATGTGTTTTGCTTGGAGCGTCTTGTATTATTTGCATCTTTGTGTCTTAGTATGCCACAATCATCCTTGCTGTACACACCTTTTGAGAGATCCATACATGAATTAAAATTTGATAGAATACTCTATGTGCTTAACTTATATCTTTTGAGCTAAGTAGTTTTGCTCTATGTGCTTCACTTATATCTTTTGAGCGTTATAATTTTGCTCTATGTGCTTCACTTATATATTTTAGAGCACGATGGTGGATTTGTTTTAAAGAAACTATTGATCTCTCATGCTTCACTTAAATTATTTTGAGAGTCTCTTAATAGCATGGTAATTTGCTTAATAATAATATGCTTGGTATTCAAGATTTGTGAAACTTTCTTTTGAGTGTGTTGAATACTAAGAAACGATTGAAGCTTGATAATTGTTTTGAGATATGGAGGTGATAATATTAAAGTCATGCTAGTTGAGTATTTGTGAATTTAAAGAATACTTGTGTTAAAGTTTGTGATTCCCGTAGTATGCACGTATGGTGAACCGTTATGTGATGAGGTCGGAGCATGATTTATTTATTGATTGTCTTCCTTATGAGTGGCGGTCGGGGACGAGCGATGGTCTTTTCCTACCAATCTATCCCCCTAGGAGCATGCGCGTAATACTTTGCTTTGATAACTTCTAGATTTTTGCAGTAAGTATATGAGTTGTTTATGACTAATGTTGAGTCCATGGATTATACGCACTCTCACCCTTCCACCTTTGCTAGCCTCTCTAATACCGCGCACCTTTCGCCGGTATCATACACCTACCATATACCTTCCTTAAAACAGCCACCATACCTACCTATCATGGCATTTCCATAGCCATTCCGAGATATATTGCCATGCAACTTTCCACCGTTCCGTTCATGACACATTCCATCATTGTCATATTGCATATCCCGGTACACCGCCGGATGCATTCACATAGAGTCATATTTTGTTCTAACTATCGAGTTGTAATTGTTGAGTTGTAAGAAAAATAAAAGTGTGATGATCATCATTATTAGAGCATTGTCCCAGTGAGGAAAGGATGATGGAGACTATGATTCCCCCATAAGTCGGGATGAGACTCCGGACGGAAAATAAATAAAAGAGGCCAAAGAAGCCCAAATAAAAAAAGAAAGAAAAGAGGCCATAAAAAAAGAAGAGAAAAGGACCAAATAAAAAATATATAGAAAAAGAGAGAAGGGACAATGTTACTATCCTTTTACCACACTTGTGCTTCAAAGTAGCACCATGATCTTCATAGTAGAGAGTCTCTCATGTTATCACTTTCATATACTAGTGTAAATTTTACATTATAGAACTTGGCTTGTATATTCCGATGATGGGCTTCCTCAAATTGCCCTAGGTCTTCATGAGCAAGCAAGTTGGATGCACACCCACTTAGTTTCTTTTTGAGCTTTCATATACTTATAGCTCCAGTGCATCCGTTGCATGGCAATCCCTACTCACTCACATTGATATCTATTGATGGGAATCTCCATTGCCCGTTGATGCGCCTGGTTGAGGTGAGACTATCTTCTCCTTTTTGTCTTCTCCACAACCACCATTCTATTCCACCTATAGTGCTATATCCATGGCTCACGCTCATGTATTGCATGAAGATTGAAAAAGTTTTGAAAAAGTTAGAGTATGAAACAATTGCTTGGCTTGTCATCGGGGTTGTGCATGATTTAAATACTTTGTGTGGTGAAGATAGAGCATAGCCAGACTATATGATTTTGCAGGGATAACTTTCTTTGGCCATGTTATTTTGAGAAGACATAATTGCTTTGTTAATATGCTTGAAGTATTATTATTTTTATGTCAATATAAACTTTTGTCTTGAATCTTTCGAATCTTAATATTCATATCACAATTAAGAAGATTTGCATTGAAATTATGCCAAGTAGCACTCCACATCAAAAATTCTCTTTTTATCATTTACCTACTCGAGGACAAGCATGAATTAAGCTTGGGGATGCCTGATACGTCTCCAACGTATCTATAATTTTTGATTGCTCCATGTTATATTATCTACTGTTTTGGACTATATTGGGCTTTATTTTCCACTTTTATATTATTTTTGGGACTAACATATTAACCGGAGGCCCAGCCCAGAATTGCTGTTTTATTTGCCTATTTCAGTGTTTCGGAGAAACAGAATATCAAACGGAGTCCAAACGGAATAAAATCTTCGGGAACGTGATTTTCTCACCGAACATGATCCAGGAGACTTGGACCCTACTCCAAGGAGTCAAAGAGGAGGTCACGAGGTTGGGGGGCGCCCCCCCTAGGGCGCACCCCCTGCCTCGTGGGCCCCTCGGTGCTCCACCGACATACTCCTTCCTCCTATATATACACACGTACCCCCAAACGATCAAAACAGGAGCCAAAAACCTAATTTCACCACCGCAACTTTCTGTATCCATGAGATCCCATCTTGGGGCCTGTTTCGGAGCTCCACCAGAAGAGGGCCATCATCACAGAGGGCTTCTACATCATCCTAGCCCCTCCTATGAAGTGTGAGTAGTTTACCTCAGACCTTCGGGTCCATAGTTAGTAGCTAGATGGCTTCTTCTCTCTTTTTGGATCTCAATATAAAGTTCTCCCCCTCTCTTGTGGAGATCTATTCGATGTAATCTTCTTTTGCGGTGTGTTTGTTGAGACCGATGAATTGTGGGTTTATGATCAAGTCTATCTATGAATAATATTTGAATCTTCTCTGAATTCTTTTATGTATTATTGGTTATCTTTGCAAGTCTCTTCGAATTATCCGTTTGGTTTGGCCAACTAGATTGGTAGTTCTTGCCATGGGAGAAGTGCTTAGCTTTGGGTTCGATCTTGCGGTGTTCTTTCCCAGTGACAGAAGGGGCAGCAAGGCACGTATTGCATCGTTGCCATCGAGGATAACAAGATGGGGTTTATTTCATATTGCATGAATTTATCTCTCTACATCATGTCATCTTGCTTAAGGCGTTACTCTGTTTTTAACTTAATACTCTAGATGCATGCTGGATAGCGGTCGATGAGTGGAGTAATAGTAGTAGATGCAGAATCGTTTCGATCTACTTGTCACGGACGTGATGCCTATATACATGATCATGCCTAGATATTCTCATAACTATGCTCAATTCCGTCAATTGCTCAACAGTAATTTGTTCAGCCACCGTAGAATACTTATGCTCTTGAGAGAAGCCACTAGTGAAACCTATGGCCCCCGGGTCTATTCTCATCATATCAATCTCCATCACTTTAATCTTGCTTTGCTTTTTTACTTTGCCTTTACTTTTTACTTTGCATCTTTATACCAAAAATACCAAAAATATTACATCTATCAGATCTCACTCTCGTAAGTGACCGTGAAGGGATTGACAACCCCTAATCGCGTTGGTTGCGAGTAGCTATCGTTTTGTGCAGGTACGAGGGACTTGAGCGTGGCCTCCTACTGGATTGATACCTTGGTTCTCAAAAACTGAGGGAAATACTTATGCTACTCTGCTGCATCATCCCTTCCTCTTCGGGGAAAACCAACGCAAGCTCAAGACGTAGCAAGAAGGATTTCTAGCGCCGTTGCACACAAATCCTCATATTCCATTCACCCGGGAGGTACAAAAATGTATGAGGACCTTAGACAAATATTCTGGTGGGAGGGAATGAAGAAAGATATTACCTATTTTGTGGCCTGTTGCGACATATGCAACAAGGTGAAGGCAGAGCATCAGAAGCCAACCGGACTCACCCAACCGCTGCCGGTTTCGCAATGGAAATGGGATGACGTTTGTATGGATTTTATTACGAGATTGCCTAAGACTTAGCGAGGAAATGATGCAATTTGGGTCATAGTGGACACCTTAACCAAGGTTGCTCACTTCATTCCGATCAGCACCAGATATTGAGCAGATCAACTTGCACAGCTGTATGTATCTAGAATCGTCAGTCTGCATGGAGTACCCCGAACTATCACTTCCGACCGAGGTTCCCTGTTCACCTCCGCTTTTTGGTCCCGACTCCATCAAGCCTTGGGGACAACGCTGAAATATAGTACTGCTTATCCTCCTCAGACCGATGGACAGACAGAGTGGGTAAATCAAATACTCGAAGATATGTTGCGAGCCTGTGCTTTAGCTCAAGGACCTAACTGGGAAGACTACTTGCCATATGCCGAGTTTTCCTATAAGAACAGCTTCCAGACCAGTCTAAAGATGTCACCGTATGAAGCTCTGTATGGCCGTAAGTGCCGCACTCCTTTAAATTGGTCTCAAACTGGAGATAGTCGTATCTTCGGAACAGACCTCATGATGGAAGTTGAGAAACAAGTTAAGGAAATCAGAGACAGACTGCAATTGGCCAAATCTCGACAGAAAAGCTATTATGATCCAAAACACCAGCAGGTCAGTTTTGAACCCGGAGAGCATGTATACCTCCGTGTCACTCCTATGAAAGGAGTCAAGAGATTTCAGACCCGTGGAAAGTTGGCACCCAGATTTATTGGTCCATTCCAGGTTATGTCTCGAGTGGGCACTATTGCATATCAATTGGAACTACCGCTGAATTGACAGACGTGCACAACGTGTTTCATGTTTCACAATTGAGACGATGCATATCCCCACCTGAGAAAAGGACCGCTATGGCTGAGGTAGAGTTGGTAAATGATTTAACTTATGAAGAGAGACCGTTTAGAATTTTGGATCAGATGGAAAGGGTCACTTGCAGTAAAGTAAGAAAATTTTAAAGTTCAGTGGGAGCATCACACGGAGTCAGAATCAACTTGGGAGTGGGAAGAATTCCTAAGGACTCATTATCCATAGTGGTTTTCCCAAGCAACCGAATCTCGAGGACGAGATTCATTCTAAGTGGGGGAGGTTTGGGACAGCCTGATTTTTGCCCTCTCTCATTTGCTTGATTTTCTTTTGGATTCAATTTGAAACTTGAAGTTTTTGAATCTTTTCATATGGACTTAAACACTTGGGTACCCTTGGCTTTCACCCAAGTGCTTCATTTCCCTCCCTTATCATCATTCCCCTTCTGATCCACCCCAAAATAATCTTTGGAATATTTTTCTTAAATGAAAAATATTCATTTCTCTCTCAAAAACCCTAGCTAGATCACTATGCTCCAAAGCAACCCTAATTTTTATGGCTCAGAAAAATCTGAGATAATTCACAAATATTCTTTGAACCCTAGAGCACCTTCCTGAGAAAAAAATATTTCATCACTTTTCGGAATATTTTTGCTACAGAAAATATTTTCTGTTCTGGACAGAAATGGTGGTTTCTACAACAACTACCATTTTACTTGCTCCATTGTGCCTAGTTTTTCTTGTGCATCTTCACCTTAGTAACTCATGGCTAACCTCCAAAGAACAGCCTCCAAATCCCAGCCATTTGACTTCAGTAACCTCTCAAAGTTACTGACCAAAAACTTACATGGCATGTAAAAACTTCTCTACTGCACCTGGATCCAAACCAAAGCATGGTAACCTCTCAATCTACCATGAACAACACGCCAGACACGAAGTTTAGGCTTAGCTTGGCCTGATGTCATAGTCCACGCGGTGACCGCGTTCGTCCAGGGGTGCTGGCATGCGTGTCGACGCGCTCTGAGTGCCGCTGAATGCTCTATTCGCGCGTGCTCGCTTCCCCACCTGCCGCAGCGTGCCAAACTTCGCCACCATCTTCGTCTCAACGCCCTTAACTCCTCCATGGCGCTCGCCGACGCCGGAGCTCGCCGCAGCGAGCACGGGTGCAGTCCGGCCAACCCAAGAGGCGGTGCGCACTGTGCTCGTCGCCTTCCCCTCGCTCCTGTGCTCATCCCCGCTCGCCCACAGCTCCCGCGTGAGCTGCGTCGCCTTCTCCCCCTCTCACTGACGCCGCTCGTCGCCGGGCGCCGTGCACAGGTGTCCACCGGCGGAGGCCAAACCCCCCTCTCCGCTCGCCTATAAATGGAGCCGCCCCCAGCCTCCTCGAGCACCATCCACCACTCCCACACAACCCACAAGCGAGTAGGAAGCCGTAGCCCGGCCGGGCAGGCCGCGGGCCGCCGTCCTCGAGCTCAAGCTCGCCGGCGATCCCCTCTGGTCGCTGCGGTAGCTCCAGCCCATCCCAGGTCAGGGCAACACTTCCAGGGCCTCCGCCTCTCTCCGGTGAAGCCATCCCGTCCACCTGGAGCCCCTGGAGTTGCCTCTGCTCGTCGTATTCTTCATCTCCGGCGACCACCGCGTTCTGCCTCCGCTTGCGAGGTTGATTCCGACACCGTCCGACCACCCCTATCCACGCTACAGGTACGGGCAGGTGCGCCACCATCCCCTCTCTCCCTCCCTCCCTCTCGTTTTGGCCAAGGAGTCCTCGTCGCCGGTGAGAGCTCCGACGGAGGAGCTCCGGGCCCCGCTAGTCAGCCACTCTATACGCGCGCGAAGTGGTACGAGTGGTGCGCCCTGAGGCTTTACGCCTTCGACGTCACCCCCTAGTCTGTTTATTTAAATTCAAACTTAATTCAATTCCAGGGAGCTTCAAACAGTCATAACTTTTCAACCATAAGTCCAAATGAATTGATTCTTTTTGCATATTGTTCTTTACAAAGAAATCTAACAGCTCACCAAAAGTGAGATTTTTTTGAGCTTTTTAGAATTTCTGGTAATTTTCATAAGAGTTCTTGATATTTTCTTCTTGTGTTTAAAATTATTTTTAGAGGGTGAGGCTTGTCTTGAGGATCACCAGAAGGCTTGTGAACCTCATCTGCACTAAGGCAAGCCACAGTAACATTTTCATGGTGCCATTTTCAATATTGATGATTTTCTTACTTGAATGATATGCTTAATCCATGCATTAAAATAACTATTATGTTATTTATATTCTGTTAAGTGTGTGTGTTGGTATTATGCTTGATTTACAGAACCTTGAAACTAGCTTAGTTGGTAAAGAAGCTAAGATATAATTGTGGTAATGATAAAATGATTTGTTATGCATATGGATAATGGATTAAAGTTATTTTCTTACATAAATAAAAATGGTTAAATTTGCTAGAAAATATCCTGTTAAGTGCTTGTTTAGCCAATTTACCTAATTTACAGAATTTTTTAGCCTAACTTGATTGGTAAAGAAATGAGGATTTGCTTGCGATGATGATAGTAGAAGCTTTGCTATGCATGTGAGGAATTAATCGGAGTTATTTTCTTGCATGAGAAAATTATATTGCTTACTGCAAAATAAATGGTTAAAGTAAGACCAGGAAAGTAATATAAGTTGTTGATGCTTATGTATAGTGTGAATATGGTTGACATTAGTCATTTTTGTATTATGTGACGCATGTGTAGTATTGCATTTCATGGCATGCTATGACACCGGTCGTTCTCATTTTAAGTTGAACCTGAATATAACTCAACCTAAATATATCGTTGACTGGGTCATGGTGCCAATGAATCGAGATTTTCCCAGTGCAACCACATTTGCCTTTGTGGGAAGGCCTTGATTTGTTCCATTGACATGCCGCTGGTCGGTGCCTCCAACTAGGGAAGGTTATGGGCGTGCTTACCCTGGCCCGGTAATCAGGCATAACCTTGTGTGCCCCTATTTGCAATTTTTGGTACCGGTCCCCGTGAGGGAAGTTTTGGCCACGACGGTGGTCGGTGTGTCTTTGGTAGACACGGGGCCACCCAGGACTAGCCCGCTGGGATTGGGTCGGAGTGGCCGGGAGAGTGTCATGGAAATGGAAGGGTTTCGTCAGAATGCCGTTGGTTCACCCGAATGGGAGTGCGAGGCCATGGGTTCCGAGGTGTGGGTACAGTGTGCTACCTCTGCAGAGTGTATAATCTATCGATAGCCGAGTCCACGGTTACGGACAACTCGTAGTAGGTCCCACCATGAGTCAACGTTTAATAAACATGCACACTAAGTTATGATCATTGCACTGAAGATGATGGCTGAAAGGCCATCGAGATGTTCAAGACCACGATGGTGGTTTGGTGGTGATCGCCATAAGGATCACGAGTTACTTTGGTGGTGATCGCCGTAAGGATAATGAGTTACTTTGGTGGTGATCGCCGTAAGGATCACGAGTTACTTTGGTGGTGATCGCCGTAAGTATCACGACTTACTTTGGTGGTGATCCCCATAAGGATCACAAGTTACTCTGGTTAAAACCACGATGGTGGTTTGGTGGTGATCCGAGAACGATCACGATTGGTAAGGCGGTACCGAGGGATGTTTATCCCAGGAGCATGCGCACAACATGTTGGAACATTATTGCATTATCAATTGGTTAAATATCATGATATTGTTTGTCATTATGATTATGCCTGTTGTGAGCTTGCAAGTACATTCAATGTACTGACCTGGTGTGTCATTCCAGATTTCAGGAAAGTCGCATTGGAAAGGAGCACTGCTCGAGTCTAGATCATGTCCACATCAGTGTCCCTGTGATATGGAGTTCCTGCTATGACGTTGTTCCACTGCCGCGTAGTTGTTATGATCGAGGCCCCTTTATGTTCACTAAATAATGTACATATTGTTCAGCCGCACCGTGCGTGCTGCTCGGCCTCGACATCTGTTGTAATATAAAATCTGAGTCGCTAGCATCAATAAAGCGGCTGTTTTTTTGTACCAAGATGTTGTGTGTTGCCAGAAGACATGGTCTCTGGGCTGGCAATGCAGGGTAAACCGGTCGCTCTGAGCCGGGGTGCCACAGAACCTACTTGTTATTTCCTTCTGCTCCTCGTTGTGTTCGACACTCTTACTTATCAAAAAGAGCTACAATTGACCCCCTATACTTGTGGGTCATCAAGGCATCACGTCCAAGATTAGTAGACCGACTCCTGCCTGCGTCTACTACTATCACTCCACACATCGACCGCTATCCAGCATGCATCTAGTGTATTAAGTTCATGGGGAAACGGAGTAGTGCAGTAAGAATGATGACATGATGTAGACAATATCTATCTATGTAGAGATAGACCCCATCGTTTTATCCTTAGTATCAACGATACATACTTATCGGTTTCCCTTCTGTCACTGGGATCAAGCACCATAAGATCGAACCCACTACAAAGCACCTCTTCCCATTGCAACATAAATAGATCAAGTTGGCCAAACAAAACCCAAATATCGGAGAAGAAATATGACGCTATAAGCAATCATGCATATAAGAGATCAAAGAAGATTCAAATAACTTTCATGGATAAAAACATAGATCTGATCATAAACTCAAAGTTCATCCGATCCCAACAAACACGCCGCAAAAGAGTTACATCATATGGATCTCCAAGAGACCATTGTATTGAGAATCAAACGAGAGATAGGAAGCCATCTAGCTACTAACTACGGACCCGAAGGTCTACAAAGAACTAGTCACGCATCATCGGAGAGGCACCAATGGAAGTGGTGAACCCCTCCGTGATGGTGTCTAGATTGGATCTGGTGCTTCTGGACTCTGCGGTGGCTGGAATTGATTTTCGTCGACTCCCCTAGGGTTTCTGGAATATTGGGGTATTTATATAGTAAGGAGGCGGTCCAGGGGGCAACCGAGGTGGGCACAACCCACTAGGGCGCGCCTGGGCCTCCTGGCGCGCCCTGGTGGGTTGTAGTCCCCTCGGAGCACCCCCAAGGTGCTTCTTCAGCCCATTGGTTGTCTTCTGGTCCAAAAAAATCTCCAAAAAGTTTCACTGTGTTTGGATCCCCTTTGGTATTGATTTCCTGCGATGTAAAAAACATGCAGAAAACCGCAACTGGCACTTGGCACTATGTTAATAAGTTAGTACCAAAAAATGATATAAAACGACTATAAAATGATTATAAAACATCCAATATTGATAATATAACAGCATGGAACAATCAAAAATTAAACGTATCACCTCCCAACATTGATGAATGGTTGGAATTTCAATCACGAAAGGCGGACTCACAAGAAGCTATACTATATGACAACGAAGAGTGGAAGTACTAAGTGAAAGGGCTAGGAGGAACCACAAACGATGGCTGCGAACATGGAGGTTGGGCTTTCAAGGTCTTGCTAACATGGTGTGATTGGTCTTGCGAGAGACCATTGTTTCTTCATCTCCCATACTCACACTTGTATACCACCAGTTGCGTTAGGAATGTGGACGTCAATCACCCCCTCACCGTGAGGGAGTCAGAGTTCTCAATCATGACGGTCAAGAAAACATGGGCTCACCGCTTTCACCCATACTTTAACCAATCACAATGGCCGGAGTACCATGGAGTTCAACTATGGCTGGACCCGGAGTTGAAGGTTGTTAAACGGGGTAGACGTAAGACAAAGCGTCTTAGAGGCGACTGCTACCTCTTGAGCATGCGTTTGTTTTCCCTTGAAGAGGAAAGGGTGATGCAGCAAAGTAGCATAAGTATTTACCTCTGTTTTTTAGAACCAAGGTATCAATCCAGTAGGAGACTACATGCAAATCGCCTAGTACCTACAGAAATAATCAAGAACCTTGCAACCAACGTAATAAAGGGGTTGTCAATCCCTTCACGACCACTTGCAAAAGTGAGATCTGATAAAGATAATAAGATAAATATTTTTGGTATTTTTGTTGTATAGATTGGAAAGTAAGATTACAAAATAAAATAAATAGTAAACTAGAATTATAGATCAGAAACTTATATGATGTAAAGTAGACCCAGGGGCCATAGGTCTCACTAGTGTCTTCTCTCAAGATAGCATATATTACGATCGGTGAACAAATTACTGCCGAGCAATTGATAGAAAAGCGCATAGTTATGAGAATATCTAGGCATGATCATGAACATAGGCATCATGTCCGCGTCAAGTAGACCGAAACGATTCTGCATCTACTACTATTACTCCACACATCGACCGCTATCCAGCATGCATCTAGAGTATTAAGTTCATAAGAACAGAGTAACGCATTAGGCATGATGACATGATGTAGAGGGATAAACTCAAGAAATATGATATAAACCCCATCCTTTTATCCTCGATGGTAACAATACAACACGTGCCTTGCTGCCCCTACTGTCACTGGGAAAGGACACCGCAAGATTGAACCCAAAGCTAAGCACTTCTCCCATTGCAAGAAAGATCAATCTAGTAGGCCAAACTAAACCGATAATTCGAAGAGACTTGCAAAGATATCAAATCATGCATATAAGAATTCAGAGAAGAATCAAATATTGTTCATAGATAATCTTGATCGTAAACCCACAATTCATCGGATCTCGGCAAACACACCGCAAAAAGCATTACGTCGAATAGTTCTCCAAGAACATCGAGGATAACTTTGTATTGAGAACCAAAGAGACAGAGAAGAAGCCATCTAGCTAATAACTATGGACCCGAAGGTCTGTGGTAAACTACTCACACATCATCGGAGACGCTATGGTGTTGATGTAGAAGCCCTCCGTGACCGAATCCCCCTCCGGCAGATCGCCGGAAAAGGTCCCCAGATGGGATCTCACGGGTACAAAAGGTTGCGGTGGTGGAAAAGTGGTTTCGTAGCTCCCCTAGATGTTTTCAGGGTATAAGAGTATATATAGGCGAAAGAAGTAGGTCGGTGGAGCTCCTTGGGGCCCATGAGGGTGGGAGGCGCGCCTACCCCTGGGCACGCCGCCCTACCTCATGGACGCTTTGTTGCTTCCTTGACCTCCACTCCAAGTCTCCTGGATTGCGTTTGTTCCAAAAAAGATCCTCGCGAAGGTTTCATTCCATTTGGATTCCGTTTGATATTCTTTTCTGCAAAACACTGAAATAGGCAAAAAAACAATTTGCACTGGGCCTTCGGTTAATAGGTTAGTCCCAAAAATAATATAAAAGTGCATATTAAAGCCCATTAAACATCCAAAACAGATAATATAATAGCATAGAACAATCAAAATTTATAGATACGCTGGAGACGTATCAAGCATCCCCAAGCTTAATTCTTGCTCGTCCTCGAGTAGGTAAATGATAAAAATAGAATTTTTGATGTGGAATGCTACCTAACATAATTTTCAATGTAATTTTATTTATTGTGGCATGAATATTCAGATCCAAAAGATTCAAGACAAAAGTTTAATATTGACATAAAAACAGTAATACTTCAAGCATACTAACCAAGCAATTATGTCTTCTCAAAATAACATGGCCAAAGAAAGCTATCCCTACAAAATCATATAGTCTAGCTATGCTCTATCTTCATCACACAAAATATTTAAATCATGCAAAACCCCGATGACAAGCCAAGCAATTGTTTCATACTTTTGATGTTCTCAAACTTTTTCAATCTTCACGCAATACATGAGTGTGAGCTATGGACATAGCACTATAGGTGGAACAGAATGGTGGTTGTGGAGAAGACAAAATGGAGAAGATAGTCTCATATCAACTAGGCGTATCAATGGGCTATGGAGATGCCCATCAATAGATATTAATGTGAGTGAGTAGGGATTGTCATGCAGCGGATGCACTAGAGCTATAAATGTATGAAAGCTCAACAAAAGAAACTAAGTCGGTGTGCATCCAACTTGCTTGCTCACGAAGACCTAGGGCATTTTGAGGAATCCCATCATTGGAATATACAAGCCAAGTTCTATAATGAAAAATTCCCACTAGTATATGAGTACAACATAAGAGACTCTCTATCATGAAGATCATGGTGCTACTTTGAAGCACAAGTGTGGAAAAAGGATAGTAGCATTGCCCCTTCTCTCTTTTTCTCTCATTTTTTTATTTGGGCCTTTTCTTTTTTTTGCCTCTTTTTTTCTTTGTTTATTTTTTCGTCCGGAGTCTCATCCCGACTTGTGGGGGAATCATAGTCTCCATCATCCTTTCATCACTGGGACAATGCTCTAATAATGATGATCATCTCACTTTTATTTACAACTCAAGAATTACAACTTGATACTTAGAACAAAATATGACTCTCCGGCGGTGTACCGGGATGTGCAATGAATCAAGAGTGACATGTACGAAAAATTATGAACGGTGGCTTTGCCACAAATACGATGTCAACTACATGATCATGGAAAGCAATATGACAATGATGGAGCATGTCATAATAAATGAAATGGTGGAAAGTTGCATGGCAATATATCTCGGAATGGCTATGGAAATGCCATAATAGGTAGGTATGGTGGCTGTTTTGAGGAAGGTAAATGGTGGGTTTGTGGTACCTGCGAAAGTTGCACGGTACTAGAGAGGCTAGAAATGGTGGAAGGGTGAGAGTGCGTATAATCCATGGACTCGACATTAGTCATAAAGAAGTCACATACTTATTGCAAAATTATATTAGTTATCGAAACGAAGTATTACGCACATGCTCCTAGGGGGATAGATTGGTAGGAAAAGACCATCGCTCGTCCCTGACCGCCACTCATAAGGAAGACAATCAAAAAATAAAGCATGCTCCGACTTCATCACATAACGGTTCACCATACATGCATGCTACGGGAATCACGAACTTTAACACAAGTATCTCTCAAATTCACAACTACTCAACTATCATGACTCTATTATCACCATCTTCATATCTCAAAACAATCATAAAGAACCAAACTTCTCATAGTATTCAATGCACTTTATATGAAAGTTTTTGTTATACCCATCTTGGATGCCTATCATATTAGGACTAATTTCATAACCAAAGCAAATTACCATGCTATTCTAAAGGACTCTCAAAATAATATAAGTGAAGCATGAGAGATCAATAATTTATATAAAATAAAACCACCATCGTGCTCTAAAAAGGTATAAGTGAAGCACTAGAGCAAAATTTATCTAGCTGAAAAGATATAAGTGAAGCACATAGAGTATTCTAATAAATTCTGATTCATGTGTGTCTCTCCAAAAGGTGTGTACAGCCAGGATGATTGTGGTAAACTAAAAATCAAAGACTCAAATCATACAAGACGCTCCAAGCAAAACACATATCATGTGGTGAATAAAAATATAGACTCAAGTAAAGTTACCGATAGATGAAGACGAAGGAGGGGATGCCTTCTGGGGCATCCCCAAGCTTAGGGTTTTGGTTGTCCTTGAATTTTACTGTAGCGACCAGACCTCAAACGGTCCAATCTCTATGCTCCAGTGTCATACCTGGATCAGTAATGCTGACACCGCACAGTACTTGAAGGATTTATAACAGAGTAGCAATCACACACTTATTACATCGAATGTATCAAAAGAGAACTTATTACAATAAAAAATATGGCTTAAGGCCATCTAATAATGATAACAGCGGAAGGCTTGGAAGATAAGTGAGTCCATCAACTCCAACGGCATCACTGAGTATAGAACCATGACCTAAAGACACCTCACTCGTCGTCTGAAAAGTCTACAACATGAACGCTGCAGCCCGAAACGGGTCAGCACATGGAATATGCTGGCAAAGTAACACATAGAGAGTAATGGAAGAATAAAGCTATACTACATGCATATTTGGCTGGTGGAAAGCTCTATGGTTACAGTTTTTGCATAAAGCCAATTTTTCCCTACTGCAAAGGAATAAATTTTATTTAACTATCATGGTAGTTGTTAAACATGGAGAGTGTAGACACCCTCTCAATCCCAATTAAGTATCATCATTAAAAACCCAACAAAATTAATTAAAGTAACATGATGAGATTCACATGATAATCGAAGTACTAGATACTCAAATTGTCCATAACCGGGGACACGGCTAACCATGATTAGTTTATACACTCTGCAGAGGTTTGCACACTTTCCCCACAAGACTCGATCTCCTCTGTTGAGATTCTCGCACTACATGGTGTTTGAGAAACGGATGACCGAGACATAGTGTTTCAGAAGCGCTTGCACCTTACGAACGGGTAGACCGTACCAACCTACATCCCCTACATCTGCTAGTCTACCACCGTAAGAGTTTGCACGACTTAGTCAACTATGCTAGAGCCCATAGTAGCTTGTGGCTGCACACAGAAGTTTCTAGTATGAAATAATCTCATGGTCCCTTTGAGCCTGGGTGGCGGTCCAAAAGAAAACAGGCAATCACTGGAATACCCAGGTTCCTCAATCCACCCAGATGTGTGTTTAAGTTGCCACCTTAGATAAACCATTAATTTTTAACAATCTCACACCTGTCATGGATACACTCACTCAATCCACGTCTACTAGCATAACATGGCATAATAAGCAAACGTAGAAGTAACTCCCAAAGGTTTGAATAATAAAACAGGTGATAGGTACTACCTCATCTACTTCCCAAACCCACAATTTAATTAGATCATAATCATGCAATGTGTGAGGATTGATCTAATGCGATAAAAACTGGGTAGTAGGAGGTATGATCAAAGTGTTACTTGCCTTGCTGATGATCCACAAAACCTAGCAATTCGAAGTAGCAAGCGGCGCACTCCGGGTACTCTATCGCAAACAAACAAGCATACAATAAGCACTCATCTAATGCACAGGTAAAACTCAAATAAGAGATATAACCAGATAGTTTAACTTAAGAACTTCGGTTGGCAAAAAGAATCAAATCGAACGAAGCAACGAAAAACAAACGACAAAAGAAACAAGCTTCGTTTACTATTCTAGATCCAGGTCAAATTTTACAGAGGCAAAACTTGTTTGAGTTGGTTAAACGGAAAGAGGGTTTCGAGATGAAACTCCAGGCGTTTGAATCGCCTGATTCGGATAAACGAGCGAAAAGTTATACTAAAACGAAAATTGGATCAGAAATCGCGATCAGAAATAATCGCGGAAAAAACGAGAAAAAGGAAAACGACGAACAGATTAACGAACGAACGTTCGTTATCTAGAACTAAACGATGAACGCGTTCGTTAAAACGAACGAACGAGCGAACGCTCGCTAAATAAACTAAACCGGAAAAAACCGATCTATCTAAAAACGGATCTAAAAAAACGACGAAAAACCAATGGAAAACCGAACGGTTTTTCTAAAAAAACGGCGGCGATAGGGTCAACCTCGGCGTGCGGGGCGGCGGGATCCGGTGCCGGCGCGGGGCGGCGACGGTGCGGGGTGGCGTGGGGCGCGGCGCGGGCTAGGGTTCCCGGGACAGCGCTATTTAAAGGGGCCCGGCCAGAGGAGTCCTGGCCGATCCCGGCCCGAAGACGGTTCCCACTTTTTTTAAATAATTACGCGCAGAAAAACAAACAAAAGAAATACTAAACGGACTCCAAAAATCCCGAAATAAATTTTCTCCGGCTTCTAAAATCAAGCCGCACAGGATGAACATTTATTTGGGGCCTAAATGCAATTTTGAAAAACGCGCATTTTTCCTAAATTCAAATAAAATAGCAAATAAATCCAAAATAAAATCTTATTTGATTTTATTATTAAATCCTCAATATTTCTTTATTTTGGGAAAGTCATTTTATTCCCTCTCTCATTTTTTATGATAGAAATAATTGAAGATAAAATAAATAAAATCAAATGATCCTATTTTCAAAATTTGAGAAAACTCAAATAGGAAAATAACGAAATCCCCAACTCTCTCTGAGGGTCCTTGAGTTGCGTGAAATTTTTGGATCAACCAAAATGCAATAAAATATGATATGCAATGATGATATAATGTATAACATTCCAAATTGAAAATTTGGGATGTTACAAACCTACCACCCTTAAGATGAATCTCACCCTCGAGATTCGGGTTGGCTAGAAAATAGGTGAGGGTGGTCCTTCAGCAAATCTTCCTCTCGCTCCCAGGTGGCTCCATCCTCCGTGTGGTGGTTCCACTGAACTTTGCAAAACTTGATGACCTTACTGTGGGTGACTCGGGTGGCATACTCAAGAATCTTGACTGGTTTGTCCTCATAGGTCAAATCACTGTCCAACTGAATCGCTTCTAGTGGCACTGTATCTCTCAGCGGTATATCAGCCATCTCTGCGTGGCACTTCTTCAACTATGAAACGTGGAATATGTCGTGAACTCCTGACAATCCTTCGGGCAATTTCAACATGTAGGCTACTTCTCCCATACGCTCCAAAACTTTGTATGGTCCTACAAAACATGGAGCTAACTTTCCCTTAACTCCAAAATGCTTAACTCCTCGAAGTGGAGATACTCGAAGGTAAACTCGGTCTCCGACTTCGTAAACTGTCTCCTTGCATTTAGAATCTGTGTAGCTCTTCTGCCTGGACTGGGCTACCTTGAGCCTATCGCGAATCAATTTCACCTTCTGTTCAGACTCCTTAATCAGATCCGGTCCAAACAACTGGCGGTCTCCAACTTCATCGCACGACAATGGGGTCCCGCACCTCCTTCCGTACAAGGCTTCGAAAGGGGCCATCTTCAAACTAGATTGATAGCTATTGTTATAAGAGAACTCTGTGTATGGCAAATTGTCGTCCCAACTAGATCCATAATCTAGCGCACAAGCTCTTAGCATATCCTCCAAAATCTGATTGACTCTCTCGGTCTGTCCATCTATCTGCGGATGGAAAGTTGTACTGAACTCTGGCCTAGTACCCAAAGTTTAATGCAACTAATTCCAGAACTTTGAGGTAAACTGGGTTCCTCTATCCTATACAATGCTCCTTGGAACTCCATGCAGACATACGATCCTGGTCATGTATATCTTTGCCAACTTAGCACTGGTGACGGTAGTCTTCACTGGGATGAAATGAGCTACCTTTGTCAAACGATCGACTACAACCAAAATCGAGTCATAGCTTGAATGAGTTCGGGGCAAACCCGTAATAAAATCCATGCCTAGCTTATCCCACTTCCATTCGGGTATTGGCAATGGCTGTAGCAATCCCGCTGGCTTCTGATGCTCTGCCTTTACTCTCTGACATACATCACAAACTACTACATACTCCGCAATATCCTTCTTGATTCCGATCCACCAGAAAGTATCCTTCAAATCCAAATACATCTTGGTATTTCCTGGGTGAATCGAGTATGGTGAATCATGGGCCTCCTGCAGAATCAACTTCCTGATCTCCGGGTCATTAGGCACATAAACACGGTCTTCAAACCATAGGGTATCGTGCTCATCCTCATGAAATCCTTTAAATTTTCCTTTGCTCATTTTCTCCTTAATAGAAGCAACCTCCTTGTCGGCCTTCTGGGCTTCTCTGATCTTATCCATCAAAGTAGACTGAATCTCTAATGTTGCTACATAGCCTCTCGGAACTATCTCCAAACATAGCTCACGAAGATTTTCGGCTAACTCCCTTGGTAAATCTCCTCTCATTAGGGTGTTGACATGACTTTTACGACTCAGCGCATCGGCTACTACGTTAGCCTTTCTGGGATGATAATGCAATCTCATATCATCATCCTTGATGAGCTCCAACCATCTCCTTTACCTGAGGTTCAACTCCTTCTGCGTGAAGATGTACTTCAAACTCTTGTGATCCGTGTACACCTCACAATGGTTTCCAATGAGAAAATGTCTCCAAGTTTTAAATGCATGCACTACGGCTGCTAACTCCAAATCATGTGTGGCATAATTCAACTCATGAGGCTTAAGCTGTCGTGAGGCATATGAAACAACTCTTCCTTCCTGCATAAGTACTGCTCCAAGTCCTTGACGTGAAGCGTCGCAATACACCTCATAATCTTTGTTCTAATCCGGCAAAATCAACACATGTGATGTAACCAAACGTTTCTTCAACTCCTGGAAACTGGCCTCACATTCCTCAGTCCATTTGAACTTGGTATCCTTCTTCAACAACTCCGTCATAGGCTTCGCAATCTTCGAGAAATTTTCAATGAATCTCCGGTAGTATCCTGCGAGTCCAAGAAAACTCCGGAGCTCTCCAACTGTTGTTGGGGCTTCCCAGTTTGTCACAGTGTCAACTTTGGTGGGATCTACTACTATACCTTCTCCGGATATAACGTGTCCGAGGAATCCAACTTCCTTCAACCAAAATTCACATTTGCTAAACTTGGCATATAACTGCTGTTCTCTGAGCTTCCCAAGTACCAAACACAAATGCTCCTTATGCTCCTCTTCATTCTTAGAATAAACCAGGATATCATCAATGAACACTACGACGAACTTATCCAAAAACTCCATAAACACCTTGTTCATCATGTTCATGAAATATGCAGGGGCGTTAGTCAGGCCAAATGACATAACGGTATACTCGTACAGCCCATACCTGGTGGTGAAAGTTGTCTTAGGTATATCCTGTTCTCGGATCTTCAACTGATGGTATCCTGATCGCAGATCGATCTTGGAAAATACCTTAGCTCCTTGCAATCGATCAAACAGATCATTGATCATCGGTAGTGGGTACTTGTTCTTGATGGTTACTTCATTCAATCCTCGATAATCGACAACCATTCTTAACAATCCATCCTTTTTCTCCACTAGAAGTACTGGCGATCCCCAAGGTGAAGAACTTGGGCGAATGTATACTTTATCCAATAACTCTTTAATCTGCTTCTTAATCTCCACCAAATCCTTTGTGGGCATCCTATATGGTCTCTTAGATATTGGCCCTGTGCCTGGCAAAAGCTCAATCAAAAACTCAATATCTCTATCCGGTGGCATGCCTGGTAACTCCTCTGGAAATACGTCAGGGAAATCCTTCACCACTGGTACTTCCTCCTGCACAACTCCTGTTAGGGAATTTACTTGAGTCCTCTTCGGCACATGCCGGGATACATACTTGATCCTTCTTCCTTCTGGCGTTGTAAGCAAAATTGACTTACTGGCGCATTCAATGTTCCCTTCATACTTCGATAACCAATCCATGCCTAATATCACATCCAATCCTTGAGATTCCAATACTATTAGGTCCGAAGGAAATACATAGTTACCAATCCTTAATGGTAACCGATCACACCATAGAGTAGCCATATATTTTGCTCCAGGTGAGGTTACTAACATGGGTGACCTAAGGGCTTGGATTGGCAGTTTATACTTATCCACAAATCCCCTTGAGATGTATGAATGCGATGCACCAGTATCAAGAAGAACGATTGCAGTAAAAGACTTAACCAAAAACTTACCTATTACTGCATTGGGCTGGGCTTGAACCTCCTCCACATTTACGTGGTTCACATGTCCCCTATTGAAAGGGTTCGGCTTCTTCCCAGAGCTTCCATTGCCATTTCCATTCTGGGATTCAGGACATTCATTTGCATAATGTCCGGTCTTCTGGCACTTAAAGCAAGTGACTTGGCTCAGGTCTCTCTTGGCTGGGGTTGATGGGTTGGTATGGTTCTGGCCGTTGCTTCCTCCATTCCCATTACCATTCTTGGGGCCATTGTGATTGTGCGAGCTACCTCCTCCATGGGTATGCTGAAAATGTCCTCCCGGTCTAGGGGTAAAACGCGGCTTCTGCTGAGCTCCAGAATTGTACTTCCCTTGTCCATACTTCCTTTTGCGGTTCTCAATTTGCTGTTGCTTCCCTTCAATCATAAGAGCACGATATACCAACTCCTGGTAGTTGTTGAAGGTTGCTACCATCAACTGCATGCTCAACTCATCATTCAGTCCTTCCAGAAACTTCTCCTGCTTAGCTACATCCGTAGCAATGTCATCTAGGGCATAACATGCTAGATTACTAAAATCCTCCACATACTGGCCAACTGTCCGTCCTCCTTGGCGCAAGTTGCGAAACTCACGCTTCTTCATGGCCATAGCTCCTGCTGAAACATGGGCAGTACGGAAAGCCTGCTGAAACTGGTCCCATGTGACAGTGTCGATAGGGAAAGTGGCTGTGAAGTTCTCCCACCATGATGTTGCGGGTCCATCAAGCTGATGTGCGGCAAACTTCACCTTTTCCGCATATGTGCATCCTGCCGTGGTCAACTCCCTTGCTGTCTTGCGGAGCCAATCATCTGCTACGATAGGCTCGGTGCTACTGGAGAACACTGGCGGATTTAGCCTAAGAAAATGGGCTAAGTGATCAACAGGTGGTAGTGGTGCGTTGTTGCTGTTGTTGTTCCCCTGATTCTGATTCTGGACTAGCAACTACATCAATGTGTTTTGCTGCTGGATCAACTGAGTGAGCTCCGGTGGGAAGGTAAATCCGGGGTCACGTCTCAGAGGCATCTGACGAGTTTAGAAAAGATGAGATTTAAGAATAGAGAGGGGTCTAAAGAGAAAACACTACCCATATGTACATGAGGCAAAAGCAAACAATTCACTTCATTTAATCAAACAAGGGCATACAATCGGTTTAACTATCGCAAAACTGCTCGGACTACTATATTTACAAGGTGGAATACTACTATTGATGGGGTGGTCTACTAGAAATATTCTTCGGTTGCAGACTCCATGATATCTGCTCCAGCTTCATCAACATAGTCATCATCGCTACCGTCTGGGTCCGAGTCGGTGTCGTCGATGATGATGTAGTCTTCCGGGCGAATCTCCTTGGGTTCTTCATCTTCTTCTACTGGTGTAGGGCCTCCCATGAATATTCCGATATTAGGTCGGCATTCTTATCCACTAGTACTTCGATTTCCTCTTCATAATCTTCACATGTAGCCTTGAGTTCTTCCTCCAGCTCCGTGATTCTTGTCCTCGCCTTCTTCAGATTATCATGTCTGCGCACATCTGGTTCTCCTGATGTCGAATATGCTGGTTCAACTCCTGGATGAAAGCTGCGATTGATGTATCCTTCTTGGTGCTGATCATCTCCCAATGCTCATCTCGGTGCCCACAAATCTGGTAGATTGTATCCTTAAGATTGATACGTCTCCAACGTATCTATAATTTTTGATTGCTCCATGCTATATTATCTACTGTTTTGGACTATATTGGGCTTTATTTTCCACTTTTATATTTTTTTGGGACTAACCTATTAACCGGAGGCCCAGCCCAGAATTGCTGTTTTTTTGCCTATTTCAGTGTTTCGGATAAACGGAATATCAAACGGAGTCCAAACAGAATAAAATCTTCGGAAACGTGATTTTCTCACCGAACGTGATCCACGAGACATGGACCCTACTGCAAGGGATCAAAGAGGTGGTCATGAGGGTGGGGGCGCGCCCCCACCCTAGGGCGCGCCCCCTGCCTCGTGGGCCCCTCGGTGCTCCACCGACGTACTCCTTCCTCCTATACATACACACGTACCCCCAAACGATCAGAACAGGAGCCAAAAACCTAATTCCACCGCCGCAACTTTCTGTATCCATGAGATCCCATCTTGGGGCCTGTTCCGGAGCTCCGCCGGAAGAGGGCCATCATCAGAGGGCTTCTACATCATCCTAGCCCCTCGTGTGAGTAGTTTACCTCAGACCTTCGGGTCCATAGTTAGTAGCTAGATGGCTTCTTCTCTCTCTTTGAATCTCAATACAAAGTTCTCCCCCTCTCTTGTGGAGATCTATTCGATGTAATCTTCTTTTTGCGGTGTGTTTGTTGAGACCTATGAATTATGGGTTTATGATCAAGTCTATCTATGAATAATATTTGAATCTTCTCTGAATTGTTTTATGCATGATTGGTTATCTTTGCAAGTCTCTTCAAATTATCCGTTTGGTTTGGCCAACTAGATTTGTAGTTCTTTCCATGGGAGAAGTGCTAAGCTTTGGGTTCGATCTTGCGGTGTCCTTACCCAGTGACAGAAGGGGCAGCAAGGCACGTATTGTATCGTTGCCATCGAGGATAACAAGATGGGGTTTATTTCATATTGCATGAATTTATCTCTCTACATCATGTCATCTTGCTTAAGGAGTTACTCTGTTTTTAACTTAATACTCTAGATGCATGCTGGATAGCGGTCGATGAGTGGAGTAATAGTAGTAGATGCAGAATCGTTTCGATCTACTTGTCACGGACGTGATGCCTATATACATGATCATGCCTAGATAGTCTCATAATTATGCACAATTCTATCAATTGCTCAACAGTAATTTGTTCACCCACCGTAGAATACTTATGCTCTTGAGTTAAGCCACTAGTGAAACCTATGGCCCTCGGGTCTATTCTCATCATATCAATCTCCATCACTTTTATATTGTTTTGCTATTTACTTTGCCTTTACTTTTTACTTTGCATCTTGGTATCAAAATTACCAAAAATATTCTATCTATCAGATCTCACTCTCGTAAGTGACCGTGAAGGGCTTGACAACCCCTAATCGCGTTGGTTGCGAGTAGCTATCGCTTTGTGCAGGTACGAGGGACTTGAGCATGGGCTCCTACTGGATTGATACCTTGGTTCTCAAAAACTGAGGGAAATACTTACGCTGCTCTGCTGCATCATCCCTTCCTCTTTGGGGAAAACCAATGCAAGCTCAAGACATAGCAAGAAGGATTTCTGGCGCCGTTGCCGGGGAGTCTACACAAAAAGTCAATATACCAAGGACCCATCACAATCCCTATCTCTCGCATTACATTATTTGCCATTTGCCTCTCGTTTTCCTCTCCCCGCAATTCACCCTTGCCGTTTTATTTGCCCTCTCTCTCTATCCTCCCTCTCCGTTTGCCTCTTTTTTTCCGCTTGCTTTTTGTTTGCTCGTGTGTTAGATTGCTTGTTTATCTCGATGGCTCAAGATACTACCAAATTGTGTGACTTCACCAATACCAATAATAATGATTTCCTTAGCACTCCGATTGCTCCTCTTACCGATGCTGAATCTTGTTAAATCAATACTGCTTTATTGAAACTTGTTATGAAAGATCAATTCGCCGGCCTTCCTAGTGAAGATGCCGCTACTCATCTGAATAGCTTCGTTGATTTATGTGATATGAAAAATAAAAAAGATGTCAATAATGATTTCGTTAAATTGAAGCTATTTCCTTTTTCACTTAGAGATCGTGCTAAAGCTTGGTTTTCGTCTTTGCCTAAGAATAGTATTGATTCATGGAACAAATGCAAAGATGCTTTTATCTCTAAGTATTTTCCTCCCGCTAAGATCATCTCTCTTAGAAACGATATAATGAACTTTAAACAACTTGATCATGAACATGTTGGACAAGCTTGGGAGAGAATGAAATTAATGATACGCAATTGCCCTACTCATGGTTTGAATTTGTGGATGATTATACAAATTTTTTATGCCGGATTGAATTTTCCTTCTAGAAACCTTTTAGATTCAGCCGCGGGAGGCACTTTTATGGAAATCACTTTTGGAGATGCTACTAAACTCCTAGATAATATTATGGTTAATTATTCTCAATGGAATACTGAAAGAACTTCTAATAAAAAAGTGCATGCGATAGAAGAAATTAATGTGTTGAGTGGAAAGATGGATGAACTTATGAAATTATTTGCTACTAAGAGTGTTTCTTCTGATCCTAATGATATGCCTTTGTCTACTTTGATTGAGAATAACAATGAATCTATGGATGTGAATTTTTTTGGTAGGAATAATTTTGGTAACAATGCTTATAGAGGGAATTTTAATCCTAGGCCCTATCCTAGTAATCCTTCTAATAATTATGGGAATTCCTACAACAACTCTTATGGAAATTATAATAAGACGCCCTCTGATTTTGAATCTAATATTAAAGAATTTATTTCTTTGCAAAAGAATTTTAATGCTATGATTGAAGAAAAATTGCTTAAGATTGACGATTTGGCTAGGAACGTTGATAGAATTGCTCTTGATGTTGATGCTTTGAAACTTAGATCTATTCCACCTAAGCATGATATTAATGAGTCTCTAAAAGCCATGAGAATTTCAATTGATGAGTGTAAAGAAAGAACCGCTAGGATGCGTGCTTCCAAAGATGCCTTTATTAAAGCGTGTTCTTCTAATTCTTATGAAAATCAAGATGAAGATCTAAAAGTTATTGATGTGTCTCCTATTAAATCTTTATTTTGCAATATGAATCTTGATGAAACTGAATATGATCTTCCTTTACCTAGAAGGCGTTCTAAAAATTCGGAGTGTTTAAATCTTAATGATGAAATTGATGAAAGTGGGATGGAAAGAAATAAAAATCTAGATGTTGCTAAACCCACTATATTGGATTTCAAGGAATTTAATTATGAAAATTGCTCTTTGATTGATTGTATTTCCTTGTTGCAATCCGTGCTAAATTCTCCACATGCTTATAGTCGAAATAAAGCCTTCACCGAACATATTGTTGATGCCTTGATGCAATCTTATGAAGAAAAACTTGAGTTGAAAGTTTCTATCCCTAGAAAACTCTATGATGAGTGGGAACCAACTATTAAGATTAAAATTAAAGATCATGAGTTTTATGCTTTTTGTGTGATTTGGGTGCTAGTGTGTCTACTATTCCCAAGACTTTGTGTGATTTACTAGATTTCCGTAATTTTGATGATTGGTCTCTAAACTTGCATCTTGCGGATTCCACTATTAAGAAACCTATGGGAAGAATTAATGATGTTCTTATTGTTGCAAATAGGAATTATGTGCCCATAGATTTCATTGTTCTCGATATAGATTGCAATCCTGCTTGCCCTATTATTCTTGGTAGACCTTTCCAGGGAGCCTACGCAAAAAGTCAACATACCAAGTACCCATCACAATCCCTATCTCTCGCATTACATTATTTTCCATTTGCCTCTCGTTTTCCTCTCCCCCACTTCACCCTTGCCGTTTTATTCGCCCTCTCTCTCTCTATCCCCCCTCTCTATTTGCCTCTTTTGCCCGCTTTCTTTTTGTTTGCTCGTGTGTTAGATTGCTTGTTTGTCGCGATGGCTCAAGATACTACCAAATTGTGTGACTTCACCAATACCAATAATAATGATTTCCTTAGCACTCCGATTGATCCTCTTATCGAGGTTGAATCTTGTGAAATTAATACTGCCTTGTTGAATCTTGTTATGAAAGATCAATTCGCCGGCCTTCCTAGTGAAGATGCCACTACTCATCTGAATAACTTCGTTGATTTATGTGATATGCAAAAGAAAAAAGATGTCAATAATGATGTTTTTAAATTGAAGCTATTTCCTTTTTTGCTTAGAGATCGTGCTAAAGCTTGGTTTTCGTCTTTGCCTAAAAATAGTATTGATTCATGGAACAAGTGCAAAGATGCTTTTATCTCTAAGTATTTTCCTCCCGCTAAGATCATCTCTCTTAGAAACGATATTATGAAATTTAAACAACTTGATCATGAACATGTTGCACAAGCTTGGGAGAGAATGAAATTAATGATACGTAATTGCTCTACTCATGGTTTGAATTTGTGGATGATCATACAAATTTTTTATGCCGGATTGAATTTTTCTTCTAGAAATTTTTTAGATTCGGCCGCGGCACTTTTATGGAAATCACTTTAGGAGATGCCACTAAACTCCTAGATAATATTATGGTTAATTATTCTCAATGGCATACTGAAAGATCTTCTAATAAAAAAGTGCATGCGATAGAAGAAATCAATGTGTTGAGTGGAAAGATGGATGAACTTATGAAATTATTTGCTACTAAGCGTGTTTCTTCTGATCCTAATGATATGCCTTTGTCTACTTTGATTGAGAATAACAATGAATCTATGGATGTGAATTTTGTTGGTAGGAATAATTTTGGTACCAACGCTTATAGAGGGAATTTTAATCCTAGGCCATATCCTAGTAATCCTTCTAATAATTATGGGAATTCCTATAACAACTCTTATGGAAATTATAATAAGATGCCCTCTGAATTTGAGAATAGTGTTAAAGAGTTTATGAATTCACAAAAGAATTTTAATGCTTTGCTTGAAGAGAAATTGCTTAAAGTTGATGATTTTGCTAGAAACGTTGATAGAATTTCTCTTGAGATTGATTCTATAAAGATTAGATCTATTCCTCCTAAGCATGATATCAATGAGTCTCTCAAAGCCATGAGAATTTCCATTGATGAGTGCAAGGAAAGAACCGCTAGGATGTGTGCTTCCAAAGATGCCTTTCTTAAAGCGTGTTCTTCCAATTCCTATGAAAATGAAGATGAAGATCTAAAAGTTATTGATGTGTCCCCTATTAAATCTTTATTTTGCAATATAAATCTTGATGAAACTCAATATGATCTTCCTTTACCTAGAAGGCGTTCTAAAAATTCGGAGTATTTAGATCTTAATGATGAAATTGATTTAAGTGGGATTGAAAGAAATAAAAATCTAGATGTTGCTAAACCCACTATATTGGATTTCAAGGAATTTAATTATGAAAGTTGCTCTTTAATTTATTGTATTTCCTTGTTGCAATCCGTGCTAAATTCTCCACATGCTTATAGTCAAAATAAAGCCTTCACCGAACATATTCTTGATGCCTTGATGCAATCTTATGAAGAAAAACTTGAGTTGAAAGTTTCTATCCCTAGAAAACTCTATGATGAGTGGGAACCAACTATTAAAATTAAAATTAAATATCATGATTTTTATGCTTTGTGTGATTTGGGTGCTAGTGTCTCCACTATTCCCAAAACTTTGTGTGACTTGCTAGATTTCCGCAATTTTGATGATTGCTCTCTAAATTTGCATCTCGCGGATTCTACTATTAAGAAACCTATGGGAAGGATTAATGATGTTCTTATTGTTGAAAATAGGAATTATATGCCCGTAGATTTCATTGTTCTTGATATAGATTGCAATCCTTCTTGCCCTATTATTCTTGGTAGACCTTTCCTTAGAACGGTTGGTGCGATTATTGATATGAAGGAAGGGAATATTAGATTTCAATTTCCATTAAAAAGGGCATGTAACACTTTCCAAGAAAGAAAATAAAATTACCATATGAAACTATCATGAGAGCCACTTATGGATTGCCTACCAAAGATGGCAATACCTAGATCTATTCTTGCTTGTTATGCCTAGCTAGGGGCGTTAAACGATAGCGCTTGTTGGGAGGCAACCCAATTTTATTTTTGTTCCTTGATTTTTTTCTCCTGTTTAGTAATAAATAAATTATTTAGCCTCTTTTTTGGTTGTGTTTTTTGTGTTTAATTAGTGTTTGTGCCAAGTAGAACCGTTGGGAAGACTTGGGGAAAGTCTTGTTGAACTTGCTGTAAAAAAAAGAAACTTTAGCGCTCACGAGAACTGCTGTAATTTTTATTTGAAGAGTTCTATTTAGTTAATTATTTTTGCAGATGATTAATATATAAATTCATCACGTCCAGCAGTTTATTTTAGAATTTTTGGGGTTCCAGATTTTGTGCTAGCTACAGAGTACTACAGACTGTTCTGTTTTTGACAGATTCTGTTTTTCGTGTGTTGTTTGCTTATTTTGATGAATCTATGGCTAGTAAAATAGTTTATAATCCATATATAAGTTGGAATACAGTAGGTTTAACACCAATACAAATAAATAATGAGTTCATTACAGTACCTTGAAGTGGTCTTTTGTTTTCTTTCGCTAACGGAGCTCACGAGTTTTCTATCTTGAGTTTTGTGTTCTGAAGTTTTCAAGTTTTGGGTGAATTCTTTTGATGGATCATGGAACAAGGAGTGGCAAGAGCCTAAGCTTGGGGATGCCCATTGCACCCCCAAGATAATCCAAGGACACCAAAAATTCAAAGCTTGGGGATGCCCCGGAAGGCATCCCCTCTTTTTCGTCCACTTCCATCGGTAATTTACTTGGAGCTATATTTTTATTCACCAACATGATATGTGTTTTGCTTGGAGCGTCTTGTATTATTTGTGTCTTTGTTTGTTAGTATGCCACAATCATCCTTGCTGTACACACCTTTTGAGAGAGCCATACATGAACTAAAATTTGATATAATACTCTATGTGCTTCACTTATATCTTTTGAGCTAGATAATTTTGATCTATGTGCTTCACTTATATCCTTTTGAGCTAGATAGTTTTGCTCTATGTGCTTCACTTATATATTTTTGAGCTAGATAATTTTGCTCTATGTGCTTCACTTATATCCTTTTGAGCTAGATAGTTTTGCTCTATGTGCTTCACTTATATCTTTTGAGCTAGATAATTTTGCTCTATGTGCTTCACTTAGATCTTTTAGAGCACGGTGGTGGATTCGTTTTAAAGAAACTATTGATCTCTCATGCTTCACTTAAGTTAATCTGAGAGTCTCTTAATAGCATGGTAATTTGCCTAATAATAATATGCTTGGTATTCAAGATTTTGAAACTTTTTTTTGAGTGTGTTGAATACTAAGAAAATATTGAAGTATGATAATTGTTTTGAGATATGGAGGTGATAATATTAAAGTCATGCTAGTTGAGTAGTTGTGAATTTAAAGAATACTTGTGTTGAAGTTTGTGATCCCCGTAGCATGCACGTATGGTGAACCGTTATGTGATGAAGTCGGAGCATGATTTATTTATTGATTGTCTTCCTTATGAGTGGCGGTCGGGGACGAGCGATGGTATTTTCCTACCAATCTATCCCCCTAGGAGCATGCGCGTAATACTTTGCTTTGATAACTTCTAAATTTTTGCAATAAGTATATGAGTTCTTTATGACTAATGTTGAGTCCATGGATTATACGCACTCTCACCCTTCCACCCTTGCTAGCCTCTCTAATACCGCGCACCTTTTGCCGGTATCATACACCTACCATATACCTTCCTCAAAACAGCCATCATACCTACCTATTATGGCATTTCCATAGCCATTCCGAGATATATTTCCATGCAACTTTCCACCATCTAGTTCATCATGACACATCCATCATTGTCATATTGCTTAGCATGATCATGTAGTTGACATAGTATTTGTGGCAAAGCCACCGTTCATAATTCTTATATACTTGTCACTCTTGATTCATTGCATATCCCGGTAAACCGCCGGAGGAATTCATATAGAGTCATACTTTGTTTTAGTATCGAGTTGTAATCATTGAGATGCAAATAAATAGAAGTGTGATGATCATCATTCAATAGAGCATTGTCCCAAAAAAAAGAGAAAGGCCAAAGAACAAAAGAAGGCCCAAAAAATATAAACAAATAAAAAATGGGCAATGCTACTATCCTTTTTTCCACACTTGTGCTTCAAAGTAGCACCATGATATAGTAAGTCTCGTATATTCTGCTTCAAAGTAGCATCATGTTCTTCATATAGAGAGTCTCATATATTGTCACTTTCATATACTAGTGGGAATTTTACGTTATAGAACTTGGCTTGTATATTCCAATGATGGGCTTCCTCAAATTGCCCTAGGTCTTCATGAGCAAGCAAGTTGGATGCACACCCACTAGTTTCTTTTGTTGAGCTTTCATACATTTATAGCTCTAGTGCATCCGTTGCATGGCAATCCCTACTCACTCACATTGATATCTATTGATGGGAATCTCCATAGTCCGTTGGTACGCCTAGTCGATGTGAGACTATCTTCTCCTTTTTTGTCTTCTCCACAACCACCATTCTATTCCACCTATAGTGTTATATCCATGGCTCACGCTCATGTATTGCGTGAAGATTGAAAAAGTTTTGAAAAAGTTAGAGTATGAAACAATTGCTTGGCTTGTCATCGGGGTTGTGCATGATTTAAATATTTTGTGTGGGGAAGATGGAGCATAGCCAGACTATATGATTTTGTAGGGATAACTTTCTTTGGCCATGTTATTTTGAGAAGACATAATTGCTTTGTTAGTATGCTTGAAGTATTATTATTTTCTATGTCAATATAAACTTTTGTCTTGAATCTTTCTAATCTGAATATTCATACCACAATTAAGAAGATTTGCATTGAAATTATGCCAAGTAGCACTCCGCATCAAAAATTCTCTTTTTATCATTTACCTACTCGAGGACGAGCAGGAATTAAGCTTGGGGATGCCTGATATGTCTCCAACGTATCTATAATTTTTTATTGCTCCATGCTATATTATCTACTATTTTGGACTATATTGGGCTTTATTTTCCACTTTTATATTATTTTTGGGACTAACCTATTAACCGGAGGCCCAGCCTAGAATTGCTGTTTTTTTTGCCTATTTTAGTGTTTCGGATAAACGGAATATCAAACGGAGTCCAAACGGAATAAAATCTTTGGAAACGTGATTTTCTCACCGAACGTGATCCACGAGACTTGGACCCTACTGCAAGGGATCAAATAGGTGGTCACGAGGGTGGGGGGCGCCCCCCTAGGGCGCGCCCCCTGCCTCGTGGGCCCCTTGGTGCTCCACCGACGTACTCCTTCCTCCTATATATACACACGTACCCCCAAACGATCAGAACAGGAGCCAAAAACCTAATTCCACCGCCGCAACTTTCTGTATCCACGAGATCCCATCTTGGGGCCTGTTCCGGAGCTCCACCGGAAGAGGGCTGTCATCACGGAGGGCTTCTACATCATCCTAGCCCCTCCGATGATGTGTGAGTAGTTTACCTCAGACCTTCTGGTCCATAGTTAGTAGCTAGATGGCTTCTTCTCTCTCTTTGAACCTCAATACAAAGTTGTCCCCCTCTCTTGTGGAGATCTATTCGATGTAATCTTCTTTTTGCGGTGTGTTTGTTGAGACCGATGAATTGTGGGTTTATGATCAAGTCTATCTATGAATAATATTTGAATCTTCTCTGAATTCTTTTATGCATGATTGGTTATCTTTACAAGTCTCTTCGAATTATCCGTTTGGTTTGGCCAACTAGATTGGTAGTTCTTGCCATGGGAGAAGTGCTTAGCTTTGGGTTCGATCTTGCGGTGTCCTTACCCAGTGACAGAAGGGGCAGCAAGGCACGTATTGTATCGTTGCCATCGAGGATAACAAGATGGGGTTTATTTCATATTGCATGAATTTATCTCTCTACATCATGTCATCTTGCTTAAGGCGTTACTCTGTTTTTAACTTAATACTCTAGATGCATGCTGGATAGCGGTCGATGAGTGGAGTAATAGTAGTAGATGCAGAATCGTTTCGATCTACTTGTCACGGATGTGATGCCTATATACATGATCATGCATAGATATTCTCATAATTATGCACAATTCTATCAATTGCTCAACAGTAATTTGTTCACCCACCGTAGAATACTTATGCTCTTGAGAGAAGCCACTAATGAAACCTATGGCCCCCGGGTCTATTCTGATCATATCAATCTCCATCACTTTAATCTTGCTTTCCTTTTTACTTTTCCTTTACTTTTTACTTTGCATCTTTATATCAAAAATACCAAAAAATATTCTATCTATCAGATCTCACTATCGTAAGTGACTGTGAAGGCCTTGACAACCCCTAATCGCGTTGGTTGCGAGTAGCTATCGCTTTGTGCAGGTACGAGGGACTTGAGCGTGGGCTCCTACTGGATTGATACCTTGGTTCTCAAAAATTGAGGGAAATACTTACGCTGCTCTGTTGCATCATCCCTTCCTCTTCGGGGAAAACCAACGCAAGCTCAAGACGTAGCAAAGATCATTGCGGTAAACTTCTCCAATACGTCCCATGGTGATGTGAGCTGCCATGCTCTTTCCTAGACTGCAGGTTGGTGCATCAAAGGAAAACTCTATGGGCTCAGTGACTGGCATGAACGTCCTTCCGGGAACTTGAACTTGAATCATCCAGCGCTGCTCTTCCGGTAAAGTGGCGTTGTAGGTTCTGGTGAAGCTTGGTACTCCGATGTTCAGGTACTTAGTGACTTCCTTCAAGTGACGTCCAAAGGGTGTATCTTCATCTGGTTGTGTGAACTTGTTCCTTGCATCCGCCATCCAAAAAGAGTAGAAAAGATGAGGAGTCAGAATGGGAAGAGTGAGTAGTGATCTAGGGCTTTAGCTTAGCGGTCGTGTCCTACAGTCAGCGTGTGCTCTGATACCATCTTGTAGCGACCAGACCTCAAATGGTCCAATCTCTGTGCTCCAGTGTCATCCCTGGATCAGTAATGCTGACACCGCACAATAATTGAAAGATTTATAACAGAGTAGCAATCACTCACTTATTACATCGAATGTCTCAAAAGAGAACTTATTACAATAAAAAATATGGCTTAAGGCCATCTAATAACGATAACAGCGGAAGGCTTGGAAGATAAGTGAGTCCATCAAGTCCAACAGCATCACTGAGTATAGAACCATGATCTAAAGACACCTCACTTGTCGTCTGAAAAGTCTGCAACATGAACGTTGCAGCCCGAAACAGGTCAGCACATGGAATATGCTGGCAAAGTAACACATAGAGAGTAATAGAAGAATAAAGCTATACTGCATGCATATTTGGCTGGTGGAAAGCTCTATGGTTACAGTTTTTGCGTAAAGCCAATTTTTCCCTACTGCAAAGGAATAAATTTTATTTAACTATCATGGTAGTTGTTAAACATGGAGAGTGTAGACACCCTCTCAATCCCAATTAAGTATCATCATTAAAAACCCAACAAAATTAATTAAAGTAACATGATGAGATTCACATGATAATCGAAGTACTAGATACTCAAATTGTCCATAACCGGGGACACGGCTAACCATGATTAGTTTATACACTCTGCAGAGGTTTGCACACTTTCCCCACAAGACTCGATCTCCTCTGTTGAGATTCTCGCACTACATGGTGTTTGAGAAACGGATGACCGAGACATAGTGTTTCAGAAGCGCTTGCACCTTACGAACGGGTAGACCGTACCAACCTACATCCCCTACATCTGCTAGTCTACCATTTTAAGAGTTCGCACGACTTAGTCAACTATGCTAGAGCCCATAGTAGCTTGTGGCTGCACACAGAAGTTTCTAGTATGAAATAATCTCATGATCCCTTTGAGCCTGGGTGGCAGTCCAAAAGAAAACAGGCAATCGCTGGAATACCCAAGTGCCTCAATCCACCCAGATGTGTGTTTAAGTTGCCACCTTAGATAAACCATTAATTTTTCACAATCTCACACCTGTCATGGATACACTCACCCAATCCACGTCTACTAGCATAGCATGGCATAATAAGCAAACGTAGAAGTAACTCCCAAAGGTTTGAATAATAAAACAGGTGATAGGTACTACCTCATCTACTTCCCAAAATCCACAATTTAATTAGATCCTAATCATGCAATGTGTGAGGATTGATCTAATGCAATAAAAACTGGGTAGTACGAGGTATGATCAAAGTGTTACTTGCCTTGCTGATGATCCACAAAACCTAGCGATTCGAAGTAGCAAACGGCGCACTCCAGGTACTCTATCGCAAACAAACAAGCATACAATAAGCACTCATCTAATGCACAGGTAAAACTCAAATAAGAGATCTAACCAGATAGTTCAACTTAAGAACTCCGGTTGGAAAAAAGAATCAAATCGAACGAAGCAACGAAAAACAAACGGCAAAAGAAACAAGCTTCGTTTACTATTCTGGATCTAGGTCATATTTTACAGAGTCAAAAACTTGTTTGAGTTGGTCAAACGGAAAGAGGGTTTCAAGACGAAACTCCAGGCGCTTGAATCACCTGATTCCGATAAACGAGCGAAAAGTTATACTAAAACGAAAATCGGATCAGAAATCGCGATCAGAAATAAGCGCGGAAAAACCGAGAAAAAGGAAAACGACGAACAGATTAACGAACGAACGTTCGTTATCTGGATCTAAACGACGAACGCGTTCGTTAAAACGAACGAACGAGCGAACGCTCGCTAAATAAATTAAACCAAAAAAACTGATCTATCTAAAAAAACGAATCTAAAAAAACCGACGGAAAAACCGAACTGTTTTTCTAAAAAAAACGGCGGCGGCAGGGTCAACCTCGGTGTGCGGGGCGGCGGCGGCGGCGCGGGGCGGCGTGGGGCGCAGCACGGGCTAGGGTTCCTGGTGGCGGCGGCTTAGGCTGAGGCGGCCCGGGGCGGCTCTATTTAAAGGGGCCCGGCCCGAGGAGTCCTGGCCGATCCCGGCCCGAAGTCAGTTCACATTTTTTTTAAAATAATTACGTGCAGAAAAACAAACAAAAGAAATACTAAACGGACTCCAAAAATCCCGAAATAAATTTTCCCCGGCTTCTAAAATCAAGACGCACAGGATGAACATTTATTTGGGGCCTATATGCAATTTTGAAAAACACACATTTTTTCTAAATTCAAATAAAATAGCAAATAAATCCAAAATAAAATCTTATTTGATTTTATTATTAAATCCTCAATATTTATTTATTTTGGGAAAGTCATTTTATTACCTCTCTCATTTTTTTTATGATAGAAATAATTGAAGATAAAATAAATAAAATCAAATGATCCTATTTTCAAAATTTGAGAAAACTCAAATATGAAAATAACAAAATCCCCAACTCTCTCCGAGGGTCCTTGAGTTGCGTGAAATTTCTGGATCTAATGTAATAAAATATGATATGCAATGATGATCTAATGTATAACATTCCAAATTGAAAATTTGGGATGTTACATTTACCTTGGGGTGCGTTGGGCATCCCCAAGCTTAGGCTCTTGCCACTCCTTGTTCCAAAATCCATAAAATCTTTACCCAAAAATTTGAAAACTTCACAACACAAAACTCAACAGAAAATCTCATGAGCTCCGTCAGCATAAGAAAACAAACCACCACTTTAAGGTACTGTAATGAAGTCATTATTTATTTATATTGGTGTTAAACCTACTATATTCCAACTTCTCTATGGTTCATACCCCCCCCCCCCCGATACTAGCCATAGATTCATCCAAATAAGCAAACAACACACGGAAAACATAATCTGTCAAAAACAGAACGGTCTATAGCAATCTGTAGGTTTTGAATACTTCTGTAACTACAAAAATCCTGATAAATTAGGACGGCCTAAATAATTTGTATATTGATCTACTGTAGTTGGAATTGGTATTTTATCGCTCTATGGTAAAAAATGAAAATTATTGTCGTGAGCGCATACTTTCTATTTTTTTCCACCAAGATCAAATAACAATCACCCAAGAAGATCCTAAAGGCTTTACTTGGCACAAACACTAATTAAAAAATAAAAAACACAATCATAACAGAGGATAGATGAATTATTTATTACTAAACAGGAACAAAAAGCAAGGAACAAAAATAAAATTGGGTTGCCTCCAAACAAGCGCTATTGTTTAACGCCCCTAGCTAGGCATAAGAGCAAGAATAGATCTAGGTATTGTCATCTTTGGTATGCAATCCATAAGTATCTCTCATAATTGATTCATAAGGCAATTTAATTTTCTTTCTAGGAAAGTGTTCCATGCCTTTCCTTAATGGAAATTGGAATCTAATATTTCCTTCTTTCATGTCAATAATTGCACCAATCGTTCTAAGGAAAGGTCTACCAAGAATAATAAGACATGTAGGATTGCAATCTATATCAAGAACAATGAAATCTACGGGCACATAATTCCTATTTGCAACAATAAGAACATCATTAATCCTTCCCATAGGTTTCTTAATGGTGGAATCTGCAAGATGCAAATTTAAAGAACAATCATCAAATTCACTGAAACCTAACACATCACACAAAGTTTTTGGAATAGTGGAAACACTAGCACCCAAATCACACAAAACATAGCATTCATGGTTTTTAATCTTAATTTTAATAGTTGGTTTCCACTCATCATAAAGTTTTCTAGGGATAGAGACTTCTAATTCAAGCTTTTCTTCATAGGATTGTATTAAAGCATCAACGATATGTTTGGTAAAAGCTTTGTTTTGATCATAAGCATGAGGAGAATTTAACATGGATTGCAACAAGGAAATACAATCTATTAAATAGCAATTATCATAATTAAATTCCTTGAAATCCAAAATAGTGGGTTCATTGCTATGTAAAGTTTTGACTTCTTCAATCCCACTTTTACCAATTTTTGCATCAAGATCTAAAAACTCTGAATCATTGGGACGCCTTCTAACTAAAGTTGACTCATCTCTAGTCCCATCTTTATCAAGATTCGTATTGGAAAACAAAGATTTAATAGGAGACACATCAATCACTTTTAGATCTTCATCATTATTATCATGAAAACTAGAAGAACACGCTTTCACAAAGCAATCTTTTTTAGCACGCATCCTAGCGGTTCTTTCTTTGCACTCATCAATGGAAATTCTCATGGATTTGAGAGACTCAGTGATGTCATGTTTAGGTGGAATAGATCTAAGTTTCAAAGAATCAGCATCAAGAGAAATTCTATCCACGTTCCTCGCCAACTCATCAATCTTAAGCAATTTTTCTTCAAGCAAATCACTGAAATTCTTTTGTGAATTCATAAATTCTTTAACACTAGTCTAGAAATCAGAGGGCATATTATTCAAATTTCCATAAGAATTATTGTATGAATTTCCATAATTATTAGAGGAATTACTAGGGAACGGCCTAGAATTAAAATTTCCTCTATACGCGTTGTTACTAAAATTATTCCTACCAACAAAATTCACATCCATAGACTCATTATTATTCTCAATCAAAGTGGAAAAAGGCATATCATTAGGATCGGAAGAAACACTTTTACTAGCAAACAATTGCATAAGTTCATCCATCTTTCCACTCAAAACATTAATCTCTTCAATAGCATGAATTTTTTTACTAGTGGATCTTCCGGTGTGCCATTGAGAATAATTGACCATAATATTATCTAGGAGTTTAGTAGCTTCTCCTAAAGTGATTTCCATAAAAGTGCCTCCCGTGGCTGAATCTAAAAGATTTCTAGAATCAAAATTCAATCCAACATAAAAATATTGTATAATCATCGATAAATTCAAACCATGTGTAGGGAAATTACGTATCATTAATTTCATCCTCTCCCAAGCTTATGCAACATGCTCATGCTCAAGTTGCTTAAAATTCATAATATTGTTTCTAAGAGAGATGATCTCAGCGGGAGGAAAATACTTAGAGATAAAAGCATCTTTGCACTTATTCCATGAATCAGTACTATTTTTATGCTAAGAAGAGAACCAAGTTTTAGCACGATCTCTAAGCGAAAAAGGAAATAGCTTCAATTTAACAATATTATTATCCATTTCTTTCTTCTTTTGCATATCACACAAATCAACGAAGTTGTTTAGATGGGTAGCGGCATCTTCACTAGGAAGGACAGAAAATTGATCTTTCATACCAAGATTCAACAAAGCAGTATTGATTTCACAAGATTCAGCATCGGTAGTAGGAGCAATCAGAGTGCTAATAAAATCATTATTGTTGGTATTGGAAAAGTCACACAATTTAGTATTATCTTGAGCCATCGCGACAAACAATCAATCCAACACACGAGCAAACAAGAGGCAAGCGAAAAGAAGCGAAGGGAAAAGGGCAAATAAAACGGCAAAGGTGAAGTGGGGGAGAGGAAAACGAGAGGCAAATGGCAAATAATGTAATGCGATGGATAAGAGTTTGTGATGTGTACTTGGTATGTCTTGACTTGGCGTAGATCTCCCCGGCAACAGCGCCAGAAATGGCTAGTTGACGGGAGATCAAATCTTGACTTGACTTGGTGCAAATCTCCCTGGCAATGGCGCCAGAAATCCTTCTTGCTACCTCTTGAGCATGCGTTGGTTTTCCCTCGAAGAGGAAAGGGTGATGCAGCAAAGTAGCATAAGTATTTCCCTCAGTTTTTGAGAACCAAGGTATCAATCCAGTAGGAAACTACACGCAAATCGCCTAGTACCTGCACAAACAATCAAGAACCTTGTAATCAACGCGATAAAGGGGTTGTCAATCCCTTCACGGCCACTTGCAAAAGCGAGACATGATAAAGATAATAAGATAAATATTTTTGGTATTTTTTTATAGATTGGAAAGTAAAGATTGAAAAATAAAATAAATAGTAAATTAGAATTATAGATCGGAAACTTATATGATGTAAAGTAGACCCGGGGGCCATAGGTTTCACTAGTGGCTTCTCTCAAGATAGCATATATTACGGTGGGTGAACAAATTACAATTGAGAAATTGATAGAAAAGCACATAGTTATGAGAATATCTAGGCATGATCATGAACATAGGCATCACGTCCATGTCAAGTAGACCGAAACGATTCTGCATCTACTACTATTACTCCACACATCGACCGCTATCCAACATGCATCAGGAGTATTAAGTTCATAAGAACAGAGTAACGCATTAGGCAAGATGACATGATGTAGAGGGATAAACTCAAGCAATATGATATAAACCCCATCTTTTTATCCTCGATGGCAACAATACAATACTTGCCTTGTTGCCCCTACTGTCACTGGGAAAGGACACCGCAAGATTGAACCCAAAGCTAAGCACTTCTCCCATTGCAAGAAAGATCAATCTAGTAGGCCAAACTAAACCGATAATTCGAAGAGACTTGCAAAGATATCAAATCATGCATATAAGATTCAGAGAAGAATCAAATATTGTTCATAGATAATCTTGATCATAAACCCACAATTCATTGGATCTCGGCAAACACACCGCAAAAAGTATTACATCGAATAGATCTCTAAGAACATCGAGGAGAACTTTGTATTGAGAACCAAAGAGAGAGAAGAAGCCATCTAGCTAATAACTATGGACCTGAAGGTATGTGGTAAACTACGCACACATCATCGAAGAGGCTATGGTGTTGATGTAGAAGCCCTCCGGCAGATCGCCGGAAAAGGTCCCCAGATGGGATCTCACGGGTACAAAAGGTTGCGGCGGTGGAAAAGTGGTTTTGTGGCTCCCCTGGATGTTTTCAGGGTATAAGAGTATATATAGGCGAAAGAAGTAGGTCGGTGGAGCTCCATGGGGCCCACGAGGGTGGCGGGCGCGCCGCCCTACCTCGTGGCCGCCTCGTTGCTTCCTTGACCTCCACTCCAAGTCTCTTGGATTGTGTTTGTTCCAAAAAAGATCCTCGCGAAGGTTTCATTCCGTTTGGATTCCGTTTGATATTCCTTTTCTGCGAAACACTGAAATAGGAAAAAAACAGCAATTTGCACTAGGCCTTCAGTTAATAGGTTAGTCCCAAAAATAATATAAAAGTGCATATTAAAGCCCATTAAACATCCAAAATAGATAATATAATATCATGGAACAATCAAAAATTATAGATACGTTGGAGACGTATCAGCGACATGGACGGATGGGGCCATGGTGGTCGCCGCGAATTGGGGAACGAGCAATTACAAGAGCCTCGTGAGAGCTCCCATTGTGGGGAATGCAAAGGTCATGGCGACAATAAAAGAAAATGTATGAAACCAAGAAAAAGGTCCAGGAGAAATGATGCAGGCACAAGCCAACAAGGATCTACACAAGGTAGACAACCAAGTGGTAGCCAACAAGTGCCAAGCCAACCAAGTGGTAGCCAACAAGTGCTAAGCCAACCAAGTGGTAGCCAAAGAGGATCTAGGCAACACAAAGGGAGGCAACTAGGACTTACAAGAGGCCGTGGTGGTGGTCTAGGACGTGGTGGTGGTAGAGCTCGTGGTGGTGCACTACAAAAAAATACACTTCCGTGATGATACGTGTTTGTCACAGTAGGTCGCATTTTTTGTCATGCATGTACATCCATGACGATTTTATGACAGAATCAAGATAGTCATACCTGTGTTGTCGTAGAAGTGTTCCATGACATTACCAAAATTATCATCACGGAAGTGTCCACTTCCATGCCGATAAATCACGCGTCACAGAAGTGCTTTCGTCAAGGGTGATTGACACGTGGCATCCATCATAACTGAACGTCGTTAAGCTATCGGGTCCGGTTTTGGATCCGATAACCCGCTAATAGCCCCGACCAATGGGGATTTTCCACGTGTAAAATCATCATTGGCTGGAGGAAACACGTGTCGGCTCACCGTTGGGACAGATGTCATCCACTCATTGGACCGAAGGCGCCTATGATACGTCGACACGTGGCACGGCCGAACAGAGGCCCATTCCTGTGAAAAGGCCGGCCCGTTTGACTTGGTCAAAAGGTGGCGGGCTGGCCCATGAAAAGCCTGTTAACGGCTTGTTCGCATATAGCCCATTTACAGCCCGCTAACCCAGGGCCCGTTACGACCTATATGAATTAGGCCTAGTAGCGTCATCTGGGCCGTCCAATATGATTCTAACCCATTTTAAGTTCCGGCCCATGTATGGCCCATGACGTCTTTCGGCCCATATGAGGCCCTTCGTAACTCTTGGCCCATTAACGACCCGTGGTGAAACTAGCCCGTAATGAATAGTGTATCACTTTATACCCATTAACGACCCATTAATCCATTGGGCCATTTGCAGCCCATGTTATCTTTCGGCCTTCTCAGGGCCCATTTATTCTTGGGCTCATTTCCAGCATTCAGTTACTTATGGCCCGTTACTGCCATTTTCTGCTTGTGGGCCAAATTCAGCCTGTGGTTACAGTCGGTCCATTTGTGGCCCGTTAATACGTTGGGCCGTTTTCATAGCGTCATCAAATATGGCCTATTAACGATGACCCGTTATGGTCGGCCCATGAATGGATGACTCCAACTCTAGCCCGTTTACGGCCATAATGCGGTCTATTTTTGGCCCATGTTTGGCCAATCGATCATACGGCCCGTATAAGGCCCATTGATGATACAGCCCGTAGAAGGCCCATTGTTTCTACGGCCCGTAGGAGGCCCAGTGTCACTACAGTAAATATGTAGCCCATGGCCTGTTAAAGGCGGGAAACTACTATAGGTTTAGACCTGCTCATGGCCCAAGATGATTATAGGCCCATGTTTTGGTCCATATGAGTAATGGGCCAGCCTGAAGACTGACAACACTGAGATCCACTGAACCTTCCGGCCTAAATTACAACATACCGACCAAAGAATAAACCTAGACTATACAATAAAGAAATTATGGCATATTACATCCACTCGGAATCAAATTTCGCTACCGGTGATAATAAAGCGCAACATGACCGCGGATTACATACACTAGGCATCAAAGGTCGCCACCAGTGCATATAAACGCACCGACAAAAGAATATACAAAACCGAGAGCATTTCAGAAGGCACTAGACCTGGCAAGGTCGGACCCTGCAAGCAGCCGAACAAGCTGATGAGACCTCAATTGTGTCAACGATAGATGCTTCATCCCTAGCTGTATGTCACCATAGTGCGCAAGGCAGTTCCCTGACATCTTCATTACATCTTTGACTTCAAGTCGGAGCTGAGCTGAAGCAAGCCTTTCCGCTTTAAGTTGATACTGAAGAAGTCGAACTGATTGAGGCAGCGACTGCACAGAGGTTGTCTCACACCTGTTGGTGAGTAGCTTCAACTCACTATCTTCATCAAGACAGGACCTTGGGGTCATCTCGCTGTCCTCAAGATGGTTTGGCTCACTATCTTTCCTAAAGTTCTGCCTGGCATAAGAGATACGACTCTGAAAGAGAAACAAGGAGACACGTAACAGGTTTCACAATTATATAAGCAAATAAATGGATATGTTCTGCATAAGGAACATGTTTTTACAACTACAATTTAAAAATGTTAGTTGTTGCAAACATCCAATCGGATATAAACAACAGTGGAGGAAATGATGCCTATCCAAATCTATACTAGAACAAAGTTTGAAGGCTTGAGAAGGATGAACTTACATTACATGTTAACACGGGATGGAAAAAGCCCTTCTCCATGTTGATGGAAGGATAATTCAATAAATTCCCCAAAGAAAATTCTTTATAAGCGTTGCCATTATTCTACATTTTGCAAAGAGTAAATATAGATCAAACAATATTGGAAGAAATAGAGGATAATGAAGCTTAGGTGCAGACTGATGATACATAATCAAATAGCAATTAATTAGGTACAACGTTACAAGGTAAAAGGTACTGACAAGAGGAATGCAGACATCAATGTGTGAAGTGGCATTGTCTTTATTCAACATTTTGGTAAGAGTAAATGTAGATATGATAATTTGGAGAAAGTGGACGGCAGGGTAGATAAGATGCAGAGTAATGCTAGACAATCAACTATCTCGCGATGCATGTACAGTAATACCACCACCGTCCGTTATTACTTGTCGCTCAAATGGATGTATCTAGCACTATTATGTTCTAAATACATCCAATTGATCAACAATTAATTCGATACAGAGGGAGTACATGACAACAGGTACTTACATGAGCAATCCAAAACTTCATAACCATTGTGTTAATTCTACATTTATCTAAGAGTAAATATAGATCTTATAATTTCAAGAAAAGGGAGGATAAAGAAGTGAACATTTACAGTGATGCTACATAATCAAATAGTAACGAGTGTAAGTATGCTGACAAAGGGCAAGAGGTACTGACAAGAGTAATGTAGAGCCCAATATTGTCGTGAGATCCTATAATCTTTTGAGCAAGGAGATTCATCTGAAATTAGTTTTCATACAAGAGAGAAGGTAAGGCACATGCAGAAATTTAGGAGTTCAAATTTTGAATTGATATCATAGACAGTACCTGATGCTGGGCTCTCAGCAGTTCTAATAGGGGTTTGGCCACTAGAGTAGGGGTAAAGTCTGGTACAGTTGGGCCTGTGTTTTCTGTGGCTGCTGATCTATCTGATTTAACAGGTATCACTACCTTTTCCAAATACCTAGTTTGTACTCCTTGAGGATCTGCACTCACCCTCTTCCTTTTGGACATCTATTATGAAAGAACAACATTTGACTGGAAGAACATAGTATGACGACACATGGAATAGGTACAAAAATTGGATAGGTATGGCATATACTCATATATGATGCTTAAACTAAGCAGATGGTGTAACAAAGTAGAAGTAATGCAAGAGGTCAGATGCAAAATATGTGCGACCAATACAACCTTGCCAAGTTAGAGCATGCACATTGATGGGTCAATAAGATAGGCCATCCTCCGCCATGCCAAGTTTGTTAGCCAGTGGATTGTTCCGCAATATTCCTCTCGTGCGCCCATTCTCATATTCATTTTGATAATGTTCAATACCTGACATGCATGAAAACATAAAAATAAGTGAGATTATCTTTGTAATGCAGAAGTGATTCTAATCCAATATTTCCTCCCTGTAAACCCCTTTGTGCTATCTCTGCAATTCTTCTAAGAGGTGCCATGCATGTTGTAATTTGGCGTGTGCATTAATACAATGTGGCCTACTACTCAAAATATGAGAGCTCCAGAAGTGATGATACTTCACAGATGACAGCTTCAACATATAGTAAAGAAGAACAAGTCGACCTGACCTGACTGATTCAAAATATACTAAGGGAGAATAACTCGACTAGACCAGTCAACCACAAGAGAAGAGGATCATCTTAAAGAAGAGCAGAAGAGCAAGTAGATTGAAGATATTACAAGTCTTTCTATACAATGTCAGTTGGCCACCCATGATGAACCAGAGCACAGAGAAATACTATTCCTTTCGGTCTCTCCATATGTGGCTCACATGCATTTTGAAACTAAAGTAGGAACATTTAGCTGGCCAATTAAACATCTCTCAGTTTTACTAATATCAGCATGATATCATATTTGAATTTGTACAACTAAGCCTGTTTAGCTCGATGGGTGGAGCGGTGCTATTACGACACGAACCACGTAGGCTGATCATGGTCATCAAAAAATGGGGAAACCGTAAGCATGATGAGTATAGTGTTGACCGTGGCAGTGGGATGGCAGATCTGAAGCTACAAACCACACAAAGGGTAGTTAGCAACTGATGTTTGCTTTGAAATAACAACTAAGATTTGGTATGGACAAGAAAGTATAGTCAACAAGTGACAAAGAAATGCAATTCTGCTGTCTCTCTATATGTCGCGACATGCATTTGGAAACTCAAGTGGGACCTTTAGCTAACCAATTAAATGTGTCTGTTAACTAATATCAGTATCATATCACAATCATATTTGAACAACTAAGCTTTGGAATTTTGAGTGTTGTGTTGTTTAGCTTGAAGGGTGGAGTAATGCTAGTACGACAGAAAGCACCTACGCAGATCATAGTAGAGTAGATAAAAGGGGAAAACCCTAAGCATCAAGAGTAAAATCAGGAAAGTGGAACTAGCTGGACCAGTGGGTGGCGCACATGCTTTTCGAAATGAATATAGGAACATTAGGTGACCAATTAAACATTCTCTTGTTTAGTAATATGAGCATCATATCAGATTGTATTTCAACACGTAAGCTTTGGAATTATGAGTGGCATGTTGTTTCGCTTGATGGGTTGAGGTCTTGAGGAGCAGTGCTAGCACAACATGAAGCAGTGAAGCACCTATGATGATGGTAGTGAATATTAAGGGGGGAAACCATAAGCTTTAGGAGTATAGTGACCGTGACATGGCAGAACTGAAGGTGCAAACCAGACAAAGCTACTTCGCAACCAATGTTTGCATTCAACTAGCCACTATGATTTGGTACAGACAAGAAAAGTACAGTAAACAATTTAAGATCTATTTTCCGGGTGAGATCAATAACTTAAGCACATATGGAAGAGTACCACCTCTCTTGCGATGTCGTGTAGGCCCCTGGTGATACGTTGAGGGTGCTGCAGGTGCGATGGTTGTCGGCGGCAGGGAAGAAGACTTTAGATGGCAGACGACCAGGTTGGGGGATAAATCTTGTTGTCGTGGACGAGGCGGACGTAGGAGCGGCAACGACAAGGTGGACGACGGCGTCGATGAAGCGAGATGACGCGATGAAAGGATCCTGGTCTGGCGTCGTGGATGAGAGACGTCCATCTCTTGCAGTGGACGACGGGGTAGGGGTAGCGGCTCCGGCAAGGTGGAGGATGGGGTGGCGGACGGAGGAGGCTGGCCGCAGTGGGGAGGTTGTCGTGGTGCCCATGGTGTATGAATGGGGAAATGGAGGGGGAGGGGGGATCTCAAACTTTGGGACGCGCTTGTCTGAAATGTGGGAAAGTTATGAACATATCCCCCATTTAAAATTTCGGACATCACGTCGGTTGGGGATAGGACGTTAATCTCGCATCTCCCAAATATTTGCTGGTAACGATTTCGGGCGAGGAGAGGGTGTTTTGTCGCCCACGGTTGGTGCCCATGGTGTATGAATGGGGCTGACAGGTAGGGCGGTTATGTCACGTTTGAGGGAAGTTACACATCTCCCCCTATTTAAAATATTAGCCTACATCGATTTCAGACGAGGTTTGTTTTGCCGCCCACCGTGGATGAATGGGGAAATGGAGGGAGAGACACATGTCTTTCGGACGAGCTTGAATCAAATGTGTTTTGCTGCCCATGTTTGGCGCCCACCGTGTCTGAATGGGCTCAGAGGCTGTCGTGTCACATCTAATTGAAGTTACTAGTCTACCCCTATCGACAACAGTGTAAATCCAGTCGATAAGGATGTCAAGTGTCAGGGGTAGACAATAATTTCCATCTCGCAAACACTTGCTTCGGGCAGCCCACAAATGATAGTGGGTGTTTAGACGCTTCGTTCAAAACTTGGGAGAATTAGCATTCACATTTGCCCTGGGCCCTGGCAACTAAATCCAAATCCAATTTTTATTCGATTACGAATATCCACAGATAATTCTACGTTTTGTTATTTATTTCTTCAAAACCACAACAAAGATTTATTCCACCTTTATATATGATTATGATTTAGAAATGCCTTGATCTTTGAATTCAGTAGGTTGGATATAGTTTGAGTCAAACAGTTATTTCAACCAATACAATATGCTCACATGAAAAACAGTTCACCTTATGTCAATCATACAAGTACTGAGGATTACCTTGCCTAAAAAATTCAGATCATTACAACACATGGACAACATAGGGGGTCTTAAAACATAATCCATTCAGAGACATGACACAACATGCAAGTACAATAATCTAATGACAATTTCGATTGCTATCTAAAGAAGAACTGGGATTACCCTGGGCTTCAAATAGCAGAAGTAGCAGGACCTCCTCCGTCTTCAAATGCAACATTCTTACGTCCTCCAATTCTTGGGTTGCTTGCATAATGCATGCAGCTAATTGCATAATTTCCAGCTTCAAGATCGAGATTACCTCATTCATGACAGCCACACCATCTCTTTCTACCTCTAGTAGAGCCTCAAGAACTATAATATCTATGCTCAGACTGCTCTCCGGCGGTGTTGCCTCTGAACTTCTACCATCTGGTAACATGTATGGCGCATTGTTTCCACAAATAGATTCTGGGGTTGTACATTGTGTCCTAGTGTGAACGGCATCCTGAAAGGTTTCCGCTGGACATAAGTAAGAGATAGTTATCGCATGATCCAGGCAGTAAGCTTACATGGTAAACGACATACGAATTATTGCCGAGCATGGCAAGCTATATTTAAATGGTTCGAAGCAGCATCAGCCGAAAAGAAATTAAAATGGTAAGATGAAACTAGGTATGTAAGTGGCAAATAAACAACATCCATCAGTCCAATCTAGTTAGTTTTTGCTAGCTCCCTGGTTCATTTTCCTCAAAAAACAAAAACTCTTTTGAACTATCATACCACTAGTGGACTTTAATCGGGATTAAACAGGACCCAGTTGACATCCCTAGTTGAAAGGGAGTGTACCACCGCTATATTTAAGTTGCCAAGGCATCTAAGCAGTTGAAATAATCTGAGAAAGCACTTAACAGTGTGGCCTCATATAAACTACGAAGACAGTCTTGTGATGAAGTTCAGAGGAAAAGTTAAGGACTCAAATGAACTAGGCATGCATTTCTTTATGATAGTATAGCAGACACTGCTGACATATTGGCCAACTCAGGTATAGCGTAACAAGTAACAAACACGCATTCGAATCAAGAAATACAGCAAAGCAGACAACTGAACTATTTGTTATTCTATAGTATTACAGGTTGAGGGCACAAGGCAAGAAAGCATCCCACACGCATTACATTTCACATGTACTAAAACACATTGGCTTACCATATTTTGCTGTGAAGCCTCGCTGTTGTTGCAATGTTCTTTGAAGATATCGTCAGCATCCCAAGGTTGCAAATCTACTTGTTGTAGTTTATTCTGCACCCTCTATTTAGGTAAAATTAATTTTAATCGCATGCACTGGTTCGAATTGATCATCAATGGTTCATCTAAACTAATGAAAGAAGGGTGTGTGCATACACGACAATATATCTGCTTCCCTCTATTTTTATGCTTGTTCAAGGTTCCAGCCCCAAAAGAACAAATATTTTGCTTGATGGGGTTGGCAGCTCCATAATTAATAGAACCATCAAATCAGTCATGCAACTTGGGAAGATCAAGAACACACAAAAAAGTAACGAACAGAGGCTCGGAGCAGTGATGTAATAGCTAGCATCAGAAAATGTAGGGTAAAATGAACAAAAACCAGCGGAACCACATGCTAGTTTGCTGATGTGTAATTAAGCATAGAGAACATGAAGCAGTCTGATGGAACCAACAGGTGGCATCAGAACAACACCATTATCATAAATATAGCATGCAAGAAGTAAAATAGTAGGCAGTCATATCTAGGAAGTACAGTAATACTTAGGACAAAACTAAAGAATATTAACTATATGTGCACTGGTATGTAATTTAGCACATGTAACATGTTCACTGCCAGAAGTATGGCCCTACAGGTGCAAGCAGAATAACGCGTCTCATGAAAAACTGAATGATGCCCTGAAGAAATTCAAAGGTGCGGTGCTTATGCTAAGAAAGTGAACGTAGGCGCCGGCCGTTGGATAATAGTACCTGATTCTCGGCGGCGTATGGGTATCATTGGCGTACTTGATAGCTAAGGATCGTCGACTGTCGCCGTCACTGAAGCGGCTCCGGTGCTATGGTTGTGGCGCCTGTCGACATACAAGAAAGCTCATCTGTGGTAAGTGAACAGTTGCACCATAAAGAGAAAAACCGAAGGAGTACAAATCGAAATAACCTGACGAGGCTGCAGCATCGGTAAAGCAGGCTAGGTGGAGTTGAATATGGCGTCCGTGGAGCAGGTCCGGTGAAGTGGACGAAGGCTTCGGCGGGCGCTTTGTACAGTGCTTTCGGTGAGGCAGATCTGTTGCGGTGTAAGAGGGCTTGTATGAAAGGCCAGCGAAGGGATGGACGAGGGAGTCAGTGAAGGGCCTACACTGTGGTGGACGAGGGTGCCGTTTAAGCAGATCCAGTGCGGTGGACCATGATTGCGGTCAAGGAGATCTGGAGCGATGGACAAGCCAGTCGCTAAAGCGGCTCCGGTGAAGTGGTGAGTTGGCAGTTGGGGTTCCAAGGTGCGTAAGGTAGATCCGTCGGGGTGTGAGGTCCACCGCTGCGGTGAAGGACTAGATTCGGCGGCTTTCCATGGTTGGGGCGGTGGGGAGGGGAAGTGGAGGGGCTCTGGGGAAGAATGTTGGGGCAAAGAGGGGAAAACAATGGAGTTACCAAAGCATCCCTTTTTCGTTCATGTGGCAGGGGTAAAACAGGAATATCGCAGGGCTAAACTTTCGGGCGCGAGATATTTCAATGTGAGCAGGAAGTTTGAAAGCTTTTGGCGCCTGAAACTATATTCTGCTCTTGTACGGTCGACTATGATATCATGGCCAAGAATTTGTTTGTTTTGCACGCAAAAATAGTGCAAGTTTTGAAAATCAATGTCTCCAACTCGAAACTTAGATTGTCCATTCAATTCAAATATGGATCATTGAGCTACTACAAGCAAATACCATCATACGGTCCAATTCAAATGAAATTCCAAATGTGTTTATCCTAAATATGATGACAAAAGCAAAAATGTGTATGTGTATGAATAAAGTGGATGATTATAAAGTTTGAACATGCCCGTATGTGTATATCTCTAGGTTTGATATATGAATTTGAAATCACGAAATCCTGGCTTAAAAATGTACCTCCGTTTAAATGAATTACAAAAGCTAATGAAGGAGTCGAATTCCAAAATTCCAATCTTAGGTTTGTAATTCTAGTACATCAAGGTATATCACGCATGTTCAAAAGTATCGTTATCTCATAGACCAAACTATGAAACAAATTGATCAACCATGAGTGCACACACTATTGACCATGTATATCTCAATTGCGCAAGTCCCTCAAATATAAACACCTCACTCTTTATCTGAAGCCAACCCCCCCCCCTCGTCGCCCCCCCCACACACACACAGAGAAGTCGTTCTCTCCTCCAAACACCAACACACGAGCACATTAACACCCCTCTCTCTTCTAAAGTCTGGACCCCAATATAGGTCTCTATCACTTTGTCTCTTGGGCATGCACACATCTCTTCCCCCACTCTCTAGATAGGTCTCCCGGCATCTCTCTTTCCCAAGCACGCACTGTGTAGAGTGTATATTTCCCATACACACAAAATGTCACCCCGAAACGTCTATCTCCCTAGTTATGTGGTTCTCGCACACTCACCTCACACACCACCCCCACTGCAAACAAGCACACTTTGTCTCCTTGTGCACCACTCTCCTCTTTCTATCTCTCCCACATGCAGACCCGCCCCAGCTCCTCCCTGTATACATATATGTCGTGACTCTTTCCATAGCCCCCTAATGTATCATCGTTCTCGATCTCGCACATTGTTCTCTACACCATATATTCTAGATCTCTCATGAAGTCCCTATCACACACACGATGACTCGCTTCCCTTGCGTCTCCGTACATAGGCCAATTTCAAACAACATCAACATTGTCTCCCTATCTATACGCCATTTATGGACACAAACGCCCGCTCTCTCGCCCCCCTCTCTCTCCATCGCTAGCTCTCTCTCTCTCTCTCTCTCTCTCGCTCTCACACCCCTCTCCCACACACACTCGATGTCTCTTCCAAATAGTCTGCTCCCCCTGCCCACACCCATGCTATCCCGCTACTACACATGTCACACCATTCCCCCTTCCCTTATACTAGGTTTACATCATTAGTGGTCTCTCTACTCCACATACACACACTCCCTCTCACACACAAATGCGCGCACAAACACACACAGACACGCACAAACACCCATTAATCCGGATCCTCATCTCTCCCCATGTCCGCATGTGTATCTCACACACTCACTCTCTAATTATGTATATGTGTCTCCATGTTACACAACACAAAGCTCCATGTACATGTCTCTCTCTATCCTCCACACACATAGACACAAAGAATATGTTATCATTGCCTCAGTCTCTAGACATATCACACACGCACACTATCTCTCTCTCTCTCACACACAAACACGCTCAACAAGGGTTTCCCGTTGAATAATTACCGTCTATTCATCAACAGTCGTGGCAGTACGGCGAACACGAGATGTGAAAAGAATAAATCTAAACGTGCTTAGACCACCTAGTATGACTACTAGGACTAGAGCAAGCCAAAAAGTGCGCCGTTGTCACCCCCTCCTTATCGGCGACGGGAAAACCTTTGTTTTACACAGTCGAGAAGTCATTGTGCTAAGGCCTCACATGCTGAGGCGTTGAATAGAATGTAGATGCTAGTTTACGGAAACAAGTATCGATAATATGTTTGTATCTCCATACTTATATTTCTTGTCTTATAAGAAAACCGAGTTGGTGATGATGGTACGCGTGCCATCTTGCAATATAGACCGTCCGATCTATATCTAATGGATGGAAATTAAACTAAAATATGCCCGCACCCCTCTCCACATTTGCAGACAAGGCCTTCCCTCGTTCATCCTTATCTCCAACAACCTCATTGTTGAGCAATTAACAAAGGAAGCCTCTGGAACAAACTAGCCTGGTGGCCGCTGCCGGCGTCGTCAATCCCCATGCCTCCGCTCAGTCCGACCACCAATCACCACCACGCCCCACTCCTCTTCACCTTATCTCCTATTTCTCGAGATATCATTAGTTTTTACACATGGGATTACTCCCGCATGGGTCAATCACAACAAGTGTTTTATAAAAAAAATGCATCTTGATGTTCCGTGCAATGCACGGATCTTGCTAGTACTCCTACAAGAGACTAAGTTGGTGATGATGGTGTGTCTGCCATCCATCGTTTGTGACCATTAGATCTACATCTAACGACTGTGAGGTAAGTTGTTGCCTTTTCTCACCAACATCGCACTTGTCTACCAATTTGCAGAAAAAACCATAATTAGTATATTAAAACCAACCACATCCCTCCGTGACCTCACCAAAACAGCCCAAGGAATATATTCCAATTGAAACATAATACATATCTAGTGATGTATGTATATCAAAATTAGAGTGTTTTGTATCAAGTTTGTGAATAAGTATTATTCTAATTATGATTTGTTGCAACACACATGAACATTGCTAGTATTTCCAACCATGCAATTTTTTCCTAGTATTCCATAGTTTCGAGTTTTCCATCAAGATATTAGTCACTCATGGTTGATATTTACTTTCAATCATGTATGCATATGCACTATGTAACTAGCCTTGCTTATTGGGTTCCAAAGCTTAACTTTCACTCCTACTTACAATATGTAGAGTATTTAACAAAAAACTACCACTTTCAACCAGCCCTAGGAAGAATCTATTGTACAAAAAATAGCAAAACATACCCAAATTTCTTAATCCACGCCAAAAACTACAGCCTAGTACTCCCTCCATCCCACAATGTAAGATGTTTTTGCAAGCTAGTTTAGCTTGCAAAAATGTCTTATATTATGGGACAGAGGGAGTACCGATTAGGTTAGTTTAAACCCATTTATGACAGGGTTGGCCCACACGTCCGTGCTGACGAGGCAGCTTAAACCAACCCATTTTGTTTGATCGTTGACATGAGGGACCCACATCTGACCTTCTATCCTGTTATTCCCCCTCAAATCATTATTTTTCCTGAACATTACTTCAAACAGTACTGATGCGTGTTCGTCGGTGGCGCCGGTGATGAGCGCGTTGGCCGCCGCTCCACCAGACGGGCCGGACACCGCGCTGGCCTCCGCATGGGTTGGCAGGCTAGCCCGGGCGTGACTCACGAGCGATCAAGCCGCCGCGCGGGCCTTCGCTTGAGCCAGATGGCTGGCATTAGCGCGGCGCGTGCGAGCAAGCCGCCACGACGTCGTGCCAATCTAGCTAGCAAACCTTGCAGACAAGTAGCTGGACGGAGCTATCTTGGCTAGCTAGCGGCCGCGAGCACCGGACGGAGCTGGCATCCGGGCTGCCGCAAGATGGGCTCCGCACCACCGGCGGTTTTGACCTCGCCTTCTGCCGGCGGCGGTAGCTGCGTCCCATGGCCGAGGATGACTAGGTGGACGGGCCAGAGGTAGGAGGTCACTTGGGGATTTTTGTGCAGATTGGCAAATAGAAGGCGTTGACTTAATGGGCGACATGGGCCCTGTTTGGATACTCTAAGTTAGAGGTTAGAGTTAGATTCTAACCCTGAACTAACTCTAACCAAAGTGGTGTTTGGATGGCAGGGTTAGATTGACAACAAATGTATCCAAACAGGGCCATGGGTTGAAACGTGCCTATAACGACACTTTGTAGAGTAGTCGTTTCTTGGTAGGGCTGGTTGATAAAAGCATGTACAATGGTTAATAAGGCAGTCTTATCTTAAATCTGCCACATATGCAAGTGGTAGTAGTTTCTTAGCATTATTAGTGATTTCTTGCATTATTAGGGGTTTCTTGTAAGGAACATTGTACTACTAGCGACAAAAGGAGATTCTAGGTTGCGTTGTACTCTGGCCGAATGCACGGCGACCTTTTTTTTAAATAGTAACTTTGCTGCGAGCCAATATTTTTACACGGGTAGTTTGAGTTTTGAAGTCAAACGGACGTGCGGCACCACAATCTGGGTGCACTAGATAGCCTAGCCACGTGAACGGGTTTTCCTTCCCAGCATCTCGTGGATCGCGTGCTCGCCCTAGCCGCACCTCGCTTGTAGCTTCCTCATCAGCTAGTAGCATATTTAAACTAGTGCCTCCCAATTAAGCCCGAGGAGCCGGAAAAGCCTGGCGGGCCATTGGGAACTGTGCAATATGGCTATGTACGTAAAGTGCTCTACTACTACTCTTTAGCTTGTGGCATTGCACACATAGACTTCACTCCATTATCGGCTCTACTATAAAAGAAATTCCTCTTGACGTGTTTTTTTGAAACGGAGGCAAAAGCTTTGCTTCATCTCATTCATAAAGAAGGAACTACTAACAAAGTTCGACGAGATCCATTACACCTCCACAAATGGAAGCAAAAATCCTAGTCTCGTTGTATCAAATAAATCAAATGCTCTGCCCCCGCAGTAACCGTCGCTGATAAACAGGCTGCTAGTGTGTGCGTGAGAGGAGCGGCTGAGTAGGCCAGCTACGTGAGAGGAGCGGCTGAATAGAGCATAGAGAGTACCCACTAGGCCACTACGTAGGTGTACTTTCTCTGCATTGATAGTACAGCGATGGTTCTAGAGAACAGTAGTACCCTCCACTTCCAACTGTAGCTCCTTGGCCCTGAGATTCAAGAGTTCAAAACTGGTGCACTATACTAGAAGTACAGTACATCGCACTACTAGTTGATAAAGTAGTACTAGTACTGCTATAGTACGAGTATGTACTCCTTCGTCACATAATGTAAGACGTTTTTTGACACTAGTGGGCGTGTACAAAAAATAGCAAAAACATACCCAAAATTTCTTAATCCACGCCAAAAACTACTAGCTAGTGCTAAAAATTTCTTACTAGTGCTATTATTTATAGTATAATGCAATCCCATAACGTCCCATAATGCTAGTACTAGTAGTAAATAATAGCCTCACCCCTTTGCTAAGGAACGATCTATAGTTGGAAGGGACGAGGCCCTGCGGTTACTACGCTCTTATCTCCTCCTCGCCAGTTCCCCTCCCCTCGAAGAGAAGGCAGTTCATAGCTGCTCCCATGGATTCTCCAGGCGGTTCTCCTCCTCGTCGGGGCTGGGAGACCTTGGACGATGATCCTCTGGGAGAAATCGCACGCCGCTCCGACGTCCTCACCGCCGCAAGACTCAGTGCTTCCTGCACTAACTTTTTCAAGACGGTGCTTAAAAAGGCTTGGGAAAAGGCCATGCTTGTTGGTCTTCCATGCGTCCTCCAGGAGAAGGTTCTTCTATGGGACAATCCTTCGAACAGTCCACCATTCCCTAGCCATGGTTGCATGTTGACTCCGCTAGAGTTGCCGACGTTGAGAGGTAGTCGGATTTTGTCCGATGAGCAGGTCAGTAATGGAGTTTGATCATGTAGTACTTAGTTATTCCATTTCCATCCCGTAATTTCTCCGCTACCCACCGTCTTATATATAGGTCTGGGTCGGTGCCAACAAAGATTGGCTTGCATACCTCCGGCCGGATACCACCATCATTTTGCACATCATCCACAGCAGTGCGGCCGTTCCGGTAGACCCCTTCTCCACCATTTGGATCGGCCTTCCGGACTGGCGGGGCTTGAATACGTATGATGATGCCTACATGAGATTGAAGAAGATAGCAATTGCGGACCCGCCAACAAAGCGACGCGGCTATGACGATTACTATCTCATCATGGTGTTAGACATAAGGATTGCCATCAATGCAAGAGGCAGTAACGGCAGAGGCTGGCGCATGTTGGCGGCGGCAGATTTGTACCCCTACACGTTCGAAGACATCGTGCGCCATCTAGGCCGCATCTTCGCGGTGACAAGCCAGGGGACTTGTTTCATCTGGTTGCCATCCTACGGTACGGGAGATTACAAACGGAATGCACAAACCATCATTTTCATCCCTAACGGTACTCCATTATTTTGCAGGGACCAGTCATCCCGCGATCAAAATAAGATCGCCGATCCTGGATGTGCATTTGCATCCGCGATTCGGTCTAATCTAGAACCTTGTAGCTGACTTTGGCATATTGGGATCAACTATATTAGCAGTCGTTACCCATGGTACCACTGATGTGCAACATGGTCACACAATCTACCACGATCGGACCGTCACCATCTACCCAGGTATTCCATTTTTTAACCCTCTCGCCTTCTCTTTCATTGTTGTACTAGTACTCTACTTGCGTACTAGTAGGAGTACTTTTTACCTTGGAGGATTGATACATCCATTTTACATCATGCTTTTATATTGATAGTTATTGCATTATGGACTGTTATTACACATTATGTCACAATACTTATGCCTATTCTCTCTTATTTTACAAGGTTTACATAAAGAGGGAGAATGCCGGCAGCTGGGATTCTGGGCTGGAAAAGAACAAAATATTAGAGACCTATTCTGCACAGCTCCAAAAGTCCTAAAACTTCACGAAAGTTATTTTCAGAATATATAAAAAATACTGAGCGCAAGAAGTACCAGAGGGGGGCCACTCACCAGCCACAAGGGTGGGGGCGCGCCCTACCCCCCTGGGCGCGCCCCCTTGCCTCGTGGGCCCCCTGGTGGCCCTCTGATGCCCATCTTCTGCTATATGGAGTCTTTCGTTGAGGAAAAAATCATAAGCAAGCTTTTGGGATGAGACTCCGCTGCCACGAGGCGGAACCTTGGCGGAACCAATCTAGGGCTCCGGCAGAGCTATTCTACCCGGGAAACTTCCATCTGGGAGGGGGAAATCATCACCATTGTCATCACCAACGCTCCTCTCATTGGGAGGGGGCCAATCTCCATCAACATCTTCACTAGCACCATCTCCTCTCAAACCCTAGTTCATCTCTTGTATCCAATTCTTGTCTCTAAGTCTGGGATTGGTACCTGCAGGTTGCTAGTAGTGTTGATTACTCCTTGTAGTTGATGCTAGTTGGTTTATTTGGTGGAAGATCATATGTTCAGATCCTATATGCACATTAATACCCCTCTGATTATGAACATGAATATGCTTTCTGAGTAGTTACATTTGTTCCTGAGGACATGGGAGAAGTCTTGCTATTAGTAGTCATGTGAATTTGGTATTCGTTCGATATTTTGATGAGATGTATGTTGTCTCTCCTCTAGTGGTGTTATGTGAACGACGACTCCGGGAAGGACACGAGGACTCCACGAGGGTGGAGGGCGCGCCCCCTGCCTCGTGGGCACCTCGTGCGCTCTCCAGACTCTGTTTTCTTGCACGTTACGTATTTTGCTCGGTAAAAATTCATTGTATAATCTCCTGGAGGTTTTGACTCTTGTATCATGCAAATATCTCTCGTCTTTGTTCGAGCTGTTTTTCTGACAGATCTAGGTCATCATGTCGTCTTCAAGTGCCCCCAAGGACAAGTTCTTCGAGAAGGTCATCAACCCCTACCTCGCGGAGGTGTTGCAACACCCTCAAACCATTGAGATGCGTGAGGGGTTGTTGCACATCCGCGATGTTGAGGGACCAAGGAAGACCGGAAGCACTGAGGCAAGGCTCGAGGCATTGGAGCAACAAGTTTTCAAGTGCCAGGAGATGGTGGAGCGTGGACTCGACTCCAATCACATTATGATCACGGAGTTCACCAACAACACACAAGCTGGACGTCAAGGACATTGGGGAGGCCATCTTCAAGCTTCATGAGAAAAATCAAGCACCTCCAAGCCCAGATCTATGACCTGCAAAATCAAAACTGTGAGTATGAATATAGATTCAAAAGGATGAGTTTGGTTGCAGATTTGAGGACTCACGAGACTCGATCATCCTTCTATGATGGTGAGCCTATGCCTTGGAAGAGGGACGACAAGCCTACATCATCAACAACCCCAACTCCTTCACCGGCAAAAGAGATATAACCACATGGGTATGGGCACTCCCCTTGGCAACTGCCAAGCTTGGGGGAGTGCCCTGGTATCGTATCACCATCACTTTTATCTTTATCGTTTTTCTTAGTTTGATCCTTTTGATAATATCTTGATCTAGTAGAATAAAAGCTTTTATGGCATGATCTAGTTTTCAGTTTTGCTTTATGATCCCTCTATGTAATCGAGTCCGTGAGCTATATAATAAAGATTAGTGTTGAGTCAAGGGCTTGATTATTTTGCCATGATCCTAAGTGAATAAAAGAAAAGAGAAAGAATAAGAAGAAACAAAGAGATCATGTGAATCTTATGGAGAGTAATGAGCTCACATAGAAAAGGTATGATGAATAAAAATTGTTGATGGTTGAAAAACATAGTTTTGGTCAACGTTGCAATTAATAAGAAGTAATAAAGAAAGAGAGGTCTTCACGTATAAATACACTATCTTGGACATCTTTTATGATTGTGAGCACTCGTTAAAATATGACATGCTAAAGAGTTGCGTTGGACAAGGAAGACAACGTAATGGGTTATGTTTTCTTACATCTGAGACAAATTATGTTGTCATGGATCATCCAACATGTTGAGCTTGCTTTTCCCCCTCATGCTATCCAAATTCTTTGCACCAAGTAGAGATACTACTTGTGCTTCCAAATACCCTTAAACCCAGTTTTGCCATGAGAGTCCACCATATCTGCCTATGGATTGAGTAAGATCCTTCAAGTAAGTTGTCATCGGTGCAAGCAATAAAAATTGCTCTCTAAATATGTATGACTTATTATTGTGGGAGAAAATAAGCTTTATACGATCTTGTGATATGGAAGAAATAAAAGCGATGGAATGCATAATAAAGGTCCATATCACAAGTGGCAATATAAAGTGACGTTCTTTCGCATTAAGATTTTGTGCATCCAACCATAAAAGTGCATGACAACCTCTGCTTCCCTCTGTGAAGGGCCTATCTTTTACTTTTATCTCCCACCTTACATAAGAATCATGGTGATCCTCACCTTTCCTTTTTACATTTTATCTTTTGGCAAGCACAATATGTTGGAAAGATCCTGATATATATGGCTAATTGGATGTGAGTTTTCATGAACTATTATTGTGGACATTACCCTTGAGGTAAAACATTGGGAGGCAAAACTATAAGCCCCTTTGTTTCTCTGTGTCCGATTAAAACTCCATACCCATAAATATTGCGTGAGTGTTAGCAATTGTGAAAGACTATATGATAGCTGAGTAAGTGGACTTGCTGAAAAGCTCTTATATTGACTCTTTCCTATGTTATGATAAATTGCAATTGATTCAATGACTGAGATTATAGTTTATTAGTTTTCAATGAAGTTTATGATTCATACTTGAAATTGTGATTGAATTGTTACTTTAGCATAAGAAATCATATGACAATATATATATATATATGTTGCTGTTCTAAGAAAGATCATGATGCCCTCATGTCCGTATTTTATTTTTATTGACACCTCTATCTCTAAACATGTGGACATATTTTCGATTTTGGTTTTCCCTTGAGGACAAGCGAGGTCTAAGCTTGGGGGAGTTGATACGTCCATTTTGCATCATGCTTTTATATCGATATTTATTGCATTATGGGTTGTTATTACACATTATGTCACAATACTTATGCCTATTCTCTCTTATTTTACAAGGTTTACATAAAGAGGGAGAATGCCGGCAGCTGGGATTCTGGGCTGGAAAAGAAGCAAATATTAGAGACCTATTCTGCACAGCTCCAAAAGTCCTGAAACTTCACGGAAGTTATTTTCAGAACATATAAAAAATACTGAGCACAAGAAGTACCAGAGGGGGGCCACTCACCAGCCACGAGGGTGGGCGCGCCCTACCCCCTGGGCGTGCCCCCTGCCTCGTGGGCCTCCTGGTGGCCCTCGGATGCCCATCTTCTGCTATATGGAGTCTTTCGTTGAGGAAAAAATCATAAGCAAGCTTTCGGGAGGAGACTCCGCTGCCACGAGGCGGAACCTTGGCGGAACCAATCTAGGGCTCCGGCGGAGCTGTTCTGCCCGGGAAACTTCCCTCCGGGAGGGGGAAATCATCACCATCGTCATCACCAATGCTCCCCTCATCGGGAGGGGGCCAATCTCCATCAACATCTTCACCAGCACCATCTCCTCTCAAACCCTAGTTCATCTCTTATATCCAATTCTTGTCTCTAAGTCTGGGATTGGTACCTGTAGGTTGCTAGTAGTGTTGATTACTCCTTGTAGTTGATGCTAGTTGGTTTATTTGGTGGAAGATCATATGTTCAGATCATATATGCACATTAATACCCCTCTGATTATGAACATGAATATTCTTTGTGAGTAGTTACATTTGTTCCTGAGGACATGGGAGAAGTCTTGCTATTAGTAGTCATGTGAATTTGGTATTCGTTTGATATTTTGATGAGATGTATGTTGTCTCTCCTCTAGTGGTGTTATGTGAACATTGACTACATGACACTTCACCATTATTTGGGCCTAGAGGAAGGCATTGGGAAGTAATAAGTAGATCATGGGTTGCTAGAGTGACAGAAGCTTAAACCCTAGTTTATGCGTTGCTTCATAAGGGGCTGATTTGGATCTATATGTTTCATGCTATGGTTAGGTTTACCTTAATACTTTTGTTGTAATTGCGGATGCTTGCAATAGAGGTTAATCATAAGTGGGATGCTTGTCCAAGTAAGGACAGTACCCAAGCACCGGTCCACCCACATACCAAATTATCAAAGTACCAAACGCGAATCATATGAACGTGATGAAAACTAGCTTGATGATAATCCCCATGTGTCCTTGGGAGCGCTTTTCTCTATATAAGAGTTTGTCCAGGCTTGTCCTTTGCTACAAAAAGGATTGGGCCACCTTGCTGCACTTTATTTACTTTTGTTACTTGTTGCTCGTTACAAATTATCTTATCACAAAACTATCTATTACCTATAATTTCAGTGCTTGCAGAGAATACCTTGTTGAAAACCGCTTATCATTTCCTTCTGCTCCTCGTTGGGTTCGACACTCTTACTTATCGAAAGGACTACGATAGATCCCCTATACTTGTGGGTCATCAAGGACGCGTATAGCTAGCTAGGCCCTTGAAGACTTGAACCCACTAGCTGCCACCATTTTTGTTTTTCCATGTCTTACTATCTCATCCATGTAGTCAAGAGTGTCTATATATAACAAGCCGGTTATTTTACTTCCTCTATATCGGAGTAGTACTATTTGCTGCACAGTATTACTGACCGCCATATTTGAGCACAACATTATTATGCATGGACCTTGACTATGTACATCACCATGTGTCCAGATCTGAGATGTCGCGTGTACCAGATGAACGGCGCTGAGTTCGACCCCTGTGATGCTACGTGGGTGCCGAGGAACACTCTTGGAGAGTACTCGCTTTTCATTGGGGACAGCTACCCCATTGTGAAGCGGATGCCACCTTCCGTGCATGACATGAAAGGCCTGCCGTTCATGAAGCATGGTTGTGTCTTCAGTGCGACCGCCGGATGAACGACACGTTGGGACACGCTATCCCTGATTTATGCCGCTTCATCTTGGATGAGTCTCCATCGTGTGGAACCGGACTAGAAAGCTGCGACAATGATTCCCGTTGCACACCGCTATGGATCGTGCCATCCATGAAGAACACCTGGGACTGGAACCTGGAGGAGGAGATGTAGCCCATCTATAACGTGTAAGTGGAGTATGGTAAATTGTGAACAGTAGTGCTGTGAATATATGTAGACTAGCCATGCACAAATTTATCACATGAATTGGAGATGAACTTGTGTGGCATACTGGCATCTGTCCTTTAGAATTTATTACTAGTAAATGTGTTATGTGTACGTGCAACTTGTGTGGTTGTTGCACGGGCTCCAACACGCTCTTTGAGAAAAAAGGTGACATAGCTTTGGATATACGTGACGTGGCGGCATCATACAGTGCATCGTTCACTATAGTTGTAGTACACTCCTACTAGGACGACAACTCCTATAAAACCTTGCACTTGGCTCTTTGCCTCTTCGGGAGGTTCAACAGTTCGTACTCGTGTGAACCTTGCACTTGGCTTTTCGCCTCTTCAGAAGGCCCAACAATGATGATACTACAGTACAATATGCTTCTGGCAATCTAACACTAATTGAACTGTTGCACGTCCACCGTGAGGGCGAGGGAGAGGGAGAGGGAGAGGGCGTTGTAGTCAAAACCCTCTCCTCGTCCTGCGAACCACCGCGCGCATGGGTGAGGGAGAGGCGTAGTAAGCAAGCTTCTCCTCATTGGCGAGTTGACGGGACACATAAAAGCAGTACTAGTACTAGTCCATACCGCATCCTTTCTGGTTAATATGGCTTAACTTTAAACGAGAAAAATACACTAGCGGTCAATGTATGTAACAATACGCTCTTTACGGTCACTATATATAGTTTTGCGGTGATTATACGATCACTAGTCATCGTAGAGCACCGTATTGCACCCTACTGACCGGCCACATAGTCAACGTGGCACTTTGTTGACTGGTTAAATTGTCACCTGGTTTCTGGGTCCCACCTGTCAGTTGGCAGAGCAAAGAAATCAGTTAAACAAAACTTTACGCAGGCGCGACAGAAGTCCAACCCTTGCGCGCGAACCACCCTGGTTGTGTATGTGAGTGCATGCGCGTGTACTCCCTCGTCTTCCAACAAAGAGTGTACATCGGCTAAAAACAAAGAGTGTAGTACATCTACACTTCCAATGCATTTAGCCTTTAATCTAAATCGATATTGATTGACTAATGCACCAACTTGTGCTCTAGGTATAGGCTACATGTCTATCCTTAATTACAGCATGCAACGACCTTCATTTAATCTTCTTCTCTCAATGGTCGCATGCACACATAAGTCTGCTACTTTTGGGCGTTAATTATGCCCTGGTCAATGTGTAAATCTCTAAATGTATAGTCTTTCACGGGTGTAGGGAGTAGGTTGAGCACTTGAGTGTGAGCGTGTGTGTTGCCTCGTGTGCTATGTGCCGCATGGGTGCGTGAGTGTTGCGTTCGTCCATGTGTACATGTGAGTGTTGCATGTTGCATGCATGCATGCATGGGGCTTACTCCCTCACATTGACATGTTCATATTTCAAGCTTCCTCTGTTCCCTCCATATGGTGATACTCCCTCTGTTCCCAAATATGGAGTAAAATCCTCCATCTGTACCCAAATACGGAGTAAAATTCTCCCTCTGTTACCAAATACAGAGTATTTGTCTTTCTAGAGATTTCAACAAGTGACTACGTACGGAGCAAAATGAGTGAAGTGAGCGTAGAGGCATATGCATAATGTAGAAAGGAAGTCTTCGCGATCCATTATTCCCCATCTCGGTCAAAGAGAACTATTCAACTAGTCTTCGCAGTGAAGTGACAATACACGCTGCAACAGATGGGACACTTAATTAATAAGCTGAACCAGCATGTTGGTGTTACTAAATCAGCCTTACCCAGTACTGCCATCATGTTTGCCAGTAGAGCACGCTTCTGTCCTCCATTAACTGACATATGGGCCCTCTTGTGGTAGACCCACATGTCATTGGTGTAACTATTTACACTTCGAAGGATAGTATATTCTGGTAGTAGTAGTAGAATTGAGATTTAATGCACTTTCTTCCCCGTCTTCCACTCTTCTTCCTCCTCTCTTCTTCTTCCTCCTCTCTTCCCCATCGTCGGCCGCACACCATTTCCCCCCGCTCACTGCTCGCCCGCCCGTGCTATCTTCCTTGGTATCTTGCGCATACCATATCCCCCCGCTCACTGCTCAGCCACACGAGGAGAAGCTTCTTCGCTCGCCTGCCTGAATCCACTTCCCCGCTGGCTCGCAGGCACTAAAAACGCCAATGGCAGAACCGACTAACACGCAGAGCCGTGATTGGAATTCCCTCCCCAATGTTCTCTTGGAGCAGATCTGTAATCGTATGGACCTACTCAGCACCGTCCGGCTGGCCGCATGCTCGGTGTCTTTGTACCGTCTACTCGTCTGCAACCGGCCGGCTCTTTTCAAGACACCCTGCTTGCTAATGCCCGATCCTCGCAAGTGGCCCAGACACCGACTTGACGATCCTACGGAGGTTATCGTGGTTCCCCTCGACATGCTACCACTAACCGTCCACCTATCCTTCATGCGCGGACACTACTGGGCGGGCATGAAGGCCAACTGGATCGTCCTCATCCACCAATCTGGTAGTCTGTGGCATCTCGTGGATATCTACACCCAGCGAGAGATCACCCTTCCATTGTTGGATACCGCCGCCATTAAGCCTTGCAGCCCGCCGGACACTCCTGCCTACTACGCACGAGACGCGTCAAGCTTTTGGCTCGACGTTTGTTTGCTGAAAGTTATAATCTGTGAAGTGCCCACACCATCAGAAGACTACATGGATTACAAACTCATTGCCTTGTTCAACATGGGATTAGTCTATCTGGAATCCGGTCGCCATACATGGTTATGGCTCATCGTCAATCCTGTTGAGGCAACATTTCTGTCTGATGCTATAGTGCACGATGGCATCATTTACGCGGTCGACGCACAAATTGGCTTCCTATACTGGTGGAATCTATCGTCATGTAATTATTCTATCTCATCTCATCTTTACCTTATGAATACGACTGCCTGCTCATTGTTACAAATTTAGAATAGACAGTATGTCTATAACCACATCATTGCTATATGTTCCTCTCATTTCCTAGATTTTTATGACCACACATGTTATTGTTAGAGTTGATATGAGAACCATTGGCATCTAATGATTGTTAGAATAGATATTATGAGCATAACATCATGATTGCTATATGTTACTCTCATTTCCAAGATTTTTATAACAACACATGTTATTGCTTAGAGTTGATATGAGAACAGTAGTAGTAAGTGCTATGGTAGAATATGAGTAGGCTCTGTCATAGCTGTTTTCCTCTCATTGTTACATGATGTTTGAACCATGACATATTGCTAGAATATGAAAGCCCTTGGCTTATTTTTTTAACTTGGGGTATGATTATGACCACGGCATTGCAATTCTCTGTCTATGATATGTGTCACTGTTATAATAATCTTAATTCCACACATACTCTGAACATGATTGTTTATTTTTGTCCTTTTGGTCTCCAATTTGAATTGTTGCAGCAGACGCAAATGCACCGGCCTTCATGATTCCAGGACCTGGAATCATACCAGCCGATGGGTGGTGGTTTATCGCTCGTTCAGCTGACGGCGGTCATTTGATGCTCATTCGCACGTACCAAATTGACCAAACCATTACATCAAACCACATGCAGTACAATGCCTGGGGCGTTCGTGACATTGATGGCTATGGCTGCTTCGTGTTCGAGAAAGATCCCAACTCCGTTGGGCCAGGCGTATTCAACTGGAGGCGGGTTATAGCCTCGGCAACCACTCCATGTTCCTCGGGCTCAATTATCCGATCATCCAACCAATCATCGATCATATCACCGACGATGATTATCGTGCTATGCAACTTCCATTCGCCAGGGGGGGAGTGTGTTTACACATCATACCATGGGTTTCATGAATCACCATATCCAGAGATTCGTCGACATAGCTTGTTGCCAGATAATCTTCGGTGTGTGAAAGGCATCAAGCTTCCATGCGATGGATGGCTTTTGCAAACCCGACATGCGGCGATGTGGTTCATGCCAACAGCAAATATGCACAACTTGATTTGTACTGATATCTAGATTGAGCCATGTATTCTGCTGCTGTAGCATGACCCTCTTTTGTTGAATATTATGTACTGTTGTTAGTTTGAAGCACTCCTCTGGTTTGAAGAATAGATACCTTTCTGGGATCAAGTGCATCCTAACTCACCTGCGCAGGATGTACTGATAATGATGATAGAGATGTTGTGCAGTATATATATATATATATCAATTAGGCTTCAAGTGTGTACTTGTTAGTTAAGCCTATGGTTAAAATGTGACACTAAATACGACTAGTAAGTAGTACACTAGCAATACTAGTATACGTTGGTCAAATTATTCATCATGTCCACACATTGAATTGACGTGACAACATGCTGCTTGTGAGGTGACACAAGAATCCCGGCGGCGTGTTTAGGTATTCTGGACTTCAGATTTGGAGTACCACTTATTTGTCGAAATCTTTCATCATTCGCTTAAAACAGTCGATTGATCATACATTGAGTACCATATAACTGGAATTAACCGATGCAAGTCGAAGAAGGATTGGCCGGTGCTGCCGGCTGGCGTCAAGTTCGATTCCACGGATCAGGAGCTGATCGAGCACCTTGAGGCCAAAGTGAGTGCTGACAGCGCGAGATCTCACCCTCTTATCGATTTGTTCATACCAACCATCGACAGCGAGCACGGCATATGGTACACCCATCCTGATAAACTTCCAGGTAAGACACCGATCGGCTGTCTACTTGCACAAGCATATTCCTTTGTTTATAGCTCTATTTTTCTTTTTAGATGCAGACCTGGTGAAGCAATTACAATTTGACAGTTAATAAAAAGTGTAACAAGTGACTGTAACATGCCAAAGATGTTATGAAAATGCCAACTACGTACACTAAAACCTGTATTTGACAATACTGTAGGTATCACACTGAGTGGCCTAAGCAAGCATTTTTTCCAGCGCAATTCTAGGGCATTCAAAAGGGGCACGTGGATGTGTCACAAGATACAGTCGGAGTGCGGCATGCACGCGATGTGGCACAACACCGACAATACCTTGCTGGTGATGGTCAACGGCCGGCAGACGGGCAGCAAAAAGGTTCTGGTGCTGCACACCAACAAGAACTTCGACCAGCAGAGGACCAACTGGGTGATGCACCAGTACCACCTCAGGGACCTGGAGCAAGAGAAGGAGCGGGAGCTGGTCCTCTGCAAGATTTTCTACCAGACGAACACTAGGGCCAGGAGTAAAAAGATTATAAGTTAGTTTGGTATTGGTACTTGTACTACCTTGTCGTCCGCAATTTGGTATTGTTGTTAATGATCTTTTGGTATGAACTTGGCATTTGCTTCCAACCATCATGCCGAGGGTCGACATGGATATAAAGCTGAATCATTTGTTTCAAAACGAATTTTCAGGCACCTGATTTTTATTTGATGGGTAGCATAAGCACATGCCGTTCAAATTCCTAGTTCTCCAAATTTTTTGAAACAAGTGCATGCACTTATTATCATGATGAAAAAACAATATCCCTGCTGCATCTCAGTTATCAGTCTGTACTTGCAGAATTCTCTAATTTATTGAGCACGTATATTGTTTTTTCAGGTCGAGCAAGTTTAACTGGGCTGTAGACTGCCCAGGCTTAGTTTTGTTTTTAACAGGCCCAGCCCATGACGACAACGGGGCACAAAGATCTAGCAGGTATCTACTAGCCTCTGGCCCGCCTGCGTTAGTTATATTTTATCTTACAACATCCGCATGCAGTTTTTTTACTGAATCAAACACACAGCCCAGTTCTATTTTCCTCTTGAAACGCATGTCCTACATCCGTTTTCTAATCTCTACCTATAGTTTTACTAGTTCATATACATGTATCATTATATTGAAAATACATAAAATTCCCTTTTCATATTTACATCCTTATAGTTTTTGTTGTTTTCCCTCCCAGCGCTAATTTTTTTACCACTGGTTTTCCCTTAAACCAACTCACTTGTCCCACGTCTTATTTGCTTACAAAAACAAAATGATTTTTTGGCAAATCAATAAGTTCTTAAAAATGTTTATCATTTCGGGATTACAAAAGTTCGGAATCCACCGAAATATGCAAAATAAGGTTGAACTTTTTGACCATGGTCCTAGGCAGAAAATGGGCTGTAATAAATTACTTAAGAATTAGCAAATGGACTACAAATTATTAAAAAATTGCAAATGGGCTCTACGTTGTCTGCCACAGATTTGGAGGCTGACTTGTGGGCCTACTAAGTTCATGCGTACACAAAGTTTCTCAAAAAAGAAACTTAGTCAACAATCGACTCTACCAGCGTCACACCGTTAGATGTCAATCTAAAGGCAATCGTGCTTCTTCGGTCTCTGATCTACCTGCCCCAGCCGCCCAAACCAGTGCCGTCGGAACCGCCTGCTCCCGCCACCCGTGGCCGACTGTGCTGTCGGGCAGGCCTCACGGCCCCATCATATACTCGCATCCCTGGCCTGTCTATCCCTTTACTCACCCACACCTCCTGTTATTTTCTAGCGACGGCAGCCGAACCAGTCAACCCTCGTACTCTCCACCGCGTGGGCAGCCATTGTCGTGTCTTCCCCGGCTCCATGTCGTTCCCTTCGTAGGCCTCGCCGTCCTCCATCGCCCTGGTGCTCTCGGCATGGTGTGGTCAACGTGGTCAACGAATGACATCCATCGGAAGTGGACTGTACGTGGAGAGGCTGACAGCTGGGTCCACGGCCGCACACAAGGAAATGCCTCCTTATTACGCGCAAAATAATGATTCCTCCACCTGACATCTGGGACCCGCCGGAAGGGCCTCTGTATTTCATGAAAAAATGTTCCCTCCACTGACAGGTAGGACCCACCAACAATATCTTCGCACGCAAGGAAGTGCCTCCTTATTGCGCACAAAATATGAATACCCCCTGCCACCTGGGACCCACCATAGTGGGAGGCTAACTTGTGGGCCTACTAAGTTGACGGGGACGGAGGGCTTTGTCAACTTAGTCAATATATGAACGATTCTAGCTCCAGTGACCGTACGATGTCCATCCAACGGCCGTAGTGCTTCTTCAACCTCTGGTCTTCTTGCTCCCGCCGCCCAAACCAGCACCGGTCGTGCCGCCTGCTCCTGCCTCCCGTGGCCGGCTGTGATGCCACGGAGGCCTCACTGCCCCTACTACTCCCACTGCTGGCCAGGCCATCCCTCTACTCACCCACACCCCCTGTTATTCTGCGGTGACGGCAGCCTCACACCGCAGCCGAACCAGTGAACCCTCGTACTCCTCTCCGCGTGGGCATCCACTGCCGCGTCTTCCCTGGCTCCACGTCGTCCCCTTCCTACGCCTTGCCTTCGTCCACCACCTTGGTGCTCTTGGCACGGTGTGGTCAATGTGGTAAATGACCGACCTCCATCGGAAGAGTACTGTACGTGGAGAGGCTGACAGCTGGGTCCACGGCAGCTGCAAGGAAGTGCCTCCTTATTATGCGCAAAATAATTATTCCTGCACCTGATAGCGGGGACCCACCAGCTACATCTTCGCACGCAAGGAAGTGCGTCTGGGAAAAAAACGATTCGCCCCCCTAACTGCTGGGACCCATCAGCTATATCTTCGCATGCAAGGAAGTGCCTGACCGTCGGGACCCACCTAGTCGAAGCGTACGTAGCGTTGTCATTCTGGTCACGAACGTGTACGTACATACTGGTCGATGTAGAGCACGCACGTGTCTTAGTAGAGGCGCGCATGTAGCATGTACACGTACGTACAACGGCCCGTGTGCAAGAAAGAAAATACGGCCACGTACGTACATACGGGCGGGGTCTCGAACGCCTACTCGTGCATACGTACGGACAGGGCTCGTGTACATGGCTAGGTCGGAACGGAGAAACTGCGTCATCGTCGTGTTCATGGGGAGTCAACCGGCTGGGTCAGAATGGAATGCGTCGTCGTGTTCATCGGGAGGGCTTGGACGGAACAGTCGATGGAAACGAGGCCTGGCGTACCGCATAACGGAGGAAACGGCCTTGTGTTCGACCGACCACGTTCGAAACGGGATCCTGTTCATCGGGAGGGGTCTGGCATACCGCAAAATGGAGGAAACGGACCTCCTACGGTTGAAACAGGATCCTATTGATCGGGAGGGGTGTGGCGTACCGCAAAACGGAGGAAACGGACTTGTGTTGGGGCGCTACGGTCGAAACGGGGGTCCTGTTCATCAGGAGGAGTGTGGCGTACCGCAAAACGAGACTCCACGGGATACTGTTCATCTCCACCGCCGACCCCCTCCAGCCTTCACAGGCTACAGTTCATCCACCGTCGACCTCCTCCAGCCTCCACCTGCGACTGCTCATCCACGGGCTCCTGTTCATCCAACCTCCACCGCGCGCTACTCCACCGGCTACTGTTCAACCAGCCCTCTCCACAGGCTCCTGTTCAACCACCCCTCCATGGGCTACTATTCATCCAGCCCTCCACCATCTACTGTTCATCCATCCCTCCACCGGGTCATCCTGCTTATCCAGCCCTCCACGAGGTCATCCTGTTCATCCAGCCCCAACCGACTCAATCGATCGGGGTCCTATTCATCCAGAGGCAACACCACGGGGGCCTGTTCATCCACCCCCATCGGGAACTGTTCATCCAAACGCCCCCCCAACAACGCTCACTGTTCATCCAGAGGCAGCATCGATCGGCTTCAGTTAGCAGCAGTAGCGAAGGAATCGCTCAATCGGGTTCAGTTAACAGCCATCGATCGACCGCTCGGGTTCAGTAACGCGTAGCCTGCAGTGCAATCGCTCGGGTTCAGTAGGCGAACGCCTCGCTCGGGTTCAGTTAGAGCCCAACGCCTCGCACCCACATGCATGCGTGTACGAGAGAAACGCATAAACCTCCATGCATCGCTCGTCCCCGACCACCCACCGTAACCGGGAACACCCCGATATTTTCCTCGCCCTCACTTCTAGCACGATTTTTTCCGTCATGGACGGCCCAAAGAATGTCATGCAACTGCATCTCCGGCCCGCCCAAGACGAAAAGCCCATTTTCTGTCATGATTTTTTGTCATAGAAGTAGGAGCCCACCACATCTATGATGATACCGGGTTTTGTCACAATTATCGTCACAGAAGTGTCATAAGTATGACAGAAAAAATTTCGTACGGCCCAAAATGTCACGGATGTGTCTTTTTTGTAGTGGTGGTCTTGGTCGTGGTGATGGTCTTGGCCTTGGTGATGGTCTTGGCCTTGGTGGTGGACTTGGCCGTGGTGGTGGTCAAGGGCAAGGTCGTTATAGAGGAATATTGGATACCTCGATGGACCATTTCCGTATGTTGCTCACTAACTATTATGTTTCATATGTTCTTGTTTTCATATGTTCTTGTTGTCCTTATTCACTAATATGTTGCAATGTACATGTCCTTCCATTTGTTCTTATTATCATTACTAACTATTATGTTTCACTCATTGTAGGTATGGCGGCTTCTCAACCCAACAAACCAACAATGAAGGGAGCGGAGGAGAGGGATGGTGAAGGTGAGATGACGGGATGGTGGGAGAAGGCTGCGAAGAAGCTGAGAGAGGAGGATGCAGCCGCGCTAAAGAAGAAGAAGGAAGAGGAGCTCGAAGTGAAGAGGAAGGAACAAGAGAGAGCATACTATGAGTGTCACGCTAGGGAGCATGCGTTGAAGAGGAAATGTGAGTAGGCACAGAAGAAGCGTCTCAAAGATTTTCAAGAAAGAACACTGAAACTTTGGGCATTCGAAGCTAAAAAAAGACAGGGAGAACAAGATATTCATGGAGAGGGTGGTTAAGGAGGCTCACGCATAAGGAAAAGGGAGGAGGAAGAGGAAGAAGAGAGGAAGAAGAAGAAGGGAAAGGGGCCTTGCTCTACGCAATAGAACTATGTTGTCGGATGTGGGGTTCCGGCAAACCCTTAAGGTTCGAACACTGGGGTGCACGCGAAGTCTTTCCTTCCTACCGATCTATGCCCTAGCTCGCTAAGATCTCGCGGACAAACTCGGTGAACTCGCAACACAGAAAGACACAAGGTTTATACTGGTTTGGGCCACCGTTGTGGTGTAATACCCTACTCCAGTGTGGTGGTGGTGGATTGCCTCTAGGGCTGATGATGAACAGTACAAGGGAAGAACGGCCTCCTGAGGTTGAGGTGTTCTTGTGAGTAGGCTCTCGATCAGGTTGGATCAAGCTAAGATGAGATGAGATGAGGTGAGATGCGATCAACTCAGCTCAACTCAGCCCAGCCACCCCTACAATGGTGGCTATCTCTACTTATATAGGCCTTGGTCCTCTTCCCAAATATCGAGCAGGAAGGGAGCCAACAACGGCGGGCAAATTTAAAGGGGGACAACTAGTACAAGCTATCCTGACAAAAGTGGTCTTCGCCTGCGAAAGGCTCTGGTGGTGACGCCGTCTTGGGCTCCACGATGACCTCCATCTTGCCGTCCTCCTGGTCTTGGTCTCGTTGCACCAATATAGCAACCTTTGCCTGATGCCACGGTACTCTTCGCCTGCACTGGCCTCCTTAGCACCAAAGAGGAAACAAGGACGCTGCGCGCGCTGGCGCCCGCCTGGTGTCGTGCGTCATGGCTCACGTCACGAGGACCTCGTGAGGTTTGCCCCGCCTTGATACCTCTGTTCCTCGTGAGCCTTCCTGGCTAGGCTACTCCATAGGAGATCTTGCGTCGTCCGCCTCGCGAGGCTTGGACCCTCGCGAGGGTCTTGGATGCTTTGTTGGTGAAGATGGGCCGTACGGCCTGCTGGCTTGGCCACGCCATGGGCCGCAGACAGGCAAGTCTAGGGACCCTTGTTCCCAGAACGCCGACAGTAGCCCCCGGGCCCAAGGTGCGCTCGGGCTTGGCTTCGCGGTGAAGCCAAGGGTCAAGTTCGGAGCACTGCGGGCCCCCAAAGCCTGCGGCCTTGGTTGACGCGTGGCGGTTGATTGGACGTGTGTGTCTCCACTTCTCCATGCTGCCTCGGCAACTGCACGACTTGACAAGTTCCCGTGATATGCAAGGAAAACCGTCATTACCTGCGATCGTGGGAGATGCCGGTTGGCCTTCTCTTGCTATAAATGGGGAGGGGGCGGAGCTCCCGTCGCCCATCTCTTCCTCGCTTGCTTGCTTCTTCCTCCTTGCTCCACTGCTGACAACAATGGCGCCCATCAGAAAGTTTTCTACCGAAGAGAAAGGAAAGGCCCCCCGTGATGATCCAGGGCCTCTTCTGCCGAAGAAAAGGTCGATCCATCGCCGTGATGAAGCGGTGATGCAGGTGGTGTTAAGGCCTTGGTGCGAGCGGCCTCCTCCGGGGTACCCACTGCCCTTGTACACCCAAGCCGACGGCTCGGGAGGACGAACTGACGAGCAGCGCCACCCACGCCGCATCCGGGGTCGCTGTGCCACGGCGACGCGCACCGTCACCCCTGAGGTTCACGCTGCGGACTCCTCGCGCGAGTTGGTGCTGTGGGCGCCGATGCCTCCAAGCTCTTGGATCCGCTTCCCGCGGTTCTTCTCCAACGTGATGCCGCCGAGGGGGCCTCTCAAGCTCTGGCTGCAGCACGCCGACTGCAGCGCTCCGGCCACCAGAGCGGAGATCGAAGTGGTCCCCACCGGCAAGATCTTCATGACTCGCGGCTGGGGCAAGATCGCGCGGGTCTGCCGTGCAAGGGGCGCCCTCGCGATCCACTTCGAGTACGACGGCGTCTCCACGCTCTTCTTCAAGGTCTTCGATGCTGAGGGTCGCTGCCTAGAGTGCTGCTCCGGAGAGGAGCATGAGACATGCGTCCCGCTCGCGGCCACTCCAGCAGCAGCAGCCCTTGGGAGTCCAGCAGCTCTCCTGAGCTCTATGAGACTCCGGAGACGAGCGATGACAGCTACATGCCCTCGAGCTCTCGCCGCGCTCGGAGCAGAGCTGCGACGTCCGGCCATCGCCGTCGCTGATCTGGATGGGGTTGGCGCCGCCTCCCGTGGCCCACTGTTGATGATGGTGTCCACCACAGAAGGATGTAGATAGGATTCCCCTTAGTATCAGCTTTTGTTTCCTGCAAAGAATCATGAATCACCCCGTGGGGGCATGTAAGGGTCTGTAACATCTTTTGTGCTTATCTTCCCTGTTATGAAAATTTGGTGAACGCATGTCCCGTTAAGGCTCGGTCCCCCCTTTCTTTCCTCGCGATAGCTTGTTGCTCTACGCTGACAGGTCCCGGTCCCCAGGCAGGCTACAACCGTCGCTGGTATGCCAGGTCGCGTGTCGTGGTCAAGGCCAGGAGGTGTGCGGCCCGAGGTCCGGTAAGAGCCCCTGAGGTACGATGCTCAGGAGGTCCCCCTTAGCGCTCAAGCAGCCATGGTAAGGCGAGAAAGGGAGTTGACGTGGCCGTAACGGGGTTGCGGCAAGGCGTGAGTGACCATTAGGCCCAAACATTTAGCCGATCCGAGTGCGGGAGTTATAGTGTTGATCTCGTGGCGACTCCTGACGTTGCGCTAGGGCTGCGCGCCTATTCGTGCGGCCGGCCCATACGAGTTTCCCTCCCCTCATGCTCTCCTTAGTGCTCTACGTCCTCAGGTCCCGGCCCTCGAGCGAGCTCAGCCGCCGCTGATATGCCAGGTCGCGATGCCGTGGTCAAGGCCCGGGGTGAGGGCTGGAGAGCCAGTAAGAGCTCCTGAGTCGCGATGCTCAGGAGCACCCCTTTTAATGCGCAAGCGGATTGCACGAGAGAAAAGGAGACTCGCGGTGCCACCTGCTATTCTTCCCACGGGATCCCTATGAATAGGCACAGGAAGAAACACGGTTTGTTGTTACAGCTGTTAGCCTGCCGCTGGTTGCTCTGGATGAGGTGAAGGCACTGAGGGCCTAGTGAGGTGACGTGCGCGAGGCATGCCGCGAGCCAGAGCTCGACCGCTAAGATTTATTGGCATGGCAGGGACGGACCCATGCACCTGCGCCGTGCCTGTGTGGAGGCTCCGGGAGAGGCGATGATCGAGCAGGTGATAGCAGTTGGCAGGTTAAGCATGGAGAGCAGATCAATTCAGATAAAATGCAGGAAGATGCGTGCCACTGGGTCCGGCCCGAGCGGCTTGGGGATGATGCAGCCCGAGGGGCACCCCCAACAAGGTAAACTAAAGATGTAAGCAAAAGGGATACATGCCGCAGGGACGGACCCACGCGGCCTGGGAATAATGCAGCCGGAGGGGCGCTCCCAGCTAAACGAGCTTGGAAGATGTCACCTGGTTCTGTAGACGAAGTAGAGTTGGTGCAGCTGAAGGCGTGCGTTGAAGAAATGACTCCTCATGAGCCGCCAGAACCCTGAGCCTCGGGAGGCTCTGGGGGCTCGGGAGGTTCCCTGAAGACCGTCTCCATCTCCTCCAGAACAGCGTGGTACCTGGCTTCTTGAGCCGCCAGGACACGTCGCATGTTTCACTGATAGGCTGACGCCACGCTCGGCAAGCCAAAGGACATACGAACGTAGCTGTGCGGCGGGCCCTTGCAGCGGCCCACACGCGAAGGCCAGAAATGCTCCTGAGATGCGGCCCAGTTGAGTCCTAGGACGTCGATGCAGACACACAGCCCAGCATCCTCGCCAGGATGCGGAGCTGCACCTCGTGGGCGGCTGTCGCCGCGCATGGCTCTCGCTTCTTGCAGTTCCTAGGTGGTCTTGGTGATGAACTCCTGAGTGGTGTGCACTCCTTGCCCTATGCTCTCCTGAGGGTCACATGCCGCGAAGCACTCCTCCAAGTGGTGCCCAAGCGCCTCCCTCATGAGGTTGGCAAGGTCTGAGGCCCTCCAGAAGAGAGCCCCCAAGCCCTGCCTGAGGAGGGCGCCGGGCGCGCCTTCCTATGCGATGGAGGGAGGCGCCCCTGGAGCGGGCGCTGGTCCTGACGAGGCTCCTGCCGCGACGCCATCCTCTTGAGGTCCTGCATGGCGTGGCTTCTTCTTCTTGGGGATGGCCCCCAGAGGGCCTTCATTTCTGCTGTCGGGGTCATCGATTACTGCGGCTTGAAAGGCGCGCTCGAGGGAGCACACGGCATCCCTCTCTTCACATGGGACCATGATGATTCCTCCGCTTCCTGGCATCTTGAGAATGTTGTAGCCGTGATGAGTGACTGCCATGAACTTGGCCAGGGATGGATACCCGAGGATGGCATTGTACGGCAGGCAGATGTGTGCGACGTCAAAGTCGATGAGCTCGGTGCGGTAGTTCTTGCGCTTCCCGAAGGTGACGGGCAGGCGGACCTGCCCTGTCGGTGTGGTGGAGCCGTCGGTCACTCCTGAGAAAGGCTTGGTGGGCTGGAGCTGTTCATAAGGCACTTGGAGGTTGTCGAACGTATCGACGGACAGGACGTTGAGCCATGCGCCGCCATCGATGAGGGTCTTGATGACCTGCACATTGCTTATGACTGGGGAACACAGCATAGGGAGGGCGCCAGCGGTGGCTGCACACTTGAGCTGATCCGCCGAGTTGAAAGTGATGGCGCATTGGGACCACCTGAGCGGGCGCGTGGCCTCGAGTTTGGGGAGCGCCGCGTTCACCTCGCGAGCGCACTATTTAAAGGTGCGCTGAGAGGCTGGGGCCTGGGCGCCGCCCAAGATGCAGGCGATCGCATGCGGCTCCTGGAAGCCCCCAACCCCCTCGTCCTGGTGGTGGTCGTCGTTCCTTGGTGGCGGTGATACGTACATTTTGCATCATGCTTTTATATCAATATTTGTTGCATTATGGGTTGTTATTACACATTATGTCACAATACTTATGCCTATTCTCTCTTATTTTACAAGGTTTACATAAAGAGGGAGAATGCCGGCAGCTGGGATTCTGGGCTGGAAAAGGAGCAAATATTAGAGACCTATTCTGCATAGCTCCAAAAGTCCTGAAACTTCACGGAAGACGTTTTCAGAATATATAAAAAATACTCAGCGGAAGAGATTCACCAGGGGGGCACACCCTGCCCACGAAGGTGGGGGCGCGCCCTATCCCCCTGGGCGCGCCCCCCTACCTCGTGGGCCCCCTGGTGGCCCTCCGGTGGCCATCTTCTGCTATATGAAGTCTTTCGATGGGAAAAAATAAGGAGCCATCTTCTCGGACGAAACTCCGCCGTCACGAGGCGGAACCTTGACGGAACCAATGTAGGGCTCTGGCGGAGCTGTTCTGTCGGGGAAACTTCTCTCCCAAAGGGGGAAATCATCGCCATCATCATCACCAACGCTCCTCTCATCGGAAGAGGGCAATCTCCATCAACATCTTCATCAGCACCATCTCCTCTCAAAACCCTAGTTCATCTCTTGTATCCAATTCTTGTCTCCAAGTCCAGGATTGATGCTAGTAGGTTGCTAGTAGTGCTAATTACTCCTTGTAGTTGATGCTAGTTGGTTTAATTGGTGGAAGATCATATGTTCAGATCCTATATGCATATTAATACCCCTCTGATTATGAACATGTTTATGCTTTGTGAGTAGTTACGTTTGTTCCTGAGGACATGGGAGAAATCTTGCTATTAGTAGTCACTAGTCGTCAACCCGTGCATTCGCACAGCTAGTCAATAAGTTGTATGTATTTATTTTGTTGCATGAAAACATATAGCATGAAGGGGGAAAAAGTGAAATACCCATCCATCTAGTGAAATCGCAAGCACATATGACGTGTTTCATTTTTTTATTAGTTTGATTCGAAGTGACTTAAAAGGAGTAAAAAAATTATTTTAGCACTTTTGATTTTATTTTATTTCATTATCCTTGCTTTTATGTATATATATATCCTATATGTGCCTGGCGGGACCAATTTTTTATAATTGTTTTCAGTGATAAACTCATTCCATAATATAGAAACTTGAAGCAAGAGAACATATGTGGCCTAAAAGAGTGATTGATTAGTTGAATTTAAGTTACAGAAAAGGATCCAAAGAATTTCTCCTAACATTTCTGATTTTGTTTTATTTTCATTAACCTTGCTTCTATGTATATTGGATATGTGCCCGCACTAAACATTCCATAACATAGAATTTTGAAGCAAGAAAACATAAGAGACCAAAAGAGAGAAGATTTGGAAATCAGTGTTTTGAGGCTCGTATAAACTACTTGTAGAAATATATATCAGAATGATATAAATCCCTATATACTCTGGTCGATCAATGACATTGTTTCCTATTGGACCAGAGAAGCATGACATATGAACATGGAACTATTGTAGAAAAAGCATCTACTTATTAAAAATACAGAATGCCAAATACTTGTCAGCCTAGTAGTTATATGAAGTAAATTGTTATTTCACATATATATCCTAGACCTATGAAATATATCATTGCTCTAGTTAGTACATAGTTTATTTAGTGCTATTCCTGTAGTCATGGGATCCTTCCATCCCTAAGGATCGTTGGGCCATCCACCATGTATCCTCGCCATGATTGGGCTCTAGCAACGACTCGCGTGAGGCCGATACATGAATATCTGCGATTTTGCCACAAGCATGAACAGACAAAGAGAAAACAGAGATCAACTCTAATAAATAGAAAAAGGAAATTATAGATCGATCAGTAGATAAAATCATTGGCGTATATGTTGCCACAGTAACTTGGTCTCCACGCATCAATGGATGGTAGTCCACACGTTGATGTATTTGCATCAAGACAGAATGAAGACAAAATGCTCATTAGAATTAATTTTAAGTTCGCTTCAAGTTGATCCTGCTTCCTAGCCCCCATGGTAGCCCACATCAATGTTTGGCTCGTGAATTGAGTGCCTGCACCGAGAAAATTTCTCTAGAGTTCGAGTCATACACAATTTATGCAATTAAATTAAAATGTGAATCGAACATGCGCATCTACAATATGACAAAATTCACCAGTTTTTTCATACGTCTATTGACTTATTGGATCTCAGTACGCCCTAGTTTATTATTTAACATGCCTTACTCTAAAAATAATTATTATATTTTCATCAGAAAATATACTATCTTTCTCCTTTATTAACGGTGTGGTTCAAAATCTTGTGTGCTTACCAAATCAACGATTTAGAACTCTGTGACATTAATATATCATGATATTTCATGGAAACCCTGAATGGCTCCTTTGAGGTCGGTTCAAAAGAAGAAACAAAAAGTGCGTTCTTGAAGTTTCAGAAAAATTATACATGTTGATTTGTACTGTCGACCTTTAAACGTTATTATAAAATCCTTTTTTTGTATATCACACTGAAAGACCAATGCGTGCATCGCTTTTATTTACCGTTTGCTATTTCAGATCTAGAGATAAGTATTTTTGTATAACCTGCAAACAATTTATTATAATCTAATGCTACATATACATAATGGACATTTACATGTATGGAAATTTAAGGATTTTTTTGAATTTTAAAGGAGAGATTTGATTTGTTTTTAAAATATATTTGAAGCTCAGGAGCAGAATATTTGCACTCGGTAGCAATCAACCACACCAATTACCTTGGAAAGAAACTAAGAAAAAACGGTGCGACTGTTGCCATTGTTTCTCCGGCAATAGGACATCAATCCTAGCAGCAGTCATTGGTAAAATATGGCTTGTCTCCTGCCGCCATGTATGCTTGCCGCCCGCTTGTACGTCCCAATAAACAGGGTTTAACTTCAGCAGCACAATGGTGCCATCTCAGTATCCAGCCAAAAAACCTGGAGAAGATCATCACAGTTAGTTAGTTGCAGTAGTAGAGAGAGAGAACTGACTTAGTGGATGTGGTCATTAGGAGGCAAACATGACAGGCTTTGCATGAAAACAATCTGGATCAAGGTGCAAAGCCATTGGTCAAGCAAGTCACATAGCATCGATGGATAAGACGGCACTACCATCTCGTCGACAACGTGGCAGCATGGTGTGCACTGATCGACCCATACGACGGCACTGCCAATCTCATCAATAACGGCAGCAATAAGAAATGGTGGCGGCGTGGCATGCACTGATAGATCCATGCAGCGGCACCACCGTCTAGTCGACAAGGGCTGCTGCGCGTCATGTGTGCGCTGCTTTACCTTTATATCAAGAACAGTAGTATATACCGACTAAAGAAAAGTAGTATATATCGACTAAAAGATTATGTATATATATACTGACTAAAAAAAGTAGTATACTGGTTCACAAAAAAGCTGTTATATATTGCCTTACAAAAAAATGATGTATATACTGCCGTGCACAAAGAGCAGTGCACATACTACTTGGTTGTAGATGTATATAGACAAAATATAGTACAATAGTATATACTTGAAATTAGTACCTTATATACTCCCTTGGATGGTAGCATATACCACAAGGAAGATATAAAAGGCGTCAGCTATTCTAACCAGTTCAAAAATGCAGTATAAAGTCCATGGAAAAAATGTGGTAAATACTCCATTATCACTAAGTCAGTATATACAATATCACAAAATATTGTTCTGGTATATACTGATTATTGACACCATACTCGGTCCCAAGCTCCCCAAGTTCACGGCAAAAACAGTAAAATGACCGCATATTTTCAAGAGTTTGCAATATAAGCTAACATTGTAGAATCCTTTCTATATACCATATGGTTGGTTTAGCACACACAGTTTAGTAAGACAGCATATAGAAAATCACAAATGTATTTAGAACTGAAAGTAAATATAAGAAAGCATGACTGTATTGTTGGATATTATTAATCCATGTCCTGTAGGAAAGAAATCTCAATGAAGTAGTGTGGTAGCCTTAGCTGTGGTTGAAGGCATAAATCTGATTGAGCAAACTATCAAATACATGCAGGTCCGTATGGCTGATGACATGAGTTCAACAGGAGCCTGAACCCCTAACTGGCGTTGATGATGAACATCCGGCACAAGCTCTGCATCGACAGCTAAAATCATAAGCCTGCTTGGTAAGAAGAAATTCTTCAAACAACACCAATCATATGGCACACATATCAGATTGTGGAATTTCCTTATTAAGAATTGTTCAAACAACACTAATCCTATGGCACACACATCAGACTGTGGTCACATGGATGCTTTCAGATTAGTAAAAATCAAATGTCATGCTATGTCAAGCAGCTTTGAAGCCGCATTAATGATCACATCCTAAAGTGGTCCTCAAGAATCAGGATTAGATATCCACGCTCATAGTCATCGGAGCAGTAGTATTTCTTCAATGAATTAACATGCTTTTGCCAAAAGATGCTAATCATCCATGTGACCATGTCTCTGTAGCATAAACAGATGAAGCATCAATGATCAGAAATAAATACATGAGCGTGGAATTAATTACTCCTTGTGGGAATTAGCATAGATGTATTCTTGGCAAACAAAGCTCAAATTCTGTATATTAAACTGTACTACACTGGGCAACAGAAAGCAATGCATTGGGTGTTATTCATGAGCGACAATCCACACAACTATACTGTAGTAAGCTAAATAGCAGTTGAGACCATGAAGCATTTTTTTAAACTAACTAAACCACCAATTATACAAAATTGTATTGTCAATCCACACAACTAAACTGTAGTAAGCTAAATAGCAGTTGAGACCATGAAGCATTTTTTTAAAACTAACTAAACCACCAATTATACAAAATTGTATTGTCCTCTATAGAATTCAATCTTGTCGATCACTATCAACTATTACTCCCAACTGAAGCACCTGTTAAGAAACTAACTAAACCACCATGATTGTAAAAAAAACCTATCTGAATCACCATTGCAAAGCCGAAGGACAATAGTATTGACTCAGTTCCTTGCGAAACCAAAATTCGTGTGTACAGGAGAGGAGATTCTGCCCACTAACATGGCAATCCACCTAACACACCCGTGAATCCATTCCACCAAGTTCCATGAGAGAACTTCAGAGAATAAAATTACCTTGCCGAGCAGCCACTTCGAACACGGACGAATTTGCTAAGCGGAGCGTGATATTCTTCGCGTACTTTCGTACATCGGCAGTCCGAAGAGTGGAGGGGCACAAAAGGACATTGTTGTCGCTATACGCATCGCTGCCACAGGAGAGCAGAGCGCCCGTCGCAGTAACTACGGACATGACGTTCGGTGGGAGAGGAGGAATTGGAGGTGGAGGAAGATCAAGAGTCTGTAATTAGTATAGGTATAGATATAGATATAGATAGATATAGATGTGAATTTGGTATCCGTTCGATATTTTGATAAGATGTATGTTGTCTCTCCTCTAGTGGTGTTATGTGAACGTCGACTACATGACACTTCACCATTATTTGGGCCTAGAGGAAGGCATTGGGAAGTAATAGGTAGATGATGGGTTGCTAGAGCGACAGAAGCTTAAACCCTAGTTTATGCGTTGCTTCGTAAGGGGCTGATTTGGATCCATATGTTTCATGCTATGGTTAGGTTTACCTTAATACTTTTGTTGTAGTTGCGGATGCTTGAAATAGAGGTTAATCATAAGTGGGATGCTTGTCCAAGTAAGGGCAGTACCCAAGCACCGGTCCATCAACATATCAAATTATCAAAGTACCGAACGCGAATCATATGAGTGTGATGAAAACTAGCTTGACGATATTCACATGTGTCCTCGGGAGCGCTTTTCTTTATATAAGAGTTTGTTCAGACTTTTCCTTTGCTACAAAAAGGATTGGGCCACCTTGCTGCACTTTATTTACTTTTGTTACTTGTTGCTCGCTACAAATTATCCTATCACAAAACTATCTGTTACCACTTATTTCAGTACTTGCAGAGAATACCTTGCTGGAAACCGCTTATCATTTCCTTCTGCTCCTCGTTGGGTTCGACACTCTTACTTATCGAAAGGACTACGATAGATCCCCTATACTTGTGGGTCATCAAGACTCTTTTCTGGCACCGTTGCCGGGGAGTGAAGCGCCTTTGGTAGGTGGAATTTGGTAAGGAAAAATTTATATACTGTGCTGAAATTTACTGTCACTTGTTACTATGGAAAGTAATCCTCTGAGGGGCTTGTTCGGGGTATCTTCACCCTGACCAGTAGAGCAAAGAGTTGCTCCTCAACCTACTGAACCTACTGAAAATGAAAATGTCTGCTTTGAAATTCCTTCGGGTATGATAGAGAAACTGCTAGCTAATCCTTTTTTAGGAGATGGAACAAAACATCCTGATGAGCATCTAATATATGTGGATGAAGTTTGTGAATTATTTAAGCTTGCAGGTGTACCCGGAGATGTTGTTAAGAAGAAGGTCTTCCCTTTATCTTTGAAGGGAGATGCATCGACATGGTATAGGCTATGTGATGATATGGGGTCTTGGAATTACAAACGATTGAAATTGGAATTTCATCAGAAGTTTTATCCTATGCATCTTGTTCATCGTGATCGCAATTATATATATAATGTTTGGCCTCGCAAAGGAGAAAGCATCGCTCAAGCTTGGGGGAGGCTTAAATCAATGTTATATTCATACCCTAATCATGAGCTCTCAAGAGAAATGATTATTCAAAAAAATTATGCTCGGCTTTCTGATAGCAATCGCACCATGCTTGATACTTCTTGTGTTGGCTCTTTTATTATGAAGACTATTGAATTCAAATGGGATTTATTGGAAAGAATTAAACGCAACTCTGAAGATTGGGACCTCGACAAAGGTAAGGAGTCAGGTATGACACCTAGTTTTGATTGTGTTAAATCTTTTATGGATACCGATGTTTGCCGTAAATTTAGCACTAAATATGGACTTGACTCTGAGATAGTAGCTTCTTTCTGTGAATCTTTTGCTACTTATGTTGATCTCCCCAAGGAGAAGTGATTTAAATATCATCCTCCCATAGAAGTAAAAGCAGCTGCACCTATTAAAGTTGAAGAAAAGATTGTCACTTATAATGATCCTATTGTTCCTACTGCATATGTTGAGAGACCACCTTTCCCTGTTAGGATAAAGGATCATGCTAAAGCTTTAACTGTGGTTCGTAAAAACAATATTAAAACTTATACACCTCATGAGCAAATTAAAGTTGAACCTGATATTGCTATTGTTAAAGATCTCTTGTTTGGTAATATTGATGGGCATGTCATTCATTTCCTTGATGAAACTGCTAGAATTGCTAAACCTTGTGCTAAAGATAAAAACAGACCGGTGGTAGGCATGTCTGTTATTTCTGTTAAAATAGGAGATCATTGTTATCATGACTTATGTGATATGGGTGCTAGTGCTAGTGCAATACCTTATTCCTTATACAAAGAAATTATGCATGATATTGCACCTGCTGAGATAGAAGATATTGATGTCATAATTAAACTTGCCAATAGAGATACTATTTCACCAATGGAAATTGTTAGAGATGTTGAAGTCTTGTGTGGGAAAACTAAATATCCTACTGATTTTCTTGTTCTTGGTTCCCCACAAGATAGCTTTTGTCCCATTATATTTGGTAGACATTTCCTGAACACTGTTAATGCTATCATAGATTGCAAAAGGGATGTTGTTACTATCGGTTTAGATGATATGACTCATGAATTAATTTTTCTAAATTTAGTAGACAACACCGTGAAGAAGAATTACCTAGTAAGGATGAAATTATTGGTCTTGCCTCTATTACCGTACCTCCTAGTGATCCTTTAGAATAATATTTGCTAGACCATGAAAATGATATGTTTATGAATGAAAGAAGGGAAATAGATGAAGTATTCTTTAAACAGGAACCTATTCTGAAAAATTATTTGCCTGTTGAAATCCTAGGGGATCCTCCTCCACCCAAGGGTGATCCCGTGTATGAGCTTAAACCGTTACCTGGTACTCTTAAATATGCTTATCTTGATGAGAAAAAGATATATCCTGTTATTATTAGTGCTAACCTTTCAGAGCATGAGGAAGAGAGATTATTGAAAACTCTGAAGAAGCACCGTGCTGCTATTGGGTATACTCTTGATGATCTTAAGGGCATTAGTCCCACTCTATGTCAACATAAAATTAATTTGGCAGAAGATGATAAACCAGTTTGTGACCATCAACGACAGGTGAATCCTAAAATAAAAGAAATGGTAAGAAAGGAAATACTAAAGCTCCTTGAGGCAGGTATAATTTATCCCATTGCTGATAGTCAGTGAGTAAGTCCTGTCCATTGTGTCCCTAAGAAGGGAGGTATTACTGTTGTTCCTAATGATAAAGATGAATTCTTTTCTCAAAAAATTATTACAGGTTATAGGATGGTAATTGATTTCCGCAAATTAAATAAGGCAACTAAAAAGGATCATTACCCCTTACCTTTTATCGACCAAATGCTAGAAAGATTATCCAAACATACACATTTTTGCTTTCTAGATGATTATTCTGATTTCTCTCAAATACTTGTGTCAGCCAAAGATCATTCAAAGACTACTTTTACTTGCCCTTTTGGTACTTTTGCTTATAGACGTATGCCTTTTGGTTTATGTAATGCACCTTCTACCTTTCAAAGATGCATGATGGCTATATTCTCTGACTTTTGTGAAAAGATTTGTGAGGTTTTCATGGATGATTTCTCCGTCTATGGACCTTCTTTTGATGATTGCTTAAGCAACCTTGATCGAGTTTTGCAGAGATGTGAAGAAACTAATCTTGTCTTGAATTGGGAAAAGTGCCACTTTATGGTTAATGAAGATATTGTCTTGGGGCATAAAGTTTCTGAAAGAGGTATTGAAGTTGATAAAGCCAAGGTTGATGCTATTGAAAAGATGCCATTTTCCAAGGACATCAAAGGTATAAGAAGTTTCCTTGGTCACGCCGGTTTTTATAGGAGGTTCATTAAGGACTTCTCGAAAATTTCTCGGCCTCTGACTAATTTATTACAAAACGATATACCATTTGTTTTTTATGATGATTGTGTAGAAGCATTTGAAATACTTAACAAAGCCATGATTTCTGCACCTATTGTTCAGCCACCTGATTGGAATTTACCCTTTGAAATTATGTGTGATGCTAGTGATTATGCTGTAGGTGTTGTTCTAGGACAAAGAGTTGATAAGAAACTAAATGTTATTCAATATGCTAGTAAAACTCTAGACAATGCTCAAAGAAATTATGCTACTACTGAAAAAGAATTCTTAGCAGTTGTATTTGCTTGTGATAAGTTCAGAATTTATATTATTGATTCTAAAGTAACTATTCACACTGATCATGCTGCTATTAAATATCTTATGGAAAAGAAAGATGCTAAACCTAGACTTATTAGATGGGTTCTCTTGCTACAAGAATTTGACCTACATATTGTTGATAGAAAGGGAGTTGAGAACCCCGTTGCAGACAACTTGTCTAGGTTAGAAAATGTGCTTGATGACCCACTTCCTATTGATGATAGCTTTCCTGATGAGCAATTAAATGTCATAAATACTTCTCATACTGCTCCATGGTATGCTGATTATGCTAATTACATTGTTGCTAAGTTTATACCACCTAGTTTCACATACCAGCAAAAGAAAAAGTTCTTCTATGATTTAAGGCATTATTTTTGGGATGACCCACATCTTTATAAAGGAGTAGATATTGTTATTAGACGTTGTGTACCTGAGCATGAGCAGGAATAGATCCTACGCAAGTGTCACTCCGAAGCTTATGGAGGACACCATGCTGGAGATAGAACTGCACATAAGGTATTGCAATCTGGTTTTTATTGGCCTACTCTCTTCAAGGACGCCCATAATTTTGTCCTATCTTCTGATGAATGTCAAAGAATTGGTAATATTAGTAGACGTCAAGAAATGCCTATGAATTATTCACTCGTTATTGAACCATTTGATGTTTGGGGCTTTGACTATATGGGACCCTTTCCTTCCTCTAATGGTTATACACATATTCTAGTTGCTGTTGATTACGTTACTAAGTGGGTAGAAGCTATTTCAACTAGTAGTGCTGATCATAACACTTCTATTAAAATGCTTAAAGAAGTTATTTTTCCAAGGTTTGAAGTCCCTAGATATTTAATGACTGATGGTGGATCACATTTCATTCATGGTGCTTTCTGTAAAATGCTTGCTAAATATGATGTTAATCATAGAATTGCATCCCCTTATCACCCTCAGTCTAATGGTCAAGTAGAATTAAGTAATAGAGAACTCAAATTAATTTTGCAAAAAACTGTTAATAAATCTAGAAAGAATTGGTCCAAGAAACTTGACGATGCATTATGGGCCTATAGAACTGCATATAAAAATCCTATGGGTATGTCTCCGTATAAAATGGTTTATGGAAAAGCATGTCACTTACCTCTCGAATTAGAACACAAGGCATATTGGGCCATTAAACAACTCAATTATGATTTTAAACTTGCTGGTGAGAAGAGGCTATTTGATATTAGCTTACTTGATGAATGGAGAACCCAAGCCTATGAAAATGCCAAGTTGTTTAAAGAAAAAGTTAAAAGATGGCATGACAAAAGGATACAAAAGCGTGAGTTTAATGTAGGTGATTATGTATTGCTATACAACTCGCGTTTAAGTTTTTTGCAGGAAAACTTCTCTCTAAATGGGAAGGCCCTTACGTTATCGAAGAGGTCTACCGTTCTGGTGCCATATATTTCAACAACTTCGAAGGCACAAATCCGAAGGTGGTGAACGGTCAAAGAATCAAACATTATATCTCAGGTAATCCCATAAATGTTGAAACCAATGTTATTGAAATCATAACCCCGGAGGAATACATAAGGGACACTTTCCGGAACGTTTCAGACTCCGAAAAGGAATAGGTATGTGGTACGGTAAGTAAACCGACTCCGAAACAATTTTTAAGGCAATATTTCTCCGTTTTGGAATATTTAGAAAAATAGAAAAATAAGAAGCAGTCCAGGAAGGACACGAGGGCTCCACGAGGGTGGAGGGCGCGCCCCCTACCTCGTGGGCACCTCGTGGGCTCTCCGGACTCCGTTTTCGTATACGATACGTAGTTTGGTCGGTAAAAATTCATTATTTAATCTCTCGGGGAATTTAACTCCCGTATCACGCAATTATCTCTTGTCTTTGTTTTGAGCTGTCCTGCTGCAGACAGAGCAACATGTCATCCCAGGATTCGGAAGGAGAAAGCTATCTGGCTGATTACCTTGCAGATCCTAAGGTCTATGGGGATGTGGAGCATTGTGGTTGGACTACGGAAGAAGGAGAAGACTATGAACCCAAGGGAAAGGAGGAGACGAGCTCAGATGAAGATGAAGTCCCACTACCTCAACCCGGGGACATGCATGTGGAGTTCAAAAAGTCAAGCCTCCCGGATAGAGTGAAGAAACCTAAGATCGAGTTTATCCCTTTTCGCCTCTTGCAGGAAAACAAGCAGAAACTATGCAAAAAGATACTGAGCCTGGAACAGGAGATCGAGGACCTAAGGGACAAAAACTCTGTCCTCAAACGCAAATTAAGGAAGAAGCCTACGCCATCAACAAAATCACCACCGTCTCCACCAACAAAGAAGAATTGAGTATCTGGTATGGGCACTTCCCTTAGCAACTGCCAAGCTTGGGGGAGTGCCCCGGTATCATATCACCATCACTTTTATCTTTACCGTTTTTCTTAGTTTGATCCTTTTGATAATATCTTGATCTAGTAGAATAAAAGCTTTTATGGCATGATCTAGTTTTTAGTTTTGCTTTATGATCCCTCTATGTAATCGAGTCCGTGAGCTATATAATAAAGATTAGTGTTGAGTCAAGGGCTTGATTATTTTGGCATGATCCTAAGTGAATAAAAGAAAAGAGAAAGAATAAGAAGAAACAAAGAGATCATGTGAATCTTATGGAGAGTAATGAGCTCACATAGAAAAGGTATGATGAATAAAAATTGTTGAGGGTTGACAAACATAGTTTTGGTAATTGTTGCAATTAATAGGAAGTAATAAAGAAAGAGAGTTCTTCACATATAAATATACTATCTTGGACATCTTTTATGATTGTGAGCACTCATTAAAATATGACATGCTAAAGAGTTGACATTGGACAAGGAAGACAACGTAATGGGTTATGTTTTCTTACATCTGAGATAAATTATATTGTCTTGGATCCTCCAACATGTTGAGCTTGCCTTTCCCCCTCATGCTAGCCAAATTCATTGCACCAAGTAGAAGTACTACTTGTGCTTCCAAATATCCTTAAACCAGTTTTGCCATAAGAGTCTACCATACCTACCTATGGATTGAGTAAGTTCTCCAAATAAGTTGTCATCGGTCCAAGCAATAAAAATTGCTCTCTAAATATGTATGACTTATTAGTGTGGGAGAAAATAAGCTTTATACGATCGTGTGATATGGAAGAAATAAAAGCGACAGACTGCATAATAAAGGTCCATATCACAAATGGCAATATAAAGTGATGTTCTTTCGCATTAAGATTTTGTGCATCCAACCATAAAAGCGCATGACAACCTCTGCTTCCCTCTGCGAAGGGCCTATCTTTTACTTTCACTTCCTACCTTGCATAAGAGTCATGGTGATCTTCACCCTTCCCTTTTACATTTTATCCTTTGGCAAGCACAGTATGTTGGAAAGATCCTGGTATATATGCCTAATTGGATGTGAGTTTTCATGAATTATTATTGTTGACATTACCCTTGAGGTAAAATGTAACATCCCAAATTTTTAATTTGGAATGTTATACATTAGATCATCATTGCATATCATATTTTATTGCATTTTGGTTGATCCTAGAAATTCTACGCAACTCAAGGACCCTCAGAGAGAGTTGGGGATTTCGTTATTTTCATATTTGAGTTTTCTCAAATTTTGAAAATAGGATCATTTGATTTTATTTATTTTATCTTCAATTATTTCTATCACAAAAATATGAGAGAGGGAATAAAATGACTTTCCCAAAATAAAGAAATATTGAGGATTTAATAATAAAATCAAATAAGATTTTATTTTGGTTTTATTTGCTATTTTATTTGAATTTAGGAAAAATGCGCGTGTTTCAAAATTGCATTTAGGCCCCAAATAAACGTTCATCCTGTGTGGCTTGATTTTACAAGCCGGGGAAAATTTATTTCGGGATTTTTGGAGTCCGTTTAGTATTTCTTTTGTTTGTTTTTCTGCGTGTAATTATTTCAAAAAAGCGAACCGACTTCGGGCCGGGATCGGCCAGGACTCCTCCGGCCGGGGCCCTTTATATAGCGCCGCCCTGGGCCGCTTTTAGCCCAAGCCGCCGCGCCCCCAAACCCTAGCCGCGCCGCGCCCAGCCCCAAGCTGCCGTCGCCGCCGCCGGATCCGCCCGCCGAGGTTGACCGCCACCGCCGGTTTTTTTAGAAAACCGTTGGTTTTCGTTCGTTTTTTTAGTTTCCGTTTTTTTATTAGATCGGTTTTTTTCCGGTTTAGGTTATTTAGCGAGCGTTCGCTCGTTCATTCGTTTTAACGAACACGTTCATCATTTAGATCCAGATAACGAGCGTTCGTTCGTTAATCTGTTCGTCATTTTTCTTTTTCTCGGATTATTCCACGATTATTTCTGATCGCGATTTCTGATCTGATTTTCGATCTAGTATAACTTTTCGCTTGTTTATCGGAATCAGGTGATTCAAGCGCCTGGAGTTTCGTCTCGAAACCATCTTTCCGTTTAACCAACTCAAAGAAGTTTTTGCCTCTGTGAAATTTGACCTAGATTCAGAATAGTAAATGAAGTTTGTTTCTTTCGCCGTTTGTCTTTCGTTGCTTCGATCGATTTGATTCTTTTTGCCAACCGGAGTTCTTAAGTTGAACTTTCTGGTTAGATCTCTTATTTGAGCTTTACCTGTGCATTAATTCAGTACTTATTGTATGCTTGTTTGTTTGCGATAGAGTACCTGGAGTGCGCCGCTTCCTACTTCGAATCGCTAGGTTTCGCGGATCATCAGCAAGGCAAGTAACACTTTGATCATAACTCCTACTACCCAGTTTTTATTGCATTAGATCAATCCTCACACATTGCATGATTAGGATCTAATTAAATTATGGGTTTTGGGAAGTAGATGAGGTAGTACATATTACCTTTTTCATTATCAAACCTTTGGGAGTTACTTCTACGTTTGCTTATATTGCCATGTTATGCTAGTAGACGTGGATTGGGTGAGTGTATCCATGACAGATGTGAGATTGTTAACTTAATGGTTTATCTAAGGTGGCGACTTAAACACACATCTGGGTGGATTGAGGCACCTGGGTATTCCAGCGATTGCCTGTTTTTCTTTATGGACCGCCACCCAGGCTCAAAGGGATCATGAGATTATTCATACTAGAAACTTCCGTGTGCAGCCACAAGCTAATATGGGCTCTAGCATAGTTGATTAAGTCGTGCGAACTCTTGCAGTGGTAGACTAGCAGATGTAGGGGAAAGTATGTGTAACAGTCTACCCGTTCGTAAGGTGCTAGCGCTTCTGAAAGACTATGTCTCGGTCGTCCGTTTCTCAAACACCATGTAGTGCGAGAATCCCAACGGAGGAGATCGAGTCTTGTGGGGGAAAGTGCACAAACCTCTGCAGAATGTATAAACTAATCATGGTTAGCCATGTCCCCGGTTATGGACAACTTGAGTAACTAGTACTTGGATTATCATGTGAATCTCATCATGTTACTCTAATTAATTTTGTTGGGTTTTAATGATGATACGTAATTGGGATTGAGAGGGTGTCTACACTCAATGTTTAACAACTACCATGATAGTTAAATAAAATTTATTCCTTTGCAGTAGGGAAAAATTGGCTTTACGCAAAACTGTAACCATAGAGCTTTCCACCAGCCAAATATGCATGTAGTATAGCCTTATTCTTTCATTGCTCTCTATGTGTTACTTTGCCAGCATATTCCATGTGCTGGCCCATTTCGGGCTGCAACGTTCATATTGCAGTCTTTTCAGACGACGAGTAGGGTGCCTTAGGTCGTGGTTCTATACTCAGTGATGCCGTTGGAGTTGATGGACTCACTTATCTTCCAATCCTTCCGTTGTTATCGTTATTAGATGGCCTTAAGCCATATTTTATTGTAATAAGTTCTCTTTTGAGACATTCGATGTAATAAGTGTGTGATTGCTACACTATTATAAATCCTTCAAGTACTATGCGGTGTCAGCATTACTGATCCAGGGATGACACTGGAGCACAGAGATTGGACCGTTTGAGGTCTGGTCTCTACAAGATGGTATCAGAGCACACGCTGACTGTAGGACACGACCACTAAGCTAAAGCCCTAGATCACTACTCACTCTTCCCATTCTGACTCCTCATCTTTTCTACTCTTTTAGGATGGCGGATGCAAGGAACAAGTTCACGCAACCGGATGAAGATACACCCTTTGGAAGTCACTTGAAGGAAGTCACTAGATATCTAAACATCGGAGTACCAAGTTTCACCGGAACCTACAACGCCACTTTACCTGAAGAGGAGCGCTGGATGATTCAAGTTCAAGTTCCAGGAAGGACGTTCATGCCAGTCACTGAGCCCATATAGTTTTCCTTTGATGCACCAACCTGGAGTCTAGGAAAGAGCATGGCAGCTCACATCGCCATGGGACGTATTGGAGAAGTTTACCGCAATGATCTCAAGGATACTATCTACCAGATTTGTGGGCACCGAGATGAGCACTGGGAGATGATCGGTACCAAGAAGGATAGATCAATCGCAGCCTTCATCCAGGAATTAAACCAGCACATTCGATGACAGGAGAACCAGATGTGCACATATATGATAGATCTGAAGAAGGTGAGGACAAGAATCAAAGAACTGGAGGAAGAACTCGAGGCTACACGTGAAGATTATGAAGAGGAAATCGAAGTACTAGTGGATAAGAATGCCGACCTAACTGTTGGAGAACGTAGTAATTTCAAAAATTTCCTACGCACACGCAAGATCATGGTGATGCATAGCAACGAGAGGGGAGAGTGTTATCTACGTACCCTCGTAGACCGGAAGCGGAAGCGTTAGCACAACGCAGTTGATGTAGTCGTACGTCTTCACGGCCTGACCGATCAAGCACCGAAACTATGGCACCTCCGAGTTCTAGCACAGGTTCAGCTTGATGACGATCCCCGGACTCCGATCTAGCGAAGTGTCGGGGAAGAGTTCCATCAGCACGACGGCGTGGTGACGATCTTGATGTTCTACCGTCGCAGGGCTTCGCCTAAGCACCGCTACAATATTATCGAGGATTATGGTGGAGGGGGGCACCGCACACGGCTAAAAGAACGATCACGAAGATCAACTTGTGTGTCTATGGGGTGCCCCTTGGCCACGTATATAAAGGAGTGGAGGAGGGGGGGAGAGGGCCAGCCCCTATGGCGCGCCCTGGAGGAGTCCTACTCCCACCAGGAGTAGGATTCTCCCCTTCCAAGTAGTAGGTGTAGGAGACAAGGCAAGGGAAGGGAGAAGAGAAGGAAGGAGGGGGCGCAGCCCCTCCCCCTAGTCCAATTCGGACTAGGCTTTGGGGGGGCGCCCAACCTCTCCTCTCTCTTTTCCCTAAAGCCCAATAAGGCCCATATACTCCCCGGCGAATTCCCGTAACTCTCTGGTACTCCGAAAAATACCCGAATCACTCGGAACCTTTCCGATGTCCGAATATAGTCGTCCAATATATCGATATTTACGTCTCGACCATTTCGAGACTCCTCGTCATGTCCCCGATCTCATCCGGGACTCCGAACTCCTTCGGTACATCAAAACTCATAAACTCATAATATAACTGTCATCGAAACCTTAAGCGTGCGGACCCTACGGGTTCAAGAACAATGTAGACATGACCGAGACACGTCTCCGGTCAATAACCAATAGCGGAACCTGGATGCTCATATTGGCTCCCACATATTCTACAAAGATCTTTATCGGTCAGACCGCATAACAACATACGTTGTTCCCTTTGTCATCGGTATGTTACTTGCCCGAGATTCGATTGTCGGTATCTCAATACCTAGTTCAATCTCGTTACCGGCAAGTCTCTTTACTCGTTCCGTAATACATCATTCTGCAACTAACTCATTAGTTGCAATGCTTGCAAGGCTTAAGTGATGTGCAAGGCTTAAATGACAACTCATGTCTATGGTTAGGAAACATAACCATCTTTGATCAACGAGCTAGTCAAGTAGAGGCATACTAGTGACACTCTGTTTGTGTATGTATTCACACATGTATTATGTTTCCGGTTAATACAATTCTGGCATGAATAATAAACATTTATCATGATATAAGGAAATAAATAATAATTTTATTATTGCCTCTAGGGCATATTTCCTTCAGTCTCCCACTTGCACTAGAGTCAATAATCTAGTTCACATCGCCATGTGATTTAACATCAAGAGTTCACATCACCATGTGATTAACACCCATAGTTCACATTGACATGTGACCAACACCCAAAGGGTTTACTAGAGTCAATAATCTAGTTCACATCGCTATGTGATTAACACCTAAAGAGTACTGAGGTGTGATCATGTTTTGCTTGTGAGAGAAGTTTATTCAACGGGTCTGCCACATTCATATCCGTAAGTATTTTGCAAATTTCTATGTCAACAATGCTCTGCATGGAGCTACTCTAGCTAATTGCTCCCAGTTTCAATATGTATCCAGATTGAGACTTAGAGTCATCAGGATCAGTGTCAAAATTTGCGTCGACGTAACCCTTTACGACGAACCTTTTGTCACCTCCATAATCGAGAAACATATCCTTATTCCACTAAGGATAATTTTGACCAATGTCTAGTGATCTACTCCTAGATCACTATTGTACTCCCTTGCCAAACTCAGGGCAGGGTATACAATAGGTCTGGTACACAGCATGGCATACTTTATAGAACCTATGGCTGAGGCATAGGGAATGACTTTCATTCTCTCTCTATCTTCTGCCGTGGTCGGGTTTTGAGTCTTACTCAACTTCACACCTTTGTAACACAGGCAAGAACTCCTTCTTTGACTGTTCCATTTTGAACTACTTCAAAATCTTGTCAAGGTATGTATTCATTGAAAAAACTTATCAAGCGTCTTGATCTATCTCTATAGATCTTGATACTCAATATGTAAGGAGCTTCACCGAGGTCTTTCTTTGAAGAACTCCTTTCAAACATTCCTTTATGCTTTGCAGAATAATTCTACATTATCTCCGATCAACAATATGTCTTTCACATATACTTATCAGAAATGTTGTAGTGCTCCCACTCACTTTCATGTAAATACAGGCTTCACCGCAAGTCTATATAAAACTATATGCTTCGATCAACTTATCAAAGCGTATATTCCAACTCCGAGATGCTTGCACCAGTCCATAGATGGATCGCTGGAGCTTGCATATTTTGTTAGTACCTTTAGGATGGACAAAATCTTCTGGTTGCATCATATACAACTCTTCTTTAATAAATCCATTAAGGAATGCAGTTTTGTTTATCCATTTGCCAGATTTCATAAAATGCGGCAATTGCTAACATGATTCGGACAGACTTAAGCATAGATACGAGTGAGAAACTCTCATCGCAGTCAACACCTTGAACTTGTCGAAAACCTTTTTGCGACAATTCTAGCTTTGTAGATAGTAACACTACTATCAGCGTCCGTCTTCCTCTTGAAGATCCATTTAATCTCAATGGCTCGCCAATCATTGGGCAAGTCAATCAAAGTCCATACTTTGTTCTCATACATGGATCTCATCTCAGATTTCATGGCCTCAAGCCATTTCGCGGAATCTGGGCTCATCATCGCTTCCTCATAGTTCGTAGGCTCGTCATGGTCAAGTAACATGACCTCCAGAATAGGATTACCGTACCACTCTGGTGCGGATCTCACTCAGGTTTACCTACGAGGTTCGGTAGTAACTTGATCTGAAGTTACATGATCATCATCATTAGCTTCCTCACTAATCGGTGTAGTAGTCATAGGAACAGATTTCTGTGATGAACTACTTTCCAATAAGGGAGCAGGTACAGTTACCTCATCAAGTTCTACTTTCCTCCCACTCACTTCTTTCGAGAGAAACTCCTTCTCTAGAAAGGATCCATTCTCAGCAACGAATATATTGCCTTCGGATCTGTGATAGAAGGTGTACCCAACATTTTCTTTTGGGTATCCTATGAAGACGCACTTCTCCGATTTGGGTTAGAGCTTATCAGGTTGAAACTTTTTCACATAAGCATTGCAACCTCAAACTTTAAGAAACGACAGCTTAGGTTTCTTGCCAAACCATAGTTCATACGGTGTCATCTCAACGTATTTAGATGGTGCCCTATTTAACGTGAATGTAGATGTCTCTAATGCATAACCCCAAAACGATAGCGGTAAATCTGTAAGAGACATCATAGATCGCACCATATCAAGTAAAGTACAATTACGACGTTCAGACACACCATTACACTATGGTGTTCTAGGTGGCGTGAGTAGTGAAACTATTTCACATTGTTTTAACTGAAGGCCAAACTCGTAACTCAAATATTTTACTTCTGCGATCATATCGTAGAAACTTTTATTTTTGTTACGATGATTCTCCACTTCACTTTGAAATTCTTTGAACTTTTCAAATATTTCAGACTTGTGTTTCATCAAGTAGATATACTCATATCTGCTCAAATCATCCGTGAAGATCAGAAAATAATGACACCTGCTGCGAGCTTCAATATTCATCAGACCACATACATCAGTATGCATGATTTCCAACAAATCTGTTGCTTGCTACATTGTTCCGGAGAACGGAGTCTTAGTCATCTTGCCCATGAGGCATGGTTCATAAGCATCAACTGATTCATAATCAAGTTATTCCAAAAGTCCATCAGCATGGAGTTTCTTCATGCGCTTTACACCAATATGACCTAAACTGCAGTGCCACAAGTAAGTTGCACTATCCTTATTAACTTTGCATCTTTTGGTTTCAATATTATGAATATGTGTATCACTACGATCGAGATCCAACGAACCATTTACATTGGGTGTGTAACCATATATGTAAACAGGACAACAATTTATTCTCTTAGTTAAATGAATAACTGTATTGCAATAAACATGATCAAATCATATTCATGCTCAACACAAACACCAAATAACACTTATTTAGGTTCAACACTAATCCCGAAAGTATAGGGAGTGTGCTGCGATGATCATATCAATCTTGGAACCACTTCCAACACACATCGTCACTTCACCCTTAACTAGTCTCTGTTCATTCTGCAACTCCCGTTTCGAGTTACTACTCTTAGCAACTGAACTAGTATCAAATACTGAGGGGTTGCTATAAACACTAGTAAAGTACACATCAATAACATGTATATAAAATATACCTATGTTCACTTTGCCAACCTTCTTATCCGCCAATTACTTGGGGTAGTTCCGCTTCCAGTGACCAATCCCTTTGCAGTAGAAGCACTCAGTTTCAGGCTTAGGTCCAGACTTGGGTTTTTCACTTGAGTAGCAACCTGCTTGCCGTTCTTCTTGAAGTTCCCCTTTCTGCCCTTTGTCCCTTTACTTGAAACTAATGGTTTTGTTTACCATCAACACTTGATGCTTTTCTTGATTTCTACCTTCGTCGATTTCAGCATCACGAAGAGCTTGGGAATCGTTTCTGTTATCCCTTGCATATTATAGTTCATCACGAAGTTCTACTAACTTGGTGATGGTGACTAGAGAATTCTGTCAATCTCTATTTTATCTGGAAGATTAACTCCCACTTGATTCAAGCGATTGTAGTACCCAGACAATCTGAGCACATGCTCACTGCTTGAGCTATTCTCCTCCATCTTTTAGCTATAGAACTTGTTGGAGACTTCATATATCTCAACTCGGGTATTTGCTTGAAATATTAATTTCAACTCCTGGAACATCTCATATGGTCCATGACGTTCAAAACGTCTTTGAAATCCCGATTCTAAGCTGTTAAGCATGGTGCACTAAACTATCAAGTAGTCATCATATTGAGCTAGCCAAACGTTCATAACGTCTGCATCTGCTCCTGCAATAGGTTTGTCACCTAGCGGTGCATCAAGGACATAATTTTTCTATGCAGCAATGAGGATAATCCTCAGATCACGGATCCAATCCGCATCATTGCTACTAACATCTTTCAACTTAGTTTTCTCTAGGAACATATCAAAAATAAAACAGGGGAGCTAAACGCGAGCTATTGATCTACAACATAGATATGCTAATACTACCAGGACTAATTTCATGATAAATTTAAGTTCAATTAATCATATTACTCAAGAACTCCCACTTAGATAGACATCCCTCTAATCCTCTAAGTGATCACGTGATCCAAATCAACTAAACCATGTCCGATCATCACGTGAGATGGAGTAGTTTCAATGGTGAACATCAATATGTTGATCATATCTACTATATGATTCACGCTCGACCTTTCGGTCTCCGTGTTCCGAGGCCATATCTGTTATATACTAGGCTCGTCAAGTTTAACCTGAGTATTCTGCGTGTGCAACTGTTTTGCACCCGTTGTATTTGAACGTAGAGCCTATCACACCCGATCATCACGTGGTGTCTCAGCACGAAGAACTTTCGCAACGGTGCATACTCAGGGAGAACACTTATACCTTGATAATTTAGTGAGAGATTATCTTATGAAGCTACCGCCGAACTAAGCAAAATAAGATGTATAAAATATAAACATCACATGCAATCATAATATGTGACATGATATGGCCATCATCATCTTGTGCCTTTGATCTCCATCTCCAAAGCATCGTCATGATCTCCATCGTCACCGGCATGACACCATGATCTCCATCATCTTGATCTATATCAATGTGTCGTCACATGGTTGTCTCGCCAACAATTGCTCTTGCAACTATTGCTATCGCATAGCGATAAAGTAAAGCAATTATTTGGCGCTTGCATCTTATGCAATAGAGAGATAACCATAAGGCTTTTGTCTGTTGCCGATAACTTCAACAAAACATGATCATCTCATACAACAACTTATATCTCATCACGTCTTGACCATATCACATCACAACATGCCCTGCAAAAACAAGTTAGACGTACTCTACTTTGTTGTTGCAAGTTTTACGTGGCTGCTACGGGCTGAGCAAGAACCGTTCTTACCTATGCATCAAAACCACAATGATAGTTTGTCAAGTTGGTGCTGTTTAAACCTTCGCAAGGACCGGGCGTAGCCACACTCGGTTCAACTAAAGTTGGAGAAAGTGACACCCGCCAGCCACCTGTGTGCAAAGCACGTCGGTAGAACCAGTCTCACGTAAGCGTACGCGTAATGTCGGTCCAGGCTGCTTCATCCAACAATACCGCCGAACCAAAGTATGGCATGCTGGTAAACAGTATGACTTATATCGCCCACAACTCACTTGTGTTCTACTCGTGCACAACATCAACGCATAAAACCTAGGCTCGGATGCCACTGCTGGGGAACATAGTAATTTCAAAAATTTCCTACGCACACACAAGATCATGGTGATGCATAGCAACGAGAGGGGAGAGTGTTATCTACGTACCCTCGTAGACTGGAAGCGGAAGCGTTAGCACAACGCGGTTGATGTAGTTGTACGTCTTCACGGCCCGACCGATCAAGCACCGAAACTACGGCACCTCCGAGTTCTAGCACACGTTCAGCTCGATGACGATCCCCGGACTCCGATCCAGCAAAGTGTCGGGGAAGAGTTCCGTCAGCACGAAGGTGTGGTGACGATCTTGATGTTCTACCGTCGCAGGGCTTCGCCTAAGCACTGCTACAATATTATCGAGGATTATGGTGGAGGGGGGCACCGCACACGGCTAAGAGAACGATCACGAAGATCAACTTGTGTGTCTATGTGGTGCCCCTTGGCCACGTATATAAAGGAGTGGAGGGGGGGGGAGAGGGCCGGCCCCTATGGCGCGCCCTGGAGGAGTCCTACTCCCACCGGGAGTAGGATTCCCCCCCTTCCAAGTAGTAGGAGTAGGAGTCAAGGCAAGGGAAGGGAGAAGAGAAGGAAGGAGGGGGCGCAGCCCCTCCCCCTAGTCCAATTCGGACTAGGCTTTGGGGGGGGGGGGCGCCCAACCTCTCCTCTCTCTTTCCCCTAAAGCCCAATAAGGCCCATATACTCCCCGGCGAATTCCCGTAACTCTCCGGTACTCCGAAAAATACCCGAATCACTCGAAACCTTTCCGATGTCCGAATATAGTCGTCCAATATATCGATCTTTACATCTCGACCATTTCGAGACTCCTCGTCATGTCCCCGATCTCATCCGGGACTCCGAACTCCTTCGGTACATCAAAACTCATAAACTTATAATATAACTGTCATCGAAACCTTAAGCGTGCGGACCCTACGGGTTCGAGAATAATGTAGACATGACCGAGACACGTCTCCGGTCAATAACCAATAGCGGAACCTGGATGCTCATATTGGCTCCCACATATTCTACGAAGATCTTTATCGGTCAGACTGCATAACAACATACGTTGTTCCCTTTGTCATCGATATGTTACTTGCCCGAGATTCGATCGTCGGTATCTCAATACCTAGTTCAATCTCGTTACCGGCAAGTCTCTTTACTCGTTCCGTAATACATCATCCTGCAACTAACTCATTAGTTGCAATGCTTGCAAGGCTTAAGTGATGTGCATTACCGAGAGGGCCCAGAGATACCTCTCCGACAATCGGAGTGACAAATCCTAATCTTGAAATACGCCAACCCAACAAGTACCTTTAGAGACACCTGTAGAGCACCTTTATAATCACCCAGTTACGTTGTGATGTTTGGTGGCACACAAAGTGTTCCTCCGGTAAACGGGAGTTGCATAATCTCATAGTCATAGGAACAGGTATAAGTCATGAAGAAAGCAATAGCAACAAACTAAACGATCAAGTGCTATGCTAACAGAATGGGTCAAGTCAATCACGTCATGCTCCTAATGATGTGATCCCGTTAATCAAATGACAACTCATGTCTATGGTTAGGAAACATAACCATCTTTGATCAACGAGCTAGTCAAGTAGAGGCATACTAGTGACACTCTGTTTGTCTATGTATTCACACATGTATTATGTTTCCGGTTAATACAATTTTGGCATTAATAATAAACATTTATCATGATATAAGGAAATAAATAATAACTTTATTATTGCCTCTAGGGCATATTTCCTTCACTAACAATGAAGATCGGAATATTCATGGGAGACCCTACACCAGTAGAAGAAGACGAAGAACCCAAGGAGATTCACCTGGAAGACTACATCATCATCGACGACACCGACTCGTATCCAGATGATAGTGATGATGACTATGTTGATGAAGCTGGAGCAGATATCATGGAGTCTGCAACCAAAGAATATTTCTAGTAGACCACCCCATCAGCAGTAGTAGTCCACCATGTAAATACAGTAGTCCGAGCACTTTTGCGATAGTTAGACCGATTGTATGCCCTTGTTTGATTGAATGAAGTGAATTGTTTGCTTTTGCCTCATGTGCATATGGGTAGTGTTTTCTCTCTAGACCCCTCTCTATTCTTAAATCTCATCTTTTCTAAACCCATCAGATGCCTCCGAGACGTGGCCCCGGATTTACCTTCCCACCGGAGCTCACTTAGTTGATCCAGCAGCAGAATACGTTGATGCAGTTGCTAGTCCAGAATCAGAATCAGGGGAACAACAACAACAACCCACCACCACCACCACATGTTGACCACTTAGCCCGTTTTCTTAGGCTGAATCCACCGGTGTTTTCCAGTAGCACCGACCCTATAGTAGCAGATGATTGGCTCCGCAAGACAGCTAGGGAGTTGACCATAGCAGGATGCACAGATGTGGAAAAGGTGAAGTTTGCCGCACATCAGCTTGACGGACCCGCAGCATCATGGTGGGAGAATTTCACAGCCACTTTCCCTATCGACACTGTCACATGGGACCAGTTTCAGCAGGCTTTCCGTACCGCCCATGTTTCAGCAGGAGCTATGGCCATGAAGAAGCGTGAGTTTTGCAACTTGCGCCAAGGAGGACGGACAGTTGGCCAGTATGTGGAGGACTTTAGTAAGCTAGCACGTTATTCCCCAGATGTCGTGGCTACGGATGCAGCTAAGCAGGAGAAGTTTCTGGAAGGACTGAATGATGAGTTGAGCATGCAGTTGATGGTAGCAAGCTTCAACAACTACCAGGAGTTGGTAGATCGTGCTCTTATGATTGAAGGGAAGCAGCAGCAAATTGAGAACCGCAAGAGGAAGTATGGACAAGGGAAGTACAATTCTGGAGCTCAACAGAAGCCACGTTTTACCCCTAGACCGGGAGGACATTTTCAGCATACCCATGGAGGAGGTAGCTCGCACAATCATAATGGCCCCAAGAATGGTAATGGGAATGGAGGAAGCAATGGCCAGAACCGTACCAACCCATCAACCCCAGCCAAGAGAGACCTGAGCCAAGTCACTTGCTTTAAGTGCCAGAAGACCGGACATTATGCCAATGAATGTCCTGAAGCCCAGAATGGTAATGGCAACGGAAGCTCTGGGAAGAAGCCGAACCCTTTCAATAGGGGACAGGTGAACCACGTAAACGTGGAGGAGGTTGAAGAGCAGCCGGATGCAGTAATAGGTAAGTTTTTGGTTAAGTCTTTTACTGCAATCGTCCTTTTTGATACTAGTGCATCGCATTCATACATCTCAAGGGGATTTGTGGATAAGTATAAACTGCCAACCCAAGCCCTTAGGTCACCCATGTTAGTAACCTCACCTGGAGCAGAATATATGGCTAGTCTATGGTGTGATCGGTTACCATTAAGGATTGGTAACTATGTATTTCCCGCAGACCTAATAGTATTGGAATCTCAAGGTTTGGATGTAGTTCTGGGTACGGATTGGCTATTGATGTATGGAGGAAACATCGATTGCGCCAGTAAGTCGATTTTTCTCACCACCCCAGAAGGAAGAAGGATCAAGTATGTATCCCGGCATGTGCCGAAGAGGATTCAAGTAAATTCGTTAACAGGAGTTGTGAAAGAGGAAGTACCAGTGGTAAAGGATTTCCCTGATGTGTTTCTAGAGGAATTGCCAGGCATGCCACCGGATAGAGACATTGAGTTTTTAATTGAGCTTTTACCAGGCACAGGACCGATATCTAAAAGACCATACAGGATGCCCGCAAAAGATTTGGAGGAGATTAAGAAGCAGATTAAGGAGTTACTGGATAAAGGTTATATTCACCCAAGTTCTTCGCCTTGGGGGTCGCTAGTACTTCTAGTGGAGAAAAAGGATGGATTGTTAGGATGGTTGTTGATTATCGAGGATTGAACGAAGTAACAATCAAGAACAAGTACCCACTACCGATGATCAATGATCTGTTCGATCGATTGCAAGTAGCTAAGGTATTTTCCAAGATCGATCTGCGATCAGGATACCATCAGTTGAAGATTCGAGAATAGGATATACCTAAGACAACTTTTACCACCAGGTATGGGCTGTACGAGCACACCATTATGTCATTTGGACTAACTAACGCACCTGCATATTTTATGAACATGATGAACAAAGTGTTTATGGAGTTTTTGGATAAGTTCGTCGTAGTGTTCATTGATGATATTCTGGTTTACTCGAAGAATGAAGAGGAGCATAAGGAGCATTTGTGTTTGGTACATGGGAAGCTCAGACATTAGTTATATGCCAAGTTTAGCAAATGCGAATTTTGGTTGAAGGAAGTTGGATTCCTCGGACACGTTATATCCGGAGAAGGTATAGCAGTAGATCCCACCAAGGTCGACACTGTGACAAATTGGGAACACCAACAACAGTTGGAGAGATCCGGAGTTTTCTTGGACTCACAGGATACTACCGGAGATTCATTGAAAATTTCTCGAAGATTGCGAAGCCTATGATGGAGTTGTTGAAGAAGGATACCAAGTTCAAATGGACTGAGGAATGTGAGGCTAGTTTCCAGGAGTTGAAGAAACGTTTGGTTACATCACCAGTGTTGATTCTACCAGATCAGAACAAGGATTATGAGGTGTATTGCGACACTTCACGTCAAGGACTTGGAGCAATGCTTATGCAGGAAGGAAGAGTTGTTTCGTATGCTTCACGACAACTTAAGTCGCATGAGTTGAATTATGCCATGCATGATTTGGAGTTAGCAGCCGTAGTGCATGCATTAAAGACTTGGAGACATTTTCTCATTGGAAACCATTGTGAGGTGTACACGGATCACAAGAGTTTGAAGTATATTTTCACGCAGAAGGAGTTGAATCTCAGGCAAAGGAGATGGTTGGAGCTCATCAAGGATTATGATATGAGATTGCATTATCACCCCGGAAAGGCTAACGTAGTAGCTGACGCACTGAGCCGTAAAAGCCATGTCAACACACTAATGACGGGAGATTTACCGAAGGAGTTAGCTGAGGACCTTCGTGAGCTATGTTTGGAGATAGTCCTGAGAGGCTATGTAGCAGCATTGGAGATTCAGTCTACTTTGATGGATAAGATGAGAGAAGCTCAGAAGACTGACAAGGAGGTTGCCTCTATAAAGGAGAAGATGAGCAAAGGAAAAGTTAAAGGATTTCGTGAGGATGATCACGATACCTTATGGTTTGAAGACCGTGTTTATGTGCCCAATGACCCGGAGATCAGGAAGTTAATTCTGCAGGAAGCTCATGATTCACCATATTCGATTCACCCAGGAAATACCAAGATGTATTTGGATTTGAAGGATACCTTCTGGTGGACCAGAATGAAGAAGGATATTGGGGAGTATGTAGCAGTTTGTGATGTATGTCAGAGAGTAAAGGCAGAGCATCAGAAGCCAGCAGGATTGTTACAGCCATTGCCAATACCCGAATGGAAGTGGGATAAGTTAGGCATGGATTTTAATACGGGATTGCCCAGAACTGTTCAGGCTATGACTCGATTTGGGTTATAGTCGGTCGTTTGACAAAGGTAACTCATTTCATCCCAGTGAAGACTACCTACACCAGTGCTAAGTTGGAAAGATATACATGACCAGGATCGTATGTCTGCATGGAGTTCCGAGGAGCATTATATCAGATAGAGGAACCTAGTTTACCTCAAAGTTCTGGAAGCAGTTGCACGAAACTTTGGGAACCAGGCTAGAATTTAGTACAGCTTTTCATCCACAGACAGATGGACAGACCGAGAGAGTCAATCAGATTTTGGAGGATATGCTGAGAGCTTGTGCGCTAGATTATGGATCTAGTTGGGACGATAATTTGCCATATGCAGAGTTCTCTTACAACAACAGTTATCAAACCAGTTTGAAGAAGGCCCCTTTCGAAGCTTTGTACGGAAGGAGGTCCAGGACACCGTTGTCGTGGGACGAAGTTGGAGGACGTTCCATGAAGGACGTTCATGCCAGTCACTGAGCCCATAGAATTGTCTTTTGATGCACCAACTTGGAGTCTAGGAAAGAGCATGGCAGCACACATCGCGATGGGACGCATTGGAGAAGTCTACCGCAAGGATCTCAAGGATACTATCTACCAGATTTTTGGGCGCCGAGATGAACACTGGGAGATGATCAGCACCAGGAAGGATAGATCAATCGCAGCTTTTATCCAGGAGTTAAATCAGCACATTCGACGACAGGAGAACCAGATGTGCGCCGACATGATAGATCTGAAGAAGGCTAAGACTAGAATCAAGGAACTGGAGGAAGAACTCAAGGCTACACGTGAAGATTATGAAGAAGAAATTGAAGTATTGGTGGAGAAGAATGACGACCTGATCAAGAAGATTGGAATATTTATGGGAGACCCTACACCAGTAGAGGAAGACGAAGAACCCCAGGAGATTAGCCCGGAAGACTACATCATCATCGACGGCACCGACTCGGAACCAGATAGTAGCGATGATGACTATGTTGATGAAGCTGGAGCAGATATCATGGAGTCTGCAACCGAAGAATATTTCTAGTAGACCATCTCATCAGTAGTAGTAGTCCACCATGTATATATAGCAGTCCGAGCACTTTTGCGATAGTTAGATCGATTGTATGCCCTTGTTTGATTGATTGAAGTGAATTGTTTGTTTTTGCCTCATGTGCATATGGGTAGTGTTTTCTCTTTAGACCCCCTCTATTCTTATATCTCATCTTTTCTAAACCCTCAGATGCCTCCGAGACGTGACCCCGGATTTACCTTTCCACCGGAGCTCACCCAGTTGATCCAGCAGCAGAACACATTGATGCAGTTGCTAGTCCAGAATCAGAATCAGGGGAACAACAACAACAACAACCCACCACCACCACCACATGTTGACCACTTAGCCCGTTTTCTTAGGCTGAATCCGCCGGTGTTTTCCAGTAGCACCGAGCCGATAGTAGCAGATGATTGGCTCCGCAAGACAGCTAGGGAGTTGACCACAGCAGGATGCACAGATGCGGAGAAGGTGAAGTTTGCCGCACATCAGCTAGAAGGACCAGCAACATCATGGTGGGAGAATTTCACAGCCACTTTCCCTGTCGACATTGTCACATGGGACCAGTTTCAGCAGGCTTTTCGTACTGCACATGTTTCAGCAGGAGCTATGGCCATGAAGAAGCATGAGTTTTGCAACTTGCGCCAAGGAGGAAGGACAGTTGGCCAGTATGTGGAGGACTTTAGTAAGCTAGCACGTTATGCCCCAGATGACGTCGCTACGGATGCAGCTAAGCAGGAGAAGTTTCTGGAAGGACTGAATGATGAGTTGAGCATGCAGTTGATGGTAGCAACCTTCAACAACTACCAGGAGTTGGTAGATCGTGCTCTTATGATTGAAGGCAAGCAGCAGCAAATTGAGAACCGCAAGAGGAAGTATGGACAAGGAAAGTACAATTCAGGAGCTCAGCAAAAGCCACGTTTTACCCCTAGACCGGGAGGACATTTTCAGCATACCCATGGAGGAGGTAGCTTGCACAATCACAATGGCACCAAGAATGGTAATGGCAATGGAGGAAGCAACGGCCAGAATCGCACCAACCCATCAACCCCAGCCAAGAAGGGCCTAAGCCAAGTCACTTGTTTTAAGTGTCAGAAGACCGGACATTATGCCAATGAATGTCCTGAAGGCCAAAATGGCAACGAAAGTTCTAGGAAGAAGCCGAACCCTTTCAACAGGGGACACGTGAACCACGTTAGCGTGGAGGAGGTTGAAGCTTAGCCCGATGCAGTAATATATAAGTTTTTGGTTAAGTCATTTACTGCACTCGTTCTTTTTGATACTGGTGCATCGCATTCATACATCTCAAGGGGATTTGTGGATAAGTATAACCTACCAACCCAAGACCTTAGGTCACCCATGTTAGTAACCTCGCCCGGAGCAGAGTATGTGGCTAGTCTATGGTGTGATCGGTTACCATTAAGGATTGGTAACTATGTTTTTCCCTCAGACCTAATAGTATTGAAATCTCAAGGATTGGATGTGATATTAGGCATGGATTGGTTGTCAAAGTATGAAGGGAATATTGAATGTGCTAGTAAGTCAATTTTTCTTACCACCCCAGAAGGGAGAAGGATCGAGTATGTATCCCGACATGTGCCAAAGAGGGCTCAAGTAAATTGCTTAACATGAGTTGTGCAGGAGGAAGTACCAGTGGTAAGGGATTTCCCTGAAGTATTTCCAGAGGAGTTGCCAGGCATGCCACCGGATAGAGATATTGAGTTTTTGATTGAGCTATTGCCAGGCACAAGGCCAATATCAAAGAGACCATATAGGATGCCAGCAAAGGATTTGGTGGAAATTAAGAAGAAGATTAAGGAGTTACTGGATAAGGGATATATTCGCCCAAGTTCTTCGCCTTGGGGATCACCAGTACTACTAGTGGAGAAGAAGGATGGATCGTTAAGGATGGTTGTTGATTATCGAGGATTGAATGAAGTAACGATCAAGAACAAGTACCCACTACCAATGATCAACGATCTGTTTGATCGATTGCAAGGAGCTAAGGTATTTTCCAAGATAGATCTACGATCAGGATAGCACCAGTTGAAGATTCAAGAACAGGATATTCCGAAGACCGCTTTTACTACCAGGTATGGGCTGTATGAGTATACCGTTATGTCATTTGGTCTGACTAATGCACCTGCCTATTTTATGAACATGATGAACAAAGTGTTTATGGAGTTTTTGTATAAGTTCGCCGTAGTGTTCATTGATGATATCCTGGTTTATTCGAAGAATGAAGAGGAGCATAAGGAGCATTTGCGTTTGGTACTTGGAAAGCTCAGAGAACATAAATTATATGCCAAGTTCAGCAAATGTGAGTTTTGATTGAAGGAAGTAGGATTCCTCGGACATGTTATATCTGGAGAAGGTATAGCAGTAGATCCCGCTAAAGTTGAAACCGTGACCAAGTGGGAAGCCCCAACAACAGTTGGAGAGATCCGGAGTTTTCTTGGACTCGCAGGATACTACCGGAGATTTATTGAGAATTTCTCAAAGATTTCAAAGCCTATGACTGAGTTGTTAAAGAAGGATACCAAGTTCATATGGACAGAGGAATGTGAGGCTAGTTTCCAGGAGTTGAAGAAACGCTTGGTTACCTCACCAGTGTTGATTTTGCCAGACCAGACTAAGGATTATGAGGTGTATTGCGACGCTTCACGTCGAGGACTTGGAGCAGTGCTTATGCAGGAAGGGAGAGTTGTTTCATATGCCTCAAGACAACTGAAGCCTCATGAGTTGAATTATGCTACGCATGATTTGGAGTTAGCAGCCGTAGTGCACGCTTTGAAAACATGGAGACATTTCCTCATTGGAAATCATTGTGAGGTGTGCACGGATCATAAGAGTTTGAAGTACATTTTCACACAGAATGAGTTAAACCTCAGACAAAGGATATGGTTGGAGCTTATCAAGGATTATGATATGAAATTGCATTATCACCCCGGAAAGGCTAATGTAGTAGCTGACGCATTAAGCCGTAAGAGCCATGTCAATACATTAATGACGGGAGAAATACCCAAGGAGTTAGCAGAAAATCTTCGTGAACTATGTTTGGAAATAGTTCCGAGAGGCTATGTAGCAGCATTGGAGATTCAGTCAACTTTGATGGATAGAATCAGAGAAGCTCAGAAAGCTGACAAAGAGATTGCCGCTATAAAGGAGAAACTAAGCAAAGGAAAAGCTAAAGGATTTCGTGAGGATGATCACGATACCTTATGGTTTGAAGATCGTGTTTATGTGCCCAATGACCCAGAGATCAGGAAGTTAATTCTGCAGGAAGCTCATGATTCACCATATTCGATTCACCCAGGAAATACCAAGATGTATTTGGATTTGAAGGATACCTTCTGGTGGACCAGAATGAAGAAGGATATTGGGGAGTATGTAGCAGTTTGTGATGTATGTCAGAGAGTAAAGGCAGAGCATCAGAAGCCAGCAGGATTGTTACAGCCATTGCCAATACCCGAATGGAAGTGGGATAAGTTAGGCATGGATTTTAATACGGGATTGCCCAGAACTCGTTCAGGCTATGATTCGATTTGGGTTATAGTCGGTCGTTTGACAAAGGTAACTCATTTCATCCCAGTGAAGACTACCTACACCAGTGCTAAGTTGGCAAAGATATACATGACCAGGATCGTATGTCTGCATGGAGTTCCGAGGAGCATTATATCAGATAGAGGAACCCAGTTTACCTCAAAGTTCTAGAATCAGTTGCACGAAACTTTGGGTACCAGGCTAGAGTTCAGTACAGCTTTTCATCTGCAGAAAGATGGCCAGACCGAGAGAGTCAATCAGATTTTGGAGGATATGCTGAGAGCTTGTGCGCTAGATTACGAATCTAGTTGGGACGACAATTTGCCATATGCGGAGTTCTCTTACAACAATAGTTATCAATCCAGTTGGAAGATGACCCCTTTTGAAGCTTTGTACGAAAGAAGGTGCAGGACCCATTGTCGTGGGATGAAGTTGGAGACCGCCAGTTGTTTGGACCGGATCTGATTAAGGAGTCTGAACAGAAGGTGAAATTGATTCGTGATAGGCTCAAGGTAGCCCAGTCCAGGCAGAAGAGCTACGCAGATTCGAAATGCAAGGAGACAGTTTACGAAGTCGGAGACCGAGTTTATCTTCGAGTATCTCCACTTCGAGCAGTTAAGCGCTTTGGAGTTAAGGGAAAGTTAGCGCCACGTTTTGTAGGACCACACAAGGTTTTGGAGTGTATGGGAGAAGTAGCCTACAAGTTGGAATTGCCCGAAGGATTGTCACGAGTTCACGACGTGTTCCACGTTTCCCAGTTGAAGAAGTGCCACGCAGAGATGGCTGATATACCGCTGAGAGATACAGTGCCGCTGGAAGCAATTCAGTTGGTTAGTGATTTGACCTATGGGGAGAAACCAGTCAAGATTCTTAAGTATGCCAGCCGAGTCACCCGCAGCAAGGTTATCAAGTTTTGCAAAGTTCAGTGGAGCCACCACACCGAGGATGAAGCCACCTGGGAGCGAGAGGAAGATCTGCTGAAGGACCACCCTCACCTATTTTCTAGCCAACCCGAATCTCGAGGGCGAGATTCATCTTAAGGGGGTAGGTTTGTAACATCCCAAATTTTCAATTTGGAATGTTATACATTAGATCATCATTGCATATCATATTTTATTGCATTTTGGTTGATCCTAGAAATTCTACGCAACTCAAGGACCCTCAGAGAGAATTGGGGATTTCGTTATTTTCATATTTGAGTTTTCTCAAATTTTGAAAATAGGATCATTTGATTTGATTTATTTTATCTTCAATTATTTCTATCACAAAAATATGAGAGAGGGAATAAAATGACTTTCCCAAAATAAAGAATATTCAGGATTTAATAATAAAATCAAATAAGATTTTATTTTGGTTTTATTTGCTATTTTATTTGAATTTAGGAAAAATGCGTGTGTTTCAAAATTGCATTTAGGCCCCAAATAAATGTTCATCCTGTGCTGCTTGATTTTAGAAGCCAGGGAAAATTTATTTCGGGATTTTTGGAGTCCGTTTAGTATTTCTTTTGTTTGTTTTTCTGCGCGTAATTATTTAAAAAAACGAACCGACTTCGGGCCGGGATCGGCCGGGACTCCTCTGGCCGGGGCCCTTTATATAGCGCCGCCCCGGGCCGCTTTTAGCCCAAGCCACCGCGCCCCCAAACCCTAGCCGCGCCGTGCCCAGCCCCAAGCTGCCGCCGCCGCCGGACCCGCCCGCCGAGGTTGACCGTCGCCGCCGGTTTTTTTAGAAAACCGTTGGTTTTCGCCGGTTTTCGTTCGGTTTTTTTAGTTTCCCTTTTTTTATTAGATCTGTTTTATTCGGTTTAGGTTATTTAGCGAGCGTTCGCTCGTTCGTTCATTTTAACAAACGTGCTCATCGTTTAGATCCAGATAACGAACGTTCGTTCGTTAATCTGTTCGTCGTTTTTCTTGTTCTCGGATTATTCCGCGATTATTTCTGATCGCGATTTCTGATCCGATTTTCGATCTAGTATAACTTCTCGCTCGTTTATCGGAATCAGGCGATTCAAGCGCCTGGAGTTTCGTCTCGAAACCCTATTTCCGTTTAACCAACTCAAACAAGTTTTTGCCTCTGTAAAATTTGACCTAGATTCAAAATAGTAAATGAATTTTGTTTCTTTCGCCATTTGTCTTTCGTTGCTTCGATCGATTTGATTCTTTTTGCCAACCGGAGTTCTTAAGTTGAACTTTCTGGTTAGATCTCTTATTTGAGCTTTACCCATGCTTTAGTTGAGTACTTATTGTATGCTTGTTTGTTTGCGATAGAGTACCCGGAGTACGCCGCTTGCTACTTCGAATCGCTAGGTTTTGTGGATCATCAGCAAGGCAAGTAACACTTTGATCATACCTCCTACTACCCAGTTTTTATTGCATTAGATCAATCCTCACACATTGCATGATTAGGATCTAACTAAATTGTGGGTTTTGGGAAGTTGATGAGGTAGTAACTATTACCTGTTTCATTATCAAACCTTTGGGAGTTACTTCTACGTTTGCTTATATTGCCATGCTATGCTAGTAGACGTGGATTGGGTGAGTGTATCCATGACAGATGTGAGATTGTTAACTTAATGGTTTATCTAAGGTGGCAACTTAAACACACATCTGGGTGGATTGAGGCACCTGGGTATTCCAGCGATTGCCTGTTTTCTTTATGGACCGCCACCTAGGCTCAAACGGATCATGAGATTATTCATACTAGAAACTTCCGTGTGCAGCCACAAGCTACTATGGGCTCTAGCATAGTTGATTAAGTTGTGCGAACTCTTATAGTGGTAGACTAGCAGATGTAGGGGAAAGTAGGTGTAACGGTCTACCCGTTCATAAGGTGCTAGCGCTTCTGAAAGACTATGTCCCGGTCGTCCGTTTCTCAAACACCATGTAGTGCGAGAATCCCAATGGAGGAGATCGAGTCTTGTGGGGAGAAGTGTGCAAACCTCTGCAGAGTGTATAAACTAATCATGGTTAGCCGTGTCCCCGGTTATGGACAACTTGAGTAACTAGTACTTGGATTATCATGTGAATCTCATCACGTTACTCTAATTAATTTTGTTGGGTTTTAATGATGATACTTAATTGGGATTGAGAGGGTGTCTACACTCTCAATGTTTAACAATTACCATGATAGTTAAATAAAATTTATTCCTTTGCAGTAGGGAAAAATTGGCTTTACGCAAAACTGTAACCATAGAGCTTTCCACCAACCAAATATGCATGTAGTATAGCCTTATTCTTTCATTGCTCTCTATGTGTTACTTTGCCAGCATATTCCATGTCCTGACCCGTTTCGGGCTGCAACGTTCATGTTGCAGACTTTTCAGACGACGAGTAGGGTGCCTTAGGTCGTGGTTCTATACTCAGTGATGCCGTTGGAGTTGATGGACTCACTTATCTTCCAATCCTTCCGCTGTTATTATTATTAGATGGCCTTAAGCCATATTTTATTGTAATAAGTTCTCTTTTGAGACATTCGATGTAATAAGTGTGTGATTGCTATACTATTACAAATCCTCAAGTACTGTGCGGTGTCAGCATTACTGATCCAGGGATGACACTAGAGCACAGAGATTGGATTTTTTAAGGTCTGGTCGCTACATAAAATGTTGGGAGGCAAAACTATAAGCCCCTATCTTTCTCTGTGTCCGATTAAAACTCCATACCCATAAGTATTGTGTGAGTGTCAGCAATTGTGAAAGATTATATGATAGTTGAGTATGTGGACTTGCTGAAAAGCTCTTATACATTGACTCTTTCCTATGTTAGGATAAGTTGCAATTGCTCCAATGACTGAGATTATAGTTGTTAGTTTTCAATGAAGTTTACGATTCATACTTGAAATTGTGATTGAATTATTACTCTAGCATAAGAGATTATATGACAAGATTATACAAGTTGTTGTTCTAAGAATGATCATGATGCCCTCATGTCCGTATTTTATTTTTATCGACACCTCCATCTCTAAACATGTGGAAATATTTTTCAATTTGGGCTTTCGCTTGAGGACAAGCGAGGTGTAAGCTTGGGGGAGTTGATACGTCCATTTTGCATCATGCTTTTATATCGATATTTGTTGCATTATGGGATGTTATTACACATGTCACAATACTTATGCCTATTCTCTCTTATTTTACAAGGTTTACATAAAGAGGGAGAATGCCAGCAGCTGGGATTCTGGGCTGGAAAATGAGCAAATATTAGAGACCTATTCTGCACAGCTCCAAAATCCTGAAACTTCACGGGAGACGTTTTCAGAATATATAAAAAATACTCAGCGGAAGAGATTCACCAGGGGGGCCACACCCTGCCCACGAGCGTGGGGGGCGCGCCCCCTACCTCGTGGGCCCCCTGGTGGCCCTCCGGTGGCCATCTTCTGCTATATGAAGTCTTTCGATGGGAAAAAATAAGGAGCCATCTTCTCGGACGAAAATCCGCCGCCACGAGGCGGAACCTTGGCAGAACTAATCTAGGGCTCTGGCGGAGCTGTTCTGCCGGGGAAACTTCCCTCCCGAAGGGGGAAATCATCGCCATCATCATCACCAACGCTCCTCTCATCGGGGAGGGCAATCTCCATCAACATCTTCATCAGCACCATCTCCTCTCAAAACCCTAGTTCATCTCTTGTATCCAATTCTTGTCTCCAAGTCCGGGATTGGTGCTAGTAGGTTGCTAGTAGTGTTAATTACTCCTTGTAGTTGATGCTAGTTGGTTTAATTGGTGGAAGATCATATGTTCAAATCCTATATGCATATTAATACCCCTCTGATTATGAACATGTTTATGCTTTGTGAGTAGTTACGTTTGTTCCCGAGGACATGGGAGAAGTCTTGCTATTAGTAGTCATGTGAATTTGGTATTCGTTCGATATTTTGATGAGATGTATGTTGTCTCTCCCCTAGTGGTATTATGTGTACGTCGACTACATGACACTTCACCATTATTTGGGCCTAGAGGAAGGCATTGGGAAGTATTAGGTAGATGATGGGTTGCTAGAGTGACAGAAGCTTAAACCCTAGTTTATGCGTTGCTTCGTAAGGGGCTGATTTGGATCCATATGTTTCATGCTATGGTTAGGTTTACCTTAATACTTTTGTTGTACTTGCGGATGCTTGCAATAGAGGTTAATCATAAGTGGGATGCTTGTCCAAGTAAGGGCAGTACCCAAGCATCGGTCCACCCACATACCAAATTATCAAAGTACCGAACGCGAATCATATGAGCGTGATGAAAACTAGCTCGATGATATTCCCATGTGTCCTCGGGAGTGCTTTTCTCTATATAAGAGTTTGTCCAGGCTTGTACTTTGCTACAAAAAGGATTGGGCCACCTTGCTACACTTTATTTACTTTTGTTACTTGTTGCTCGCTACAAATTATCCTATCACAAAACTATCTGTTACCACTTATTTCAGTACTTGCAGAGAATACCTTGCTGGAAACCGCTTATCATTTCCTTCTGCTCCTCGTTGGGTTTGACACTCTTACTTATCAAAAGGACTACGATAGACCCCCTATACTTGTGGGTCATCAGCGGCAGCAGGGGAAGATCGGCGTTGCCCTGGGGGCGATCTTCACGCGGCGGGTCCCTCCAGGTGCCCTCGTGAGGCTAGTCCTGCCAGCGGTCCTCACGAGGCCGGTCGCGCCACTCCTGGCGCGGGCCACGGTTGTCCCAACGTCCGCCTCCATGTCCTCCTCCGCGGCCGTAGCCCCGGTCGTTGCGCTTGGGGCGTCGACCGTAGCGTCCTTCTCGTATGGCTCTGAGCTCTTGACAGTCGCTGGTGTTGTGGGTGTTCAGGTTGTGGAAGGCGCAGAACGGTCGGCCGTTCTTGGATGACTCGGGCTGATCTCTGCCCCGCTTGATGTCGGGCTCCGCCGCGAGCACAACTGCCTCCTTGCGCTTCACGTCCTTGGCCTTGGCCTTCTTCTCCTCTGCGCCCACGGCTGGCAGCTCAAGGAGAGAGAGGCGCCCCTCCTCAGCTCTTGCGCACTTGGTCGCCAGGTTGAACAGCTCCTGAGATGTGCAGAGCTCCTCATGGGTGGCGAGCTCTTCCTTCATATTGATGTCACGGACACCGTTGGAGAACGCGGAGATGATGGCCTCGTCCGTGACCTTGGGGATCTTGAGGCGGGTGTTGTTGAAGCGCTGGATGTACTTCTGGAGGGTCTCTCCTGGTTGCTGCCTGATGCAGCGTAGATCACCCGCGGCCGGTGGGCGGTCGCGAGTGCCCTGGAATTTGGCGATGAAGCGGTCGCGCATCTCGTCCCAGGAGGAGATCGAGTCATGCTACAGGTTCAGGAGCCAGGAGCGAGCTCCATCCTTGAGAGCCATGGGAAACCAGTTCGCCATGACCTTTTCGTCGCCGTTGGCCGCTTCGATGCTCAGCTCATAGAGCTGCAGGAACTCCGCGGGGTCGGCGGTACCATCGTAGCGAGGAGGCAGATCTAGCTTGAACTTGCCCGGCCAGGCGACGCTACACAGCTCGGGGGTGAAGGCGCGGCAGCCAGCCATGGTTGCTGTGGCCCGCTTCGGAGGTGGAGCTTGGTCTTGACGAGGTCCGCGCTACACCGCTGCGGGCGGTGCGCGGTCTTGACGAGGTGGCGCGGGGAGCGCAGGTGCAGCTTCTCGCGTCCGCGGAATTTCTTGGCAGCTTCTCTCTTTGCGCGCGGGCGCCGGGCGCGGCGGATCACACCGCGGAGCCGCGCGCCTTGGTGCCAAGGCGCCGTCTTGGGGCTGAGGTGGTGGAGGCACGCCATGAGCCCCATCGCCAGCGGCTGGTTCAGGGGGAGGCAGAGAGTGAGACGACGCCAGAGAGCCCCCTGTGGCGCGGACGAGCTCGGCGACACAGTCGAGCCACTCCTCGTAGAGGTCGTCGACGGGGCGGTAGCGCAGGAGCTCATTCGCCGCGAGGAGCGTGGCCCGTGCCTCCATGGGAGCGCGGTGCGCGTGATACGAAGAACCGGCAGGGGTCAACGATGGAGTGGCGGTGCAGCCGTCCTGCCGCACCGAAGGATGATGCGAGGATGCCTGCTGCTCATTCCCCGCCGGGCCGGTGGCAGCGTTGGCGGCGGGAGACGGAGAACGGCGATGTGGCCCGCCGATGGGAGCCGTCTGAGCGACGCGAGCGGTGAGGGCAGCTCGACGCTCAGCTCGAGCACGGCGAGCGTCCGCCATGGAGACGACGGAGCGACGGAGCGACGAACTGATGGAAGGGAAGCTACGGCGCACCCCTACCTGGCGCGCCAAATGTCGGATGTGGGGTTCCGACAAACCCTTAAGGTTCGAACACTGGGGTGCGGGCGAAGTCTTTCCTTCCTACCGATCTATGCCCTAGCTCGCTAAGATCTCGCGGATGAACTCGATGAACTCGCAACACAAAAAGACACGAGGTTTATACTGGTTCGGGCCACCATTGTGGTGTAATACCCTACTCCAGTGTGGTGGTGGTGGATTGCCTCTAGGGCTGATGATGAACAGTACAAGGCAAGAACAGTCTCCTGAGGTTGAGGTGTTCTTGTGAGTAGGCTCTCGATCAGGTTGGATCAAGCTAAGATGAGATGAGATGAGGTGAGATGCAATCAGCTCAGCTCAGCCCAACCACCCCTACTATGGTGGCTAGCTCTACTTATATAGGCCCTGGTCCTCTTCCCAAATATCAAGCGGGAAGGGAGCCAACAATGGCGGGCAAATTTGAAGGGGGGCAGCTAGTACAAGCTATCCTGACAAAAGTGGTCTTCGCCTGCGAAAGGCTCTAGTGGTGACGTCGTCTTGGGCTCCACGATGACCTCCATCTTGCCATCCTCCTGGTCTTGGTCTCGTTGCACCAATATAGCAACCTTTGCCTGATGCCTAGGTACTCTTCGCCTGCACTGGCCTCCTTAGCACCAAAGAGGAAACAAGGACGCTGCGCGCACTGGCGCCCGCCTGGTGTCGTGCGTCCTGGCTCACGTCACGAGGACCTCATGAGGTTTGCCCCGCCTTGATATCTCCATTCCTCATGAGCCTGCCTAGCTAGGCTACTCCAGAGGAGGTCTTGCATCGTCCGCCTCGCGAGGCTTGGACCCTCGCGAGGGTCTTGGATGCTTTGTTGGTGAAGACGGGCCGTACGGCCTGCTGGCTTGGCCATGCCGTGGGCCGCAGGCAGGCAAGTCTGGGGACCCTCGTTCCCAGAATGCCGACATATGTCATCTTCAATTTGCTTGTGGACTATGACCGTGTTATTCTCTAAACTATGTTATTCGATTTGGTTGTTAACTACTATGTGTCATGAACTACTATGTATTTTGGACTCCTCCTCGATTTGGTTGTGAACTACTATGTGTCGTGAAGTACTATGTATTTCCTCCTCGATTTGGTTGTATGAACTACTCCTCAAGTTGAAGTACTATGTGTTATGAACTACTATGTGTCGTGAAGTACTTTGTGCATATGTTGTCTTCACAGTTGTCTGCTTGCTATAAATCCTACTGCACATCATCACACTACTCTGTGTGCATATGCTATCTTCACAGTTCTCTGTTTGCCAAAAAATTCGCTAAGTCCAAGTGCAACACCTAACTCAGAGGCGTTGCACTATACGGTGTGGCACCTCCAAGCTAGGCGCCACACCAGCTTGTACATGGCTACAGTTTCTGTTGCTCTCTGGATAGCTCTTCCCAGGCATGCAACGCCTCTGAGCTAGGCGTTGCACTACGTGGTGTGGCGCCTAGCTCGGAGGCATTGCACACCTGGTTAGAGCTATCCAGAGAGCAACAGAAAGTTTGCACCCAGTTTGGAGGGGGCAAAAAATCGTTAAGTGTTGGTGTGGCGCCTAGCGCTGGGGCACCACACTGTATAGTGCAATGCCTAAAGGCTGGGCGTTGCACAATACAGTGTGCCGCCCAGTGCTAGCCGCCACACCAGGCTGTATCTGGCTGTAGTTTCTGTTGCTCTCTGGATAGCTCTACCCAGGCGTGCAACGCCTCAGAGCTAGGTGTTGCACTGCATGATGTGGCGCCTCGCTCGGAGGCATTGCACGCCTGGGTAGAGCTATCCAGAGAGCAACAGAAAGTTTGCACCTAGTTTGGGGGGCAAAAGTCGCTAAGTGTTGATGTGGCGCCTAGCACTGGGGCGCTCCACTGTATAGTGCAACGCCTACAAGCTAGGCATTGCACAATACAGTGTGGCCCCTCAGAGCTAGGCACCACACCAGGCTGTATCTGACTGTAGTTTCTGTTGCTCTTTGGATAGCTCTACCCAGGCGTGCAATGCCTCAGAGCTAGGCATTGCACTGCACGGTGTGGCGCCTAGTTCGGAGGCGTTGCACGCCTGGTTAGAGCTATCCAGAGAGCACAGAAAGTTTGCACTCAGTTTGGGGCCAATACAGTGTGGCGCCTCTTAGCTGGGCGCTGCACCAACACTTAATGTTTTTTTGTCCCTCGAACTAGGTCATTTCAGGCACATATACTTGCATCACAAAATAAACAGTAATGATCATCATTATGACATTTTCAACACCTCTTCAACTTCAAAAAAGACAACATTTCTAAGAGTGACCATCACTTCAAGTTCAACATTACTAAGAGATACGATCACTTCAAGTTCAACATTACTAAGAGCTACCACACCACCACTTCAAGTTCAACGACATAACAAGTTCGACATAAGAAAAATGCCCACTAGGCGAGTTACATAACAAATAGAGGACGATGACTAGTTCCTTATGCGCTTATTGGCTCCTCCCCCCCCCCCTCCTGCGGGATATCTTCTTCACCTTCCTAGGACGAGCAACCCGCTCCGGCTCCAGCTCCAGTTTGTCCACCTCATCCACAAAGGCATCCAAAGCCGCCATTCACGAGGTGCCAATCGTCCTCTTGCCTCTTTGGATGAAGTCTTCAGGTGTGTATTTATTGATTCCCCTCCTACGCTTTAACTCATATGCTGACCGAACTTGATAGGTCTCCAAGGTCATGTCATCAGCAACCTATTACAAAAACAAACGATATGGAAAAGACCGTGTGTGAGGATAAAGATAACAATGCATCAATAATTGAATATATGATATTGCCATACCTCTTGGGTGACCACACCCACATCCTCATCCTCCAAAGGAGCACCATGGCCAGAAGTGGGATCTGATGGTGTTGCCGACCTAGACCGTTGAGGCGATACATACTCCGGGTCACGACAACCGACAAGGTTCGATAGCCGCCTTAACCTTTGGCCCTGGCGCTGCAACATGTACAAGTGAATGAGATATCGAACGTAGCAACACATGTTACATGGACAATTGAAGGAGATGTGAACCTTAATGAATGATCGAAGTGGACCTTCCCCATCACTTTTCCCAACTGGGGTTGTCTCTAGAATAGTCCCGGTCTCATCGGTTGCTTTTTTGATCTGGGCATGCTACGAACAAAAACGGCATTAACGTGTTAGGCAAGCGAAGATGTGAATAGTGCGAATGGGAAAGCAAAAAGGGGAAATACCACAAAGTTCATCATTGGAGCTGAAGGGACTGGGGTGCCTTCCCTGACTAATTTATTGTACTGGTGCTGGGTTAGCTCATTGAAGACAGTGGGATCTTCCAAAATTTCATCTACATACGCCGGCTTGCATACCTCCACACGGGTACTTGCAAGAAACCATGTGAGATAGTTGTTGAACATGATTGGGCATTGCTCACGAAGCTGGGCTCGTTTTCTAGCCTTAGCTTGCTCCGCACTAAGCGCGAACTGTATGATATACTTCCTGTGATGCCTGTCCCAATCCTTGACCTTCCCCTGCTTTCTGCTATCCAACCTGCAAGTTAGAAACAGAATATTAGCACCATCAAAACCGTCGAGAAGCTGCTAAGTGCTCAAGGTTAATTATATCTTACAAGTGTAGCAACTTGTCTGTGTCCTCCCACTCCGGCGGGTGTGGCTGGAACAAACCAAACTTGCGGTACACCCGATGTGGCAGGTGAAGCTCAACCGCCCAGTTGCATATGAGTGGGCACCGCATATGCCAAAGATCCCTATACCTAGTGCACATCGGATTCAGCACGAACTCTCTAGGGTTACCAAAACTATCCCCTCTTCCATACGTCTCCCATTCCACCTGCAACATAGCATAGAATGAATTGATTACGAGTTACGATAGAAGCATGAGAATCACTTATATAATGTCAAGTCACCTGCTCAGTCGTAATCGTGTCGAGCTCGCTTGTGTACAACTTGTACATGACCGAGGGATCATTCGTTGTCTCATTTACCACATCCCATTTGTAAGCCCAAGCGGGGATCCGTAGTGGGTCGTCTTTGTCGTCCCAATCCTCATACTTCACGGTCTTCGGTCGTCCAACCGGCAATCGCTCCCAGCTCCATATAGAAAGTGCGAGCATACAACCACCAATACCTCTAGATTTCCTACAACAGGCTTCATCCAACTGCACATAAAAGAGAACATGGTTGAATTAACAGGAAGATCGCATTGATAATGTAGCAATGAAGTGAAAAATAAACAACTTTATACCTGTCTATACAAGTAACGCAGTGTCGTTGAACCCCAACTCCATTTGCTATCGAATACGGTCAACACCTTCAGCCACATCCATGGAGCATTCTTGCCTGTGCCATCAGCAAACATAGTCCTGGATATAACGTACCACATGTAGACACGAGCATATGTCTTGACCTCATCCTCATTAGCATCCTCGGGGCAAGTACCAAAGTTCCATGCAATCCAGGTGAAAGGAGCACCGGCTGTGGCTCTTTCCTTGTTCTTGTCTTCTGCTTCTAGTTCCCTAGGCTCCGGAGGAACCATACCGATAATGTAACATCCCAAATTTTCAATTTGGAATGTTATACATTAGATCATCATTGCATATCATATTTTATTTTGCTTTTGGTTGATCCTAGAAATTCTACGCAACTCAATGACCCACGGAGAGAGTTGGGGATTTTGTTATTTTCATATTTGAGTTTTCTCAAATTTTGAGAATAGGATCATTTGGTTTTATTTATTTTATCATCAATTATTTCTATTACAAAAATATGAGAGAGGGAATAAAATGAATTTCCCAAAATAAAGAAATATTGAGGATTTAATAATAAAATCAAATAAGATTTTATTTCGGAGTTTTTCGGTGTTTTATTTGAATTTAGGAAAAATGTGTATTTTTCAAAATTGCATTTAGGTCCCAAATAAATGTTCACCTTGTGCGGCTTGATTTTAGAAGCCCGTGAAAATTTATTTCGGAATTTTTGGAGTCCGTTTAGTATTTCTTTTTATTTTTCTTCCGAGCGGAATAATTAAAAAAAAACGAACCGACCTACGGGCCGTGTCCGACTAGGACTCCGGCCGAGGGGGGGCCTTTATAAGCCGGGGCAGCCCACCCGGGGAAACCCTAGCCCAGCCGCCGCCCCAGCCGCCGCCCGCCGCCGCCCCAGCCGCCGCACCGCGCCGCCGTCGCCGGACGCCGCCGCCGTCGCCGAGGTTCGCCGCCGCCTCGACTTCCGTGCCAACGTTTTTATAAAAAAAATCGGTTTTCGTCGGTTTTTTAGATTCGGTTTTTTTAAATAGATCGGTTTTTCCGGTTTATTAAAATAGCGAGCGTTCGTTCGTTCTAGCGAGCGTTCGTCGTTTTTCTTTTTCTTGGATTAAATCCGCGATTTTTCTGATCGCGATTCCTGATACGATTTTCGTTTTAGTATAACTTTTCGCTCGTTTATCGGAATCAGGTGATTCAAGCGCCTAGAGATTCGTCTCGAACCCCTCTATCAGTTTAACCAACTTAAACAAGATTTTGCTACTGTAAATTTTGCCTTAGATCCAGATTACTAGAACGAAGTTGTTTTCTTTCGCCATTTGACTTTCGTTGCTTCGTTCGATTTGATTCTTTTTGCCAACCGGAGTTCTTAAGATGAACCTTCTGGTTAGATCTCTTATTTGCATTTTACCTGTGCATTAGATGAGTACTTATTGTATGCTTGTTTGTTTGCCTGCGATAGAATACCCGGAATGCGCCGCCTGTTACTTCGAATCGTTAGGTTTCGTGGATCATCAGCAAGGCAAGTAACACTTTGATCATACCTTTCTACTACCCAGTTTTATTGCATTAGATCAATCCTCACACATTGCATGATTAGGATCTAATTAAATTGTGGGATGGGAATTAGATGAGGTAGTACCTATTACCTGTTATTATCAAACCTTTGGGAGTTATTTCTATGTTTGCTTAATATGCCATTGCTATGCTAGTAGACGTGGATTGGGTGAGTGATATCCATGAAAGATGTGAGATTGTTAATTAATGGTTTATCTAAGGTGGCAACTTAAACACACATCTGGGTGGATTGAGGCACCTGGGTATTCCAGGACTTGCCTGTTTTCTTTTGGACCGCCACCCAGGCTCAAAGGGATCATGAGACTATTCATACTAGAAACTTCCGTGTGCAGCCACAAGCTATTATGGGCTCTAGCATAGTTGCCTAAGTTGTGCGAACTCTTACAGTGGTAGACTAGCAGATGTAGGGGATGTAGGTGGTACGGTCTACCCGTTCGTAAGGTGCTAGCGCTTCTGAAAGACTATGTCTTGGTCATCCGTCTTCTCAAACACCTTGTAGTGCGAGAAACCAAACGGAGGCGATCGAGTCTTGTGGGGAAAAGTGCGCAAACCTCTACAGAGTGTAATAAACTAATCATGATTAGCCGTGTCCCCGGTTATGGACATCTTGAGTATCTAGTACCTGGATTTTCATGTGAATCTCAACATGTTACTCTAAATTAATTTTGTTGGGTTTTGTTTAATGATGATGCTTAATTGGGATTGAGAATGCTGTCAACCATTCTCAATGTTTAACAACTACCATGATAGTTAAATAAATTTATTCCTTTGAAGTAGGGAAAAATTGGCTTTACGCAAAAACTGTAACCATAGAGCTTTTCACCAGCCAAATATGCATATAGTATAGCTATTTCATTTCATTACTCTCTATGTGTTACCTTGCCAGCATATTCCATGTGCTGACCCGTTTCGGGCTGCAACGTTAATGTTGCAGACTTTTCAGACGACGATTAAGGAGTTTTTAGGTCATGGTTCTATACTTAGTGATGTCGTTGGAGTTGATGGACTCACTTATCTTCCAAGCCTTCCGCTGTTATCGTTATTAGATGGCCTTAAGCCATATTTATTGTAATAAGTTCTCTTTGGAGACACTCGATGTAATAAGTGTGTGATTGCTACTCTGCTATAAATACTCCGAGTACTGTGTGGTGTCAGCATTACTGATCCAGGGATGACACCGGAGCACAGAGATCAGACCGTTTGAGGTCTAGTCGCTACAGAGATGGTATCAGAGCACACGCTGACTGTAGGACACGACCACTAAGTTAGAGACCTAGATCACTATTCACTCTCTTCTCTTCTGACCTCTCATCTTTTCTACCCTTTAGGATGGCGGATGCGAGGAACAAGTTCACACAACCGGATGAAGATACATCCTTTGGACGACACTTGAAGGAAGTCACTAGATACCTGAACATAGGAGTACCAAGCTTCACGGGAACCTACAACGCCACTTTACCTGAAGAAGAGCGCTGGATGATTCAAGTTCAAGTTCCATGAAGGACGTTCATGCCAGTCACTGAGCCCATAGAATTGTCTTTTGATGCACCAACTTGGAGTCTAGGAAAGAGCATGGCAGCACACATCGCGATGGGACGCATTGGAGAAGTCTACCGCAAGTATCTCAAGGATACTATCTACCAGATTTTTGGGCGCCGAGATGAACACTGGGAGATGATCAGCACCAGGAAGGATAGATCAATCGCAGCTTTTATCCAGGAGTTAAATCAGCACATTCGACGACAGGAGAACCAGATGTGCGCCGACATGATAGATCTGAAGAAGGCTAAGACTAGAATCAAGGAACTGGAGGAAGAACTCAAGGCTACACGTGAAGATTATGAAGAAGAAATTGAAGTATTGGTGGAGAAGAATGACGACCTGATCAAGAAGATTGGAATATTTATGGGAGACCCTACACCAGTAGAGGAAGACGAAGAACCCCAGGAGATTAGCCCGGAAGACTACATCATCATCGACGGCACCGACTCGGAACCAGATAGTAGCGATGATGACTATGTTGATGAAGCTGGAGCAGATATCATGGAGTCTGCAACCGAAGAATATTTCTAGTAGACCATCTCATCAGTAGTAGTAGTCCACCATGTATATATAGCAGTCCGAGCACTTTTGCGATAGTTAGATCGATTGTATGCCCTTGTTTGATTGATTGAAGTGAATTGTTTGTTTTTGCCTCATGTGCATATGGGTAGTGTTTTCTCTTTAGACCCCCTCTATTCTTATATCTCATCTTTTCTAAACCCTCAGATGCCTCTGAGACGTGACCCCGGATTTACCTTTCCACCGGAGCTCACCCAGTTGATCCAGCAGCAGAACACATTGATGCAGTTGCTAGTCCAGAATCAGAATCAGGGGAACAACAACAACAACAACCCACCACCACCACCACATGTTGACCACTTAGCCCGTTTTCTTAGGCTGAATCCGCCGGTGTTTTCCAGTAGCACCGAGCCGATAGTAGCAGATGATTGGCTCCGCAAGACAGCTAGGGAGTTGACCACAGCAGGATGCACAGATGCGGAGAAGGTGAAGTTTGCCGCACATCAGCTAGAAGGACCAGCAACATCATGGTGGGAGAATTTCACAGCCACTTTCCCTGTCGACATTGTCACATGGGACCAGTTTCAGCAGGCTTTTCGTACTGCACATGTTTCAGCAGGAGCTATGGCCATGAAGAAGCGTGAGTTTTGCAACTTGCGCCAAGGAGGAAGGACAGTTGGCCAGTATGTGGAGGACTTTAGTAAGCTAGCACGTTATGCCCCAGATGACGTCGCTACGGATGCAGCTAAGCAGGAGAAGTTTCTGGAAGGACTGAATGATGAGTTGAGCATGCAGTTGATGGTAGCAACCTTCAACAACTACCAGGAGTTGGTAGATCGTGATCTTATGATTGAAGGCAAGCAGCAGCAAATTGAGAACCGCAAGAGGAAGTATGGACAAGGAAAGTACAATTCAGGAGCTCAGCAAAAGCCACGTTTTACCCCTAGACCGGGAGGACATTTTCAGCATACCCATGGAGGAGGTAGCTTGCACAATCACAATGGCACCAAGAATGGTAATGGCAATGGAGGAAGCAACGGCCAGAATCGCACCAACCCATCAACCCCAGCCAAGAAGGGCCTAAGCCAAGTCACTTGTTTTAAGTGTCAGAAGACCGGACATTATGCCAATGAATGTCCTGAAGGCCAAAATGGCAACGAAAGTTCTAGGAAGAAGCCGAACCCTTTCAACAGGGGACACGTGAACCACGTTAGCGTGGAGGAGGTTGAAGCTTAGCCCGATGCAGTAATATATAAGTTTTTGGTTAAGTCATTTACTGCACTCGTTCTTTTTGATACTGGTGCATCGCATTCATACATCTCAAGGGGATTTGTGGATAAGTATAACCTACCAACCCAAGACCTTAGGTCACCCATGTTAGTAACCTCGCCCGGAGCAGAGTATGTGGCTAGTCTATGGTGTGATCGGTTACCATTAAGGATTGGTAACTATGTTTTTCCCTCAGACCTAATAGTATTGAAATCTCAAGGATTGGATGTGATATTAGGCATGGATTGGTTGTCAAAGTATGAAGGGAATATTGAATGTGCTAGTAAGTCAATTTTTCTTACCACCCCAGAAGGGAGAAGGATCGAGTATGTATCCCGACATGTGCCAAAGAGGGCTCAAGTAAATTGCTTAACATGAGTTGTGCAGGAGGAAGTACCAGTGGTAAGGGATTTCCCTGAAGTATTTCCAGAGGAGTTGCCAGGCATGCCACCGGATAGAGATATTGAGTTTTTGATTGAGCTATTGCCAGGCACAAGGCCAATATCAAAGAGACCATATAGGATGCCAGCAAAGGATTTGGTGGAAATTAAGAAGAAGATTAAGGAGTTACTGGATAAGGGATATATTCGCCCAAGTTCTTCGCCTTGGGGATCACCAGTACTACTAGTGGAGAAGAAGGATGGATCGTTAAGGATGGTTGTTGATTATCGAGGATTGAATGAAGTAACGATCAAGAACAAGTACCCACTACCAATGATCAACGATCTGTTTGATCGATTGCAAGGAGCTAAGGTATTTTCCAAGATAGATCTACGATCAGGATAGCACCAGTTGAAGATTCAAGAACAGGATATTCCGAAGACCGCTTTTACTACCAGGTATGGGCTGTATGAGTATACCGTTATGTCATTTGGTCTGACTAATGCACCTGCCTATTTTATGAACATGATGAACAAAGTGTTTATGGAGTTTTTGTATAAGTTCGCCGTAGTGTTCATTGATGATATCCTGGTTTATTCGAAGAATGAAGAGGAGCATAAGGAGCATTTGCGTTTGGTACTTGGAAAGCTCAGAGAACATAAATTATATGCCAAGTTCAGCAAATGTGAGTTTTGATTGAAGGAAGTAGGATTCCTCGGACATGTTATATCTGGAGAAGGTATAGCAGTAGATCCCGCTAAAGTTGAAACCGTGACCAAGTGGGAAGCCCCAACAACAGTTGGAGAGATCCGGAGTTTTCTTGGACTCGCAGGATACTACCGGAGATTTATTGAGAATTTCTCAAAGATTTCAAAGCCTATGACTGAGTTGTTAAAGAAGGATACCAAGTTCATATGGACAGAGGAATGTGAGGCTAGTTTCCAGGAGTTGAAGAAACGCTTGGTTACCTCACCAGTGTTGATTTTGCCAGACCAGACTAAGGATTATGAGGTGTATTGCGACGCTTCACGTCGAGGACTTGGAGCAGTGCTTATGCAGGAAGGGAGAGTTGTTTCATATGCCTCAAGACAACTGAAGCCTCATGAGTTGAATTATGCTACGCATGATTTGGAGTTAGCAGCCGTAGTGCACGCTTTGAAAACATGGAGACATTTCCTCATTGGAAATCATTGTGAGGTGTGCACGGATCATAAGAGTTTGAAGTACATTTTCACACAGAATGAGTTAAACCTCAGACAAAGGATATGGTTGGAGCTTATCAAGGATTATGATATGAAATTGCATTATCACCCCGGAAAGGCTAATGTAGTAGCTGACGCATTAAGCCGTAAGAGCCATGTCAATACATTAATGACGGGAGAAATACCCAAGGAGTTAGCAGAAAATCTTCGTGAACTATGTTTGGAAATAGTTCCGAGAGGCTATGTAGCAGCATTGGAGATTCAGTCAACTTTGATGGATAGAATCAGAGAAGCTCAGAAAGCTGACAAAGAGATTGCCGCTATAAAGGAGAAACTAAGCAAAGGAAAAGCTAAAGGATTTCGTGAGGATGATCACGATACCTTATGGTTTGAAGATCGTGTTTATGTGCCCAATGACCCAGAGATCAGGAAGTTAATTCTGCAGGAAGCTCATGATTCACCATATTCGATTCACCCAGGAAATACCAAGATGTATTTGGATTTGAAGGATACCTTCTGGTGGACCAGAATGAAGAAGGATATTGGGGAGTATGTAGCAGTTTGTGATGTATGTCAGAGAGTAAAGGCAGAGCATCAGAAGCCAGCAGGATTGTTACAGCCATTGCCAATACCCGAATGGAAGTGGGATAAGTTAGGCATGGATTTTAATACGGGATTGCCCAGAACTCGTTCAGGCTATGATTCGATTTGGGTTATAGTCGGTCGTTTGACAAAGGTAACTCATTTCATCCCAGTGAAGACTACCTACACCAGTGCTAAGTTGGCAAAGATATACATGACCAGGATCGTATGTCTGCATGGAGTTCCGAGGAGCATTATATCAGATAGAGGAACCCAGTTTACCTCAAAGTTCTAGAATCAGTTGCACGAAACTTTGGGTACCAGGCTAGAGTTCAGTACAGCTTTTCATCTGCAGAAAGATGGCCAGACCGAGAGAGTCAATCAGATTTTGGAGGATATGCTGAGAGCTTGTGCGCTAGATTACGAATCTAGTTGGGACGACAATTTGCCATATGCGGAGTTCTCTTACAACAATAGTTATCAATCCAGTTGGAAGATGACCCCTTTTGAAGCTTTGTACGAAAGAAGGTGCAGGACCCATTGTCGTGGGATGAAGTTGGAGACCGCCAGTTGTTTGGACCGGATCTGATTAAGGAGTCTGAACAGAAGGTGAAATTGATTCGTGATAGGCTCAAGGTAGCCCAGTCCAGGCAGAAGAGCTACGCAGATTCGAAATGCAAGGAGACAGTTTACGAACTCATCCGGGACTCCGAACTCCTTCGGTACATCAAAACTCATAAACTTATAATATAACTGTCATCGAAACCTTAAGCGTGCGGACCCTACGGGTTCGAGAATAATGTAGACATGACCGAGACACGTCTCCGGTCAATAACCAATAGCGGAACCTGGATGCTCATATTGGCTCCCACATATTCTACGAAGATCTTTATCGGTCAGACTGCATAACAACATACGTTGTTCCCTTTGTCATCGATATGTTACTTGCCCGAGATTCGATCGTCGGTATCTCAATACCTAGTTCAATCTCGTTACCGGCAAGTCTCTTTACTCGTTCCGTAATACATCATCCTGCAACTAACTCATTAGTTGCAATGCTTGCAAGGCTTAAGTGATGTGCATTACCGAGAGGGCCCAGAGATACCTCTCCGACAATCGGAGTGACAAATCCTAATCTTGAAATACGCCAACCCAACAAGTACCTTTAGAGACACCTGTAGAGCACCTTTATAATCACCCAGTTACGTTGTGATGTTTGGTGGCACACAAAGTGTTCCTCCGGTAAACGGGAGTTGCATAATCTCATAGTCATAGGAACAGGTATAAGTCATGAAGAAAGCAATAGCAACAAACTAAACGATCAAGTGCTATGCTAACAGAATGGGTCAAGTCAATCACGTCATGCTCCTAATGATGTGATCCCGTTAATCAAATGACAACTCATGTCTATGGTTAGGAAACATAACCATCTTTGATCAACGAGCTAGTCAAGTAGAGGCATACTAGTGACACTCTGTTTGTCTATGTATTCACACATGTATTATGTTTCCGGTTAATACAATTTTGGCATTAATAATAAACATTTATCATGATATAAGGAAATAAATAATAACTTTATTATTGCCTCTAGGGCATATTTCCTTCACTAACAATGAAGATCGGAATATTCATGGGAGACCCTACACCAGTAGAAGAAGACGAAGAACCCAAGGAGATTCACCTGGAAGACTACATCATCATCGACGACACCGACTCGTATCCAGATGATAGTGATGATGACTATGTTGATGAAGCTGGAGCAGATATCATGGAGTCTGCAACCAAAGAATATTTCTAGTAGACCACCCCATCAGCAGTAGTAGTCCACCATGTAAATACAGTAGTCCGAGCACTTTTGCGATAGTTAGACCGATTGTATGCCCTTGTTTGATTGAATGAAGTGAATTGTTTGCTTTTGCCTCATGTGCATATGGGTAGTGTTTTCTCTCTAGACCCCTCTCTATTCTTAAATCTCATCTTTTCTAAACCCATCAGATGCCTCCGAGACGTGGCCCCGGATTTACCTTCCCACCGGAGCTCACTTAGTTGATCCAGCAGCAGAATACGTTGATGCAGTTGCTAGTCCAGAATCAGAATCAGGGGAACAACAACAACAACCCACCACCACCACCACATGTTGACCACTTAGCCCGTTTTCTTAGGCTGAATCCACCGGTGTTTTCCAGTAGCACCGACCCTATAGTAGCAGATGATTGGCTCCGCAAGACAGCTAGGGAGTTGACCATAGCAGGATGCACAGATGTGGAAAAGGTGAAGTTTGCCGCACATCAGCTTGACGGACCCGCAGCATCATGGTGGGAGAATTTCACAGCCACTTTCCCTATCGACACTGTCACATGGGACCAGTTTCAGCAGGCTTTCCGTACCGCCCATGTTTCAGCAGGAGCTATGGCCATGAAGAAGCGTGAGTTTTGCAACTTGCGCCAAGGAGGACGGACAGTTGGCCAGTATGTGGAGGACTTTAGTAAGCTAGCACGTTATTCCCCAGATGTCGTGGCTACGGATGCAGCTAAGCAGGAGAAGTTTCTGGAAGGACTGAATGATGAGTTGAGCATGCAGTTGATGGTAGCAAGCTTCAACAACTACCAGGAGTTGGTAGATCGTGCTCTTATGATTGAAGGGAAGCAGCAGCAAATTGAGAACCGCAAGAGGAAGTATGGACAAGGGAAGTACAATTCTGGAGCTCAACAGAAGCCACGTTTTACCCCTAGACCGGGAGGACATTTTCAGCATACCCATGGAGGAGGTAGCTCGCACAATCATAATGGCCCCAAGAATGGTAATGGGAATGGAGGAAGCAATGGCCAGAACCGTACCAACCCATCAACCCCAGCCAAGAGAGACCTGAGCCAAGTCACTTGCTTTAAGTGCCAGAAGACCGGACATTATGCCAATGAATGTCCTGAAGCCCAGAATGGTAATGGCAACGGAAGCTCTGGGAAGAAGCCGAACCCTTTCAATAGGGGACAGGTGAACCACGTAAACGTGGAGGAGGTTGAAGAGCAGCCGGATGCAGTAATAGGTAAGTTTTTGGTTAAGTCTTTTACTGCAATCGTCCTTTTTGATACTAGTGCATCGCATTCATACATCTCAAGGGGATTTGTGGATAAGTATAAACTGCCAACCCAAGCCCTTAGGTCACCCATGTTAGTAACCTCACCTGGAGCAGAATATATGGCTAGTCTATGGTGTGATCGGTTACCATTAAGGATTGGTAACTATGTATTTCCCGCAGACCTAATAGTATTGGAATCTCAAGGTTTGGATGTAGTTCTGGGTACGGATTGGCTATTGATGTATGGAGGAAACATCGATTGCGCCAGTAAGTCGATTTTTCTCACCACCCCAGAAGGAAGAAGGATCAAGTATGTATCCCGGCATGTGCCGAAGAGGATTCAAGTAAATTCGTTAACAGGAGTTGTGAAAGAGGAAGTACCAGTGGTAAAGGATTTCCCTGATGTGTTTCTAGAGGAATTGCCAGGCATGCCACCGGATAGAGACATTGAGTTTTTAATTGAGCTTTTACCAGGCACAGGACCGATATCTAAAAGACCATACAGGATGCCCGCAAAAGATTTGGAGGAGATTAAGAAGCAGATTAAGGAGTTACTGGATAAAGGTTATATTCACCCAAGTTCTTCGCCTTGGGGGTCGCTAGTACTTCTAGTGGAGAAAAAGGATGGATTGTTAGGATGGTTGTTGATTATCGAGGATTGAACGAAGTAACAATCAAGAACAAGTACCCACTACCGATGATCAATGATCTGTTCGATCGATTGCAAGTAGCTAAGGTATTTTCCAAGATCGATCTGCGATCAGGATACCATCAGTTGAAGATTCGAGAATAGGATATACCTAAGACAACTTTTACCACCAGGTATGGGCTGTACGAGCACACCATTATGTCATTTGGACTAACTAACGCACCTGCATATTTTATGAACATGATGAACAAAGTGTTTATGGAGTTTTTGGATAAGTTCGTCGTAGTGTTCATTGATGATATTCTGGTTTACTCGAAGAATGAAGAGGAGCATAAGGAGCATTTGTGTTTGGTACATGGGAAGCTCAGACATTAGTTATATGCCAAGTTTAGCAAATGCGAATTTTGGTTGAAGGAAGTTGGATTCCTCGGACACGTTATATCCGGAGAAGGTATAGCAGTAGATCCCACCAAGGTCGACACTGTGACAAATTGGGAACACCAACAACAGTTGGAGAGATCCGGAGTTTTCTTGGACTCACAGGATACTACCGGAGATTCATTGAAAATTTCTCGAAGATTGCGAAGCCTATGATGGAGTTGTTGAAGAAGGATACCAAGTTCAAATGGACTGAGGAATGTGAGGCTAGTTTCCAGGAGTTGAAGAAACGTTTGGTTACATCACCAGTGTTGATTCTACCAGATCAGAACAAGGATTATGAGGTGTATTGCGACACTTCACGTCAAGGACTTGGAGCAATGCTTATGCAGGAAGGAAGAGTTGTTTCGTATGCTTCACGACAACTTAAGTCGCATGAGTTGAATTATGCCATGCATGATTTGGAGTTAGCAGCCGTAGTGCATGCATTAAAGACTTGGAGACATTTTCTCATTGGAAACCATTGTGAGGTGTACACGGATCACAAGAGTTTGAAGTATATTTTCACGCAGAAGGAGTTGAATCTCAGGCAAAGGAGATGGTTGGAGCTCATCAAGGATTATGATATGAGATTGCATTATCACCCCGGAAAGGCTAACGTAGTAGCTGACGCACTGAGCCGTAAAAGCCATGTCAACACACTAATGACGGGAGATTTACCGAAGGAGTTAGCTGAGGACCTTCGTGAGCTATGTTTGGAGATAGTCCTGAGAGGCTATGTAGCAGCATTGGAGATTCAGTCTACTTTGATGGATAAGATGAGAGAAGCTCAGAAGACTGACAAGGAGGTTGCCTCTATAAAGGAGAAGATGAGCAAAGGAAAAGTTAAAGGATTTCGTGAGGATGATCACGATACCTTATGGTTTGAAGACCGTGTTTATGTGCCCAATGACCCGGAGATCAGGAAGTTAATTCTGCAGGAAGCTCATGATTCACCATATTCGATTCACCCAGGAAATACCAAGATGTATTTGGATTTGAAGGATACCTTCTGGTGGACCAGAATGAAGAAGGATATTGGGGAGTATGTAGCAGTTTGTGATGTATGTCAGAGAGTAAAGGCAGAGCATCAGAAGCCAGCAGGATTGTTACAGCCATTGCCAATACCCGAATGGAAGTGGGATAAGTTAGGCATGGATTTTAATACGGGATTGCCCAGAACTGTTCAGGCTATGACTCGATTTGGGTTATAGTCGGTCGTTTGACAAAGGTAACTCATTTCATCCCAGTGAAGACTACCTACACCAGTGCTAAGTTGGAAAGATATACATGACCAGGATCGTATGTCTGCATGGAGTTCCGAGGAGCATTATATCAGATAGAGGAACCTAGTTTACCTCAAAGTTCTGGAAGCAGTTGCACGAAACTTTGGGAACCAGGCTAGAATTTAGTACAGCTTTTCATCCACAGACAGATGGACAGACCGAGAGAGTCAATCAGATTTTGGAGGATATGCTGAGAGCTTGTGCGCTAGATTATGGATCTAGTTGGGACGATAATTTGCCATATGCAGAGTTCTCTTACAACAACAGTTATCAAACCAGTTTGAAGAAGGCCCCTTTCGAAGCTTTGTACGGAAGGAGGTCCAGGACACCGTTGTCGTGGGACGAAGTTGGAGGACGTTCCATGAAGGACGTTCATGCCAGTCACTGAGCCCATAGAATTGTCTTTTGATGCACCAACTTGGAGTCTAGGAAAGAGCATGGCAGCACACATCGCGATGGGACGCATTGGAGAAGTCTACCGCAAGGATCTCAAGGATACTATCTACCAGATTTTTGGGCGCCGAGATGAACACTGGGAGATGATCAGCACCAGGAAGGATAGATCAATCGCAGCTTTTATCCAGGAGTTAAATCAGCACATTCGACGACAGGAGAACCAGATGTGCGCCGACATGATAGATCTGAAGAAGGCTAAGACTAGAATCAAGGAACTGGAGGAAGAACTCAAGGCTACACGTGAAGATTATGAAGAAGAAATTGAAGTATTGGTGGAGAAGAATGACGACCTGATCAAGAAGATTGGAATATTTATGGGAGACCCTACACCAGTAGAGGAAGACGAAGAACCCCAGGAGATTAGCCCGGAAGACTACATCATCATCGACGGCACCGACTCGGAACCAGATAGTAGCGATGATGACTATGTTGATGAAGCTGGAGCAGATATCATGGAGTCTGCAACCGAAGAATATTTCTAGTAGACCATCTCATCAGTAGTAGTAGTCCACCATGTATATATAGCAGTCCGAGCACTTTTGCGATAGTTAGATCGATTGTATGCCCTTGTTTGATTGATTGAAGTGAATTGTTTGTTTTTGCCTCATGTGCATATGGGTAGTGTTTTCTCTTTAGACCCCCTCTATTCTTATATCTCATCTTTTCTAAACCCTCAGATGCCTCCGAGACGTGACCCCGGATTTACCTTTCCACCGGAGCTCACCCAGTTGATCCAGCAGCAGAACACATTGATGCAGTTGCTAGTCCAGAATCAGAATCAGGGGAACAACAACAACAACAACCCACCACCACCACCACATGTTGACCACTTAGCCCGTTTTCTTAGGCTGAATCCGCCGGTGTTTTCCAGTAGCACCGAGCCGATAGTAGCAGATGATTGGCTCCGCAAGACAGCTAGGGAGTTGACCACAGCAGGATGCACAGATGCGGAGAAGGTGAAGTTTGCCGCACATCAGCTAGAAGGACCAGCAACATCATGGTGGGAGAATTTCACAGCCACTTTCCCTGTCGACATTGTCACATGGGACCAGTTTCAGCAGGCTTTTCGTACTGCACATGTTTCAGCAGGAGCTATGGCCATGAAGAAGCATGAGTTTTGCAACTTGCGCCAAGGAGGAAGGACAGTTGGCCAGTATGTGGAGGACTTTAGTAAGCTAGCACGTTATGCCCCAGATGACGTCGCTACGGATGCAGCTAAGCAGGAGAAGTTTCTGGAAGGACTGAATGATGAGTTGAGCATGCAGTTGATGGTAGCAACCTTCAACAACTACCAGGAGTTGGTAGATCGTGCTCTTATGATTGAAGGCAAGCAGCAGCAAATTGAGAACCGCAAGAGGAAGTATGGACAAGGAAAGTACAATTCAGGAGCTCAGCAAAAGCCACGTTTTACCCCTAGACCGGGAGGACATTTTCAGCATACCCATGGAGGAGGTAGCTTGCACAATCACAATGGCACCAAGAATGGTAATGGCAATGGAGGAAGCAACGGCCAGAATCGCACCAACCCATCAACCCCAGCCAAGAAGGGCCTAAGCCAAGTCACTTGTTTTAAGTGTCAGAAGACCGGACATTATGCCAATGAATGTCCTGAAGGCCAAAATGGCAACGAAAGTTCTAGGAAGAAGCCGAACCCTTTCAACAGGGGACACGTGAACCACGTTAGCGTGGAGGAGGTTGAAGCTTAGCCCGATGCAGTAATATATAAGTTTTTGGTTAAGTCATTTACTGCACTCGTTCTTTTTGATACTGGTGCATCGCATTCATACATCTCAAGGGGATTTGTGGATAAGTATAACCTACCAACCCAAGACCTTAGGTCACCCATGTTAGTAACCTCGCCCGGAGCAGAGTATGTGGCTAGTCTATGGTGTGATCGGTTACCATTAAGGATTGGTAACTATGTTTTTCCCTCAGACCTAATAGTATTGAAATCTCAAGGATTGGATGTGATATTAGGCATGGATTGGTTGTCAAAGTATGAAGGGAATATTGAATGTGCTAGTAAGTCAATTTTTCTTACCACCCCAGAAGGGAGAAGGATCGAGTATGTATCCCGACATGTGCCAAAGAGGGCTCAAGTAAATTGCTTAACATGAGTTGTGCAGGAGGAAGTACCAGTGGTAAGGGATTTCCCTGAAGTATTTCCAGAGGAGTTGCCAGGCATGCCACCGGATAGAGATATTGAGTTTTTGATTGAGCTATTGCCAGGCACAAGGCCAATATCAAAGAGACCATATAGGATGCCAGCAAAGGATTTGGTGGAAATTAAGAAGAAGATTAAGGAGTTACTGGATAAGGGATATATTCGCCCAAGTTCTTCGCCTTGGGGATCACCAGTACTACTAGTGGAGAAGAAGGATGGATCGTTAAGGATGGTTGTTGATTATCGAGGATTGAATGAAGTAACGATCAAGAACAAGTACCCACTACCAATGATCAACGATCTGTTTGATCGATTGCAAGGAGCTAAGGTATTTTCCAAGATAGATCTACGATCAGGATAGCACCAGTTGAAGATTCAAGAACAGGATATTCCGAAGACCGCTTTTACTACCAGGTATGGGCTGTATGAGTATACCGTTATGTCATTTGGTCTGACTAATGCACCTGCCTATTTTATGAACATGATGAACAAAGTGTTTATGGAGTTTTTGTATAAGTTCGCCGTAGTGTTCATTGATGATATCCTGGTTTATTCGAAGAATGAAGAGGAGCATAAGGAGCATTTGCGTTTGGTACTTGGAAAGCTCAGAGAACATAAATTATATGCCAAGTTCAGCAAATGTGAGTTTTGATTGAAGGAAGTAGGATTCCTCGGACATGTTATATCTGGAGAAGGTATAGCAGTAGATCCCGCTAAAGTTGAAACCGTGACCAAGTGGGAAGCCCCAACAACAGTTGGAGAGATCCGGAGTTTTCTTGGACTCGCAGGATACTACCGGAGATTTATTGAGAATTTCTCAAAGATTTCAAAGCCTATGACTGAGTTGTTAAAGAAGGATACCAAGTTCATATGGACAGAGGAATGTGAGGCTAGTTTCCAGGAGTTGAAGAAACGCTTGGTTACCTCACCAGTGTTGATTTTGCCAGACCAGACTAAGGATTATGAGGTGTATTGCGACGCTTCACGTCGAGGACTTGGAGCAGTGCTTATGCAGGAAGGGAGAGTTGTTTCATATGCCTCAAGACAACTGAAGCCTCATGAGTTGAATTATGCTACGCATGATTTGGAGTTAGCAGCCGTAGTGCACGCTTTGAAAACATGGAGACATTTCCTCATTGGAAATCATTGTGAGGTGTGCACGGATCATAAGAGTTTGAAGTACATTTTCACACAGAATGAGTTAAACCTCAGACAAAGGATATGGTTGGAGCTTATCAAGGATTATGATATGAAATTGCATTATCACCCCGGAAAGGCTAATGTAGTAGCTGACGCATTAAGCCGTAAGAGCCATGTCAATACATTAATGACGGGAGAAATACCCAAGGAGTTAGCAGAAAATCTTCGTGAACTATGTTTGGAAATAGTTCCGAGAGGCTATGTAGCAGCATTGGAGATTCAGTCAACTTTGATGGATAGAATCAGAGAAGCTCAGAAAGCTGACAAAGAGATTGCCGCTATAAAGGAGAAACTAAGCAAAGGAAAAGCTAAAGGATTTCGTGAGGATGATCACGATACCTTATGGTTTGAAGATCGTGTTTATGTGCCCAATGACCCAGAGATCAGGAAGTTAATTCTGCAGGAAGCTCATGATTCACCATATTCGATTCACCCAGGAAATACCAAGATGTATTTGGATTTGAAGGATACCTTCTGGTGGACCAGAATGAAGAAGGATATTGGGGAGTATGTAGCAGTTTGTGATGTATGTCAGAGAGTAAAGGCAGAGCATCAGAAGCCAGCAGGATTGTTACAGCCATTGCCAATACCCGAATGGAAGTGGGATAAGTTAGGCATGGATTTTAATACGGGATTGCCCAGAACTCGTTCAGGCTATGATTCGATTTGGGTTATAGTCGGTCGTTTGACAAAGGTAACTCATTTCATCCCAGTGAAGACTACCTACACCAGTGCTAAGTTGGCAAAGATATACATGACCAGGATCGTATGTCTGCATGGAGTTCCGAGGAGCATTATATCAGATAGAGGAACCCAGTTTACCTCAAAGTTCTAGAATCAGTTGCACGAAACTTTGGGTACCAGGCTAGAGTTCAGTACAGCTTTTCATCTGCAGAAAGATGGCCAGACCGAGAGAGTCAATCAGATTTTGGAGGATATGCTGAGAGCTTGTGCGCTAGATTACGAATCTAGTTGGGACGACAATTTGCCATATGCGGAGTTCTCTTACAACAATAGTTATCAATCCAGTTGGAAGATGACCCCTTTTGAAGCTTTGTACGAAAGAAGGTGCAGGACCCATTGTCGTGGGATGAAGTTGGAGACCGCCAGTTGTTTGGACCGGATCTGATTAAGGAGTCTGAACAGAAGGTGAAATTGATTCGTGATAGGCTCAAGGTAGCCCAGTCCAGGCAGAAGAGCTACGCAGATTCGAAATGCAAGGAGACAGTTTACGAAGTCGGAGACCGAGTTTATCTTCGAGTATCTCCACTTCGAGCAGTTAAGCGCTTTGGAGTTAAGGGAAAGTTAGCGCCACGTTTTGTAGGACCACACAAGGTTTTGGAGTGTATGGGAGAAGTAGCCTACAAGTTGGAATTGCCCGAAGGATTGTCACGAGTTCACGACGTGTTCCACGTTTCCCAGTTGAAGAAGTGCCACGCAGAGATGGCTGATATACCGCTGAGAGATACAGTGCCGCTGGAAGCAATTCAGTTGGTTAGTGATTTGACCTATGGGGAGAAACCAGTCAAGATTCTTAAGTATGCCAGCCGAGTCACCCGCAGCAAGGTTATCAAGTTTTGCAAAGTTCAGTGGAGCCACCACACCGAGGATGAAGCCACCTGGGAGCGAGAGGAAGATCTGCTGAAGGACCACCCTCACCTATTTTCTAGCCAACCCGAATCTCGAGGGCGAGATTCATCTTAAGGGGGTAGGTTTGTAACATCCCAAATTTTCAATTTGGAATGTTATACATTAGATCATCATTGCATATCATATTTTATTGCATTTTGGTTGATCCTAGAAATTCTACGCAACTCAAGGACCCTCAGAGAGAATTGGGGATTTCGTTATTTTCATATTTGAGTTTTCTCAAATTTTGAAAATAGGATCATTTGATTTGATTTATTTTATCTTCAATTATTTCTATCACAAAAATATGAGAGAGGGAATAAAATGACTTTCCCAAAATAAAGAATATTCAGGATTTAATAATAAAATCAAATAAGATTTTATTTTGGTTTTATTTGCTATTTTATTTGAATTTAGGAAAAATGCGTGTGTTTCAAAATTGCATTTAGGCCCCAAATAAATGTTCATCCTGTGCTGCTTGATTTTAGAAGCCAGGGAAAATTTATTTCGGGATTTTTGGAGTCCGTTTAGTATTTCTTTTGTTTGTTTTTCTGCGCGTAATTATTTAAAAAAACGAACCGACTTCGGGCCGGGATCGGCCGGGACTCCTCTGGCCGGGGCCCTTTATATAGCGCCGCCCCGGGCCGCTTTTAGCCCAAGCCACCGCGCCCCCAAACCCTAGCCGCGCCGTGCCCAGCCCCAAGCTGCCGCCGCCGCCGGACCCGCCCGCCGAGGTTGACCGTCGCCGCCGGTTTTTTTAGAAAACCGTTGGTTTTCGCCGGTTTTCGTTCGGTTTTTTTAGTTTCCCTTTTTTTATTAGATCTGTTTTATTCGGTTTAGGTTATTTAGCGAGCGTTCGCTCGTTCGTTCATTTTAACAAACGTGCTCATCGTTTAGATCCAGATAACGAACGTTCGTTCGTTAATCTGTTCGTCGTTTTTCTTGTTCTCGGATTATTCCGCGATTATTTCTGATCGCGATTTCTGATCCGATTTTCGATCTAGTATAACTTCTCGCTCGTTTATCGGAATCAGGCGATTCAAGCGCCTGGAGTTTCGTCTCGAAACCCTATTTCCGTTTAACCAACTCAAACAAGTTTTTGCCTCTGTAAAATTTGACCTAGATTCAAAATAGTAAATGAATTTTGTTTCTTTCGCCATTTGTCTTTCGTTGCTTCGATCGATTTGATTCTTTTTGCCAACCGGAGTTCTTAAGTTGAACTTTCTGGTTAGATCTCTTATTTGAGCTTTACCCATGCTTTAGTTGAGTACTTATTGTATGCTTGTTTGTTTGCGATAGAGTACCCGGAGTACGCCGCTTGCTACTTCGAATCGCTAGGTTTTGTGGATCATCAGCAAGGCAAGTAACACTTTGATCATACCTCCTACTACCCAGTTTTTATTGCATTAGATCAATCCTCACACATTGCATGATTAGGATCTAACTAAATTGTGGGTTTTGGGAAGTTGATGAGGTAGTAACTATTACCTGTTTCATTATCAAACCTTTGGGAGTTACTTCTACGTTTGCTTATATTGCCATGCTATGCTAGTAGACGTGGATTGGGTGAGTGTATCCATGACAGATGTGAGATTGTTAACTTAATGGTTTATCTAAGGTGGCAACTTAAACACACATCTGGGTGGATTGAGGCACCTGGGTATTCCAGCGATTGCCTGTTTTCTTTATGGACCGCCACCTAGGCTCAAACGGATCATGAGATTATTCATACTAGAAACTTCCGTGTGCAGCCACAAGCTACTATGGGCTCTAGCATAGTTGATTAAGTTGTGCGAACTCTTATAGTGGTAGACTAGCAGATGTAGGGGAAAGTAGGTGTAACGGTCTACCCGTTCATAAGGTGCTAGCGCTTCTGAAAGACTATGTCCCGGTCGTCCGTTTCTCAAACACCATGTAGTGCGAGAATCCCAATGGAGGAGATCGAGTCTTGTGGGGAGAAGTGTGCAAACCTCTGCAGAGTGTATAAACTAATCATGGTTAGCCGTGTCCCCGGTTATGGACAACTTGAGTAACTAGTACTTGGATTATCATGTGAATCTCATCACGTTACTCTAATTAATTTTGTTGGGTTTTAATGATGATACTTAATTGGGATTGAGAGGGTGTCTACACTCTCAATGTTTAACAATTACCATGATAGTTAAATAAAATTTATTCCTTTGCAGTAGGGAAAAATTGGCTTTACGCAAAACTGTAACCATAGAGCTTTCCACCAACCAAATATGCATGTAGTATAGCCTTATTCTTTCATTGCTCTCTATGTGTTACTTTGCCAGCATATTCCATGTCCTGACCCGTTTCGGGCTGCAACGTTCATGTTGCAGACTTTTCAGACGACGAGTAGGGTGCCTTAGGTCGTGGTTCTATACTCAGTGATGCCGTTGGAGTTGATGGACTCACTTATCTTCCAATCCTTCCGCTGTTTGGAAGCCGTAAGAGCCATGTCAATACATTAATGACGGGAGAAATACCCAAGGAGTTAGCAGAAAATCTTCGTGAACTATGTTTGGAAATAGCTCCGAGAGGCTATGTAGCAGCATTGGAGATTCAGTCAACTTTGATGGATAGAATCAGAGAAGCTCAGAAAGCTGACAAAGAGATTGCCGCTATAAAGGAGAAACTAAGCAAAGGAAAAGCTAAAGGATTTCGTGAGGATGATCACGATACCTTATGGTTTGAAGATCGTGTTTATGTGCCCAATGACCCAGAGATCAGGAAGTTAATTCTGCAGGAAGCTCATGATTCACCATATTCGATTCACCCAGGAAATACCAAGATGTATTTGGATTTGAAGGATACCTTCTGGTGGACCAGAATGAAGAAGGATATTGGGGAGTATGTAGCAGTTTGTGATGTATGTCAGAGAGTAAAGGCAGAGCATCAGAAGCCAGCAGGATTGTTACAGCCATTGCCAATACCCGAATGGAAGTGGGATAAGTTAGGCATGGATTTTAATACGGGATTGCCCAGAACTCGTTCAGGCTATGACTCGATTTGGGTTATAGTCGGTCGTTTGACAAAGGTAACTCATTTCATCCCAGTGAAGACTACCTACACCAGTGCTAAGTTGGCAAAGATATACATGACCAGGATCGTATGTCTGCATGGAGTTCCGAGGAGCATTATATCAGATAGAGGAACCCAGTTTACCTCAAAGTTCTGGAAGCAGTTGCACGAAACTTTGGGAACCAGGCTAGAATTTAGTACAGCTTTTCATCCACAGACAGATGGACAGACCGAGAGAGTCAATCAGATTTTGGAGGATATGCTGAGAGCTTGTGCGCTAGATTATGGATCTAGTTGGGACGATAATTTGCCATATGCAGAGTTCTCTTACAACAACAGTTATCAAACCAGTTTGAAGAAGGCCCCTTTCGAAGCTTTGTACGGAAGGAGGTCCAGGACACCGTTGTCGTGGGACGAAGTTGGAGACCGCCAGTTGTTTGGTCCTGACTTGATTAAAGAGTCTGAACAGAAGGTGCAGTTGATTCGTGATAGGCTCAAGGTAGCCCAGTCCAGACCGAAAAGTTATGCCGATTCTAAACGTAAGGAGACAGTTTACGAAGTCGGGGATAGATCTTATCTCCGAGTATCTCCACTTCGGGGAACAAAGCGTTTTGGAGTTAAAGGGAAGTTAGCGCCACGATTTGTAGGACCATATCGAGTTTTGGACTGTATGGGAGAAGTGGCCTACAAGTTGGAATTGCCTGAAGGATTGTCAAGAGTTCATGATGTGTTCCACGTTTCTCAGTTAAAGAAATGTCACGCGGAGATGGCTGACATACCGTTGAGAGACACAGTGCCATTGGAAACTATTCAGTTGGATAACGATTTGACCTACGAGGAGAAACCAATTAAGATCCTCGAGTTTGCCAGCCGAGTTACCCGCAGCAAGGTTATCAAGTTTTGCAAAGTTCAGTGGAGCCACCACACAGAGGATGAAGCCACCTGGGAGCGAGAGGAAGATTTTCTCAAAGACCACCCTCACCTATTTTCTAGCCAACCCGAATCTCGAGGGCGAGATTCATCTTAAGGGGGGTAGGTTTGTAACATCCCAAATTTTCAATTTGGAATGTTATACATTAGATCATCATTGCATATCATATTTTATTTTGCTTTTGGTTGATTCTAGAAATTCTACGCAACTGAATGACCCACGGAGAGAGTTTGGGGATTTCGTTATTTTCATATTTGAGTTTTCTCAAATTTTGAGAATAGGATCATTTGATTTTATTTATTTTATCATCAGTTATTTCTATTACAAAAATATGAGAGAGGGAATAAAATGACTTACCCAAAATAAAGAAATATTGAGGATTTAATAATAAAATCAAATAAGATTTTATTTCAGAGTTTTTCGGTGTTTTATTTGAATTTAGGAAAATGTGCGTTTTTCAAAATTGCATTTAGGTCCCAAATAAATGTTCACCTTGTGCGGCTTGATTTTAGAAGCTCGTGAAAATTTATTTCGGAATTTTTGGAGTACGTTTAGTATTTCTTTTTATTTTTCTTCCGAGCGGAATAATTAAAAAAACGAACCGACCAACGGGCCATGTCCGACTAGGACTCCGGCCGAGGGGGGGCCTTTATAAGCCGGGGCAGCCCACCCGGGGAAACCCTAGCCCAGCCACTGCCCTAGCCGCCGCCCCAGCCGCCGCTTCCGCTGCCGCCGCCTTGACTTCCGTGCCAACGTTTTTATAAAAAAAATTGGTTTTCGTCGGTTTTTTTACATTCGGTTTTTTTAAAATAGATCGGTTTTTCCGGTTTATTTAAATAGCGAGCGTTCGTCCGTTCGTTCGTTCTAGCGAGCGTTCGTCGTTTTTCTTTTTCTCAGATTAAATTCGTGATTTTTCTGATTGCGATTCCTGATCCGATTTTCGTTTTAGTATAACTTTTCGCTCGTTTATCGGAATCAGGCGATTCAAGCGCCTAGAGATTCGTCTCGAACCCCTCTATCAGTTTAACCAACTTAAACAAGATTTTGCTACTGTAAATTTTTCCTTAGATCCAGATTACTAGAACGAAGTTGTTTTCTTTCGCCGTTTGACTTTCGTTGCTTCGTTCGATTTGATTCTTTTTGCCAACCGGAGTTCTTAAGATGAACCTTCTGGTTAGATCTCTTATTTGCATTTTACCTGTGCATTAGATGAGTACTTATTGTATGCTTGTTTTTTTGCCTGCGATAGAATACCCGGAATGCGCCGCCTGTTACTTCGAATCGTTAGGTTTCGCGGATCATCAGCAAGGCAAGTAACACTTTGATCATACCTTTCTACTACCCAGTTTTATTGCATTAGATCAATCCTCACACATTGCATGATTAGGATCTAATTAAATTGTGGGATGGGAATTAGATGAGGTAGTACCTATTACCTGTTATTATCAAACCTTTGGGAGTTATTTCTACGTTTGCTTAATATGCCATTGCTATGCTAGTAGACGTCGATTGGGTGAGTGATATCCATGACAGATGTGAGATTGTTAATTAATGGTTTATCTAAGGTGGCAAATTAAACACACATCTGGGTGGATTGAGGCACCTGGGTATTCCAGGACTTGCCTGTTTTCTTTTGGACCGCCATCCAGGCTCAAAGGGATCATGAGACTATTCATACTAGAAACTTCTGTGTGTACCTGGATTTTCATGTGAATCTCAACATGTTACTCTAAATTAATTTTGTTGGGTTTTGTTTAATGATGATGCTTAATTGGGATTGAGAATGTTGTCAACCATTCTCAATGTTTAACAACTACCATGATAGTTAAATAAATTTATTCCTTTGAAGTAGGGAAAAATTGGCTTTACGCAAAAATTGTAACCATAGAGCTTTGCACCAGCCAAATATGCATATAGTATAGCTATTTCATTCCATTACTCTCTATGTGTTACCTTGCCAGCATATTCCATGTGCTGACCCGTTTCGGGCTGCAACGTTAATGTTGCAGACTTTTCAGACGATGATTAAGGAGTTTTTAGGTCGTGGTTCTATACTCAGTGATGCCGTTGGAGTTGATGGACTCACTTATCTTCCAAGCCTTCCGCTGTTATCGTTATTAGATGGCCTTAAGCCATATTTATTGTAATAAGTTCTCTTTGGAGACACTCGATGTAATAAGTGTGTGATTGATACTCTGCTATAAATCCTCCGAGTACTGTGTGGTGTCAGCATTACTGATCCAGGGATGACACCGGAGCACAGAGATCAGACCGTTTGAGGTCTGGTCGCTACAGATAAGGGCATGCATCTCCTCGCGCCACCCATCAGAATCGGTGCTCATACATAGAGGATTCCCCTTGATAGGAAGACTGGCGATCATAGCAATATCCTAGAGCATCACGGTCATCTCCCCGGTCCAAACATGGAAACTGTGTGTCTCCGGCCTCCAACGATCAGTAAGCGTGGTGATTGCTGCAGCATTGAGGGGTAGCGTCGACCGGATGACCAACTGAATGAAAGGGAGGAGTCCTGTCTCCCTTGCATACGGTGTGTATCGCTCATCATAGCGCATCCCCCCAAGGTTGACCACGTGAGACCGAATCTCCAGAGGTTGAAGCTCCTACAAACAAGCAAATCAGAAAATTACATATGGGGCATTTGTGTTTGAAATAAACACGAAATTCATAATACCGGCCACTTTCATTATTACTCGTTGCTGCACTGACATAGCGTACGACCGGTGTTGATGGTCCCAGTGATCATCGAGAAGCCAAACCATCCTAACAATTTCAAACAAAGCATTATTGTCAACACGATTATCTCTTCAATACAAATAAACCAAAGTAGGCCTACTATATGCAAGATTCAAAGCATATGTATCCAAAACATTCTTGTCAATACGAATATAATTTCAATACAAATAAACTAAACTAGGCCTACTTCATGCAAGATTCAATACAAATATCTTTTCCATAGAAATAGCATGTCAACCTATGTATCCAAAGCATATCTTTTCAATAAACTAAACTAAACTAGGGTTGCAAAATAATGAAGATCATCTACAATTAGGTATCTAATACATGCAAGATTCTAATCTAATCAAAAAGGGTTCCCCAAATCTTCAAAATAGCATACATTTTATGGATAGAAAGAAGGGGATCAGAGGAGAGTACCTTCTAGGATGGATTGGTGAAGAAATCCATGGACCAAATCGTCAGATCTGAAGGATTTAGGAGAGGGGATTGAGAGGGGGAGAGGAGGAAGCCGCAGGGGCCGCTGCTTCTATAACTTCTAACGGAACAAATGAATGGGGTGGGGTGGGGAGGGAGAGCGGGCGGCTGCCTCTAAGTCAGACAGTGCAGCGCCTAAGGGCTAGGTGCCGCACCTTACATGTGTGGAGCCTAGCTCTGAGGCACTGCACTGCTGGGTGCGGGCCCAGGGGCTGCCACACTGGACAGAGGTGCAACGCCCCAGAGCTAGGCGCTGCACCGTAGGGTGTGGCGCCTGCGTGTCGGGCGCCACTCAAAATGGTCAGCCGAGTGAAATAATTTTAGGGACAGTTCATTTTGTGAATTGATTGCGTCCACAGGTCAAAATTGTCAAATTTTCCTCCATTTGCATTGGGTTTTTAAGTTTTCTAGTCTCTTCGTTTTTATTTACTATGCATACTAGTTTTGACTGAAGACAAATTTTATAAAATTTGACTGTGTTTATATAAAAAATATAAACATTTAGCATAACAAATCTATATGGTGTGAAAGTACATTCAATAATTAATATAATGGTGTTGATTTGTTACTAGTAAGGTGCAATGCCAACATACGTCTCGACCGAACGCATGTTATAATATGAAACATAAATATTTCTATCATAATATGGAATGATTCTCTCAGGATTTAAAATTTGATGCAAGGTGGATAGAATTCCTAATTCCTAAGTCATAAAGACGTGTCGATTGTTTCATGAACCAACGTGCCCCATACCCAAATAGGGAAATGCCTGACATCAGCCAGGTGATCACATTCGGCGACCCGCCCCCTCCTGAGTTCGGTGGACTCTCCATCCACACTACGAACTCGCGGGCCATGTCGTATGAATGTGCCCATGGGCGAGGTGGCCGGGCGGCCACCGCATGCCTCCCCCTCGGTCATGACCACCACGACTTTCGCGACAACTTCCGCGAGAAGGGTTCTTCCCATGGCTGACGGAGCCGGTGTAGACCCTAATGGTGCGTGCCTGCGCCCCTGAGGAGCCACCACGGGCGTTGCGGTGGACTTGCGGGGGCGGCCACGCCCCCACCTGGACAGCAGCAACTCTGGTCCTTCCCGTGGTGCCTTGCCCTTCTTAGCAGTGGTGAACCTCCGCACTGGCGACATGCCTGCTAATGCAGAGGTTTGGAGGCAGAGAGACGAGAAGACAAAGATGGGTCGGGGCTCCGCTCCCTTCACCCTCTTATAGGCGATCAGAGAAGGCCAAACGGCGTCCCTTCATCTTCGGAGCAATGATGGCCTCGGAGCGCATGCGCCAGGCTTTTTGTCGGCCTGGGCAGTTGCCGAGGCAACGTGGGGAAGTGGGGGCATCCGCGTCCCATCGTGCGCCACTCATCGAGCCTGGCCCACAGGCGACTAGGGCTCGCGTCGCTTCGCCCTCTCCTCGCTGCCTGATACGTCTCCAGCGTATCTATAATTTTTGAATGTTCCATGCTGTTATATTAGCAATCTTGGATGTTTTAGAATCATTTTATAGTCATTTTATATCATTTTTTGGTACTAACCTATTGACATAGTGCCAAGTGCCAGTTGTTTTCTGCATGTTTTTTTACATGCAGGAAATCAATATCAAACGGAGTCCAAACGCAACGAAACTGTACGGAGATTTTTTTGGACCAGAAGGAACATAATAGGCCCTGGCTACGCCTGGGGGTGCTCCGAGGAGAGCACAACCCACCAGGGCGCGCCAGGAGGCCCAGGCACGCCCTGGTGGGTTGTGCCCACCTCGGGTGCCCCCGGACCACCTCTTTGCTCTATAAATACCCCAATATTCCCAAAACCCTAGGGGAGTCGACGAAATATTCATCCAGCCGCCGCAGAGTCCAGAACCACCAGATCCAATTTAGACACCATATCGGATGGGGTTCATCACCTCCATTGGTGCCTCTCCGATGATGCGTGAGTAGTTCTTTGTAGAGCTTCGGGAACGTAGTTAGTAGCTAGATGGCTTCCTCTCTCTCTCTCTCTCTCGATTCTCAATACAATGGTCTCTTGGAGATCCATATGATGTAACTCTTTTGCGGTGTGTTTGTTGGGATCGATGAACTTTGAGTTTATGATCAGATATATATTTTTTGTATCCATGAAAGTATATGAGTTTCTTTGATCTCTTTTATGCATGATTTCTTATAGCCTTGTATTTCTTCTCTGATATTTGGGTTTTGTTTGGCCAACTTGATCTATTTATCTTGCAATGGGAAGAGATGCTTTGTAGTGGATTCGATCTTACGGTGCTTGATCCCAGTGATAGAAGGGGAACCGACACGTATGTATTGTTGCTACTAAGGATAAAACAATGACGTCTATCTCTACATAGATAGATCTTGTCTACATCATGTCATCGTTCTTATTGCATTACTTCGTTTCCCCATGAACTTAATACACTAGATGCATGCTGGATAGCAGTCGATGTGTGGAGTAATAGTAGTAGATGCTGGCAGGAGTCGGTCTACTAATCATGGACGTGATGCCAGAAACCCTTCTCGCTACCTCTTGAGCATGCGTTGGTTTTCCCTTGAAGAGGAAAGGGTGATGCAGCAAAGTAGCGTAAGTATTTCCCTCAGTTTTTGAGAACCAAGGTATCAATCCAGTAGGAGACAACGCACAAGTCACCTAGTACCTGCACAAACAATCAAGAACCTCGCAACCAACGCGATAAAAGGGTTGTCAATCCCTTCATGGTCACTTGCGAAAGTGAGATCTGATAGAGATAATAAGGTAAATATTTTTGATATTTTGTTGTATAGATTGGAAAGTAGAGAATGCAAAATATTAAACGAGATGCGATAATAAAAGAGATGCAATATAATAAGAAAGAGACCCGAGGGCCATAGGTTTCACTAGTGGCTTCTCTCATGATAGCATGTATTACGGTGGGTGAACAAATTACTGCCGAGCAATTGATAGAAAAGTGCATAGTTATGAAGATATCTAAGGCAATGATCATGAATATAGGCATCATGTTCATGTCAAGTAGATCGAAACGATTCTGCATCTACTATTACTCCACACATCAACCGCTATCCAGCATGCATCTAGAGTATTAAGTTCATAAGAACAGAGTAACGCATTAAGCAAGATGACATGATGTAGAGGGATAAACTCAAGCAATATGACATAAACCCCATATTTTTATCCTCGATGGCAACAATACAATACGTGCCTTGCTGCCCCTACTGTCACTGGGAAAGGACACCGCAAGATTGAACCCAAAGCTAAGCACTTCTCCCATTGCATGAAAGGTCAATCTAGTAGGCCAAACTAAACCGACAATTCGAAGAGACTTGCAAAGATATCAAATCATGCATATAAGAATTCAGAGAAGAACCAAATAATATTCATAGATAATCAAGTTCATAAACCCACAATTCATCGGATCTCGGCAAACACACCGCAAAAGAGTATTACATCAAATAGATCTCCAAGAACATCCAGGAGAACTCTGTATTGAAGATCAAAGAGAGAGAAGAAGCCACCTAATAACTATGGACCCGAAGGTCTGTGGTAAACTACTCACGCTTCATCGGAGAGGCCATGGTGTTGATGTAGAAGCCCTCCGTGATCGATTCCCCCTCCGGCAGATCGCCGAAAAAGGTCCCCAGATGGGATCTCACGGGTACAGAAGGTTGCGGCGGTGGAAAAGTGGTTTCATGGCTCCCCCTAATGTTTTTATGGTATAAGAGTATATATAGGCGAAAGAAGTATGTCGGTGGAGCTCCGTGGGGCCCACAAGGGTGGGGACGCGCCTACCCCCCTGGGTGCGCCCTCCTATCTCATGGCTGCCTCACGGAGTTCCAGACTTCCACTCCCAAGTCTCCTGGTTTGCTTTCGGTCCAAGAAAGATCATCGCGAATGTTTCATTCCATTTGGTATTCCTTTTTGTTGACACACGAACACGTCACCGTGTACCCTCGACGCCGGGGGTGATGCACCGCAGCTCGCGTCGAAGGAGATCTGACCGGCAGCGCGATACGCAGGACAGCCGGCAGATGCTTTTGTAGACCCGAAGCCCCATTTTCCCGGGAGGGACCCCGTCAGGGCTCGTGGCGGCTATGGGCTGCCCCAGGTCGATTCGCTCGCCCCTAGAGCCTCGTGGATCCGCAGCCCTCCAGCATGTAGAACTAGCGAAGAACGAGAAGAAAAATACAAAGGACAGATAAAAAGTAGATGAACACGAAAAGTAGTAGATGTGTTTGTTCGATTGTGTGTTGTTCAATCGGCCGTCACCCCTTAGGTATATAAGAGGCGGCTGGACTTCCCATGCAAGAAAAAGGCTTGGATTTACGTCCAAAACCCTAGTCAAATTCGGATTGGTTCTATCCAAACTTTCCAAAACTGTTCGGTTTAAACTGGCTGCACTTTGCGGGTCTTTTTTGTGGTGGTAAATGACTTCGGATGGAAACGAGTCCAAAAGCAATCTTGACCGTTTCGACGAGACGCACAACTTCCGTGTAGAACATTTTCCATCCGAGATCATCTTAATAACCTTTTGAGCCCATCTTCAACTTCTCGTCCGATTGACTATCACAGCCTCCAACCCAGCAAGTTTTCCATCCGAGTAAGCCTTCCACACCGGCAATGTTTCTACCCGGCAAGCTTTCACACCGGCAAGGTTTGTACTCCGGCAAGGTTTCACTCCAGCAAGGTTTGTACTCCGGCAAGATTACACACCGGCAAGCTTCCACACCGGCGATCTTTCTGTGCCGGCAAGCTTTCCACACCGGCAAGCCTTCACACCGGCAAGCTTTCACACCGGCAAGGTTTTCGCCCCGGCATGCTGCTTTATGACCGTGTCACTTTTGAGCGTCAACACATGCCCCCTATTTTTCGGTAAAGCTAGCGTGCCGAAAAATACTTGTACCAAGTTTGTTCTAAGGACGATGTCAACACTCCATCGGCCATTTATATGTTCTTTAGGATGATAAGTTTATATCGGCCATGTCTTGTGTGAACTTTCTGATGCAAACTTGGGTGAAACCTTCTCAGCTTCATTAACAATCCGGTGATAAAGTTCCATAGATATGTATCTCAATGTCATCCTCCGAACCATATTGTTCACCCTTTTGCTAGGATTTTGTAGACAATCAAAAATAAACTTTCTCCAATCCTTACTTTCGCCTGCATAAAAATTTCATTAGTGGCCGAAGCTGTGGACTCCAATTCGGCCTTACCTATGTTGGCAAGAATAAGCATCGGCTATTGATAGATGTGCAATACACCATGACCAACATGGTAGCCAAATGCTTGCTATGCCAACTGTCTCCAATTATCATGTCTAGATATATGAAGAATCTTAAAACAACCCATGGTAAATTTTACATCTAGACATACCTCAAGATAAACTAAAAGTGATTCATCAAAACATTGATAACCATTGGATATTTGTTGCACTACTAGTAACGAATCACCGGAAGCCTCAATATGTATAGCACCTATAGCAAGGCAAAGCTCCAATCCGAATGACAATGCATATTCGGCTTTGATCATTGTGCAAAAATATTTTAAGCGGCATGAGGCTTCACAAAATAGCACCATAAGGATATATATAAACAACACCAACACCTTGGCCATTGCTACAAATTTAACCATCAATATATAATCTCCATGGTTCTAGAGAGATCAAGCTGAAATCAATATTATGCATGATGTCAATATGATGCTCAATAATAAAATCAACCATGATTTGGCCTTACATAAATTATGAATACTAATAAGCCAAAGCACACCCAATCAAAACATAAGTTCACTTTGCAGTTTTGGTGAATTGGTCTATGCATAATATCTTCAATGGCATCAATTTGACAAACTCCTTTGCAAGCACTTATCTCAAACTAAGGACGATGTTAGAATACCACACCGGCCATTCTTAGATATATTCTTAGGGCGATAGATAAATATCGGCCATTACAATGAGGTCCATGTAGTATTCACCCACCATGGTATGTATAGCCGAAATAAACAAATGAAATAGCAATAAGATATTTCGGCCCCTTTGTATTAGAAACAAAAATGTAACTAACCAAATGTATAGTGATTTGGTAATACTCTGTCATGATATAGAAAATTATGTTGCATCCATGGATCAAAATAAGTCCATGGAGGGTAACTGATCATACCTGTGGATGAATTCCATGGCAAAGGCATCAATGGCATTGTTGAAGAAAATGGATGATGTGCTAACCGAAGATTTTGATGTTGTGATCCACACCTTCGGCTTAATTGTTTGTTGCTTCCATTCTTCTCTTTCTTCACTTTTATTGTACTTGTTGCAATAGAAGCATGCACATCATTTTTGTTATGAATGATCCTCTTGGGAACCCATGCCATGTTCTTCTGTCTTAGCTCTTGTGCACTAAGATTTTGTAATTCCTTCTTTTGCCAATACGTTAAGCCGAGTGGGCATCTCGGCTGTAATTCTGTTTTGACCAATGGCAGTTCCTTTTTGGCCTTATGCACTCTTAACTTCTTTTCTTCAGATTTGGCACTTTGACTCTCAATAATTGGTTGCTTTGTCTCATTGCCTTTAGTAGCCAATGTTAACACTTTAATTGGCTCTTTTTTATTTGAGATCAAATCTGAAGTTGCACTCTTACGACCATCTCTTTTAACACGGTAAACTTGCTTGACCACCTCTTTCTTCATCCTTGAGCTCTGGACCGATTCCTTATGATTGAAATGGTCTTTAACATGTGATTGTTTAGATATTGATCTTCTCGGAGCTGCATAATATTGGTGAGATGGTCAAAAATAAGATGGAGAATGTGCCCTTGTATCATACCTGTCCCATGATGGATATGGATCTATATGAGCATCGGGAGGCATCCACGACATTGGCATTGGCGACCCAAAATAAGGATATGAATATGTTGCATTAAAATTCTCACTTCACCAATACCGATCCTCATATTTGCGCCTTGGGGGTGATCTTGGTTTCTTTGCATGATTGGGCCGATAAGCATTCTTCTCTTCACTCTTCTTTTGATATTTATCCAATAGTTCAGCGAAGGTGATTTTTGATCTCTTACACTTGCGCTTATTTCGGCCTTTGTTTCCTTTTGGTTTGCTTTCATCGATCATTGGATTTGCTTGCTTCCCCCCAGTCCTTGGCGTATCCATTGTAGCTTCGATGGAATTATTGCCCTCAAGATTATGGTCATTGTGCTCTTTGACAACTTCTTTACTTGAAAGCTCGATCCCATCACCTGCAGTTTTTACCTTCTCTTCAAATGGAATGGCTTGAAGCAGTCGATGCGAAAACTTTCTACCATCAGGACCAATCGGAATAGACTGGTCATCTCTTGGTGTCTGAACAAATTTCAATCATCCTTTATCAATGGCCGATTTAACTATTTGACGAAACATGTTACAATCCTCAAAATTATGCTTGGACGAATCATGCAACTTACAATACATTCGTCCCTGGACAGATGGCTCAACATGGTGATCAAGAATTCTAATATAATTATTCCTCAACAACAAATCAAAGATTTTATCACACATGTTTGAATTAAAGATAAACCTTTTATTTTCTAGCCGATCTTGATGTGAGAACGGCTTTGGAATTAAGAAAACGAATGGTTCAGATTTTGCACTCTATTTCTGATGTCTTTGGGTAAGATATTATACTAGTATCAGTTTTCTCAACAGAATTTAACCTTGGCTTTAAATTTCTAAAATGAAAATAGTTAGAACATACATGTCTCAATTGATACCAAGTGCAAGCCAAGTATGAAATAAGCAAAGATACCCAAATAGATATGAACTTTAGATAAAACAACGGGGAAAGCTTTGTCTGTAATAATAAGTCACTATCGGTCTTTATAAATGGTGTAATGGGTTAACCGATATGCTCAATAACAACTTTATTGCTAGCAAGTAAATTACCCTTCTTCATTGGTCTTTCAAAATTACTTATGAGGATTTTTCTAATAGATGCATCAACAATAAAGTCCTGACCAAATCTGAAAATAGGTAAATTACTTGCTAAACATACCTCTTCAAATATGTTGGGAGAGCACGATGGTGGTGTGACTTGAACAATATCTTGCTCCGCCTTTGGATGTCTCCCCAACGCCTCTTCATCATCTTTTTCTTGATTCCGTGCATCATTACATTGAAAAAATTTGTCGGCCGAACTTTGTTCGGCTACTTGTTCTTGTCCTTGAAGTTCATCAATTTCTCTGGCACGAAACTCATAGGGCAGGAAGTAGGTTCCATTAACTTTAGAAAAATCAAGTATGGTCGCTTTGCTATGCTTGCCATGCCCTTTCTCAATAATGCTTGCCTCTTTGCATTTGATGGATTCAGAATATATACTTCTTGATTTGGCTCTTTTAACCGGAGCACTTTCATGTTCTGAATCATCTTTCTTTACATTGCTTCTACCAATTGGCAATGCTTCTTTCACTTGAGCCAATTATGTTTCTTTTTGTTTCTGGCGGCGAGCGGCGAAATTGGCTTTAATCTTTTTCTCAATTTCAGCCCACTTCGGATACGATTGCCCCCCAATGCTTTTAGATTCTTTCGGCAATGGCACATGGGTGTTGCCGAAACTTTGCAATTGTGTAGGGGCTGTATAATATGATGTAGTATTAGGTGAAGGCATATGCATTTTTGTAAAACCATATTTTTGCTCGCCAATTTTATCAATTGGCAAAGATTCATCTTCTTGTAAAACTCTAGCTTTTATTGCAGCATAATCAGGAAACAACCCCTTTTCATATTGTTCAAGGCAAAGAGCACTAATCCTCTTGTTTTGTGCCAAGCTCTTTTTTAATGCAGCCACAACCGCTTTTGGAAGGGATTGCTCCGCAACGCTTTTAGATTCTTTCGGCAATGATTCGTGAGTGTTGCCGAAATTCTTGAATTGCGTAGAGTATGCATTATATGCTACAGTATTTGATGACGGCACATGTGTTCCTGTAAAATTTTCACTTATTCGGCTGTGACCATGAAGATGCAGGGCCGAATTATGAACACCTACAGTTGCATACGGTGCTGAAAAATTACTAACATGAGGTGTAGCATATGATGGTTGAGAGTAACTGGTCGAATAGCTAGTAGTAGAATGGCCAATTCTCCCATCCATTGGCAAGGTTGGATTCACATATTGCAAATCAGTTGCTGATGAATAAAAAGGTGAAACACTTTCTTGTATGCTATTGGAAATTTTAACATGAGGTGTTTCAAATTGATTAACCAAACCCATCATGTTGTTCATCGGCATATGGATTTGTGGGGTTGCCGATGCATGAGAGTTTGGATACATATGTTGTAAGTTGCTAAAATCATAAGAATTTGAAGCATGAAAATTGTTTTGCATCGGCCCTTGCGCATAATTAGATGCATGATTGATAAAACTAGGGCTAGCCGATACATTATGCTCATTAGGTGATCCAGCAACAACATATGAATTATTTGCATCTACAAAGGGGAATTCGGTATTCATATTACCTTTGTAGATTTCAGCAACTTGATGACGATCTCTTCGTAGCAAGAACGGGACAGAGACCGTTCGAAACTTCATCCCCAGCGGAGTCGCCAAAAAGTGTGTTGACACACGAACACGTCACCGTGTACCCTCGACGCCGGGGGTGATGCACCGCAGCTCGCGTCGAAGGAGATCTGACCGGCAGCGCGATACGCGGGACAGCCGGCAGACACTTTTGTAGACCCGAAGCCCCGTTTGCCCAGGAGGGACCCCGTCAGGGCTCGCGGCGGCTATGGGCTGCTCCAGGTCGATTCGCTCGCCCCTAGAGCCTCGTGGATCCGCAGCCCTCCAGCATGAAGAACGAGAAGAAAGATACAAAGGAGAGATAAAAAGTAGATGAACACGAAAAGTAGTAGATGTGTTTGTCCAATTGTGTGTTGTTCAATTGGCCGTCACCCCTTAGGTATATAAGAGGCGGCTGGACTTCCCGTGCAAGAAAAAGGCTTGGATTTACGTCCAAAACCCTAGTCAAATTCGGATTGGTTTTATCCAAACTTTCCAAAACTGTTCGGTTTAAACTGGCTGCACTTTGCGGGTCTTTTTTGTGGTGGTAAATGACTTCGGATGGAAACGAGTCAAAAAGCAATCTTGACCGTTTCGATGAGACGCACAACTTCCGTGTAGAACATTTTTCCATCCGAGATCATCTGAATAATCTTTTGAGCCCATCTTCAACTTCTCGTCCGATTGACTATCACAGCCTCCAACCCGGCAAGTTTTCCATCCGAGTAAGCCTTCCACACCGGCAATGTTTCTACTCGGCAAACTTTCACACTGGCAAGGTTTCACTCCGGCAAGGTTTGTACTCCGACAAGGTTTCACTCCGGCAAGGTTTGTACTCCGGCAAGATTTCACACCGGCAAGCTTCCACACCGGCGATCTTTCTGTGCCGGCAAGCTTTCCACGCCGGCAAGCCTTCACACCGGCAAGCTTTCACACCGGCAAGATTTTATCCCGGCAAGGTTTTCGCCCCGGCATGCTGCTTTATGATCGTGCCACTTTTGAGCGTCAACACTTTTCTGCGAAACACTGAAATAGGCAAAAAAACAGAAACTGGCACTGGGCCTCCGGTTAATAGGTTAGTCCCAAAAATAATATAAAGAGCATATTAAAGCCCATTAAACATCCAAAACAAATAATATAATAGCATGGAACAATCAAAAATTATAGATACGTTGGAGACGTATCAAGCATCCCAAGCTTAATTCCTGCTCGTCCTCGAGTAGGTAAATGATAAAAAAAGAATTTTTTATGTGGAGTGCTACCTAACATATTTATCAATGTAATATTCTTTATTGTGGCATGAATGTTCAGATCCGAAAGATTCAAGACAAAAGTTTAATATTGACAAAAAATAATGATATTTCAAGCATACTAACAAAGTAATTATGTCCTCTCAAAATAACATGGCCAAAGAAAGTTCATCCCTACAAAATCATATAGTTTGGTCATGGTCCATCTTCGTCACGCAAAATACTCAAATCATGCACAACCCTAATGACGAGCCAAGCAATTGTTTCATACTTTAGTAATCTCAAACCTTTTCAACTTTCACACAATACATGAGCGTGAACCATGGACATAACACTATAGGTGGAATAGAGTGGTGGTTGTGGAGAAGACAAAAAGGAGGAAGATGGTCTCATATCAACTAGGCATATCAATGGGCTATGGAGATGCCCATTAATAGATGTCAATGTGAGTGAGTAGGGATTTCCATGAAACGGATGCACTAGAGCTATAAATGTATGAAAGCTCAACAAAAGAAACTAAGTGGGTGTGCATCCAACTTGCTTGCTCACGAAGACCTAGGGAATTTGAGGAAGCCCATCGTTGGAATATACAAGCCAAGTTCTATAATGAAAATTTCCCACTAGTATATGAAAGTGACAAAATAAGAGACTCTCTATCATGAAGATCATGGTGCTACTTTAAAGCACAAGTGTGGAAAAAAGATAGTAGCATTGTCCCTTCTCTCTTTTTCCCTCATTTTTTTCTTTCTCTCTTTTTTGGTCCTTCTCTTTTTTTTGGATTTCTCTTTTTCCCTCACATGGGACAATGTTCTAATGATGATCATCACACTTCTATTTATTTACAACTCAAAGATTACAACTCGATACTTAGAACAAAAATATGACTCTATATGCATGCCTCCGACGGTGTACCGGGATGTGCAATGAGTCAAGAGTGACATGTATGAAAAAATTATGAATGGTGGCTTTGCCACAAATACGATGTCAACTACATGATCATGCAAGGCAATAAGACAATGATGGATCGTGTCATAATAAACAGAATGGTGGAAAGTTGCATGGCAATATATCTCGGAATGGCTATGGAAATGCCATAATAGGTAGGTATGGTGGCTATTTTGAGGAAGGTAAATGGTGGGTTTATGGTACTAGCGAAAGTTGCGCGGTACTAGCGAGGCTAGCAATGGTGGAAGGGTGAGAGTGTGTATAATCCATGGAATCAACATTAGTCATACAGAACTCACATATTTATGGCAAAAATCTACAAGTCGTCAAAAACCAAGCACTACGCGCATGCTCCTAGGGGGATAGATTGGTAGGAAAAGACCATCACTCGTCCCCGACCGCCACTCATAAGGAAGACAATCAAAGAAATACCTCATGCTTCAAATTTGTTACACAACGGTTACCATACGTGCATGCTAGGGGACTTGCAAACCTCAACACAAGTATTTATAAAATTCACAATTACTCAACTATCATGACTCTAATATCACCATCCTCATGTCTCAAAACAATCACCAAGTATCAAACTTCTCCTGCTATTCAATGCACTTTATATGCAAGTTTTTATTATACCCATCTTGGATGTCCATCATATTAGGACTAATTTTATAAACAAAGCAAATTACCATGTTGTTCTAAAAGACTCTCAAAATAATATAAGTGAAGCATGAGAGATCAATAATTTCTATAAAATAAAACCACCACCGTGCTCTAAAAAGATATAAGTGAAGTACTAGAGCAAAATTGTATAGCTCAAAAGATATAAGTGAAGCACATAGAGTATTCTAATAAATTCCGATTCATGTGTGTCTCTCCCAAAAGGTGTGTACAGCAAGGATGATTGTGGTAAACTAAAAAGCAAAGACTCAAATCATACAATATGCTCCAAGCAAAACACATATCACGTGGTGAATAAAAATATAGCCTCAAGTAAAGTTACCGATAGACGAAGACGAAAGAGGGGATGCCTTCCGGGGCATCCCCAAGCTTAGGCTTTTGGTTGTCCTTGAATTTTATCTTGGGGTGCCTTGGGCATCCCCAAGCTTAGGCTCTTGCCACTCCTTGTTCCAAAATCCATCAAATCTTTACCCAAAAACTTTAAAACTTCACAACACAAAACTCAACAGAAAATCTCACGAGCTCCGTTAGTATAAGAAAATAAACCACCACCTTAAGGTACTGTAATTAACTCATTCCTTATTTATATTGGTGTTAAACCTAATGTATTCCAACTTCTATATAGTTCATACCCCCTATACTAGCCATAGATTCATCAAAATAAGCAAACAACACGCGATAAACAGAATCTATCAAAAAACAGAACAGTCTGTAGCAACCTGGAGGTTTCGAATACTTCTGTAACTCCAAAAATTCTGAAAAATTAGGAAGACCATGACAATTTGTATATTGATCTACTGCAGTTGGAATTGGTATTTTATCGTTCTCTGGTAAAAAATCGAAAATTATTTTCGTGAGCGCATACTTTCTGTTTTTATCAGCAAGATCAAACAACAATCACCCAAGAAGATCCTAAAGGCTTTACTTGGCACAAACACTAATTAAAACATAAAAAACACAATAATAATAGAGGCTAGATAAACTATTTATTACTAAACAGGAACAAAAATTAAAGAACAAAAATAAAATTTGGTTGCCTCCCAACAAGCGCTATTGTTTAATGCCCCTAGCTAGGCATAAAAGCAAGAATAGATCTAGGTATTGTCACCTTCGGTATGCAATTCTTCAATTGAACACTTATAACCCTTAGGAGGTTCTTTGTTTTTGCTAATGATAAAACTCCTAAGTAGGAAATCAAGAAATTCATTTGTAGCAAAATGTTCCTTAATGATATCTAAAAAGTTGGGGTGAACACTTATTGATTTGAGGTCTTCATTTTTCTTACTAGAAGATTCACCCTTATTTTTAGGAACATAGATAAACTTGGCAACTTCGGTAGGAGGAGGATTTGAGGTATTTTTAACGGCAGAGAAAGCGAACCCCAAGTTGGTAATAATATCTTCGAGTTTATCAATTCTAGTGGAATCTTGATCTATCTTCTCATTAACTACGGGTTCCTTTTCCTTAAGATTTTTCAGAGTAACTCCTACCTTAGATCCATATTGAGTAATTTGGTTGTCAATATTTTTATCCAAATTTTCGATTAACTCTATAATGGCAATTTTATTTTCAATAATATCAAGCCTTTGCATCACATGTTCCAAAGTTAAAATAGTTCTATTGACCAAAAGAGGTGGTGGGCCTAACAAATCTATGATAGCATTATAAGAATCAAAAGTATGGCTTCCCAAGAAATTCCCTCCAGTAATGGTGTCAAGAACATATTTATACCAAGGAGTGATGCCTACATAAAAATTGCGAAGAAGAACGGAAGTAGATTGCTTTTTAGTAGATCTATTTTGAGCATTGCAAATTCTATACCAAGCATCTTTTAGGTTTTATCCCTTCCTTTGTTTAAAATTAAGAACCTCATTATCGGGAGTGTTAACAATGATAGGAGAACTAGCCATGAAGGCGAAACAAACGATCTAACACACGAGCGCACAAGAAGCAAGCGAAAAGAGACAAACGGAAGAGGGGTGAATAAAACGGCAAAGGTGAAGTGGGGGAGAGGAAAATGAGAGGCAAATGGCACATAATGTAATGCGAGGGAGAGTTTATGATGGGTACTTCATATGTCTTGACTTGGCGTAGATCTCCCCAGCAACGGCGCCAGAAATCCTTCTCGCTAGCTCTTGAGCATGCATTGGTTTTCTCTTGAAGAGGAAAGGGTGATGCAGCAAAGTAGCGTAAGTATTTCCCTCATATTTGAGAACCAATGTATCAGTCCAATAGGAGACAACGCACAAGTCACCTAGTACCTGCACAAACAATCAAGAACCTCGCAACCAACGCGATAAAGGGGTTGTCAATCCCTTCACGGTCACTTGCGAAAGTGAGATCTGATAGAGATAATAAGATAAATATTTTTGGTATTTTATTGTATAGATTGGAAAGTAAAGATTGCAAAATAGTAAACAAGATGCGATAATAAAAGAGATGCAATATAATAAGAAAGAGACCCGGGGGCCATAGGTTTCACTAGTGGCTTCTCTCATGATAGCATGTATTACGGTGGGTGAACAAATTACTACTGAGCAATTGATATAAAAGTGCATAGTTATGAAGATATCTAAGGCAATGATCATGAATATAGGCATCACGTTTGTGTCAAGTAGATTGAAACGATTTTGCATCTACTAATATTACTCCACACATCGACCGCTATCCAGCATGCATCTAGAGTATTAAGTTCATAAGAACAGAGTAACGCATTAAGCAAGATGACATGATGTAGAGGGATAAACTCAAGCAATATGACATAAACCCCATCTTTTTATCCTCAATGGCAACAATACAATATGTGCCTTAGTGCCCCTACTGTCACTGGTAAAGGACACTGCAAGTTTGAACCCAAAGCTAAGCACTTCTCCCATTGCAAGAAAGATCAATCTAGTAGGCCAAACTAAACCGATAATTCGAAGAGACTTGCAAAGATATCAAATCATGCATATAAGAATTCAGAGAAGAACCAAATAATATTCATAGATAATCAAGTTCATAAACCCACAATTCATCAGATCTCGGCAAACACACCGCAAAAGATTATTACATCAAATAGATCTCCAAGAACATCAAGGAGAACTTTGTATTGAAGATCAAAGAGAGAGAAGAAGCCACCTAATAACTATGGACCCGAAGGTCTATGGTAAACTACTCACGCTTCATCGGAGAGGCCATGGTGTTGATGTAGAAGCCCTCCGTGATCGATTCCCCCTCCGGCAGATCGCCGGAAAAGGTCCCCAGATGGGATCTCAGGAGTTCAAAAGGTTGCGGCGGTGGAAAAGTGGTTTCGTGGCTCCCCCTAATGTTTTTAGGGTATAAGAGTATATATAGGCGAAAGAAGTATGTCAGTGGAGCTCCGTGGGGCCCATGAGGGTGGGGGACGTGCCTACCCCCTGGGCGCGCCCTCCTATCTCGTGGCTGCCTCACGGAGTTCCATACTTCCACTCCAAGTCTCCTGGTTTGCTTTCGGTCCAAGAAAGATCATCGCGGAGGTTTCATTCCATTTGGTATTCCTTTTTTGCGAAACACTGAAATAGGCAAAAAAACAGAAACTGGCACTTGGCCTCCGGTTAATAGGTTAGTCCTAAAAATAATATAAAAGAGCATATTAAAGCCCATTAACATCCAAAATAGATAATATAATAGCATGGAACAATCAAAAATTAAAGATATGTTGGAGACGTATCATGCCTATGTAATGATCATTGCCTGGATATCATCATGAGTATTCGAAGTTCTATCAATTGCCCAACAATAATTTGTTCACCCACTGTTCGCTATTTTTCTCGAGAGAAGCCACTAGTGAAACCTACGTCTCCCAGGTCTCTTTCTCATATTATTTGCCATTGTGAACTATTTTCCTTTGCTTTTATTTTCAGATCTATTAAACCAAAAACCCAAAAATACCTTGCTGCAATTTATTCTTATTTATTTTATTTGGCGTTCGATCTATCAATCTACTACAATTTTATCTCACGTTCGTTTGCCTATCATGAGGCGCCGTACCCGGAAGGGATTGACAACCCCTTTAGCGGGTCGGGTTGCGAGGATTTGTTATCTGTGTGCAGGGGTTGTTTACGTTGTGTTGCTTGGTTATCCTACTGGTTCGATAACCTTGGTTTCATATCTGAGGGAAATATCTACCGTCGCTGTGCTGCATCATCCCTTCCTCTTTGGGGAAATACCGATGTAGCTTCAAGCGACATCATTGCCTTCGCCTCGAAGCCAGGCCGAGTGCGCCAAGGGCCCGGGGCCTGCTGTCGGTGTTATAGGACCAGGGTACCTAGGTCCGCCTACCTACGGCCCAGCACATGGCTCCATCGATGGCCCGGCACGGACCAACCCTAAGGCTTCACGAGCGAGACCCTCGTGAGGGCCCCTACCTTATGAGGAGAACGATGATACGTCTCCAACGTATCTATAATTTATGAAGTATTCATGCTATTTCATTACCATTCTTGGATGTTTTACAATCATTTTATAGCAATTTTATATCATTTTTTGGGACTAACCTATTGACCCAGTGCCTAGTGTGAGTTGCTGTTTTTTTTTGCTTGTTTTTTACATCGTAGGAAATCAATATCAAACGGGGTCCAAACACCGCGAAACTTTTTGTGGATTTTTGATGGACCAGAAGACTCCCGATGGGCCAAAGCAGCACCTGGGGGGTGCCCCGAGGGGGCACAACCCACCAGGGCGCGCCTGGGGGGCCAGACACGGCCAGGTGGGTTGTGCCCACCTTGGTGGCCTCCCACACCCCCTCTTCACCCTATAAATTCTCGAATATTCCAAAAATTCTCGGGGTTAACCTAGATCAGAAGTTTCGCTGCCGCAAGGCTCTATAACCACCAAAAACCAATCTAGACCCCATTCCGACACCCTGATAGAGGGGGGATCATCTCCGGTGGCCATCTTCATCATCCCGGCGGGCACCACAATGAGGAGGGAGTAGTCCACCATTGGGGTTGAGGGTTTGTACCAGTAGCTATGTGTTTAATCCCCCCCTCTCTCTCGTGTTCTTAAGATGTCACGATCTTGATGTATCGCGGACTTTGTTAATATAGTCGGATCATATGGTGTTTTCCCCTCTCTATCTTGTTATGATGAATTGAGTTTTTCCCTTTGAGATTTCGTTGTTATCGGATTGAATACTTTTATGGATTTGAGAGCACTTGGTATATGTCTTGCATATGAATACTTGTGGTGACAATGGGGTACGTATCGTATTGATTCACTTGATATATGTTTTGGCACTCAACTCGTAGATTCCCAAGGTGGTATTGAGGTAATATATGCATAGGGGTTGATGCACGTTCTTCTCTTTGTTTCTCCAGTAGGAATCTTGGGGCACTCTTTGTGGTTTCTTGTGTTGGATTGAGTATTATGAATCTGAAGTTATTTGGTGTTATTTTAGTATGCACTCTTGGATAGATCGATCAGAAAGAATAGCTTCGAGGTGGTTTCGTACCCTATAAACGATTTCTTCTTATGTTCTCCGCTAGATAGGAACTTTGGAGTGACTCTTCATTGCACTTTGAGGGATGGTTATATGATCCAATTATATTAGCACTGTTGAGAGATTGCACTAGCGAAAGTACGGACCCTAGGCCTGATTTTCAAGCATTGCAATACCGTTTTTGTGCCCGTTTACTATTTGCTACCTTGCTATTTTTATTTATTCAGATTATAAAAATATATTTCTACCATCAATATTACACTTTTAACACCATCTCTTCGCCGAACTAGTGCACCTATACAATTTGCCATTGTATTGGGTGTGTTGGGGACACAAGAGATTTCTTGCATTTGGTTGCAGGGTTGTTTGAGAGAGACCATCTTCATCCTACACCTCCCACGGATTGATAAACCTTAGGTCATCCACTTGAGGGAAAATTGCTACTGTCCTACAAAACTCTGCGCTTGGAGGCGCAACACGAAAGCACGGTCGAACAACTATGATCAAAAGAGAGCGAGAAGAGAAGGCAAAAGCACGGTCGAACAACTATGATCAAGAAGTGATCCTAGAACAACCTACGTCAAGCATTACTCCAACACCGTGCTCACTTCCCGGACTCCGCCGAGAAGAGACCATCACGGTAACACACGCAGTTGATTCATTTTAATTAAGTTAAGGTTCATGTTATCTACAACCGGACATTAACAAATTCCCATCTGCCCATAACCGCGGGCACGGCTTTCGAAAGTTCAAATCCATGCAGGGGTGTCCCAACTTAGCCCATCACAAGCTCTCATGGTCAACGAAGGATATTCCTTCTAGCGGGAAGGCCCGATCAGTCTCGGAATCCCGGTTACAAGACATCCTCGACAATGGTAAAACAAGTCCAGCAACACCGCCCGAATGTCCCGACAAATCCCGATAGGAGCTGCACATATCTCGTTCTCAGGGCACACTCAGATAGGTCAAGCTACGAGTAAAACCAACCCTCGAGTTTCCCTGAGGTGGCCCCGCAGGCTGCCCAGTTCGGACCAACACTCAGAGGAGCACTGGCCCAGGGGGGTTTAAATAAAGATGACCCTTGGGCTCCGAAAACCCAAGGGAAAAAAGGATAGGTGGAAAATGGTAAAACCAAGGTTGGGCATTGCTGGAGGAGTTTTATTCAAGGCGAACTGTCAAGGGGTTCCCATTATAACCCAACCGCGTAAGGATCGCAAAATCCGGGAACATAACACCGATATGACAGAAACTAGGGCGGCAAGAGTGGAACAAAACACTAGGCAAAAGACCGAGCCTTCCACCCTTTACCAAGTATATAGGTACATTAAGATAAACAAGATAATATGGTGATATCCCAACAATAAAATAATGTTCCCACAAGGAACAATCTCCAATCTTCACCTGCAACTAGCAACGCTATAAGAGGGGCTGAGCAAAGCGGTAACATAGCCAATCAACGGTTTGCTAGGACATGGTGGGTTAGAGGTTTGACATGGCAATTTGGGAGGCATGATAAGAAAGTGGTAGGTATCGTAGCATAGGCATAGCAAAAGAGCGAGCATCTAGCAAGCAAAGATAGAAGTGATTTCGAGGGTATGGTCATCTTGCCTACAAAGTTGTCAGAGTTGACTTGATCCTCGTAAGCGAACTCAACGGGCTCCCCGTTCGCGAACTCGTCTCCCGGCTCTACCCAAGCAAGAACAACAAGCAAACAGAACACCATCAACCACGTGCAATGCTCAAACAACATGATGCAAACATGGTATGCTATGCGGGATGCGGTATGTGATGCATATGCAAGATTTAACAAAGAATGATTGAACCTGGCCTCAACTTAGAAATCCAAGAGTGCCACTGAAAAGGTGATATGATTTCGGTTGAAATCGACATAAAGATCACCGGAATCGGATGCACGGTTTGGAAATGGCAAGAAAAACAAATATGGCACCGGTGTGCGATAATCAGCAAGTAGCCAACTAAATGCATCAAGATAAGTATGCTACAGCACTCAAACATGACAACAAAATACATGGAAGGGATTCACTCATGATGCTTGACAAAAGATGAACACTGAGCTATGGCTAATTCATCCATTAACAGGTTCAAACAAGCATGGCAAAAGTGCAAATGATAGCAGGTTTCAGACAGTGAAATTAACACAAGTCTGGAATTTATCATCAGGAAGCACACTTTAGAGCATGAAAACTACAATCTACAGGAACGTAACATGGCAAAGCAAGGCATGGCATGAATCTACTCAAAGTACTTAACAAAAGTCCCTTAGTGACCCTGAGCCAAAAGGGATCAGAAAATACAATTGCAAGCATGTGAACATGGCAAAAACATAAACAGATTTCAGACAGTGAAAAAACTGGAGCATGCAAATCAGTTAACGAGTAGGCATGTTTACGAGCTGGATGCACTCACTACAAAGCATGGAATGACAAACTAAGCATACACCCATCAAGAATACATAGCATAGAAGCTAGACATGGCAAGAACAACAACATAGCATGCACGGATCAATAGCAACATCGTCGGCAAAATCGCTAACATGTCAACAATCTGCCAGGATTCACGATATAGCAAAAGTAGAACTCGATTGACTCAACCTAGGGCGCTCCATAAATGCAAACAAATACATGGATGGATAGAGCACCACAATGTTAACAAAACATCCTTACTGATCATCCTCAAAAGAGGCACGGATCACTAGGAAACAACATGAACATATGGCATAACAACAAAATCAGGACAAGGACATAGTGAAATTCTAAGTCCCTGAAATCAGCATTACCGATTACACTAATTTGCAAGCTTGTGCTTGTCACCACATATATCACAAAAATACATGGTAAGCACCTCTGTAAAGATGGCATGGCATATAACAAAACCCATGTAGAGCTCAGGAGCATATTATGCACACATTAATCATGGCAAAAATGACAAATATCTATTTGATGAAACAGATCTGATAAACTTATCACATAGCCCTCTTCCAACAGCATTTCGGGCATCAAGATGAGCTCAAACGAAAATGGTGCAATGAGATGAAATGATGTACTCGTTGAGACGAACATTTTGATATGCTACACGCACAAATCGGATCTACGATGAGAGAGTTAAGGCATGATGAATATTGCAAAAAAATAAGGTGATTAGGTCAAAAAATATTAGGTCAACCCTCAGATCTGGATCGGCCGATCTACACTGTAGCGATGCACTCGGCCCGAGGTTCGACGGTGCCGGAGTTGAGGTCGCCGGCGATGGGATCCGGCGGAGGAGGAGGTCGCGGCAGGGGACGGCGATGTCCATGGCGGCGCGCGGCGGAGGAGGAGGTGGCGGCCTCAGTCACGTGCGGAGGCGCGGTAGGTCGGGGCGGCCGGCGTGGAGACGACTCCGGCGAGGTCGCGGTGGTCGCCGGCGAGGTGGCGGCCGTCGGCGAGGTGGAGGTGGCAGAGGCGGAGCTGCGGGCGCTGGCGTCGAAGGAGAAGGCGGCGGGGTCACGGTAGCCGGATGGGCCGCGGGGGCCCTCCCGCGGGCCGAGCGGGCCGGGCGGCGGCGCGACAAAGTGGGGCTCCCGCCTAGGACACGTGGCGTCACCCGATAGGTCCGGCGGAGCGGGCGGACACATCCGCTGCCCGGATTTTTGTCCGGCGGCGGCGGGTGGAGTTTTTAGGGTTAGGAGGAGAAAGAGACCCGGGATTTTTGGAGGAGGGACTATTTATAGGCATAGAGGGAGCTAGGAAGCTCCAAATGAGGTGCGTTTTGCGGCCACACGATCGTGATCGAACGCTCTAGATGATGGAGAGGGTTTAGTGGGTTTTGGGCCAAATTGGAAGGGTGTTGGGCTGCAACACTCACGAGGCCTTCTCGGTCCCTCGGTTAACTGTTGGAGTATCAAACGAAGTCCAAATGGCACGAAACTTGACATGCGGTCTACCGGTAGTAAACCAAGGCCGCATGACAAGTCTCGGTCCAATACGGAAATGTTTAACCCCCACACACGGAAAGAGGTAGAAAGGGGGACCGGAGGAGATAGAAGCGCCGGAATGCAAAACGGACAATGGGGAAAATGCTCGGATGCATGGGACGAACACGTATGCAAATGCAATGCACATGATGACATGATATGAGATGCATGACAAAGGCAACAACACACGGAGACAAAAACCCGAACCCGAGGAAAATAAAATAACTTAGGCCGGAAACGACAAGAGTTGGGATACAGAAAATATAAATTACATCCGGGGTGTTACAACACTCCACCACTACGAAAGGATCTCGTCCCGAGATCTAGGACTGGAAAAATGGCGGGTACTCAGAACAGAGGTGATCCTCGCATTCCCAGGTGGATTCACAGTCGGAATGGTGTGACCACTTGACTTTGAGGAATTTGATTGACTTATTTCGAGTCTTGCGCTCAGTTTCTTCAAGAATAGCAACTGGGTGCTCACGATAAGAAAGGTCTTCTTGGAGATCAATGTCCTTGAAGTTGACGGTGCGGTTAGGGGTCTTGAAGCACTTGCGGAGCTGAGAAACATGGAACACGTCATGCACATTCGCAAAGTTGGAGGGAAGCTCAAGTTGATAGGCGAGATCGCCTCTCTTGCTGACGATCTTAAAAGGACCCACGTATCTAGGGGCAAGCTTCCCTTTGATACCGAAGCGACGAGTACCTTTCATTGAAGAGACGCGGAGGTAAACACGGTCTCCGATCTCAAAAGCATCCTTACTGATCCACTTGAGGAGATTTCTTGCACTTGGTTGCAGGGTTGTTTGAGAGAGACCATCTTCATCATACACCTCTCACGGATTGATAAACCTTAGGTCATCCACTTGAGGGAAAATTGCTACTGTCCTACAAAACTCTGCGCTTGGAGGCCCAACACGAGTCTACAAGAATAAAGTTGTGTATTAGACATCAAGCTCTTTTCTGGCGCCGTTGCCGAGGAGGTTAGGTAAGCGGCACTCACACCCCGTCAACCAAGCTCTTTTCTAGCACCGTTGCCGGGGAGGTGAGTGCTTGAAGGTATATTTTAGATCTTGCAATCGAATCTTCTAGTTTCTTGTTTTTTCACTAGTTTGGTTTATAAAAGAAAACTACAAAAAATGGAATTGAGATTGCATCATATTATTGATCATCTTTATAATATATTTCTTGAGAAATATGGATCGGAAAATTGTGCTCAATTGGTAGAAGAAGAATTCAATAGAATGTTTGGTATAAATGATGAGCATGATTGCAATGTTGTTAGTATTAATTCTTTGAATATCCATGATGCTAATGATATGCAAAGCCATAAGCTTGGGGATGCTATGTTTGATGAAGACGATATTTTTAGTCCCCCAAGATTTCATGTGCAAATTTGTTATAATCATTGCATGCCTCCTATTTATGATGATTATATTGATGAAAGTGGATTTGGAGACGTCATGACCTTATTTAATGATGAATCCAGTACTTTGGAAGAGGTTTCAATTGACTATGATAAAAAAGTTGCTATATATGATGATTATGGTGATGACATGTATGCTTTAAAGAATAATGATAACCATGAAACTTGTCATCATGCTTTTAATTTTCAATGGCATGATAATTATTTTTTTGAGTTTGCTCCCACTACTATTGATGAGAATAAATTTGCTTATGTGGAGAGTAACAAAATTTCTATGATTATGCATCATGAAAAGAGTGCCTTATGTGATGGTTATATTGTTGAATTTCTTCATGATGCTACTGAAAAAATTATTATGAGGGAGGAACTTATGATTGTAGGAATTGCAATAATATCAACTTTCCTCTCTATGTGTTCAAAGTTTTGAAGTTATGCTTATTTGGCCTTCCTATGCTAGTTGATTCATGTTCCCATAAGTTGTTTGATCACAAAATTCCTATGCATAGGAAGTGGGTTAGACTTAAATGTGCTAGTCATATGCTTCATGATAGTATCTTTGTGTTTGAATTCTTATCTTTTACGTGAGCATCATTGAAATCATCATGCCTAGCTTAAAAGGCATTAAAGAAAAGCGCTTGTTGGGAGACAACCCAATACTTTTACCTACTGTTATTGTGTGTTCACATGATTAGGCTACTGTAGTAATCATGTTTTATTGCTTTCGTTTCAATAAAGTGCCAAGTAAGACCTTTGGGATGGCTTACGGTGATAGTTGATTTGATCTTGCTGAAAAACAGAAACTTTTGCGCTCAGGAAAACAATTCTCATTTATAAAGAAGCGTGCTAAAATGCTGATACTTTTTGAAGAAGATTAATAGAAAAATTGCCCAGGTTTTCCTAATTTTTCAGACTTTTTGGAGTAGCAGAAGTATGCTTGGAGTATAGATTACTACAGACTATTCTGTTTTTGACAGATTCTGTTTTCAATGCATAGTTTGCTTGTTTTCTAGTTTCCATGGCTTATATTGCTCAATATAAATTGTGGAAATGGTATGCTACAGTAGTCATTGTGTGAGAACAATTATGAATCTTGTCTTTGATAGTACCAAAAGTGAAATGGTTTGCTCTTTATCATACTAACCTATCTCACAAAGTTCCGTTAAGTTTTGTGTGGTTGAATTTTTCAAGTTTCGGGTGAGATGTCGATATGAGGAGAATAAGGAGTGACAAGTGCCTAATCTTGGGTATGCCCAAGGCACCCCAAGGTAATATTCAAGTAATATCCAAGCAATTAAGCTTGGGGATGCCCCAGAAGGCATCCCCTCTTTCGTCTCCAACATTATCGGTAACCTCACTTGGAGCTATGTTTTCATTTGTCACATGATATGTGTTTTGCTTGGAGTGTCAATTATTTTCTTAGGATTTGCTTGCTGTTATTTATAATAATGTTTTGCATCTTTTATTTCAATAAAAATGTCAAGTATAGCCTTTTCCATGATTATCTTGCAAGTATATGAGTTGTTGTTTCAAAACAGAAAGTTTATCGATGTTGCAAAAATTCCCTAGAAAAGTCAAAATGTGATAAAATGTTGAAACTTTTTGAAAAATAAGCTCTGGTAATTTTTTCTAGAGTGTGGTAAATTTTCATAATCTTTGGAGTTTAATAAGTATTGATACTCTTGCATTCTTTACAGACTGTACTGTTTTGAGAGATTGCTGTTATGTTTGCATATGTTTGCTTGTTTAATGATCCTGTTTTAGGATAGGAGTATTAAATATGCAGAGGCATTTAGTATGCAATGTTGAATAATAATTGTAGTGATTTGCTACAGTAGATAATGATAAGGTTTTGCATTGGTTTATACTAACTTATCTCACGAGTTCTTGTTGAGTTTTGTGCGGATGAAGCTTTTGAGATTTAGTAAAACCGTGATATGAGAAGAATTAAGGAGACACAAAAGCTCAATCTTGGGGATGCCCAAGGCATCCCAAGATAATATTCAAGAAGTCTCAAGCATCTAAGCTTGGGGATGCCCCGGTAGGCATCCCACCTTTCTTCATCAACAATTATCAGTTAGTATCGGTTGAGCCTAAGTTTTTGCTTCTCCACATGAGTTGTGCTATTGTTGGAATGTAATTTCATTTTGTTTTGCTTTTGTTTTTTAATAAAAAAATAGATCTTAAAGTTTTTAATAAGAGAGTCATCAAATAGATACCCATTTACATAACTACTCGCTTGATCTTCACTTATATCTTTTTGGAGTAGCTTGTCGTTTACTCTTGTGCTTCACTTATATCCTATGAGTAAATTGTTGAATAAATTGAATGTCATGAAGTTGAAATCATATCATGCCTAGTGGTAGCTTCACATTAGGTTTAGAAAGTGAAATCTTTTGAGGCTTGACAATCACAATATTGGTCATACAAGCAATTCACGAATAATTAGTATAAGGAAGAGAACTTTCACATGCAAATACACTATCTTGGAAATCTTTTGTGATTATGAGCCCCCATCAAAATATTATATGTCAAAATTGTTGACGTTGGACAAGGAATACAACGTAATGGTTTATGTTTGTTCATATTCACATAGAAGTTATATTGTTATAGATCCTGCTTGCCCCCCATCTTTGCTAGCCAAAAATTCCGCACCAAGTAGAGATACTACTTGTGCTTCCAAAAACCCATAAACCAAAATCTTATTTTCAAGAGTCCACCATACCTGCCTAAGGTTCGAATAAGATCCTTCAAGTAAGTTCTGGTGCAATAAGGCAATGAAAATTGCTTCTAAAAGTGTTACATCATTTAGTGTAAGAGAAAATTGAGCGTTGCACGAACTTGTGATGGCAAAGAATAAAAGCGGCAGACTACATAATAAAGGTTGCTACCATAAGGGGCAATATAATGTGACGTTCTTTTGCACTAAGGGGTTGAGCATACTAACAAATAAGCGCATGGAAACCTCTGCTTCCCTCTACGAAGGGCCTATCTTTTACTTTTATGTATTTAGTTTCATGCAAGAGTCAAAGATTTTATCTCTATTCCTTTTTATTTTTCTCCTTTGGCAAGCATCATGTGGTGAGGAAAGATCTAGGCACATATATCCAGTTGGATATGGGTAGCATGAGTTATTATTGTTGACATCACCCTTGAGGTGAATGCGTTGGGAGGCGAAATTATAAGCCCATATCTTTCTATGTGTCTGGTTGAAACATTTTGCCCATGTGTATGCGGTGAGTGTTAGCAATCATAGAAGGCTATATGATGGTTGAGTATATGGAGCTCTTACTTAGACTCTGTTGAATAAGTTGAATTACAATTGTTTGGTGACTGACAACATAGGTTGCTGAGTTTCAAGAGAATTCATTGTATGAACCTTAACATGTGAATTGGTTGCTACTATAACATGAGAAGCTTTATAAGAAAGAATTGTTGTTATGATGCTAGGAAAAGTGATTGAAATTATTATTGATCAAACGTGTGCACCTTGCTAGCATTCACACTTCATAAATTTTCTTTTATCATTTACCTACTCGAGGACGAGTAGGAATTAAGCTTGGGGATGCTGATACGTCTCCAACATATCTATAATTATGAAGTATTCATGTTGTTTTATTATCATTCTTGGATGTTTTACAATCATTTTATAGCAACTTTATATCATTTTTGGGACTAACATATTGACCTAGTGCCTAGTGCCAATTGTTTTTTTTGCTTGTTTTTTACATCGTAGGAAATCAATATCAAACGGAGTCCAAACACCGCGAAACTTTTTGTGGATTTTTTATGGACCAGAAGACTCTCGATGGGCTAGAGCAGCACCTGGGGGTGCCTCGAGGGGGGCACAACCCACCAGGGCGCGCCTGGGGGCCCAGGTGCGCCCAGGTGGGTTGTGCCCACCTCGGTGGCCTCCCGCACCCCCCTTCGCCCTATAAATTGTCAAATATTCCAAAAACCCTCGGGGTTAACCTAGATCATAAGTTCCGCCACCGCAAAGATCTGTAGCCACCGAAAACCAATCTAGACCCCATTCCGGCACCCTGCCGGAGGGGAGAATCATCTCCGGTGGCCATCTTCATCATCCTGGCGGCCACCACGATGAGGAGGGAGTAGTCCACCCTCGGGGCCGAGGGTTTGTACCAGTAGCTATGTGTTTACTCTCTCTCTCTCTCTTGTGTTCTTGAGATGTCACGATCTTGATGTATCGCGGACTTTGTTAATATAGTCCGATCATATGGTATTTTCCCCTCTCTATCTTGTTGTGATGAATTGAGTTTTTCCTTTTGAGATTTCGTTGTTATCGGATTGAATACTTTTATGGATTTGAGAGCAGTTGATATATGTCTTGCATATAAATACTCGTGGTGACAATGGGGTATCGTATTGATTCACTTGATATATGTTTTGGCACTCAACTCGCGGATTCCTGAGGTGACATTGGGGTAATCTATGCATAGGGGTTGATGCACGTTCTTGTCTTTGTTTCTCCAGTAGAAATCTTGGGGCACTCTTTGAGGTTCCTTGTGTTGGATTGAGTATTATGAATCTGAAGTTATTTGGTGTTATTTTAGTACGAACTCTTGGATAGATCGATCGGAAAGAATAGCTTCGAGGTGGTTTCGTACCCTACAAACAATTTCTTCTTATGTTCTCCGCTAGATAGGAACTTTGGCGTGATTCTTCATCGCACTTTGAGGGGTGGTTATATGATCCAATTATATTAGCACTGTTGAGAGATTGCACTAGCGAAAGTACGGACCCTAGGCCTGATTTTCAAGCATTGCAATACCGTTTTTGTGCCCGTTTACTATTTGCTACCTTGCTATTTTTATTTATTCAGATTATAAAAATATATTTCTACCATCAATATTACACTTTTAACACCATCTCTTCGCCGAACTAGTGCACCTATACAATTTGCCATTGTATTGGGTGTGTTGGGGACACAAGAGATTTCTTGCATTTGGTTGCAGGGTTGTTTGAGAGAGACCATCTTCATCCTACACCTCCCACGGATTGATAAACCTTAGGTCATCCACTTGAGGGAAAATTGCTACTGTCCTACAAAACTCTGCGCTTGGAGGCACAACACGAGTCTACAAGAATAAAGTTGCGTAGTAGACATCAAACGATGACAAGGCTTCCCAAGGAGCAGCCCCCCGAGGCTGCCTCCGGAGGAGCGGACATCTCTAGGAAAGAACCTCACCTCGCGAGACGCACGACGACGTGAGCCATGACGACCAAGGCCAGGAGGGCGCCAGCGGGCGTAGAGGAGGACAGTTTCCTCTTTGGTGCTAAGGAGGCAATGACGTACGCGTGTTCCCAAGGAATCCCCCAAAGGTTTCCATTCCAATGCTGACGAAGACCGCTGGCTCGGCGGGATGGAGGTCATCTCCGAGCCCACCACCGTGTCATGACCAGAAGCTTTGCAGGCGAAGGCCACCTTTAGTCAGGATAGGATGTACTCCTGCCCCTTTCGAATTGTCCGATGTGGTATCCCTTCCAGCCTAAGCTATGAGGGAAGAGGGCCAAGGCCTCTATAAGTATAGGTTAGTATCCACCAGAGAGAGAGAGATCGGATGGAACACCCGCAGAGTGACCCTTGAGCTCTCTCGAGGCATCCTACACTTGTACTAGTTCATACTCATCCTCCTCGTGAGGCAATCCACCACAAACCAGGAGTAGGGTTTTACATCGCAAGGTGGCCCAAACCTGGGTAAATGACCGTGTTCATCTCCTTTCCTCCTCACGCGAGCTCGGCGAGGCATCGCCACGAGGTAGCGAGTGGCAAGTATTGGCTGGGCGAGGTTCTTAGTGCGCACCCCAGAGTTCAAACCTTCTTAGGGTCCGCGGAGCCCTAATTCCGACATGCTTAGCGACAGTATCGGTATCACCTAAGAAAAACTCACTTTGAACGCAAGGCTAACAATGAAATTCCCTAAACATATCCCGTGGAATATATTATGGATGAAGACTCGACAACCCTTGTTAAACACTAGTCTGATCCAAAGTATCAGGTAGGATATATGTATTTGATCAGATCACATATTGAACTCGTATTTACTATGTGCCTTACAAGTCTATCTTCTTCTAGGCTAACTATCTAAAGAACAAGACCAACCATTCTAAAGTGAAATTCTAACAGACAACAAGATCTCATAGCTATATTGCACACTGCGAGGCTCTTGTAAATAGCTACCAGTTCCTTATTTTTTCCGTGCCATATTATCGTATCTATATTGACTTGTTCCAAATACAGAGGAAAGCCCGTGCAGACCAAAAAGAACCTAAACTAAATACAATGCAAATCTTCAAGGATTTCCACACCAGCAAGATGAAGGGCATGAGCGCACCAGTTCAAGCCGCTGTTGTAAATCCTTAATCCTCATGCCTTTGGTCTACTTGTTACTGTGACATGTTCATTTAACTGCTTGGTTTGCATCCAATGTCAGTTACTCTGTTCACTTTTATACACAGTTGTCTTAATGTATCATTTCACCTTACACAGTTTAAAAGAGAGGAAGGATATTCTTTTGGTCTTGATCTGTAATCTAGTTGTGATGTTCACGTGCCCACACAATGATACAATAGACTATTTTTTTGATATTTATTTGCCCGTGATATGAATGATGTCATACTATGTCCATCCTACATTAAACCATGTCTCTTTATCCTTAGATGTGAATGAATGTGAGGAAATAGACAATACAGTAGGCATGCTACATGGACATATGTTCTGAAAGTGATTTTATTATGTAGTTGGCACTACAATACATGCTAATGTATTACAGTAGTTCACCAAAATAAGTTATGTATAAACATGAAACCTATTTTGTTTGTTTTTGTCTCATTAGTAACATATCTGGTACACTAATCTATAAATTCGAACTTTCAGCAAGCTATGGAAGAAATGATTGAACAGGCACAACCACCTGAAGGTGACGAGGATACCATAGGCACAATGTCGCCTCTTGCTGTAGTGCGTCAGTATCCCTCCACTAACAGTGCAAAAAGCACCTTCCCGCGTAATTCTGGGTTGGTTGTCAAGGTAACCTTGTCCAAATCGCCTACTGAACAAAATCTTCCGGCTAGACAGAGTGATATATTTGTGCTCCAGACACAAGGCCAATCCCTAATGGAGGTCATTTCTGAAACAAGAATAGTGGTTGACAAATGTTGTCAAGATATGAATGGTTTTGAAACCAGAATATCACACATTTGCTTCATTTTTCAAGAGCAATGGCAGAAAAAGGGGAAGGTCATGCCACTCCATCAGATTCTGCAGCCTGAAAATTAGCACTCAGGTCAAATGATTTGTGCTTCTATACATCTGATGGTGCATTTATCGGCAGGGACTGTTGAAAGGATCGATATAGTTGACTAAAGGAGGATGAATAGGTAACTAACAATTTTTATCTTTTCTTTACCAATTTAAACTTTGCATTAAAGTAGGTTGTCTAGATATGCAACTAGGTGAGCAACCTATATGATGCAACAACAACGAACATACAAGCAAGCAAGAGAAGTAACACTAATAAGCTTGCACAAGTAAAGGCACGAGATAACCAAGAGTGGAGCCGGTGAAGACGAGGATGTGTTACCGAAGTTCCTTCCTTTTGAGGGGAAGTACATCTCCGTTGGAGTGGTGTGGAGGCACAATGCTCCCCAAGAAGCCACTAGGGCCACCGTATTCTCCTCACGCCCTCACACAATGCGAGATGCTATGATTCCACTATTGGTGCCCTTGGAGGCGGCGACTAGACCTTTACAAACAAGGTTGGGGAAATCTCCACAACTTAATCGGAGGCTCTCAACGACACCACAAAGCTTCATCACAATGGAATATGGCTCCGCGGTGACCTCAACCGTCTAGGGTGCTCAAACACCCAAGAGTAACAAGATCTGCAAGGGGTGAGTGGGGGGAATCAAATTTCTCTTGGTGGAAGTGTCGATCTAGGCCTTCTCAACCAATCCCTAAGGAATCAACAAGTTTTATTGGCTAGGGAGAGAGATCGGGCGAAAATGGAGCTTGGAGAAACAATGGAGCTTGGGGATGGAATAGGTAGTCAACTCGGAGAAGAAGACACCCCTTATATAGTGGAAGAACAAATCCAACCGTCATCCACCAACTTAGCCTGCGAAGCACGGTACTACCGCGCCAGGGACGCAGTACTACTGCAAGGGCACATGGTACTACCGCAAGGCAATGTGGTGGTACCGCCCATGCAGCAGTATCTAGACTAGACCCAAAGCTGTGAGGCAGAGGAAGGTAGAACCGCTGGCGCGGTACTACCGCTCCCCCTTGCGGTACTACCGCAAGGCAGGGATAGCCTAGATTTGGGAAGGCACGGTCGTATAAAAATACATCCATGGCAACTTCTGTTGGGATCTATGCAAAAATCCGACATGGCAGTACCGTAAGCCGGGAGCGGTACTACCACGTGGGGCGCGGATGTAAAAAATTACATCCGCCCCTACTGCCCCGCATGTTGCTGAGCCTGGCCAGAGCGCACGGTATTACCGCGCCCCTGGTGCGGTACTGCCGCGTAGGACGTGGATGTAATCCCCTACTACCGCAAAAGCTGCAGCGCCTGGTCTGAGACCACAGTACTACCGCTCCAAGGAAGCGGTACTACCATGGGTACTTGCGGTACTACCGCGCGAGAGACCGGTACTACCGCATGCCCAAGTTCAGCAAACACGACATTTTGCATAGACAAGAAAAGATGGAGGATTCTCCAAAGTGCCAAAGGAAAGGTGGTGCAAAAGGAGAAGATGTGTACGTGATGATTCCACCCAAACCTTTCCAAAGCGGACCCCCTCTTAATAGTATGGCTTTCCTATGACTCAAAACCACCGAGAAGAAACGTAGAGAAACACCGTCTTCAATAGTCTTCGAGGGGCACCAAATCGTCTTGTGCCTAGTCATGATATATCTAAAATACTCAATGCACACGATTAGTCCGCATAAGCATTGTCATCAATCGCCAAAACAACTAAGGGATAAAAATGCCCTTACAAAATCTCCCCCTTTTTGGTGGATTGATGACAATACGGGATTTGCACAAAGGGAGATAACATAGAACATGAGCAAACCCCACATCTCTAAAATATAGATGGGCTCCGCCTAGATGTGTGCTATCTAGATAAGTGCTTTGGACTGCACGGCACACATACTAGGATCAACACTCCCCCTATATTTTATATACAAGGCATATCTTGCAACAATAAAGCTAACGCTAAGCAAGATAATAACTAAGAGCATAAAGTAAAGCTCGCAAGATAGCATAGGCTCAATAAGGTACGCTAGAGTGCATATGTCTTACACCATACGAAAGAAAAGTCTCACAAGCACAAACCAAACCAAAGCAAACGAGGTTCAACGGAATGAAAGCAAAGCAAAAAGATGAAACACGACACACAACTCGCAAATCCTACACTCTCTCCCCCTTTGACATCGAGACCAAAAAGGCAGAGAGGACACCTACGACACAAGTGGTGGCTCAAGCGGACGTGATCACTCGTCACGATCCTTGTCAGACTCGATAGCGGGGACGGTCTCCTCCTTGTCCTCCTCAGAATCAGTCCATTGTAGCCCTGCTTCGCCATCCAGTCAGCCTCTGGCATGATGACCTTCTGAGACCCGCTGGATATCTCCTCACCAAACGTCCTCAAGATCTGCTTGTCGTGGCGGTGACTCTCCTTCTGAGCAACATGAGACCGGTACTACCCCTTGGCCTGCATGCAGAATAGAGCCTTCATCTTATTCTTCATCTTCTTAGCCCAAGAGGTCTCAGAAGATGAAGGCGAGTAGCCAGCAGAGCTGTCCTCAGTAGCGTCCTCCACCTCAAGCTCATTCTCATCCACATCCATCTGAGCAGCCGCTGCCTCAGCACGGGTAGTAGTGTTGGCCCACTGGGTCTTGACCCGGAGCTTGATGGGCTGATGACGGGTCCAGTCAGGGGCAAGAAACTCCTCATCGGGAAAGAGCTTCTCCCAAGTCTTTGAGATCAACAGAAATAGGTAAGGTCCATAGCTGGGTACCTTACGGTTGAACACCGCAAACCAAAGCTCGCACCACATGATATGTGAGACATCAAGTGGTTGCAACTGAGAGTGGTGCGCCTCCTCACAAATGATCATCATATCCACAAGATAGGCATGCACCTTGTCCTTGTCACCAATGCTTGGAAAGAGGGAGTTGTGGAAGATGCGATACATGATGTCAAGGAAGGAGTTCAGCACCCACGCCTTCTTGCCACTGGGAAGAAACTTCTCAACATAGTAGGGCTGAAGCTTGTTCTTGTTTGCTGACTCGGAATTGGCATGAGGGCGAACACCAACGGGCGTGTTGAGCCCCTCATCAGGAACCCGAAGCAAATCCATGAAGTCCTTCCATGTAGCAGTCATCCGCTGTCCATTGATCATCCAGGTCATGGTCCGTTCCTCATTAGGATGGAAGTGGACCGTGGCAAAGAACTGAGCCACAATCTCAGGGTCATAATCGAGATGGAAAGAGATCACATCCTCAATGCCAAACTGCTCCACTAGATCCAGAGCCTCACCAAAGTAGGCACTATGTTTATCTTGCCTCATATGATGCATGTCGATCCAGTGCACGTCCACATATATGTTCTGCTTGGCCTTGATCACATCCAGATAAATGAGATACTGCTGCTTAGTCCAGAACAGATCATTCCCTCTGAAGTTGGCACGAGGATTCACATAGGGGTTGATCTGCCTTTGAGTGAAAAACTCCGCAAGGGGTATCTCATCCATGCCCATGGTGTGCTCCTTGAGCTTGGTGGCGGTGGTCTTGGCCCTGTGTTGGGGGGCATTGGAGCCCCTAGAGCTTCGTCTTGGTTGCGTAGACACTTGGAGCCCGTGTCATGGCTGGGATTGGAACGGCGAGCAGGTGCACCGGAGCCACCTTCTAAGACACAAAACACAAAAACAAGCACGAGAAGCGAGAAGGATCAATGCAAAGACCATGGCAAGACATGTGAAACAAGTAGAACTCGCACTTGGTAATTGCCACTTGGGAGATTTGACTACAACGGTAGTACCACATGGCTGCGCGGTACTAAAATTTTAGTGCTGCTCCTAGCCACGGTAGTACCGTGCCAGGGTGGAATGGTAGTACCGTGTCTCGGAGTGGCACTAGAATTATAGTTCCGCGCCCCGCGCGGTAGTACCGTACGAGCGGTAGTACTGCACCAGAGATGCGGTAGTACCGCATGGTGTCAGATCCGAATCCTCAACTGAATTTGAGCACAACCGTGACAACAAAGCGGTACTACGGTTGATCAAGTCTACCACGGGGCAACATATCAAGTACCATCTCTACGCATTACTACTCTCCTACATCCTACTCTTGCAAAGATTTGGCCTAAAATCTCAAGAACAACATGCATCTCCCCAAAAACCTAGAAACGAAAGAACAAACCAAGGAGAGAGGGATTTGGGGAGAAACCTTGTTCCATAGCAAGAGGAAGTGGTGGGGAACGATCCGACCGGACGGAATCCGAGGAGAGCGGTCGGAGATGGAGATCCGGCGAGGGTATCTGGTGCCGTTCTTGGGCAGGATAGAGAGACGGCATGGGGAGAAAGAGTGAATGGGTATGGGGGAGTTGGAACTCCCCCTGCCCGCTCGTAACCCCCACGCGCGACTGCACGGTAGTACCGCGTGTCATCGCGGTAGTACCGCCCGGGCGGAAGTACCGCACCGAGGGCGGTAGTACCACTCCCCCGAGCGGCAGTAAAAAATTGTTGTCGTGCTGGGTGCGGTAGTACCATGCGCAGCTCCTGCAGTAGTACCATGGCAAGCCGTGGTAGTACCGTGTGCCCAAGAAAATGCAAGTTTCAAAAATAGAGAATACCAAAGGGCCTTTGCAAAGCAACCTTCAAGCGAACGGACGCACCAAAACACTGACACGCGAGACAACACACACAAGCTCGGCACAAAGAAAGAGAGACAAGAGACAACAAGGATTAAACATGCAACACAACCTCTCCAAAGAGAGGGCGGTGGCCGGAGCCACCTATGTTTGAGTCAATTGGTATGGCATCGTGAAGAATTATCCTTGGGCCCATGTCCAAAACTCGTCTTTGAAGCACAAGTACCATCAACAATGGCTAATGTGAAAGAGTTGATCAATTTATGCATAATGGGGGGAGGAAGAGTTCATTGAGAGAACAACACTCCCCCTATGTCCATGCCTACACCTAAACAAGATAACAAGTTGAGTATGGTGGGGTGTGCAAGGGTTCAAGTAACATTGCTCGAATCAATGATATTTAGCTCATGCCTTAACTCACGAAATCTTGCTTCATCCAAGGGCTTAGTGAAGATATCTGCAAGGTTATCACGAGTGTTGACATAGTTGAGCTCGATCTCCCCTCGCCTAATATGATCCCGGATGAAGTGATACCGAATCTCAATATGCATCGTCTTGAAGTGTTGCACCAAGTTGAGAGAAATCTTGATGGCACTTTCATTGTCACACCAAAGAGGCACTTTGTCACAAATGACACCGTAATCCTTTAAAGTTTGCCTCATCCATAGAAGTTGTGCACAACAACTGCCGGCCGCCACATACTCCGCTTCGGTGGACGAGAGAGATACACAACTTTGCTTCTTAGAAGACCAACTCACCAAAGAGCAACCAAGAAATTGGCACCCTCCAGAAGTGGACTTCCTATCCACTTTGTCTCCCGCCCAATCAGAGTCCGAATATCCTACAAGCTGGAAGTTTGCTCCTCTTGGGTACCATAAGCCAAAGTTTGGGGTATGAGCCAAATATCAAAAGATTCGTTTGACTGCCACAAAGTGGTTTTCCTTAGGTGCAGCCTGAAACCGTGCACAAATTCCCACACTCAACATGATATCCGTTCTAGATGCACAAAGGTAAAGCAAGGAGCCAATAGGGAGCAATATACCTTTTGATCCACCGCTTTACCAATGGGATCTATGTCAAGCTGGCATTTGACGGACCATTGGAGTGGAAGCCGGCTTGACATCACTTAGCTTGAATCTCTTGAGCATGTCTTGAGTATATTTGGCTTGGTTGATGAAGGTTCCTTCTCTTCTTTGCTTGACATCGAACCCGAGAAAGAACTTCAACTCTCCCATCGAAGACATCTTGAACTTTGAGGTCATAAGAGCGGCAAATTCCTCGTTGAAAGCTTTGTTAGGGGAACCAAAGATAATATCATCAACATATATTTGGCACACAAACAACTCCCCTTTGACCTTCTTAGTAAAAAGAGTGGGGTCGATTTTCCCAAATTCAAATCCACAATCTTGCAACAACTCGGTAAGGTGGTCATACCACGCACGTGGGGCTTGTTTAAGGCCATAGAGTGCTTTATCGAGTTGATACACATGATCGGGAAAGTAGGGATCCTCGAACCCGGGAGGGTGCTTACATACACCAACTCATTAATAGGACCATTAAGAAAAGCACTCTTCACATCCATTTGTTGCAACTTAAAGTTATGATGAGAAGCATAAGCAATCAATAAACGAATGGATTCAAGGCGAGCAACGGGAGCAAAGGTTTCACCGTAGTCGATACCCTCGACTTGGGAGTAGCCTTGTGCTACCAATCTTGCCTTGTTGCGAACGATGGTCCCATGAGCATCTTGCTTGTTCTTGAATATCCACTTGGTTCCAATGACATTGTGGTTCCCCGTTGGCCTTGGCACCAATCTCCACACCTTGTTGTACTCGAAGTTGTTAAGTTCTTCATGCATGGCATTGAGCCAATCCGGATCTTCAAGCACCTCATAGACCTTTTGGGGTTCAACACAAGAGACAAACACATGATGTTCACAATAGTTTGCCAATTGTCTACGAGTGCTTACCCCCTTTTGAATGCTTCCAAGCACATTCTTCATGAGATGACCCTTGGTAGAGAGCTTGGATGCAATCTTGGCGGCACAATGCTCTAATTCCTCCTCAGGGGTGAGTTGAGGAGCGGTAACTTGATCATCTTGAGCTTGTTCTTGATCTTGAGCTTGCTCTTGATCTTGAACTTGCTCGGAGGAGAGAACTTGACCTTGGGCATCACTTGGTGATTCATCACCGTCTTGAGATTGATCTTGCCCTTGGTCTTGTTCATGATGTTGAGGGCCTTCACTTTGTTCTTCGGAAGCGTGTGGGCCTTGGGTTGGTGATGGCTCCACATGAGTGGAGCATTGTCCTTCTCCTTCGGCCACAAGGGGTTCCTCAATGGGTAGGATAAAACCAACTCCCATTCTTCTTATGGATTGGGGAGGAATTTCATCACCTACATCACAAGTGCCACTTTGCTCCACTTGGGAGCCGTTATTCTCATCAAACTCCACGTTACACGTCTCCTCAATAAGTCTCGTGGATTTATTGAGGACACGGTAAGCATGAGAGTTAGTAGCATAACCAACCAATATGCCCTCTTGAGCTCTAGCCTGGAATTTAGACAAACGAACACCTTTCTTGAGAATGAAGTACTTACACCCAAACACCCGAAAGTACTTGAGGTTGGGCTTGTTAGCGGTGAGTATCTCATATGGAGTCTTGTTCAAGCCTTTGCGGAGATAGAGCCGATTTGATGCATGACACGCGGTGTTGATGGCTTCGGCCCAAAAGTTGTATGGAGACTTGAACTCCGCCATCATGGTCCTTGCCGCATCCATCAACATCCGGTTCTTCCTCTCCGCTACACCATTTTGTTGAGGGGTGTATGGTGCGGAATATTGATGCTTGATCCCCTCATCACGAAGAAACTCATCCAAGGTGTAGTTCTTGAACTTGGTGCCGTTGTCACTCCTTATTGTCAAGATCTTTGCATTGTGTTGACGTTGGGCTTCATTTGCAAAGTCAATGACGGTTTGTTGGGTCTCGCTCTTCCTCTTGAAGAAATATACCCAAGTGTATCTTGAATAATCATCCACAATCACCAAGCAATACTTTCTACCCACTAGGCTATCAAAGGATGGAGGCCCAAAGAGATCCAAGTGAAGAAGCTCCAAAGGCCTCTTCGAGTAAATGACAGTCGTGGGAGGGTGAGCCTTTTCATGTAGATTTCCTTCGATACAAGCACTGCAAGAACGATCTTTAGCAAAACTAACATTTGTTAGTCCATGATGGTCCCCCTTGAGAAGACTTTGCAGAGATCTCATACTGACATGGGCTAAACAGCGATGCCAAAGCCATCCCACGTCAACTTTAGCCATTAGGCATGTCGCGGTCTTAGGGGGTCGCTCTGAAAAGTTAATCACATAGAGACCATTCTCGACATGCCCAACAAAGGCTACTTTAAGAGTCTTGCTCCACAAGAGGGCCACGGTATCAACATCAAAGAAAGTGGCAAAGCCCATGAGTGCGAGTTGACGAACGGAAAGTAAATTGTATGCAAGGGACTCAACAAGTGTAACGCCCCGAGACCGATGTGCCAGGTGTCTTCCAGTTATTCGCCGGCGTTGCCATGTCATTTGCTTGAGTGTTGCATCTTGTCATGTCATCACGTGCATTGCATCATCATGTTTTCGAAACTTGCATGCGTCTCGGCCTCCTCGTTCTCTTCGTTGTCCGTTCTGAGCCCAGCCACACTTGCACGTGCCCGCGGCATGTCCCAAATAGTATTTTATAAGTGGCCAGAAAATGCTCTCAGAATGGTTTGAAAGTTGGCATGTTGTGTTGTTATAGTGTTAGTAGGTCACCTGCCAAGTTTCATCGCATCCGGGGTTCGTTTGACGCCCAATGTTTAACTATAGCGGCATTATAGCCGGTCTAACGTCGGACGTTTTCGGTCTCCGAAAATAGATGCCGGGCCCTCTCTCTCTCTTCTCCCCATCGCAGTCTCGCCATAGCCCACCTAGTCCATCCTCCTTCCCCTCTTCAATTCCGGAGTTGTTCGATGCGACCGCATGGTCTGAAACCCTCTCTGCACAGTGCACCGACCCCTCGCGCGCGCGTCCAAAAATTGTCCCGGACCCGACCCGAGCAGTCGTCACCGTCGTGTCCGGATCATCCCCAAACATCTACAAAACATCACCGTTTTATTATTTGGACTCCCTAACTATTTTATTCGTGACCGTCCGATTGCGATCGTAGGGACGTGATAGTCTCTACCCTAAATCACTTTGCAATATTAATAGTGGGCAACCCTAAAACCTAGGGATCTGTCCCATCCTCCCAGCCGCCGCCGCCAGTCCTCTTCCACATCGGGATCCCTCCCGATCCTTCTCCACCCAACCAAATCACAGCCGAGCCACCAATCAGTCGGCGCTCCCAAGCCCAAGCTCCTGAGCACCTCGTGCTCGTCCTCCTCGCCCGAGCCTCCTTCCAGGGCAGCAAAGGACCGAACCAGCACAGCCGCGCTTGAGCGCTCCTGAGGCCGAGCTCCTCCAATGCCGCGCCGCCCCGGCGAACCTGCCAGCCGGCGACCCCGTCCTCAGGCCGGCCCTGTCGCTCGTCTTCCTCGCCTGTCTCTCTCTCCCTGAACCTCTCTCTGCCCTTGGACAGGCACCGCTGCCGGAGTGCCGTACCTCGCCGCCCTATCGCCCCTTCCCCCAGTCTGCCGGCGTCCTGCTTCTCTGGAGCCGCAGCGCCGTCCCCTGCTTCACGAACGAGATGAGCCGTGCGCCACTGCCTCCGTGGAGCTCCCACGCAGATCCTCGCCGTCGTTCCGCGCCAGATACGGCCGGGGGCCGCTGGATCTCGCCGCCTCCGCCATGAACCCGTCCATCTCCGACCTCCTGTGCGCGCCGCTGCGGCCTCTGCATCATCTGCATCGAGCAGGTGGTCGCCTGCTCGAGCCTCTGCCTCGCTCGCCCATGTTGACCTCGTCCCAGCGCGCGTGGACCGGTCAACTCCGTCCCCTGGGCCGGCCCTTCTCCTCCTCTTCTTCCAGCCAGGCCTTGGCCGGATGTGAGACTCCTCCAGCCTGATCCTGTTCGGCCCGATAGCTCAGATTCAGTCCATATTAGTTTTTTTTCCTGTGCGCTGCGAATTTGTCCAATTATTCCAGAGATGGTTGTTTTATAGAAAAGTCCCTGTTCTTCATGCATTTAATAACTCACCAACCATGCATCAAATGTAAAAACTTAAAATATGAAACTTGCTTAGAATTTTGTGTAGATTAATAATATCCAACTTTCATCCATGTTTAAAATGTTTGAAATGATGTTTGATTAAATTTGCTCCTATGCCATGTTAAAATGATTTAATTCATAACTAAATAACCGTAACTCCGAATTTAATAAACTTTATATGTATATGGGGTGGAAAAATGTCTAGTTTAACATGGTGGCATCACTTTGCATGTCTAACAACTCTAAAATATTGTTTAGGGCAGAATAGTACCGAATCTATAATATGCTCACGAGGAGTTTTCCGGAATTGTGTTCGTTGCTTCCGGCCTCATTTAAACTTGCCTATATAGGTAGTTTTCTGTGCTTCACCCTCTTGCCATGTTTAACAACATTTAATATTTTTGGGTACATAAACGAGATCAAACTAAATAACTTAAATGTAGTGTTTCATCAACATGCAACGGAGTTACATATTGAGCTCCACTTAATTTGTAGGGTTGTTTGTGCACTTTGCCATGCCATGCATATTTAAACCGGACATGCATCATACTTGGTTGTGCATCATGCCATGCCTATGTGTTGGTTGTTTACTATGTTGTTTGCTTCTTTTCGGTGTTGCTTCTTCGGGTTGTTACCGATAACGTCGCGTTTGTGAGGATCCGTTCGACTTCGTCCGTTTGTCTTCTTCATGGACTCGTTCTTCTTCCTTGCGGGATTTCAGGCAAGATGACCATACCCTCGAAATCACTTCTATCTTTGCTTGCTAGTTGCTCGCTCTTTTGCTATGCCTATGCTGTGATACCTACCACTTGCTTATCATGCCTCCCATATTGTTGAACCAAGCCTCTAACCCACCTTGTCCTAGCAAACCGTTGTTTGGCTATGTTACCGCTTTGCTCAGCCCCTCTTATAGCGTTGTTAGTTGCAGGTGAAGATTGAAGCTTGTTCCATGTTTGGAACATGGATATTCTTGTTGGGATATCACAATATATCTTATTTAATTAATGCATCTATATACTTGGTAAAGGGTGGAAGGCTCGGCCTTATGCCTAGTGTTTTGTTCCACTCTTGCCGCCCTAGTTTCCGTCATATCGGTGTTATGTTCCCGGATTTTGCGTTCCTTACGTGGTTGGGCTATAATGGGAACCCCTTGACAGTTCGCCTTGAATAAAACTCTTCCAGCAATGCCCAACATTGGTTTTACCATTTGCCACCTAGCCTCTTTTTCCCTCGGGTTCCGCGGACTCAAGGGTCATCTTATTTAAACCCCCCCCGGGCCAGTGCTCCTCTGAGTGTTGGTCCAAACAGAGCCACTTGCAGCGCCACCTCGGGGAAACTCGAGGTTTGGTTTTAGTTGTACGTAGTGTTCATCTGAGTGTGCCCTGAGAACGAGATATGTGCAGCTCCTATCGGGATTTGTCGGCACATTCGGGCGGTGTTGCTGGAATTGTTTTGACTTGTCAAAGTGTCTTGTAGAACCAGGATGCCGAGTCTGATCGGAATGTCTCGGGAGAAGGTATATCCTTCGTTGACCGTGAGAGCTTGTCATGGGCTAAGTTGGGACTCCCCTGCAGGGATTTGATCTTTCGAAAGTCGTGCCCGCGGTTATGGGCAGATGGGAATTTGTTAATGTCCGGTTGTAGAAAACCTGAAGTTGACCTTAATTAAAATGCATCAACCGCGTGTGTAACCGTGATGGTCTCTTTCCGGCAGAGTCCGGGAAGTGAAGACGGTGTTGGAGTTATGCTTGACGTAGGTTGTTCTAGGATCACTTCTTGATCATAGTTTCTCGATCGCACTTTGCCTTCTCTTCTCGCTCTCATTTGCGTATGTTTAGCCACCAAATATGCTAGTCGCTTGCTGCAGCTCCACCTCATACCTTTACCTTACCCATAAGCTTAAATAGTCTTGATCGCGATGGTGCGAGATTGCTGAGTCCCCATGGCTCACAGATTACTTCCAAAACCAGCTTGCAGGTGCCGATGAGTCCGTGCAGATGACGCAACCAAGCTCAAGGAGGAGCTCAATGAAGATCTTGTCCTTTGTGTTGTTTCCTTCTAGTTGATCAGTAGTGGAGCCCAGTTGGGGTCGATCGGGGACCTTGTCGCATTTGGGGTTCTTCTTTTATTTTGGTTCCGTAGTCGGACCTTGATTGTATCTGGATGATGTAATGCTTTATTCATGTAATTTTGTGAAGTGGTGATTGTAAGCCAACTATGTATCCTTTCCCTTATTGTATTACATTGGGTTGTTTGCGAAGATTACCTCACTTGCGACATTGCTTTCAATGCGGTTATGCCTCTAAGTCGTGCTTCGACACGTGGGAGATATAGCCGCATTGAGGGCGTTACAAGTTGGTAATCAGAGCCTTCCCCGACCTTAGGAGCCCCCCTGCTTGATCGAATTAGCTGACATTGTTGAGTCTAGAAAAATGTTTTGAGTCATTTAGGAATTATATATCAGAGAGTTTAGGAATTCTTTTACTCCCCAGTCCCTTCATCGCTCTGGTGAGGCATCCTGACATAGAGTTTTGACTCTTCTCTTCTCAAATTCCACTAAAAAAAATTTTAGGATCACGCGGGTATCTTGGAATCGTTCCGATCGATTTGTGACGAGAACATTGTTCTTGGTGCCTCCTGTCATTTAGGGGTTGTGGCAGTGTCCCGGGGAGTTGAGCTCCGAGGTGTTGTCATCACAATTTTATCGTTGCAGTTCTGGAATACCTGAGTTTAGTTTTGCCGACATCAAAAATCTCTTTTATGCAGTTGTTGGTGAGATAACCTCGACGCCACCCAGTACTGGGGCGGGAGTTCGGGAGTATTGCCATAACTCGTATAACGGATGCTTTTCGATGGTTGAGGTAGATGATTTCCGAAGGTTTCTTGGTTATGTGTTGAAGGATGGATACAGCTGGATGTAGGATTTGTTAGTTTTGGGTGAGATATTATGCTTCCCCTGTATCCCCAACACCTGATTGCATAATCGGAAAATTTCGGGAGTTTATAAGTGGGAATTCAAGTAGCTCTTAGGATATCTTTCCGACAGATGTATGATATGAAATTGGGGTTCGACGTCTAGTGGTCCGCCTATCCACGGTTGGTTTTACAGTGGTCTCGTTGTGTCTTAAAGAGCCCTTGGCTGTGCCGACTCGGGGACGCTTCGTATGTCATGTGCACTACCTTGTACATGATGGTGCTGTACGATCGAGCCCGTGTAGGCCCCACCACAAAAACTTCGGATGAAATCTCTATCATATGTTTGTTCCGGCTTATTCCGCAAGCCAATCCTTTGTTTTGTTTTGACTTGTGGTATTCGAGTTGCTTCGATGTCAAGTGTTGATTCCATACCTTCCCCAAATGTTGTTCTCATACTCCGATGCGAATACTAATCCTTCTCGATAATCGAGATTGTCATGTCAAACCTTTTCAACTGGTGTGCTTCTCTTCAAGCGGATCCGTCCATTTTCAACATCCGCAAGATCTAGTATCAGTTCTTCTCAACGGTGTTTGTTTCATCCGTCTCCAAGTTGCCTTTGTTTTTCCCGCCCACCCACCCTTTTTCTTGAAGGACTAAGATTTCTTTATCAAGTATCCATGTTATCGATGGGAGTCTCTCCATTCTTTTCTTTCAATGTTCGCATCCGGTGATTCTCATGAAGATTCTAACGGAGCTTCAAGTTCGTCACTCCTCACTCATTTTTCTTCTCCGGTGGTTTAAATTCAAGCGTTATTGATCATATTTTTTCCTCGTTAAAAATACCTTCTCATGCTGGTGCACCTCATATTCATTCACTTCTCGCTATTTAATTGTTCTGGAGTGCTCAAGATATCTCGAAGATTCATGTTTTCCACTCTGCATTCATTCAAGATCTTTCGAGGTTGTTATCTCATTCAAGTCATTTAATTCAACCGGTGCAATCTCTCCTTCAAATCGTTCAACGGTGTTTCTTTTGAGTGGGCCCTAACCCACAGGTCTTTTCCCAGGATCTTACCTGACTCTTCTTATTTTCCCGGAGCTATCCTCAAATTTATTTTCAAAGTTTGACGTAAGAATGATTTATCATCAGTCAAAAGCCTTCTCCTAGATCTTTCACAATTCTTTTCATCGTTGGCTCAACCTATTCGTTTTGATTCTTCCGGAGTGTCTAAATAATTCATGGTGGTGTTTCTCGTCGTCATTCTCGGAATTTTGAAGACCGGAGAAGAGTTTCTCTTTAATCTTGCTCCATTATCTTCAAGATTCATGGTGCTAGCCTTATGCCATCCTCTCATAATTGTTTTCGTTCGTGATAATTCTTTTCACCCATCCGGGGCAATTCAAGAGTCTTTTCACTTTGATTCTTCGGAGCCCATCATCTCATAATTATTCATTCCAGCTTTCAGCTCTCGTTCTCCAAATCTTACCGGTGCATCATTCAAGTATTCTCTTATCGGCTCGTGATCTCTTCATTCTCATGTATCTAAATTCTCTCAAGCATCTTCGTTCATTTGCTAAATTCTTACCGGTGTCTTCCTTATCTTTTCTTTGTTCATTTTTAATTCTTACGGTGGTTCGTTCAAGACTTCTCGTCATTCGTTTATCATATCCATTATTTCGTTGTTTCATCCTACCGGTGGTTCGTGGAAGACCTTCTCAAGTTTACGCTATATCTATCTTAATCCTTTCTACGAGAATAAGTAATATGTCAAATCCATTGTTTGTCATCAATTTAAATTGGTGAAGGATAAGCATAATGTAATTCTTATTCTTGTTTCATCCATATGTTAATCTTTTCTTCCGGAGTTTGTTCACGATGATTAAATTCTTGGGTTCAAGTGCTCATCTTTCTTTCCCGGAGTTCCAAGCTCTTTCAATTATATCACCACGAGGATCCATCTAAATCATTACAAGGTTTCACCTTGTGTTTCCAACTTCTCTTTATTTTCGTTATTCTTTTTGTTTACCGGAGTTCTTCATGAAGGTTCTACATGATGGTTCATAAAGGATTTAATTCCTTCTCGAAGTGTTCATCAAGTTTCTTTTCGGAGGAGATCAAGTATTCTTCATCTTGCAATCCGGAGTGCAATTCTTCCTTCCGTATCAATAGAGGTGGTATGATGTCATTCTTGATAATTTGAGTTCATGTTTCATGATTCACATGTTGTCAAGGATGAGATATTTTAAATCCATCAATCCCTTCGTTGGAGTTATCTTGGGTTATATTTCACCTAAAGCTTTCCCTAAGGATTGTTGCTATTTATGGTGCTTATAAATCACCCAAGTTCTTCATTTATCCTCCCAGTGAAATAATCTTCTCGTCTCCTTGTTCATATCAATCCAATTTACCGTTTTCGTTAGTGGCAAAATTTCACCTCGTAGTTTTGAGATGTTCTTCATAAGACCACTACAAGCTTACTCTTTTCGTTGTTGGTCTTCCAACTACTCCGTTCGACCATTCTCCTAAGTATGCCTTTTCTAGCTCTTTTGTGGCAGGAGTTGCCATTTTCTTCTCCGTTATTGTGTTCCGACGATCCAACTTCTATTCTTTCATTCCGGAGGCATTGTGCTATTGCTTCCTTCAACCATCATCTCGTTTCATCAAAGATCATGTTCTTTCCTGTGCTTATCCATCTAACCGGAGTGTTGTGTCTTCTCTTCTAGTTCTTTTCATCTTATAAAGTCTTGCATCTCTTTTCAATCGGAGTGATGCCCGAAGTTGTTCTTCCTTGTCCCTCTTTTTCTAACGGAGTGTTTTCAACTTCGTTCATCTCCGTTGTATTATTTTCTCGAAATAGCTTAACCTCTTCAAGGTTCGTGGTTTCACTCGTTTGTCAAAGAAGCAACTTAGTTTTACCTCTTCTCTTTCTCTTCCGTTGTCCCTCCGGTGCCATTCTAGATCTCGGGACGAGATCCTCTCGTAGTGGTGGAGTGTTGTAAAGCCCTGAGACCGATGTGCCAGGTGTCTTCCAATTATTCGCCGGCGTTTCCATGTCATTTGCTTGCGTGTTGCATCTTGTCATGTCATCACGTGCATTGCATCATCATGTTTTTGAAACTTGCATGTGTCCCGGCCTCCTCGTTCTCTTCGTTGTCCGTTCTGAGCCCAGCCACACTTGCACGCGCCCACGGCATGTCCGAAATAGTATTTTATAAGTGGCCGGAAAATGTTCTCAGAATGGTTTGAAAGTTGGCATGCTGTGTTGTTATAGTGTTAGTAGGTCGCCTGCCAAGTTTCATCGCATCCGGGGTTCGTTTGACGCCCCAACGATTAACTATAGCGGCATTATAGTCGGTCTAACGTCGGACGTTTTTGGTCTCTGGAAACAGATGCCGGGCCCTCTCTCTCTCTCTCTTCTCCCCATCGCAGTCTCGCCACAGCCCACGTAGTCCATCCTCCTTCCCCTCTTCGCTTCTGGAGTTGTCCGATGTGACCGCACGGTCTGAAACCCTCTCTGCACAGTGCACCGACCCCTCGCGCGCGTGTCCGAAAATTGTCCCGGACCCGACCCGAGCAGTCGTCACTGTCGTGTCCGGATCATCCCCAAACATCTACAAAACATCACCGTTTTCTTATTTGGACTCCCTAACTATTTTATTCGCGACCGTCCGATTGCGATCGTAGGGACGTGATAGTCTCTACCCTAAATCACTTTGCAATATTAATAGTGGGCAACCCTAAAACCTAGGGATCTGCCCCATCCTCCCAGCCGCCGCCGCCAGTCCTCTTCCACATCGGGATCCCTCCCGATCCTTCTCCACCCAACCAGATCGCAGCCGAGCCACCAATCAGTCGGTGCTCCCAAGCCCAAGCTCCTGAGCACCTCGTGCTCGTCCTCCTCGCCCGAGCCTCCTTCCAGGGCATCAAAGGACCAAACCAGCACAGTCGCGCTTGAGCGCTCCCGAGGCCGAGCTCCTCCAATGCCGCGCCGCCCCGGCGAACCTGCCAGCCGGCGACCCCGTCCTCAGGCCGGCCCCGTCGCTCCTCTTCCTCGCCTGTCTCTCTCTCTCTCCCTGACCCTCTCTCTGCCCTTGGACAGGCACCGCTGCCGGAGTGCCGTACCTCACCGCCCTATCGCCCCTTCCCCACCGTCTGCCGGCGTCCTGCTTCTCTGGAGCCGCAGCACCGTCCCCTGCTTCACGAACGAGATGAGCCGCACGCCACTGCCTCCGTGGAGCTCCCACGCAGATCCTCGCCGTCGTTCCACGCCAGATCCGGCGGGGGCCGCTGGATCTCGCCGCCTCCGCCATGAACCCGTCCATCCCCGACCTCCCGTGCGCACCGCCGCGGCCTCTGCATCATCTGCATCGAGCAGGTGGTCGCCTGCTCGAGCCTCTGCCTCGGTCGCCCGTGTTGACCTCGGCCCAGCGCGCGTGGACCGGTCAACTCCGTCCCGTGGGCCGGCCCTTCTCCTCCTCTTCTTCCAGCCAGGCCTTGGCCGGATGTGAGACTCCTCCAGCCTGATCCTGTTCGGCCTGATAGCTCAGATTCGGTCCATATTTGTTTTTTTTCCTGTGCGCTGCGAATTTGTCCAATTATTCCAGAGATGACTGTTTTACAGAAAAGTCCCTGTTCTTCATGCATTTAATAACTCACCAACCATGCATCAAATGTAAAAACTTAAAATATGAAACTTGCTTAGAATGTTGTGTAGATTAATAATATCCAACTTTCATCCATGTTTAAAATGTTTGAAATGATGTTTGGTTAAATTTGCTCCTATGCCATGTTAAAATGATTTAATTCATAACTAAATAACCGTAACTCCGAATTTAATAAACTTTATATGTATATGGGGTGGAAAAATCTCTAGTTTAACATGGTGGCATCACTTTGCATGTCTAACAACTCTAAAATATTTTTTAGGGCAGAACAGTACTGAATCTATAATATGCTCACGAGGAGTTTTCCGGAATTGTGTTCGTTGCTTCCGGCCTCATTTAAACTTGCCTAGATAGGTAGTTTTCTTTGCTTCACCCTCTTGCCATGTTTAACAACATTTAATATTGTTGGGTACATAAACGAGATCAAACTAAATAACTTAAATGTGGTGTTTCGTCAATATGCAACGGAGTTGCATATTGAGCTCCACTTAATTTGTAGGGTTGTTTGTGCACTTTGCCATGCCATGCATATTTAAACCGGACATGCATCATACTTGGTTGTGCATCATGCCATGCCTATGTGTTGGTTGTTTACTATGTTGTTTGCTTCTTCCCGGTGTTGCTTCTTCGGGTTGTTACCGATAACGTCGCGTTTGTGAGGATCCGTTCGACTTCGTCCGTTTGTCTTCTTCATGGACTCGTTCTTCTTCCTTGCGGGATTTCAGGCAAGATGACCATACCCTCAAAATCACTTCTATCTTTGCTTGCTAGTTGCTCGCTCTTTTGCTATGCCTATGCTGCGATACCTACCACTTGCTTATCATGCCTCCCATATTGTTGAACCAAGCCTCTAACCCACCTTGTCCTAGCAAACCGTTGTTTGGCTATGTTACCGCTTTGCTCAGCCCCTCTTATAGCGTTGTTAGTTGCAGGTGAAGATTGAAGCTTGTTCCATGTTTGGAACATGGATATTTTTGTTGGGATATCACAATATATCTTAGTTAATTAATGCATCTATATACTTGGTAAAGGGTGGAAGGCTCGGCCTTATGCCTAGTGCTTTGTTCCACTCTTGCCGCCCTAGTTTCCGTCATATCGGTGTTATGTTCCCGGATTTTGCGTTCCTTATGCGGTTGGGCTATAATGGGAACCCCTTGACAGTTTGCCTTGAATAAAACTCTTCCAGCAATGCCCAACATTGGTTTTACCATTTGCCACCTAGCCTCTTTTTCCCTTGGGTTCCGCGGACTCAAGGGTCATCTTATTTAAACACCCCCGGGCCAGTGCTCCTCTGAGTGTTGGTCCAAACAGAGCCACTTGCAGCGCCACCTCGGGGAAACTCGAGGTTTGGTTTTAGTTGTACGTATTGTTCATCTGAGTGTGCCCTGAGAACGAGATATGTGCAGCTCCTATCGGGATTTGTCGGCACATTCGGGCGGTGTTGCTGGAATTGTTTTAACTTGTCGAAGTGTCTTGTAGAACCGGGATGCCGAGTCTGATCGGAATGTCTCGGAAGAAGGTATATCCTTCGTTGACCGTGAGAGTTTGTCATGGGCTAAGTTGGGACTCCCCTGCAGGGATTTGATCTTTCGAAAGCCGTGCCCGCGGTTATGGGCAGATGGGAATTTGTTAATGTCCGGTTGTAGAAAACCTGAAGTTGACCTTAATTAAAATGCATCAACCATGTGTGTAACCGTGATGGTCTCTTTCCGGCGGAGTCCGGGAAGTGAACACAGTGTTGGAGTTATGCTTGACGTAGGTTGTTCTAGGATCACTTCTTGATCATAGTTTCTCGATCGTGCTTTGCCTTCTCTTCTCGCTCTCATTTGCGTATGTTTAGCCACCAAATATGCTAGTCGCTTGCTGCAGCTCCACCTCATACCTTTACCTTACCCATAAGCTTAAATAGTCTTGATCGCGAGGGTGCGAGATTGCTGAGTCCCCGTGGCTCACAAATTACTTCAAAAACCAGCTTGCAGGTGCCGATGAGTCCGTGCAGATGACGCAACCAAGCTCAAGGAGGAGCTCGATGAAGATCTTGTCCTTTGTGTTGTTTCGTTCTAGTTGATCAGTAGTGGAGCCCAGTTGGGGTCGATCGGGGACCTTGTCGCATTTGGGGTTCTTCTTTTATTTTGGTTCCGTAGTCGGACCTTGATTGTATCTGGATGATGTAATGCTTTATTCATGTAATTGTGTGAAGTGGCGATTGTAAGCCAACTATGTATCCTTTCCCTTATTGTATTACATGGGTTGTTTGCGAAGATTACCTCACTTGCGACATTGCTTTCAATGCGGTTATGCCTCTAAGTCGTGCTTCGACACGTGGGAGATATAGCCGCATCGAGGGTGTTACAACAAGCATGAACTTCTCGATCGTGAGATCATGAGAAATGATAACCTTGCCAAGTCCCAGTACCTTAGAGGATGAGGCATCACCCCACTCGACATTGGTGGGCATAGATGGAATCTTGTGAACATCCACCACCAAGTCCTTGCTTCAGGTCATATGATTAGTGGCTCCACTATCGAGAAACCACGATCCCGCACCGTAAGCAAACACCTACAAGAGATCAATGCTTGGTTTTAGGTACCCATTTTGTAATGGGTCCTTTGAGGTTAGTAACAAGGGTCTTAGGAACCCAAATAGACCATTCAATGTACTCATAGGAGGAACCAACAAATTTGGCATAAACATGTCCATCACTAGCACGGCATAACACATAAGTAGGGTTAAAGTTGCCGGCTTTGTTGGGAGGGGTCGCATTGCCCTTCTTGGCATCACTACCCTTCACAATGGTCTTCTTCTTCTCCTTGGAAGCACCCTCTCCCTCCTTCACAAAAGTTTGCTTGAGAGGGGGAGGTCGTTTGGCCTTGTCTTCCTTCTTCTTGTTCTTGGACTTGGGTGTGAACCCAATCCCTTCCTTGGCCACAACCTCCTTTTGATTGCTCAAAAGGTCGTTGAGGTTCTTCTCACCTTGTATGCATGACACAAGGCCTTTCTCAAGTTGCTTCTTCAACTTTGCATTATCCTTGACAAGATGCACATGCTCACAACAAGGGTTAGTAGCATTTGCATTATCAATTAAAACCATGTGAGGAAAAGTGGCTTTCTCCTTGGTTAGCTTCACTTGGAGTTGATCATGAGACTCCTTGAGGCTAGCATGAACACCTTTCAAGGCCTTGTGAGCCTTGTCAAGTATATCAAACTCCTCCTTGAGTTTATCAAGATCAACCTCAAGCTTGGCCTTCTCGGAGTTTAGCACACAAGATACAACCAGTGCATGATCAAGATCTTTCTTTAATTTAGCGTGGTCGTCGTTGTATGACTCCTCAAGAGCCAAAAGAAAACCTTGATCTTCCTCAAGAGCATTGGAAAGATCCGAAATCTCATCAGCATAGTCACGACTATGCCCCTCCATCTTAGAGATGGTATCTTCGTGAGCCTCGATCATGTCATTGGCTTCACCAAGTTGTTCCAAGAGAGCAACGAAGTGCTTCTTGGATTTACCCTTGAGTTTACTCATAAAAGACTCAAATTCATTCTCCTCCACATTATACCCCTCATGTTCATCAATGCAATCCGTCAAAGAAGGATTATTGATGATGGTAGTTTTGATGTTGGGGGTTACCTTGTTCGTGGCTTTAGCCATGAGGCACTTGGCGATGATGTTCTTGAAGGAAATATGCCCTAGAGGCAATAATAAAGTTATTATTTATTTCCTTATATCATGATAAATGTTTATTATTCATGCTAGAATTGTATTAACCGGAAACATAATACATGTGTGAATACATAGACAAACAGTATGTCACTAGTATGCCTCTACTTGACTAGCTCGTTGAATCAAAGATGGTTAAGTTTCCTAGCCATAGACATGAGTTGTCATTTGATTAACGGGATCACATCATTAGGAGAATGATGTGATTGACTTGACCCATTCCGTTAGCATAGCACTTGATCGTTTAGTTTGTTGCTATTGCTTTCTTCATGACTTATACATGTTCCTATGACTATGAGATTATGCAACTCCCGTTTACCAGAGGAACACTTTGTGTGCTACCAAACGTCACAACCTAACTGGGTGATTATAAAGGTGCTCTACAGGTGTCTCCGAAGGTACTTGTTGGGTTGGCGTATTTTGAGATTAGGATTTGTCACTCCGATTGTCGGAGAGGTATCTCTGGGCCCTCTCGGTAATGCACATCACCTAAAGCCTTGCAAGCATTGCAACTAATGAGTTAGTTGCGAGATGATGTATTACGGAACGAGTAAAGAGACTTGCCGGTAACGAGATTGAACTAGGTATTGAGATACCGACGATCGAATCTCGGGCAAGTAACATACCGATGACAAAGGGAACAACGTATGTTGTTATGCGGTTTGACCGATAAAGATCTTCGTAGAATATGTGGGAGCCAATATGAGCATCCAGGTTCCGCTATTGGTTATTGACCGGAGACGTGTCTCGGTCATGTCTACATTGTTCTCGAACCCGTAGGGTCCGCACGCTTAAGGTTTCGATGACAGTTATATTATGAGTTTATGAGTTTTGATGTACCGAAGGAGTTCGGAGTCCCGAATGAGATCGGGGACATGACAAGGAGTCTCGAAATGGTCGAGACGTAAAGATCGATATATTGGACGACTATATTCAGACATCAGAAAGGTTCCAAGTGATTCGGATATTTTTCGGAGTACCGGAGAGTTACGGGAATTCGTCGGGGAGTATATGGGCCTTATTGGGCCATACGGGAATAGAGGAGAGAGGCCAAAAGGAAGGAGGCGCCCCCCCCTCTGGTACGAATTGGACAAGGGGTGCAGCCCCCTTTTCCTTGTTCCTCTCCCCCTCTTTCCTTCTCTCCTACTCCAACAAGGGAAGGAGGAGTCCTCCCGGTGGGAGTAGGACTCCCCCATTGGCGCGCCCTCCTCCTAGGCCGGCCGCCTCCCCCCTTGCTCCTTTATATACGGGGGCAGGGGGCACCCCATAGACACAACAATTGATCATTGATCTCTTAGCCGTGTGTGGTGCCGCCCTCCACCATAATCCTCGATAATATTGTAGCGGTGCTTAGGCGAAGCCCTGCGACGGTAGAACATCAAGATCGTCACCATGCCGTCATGCTGACGGAACTCTCCCGTGAAGCTCTGCTGGATTGGAGTTCGCGGGACGTCATCGAGCTGAACGTGTGCTGAACTCGGAGGTGGCATGCGTTCGGTACTTGGATCGGTCGGATCGTGAAGACGTTCGACTACATCAACCGCGTTGTGCTAACGCTTCCGCTTTCGGTCTACGAGGGTACGTGGACAACACTCTCCCCTCTCGTTGCTATGCATCACCATGATCTTGCGTGTGCGTAGGAATTTTTTTGAAATTACTACATTCCCCAACAGTGGCATCTGAGCCAGGTTTTATGCGTTGATGTTGTGCACGAGTAGAACACAAGTGAGTTGTGGGTGATATAAGTCATACTGCTTACCAGCATGTCATACTTTGGTTCGGCGGTATTGTTGGATGAAGCGGCCCGGACCGACATTACGCGTACGCTTACGCGAGACTGGTTCTACCGACGTGCTTTGCACACAGGTGGATGGTGGGTGTCAGTTTCTCCAACTTTAGTTGAACCAAGTGTGGCTACGCCCGGTCCTTGCGAAGGTTAAAACATCACCAACTTGACAAACTATCATTGTGATTTTGATGCGTAGGTAAGAACGGTTCTTGCTAAGCCCGTAGCAGCCACGTAAAACTTGCAACAACAAAGTAGAGGACATCTAACTTGTTTTTGCAGGGCATGTTGTGATGTGATATGGTTAAGACATGATGCTAAATTTTATTGTATGAGATGATCATGTTTTGTAACCGAGTCATCGGCAACTGGCAGGAGCCATATGGTTGTCGCTTTATTGTATGCAATGCAATTGCGCTGTAATGCTTTACTTTATCACTAAGCGGTAGCGATAGTCGTGGAGGCATAAGATTGGCGAGACGACAACGATGCTACGATGGTGATCAAGGTGTCGCGCCGGTGACGATGGTGATCATGACGGTGCTTCGGAGATGGAGATCACAAGCACAAGATGATGATGGCCATATCATATCACTTATATTGATTGCATGTGATGTTTATCTTTTATGCATCTTATCTTGCTTTGATTGACGGTAGCATTATAAGATGATCTCTCACTAAATTTCAAGATAAAAGTGTTCTCCCTGAGTATGCACCGTTGCCAAAGTTCGTCGTGCCCAGACACCACATGATGATCGGGTGTGATAAGCTCTACGTCCATCTACAACGGGTGCAAGCCAGTTTTGCACACGCGGAATACTCAGGTTAAACTTGATGGGCCTAGCATATGCAGATATGGCCTCGGAACACTGAGACCGAAAGGTCGAGCGTGAATCATATAGTAGATATGATCAACATATTGATGTTCACCATTGAAACCTACTCCATTTCACGTGATGATCGGTTATGGTTTAGTTGATTTGGATCACGTGATCACTTAGAAGATTAGAGGGATGTTTTTCTAAGTGGGAGTTCTTAACTAATATGATTAATTGAACTTAAATTTATCATGAACTTAGTCCTGGTAGTATTAGCATATCTATGTTGTAGATCAATAGCTCGCGTTTAGCTCCCCTGTTTTATTTTTGATATGTTCCTAGAGAAAACTAAGTTGAAAGATGTTAGTAGCAATGATGCGGATTGGATCCGTGATCTGAGGTTTATCCTCACTGCTGCACAGAAGAATTATGTCCTTAATGCACCGCTAGGTGACAGACCTATTGCAAGAGCAGATGCAGACGTCATGAACGTTTGGCTAGCTCAATATGATGACTACTTGATAGTTTAGTGCACCATGCTTAACAGCTTAGAATCGGAACTTCAAAGACGTTTTGAACATCATGGATCATATGGATGTTCTAGGAGTTGAAGTTAATATTTCAAGCAAATACCTGAGTTGAGAGATATGAAGTCTCCAACAAGTTCTATAGCTAAAAGATGGAGGAGAATAGCTCAAGCAGTGAGCATGTGTTCAGATTGTTTGGGTACTACAATCGCTTGAATCAAGTGGGAGTTAATCTTCCAGATAAAATAGTGATTGACAGAATTATCTAGTCACCATCACCAAGTTAGTAGAACTTCGTGATGAACTATAGTATGCAAGGGATGATGAAAACGATTCCCGAGCTTTTCATGATGATGAAATCGATGAAGGTAGAAATCAAAAAAAGAGCATCAAGTGTTGATGATTAACAAGACCACTAGTTTCAAGAAAAGGGCAAAGGGAAAGAAAGGGAACTTCAAGAAGAACGGCAAGCAAGTCGCTGCTCAAGTGAAGAAGCCCAAGTCTGGTCCTAAGCCTGAGACTAAGTGCTTCTACTTCAAAGGGACTGGTCACTGGAAGCGGAACTACCCCAAGTATTTGGCGGATAAGAAGGATGGCAAAGTGAACAAAGGTATATTTGATATACAGATTATTGATGTGTATTTTACTAGTGCTCATAGCAACCCCTCGGTATTTGATACTGGTTCAGTTGCTAAGAGTAGTAACTCGAAACGGGAGTTGCAGAATGAACAGAGACTAGTTAAGGGTGAAGTGACGATGTGTGTTGGAAGTGGTTCCAAGATTGATATGATCATCATCGCACACTCCCTATACTTTCGGGATTAGTGTTGAACCTAAATAAGTGTTATTTGGTGTTTGTGTTGAGCATGAATATGATTTGATCATGTTTATTGCAATACGGTTATTCATTTAAGTAAGAGAATAAATTGTTGTTCTGTTTACATGAATAAAACCTTCTATGGTCATACACCCAATGAAAATGGTTTGTTGGATCTCGATTGTGGTGATACACATTCTCATAATATTGAAGCCAAAAGATGCAAAGTTAATAATGATAGTGCAACTTATTTGTGGCACTGCCGTTTAGGTCATATTGGTGTAAAGCGCATGAAGAAAATCCATGCTGATGGGCTTTTGGAATCACTTGATTATGAATCAGTTGATGCTTGCGAACCGTGCCTCATGGGCAAGATGACTAAGACTCCGTTCTCCGGAACAATGGAGCAAGCAACTGGCTTATTGGAAATAATACATACTGATGTATGCGATCCGATGAGTGTTGAGGCTTGAGGCAGGTGTCGTTATTTTCTGACCTTCACAGATGATTTGAGCAGATATGGGTATATCTACTTGATGAAACATAAAGTCTGAAACATCTGAAAAGTTCAAAGAATTTCAGAGTGAAGTGGAAAATCATCGTGACAAGAAAATAAAGTTTCTACGATCTGATCGCGGAGACAAATATTTGAGTTACGAGTTTGGTCTTCAATTAAAACAATGTGGAATAGTTTCACAAAATCGTGCCACCTGGAACACCACAGCATAATGGTGTGTCTGAACGTCATAACCGTACTATTATTGGATATAGTGCAATCTATGATGTTTCTTTCCAATTAACCACTATAGTTTTGAGGTTATGCATTAGAGACAGCTACATTCACATTAAATAGGGCACCATCTAAATCCGTTGAGATGACACCGTATGAACTATGGTTTGGTAAGAAACCTAAGCTGTCGTTTCTTAAAGTTTGAGGTTGCAATGCTTATGTGAAAAAGTTTCAACCTGATAAGCTCAAACCCAAATTTGAGAAGTGCGTCTTCATAGGATACCCAAAAGAAAATGTTGGGTACACCTTCTATCACAGATCCGAAGGCAAGATATTCATTGCTGAGAATGGATCCTTTCTAGAGAAGGAGTTTCTCTCGAAAGAAGTGAGTGGGAGAAAAGTAGAACTTGATGAGGTAACTGTACCTGCTCCCTTATTGGAAAGTAGTTCATCACAGAAATCTGTTCCTGTAACTACTACACCAATTAGTGAGGAAGCTAATGATGATGATCTTGTAACTTCACATCAAGTTACTACCGAACCTTGTAGGTAAACCAGAGTGAGATCTGCACCAGAGTGGTACGGTAATCCTGTTCTGGAGGTCATGTTACTTGACCATGACGAACCTACGAACTATGAGCAAGCGATGATGAGCCCAGATTCCACGAAATGGCTTGAGGCCATGAAATCTGAGATGAGATCCATGTATAAGAACAAAGTATGGACTTTGATTGACTTGCCCATTGATCAGTGAGCCATTGAGATTAAATGGATCTTCAAGAGGAAGACAGACGCTAATAGTAGTGTTACTATCTACAAAGCTAGAATTGTCGCGAAAAAGGTTTTCGACAAGTTCAAGGTGTTGACTACAATGAGAGTTTCTCACTCGTATCTATGCTTAAGTCTGTCCGAATCATGTTAGCAATTGCCGCATTTTATGAAATCTGGAAAATGGATAAACAAAACTGCATTCTTTAATGGATTTATTAAAGAAGAGTTGTATATGATGCAACCAGAAGGTTTTGTCAATCCTAAAGGTACTAACAAAATATGCAAGCTCCAGCGATCCATCTATGGACCGATGCAAGCATCTCGGAGTTGGAATATATGCTTTGATAAGTTGATCAAAGCATATAGTTTTATACAGACTTGCGGTGAAACCTGTATTTACAAGAAAGTGAGTGGGAGCACTACAACATTTCTGATAAGTATATGTATGACATATTGATGATCGGAGATGATGTAGAATTATTCTGCAAAGCATAAAGGAATGTTTGAAAGGAGTTTTTTCAAAGAAAGACCTCGGTGAAGCTGCTTACATATTGAGCATCAAGATCCATAGAGGTAGATCAAGACGCTTGATAAGTTTTTCAATGAGTACATACCTTGACAAGAGTTTGAAGTAGTTCAAAATGGAACAGTCAAATAAGGAGTTCTTGCTTGTGTTACAAGGTGTGAAGTTGAGTAAGACTCAAAACCCGACCACGACAGAAGATAGAGAGAGAATGAAAGTCATTCCCTATGCCTCAGCCATAGGTTCTATAAAGTATGCCATGCTGTGTACCAGACCTATTGTATACCCTGCCCTGAGTTTGGCAAAGGAGTACAATAGTGATCTAGGAGTAGATCACTGGACATTGGTCAAAATTATCCTTAGTGGAATAAGGATATGTTTCTCGATTATGGAAGTGACAAAAGGTTCGTCGTAAAGGGTTACGTCGATGCAAATTTTGACACTAATCCAGATGACTCTAAATCTCAATCTGGATACATATTGAAAGTGGGAGCAATTAGCTAGAGTAGCTCTGTGCAGAGCATTGTTGACATAGAAATTTGCAAAATACTTACGGATCTGAATGTGGCAGACCCGTTGACTAAAATTCTCTCACAAGCAAAACATGATCACACCTCAGTACTCTTTGGGTGTTAGTCACATAGCGATGTGAACTAGATTATTGACTCTAGTAAACCCTTTGGGTGTTGGTCACATGTCGATGTGAACTATGGGTGTTAATCACATAGTGATCTGAACTATTGATGTTAAATCACATGGCGATGTGAACTAGATTATTGACTCTAGTGCAAGTGGGAGACTGAAGGAAATATGCCCTAGAGGCAATAATAAAGTTATTATTTATTTCCTTATATCATGATAAATGTTTATTATTCATGCTAGAATTGTATTAACCGGAAACATAATACATGTGTGAATACATAGACAAACAATATGTCACTAGTATGCCTCTACTTGACTAGCTCGTTGAATCAAAGATGGTTAAGTTTCCTAGCCATAGACATGAGATGTCATTTTATTAACGGGATCACATCATTAGGAGAATGATGTGATTGACTTGACCCATTCCGTTAGCATAGCACTTGATCGTTTAGTTTGTTGCTATTGCTTTCTTCACGACTTATACATGTTCCTATGACTACGAGATTATGCAACTCCCGTTTACCAGAGGAACACTTTATGTGCTACCAAACGTCACAACGTAAGTGGGTGATTATAAAGGTGCTCTACAGGTGTCTCCGAAGGTACTTGTTGGGTTGGCGTATTTCGAGATTAGGATTTGTCACTCCGATTGTCGGAGAGGTATCTCTGGGCCCTCTCGGTAATGCACATCACCTAAAGCCTTGCAAGCATTGCAACTAATGAGTTAGTTGCGAGATGATGTATTACGGAACGAGTAAAGAGACTTTCCGCTAACGAGATTGAACTAGGTATTGAGATACCGACGATCGAATCTCGGGCAAGTAACATACCGATGACAAAGGGAACAACGTATGTTGTTATGCGGTTTGACCGATAAAGATCTTCGTAGAATATGTGGGAGCCAATATGAGCATCCAGGTTCCGCTATTGGTTATTGACCGGAGACGTGTCTCAGTCATGTCTACATTGTTCTCGAACCCATAGGGTCCGCACGCTTAAGGTTTCGATGACAATTATATTATGAGTTTATGAGTTTTGATGTACCAAAGGAGTTCGGAGTCCCGGATGAGATCTGGGACATGACGAGGAGTCTCGAAATGGTCGAGACGTAAAGATCGATATATTGGACGACTATATTCGGACATCAGAAAGGTTCCGAGTGATTCGGGTATTTTTCGGAATACCGGAGAGTTACGGGAATTCGCCGGGGAGTATATGGGCCTTATTGGGCCATACGGGAATAGAGGAGAGAGGCCAAAAGGAAGGAGGCGCCCCCCCCCTCTGGTCCGAATTGGACAAGGGGTGCAGCCCCCTTTTCCTTGTTCCTCTCCCCCTCTTTCCTTCTCTCCTACTCCAACAAGGGAAGGAGGAGTCCTACTCCCGGTGGGAGTAGGACTCCCCCCTTGGCACGCCCTCCTCCTAGGCCGGCCGCCTCCCCCCTTGCTCCTTTATATACGGGGGCAGGGGCACCCCATAGACACAACAATTGATCATTGATCTCTTAGCCGTGTGCGGTGCCCCCCTCCACCATAATCCTCGATAATATTGTAGCGGTGCTTAGGCGAAGCCCTGCGACGGTAGAACATCAAGATCGTCACCATGCCGTCGTGCTGACGGAACTCTCCCGTGAAGCTCTGCTGGATCGGAGTTCGCGGGACGTCATCGAGCTGAACGTGTGCTGAACTCGGAGGTGGCGTGCGTTCGGTACTTGGATCGGTCGGATCGTGAAGACGTTCGACTACATCAACCGTGTTGTGCTAACGCTTCCGCTTTCGGTCTACGAGGGTACGTGGACAACACTCTCCCCTCTCATTGCTATGCATCACCATGATCTTGCGTGTGCGTAGGAATTTTTTTGAAATTACTACGTTCCCCAACAGTTCTCATTGGGTGAGTCGAAGAGAGACACCCATGGAGTTGTTGCACAGGCAACGGAGGCCATGGCAACCGACTCACCGTCTTCATCATCATCATCCTCATGGTACTCTTCTTGAGCCACCAACCCTTTGGGAGGAGTCTTCTTGGTGAAGTTTCTCTTGTTGGGAAAAGACTTGGCCTTGTCCTTTCGGATGAGTTTGCCACCATTGTCTTTCCTCTTCTCATAAGGACATTCCGTAACAAAGTGTCTCACATTGCCACAATTTTAGCAAGTCCTCATTCGTTGCTTGACCTTCGCACCACTTGAGTTGTTCTTGTTGAAGTTGGGCCTTGTGTTCTTCTTGCTCCAAAATTGCCTTGAAGCAAGAGCCATGTGTTCATGATAAGCATACTTTCTATCTTCGGGGTTGCTCTCCTCTTCTTCCTCTTCGTCCTCTTCCTCCACACTAGCCTTGGCCTTCAAGGCAAGATTGGGCTTCTTAGCTCTTTGAGAACGTAACACCGCATTGTCAGTGGTCTTGTCCAAGATACTCATAGCCATAAACTCATCCAACACTTCACTTGAGGACAAAGTGTGAAAGTCCGGCCGTTGACGAATGACGGAGGACATGGCCTTGTGGTAAGGCATCATGGCCTTGAGGAATTTGCGCTTGATCCAATTGTCATCCGTATCCTTGCTCCCATGATCTCAGAGTGAGACCGCGGGAGTAGTTAATCTTTGATAGAGCTCACCAGGTTCTTCATCTTCTTTCATTGCAAACTCATCGGCTTCATCTTACACTACTTCATAGTTGGAGCGTTGAATGCTTGCGCTTCCCCTGTAGAGGGAAACAACATGCCGCCAAGAATCCTTGGCCACGGTGAAGGGTCAGAGATGAGCAAGATCTTCGGGTGGAATTGCATCTTGGATGATGAAGAGAGCATTCTCATTGAATTGATTATCCGCGGCTTCTCTAGGGGTGAAGTTGCTTCGGTCATGCGGATAAAAACCTTCTTCTATGATTCTCCAAAGGTTAGTATTAACATGGTTCAAATGACTCTTAAAGCGATAAACCCAAAAATCAAAGTCCTCATTTTTCACAATCTTAGGGGGAGGACCGGCATGATTCAAATGAGTGGAAGGAATCGGTCCACCATAAGTAAGTGGAGGTTCCACATGGGCAAAGATGTCATTGCCAATTTTACCACTAGAAGAAGGAGCCTTTTCACTAGTAGCTCCCCCCTTGTCAGAGTTAGCATCCGTCACCTTGTTAGTGGGATCACCCACTTTCATCGGTGCGGTAGATAGTTTAAGCCCTTCTAAGAATTTACTAAACATGCTTTCAACCTCGGTCATCATGGAGGTTTTCAATGTGTCCAAAGCCACATTGAATTCCTCACGAGAGACCGCGGTTCCCCCATCGGCCGTAGACAAGACCGGATTCACACCGGAGTGCTCCTCCACACCATCTACGGTGTCAACCATACTCTTCAGACGGCAAAGTCCTTAATAAAGAGACAAGGCTCTGATACCAATTGAAAGGATCGATATAGTTGACTAGAGGGGGGTGAATAGGCAACTAACAATTTTTAGCTTTTCTTTACCAATTTAAACTTTGCATCAAAGTAGGTTGTCTAGATATACAACTAGGTGAGCAACCTATATGATGCAACAAGAACAAGTACACAAGCAAGCGAGGGATATAACACAAATAAGCTTGCACAAGTAAAGGCAAGAGATAGCCAAGAGTGGAGCCGATGAAGACGAGGATGTGTTACCGAAGTTCCTTCCTTTTGAGTGGAAGTACGTCTCCGTTGGAGCGGTGTGGAGGCACAATGCTCCCCAAGAAGCCACTAGGGCCACTGTATTCTCCTCACGCCCTCACACAATGCGAGATGCCGTGATTCCACTATTGGAGGCCTTGGAGGCGGCGACCGGACCTTTACAAACAAGGTTGGGGCAATCTCCACAACTTAATGGAGGCTCCCAACGACACCACAAAGCTTCACCACAATGGAATATGGCTCCGTGGTGACCTTAGCCGTCTAGGGTGCTCAAACACCCAAGAGTAACAATATCCGCAAGGGATGAGTGGGGGAAATCAAATTTCTCTTGGTGGAAGTGTAGATCTAGGCTTTCTCAACCAATCCCTAAGGAATCAACAAGTTTGATTGGCTAGGGAGAGAGATCGGGCGAAAATGGAGCTTGGAGCAACAATGGATCTTGGGGATGGAATAGGTAGTCAACTCGGCGAAGAAGACACCCCTTATATAGTGGAAGAACAAATCCAACCGTTATCCACCAACTCAGCCTGCGAAGCACGGTACTACCGCACCGGGGACGCGGTACTACCGCAAGGGCACACGGTACTACCGCAAGGCACTGCGGTAGTACCACCCATGCAACAATATCTATACTAGCCCCGAAGCTGTGAGGCAGAGGGTGGTAGAACCGCTGGCGCGGTACTACCGCTCCCCCTTGCGGTACTACCACAAGGCACGAATAGCCTAGATTTGGGAAGGCACGGTCGTATAAAAATACATCTGTGGCAACTTCCGCTGAGTTGGGCTCTATGCAAAAATCCGACACGGTAGTACCGTAAGCCAGGAGCGGTAGTACCGCGCGAGACGCGGATGTAAAAAATTACATCCGCCCCTACTGCTGCGCATGTTGCTGAGCTTGGCCATATCACACGGTACTACCGCGCCCCTGGCGCGGTACTACCGCGTAGGACGCGGATGTAAAAAATTACATCCGCCCCTACTACCGCAAAAGCTGCAGCGCCTGGTCCGAGACCACAATACTACCACTCCAAGGAAGCGATGCTACCGTGGGTACTTGCGGTACTACCGCGCCAGAGGCTGGTACTACTGCAAGGGCCTGCAGTACTACCGCTCTTAGGAGCAGTACTACCGCATGCCCAAGTTCAGCAAACATGACATTTTGCATAGACAAGAAAAGACGGACGATGATCCAAAGTGCCAAAGGAAAGGTGGTGCAAAAGGAGAAGATGTGTACGTGATGATTCCACCCAAACCTTTCCAAAGCGGACCCCCTCTTAATAGTACGGCTTTCCTACGACTCAAAACCACCGAAAAGAAAAGTAGAGAAACGCCGTCTTCAATAGTCTTCGAGGGGCACCAAATCGTCTTGTGCCTAGTCATGATATATCTGAAATACTCAATGCACAAGATTAGTCCGTAAAAGCATTGTCATCAATCACCAAAACAACTAAGGGATAAAAATGCCCTTACAACTGTATACTTTTATGCCAACAAGCCTTTTGTTGTATGGCTGTAATTTATTTTGTTGTGATACAACATTTATCGTGCTGCCAAAGGCCGTAGAAATTACGATGCTATTTTTGTATAGTGTAAGTTTATCTTAGTAATGTATTCGGCATCATCGATCTCCTTTGGGCCAAAAGCATCGTAGGAGCCCAACGGGCCAACATTCGTTGGGCCCACAATTTCAACTGGGCTAAAAACGACTATGGGTCGGAAAGGGCATGTAGCCAACTAAAAGTATCTGGGCCTAAATAAGCATAAGATTTCTTATTTTTGATAGAGTTGTGCCCAGAGTGGGCCTTTAACATGCCTAAACATAATTTGGGTCCGTTGCAACAACATGCCATTAACATGTGTAAATATCTCGTAGGCCTAATATGGCCCATAAATAACATGGGCCTTTAATAGGCTGAAAGTCAGATTGGGCCCTAATTGGGCTAGATTGTGCCCCTTGCTTTTAGGAGGCCAAAAGATGATTGGGCCTAAAATGTGCCAGATAACCCAATGGTCATTAGTAGGGAGAAATGTATCTCAGCTCATGGTGGCCCATTTACAATGTGGATCGTTCACAGGCCGAAATCCAGACTGGCCGTAAATGCACCGACCTACTACACGGGCCTTTAGTAGGCCAATAGTGCAACCGGGCTTGATTTGTATCAACGATTATATGGGTCGTTAAATAGGCCCAATGTGACGTTGGGCCACGTATGGCCCATGGATTTCGTCCAACGTTAACAGGCCGAAAAACACAACAGGATGGAAGTGGCCCAAATCTATAGTGGGTCGTTAACACGCCGAATGTCAGACATGGCCGAGTATGACCCAATTCCTTGACGGTCTTTTATGGGCCTAAAGTTTGGAGGCTGACTTGTGGCCCTACTAAGTTGATGTGTACGCAAGGTTTTGTCAACTTAGTCAACAAAACGATTCTAGCAGCAGTGACCGTTGAATGTTAATCCAACCGCCATGTTGCTTCTTCAACATTTGATCTGCTTGCTCCAGCCGCCTAAACTAGCTTCGACCATACCGCCTGCTCCCGCCTCCCATGGCCGGTTGTGCTGCTGCGCAGGCATCACCGCCCCACCCTACTCCCACCACTAGTCGGGCCTTCCCTTTACTCAACCACACCCCGTGTTATTTTTCGGCAACGACAGCCTCACACCACAGCCGAACCAATCAACCCTCATACCCCCTCTTCCGCGAGGGAAACCACTATCGTGTCTTCCCCGACTTTGGTCCGTTCCCTTCCTAGGCTTCGCCGTCGTCCACCGTGTTGGTGCTCTCAGTGCGGTGTTGTCAACGTGGTCAACGAACGACAACCATCAAAAGAGGACTGTATGTGGTAAGGCTGATAACTGGACCCACCAGCTACATCTTCGCATGCAAGAAAGTGCATTCTTATTACGCAAAAAATGATTCCTTCCCCTGATAGCTGGGACCCACTAGTTATATCTTCACACGCAAGGAAGTGTGTTCTTATCCTCCCTGATAGCTAGGACCCACCAGGTCGAAGCGTACGTATCGTTGTCTATGTGGTCGCAGACATGTACGTACATACCAGTCGACCGGCCTGTCTGCCACAATGAACCGTGGCCGAGTAAGGAGCAGTAGCAGTTTAGGTTGTCCCGTCTAAATCCTGTACACATATGACAACCACGCTGCAAAAAAGACAGCCACATACATACGGGCATGGTCTCGAACGCATACAGCGACAGTGTCCTGTTCATCGGCAGCCAACCGGCTGGGTCAGAATGGAGAAACAACGGCGTGTACATCGGGGGGCAACCGACTGGGTCAAAATGCGTTCTGTTCAACGGGAGCCAACCGGATTGGACGGAACAGCCGAAACGCGGTCTGACGTATCACAGTACAGAGGAAACGTCCTTCTGTTTGACCACCTACGGTCAAAACAGAATCCTGTTCATTGGAAGGGGTCTGGCGTACCACAAAATGGAGGAAACAGACTTCTTTTTGAGCTCCTATGATCGAAACGGGATCGTGTTGATCGGGAGGGGTCAGGCGTACCGCAAAACAGAGGAAACGGACTTCTCTTCGACCGCCTGCGGTCAAAACGGGGTCCTGCTCATCAGGAGGGGTGTGGCATACCGCAAAACGGGACTCCAAGGGTGAGGGAGTCCTGGATTAGGGGGTCTCCGGACAGCCGGACTATCTCCATTGGCCGGACTGTTAGACTATGAAGATACAAGATTGAAGACTTCGTCTCGTGTCCGGATGGGACTCTACTTGGCGTGGAAGGCAAGCTAGGCAATACGGATATGTGTATCTCCTCCTTTGTAACCGACCTTGTGTAACCCTAACCTCTCCGGTGTCTATATAAACCGGAGGGTTTTAGTCCGTAGGACACAACAACTACAACATACAATCATACCATAGGCTAGCTTCTAGGGTTTAGCCTCTCTGATCTCGTGGTAGATCTACTCTTGTACTACCCATATCATCAATATTAATCAAGCAGGACGTAGGGTTTTACCTCCATCAAGAGGGCCTGAACCTGGATAAAACATTGTGTCCCCAACGTCCTGTTACCATCCGCCTTAGACGCACAGTTCGGGACCCCCTACCCGAGATCCGCCGGTTTTGACACCGACATTGGTGCTTTCATTGAGAGTTCCTCTATGTCGTCGCCGTTAGGCTTGATGGCTCCTACTATCATCGATAGCGATCCAGTCCAGGGTGAGACTTGTCTCCCCGGACAGATCTTCGTGTTCGGTGGCTTTGCACTGCAGGCCAATTCGCTTGGCCATCTGGAGCAGATTGAAAGTTACGCCCCTGGCCACCAGGTCAGGTTTGGAGGCTTAAATTACACGGTCGATATCCGTGGAGACTTGATCTCCAACGGATTCGAGCCTCTGCCTTGTGCGTCACGCGGTCACGATGAGTATGACTTAGCTCTACCATCGGACAGTGTTAAGGAGATCGCACCGGCAGCCGCTCCGACCCTCAATTCGGAGCCAGTTGCGCCTTCCGCGGACAGGTGGATGGACCCCGCCACGGAGGCCTTACCCTCAGCGGCGATCGAGCCGAACATCGACTCTACCTTGCATGAGAGCCGTGTTGTTAAATTGCCGGATACTTCTCCGGCCACGGACTCCGAACCGCCTGCGCCCGTTCCGATCGAATCTGGTTGGGCGCCAATCATGGAGTTTACCTCCGCGGATATCTTTCAACACTCGCCCTTTGGCGATATACTGAATTCATTAAAGTCTCTCTCCTTGTCAGGAGAATCCTGGCCGAACTATGCCCGGCAGGATTGGAATGCGGATGACGAAGAAATTCATTGCCCACCCACCACCCACTTAATAGCCACTATCGATGACTTAACCGACATGCTCGACTCTGACTCCGAAGACATCAACGGTATGGACGACGATGCAGGAGACGAACAGGAACCACTGCCCTCAGGGCACTGGACACCCACTTCACCACATGACATATACATGGTGGACTCACCAAAAGAAAACAACGACGAGGAACGGAAGGACGCAATGAGGGGTTGTCCCCTCGAGAAGCAGTCAAAACGGCGGCGTAACTGCCGCTCCAAATCCCACCTCGACAGAAACAACGATCAAATAGACCCAGCGTTAGAGCAGGGTGAACCATCGCCGGATCACGGCAATACGGAGAATCAAACCAAACAACCTGACTCTGTCAAAGATAATAGTCCGGATGACCTCACACCGGACAGACACCCGGAGCAACATAATGCCCGTCAAAGGCTTGTTGCCACCGCGAGGAGTCTAAAAAAGTAGAAGCAAAGACTCAAGGCTGCACAAGACACACTCGGAATCAGATGGAGCCAAGTACTCAATGCAGCAGCAAAGTACGGCGGTAATCACCCCACCAAGAGCTACCCGAAGCGGAAGTTGCTACCCGAATTCGATGAGGAGGCCTTAGATCTCCTGCAACCAAAAATCAAAACGGCCACCTGGCCGGATAGACGACCTCACGGCCAACATAGGGCAGCAAACAACGCCACACATAAGCCAATACGCGATCCACACGAGGGCTCGCACCAAAAGGACGGCGCAACCAGATCCATCTACGGACCATGCAAGCGCGCTCCAGCATACGATGCAACACAACAAACATCCGAACACTACGGTACACCCAGATACAGGGGTGCCGCACACCCCCTATGTTTCACCGACGAGGTGCTGGACCATGAATTTCCAGAGGGATTCAAACCCGTAAACATAGAGGCATACAATGGAACAACAGACCCTGGGGTCTGGATTGAGGACTATATCCTCCATATCCATATGGCTCGAGGAGATGATCTCCACGCCATTAAGTATTTACCCCTCAAACTCAAAGGGCCAGCTCGACACTAGCTTAAAAGCCTCCCCGAAAGCTCCATTGGAAGCTGGGAAGAGCTCGAAGATGCTTTTCGGGCAAATTTTCAAGGGACTTATGTCCGACCTCCACACGTGGACGATTTGAGTCATATAACTCAACAGCCCGGAGAGTCAACCCGAAAGCTTTGGAACAGGTTTCTTACTAAAAAGAACCAAATAGTCGACTGTCCGGACGCCGAAGCCTTGGCAGCTTTTAAGCATAGCGTCCGTGACGAATGGCTTGCCAGACACCTCGGCCAAGAAAAGCCGAGAACAATTGTGGCATTAACAAGCCTCATGACCCGCTTTTGCGCAGGTGAGGATAGTTGGCTAGCCAGATGCAGCACCAGCGACCCCAGTACATCCGAAGTTAGAGATGGAAACGGGAAATCACGGCGCAACAACAATAACAAACGCCAGAATAAAGAAGACAACACGAAGAGCACGGCAGTAAACGCCGGATTCAAAAGCTCTCGGCCAAGTCAGCGAAAACCGCCCTCTAAAGGCGCCAGAGACGAACTGTCCAGCCTAAACAAAATTCTGGACCAAGTATGTCGGATCCATAGCACCCCTGGTAAACCTGCTAATCATACCCACAGAGAATGTTGGGTCTTCAAGCAGTCCAGCAAGCTCAACGCTGTACACAAGGGGGAGGATACAGCAAGCAAGGACGAGGATGAGCCTCTCAAGCAAGACACTGGGGAACAAAAGAAATTTCCACCAGAAGTCAAAACAGTAAACGTGTTACACGTGATAAAGGGGATAAACAAAGCGGCACTCCCAGATAAATATGCCCAAGGGCCTATCACCGCGGAGTCCTGCCACTAGTCGTTTCAACCGATCACTTTTGACCATCGGGATTACTCAGCAAGTATCCGACATGCAGGATGGGCTGCCTTGGTATTAGACCCAATAATTGACGGATACCACTTCACACGAGTCCTGATGGACGGTGCCAGCAGTCTAAACCTGATATATCAGGACACAATCCGCAAAATGGGGATAGACCCAACGAAAATTTGCCACAGCAACACTACCCTTAAAGGAGTAACGCCAGGCCCAGGGGCTCATTGCACGGGCTCCCTGCTACTAGAGGTTATATTCGGCTTCCTTGATAACTTCCGTAGCGAAAATTAACATTCCACATTGCTCCATTCCAAAGTGGCTATCAAGCACTACTTGGACGCGAAGCTTTCGCTTGCTTTAATGCAATACCGCATTACACTTCCCTTACGCTTAAGATGCTTGGTCCACGTGGCATCATTACAGTGAATGGAAATATTAAGCGATCCCTGCGCGACGAAGAGAGTGCGACTGCCTTGGTAGCCGCACACTAAAAAGGGCCTCACCAGCTAAAGCATTTGATAGGTCGTCAAGACCACGGACACGGTTAGACGAGTCCGGCACAACTATATGTAACTCATACAGGTTTGATAAGCCACACCCCTATTACAAATACAAGGGGCTCAACGCGCGCAGACAAGTGGCAATTTTTACTCATCTTGAATTATACATGGTTTCTTCAAACCTACCTTTTTGCACGACAACTTTTCACCTAAGTTTCTCTCTTTTACAGATGACCATCGTGCTACACCATCCAGGATACGGCACAACGGAGACACAGGCGCAGACGTGCAGCAGGGACCCGCTCCAAGGATTCTTTTTAGATTAAGACCCTGCGTAAACCTTTTTTACTGTCTCTTGTTGATACACATCCCTCGGATTCTCAAATACAATTGAGAAGGATGCTGACGTCTTGGCATGTGGCCACGTCAGAATAAACGCCCGTACCTAGACACAAGGGGCTTCTTACAAAGGGCACTATTTAGGCCCGGTTTATACCATAAAGACCGAATACCTTAGGGAGTGTTCGGCGTCGTGAGTTTGGCCTTATATGCATCGGCTCCGAATCATGTCTTTGGTCAAATGTTGGGTTTGCCCGGCTCCTATGTTTTGGCACCTTACATTCCGCTCTATCGGCTAAGGTAGCACTAGGAGAACTACTGCGATTGTGCCCTGGGTCATCCAGACGAGCATCTCAGTAGAGAAAGCCGAAAACTGACTGTCATGATATAGCGTGAGACTGGTCAACCACTCGATGACCTATCGGAATGTTAGAATTCCTCCACCTTAACGAAGGGCCGTTTTCCGGCCAGGCACATACGCACCCCGAGTTCGGGAGAGTGCGGAGCCACCAGGGGTTATATAGTAGCCACACCGTCAAACTCCTATGGCTAAGTGAAAGTGTTAAAGCATCATAGTCCGGTTGCCTCGTTCGATGTGCTATCACCTCCTTAATAGGACCAAGAGTTGGATTAAGTGTGAACATGCGCTTTCTGCGAGCACCTCCGCATTATATGCGTGGGGGTTGAAGCCAACGACTGCAATCTTTCAGGTTATACACATGTATACATAAACGGCCGCACAGGAGGCATCATATTACTTTTAGGCAAAAGTATAAACACAGCCTTAATAAATTTCATAAAAACATTGTGTTTACAATGGGAATACATGTCACTCAAACATAATATTCTTCGAGCACTGGGCCTCTATCAAACGAGCACCCTTGAGAACCTCTCCGAAATAGTGCTCGGCAGCCACCCGGCCTATGGTCGAACCCTGCGCCGCAACAGTGGTAGCATCCATCTCCGCCCAGTATGCTTTAACACGGGCAAGGGCCATCCACGAGCCTTCTATGCACACCGACCTCTTGTCGCATTGATGCGTGGCACCGCACCAAGGAACTGCTGCACTAAGCTGAAATAGCTGTTCGACTTCGGCTTTTCCGGCCATAGCTGATCCACGACAGACCTCATGGCGAGTCCGGACAACCTATTTAGTTCGGCCCATTCGGCTAGCTGATCAGTCAATGGAAGCGGACGCTCTGGAACGTTGAATTGCAACCAGAACAACTTGTCCACTTCACGATCTGTTTGACCTTGGAAGTATTTGGCCGCATCAGCAGCGCTCGCCGCCAAGTCCGTATATGCATCTGCTGAACTCCACAGTCGATCCAGAGGGGCATACCGTGGATCCCCGAACTTTCTCCGTAGCATGAAGGGCTTCCCAGCCGCAATACCCCCGGCTTCATGCAGCTCCTCCTTCTTCGCTCTCATAGCAGAGCGGGTGTCTTTGTTCGCCATCGTGGCCTTTTCAAGGTCCGTTGCCTTCACTCGGTTTTCTTTTTCAAGGAACCGGCAATGGTCGGCCGTGTCTTTTAACTTTACGGCCATCTTGGCCATCTTCTCTTTGCTCTTGCAATGCGCGGCCTTCTCGGCTTTCAACTCTTCGTCCGCCTTCAAAGCAGCCGCATCACTAATCCTTGCTTGTTCTTTGGCTCGGGCAAGTTCCGCCCGCAGGGTTTCCATGATGGCAGCTCCATCTGTAGTCACAGCATATTAAAGATACTGCCATCATGCTGCTCTTACTATGTGGCATTCACCAGAAAATAACACTTACCATGTGCCTCGTCAAGCCTCTTGTTAACAAGCTCGATGTCGGCATCCGCCGCATCCAGTTGCCGCTTCAGTTTGGCAAACTCATGAGTCCGGCTAGCCACCGGAGCTCCCACTACCTGCACATTAAAGCGGTATGGTTATTGCCTGGGACTATGATCCTCTGTTTGCCACCGTTCTCGGCAACAACCAGAGTCTCAGGGGCTACTATATACACAGGGCACACCTAAAAATGTGCGGTACCATCACAAATGTACATCATTTTACGTACCTCAAAGCCCGTCAGTAGACTCATAAAGGCATCATGCAACCCGCTTTCGGCGGATGAGATCCTTTCCATCACCGTACCCATCAATGTACGGTGTTCTTCTGAGATGGCCGCTCGCTCCAACAGCTCTCTCAGTACGTCCGACCGCATACCAGTCGGTGCCGGACTCTTATGTTTGCTCTCTTCGAGAGCCGGACGCTGGGGACTTCGGGTGACTATAGGATTATCTTCTGGCCTCACCAGAACTGGAGAGGCCCTCCATGACAACACTTCAAGGTCGCCTGCTTCTTGAGCGGAGGAGTCCGGGGGAGGCGTTTCGCTCTCCATCATCTCCGGAAGAAGATCCCCCGAAGACGAGCTCTGCTGAGAAGGGCAAAGATCCGAACTGCAAGATAAATACTTCGGTTATTTTCCTTAGAGGTCAGGTAATACATCTTCACTATTAAAGTACTTTTTAATTACTTACAGCTCGTTAGAGGGCTGATCCTCGCGCGGACTTTGTGCGGCAAGAGCACCCTCCAAGGCAGGACCCTCTGGTGGAGATTTCTTCTCCCGCTTGGAAACCTTGGTTTCCGGATCTTCAGAGGTAGTCCTCTTCCTCCCCCGGGGTGAGAGAATGTCCGATTCCTCCCCTCGGTTATCCGCCCTCACGGAGGCGCTCGTTCCCTCGGTCGGAATAGGTAGCGATGGAGGCCCGCTTTCGCCCTCATTATTCCCCCCTTTGTCTTCCTTTGAGGGCTCCGGGCAAGGTGCTAGCTCGAGCATCTTTTCCAGTACCGGATTTTCCAAACCCTCAGGAAGGGGGGCCGAACACCGAATCATATTCGCCTTTGTTATCCAGTCCTGGTCAAAGAGCGATTTCTCAGAATAACGTCATGATAAATGAAAGACGGTGTGTTCGGCTAGAGGATAACTTACTTGGTTGGCGGTGCGGTTGCTGCTCAGGCCCACGTCCTCGGTAGTATCCGGACACTCTATCTGAGGTCTGAAGAATGATCTATACATCTCCTCGTGCGTCAGGCTGAGGAAATCCTGAATAGCACGCGGTCCTTCTGGGTTGAACTCCCACATGCGAAGAGGCCGGCGTTTGCATGGCTGGATTCGTCGAACCAGCATGACTTGCATTACCATAATCAAACTGAAATCTCCTTCGAAGAGATTTTGAATGCGGCTTTGCAGTACAGGCACATCCTTGGCGGGACCCCAGCTCAGCCCTCTGCTAATCCATGACATCAGTTGTGGTGGAGGGCCTGAGCGGAAAGCAGGGGCAGCCACCCACTTGGCACTTCTGGGAGCTGTGATGTAGAACCACTCCTGTTGCCATAATCCATACACCTCTGGAATAGAACCCTTTGGCCATGGAGCTCCGGCAATCTTGCTTATTAATGCGCCTCCGCACGCTACATGCTGCCCCTCGACCATCTTCGGCTTCACGTCAAAGGTCTTGAGCCATAGGCCGAAGTGAGGGGTAATGCGGAGGAAGGCCTCACATACAACAATAAATGATGAGATGTGGAGAAAGGAGTCCGGGGCCAGATCGTGGAAATCTAGCCCGTAATACAACATCAGCCCCCTGACGAAGGGATCCAGAGTGAGGCCTAAACCTCGGAGGAAGTGGGAGATGAACACGACGTCTTTGTTGGGTTCAGTAGGGACGACCTGCCCTCGAGCAGGCAGCCGATACGAAACCTCGGCGGTCAGGTATCTGGCCTCCCTCAACTTCTTGATGTCTTCTTCCGTAACGGAGGAGGGCATCCACCGGCCTTGAAGGCTAGATCCGAACATGACTGAAGATCCGGAGCACCTAATCTAGGCTTTGGGTGTTAGAACTCGAGGCGGGGGAAGGATTCGATTGAGCACGGGAGGGAAAAAAAGTAAAAGCCTTGTCCTTTTATAAAGAGGGTGAATATCAAGCGTCCTCTCCGTAGCCGTTTGGGACTTTCCTATAATCTAGGAGTCCTAGATACGGTTGGGTTACCCACGACCGTATTGATGAGAATCCCGTAATTAGGAGAGCACGATCTTTGCTTTGACAAGACGTGTCAAGAAACCGCCTCGCGCTACGTGTGAGGCTGGTTGAAGAAAAACGGTTCGAATAATTACCGGGCAGTGGCATAATGTCGTGTTGCCAAAACGTGTCAGCAGATTAGATTTGTGGAAATATTATTCTCTCTACGGTGGTATGTGGAACTTATTTTGCAGGGTCGGACACTATCCTTATATTCAAATTCTTCTGTGATGTATTCGGAGGAGGAACCCGCCTTGCAATGCCGAAGACAATACTGTGCGCCGGACTCATCGTCATTGAAGCCTGGTTCAGGGGCTACTAAGGGAGTCCTGGATTAGGGGGTCTCCGGACAGCCGGACTATCTCCATTGGCCGGACCGTTAGACTATGGAGATACAAGATTGAAGACTTCGTCTCGTGTCCGGATGGGACTCTACTTGGCGTGGAAGGCAAGCTAGGCAATACGGATATGTGTATGTCCTCCTTTGTAACCGACCTTGTGTAACCCAAACCTCTTCGGTGTCTATATAAACCGGAGGGTTTTAGTCCGTAGGACACAACAACTACAACATACAATCATACCATAGGCTAGCTTCTAGGGTTTAGCCTCTCTGATCTCGTGGTAGATCTACTCTTGTACTACCCATATCATCAATATTAATCAAGCAGGACGTAGGGTTTTACCTCCATCAAGAGGGCCCAAACCTGGGTAAAACATTGTGTCCCCAGCCTCCTGTTACCATCCGCCTTAGACGCACAGTTCGGGACCCCCTACCCGAGATCCGCCGGTTTTGACAGCGACAACGGGCTACTGTTCATACACCATCGACTTACTCCAGCCTGCACCTGCTACTGTTCATCCACCGTCGACCTCCTCCAGCCTCCACCAGCCACTGTTCATCCACGGGCTACTGTTCAACCAGCCTCCATGGGATCCTGTTCATCCACCCCCAACCGGCTGTGGTGTGTGGCGGCCTCCTTGTGGTCCTATTCATCTAGTGGAAACTGCGTACTACCACGGGTCCTGTTTATCCAGCGGCAACCACCTACACATGGCTGGGTGTTAGGGCATGTCTCTCTCTAAGTGGTTTTGGCGATTGATGGCAATGCTTTTGTGGACTAATCGTGTGCATTGAGCATTTCAGATATTCATTCATTGGCACGAGACAATTCTTTCCCCTCAGAGCTCAAGGTGAAGACGGTGTAGTCTCTTTCGTTTCGGTTTTGGTGGACTTGAGTCGTAGGAGACACCGTACTATCAAGAGGCGGTCCGTATCGGAAAGGCTAGGGTGGAATCAACACGTTCACATCTTTTTCGCACCCCTAGCTCATTCCCTCTTTCTTGGAGTGTACCTTTATCGCGGAAATGACACATGGGAAGAGCCAGCGGTAGTAACGCTGGGCCGGAGCGTCAGCACCGCTGGTAGCCTCAATCGGTAGTACCGCTGCTTCGCAGCGGTAGTATCACTCATGGCTATCAGCGGCAGTATGGCTCCAGTTTCGCGCTGGTACCGCCTCGACTCGAGACCGACGAGTCTCGTGTCGGGTTCAGCGGTAGTAGGAGCGGTAGTACCGCTTGCAAGTGGTAGTACCACACCTACCACCACTGCTAGTGCCGCCCGGGCTCTCTCTCTCTTGTGCCCCTTCCCCTCTGAGGCCCTTGCTCATAGTCTCCGTGGTAGTACTGCTGCGGCCAGTGGTAGTACCGCTCCCCCTCGCGGTAGTACCGCTCTGTGCGGGCTAAAGAGGGGATAACAGTTGGATTGCTTCCCCCACTATAAAAGGGGGTCTTCTTCCCCAAGAAGACCTACCTCTTTTCCCCCAAGCTCCATTGTTGCTCCAAAGCTCACTTTCGCCCAATCTCTCTACCTAGCCAATCAAACTTGTTGATTTTCTAGGGATTGGTTGAGAAGGCCCAGATCTACACTTCCACCAAGAGAAATTTTATTCCCACGACTAATCCCATGCGGATCTTGTTACTCTTGGGTGTTTGAGCACCCTACACCATTATAGGATGCTGCTAACGCGACACTACGATCAGAGACCCTTCGCCCAAACTGTGTGCGATGCATTAATCACAAACAATGGTGTAAAAAACCATCAAAAAGGTGTAAAACGTCTGTGATGAGAGATGCATCAAACACGGTTCACATTTTAGTTGTGTGTGTGATGCAGGGCATACGGTTCAATTCAATTAACTGTTTGCGATAAGGAGGAACAAAATAAACAGGCAGCCAGATGAAGGTGTGTGCGATATACATCATACGATTCACTCGGATGAATTGTTTGTAATTAGGCAACACAAAAGAAACGGTCAGCCAAATCAAGGTGTGTGCAATATACGGCATACGATTCACTTGGATGAACTATTTGCTTTGAGCAAAGAGAACATAAACGGTTCAATTTAACAGGATGCGTGTGATACGCGGCAAACAGGTCTGTAATCAGAAATGCGTGCGAAGACCGATAATAATACAGACGATTGCTGCTAATAAGCCGTGTGTGTTCTGGGCAAACGCTTGGTGGTATACAATTATGAGCGATTGATGAAATCATCATCGAGGGGTTCCCCGGTATGGTCCGTGTGCGATGTCGTTGCACACAGAACAACAACATATGTACTTATAACTTATAAGTGAAGGTGGTTCTCTCAAGCAACCCTGCAATCAAATACAAGTACTCTCTTGTGTCTCAACACACCCAATACAACTGTGAGTTGTACAGATGCACTAGTTCGGCGAAGAGGTGATGATATATGTGTAATATGGATAGTAGAAATAGGTTTTTGAAATCTGAAGAATAAAAACAAAAAGGTAACAAGTAACAAAAGTGAGTAAAAACAGTGTATCAATGCTTAGAAATAAGGCCCATGGTTCATACTTTTGCTAGTGCAATCTCTCAACATCATTAACATAATTGAATCACATGACAATCCCGCAAAGTGAGGAAAAGAATCACTCCAAAGTTTCTATTTCTATCAGGGAAAGTAGGATGAAATCGCATAGGTAGCAAACCACCTCAAAGTTGCCATTCTAATCAATCTATTGAACCACCCCCAAATTATCACGAATAGTCCTAGAGATCATACTATGACAACACCAAATGATACACATCAATTAACCTTTATGCCACCTAGAACACCCCAATGTCACCGCGGGTATCCGCAAGTTAAGACATGCATCAAGTGATCTCAAATCCAAAGTATTAAATCCCACATAAGAAACTTCAAAGAGCAAGACTCAATTCACCACAAAAATAAAGGAGGTGGACATCATGTGATCCAACTTTATTAACAAAGCTCATGATACATCAAGATTGTGTCAAATCAAGAACACGAGAGAGAGAGAGAGAGATCAAACACATAGATATTGGTATAAACCCTCAGCCCAAGGATGAACTACCCACGCATCACCATGGAGGCAACAAGGCTGATGAAGATGGCCTCCCTAATGTTTCCCCCTCTGGCAGGGTGCCGGAGAAGGCCTCTAGGCGATATCACTTCAGAACAAAGGCTTGCGGTGGTGGAGGAAAAGTTCTAGGTCTGGGGGTTTCTCTATTTATAGGATTTGTTAATGTTGGAATCACACCAAACAAGCCACGGGCGCGACCACATCCCTGGGGCACGCCCTAGTGGCTTGTGGACCCCTTGGGCCTCTTTTGGTTGGCTCTTGAAGCTTCTAGATCCAGAAAAAATCGTCGTAAATTTTCGTCGCGTTTGGACCTTCCTAGGTATGGATTTTGCGGAACAAAAAGTAGGAACTGACACTGGGAACTGTATTAATATGTTAGTCCATACAAATAACATAAAAGTGCATCAAAACCATATAGAATTGATATAAATATAGCATGAATACCATTAGGGACGTATCACATAGTAGTGGGTTCAATCTTGCGGTGTCCTATATCCCAGTGACAAAAATGGACAAAATATATTTGCATTGTTGTCATTAAGGATAAATCAACGTGGTTTAATCTTATTGCTAGATTTTCTTTCTGTCTACATCATGTCATCTTTCTTATTACGTTACTCTAATTTTTATTCAACTTAATACTTTCATATGCATGCTGGATAGCGGTTTCGGGCTGAAGTAATAATGCAGTTGGATTATGGTCTACTTATCATGGACGTGATCCCTATACAGGATTATGCCATGAATGATAATAGCTGTGAATGCTGCTTTTCTGTCGATTGCCCAATAATAATTTATTTACTATGCCATTACCTGCTTTCGAGAGAGATGCCACTAGTAAACCTATGGACCGGGTCTATTCTCATTAATCCTTGCGTTTACATAATTGCTCTTTTATTTACTCTCCATTATTTTACCGTTCCACTATATTATTATCATCCACTATTTGCATTTAACCTTGCGACTAGTAAGACGAGGGATTGACAACCCCCTTGCCAAGTTGGGTGCAAGCATTTATTTTATTTGTGTTTGGGTGTCGTTTATCTTGTTAGCTTGTGGACTCCTGCTGTTTTGATTAAACCTCGGTTTTTCACGAAATTACTTTTTGCTATTGTGCTACATCACCCTTTCTATTCGGGGAAATCCAACAACTCCTACAGGAGTAGCAGCCACGCGAGAGGGCCAGCGCCGCCAGGGGTACATCTTATAACATGTGTGCGCCCCACAAAGTTTTGCGAAAAAACATATTTTATTTTTGCCTCCTTGAAAAAGATAAATTTTAGTGCTACTAAATAACTTTCCACGACACATTTTTTGTCTTTTTACACAGGCCAAAAAAGTTGTTTTTTGCTAAACTTTTTGCCCGCACATATAGTGTCAAGATGTGTGCATGAAACACTTTTCACAATTTGTTGTCATTTAGAAATAAGCTTTCCGAGCCATGGGTTCATCCATGTACTTGCCCAAAAACTAATCATACGCTCGGTGTCGCCAAACTTCCTCTTCCCTCTCTCTCTCTCTCTCTCAAAAAAAATGAAAAATCTTCTTTCCGGCCGCGAGGAGCCGAGGACGGCGGCCTCCATGCGCCGTCTTTTCGTCGCGGCATGGCCGCACCTCCTTATCTCCTTCCTCCTCGTCGCGCCACAGTCAAAGGCGGCGTCAAGCTTCGGCGCCACCGCTGGCCGCCCAGAGTGGCAGGTCTTGACCAGGGCTAACTTCTCCTCCCAGATCCGGCTCCACCCCCACATCCTCCTCGTCGTCACCATGCCATGTGAGCCCTCCGACCTATCCTGTCTAGCTGAAAGCTCTGGTTTCTGACTGCATGAGTAGTTGCCAAGGTCAAGTTGTTGAATCAAACAGTCGAGAATTTTCTGTCCATGTTGCATTCGAAATCTAGTAGTTCTGAAGTACATGGAAGGATAAGTAAGCAATCACTAAAATCCATTGCGCCAAGGAAGTATTTGATGCAGCCGACATGACAAGGCAAACCGTGCGATTTCTTACTCCAAAACTCTGCACGATGACACGATCCTGGACAATTTTAGGCAGTCTGTCTTTTCATTTTTTATTTGACCAAATTGACTCGGAGCCGCTTCTTAAACTACGATGAATTTTCCACAATTTCACGTTTTCGACATTATTATTTCCAAATACGTACAAGGTTTGTTCCATAGTCATTACCATCTGGGTAAGCCCCACATGCTCCAGAAAATGAGAATGTGTGCATGAGATTGAGTCCCAACTCACTGTAACCGTTATTTCTTATGATCATTTATAGGGTATGGTGAGTCAAGATCACTGATGGCCGAAATACAGCAGCTGGTCGCAACCGAGGAGATGGAGCTAGGTCGCCTTAAGTTGATGGTTGTGTACAGAAATTCTGAGAAGTTGCTGTCGGATGCTATTGGTGCAACTGAAGGAACAAAGTTCATATACTACCAACAATCCATACAGTTCAAATATCAAGGAAAGCTTCGTGCACGTGATATATTGTATTCAGTACGACATATCATGTCACTTAAGCACGAGGAGGCCCCTTTTGTGGCTTTGCATACAAAAGATGATGTGGAGGAGTTTATTCAATCAACTGACAGAGCTGTACTTCTGTCCGAGTTCTGTGGTTGGTTTACTCGATTGGCTAGTGACAGAAGCAACAGAAGCAGTGGGGTCACTCCATCAAAAACTCACGCAGAGAATGGTTAGTCAACTCTGTGTCATCTGTCCTCGATTCATCCAACATTTTGTATTGTTTTCTGCTTTGTGACGAGGCGCTTGTTAAAATTGAGGTTGGTTACTACGATTCATGAATAGCTCTTTGTCTCTCTCCCTTTCTCTCAAAAGTGAGCATGCATTTTTTTAGAACTTTACGGGAAGAAACACCTTAAATTTAGGTTTCCATCTTGACCAACGTTAATGATTAATAAATGATTCAAGATCTCACAAGAACACATGGTGTAAGTTGGTAAAATATCCATAATCGGAAACTCAGGATGACATAGTTTTAGGTGGTCTGCCTTATTCTTTCAAACTGATCTACCTTAATCCTTCTATTTCATGTTCCATGATCACCATAAAACTTCTGAATGGATGATAAATCATGTCAACTCGATTCTGACATTTGGATGCTATACTCATTGATATCATACAGTTGACGTTTCTGGGAAGACAGTGACCAGACAATCAGATGGGCGTCTAGAGCTTGTAAGTTTAGCAAAGAAAGTCGCATTTATCTCTGGTTAATATTCCTGATTTTTTTTTGAGAGGACTCATGTCTGTCTGAACCATGACGGTTGAGCATATTTGAGGACAGATCCCTGAAAATGTACTTATTTGAGATGACAAACAGGTTATAGAAGATGATGAACTGACCTTTGGAGGTGGGAGTCAGCTTACTGGTTCTCCTTGGAAAGGTGGATTTACCACAGCAAATCAAAGTGTCTCAGATCACATTAGAATATCAACTGATGAAAATAGTAAGTTGTGCACAGTGCAAAAGTTCCAACAGTTTGAAAGCTTCTATGCAAAGCTTACTGCCCTGTCAAGAGAACACTTTCTTCCTCCGGAGAAAGTTAGATTTGGCCTTGTTACTGAAAAATTACCATTATCTTCATTGGATATTGCCAATGCAAGCAATTCAGAGACGTGGTTCCTCAGTGTTCATTATCTGGGATGCACATCCTGTTCAGTTATAGCAAAAGAGGAGGATGACCTAAGAAGCCTGCTGCAATCCTATCATAATCTTGACGTTAAAGAGGTCAGTGAAAGTCCGTTTCATGTACGTTATAAATTTACCAAAAGAACATGACATGTGCTAAATATTACTCTGAGACGAAGATAGCTATTCTCTCCATGTATTCTCGGTGTGATTGTCAATTAGTAGGTAATAAAGGAGGAGAATGCATGTCAGAATGGTGTGTTTATTGTATTCTTGTTACTTTGCCCATATCTCCTTTGTTTATCTATTCTTACCAATCAAATCCTTTGAACCAGGTTCTATTTTATTGCAAATATATCTCACAAAAAATGTTCTTAAGCTAAAGATAAAGAGAACAATCCAGTTTATTCATAATTAATATAGTAAGAGTATGTAATTTGTTGATCTCTATAACAGAATATCTTGTTTTATCTGGTAAAAAGGCATTGTCTTTTATGAATTTCTGCTACATTATTTTTTCTCATGGCCTATCCAAAATATCCAATGCTTCTAATTTTACATGCATCATGCCATGACGTTTGGAGTTGCATGTTATATTTGTAGATTGATACTGATGCGAGTGGCGGCGAGGTTACGTTTCCTGCAAATAGGCCCTCAGCTATTCTATTTATCAATAGATTATCTGATTCCTTAAAAATTAGAGATGAAAGCAAGTTATCTCTCAAGTTACTACGAGAGTATGCTCAGAAAAATTATCCACCTTATGTCATTTCTGGTGATCTAAATAGTGGTAACTCCAGAATGCGCACAAAAGCGGATCCTTCTGCACTGAGCACAAGTAAGTCAGATGGCCACTCTGGGACAGCTAGGTTGCATGATTTGGCCTCGAAGTATATGGATTTAGGTGAGAAAATGTCAGTAATGGTTGTTAGAGATGGAGAAAGTATTTCATACAGAAGTGCTAGCGAAGGTAGTACTAATAGTCCTTTATATGAAATTTTAACAAAACTGATTCACAAAACAAGATCAGCACATAGGTCAAAGAAAACAAGGATAAGTTTTGTAACAAAAAATGATGATCTAAAGTTGCTGTCTGACGATCCTGAGGTCCAAGTGGTGGATTCCGTGTCAATTCAAGAAAGTCAAAGAATGGATGATTTATTTGCCAGCTCAGAGAGTGTCAATGATGGTATCGCTGAAGTTTCTGTGCATGAAAACAACAAGGCAACAAAAGTTGAATATATTGATGATGGACAAACACCGACTATACTTGAGAAAACTCCTGCACACTACTGTGGTATCAATGATAATGATCTTCATTGTAGTGATACAGAAATGGAGGAACAACAAGCCGTCGAGGCCTCTGATGTAAGCCCTGATCTTCGGGAAGAGGCCTCCATTGATGTGCATAGCAGCAATGAAGTTCATGGCAAGTTACAAAAGCACAGAGATGAGAAAATTGTTACAGAAGTTCTGGACTTTTTGGAACCTGATGGCAGAAAAGCGAACTCTAACAAAGAGAAATCAGGATTGCCAAATCAGCAAGATGTATTTTCAGTCCTGAGTCAAGAATCTGAAAGAATTGAAAATTTCATTTCCGAGGATGATTTGTTTAATATAGATGAAGAATCAGAAAAAGGTGACAGCAAATTTTCTCCACGTGCAACATTTAGCTCTTCCAGCATCCTTGCAAGTGACAACACTGAATATACGGAGCAGGTAACTTCAAGTATATCAGATAACCACTTTGTTGGTTCATTCTTCTTTGCTGATGGTGGTCATAGGCTTCTGAGAACTTTAACTGGTGGATCAAGAATGCCATCCCTGGTAATAATTGATCCAGTTCAACAAAAGCATTACGTCTTTCCTCAGGAAAGTGAATTTAGCTACCCTTCCTTGGCAATTTTTTTTGATAGTTTTGTGAATCGAAGTCTTTCTCCATATTATCGTTCAGCCTCATCTGTCATAAGTTCAAAGGAGCTTCCAAGGCCGCCTTTGGTCAATCAAGATTTCCACGAGGCAAATTCTATCCCTCTCTTGACAGCAAGTAGTTTTTGTCGCTTGGTCTTTGGATTTGAAGGTTGTGATTCAAAAAATGAAACGCCATTTTTGAATACTGCAACTCTTGGTGTTGCTTGGAAGAAGGATGTGCTGGTGTTGTTCAGCAACTCCTGGTGTGGGTTTTGCCAGAGAACAGAGCTTGTTGTCCGTGAATTGCACCGATCATTCAAAAGTTATATGAGTTTGAATTCTCAGTTTGCGAAGGCTCAAGGTTTGCAGACTGAAGGTACTAACCTGAACTCATCAGTTGAAAGCGGAGAGCCTACATTGCCCCTTTGTCTTTTGAACTGTGCAAACATTTCCTTCTATCTCAGTGAACTTATTTTTTGGGATGTAATGCTAGTAATTCTGTACATATATCCATTTATGCTGGTGAAAATATAATCTTATCTTAGGCTCCTAGGTGTTATGAATCATAACTCACGAGTTAAAAGCAAGAAAAGACTGGAATTGTCCTGCACAATTTGCATTTTCTATAACGAAAGTAATGCCTTAACCTAGTGGACCATGACGCTTTATGACTTCTTTTTAAGGACACTAATACAAGGTACAACTTATAAAGCAGACTGGCAAAGTATATGAACATTAATGGAAAACCATTGTACAGAAAACATTTTATTATAGCCCGTTCATTGCTAAGAATGTATCTTTATTACTTACATTTCAAATGCTATTTATTTATTGTTACAAAAAAGATCATTATATTGTATGCAGAGAATGGCGGAGACTTGGGCCTTCCAACTATTTACATGATGGACTGCACAGCAAATGATTGCCATCATTTACTAAAATCAGCAGACAAGGTAGTAATGAATAACCGATTGCATATTCTATCTATTTAACTTCTCCAAATTTACAAAAAGAACTCTCTTATGAGCCCAGTTTTTTGTCGTAAGGGAAAAACACAGCCCTATTTTTAGCACTGGTAATGAGTTCTCCGCATTGTGTTACCATGCTTTGGCTTGGAATATGTTGTATTAGCTAGTAGTCTAGAGTATGGGGAACATGGTGCTTAGTAAACTCTTTAAACTGTTAGTTAGCTAGAGTAGTAGCACTATTGCACACTTAGTGAAGGCATCCAGCCAGGGCATGTGCTCAAGTTGAAGAGAACAAGTGACCTCATAGCTTGTCATAACCTGTAATAAAGGTGCTTGCACTGATAATAATCATGCAGGAAGTACATTAGCTTCTGGTCTGTCTGAAAAGACCTCGTCATTCAACCATTAGATTCACTCTGATATCTACAGTCTGTTAAGCAGTGGTATGAGCTGTAACTAAAATATAGAGATGGCCAATCTAATTAGCATATTTTGTAATCTACATATGATAGGGCCAACTTGGCATTTGGTTCGTGCAAAATTCAAATCTTCCTTTCTGGCCCATACTCGGCCCAATCCCTTTTGAAAGAGCTAGATGAAATAATGGGATATTTTAACTCCCTCCACCTGTTCAGTTTATGGACATAATGGTGTTAGCAGAATGCTGACCAGGAACTTCAATTCATTTAACACAAGACAATTGTTCTGTATTAAAATGTTTGAATACATTTTTTTTGCGGTACTAGATTTCCACTGGTATGTCCACAACCATAGCACCAGGCAACAATCAAATAAAGATTAGCTACAAAAACAGAGCTAGAGATCGGTTTAGCTTTCCTTGAATTAGAGATGAGATTAGATAAGATAAAACTTGAGAACCAAGTAAGGCATCCCTCTATACACGGATGCATGTATCCATCTATCGTCAGTCAATAAACTGGTCTTCCGCTACCCCCCCCCCCCTCCCCCCCCCCCCCCCTGCTACCTTTGCAATGATCCAGTGATCATTACAATATCACACCCAACATTCCTCAGAGTTCCATAGGTATGTTATATGGCTATCGGTGTTTTTTCAACAACCCAGGTTTAAGTGGATATTTTAGGAAACCTTTTCCTCTCAAGCCCACTTGAATTGTTACCTTGCATGACATGACCATTTCTTTTGGTATTGAGTGCTTACTTGACTAATATTGATATTATTTCCATATGCTCACAGGAGGAGCTTTATCCTACGGTGTTGCTTTTCCCGGCAGAGAACAAAAGCGCAATATCATATGGAGGAGGAATGTCTTTGGGTAATTTAATTGAATTTCTGGAGTCGCATGCGAGCAATTCTCGCCATATGTCGGAATATAAAGGTTGGTGCAAAAGCAGCGTCTACTCGTACGTAAGAATTTGGGATCCGCGAAGTACTGTAATCTATGTTTGTCTACTGTTCACAAGAGTTTTCACCCTCCTGTGTTCATTTGCTGTCCAAGCATACAACTGCAGAAGTGCAGATTACTAACATCTTTGAGCATCTCTAGCCGATCCCTTATATCATGGTACCGTAAAACCACTATAAAGGAAACCCAAAACTGTTTTACGATACCGTACAGGCTGCGGTAGAACAGATACCACAAATTTCTGCAGTAAAAAATGAATATTCCTTCCATCGGTGCTTTTTAATTTTTTTTCCTTTCTGTTTTCCCCCCATGGTCATCTTCTTCCCCAAATCACCCACATAAGCAGCCACCCCCAGCCGCGACCGCTCCCGCCGAAGAGCCAAGTCCCCGGGCGGCCGCCTCGCTGCCCGTCGTGTTGAGCTAGCTGCAAGAGTACGATGAGCTTCTGCTGGCCATTCGGCGGCATGCTGGTCGTGCAGTAAAGAGCGCAAGGACGCGCGCTGAGGGGCGCGATGTCCGTCAGGCCCCGGCTGCAACCTCGAGCCCGCATCCATGGTGGAGTTGCCGCAGCCACCCGAGAGCTCGAGAGGCATGATGGCCGTTGAGAATGAGGTGAGGAAGGGCAGGGAACGTCAGCCGGCTAGTCGGCGGCGGCGGGGACGGCTGGAATCAGGAGCTAGCGGCGGTGGCGGTTGACGTGAAACTTTCCTCCCACCTACCGTCTTTTTTGCTTAAGGTGAACTGAAAATTTTGCCCCGAATCCTGAACATATGAGGTATTGGAGGCTCATTTTAAGGTTTCCCTCAAAAAAAAAAAACAGGCGTAGACACGGACACGGCGACTACGCAACGGGGACACAGGATACAGCATTTTCCAAAAACAGCCATTCGTGGATATGGCAAGTATATATATATAAAAAGATGCCATGTAATATACAGAGTTAAAAATAAAAACAGTACATCAAATGGCAAATGCTAGTATTAGTCTATTAGAGAGTAGAGACCAGGCTGCCTTTCACTCTCACCCACAGACAATTGGCACAGACAGTGGCGCTCCGAAACGCCATGCTCCTTGACAGCCAATGTTCGGGATATCACCATCTCGGTCGGGTGCCGAGTCGGGATTAATCAACAAATCGACCATGTAACTGAATTTATCGGTAACTCATTTATTGGTAGGTTAACTAGAGCCATATCCATATATATCCTAGGCCACATAGCACCATTTAATGTACTAAATTTCTAAATATGCAATCCTAGGTTACATAACAAGGAGAAGTGTTGCAGTGTTAAGTTGAGGCTGTGAGTTGCACATGAGGTCCAGAAGATCTTTGGTCTCAAGTCTTTGAGCAGTGCCTTTGTTCCCATGTTGTTGGAAGCGTTATCCGTGACTACTTGCACAACATTATCAGCACCTACAAAGCAATGAATGATACCAGCAATGAGTGAAAGAAAATTGATGCAAAGCAATGAAAGGAACAATGGAAGTAATGCAGTAGTTAAGATTCAGCTTCATACCAAGTTTGGCAATGCATTCATCCACTTGGTTAAGATGTATAGATTCGTGTGTGCATCAGTCGATGCCTCTTTTGATTCAAGAAAGGCAGTCCCCAATTTGCAATGCACACACAAGTTCATTATGCTCCTTTTCTTGTCCGTCCATGCGTCGGTCATGATCGGCGACGAGTCCTTGCAGTGCTTGGTGGTCGAGGTGGCGCCGGTGGCTGCTCGTCCGTGAGCGGGAGAGGAGAGGAGGACGCGCGGGAGCCCAAATTTCCCTAACCCTAGACGCGGGCGCGGCTGTGAGATGTGGACGGGGTGGATATTTTGGGCTCTAAATAGGCCAAAGTGGCAGCCCAGTTAATCGCTGCGGGCCGATTTCTCGTTCTGACAGCCGATAAATCGGTCTGACAGCCCGATTAACTGGCTGGCCGAGAAACGCAGCGATCGGGGTTTTCTCGTACTGGGCACCCTCTGAGTAGCAGTTAACTCGCCATTTGGAACAATTTGACAGCAAGCAACAATGAAAACAGCAACACCAGCATTCAAGTGAGCGGCAGCTCAACATCAAACAACAATGGCATGGGCACATGGGGAAGGAAGCAGCAGCAACTCAACATCAAGAAATGAGCAAACATATGAAGAGGTTGAGGAGAGGCTGCTGGGTTACCCGCTTGAGCGTGGTTGCCGTCGGGAGGTCGAGTCCAGGTGGCAGTAGCGTCGAGTCCAGGCAGCGGCGGCGCGTTCGTTGGAGCGTGGAGCAGCGTTACTTTTGTGGCGCTGTATTGGGCCGAGACTATTATTGGGCTTTCTGTGTCCCTAACATCGTGTACTTTTTTTTAATTTGGAAATCAGGGGATACTGGGGAATATACGAATCATGGCGTATCGCCGTGTCCCGCCGAACTAACGGCAATTCGGCTGTTTTGGCCGCGTCCATGCTTTGTAGAGTGCCACAACAAGAAAGTTCTGCTCAAACGAAATTTGAGGGAATATTGCCTATGATGTATTACTTGACTGGTTCACAGCTGGCTCATGCATCCCTAACTATCACACAAAAGACAATAAGAAAGTTATTATGAATGTATTGCTTGGTAATGTTGTGGTATGTAATAAACATTCTAAAGCCTTGCTCTTTCTGGCAAACAGGATTTCTGCGAAAGAAGAGGATGGTAATGCAACATGAAGCACCGCAGACTGTCCGGTTTCACATGAAGGACAAGAGTGGCAGCAATGTTGGTTCCGATCCGCCAAGTCAACCTGAAAAGCGCAAGGTGCATATCGTCACGGGGTCCATCCTCGACGCCACCGAAAAGCTTGGTGCTGCAGTTCCATTCGATAATGCTCGAGTGCTCATTGTATCGGCTGATTCTCACGAGGGATTTCATGGACTAATCATCAACAAAAGGTTAAGCTGGGACACCTTAAAGAACCTGGACACCTCCCTGGAGCCTATCAAACTTGCCCCTCTCTTCTACGGCGGACCTGTTGTGGTGCAGGGTTACCACCTTGTGAGTTTGTCCAGAGCCGCCCTGGAGGGCTACACACCAGTCATACCCGACCTCTATTATGGAAACATAATTGCTACAGGCCGGGTAATCGCAAGGATCAGGGCGGGCGAGCAATCTGCCGAGGACCTGTGGTTTTTCCTCGGCTACGCTGGTTGGGGTTACAGCCAACTGTTTGACGAGCTATCTGAAGGAGCGTGGCACGTTAGTGCAGGGCCGATCAGGCACTTGGAATGGCCAGACAGTTAGAAGATTCCTTTTTAGTCCATTTTGCACATATCTGCTGACACTACAGTATGGCATCATACTGCAGTTTCTCCTGGATCAGTCGGTCATTCAGAGGCATAGTGACATTGTGTTTTAACGCCCGTGTCGAGGCTACAGAAATTTTTGATATATCTCTGGTTGTTTTGAGCTAAATTAGTTTCGGCACATTGGTGCACAGTTAGTTGGATGGATAAGGGAAAGCATTGCATTTATGATCTTGTAGATCGTACTCTTGTTTGGAATTTAGAAGTTTGCTATTTATGCCATGCCAGCAATCTCTATCAAAACAAATAGCATGGAAAGCATCAGTGACATGCTGTTAATTTTAGTCACCCGTCCAGCAGAGCTGCCCTTCAGCAGAGGTAGGTAGTACTCCCTCCGTCTGGAAATACTTGTCATCATAATGGATAAAAGAGGATGTATCTAGATGTATTTTAGTTCTAGATACATATCTTTTTATCCATTTTGATGATAAGTATTTTCGGACGGAGGGAGTAGACGAGAAGGGCCCGTTGGTGATGATTTTCATAAAACCATCATACGGAGCACGCCAATTTCTCCACTGATGATTTACTTCTCCCTGGTCACTGCTGTTTGTCTTCTCGAAGTCAGGTCGGGATTCAAGTAGTACAAAACAAGACCGTTTTAAGATAGCACAAGATCAAGCTAAAGGGAGGTAAAGACGAACTCAAGACAAGATGAGTACACAAAGATGATCAAATATTGGTTGTCTTCTAGTACAAGCAAACCAAACCGCCAAGGAAAGGAGAGCACGCGAGCTGGTGGTGCGTGTTGGCTGAGCTCCAGTCAGGCCTCCCCTGTGTCGGCCCTTAGACGACGGCGGGCAGATCGAGATGGCTCTCCGTGAGTGCTCTTGGCTGCGAGAGAGAGTTGGCTTCGCGCTCCTTGTTGATGGTTGGGCGGGCTATCGTTGGTGGCCTCGCATTGAGCTGCATCGGCCGCCACGGTGAGGCGACATAGGGTTGTGTCCGGTGGGGAGTTCTCAGAGGGATGGGAGGCCCTGATGGGCACCCGTCGCCGGTGCGGGGGTGCACCGATCCAGATGCGTCCTCTCCTCCCCCTTTCTTCGGCCGTGTGCCCTTTAACGGGTTCTGATGATATTCGAGGCAGGGCGGTTGTTGGCTGCTCCATAGGCGGGTGCTGCTAGCTAGGCCAAAGCCAAGGCCTTTGGGTGTTTACGGAGTTGCTTGGATGCAGGGTGGCGGCCCTGGCGGCGGAAGACGCGGTGTTCGTGGGCGGAGCGTGCGTCTTGGGTGCCGTCGGGTAGCCATGGTCACAGTGGGTGGCATGGTTGGTGATGTTTGGCGGAGGGTTAACACCAGAGTGCATAACTTGCCTGGTCTTCTCCGGCCGATGGTGGCGACGGCTGCAGACGTCGTTTCCTTCATGAAGGCGCCGTCATGGTTTTCTCTTCTCTCCATGTTGCTCCGGGTGAAAACTTGATCTTCAGGATCGGGCGGTGGCGAGTTTCGATGCCGTGCCCTTCTTGAAGGCACCGCCTTGGATTCCATACTTCGCCATTGTCATGCTTCACTTCTTCTCGGTGGCTAGGTCTCGGAAGGTCCTCGCCGGCCCCAAATGGTTCCTTAGTGTGTTTGGTGGTCGATTGGATAGTGTTGCGGTGCATCGGCACCCTTGTATCTTTTTTTTCCTTGGATACGCATAGCATGCGTATCTTTCATTAATGGGGAAGAACACCCTTGTATCTTGCTTTGGGTGTATGTGTTGTATGGGTTGGCGACGTGTTGTGTCCGGATTTATATCTCTGGTCATTGCTTTATATATAAAGAGGGGCGGCGAAAGCCTTTTTCGACATTGTGAACTAGCCTACAATCTCTTCTTCATGTGCATTCATCTTTGACTTTCTCTTTTTTTTATCTTCTTTCATCTTTGACTTCCTCTTTTTTATCATGTGCCTTCATAATCAATATGTAGGAACCAGTTAAAACTAGTAGTAGTATACAGTATTCCTTCCGTAAACTAATATAAGAGCGTTTAGAATACTAAAATAGTGATCTAAACGCTCTTATATTAGTTTACAGATAAGGGCGTTTAGAATACTAAAATAGTGATCTAAACGCTCTTATATTAGTTTACAGAGGGAGTATTTGGTAAAATATTCATGACGCTTTTAGAGAAAAGGTTTATCGCCCAGCTTCCATTCAAAAGTTGTCAGGTTTCAGGTTTGGCCCTGTTTACAAGATAGCCATACAAAGCAAAATAAAACTTGGAAAGGCAAGAGTCTTGATCGAAGCTAAGAAAAACTCCCCAAACTCCAATGGCTCCCCCTGATGATGATAGGTTGAATCCCGTCGAAAATGATCTCGAACACCTCCTGTTGCATCTAACTCCAAAACGCACGCCGTTGCTGCAAATTGACGAAGTGCGTCAGCCAGATGATGGATTAGCTTGGTAGCTTCAAAAGATCAAATCGTTTATGGTACGCCCAAGGGCCCAGGAAAGAGCAGCAGCAGCGATCTAAACTAGCGCTGTCCAGCACCCCTGATCTGTTTTATCCAGATCAATAACTCCCCTACAGATTCTCTGAAGTCTGAACACACACCAAGAATACCGAGCAGGAGCACAGATATGTATACACGCTGGATGGATAGAAAGGAATGCAGTATCCTGATAAGGTCATAGAAGAATTAAATATAAGAAAGTATCGAAAGATATTGGCTGGTACCTTGCATGCTTCATCTGCTCTAGTATCAGTTTGAGCGAATCAGAACATCTGCCAGAGTCTTGTTCCTGGCATTGTCCCGCTTGCCTGAAAATGGCTCCTTTTCGTCACAAACGTTTGAAATAGTAACTTTGAACATAGCATCAGCCCACAATACCAAGGTTTTGCTGAGGGGGCATCTGGCCCAGATTACCGGCAGCGAGATGGCTACCGAGGACATCGTGGTGGTCGCGGTGGTAGGAACCGTTATCGCCAACCTCCTCCGCCTGTGGTCGCGGAACCGTCGTCATCTTCTGAGGTGGTTGCTACCGGTCAGGTGTCGGATGTGTCTCGACAGGCTATGGAGGTGGTCACGACGCTGGCCTCTGCTGTGGTTCTTGAGACTGAGACCTTATTGTCGGATGCTGTTGGTACTGCCGATAAGACAGATGCAGATAGAACCTCCAAGTATGCTCGTAAGAAAGGCAAGATGTTGTGCTATCGCTGTGGTGAGAGGGGCCACTTTATTGGGGAATGTGTAACTGAACTTTGTGATACCTGCCTCAAGCCTACGCATGACACGGGGGAGTGCCCTATTCTGCGGGATCAGATGCCGAGTATCACCATCTATGGCGTTTATTGTGCTGAGTTGATGTTTTTTGAGTCTCCTAGTGCGAGGGAGATACCTGACGAACCCCAGAGCACAACTACAGGGATTGTCAAAGTTACTAAGAGTGATGTGTCCGAGGCGCAGATTATGCACAGGCTCACTGAGTTAGTTCTTGGTAACTTTGAGTGGGAGCTCACGCGTCTCGATGCCAATTCTTATAAGGTTGATTTTCCTACTTCGGAGGACTGGGAGCGTATGTTGAGTTTTGGGTTATGCAGAGTATTTGGTACTGAGTGCATCCTCGAGTTCCATGAGTGAAAGCGAGTTGAGCCGCAGGGCAAGCCTCTTACCCAGGTCTGGCTGCGTTTCCCAGGGGCTCCTTACAAGCCACTTCAGGATGCTCGGGTTGTTGCTAGCTTGGGGTTTCTGGTCTGAAAGACCGAGAAGGTAGATATGGCTTTTACCAGAGCTAATGGAGTGGCACGCTTGCTAGTGAGTGTCCTCGATATTGAGTTTGTGCCTGACATGGTCAAGTGGACTTACAGGGGCATGGTTTTCGATCTTGATATTGAGTTTGAGGATACATATCTTTTTGCTGAGGCTATGGCTGGGATGAATGTGGATATGCATGATAACAATGATGGTTCGGGGAACACGGAGACGCGAGGGGATGATGTTAGGCCTGAGACGGCCAACGGGCCGAGCCCCACCTTGCAGGCGCCTGGGTCTGGGCTGCTCCTTCTACTACGGTACCCATGAACACGCTGAGATTCGGTTCTTTTGAGCCTGCTTCTGCTCCTCCTAGGCTGTGGAGCGATCGGGTGGAGTCTGATGACGTGCTGGAGGGCATGCTTCCCCCTTTAGACTTTGCTGTGGGTGAGGTCTCTACCGAGGGGGTGGAGGATCGTGGGCAGGTGGCCCCTTCTTCCCCTTCTCTTTCTGCTGCTGAGCCATGGTTGGGGACCGCGGATGAGGTGCTTTCTTTGCCGCTCGGTGATGGCCCGAGGTTGAGAGGGAGACCGAGGCAGGAGGCCTCAGTTCCTTCTTCTCCTGCGGTGGTCAGGGTGAACACGCCTGCGCTGTCTGTTGGCTCTGTGGGCCTGCAGTCACCGGTTCTGCCGCAAGAATTGCTCCTGCCGACGTCGGCTTCTGTGGGTGCCTCTCCTGCCGGCGCGACAGCTGTTCTTGGAGAGGAGCAGGGGCAGGCGGCCCCTGTTCTTATCTCCCATCGCCAGCATATGGGCGAGCCGACGACTGAGCTGTCAGCGGCTGTTGGGGAGCGTGGGCAGGTGGCCCAGCGTTCTCCCCCCTACGTTCGCCGGGGCTGGTGTCGGCGGCGGGTCCTGAGGACGCTCTACATCCGCTCGGTGGGGGTGGGGCGGGAGGCCCTACCCCTATCGAGACCACTAGGGAGGAGGTCATCGCCTTTGGAGGTATCCCGGATCTTCAGGACCAGCCGGACGTTGATGACATGCAGCCGAGGTGCGCCAGGCGGGCGGCCAAGCTTCGTGATATTGAGGTCACTACTGGTATGTCGGCCAATACCTTCAATTCTATTTTGCACTTTTCAGATGTTGAGATTATTCATAATGCAAACTAGTTAGGAGTTTCACTAGGTAGCAATGATAATGAGATCTCGCATTCGGTTAATGACATCTTGGATCTTGAAGCAGATCGGGCTTTGGACATGATTCACAATTTAGCTGTCGTTAAACCTATGAACGATTCAGATATTGCTCAGTTGGGTGTCAGGGTGTTAGATACGCTTTGTGCAGATCTTGCCCCTTCCCCTTCTGAGACTGAGGAGGAGGAAGGTTCTTTACCTCTTGGGGAGAGTGAACCTATAGAGGATCCTTGCGGTAGACCCACCGAACCCGGTTGTGAGGACCGGGTGGAGGAAGTTGCTAAGCCGAAGCGCAAGTGGCAACGCAAAACCTACCCAGTTTCGGCGGTGCGTAGAAGTGCTAGGAACCGGATGACCAAAAAATTTCATGACGAGTTATGAGAGGAATTTTTTGGAATAGCAGAGGTCTGAGGGACTTGGCTAAAAGAAGATTTCTAGCAGAGGCTTCTATCGAACATATGTTGGACTTCACTGCCCTTTCTGAAACAGGAAGAGGCAACTTTTCTCCTCAATTCCTAAACACATTGTCGGGAGGTGTTGATTATGACTGGCACTGTCTTCGCCCGAGAGGAAGATCAGGTGGGATCTTACTTGGGGTTAAATGCGAGACGTTGGAAGTCCGAAGTGTGGTCATGGGAGATTTTGCCGTCAAGTTTCGGGTTAGGTCGAAGGTCGATGGGTTTAATTGGGCCCTGGTGGTGGTCTATGGGGCTGCACAACCAGAACTCAAACCTGATTTTTTGGCGGATTTAGTCATTTGCGGGTCTGAGCAGATTCCAATCTTAGTGGGAGGTGATTTCAATATCATTAGAAGGAGAGACCAAAAGAACAATGATAATTTTGATGACAGATGGTCGTTCATGTTTAACACCATTATTGAAAGCTTGGATCTGAGAAATATAGAGCTTTCGGGAAGAAAATTCACATGGGCTAATTCTGTGCCAACCCCCACTTTTGAGAAGCTAGACCGTGTCCTCGCGAGCATTGACTGGGAACAGAAGTTTCCCCTGGTTACTGTCCAGGCATTATCGCACGGAATCTCGGACCACACCCCCTTACTGGTTGACTCCGGCGAGGCAACGCACATGGGGAATAAGAATTCCTTCTCTTTCGAACTAGCATGGTTCGAGAGAGAAGGATTTTTTGATCTTATAGCCAGGGAGTGGCCTAAAGATGTAGGAGGAAGGTCTCCGATTGAGAGATGGCAGAATAAGATTCGACACCTGCGAAGTTTCTTGCGTGGGTGGGCTAAGAATCTCAGTGAGATTTATAAGGTTGAAAAGGAAAGGCTCCTTACCCTTATTTAGGCCCTAGATGTCAAAGCCGAGTCCATGATCTTAGATTCAACGGAACTTCATGTTAAATTAGATGCGGACATGAGATTGAAAGAGCTCCTGCGAGAAGAAGAATTGAAGTAGGCATTGCAGGCGAAGGTTCGCAGGGTGATCCAGGGGGACGCCAACACTCAATTCTTTCATATGATCGCCAACGGCAAGCATAGAAAGAAAAGGATCTTTCAGCTTGAGCAAGACGAAGGGACGATTGTAGGATAGGAGAATCTTAAATTATACATCACTAATTACAATAAGCAGCTTTTTGGGCCTCCGGAGGATAATTTGTTTCTCTGGATGAGTCACGGATTGAGGATGTCCCTCAGCTTGCTTCCGATGAGAATGATATTTTAACTGCTCCGTTCTCGGAGAAAGAGGTGTTTGAAGCTATTTCTCAGATGAAGAATAATAAAGCTCCGGGGCCGGATGGATTTCCAGCGGAGTTTTATAAGAGATGCTGGCATATCATTAAAGGGGATTTGCTTCTGATGTTCCAGAATTTATTCTCTGGACAGCTTCACTTGTTTCATCTGGATTTTGGAACTATTACCTTGCTTCCTAAGAAAACAGAGGCAGTGCGAATTGAGCAGTTCAGGCCTATCTGCCTTCTGAATGTAAGTTTCAAAATTTTAACCAAGGTTGGGACAAATAGACTCACACAGATTGTGCATTCTATGGTGCAATCGTCCCAAACTGCTTTCATGCCAGACCGAAACATCCTTGAGAGGGGGGGTCCTGCATGAAACGCTCCATGAAATCCATACGAAAAAACTAGATGGGGTTGTTTTCAAAGTGGATTTCGAGAAAGCGTACGACAAAGTCAAATGGCCATTCCTCCAACAAGCGTTGAGGATGAAAGGTTTTGATCCAGCCTGGAGAAAACAGGTGGAATCCTTCACGCAAAAAGAAAGTGTTGGAATTAGAGTGAATGATGATATAGGTCGCTATTTCCAAACGCATAAGGGCTTGAGACAAGGAGATCCAATGTCATCTATTCTGTTCAACATCGTAGTCGACATGTTGACAATTCTTATAGGGAGGGCTAAGGATGCTGGCCAAGTAGGTAGTTTGGTACCTCATCTAGTTGATGGAGGTGTATCTGTCCTATAGTACGCAGATGATACAATCATCTTTATGGAGCATGACTTGGTAAAAGCGAGAAACATGAAGCTGGTGTTATGCTTATTTGAACAATTGACCAGACTAAAAATCAATTTCCACAAGAGCGAATTGTTCTGCTTTGGAAGAGCCAAAGAGGAACAAGAGGCGTGTAAGCAATTGTTCGGATGTGAATTGGGGGCTTTACCTTTCACGTATTTAGGTATACCCATTCATCATCGTAAGATAACAAATAGAGAATGGAAGTGCATTGATGATTGATTTGAGAAGAAGTTGGGATACTAGAAGGGCAAACTGATGTCATGTGGAGACCGTTTAATTCTCATTAATTCAGTGCTCACAAGTTGTAACGCCCCGAGACCGATGCGCCAGGTGTCCTCCAGTTATTCGCTGTTGTTGCCTTGTCATTGCTTGCGTGTCATGCATTGCATATCATGTCATCATGTGCATTTCATTTACATATGTGTTCCTCTCATGCATCCGAGCATTTTCCCCGAGGTCCGTTTTGCATTCCGGCGCTCCTATGTCCTCCGGTGGTCCTTTCTATCTCTTTTCGTGTGCGTGTGTTAAACGTTTTCGGATTGGACCGAGACTTGTCATGCGGCCTTGGTTTACTACCGGTAGACCGCCTGTCAAGTTTCATGTCATTTGGACTTCGTTTGATACTCCAACGGTTAACCGAGGGACCGAAAAGGCCTCGTATGTGTTGCAGCCCAACACCCCTCCAAAGTGGCACAAAACCCACCTAAACCTCTTCCATCATCTCGGTCATTCGATCACGATCGCGTGGCCGAAAACTGCACCTCATTTGGACTCTCCTAGCTCCCTCTATCTATAAATATGTGGCCTTCCCCGAAATTTTCGCGGATGAAACCCTAACCTCCTCTGCGCGCCACCGGACATGTCCACTCCGCCGCCAGACGTGTCCACCCCACCGCCACATCACTCCGACCAATCGGAGCGCGCCACCTCAGCAGCGTCGCCGTCCCGCGCCAATCACGGCCCGCCACCTGTCCAGCGCGCCGCCCCCACCGCGCCGGCCCGCGGAGCCCATCGCGGGCCCGCACAGGCCCGGTCGCCGCCGCCGCCACCCGCAGGCGCGGATCCGCACCCGCCGCCATGCGCCTCTGGCCGGAGACGCCGCTCGACGGCCACCGCGCCCGCGCGCCACCCTTCGCCGGAGTTCTCCGCCACCGCCTGCAACCTCGCCGGAGCACCGTGCTCTTGTGTCCTCGCCGCCCGAGCTCCTTGTCGTCCCCATGGCGCCGCCGCCCTCTTGCTCGTCGCCGGATGGGCCGGACCTCACCGGATCTGCCGCCTGTCGTCGGTCCCGGCCTCCCCGCCGTCCTCAGCGTTCTCGACGGAGCTCCGTGGTGCGCCGCCGCCGCCCTGTCTCTCGCTCCCGATCGGATCGGGAGGAGGACGAGGAATCAGCCCTGTGGGCCCGCACCGCGATCGGCCCACCTCTAGCCTCAGCCTGTTTCCTCCGGTCCGCGCCGCCTCTCCGCTGAACTGGGCCAGGCCCATGGTGAGTAGCCCCGCTAAACCCCGCCTAGCGCGTATCTTAGTTATCTGCCACTCAGTGTGTTCATTTTTTTGTCTAAGTCCTGAGATTTCCTGTTTCATATGCCTCTTTTCATAGCATCATAACTCTGCATCCGTAGCTCCGATTCGTGCGTGTAGCATATCAAAATGTTCGTCTCGACGAGTACATTATTTCATATCATAGCATCATTTTCATTTGAGCTCATCTTGATGCCCAAAATGCTGTTGGAAGAGGGCTATGTGATGAATTTGTCAGATCTGTTTCATCAAATAGCTTTTTGTCATTTTTGCCATGATTAATGTGTGCATGCTATGATCCTGAGCTCTACATGTGTTTTGTGATATGCCATGCTATCTTTACAGAGGTGCTTGCCATGTATTTTTGTGATATGTGTGGTGACTAGCACAAGTTTGCAAAGTAGCGTAATCGGTAATGCTGATTTTAGGGACTTAGAATTTCACTAAGTTCTTGTCCTGATTTTGTCGTTATGCCATATGTTCATATTGTTTCCTATTGATCCGTGCCTCTTTTGAGGATGATCAGTAAGGATGTTTTGTTAACATTGTGGTGCTCTATCCATCCATGTCTTTGTTTGCAATTATGGAGCATCCTAACTTGAGTCAATCGAGCTCTACTTTTGCTAAATTATGATCCTGACAGATTGTTGACATGTTTAGCGATTTTGCCGAGAATGTTGCTATTGATCCGTGCATGCTATGTTGATGTTCTTGCCATGTCTAACTTCTATGCCATGTATTCTTGATGGGTGTATGCTTAGTTTGTCACGCAATGCTCTGTAGTGAGTGCATCGAGCTCGTTAACATGCCTACTCGTTAACTGATTTGCATGCTCCAGTTTTTCATTAAGTCTGAATCTGTTTATGTTTTTGCTATGTTCACATGCTTGCAACTGTATTTTTGAATCCCTTTTGGCTCAAGGTCACTAAGGGATTTTTGTTAAGTGCTTTGAGTAGCTTCATGCCATGCCTTGCTTTGCCATGATATGTTCCTGTTGCATGTAGTTTTCATGTTCTAAAGTGTGCTTCCTGATAATAAATTCCAGACTTGTGTTAATTTCACTAAGTCTGAAACCTGTTATCGTTTGCCCTTTTGCCATGCTTGTTTGAACCTGTTAATGGATGAATTAGCCGTAGCTCAGTGTTCATCTTTTGTCAAGCATCATGATTGGATCCCTGCCATGTATTTTGTTGTCATGTTTGAGTGCTTTAGCATATTTAACTTGGTGCATTTAGTTGGTCACTCGCTGATTATCGCAGACCGGTGCCATATTTGTTTTGCTTGCCATTTCCAAACTGTGCATCCGATTCCGGTGATCTTTATATCGATTTCAACTGAAATCACCTCACCTTTCCAGTGGCACTCTTGGATTTCCAAGTTGAGGCCATGTTCAATCATTCCTTTGCAAATCATGCATATGCATCGCATACCGCATCCCGCATATCATACCATGTTCATGTGTTGGCTGTTTACTATGTTGTGCGCTTCTTTCCGGTGTTGCTTCGTCGGGTTGGTTCCGATAACGTCGCGTTTGTGAGGATCCGTTCGTCTACGTCCGTTTGTCTTCTTTATGGACTTGTTCTTCTTCCTTGCGGGATTTCAGCCAAGATGACCATACCCTCGAAATCACTTCTATCTTTGCTGACTAGTTGCTCGCTCTTCTGCTATGCCTATGCAGCAATACCTATCTCTTGCTTATCATGCCTCCCATATTGTTGAACCAAGCCTCTAACCCACCTTGTCCTAGCAAACCATTGTTTGGCTATGTTACCGCTTTGCTCAACCCCTCTTATAGCGTTGTTAGTTGCAGGTGAAGATTGGAGCTTGTTCCATGTTGGAACATGGATATTTTGTTGGGATATCACAATATCTCTTATTTAATTAATGCATCTATATACTTGGTAAAGGGTGGAAGGCTCGGCCTTATGCCTGGTGTTTTGTTCCACTCTTGCCGCCCTAGTTTCCGTCATATCGGTGTTATGTTCCCGGATTTTGCGTTCCTCGCGCGGTTGGGTTATAATGGGAACCCCTTGACAGTTCGCCTTGAATAAAACTCCTCCAGCAAGGCCCAACCTTGGTTTTACCATTTGCACTAACAACCTATAACCTTCCCTTGGGTTTTCGCGAGCCCGAGGGTCATCTTTATTTTAAACCCCCCCGGGCCAGTGCTCCTCTGAGTGTTGGTCCTAAACGGGCAGCCTGCGGGGCCACCTCGGGGCAACTCGAGGGTTCGTTTTACTCGTAGCTTGACCTATCCGGTGTGCCCTGAGAACGAGATATGTGCAGCTCCTATCGGGATTTGTCGGCACATTCGGGTGGCTTTGCTGGTCTTGTTTTACCATTGTCGAAATGTCTTGTAACCGGGATTCCGAGTCTGATCGGGTCTTCCCGCTAGAAGGAATATCCTTCGTTGACCATGAGAGCTTGTGATGGGCTAAGTTGGGACACCCCTGTAGGGATTTGAACTTTCGAAAGCCGTGCCCGCGGTTATGGGCAGATGGGAATTTGTTAATATCCGGTTGTAGAAAACCTGAACTTGATCTTAACTAAAATGCATCAACCGCGTGTGTTACCGTGATGGTCTCTTTCCGGCGGTGTCCGGGAAGTGAACACGGTGTTGGAGTTATGTTCGACGTAGGTTGCTCTAGGATCACTTCTTGATCATAGATTCTCGACCGTGCTTTTGCCTTCTCTTCTCGCTCTCATTTGCGTATGTTAGCCACCAAATATGCTAGTCGCTTGCTGCAGCTCCACCTCATACCTTTTACGTTACCCATAAGCTTAAATATTCTTGATCGCGAGGGTGTGAGATTGCTGAGTTCCCGTGACTCACAGATACTTCCAAAACCAGCTTGCAGGTGCCGACGATACCGTGCAGAGGACGCAACCAAGCTCAAGGAGGAGCTCGATGAAGATCTTGTCCTTTGTGTTGTTTCGTTCTAGTTGATCAGTAGTGGAGCCCAGTTGGGGTCGATCGGGGATCTGTGTAGCATTTGGGGTAGTCTTCTTTTATTTTGGTTCCGTAGCCGGACCTTGATTGTATCTGGATGATGTAATGCTTTATTCATGTATTGTGTGAAGTGGCGATTGTAAGCCAACTATGTATCTCTTTCCCTTATGTATTACATGGGTTGTGTGAAGATTACCTCACTTGCGACATTGCTTTCAATGCGGTTATGCCTCTAAGTCGTGCTTCAACACGTGGGAGATATAGCCGCATCGAGGGCGTTATACAAGTATGCTCATGTTCCTATTGTCTTTTTTCGAGGTACCAGTCGGAGTTCGGGAAATACTTGACTTCTATCGATCCCGTTTCTTCTGGCAAAGTGATGACCTGAAGAGGAAGTATAGACTAGCTAAGTGGGACATTATTTGTAGACCGAAGGACCAAGGGGGTCTAGGTATCGAAAATCTAGAGGTAAAGAACAAATGTCTCCTTAGCAAATGGTTGTATAAACTTTCTTGAGAGACCGAGGCCACCTAGGCACAGATTCTGCACAATAAATACCTCCAATCCAAAACTTTATCCCAGGTGACAGTGAGGCCGATGGATTCGCCTTTCTGGAAAGGACTGATGAGAGTAAAATCGGTTTTCCTCAATCGGACCAAGTTTATAGTCGGTAACGGTACTTCTACGAGATTCTGGGAGGATACTTGGCTAGGGGACACGCCTCTCGCGCTTCAGTATCATTCTCTCTATAGTATTGTTCAACGGAGAGATGCAACCTTGAGTCAGTATGCCAGTCCACGCCTCTAAATATCAGCTTTAGGAGAGCGTTAGCCGGCAACCGTTGGGAAGTTTGACTCCATCTTGTGAGAAGATTGATGGATGTTCAACTCTCTCAACGTCCGGATCAGTTGTGTTGGAAGCTTACTAGGAATGGAGATTTTACGGTTAAATTCATGTATTTGGATGTCATTAGTTCAAGTTCTATTCCTACCTCGAAACATGTTTGACAGGTCAAAGTTCCCTTGAGAGTTAAAGTGTTTATGTGGTTTGTACACAAACAAGTCATTTTAATTAAGAATAACTTGATTAAACGCAACTGGAGTGGATCCTCTCGATGTAGCTTTTGTGATACGGATGAAACAGTCAAACACCTCTTTCTCGATTGTCCTCTGGCAAAGATTCTTTGGCAATCAGTTAACATTGCCTTCAATATTACTCCACCGAATAGTATTAGCACGTTATTTGGGATGTGGTTGGATGGGATTGAGTCCCAAACAACAAGACATATTCGTGTAGGAATATGTGCTTTATTATGGACTATCTGGAATTGCAGAAATGATTTGGTCTTTAACAGAACAACAAACACTCACTTTTTGCAGGTTATCTTCCGAGCCACTGCGTGGATCCGTATGTGGTCGTTACTCACTCCGACGGAGGCCAAGAAGCGTTTGGTTACTAGATCTATCCGATAGAAGATGGTAGCATGGGATATTTTCAGCCGGTTTGGATATCGGTAATGTAATAGGATAGGCAATTAGTTTTCCTATCTCTTTTTTGTCAGCCGGTTGTGGCTTTTATTTTGGTTCCTTAGCTCTTTGTGAGCAGCTTTTGTTTGAGACATTAAGACTATTGTTGAACCTGTTCTTATTCGCTAATAAAGGTGGCCGTATATGCATCATTCTGATGCAGAGGCCGGGATGTCCCCTTTTCTAAAAAAACAATACCAACTCGAAACAGCTTATAACAGTAGAGTTTTCTGTGCACTAAAGATAATAATTGAGATTTCCTTCCGAAACAAATGAAGAATTTACGTTTTCCAGTAGATCGTCACAGCATACCCATATCCACAGCTTGATGCTGATTAAAGCGGTCAAACTTTTTTTCATGACAACAATATACTATTACTTGAGTAGACTATGGCTCTGTCCAAAGCATTGGAACCTGGCGTCCCTAACCAATCCAGTCTTTTCTCCATAATCAATGACATTCAGGCTCTCCTGAACTCTTTCAGTTCGTTTCAGATTGGATGGGTGAGTAGGAAGCAGAATAAGCTAGCACATAGCCTTGCTGACTTGGCTAGAAGATATGGTGATTTTTTCTTCATGGCAGAAGTTCCTTTGGAGCTGAAAGAAATTCTACTGTCCGATTGCAACCCTGATGGTTGATTTTAATGCATTTCTTTTATCCTAAAAAAACGAAAATGTTAATGCTCACACGTGTGGGTGCTAGCCAACTCGTCCACACGCCTTCATTGCCGTCCAGCGCTTTTTGCACGAATCTTGGCATGAAAAGACTGAATTTGTGTGCCACGTAGGACAACTCGTGTGTGTGGCGTGTGAGGGAGTTCGCCCGCACGCCGTTTTCTCTCCGCGGTTAACGGTTCGTCAGTCGGGGCGTGCGATGAAATTGATGTCGCGCCCGCACGCCACGCACCATTTCTGTTCCCCATCTCCCACGACTGCCCATTCTCCCACTCTCCCACACCCAGGCTGTCATTTGCCATGTCTTTTGAGGGATACATGGCAACTGCCCTATTTGTGATTGTAAACAGATGGCAACTCTCTTTCACCCGAACATGTTATTGTTGCCACGTCTGTTTGTAGCGCTACATGGCAATTGTCTAGTGTTAGTAGGTGGCAACTCCTAAAGATACCACCATCGCTCACATGCCCGTCTCCTCTCCCACACACCAAAGCTATCAGTTGCCATGTGTTTTTGCAGGGTACATGGCAACTGCCTCTAGCGTGCTTGTAAGCAGATGGCAACTCTCTCTTTACCCGAAACATACTTTTTGCCATGTTTTCTTAGTGCTACATGGCAACTGTCCAGTGTTAGTAGGTGGCAATTCCTAAAGTTTTTCAAATCATGGTAACTGTAGTAGACAAGACCATACATGGCAACAACTGCAGTTGCCCAAAAATGACATCCGGCACTTGACCTAAGATGGCAACTGCAGTTGAGAAACCATGGCAACTGTAGTTGTCCGACATGGCAACTGTAGTTCAGCAACATGGCAACTGTAGTTCAGCAACATGGCAACATGGCAACTGAAGAGGGTCCGGACCATGGCAATCGCGACGGGACGCGTGGTTACTGACACGCAGGGCGTGTGACACACGGGACGTGTGGCTCGCAGGCGGGGAGGGGCGACGGCCGAGACGAGTCATGCGAGCCGCGTGCTTGCTCGCCCGTACGTGCTCGTGTGGGGCGATCGTGCTGCACCGGACGTGCGGTCTGTGGCTGTGCGCGTCCGGACGCGGTCGTGCGGGCGGGGTCGTCTCCGTGTCACACAGAGCGTGCAGCACAACCATTCGATACACCACACGTGTGGCAGTTACGACGTCCAAGAAAAAAGCTTGAGTAGTCGGTGAAACAAAGAAAGTATAGAGGAATGATTAAGAGGCTATGACATCCTTCATCTAAGACCGAGTGACAAAAAGATGAAAAATGTACAACATACATCAGTAACCTTGAAATTTGGCAGATAACCCCCTAGCCATGCTTTAGACCGGACAACAATTTGGGCTTTGCTAGTTTGACGCAGAAAGTTTTGTGTTCAATACTTAAGTAGAATGTGAACAAAGAAAGTGTAGAGGAACTTCTTATTCCCACACCAGTCAACAAATCGTATCCTTGCGAAGCCAACAACCTTGTTTGATTGAATTAGAACGTAACACCATTCTCATGTTCGAAACAAGCTTGATTACAGTTTGGCCCCTAATTCCCAATATATCAATTTTGGGAGGTTACGCAATCTTTCGCCAAGGCAAATCAAACGCTTCATGCATTTCTAATTCCCAATCAATTAACAAACTTAATAGTTGAGCATTGTACTTAGCCTATGCATGTCAAATGCCCCCCTGAATTTGAGTTCACGCATCATGATTAAGAATTGAACGTACAACTTTAATTGGATCTTATATTATACGTACTACTCCCTTTCTTTCAAATTACTCGTCGCAGAAATGAATGTATGTAAAATTAAAATACATCTAGATACATCCATACCTGCGACAAATAATTTGAAACGGAGGGAGTACTTAGCTATTTTCAATCATGCATTTCAGAAGAATGAGTCATGCAAGTCGATTACCTGCACGAGGAATCCGGCTTGATCCAAGCCACGGCGAGAGCAGAAATGCCCGAAAGAAACCACCATCGGTCATGATTAGACCAAGCTGATGCGCCGCCGAGACAATTACACTAGCAACCACCTTCCCCGTGTCCATGTCCACGGTGACAACATAGTTGCCGATGGTGAGATGCATGATGCTCGCGTTCATGGGGTCGATGACGCCAATCCTTGGTGTCTCCTCCATAGGCAGCCAGGGGTAGCCCCCGTTCGTCCAGAGTGGGCTAAGCGCCACCTCATGCTCCAGTGTCCAATCGTCGTCGCCATTGAGGGCAAACGAACGGAGAACTAAGGGGTCGCACTGGGACACCACGGCGTAACGCAGCCTCCTCTCGCTGATCCCAACGCGCCGGTATCTGCACAGGGTCCGGGGATCAGGGGCCACCCGCTCCTTGCCCTCCGGGAGCTCCACGAAGCGGAGCTCGGGCCGGTCGCTGAACGGGTCCGCGGAGACGGCACCACAGCTCACATCGACCCACCAGAGCCGGCCGCCGAAGGCCACGGCCTCGTGGTCCACCTCCATCCGACGCGCCAGCGGGAGTGGGAGCGGGGACGGCAGGCCCGTGAGCTTCTCCCACTACCCTGTCTCGGAGAGGAAGCGCCTCATGGAGAAGCACCTCGAGGGCTCCTTTTCCTGTAGGAGCTCGGCGATGGCGTACCTGTCGGGCGGGCCGTGACCGCGCCGGGCCTTGGTGAGGAGGCCGAGGCGGTTGTCGCACAGTGTCTCCTTGGTGCCGTCGATGTCCGGAAGGCGGAACAGCTCGCCGCTGAGAGGGCTGCAGACGAACCGCGTGGCCTCGGGAGCGTTGAAAGGGTCGCGTCCCGAAATGGGTCAGCGCGCTGACTATCGAGGACGGGGCCCGTGGTGCGGACGTCGAGGAAGTTGAGGAGGAGGAGGAAGCCGTCGGCGCTCACGGCGCGGACGTCGCAGAAGAGCGCGCCCATGATTCCTCTGTCGACGCCCGGGAGTGGACCCGACCCGAGGAGGTGGGCAGGGACGAGGAGGCGGGAGGCGCGCGGGGGCTCGGCGAGGTGGAATGTCGCACGGAGCGCCGGCGACTTGACCGGACGCGTGCCGGCGATCACACACCACTGAGGATCACACACCACTGAGGGCGCGAGGTGGCCTCCGCGGATGTTAGGATAATCATGATTGAGTCAGTTGATTAGGTTGTGTGTGTCATGCACGTAGGTTGGTTAGATTCCAGAGTTGTTAGCTACGTGCATGCATCGGATGATATGGTTGCATGTGGTTGAGATATGTGTGCGTTCAGGCTGCGGGGTGGCCGGTGAGTCTGGCTATTTAAGCCATGTAATCCAGTCCATTGTAGATGGGGTATTGTGCCCGGTTAAGAGAAAAAGAAAGGCCGTGTGTGCGGCCGTTGCGCCGTTCGTCGGCGGGCATGGCGCCGTTCGTGCGGCGAGGCGTACGTCATCTGAAAATCTATGTCTAGCACTTCTTCTATCTCCGTTTGAGCAAGAGAGACAATAAAAGGTTCGTCCGGCGGTCGTACCGCTGGAGGCTATTCGGCGTTCGTCGCCGGACCAGGTTTGTCCCAATAATTGGTATCAGAGCCTTGTCGATCCGCCGTGAGTCCGCGGCGAACGTGGTGGCGCAGAGGTCGTGGTGGCGCGGCGAGGAAGCTGCGGAGGCGCGGCACAGCGAAGCGGTGTGGAGGCGCTGCACGTCAGCGCTGGGGTGTGCGGTGGCGTCGTTCCCCATGTCGGGCGCGTGCCGGCGGTGGCGGCGTTCGCCGACGGCTGTGCGATGGAGCTCTGGGTCGTGTGTCGGCCCAAGAAGATGCGTGGTATTGCGGCTGTCACCGGGATGTGTCGCCGGAGTCGGAGGAGATGGCATATGTCGCTGCAACCGGAGATGAGGAAGACGATGTATGTCGCCAGAATGTCCGACGTGTGTCGCCGGCTAAGAAGAAGATCGGCGTGTGTCGCCGAGGAAAAGGGTGGAGGCCGCTGTGACGGCCATGGAAACGACGACGACGGGAGCTGCACCAACACGGGCAACGGCAAATCAAGATTAGGGTGAGATTGTTAGGATAATCATGATTGAGTCAGTTGATTAGGTTGTGTGTGTCATGCACGTAGGTTGGTTAGACTCCAGAGTTGTTAGCTACGTGCATGCATCGGATGATATGGTTGCATGTGGTTGAGATATGTGTGCGTTCAGGCTGCGGGGTGGCCGGTGAGTCTGGCTATTTAAGCCATGTAATCCAGTCCATTGTAGATGGGGGTATTGTGCCCGGTTAAGAGAAAAAGAAAGGCCGTGTGTGCGGCCGTTGCGCCGTTCGTCGGCGGGCGTGGCGCCGTTCGTGCGGTGAGGCGTACGTCATCTGAAAATCTATGTCTAGCACTTCTTCTATCTCCATTTGAGAAAGAGAGACAATAAAAGGTTCGTCCGGCGGTCGTACCGCTGGAGGCTATTCGGCGTTCGTCGCCGGACCAGGTTTGTCCCAACAGCGGAGAGAGCCCGGTGGCGGAGGGGGCGTCCGGAGGCGGCGGCGGAGAGGGCAGAGCGGAGCCGGAGCGCCATCGCGGGTGGTGTGCTGTGGACTGGACACTGGACTAGCGGAGCGGAATGAGGAGTTTTTTTTTTGGATCAAGGAGTTGGTTTTGACGTTTTTTTAGAAGAGCTTGGTGGGGTTGGTCCACCGGGTGCTGTGTATCGAGTTCCCCATAGGCCGCCGCGTCAGCTAGGACGGTCTACTGGAGTTGGTCCACAAAAACAAGGGGACTGGTCTCTTTCTCTCTCTTCCAAGAAGGGACGCCTGTAGGAGTAGGAGTAGGGCAGTAAGAAGCGCAGGAGGACTGCAGCGGAAAGTATCGGTAACGCGTGAGGACTGGTGAAATTTGAACGTTTGAAATGGTGGCTTCAGCTTTTGAACTTTATTTTGGGATGTTCTTTCTAGCCGGGCTCTACCGATGATCAATGATGAGAATTGACAGGAGAATACTCTCATGTTTTACAATTATGCTCAATAGCTAAAAAGTTTCTAACTAATACTTGTAACACCAAATCGTTTAATTCACGATGACCTCCATGGGGGTGGAAGCTCTCTCAGGTCTCCAATTTGAGATTTGGTCCATGATTTTGATTTGGTAATGCGTTGTGATTTGTGAAGTAATCTGCTGATGGGTGGGCCCGTTGCCATGTGGCTGCATGGTGGAGGGATACGAGTCGATTCAGGGCAATGATTTTGAGAGTCCACGTCAATCTGGAGTTTGTTTTTCTCCTTTCTCCACTGGTCAACCGGTGTTAACCACGTCTTGCACGCATTGGCCCAGGTGTCATCAATCGTGCCACCTGTACCTGCCACATTGCGTCTCTAGGTGACAAGAGATTCTTTTATTGTTTGTGCTGATTGTGTTGGCAGAGAAAAGACCATGCGAAGGCGGAGAGGGAAAAATCAGATGCGGTTGTGCGCAGAGGCAACTTGAGAAGATCACGACGGCTTGGAGTAGGCGGTTTGAGGGGAGTTCAACATCTTTCCCGGTTGGGCGTTCGGTGGATGCGAGCACGTGCCTAGGAGCGACGTCTTTTCCAATTGGCCATTCGGCAGCTGCAACCAGGCGGTTGGACATTCGGCTGTTGCAACCTTGTTAGCTGGGAGCGATCTTTCTTGGCTAGGTGATCGGTGGTTGAGACCGTATCGGACGGGAGCGGTGTCTTTTCCTTTGATTTGTTTGTCTTCTTCTCATAGGGTGGTGTGTTCTTCTCACTTTCTTTAAGTGTCTAGACTTTTTGGTGTTCTTTAGAGTTTGTTGTTGAGTTTTGACCTGGATTAATGTTGGGTGTTTTTTATTGTGAAGCACCATTGCTTGCACTTATGATGGTCGTTCGCTCATGGGCAAGCTTTTGGTTGTGTGTGTGGATTAGTGGTCCATGGTATTATTTTTATTGTTTTACAATGGCATGTGGAGAAATCTTTTTTCCTCTTCTAATTTTGGGTTGTTGCCTACTAGTGACGCGGGGTAAATATTCGAAAAGGGGCGCTTTATTACTTAAAAGGTTTAAGAATTATACCCGGCCTCTGCATAACTAAGATGCACATAACCAAATAAAGTACTTTTGCCCAAACAAAAAATAAAAAGGCGAAATATCAAGAAACATGTAGAGTCTGTATAACGACTAAAGCGGAGGTGGTCCAATCCTAAGATCATGCTGCCACCCATGTTGGGTAAAAGTATCCCTTGGCGTATCCTTCAATCATGTACACACTTCCGTAAATAGGTCTAGATTCTCCACGCGTTGTAGAGAGGACCATAAATGAAGAGTCTCAGTACATATGTAGATAACCTGCATCAGAGAAGTACTTTTATCATTAAAAACCTTATCATTTCTACATAGCCAAATCAACCAAATAACGGCAAGCGCTCCCACCCTAAGAAGAGTTATAAACATGTGATCAATCCCATGTAACGAGTTGCCAAATACACTAGCAACACTACAAGGAGGATACAAGCCAGAAAATATCTGGATTACTGACCATATAGAACGAGCCAATTTGCATTGGAAGAACAAATGTTTTATTGTCTCATCATGGTGACAAAAGACACATTACAGACTTCCATGCCAATTTTTCTTAATAAGGTTATCTTTAGTAAGCCATGCAAAGATTTTATTCTTAAGAGGTATCTTCATCTTCCAGATCTTCTTATTGTTATCAACTAGCACATCAGACTGGATTGACGCTCTATACATAGACTCCACTGAGAATTGATCATTCCCATGTAGGTTCCATCGAAATATATGAGACTCATGTGACAGTTGCACCGTAGACAACCGCAGGAGCAGGATGTACCACGCTTGGAGTCTGGGTCCAGTTAAATCTCTTCTGAATGCCACATTTTGTGGAAATGATTGCATTACCATGGAAATGGTATCACCCTTGTGACGCACAATGTTGTATAGAGCCGGATATTGTTCCCGGAGTGTGGCATTCCCTAGCCACTTGTCCTCCCAGAATCTAATTGCCGATCCATCCTTAATCGAGAAGGATCCACAAGAGAAGAAATATTTCTTCGTGGCCATTAGACCTGCTCAAAAGTGAGAATCCCCGGACTTCCAGTATACTTGGGATGCCGCCTTGGAACCCACATATTTCCTCCCCAGGAAGGTTTGCCATACACCATCTTCGGTCAGTAATTTCAACAACCATTTGCAAGGAGGCCCTATTCTTAACCTCAAGGTCATGAATGCCCAACCCACCTTGGTCTTTGGGATAGCAAACCACACTCATTTAGCTAGTCGATATTTCTTTCTCTCGCTATCTCCTTGCCAAAAGAATCTTGATCGAAAATAATCCAATCTATGTAAAACTCCTTTCGGCAACTGGAAGAAGGAGATCATATATAGTACCATGTTACTTAGTACTGAATTTATGAGGACCAATCTTCCACCAAGAGACAACAGTTTACCTTTCCAACTACTAAGTCTTTTTTATAGTCTCTCCTCGACGTGTTTCCATTCAACATTTGCGAGTCTCTGATAATGTACCGGTATCCCTAAATATGTGATTGGAAACTGGCCCAACCCGCATCCGAACAGTTCAGCATACATGTGGGCCTGATCTTGAGCCTTGCCAAAACAAAACAATTCACTTTTATGAAAATTGATCTTAAGACCCGAGAGTTGCTCGAATGCTGATAAAATTAATTTCTGATTTCTCTCCTTCTCAAGGTCATGATCCATGAAGAGAATTGCATCGTCGGCATATTGAAGTATAGAGAGACCACCATCAACTAGATGATTTACTACCCACTGGCACAACGAGGTGCTATACAAACGGTTTTTAACCCCTTTCAGCGACGACATTTGGAACCGTCGCCAAGTGAGTGTGGGCGATAGGGGGGTCCTTCCCACATGACCCAGAAACCGTCGAGGATAGGGAGCCTTGATGCATATACAATACTCACTACTTGTTTGTGCTCGCATTGCCATCACAGTCGGTATTCTGTGGTGCTACGTTTACGATGCGCGTCCCATCACAAAAGGTTCACTATTATAGAACGTGTATAATAAGCAGACAATCACACACATTCGCTTTTCCCAAACCGTATGCAATAACTAATTAAGAAGATTAGCTAATCGTCGTACGAGTGTCGGACAGGATTACGAAACGTCGTACCATCGTAACATAGTCGTACACGACAACTATCGCACACGCTATTCTGTGGTGCAACGTTTACAATGCATACCACATCACAAACAGTTCATCGTGTATGATAAAACAACTGTCACAAACGTTTAGTTCGCCCGCACCGTTTGTGATATTGTCTGACATCGCACACGCTTTGCAAACGGCAACTATGTGCATGCTTGCACACGTTTCCTCTCTGTGAACCGTGTCGGATTATGGTGTATATCGCAAATGTTGTGTTTTACCAACCGTGTGTGCCGTAATGACATGCAGAGCGTAATTTCACCGTAATTTAATTCCTGCTATTTCAAATTGTACTGAATTTGAATTTGAATGTATGCTATAGCTTTATTCATATCCATCAGGTGCAAACAACCAATGCATTATTCGATACATAGGTATATATGTTCAAGAATTACAGAAGAACCAAATGAAGAATGATGAACCACAATTGTATACTTGTACTATTAAAGACAGTAAAGAAAGAGGCGAAATACATTCTGGTTGCTGAACAAGGTGAAGCGGAATGCCCATATTGTGCCCTCCTCCATGCAGAAGGCACACACGACTCTAGTCCAACCCCTTGTGATGGCCGACCGCCCATCCTTCATGGTCTTCATGAAAACATCTAGATGATCATCGTGTTCGGGTAGAAATACTTTAACCTTTGCATGCCCACCAATCATGTAGTTTGAGAGGTAATCTTGATTAAACTGCTTTGGGAACCACTGCAAAGGAAAAAGATTTAGACATTGTCATCTAACACAACTCATTATGGGCAGTAAAAAGAAGGCTGCAGAGTTCTTACTTACCATCCTGCAGGTCGCTGTTGTCTTGGATAAAGTGTAAACAAATAGTTTAATTGCCATCTTTTGACCCATTTTACCAACAATCTTTATCAGCTTCCTCACTTGATGCTGGTTCACCGATATCTCATCGCCCCATACGTAGAAAGGGTCGAAGCGCGAACCTTTACCAATGACATATGTACCTAAAAGCACCAAGTTAATATTAGAAGCTAAACAACAATTGCACAATGATGTAGTACAACACTCTTTTATAATATCTTATAACATCAAATATACTCACATATTAGATGGACCAACATCTTATATTATGGGCTGGAAGGAGTTTATTGCATTCTTACAAATTATCGGCTGATTAACTGCTGCTGTATCCATGGGTTAGAGTTAGTTTGATCTAGTTCAGGCTCAAATAGCCCTAAAGTATATCCAAACATGAGGGCTAGTTTGAGCTAGTTGCATCTAACCCACCTAAAAAAACTATTTGTCACTACAGGTGTCTCCGATGGTGTTTGTTGAGTTGGCATAGATCGAGATTAGGATTTGTCACTCGTGTTTCGGAGAGGTATCTATGGGCCCTCTCGGTAATGCACATCACTATGAGCCTTGCAAGCAATGTGTCTAATGAGTTAGTCACGGGATGATGCATTACAAAACAAGTAAAGATACTTGCCGGTAACGAGATTGAACTAGGTATGATGATACCGATGATCGAATCTCGGGCAAGTAACATACCGATGACAAAGGAAACAACGTATGTTGTTACGTGGTTTGACCGATAAAGATCTTCATAGAATATGTAGGAGCCAATATGGGCATCCAGGTTCCGCTATTGGTTATTGACCGGAGATGTGTCTCGGTCATGTCTACATAGTTCGAACCCGTCGGGTCCGCACGCTTAACGTTCGATAACGATTTGTATTATGAGTTATATGATTTGATGACCGAAGATTGTTCAGAGTCCCGGATGAGATCACGTACATGACGAGGAGTCTCGAAATGGTCGAGACATAAATATTGATATATTGGACGATGTTATTCGGACACCAGATGAGTTCCGAGAGGTACCGGATAATTATCGGAGTGCCGGAGGGTTATCGGAACCCCCCGGGGGAACTAATGGGCCTTGATGGGCCTTAGTGGGGAGAGAGGAAGGGCCACAAGGGGCTAGCTGCGCCCCTGGGTCCAAATTGGACTACGGGAAGGGGGCAGCGCCCCCTTTCCTTCCCTTCCCCCTCTCCATTCCTTCTTCCCCCTTTCCTTAGGTGGAATCCTACTAGGACTTGGAGTCCTAGTAGAACTCCCCTCTCCTGGCGCGCCCTACTGGGCTGGCCGGCCTCCCCCTCCCCTCCTTTATATACGAGGGCAGGGGGCACCCTAGAACACACAAGTTTCTCTTAACCATGTGCGGTGCCCCCCTCCACAGTTACACACCTCGGTCATATCGTCGTAGTGCTTAGGCGAAGCCCTACGCTGGTAACTTCATCATCACCGTCACCACGCCGTCGTTCTGACGGAAATCTCCCTCGTCCTCAACTGGATCAAGAGATCAAGGGACGTCATTGAGCTGAACGTGTGCTGAACGCGGAGGTGCCGTACTGTAAGTGCATCTAGTGCCACCCCTAGTTGGTTTTGGAGTATTGACGACAAACCTAGTTGAGGGACTAATGTGTTTATGAGAATTGCAGGATAACACAGGTAGAAGTCCCTCATTGATTCAGTTTTCCTACCAGAGATGACCCCTAAAAATGTATGAAGACATTGAAGTCAAAGGTGGTATATGAAGATATTCACATTGAAGACTATGACAAGAGAAGACACCACATGAAGCCTATGGAGCTCGAAGACTTAGATCTTTCGTAGTTCTTTTTCTTTTGTGTTGAGTCATAGGAACCACCGTACTGTTAAGTGGGGTCCAAGAGAACCAGTCAGAATGACTGAAGTGATGCCTAACCAAAACCTATGTCTTCGAGTGAAGACTCTGAGAGCGAATCTTGTCCAGAGTCGGACAAGTCAGCTTTGCTTGCAACCCAAGTAAAGTTACCATGTGAGTTTGAAATCTGACCGTTGGAACACGTGTCAGTTCCTTAGTGACCCAGGGTCATTTCGGACAAATCAGGTCGGGTTGCCAAGTGGCTATAAATAGCCCACCCCCACAACCATAATGGTTGGCTGCTCAGATTGAGAGTACGACTTTTTTCGTTTGAGAGCAACCCACCTCGAAGCCTTTGAGAGAGAATTCCTTGCGAGGATAAAGCCCTAACCACCCAGAGCCAAAGAGAATTGGGCATCACTTAAGTCTTCTTGTCTGTGTGATCTGAAGACTTATTACACTTGAGGACTGTGCATCCTCCAGCCGGTTAGGCGTCGCGTTCTGAGCATCCAAGAGACATTGTGGATTGCCGGTGAACGAAGTCTGTGAAGGTTTGGGAGTCTACCTTGAAGACTTACCAGAGTGATTGGGCGAGGTCTGTGTGACCTTAGCTCAAGGGGAATACGGTGAGGACTGGGTGTCCTGAGCTGCGTGTTCAGGACTGGGTGTCCGGGACTGTGTGTCCTAAGGTTTAAATACCTAGCCGCCCTAACCAGACGTACAGTTGTCACAGCAACTGGAACTGGTCCATCAAATCATTGTCTTCAGCGTGTCACTGGTTTCATCTTCCCTTCCCTTTACTTACTGTTGCTCCTTGTGAAGTCATTGCATGTTTGCACTATCTTTTGTCTTCATTGAGTGACTGCATGTTCTGTATGGCTTCATAATATCTTCCTACCTGATCCTTACTACATTGCTGCTATTAAGTCATTGTGCTTTCACTTTATAGAATACTTGACTATGGCTTGCCTAGTGTAGTCTACCTTCCGCTGCATGGTAATAGGTTTATTTCTATCGTTTGTCTTCATAACTTGAAGACTTTCATAAAAATCGCCTATTCACCCCCCTTTAGTCGATATAACGTACTTTCAATTGGTATCAGAGCAAGGTGCTCCCTTGTTATGTGTGATTCGGTTTAACCACCTGGAGCTTTAGCTATGTCGACTGCAGGGATAATTAAAGTCTCCGCTGCATGCCCCGTCTTTGATGGAACTGAATATCCCTACTGGAAGAATAAGATGCGCATGCATCTTGAAGCCATTGATGTCGACGTATGGTATGTCGTCGAAAACGGCGTTCCCAAGGCTGGAGAAGGTGTCACTGCTGCTGATGTCAAGAAATTTGTTCAACTGGACTCTACTGCCAAGAATATCATCTGTGGTCACCTGACCAAAGGACAGTATGGCCGTGTGAGTGCTTTGAAGACATCTAAGCTGGTCTGGGACTGGCTCTCCAAGGTCAATGAAGGCATCTCAACCCAGAGAGATCAGAGAATCAGTGTCCTTCGCAACCTCTTCAACCGCTTCAAGCGAAATGACAATGAGAATGTCCAGCACACATTTGACCGACTCACTGACATCACAAATGAGCTTCAAGCCCTCGGCGCTACTGAGATCACCAAACATGAAGTCGTCAAGACACTACTGAGATCACTTGATAGTTCGTTTGACATCCTAGCCCTGATGATTCAAGAACGTCCTGATTTCAAGACACTCGATCCATCTGACATACTTGAGAGGCTCAACACACATGAGTTTCAGCTTTCTGAGAAAAGAGATATCTACGGTCCAAACTATGGGCGAACTCGTGCCTTGAAGGCAAAAGCTGTCTCCTCATCTGAAGAAGAATCTGACAGCAGTTCTGATGATCCTGAAGACATTGGAAGGGAACTTGCTATACTTGTGAAGAAGTTCCAAAAATTCACCAAGAAGAAAGGCTTCAGAAAGTCTTCCCGATCAAGCTCAAGGAATGATGAAGCTTCTGCTCACGACTACAAGAAGAAAACATGTCACAAGTGCAAGAAACCTGGCCACTTCATCTCTGAGTGTCCATAGTGGGATAATGAGAACAAAAAGAAGAAGAAGAGCAAGGAATATGACTCTGACGACAAGAAGAAGAAATACTCAAAGTCTTCATCCAAGTCTTCCTCAAAGTCTTCATCACACAAGAAGAGCTCATCTGGCAAGGCACATGCGTTTGTTGGCAAGGAAATGGATTCAGAGGAGGAGTCCGCTTCTGAGGAGGCGGAGGTGGAGTCTGAGGAGGAGTCCGATTCTGGCGTCGCAAGTCTGGCTACAGCATACGTTGCCAAGTCCATCTTCAATACTGAAGACAATGACCTCTTCACCGACACCGATGCAAATGACAAGGACTACTCCGCTTCTACCTACTGCTTCATGGCACGCGGTGCCAAGGTAAACACACGCACTACTCACTATCAAACATCTAGTGACGATGACTCTGATTGTGATTCAAAACCCAGCTACAAAACATTTGCTAAAATTGCAACTGAACAACATAAAGCTATGGAACATACTCAAAAACTGTTAGACAGAAGCGATGATTTGTTAGGTGCTGAAATGACTCGATCTGAATCCTTAATTGAAGACATAAAAAATCTTCATGGTAAGTATCAGGAACTTGAAAGTCGTCATGAAACTCTCTCAACAACTCATGAAAAGCTTTCCTATGATTATCTTCAAAGGAAGCAAGATCTTGAGAAATTGAGAGCGGTTCATGAAGATCTTCAAAAGGAAAACAAGTCACTTCGCGCCAAACAGATCAGTCCTGCTCAGGAAGGATTTGAACCACCATGTCTTAAATGCATTGAGCGTGATAATGCTACTTCTGTTGCTGAATGTTCTACTGCTACTACTGTTGCAATATCTTCAACTGTTGATGTGGTAACTAACCCCTCTGCTGAGGATACCACTGCTATTGCTGATGAGAATGCTAGGTTGAAGACATTGCTTGAAACAGGGATGTACAAAAGTCTTAAAGGGCATCAGACACTATGTGATGTCCTCAAAAAGCAGATACTAAACCGAAACCCGAGGAAAGAGGGTGTTGGGTTCGTAAGGAAAATGAATGCTGATGGCTCTTACTGGAAACCTGAGCAGTACCCCAAAACCATGTGGGTTGCTGCAAAGGAACCTTCAGCAGACCCATCCAATCTATCTGGCTTCACTTGTGCTAACCCCATTATCATTGATGAATCCTTTGATGCAAACTATATACTATTTAAGAATCAGAATGGTGAAGTGTTTGCCAGGTACATTAGTACTAACTGCAGGAATGGACCGCCTATGAAGAAGATCTGGGTTCCGAAAAGGTGTCTGGAGAATCTTCCTGTGAATGTCATCATGACACCTCACGTGAAGAAGACAAACCTCAGACCAAAGGCTTCATACGGTCCAAAGGCTTCATACAGACAGAGGACTCACCTGAGTCGCACTAACGCAAATATTTTTCAGGGAAACCATACTCAGGCATATGAATATGAGAGCGGTTCATCAAACCGCCATGTTCATAAGACCAAGAGCTATTCTGCTTATTCTTATGAGTACTATTGTCCGCCTGCAAGACTGTTTGCTAGGGCTCCAAAGCCAAAATTCTCAGATGCTGCACTTAGACTTATTGCTTCTCAGCCACCCTTGAAGATGTGGGTGGCTAAGAAATCTTAACTCTCTTTTGCAGGGAAAGGTCTCCAGCAGAAAACCAAAATCGTCTGACGCCATTGCTGGGGACCTTAAACATCTTGTAGGGCGCAAGATTAAATGCCCGAATGGTCTTACTATGTACTTCGTTCCTGAATCGCTTGCTACTCTCCCTATTAGTCCTAATCTGGATCTAAGCTTTCATAACCCATTGGTTCATCAAATGTTTTTGCTTCACAATGCTCTTGGTGAAGCCTATCCCCCTAACTGCACTGTAGGGTACGACACCAGCGTCTTCAGAATGGATTATTGATAGTGGGTGTACAAATCACATGACTGGCAAAAGAAGTCTTCTTATGGACTCAACCTTACGTCCATCCGACAAGAGCCACATCACATTTGCTGACACTGGTAAAAGTAAGGTATTGGGTCTAGGTAGAGTTGCAATCTCAAGGGATCAACACATGGATAAAGTCATGCTTGTTGAATCCCTTGGCTTCAACTTAATGTCTGTCTCAATGCTTTGCGATTTGAACATGATCGTAATATTTGGAAAATATTGTTGCCTTGTACTAATGGAATCTGACAAGTCTCTAGTGTTTGAAGGGTATCGCAAAGATGATCTGTACGTAGTAGATTTCTCAGCAGGACCACAGCTTGCCGTATGTCTTCTAGCAAAAGTTTCAGAATGCTGGCCCTGGCATCGGAGGCTTGGGCATGCTGGCGTGAGGAACCTCCACACCCTGGCAAAGAAGAAGCATGTCATAGGCATCGAGGGCGTCAAGTTCAAGAAAGATCACTTATGCGGTGCCTGTGAAGCAGGGAAGATGACGAGGGCCAAACATCCCTCGAAGACAATCATGACCACTACTCGACCCTTCGAACTGCTTCACATGGATCTTTTTGGTCCCACTCATTACTCAACTCTTACTACCACTGCTTGTCTCTATGGCTTTGTCATTGTTGATGATTATTCTAGATATACTTGGGTGCACACAATCCTTTACAAGACTGAAGTGCAGGATGTCTTCAGACGCTTCGCCAATCGAGCTATGAACAATTATGACGCCAAGATAAAGCACATCAGAAGTGACAATGGCACTGAATTCTAGAACACTGGACTTGATACATATCTTGATACCTTGGGCATCACACATGAATTGTCAGCCCCGTACACGCCACAGCAGAATGGCGTCGTCGAACGCAAGAACAGAACACTCATTGAGATGGCCAGAACGATGCTAGATGAATACAAGACCCCAAGAAAATTCTGGCCTGAAGCCATTGATACTGCATGCCATACAATCAATCGTGTTTATCTTCACAAGCTTCTGAACAAGACATCTTATGAGCTCCTTACTGGCAAGAAGCCAAATGTCAGTTACTTCAGAGTATTTGGCGCTAGGTGCTGGATCAAGGACCCACATCACACCTCAAAGTTTGCACCAAAAGCACATGAGGGTTTTATTCTTGGATATGAAAAGGATTCGCACTCCTATAGAGTCTTCAATCTCTTTCATTACAAAGTGGTTGAAACAGTGGATGTGCGGTTCGATGAGACCAACGGTTCACAAAGAGAGCAACTGCCAAATGTGCTAGATGAAGTTCCATCCAGTGAATCAATCAAGCTAATGGGAACTGGAGAAATTATACCTTCTGAAGCTCATCCTGAAGAAGAACTTATCATCTCAGCACCTGATCATCATGAAGACAATGCTCAGCCTGAAGACATTCCTTCAAACAATGACAATGATCAGCAAGAGCAAAGTCTTCGCCCTGTGCATCCTCGCATTGCCAATGAAGTGCAGATTGAAAGAATAATTGATAGCATCAATGCACCCGGTCCACTCACTCGTTCAAGGGCAACTCAGCTAGCAAATTTCTGTGGGCACTTCGCATTCGTCTCAATAACAGAACCCAAGAAAGTTGAAGAAGCCTTCATGGAACCTGAATGGATTCAAGCAATGCAAGAAGAGCTTCAACAGTTTGAGCTGAATAATGTATGGGAATTGGTTAAGCGTCCTGATCCACGGAAGCACAATATAATTGGCACCAAATGGATATACCGCAACAAGCAAGATGAGCATGGTCAAGTTGTCAGAAACAAAGCTTGTCTCGTTGCTCAAGGATATACTCAAGTGGAAGGCATTGACTTCGATGAAACATTTGCTCCTGTGGCTAGACTTGAAGCCATACGCATACTGCTGGCCTATGCAAATCATCATAACATACTTCTATATCAAATGGATGTGAAGAGTGCTTTTCTCAATGGCAAGATTGAAGAAGAAGTGTATGTTGCACAACCGCCTGGCTTTGAAGATTCAAAACATCCTGACATGGTATACAAGCTCAACAAGGCACTGTATGGCCTCAAACAAGCCCCTCGGGCCTGGTATGACACACTCAAATACTTCCTGAAGAGCAAAGGCTTCATACCTGGTTCCCTAGACCCCACTCTCTTCACGAAGACATATGATGGTGAACTGTTTGTGTGCCAAATATATGTGGATGACATTATCTTCGGCTGCACCAATCAGAAGTACAGTGAAGAGTTTGGATATATGATGCAAGAGCAATATCAGATGTCCATGATGGGAGAGCTGAAATTCTTCCTCGGTCTTCAAATACGACAACAACGCAACGGCATCTTCATATCTCAAGAAAAGTATCTCAAAGATTGCTTGAAGAAGTTTGGTATGCAAGACTGCAAAGGCTTCACAACACCAATGCCAGCCAAACATCATTTGGGTCCCGACGACAATGGTAAAGAGTTCGATCAAAAGGTATACCGCTCCATGATTGGTTCTTTACTTTATCTATGTGCATCTAGGCCAGATATTATGCTTAGTGTTTGCATGTGTGCTCGATTTCAAGCAGCACCAAAGGAGTCGCATCACTTAGCTATGAAGCGAATTCTTCGATATTTGGCTCACACCCCAACTCTAGGATTATGGTATCCAAAGGGCTCAGAGTTTGATCTGGTTGGATTCTCGGATGCTGATTATGCTGGTGACAAAGTTGATCGCAAGTCTACATCAGGCACATGTCACTTTCTGGGACGATCACTTGTATGTTGGTCTTCAAAGAAGCAGAACTATGTATCTCTCTCCACTGCTGAATCTGAATACATTGCTGCTGGATCTTGCTGCGCTCAGCTTCTGTGGATGAAGCAAACACTCAAGGACTATGGCATTCATCTGAAGCAAGTGCCACTTTACTGCGACAACGAAAGCGCCGTCAAGATCGCCAACAACCCAGTTCAGCACTCGAAGACAAAGCACATTGAAATTCGTCATCACTTTCTCAGAGATCATATTGTGAAGGAAGATATTGATATCATACACATCAACACTGAAGAGCAATTGGCAGATATCTTCACCAAGACCTTGGATGAGAAGAGATTTTGCAAGTTACGGTGTGAGCTAAATATCCTGGAATCCTCAAATGTCCTGTGATCAGGCACACATCCTAACCCTAATGCATATTGATGACTTAGATGTGCAACACACGAAGTAAAGTATATCTTCAATCAATGAAGACATACATTCTAAGTGTGAATACATTAATGTGGAATTTGACTTCGGAGCGCCACAATAATTGTGCACCGTGTCTGGGTCTAATACTTCCTATACGGTGGGTAACGCCACCACCAAATGTTCTATTTTGAAGTGTTTCACTCATGGCGTTACCTTGCAATGTCTTCACATTTGGTTTGGCTTCGATCTCAACATATCTTCATGATTATCTTCACTATGTTGATTATATATATATATTAGTGTTCTGTCCTCTACAGCATTCACTTATAGCTATGTCTTCTTGTTGAATCTTTTGAACTAAGTGAATGTGATCGGACCCTAACCTCTCTATGCTTTCTATCTCAAATTCTATCTCTCCAAATCATATGCATTCTATTGAAACTGTCGAATGTCTTCTCTGCGTCCTTGTCAGCAGAAGATACAGAGACAACCATTAAGTCCATTTTCAATGCTCATTCCTCCACATGAAACCCGGAGAAGTAGGAACGACCACCCAACAATCCAGGCATGCATGGGACGTGGAACAAACCCCAAAATTCCGCATAATGGCCACGTGTTTCTCAGATGCGAATCGCCAGGGGCACCTGTGTAATAGCGCAGTGCCGCCCATGTACCTATAAATACACACTTCACAGCGGTCATTATCTCTTCTTCCACTCTCGCACGAACCCTAGCGCCACCGCTAGCCCTCGACGATGCCGGCGACGAAGCGCTTCGCTGCCGCAACCTCTCCGACGCCGTCTTCACGCCGACCGCGGACATCGTCCTCTCCGCCGTCGCCGTAGGTGTCCTCCGTCGCCAAGTTAGGGCACGGAAGATCGAACTGCTCGGCCTCATCTTCCACTCCGTCTAGAAGTTCTTAGTGTGGTAAATAAAACTTCCTTTTTACAACACCGTTGATCCTATGGATTTGTCACTTTCTACCACAAGCAGTTTCTATTCACACAAGTTAGATCTCTCTCATACTGCATCTCATAACATGCCTAGTATATTCACTTATGCTTCACAAAGTAGTTAGATTCCTCACTTGTACTGATCTGTGGATTCGTACAAATCTGGAACCAACTCCTTATCTATGAGTGAATGTCTTCGCACGATGAGGTCAATGTCTTCTAAACTGATTTATCTTCAAAATCTTCTGAGAATGCATATGACCTCTTCCCCTTCCCTCGCACCTTAATGCTGTCACAGGTACATGTCCGTGGGAGAATCCTTTGGTTCTCATAGTCTGCATTCATTTGCAGAATTCTTACAGCATCACATTAATTCTCCCGAAGCCAGTTCCTGTTGGTCCAGCAAGCGAAAACCTTTGAAGCCTTTGAACGTGTTGAAGCCTTTCAAGTTAAAGTTTATGGCTTCAGAGAAAGCAGCAAGGAAGGGTGGCAGAAAGCGTCGTGGAGAAACATCCAGAGATCTGCTAGATGAACTCTCAGAACTGTACAAGACAGATCCTGAAGAGGATTACAATCAGCGCAAGACCCGAATCCAATGGATTCAAAGATATTGGGCAGAACAATGGTTCAAATACCGATTTGTAACCCAGGAATATGCTGAGAAAAATGTAATCAAGAGACCGTGTGGAGACATCCTATACAAGAATCTTCTACCCAGGTCCAGAGATGAAGCCATTGCACAAGGCTTCTATCCCTGCATGGTCCGTGGGCCACAGCCTGCTGATGCACACCCATCGTCACTACTATGGTGTCGTGACGACAATCTGTTCAAGCGCAACTTCCAGTTTGCCCAGAAATCAGCGAAGCAGAACAAGAAGACTTTGGGGGTAGACTTCAACCCTGGTCCCTCAGCACCAAGGGCAGATGGCACACGAGATGCAGAACCCAATGTCATCGGTCCTTTCTACAACCTTGAAGGCCTCATCACCCGCATCTTAGTTCAAGGGACTGCAGTGAATGAGCCTGCAGCTGACGCTGAATCAGATGAAGCGCCTGCAGCACTGAAGACAAAGAAGCTGAAGAAGCCTAAAGCTTCAAAGCCTGCCCCTTCACCAAAAATCTCCCGGGCGAAGCCACTGGCAACTGCACCTCCTGAAGACAGTGTGCAGTCCGAAGACTTATCTCGCATCTCCAAGCCCCAGAAGGCCAAGATGCCTCTGCCTCACACCGGACAAGAGCTAACTGCTGCTGCCATTCTGCGCAATGACGACATTGATCTGTCAAGTGATGAAGATCTAGCAGATGACGCTCTTGAGCAACTCATCAAGAGCAAAGAAGAAGCAGAAATCTTCAATGATCTGCCTCTCTTTGATGTGACCATCATCCACAACTTCATTGATGAGTGGTTTGACACGCCAAACATCAGCTTTGAAGATATGCAGCTACCAATTGGCCTCAGTGTCGCCTTCCAAGGCGCCATTGCTTCAGAACTCGCTATTGCCCAGCGCATTGTTGAACTGAAGCAAAAGATTGACTATGAAAAGGCTCAGTTCAAGAAGCATATGGCCAAGCTCAGCGTGCAGGAAGTGAAGAACTTCAAGAGTATGATGCACGAGCTCAAGGAAGCCTTTGTAAAGAAACGTGCAGAAGCTCAGGGTTCGCATGAGCACATGAAAACTCTGGCTGTCAGATGTGTGCAAGCCTACAATGAGGCTGAGAAGCGCAAGGCCCTTGGGCGTCCTAGCATCGACCCTAGGATGGCCGCAAAGAAGAAGAAGAAGCCTGCTACAGCTGAACCTGACGCACCAAGGCATGAAGCAGTTCCGATTGTCTTCCCAACTAGATTGACTGGCTCGAAGCCAAAAAGCCGGTCAACCGCTTCAGAGCTCAAGAAGACAAGGACTGCTGAGGCTGAAGCCAGGAAGAGGAAACATTCTGAAGCCTCTCCAACTGCCCCCTCCAAGAAGAAGAGGAAGACCAAGAAAGATTGGGCTGCTCCCACAGAGCCCTTGATAGTTGAACCCATTTCTATGGTCTATCCTGAAGCTGAACGCCAACTGACTATCCATGAGCCTGCTTCCACAGAGGCTCATGAAGATGAAGACTTTCCAGCAGCTGATCCCATCGCTGCTGAAGACATTGGTCAACATGATAATGTAGAAGATGGTGCAGTCCTTCCTCAGCTTGAAAACAGCAAACTCATCAGCATTGGTCCTCCACTGACGCCAATTGCACAGGATGCTTCATGGGCAGATCGCCCACAAGAGGAAGAAGACTATGAGGCCCAACCTACTCCAACTCCACAGGCGTCGCCCGCGTTGCGCAGGCTTCACAAAGGTCCAAGGCCTCAAGTCTCTGCTGAAGACAATCCGGCTGCATCAACCGCGGAAGAAGAAGTCCCACAAGTTCCCACTCCCCTGTCCCACCAAGAAGCAGTTCTCAAGGAGAACGTGCTTGTGACCGACCCTCCAGCTCGTCAAGTGGAGGATGAAAATCTTGAGGCTGCCACAACCACCAATGAAGCTAATGTGGAGTCCTCCCCAACAAAAGCATCCGAAGACAGCGAAGCCACTGATCCCGTCACTTCTGTTCCTGAGTCTGCTGCCGGTCCCCAGTTTGACTATCATGTTGAGCACAGGCCTCAGGTACAGAAGCCAATCCCAAGATTGCCAAGGTTCCCAGGTCCTGCATCAGCACCTGGCTCCTTCAATAACAATGGCTTCAGGGCAGACAACACATTCTTCGATAGCTCCAGGAACCCCTACTCAAGGGAAAGGATATCATCTGATCGGTTCTGGAGCTATCCTCAGCGAAGCTATTACTCATGCATTCTTTACAACCAAGGTCGCATCTTCCCACACAAGCGCCTTGACATTGAAGCCATAGCTGGTCTGCCCTGTCTGGAAGAAGCTTTGGATTGCTTCAAGGAAGTTGGACTGCTGCCGTTCGTTACTGACCAAGAGCATTGGAATGAAGAGCTGCTGCTCCAATTCTATGCCAGACTTCACATCCGCGGGTACAACAGAGATCCGAAGACTTGGGTCCTGGAGTGGATGACCGGAAACGTTCATCACGAAGCCAATGCATTTGACATCATTGAGCTCACTGGTTTGCCCACTCCTGGCGATCTCTACGAGCATGGCTGTCAGCTGCATAGTGAAGCTATTGAGAGCATCTTTAAGAGGCCGGAACCTGATATGAGTCAGATGCTCAGCATGATGAAGCCATTGCCCCAAGATGCTGCTTATCCAACAGAGTTCTTTGTTGAAGACCTTGAGTATATGCCAAGAACCATCTATCACATCATCAGGCGAACTCTCTGGCCCATCAAAGGGCACTCTCCAAATGCCAAGCTTGAGGGTGCAATGAAGACTTTGGTCTTCTATATTCTTCATGGAAAATGTTTCAATGCACAGGACTTATTCATCCGCCAACTTGCTGCATCTGGCTCTAATCTGTTTGGCTTGAAGTTCTACACCCCATGGATAATGCGGCTAATTAAACTTCACTCCGATATCTCATATCAGCCATCTGCTCGCAATCATAGGATTTTTCTGCCTGATGTGGATATCTCTACTGAAGCCATCTATCCTGAGCCTGCAAAGGAACCTCTAAGTCTTCAGAATGCAGAGCATCAGAGTTTCTCATAGAACATTGAAGGAGTTGAAGCAGTCACTCGGGTGTATCCTTTGGCTGGCACTACACGTGCACCACACCCCGCGTCTACTGAAGCCACTGATAGTACAACTGCTCCAAGACCCAATAAGCGCACTCGTGTTCTCAATGACCGAGAGCTTCTTGTGGCTCTTCATCAGAAACAGGACAGGCATCATGACTGGCTGAAGCGTCAGATGAAAAGCCTCTTGGTGGATGTTAATCGCATTCGCAATCTTGCCACCAAGAATGCTTTCGTTGCGCATGAAACCTGTTGCCGCACATGGAAAGGGCTAACGATGATGTGTTCTGAAGATGATCTCCAAGAGGATGGCTTCACTAAGCGATTCAAGTTTGACTCCACACCTCCTCGAAGGGCTGTGCTGCGAAGAACTCCATCCCTTGAAGACTCTGAGTTCTCTTCATCTGCTGCAACAGTGACTGCCAGAGTTATCGAGGATGAAGATGATGCTACTTCACCACCACCTCCTTCATCACGCGTCAACTCTGCTCCAAGCTCTTCAGCACCGCCAAACACCACCAACGACCCTGCTACTTCACCTACTCCGCATGGGAACGAGTAGATGCTCTATGTCTTCAAACCTTTTTGGTCCTTACTGACAAAAGGGGGAGAAGCATATGAGGTTGATAGTCTTCAAGCGGGTCCATATGGGCGGGTGCTTTATATTTTGCTTCGTGCTTACAACTCTCATTTTGCTACATTTGGTTCCTTGAGTTGTAACACTTAAACTCGATGGTCGTCTGCTACTTATCTGCCACCTTGTGTTGCGATGATAAATTCCACATGTGCGACGATAAATTCCGCACTTAGATCATACTACAGACGTCCATTTTCCATTATGCATGTCATTATCTTCATATACTTTCACATGCATAGTGGATTGTCATCATAAGTTGAAGTGGATCTCCACAAGTACAACCTGCCATGTGCATTTGCATTCCAAAAGCAAATTACTTATATGCACATCTTCAGGGGGAGCCCTTGCAACTTATGAAGACAATTCCTTATCCTTTACAATTTCACAGATTATATTCCCCGTTAAAAACTTCAACTAGTTTGTCATCAATCACCAAAAAGGGGGAGATTGTAAGTGCATCTAGTGCCACCCCTAGTTGGTTTTGGAGTATTGACGACAAACCTAGTTGAGGGACTAATGTGTTTATGAGAATTGCAGGATAACACAGGTAGAAGTCCCTCATTGATTCGGTTTTCCTACCAGAGATGACCCCTAAAAATGTATGAAGACATTGAAGTCAAAGGTGGCATATGAAGATATTCACATTGAAGACTATGACAAGAGAAGACACCACATGAAGCCTATGGAGCTCGAAGACTTAGATCTTTCGTAGTTCTTTTTCTTTTGTGTTGAGTCATAGGAACCACCGTACTGTTAAGTGGGGTCCAAGAGAACCAGTCAGAATGACTGAAGTGATGCCTAACCAAAACCTATGTCTTTGAGTGAAGACTATGAGAGCGAATCTTGTCCAGAGTCGGACAAGTCAGCTTTGCTTGCAGCCCAAGTAAAGTTGCCGTGTGAGTTTGAAATCTGACCGTTGGAACACGTGTCAGTTCCTTAGTGACCCAGGGTCATTTCGGACAAATCAGGTCGGGTTGCCAAGTGGCTATAAATAGCCCACCCCCCACAACCATAAATGGTTGGCTGCTCAGATTGAGAGTACGGCTTTTGTCGTTTGAGAGCAACCCACCTCGAAGCCTTTGAGAGAGAATTCCTTGCGAGGATAAAGCCCTAACCACCAGAGCCAAAGAGAATTGGGCATCACTTAAGTCTTCTTGTCTGTGTGATCTGAAGACTTATTACACTTGAGGACTGTGCATCCTCCAGCCGGTTAGGCGCCGCGTTCTGAGCATCCAAGAGACATTGTGGATTGCCGGTGAACGAAGTCTGTGAAGGTTTGGGAGTCTACCTTGAAGACTTACCAGAGTGATTGGGCGAGGTCTGTGTGACCTTAGCTCAAGGGGAATACGGTGAGGACTGGGTGTCCTGAGCTGCGTGTTCAGGACTGGGTGTCCGGGACTGTGTGTCCTAAGGTTTAAATACCTAGCCGCCCTAACCAGACGTACAGTTGTCACAGCAACTGGAACTGGTCCAACAAATCATTGTCTTCAGTGTGTCACTGGTTTCATCTTCCCTTCCCTTTACTTACTGTTGCTCCTTGTGAAGTCATTGTATGTTTGCACTATCTTTTGTCTTCACTGAGTGACTGCATGTTCTGTATGGCTTCATAATATCTTCCTACCTGATCCTTACTACATTGCTGTATTAAGTCATTGTGCTTTCACTTTATAGAATACTTGACTATGACTTGCCTAGTGTAGTCTACCTTCCGCTGCATGGTAATAGGTTTATTTCTATCGTTTGTCTTCATAACTTGAAGACTTTCATAAAAATCACCTATTCACCCCCCTCTACTCGATATAACGTACTTTCACGTACGTTCGGTGCTTGGATCGGTTTGATCGCGAAGACGTTCGACTACATCAACCGCGTTACTAAACGGTTCCGCTTTCGGTCTATGAGGGTACGTGGACACACTCGCCCCACGCATTGCTATGCTTCTCCTAGATAGATCTTGCGTGATCGTAGGAATTTTTTGAAATACTACGTTCCCCAACAGTGGTATCAGAGCTAGGTCTATGCGTAGATGTTATATGCACGAGTAGAACACAAAGAGTTGTGGGCGATAATAGTCATACTACTTACCAGCGACGTCTTACTTTGATTCGGTGGTATTGTTGGATGATGCATCCCGGACTGACATTACATGAACGTGTTCATGAGACTGGTTCTACCGACGTGCTTCGCACACAGGTGGCTGGCGGGTGTTTGTTTCTCCAACTTTAGTTGAATCGAGTTTGACTACGCCTGATCCTTGTTGAAGGTTAAAACATCACACTTGATGAAAAATCGTTGTGGTTTTGATGCGTAGGTAAGAACGATTCTTGCTAGAAGCCCGTAGTAGCCACGTAAAACTTGCAACAACAAAGTAGAGGACGTCTAACTTGTTTTTGCAGGGCATGTTGTGATGTGATATGGTCAAGACGTGATGAGATATAAATTGTTGTATGAGATGATCATGTTTTGTAGAAGTTATCAACAACTGGCAGGAGCCTTATGGTTGTCGCTTTATTGTATGAAATGCAATCGCCATGTAATTTATTTACTTTATCACTAAGCAGCAGCGATAGTCGTAGAAGCAATAGTTGGCGAGACGACAACGATGCTACGATGGAGATCAAGGTGTCAAGCCGGTGATGATGGTGATCATGACGGTGCTTTGGAGATGGAGATCAAAGGCACAAGATTATGATGGCCATATCATATCACTTATTTTGATTGCATGTGATGTTTATCTTTTATGCATCTTATTTTGTTTAGTACGGTGGTAGCATTATAAGATGATCTCTCACTAAATTTCAAGATATAAATGTTCTCCCTGAGTATGCACCGTTGCTACACTTCGTTGTGTCGAGTCACCACATGATGATCGGGTGTGATAAGCTCTACGTTCATACAACGGGTGCAGGCCAATTTTGCACGTGCAGAATACTCGGGTTAAACTTGATGGGCGTAGCATATGCAGACATGGCCTCAGAACACTGAGACCGAAAGGTCGAGCATGAATCATATAGTAGATATGATCAACCTAGTGATGTTCACCATTGAAAACTACTCCATTTCACGTGATGATCGGACATGGTTTAGTTGATATGGATCACGTGATCATTTAGATGACTAGAGGGATGTCTATCTAAGTGGGAGTTCTTAAGTAATATGATTAATTGAACTTTAATTTATCATGAACTTAGTACCTGATAGTATTTTGCATGTCTATGTTGTTGTAGATCAATGGCCCGTGCTACCGTTCCCTTGAATTTTAATGTGTTCCTAGAGAAAGCTAAGTTGAAAGATGATGGTAGCAACTACACGGACTGGGTCCATATTTTGAGGATTATCCTCATTGCTGCACAGAAGAATTACGTCCTGGAAGCACCGCTAGGTGTATCACCCACGCCAGCAACTGCAGACATTGTGAATGCCTGGCAGTCGCGTGTTGATGACTACTCGATAGTACAGTGTGCCATGCTTTACAACTTAGAACTGGGACTTCAACGACATTTTGAACGTCATGGAGCATATGAGATGTTCCAAGAGTTGAAGTTAATATTTCAAGAAAATGCCCGAATTGAGAGATATGAAGTCTCCAATAAGTTCTACAGTTGCAAGATGGAGGCGAATAGTTCTGTCAGTGAACATATACTTAGAATGCCTGGGTACCACAACCAATTGACTCAAATGGGAGTTAGTCTTCCTGATGATAGTGTCATTGATAGAGTTCTTCAATCATTGCCACCATGCTACAAAAGCTTCGTGATGAACTATAATATGCAAGGGATGGATAAGACAATTCCCGAGCTCTTCGCAATGCTAAAGGCTGCAGAGGTAGAAATCAAGAAGGAGCATCAAGTGTTGATGGTTAATAAGACCAGTAGTTTCAAGAAGAAGGGCAAAGGGAAGAAGGGGAACTTCAAGAAGAATGCCAAGCAAGTTGCCGCTCAAGTGAAGAAGCCCAAGTCTGGACCTAAGCCTGACACTGAGTGCTTCTACTATAAAGGGACTGGTCACTGGAAGCGGAACTGCCCCAAGTATTTGGCGGATAAGAAGGATGGCAAAGTGAAAGGTATATTTGACATACATGCACTACAAAAAAATACACTTTCGTGATGATACGTGTTTGTCACAGTAGGTCACGTTTTCTGTTATGCATGTACATCCATGACAAATTTATGACAGAATGAAGATAGTCATACCTGTGCTGTCGTAGAAGTGTTCCATGACATTACCAAAATTATCATCATGGAAGTGTCCACTTCCATGATGATAAATCGCGCGTCATAGAAGTGCTTTCGTCAAGGGTGACCGACACGTGGCATCCACCGTAACGGGACGCCGTTAAGCTATCGGGTCCGGTTTTGGATCCGATAAACCGCTAACAACCACGACCAATGCCGATTTTCCACGTGTAAAATTCTCATTGGCCGACGGAACCACGCGTCAGCTCCGCGTTGGCACATGTGTCACTCATCCAACGGTCGAGATTGGCCTATGATATGTTGACACGTGGACGGGCCCATAAAGTTTAAATGGGCCGACCCAACTAAAGGTCCCCAAGATTTAGCGGACCATAATGGGCCGGCCCAGCTAAAGGCCCAACATTCTCAGTTAAGGCCCGTACGGCTAGTGTCAAATCGGCCCGTCAACGGCTTGTCCTAAACTTGTCATCATCACGGCCCATGGTCACTTCTGGCCCGTTAGCAGTTCGCTAAGTATATGGGCCGAATTACGACCCGGTGTATTTTTGGCCTGTTAAAGGTCCTGCTTCATTTGGGCCCATTTACAGGCCATTGAAACTTTCGGCCCATAAACGACCGTGAAGGATTTGGGTCATATTCGGCCATGTCTGACATTCAGCCTGTTAGAGGCCCACTATAGATTTGGGCCACTTTCGGCCTGTTGTGATTTTCGGCCTGTTAACGTCGGACGAAATCCATTTGCCATATGTGGCCCAACGTGACATCAGGCCCATTAACGGCCCATATAAAAATGGCGATAATCTAGCCCGACCGAACTTCCGGCCTATTAAAGGCCCGTGTATTAGGTCGGCGCATTTACGGCCCGTCTGAATTTCGGCCTGTGAAAGATCTGCATCATAAATGGGCCACCATTTCAGCCTGCTAAGACCAGTGGGTTATTTGGCACAATCAGGGCCCAATCTCACTTTCGATCTATTAAAGGCCCATGTTTTTATGGGATCGAGATATTTACACCTGTAAACGGCCCATTATTACTAAGGGCCCAAATTATGTTTAGGCCTGTTAAAGGCCCACTATGGGCACAGGCCTACCAGAAAAATATGAAAGCTTATGTTGATTTAGGCCCAAATATTTTTAGTGGGCTACATGCAAATTTCGGCCCATAATCGTTTTTAGCCTAATTGGAATGGGCCCGACGAATGTTGGCATGTTGGGCTCCTACGAAGCTTTCGGCCGAATACATTACTAAGATAAACCTACACTATACAAAAATAGCGTCGTAATTACTGCAGCCTTTGGTAGCATCATAAATGCTGTATCACAACAAAATAAATTCCAACCATACAACAAAAGGCCTGTTGGCATAAAGTTTACAGTCCTTGCAGATAAAAGCACCATCAGATGTATAGAAGCACAGATCATTTGACCCGAGTGCTGATGTTTCAGGCTGTAGAATCTGATGGAGCAGCACGATCTTCACCTTTTTCCGCCATTGCTCTTGAACAACGAAACGAATGTCTGATAGTCTAGTTTCAAAACCATTCATATCTTGACGACATTTGTCAACCACTATTCTTGTTTCCAAAACGACGTCCATTAGGGATTGGACTTGTGTCTAGAGCATGGATATATCACTCTGTCTAGCAGGAAGATTTTGTTCAGTAGGCGATTTGGACGAGGTTACCTTGACAACCAACCCAGAATTACGGAGGAAGGTGCTTTTTGCACTGTTAGTGGAGAGATACTGACGCACTGCAGCAAGAGGTGACATTGTGCCTATGGTAGCCTCGTCACCTTCAGGTGGTTGTGGCTGTTCAATCATTTGTTCCATAGCTTCCCGAAAGTTTGAACTTGTAGATTAGTGTACCAGATAAGTTACTAATGAGACAAAAACAAACAAAGTAGGTTACACGTTTATACATAACTTATTTTGGTGAACTACTGTAATACATTAGCATGTATTGTAGTGCCAACTACATAATAAAATCACCTTCAGAACATATGTCCATGTAGCATGCCTACTGTATTGTCTATTTCCTCACATTCGTTGACATCTAAGGATAAAGAGACATGGTTTAAATTAGGATGAACATAGTATGACATCATTCATATCATGGGCAAAACAGATATAAAACTAACAGACTATTTTATCATTGTGTGCGCACATGAACATAACAACTAGATTACAGATCAAGACCAAAAGAATATCCTTCATCTCTTTTAAACCATGTAAGGTGAAATGATACGTTAAGACAACTGTGTATAAAAGTGAACAGAGTAACTGACATTGGCTGCAAACCAAGTAGTTAAATGAACACATCACAATACCAATCAGTTCAAAGGCAGGATGAGTAAGGACTTACAACAGCGGCTTGAACTGGTGCGCTCATGCCCTTCATCCTGCTGGTGTGGCAATCCTTGAAGATTTGCACTGCATTCGGTTCAGGTTCTTTTTGGCCCGCATAGGCTTTCCTCTGTATTTGGAACAAGTCAATATAGATACGATAATATGGCATAGAAAAAAGAAGGAAGTAACATCTATTTACAAGAGCCTCACAGTGTGAAATATAGCTAAGAGATCCTATTGTCCGTTGGAATTTCACTTTAGAACGGTTGCTCTTGTTCTTCAAACAGTTAGCCTAGAAGAAGATACACTTGTAAGGCACATACATAAATACAAGTTCAATATGTGGTATGATCAAATACATATAGCCTACCTGATACTTTGGATCAGACCAGTGTTTAACGAGAGCTATCCAGTCTTCATCTGTAATATATTCCACTGGAGATGTTTGGGCGATTTCATTGTTAGCTGTGACGCCCCCGATTTGACCGTACACTAATCATACACGCAAATGTGTACGATCAATATCAAGGACTCACGGGAAGATATCACAACACAACTCTAGACACAAATTAAAATAATACAAGCTTCATATTACAAGCCAGGGGCCTCGAGGGCTCGAATACACAAGAGTCAGCGGAAGCAACAATATCTGAGTACAGACATAAGTTAGACAAGTTTGCCTTAAGAATGCTAGCACAAAAGCAACAACGATCGAAAAGGCAAGGCCTCCTGCCTGGGAGCCTCCTAACTACTCCTGGTCGTCAGCGGCCGTCACGTAGTAGTAGGCACCCTCGGGGTAGCGGTAGTCTTTAGTGGTGTCGTCTGGCTCCTGGGATCCGTCATCTGGTCGCAACAATCGGGTATGGGGGAAAAGAGGTAGCAAAGCAGCCGTGAGTACTCCTCCAAAGTACTCGCAAGACTTACATCAGATCTAAACTAAGTATGCATCTGTATCAAAGGAATGTGTTGTATATGTGGACTGGGCTGCAGAAATGCCAGAATAGAGAGAAGGCCTAGTCCTATCAAAGACTAGCATCTTCGGGAAACCACCATCTTGCAGCAACAGGAGGGAGTAGAGTAGCATAAAGTATAGTAGTAGTAGTGTTATCAACCTCGACCAGAGATCCCTTCTCGACTCCCTGCGAGAAAGCAATCCCAGAGCCATACTATCTAGTTATCATCTCATATCCAACTCTCATCACAATCCATTTCTCATCACAAGTATCCAGTTCTAGTTGTATCGATCGGGATACAACTCCAAGTGTCTGTTACCGTAGGACAGGCTATCGATAGATGTTTTCTTCCCTGCAGGGGTGCACCAACTTACCCACCACGCTCGATTAACTCCGGCCGGACACACTTTCCTGGGTCATGCCCGGCCTCGGCCAAACAATACGCCGCAACCCGACCTATGCTTAATAGAGAGGCCAGCACGCCGGACTAAACCTATGCCCCCAGGGGTCATGGGCCATCTCCCCGGGAACTCCTGCACGTTGCGTACGCGGCCGGTGAGCAGACCTAGCTACCTCCTTCAACAAGGCAGGTGCTTACGCAGTCCAACCCGGTGCGCGCCGCTCAGTCGCTGATGTCTATTAAGCTTCGGCTGATGTATACGACGCAGAACGCCCATACTATGCCCACGTGATGGTTAGTGCTATCAGGCCAGAGGCCCCTCGGATCAAATATCCAAATCGTAGTGGATTAGGAACGCGCGCTAACAAGCGGACTCACGAAAGATGTGACCCCGTTACCCCGTCTCGAGTACTTGCAGCAAGGGCTAAGAATGCCCGGCCACGCCTCGTAAGTATCTCGCGGGCACCTTCTAGGTTAACCCGACTCCACATCACTCGCAATTAAGCTCGCGCGGGTACCACTCAGGGTCGACCCATCTTTAGTAACATGGTTCAGTGCAAAGTCATAGTAACCATAGTAACTGTGTGTCTAACACTAAGGGAAAAACCCAAGGAATCACCCCCGGTGAATTCCACTCAATGTTGTCATCAAGGTGAACGTAAGAGGATCCACCCTCGAGGTTCACGTTTGATGGGTTGCATGACAGAGCCGTAACGGAAGTGGTTAAGGAGGAAATCACCCTTGATGACCTCGACCGTAAAGCTACACTACGGAGATCTCATCAGGAGTGATGTAAGAGGTTCCACCCTCGGCACTCGATGGTAACTCTGCAGAGTTGTACAACTAGGGGGGGTGATGTGCGGTGTCGGGGCCTGGACGTCGATCATGTTGATCGAGTCATCGAACATAGAGCGGGGCAACTGGGACAAGGTGGGGGTCACTGATGGATCACTAACCATCCTATACTAAGCAGTTTAGGATAAGCAGGTAAGGTAAGAAAGCAGGTAACAACAACAGGCTATGCATCAGAGTAGGACCATACAGAAAGCAGTAGCAGTTCTAATGCAAGCATGAGAGGGAAAGAAATGGGCGATATCCGAATGCTCAAGGGGGGTTTGCTTGCCTAGTTGCTCTGGCAAGGAGGGAGGGCCGTCGTCGACGTAGTCGTTCACAAGGGCAGCATCGGCCTCGGGGTCTACCGGAGAGAAGAGGGGGAATAAACAGTAAATATAAAGCAAACATAGCACCACAAAGCATAACATGGCAATAAGATGTGCCGGGTGTGACCTAACGCGGTAGGAGGTGATACCGGTGAATGGGGGAAACATCCGGGAAAGTATCCCCGGTGTTCCCCGTTTCCGAACAGTTGAACCGGAGGGAGAAAGTTGCGTGTTCGCTATGCTAGGGATGCGTGATAGACGAACGGAGGGCGTATTCAGATTCGTCTCGTCATTCTTAGCAACTTTCATGTACAAAGTTTTTCCATCCGAGCTACGGTTTATTTTATATTAATTTTAAAAGATTTAAATCATTCTTTGGATTTATTTAATTAATTTAATCAACATTATCCAGAAAAGTGTTTGCTGACGTCATCATGACGTCAGCAGTCAGTTGACTAAGTCAAATGACATGGGGGTGCCACTGGTCATTGACTTAGTTAATTAAACAAGATTAGTTAATTTAATTAAAGTGATTAGGTTAATTGGTTAGGATTAATTAGATTAATTAACAAGATTAATTAAGTTATTTATTTATTTATTTATTTTTTTAAAACCCTTTTTTTAAAAACGTTCTGGGCTGAGCCCCACTTGTCATTGGCCCCGGGGGCCCTAGCGGATCAGGTGCAGGGTCGTATCTGGGCGGGCGTAACCTCCCGAATCGGGGGGACGCGGGTGCGGGCGCCGGCGCGGCGCCGACGAGGCCACAGCGGGGTGGGACGACAGGTGCGGCGGCGGCCGCAGGGGTAACGGAGCGGGCGGACAGGGGAGGCCGGAGGGAGTAGGCGGCAGCGCGGGCGCGGCCGGCGAACAGCGGCTGCAGCGCGCGGGCTGGCCGGCGGCCACGGCAGGGCAGGCGGAGGTGAGAGCAGCAGGGGAAGGCTGCGGTCGAGGGAGGCGGCAGCGCAGACGGCGGCGGCGCTAGGCGCGGCGAAGGCAGGCGGCTGCACAGGCGGCGGCGGCGCTGGTGGAGCGGAGCAGAGCCGCGGCAGCAGAGCAGCATGACGGAGCGGGGCGAGGGAGCCGCGGGCGCGGCAGGGCCGCGGTGAGCGCGGTTGCGGCCGGAGCGCGTGCAAGCTGGTGGGCGTGAGCCCGACGCGTGGGCTGGCAGCTAGCGTAGCGCGCGGGCGGGCGCGGGTGGTCGACGCGGTGGTCGTGAGCAACAGAAGTGGCGGGCGAGCGCCGGACGTAGCGGTGGCCAGCGGAGCCGCGGTGAGGAGGCCGCGGGCGTGCGAGGGAGAGAGGAGGAGAGGGGAGCTCACGGCGGGGTGCAGGGAAAGGGCAATGGAGCACGGGGAGGAAGCCGGGGACGTCGCGACGCAGGGGAGGACGGCGGCGAGGTCCGGGTGGGGGTGGCGCTCTGGCGTCGGCGATGCGGTCCAGCGGCGCCAGAGGCGGGGCGATGTGGTCGAGGCTGCGCTCCGGGCAACGGTGGACGGCGAAGGGCGAAGGGGGATGAGCCGGGTTCGATCCCCCTTCCCGATCCAGATTTGGATCGAGAGGTGGGGGGGGGGGCAGACGAGGGAGAGTGGGGGGGATCGTGTGTGTGTGGGGGGTGGTGGTGGTTGGGCTAGGGTTACGGGTGAGGGGGTTATGGTGGGGCGGCTGGGCCGGTTAGGGCCAGATGGGCTGGTTGGCTGGTCTGGCCTAGTGGGGGGGACTTTTCTCTTTAATCTAATCTGTCAAACAATTGTCTCAGTTTGCAATTAGTTGAAAATAGCAAATGATTTTTGATGAACAAGGACTTGGCACATAACTGAAGCACATTATGTCTAGGAGTCACAAAAAGTTTGAGGTCCAAAGGAGTTGTCTAACCATTTTTAAAAATTGAAAAGGCCAATTTTAAATGTTGGCAGACCACTAAATAAATTCCCAGGGGCACTTGGGAATCCAAAAGAGGTTGGTTCCAACATGACAAATAACCAGAGATTATTTGCCACACTTTTAACATTTTAGTTTTCATGTTTGAAAACTTTGAGTTTTGGACTTTAATTTGAAAATTGAACCGGATTTGAAACAAAGTGATATTAGCAATAGTAACAATGATGACAAGGCATCATTAGAAGGGGATTACTGTAGCTGATCTATCGGGGTGTTACAAATCTCCTCCACTACAAGAAATCTCATCCCGAGATTTAAGTGGGGGAAGTAAAGAGTAACTTCGGGTGAACTGACCCTTATAGGGTTAATTGTCTGGTGAACAATGCAGGGAATGAGGCAGAAGTATCTCTCGAGTTGGAACTTAATAACGCATCGAGAGCAAAGTATGAAGGTACAATAGGAAGTTTCAAGCGGATGGACAAATGATTGATACCTGAACCGAGTGTGAGAAAGGAGTTCAGAGCATTAGGAATAGATCATCTCTCAGAAGGTGGCTCGTGACATGATACGAAGCCAAGAGTGAGGAATAACCTTAGAAACAGGGGGGGTACAGGCGAGTCAGGTTTCGATCATGTGGAACTGTGGGTTATGGGCCCACCATGTGGGTTAAAAGTAGGAAGGGTGCTGGCATCTTACACGGTTATGATAGCAAGGCATGGCAGAGGGTAGCCCGTCAGTTATGTCGGCAACAACGTTGGTACCAAGGGCGAGGGACGAAGAGAACCATTATCCTGCTCGTTGAACGAGGCGGGCCATTAGGCAAAGTTCTCGTCCATCGGTGGCTACTGGAATATCATCAACAATAGTAACAGGGTCTTACTGACAAAGTGATACAACGAGGTGTTTACATAAGCAGGGAAATATTACTCCTTATATAATATAAATCACAATAAGGTTTAAACAAACCAATGAAAAGGAAAAATGTAATTGTCAGATTAAACAGAACAATGGAAAGGAAAATGTGTTTAAACACATATTTCAGGGGTATAACCTTCCCAAGGACAAGTAGAGCATGATATCCATGACAAGATAGAAGTATAAAACCATTTAGGTAAGGGGAAAGAAATTTCATGATATTACCCATACAACGGTGTTTGGATAATTGATAAAGAAATTTTAATATCGTGCTTCAAATGTTCTTATTGGAGATCGGGTTACCACAGACATGCTTCGAGATAGCATTGACATGGCTTCAAGCAAAGGTCAGACTTTGGATACACAAAGGATCCATCGGAACAACTTATAAAATAAGTCATACAATTTCAGCAAAAAGGATGATTTTGTGGTCGGTGGGCTCAGGAACAATTCATCAAGGGGCAAGGATGGTATTTTTCATGATGAATTTGATTGATATCCTGGAACAGCTCAGAATGTTGGTGATGATCACGACACATTTGTTGAGAGATTTCATGAAGTTGTAATCGATCGGCGATGACATCAAATCAAAGGAATGCTGAAGTGAAAGGTTATTGGTACCAAGGGTACGACACAAACTCGAAAGCAAGCTTGCTGTTCATGGTGAAATGGTATGACGAGGAAGACCGACATAAGCTTAGCTCGTCGTCGAAAATCCTGCTCCAGGAAGGACCAGGTAGCACCGTTAAAATTTTGCACGATAATGATATAGTCGATCATGCTAGGAATGACTTGAAGGATTATTAAACTCATAAGAAACGAAAATAGTGTAGAGCTATTGAATCGGAGTGTGGAATCGATTCACTTATCGGTGTTCCCGAGTGACTAATAACTCAAAACCCGGGGCAATCTGAAATCGCTGAGGAGCAATACCAGATGAAGACTCATCGGAAGCAACACAGTTCTTTGCTATTCTCGAGATACCGGAGGGTAATACTAGAAGGAAGGTCAAGATAGAGGTTGCGAAGATGCATTGATCTGCAGAAGACAAGTGCTTTAACTTGTCCAAGGAATGGAATCAAAGGGGAACAATCATGGTCAGAACCACGGTTGCAAAGGACCAAACATAGTTACCAGATGAACATATAACAAGGGGATTATTATTATTATCACAAGAAGCTTCCATGATAAGTTCCACATCGGTTCCATGGGCATGAACACAAAGTTCAAGGTCGACTCCCACTTCTTCAATGCATAACCTTCCATTCACTTCTTGTTTTCGATGAAGTCGTAGTGTTGAAATTATATCTGGCAAAACGCCATAAGAGTATGACTCGTGAAAACTCTCGAGTTCACATGGATTAGGGATGGCATAGGTTCAACCCGTAGGGGTATCCTAGGAACATATACCACTAACTTCAAGATTAAAATATGCCAGCTCAAAAGCAGAGCATGGTTGACAAAAGCAGATGATAGAATTTACCAAAGGCATTATCTGTCAGGGCAAAACTGACAAGTTTAATGAATATGAAGGACATTGTCGGATAATAATCCAACCAAGGATATGGCGGTCCATAAAAGATCTGATGTGAGTATCGATACTCACCCAGAAGAAGAAAGAATGCAAAGGCATCGGTTTATAGATATAACTAGATAACTTCAAATCTTGAATACAAAGGAATTACGATTTTCAAATCAGAAGATCTGAAGCAGAGCCTCTGATCAAAAGATAATTGAGTTGAATCGATACAAATCGACAATCAATCAAGGTTTGATTTAACAAGAACAAGCTCATGTTTGGAGTGACGTCTGAGCCGGAAGGATGAATGCTAGGGTTTGATTGAGGATTACGAGCATTCGCGACATATTGGATCAAGGGACTCAAAATGATAGTAACAGAGGATGTCAACAAAGATTACTAGAAATATGGAGTTAACCATAATGTAAGCAAACAAGAATTTCAGCAACAATAGGCTGTTGAGGATTTTCGGAAGATCGAATGGTATTTCGAATACTTTTGTGAAATACATGAATCAACTGAGGATGAGCGGATACTCGATAGGTGCACAAAGTTATCCGTAGGGGTATTCAGATGACAAGGAACTGCAAGGCAGTAAGCTCAGAGGATTCTCGGGAAAAGGAGAGCGGTTCAGGGCATCTTGTAATAACAAGATCAATGGGATAGAATGTAAGATTGATAAGTGTGTGTAGTTATCCATAAGGATATTTCGGTGCTAAGGAATTGCAAAGGCAACAGGCACAAAGTCTCGAGAGAATATCATAGAGTATCTTCGGAATCTTCTGATGTAGTAGGCGATCATCTGAAATAAGAGGCTCTCCGGGCGGATGTGATCACGAGATCCTAATGTTCGAGTTAGTAAAACCATTTAACCCGAATAGAAGAGAGATCAGAGTCCTAGAGTATAGACGAGGAATAAAAGATCCTACTACCACCCAACAGGCGACGTGGGCCCGTAAGACACACATCCATGTTAGTAAAAGTTTTTGTAGTGACTAGACTCAACTTCGGCCAAGGAGTTGGAAAGGGGGCTACCTACAGGCAATCGGCTCTGATACCAACTTGTGACGCCCCCGATTTGACCGTACACTAATCATACACGCAAATGTGTACGATCAAGATCAAGGACTCACGAGAAGATATCACAACACAACTCTAGACACAAATTAAAATAATACAAGCTTCATATTACAAGCCAGGGGCCTCGAGGGCTCGAATAAATAAGCTCGAATAAACAAGAGTCAGCGGAAGCAACAATATCCGAGTACAGACATAAGTTAGACAAGTTTGCCTTAAGAAGGCTAGCACAAAAGCAACAACGATCGAAAAGGCAAGGCCTCCTGCCTGGGAGCCTCCTAACTACTCCTGGTCGTCAGCGGCCGTCACGTAGTAGTAGGCACCCTCGGGGTAGCGGTAGTCTTTAGTGGTGTCGTCTGGCTCCTGGGATCCGTCATCTGGTCGCAACAATCGGGTATGGGGGAAAAGAGGTAGCAAAGCAGCCGTGAGTACTCATCCAAAGTACTCGCAAGACTTACATCAGATCTAAACTAAGTATGCATCTATATCAAAGGAATGTGTTGTATATGTGGACTAGGCTGCAGAAATGCCAGAATAGAGAGAAGGCCCAGTCCTATCGAAGACTAGCATCTTTGGGAAACCACCATCTTGCAGCAACAGGAGGGAGTAGAGTAGCATAAAGTATAGTAGTAGTAGTGTTATCAACCTTGGACAGAGATCCCTTCTCGACTCCCTGCAAGAAAGCAATCCCAGAGCCATACTATCCAGTTATCATCTCATATCCAAGTCTCATCACAATCCATTTCTCATCACAGTATCCAGTTCTAGTTGTATCGATCGGGATATGACTCCAAGTGTCCGTTACCATAGGACAGGCTATCGATAGATGTTTCCTTCCCCGCAGGGGTGCACCAGCTTACCCACCACGCTCGATTAACTTCGGCCGGACACACTTTCCTGGGTCATGCCCGGCCTCGGCCAAACAATACGCCGCAACCTGACCTGGGCTTAATAGAGAAGCCATCACACCTGACTAAACCTATGCCCCCAGGGGTCATGGGCCATCTCCTCGAGAACTCCTGCACGTTGCGTACGCGGCCGGTGAGCAGACCTAGCTACCTCCTTCAACAAGGCAGGTGCTTACGCAGCCCAACCCGGCGCGCGCCTCTCAGTCGCTGACGTCTATTAAGCTTCGGCTGATGTATACGACGTAGAACGCCCATACTATGCCCACGTGATGGTTAGTGCTATCAGGCCAGAGGCCCCTTGGATCAAATATCCAAATCGTAGTGGATTAGGAACGCGCAGTAACAAGCAGAGACTCACGAAAGATGTGACCCCGTTGCCCCGTCTCGAGTACTTGCGGCAAGGGCTAAGAATGCCCGGCCATGCCTTGTAAGTATCTCGCGGGCACCTTCCAGGTCAACCCGACTCCACATCGCTCGCAATTAAGCTCGCGCGGGTACCACTCAGGGTCGACCCATCTTTAGTAACATGGTTCAATGCAAAGTCATAGTAACCATAGTAACTATGTGTCTAACACCAAGGGGAAAACCCAAGGAATCACCCCCGGTGAATTCCACTCGATGTTGTCATCAAGGTGAACATAAGAGGATCCACCCTCGAGGTTCATGTTTGATGGGTTGCATGACAGAGCCGTAACGGAAGTGGTTAAGGAGGAAATCACCCTCGATGACCTCGACCGTAAAGCTACACTACGAAGATCTCATCAGGAGTGATGTAAGAGGTTCCACCCTCGGCACTCGATGGTAACTCTGCAGAGTCGTACAACTAGGAGGGGTGATGTGCGGTGTCGGGGCCTGGATGTCGATCACGTTGATCAAGTCATCGAACATAAAGCGGGGCAACTGGGACAAGGTGGGGGTCACTGATGGATCACTAACCATCTTATACTAAGCAGTTTAGGATAAGCAGGTAAGGTAAGAAAGCAGGTAACAACAACAGGCTATGCATCAGAGTAGGACCATACAGAAAGCAGTAACAGTTCTAATGCAAGCATGAGAGGGAAAGAAATGGGCGATATCCAAATGCTCAAGGGGGGTTTGCTTGCCTGGTTGCTCTGGCAAGGAGGGGGGGGGGGTCGTTGTCGACGTAGTCGTTCACAAGGGCAGCATCGGTCTCGGGGTCTACCGGAGAGAAGAGGGGGAATAAACAATAAATATAAAGCAAACATAGCACCACAAAGCATAACATGGCAATAAGATGTGCCGGGTGTGACCTAACGCGGTAGTAGGTGATACCGGCGAAGGGGGGAAACATCCGGGAAAGTATCCCCGGTGTTTCGTGTTTTCGGACAGTTGAACCGGAGGGGGAAAGTTGCATGTCCGCTATGCCAGGGATGTGTGATAGACGAACGGAGGGCATATTCAGATTCGTCTCGTTATTCTGAGCAACTTTCATGTACAAAGTTTTTCCATCCAAGCTACGGTTTATTTTATATTAATTTTAAAAGATTTAAATCAATTTTGGATTTATTTAATTAATTTAATCAACATTATCCAGAAAAGTGTTTGCTGACGTCAGCATGACGTCAGTAGTCAGTTGACTAAGTCAAATGACATGTGGGTCCCACTGGTCATTGACTTAGTTAATTAAACAAGGTTAGTTAATTTAATTAAAGTGATTAGGTTAATTCATTAGGCTTAATTAGATTAATTAACATGATTAATTAAGTTATTTATTTATTTATTATTTTAAAACCCTTTAAAAAAACGTTCTGGGCTGAGCCCACTTGTCATTGGCCCCGGGGGCCCTAGCGGATCGGGCGCAGGGGCGTATCTGGGCGGGCGTAACCTCCCGAATCGGGGGGACGCGAGTGCGGGCGCCGGTGCGACACCGACGAGGCCACGTCGGGGCGGGACGGCAGGTGCGGCGGCGGCCGCAAGGGTAACGGAGCGGCCGCAAGGGTAACGGAGAGGCCGGAGGGAGTAGGCGGCAGCGCGGGCGCGGCCGGCGAACAGCGGCTGCAGCGCGCGGGCTGGCCGACGGCCACGGCAGGGCAGGCGGAGGTGAGGGTAGCAGGGTTAGGCTGCGGTCGAGGGAGGCGGCAGCGCAGACGGTCGGTGGCGCTAGGCGTGGCGCAGGAGGGCGACTGCACGGGCGGCGGCGGCGCTGGTGGAGCGGAGCAGAGCCGCGGCAGCAGAGCAGCACGACGGAGCGGGGCGAGGGAGGCGCAGGCGCGGCTGCGGCCGGAGCGCGTGCAAGCTGGTGGGCGCGAGCCCGGTGCGTGGGCAGGCAGCGAGCGCAGCGCGCGGGCGGGCGCGGGTGGTCGGCGCGGTGGTCGCGAGCAGCAGCAGTGGCGGGCGAGCGCCGGACGCAGCGGTGGCCAGCGGAGCCGCGGTGAGGAGGCCGCGGGCGCGCGAGGGAGAGAGGAGGAGAGGGGAGCTCACGGCGGGGTGCAGGGAAAGGGCAATGGAGCGCAGGGAGGAAGCCGGGGACGTCGCGACGCAGGGGAGGACGACGGCGAGGTTCGGGTGGGGATGGCGCTCTGCCATCGACGATGTGGTCCAGCGGCGCCAGAGGCGGGGCGGCATGGTCGAGGCTGCGCTCCGGGCGACGGTGGACAGCGAAGGGCGAAGGGGGCGGAGCCGGGTTCGATCCCCCCTTCCTGATCCAGATCGGGATCGAGAGGTGGGGGGGGGGCAGACGAGGGAGAGTGGGGGGGATCATGTGTGTGTGGGGGGTGGTGGTGGTTGGGCTAGGGTTACGGGTGAGGGGGTTATGGTGGGGCGGCTGGGCCGGTTAGGGCCAGATGGGCTGGTTGGCTGGTCTGGCCTAGTGGGGGGGGGACTTTTCTCTTTAATCTAATCTGTCAAACAATTGTCTCAGTTTGCAATTAGTTGAAAATAGCAAATGATTTTTGATGAACAAGGACTTGGCACATAACTGAAGCACATTATGTCTAGGAGTCACAAAAAGTTTGAGGTCCAAAGGAGTTGTCTAACCATTTTTAAAAATTGAAAAGGCCAATTTTAAATGTTGGCAGACCACTAAATAAATTCCCAGGGGCACTTGGGAATCCAAAAGAGGTTGGTTCCAACATGACAAATAACCAGAGATTATTTGCCACACTTTTAACATTTTAGTTTTCATGTTTGAAAACTTTGAGTTTTGGACTTTAATTTGAAATTTGAAAATTGAACCGGATTTGAAACAAAGTGATATTAGCAATAGTAACAATGATGACAAGGCATCATTAGAAGGGGATTACTGTAGCTGATCTATCGGGGTGTTACATTAGCCCTGCCTTCAAAGTGAGATTTTCTAAGGTGGTACCGATACTGTCGCAGAGCGGACTGAAAAACATGAGTGCATGCTTGTTTAGTTGCATCATCTTTCGGATCCAACTTGAACCTCATCTGTTAAAAAAAGAATGTGAGTCTTATTAGGAGGAAGCTAGAACTATGGGGCAGAGCAAGACAATATTACCAATTGCGATGAATAACATTACTTACGGATAAATGGTCAGGGAAGGTGTTAAACTGAGTATTGTCTTTCTCATTCCTGTACCTGATCCACGTTGGGAGGATACGTGCATGACACCTAATGGCAACGGCTGCCTCTGATACTAACTTGGCTGACTCTGTAGCATCACGTGGCCTTTTTAAACCTACCTCAAAATGGATCTCCATTCTTCCTCCTTTAGATTTTGTTAATCTGTCAAGCATTATCCCTGATGTCTGTTTCCGCTTGCGCCGTGGTGCTAGTTCAACAACGAATATGGAAAGTGTTAGTGTACATCAAACTATGAGAGTACATATAAAGGAGCATGCAACTGCAACTTGACTCGGTTAGGTACTGTTTTGGTGTTGATGCTCATGAGGTTCATCTGATCTTGCCAAGTCCTGTTGTGTCAGCAGTGCTTAGGAAGTAGTGTTAGGTGTGAAGGCAGCTTGGGAACTGGCCAGTTCTGGAGCAAACGAACGAGTAACTCGTTGAGATGCTGGTACAGTTGAAGCGGATGCTGCAGCTGGTGGAGCAGGTGATACTGTGTTTGTAGAATTAGCCGATGTACTTGGACCTTCTACTGCACTATAAGTACCAGCACAATCTGGATGGCAGATCCTTTTCCGTTTCTCCCGACGGGTAACACCACTCCCTACCATATTATTTTCCTTGCTCTTTTTTGACTTTGCCATGTCAAGCCGTACCCACAACATAAAAGAATAAATTGCTCTTCAAAACTCATTGATGCATGATACAGACAAGCAATACTTTGATGTAAGACAACCGTATGAGGATGGAATATGTAAGAAAAACAGGACGACATGACATATTCACAGATACGATGTGTAAACTAAGCAGAAGGATTTTCAAGAAAATAGAAGTAATGCAAGCTAGACACCATATGAAAGATGCAACCAATATTACTCTTCCAAGTTAAAAGTGTCTTGTCATAAGTGGCAATTCGAAAAATTAGAAGCAATACAACGTAGAAATCAATGCAAGATGCAACCACTATCAAACTGCCATGTTAAAAGCGTCCAATCATGAGTGACTGATGCGGGATACACAACAACAGTACTTTGATGTAAGAACATGGTATGATAGATATGTGCAGTGTATTCTAGACACAGAACGCCATGTCATATGCACATGTATGACGTATAAACTCAGCAGGTGCAATTTAATCAAAATAGAAGAAATACATACTAGACAACATATGCAACATGAAACCAATTATCACACTGTCAACTTAGAGCAAGCACCTGCGATGGTGGAGTACGGGAGATGAACTCATCATGTAGACTTGGGACTTCAACTTCATTAGCAGTAGAAGTGGGAAATCTAGAGAGTCTCTGTTTGCGTCGGTGCGGAGGACCACCAACATCCCCTAACTTACTCTTTTCCTTCCTATTTTCTGATATTGCCTTATGAAGTCAAAACCACAAGAAGATGAATAAAATTAGCTCTGCATAACTGGTTGATGCATGATACAGACGAACACTACTTTGATGTAAGGCAAGCGCATGATAGGAAGATGGAATATATACAAAAAAAGACAACGTTTCATATTCACACGTACGATAGGAGGATGGAATATGTATGAAAAAACAATAAGCGGAAGGCATTTCAACAAAATTAGAAGAAATGAAAGCTAGACACCATATGAACATGCAACCAATATCACTCTATCAGGTAAAAAGTGTCTTGTCGTAAGTGCCATTTCAAGAAATTAGAAGCAGTTCAAGCTAGAAGACAATGCAAGATGCAACCTACATCACAGTCCCAAGTTAAATGTGTCTTATGGGTAAGTGATCGTTGCAGGTATAAGTTGTAAGCTACGCAGATGCAATTCAACATAATCAGAGGCAATACAAACTAGACATCATACGGAAAACGCAACTACATATAACAGTTCCAAGTTAGAGCAAGCACCTGTGATGGTGGAGTTGGGGAGATGTGCTCATCATGTACACGTATGTTCTAGAAACAGGAACACGTGTCATATTCACATGCATTATGTGTAAAGTAAGCAGATGCAATTCAACAAAGTTAGAAGCAACACAAGCTAGACATCATATGCAACATGCAACCACATATAATAGTGCCAAGTTAGAGCAAGCACCTGTGATGGTGGAGTAGGGGAGATGTGCTCATCATCTACACAGCTACGTTGACTGTCCAACCTTGTGTTGTCTTGCGAATCTTGTTGGGAGGATGGCGGAGTAGAATCTGTAGAGACCCCCTATTTGAGTTGCTCCGAAGGACCACCATCATCCACTGCCGGACTAATTTCCTTCAGCTGTAATGATTTTGCATTGTGAAGTCAAACCGATAAGGAAAAGGAATAAAATTCGCTCTTCATAACTCATTCATGCATGATACTGACGAACACTACTCGGATGAAAGGTAAACACATGATGCGAGGATGGAATATGTATGAAAAACAGGATGGCGTGACATATTCATACCTATCATGTGGTAACTAAGAAGAAGGCATTTCAACAAATTAGAAGCACTGCAAGCTAGACACCATATGAAAGATGCAACCAATATCACTCTGCCAAGTTCAAACTGTATGTCGTTTCAACAAATTAGAAGCAGTACATGCTAGAAATCATATGCAAGACACAACCAATATCACAGTGGCGACTTAAAGGTGCCTTATCATAAGTTACTAATGCGGGATATGCAAGAACAGTAGTCTGATGTAAGAACATCGTGTGATCAGATATAGTATGTTCTAGAAACAGGAACATATGTCATATTCACATGCATTATGTGTAAAGTAAGCAAATGCAATTCAGCAAAGTTAGAAGCAATAGTACAAGATAGACATCATACACAACATGCAACCACATATAATAGTGCCAAGTTAGAGCAAGCACCAGTGATGGTGGAGTAGGGGAGATGTGCTCATCATCTATACAGCTACGTTGACTGTCTAGCCTTGCATTGTCTTGCGAATCTTGTTGGGAGGATGGCGGAGTAGAATCTGTAGAGAACCTCCGTTTAAGTTGCTCGGAAGGACCACCATCATCCAATGCCTTGCCAATTTCCTTCATCTTTATTGATTTTGCATTGTGAGGTCAAACCAACAAGAAAAAGGAATATAATTCGCTCTTCAGAACTCATTCATGCATGATACTAACGAACACTCTGATGAAAGGCAAAGTCATGATACGAGGATGGAATATGTACGAAAAAATGGCCGGCTTGGCATATTCACACATATGATGTGGTAACTAAGCAGAAGGCACTTCAAAAAAATTAGAAGCACTGCAAACTAGACACCATATGAAAGGTGCAATCAATATCACTCTGCCAAGTTAAACTGTCTCGTCATAGGTGGCGTTCGTCAAACTAGAAGCAATACATGTTAGAAATCATATTCAAGACGCAAACCAATATCACACTGCCAACTTAAAGGTGTCCCATCATAAGTGACTGATGCAGGATACACAAGAAGAGTAGTTTCATGTAAGAACATGGTGTGATAGACATATATAGTATGTACCAAAAACAGGAAAGCGTATCATATTCACACGTATCATGTGTAAGCTAAGAAGATGCAGTTTACACTAATTAGGAGCAATACAAGCTAGACACCATATGCAACATGCAACCAGATATCACACTGCCAAGTTAGAGCAAGCACCTTGGATAGTGGAGTAGGGGAGCGGAGACTTGGACCTTGTAATGCACTGTCAATATAAGGAGAATTGGTACAGATGCTCTGTTTACGTTGCTGCAGAGGACCACCATCATCGCCTTCCTTACTATTTTCCTTCCTCTTTCTTGATTTTGCCTTGTAAAGTCAAACCCACAAGAAAAAGGAATAAAATTTGCTCTTCAGAACTCATTGATGCATGATACTGACGAACATTACTTTCATGTAAGGCAGCCGCATGATAGGAGGATGGAATATGTATGAAAAACAGGACGGCGTGACATATTGACATGTATGATGTATAAAGTGTAAACTAAGCACAAGGTGCTTGAACTTGTTAGAATCAATGCAAGATAGAAACCATATGAAAGATGAAACCAATATCACTCTGCCAAATTAAAAGGGTGCCCTAACAAATGTATTTGACCAAATTAGAAGCAATACATGGCAACAGGCTAGAAATAATATGCAATATGCAATGAATAAAGGTGACTCACCGTAAGTGATTGATGCAGGATACAGAAGAGAGGTAGTCTCATGTAAGAACAAGGTTAACACATAGATGTAGTGTGTACCAAAAATAGGAAGGCATGTCATATTCACAGGTATAATGTGTAAACTAAGCAGACGCAATTTACCCTAATTAGAAGCATTACAAGCTAGACACCGTATGCAACATGCAACCACATATCACACTGCGAAGTTAGAGCAAGCACCTGTGATGGTGGTGTGGGGGAATTGCGGTCATCAACTAGAGAGCTACGTTGACTATCTTCATTTAGCCTTGCTGTTTCTTGAGAATCATGTGGGGAGGATGACGCTGCACTCTTTAAACGAGTATGGCGTCTCACAGTAACCCACTGGCGTGACTGTCTCATCATAAGTGATTGACGAGGGATACAAAAGAGCATTAGTTTGATGTACGAACATGGTTATTAGACATATGTAGTATGTATGAAAAACAGGAAGGCATGTCATTATCAAAGGTATAATGTGTAAAGTAAGCAGATGCAATTTAACCAAATTGGAAGCAATACAAGCTAGACACCATATGCAACATGCAACCACATTTTACAACGCGAAGTTAAAGCAAGCACCTGGGATGGTTGTGTGTGGCAATTGAGATCATCAAATGCAGAGCTAACATTTACTGTCTCCAACTGCTGACACTGCACCCTTTAGAGCGCTGAAACGCTTAGTGCTTATCTTCGAATTACACTGGAGCGACTTCTGTCTTTTCTTTTCTGCATTCATCAACACTGCGCCAGAGTCTGAAATACCCATGCATAAAAAAATAATAGTGTGAGTACGGGTGAAGTGTGTGCACAAATAGTACAGTGTAAAGGTAGCAGATAGCAAGTCGGTGAGAAATAAATGACGGGAGACATATGATAGCTCTACAACATGCATGGCGCACTAAATTACTACAGGATTCTATGAAAATAACAGTCGACTGAAAACAAATAGGTCAGTCCATTTTTTCTACACCGTCCGATGTACAAAGAACGGGCAGATCGCCTTCATCTACCTCCAGCCAGTCAGTGTTGATGATCTTCCTCGAAACGCCAGCGACCACCGGCCCAGTTCCCTGCCTGTGCCCTCCCCTCGACCTCACCGCACCGCCCCTAGCCATCCATTCAAGCCCTGCCGACCTCCAGATCGGGCGCAAGAAGCTCTTGCACCCACACCCCTATGATAGACACCGATGCGCCGCTTCCCCGGTGAACAGGCGGACTAGGTGCTCTGCGCGCCTAAGCGGGTGCCGCTTCTTTTAATTGCGGTTCGACTAACCCTGAATTGAAATCCAGGCGGGCTACTGACCTCTAGCGAAGGTGAAATAGTAAAGGAAGGAAACCTTGTGCATTTAGTATCACGAAGAAGATGCAGCAAGAAGCGCTCAACTAGTTTCTTTCGTGGGATGAATACGGTGTGAGCAGAGACATAAGGATTGCACGAATAAGGGAAGAGGAGTACCTCTTTCTGCTGGCAGTGCTGTGTCCTCCTTATGTTTTTCCAACGATCTTCTTGTGGTTCGCTGGAAATGAGAAGTTGTGGAGGACGGTGGAGCCTTGGATGAACCCATGTCAAAGTTATTGAGTGTGGTGCGGTGGCCGTCTGTCGGTGGCGGGGAACCAGATCCGAGGCGGCGAACAGCAGCGTAGAGGGAACGACTCCGGTGCGGTGAACGGTTGCGACAGTGGAGCGGCAGTAGTGAGGCGCAGGACGACGTGGTCGGAGTGGTTTTGGTACGACGCACGTCGGCATCGGTGTCGTGGAGGCAGCTCTACCTCGGCTTCAGCTGCTAAGTCCTTGAGGGCGTTGTGGTTGCGGTTGCGTTGGAGGACGACGTCAGGGTACCGACTCCGGCGTGATGGAGGAGGGCAGCGGTGGATTGGACGCTATGGGGTGGAGGACGGAGGAGGCTGGGGTTTCGCGGCTGGTGCAGAGGGTGTTTTGGCGCCCACGGAGTATAAATGGGGAAACGGAGGGAGGCGTGGAACTAAGGGGGAACAATGTTTCGGTTTGGGACACGCTTGTTTTAAATTTGGGGAAAGTTACAAACTTTGCCCCCATCTAAAATTTCGGACGTATTGCGGGTTGGGGGTAGGACATTAATCTCAGGTGTCCCAAATGTGGGCGGGATAGATTTCGCCCGAGCGCATGGGTGTTTAGGCGCCCATGGCGTATGAATGCTTCTTGGAGGCGGTTGAGACTGGCGTCATGGTGAAGTTACAAACCTACCCCGGTTTAGACCTTTGGACATCGGGCCGATAGGCTACATGGACCAGAGTCAGGACAGTAATTTCCTACCACCAAACTTTAGTCTCGCGCGGTTTCGGGTGACCAGAGGCCTATTTGGCACTTCGTTCAATATTTGGGAGCAGAAGCATTAATGTTTTCGGTTCTCTTGAATTGAACTTTCAGGATTTGTCAAACTGCACAAATCTTTACTCTTGAAAATCCTAAAGCTACGATTATTTTGGAATGGAGGGGGTACATTTGAATATACATTGTACATGAGTATATATTAAAAAATATTCAACTTACCTCAGTTCATGTATGGTTCCAGATATAATCTCCTTGGTTGCAAAAAAAGTTAGACATGCGTATGAATATATATAGCATGTTCAAACGCACAACAAAGACTGATGCCCCGTTTTACATCTGATTTACAAATGCCATTATCTCGGCTTCAAATAGATGAATGCACTTCCTATGAATTCGAATCTTTGAAACCCCCTTTATGTTGAATTCGACATGTATTCTATTTCGTAGCTAGCAATTTGGAATGTATCCATGCAAGTGACAGATGTATAAAGTGCTTCACACTAACAACATGGAGTGCACTAATTAATGTTTGTATATGAATTACAAAAGCATCCATTGCCTGTATTTCAAACCGCTCTCACTCTATGGATCAATAATATGAAATAAACACATGCACATGCTAGAATTCAATAGAGTATGGGTGTCTGATAGACCGATTCTCGTCCATACGCAATTTGCAAAATTCATGATCTCATCCAAAAATAATAATGCCATTTATATTTTAATTTAATGCATAGAACCGCCTTTTACACGTAGATGCACTATGCCTCGGCCCGTTCTCACAAACGTGCTATATATCTCTCTATCTACCTCATAAGTGCACACACTTTATATGCTTTGGCATTTCTCTTTCACACATGCTCACAATCTCTCTCGGTGTGTCGGGGAGTCTCACACACATGCTCTCTCTGTATCTCTCTCTCTCTCTCTCTCTCTCTCTCTCTCTCTCTCTTTCTGACTACTATGTACCACTCTTTTCACTAATCTCAGTTGGAAAACACTATTTCTCTCACATGCATATATACACATGCACGGTCTCTACTAGCCCTCTATACGCACATATATGTGCCTATGTGTCTCCCGCACACACATTATCTTTAGGTCTCTCTCGCACACATTGCCCCCCCCCCCAGACACACCTCTCTCTTAGTAGTTGGCAGATATGATTCCATCATATCATTCGGTAGGATATCCCTGACTGTTAGACTGGATGATAATACGAGGCAAATTTTTACCCTAGTTCGGACCCTTGCAGTTGAGGAAAAAGCCTACTCCTGGTACTGTATATCAATGATAGGGGTGTGTACAAAGTACACGTGAATACCAGGCATTGTGCGTGTGTGTATATTATCGACGAACTAGCCCCCAGCTTCTATAACATAATGGGGGCCTAGGGTTACAAATCATATATAGTCAGCTTATCACCAGTGGGGATAGAGTCCTCCGCGACTCTGGTAGCTAGCTTCGTGTTGTACGCCGAGTCCTCCATATGGGTCTTCGTATAACGCGTCTCGGTCCAACCTATGTGGCGCATGATGGAACCAACCCATGAGTCCTCATGTTGACCCACCACAACTAGAAATGATGTGCCCACCACACCACACACGCAATCAGCCACTAAGAAAATAAGCATATACAATAGTACAATGTTATACATGAAAGTTAATTGCATGGTGCATCCAAAAATATTTGTTCTGCATTGTGAATGTTTATATATTCTGCTAAAATATTAGTCATGGGAAAGAGAAACGAAGGGCATATCTCTCCTTGTCTGCACCGGACACCCCCTCTTTCTACACCACTTTCACGTATGCACACAAACTATCTCTCGGCCCTCTAAAAGTATGCATGCCCACGACACATTCACGCGTGACGGTCACTGTGTTTCAAGCTAAGGCACTATACGGTCACTGGACTTCAGAATATGCTCATTACGGTCACCGTATACATTCTCGTGGTGATCATACGGTATCTAGCTCACGATACGTCTCCGTATTTTCTTGATGACACTGACGGAGTTTGCATTTGATGCGTGCTCCGTATTTTGTTGACGACACTTACGGTCATTGTAAGAGAAAGCACGATATGGTCACTGGGCTTCAGAATAAGCTCATCACGGTCACCACATACATTTTGTCGTGCTAACCAACATGTGGTTGGATGGTTAGGAGGACAGTGGTTTCTCGAGCCCACCAGGGTTAAAGTCCCGGTGCTCGCATTTATCTGGGTTAATTTCAGTATTTTCCGATGATGTGCGTTCAGTGGGAGGATACGTTCCACTCGACTACGAGGCACCTATGGTGACTTCGTAAAATCTCAAGATCATATGCTGGCTCACTCTCTCGAAGGTGCTCATAGGGGTAGGGTCTGCATGTGTGCGCTTATAGAGGTGAGTGCTTGGGCGTATATATGAGCCCTTGCGTCTGTACCGTGTTAAAAAAAATACATGTCATGATTATACGGTCACTGGCTCACCCGTACACAATCAATTGACCAGTCAAACGTTCCACGTGGCGCAACTAGTGTTGCACCATCGGGGCGCGTAACCGTGGGGCCCACCTGTCAGCCCGTATATGAAAGAAAGAAATGGTAGTTTGAGTTTGTACCGTGTTAATAAAATACATTTTAGGGTGATCATACGGTCACTGGCTCACCATACAACACTGTAATTTTTTGATGACACGATCAATTGACCAGTCAAACGGTCCACATTCAGCAGCGCACATTACCATAGGGCCCACTCGTCAGCGCGTATATGAAGGACAGAAATGGTAATAAATTAGTGGTAAGTGGGTACTCGAAGTCGTGAGACCTCTGGTTGGCAGTCACCAGCGGTGGGGGGGAGCGTTGATTGGGCGGTGGGGTGGGGATCACCAGAGAAAAAGCTCGGTGCGGGGGGGGGGGGGGGGGGCTAGAGGGATGGCCGGTGTGGTGGCGGACCGGCGGCGGGGAGTGGTTTTGGGGCGGGCGGGCGGCGCGGGCCGGCCGCGTGCGGCGGGGGCCAGCGGTTCGGCCGGTGGTGACTGGCGGCTCACGGGGGTGAAGTTTGATGACAAACTGCAGGCCCTTGATTTCGTATCTAACGGCTGGAAAATCTAATGACCAGAGATGAAAAAGTCAGTTGATTGACGTGTGCCTCACCCCACACGTACACATGCACGCACGCAAGACACGCACGCATGCAGGCGTGCAACACTAACACGTACACATAACGAACACACGCACGCATGCAGGCGTGCAACACTGACACGTACACATGCACTCACGAACACACGCACATACGCACACATGCATGCAACACTGAAATGTACCCTTGCACGCACGCAACACTCGCATGCCTGCATGCACACATCACACGACGGAAGACACACGCTCAACCTATACGTGCATGCACCCTTTGTTAAGGACATTGATTGTTACGGGTATTAATCAATCTTATCTGTGATAAGCTGAGCATTGATGTTTGCAGCAGTCTTTATGAATCACAACGTATCGAACGGGCTATCAACATAGTAGGCTTATCTACATGAAAAGGATGACGTCACACTCAATGAACAATCATCGGTTTATGAAATGCCCGCTTCTGACCGCCCTGGCCCACCAAAGGTTCCTCTGTTGTGCGCTGCCTGCGTTGGGTCACTGACATGCAGGCCATGTACCCAAAGAGCCCACACGTCAGTGGAAGAACGGCGCGGTGTCCTACGTCAGAGTTGAGGGCACCACTCGCTGCACGCCCGGCTGAACACGCCTCCTTGCCGCATTCAAATGCCTCCATGAAACCCGCCCGTGTGGAAGCCGAGAAACCCACTCTGGACACATGTCCGGCATTAAATGCAACGCTGGCTGAGCTTCCCCCATCCGTCGTCTATTTAATCTCCTATTTAAATGAGGCCAAACGCCGGCCAAGAATCACACACCTTCGTCGCTCCCCTATCTCCTCCTTCACCATTTTGTCCACTCTTACAATGGCTTACAAAGAGTAGTTATTCCTCACAAGCCATTTGTCTAGGTTTGTATCTCTCACACACACCCACATAGGTGGGGGACGTGCACGAAGAGAAGAGGTGCACGCATGGCGCACGTACTCCCGTCTCTTTCCCAACCACACCCGCACGGGTACACGGTGGAGTGTAAGTGCATCTAGTGCCACCCCTAGTTGGTTTTGGAGTATTGACGACAAACCTAGTTGAGGGACTAATGTGTTTGTGAGAATTGTAGGATAACACAGGTAGAAGTCCCTCATTGATTCGGTTTTCCTACCAGAGATGACCCCTAAAAATGTATGAAGACATTGAAGTCAAAGGTGGTATATGAAGATATTCACATTGAAGACTATGACAAGAGAAGACACCACATGAAGCCTATGGAGCTCGAAGACTTAGATCTTTCGTAGTTCTCTTTCTTCTGTGCTGAGTCATAGGAACCACCGTACTGTTAAGTGGGGTCCAAGAGAATCAGTCAGAATGACTGAAGTGATGCTTAAACAAAACCTATGTCTTCGAGTGAAGACTTTGAGAGCGAATCTTGTCCAGAGTCGGGCAAGTCAGCTTTGCTTGAAGCCCAAGTAAAGTTGCCGTGTGAGTTTGAAATCTGACTGTTGGAACACGTGTCAGTTCCTTAGTGACCCAGGGTCATTTCGGACAAATCAGGTCGGGTTGCCAAGTGGCTATAAATAGCCCACCCCCTACAACCATGAACGGTTGGCTACTCAGATTCAGAGTACGGCTTTTGTTGTTTGAGAGCAACCCACCTCGAAGCCTTTGAGAGAGAATTCCTTGCGAGGATAAAGCCCTAACCACCTAGAGCCAAAGAGAATTAGGCATCACTTAAGTCTCCTTGTCTGTGTGATCTGAAGACTTATTACACTTGAGGACTGTGCATCCTCCAGCCGGTTAGGCGTCGCGTTCTGAGCATCCAAGAGACATTGCGGATTGCCGGTGAACAAAGTCTATGAAGTTTTGGGAGTCTACCTTGAAGACTTACCAGAGTGATTGGGCGAGGTCTGTGTGACCTTAGCTCAAGGGGAATACGGTGAGGACTGGGTGTCCTGAGCTGCGTGTTCAGGACTGGGTGTCCGGGACTGTGTGTCCTAAGGTTTAAATACCTAACCGCCCTAACTAGACGTACAGTTGTCACAGCAACTGGAACTGGTCCAACAAATCATTGTTTTCAGCGAGTCACTGGTTTCATCTTCCCTTCCCTTTACTTACTGTTACTCCTTGTGAAGTCATTGTATGTTCGCACTATCTTTTGTCTTCACCGAGTGACTGCGTGTTCTGTGTGGCTTCACAATATCTTCCTACCTGATCCTTACTACATTGCTGCTATTAGTCATTGTGCTTTTACTCTATTGAATACTTGACTATGGCTTGCCTAGTGTAGTCTACCTTCCGCTGCAGGGTAATAGGTTTATTTCTATCGTTTGTCTTCATAACTTCCACGTTTTGAAGACTTTCGTAAAAATCGCCTATTCACCCCCTCTAGTCGATATAACACACTTCCAATTGGTATCAGAGCAAGGTGCTCCCTTGTTGTGTGTGATTCGGTTTAACCACCTGGAGTTTTAGCTATGTCGACTGCAGGGATAATTAAAGTCTCTGCTGCGTGCCCCGTCTTCGATGGAACTGAATATCCCTACTGGAGGAATAAGATGCGCATGCATCTTGAAGCCATGGACATCGACCTATGGTATGTCATCAAGAACGGCGTTTCCAAGGCTGGAGAAGGTGGCACTGCTGCTGATGTCAAGAAGTTCATTCAACTAGACTCTACTACCAAGAATATCATCTGTGGTCATCTGACCAAAGGACAGTATGGCCGTGTGAGTGCTTTGGAAACATCTAAGCTGGTCTGGGACTGGCTCTCCAAGGTCAATGAAGGCGTCTCAACCCAGAGAGATCAGAGAATCAGTGTCCTTCGCAACCTCTTCAACCGCTTCAAGCGAAATGACAATGAGAATGTCCAGCTCACATTTGACCGACTCACTGACATCACAAATGAGCTTCAAGCCCACGACGCTACTGAGATCACCAAACATGAAGTCGTCAAGACACTACTGAGATTACTTGATAGTTCGTTTGACACCCTAGCCCTGATGATTCAAGAACGTCCTGATTTCAAGACACTCGATCCGTCTGACATACTTGAGAGGCTCAACACACATGAGTTTCAGCTTTCTGAGAAAAGAGATATCTACGGTCCAAACTATGGGCGAACTCGTGCCTTGAAGGCAAAAGCTGTCTCCTCATCTGAAGAAGAATCTGACAGCAGTTCGGATGAACCTGAAGACATTGGAAGTGAACTTTCTATGCTTGTGAAGAAGTTCCAAAAATTCACCAAGAAGAAAGGTTTCAGAAAGTCTTCCCGATCAAGCTCAAGGAATGATGAAGCTTCTGCTCACGACTACAAGAAGAAAACATGTCACAAGTGCAAGAAACCTGGCCACTTCATCTCTGAGTGTCCACAGTGGGACAATGAGAACAAAAAGAAGAAGAAGAGCAAGGAATATGACTCTGACGACAAGAAGAAGAAGAAATACTCAAAGTTTTCTTCCAAGTCTTCCTCAAAGTCTTCATCACACAAGAAGAGCTCATCTGGCAAGGCACGTGCGTTTGTTGGCAAGGAAATGGATTCAGAGGAGGAGTCCGCTTTTGAGGAGGCGGAGGTGGAGTCTGAGGAGGAGTCCGATTCAGGCGTCGCAAGTCTGGCTACAGCATACGTTGCCAAGTCCATCTTCAACACTGAAGACAATGACTTCATCACCGACACCGATGCAAATGACAAGGACTACTCCGCTTCTATCTACTGCTTCATGGCACGCGGTGCCAAGGGAAAGGTCTCCAGCAGAAAACCAAAATCGTCTGACGCTATTGCTGGGGACCTTAAACATCTTATAGGGCGCAAGATCAAATGCCCGAATGGTCTTACTATGTACTTCGTTCCTGAATCGCTTGCTACTCTCCCTATTAGTCATAATCTGGATCTAAGCTTTCATAACCCACTGGTTCGTCAAATGTTTTTGCTTCACAATGCTCTTCGTGAAGCCTATCCCCCTAACTGCACTATAGGGTACGACACCAACGTCTTCAGAATGGATTATTGATAGTGGGTGTACAAATCACATGACTGGCAAAAGAAGCCTTCTTATGGACTCAACCTTACGTCCATCCGACAAGAGTCACATCACATTTGCTGACACTGGTAAAAGTAAGGTATTGGGTCTAGGTAGAGTTGCAATCTCAAGGGATCAACACATGGATAAACTCATGCTTGTTGAATCCCTTGGCTTCAACTTAATGTCTGTCTCAATGCTTTGCGATTTAAACATGATCGTAATATTTTGAAAATATCGTTGCCTTGTTCTAATGGAATCTGACAAGTCTCTAGTATTTGAAGGGTATCGAAAAGACGATTTGTATGTGGTAGATTTCTCAGCAGGACCATAGCTTGCCGTATGTCTTCTAGCAAAAGCTTCAGAATGCTGGCTCTGGCATCGGAGGCTTGGGCATGCTGGCATGAGGAACCTCCACACCCTGGCAAAGAAGAAGCATTTCATAGGCATCAAGGGCGTCAAGTTCAAGAAAGATCACTTATGCGGTGCCTGTGAGGCAGGAAAGATGACGAGGGCCAAACATCCCTCGAAGACAATCATGACCACTACTCGACCCTTCGAACTGCTTCACATGGATCTTTTCGGTCCCACTCATTACTCAACTCTTACTACTACTGCTTGTCTCTATGGCTTTGTCATTGTTGATGATTATTCTAGATATACTTGGGTGCACATAATCCTTTACAAGACTGAAGTGCAGGATGTCTTCAGACGCTTCGCCAATCGAGCAATGAACAAATATGGCACCAAGATAAAGCATATCAGAAGTGACAATGGCACTGAATTCAAGAACACTGGCCTTGATACATATCTTGATACCTTGGGCATCACACATGAATTCTCAGCCCCGTACACGCCACAGCAGAATGGGGTCGTCGAACGCAAGAACAGAACACTCATTGAGATGGCCAGAACGATGCTAGATGGATACAAGACTCCAAGAAAATTCTGGCATGAAGCCATTGATACTGCATACCATACAATCAATCGTGTTTATCTTCACAAGCTTCTGAACAAGACATCTTATGAGCTCCTTACTGGCAAGAAGCCAAATGTCAGTTACTTCAGAGTATTTGGCGCCAGGTGCTGGATCAAGGACCCACATCACACCTCGAAGTTTGCACCAAAGGCACATGAGGGTTTTATGCTTGGATATGGAAAGGATTCGCACTCCTATAGGGTCTTCAATCTCTTCCATTACAAAGTGGTTGAAACAGTGGATGTGCGGTTCGATGAGACCAACGGTTCACAAAGAGAGCAACTGCCAAATGTGCTAGATGAAGTTCCATCCAGTGAATCAATCAAGCTAATGGGAACTGGAGAAATTGTACCTTCTGAAGCTCATCCTGAAGAAGAACTTATCATCTCAGCACCTGATCAACATGAAGACAATGCTCAGCCTGAAGACATTCCTTCTAACAACGACAATGATCAACCATCTTCGCCCTGTACATCCTCGCGTTGCCAATGAAGTGCAAATTGAAAGAATAATTGATAGCATCAATGCACCCGGTCCACTCACTCGTTCAAGGGAAACTCAGCTAGCAAATTTCTGTGGGCACTTCGCATTCGTCTCAATAACAGAACCCAAGAAAGTTGAAGAAGCCTTCATGGAACCTGAATGGATTCAAGCTATGCAAGACGAGCTTCAATAGTTTGAGCTGAATAATGTATGGGAACTGGTCAAGCGTCCCGATCCTCGGAAGCACAACATAATAAGCACCAAATGGATATACCGCAACAAGCAAGATGAGCATGGTCAAGTTGTCAGAAACAAAGCTCGTCTCGTTGCTCAAGGATATACTCAAGTGGAAGGCATTGACTTCGATGAAACATTTGCTCCTGTGGCTAGACTTGAAGCCATACGCATACTGCTGGCCTATGCAAATCATCACAACATACTTCTTTATCAAATGGATGTGAAGAGCGCCTTCCTCAATGGCAAGATTGAAGAAGAAGTGTATGTTGCACAACCTCCTAGCTTTGAAGATCCAAAACATCCTGACATGGTATACAAGCTCAATAAGGCACTATATGGCCTCAAACAAGCCCCTCGGGCCTGGTATGACACACTCAAATACTTCCTGAAGAGCAAAGGCTTCATACCTGGTTCTCTCGACCCCACTCTCTTCACGAAGACATATGATGGTGAACTATTTGTGTGCCCAAATATATGTGGATGACATTATCTTTGGCTGCACCAATCAGAAGTACAGTGAAGAGTTTGGATATATGATGCAAGAGCAATATCAAATGTCTATGATGGGAGAGCTGAAGTTCTTTCTCGGTCTTCAAATACGACAGCAACGCAACGGCATCTTCATATCTCAAGAGAAGTATCTCAAGATTGCCTGAAGAAGTTCGGTATGCAAGACTGCAAAGGCTTCACGACGCCAATGCCAGCCAAGCATCATCTAGGTCCTGACGACAATGGTAAAGAGTTCGATCAAAAGGTATACCGCTCCATGATTGGTTCTTTACTTTATCTATGTGCATCTAGGCCAGATATTATGCTTAGTGTTTGCATGTGTGCTCGATTTCAAGCGGCACCAAAGGAGTCGCATCACTTAGCTGTGAAGCGAATTCTTCGATATTTGGCTCACACCCCAACTCTAGGATTATGGTATCCAAAGGGCTCCGAGTTTGATCTGGTTGGATTCTCGGATGCTGATTATGCTGGTGACAAAGTTGATCGCAAGTCTACATCAGGCACATGTCACTTTCTGGGATGATCACTTGTATGTTGGTCTTCAAAGAAGCAGAACTGTGTATCTCTCTCCACTGCTGAATCTGAATACATTGCTGCTGGATCTTGCTGCGCTCAGCTTCTGTGGATGAAGCAAATGCTCAAAGACTATGGCATTCATCTGAAGCAAGTGCCACTCTACTGCGACATTGAAAGCGCCATCAAGATTGCCAACAACCCAGTTCAACACTCGAAGACAAAGCACATTGAAATTCGTCATCACTTTCTCAGAGATCATGTTGTGAAGGAAGATATTGATATCATACACGTCAACACTGAAGAGCAATTGGCAGATATCTTCACCAAGCCCTTGGATGAGAAGAGATTTTGCAAAATTCTTACAACATCATATAAATTCTCCCAAAGCAAGTTCCTGTTTGTCCAGCAAGAGAAAATCTTTGAAGCCTTTGAACGTGTTGAAGCCTTTCAGTTTAAAGTTCATGGCTTCAGAGAAATCAGCAAGGAAGGGTGGCAGAAAGTGTTGTGGAGAAACATCTAGAGATCTGCCAGATGACCTCTCAGAACTGTACAAGACAGATCCTGAAGAGGATTACAATCAGCGCAAGACCCGAATCCAATGGATTCGAAGATATTGGGCAGAACAATGGTTCAAATACCGATTTGTAACCCAGGAATATGCTGAGAAAAATGCCATCAAGAGACCGTGGGGAGACATCCTATACAAGAATCTTCAACCCAGGTCCAGAGATGAAGCCATTGAACAAGGCTTCTATCCCTGCATGGTCCTTGGGCCACAGCCTGTTGATGCACACCCATCGTCACTACTATGGTGTCGTGACGACATTCTGTTCAAGCGCAACTTCCAGTTTGCCCAGAACTCAGCGAAGCAAAACAAGAAGACATTGGGACTAGACTTCAACCCTGGTCCCTCAGCTCCAAGGGCTGATGGCACACGAGATGCAGAACCCAATGTCGTCGGTCCTTTCTACAACCTTGAAGGCCTCATCACCCATATCTTGGTTCAAGGGACTGCAGTGAATGAGCCTGCAACTGACGCTGAATCTGATGAAGCGCCTGCAGCGCCGAAGCCAAAGAAGTTGAAGAAGCCTAAAGCTTTAAAGCCTGCCCCTTCACCAAAAATCTCACGGGCGAAGCCACTGGCAACTGCACCTCCTGAAGACAGTGTGCAGTCCGAAGATTTGTCACGCATCTCCAAGCCCCAGAAGGTCAAGATGCCTCTGCCACACACCGGCCAAGAGCTAACAGCTGCTGCCATTTTGTGCAATGATGCCATTGATCTGTCAAGTGATGAAGATCTTGCAGATGACGCTCTTGAGCAACTCATCAAGAGCAAAGAAGAAGCAGAAATCTTCAATGATCTGCCTCTCTTTGATGTGACAATCATCCACAACTTCATTGATGAGTGGTTTGACACGCCAAACATCAGCTTCGAAGATCTGCAGCTACCCATTGGCCTCAGTGTCGCCTTCCATGGCGCCATTGCTTCAGAGTTAGCTATCGCCCAGCGCATTGTTGAACTGAAGCAAAAGATTGACTATGAAAAGGCTCAGTTCAAGAAGCATATGGCCAAGCTCAGCGTGCAAGACGTGAAGAATTTCAAGATTATGCTGCACGAGCTCAAGGAAGCCTTTCTAAAGAAACATGCAGAAGCTCAGGGTTCTCGTGAGCGCATGAAGGTCCTGGCTGATAGGTGTGTGCAAGCCTACAATGAGGCTGAGAAGCGCAAGGCCCTTGGGCGTCCTGGCATCGACCCCAGGATGGCTGCAAAGAAGAAGAATAAGCCCGCTATGGCCGAACCCGACGCACCAAGGCAGGAAGCAGATCCCATTGTCTTCCCAACTAGCATGACTGGCTCGAAGCCAAAGGCCAGGTCAACCGCTTCAGAACTGAAGAAGACGAGGAGTGCTGAGGCTGAAGCCAGAAAGAGGAAACATCCTGAAGCCTCTGCTACTACTCCCTCCAAGAAGAAGCGGAAGACCAAGAAGGATCGGGCTGCTCCCACAGAGCCTTTGATAGTTCAACCCATTTCCATGGTTCCTCCTGACGCTGAACGCCAACTGACAATCCATGAGCCTGCTTTCACAGAGGCTCATGAAGCTGAAGACTTTCCAACAGCTGATCCCATCGCTGCTGAAGACATTGGTCACCATGACCATGTAGAAGATGGTGCAGTCCTTCCTCAGCTCGAGCACAGCGAACTCATCAGCATTGGTCGTCCTCTGACGCCAATCGCTCAGGATGCTTCATGGGCTGATCGCCCACAAGAGGAAGAAGACTTTGAGGCCTAGCCAACTCCAACTACATAGGCGTCGCCTGCGTTGCGCAGGCTTCGCAAAGGACCAAGGCCTCCAATATCTGCGTCTGAAACTGCTGAAGACATTCCGGCTGCATCAGCCGATGAAGAAGAAACCCCAAGCACTGCTACACCCCCCGTCTCACCAAGAAGCTGTTCTCGAGGAGAACGTGACTGTGACCGACCCTCCAGCTCATCAAGTGGAGGTTGAACATCATGAGTCTGCCACCACCAACACCACTGAAGCCACTGACGCTATCATGGCTAAAGCTAATGTGGAGCCCTCACCAACAAAAGCACCAGAAGTCAGCGAAGCCACTGATCCCGCCACTTCTGTTCCTGAGTCTGCTGCCGGTCCCCAGTTTGACTATCATGTTGAGCACAGGCCTCAGGTACAGAAGCCAATCCCAAGATTGCCAAGGTTCCCAAGTCCTGCATCAGCACCTGGCTCCTTCAATATCAATGGCTTCAGAGCAAATAACACATTCTTCAACAGCTCCAGGAACCCCTACTCAAGGGAAAGAATATCATCTGATCGGTTCTGGAGTTATCCGCAGCGAAGCTATTACTCATGCATTCTTTACAACCAAGGTCGCATCTTACCACACAAGCGCCTTGACATTGAAGCAATAGCTGGTCTGCGCTGTCTGGAAGAAGCTCTGGATTGCTTCAAAGAGGTTGGACTGCTGCCGTTCGTCACTGACCAAGAGCATTGGAATGAAGAGTTGCTGCTCTAATTCTATGCCACACTTCACATCCGCGGGTATAGCAGAGATCCGAAGACTTGGGTCCTGGAGTGGATGACAGGAAACGTTCATCACGAAGCCAAAGCCTTTGACATCATTGAGCTCACTGGTTTGCCCATTCCTGGCGATCTCTACGAGCATGGCTGTCAGCTTCATAGTGAAGCTATTGAGAGCATCTTTCAGAAGACTGAACCTAATATGAGTCAGATGCTCAGTATGATGAAGCCATTGCCCCAAGATGCTGCTTATCCCATGGAGTTCTTCGTTGAAGACCTTGAGTATCTGCCAAGAACCATTTATCACATCATAAGGCGAACTCTCTGGCCAATCAAAGGACATTCTCCCCATGCCAAGCTGGAAGGTGCAATGAAGACTTTGGTCTTCTACATTCTTCATGGAAAATGCTTCAATACACAGGATTTCTTCCTTCGCCAACTTGCTGCATCTGGCTCTGATCTGTTTGGTTTGAAGTTCTACGCCCCTTGGGTGATGCGGCTGATCAAACTTCACTCTGCTATCTCATATCAGCCCTCGGCCCGCAACCATCGGATCTTTTTGCCTGATGTGGATATGTCTATTGAAGCCATCTATCCTGAGCCTGCCAAGGAACCTCTCAGTCTTCAGAATGCAGAGCATCAAAGTTTCACTCAGAACGTTGAAGGCATGGAAGCCGTAACTCGTGTGTATCCTTTGGCTGGCACTACACGTGCACCGCATCCTGCTCTCGCTGAAGCCACTGACAGTACAACTGCTCCACGACCCAAGAAGCACACTCGTGTTCTCAACGACTGAGAGCTTCTTGTGGCTCTTCATCAGAAACAGGATAGGCATCATGACTGGCTGAAGCGTCAGATGCAAAGCCTCTTGGTGGATGTTAATCGCATTCGCAATCTTGCCACCAAGAATGCTTTTGTTGCCCATGAAACCTCTCGCCGCACATGGAAAGGGCTAACGCTGATGTGTTCTGAAGATGATCTTCAAGAGGATGGCTTCACTGAGCGATTCAAGTTTGACTCCACACCTCCTCGAAGGGCAGTGCTGCGACGAACTCCATCCCTTGAAGACTCTGAGTTCTCTTCCTCTGCTGCAACTGTGAATGCCAGAGTGATCGAGGATGAAGACGATGCTACTTCACCGCCAACTCCTTCAGCACGCTTCGACTCTGCTCCAAGCTCTTCAGCATCGCCAAACATCACCAACGACCCTGCTGCTTCACCTACTCCTCATGGGAACGAGTAGATGCTCTATGTCTTCAAACCTTTTTGGTCCTTACTGACAAAAGGGGGAGAAGCATATGAGGTTGATAGTCTTCAAGCGGGTCCATATGGGCGGGTGCTTTATATTTAGCTTCGTGCTTACAACTCTCGTTTTGCTACATTTGGTTCTTTGAGTTGTAACACTTAAACTCAATGGTCGTCTGCTACTTATCTGCCACCTTGTGTTGCGATGATAAATTCCGCATGTGCGACGATAAACTCCGCACTTAGATCATACTACAGACGTCCATTTTCCATTATGCATGTCATTATCTTCATATACTTTCACATGCATAGTGGATTGTCATCATAAGTTGAAGTGGATCTCCACAAGTACAACCTGCCATGTGCATTTGAATTCCAAAAGCAAATTACTTATATGCACATCTTCAGGGGGAGCCCTTGTAACTTATGAAGACAATTCCTTATTCTTTACAATTTCACAGATTATATTCCCCGTTGAAAACTTCAACTAGTTTGTCATCAATCACCAAAAAGGGGGAGATTGTAAGTGCATCTAGTGCCACCCCTAGTTGGTTTTGGAGTATTGACGACAAACCTAGTTGAGGGACTAATGTGTTTGTGAGAATTGCAGGATAACACAGGTAGAAGTCCCTCATTGATTCGGTTTTCCTACCAGAGATGACCCCTAAAAATGTATGAAGACATTGAAGTCAAAGGTGGTATGTGAAGATATTCACATTGAAGACTATGACAAGAGAAGACACCACATGAAGCCTATGGAGCTCGAAGACTTAGATCTTTCGTAGTTCTCTTTCTTCTGTGTTGAGTCATAGGAACCACCGTACTGTTAAGTGGGGTCCAAGAGAACCAGTCAGAATGACTGAAGTGATGCTTAAACAAAACCTATGTCTTCGAGTGAAGACTTTGAGAGCGAATCTTGTCCAGAGTCGGGCAAGTCAGCTTTGCTTGAAGCCCAAGTAAAGTTGCCGTGTGAGTTTGAAATCTGACCGTTGGAACACGTGTCAGTTCCTTAGTGACCCAGGGTCATTTCGGACAAATCAGGTCGGGTTGCCAAGTGGCTATAAATAGCCCACCCCCTACAACCATAAATGGTTGGCTGCTCAGATTCAGAGTACGGCTTTTGTCGTTTGAGAGCAACCCACCTCGAAGCCTTTGAGAGAGAATTCCTTGCGAGGATAAAGCCCTAACCACCTAGAGCCAAAGAGAATTAGGCATCACTTAAGTCTTCTTGTCTGTGTGATCTGAAGACTTATTACACTTGACGACTGTGCATCCTCCAGCCGGTTAGGCGTCGCGTTCTGATCATCCAAGAGACATTGTGGATTGCCGGTGAACGAAGTCTGTGAAGGTTTGGGAGTCTACCTTGAAGACTTACCAGAGTGATTGGGCGAGGTCTGTGTGACCTTAGCTCAAGGGGAATACGGTGAGGACTGGGTGTCCTGAGATGCGTGTTCAGGACTGGGTGTCCGGGACTGTGTGTCCTAAGGTTTAAATACCTAGCCGCCCTAACCAGATGTACAATTGTCACAGCAACTGGAACTGGTCCAACAAATCATTGTCTTCAGCGAGTCACTGGTTTCATCTTCCCTTCCCTTTACTTACTGTTACTCCTTGTGAAGTCATTGTATGTTCGCACTATCTTTTGTTTTCACTGAGTGACTGCGTGTTCTGTGTGGCTTCACAATATCTTCCTACCTGATCCTTCCTACATTGCTGCTATTAGTCATTGTGCTTTCACTCTATTGAATACTTGACTATGGCTTGCCTAGTGTAGTCTACCTTCCGCTGCAGGGTAATAGGTTTATTTCTATCATTTGTCTTCATAACTTCCACGTTTTGAAGACTTTCGTAAAAATCGCCTATTCACCCCCCCTCTAGTCGATATAACACACTTTCATGGAGCTCATTTATGTATGAAAAGGCAGCCCACGTGGTAATTTGACCGTGTACTGGTTGTCCACTTGGTGGAGGGAGGATCGTCTACCATGGGTGAACATACAAATTGCGACTTGACGTGTTATGTTAAAAAAGAGGCAAACCATGTGAGGCCTACCTTAGAGGCAAGGCTCTATACACTGGAGTACTTTTGATGTATCCCGTCAACTCGCAGAACAAGGAGAAGCTTGCTTAGTACGCCGTCTCCCCCGCTCACGGGCGCGATGGCTCGCAGGATGAGGTGAAGCTTGCTTACTAGTAGTAGTACTGTACGCCTTACGCCCGCTCCCTTGCCCACGCGCGCGGTGGCTCGCAAGACGAGGAGAAAATTTTACTACTCCCTTCGTTTACTCCTCATCCCTACTACCTTGGTTAGAGAGATTATCATATTGTTTGGAATATATATGTCCTTTAGTACTCCCTCCATTTACTTATACAAGGCCGCTATAAAAAAATACATTTTGCATCTATACAAGGCCACAAATAGTAATCGAGACAAAAGTTGCTACTCCCTCCTATCCAGTTTGTGGCTCAATTTCAAAATCTCTCCAACCAAGGTAGACGTTGAGTGGTCGAATTAATTTCGTACTCCTAGTTTGCACAAGTAATTAGTACGCTCATTTTTCTCAAGAAGTTATGTTTACCAAGGCATTAATTAGAATGAATGCATGAATGACCACTAAATTTCCATGAACTTCTACATGCATTGGTGAGTTTTCTCTTGACACTGCTTGCATCGGGTGATCTAATGCACCTCGAAATCCAACATGTGATGGTACTACTACTAGTAGTAGAATTGAGACTTATAAAATGGAAAAATGAATGTTTTTTAGATGAGCCCTATAAACCCTAGTGGGTACGTACTCCATAAAATTAGATTTTCCCAAAACTAAGTCGCTCAACCTTTATTTGCTTATTTCCCTTCCTGCCCCCTTGCCTCGAATAGACTATGCCAAACTCCCCTGCCTGCCGCGCGGGAAAAGACCCGCCCTCGCCTTTTTAGTCTAGGTTTGTATCGATGGATCGCGCGAAGCAGCAAAAACCCAAGCCGTGTCTTGTACTCCTCTGTTGACGCTCGCTTTCATGAATTCTGTACTTCCTGTTGCCGACATGTGGGACATATAGCAACCGGGTCAACATGTTAAGCACCAAATAATAGTGCAGAACAGCAGGGGGGACGCACCCCAGTCGTACCGCCCCAGTAGTAGTAATGAGCAATGAGACGTCAAATCACAGTGCCGTACCTTCCCAGACGGACGAAGCAACCATTATTTCACACTTCGGTTCGCCATCATCTCAAACCACGTAGTATTGCTTCTGCCTCAAGAGGGACATGCGCATCGCCTTGGTACATCATGACACGTGGGACCGCATGACAGGCCATGCTCCCCCGCCGATTGCTCAGTAAAATCACCTCATTTTTACTACTATACTTCCTCCGTATCGGTTTACATGGCATGCACGCCATTCTAGGTTGAGAATTTAACTGGCTATATATGTGATGAATAGTATATGTTTAGAAACTACATCCGCTTAATAATATGATATACGTTTTGTGACATAGTAACTCATATTTAGTTAGTCAAATGGATGGCCTAGAACTACGTGCACGCCCTATAAACAAGAAGCCTAAAAAAACAAGATGGATAGGGTAGTTCAGTACTATTTTTTAGATCAATATAGTCAGGATTCACCAAGGAGCAAAACCAAGTGGTAGGCTGCACCTGTCGTGTTGGCATAGCAACTCAAGCAGGGTCAGTCCGCACACGAAATGGCGACACACTTAACAGGACCCCTTTGGCCGACATGTGGCTCATCCACCGTCTTGTTCCACGTGTGATACACCAAATTACAGTTCGGAGCAGCGGTTGGAATTGGAGGCACCCCGGTCGTAGCGCCGCGGTAGTAGAAAATGAGCGATGAGGGGTCAAATCACAAAGCCCGACCTTTCCTGCATTAAGCTGGACGGACGAAGCAACCATCATTTAACTCTAGGGCGCAAGAGCATAAAGAAAAGAGAAAACCAATGATGCATGCGGCAGCTACCTAGGGCACCCTAGGGTAGGGTCTCCAGTACAGATCATTGTTTCTGAAAGCGCCTCCACTACAAATCGGCTTCTCCCTCGTCCTCTTGAAGAAAACCGATGATGCATGCGGCGGTAGGGTTTGTAGGAGTACTACTACGGCGTGCGGGGCCACATCGTAGTAAACGGGAGAGGGATTGAGTTCGAGTCGACGCCTTAAATATGTGTGGGACGCTTGGTTTTAGGTGAACGAGGCAGCATTTTGGGTTCAGGGACCAGTGGAGATATAGTACGTACAAAAAATTGTGGACGTAGGTTCGACCAAAAGGCAATGATGCATGGGCCCTGCATTTTGATATACCCGGGGCCGCGTGAAATTTGCTACTCTACTCAAAACTAGTAAGGTACACATGCATTGAACGCATGAGATTTCGAAGCCAAATTATGAATAAATACACACTATAGCATGTAAAGCTTTGAGTCATATATGCATGATGTAGATGTTCGTTTAGTTCTTATAGTTCATCTCATTCAAAATCAATTAGTTTTATAAAAATGTTAAGATTCATGGGGTTGTGCATTGTAAAGCATAAAGTAAAAAACAAATAATGACAATTCATTTAGAAAAAAAATCAATTATGATACGAAAGATTCTAGAACAAAGGAGAAGTGCTTGTGTTTTGAGGTTTGTGCATTATGCTTAAGTTCAACCATGGAGTCTTCTAAATTGTACATGTGGCAGATCTGGTGGAATGTTGATGACATCCAACAGCCAGTAGTGCTCGGATTTGCCATCTCTGCACTGTCGGATTAGCTTCATCCAGCGACCATTTTTCAAAGTTATTCGCACACTATATAGTTCTTGTGCCATAGTTGCATGTCTTGTAAAAAAGCTACTAGTGGGTTGTATTAGCTATTTAGGAATAGAAGATGTATACATGGAAGTTGTAGGGAAAGAGATGACATGGAGTATCTCAATTCCTATGAGTAGGGATTGGAAAAGAGATGTCCTTTGGTTCACATCATAGGAACTTTTCTATTGAATCTAGAGATGACATGTATCTCAATTCCTATGAGGAGGGATTAGAAAATAGATGTAATTTGGTTCATATCATCGGAACTTTTCTATTGAATATACACTAATGTTTATTTTTCCTTTGAAACTATGGGAGTATAGGAATCCATTCTTATGAACCAAGTGGCTCTAAAGCTATAGAAATGATATCATGTTTATTTCCTTTGAAATGTGGAGTATATGAATCTATTCCTATGAACCAATTGGCTCTAAAGGAAATAATCCTATAAAAATATATCATATAGAGTTCCTATGATATTCCTCCACACCAAAGGATGGTTGAAATTGCTGCAGGTGATACGATGGTCTTTCTTTGTAGACTCCTCCCCTATCTTTATAGTTACCTCTCGAAGATGAATGAAATGATATATACAAGGTATTCTACATGTGCAATTTGGTACACGAAAACTCGGTAAAAAGTTTGCGAGGTTTGAATTTTCAATAAAGCTATATGCACAGCATTTTGGAATGCAGGGAGCATACGGCAGTTGCTAACACTCACATGGAAGATTTGTGTGTAGAAGGAGTGGCTGTTCTGTTAAATGACATGGCAAAACTGACACTGTCGGATGCCGATCTAACGGTTCTTACGGCATTCGTCAGGAAAAGGCTTGTGGCAAACGTTTGTCGGATAATGATTTACGGACACATGCATTGCATTGATACGTGCCCCCCTCTCTCTCACGCACACGCACCCTCACGAGTCAAGACTCTCCCGAGTCCTCTCGCACCCACCGTCTATCTGCAGGTAGATGTCACACACATATGTGCTCTTCACACCCTACCCTCAGAACTTCTAAAAAACAAAAGACGTCCCGCACATTTTATTTTAGCTCACACGTCACACACTTATACTATTACTCTTGTGGCGAACGTTCTTTGGGCATAGTATATTGTACTCTCACGAAGAGAAGCGGTGCACGCACACACTAGTTCTCTCACACCCACTCCGAGAGAGCGCCGGCTCGGGAGGGCCTCCGACCCCTTCTTCCTCCCTGCGGTATTGTGGCCAAGATGCGGCCTCCCGACGCCGTCTTTGCCACATGCCGACGACCCTCAGGTATATATTCCTTCGAAACCTGCCTTGCTCTACTGCCCCAGCTCCCCACTTGGCTTCGTGTGGATCTTTTTCTACTTCCATCTGTTGTTCCAAAGCCACCTAGAATTTTACTATTATTAGAGGTAAAGCTAGTTCATACAGTCGACTCTAAGAGTTGGTTCAAACAGGGAAGAAAGTGGGAAAGCTGTAGCATGAATCTAGGACTTGGTTCTAAGAGGAAATGGGGGAAAGTAGTAGATACTGGCTACCCAACCGGTCTCTTGGTTTAAAAGACGAAGAAAGCATGGTGGATGGCGAAGGGTGGGGGGAAGTGGATCTATCTCTTGGTTGAAAAAGGAAAGAAAGTGACGGGTGTTGGGGGACAGCGCAAATGAGAATGAGCAGGTCTAGATTTCCTGTGCTCACATAGGAAAATGTCGCCCAGGAGATAGAAAATGGGACAAATGCAGACATGTTGCCTGAGTGTTTGCCGCTCTCGGCAACCACATATGCCTCACCACTTTATGCCCCTGCTGTCCCTACGCCCATATCGCCACCGTTAATGTAAAATCACATGAAGCATTAAGCAATGCCACCTAATGGCACTATAAGTAATGGTCTAGTGCCATCGATAAATTGAAGCAATGCCACCACCATTTTATGAAGTGCTCCCGTCTTGCTTTATTTCCCATGAATTGTGTTTTTGTAGTTACACTTAAATCTCACACCGCTAACATTGCTTCATCCCAGTGGAAATGCACAAATTTGATTGCACATTTACTGACCATGTGCTACTCTCATGACAGTAATACTAATGCTATTGTTCTTCATGTTAATCTAGTGGCGGTGTTGATGTGATGTGATGCTACTTACTTAAGGACACTTTCATACTGTCAATCTAGTGCCAATTATAACACAATAGATGCTGCTGTTAATCATACGCCACTGCAAATATCTGTCACTGTTTAAATAACCGTATTTCGTATTTGCGCAAACAGGGATGTCTGTCTCCATATCGTTTCAGGATGTCTGTCTCCGTATCGTTTCTATCCGCGCAATCAAAAGCACACACCTCAGTTTTAGTAGAACTGCGCAAAATGAGATGGCTATCCCTCGTTGCCGTCGTCTAACCACTCATCTTCCAGGTATTCCTACATTGGTAGTTACTAGGTAGAATGACCAACACAATATAAAAGAAGTTGTTTCATACGTTTTACTTCCTGATTGCAGTGTAGGGACAAGCGAAAACAACTGCATCCTAGTCCGGAAATGCACTTTCTACCAGTTCACCCATGGACCGAGGACTAGCTGGCACGGCTGCACGGTGGTTTTTGGACAGGTGCGCGGACAAGAGGCATTGTGGTCTGCTTATTTCTGCAAATAGCGGTGCTTAAATTTAATGGAACACACAAGAATTTCACCTGGTTAGTACACTACATGGTTCAGTTTAGCATTCCAGCTGAGAACACAATTATAATTGGTTATTCTGGAATGAGAGAACCAAACCCTAGATGGTGGCAACAAGAAAAAACTAGAGTGAACTCCAGGAAATTTAAGCCTGCCGGGAGGCCCTTTGCTCAGAGAAGCCTTGCTTGTTTTTTCCTGATTTGTAAACCTTCTCACAACTTTGCCTTTTGCTGTGAACTAGTATATGTTTGTTATGTTCTATGAATCACTGAGATGTATAACATTGCTTAACTTATGCTTTTCAAGATTTTTATGAAGCCGAGTTTAATGTGAGTGTTCCACATGAACGCTGGACTAGCGTGTGAACGTTTGGAATTTACATTGTGGCCTAAGTTAACTGCATGAACCACTGTAACAAGATACATAGTTGCTTATATGTCAGACAGCAGATTGTTGATTGTTAGCTGGTTGATAGCCTAGTGTTGAAGCGAGCTGAGCCAATGTGCCGTGTTTTGCACAACTGCTTACAAGTGGGGTAGCACCAACAGTGTTTACAAGTACTTGTGTATACGTCGGCGCATAGTTCTCGAACGAGTACTCTATTTCATCAAAACACACACTGCTCGTATGATAAACCATGACAACTTATGTCTTACCATGCCATATTCATGAAAAAAACTAGTGAGGACGCATCTGTTTCAGCAACAATTACGATGGTTCTCACATGATTCACGGGCACACAAAAGTAGAAGCAGTTCCCATAGACGGATTCAACCAGAGTACTAGCCCCAGAGGGATCGATAACAGGCAAGGTTCGGATAATTAGACACAATCCAAACTACTATTAAACACTAGCTAGGGCCACTATTTCATGCCTCAAACTAATTTGGGCTGGACACAAGACGTACCTTGCCATGAACATCATCGAGGACGTCCGGCAGCAGCTCAATCCAGTGAACCTTCATGAAGACAACCTTGTGGCCTTGCCACTCATAAACTTGTTTGTGGAGGCATGCCACGTCATCTTCCTGCGTAAGCTTGACAAGAACAGTATGCCTCACAAACAAAGGAGTAGCTTTGAACTTCTTGTGCTTCGGTACACCCTGGACAACACGCCTGACAATAGTGAGGCTGGAATACAACTCTTCATTGGTATAAGCGCAAATGGATTCCAGGATCCAACAGCCTAAAAACTCTGTTTTCCTAGTGCGTATATTCAGGTCATCCGCCTCATAGCGAGTGACATGTACAACCATACAATCCTTGTCTGCATCAGGGCTCTAATTGAAACAAAAACAAATTCTGAATTACTTTCCAGTATAAGAAACACAAGTTATTTAAACCACTATGTATAGCATGGCATCGAAGCTAATAAAATTTTGCATTATTCATCACCACATACTTACATGAAAAACCACAATCGAGATCGGCAAAGAAGAAAATCACCTTGGGCAGCTCAGCAGGGGGGGGGGGGACATCCTCGAAGGGGGAAAACTGCTCCTGCAGTGCCACGGGGGCTGTAACCTCAAACGGGGTGTTGACCATCTCAGTAGTGGCCGTGAGCGTATCTGGGGTCGGCTCGGTGGCTGCCTCCATCTTCTTGGAGCTCTCTGTCTCGTGGGGATCAACCTCCCGCGTTTGCTCCAATATCGGCAGATCTTTGCCTTGTTCTCCTTGGTCCATCATGAAACTGACGAATACTAGGAGACCACTGAAAGGAAACACAATCGCAATGACAATGAAACAAAAAAGAGAGTGAGGATCGGTTACTACTTTGCAAAAGTTCTTTTTTTCTCTGAACGAAAATATACCAACATCACAGATCCGCTTACCTTCCCTTCGCTGGGAGAGAAGAACAGTGGCAGATGCGAGTGTTGCCTTTCTTGAAGACAGTGAGGGAGAAGGGGATTTAGCGAAGAGTGAAATGATGGTTGCTTCGTCCGTCAAACTTAGACTGCGGGGAGGTGGGGTTTTGTGATACGACGGCTCGTTACTGCCGCGCTACGACCGGGGTGACTCTCCGCCTGCATACTGCCTTCTAATTTGGTGGATGGCATTTGGGCCCGCGTGCTGCATGGCCCGCATGTCGGTGAACAAAAGTATAACAACATTCAGTAGAGGGAGACGTTTCGATGACCTAGGAGGAGCCAGAAGCGGTATTGTATCCACTGTACTAGTAGTAATTGTTTTTCTGGGTAGCTGTAGAGTGTCTCCACTGTACTAGTAGTAATTGTTCCTCTGGGCCCAAGACAAAACAGCCCATCCACCCTAGTAAATAGTAAAATCAATTCAAAAGTCCATATATTTACTGAATGAGAGGCGCTACCCACACCCAGCACACCACCCCCCAAAAAACCCTGGGTGTTCTTCTTCCTCCTCACTCCCACCCACCTCATGTCAGCTTGCTCCACTCGTACCCCCAAATTCCTCACCTCACTCCTACAGAAAACCCCAGCTCCCCTTCTTCCTCACTACTACAGAATAACCCCAGCTCCCCTTCTTCTTCACTCGCGCTACAACTAGGCTCGTCATTCATTAATCTGCTCAAATCCGTGAACGCGACGCCCTCGAGGAAAATGGAGTCGGCTGACCCCAGCGCCAAGAAGATGAGGCTCCCGCCAGCGGTGACGCCAGTTGTAGATCCCGCACCCGGTAGCGCGGGGACAAGCGGCGACCCCGCCCCCACCGGATCCCAGGAACCCATAGAATCTCGGGTGGACCACATCAGCAATCTCCCGGACACCGTCCTTGGGGAGATCATCTCGCTTCTCCCCATCAAGGATTGCTTCCGCACCCAAGTCCTCTCAATTAGGTGGCGCCCTCTATGGCGCGCCGTGCCCCTTAATCTCGACTATCGTCAACTATCTCTCTTCAATGATTTTGAAATCCCCAGAGCCATCATATCCTCCCACCAGGGCTCCGTTCAAAGCCTCTGCATCCCGTCATGCTACCTGAGCAAGCATACCATGCCCTGCATGGTGGATGCCTGGCTGAAATCCCCTGAATTCACAGAACTACAGCTGCTTGAGTTCTACTATTCCCCTGGAAATCACCTACCAGATACCGAACGCCATCTACCTGTGCCCTCAGCACCGATGTCCATCTCGCAGTTTTCCTCCTCTCTCCACACAGCCACCTTTGCGCTGTGCGACCTACCAGATAATGTGGTGCTAAACCTTCGACTCCCATTTCTCAAGAAACTTTCACTTCTGTGGGTTCGTATATCGGAGGTCTCATTGCACAACATCATCCACTCCAGTTGCCCTGCCCTGGAGTGCTTGGTGCTTGTTTTCACAGTTAGAATCGGTTGTCTCCAAATAAAGTCGCCTAACCTTGTAAGAATTGGAATTTCTTTTGACGGAAGACAACTCATCATCCAAGATGCCCCTTCACTTCAAAGGTTGATCCTTGAATCTTGTTATTCACCATTGCAAATAACCGTCCTCTCTGCGCCTAAACTGGAGACCTTGGGTGTAATACATGATCTCTGTGCTCATTTCAATATGGCGTTTGGCTCCACCATTCTTCAGGTACTTTATATTATCATCTACACTTTTAACCATAAGCTGCATTTTAAATTTCCGCGCATAAGTTATATGTCATCTTGGAGTACACATTTTGTACTAATATTATGTTCTATGCTCAATGAAGAGTTTCTCCATGGATGGCTTATCAATGGTGCTGGATTCTGTCAAGATCTTATATATCCAAATGAATAGTTTTGATCTGAACAAGATTATTGGCTTGCTATAATGCTTTCCAAGTCTGGAGAAGTTGTATATAAAGGTGATAATTTCACGCACATTGGAAGCACGCATATAGTGTACTAGAATTAACCATCCAACCGTTGCTCTTTCGACACTCTTTTTTTAGACCTTAACTATTTTCAATCTTCATGTCTATTTAGGCAATAGGACGGGGTAAGAAAGTTATAACCAATCGCTGGATTTGTAAGCATCGGGATTTTCTCACTTCTCATGAGATTCGATTGAAGACAATAACGCTAGAACGATATGTAGCCAACCGTGCAAACACTAGATTTGTCACATTTTTCCTGCTGAATGTGAGGTTACTATTGTCCATCAGGCTTAAGTTTATCAGCAGCATGGTTTTGACGGATGGGTATGTGGAAGAGCAAAAACAGGAGTTTTAGGTGGGCAAAAGAGCTTCTGAACATGCCGGGCTTCTATTTACAACATATTGTGGTCATAATCCAGTAAATTTTACGACCCATGATGTTCATTCTATGGACCTGACCGATCCATGTGACTGTGACTGCCGAAAACAGTGCTGGAGTTAGATGTTGTTGCCCTTTTCTACCTGTTTTTTTTTGTAAACCTGATGAACAATTAACCCTCGTGCTTTTGTATAGTTTGTAAGTTGGAGTTCGATGTTCTTGCCCTTTTCAACTCGACTATGACTGTCATATTTTCTTTGAAGCAAGGCAAATGGCTTGTCAGTCATTTAATTTAGAGTGAAATATTTTAACAACTAACAAATCCCAACCAAGGGAAATAACATCACTCTCGCTGGCTGCTTGAGCTCACTGTGCATTACAGAAGCCAAGCGATTAGCGCCAACCAGCACCCAGAAACTTATTTCAAACTAGCACATCAAATGTGCTGTAAATTTTCGTAGGAAAGGCTGCATGACCGTGACAGATCTGGATTCTGACATTTGGGACCCGCGAGAAAATAGCCTATCCAAGGTGGTGTCGACTTACTAGCCAGTCAACGAACGATTCTGCCTACCAGTCGTTGGATTGACATCGAACATCTGTCGTGTATCTTCTATCTCTTTTCTTCATCTTCCTCCAGCCACCCAAACCAAACCACCCCGTCGGCTCCGCCTGCTCCCGCCTCCCATGGCTGGCTGCGCCTCCGCCGCCCTACCGTACGTACCCTCCAACGTTGGCCAGTCCCTCCCTCTACCCCCCACACGTCCTGTTATTCTCCGGCGATGTTAGCCCCAACACGCACCCGCACCTGAACCAGTCAACCCTCGTACTCCCCTCCGCCTGCGACTGGACTGGCGCATCTTCCACGGCTCCTGTTCGTTCCGTCCGAGGCCTCGCCGTCGTCCTCCGCCTTGCGGCCTTGGTTCGCTCGCCGTGTGCGGTGCGCTGCCCTCTTGCGTTGTCAACGTCGTCAACAACCGGGAGGAACAAGGAGATGACTGTACATGGAGAGGATGACAGTAGGGACCCACCAGCGTCATGGAAGTACGCAAGCAAGTGCCTCTATATTACAAGCCCAAAAATATGGTTCCTCCTAATGGTTGGACATCTGGGGCTCAGGCCATTGTCAACGTAATCAATAAACGAGAGAATCACACTACAAGCGGCTGACACCAGGGACCCAGCAGGTCGCGCAGTTTATTTCTTTTGAGGAACAAGCAGTTGTTACTTATACTAGTTTTAGCGACGGATCAGGGTAACAACGGAGCTGTGCGGGGGCTGTGGCCTGTCTAGCCAGGGTTTTATTTATGTTTACCACATCATGAGCCCAATTGTGTTTTTTCTTGCTGAAAATGGCTACCCCATTTCTATTTTTTTAAAGAAATACCCAAATGAGCCCTACTTGCTTTATCAGCCCTGCTAGGCTGCAAATCTTTCAAGACGAGGAGAGTTTCATTCGGTTTGCCCAGAAATGGGCTGTACATTTTTAAAACACATCAAACCGGGAATTAGTTTCAATTTTTTTTTCATTACAAGATTTTAAATTCCATTAATTTTTATGTGTGGAAAATGATTTGGATTTTATATTTATATAAATTATTTTTCAAAATAGTTTGAATGTGAATCGATATTTCGGGATTAAAAATAGTTGACCGCACCAAAATATGCAAAATTTCGTATACTTTTTAACCGTCGCCACAATATGGGGTGTAATCCTAACAAAAAGAAGATGGGCTCCAAAAAAATTCTTAAGAATTAGCAAATGGGTTGTACATTATTAGAAATAATGCACACGAGAGCAGTGACTGTTGGATGTCCATCCAATGGCTGTCGTGCTTCTTCAATCTCTGCTCTTCCTGCCCCAGCCGCTCAAACAAGCACCAACGGGACTGCCTGCTCCCTCCTCCCGCGGCCAGCTATGCTTCCGCACAGGCCTCACCGCCCCACCGTACTCCCATCGCTGGCCTAGCCATCCCTCTACTCGCCCACACCTGTTGTTATTCTCCAGGGATGGCAGACGAACCAGTAAACCCTCGTACTCCTCCGCGTGGGAAACAACTGCCGAGTCTTCCCTGGCTCCGTGTCGTTCCCTTCCTAGGCCTCGCCATCATCCACCGCCCTGGTGCTCTCGGCGTGGCCTGGTCAACGACCGACATACATCTGAAGTAGACTGTATGTGGAGAGGCTGACAGCTGGGTCCACGGCCGCACGCAAGGAAATGCCTCCTTATTACGCACAAAATAATGATCCCTCCACTTGACATCTAGGACCCACAGAAAGGGCCTCTGTATTTCGTGAAAAAACGTTACCGCCGCTGACAGCTCGGACCCACCAGCTATATCTTCGCACGCAAGGAAGTGTCTCCTTATTACGCACAAAAAAATGAAGACCTCCTGCTAGCTGGGACCCACCATAGTGGGTGGCTGAATTGTGGGCCTACTAAGTTGACGGGGACGGAGGGCTTTCTCAACTTAGTCAATATGAATGATTCTAGCTCCAGTGACTGTACGATGTCCATCCAACGGCCATAGTGCTTCTTCAACCTCTGGTCTTCTTGCTCCAGCCGCCCAGAGCAGCGCCGGTCGTGCTGCCTGCTCCTGCCTCCCGTGGCCGGCTGTGCTGCCGCGGAGGCCTCACTGCCCCATACTACTCCCACCGCTGGCCAGGCCATCCCTCCACTCACCCACACCCCCTGTTATTCTGCGGCGATGGCAGCCTCACACCGCAGCCGAACCAGTGAACCCTCGTACTCCTCTCCGCGTGGGCATCCACTGCCGCGTCTTCCCCGGCTCCGCGTCGTCCCCTTCCTAGTCCTCACCATCGTCCACCGCCTTGGTGCTCTCGGCATGGCGTGGTCAATGTGGTCAACGACCGACTTCCATCGGAAGAGTACTGTATGTGGAGAGGCTGACAGCTGGGTCCACGGCCACAACCCAGTTTTTTTTTGTGATTTGCCAAGTAAGTCGCTTTGTCAGGCCTGTTGGGCTGCAAATCTTTCAAGACGAGGAGAGCTTCATTCGGCTGGCCAAGAAAATGGCCTATCAGTAATGAGAAATGGGTTGTACATTTTTAAAACACATCAAACCGCAATTACTTTCAAATTTCTTTTTTTCATGTCAAGATTTTAAATTGCATTGATTTTTATGCGTGGACAATTTGTTGGATTTTATATTGATATACATTTATTTTAAAATCAGTTTGAATGTGACTCGAAATTTTGGGATTAAAAACAGTTCGGACCGCACCGAAATATGCAAAATTTCATATAATTTTTTAACCGTGGCCACAATATGGCTGTAATGCTAGCAAAAAGAATATGGGCTCCAAAAAAACCTTAAGAATTAGCAAATGAGCTGTAAATTATTAGAAATTATGGCTGATGGGATGTATGCTGTTTTCCACAAATTTGAGGCTTTCCTAAAAAAAGGTTGACGCACAAGTAGTGACTATTGGATGTCCATCCAACGTCGTGCTTCTTCAATCTCTGCTCTTCCTGCTCCAGCCGCTCAAACAAGCACCATTGGGACTGCCTACTCCCTCCTCCCCGCGGCCGGCTGTGCTGCCGTGCAGGCCTCACTGCCCCACCGTACTCCCGTCGCTGACCTAGCCATCCCTCTACTCACCCACACCTGCTATTATTCTCCGACGACGGTAGACGAACCAGTAAACCCTCGTACAGTCATACTCCCCTCCGCGTGGGAAACAACTGGCGAGTCTTCCCTGGCTCTGTGTTGTTCCCTTCCTAGGCCTTACCGTCGTCCACCGCCCTGGTGCTCTCGACGTGGCCTGGTCAACGTGGTCAACGACCGACATGCATCTGAAATGGAATGTACGTGGAGAGGCTGACAGCTAGGTCCACGGCCGCACGCAAGGAAATGCCTCATTTTTACGTGCAAAATAATGATTCCTCCACCTGACATCTGGGACCCACCTAAAGGGCCTCTGTATTTCATGAAAAAATGTTGCCGCCGCTGACAGCTTGGACCCACCAGCTATATCTTCGCACGCAAGGAAGTGCCTCCTTATTACGCACAAAAGAATGAATACTCCCCCTGCTAGCTGGGACCCAGTATAGTGGCAGGCTGACTTGTGGGCCTACTAAGTTGACGGGGACGGAGGGCTTTGTCAACTTAGTCAATATGCACGATTCTAGCTCCAGTGACCGTATGATGTCGATCCAACGACCGTAGTGCTTCTTCAACCTCTGGTCTTCTTGCTCCAGCCGCCCAAACCAGCACCGGTCGTGCCTCGTGCTCCTGCCTCCCATGGCCGGCTGCGATGCGATGGAGGCCTCACCGCCCCCTACTACTCCCACCGCTGGCCAGGCCATCCCTCTACTCACCCACACCCCCTGTTATTCTGCAGCGACGGCAGCCTCACACCGCAGCAAACCAATGAACCCTCATACTCCTCTACGTGTGGGCATCCACTACCGCATCTTCCCCGGCTCCGTGTCGTCCCCTTCCTAGGACTCGCCGTCATCCACCGCATTGGTGCTCTCGGCGTGGTGTGGTCAACGTGGTCAAGGAACGGCTTCCATTGGACGCGGACTGTACATGGAGAGGTTGACAGCTGGGTCCACCACCGCAGCAAGGAAGTGCCTCCTTATTACGCGGAAAATAATGATTCCTCCACCTGACAGCAGGGACCAACTGGACGGGCCACCGTATTTTGCGAAAAAACGTTTCCCCTGACTGCTGGGACCCACCGGACGGGCCACCGTATTTCACGAAAAAAACGTTCCCCCGCTGTCAGCTCAGACCCACCGGAAGTGCCTCCTTATTACGTAGAAAAAAATGAGTACTCCCCCTGCTAGCTGGGACCCACCTTGGTGGGAGGCTGACTTGTGGGCCTACTAAGTTGACGGGGACGGAGGGCTTTGTCAACTTAGTCAATATGAATGATTCTAGCTCGAGTGACCGTACGATGTACATCCGACGGCCGTAGTGCTTCTTCAACCTCTGGTCTTCTTGCTCCAGCCGCCCAAACCAGCGCCAGTCGTGCCGCGTGCTCCTGCCTCCCGTGGACGGCTGTGATGCCGCGGAGGCCTCACCGCCCACTACTACTCCCATCGTTGGCTAGGACATCCCTCTACTCACCCACACCCCCTGTTATTCTGCGGTGACGGCAACCTCACACCGCAGCCGAACCAGTGAACCCTCATACTCCTCTATGCGTGGGCATCCATTTCCGCGTCTTCCCCGACTCTGCGTCATCCCCTTCCTAGGCCTCACCGTCATCCACCGCCCTTGTGCTCTCAGCGCGGCGTGGTCAACATGGTCAAGGAACGGTTTCCAACGGACGTGGACTGTACGTGGAGAGGCTGACAGCTGGGTCCACGACCGCAGCAAGGAATTTCCTCCTTATTACGCAGAAAATAATGATTCCTCCACCTGACAGCAGGGACCCATCGGACGGGCAACCGCATTTCGCGAAAAAACGTTTCCCCCTGACTGCTGGGACCTACCAGCTACATCTTCGCATGCAAGGAAGTGCGTCCGGGCAAAAAAAAACGATTTTCCCCCCTGACTGCTGGGACCCACCAACTACATCTTCGCATGCAAGGAAGTGCCTGACAGTCAGGACCCACCTAGTCGGAGCGTACGTAGCGTTGTCATTCTGGTCGCGAACGTGTACGTACATACTGGTCGATATAGAGGCACGCACGTGTCGTAGTAGAGGCGCGCATGTAGCATGTACATGTACGTACAACGACCAGTGTGCAAGAAAGAAAATACGACCATGTAATTACATATGGGCGGGGTCTCAAATGCCTACTCGCGCATACGTACGGCCAGGGCTCGTGTACATGGCTGGGTCGGAACGGAGGAACTACGTCGTCGTCGTGTTCATGGGGAGGCAACGGAATGCGTCGTGTTCATCGGGAGGCAACGGAACGCGTGGGATCCAACCGGCTTGGACGGAACAACCGATGGAAACAAGGCCTGGCGTACCGCACAACGGAGGAAACGACCTTGTGTTCAACCGGCCACGGTCAAAATGGGATCGTGTTCATTGGGAGGGGTCTAGTGCACCGCAAAACGGAGGAAACAGACCTACTACGGTCGAAACAGGGGTCCTGTTCATCGGGAGGGGTGTGGCGTACCACGAAACGGATGAAACGGACTTGTGTTGGAGCACTACGGTCGAAACGGGGGTCCTGTTCATCGGGAGAGGTGTGGCGTACCGCAAAATGGGACTCCACGGGATACTGTTCATCTCCACCGTCGACCCACTCCAGCCTCCACGAGCTACTGTTCATCCACCGTCGACCTTCTCCAGCCTCCACCTGCGACTGTTCATCCACAGGCTCCTGTTCATCCAGCCTCCACCGCGCGCTACTCCATTGGCTACTGTTCAACCAGCCTTCTCCACGGGCTCCCGTTCAACCACCCCTCTGCGGGCTACTGTTCAACCAGCCCTCCACAGTCTACTGTTCATCCAGCCCTCCACAGGGTGGTCCTGTTCATCCAGCCCTCCACGGGGTCCTGTTCATCCAGCCCCAATCGGCTCGATCGATCGGGGTCCTATTCATCCAGAGGCAACACCACGGGGTCCTGTTCATCCACCCCCACCGGGAACTGTTCATCCAAACCCCCCAGCAACGCTCACTGTTCATCCAGAGGCAGCATCAATTGGTTTCAGGTAGCAGCAGTAGCGAAGGAATCGCTCGACCGGGTTCAGTTAACAGCCATCGATCGATCGCTCGGGTTCAGTAACGCGTAGCCTGCAGTGCAATCGCTCGGGTTCAACAAGTGAACGCCTTGCTCGGGTTCAGTTAGAGCCCAATGCCTCGCACCCACGCGCGTGCGTATACGAGAGAAACGCACATCGCTCGGCCCCGACCACCCACCGTAACCGGGAACACCCCGATATTTTCCTCGCCCTCGCTTCTACCACGGTTTTTTCCGTCATGGATGGCCCAAAGAATGTCATGCAACTATGTCTTCGGCCCGCCCAGGATGAAAAGCCCATTTTCTGTCATGATTTTTTGTCATAGAAGTAGGAGCCCACCACATTTATGATGATACCAGGTTTTGTCACAATTATCTTCATAGAAGTGTCATAAGTATGACAGAATTTTTTTTCGTTCGACCCAAAATGTCACGGATGTGTCTTTTTTTTGTAGTGATGTTATTGATGTGTACCTTACTAATGCTCGTAGTAGCGCCTGGGTATTTGATACTGGTTCTGTTGCTCATATTCGCAACTCGAAACAGGGGCTACAGATTAAACGAAGATTGTCTAAGGACGAGGCGACGATGCGCGTGAGAAATGATTCCAAAGTCGATGTGATCGTCGTCGGCACGCTTCATCTACATCTACCTTTGGGATTAGTTTTAAACCCGAATAATTGTTATTTGGTGCCAGCGTTAAGCATGAACATTATATCTAGATCTTGTTTGATGCGAGACGGTTATTCATTTAAATCAGAGAATAATGGTTGTTCTATTTATATGAGTAATATCTTTTATGGTCATGCACCCTTGATGAGTGGTCTACTTTTGTTGAATCTCAATAGTAGTGATACACATATTCATAGTATTGAAGCCAAAAGATACAAGTTTAATAATGATAGTGCAACTTATCTGTGGCACTACCATTTAGGTCATATTGGGGTTATGCTTTAGAGATGGCTGCATTCATGTTAAGTAGGGTACCATCTAAATCCATTGAGACGACACCATATGAACTATGGTTTGGCAAGAAACCTAAGCTATCATTTCTTAAAGTTTGGGGCCGTGATGCTTATGGGAAAAAGCTTCAACCTGATAAGCTCGAACCCAAATCAGAGAAATGTGTCTTCATAGCATACCCAAAGGAGACTGTTGGGTACACCTTCTATCACAGATCCGAAGGCAATATATTCATTGCTAAGAATGTATCCTTTCTAGAGAAGGAGTTTCTCTCGAAAGAAGTGAGTGGGAGGAAAGTAGAACTTGATGAGATAATTGTACCAGCTCCCTTATTGGAAAGTAGTTCATCACAGAAATCGGTTCCAGTGATTCCTACACCAACTAGTGAGGAAGCTAATGATGATGATCATGAAACTTTAGATCAAGTTACTACCGAACCACGTAGGTCAACCAGTGTAAGATCCGCACTACAGTGATATGGTAATCCTGTTCTGGAGGTCATGCTACTTGACCATGACGAACGTACGAACTATAAGGAAGCGATGATGAGCCCAGATTCCGCGAAATGGCTTGAGGCCATCAAATCTGAGATGGGATCCATGTCTGAGAACAAAGTGTGGACTTTGGTTGACTTGCCCGATGATCGGCAAGCCATAGAGAATAAATGGATCTTCAAGAAGAAGACTGATGCTAACAGTAATGTTACTGTCTACAAAGCTCGACTTGTTGCGAAAGGTTTTTGACAGGTTCAAGGAGTTGACTACGATGAGACCTTCTCACCCCTAGTGATCCTTAAGACTGTCCAAATCATGTTAGCAATTGCTGCATTTTATGATTATGAAATTTGGCAAATGGATGTCAAAACTGCATTCCTTAATGGATATCTTAAAGAAGAGTTGTATATGATGCAACCAGAAGGTTTTGTCGATCCAAAAGGTGCTAACAAAGTGTGCAAGCTCCAGCGATCCATTTATGGACTGGTGCAAGCCTCTCAGAGTTGTAATATACGCTTTGATAGTGTGATCAAAGCATATGGTTTTATATAGACTTTTGGAGAAGCATGTATTTATAGGAAAGTAAGTGGGAGCTCTGTAGAATTTCTGATACTATATGTGGATGACATATTGTTGATCGGAAATGATACTGAATTTCTGAATAGCATAAAAGGATACTTGAATAAGAGTTTTTCAATGAAAGACCTCGGTGAAGCTACTTATATATTGGGCATCAAGATCTATATAAATAGATCAAGACGCTTAATTGGACTTTCACAAAGCACATACCTTGGTAAAGTTTTGAAGAAGTTCAAAATGGATCAGTCAAATAAAGGGTTCTTGCCTGTGTTACAAGGTGTGAAGTTGAGTCAGACTCAATGCCCGACCACTACAGAAGATAGAGAGAAAATGAAAGTCATTCCCTATGCCTCAGCCATAGGTTCTAGCATGTATGCAATGCTGTGTACTAGACCTTATGTATGCCTTGCTATTAGTTGAGCAGGGAGGTACTAAAGTAATCCAGGAGTGGATCACTGGACAGCGGTCAAGAACATCCTAAAATACCTAAAAAGGACTAAGGATATGTTTCTCATTTATGGAGGAGACAAAGAGCTCGTCGTAAATGGTTATGTCGATGCAAGCTTTGACACTGATCCGGATGACTCTAAGTCACAAACCGGATACATATTTATATTGAATGGTGGATGTCAGTTGGTGCAGTTCCAAGCAGAGCGTCGTGGCAGGATCTACGTGTGAAGCGAAGTACATAGCTGCTTCGAAGCAGCAAATGAAGGAGTCTGGATGAAGGAGTTCATATCCGATCTAGGTGTAATACCTAGTGCATTGAGTGCAATTGCCTTGGCAAAGGAATACAAATTTCACAAGAGAACCAAGCACATCAAGATATGCTTCAATTCCATCCGCGATCAAGTCAAGGAGGGAGACATAGAGATTTGCAAGATACATACGGATTTGAATGTTGCAGACCCGTTGACTAAGCCTCTCTCACGAGCAAAACATGATCAACACCAAGACTCCATGGGTGTTAGAATCATTACTATGTAATCTAGATTATTGACTCTAGTGCAAGTGGGGTACTAAAGGAAATATGCCCTAGAGGAATAATAAAGTTGTTATTTATATTACCTTATATCATGATAAATGTTTATTATTCATGCTAGAATTGTATTAACCGGAAACTTAGTACATGCGTGAATACATAGACAAACATAGTGTCCCTAGTATGCCTCTACTAGACTAGCTCGTTTATCAAAGATGGTTAAGTTTCCAAACCATAGACATGTGTTGTCATTTGATGAACGGGATCAAATCATTAGAGAATGATTTGATGGACAAGACCCATTCGTTAGCTTAGCATAATGATCGCTTAGTGTTATTGCTATTGCTTTCTTCATGACTTATACATGTTCCTCTGACTATGAGATTATGCAACTCCTGAATACCGGAGGAACACCTTGTGTGCTATCAAACGTCACAATGTAACTGGGTGATTATAAATATGCTCTACATGTGTCTCCGATGGTGTTTGTTAAGTTGGCATAGATCGAGATTACGATTTGTCGCTCCATGATTCAGAGAGGTATCTCTAGGCCCTCTCGGTAATGCACATCACTATGAGCCTTGCAAGAAATGTGTCTAATGAGTTAGTCACGGGATGATGCATTACGGAATGAGTAAAGAGACTTTCCAATAACGAGATTGAACTTGGTATGATGATACCGACGATCAAATCTCGGGCAAGTAACATACCGATGACAAAGGGAACAACATATGTTGTTATGCAGTTTGACCAATAAAGATCTTCGTAGAATATGTATGAGCCAATATGAGAATCTAGGTTCCGCTATTGGTTATTGGCTAAAGATGTGTCTCGGTCATGTCTACATAGTTCTCGAACCCGTAGGGTCCGCACGCTTAATGTTCGATGACAATTTGTATTATGAGTTATATGATTTGATGACCGAAGATTGTTCAGAGTCCTGGATGAGATCACGGACATGATGAGGGGTCTCGAAATGGTCGTGACATAAAGATTGATATATTGGACGATGTTATTCGGACACCGGATGAGTTTCGAGAGGTACCAGATAATTATCGGAGTGTCGGAGGGTTATCAGAACCCCCCGGGGGAACTAATGGGCCTTGATGGGCCTTAGTGGGGATATAGGAAGGGCCACAAGGGGTTGGCCGCCCCCCTTGGGTCCAAATTTGACTAGGGGAATGGGGCGGAGCCCTCCTTTCCTTCCCCCCCTCTCCCTTCCTTCTTCCCCCTTTCCTCAGGTGGAATCATACTAGGACTTGGAGTCCTAGTAGGACTCCCCTCTCCTGGCGCGCCCTACAGGGCCAGCCGGCCTCCCCCTCCCCTCCTTTATATATGGGGGCAGGAGGGCACCCTAGAACACACAAGTTTCTCTTAACCGTGTGCAGTGCCCCCTCCACAGTTACACACCTCGGTCATATCGTCGTAGTGCTTAGGCGAAGCCCTGCACCGGTAACTTCATCATCACCGTCACCACGCCGTCATGCTGATGGAACTCTCCCTCGTCCTCAACTGGATCAAGAGATCGAGGGACGTCATCGAGCTGAACTTGTGCTGAACGCGGAGGTGTCGTACGTTCGGTGCTTGGATCGCTTGGATCACGAAGACATTCGACTACATCAACCGCGTTACTAAACGCTTCCGCTTTTGGTCGACGAGGGTACGTGCACACACTCTCCCCACTCGTTGATATGGTTCTCCTAGATAGATCTTGCGTGATCATAGGAATTTCTTTTGAAATACTACGTTCCCCAACATATATATATATTTAGTTAAAAGTCTGATTCACCATTAGTCCCTTATCAGCCCCGACCTATATGGTACCAGCTACTGATATCCTGAATAGTGAGTATATATAAGCCATGGGATGAAACTAGCCTCGATGGAAAACAACAGTCGTTCCCAAAATTGTCCTTTGTAGGTACATCGAGGGGCATGTTAAGCATAACAGGCTAAACATCAACCAAATATATGCATGACAGACAAAATAATCTCCAAAAGATAGCTTCGGTGTGCAGGTTTAAGCATGCTAGTAAAGCAAAAACAAGTGGAAAGGTGTGTTAACTGCAACAGGCCTAACATTTAACAGCAAGCAAACATAGTCATTCAAACTGGTATTGTGCCAGTCTAAGTACACTGGTTATTGTTAAATAAAAATGGAAAGGTGTGTTAACTACAAGATGCACACTACTGCAGGATACTGCTAACGCGGCACTATGATCAGAGACCCTTTGCCGAAACTGTGTGTGATGCAATAATCACAAACGATGGTGTAAAAAACCTGTCAAAAAGGTGCAAAACGTTTGCGATGGCGGAGCCATCAAACACAGTTCAGATTTTAGTTGCGTGTGCGATGCAGGGCACACGGTTAATCCATTCAAACTGTTTGCGATGAGGTAGAACAATAGAAACGGGCAGCCATATCAATGTGTGTGCAATATACGGCATACGGTTCACTCAGACGAACTATTTTCGATTAGGGAACACAACAGAAACGGTTCAACTTCACAAGATGTGTGTGATATGCGGCATACAATTCACATGGATGAACTGTTTGCGATGAGCTAAAAGAACACAAACGAGTCGTGTAAACAAGATGTATGTGATACGTGGCAAACAGCCGACTCGGATGAACTGTTTGCGATGAGAAATTACAACACAGACGGTCAATACAGTTAGTTCGTGTGTGATTATGTGTGTACAAAAAACTTTGAAAAATGCAAACTAGTTGCTTGCGGTGGCTAGGAGTATCGCACCTGATGCGTCTGCGAGTACTCGTGTGCGATGATTAGTATGTTACACATACGTTTCCTTATTTTAACATGTGTGTGAAGGAAATATGCCCTAGAGGCAATAATAAAGTTGTTATTTATATTTCCTTATATCATGATAAATGTTTATTATTCATGCTAGAATTGTATTAACCAGAAACTTAGTACATGTGTGAATACATAGACAAACAGAGTGTCCCTAGTATGCCTCTACTTGACTAGCTTGTTAATCAAAGATGGTTATGTTTATTGACCATAGCCATGTGTTGTCATTTGATGAACGGGATCACATCATTAGAGAATGATGTGATGGATAAGACCCATCGGTTAGCTTAGCATACATGATCGTTTAGTTTTATTGCTATTGCTTTCATCATGACTTATACATGTTCCTCTGACTATGAGATTATGCAACTACCGAATACCGGTGGAACATGTTGTGTGCTATCAAATGTCACAACGTAACTGGGTGATTATAAAGATGCTCTACAGGTGTCTCCGATGGTGTTTGTTGAGTTGGCACATATTGAGATTAGGATTTGTCACTCCGTGTATCGGAGAGGTATCTCTAGGCCCTCTCGGTAATGATCATCACTATAAGCCTTGCAAGCAATGCGACTAATAAGTTAGTTGTGGGATGACGCATTATGGAACGAGTAAAGAGACTTGCCGGTAACGAGAAGGTAACGATCGAATCTCGGGCAAGTAACATACCGATGACAAAGGAAACAATGTATGTTGTTATGTGCTTTGAACGATGAAGATCTTAGTGGAATATGTAGGAGCCAATATGAGCATCCAGGTTCCGCTATTGGTTATTGACCGGAGATGTGTCTCGGTCATGTCTACATAGTTTCGAACCCGTAGGGTCCGCACGCTTAACGTTCGATGACGATTTGTATTATGAGTTATGTGATTTGTTGACCGAAGTTTGTTTGGAGTCCCGGATGAGATCACGGTCATGACGAGGAGTCTCGAAATGGTCGAGACAAAAAGATTCATATATTGGAAGGCTACATTCGGACACCGGGATGGTTCGGGTCGTTTCGGATAAGTTTCGGAATACCTGGGGTTACCGGACCCCCCCCCCCGGAAATTCATTGGCCTTCATGGGCATTAGTGGAAAGGAGAGGAGGGACACAAGGGAGGCCGCTGCCCCCCCATGGCCACTCCGAATTGGACTAGGGAGGGGGGGCGCCCCCTCTTTCCTTCTCCCCTCTTCCTCCTTCCCTCTTCCTCCTTCCCTCTTTCTCCCTCTCTTGGAAGGAAGGGGACTCCAACTAGGATTGGGAATCCTAGTTGGCCTCCCCATGGCAGGCGCCCCCCTTGGCCGACCTCCTCCACCTCCCCTCCTTCATATATGTGGGAGGGGGGCACCCCAAGGGTACACAAGTTTCTCTTAACCGTGTGCGGTGCCTCCCTCCACAGTTACACATCTCAGTCATATCGTCGTAGTGCTTAGGCGAAGCCCTGCGACGGTAACTTCATCATCACCATTGCCACGCTATCATGCTGATGGAACTCTCCCTCGTCCTCAACTGGATCAAGAGATCGAGGGACGTCATCAAGCTGAACGTGTGCTGAACGCGGAGGTGCCATACGTTCGGTACTTGGATCAGTTGGATCGCGAAGATGTTCGACTACATCAACCACATTATTAAACTCTTCCACTTTCGGTCTACGAGGGTACGTGGAAACACTCTCCCCGCTCGTTGCTATGCATCTCCTAGATAGATCTTGCGTGATCGTAGGCAATTTTTTTGAAATACTATGTTCCCGAACAGTGGTATCAGAGCCAGGTCTATGCGTAGATGTTATATGCACGAGTAGAACATAACGAGTTGTGGGCGATAATAGTCATACTGCTTACCAGCAACGTCTTACTTTGATTCGGCGGCATTGTCGGATGAAGCGACCCAGACCGACATTACATGACCGTGTTCATGAGAGTGGTTCTACCGACATGCTTCACACACAGGTGGATAATTGGTGTTTGTTTCTCCAACTTTAGTTGAATCAAGTTTGACTACGACCGGTCCTTGTTGAAGGTTAAAACAACAAACATGACAAAAAATCGTTGTGGTTTTGATGCGTAGGTAAGAACAGTTCTCGCTAGAAGCCCGTAGCAGCCACGTAAAACTTGCAACAACAAAGTAGATGACGTCTAACTTGTTTTTGCAGGGCTTGCTGTGATGTGATATGGTCAAGACGCGATGATATACAAATTGTTGTATGAGATGATCATGTTTTGTAGAAGTTACCGGCAACTGGCATGAGCCTTATGGTTGTCGCTTTATAGTATGAAATGCAATCGCCATGTAATTGCTTTACTTCATCACTAAGCGGTAGCGATAGTCGTAGAAGCAATAGTTGGCGAGACGACAATGATGCTACGATGGAGATCAAGGTGTCAAGTCAGTGACGATGGTGATCATGACGGTGCTTTGGAGATGGAGATCAAAGGCACAAAATGATGATGGCCATATCATATCACTTATTTGATTGCATGTTGTCGGATCACGAGTTCCGGCAAAACCCTCAAGGTTCAAACACTGGTGTGCGCGCGAAGATCCCCCCCCTATCGATCCACGTCCTAACTCAGCTAAGATCTTACGGACTAACTCGACGAACTCGCAGCAGAAATGACACAAGATTTATACTGGTTCAGGCCACCATTGTGGTGTAATACCCTACTCCATTGTGGTGGTGGTGGATTGCCTCTTGGGCCGAGGATGATTAGTACAAGGGGAAGAACAACCTCCTGAGGAGAGGTGCTCTTGTGCTTGGTGGATGTGATTGTGGGGATGAACTAGTTCTAGTCTGAGATCAGGTCGCCCCTAGCTACGTTGGTGGCTAGTCCTATTTATAGTGGCCTTGGTCCTCTTCCCAAATATTGAGCGGGAAGGGACCCCACAATGGCCAATTTGAAGGGGGACAACTAGTACAAGCTATCCTGACAAAAGCGGTCTTCGCCTGCCAAAGGCTCTGGTGGTGACGCCGTCTTGGGCTCCATGGTGACCTCTATCCTGCCGTCCTGCTGGTCTTGGTCTCGTTGCACCAATATGGAAACCTTTGCTTGACGCCTCAATACTCCGCGCCTGCACCTGCTTCCTTAGCACCGAAGAGGAAACAAGGACACTGTGCGCGCTAGCGCCCGCCCGTCTTTGGTCGTCATGGCTCACATCACTAGAACCTTGTGAGGTTTGCCTGGCCTTGAACTCTCTGCCCCTCGCGAGCCAGCCTGGTGAGGCCACTCCTGAGGAGGTTTTGTGTCATCCTCCTCACGAGGTTTGGCCCCTTACGAGGGTCTTGAGTCCTTGCTAGTGAAGATGGGCCGTACGGGTCCGCTCGCAGAGCCAAGCCATGGGCCGCAGGTGGGCAACTCTGGGGACCCCCATTCCTAGAACGCCGACAGTAGCCCCCGGGCCCGAGGCGTGCTCGGGCTTGGCTTTGAGGCGAAGCCAAAGGCCAAGTGCGGAGCGCCGCGGGCCCCAATAGCCTGCAGCCTTGGTCGACGGGTGGCGGTTGATTGGACGTGGGCGTCTCCACTTCCCCACGCTGCCTCGGCAACTGCTCGACTTGACAAGTCCCTGCGACATGCAAGGAAAACCATCATTACCTGTGATCATGGGGGTGTTGGTTGGCCTTCTCCTGGTATGAATGGGAGGGGGGCGGAGCCCCCGTCGCCCATCTTTCCTCTGCCTCTTCCGCTTCTTCTCCTTCCTTGCTCCACTCCTGCTTCGAATGGTGCCGTCGAGGAGGTTCACTGCCACGGAGAAGGGGAAGGCCCCTCGCGAGGGCCCCGGCTCTCCGGTGCCCAAGCATGGATGCGACCGTCCCCGCAAGCACACCGTGACCCCCGCCGCAGCCCCGCACAGCATGGTGGTGTCGCTTCGCGGTGCAGGGGTCGCTCCGGTCGTGGCGGTCTCGTTGATGAAGGGAGACGTGTCGTAGTTACGCGGCCTCCCCGGCCGCGCTTCCACTCGGCGGAGATGCTGCCGGAGTTTGTCGTCTGGTCGGAGAACCCGACTGGCAACTGGCTTCAGCTCCCGCGCTTCTTCATCGACGAGCTGTCGGCCTCAGGTCTAGGCGGGCTTTGGCTATAGGCAGACGGCTGCTGCAGTAGGGCTTCATGGGTCGCAGTCGAGGTCTCCGCCGCGGGCAATATAGCTCTGGCCCGCTTCGAAGACGGTGGCGGGTCGTCTTGTCACCGCGCCCCCGTGAAGTGCGAGGAGGGGTCCGGCTGAGCTCAGGAAGGCGCTGGGGCCTGCCCCCATGGCCCGCTATAGGCGCCGCTTTTATTTTGTTCTTCTTTTCCTTCCTACATCAGAAAGAAACCAAAATGGGCCCCGGAGGGGCGTGCGCCGAACTATGATCTTAATTGTTATGTTGTGTTTGCCATTCCTGTGCTGTGTCACGACATCGTCGTTTTATGCAGGGATAACTTAGCTCGACTTGTTTTGAGTGGCCTCCTCCTCACGAGGCGCTTGCTTCCTGGTACTTGTCGAGGCCTCCTTGACCTGATATGCGCTTAGGAACTGCAAAAAATTCGTCAAGAGGTTTATCATTCACCCGGGGCTTGGTCATAGGCGCCGCTGGCCTTGACCCGGCGCTTCGCGTCGCGATACCCGTGGGGCACGGATTAGGAGAGGTGCACCAGCTTGTGGGATCGAACGAGGGTGACTCACGAAAAGACAGAAGGAGGAAGCTCACGAAGGTACCTGTTCAGCCCCCTCGCGAGGGACGCGAGGGAGAGTACAGATCGACCAAAGAGGCGAAAGCAGAAACAAAGGCAGAAAGCGATAAAACGGGACCAGCAAGAGACACCAGAAAGAAAATTTCAATTAAAAGAGGGGCGAGCCAACTTCGGAAAGCAAATTAAAAGCCACGTCCGGCACCTAGTCTAGTCTTCGACGTCTTCTCACCAGCGCTGAGCTAACTGCTGCCACTCGGCGTGGGAGGGAGCCCCCGAAGCCCAAGGGCGGCACTCCTGAGGCTCCGGGGCGTGTACAGCCCCACTCGTTATTACGTGAGAGTGTCACGGGTGGCGATTCTTCACAGGCACGGGGCCTTATTTCACAGGCGCTGGGCCTTTCTTCACAGACACTGTGCCTTTCTTCACAGGCACCGAGCCTTCTTCACAGGCACTGGGCCTTTCTTCACAGGCACCGGGCCTTCTTCACAGGCACTAGGCCTTTCTTCATGGGTAGAACTTTCGGAGGTGTTGGATGTTCCAGCCGTTCTGGACGGGTACCCCGTCCTGCGTCTCCAGGCGCGCGACGCCAGGCCCGTAGACGTGGACGACCTTGAACGGTCCCTCCCACATGGGTGAGAGCTTACGCAGCCCCTCCCTGGAGAGCACCCGCCTCTGGACGAGGTCACCCACCTCGAGAGTCCTAGAGCGGATGCCGCGATAGTGGTACCGCCACAGCGCCTGCTGGTATCTTGCCGCCCGTAGTGCAGCTTTGTGGCGACGTTCCTCCCCCAGCACAAGGTCCATCCCCCGCGTGGCGTCCTGCTGCGTCTCATCAAACACCAGGACCCGTGCGGAGCAATGCTTGACCTCGTGAGGGAGGACTGCTTCTGCTCCATAGACGAGGAAGAACGGGGTTTCGCCCGTTGGCTTGGTGGCGGTGGTGCGGATCGACCGCAGCATGGACTGGAGCTCGTCGTGCCAGCCCCTGCCGCAAGCTTCGAGCTTCTTCTTGAAGGTCCTGGTCTTGAGGCCCCTCAGGACCTCCGCGTTGGCGCGTTCGGCCTGGCCATTGCTCCTGGGGTGTGCTACCGAGGCGTAGTAGATCTGTGTTCCAAGGTTAGCACAATATGACTTGAAGAGATTACTAGTGAACCGCGAGCCGTTATCGGTGATGATGTGGTTGGGGACCCCAAAACGGCTCATGAGGCCCTTGATGAACTTGACCGCAGAGCCACTTAGTGAACTTGTCAATGGCGACGTAGAGGTATCGATAGCCCCAGGCGCCCGAGGAAACGGGCCCAGAATATCCAGCCCCCAGACTGCGAACGACCACGAGAGTGGAATGGTCTGGATGCCCTGAGATGGCTGATGGATCTGCTTGGCATGGAATTGGCAGGCCTCGCAGGACTTCACTAGCTCAGCTGCATCATTGAGCGCCGTAGGCCAGTAGAATACACTTCGGAATGCCTTGCCAACGAGGGTTCGCGATGACGAGTGGTGTCCGCAGTCCCCGCCGTGTATGTCGGCTATCAGTTGTTTCCCCTGTTCCCTGGAGATACAATGTAGCGACTAAACCTCAAATAGTCTGATCTCTGTGCATCAGTGTCATCCCTGGATTGGTAATGCTGACACGCACAATACTTGAGGATTTATAACAGAGTAGCAATCACACACTTATTACATCGAATGTCTCAAAAGAGAACTTATTATAATGAATATGGCTTAAGGCCATCTAACACGATAACATCGGAAGGCTTGGAAGATAAAGTGAGTCCATCAACTCCAACGGCATCACTGAGTGAAAGACCACGACCTAGGGCACCTTACTCGTCGTCTGAAAAGTCTGCAACATGATACGTTGCAGCCCGAAACGGGTCAGCACATGGAATATGCTAGTAATGTAACACAAGAGAGTAATGAACAGAATAATGCTATCACTACATGCATATATGGCTGGTGGAGGCTGTATGGTTAATATGTTTTGTGGAAAGCCAATTTTTCCCTACAACAAAGGAATAAATTTTGTTTAACTATCATGGTAGTTGTTAAACATTGAGAAGGTTCACCCAAATCAATCCCAATTAAGCATCATCATTAAACCCAATCAAATTACGTTAAGAGTGATGGGATCCACATGATAATCCAAGAACTAGATACTCAAGATGTCCATAACCGGGGAGACGGCTAACCATGATTAGTTTTACACTCTGCAGAGGTTTGTGCACTTTTCCCCACAAGGCTCGATCTCCTCCGTTGGATTTCTCGCACTACATAATGTTTGAGAAATGGATGACTGAGACACAGTCTTTCCGAAGAGGTCCCCTTAACCGATAGATAGGACTGTACACCTACAATCCCCTACATCTTCTAGCCCATCATGGAAAGGCTTCCCACAACTTACTGAACTATGCCAGAGCCCATAATGGCATGTGGCTGCACACAGAAGTTTCTAGCATGAATAATCTTATGATCCCTTTGAGCCTTGGTGGCAGTCCATAGGAGAATCACATGGTACCCCGGTATTTCCAAAAATAAAGGCAACACTGGGTTCCCCAGGTGCCTCAATCCACCTAGATGTGTATTAAAGTTGCCACCTTAAGTTATCCATTAATTAGCAATACTCACATCTGTCATGAATACACTCAAACCCAAACCACGTCTACGAGCATAGCATAGCAATATAAGCAACATAGAAGTAACTCCCAAAGGTTTGATAATAAACAGGTGAATAGGTACTACCTCATCTACTTTCCAAAACCCACATATTAATCAGATCCTAACCATGCAATTGTTTGAGGATTGATCTAATGCAATAAAACTGGGTAGTAAAGGGGTATGATCAAAGTGTTACTTGCCTTGCCGATGATCCGTGAAACCTAGAGACTCGTAGTAGCACGCTTCGCACTCCGGGTACTCTATCGCAATCAAACAAGCATACAATAAGCAATCAAGCAAATATGCACGAGTAAAACTCAAATAAGAAGATCTAACCAGAAAGTTCAACTTAAGAACTCCAGTTTGCAAAAAGAATCAAATCGAACGAAGCAACAAAACTCAAACTGCGAAAGAAACAAGCTTCGACTACTAGTCTGGACTAAAGTAAAATTTTATAGTAGCAAAAACTTGTTTAAGTTGATTAAACAAAAAGAGGGCTTTGATACGAAACTCTAGGCACTTGAATCGCCTGATTCCGATGAACGAGCGAAAAGTTAAACTAAAATGAAAATCGGATCAGAAACCGCGATAGAAAATAATCCGAGAAAAAGAAAAATTGACGAACAGGCTAACGAACGAACGTTCGCTGTCTGCGGCTAATGGATGAAAACCGTTCGTTAAAATGAATGTATGGACGAACGTCCGCTATATAACTAAACTGAAAAAACCGAATCTAGGGTTTGTATAAAAAACCGAACGGTTTTAAAAGAAAAACCGGCGGCTACCTCGAACTCCGGCGGGCGGCGGCGAGGTGGCTCCGGCGACGGCGGCGGCGGGAGGCAGAGGATCGGTGCTAGGCGGCGGCGGCTCCTGGCGGCGGTGACGCTAGGGCAGGGCGGCGGTGGGGCGGGCTAGGGTGAGCTGCGGCGGGGGCAGGGGGGGCGGTTATAAGGAGGGGGCCTGGGAGGAGTCCGGGTCGGATACGGCCCGTATGTCGGTTCCCTTTTTTTAAAAATAAATTCCGCTGAGAAAAACGAATAAAAGAAATACTAAACGGATTCCAAAAATCCTGAACTAAATTTTCCCCGTCCTCTAAAAATCTACTGGACAAGGTGAACATTTATTTGGGACTCTAATGCAATTTTGAAAAACACATATTTTCCTAATTCAAATAAAATAGTGATAAAACTCCAAATAAAATTCTTATTTGATTTTAATATTAAATCTCCAATATTTCTTTATTTTGAGGAAGTCATTTTATCCTCTCTTTTATTTTTATAAAAGAAATAGTTGAAGAGAAAATAATTAAAATCAAACGATACTCTTTTCAAAATTTGATAAAAACTCAAATATGAAAATAACGAAATTCCCAACTCTCTCCGTGGGTCCTTGAGTTGCGTAGAATTTCTAGGATCGAGCCAAAATGCAATAAAATATGATATGCAATGATGATCTATTGTATAACATTCCAAATTGAAAATTTGGGATGTTACAAACCTACCCCCCTTAAGATATATCTCGCCCTCGAGATTCGGGTTGGCTAGAAAATAGGTGAGGGTGATCTTTCCGTAGGTCTTCCTCTCGTTCCCAGGTGGCTTCATCTTCAGTATGGTGGCTCCACTGAACCTTACAAAACTTTATAACCTTGCTGCGTGTGACTCGGTTGGCAAAATCAAGTATCTTGACTGGTTTCTCCTCGTAGGTCAAATCACTATCCAACTTAATCGCTTCCAGCGGCACTGTATCTCTCAGAGGGATATCAACCATCTCTGCGTGGCACTTCTTCAACTGAGAAACGTGGAACACATCGTGAACTCCTGACAATCCTTCGGGCAATTCCAACTTGTAAGCAACTTCTCCCATACGTTCCAAAACTTTGTATGGTCCCACAAAACGTGCTGCTAACTTTCCCTTAACTCCAAAGCGCTTAACTCCTCGGAGTGGTGATACACGAAGATACACTCTATCTCCAACTTCGTAAACTGTCTCATTGCGTTTAGAATCTGCATAGCTCTTCTGCCTGGACTGGGCTAGCTTGAGTCTATCGTGAATCAGCTTAACCCTCTCTTCAGACTCTTTAATCAAATCTGGTCCAAACAACTGTCGGTCTCCAACTTCGTCCCACAACAACGGTGTCCTGCACCTGCTTCCGTACAATGCTTCGAAAGGGGCCATCTTCAAACTGGCTTGATAGATGTTGTTGTAAGAGAACTCTGCGCAAGGCAAATTGTCGTCCCAACTAGATCCATAATCTAGCGCACAAGCTCTCAACATGTCCTCCAAAATCTGATTGACTCTCTCAGTCTATCCATCTGTCTGCGGGTGAAAGGCGATACTGAACTCTAGCCTGGTTCCCAAAGTTTCATGCAACTGATTCCAAAACTTTGAGGTAAACTGGGTTCCTCTATCTGATACAATGGTCCTCGGAACTCCATGCAAACATACGATCCTGGTCATGTATATCTTTGCCAACTTAGCACTGGTGTAAGTGGTCTTCACTGGGATGAAATGAGTTACTTTCGTCAAACGAATGACTACAACCCATATCGAGTCATAGCCTGAATGAGTCATGGGCAATCCCGTGCTAAAATCCATACCTAGATTGTCCCACTTCCATTCGGGTATCGGCAATGGTTGTAGCAATCCTGCTGGCTTCTAATGCTCTGCCTTCACTCTCTGACGTACATCACAAACTGCTACATACTCTGCAATATCCTTCTTCATTCCAGTCCACCAGAAACTATCCTTCAAGTCCAGGTACATTTTAGTATTTCCTGGGTGAATCGAATATGGCGAATCATGGGCCTCCTGCAAAATCAGTTTCCTGATCTCCTGATCATTTGGCACATATTCACGGTCCCCGAACCATAAGGTATCGTGCTCATCCTCACAAAATCCTTTAGCCTTTCCTTTGCTCATCCTTTCCTTTATCTCATCAATCTTCTTGTCCGTCTTCTTCTCTGATCTTATCCATCAAAGTAGATTGAATCTCCAATGTTGCTACATAGCCTCTCGGAACTATCTCGAAACTAGCTCGCGAACATTCTCTGCTAACTCCTTGGGTAACTCTCCGGTCATGAGTGTATTGACATGACTATTGAGGCTCAATGCATCGGCTACTACGTTAGCCTTTCCGAGATGATAGTGCAACTTCATATCATAATCCTTCATGAGTTCCAACCATCTCCTCTGCCTGAGATTCAACTCCTTCCGCGTGAAGATATACTTCAAACTCTTGTGATCCGCGTATACCTCACAATGGTTTCCGATGAGAAAATGTCTCCAAGTCTTCAACGCATGCACTACGGCTGCTAACTCCAAATCATGCGTAGCATAATTTAACTCACGGGGTTTAAGCTGTCGTGAGGCATATGAAACAACTCTTCCTTCCTGCATAAGTACAGATCCAAGTCCTCAACGAGAAGCGTCGCAATACACTTCATAATCCTTGCGTTGATCTGGCATAATCAACACGGGTGATGTAACCCAGCGTTTCTTCAACTCCTGAAAACTGGCCTCACATTCCTCAGTCCATTTGAATTTGGTGTCCTTCTTTAACAACTCCGTCATAGGTTTTGCAATCTTCGAGAAATTCTCAATGAACCTCCGGTAGTATCCTGCGAGTCCAAGAAAACTCCGGATCTCTCCAACTGACATGGGTGCCTCCCAATTTGTCACAGTGACAACTTTGGCAGGGTCTACCGCTATTCCTTCTCCAGATATAACATGTCCAAGGAATCCAACTTCCTTCAACCAAAACTCACACTTGCTGAACTTGGCGTATAGTTGATGTTCTCTGAGCTTCCCAAGTACTAAACACAATTGCTCTTTATGATCCTCTTCATTCTTCGAGTAGACCAGAATATCATCAATGAACACCACAAGGGACTTATCAAAAAACTCCATAAACACCTTGTTCATCATGTTCATAAAGTAGGCAGGTGCGTTAGTCAGGCCAAATGACATAACGGTATAGTCGTATAGCCCGTACCTCGTGGTAAAAGCTGTCTTAGGTATATCCTGCTCTCGAATCTTCAGCTAGTGGTACCCTGATCGTAGATCGATCTTGGAAAACACTTTAGCTCCTTGTAGCTGATCAAACAAATCATTGATCATTTGCAGTGGGTACTTGTTCTTGATCGTCACCTCATTCAATCCTTGATAATCAACAACCATCCTCAGCGATCCATCCTTCTTCTCCACTAGAAGTACTGGTGATCCCCAAGGTGATGGGCTTGGGCGAATATATCCTTTATCGAGTAACTCCTTAATCTGCTTCTTAATTTCCTCTAAATCCTGCGCGGGCATCCTGTACGGTCTCTTAGATATTGGCCCCGTGCCTGGCAAAAGCTCAATCAAAAAATCGATGTCTCTATCCGGTGGCATGCCAGGCAACTCTTCTGGAAATACATCCGGGAAATACTTCACCACTGGTACTTCCTCCTATACAACTCTTGATAAGGAATTTACTTGAGTCCTATTCGGCACACGCCGGAATACATACTTGATCCTTCTTCCTTCTGGGGTGGTGAGCAAAATCGACTTACTAGCGCAATCGATGTTTCCTCCATACATCGATAGCCAATCCATACCCAGAATCACATCCAAACCTTGCGACTCCAAAATTATCAGGTTGGAAAACATGCCTACCTATGGTCAATGGTATCTGAAAACATCCTTGGCTTGCCATATACTCTGCTCCTGGCGACCTCACTAACATCAGTGTACTAAGAACTTTGGTTGGTAGCTTATACTTATCCACAAATCCCCTTGATATGTATGAATGTGATGCACCATTATCAAAAAGAACGACTGCAGTAAATGACTTAACCAAAAACTTACCTATTACTGCATCTGGCTGGGCTTCAATCTCCTCCACGTTAACGTGGTTCACTTGTCCCCTGTTGAAAGGGTTGGGCTTCTTTCCAGAACTTCCATTACCGTTTCCATTCTTAGCTTCAGGACATTCATTGGCGTAATGTCCAGTCTTCTGGCACTTGTAGCAAGTAATGTGGCTTAGATCTTTCTTGGCGGCATTCCTGGGTTGGAACGGTTATGTCCATTGCTTCCTCCATTCCCGTTCTTGGAGCTACTATGGTTGTGTGAACTTCCTCCATTGTGAGTGTGGCCTCCATGGTTATGGACAAGTCCTCCCGAGTTTGGGGGAAAACGGGGTCTCTGCTGAGCTCCAGAATTATACTTCCCTTGTCCATACTTCCTCTTACGGTTGTCAATCTGCTGCTGCTTCCCTTCAATCATGAGAGCTCTATCTACCAACTGTTGGTAGTTATTAAAGGTTGCTACCATCATTTGCATGCTCAGATCATCATTCAGTCCTTTCAGAAACTTCTCCTATTTAGCTGCATCCGTAGCGACGTCATTTGGGGCATAACGTGCTAGCTTACTAAAGTCATCCACATACTGGCCAACGGTGCGTCCTCCTTGGCGTAAGTTGCGAAACTCACGCTTCTTCATGGCCATAGCTCCTGCTGATACATGGGCCGTGCGAAAGGCCCGCTGGAACTGGTCCCATGTAACATTGGCTATAGGATAGGTGATAGTGTAATTTTCCCACCATGAGGCTGCTGGTCCATCCAATTGGTGTGCGGCAAAATGCACCTTCTCAGCATCTGTGCATCCAACAGTGGTCAACTCCCTTCCAATCCTGCGGAGCCAATCATCTGCCACTATCAGCTCGGTGCTACTAGAAAACACGGGCGACTGCAACCTCAGAAAACAGGCTAAGTTGTCAACTGGGGGGTGGTGGTGGTGGGTTGTTGTTGTTTTTGTTGCCTTGGTTCTAAACTAACAACTGCATCAAGGCATTCTGCTGCTGGATCAACTGAGTGAGCTCCGGTGGAAAGGTAAATCCGGGGTCACGTCTCGGGGGCATCTGAGGGTTTAGAGGGAAGAGAATAGAATGGAATGAGGTCTAGTGAGAAACACTACCCATATGCACATGAGACAAACACAATCATATCACTCAATCAATCAAGCAAGGGCATACAATCGGTCTAGAACCATCATTACAAAAGTGCTCGGACTATACTATATACATGGTGGAATACTATTACTGATATGGTGGTCGACTAGAAAAATTGATCGGTAGAAGACTCCATAATATCCGCTCCAGCTTCATCAACATAGTCATCATCGCTATCATCGAGGTCCGAGTCGGTGTCATCGATGATGATGTAGTTCTCCGGACAAGTGGAATCGTCATCTTCTCCTCCTGGCGTGGGGTCTCCCATGAAGACTCCTAGCTTCCTTGTCAGGTCGTCATTCTTCTCCACTAGTACGACGATTTCCTCCTCATAATCTTCGTGAGTTGCCTTGAGTTCTTCTTCAAGCTCGGTGATCCTTGTCATTGCCTTCTTCACATCTATCATGCTTGCGCACATCTGGTTCTCCAAGCGACGTATGTGCTGGTTTAACTCCTGGATGAAAGCGTCAATTGATCTATCCTTCCTGGTGCTGATCATCTCCCATTGCTCATCTCGGCGCCCACAAATCTGGTAGATAGTATCCTTGATATCCTTGTGGTAAACATCTCCAATGCGTGTCATGGTGATGTGGCCTGCCATACTCTTTCCTAGACTCCATGTTGGTGCATCAAAGGAAAACTCTATGGGCTTAGAGACTGGCGTAAATGTCCTTCCTGGAACTTGAACTTGAATCATCCAGCGCTCCTCTTCTGGTAAAGTGGCGTTGTAAGTCCCGGTGAAGCTTGGTATTCTGATGTTCAGGTACCTAGTGACATCCTTCAAGTGGCGTCCAAAAGGTGTGTCTTCATCCGGTTGTGCAAACTTGTTCCTTGCGTCCGCCATCCTAAAGAGTAGAAAATGGAGAGGAGTCAGAAATGAGAAGAGAGTAGTAATCTAGGGTTTTAGCTTAGTGGTCGTGTCCTACAGTCAGCGTGTGCTCTGATACCATCTTGTAGCGACCAGACCTCAAACAGTCTAATCTCTGTGCATCAGTGTTATCCCTGGATCGGTAATGCTGACACGCACAATACTTGCGGATTTATAACAGAGTAGCAATCACACACTTATTACATCGAATGTCTCAAAAGAGAACTTATTACAATAAATATGGCTGAAGGCCATCTAACACAATAACATCAGAAGGCTTGGAAGATAAAGTGAGTCCATCAACTCCAATGGCATCACTGAGTGAAAGACCATGACCTAAGGCACCTTACTCGTCGTCTGAAAAGTCTGCAACATGATACGTTGCAGCCCGAAATGGGTCAACACAAGGAATATGCTGGCAATGTAACACAAGAGAGTAATGAACATAATAATGCTATCACTACATGCATATATGGCTGGTGGAGGTTGTATGGTTATTATGTTTTGCGAAAAGCCAATTTTCCCTACAACAAAGGAATAAGTTTTATTTAACTATCATGGTAGTTGTTAAACATTGAGAAGGTTCACCCAACTCAATCCCAATTAAGCATCATCATTAAACACAATCAAATTACGTTAAGAGTGATGAGATCCACATGATAATCCAAGAACTAGATACTCAAGATGTCCATAACCGGCGACACGACTGACCATGATTAGTTTATACACTCTACAGAGGTTTGTGCACTTTTCCCCACAAGACTCGATCTCCTCCGTTGGATTTCTCGCACTACATAATGTTTGAGAAATGGATGACCGAGACACAGTCTTTCCGAAGAGGTCCCCTTAACCGATAGATAGGCCTGTACACCTACAATCCCCTACATCTGCTAGCCCATCATTGAAAGGTTTCCCACAACTTACTCAACTATGCGAGAGCCCATAATGGCATGTGGCTGCACACAGAAGTTTCTAGCATGAATAATCTTACGATCCCTTTGAGCCTGTGTGGCAGTCCATAGGACAATCACACGGTACCCCGGGATTTCCAAAAATATAGGCAACACTGGGTTCCCCAAGTGCCTCGATCCACCCAGATGTGTTTTAAAGTTGCCACCTTAAGTTAACCATTAATTAGCAATGCTCACATCTGTCATGAATACACTCAAACCCAAACCACGTCTACGAGCATAGCATAGCAATATAAGCAACGTAGAAGTAACTCCCAAAGGTTTGATAATAAATAGGTGAATAGGTACTACCTCATCTACTTTCCAAAACCCACATATTAATCAGATCCTAATCATGCAATTGTTTGAGGATTGATCTAATGCAATAAAATTGGGTAGTAAAGGGGTATGATCAAAGTGTTACTTGCCTTGCCGATGATCCGTGAAACCTAGAGACTCGTAGTAGCACGCTTCGCACTCCGGGTACTCTATCACAATCAAACAAGCATACAATAAGCAATCAAGCAAATATGCATGGCTAAAACTCAAATAAGAAGATCTAATCAGAAAGTTCAACTTAAGAACTCCGGTTTGCAAAAAGAATCAAATCGAACGAAGCAACAAAGCTCAAACTGCGAAAGAAACAAGCTTCGACTACTAGTCTGGACTAAAGTCAAATTTTACAGTAGCAAAAACTTGTTTAAGTTGATTAAACAGAAAGAGGGCTTCGAGATGAAACTCTAGGCACTTGAATCGCCTGATTCCGATAAACGAGCGAAAAGTTAAACTAAAACAAAAATCGGATCAGAGACCGCGATCGAAAATAATCGCGAAAAATCCGAGAAAAAGAAAAACTGACGAACAGGCTAACGAATGAACGTTCGCTGTCTGCGGCTAACGGACGAAAACCGTTCGTTAAAACGAACGTACGGATGAACGTCCGCTCTATAACTAATCCGAAAAAACCCGAATCTAGGGTTTATATACAAAAAAACTAGAATGGTTTTAAAAGAAAAATCGGCGGCTACCTCGAACTCCGGCGGGCGGCGGCGCGGCGGCTCCGGCGATGGCGACGGCGGCGGCTCCTGGCGTCGGTGGCGCTAGGTCAGGACGGCGGCGGGGCGGGCTGGGATGGGCTGCGGCGGGGGCAGGGGGCGCTTATAAGGAGGGGGCCTGGGAGGAGTTCGGGCCGGATACGGCCCGTAGGTCGGTTCCTTTTTTTTAAAATAAATTCCGCTCAGAAAAACGAATAAAAGAAATACTAAACGGACTCGAAAAATCCTGAAATAAATTTTCCCCGTCCTCTAAAAATCTACCGGAGAAGGTGAACATTTATTTGGGACACTAATGCAATTTTGGAAAAAACATATTTCCCTAATTCAAATAAAATAGCGATAAAACTCCGAATAAAATTCTTATTTGATTTTAATATTAAATCTCCAATATTTATTTATTTTGAGGAAGTCATTTTATCCTCTCTCTTTTATTTTTATAAAAGAAATATTCCAAGAGAAAATAATTAAAATCAAAGTATCCTCTTTTCAAAATTTGAGAAAAACTCAAATATGAAAATAACGAAATTCCCAACTCTCTCCGTGGGTCCTTGAGTTGCGTAGAATTTCTAGGATCGAGCCAAAATGCAATAAAATATGATATGCAATGATAATCTAATGTATAACATTCCAAATTGAAAATTTGGGATGTTACATACAACGCAGTGAAACGTCATTTGGTCACTTCCTGTATAACTCACCGTCCCGGATGCAGTATGCTGTGGCCTGACGGGCCACGCGCTCCGCGTCCTCCTCCTTCTCTGGCAACATCCCTTGCATCAGGTATTCCTTGAATTCCTTGGTCCAGCATCCCTCCTGGGGCTCGAGCGCCAGGAGTAGGCGCGCACCCGAGGTTGGGCCACAGGCCAGGGCTCATGTGGCAGGTGGCTGCGGGAGTTCCTCCCGAGGCTGAGCTATTCTTGAAAGCGGCGGCGTTGCTGATGGCTTGAAGAGCCGCTCCTCAAAGACGCCAGGCTCCTGGGGCTGTCGCTTGGATTCTCTTCTGGCGATGTCGTTAGTTTCCTTGTTGGTGCCACGGGGCACATGCTGCAACTCCAGGCCTAGAAATTGCTTCTCCATCTTGCGCACCTCCGCGAGGTATGCTTCCATGTGCTCGTCCTTCGGCTCGTATACCTTGTTGGAGAAGTTGACGAGGAGCTGTGAGTCACCCCTGATAGTGAGACGCTTCACCCCCAGCGCCGCCGCGGCCTTCAGGCCGGCTATGAGGCCTTCATATTCTGCAATGTTGTTGGAGACCTTCTCGCCCTGCTGGAAGCAGAACTGCATGGCGTAGTAGAGCTTGTCCTGAGTGGGCGAGATGAGCACTGCTCCAGCCCCCGCACCCTGGCGCGTGAAGGCACCATTGAAATACATGACCCAGCCGTCAGGCGCCTCGCGTCCCGGCGAGAGGGACCAGTCTTCACCTACTTCAAGCGCCGGGGCGTCTGTCCATTCTGCCACGAAATCAGCGAGCGCGGCTCCCTTGATGACCCTGGTAGTACTGAATCCAACTGGAATGCTTGCAACTCGATGTTCCATTCAGCAACTCTTCCGACAGAGTTGGGGCTCCCGAGAACTCTCTCCAATGGGTAAGCTGAGACGACCTTGATGGGGTGGCCCTGGGAGTAGTGCCCCAACTTTCGCGAGGCCACCAGGAGCGCGAGTAGGAGCTTTTAAGGCATGGGGTACCGTGCTCTTGCATCCCACAACACCGTGCTGACAAAGTATACTGGGTGCTCGACGAGGGTAGGCGCGTTGATGAGGCTTGCTCCCTCCTGGAGTTGGGGTGCCTCCTGAGGCGAGGGAACCCCTAATGCTTGATCGCTAGTCGGGGCTTTCGCGGGTTTGGGGGCGTCGTCCTACTGAGCCTGATCCTCTGCCGCTGCTGCTGCGGCCCTTGTGGCGCCCTTCTGGTCTTGCATCGTCTCTGCTGGAGGCGTGGCATGGCGCGATGCGCCCTTGTCTTGGTGTTCTTCCCGAACCGCCACCCGAGCCGCGCTGGCTGAGTATGGGTTTGCGGCAAGATAGAGCACTACGGGCTCACGAGGTCGCGGCGCCACCATCACTGGAGGGCTGGTCAGGTATCTCTTGAGGTCTTGAAAAGCTTAGTTGGCCTCTGGGGTCCACTGGAACAGGCCCTTCTTTTTCGTCAGCTTGAAGAAGGGTAGGGCGCGCTCTCCCAGCTTGGAGATGAAGCGCCCCAACGCAGTCACCCGGCCAGCTAACTTCTGCATTTCCTTGAGGGTCTGCGGTGGACTCATGTCTTCCATGGCCTTGACCTTCTATGGGTTGGCCTCGATCCCCCTGTGGGACAGCAGGAAACCCAGCAGCTTGCCGGAAGGGACGCCAAACACGCATTTCTCCGGGTTGAGCCACAAGTCCACCCGACGAAGGCTTTCAAAGGTCTCCTCCAGGTCTTGGATCAAGGTCCCCCTCCCGAGACTTCACCATGATGTCATCGACGTAGGCTTCAGCGTTTCTCCCGAGCTACCGCCCTAGGGCGATGTGCATGAGCCGCTGGATGGCTGCGCCCGCTTTGCGCAGCCCGAACGACATGCAAGTGTAGCAGTACACCCCACACGGGGTTAGGAAGGCCGTCTTATCCACATCTTCTACCGCCATCTTGATCTAGTGATATCCCGAGAACGCATCTAGGAAGCATAGCAAGTCACACTCGGCGATGGAGTCGACGATCTGGTTGATGCATGGAAGCGGGAACGGATCTTGGGGGCAGGCCTTGTTGAGGTTGGTGAAGTCGACGCACATTCGCTCCTTCCTGCCTTTCTTGGGGACGACGACGGGGTTTGCCAGCCACACGGGGTACCAAACCTCGCGAATGACACCCACAACCTCCAACTTGCGGGTTTCTTGGACGATGAAAGCTTGTTTCTCTGTGGACTGCCACCTCGCCTTCTGCTTCACAGGGCGTACATTGGGGCACACCTTCAGGTGGTGCTCTATTACCTCTCTTGGGACCCCTACCAGATGACCGGGCTCCCAGGCGAACACTCCCTTGTTTGCATGCAAGAACTTCACTAGCGCCTCCTCCAGACCAGGCTCAAGGTTGGTGCCTATGGTAAAGGTTGCCCCTGAGGACCCGTCCTCCTCTAACGGCACTTGCTTGGTTTCTGCCTTGTCCTGAGTGAAGAACTGCTTCTTCTTGGTTAGTGCTGCTCCCTTGGCCTTGGAGGTATCCGCGTCGGCGGGTCGTGCTGTCACGGCGGCCTTGAGGGCAGGCTTGAGCGCCGTCAGGGCCTCCTTGGCATCCCCCTTGATGGTGAGGAAACCTTCGCTCCTCGGCATCTTCATGAGGTTGTAAGCAGGATGGCTTGCTGCCATGAACTAGGCCAGAGCTGGGTACCCGAGGATGGCATTGTTCGGGAGGCCAATGAGGGCGATGTCGAAGTCGATGAGCTCGGTGCGGTAGTTGTCGCTCGTGCCGAAGGTCGAGGGGAGGCGAATCTGCCCCAGGGAGCCGGCGGAGGTTCCGCCAACCCTCGAGAAGGGCTTGCTGGGGTGGAGCCGCTCGAACGGTACATGAAGGAGGCTGAAGGCTTTGACGGAGAGCACATTGAGGCCGACACCGCCGTCGACAAGCATCTTGGTGATGGATACGTGGCAGATGGTGGGCGCGCGCAGCATCGGGAGCACACCCGAGCCGACCGTGGAGGCGGGATGATCCTCTGAGTTGAAGGTGAGGTCGGCCTCAGGCGCGGTCCAGCCAGGCGGAGCCCCCGGGTGCTTGGAAGCGGCCCCGATCTGGTGAAAGTACAGCTTGACATGCCAATCTGAGGGTGGTGGTTGCGAACCGCCGAGAAGAGAGAGTGATGGGGGCCGCCGGTTCCCCGAAGCAAGTGATGAAGAGGTTGCGTAGCTCCTCCCAGGTGGCGACAGAAGACTCCGGTAAATGGAGGAGCCAGGCACGCGGCGCGCCTACAAGGGCCATGGGGAACCAGTTGGCCATGATCTTGCCGTCGCCCCCGGCTTCCAGAACGGCCTCCTCGTACACCAGCTGGAAAGCCGACAGGTCCGCCGCGCCGTCGTAGCATGACGGCATCTCCGGCTTGAACTTGGGTGGCCACTGCACCTGCCGCAAGGCGGGGGCAAGGGCTCGGAGCCCCCGAGTGCCACTGCGGGCACCGGTAGATTCAGCTGGAGGGGCGCCCACCATGGGGGAGCGGGCGTGGAGATGGTGGAGCGCGAATCACCGGAAGAAAGACTCCGGCGCACCCCTACCTGGCGCGCCAAATGTCGGATCACGGGTGCTGGCAAAACCCTCAAGGTTCTAACACTGGGGTGCGCGCGAAGATCTCCCCCCTACTGATCCACGTCCTAACTCAGCTAAGATCTTACGGACTAACTCGACGAACTCGCAACAGAAAGGACACAAGATTTATACTGGTTCGGGCCGCTGCTGTGGTGTAATACCCTACTCCAGTGTGGTGGTGGTGGATTGCCTCTTGGGCTGAGGATGATTAGTACAAGGGGAAGAACAACCTCCTGAGGAGAGGTGCTCTTGTGCTTGGTGGATGTGATTGTGGGGATGAACTAGTTCTAGTCTGAGATCAGGTCGCCCCTAGCTACGGTGGTGGCTAGTCCTATTTATAGTGGCCTTGGTCCTCTTCCCAAATATTGAGCGCGAAGGGATCCCACAATGGCCAATTTGAAGGGGGACAACTAGTACAAGCTATCCTGACAAAAGCGGTCTTCGCCTGCCAAAGGCTCTGGTGGTGACGCCGTCTTGGGCTCCATGGTGACCTCCGTCCTACCGTCCTGCTGGTCTTGGTCTCGTTGCACCAATATGGAAACCTTTGCTTGACGCCTCGGTACTCCGCGCCTGCGCCTGCTTCCTTAGCACCAAAGAGGAAACAAGGACACTGTGCGCGCTGGCGCCCGCCTGTCTTTGGTCGTCATGGCTCATGTCACTAGAACCTCGCGAGGTTTGCCTGGCCTTGAACTCTCCGCCCCTCGCGAGCCAGCCTAGTGAGTCCGCTCCTGAGGAGGTCTTGTGTCGTCCACCTCGCGAGGCTTGGCCCCTCGCGAGGGTCTTGAGTCCTTGCTGGTGAAAATGGGCCGTATGGGCCCGCTCGCAGAGCCACGCCGTGGGCCGCAGGCGGGCAAGTCTGGGGACCCCCATTCCCAGAACACCGACACATGTGATGTTTATCCTTTATGCATCATATTTTTCTTAGTACGGCAATAACATTATAAGATGATCTCTCACTAAATTTCAAGGTATAATTGTTCTCCCTGAGTATGCACCATTGCTGCAGTTCGTCGTGCCGAGACACCACGTGATGATCGGGTGTGATATGCTCTACATTCACATACAACGGGTGCAAGCCAGTTTTGCACACACAGAATACTCAGGTTAAACTTGACGAGCCTTGCATATGCAGATATGGCCTTGGAACACTGAGACCAAAAGGTCGAGCGTGAATCATATAGTAGATATGATCAACATAATGATGTTCACCATTGAAAACTACTCCACTCACGTGATGATCAGACATGGTTTAGTTGATATGGATCACGTGATCATTTAGATGACTGGAGGGATGTCTATCTAAGTGGGAGTTCTTAAGTAATATGATTAATTGAACTTTAATTTATCATGAACTTAGTACCTGATAGTATTTTGCATGTCTATGTTGTTGTAGATCAGTGGCCCATGCTACCGTTCCCTTGAATTTTAATGCGTTCCTAGAGAAAGCTAAGTTGAAAGATGATGGTATCAACTACACTGACTGGTTCCGTAACTTGAGGATTATCCTCATTGCTGCATAGAAGAATTACATCCTGGAAGCACCGCTAGGTGCAAGACCCGCTGCAGGAGCAACTCCGGACATTATGAACGTCTGGCAGAGCAAAGCTGACGACTACTCGATAGTTCAGTGTGCCATGCTTTACGGCTTAGAATGGGGACTTCAATGATGTTTTGAACGTCAAGGAGCATATGAGATGCTCGAGGAGTTGAAGTTAATATTTCAAGCAAATGCTCGGATTGAGAGATATGAAGTCTCCAAGAAGTTCTACAGCTGCAAAATGGAGGAGAATAGTTCTGCGAGTGAACATTTACTCAGAATGTCTGGGTACCACAGTCACTTGACTCAACTGGGAGTTAATCTTCCTGTTGATAGTGTCATTGACAGAGTTCTTCAATCACTGCCACCAAGCTACAAAAGCTTCATGATGAACTATAATATGCAAGGGATGGATAAGACAATTCCCGAGCTCTTCGTGATGTTAAAGGCTGCAGAGGTAGAAATCAAGAAGGAGCATCAAGTGTTCATGGTTAACAAGACCACTAGTTTCAAGAAAAAGGGCAAAGGGAAGAAGGGGAACTTCAAGAAGAATGGCAAGCAAGTTGTTGCTGAAGTGAAGAGGCCCAAGTCTGGACCTAAGCCTAAGACTGAGTGCTTCTACTGCAAAGGGACTGGTCACTGGAAGCGGAACTGCCCCAAGTATTTGGCGGATAAGAAGGATGGCAAAGTGAAAGGTATATTTGATATACATGTTATTGATGTGTACCTTACTAATGCTCGTAGTAGCGCCTGGGTATTTGATACTAGTTTTGTTGCTCATATTTGCAACTCGAAACTGGGGCTACAGATTAAGCGAAGATTGGCTACGGACGAGGTGACGATGCGCGTGGGAAATGGTTCCAAAGTCGATGCGATCGCCGTTGACACACTACCTCTACATCTACCTTTGGGATTAGTTTTAGACCTGAATAATTGTTATTTGGTCCCAGCGTTAAGCATGAACATTATATCTAGATCTTGTTTGATGTGAGATGATTATTCATTTAAATCAGGGAATAATGGTTGTTCTATTTATATGAGTAATATCTTTTATGGTCATGCACCCTTGTTGAGTGGTCTATTTTTGTTGAATCTCGATAGTAGTGATACACATATTCATAGTATTGAAGCCAAAAGATATAAGTTTAATAATGACAGTGAAACTTATTTGTCGCACTGCCGTTTAGGTCATATTGGTGTAAAGCGCATGAAGAAACTCCATGCTAATGGGCTTTTGGAATCACTTGATTATGAATCACTTGATGCTTGCAAACCATGCTTCATGGGCAAGATGACTAAGGCTCCGTTCTCCGGAACAATGGAGCGAGCAACAGAGTTGTTGGAAATAATACCTACTGATGTATGCGGTCCGATGAGTGTTGAGACTCGCGGCGGGTATCATTATTTTCTGACCTTCATAGATGATTTGAGAAGATATGGGTATATCTACTTGATGAAACATAAGTCTGAAACATTTGAAAAGTTTAAAGAATTTCAGAGTGAAGCAGAAAATCATGGTAACAAGAAAATGAAGTATCTACAATCTGATCATGGAGGTGAATATTTGAGTTACGAGTTTGGTCTTCATTTGAAACAATGTTGAATAGTTTCACAACTTACGCCGCCAGGAACACCACATCGTAATGGTGTGTCCGAACATCGTAATCGTACTTTATTAGATATGGTGCGATCTATGATGTCTCTTACTACTTTACCACTATCATTTTGGGGTTATGCTTTAGAGACGGCTGCATTCATGTTAAATAGGGGACCATCTAAATCCGTTGAGACGACACCATATGAACTGTGGTTTGGCAAGAAAGCCAAGTTGTCGTTTCTTAAAGTTTGGGGCTACGATGCTTATGTGAAAAAGCTTCAACCTGATAAGCTCGAATCCAAATCGGAGAAATGTGTCTTCATAGGATACCCAAAGGAGACTATTGGGTACACCTTCCATCACAGATCCGAAGGCTAGATATTTGTTGCTAAGAATGGATCCTTTCTAGAGAAGGAGTTTCTCTCAAAAAAAGTGAGTGGGAGGAAAGTAGAACTTGATGAGGTAATTGTACCTGCTCCCTTATTGGAAAGTAGTTCATCACAGAAATCAGTTCCAGTGATTCCTACACCAATTAGTGAGGAAGCCAATGATGATGATCATGAAACTTCAGATCAAGTTACTACCGAACCTCGTTGGTCAACCAGAGTAAGATCCGCACCAGAGTGGTACGGTAATCCTGTTCGGGAGGTCATGTTACTTGACCATGATGAACCTACGAACTACGAGGAAGCGATGATGAGCCCAGATTCCGCGAAATGGCTTGAGGCCATGAAATCTGAGATGGGATCCATGTCTGAGAACAAAGTGTGGACTTTGGTTGACTTGCCCGATGATCGGCAAGCCATAGAGAATAAATGGATCTTCAAGAAGAAGACTGATGCTAACAGTAATGTTACTGTCTACAAAGCTCGACTTGTTGCGAAAGGTTTTTGACAGGTTCAAGGAGTTGACTACGATGAGACCTTCTCACCCATAGTGATACTTAAGACTGTCCAAATCATGTTAGCAATTGCTGCATTTTATGATTATGAAATTTGGCAAATGGATGTCAAAACTGCATTCCTTAATGGATGTCTTAAAGAACAGTTGTATATGATGCAACCAGAAGGTTTTGTCGATCCAAAAGGTGCTAACAAAGTGTGCAAGCTCCAGCGATCCATTTATGGACTGGTGCAAGCCTCTCAGAGTTGGAATATACGCTTTGATAGTGTGATCAAAGCATATGGTTTTATACAGACTTTTGGAGAAGCATGTATTTATAGGAAAGTAAGTGGGAGTTCTATAGAATTTCCGATACTATATGTGGATGACATATTGTTGATCGGAAATGATACTGAATTTCTGAATAGCATAAAAGGATACTTGAATAAGAGTTTTTCAATGAAAGACCTCGGTGAAGCTGCTTATATATTGGGCATCAAGATCTATATAAATAGATCAAGACGCTTAATTGGACTTTCACAAAGCACATACCTTGATAAAGTTTTGAAGAAGTTCAAAATGGATCAGTCAAAGAAAGGGTTCTTGCCTATGTTACAAGGTGTGAAGTTGAGTCAGACTCAATGCTCGACCACCGCAGAAGATAGAGAGTAAATGAAAGTCATTCCCTATGCCTCAGCCATAGGTTCTATCATGTATGCAATGCTGTGTACCAGAACTGATGTGTGCCTTGTTATTAGTTTAGCAGGGAGGTACCAAAGTAATCCAAGAGTGGATCACTGGACAGCGGTCAAGAACATCCTGAAATACCTGAAAAGGACTAAGGATATGTTTCTCGTTTATGGAAGTGAAAAAGAGCTCATCGTAAATGGTTACGTCGATGCAAGCTTTGACACTGATCTGGATGACTCTAAGTCACAAACCGGATACATATTTATATTGAATGGTGGAGCTGTCAGTTGGTGCAGTTCCAAATAGAGCATTGTGGCAGGATCTACATGTGAAGTGGAGTACATAGCTGCTTGGGAAGCAGCAAATGAAGGAGTCTGGATGAAGGAGTTCATATCCGATCTAGGTGTCATACCTAGTGCATCGGGTCCAATGAAAATCTTTTGTGACAATACTGGAGCAATAGCCTTGGCGATGGAATCCAGATTTCACAAGATAACCAAACACATCAAGAGACGCTTCAATTCCATCCGCGATCAAGTCAAGGAGGGAGACATGGAGATTTGCAAGATACATACGGATCTGAATATTGTAGACCCGTTGACTAAGCCTCTCTCACGAGCAAAACATGATCAGCACCAAGACTCCATGGGTGTTAGAATCATTACTATGTAATCTAGATTATTGACTCTAGTGCAAGTGGGAGACTGAAGGAAATATGCCCTAGAGGCAATAATAAAGTTGTTATTTATATTTCCTTATATCATGATAAATGTTTATTAGTCATGCTAGAATTGTATTAACCGGAAACTTAGTACATGTCTGAATACATAGACAAACAGAGTGTCCCTAGTATGCCTCTACTCGACTAGCTCGTTAATCAAAGATGGTTATGTTTCCTGACCATAGACATGTGTTGTCATTTGATGAACGGGATCACATCATTAGAGAATGATGTGATGGATAAGACCCATCCATTAGCTTAGCATAAATAATCGTTTAGTTTTATTGCTATTGCTTTCTTCATGACTTATACATGTTCCTCTGACTATGAGATTATGCAACTCCTGAATACCGGAGGAACACCTTGTGTGCTATCAAACGTCACAATGTAACTGGGTGATTATAAATATGCTCTACAGGTGTCTCCGATGGTGTTTGTTGAGTTGGCATAGATCAAGATTAAGATTTGTCACCCCGTGTATCGGAGAGGTATCTCTGGGGCCTCTCAGTAATGATCATCACTATAAGCCTTGCAAGCAATTTGACTAATGATTTAGTTGCGGGATGACGCATTACGGAACGAGTAAAGAGACTTGCCGGTAACGAGATTGAACTAGCTATGATGATACCGACGATCGAATCTCGGGCAAGTAACATACCAATGACAAAGGGAACAACGTATGATGTTATGCGGTTTGACCAATGAAGATCTTCGTAGAATATGTAGGAGCCAATATGAGCACCCAGGTTCCGCTATTGGTTATTGACCGGAGATGTGTCTTGGTCATGTCTACATAGTTCTTGAACCCGTAGGGTCCGCACGCTTAATGTTCGATGACGATTTGTATTATGAGTTATGTGATTTGATGACCAAAGTTTGTTTGGAGCCCTGGATGACATCATGTACATGACGAGGAGTCTCAAAATGGTCGAGACATAAAGATTCATATATTGGAAGGCTACATTCGGACACCGGAATGGTTCGGGTCGTTTCAGATAAGTTTCGGAGTATTGGGGGTTACCGGAACACCCCGGGAAGTTCATGGGCCTTAGTGGAAAGGAGAGGAGGGCCACAAGGGAGGCCGCGCTCCCCATTGCCTGACCAAATTAGACTAGGGAGGGGGGCAGCGCCCCCTCTTTCCTTCTCCCCTCTTCCTCCTTCCCTCTTTCTCCCTCTCTTGGAAGGAAGGGGACTCCAACTAGGATTGGGAATCCTAGTTGGACTCCCAATGGCGCATGCCCCCCTTGGCCGGCCTCCTCCTCCTCCCCTCCTATATATATATGGGAGGGGGGCACCCCAAGGATACACAAGTTTCTCTTAACCGTGTGCGGTGCCCCCCTCCACAGTTACACACCTCGGTCATATCATCTTAGTGCTTAGGCGAAGCCCTGCGCAGGTAACTTCATCATCACCATCGTGACGCCGTCGTGCTGACTGAACTCTCCCTCGTCGTCAACTGGATCAAGAGATCGAGGGACGTCATCGAGCTGAACGTGTGCTGAATGCGGAGGTGCCGTACGTTCGGTACTTGGATCGGTTGGATTGCGAAGACGTTCGACTACATCAACCGCATTACTAAACGCTTCCGCTTTTGGTATACGAGGGCACGTGGACACACTCTCCCTGCTCATTGCTATGCATCTCCTAGATATATCTTGCGTGATCATGGGAATTTTTTTTTGAAATACTACGTTCCCCAACAGTGTGTGAATTTGCAATATGGACGGTTAATATGCAAATGCCTTTTGGACATCAACCACACGCTTAAACTCAATGAACTGTGTACGATACTAATACTTTCCATGAAAATTTATGAACTTGGGTAACAACATTTGAGTAACATATATATAGTGGTTACACTATTCGACAAAAGGAGGATCTTCGTAACACGGTTTTGACAACCACTACAAAAAAATACACTTCCGTGATGATATGTGTTTATCACAGTAGGTCACGTTTTCTGTCATGCATGTACATCCATGACGATTTTATGATGGAATCAAGATAGTCATACCTGTGCTGTCGTAGAAGTGTTCCATGACATTACCAAAATTATCATCACAGAAGTGCCCACTTCCATGACGATAAATCGAGCGTCATAGAAGTGCTTTCATCAAGGGTGACCGACACGTGGCATCGACCGTAACAGGCTGCCTTTAAGCTATCGGGTCCAGTTTTGGATCCTATAACCCATTAACAGCCGGGACCAATGGGAATTTTCCATGTGTAAAATTCTCATTGGCTGGAGGAAACACATGTTTGCTCCTCGGTGGGCCAGATGTTGTCCGTCCATTGGAGGAGACATGCCTATGATACGTTGACACATGACGGGGCCCAACAGAGGCCCATATAGGTTTAAAAGGCCGGCCTAGTCAAAGGCCCGTAGTACTTACTCAGGTACTAGTGGGCTAGCCCAATAACGGCCTGTTTAATAAAGTCCCACTTATGGCACGAAGCCAGATCTGGCCCGTTAATTGTTCGCTGAATATTTGGGCCCAATTACGGCCCAGTGACTTTCGGCCTGTTAGAGGCCCGATGTAGACATGGGCCCATTTCAGCCCGGTGTGTCTTTCAGCCTGGGAATGGCCTGTGCTGCCCATGGGCCATATAGGGTCTGACGCGATGTCCGGCCCACTAACGGCCCGTGATAAAGGTGGCAACAGTTCAGCCCAACGTGACTTTGGGCCTGTTAAAGGCCTGTCGTATAATTCGGCCCATTGATGCCTGTACTAAGCTTTTGGCCTCTTAAAAGCCCATGGTATCAGTGGGCCAACTAAGGCGTGAGATATGTTTCGGCCTGATAACGGCCCGTCATATAACTGGGCCAAAAAAGGCCGACTCTACATTTCAGCCCGCTGAAGGCCCGTCGACGACTAGTGAAAATTAAGGCCCAACATGAATTTTGGCCTGCTAAAGGCCCTTGGTTTCTTCTGGGCCGTAACAGGCCAACAGAATATTCAGCATGTTAATGGCCCAACGCTACATGGGCCAAACTAAGCGTTGGGTCCACAAAAGGCCCAACTAAAATTTGGGTCGAATATAGGCCAGAGTAAGTTATGGGCTTGGCGCAAAGCGTGAAGGCCCCAATGGCCATTCGGGCCCTAGAAAGATGCAGGCCCGCCCAATTGTGGCCTACTAAAAACCTGGCCCGTTACAGGCGAATGTTTCGGCCAGGTCGACTACATCAGGTTTTTTTTGATAGCAAATGATGGCAGTAAATAGTAGGAATTAAGAACAAACCTGCTCTATACAATAAAAAAATTACGGCATAGTAACTTAGAATAAACCTACACTATACAGTAAAGGATTTATGGTATATTACATCCACTGGGCATCGAAGTTCGCCACCAGTGATCATAAAGCGCAATGAAGAAGCAGATTACAAAAACTGGGCACCATTGCAGCGTAACAAAATAATAATGAACCGAGACCACTTCCAAGACAGTTCAAGAAAGGTTAGCCTTGCGCGGGAACTGCTGCACAAGCTGCTAAGCAAGGCTATGAGACCGGCCTAGCATGTCGGTCATAGCTTCCAGGTGTAGCTGTTTAGCAATGAGGTTCTCATTGGTGTTCTCCGCAATCTTTGTTAGAGATAGGACTTCAGGTCGAAGTTGAGTTGCAGAATGCCTTTCTGCTAGAACTTGGGAATGAAGAAGTCAAGCTGATTGAGACAACAAATTCTGTGAGCTTGTCTGACTGCTAGTCTCAAGTAACTTGAACACTGCATCAAGACAAGACTTTGAGGTTGTCTCGCTATCTTCAAGATGTTTTGCCTTCTTTGCTGCAATATATGTTGGGTTTGTCTCACAGCCTTCAGGAGACTTGTGCATGCCATCAGGTATATCACCCTGAAACAAGCAGAGAGATGACAGGTTTTGCACGTGTATAAACAAAGATGATAACTGTGCTGTCAATTCCATCCAATTTTAAACTAGAAAATAATGAGTAAGTTCAAAATATCAATAGCATAATTTGGCATCATTCATAATGCGGGGAGCTTCACCACACTACTGGGTTACCATGTCAACATAACAAGCATAGATGAAGGGCAAAGACAATCATTGTATCTATTTTGGTTAATGTGCATAGTGTTGTTCATATCATCAGCCACATCAGTAAGATAAAATAGGAGATGACAAGGTGCAAACGTGGGCTGCTTCACCACACACTGGATTATAGATCCACAAAAACAAGCATACATATAGGGAGTATTGAGTAATGTGCATGGTATGAATAAGGAATTTGGTTTTACAAGTAAAACTTGGAACTTACGGTTGTTGCGAACATGCATTTTGATAGAAACAACAAACTAAACAACAGTAAACGATAGGGAGTATGAGCAAATTAAACAACAGTTGAGGATAAAGGCTTTAGAAGGACTGACTTACATTAACAGTTAACACCGGCTTTATAATGCCCTTCTCCATGTCAAGGGAAGGATAACTCAAGAATTTCAGCACATAATCTTCTTCATAAGCATTGCCTGTACTCTACATTTTGTAGAGAGTAATTATAGATATGATAATATTGGAAGGGATAGAGGATAATGAAGATAAGATGCAGATTGATGCTACATAATCAACTACCAATCCCTGGAAGTACAAGCATTACAGGACAAAATTACTGACAAGAGCAATGGGCTACACTTCTGCACCAATCCCTCAATAGGGGTAAGTATAGTGATAGACGACGTTCAGTCTTTACAAGAGGACTGCCGAGCTAAACCTCTTCAAAAGCATTGGGTTGATTCTAAATTTATGTAAGAGTCCATACGGATCTTATAATGTCCACTAAATGGACGATAACGAGGCTAACATGTGCAATGATGCTACATAATGAAACAGCTATGAAAGTAAGTATGGTCATACAGGGCAAGAGGTACTCACAAGAGCAATGCAGTGTGCAGTATAGTTGCGAGATTCTGTGGTCCCTTGAGAATGAATGTTCTTCTGCTAACAGTTTTCATACAAGTGAGACGTTAAGTTAAATGCAGAAATGTAGTTCAAATTTTGATGTGATATCATAGACAGTACCATACGCTACTGACGGGACCAATGTGTAACAAGATTATTCCAGTCACTGTCTAATAAATGTAGCACCAGGGACTTTACAGAAATTTCGTTTAGAGGCTTGCCATCGAAGTGCGCTTGCCTCAGGTACGAACGATACTTCATCAATGAATGCTTGAAAAGCGCAACCAACCCTTGCTCGTCTTGACAATCTAGTTTGGTCCTCGCCTATTTACAAGAATGAAATCTTGTGTCTTTTGTCAGCAGAAACATATGCAGTAATTACCATGAATAACATTAGTACATTACTTACGCATAAGTTGCGGAGGAAGATTGTAAATTGTTCTGTGTCTGCGGTATAATCTTTCCATGAAGGAAAGATGTGCACAAAGTTCCTGACAATAATATAAGCTTCATCTTCTCAACTGGGAAGAAATGGAACAGGGGTCCTATTTGCTGCAATTGGGGCTCTCTCTGGTTCGAAAAGGGATTTGGCAACTGGATTTGGTGTACTCTTTTGCTGGAATGGGGGTTTTGCGTCATAGAGCTGGTGCTATGTCAACTGGCATCATCATACTGTTTGATGCAGTTGGTGTCTGCTGAGTTGGGGCATCAGAAATGACCAATGTAGTAGGGCTTGAGTCTGCTAGAGTTGGGGTGTTTTGTGGGTCAGGTGATATTGCAACTACACCTAATGGGCTATTTGATTTATCAGGTGTCACTACCTTTTCCAAATACTTTGCTCATGCTCCTCCGTGATCAGCAATCGCCCTCTTCCTTTTGAACATCTGATACACAAGAACAACATTTGAATGGATAAATGTGGTATGATGACAGATGGAATATATACTGAAAATGGATAGGCAGGGCGTATTCACATACACGATGTGTAAACTAAGCTAATGGCAGTGTAACAAAGTAGAAGCAATGCAAAGCATCAGTTGCAAGATATGTGCGACCAATATAACCTTGGAAAGTTAGAGCAAGCACCTTGATGGGTGAATAAGATAGGGCATCTGCCTCTGAATCCTCCACTAGGGAGGTACATTGACTTAGGTCTCCCTCTAGCTCAGAATCACTGTCAGGATCATATTCTGATCATGAATCTGTAGGCGGAGAGCGTTTGCATTGCATTGCATCCAGACTTGATTTCAGTCCCTTAATGCCACGTTTGACAGCCATGACATTGTTTTGCTTTATTATTTTTATGCGGGCAAACTCATAATCATTATGATGCTGTTCAGAATCTGAGATTCATGAAAACATAAAAAGTAGTAAAATTATCTATGGAATGCATTGCGGATTCAACTCGAAGAGTGTCTCCCTATAAACACCTGCATATGCAAAGTTCACCCCCAACCGTGATGACCAGACCACACACAGAAATACAAATATGTTATGTCTCTATAACAGGTAGACACACATTTCAAAACCGAAGTAGGAATATTAGAATTATATCAAATTCGTATTTGAGCAAATAAACAAATGAATTATCAATGGCATAATGTTTAGCTTTAAGGGCGGAGTGCTGGTAGTGCGACAGAAAGCAAGTAGGCAGATTGTATTCCATGTAAAAGATCGTAGTCTATGTAAAAACTGGAAATGACACTTTCTTTCTATACAATGCAGTGTCCGTTGCCCACACATGATGGAAGAGATCACACAGAGAAATACTATTCACTCATGTCTACGGTTCCAGCATTTTTAAACAGGGTGGTCCACCCTAAAAGAATATTGACAACAAATATGACAAGGCAAGCATAGGTGTAGTGAATCAATCATTTACTTGTGACCTTACTAGGACAAGTATGCAGAACTGTAACTGCAGTAAGAGACCGTCCAAAATCTAAATCAAGAAGTTTGTCTAGCACTTATTGTTTGCAACTAATCGATGTGAATAATTGGATATCATATTGAATGAGTAAGAAAGACAAGTAAAATTGTCAACAAACCCGGCCTGCAATAGTAATCTGGGTCAATGTCACTACGACCAACAATCCAAAATGAGTAGTGTTTGTTCCTAGGGCCGGAATTTTGAAACCCTGTGAACTTTACAGGTACTAAAGATTATTGAAATACATCTGAACCATTAAGTGCAGGTAGCACTCAGCACACAACAAACCCTAATGATAGTCCTGCCTAATGAGTGATGAATCAATTATAAAATGGGTGATGAGGAGTGGCTGTTGAGTGTTGAGGACGTATCTCAGGATAAATCGGGTTGGCTTACTAGGTGCCGCATGCCTGAGCCCTGAACGGACCGGGAAGGTAGGCACGGCGGCGCGCCCGGACAACGGTGACGCTGTTGGGCGAGCGACTCCTGTCCTCCTGTTAGTCCGGCGTCTCCTCCTAGAGTCATGCCGTCCGGGGGTGGCAAGTCACCGGCGATGCGGGCGGCTGGGGGCGAGTAGAGATCGGAAGCGCGCAGCAGAATTGAGGGGAATCGAGGCCTGGGCCGACCCAAAATCCCAGGGTGGGCCGCAGCCCACTGTGGGCACACTGTAGAGATACATACCCGAGCGGCGAACATGCATTTTCGAAAATAAATTATGAACATTTAGCTGACCAATTAAACAACTCTGTTTTAATAATATCAGATTCGTATTTGAACAACTAAGCTTGTTTAGCTTGATGGGTGGAGCAGTGCTATTATGACACGAAGCACGTATGCTGATCATATAATGATCATAGAAGGGGGAAACCCTCAGCATTTTTTTGAGCAAAAGAGGGTTTCCACTCCGATTTCTATTAAAGAAACCACCACGGAACCAACATGGTCTATTAAACCCTAAGCATGATCAATTAAACCCTATTATGACTGTGCCATGGCAGATTTAAAGCTGCAAACCGGGGAAATGCTATTTAGCATCCATTGTTTGCTTCGAACTAAGAACTAAATTCTAAGAGCTGAAAATAAAGTACAATAACCAAGTTATGATCTATTTTTTGGTTGAGATCAAAAAGTTGAGGAGATATGAAGTACCACCTCTCTTGCGGCACCGTGTAGGCATCGGGGGTGTGATGGCTGTAGGTGGCGTCAAAGCAGATCTGCGACGGTAGACGGGTGCATCAGGGGATAAGTCCCGTTGCAGTGGAAGAGAAGGTCGTGTGAGCGGCCCTGACAAAGAGGATGACAACGCCGATGAAGCGAGAGGACGCGATGCGAGGCTCTTGGTCCGTCGCCGTGGATGAGAAATGTCCATCTCTAGCAGTAGATGACGCGGTCTTGGTAGGTGATACATCTCTATTGTATCTATAATTTTTGATTATTTCATGCCAATATTATAGCACTTTCACATACTTTTGGCAACTTTTTATATGATTTAATGGACAAACCTATTGATCCAGAGGCTAGTGCCAATTCCTGTTTTCTGCGTGTTTTTTGTATCGCAGAGTATCCATATCAAACAAAGTCCAAACGCGATGACAATTTACGGAGAATTATTTTGAGAATATATGTGATTTTTGGGAGTTGGAATCACCGCAAACGGAGGCCCACACAGGGCGCGATACACCAGCGCACGGGCCAGGAGCCTAGCGCGCGGTGGTGGGTTGTACCCACCTCGTATGTCGGTTGGAGCTGTACTTCGGGCGCAAGGAAGCATATATCCGGAAAAAATTGTGTTAAAATCTCAGCGCAATCAGAGTTACGGATCTCCGGGAATATAAGAAATGGTTTTCGGCCAGATCTGGGAACACGAAACAGAAGAGAACAGAGAGGGAGATCCAATCTCGGAGGGGCTCCCGCCCCTCCGCCGCCATGGATACCATGGACCAGTGGGGGAACCCTCCTCCCATCTAGGGGAGGCCAAGGAAGAAGAAGAAGGAGGGGGGCTCTCTCCCCCTCGCTTTCGGTGGCGCCAGAGTACCGCCGGGGGCAACGATCGGGACGGCGATCTACATCAACAATCTTGCTACCATCAATGCCAACTTTCTACCCCTCTATGCAGCGGTGTAACACCTCTTCTCCCCGATGTATTCTCTACTTAAACATGGTGCTCAACTCCATACATTATTTCCTAATAATCTGTTGTTATCCTATGATGTTTGACTAGATCCGTTTTGTCCTGTGGGTTAATCGTGATCTTGGTTGGTATGATTGTATATTTTATTTATGGTGCTGTCCTACAGTGCCCTCCATCTCGCGCAAACGTGAGGGGCCCTCGCTGTAGGGTGTTAGAATATGTTCATGGTTTGCTTATTGTCAGTGTTGCGAGTGTGACAGAAACTTAAACGCGGATAGGTGGGTTATGGCGTATGGGAGTAAAGAGGACTTGATACTTAATGCTATGGTTGGGTTTCACGACCTTAATGATCTTTAGTAGTTGCGGATGCTTGCTAGAGTTCCAGTCATAAGTGCATATGATCCAAGTAGAGAAAGTATGTTAGCTCTTGCCTCTCCCTCATATAAAATTGCAAGAATGATTACCGGTACTTGTTATCGATTGCCTAGGGACAAATAACTTTCTTGTTGACACAAGCTATCCACTTTTATTACCTTGCAATTTATTCGTAGTTTGATTCCCGCAAAGTACTCGCAGATTTATTCCTACAAAATAGTTTCATACTTATTTCCGGTAAAGCAGACATCAAGCGTGCGTAGAGTTGTATCGGTGGTCGATAGAACTTGAGGGAATATTTGTTCTACCTTTAGCTCCTCCTTGGGTTCAACACTCTTATTTATCAAAAAAGGCTACAAACGATTCCCTATACTTGTGGGTTATCAAGACCTTTTTGTGGCACTGTTGCCGGGGAGCAATAGCGTGGGGTGAATATTCTCGTGTGTGCCTTTTTGCTTTATCACTAAGTAGTTTTTATTTTATGTTCTAAGTTGTTCTCTATCTTTAGTTATGGATATGGAACATGAAACACCAAAAAAATTAGTTGTACTTGCTACTCATGGAGATGGGGAACCTCCAAAAACCCTCGATGCTCGTTATGTGAAAAATATTATGCACTACTTTGATAATCATGAGAAAACCCCATTCAACTTGATAATGGGAGTAACGTTGGATCAACGTGAATACTTTAGGGATTATCGCTTGACTCAAAAGGGAAAACTTTTATGGGATCAAATTGAAATGTTGCAATGGTATGCTTGGGATTTATGCCAGAGATATGATTATACTTGTTTCTCTAGGATGAATGCTCCACATCTTCCCTTTTCATGTGAATTTAATGATAATGAAACCTTGGCTTCTTATGCTAGAGGTATATATGATTATTATGATGTGGAACGAATAGAAGAATTTGTTGCTTTTAAGGGTGCATGTGAAATTGAATCTTTGTTTAAATTTTTTGAAGATGTTGATGATTCAGTTTATAGACCTGAAAATCTTGCTATCCTTAAATATTGCTATGATAATTATAAATACAATTCCGATATTGATGCATTTATTGAGAAAGTCTCCATTGTGCAAGAAGAGACTAATATTTTGCAGGAGTCTATGGAAGAAGGAATTGATGAAACTTTGAGCTCATTGGTTGAAAAAGATGATGAGGAGAGCGAAGAACAAGCGAAGGAAGACCGGATTGATCACCCATGCCTGCCTTATAATGAGAGTAACCCTCCAACTCATACATTGTTTAATGCTCGTTCGTTCTTTTCAAAGGATGAATTCTATGATAATTGCTATGATCCCGTTGATTCATTTCAAATATCCCTTTTTGATGAACTTGATGCTTGCTATGCTTGTGGCCAAGATGCCAATATGAATTATGCTTATGGAGATTAACTTGCTATTGTTCCTTATGTTAAACATGAATTTATTGCTACTGCACCCACACATGATAGTCCTATTATCTCTTTGAATTCTCCAAACTACACTATATCGGAGAAGTTTTCCCTTATTAAGGATATTGATGGGTTGCCTTTTACCGTTGCACATGATGATTTTGATGAATATAATATGCATGTGATTGCTGCTCCTACTTACAATTATTATGAGAGAGGAACTATATCTCCACCTCTCTATGTTTCCAACATCATAAAATTGCAAGAAACTGCTTATGCTATGTATTGGCCTTTACTTGATGTGCATGAATTGTTCTTTTATGACATGCCGATGCATAGGAAGAGAGTTGGACTTTGTCATTGCCTGATATCTGTTGCTTTGTGCTCACTACTAAATGCCAAATCATTGTTGACTCAAATTGGCTTTGATATACCTTGGGATCCAGGTGGATTCATTACTTGAGCACTTTATGCCTAGCTTAATGGCTTTAAAGAAAGCGCTGCCAAGGAGACAACCCAGAAGTTTTAGAGAGTCATTTACTTCTGTTGAGTGCTTTTATAAAGTTTAAAAACAAAAAAAATATAGAGGGGAACACAAAACTTTTAAAAAAGGAAAGTGAAAGTGAAAGAGACAAGCATTGTTGAAGTGGGGGAGCTCCTTGAACTTTGTTCATGCTCACAGAAACTTTGCGAATCTTAATTACAGGAACTTTTCAACAAAAATAATTACCCCCCTGTACAATTCCATTGTATTATAAAAATAATGTGCCAAGATTTACCTTTAGGATGTTTACATTGCTTGTTGGTTTGTGCTGTGCAAAATAGAAACTTTGGCTATAGTGTGCGATTTTACATTTTTTTACTGGAATGTCAAACGGTTCTAAAACTTTTTGCAATGTCTTTCCCTACAAATTTTTATTTTTTTATTTTTTCAGAATTTTTGGAGTACCAGAGGTATGGTGAATGTTTAGATTACTATAGACTTTCCTGTTTAAGACAAATTCTGTTTTTGATGCAATGTTTGCTTGTTTTGATGAAACTATCGATTTTTATCGGTGGTATAAGCCATGGAAAAGTTATATTACAGTAGCTACAATGCAAAAACAAAATTTGAATTGGTTTGCAACAGTACTTAGAGTAGTGATTTGCTTTATTATACTAACGGATCTTACCGAACTTTCTGTTGAGTTTTGTGTGGATGAAGTGATCATAGATCGAGGAGGTCTCGATATAAGGAGAAGGAGGAGAGGCAAGAGCTCAAGCTTGGGGATTCCCAAGGCACCCCAAGTAAATATTCAAGGAGACTCAAGCGCCTAAGCCTGAGGATGCCCCAGAAGGCATCCCATCTTTATTCAACAAGTATCGGTATGTTTTCGGTTTCGTTTCGTTCAAGTGACATGTGCAAATCTTGGAGCGTCTTTTACATTTAGTTTCCTTTTTTCTTTTATGCACCATGCTGGTATGAGATAGTCCACGGTTGATTTATAGAATGCTCATTGCACTTCACTGATATCTTTTGAGTGTGGCTTTATAGAATGCTTCATGTGCTTCACTTATATCATTTGAAGTTTGGATTGCTTGTTTCTCTTCACATAGAAAACCGTTGTTTGAAGAATGCTCTTTTGCTTCACTTATATTTGTTAGAGAATGATCTTTTATAGAAATAATTAAACTCTCATGCTTCACTTATATCTATTTCAAGATCCAAAAGGAATTGGTCAATTGCATGGTTAGTCATAAAATCCTACATAAAGCTTATGGACCACTGAATACGATATGTCTGATTCCTTGCAATAGTTTTGCGATATAGAGATGGAATATGTGGGAGGTACTAGTAAACGGTTGTGGTTAGTAAGAATATTGATGTTAAGGTTTGTGATTCCCGAAGCATACATGTATCGCCTCTCGTTATGCTACGATGTTGGAGCATGATTTATTATTCATTATCCTCTTTATGAGTGGCAGTCGGGGATGACCGATGGTCTTTTCCTACCAATCTATCCCCCATGCGGCGCACCCAGGCAGCGGTGACGCTGTTGGGCGAGCGGCTCCTGACCTCCTGTTAGTCCAGCGTCTCCTCCTAGAGTCATGTCGTCCGGGGATGGCAGGTCTCCGGTGATGCAGGCGGCTGGGGGCGAGTAGAGATTGGAAGCGCTCAACAGAACAGAGGGGAATTTGGGCCTGGGCCGACCCAAAATCCCAGTGCGGGCCACGGCCCACTTTGGGCACCGTATAGAGATACACACCTGAGCGGCGACCATGCATTTTCGAAACTAAATTATGAACATTTAGCTAACCAATTAAATGACTCTATTTAAAAATATCAGATTCGTATTTGAACAACTAAGCTTGTTTAGCTTGTTGGGTGGAGCAGTGCTATTATGACAGGAAGCACGTATGCTGATCGTATAGTGATCATAAAAGGGGGAAACCCTAAGCATTTTTTTGAGCAAAAGAGGGTTTCCACTCCGATTTCTATTAAAGAAACCACCACGGAACCAACATGATCAATTAAACCCTAAGCTTGATCAATTAAACCCTATTATCATTGTGCCATGGCAGATTTAAAGCTGCAAACCGGGGAAATGCTATTTAGCATCCATTATTTTCTTCAAACTAAGAACTAAATTCTAAGAGCTGAAAAGAAAGTACAGTAACCAAGTTACGATCTATTTTCTGGTTGAGATCAAAAAGTTGAGGAGATATGAAGTACCACCTATCTTGCGGTGCAGTGTAGGCATCAGGGGTGCGATGGCTGTCGGTGGCATTGAAGCAGATCTGCGACGGTAGACTGGTGCATCAGGGGATAAGTCCCATTGTAGTGGAAGAGAAGGTCGTGTGAGCGGCCCCGGCAAAGAGGATGACAGCGCCGATGAAGCGAGAGGACGCAATGCGAGGCTCTTGGTCCGTCGCCGTGGATGAGAAACGTCCATCTCTAGCAGTGGATGACGCGGTCTTGGTAGGTGATACATCTCTATCATATCTATAATTTTTGATTATTTCATGACAATATTATACCACTTTCACATACTTTTGGAAACTTTTTATATGATTTAATGGACAAACCTATTGATCCAGAGCCCAGTGCCAATTCCTGTTTTCTGCGTGTTTTTTGTATCGCAGACTATCCATATCAAACAAGTCCAAACGCAATGACAATTTACGGAGAATTATTTTGAGAATATATGTGATTTTTGGGAGTTGGAATCACCGCAAACGGAGGCCCACACAGGGCACGATACACCAGCGCACGGGCCAGGAGCCTAGCGCGCGGTGGTGGATTGTACCCACCTCGTACGTTGGTTGGAGCTGTACTTCGGGAGCAAGGAAGCTTATATCTGGAAAAAAATTGTGTTAAAATCTCAGCGCAATCAGAGTTATGGATCTCCGGGAATATAAGAAACGGTTTTCGGCCAGATCTGGGAACGCGAAACAGAAGAGAGCAGAGAGGGAGATCCAATCCCGGAGGGGCTCCCACCCCTCCGCCTCCATGGATACCATGGACCAGAGGGGGAACCCTCCTCCCATCCTGGGGGAGGCCAAGGAACAAGAAGAAGGAGGGGGGCTCACTCCCCCTCGCTTCCGGTGGTGCCGGAGTACCGCCGAGGGCAACAATCGGGACGACGATCTACATCAACAATCTTGCTACCGTAAACACCAACTTTCTCCCCCTCTATGCAGCGGTGTAATACCTCTTCTCCCCGTTGTAATCTCTACTTAAACATGGTGCTCAACTCCATATATTTTTTCCCAATGATCTATGATATCCTATGATGTTTGAGTAGATCCGTTTTGTCCTGTGGGTTAATCGTGATCTTGGTTGGTATGATTGTATATTTTATTTATGGTGCTATCCTATGGTGCCCTCCATCTCGCACAAACGTGAGGGGCCCTTGTTGTAGGGTGTTGCAATATGTTCATGGTTTGCTTATTGTCAGTGTTGCGAGAGTGACAGAAACTTAAACGCGGATAGGTGGGTTATGGCGTATGGGAGTAAAGAGGACTTGATACTTAATGCTATGGTTGGGTTTCACGACCTTAATGATCTTTAGTAGTTGCAGATGCTTGCTAGAGTTCCAATCATAAGTGCATATGATCCAAGTAGAGAAAGTATGTTAGCTCATGCCTCTCCCTCATATAAAATTGCAAAAATGATTACCGGTACTTGTTATCGATTGCCTAGGGACAAATAACTTTCTTGTTGACACAAGCTATCCACTTTTATTACCTTGCAATTCATTCGTAGTTTTATTCCTGCAAAGTACTCGTAGATTTATTCCTACAAAATAGTTTCATACTTGTTTCCGGTAAAGCAGTCGTCAAGCGTGCGTAGAGTTGTATCGGTGGTCGATAGAACTTGAGGGAATATTTGTTGTACCTTTAGCTCCTCATTGGGTTCGACACTCTTATTTATCGAAAAAGGCTACAAATGATCCCCTATACTTGTGGGTTATCAGTAGGCGCTCCAGCATGGTGGAGGACGGTGGCGATGGATGGGGTGGAGGACGACAGCGATGGATGGGGTGGCGGATGGAGGAGGCTGGTGTGGGGATGGTGTTCTAGCGTGGACGGTGTATGAATGGGAAAATGGAGGGAGAGGTATGGGAACCATGTTTTTGGGATGCGCCTGTCTGAAATATGGGAAAGTTACGAACTTAGCCGCCGTTTAAAATTTGGACGTCTCATCGGTTGGGGATAGGATGGTAATGTAGTATCTCGTAAATATTTGCCCAGAGCGATTTTGGGCGAGGAGAGGGTGTTTTGGTGCCCATGGTTGGCGCCCACGGTGTATCAATGGGGCTGACAGGTAGGGCGGTTGTGTCACGTCTGAGTGAAGTTACAAACCTTCCCCTATTGAAAATATTTGCGTACATCAATTTTCGGCCAAGACGAGTTTGTTTTGCCGTCCACCGTGTATGAATGGGGAAATGGAGGGAGAAACAGAGGTCTTTCAGACGAGCTTGAATCAAATGTGTTTTGCCGCCCATGTTTGGCGCCCACCATGTCGGAATGGGCTCAGAGGCAGTCGTGTCACGTCTAATTGAAGTTACTAACCTACCCCTATTGAGAGCAGTGGAAATCGGGCCGATGGATTGTCCGTGTAAGGGGTAGACAGTAACTTTGATCTCCCGAACACCTGGCTTCGGGCAGCCGACATGGGAGTGGACATTTTGCCGCTTCTTTCGAATTTTGGAACAATAAGCATCCACGTTACCCTGGCAACTAAATTAGAATCCATTTTGTATTCCTATATGAATCTTTATAAATCATTCTATGTGTTTGTATATATCTTCAAAAGCACGACAAAGATGTATTCCACTATCATATATGAATATGATTTACAAATGTTGATACTCGAATTCAGAACCTAGAATCTAGTTTATGGTGAAATCGAATATTTGGAACACTTTATGTCCAACTCAAGTGTCACATGCATCATAATGTGTACTCCCATTTAGATATGTACACAAGCGATGTATCAAGATTCAAATACCGAGTCAATCAACCAATAATTAACAAAACTAACAGACATATAAACACTTATAGAGTATATGGATCAATAATATCAACTAACATACATAAGCCAGTCCGCTGTACTTTTTTTGCCAGAAGAGCATCCTTTTTTTAGCGAAGCTAGTACAACATATTGCCCCTTTCCCATGCGTGCCACTTATGGTCCATCTATACTACTATTATTGTTGAATGCACATTTAACCCGATTCACATATTTGTAGGTCTTGCACAGCAATCAAAATGAAATGTCTCCGAGTCTTATCAATTAATACAGACTTGTGCTCAAATAAAATTACAAACCAAAAAACAAAAAAATTATTACATGATATCTAAAACAAATGGTTTGATCAATTACATGAATAAACAACACAAAGATTATTCAACGATGGAAAGAACATTTCACCTATGATTTACCAAGTGGGAATTTAATTTCCTTTTTCCTTCAAGACCTTAACAACGCAGTCAGTCTCAGCTTGCTTCGTTTCGAAATCCACCAAATATTTAATGGTTGTCTTGAGTATTGCTTGTGATTGTGCTATTTGCTTCCTCAACATGTCAACTTCATCTCTAAGTGCAGAAGCAGAATCTCTTTCTACCACTAGTTTAGCCTCTAGAGCATCAGCAGTTGGCAGTTCATGATGCACGATTGGGCCGGTGCCACTACTGTGGGATGATACAACATCCATGGGGACCTCGCTCTTTGATCTTGGGTTAACCTGTTTTGCCATTAAAGTTCCGATTGGATTCTGAAAAGTTGAAGTTAGCAAAACATCTCAACTAGGAGTTACAAAAGCAAACCAGTTAAACAAACAAGGAATTAAAGAGTTTCAATTGGATGCTAAAAAGTAGTTATTAACATCATTGTAACCGGTTGTTGCAGCAGTGAAGTAGTTAAACAAACAAGTTTTGCAAAAGGCACCTGTTGTGGCATTGGAGTTTCTCTTGGATCTTGAAAATTTGAGTAGCCAGTAATGTGATTAGAGCAACCGGTTGCAGCAGCAAAGCAGTTAAACAAACAAGTTTTGCAAAAGGAACCTATTGTGGCATTGGAGTTTCTCTTGGATCCTGAAAAGTTGAGTAGTCAGTAACTTGATTAGAGCAACAAGTTACAATAGCAAACCTGTTACACAAATATATTTTTGAAAATGTACCTACCGTGCAATTGGACTTCCAATTGGATCCTGAAACTTGAAGTTGGTAGGATGATTACAACAACAAGTTACAGCAGCAAACTAGGTAAACAAGGAAGTTTCTGAAAACATACATGTCGTGCCAACATAGTTTCAGTTGGATCCTGCAAACTCGAATGTTAGCAATCAATAAATAAAGTTTTGCAAGAGCCATAAGAAACTAACATCAAACTAGTAAAACTAACCAGTTTTGGCAACGTATTTAATTACACATGAACTACTAAAACTAACAAGTTCTTGGCAACGTATTAAAGTAACAAGTCGGTACCGTTTACCAGCAACACAAACATCTGTAAATTTCTTTGATGTAAGCAAAATGATTCCAACACATATATAAGTTAAAAATACGGTGTCCCTCATATAAACCTGACAGTTGTCTATCTATGAACATGCAAACATTACTAGTGCTACAAGTGATAACAACAAACCATTTAAAAACAGGGTATTAGAACGTAAATTACACGTGAATTCTGCTACACCCTAGAAGTACATATGACAGGCTATCTACGTGCTTAAGTAGCTATTTAAGTTCAGGCAAACAGGTAATTCTTAACAGTAAGTATCAAACACATAGATAGGCGCAGTCTATAATAGGATAGAAGGCTATGGCATTATGTAACCAGTAGCAAACTAAATTAAGCCAAGCAACGTAATTGAATAATTTTGCAATAAGTGGCTAACTAAAATTCCGAGAAGCAGGTAACTGAACTTACGCTAGATCTTTGTACAGGCACACTAAAACTTCTTTTTCGCTTACAAAGTTCAAGGAGTCCATGGCATCAATTGCTTGGATACACAGTCCCAATACTTCATTTTTCCCACACTGCATTGCTAAGTTGAATGGTTAATCTGGTAAGATGGTGCGTCCTTGATGTGTTATATGAGGAAATGTAGTCAGACTAGTTGTAGCCACACACATCACGCTGGCTTTTACTGTATATTTCATGCGATTACATTTGGCATATCGAGATCTAAGCAATCTACAGTAGGATGAAAATAGTGGCATCCTTCACATTATTGGCGAACTCAGTTCATAGAAACAAGCAATTCAACCATTCCGTGGGTAAATCAAAAGCGTCACTGGAATATTTTTCACTACCCCAATCATACACGCAAAAAGGGGCGACGCACCATAGGGGCTGGTATGGGCGGCCGCCTTGGGTGGCTGGAAAGTGTGCACCTAGTTTGAGTCATCCAGGTTGGCCCAGGCTAGTTTTGTTTGTCCCAATGCATGAGCATGCAATGTAAAAAATGAAGAAAAATGTTTCAATTTGATGGGCCAATAACGTAAGTGCAAGGTAGGCCCTATAGCAGGCTCGCGGCCCAAACGAGCGCCTCCCATATCGATCGACAACAGGAAAAATCCCAATTCCTTTGCTCCAGCCTCCAGTCTGGTTCGCTCCTAAACTAGCCGCCGCTGGACAGACCGACACAACACTTCCTCATGCCCTCGTTAGAGGGTGATCGCCGGGCTTCAAGAGAATGGAAGGACAAGAAGATGAAGATCCAACCCTGGGTGTAGCCTGCGTGGGAGGCAGCAGCGGCAACACGGGTATGGCATCGAGCTTGTGCAAACGGACAGTCGCATCTTGCAAGAGCGGCATGCGCAACGAGCAGGTATATCACATCCCTGATTATATCTAATTCAACTGTTCAATTTCTGGCCAATAGTTAAACCTAATGGTGTTGTAAAAATCGCTTGTATGTAGGGAATCTATGAGAAAATGAAACCAATTTCTGCTTATTTTATAACTCCCCAATCAATACTGAACTGACTGAATCTGATGTATCTAATCAAGTTTCCGGTGCAAACATACAAGCTCATGTTGTTCTTGAGCCTAAAGTGCCTAATGAACAGACTACTAATGAAGGATTTGATGCGAACATTTTACATGCTCCTGGTGATGAACATATAGTGTCTAATGAGGGATCTAATGCAAGCATTTTGCAAGCTCCCATTGAAGGATTTAGTGTCTAATGGTGATCCGCTATGTTGAGAGAGACATAGAGATTTGCAGGCATTGATGGCAAGCAAATTATAGTACATTTTCATGGCTTGAGGAAACATCGAAGCCATCTACCAGAAATTCCCCATATCATGAGAACGTAGCATAAATACTTTTCTAATCTGTTGTTTGAAACTATTGGCATACTTGTGCAGGATAGATATATTGATATGCAGTTTGCCACTAGTTATAGGTGCAATTACACTTCAATATTTGCAGCCAGAGAATGAATAATTCAAGCAGGTACAGGCCATGTTAGTAGTCCTCGTACACCATGTTGCATTTTGTGTTTTTTGGTGCTTGCATCATTTAGTGTTTTATAATCTGAACTACTTTGGATCATTAGCTGGTTTTCAAAGTGCATGTAGCTTCACATTTCTCAAGTTATGTTGATTTCCGGAGTGCAAGTGCCTTCGTATTTTTTAAGTTAAATGTTCACCCCTAGTAACTTGAATTCGTGGATCCGCCACTGCACAAAAATCATACACACAGGCCAGTATGAATTAAATGAAATGCAGGGACTTACGCTAGCTCATTGTACAGGCTCACTGTAGCTCTGCTTGCGCTTGGGATGTTCCATGTACAAGTCCATGTTACGACTTGCTTGGATGTGCAGGCCTTGTGCTCCTTGCATCCCCCTCTGCATTTTTGACACGGCGAATGGTTGATCAAATAAGAGGAATTGACCTTGCTATTGTACCGGGGGATAGATACTTACAAGGTTATACGGGTGTGCAGGATGTGTACCAAATCCCGTAGTGCCATCATGCTTCGCTAAAAATGGTTTTCCTTATTTCAGATCATATCTCCAGAAGAAACAAGAGTTAAAGTTAGAGTTGCATAGGCGTGTAAGCTAAGAGAGCAGTGAAAGGATATCCAAACATCATCGGAATAGTGCACAAGGGAGTGATGTGTGGATACCTAGTTCGGGCCGGCAGTTGGGCATGCTCTCCTAGCTAGAGTCTGGGGCACTTCAGAGCCGTTGAGGGTGATGCGCTGATGTTGGCTGGCTGCAAACGGATGTAGATCTTGTGTGGCAGTGGAGCACTACGATGCGGTGGACGAGACCGTTGGTGAAGACCCAACTGCCTCGGGGGGCGGAGGTGCGACGATGTGCTCGGTGAAGTAGCCCCGGTGAGGTGGGATACAGCATCGGTGAAGCGCACCTGATGCGGTGGAAGTCGGTGTCTGTGAGGCATGTTAGTTGCGGCGGCCGACGTTGTCGGTGGACCACCCAATGCGGTGGACGAGGGCGTAGATGAGGTAGCTCTGGTGAGATGGTAAAGTGCGACCGTCGTCTTCGTCATCGTCGTTTGGCACAGAGGTGGGAAAAGAGACGAGACGAGGAGCGATTCGAACTTTGCTTGCATTGGCGGCGAATTAGGGATTTCAGCAATCTGGGCACGGAAGGGGATGGTGGAGAAGGGAGATTTTGCCAGGCTGGAATTGGGGCCGCCAGATATTTCAATCCGAAACGTGGAAGCACGAACTTATTTTGTCATCATTCTTTTTTTGGGGGGGGGGAGGGAGGGGGTGGGTGGCTGGGTGCTAAACGTCCGTACGACACACATGACCACCACGACACAACCTTGGTCTTCCTGGTGCGCCTACATTTGAGAATGCAAACAAATCTTCTTCCATTTGCAAACGAATGTGTATGTATTACCATGCCCGTGTTTTCCTTGCAAATAATTAGTCATTCGAAATGAGATCCTATAAATTAATTAATGAGGAGTTATTTGAAAAAAAATCAAAACAGTATCCACGGTATCCACGCTAACATGGATTAGAGTGTGTGTCACATAATTAGTTATTTGAATTAGAGTGTGTGTCACATAACAATCTCCAATTCTGACGTGGATTTCGCATTTCACGGTATCCACACTACTTTTTTAATACAAATTCATATGTATATGATGAACACCATGGTAGTGAGAAAACTTTGGATGGATTCAAACATCTGACCTATAAAATAGCACAACAATCGAGTCAATGTCAACTTTTCCAAACCTAGTATGGCAGGAATTCGAAATAATTACCCATATGCATGGTCCTCAGTTCAAATCTTACAATGTACACCGAATTGAAACATCGATATTAAGTCCCATACTATCTACATTCAAATGTTGTTTTTAGCCCCCCCCCTCGGCACACAAGCTACATACTTCCTATATCGGCCAATCTTCCTCTCTTAACCACCTTAGGAAGCTATCGGTTTCCGACACACGTTCATTCTTTCCCTACATGTTTCGATCTCTAACTCTCTCAACTACACAACCCCCCTTTTCCACTCTGTTACCAAATGTATTTACCTCACACACCCGCCATTGCACCCCATGCCGAGATCTCTCTCTCTCTCCCTACCACCCTCTCTCGCTAGATACATGCGTTGCCTATCTAGCCCCCAACCTCTCATGCGCACGCATGCACGTTGTCTATCTAGGTCACTCCCTCGAGACTGTCTCACTCTTTCTTCCGCACGGCGGCCTACACTCGCTCAACCTCGCTCTCTTTATCTGAGTCCCGATTAATCTCGTTTTCTTTCACACACAAATGATATATCTCCCTGTTCGGGCCTCGATCGACACACTCTATACTCTCTCACGCAAATTGTCTATCTAGGTCCGTCCATCCAAGCCGCCTCCACTCTTTCGACCTCATGGTAGGCTACGCTCGCTCAATCTCTCTCTCTCCCTCCCTCTCTCTCTCTCTCTCTCTTTGTACATCTCGATTGACCTTGCTCTTTCTCGGACACAAACGATATATCTCCATGTTTGAGCCCATTTCAACATATTCATATTGTATACTCTCTCACGCACATTGTCTATCTAAGTCACTCTCTCCAATCCGTCTCACTCTTTCGATCGCACGACGACCCACACTCGCTTAATCTCTCTCCCTTTATATATGTAATCGATTGACCTTGCTTCATCCCACGCACAAAATATATTGTAACGCCCTCGATGCGGCTATATCTCCCACGTGTTGAAGCACGACTTAGAGGCATAACCACATTGAAAGCAATGTCGCAAGTGAGGTAATCATCACAACAACCCATGTAATAAATAAGGGAAAAGATACATAGTTGGCTTACACTCGCCACGTCACACAAATAGCATAAATAAGTCATTACATTCATCCAAATACACTCAAGGTCCGACTACGGAACCAAAATGAAGATAAACCCCAAATGCAACATAGTCCCTGATCGCCCCAACTGGGCACCACTACTGATCATCTGGGAAAGACACGTAGTATCGTCCTGAGTCCTCATCGAACTCCCACTTGAGCTCAGTTGAATCACCTGGAGCGGTATCATCGGTCCCTGCATCTAGTTTTGGAAGTAATCTGTGAGTCACGGGGACTCAGCAATCTCACACCCTCGCGATCAAGACTATTTAAGCTTATAGGAAGGGTAAAAGTATGAGGTGGAGCTGCGGCAAGCGACTAGCATATATGGTGGCTAACATACACAAAAGAGAGCGAGAAGAGGAGGCAAAGGCATGGTCGATGAACTATGATCAAGAAGTGATCCTAGAACAACCTACGTTCAAGCATAACTCCAACACCGTGTTCTCTTCCCGGACTCCGCCGAAAAGAGACCATCACGGCCACACACTCAGTTGATTCATTTTAATTAAGGTAATCTTTAGGTTCTCTACAACCGGACATTAACAAATTCCCATCTGCCCATAACCGCGGGCACGACTTTCGAAAGATCAAATCCCTGCAGGGGAGTCCCAACTTTGCCCTTCACAAGCTCTCATGGTCAACGAAGGATATTCCTTCTCCCAAGACAATCCGATCAGACTCGGAAACTCGGTTACGAGACATCTCGACAATGGTAAAACTAAAGTAGCAAAGCCACCCAAATGTGCCGACAAATCCTGATAGGAGCTGCACATATCTCGTTCTCAGGGCACACCGGATTGTCCAAGGTTCCGGTAGGCCAGCCCAGAGTTGCCCCTGGTGGCCACCGGCAGCTGACAGGTTGGACCAACACTCAGAGGAGCACTGGCCCGGGGGTTTAAATAAAGATGACCCTTGAGTCCGCGGAACCCAAGGGAAAAAGAGGCTAGGTGGCAAATGGTAAAACCAATGTTGGGCATTGTTGGAGGAGTTTTATTCAAGGCGAGCTATCAAGGGGTTCCCATTATAACCCAACCGTGTAAGGAACGCAAAATCAAGGAACATAACACTGGTATGACGGAAACTAGGGCGGCAAGAGTGGAACAAAACACCAGGCATAAGGCCGAGCCTTCCACCCTTTACCAAGTGTATAGATGCATTAAAGTAAACAAGATATTAATAATGATATCCCAATAATAACCATGTTCCACTAGCAACACTATAAGAGGGGCTGAGCAAAGCGGTAACATAACCAAGCAACGGTTTGCTAGGACAAGGTGGGTTAGAGGTTTGACATGGCAATATGGGAGGCATGATAAGAAAGTGGTAGGTATCATAGCATAGGCATAGCAAAAGAGCGAGCATGTAGCAAGCAAAGATAGAAGTGATTTCGAGGGTATGGTCATCTTGCCTGCAAAGTTCTCTGAGTTAACTTGATCCTCGTAAGCGTACTCAACGGGCTCCTCGATCACGTACTCATCTCCTGGCTCTACCCAAGCAAGAACAACAAGCAAAGGGAGACACAATCAACCACGTGCAATGCACAAACAACATGATGCAAAACATGTCATGATATGGGGGATGCGATATGCGATGCATATGCATGATTTGGAAAGGAATGATTGAACCTGGCCTCAACTTGGAAAACCAAGAGTGCCACTGGAAAAAGGAGTTGATTTCGGTCGAAATCGATATAAAGATCACCGGAATCAGATGCACGGTTTGAAAATGGCAAGCAAAACAAATATGGCACCGGTCTGCGATTAACAGCATGAGGCCATCTAAATGCATCAAGAACAACATGCTACAGCACTCTAACATAGCAACAAAATACATGGCAGGGATCCACTCATGATGCTTGACAAAATATGGACACTGAGCTATAGCTAATTCACTCAATAGCCGGTTCAAACAAGCATGACAAAAGTGCAAAAGATATCAGGTTTCAGACTTAGTGAAATTAACAGCATGTCAGGAATTTAACATCAGGAAGCAATGTTTAGAGCACGATAACTACATGCTCCAGGGACATATCATGGCAAAGCAAGGCATGGCATGAAGCTACTCAAAGCATACAACAAAAGTCCCTTACTGACCATAAGCCAAAAGGGATCAGAAAATACAATTGCAACCACGTGAACATAGCAATTATCGTTAACAGATTCAGACTTGGTGAAAAACTGGAACATGGCAAAACAGATATCAAGTAGGCATGTTTACGAGCTCGAAGCACTCACCACAAGGCATTGCATGACAAACTAAGAATACACCCAGCAAGTAGACATGGCATAGAAGCTAAACATGGAAAGAACAACAACATAGCATGCACGGATCAACTACAACAAGCTCGGCAAAATTGCTAAACATGTTAACAATCTGCCAGGAACATTTTATAGGAAAAGTAGAGCTCGATTGACTCAAGCTAGGGTGCTCCATAAATGCAAACAAAGACATGGATGGAGATAGCACCACAATACCTATAAAACATCCTTACTGATCATGCTCAAAAGAGGCACAGATCACTTGGTAGCAACATGAACATATGGCATAAAAATTACAGCAGGGCAATGACTTAGAATATTTCTAAGTCCCTGAAATCAGCAACATTAAGTAAGCTACTTTGCATGCTTGTGCTAGTCACCAAAGAGATCACAAAAGTACATGGCATACACCCCTGTAAAGATAACATGGCATACTTCAAAACATATGTAGAGCTCAAGATCATAGCATGCGCACATTAATCATGGAAAAAATGACAAAAGTGCATATGCTGATAATAATCTGAAACTAACATCACATAGCCCTCTTCCAACAGCATTTCAGGCATCAAGATGAGCTCAAATTAAAATGATGCAATGAGATGAAATGGAGTAGTCGTCGAGACGAACATTTCAATATGCTACACGCGCAAATCGGAGCCACGGTGATGAAGTTATGATGCGTCAAAATATGCAAAAAATTAGGGTTTCGGGGAGAAAAAGTCAACCAATCCAAATGGATCTGGATTTGGGCACTGTAGCGGTGCGGCGCCCGAGATTCGCCGGAACGGACAGTTCGCCGGGGTGGGAATTGGGACGCCGGAGTCGTCGAGGACGAGGCGGGGTGGCCGGATCCGGGCTTGGGGACGGCGGAGGAGCTCGCCGGAGCTCCGTGCGGCGAGGTTGGCGCGGCGGGGCGGCGACCGAGGCGGAGGAGCGGGGTGGTGCCTCGCCGGAGCGGCGAGGCCGACGATGGCGCGCGGCGACCGAGGCGGACTCCGGGCGGCGGCGCGGACTTGCGGGCGGCGGGGCGGATGAGGCGAGCGGCGCGCCCCCGATGGGTTTGGAGGGCCCGGTGCGGGTTTGTCCGGGCCGGCGGCGGGAGAGAGGAGGCGGCGATAGGTGGCGCTTCCTGATTGGCGGCGGCGACCTGTCCGGCCGGAAACGGACGTGTCCGGCGCGGCGGGGTAGATTTTCTAGGGTTTCGAGGGAGAAGACCCGTGATCTGAAATGGGGGTTCTATTTATAGAGGTAGGAGGAGCTAGGAGACTCCAAATTGAGCACGGTTTGTGGCCACGCGGTCGTGATCGAACGACCTAGGTGATGGAGGAGGTTTAGGTGGGTTTTGGGCCACTTTGGAGGGGTGTTGGGCTGCAACACACACGAGGCCTTTTCGGTCCCTCGGTTAACCGTTGGAGTATCAAACGAAGTCCAAATGGCACGAAACTTGACAGACGGTCTACCGGTAGTAAACCAAGGCCGCATGGCAAGTCTCGGTCCAATCCGAAAACGTTTAACACCAGCACACGAAAAGAGGTAGAAAGGGACACCGGAGGACATAGGAGCGCCGGAATGCAAAACGGACAACAGGGAAAATGCTCGGATGCATGAGACGAACACGTATGCAAATGCAATGCACATGATGACATGATATGAGATGCATGACAAAGACACAAACACACGGAGGCAAAACCCGACAACGAGGAAATAAAATAACTTACTGCCTGAAACGGCAAGAGTTGGAATACAAATGTGGCAGGTTACATACGGGGTGTTACATATATCTACATGTCTGTGACTGGATCATCTCTCAAGCTCTATCTTACAGCCCTCACCCTTCCCAAAAGCTCAATCCGACAATATCTCTCCAGAGCATATCTATCTTTCCAATGAATGTCGGACCACACTCACTTTGTCTCTCTATCTATATGTCTCTTGATTGACCTCGCTTTCTCACATCATATCTTCCACACATTGAAGCTACCTCTCCATCCCTCGCAAAGCCGGAGCTATTTACTTTGCGAGGGGGACTCCAACCTTGGATTAATTTGTGTAGGCATTTATTCCGAGGGTTTAGATTATATTTTCTTAATATTCGGCCCACAACTACACCGAACACCGTTGCAACCCCCACACCTCCCTCAATTGATTTCCCTCTGGCTCGGTCATCGCTCTCTTGCACGTCCTTTCTCGCCTTCAACATAGCACCATGGTATTATTGCAAAAAACTTTGTTTTTCTCTTTAAATATTACAAATAAGCTACAAAACTACACACCGATAGTCCACCTGGAATGGAACAAATTTCGACCCACAAATTAAAGTGCTACAAACTACACACCAAGGGGCCCACCTGTCATGGAACAAATTTGGACCCATATACAAATTAATAAATAAAGGACGAGGATCGAACATGCGACCAGGGCCTTCAAGCCGCACGTCAATAGGCAACATACGTAGAACATCAATGTTTGTTGTACCCCCTTTGTTCATACAATGTTTTTATATTACCACAGCCTATTTAATGGATAACATGTAATATTATTTTTAGTACATTAGTGGGACCGGCTCGTTAGCACGTACTATTCACCTTCACTTACTGGTGGGTTCCATGTGTGCTCTCTCTCCTCCCCTTCTGCGTTTAGACGCACGGGCAAACACGAAGAACTCGCGGGCGATGTTGCCGTTGACCATATCAGGACGCGTTCACAAGTTACGGCACCAGTTTCACGTACTACTAGTACTAGTCAATGTGTACGTGCAATGCATGTTAATTTGGAAGTATATTAAGTGCATGCGAATATTAAGTAGGATATAATTTGCTTGTTATTATGTGATTAGCACTATTTTTGGCATGAAATTAACTGCACGCTAAGCCTGTTGAGCGCTCGACATTGAAGTAGTCTAGGTCGTTGGATGAGAAGGAATACATGTAGCTTGAAGATGTTTTATTTTAAATTTGATACGGCTCTAGTAGAACATTCAATTGATCAAACCATAGATTTCATCCAGTCTGACTCCGACTTTACATTCATACGACGATCAATCTAAAATAAATGGAAATGATAAACTTTCGGATTTTAAGCATGGCAATCCAGACGTTTTTCATGGCAAATTTAGATTACACGGCGGCGGCAGGGGCGTCTTGCGGTGGGAAGCGGATCCTCTGCCATTCTCTTTGTGTCGTCGGGCCACCGACCGACTGCGACGGTGGTGTCTTGCGCCGTTGTCGGTGTACTCCTGGACGTTGGCCCTAGCTTCAAGGAAGGCCAGAATGTTCTGGACTACGGTCTCCAGGAGCGAGTCAACTGGCGGGAGGAGGCGACTGGCATTGGTGCAAGGAAGCGGTCGATGGCGGCCATCCATTCCACTGAGGAGGGCACTGGCACCCGCATGGGGACATGCGCTGGCAACAGCGTAGCGGAGACACTCATGTGCACAGGCACCGGCACGGGCGCGCACGTTAGTGCACGCGCAGGCGCATGCGCTGGCAGGTGCACAGGCGTGCGCGTCAGTGCACACGCAGACGCATGCGCTGGCAGGTGCACGGGCACGTGAAAGTCGGCGGGGACCTCGTCGAACCCCGTCGCATCAAGCTCGGTGACAATGTGCGGCTCCCAGCCCATCAATGCCACGAGGATGGGCGCTGGTGCAGTTAGGGCGACGGGAGCCGGAACGGGAGCGGGGACAGGCGCGGGGTCTTCCCGCAAGGCCGATTCAAGCTCGTCCCAAAGCTTCTTATGTTCTTCAGACTCCGGCCGGGTGTCTTCCTCAGGAAACCGGAAGATAAAGGGCAGACCATCATGATGCGGCATGGCGTACGATTAGGTCAGGCTAGATGGAGGTAGACGACAGGAGAATCGGAGAGGAAGAGAGATGATTGTAGCGATACCGGGTAGAGTGGGGTTGATTTTAAACTGTAGCGCCGACGACATTAAAAGTGGGAGCAGTTGGGATGAAGGTGGGCGGCAGAGCCTGGTCAAAGGGCCCGCCTCCCTGTCAGCCAGCGCAGCGGTCTGCTCGCACGCCTCCCTGTCAGCCAGCGCAGCGGACTGCTCGCACGCCTCCCGTCGACTCACACACTTGCTCGGACAGCACCTGCCGATGAGAAGCGGGACTCGTGGCGGCACGTAAACGCCCACGATTTCAATAGTGAAAGCGTTTTCCTTAACGTGACATGTCTTTGTTCCAAAATACCTTGGCTCTTCATTTGTGCAACTTCTCATAAGCAGCTTGTCTCAAATTGAAGAAAAAAATCATGTAGGAATATTGTGCCATATCACGTGACCATGCTCAGTTTCATGAATTTCTGGTCACTTTTGGATTTTCTGAAATTTAAAATCCAGGATTCAAAACAATATCATAACCTGCATCATGCAATAAATTTTCAAGCGATACATCTTTCCTGTTGTATTTCTTAAGAAAGGATTTGGTCAAACAATTTGCTTAGTTAGACTTCAGACAAGTTATATATGCAGAGTAAAAGGATAATCCCTCCGTACCAGTGCATTGCCTGATATATTAGTACTAGGCACGAACAAACGGGCTCAATTTTGTGCTCATCCTGGTGTATTACTCCTATTAGTACTAGGCAATGTAGTTGACGAGTGACCTTGGGTAGAGGCAACTAAGGGAATTGAACCATGCTCGGCATGGTAGGTAATGTTGTCTTGTTACTAAAGCATCCCTCCACTGTTCATCGGTAGTCATTATGGACCGGGGACATGAGGGGAATTTCCTAGGGCTGGAATTCTAGCTGCCAAATATTTCGACTCGAAACACGGAGGCTCGACTGGTTGGGGTTGGCTAATGTGCGTACCACGCACGCCACCAGAAGCACACGATCCCCTTTTTTAGGATCAACATGATCCAAGGTCTAGCTGGTACACCGTTGGGTCCTACCATTCGAGAATACGAAAGGAATCTTTTATATTGCTGAACGAATCTATGTGTATTACAATGCCCGTATTTTCCTTGCAAATAGTAATCTCAACGTGGTAATTGATTTATGACGAGTTCTTGAATTAGAGTGAGTTTGTGATATAGTGATCTCAACATGGATTCACTAAAAGACACTTTCGTGATGATACGTGTTTGCCACAGTAGGTCACGTTTTCTGTCATGCATGTACATCCATGGCAATTTTATGACAGAATCAAGATAGTCATACCTGTGCTGTCGTAGAAGTGTTCCATGACATTACCAAAATTATCATCATGGAAGTGTCCACTTCCATGACGATAAATCATGGGTCATAGCAGTGCTTTTGTCAAGGGTGACTGACATGTGGCATCGACCGTGACGGGTCGCTGTTAAGCTATCGGGTCCGGTTTTGGATCCAATAACCCGTTAACAACTCGGACCAATGGGGATTTTCCATGTGTAAAATTCTCATTGGCCGGAGGAAACACGTGTTGGCTCAACGTTCGGACATATGTCATCCACTCATTGGACATAAGGCGCCTATGATACGTCGACACGTGGCACGGCCCAACATAGGCCCATTTCGGTGAAAAGGTCGGCCCAGCTAAAGGTCCACCATGTTTTTCAGACACTAGTGGGCTGTCCCGTTAACAGCCTGCCATCTTTTGGGCCAAATTGAGGCCCATAGTAGATCAGGCCCGTTCACATCCTTTCGTGTTTTGGGCCAAATTATGGCCCATATCGGATCAGGCCCGTTAACAGGACATTGTTCTTTTGGGCCCATTCTAAGACATGTTTGTATTTCAGCCTGTTAAATGCCCGTTAACCAGTTCGGCCCGATAATAGTTTTGGTCTGTTAGCGGCCCGTGGTGCATCTGGGACGTTGTCGGCCTGGTTTAACTTTAGGCCCTTTAATGGCCCATGCAGAAACTGGGCTATTTCTTGCCCGAAGTAACTTCAGGCCTCTTAACGGCCCGTAGTCTTCGTAGATAAATTTTAGCCCAACAGGCCTATCGGCCTGTTAATGGCCCGTGGAATAGTTGGGCCTAATTACAGCCCGCGTTGAATCAGGCCTGCTTACAGCCCATCTAATAATGGCCCATGACACTTTTGGGCCTATGTCCCGCATGGATACCGGCCTGCTTAAAGCCCATAATTTTATTGGGCCAAACTGGCCCGAGATATATTTTGGCATGTCTCATCCTATTTGGGCCAAACATGGGCCTTAGGCAGTTTCAGCCTGTATTGGCCCGTGAATTTTCTGGCCCAACACTGGCCCAATCTAGGTTTTAGCCTGTTAAAAGCCCATGGTATTCTCTGGCCCAGCTGGCTAGAACTTTACTCGGCCTGTTAAAGGTGGGAAACTACTAGAGGTTTAGACCCACTGATGGCCCAAGATGATTATAGGCCCACGTTTTGGCCCATATGAGTAACGGGCCGGCTTGAAGACCGACAACACTGAGATCCACTGAACCTTTCGGCCCAAATTACAGCATACCAGCCAAAGAATAAACCTAGACTATACAATAAAGAAATTACGGCATATTACATCCACTAGGAATCAAAGTTCGCTGCCGATGATAATAAAGCGCAACGTGACCGCAGATTACATACACTGGGCATCAAAGGTCGCTACCAGTGCATATAAACGCGCCGACAAAAGAATATACAAAACTGAGTGCACTTCATAAGGCACTAGGCCTTTACAGGGCGGGCCCCGCAAGCAGCTGAAAAAGCTGATGAGACCTCAGTTGTGTCAACGATAGATGCTCCATCCCTAGCTATATGGCACGATAGTGCGCACGACAGTCCTCTAACATCTTTATTGCATCTTTGACTTCAAGTCGGAGCTGAGCTGAAGCAAGCCTTTCCGCTTTAAGTCGAGACTGAAGAAGTCGAACTAATTGAGGCAGCGACTGCACAGAGGTTGTCTCACACCTGCTGGTGGGTAGCTTCAACTCACTGTCTTCATCAAGACATGGCCTTGGGGTCATCTCGCTGTCCTCAAGATGGTTTGGCTCACTATCTTCCCTAAAGTTCTACCTGGCATAAGAGATACGACTCTGAAAGAGAAACAAGGAGACACGTAACAGGTTTCACAATTATATAAGAAAATAAATGGATCTATTCTGCATAAGGAACATGTTTTTACAAGTACAATTTAAAACTGGTAGTTGTTGCAAACATCCAATCAGATGTAAATAGCAAAGTAAACAGCAGTGGAGGAAATGATGCCTATCCAACTCTATACTAGAACAAAGTTTGAAGGCTTGAGAAGGATGAACTTACATTACATGTTAACACGGGCTGGACAAAGCCCATCTCCATGTTGATGGAAGGATAATTCAATAAATTCCCCAAAGAAAATTCTTTATAAGCATTGCCATTTTTCTACATTTTACAAAGAGTAAATATAGATCAAATAATATTGGAAGAAACAGAGGATAATGAAGCTCACGTGCATACTGATGATACATAATCAAATAGCAATTAATTAAGTACAGGGTTACAAGGCAAAAGGTACTAACAAGAGGAATGCAGACATCAACATGTGCAGTGGCATTGGATTTATTCAACATTTTGGTAAGAGTAAATGTAGATATGATAATTAGGAGAAAGTGGAGGGCAGGGAAGATAAGATGCAAAGTAATGCTAGACAATCAACTATTTCGTGATGTAAGTACAGTAATACCACCACCGTCCGTTATTACTTCTCGCTCAAATGGATGTATCTAGCACTATTAAGTTCTAAATACATCCAATTGATCAACAATTAATTCGATACAGAGGGAGTACATGACAATAGGTACATACATGAGCAATCCAAAACTTCATAACCTTTGTGTTAATTCTACATTTATCTAAGAGTAAATATAGATTTTATAATTTCAAGCAAAGGGAGGATAAAGAAGCGAACATTTACAGTGATGCTACATATTCAAACAGCAATGAGTGTATGTATGCTGACAAAGGGCAAGAGGTACTGACAAGAGGAATGCAGAGCCCAGTATAGTTGTGAGATCCTATGATCCTTTGAGCAAGGAGCTTCATCTGAAATTAGTTTTCATACAAGAGAGAAGGTAAGGCAAATGCAGAAATTTAGGAGTTCAAATTTTGAATTGATATCATAGACAGTACCTGACGCTGGGCTGTCAGCGGTTCTAATAGGGGTTTGGCCAGTGGAGTAGGGGTAGAGTGTGGTATAGTTGGGCCAGTGTTTTCTGTGGCTACCGATCTATCTGATTTATCAGGTATCACTACCTTTTCCAAATACCTAATTTGTACTCCTTGAGGATCTACACTCACCCTCTTACTTTTGGACATCTATTACAAAAGAACAAAATTTGACTGGAAGAACATAGTATGATGACACATGGAATAGGTACATAAAATGGATAGGTATGGCCTATACTCATATATGATGCTTAAACTAAGAAGATGGTGTAACAAAGTAGAAGTAATGCAAGAGGTCAGATGCAAAATATGTGCGACCAATACAACCTTGCCAAGTTAGAGCAAGCACCTTGATGGGTGAATAAGATAGGCCATCCTCCACCATGCCAAGTTTGTTAGACAGTGGATTGTTCCGCAATATTCCTCTCGTGCGCCCATTCTCATATTCATTTTGATAATGTTCGGTACCTGACATGCATGAAAACATAAACACAAGTGAGATTATCTTTGTAATGAAGAAGTGAGTCTAATCCAATACTGCCTCCCTATAAACCCCTTTGTGCATTAATATAATGTGGCCTACTACTCAAAATATGAGAGCTCCAGAAGTGATGATACTTCGCAGATGACAGCTTCAACATATTGTAAAGAAGAACAAGTCGACCTGACCTGACAGATTCATAATATACTAAGGGAGAACAACTCGACCTGACCAGTCGACTGCAAATGTCTCTGCTACTCTTCCCAACAAGGAACATACTTATTAAAGAAGAGAATAGGATCATCTTAAAGAAGAGCAGAAGAGCAAGTAGATGGAAGATATTACAAGGCTTTCTATACAATGTTGGTTGCCCACCCATGATGAACCAGAGCGCACAGAGAAATAGTATTCCTTCCAGTCTCTCCATATGTGGCTCACATGCATTTCGAAATTAAAGTAGGAACATTAAGCTAACTAATTAAACATCTCTCAGTTTTACTAATATCAGCATAATATCATATTTGAATTTGTACAACTATGCTTATTTAGCTCGATGGGTGGAGAAGTGCTATTATGACACGAACTACGTAGGCTGATCATGGTCATCATAAAATGGGGAAACCGTAAGCATGATGAGTATAGTGTTGACCGTGGCAGTGGGATGGTAGATCTGAAGCTGCATACCGCGCAAAGGGTAGTTAGCAACCAATCTTTGCTTTGAAATAACAACTAAGATTTGGTATGGACAAGAAAGTACAGTCAACGAGTGACAAAGAAATGCAATTCTTCTATCTCTCTATATGTCGCAACCTGCATTTGGATACTCAAGTGGGACCTTTAGCTAACCAATTAAATGTGTCTATTAACAAATATCAGTATCATATCACAATCGTATTTGAACAACTAAGCCCTGTATTGTTCAGCTTGATGGGTGGAATCATGCTAGTACGACAGAAAGCACCTACGTAGATCATAGTAGAGTAGATAAAAGGGGAAAACCCTAAGCGTCAAGAGTAAAATTAGGAAAGTGGAACTAGCTGGACTAGTGGGTGGCGCACATGCTTTTTGAAACGAATATATGAACATTAGGTGACCAATTAAACGTTCTCTGTTTTAGTAATATGAGCATCATATCAGATTCGTATTTCAACACCTAAGCTTTGGAATTATGAGTGGCATGTTGTTTTGCTTGATGGGTTGAGGTCTTAAGGAGCAGTGCTAGCACAACACGAAGCACCTACGATGATGGTAGTGAATATAAAGGGGGGAAACCACAAGCTTTACGAGTATAGTGATCGTGCCATGGCAGATCTGAAGGTGCAAACCGGACAAAGCTACTTTGCAACCAATGTTTGCTTACAACTAGCCACTACGATTTGGTATGGACAAGAAAAGTACAGTAAACAATTTACAATCTATTTTCTGGGTGAGATCAATTACTTAAGCACATATGGAACAGTTCCACCTCTCTTGTGACACCGTGTAGGCCCCTATTGATACGTTGAGGGTGCTGCGGGTGCGATGGCTGTCGGTGGCGGGGAAGAAGACTTTAGACGGCAGACGGCTGGTTCAGGGGATAAATCCTGTTGTCGTGGACGAGGCGGTCGTAGGAGAGGCAACAGCAAGGTGGACGACAGCGCTGATGAAGCGAGAGGACGCGATGAAAGGATCCTGGTCCGACGCCGTGGATGAGAGACGTGCATCTCTTGCAGTGGACGACGGGGTAGCGGCTTCGGAAAGGTGGAGGATGGGGTGGTGGACGGAGGAGGCTGGCCGCAGTGGGGAGGTTGTTGCGGCGCCGATGGTGTATGAATGGGGAAATGGAGGGGGAGGGGGATCTCAAACTTTGGGACGCGCTTGTCTGAAATGTGGGAAAGTTATGAACTTATCCCCCGTTTAAACTTTCGGACATCACGTCGGTTGGGGATAGGACGGTAATCTCGCATCTCCCAAATATTTCCCGGTACCGATTTAGGGCAAGGAGAGGGTGTTTTGCGGCCCACGGTTGGCGCCCATGGTGTATGAACGGGGCTGACAGGTAGGGCGGTTGTGTCACGTCTGAGGGAAGTTACACATCTGCCCCTATTTAAAATATTTGCCTACATCGATTTCGGGCGAGGAGAGTTTTTTTGCCGCCCACCGTGTATGAATGGGGAAATGGAGGGAGAGACACATGTCTTTCAGACGAGCTTGAATCAAATGTGTTTTTCCGCCCATGTTTGGCGCCCACCGTGTTAGAATGGGCTCAGAGGTGGTCGTGTCACGTCTGATTGAAGTTACTAGTCTACCCCTATCGACGGCAGTGTAAATACGGTCGATAAGGATGTCAAAGTGTCAAGGGTAGACAGTAATTTCCATCTAGCAAACACTTGCTTCGGGCAGCCCACAAGTGATAGTGTGTGTTTAGCCGCTTCATTCAAAACTTGGGAGAATTAGCATTCACATTTTCCCTGGGCCCTGGCAAGTAAATTCAAATCCAATTTGTATTCGATTACGAATATCCACCGATAATTCTATGTTTTGTTATTTATTTCTTCAAAACCACAACACGGATTTATTCCACCTTTATATATGATTATGATTTAGAAATGTCGTGATCTTTGAATTTTGTAGGTTGGATACACTTTGAGTCAAACAGTTATTTCATCCAATACAATATGCTCACATGAAAAACAGTTCGCCTTATGTCAATCATACAAGTACTGAGGATTACCTCGCCTAAAAAGTTCGGATCATTACAACACATGGACAACATAGGGGGTCTTACAACATAATCCATTCAGATACATGACACAACATGCAAGTACAATAATCTATAGAAAATTTCAACTGGTATCTAAAGAAGAACTGGGATTACCCTGGGCTTCAGATAGCAGAAACAGCAGGACCTCCTCCGTCTTCAAATGCAACATTCTTACTTCCTCCAATCTTGGGTTGCTTGCATAATGTGTGCAGCTAATTGCATAATTTCGAGCCTCAAGATCACAATTACCTCATTCATGGCAGCCACAACATCTCTTTCTGCCTCTAGTAGAGCCTCAAGAACTATAATATGTATGCTCAGACTGCTCTCCGACGGTGTTGCCTATGAACTGCTACCATCTGGTAACATGGATGGCGCATTGCTTCCACAAATAGATTCCGGGGTTGTGTATTGTGTCCTAGTGTGAACGGCATCCTGAAAGGTTTCCGCTGGACATAAGTAAGAGATAGTTATCGCATGATTAAGGCAGTAAGCTTACATGGTAAATGACATACGAATTATTGCCGAGCATGGCAAGCTATATTTAAATGGTTCAAAGCAGCATCAACCGAAAAGAAATTAAAATGGTAAGATGAAACTTGAAAGGGAGTGTACCACCGCCATATTTAAGTTGCCAAGGCATCTAAGCAGTTCAAATAATCTGAGAAAGCACTTAACAGTGTGGCCTCATATAAACTATGAAGACAGACTTGTGATGAAGTTCATAGGAAAAGTTAAGGACTCAAATGAACTAGGCATGCATTTCTTTATGATAGTACAGCAGGCACTGCTGACATATTGGCCATCTCAGGTATAGCCTAACAAGTAACAAACAAGCATTCGAATCAAGCAATACAACAAAGCAGACAACTAAACTATTTGTAATTCTACCGAATTACAGGTTGAGGGCACAAGCCAAGAAAGCAGCCCACACGCATTACATTTCACATGTACTAAAACACACTGGCTTACCATATGTTGCTGTGAAGCCTTGCTGCTATTGCAATGTTCTTTGAAGATATCGTTAGCATCTCGTGGTTGCAAATCTAGTTGTTGTAGTTTATTCTGCACCCTCTATTTAGGTAAAATTAATTTTAATCACATGCACTGGTTCGAATTGATCATCAACGGTTCATCTAAACTAATGAAAGAAGGGTGTGTGCTTACACGACAATATATCTGCTTCACTATATTTTTATGCTTGTTCGAGGTGCCAGCCCCAAAAGAACAAATATTTTGCTTGATGGGGTTGGCAGCTCCATAATTAATCCTTACTTCTGAAGCATGTTACCCCAAAGAAGTTGGAGTAGGCTAGATATGAAACCCTTTCATGAAGACTGGCTAGTTTTTAATTAGTCATGCAACTTGGGAAGATCAAGAACACACACAAAAGTAATGAACTGAGGCTTGGAGCAGTGATGTAATAGCTAGCATCAGAAAATGTAGGGTAAAATGAACAAAAAGCAGCGGAACCACATGCTAGTTTGCTGATGTGTAATTAAGCATAGAGAAAATGAAGCAGTCTGATGGAACCAACAGGTGGCATCAGAACAACACCGTTATCATAAATATAGCATGCAAGAAGTAAAATAGTAGGCAGTGATATCTAGGAAGTACAGTAATACTTAGGACAAAACTAAAACATATTAACTATATGTGCACTGGTATGTAATTTAGCAAATGTAACATGTTCACTGCCAGAAGTATGGCCCTACAGGTGCAAGCAGAATAACACGTGTCATGAAAAATTGAATGATGCCTTGAAGATATTTAAAGGTGCAGTGCTTATGCTAAGAAAGTGAATGTAGGCGTCGGCCGTTGGATAAAGTAACTGATTCTTGGTGGCGTATGGGTATCGTTGTCATACTTGATAGCTAAGGATCGTCAATGGTGCTCATGTTGCGGTTGAGTTTGGGCAGGCTGTCGCCGTCGCTGAAGCGGCTCCGGTACTTTGTTTGCGGCGCCTGTCGACATACAAGAAAGCTCATCTGTGGTAAGTGAACAGTTGCACGATAAAGAAGAGAAAAACGAAGGAGTACAAATCGAAATAACCTGATGAGGCTGTGGCGTTAGTAAAGCAGGGCCGGTGGAGTTGAATATGGCGTCCGTGGAGTGGGTCCAGTGCAGTGGACTAAGGCTTCGGTGGGCGCAGTGTACAGTGCTTTCGGTGATGCGGATCTATTGCGGCGGACGAGGGCTTGTATGAAGGGCCAGCGATGGGGCAGACGAGGGAGTCAGTGAAGGGCCTACACTGTGGTGGACGAGGGCACCGGTTAAGTAGATCCGGTGCGGTGGACCATGATGGCGGTCAAGGAGATTTGGAGCGGTGGACAAGCCAGTTGGTGAAGCGGCTCCGGTGAAGTGGTGAGTTGGCAGTTGAGGGTTCCAAGGTGCAGATGGTAGATCCGGCGGGGTGTGAGGTCCACCGCTGTGGCGGAGGACTAGATTCGACAGCTCGCCGTGGTTGGGGGGTCGGGGAGGGGAAGGGGAGGGGCTCAGGGGAAGAATGTTGGGGGCAAAGTGGGGAAAACTATTGAGTTACCAAAGCAGCCCTTTTCCGTTCATGTGGCAGGGTAAAACAGGAATATCGCAGGGCTAAACTTTCGGGCACGAGATATTTCGATGTGAGCGGGAAGTTTGAAAGATTTTGGCGTCTGAAATTATAAGTGTTTTTCTCTTGTACGGCCGACTATGATATCATGGCCGAGAAGTTATTTGTTTTGCACCCAAAAAAAGTGCAAGTTTTGAAAATCAATGTCTCCAACTCGAAACTTAGATTGCCCATTCAATTCAAATATGGATCATTGAGCTAGTACAAGTAAATACCATCATACGGTCCAATTCAAATGAAATTCCAAATGCGTTTATCCTAAATATGATGACAAAAGAAAAAATGCGTATGTGTATGAATAAATTGGATGATTATAAAGTTTGAACATGCCTGTATGTATATATCTCTAGGTTTGATATATGAATTTGGAATCACGAAATCCCGGCTTAAAAATGTACCTCCGTTTAAAGGAATTACAAAAGCTAATGATGGAGTCGAATTCCAAAATTCCAGTCTTAGGTTTGTAATTCTGGTACATCAAGGTATATCACGCATGTTCAAAAGTATCATTATCTCATAGTCCAAACTGTGAAACAAATTGATCAACCATGAGTGCACACACTATTGACCATATATATATCCCAATTATGCTAAAGTCCCTCAAATATAGACACCTAACTCATTATCTGAAGCCAACCCCCCCACCCCACCCCTCCGACGCCCCACCCCCCTCACACGCACACGCCGTTCTCTCCCCCAGACACGAACACACGAGCACATTAACACCCCCCTCTCTTCTAAAGTCCGGACCCCAATATAGGTCTCTTATCACTTTATCTCTCGGGCATGCACACATCTCTTCCCGCACTCTCCAGGTCTCCTGGCATATCTCTTTCCCAAGCACACACACTATGTAGAGTGTATCTTTCTCATAAATACAAAATGTCGCCCCCAAACGTCTATCTCCCTAGTTATGTGGTTCTCGTACACTCACCTCACACACCACCCCCACTGCAAACAAGCACACTTTGTCTCCTTGTGCAACACTCTCCTCTTTCTATCTCTCCCACATGCGGACCCGCCCCAGCTCCTTCCCTATATACATATATGCCGTGACTCTTTCCATAGCTCCCTAATGTATCATCGTTCTCAATCTCGCACGTTGTTCTCTACACCATCTATTCTTGATCTCTCATGAAGTCCCTATCACACACACGATTACTCGCTTCCCTTGCGTCTCCGTACATAGGCCAATTTTGAACAACATCAACATTGTCTCCCTATCTATACGCCACTTATGGACACAAATGACCCCTCTCCCCCTCTTTTCCTCTCTATCTCTCTCTCTCTCCGTCGCTAGTTCTCTCTCTCTCTCTCTCGCTCTCACACCCCTCTCCCACACACACTCGATGTCTCTTCCAAATAGTCTAATCCCCGCCCGCACCCATGCTATCCCGCTACTACACATGCATTTGTCTCTCTTTGACACACATGTCACACCATTCCCCCTTCCCTTATACTAGGTTTACATCGTTAGTGGTCTCTCTACTCCACATACACACACTCCCTCTCACACACAAACACACACAAACATGCACAAACACCCATCTAGCTATTTGGATCTTTCTTTTAAGACACACACCTTGCATATTCTCTACAGCTCTAGATATGCATATACCCCCCCTCTAGCTCAGATGCACACCAAAATTCTCCATCTCTCTAACTCACACATCTCTCCCCATGCCCGCATGTGTATCTCACACACTCACTCTCTGATTATGTCTATGTGTCTCCACGTTACACAACACAAAGCCCCATGTACATGTCTCTCTATACTCCACACACATAGACACAAAGAATATATTATCATTGCCTCAGTCTCTAGACATATCACACTCTCTCTCTCTCTCTCTCGCAAACACGCTCAACAAGGGTTTTCGTGTGAATAACTTACCGTCTATTCATCAACAGTCGTGGCAGTACGGCGAACACGAGACGTGAAAAAAATAAATCTACACGTGTGTAGATAACCTAGTATGACTACTAGGACTAGAGCAAGCCGAAAGCGCGTCGCCGTCAGCCCCTCCTTATCGACGACGGGAAAACCTTTGTTTTACACAGTCGAGAAGTCACTGTGCTAAGGCCCCACATGCTGAGTCGTTGAATAGAATGTAGATCCTAGTTTACGAAAACAAGCTAGTATCAATAATACATTTGTATCTCCATACTTATATTTATTATCTTATAAAAACCGAGTTGGCGATGATGGTATGCGTGCCATCTTGTAATACACCGTCCGTTCTATATCTGACGGATGGAAACAAAACTAAAAGATACCCGCACCTCTCTCCACATTTGCAGACAAGGCCTTCCCTCGTTCATCCTTATCTCCAGCAACCTCATTATTGAGCAATTAAAAAAGGAAGCCTCTGGAACAAACTGGCCTCGTGGCCGCTGCCGGCGTCGTCCATCCCCTTGCCTCCAATCAGTCCGACCACCAATCACCACCACACCCCACTACTCTGCACCTTATCTCCTCTTTCACGAGATATCATTAATTTTTACACATGGGATTACTCCTACATGGGTCGATCACAACAAGTGTTTTATAAAAATATGCACCTCGATGTTCCGTGCAATGCACGAACATCTTGCTAGTACTCCTATAGAAGACTAAGTTTGTGATGATGGTGTGTCTGTCATCCATCATTTCTGACCATTAGATCTACATCTAACGACTGTGAGGTAAGTTGTTGCCTTTTCTCACCAACATCCCACTTATCTACCAATTTGCAAAAAAACCCATAATTAGTATCTTAAAAACCAACCACACCCCTCCCTCACCTCACCAAAATAGCCCAAGGAATATTTTCTGATTGAAACATAATATATCTCTACTGATATCCACACTCTTGTAAAAAACCGAGTTGGTGATGATGGTATGCCTGCCATCCTGCAATATAGACCGTCCGATCTATATCTGACAGATAGAAAGCAAACTATGACAATTTTGCAAAAAGATACCCGCACCTCTCTCCACATTTGCAGATAAGGACTTCCCTCGTTCATCTTAGTCTCCCACAAGATAACCAGCTCGTATAAATGCATCTTGATGTTCCATGCAACGCATGGGCATCTTGCTAGTATGTATATCAAAATTAGAGTGTTTTGTATCAAGTTTGTGAATAAGTATTATTCTAATTATGATCCCTTGCAACGCACGTGAACATTGCTAGTATTTCCAACCATTCCAAAAAAATGCTAGTATTTCCATAGTTTCGAGTTTCCAATCAAGATATTAGTCACCCATGGTTGATATTTACTTTCAATCACGTACACATAGGCACTATGTAACTAGCCTTGCTTATTGGCTTCCAAAGCTTAACTTTCACTCCTACTTACAATATGTAGAGTATTTAACAAAAAACTACCACTTACAACTAGCCCTAGGAAGAAACTTTTGTACAAAAAATAGCAAAAACATACCCAAAATTTCTTAATCCGTGCCAAAAACTACTACCTAGTGCCGATTAGGCTCGTTTAAACCCGTTTATGACAGGGTTGGCCCACACATCCGTGCTGACGAGGCAACTTAAAACAACACATTTTGTTTGACCGTTGACATGGGGGACCCACATCTGACCTTCTATCCTGTTTTTCCTAAACATCAAATCATTATTTTTCCTGAACATTACTTCAAACAGTACTGACGCGTGTTCGTCGGTGGCGCTGGTGATGAGGGAGTTGGCCGCCGCTCTGGCGAACGGGCCGGACGCCACGCTGGCCTCCGCACAGGTTGGCAGGCTGGCCTGAGAGTGACACACACGCGAGCAAGCCGCTGCGCTGGCCTTCGCTCGAGCCAGATGGCAGGCCTTAGTGCGACGCGAGCAAACCTTTGAGACATGCAGCTCGATGGAGCTATCTTGGCTAGCTAGCAGCCGCCAGCGCCAGACAGAGCTGGCATCCGGGCTGCCGCAAGATGGGCTCCGCACCACCGGCGGTTTTGACCTTGCCTTCTACCGGCGGCGGTAGCTGCGTCCCATGACCGAGGATGACTAGGTGGATGTGCCGGAGGTAGGAGGTCACTCGGGGATTTTTGTGCAGACTGACATGTAGGTCCCAGAAGTCATAACGCCTAACTTGCCGGTCGAATAGAAGGCGTTGACTTAAGGGGCGACATGGGTTGAAACATGCATATAACGGCACTTTGTAGAGTAGTCATTTCTTGGTAGGGCTGGTTGGTAAGGGCATGTAGTACAATGGTTGATAAGGTAGTCTTATCTTAAGTCTGCCACGTATGCAAGTGGTAGTAGTTTCTTGGCATTATTAGTGGTTTCTTGTAAGGAACAATGTACTACTAGCGACAAAAGGCGATTCTAGGTTGCGTTGTACTCCAACGAGTACTACTAGTGGCCGCGGGAGTGTATACCTCGTTTTGTGGGTTCGATCCCGGCCGAACGCACGGCTACCTTTTTTAAATAGTAACTTTGCTGCGAGACAATATTGTAGTACACGGGTAGTTTGAGTTTTGAAGTCGAACGGACGTGTCGCACCACAATCTGGGTGCACTAGATAGCCCAGTCACGTGAACGGGTTTTCCTTCCCATCATCTTGTGGCTCGCGTGCTCTCCCTAGCCGTACCTTGCTTGCAAGCTTCCTCATTAGCTAGTAGCATATTTAAACTAGCGCCTCCCAATTAAGCCCGAGGAGCTGGAAAAGCATGGCATGGCATTGGGAACTGTGCAATATGGCTCTGTATGTGAAGTGCTAGTACTCTGTAGCTTGTTGCGTTGCACGCATGGACTTCACTCCATTATCGGCTCTATAAAAGAAATTCCTCTTGACGTGCTTATTTTTTTGAAATGGAGACAAAAGCTTTGCCTCATCTCATTCATAAAGAAGGAACTACTAACAAAGTTCGATGAGATCCATTACAACTCCACAAATGGAAGCGAAAAGCCTAGTCTCGCTGTATCAGATAACTCAAATGTTCTGCCCCCGCAGTAACCATCGCTGATAAACAGGCTACTAGTGTGTGCGTGAGAGGAGCGACTAAGTAGGCCACCTACGCGCTTGAATAGAGCACCGAGAGTACCCACTACGCAGGTGTACTTTCCCTGCATTGGTAGTACAACGATGGTTCTAGAGAACAGTACTACCCTCCACTTCCAATTGTAGCTCCTTGGCCATGAGATTAATAGTTCAAAACGGGTGCACTATACTAGAAGCACAGTACATCACACTACTAGTTGAGAAACTTGTACTAGTACTTCTACAGTAGGAGTACGTAAACAATAGCCTCACCCCTTCGCTAAGGAACGATCGAGGAGCTATAGTTGGAAGGGACGAGGCCCTGCGGTTACTACGCTCTTATCTCCTCCTTGCTAGTTCCCCTCCCCCCGAAGAGAAGGCAGTTCGTCGCTGCTCCCATGGATTTGCTAGGCGGTTCTCCTGCTCGTCGGGGCTGGGAGACCTTGGACGATGATCCTCTGGGAGAAATCGCACGCCGCTTCGACGTCCTCACCGCCGCAAGACTCGGTACTTCCTGCACCAACCTTTTCAAGACGGCGCTTAAACAGGCTTGGGAAAAGGCCATGCTTCTTGGTCTTCCATGCGTCGTCGAGGAGAAGGTTCTTCTATGGGACAATCCTTCAAACAGTCCACCTCTCCTTGGCCATGGTTGCACATTGACTTCGCTAGATTTGTCGGCGTTGAGAGGTAGTTGGATTTTGCCCGATGAGCAGCTCAGTCATGGAGTTTGATCATGTAGTACTTAGTTATTCCATTTCCATCCCGTAATTTCTCCGCTGCCCACCATCTTATATATAGGTCTGGGTCGGTGCCAACGAAGATTGGCTTGCATACCTCCAGCCGGATACCACCATCATTTTGCACAACATCCACAGTAGTGCGGCCGTTCCCGTAGACCCCTTCTCAACCATTGGGATCAGCCTTCCGGACTGGCTGGGCTTGAATACGTATGATGATGCCTACATGAGATTGAAGAAGATAGCAATTGAACCCACCGACAAAGCATCACGGCTACGACGATTACTATCTCATCGCGGTGTTCGACATAAGGATTGCCATCAATGCAAGAGGCAGTAACGGCAGAGGCTGGAGGCAGATTTGTACCCCTACACGTTCGAAGACGTCGTGTGCCATCTAGGCCGCATCTTCGCGGTGACAAGCCAGAGGACTTGTCTCATCTGGTTGCCATCCTAGGGTACGGGAGATTACAAACGGAATGCACAAACCATCATTTGCATCCCTAACGGTACTCCACTATTTTGCAGGGACTAGTCATCCCCCGATCAAAATAAGATCGCCGATCCTGGATGTGCATTTGCAACCGTGATTTGGTCTAACCTGGAACATTGTAGCTGACTTTGGCATATTGGGATCAACTGTATTAGCAGTCGTTACCCATGGTACCACTGATGTGCAACATTGTCACACAATCTACCACGATCGGACCGTCACCATCACTACAAAAAAAATACACTTCCGTGATGATACGTGTTTCTCACAGTAGCTCGCTTTTTTGTCATGCATGTACATTCATGACAAATTTATGACAGAATCAAGATAGCCATACCTGTGCTGTCGTAGAAGTGTTCCATGACATTACCAAAATTATCATCACGGAAGTGTCCACTTCCATGATGATAAATCGCGCGTCACAGAAGTGCTTTCGTCAAGGGTGACCGACACGTGGCATCCACCGTAACGGAACGCTGTTAAGCTATCGGGTTGGGTTTTGGATCCGATAACCCGTTAACAGCCCCGACCAATGGGGATTTTCCACATGTAAAATCATCATTGGCTGGAGGAAACACGTGTCGGCTCATCGTTGGGACAGATGTCAACCACTCATTGGATGGAAGGCGCCTATGATACATCGACACGTGGCACGGCCCAACAGAGGCCCATTCCTGTGAAAAGGCCGGCCCGTTTGACTTGGTCAAAAGCTGGCAGGCCGTCCCATGGAAAGCCTGTTAACGACCTGTTCGAATATAGCCCATTCACAGCCCGCTAACCCAAGGCCCGTTACACCCTATCCGAATTAGGCCTAATAGCATCATTTGGGCCATCCAATATGATTCCAGCCCGTTTTCACTTGTGGCCCATGTATGGCCCATGACGCCTTTCGGCCCATATGAGGCCCTATGTAACTCTTGGCCTACTGACGGCCCGTGGTGAAACTGGCCCGTAATGAACAGTGTATCACTTTACACCCATTAATGGCCCGTGGTGAAACTGGCCCGTAATGAACAGTGTATCACTTTATACCCATTAACGGCCCGTTATTCCGTTGGGCTGGTTCCAGCCCATGTTACCTTTCGGCCTTCTCAAAGCCCATTTATTCTTGGGCTCATTTCCAGCATTCGTTTACTTACGGCCCGTTACTGTCATTTTCTACTTGTGGGCCAAATTCAGCCCGTGGTTACAGCCGGCCCGTTTGTGGTCCGTTAATACGTTGGGCCGTTTTCATAGCGTCATCAAATATGGCCTATTAACGATGGTCCGTTATGGTCGGCCCATGAACGGACGATTCCAACTCTAGCCCGTTTACGGCCATAATGCGGCCTGTTATTGGCCCATGTTTGGCCATCGATCATACTGCCCGTATAAGGCCCATTGATGATACTGCCCGTAGAAGGCCCACTGTTTCTACGGCCCGTAGAAGGCCCACTGTTTCTACGGCCCGTAGGAGGCCCAGTGTCACTATAGTAAATATTAGCCCATGGTTATTGTGGCCTAGTTTTAAAAAATAGGTTATTGCAGCCACTAGCAAACCGCGGAAAAAGAAATGCAATGACTAGAAGCAAACAAATAAACAAGACAACAAGGAAATAAATAAGCAAGCAACTTACGCTGGGCTATGACGGCTATCACATATATTACATCCACTAGGCATCAAAGTTCGCCACCAATGCAAATAAACGCGCCGACAAAAGAATATACAAAACTGAGAGCACTTCAGAAGGCACTAGGCCTGGCCAGGTCGCCCCCCAAACAACTGAAGAAGCTGAGTAGACCTCAGTTGTGTCAACGATAGATGCATCAACTCTAGATTTAAGGCATGATGGTGCGCACGGCAGTCCTCTGACATCTTCATTGCATCTTTGACTTCAAGTCAGAGCTGAGCTGAAGCAAGACTTTCCGCTTTAAGTCGAGACTGAAGAAGTCGAACTGATTGAGGCAGCGACTACACAGAGGTTGTCTCACACCTGCTGGTGAGTAGCTTCAACTCACTGTCTTCATCAAGACAGGACCTTGGGGTCATCTCACTGTCCTCAAGATGGTTTGGCTCACTATCTTCCCTAAAGTTCTGCCTGGCGTAAGAGATACGAGTCTGAAAGAGAAACAAGGAGACACATAACAGGTTTCACAATTATATAAGAAAATAAATGGATCTGTTCTGCATAAGGAACATGTTTTTACAACTACAATTTGAAACTGGTAGTTGTTGCAAACATCCAATCAGATGTAAACAGCAAAGCAAACAACAGTGGAGGAAATGATGCCTATCCAAATCTATACTAGAACAAAGTTTGAAGGCTTGAGAAGGATGAACTTACATTACATGTTAACACGGGCTGGACAAAGCCCTTCTCCATGTTGATGGAAGGATAATTCAATAAATTCCCCAAAGAAAATTCTTTCTAAGCGCTGCCATTATTCTACATTTTGCAAAGAGTAAATATAGATCAAATAATATTGGAAGAAACAGAGGATAATGAAGCTCAGGTGCAGATTGATGATACATAATCAAATAGCAATTAATTAAGTACAGCTTTACAAGGCAAAAGGGAGAGAGGTACTGACAAGAGCAATGCAGAGCCCATTATTGTTTTGAGATAGTATGATCCTTTGAGCAAGGAGATTCATCTGAAATTAGTTTTGATACAAGAGAGAAGGTAAGGCACAAACAGAAATTTAGGAGTTCAAAATTTGAATTGATATCATAGACAGTACCTGACGCTGGGCTCCCTGCAGTTCAAATAGGGGTTTGGCCACTGGAGTAGGGGTAAAGTGTGGTACAGTTGGGCCTGTGTTTTCTGTGGCTGCTGATCTATCTGATTTAACAGGTATCACTACCTTTTCCAAATACCTAGGTTGTACTCCTTGACGACCTGCACTCACCCTCTTCCTTTTGGACACCTATTATGAAAGAACAACATTTGACTTGAAAAACATAGTGTGACGACACATGGAATAGGTACAGAAAATGGATAGGTATGGCATATACTCATATATGATGCTTAAACTAAGCAGATGGTGTAACAAAGTAGAAGTAATGCAAGAGGTCAGAAGCAAAATATGTGCGACCAATACAACTTTGCAAAGTTAGAGCAAGCACCTTAATGGGTGAATAATATAGGCCATCCTCCACCATGCCAAGTTTGTTAGGCAGTGGATCATTCCGCAATATTCCTCTCGTGCGCCCATTCTCATATTCATTTTGATAATGTTCAATATCTGAAATGCATGAAAACATAAAAACAAGTGAGATTTTGTTTGTAATGCAGAAGTGATTCTAATCCAATACTGCCTCCCTGTAAACCCCTTTGAGCTATCTCCGCAATTCTTTTAAAAGATGCCATGCATGCTGTAATTTGTTGTGTGCATTAATATAATGTGGCCTACTACTCAAAATATGAGAGCTCCAGAAGTGATAACACTTCGCAGATGATAGCTGAAAAAAAGTAAAGAAGAACAAGTCGACATGACCTGACAGATTCAAAATATACTGAGCGAGAACAACTCGACCTGACCAGTCGACCGCAAGAGAAGTGTATAATCTTAAAGAAGAGCAGAAGAGCAAGCAGATTGAAGATATTACAAGTCTTTTAATACAATGTCGGTTGGCCACCCATGATGAACCAGAGCACACAGAGAAATACTATTCTTTCCCGTCTCTCCATATGTGGCTCACATGCATTTCGAAACAAAAGTAGGAACATTTAGCTAACCAATTAAACATCTCCCAGTTTTACTAATATCAACAATAATATCAGATATGAATTTGTACAACTAATCTTGTTTAGCTCGATGGGTGGAGCAGTGCTATTACGACATGAACCACGTAGGCTGATTGTGGTCATCATAAAATGGGGAAAACATAAGCATGATGAGTACAGTGTTGACCGTGGCAGTGGGATGGCAGATCTGAAGCTGCAAACCGCGCAAAGGGTAGTTAGCAACCGATGTTTGCTTTGAAATAACAACTAAGATTTGATATGGACATGAAAGTACGGTCAACAAGTGACAAAGAAATGCAATTATGCTGTCTCTCTATATGTCGCGACATGCATTTGGAAACTCAAGTGGGACCTTTAGCTAACCAATTAAATGTGTCGGTTAACTAATATCAGTATCATATCACAATCATATTTGAACAACTAAGCTTTCGAATTCTAAGTGTTGTGTTGTTTAGCTTGAAGGGTGGAGTAATGCTAGTACGACAGAAAGCAGCTACGCAGATCATAGTCGAGTAGATAAAATGGGAAAACCCTAAGCATCAAGAGAAAAATCAGTAAAGTGGAACTAGCTGGACCAGTGGGTGGCGCACATGCTTTTCGAAACGAATATAGGAACATAAGGTGACCAATTAAACGTTCTCTATTTTAGTGATATGAGCATCATATCCGATTCGTATTTCAACACGTAAGATTTGGGTTGAGGTCTTGAGGAGCAGTGCTAGCACGACACGAAGCACCTACGATGATGGTAGTGAATATAAAGGGGGGAAGCCATAAGCTTTACGAGTATAGTGCCCGTGCCATGGGGGATCTGAAGGTGCAAACCGGACAAAGCTACTTCGCAACCAATGTTTTCTTTCAACTAGCCACTACGATTTGGTACGGACAAGAAAAGTACACTAAACAAATTACGATCTATTTTCCGGGTGAGATCAATAACTTAAGCACATATGGAAGAGTACCACCTCTCTTGCGACGCCGTGTAGGCCTATGCTGATATGTTGAGGGTGCTGCGGGTGCGATGGCTGTCGGCGGCGGGGAAGAAGACTTTATACGGCAGACGGCCGGCTCGGGGGATATATCTTGTTGCCATGGACGAGGCGGTCGTAGGAGTGGCAACGGCAAGGTGGACGACGGCGCCGATGAAGCGAGAGGAGGCGATGAAAGGATGCTGGTCCAGCGTCGTGGATGAGAGACGTCCATCTCTTGAAGTGGACGACAGGGTAGGGGTAGCGGCTCCAGCAAGGTGGAGGATGGGGTGGCGGACGGAGGAGGCTGACCGCAGTGCGGAGGTTGTCGTGCCGCTGACGGTGTATGAATGGGGAAATGGAGGGGAGGGGGGATCTCAAACTTTGGGACGCGCTTCTCTGAAATGGGGGAAAGTTACGAACTTATCCCCCGTTTAAAAATTCGGACATCGCATCGGTTGGGGATAGGAAGGTAATCTCGCTTCTCCCTAATATTTGCCGGTAACTATTTCGGGCGAGGAGAGGGTGTTTTGCTGCCCACGGTTGGCGCCCATGGTGTATGAACGGGGCTGATAGGTAGGGCGGTTGTGTCACGTCTGATGGAAGTTACACATCTGCCCCTATTTAAAATATAAGCCTACATCGATTTCGGATGAGGAGAGTTTGTTTTGCCGCCCACCGTGTATGAATGGGGAAATGGAGGAAGAGACACATGTCTTTCGGACAAGCTTGAATCAAATGTGTTTTGCCGCCCACGTTTGGCGCCCACCGTGTCTGAATGGGCTCAGAGGCCGTCGCGTCACGTCTGATTGAAGTTACTAGTCTACCCCTATCGACAGTAGTATAAATCCTGTCGATAAAGACGTCAAGTGTCAGGGGTAGACAGTAATTTCCATCTCGCAATCACTTGCTTCGAGCAGCCCACAAATTATAGTGGGTGTTTAGCCGCTTCGTTCAAAACTTGGGAGAATTAGCATTCATGTTTGCCCTGGGACCTAGCAAACTAAATTCAAATCCGATTTGTTTTCAATTACGAATTTCCACAGATAATTATACGTTTTGTTATTTATTTCTTCAAAACCACAACAAAGATTTATTCCACCTTTATATATGATTATGGTTTAGAAATGCCGTGATCTTCGAATTCAGTACGTTGGATACACTCTGAGTCAAACAGTTATTTCATCCAATACAATATGCTCACACGACAAACAGTTCACCTTATGTCAATCATACAATTTCTGAGGATTACCTCGCTTAAAATTTCAGATCATTACAACACATGGACAACATAGGGGGTCTTGCAACATAATCCATTCAGAGACATGACACAACATGCAAGTACAATAATCTAATGAAAATTTGAACTGGTATCTAAAGAAGAATCGGGATTATCTTGGGCTTCAGATAGCAGAAATAGCAGGACCTCCTCCGTCTTCAAATGCAACATTCTTACTTCCTCCAATTCTTGGGTTGCTTGCATAATGCGTGCCGCTAATTCCGTAATTTCCAGCCTCAAGATAAATATTACCTCATTCATGGCAGCCACACCATCTCTTTCTGCCTCTAGTAGAGCCTCAAGCACTATAATATCTGTGCTCAGACTGCTCTTCGGCGGTGTTGCCTCTGAACTGCTACCATCTGGTAACATGGATGGTGCACTGCTTCCACAAATAGATTCTAGGGTTGTACATTGTGTCCTAGTGTGAACGGCATTCTGAAAGGTTTCCGCTGGACATCAGTAAGAGATAGTTATCGTATGATCCAGGCAGTAAGCTTACATGGTAAATGACGGACGAATTATTGCCAAGCATGGCAAACTATATTTAAATGGTTCGAAGCAGCATCAGCCGAAAAGAAATTAAAATGGTAAGATGAAACTAGGGATGTAAGTGGCAAATAAATGAAATCTGCCAGTCCCATCTAGTTAGTTTTTGCTACCTCCCTAGTTCATTTTCCTCAAAAAATAAAAACTCTTTTGAACTATCATACCACTAGTGGACTTTAATCGGGATTAAACCGGACCCAGTTGACAACCGTAGTTGAAAGGGAGTGTACTTCCGCTATATTTAAATTGCCAAGGCATCTAAGCAGTTGAAATAATCTGAGAAAGCACTTAACAGTGTGGCCTCATATAAACTACGAAGACAGTCTTGTGATGAAGTTGAGAGGAAAAGTTAAGGACTCAAATGAAATAGGCATGCATTTCTTTACAATAGTACAACAGGCACTGCTGACATATTGGCCAACTCAGGTATAGCGTAACAACAAATAAGCATTCGAATCAAGCAATACAGCAAAGCAGACAACTGAACTATTTGTAATTCGGTAGGATTACATGTTGAGGGCACAAGCCAATAAAGCAGCCCACTCGCATTACATTTCACATGTACTAAAACACACTGGCTTACCATATGTTGATGTGAAGCCTAGCTGCTGTTGCAATGTTCTTTGAAGATATCGTCAGCATCCTGTGGTTGCAAATCTAGTTGTTGTAGTTTATTATACACCATCTATTTAGGTAAAATTAATTTTAATCACATCCACTGTCCGAATTGATCATCAATGGTTCATCTAAACTAATGAAAGAAGGGTGTGTGCATACACGACAATACTCCCTCCGATTCTTTTTACTCTGCGTATAACTTTTTCTCAGTTTTCTCGTATTAGTCTACGCGTTGCCGATTCCTAGCGCTGGTTTCCTTTTGTGCCCCGCCCCATCCACCTCTGCCCTAATTAATTGGCAAATTAGTCTAGAAAAATTAAACCAGTGCCCTCCTTGGTATGCGGGTCAAGAGTTATGGGCAGAGTAAATAGAATCGGAGGGAGTATATCTGCTTCCCTCTATTTTATGCTTGTTCGAGGTGCCAGCCCCAAAAGAACAAATATTTTGTTCGAGGCTGGCACCTCTAACTCTATTTTATGCTTGTTCGAGGTGCCAGCCCCAAAAGAACAAATATTTTGCTTGATGGGGTTGGCAGCTCCATAATTAATAGAAGCATCAAATTAGTCATGCAACTTGGGAAGATCAAGAACACACAAACAAGTAATGAACAGAGGCTCGGAGCAGTGATGTAATAGCTAGCATCAGAAAATGTAGGGTAAAACGAACAAAAAGCAGCGGAACCACATGCTAGTTTGCTGATGTGTAATTAAGCATAGAGAACATTAAGCAGTCTGATGGAACCAACAGGTGGCATCAGAACAAAACTAAAGCATATTAACTATATGTGCACTGGTATGTAATTTAGCACATGTAACATGTTCACTGCCAGAAGTATGGCCCTACAGGTGCAAGTAGAATAACGCGTCTCATGAATTATGCCCTGAAGAAATTCAAAGGTGCGGTGCTTATGCTAGGAAAGTGAACGTAGGCGCTGGCCGTTGGATAATAGTACCTGATTCTCGGCGGCGTATGGGTATCGTTGTCATACTTGATAGCTAAGGACCGTCGATGGTGCTCGTGTTGCGGTTGAGTTTGGGCCGGCTGTCGCCGTCGCTGAAGCGGCTCCGGTGCTACAGTTGCGGCGCCCGTCGACATACAAGAAAGCTCATCTGTGGTAAGTGAACAGTTGCAGATAAAGAGAAAAACCGAAGGAGTACAAATCGAAATAACCTGATGAGGCTGGGGCGTCGCTAAAGCAGGGCCGGTGGAGTTGAATATGGTGTCCGTGGAGCGGGTCCGGTGCAGTGGACGAAGGCTTCGGCGGGCGCGTTGTACTGTGCTTTCGGTGAGGCGGATCTGTTGCGGCGGACGAGGGCTTGTATGAAGGGCCAGCGAAGGGGCGGACGAGGGAGTCAGTGAAGGGCCTACGCTGTGGTGGACGAGGGCGCCGGTTAAGCAGATCTGGTGCGGTGAACCATGATGGCGGTCAAGGAGATCTGGAGCGGTGGACAAGCCAGTCGCTGAAGCGGCTCCGGTGAAGTGGTGAGTTCGCAGTTGGGGGTTCCAAGGTGCGAAAGGTAGATCCGGCGGGGTGTGAGGTCCACCGCTACGGCGCAGGACTAGATTCGGCGGCTTGCCGTGGTTGGGGGGGTAGGGGAGGGGAAGGGGAGGGGCTCTGGGGAAGAATGTTGGGGGCAAAGAGGGGAAAACAATGGAGTTACCAAAGCAGCCCTTTTACATTCATGTGGCAGGGGTAAAACAGGAATATCGCAGGGCTAAACTTTCGGGCACGTGATATTTTGATGTGAGCGGGAAGTTTGAAAGCTTTTGGCACCTAAAATTATAAGTATTCTGCTCTCGTATGGCCGACTATGATATCATGGCCGACAATTTGTTTGTTTTGCACGCAAAAAAAAATATGCAAGTTCTGAAAATCAATGTCTCCAACTCGAAACTTAGATTGTCCATTCAATTCAAATATGGATCATTGAGCTACTATAAGCAAATACCATCATACGGTCCAATTCAAATGAAATTCCAAATGTGTTTATCCTAAATATGATGACAAAAGCAAAAGTGTGTATGTGTATGAATAAAGTGGATGATTATAAAGTTTGAACATGCCCGTATGTGTATATCTCTAGGTTTGATATATGAATTTGAAATCACGAAATCCCGGCTTAAAAATGTACCTCCGTTTAAATGAATTATAAAAGCTAATGATGGAGTCGAATTCCAAAATTCCAGTCTTAGGTTTGTAATTCTGGTACATCAAGGTATATCACGCATGTTCAAAAGTATCGTTATCTCACAGTACAAACTGTGAAACAAATTGATCAACCATGAGTGCACAATATCTCAATTACGCTAAAGTCCCTCAAATATAGACACCTCACTCTTTATCTAAAGTCAACCCTCCCCACCACACACACACACACACACAGAGAGAGAGAGAAATCGTTCTCTCCCCCAAACACCAACACACGAGCACATTAACACCCCTCTCTCTTGTAAAGTCCGGACCCCAACATAGGTCTCTATCACTTTGTCTCTCGGGCATGCACACATCTCTTCCCTCACTCTCTAGGTCTCCTGCTAGCTCTCTTACCCAAGCACACGCACTATGTAGAGTGTATATTTCCCATACACACAAAATGTCGCCCCCAAACATCTATCTCCCTAGTTATGTGGTTCTCGTGCACTCACCTCACACACCACCCCCGCTGCAAACAAGCACACTTTGTCTCCTTGTGCACCACTCTCCTCTTTCTATCTCTCCCACATGCGGACCCGCCCCAGCTCCTTCCCTGTATACATATATGTCGTGACTCTTTGCATAGCTCCCTAATGTATAATCGTTCTTGATTTCGCACATTGTTCTCTACACCATCTATTCCAGCTCTCTCATGAAGTCCCTATCACACACACGATGACTCGCTTCCCTTGCGTCTCCGTTCATAGGCCAATTTCGGACAACATCAACATTGTCTCCCTATCTATACGCCATTTATGGACACAAACGACCCCTCTCGCCCCCCCCTCTCTCTCTCTCTCTCCGGCGCTAGCTCTCTCTTTCTCTCTCTCTCACACCCCTCTCCCCCACACACACTCGATGTCTCTTCAAAATAGTCTGCTCCCCTGCCCGCACCCATGCTATCTCGCTACTACACATGTCACACCATTCCCCCTTCCCTTATACTAGGTTTACATCATCAGTGGTCTCTCTACTCCACACACACTCTCTCCCTCTCACACACAAACGCGTGCACAAACACACACAGACACGCACAAACACCCATTTACCTGGATCCTCATCTCTCCTCATGTCTGCATGTGTATCTCACACACTCACTCTCTAATTATGTATATGTGTCTCCACGTTACACAACACAAAGACCCATGTACATGTCTCTCTCTATCCTCCACACACATAGACACAAAGAATCTGTTATCATTGCCTCAGCCTCTAACATATCACACACACACTCTCTCTCTCTCCCTCTCTCTCTCTCTCTCTCTCTCTCTCGCAAACACGCTCCACAAGGGTTTCCCCGTGAATAACTTACCGTCTATTCATGAACAGTCATGGCAGTAAGGCAAACACGAGACGTGAAAAATAATAAATCTACTAGTGCTTAGACCACCTAGTATGACTACTAGGACTAGAGCAAGCCAAAAGCACGCCGCCGTCACCCCCTCCTTGTCGGCGATGGGAAAATCTTCGTTTTACACAGTCGAGAAGTCATTGTGCTAAGGGCCCACATCTCAAGGCGTTGAATAGAATGTAGATGCTAGTTTACAGAAGCAAGTATCGATAATACGTTTGTATCTCCATACTTATATTTCTTCTCTTATAAAAAACCGAGTTGGTGATGATGGTACGTGTGCCATCTTGCAATATAGACCGTCCGATCTATATCTAACGGATGGAAATTAAACTAAAAGATACCCGCACCCCTCTCCACATTTGCAGACAAGGCCTTCCCTCGTTCATCCTTATCTCCAACAGACCTCATTGTTGAGCAATTAAGAAAGGAAGCCTCTCGAACAAACTGGCCTGGTGGCCGCTGCCGGCGTCGTCAATCCCCATGCCTCTGCTCAGTTCGACCACCAACCACCACCACACCCCACTCCTCTTCACCTTATCTCATATTTCTCGAGATATCATTAGTTTTTACACATGGGATTACTCCCGCAAGGGTCAATCACAACAAGTGTTTTATAAAAAAATGCATCTTGATGTTCCGTGCAATGCACGGATCTTGCTAGTACTCCTACATAAGACTAAGTTGGTGATGCTGGTGTGTCTGCCATCCATCGTTTCTGACCATTAGATCTACATCTAATGATTGTGAGGTAAGTTGTTGCCTTTTCTCACCAACATCCCACTTGTCTACCAATTCGCAGAAAAACTCATAATTAGTATCTTAAAACCAACCACATCCCTCCCTGACCTCACAAAAACAGCCCAAGGAATATATTCTAATTGAAACATAATATATCTCTAGTGACATATGTATATCAAAATTGAGTGTTTTGTACCAAGTTTGTGAATAAGTATTATTCTAATTATGATTCATTGCAACGGACATGAACATTGCTAGTATTTCCAAACATGCATTTCTTTTCCTAGTATTCCATAGTTTCGAGTTTTCCATCAAGATATTAGTCACTCATGGTTGATATTTACTTTCAATGATGTACACATATGCACTATGTAACTAGCCTTGCTTATTGGCTTCCAAAGCTTAACTTTCACTCCTACTTACAATATGTAGAGTATTTAACAAAAAACTACCACTTTCAACCAGCCCTAGGAGGAATCTATTGTACAAAAAATAGCAAAAACATACCCAAAATTTCTTAATCCACGCCAAAAACTACCTAGTACTCCTACCGATTAGGTTCGTTTAAACCCATTTATGACAGGGTTGGCCCACATGTCCGTGCTGACGAGGCAGCTTAAACCAACACATTTTGTTTGACCGTTGACACGAGGGACCCACATCTGACCTTCTATCCTGTTATTCCCCCTCAAATCATTATTTTTCCTGAACATTACTTCAAACAGTACTGATGCGTGTTGGTCGGTGGCGCCGGTGATGAGCGAGTTGGTTGCCGCTCCGCTGGATGGGCCGGATGCCGCGATGGCCTCCGCACAGGTTGGCAGGCTGGTCTGAGCATGACTCACGAGCGAGCAAGCCGCCGCGCTGGCCTTCGCTCGAGCCAGATGGCTGGCCTTAGCGTGGCACGCGCGAGCAAGCCGCCGCGCTGCCTTGCCAATCTAGCTAGCAAACCTTGCAGACAAGCAGCTGGACGAAGCTATCTTGGCTAGCTAGCGGCCGTGAGCGCCGGACGGAGCTCGCATCTGGGCTGTCGCAACATGGGCTCCGCACCACCGGCGGTTTTGACCTCGCCTTCTGCCGGCGGCGGTAGCTGCGTCCCATGGCCGAGGATGACTAGGTGGATGGGCCGGAGGTAGGAGGTCACTCGAGGATTTTTGTTGGTAAGAGCATGTACAATGGTTGATAAGGTAGTCTTATCTTAAGTCTGCCACGTATGCAAGTGGTAGTAGTTTCTTGGCATTTTAGTCGTTTCTTGCATTATTAGAGCAAGTACAATAGAGCTGAGTCAGCGGGCTATAAGAAATAAACTACTACTACATGTGGGCTATAAGATGGGCTGTAGATGACATGGCACTGGCTTATAGCCAGCAGCTGGCTATACTATTAACCATGCTCTTAGGGGTTTCTTGTAAGGAACAATGTACGTACTACTAGCGACAAAAGGCGATTCTAGGTTGTGTTGTACTCCAACGAGTACTACTAGTGGTTGCGGGAGTGTATACCTCGTTTTGTGGGTTCGATCCCGGCCGAACACACGGCGGCCTTTTTTAAGAAAATAGTACTACTACACTTCGCTGCGAGCCAATATTTTACATGGGTAGTTTGAGTTTTGAAGTCAAACGGACGTGCGGCCCCACAATCTGGGTGCACTGGACAGCCTAGCCACGTGAACGGGTTTTCCTTCCCAGCATCCCGTGGCTCGCGTGCTCGCCCTAGCCGCACCTTGCTTGCAGCTTCCAGCTAGTAGCATATTTAAACTAGCGCCTCCCAATTAAGCCCGAGGAGCCGGAAAATCCTGGTAGGGCATTGGGAACTGTGCAATATGGATCTGTACGTAAAGTGCTCTACTACTACTCTGTAGCTTGTGGCGTTGCATGCATGGAATTCACTCCATTATCGGCTCTACTATAAAAGAATTTCCTCTTACCATGTTTTTTTGAAACGGAGGCAAAAGCTTTGCTTCATCTCATTCATAAAGAAGGAACTACTAACAAAGTTCAACGAGATCCATTACACCTCCACAAATGGAAGCGAAAAGCCTAGTCTCGCTGTATCAAATAACTCAAATGTTCTGCCCCCGCAGTAACATCGCTGATAAACAGGCTGCTAGTGTGTGCGTGAGAGGAGCGGCTGAGTTGGCCAGCTATGTGAGAGGAGCGGCTGAATAGAGCACTGAGAGTACCCACTAGGCCACTACGCAGGTGTACTTCCCCTGCATTGATAGTACAGTGATGGTTCTAGAGAACAGTAGTACCCTCCACTTCCAACTGTAGCTCCTTGGCCCTGAGATTCAAGAGTTCAAAACTGGTGCACTATAATAGACTAGACTAGAAGTACAGTACATCGCACTACTAGTTGAGAAAAGTAGTACTAGTACTACTACAGTACAAGTACGTACTCCTCCGTCACATAATGTAAGACGTTTTTTGACACTAGTTGGCGTGTACAAAAAATGGAAAAAAACATACCCAAAATTTCTTAATCCACGCCAAAAACTACTACCTAGTGCCAAAAATTTCTTACTAGTGCTATTATTTACAGTATAATGCAACCCCATAACGTTCCATAATCCCTTTCTTTAAAAAAATCACTTCTGGAGAGAAGATTGCTATCTCCACGCGAGCTTCTCATAGGCCGGCGCCACCGCATGCAGTCATGTGAGAGAGAGGGAGACATCCATGCATCATGTAGAGAGAGGAGAACGCGGGCGGATAGCCAATGGGCTGCATTGGGCATTTATAGCTGCTAACTCCTCCCATCCATGCGCCAGGGGTATTTCCGTCTAGAAAGCATGCAGCGATCCCCTGCCTTGGTATCCGGGTCTGCTCTTATGCGCAGGGTAAAAATAATCGGAGGGAGTACTAGTAGTAAATAATAGCCTCACCCCTTCGCCGAGGAACGATCTACAGTTGGAAGGGACGAGGCCCTCCGGTTACTACGCTCTTATCTCCTCCTCGCCAGTTCCCCTCCCCCGAAGAGAAGGCAGTTCGTCGCTGCTCCCATGGATTCGCCAGGCGATTCTCCTCCTCGTCGGGGCTGGGAGACCTTGGACGATGATCCTGTGGGAGAAATCGCACGCCGCTCCGACGTCCTCACCGCCGCAAGACTCGGTGCTTCCTACACCAACTTTTTCAAGACGCTGCTTAAACAGGCCATGCTTGTTGGTCTTCCATGCATCCTCAAGGAGAAGGTTCTTCTATGGGACAATCCTTCGAACAGTCCACCGCTCCCTGGCCATGGTTGCACGTTGACTCCGCTAGAGTTGCCGACGTTGAGAGGTAGTCGGATTTTGTCCGATGAGCAGGTCAGTAATGGAGTTTGATCATGTAGTACATAGTTATTCCATTTCCATCCCGTAATTTCTCCGCTGCCCACCGTCTTATATATAGGTCTGGGTCAGTGCCAACGAAGATTGGCTTGCATACCTTCGGCCGGATACCACCATCATTTTGCACAACATCCACAGCAGTGCGGCCGTTCCGGTAGACCCCTTCTCCACCATTGGGATCGGCCTTCCGGACTGGCTGGGCAAGAATACATATGATGATGCCTACATGAGATTGAAGAAGATAGAAATTGCGGACCCGCCGACAAAGCGACGCGGCTACGATGATTACTATCTCATCGCGGTGTTCGACATAAGGATTGCCGTCTATGCAGGAGGCAGTAACGGCAAAGGCTGGTGCATGTTGGTGGCGGCAGATTTGTACCCTTACATGTTCGAAGACGCCGTGCACCATCTACTCTTCGCGGTGACAAGCCAGGGGACTTGTTTCATCTGGTTGACATCCTACGGCACGGGAGATTACAAACGGAATGCACAAACCATCATTTGCATCCCTAACGATACGTCATTATTTTGCAGGGACCAGTCATCCCCCGATCAAAATAAGATCGCCGATCCTGGATGTGCATTTGCATCCGCGATTTGGTCTAACCTGGAACCTTGTAGCTGACTTTGGCATATTGGGATCAACTATCTTAGCAGTCGTTACCCATGGTACCACTGATGTGCAACATGGTCACATAATCTACCACGATCGAACCGTCACCATCTACCCAGGTATTCCATTTTTTAACCCTCTCGCCTTCTCTTTCATTGTTGTACTAGTAGTCTACTTTGTAGTACTAGTAGGAGTACCTTTTACCTTGGAGGACGCGTATAGCTAGCTAGGCCCTTGAAGACTTGAACCCACTAGCTGCCACCATTTTTGTTTTTCCATGTCTTACTATCTCATCCATGTAGCCAAGAGTGGCTATATATAATAAGCCGGTTATTTTACTTCCTCTATACCAGAGTAGTACTATTTGCTGCATAGTATTACTGACCGCCAAATTTGAGCACAACATTATTATGCATGGACCTTGACTATGTACGTCACCATGTGTACAGATCTGGGATGCCGCGTGTACCAGATGAACGGCGCCGAGTTCGACCCCCGTGATGCTACGTGGGTGCCGAGGAACACTCTTGGAGAGTACTTGCTTTTCATTGGGGATAGCTACCCCATTGTGAAGCGGATGCCACCTTCCGTGCACGACACGGAAGGCCTGCCGTTCATGAAGCATGGTTGTGTCTTCAGTGCGCACCGCCGGATGAACGACATGCTGGGACACGCTATCCCTAATTTATGCCGCTTCAGCTTGGATGAGTCCCCATCGTGTGGAACCGGACTGGAAAGCTGCGACAATGATTCCCGTTCCCACCACTATGGATTGTGCCATCCATGAAGAACACCTGGGACTGGAACCTGGAGGAGGACATGTAGCCCATCTATAACGTGTAAGTGGAGTACGGTAATTGTGAACGGTAGCGCTATGAATATATGTAGACTAGTCGTGCACAAATTTATCACATGAGTTGGAGATGAACTTGTGTGGCATACTAGCATTTGTCCTTTAGAATTTATTACTAGTAAATGTGTTATGTGTACGTGCAACTTGTGTGGTTGTTGCACGGGCTCCAACATGCTCTTTGAGAAAAAAAAGGTGGCACAGCTTTGGATATACGTGACATGGTGGCATCATACAGTAGCATCATTCGCTATAGTTGTACTAGTACACTCCTACTAGGACGACAACTCCTATAAAACCTTGCGCTTGGCTCTTTGCCTCTTTGGGAGGTTCAACAGTTCGTACTCGTGTGAACCTTGCACTTGGCTCTTCGCCTCTTCGGAAGGTCCAACAATGATGATACCACGGTACAATATGCTTCTGGCAATCTGACACCGATTGAACTGCTGCATGTCCACCGCGAGGGAGAGGGCGAGGGAGAGGGAGAGGGCGCTGTAGTCAAAACTCTCTCCTCATCCTGCGAACCACCACGCGTGTGGGCGAGGGAGAGGCGTAGTAAGCAAGCTTCTCCTCATTCGGTGAGTTGACGGGACACATCAAAGCAGTAGTAGTACTAGTAGTAGTAGTCCATACTGTGTCCTTTCCAATTAATATGGCTTAATTTGAAACGAGAAAAATACACTGGTGGTCAACGATGTAACAATATGCTCTTTACGGTCACTATACAGTATATTGTTTTGCGGCGGTTATGCGATCACTAGCTCATCGTAGAGCACCGTATTGCACCCTACTGACCGGCCACATAGTCGACGTGGCACTTTGTTGACTGGTTAAATTGTCACCTGGTTTCTGGGTCCCACCTGTCAGTTGGCAGAGCAAAGAAATCAGTTAAACAAAACTTTACACAGGCGCGACACGAGTCCAACCCTTGCGCGCGAACCGCCCTGGCTGTGTATGTGAGTGCATGCATGTGTCCTCCCTTGGTCTTCCAACAAAGAGTGTACTAAATGATGTACATCTACACTTCCAATGTGTTTAGCCTTTAATCTAAATCGATATTGATTGACTAATGCACCAACTTGTGCTGTAGGTATAGGCTACATGTCTATCCTTAATTACAACATGCAACGGCCTTCATTTAATCTTCTTATCTCAATGGTCGCATGCACACATAAGTCTGCTACTTTTGGGCGTTAATTATGCCATGGTCAATGTGTAAATCTCTAAATGTACAGTCTTTCATGGACGTAGGGAGTAGGTTGAGCACTTGAGCGTGAGCGTGTGTGTTGCGTCGTGTGCTGTGTGCCGCATGGGTGCGTGAGTGTTGCGTGCGTCCATGTGTACGTGTGAGTGTTGCATGTTGCATGCATGCATGGGGCTTACTCCCTCCCATTGACATGTCCATTTGGCTATAGATTTCAACAAGTGACTAGGTACGGAGCAAAATGAGTGAAGTGAGCGTAGATGCATAGGGATACTGTAGAAAGGAAGTCCTCGCGATCCATTTATTCCCCATCTCGGTCAGAGAGAACTATTCAACTAGTATTCATAGTGAAGTGACAATACACACTGCAGCAGATGGGACACGTAATTAATAAGATGAACCAGTGTGTTGGTGTTACTAAATCAGTCGGTTATGTTTGGTAGTCTCAAGTCATTGAAAGCATGCACAACCCACATATCTTATTGGTTGATATGCCACAAAACAAAAAACGAGAAGGGAGTTAATGTATGGTGCCTAAGTGTTTTGGGATTATTTGGTTTTCGTAAGGTGACTTACACACCTAGACGGAGGGAGTAGTAGAATTGAGATTGAATGCACTTTCTTCCCCGTCTTCCACTCTTCTTCCTCCTCTTTCCTTCTTCCTCTTCTCTTCGCCATCGTCGGCCGCACACCATTTAGCCCCGCTCATTGCTCGCCCGCCCGCGCCATCTTCCTTGGTAGCTCGCGTGTACCATATCCCCTCGCTCACTGCTCGGCCACATGAGGAGAAGCTTCTTCACTCGCCCGCCCGAATCCACTTCCCCGCTGGCTCGTAGGCACTGAAAACTCCAATGGCAGAACCGACTGACACGCAGATCCACGATTGGAATTCCCTCCCCAATGTTCTCTTGGAGCAGATCTGTAGTCGTATGGACCTACTAAGCACCGTCCGTCTGGCCGCATGCTCGGTGTCTTTGTACCATCTACTCGTCCGCAACCGGCCGGCTCTTTTCAAGACACCCTGCTTGCTGATGCCAGATCCTCGCAGGTGGCCCAGACACCGACTTGACGATCCTACGGAGGTTGCCGTGGTGCCCCTCGACATGCTACCACTACCCTTCCACCTATCCTTCATGCGTGGCCACTACTAGGCGGGCATGAAGGCCAACTGGATCATCCTCATCCACCACACCGGTAGTCCGTGGCGTCTCGTGAATATCTACACCCAGCGAGAGATCACCCTTCCATCGTTGGATACCGCCGCCATCGAGCCTCGCGGCCCACCAGAAACTCCTGCCTACTACGCACGAGACGCGTCAAGCTTTTGGCTTGACCTCTATTTGCAGAAAGTTGTAATCTGCGAAGTGCCCACACCATCAGAAGACTACATGGATTACAAGCTCATTGCCTTGTTGAACAAGGGATTAGTCTATCTGGAATCAGGTCGCCATACATGGTTATGGCTCATCATCAATCCTGTTGAGGAAAAATTTCTGTCTGATGCTATAGTGCATGATGGCGTCGTTTACGCGATCGACACACAGATTGGCTACCTATATTGGTGGAATCTATCATCGTGTAATTGTTCTATATCATCTCATCTTTACCTTATGAATATGACTGCCTGTTCATTTGTTACAAATTTAGAATGCATAGCATGTCTATAATCACATCATTGCTATATGTTCCTCTCATTTCCTAGATTTTTATGACCACACATGTTATTGTTAGAGTTGATATGAGAACAATTGGCATCTAATGATTGTTAGAATACATATTATGAGCATAACATCATGATTGCTATATGTTACTCTCGTTTACAAGATTTTTATAGCAACGCATGTTATTGCTTAGAGTTGATATGAGAACAGTAGTAGTAAATGCTATGGTAGAATATGAGTAGTCGTTGTCATAGCTATTTTCCTCTCATTGTTACATGATGTTTGAACCATGACATATTGCCAGAATATGAAAGCCATTGGCTTATTTTTTTAACTTGGGGTATGATTATGACCACAACATTCCAATTCTCTGTCTATGATATGTGTCACTGTTTTAATAATCTTAATTCCACACATACTCTGAACATGATTGTTTATTTTTGTCCTTTTGGTCTCCAATTTGAATTGTTGCAGCAGACGCAAATGCGCTGGCCTTCATGATTCCAGGACCTGGAATCATACCAGCTGATGAGTGGTGGTTTATCGCTCGTTCAGCTGACAGCGGTCATTTGATGCTCATTCGCACGTACCAAATTGACCAAATAACTACATCAAACCACATGCAGTACAATGCGTGGGGCGTTCATGACATTTATGGCTATGGCTGCTTCGTGTTCGAGAAAGATCCCAGCTCCGTTGGGTCAGGCGTATTCAACTGGAGGCGGGTTTACAGCCTCGGCAACCACTCCTTGTTCCTCGAGCTCAATTATCCGATCATCCAACCAATCATCGATCATATCACCGGCGATGATTACTGTGCTATGCAACTTCCATTCACGAGGGGGGGGGCTATGTTTACACATCATACCATGGGTTTCATGAATCACCATATCCAGAGATTCATCGACACAGCTTGTTGCCAGATAATCTTTAGTGTGTGAAAGGCATCAAGCTTCCATGCGATGGATGGCTTTTGCAAACCCGACATGCGGCGATGTGGTTCATGCCAACAGCAAATATGCACAACTTGATTCATGTTGATATCTAGACTGAGCCATCTATTCTACTGCTGTAGCACGACCCTCTTTTGTTGGATATTATGTACTTCTGTTAGTTTGAAGCACTCCTCTGGTTTGAAGGATAGATACCTTCCTGGGATCAAGTGCATCCTAACTCACCTGCGTAGGATGTACTGATAATGATGATGGAGATGCTGTGCACAAGCCATATATATCAGGTAGGCTTCAAGTGTATACTTGTTAGTTAAACCTATGTATAAATTGTGACACTAAATATGACTAGTAAGTAGTACAGTAGCAGTACTAGTATACATCGGTCAAATTATTCATCATGTCCACACATTGAATTGATGTGACAACACGCTGCGCGTGAGGTGACACAAGAATCCCGGCGGCTTGTTCGGGTATTCTGGACTTCAGATTTGGAGTACCACTTATCTGTCGAAATCTTTCATCATTCACTTAAAACAGTCGATTGATCATACATTGAGTACCATATAACTAGAGTTACCGATGCAAGTCGAAGAAGGATTGGCCCGTGCTGCCGGCTAGCGTCAAGTTCGATCCCACAGATCAGGAGCTGATCGAGGACCTTGAGGCCAAAGTGAGTGCTGATAACGCGAGATTTCAGTCTCTCATCGATTTGTTCATACCAACCATCGACAGCGAGCATGGCATATGTTACACCCAACCTGAGAAACTTCCAGGTTAGACACCGATCGGCCGTCTACTTGCACAAACATATTCCTTTGTTTATAGCTCTATTTTTCTTTTTAGACGCAGACCTGGTGAAGCAATTACAATTTGACAGTTAATAAAAAGTGAAACAAGTGACTGCAACATGCCGAAGATGTTATGAAAATGCCAACTAGGTACACTAAAACCTGTATTCCACAATACTGCAGGTATCACACTGAGTGGCCTAAGGAAGCATTTCTTCCAGCGCAATTCTAGGGCGTTCAAAAGGGGCACGTGGACGCGTTGCAAGATACAGTCGGAGTGCGGCATGCACACGATGTGGCACAAGACCGGCAATACCTTGCCGGTGATGGTCAACGGCCGGCAGACGGGGAGCAAAAAAGGTTCTGGTGCTGCACACCAAAGAGAACTTCGACCAGCAGAGGACCAACTAGGTGATGCACCAGTACCACCTCGGGGACCTGGAGCAAGAGAAGGAGCGGGAGCTGGTCCTCTGCAAGATTTTCTACGAGATGAACACTAGGGCCAGGAGTAAAAAGATTATAAGTTAGTTTGGTATTGGTAGTTGTACTACCTTGTCGTCCGCAAGTTGGTATTGTTGTTAACAATCTTTTGGTATGCACTTGCATTTGCTTCCAACCATCATGCCGAGGGTCGACGTGGATATAAAGCTAAATCATTTGTTTCGAAACGAATTTTCAGGCACCTAATTTTTATTTGATGGGTAGCATAAGCACCCGCCGTTTGAATTCCCAGTTCTCCAATTTTTTCGAAACAAGTGCATGCACTTATTATCACGATAAAAAACAATATCCATGCTGCATCCCAGTTATTAGTCTGTACTTGCAGAATTCTCTCGTTTATTGAGCACGTATATTGTTTTTTCAGGTCAAGCAAGTTTCAACTGGGCTGTAGATTGCCCAGGGTTGTTTTGTTTTTAACAGGCCCAGCCCATGATGACAACGGGGCACAAAGATCCAGCAGGTATCTACTGGCCTCTGTCCCGCCAGCGTTAGTTATATTTTGTCTTACAACATCCGCAGGTAGTTTTTTTACTGAATCAAACACACAGCCCAGTTTTATTTTCCTCTTGAAACGCATGTCCTACATCCGTTTTCTAATCTCTACCTATAGTTTTACTAGTTCATATACATGTATCATTATATTGAAAACACATAAAATTCCCTTTTCATATTTACATCCTTATTTTTGTTGTTTTTTCCCACCCAGCGCTGATTTTTTTACCACTGGTTTTCCGTTAAACCAACTAAATTGTCCCACGTCTTATTTGCTTACACAAACAAAACGATTTTTTGGCAAATCAATAAGTTCTTAAAAAATGTTTATCATTTCGGGATTACAACAGTTCGGACTCCACCGAAATATGCAAAATAAGGTTGGACTTTTTGACCGTGGTCCTGGGCAGAAAATGGGCTGTAATAAATTACTTAAGAATTAGCAAATGGGCTGCAAATTATAAAAAATAGCAAATGGGCTTTATGTTGTCTGCCACAGATTTGGAGGCTGACTTGTGGGCCTGCTAAGTTCATGCGTACACAAGGTTTCTCAAAAAATAAACTTAGTCAACAATCGACTCTACCAGCGTCAGACCGTTAGATGTCAATCTAACAGCAATCGTGCTTCTTCAGTCTTTGATCTTCCTGCCCCAGCCGCCCAAACCAGCACCATCGGAACCGCCTGCTCCCGCCTCCCGTGGCCGGAAGTGCTGCCGGGAAGGCCTCACGGCCCCATCATACTCGCAACCCTGGCCTGTCCATCCCTCTACTCACCCACACCTCCTGTTATTTTCCGGCGACGACAGCCGAACCAGTCAACCCTCGTACTCTCCACCGCGTGGGCAGCCACTGCCGTGTCTTCCCCGACTCCGTGTCGTTCCCTTCGTAGGCCTCGCTGTCGTCCACCGCCCTGGTGCTCTCGGCGCAGTGTGGTCAACGATGTCCATCCAACGGCCGTAGTGCTTCTTCAATCTCTGGTCTTCTTGCCCCAGCCGCCCAAAGCAGCGCCGGTCGTGCCGCATGCTCCTGACTCCCGTGGCCGGCTGTGCTGCCGCGGAGGCCTCACCATCCCCATACTACTCCCACCGCTGGCCAGGCCATCCCTCCACTCACCCACTCCCCCTGTTATTCTGCGGCGACGGCAGCCTCACACCGCAACTGAACCAGTGAAACCTCATACTCCTCTCTGCGTGGGCATCCACTGCCGCGTCTTCCCCGGCTCCGCGTTGTCCCCTTCTTAGGCCTCGCCGTCGTCCACCGCCGTGGTGCTCTCGGCGCGGCGTGGTCAATGTGGTCAATGACCGACTTCCATCGGAAGAGTACTGTACGTGGAGAGGCTGACAGCTGGGTCCACGGCAGCCGCAAGGAAGTGCCTCCTTATTACACGCAAAATAATTATTCCTCCACCTGATAGCAGGGACCCACCGGACGGGCCACCAGTATTTTGTAGAAAAAACGTTTCCCCCCTGACTGCTGGGACCCACCGGACGGGCCACCGTATTTCATGAAAAAAAAACGTTTGGCCCTAACTGCTGGGACCCACTGGACGGACCACCGTATTTCGCGAAAAAACGTCCCCCCACCGCTGTCAGCTCGGACCCATCGGAAGTGCCTCCTTATTACGCACAGAAAAATGAATACTCCCCCTGCTAGCTGGGACCCAACCTGGTGGGAGGCTGACTTGTGGGCTTAGTAAGTTGACGAGGATGTTGTGCTTTGTCAACTTAGTCAATATGAATGATTCTAGTTCCAGTGACCGTACGATGTCCATCCAACGGCCGTAGTGCTTCTTCAACCTCTGGTCTTCTTGCTCCAGTCGCCCAAAGTTGCGTCGATCGTGTCACGTGCTCCTGCCTTTCATGGCCGGCTATGATGCCGCGGAGGCCTCACCGCCCCCTACTACTCCCACCGCTGGACCATGCTATCCCTCTACTCACCCACACCCCCTGTTATTGTACGGCGACGGTAGCCTCACGCCGCAGCCGAACCAATGAACCCTCGTACTCCTGTCCGCGTGGGCATCCACTGCCGCGTCTTCCCCGGCTCCGCGTCGTCCCCTTCCTAGGCCTCGCCGTCGTCCACTGCCTTGGTGCTCTCGGCACGGCGTGGTCAATGTGGTCAACGACCGACTTCCATCGAAAGAGTACTGTACGTGGAGAGGCTGACAGCTGGGTCCACGGCCACAGCCCAGTTTTTTTGTGATTTGCCAAGTAAGTCGCTTTGTCAGGCTTGTTGGGCTGCAAATCTTTCAAGATGAGGAGAGCTTCATTCGGCTGGCCGAGAAAATGGCCCATCAGTAATGAGAAATGGGCTGTACATTTTTAAAACACATCAAACCGGCAATTAGTTTAAAATATCTTTTTATTCATTTCGAGATTTTAAATTACATTAATTTTTATGCGTGGAGAATTTGTTGGATTTTATATTGATATACATTTATTTTTTAAATCAGTTTGAAGGTGAGTCGAAATTTCGGGATTAAAAACAGTTCAGACCGCACTGAAATATGCAAAATTTCGTTAATTTTTTAACTATGGCCAGAATATGGGCTGTAATGCTAACAAAAAGAATATGGGCTCCAAAAAAACCTTAAGAATTAGCAAATGGGCTGTAAATTATTAGAAATAATGGCATATGGGTTGTATGCTGTTTTCCATAGATTTGAGGCTTTCCTAAAAAAAGGTTGACGCATAAGCACTGACTGTTGGATATCCATCCAACGACCGTCGTGCTTCTTCAATCTCTGCTCTTCCTACTCCAGCCGCTCAAACAAGCGCCGGCGGGACTGCCTGCTCCCTCCTCCTCGCGGCCGGCTGTGCTGCCGCACAGGCCTCACTGCCCGACCGTACTCCCATCGCTGGCCTAGCCATCCCTCTACTCACCCACACCTGCTGTTATTCTCCGGTGACGGCAGACGAACCAATAAACCCTCGTACAGTCGTACTTCCCTCCGCGTGGGAAACAACTGCCGAGTCTTCCCTGCCTCCGTGTCGTTCCCTTCCTAGGCCTCGCCGTCGTCCACCGCCCTGGTGCTCTCGGCACGGCATGGTCAACGTGGTCAATGACCGACATGCATCTGAAGTGGACTTTATGTGGAGAGGCCGACAGCTGGGTCCATAGCCGCACCCAAGGAAATGCCTCCTTATTACGCGCAAAATAATTATTCCTCCACGTGACATCAGGGACCCACCGAAAGGGCCTCTGTATTTTGCGAAAAAAACGTTTCCGCCGCTGAAAGCTCGGACCCACCAGCTATATCTTCGCACGCAAGGAAGTGCCTTCTTATTATGCACAAAAAAAATGAATACTCCCCCTGTTAGCTGGGACCCAGTATAGTGGCAGGCTGACTTGTGGGCCTACTAAGTTGACGGGGACGGAGGGCTTTGTCAATTTAGTCAATATGCACGATTCTAGCTCAAGTGACCGTACGATGTCCATCCAATGGCCGTAGTGCTTCTTCAACCTCTGGTCTTCTTGCTCCAGCCGCCCAAACCAGCGCCGGTCATGCCTCGTGCTCCTGCCTCCCGTGGCCGGCTGCGATGCGGTAGAGGCCTCACCACCCCCTACTAATCCCACCGCAGGCCAGGCCATCCCTCTACTCACCCACACCCCCTGTTATTCTGCGGCGACGGCAGCCTCACACCGTAGCGAACTAGTGAACCCTCGTACTCCTCTACGCGTGGGCATCCACTACCGCGTCTTCCCCGGCTCTGCGTCGTCCCCTTCCTAGGCCTCGCCGTCGTCCACCGCCCTAGTGCTCTCGGCGTGGCGTGGTCAACATGGTCAAGGAACGGCTTCCATTGGATGTGGACTGTACGTGGAGAGGCTGACAGCTGGGTCCACGGCCACAACAAGGAAGTGCCTCCTTATTACGTGCAAAATAATTATTCCTCCACCTGACAGCGGGACCCACCGGACGGGCCACCGTATTTCGCGAAAAAATGTTTCCCCCTGACTGCTGGGACCCACCAGCTACATCTTCGCACGCAAGGAAGTGCGTTCGGGCAAAAAAAAGATTCGCCCCCTGACTGCTGGGACTGACCAGCTACATCTTCGCAGGCAAGGAAGTGCCTGACAGTCGGGACCTACCTGGTCGAAGCGTACGTAGCATTGTCATTCTGGTCATGAACGTGTACGTACATACTGGTCGATGTAGAGGCGCGCACGTGTCGTAGTAGAGGTGCGCACGTAGCATTTACACATACGTACAGCGGCCAGGGTGCAAGAAAGAAAATACGGCCACGTATGTGTACATACGGGCGGGGTCTCGAACGCCTACTCGCGCATACATACGGCCAGGGCTTGTGTACATGGCTGGGTTAGAACGGAGAAATAGCGTCGTCGTCGTGTTCATGAGGAGGCAACAGAATGCGTCGTGTTCATGGGGAGGCAACGAAATGCGTGGTCGTGTTCATCGGGAGGGCTTGGACGGAATAGGCGATGGAAACGAGGCCTGGCGTACCGCAGAACGGAGGAAACGGCCTTGTGTTCGACCGGCCATGTCCAAAACGGGATCCTGTTCATTGGGAGGGGTCTGGCGTACTGCAAAACGGAGGAAACGGACCTCCTACGGTCGAAACGGGGGTCCTGTTGATCAGGAGGGGTGTGGCGTACTGCAAAACGGAGGAAACGGACTTGTGTTGGAGCGCTACGGTCGAAACGAGGGTCCTGTTCATTGGGAGGGGTGTGGCGTACTGCAAAACGGGACTCCACGGGATACTGTTCATCTCCACCATCGACCTCCTCCAGCCTCCACGGGCTCCTGTTCATCCAGCCTCCATGGGCTCTTGTTCATCCAGCCTCCACCGCGCGCTACTCCACCGGCTACTGTTCAACCACCCCTCCCACCGTCTACTGTTCATCCAGCCCTCCACACCACAGGGTCCTGTTCAACCACCCCTCCACGGGCACCCCTCCACCGTCTACTGTTCATCCAGCCCTCCACACCATGGGGTCTTGTTCAACCACCCCTCCACCGTCTACTGTTCATCCAGACCTCCTCACCATGGGGTCCTGTTCATCCACCCCTCCATGGGCACCCCTCCACCGTCTACTGTTCATCCAGCCCTCCACCACACCACGGGGTCCTGTTCATCCACAGGCAATGCCACCGCTCACTATTCATCCAAACCCACTACAACACTCACTGTTCATCCCATCGATCGGCTTCAGTTAGCAGCAGTAGCGAAGGAATCGCTTGTTCGGGTTCAGTTAACAGCCATCGATCGATCGCTCGGGTTCAGTAATGCATAGCCTGCAGTGCAATCGCTCGGGTTCAGTTAGAGCCCAACGCCTCACTCGGGTTCAGTTAGAGCCAACGCCTCGCACACACGCGCGTACGTGTACGAGAGAAACGCGCATCGCTCGGCCCCCGACCTCCCACCGTAACCGGGAACTCCCCGAAATTTTCCTCCCCCTCGCTTCTACCATGGTTTTTTCCGTTATGGACGGCCCAAAGAATGTCATGTAGCTGCGTCTCCGGCCCGCCCAGGACAAAAACCCCATGTTCTGTCATGATTTTTTGTCATAGAAGTAGGAGCCCACCACATCTATGATGATACCGGGTTTTGTCACAATTAGCATCATAGAAGTGTCATATGTATGACAGGAAAAAAATTTGTTCGGCCCAAAATGTCACGGATGTGTCTTTTTTTTTGTAGTCCATCTACCCAGGTATTCCATTTAGTATTATATTTTTTAACCCTCTCGCCTTCTCTTTCGTTGTTGTACTACTTACTAGTACTAGTAGGAGTACTTTTTACCTTGGAGGACGCATATAGCTAGCTAGGCCCTTGAAGACTTAAACCCACTAGCTGCCACTATGTTTGTTTTTCCATGTCTTACTATCTCATCCATGTAGCCAAGAGTGGCTATATATAATAAGGCGGTTATTTTACTTCCTCTATACAAGAGTAGTACTATTTGCTGCACAGTATTACTGACCGCCATATTTGAGCACAACATTATTATGCATGGACCTTGACTGTGTACGTCACCATGTGTCCAGATCTGAGATGCCATGTGTACCAGATGAATTGCGCCGAGTTTGACCCCCGTGATGCTACGTGGGTGCCGAGGAAGACTCTTGGAGAGTACTCGCTTTTCATTGGGGACAGCTACCCCATTGTGAAGCGGATGCCACCTTCCGTGCACGACACCGGAGGCCCGCCGTTCATGAAGCATGGTTGTGTCTTTAGTGCGCACCGCCGGATTAACGACATGCTGGGACACGCTATCCCTGATTTATGCCGCTTCAGCTTGGATGAGTCTCCATCGTGTGGAACCGGACTAGAAAGCTGTGACAATGATTCCCTTTGCCCACCTCTATCCATGAAGAACACCTGGGACTAGAACCTGGAGGAGGACATGTAGCCCATCTATAACGTGTAAGTGGGGTATGGTAAATTCTGAACGGTAGCGCTGTGAATATATGTAGACTAGTCATGCAAAAATTCATGCACAAATTTTTTAGTAGTAAATGTGTTATGTGTACATGCAACTTGTGTGGTTGTTGCATGGGATCCAACACGCTCATTGAGAAAAAAGGTGGCACAGCTTTGGATATAGGTGACGTGGCGGCATCATACAGTAGCATCATTCGCTATAGTTGTAATACTCCTACTAGGACAACAACTCCTATAAAAACTTGCGCCTGGCTCTTTGCCTCTTCGGGAGGTTCAACAGTTCGTACTCGTGTGAGCCTTGCACCTGGCTCTTAGCCTCTTCGGAAGGTCCAACAATGATGATACTACAGTACAATATGCTTCTGGCAATTTGACACCGATTGAACTGCTGCACGTCCACTGCGAGGGCGAGGGCGAGCGAGAGGGAGAGGGAGAGGGTGCTGTAGTCAAAACCCTGTCCTTGTCCTATGAGCCACCGCGCGCGTGGGCAAGGGAGAGGCGTAGTAAGCAAGCTTCTCCTCGTTCGGCGAGTTGACGGGACACATCAAAGAAGTACAAGTACTAGTCCTTTCTGGTTAAATATGGCTTAATTTGAAACGATAAAAATACACTGGCAGTCAAAGTATGTAACAATACGTTCTTTACGGTCACTATATATAGTTTTGCGGTGATTATACGATCACTAGCTCATCATAGAGCGCCGTATTGCACCCTACTGACCGGCCACATAGTCGACGTGGCACTTTGTTGACTGGTTAAATTTTCACCTGGTTTCTGGGTACCACCTGTCAGTTGGCAGAGCAAAGAAATCAGTTGAACACAACTTTACGCAGGCGTGACAGGAATCCAACCCTTGCGCGCGAACCACCCTGGCAATGTATGTGAGTGCATACACTTCCAATGCATTTAGCCTTTAATCTAAAATCGATATTGACTTACTAATGCACCAACTTGTGCTCTAGCTATAGGCTACATGTCTATCCTTAATTACCGCATGCAACAACCTTCATTTAATCTTCTTCTCTCAATGGTCGCATGCACACATAAATCTGCTACTTTTGGGCGTTAATTATGCCCTGGTCAATGTGTAAATCTCTAAATGTACAGTCTTTCACAGACGTAGGGAGTAGGTTGAGCACTTGAGCATGAGCGTGTGTGTTGCGTCGCGTGCTGTGTGCCGCACGGGTGCGTGAGTGTTGCGGGCGTTCATGTGTACGTGTGAGTGTTGCATGTTGCATGCATGCATGCATGAGGCTTTTACTCCCTCCCATTGACATGTTCATATTTCAAGCTTCCTATATTCCCTCCATATTGTGATACTCCCTCTGTTCCCAAATACGGAGTAAAAGCCTCCCTTTGTTCCCATAGAGTATTTGTCCCTCTAGAGATTTCAACAAGTGACTACATACAGAGCAAAATGAGTGAATCTACACTCTAAAATATGTCTACATACATCTGTATGTTGTATTCCATTTGAATGTTTAAAAAGATAATATTTAATGATTTTTTAACTAAAGTTCTTCATGCATTGGTGGGATTCTTCCATTTAAGTCTTTTTGCCTTGCCACATCAGACTTTTTGCCTACATGGCAGCCTTAGCACCTGTACAAGGTGGAGCATTGGGAGGGGCCTGAGCGTACATGCATAGGGATATTGTAGATAGGAAGTCTTCGCGACCATTGTTCCCCATCTTGGTCAGAGAGAACTATTCAACTAGTCTTCACAGTGAAGTGACAATACACGCTTCAGCAGATGGGACACTTGATTAATAAGCTGAACCAGCGTGTTGGTGTTACTAAATCAACCTTACCCAGTACTGCCATCATGTTTGCCAGTGGAGCACGCTTCCGCAAATAAGATTACGCACCTCTCTCCTCCATTAACTAACATATGGGCCCTCTTGAGGTAGACCCACATGTCATCGGCGTAACTTTTTACACTCCGAAGGACGGTATATCCTAGTAGTAGTACTAGTAGAATTGAGATTTAATGCACTTTCTTCCCCGTCTTTCACTCTTCTTCCTCCTCTCTTCCCAATCTTCGACCGCACACCATTTCCAACCGCTCACTGCTCGCCCGCCCGCGCCATCTTCCTTGGTAGCTCGCTCGTACCATATCCCCCCGCTCACTGCTCGGCCACACGCCATCTTCTTCGCTCCCCTGCCCGAATCCACTTCCCTGCTGGCTCACAGGCACCGAAAACCCCAGTCACTTAGTGCCCTGAAAAACCCTATGGCAGAACCGACTGACACGCAGAGCCACGATTGGAATTCCCTCCCTGATGTTCTCTTGGAGCAGATCTATAATCATATGGACCTGCTCAGCACCGTCCGTCTTGCCGCAAGCTCGGTGTCTTTGTGCCATGTACTCGTCTGCAACCAGCTGGCTCTTTTCAAGACACCCTGCTTGCTGATGCCCGATCCTCGCAGGTGGCCCCGACACCAACTTGACGATCCTACGGAGGTTGCCGTGGTGCCCTTCGACAGGCTACCACTACCCGTCCACCTGTCCTTCATGCGCGGCCACTACTGGGCGGGCATGAAGGCCAACTGGATCGTCCTCATCCACCAATCCGGTAGTCCATGGCGTCTCATGGATATCTACACCCAGCGAGAGATCACCCTTCCATCATTGGATACTGCCGCCATCAAGCCTCGCGGCCCGCCGGACACTCCTGCCTACTACGCACGAGACGCGTCGAGCTTTTGGCTCGACCACTGTTTGCTGAAGGTTGTAATCTACGAAGTGCCCACACCATCACAAGACTACATGGATTACAAGCTCATTGTCGTGTTCAACATGGGATTAGTCTATCTGGAATCCAGTCGCCATACATGGTTATGGCTCATCGTCGATCCTCTTCACCCAACATTTCTGTCTAATGCTATAGTGCATGATGGCATCGTTTATGCGGTCGACGCACAGATTTGCTGCCTATACTGGTGGAATCTATCGTTGTGTAATTGTTCTACCTCATCTCATCTTTACCTTAAGAATACGACTGCCTATTCATTGTTACAAATTTAGAATATATAGTATGTCTAGGACCACATCATTGCTATATGTTCCTCTCATTTCCTAGATTTTTATGACCACACATGTTATTGTTAGAGTTGATATGAGAACAATTGGCATCTAATGATTGTTAGAATAGATATTATGAGTATAACCTCATGATTGCTATATGTTACTCTCATTTCCAGGATTTTTATAACAACGCATGTTATTGCTTAGAGTTTATATGATAACTGTAGTTAGTGCTATGGTAGAATATGAGTAGGCCCTGTCATATCTGTTTTCCTCTCATTGTTACATGATGTTTGAACCATGATATATTGCTAGACTAGCAATGTGCCCTTGCATTGCAATGGACCCAAAATAGAATAATACATGTTCACAAACTTGAAAGAAAAACACTATAGTTTGGTGTATATATCACTAAAAATATACTCGTATTAGGTTTCACTCAAAATATATTCCTTGTGGCCGTTTTGATGAGGTGGGGGAGGGATGTGGTTGGTTTCAAGATACTAAGGGGTTTCTGCAAATTGGAGCAGAGGAGTGGGGTCTTGTTGCAAAAATGCCACGACTTACATCATAGTCCTTAGATGCAGATCTAATGGTCAGAATTGACGGATGACAGACACACCATTATCACCAACTGAGTCTTTTATAGGAGTAGGGAATAGGAAAGCCATTGGCTTATTTTTTAACTTGGGGTATGATTATGACCATGACATTGCAATTCTCTATCTATGATATGTGTCACTATTATAATAATCTTAATTCCACACATACTTTGAACATGATTTTTTATTTTCGCCCTTTTGGTCTCCAATTTGAATAGTTGCAGCAGACGCAAATGCGCTGACCTTCATGATTCCAGGACCTGGAATCATACCAGCCGATGGGTGGTGGTTTATCGCTCGTTCAACTGACAGCAGTCCTTTGATGCTCATTTGCACGTACCAAATTGACCAAACCATTTCATCAAACCACATGCAGTACAATGCCTGGGGCGTTCGTGACATTGATGGCTATGGTTGGTTCGTGTTCGAGAAAGATTCCAACTCCGTTGGGCCAGGCGTATTCAACTGGAGGCGGGTTTACAGCCTCGACAACCACTCCATGTTCCTCGGGCTCAATTATCCTATCATCCAACCAATCATTGATCATATCACCGGCGATGATTACCGTGCTATGCTACTTCCATTCGCCAGGGGGAACTGTGTTTACACATCATACCATGGGTTTCATGAATCACCATATCCAGAGATTTGTCGACATAGCTTGTTGCCAGATAATCTTCAGTGTGTGAAAGGCATCAAGCTTCCATGCGATGGATGGCTTTTGCAAACCCGACATGCGGCGATGTGGTTCATGCCAACCACAAATATGCATAACTTGATTCGTACTGATATCTAGTCTGAGCCATGTATTTTGCTGCTGTAGCATGACCCTCTTTTGTTGGATATTATGTACTGTTGTTAGTTTGCAGCACTCCTCTGGTTTGAAGGATAGATACCTTTCTGGGATCAAGTGCATCCTAACTCACCTGCGTAGGATGTACTGATAATGATGATGGAGATGTTGTGCAGAAGCCATATATATATACAGCTCGTCTATTCTGATAATATTATAAGAATAGTTATTCTGATAACACTTCCGCACTGCATTCTCAACGCGAGGGCACTGCACTTTCTTTAGCAAGAGCACTGCAATACAGAGACTACTGAACTTCGTGTCGGAAAAACCTTCGCGTAGTGTTTTTTCGGTACTGTTTTCGCTCTAATTTTTTAACTGCATATTGGAAGGAGGCGTGTAATATACCGTTTGAAAGCTACGGATTAGACGCAAGTTCGCCATGTTGAACACTTTTCGAGATTCCCCACGGTTTAAGAGTAGTTTCAAAAATGATGCGGCCCACAAAGAGTGGCAGCGAGCTTTTTTCGCATTTTTCTAAACCGCTCGTCGGAATGAGGCAAATGATACACCATTGGATAGATATCATCGAGGCGCATATTTTTCATAACTATTGTTTTCTCTAATTCATTATGGTTTAAGAGAAGTTTCAAATTTACTAAATCATGGAATTCTGTTTTTCAAATTTTTTCAAATTTTCGGTATTGTTTTCGCTCCAGTTTTTAACCGTTTTTCAAAACAAGGCGTGTAATATCCCGTTGAAAAGCTATGGACGAGGTGCAACTTTCATGTGTTGAAATGTTTTTGAGATTCCTTACGATTTTAAGTTAATTTTGAAAATCGTGCGGCGGGCGACGAGTGGCAGCGGCTGTTTTTCGCAAATTTTTTACAAACCGCTGGTCGGAATGATTCAAACGATACGCCGTTGGAAAGATATCGACGAGGCACATCTTTTTCATGTAGAACACTCTCTCTAATTCTTTACGGTTTTAGAGGAATTTCAAATTTAGCGAAATGCGGACACTCTATTTTTCGCGACACCCAAATCGACGTGGGTACTTCATCCGACTGAAAACCGCACTGCATCGGATGAAAAACCACACTGCATCAGACGTGATAGAGAACTGCATGGTTTATTTTATTCAAACATAATTTTTTTAAGGACGAGAAAGTAGAGTGCACTTCACATTGGGTGTAAATGAACCACAACACTATCAAGAAGTGAACCGCATTACTTTTTTGTGGTACGTAAATCTTCCTAAGCGAGGTGGAGTGCACTTCATGTCAAGTGTTGGTGAACCGCAAGACTATGAAAAGTGAGCCTCGAGACTACCGTAAATGGGTCGTACTGCATTAGACAGAAAACCGCACTTATTTACACTAAAAACCGCACTTCATTGGACAGACAAGTGCACTGCATGATTTATTTTTTGTGGGACGTAATTTTTCCCAAACAAGGTGGAGTGCACTTCTTTAGACTAAAACCTACACTTCATCGGACTGACAAGTGCACTGCATTATTTCTTTTTTGTGGGACGTAAATTTTTCCAAACGAGATGGAGTGTACTTCACGCCGAGCGTTGGTGAACCGCAATACTACCTCGAGACTACCAAATTTTCCGAAACAAGGTGAAGTGCACTTGACGTCAAGCATTGGGCCCGGAAGTGGACCGTAGGGACAGAGCGAGTGCACTACATCTAATAAGAAGTGAGCTGCTTTGAGATGTTCTTGTTTGTGTTTGCCAAGTGGACCATGGAAAAGTTATATAGAGAACAGCACAAGAGAACAAAGTGAGCTACAAAGCATACACAACTATTGATAGTTTTACACAGCCACACACCCATACAATATCGGCACTCTCCACTGGCCGAACCGCACAAAATTCTACGGGGTACACTTTCACTAACCATCGTGGTAATGAAGTGCAGTTTTTACAATGAACTAATGAAGTGCAGTTTTCAACAACAACAAAATTGAGGAACGGGCCATCCAGCCGAACTACACCACTTCACCTTTCCTGCAAAAATAAGTAGAATGAACCTCAATAGAAAACCAGAGAGGACTTCATTTGCACTTTTTCTGTTTAGAAAAGCACAAAAATCAATGAAGTGCAGAAGAGCACTATGCGTCTCCTGATGCTCTACTCGCCATGCTTGTAGTAGGCCGCCGGGAAGGGCGATGCAGTGGGGAGAGGAGGCCCATGGGAACCTCCAGATAGGCCCAGCGAGCTGCACAGGATGCGCCCGCGAGCTGCACCCCAAGCGAGTGAAATACAAAATGACTAAAAAAATCATTCTGGCATGTAGCCACCACAACGAAACTGCAATCCTGCCTGATGCCCGATCTACACTGCACGAGGAGTCGCAGTGCACTGCACGCCCACGGCCGTGCTGCTCCAGCGATGGAGGATGGGAGGTAGAATAGGGGGACCGAGGGGCGGCGACCCACTAACTTGGCGGCGCCGGCGCGGGTACTTGGGGCGCGATCTGACCGGGGGTGCCTGGATCCATCATGGGAGGTTGAGGCTGCTGCGCTCATTGGTGCGATGGGGGCGGGGCCTGGCAGCGCGGCGGTGTTGCCCGGCACCGTAGGGAGGTAGTGAACGGGGAGGGGGCGGGGGCGGATCCCATCGGATCCCACGAGGACGACGACGCTGGAGGCGGAATCCACCGGATCCCACGGGGACGACGACGCTGTAGGCGGATCCCATCGTATCCGGCACCGGGAGAGGTCGTTGGTGGTGGTACGACCACCGTGGATGGGGAGGAGGAGGGGTTGTTCTGGTCAACGGAGCAGGGGGCGGTGGCCATCCAGGAGAAGTAGGGGGCTGCGCCACGGGAAGGTGCTGCAGGGGAGGAGGCGGAGCGTGGAGGTAGGTGGCGGGGTAGGGCTCCGGCGACGCACGGCGGGGGCGGGGCTCCGGTGGCGCGCGGCGGGGGCGCGGCTCCGGCGACGCGCGGGCGGGGCGGGTCTCCGGCGGTCTGGGTTGGAAGGAGGAGGTCAGCCGCATCACAGGGAGGGGCCGACCCGGGGTGGGAGGTAGGAGGTCGTCGGGATGGCACCGCGGCAGCGCAGGGGAAGGAGGTGGGGCGACGGCACGGGCGAAGATAGCGGCTAGGCGGCATGGGGGAGGAAGGTGGTGTGGCGGCGCGGGCAGGGAGGTGGTCCGGTGGCGACGCGGTGGGATGCGGGTGTGGAGCACGGGGAGAGCGAGGGGTGGAGGAGAGGATAAAGCGGGGTGGGTTATGTTTTGTTTTTTTTCATTGCGTCCGCAGTTTGGTTGTGGTTAGTTTGTAGCTACAGGTGGGTCGGGGTGTTATCAAAATAAGCTCCGGTGTTATCATAATAAGACTCTTAAGGGTGTTATCATAATAGACCCACCCTATATATATAATATCAATTAGGCTTCAAGTGTGTACTTGTTGGTGAAAGTGTTGTCCAATGAGAATTATATTTTGTATTACTCATGTAGCCTACAAATTTTGTCGCACAGCCTTGTAACTTCTTACCCCATTTCTAAATTTGTACTAGTCCTCTATACCGTATATTGCGCTACTCGTACTACTACCTCCCTCCTGGTTTACTGGCCCCCTTCATAATTTGTGTCAAATTTTGACAATAAATTTCACTAACTAAATGTTAATGCATGTCACAAAAAATTATATCGTTTTATTCGTATTTGAACATAGTTTCCAATGGAATAATTTTCGGTGACATGCATTGACATTTTGTTAGTTAAACCTATGGTTAAAATGTGACACTAAATACGACTAGTAAGTAGTACAGTAGCAGTACTAGTAAACGTCGGTCAAATTATTCATCATGTCCTCACATTGAATTGACGTGACAACATGCTGCGCGTGAGGTGACACAAGAATCCCGGGGCGTGTTCGGGTATTGTGGACTTCAGATGTGGAGTACTACCACTTATCTGTTGAAATCTTTCATCATTCAATTAAAACAGCCGATTTGATCATACATTGTGTACCATATAACTGGAATTAGCCGATGCAACTCCAGGAAGGATTGGTTGGTCCTGCCGGCTGGCATCAAGTTCTATCCCACGGATCAGGAGATGGTCGAGCACCTTGAGGCCAAAGTGAGTGCTGACAGCGCGAGATCTCACCCTCTCGTCGATTTATTCATACCAACCATCGACAGCGAGCACGGCATATGCTACACCCATCCTGAGAAACTTCCAGGTAAGACACCGATTGGCCGTCTACTTGCACAAACATATTCCTTTGTTTATAGTTCTATTTTTCTTTTTAGACGCAGACCTAGTGAAGCAATTACAATTTGACAGTTAATAAAAAGTGAAACAAGTGACTCTAACATGCCAAAGATGTTATGAAAATGCCAACTACGTACACTAAAACCTGTATTCAACAATACTGCAGGTATCACACTGAGTGGCCTAAGCAAGCATTTCTTCCCGCGCAATTCCAGGGCGTTCAAAAGGGGCACGTTGATGCGCCGCAAGACATAGTCGGAGTGCGGCATGCACGCGATGTGGCACAAGACCGGCAATACCTTGCCGGTGATGGTCAATGGCTGGCAGACGGGTAGCAAAAAGGTTCTGGTGCTGCACACCAACAAGAACTTCAACCATTCCCGCAAAAAAAGAACTTCGACCAGCAGAGGACCAACTGGGTGATGCACCAGTACCACCTCAGGGACCTGGAGCAAGAGAAGGAGCGGGAGCTGGTCTTTTGCAAGATTTTCTACCAGACGAACACTAGGGCCAGGACTAAAAATATTATAAGTTAGTTTGGTATTGTTACTTGTACCACCTTGTCGTCCGCTAGTTGGTATTGTTGTTAACGATCTTTAGGTATGAACTTGGCATTTATTCCAACCATCATGCCGATGGTCGACGTGGATATAAAGCTGAATCATTTGTTTTGAAACAAATTTTCAGGCACCTGATTTTTATTTGACGGGTAGCATAAGCACCTGACGTTTGAATTCCCAGTTCTCCAAATTTTTCGAAACAAGTGCATGCACTTATTATCATGATGAAAAAACATTATACCTGCTGCATCCTAGTTATCAGTCTGTACTTGCGGAATTCTCTCGTTTATTGAGCATGTATATTGTTTTTTTAGGTCGAGCAAGTTTCAACTGGGTTGTAGACTGCCCAGGCTTGGTTTTCTTTTAATAGGCCTAGCCCATGACAACAACAGGGTACAAAGATCTAGTAGGTATGTACTGGCCTCTGGCCGGCCAGCGTTAGTTATATTTTTTCTTACAACATCCGCAGGCAGTTTTTTTACTGAATCAAACACACAGCCCAGTTCTATTTTCCTCTTGAAACGCCATGTCCTACTTCGTTTTCTAATCTCTACCTATAGTTTTACTAGTTCATATACACGTATCATTATATTGAAAATACATAAAGTTCCCTTTTCATATTTACATTCTTATTTTTGTTGTTATTTTCCCTCCCAGCGCTGATTTTTTTACCACTGGTTTTCCCTTAAACCAACTCAATTGTCCCACATCTTGTTTGTTTACAAAAACAATATGATTTTTTTGGCAAATCAATAAGTTCTTAAAAATGTTTATCATTTCGGGATTACAACAGTTCGGACTCCACCGTAATATGCAAAATAAGGTTGAACTTTTTGACCGTGGTCGTGGGCAGAAAATGAGTTGTAATAAATTACTTCAGAATTAGCAAATGGGTTGCAAATTATTAAAAAATAGAAAATGGGCTCTATGTTGTCTGCCACGGATTTGGAGGCTGACTTGTAGGCCTACTAAGTTCATGCGTACATAAGGTTTCTCAAAAAAAGAAACTCAATCAACCATCGACTCTACGAGCATCAGACCGTTAGATGTCAATCTAACAGCAGTCGTGCTTCTTCAGTCTCTGATCTTCCTGCTCCAGCCGCCCAAACCAGCACCGGCGGAACCGCCTGCTCCCGCCTCCCGTGGTCGGCTGATGTCTACCACACAACCTTCTTCTTGTAGACATTGTTGGGCCTCCAAGTGCAGACGTTTGTAGGATAGTAGAAAATTTCCCTCAAGTGGATGACCTAAGGTTTATCAATCCGTGGGAGGCATAGGATGAAGATGGTCTCTCTCAAACAACCATGCAACCAAATAACAAAGGGTCTCTTGTGTCCCCAACACACCCAACACAATGGTAAATTGTATAGGTGCACTAGTTCGGCGAAGATATGGTGATACAAGTGCAATATGGATGGTAGATATAGGTTTTTGTAATCCGAAAATATAAAAACAGCAAGGTAACTAATGATAGAAGTGAGCGAAATCGGTATTGCAATGCGTTGAAACAAGGCCTAGGGCTCATACTTTCACTCGTGCAAGTTCTCTCAACAATAATAACATAATTGGATCATATAACAATCCCTCAACATGCAACAAAGAGTCACTCCAAAGTCACTAATAGCGGAGAACAAACGAAGAGATTATTGTAGGGTACGAAACCACCTCAAAGTTATTCTTTTTGATTGATCTATTCAAGAGTCCGTAGTAAAATAACATGAAGCTATTCTTTCCGTTTGATCTATCCTAGAGTTCGTACTAGAATAACACCTTAAGACACAAATCAACCAAAACCCTAATGTCACCTAGATACTCCAATGTCACCTTAAGTATCCGTGGGTATGATTATACGATATGCATCACACAATCTCAGATTCATCTATTCAGCCAACACAAAGAACTTCAAAGAGTGCCCCAAAGTTTCTAACGGAGAGTCAAGAAAAAAATGTGTGTCAACCCCTATGCATAAGTTCATGAGGTCACGGAACTCGTAAGTTGATCACCAAAACATACATCAAGTGGATCACATGAATATCCCATTGTCACCACAGATAAGCACATGCAAGACGTACATCAAGTGTTCTCAAATCCTTAAAGACGCAATCTGATAAGACAACTTCAAAGGGAAAAATCAATCCATTACAAGAGTGTAGAGGGGGAGAAACATAATAAGATCCAACTATAATAGCAAAGCTCACGATACATCAAGATCATGCCAAATCTAGAACACGAGAGAGAGAGAGAGAGAGATCAAACACGTAGCTACTAGTACATACCCTCAGCCCCAAGGGTGAACTACTCCCATCTCGTCATGGAGAGCACCGGGATGATGAAGATGACCACCGGAGAGGGATTCCCGCCTCCGACAGGGTGCCGGAACGGGTCTAGATTGGTTTTCGGTGGCTATAGAGGCTTGCGGCGGTGGAACTCCTGATCTCGGTTTCTTTCTAGAAGTTTGGGTATATATAAGAGGTGTTGGAGTTGGGAGAAAATCAGGGGGGTCCCCGAGGCGGCCACGAGATAGGGGGGCGCGCCCCCACCCTGGTGGTGGCCTCGAGACTCCTCTGGTCCATCTTCGGTACTCCATGGGCTTCTTCTAGTCCAAAAACAATCTTCGTGAAATTTCAGGTCAATTGGACTCCGTTTGGTTTTCCTTCTATGTGATACTCTAAAACAAGGAAAAACCAGAAACTGGCACTGGGCTCTAGGTTAATAGGTTAGTCCCAAAAATCATATAAATGCATTTAAAACATCCTAGATGGATAATATAATAGCATGGAACAATCAAAAATTATAGATACGTTGGAGACGTGTCAAGCATCCCCAAGCATAATTCCTGCTCGTCCTCAAGTAGGTAAATGATAAAAACAGAATTTTTGATGTGGAATGCTACCTAGCATAATCATCAATGCAATTTTATTTATTGTGGCATAAATGTTCAGATCCGCAAGATTCAAGACAAAAGTTTAATATTGACATAAAAATAATAATACTTCAAGCATACTAACTAAGAAATTATGTATTCTCAAAATAACATGGCCAAAGAAAGCTTTCCCTACAAAATCATATAGTCTGGCTATGCTCTATATTCATCACACAAAATATTTAAATCATGCACAACCCCGATGACAAGCCAATCAATTGTTTCATACTTTTGATGTTCTCAAACTTTTTTAATCTTCACGCAATACATGAGCGTGAGCCATGGACATAGCACTATTGGTGGAATAGAGTGATGGTTGTGGAGAAGACAAAAGGGAGAAGATAGACTCACATCAACTAGGCGTATCAATGGGCTAGATGCCCATCAATAGATATCAATGTGAGTGAGTAGGGATTGCCATGCAATGGATGCACTAGAGCTATAAGTGTATGAAATCTCAACAAAAGAAACTAAGTGGGTGTGCATCCAACTTGCTTGCTCACGAAGACCTAGGGCACTTTGAGGAAGCCCGTCATCAGAATATACAAGCCAAGTTATATAATGAAAATCCCGGTAGTATATGAAAGTGACAGCATAGGAGACTCTCTATCATGAAGATCATGGTGCTACTTTGAAGCACAAGTGTGGTAAAAGGATAGTAGCATTGCCCCTTCTCTCTTTTTCTCTCATTTTGTTTTTTTGTTTTTTGGGCCTTCTCTTTTTTATGGCCTCTTTTTTCTCTTTTTTTTTAATTTTTCGTCCAGAGTCTCATCCCGACTTGTGGGGGAATCATAGAGTCCATCATCCTTTCCTCACTGGGACAATGCTCTAATAATGAAGATCATCACACTTTTATTTGCTTACAACTCAAGAATTACAACTCGATACTTAGAACAAAATATGACTCTAAGTGAATGCCTCTGGCGGTGTACCGGGATGTGCAATGAATCAAGAGTGACATGTATGAAATAATTATGAATGGTGGCTTTGCCACAAATACGATGTCAACTTCATGATCATGCAAAGCAATATGACAATGATGGAGCTTATCATAATAAACGGAACGGTGGAAAGTTGCATGGCAATATATCTCGGAATGACTATGGAAATGCCATAATAGGTAGGTATGGTGGCTGTTTTGAGGAAGGTAATGGTGGGTGTGTGGTACCGGTGAAAGTTGCGCGGCACAAGAGAGGCTAGCAATGGTGGAAGGGTGAGAGTGTGTATAATCCATGGACTCAACATTAGTCATAAAGAACTCACATACTTATTGCAAAAATCTATTAGTTATCGAAATGAAGTACTATGCGCATGCTCCTAGGGGGATAGATTGGTAGGAAAAGACAATCGCTCGTCCCCGACCGCCACTCATAAGGAGGACAATCAAAAAATAAATCATGCTCCGACTTCATCACATAACGGTTCACCATACGTGCATGCTATGGGAATCACAAACTTTAACACAAGTATTTCTCAATTCACAACTACTCACTAGCATGACTCTAATATCACCATCTTCATATCTCAAAACAATCATCAAGTATCAAACTTCTCATAGTATTCAATGCACTTTATATGAAAGTTTTTATTATACCCATCTTGGATGCCCATCATATTAGGACTAGTTTCATAACCAAAGAAAATTAGCATGCTGTTTAAGAATATCAAAATAATATAAGTGAAGCATGAGAGTTCATCTATTTCTTCAAAATAAAATCGCCACCATGCTCTAAAAAGATATAAGTGAAGCACTGAGGAAATGACAAACTACTCCGAAAGATATAAGTGAAGATCAAAGAGTAGTTGAATAATTATGCAACTATGTGAAGACTATCTAACATTTAAGAATTTCAGATCTTGGTATTTTATTCAAACAGCAAGCAAAACAAAAGAAAATAAAATGACGCTCCAAGCAAAACACATATCATATGGTCAATACAAATATAGCTCCAAGTAAAGTTACCGATGAACGAAGACGAAAGAGGGGATGCCATCCGGGGCATCCCCAAGCTTAGGCTCTTGGTTTTCCTGGAATATTAACTTGGGGTGCCTTGGGAATCCCCAAGCTTAGGCTCTTGCCACTCCTTATTCCATAATCCATCAAATCTTTACCCAAAACTTGAAAACTTCACAACACAAAACTCAACAGAAAACTGGTAAGCTCCGTTAGTATAAGAAAATAAACCACCACTTTTGATACTGTTGTGAACTCATTCTAAACTCATATTGGTGTAACATCTACTGTATTCCAACTTCTCTATAGTTCATACCCTCCGATACTACTCATAGATTCATCAAAATAAGCAAACAGCACATAGAAAACAGAATCTGTCAAAAACAGAACAGTCTGTAGTAATCTGTATTATTCGAATACTTACGTCACTCCAAAAATTTCGAAATAAATTTTTGGACCTGAGGAATTTGTCTATTAATCATATTAAAAAATAATCAACCTAAAGGCACTCTCCAGTAAACAATGGCAGCTAATCTCGTGAGCGCAAAAGTTTCTGTTTTTTACAGATCACAAAGACTTCACCCAAGTCTTCCCAAAGCTTCTACTTGGCACAGACACTAATTAAAACATAAAACCACATCTAAACAGAGGCTACATGAATTATTTATTGCTAAACAAGAGCAAAAAGCAAAGAACAAAAATAAAATGGGGTTGCCTCCCAACAAGCGCTATCGTTTAACGCCCCTAGCGAGGCATGATGATTTCAATGATGCTCACATAAAAGATAAGAATTGAAACATAAAGAGAGCATCATGAAGAATATAACTAGCACATTTAAGCCTAACCCACTTCCTATGCATATGGATTTTGTGAGAAAACAACTTATGGGAACAATAATCAACTAGCATAGGAAGGCAAAACAAGCATAGCTTCAAGATTTTCAACATGTAGAGAGGAAACTTGATATTATTGCAATTCCTACAAGCATATATTCCTCCCTCATAATAATTTTCAGTAGCATCATTTATGAATTCAACAATATAACTATCACATAAAGCATTATTCTCATGATGCACAAGCATAGAAATTTTATTACTCTCCACATAAGCAAAATTCTTGTCATTCATAATAGTGGGAGCAAACTCAATAAAATAACTATCATTGGAGGCATAATCCAATTGAAAATTAAAATCATGATGAAAAGTTCCATGGTTATCATTATTCTTTATAGCATACATGTCATCACAATAATCATCATAGATAGCAACTTTGTTCACATAATCAATTGGAACCTCTTCCAAAATAGTGGATTCATCACTAAATAACACTACAAAAAAAGACACATCCGTGACATTTTGGGCTGAATGACAATTTTTTCTGTCATACTTATGACACTTCTATGATGATAATTATGACAAAACCCGGTATCATTATAGATGTGGTGGGGTCCTACTTCTATGAAAAAAATCATGACAGAAAATGGGCTTTTCGTCCTGGGCGGGCCGGAGACGCAGCTGCATGACATTCTTTGGGCCGTCCATGATGGAAAAAACTGTGGTAGAAGCGAGGGAGAGGAAAATATCGGGGTGTTCCCGGTTAAGGTGGGTGGTCGGGGCCGAGCGATGCGCGTTTCTCTCATACACGCACACGCGTGGGTGCGAGGAGTTGGGCTCTAACTGAACCCGAGCAATTGCACTGCAGGCTACGCGTTACTGAACCCGAGCGATCGATCGATGGCTGTTAACTGATCCCGATTGAGCGATTGCTTCGCTACTGCTGCTAACTGAAGCCGGTCGATGCTGCCTCTGGATGAACACTGAGTGTTGCTGGGGTGTTTGGATGAATAGTTCCCGGTGGGGGTGGATGAACAGGACCCCGTGGTGCTGCCTCTGGATGAACAGGACCCCGATCGATCAAGCCGGTTGGGGCTGGATGAACAGGACCCCGTGGAGGGCTGGATGAATAGGACCACCCCGTGGAGGGCAGGATGAACAGTAGACGGTGAAGGGCTGGATGAACAGTAGCCCGTGGAGGGGTGGTTGAACAAGAGCCCGTGGAGAGGGCTGGTTGAACAGTAGCCGGTGGAGTAGTGCGTGATGGAGGCTGGATGAACAGGAGCCCGTGGCTGAACAGTCGCAGGTGGAGGCTGGAGAAGGTCGACGGTGGATGAATAGTAGCCCGTGGAGGCTGGAGGGGGTCGACGGTGGAGATGAATAGTATCCCGTGGAGTCCCGTTTTGCGGTACGACACACCCCTCCCGATGAACAAGACCCCCGTTTCGATCATAGCGCTCCAACACAAGTCCGTTTCCTCCGTTTTGCGGTACGCCAGACCCCTCCCGATGAACAGGATCCCGTTTCGACCGTGGTCAGTCGAACACAAGGCCGTTTCCTCCGTTCTGCGGTACGCTAGGCCTCGTTCCCATCGGCTGTTCCATACAAGCCCTCCCGATGAACACGACGACACATTCCGTTCCGACCCAGCCGGTTGGCTCCCCATGAACACGACGATGACGCAGTTTCTCCGTTCCGACCCAGCCATGTACACGAGCCCTGGCCGTACGTATGCGCGAGTAGGCGTTCGAGACCCTGCCCATATGTACGTACGTGGCCGTATTTTCTTTTTTGCACACTGGCCATTGTATGTACGTGTACATGCTACATGCACGCCTCTACTACGACACATGCGCGCCTCTACATCGACCAGTATGTACGTACACGTTCGCAACCAGAATGACAACGCTACGTATGCTTCGACCAGGTGGGTCCCGACTGTCAGGCACTTCCTTGCCTGCGAAGATGTAGCTGGTGGGTCCTAACAGTCAGGGGGCGAATCATTTTTTTGCCCGGACGCACTTCCTTGCGTCCGAAGATGTAGCTGGTAGGTCCCAGCAGTCAGGGGTAAACATTTTTTCACAAAATAAAGTTGCTCGTCCGGTGGGTCCCTGCTGTCAGGTGGAGGAATAATTATTTTGTGCGTAATAAGGAGGCACTTCCTTGCGGCCGTCATGGACCCAGCTGTCAGCCTCTCCACGTATAGTACTCTTCCGATAGAAGTCATTCCTTGACCACGTTGACCACGCCGGGCCGAGAGCACCAGGGCGGTGGACGACGTCTAGGCCTAGGAAGGGGACGACGCGGAGCCGGGGAAGACGCGGCAGTGGAAGCCCGCGCGAAGAGGAGTACGAGGGTTCGATGGTTCGGCTGCGGTGTGAGGCTGCTGTCGCTGCAGGGCCTGGCCAGCGGTGGGAATAGTAGGGGCGGTGAGGCCTTTGCAGCAGCACAGTCGGCCATGGGAGGCAGGAGCATGCGGCACGACCGGCGCTGCTTTGGGCGGCTGGCGCAAGAAGACCAGAGGTTGAAGAAGCACTACGGCCGTTGGATGGACATTGTACGGTCACTAGAGCTAGAATCGTTCATATTGACTAAGTTGACAAAGCACTCCGTCCCCGTCAACTTAGTAGGCCCACAAGTCAGCCTCCCACCAAGGTGGGTCCCAACTAGCAGGGGGAGTATTCATTTTTTTGTGCGTAATAAGGAGGCACCTCCGGTGGGTCCGAGCTGACAGCGGGGGGAGCGTTTTTTTCGCGAAATACGTTGACCCGTCTGGTGGGTCCCAGCAGTCAAGGGGAAACGTTTTTTCACCAAATACGGTGGCCCGTCTGGTGGGTCCCTGCTGTCAGGTGGAGGAATAGTTATTTTCCGCGTAACAAGGAGGCACTTCCTTGCAGCTGCCGTGGACCCAGCTGTCAGCCTCTCCATGTACAGTACTCTTCCGATGGAAGTCATTCCTTGGCCATGTTGACCACGCCGCGCCGAGAGCACCAGGGCGGTGGACGACGGCGAGGCCTAGGAAGGGGACGAGGCGGAGCCGGGGAAGACGCGGCAGTGGATGCCCACATGGAGAGGAGTACGAGGGTTCACTGGTTTGGCTGCGGTGTGAGGCTACCGTCGTTGCAGAATAACATGGGGTGTGGTGAGTGGAGGGATGCCCTGGCCAGTGGTGGGAGTAGTAGGGGCGGTGAGGCCTGCGCGGCAGCACAGCCGTCCACGGGAGGCGGGACAGGTGGCACGACTGGCGCTGCTTTGGGCAGCTGGAGCAAGAAGACCATAGGTTGAAGAAGCACGATGGCCGTTGGATGGACATCGTACGATCACTGCAACTAGAATCATTTATATCGACTAAGTTGACAAAGCCCTTGGTATGTGTCAACTTAGTAGGCCCACAGGTCAGCTTGCGAAACGGTGCGCCCCAGATGTCAGGGGGAGGAATCATTTTTTGGGCGGGTGAAGCTAGAATATCCTATATTGAAGAAGAAGCACGACATCCGTTGGATGGACATCCAATGGCCACTGCTTCTAGAACCGTGTGTTGACTATAAGTTGACAAAGCCTTGCATATGCGTCAACTCTTTTTTTTGAGGGGACGCATCAACTTAGTAAGGCCACAAGTGTGTGGCAGAGAACTTATAGCCCATTTGAGATCTGTAAGAATGTGCAGCCAATTTTTGAATTCTAATGGAATTTACTACAGCCCATTTACAGTTTGTTAAAAGTACATCCCATTTCAACCAACCGTTCAAAATAGAATTCAATAAAATTTCCCACATTTTGATGGAATCCAAAATATTTTTATCCCGAAATTTCTAGCCAGATTAAATACAATTTCAATATAAATTTATATTACGTAAAAATCCAACGAAACATTGCGCTCGCAACAATTAATGAAATTAAAATTTTCAATATCCAAAAGTAATATTTTATGAAGTAATTACGTGTTTGGTGCATTTTTTATAGTTACTACCCAGTTTTTATAATTACATCTCATTTATTATTTCTTAAAGCCCATTGTTGGTGTCAAAACCGACGGATCTCGGGTAGGGGGTCCCGAACTGTGCGTCTAAGGTGGATGGTAACAGGAGGCAGGGGACACAATGTTTTACCCAGGTTTGGGCCCTCTTGATGGAGGTAAAACCCTACGTCCTGCTTTATTAATATTGATGATATGGGTAGTACAAGAGTAGATCTACCACAAGATCAGAGAGGCTAAACCCTAGAAGCTACCCTATGGTATGATTGTACATTGTAGTTGTTGTTGTCCTACGGACTAAAACCCTCCGGTTTATATAGACGCCGGAGAGGGTTAGGGTTACATAAGGTCAGTTACAAAGGAGGAGATATCCATATCCGTATTGCCTAGCTTGCCTTCCACACCAAGTAGAGTCCCATCCGGACACGAGACGAAGTCTTCAATCTTGTATCTTCATAGTCCAACAATCCGGCCAAAGGATATAATCCGGCTGTTCGGAGACCCCCTAATCCAGGACTCCCTCAGTAGCCCCTGAACCAGGCTTCAATGACGATGAGTCCGACGCGCAGTATTGTCTTCGGCATTGCAAGGCGGGTTCCTTCTCCGAATACATCACAGTAGAATTTGAATACAAGGATAGTGTCCGTCCATGCAAAATAAGTTCCACATACCACCGTAGAGAGAATAATATTTTCACAAATCTAATTTGCTGACTTGTTTTGGCAACACGACATTATGCCATGGCCCGGTGATTATTCGAACCGTTTCCTTTAACTAGCCCCGCACATAACGCGAGGCAGTTTTTTGACACGTCTTGTCAAAGCAAAGATCATGTCCCCATATCACGGGATTCTCATCAATACGGGCATGGGTAACCCAACCGCGCCATCGATTATGGCGCTTGGGGGATAAGCGAGTTTTACCAGGCTAGTGGGGACGCTTAGTTTCGTCTGCCCATATAAAGGGATAAGGATTCACCTTTTCATCCACGCCTTCTTCCTCCTTTGCTCATCCGTTTTCGCACACTCGAGCTCTAGCGCCCAAGTCCGCACTTCCCACCTCAACCTTCTCCAACCATGTCCGAAGAGGAAGGCAGGTGAATGGTCTCCTCCACCATGGAGGGAGACATCAAGAAGCTGAGGAGAGCCGGATACCTGTCCGACAACATCGCGCACCGGCTCCCAGATGAGGGGCAGCTCATCCCCACCCCCAGGCCCCATGAGAGGGTAGTGTTCCTCACCCATTTCCTCCGCGGACTGGGATTCCCTCTCCACCCATTCGTGCGGGGGCTCATGTTCTACTACGGCCTGGATTTCCACGACCTGGCCCCGAACTTCATCCTCAACATCTCGGTGTTTATCGTCATGTGCGAGGTCTTCCTTCGCATCAAGCCCCACTTCGGCTTATGGCTGAAGACCTTCAATGTCAAGCCGAAGGTTGTGGGCGGCCGCCAGGCGGAGTGCGGAGGCGCCATGGTGGGCAAAATGCCCAACGTTACATGGCTCGAGGGATCCTTTGTGGAAACCATAAAGGGGTGGCAATTGGGGTGGTTCTATATCACCGAGCCGCGTGACCCTGCATGGGCAGCGGCCCCCGAGTTCCAATCTGGCATCCCCACGCGGCTCACCTCCTGGAAAGAGAAGGGCCTGTCCTGGGGTAGTTTGGGAGAGCTAAACCGGACTCCAAAAATGTATTCAAAACATGGTGAACAAGAAGCTCAAACTCGTCAACGTAGTCCAGGTCATGCTCCACCGCCAGATCCTCCCGTGCCAACAACGGGACTTCAACTTGTGGGATTTCGACCTGGCGCAGCACCGAACACTGAACAGGCTCTTCGACACAACTCACGAAGATACCTGGAGGGTGTTGTTCAAAAGCGCTGAGGTCCCCCCTCCCATTACTGAGGATCGCGGATTCAGCGCGAAGCGCCAAGCCAGTGCGGTAAGCTGCTTTACCTTTCACAGTATACTTATTTTTTATAGATTGACTCCATGCGGGATCTAAACTCCCGTACCTTTGATAGGACTGGCAGGAGACGGCCGGATAGATCGATTGTCCTGCTCCTTTGCCCGAAGGCCCAGCAGGCGCTCTTTTGGCGAAGATGCTGACTCTGGATCCTTATACGATGCCGTAGAAGACCAAGAAGGCCAAGGGAACCCGAAAGAGTTCTCGGCGCCAGGCGTCGTCAGACTCACCGTCCGATGACTCTGCGGCGCACTCCTCCCCCGAAGACGAGGAAGAAGAAGAAGATGTTCCCCCTCCAGTTGGGGGAGATAAGAAAAGGAAGGCCGCCCCAACTGGGGGGCCGAGGGGTCCAAGAAGGGGAGAATTCTCCTTCCGGACTACTCTACCATCGCCGCCGACGGCGAAGGCGAGTGGCTGCCCAGGGCCAAGCCCCTGGGGAAGTCATAAGTATTCGGATACCAGAGTAAGTCATAGTATTCTTTTGCCGCACTACTTTTCCTAACGCCGGAATATGATTATGCAGGCCGCCCCAAGCCCGTATCGATGTATCATCGGACATCTCCCTGGGCTCGTCGGACATGGATAGCGATCCAATTCCGACCGCCACCTCCCCCTATCCTGCGGACGACGCCGAGGTGCTGTCTCACGAGGCACCGGGTCGAGGGGAGACAGTCCCGAAGGCGCCTCAAGGCGGCCTCCCGGACTCCGGGAGCCAAGGGGACAAGGCCCCTGAGAGCTCTGAGTTCGGCCCTCAGCCGAACACCGCGCCGGAACCTCCAGTGGTTCCGGGCTCGGGCAGGCGGCCTCCTTGTAAGAGGGGCAAGACGCCTGTGCCGGTGACCTCTGTCCATCCAGAGGCACCGGACAATATGCTGGAAGCGCTTCGCGGTGCTTCCATCAACGAGGAGCACCGTGCTATTATGAGTGCGGTGGTCCAGAAGGTTCAGTCCGCCAAGAGCAGATTGACTGAAGCCCGTGCCAGCCTTCTAACAGGCTTTGAGGTAAGTGTTTTAAAATATAGGAAAAATATTACCGCATAGACAGTAGCCCCTGATGCTTTGTTCGGTGTTCACAAAGAAAAGCCGAATAGAGGATCAAATAATATCACAGGAGTCTAATATAAATATGTCAATATGCGTATGCAGGCCTCGCTGCTGGCGTCCGCCGCACTGACTGCGGAGGTTGCCGTACTGAAGCAGGACCTCGAGGGGTCCAAGAAAGAGCTCGGCCTTGCCAAGAAGCTCGAGGAGAACAAGGGTAAGTAATGCGCTGTCTATAGATATGTATATATAAAAAAAGACGCGATTGCAAAATGACAGGATCATCGTATATCTACCAGGGGCCACGACCGAGGTGGCGACCCTGAAGCAAGCGCTAACCAAGGCCGGAGATAAAGCGGCCAAGGAGCGCACCGAGCGAGAGAAACAAGAGGCTCGGGTGGGCGAGGTGCAGCAAGAGCTCCAGGCTCTCGTGATGAAGCACGAGGCGTTGGAGCTTGACTCGAAGATGCGAGAGTCTGAGCTTGCCGCGGCCCTCGAGAGCGCGAAAAGTGCCAAGGCCGAAGCCCAAAAGGCCCTCCAGGAGATCGATGCGATGAAGAAGATAGCGGAGGGTAAGGCATTCTATATGTAGAGCAAGCATGTAAAAGTAAATTACCGATTACTTACCCGAATTCGGAGCTCTCCAGGAGCATTCGCATATTTGCCCCGCAGCGTGTCGGATGCCGCACAGTTTTACCAGGCCGAGGAGGGAAGCTCAATGGAGAAGCTGTTCTGGTCTCAGTGTACTGGGACCGAACATCCGATGCCTCTGAGCAACCAGCTAAAGCAGCTGGTCGAGCTGCACAAGGCGGCCGAATAGGCCATGAAGGGCCTTATAGTCCGGCTGTGGCCTGGCGATGCCCTTCCGAACAGCTACTTCGGCCTAGTGAGGCGACTTGTGGATGCCTGCCCACGGCTGGAGGTTGTCAAGTGGTCCGTCTGCATTGAAGGTGCACGCCGGGCTTTCGCCCATGTGAAGGTGCAGTGGGCCAAGCTAGACGCCGTGAAGCTGATCAAGGAAGGGCTGCCGCAGGGCAAAGAGCATCGCACCCCCGAAATTTATTATGAGGGTGTCCTGAAGGGTGCCCGTCTTGTAGCGGACGAATGTTCCAAGGATGTAATATTTGAGTAAACTTGCTCGCGTGATCCTGTATGATGAAAACTTGTTTCATATGCGCTATGCAACGCTTGTGTGAATTTAAAATATTACCTTCTGTTTGGCCGTTTATCCAATCTGAGAGATGGCTAGTCCTCGGCTTCTGCCCCCATGCCACGAGTGCTGGGGTGTTCGGGATAAACTTGAGCACTCTTGTTCCCATATTTGGGTCCTTCGAGGGAGGTGTTCAGCACAACAAACAAGGCAACCGGACTAATAATGCTTTATCACTCTCACTTAGCCATAGAATTCTATAATTTTAAATTTCGGCGAAGCCCCTGGTATTCGGAAGGCCGAATTCAGGGCGCGATACACGCCTTTAAGACGGACAGGGCCGGCCCCTCTCCCTAAGCGGCATAAGTCTTTAGGGACTCGAAAACCTCGCGGAACAGCGACCAGTCTCTCGCCTCATCATGACAGTCAGTTTTAGCTTTCTCTACTGAGGTGCTAAGCCCGGAAGAACCGGGGCACAATCGCAGTAGTTCTCCTAGCGCTACCTTAGCCGATAGAGCGGAACATTAGGTACCAAAACATAGGAGCCGGGCAAACCCAACATTTGACCAAAGACATGATTCAGAGCTGATGCATATAATGCTATAAGTTCGGGGTGCCGCACTTGTGTAAGTGTTCGGACTTTTCACACCATATTGTGGGGTACGTAAGCCCCTAGTGTATTGGTTGTAATGTTATGCATTGTTTATTCAAAAAGGTGCATTAAAGCAAAATGATACAGATGATGCGATTAGCAAAGAGTAGGACTATGTCCCTTCCAAGGGCAAGCTGAGGAATTAAATCAAATATTTCGCTCGTTATTGTAATCCACCTAGGAATTCCGTGGCGTGACGTAGCTGTCTGCCTCCTTGGTTGCTGCATCGTGTGTTCGGAAATAGTGCTGCCGCACAGGGTTTCCAGAGATTAAGGTCCTAAAAAAGAGAAAAATAACCAAACGGGAAGCCCCTAGTGTGGTTTAAGCCGCGTCTTGGGACGTGCCGCAGTGTGCCCCCCTCCCCACCTGTGCCCATGGTATTTTTAATGCGTAATTATGTACGCGTGGCACGAGTTTCACCGTTTGGCTGAGACTGGGGTTGGGGCCGCATTGCTACGCGAGCTCAGATCGCGCCAGGCGGTCGAGTTGCCGATTGCTCCGAGCGTGCTTGAAGGTGTCCGGGTCTTGGAACGCCGAACTGGTGGATTGCCTTGAGAGGCTATTTTGCGCTTCTGCTGCGAGGGCCACAGTGTGCTCCTCTGTTCGGAGAGAGCGTTCTGTGTTTCCATTGAATGTAATAACCCCGCGAGGTACTGGCATCTTGAGCTTGAGGTATGCGTAATGCGGTACCGCATTGAATCTCGCAAATGCGGTTCGCCCGAGCAGTGCATGATAACCACTGCGGAACGAGACTATATCGAAGATTAACTCTTCGCTTCGGAAGTTATCCGGGGATCCGAAGACCACTTCCAGTGTAATTGAGCCTGTGCAATGGGCCTCTACGCCTGGAATGACGCCCTTAAAGGTCGTTTTTGTGGGTTTGATCCTTGAGGGGTCTATACCCATTTTGCACACTGTGTCCTGATAAAGCAGGTTCAGGCTGCTACCGCCATCCATAAGGACTCGAGTGAGGTGAAATCCGTCAATGATTGGGTCCAGAACCAGTGCGGCGAATCCGCCATGACGGATACTTAGTGGGATGGTCCCTGCGATTGAAAGTGATCGGATAGGAGGACCATGGGTCGAACTTTGGGGTGACTGGCTCCAACGCATATACGTCCCTGAGCGCACGCTTCCGCTCCCTCTTGGGGATGTGGGTTGCGTATATCATGTTCACCGTCCGCACTTGTGGGGGATACCTCTTCTGTCCTCCGGTGTGTGGCTGCCGGGGCTCCTCCTCGTCATCGCTATGTGGCCCCTTGTCCTTGTTTTCGGCAATTAACTTGCCGGCCTGCTTGAACACCCAACAATCCCTGTTGGTGTGATTGGCTGGCTTTTCTGGGGTGCCGTGTATTTGACATGAGCGATTGAGTATATGGTCCAAGCTGGACGGACCCGGCGTACTTTGTTTGAATGGCTTTTTCCGCTGACCGGGTTTAGAGCCTTTGAATCCGGCAATGACTACCATATCCTCGGTATTATCGTTGTTATTGCGGCGCTTATGTTTGTTGCGACGTGACCTACTATTGCCGTCCTTGGTATCCGAAGTACCATGGTTCTTTGATATGTTACCATGGTTCTTTGATATGTTATTACTACAAAAGCAGGTCATGAGTGTCGTGAGGGCTGCCATAGATTTCGGCTTTTCCTGACCAAGGTGCCAGGCTAGCCATTCGTCGCGGATGTTCTGTTTGAAAGCCGCTAGGGCCTCTGCATCCGGACAGTCGACAATTTGATTTTTCTTTGTTAGGAACCGAGTCCAGAATTGCCTGGCCGATTCTTCTGGCTGCTGAATTATGTGGCTCAAGTCATCGGCATCTGGTGGCTGCACATAAGTGCCCTGAAAGTTGTCGAGGAATGCGGCTTCCAGATCTTCCCAACAGCTGATGGACTCGGCTGGCAAGCTGTTAAGCCAATGACGCGCTGGTCCCTTGAGCTTTAGTGGGAGGTATTTGATGGCGTGTAAGTCGTCACCGCGGGCCATGTGGATGTGGAGGAGGAAATCCTCGATCCATATTGCGGGATCTGTTGTGCCGTCGTATGATTCAATATTTACAGGTTTGAAACCTTCTGGGATTTGATGATCCATTACTTCGTCTGTGAAGCATAAGGGGTGTGCGGCGCCTCTATATTGGGCTATATTGCGACGCAGCTCGAATGGGTCTTGCCCACTGTGTTCGGCCTGACCGGATTTGCTTTTACTGTATCCGGCGTGACGTTTGTTGTCTCGCAGAGTGGCGCGCCCTCATGATCCGTAGATCGATCTTGCATGCTTTGCTTTGTCCTCCAATATGTCTCACAGGTCTGGCGTTTCTCCCCATGCTTTATTTGAATGGCGTCGGGGTGGAGGCTGAGCTTTTGGCTGGAATGCCTCTCTATCGCGGCCACGAGGTGGCCGATCAGCCGTATCATACGCTTCTTCCTCCAGTCGGGGTAGCAACCTGCACTTTGGGTAACTCTTGGAAGGGCGCTCGAGTTTATATTCCTCGGCCGCGAGGACTTCGGTCCATCTGTCAGCTAGCAGATCTTGATCAGCTTGAAGCTGCTGCTGCTTTTTCTTAAGGCTATTTTTCGTGGCTATAAGCCGGCGTTTGAAGCGCTCTTGTTCGACGGGATCCTCTGGCACAGTGAATTCGTCGTCGCCGAGGCTTGCCTCGTCTTCGGAGGGGGCATGTAATTATCATCCTCCTCTTCTCCATCTGCCGCTCTCTCAGGAGGGCTGGCTCCTCCATCCTCCTGCTCTAAATCTTGCTGGAGGGGATTGTTGTTGTCTTCGGCACTATCCGGAGTATTATTATCTCCTGCGCCGGTATCACCACTTTTGCTTTGGCGGGACTTAGAGCGGCGCTGCTGACGTTGGCGCTTGGGTTGCTTCTTGGAGGGGTCATCCTCCGCTATCTCGTCGCCATTGCCTTCTTTCGGTGTATCCACCATGTATATATCGTATGATGAGGTGGCTATCCAGTGCCCTGTGGGTGGTGGTTCCTCTTCGCCTCCCACATCGTCGTCCATACCTTCGATGTTTTCAGAGTCTAAGTCGAGCATGTCGGTTAAGTCATCGACAGTGGCTACTAAGTGGGTGGTGGGTGGGCCTCAAATTTCTTTGTTGTCCGCATCCTAGTCCTGCCGGACATAGTTCGGCCAGGATCCTCCTGACAAGGAGAGAGACCTTAATGAGTTCAGTATGTCGCCAAAGGGAGAGTGCTGAAAAATATCCGCAGAGGTAAACTCCATGATCGGCGTCCAATCGGATTCGACAGGAACGGGCGCAGGCGGTTCGGAGTCCATGGCCGGAGAAGGATCCGGCAGTTTAACAGCACGGCTCTCGTGCAAGGTAAGGTTGATGTTTGGCTCGATCGCCGCTGAGGTTAAGGCCTCCGTGGCGGGGTCTATCCACCCGTCCATGGATGGCGCAAAGGGCTCCGAATTGGAGGTCGGAGCGGCTGCCTGTGCGATCTCCTGGACACTGTCCGATGGTAGAGCTAAATCGTACTCATCGTGACCGCGTGACGCACAAGGCAGAGGCTCGAATTCGTCGAAGATCAAGTCTCCATAGATATCAGCCGTGTAGTTTAAGTTTCCAAACCTGACCTGGTGGCCAGGGGCGTAACTTTCAATCTGCTCCAGATGGCCAAGCGAATTGGCCCACAGTGCAAAGCCGCCGAACACGAAGATCTATCCGGGGAGAAAAGTCTTACCCTGGACTACATCGCTATCGATGATAGTAGGAGTCAGCAAGCCTAATGGCGACGACACAGAGGAACTCTCAATGAAAGCACCAATGTCGGTGTCAAAACCGGCGGATCTCGGGTAGGGGGTCCCGAACTGTGCGTCTAAGGCGGATGGTAACAGGAGGCAGGGGACACAATGTTTTACTCAGGTTCGGGCCCTCTTGATGGAGGTAAAACCCTACGTCCTGCTTGATTAATATTGATGATATGGGTAGTACAAAAGTATATCTACCACGAGATCAGAGAGGCTAAACCGTAGAAGCTAGCCTATGGTATGATTGTATGTTGTAGTTGTTGTCCGACGGACTAAAACCCTCCGGTTTATATAGACACCGGAGAGGGTTAGGGTTACACAAGGTCGGTTACAAAGGAGGAGATAGCCATATCCGTATTGCCTAGCTTGCCTTCCACGCCAAGTAGAGTCCCATCCGGACACGAGACGAAGTCTTCAATCTTGTATCTTCATAGTCCAACAATCCGGCCAAAGGATATAATCCGGCTGTTCGGAGACCCCCTAATCCAGGACTCCCTCACCAATTTTATTATTAAGCCTAATGCATCCCTCCTAGGAAAGATTTGCAGCCCAGCGGGGCGGAGAATAACAACTTGACCTTGCCTGGGTATTCCTAAAAAAAGTATAGCTGGGCTAGCCATTTTCAGCTTGAAAAAAATTAATATCTGGGTTGGATATCTGGCCTTGGCTAGAAGGGCCACAGCCCACCCAGTTAATAGCTGCAGTGATGTTTTCATTGTTGTTCAGAGGAGAAAAATTAATATCTGGGCTAAACATCGCTCAAGAAAAACTTTGTAGTGCTCACACCAAACACAAATACTCCTCAAGCTGCTTGGTCCCAGCTGACGGCCGCTTCTTGTGCAATTCTCTCGTTTATTGACTACATAGGTTGACAATGGTGTGGGACCGTGATGTCAGGAAACCAGGAGGAAGCAAAAAAATTATAGCTTTATATACTAATAAGGAGGCACTTGCGTACGTGCGGCTATGGCCCTGGTGGATCCCCGCTGTCATCCTCTCCAAGTAAAGTCATCTCCTCATCCTCATGTCCGTTGTCAATGTTGACAACGCGAGACGGCAGCGCCACGATGAGCGCAATAACTCAAAGGACGATGGAGAGGGCCTCGCGGGTCCTACGGATGGTCTGATACAGGGCCCGCTGCTCATTCGGGAAGCCAGGATCATAGGGCCACATGTCCGCGACGGCATTGTCGTTCGCTTGTTCACCGGTGCTCCACATGTCCACAGGGTCTGATACAGGGTCCGGAGAACGCCGACAGTAGCCCCCCGGCCCAAGGCATGCCCGGACTTGGCCGTGAAGGGAGGCGGAAGGGCAAGAGAGAAGCGCCGCAGGCCCTAACAGCCTGCGGCCTTGGGCGCCGCGTGGCGGTTGACTGGACGTGGGCGCCTTAGCAACCGCGTGAATTGATAAAGGAGTGGCATCTTCCTAGGCCCTGCTTCTTGCTTTCTCCGGTTGCTGCTCAGATCCCCTTTCTTGCGCCTCTCCTTCCTTCCTTCGAGATTTCTAGATATGCTTTGACCGTGCGACCTAGGGATGCATGGCGCCTCGTCAGCCCCCGGTCGCAGCTTGGTACTCGTCTGCCCTGGACTCGCCGAACGTGTCGGAAGCGGGCCTTGCCCGGTTATGCCGGATGGCGATGGCGTGGGGCATCGACGGGGCGAAGGTGTTCAAGGCCGGCTCCGCCACCCCTGAGGGTCAAAGGAGCACCTTCTATCCGCTCTTCGTAAGTGCCATTGTTGCTGGCCTGGTGCCTCCCTTCTCCGAGTTCTTCTTCTCTGTCCTCCGCCATTACAAGCTACAGGCTCTGCATCTCCATCCCAACTCCGTCCTTCTCCTGGCAATCTTTGCTTATTATTGTGAAGCACATGTTGGGGTGCAGCCCTCAGTGGCCTTGCTGCGCCACTACTTCTACCTCCGGACCTCTCATGGGACTGCTTCCGCGTGCGCGAGCTTCGTCGCGTACGGTGGCGCCATTGCCATCTCGAACTCTGGGAAGAGGATTGAGGGCTTCAGGAGCAAGTGGATCTTGGTGGATGCTGGGCGCATCCACCCTCGGCTGATCCTACCCACGGAGCAGCCCACGAGCTCCAGCGACTGGGGTCGAGCGGAGCTCGCGGATCCCCGCGCGAAGATGGTGTTGGAGAAGATCGACGCGGATCTGAGGCCGACCGACATGGCGGCGGTGAAGCTGACCGGCGCGTCGCTGCTGAGGGAGTTCCTGGACCACCGGCTGGCTCCGCTTCGGCAGTACTCGCTTCTAATGTGGAGGCCCCATCCGAGCCCCGCGGCCTTGGCCGACGGAGACCTGGCTGCGGTTCTCCAATCTCTGGTCAAGGGCAATGTGGCGAGGCTGGAGGGCGCTCCTACGCCCTTGTTCCTCCGCAACGACTGGGAGCGGGTGGTGAAGTCCATGACCGTCTTCAATGGGGATGGGCCAGTGCCCCTAGAAGCTCTCGAGGAACCAGTGGACGTGGCCTCCGGCGACTCCAGCGAAGAGGAAGAAGGAGGGGAGCGAGGAAAAGGGCCTGACTCCGAGGCGACTGACGGAGAGTCGAGGGCTCCCCTCCCCCGGCGCAGGTCCCGCGTTCTCCGCCTCTCTCCGAACGATGACGACGAGGATGACGACGAGCAGGACGGCGGGAGCTCGCCCCCGATCCCGAAGAAGGACAGGACCGGGCTGATCTCCCGTGGGTCTCCCCGGCCCCGGGGCGAACCGCAGACGCACCTTCCGCCTCCAAGCTTCCCGAGGTTGACCCTTCCAGCCGGCTTTCAGTCTTCAAATTTGGCCGGAGGCCGCTTGAGCTCACTGGCGACGACCCGTAAGCATTCGGTTCTTGTCTTTATCTCTTGCTCTGCTTCTGAGGCTTGACGTCCGCATCTTTGGATAGGTTGGCGCCCGCAGCAAAGAAGCCGAAGGGGGCTCCCGAGGTTCCATCCGTGGCGGCGCTTCTACCCGCGAAGGAGGGTGACCGCGACGCACAGGCTTCTCCTACCTGGTCGTCCTCGTGAGGTTTGGCTGAGCCGGCTGGGGCGAGCTCAGCCCCCACGGCCCAAGTGGCTCCCGAGGTGCTCTTGCCTGCCGCCGCCACTACAGCTGTCGGGGCGCGGCAGACTCCGCCTCAGGATGCTGCGGCTGCGCTGCCGCCTTCTCCTCCTACTCCACCGTCCGCTGTCTCTCCGACTCCTTCTGCTGTTCTGGATCGTGCTGTTGCTGAGCTGGACCGACTGCGGCAGGATCTTCTTGGCGCCGACCCCCGCTTGGTGGCCGGGCGTTTGGAGCTGGCTTCTGTATGGGTTCGCTCCGACGCCTCGATTCGGGAGGCGCTGGTCCAGGCCTCGACGGCATGCGACGAGGAGAAGCAGGCCGTCCTGGAGGCGAAGGCTGCTTGTGATGCAGCCCTGGGGGAGGTGGTCGACGTCCGCGGTCGCTGCAAGGCGCTGGAGGACGAGCTGCAAGGCCTGCGGGATCAGCTCGCGAAAGAGGTCCGCCTTCGCCAAGAGCAGGAAGAAGGCGTGAAGGCTCGCGAGGCAGCCGTCAAGGGCCGGGAGGCCAAGCTCAGGAAGCACCGCGACCGCCTAGGCGCGCTGGAGCATGAGTTGGGGGCGAGGAAGGCCGAGCTGGACGGCAAGGCCCTAGTTCTTGCCGAGGACCGCGCGGCCTTCACGGAGTTGGAGGCGAAGGCTCGCTGCTCGTTGAGGACGCTTTACGACAGCGGCCTGGAGAGCCCGCTGGCTGGCGCCGAGGACGGCCCCGCCAAGCTGCTTCCCTTCCTGGTTCACGCTCTTGAAGATGTCGCCCTTGGCCTTGGCCCCACGGCCGAGGCCAAGGCGCCCGTCCTTTCTTCTGCAGCACTGACGCGGGTCCTCACCCACATCTACCTTCGCGATCCCGGTGTCGACCTCGACAGCCTGCTGGAGCCAGTGAGTGGTTAGCGTGCCGCTGCCGCTGTCGAGGCCGTGAAGGGGCGCGCGAAGGCTCTGCTGGGGAAGTTCCGGGCCTTCAGCACCAAGCCGGAGCAAGGCACTGCCGACCCTGCTGCTCCGTGAGGCGAACCCGCTCCGTGCTGCTCCCCCGCCGCCAAGTGACTCCGTCGTGGCTCTTGTCCTGCTTTTAATTCCTGCACATGTATCATGCCTCGGGGAGGCATTTAAACTTGCGTTTGGCATTGAGATAACAGTGTGGACTGTAATATTTGCTTTTGAATTCCTTGAAATTAGCGCTTTTCCTTCGTACTTGCTTATGTTCTACGCCGGCAGAGCCCGGCCCCGCGCGTACCTCACCCAGCAATAGTCCCGATCGGAAACCAGGACGGGACCAAGGAGTGAGGGGCTACGTGACAAGTTAGGCTCCTGAGTCGTGATGCTCAGGAGTCCCCCTTGGTGCACGAACAGCAAGTAGGGAGGTGTGATGCGGGTGGATCTACCGTTCTACGTCTGCAGAGCCCGGCCGCGCGCATGCCTCACCCAGCGATGGTCCTGACCAGAAACCAGGACGGGGCCACGGAGTGAGGGGCTACGTGACCAGTTAGGCTCCTGAGTCGCGATGCTCAGGAGTCCCCCTTGACGCACGAACTACAAGTAGGGAGGTATGATGTGGGTGGATCCACCAGTCTACGTCTGCAGAGCCCCGCCCCGCGCGTACCTCACCCAGCAATGGTCCCGACTGGAAACCAGGACGGGGCCATGGAGTGAGGGGCTACGTGACCAGTTAGGCTCCTAAGTCGCGATGCTCAGGAGTCCCCCTTGACGCTCAAACGGCCTTCGTACCTTGGCTCCGCTCGGGGAGAGACGCGCGACGAACCAGGCCTGGGGGTCCTGGCTGGGCGGCGTGCATCTCGGTGTGACCCGGGCGCAGCCCGCGTGCCCAGCCCCCTCGCGCGGCACTCCCGAGGGGAGGCGTTACGATGAGGCTAGACACTGAGCTCTGGGCTCCCTGAGGTTGATGCGGCCTGGGGGCCACCCTCAGTTGTTTATCACCAGCGCGGAGCATAGTGCTACCGTATGTGTATGGGCATAGCCGCTCCTTGGCAGTGTCATCAGCCAGCGCGGAGCATGGTGCTTCCACTGGTACGTGGGAGGGGGGCCCCCCTCCGGGAGGAGCCCCCAGGGCGTGTACAACCCCGCCCTAACACATGGCTGGCACGGTAGGGCCTGGCGAGGTGTATCTGGGCACCCGTGAGCCAGCGCGGGACTCACGGGGCCCTACCTCTAGGCGGGTTGCGCCTGGCACTGGGCCTTATCTTGTGATGTGTCCCTGCAAATTTGGTTAGATGTCGGCACTCTACGTCCTCGGGTCCCGGCCCTCGAGCTGATCTCAGCCGTCGCTGGTATGCCAGGTCGCGATGCCATGGACAAGGCCAGAGGGTGAGGGCTGGAGAGCCACTAAGAGCCCTGAGTCGCGATGCTCAGGTGCCCCCCCTTTAACGTGCAAGTGGTCGGCATGGAGGAGAAGAGGTGCCGTGGACCGGCATCAAATAATCAAGCATGGTGGGTCTAACGCATAATCGAAAATAAACGCAAATGGGATACATGCCACTGGGCCTGGCCCGAGCGGCTTGGGGATCATGCAGCCTGAGGGGCGCCCCCAACAAGGTAAGCTAACAACATGGAATAAAGGGATACACGCCGCAGGGACGAACCCACGCGGCCTGGGAATAATGCAGCCCTGGGGGCGCTCCCAGCTAGAAGTAAAGCTCGGAAGATGTCACCTGATGATGTTAAGGACGAAGGGGTGTTGGTGTAGCAGGCTCGGTGGGCTGCGGGAGCCGATCCTCACGAGCCCCCAGGCCCAGGGGCCTCGGGAGGCTCCGGAGGCGCTGGCGGCTCCTCGCGGGCCTTCTCCATCTCTGCCAGGGCTGCGGAATGCCTGGCCTCTCGTGCCTCCGTGATGCCCCTCATGAGGCGCTGGTACGCGTCAGCCGCGTTCGGCAAGCCGTAAGGCATGCGAACATAGCTGTGGGGTGGACCTCCGTAGCGCCCCACTCGCGAGGGCCAGAGGCGCTCTAGAGAGGCGACTTGGTTGAGCCCTGGTATGTAGATGCAGACGCGTAGCCCACCATCCTTGCCTGGATCGGGGGCCACTACTGGCAAGCGGCGGCCGCCTTTCGTGACTCTTGACTCCTGTAGCTCCTGAATGGCCTTGCTGACGAACTCCCGAGGATCTGGATCTCCTTGCCTTGCTCCTTCTCGAGGGAAACGTGCTTCAAAACATAGCTCCATGTGGTGCCCAAGCGCCTCCCTCATGACCCTAGCCAGGTCGGTGGCCCTCCAGGGGAGAGCCCCCGAGCCCTGCCTAAGGAGGGCGCCGGGCGCGCTTTCCTATGCGATGGAGGGAGGCTCCCCCTGGGCAGGCGCGGGCCCAGAGGGGCCTGCCTCCTGAGTGGTCGGGCCGGACGATGTCTTCTTCTTCTTGGGGGTGGTCTTGGGAGGCCTCCTGCTTCCACGATCCGGGTCTTCCAGTGACGCGGCCTGAAAGGCTCGTTCCAGGGAACACACCGCGTCCTTCTCTTCACAGGGCACCATGATGACTCCGCAACTTCCTGGCATCTTGAGGACGTTGTAGCCGTGGTGAGTTACGGCCATGAACTTGGCCAGCGCTGGGTACCCAAGGATTGCGTTGTACGGCAGGTGAATGTGAGCAATGTCGAAGTCGATGAGCTCGGTGCGGTAGTTGTCCCGTGCCCCGAAGGTGACAGGGGGCGGACCTGCCCAATCGGGACCGTGGAGCCGTTAGTGATACCGGAGAAGGGCTTGGTTGGCTGAAGCGGGCTGTAGGGCACTTGGAGGTTGTTGAACGTCTCCACGGACAGGACGTTGAGCCCTGCCCCTCCATCGATGAGGGTCTTGGTGACCACCATGTTGCTGATGATTGGGGAACAAAGCATCGGGAGGACTCCAGCTGTAGCCGCACACTTGAGCTGATCTGCTGAGCTGAACGTGATGGTGCACGACGACCACCTGAGGGGGCGCGTGGCTTCGAGCCTTGGGAGCACTGCATTCACCTCGCGGGCGAACTGCTTGAAGATGCGCTGAGAGGCTGGGGCTTGTGCTCCGCCCAAGATGCAGGCGATCGCGCACGGCTCCTGGAAGCCCCCAGCCTCCTCGTCCTGGTGACGGTCCTCGTTTCTTCTTGGCTGTGGGCGATCCTCGTGAGGCTGATCCCTCCAGTCTCCCTCGCGAGGCTGATCCCTCCATCCCCTCTCGCGAGGCGGGTCTTGCCAGCGATCCTCGCGAGGTTGGTCGCGCCACCCTTGGCGCGGCCCATGGTCTTCCAGCGTCCTGCGATTCTTCCTCCTCCTCGGCCGTAGCCCCGGTTACTGCGGTCGGGGTGACGGCCGATCCTTCCTTCTCGCACGGCTCGGAGTTTTTGACATTCGTTGGTGTTGTGGGTGTGGAGGTCGTGGTACACACAGTACCGGCTGCCCTTGGAGGGTTCGGGCTGTTCTCTGCCCCGCTTGGTGTCTGGTTCTGCCGCGAGCATGGCAGCCCCCTTGCGCTTCACGTCCTTGGCCTTGGGCTTCTTCTCTTCTAGGTCCGCGGCAGGCAGCTCGAGGAGGGAGAGACGCCCTTCCTCAGCCCTGGCGCACTTGTTTGCCAAGTTGAACAGCTCCAAGGAAGTGCACAGGTCTTCATGCATCGCCAGCTCCTCCTTCATCTTGACGTCGCGCATGCCGTCGGAGAAGGCCGAGATGATGGCCTCCTCAATTACCTTGGGAATCTTGAGGCGTGCGTTGTTGAAGCGCTGGATGTACTTCTACAGGGTTTCCCTGGGCTGTTGCTTGATGCGGCGCATGTCGCTCACGGCGGGTGGCCAGTCGCGAGTGCCTTGGAAGTTGGCGATGAAGCGGGTGCGCATCTCCGCCCAGGAGGAGATTGTGCCTGGAGCCAGGTTCAGGAGCCAGGTGCGGGCCCCATCCTTGAGTGCCATGGGGAACCAGTTCGCCATGACCTTCTCGTCTCCGTTGGCAGCTTCGATGCCTAGCTCGTAGAGCTGGAGGAACTCTGCAGGGTCAGTCGTGCCGTCGTAGCGAGGAGGCAGGTCTGGCTTGAACTTGCCGGGCCATGCTACGCTGCGTAGTTCGGTGGTGAAGGCGCGGCAGCCTGCTGTGGCCACGGGAGGCCTTGGGCGACGGAGAGCCTGGTCTTGCATGTCCCCACGCGCTGCAGCTGGCAGCAGCGCGGGGTCTTGACGCGCGGGAGCAGGAGCATGGTCGCGACGTGCTGGAGTAGGGAGCGCCCGGGCAGCTTCTTGCGGGCGAGGGACTTCCTGGCAGCTCTGCTCTTGCCGCGCAGGCGCCTGACGGAGCGGGTTCCACCCAGGGGCCACGCGCCTTGGGGCCATGGCGTCTTCTTGAGGAGGAGGCGGCTGGGGCGCCGCTGGAGCCTCATCGCCCGCGCGGGGCGGGGTGCGGTGCAGTGGAACGGACGGCGTAGGAGAGCCCCCTGTGGCGCGGACGAGCTCGGCGACGCGGTCGAGCCATTCTTCGTAGACGTCGTCGATGGGACGGTAGCGCAGGAGCTCGTTTGCCGCGATGAGTGCAGCTCGAGCCTCCATGGGCGCGCGGAGCGCGCGGGACGAAGAACCAGCTGGGGTGAGCGAGGGAGTTGCGGTGCGGCTGTCTTGCCGCACGGACGGATGCTGGGACGATGCTTGCCGCTCGTCCCCCGCCGGGCCGGTGGCGGCGTTGACGGCAGGTGACGGGGAACGGCGTGGATGCCCACCGACAGGGGCCGTCTGGGCGACGCGGGAAGCGAGTGCGGCCCGGCGCTCGGCGCGGGCCCGATGAGCGTCAGACATGGGCGTGATGGTCGGAGTAGAACGGGACGGTGGAAGACGAATTCCGGCGCACCCCTACCTGGCGCGCCAAATGTCGGATTTCGGGTTGCGGCAGACCCTTGAGGTTCGAACACTGGGGTGCGCGTGGAGATTTCGCCCCCTACCTACCTGCACCCCTCCGCCATGCTAGGATCTAAACTAAGGAAAGAACAACACAAGAGACACAGGGTTTATACTGGTTCGGGCCACCGTTGTGGTGTAATACCCTACTCCAGTGTGTGGTGTGGTGGATTGCCTCTTGGGCTGATGATGATGAACAATAAAAGGAAGAACAGCCTCACGAGGGTCTGTTCTTGGCTGGGGCGATGAACTGCTCGGAGGAGTTCAGTCACCTTTTTCTCTCTCTCTCTGCTTTCCTCCAACTGACCGACCCTGATTTCGACCCCAGCTTGTTTCTGGGTTGGCTGATTCTCCATCCTCCCTACCCTGGGGGTGGCTAGTCCTATTTATAGAGGCCCTGGTCCTCTCCCCAAATATTGAGCGGGAAGGGAGCCAACAATGGCGGGCTAATTTGAAGGGGGACAGCAAGTATCAGCTATCCTGACAAAAGTAGTCTTCGCCTGTGCAAAGCTCTGGTGATGACGCCGTCTTGGGCTCCACGGTGACCTCCGTCTCGTAGTCCTCCTGGTCTTGGTCTCGTTGCACCGAAATGGCAACCTTTGCCTGATGCCTCGGTACTCCGCGGCTGCGCTTGCCCCCTTTGCACCAAAGAGGAAAGGAGGACGCTGCGCGGGCTGGCACCCGCTTGGCGCCCTGAGTCGTCATGGCTTGCGTCATGGGCACCTCGTGAGGTACCCTGCCTTGATCTCTCCGCCTCCTCGTGAGCCAGCTTGATGAGGCCGTGCCTGAGGAAGCTTCGCGTCGTCCGCCCCGCGAGGCTTGGCCCCTCGCGAGGGTCTTGGGTTTGTGTTGGTGAAGACGGGCCGTGCTGGGCCCCCCTTTGAGCCACGCCACAGGCCGCAGGCAGGCAAGTCTGGGGACCCCCGTTTCCAGAACGCCGACACACACCACTACTACCCACCATGGCTTCCTCACGCTCCAGCGCTCTTTGGGACGGGAGGACGACAGACCACAAGGAGATGGCAGCCATTGCTGCCGACTGGCTGGCCGGAAAGGCATCCGAAGGACAATGACGTCCCAATGGAGAACATGGTAGTCGACGATCCAGCGCCAACCCCTCTACCACGCCATCCTCACCGGTGCATTGCACCATGACCATTGCCGAAGCCCGTGCCCAATATATGGACACGGTGAGGCAGAAGCGTGAGGAGCAGTTCCGGGAGGCGCAGGCCGACGCCGCCTACAACCACCATCTCCTCCAGGAGCACCTGCAGGCGGAGGAGCAGATCGCCGCGGAGCAGGCGGAGCAGGAGGCGCTGCTCGACTCGTACCGCTCCGCCCGCGAGGGCCGCCTCTAGCGCTGGCGGTACCGCATGCGGGTGGCGGAGGCTGCGGCCATCTACAAAGAGGGCGATGAAGCGGGCGAGGCGCTGTTTGGCGAGACTAAGGACGAGGCAGAGGACAATGCTGGCTCCGACGAGTCCCCGCTCCGCTGGCATCGACGAGGCCCTGCTCCGCCGAGGCCCCGTGGCGCCAACAACGAGGCAGAGGACTCCGCCGGCTCCGCCGAGGCCCCACCCTGCCGGCAACGAGGGGGAGGATTCCCCCGCTCTGCCAAGGTGCCGCCCGCCGGCAACGAGACAGAGGACATCACCGGCTCCGCTGAGGCCCCACCCCGCTGCCAACGAGGCCGCGCCGTACAGAAAACGAGGAAGAGTAGAAGACGGTAGGTCGCCGCCGCTCGGGTCCAAGTAAGGCCACCGCTGCTACCCTCTAGTTGCTGGCACTGAGCTATACATCATGGATCAATTCTATGGTTACAGGATGATTGAAGAGCGCTCCGTGGTTGAGCAAGCTCATGAGATACAGTCATTTGCTAGAGAACTTGAGCACTTCAGTTGTATGCCACCGGACAAGTTTGTTGCCGGAGGTATCATCACTAAGCTTCCTCCTTCGTGGATCTCATTGGCACTCTTGATGTGGAAGAAAAGGAGAGAGCAAAGGACACACGTGCTCGAGGAATTGAGGGAGGCTATAGTGCCAATCTGGTATAGAAGAAGAACTTCCAACCCCACAAGTTCAAGAACAAGGGCAAGTTTGATGGTAAAGCAAAGTTTGATGGGAAGAACAAGGCTGTGCAACACACGAACTTCAAGAAGAAGAATGACAAGAAGAACGGTGTTTGTCATGTGGGGATCCTAATCATTGGGCTCCTTGTTTCCCTAATCTCTATGACAAGCTAGGTGGGTTGACCACTGACGGCCGGTTAGCTTCTTGGCGGCGACGTGGAGTTAGAGAGCTATGTTGGAGAAGGACGCTGCTTCTACTTAACTGCTGGTGCAGTTGGCTGACTGACACGTGGGCCCAACAGGCATCTGGGCCACATGTCACTTACGCAACTGCACCTGCAGTTAAGTCACTGAAGCTTCTGTTCGGCTCAGTCGGACACAGGTGGCTAGCTTTGGTTAATTAATTATACCTCCAGCGCACACCTTTTTAGTTGATGAATGTATGAAATGTAATGAAATCCGGCATGTTTTTATGAAATCCGATCGTGTATGAATGAATTTATTTCTATTAGTTTGAATTCTTGTATCACTGGCATTGGATGAACATGCAACACAATAGGTACTAGCATTATTCCCAGGGTGATCACCTTGTTTGCAGAGTTTCACATGTACTCCCTTCGGTCCTTTCTAGTCTGCATACAAGTTTTGTCTGCAGTCAAAGTATCTCTACTTTGACCAATCTTATAGAAAAAGTATGCACTTTCACAATGTGCGAAGTAAAAAGGAACATAATGAGTACAAAGAGTTTGAGAAGCTTTTTGGCGTTCCTATACATTGCAATCAAACACACAGGCCTGGCAATTCATAGAGAACATTCAAAACAATCGATGATTATGCATCTCAGCGATTCACATGTCAGAGCCAATATTTACTTCACAACAAAAGAATAAAGAAAAAATGGATCGATGCTGCTGACAGCAAAGGGCGTCCCATTCGAAAATATCAAACGCATGTCTTCTTGCTAAAATTAATGAGCAAAATTTGACAAGGTTTTCCCATTCCAAAATATCAAATGCCTACGATTGTGGAATGGGCAGGGTTTGCCATCAATTTGGACATTGACATGGCACCTCATGCTAAATAAACCAGCTGTTCTTTTTGTGCAGTTCCACCAAAATCAACCAAATTCACGCGTAGCTTGTATGATTTCGCCCTTATATGTTGCAACACCTTGAACTTATCGGCACCTCCTTTCTTGTGGTGGAAATGAATGATTCAATGTATTCATGAACATTTTTTGCAGTTCCCATTGAAATCAAGCTGAGCACCCCTATTTGCACAAATACAAAAAAAGTGATTAGTATAAAGCAAACTGTACTATGAATTGACAGTTTAAACATGCACCTACATGGTCCATGTAGAGCACACTTTTAGAAAAATGGAACTAACCGGAAAGAATCCTAGAACAACATTGTACTCACACATCACAGCAAGAAAATGGAGATTTGTTAGTCCTTCTGAGCTGAAGTTAGTTTGGTCTTGGGAGGGGTAATGTAACCATCCTTCAACTGCTCCTTCTGATGAGAAGATAGACAGGGCTTCTTCATCCTGGCATAATCGGAACTAGTCACTTCACGTACTCCATATTCTTCTTCAGAGGAGGATGATCATGTTGTGCAAAGAAAAGAGGATAACTAAATGCTAGCATCCCTGTTTGCTCGAAAAAAGGAAAGGAAATATTTAAAACAACACGGATGAAGCAATTCTCAAGGACAATACCACTTTTTGATGACAGTATCTAAACAGTAGCACAACACCAATAGAGATGACAAAGCTCAATCATATGGATGAAATCAGTGGGCGAGTACCAACCTTTGTCAGGAGGCTTATTGTGTAGAGCATATAGATGAAGCACTTCTCTGGAACCATCTGTTGCTATCTACTGTGGTGGCCATGCTTACTATATACTCCTCGATTAGATTAATGTTTCCAACATCTTCTTATGCAGTTCCACTAAAATATATGGTATCTTCAAAGAAGATCCCTGTTTGCACAAGTAGAGATAATTACGTATTACATTAAGAGTGACATCAAATTAGTGGCAAAACAATTGCTCGTTCCAGCCATAACAATAAATTAAGATGCAAAACTATATCATTAATTGTGTCATCACAGTTCCAGTGCTTCATTACAGCACCATGAGTTGGTTTTTGTTTTTCTTCCGCTTGTTCTTCCCCTTCATCACTTGGTTCAATAACAGACAAGCTTCGCCTTCAATGTAAGATTTGGCATGTCAATTAGGTTGCACAAGTATAGCACTAAACAATGACATTAATTTTCTAATGAAAGTGGCAAAATACAGGCCAACGGTTGTGAAATATCCTTATCTTACCTCAATGGGATATTGCGGTGCACATATAGATTGGAAGTCTTGTCTCCATTTGTGCAGTTCACTAAAATCAAGCAACATTACCATACAAGTAGCACAACATATGAAAGGACACTGTAGAATCATGTGAAAGAAGGTTAGTACTAACCTCTCATGACGCGGAATTCAAACAACTCACAAGAAGAAGATCTGAACCAAATTTGCCAACACGGATAGGAAGTAAGATCTCCTCTTGTGCAGTTCCACTAAGATCAAGCAATCAAGCAACGTTGTCGGTGTGACATTTTGGTTTAACTGCACAAAACACTCTGAAAATAGAAGTGTTTTGTGCAGTGCAACAAAAGGTGACAATGGCAATGAGGTGAAGTAGATAACCCTGTTTACACAGAGGTGCAAAGGAAACAACTAGTGGTCAATAACAATGGATGACACAGAAGCCAACAAAAAGAAGCATCTACCTTATCTAAATGGGAAAGAAAGCAAGACAATAGCATTTCTCAAACGGTGGCATTGATTAATATTAACAGAGAGATTATATTAACAATAGAATTCATTAAACATGTATTTTGCTTTTAATTGTGGCATTGCATCAATTTTCCTGCGGCATTATTAGAGGGTGCTTGTTTACAGGGAAATTTTGGTGGAGGGACTAAAAAAACTCCGTGTCAGTTCCATCTAAATCAAACAGGAGCGAATTTTAGGGACTGAAAGTGGGCATTTGGGACTAAAGAAAGAAGACCCCAAGGGAGAGTCTTTTTGGGACTTTTTCCAACAGTTGCCCCTGCCACGCATCGCACCTTGTCTCTATTAGTTCATTATTAGGGTAACATGGTCTTTTAGCATGTCATTTAATAACCGCTAGTACATGTTTAGTCCCTGGAACCAAGCAGGTGGGGACTAGGTTTTTTTTAACCAAACATGGCCTTAGATTAACAACAACTAAAGAGTTGCACGGGACAGTGGACGCACCAGCACCATGTGCATCTACCGATGTACTGGGGTGATGCACAGTCTGTTGCAACAAAGAACAAACAACCAAGGATCATATTTGTATTGGTCCCAGTTTTGTTATCTTTAGACACCTTTCCCTATGTGAGTGCAGCAAATCTAGTCCTACTCAAACTCTACAACCTTGTCCACCAAAACAAAAGATCAGTTTGTTGCAGATGTGCGTACTACGTTTGTCATTGTTTTCCCTTTTCGACCAACGTAGGTGCTGGATAGCCAGTCTGTACTAGTACTTTCCCCACTTCCTTTCCTCTGTCAACCACGTCCTAGATTTATGCCATTCAACTTTCCCCACTACTTTCCCCCATTCCTGTCCTCTTTGAACCACGTCTTAGATTCATGCGATACAACTTTCCCCACTACTTTCCTCCTTCCTTTCCTATTTGAACCACGTCCTAGATTCATGCTATACAACTTTTCCCACTACTTTCCCCCATTCCTTTCCTCTTTGAACCACGTCCTAGATTGATGGTATACAACTTTCCCCACTACTTTCCTGTTTGATCCAACACCTAGATTAGAGTGCAGAAGCGGAAAAAGCCCACATGCAGCTAGAACAATGCATGTGGAATAATTAAATTATACCTTAAGGTTCTTGGGGTGTGGTTCGATGGGCGACCGGAGGCCGTTCGACCCACACTATGTACGGCGGCAAAGAAGAAGGGGTCGGAGGCCCTCCTGCACCTCCGCTGGGTGAAAGTGAATAGCTGCGCTGATAGTGGATTCCCTCCCTCGCCGACGGCGACATCATTAAGCCTCCTTCCCTTCCTGGCGGACGGATCCTGCCGGCTCTTTGACTAGCAGTGAGGGGAGAGAGAGGGGCCAACAAAGTCTAGTTTAGATCTGGAGAGGGTGAGAGAGTGTGAAGGGAGCAACTACAAGCAGACCAGCAGTGAGGGGAGAGAGAGGCCAACGAAGTCTTGTTTAGATCTGCAGAGGGTGAGAGAGTGTGAAGAGAGCAACTACAAGCGCTGAGGCTCCAGCGTGTATATATATACCGGAGAGAGTGTGAATAGTGCAAACCCTAGAAAACGAGCACCGAGGCTGCAGCTTATACGTGATGAGGTGATTATACTTTCACTACGAGATCGTATAGCTCCATATCCATCCATTTTGACCAGTCAAAGAATCCTTGTCGGTGTTAAAACCGACGGATCTCGGGTAGGGGGTCCCGAACTGTGTGTCTAGGCCAGATGGTAACAGGAGGCAAGGGACATGAAGTTTTACCCAGGTTCGGGCCCTCTCGATGGAGGTAAAACCCTACGTCCTGCTTGATTAATATTGAGGATATGGGTAGTACAAGAGTAGATCTACCACGAGATCGGAGAGGCTAAACCCTAGAAGCTAGCCTATGGTATGATTGTTGTTCGGTATGTTGTCCTACGGACTAAAACCCTCTGGTTTATATAGACACCGGAGAGGGTTAGGGTTACACAAAGTCGGTTACAATGGTAGGAGATCTACATATCCGTATCGCCAAGCTTGCCTTCCACGCCAAGGAAAGTCCCTTCCGGACACGGGACGAAGTCTTCAATCTTGTATCTTCATAGTCCAGGAGTCCGGCTCAAGGTATAGTCCGGCTATCCGAACACCCCCTAATCTAGGACTCCCTCAGTAGCCCCCTAAGCAGGCTTCAATGACGATGAGTCCGGCGCGCAGATTGTCTTCGGCATTGCAAGGCGGATTCTCCTCCAAATTTCGTGTACCTGTTGAATAAAGTCCAGTTTCTTGTAGATGTTGCGCTCCTTGGCTTCTACACCCAATAATGGCCGTTTCCCACGTGTCAAACGAATATGAAAAGTCTGAGTGTTTTTACATTCACACCCCTAGCCGCGTAAATGAGCTGCCCTATTTAAGGGGACGAGGATTTTGAAAGTGCAACTATCCCTAGGTGGTTTTGGTAATTCATAACAACATATAGCTCATTGAGCTAATGCTATTCCAAGATGACTATTTCAGGAAAGCTCAATGATTGGCATGGCATGGATGTGAAAGTGGAACCCTCAAAATGCTAAGGACAAACGATTGGCTCAAGCTCAAAAGCTCAAGACTCTTCTTTTCATATTTTAGTGATCCAAGATCACATTGAGTCTTCAGGAAAAGCCAATACTATTAAGGAGGGATGAGGTGTTGCTTAATGAGCCTCTTGCTTCATGTGCTTAGTGATATGCTCCAAAACCCTCAACTACTTTCCCATATCCACATATGACCTAAACCCCAAGCCAAACTCGGTCCTACCGATTCTTCCTATCCGGCGCCACCGAGTTTCACTTGTCTTAAGCCACTACCAAACCCTAGCAATTCGGTTCTACCGATAGGGATCTCGGTCTCACCGAGATGGGATTGCAAACTCTCTGTTTCCCTTTCGTAACTTTTCGGTCTCACCGAAAGAGCGAATCGGTCCCACCGAGATTGCAATGTAAATTCGGTGTTTCCTTTTTGTAACTTTTCGGTCTCACCGAAAGAGCAAATCGGTCCGACCGAGTTTGCCTGACCAACTCTCTGGTTAGCTAATTACCAAATTCAGTCTCACCGAGTTTGTGTAATCGGTCTCACCGAGATTACGTTATGCCCAAACCCTAACCATATCGGTCCTACCGAGTTGCATGTCAGTCCCACCGAAAATCTCTAACGGTCACTAGGTTTACATTTTCGGTCTGACCGAGTTTGTTGATTCGGTCCCATCAAGATTGGAAAACTGTGTGTAACGGTTGGATTTTGTGTGGAGGCTATATATACCCCTCCACCTCCTCTTCATTCGTGGAGAGAGCTATCAGAACACATACACAATTCCTACTCATATGTTCTGAGAGAGAACCACCTACTCATGTGTTGAGACCAAGATATTCCATTCCTACCATACGAATCTTGATCTCTAGCCTTCCCAAGTTGCTTTCCACTCAAATCTTCTTTCCACAAAATCCAAATCCTATGAGAGAGAGTTGAGTGTTGGGGAGACTATCATTTGAAGCACAAGAGCAAGGAGTTCATTACCTACACACCATTTGTTACTTCTTGGAGAGTGGTGTCTCCTAGATTGGCTAGGTGTCACTTGGGAGCCTCCGACAAGATTGTGGAGTTGAACCAAGGAGTTTGTAAGGGCAAGGAGATCGCCTACTTCGTGAAGATCTACCGCTAGTGAGGCAAGTCCTGTGTGGGCGATGGCCATGGTGGGATAGACAAGGTTGCTTCTTCGTGGACCCTTTGTGGGTGGTTGCTTCTTCGTGGACCCTTTGTGGGTGGAGCCCTTTGTGGACTCGCGCAACCGTCATCCTTTGTGGGTGGAGCCCTTTGTGGACTCGCGCAACCGTTAAGCTTTGTGGGTTGAAGTCTCCATCAACGTGGATGTAGGATAGCACCACCTATCCGAACCACGGGAAAAACATCCGTGTCTCCAATTGCGTTTGATTTCTCCAAACCCTTCCCTTTACATTCTTGCAAGTTGCATGCTTTACTTTCCGCTGCCAATATACTCTTTGCATGCTTGCTTGAATTGTGTGATGATTGCTTGACTTGTCCTACAATAGCTAAAATCTGCCAAGAACTAAAATTGGGAAAAGGTTAAGTTTTTATTTGGTCAAGTAGTCTAATCACCCCCCCTCTAGACATACTTTCGATCCTACAAGTGGTATCAGAGCTTTGGTCTCCATTTGCTTTGATCTCCATAGCTTTTGGTGGTCATAGCCTTGGTTTCACAACCTAGGAGAGTATGGCGTCTAGCGAGGGAAATTATCACCATAGAGGTCCTTACTTTGATGGTACTAATTTTGCTAGTTGGAAGCATAAAATGAAAATGCATATTCTTGGACATAACCCCGCCGTTTGGGCTATTGTGTGTGTTGGTTTGCAAGGTGACTTCTTTGATGGGAAAGAACCAAACCGTGAAGCTACCGCGGATGAGTTGAAGATGTTGCAATACAATGCTCAAGCTTGTGATATTCTCTTCAACGGATTGTGCCCCGAAGAATTCAACAAAATCATCCGTCTTGAGAATGCAAAGGAAATTTGGGACACTTTGATTGATATGCACGAAGGTACCGACTCCGTCAAGGAATCCAAGTTGGATGTGCTTCAAAGTCAACTTGACAAGTTCAAAATGAAGGATGGTGAAGGTGTCGCTGAAATGTACTCTAGGCTTGCTCTCATCACAAATGAGATTGCCGGCTTAGGAAGTGAAGAGATGACCGATAGATTCATCATCAAGAAGATTCTAAGAGCCTTGGATGGAAAATATGATACCGTGTGCACATTGATCCAAATGATGCCCAATTACAAAGATCTCAAGCCAACGGAGGTGATTGGAAGAATTGTTGCTCATGAGATGTCACTTAAGGATAAAGAGGAACTTCACAACAAATCAAGTGGTGCCTACAAAGCCTCGTGTGAAGCCCCTACATCATCAAGTGAGAAACAAGACTTCAATGAAGAATTGAGCTTAATGGTGAAGAACTTCAACAAGTTCTACAAGAGTAGAAGCAAAGATAGAAGCTTCAAGTCAAGGTCCTACAATGACAAAAGATCTTCTAGTCGAGAGCGAAACTGCTACAGTTGTGGCAGACCCGGACACTATTCCAATGAGTGTACGGCTCCCTACAAGAGAAGAGAAGATTCTCCAAAAAGAAGAAGCAAAGAATCACCACCAAGAGAGAGAAGGAGTAGAGATGATCGCTATGAACGAAGATACTCACGGAGAAGCAAGTATTCAGAAAGGAAGGAAAAATCATCAAGGAGCTACACAAGACGGAGACATCAAGCTCATGTTGGTGAATGGGTATCCGGCTCCGACTCCGACAGCCACTCCGAGAGAAGTTATCACTCCGACTCCGAAGACACTCAAGATGAAGGTGTTGCCGGTCTAGCACTTGTGTCAACCAACTCCTACGACATATTTGACTCACCAAATGAAGGAATTGGAAGATGCTTCATGGCCAAAGGTCGTAAGGTAACACATCCCGAGTATGTTGATTTCAATAGTGATGAAGATGACTTGTTAGGTGATGATTTGCTTGTTGACAACTCTAGTTATGAATACTATGATGAAACGTCAATTAATCATGCTAATCAAGATAAAACGAATGACAATGATAAGGAGAAGATTGAGGCTCTAACTAAAGAACTAAACACTCTTAAGTTAGCTCATGAAACTATCTTCGAAGATCATCGAGAACTTTTAAGAGCTCATGAGAAATTACGCTTTGAAAAGCTCAATCTTGAGCAAGAGCATGAGTTCTTAAAAGCAATCAATGATGATCTCCGCAAGAAAAGTCCTTCTCACATTGCCAAGCGTTTACTCTTATCCACTTACATGCCTCAAGTCAAATCTAATAACAAGAACAAGAAAGATTCTTCCTCTAGTAGTAACAATGATCATGCTAAATCCAATATTGTTGCTTCTAGTAGTTCTCTTGATTCCACTAATGATTCTCTTAGCCAAGTTACACTTGAGCAAGAAAATAGCTTATTGAAGGGAATTATAGAGAGAGGAGTGTACAAAAGCCTTGCCGGGAGTAAGCAATTTGAGGAAATTGTGCGCAAGCAAGGAATGCACCGGAAGAATCAAGGTGTTGGTTTGAACGAAAGTTCAATGCCAATGGAGTTGAGTGGGAAGAAGATCAATACCCCAAGACAAAGTTTGTTCCTCAACAAGAGAAGTATGATACTTCCTTCAAGGGGACACAAGCTCAAGATGATCTTTCACCACAAGACTACAAGCAAAAAGGCAAGGACAAGCTTCAAGAGGAAATTGATGCATTTGAAGAAGCTCCTAAGACCTTAGTCAAGTGGATTCCCAAGACTACTTCAAGTTCCACTTCATCAAGTACGACTACAACTCCAAGGATTCCCATCAAGATGGTGTGGATCCAAAAGAATAAGAACTAGAGAGTTCTTGAGGGTGACTCCGCCAACATACTTCACTCTTATCATTTTGGCAAGAACAAGTGCAATCAACTTCCACATCTTGCACTAGTTCAAGGAGTCACAAACCCTCTTGTTGGTAAGACAAGGGACAAGGTAACGTAAAAGTTTTCATGGACATCATCTTGTGTGTGCACCACTCTATGTCTATGGATATCCTTGTTTGTTCCTTGTGGGACTAACCCATGTAGGTATTGAAAGTGCAATTCACTCAAATGGATAGCTCCAAGTGATCTACATCAACATTGAGCATCCACATCTTCAACATCTACATGAAGTCATCATCGACAAAACCCGAGGTTAGTTCATCCCTCTAAGGGGGGATATCACATCTAGGGGGAGCTTTACTCTAAGACTTGAGCTAAAGCAACTCTAAAGATGTGAACACAATAATGCTTTACGTAAAAGTGGTAACCCCACTTGAGCTTAAACGATGAGTATGACCTATGATCAAGTGTTCTCACTTGACTCCTAAGTCAATATACTCATATATAGATGACCTAGTCATCGCAAATTGCTTGGTAGATGCTAGAATTGGTTGTGCATGCCTTGTCACATATTTCATTTGCCATCTTATTGTGTGAGCATGCTGGTTGCATATTTTACTCATTCGAGGACATCCACTTGTTGTTTTGATTGTTTGGTTTTATTTCCTTTTGCCAAGTGGATGGACAAGAATGCCTAAGAACCTCCTCTAGCTATCTATGCTTTTCTCGTCTCAAACTCTATTCATGCTGCATCACAAAATTTGATCAAGTCAGATTCGAACCACTCTATGTGAGGAGCGCTCGGAGTCCCCGATTCATCATAGACTTAAACTTCCAAAACCTCTTTATGATTCTCGGTATGACCGATACCCCACTTTCTGTCCTACCGAGATCATTAAGTTGATCTAGGTTTTCGATCTCGGTGCAACCGATTTGAACATTTCGGTCACACCGAGTTTCAGTAACTGCTTGCAGTTATGAATCTCGGTGCCACCGAGTTGTTCCACTCGGTCACACCGACAGGGTCGGGCTATATATAGTCACGGGCAAAATTTTGGAAATTTCTCCGAACCCCTTTGCCCGCGCGATAGCCTGCTCTGCCAACGTGGTCTTCGAATCGTCTCCTCGCCGCCAGCCGCCTCCAGTCGCTGGTCTCCGTCGCCGTCAACGGGAATTCTACCCCACTGTTGCCGCCGTAGCGAGTCTCCGCCGAACTAGGGTATGGACTCGATCTTTGTGCTATTCTCCAATCCGATTCTTAGCACATTGTGATCATCATGATTCTTGCCACGATTGAAACACTCCTGTCCAGTCAATGCGTTTGTAGATTAGGTTTGATTCGAAAATCTTAGGGTTAGGTTTCCGCCGAAACCATCTCGGACCCACCGAGTTGAAAAACTCGGTCCCACCGATTTGGCTTATGCCATTGCACAAGTGAGACTCGGTCTGACCGAGAATTACTTATCGGTGTGACCGATTTTGGAACTCTGTGAAACCCTAGCAGTCTTGGTGCCACCGAACTGTGACTCGGTCCAACCGAGTTCACTAGTTTAGGTTGCAAAACTGCTTCGGTATCAGCGAGTTTGAAAATCGGTAGATCCAAGATGATTTCAGTAGGAAACTAAAACTAAGTTTTTGGATCATTCTTTTTGCAAAGATCTCTGCATTTTGTGATGCTCATCCACTCTACCTCATCTATAAACTATTCACAGGGTCAGCAGTCAGCTTGTTCAACATGTCAGATCAGAGTGACAGCCAGAATGTGTCAGAACAGCAAGTGGTGATGAGTGAGGGCACTAGTCCCTCCAGCTCTTCAGATGATGGCAGCAGAAGTACCCCAAGCAATCTGCCAAAAGCTGCCACTAGACAGAGGAAGAAGAGAACTTTAGATTCTGAAGATGAAGATTATGTGGCAGAGGAAGAGGCCACATCAAAGAGAGTTGAGCCAGCTCAAGGCACAAAGCCAGTACTGAAGATCAAAAGGCCAGCAGGTAGGCAGCCTATGTCAAAGGCTAGAGCTTCAATTGAAAAACCTGCACCCATAGAGCCAGTTGCTGCTGAAGGCAAGAAGAGGAAGGAAAGGGTCAAGAAGACCGTAGCCAGAGTGCTTGGAAAGGCTTCCATCATGGAAGAAGAGGAAGAAGAAGAGGTAGCTGCACCAGCACCTAAGGCACCCAAGCTGATGGGTGATGCCATAAGATCAGGGGCAGCTGCTTCCAAGGCCAAGCTAGCTTCAAAGCCAAAACCAAAGAGAAATACAAGAAGCATCCCAGCTGCTGAAAAGAACAAGGCCCCAGTGCCTGAAGCTGCAGAAGAAGAGGAAGAGAATGTTCTGAGAAAGCTCAAGCCCAAGATCCCAGACCACAATGATGCTCATCCTGTGGCTGAAGACATGAAGCTCAGGAGAGACTCAGGGCTGAGGAAATGGAGAGAAGCAGATCCGTATGCTTCAAGGAGAAGGACTGCTGTGGATTACAGATTTCACACCAAGGAACAGCAGGACTTCTATGAGACAGTTTTGCTTGACAAGAAGCCAATAGTTTGTGACATGAGATGGGTCGACTGGACCTACATGAAGGAAAATGAGGAACACTACCCTGGAGTGTATGACAGCTTTAATGCGTGTGGAGTTGTAGACTTTGTTGGGCAGAAGCTCACAAAGTGGAACGAGGAGCTAATCATGCAGTTCTACTCCACATCACACTTTTACCCAGATGGAAAGATCACATGGATGTCAGAGGGTATGAGGTACCAATCTACTGTTGCTGAGTGGACACAGCTCATCAATGCCCCAGAGGAGCATGAGGATGACTTGGATATCTATGCCAAGAAGAAGATGGATCATAACTCAATGTCCAATATGTTCAAGGAAATTCCCACTGAAGCTCTTGATACTTTCAAGTTTGGGTTTGTGCATTATCTTCTGTCAGGGCTGCCTACTATAAATTGGATATTGAGGCACACTCTCTTGCCCAAGTCTGGAGATCACAAGATGATCAGAGGCCATGCAATCAATTTTCTTCATGTATTTGATGTACCTCAGAAATTCAAAGTCATGAGCCTCATAGTAGAGACTATCAAGAGGACTGCAGCAGACAGAAGAGGAGCTGTGGGTATGCCCCACAAATTCAGGAGCTCATTAACTCCAAGATGGGCATGGGCATATACTTGTTGGACAAGGAACACTTGCCCATCCGTCCAGATTTTGAGGACAATCAAGTTGTGATGACTGAAAATGAACCATCCTCTGCCCAAGCACAAGCAAAGAAGGAGAAGGCAAGGAAGGAGAAAGCTGCCAAGATGCCAACTCAAGAGGAGGCATCTGAGTATTTCTTGAAGACCAAACAAGAGCAGCTTGGTTACCTGATTGCATCCACCCTGCGGATTGAGAAAGGACTAGCCACCCTAACTCAAAACCAGGCAAGCCTAGAGAGAATCATGGAACAAAAGTTCTATGACTTGGATGTCAAGGTGACAGAGATTCAGACTGCAGTGGAGCAGCTCCAGGATGACATGCAGGAGAGGAGAGGCAGGACAACCACTCATGCCTTTGCCAGAGTGCCACGAGGTCCGAGGTCGTCTGCCGTGCCAGTTGCTGACACCAGAGCAACTACTTCAGCACCAGCTACAGCCTCAGTTCCACCAGCTCCAGCATCTACTTCAGCTCCAACTCCAGCGTCTACTTCAGCATCTACAGAAGCCTTCGTCCTTGGGGTGATCTGGACTCCACCACCACCAGAAGATCAAGCCTGAGTGTCGATCTAGCACTATGCATTTTCTAGGAACTTTTTGGTAACTTGTTGCCAAAGGGGGAGAAAAATGTATAGGTCATAGGCTTCGAGAGAGAGAGAGAGAGTGCTTTTTTCTCTCTTGCTTTATTTGGTGGTTTTTCGAACTTTGTTTGCTTTTGAGTGCTTGAGATACTACGTCATTATCTGTGAGACATTGATGATCATGTGTTTGATCGTAAGCTACACTTAATGTTTGCTTAATGCTATTATCTTATCTATCTTATGTGATCATTCACTATTCTTGGTGATGAGTGCATGTATTTCATTCTTATCATTTTAAGCGCTCCACCAAGATGTATGTGACAAGGAAGAGTAACCCATGACTCTAACTCTTTGTGCATTTGCAGTCCAAAGCAAATTTTAAATATGCACAAATTTAGGGGGAGCTCTTACTTATCACATACTTCTCAAAGCAACGATATATTTCATGCTTATTATCATTTGTCGAAGCTTTGATCTATATGTTGTCATCAATTACCAAAAAGGGGGAGATTGAAAGTGCAACTATCCCTAGGTGGTTTTGGTAATTCATAACAACATATAGCTCATTGAGCTAATGCTATTCCAAGATGACTATTTCAGGAAAGCTCAATGATTGGCATGGCATGGATGTGAAAGTGGAACCCTCAAAATGCTAAGGACAAACGATTGGCTCAAGCTCAAAATCTCAAGACTCTTCTTTTCATATTTTAGTGATCCAAGATCACATTGAGTCTTTAGGAAAAGCCAATACTATTAAGGAGGGATGAGGTGTTGCTTAATGAGCCTCTTGCTTCATGTGCTTAGTGATATGCTCCAAAACCCTCAACTACTTTCCCATATCCACATATGACCTAAACCCCAAGCCAAACTCGGTCCTACCGATTCTTCCTATCCGGCACCACCGAGTTTAACTTGTCTTAAGCCACTGCCAAACCCTAGCAATTCGGTTCTACCGATAGGGATCTCGGTCTCACCAAGATGGGATTGCAAACTCTCTGTTTCCCTTTCGTAACTTTTCGGTCTCACCGAAAGAGCGAATCGGTCCCACCGAGATTGCAATGTAAATTTAGTGTTTCCTTTTTGTAACTTTTCGGCCTCACCGAAAGGGCAAATCGGTCCCACCGAGTTTGCCTGACCAACTCTCTGGTTAGCTAATTACCAAATTCAGTCTCACCGAGTTTGTGTAATCGGTCTCACCGAGATTACGTTATGCCCAAACCCTAACCATATCGGTCCTACCGAGTTGCATGTCAGTCCCACCGAAAATCTCTAACGGTCACTAGGTTTACATTTTCGGTCTGACCGAGTTTGTTGATTCGGTCCCACCGAGATTGGAAAACTGTGTGTAACGGTTGGATTTTGTGTGGAGGCTATATATACCCCTCCACCTCCTCTTCATTCGTGGAGAGAGCTATCAGAACACATACACAATTCCTACTCATATGTTCTGAGAGAGAACCACCTACTCATGTGTTGAGACCAAGATATTCCATTCCTACCATACGAATCTTGATCTCTAGCCTTCCCAAGTTGCTTTCCACTCAAATCTTCTTTCCACAAAATCCAAATCCTATGAGAGAGAGTTGAGTGTTGGGGAGACTATCATTTGAAGCACAAGAGCAAGGAGTTCATTACCTACACACCATTTGTTACTTCTTGGAGAGTGGTGTCTCCTAGATTGGCTAGGTGTCACTTGGGAGCCTCCGACAAGATTGTGGAGTTGAACCAAGGAGTTTGTAAGGGCAAGGAGATCGCCTACTTCGTGAAGATCTACCGCTAGTGAGGCAAGTCCTGTGTGGGCGATGGCCATGGTGGGATAGACAAGGTTGCTTCTTCGTGGACCCTTTGTGGGTGGTTGCTTCTTCGTGGACCCTTTGTGGGTGGAGCCCTTTGTGGACTCACGCAACCGTCATCCTTTGTGGGTGGAGCCCTTTGTGGACTCGCGCAACCGTTACCCTTTGTGGGTTGAAGTCTCCATCAACGTGGATGTAGGATAGCACCACCTATCTGAACCATGGGAAAAACATCCGTGTCTCCAATTGCGTTTGATTTCTCCAAACCCTTCCCTTTACATTCTTGCAAGTTGCATGCTTTACTTTCTGCTGCCAATATACTCTTTGCATGCTTGCTTGAATTGTGTGATGATTGCTTGACTTGTCCTACAATAGCTAAAATCTGGCAAGAACTAAAATTGGGAAAAGGTTAAGTTTTTATTTGGTCAAGTAGTCTAATCACCCCCCTCTAGACATACTTTCGATCCTACAGATTTAGATCCAAACCACATCTTCCCCCCCTTCGCGGGTGGTCATGAGAGCGAATCCGACAAAGGTCCATTCCACCATGGCCAGCCATCGCAACTCCTCCTCTCACCCTTCCAGCCCTCAGCCTGGATATTGGGAGAGATGCTCCATCCCGCATAGCGAGCCAGTGACGCTCCAGACCAAGGGATTTCTCCCCCCCCCGGCCTATATGATCCCGGTTCGAGCCGGTCTTGCCATCTATAACGGCGGAAAGCAAGCGGAGAGTGCCCCCAATCCCTCCAAAGGAGAGCGAGTATGCCTTGTCCCTTATTTAATAAGGGGGCTCGGGTTTCCAATCCACGCATTTCTCCGGGGGCTGCTGGAGTTCTACGGCCTCCAGCTACACAATCTCACGCATGCCTCCGTATTGCATATCGCGGGCTTCGTAGCCCTCTGTGAGCTGTTTTTGCGCGTCAAGGCTCACTTCGGGCTATGGAAAAGGTTATTCTGCCTTGTGCCCCGCTCTAAGGAGGGGTCAATGTATCAAGTGGGCGGAGCTGAAGTGTGGCGCATCGCCGGGACCGGATATCTGTCCGGAACCCCAAAGAACGCGTCCGAAGACTGGCCCTCAGAATGGTTTTATATAGAAGACGTCCCGCTGCCGGATCCTGTCCGGATCGGCCTCCCTGAATTCGACAGTGCTCCCTTAAAGAAGCGCCTAAGCTGGCGTCCATGGAGCCCTCAGAGGGAAAGTGGCAGGGACATCATTTACCTGATGGGCCGAATAAGATTGTTAGCCCATTCCGGACTAACCATGATCGGGGTTATGGCCGAATGCATCATGCGGGGGGTGCAGCCGCTTCAGTATAGAAGCCACCCCATGTGGGACTTCAACGGGGAGGACGATGCCACCCTCTATGGCCGTAAGGGGCCAGATTCAGCTGCCGCTCTACTAAAGATCTTGTCCACTTTGTATAAGGGAGAAGAGGAGGAATTTCTCCGCATCAACCCACAGGGTGGATTCTCTATGCACAATCCTCAAGCTGGGTAAGCGGTCGTATTTACTTGCCCATCCGTTTTGTATTCCCATTGTTAAATATTCAGTCTGACGACTTCAATGCAGGAACTGCGCCGGGCTGTTAAGGAAATAAGCAGCCCTCCTCCACAACCCGAGGACCCAGGACAGTCCCTCGACCCGGCCTCTCAAGACGATCCGGACATATCTGTGGAGCTGATTGATGGAGTGTTCCATCAATTGAGCAAGGACAACGCCTTGGTGGCCATTACGGCTGATTACCCAGGGCTAATCCCGGCCTCCCAGGTAACTGAGATCGAAGTCCCAGTACCCCGAATAGGTGTCCGCCCTCTCGTGTTTTCAGTTTCCTGATTACAACCGAACTTTGCGGGGGAGGTTTCTAAGGCAGAAGGCCGAACCTGCGGCGACAAGCCAATGAGGGGCCGCAGGGCCCCGTGGGCAGAAAAGAAGTGCAGTCCGGACCAATGCGTCGGCGCAAAGGTATGGCGCGCCCCCTTATCCTAGGTGTTATACCTTCGAGGCACATTGACACTCGTGCTCTCTTCAGGACAAAGAGACCTGGCCGGACTATATCTGGAGAGGCTGGCAATCGCGCCTCCACCAGCCAGGCTCCAAAGCCTGGTCCGGAGGCGGAGGCGAACGCAAGGCGCGCGCCAGACGCTCCTCCGACGGAGGATGTGGATGGGTTGTCTGCCACCAACTCTGAGGTGGAGAGTGCCATGAACCACAGGCGTCGCCGGACAATTCTTCACGACACTTGTTTCTCCCAAGGGGCGTTAGATGCCTTCAACTCGGGAGATGCGTACCTCCGTGCTGCTCAAAATGGTCTAGCCAGAGCCACGGAGCAATATGTAAAAGACATACGGGTAAGAAAATTTTGGTAATTATATATATACCAGTAGCCCCCGAGACTTGAAACAGTTAGAATAACTGATTTAAGGATCATTTGTTATGCAGGTTCTTACAGAAAAGAATTCCCTACTATCCAAGGAGCTGGAAGAGTGCAAAGCCCAACTTGAGGCCGCACTAGCCGCGGCAGGGGAGCCCAAGGAGACTCCCTCTAGTAATATACACTTCAAAAGATAAGTATTTTGCAAAGCACGGCATGGGTGCGAATATGACAAATGAAATTGCAGATGGCGCCGGATTGAATCCGGAAAGGCAACACCTCCTACGCCAGTTAAAGGCTGGTGAGAAGGTGCTGACAAAGGTGAGGCGGGAGAAGAATGATCTTCAAGATGACAACACCAAGCTGGGCGTCGAGCTGAAAGATGTTCGTGCCCAGCTGTCAGACTCCGTTAAGGAGAATCAGCGGCTTCGGCGCGACATATTTAGTAAGTGCTTGAACGAACTTTTGAAAGAAAGTTCAGCGGGGAAGTCGACTAACAGAGCAATGTCTGTAGGTGTGCTAACAGGTCGTCCTGCAGAGGAGATGCCCGGTTCTACGGGTGACCTTCTTCCCGAGCTCTCGCAACTACTCGATCGAGTTCGGCAGGCGATGCAAGGCGTCGCCCAGGCCCTTTGGCCATCCATCTCCATGCTCGAAGGTCTTGGAGAGCTTGCGGAGAAGCTAAAGGGAGCACGATGGCGCTTCTGATTGTGGAATATATCGGCCTGCCGTCAAGGCGCTAGGGAGGCCTGGGCTATGGTGAAGACGCGGTACACAAAGGCTGACCCCAACCACATGGCCGAGGTCGGTCCTGTGGGGCCCGATGGGAAGGAGATCCCTGTAAGCTTAGTATACGACCAAGTAGAATTGGCCGCAAAGTATTCCCAGCAGGACTGTAAATTAGACAGCCTGTTACATGGTATTGAAGAGGAATACAATCAGTCAGAATAACTATGTAATTTAATTGACATTTATAATGGCTTCTAGCCGGATTGTAGATCGTTTGTCATGGCCGACCTTTTCGCTTCAGCCTCGGGAACTGACGGTCCGGAGTGTGTCTGAATTCCCATGCGGTTATATAAGAACCGGGGAATGCATGGAGACCAGGCATAGGGGTCATTAGTGCGTGAACAGACAAGTGCCCGACTAGTTATGTTATATTACATGGTTAGTAAGAAACATCTTCCAGGGAGAATAGTTCCGTTAGGGGTTCCTTTCCCTGGGAGGCATGCCCTAAAGTGCATGCCCATTCTGCTAAAAAGACGCAGGAAAAAGCATCTGGGGGCGCATAAATAAATAAGTGAAAAGATCATCTTTTAGGTCACCTACCGAGTATTCCCTTAAGAACGCTAGCTTTCGGCTTCACCTAGTCTGAGGTACACATCCGGCTGATCCGGCAGTAACAATCGCAGAGGTGCCCCCTTTATCGCCTAGCCGAATAATCAGGAACGTAGGGGTAAGCACAGGAGCCAGGCAACCCAGCTTGGCCAAAACTTAAGTCATATCGATGCATAAAATGGTGAAATAAAAGGTACATGCGGAAGTGTAACACATGTGTTGGGCATGAAGCCCGTATAAATAAGCTTCTGTTAAAAGAAGCCCCCAGGTTTAACGAGTGCCAATAGCACGTCATTTGATGAGCCTTTAAAGGTTATAAGAGAAAGGAAGGGGTGAAGGGGAGAAATGTAAGACAGACAATATATATAAAAAATGGACAAAGGAAGGAGACGAACACAGAGTCCGGCGCTAGGCATAGAATCTTCGAAGATGGGCTGCGTTCCATGGGTTCGGCTCGAGTCGGTTATCCGATGCATCTCGCAGGCGGTACGCTCCACCAGTCAGTACTTGGTCAATTATGAAGGGACCTTCCCACTTGGGCTTGAGTTTGTCCTTTTCCTTGTCCGACAGGCGTAGAACTAATTCGCCAACGCTGTAATTTTTGGCCTCTACTTCTCTACTCTGGTATCTTCGAGCCTGCTGTTGATAGAATGCGGAACAGGCTTTTGCCACACCGCGCTCCTCCTACAATGCGTCCAAACTGTCCTGCCAATCGAGCTCGGCTTCTCTTTCCTCGTACATGCGCACTCGAGGTGAGTCATGAATTATGTCGCAAGGCAAAACTGCCTCTGCGCCGTACACCATAAAGAATGGTGTGTATCCGGTGGTGCGATTCGGCGTGGTCCGCAGCCCCCAAAGTACGGAGTCGAGCTCCTCTACCCAGTGCGTGTTAGATTCCTTGAGGGACCGCACTAATCTGGGTTTGATGCCGCTCATGATAAGACCATTTGCACATTCGACCTGGCCGTTAGTTTGTGCGTGATAGACGGAAGCATAATCGAGCTTGATGCCCATGTTTTTGCACCAGAGTTTTACCTCGTCGGCCGTGAAGTTCGTGCCGTTATCAGTGATGATGCTGTGGGGGACGCCATAACGGTGTACAACCCCGGATAGAAAGTCTATCACCGGTCCGGATTCGGTCGTCTTAACAGGCTTGGCTTCTATCCATTTGGTGAACTTATCCACCATGACCAGTAAGTATTTTTGCTTGTGGGTTCCGCCTTTAAGGGGTCCAACCATGTCAAGCCCCCAGACCGCGAAGGGCCAAGTAATGGGGATAGTTTGGAGGGCGGTGGGTGGCATATGGCTTTGGTTTGCAAAGAGCTGGCAACCGGTGCATCGTTGGACTAAGTCCTGAGCGTCTGCCCGGGCCGTCGGCCAATAAAAGCCTGTACGGAAGGCCTTGCTTACAAGGGACCGAGCTGCAGCGTGATGACCACCGAGTCCGGCATGAATTTCAGCCAGGAGGTTCCGCCCCTCCTCTTCGGAGATGCACCTTTGAAGGACTCCGGTAGTGCTTTTCTTATAAAGCTCTCCCTCGTGGACTCTGTAGGCTTTGGATCGCCGCACTATGCAGCGTGCCTCATTTTGGTCCTCAGGGAGTTACTGCCTAGTAAGGTAGGCGAGGAATGGTTCTGTCCATGGGGCGATGACGGCCATTATTACGTGGGCTGAAGGTGTTATTTCATTGGCAGAGCCTCCGATTGTGTCAGAATGTTCGGTGTCGGGCAGTGCGGTTGGGTCCGGGCTGTTATTGTTCGGCTCCCCTTCCCATACTACGGATGGCTTGAACAGCCTTTCCAAGAAGATGTTGGGGGGGACTACATCGCGTTTTGCGCCGATGCGTGCCAGGACATCTGCCGCCTGATTATTTTCCCGGGCTATATGGTGAAATTCAAGCCCCTCGAACCGAGCTGACATTTTTAGGACGGCGTTGCGGTAAGCTGCCATTTTTGGATCCTTGGCATCAAATTCTCCATTTATTTGGGATATTGCGAGGTTCGAGTCCCCGCGCACCTCTAGGCGTTGAATGCCCATGGATACTGCCATCCGGAGACCATGTAAAAGGGCCTCATATTCGGCTGCATTGTTGGAGTCCGTGTACATAATCTGGAGTACGTATTGAACTGTGTCTCCTGTGGGGGACATCAAAACAACGCCAGCCCCCAGTCCGGCCAATATCTTGGAGCCGTCGAAATGCATGATCCAATTTGAATATGTGCCGTACTCTTTAGGGAGTTCGGCCTCCGTCCATTCTGCGACGAAGTCGGCCAAGACCTGTGACTTGATGGCTCGCCGTGGCTTATAAGTTATGTCGAACGGGAGGAGCTCGATGGCCCGTTTCGCAATTCGGACCGTTGCATCACGGTTGTTTATAATATCGTTAAGTGGTACTTCCGAGGCTACTGTTATTGAACACTCTTGAAAGTAGTGTCGTAGCTTCCGGGATGCCATGAAGACCGCGTACGCATTCTTTTGATAATGCGGGTACCGTGATTTGCAGGGAGTGAGGATAGTGGACACATAATAGACCGGCTTTTGAAGGGGGAATTTGTGTCCGTCCGCTTCTCGTTCGACGACGAGCACTGCGCTTACAACCTGATGTGTTGCTGCAATGTATAATAGCATTGGTTCACCAATGTTTGGCGCGGCCAGGACTAGGTTTGTTGCCAGTATGGCTTTTATTTCGTCGAGTCCGGCCGTGGCTGCATCCGTCCATTCGAAGTGTTCGGTGCGCCGAAGGAGGCGGTAAAGGGGTAGGGCCTTTTCTCCCAAGCGGGAGATAAAGCGGCTTAGAGCCGCCATGCATCCGGTTAACTTTTGTATTTGTTTGAGGTCCTTTGGGATATCCAGTTGCGACAGAGCTCGGATCTTGGCTGGATTTGCTTCAATTCCTCTACCGGATACAATGAAGCCCAAGAGCTTTCTGGCTGGAACGCCGAAAAAGCATTTTTCCGGGTTGAGCTTGATGTCGTATGTTTGGAGGTTATCAAATGTGAGCCTCAAGTTGTCTACTAGAGATTCGACATGTCTTGTTTTGACGACCACATCATCTACATATGCCTCCACTGTTTTGCCGATATGGTTTGCCAGACATGTCTGAATCATGCGCTGATATGTTGCGCTGGCGTTTTTGAGCCCGAAGGGCATCGTGTTGAAGCAGAATGGGCCGTATGGTGTGATAAACGCCGCTGCGGCTTGGTCTGGTTCTGCCATCTTGATTTGATGGTAGCCGGAATATGTGTCGAGGAAACACAACGAATCGTGTCCTACGGTAGTGTCGATAATTTGATCGATGCGGGGGAGGGGGAAGGGATCCTTTGGGCAAGCCTTGTTAAGGTCTTTAAAATCAACACACAGGCGCCAGGATTTGTCCTTCTTTGGTACCATCACCAGGTTTGCTAGCCAGTCTGGATGTTTTATATCTCTGATGAATCCGGCCTCCAATAGCTTTGCTAGCTCCTCTCCCATGGCCTGTTTCTTAGGTTCGGAAAAATGCTGAAGAGCCTGTTTGACAGGTTTGAATCCTGTTTGGATATTTAAGCTGTGCTCGGCCAGCCTGCGTGGGATTCCTGGCATGTCTGAAGGGTGCCAGGCGAAAATGTCCCAGTTCTCTGGTAGGAACTCTCACAGTGCAGTGTCTACATCAGGGTTTAACTATGCCCCGATGGAAGCTGTTTTATTGGGGTCCGTTCGATGGACTTGGAATTTGACTATTTCGTCTGCCGGTTTAAAGGAGGTGAACTTGGATCTTTTGTCGAGTACCACATCGTCCCTATTCACCGTAGAGCGCAGCGCGGTCAGTTCCTCAGCCGCTAGGGCTTCGGATAGTGCCTCGAGGGCCAGTGCGGCTGCCTTGTTTTTGGTGCAGAGTGGTATGTCCGGATCACTAGCGAGAGTGATGATCCCGTTAGGCCCGGGCATCTTGAGCTTCATGTACCCGTAATGGGGTATTGCTTGGAAGATTGTAAACGCTTCCCGCCCTAGCAGAGCGTGATAACCGCTGCTGAACGGAGCAACATGGAACGTGATCTCTTCCGACCTGTAATTATCCGGCGTGGCGAACACCACATCTAGTGTGATTTTTCCTGTACAGCGCGCTTCCCGACTGGGATTATTCCTCTAAAGGTTGCGCTACTTCGCTCAATGCGGTTTCAGTCTATTTCCATTTTTTTAAGGGTTTCCTCATAAATGAGGTTCAATCCGCTACCGTCGTCCATGAGTACCTTGGTAAGACGAAAGCCGTCCACTATTGGACTAAGGACCAATGCGGCTGGTGCTCGGGCTGTTTGGAATTTAGGTTCATCCCTGGCGTTAAAAGTAATAGTCGTGTCACTCCATGGGTTTATTGTTGCTACTTGGTAGACTTCGGCAAGGCTACGGAGTGTCCGTTTTCGCATATTATTTGATGCGAAAGTCTCGAAGACTGTTAATACCATATTGGTGTCTCTGGGGTGGCTTTCTGTGGCCTCCAGAATTAGGAGATTTTCGCCAATTTTGGCAACCTGCCGGAGTATCCAACATGCTCTAAGGCTGTGAGTTGGTGTGACGTCCTCTGTACTGTGAATTTTACAGGGTCAATTAAGCCATCCTTCCAGTACGGTTCCATGTCCTGTAGAGGGTTTTTGCTTTTTGGTGTTTGACCCGGGTGTCTGGCGATGATGCACCCTTTTATTTCGGACTGGGTTTGTATTCAGGGCCGGACCGTCCCAAAATTTTATTTCGGTTTTCCAGGCGCTTTCCATCGCACAGTACTTTCGTACGATGGACGCCAAGTCAGCGAAGCGTGTAATATCACGGCGACTTATGACGTTGAGGATTCCCTTGTCCGTGCAATTATTGCAAAAGATTGAGATTGCGTCTTCCTCGCGACAGTCCTTTATCCTGTTCTTAACCAGGAGGAATCTGGCCCAGTAATGATGTACTGTTTCATCGGGCTCTTGCCTAATTTGGGATAGATCGCTTATGTTCGGGTGGGTGGGCGGAATTAAATCCGAAGCCTCACCCCATCTGAGGCTCAGAGGCCGGGGAATTTCCGAACTCAAAAATTTGGATTCCTGGATGCTGTCCAATGAATCCAGCCCGTCGCCTGACTCTAAGTTCAGGTCTTGAGTGATATCCTCCCCTCCGCGGGTATCTGGTTTGGAGAGATCGGGAATCCGGACGTAGCTAGTCCTTAAAATAGATGAAGGGTCACCACACTGTCCCTCTACCACGGCAACGTGATGGGTGACTTGGGGATAGTTAATCTCTCTCAGATCGGGTTTAGGCCCAATCTGGTCGTAATCCGTAGCGACTCCCAGGGCGGCGATGCGACCCAAGAGCTCGTTTATTGAGGAGAGCTCCATTGGATCTAACTGCTCGGCAAGTTCCGAGCTGACATGAAGATTGTTTTCGATGGCTCGAGAGGTCATCGTCGGTGCAGAAGCCGAACAGGCGGTCATAAGAAAACCACCTAGCCGGAGGGTTTGGCCGACAGCCAAAGCTCCCTTAGCAATGGTGCCGTCTTTAAAGATGGGGCGAGGCATCCTCCCTGATGGCGATGACACAGAGGAACTCTCAATGAAAGCACCAATGTCGGTGTCAAAACCGGCGTATCTCAGGTAGGGGGTCCCGAACTGTGCATCTAGGCCGGATGGTAACAGGAGGCAAGGGACACGAAGTTTTACCCAGGTTCGGGCCCTCTCGATGGAGGTAAAACCCTATGTCCTGCTTGATTAATATTGATGATATGGGTAGTACAAGAGTAGATCTACCACGAGATCGGAGAGGCTAAACCCTAGAAGCTAGCCTATGGTATGATTGTTGTTGGGTATGTTGTCCTACGGACTAAAACCCTCCGGTTTATATAGACACCGGAGAGGGTTAGGGTTACACAAAGTCGGTTACAATGGTAGGAGATCTACATATCCGTATCGCCAAGCTTGCCTTCCACGCCAAGGAAAGTCCCTTCCAGACACGGGACGAAGTCTTCAATCTTGTATCTTCATAGTCCAGGAGTCCGGCTGAAGGTATAGTCCGGCTATCCGAACACCCCCTAATCCAGGACTCCCTCAATCCTCCTGGCACGAATTATGCTTAAGTGTAGTTATTGAACCCGAGACCTCAAGTTTGATGAGCGAACAGGCTAACCAGCTACACAACCCCCCCGTTATGTTCAACGAGAGGAAAATAACCTTTTGTACATTCCTGCATTCGTGTGACAAGCATGCCGTGTTTTTTTGTGTGTGGGAGTCATTGGGATTTAAATCATAATCGTGTCATGTGGCTTTGGTGGTAAGACTATCCACAGTGGTGCAGAAATAATGCAGCCTTAGTCACCTTACCTCTCTCCATGTAGTACGTTGGGTCCCACCAGTTAGAGGGTGAAACAAACAAATTAATAAGAAAAATTAAAAGCGCCAGCGTTGTATCTTACCTCAGACATCTCGCTACTGCTCGAGAACATTGTCCAATTGATCCATCTATTCGCTCACGTACTATTTTAAGTGAATCCTTATTATAACATGCACACAATTTTGGGCACTTGTATTCGACCTTAGTCAGTGTGCCACCGTATCTCGTACGACTCCCTCCGTCTAGGTGAAATAAGTCACGTTAGAAGGTGCAGCGGGACCAAGGTGCAAGCACATTGGAGGAGAAGGAGAAACGTGACCGATCATTCCTCCAATCAAAGCCCTGATTTCTGTCTCTAAATGCAACAATTAATCCAAGCAACTAAGAGATGCCGTTTTAGCTACCATGCAGGGCCACGTATTAACTCGCATGCAAGCCGACTTTGATTTCGACTGATCAACGCGTAGTTGCGCTCCATGCATTGGGTTTCCAGGGGAGATAACAAGGCAGAGTAAGGAGCGTTTGGTTACATTGCTTAGGCTGGTCATAGTGGTGAGTAACTTGGACTAGTACAACATGCATATGTTACTAGTCTATGTTACTACTACGCGAAGTTTGCCGTCGGAAGCGAGCCGATCTGGCTCTCCTGAGCTAGCAAGGTTTTTCTAGCCCACCCAAGCTAGCTGGCCCACAAAAGCTAACAAATTTTAATAGTTCCAAACGCCTAACCTTGCCCGACTATGCTATAAGCTGTTCTTGCTAAGGATCCAAATGCTCCCTAAGTAACAACGCTCGCTAGCAACGAGGCCAGGAGGGGATTGAGATGCGAAGTTAATGGACGATGCCTAAACATTTTGGGAATATCTGATTTCTGTAGGATGACTTAACACCTAGACGGAGGGAGTACTACTCCTCAGTCCAGGTTTGATGGAATATTTGTCACCTCTTCTCTTTTTGTATGTACTCCATTTGTATCTCACTTTCTATGGCTTCGCACTCGCACGATTTTCCTATTCTATGAACCTGTGTGTGCGTGTGCGTGTGCGTGTGTGTGTTTAACATCATGTGTGTGTTAGAGAGAGCGACAGATCGACATACTCCTACAGAGAGATGGTGTGTAGTGTATGATTTTAGCCGCGAGAGTCGGTGCATCCTCTCGTTTCTGGGCGTCCGGTAGGGACAGGCGGACAGCTGCCACGCCCGCTCCTGACCAGCCTGGCCCACCCAAAGCCCCTCCATCGCCTGCGCGCGCTTCCCACCTGAAACGGTCAGCGCCGCTCCAAAGAATTGGTGCCGCATTTAATGCCCGGGCAGAGCGGACGCGACCTCTCACTGGCGCCTGCGTTGAAGGGAGAAGCGGATTCAAGAGTGATGGTTTCTTCGTCCGTCCAACTTACTACTGGGTCTATGTGATTTGATGGCTCATTGGTCATTATTACTGAGGTGGTAGGACTGCTGGATGTCCCATGCTTTCGACGAAAGGAGGTACTACTAGATTACAATTTTCTCCATTCTAACGGCAGAGGAGTGCAAGAGCGGTGAAAACACATAGGCTCAGTGATTACATGGCCCACCTCACACTATCACCATATTTTCTGGACACCGTGCGACACCTAACTCTTTACATAGTACTCCCTCCATTCCTAAATATAAGTCTTTGTAGAGATTCCACTAGGTGGACTACATACGGAACAAAATGAATGAATCTACACTTAAAATGCATCCATATACATCCGTATGTGGTTCATGGTGAAATCTCTACAAAGACTTATATTTAGGAACGGAGGAAGTACTTGTATAGTACATACTGCAATTTATCAGCGAGATAGTACAATGCTATGAAGCTTCCAGCTTCTGTTACATGTATCTTGCGTCCAAGGTTGCCCGTTGCAACATTTCATCAAATACAAAGGAGACTAACATGCATGCTATTGCATCTCAATGATTGACAGATCATAGCAAATATGTACTCCCTCCGTTCCAAAATAAGTGTCTCAACTTTATGCTACATATGGAGCAAAATGAGTGAATCTACACTCTAAAATACGTCTATATACATCAGTATTTGGAGTATGTACTAGTAGTTCATATTGAAATCTACTAAAGGACATATATATTCCAGACAATATGATAATCTCTCTAACCAAGGTAGTAGGGACGAGGAGTAAATGGAGGGAGTAGTAAAATTTTCTCCTCGTCCTACGAGCCACCGCGCGCGTGGGCGAGGGAGCGGGCGTAAGGCGTACAGTACTACTACTACTCATGCAGTCCTAGCCATTGAAACAGAGACAACTAAAGAAAAAAAATGATCCATGCAGTCCCTAGCCCTTGAACCGTAAACCCTAACCAGGCTTTAATTTGCTGGCAATGTCAGCGCTTCCTAAGAAATGAAGTTTGCAACCCTTTGATCATTGGATCATTTTGTGCAGTTTCACCAAAATCGAGACGAGCATCCCTGTGGCAAAGAAATTGAAGAAGCGTGATTGGAATAAGATTACGGGGACTAGTTGACGAGACATGAACTCATCACAAATACAGTACGTAGAAGCCAGTAGAGGTATGTGCGGGGCAAAGAAGTAGAGAAATGTCCACATGGAGTGATGTGGGCAGCTGGAGCAGTGGTGCAAGCCGGCTGTAATGGGAGTTGTACCCGAGGGATTTCGGGACGTAGCTCAACCTAGAGGAGGGCGGCAGGAGGAGGCAACTACCCACATCGCGGCAGTGATCAATGGACGAAGACAACCTTACCGGCTTTGTGAGAGAGAATGGCGGGGACCCCTGATCGAGATGTGCCGACAGTGGGTTTTCGCCGTCAGTGACCGCATCTACACCAAGCATCCACCCCTTCCCCCGGCGGACGTGATCCGCCGGGATGTTAGAGATGTGGCCACAATGGTTTTGTGCGAGAGAGTGTGAAAACTGAAGAGAGCAACCCCAGCAAGAAACCGTGTAGGCTCGTGCTGCCTATGTATATAGTGGAGCGGTTTCCTTTTCTCTCCATATGAACCTATTTATATTGCGTACGTGCCACTGAAGAAAAATAACTTTATTTATAAATGACGCGGCACCTACTACTCGTTCTCCTATAAACATTGTGCTTGGAATCTCCAAACTATTAACCTTGCGATTGGCTCTTTGCATCTTCAAGAAGTCGAGCAATAATGGTACTGCAGTATATATCGTTCTGGCTATATGAGACCGAATGAATTGCTGCACGTCCCCCACACGGCAAGGGTCGAGGGGCGAGGGAGAGTGCGTACTATTACGTCCGTTTCAATATGGACTACATACGGAGCAAAATGAGTGAACTACACTCTAAAATACGTCTATATACATCAGTGTTTGGAGTATGTACTAGTAGTTCATATTGAAATCTACTAAAGGAAATATATTCCAAACAATATGATAATGTCTCTAACCAAGGTAGGGACGAGGAATAAATGGAGGGAGTAGTAGTAAAAATTTCTCCTCGTCCCGCAAGCCACCGCGCGCGTGGGCGAGGGAGCGAGCGTAAGGCGTAGTAAGCAAGCTTCACCTCATCCTGCGAGCCACCGCGCCCGTGGGCGGGGGAGACGGCGTACTAAGCAAGCTTCTCCTTGTTCTGCGAGTTGACGGGACACATCAAAAGTACTCCAGTGTATAGAGCCTTGCCTCTAAGGTAAGCCCCACATGGGTTGCCTCTTTTTTAACATAACGCGTCAAGTCGCAATTTGTTTGTTCATCCGTGGTAGACGATCCTCCCTCCATCTAGTGGACAACCAGTACACGTGTAAAATTACCACATGTGCTGCCTTTTCGTACAAAAATGAGCTCCATCGTGTACCCACGCGGGTGTGGTTGGGAAAGAGACGGGAGTACGTGCGCCGTGCGTGCACCTCTTCTCTTCGTGCACGTCCCCCCACCTACGTGGGTGTGTGAGAGAGATACAAACGTAGACAAATGGCTTGTGCGTTCATGAGTGTTTTTTGTTTGGGGGGAGGTTGATTTCGTGAATGTATTTGTGGGAATATGTGTCGATGACATCTCAAACAAAATTTTGCATGCAATGTGTGTGAAATGGAGGCCTATGCATATCATATATAGAGGGTCGGGCGATCCACAAGAAGAGATGGAGGGGTCATAGATATCGATAGAGTCGAAGAGAGGATCAAGTGGGTGGGTGCGAGATCGATGAAGAGAGCCATCGAAATTGTGTGTGTGTGTGTGTGTGTGCAAGTCAAAGATATAGGGCGACTGACCTGGCTACCGGAACGTCAGAGGGAACAGGTCAAGTTTGTGTGTGGTTGGGAGACATGACTAGAGCGCTCGATGTATCGGTGTGTGTGGGGGAGGGGGTGGGGGAGGGGTAGGCAGAGGCCTAACTATAGAGGTAGAACGACTCGTATATGTGTTGTGAAGGAGAGACCCATATATGTCTTGAGGGAGATCGGTCGACATCCATACATAACTGAAGGATGGGAAATAGGATGAGACAGAGAGAGAGAAGAGAGAGGGAGGGAGGGAGAGGGGTAGAGTGCTGGATGGGTGATGGAGTTGCTTCTCGAAGATGGTGGGAGAGGCCTACTAGACAAACTGAGGGTGGAACTGCAATATTATCAATAAGAGTGGGGATGTGTTTCTATGTGTGCCTGTGCGTGATAGATCTGTCGGGACACATCTATGGATGATGAAGGGGAACCATGTGTTTGGTAAGCAAACCTAACTAGATCAGTAGATCAATTGTTGTTTGTCGGAGGAAGGGAGCAACATAACTAATGAGGTAGATCGATCGACGCGTGGGGAAAAACGAGTTATAAGGACCTAGCTAGCTATATGTATAGTGGGAGATCGGTTGGCGTGCGTCCATTTGTTAGAGGCAAATAAGGCCCGGCGAGATGGATAGACAAAGAGAATGGAGCTAGGAGGTGGTGCGAGAGGCCCAGCTACTAGCTATATAGGGGGATGAGTGTGCGGTTGTAAGATCGATGAAAAGAGGAGCGAGAGTTTACACGTGTGTGGGACCGTATGAGAGACACGAGGCAAGGACACATAAAGGAGGAGATTGAAGATGCGTGTGTATGTTGTAGGCGGACATCGCTGGAGAGGTTTATCGATCGGTGTGTGTTGGAAAGGAGTTGTGGAGACTGTCAGAGAATGACCTAAAGAAAAAAAAAATGAATGTGCGTGATGGATAGAATGCTGAGGGAGGGGGAGGGCGAGGAGGGCGTTTGCATGCACGAGAGAAAGTTAGTGGTAGCTACAAAGGTTAGAGGATTGTGTGGGTGTAAGAGACTAACAAAGATCATAATTTGATATGAAAGTGGATTCATATATTTGAATAGGAGATCATAGTGGTTTAAACATATGCATGCATGAACATAGCGGTGATACGCGTGTTGTGGTTTTGCACATGTTATACCATAATGTGATAATGCATGGTGTTTGCAACTCATAGCTAAATGTCGAACAATCTAAACCATACTATCCATCGAACAATCTCACATTTTATTTGAATTTGTGATAATGTGTGGCGTTTGTAGCTTACAACTAAATATCGAACAATCTAAACAATACTATATATCGAACATTCTCACATTTTATTTGAATTTGTGGTAATGTGTGTTGTTTGTAACTCACATCTAAATACTTGTAGGCGTAGGGGGCGGGGCACCATACATAATGTGATAAACACATTATACATATGAGACATGGTTTAGTTTGTGAAGATCTAGCTAGAGCTTGAAATGTACTATGATTTGAAATCAACATAAAGTGGATTCAAAAAATCGAGTTCGAGTTCATATAGTACACATAGTTCATATGTAACTCGAGACTAATCATGTGGTGTGCTGTGAAGATAATACACAAACGATGGTTTAACTCGACAATAATGATGATTGTAGATCTTATTAAAACAGAGAAACTAATTAAAATGCTTTGACTTCACAACAATCATTATTGTAGTTCTTATTCAAATAGAGAAACGAATTCAAATTAGGTCATATTGAAGCAGTAGTATATACGTTGGAATGCACTAAAACGTTCATTTGAGTACTAGGTTGCATGCATTATACACGTAGAGAAATATTTTAATTGAACATAACATGAATTCAAAGTTTTGAATGACATTTATAGTGCGAATTGATTTGGTACAGTACACGTTAGGCTTGTCCGGAAATTTCAACCCGCGCCTTGTTAGCCCAAAATATTTAAGATATATCTTTGTCTCGTTGTGCTCCGACAACTCCCTCCATCTCAACCCACGGCTTGCTATTACAAAACTACAACGCGCGCGAAAACTCCCACCTCCTGTGAAATCCCGACACACGAAATGCCCATGATACCCCTGAACCAAAAGAACCGCCTCAAATCGGTGGGGGTACTTTCATAACTTACCCCACATTTCGGACAAGCGCGTCCCTAAGCAATCGTTCCACACTCCTATCCCATCCGCCCACCCATTCGTACACCGAGGCCGGCAAAACCCGCGAAGCCCCACACCCTTCTCCGTCCGCCACCCAGCTGGAGCCTCTTCCCCGACGACGTCGTCCACAGCAACACCTCGACGTCCCTTAGCCACTGTACTAGATGAGGATCCTTCGTCGATCTGGTCGTCCCGCAGGTTCAGCCACCCCATGCTCCACCTCCAAGGAGCTGCCCCGACATTCCCCTCGTCTTTCGCGCCACCTCCATTCCCACACCGCCGTCTTCACCTGCACCACTGGAAGAGCATCATCATCACCGTTTCCTCGGATGAAGCTACGGCCTAATCGGCGCCACCAAAGAGGTTGTACAGTAATTGCCGCATTTTCTTCTTGATTCATTCTCACGGTGCTGCCGGCGCTCGGTCCCGAGCCAACACGGCGCGGCTCCATCCACGGCGTCGTCGCCGGCCACTTCCTCCATGGCGTTGCTCCCTCGACGGCAATGTACACATCAGTAGGAGTTGCTGCTGCTTTAGCTCTCGCTCGCGCTACTGCTCTGCTCTTGCTCTCGGTCCCCTGCCTGGTCTGCTCTTGCTCACGCTGCTGCTCTCGCTCTTGCTCTTGCTTGCGATGCTGCTCCGATTTAGCTACACTTCAGTCGACTGAATCGACTTTTGGGTCAGTCGATTTTCAGGGGTGGGGGGCTCGCCGGAGTTAAGGAAGAACCAGCCGCTGTGGGGAGGGGGGCTCGCCGGAGAAGTACCCCACTGTCTATCTTAGGGTTCAGGGTGGGGGCGGTGGTCGCCGGCGGTGGTGGGGCGGTGGTGTGGGGATCGCCGGAGAAAAAGGTCGGCACGGTGGGGGGGTACAGGGATGGCCGGGGTGGCGGCGGACCAGTGGTGGGGAGTGTTTTCTGGGCGGGCGGGGCGACGCACCGCCAGCCGCGGGCGGCGGGGGCGGCTGTTTGGCCGGTGGTGGCTGGCGGCTCAGGAGGGTGGAGGTTGAAGATGAACTGCATGCCCTTGATTTCGTATCCAATGGCTGCAAAACCGACTGACCAGAGATGAAAAAGTCAGTCGACTGACTTGTAGCCTCACCTCTAGTGCGTTTAGTTTCTACAGTAAAATTCAGTTTCGACAGCAAAATTCAGTTTCGATAGTTAAGTTCAGTTTCGACAGTTAAATTTAGTTTTGACAGTTAAGTTCAGAGATGAGCGGCTGATGTATACATCTAGCACTTTGTGGTTATATATTTTACGTCATCTATTGGAGATGCTATTAGAATTCCACTTAGGTTAACATTGTCTCTCTTGTCCTGCTTCAGCCTCGGTGTTGTACAACTCACCGGAGCTGCTCCAACAACGAAACCCTCCATCACAGTGGAGCAGTACCTCGGGCTCCATCTCCAGATGCCTAAGATCTTCTTCCCCTCCTCCGACAGCCAAGTCAGCCGGAGCATCCTCATCGGCCAACCCAATCATGCTGAGATCGACATGGCTTCGCCAAAGAGGTTGTACACTTCTTGTGGTTTGACTTAATCACACCATGCTTCTTTGCATCCCGTGATCTTCCAATTCTTGTGAACCGAACACCCAGATTGGCAGAAATCCTATGTTTTAGAATTATCTGTTTTGCACGTGCATTCCTACCCTATTCCTGTCTAATTCTTATCCCTGCATTGTTAGAATCCTCAAATTCAAACAAGCCCTTACACAATTACTTATGTTATAGATATGTGTCAAAGAAAACCTTGTGTGGTTTGTCCTGCTCCTGCGATGCTGTGTTCCACCCCAGCCCAGCTGCTCCAACAACGGAAGGGTTCACCACAGCAGGGATCCGCTCTCCAGACTGTCTATCGATGCCTTAGATCTTCTTCCATGCCGCTGGCAGCCACGACAACCGCATTACCATCATCAACTGAGCAGATGACCTTGAGGACTACACGGGTTCGCAAGAGAGGTTGCACTCTTCCGTGTCTGCTTACGTTATGCATCGCTTAATATGATGACATGCTACTTTATCGCCGTGTTCACCTATTAGACTCCGACTCAGGTCCAAACTTATGCTGAAACTTGAGTTTTTAAATGGTTATGGGGTACATATTGGGGCAGTAATCAGTACTATCTGACTGCTATCTGGTTAATCTCCGGTGTCTACTATGAGTTTCATGTTGGGTGCAAACAAACATTAAAGGAGCCATTATCTGTATTTTTTAACTAAAGCTATTATCTACCTGCTATCATTGGTTTTGGATCTATCCACAGTTTGCTACCTTCACTTTGGATTTGTGCATGCACTCCTTACATAATCTCACTATGTTTTATTCCTATGCATGTCAGTTATAGTACACAATGAAACTGAACATGTAGAGCAAAAGAGACGAGCCTTGCGTGGCAATAAAATTTAATGCAGACGTCGCTCCATGGTGGGTGCAAAGGTAACCCCCCCTCCACCCATTTCAGATCGTAATCAAGAGGAAGATAACTGTTCTGAGGGGGATTTAGAAGCAGAAGACCACTCCTATTTACCTCATGAGGTCTTCACTCTAACTTGGCATGCTGATGTTGGTACTATCATGCATATGGTGCCTTGCATTGCTTACTCTATACATCAAAGATGTCATCTGTGTTAGTTTAGACATGATTTGTGTCAATGCCATCTTGTTTAGCCAGGCATCATATATGTGAATTTTGCAATGCCACCCTAGTTAGCCAGTCATCTTATATGTGAATTATATCATGACATCATTTTTTATTACGTGTTAAATTTGTCAACAATTTTAGTACATTCAATTACTCTTCCTGTGCATCAGCCATTCGGCACGGTCATGGAAAAATCTGGAGTGGAAACAAGGTCTTCAGAGCGGACAATGCTATCTGACGAAGCGCATGTCTTGCTGGTTACAGATAGCTCCTCAGAGGAGGATTCAGAGACAAATGACCAATCCTATTCCCTCCCGAGGTGCATGCTCTAACTTGGCAGGGTTATGTTGCTCATATCGTGCGTATGGTATCTTGCATCCTATGTCATTTTCTTAGTTTATACATGATTTGTGTGAATGCCACCTGTTTAGTGTCTAATTACCATATATGTGAATATGCAATGCCATCTTTTTGCAAGACATTGGCCCTGTTAGTTTCAGCTTCGTTTGGATTTTAATCACCAGTGGATTTGCTTCAGTGCCGAAGCTGATTCTGGGAATCAGCTTCACCACTGAAGTACACTTTGAGTTACTTTAGGAAATTGCACTAAAAATGGCTCAAATCTAGATTCAACTTCACTTGCAAAGATGATTTCAAATAGCTGTTTGTTTCAGATTTCAGATTCAGCTTCACTGGCAAAGCTGAATCTGGTCCCATAATCCGAAACAAACAGGGCCGTTATATATGTGAAGTATGCAATGCTATCTCCTTGCAAGGCATTATATATGTGAATTATGCAATGCCATGCTGTTTAGCCAAGCGTCATATATGTGAATTATATCATGCATGTCGGAGTTCTGGGAACGGGGGTCCCCAGACTTGCCTGCCTGCGGCCTGCGGCGTGGCTCTAGTGGGGGCCCAGCACGGCCCATCTTCATCAGCTCAAGCTCAAGACCCTCACGAGGGGCCAAGCCTCGCGGGGTGGACGACAGAAAGCTTCCTCAGAGGCAGCCTCAGCAGGCAGTCTCGCAAGGAGGTGGAGAGATCAAGGCAGGGGTAACTCGCGAGGAGCCCGTGACACAAGCCATGACGTTTGAGACCAGGCGGGCGCCGGCCTACGCAGTGTCCTTGTTTCCCCTTTGGTGCAAAGGGGGCAAGCACAGGCCAAGGCATCGGGCAAAGGTTACCTTTCCGGTGCAACAAGACCAAGACCAACAGAGCGGCAGGATGGAGGTCACCATGGAGCCCAAGACGGCGTCATCACCAGAGCTTTTGGCAGCCGAAGACCACCTTCGGTCAGGATAACTTGTACTAGATGTTCCCCTTCAAAATGGCCAATTGTTGGCGCCCTTCCCGCTCATTATTTGGGGAGAGGCCCAGGGCCCCTATAAATAGAGTTAGCCACCACAGAAGGAAAGAGACAACCCAAAAAGGGGATGGAAGAGAGACGGCTAGAGATCTGATAGAACCCTAGTAGAGAGAGAGAGAGAGAAGCGACTGAACTCACCCAAGCAGTTCATCGCACCAACTCAAGAACACCTCTCGCGAGGCTGTTCTTCCCTTATACTATTCATCAACAGCCCTCGAGGCAATCCACCACACCACACACTAGAGTAGGGTATTACACCACAACGGTGGCCCGAACCAGTATAAATCTCGTGTCCCTTGTGTTGTTCGTTGTTTCCAGCTTAGATCACGCGAGGAGATTGGACGTAGATAGGTAGGGGAGAGATCTCTACGCGCACCCCAGTGTTCGAACCTCAAGGGTCTGCCGGAACCCGAAATCCGACATTTGGCGCGCCAGGTAGGGGTGCCCTGGAATCTTTCTTCCGCTATTCGCGTGTGATCTTCCATCGTGTCCATGGCTGACGCTCGTCGGGCTCGCGCCGAGCACCGGGCTGCTCTAGCCACCCGTGTCGCCCAGAAGACGCCCGTCGGCGGACGCCCTCGTCGTTCCCCGTCGCATGCCGCCAACGCCGTTACCGGCCTGGCGGGGAACGAGCAGTAGGACTCATCCCAGCATCCTTCGGTACGTCGGGAGGGCCGCACCGCCACACCGTCGCTGACTCCAGCCGCTTCGTCGTCCCACGCCCGTCGCGCCCCCACGGACGCGCACGCCGCGCTGCTCCTGGCAAGAGAGCTCTTGCACTACCGCCCTGTCGACGACCTCTACGAAGACTGGCTCGCTCGCATCACCGAGGTTGTCAGCGCCACAGGGGGCTCCCCCTTGCCGTCCTCCTCGCTGCCTCGCCCTCCATTCCGCGCAGGAGGCGAGGATCAGGAGGTGCCTCCACCACCTCCGCACCAAGGAGGCGCCCTGGCCCCAAGGCGCGCAGCCCCAGGGCAAGACCCTCCACGCCCGGCGCTTGCGCAGCAAGAAAGGAGCTGCCAAGAGATCCCTCGTCCCCAAGAAGGTGCTCGCGCGCTCCCAGCGCCAGCGCGCCAAGATCGTGTCCCTACACCTCCATGCCAAGACCCCGCGCTGCTCCAAGCGGCGGTGTGCGGCAATCCCCAGGAGCAAGCCTAGTACCAGCAAAAGGCACCGGTGGCCAAAGCAGGCTGCCGCACCCTCACCCCCGAGCTACGCGGCGTCGCATGGCCAGGCAATTTCAAGCTTGACCTGCCCCCTCGCTACGATGGCACGGCGGACCCGGCGGAGTTCCTGCAGCTCTATGAGCTATGCATCGAAGCCGCCAACGGAGAGGAAAGGGTCATGGCGAACTGGTTCCCCATGACGCTCAAGGACGGGGCCCACAGTTCATGGCAGTGACTCACCATGGGTACAATATCCTCAAGTGCCAGGAAGCGGTGGAGTCATCACCGTACCCTGTGAAGAAAGGGACGCAGTGTGTTCTCTTGAGCGCGCGTTCCAAGCCGCAGCAATTGAAGACCCGGACCACAGAAATGGAACACTTCCCGAGGCAACCCTCAAGAAGAAGAAGGTTTCTCCTGGCCCAAGCCATCAGGAGGCAGGCGCCTCCGGAGGTGTTGCGTCAGGATCTGCACCCAATCAGGGAGCGCCGCCCTCTCTCGCATAGGAAGGCGCGCCCGGCGCCCTCCTCAGGCAGGGCTCGGGAGCTCTTTCTTGGAGAGCCACCGACTTCTCCAAGGTCGCGAGGGAGGCACTCGGGCACCACTTGGAGGGGTGCTTCCAAGCTCGTTTCCCTCAGGAAGGTACAAGGCAAGGAAGACCAAACCCACATGAGTTCATCGCAAGGAACACCCAGGAGCTACAGGAGTCGAGAGTCATGCGCGGCAGCCGCCGCTTGCCCGCCGTAGCCCCACATCCAGGCGAGGATGGTGGGCTGCGCATCTGCATCGATGTGCCAGGGCTCAACCGAGCCGCGTCTTAGGAGCGCCTCTAGCCTTCGCGCGTGGGGCGCTGCGAGGGTCCACCTCACAGCTACGTTCGCATGCCTTTCGGCCTGCCGAACGCGGTCGCCGCTCATTAGCGCCTACTCAGGAGCATTATGGAGGCTTAGGAGGTCAGGCATGGTGCGGTCCTGGCGGAGATGGAGAAGGCCCTCGGAAACCCACCAGTGCCACCGGAGCCTCCCGAGGCTCCTGGGCCTGGGGGCTCGTAAGGATCGACGTCTTCATCGCGCATCGACCGCTTCTTCAGCATCACTTCAACTTCAACGACACCAGGTGACATCTTTCTAAGTTCCGTTTTTAGCTGGGAGCGCCCACAGGGCCGCATCATTCCCAGGCCGTGTTGGTTCGTCCCTGCGGCATGTATCCATTTTGCTTATGCTCTTTACTTACCTTGTTGGGGGCGTCCCTTGGGCTGCATCATCCCTGAGGGAGTCCTGGATTAGGGGGTGTCCGGATGGCCGGACTATACCTTCAGCCAGACTCCTGGACTATGAAGATACAAGATTGAAGACTTCGTCCCGTGTCCGGAAGGGACTTTCCTTGGCGTGGAAGGCAAGCTTGGCGATACGGATATGCAGATCTCCTACCATTGTAACCGACTTTGTGTAACCCTAACCCTCTCCGGTGTCTATATAAACTGGAGGGTTTTAGTCCGTAGGATAACATACACAACAACAATCATACCATAGGCTAGCTTCTAGGGTTTAGCCTCTTCGATCTCGTGGTAGATCTACTCTTGTACTACCCATATCATCAATATTGATCAAGCAGGACGTAGGGTTTTACCTCCATCGAGAGGGCCCGAACCTGGGTAAAACTTCATGTCCCTTGCCTCCTGTTACCATCCGGCCTAGACGCACAGTTCGGGACCCCCTACCCGAGATCTGCCGGTTTTGACACCGACATTGGTGCTTTCATTGAGAGTTCCTTTGTGTCGTCGCCATCAGGCTTGATGGCTCCTACGATCATCAATGGCGATGCAGTCCAGGGTGAGACCTTCCTCCCTGGACAGATCTTCGTCTTCGGCGGCTTCGCACTACGGGCCAATTCACTTGGCCATCTGGAGCAGATCGAAAGCTATGCCCCTGGCCGTCAGGTCAGATTTGGAAGTTTAAACTACATAGCTGACATCCGCGGGGACTTGATCCTCGACGGATTCGAGCCACTGCCGAGCGCGCCGCACTGTTACGATGAGCATGATCTAGCTCCGCTGCCTAACAATGCCCTGGAGGCCGCACCCACATCGGCTTCGACCCTTAATTTGGAGCCAGCTGCGCCGATCGAGGATGGGTGGTTGGACGCCGCCTCGGGGGCTGCGATCCCAGCGGTGATCGAGCCGAACACTAGCCCCGCACTTTGCGAGACTCGTGACTCCAAGGAGCCGGACTCCTCTCCGGACTCCGAACCCTCCGCGCCTCTGCCAATCGAATCCGATTGGGCGCCGATCATGGAGTTTACTGCTGCGGACATCTTTCAGCACTCGCCTTTCGGCGATATTCTGAAGACACTAAAGTCTCTCTCTTTATCAGGAGAGCCCTGGCCGGACTACGGTCAGCAAGGTTGGGATTCGGACGATGAAGAAATTCAAAGCCCACCCACCACCCACTTTGTAGCCACTGTCGATGACTTAACCGACATGCTCGACTTCGACTCCGAAGACATCAACGGTATGGACGCCGATGAAGGAGACGATGAAGAACCAGCGCCTATCAGGCCCTGGAAAGCCACCTCGTCATATGACATATACATGGTGGACACCCCAAAAGAAGGAGACGGCGATGGAACAGCGGAGGATGACCCCTCCAAGAAACAGCCTAAGCGCCAGCGTCAGCGGCGCCGCTCAAAATCCCGCCAAAACAAATACGGTGATTCCAGCACGGGAGATAATAATACTCCGGAAAGTGCCGAAGAAAACCCCCTCCAGCAAGACTTAGCACAAGAGGATGGAGAAACCAGCCCTCATGAGAGAGCGGCAGACAGAGAGGTCGAGGACGATAATTATATGCCTCCCTCCGAAGACGAGGCAAGCCTCGACGACGATGAATTCGTCGTGCCAGAGGATCTCGTCGAGCAAGATCGTTTTCAACGCAGGCTTATGGCCATGGCAAGAAGCCTCAAGAAAAAACAGCAATAGCTTAGAGCTGATCAAGATTTGCTAGTCGACAGATGGACTGAAGTCCTTGCGGCCGAAGAGCATAAACTCGAACTCCCCTCCAAGAGCTACCTAAAGCGCAGGTTGCTACCCCGATTAGAGGAGGAAGCACTTGATGCGGCCGACCGGCCACCTCGTGGCCACGACAGAGAAGCCTCTCGGCCCTCCACTCAAGCCGCACCCCGTACCAAGGCACGAGAATATGCGCCGGACTTACGAGATATGTTGGAGGACAAGGCAAGGCAAACAAGATCAATCTATGGATCGTGTGGGCGCCCCACGGCTCGAAACGGTAACCATCACGCCGGCCACAAATTCGGCATGGCCGAACATAGTAGACAAAGCTCATTGGAGCTACGTCGTGATATAGCCCAGTACAGAGGCGCCGCACACCCACTATGCTTCACAGACGAAATAATGGATCATCAAATCCCCGAGGGTTTCAAACCCGTAAACATCGAATCATATGATGGCACAACAGATCCTGCGGTATGGATCGAGGATTATCTCCTTCATATCCACATGGCCTGCGGCGATGATTTCCACGCCATCAAATACCTCCCACTCAAGCTTAAAGGACCAGCTCGGCATTGGCTTAACAGCTTGCCAACAGGATCAATCAGTTGTTGGGAGGACCTAGAAGCCGCATTCCTCGACAATTTCCAGGGCACTTATGTGCGACCCCCAGATGCCGATGACCTAAGTCACGTAATTCAGCAGCCAGACGAATCAGCTAGGCAATTCTGGACACGGTTCCTAACAAAGAAAAATCAAATAGTCGACTGTCCGGACGCTGAGGCCCTAGCAGCCCTCAAGCACAATATCCGTGATGAGTGGCTTGCCCGGCACCTTGGGCAGGAAAAGCCGAAGTCTATGGCAGCACTCACGACACTCATGACCCGCTTTTGCGCGGGAGAAGATAGCTGGCTTGCTCGTAGCAACAATATGACCAAGAACCCTGGTAATTCGGATACCAGGGACAGTAGTGGCAGGTCATGTCGCAACAAGTAGAAGCGCCGCATTAACGGCGACAATGCTGAGGATACGGCAGTTAATGCCAGATTCAGAGGCTCTAAATCCGGTCAGCGGAAAAAGCCATTCAAAAGAATCCTAGGGGATCGTCCAGTTTGGACCGAATACTCGACCGCTTGTGCCAGATACATGGCACCCCCGAAAAGCCGGCCAATCACACCAACAGGGATTGTTGGGTGTTCAAGTAGGCAGGCAAGTTAAACGCCGAAAATGAAGACAAGGGGCTGCATAGTGATGACGATGTGGAGCCCCGGCCGCCGAACAACAGTGGACAAAAGGGTTTTCCCCCACAAGTGCGGACGGTGAACATGATATATGCAACCCACGTCCCCAAAAGGGAGCGGAAGCGCGCGTTAAGGGACGTATACGCAGTAGAGCCAGTCGCCCCAAAGTTCAACCCATGGTCCTCCTGCCCGATCACCTTTGATCGAAGGGACCATCCCACTAGCATCCGTCATGGCGGATTCGCCGCATTGGTTCTAGACCCAATTATTGACGGATTTCATCTCACTAGAGTCCTTATGGACGGCGGCAGTAGCCTGAACCTGCTTTACCAGGATACAGTGCGGAAAATGGGCATAGATCCCTCGAGGATTAAGCCCACCAAAACGACCTTTAAAGGCGTAATAACAGGTGTAGAGGCCAACTGTACAGGCTCAGTCACACTTGAAGTGGTCTTCGGATCTCCGGATAATTTCCGAAGCGAGGAGTTAATCTTCGATATAGTCCCATTCCGTAGTGGCTATCACGCACAGCTCGGGCGAACCGCATTCGCCAAGTTCAATGCGGTACCGCACTACGCATACCTTAAGCTCAAGATGCCAGGCCCTGGAGGAGTAATTACGGTCAATGGAAACACCGAACGCTCCCGCCGAATGGAGGAGCACACGGCGGCCCTTGCAGCGGAAGTACAAAGCAGCCTCTCCAGGCAGTTCTCCAGTCCGGCCATTAAACGACCGAACACCGTCAAGCGCGCCCGGAGTAACCTACAACAAGACCGCATGGCACGATCCGAGCAGGCGTAGCAATGCGGCCCCAACCTCAGCCCTCGCAAAAATGCGACACCAGTACTTCGCGTACATAACTACGCTCTAGAAATACCATGGGTACAGGGGAAGGGCCACCATCACGGCACGCCCGAAACACGGCTTAAACCGCACCAGGGGCTGCCGATTTTTTAATTTTCTCTTACTTTCAGGACTCCACACTTCGGAAGGCCTATTCGGCTGTTCAATTGCCGCACAAACGATGCAAGAACCAGGGAAGCAGACAAGCCATGCCGCATTACGGAACTCCCAGGTGGTCTCTATCACGAGCAGTATACCTGTTTCGCATACTATTCCGCAGCTTGCCCCTGGAATGGACATGTTACATAGTCCAACCTTTTGCTTCTCGCATTATTTGTATCGTTCTGCTTTGATCACAGCCCTTTTTAATAAACAATGCATAGCTTTTGTCTATTTTCGCATTACTCTTTTTTTATATATGTTCCTTCACGACATGTTGCACCCGTACACTTTGGTACGGCCAAAATATGCCAGGGGCTTTAGTACCCCTCAATATGGTGTGAGAAGTCCGAACACTTTAACAAGTGCGGCACCCCGAACTTATAGCATTAGATGCATCGGCTCTGAATCATGTCTTGGGTCAATAGTTGGGTTTGCCCGGCTCCTATGTTTTGGTGCCTTATGTTCCGCTATATCGGCTAAGGTAGCACTAGGAGAACCACTGCGATTGTGCCCCAGTTGAGCTGGGTCGAGCACCTCTGTGGAGAAAGCTAAAACTGACTGTCATGATGAAGCGAGAGCTGGTCGCTGTTCGAGAGGTTTTTCGAGTCCCTAACGACTTATGCCGCTTAGAGCGAGGAGCCGGCTCTGTCCGGCCAAGGCGTGGATAGCGCCCCGAACTCGATCTTCTGAATACCAGGGGCTTCGCCGAAATTTAAAATTATAGAATTCTATGGCTAAGTGAGAGTGTTCACGCATTATAGTCCGATTGCCTTGTTCGTTGGGCTGAGCGCCTCCCTCGAAGGACCCAAACATGGAAAGAGGAGCGCTCAGGTTTATCCCCGAACACCCCAGCACTAGCGGCACGGGGGCAGAAGCCGACGACTTGCCATCTCTCAGAATTGATAAACAGCCGCACAGAAGGTAATATTTTAAATTCCAACAGCATTGCTTAGCGCATATGAACAAGTTTTTAGCGCACAGGACAAAACGAGAAAGTTTCACTCAAAAATTACATCCCTAGAACATTCATCCTCCACAAGGCAGGCACCCTTCAGAACATCCTTATAATAATTCTCGGGCTTGCGATGCTCTTTCCCCGGCGGTGGCCCGTCCTTCACAAGCTTCTCAGCATCCAGCTTGCCCCAGTGCACCTTAGCACGGGCAAGGGCCCTACGGGCACCTTCAATGCAGACGGAGCGCTTGATGACTTCGAGCCTTGGACAGGCCTCCACCACCCGCCGCACCAGCCCGAAATAGCTCCCAGGCAGTGCCCCTCCAGGCCACAGCCGAACTACGAGGCCCTTCATGGCCTGTTCGGCCGCCTTGTGGAGCTCGACCAGTTGCTTCAGCTGGTCGCTCAGGGGCACGGGGTGTCCGGCCTCAGCATACTGAGACCAGAACACCTTCTCTATTGAGCTGCCCTCCTCGACTCGATAGAATGCGGCGGCATCGGACACACTCCGGGGAAGATCTGCGAACGCTCCTGGAGAGCTGCGGACTCGGGTAAGTAACAAGTAACTCACGTTTATGTGTTTGCTTTGCAAAAATAATGCCTTACCCGCCGCTATCTTCTTCACCTCATCCAACTCCTGGATGGTCTTCTGGGATTCGGCCTTGGCAGACTTGGCATTTTCAATAGCCACCGCGAGCTCGGACGCTCGCATCTTTGAGTCAAGCTCCAAACTCTCATGTTTTCCATGAGAGCCTGTAGCTCTTGCCGTACCTTGCCAACCTCGGCCTCATACTTCTCCCGCTCGGTGCGCTCCGAGGCCGCCCTCTTCTCAGCCTCGACTAGCGCTTGCTTAAGGGTCGCCACCTCAAACACGGCCCCTACAATAGCCATGACAATCCTGTCATTTTTTGCAATTGCACCTTTTTATATATATTGAAACAAGGTATTTCTTACCTTCATTGTCCTCGAGCTGCTTCTTGGCACGCCCGAGCTCTTTCTCGGACCGCGCGAGGTTCTGCTTTAGCGTGTCCACTTCCGCAGTCAGTGCGGCGGACGCAAGCAGAGAAGCCTGCATATGCATATTGACTCCTTTTTGTTAGAATCCTGTGAATTTTATTTGATCCTCTATTCGTCTTTTCTTCCCAAACGCCAAACAGAGCATCAGGGGCTACTGTCTATGTGGTAATATTATTTACACATTCTTTACTTACCTCAAATCCTGTTAAAAGGCTAGTATAAGCTTCAGTCAGTCCGCTCTTGGCAGACTGAACCTTCTGGACCACCGCACTCATAATGGTGCGGTGCTCCTCGTCGATGGAGGCGCCTTGGAGCGCCTCCAACAGATTGTCTGGCGCCTCCAGTTGGACGGGGGTCACCGGCACCGTGGGCTTGCTCCTCTTGGAAGGAGGTCCCCCGCCGGACTCTGGAACCTTTGAAGGTTCCGAAGCGGTGTCCGGCCTAGAGATGGACTTGGAGCCCTGGGGGGTTTCATCCCCTTTACTCCTGGAGTTCGGGAGGTCGCCTTGCGGCGCCTCCAGGACCACCTCCTCCCGGCTTGGAACCTGTTGGGATAACACTTCGGTGTCGTCCGTAGGGCGGGGGGAGGAAGCCGTCGGAAGCGAGTTCACATCCGACGAGTCCAGTGAGCCGCTCGACGATGTGTCGAGCCGGTCTTTGGGTGGGCTGCATAAACATATTCGACATAAGGGAAAGCTGTGCAATAAACAAATACTATGAATTACTCTGGTATCCGGATACTTACGATTTTGCCAGGGGCTTGGCCCTGGGCGGCCACTCCTCTCCGCCGTCGTCAGCGTCGATGGAGTAGTCCGGAGGAAGGGTTTTCCCCTTCTTGGACCCTCCGGTCTCCCCAGAGAGGGCGGCCTTCCTTTTCTTCTCTCGTCCTGCTGGAGGGGGAGAGGTCTCTTCTTCTTCCTCCTCGTCTTCACGGGAGGAATGCGCCTCGGAACCGTCGGATGATGGATCCGACACCTCCTGGCGCCGGGCAATCTTTCGAGTCCCCGTGGCCTTTTTCGCGGCCATCTTCTCCGGCACCACATAGGGTGCCGGAACCAACAGCTTCGCCAAGCGAGCGTCTGCTGAGCCTTCGAGCAAAGGAGCCGGACAGTTGATCTGTCCGGACGTCACCTGCCCATCTTGTCAAAGGTAAGGGAGCTTAGATCCTGCATGGAGTCAAACTATGAAAAACTGATACCCTGTAAAAGGAAAAAACAGCTTACCGCATGAGCGTGACGCTGCGTACTGAATCCGCGATCCTCGGTAGCGGATGCAGGGGCCTCGGCGCCCTTGAAAAGCACCTTCTAGGCATCTTCGTACATCGTGTCGAAGAGCCTGCTCAGAGTTTGGTGCCGCGCTGGGTCGAACTCCCACAGGTTGAAAGCCCGTTGTTGACACGGGAGGATCAGGCGGATGAGCATAACCTGGACTACGTTGACAAGTTTGAGCTTCTTGTCCACCAGGGTTTGGACGCATGTTTGGAGTCCGGTCAACTCTCCTTTTTTACCCCATGACAGGCCTGTCTCCTTCCAGGAGGTGAGCCGCGTAGGGGGTCCGGATCGAAACTCGGGGACTGCGACCCATTCGGGGTCGTGCGGCTCGGTGATGTAAAACCACCCCGATTGCCACCCCTTCAGGGTCTCCACAAAGGAGCCCTCGAGCCATAAGACATTGGCCATCTTGCCCACCATGGCGCCTCCGCACTCTGCCTGGTTGTCGCGCACCACCTTTGGCTTGACATTGAAAGTCTTGAGCCATAGGCCGAAATGGGGGCGGATGCGGAGGAAAGCCTCGCACACGACGATAAACGCCGAGATATTGAGGACAAAGTTCGGGGCCAGATCATGGAAATCCAGGCCATAGTAGAACATGAGCCCCTGGACAAATGGGTGAAGAGGGAAGCCCAGTCCGCAGAGAAAATGGGGGAGGAACACCACCCTCTCATGGGGCCTAGGGGTGGGGATGAGCTGCCCCTTTTCGGGAAGCCGGTACGCAATGTCGTTAGACAAGTATCCGGCCTTCCTCAGTTTTTTGATGTGTCCCTCCGTGACGGAGGAGACCATCCACTTGCCTCCCGCTCCGGACATGGCTGGAGAAGGTTGAGGTGGGGAGTGCGAACTTGGGCGTTGGAGCTCAAGTGCGCGAGAATGGATAAGCAAGGGAGGAAGAAGGCGTAGGTGAAAAGGTGGATCCTTATCCCCTTATATGGGTGGACGCAACTACGTGTCCACACCAGCCTGGTAAAACTCGCTTATCTCCAAGCGCTGTAATCAATGGCGCGGTTGGGTTACCCATGCCCGTATTGATGAGAATCCCAGAATAAGGGGACACGATCTCTGCTTTAACAAGACGTGCCAAGGAAACTGCCTCGCATGACGCGCTGAGGTGGGATAATGAAACGACTCGGATAAAGGCTTGGCCGTGGTGTGTCACACTACGGAATACGTCAGCAGATTAGATTTGTGTAAATATTATTCTCTCTATGGCAATATGTGGAAACTTATTTTGCAGAGTCGGACACTATATTTGTGTTCAAAATCTTCTATGAAGTACTTGGAGGAGGAACCCGCCTTGCAATGCCGAAGACAATCTGCGCACCAGACTCGTCGTCATTCAAGCCTGGTTCAGGGGCTACTGAGGGAGTCCTGGATTAGGGGGTGTCCGGATGGCTGGACTATACCTTCAGCCGGACTCCTGGACTATGAAGATACAAGATTGAAGACTTCGTCCCGTGTCCGGAAGGGACTTTCCTTGGCGTGGAAGGCAAGCTTGGCGATACGGATATGCAGATCTCCTACCATTGTAACCGACTTTGTGTAACCCTAACCCTCTCCAGTGTCTATATAAACCGGAGGGTTTTAGTCCGTAGGACAACATACACAACAACAATCATACCATAGGCTAGCTTCTAGGGTTTAGCCTCTTCAATCTCGTGGTAGATCTACTCTTGTACTACCCATATCATCAATATTAATCAAGCAGGACGTAGGGTTTTACCTCCATCGAGAGGGCCCGAACCTGGGTAAAACTTCGTGTCCCTTGCCTCCTGTTACCATCCGGCCTAGACGCACAGTTCGGGACCCCCTACCCGAGATCCGCCGGTTTTGACACTGATAATCCCCGAGCTGCTTGGGCCTGGCCCAGCGGTATTTTCTTTTCCTGCGTCTACTTAAAATGAATTTCCTCCTGCGTGCTTAACATACCGACTTAATCGCCTGCTCAATTGACACCCACCTATGGAGCCGCTCGCTCTGGCACGGCATCTGCGCACGGGTCCATCCCTGCAACGCCGATAAATCTGAGTGGTCGAGCTCTGGCCGCGGAAGCCCCGCAAGGCACCACCTCACCAGGCCCTCAGTGCCCCAATCACTTCCTCGGAGCGACAAAGGTTGGCTGGCAACCGTAACGACAAGTCTTGTTTCTCTTCATGATTGGTGTGTAGGACCTACTCCAGGAGCAACGCTGGGGACATCGTGAGCTGTCTCTCCCTCTCTCCGGCACAGACCGCTTGCACGTTAAAAGGGGGGCGCCTGAGCATTGCGATTCATGGGCTCCTACTGGCTCTGCAACCCTCACCCCCTGGCCTTGACCCACGGCATCGCGACCTGTCATACCAGCGGCGGCTGAGCTCGCTCGAGGGCCGGGACCTGAGGACGTAGAGCATTAAGGAAAGTGCGAGGGAGTGGGAAGAAGCTTGCGAGGACCTAACCCAGCAGCGCCTCATCTGCCACCGCTCGGGCCAGGCGCTTCGTCGAGGAACTACACCAGACTCAAGAGATAAGTCACGCCCTTACAGGAGTTGAACCAACGCAGTGCAAAAACCCTCGCCCAGTGCGACACTGTCACGGCGACGTTTCCTTCCTTTCTCGCCCTACGAGGGCTGCTTGAGCGCTAAAGGGGACCTCCCGAGCATCGCGACTCGGGGGCTCTTACCGGAGCTCGGGCCGCTCACCTCCTGGCCTTGACCACGGCATCGCGACCTGGCATACCAGCGATGGCTGAAGCCTGCCTGGGGACTGGGAACTGTTAGCGTAGAGCGCTGAGTCCTCGTGAGGATAGAAAGGGGGAGCTGAGCCGAGACAGGACAAGCACCTCGCATTTATTCATATTAAGGATATAATATTCATAAAAGACATGGCAGACGCCTTACATACCCCCGCGGGGTGTTGCTTCAATTCCTCGCAGGGAACAAGAGTACTAATCCTAAGGAACGCTAATCGCCCACACCGCCGCAAGGGACGCATTCATCAACAGTGGGCTGCGCAACGTCGACGCCAACCCCATCCAGATCAATGGCGTCGGCGGCTGGACGCAGCTGCCCCGCTCCGAGCACGGCGTGAGCTCGGGGGCTGGTAGCTGTCGTCGCTCGTATCCGGTGTCGCGAGGAGCTCGGGGGAGCCACTTAATTCCCCAGCTCCTCCGCTGCTGCCTGAGGAGCTGCTGGAGGGCCGATGGGCAGGCCAGGTCCTCACCAGTTCGTCGCCCCTGCGGCTCTCCCTGGGGCAGCATTCCAGCCGGCGCCCTTCAGCATCGAAGACCTTGAAGAACATCAGGGAGGCGTCGTCATATTCAAGATGAATCACGAGGGCACCTACTGTCCGGCAGACCCGGGCGATTTCGCCCTAGGCCTGGGTCATGAAGACCTTGCCCAGAGCGATGACCGCGACCTCCGCTCCGGTCACAAGGGTACTGTAGTCAGCGTGTTGTAGCCAGAGCTCTAGAGCCCCGCTCGGCGGCATCTCGAAGGCGAAGGAAGGAGGAAGGCGAATCCACGAGCTCAGAGGCATGGCGGCGTGGAGCACGAGCTCGCAAGAGGAGCGCTCGGCATGGACTCCGGGAGGAACGACGGGCACCACCGTGACTCGCCGGCATCGACGGCGGCATCGTCGATGTTGCTCGATGCCTTCTCCCCCAGGACCCACGATGCGGGCGTGCAAGGGTAGCGGAAACCCAGGCGGCGGCCGCTCGTACCAAGGCCTCGGCGCCTCCTGCTGAGCACCCTCTTCTCGGTGGCAGAGGACCAGCCGCTTCTTCGGCGGAAGTGGGTCAGGACCCTCTCGGGGGGCCTTTCCCTTCTCTTCTGCAGAGAACCGGCGGATTGGTGCCATTGGCATAGGGAGGAGCAAGAACAAGGAAGAACAAGGAAAGGAGCAGCAGGAAGGGATGGACTGAAGGGGCTCGCACAACCCCGTACTTATAGCCGTAGGAGGCCAACCGCCGAGCACCACGATCGCAGGTAATCATGATCGGTTTCTCTGCATGCAGGGACTTGTCAAGTCGTGCGGCCGCCGAGGCGTCGTGGGGAAGCGCAGTCACCCACGTCCAATCAATTGCCACGCGGCGCCCAAGGCCGCAGGCTATTAGGGCCCGCGGCGTTTCGCGCTTGCCCCTTCGCTTCCCTGCTAGGCCAAGCCCAGGCGCGCCTTGGGCCCGGGGGCTACTGTCGGTGTTCTGGGAATGGGGGTCCCCAGACTTGCCTACCTGTGGCCTGCGGCGTGGCTCAAGTGGGGACCCAGCGCGGCCCATCTTCATCAGCTCAAGCTCAAGACCCTTGCGAGGGGCCAAGCCTCGCGGGGCGGATGACAGAAAGCTTCCTCAGAGGCAGCCTCACCAGGCAGGCTCACGAGGAGGCGGAGAGATCAAGGCAGGGGTACCTCGCGAGGAGCCCGTGACGCAAGCCATGACGTTCGAGACCAGGCGGGCACCAGGCGGGCACCGGCCTACGCAGTGTCCTTGTTTCCCCTTTGGTGCAAAGGGGGCAAGCACAGGCCAAGGCATCGGGCAAAGGTTACCATTCCGGTGCAACAAGACCAAGAACAACAGAGCGGCAGGATGGAGGTCACCGTGGAGCCCAAGACGGCGTCATCACCAGAGCTTTTGGCAGCCGAAGACCACCTTTGGTCAGGATAACTTGTACTAGATGTTCCCCTTCAAAATGGCCAATTGTTGGTGCCCTTCCCGCTCATTATTTGGGGAGAGGCCCCGGGCCCCTATAAATAGAGCTAGCCACCACCGAAGGAAAGAGACAACCCAAAAAGGGGGATGGAAGAGATACGGCTAGAGATCTGATAGAACCCTAGCAAAGAGAGAGAGGCGACAGAACTCACCCAAGCAGTTCATCGCACCAACTCAAGAACACCTCTCGTGAGGCTGTTCTTCCCTTGTACTCTTCATCATCAGCCCCCGAGGTAATCCACCACACCACACACTGGAGTAGGGTATTAGACCACAACGGTGGCCCGAACTAGTATAAATCTCGTGTCCCTTGTGTTGTTCGTTGTTTCCAGCTTAGATCACGCGAGGAGATTGGACGTAGATAGGTAGGGGAGAGATCTCCGCGCGCACCCCAGTGTTTGAACCTCAAGGGTCTGCCGGAACCCGAAATCCGACAATGCCGTCCTTTTTTGTATTTCTCATTGCTTTTGTTGACAATGTTTGTATATTCAACTGCTCTTCCTGTGCATCGGCCATTTGAATTGGTGATGGAGAAATCTGGAGTGAAAACAAGGTCTTCGGAGCAGATAATGCTACCTGGTGAAGCAGATATGTTGTTGGTTATAGATAGCTCTTCCGAGGAGGATTTAGAGGCAAATGACCAGTCCTATTATCCCCCTGAGGTGTATGCTCAAACTTGGCAGGGTTATATTACTCATATCATGCATATGTTGTATTGCAATGCTTAGTTTTTACATCATATACACGATATTGAATGCCATCTCCTTAGTTGACACATCATATATGCGATTGCCCTCTGCTCACTTCCTTAGTATATAAATCATATATTTGAATTATATCATGCCATGATGTTTACATAGAAAGCTTGTATCTGAATTACGGCATGCCAACCCATTTTCTAAAGACATAATATAGTTATATCATCTCATCCTGTTCACATAGTCATCATATTTTGAATTATGTCATTCTATCCGTGAATTATATCATGCCATCATGTTTCCATCGATGGCATGTTTGTGATTTGTGGCATGCCAACCACTTTAATAAACACATCGTATAGTTATATCATGTCATCCTGTTTACATACTCATCATATTTTGAAGTATGTCATTCTATCCGGTTTAGTTAGCCATCATACATGTGAAATTGTGTCATGCTATCCTGTTTAATTAGCCATCATATATTTGAAATTATGTCCTGCTATTCTGTTTGGTTAGACAACATAAATGTGAATAAATTTTGATGCCCTGTTTTCTTCCCTACTATCCATTGCATCTGTCTATCTTACAATGTCTGTACATTCAATTACTTTTCTTTTTTACCAGCCATTTCAATTGGAGGGGGTGATGGCAATATCTTTGGGAGTAAAAACACGATCTTCAGAAAAGATCGTGCTACCTGTCGATGGAGATAGAACCACGGCTGTACTTGCAAAAGAACCAGCCCCACCACACATAACCCAGACTCGCACAGATTGTACCCCTACCCAGTTGGACAAAGAACCAGCTACACCCCTCTAACCCCAACCCCAGCAGATAGTAACCCAGTTCCCGTTGACACAACACCGTCTCCACCATAGAGCACCCAAACACGAGTAGTTAGTAAGGCAATTGCAGTGCCCAAAGCATGAGGACCACCACTCCGAACCCCAAGTCAACGCTTAAAGCAGAAGAAGAATTGTTCTCAGGTCAGGTTCCGTAGCTATGGTTCATACTACTTTGCTCTTGCATCACTGTATTTACTCATACCAACTAATTTCAAATTTGAAGGGTGCAATTGAAACTCCAATGGCGCAACAGGTGTATTTTAAACCTGTTTCTTTAACGTGTTTTTTTTTGTAACTTGCTCTATGTTGATTTCAGTTTCAATTGAATAAACAGTTATGTTCTCATGCCATGCACATTACAAGTTTTGTTATTGATGTGTAGTTTCCCACACTTATATTCTGTCTATGCTGCTTTGTCTTAAATAGATATGATTCGAACTGTATCTATCTTGATTTGGCAACATAAACTAGAATGATATAGACCATACAGTGAGCATACTACATAGATATATGTTTGTTTCATGTTGTTATCCTGTCCACCTTACTACTGAACTGGTTTACCAAAATGAGTTTCATATACTACATTGTAAACCTGTGATGTGTTTGTTTGTTTCTTCTTTAGAACGCGGATAAAATATTGGAGAAGAGTACCCCGTTATGCAATGGTAAAGGAAGTAATGCAGACCAGGTTCAAGATAGTGAGACATCCCTATTGTTCTCCAAGAAAGCTAAGAAAAACTATATTGAAGACACTGAGACAACCCCAAAGTCCTGTCTTGATGTAGTGTTCGAGTTACTGGCTACTACTGCTGGCACCAGCTCTTCGAACTCGCTGTCTGAATCAGTTCGGCTTCTTGAGTCTCAACTTCAAGTTGAAAGACATCGATCAGATGTTATGCGATAGGAAGCCAAAGGACTGAGGAAGTCCCTGCAGAATTCAGATGCATACTTTCTGGTGCAACAGCAAGTGCTGGAGGATTTAAGCGCCAAACAAGAGAAAGTTAATAAGCTTGCTAAGCATCTTGCCAGCATTATGGGTACCCAGGATATTGTTTCTTGAGCTGTTCTGAAGTGGTTTTAGTTCTGGACTTGTTTTGCTGCGGCGTTTATATGCTGCTTTGTTCCCTACATTTGCACTTGTGGCGAACTTTGATGCCCAGTGGATGTAATATGTGTAATAGCCGTGATAGCCTAGCGTAAGTTGCTTGCTTATTTATTTCCGGTGTCTTGTTTATTTGTTTTCTTATAGTTAGTGCAGTTCTTTTTCCGCGGTTTGCTAGTGGCCGCAATAACCTTTTTTTAAAACTAGGCCACATTAACAATGGGCTACATATTTACTGTAGTTAACATGGGCCTCCTACGGGGCGTAGAAACAATGGGCCTTCTAAGGGCCGTAGAAACAATGGGCCTTCTATGGGGCGTAGACACAATGGGCCTTCTATAGGCCGTATCATCAATGGGCCTTCTACGGGCCGTATGATCGGTTGGCCAAACATGGGCCAATAATAGACCACATTATGGCTGTAAATGGGCTACAGTTGAAATCGTCCTTTCATGGGCCGACCATAACAGGTCGTCGTTAATAGGCCATATTTGATGACGCTATGAAAACGACCCAACGTATTAACGGGTCGACTGTAACCACGGGCTGTATTTGGCCCACAAGTAGAAAATGACAGTAACGGGCCGAAAGTAAACGAAAGCTGGAAATGAGCCCAAGAATAAATGGGCCCTGAGAAGGCCGAAAGATAACATGGGCTGGAAATAGCCCAACGGAATAATGGGCAGTTAATGGGTATAAAGTGATACACTGTTCATTACGGGCCAGTTTTACCACGGCCTGTTAATGGGCCGAGGGTTACTAAGGGCCCCATATGGGCCAAAAGTCGTCATGGGCCATACATGGGCCGAAACTTAAAACGGTCTGGAATTATATTGGACAGCCTAGATGACGCTACTGGGCCTAATTCGGATAGGCCGTAAACAGGCCCTGGGTTAGCGGACTGTAAATGGACTATATGCGAACAAGCCATTAACAGGCTTGCCGTGGGCCGGCTCGCCACCTTTTGACCAAGTCAAATGGGCCAGCCTTTTCATAGAAATAGGCATCTGTTGGGCCGTGCCACGTGTCGACGTATCATAGGCGCTTTGGGTCCAATGAGTGGATGACATCTGTCCCAACGGTGAGCCGACACGTGTTTCCTCCGGCCAATGATGATTTTACATGTGGAAAATCCCCATTGGTCGGGGCTGTTAATGGGTTATCGGATCCAAAACCGGACCCGATAGCTTAACGGCATTCTGTTACGGTGGATGCCACATGTCTGTCACCCTTGACGAAAGCACTTCTGTGATGCGCGATTTATCGTCATGGAAGTGGACACTTCTGTGATGATAATTTTGGTAATGTCATGGAACACTTCTACGACAGCAAAGGTATGACTATCTTGATTCTGTCATAAATTTGTCACGGATGTACATGCATGACAGGAAACGTGACCTACTATGACAAACACGTATCATCACGGAAGTGTATTTTTTTGTAGTGTAAAGTCATGACCTCTCCAAATCCACTTTTACAATTATCACAATATGATTCAACACCCTCCAAAATAGTGGGATCATTACTTCCTAAAGTTGACACTCTTCCAAACCCACTTTCATCAATATAATCATCATAAATAGGAGGCATGCTATCATCAAAATAAATTTGCTCATCAAAACTTGGGGGACAAAAAATATCATCTTCATCAACCATAGCATCCCCAAGCTTGTGGCTTTGCATATCATTAGCATCATGGATATTCAAAGAATTCATACTAAAAACATTGCAATCATGCTCATCATCCAAAGATTTAGTGCCAAACAATTTAATGCATTCTTCTTCCAGCACTTGGGCACAATTTTCCTTTCCATCATTTTCACGAAATGTCGGCGTTCTGGGAACGGGGGTCCCTAGACTTGCCTGCCTGCGGCCCATGGCGCGGCTGTGCTGGCAGGTCTGTGCAGCCCATCATCATCAACGAGGCATTCAAGACCCTCGCGAGGGGCCAAGCCTCATGAGGCGGACGATGCAAGACCTCCTCAGGAGCGGTCTCACCAGGCTGCCTCGCGAGGAGCGGAGATATCAAGGCGAGACGAACCTCGCGAGGCTCTCGTGACGTAAGTCATGACGATCGACACCAGGCGGGCGCCAGCACGCGCAACATCCTTGTTTCCTCTTTTGTACCAACAGGGCAAGCGCAGGCGCGGAGTACCGAGGCATCAGGCAAAGGTTTCCATATCAGTGCAATGAGACCAAGACCAGAAGGACAGCAGGACAGAGGTCACCATGGAGCCCAGGACGGCGTCACCACCAGAACCTTTGGCAGGCGAAGACCACCTTTTGTCAGGATAGCTTGTACTAGTTGTCCCCTTTCAAATTGGCCGCCGTTGTTGTCTCCCTTCCCGCTCAATATTTGGGGAGAGGACCAGGGACTATATAAGTAGGACTAGCCACCACCAAAGGGGGGAGATCTGATCAGATCAGAGGCCAACCCTTAGCCACACCGAGCACAAGAACACCTCAACCTCAGGAGGTTGTTCTTCCCCTTGTACTGTTCTTCATCAGCCCAAGAGGCAATCCACCACCACCACACTAGAGTAGGGTATTACACCACATCGGTGGCCCGAACTAGTATAAACCTTGTGTCTTCGTGTTGTGAGTGCGTTGAGTTCGTCTACGAGACCTTAGTGAGCTAGGGAGTAGATCGAAAGAAGGGAAAGAACTTCACGCGCACCCTAGAGTTCGAACCTCAAGGGTTTGTCGAAACCCGTGATCTGACATTTGGTGCGCCAGGTAGGGGTGCGCCATTGCTCCTCTCCACCGGCCTGCGCTCTGTTCCACCGCACTTCGCCCTCATGGTAGGTGCCCCGCCACCAGCTCCAACAGCCGGTGTTGACGACAGGGCCAGGGGGCTCCAAGCCCTGGCCCCCGCCCTGCGGCAGGTGCGATGGCCACCCAAGTTCAGGCCGTAGATGCCACCGCGCTATGACGGCACGGCAGACCCGTCTACCTTCCTGTTGGCATACGAGGTGGCCGTCCTCGAGGCCGGGGGCGACGACAAGGTCATGGCCAACTAGCTCCCCATGGCCCTCGCCGGCGAGCCACGTGCCTGGCTGCTCAATCTCCCTAGATCCACGGTGGCATCCTGGGGGGAACTCCACGACCTCTTCACTGCTCGCTACGCGGTACCGACGCACCACGCAATCGCGGCCCTACTAGGCGGCTCTCAAGCACCGCCTTCAGATCGCCACGTCAAGCCGTTCCTCCGCCAGATTGGTGCCGCTTCCAAGCGCCCCGGGGCTCTGCCAGGCTGGGCTGCGCCAGAGGCCGACCTCACCTTCGGCTCAGAGGAGCACCCCGACTCCACCGCCAGCTCGAGCATGCTCCCAATTCTCTGCACGCCCACCATCTGCAACGTGGTTGTTACCAAGACCCTCATCGACGGTGGTGCCCGCCTCAACTTGCTCTCCGTGGAAGCCTTCAGCCTTCTTCATGTGCCACTCGAGCGGCTCAGCCTCAGCAAGCCTTTCTCAGGAGTTGGTGGCGGCACTGCCTGCTCTCTGGGACGGATCCGCCTTCCCGTCACCTTCAGCACGCGCGACAACTACCGCACCGAGCTGGTCGATTTCGACATCGCCCGCATCAGCCTCCCGTACAACACCATTCTCGGGTACCCGGCTCTGGTGCAGTTCATGGCAGCGACTCATCCGGCCTACAACCTCATGAAGATGCCTGGGATCAAGGGCGTCCTCACTGTCAAAGGGGACGCCAAGGAGGCTCTGGCGGTGCTCAGGCTCACCCTCAAAACCACCGCGGCGACGCAGCCTGCCGACCCGGGCACCTCCGAGCCCAGGGGAGCCGTACCGACCAAGAAGAAGCAGTTGTTCACACAAGACAAGGCGGAAACCAAGCAGGTGCCAGTCAATGAGGACGGGCCCTCAGGAGCCACCTTTACCATAGGTGCCAGCCTCGATCAAGGTTAAGAGGAAGCATTGGTGAAGTTCTTGCGCGCAAACAAGGATATATTCGCGTGGGAGCCCAATCAGCTGGTAGGAGTCCCGAGGGAAGTGATTCAGCATCACTTAAGGGTATGCCCCAATGTACGCCCCGTGAAGCAGCGGGCGAGACGATAGACCACTGAGAAGCAGGCCTTCATCGTCCAAGAGACCCACAAGCTGGAGGCGGCAGGCTCCATTCGCGAGGTTCGGTATCCCGAATGGCTGGCGAACCCCATCGTACTACTGAAGAAAGGCGGGAAGGAACGGATGTGCGTTGACTTCACAAACCTTAACAAGGCCCGCCCCCAAGATCCATTCCCGCTCCCGCGCATCGATCAGATTGTTGACTCCACCGCCGAGTGCGACCTGCTGTGCTTCCTGGATGTGTTCTTAGGATATCACCAGATCAAGATGGCAATAGAAGATGTGGAGAAGACAGCCTTCCTAACCCCGTGTGGGGTGTACTGCTACACCTACATGGCTTTTGGATTGCGCAACGCGGGCGCAACCTTTCAGCGACTGATGCACATCACCTTAGGGTGGCAGCTCGGGAGAAACACAGAGGCCTACGTCAAAGACATTGTGGTCAAGCCTCGGGTGGCGAGGACCTTGATTCAAGACCTGGAGGAGACCTTCGCGAGCCTACACCAAGTGAACTTGCGGCTTAACCTGGAGAAGTGCGTGTTCGGCGTCCCTTCCGGCAAGCTGCTGGGCTTCCTCGTGTCCCACAGTGGGATCGAGGCGAATCCAGAGAAGATCAAGGCCATCGAGGACATGAGCCCGTTGCGGACCCTTAGGGAGATGCAGAAGCTGGCTGGCTGGGTAACTGCGCTGGGACGCTTCATCTCCAAGCTAGGGGAACGCGCCCTACCCTTCTTCAAGATGATGACGAAGAAGGGCCCATTCGAGTGGACCCAGGAGGCCGACCGAACTTTTCAAGACCTCAAGAGATACCTGACCAGCCCGCCGGTGATGGTGGCACCACGGCCCCTCGAGCACCTAGTACTCTACCTCGCTGCTACCCCGTATGCCGCCAGCGCAGCACTGGTGGTGGTTTGGGAGGAGCACCAAACCAAGGGCGTGCTGCGCCAGGCAACAACTGCGGCAATGCAAGATCAGGAAGGCACCGCAAGAGTCGTGCCAGCGTCGGCAGAAGACCAAGCTCAATAGGATGATGCCGCCAAAATTCCCACAATCAATCATGCGTCAGGAGCCCCGTCACCTCACGAGGCGTCTCAATTTCCGCAAGACACCAGCCCTCGTCGAACACCTAGTGTATTTCGTCAGCATCGTGTTGCGAGATGCGAGGGCGCGATATCCCATGCCTTAGAAGCTTCTGCTCGCACTCTTGGTGGCCTGGCGCAAGCTGCAGCACTACTTCCAGGGGCACCCCGTCAAGGTTGTCTCAGCCTTCCCATTAGAGAGGGTGCTCAGGAGCCCCAATTCTGCTGGAAGGGTCACCGAGTGGAACATCGAGCTACAAGCATTCCAGTTAGAGTTTAGCACTACCAGGGTCATCAAGGGAACCGCGCTCGCTGATTTTTTGGCGGAATGGATGGACGTCCCGACACTTGAAGTAGGCGAAGACCGGTCCACCTCGCCAGGAAGTGAGGCACCATATGGTTGGGTCATGTACTTCGATGGTGCCTTCGCGCACCAAGGCGTGGGGGCTGGGGCAGTACTCATCTCACCCACTCAGGATAAGCTCTACTACGCCATGCAGCTCTGCTTTCAGCAGGGCGAGAAGGTCTCCAACAACATCGCAGAATATGAAGGCCTCATAGCTGGCCTGAAGGCCGCGGCAGCTCTGGGGTGAAGAGCCTTACCGTTAGAGGCAACTCGCAGCTCCTCGTCAACTTCTCCAACAATGTATACAAGCCGAAGGACGAGCATATGGAGGCATACCTCGCAGAGGTGTGCAAGATGGAGAAGCAGTTCTTGGGCCTGGAGCTGCAGCACGTGCCCCGGAGTACCAACAAGGAAGCTTACGACATCGCCAAGAGAGCATCCAAGCGGCAGCCACAAGAGCCCGCTGTCTTTGAGGAACGGCTCTCCAAGCCCTCGATGGCACCACCACCTTCAAGTGCTGCTCAGCCTCGGGAGGAGCTCCCACAGCCTCCTGCCACAGGAGCCCCGGCCTGCGGCCGACCTCAGGAGCTTGCTTGCTCTTAGCGCTTGAACCTCAGGAGGGATGCTGGACCAAGGAATTCAAGGAATATCTTATGCAAGGGACGCTGCTAGAGAAGGAGGAAGATGCAGAGCGTGTGGCTCGGCAAGCCACGGCGTACTACATCCAGGATGGTGAGTTGTACAGGAAGCGGCCAAACAACGTTTCCCTGCGCTGCATTTCCAGGGACCAGGGGAAGGAGCTGCTAACTGACATACAGGGTGGGGACTGCGGGCACCACTCGTCATCACGGACCCTTGTCGGCAAGGTATTCCGCAGCGGGTTCTACTAGCCCACTGCGCTCAACGACGCAGCTGAGCTGGTGAAGTCTTGCGAAGCCTGCTAGTTCCACAACAAGCAAATTCATCAGCCGGCTCAAGGCCTCCAGACCATTCCGCTCACGTGGCCATTTGCGATCTGGGGGCTGGACATCTTGGGCCCGTTCCCTCGAGCTCCTGGGGGCTAACGTTGCCTCTACGTCGCCATCAACAAGTTCACCAAGTGGGCGGAAGTGGAAGTTGTCCATACCATCCCAGCTGGCTCCGCTATCAAGTTCATCAAGGGCCTCGTGAGCCGCTTCGGGGTCCCCAACCGCATCATCACAGATAACGGCTCGTAGTTCACTAGTAACCTTTTGAAAACCTACTGTGCTAACCTTGGAACGTAGATCTGCTACGCTTCGGTGGCGCACCCCAGGAGCAATGGTCAGGCCGAACGCGCCAACATGGAGGTCCTGAGAGGCCTCAAGACTAGGACCTTCAAGAAGAACCTCGAGGCCTGTGGCAGGGGCTGGCACGACGAGCTCCAGTGGTCTATCCGCACCACCGCCACCAAACCAATGGGCGAGACCCCATTCTTCCTTGTCTACGGAGCTGAAGCAGTCCTTCCTCACGAGGTTAGGCATCGCTCCGCACGGGTCCTAGCGTTCGATGAAACACAGCTGGATGCCACATGGGGGATGGACCTCGTGCTGGGGGAGGAACGTCGTCGCGAAGCTGCACTGAGGGCGGCAAGGTACCAGCAGGCGCTGCGGCGATACCACTGCCGCAACATCCGCTCCAGGACGCTCGAGGTGGGCGACCTCGTCCTGAGGCGGGTCCTCTCCAGGGAAGGGCTGCACAAGCTTTCACCCGTGTGGGAGGGCCTATTCAGGGTCGTCCATGTCTCCAGGCCTGGCGCTGCGCACCTGGAGACGCACGACGGGATACCTATCCAGAACGCTGGAACATCCAGCACCTCCGGAGGTTCTACCCATGAAGCAAGGCCCAGAGCCCGTGAAGAAAGGCCCAGAGCCTGTGAAGAAAGGCCCAGAGCCTGTGAAGAAGGCCCGGTGCCTGTGAAGAATCGCCGTCCGTGACACTCTCACGTAATAATGAGTGGGGCTGTACACACCCCGGAGTCTCAGGAGCGCCAGCCTCAGGCCCTGGGGCTCCCTCCCACGCCTAGTGGCAGCACTTAGCTCTGCGTTGGTGAGAAGACTTGAAGACTAGATTAGGTGCCGGACGCAGCTTATCATTTGCTTTTAGTAGTTGGCTCGCTTTTCCTTAATCGAAGTTTTCCTTTGGTGTTCCTTGCTGATTCGTTTCCCTCGCCTCTTACCGCATTTTCCGGCTCTGGTTCGCTCGTGTTCTCTCTCTCGCATACCTCACGAGGGGGGCTAGGAAGCTTCCCTCGCGAGCGTTTTTCTTCTCTCTGCCTCCTCGCGAGCCACCCTCGTTCGAGCCCGAAAGCTGGCGCATCTCTCCTAATCCGTGCCCCACGGGTACCGCGATACAAGGCGCCGGGTGAAGGCTTGGGTGAACGGCAAATCTCCTGGCGAAACTCCCTAACGAATTTTTTTCACAGTTCCTGCGCAATCGCAGACCACAAGGTCAAGATGGACACGAGGAAGTAAACGCCTCATGAGGAGGAGGGCGCCCCGAGCGCACCATGCTAAGTTATCTTTGCGCAAAATAGCGGCATAGCACTGAAACAGCAAGCGTACCATAATGGATAATAAGTTATGGTTTGATACACGCCCCTCCGAGCCCATGCTGACTTCATTCCAATATAGGAAGGGAAAGGGGAACATAACAAAAGCAGCGCTTGCCCCTGCAGCAGCCGACGGGGGCAGGGCCTTGGCGATGTCCCGGTCTAGTCGGACCCCTCCTCGCGCTTCACCGGTGCGCGATGACGAGACGACCGCTACCACCTTTGAAGCGGGCGTGGCAGCGTGGCGGCTGGTCAAGGCCGCCGCTGTTGGAACTCTCGCCGAGGGAGGAGCCACCATAGCCAGACGAGGCACGGTCGGCGGTTTCATCCTCCTCCTCGTCCCGACCATCGCCAAGGCCAAGCACCTCCTCGCCATCGTTCACCTCGGGGCAGCATCCGGCGCAACGGCCGCCTTCCCCAAACACCCTCACGAAGAGGGTCGTGTTGCCGTCGAACTTGAAGTGGAGGGTGCACCGCCTGCCCAGGTCGCGCATGCAGGCGAACGTCTGCCAACCGTGGGCCAGAGCATTGTTGCCTGCGACGAAGACCTCGACCGCGACCCAAGAGGCTCGACTGCAGCAACTGTCTGCCTGCAGCCAGAGCCCGCCCTGACCGGAGGCCGGCAGCTCGTCGGCAAGGAAGCGGGGGAGCTGGAGCCAGCTGCCGGCCGGATCCTCCGACCAGACAACAAACTCCGGCAGCACCTATGATGCATGGAACCGCGGTCGGGGAGGTCGCGTAACCACGGCACGTCTCCTCTCGTCGATAGGACTGCCGCGACCAGAGCGACTCCTGCCGTGCATTATGGCGCCATCCCGAGAGCTAGGGGCCACGACGGGGGTGGCGGCATGCTTGCGGGGACGTCTACGTCCTCACTTGGGCGCCAGGGAGCCGGGCCCCTCCCGAGGGGCCTTGCCCTTCTCCGCGGCGGAGAACCTCTTCGGCGGCGCCATTGCTGTTAGCGGTGGAGCAAGGAGGAAGAAGCAAATGAACCAAGAAGAGATGGGCGATGGGAGCTCCCCCCTCCCTATTTATAGCAGAAGAAGACCAACCGGCGCCTCCCACGATCACAGGTAATGATGACTTTCCTTGCATGTTGCAGGGACTTGTCAAGTCGAGCGGTTGCTGATGCAGCGTGGGGAAGCGGAGACGCCCATGTCCAATCAGCCGCCACGCGTCAACTGAGGCTGCTGGCTTTTGGGGACCATGGTGCTCCGCGCTTGATCCTTTGGCTTCACCTCAAAGCCAAGCCCGAGCGCGCGTTGGGCCCGGGGGCTACTATCGGCGTTCTGGGAACGGGGGTCCCCAGACTTGCCTGCCTGCGGCCCATGGCGCGGCTATGCTGGCAGCTCTGTGCGGCCCATCATCATCAACGAGGCATTCAAGACCCTCGTGAGGGGCCAAGCCTCGCGAGGCGGACAACGCAAGACCTCCTCAGGAGCGGCCTCACCAGGCTGCCTCGCGAGGAGCGGAGATATCAAGGCGGGATGACCCTCGCGAGGCTCTCGTGACGTGAGTCATGAAGATCGACACTAGGCGGGCGCCAACGCGCGCAGCGTCCTTGTTTCCTCTTTGGTGCCAAGGGGGCAAGCGCAGGCGCAGAGTACCGAGGCATCAGGCAAGTGTTTCCATATCAATGCAACGAGACCAAGACCAGAAGGATGGCAGGACAGAGGTCACCATGGAGCCCAGGATGGCGTCACCACCAGAACCTTTGGCAGGCGAAGACCACCTTTTGTCAGCATAGCTTGTACTAGCTGTCCCCTTTCAAATTAGACACCTTTGTTGGCTCCCTTCCCGCTCAATATTTGGGGAGAGGACCAGGGCCTATATAAGTAGGACTAGCCACCACCAAAGGGTGGAGATCTGATCTGATCAGACGCCAACCCTTAGCCACACCAAGCACAAGAACACCTCAACCTCAGGAGGCTGTTCTTCCCCTTGTACTGTTCTTCATCAGCCCAAGAGGCAATCCACCACCACCGCACTTGAGTAGGGTATTACACCACATCGGTGGCCCGAACCAGTATAAACCTTGTGTCTTCGTGTTGCGAGTGCGTCGAGTTCGTCTGTGAGACCTTATTGAGCTAGGGCGTAGATCGGAAGGAGGGAAAGAACTTCGCGCGCACCCCAGAGTTCAAAGCTCAAGGGTTTGCCGGAACTCGTGATCCGACATGAAAGATATTAAAAAGTTGAAGCATATGAGGCAACCTTAATTCCATTTTTTGTTGTTTTCTTTTATAGACTAAACTAGCGATAAAACAACAAACAAAAAGATTTGATTGCAAGATCTAAAGATATACCTTCAAGCACTCACCTCCTCAGCAACGGCGCCAGAAAAGAGCTTGATGTCTACTACACAACTTTCTTCTTGTAGACGTTGTTGGGCCTCCAAGTGTAGAGGTTTTAGGACAATAGCAAATTTCCCTCAAGTGGATGACCTAAGGTTTATCAATCCGTGGGAGGCGTAGGACGAAGATGGTCTCTCTCAAACAACCCTGCAACCAAATAACAAAGAGTCTCCTGTGTCCCCAACACACCCAATACAATGGTAAATTTTATAGGTGCACTAGTTTGGCGAAGAGATGGTGATACAAGTGCGATATGGATGGTAGATATAGGTTTTTGTAATATGAAAATGTAAGAACAGCAAGGTAACTAATGATAGAAGTGAGCGAAAACGGTATTGCAATGCATTGAAACAAGGCATAGGGTTCAAACTTTCACTAGTGCAAGTTCGCTCAACAATAATAACATAATTGGATCATATAACAATCCCTCAACTTGCAACAAAGAGTCACTCCAAAGTCACTAATAGCGGAGAACAAACGAAGAGATTATTGTAGGGTACGAAACCACCTCAAAGTTATTCTTTCTGATTGATCTATTCAAGAGTCCGTAGTAAAATAACACGAAGCTATTCTTTCCGTTCGATCTATCCTAGAGTTAGTACTAGAATAACACCTTAAGACACAAATCAAACAAAACCCTAATGTCACCTAGATACTCCAATGTCACCTCAAGTATCCATGGGTATGATTATACGATATGCATCACACAATCTCAGATTCATCTATTCAACCAACACAAAGAACTTCATAGAGTGCCCCAAAGTTTCTACCGGAGAGTCAAGACGAAACCGTGTGCCAACCCCTATGCATGAGTTCACAAGATCACGGAACTCGCAAGCTGATCACCAAAACATACGTCAAGTGGATCACATGAATATCCAATTGTCACCATAGATAAGCACATGCAAGACATACATCAAGTGTTCTCAAATCCTTAAAGACTCAATCCGATAAGATAACTTCAAAGGGAAAACTCAATCCATTACAAGAGAGTAGATGGGGAGAAACATCATAAGATCCAACTATAATAGCAAAGCTCGCGATACATCAAGATCGCGCCGAATCAAGAACACGAGAGAGAGAGAGAGAGAGATCAAACACATAGCTACCGGTACATACCCTCAGCCCCGAGGGTGAACTACTCCCTCCTCGTCATGGAGAGCGCCGGGATGATGAAGATGGCCACCGGAGAGGGACTCCCCCCTTCGGCAGGGTGCCGGGATGGGTCTAGATTCGTTTTCGGTGGCTATAGAGACTTGCGGCGGCGGAACTCCTGATCTAGGTTTCTTTCTGGAAGTTTGGGTATATATAAGAGGTGTTCGAGTCGAGAACAAGTCAGGGGGTCCTCGAGGCGGCCACAAGATAGGGGGCACGCCCAGGGGGTAGGGTGCGCCCCCACCCTCGTGGTGGCCTCTGGACTCCTCTGGTCCATCTCCGGTACTCCATGGGCTTCTTCTGGTCCAAAAACAATCTCTGTGAAATTTCAGGTCAATTGGACTCCGTTTGGTTTTCCTTTTCTGCGATACTCAAAAACAAGGAAAAAACAGAAACTGGCACTGGGCTCTAGGTTATAGGTTAGTCCCAAAAATCATATAAAATAGCATATAAATGCATTTAATACATCCTAGATGGATAATATAATAGCATGGAACAATCAAAAATTATAGATACGTTGGAGACGTATCACCGGCTATGCTGCCGGGTAGGCCTCACGGCCCCACCATACTCGCATCCCTGGCCTAGTGTCGGTGTCAAAACCGGCGGATCTCGGGTAGGGGGTCCCGAACTGTGCGTCTAAGGTGAATGGTAATAGGAGGCAGGGGACACAATGTTTACCCAGGTTCGGGCCCTCTTGATGGAGGTAATACCCTACGTCCTGCTTGATTGTTCTTGATGATATGAGTATTACAAGAGTTGATCTACCACGAGATCGTAGAGGCTAAACCCTAGAAGCTAGCCTATGGTATGATTGTATGTTGTCCTACGGACTAAACCCTTCAGTTTATATAGACACCGTAGGGGTCTAGGGTTACACAAGGTCGGTTGCCTAGCTTGCCTTCCACGCCAAGGAGAGTCCCATCTGGACACGGGACGAAGTCTTCAATCTTGTATCTTCATAGTCCAACTGTCCGGCCAAAGGATATAGTCCGGCTGTCCAGAGACCCACTAGTCCAGGACTCCCTCAGTAGCCCCCGAACCAGGCTTCAATGACAATGAGTCCGGTGCGCGGATTGTTTTCGGCATTGCATGGCGGGTTCTTCTCCAAATTCTGAATATCTGCTGAGTAGTGTCCGGCTCCCCATAAATGTTGCACTTCTTGGCTTCTGCGCCCAATAAGAGCTATCTTCCACATGTCGAGCGAATGCGAGGAGCCAGGGCATTTTTACATTCGCCACCCTAGCCATGTAAATTAACTGTCTATTAAAGGAATGGGGGATTCTTAGATCCAAACCACACCATCCTCCCACGGCGAGTTTCCATCGGAATGCGCTCGGATGTTCCTCCTATAGAGGATGCAGACAGACTATCCGGACATAGAGGCGGACAGACTATCCGCCACACGGGGCGAACGCTGGATGTTCCTCCTATAGAGGATGCGGACAGACTATCCGCTACAAATTCCGAAGTGGAGAGCGCCATGATTCACAGGCGTAGCTGGGCCGTACTCCGTGATGCTTGTTTCTCCCAAGAGGTGTTCGATGCCTTCAACTCAGGAGACGCGTACATCCGTGCTGCTCAAAATGGTCTTGCTAGAGCCACGAACCAGTATGTAAAGGATATACGGGTAGGAAAGTCCGACGATTGTATATATCTGTCGGATTTCGGGTTCCGGCAGACCCTTGAGGTTCGAACACTGGGGTGCGCATGGAGATTTCGCCTTCTACCTACCTGCACCCCTCTGCCTTGCTAAGATCTAAGCTATGGAAAGAACAGCACAAGAGACACAGGGTTTATACTGGTTCGGGCCACCGTTGTGGTGTAATACCCTACTCCAGTGTGTGGTGTGGTGGATTGCCTCTTGGGCTGATGATGATGAGCAATACAAGGAAGAGCAGCCTCGCGAGGGTCTGTTCTTGGCTGAGGGGATGAACTGCTAGGAGGAGTTCAGTCACCCTTCTCTCTCTCTCACTTCTCGATTCTCTCTTCTTGATTGCGATTTCGATCCTCTCTCCGATCTCGATCCCCCTACCCTGGGGGTGGCTAGTCCTATTTATAGGCAAAGGCCCTGGGCCTCTTCCCAAATATTGAGCGGGAAGGGCGCCAACAATTGGCCATTTTGAAGGGGAACATCTGGTACACTTATCCTGACTAAAGTTGGTCCTCGCCTGCCAAAGGCTCTGGTGGTGACCCTGGCTTGGGCTCCACAATAACTTCCTCCCTGTCGTTGGACTGGTCTTGGTCTCGTTGCACCGAAACGGGTGCCTTTGCTTGATGCTCTCGCCTGCGCTTGCTCCCTTTGCACCAAAGAGGAAAGGAGGACACTGCGCGGCTGGCGCCCGCCTGCCGCCTTTGGTCGTCATGGCTTACTTCATGGGCACCTCGTGAGGTACCCCGCCTTGATCTCAACGCCTCCTCGCGAGCCAGCCTGATGAGGCCGTGCCTGAGGAAGCTCCGTGCCGTCCGCCCCGCGAGGCTTGGCCCCTCGCGAGGGTCTTGGGTCTGTGTTGATGAAGACGGGCCGTGCTGGGCCCCCCTTTTGAGCCACGCCGTAGGCCGCAGGCAGGCAAGTCTGGGGACCCCCGTTCCCAGAACGCCGACAGTAGCCCCCGGGCCCAAGGCACGCCCGGACTTGGCCGTGCAGGGAGGCGAAAGGGCAAGAGCGAAGCGCCGCGGGCCCTAATAGCCTGCGGCCTTGGGCGCCGCGTGGCGGTTGATTGGACGTGGGCGTCTCCACTTCCCCATGGCGCCTCGGCAACTACACGGATTGGACAAGTCCCTGCATGCAAAGCGGGTCATGATTACCTGCGATTGTGGAGGTCGGCGGTTGGCCTTCGCTGGCCATAAGTACGGAACGACGTGCGCCCTTCCAGTCCATCCCTTCTTGCTTCTCCTTCTTCCCGGTCCTTGCTCCGTCTTGCTGCGATGGCTCCGATCCGCCGGTTCTCGATGGTATTGAAGGGAAAAGGCTGCCCGAGAGGAACCAGACCCGCTCCCGCCGAAGAAACGGCTCACCCTCCGCGGCCGGGACAAGGGGGCCCATCAGGTGGTGTCGAGGCCCTGGTGCGAGCGGCCACCGCCGGGGTTCTCGCTTCCCTTGTACGCCCACATCGAGGGCTCCTCCCGAGAGTTCGTGCTCCACGCCGCCATGCCTCCTCAGTCTTGGATTCGCCTTCCTCCCTTCTTCGCCTCCATCATCCCGTAGGGAGAACTCCTGGAGCTTTGGCTGCAGCACGCCGGCTGTAGCACCCTCGCGACCGAGGCAGAGGTCGCGGTCGTTGCCCCGGGCGAGGTCTTCATGACTCGAGGCTGGAGCGAAATCACATGGGTTTGCAGGACAAGAGGCGTCTTCGCGATCCACTTGGAGTACGATGGTGCTTCGGCGATGCTCTTCAAGGTCTTCGATGCGAACGGGCGTCGGCGAGGACTGGGCCCGCTGACCGCTCCCTTGGCAGCTGCTCAGGCGGCGGAGGCGTCGGAGGGTCCAGCGACTCCGGCGAGCTCTTCGCGACTCCGGAGACGAGCGACGACAGCTACGAGCCCCCGAGCCGGCGCTGCTCCTGGAGCAGGGCGGGCTCGTCAGGCCGTCACCGACTCTGATCTGGATGGGGTTGGTGCCGGTGCTTGACGGCCCGCTTTTGACGATGGCCTCTTTCGCAGGGGCGCATGTAGTTAGCGTCCTTTTAGGATCTGTTCCCTGCAAGGAATCAAAGACGCGTCCCGTGGGGGCTTGTAAGGTGCCTGTGATCCTATTTGTTAATATAACCCTTGTCGTAGAATTGTGCGAGTTGCTCATTCCGTCTTAGCTCAGTTCTCCCTTTCGAACCTCACGAGGGCTTGGTGCTCTGCGCCGACAGGTCCCAGTCCCAAGGCGGCTTCAGCCGTCGCTGGTATGCCAGGTCGCGATGCCGTGGTCAAGGCCAGGAGGTGAGCGACCCGGGGTCCGGTAAGAGCCCCTGAGTCGTGATGCTCAGGAGGTCCCCTTTGGCGCTCAAGAAGCCGTCGTTTGGTGAGAAAGGAGAGCGGCGTCGCTAGCACAGGATTGCATTAGGTGCGGGGATGGTGCCAAAGTAGCTGGTGCTTCCGGGTGGTGACTTATCTCGAGAATCAGGGACCGCTCTCTGGTGTGTCGCCGGGTCCGTGCATCGGCAGGCGTGAGGTTGCTCGGCGAGGTCCTCGCGTGTCCCTCCCCTCTCGCCTTTGCTCCCCTTTCTGCTCTACGTCCTCGGGTCCCGGCCCTCGAGCGAGTCTCAGCCGTCGCTGGTATGCCAGGTGGCGATGCCGTGGACAAGGCCAGAAGGTGAGGGCTGGAGAGCCAGTAGGAGCCTTGAGTCATGATGCTCAGGCACCCCCCTTTAACGTGCAAGCAGTTCGCGTGGATGAGAGTGAAGGAGACACCGCAAGGGCCTCGCCTGACGCAGCTCCTTTAGGAGATCCTGTAGTGTAACACCCCGGATATAACTTTCCCTATTTGTACTCCAACTCTTGCCGTTTCCGGCGTTAAGTTATATTTATTTCCTCGGGTTCGGGTTTTGTCTCCGTGTGTTGTTATCGTTGTCATGCATCTCATATCATGTCATCATGTGCATTGCATTTGCATACGTGCTTGTCTCAGGCATTCGAGCATTTTTCCCGTTGTCCGTTTTGCATTCCGGCGCTTCGTTCTCCACCGGTGGTCATTTCTACCTTTCTTTCGTGTGTGGGGATTAAACATTTCCGGATTGGACCGAGACTTGCCAAGCGGCCTTGGTTTACTACCGGTAGACCGCCTGTCAAGTTTCGTATCATTTGGACTTCGTTTGATACTCCAACGGTTAACCGAGGGACCGAAAAGGCCTCGTGTGTGTTGCAGCCCAACACCCCTCCAATTTAGCCCAAAACCCACCTAACTCTGCTCCATCATCTAGAGCGTTCGATCACGATTGCGTGGCTGAAAACCGCACCTCATTTGGACTCTCCTAGCTCCTCCTATGCCTATAAATAGATCCCTCCACGAAATTCCGGATCCCCCTCGTCCTCAAACCCTAATCCCGGATCCGCGCCGGCCGGACACGTCCGCCCCGGCCGGATGCGTCCGCCCCGCCGCCTCGGCCACTCTCGCGGCGCCAAGTGTCACCGCCGCCGTCTTCCCTCGCACCGGCCCGCGCGGCCCAGGGAAGGCCCTCCCGGCCCGCGCGCCGCCGCCTCCCGGCCGCCGCCTCGCGCAGCCGCCCCGCGCCACTGCCTCGCGCTGTCGCTGCCGCCGCGCCGCGCCGCCGCCGCCGCCTCGCCCGGCCGCCGCATCCGGCCGCCGCCGCCACCACCGACCCCGGGAGCACCTCGCCGGCCTTCTCCTTCCTCTGATGAGCCGCGACGAACTCCGGCGTCTACAGTGTTTTCGGCCAACTTCGAAATCCGTGCAAACCCTAGATCTGAGGGTTGTTTTTTCTCTAAGTCCCGGTTATTCTCAGTCCATATGCACATGTTCGTAGCCCCATAACTTTGCATCCGTAGCTCCGATTCATGCATATAGCATATCAAAATGTTCATCTCGGAGAGTACATCATTTCATTCCATTGCATCATTTTTATTTTAGCTCATCTTGATGCCCCAAATGCTGTTAGAAGAGGGCTACTTGAGTTAATTGTCAGATATGTTACTCCGTTTAGCACTTTTGTCATTTTTGCCATGATTAATGTGTGCATGATATGCCCTGATGCTCTACATATGTTTTGTTAAGGGTTTTGTCATCTTTCCATAGGTGGAACCCATGTATTTTTGTGATGTGTGAGGTGACTAGTGCAAGCTTGCAAATTGAGGCACTCGGTAAATCTGTTTTCAGGGACTTAGTTTTTCACTAAGTCCTGGGAATGTTTATCTCATGTTGCCATATGTTCATGTTGTTTCCTAGTGATCCGTGCCTCTTTTGAGGATGATCAGTAAGGGAGTTTTGTTAATATTGTAGTGCTCTATCCATCCATGTCTTTGTTTGCAATTATGGAGAACCGTAGCTTGAGTCAATCGAGCTCTACTTTTGCTACTTTGTGAATCTGGGCAGATTGTCAACTTGTTTGCAATTTTGCCGATGATGTTGTAGTTGATCCGTGCATGCTATGCTATTGTTCTTGCCATGTCTAGATTGAATTTTGTGCCGTCTTCATGGGTGTATGCTTGTCTTGCCATGACTTGCTCTGTAGTGAGTGCATCGAGCTCATAAACATGCCTACTTGAGTTATATTTCAGCATGTGTCAGTTTTTCACTAAGTCTGAAACTGATTATGTTTTTGCTATGTTCACATGCTTGCAATTGTATTTTCTGATCCCTTTTGGCTCAAGGTCACTAAGGGACTTTTGTTAAGCTCTTTGAGTAGCTCCATGCCATGTTTTACTTTGCCATGTTCAGGTCCTGTAGCATGTAGTTTTGTTGCTCCGAAGAGGGCTACCTAATCTGAAATTCCAGACGTGTTGATTTCACTAAGTCTGAGATCTGTTTGCCATTTGCATTTTTGCCATGCTTGTTTGAACCTGTTAATGGATGATTTGGCCGTACCTCAGTGCTAAAATTTTGTTAAGCATCTTGTGTGCATCCCTGCCATGTATTTAGTTGTCATGTTTGGGTGTTGTAGCATGTTTATTTCATTGCATTTAGATGTCTATTTGCTGTAAATCGCAGACCGGTGTCATTTTTGAATCGCTTGCCATTTCCAAACCGTAACTCCGATTCCGGCGTTCTTTATATAGTTTTCAAGCGATTTAATCTCATCTTTCCAGTGGCACACTTGGATTTGCATGTGGAGGCCAAGTTCATGCATTTCCTATCATATTTTGCATTTTGCATCCCACATCGCATCCCGCATAGCATATCATCTTTGCATTGTGTTGTTTGAGTTTGCACGTGGTTGATTGTGTCCTTGTTGCTTGTTTGTCTTGTTTGGGTAGAGCCGGGAGACGAGTTCGCTAACGAGGAGCCCGTTGAGTTTGCTTTCGAGGATCCAGTCAACTCTGCCAACTGTGCAGGCAAGATGGTCATACCCTCGAAATCACTACTATCTTTGTTATGCTAGTTTGCTCGCTCTTTTGCTATGACATTGCTATGATGACTACCACTTGCTTGCAAGCCTCCCAAATTGCCATGTCAAACCTCTAACCCACCAATGTCCTAGCAAACCGTTGATTGGCTATGTTACCGCTTTGCTTAGCCCCTCTTATAGCGTTGCTAGTTGCAGGTGAAGATTGGAGGCCGTTCCTTGTTGGAACATATATTTTACTTGTTGGGGATATCATTATATTGCTATGTTATCTTAATGCATCTATATACTTGGTAAAGGGTGGAAGGCTCGGCCTCTCGCCTAGTGTTTTGTTCCACTCTTGCCGCCCTAGTTTCCGTCATATCGGTGTTATGTTCCCGGATTTTGCGTTCCTTACGTGGTTGGGTTATAATGGGAACCCCTTGATAGTTCGCCTTGATTAAAGCTTTTCCAGCAATGCCCAACGTTGGTCTTACCATTCGCCACCTAGCCTTTTCTTTCCCTTGGGTTCTGCAGACTCAAGGGTCATCTTATTTTAACCCCCCGAGCCAGTGCTCCTCTGAGTGTTGGTCCCACCGAGTGATGTCTGGGGCTACCAGGGGCAACTCTGGGCTGGCCTACCCAACGTCTGGCTCATCTGAGTGTGCCCTGAGAAAGAGATATGTGCAGCTCCTATCGGGATTTGTCGGCACATTCGGGCGGTGTTGCTGGTCTTGTTTTATCCTGTCGAAGTGTCTTGAATTACCGAGATACCGAGTCTGATCGGAACGTCTTGGGAGGAGGTCTATTCCTTCGTTGACCGTGAGAGCTTGTCATGGGCTAAGTTGGGACTCCCCTGCAGGGATTTGAACTTTCGAAAGCCGTGCCCGCGGTTATGGGCAGATGGGAATTTGTTAATGTCCGGTTGTAGATAACTTGAACCTTAATTAATTAAAATGAATCAACTGAGTGTGTTACCGTGATGGCCTCTTCTCGGCGGAGTCCGGGAAGTGGACACGGTGTTGGAGTAATGTTTGCGTAGGTTGCTCTCTAGTTTCTCGCTCGCGCTTTGCCTCCTCTTCTCGCTCTCTTTTGCGAATAAGTTAGCCACCATATTTGCTAGTCGCTTGCTGCAGCTCCACTCATATTTTACCTTGCCATTCCTATAAGCTTAAATAGTTTTGATTGCGAGGGTGCGAGATTGCTGAGTCCCTGTGGCTCACAGATTACTATTACACCAGATGCAGGGCCTGATGATTCCGCTCCAGGAGACGTGTATGAGCTCAAGTGGGAGTTCGACGAAGACTCTCAACGTTACTATGTTTCCTTTCTCGATGATTAGTAGTGGTGCCCAGTTGGGGGTAAACGGGACCGTTGTCGCATGTTGGGTTCTCTTTTATTTTGGCGCCGTAGTCGGGCCATGAGTGTTTGGATGATGTAATGTTATTTATGTACTTTATTGACGTGGCGATTGTAAGCCAACTATGTTATCTCCCCTTTATTATTTATATTACATGGGATGTTGTGAAGATTGCCTAACTTGCGACATATGCCTTCAATGCGATTATGCCTCTAAGTCGTGCCTCGACACGTGGGAGATATAGTCGCATCGAGGGCGTTACAAGTTGGTAATCAGAGCCTTCCCCGACCTTAGGAGCCCCATTGCTTGATCGTTTTAGTGGCCGAGTTGTGTCTAGAAAAATGTTTTGAGTCTTTAGGAATTATATATCGGAGAGATTAGGAATTCTTTTTACTTCCCAGTCTCCTCATCGCTCTGGTAAGGCATCCTGACGTAGAGTTTTGACTTTTCTCTTCTCAAATTTCACTAAAAAAAATTTAGGATCACGCGGGTATCTTGGAATCGTTCCGATGGTTTTATGATGAGAACATTGTCTTGGTGCCTCCTGTCAGGGGTTTAGTGGAAGTGTCCCGGGGAGTTGAGCTCTGAGGTGTTGTCATCATAATTTTATCGTTGCAGTTCTGGAATACCTGAGTCTAGTACGCTGACATCGAAAATCTCTTTTATGCAGTTCGTTGGTGAGATAACCTCGACGCCACCCAGTACTGGGGCGGGAGTTCGGGAGTATCGCCATAACTAGTATAACGGATGCTTTTCGAAGGTTGAGGTAGATGGTTTCCGAAGGTTTCTTGGTTATGTGTTGAAGGATGGATACAGCTGGATGTAGGATTTGCTAGTTTGGGTGAGATATTATGCTTCCCCTGTATCCCCAACACCTGATTGCATAACCGGAAAGGTTCGGGAGTTTCATAGGTGGGAATTCTAGTAGCTCTAGTTCTTCTTCCACGGATATTGGTTTGAGATTGGGATTTCTTACCGATTATTCGTTCTTGATCCGTACCTTGTTGAATTATTTCTCTACCTTAATTCTACGTGGCTTCTCGATTTATGGATATGTGACCATTTCAAGAGGAATGCATTCGTTCATTTTGTTCGGATGTGAAGACTATATGTTGCAATTTTCATTCCGTTGGATTCAGCTTCAATATTTTTCTATCAATGTGCTAATGGTGGTCAACCTCTTCAGGATGGCTCCTCCAACGTGCACGACTCCGAATCCTGATCCGCCACCACCTCCACCTCCTCCGGAGGCATGGCAAGCTGTGATGGCCGCAACCAATGCAAACACACAGCTGATCATGCAAATTCTTCAAGAGCGCAATCAAGGCAACCAAGGGAATCAAGGCAGCAATCAGAGTCACTTTGCTACACTCAACCAGTTCCTTGCTAACGGGCCAAAGACTTTCAGCAATTGTGTTGAGGCAACCGATGCTGACGATTGGCTTGTGGATCTGTGCAAGCATTTCGAGTGCAGTAACGTCAGGCCTGAGGACTTTGTTAAGTTCGCTTCCTTCCAACTCAAAGATCAAGCTGCAGAATGGTTCCAGCAGTACAAGGACTCCAGAGGTGGACGTGTTATCACTTGGGATGATTTCCGTCGAGATTTCCGAGCTCATCATATTCCTCATAGCGTGGTTGAAAGCAAGCATGAGGAATTCCGCAGTCTGAAGCAAGGCTCTTTGTCTGTCTATGACTACAACAAGTTGTTCCAGAAGCTCGCCCGCTTTGCCAAGCAGGACGTCCCTGATGAGAAGAGCATGATATACCAGTTCAGGGGTGGTCTCAGAGAAGAAATTCAGCTAGCTCTTGTTCTCTTCGAGCCCTTGAGATACGATGAGTTCTACAACATGGCACTGAAGCAAGAGGCTGCTCAGTTGTGTGATGCTTCCAAGAAGCAAGTCAGAGATGTTACTCCTTCTTCCTCTACTCAAGTGGCCAAGCAGCAGAAGTATTGGCTTCCTCCTCCTCCGTTCCGTCAGCCGTATCAGCAGAAGAGCAAAGGTGGCAGTGGTTCTTCCCACCCACACAACCCTGGCTTTCAGAACAAGACTTCGTCTCAAGCTCCAAGATCGAGTGCTCCGTATCACCGTCCGCTTTCAGAGGTCACGTGCAACAAGTGCCAACAGAAGGGTCACTATGCCAACAAGTGTTTCAACCAGAGGCGTCTTCCTCCTCCTCCTCCTGTCAGATCGGCAAGTACAGCTGTGGTCAAGCATAACCCCAAGTCCGCCAAGGTCAACTTGCTGATTGCAGCTCAGGCACAGGAATCACCAGATGTAATCATGGGTAACCTTCCTGTTAATGATATTCCTGCAAAAGTTCTTTTTGACATGGGTGTGTCGCATTGTTTCATCTCGAGGCCATTTATTTCTAAGCATGAGTTGCCTTTACAAGATTTGCCTAGACAGTTATCTGTTGTTTCTCCGGGTAAATTCATGAATGCAAGCGCTATTGCCCCAGATGTTTCTATCACTTTGGGCGATTACAAGTTTCTGTCTTCTCCGGTGGTTCTTGGTAACTCGGATATTGATCTTATTCTCGGGGTGGATTGGCTTTCTAAGCACAAGGCACATCTCGATTGTGCAGCCAGGCAGATTCAATTGACTCATTCGTCTGAGGATGTAATTGTCTTTGCCGCTCGGGATAATACCATCCGTCTGTTTTCCCTCAATGAGAAGGGTGAATTGGACGCTATCTCACAAATTCCAGTTGTTTGCGAATATCAAGACATCTTTCCAGAAGAGCTTCCAGGAATGCCTCCGCACCGGCCAGTCGAATTCATTATTGATCTTGAGCCTGGCACGGAACCTGTGTGTAAACGTCCTTACAAGCTCGGACCTGAAGAGTTGAAGGAGCTGAAGAAGCAACTCGATATTCAAGAGAAAATGGGTCTCATCCGGCCTAGTTCTTCTCCGTGGGGTTGTGGTGTTCTTTTTGTGAAGAAGAAGGATGGAACGGACCGACTTTGTGTTGATTACCGTCCAGTGAACAAGATGACCGTCAAGAAAAAAAATCCACTTCCCAACATCAATGAGCTCTTCGAACAACTCAAGGGTGCCCAAGTATTCTCCAAGCTTGATCTCCACATGGGTTATCACCAGATTCGCATTCGTGAGCAAGATATTCTCAAGACGGCTTTCAGGACAAGCTTTGGTTCATATGAATACACCGTCATGTCTTTTGGTCTCGCCAACGCTCCTCCGACGTTCTCTCGCATGATGAACTTCATCTTCAACACCTACACCAATGACTTCGTTTTGGTCTATCTCGACGACATTCTGGTTTTCTCCAAGAGCAAGGAAGATCATGCCAAGCACTTGCGTTTGGTTCTTGATAAGCTCAGGGAACATCAGTTCTACACCAAGTTCTCCAAGTGTGAGTTTTGGCTCGATGAGGTTCTTTATCTTGGTCATATCATCTCTGCCAAGGGCATTGCCGTGAATCCTACGAAGGTGTCTGCAATGTGAATTGGGAACCTCCTCAGAACGTGAAGCAACTCCGTAGCTTCCTCGGTCTCGCAAGCTATTGCCGAAGATTCATTGAAAACTTTTCTAAGATCGCGAAGCCTCTCTCAAATCTTCTTCAGAAGCACGTCAAGTACGTTTGGTCTCCGGAGTGTGACATTGCTTTCAACACTTTGAAAGAGAAATTGATCACTGCTCCAGTTCTGACTCTGCCTGATGAATCCAAGCCGTACGAGGTCTTTTGTGATGCCTCTCTCCAAGGTCTTGGCGCAGTATTGATGCAAGAGAAGAAAGTTGTTGCTTATACATCTCGCCAGTTGAAGCCTAATGAGAAGAACTACCCCACTCATGATCTCGAGTTGGCGGCAGTTGTGCATGCTCTGTTGACTTGGAGACATCTTCTATTGGGAAGAAAAGTGGACATTTTCACTGATCACAAGAGTCTCAAGTACATCTTCACTCAGCCTAATCTCAACCTCAGGCAAACTCGATAGGTCGAAATGATTCAAGAGTATAATCCGAGTATCGAGTATACTCCAGGCAAGGCCAATGTGATTGCTGACGCTATGAGCAGAAAGGCTTACTGCAACAGTCTGATTCTCAAGCCTTATCAACCCGAGCTTTGTGAAGCTTTCCGTAAACTTAATCTGTAAGTTGTTCCCCAAGGTTTCCTCGCCAACCTTCAAGTCTCTCTTACCTTGGAAGACCAGATTCGCCAAGCCCAGCTTCTTGATGCTATGGTGAAAAAGGTGAAGATTGGGATTGCCAAGAGTCAGTCCAAGTACAAGTGCTACCGCCTTGATGACAAGGACACTCTCTTCTTCGAGGATCGTATTGTTGTACCCAAAGGTGACCTCCGTAAAGTGATCATGAACGAGGCTCACAATTCTCTCCTCTCCATCCACCCTGGGAGCACGAAGATGTATCAGGACCTCAAGCAAGCTTATTGGTGGACTCGAATGAAGCGCGAGATTGCTCAATTCGTGAATGAATGTGATGTCTGCAGAAGAGTGAAGGCAGAACACCAAAGGCCAGCAGGTCTCCTCCAACCTCTTGCCATTCCAGAATGGAAGTTTGACCACATTGAAATGGACTTCGTGACTGGGTTTCCAAATTCCAAGCGTGGCAATGATGCTATATTCGTTGTCATCGACAAACTCACCAAAGTGGCTTACTTTCTTCCTATCAAAGAGTCGATCACTGCAGCTCAATTGGCGGAACTCTATACCTCTCGTATTGTCTCTCTGCACGGTATTCCTCAAGTGATCTCTTCAGACCATGGCAGCATCTTTACCTCGAAGTTTTGGGATTCTTTTCAGAAGGCCATGGGCACCAACATCCGCTTCAGCACAGCTTTCCATCCTCAAACTAGCGGTCAAGTCGAGCGTGTCAACCAGATTCTTGAAGATATGCTTAGGGCTTGTGTGATCTCCTTCGGCATGAAGTGGGAGGATTGTCTTCCTTATGTTGAATTCTCCTACAACAACGGTTTTCAAGCAAGTTCGGGCAAGGCCCCTTTTGAAATTCTGTATGGCAGGAAGTGTCGTACCCCTCTCAACTGGTCTGAAACCGGTGAACGTTAGCTTTTGGGTAATGACTTAATCACAGAGGCAGAAGAAATGTGCAAAGTCATTCGTGATAACCTCAAAGCAGCCCAATCCCGTCAGAAGAGCTACTATGATAGTAAGCACCGCGATTTGGCTTTCGAGATCGGAGATCATGTTTACCTCCGCGTCTCTCCTATGAAAGGTACTCGTCGCTTCGGTATCAAAGGGGAGCTTGCTCCTAGATACGTGGGACCTTTCAAGATTGTCAGCAAGAGAGGCGACCTCGCCTATCAACTCGAGCTTCCTTCAAACTTTGCAAATGTTCATGACGTGTTCCATGTCTCTCAGCTTCGAAAGTGCTTCAAGACTCCTGACCGCACCGTCAACTTCGAGGACATTGAGCTCCAAGAAGATCACTCTTATCGTGAGCACCCAGTTGCTATTCTTGAAGAGACTGAGCGCAAGACTCGCAACAAGTCAATCAAATTTCTCAAAGTCAAGTGGTCACACCATTCCGACCGTGAAGCTACCTGGGAACGCGAGGATCACCTCCGTTCTGAGTACCCGGCGTTCTTTCAGTCCTAGATCTCGGGACAAGATCTTTTCGTAGTGGTGGAGTGTTGTAACACCCCGGATATAACTTTCCCTATTTGTACTCCAACTCTGGCCGTTTCCGGCATTAAGTTATATTTATTTCCTCGGGTTCGGGTTTTGTCTCCATGTGTTGTTATCGTTGTCATGCATCTCATATCATGTCATCATGTGCATAGCATTTGCATACGTGCTCGTCTCAGGCATTCAAGCATTTTTCCCGTTGTCCGTTTTGCATTCCGGCGCTTCGTTCGCCTCCGGTGGTCATTTCTACCTTTCTTTCGTGTGTGGGGATTAAACATTTCCGGATTGGATCGAGACTTGCCAAGTGGCCTTGGTTTACTACCGGTAGACCGCCTGTCAAGTTTCGTATCATTTGGACTTCGTTTGATACTCCAACGGTTAACCGAGGGACCGAAAAGGCCTCGTGTGTGTTGCAGCCCAACACCCCTCCAATTTGGCCCAAAACCCACCTAACTCTGCTCCATCATCTAGAGCGTTGGATCACGATCGCGTGGCCAAAAACCGCACCTCATTTGGACTCTCCTAGCTCCTCCTATGCCAATAAATAGATCCCTCCACGAAATTCCGGATCCCCCTCGTCCTCAAACCCTAATCCCAGATCCACGCCGGCCGGACACGTCCGCCCCGGCCGGACGCGTCCGCCCCGCCGCCTCGGCCACTCCCACGGCGCCAAGTGTCACCAACACCGTCTTCCCCCGCGCCGGCCCGCGCGGCCCAGGGAAGGCCCTCCCGGCCCGCGCGCCGCCGCCTCGCACCGTCGTTGCCACCGCGCCGCCGCCTCGCCCGGCCACCGCCTCCGGCCGCCGCCGCCACCGCCGACCCCGGGAGCACCTCGCCGGCCTTCTGCTTCCTCCGGTGAGCCGCGACGAACTCCGGCGTCTACATTGTTTCCGGCCAACTTCGAAATCCGTGCAAACCCTAGATCTGAGGGTTGTTTTTTTTCTCTAAGTCCCAGTTATTCTCAGTCCATATGCACATGTTCGTAGCCCCATAACTTTGCATCCGTAGCTCCGATTCATGCATATAGCATATCAAAATGTTCATCTCGGAGAGTACATCATTTCATTCCATTGCATCATTTTCATTTGAGCTCATCTTGATGCCCGAAATGCTATTAGAAGAGGGCTACTTGAGTTAATTGTCGGATCTGTTACTCCGTTTAGCACTTTTGTCATTTTTGCCATGATTAATGTGTGCATGATATGCCCTGATGCTCTACATATGTTTTGTTAAGGGTTTTGTCATCTTTCCATAGGTGGAACCCATGTATTTTTGTGATGTGTGAGGTGACTAGTGCAAGCTTGCAAATTGAGGCACTCGGTAAATCTGTTTTCAGGGACTTAGTTTTTCACTAAGTCCTGGGATTGTTTATCTCATGTTGCCATATGTTCATGTTGTTTCCTAGTGATCCGTGCCTCTTTTGAGGATGATCAGTAAGGGAGTTTTGTTAATATTGTAGTGCTCTATCCATCCATGTCTTTGTTTGCAATTATGGATAACCGTAGCTTGAGTCAATCGAGCTCTACTTTTGCTACTTTGTGAATCTGGGCAGATTGTCAACTTGTTTGCAATTTTGCCGATGATGTTGTAGTTGATCCGTGCATGCTATGCTATTGTTCTTGCCATGTCTAGATTGAATTTTGTGCCGTCTTCATGGGTGTATGCTTGTCTTGCCATGACTTGCTCTGTAGTGAGTGCATCGAGCTCATAAACATGCCTACTTGAGTTATATTTCAGCATGTGTCAGTTTTTCACTAAGTCTGAAACTGATTATGTTTTTGCTATGTTCACATGCTTGCAATTGTATTTTCTGATCCCTTTTGGCTCAAGGTCACTAAGGGAATTTTGTTAAGCTCTTTGAGTAGCTCCATGCCATGTTTTACTTTGCCATGTTCAGGTCCTGTAGCATGTAGTTTTGTTGCTCCGAAGAGGGCTACCTGATCTGAAATTCCAGACAAGTGTTGATTTCACTAAGTCTGAGATCTGTTTGCCATTTGCATTTTTGCCATGCTTGTTTGAACCTGTTAATGGATGATTTGGCCATAGCTCGGTGCTAGACTTTTGTTAAGCATCTTGTGTGCATCCCTGCCATGTATTTAGTTGTCATGTTTGGGTGCTGTAGCATGTTCATTTTATTGCATTTAGATGTCTACTTGCTGTAAATCGCAGAACAGTGTCATTTTTGAATCGCTTGCCATTTCCAAACCGTAACTCCGATTCCGGCGTTCTTTATATAGTTTTCAAGCGATTTCATCTCATCTTTCCAGTGGCACACTTGGATTTCCATGTGGAGGCTAGGTTCATGCATTTCCTATCATATTTTGCATTTTGCATCCCGGATCGCATCCCGCATAGCATATCATCTTTGCATTGTGTTGTTTGAGTTTGCATGTGGTTGATTGTGTCCTTTTTGCTTGTTTGTCTTTTTTGGGTAGAGCCGGGAGATGAGTTCGCTAACGAGGAGCCCGTTGAGTTTGCTTTCGAGGATCCAGTCAACTCTGACAACTGTGCAGGCAAGATGGTCATACCCTCGAAATCACTACTATCTTTGCTATGCTAGTTTGCTCGCTCTTTTGCTATGCCATTGCTATGATGCCTACCACTTGCTTGCAAGCCTCCCAAATTGCCATGTCAAACCTCTAACCCACCAATGTCCTAGCAAACCGTTGATTGGCTATGTTACCGCTTTGCTTAGCCCCTCTTATAGCGTTGCTAGTTGCAGGTGAAGATTGGAGGCCGTTCCTTGTTGGAACATATATTTTACTTGTTGGGGATATATTATATTGCTATGTTATCTTAATGCATCTATATACTTGGTAAAGGGTGGAAGGCTCGGCCTCTCGCCTAGTGTTTTGTTCCACTCTTGCCGCCCTAGTTTCCATCATATCGGTGTTATGTTCCCAGATTTTGCATTCCTTACGCGGTTGGGTTATAATGGGAACCCCTTGATAGTTCGCCTTGATTAAAGCTTTTCCAGCAATGCCCGACATTGGTCTTACCATTCGCCACCTAGCCTTTTCTTTCCCTTGGGTTCTGCAGACTCAAGGGTCATCTTATTTTAACCCCCCCCCCCCGGGCCAGTGCTCCTCTGAGTGTTGGTCCCACCGAGCGATGTCCAGGGCTACCAGGGGCAACTCTGGGCTGGCCTACCCGACGTCTGGTTCATCTGAGTGTGCCCTGAGAAAGATATATGTGCAGCTCCTATCGGGATTTGTCGGCACATTCGGGCGGTGTTGCTGGTCTTGTTTTAACCTGTCGAAGTGTCTTGAATTACCGAGATACCGAGTCTGATCGGAACGTCTTGGGAGGAGGTCTATTCCTTCGTTGACCGTGAGAGCTTGTCATGGGCTAAGTTGGGACTCCCCTGCAGGGATTTGATCTTTCGAAAGCCGTGCCCGCGGTTATGGGAAGATGGGAATTTGTTAATGTCCGGTTGTAGATAACTTGAACCTTAATTAATTAAAATGAATCAACTGAGTGTGTTACCGTGATGGCCTCTTCTCGGCGGAGTCCGGGAAGTGGACACGGTGTTGGAGTAATGTTTGCACATGTTGCTCTCTAGTTTCTCGCTCGCGCTTTGCCTCCTCTTCTCGCTCTCTTTTGCGAATAAGTTAGCCACCATATTTGCTAGTCGCTTGCTGCAGCTCCACTCATATTTTACCTTGCCATTCCTATAAGCTTAAATAGTTTTGATCACGAGGGTGTGAGATTGCTGAGTCCCTGTGGCTCACAGATTACTATTACACCAGATGCAGGGCCTGATGATTCCGCTCCAAGAGACGCGTATGAGCTCAAGTGGGAGTTCGACGAAGACTCTCAACATTACTATGTTTCCTTTCCCGATGATCAGTAGTGGTGCCCAGTTGGGGGTGAACGGGACCGTTGTCGCATGTTGGGTTCTCTTTTATTTTGGCGCCGTAGTCGGGCCATGAGTGTTTGGATGATGTAATGTTATTTATGTACTTGATTGACGTGGCGAGTGTAAGCCAACTATGTTATCTCCCCTTTATTATTTATATCACATGGGATGTTGTGAAGATTTCCTAACTTGCGACATATGCCTTCAATGCGATTATGCCTCTAAGTCGTGCCTCTACACGTGGGAGATATAGTCGCATCGAGGGCGTTACATGTAGACCCATCATAGAAAGAACGAGGGGTTGCCATGACAATTGACAGTCAGCTGTTGGTTGCTTCCGAGGGGCGATGAGGCATTGAAGGCTTGATGAGGTGGCGCCATGCGGAGCTGCCGCGGCTAGAGCTCAGCTATTCAGGTTTGTCGGCGTTGCAGGGACGGACCCATGCGCAAGCGTCGTGCCGTTTGGGAGCAGCTCCGTCAGTTGGCGTCAGTTGAGTGGGTAACTAGGTCAAACACATTAGCCGTGAAGGAGTGGATTCATTCATATAGATGCTGGGAAGGCGGACATCACTGGGTCAGGCCCGAGCGACTTGGGGATGATGTAGCCCGTGGGGCGCCCCCAACAAAGTAAGCTAACAACATGAAATAAAAGGGATACATGCCGCAGGGATGGACCCACGCGGCCTGGGAATAATGCAGCCCTGGGGGGGCGCTCCCAGCTGGAAATGAAACTTGAAAGATGTCACCTGATGATGTTGAGGACGAAGGAGTGTTGGTGTAGCAGACTCGGTGGGCTGCGGAAGCCGATCCTCACGAGCCCCCAGGCCCAGGGGCCTCGGGAGGCTCCGGAGGCGCTGGTGGCTCCTCGCGGACCATCTCCATCTCCGCCAGGGCTGCGGAACGCCTGGCCTCTTGAGCCTCCATGATACCCCTCTTGAGGCGCTGGTACGTGGCAGCCGCGTTCGGCAAGCCGTAAGGCATGAGAACGTAGCTGTGGGGTGGACCTTCGCAGCGCCCCACTCGCGAGGGCCAGAGGCGCTCCGGAGAGGCGACTCGATTGAGCCCTGGTATGTCGATGTAGACGCGCAGCCCACCATCCTCGCCTAGTTGGGGAGCCACAGCTGGTAGGCAGCGGCCGCCTTTCATGACTCTTGACTCCTGTAGCTCCTGAATGGCCTTGCTAACGAACTCCTGAGGGTCTGGCTCTCCTTGCCTTACTCCTTCTTGAGGGAAACATGCTTCGAAACACGCCTCCATGTGGTGCCCAAGCGCCTCTCTCGTGACCTTAGCCAGGTCGGCGGCCCTCCAGGGGAGGGCCCTCGAGCCCTGCCTGAGGAGGGCGCCGGGCGCGCTTTCCTATGCGATGGAAGGAGGTTCCCCTTGGGCAGGCGCGGGCCCTGAGGGGCCTGCCTCCCAAGGGGCCGAGCCGGACGATGTCTTCTTCTTGGGGGCGGTCTCGGGAAGCCTCCTGCTTCCGCGATCCGGGTCTTCCAGTGATGCGGCCTGAAACGCTCGTTCCAGAGAACACACTGTGTCCTTCTCTTCACAGGGCACCGTGATGACTCCTCCACTTCCTGGCATCTTGAGGACGTTGTAGCCGTGGTGAGTTACGGCCATGAACTTGGCCAGCGCTGGGTACCCAAGGATGGCGTTGTACGGCAGGCGAATGTGAGCGACGTCGAAGTCAATGAGCTCGGTGCGGTAGTTGTCGCGTGCCCCGAAGGTGATAGGGAGGCGGACCTACCCGATCGGGACCGTGGAGCCGTCGGCGACTCCGGAGAAGGGCTTGGTTGGCTGAAGCTGGTTGTAGGGCACTTGGAGATTGTTGAATGTTTCCACGGACAGGACGTTGAGCCCTGCCCCGCCATCGATGAGGGTCCTGGTGACCACCACGTCGCTGATGATTGGGGAACAAAGCATCGGGAGGACTCCGGCTATGGCCGCACACTTGAGCTGATCTGCTGAGCTGAACGTGATGGCGCATGCCGACCACCTGAGAGGGCGCGTGGCTTCGAGCTTGGGGAGGACTGCATTTGCTTCGCGGGCGAACTGCTTGAAGATGCGTTGAGATGCTGGGGCTTGAGCCCCGCCCAGGATGCAGGCGATCGCACGCGGCTCCTGGAAGCCCCCAGCCCCCTCGTCCTGATGGCGGTCCTCGTTTCTCCTTGGCTGCGGCGGCAGTGGAGGGAGGCCTGCGTTGCCTTGCGGGTGATCCTCACGAGGCTGATCCCTCCAGTCTCCCTCGCGAGGCGGGTCTTGCCAGCGATCCTCGCGAGGTCGATCGTTCCACCCTTGGCGCGGGCAGCGGTCTTCCCAGCGTCCTGCGTTCCTTCCTCCTCCTCGACCATAGCCCCGGTCACCGCGGTCGGGGCGATGGCCGATCCTTCCTTCTCGCTTGGCTCGGAGCTCTTGACATTCGTTGGTGTTGTGGGTGTGGAGGTTGTGGTACACACAGTACCGACTGCCCTTGGAAGATTCGGGCTGATCTCTGCCCTGCTTGGTGTCTGGTTCTGCTGTGAGCACGGCAGCCCCCTTGCGCTTCACATCCTTGGCCTTGGGCTTCTTCTCTTCTGGGTCTGCGGCAGGCAGCTCGAGGAGGGAGAGACGCCCTTCCTCAGCCCTGGCGCACTTGGTTGCCAAGTTGAACAACTCCAAGGAAGTGCACAGGTCTTCATGCATCACCAGCTCCTCCTTTATCTTGACATCGCACACGCCGTCGGAGAAGGCTGAGATGATGGCCTCCTTGGTCACCTTGGGAATCTTGAGGCGTGCGCTGTTGAAGCGCTGGATGTACTTCTGCAGGGTCTCTCCGGGTTGTTGCTTGATGCGACGCATGTCGCTCACGGCGGGTGGCCGGTCGCGAGTACCTTGGAAGTTGGCGATGAAGCGGGTGCGCATCTCGTCCCAGGAGGAGATCGTGCCTGGAGCAAGGTTCAGGAGCCAGGTGCGGGCCCCGTCCTTGAGCGCCATGGGAAACCAGTTCGCCATGACCTTCTCGTCTCCGTTGGCAGCTTCGATGCCCAGCTCATAGAGCTGGAGGAACTCCGCAGGGTCGGCCGTGCCGTCGTAACGAGGAGGCAGGTCTGGCTTGAACTTGCCAGGCCACGCGACGCTCCGTAGCTCGATGGTGAAGGCACGGCAGCCTGCTGTGGCCATGGGAGGCCTTGGGTGACGGAGAGCTTGGTCTTGCATGTCCCCATGCACTGCAGCTGGGAGCAGCACGGGGTCTTGACGTGAGGGAGCAGGAGCATGGTCGCGACGTGCTGGAGCAGGGAGCGCCCGGGCAGCTTCTCGCGGGCGAGGGACTTCTTGGCAGCTCTGCTCTTGCTGCGCTGGCACCTGACGGAGCAGGTTCCGCCCAGGGGCCATGCGCCTTGGAGCCATGGCTCCTTCTTTACGAGGAGGCGGCTGGGGCGCCCCCGGAGCTTCGTCGCCCGCGTGGGGCGGGGTGCGATGCAGCGGAACGGACGGCGTAGGAGAGCCCCCTGCGGCTCGGACGAGCTCGGCGACGCGGTCGAGCCATTCTTCGTAGACATCGTCGACGAGATGGTAGCGCAGGAGCTCGTTTGCCGCGATGAGCGCAGCTCGAGCCTCCATGGGTGCGCGGAGCGCGCGGGACGAAGAACCAGCTGGGGTGAGCGAGGGAGTCGCGGTGCGGCCGTCTTGCCGCACGGACGGATGCTGAGACGACGCTTGCTGCTCGTCCCCCGCCGGGCCGGTGGCGGCGTTGATGGCAGGTGACGGGGAACGGCGAGGATGCCCGCCGACAGGAGCCGTCTGGGAAACGCGGGAAGCAAGAGCGGCCCGGCGCTCGGCGCGGGCCCGACGAGCGTCAGACATGGACGCGATGGTCGGAGGAGAACGGGGTGGTGGAAGACGAATTCCGGTGCACCCCTACCTGGCGCGCCAAATGTTGGATTTCGGGTTCCGGCAGACCCTTGAGGTTCAAACACTGGGGTGCGCGCGGAGATTTCGCCTTCTACCTACCTGCACCCCTCCGCCTCGCTAAGATCTAAGCTATGGAAAGAACAGCACAAGAGACACAGGGTTTATACTGGTTTGGGCCACCGTTGTGGTGTAATACCCTACTCCAGTGTGTGGTGTGGTGGATTGCCTCTTGGGCTGATGATGATGAGCAATACAAGGAAGAGCAGCCTCGCGAGGGTCTGTTCTTGGCTGAGGGGATGAACTGCTAGGAGGAGTTCAGTCACCCTTCTCTCTCTCTCACTTCTCGATTCTCTCTTCTTGATTGCGATTTTGATACTCTCTCCGATCTCGATCCCCCTACCCTGGGGGTGGCTAGTCCTATTTATAGGCAAAGGCCCTGGGCCTCTTCCCAAATATTGAGCGGGAAGGGCACCAACAATTGGCCATTTTGAAGGGGAACATCTGGTACACTTATCCTGACTAAAGTTGGTCCTCGCCTGCCAAAGGCTCTGGTGGTGACCCTGGCTTGGGCTCCACAATAACTTCCTCCCTGTCGTTGGACTGGTCTTGGTCTCGTTGCACCGAAACGGGTGCCTTTGCTTGATGCTCTCGCCTGCGCTTGCTCCCTTTGCACCAAAGAGGAAAGGAGGACACTGCGCGGCTGGCGCCCGCCTGCCGCCTTTGGTCGTCATGGCTTACATCACGGGCACCTCGTGACGTACCCCGCCTTGATCTCTCCGCCTCCTCGCGAGGCAGCCTGATGAGGCCGTGCCTGAGGAAGCTCCGTGTCGTCCGCCCCGCGAGGCTTGGCCCCTCGTGAGGGTCTTGGGTCTGTGTTGATGAAGACGGGCCACGCTGGGCCCCCCTTTTGAGCCACGCCGCAGGCCGCAAGCAGGCAAGTCTGGGGACCCCCGCTCCTAGAACGCCGACAATATCAGTAGCCCCTGAGACTTGAAATAGTTGACACAACTTATTTAAGGATCATTATTTGTGCAGGTTCTTACAGAGATGAATACCCAATTGTCTCAAGAGCTGGAAGAGTGCAAAGCCCAGCTACAGGCTGCGATAGCCGTGTTGAAGGAGTCCGAGAAGGCCCCCTCTGGTAACACTTGCTTCTATTGCAAAGAATTACAGGTACCAGATAGTATGCGACATGCATGCAAATCTAACAGTAGATGTTGCAGATGACCCCGGAGTGAATCCGGAGGCCGTGCCGGAGGATGCGCAACATGCTAATCGACAGCTAAATGCTGGCGAGCGCGTGCTTACACGGGTCAGGCAGGAGAAAAATAATCTCCAGGACGCCAATATCCGGCTGGACATGGAGCTGAAAGACATCTGAGTCCATCTTGCGGACTCCGTGAAGGAGAATAAGCGGCTTCGACGCGGCATTTTTAGTAAGTGCTTGAAAGAACTTTTGAAGGAGTTCGGCGAAGAAGCTGGCTAATAGAGTTATGTCTGCAGGTATGCTGACGGGTCGTCCCACGGAGGAGATGCCCTGGTCTACGGGTGATCTTCTACCAGAGCTCACACAACTCCACGAACAAGTTCGGCAGGTGATGCAGGGTATTGCCCAAGCCTTGTGGCCATCCGCGTCCCTGCCATGAGGCATGGGGGAGCTTATAGAGAAGCTCAAGGGAGCGCGGCGGCGCTTCTGATTATGGAAGATATTAGCCTGCCGACAAGGTGCAAGGGAAGCCTGGGCTATGGTGAAGACGCAATATACCAAAGCTGACCCAAACCACATGGCCGAGGACGGACCTGTGGGGCCCGATGGGAAAGAGAACCCCGTCAGTTTAGTGTATGACCAAGTAGAATTAGCCATGAAGTATTCCCAACAGGATTGTAGGCTAGACAGCCTGTTGGATGGTATAGAAGAAGAATTTAATCAGTCTTAATGACTGTGTACTGCAAGTGACATACATAATGTCCCTAGCCGGATTGTAAATCATTTGTCATGGCGGACCTTTTCGCTTTGACCTCTGGACCTGATAGTCCGGAGTGTATCCGAATACCCGCTCGATTATGTAAAAACCGGGGTATGCATTGAAACCAGGCGTAGGGGTCATAAGTGCTTGAACAGACAAGTACCCAACTAGCTGTGTTATATTACATGGGTAGTAAGAAACATCTTCCAGGGAGAATAGTTCCATTAAGGGTTCCTTTCCCTAGGTACGCATGCCCTAATGTGCATGTCCAAATTGCGAAAAGAGACACAGGCTATAAACATCTGGGGGCATGTGTCAAATTAAATAAAAGTCATATTTTATTCACCTACCGAATATTTCCTTAAGAACGCTAGCTTTCGGCTTCACCCAGTCTGAAGTACACATCCGGCTGACCCGACAGTAACAATCGCAGAGGTGCTCCCCTTATGCCCTAGCCGAATTAACGAGAACGTAGGGCATAAATACAAGAGCCAGGCAACCCAGCTTGGCCAAAACTTAAGTCATATCGATGCATATAATGGCGAAAAAAGGTACATGCGGAAGAATAACACATGTGTGGGGCATAAAGCCCAGAAAAATAGTTGGATTAAGCTTCTGTATAAGAAGCCCCCAGGTATAATGAGCGCGGTTAGCGCGTCAAGATTGTGTAACAAATACATAAGTTTAGCCTTTTACGGCCTTGAGGAGAATAAAAAGAGAGAAAGAGAGAAAAGAGAGATAATTGATGTGCAAAAAATTGACGGAGGTAAGGAGACGAACATAGAGTCCGGCACTAGGCGTAGAATCTTCGGAGTCTGGCTGTGTTCCATGGGTTTGGCTCGAGTCGATTGTCCGATGCATCCCGCTGACGGTACACTCCACCGCTCAGAACCTGGTCAATAATGAAGGGACCTTCCCATTTGGGCTTGAGCTTGTTCTTTTTCTTCTACGGCAGGCGTAGAACTAGTTCGACAACGTTATAGGTTTTGGCCCGTACTTCTCTGCTCTGATACCTTCAAGCCTATTGCTGATAGAATGCGGAACAGGCTTTTGCCATGTTGCGCTCCTCCTCCAGGGCGTCCAAACTGTCCTGCCGATCGAGCTCGGCCTCTTTTTCTTCGTACATGCGCACTCGAGGTGAGTCATGAATTATGTCGCAAGGCAGAACCGCCTCTGTGCCATACACCGTAAAAACGGTGTGTATTCGGTAGTGCGATTCGGCGTGGTCCGCAGCCCCCATAGTACGGAGTCAAGGTCCTCTACCCAGTGCGTGTTTGATTCCTTTAAGGACCGCACTAATCTGGGTTTAATGCCGCTCATGATAAGACCATTTGCTCGCTCGACTTGACCGTTAGTTTGTGGGTGATAGATAGAAGCATAATCGAGCTTGATGCCCATGTTGCTGCACCAAAGTTTCACCTCGTCGGCTGTAAAGTTTGTGCCGTTGTCAGTGATGATGCTGTGGGGGATGCCATAATGGTGTACAACCCCAGATATGAAGTGTATCACCGGTCCGGATTCAGCCGTTTTGACAGGTTTGGCTTCCATCCATTTGGTGAATTTATCCACCATGACCAGTAAGTATTTTTTCTTATGGGTTCCCCCTTTAAGGGGTCCGACCATATCAAGCCCCCAAACCGCAAAGGGCCAAGTAATGGGGATTGTTTGGAGAGCGGTAGGCGGCGTATGGCTTTGGTTTGCAAAAAGCTGGGAACCGACGCAATGTTGGACCAGATGTTGTGCATCTGCTCGGGCCGTCGGTCAATAGAAACCTATACGGAAGGCCTTGCTTACAAGGGCCCGGGCTGCTGCGTGATGGTCGCCGAGTCTAGCATGGATTTCTGCCAAAAGCTTCCGCCCTTCCTCTTTGGAGATGCACCTTTGAAGGACTCCGGTAGTGCTTTCCTTATAAAGCTCTCCCTCGTGGACCTTGTAGGCTTTAGATCGCCGCACTATGCACCGTGCCTCATTTTAGTCCTCGGGTAGTTCCTGCCTGGTTAGGTAGGCCAGGAATGGTTCTGTCCACGGGGCGATGACGACCATTATCACGTGGGCTGAAGGTGTTTTTTCGATGGCAGAGCCTCCGATTGTGTCAGAGTGTTCGGTATCTGATGTTGTGGCCGGGTCCGGATTATTGTTTCCGGTGTACCCCTCCCATACCACGGATGGCTTAAACAGTTTTTCCAGGAAGATATTGGGTGGGACAGGGTCGCGCTTAGCGCCGATACGGGTGAGGATATCCGCCGCATGATTGTTTTCCCGAGCCACATGGTGGAATTCAAGCCCCTCGACCCAAGCTGACATTTTGAGGACGGCGTTGCGATATGCCGCCATTGATCCTTGGCATCGAAGTCTCGGTTTATTTGGGATATTGCGAGGTTCGAGTCCCAACGCACCTCCAGGCGTTGAATGCCCATGGAAACTGCCATCCGGAGACCGTGTAATAGGGCCTCGTATTCGGCTGCGTTATTGGAGTCTGTGTATAGTATTCGGAGTACATATTGCACTGTATCTCCGGTGGGGGACGTCAGGGCGACGCCAGCCCCCAGACCAGCCAGCATTTTAGAGCCGTCGAAGTGCATGATCCAATTTGAGTATGCGCCGTACTCTTTATGGAGTTCGGCTTCTGTCCATTCGGCGACGAAATTGGCCAGTACTTTCGGCTTAATGGCTCACCGTGGTATATATGTTATGTCGAACGGGAGGAGCTCGATAGCCCATTTGGCAATCCGGCCCATGGCATCGCCGTTATTTATTATGTCATTGAGTGGTACTTCTAAGGCCACCATAATTGAACACTCTTGAAAGTAGTGTCGTAATTTCCGGGATTCCATGAATACCGAGTATGCTATCTTTTGATAATGTGGGTACCGTGGTTTGCATGGAGTGAGGACAGTGGATACATAATATACCGGCTTTTGAAGTGGGAATTTATGTCCGTCCGTCTCTCGTTCGACGACAAGCACTGCGCTTACAACCTGGTGAGTTGCCGCAATATATAACAGCATTGGTTCACCGACATTTGGCGTGGCCAAGATTGGGTTGGTGGCCAAGATGGCTTTTATTTCTTCCAATCCGGTCGTGGCTGCATCCGTCCACTCGAAGTGTTCGGTGTGTCGAAGAGGCGATAGAGGGGGAGTGCCTTTTCTCCTAATCAGGAGATAAAGCGGCTTAAGGCCGCCACATATCTAGTTAACTTCTAGATTTGCTTGACGTCAGTTGGGATAGCCAACTGTGACAGAGCCCGAATCTTAGCTGGATTTGCTTCAATTCCTCTACTGGAGACGATAAAGCCCAGGAGCTTTCCGGCGGGTACGCCGAAAACACATTTTTCGGATTGAGCTTAATGTCGTATGTTTGGAGATTGTCGAACGTGAGCCTCAAGCCATCTATTAAGGAGTCGACATGTCTGGTTTTAATGACCACATCATCGACGTATGCCTCCACTGTTTTGCTGATCTGCTTTTCTAGACATGTCTGAATCATGCGCTGATACGTTGCGCCGGCGTTTTTGAGCCCGAAGGGCATTGTGTTAAAACAGAAGGGCCCGTATGGAGTGATAAATGCCGTTGCGGCTTGATCGGACTCCGCCATCTTAATTTGGTGGTAGCCGGAGTATGCGTCAAGGAAGCACAATGAGTCGTGTCCTGCGGTAGCGTCGATAATTTGATCGATGCGAGGGAGGGGGAAGGGATCCTTTGGGCAAGCCTTATTAAGGTCCTTGAAGTCAACGCATAGGCGCCAGGATTTGTCCTTCTTTGGTACCATCACCAGGTTTGCTAGCCAGCCCGGATGCTTTATTTCTCTAATGAATCCGGCCTCCAGTAACTTGGCTAGCTCCTCTCCCATGGCTTGTCACGTAGGTTCGGAGAAACACCAAGGAGTCTGCTTGACCGACTTGAATCCCTTTAGAATGTTAAGGCTATGCTCGGCCAGCCTGCGTGGGATTCCTGGCATGTCTGAAGGATGCCAGGAGAATATGTCCCAATTCTCGCGCAGGAACTCCCGTAGTGCGGCGTATACAGTGGGGTTTAACTGTGCCCCGATGGATGTTGTTTTTGTGGGGTCCGTTGGATGGACTTGGAATTTGACTATTTCATCCGCTAGATTAAAAGAGGTGGTCTTGGATCTTTTGTCTAGTATCATGTCGTCCCTGTCCACTGTGGAGCACAACGCGGTTAACTCCTCCGCCACAAGGGCTTCGGATAATGCCTCGAGGGCCAGTGTGGCTGTTTTGTTCTCGGCGCAGAGTGCTATGTCCGGATCACTAGCTAGAGTGATGATTCCATTGGGCCCGGGCATTTTGAACTTCATGTACCCATAATGGGGTATGGCTTGGAAAATCGTGAATGCCTCCCACCCTAGAAGGGCGTGGTATCCGCTACTGAACGGGGCCACTTGGAATGTGATTTCTTCGGACCTGTAATTCTCTGGAGTGCCGAATACCACATCTAGTGTGATTTTCCCAGTGCAACGTGCCTCCCGACTAGGGATGATTCCTTAGAAGGTCGTGCTGCTTTGCTCAATACGGTTTCTGTCTATTTCCATTTTTTGAAGAGCCTCCTCATAAATGAGGTTTAATCCGCTGTCGCCGTCCATGAGCACTTTAGTGAGCCACCAAGGCGAATGGTGCCCGGGCTGTTCGGAATTTAGGTTTGTCACTGGCATTGAAGGTGATAGCCGTGTTACTCCATGGATTTATTGCTGCCACGTGGCATACTTCGGCAAGACTATGGAGTGCTCGCTTAAGCCTATTATTTGAGGTGAAGGTCTCGAAGACTGTCAATACTGTATTGTTGTCCATGGGATGGTGCTCTGAAGTGTTTTGGGTGAGGAGATCCTCACCGCTCTTGGCCACCTGCCAGAGTACCCAACATGCTCTAAGGCTGTGTGTTGGTATGGTATCCGATGTACTGTGAATTTTGCAGGGCCCGTTAAGCCATCCCTCCAATACGGTTCCACGCCCTGTAGTGGGCTTTTGCTTCTTTGTAATTGAGTCGGGCGACTTATGAGAGTGCACCCTTTTAGTTCGGACTGGGGGTTTTGTCAGAGCCGGATTATCCCAAAATTTTGTTTGGGTTTTCCAGGCGCTTTCCATCGCACAGTACTTCTGTACTATGGCTGCCAAGTCAGCGAAGTGTGCTATGTAATGGCGACTTATGGCGTTGAGGATTCCCTTGTCCGTGCAATTGTTGCAAAAGAACAAAATCGCATCTTCCTCGCGACAGTCCTTGACCTTGGTCATTACAAGGAGGAATCTGGCCCAATAGTCATGTACTGTCTCTTGGGGCTCTTGCCTAATGTGGGAAAGATCATTTGTATCTGGGTGGGTGGGTGTATTTAAGTCCAGACCTTGACCCAATATGAGACCCCAGGGCGGGGGAGTTTCTGATCTTGGAAGTTCGGGCTCCGGGATGTTGCCCCGCAGGTTCGGCATGCAGCCTGATTCTAGGTTCAGGGTTAGGGCGATGTCCACTCGTGGGCGGGTATCCGACTCGGAGAGCTCGGTAATCCGGACATAGTTCGTCCTCAGGATAGAGGGAGAATTTCCACATTGCTCCTCCACCACCGCTATCTGATAGGTGACCGGCGGAGAGTTAATCTCCCTTTGGTCGGGTTTAAGCCAAATCCGATCATAGTCCGTAGTGACTCCCAGAGCGGCGATGCAATCCAAGAGCTCGTTCAAATAGGAGAGCTCCATTGGATCCATCTGCTCGGTGAATTTTGAGCCGATGTGGAGGCTATTTTCGATGACCCGAGAAGTCATCGTCGGTGCAGCGGCCGAGCGGGCGGTCATGACGAAGCCGCCTAGTCGGAGAGTTTGGCATACAGCCAGGGCTCCCCCAGAGGTGATGTTGTCCTTGACAACGAGACGAGCCATCCCTCCTTATGATGACGACACAGTGCAACTCTCAATGAAAGCACCAATGTCGGTGTCAAAACCAGCGGATCTCGGGTAGGGGGTCCCGAACTATGCGTCTAAGGCGGATGGTAACAGGAGGTAGGGGACACGATGTTTACCTAGGTTCGGGCCCTCTTGATGGAGGTAATACCCTACGTCCCGCTTGATTGTTCTTGATGATATGAGTATTACAAGAGTTGATCTACCACGAGATCGTAGAGGCTAAACCCTAGAAGCTAGCCTATGGTATGATTGTATGTTGTCCTACGGACTAAACCCTCCGATTTATATAGACACTGGAGGGGGCTAGGGTTACACAAGTTCGGTTACAAGGGAGGAGATCTACATATCCGTATTGCCTAGCTTGCCTTCCACGCCAAGGAGAGTCCCATCCGGACACGGGACGAAGTCTTCAATCTTGTATCTTCATAGTCCAACAGTCCGGCCAAAGGATATAGTCTGGCTGTCCGGAGACCCCCTAATCCAGGACTCCCTCACCTGGCTATCCCTCTACTCACCCACACCACCTGTTATTTTCCGGCGACGACAGCCAAACTAGTCAACCCTCGTACTCCCCACTGCGTGGGCAGCCACTGTTGCGTCTTCCCCAGCTCCGTGTCGTTCCCTTCGTAGGCCTCGTCGTCGTCCACCGCCCTGGTGCTCTCGGCGCGGCATGGTCAACGAACGACATCCATCGGAAGTGGACTGTACATGGAGAGGCTGACAACTGGGTCCATGGCCGCACATAAGGAAATGCATCCTTATTACATGCAAAATAATGATTCCTCCACCTGACATCTAGGACCAACCGAAAGGGCCTCTGTATTTCGTGAAAAAAATGTTCCAGCCACTGACAGCTCGGACCCACCAGCTATATCTTTGCACGCAAGGAAGTGCTTCCTTATTATGCACAAAAAAATGAATACTTCCCCTTCTAGCTAGGACCCAGCATAATGGGAGGCTGACTTGCGGGCCTACTAAGTTGACAGGGATGAAGGGCTTTGTCAACTTATTTAATATGAATGATTCTAGCTCCGGTGACCGCACGATGTCCATCCAACGGCCGTAGTGCTTCTTCAACCTCTGCTCTTCTTGCTCCAGCCGCCCAAACAAGCGTCGGCCGTGCCGCCTGCTCCTGCCTCCCGTGGTCGGATGTGCTGCCACCGCTGGCCATGTCATCCCTCTATACTCACCCACACCTCCTGTTATTCTCCGGCGACGGCAACCTCACACCACAGCTGAAGCAGTCAACTCACGTACTCCCCTCCGCGTGGGCATCCACTGCCGCGTCTTCCCCGGCTCCGCGTCGTTCCCTTCCTACGCGTGGCCGTCATCCACCGCCCTGATGATCTCGCCGCGGCATGGTCAATGTGGTCAACGAGCGACTTCCATCGGAAGAGTACTATACGTGGAGAGGCTGACAGCTGGGTCCACAGCCGCAGCAAGGAAATGCCTCCTTATTACGCGCAAAATAATGATTCCTCCACCTGACAGCACGGACCCACCGGACGGGCCACTGTATTTCATGGAAAAAATGTTTCCCCTGACTGCTGGGACCCACCAGCTACATCTTCGCACGCAAGGAAGAGCGTCCATATTATGGGCAAAAAAATGATTTGCCCCCCTGACTACTGGGACCCACCAGCTACATCTTCGTACGCAAGGAAGTGCCTGACAGTCGGGACCCACCTGGTTGAAGCATACATAGTGTTGTCATTTTGGTGGCGAACATGTACATACATACTGGTCGATCTGTCTGTCTGCAAGCTGCAGCGATGAACCATGGCCGTGTAAGGAAGGGCATGTGTCGTAGTAGAGGCACGCACGTAGCATGTACACGTACATACAGCGGCCAGGGTGCAAGAAAGTAAATACAGCCACATACGTACATACGGGCGGGGTCTCGAACGCCTACTCGCGCATACGTACAACCAGGGCTCGTGTACATGGTTGTGGCTGGGTCGGAACGGAGAAACTGCATCATCTTCATGTTCATGGGGAGGCAACGGAATGTGTCGTGTTCATCAGGAGGCAACGGAACGCGTGTTGTTCATCGGGATCCAACCGGCTTGGACGGAACAACCGATGGAAACGAGGCCTGGCGTACCGCAGAACGGAGCTAAACAGCCTTGTGTTCGACCGGCCACGGTGGAAACCGGATCCTGTTCATCGGGAGGGGTCTGGTGTACCGCAAAATGGAGGAAACAGACCTCCTATGGTGGAAACAGGGTCCTGTTGATCGGGGGGTGGCGTACCGCAAAACGGAGGAAACAGACTTGTGTTGGAGCGCTATGGTCGAAACGGGGGTCCTGTTCCTCGGGAAGGGTGTGGCGTACCGCAAAATGGGACTGCATGGGATATTGTTGATCTCCACCGTCGACCTCCTCTAGCCTCCACGGGCTACTGTTCATCCATCGTCGACCTCCTCCAGCCTCAACATGTGACTATTCATCCACGGGCTCCTGTTCATCCAACCTCCACCATGTGATCTTCCACCGGCTACTGTTCAACCAACCCTCTCCACGGGGTCCTGTTCAACCACCCTCCACGGGCTACTGTTCATCCAGCCCTCCACCGGCTACTGTTCAACCAGCCCTCCACCGGCTACTGTTCAACCAGCCCTCCACGGGGTCCTGTTCATCCAGCCCTCCACAGGATCCTGTTCATCCACCGGCTCGATCGATCGGGGTCTTGTTCATCCATCGGCAACAGCCTCTACTACCACTGGGTCCTGTTCATCCAACCCCCCACCGGGAATTGTTCATCCAAACCCCCTCAACAACACTCACTGTTCATCAAGGGAAGGATGCATCAGTGTTCGACCGGCCTCAGTTAGCAGCAGTAGCGAAGGAATCACTCGGGTTTAGTTAACAACAAGGGATCGATTGATCGCTCGGGTTTAGTAACGTGTAGCCTGCAGTGCAATCGCTCGGTTTTAGTTAGAACCCAATGCCTCGCTCGAGTTCAATTAGAGCCCAATGCCTCACATACACGCACGTACGTACGAGAGAAACGCGCATCACTCGGCCCCCGACCACCCACCGTAACCGGGAACTCCCCGATATTTTCTTCGCCCTCGCTTCTAGCATGGTTTTTTCTGTCATGGACGACGCGAAGAATGTCATGCAGCTGCGTCTCCGGCCCGCCCAGGACGAAAAACCCATTTTCTGTCATGATTTTCTGTCATAGAAGTAGGAGCCCACCACATCTATGATGATACCGGGTTTTGTCAGAATTATCGTCATAGAAGTGTCATAAGTATGACAGAAAAAAATTCGTTCGGCCCAAAATGTCACGGATGTGTCTTTTTTTTGTAGTGATTTCACATTTCATGGTATCCCTAGTAAGTTTTTCATTGCAAATTCAAATTTAAAAGATGAATGGTATGGTGGTGAGAAAACTTTGTATGTATCAAGCATATGACCACACACACACACTGTCAGATCATGGGTTCCGGCAAAACCCTCGAGGTTCGAACACTGGGGTGCGCGCGAAGGTTTTCTCCCTATCGATCCATGCCTAGCTCTCTAAGATCTTGCGGACGAACTCAACGAACTCACAAGACAAAGACACAAGATTTATACTGGTTCAGGCCACTGTTGTGGTGTAATACCCTACTCCAGTGTGATGGTGGTGGACTGCCTCTTAGGCTGATGATGAACAGTACAAGGGGAAGAACAACCTCCTGTGGTTGAGGTGTTCTTGTTCTTGGAGAACTTGTGTGGGTGAGGTGCTTCCGAATGAGTTCTGTCCCCTCTACTGTGGTGGCTAGTTCTACTAATATAGGCCCTGGTCCTCTCCCCAAACATTGAGCGGGAAGGGAGCCAACAACGGCCAATTTGAAAGGGGACAGCTAGTACAGCTTATCCTGACAAAAGTAGCCTTCGCGTGCAAAAGGCTTTGGTGGTGACGCCGTCTTGGGCTCCATGGTGATCTCGCGGGGTCCATCCAAGCCAATTGGGCGCAGCCCCCACTCATCAAAGGAAGGCATGGTCGCGACGAAGGTAACCTTGTTCTCACTGCGGTACAACGTGCAGCTCTTCCTAGGCATCTCGTCTGACAGAGGGACACCGGATAGCACCGTGAGCACAGTTTGCCGCGCAGCGAGAGGAAGCCCCTCCTCCTGAAACCTCATGTTGTCCCGACTGCTAAGAAAGTCCCACATCGGGCGAGAATGACGCTGAAGCGGGGCAACTCGACGCCTGACGAACTCCCTCACCACCATGGGCGCTGTCACACCAAGGTCCTTCAACCATCGCAGCCTGGCCCAGACGGGGGCAAGGCAGGGGCTCGTGAGCCTCTGGTGACCCCAGCCGGAGTTTGGAATGGCAGGCCCCACTGGAGCTTGGAGCAGAGGGTTGAGCATGCTAGCATCAATAAACACCCATCGTGTGCGGAATTCGCTCGCGGACGAAGGAAGCTCGAAGTCGATCCCCATGCCTGCCGTCGCTACCATGGCCTGAAAGCCCACACACGCTGAGCTCTGCCAGGCACCGATGAGATGTAGTGAGAAGAAGTGGCGGACGAGCGCCACGGAGAGGGTGATGCCCACCATGGCCTCACACACAAAGGCGAAGACAGCAAGAAGGGTCACAGGTTGAGGGTCGAGATGAAGCATATGGATCTGATAGTGCTCAAGCACTGCGTTGAAGAAGGCGGAGAAGGGAGGAAGCAGGCCAGCCCAGAGGGCGTCAATGAAGATCGGGATCTCAGTGACTGCCCGAGCCATGCTAGAGCGAGACGCAGGCCAGGACGGTGTCTCTCCCCACTTGTTGAAGATGGAGGCGAGCATGGGGCGCACCTTGCCCATGGCCTCGTCGTTGAGCACCCGAGGCCGGCTGAGTGCCGGCTCGAAGGATGGAGGCGCAGTTGGCGAGGACAGAGGTTTCTTCCCCTTGTCGGCTTGTTTCGGCGCCATGGCGGCAAAGCGGGCGGAACACTGGTTCGACTGGGAAGGCGGAACATGGCGTCAAGGAAGCAGGGAGATTGGAAGATTGGAAAGCCAAGCACGGAGGGGGAGGAATAACTGTGCAAGAAGCGGGCCGCATAGCCAGGCGGATTCAAAGGCAGCATGGGGAAGCGGAGACGCCCACGTCCAATCAACCGCCACACGTCAACCGAGGCCGCAGGCTTTTGGGGACCGCGGTGCTTCGAGCTTGACCCTTGGCTTCGCCGCGAAACCAAGCCCGCGCGCACCTTGGGCCCAGGGGCTACTGTCGGCGTCCTGGGAACGGGGGTCCCCAGACTTGCCTGCCTGCGGCCCACGGCGTGGCTGAGCCAGCAGGCCGTACAGCCCATATTCACCCGAGACCCTCGCGAGGGGCCAAGCCTCGCGAGGCGGACGACGCAAGACCTCCTCTGGAGTGGCCTAGCTAGGCAGTCTCACAAGGAGCGGAGATATCAAGGCGGGGCGAACCTCACGATGCTCTCATGACGTGAGTCGTGACGATCGACACCACGCGGGCGCCAGCGCGCACAGCATCCTTGTTTCCTCTTTGGTGCAAGGGGGCAAGCGCAGCCGCGGAGTACCGAGGAATTAGGCAAAGGTTGCCATTTCGGTGCAACAAGACCAAGACCATGGACTGCAAGACAGAGGTCACCGTGGATCCCAGAACAGCGTCACCGCCAGAACTTTGTGCAGGTGAAGACTACTTTTGTCAGGATAGATTGTACTAGCTGTCCCCCTTCAAATTAGCCCGCCATTGTTGGCTCCCTTCCCGCTCGATATTTGGGAAGAGGACCAGGGCCTCTATAAATAGGACTAGCCACCACAGTGGAGGGGAGAGCTGAGCGAGAGAGGGGACAAGATCATCTTAGCTCGAGAGAGACCACCTCACACACAAGCTCACCGAGCACAAGAACGCCTTAACCTCAGGAGGCCGTTCTGGCCTTGTATTGTTCATCATCGGCCCAAGAGGAAATCCACCACCACCACACTTGAGTAGGGTATTACACCACAACGGTGGCCCGAACCAGTATAAACCCTGTGTCCATCTGTGTTGTGAGTTCGTCGAGTTCGTCCGCAAGATCCTAGCAAGCTAGAGCGTAGATCGGTTGGAGGGAAAGACTTCGCGCACACCCTAGTGTTTGAACCTTAAGGGTTTGCCGGGACCCCATACCCTGACAGCTGTACCGCTGTAAGGACAAGGCTAAATTCGCAGGGAGCATGCCTCCCTTTGACGAGTGGGGGCTGCGTCCGGACGGCCTGGTGGGGTCCCGCGAGAACCCTGTCAGCGTGGTTCCCCTCTTCATCGCTTGTGCTAAGCTCGTCCCGAATGTGGGTACAGGGGGGCGAGCGCCGCCAGAGGCTCACGGCACAAGTGCTGATGTGCGGACGCCGCCTGGGGCTCCTGGGGCATCGTCCTCAGGATCCCGTGATTTTGGGACGTCGGTCGCTGAGACGATGCAGCACGCGGCTCCCGGGGCCGAAACTCCGGAGGCCTCGGGAATTCGCGGTGAGACGGCGCCCAACTGTTCTCCATAGCCAGGCACCCCTGAAGTTGTTCTCTCGATCACTTCTCTGGCTGCACCCTGTACTGGCCGCCACGTTCAGCGCTTCGGTTGGCTTTGTGTGGACTTCGAGGAGCTCCGCAAGAGGAAAGGATCTCCGAGCGGAAGCAGTATCTTCGGGCCGTTGAAGTGATGAGAGTACATCACCGTCGACGAGTAAGTGCTGCACCTCGTGATTTCTTGATTGCTGCTTTCCTCCCTGACGCTGGCTCTTCAGGACCCCTTCTGCCAGGGCCGTTGAGTCCCCCAAGAAGCAACCCCCGCCTCCATCGGCACACCCGTCGGCCTTGAGCATACTGAGCCTGCATGCCGCGCCCGGAGCCGAGCCGGTCGAGGGGGCACGCTCTCCTTCATGGCCCTTTGAATCTGCGGCTCTGTCGACATCCCTCCATGGCCTGGCTTGGAGCTTGGTGGGCGTTCCCCGGACTCCTCCTCTGGTCATGGACAGTAGCTAGTTGGCTTCGGTCTTCAGCTCCTCCTCAAGCAGCGGGCCCTGACCGGCCGGGGTCCCTCGTGAGGTCGGGCTGGCACCTGGAGCGGCACCAGCCCCCAGCCCCCTGCTGAGAGGGGGTGCGCCGCTTCACGTCCCGCCTGCAGCCCCTGTGGCGGAGGACGAGGTGGGTCGTGCGTTGGAGTTCGAGCGCGGGCGGAGCGTCGTTCGTCATGAGCTCTTCCAGGAGGCGATGGGCATGATGAACCGACTCGGTGAAGAACTTGAGGGTGTCGACACATGCCTCGAGGCCGAGGGTCTTCGGCTGGCGGAGGAGTGGCACAAGCTGAAGGTGGCCATCAACCTCGGGCGCCACCAGCGCGAGCTGGATAACAGGAAGGCCGAGGCTTCCCTTGCAGCGTCCCGTGAGGCCTGCTCCCAAGCTCCGGAGGAGGCTTGGGAAGCTGACCGCCATCACGAGGCCCCAGAGAAACGTGCGTGGGAGCTCCAAGCCTGGAGCGTTGTCTTGGATCGGCAGGTGGAGGCGCGCATGGCTGCTCTTGTGTCATTAAGGGGGTCGCGCGCCGAGGAGGTGCTAGCGCTGGAAGCCGTGGAAGCGTAGCCTTGAACTCGAACAGCTGGAGAAGAGGGAGCGTCAGGTTGCTCAGGCGGAGGACGACGTCGGCGCGCGCGAGGTCAGGGCCCAGGAGGAGGTCGACTGCCGTGTGGCCGAGGTTCGCGTGGATCTCGAGAGTAGGCACAACCTAAAGCTGAAGCTCGTGGAAGCTGGGGCCGCTGGTAGGACTGCTGCCCTCAAGTCTTGGTTGGTCGAGGTGGAGCGGCGCGAGGAGGCCACCGCATCAGCCCTGGCCTCGGCGTAGGCTGAGCTGGTTTCATCCCGCGCCGAGCTGCTCTCTCTTCGGTAGCGGGCCGCCGACGCCGAGTCCGTCGCGCGGCAGAACAGGGAAGAAGTGCTTGAGCAGCGGACGTTGGAGCGCGTGCACGCCCCCATGCTTGAGGACCTCAGGAACAGGGCCAACACCGCCCTGGGCCATATCTGTGATGAGAATGCTCCTCGCCCTCATGCAAACGACTACGCCAGCCACCTCCGCTTCTTTGGGGATGTGGTGACGCGCCTGCAGAACCGTTCCGAGAGGGCTCCCCAACTTGTTGAGGATAGGAGTCACAGTCTGCTTGGGCGCGCGTTCTCCCGCGTCTTCAGCCTCCTCAGGAACATCGACCCCAACTTCGATTTTGACGCCACCATTGCTCCTCTTCCGGAAGCCATTTGGGGCGATCTGGCGCGATGGGTTGAAGACAATGTGGATGCGCTGGTCAGGGCCATCGCTTCTGACGACGACGGGGTAGTGGTCATGGCAGACGAAGGCGTCGTGGTTGATGACGGCGACGCCGATGCCGGTGAAGGTGGAGGTGATGCCAATGATGGCGACAATGACGCCAGCGGTGCATTAGAAGATGATATGGGAGACGTGGCAAGCGACATATCCGGCTGATTCCTCGTTCTCCTGTCGTTTACCCTGTAAAAACTTGGGCGTGACCCTGGAATATTGTAAGAGCATTTTGAGAGGGGGAGCCCCTCATGTAAACAATCATCGCTTTTATCCTTCCGTGCTAAATTGAGTATGCATCTTCACGAGCTTACGCATGCCGGGGCAAGGTTGTTGTAGCGGTTTACCTTAGCTTGGACGAGCCCAAAACTGGCCCGAGAGATTGCGGGTTTTTGAGGAGCTCCTGATGAGTTTGTCGACACACCCGAGGGGGACACATGATAAGCAAGCGCTAGCCACAGCTTGGCACGTGCGTGGCTCGTGTGTTTCATGCCCAGCCCGGCTCACGAGGGGCCCATGAGGGGGGAGCGACTGGGGCGAGCTCCGAAATAAGGCAAGAATGAGACTGTGAGAAATAGGTCGAACGAGAAAAGGCATCCCCCCACGTGCATCAAATAAAATTCAACTTCAACTTAAATCCAAATCCAAAAGGAAGGGCTATGGAAAAGAGATCCAAAGCGAATGGCCGCGTCCGGCGCCTAGTCTAGTCTTTGACGTCTTCTCACCAGCGCGGAGCTAAGTGCTGCCACTGGGCATGGGAGGGAGCCCCCGAGGCCCGAGGGCGGCTCTCCTGAGGCTCCGGGGCGTGTACAACCCCACTCATTATTACGTGAGAGTGTCACGGGGGGCGATCTTCACAGGCGTGAGCCTTACTTCGTATTGCCTGACGAGGGCCCCGCCTTGCGCCACCCCCTACCACCGCTGGGACGACCGGAAACCAAGACGGCCCAACAAGGGCAGAGTGGACGCCAGCGGCGCCCTCGGCAACCACGGGTCCTTAGCCGGGGGAAAGGTTGCCGTCGCCACCCCGGCAGAGGGCCTACCTCCGGGTGTTGCCTTGCTCCGTGTGACATGGGGAGGGGCCTTGCTCCTGGCCCCGTCCACGCAGCCCCCAGCGGGTCTCTCCTGTTGGGGCGGGCATTGCCTTGCCAGAACCATCGTTTGGCCCCGTGACCTGGTTCATCTGCGACTCATGGTTAGCGTAACCTTGCCCCTGAGGGATTAATGGTACCATGTATCTGTCATCGACGGCGCGGCCGGCGGGGCTCTCTGGCGGCTCCTGGAAGGCTTCAGCTCCTAACGCCTCCTCCTCCCATCCTGGCCCGAGGAACGAGCCGGGGTCGTCCTCCGGCGTGTACCCCTGGTCCATCATGCGTGGCACATAGGTTTCCGGGGCTGTCACCCCAAACACCTCACTGTAGTGCCCCATGCTCCACGTCGCCCGGCCCAGCGCGGCATCCTGAGGATGATAGCGCGACGCCTCGCTGGGGCCATGGGGGGCAACACTCGTGCCCATGCTCATCGGAGGCGGCATGGGGGCAACGGGGCCGCCGGCCGTCCTAGCGTCGATGAAGCCCCCAGGCGCACCCGAGGGCGCGTGGTTGCAGCGAGGCCCGTCGTGAGGTCCAGTAGCGGCCCGGGAAGGGAGCAGATAGCATAAAGGCGGCGCTCCTGACACCGCCGCATCCAGGAGCTTGGCAACACGTTCCAGCAGTGCGTCGCAGTCGCTCTCCATCAGCCGGCACTGCAGCAACTCCCGCGCCACCGTGAGCGCGGCCCGCATGTTCGCCTGCTCCCGCCGGGTGTGTGGTGTTGTTGCTGCGGCATGGCTTGCGGCCCTTGCGGCGGCTCGCGCTTGTCGTGGAGTGAGGGTGGATGACTCCTGGCCGTGCCGCCCGCGCCCCGCAGCGTTAGGCCACGCTCGCGCCGCCTAGAGCACGGGGTTGAGGTCTTCATGGGCAGGTGGCGCCACCCGGGCTGGCCAGGCTGCCCAGCGGTCAGAGTCGGCCCTTGGGTCGTTGGACATCAGGGCCACAGAGTGTCGGCGGGTCGATTGGCGGGGAAGAGGCTCCGGCGCACCCCTACATGGCGCGCCAAATGTCGGATCACAGGTTCCGGCAAAACCCTCAAGGTTCGAACACTGGGGTGCGCATGAAGGTTTTCTCCCTATCGGTCCACGCCTTAGCTCTCTAAGATCTCGCGGACGAACTCGGCGAACTCACAAGACAAAGACACAGGATTTATATTGGTTCAGGCCACCGTTGTGGTGTAATACCCTACTCCAATGTGGTGGTGGTGGATTGCCTCTTGGGCTGATGATGAATAGTACAAGGGGAAGAACAGCCTCCTCAGGTTGAGGTGTTCTTGTTCTTGGCGAACTTGTGTGGGTGAGGTGCTTCCGAATGAGTTCTCTCCCCTCTACTGTGGTGGCTAGTTCTACTTATATAGGCCCTGGTCCTCTCCCCAAATATTGAGCGGGAAGATAGCCAACAACGGCCAATTTGGAAGGGGGCAGCTAGTACAGCTTATCCTGACAAAACTAGTCTTCGCCTGCAAAAGGCTCTGGTGGTGACGCTGTCTTGGGCTCCATGGTGACCTCCGTCTTGCCGTCCTGCTGGTCTTGGCCGGTCTCGTTGCACCGATATGGAAACCTTTGCTTGATGCCTCGGTACTCCACGCCTGCGCTTGCCCCCTTGGCACCAAAGAGGAAGCAAGGACGTTGCACGCAGGCGCCCGCCTAGTCTCGATCGTCATGGCTCACGTCACGAGGACCTCCCGAGGTTTGCCTTGCCTTGATCTCTCCGCCCCTCGTGAGCCTGCCTGGCGAGGCCGCTCCTGAGGAGGTCTTGTGTCATCCGCCTCACGAGGCTTGGCCCCTCGCGAGGGTCTTGAATACCTCGTCGATGAAGATGGGCAGTACAGACCTGCTAGCTCAGCCACGCTGTGGGCCGCAGGCATGCAAGTCTAGCGACCGCCGTTCCGAGAACGCCGACACACACACGTGTGTGCGCGCACACACACACACACACACAACAACAACAATCCAATAAGTATAGTGCATCTATTTTTCCAAAGCATGCATGTATGACACGAATTCAAAAATACTCCTTTTGTTCCTAAATATTAGTTTTTTAGAGATTTCAACAAGTGACTACATACGGAGCAAAATGAGTGAATCTACACTCTAAAATATGTCTATATACATTTGTATGCGGCATCTCATTTGAAATCTCTAAAAAGACTAAGGCCTCCTTTGGTTTAGAGGAATCTTGTAGGTATTTCATAAGATAGGATTTCTATAGGAAAAATTCCTTTAGAGCCCTTTGGCTTGTAGGAATAGAATCATATTCCTATGAAGGAATTCTTCCTATCCTCCACATTTCATAGGAAAATAAACATTAGCCTAGACTTAATGGAAAAAATCCTATGATGTGAATCAAATGGCATCTCCTTTCCTATTCCCACTCATAGGATTTCAGATACATGTCATCTCATTTCCTATGACTTTCCTATTCCTACGATTTTCCTACCCTATGAACCAAAGAAGGCCTAATATTTAGGAACGAAGGGAGTAAAATGTAAGAAATGCATGGTCCTCAATTCAATATTTAAAATGAACAGGAAACTAAAACATGAATATTAAGTCTAGTACTACAGTACATGCAAATGTTGTGTTTAGGCGAAGCTATGTAGATTGTCGGGGGTTAACCCCTCGACCTTAGATAAAATTGTGAAGCTGTGTTTAGGATTCTTTAGATTATATTTGTCCCCACCCTCCCAAACACCGATTGGTTCTACACCCCCTCCTCCTCGGGAGAATATCATGTGCCCCCACACCTTAGATGCTATATGTTGATACGAGTTGCTTGGAGCTTGTAGATCTGAGATATAGCAGCTCACAGGATGTCTTAATATTTTTACAGGAAACCTCAATGAGTTTGAGAATTGCACACAATTTGTACAAAAACTACTTAGATGCCCTTGGATCCCATATCCAACGACCTCGAAGCTCGTATCACTGTAGCATCTAAGATGAAGGAGGACACCATATTCTCCTGTATGTAAGAATATCATGTGCTACCACACCTTAGATGATTTGGTGATACAAGCTCTTCGGAGCCGTTGGATTTGTGACCCAACAACTCCTGGGTGGTTCGAATGTTTTTTTGCAGAAAAGCCCCCAAAGAGTTCAGCCACTGCTTTAAAGCACAAAGACTTCTCAGATGCCATTGGATCTCAGATCAAACGACCACGAAGATCGTATCACCGTAGCACCCAAGCTGTGAGAGCACTTGATGTTTTCTCGCACAGGTGAATATGAGGTGATCCCGCACCATAGATTCTATGGTGATACGAGTTCACGGAGATCTAACGGCTCACAGTAGGAGGTTTGAATGTTTTTTGCAATATACACCTGAGAGAGTTTGGGAATTGCGCATAAAGTACAAGTACTACATATGTGGCATCTAATCACAGATCATACGACCTAGATGCTCGTATCACCGTAGCAACTAATTAAGCTACGGGGAGCACCTATTATGAGCAACGGGGAGCCATTGGATCCAAGATGCAGCGGCACACACAAGGCCTGAATGTTTTATTTGCAAAAAAAACCTTGGAGAGTTTGGAAATTACGCATAATTACAAACACTACTCCCAAGCCATTGGATCTCGGTTCCAACGATGACAAAACTCGTATCACCATAGCATCTAAGCTGCGGGGTGGATGTGATATTCTATGCCGCTGTCATTTTTGTTCGTAAACTTGCAATGTGTAACTCATGTCGTTACTTGTCTTACCACGCAAAGTGTTTGTTCAAAAAAACATCCTACACTGGAATATCGGAACAACACACGGGGGTCCCACTTGTCATTGATCAAATTTGGACCTAAAACTAACAAATCTGAAAGACGAGATTCGAACTGGCAACCTAGAATACAAAGCGTAAGTCGATAGCCTGAAACAACAACGGTTGTTGGCTTTGTTGCATAACTTGATTTTATACAGTATTATGTTGAGTAGAGTAGAGGGAGTGGCTCGTCAACACGTGCATGACCGTTGACCCACTTACTGGTGGGTCCCTGGTCTACGATCTCTCTCCTCTCCTTTAGACGCATGGGCACACATGAAGAGTGGCGCTAGCTTGCGGTGGTGTTATTATAACTAAAAAAGCTTGGAAATAGAAGAATCTCCTAGAACAAGAGACGTTGTGGCTGGTCGAGACGGAGCTAACCACACCTATCCTCCGTGCCACGTTGGCACGATGAAGTTTTGTGGCTAGTGGGGTGTTTTCGAACGACTGGCTGGGTCCCGAGGTTGAACCATAGGTACTATGTCTGATACAGTATATTTTTACACGCACATTTTTCCTCCATGTCGAGACGTGGCACACCCTACCGCGCGGTTTCGGCGTCCTCCTGGGTGGTGCACGCATATAGTCTTCCTTGCCGAGACGTGGGACGCCCTACCGCGCGTTTATTGGGTCCTCCTCGGTCATAGCGCCGAAGCAAGTAAATGAGTCGTCAAATCACGAAAGACCACCTTTCCCGCCGAGTACATCAATGAAGCACCGTGGCTAGCTAGTTGGGCTAGTGCGACCAATTAGCTAGGCCGCTGCCACATTTGTTTTTTCACCCCTTTTTTATCTCCTTGCCGGCAAGTAAATTTAAATATCCACCGCGGTGTTGCTTTGGTGTTTGAGTGTGGCAGGTGTGGCAGGATTTTTAATTTTTTGATTGACGGGAGCAGGCGTGGCAGCAATTCAGTCACGATGACTCCGCATATAAAACCCACTGCTCGCTGATGTGAAGTCATCGACAGGTGTTTTCCCATGGTGAAAACCAAAAGATTCACCCCGCTCCTTGGCTAGCTCCCTCCGCCTTCTCGTAGATTGCATTACCTTTCATTCGTTCGCCCCTTTGCTTCCTCTCCCCATTGCTTCTACCTGGTGCCATGGCGGCGCAGCAGATCACGGAGTCTGAGGTGAGGCGCCTGACATAGGAGCTCCAGGCCAAGGATGCGGAGCTCAGGTCCAGGGACGTGGAGCTCCCTGAGCTCAAGAAGGAGAGGAGTGACATGCTCCCTCATTATGTGTGGGAGTTCACGAAGCTTCAAAAGCGGCAGGCATCCACCACAAAGATGCTCGAGGCGTCGGCGGCGTTGCTGTAGAAAGCGGGAGATACGATAGGCCGTCAGGGCAGCCGGCTGGAGCGCGAGCGGGCCGATCGTGACGAGGTCCAGGATCGCCTTAGCCACTTGGTGGACCATGTTGCCGCGCACGTGCTACGGCTGCGCGATGCCTACCGTCGTGCCAACATGACCATGCTGGCCAGCGGGCTAAACCCGTTCGACCACCCCGTCGACTTCAACGAGCTGCGGCTTCCTGACCTGGTCTCCTTCTTCACCTATATCTCCGGGGAGTTGAGCCATCTCCGCGCGAGGGTGGGGGCAGAGCTGGACAAGGAGGGGTTTCGGGCTGCCATCGCCATTGCCGGGTGAATCCTCTTAGGACTCCGTCACCGGAATACATTTGTGCCATTGGACGCCGTCTTTGACGAGCTGGCTCCTGCTACCTCTTGAGCATGCGTTGGTTTTCCCTTGAAGAGGAAAGGGTGATGCAACAAAATAGCGTAAGTATTTCCCTCAGTTTTTGGGAACCAAGGTATCAATCCAGTAGGAGACTACACGCAAGTCCCTCGTACGTGCACAAACAACCAAGAACCTTGCAACCAACGCGAAAGGGGTTGTCAATCCCTTCACGGCCACTTGCAAAAGTGAGATCTGATAAACATAATAAGATAAATATTTTTGGTATTTTTGTTTTATAGATTTAAAAGTAAAGATTGCAAAATAAATGGCGACAGAAATGGCTAGTTGTCGGGAGAATAATATAATCGAGAATAGACCCGGGGGCCATAGGGAGAACACGTGCATGACCGTTGACCCAATTACTGGAGGGTCCGACGTCTGCGATCTCTCTCTCCTCTCCTTTAGACGCACGGGCACACATGAAGAGTGGCGCTAGCTTGCGGTGGTGTTATTATAACTAAAAAAGCTTGGAAAATAGAAGAATCGCCTAGAACAAGAGACGTTGTGGCTGGTCGAGATGGAGCTAACCACACCTATCCTTCGTGCCACGTTAGCATGATGAAGCTGTGTGGCTAGTGGGGTGTTTCCGACCGAATGGCTGGGTCCCAAGGTTGAACCATAGGTACTACGTCTGATACAGTATATTTTTACACACACATTTTTCCTCCGTGCCGAGACGTGGCACACCCTACCGCGCGGTTTTGGGGTCCTCCCGGGTGGTGCACGCATATAGTCTTCTTTGCCGAGACGTGGGAGGCCCTACCGCGCGTTTTCCGGGTCCTCCTTGGTTGTAGCGCCGAAGAAAGTAAATGAGTCGTCAAATCACGAAAGACCACCTTTCCCGCCGAGTACACAAGTGAAGCACCGTGGCTAGCTAGTTGGGCTAGTGCGACCGATTAGCTAGGCCGCTGCCACATTTGTTTTTTCACCCCTTTTTTTAACTCCTTGCCGGCAGGTAAATTTAAATATCCACCGCGGTGTTGCTCTGGTGTTTGGGTGCGGCAGGCACGACAGGATTTTTAATTTTTTGATTGACGGGAGCAGGCGTGACATCAATTTAGTCATGATGACTCTGCCTATAAAACCCACTGCTCGCTGATGTGAAAAGTCGTCGACTGGTGTTTTCCCATGGTGAAAACCAAAAGATTCACCCCGCTCCTCGGCTGGCACCCTCTGCCTTCCCGTAGATTGCATTGCCTTTCATCCATTTCACCCCCTTTGCTTCCTCTCCCCATTATTGCTTCTACCTGGTGCCATGGCGGCGCAGCAGATCACGGAGTCTGAGGTGAGGCGCCTGACATAGGAGCTCCAAGACAAGGATGCGGAGCTCAGGGCCAAGGACATGGAGCTCCATGAGCTCAAGGAGGAGAGGAGTGCCATGCTCCTCCGTTATGTGCGGGAGTTCACGATGCTTCAAAAGCGGTAGGCATCCACCACAAAGATGCTCGAGGCGTTGGCGGTGTTGCTGCAGAAAGCAGGAGGTAGATAGGCCGTCAGGGGAGCCGACTTGAGTGCGAGCGGGCCGACCGTGACGAGGTACAGGGTCGCCTCAGGCACTTGGTGGACCATGTTGCCACACACGTTATGCGGCTGCGCGATGCCTACTGTCGTGCCAGCACGACCATGCCGGCCATCGGGCTAAACCCGTTCGACCACCCCACCGACTTCAATGAGCTGCGGCTTCCTGACCTGGTCTCCTTCTTCACCTATATCTCTGAGGAGCTGAGCCGTCTCCATGCGAGGGTGGGGGTAGAGCTGGACAAGGAGGGGTTGCGGGCTGCCGTCGCCATTGCCAGGCGAATCCTCTCAGGGCTTCGTCACCGGAATCCATTCTTGCCATTGGACGTCGTCTTTGACGAGCTGGCTCCTGCTACCTCTTGAGCATGCATTGGTTTTCCCTTGAAGAGGAAAGGGTGATGCAGCAAAGTAGCGTAAGTATTTCCCTCAGTTTTTGAGAACCAAGGTATCAATCCAGTAGGAGACTACACGCAAGTCCCTCGTACCTGCACAAACAATCAAGAACCTTGCAACCAACGCGATAAAGGGGTTGTCATTCCCTTCACGACCACTTGCAAATGTGAGATCTGATAAAGATAATAAGATGAATATTTTTGGTATTTTTGTTGTATAGATTGGAAAGTAAAGACTGCAAAATAAACGGTGACATAAATGGCTAGTTGTCGGGAGAATAATATAATGGAGAATAGACCCGGGGCCATAGGTTTCACTAGTGGCTTATCTCAAGATAGCATAATCTACAGTGGGTGAACATATTGCTTTCGAGCAATTGATAGAAAAGTGAATAATTATGAGAATATCTAGGCATGATCATGTATATAGGCATCACGTCCATGATAAGTAGACAGAAACGATTCTACATCTACTACTATTACTCCACACATCGACTGTTGGGGAACGTTGCAGAAAACAAAAATTTTCCTACTCGTTTCACCAAGATCCATCTAGGAGTTCATCTAGCAACGAGACATCGGATGCATCTACATACCTTTGTAGATCGCGCACGGAAGCGTTCAAAGAACGGTGATGATGTAGTCGAACACGACGTGATCCAAATCACTGATGACCAAGCACCGAACGGACGGCACCTCCGCGTTCAACACACGTACGGGATGGGAGACGTCTCCTCCTTCTTGATCCAGCAAGGGGGAAGGAGAGGTTGATGAAGATCCAGCAGCACGACGGCGTGGTGGTGGATGCAGGGCGTCACAGTAGCAGGGCTTCGCCTATACTACGAGAGAGAGACGTAACGGGGAGAGAGGGAGGCGCCAGGGGTTGGGGTATCAAGTCCCTCCTCTCCCCCACTATATATAGGGGTGCCAAGGGGGGGGGCGCCGGCCCTAGTAGATGGATCTACTAGGGGGGCGGCGGCCAAGGGTGGGGGGCTTGCCCCCCAAGCAAGGGGGCGCCCCCTCTAGGGTTTCCCCTCAACCCTAGCCGCATGGGCCCTAGGGGAGTGGCGCCCCAGCCCACTATGGGCTGGGTTCCCTCCCACTTCAGCCCATGGGGCCCTCCGGGATAGGTGGCCCCACCCGGTGGACCCCCGGGACCCTCCCGGTGGTCCCGGTACAATACCGGTGACCCCGAAACTTGTCCCGATGGCCGAAACAGCACTTCCTATATATAATTCTTTACCTCCGGACCATTCCGGAACTCCTCGTGACGTACGGGATCTCATCCGGGACCCCGAACAACATTCGGGTTACTGCATACACATATCTTCACAACCCTAGCGTCACCGAACCTTAAGTGTGTAGACCCTACGGGTTCGGGAGACAAGCAGACATGACCGAGACGACTCTCCGGTCAATAACCAACAGCGGGATCTGGATACCCATGTTGGCTCCCACATGCTCCACGATGATCTCATTGGATGAACCACGATGACGAGGATTCAATCAACCCCGTATGCAATTCCCTTTGTCAATCGATATGTTACTTGCCCGAGATTCGATCGTCGGTATCCCAATACCTCGTTCAATCTCGTTACCGGCAAGTCACTTTACTCGTACCGTAATGCATGATCCCGTGACCAGACACTTGGTCACTTTGAGCTCATTATGATGATGCATTACCGAGTGGGCCCAGTGATACCTCTCCGTCATACGGAGTGACAAATCCCAGTCTTGATCCATGTCAACCCAACAGACACTTTCGAAGATACCCGTAGTCTACCTTTATAGTCACCCAGTTACGTTGTGACGTTTGGTATACCCAAAGCACTCCTACAGTATCCGGGAGTTACACGATCTCATGGTCTAAGGAAAAGATACTTGACATTGGAAAACTCTAGCAAACGAACTATACGATCTTGTGCTATGTTTAGGATTGGGTCTTGTCCATCACATCATTCTCCTAATGATGTGATCTCGTTATCAATGACATCCAATGTCCATAGTCAGGAAACCATGACTATCTGTTGATCAACGAGCTAGTCAACTAGAGGCTTACTAGGGACATGTTGGTGTCTGTTATTCACACATGTATTACGATTTCCGGATAACACAATTATAGCATGAATAAAGACAATTATCATGAACAAGGAAATATAATAATAACGCTTTTATTATTGCCTCTAGGGCATATTTCCAACAGTCTCCTGCTTGCACTAGAGTCAATAATCTAGTTATATTGTGATGAATCGAACACCCATGGAATTCTGGTGTTGATCATGTTTTGCCCTAGGGAGAGCTTTAGTCAACGGATCTGCTACATTCAGGTCCGTGTGCACTTTACAAATCTCTATGTCTCCATCTTGAACATTTTCACGAATGGAGTTGAAGCGACGCTTGATGTGCCTTGTCTTCTTGTGAAACCTGGGCTCCTTGGCAAGAGCAATAGCTCCAGTGTTGTCACAGAAGAGCTTGATCGGGCCCGACGCATTGGGTATGACGCCTAGGTCGGTGATGAACTCCTTCACCCATATTGCTTCATGTGCTGCCTCCGAGGCTGCCATGTACTCCGCTTCACATGTAGATCCCGCCACGACGCTCTACTTGCAACTGCACCAGCTTACTGCCCCACCATTCAAAATATACACGTATCCGGTCTGTGACTTAGAGTCATCCAGATCTGTGTCGAAGCTAGCGTCGACGTAACCCTTTACGACGAGCTCTTCGTCACCTCCATAAACGAGAAACATTTCCTTAGTCCTTTTCAGGTACTTGAGGATATTCTTGACCGCTGTCCAGTGTTCCTTGCCGGGATTACTTTGGTACCTTCCTACCAAACTTACGGCAAGGTTTACATCAGGTCTGGTACACAGCATGGCATACATAATAGAACCTATGGCTGATGCATAGGGGATGACGCTCATCTCTTCTATATCTTCTGTCGTGGTCGGACATTGAGCTGAGCTCAATTTCATACCTTGTAACACAGGCAAGAACCCCTTCTTAGATTGATCCATATTGAACTTCTTCAATATATTATCAAGGTATGTGCTTTGTGAAAGACCTATGAGGCGTCTCGATCTATCCCTATAGATCTTGATGCCTAATATATAAGCAGCTTCTCCAAGGTCCTTCATTGAAAAACTCTTATTCAAGTAGGCCTTGATGCTGTCCAAGAGTTCTATATCATTTCCCATCAATAGTATGTCATCTACATATAATATGAGAAATGCTACAGAGCTCCCACTCACTTTATTGTAAACGCAGGCTTCTCCATAAGTCTGCGTAAACCCAAACGCTTTGATCATCTCATCAAAGCGAATATTCCAACTCCGAGATGCTTGCACCAGCCCATAGATCGAGCGTTGGAGCTTGCACACCTTGTCAGCATTCTTAGGATCGACAAAACCTTCCGGCTGCATCATATACAATTCTTCCTTAAGGAAACCATTAAGGAATGCCGTTTTGACGTCCATTTGCCATATCTCATAATCATAGAATGCGGCAATTGCTAACATGATTCGGACGGACTTTAGCTTCGCTACCGGTGAGAAAGTCTCATCGTAGTCAACCCCTTGAACTTGTCGATAACCCTTAGCGACAAGTCGAGCTTTATAGATGGTCACATTACCATCCGCGTCTGTCTTCTTCTTAAAGATCCATTTATTTTCTATGGCTCGCCGCTCAACGGGCAAGTCAGTCAAAGTCCATACTTCATTTTCATACATGGATCCTATCTCAGATTTCATGGGTTCTAGCCATTTTTCGGAATCCGGGCCCGCCATCGCTTCTTCATAGTTCGAAGGTTCACCGTTGTCTAACAACATGATTTCCAAGACAGGGTTGTTGTACCACTCTGGTGCGGAACGTGTCCTTGTGGACCTTCGAATTTCAGTAGGAGCTTGATCAGAAGTATCTTGATCATTATCATTAACTTCCTCTCTAGTTGGTGCAGGCACCTCAGGAACATTTTCTTGAGTTGCGCCATTTTCCGGTTCAAGAGGTAATACTTCATCAAGCTCTACTTTCCTCCCACTTACTTCTTTCGAGAGAAACTCTTTCTCTAGAAAGGACCCATTCTTGGCAACAAAGATCTTGCCTTCGGATCTGAGGTAGAAGGTGTACCCAATAGTTTCTTTTGGGTATCCTATGAAGACGCATTTTTCCGACTTGGGTTCGAGCTTTTCAGGTTGAAGTTTCTTGACATAAGCATCGCATCCCCAAACTTTTAGAAACGACAGCTTAGGTTTCTTCCCAAACCATAATTCATACGGTGTCGTCTCAACGGATTTCGACGGAGCCCTATTTAAAGTGAATGCGGCAGTCTCTCAAGCATAGCCCCAAAAAGATAGCGGTAAATCGGTAAGAGACATCATAGATCGCACCATATCTAATAGAGTGCGATTACGACGTTCGGACACACCGTTACGCTGAGGTGTTCCAGGCGGCGTGAGTTGTGAAACTATTCCACATTTTCTTAAGTGTGTGCCAAACTCGTGACTCAAGTATTCTCCTCCACGATCTGATCGTAGAAACTTGATTTTCCTGTCACGTTGATTCTCAACCTCACTCTGAAATTCCTTGAACTTTTCAAAGGTTTCAGACTTGTGTTTCATTAAGTAGATATATCCATATCTACTCAATTCATCAGTGAGGGTGAGAACATAACGATAGCCACCGCGAGCCTCAACACTCATTGGACCGCACACATCAGTATGTATGATTTCCAGTAAGTTGGTTGCTCGCTCCATTGTTCCTGAGAATGAAGTCTTGGTCATCTTACCCATGAGGCATGGTTCGCACGTGTCAAATGATTCATAATCAAGAGACTCTAAAAGTCCATCTGCATGGAGCTTCTTCATGCGTTTGACACCTATGTGACCAAGGCGGCAGTGCCACAAGTATGTGGGACTATCATTATCAACCTTACATCTTTTGGTACTCACATTATGAACATGTGTAGTATCACGTTCGAGATTCATAAAGAATAAACCATTCACCATAGGAGCATGACCATAAAACATATCTCTCATATAAATAGAACAACCATTATTCTCGGATTTAAATGAGTAGCCATCTTGAATTAAACGAGATCCCGATACAATGTTCATGCTCAAAGCTGGCACTAAATAACAATTATTAAGGTTTAAAACATATCTCTCATAGAGGCAGCGTGCCGACGGCGATCACATTGACCTTGGAACCATTCCCGACGCGCATCGTCACCTCGTCCTTTGCCAGTTTCCGCTTATTCCGCAGCCCCTGCTTTGAGTTACAAATGTGAGCAACTGCACCGGTATCAAATACCCAGGAGCTACTACGAACACTAGTAAGGTACACATCAATTACATGTATATCACATATACCTTTTGTTTTGCCGGCCTTCTTGTCTGCTAAGTATTTAGGGCAATTCCGCTTCCAGTGACCGCTTCCCTTGCAATAAAAGCACTCAGTCTCGGGCTTGGGTCCATTCTTTGGCTTCTTCCCAGCAGCTTGCTTGCCGGGCGCGGCAACCTCCTTGCCGTCCTTCTTGAAGTTCTTTTTACCCTTGCCTTTCTTGAACTTAGTGGTTTTATTGACCATCAACACTTGATGTTCCTTCTTGACTTCTACCTCCGCTGATTTCAGCATTGAGAACAACTCAGGAATGGTCTTTTGCATCCCCTGCATGTTGAAGTTCATCACAAAGCTCTTGTAGCTTGGTGGAAGCGACTGGAGGATTCTGTCAATGACCGCATCATCCGGGAGATTAACTCCCAGCTGAGACAAGCGGTTATGCAACCCAGACATAGTGAGTATGTGCTCACTGACAGAACTATTTTCCTCCATCTTACAGCTGAAGAACTTATCGGAGACTTCATATCTCTCGATCCGGGCATGAGCTTGAAAAACCATTTTCAGCTCTTCGAACATCTCATATGCTCCATGTCTCTCAAAACGTTTTTAGAGCCCCGGCTCTAAGCTGTAAAGCATGCCGCATTGAACGAGGGAGTAGTCGTCAACACGTGTCTGCCAAGCGTTCATAACGTCTTGGTTCTGTGGGACGGGAGCTTCACCTAGCGGTGCTTGTAGGACATAATCTTTCTTGGCAGCTATGAGGATGATCCTCAGGTTCTGGACCCAGTCCGTATAGTTGCTGCCATCGTCTTTCAGCTTGGTTTTCTCTAGGAACGCGTTGAAGTTGAGGACTACGTGGGCCATTTGATCTACAAGACATATTGTAAAATATTTTAGACTAAGTTCATGATAATTAAGTTCATCTAATCAAATAATTAATAAACTCCCACTTAGAATAGACATCCCTCTGGTCATCTAAGTATTACATGATCTGAGTTAACTAGGCCGTGTCCGATCATCACGTGAGACGGACTAGTCAACATCGGTGAACATCTTCATGTTGATCGTATCTTCTATACGACTCATGCTCGACCTTTCGGTCTTCTGTGTTCCGAGGCCATGTCTGTACATGCTAGGCTCGTCAAGTCAACCTAAGTGTTTGCATGTGTAAATCTGTCTTACACCCGTTGTATGTGAACGTCTGAATAAAACACCCGATCATCACGTGGTGTTTTGAAACAGCGAACTGTCGCAACGGTGCACAGTTAGGGGGAACACTTCTTGAAATTTTTATGAGGGATCATCTTATTTACTACCGTCGTTCTAAGTAAACAAGATGCAAAACATGATAAACATCACATGTAATCAAATAATAAACGTGACATGATATGGCCAATATCACATAGCTCCTTTGATCTCCATCTTGGGGCTCCATGATCATCTTGTCACCGGCTTGACACCATGATCTCCATCATCATGATCTCCATCATCGTGTCTCCATGTAGTTGCTCGCCAACTATTACTTCTACTACTATGGCTAACGTGTTTAGCAATAAAGTAAAGTAATTTACATGGCGTTTCTCAATGACACGCAGGTCATATAAAAGAATAAAGACAACTCCTATGGCTCCTGCCGGTTGTCATACTCATCGACATGCAAGTCGTGATTCCTATTACAATAGCATGAACATCTCATACATCACATATAGATCATTCATCATTCATCACAACTTTGGCCATATCATATCACAAACCACTTGCTGCAAAAACAAGTTAGATGTCCTCTAATTGTTGTTGCAAGTTTTACGTGGCTGAATTAGGGTTCTAGCAAGAACGTCTTCTTACCTACGTTAAAGCCACAACATGATTTGTCAACTTCTATTTACCCTTCATAAGGACCCTGTTCATCGAATCCGCTCCAACTAAAGTGGGAGAGACAGACACCCGCCAGCCACCTTATGCAACTAGTGCATGTTAGTCGGTGGAACCGGTCTCACGTAAGCGTACGTGTAAGGTTGGTCCGGGCCGCTTCATCCCACAATACCGCTGAAGCAAGAAAAGACTAGTAGCGGCAAGAAAGTTGACAAATCTACGCCCACAACAAATTGTGTTCTACTCGCGCAAGAAGAACTACGCATAGACCTAGCTCATGATGCCACTGTTGGGGAACGTTGCAGAAAACAAAAAAAATTCCTACTCGTTTCACCAAGATCCATCTAGGAGTTCATCTAGCAACGAGACATCGGATGCATCTACATACCTTTTTAGATCGCGCACGGAAGCGTTCAAAGAACGGTGATGATGTAGTCGAACACGACGTGATCCAAATCACCGATGACCAAGCGCCGAACGGACGGCACCTCCGCGTTCAACACACGTACGGGACGGGAGACGTCTCCTCCTTCTTGATCCAGCAAGGGGGAAGGAGAGGTTGATGAAGATCCAGCAGCACGATGGCGTGGTGGTGGATGCAGGGCGTCACAGTAGCAGGGCTTCGCCTATACTACGAGAGAGAGACGTAACGGGGAGAGAGGGAGGCGCCAGGGGCTGGGGTATCAAGTCCCTCCTCTCCCCCACTATATATAGGGGTGCCAAGGGGGGGGCGCCGGCCCTAGTAGATGGATCTACTAGGGGGGGCGGCGGCCAAGGGTGGGGGGCTTGCCCCCCAAGCAAGGGGGCGCCCCCTCTAGGGTTTCCCCTCAACCCTAGCCGCATGGGCCCTAGGGGAGTGGCGCCCCAGCCCACTATGGGCTGGGTTCCCTCCCACTTCAGCCCATGGGGCCCTCCGGGATAGGTGGCCCCACCCGATGGACCCCCGGGACCCTCCCGGTGGTCCCGGTACAATACCGGTGACCCCGAAACTTGTCCCGATGGCCGAAATAGCACTTCCTATATAATTCTTTACCTCCGGACCATTCCGGAACTCCTCGTGATGTCCGGGATCTCATCCGGGACCCCGAACAACATTCGGGTTACTGCATACACATATCTTCAGAACCCTAGCGTCATCGAACCTTAAGTGTGTGGACCCTACGGGTTCGGGAGACAAGCAGACATGACCGAGACAACTCTCCGGTCAATAACCAATAGCGGGATCTGGATACCCATGTTGGCTCCCACATTCTCCACGATGATCTCATCGGATGAACCACGATGTCGAGGATTCAATCAACCCCGTATGCAATTCCCTTTGTCAATTGATATGTTACTTGCCCGAGATTCGATCGTCGGTATCCCAATACCTCGTTCAATCTCGTTACCGGCAAGTCACTTTACTCGTACTGTAATGCATGATCCCGTGACCAGACACTTGGTCACTTTGAGCTCATTATGATGATGCATTACCGAGTGGGCCCAGTGATACCTCTCCGTCATACGGAGTGACAAATCCCAGTCTTGATCCATGTCAACCCAACAGACACTTTCGGAGATACCCGTAGTCTACCTTTATAGTCACCCAGTTACGTTGTGATGTTTGGTATACCCAAAGCACTCCTACGGTATCCGGGAGTTACACGATCTCATGGTCTAAGGAAAAGATACTTGACATTGGAAAACTCTAGCAAACGAACTATACGATCTTGTGCTATGTTTAGGATTGGGTCTTGTCCATCACATCATTCTCCTAATGATGTGATCTCGTTATCAATGACATCCAATGTCCATAGTCAGGAAACCATGACTATCTGTTGATCAATGAGCTAGTCAACTAGAGGCTTACTAGGGACATGTTGGTGTCTGTTATTCACACATGTATTACGATTTCCGGATAACACAATTATAGCATGAATAAAGACAATTATCATGAACAAGGAAATATAATAATAATGCTTTTATTATTGCCTCTAGGGCATATTTCCAACATCGACCGCTATCCAACATGCATCTAGAGTATTAAGTTCATAAGAACAGAGTAACGCATTAGGCAAGATGACATGATGTAGAGGGATAAACTCAAGCAATGTGATATAAACCCCATCTTTTTATCCTCGATGGCAAATATACAATATGTGCCTTGCTGCCCTTGCTGTCACTGGGAAAGGACACCGCAAGATTGAACACAAAGCTAAGCACTTCTCTGTCGGCGTCCTGGGAACGGGGGTCCCCAGACTTGCCTGCCTGCGGCCTGCGGCGTGGCTCAAAAGGGGGCCCAGCGCGGCCCATCTTCACCAACACAAATCCAAGACCCTCGCGAGGGGCCAAGCCTCGCGGGGCGGACGACGCGGAGCTTCCTCAGGCACGGCCTCGTCAGGCTGGCTCATGAGGAGGCAGAGAGATCAAGGCGGGGTACCTCACGAGGTGCCCGTGACGCAAGCCATGACGACCGAGGGCGCCAGGCGGGTGCCAGCCCGACAGTGTCCTCCTTCCCTCTTTGGTGCAAGGGGGGCAAGCGTAGCCGCGGAGTACCAAGGCATCAGGAAAAGGTTGCCATTTCGGTGCAACGAGACCAAGACCAGGAGGACTACGAGACGGAGGTCACCGTGGAGCCCAAGATGGCATCATCACCAGAGCTTTGCGCAGGCAAAGACTACTTTTGTCAGGGTAGCTAGTACTAGCTGTCCCCCTTCAAATTAGCCCGCCATTGTTGGCTCCCTTCCCGCTCGATATTTGGAAAGAGGACCAGGGCCTCTATAAATAGGACCAGCCACCCACAGAGCAAAGGGGGCCGAGGGTTTGGAAGGATAGAGAAGATAAGAAAGAGAGAGAGAGAGAGAGAGAGAGAGAGAGAGAGAGAGAAAGGTGACTGAGCTCCTCCCAGCAGTTCATCGCCCCAGCCAAGAGCAGACCCTCGCGAGGCTGTTCTTCCTTGTATTGTTCATCATCATCAGCCCAAGAGGCAATCCACCACACCACACACTAGAGTAGGGTATTACACCACAACGGTGGCCCGAACCAGTATAAACCCTGTGTCTCTTGTGTTGTTCTTTCCATAGTTTAGATCCCAGCAAGGCGGAGGGGTGCAGGTAGGTAGGAGGCGAAATCTCCGCGCGCACCCCAGTGTTCGAACCTCAAGGGTCTGCCGGAACCCGAAATCCGACATTTGGCGCGCCAGGTAGGGGTGCGCCAGGATTCGTCTTCCACCACCCCGTTCTCCTCCGACCATCACGCCCATGTCTGACCGGGCCCGCGCCAAGCGCCGGGCCGCGCTCGCTTCCCGCGTTGCCTAGACGGCCCCTGTCGGCGGGCGTCCTCGCCGTTCCCCGTCACCTGCCGTCAACGCCGCCACCGGCCCGGCGGGGGACGAGCGGCAAGCATCGTCCCAGCATCCGTCCGTGCGGCAAGACGGCCGCACCGCAACTCCCTCGCTCACCCCAGCTGGTTCTTCGTCCCGTGCGCTCCGCGCGCCCATGGAGGCTCGAGCTGCACTCATCGCGGCGAACGAGCTCCTGCGCTACCGCCCCGTCGACGACGACTACGAAGAATGGCTCGACCGCATCGCCGAGCTCGTCCGCACCGCAGGGGGCTCTCCTGCGCCGTCCGTTCCGCTGCACCGCACCCCGCCCCGCGCGGGCGATGAAGCTCCGGCGGCGCCCCGACCGCCTCCTCGTCAGGAAGGCGCCATGGATCCAAGGCGCGTGGCCCCTGGGCGGAACCCGCTCCGTCAGGCGCCAGCGCAGCAAGAGCAGAGCTATCAAGAAGTCCCTCGCCCGCAAGAAGCTGCCAGGGCGCTCCCTGATCCAGCACGTCGCGACCATGCTCCTGCTCCCGCGCGTCAAGACCCCGCACTGCTCCCAGCTGCAGCGCGTGGGGACATGCAAGACCAAGCTCCCCGGCATCCAAGACCTCCCGTGGCCACAACAGGCTGTCGCGCCTTCACCGCCAAGCTACGCAGCGTCGCGTGGCCCGGCAAGTTCAAGCCGGACTTGCCTCCTCACTACGACGGCACGGCTGACCCTGCGGAGTTCCTCCAGCTCTACGAGCTGGGCATTGAAGCTACCAACGGAGACGAGAAGGTCATGGCGAACTGGTTCCCCATGGCACTCAAGGACGGGGCCCGCACCTGGCTCCTGAACCTGGCTCCAGGCACAATCTCCTCATGGGACGAGATGCGCACCCGCTTCATCGCCAACTTCCAAGGCACTCACGACCGGCCACCCGCCGTAAGCGACATGCGCCGCATCAAGCAACAGCCCGGGGAGACCCTGCAGAAGTACATCCGGCGCTTCAACAACGCACGCCTCAAGATTCCCAAGGTGACCGAGGAGGCCATCATCTCGGCCTTCTCCGACGGCGTGCGCGAAGTCAAGATGAAGGAGGAGCTGGCGATGCATGAAGACCTGTGCACCTCCTTGGAGCTGTTCAACCTGGCAACCAAGTGCGCTAGGGCCGAGGAAGGGCGTCTCTCCCTCCTCGAGTTGCCTGCTGCGGACCCAGAAGAGAAGAAGCCCAAGGCCAAGGATGTGAAGCACAAGGGGGCTGCCGTGCTCGCGGCAGAACCAGACACCAAGCGAGGCAGAGATCAGCCAGAACCTTCCAAGGGCGGTCGGTATTGTGTGTACCACGACCTCCACACCCACAATACCAACGAATTTCAAGAGCTCCGAGCCGTGCGAGAAGGAAGGATCGGCCGTCGCCCTGACCGCAGTGACCGGGGCTACGGCCGAGGAGGAGGAAGGAACGCAGGACGCTGGGAAGACCGTGGCCCGCGCCAAGGGTGGCGCGACCAACCTCGTGAGGATCGCTGGCAAGACCCGCCTCGCGAGGGAGGCTGGAGGGATCAGCCTCGCGAGGGGGACTGGAGAGATCAGCCTCGCGAGGATCGCCCGCAAGGCAACGCAGGCCTCCCACCGCTGCCGCCGCAGCCAAGAAGAAACGAAGACCGCCACCAGGATGAGGGGGCTGGGGGCTTCCAGGAGCCGCGCGCGATCGCCTGCATCCTGGGCGGGGCACAAGCCCCAGCCTCTTAGCGCATCTTCAAGCAGTTCGCCCGCGAAGTGAACGCAGTCCTCCCCAGGCTCGAAGCCACGCGCCCTCTCAGGTGGTCGGCGTGCGCCATCACGTTCAGCTCAGCAGATCAGCTCAAGTGTGCGGCTACAGCCGGAGTCCTCCCGATGCTTTGTTCCCCAATCATCAGCAACGTGGTGGTCACCAAGACCCTCATCGATGGCGGGGCAGGGCTCAACGTCCTGTCCGTGGAAACATTCAACAACCTCCAAGTGCCCTACAACCAGCTTCAGGCAACCAAGCCTTTCTCCGGTATCACTGACGGCTCCACGGTCCCGATTGGGCAGGTCCGCCTCCCTGTCACCTTCGGGGCACGCGACAACTACCGCACCGAGCTCATCGACTTCGACGTCACTCACATTCGTCTGCCGTACAACGCCATCCTTGGGTACCCAGCGCTGGCCAAGTTCATGGCCGTAACTCACCACGGCTACAACGTCCTCAAGATGCCAGGAAGTGGCGGAGTCATCAAGGTGCCCTGTGAAGAGAAGGACGCGGTGTGTTCCCTGGAACGAGCCTTTTAGGCCGCGTCACTGGAAGACCCAGATCGTGGAAGCAGGAGGCCTCCCGAGACCGCCCCTAAGAAGAAGAAGACATCGTCCGGCCCGACCACTCAGGAGACAGGCCCCTCTAGGCCCGCGCCTGCCCAGGGGGAGCCTCCTTCCATCGCATAGGAAAGCGCGCCCGGCGCCCTCCTCAGGCAGGGCTCGGGGGCTCGCCCCTGGAGGGCCACCGACCTAGCTAGGGTCACGAGGGAGGCGCTTGGGCACCACATGGAGGCGTGTTTTGAAGCACGTTTCCCTCAGGAAGGAGCAAGGCAAGGAGATCCAGACCCTCAGGAGTTCGTCAGCAAGGCCATTCAGGAGCTACAGGAGTCAAGAGTCATGAAATGCGGCCGCCGCCTACCAGCAGTGGCTCCCCATCCAGGCGAGGATGGTGGGCTACGTGTCTGCATCGACATACCAGGGCTCAACTGAGTCACCTCTCTGGAGCGCCTCTGGCCCTCGCGAGTGGGGTGCTGCGGAGGCCCACCCCACAGCTACGTTCGCATGCCTTACGGCTTGCCGAGCGCGGCTGGCGCGTACCAGCGCCTCATGAGGGGCATCACGGAGGCACGAGAGGCCAGGCGTTCCGCTGCCCTGGCAGGGATGGAGATGGCCCGCGAGGAGCCGCCAGCGCCCCCGAAGCCTCCCGAGGCCCCTAGGCCTGTGGGCTCGTGAGGATCGTCTCCCGCGGCCCACCGAGCCTGCTACATCAACACTCCTTCATCCTCAACATCATCAGGTGACACCTTTCTAGTTTCATTTCCAGCTGGGAGCGCCCCCCAGGGCTGCATTATTCCCAGGCCGCGTGGGTCCGTCCCTGCGCGTGTATCCGCTTTTTATTCCATGTCGTTAGCTTCCCTTGTTGGGGGCACCCCTCAGGCTGCATGATCCCCAAGCTGCTCGGGCCAGGCCCAGTGGCATGTATCCCATTTGCGTTTATTCCCGATTATGCGTTAGACCCACCATGCTTGATTATTTGATGCCGGTCCACGGCACCTCTTCTTCTCCATGCCGACCACTTGCACGTTAAAGGGGGGGTACCTGAGCATCGCGACTCAGGGCTCTTACTGGCTCTCCAGCCCTCACCCTCTGGCCTTGTCCATGGCATCGCGACCTGGCATACCAGCGGCGGCTGAGACCAGCTCGAGGGCCAGGACCTGAGGACGTAGAGTCCCGACATCTAACCAAATTTGCAGGAACGCATCACAAGATAAGGCCCAGTGCCAGGCGCAACCCGCCTAGAGGTAGGGCCCCGTGAGTCCCGCGCTGGCTCACGGGTGCCTAGATACACCTCGCCAGGCCCTACCGTGCCAGCCACGTGTCAGGGCGGGGTTGTACACGCCCCGGGGGCTCCTCCCGAAGGGGGCCCCCCTCCCACGTACTAGTGGAAGCACCATGCTCCGCGCTGGCTGACGACACTGCCGAGGAGCGGCTATGCCCGTACACATACGGTAGCACTATGCTCCACGCTGGTGATAAACAACTAAGGGTGGCCCCCGGGACGCATCAACCTCAGGGAGCCCAGAGCTCAGTGTCTAGCCTCATCGTAACGCCTCCCCTCGGGAGTGCCGCGCGAGGGGGCTGGGCACGGGGGCTGCGCCTGGGTCACACTCAGACACACGCCGCCCAGCCAGGTCCCCCCGGGCCTGGTTCATCGCGCGTCTCTCCCCGAGCGGAGCCAAGGTACGAAGGCCATTTGAGCGTCAAGGGGGACTCCTGAGCATCGCGACTCACGGGCCTAACTGGTCATGTAGCCCCTCACTCCGTGGCCCCGTCCTGGTTTCCGGTCGGGACCAGCGCTGGGTGAGGCACGCGCGTGGCCGGGCTCTGCAGACGTAGAACGGTAGATCCACCCGCATCACACCTCCCTACTTGTTGTTCGTGCACCAAGGGGGACTCCTGAGCATCGCGACTCAGGAGCCTAACTTGTCACGTGGCCCCTCACTCCTTGGCCCCGTCCTGGTTTCCGGTCGGAACCAACGCTGGGTGAGGCATGCGCGGGGCCGGGCTCTGCCGGCATAGAACATAAGCAAGTAGGAAGGAAAGGCGCAAATTTCAAGGAATTCAAAAGCAAATATTACAGTCCACACTGTTATCTCAAGCCAAATGCAAGTTTAAATGCCTCCCCGAGGCATGATACATGTGCAGGAATTAAAGGCAGGAAAGGAGCCGCGACGGAGTCACTTGTCGGCGGTGGAGCAGCGCGGATCGGGCATGCCTCACGGGGCGGTGGAGTCGGCGGCGCCTTGCTTCGGCTTGGTGCTGAAGGCCCGGAACTTCCCCAGCAGGGCCTCTGCGCGACCCTTCACGGCCTCGGCAGCGGCAGCGGCACACTCGCCGCTCACTGGCTCCAGCAGGCTGTCGAGGTCGACACCGGGATCACGAAGGAAGATGTGGGTGAGGACCCGCGTCAGTGCTGCATAAGATAGGACACGCGCCTCGGCCTCGGCCGTGGGGCCAAGGCCAAGGGCGACATCTTCAAGAGCGTGAACAAGGAAGGGAAGCAGCTTGGCGGGGCCGTCCTCGGAGCCAGCCAGTGGGCTCTCCAGGCCGCTGTCGTAAAGCGTCCTCAGTGAGGAGCGAGCCCTCGCCTCCATCTCCGTGAAGGCCACGCGGTCCTCGGCAAGAACCAAGGCCTCGTCGTCCAGCTTGTCCTTCCTCGCCCCCAACTCCTGCTCCAGCGCACCTAGGCGGTCGCAGCGTTTCTTGAGCTTGACCTCCCTCTCCTCGAGAGCCGCCTCGCGAGCCTTCACGCCTTCTTCCTACTCTTGGCAAAGGCGGACCTCGTTCGCGAGTTGGTCCCGCAAATCTTGCAGCTCGCCCTCCAGCACCTTGCAACGCCCACGGACGTCGACCACCTCCCCCAGGGCTGCGTCACGGGCAGCCTTCGCCTCAAGGACGGCCTGCTTCTCCTCGTCGCATGCCGTCGAGGCCTGGACCAGCGCCGCCCGAATCGAAGCGTCGGAGCGAACCCATCTTGAAGCCAGCTCCAAGCGCCCGGCCACCAAGCGGGGGTCGGCGCCAAGAAGATCCTGCCGCAGTCGGTCCAGCTCAGCGATAGCATGATCCAGAACGGCAGAAGGAATCGGAGAGACAGCAGCCGGTGGAGTAGGAGGAGAAGGCGGCAGCGCGGCCGCAGCATCCTGAGGCGGAGTCTGCCGCGCCCCGACAGCTGTGGTGGCGGCGGCAGGCGAGAGCACCTCGGGAGTCACCTGGGCCGTGGGGGCTGAGCTCGCCCCAGCCGGCTCAGCCAGGCCTCACGAGGACGACCGGGCAGGAGAAGCCTGTGCATCGCGGTCACCCTCCTTCGCGGGCAGGAGCGCTGCCACGGATGGAACCTCGGGAGCCCCCTTCGACTTCTTTGCTGCGGGCGCCAGCCTATCCAAGAGATGCGGACGCCAAGCCTCAGAAGCAGAGCAAGAGATAAAGACAGGAATCGAATGCTTACGGGTCGTCGCGGGCGAGCTCAAGCGGCCTCCGGCCAAATTTGAAGCCTGAAAGCCGGCTGGAAGGGTCAACCTCGGGAAGCTTGGAGGCGGAAGGTGCATCTGCGGTCCGCCCTGGGGCCGGGGCAGACCCTCGGGAGATCAGCCCAGTCCTGTCCTTCTTCGGGATCGGGGGTGAGCTCCCGCCGTCCTGCTCGTCATCGTCTTCATCGTCATCCTCGTCGTCATCGCTCAGAGAGAGGCGGAGAACGCGGGACCCGCGCTGGAGGAGGGGAGCCCTCGACTCTCCGTCAGTCGCCTCGGAGTCAGGCCCTTTTCCCCGCTCCCCTCCTTCCTCCTCTTCGCCGGAGTCGTCGGAGGGCACGTCCACCGGTTCCTCGGGAGTTTCCATGGGCACGGGCCCATCCCCGTTGCAGACGGGCATGGACTCCACTACCCGCTCCCAGTCGTCGCGAAGGAACAAGGGCGTAGGAGCGCCCGCCGACCTCGCCACATCGCCCCCGACCAGAGATTGGAGGACAGCAGCTAGATCACCGTCTGCTAAGGCCGCGGGGCTCGGACGGGGCCTCCACATCGGAAGTGAGTACTGCCGAAGCGGAGCCACCTGGTGCTCCAGGAATTCCCTCAGCAGCGACGCGCCGGTCAGCTTCGCCGCCGCCATATTGGCCGGCCTCAGATCCGCGTCCATCTTCTCCAACATCAGCTTCGCGCAAGGGTCCGTGAGCTCCGCTCGACCCCAATTGCTGGAGCTCGCGGGCTGCTCTGTTGGCAAGATCAGCCGAGGGTGGATGCGCCCAGCATCCACCAAGACCCACTTGCTCCTGAAGCCCTCAATCCTTTTCCCGGGGTTCGAAATGGCAATGGCGCCACCGTACGCGACGAAGCTCGCGCACGCGGAAGCAGTACCGCGAGAGGTCCGGAGGTAGAAGTAGTGGCGCAGCAAGGCCACTGAGGGCTGCACCCCTACGTGAGCCTCGCAGTAATAGGCAAAGATTGCCAAGAGAAGGACGGAGTTGGGGTGGAGATGCAAGGCTTGCAGCTTATAGTGGCGGAGGACAGAGAAGAAGAACTCAGAAAAGGGAGGCACCAGGCCAGCAGCAATGGCACTTACGAAGAGCGGATAGAAGGTGCTCCCTTGACCATCAGGGGTGGCGGAGCCAGCTTTAAACACCTTCGCCCCGTTGACGCCCCGCGCCGTCACCATCCGGCGCAACCGGGCAAGGCTCGCCTCCGATACGTTCGGCGGGTCCAGGGCGGACGAATACCAAGCTACGACCGGGGGCTGGCGAGGCGCCATGGCTTCCTAGGTCACACCGTCGAAGCGGATCTGGAAATTTTGGAGGAAGGAAGGAGAGGCGCAAGAAAGGGGATCTGAGCAGCAACCGGGGAAAGCAAGGAGCGAAGCCTAGGTGGGTACCGCTCCTTAATCAACTCGCGCGGTTGCTAAGGCACCCACGTCCAATCAACCGCCACACGGCGCCCAAGGCTGCAGACTGTTAGGGCCCGCGGTGCTTCACTCTTACCCTTCCGCCTCCCTGCACGGCCAAGTCCGGGCGCGCCTTGGGCCCGGGGGCTACTGTCGGCGTTCTGGGAATGGGGGTCCCCAGACTTGCCTGCTTGCGGCCTGCGGCGTGGCTCAAAAGGGGGCCTAGCGCGGCCCATCTTCACCAACACAAACCCAAGACCCTCGCGAGGGGCCAAGCCTCACGGGGCGGACGACGCGGAGCTTCCTCAGGCACGGCCTCGTCAGGCTGGCTCACGAGGAGGCAGAGAGATCAAGGCGGGGTACCTCACGAGGTGCCCGTGACGCAAGCCATGACGACCGAGGGCGCCAGGCGGGTGCCAGCCCGACGGTGTCCTCCTTCCCTCTTTGGTGCAAGGGGGGCAAGCGCAGCCGCGGAGTACCGAGGCATCAGGCAAAGGTTGCCATTTCGGTGCAACGAGACCAAGACCAGGAGGACTACGAGACGGAGGTCACCATGGAGCCCAAGACGGCGTCATCACCAGAGCTTTGCGCAGGCGAAGACTACTTTTGTCAGGGTAGCTAGTACTAGTTGTCCCCCTTCAAATTAGCCCGCCATTGTTGGCTCCCTTCCCGCTCGATATTTGGGAAGAGGACCAGGGCCTCTATAAATAGGACCAGCCACCCACAGAGCAAAGGGGGCCGAGGGTTTGGAAGGATAGAGAAGATAAGAAAGAGAGAGAGAGGGAGAAAGGTGACCGAGCTCCTCCCAGCAGTTCATCGCCCCAGCCAAGAGCAGACCCTCGCGAGGCTGTTCTTCCTTGTATTGTTCATCATCATCAGCCCAAGAGGCAATCCACCACACCACACACTGGAGTAGGGTATTACACCACAACGGTGGCCCGAACCAGTATAAACCCTGTGTCTCTTGTGTTGTTCTTTCCATAGTTTAGATCCCAGCAAGGCGGAGGGGTGCAGGTAGGTAGGAGGCGAAATCTCCGTGCGCACCCCAGTGTTCGAACCTCAAGGGTCTGCCAGAACCCGAAATCCGACACTTCTCCCATTGCAAGAAAGATCAATCTGGTAGGCCAAAGCAAACTGATAATTCGAAGAGACTTGTAAAGATATTTAAATCATGCATATAAGAATTCAGAGAAGAACCAAATATTGTTCATAGATAATCTTGATCATAAACCCACAATTCATCGCATCTCGACAAACACACCGCAAAAAGAATTACATCGAATAGATCTCCAAGACAATCGAGGAGAACTTTGTATTGAGATCCAAAGAGAGAGAAGAATCCATCTAGCTAATAACTATGGACCCGAAGGTCTGTGGTAAACTACTCACACATCATCGGAGAGGCTATGGTGTTGATGTAGAAGCCCTCCGTGATCGACCCCCCCCCCCTCCGACAGAGCGCCGTAAAAGGCTCCAAGATGGGATCTCACGGGTATAGAAGGTTTCGGTGGTGGAAATAGGGTTTCGTGGTGCTCCTGGATATTTTGAGGGTATATGGGTATATATAGGGGGAAGGAGTAGGTCGATGGAGCTGCGAGGGACCCACGAGGGTGGGGGCGCGCCCTCCTGCCTCGTGGCCTCGTCGCTTCTTTCTTGACGTCCACTCCAAGTCTCCTGGATCACGTTTGTTCCGAAAACGATCCTCGCGAAGGTTTCATTCCGTTTGGATTCCCTTTGATATTTCTTTTCTGCGAAACACTAAAATAGGCAAAAAAAACAGCAATTTGCACCGGGCCTTCAGTTAATAGTTTAGTCCCGAAAATAATATAAAAGTGCATAATAAAGCCCATTGAACATCCAAAACAAATAATATAATAGCATGAAACGATCAAAAATTATAGATACGTTAAAGACGTATTAGCTCCCGTCGATCGGGAGCGGGCTCTGCGGGCGGTTGCACCCTGCATCACCAACGTTGTGCGCCTCGAGAAGCAGTGGGACTTCGGTGGTGTTTAGGTGTCCTCTGCATGGGCATGTCCATGTCTCGGCACAACATGACCATTGGATCAAACTCAGACAGTGCAGATCGGTCACTGCAGCACAAAGCATGTGGGTGTGTTTGGTTGCATCCTCATCTAAATATAGTTGTTCCCCCTTCATGTATTTGTGTTAACCTACTAGTGTGGACTCATGCAACCTTCATGCACTCTGCCAAACACCCAAAAGTGGGTCGAGAAGGGAAGTTTTGCTCCCATCCCGTGCACCCTTCATACACCCTGCCTAACACTGATCTGTGCTTCATATGATTCATGTTTCGTGGAGTACTATAGCATTGTATTCTCCATATGATGTAGACCTAGTTCTATTAACATTGATCTCACCGTTCATTCTCGACCGGATAGTCGAAAAAGTGGTACTATGTTACAACTATTCTCGGTCTCGACCGGATAGTCAAAAAAGTGGTACTATGTTACAACTATTCTCGGTCTTATAACGAAGAGGTTGCCTAGTTTGAACCAAACACTGTACTTGATCTCTCGTCCTATCACAAACAAGTCTCTTCCCCCGAGAATTACTGTTCATACTAGATCTTTTAAGGCACGTGTTGCTGCGCCCGTATATTTGATACTTGACATTTGGAGACATGAAACATATATGTTAAATTTGCACAGACATATTTGTATATTTGTTAACATAGAAGAGTTTATTTTGAATTGACATATTTTGATGAATTACAAAAAAACTTACTACTATTTTAATCAATTTGGAATAAATCTAAAACAAATTTGTGACTTCAAACTGCATAAAATTTAGTACTAACAAGTTTTTTTATGCATAGATACAAAAGCAAGAAAAACATGCAACAATAATATTGTCAATAGCTACAGCACCCTCAGCATAAAACCTTGTCCTTGAGCATAGATAACAAGGGAAGAAACTGCTATGTCAAAAGTCCAATAGTGACTAGAATGAACATAAGAAACATATATTTAGGCGGCGGATTAATAACCAACTTTGGCAGGTATCAAAGAAAGTCTCTAGGAAGCAACCAAACAGGTTCTAATGAAAATAAAGAAATATCAATTTTCCATAAGACAATATCTTAACATGATTGTCTAGAATGCTCTAGAAAGATGCTAATTACAAATTTCACTCGGATCACCGTCAATGGAAAGATGTCAGTCACGAAAACTCAAAAGGCCTAAGCAATTGACCTATACGATGAATAACAAGAAAAAAAGGAAAGAACAAAGATGTCGAAATAACAGAGGAAGAAAAGGAAAACGGAAGATATGATGAGTGTCGTGTTGTGTAGAAGGTCAGCTCCACAGGGCTTGTCTACGCAGATCCCTTGTTGACCTATGGATACACGGTCTCAATGCAGCAAATATACATCCATTTCTATCAAGCTCCAATGAAGAATACTGCATTCTCAGATAAAAAAGGCTCATCAACAGTCTAGGTCAACAAAGCCTATAAAGAAATATCATACATCAATAGCTGGAATTTGTAGATAATAAAAATTAAAGTGATCACTCACGTGTGTCAAAAGAAACATTTAAGGGTGCCACTTTTAAGTGCAAATAAATTTATTCCAAAATAGATTACAGTTTGAGAGCTGTCTAAGCATTCTATGTTGGTACTTAAAATCAGAAGTACAAAAACATAGGCTCCCAAATAAATACTTATGAAGATTGTAAGCATATATAGTAATTTTGATCAAGATGTTCTATGAGACACATGGAAATGAAACTAATTAACCATTTATGAAAACAGGGAGGTTATGGAACAACCATAAAAAAATTGTCACATAGAAGGATGCAAGGTCAAACTTGAAGAAGCAGCGTCATATATCTTCTCCGTGGAACAACAGAAGAAAAATTAGAACAAATTTCATCATTGCAGACCATCAAAGCATCTTTACGTACTGATGATGAAGGAGTTTAAGCTTTGATAAGACAGAATATAACCAATGTCATTTTAAAGTAATTGTATTTCTGATCCATGGGTGACCTAAAGAACTTATGGGATACTAATAACGACATTAGTTTAAGGTAGATCCATATAGACAGATTGAAACTCATTTCAAGCTTGTGCTGCAGGCATCCTTCTATGTGAATCTTTGTATAGAAAGCACTTAACAAAATCCACTGCCTCTGTCAGAGAAGGACAATGTTATTCCTTATGGTGCCAGATTCCGCATGTGCGCAAAAAACGATGCTGCCACAAAGGGGGATATGTACAGTAACATATATGCTCCAGGCATTAGCTTCTGTGATAGCATCTATGCGGAAATTTAGGAGCAACATAATAAAGTGCTAACATAATAAGCACTTCCAACCATATTATTTAGGCTCTAATCTGCATAAAAGCGTTAAAACATATGAACAAACATGCCATGTCAACAACATAGAGAACCAAAAATCGACCAGTACTACTCATGACCCAAGTTGTACAAGTACACTAATAAATCCATGACAAATGTAATTAGCTAAGGATCCAACAGAAGCTAACAAGCTTATTGAAGTTACCTAACAGAGGCGCACTGAAATAGAAACACCGGCACAAAAGCAAGGCTACCCCCTTTGCCGTTACCAAGGATCTATCTTTGTCCCTTGTTTTGAAACCGAGGAAAGCGTGCGCTCGACCTCCTGGCTTGGGCAAAGCAGAGACACAGTGTCGCCCTCATTTGCTCGCCCTCTGTGTGAATCTTCTATCATACCGGCGGCAACTATCGAAGCCTCTCAAATCCGGTCACAAATCGAAGGTAAAAGTCAAGATACTAAAAAGTAGTATCTTGGTCTGGATCATGATTGACCATATGCTTAGAATATTACCAGTTCCCTATGCAAAAGGTTCGCTACATTTTCATGATCCCCGTCCTCTATCCACCTTTGGCTTCATAGAGGCCACGTTATTCTCACCATGATCCATCTTGAACCTCTTGGCATCGACTTTTAATTTTGCTTCCTTACCTGAAAATCAGAATAGATGATGCCTGATCAGTGTCAATGTTACACAATAGTGACCGTCACAATTGTTTAACAAAATGAAGCTCACCTGATCTATGGCACTCGTGGAAGGGTCCTTGATTTTGCTTTTCATCTACAGAAAAGCAAACAGGTAAAGTGTTATCTTTACTTCTTTAGACAGGTATAAATTTGGCGTATCAAATGCATTTACATGAATGGATGAATGCCATAAATGAGAATGAGCATGTGGTTCATTGATGATATAGGTACAACACATCTTAGGTAGCAGCAACAAAGATGACCTCTTCTAAATAAAGAAAGTAGGACTGATGATTTCACCTTGTATGGCATTGTTCTCTAGATCAAAATGCACGAGCCTTCCGAGTATCCTTTTCATCTTGAAAGGGCATAACTTCCTATTAGAGCGTCAAGAAGCCATCCTGCAGCCAGGACACATTAAGAAAATTTCAAGCCTTCTTGCAGTCAGTACACATTACGAAATTTCCTATATGGTGCACAACAGATTACAAAATCTCATTGATGCATTGACTAACTACTCTAAAAAGCAAAATCTAACAATCAAATTGTCATATTAAGACCCTGTTTGGAAAGCCTCCACTCCCCCACCACGGAGCAGAGCGGACGGAGCGCCCTTTTGGCCACTTAGTAGATTATACTTGCATGCCACTCCGCTCCGGAGCAGAGCTGCAAAGTGGGAGTGAGTCCGAACAGGCCTTAAGTGTGACAATATTTCTAACTAACATGATCATATATCCACCATTATCAACAACAGATTACAAAATCTCTTTGATGCATTGACTAACTACTCTAAATAGAAAAATCTAACAATCGAATTGTCATATTAAGTGTGACAATATTTCTAACTAACATGATGAGATATCCACCATTATCAATGAGCAGCTTGAGGCACTCGATCGACCTCTAAGATGAAAGCATAGATGTCTTCACATGAGTTTCCAAAGTAACCCATAAAATCCAATCTGACCTCCTCAAATCCAACAGTGATGTGGTGGTGAAGCGGATTCGAGGTGATGGATCCAACAGTCCAAGGGGGGCTACGAGGGGCACCGCCCAGCTTGTCTGTGGCATGAAGACCCGGAGGTGGTGGTCATCGTGGCGACACAAGGAATCTGGGCCACGAAGGGGTGGGAAGACGTGGAACTCCCCGGCTTAAGCACCGCGACGGCGGCGGCGCACCACATGTTCTCCGGCCGGTAGAGAGAAGGAGAGATCGGGGAGGAGGTCTCGTCAAGGAGGAGAGAGCCCTGGTCGCATGTGCCTCACCCCGTCCTATCTGCGAGAGCATAAGTAAGGGGTCAGCGACAGGGATAACCAGATGCGCGCCGGCGGCGCCGCCGAAATTGTATACTCTCCTCCCTTCCCGCAACTGAAATTTCGGCGGTGCATGATGGGGCACAGATCGTGCGAGACAGCGAGAGAGACGCGAGGCAGGGGAGGGGATGGGAGGGGGCGGCTTCACTGCATTTTTTTCGAGGAGTCTTCGGCTGTTCGCTTCCGGACCACGAAGGCCTTCGTGCGGGCGAGTGCCCAATCAACCACGCTGCTCCAATTTTGCCGCGGGAGCAGCTGCCCCGTTCAGTCACGGGAAGTGTGGCGTGAGAGTTTTATCGGACGGCCGAAAACATCTAAAAGTGAAGATCTGATGACTGTGAATGCTAATGGCCTGAGAGAGCTCCTACGGTGCATAGTTATAATGTCTTAAAATAGTTGACATGCGCACAACATCATTTGTTATCGTCATATCTTACTACACTAGCAACAATATTATGTAGTACTGACGTATGAACCACTGCACATGCCTAGTAGTAGGAGCACTGTGTATGTTCAAGTGGCTACCGTGTTTCACACTCCTCCATCGTAAGAGTGGAAACGCTTGCTGTAATCTTTTTTCTTCTTCAGAAAAACAGTGGACGCGCTCTACCGTGTGGATCCTCCTCGACGGTCGTCGGGAACCTTGCTACTCACTTTCACTGACGTGTGGGACTGCCAGCATCAGGGTCCACCAGCCATGCACTAAATTACTCCGTAGTAGAGTTCCCAACTGCACGATAGACTACCCTGATCGAAACACCGCAGTAATGCACAATGAGCCGTCAAATCACAAAACAGCCTCCTTCCAGCAGTAAGTTGGACGGGCGAAGCAACCATCATCTCACTCTTTTCTCTTAACTTCCTCTCTTGAAGAAAACCCCCACTCGCTTCTCCCTCATCTTGTTCCTCATTTCTTCAAGAAAACCCCCGACCTGCTTCTGCCATTGTTCTTCTCTCCCAAAGAAGGAAAGGTGAGCGCATCAACGGTGTTGATTCTGGCCAAGGCCCGGTCTTACAACCCCGAGACTGATCCTATAACTCCCTCTCTATTCTTCTTTTGGGTTTGTGATTATGGTTTCTTTTCTTTTATTTATATTTGACAATTTCTTGATGGACGCTGGAGCACCGGCCGAAGTGATGTCTATGGCTCTTGGCAAAACCGTCGAGGCTCATGGTACGAAGAAGCGCAAGCACCCCACTGAGACTACCACAGACAAGCTCAAAGCCATCGCCCTGTCCAAGCCCCCCTCTCCGAGATCCCTCGTTAAGCAAGTCCAGGTAATATCTCTTCTTGATGATCTTTTTCTCGATCTTGATCGTGTTTTTTCATCTAACACGCAGTACTAGTACTAGTAGTACAACTTTGTGGGTGATCTTGCATGTGATTTTTGTGTGCCAAATGACGGTTCTAAATTCCTCTTTTGACCAAAACATGCGAGAGGTTGACACTGATTTCTTATATATTACTTTCAACTACTTTATGAACATCAATGCTACCTTTGAAGAGTGTATATTTGCCTTAGTAACTTGTGTTATGGAAATTGCATGTAATCCCTCTACTCTCATGCCTTTGGAGACATGTTCTAGTGTCTTTGTTCACTCATTTCTGTGCGTATATGTAGTCATATATGGAGTAAAATATCGAAATCATCTTATATTTCTGAATGGAGGTAGTAATAAAATATTTGGTTTCTGTTTGAATTAGAACTAGGTCCGCGGTGGAGAAGAAGTCCTCAAAGTCATGCCGTGTGAACTGGAATACCTGAGGATGAGTTCTGCTGCTAAACTATCCAGCTGTTGTGTCCTTGTCGCCACGTGTCCTGAACTAGTGTTTTCCTGTAGCATTGTTGTCAGGCGTGTTCTCGAGGCTGTACTTGACCACAATAATTTCCTGGTTGTGCCTTCGATTACAAAGAGTGTAGTTCTTGTGAAGCTTCCCGACAAATCTGGTGCGGCTTGTCTTCATCGTCATGTTTATGAGTGGAAAGACCACTCTGTTAGGTTCTCCAAGGTTGACGAGATGGTGATGGTGCCGGTAGACATCTCTCATGAAGTCCATGGCCTAGTCAGTTCTGCGGGGTTCATCCCGTAGGTCGGTGGCAAGAAATAGTCTGCAGAGTTTAATTAGTGCAACTTTGCTTGTGTGTAGTAAGTACTATTGTTTAGTACTTGATTTGTGTTTGTGAACCCTGTATTGTTTAGTACTGCCACTTTTGGTGTATGGTAAGTCCTGAGAATGGTCTATGTTAATGTATGTCCACTCAATTCAGTCTGTATATTTTGAAGTATCCATATCATCTTTTTTGCGAGGACGGTTTATCAATTATGGTTACACTCCAATATTTGTATGCATTATAGGGTTTATCGCACCCATCAGGATTTCCAGTCCCATGGATGTCCCGTCCATACAATTTGTCATGACCTTTGGACTGTCCTACTTGTGGGAGTAGGCGGGGGCCCTACATGCCACGCGTAGTTGGACGATCAATCTTCTGTTTAGTACTTCAACATAGTGATTTCCTGGTAAGGATTCACTCGTGTCACATCAAGTAAATCTTATTGATTTACTGTCTAAATCTTATTGATTTAATGTCATGTTCTCTTTCTTTTGCTGCAATTTTACGATGCATGTTTTGCCATGTGACATTCATCACAGAATAAACCGTTTGGTTTGCTCTAGGATGGATATTTTTGCAGGTTTGACTTCTTATGTCGTGTTAGTAACGAAGGCACCGTCCATCACTTATATTACTGGAAAAATTGGATCAGTCTGTTGTCTAGTACAAGCTGAATCCCTATGATGAACTGCAGTTTGGTTTAACAAACATGCCACAATTAGTCCTTGCATTTAACAGAAATGAAGAAAAAGACTGGATCACGGTCACGGAGCCTAGTCAAGTTAGAAAGCTGGTCATAGCAGACCACACACGATCGCTGTTGTCTCGCACATCGGTACCACCTTCAGCAATGGATTGAGCACCGACAGTTGCTCTAGCACTAACAGCGGCAACAACTTAGTCTGATCTAGCTGAGGATTGTACACCGACCACGTTAGCGGATCAGGCTGATCTACCGGAGGATCGTGCATTGACACAGGCACCTGCTCCGACACCGGCACCAACTCTACAAGGAGTACCATCTCCGGCAGCAGCAGCGGCACTACCAGTCGCACCGGCACGGGCACTAGCAACAGCTTTGGGACCTGCACGAACACTTGCACTTGCATCTGCTCCGGCCCGTGCAGCGGCAACGGGACCAGCAGTTGCACTGGCAACAGACTAGGCTGCAGTTCGCAGTTCGCAGTTCATATACCAAAGTCCTTACAAAAACTGACATCTCCACCTTCTTGGTAAGCATTGGCCCCCCAAGTGCTTCGTTATTTTTTTTTCCATGTTGATTCACATGATTCACTATTTTGATCTAACTATTTGTGTATGTCTTCTTGTTTGCAAATAGAGAATTCCTAGAGCAACGAGGGAGTCGTTCAACAATCCGGGCAACCGTGGCCAAGTTTCTCTTACCATGCACAGCCTTGGTGTGAATGAACCTGCTCAATATACCGTAACTACAAAGGATGGTTACATGATGATTGATGCTAAAGGATGGTCAAGGTTCAAATCTAAATCATATATTACGGTAGGGGATGATGTCAAAATCGAACTTTCTCGGCAAGGAGAGCTGGTCCAAATCAACTTTGAAATTCTTCAGTAGCAGCACGCAACTGCCAAACTGATCTATCCTCCGAGAGATTTTGATGTAATGATCTGGCATGGTGAAACAAGTGTCCTGTGTGTATAAGTAGTACGACAGTATTATTTATCACATGGTATATCGTTGATAGAATTGCAACTCTGATTGCTGGTTAGGAACTGTCGTTCGATTTCATTCTAACAGCTACCGTGATTTATTCAATTTTGTGTATTCGCCTTGTGACAGCATCTAAAACCAGCGCCGTACCGATTGCTTGCAATATGGAAAGCGCTGAGGTAGAACACATGGGCCCCCAAACATGCAGGCCCACTGGCCTGTGGCCCAAAGTCCAGAACCGTGAGCCTGTCTGAGTATTATATTCTCAGCTGAACCCCCATAATGCCCGTGCGTTGCACGTAACATCAAGATGCATTTATATGAGTATTTTATCTTGTGAGAGAAAAGGATGAACGAGGGAAGGCCTTATTTGCAAATGTGGAGAGGTGTGTGGGTGCCTTTTTACAAAATTTCCATAGTTTCCTTCCTATCCGTCAGATATAAATCGGACGGCCTATATTGCAGGATGGCAGGCACACCATCATCACCAACTCGTTTATACTCTGTTAAAAAAACTCTGTTTTTATAATTATATATGTTATATATATTCCCCTTGATTTTTCTTATGTATAAAGTTGTGATATAAAAGGTTTCTATATTTCTTTACAGAGGGAGTATCTCTCTGTCAAAAATATATTGATGTGTAACTAGTTACTCCTGTCTTTCTACTTCCTTTCGCTGATATGTGAGGCATCCGACAACGGGGTCCACGTGCCATATGCACCAAATTAGAGTGCACAAATGCACGGTAGACATACCCTGGTCGTAGTGCCACAGTAATGCCCAATGAGCCGTCAAATCACAAAAAAAACCCACCTTTCTAGCTTTAACAGTAAGCTGAACGGACGAAGCAGCAATATTTCACCGGGCCTTCTCCCTCGTCTGCTTGTTCAAAGAAAACCCCCGCTCAGCAATTGCATAGGGTTTTCTCATGGAGAACCTGGTAGGAATTCTTCATCCATCCCTGATAAATCCAAGTCCCTTGGTCGCGGGTAATCCTAGGATGGCAGCCGCCGCCGTTGATGCATTTTTGTTCCTAGTGAATCTAGTGTGTTTCATTTGCAGTGCCCAAAGTGCGAGGACCCTACAGGTTTCTGCACCCTCAGTGAGATGCGACACTTGTTCCTTCTCATCCTAACACAGGATTTTACAATGCGCACAGTATGTTCCTAAAATCCTCTTTTCTATCCGGGAGGGTGGGGTTTTTTGAACATGTTGTCGACTAATTTGGAAATTTGGATTGCTATAATTGGATAAAAGGTACTAGTACCATGGTCAACACTGACATGAAGGAGGGAATTATTTCTATATTTGGATAGGGAATACATTGTGTTCTCATATTACTTTTCCTGCAGTGCATTCCTTACTCTGCCAGAACACGTGTACTCAAGATGCTCGGCCTTGCCATAACTGAATATACAATTTCAATGGTCATAGTGAAGACAAGCCATGGATATAAGTTCCAAGTTGGGTTCATGAACTAAGAAGATCGTTGCTTTTTTATGGCTGAACTTGGATAAACTTTCTCAAGTGTTATGGACTGAAAGTTAGCGCACGAATGTTGATGGAAATAGCAGAACCTGGTCTCATCTTCACTGCGATCTTCCACCCCGACGTCATTCCAATTGTTCATCCATGTTAGTATTGTATCTGGTTCTTGCCTGTTCCCTCAATTACTTCTTAATCTGCCTATTCTGTCTAACTAATCGCAATTTAACTTTAGAAATAGCAACAAATCTCTCACGAAGATGCTACTTCTAACTAATATTTTCTTATAATTGGTGGCACGTGTAGGTTTTTTCAGAGTTAAGCAGGCTACACATTTGTTATTCTATAAGAACTCGGCTGTTACTGATGGCACTGAAGTTGACTGGGACGACATCGACAAGTTCCTACACTTTATTAATCTTCTTGGGGTCCTTGTGGGGCTTTTCAATGGTGGAAGGCAATGTGGGATATGTGTGTCACTACTGCCCTCGTTGAACAGGTCCAACTGTGTCGAGAAACTTATGGTACAAGCTGTTTTCTGTTATATGTTGTTCATAAACTCTTTCTTATACACAGTTTTGTAGTTGTGATCTTCTTGAAACAGAAACTGCCCAGTTCTATTGTTCCTATACAGATGCCTGACCATGGTCGGGTCAGACTTGTGCTTGGTCACAACATGATGTTTATGTCGACCTACTCCATTCCCCTTGGAGGTGAAAAGATACTTATTCATGGGTGGTCTCAAATAATAAAGGCCTATCCATCTTGGAGAATAGGACAGAAGATTATGTTCCTGCTTTTCCATGGCTCTAAAGCGAATATACTGTTTATTGAGCACATTGCGAGATGAAGCCGCTTTCAGAGGTTGTGGATGCGCGGGGTGGCGCCTGGGCCTTGTCCCGGGGCTTGGCAGCCTCACCCTTGGTTAACTGTAGGCAAAGTAGCACTGTTCAAGGCGTGTTTTGTACGGTTGAACCTGTATAAGTACTCATACTACTTTCAGCTATGGTTGTTAAGTGCCCCTGCTGGTTTTAGTTAAGGTTGTTAAGTACTCCTACTGCTTTTACAGTCAGTCGTGTTTCTTCAGTCCTGTCTTCCTCCAGCCGCCAAAACTAAACCAGCACCGGCGGGGCCGCCTGTTTCCGCCTCCCACGGCTGGCTGCGCCTCAGTGCACGCATCACCGCCCGACCGTCTCCTAAATCGTTAACACCGATGTTCAAGGCCTCGCCGTCGTCCTCCGCGCGCTTTGTGCGCTCGCCATGGCGCCGCCCTCTTGCGTTGTCAACATGGTCAACAAACAACAAGAATCGACAGAGGACTGTATGTGGAGAGGATGACAGTAGGGCCCCACCATGTCCATGGCCGGACGCAAGGAAGTTCCTCATCTTTTGTTATATATACTCCATTGTTAGCGTATGGAAAAATAAAATGCTTCCTCCTAGTGGTTTCCTGACATCTGGGACTGACGACATTGTCAGCGTATATAGTCAATAGACAAGAGAATGGCACAAGATTGGCTGACACCTGGGACGTAGCTTCTCGAGTAGTATTTTTTTTTGTTATTGTTGAGACGGAGTAGGGTTTCAACTGGGTTGTGGCTCGTCTAGCCCAGGCTTATATTTTACTAGATCATCGTAGGCGCGCGTTGCTGCGCCCGTCCATTTTGTTAGTATAATATTAGTGATAATGAATTCATATACAAGAATAGTATTTTGATAATGTGGTATACATATCACATTAAATTCAATGGTAGTATTTCAATCATGTGATATAATTATCTCACCCATGAATATGTCTTTTCACCTGTGTTTTGGCACCTCATATTCATCTGATGGTTTTGTACGTTTGTGTCTATTTATTTTTGACGCAAGCATGTTTGCTATCGATGGAAAAAATATATGTTGATTAATATTTTCTGTACAAATATGTTAGATGGTAAGAAGGTTGGTAGGTTTTGTTTTTTATATAAAAATAGCAAGGTTTCTAAACCATGGGAGGGATAGAAAGTGAGAGGCAAGGCATAATATATGGGAACTAAAATACTTTATGGGTAAATACAACCGCTGTGCATTATATCGGGATGCCACAGGTTGCCATGAGCTCTATATTTCCCTAAAAGGCTAAAACTGATATACTATCCAAGAATGGTACAATTGAGAACATAACACTTTTCTTTTGAATCGATAAATATAATCGCTATTTCCGAGGAGACAATATGTTAAAACTTCTTCAAAAGCCGAAGAAAACAGTGATCTTGATTGTTCAATTGAACGACAAAACTATACACAACAATATTAAGGGGGAGTTCCTAAAGCTGGTATATATGTATCTTATATAGCTAAACAGAACAAATGAGTGTGCTACAACCAGTTGAAATTCTGAAGAACTGAAAAATTCTATCATATAAAGCAAATTCTAGAATCTTCACTAATGGAAGGCTAGATAGCTTTAACTAGGACAAGTAAAATTGTCTCCAAGTGGTAATGATGAAACCGAGGCATGTGTTTGAGAATATTAGACCAAACATTCAAGTTTTATTAGCTTTAAAAACTAAGCATGTACCTTGCCAAGGCCCATTTCCTGAAAGTTGAGCCTTTATCTCTGCATCTCATTTGTAGTTCACCTGCAAAAAAATGAACAGATAAAATTGCAAAGATTTTTTTTGACCAAAGAACAGTAGGGCAAAATCCCTACTGTGAGTCATTTTCATTAATAATTTAAGGAAACAAAGTACATATCAATGGTTGATGGGGGGACAACCAATGAGGAGCTATCTAATAAGAAAATAAAGGGAAATAATGGAATAAAAAATTAAATATTTTCTATCCAAGAGGACATGCCCTCTTTCAGAGTAGGCCTAGCCCTAAATATGGTCATTTTGAAATTTCTGATAAAATCATTCCTGCATTCATTTATTGAGCATGGTATTCCTTCAAAGATCATCCCACTTCTCTGATTCCATATGCTCCAGCATCCTAGTATCATGATTTCCATAAAGTGACCAATATTTTATCTCTGGTTAGCATCAATAATCATGTTGTTGATGTCCAGATCCGAATTCCATTCAAAGCCAATGTTCCACCAAAACCCTTGACTAAATGGACATGTAAAGAGGAGATGAGCCATGTCCTCCATGTCATCATTGTTGCATAATACACATACTGTGGAATCCAGATGCATGCTTTTTCGAACCAAAAGATCACATGTATTTATTCTGTCATTGAGCATTAACCAGGAGAAGAATTGGTGTCTTGGTAAACAACATGATTTCCATATCCACTTGAAAGTGTCAGCTGCATCCTCACCATTCATTAGATATCTATATATCTTCTTGGTAATGTTCTTGTTATTGCCCCAATTGAACTGCCATGTATCCTTATCATATATGTTTCTGATACTATTTAATTCATCTGACAGCAAATGGAACTGCTGGTGGGCTTGGATGGATAAAGGTAGTTGAAATAGGCTGTAATAATTATCCAATTCTTTGGCCTCTTTGATAGATATGTTTTCTTTTTGAGTAAAAGAATGTAGCTCAGGGAACTTTATTCTCATAATGCCACCATTCCAATTGTCTTCCCAAAGCATACAAGTGTTCCTAGACTTGATGTCACAAGTAGTCATATCTTTGAAAAGGTCAAGCATTTTCATGCAGTCTTTCCACCAAAAGGAGCCTTTTTTCTATTAGAGTGTGGGACCTCATTATTATGGTAGTGGGCTTCCCAAATAAGGGACATCAACCTTGTTGTAGAATTTGAAGAGGTGTTTGATTAGGAGTGCTTTATTTTGTTCTCTTAAATTCAAAACCCCAAGTCCTCCTTGTTGTTTGGGTTTGCATATAATCTCCCAGCTGGCCAGACATTTGCCTCCTTTATTGATCTCATTTCCATACCAAAGGAAGTTCCTGCTTGATTTAACCACATGATCCAGAATGGTAACATGCACTTTAAGGGAGCACATAGCAAATATTTGCATGGATGCAACAACAGAGTTGATATAAGTAAGTCTACCAGAATGGTTCATGAATCTAGCAACCCCTGAGAGTCTCCTGTCAATTCTTGAAATAACTGGGATGAGGTCTTGAATAGAAGGCTTGGTGGTGCCCATAGGCAGTCCCAAATATGTAAAAGGGAGGCTTTCAACAATGCATCCAAATGAGGCAACCAGCCTGGTGACTGGTTGTTGGTCAATATTAATTGGGATCATGGAGGACTTACTAAAATTGACAAATAAACCAGTGGACATGTTGAAGAGGTTAAGGAGATATTTAAGGTGACTGAGCTGTTCCTCATCAGCAGGCATGATCATTAAAGTATCATCAGCATATTGTATAATTGGGTAATCCAGTCCATATGCCTTATTGATGGGAAGAGAGATTTCACCATTTGCCAAAGCAGCATTAATAACTGACTGTAGGAGATCAGCAGCAATGATATAAAGAAGTGGAGAGTGAGTATCTCCTTGCCTGACTCCTCTTTTACATATGATTTTTTTTCCAGCAACTCCATTCAGAAGGACAAATGTTGAAGCAGTTTGTAAAATGTTGTTAACCCACTTTATCCATCTAGGTCCAAAACCTTTGGCTGTCAACATGGCATTAATTGCTTTGTATTCAATATTGTCAAATGCTTTCTCAAAGTCAAGTTTGAGAATGATTATAGGTTTTTTTGACTGATGGCATAGGTGAATATATTCAAATGCAAATCCCAAACAGTCCTGAATGTTTCTCCCTTTGATGAATCCATATTGATTCTGATGAATGATAGAGGTGATGATTTTTTGAGCTCTATTGGCCATAAGCTTTGTAATAATTTTGAGAGGAAGGCTGACCGGGGAAATGGGCCTAAAATCATTCATGTTAAGTGGGTTGGCAATCTTTGGAATGAGTGTAATGAAAGCAGTGTTAATACTCTGAATGTCATTGTTCCCTTCAAAAAAATCCCAGATCATAGTGTAAATGTCTTGTTTAATGATATCCCACATTTCTTCAGGAAAAGTCCATTGAAACCATCTGGCCCTGGTGCTCTGTCAGAATGTATGTCTTTAATAACCTGGTCAATTTCTTCCATGGAAAAAGGTGCTTCAAGTTTAGATAAGTCTTTTGGCTGAATAAGTTCCTCAAGATTGAATAACATAGGAGGGTCAATGGATTTCCCCAACCTATCCTTGTAGGATTTCCAAATGATTGCAGCCTTGTGATCATGATTTTGGAAAGGATTCCCATCTTCATCATTGATGGTAGTTATGTAATTTTTTCTGTGACTCTGGGTAGCCATGGCATGAAAAAATTCAGTGTTTTCATCATCAAGTTTCACACTCCTCATCTTGAATCTGGATTTCCAATACATTCTTTTGACTTCCAATAGCTTGGTGATGTGATCCTTCAGAATATTTCTGAAATTTTCTTCTATAGTACTCAGACTTCTTTGATCCTCAATGCCATCAAGCATAGTCAAGACATAGTTGCAAGCTGAGATGTTGGTGTTGAGTTTTGAGAGGTTTTTGCTCCATTTTTTAACCCCATTCTGAGACATTTGAATCTGGCAGCAATGTCCTTAGCAGAGTTTGTCAGTTGTTGATTTCTGTTCCAGCATTGTATAACAGTCTCATAGAATCCATCAAATTCAAGCCAATAGTTTTCAAATCTGAATACAAAAGATTTTGGAATGTCACTGTGAATTGGGATGTGATCAGATGTAACTCTGGCTAGTGGATGTGCCAGGGTATTTGGAAATTTCAGGGTCCAATTTGCAGAAGTAAATATCCAATCCAGTGTTTCCAATAGTGGAGAGTCTTGCATGTTAGACCAGGTGAAGTTTCTTCCTTTGATTGGAATTTCCACAAGATCCTGTCGCTGAATCAAACTGTTAAACATAAGCATATTATTTGTATCACCTCCAGGTCTGTTCCTGTCATGAGGGCTTCTAATTAAGTTGAAATCACCTACTAGTATCTAATGATCCATTTGTGAAGCATCAAAATTGTTCAACCACTCAAAGAAATCATTTATGTCATCATTTTGGTAGGGTCCATATATGTTACTGACATAAAAAATGTTACCAGAGAGATTACATGACAATTTGACAGTATTTCAGTAAGATGATTGATTGACAACAGTACCATTGAAAAGGCTGCTATTCCAAATAGTAATAAGTCCCCCAGAGAGGCCTACTGATGGTGTATAAGCAAACTAATTAAATCTCCTTGGGGAAAAATTCCTGAGGTAAGATTGATCAAATCTCTCTCTCTTTGTTTCTTGTATGCAAATGATACCACAGTTGCTTTCATCAATTTTGGCTCTTATATCATCCCATCTTGTTTGGGAATTTATCCCTCTGACATTCCAATTCAATATATGCCAATTTCTACTCATTAATAAGTTTTTTGGGGTTGAGCTCATATTGGAATGACTTAATCATAACCAAATTATCTTTACATAAATCATAGCAGGTAGTGTAAAGAGACAACCAGGAATTCTGACAATCCACTATGCCACTGATTAACTGATCATAACTCCACTGACCATTCAGACAAATTAAAACATAATATAAATAAGGTGTGATGTTCCATCGATAGAAGCAAAATATGGAGTCTAACTCCTTACAATCCAGGTTCATGAATAAAACAGAAAATATAGTCCATATGCAAATTAAAAAACATGGCCTAGTGCCAGCCTTGATCTTGAGAAAACAAGACCAATCATAGTAAATTATTGCTTCATTCATGATCCACTATGGCCATCATCTTCTCTTCAGACACCTCCTCAGGAGGGATCAGGCATTGCTTGGTGGCGATGGCTTGAATGGTGTTTAGTGGAAGTTCAGGTGGAGGTGATGCAGTGGGGTCCCTAATCTCATGTTCAAATTCAGAGTTCAGGTTCTTCTTGCACTTGTCCATCTTCTTAGCCTTGTTTGGAGCAGCTTCATTCTTGAAACCCACACTCAGAACAGCAAGGCGGCGACTGCAACGCAGTTCATTGACATCAAGAGGAGCATTAACTTTCTTCCTTTTGTTGATAGCAGGAGTGGAAGCTATAGCAGGTACAATAGGCAGATCTTCAATCAGGTCCTAAAGTGGTTCAGCAGTCGGAGAGTTTGGGTTGATGGCCATGAAATCAAGCATTGCAGGTGATAGGACTGGTTTAGGGCTAGGAATGAGTGATAATTCAGAACTTGCGGTGTGATCCAGCACTTCAGAGATCATGACAGATGATATAACAGGTTCAGGTGGGGCTTCAGTAGTAATGGTCAGTAGACACTTTTTAATAGGCCCATGCGCATCGTCCACATTGATCAACTGACACCTGGTACTGACCACATTAGTGCCGGAGAGCTGCTTAAGGATAGAAGGTGCAGAGGTAATAATTTTTGACATCATGTCATGCAGAGCAACGAAAGCATCAGCAGCTTCGACAGCAGGTTGAAGTGGCTGATTCTGTTGGGCATTTTCCGGGCTCTGAGGTGGTGTATGGACCATGGGTATGTCCTCATTTTCATCTGCTAGAGCATGATGAGTCGCAAGAGCAGCATGCTGGTTTTCATTGTTAACAAAGTCGGCGTCATGCCAGATCCCACCAAATGGTGCCTGTGGCATTGGGTGCAACACACCATCAGGGGGGATCGGGTCCTCATCTCCACCCATAGCACCAAGGTGTTCAGTTTGCAGGATATAAACAGCACTTGTCCAAGATTGTCCATGCCCAAAATCATCTAAACTCTCGCAAATGACATGACTAACTGGGATTTCCTACAAATTGGGGACCCTAACCTTGACCAAAATGCGAGCCCTATTGGACATATCTTTGTTCCATACTAAAAACTTTGCAAAGCCACTGACAGATTCCCTAACTTTATTTGGCCTCCAAGCCTCAAGTGGGTAATTGACCATCATTATCCAGGTATCATGGGAGAAGGTGCAGTCACGATGATTAATACCTCTGTCATGGCGGATAACACGCAAGATTGAGTCACCTACAAAGTAGGGACTATTGGCGATGGCAGTGTCGATGTCGCAGGCGTGCTGGAAGCGGACGAGCGCAGCTCCCATGCCGCATCTTGATACTTCAGCAATACGGAAACCACGCTCATGGTCCAGATAATGGTGGATGAGCATGGCGTCCGTGTCAAACTGGTTTGGGTCCGGTGGAGGCGCGAGGGAGATGATAGCCCAGTCCCCTGATTGGACCAGAGCTTCGCCGCCAAGGAAGTGGTAGGATCGGCGGCGGCGGTTTCCATTGGCCTCCATGATGGCAGTGCCGGGTGGTAGGAGAGGGAGGGGATCACATGGGTAGGCAGCCATGGTAGAGGAGGAAGCTGAGTCGGCGATGGAGAAAAGCAGCGGAGCAGAGCAGGGGTGTAATGGAGAGCAGGGGGTTTGGCAGGCTGGGCGGTCGAATAGAGGAGGGGGGTGGGGTTTTGGGGAGACGAGTCGTCATGCGGGCTATTGGGTACGGGCGAAGGGGAGGAAGTTTGGTGGGATTTTACCCGATAAACGGGGGGTTTAGTTTTGGATAAAAAACAGAAACAAGATATGTGCCCGTAATGAAAACAAGCACGACATCTAAACTAATTTTTGCAATCGACATGGCGGTGTCCAAAGGATAAGCATTTGCGTCAGAAAAAAAATATGGAGTCAAATGTTGAACGGTTGGGCTCAATTGAGGGGGGGGGGGGTTGAGTGGGCCGGGGGTTTGGGTTGGCTGAAGGTTGGGCTGTGATCAAAAGTGGTGGGGCGCCGGTGGGGTTGGAAGAAACAGAGATGGGCTGCGGGGCCCGAAGAGGGTCCAAAGAGGAGTCCCCGGGATAGAATTTTGAATGGTAACAATCCCGCCCGCAGATGGCTCGTGATCCGAGAATGACGGCGTATTGTTGGCGGTAGCCGGAATGATGCATGACGATGATGCAGAATGGGGTCGGGCACCTAAAGGAACTGAATTTGCACCGGTGAGTAGGCCATGGGGGGATCTAGACACAGTAGTCCATTCATGATCTAGCTCGTAAAGCCAAAGATTGTATTCTCTAATCCAAGAGGGTCCGCCAAAGCCCCAAAGATGAAAATGACAAGTTAAACTAGGGCATTTAAAAGATCTCAGCTGATAGATCATAAACCCAACCGCCTTAGATATGACTGAGAATTTAAATACTTGACCACGGATGTGAGAAACATGGAGATGAGATGGTGATCCTCCAATGCATGCCTCAAGGGCTAAGCCAACATGATCAACATTAAGGGGGAAAGAAGAATGGCTAAGAGAAACCACAAGATGAAAAGCGAGGTTGGGGTCGAGGCAATGAACAGAAGTTGAGAATCTTGCTCTAACCTTGTTAGCAATTTCCACTCTCGGGGAAACATCCAGGATAGGAGGCGCCATCTTGGCCGAAGAGATTCACGAGGAGGGGGAGCCATGGATCGCCGATGGAGTCGCCCTAGGAGTTGCCAGGGAGAGGGAGGTGGGAGGTGGGGGTGCCATCTTCATCCACATATAGAAAAGATGGAACCATGAAAATAAAAATCATATTAGCACGCAGAGAAAATTTTACCACAACCATAACAGACTATATATGGAAATTTACACAATTACAATAAATAATGATATAAGAGGGGTAGCAGAATTACAATAAATAATGATATAAATCTGCAAAGCATGCATTTTCTGGTGAAAGTAATCACAAACCATCAAGGAGTGTGTTAGGTTATTAGCATAACAATAAGCAGTTCTTGATCCCTGTTTCTGTTGCATTGCCTGTAAATGGGATCAGAAAAATACATCGTTGTAGTGGCCACAAAAAATTTGCAGTGTCATCTCAAGGGAAAAGAACAAAAATTAAGGATACATGCATATATGAAGGAGCATGAGATATAGCATCAGTAGGTACCCATGTAAAATTATTGGACCCAAAAAAACATGGCGTCTAGTATCAAGTGATCTCCTCAGATGTAAAAAGAAACACCATGCTATTTAGTATTTACCACCTAACTCACATCAAGGGATCTCCTTAGATGAAAAGCATCCTTTCTTGAACAATATTGTACAGTATATGCAGTTTAGAATTCATATGGAATTTTAATTTGGTTAATTTGAATAAGAAGATGAAAAGTAAGTTATGCACTTGTAATACCAGGTCCAAATTTGAATGGCCCGTCAAATATACAGTTTCAGATAGAACTATACTATTTTGTGGCACTTCCCTAAATATTACTGGTACAATACATCATTCATTTTCACTTTATTTCTGTTGAAATTTGGGGCTACCATTCTACTGACTATAATTGCAGAGCATTGTTTCTTTCCAATTCATTCTTCTAGATGCCCACCCCTGCTTACTGTAATATCCATCGGTACAGATAAATACCCGATATGAAAAAAATCAGCAGTAACATCAGTGATTGCAAATAACAAGTGAGAGAACAAACCATGGGAGAGGGAGGCAAAAATCGTCGAGAGAAAGTTACCTGAACTTGCGGGTTATTTAGCACACAGGGAGAGGGCACGGTGCCAAATCATGCCAAGGTGAAGATGTAGGCGGCAGAGGTGTCGCACTACGTCGCTGCTTCCTAGGGACCCGTCACTGCGAAGGAGGAACACCAATTTGATAGATGAGGAGGGCGTGGTGCCAGATTCCTCCGTCGTTGTCGACGTTGCCATCGCCTCTGACATCGTGGCAGAGCCCCAGGTGTGTAGTCACAAGCATTGTCAGGTTTCGAAGGGCTGAGAGACCAACAAGAAAGGGAAGCAAATGAGGCGAAGGACAATCTCGGGTGGCTAGGGCTTGCCTGGTACAAGGTGCCAGATCAAGAGAAAGCTGGCGAAAGGGAGATATCGTGACGCCTTGGGTACGGGGATATCATTGGGGCGGTGACCAGACCTTGGGTAAACGCCGCCAGAGAGGTCGCAACTCGTGAGAGGAGGAACCTGTGCAACGTCGCTTGCTTCGCCTTCCCTAAAAGGCCGAGGTTGGCCCAGTTAACCAGAGAACGCCAATTTTGTTACGCGAGCAGTGGCCCATTCCCTTTCGCGTAAACTCTTGCGCTCAGAGTTTGATCCAACGGCCAAAAACTGATACGACTATAGATCCGACGACCGAAAACACTGATGGCCTTAGAAGGCTGGAAGAGTGCTCGGTTGTAATGTCTCTAAATGTTCACCATATGACCAGCCCAGCTATTTTTTCTTTGTCAAAATGAGCCCAGATTATTTTTTCTAAAGAATACCCAATCCAGGCCTACTTATTTTTCTATGCCCTGATGGGATGCAATTCTTTCAAGACGCCTGCAAATCTTGAAAGTAATATGAAATGGGTTGTCAATATAAAAACAGATGACAAATTGGCAATTATTTTATAATTTCTGAAATTTTTTTCACATTTTTAGATTCCTATTTCACTCTCCTTTAACCTAATTTAAATATATCTTCAAAGTACTTTAAATCTGGCTCGACATTTAGGTATTAAAAATAGTTTGGAACCCACAGAAATATGCGAATTTTCATTTTAATTTTTAACCCTGGCCCTGGCCAACAAAAAAATGGACTGCAATAAATTGCATAAGAAGTTGCAATGAGTTATATATAAATTATTAAAAAAATAGGGAATGGTCTGACTTGTGGGCCTATTAAGTTGACGCGTATGAAAGATTTTTTTAGTTATTACATACGTCAACAAACGATTCTAGCAGACGTAACCATTGGATGTAAATCCAACGGCCGTCGTGTTTCTTCAATCTCTGATCTTCTTGCTCCAGCCGCCAAATCCAGCACCGGCGGGACCGCCTGCTCCCGCCTCCCGTGGCCGGCTGTGCTGCCGCGCAGGCCGCGCCGGCCCCTACTACTCCCACCGCTAGCCAGGCCATCCCTCTACTCACCCACATCCCTCCACTGTTGTGGCTTCGCCGCCTCCGGGTCATTCCATTCCTGGGTCTCGCCGTCGTCCATCGCACTGGTGTTCTCGGCACGGCGTGGTCAACGTTGTCAACAAACAACAACATTGGAAGAGGGATGTACATGGAGAGGTTGACAGTTGGGACCCACATGGTCCATGGCCGCACACAAGCAAGTACCTCCTTATTACGCCAAAAAGAATGAATATTCCCGCTGACAGCTCGGACCCACCAGCTATATCTTCACACGCAAGGAAGTGCCTCCTTATTACACACAAAAAATGAATACCCCCTGCTAGCTGGGACCCACCATAGTGGGAGCCTGACTTGTGGACCTACTAAGTTGACACGGACGGAGGGCTTTGTCAACTTAGTCAATATGAACGATTCTAGATCTAGTGACCGTATGATGTCCATCCAACGGCCATAGTGCTTCTTCAACCTCTGGTCTTCTTGCTCCAGCCGCCCAAAGCAGCGTCGGTCGTGTCGCCTAGCTATGCTGCCGCGGAGGCCTCACCGCCCCCTACTACTCCCACTGCTGGCCAGGCCCTGCGGCGACGACAGCCTCACGCCGCAGCCGAACCAGTGAACCCTCATACTCCTCTCCACGTGGGCATCCACTGCCGCGTCTTCCCCGGCTCTGCGTCGTCCCATTCCTAGGCCTCTCCGTCCACCACCTTGGTGCTCTCGGCGCGGCATGGTCAATGTGGTGAACGTTGGAAGAGTACTGTACGTGGAGAGGCTGACAGCTAGGTCCACGGCCGCAGCAAGGAAGTGCCTCCTTATTACGCGGAAAGTAATGATTCCTCCACCTGACAGCAGGGACCCACTGGACGGGCCACCGTATTTCGCGAAAAAGTTCCTCCCTGACTGCTGGGACCCACCAGCTACATCTTCGCACGCAAGGAAGTGCCTGACAGTCGGGACCCACCTGGTCGAAGTGTACATAGCGTTGTCATTCCGGTTGCGAACGTGTATGTACATACTGGTCGATGTAGAGGCGCACACGTGTCGTAGTAGAGGCGCGCACGTAGCATGTACATGTACGTACAGCGCCCAGGGTGCAAGAAATTAAATACGCCCACGTACATACAAACGTGTGGGGTCTCGAACGCCTATTCGCGCATACATACGGCCAGGGCTCGTGTACATGGCTGGGTCGGAACGGAGAAACTGTGTCGTCGTGTTCATGGGGAGGAAACAAAATGCATCGTGTTCATCGGGAGGCAACGGAACGTGTGCTGTTCATCAGGAGCCAACCGGCTTGAACGAAACAACCGATGGAAACGAGGCCTGGCGTACCGCAGAACGGAGGAAACGGCGTTGTGTTCGACCGACCACGGTCGAAACGGGATCTTGTTCATCGGGAGGGGTCTGGCGTATTGCAAAACGGAGGAAACGGACTTCTCTTGGTCGAAACGGGGCCCTGTTGATCGGGAGGGGTGTGGCGTACCGCAAAACGGTGGAAACAGACTTGTGTTGGAGTGCTACGGTCAAAATGGGGGTCATGTTCATCGGGTGGGGTGTGGCGTACCGCAAATCAGGACTCCACGGGATACTGTTCATCTCCACCGTCGACCTCCTCCAGCCACCACCTGCGATTGTTCATCCATGGGCTCCTGTTCATCTAGCCTCCACCGCGCGCTCCTCCACCAGCTACTGTTCAACCAGCCCTCTCCATGGGGTCCTGTTCAACCACCCCTCCATGGGCTACTATTCATCCAGCCCTCCACCGGCTACTGTTCAACCAGCCCTCCACGGGGTTGTCCTGTTCATCCATCCCTCCACGGGGTCCTGTTCATCCACCCCTCCACCGGCTCGATAGATCAGGGTCATGTTCAACCAGCGGCAACACCACGGGTTCCTGTTCATCAAACCCCCCACTGAGAACTGTTCATCCAAACCCCCCAACAATGCTCACTGTTCCTCAAGAGGCAATAGGTTTGATCGGCTTCAATTAGCATCAGTTGCGAAGGAACCACTCGATCAGGTTCAGTTAACAGCAAGGGATCGATTGCTCGGGTTCAGTAATGCGTAGCCTGCAATGCAATCACTTGGGTTCAGTTAGAGCCCAACGCCTCGCTCGGGTTCAGTTAGAGCACAACGCCTCACACACACGCGCGTATGTACGAGAGAAATGTGCATCGCTCGGCCCGACCATCCACCGTAACTGGGAACTCCCCCGATATTTTCCTCACCCTCGCTTCTACCACTATTTTTTTCCGTCATGGACGGCCCAAAGAATGTCATGCAGCTGCGTCTCTGGCCCGCCCAGGACAAAAAGCCCATTTTCTGTCACGATTTTTTGTCATAGAAGTAGGAGCCCACCACATCCATGATGATACCGGGTTTTGTCACAATTATCATCATACAAGTGTCATAAACATGACAGAAAAAATCCATTCAACCCAAAATGTCACGGATGTGTCTTTTTTTTATAGTGAACCATATTGTCATATCTACATACTTAACATAGTAACAACTATCACATTTTAAGAGGCTAAGGGCCAACAACCATATGGTCCATATCTACATACTTAACATGTATAGTAACAACTAGCACATTTTAAGAGGCTAGGGCCAAGAACAACAACTATCCACTGGAAGCAGCTTGATCATGGCGACTCGGCATCTCGTTAATGAAAAGGAAGAGCCCTCCTGTGCCTTGGTGGAGCATGAGTAGAACAGTGTCTCCAATTTTCCAATATGGGTGCATTGCTACAATTAGCGAGAACTTGTTAATTTGAATGGTTCCATTTCTACGGGAAATGCAGTACCTTGCAATCACTTTGGCATTATTAGCAACCACAAGTGTAATTCGACCACGCGGGGAAATCGATCCAGGAACTGCTACAACGGGCAATTTTTGTTGACATGTAGAGTAAAAACCAATTGTAACATATCGTTGAAGATATATGCAGTTTATGAGCATCAACATTAAAATAAGACTTTTTACCAGCGTTTTGTGCACACAATTGGTCTTGTTCAGTGTGTGCACCATAGGTCTAATTAATCCCATCCAAAATCCAGCGTTCATATGCTGTGCTATCTCTATTAGATTATCAACAAAGTTTATGACATGCTTCAAGGTCTTCCAATGAAATTTGGTACGCTTAGTAACATACAGACCATTCACTATGCATCCAACATATCCTGCTTAAAAGGTGGAAAGGTATTATTTATTCAGAACATGGTAGAAGAATATATAGTGCGCATAAATTGGTAAATAGAATTTGTTACTGCCTAGGAACGGAGTCAGAATACGAAATCACAATTGGTTTCTTAAATAGTGATCAATTAGTCAGAACAAATACCCCGATTTTGCTAAGTAATATGACAGCATGGAGAAAGTTGAAAGGAAACTAACCTCAATCAGACTTTGATCGGCTGATGACGTTGGGGAAGTAAACATCCATGTTAATTAGACCAGGCTATGGTGCACGCACTAGAATTTTATTCCCAGCTTTCAGTTCATAACACTTAGATATTTTTCTCCAAAGGTCCGCATTAAAATAGGAGTGACCAGCTTTATCAAGTTTTACGCTAACCGTCATTGTCAATCCATACTGCGTTGTCAATATGACATCCTGGGAGTCATCAATAAAGTAAAGCCCAAGATTTTCTTCTACTCCTGTTCCTGCAAAGCAAGGGATGTACTGCTTGAAATGAAAATTAAGATCATAAATTAGATATATTGAAATAACAAAGCAAAATGCAAATATGGGAGTAACTGATAGAATAGATCAATATATAGATGAAAGAAAAGTACAAAAATATATAATAAAAAATAGATAATGTAACAAAGATTTGATGCAAATATATAGATAATGTAGCAACAGACGGTATATGTTCACAAATTTAGGCCATGCCGACCATGGTAGGTTGAGATTGAACATACCGGGCACTCCCTGAAGTCATCCGGAATGGCGAGATAGAACTTCATTTCCGACTAGCCACGACCACAGTTGCCCGATTTGTGCTCGCACTGTGGACACATGAATGAACACCCATGAATCAGCTAGAACAAAAATGATTCCACGGTAATTTCTGCCGGTTGATTAACAGTGATGGACGGACTGCGATAAGAGATGAGTGAATATTTCCTAAGTTGATTACCTTCTCCATGAGAAAAATCCTCGGCCCAATCCTACAGAAAACCCCAGTCAACTAGAATCTAGAATGTCGATGCAGATAGGCGGCGAAAAGCGGTAGGGGCGAAATCCCGTGCCTTTTGGAGCACGACCTACACCTGCCGCCAACAACCATCGAGCTTAGGGTGCAAAGTTGCGGAGGAGTCCGCGGCGAGTGAGTGGGAACAAAGTGGGCGAGGGTTTTCTTTTTTCCTTTTGCATGTGTGAGTGAATACACACGGTTCACAGAGGCAACGGAGATGAATCGTGTGTGGTAGTAAATCACCGAGATTGAATGGGAATCCAAATTTCCTTTGTCCTTCATCCATGAGTTTTTTTCTACGATGAACATAAACCCTGCTAATCACCATGTTCAAATCTGACACTTTTCCGGGTTCATTTACAATATTTAGGGGATTATGTGCATTTTGTAGGCATTAGTGCACATAATTCAAATTCAAACAATTGGTGCTTGAAAAGGTGCACAAGAACGGTCTGGAAAAACCATACTCATGGTATTTAGTAATTTCTCAAGCCTTTTACAAGGAATGGGCAGAGATTTCAATGGAATGTGTGGTAATAGTCAACCACAAACGCGTCATTTACTAGGTTATTAACTATAGAACAATGAAATACATGCTTGAAAAACATGACGCCTGGCATGGTGCCATGGTATGGCCTCACCGTGCCCTCGTTAAAAGCTGAGAAGGTTTGATTTATGTCGTCATGCACGCCCTTCATAAATCGAACCATCACCGAGGAAGTTCAATGCTTTCGAGAGGGAAATCACCAAGATTGAAGGGGAATCCAAATTTCTGCCCTAGTTTGTCATTCAGTTTTTTCCAACGAACAACATACCGCCTCAAATGCAACATGTTCAAATTTGTCAATTTTCCAAACTGATTTACCATATTTAGGGGATTATGTGCATTTTCTAGGCATTAATTATGCACATAATTCAAATTCGAACAATCGGTGCATGAAAAGGTGCACAAGAACGGTTTGAAAACCATGCTCGTGCTATTTAGTACATTCTCATGCCTTTTACGAGGAATGGGCAGACATTTCAAGGAAATGTGTGGCAATAGTCAACCATAAACACGTCATTTACTGGATTAACAACTATACAAAAAGGAAATACATGCTTGGAAAACATGACGCCTGGTGTGGTGCCATGGTATGGCCTCACTGTGCCCTGGTAAAAATGTCGTCATGCACGCCTTTCATAAATCGAACCATCACCGAGGAATTTTCATGGTTTTGAGGGGGAAATCACCAAGATTGAAGGGGGGGTACAAATTTCCTTTGTCCTTTGTCCACGAGTTTTTTCTATGATGAACATACAACCTGCAAATCACCGTGTTCAAATTTGGCACTTTTTCGGGTTCATTTGCCATATTTAGGGGATTATGTGCATTTCCTAGGCATTAATGCACATAATTCAAGTTCAGACAATCGGTGCATAAGAACGGCCTGGAAAACCATGCTCGTGCCATTTAGTAAATTCTCATGCCTTTCACAAGGAATGGACAGATATTTCGATGAAATGTGTTGCAATAGTCAACCACAAATGTTTGTTTGTCGGGTTTTCAACTATAGAAAAAATGAAATAAATGCTTGAAAAACATGACGCCTGGCATGGTGCCATGGTATGACCTCACCATGCCCTGGTAAAAATTTGAGAAGGTTTGGCTTATGTCATCATGCACGCCCTTCATATATCGAACCATCACCGAGGAAGTTCCATGCTTTCGAGAGGGAAATACCCAAGATTGAAGGGGAATCCAAATTTCCGTCCTAGTTGTCATTCAGTTTTTTTCCAACGATCAACATACCGCCTCAAATGCAACATGTTCAAATTTGACATTTTTCCGGGCTCATTTACCATATTTATGGGATTATGTGCATTTTCTAGGCATTAATGGACATAATTCAAATTTGAACAATCGGTGCATGAAAAGGTGCACAAGAACGCTCTGGAAAACCTAGCTCGTGTTATTTAGTACATTCTCATGCGTTTTACAAGGAATGGGCAGATATTTCGAGGAAATGTGTTCGAATAGTCAACCATAAACGCGTCTATTATTGGGTAACAACTATACAAAAAATGAAGCACATGGTTAGAAAACATGACGCCTAGCGTGGTGCCATGGTATTGCCTCACCATGCCCTGGTAAAAATTGGAGAATGTTTTCCTAGACTATGTCACTATACTACCTCCCCAACACATGAAACTGCCACACAAGCATCCGGGTTGCGCTTGGCTCTTCGCCTCTTCGGGAAGTCGGACAATGATGGTACTACTGCAGTGGAGTACTACTAGTATTCTTCTGGCCATCTGACACCGAATGAACTGTTGCATGTACATCGCGTGCGGGAGGGAGAGCGTGTAGCGAAATCTTCTCCTAGTCTTGCGAGCCACCACGCTCATGGGCAAGGGAGAGGGCGTTGTAATCAAACTTGTGCTTGTTGTACGAGTTGACGCGACACATCAAAGCAGTGCACTCAATATATTTCAATAATTTGCGTTTACTGATGCATTAATTACAACGCATGCATGCATGCCTTGACTTTCCTTTTGATACTTGCATGTGTTGATTTAATGCACGTTGAAGTAGTATGAATATGTGATGGTAAAACTATGTAATGCCCCGGCCCTAAAGCGAGAGATGGTTGTGCACGAGGAGGGAGAGATCATGCCAACGGAACAGGACCCGACGATGGAGCTCTCTATGGTCTCTATGGACCTCACCTTGCTCCACTGCCCCTTGTGCCTCTGCCCCTTGAAGCCTACAGTGTATGAGGTTCGAATACACCTCGTCCATTCGGCTGATCGAGCAAGGTGCAGGTTTCTTGATTGATGTGATGTTCAATTGATTTGTGTAGTGCAAGGGACGGCACCTGTCCTGCACGGACTACCGCAGTGAGCGCCCCGGGAACCAGCGGCAGTGCCAGAAGTGCAAACGCGAAAGCGACTTCGACGTGCGAAACACGACGATGGACGCCGTCCTCTCCTCGGTGAGGGTGGAGTGCCCGCATGAAGGTTGTGGGCTCTACTCACTTACCACAAGCTCACCGATCACCAGAGTGTGTGTCCGCTCGCGCCCTCCAAATGCCCCGTGCCCGTCTGCGGCTATGAAGGCCCGCCACCGGCGCTCTCCCACCACATCAGCACCGTGCATGCCATGCCCGTGCATAGGATCCAGTACGGCAAGGTGCTCCAGTTGCAACTGCCAGTGTCGGAGCCACGACTCTTGCTGTTTGCGGAGGAGGACGATCGCACATTTTTCTTGGTCGGCGGCATGCTCGACATCGGCGCGCCTATCGCCGTGTGGTCGTCTACATCAGAGCAGGGGCGTCCCCACTGCCGCACTACACGGCCAAGCTATGGGCAAACGGCCCGCCGGGGGAGCCCAAAGGCAGGACCGACGCCGTCAAGGTGGAAATCAAGGTGACAAGCAGCAAGGATCCTGGCGACATCGTCGTGCAGGAGCTGACCTTCTTCACAGTTCCGCCCAAACTGCTGGTCGGGGTTGGGTTGTCGAGGACGGTGTCCCTCCACATTCAGATTGGCAAGCTCACCTCATAAATGATTCCACAGTGCCTTCTATTTATCTTAGTAATATGCTAATGTAGGGGTTAGCTCGGTCTACTTTAGCTTAAGAGATGGTGGGTTTTGGTGGCGATGCAGCAATTACTTTGACATCAGATCAGTAGTTAAAGTAATTTCCAACGGTCGAACGGATATTCTGTGTCTGTTGGATATAAAGATCCTTTGGTTAAGAAGTATAAGCAGCTTATATGCTTGTTTCAGGAAGTGTTGCATACTTGTTCGAGTTGACGCGACACATCAAAGTAGTTGTAGTACTAGTAGTACTCACCCAGCTGCGCACCAGGCAGACGAAGCTTGTGTCGTGTTGGTGCTGTGTGCGGTCCGCACATTAACCAAAACCTCGCACCTCCAGCTTAGCCTCTGCATTTTAAACTTCTCAATCTCAACGCCAAGGAGCAACGGGAACCTATGATAGAGCCAATCGGATGGTTGAGAACACTACAATTTGTAGCTACAGATGCGTGTGTGAGAGAGGATGAGTGCGTGCACCTCTTCTCTTCGTGTATAACGGACTAAACTCAGAGTACAAGTGTATGTGGCTGGCATCGACCTAGGGAGCTAGAGATGGTGTGTGCGAGAAGTCCCGAGGGACTAGGTGTGTGCGTGGGAAAGAGGGAGAGAGATGATACGTGTCGATGTAATGCGTTTGAAAAAAACACTAGTCTGTAGCTCGCCATGAGGCTATTCCCGTCGAACGCCCCAATAACCGTAAGATATGTATCCAACAGTGCGAGTTATTGCACGTACACAGCAGTAGAAAAAGAAGTACCATGGCATATTACAAAACTACACACCATGGCCGAGAACACGTGCCCACGTTACGCCATCCAGGAATAGTGCCGCACTTCGAAACTAGAACCGTCAATAAATTTTGAGCTTGCGTCTCATCACATTCCAAATTACTACCACGCTATATTTAATTGCAAATGTTCACACCGATCACAACCTAAACGGTTTCCCACTTGGGGGCATATTAGTACTAGGTTATAAATACTACTATGCCAAGATGACTGCACATTCCTCCTCAACTCCTCATCCACAACAACAAACAAGTCATTCAGCATCATTCCCTTGCGTCTGCCATGGCCAGCGTGCGTTCTCTGTCAAGAGATTACTGATGACCCATAAGTATAGGGGATCAATCGTAGTCCTTTCGATAAGTAAGAGTGTTGAACCCAACGAGGAGCAAAAGGAAATGACAAGTGGTTTTTAGCAAGGTAATGTCTGCAAGCACTGAAATTGTAAGTAACTAGTAGTTTGATAGCAAGATAATTTGTAACGAGCAAGTAACGATAATAGTAACAAAAAGTGCAACAAGTTATCCCAATCCTTTGAGGCAAAGGACAGGCCAAAACGGTCTCTTATGATAAGCAAAGTGTTCTTGAGGATACACGGGAATTTCATCTAGTCACTTTCATCATGTTGGTTTGATTTGTGTTCGCTACTTTGATAATTTGATATGTGAATGGATCGGTGCTTAGGTGTTGTTCTTACTTGAACAAACCTCCTACTTATGATTAACTGATACATCTCCAACGTATCTATAATTTTTGATTGTTCCATGCTATTATATTACCCATTTTGGATGTTTATTGAGTTTGCCTCATATGCTTCATCTTTTTAATATTTTTCATGAGAATGATGGAAAGGAACATTGTGCTCAAGTGCTAGAAGAAGAATTCTATAAAATGTTTGGCACTAAATCTTTGAATGATGAGCATGATTGCAATGTTGTTAGTATGAACTCCTTGAGTATCCATAGTACTAATGATGATTGCACTAGTCATGATGAAAATGTCTCTTATAAGCATGTAAATTTTTGTGGAGTGCATAGAGTTTGCAAGTACACACCAAATAGGGGAGATAGATTTTGCAGGAGGCATAAGTATTTGGAAACTAAGTGGTTGCAAGAAAGGCTAGATGTTTGTGTTGAAAATTTAAAATTTCTTCTCCATACTTGTGAACTTTGTAATGAACATGGTCATTTAAATCTCCAATGAAAATTGTTTCATGATCGTATCATGTCCAAATTTTTTGATGATTTGATTTCCCTTGCACATCATAATGAACTTAGTTTGCTTTTGGGTTATGAAAAAATGAAACATATAACTAAGCATATTCCAGAATATAACCTTGAGAAATTCCTCGATATTGATCTAGAAGAAATTTTTATGTATTGTGCGGTGAATTGAATTGAAAATCCTTATATTGCCAATTACATAAAGAAAAGAAAACAAATATAGGATGAAGAGAATACTAATGAAAGGGAAGAGGCTTCCCAATATCCTCCTATTATTTCTTATGATGAATCAGGTAACGAGGAGAAGCCTTCTATTCGACCAATCTCATTAATAAGGAGCTCCATAAAGAGGATTGAACCCACACATAATGTGAAGAAGAAAAAGAAAAGATGGAGAAGTAAAGGTAAAAATGTATCCCTCCCAAATGATGTTGCTCCTACTACTCATTGTGACGATGATAATTGTGATACTATTGGTGCTATCCGTACTATTAATGATGAGAATGATTATGCTTATGATATGAAAAGGCCCAAGCTTGGGGATGCTATGTTTGATGAGAATGACATGTTTGAGAATGTATTTGATGCAATTAATGTTTGTCCCAAGCTTGGGGATGCTACTTTTGATGAAGATGATATTTTTAGTCTCCCAAGTTTTGATGAGCAAATTTATTATGATGATAGCATGCCTCCAATTTATGATGGTTATATTGATGAAAGTGGGTTTGGAAGAGTGTCAACTTTAGGAAGTAATGATCCCACTATTTTGGAGGATGTTGAATCTTATTTTGACAACTATGAAAGTGGATTTGAAGAGGTCATGACTTTATTTAGTAATGATTCCACTATCTTGGAAGAGGTTTCAATTGATTATGATGAGAACAAAGTTGCTACTTATGATGATTATTATGATGACACATATGCTATAAAAAGTAGTGATGATTATATTAAAACTTTTCATGATTATGATTACCCTTTTCCTAAATATTACTATTTTAATGTGGAAACAATGTTTAGTATTCGAGTCTCTTATGATACTCCCACTATTCTGAATGAGAAGAATTTTGCCTATGTGGAGAGTAATAAAATTTCTATGCTTGTAGATCATGAAAATAATGCTTTATGTGATGGTTATATTGTTGAATTAATTCATGATGCTACTGAAAATTATTATGAGGGAGGAATATATGCTTGTAGGAATGGCAATAATATCAAGTTTCCTCTCTGTGTGCTTAAAGTTTTAAAGTTATGCCTGTTTTGCCTTCCTATGCTAGTTGATTATTGTTACCATAAGTTGTTTGCTCACAAAATCCCTATGCATAGGAAGTGGGTTAGAATTAAATGTGCTAGTCATATTCTTCATGATGCTCTCTTTATGTTTTAATTCTTATCTTTTATGTGAGCATCATTGAAATCATCATGCCTAGCTAGGGGCGTTAAACGATAGTGCTTATTGGGAGGCAACCCAATTTTATTTTTATTCTTTGATTTTTGCTCCTTTTTAGTAATAAATAATTTATTTAGCCTCTGTTTTGGTTGTTTTTTTTGTGTTTAATTAGTGTTCGTGCCAAGTAGAACCGTTGGGAAGACTTGGGGAAAGTCTTTTTGATCTTGCTGTAAAAAAAGAAACTTTAGCGCTCACGAGAATTGCTGCCATTTTTTACTGGAGAGTGTTATTTAGTTAATTATTTTTGAAGATGATTAATAGATAAATTCCTCCCGCTCGGCAACTTATTTTAGAATTTTGGGGGTTCGAGAAGTATTCGAAACCTACAGATTACTACAGACTGTTTGGTTTTTGACAGATTCTGTTTTCCGTGTGTTGTTTACTTATTTTGATGCATCTATGGCTAGTAAAAGAGTTTATAAACCATAGAGAAGTTGGAATACAGTAGGTTTAACGCCAATATAAATCAATAATGAGTTCATTATAGTACCTTGAAGTGGTTGTTTGTTTTCTTTTACTAACGGAGCTCACGAAGATTTTCTTTTAAGTATTGTGTTGTGAAGTTTTCAAGTTTTGGGTATGGATTTGATGGATTATGGAACAAGGAGTGGCAACAGCCTAAGCTTGGGGATGCCCAAGGCACCCCAATGTAAAATCCAAGGACACCAAAAATTCTAAGCTTGGGGATGCCCCGGAAGGCATCCCCTCTTTCGACTTCGTCTATCGGTAACTTTACTTGGAGCTATATTTTTATTTGCCACATGATATGTGTTTTGCTTGGAGCGCCTTGTATGATTTGAGTCTTTGCTTTCTAGTTTACCACAATCATCTTTGCTGTACACACCTTTTGGGAGAGACACACATGAATTGGAATTTATTAGAATACTCTATGTGCTTCGCTTATATCTTTTAGAGCACGGCGGTGGTTCTACTTTATAGAAATAATTGACCTCTCATGCTTCACTTATATCATTTTGAGAGTCCTTTGATGACCCACAAGTGTAGGGGATCTATTGTAGCCTTTTCGATAAGTAAGATGTCGAACCCAACGAGGAGCAGAAGGAAATGATAAGCAGTTTTCAGTAAGGTATTCTCTGCAAGCACTAGAATTATTGGTACCAGATAGTTTTGTGATAAGGTAATTTGTAACGAGTAGCAAGTAATAAAAGTAAATAAGGTGCAGCAAGATGGCCCAATCCTTTTTGTAGCAAAGGAAAGCCTGGACAAACTCTTATATGAAGGAAAGCGCTCCCGAGGACACATGGGAATTATCGTCAAGCTAGTTTTTATCACGTTCTTATGATTCGCGTTCAGTACTTTGATAATTTGATATGTGGGTGGACCAGTGCTTGGGTGCTGTCCTTACTGGACAAACATCCCACTTATGATTAACCCCTATTGCAAGCATCCGCAACTACAATAGAAGTATTAAGGTAAACCTAACCATAGCATGAAACATATGGATCCAAATCAGCCCCTTACGAAGCAATGCATAAACTAGGGTTTAAGCTTCTGTCACTCTAGCAACCCATCATCTACTTATTACTTCCCAATGCCTCCCTCTAGGCCCAAACAATGGTGAAGTGTCATGCAGTCGATGTTCACATGACACCACTAGAGGGATGACAGCATACATCTCATCAAAATATCGAACGAATACCAAATTCACATGACTACTAATAGAAAGACTTCTCCCATGTCCTCGGGAACAAACGTAACTACTCACAAAGCATATTCATGTTCATAATCAGAGGGGTATTAATATGCATAATGGATCTGAACATATGATCTTCCACCAAGTAAACCAACTAGCGTCAACTACAAGGAGTAATCAACACTACTAGCAACCCACAGGTACCAATCTAAGGTTTGGATACAAAGATTGGATACAAAAGATGAACTAGGGTTTGAGATGAGATGGTGCTGGTGAAAATGTTGATGGAGATTGACCCCCTCCCAATGAGAGAATCGTTGGTGATGACGATGGCGATGATTTCCCCCTCCCGGAGGGAAGTTTCCCCGGTAGAACAGCTCTGCCGGAGCCCTAGACTGGTTCTGCCAAGGTTCCGCCTTGTGGCGGTAGAGTTTCGTCCCGTGAGCTTGCTTATGATTTTCTCTCGGGCGAAAGACCTCATATAGCAGAAGATGGGCATTAGAGGGCCACCAGGGGGCCCACGAGGCAGGGGGCGCGCCCAGAGGGGTAGGGCGCGCCCCCCACCCTCGTGGACGGTGGGTGACCCCCCTCTGGAACTTCTTTCGCCCAATATTTTTTATATATTTTGAAAAGTGCTCCTGTGGAGTTTCAGGACTTTTGGAGATGTGCATAATAGGTCTCTAATATTTGCTCCTTTTCCAGCACAGAATTCCAGCTGCCGGCATTCCCCCTCTTCATGTAAACCTTGTAAAATAAGAGTGAATAGGCATAAGTATTGTGAAATGATGTGTAATAGCAGCTCATAATGCAATAAATATCGATATAAAAGCATGATGCAAAATGTACGTATCAACTCCCCAAGCTTAGACCTCGATTGTCCTCAAGCGAAAGCCGAAATCAAAAAATATGTCCACATGTTTAGAGATAGAGGTGTCGATAAAAATAAAATACAAACATGAGGGCATCATGATCATTCTTAGACAACAACATATATATATATTGTCATATGATCTCTTATGCTAAAGTAGAAATTCAATCACAATTTGTATGAATCATAAATTTCATTGAGGACCAACAAACTCTAATCTCAGTCATTGAGGCAATTGCAATTTATCGTAACATAGGAAAGAGTCAATATAAGAGCTTTTCAGCAATCCACATACTCAACCATCTTTTAGTCTTTCACAATTGCTAACACTCACGCAATATTTATGGGTATAGAGTTTTAATCAGACACAGAGAAAGATAGGGGCTTATAGTTTTGCCTCCCAACGTTTTAACTCAAGGGTAATGTCAACAATAATAGTTCATGAAAACTCACATCCAATTAGCTATATATATCAGGATCTTTCCAACACATTATGCTTGCCGAAGGAAAAATGTAAAAAGGAAAGGTGAATATCACCATGACTCTTTGCATGAAGTATAAGACAAGAATAAAAGATGGCCCTTCGCATAGGGAAGCAGAGGTTGTCATGCGTTTTTATGGTTGGATGCACGAAATCTTAATGCAAAAGAACGTCACTTTATATTGCCACTTGTGATATGGACCTTTATTATGCAGTCTGTCGCTTTTATTTCTTCCACATCACGAGATCGTATAAAGGTTATTTTCTCCGCACTAATAAGTCACACATATTTAGAAGGCAATTTTTATTGCATGCACCGATGACAACTTACTTGAAGGATCTTACTCAATCCATAGGTAGGTATGGTGGACTCTCATGGCAAACTGGGTTTAGGGATATTTGGAAGCACAAGTAGTATTTCTACTTGGTGCAAAGAATTGTCTAGAAAGAGAGGGAAAGGCAAGCTCAACATGTTGGATGATCCATGACAATATAATTTATCTCAGATGTAAGGAAACATAACCCATTACGTTGTCTTCCTTGTCTTCCTTGTGCATATCATACTTTAATGAGTGCTCATAATTATAAAAGATGTTCAAGATAATATATTTATATGTGAACCTCTCTTTCTTTATTACTTCCTATTAATTGCAACGATGACCAAAACTATGTTTGTCAACTATCAACAACTTTTATTCATCATACTCTTTATATGTGAGCTCATTACTCTCCATAAGATCCATATGATCTCTTTATTTCTTTTTATTTCTTCTCTTTTATTTTATTCCCTCAAGATCATAGAAAAATAATCAAGCCCTTGACTCAACACTAATCTTTATTATATATAGCTCACGGACTCGATTACATAAGAAGATCATAAAGCAAAACTCACAACTAGATCATACTAAAACTTCATTCTACTAGATCAAGATATTATCAAAATGATCAAACTAAGAAAAATGGTAAAGATAAAAGTGATGGTGATATGATACCGGGGAACTCCCCCAAGCTTGGCAGTTGCCAAGGGGAGTGCCCATACCCGATGCTCAGTTCTTCTTTGTTGGTGAAGAAGGTGTTGGTGATGATGGGTAGTCGCACATCGAGCGTAAGAGATCCTCCAATTTGCGGATAATGCCCTTGAGTGCGATGATATGCTCCTTCAATAAAATATTTTCACTTGTGAGATACTTGTTTTGAATATGAGCTAACTCAATCATCTTGAAAGCCTCAATATCCGTTGGGGTAAAGAGATTGTGGTGAGGTGGAAGGATGTCTTCTTCTACTACTACCGGAGCTTGATCCCCCATGGCCTCCTTGATCCCACCATCCTTGTTGATCTCTCCGGGTTCTTCTCTCTTCAGCTCTATGTTCATTAGCCAAGCATCGTTGCCCTCATTGTTGGAGGAGGAGGGAGACGACATGATGCTTGGCCTTGACAACCCTGGTAGAAAACAGCTCGAAACAACAACAGGGGGATTTTTGCGTGATACGGTGGTCAAAACCTTCGGGAGATTATATAATGAATTTTTACCGACCAAAAGAAGTATCGTGCAAGAAAACGGAGTCCGGAGAGCGCACGAGGTGCCCACGAGGCAGGGGGCGCGCCCAGGGGTAAGGCGCGCCCTCCACCCTCATGGAAGCCCCGTGTCCTTTCTGGTCTGCTTCTTATTTTCCTATTTTCTTAAATATTCCAAAACAGAGAAAAATTGCGATTAGAACGGTTTTGGAGTCAGTTTACTTACCGTACCACATACCTATTCCTTTTCAGAGTCTAAAATGTTTTGGAAAGTGTCTCTTATGTATTCCTCCGGGGTTACGGTTTCAATAACATTAGTTTCAACATTTATAGGATTACCTGAGATATAATGTTTGATTCTTTGACCGTTCACCACCCTCGGATTTGTGGCTTCGAAGTTGTTGATTTTTATGGCACTGGAATGATAGACCTCCTCGATAACGTAAGGACCTTCCCATTTAGAGAGGAGTTTGCCTGCAAAAAATCTTAAATGAGAGTTGTATAGCAATACATAATCACCTACATTAAACTCACACTTTTGTATCCTTTTGTCATGCCATCTTTTAACTTTTTCTTTAAACAGTTTGGCATTTTCATAGGCCTGAGTTCTCCATTCATCAAGTGAGCTAATGTCAAATAACCTCTTCTCACCGGCAAGTTTGAAGTCATAGTTGAGCTCTTTAATAGCCCAATATGCCTTATGTTCTAGTTCAAGAGGTAAGTGACATGCTTTTCCATAAACCATTTTATACGGAGACATACCCATAGGATTTATATATGCAGTTCCATAGGCCCATAATGCATCATCAAGTTTCTTTGACCAATTCTTTCTAGATCTATTAACGGTCTTTTGCAAAATTAATCTGAGATCTCTATTACTCAATTCTACTTGACCACTAGACTGTGGGTGATAACTAGATGCAATTCTATGATTAACATCATACTTAGCAAGAATTTTACGAAAGGCGCCATGAATAAAATGTGAACCACCATCAGTCATTAAATATCTAGGGACTCCAAACCTCGGAAAAATAATTTCTTTAAGCATCTTAATAGAGGTGTTATGACTTATGATCAGCACTACTAGTTGGAATAGCTTCTACCCACTTAGTAACGTAATCAACATCAACTAAAATATGTGTATATCCATTAGAGGAAGGAAAAGGTCCCATATAATCAAAGCCCCAAACATCAAATGGTTCAATAACAAGTGAATAATTCATAGGCATTTCTTGACGTCTACTAATATTACCAATTCTTTGACATTCATCACAAGATAAGACAAACTTACGGGCATCCTTGAAGAGAGTAGGCCAATAAAAACCAGATTGCAATACCTTATGTGCAGTTCTGTCTCCAGCATGGTGTCCTCCATAAGCTTCGGGGTGACACTTGCGTAAGATCTGTTCATGTTCATGCTCAGGTACACAACGTCTAATAATACCATCTACTCCTTTATAAAGATGTGGGTCATCCCAGAAGTAATGTCTTAAATCATAGAAGAACCTTTTCTTTTCCTGGTATGTGAAACTTTGATGTCCTTGGGACATGGCATCTTTTCAATAGCATCAACTTTAGCTTTATCAACTTAATACCTCTTTCGGGAATTTTATGCCCCAAGACAATACCTTCATTGACCATAAAGTGGCACTTCTCCCAGTTCAAGAAAAGATTAGTTTCTTCACATCTCTGCAAAACTCGATCAAGGTTGCTCAAGCAATCATCAAAAGAGAATCCATAAACGGAGAAATCGTCCATGAAAACCTCACAAATCTTTTCACAAAAGTCAGAGAATATAGCCATCATGCATCTTTGAAAGGTAGCAACTGCATTACATAAACCAAAAGGCATACGTCTATAAGCAAAAGTACCGAAAGGGCAAGTAAAAGTGGTCTTTGCTTGATCATCAGCTGACACAGGTATTTGAGAGAAGCCAGAGTAACCATCTAGAAAGCAAAAATGTGTGTGTTTGGATAATATTTCTAGAATTTGATCAATGAAAGGCAAAGATTAATGATCTTTTTTAGTAGCTTTATTCAATTTGCGAAAATCAATTACCATCCTATAACCTATAATAATTCTTTGTGGAATTAATTCATCTTTATCATTAGGAACGACAGTAATACCTCCTTTCTTAGGGACACAATGGACATGACTTACCCACTGACTATCAACAACGGGATAAATTATACTTGCCTCAAGGAGCTTCAATATTTCCTTTCTTACCACTTCTTTCATCTTAGGATTCAGCCGTCGTTGGTGATCAATAACTGGTTTGGCATCTTTCTCCAAATTTATCTCGTGTTGACATAGAGTGGGACTAATGCCCTTAAGATCATCAAGAGTATATCCAATAGTAGCATGGTGCTTCTTCAGAGTTTTCAATAATCTCTCTTCTTCATGCTCTGAAAGGTTAGCACTAATAATAACAGGATATATCTTCTTTTCATCAAGATAAGCATATTTAAGAGTATCAGGCAATGGTTTAAGCTCAAACACGGGATCACCCTTGGGTGGAGGAGGATCCCCTAGGATTTCAACAGACAAGTTGTGTTTCAGAATAGGTCCCTGTTTAAAGAATACTTCATCTATTTCCCTTCTTTCATTCATGAACATATCATTTTCATGGTCTAGCAAATATTGTTCTAAAGGATCAGTAGGAGGCACGACAATAGAAGCAAGACCAATAATTTCATCTTTACTAGGCAATTCCTCATCATGGGGTTGTCTACAAAACTTAGCAAAGTTAAACTCATGAGACATATCCCCTAAACCAACAGAAACAATATCCTTATTGCAGTCTATCTTAGCATTAACAGTATTCAAGAAGGGTCTACCATATATAATCAGACAAAAGCTATGTTGTGGGGAACCAAGAACAAGAAAATCAGCAGGATATTTAACCTTCCCACACAAGACTTCAACATCTCTAACAATTCCAATTGGTGAAATAGTATCTCTATTGGCAAGCTTAATGGTAACATCGATATCTTCTATCTCAGCAGGTGCAATATCATGCATAATTTCTTTGTATAAGGAATGGGGTATTGCACTTGCACTAGCACCCATATCACATACGCCATGATAGCAATGATCTCCTATTTTAACAGAAATAGCAGGCATGCCTATAACAGTTCTATGTTTATTTTTAGTATCCGGTCTAGCAATTCTAGCAGTCTCATCACAGAAGTAAATAACATGCCCATCAATATTATCGGCCAAGAGATCTTTAACCATAGCAATATTAGGTTCAACTTTAACTTGCTCAAGGGGTTTGTGTGTCCTAATATTACTTTTGTTGACTACAATTGAAACTTTAGCATGATCCTTTATTCTAACAGGGAAAGGTGGTTTCTCAACATAAGCAGTAGGAACAACGGGATCATTATAAGTGATGGTATTTTCTTCAACTTTAATAGGTGCAACTACTTTTACTTCAATGGGAGGATTATATTTAAACCACTTCTCCTTAGGGAGATCAACACGAGTAGCAAAGGATTCACAAAAGGAAGCTACTATCTCAGAGTCAAGTCCATATTTAGTGCTAAATTCACGAAATTCATCGGTATCCATAGAAGGTTTAACACAATCAAACTTAGGTGACTCCTTACCATCGTCGAGGTCCCAATCTTCAGATTTGCGTTTAAATCTTTCCAATAAATCCCATTTGAATTCAATAGTATTCATCATAAAAGATCCAGTACAAGAAGTATCGAGCATGGAGCGATTACTGAGAGAAAGCCGAGCATAACTTTTTTGAATAATCATTTATTTTGAGAGCTCATGATTGGGGCATGAATATAACATTGACTTAAGCCTCCCCAAGCTTGAGAGATGCTTTCTCCTTCGCGTGGAAAAAATTATATATATAATTACGATCACGATGAACAAGATGCATAGGATAAAACTTCTGGTGAAATTCCAATTTCAATCGCTTATAGTCCCATGATCCCATATCATCACATAGCCTATACCATGTCAATGCGTATCCCTTCAAAGATAAAGGGAAAACCTTCTTCTTGATAACATCCTCGGGCATACCTGTAAGCTTAAATAATCCACAAACTTCATCCACATAGATTAAGTGTAAATCGGGATGCAATGTCCCATCTCCTGCAAAAGGATTAGGTAGCAGTTTCTCTATCATACACGAAGGAATTTCAAAGTAAACATTTTCAGTAGGTTCAGTAGGTTGAGGAGTAGCTAATTGTAGTTCCGGACTACATGAAGATACCCCGAATAAGCCCCTCAAAGGATTATGTTCCATAGTAACAAGTGACAGTAAATTTCAGCACACTATATAAATTTTTCCTTACCAAATTCCACCTACCAAAGGCGCTTCACTCCCCGGAAACGGCGCCAGAAAAGAGTCTTGATGACCCGCAAGTGTAGGGGATCTATCATAGCCTTTTCGATAAGTAAGAATGTCGAACCCAACGAGGAGCAGAAGGAAATGATAAGCAGTTTTCAGTAAGGTATTCTCTGCAAGCACTAGAATTATCGGTAATAGATAGTTTTGTGATAAGGTAATTTGTAACGAGTAGCAAGTAATAAAAGTAAATAAGGTGCAGCAAGACGGCCCAATCCTTTTTGTAGCAAAGGACAAGCCTGGACAAACTCTTATATGAAGGAAAGTGCTCCCGAGGACACATGGGAATTATCGTCAAGCTAGTTTTCATCACGTTCATATTATTCGCGTTCGATACTTTGATAATTTGATATGTGAGTGGACTGGTGCTGTCCTTACTTGGACAAACATCCCACTTATGATTAACCCCTATTGCAAGCATCCGCAACTACAACAGAAGTATTAAGGTAAACCTAACCATAGCATGAAACATATGGATCCAAATCAGCCCCTTACGAAGCAACGCATAAACTAGGGTTTAAGCTTCTGTCACTCTAGCAACCCATCATCTACTTATTACTTCCCAATGCCTCCCTCTAAGCCTAAACAATGGTGAAGTGTCATGTAGTCGACGTTCACATGACACCACTAGAGGGATGGCAACATACATCTCATCAAAATATCGAACGAATACCAAATTCACAAGACTACTAATAGCAAGACTTCTTCCATGTCCTCAGGAACAAACGTAACTACTCAGAAAGCATATTCATATTCATAATCAGAGGGGTACTAATATGCATAATGGATCTTAACATATGATCTTCCACCAAGTAAACCAACTAGCATCAACTAGAAGGAGTAATCAACACTACTAGCAACCCATAGGTACCAATCTGAGGTTTGGATACAAAGATTGGATACAAGAGATGAACTAGGGTTTGAGATGAGATGGTGCTGGTGAAGATGTTGAAGGAGATTGACCCCCTCCCGATGAGAGGATCATTGGTGATGACGATGGCGATGATTTCCCCCTCCCGGAGGGAAGTTTCCCCGGCAGAACAGCTCTGCCGGAGCCCTAGATTGGTTCCGCCAAGGTTCCGCCTCGTGGAGGCGGAATTTCGTCCCGTGAGCTTGCTTATGATTTTTTTCTCGGGCGAAAGACCTCATATAGCAGAAGATGGGCATCAAAGGGCCACCAGGGGGCCCACGTTGCAGGGGGCGCGCCCAGGGGGGTAGGGCGCCCCCCCCTCATGGACGGCGGGTGGCCCCCCTCCGGAACTTCTTTCACCCAATATTTTTTATATATTCTGAAAAGTGCTCCCGTGGAGTTTCAGGACTTTTGGAGATGATCAGAATAGGTCTCTAATATTTGCTCCTTTTCTAGCCCAAAATTCCAGCTGCCGGCATTCCCCCTCTTCATGTAAACCTTGTAAAATAAGAGAGAATAGGCATAAGTATTGTGACATAATGTGTAATAATATCCCATAATGCAATAAATATCGATGTAAAAGCATGATGCAAAATGGATGTATCATCCTTTAGAACAGCATGGTAATTCACTTTGGTTATAAATTTTAAATGCTAAGAGAAGTTGGATGCTTGATAGATGGTTTTGAGATATAAAGGTGGTAATATTAGAAGTGTGCTAGTTGAGTAATTGTGAAATTGATGAATACTTGTGTTGAAGTTGGCAAGTCCCGTAGCATGCACGTATGGTGAACGTTATGTGACAAATTTGAAGCATGGGGTGTTCTTTGATTGCTTTCCTTATGAGTGGCGGTCGGGGACGAGCGATGGTCTTTTCCTACCAATCTATCCCCCTAGGAGCATGCGCGTAGTGCTTGGTTTTGATGACTTGTTGATTTTTGCAATAAGTATGTGAGTTGTTTATGACTAATGTTGAGTCCATGGATTATACGCACTCTCACCCTTCCACCATTGCTAGCCTCTCTAATACCGCGCATTTTTCGCCGGTATCATACACCCACCATATCTACCTATTATGGCATTTCCATAGCCATTCCGAGATATATTGTCATGCAACTTTCCACCATTCCATTTATTATGACACGCATCGTCATTGTCATATTGCTTTGCATGATCATGTAGTTGACATCGTATTTGTGGCAAAGCCACCGTTCATAATTTTTTCATACATGTCACTCTTGATTCATCGCAATCCTGGTACACCGCCGGAGGCATTCGCATATAGTCATATTTTGTTCTAAGTATCGAGTTGTAATTCTTGAGTTGTAAGAAAATAAAAGTGTGATGATCATCATTAGAGCATTGTCCCATGTGAGGAAAGGATGATGGAGACTATGATTCCCCCACAAGTCGGGATGAGACTCCCGACGAAAAAAAGAAAAAAAAGAAAAGAGGCCAAAAAAAGAAGGCCCAAATAATAATAATAATAATAATAATAATAAATGAGAGAAAAAGAGAGAAGGGACAATGTTACTATCCTTTTTCCACACTTGTGCTTCAAAGTAGCACCATGATCTTCGTTATAGAGAGTCTCTTATTTTGTCACTTTCCTACACTAGTGGGAATTTTTCATTATAGAACTTGGCTTGTATATTCCAATGATGGGCTTCCTCAAATGCCCTAGGTCTTCATGAGCAAGCGAGTTGGATGCACACCCACTTAGTTTCTTTGATGAGCTTTCATATATTTATAGCTCTAGTGCATCTGTTGCATGGCAATCCCTACTCCTTGCATTGACATCAATCGGTGGGCATCTCCATAGCCCATTGATAATCCACGTCAATGTGAGACTTTCTCCCTTTTTGTCTTCTCACACAACCTCAATCATCATATTCTATTCCACCCATAGTGCTATGTCCATGGCTCGTGCTCATATATTGCATAAAAGTTGAAAGAGTTTGAAAAGTCTAAGTATGAAACAATTGCTTGGCTTGTCATCGGGGTTGTGCATGATGAGAGCATTTTGTGTGACGAAAATGAAGCATGGCCAAACTATATGACTTTGTAGGGATAAGTTTTATTTGGCTATGGTATTTTGATAAGATATAATTGCTTGATTAGCATACCTGGAGCATTAGTATTTTTATGTCAACAATAAACTTTTATCTTGAATCTTTTGGATCTGAACATTCATGCCACAATAGAGAAACATACATTGAAGAATATCCTAGAAAGCATTCCACATCAAAAAAATTGTTTTAACATTTACCTACTCGAGGACGAGCCGGAATTAAGCTTGGGGATGCTTGATACGTCTCCAATGTATCTATAATTTTTTATTGTTCCATGCTATTATATTACCCGTTTTGGATGTTTATGGGCTTTATTATACACTTCTATATTATTTTTGGGACTAACCTATTAACCGGAGGCCCAGCCCAAATTGCTATTTTCTTGCCTATTTCAGTGTTTCGAAGAAAAGGAATATCAAACAGAGTCCAAACGGAATGAAACCTTCGGGAGAGTTATTTTTGGAACGGAAGCAATCTAGGAGACTTGGAGTAGACGTCAGGGAAGCTTCGAGGTGGCCACGAGGTAGGGAGGCGCGCCTACCCCCCTAGGCATGCCCCCACCCTCGTGGGCCCCTCGTGGCTCCCCTGACCAACTTCTTTCTCCTATATATGTCCATATACCCTAAAACATCGAGGAGCAGAATAGATCGGGAGTTCCGTCGCCAGAAGCCTCAGTAGCCATCGAAAACCAATCTAGACCCGTTCCGGCACCCTGCAGGAGGGGGGAATCCCTCACCGGTGGCCAGCTTCATCATCCCGGCGCTCTCCATGACGAGGAGGGAGTAGTTCACCCTTGGGGCTGAGGGTATGTACCAGTAGCTATGTGTTTGATCTCTCTCTCTCTCTCGTGTTCTTGAGATGGTACGATCTTGATGTATCGTGAGCTTTGCTATTATAGTTGGATCTTATGATGTTTCTCCCCCTCTACTCTCTTGTAATGTATTGAGTTTTACCTTTGAAGTGATCTTATCGGATTGAGTCTTTAAGGATTTGAGAACACTTGATGTATGTCTTGCATGTGCTTATCTGTGGTAACATTGGGATATTCACGTGATCCACTTGATGTATGTTTTGGTGATCAACTTGCGGGTTCCGCTTGTGAACTTATGCATAGGGGTTGGCACACGTTTTCATATTGACTCTCCGGTAGAAATTTTGGGGCACTCTTTGAAGTACTTTGTGTTGGTTGAATAGATGAATCTGAGATTGTTTGATGCATATCGTATAATCATAACCATGGATACTTGAGGTGATATTGGAGTATCTAGGTGACATTAGGGTTTTGGTTGATATGTGTCTTAAGGTGTTATTCTAGTATAGACTTTTGAATAGATCGATCCAAAAGAATAACTTTGAGGTGGTTTCGTACCTACAATAATCTCTTCGTTTGTTCTCCACTATTAGTGACTTTGGAGTGACTATTTGTTGCATGTTGAGGGATAGTTATATGATCCAATTATGTTATTATTGTTGAGAGAACTTGCACTAGTGAAAGTATGAACCCTAGGCCTTGTTTCCTAGCATTGCAATACCGTTTGTGCTCACTTTTACCACTTGCTACCTTGCTGTTTTTATATTTTCAGATTACAAAAACCATTATATACTATCCATATTGCACTTGTATCACAATCTCTTCGCCGAACTAGTGCACCTATACAATTTACCATTGTATTGGGTGTGTTGGGGACACAAGAGACTCTTTATTATTTGGTTGCAGGGTTGCTTGAGAGAGACCATCTTCATCCTGTGCCTCCCACGGATTGATAAACCTTAGGTCATCCACTTGAGGGAAATTTGCTACTGTCCTACAAACCTCTGCACTTGGAGGCCCAACAATGTCTACAAGAAGAAGGTTGCGTAGTAGACATCATTAACCACCTCACAAGCATCCACAACTATAAGAAAAGTATTAATAATAAATTATAACCATAGCATTAAACTTTTGGATCCAATCGGTCCCTTACGGAGTAGCGCATAAACTAGGGTTTGAGCTTACTCTCTCAACCCATCATCTAATAACTACTCCACAATGCATTCCCTTAGGCCCAAATATGGTGAAGTGTCTTGTAGTCGACGTTCACATGACACCACTAAGGGAATCACAACATACATACCATCAAAATATCAAACACACATAAAATTCACATGACTACTTGCAACAAGATTTCTCCCGTGACCTCAAGAACAAGAGTAACTACTCATAAATGATAATCATGCTCAAGATCAGAGGGTTATTAAATAGCATAATGGATCTAAACATATAATCTTCCACCAAATAAACCATATAGTAATCAACTACAAGATGTAATCAACACTACTAGTCACCCACAAGTACCAATCTATAGTTCCGGTACAAAGATTGAACACAAGAGATGAACTAGGGTTTGAGAGGAGTTGGTGTTGTTGAAGATGTTGATGGACATTTCCCTCCCCAAGATGGGAGAGTTGTTGGTGATGATGATGACGATGATTTCCCCCTCCGGGAGGGAAGTTCCCCCACGGTATCGCTCCACCGAAGGGCAAAAGTGCTCCTGCCCAAGTTCCGCCTTGAGACGGCGGCGCTTCATCCCAAAAGTCCTCTCCTTATTTTTTCTAGGTCAGAATGACTTATATACCAGAAGATGGGCACCGGAGGTGGGCTGGGCTGAGCACAACCCACCAGGGCGCGCCTGGGGTCCCAGGCGCGCCCTGGTGTCTTGTGCTCACAAGGTGGGCCCCCTTCGATAGTTATTTGCTCTAGTATTTCTTATTTATTCCATAAAAATTTCGCGTGAAGTTTCAGCTTGTTTGGAGTTGTGCAGAGTAGGTAGCCTGACGTAGCTTTTTCAGGTCCAGATTTCCAGCTGCCGGAATTCTCCCTCCTTGTGTGAACCTTGCATATTATGATAGAAAAGGCATTATAATTACTCCAAAAAGCATTATTATGCATAAAAACATTATAAATAACAGTAGGTAAACATGATGCAAAATGGACGTATCAACTCCCCCAAACTTAGACATCGCTTGTCCTCAAGTGAAAACCGAAATCGAAAAACATGTCCACATGCTTAGAGAGAGAGGTGTCAATAAAAACAAAATACGGACATAAAAGCATCATGTAAATTATTATAACAACAACTAACTTTAACATAAACCTTTTATCATAGAAATTTTATCATAGACTTCTCATGAATAAGTAACTATTCATCACAACATCGAAGTATAAAGCATAAACTCTATTGGAAACCAACAAACTATATTCTAAGTCAACTTTGCAACTACAATTCATCATCTTTTCTGGAAGGGTCACGTATTGGAGCCTTTCGGCAAGTCCACATACTCAACCATCATATAGTCTTCTATGATTGCTAACACTCACTGCATACACATGAGCAAAATGTTTCAACCGGACACATAGAAAGATAGGGTTTATAGTTTCGCCTCCCAACGTATTCACCTCAAGGGTGATGTCAATAATAATAACTCATGCTACCCATATCCAACTGGATATATGTGCCTAGATCTTTCCTGACCACATGAAGCTTCCCAAAAGAGAAAATAAAAAGGAACAGGGAGAAGAACCTTGACTCTTGCATAAAAGTAAATACATAAAAGTAAAAGATAGGCCCTTCGCACAGCGAAGCAGAGGTTGCCATGCACTTTTTGTTTGTATGCTCAATCCCTTGGTGCAAAAGAACGTCACATTATATTGCCCCTTGTGATAGCAACCTTTATTATGCAGCCTGTCGCTTTTATTCCTTGCCATCACAAGTTAGTACAATGCTCAATTTTCTCTTACACTAAATGATCTAACACTTTTAGAAGCAATTTTTATTGCCTTATTGCACCGATGACAACTTACTTGAAGGATCTTACTCAATCCTTAGGTAGGTATGGTGGACTCTTGAAAATAAGATTTGGGTTTAAGGGTTTTGGATGTACAAGTAGTATCTCTACTTGGTGCGGAATTTTTGGCTAGCAAAGATGGGGGGCAAGCACCACATGTTGAAGGATCTATGACAATATAACTTCTATGTGAGTATGAACAAACATAAATCATTATGTTGTCTTCCTTGTCTAATGTCAACAATTTTAGCATATAATATTTTGATGGGGGCTCACAATCACAAAAGATTTCCAAGATAGTGTATCGCATGTGAATCTTCTCTTCCCTTATTAATTCTTTCATGCATTGCATCATTGACCGATGCTATGTTTGTCAATCTCCAATAAAATTTTCTACTTATACTTTTCCTTATGTGGTGTCATTACTTACCATAAGATTAGCATATGATCGTTTTCATTTATTTACTTTCTTTTTATTGAAACATGAAAGTTAAGAAAGCAAAACTCAAACTAAACTTATTATATATTTCGCACACGATTACAAAGATAGATCACTAAGCAAACTCTCGAAGAGAAAGGATCGAACTAAACTTTTATTCATCTAAAGAAAAGGATAACTTTGGATCGAACTAAGATAAGTAAAGGCAAAAGATAGTGGGGGTGATACGATACCGGGGCACCTCCCCCAAGCTTGGCGCAAGCCAAGGGGAGTGCCCATACCCGATACTCAATTTTGTTTTGGTGATGAAGAAGGAGGTGGTGGTGATGAAGTGGACGGTTTGTCCTTCTTTTCCTCCAACTTACGCCGGAGGATAGAGTTATCTATCCTTAACTCATCATTCTCCGTCTTGAGCTTTATTATCCTCCCGCATGACGCCTCCATGCTTTCGTTCTTGAAAGGAGGAGGGACTGGTTCATCTTCATCTTCCTCATTGGTGTACCACATATAGGGACGGGTATCCTTGAAGATATTATTATCCAGAGGCCGATAAGTAACTGGACAATCCTCCTCAGAACTTTCAGACGACATATTTTTAGATCTGGCAGAAATAAAAAGGAAAAGAAAACAAGAGATTTCTCTGTGATACGGTGGTTAATAGGTTCGGGGGGTATATAAAGATTTTTTTATCTTGGTAAACAAGCAAACAGAAGAAAAACGGAGTCCAGAAGGTACCCGAGGTGGGCACAACCCACCTGGGCGCGCCTGGCCAGGCGCGCCCTGGTGTCTCGTGCCCACCAAGGTCACCTTCCTAGTATTTTCTTATTTTCCTAATTTTTTAAATATTCCAAAACTGACAAAAAATATTTTTGTGGATTTTTTCGGAGTCCATTTACTTACCGTATCACGTACCTCCTCTTTTTCATGATTCTGGAGTGTTCCAGAAGGTTTCTTTTATGTGTTCTTCCAGTGTCATAGTTTGGATAATATTGCTTTAAACATTAATGGGCGTACCTGAGATATAATGGTTTATTTGTTGCCCATTAAGAACCTTCGGGTTAGTACCGTTGGCATTATTTATTTTGATGGCTCCAGATCGATAAACCTCCTCGATAACATAGGGTCCTTCCATTTGGAGAGGAGTTTTCCCGCAAAGAATCTGAAATGAGAGTTGTACAAAAGAACATATTCTCCAACTTTGAACTCACACTTTTGGATTCTTTTATCATGCCATATTTTAACTTTTTCTTTGAATAACTTGGCATTTTCATAAGCTTGGGTTCTCCATTCATCTAGTGAGCTAATATCAAATAACCTCTTTCACCGGCAAGTTTGATATCATAGTTGAGTTCTTTCATTGCCCAATATGCTTTATGTTCTAACTCAAGAGGCAAATGACAAGATTTTCCATAAACCATTTTATAAGGAGACATATCCATAGTATTTTTATATGCTATTCTATAAGCCCAAAGTGCATCATCTAATTTCTTAGACCAATTCTTTCGGGACCTATTGATAGTCTTTTGTAAAATTAATTTTATTTCTCTATTGCTAAGTTCAACTTGACCACTAGACTGAGGATGATAGGGTGATGCAATTCTATGGTTAACATCATACTTGGCAAGCATTTTACGGAAAGCGCCATGAATAAAGTGTGAACCACCATCAGTCATTAAATATCTTGGGACTCCAAACCTTGGGAAAATAACTTCCTTAAGCATTTCAATAGAGGTGTTTTGATCAGCACTACTAGTTGGAATAGCTTCTACCCACTTAGTAACATAATCAACGGCAACCAAAATATGAGTATACCCATTAGAGGAAGGAAAAGGTCCCATGTAATCAAAATCCCAAACATCAAATGGTTCAACAGCAAGTGAATAGTTCATAGGCATTTCTTGACGCTTACTGATATTACCTATTCTTTGACATTCATCACAAGATGAGACAAATTTACGAGCATCCTTGAAGAGAGTAGGCCCATAAAATCCAGATTGTAATACCTTGTGAGCAGTTCTATCTCTCGCATGATGTCCTCCATAAGCTTCGGAGTGACATTTCCATAGGATTTGTCCCTGTTCATGCTCAGGTACACAATGTCTAATAATACCGTCGACTCCTTCTTTATAAAGATGTGGGTCATCCCAAAAGTAGTGTCTTAAATCATAGAAGAATTTTTTCTTTTGTTGGTATGTAAAGCTAGGTGGTATGTATTTAGCAACAATATAATTAGCATAGTCAGCATACCAAGGTGTACTATGAGAAACATTTATTGCAGCTAATTGCTCATGAGGAAAACTATCATTAATAGGTTGTGGGTCATCAAGATTATTTTCAAGCCTAGACAAGTTATCAGCTACGGGGTTCTCCGCTCCTTTTCTATCAGTGATATGCAAATCAAATTCTTGTAGCAAGAGAACCCACCTAATGAGTCTAGGTTTAGCATCTTTCTTTTCCATAAGATATTTTATAGCAGCATGATCAGTGTGAACAATAAATTTAGAATCAACAATGTAACATCTAAATTTATCACAAGCAAACACCATTGCTAAGAATTCTTTTTCAGTAGTAGCATAATTCCGTTGAGCACTATCTAGAGTGTTACTAGCGTAATGAATAACATTCAGTTTTTTATCAACTCTTTGTCCTAGAAAAACACCAACAGCATAATCACTAGCATCACACATAATTTCAAAAGGCAGGTTCCAATTAGGTGGTTGAACAATAGGTGCGGAAATTAAGGCTTTCTTGAGTGTTTCAAAGGATTCTAAACAATCATCATAAAAACGAATGGAATATCCTTTTGCAAAAGATTTGTAAGAGGCCTAGAAATTTTAGAGAAGTCTTTAATAAACCTCCTATAAAAACCAGCATGACCAAGGAAACTATGAATACCTTTGATCTCTACTCCTAATGTCTTAGTCCGTACGTCATTTTGTTCGCTCGTACCCTCCCCCTCCCATCGAACGAGAGGCCACCCCTCGATCCCATCCACTTCCACTGATTTTTTATTTTTTATTAACTGAGACAATCCCCAAATTAACACCACAAAGGCCAAATAATATTAACCGATGGCATCCTTTCCAAACAATATTATCCTTTCCAAATAATACTTTCCATACACAACAGGAATCAAATATTAACCAATGGCATCCTTTCCAAACAATATTATCCTTTCCAAATAATACTTTCCATACAAAATAGGAATCAAATCACCCAAGCCCGATTAGCCCGTTCACGTCCTTGGCGAAGCCGCTCAGGAGCTCGCTCGACCGCACCACGACGCTGTCCTCGGCCACCTCCTCGTGTACGCCACGGTAGGTGCGCACCCTGGCAGGGATCAGCAAGTGGGGCACGACGATCTTGCACACACCGTGCCAGTAGGCGCTGTGGGGAGCGAAGGCGATGTCCGTGCAGCCGTAGAGGAGACGCCTTGGGATTGCGAGGGCGGGCCGGGCGAAGGCGTGGTCCTGCAGCTGCAACACCTCGCGTGCCATGTTCACGGACGAGACGACCAGGGTGGGCAAGGGGCCGAGGTGAAGCAGCATGACGGGCCTGTGCGCCGCGGTGAGCGAGTGCGGGGCATGGTGCGGGAGCGTGCCGGGCTGGTGGAGGTTGTCGACGATCAGGAGACCCCGCGGGGATGGTGGAGGGCGGTGCGCAGGAGGTTTTCTGGTTCGTGTTATGCTACGCACTAGCAGTAGTAGAATGCATGAGACGCCAGGAGGACTAGTGTGGGGGTGGTGAGTTCCGGGCAACCATGCATGGTATTTGTATTTTTTGTCTGGTTATACATGCATCTAGGTTTTGAGGGTTTATACAAACCATAGATGATGTAACATGTTGTGATATTTATTTTTTTGAGGAGTGTTGTGATTTCTAAACAATGCACTTTTGGGAGTTCTACATTCTGATATGCATATTAACTGTTAGTCATGTGAGGCTGCCCAATGGAAAGATGTGTGTTGCTTCTCATGCTCCTATTTTTCTACCATTTTTTGGGTCATCTTGATAGATATATGTTTCAGAGAAAATGTTAGGGTCACAATAGCAAATGAGTTCATCTTGCCTGGGTTGCAGCTGACAAGTAAGAAGATAGATCTTTAGGTGAGGCATATTGTCCCTAGGAATTTGTTGGCCTTGAGGATTGTTCCAGGAAGCACTTCTGATGACAACATGATGTTGGGCCTCGGGAACATGGTAAGTTACTTATATCACAATTTTCATCCATGCAGACTTGTTTTTTGTGATTCTTGTAGTACCACTGATCTAGATATGATTTCTTATACTCATCCTTTAATCCTTCTTAAATTATAGTACTAAGGTGATTGTACTTTAAAAGGTGTCAAACTTGTGCAAGTAACCAGCAGAAATATATTGAAGCACATTGCAATCATCATCCACTTAGAACCCACCGGGCGACGCTCTGCAGCAATGGTGCACGCTACCGGCACCCTATGATAGCTATGGTAATCGACGATGGGAAAGAAGCAGGGGTGGCAGGTGAAGGAAATATGCCCTAGAGGCAATAATAAAGTGGTTATTTTATATTTCCTTATACCATGATAAATGTTCATTATTCATGCTAGAATTGTATTAACCGGAAACTTGAAACATGTGTGGATACATAGACAAAACACCGTGTTCCTAGTAAGCCTCTACTAGACTAGCTCGTTAATCAAAGATGGTTAAGTTTCCTAACAATAAACATGTGTTGTCATTTGATGAATGGGATCACATCATTAGGAGAATGATGTGATGGACAAGGCCCATCCGTTAGCTTAGCATGTTGATTGTTAAGTTTTATTGCTATTGCTTTCTTCATGTCAAATACATATTCCTTCGACTATGAGATTATGCAACTCCCAAATACCGGAGGAATACCTTGTGTGCTATAAAACGTCACAATGTAACTGGATGATTATAAAGATGCTCTATAGGTATCTCCGAAGGTGTTTGTTAGGTTGGCATAGATCGAGATTAGGATTTGTCAGTTCGAGTATCAGAGAGGTATCTCTGGGCCCTCTCGGTAATGCACATCTAGATAAGCCTTGCAAGCAATGTGACTAATGAGTTAGTTGCAGGATGGTGCATTATGGAATGACTAAAGAGACTTGCCGGTAACGAGATTGAACTAGGTATGAAGATACCGACGATCGAATCTCGGGCAAGTAACATACCGATGACAAAGGGAATAATGTATGTTGTCATTACGGTTTGACCGAGAAAGATTCATAGAATATGTAGGAACCAATATGAGCATCTAGGTTCCGATGTTGGTTATTGACCGGAGAGGTGTCTCGGTCATGTCTACATAGTTCTCGAACTCATAGGGTCCGCACGCTTAACATTCGATGACGATTTTGTATTACATGAGTTATGTGATTTGGTGACCAAATGTTGTTCGTTGTCCTGAATGAGACCACGGACATGACGAGGAGTATCGAAATGGTCGAGAGGTAAAGATTGATATATATGACGATGGTATTCGGACACCGGAAGTATTTCGGGATGCACCGGGTACTTATCGAGTCACCGGAAGGGGTTCCTGAAAGTGCAACTATCCTTGGGTGGTTTTGGTAATTCCTAACAACATATAGCTCATTGAGCTAATCCTATTCCAAGATGAATATTTTAGGAAAGCTCAATGGTTGGCATGGCATGGATTAGAAAGTGGACCCTTCAAAATTCTAAGGATAAAAGATTGGCTCAAGCTCAAAGCACAAGACTCTACATTTTCAATTTTAGTTATCCAAGATCACATTGAATCTATAGGAAAAGCCAATACTATTAAGAAGGGATGAGGTGTTGCTTAATGAGGTGCTTGCTCAAAATGCTTAGTGATATTCTCCAAAACCCTCCACTACTTTCTCACTTCCACATATGTCCCACACCAAATATCCAACTCGGCCCCACCGATTCTTTCTATCCGGCGCCACCGAGTTCAGTTAACATAGCCACTGCCAGAAACCCTAATCTTTTCGGTCTCACTGAGATGGTATTGTAAATTCTCTGTTTCCCTTTGTAACGTTTCGGTCAAACCGATATGAGTGATCGGTCCCACCGAGATTGCAATGTAAACTCTCTGTTTCCCTTTCGTAACACTTCGGTCCAACCGAGATGAGTGAATCGGTCCAACCGAGTTTTCCTAGCCAACTCTCTGTTAGTCCATTACCAAAATCGGTCTCACTGAGTTTTTTGTAATCAGTCTCACCGAGATTACGTTATGCCCTAACCCTAACGAAATTGGTCCCACCGAGAATCCTAATGTTCACATTTTGAACTAAATCGGTCTGACCGAGTTTCATGATTCGGTCCCACCGAGTTTGGTGATTTGTGTGTAACGGTTAGATTTTGTGTGGAGGCTATAAATACCCCTCCACCCACTCTTCATTCGAAGAGAGAGCCATTAGAACATGCCTACACTTCCAATACATATTTTCTGAGAGTGAACCACCTACACTTGTGTTGAGGTCAAGATATTCCATTCCAACCACATAAGTCTTGATCTCTAGCCTTCCCCAAGTTGATTTCCACTCAAATCTTCTTTCTACCAAATCCAATCCTATGAGAGAGAGTTGAGTGTTGGGGAGACTATCATTTGAAGCACAAGAGCAAGGATTTCATCGTCAACACACCGTTTGTTACTTCTTGGAGAGTGGTGTCTCCTAGATTGGCTAGGTGTCACTTGGGAGCCTCCGACAAGATTGTGGAGTTGAACCAAGGAGTTTGTAAGGGCAAGGAGATCGCCTACTTCGTGAAGATCTACCCTAGTGAGGCAAGTCCTTCCTGGGCGACGGCCATGGTGGGATAGACAAGGTTGCTTCTTTGTGGACCCTTCGTGGGTGGAGCCCTCCATGGACTCGCGCAACCGTTACCCTTCGTGGGTTGAAGTCTCCATCAACGTGGATGTACGACAGCACCACCTATCGGAACCATGCCAAAAATCTCCGTGTCAACATTGCGTTTGCTCCCTCAAACTCCTCCCTTTACCCTCATATGCAATTGTTTTACATTCCATTGCTATACTCTTAGAATTGCATGTGTAGGTTGATTACTTGTTTGTGCTAAGTTGCTAAAATCTGCCAAGAACTAAAATTGGGAAAAGGCTAGATTTTTTTGGGTCAAGTAGTCTAATCACCCCCCTCTAGACATACTTTAGATCCTACAAGTGGTACCAGAGCTTTGGTCTCCATTTGCTTTGATTTCCATAGCTTTTGGTGGTCATAGCCTTGGTTTCACAACCTAGGAGAGTATGGCGTCTAGCAAGGGAAATTACCACGGTAGAGGTCCTTACTTTGATGGTACAAATTTTGCTAGTTGGAAGCATAAGATGAAAATGCATATTCTTGGACATAACCCCGCCGTTTGGGCTATTGTGTGTGTTGGCTTGCAAGGTGAATTCTTTGATGGGAGAGAACCAATCCATGAAGCTACCGCGGAAGAGTTGAAGATGCTACAATACAATGCTCAAGGTTGTGATATTCTCTTCAACGGATTGTGCCCCGGAGAATTCAACAAAATCAGCCGTCTTGAGAATGCAAAGGAAATTTGGGATACTTTGATTGATATGCACGAAGGTATCGACTCCGTCAAGGAATCCAAATTGGATGTGCTTCAAAGTCAACTTGACAAGTTCAAAATGAAGGATGGTGAAGGTGTCACCAAAATGTTTTCTAAGATTTCTCTCATCACAAATGAGATTACCGGCTTAGGAAGTGAAGAGATGACCGACAAATTCATCATCAAGAAGATCCTAAGAGCCTTGGATGGAAAATATGATACCGTGTGCACATTAATCCAAATGATGCCCAATTACAAAGATCTCAAGCCAACGGAAGTCATTGGAAGAATTGTTGCTCATGAGATGTCACTCAAGGATAAGGAAGAGCTTCACAACAAGTCAAGTGGTGCTTACAAAGCCTCATGTGATGCTCCCACATCAACAAGCGAGAAACAAACCTTCAATGAAGAATTGAGCCTACTGGTAAAGAACTTCAACAAGTTCTACAAGAGTAGAAGCAAAGAAAGAAGTTCCAAGTCAAGGTCCTACAATGAAAAAAGATCTTATAGTCATGAGCGTAATTGCTACAATTGTGGAAGACCCGGACACTACTCCAATGAGTGTACGACTCCCTACAAAAGAAGAGAAGATTCTCCCAAAAGAAGAAGTAGAAGAGAAGAATCACCACCAAGAGAAAGGAGGAGTAGAGATGATTGTTATGAACAAAAACCCTCTCGGAGAAGCAAGTATTCGGAAAGGAAAGGAAATTCATCAAGGAGCTACACAAAAAGAAGACATCAAGCTCATGTTGGTGAATGGGTATCCGGCTCTGACTCCGACAATCACTCCGAAATAAGTTATCACTCTGACTCCGAATATACTCAAGATGAAGGTTTTGCCGGTCTAGAACTTGTGTCAAACAACTCCTACGACATATTTGACTCACCAAATGAAGGAATTGGAAGGTGCTTCAAGGCCAAAGGTCCAAAGGTAACACATCTCGAGTATGTTGATTTCAATAGTGATGAAGATGATTTGCTAGGTGATGATGATTTACTTGTTGACAACTCTAGTGATGAAAACTATGATGAACGTTCAATTAATCATGCTAATCAAGATAAAACGAATGATGATGATAAGAAGGAGATTGAGCGTCTAACTAATGAACTAAACACTCTTAAGTTAGCTCATGAAACTACCTTGGAAAATCATCGAGAACTTTTAAAGACTCATGATAAGCTATGCTTTGAAAAGCTCAACCTTGAGCAAGAGCATGAGTTTTTAAAGGCAATCAATGATGATCTTCGCAAGAGAAGTTCTTCTTACATTGCCAAGCGTTTACTCTTGTCTACTTACATGCCACAAGTTAAATCTACCAACAACAACAAGAAAGATTCTTCATCTAGTAGTAACAATAATCGTGCTAAATCCAATATTGTTGCTTCTAGTAGTTCTCTTGATTCCACTAATGGTTCTCTTAGCCAAGTTACACTTGAGCAAGAAAATAGCTTATTGAAGGGAATTATAGAGAAAGGTGTTTACAAGAGCCTTGCCGGGAGTAAGCAATTTGAGGAAATTGTACGCAAGCAAGGAAGACACCGGAAGAATCAAGGTGCTGGTTTTGAACGAAAGTTCAATGCCAATGGAGTTGAGTGGGAAGAAGATCAATACCCCAAGACAAAGTTTGTTCCTCAACAAGAGAAGTATGATCCTACTTATTTCAAAGGTACACAAGCTCAAGATGATCTTCCACCACAAGACCACAAGCAAAAAGGCAAGGGCAAGCTTCAAGAGGAAATTGATGCATTTGAAGAAGCACCCAAGGCCTTGGTCAAGTGGGTTCCCAAGACCACATCAAGTTCTACTTCATCAAGTACAACTACAACTCCAAGGGTTCCCATCAAGATGGTGTGGATCCAGAAGAAGAAGAACTAGAGAGTTCCTAAGGGTGTTCCGCCAACATACTTCACTCTTATCATTTTGGCGAGGAAAAGTGCAAACAACTTCCATATCCTGCACTAGTTCAAGGAGTCACAAACCCTCTTGTTGGTAAGACAAGGGACAAGGTAACCTAATGCTTTCATGGACATCATCTTGTGTATGCATCACTCTATGTTATGGATATCCTTGTTTGTTCCTTGTGGGACTAACCCGTGTAGGTATTGAAAGTGCAACTCACTCCAAAGGATTGCTCCAAATGATCTACATTAAACATCGAGCATCTACATCTTCGACACCTACATGAAGTCATCATCGACAAAACCCAAGGTTAGTTCATCCCTCTTAGGGGTGATATCACATCTAGGGGTAGCTTTACTCTAACCAATTGAGCTAAATCAACTCTAATGGTGTGAACACAACAATGCTTTATGTAAAAGTGGTAACCCCACTTGTGCTTAAACGATGAGTATGACCTATGATCAAATGTTCTCATTTGACTCCTAAGTCAATATACTCATATATAGATGACCTAGTCATCGCCAAAATTGCTTGATAGATGCTAGAGTGTTTGTGCATGCTTCGTCACATATTTCATTTGCCATTTTATTGTGTGATCATGTTGGTTGCATATTTTACTCATTCGAGGACATTCATTTGTTGTTTTGATTGTTTGGCTCTTTCTCTTTTGCCAAAAGGATGGACAAGAATGCCTAAGAAATCCGACTAGCTATCTGTGCTTTTCTAGTCTCAAACTCTATTCATGCTACATCACAAAGTTTGATCAAGTCAAATTCGAACCACTCTGTGTGAGGAGCACTCGGAGTTCCCGATTCGTCATAGACTTAAACCTCCAAAACCTCTTTGTGCATCTCGGTCTGACCGATTCATCCTTTTCGGTCCTACCAAGTCACTAAGTTGATCTAGGGTTTTTCAATCTCGGTGCAACCGATTAGAACCTTTCGGTCACACCGAGTTGCAGTAACTGCCTGCAGTTTTGCATCTCGGTGCCACCGAGTCGTTCCACTCGGTCACACCGACAAGGTCAGGTTATATATACCGACGGGCCAAAATTTGGAAATTTTTCCGAACCTCCTCGCCCGCGCATAACCTACTCTGCCTCCTCGGGTCTCCGGATCGTCCTCTCATCGCCAGCGACCTCCCGCCGCTGGTCTCCGCCGCCGTCAACGGAAATCTTCACCATTGTTGCCGCCGTAGCAAGTTCGTCGCCGAACTAGGGTATGAACTTGATCATTGTGCTAATCCTTAACTCCGATTCTTAGCACATTGCTTTGCCATGATTCTTGCCATGAATGAAATCATCCTGTCCAGCGAAAACATCCCGTAGACTAGTTTTGATTTGAAAATTTAGGGTTAGGTCTCCGCCGAGTTCATCTCGGACCGACCGAGTTGTAGAAATCGGTCTCACCGATTTTGGCTTAGGACAGAGCACACGCATTTTCGGTCTGACCGAAAATTGCAAATCGGTGTGACCGAGTCCAATTATCTATGAAACCCTAGTAGTCTCGGTGCCATCGAACTGTGACTCGGTCTGACCGAGTTCACTAGTTTAGGTTCCAAAACTGCTTCGGTATCACCGGGTTTACAAATCGGTAGATCCGAAATGCTTTCTGTGAAGAACTAAAACTAAGTTTTTGAGTTAATCTTTTTGCAAAACTCATGTACTTTGTGATGCTCATCTACTCTACCTCATCTATAATATATTCACAGGGTCTGCTGACAGTTTGCCTGCATGATGTCTGACCAAAGTGATAGCCAGAACAAGTCTGAGGAGTAGGTTCAACTGAGTGAGGGCACTAGTCCCTCCAGTTCATCTGATGATGGCAGCAGGAGCACACCAAGTAACTTGCCAAAGGAAGCCACCAGAACAAGAAAGAATAAGACCTCAGATTTAGAGGATGAGGACTATGTGTCTGTTGAGGAAGAAGTCAGCTCCAAGAAAAAGGTGCTGAAAAAGGAGTATGGCACAGCTGCTACAGTCAAGCCAGGGATGCATAAGAAGGCACCAGCAAAGAGATTCCCCATGTCTAAGGCCAGAGCATCCACTGCTGAGACCTCCAAGCCTTCTGAAGAGGCAGTTGAAGAAGGCAAGAAAAGGAGGGAAAGGGTCAAGAAGACCACTGCCAGAGTGCTTGGCAGATCATCAATTATGAGAGAGGATGATGAAGAGGAAGAGGATGCTGCACCAGCACCCAAAGCTCAAAAGCTCATGGGAGATGCAATCGGATCAGGGGCTGCTCCATCTAAGCCCAAAACTGCTCCCAGGGCAGCTGCTCCAGCTCACAAGCCCAAGAGAAGCACTAGAAACATTTATTCTGAGGAAAAGAATAAGGCCCCAGTGCCTGAAGCTGCTGAAGAAGATGAAAATCAAGTGCTAAGGAAGCTGAAACCCAAGATCCCTGACCACAATGATGCACATCTAGTTGCAGAAAACATGAAAATCAGGAAGGATGCAGGATTGAGAATATGGAGAGAGTCTGATCCATATGCTATCAGGAGAAGAACTGCTGTGGACTACATGTTTCACACTAAGGAACAGTAGGACTTCTATGAGACAGTGTTGCTTGACAAGAAGCCCATTGTGTGTGACATGAAGTGGGTAGACTGGGAGTACATCCAGAAGAATGAAGATCACTATCCTGTAGTGTATGACAATTTTAAGGCATGTGGCGTTGATGAATTCGTTGCACAAAAGCTCACCAAGTGGAATGATGAGATGATCATGCAATTCTACTCCACTGCCCATTTCTATCGAGATGGGAAGATTGTATGGATGTATGAGGGTACTAGGTACCAATCCACAGTTGATGAGTGGGCCAAGCTTATAAATGCTCCTGAGGAACATGAGGATGACTTGGATGTTTATGCAGAGAAGAAGAAAGACCACAACACTATGGCCAACATGTACAAGGAGATCCCAGATGCTGCCTTGGATACACACAAGTTTGGATCTGTCCACTACCTGTTGTCTGGTCTGCCTACCGTAAACTGGATATTAAGGCACACATTGCTACCCAATCCAGGTGATCACAAGATGATCAGAGGACATGCTATAAACTTGCTACACATATTTTATGTCCCACGAAAGTTCAAGGTCATGAGCCTGATTGTTGAGACAATTAAGAGGACTGATGCTGATCAGAAGAGGAGTTGTGGGTATGCTCCACACATTCAGGAGCTCATTAACTCAAAAATGGGCACATGCACATATCTTTTGGACAAGGAACACCTGCCCATCTATCCTGAATTTGAAGACAACACTATGGTGATGGATGAAATGAACCATCTTCAGCTCAAGCACATGAGAAGAGAGAGAAGGCAAAGGCAGAGAAAGCTGCAAAGATGCCAACTATTGAAGAGACATCTCAAGTGTTCTTGAAATCCAAACAAGATCAACTTGGATATCTGATCCAATCCACCCTGAGGATTGAGAAGGGCTTGGCCACCCTAACTAAGAACCATGAGACTTTGGAGAGGATCGTTGAGCAGAAGTTCTATGATCCGGATGTCAAGGTAACTGAGATCCAAACTACAGTTGAGCAGCTACAGGAGGAAGTAGAGGAGAGGAAGGGAAAGTCTACTACTGATGCTTTCAAGCGAGTGCCACGAGGTCCAGGTCTGCTGCAGTGCCTGTGACAGATTCTCGAGCTTCAGTGTCAGCACCAGCAGCCACAGCTCCAGTGCCACCTCCAGCACCCACTCCATCAGCTCCAACTACTTCATGAGAAGCCTTCGTCCTTGGAGTTCTCTATACACCACCTCCTGAAGATCAAGCCTTAGAGTCGTTTAGCACTATGCATTTTTGAACTTTTTGGTAACTTTTTGCCGAAGGGGGAGGAAAATGTATAGATCATAGGCTTCGAGAGAGAGTGTTGGTTTTTATCTCTCTTGCTATTTTGTTTGAAACTTTATTGTGTGCTTGTGTGAGCTACTTGTGAGATACTTGTTGATCATGTGTTTGATCATATGCTACCCTTAATGTTTGGTTGAATGATGCTATCTTTTATATCTCTTATATATGATCATTCACTTGCTTGGTGATGAGTGCATGCTTTTAATCTCTATCATTTTGAGCGCTCCACCAAGATGTATGTGACATGGAAGAGTAACCCATGATCCTAATTGATTGTGCATTTGCATTTGAAAGCAAATTTTAAATAATGCACAAATTTAGGGGGAGCTCTTGCTTATCACATACTTCTCAAAGCGACGATGTTTTTAGAATACTATTTATCTTTTGTCGAAGCTTTGATCTATATGTTGTCATCAATTACCAAAAAGGGCGAGACTGAAAGTGCAACTATCCCTGGGTGGTTTTGGTAATTCCTAACAACATATAGCTCATTGAGCTAATGCTATTCCAAGATGAATATTTCAGGAAAGCTCAATGGTTGGCATGGCATGGACTAGAAAGTGGACCCTTCAAATTGCTAAGGATAAAAGATTGGCTCAAGCTCAAAGCATAAGACTCTACATTTTCTATTTTACTGATCCAAGATCACATTGAGTCTATAGGAAAAGCCAATACTATTAAGAAGGGATGAGGTGTTGCTTAATGAGGTGCTTGCTCAAAATGCTTAGTGATATGCTCCAAAACCCTCCACTACTTTCTCACTTCCACATATGTCCCACACCAAATATCCAACTCGGCCCACCGATTCTTTCTATCCGGCGCCACCGAGTTCAGTTAACATAGCCACTGCCAGAAACCCTAATCTTTTCGGTCTCACCGATAGGGATCTCGGTCTCACCGAGATGGGATTGTAATCTCTCTGTTTCCCTTCGTAACGTTTCCGTCAAACCAAGATGAGCGATCAGTCCCATCGAGATTGCAATGTAAATTCCCTTTTGTAACACTTCAGTCCAACCGAGATGAGCGAATTGGTCCCACCGAGTTTGCCTGACCAACTCTCTGTTAGTCTATTACCAAAAATCGGTCTCACCGAGTTTTGTGTAATCGGTCTCACCGAGATTACGTTATGCCCTAACCCTAACGAAATCGGTCCCATCGAATTGACATGTCGGTCCCATCGAGAATCCTAATGTTCACATTTTGAACTAAATCGGTCTGACCGAGTTTCATGATTCAGTCCCACCGAGTTTGGTGATTTGTCTGTAACGGTTAGATTTTGTGTGGAGGCTATAAATACCCCTCCACCCACTCTTCATTCGAGAGAGATCCATCAGAACATGCCTACACTTCCAATACATATTTTCTGAGAGAGAAGCACCTACACTTGTGTTGAGGTCAAGATATTCCATTCCAACCACATAAATGTTGGTCTCCAGCCTTCCCCAAGTTGCTTTCCACTCAAATCTTCTTTCTACCAAATCCAATCCTATGAGAGAGAGTTGAGTGTTGGGGAGACTATCATTTGAAGCACGAGAGCAAGGAGTTCATCATCAACACATCGTTTGTTACTTCTTGGAGAGTGGTGTCTCCTAGATTGGCTAGGTGTCACTTGGGAGCCTCCGACAAGATTGTGGAGTTGAACCAAGGAGTTTGTAAGGGCAAGGAGATCGCCTACTTCGTGAAGATCTACCCTAGTGAGGCAAGTCCTTCGAGGGCGACGGCCATGGTGGGATAGACAAGGTTGCTTCTTCGTGGACTCGCGCAACCGTTACCCTTTGTGTGTTGAAGTCTCCATCAACGTGGATGTACGATAGCACCACCTATCGGAACCACGCCAAAAATCTCCGTGTCAACATTGCGTTTGCTCCCTCAAACTCCTCCCTTTACCCTCATATGCAATTGTTTTACATTCCGCTGCTATACTCTTAGAATTGCATGTGTAGGTTGATTACTTGTTTGTGCTAAGTTGCTAAAATCTGCCAAGAACTAAAATTGGGAAAAGGCTAGATTTTTATTTGGTCAAGTAGTCTAATCACCCCCCCTCTAGACATACTTTCGATCCTACAGTTCCGGGCACTCCCGGCAAAAGATATGGGCCTTATGGGCCAAGAGGGGAAACACACTAGCCACTAAGGGGCCGGTGCGCCCCCGCCATATGGGCTGGCCAAATTGGAGAAGGAAAGGAAAAGGGAATAGGATTCCCCCTTCCCCCTCTTCCCTTCCTACTCGGAATAGGAATAGGAAAGGGGGGAGGCTGAATTGGGAGGATCCCAAGTTGGATTACTCCTACTTGGGGCGCCCCCTTGGCTGCCTCTCCTCCCCTCCTACCTATATATATGAGGGGGGCACCGCTAGAATACAGAACAAACATTGTTAGCCATGTGCGGCGCCCCCCTCCACAGTTTACGCCTCCGGTTATATTCACGTAGTGCTTAGGCGATGCCCTGCGTGGATCACTTCACCATCACCGTCACCATGCTATCGTGCTGACGAAACTCTCCCTCGACACTTTGCTGGATCAAGAGTTCGAGGGACGTCATCGATATGAACGTGTGCAGAACTCGGAGGTGCCGTACGTTCAATGCTTGATCGGTCGGAATGAGAAGAAGTTCGACAACATCAACCGCGTTAACAAACGCTTTCGCTTTCGGTCTACGAGGTTACGTAGACATACTCTCCCCCTCTCGTTTCTATGCATCTCCTAGATAGATCTTGCATGAGTGTAGGAGTTTTTTTGAAATTGCATGCTACGTTACCCAACAGCGGGATCATCACCGATGGGGTCATCGGGGAGAAGATGGAGGCAAATAAGAAAGGAACGGCTCGATCAGGTGTGAAAAGGAGAACGAGAGAGATAGCGATTATGTGGTGTCGTACCACTGCTCTCCTACTGCTAGCTGAATTTTGATATTGTTGCTGCTATTTGAATTTCGCATATGCATGGCGAGGTGTTTGATGTTGGCCAACGTCACACCGGTTGCGAGGGGGATTTCATCGTTTGGGAATCTCCTGGGAGAGGTGCTGCCTAATGACCCAGAAATATAGGGGATCAATTATAGATCTTCTCAATAAGTAAGAGTGTCGAACCCAATGAGGAGCGGAAGGAATGACAAGTGGTTTTCAGCAAGGTAATGTCTACAAGTGCTGAAATTGTAAGTAGCAGAGTAGTTTGATAGCAAGATAATTTGTAACGAGCAAGTAATGATAGTAGTAAAAAAGTGCATAAAGGTAGCCCAATCCTTTTGAGTCACAGGACAGGCCAAAACGGTCTCTTATGATAAGCAACACGTTCTTGATGGTACACGGGAATTTCATCTAGTCACTTTCATCATGTTGGTTTAATTCGTGTTCAGTACTTTGATAATTTGATATGTGGGTGGATCGGTGCTTAGGTGTTGTTCTTACTTGAACAAACCTCCTACTTATGATTAACCCTCCCGCAAGCATCCGCAACTATGAGAAAAGTATTAAGAATAAATTCTAACCATAGCATTAAACTTTTGGATCCAATCGGTCCCTTACGGAATAGCGCATAAACTGGGGTTTAAGCTTCTTTCACTCCCGCAACCCATCATCCAATTGCTACTCCACAATGCATTCCCTTAGGGCAAAATATGGTGAAGTGTCATGTAGTTGACGTTCACATGACACCACTAAGGGAATCACAACATACATACTATCAAAATATCAAACACATATCAAATTCACATGATTACTTGCAACATGATTTCTCCCGTGACCTCAAGAACAAAGGTAACTACTCACAAATGATAAACATGCTCATGATCAGAGGAGTATTAATTAGCATAATGGATCTGAACATATAATCTTCCACCAAATAAACCATATAGTAATCAACTACAAGATGTAACCAACACTACTCGTCACCCACAAGCACCAATCTATAGTTCCGGTAACAAGACTGAACACAAGAGATGAACTAGGGTTTGAGATGAGATGGTGTTGTTGAAGATGTTGATGGAGATTGCCCTCCCCAAGATGGGAGAGTTGTTGGTGATGATGATGACGATGATTTCCCCCTCTGGGAGGGAAGTTCCCCTGGCGGAATCGCTCCGCCGAAGGGAAAAAGTGCTCCTTCCCAAGTTCCGCCTCGAGGCGGCGGCGCTTCGTCCCGAAATTCCTCTCCTTAGTTTTTCTAGGTCAAAATGACTTATATACCAGAAGATGGGCACCGGAGGTGGGCCGAGGAGAGCACAACCCACCAAGGCGCGCCTAGGTGGGTTGTGCCCACCTGGTGGGCCCCCTCTAGTACTTATTGGCTCCAATATTCCTCATATATTCCATAAAAAATCCTCGTGAAGTTTCAGCTCATTTGGAGTTGTGAAAAATAGGTAGCCTGACGTAGCTTTTCCAGGTCCAGATTTCCAACTGTCGGAATTCTCCCTCTTTGTGTAAACCTTGCATATTATGAGATAAAAGGCATTAGAATTACTCCAAAAAGCATTATTATGGATTAAAACATCATAAATAATAGTAAGAAAACATGATGCAAAATGGACGTATCAACTCCCCCAAGCTTAGACCTCGCTTGTCCTTAAGCGAAAACTGAAATCAAAAAACATGTCCACATGCTTTGATAGAGAGGTGTCGATAAAAAACAAAATACGGACATAGAAGCATCATGTTGATTATTATAACATCAACAAAATTAAACATAGGACTTTTATCATAGAACTTTTATCATATACTTCTCATGAATAAGTAATAGTTCATCACACAATCGAAGTATAAAGCAAAAACTCAATTAGAAACCAACAAACTATGTTCTCAGTCAACTTTGCAACTACAATTCATCATCTTTTTAGGAAGGGTCACGTATCGGAGCCTTTGGGCAAGTCCACATACTCAACTATCATATAGTCTTCTATGATTTCTAACACTCACCGTGTACACATGAGCAAAACATTTCAACTGGACACATAGAAAGATAGGAGCTTATGGTTTCGCCTCCCAACGTACTCACCTCAAGGGCGATGTCAACAATAATAGCTCATGCCACCCATATTCAACTGGACATATGTGCCTAGATCTTTCCTCACCACATGATGCTTGCCAAAGGAGAAAAATAAAAGGAATAGAGAGAAAAACTTTGACTCTTGCATAAAAGTAAAAGATAGGCCCTTCGAAGAGGGAAGTAGAGGTTGCCATGCGCTTATTTGTTTGTATGCTCAATCCCTTAGTGCAAAAGAACGTCATGTTACATTGCCCCTTGTGATAGCTACCTTTATTATGCAGTCTGTCGCTTTTATTCTTCACCATCACAAGTTTGTGCAATGCTCAATTTTCTCACACTAAATGATCTCACACTTTTAGAAGCAAATTTTATTGCCTTTTTGCACAATTGACAACTTACTTGAGGGATCTTGCTCAATCCCTCGGTAGGTATGGTGGACTCTTGAAAATGAGATTTGGGTTTTAGGGTTTCTGGATGCACAAGTAGTATCTCTACTTGGTGCGGAATTTTTGGCTAGCAAAGATAGGGGGAATGCACCACATGTTAAAGGATCCATGACAATATGACTTCTGTGTGAATATGAACAAGCATAAATCATTACGTTGTCTTCCTTGTCCAACGTCAACAATTTTGGCATATAATATTTTGATTAGGGCTCACAATCACAAAATATTTCTAGGATAGTGTATTTATATGTGAATCTTCTCTTCCCTTATTAATTCTTTCATGAGTTGCATCGTTAAGTAATGTTATGTTTGTCAATCTCTAATAAAATTTTCTACTTATACTCTTCCTTATGTGGTGCCATCACCTACCATAGGATTAGTATACGATCTTATTGATTTATTTCATTTCTTTTATTTATTACCTTTCCCTTTTTTCCTTTCTTATTTCTTTTCTTTATTTGCAACATGAGAGTAAAGAAAGTAAAAACTCATACTAAACTTTATTATATAACTTGCACACGATTACAAGGATAGATCACTAAGCAAACTCTCAAAGAATAAAGGATCGAACTAAACTTTTATTCATCTAAAGCAAAAAGATCAAAATAAAATAAGTAAAAGAAAAAGGATAGTGGGATGATACGATACCGGGGCACCTCCCCCAAGCTTGGCGAAAGCCAAGGGGAGTGCCCATACCCGATACTCAGTTCTCTTTTGATGGTGAAGAAGGTGATGTTGGTGAAGAAGAGAGATCTTGTCCTCGGATTTCCATGGCAATTGTCCACCATTATAAGAGGAGGAGTGAGTCTCACGGGTCCTGCAGCTAGCAGCCAAACTCATACCTTTAAACCTCGCCTCATATTCAAAGACTTGGTTTTGAAGATCATAGATCTGACTTTGGAGAAAGTTGAATTTCTCGTTGAGGGTGAAAATGATGTCCTTCATGGGCTTGACATCCACCTTGAGATCACGGGAAAGGTCCATGATCATGAGGTGATTGGCATTGAGCCCACGCTCCACCATCCCCTTGCACTGGAAGACTTCTAGATCCATGGCTTCAAGCCTGGCCTCCACGGTTCCCGTGCCCTTGGGACCTTGCTCATCGCGGATGTACAACACCCCCTCATGCATCTAGATGGTTTGAGGGTGCTGCACCACCTCCTGCAGATATGGGTTCATGGCGTTCTTGAAGAATTTGTCCTTGGAGGTACTTGAAGAGGCCATGGTAGATGGGATCTGATAGAAAACAGTAAGAAAAGAGAACACAAGATTTCTCCGTGATACAGTGATTAATAGGTTCGGGAAATATATTTTTTATCTTGGAGGACAAGCATATGGTAGAAAAACGGAGTCCAGAAGGTGTCCCAGGTGGGCGCAACCCACCTAGGCGTGCCAGGCAAGCCTAGCACGCCCTGGTGTCTTGTGCCCACCAGGGGATGCTTCCCAGAAGTTTCTTTATTTCCAAAATTTTTAAATATTCCAAAACTTATAAAAAATATTTTTAAGGATTTTTCAGAGTCTGTTTACTTACCGTATCACGTACCTCCTTATTTTCATGATTCTAGAGTGTTCCGAAAGGACTCTTTTATGTGTCCTTTCGGTGTCAAAGTTTGGATAACATTACTTTCAACATTAATGGGCGTACATGAGATATAATGTTTTATTCGTTGCCCATTGACAACCTTCGGGTTAGTACCTTCGGAATTATTTATTTTGATGGCTCCAGACCGGTAAACCTCCTCGATAACATAGGGGCCTTCCCAAGTTGAGAGGAGTTTCCCTACAAACAATCTGAAACGAGATTTGTACAAAAGAACATATTCTCCGACTTTAAACTCACGCTTTTGGATTCTTTTGTCATGCCATCTTTTAACCTTTTCTTTGAATAATTTTGCATTTTCATAAGCTTGGGTTCTCCATTCATCTAGAGAGCTAATATCAAATAACCTCTTTTTACCGGCAAGTTGGAAATCATAATTGAGTTCTTTGATTGCCCAAAATGCTTTATGTTCTAACTCAAGAGGCAAATGACAAGCTTTTCCATTAACCATTTTATAAAGAGACATAGCCATAGGATTTTTATATGATGTTCTATAAGCCCAAAGTGCATCATCTAATTTCTTAGAGCAATTCTTCCTGGACTTATTGACAGACTTTTGCAAAATTAATTTTATTTCTCTATTGCTAAGTTAACTTACCACTAGACTGAGGATGATAGGGTGATGCCATTCTATGGTTAACATCATACTTGGCAAGCATTTTATGGAAAGCACCATGAATAAAGTGTGAACCACCATCAGTCATTAAATATCTAGGGACTCCAAACCTTGGGAAAATAACTTCCTTAAGCATTTTAATAGAGGTGTTGTGGTCAGCACTACTAGTTGGAATAGCTTCTACCCATTTAGTAACATAATCAACAGCAACCAAAATATGTGTATACCCATTAGAGGAAGGAAAAGGTCCCATATAATCAAATCCCCAAACATCAAATGGTTTAACAGCAAGTGAATAATTCATAGGCATTTCTTGACGCTTACCGATATTACCTATTCGTTCACATTCATCACAAGATAAGACGAACTTACAGGCATCCTTGAAGAGAGTGGGCTAATAAAATCCAGATTGTAATACCTTGTGAGCAGTTCTGTCTCTAGCATGATGCCCTCCATAAGCATTGGAGTGAAATTTCCGTAGGATTTGTCCCTGTTCATGCTCAGGTACACAACGTCTAATAATACCATCTACTTCTTCTTTATAAAGATGTGGGTCATCCCAAAAGTAATGTCTTAAATTATAGAAGAATTTTTTATTTTGTTGGTATGTAAAGCTAGGTGGTAAATATTTAGCAACAATGTAATTAGCATAGTCAGCATACCAAGGAGTACTATGGGAAACATTTATTGTAGCTAACTCCTCATCAGGAAAACTATAATCAATAGGTAGTGGGTCATCAAGCGTATTTTCAAGCCTAGATAAATTATCAGCTACTAGGTTCTCAGCTCCTTTTCTATCAATGATATGCAAATCAAATTCTTGTAATAAGAGAACCCATCGAATAAGTCTAGGTTTAGCATCTTTCTTTTCCATAAGATATTTAATAGCAGCATGGTCTATGTGAACAGTTACTTGGGAATCAACAATATAAGGTCTAAACTTATCACAGGCAAACACCACTTCTAATAATTCTTTTTCAGTAATAGCATAATTTCTTTCAGCACTATCTAGAGTTTTACTAGCATAATGAATAACATTCAGTTTCTTATCAACTCTTTGTCCTAGAACACCACCAACAGCATAATCACTAGCATCACACATAATTTCAAAACGCAAGTTCAATTCAGGTGGTTGAACAATAGGTGCAGAAATTAAAGCTTTCTTAAGTGTTAGGCTTCTAAACAATCATCATCAAAAACAAAAGGAATATCCTTTTGCAAGAGACTAGTAAGAGTCCTAGATATTTTTGAAAAGTCTTTGATAAATCTCCTATAGAAACTAGCATGACCTAAGAAACTACGAATACCTTTTTTATCTTTAGGACATGGCATTTTCTCAATGGTATCAACCTTAGCTTTGTCCAATTCTGTAGCGACCCGATCCCAATGGATCGAAGTCTCTGCCTGAGGTTCAACTCCTTCTGCGTGAAGATATACTTCAAACTCTTATGATCCGTGTAAATATCGCAATGATTTCCAATAAGAAAGTGTCTCCAGGTCTTGAGCGCATGCACTACGGCTGCTAACTCCAAATCATGCGTGGCATAATTTAACTCATGAGGTCGAAGTTGAAGTGAGGCATATGAAACAACTCTTCCTTCTTGGATAAGAACTCCTCCAAGTCCCTGACGTGAAGCGTCACAATATACTTGGAAATCCTTGCGTATTTTGGAAGAATTAGCACTGGGGCTATAACCAAACGTTTCTTCTACTCCTGAAAACTGGCCTCACAATCCTCGGTCCATTTAAACTTGGTGTCCTTCTTCAATAACTCCATCATGGGCTTCGCAATCACGGAGAAATTCTCAATAAATCTTTGATAATATCCGCCGAGTCCAAGGAAACTGTGTATTTCTCCAACTGAGGTGGGTGCCAACCATTCGGTAACAGATTTAACCTTGGAGGGGTCTACTGCTATTCCTTCTCCTGATATAACATGTCTGAGAAATCTGACTTCCTTCAACTAAAACTCACATTTGTTGAACTTGGCATATAGCTGATGTTCCTTGAGCTTCTTGAGAACCAAGCGCAAATGTTCCTTGTGTTCTTCCTCATTCTTCGAGTACACCATTATATCATCAATGAACACCACAACAAACTTATCCAAGAACTCCATGAACACCTTATTCATCATACTCATGAAGTAGGTTGGGGCGTTAGTCAAACCAAAAGACATGACCGTGTACTCATATTGGACATACCTTGCGCTAAAAGCTGTCTTGGGTATATCCTGTTCTCGGATCTTCAGCTGGTGATATCCTGATCGAAGATCGATCTTGGAGAAAACTTAAGCTCCTTGCAGCTGGTCAAACAAATCATTGATCATCGGTAGAGGATATTTGTTCTGGATCATCACCTCATTCAATGCACGATAATCAACAACCATTCTCAAGGATCCATCCTTCTTCTCAACTAAGAGCACTGGGGCTCCCCACGGTGATGAACTTGGTTGAATGTAACCTTTCTCCAATAACTCCTTAATCTGCTTCTTAATTTCCTCCAGATCATTTGTGGGCATCCGATAAGGTCTCTTGGGTATTGGTCCGGTGCCTGGCAATAACTCAATCAAAAACTCTATGTCTCGGTCTGGTGGCATGCCGGGTACCTCCTCCAGGAATACATCGGGATAATCCTTCACAACTGGCACTTCCTCCTGAACAACTCCCGAGAGTGAATTTATTTGAGTCCTTGGTGCATGCCTAGATACATACTTGATATGTCTTCCCTCTGGGGTGCTGAGAAGAATTGACTTACTAGCACAATCGATGTTTCCCCATACTTGGATAGCCAATCCATGACTAGTATCACATCCAATCCTTGTGATTTCAAAATAATGAGGTCTATGGGAAAAACATGCCTACCTATGGTCAACGGCAACTGAAAACATCCTTGGCTAGCCATATACTCCGCTCCTGGTGAGCTCACTAACATAGGTGACTTAAGGGCTATGGTTGGCAACTTAAACTTGTCCACAAATCCCCTTGATAGTATGAATGTGATGCACCAGTGTCAAAAAGAACAAGGGCTATAAATGACTTAATCAAAAACTTACCAATAACTGCATCAGACTGCTCATCAACTTCCTCCATGTTGACATGATTCACCTATCCTCTGGTGAAGGGATTGGGCTTATTTCCCGAGCTTCCATTGCCATTACCATTCTTTGCCTCAGGACACTCGGTAGCATAGTGTCCGGTCTTCCCACACTTGAAACAAGTAATGTGACTTAGATCCTTCTTGGCGGGGGTTGCTGGGTTGGAACGACTCTGACTGTTGTTTCCTCCACTCCCATTGCCATTCTTAGAGCCACTGTGGTTGTGTGAATTTCCTCCATTGTGAGAATGGCCTCCATGGGTATGAGTGTGTCCTCCCGAGTATGGGGAATAGCGGGGCCTCTGCTGAGCTCCATAGTTGTACTTCCCCTGTCCATACTTCCGCTTGCGGTTCTCTATCTGCTGATGTTTGCCTTCAATCATGAGGGCCCTGTCTACCAGCTCCTGGTAGTTGGTGAAAGTGGACACCATCAACTGCATACTCAGCTCATCATTCAATCCTTCAAGAAACTTCTCCTGCTTCGCGGCATCTATGGCCACATCATCCGGGGCATAGCGTGCTAACTTATTGAACTCATCCATGTACTGCCCCACAGTACGGTTTCCTTGGCGTAAGTTGCGAAACTCGTGCTTCTTCAAACTCATGGCTCCAGTTGAGACATGTGTGGTGTGGAAGGCCTGATGAAACTGATCCCATGTAACTGTAGCAATGGGGTAGGTGGCGGTAAAGTTCTCCCACCAAGAGGCTGCGGGTCCATCAAGCTGATGTGCGGCAAAGTGCACCTTCTCCGCATCCGTGCATCCAACAATTGTTAGCTCTCTTCCGATCTTGCAGAGCCAATCATCAGCAACAATTGGCTCGGTGCTGCTAGAGAACATCGACGGATTCAACCTTAGGAAACGGGCTAGGTTGTCAACTGGGGGTGGTGGCGGTGGGTTGTTGTTGTTGCCTTGGTTTTGGACGAGCATCTGCAACAAAGCATTCTGTTGTTGGATCAACTGGGTGAGCTCCGGCGAGAAAGTGAATCCAGGGTCACGTCTCGGAGGCATCTGATAGGTTTAGAGGGGTGAGAAAACAGAATAGAATAAGGTCTAATGAGATATTTCACTACCCATATGCATATGAGACAAACATATTCAATTCACACCACTCAATTTCAAACAAGATTCATACAATTGATCTAAGCTACCATTACAAAATCTCGCGAACGATTTCTAACTACTTGGAAGAACTCTAATAGTAGTATGGTGGTCGACTAGAAGTTTTGATCGGTGAAAGACTCCATAATATCAGCTCCAGCTTCGTCTTCAAAATCATCACTGTCCTCATCATCACTATCTTCATCATCACTATCGGGGTTTGTGTCTATGTCATCTAACATGATGTAGTCTTCCGAGCGGATGTCCACTTCATGTTTTAGTTTCACCACGGGTATTCCTAGTTTCTTCTTCGGGTCTTCATTTAGCTCCAGTAGTACATCAATTACCTCTTCATATCCATCGCGGGTTGCCTTGAGTTCCTCTTCTAGCTCCATATTCCGGGTCATCACCTTCTTGGTATCCATCATGATAGCGCACATCTGATTCTCATATTGCCGAATGTGTTGGTCCATCTCCTGTATGTAGGTTGCAATAGATTTATCCTTCCTAGCGCGAATCATCTCCCATTGCTCATCCCGACGTCCACATATCTGGTAGACGGTGTCTTTAAGATCCTTGTTGTACACCTCTCACATGCGTCCAATGGTGATGTGGCCGGCCATGCTCTTTCCTAAGCTCCAGGTTGGTGCATCAAAGGAAAACTCGATGGGCTCGGTAATTGGTGCAAAAGTCCTTCCAGGAACACAAACTTGGATCGTCTGACGCTCCTCTTATGGTAAAGTTGCAGTGAAGGTTCTGGTGAAGCTTGGTATGCCGATGTTCAGGTACCTAGTGACTTCCTTCAAGTGTTGTCCAAAAGGGATGTCGCCATCCGGCTGAGTGAACTTGTTCCTAGGGTCCGACATCTATAGTGTAGAGATAGAGAAGGATTAGAAATGAGTAGAGAAGAGTATCTTGTGGCTTTTCCTAGTGGTTGCGTCCTACAGTCAGTGTGTGCTCTGATACCATCTTGTAGTGACCCGATCCCAATGGATCGAAGTCTCTGTGGTTAAGTGTCATCCCTGGATCAGTATGATGACACACACAGTACTCGAGGATTTATAACAGAGTTCAATCACACACTTGTTACATCGAGGTCCTCATAAAGAATATTTATTACAATAATATGGCTGAAGGCCATCTAAATAAAATAACTGCAGAAGCTTCGAAGATAAATGAGTCCATCCAACTCCACGGCAAAATTGAGTGCATGAAAACGACCTATCGCACCTTAATCCTCATCTGAAATTTCTGCAACATGAGACGTTGCAGCCGTGTAGGTCAGCACATGGAATATGCTGGGAAGATCACACTATAGAGCAATGATGAATAATAACTATCTCTACATGCATATTTGGCTGGTGGAGGCTCTAAGTTTAATTTTGCATAAAGCTAATTTTTTCCTAGAACAAAGGAATACATTTTTATCTTACTACCAAGTTTATGCCATTATTGAGAAGGTTCCTCCAACTCAAACCCAAAATTACCAAGTATGAGTAATAACCCAACAAATCCATTAATTAGATAGAGTGATGAGATCAACCAATAATCCACTTCTAGATACTCAAAGTTGTCCATAACCAGGGACACGGCTAATCATGATTAGTTTGTACACTCTGCAGAGGTTGTGCACTTTTCCCCACAAGACTCGACTGCATCCATGATCGGAAGATCGAGACATAGTCTTTCTGAAGCATTAACTCTTTAATCTGTGTAGACCGGTACACCTACTTTCCCCTACATCTGCTAGTCTACCACTTGAAAGAGGTCACACAACTTACTCAACTATGTCAGAGCCCATAATGGCTTGTGGCTGCACACGGAAGTTTCTAGCCATGAACAATCATATGATCCCTTTGAGCCTGGGTGGCATTCCATATGATGATCACACGGGTACTCTGGGATATCCTTGGACAACACTGGATTCTCCAAGTGCCCGCAACCAATCCACCCAGATGTGTATTAATGTTGCCACCTTAAGTTTCCCTTAGTTAATATTACTCTCACAACTTTCATGATTCTCACATACCAATCCCGTCTATGAGCATGGCTAAGCAATATGAGCATAACGTATATTCCTGGGGGGACCAAAGGCAATATGTTCCTACCTCATGAGCTACATAGCAATAACCACATGTTCCCAATCCTACTCATGCAATCTTTGAGGGTGAACTAATGCATAGTAAAAACTGGGTATAGAAAAGTATGATCAAGGTGTGAACTTGCCTTGCTGACGATCGGTAAACCCTAGAGATTTGTAGTAGCAAGCTTCGCACTCCGGAAAATCTATCGTAGACAAAAGATAGCATAAATAAGCACTCAAGCATAAGATTCGAAGAAAAGATCTCGGAAAACCTCGAAAACAAGAAAATAACTCTTGCGAACATAAACCAATTTCCAACAGTACCTAAGTTATGTGGATTAGGTCTTAAATGAAATTTTAGGTCAAGAGCTTCAATTTGCAAAAAGAATCAACTAAATCAGAGTTACGAAACTCAAGTTATGATCAAAAGAAGTTCAAATTCAAATATGTTTGAAATCAAAATTTAAAATTTCAAAAATATGTTTGAGTTGATTATCTGGATAGAGGGAAACATAACAAATAATTTGGCGTTGGTTTCATTGCATTTGGATAAGCGAGCAAAAAGTTACGAGGGTTTAGAGATCAGGGGCTAATCTGCGAAGAAAAAAATTCAAGGATGGGTCCCTGGCCGAAAATAAAACAGAAAAAGAAAAATCTAGCGGACGAACGTCCGCTACGGGAGACTAACAAACGAAATCGTTCGCTACAGAAGCCTAATGAACAAACACTCGCTAAATAACTAAACTAAATAAAAAACCTGGTTTTAAAGAAAAAACCGAAAGAAAATCGGCGGTTACGGCGGTTACCGGCGACGGCGAGACGAACGGCGGACGGCGGCGGCTTCGGCCTCGGGCGGCGGCTTCGGCGGCGGCTGTTGCGGATCGTAGCAGAAATTCAAAATTTTCTATGCATCACCAAGATTAATCTATGGAGTAATCTAGCAACGAGGGGAAGGAGAGTGCATCTACATACCCTTGTAGATCGCTAAGCGGAAGCGTTCAAGTGAACGGGGTTGATGGAGTCGTACTCGTCGTGATCCAAATCACCGATGATCCTAGTGCCGAACGGACGGCACCTCCTCGTTCAACACACGTACAACCCGGTGATGTCTCCTATGCCTTGATCCAGCAAGGGGAGAAGGAGAGGTTGGGAAGACTCCATCCAGCAGCAGCACGACGGCGTGGTGGTGGTGGAGGAGCGCGGTACTCCAGCGAGGCTTCGCCAAGCACTGCAAGATACGAGGAGGAGAGGGCTAGGGCTGCGCCAAGAAGGAGATGTTCTCGTGTGTATGGCAGCCCAAAACCCCACTATATATAGGGGAAAGGGAGGGGCTGCGCCCCCACCTAGGTTTCCATCCCTAGGGGTGGCGGCCAACCCTAGATCCCATCCAGGGGGCGGCCAAGGGGGGAGAGAGGGGGGCGCACCACTAGGTGGGCCTTAGGCCCATCTGAGCCTAGGGTTTCCCCCTTTTCCCTTCTCTCTTTGCCTTGGGCCCTGGTGGGGGGGCGCACCAGCCCATCTGGGGCTCGTACCCTCTCACACTTGGCCCACGCAGCCCTCTGGGCAGGTAGCCCCACCTGGTGGACCCCCGGGACCCTCCCGGTGGTCCCGGTACGTTACCGATAGCACCCGAAACTTTTCCGGTGACCAAAACAGGACTTCCCATATATAAATCTTTACCTCCGGACCATTCCGGAACTCCTCGTGATGTCCGGGATCTCATCCGGGACTCCGAACAACATTCGGTAACCACGTATATCTATTCCCTATAACCCAAGCGTCATCGAACCTTAAGTGTGTAGACCCTACGGGTTCGGGAGTCATGCAGACATGGCCGAGACAACTCTCCGGTCAATAAACAACAGCGGGATCTGGATACCCATGTTGGCTCCCACATGTTCCACGATGATCTCATCGGATGAACCACGATGTCAAGGATTCAATCAATCCCGTATACAATTCCCTTTGTCCATCGGTATGATACTTGCCCGAGATTCGATCGTCGGTATCCCGATACCTTGTTCAATCTCGTTACCGGCAAGTCTCTTTACTCTTTCTGTAACACATCATCCCATGATCAACTCCTTGGTCACATTGTGCACATTATGATGATGTCCTACCGAGTGGGCCCAGAGATACCTCTCCGTTTACACGGAGTGACAAATCCCAGTCTCGATTCGTGCCAACCCAACAGACACTTTCGGAGATACCTGTAGTGTACCTTTATAGCCACCCAGTTACGTTGTGACGTTTGGCACACCCAAAGCATTCCTACGGTATCCGGGAGTTGCACAATCTCATGGTCTAAGGAAATGATACTTGACATTAGAAAAGCTTTAGCATACGAACTACACGATCTTTGTGCTAGGCTTAGGATTGGGTCTTGTCCATCACATCATTCTCCTAATGATGAGATCCTGTTATCAACGACATCCAATGCCCATGGTCAGGAAACCGTAACCATCAATTGATCAACGAGCTAGTCAACTAGAGGCTTACTAGGGACATGTTGTTGTCTATGTATCCACACATGTATCTGAGTTTCCTATCAATACAATTCTAGCATGGATAATAAACGATTATCATGAACAATGAAATATAATGTAATAATAACCAATTTATTATTGCCTCTAGGGAATATTTCCAACAGTCTCCCACTTGCACTAGAGTCAATAATCTAGTTCACATCGCCATGTGATTAACACTCACAGGTCACATCGCGATGTGACCAACATCCAAGAGTCTACTAGACTCAATGATCTAGTTCACATCACTATGTGATAAATACTCAATGAGTTTTGGGTTTGATCATGTTATGCTTGTGAGAGAGGTTGTAGTCAATGGGTCTTGCCATATTCAGATCCCTATGTATTTCGCAAAACTTTATATTGTAGATGCTGCTACCACGTTCCACTTGGAGCTATTCCAAATTATTGCTCCATTATACGTATCCAGTATCTCTACTCAAAGCTATCCGGATAGGTGTTAAGCTTGCATCGACGTAACTCTTTATGTCGAACTCTTTATCACCTCCATAACCGAGAAACATTTCCTTATTCCTCTAAGGATAATTTTGACCGCTATCTGGTGATCTACTCCTAGATCACCTTTGTACCCTCTTGCCAGACATGTGGCAAGGCACACATCAGGTGCGGTACTCAGCATGGCATACCGTATAGAGCCTATGACAAGAGCATAGGGGACGACCTTCGTCCTTCCTCTTTCTTCTGCCATGGTCAAGCTTTGAGTCTTACTCAACTTCACACCTTACAACTCAGGTAAGAACCCCTTCTTTGACTGATCTATTTTGAACTCCTTCAAAATATGTCAAGGTGTGCGTTCTTTGAAAGTATCATCAGGCGTCTTGATCTATTTCTATAGATCCTGATGCCCAATATGTAAGCAGCTTTATCCAGGTCTTCCTTTGAAAAACACTCTTCAAACAACCGTTTATGCTTTCCAGAAATTCTACATTATTTCGAATCAGCAATATGTCATCCACATATACTTATCAGAAATGTTGTAGTGCTCCCACTCACTTTCTTGTAAATACAAGTTTCTAGCAAACATTGTATAAACCTAAAAGCTTTGATCACTCCATCAAAACATATATTCCGATTCCGAGATGCCTGCTCTAGTCCATAGAAGGATTGCTGGAGCTAGCATACCTTTTAGCATTCTTAGGATCGTCAAAACCTTTTATTGTATCACATACAACTATTCTTATGAAAACTGGTAAGAAAACTTGTTTTGACATCCATCTGTAAGATTTCATAATCGAAAAATACAGCTAATGCTAACATTATTCCGACGGACTTAAGCATCGCTACGGGTGAGAAATTATCATCGCAGTCAACTCCTTGAACTTGTGAAAAAGACTCTTTCCCACAAGTCGAGCTTCATAGACGGTAACATTACCACCCACGTCCCTCTTCTTCTTAAAGACCCATTTATCTCAATGGCTTGCCGATCATCGGGCAAGTCCACCAAAGTCCATACTTTGTTCTGATATATGGATCCTATCTCGGATTTCATGGCTTCTAACCATTTGTCAGAATACGGGCCCACCATCGCTTCTCCATAGATCGTAGGTTCATTGTTGTCTAGCAACATGACTTCCAAGACAGGATTACGTACCACTCTGAAGTAGTACGCATCCTTGTCGTCCTACGAGGTTTGGTAGTGACTTGATCCGAAGTTTCATGATCACTATCATAAGCTTCCACTTCAATTGGTGTAGGTGCCACAGGAACAACTCCCTGTGCTCTGCTATACACTGGTTGAAGTGACGGTTCAATAACCTCATCAAGTCTCCACCATCCTCCCACTCAATTCTTTCGAGAGAAACTTTTCCTCGAGAAAGGACCCGATTCTAGAAACAATCCCTATTGCTTTCGGATCTGAGACAGGAGGTATACCCAACTGTTTTGGGTACTCTATGAAGATGCATTTATCCGCTTTGGGTTCGAGCTTATCAGCCTGAAACTTTTTCACATAAGCGCTGCAGCCCCAAACTTTTAAGAAATGACAGCTTAGGTTTCTCTAAACCATAGTTCATACGGTGTCATCTCATCGGAATTACGTGGTGCCCTATTTAAAGTGAATGTGGTTGTCTCTAATGCCTAACACATAAACTATCGTGGTAATTCAATAAGAGACATCATGGTATGCATCATATCCAATAGGGTGCAGTTATGATGTTCGGACATACCATCACACTATGGTGTTCCAGGCTGTATTAGTTGTGAAAAAATTTCCACAATGTCTTAATTCTGTGCCAAACTCATAATTCTGATACTCATCTCTATGATCATATCATAGATATTTTATCCTCTTGTCATGACGATCTTCAACTTCACCTTGAAATTACTTGAACCTTTCAATAATTCAGACTCGTGATTCATCAAGTAAATATACTTAGCATCTACTCAAATCATCTGTGAAGTAAGAATATAACGATATCCACTACATGCCTCAGCACTCATTGGACTGCACACATCAAGATGTATTACTTCCAACAAGTTTCTTTCTTGTTCCATCTTACTGAAAATGAGGCCTTTCAGTCATCTTGCTCATGTGGTATGATTTGCATGTCTCAAGTGATTCAAAATCAAGCGAGTCCAAAGATCCATCAACATGGAGCTTCTTCATGCATTTTATACCATTGTGACTAAAATTGCAGTGCCACAAGTATGTGGTAGTATCATTACTATCTTATATCTTTTGGCATGAACATGTGTATCACTATGATTGGGATTTGATAAACCATTCATTTTAGGTGCAAGACCATTGAAGGTATTATTCAAATAAATAGAGTAACCATTATTCTCCTTAAATGAATAACCGTATTGCGATAAACATAATCCAATCATGTCTATGCTCAACGCAAACACCAAATAACACCAATCCCGATGGTAAATGGAGCGTGTGATGCTTGATCACATCAACCTTGGAAACACTTCCAACACATATCATCGTCTCACCTTTGACTAGTCTCCGTTTATTCCATAGCCTTTCATTTTGAGTTACCAACACTTAGCAACCGAACCGGTATCTAATACCCTGCTGCTACTAGGAGTACTAGTAAAGTACACATTTAATATAATGTATGTCCAATATATACTTCTTTCAACCTTGCCAGCCTTCTCATCTACCAAGTATCTAGGGTGGTTCTGCTTCAGTGACCGTTCCCCTTATTATAGAAGCACTTAGTCTCGGGCTTGGGTTCAACTTTGGGTTTCTTCACTAGAGCAGCAACTGATTTGTCGTTTCATGAAGTATCCCTTTCTTGCCCTTGCCCTTCTTGAAACTAGTGGTTTTACTAACCATCAACAATTGATGCTCCTATTTGATTTCTACTTTCGCGGTGTCGCGAATAGCTCAAGGATCATCATATCTATCCCTGATATGTTATAGTTCATCACGAAGCTCTAGTAGCTCGGTGGCAGTGACTTTGGAGAACCATCACCATCTCATCTGGAAGATCAACTCCCACTCGATTCAAGCGATTGTAGTACTCATACAATCTGAGCACATGCTCAACGATTGAGCTTTTCTCCTTAGTGTGCAGGCTTAAGAAACTTGTCAAAGGTCTCATACCTCTTGACGTGGGCACTAGCCTGAAATCCCAATTTCAGTCCTTGGAACATCTCATATGTTCTGCGATGTCTCAAAAACGTCTTTGGTGCCTCAACTCTAAACCATTTAGCATTACGCACTGAACTATCATGTAGTCATCAAAACGTGTATGTCAGATGTTCGCAACATCCACAACCGACGTTCGAGGTTCATCTCACTGAGCGGTGCATTAAGGACATAATCCTTCTGCGCAGCAATGAGGACAATCCTCTGTTTACGGACCCAGTCCGCATAACTGCTACTATCAACTTTCAACTAAATTTTCTCTAGGAACATATCTAAAACAGTAGAACTAAAGTGTAAGCTACGACATAATTTGCAAAGTCCTTTTGACTATGTTCATGATAATTAAGTTCATCTGATTATTTAATGAACTCCCACTTAGATAGACATCCCTCTAGTCATCTAAGTGATACATGATCCGAGTCAACTAGGCCGTGTCCAATCATCACGTGAGACGGACTAGTCATCATCGGTGAACATCTTCATGTTGATCGTATCTTCTATACGACTCATGTTCGACCTTTCGATCTTCCGCGTTCCGAGGCCATGTCTGTACATGCTAGGCTCGTCAAGTCAACCTAAGTGTATTGCGTGTGTAAATCTGGCTTACACCCTCGAACGTTAGAATCTATAACACCCGATCATCACGTGGTGCTTCGAAACAACGAACCTTCGCAACGGTGCACAGTTAGGGGGAACACTTTTCTTGAAATTATTGAGAGGGATCATCTTATTTTAGCTACCGTCGTTCTAAGCAAATAAGATGTAAAACATGATAAACATCACATGCAATCAAATAGTGACATGATATGGCCAATATCATTTTGCTCCTTTTGATCTCCATCTTCGGCGCGCCATGATCATCATCGTCACCGGCATGACACCATGATCTCCATCATCGTGTCTTCATTAAGTTGTCTCATCATCTATTACTTCTACTACCATGGCTAATGGTTTAGCAATAAAGTCAAGTAAATACATGACGTTTATGTTGACACGTAGATCATAAATAAATTAAGACAACTCCTATGGCTCCTGCCGGTTGTCATACTCATCGACATGCAAGTCGTGATTCCTTTACAAGAACATGATCAATCTCATACATCACATATATCATTCATCACATCCTTTTGGCCATATCACATCACACGGCATATGCTGCAAAAACAAGTTAGACGTCCTCTAATTGTTGTTGCAAGTTTTTTTACGTGGCTGCTATAGGTTTCTAGCAAGAACGTTTCTTACCTACGCGAAAACCACAACGTGATATGCCAATTTCTATTTACCCTTCATAAGGATCCTTTTCATCGAATCCGATCCGACTAAAGTGGGAGAGACAAACACTCGCTAGCCACCTTATGCAACTAGTGCATGTCAGTCGGTGAAACGAGTCTCACGTAAGAGTACGTGTAAGGTCGGTCCGGGCCGCTTCATCCCACGATGCCACCGAATCAAGATAAGACTAGTAACGGCAAGTAAATTGACAATATCGACGCCCACAACTGCTTTGTGTTCTACTCGTGCATAGAAACTACGCATAGACCTAGCTCATGATGCCACTGTTGGGGATCGTAGCAGAAATTCAAAATTTTCTATGCATCACCAAGATCAATCTATGGAGTAATCTAGCAATGAGGGGAAGGAGAGTGCATCTACGTACCCTTGTAGATCGCTAAGCGGAAGTGTTCAAGTGAACGGGGTTGATGGATTCATACTCGTCGTGATCCAAATCACCGATGATCCTAGTGCCGAACGGACGGCACCTCCGCGTTCAACACACGTACAGCCCGGTGACGTCTCCTACGCCTTGATCCAGCAAGGGGAGAAGGAGAGGTTGGGAAGACTCCATCCAGCAGCAGCACGACGGCGTGGTGGTGGTGGAGGAGTGCGGTACTCCAGCGAGGCTTCGCCAAGCACCGCAAGATACGAGGAGGAGAGGGGTAGGGCTGCGCCAAGAAGGAGATGTTCTCGTGTGTATGGCAGCCCAAAACCCCACTATATATAGGGGAAAGGGAGGGGCTGCGCCCCCACCTAGGTTTCCATCCCTAGGGGTGGCGTCCAACCCTAGATCCCATCTAGGGGGCGGCCAAGGGGGGAGAGAGGGGGGGCGCACCACTAGGTGGGCCTTAGGCCCATCTGAGCCTAGGGTTTCCCCCTTTTCCCTTCTCTCTTTGCCTTGGGCCCTGGTGGGGGGGCGCACCAGCCCACCTGGGGCTGGTCCCCTCTCACACTTGGCCCACGCAGCCCTCTGGGGTAGGTAGCCCCACCTGGTGGACCCTCGGGACCCTCCCGGTGGTCCCGGTACGTTACCGATAGCACCTGAAACTTTTCCGGTGACCAAAACAGGACTTCACATATATAAATCTTTACCTCCGGAATATTCCGGAACTCCTCGTGATGTCCGGGATCTCATCCGGGACTCCGAACAACATTCGGTAACCACGTATATCTATTCCCTATAACCCTAGCGTCATCGAACCTTAAGTGTGTAGACCCTACGGGTTCAGGAGTCATGCAGACATGGCCGAGACAACTCTCTGGTCAATAACCAACAGCGGGATCTGGATACCCATGTTGTCTCCCACATGTTCCACGATGATCTCATCGGATGAACCACGATGTCAAGGATTCAATCAATCCCGTATACAATTCCCTTTGTCCATCGGTATGATACTTGCCCGAGATTCGATCGTCGGTATCCTGATACCTTGTTCAATCTCGTTACCGGCAAGTCTCTTTACTCGTTACGTAACACATCATCCCGTGATCAACTCCTTGGTCACATTGTGCACATTATGATGATGTCCTACCGAGTGGGCCCAGAGACACCTCTCCATTTACACGGAGTGACAAATCCCAGTCTCAATTCGTGCCAACCCAAAGACACTTTCGGAGATACCTGTAGTGTACCTTTATAGCCACCCAGTTACGTTGTGACGTTTGGCACACCCAAAGCATTCCTACGGTATCCGGGAGTTGCACAATCTCATGGTCTAAGGAAATGATACTTGACATTAGAAAAGCTTTAGCATACGAACTACACGATCTTTGTGCTAGGCTTAGGATTGGGTCTTGTCCATCACATCATTCTCCTAATGATGTGATCCCGTTATCAATGACATCCAATGTCCATGGTCAGGAAACCGTAACCATCAATTGATCAACGAGCTAGTCAACTAGAGGCTTACTAGGGACATGTTGTTGTCTATGTATCCACACATGTATCTGAGTTTCCTATCAATACAATTCTAGCATGGATAATAAACGATTATCATGAACAATGAAATATAATATAATAATAAACAATTTATTATTGCCTCTAGGGCATATTTCCAACAGCGGCTGCGGCGGTGGCGGTGGCTAAGCGGGGCGACGGAGTGCGGCATCGGCGGTGGCGGCTTGCAGGGGCGGCGACGGACTCCGGGGGTGGCTGTGGCTTGCTGCTGCTGCGACTTGAGGAGAAGAGGGGGGGGGGTCGGGCGGCTTATAAAGGAGGGGAGGGCGGGGGCTTTCTTGGGGGAGGAGGCAAGCCGAGGCGGCGGCGGTGTCCGAATTGGGGACGGCGGCGGTGGCCGTGTCGGCTCGGGACTCCGTCCCGAGCTCAGGGACAAGGCGGGGGCGGCGCGCCAGGCCGGCTGGGCCGTGGCCTGGCGAACTGGGCCGGCCTGGTTCGGTCAGTCCTAACTTTTTTTAAACAATTTTTCCAAAGACATGAAAAACATAATAAAAATATTTTTAAAAATCCTAGAAAAATTCCATAGTCCCTCCTAATTAAATGGGCTTAGGTAAACATTTTTCTGGGCCTAAATTACTAAAATAAAAATAAACTTTTTAGTACTAATAAGAATAAATAAGGTTGCAAATAAATCAAATAAAATATTTTTTATTCAAAATTAAATTTCCAATATTTATTTGCTGTTTTTGAAGAAGTCATATTATCTTCTCTCATTATTTTATTTATTTGAAATTATTGGAAAATATTTTGAATAAATCACTTTGATCCAATTTGCCAATTTTGAAATTTCAAAAATGGATTTTTGAGAAAACCTCCAACTCTCTCAATTGGTCCTTGAGTTGCTTAAGGTTTCTAGGATCAACAATTCAAATAAAACAAATTCCAAAATGCACAAATGATGAATGCATATGAATGATCTAAATAACATCCAAATTGAAAATCGGGATGTTACAACTTCAATACCTCTTTTAGAAATTTTATGACCCAAGACAATGCCTTCATTAACCATAAAGTGGCACTTCTCCCAATTCAAGACAAGATTTGTTTCTTCACATCTCTGCAAAACTCGATCAAGATTTCTTAAACAATCATCAAAAGACTTTCCATAAACATAAAAGTCAGCCATGAAAACCTGAACAATCTTTTCACAAAAGTCAGAGAATATAGCAGTAATACATCTTTGAAAGGTAGTAGGTGCATTACATAAACCAAAAGGCATACTTCTATAAGCATAGGTTCCAAAAGGACAAGTAAAAGTGGTCTTTTCTTGATGAGGCTGAGAAACAGGTATTTGTGAAAAACCAGAATATCCATCAAGGAAGCAAATGCTTAGATAATCTTTCAAGCATTTTATCAATAAAATGCAAAGGGTAATGATCTTTTCTAGTTGCTTTGTTTAATTTTATAAAATCTATTACCATTCTATAGCCCGTAACAATTCTTTGTGGAATAAGTTCATTCCTGTCATTAGGAACAACAGTTATACCTCCTTTCTTAGGGACACAATGAACAGGACTTACCCATCTACTATCAGCTATGGGATATATTATACCTGCTTCCAGAAGTTTTAATATTTCCGTTCTTACCACTTCTTTCATCTTTGGATTTAACCGACGTTGGTGATCAACAACGGGTTTAGCATCAGGTTCCATATTAATTTTGTGTTGACATAGAGTGGTACTAATGCCCTTTAAATCATCAACAGAATATCCAATAGAAGCTTGGTGCTTCCTTAGAACTTTCAATAATCTTTCTTCTTCATGTTCTGAAAGGTTAGCACTAATAATAACAGGATATATCTTCTTTTCATCAAGATAAGCATATTTCAAAGTGTATAGCAATTGTTTTAATTCAAACACAGGATCACCTTTAGGTGGAGTGGGACCTCCTAGAGTTTCAATAGGCAAATTGTGTTTAAGCAAAGGATGTTGTTCAAAGAAAATCTTATCTATTTCATTTCTTTCATGCATATGAAAATCATTTTCATGGTCTAGCAAATATTGTTCTAAAGGATCAGTAGGTGGTACAGCAATAGAAGCAAGACCAATTAATTCATCCTTACTAGGCAATTCTTTTTCATGAAGATTTCTACTAAACTTGGAAAAATTAAACTGGTGGGACTCATTAGCAAAACTAACACCAACAGTTTGTTTCTCACAGTCTATTCTAGCATTAACGATGTTCAAGAAAGGTCTACCAAAGATAATGGGACAAAAGTCATCTTGTGGGGAACCAAGAACAAGAAAATCAGTAGGGTATTTAATTTTCCCACACAAGACTTCATCACCTCTAACAATCCCAATCGGTGATATAGTGCCTCGATTAGCAAGTTTAATAGTAACATCTATTTCTTCTATCTCTGCGGGTGCTATGCCATTCATTATTTCTTGATATAAGGTATAAGGAATAGCACTCACACTAGCACCTATGTCACATAAACCATGATAACAGTGATCTCCTATTTTAACTGAGATGGCGGGCATGCCAACAACAGGTCTATGTTTATCTTTTTTATCAGGTTTGGCAATTCTAGTAGCTTCTTCACAGAAGTAAATAACATGCCCATCCATATCTTCTTATAAGAGATCTTTAACCATAGCAATACTAGGTTCTACTTTAATTTTTTCATCAGGTTTAGGTGTTCTAACATAGCTTTTGTTAACCATAGTTGAAACTTTAACAGGGAAAGGTGGTTTCTCAATATAAGCAGAAGGAACAACTGGATCCACATTATAAAGTATAGTTTCTTCTTTAACTGGTACTGGTTCTTTAATTTCTTATTTAATAGGTGGGTGATAGTTAAACCACTTCTTTTTAGGTAGATCAACATGAGTAGCAAATGATTCACAAAAGGAAGCTACTATCTCAGAGTCAAGTCCATATTTAGTGCTAAACTTTTGAAAAGCATCGGTATCCATAAAAGATTTAACACGGTCATACTTAAGTTTAATACCTGGCTCTTTACCTTTGTCGAGTTCCCAATCTTTAGAGTTGCATTTAATTCTTTCCAAAAGATCCCACCGGAATTCAATAGTCTTCATCATAAAAGAACCAGCACAAGAAGTGTCAAGCATGGTTTGATCATTACGAGAAAGACGAGCGTAGAAATTATGGATAATAATTTCTCTTGAGAGCTCATGATTGGGGCATGAATATAACATTTACTTAAGCCTAGTAAAATTTTGATATATCTAGATGACAACGTATGTTTCCAATTGGTATTCCAATGAGCACGGACTGGTTTTCCAATATATATTTAGGAGGCAGGCAAGGAGAATGAAGATGATGTCATGTATTTTTGTGGTAGTGAGTAATGAGTAAATAGAAAGGAAAAGAGATAAGAAAGATTATCCTGTCTTCCCATAGTTTTGGTATGTATATAAAAGAACATTAGATGTATATGGAAAAGCCGAGGGACTGCCTTTTGTTGGAGAAGAAAAAAGATGACCACAACTTATGCTTTTGTGTTCATCTATGTTTCTCTCGTGTCCGCGCCCGTAGCGATGCATGGGAATTCTACTAGTATCTTTAGGACATGGCATTTTCTCAATTGCATCAACCTTAGCTTTGTCCACCTCAATACCTCTTTCAGAAATTTTATGGCCCAAAACAATACCTTCGTTAACCATAAAGTGGCACTTCTCCCAATTCAAGACAAGATTTGTTTGCTCACATCTCTACAAAACTCGATCAAGATTGCTTAAACAATCATCAAAATACTTCCCATAAATAGAAAAGTCATCCATGAAAACCTCAACAATCTTTTCACAAAAGTCAGAGAATATAGCAGTCATACATCTTTGAAAGGTAGCAAGTGCATTGCATAAACCAAAGGGCATACGTCTATAAGCAAATGTTCTAAAAGGACAAGTAAAAGTGATCTTTTCTTGATTAGGTTGAGAAACATGTATTTGTGAAAAACCAGAATATCCATCAAGGAAGCAAAAATGTGTGTGCTTAGATAATATTTCTAGCATTTGATCAATAAAAGGCAGAGGGTAATGATCTTTTCTAGTTTCTTTGTTTAATTTTGTAAAATCAATTACCATTCTATAGCCCGTAACAATTCTTTGTGGAATAAGTTCATTCTTATCATTAGGGACAACAGTAATACCTCCTTTCTTAGGGACACAATGAACAGGACTTACCCATCTACTATCAGCTATAGGATAGATTATACCTGCTTCCAGAAGTTTTAGTATTTCCGTTCTTACCATTTCTTTCATCTTCGGATTTAACCGACGTTGGTGATCAACAACAAGTTTAGCATCAGGTTCCATATTAATCTTGTGCTGACATAGAGTGGGATTTATGGCCTTATGATCATCAAGAGTATAACCAATAGCAGCTCAGTGCTTCCTTAGAACTTTCAATAATCTTTCTTCTTCATGTTCTGAAAGGTTAGCACTAATAATAATAGGATAAATCTTTTCCTCATCGAGATAAGCATATTTCAAAGTGTCAGGCAATTGTTTTAATTCAAACGCATGATCACCTTTAGGTGGAGGATGACCTCCTAAAGTTTTAATAGGCAAATTGTGTTTAAGCAGAGGGCGTTGTTCAAAGAAAATCTTATCTATTTCGCTTCTTTCATGCATATGCATATCATTTTCATGGTCTAGCAAATATTGTTCTAAAGGATCAGTAGGAGGTACAACAATGGAAGCAAGGCCAATAATTTCATACTTACTAGGCAATTCTTTTTTATGAGGTTTTCTACTAAACTTGGAAAAAATAAATTCATGAGACTCATCACCAAAACTAACACCGACAGTTTGTTTCTCACAATCTATTTTAGCATTAACGGTGTTCAAGAAAGGTCTACCAAATATAATGGGACAAAAGTCGTCTTGTGGGGAACCAAGAACAAGAAACTAGTAGGGTATTTTATTTTCCTACACAAGAGTTCAACATCTCTAACAATCCCAAGTGGTGTGATGGTGTCTCTATTAGCAAGTTTAATAGTAACATCTATGTCTTCTATTTCAATGGGTGCTATATCATTCATAATTTCTTGATATAAGGTAAAAGGAATAGCACTCACGCTAGCACCTATGTCACATAAACCATGATAACAGTGATCTCCTATCTTAACTGAGACAATGGGCATGCCAACAACAGGTCTATGTATAGCTTTTTCATCGGGTTTGGCAATTCTAGCAGCTTCATCACAGAAGTAAATAACATGCCCATCTATATTTTCAACCATGAGATCCTTAACCATAGAAACACTAGGTTCTACCTTGATTTGTTCAGCTAGTTTAGGTGCTCTAATATTAATTTGTTGACCATAGTTGAAACTTTAGCATGTTCCTTTATCCTAATAGGTAAAGGTGGTTTTTAATATAAGTAGTAGGAACAACCGGATCAACATTATAGATAATAGTTTCATCTTTAGCTATTACTGGTTCTTTAATTTCTTCTTTAATAGGTGGGTGATATTTAAACCACTTCTCTTTACGGAGATAAAACATGAGTAGCAAAAGATTCACAAAAGGAGGATACCATCTTAGAGTCAAGTCCATATTTAGTCCTAAACTTTTGAAAGGCATCAGTATTCATAAAAGATTTAACACAATCAAACTTAAGCTTAATACCTGACTCTTTACCTTCATAGAGTTCCCAATCTTTAGAGTAGCGTTTAATTCTTTACAAAAGATCCCACCAGAATTCAATAGTCTTCTTCATAAAGGAACCAGCACAAGAAGTATCAAGCATGGATCGATCATCATGAGAAAGCCGAGCATAAAAATTTTGAATGATAATTTCCTCGAGAGCTCATGATTGGGGAATGGATATAACATTGACTTAAGCCTCCCCCAAGCTAGAGCAATACTTTCTCCTTCACGAGTCCAAAAATTATATATATAATTCCAATCACGATGAACTAGATGCATAGGATAATTTTTTTGGTGAAACTCCAATTTCAATCGATTCCAATTCCAAGATCCAATATCATCGCATAGCCTATACCATGCCAATGCTTTTCCCTTAAAGGACATGGCTAATCGATTAGGTTGACACTCTGCAGAGGTTTGCGCACTTTTCCCACAAGATTTGATCGCCTCCCTTGAAGTTCTCGCACTGCCTGGCATTTGAGAACAGGATGACCGAGGCATAGTCTTTCGAAAGTATTCCCCCTTAACCCACGGATAGGCCAGTACACCTACTCATTCTACATCTGCTAGCCCATCCCGGAAGGGGTCACACTAACTACTCAACTAAGCCAGAGCCCATATTGGCTTGTGGCTGCACACGTAAGCTTCTAGACATGAGAATACGATTGATCTCTTTGAGCCTGAGCGGACGGTCCACTAGTGGTGCACCACCATGGATTTCCCATGCGTGCCCCATTGTACTTCGCCACCATTCCAACAAGTTTCCGCCCAGGTAGTTCATTAATTATCTTAGATCCTATTTACTACATTGTCACTCAAACTTTACAATGATCACTCCCCAATCCACGTCTACTTAGCGAAGCAACATAATGTAAAACGATGGCGACAATGTTATATGGTTCAGACCTACCTCAATGAACTACTGGGTGAAAAGCATAGGCATGCGGCATCAATTCCTACCATGCAGTCCTACGGCAAAGAACTAAGTGCATAATAAAAACATAGGTAATGAAACATGATCAAGATGCAACTTGCCTTGGTACTGCTGGTTGAATTCTAAAGACTGATAATATTCTGCTTCGCACTCTGGGCAATCTATCACAAAGGAAGATAAACAAACATAAGCAAACATTTCAGAAAACCAAGAAGAACATGCGAAGCAAGAAGTCTCGGAAAAAACCAAATGAACCTACAACACACTAAGCTACCACAAAAATATTCTAAGTGCAAAACAACATGGGCCTATGGTTCAAAAAGTGATGTGAGCTATAGTGCATACTAATAAAAATATTAACGGGCAGATTCTAGTGTGTGAAAATTATTGTGACAAATGTCCAGGTGATAGGGTTTGGCTACGGTGACAGAATGCAAAAAGAAACAACTTAATTGGAGCTTCAGTTTGGGAGATATGGCCATTTGAAGTTTGAATTCGAATCTGAATAAATTCAAATTTGAATCTCACAGAAGTTTGCAAAAAGGATACCACTAGAAATATCTAAACATGACGAAGAATTTGCCGTTGGTTTCATCGAGTTTGGATCTACAGTTAAAAAGTTGTGGCTACTCGAAGTTCAGGGACTGATCTACTAATTACAGGGACTAAACAGAGAAGAAAACTATCGCAAACAAATCCCTGGCCACGTGGCGGATTGCGGATGACTGAGCAGCGTCCGCTGCGGAGGCTACACGGTGAACGGCTGCAAAATAAGAAAAACAACAGCGGCAGCTAACTAAAGAAAAACCGACGTTCGGTTTAAATAAAACTACATGGTCTAAGGGAACCGCGGTTAACTAACGAAAACCAACCGATAGTTTTTAAAATAAAAACCACAGTTAACGCGTACCGGTTCAACTCAAAAAACAACAACTAATCTAATCTAATCTAAGCCGTTGATCTTCGATCTAACGAACAAGAGGAGGTGCGGCGACTTACAGCGGCTGGCGACGACGGCGACGAGCAAAGGACGGCGGCGCGATGTCGGGCGATGGAGGGGCAGCGGCTACGGCGGTCCTCGGCGTCGGGGAAGAAGACAGGGAGGTGCGGCACGGCTTGGGTGTCCGGATGGTGGCGTCGAGGCACCTCGAGGGCGTCGGGGGCATCGGGGTCAGCGAGGCAAAGACGGCGGGGCTCGGTGCTCCGGCGACTCCGGCGTCAACGGTGCGATGGTTCCGATGGTACCTAGGGGCAAAAAATGTGTCAAACAGATGCACGTTGTCGCGGCGATCCAATTGAAAAAGGAAGGAGAGCTAAGGGGTGCCACATACGACGAAATGGACGATGGAGTGGCGCGGCTCCGGCGAGATGCGAACGGTGACAGCGAGCGGTAGGGGCGGCGTGGGAAGAAGCGGGATGGCGAGATAGACAGAGGGGTGCCGGGGGCATTTATAGGCGAGGGGAGGGCGTGCGGGTGCCGCGGATAAGCATTATCCACGAGGGCCTCGCCTGACGGTTGCAGGAGCGCGGCGGCGAGCTCATCCGAGCGGGGCAAGCGGGAGGTTGGGGAAGATGAGGTGGAGCGGGGCCCACCAGTCAGTGGCGGCGGCGTGTAGCGAGTGAGAGAGGCTGCGGGTGGTCGACCGGGCAGGAGGCGTCGTGCGCTGGGGCACTGGCCTTGGGCCAAGTGGCCAGATGGGCCAGTCGGGGCGCTCCTGGGCCGAACCCAGTTTTGGTCCAGGCTGCGTGCATGTGTTTTAAAAAAACAAAGACTAAAGTGGCCCTAAATAAATTCAAACTAATTTACAAAAAAACCACAATAATTTCTAAAATAACTATACAATATTTAGAGACTAATGAACATTAACTTCAGCACAAAACATTTTGAAAATATTTTCCTAATGCAACTAATGCAATTTTTGCAAATAAAATAAATACCAATAAACTCCAAAACTTCAAACAATATTCAAAATAAAATTTCCCACTCTTTTATATTTTCAGGAAATCATCTTATCCCCTCTCATTTGTTTTTCTCGAGTGGAAAAATATTATTTGAATATTTTAAAAACTCCAAAATGCAAAGAAATATGATATGCGTTGAATGATTCTATTAACATCCAAATTTAATAAAAAATGGGATGTTACAAACCTACCCCCCTTAAGATGAATCTCGTCCTCGAGATTCGGGTTGGCCAGCAAAAAGGTGCGGATGGTCCTGTCTAAGATCTTCCTCTCGTTCCCAAGTGGCTTCCTCCTCGGTGTGGTGACTGCACTGAACCTTGCAGAACTTGATGATCTTGGTGCGAGTGATCCTCTCTGCAGTCTCAAGAATCTTAATAGGCTTCTCCTCATAAGTCAGATCATTCTCAACCTGAATTGCCTCCAGTGGCACTGTATCTCTCAAAGGAATGTCCACCATCTCTGCATGACACTTCTTTAGCTGGGAAACATGAAACACATCACGAACTCCTGACAAAGCCTCTGGTAATTCCAACTAGTATGCAACCTATCCTCTATGTTCCGAAACTCTGTATGGTCCCACAAATCGTGGTGCTAAGTTTCCTTTGAATCCAAATCTCTTAATACCTCGAAGTGGAGACACTCGAAGATATGCTCTATCTCCCACTTCATAGATCACTTCATTGCGTTTAGCATCGGCATAACTTTTCTGCCTTGACTGAGCTATCTTAAGTCTGTCACGAATCAACTTGACCTTCTCCTCAGAATCTCTGATCAAATTAGGTCCAAACAATTTGTGATCTCCAACTCCATTCCACATCAAAGGAGTCCTGCATTTCCAGCCATACAATGCCTCGAAAGGGGCCATCTGCAAACTGGCTTGGTAGCTGTTGTTGTACGAGAACTTTGGGTAGGGTAAGTTATCATCCCAACTAGACCCATTGTCGGTGTCAAAACCGGTGGATCTCGGGTAGGGGGTCACGAACTATGCGTCTAAGGCGGATGGTAACAGGAGGCAGGGGACACGATGTTCACCCAGGTTCGGGCCCTCTTGATGGAGGTAATACCCTACGTCCTGCTTGATTGTTCTTGATGATATGAGTATTACAAGAGTTGATCTACCACGAGATCAAAGATGCTAAACCCTAGAAGCTAGCCTATGGTATGATTGCATGTTGTCCTTCGGACTAAAACCCTCCGGTTTATATAGACACCGGAGGAGGCTAGGGTTACGTAAGGTCGGTTACAAAGGAGGAGATATACATATCCGTATTGCCTAGCTTGCCTTCCACGCCAAGTAAAGTCCCATCCGGACACAGGACGAAGTCTTCAAACTTGTATCTTCATAGTCCAACAGTCCGGCCAAAGGATATAGTCCGGCTATCCGGAGACCCCCTAATCTAGGACTCCCTTAGTAGCCCCTGAACCAGGCTTCAATGACGATGAGTCCGGCGCGCAGTGTTGTCTTTGGCATTGCAAGGCGGGTTCCTCCTCCGAACACACCATGGAAGAGTTTGAATACAAGGACAGTGTCCGACCCTGCAAAATAAGTTCCACATACCACTGTAGAGAGAATAATATTTCCACAAATCTAATCTGCTGACACATTGTGATAGCATGACATCATGCCATGGCCTGATTTTTATTCGAACCGTTTTTCTTAACCAGCTCCGCATATATCGCGAGGCGGTTTTCTTGACACCTCTTGTCAAAGCATAGATCGTGTTCCCCTTATCACAGGATTCTCATTAATACGGACGTGGGTAACCCAACCGCGCCATCAATTACGACGCCTGGGGAATAAGCGGTTTTGCTAGGCAAGTGGGGAGGCACATCGCCTCTTCCACCCTTATAAAAGGGACAAATATTTACTTTTTTCACCCACGCCTTCTTCCTCCTCGCTTACCCATTCCCGCACACTCGAGCTCTAGCACCCAAGCTCGCGTTCTTCTTCTCGAACCACTCCAAGCATGTCTGGAGCAGGATGCAAGTGGATGGTCTCCTCCGTCATGGAAGAGAACATCAAAGAGTTACGGGAAGACGGATACCTGGCTGCGGATATCGCGCACCGGCTGCCGAATGCAGCGCAGATTGTCCCAACGCCCGAACCCCATGAGAGGGTAGTTTTTCTTACCCATTTCATCCGCGGACTGGGATTCCCTCTCCACCCGTGTCACAGCCCTAGAATTTGATTGCAATTAGTTTCATAAGCATCCATTCATCATGTCTATATTTGTCTGAAATTTGAAATGGGGATGACAAGCCCTAGCACTAAATGAAATGCAATTAGGATCAAAATTAAAATATTTTCAATGAACCCAGAATGCCCTTTAGAAAAGTTCATTATTTTTGGTAAAGGTGAAAACCTCTGCCAAAAATGATGCACATATTTTCAGGCCATTCTCAATTTTTGAATAACTCATATTGTATTTGAATTGGGGCATTTAAATACTATTAATATTTTTAAATGCTCCAATAATTCTGAAAATAGTTAAGGGCCTCTATAATAATTCATTTAATGCCCACAATTATTTTCAGGATTTATTAAAATGATTTGGGTTATACACTAAATCAAAACAAAATAACATAAATAGAAAACAGAAACAAAAATAAAAGAGAGAGAGAGAGAAGGACTACCTGGCCACCTACCTGTAGCAGCAGCCCACCTGGAGGCCCAGCCCACCAAGGGCAGCCATGTCTTCTTCCTCCTGCCAGGAGGAGAAGCAGCTTCGTGCGGCGCGCACAGCCACCCGTGGCCACCTCCTGCCTCCCTGCTGGCCTCCCCGGCGCCTCAGAGACACCACGCAGCACCCTGGCTCACTCCCTCACTCCCCCATCTCTCTGGTGCCTCTCTCCCCCTCTAGCCCCTACTCCCCGCGACCACCCGAGAGCCCCGCCAGCCACCGCTGCCGCTCGCATGGCCATCGCCATCCCCTTGTCGTGCTACCATGCCCGGGAGCTCTGTGCCGACCTCGTACGCGTCCCCAGCGTCGGCAGCAACCAGAGGAGCACAACATGGCCGCCATCGGCGCCGTCTTCGTCCTCTGCACCAACGGCCGTCCTCATCTATTCGTAGCAACCCGACCGTCCCCGACCTCACCGACGACGCCATCGGATGCGCTATGAGCTCCGCGGCATCTCCCCTCTCTCCATTTGCTCGCCCCCACGCCGTAGTGCCATTCCCCGCCGTCACCAAAGCTCACCGGCACTGCGTCCGTCATCACCGCCGGTAGCAGCCCCGCCTGGCTAACCCGAGCACGCAGGCGTGCTCAGGGAGCTCCCAGGAGCCCAACACGGCCATCAGCTTGCTCGCTAGCGCGCTGCAGTCCTCGCGCCCATGGAGTCGTAGCTCTGGCCACCGCCTCGCTCGCCGCCGACGCTGCTCCTGGCCACCCCGCAGCCTCTCGTCCGGTCCTTTAGATGCGGACGAGCAAGAGCTCCTCCCCAGTGCCCTCAGCGCACCGTGCCACTGCCCCTAGCGCCACTCGAGTGAGCCACCGCCGCTCTGGTTCGTCGCCGTCGTCTAACCGTCGGCGGTTCTAACGTGGCACCATCACTAAACGCTAATGACGCCGCAAATTAACCCACTAACCCACTTACATATGGGCCCCATGCCCTTAATTAACAATAGTTTAGTTTCTGATTAGTTCTAACCTAAACACAATGGACCCCACACGTCAGTTGACCGGCTGACGTCACCGTTGACCTGGCCCCACCTGTCTGTGAGACAAACTGGCACCGGGTCACTGACCAGTGGGCCCCGCTAGTCAGGTTTGACCTGGACCGACCAGTTGACTTGCTGACGTGGTGCTGATGTCACTCTGACGTCATAAATCTTTTTCTGGAATTAAAATAAATCAGAAATGATTTATAAATTTCAGAAAATACCCCAAACTTCAAAAATTCATAGTAATTCAACCGTAACTCCAAATCAAACAAATTATATATGAAAAATTATCATAAAAATTCAAGGAATCCATCTGTACCATTTTCATGCATATTTGAGCAAGTTAAACTCACTATTTAGGATGAAACATGATTAGGGCAAATTTCATAATAGGTTTGGAGTTGGAATTTGATGTAGTTTTGAATTCCACTTCAATTAAAATGACTTTCTGTTGCATTAGCCCAAACACCAGCATGTTGCCATGTCATGACCATACATCATATTGTTGCATTGCATTGATTGTGTTTCTTCCTTGTTTGCCAGTGTTTGTCCCCTCTCAGTAGACGTGGTTTCGACGATGTGATCGATGACACCGATGAAGAGCTATACTATCTTCAGAAGTGACAGGCAAGCAAAACCCCCTTGTTCATTCCGATACAATCCCACTCTCTCGCTCCTGCTCTCTTTTACTGCATTAGGACAACAGCGATTCAACTGTTACGTGTTGCGCTAGTTGAACCCCTTTCCTTTGCATGACCTGTCATTGCCACAGTAAATAGATGAAACCCACTAGCATGAGTAGGAGTTGTTTGAGCCCTGATGTGCCTACTCATTCATGCTTGTTGTCATGCCTGCTACTGCTTAGAGTTGAGTCAGGTCTGATTCATCGGGAATGAATTGGAACGTGGTGAACATGTCCTACCGTTGAGAGCTACGTGTGTGAACATGATTTGGTAAAGGTAGCGGTGAGAGGCCATGTAGGAGTACATGGTGGGTTGTCTCATTGCAGCCGTTCTCAGGAACTGAGTTCTGTGTTTGTGATCCATGAACAGTTACTACCACACATTGGGTTCTGGTAACTCGGCCCCTCTCGACTTATTAATCAACTTGATCTCTGTCCAGGAGTTGCAACTAGTTTCTGGTGTTTGTACATAGTGTTAGTAGTCTACCAAGTGGCACCCGATACAGGTGGGCTTGGGACAGACTAGGCACAGTGGCACGGTGTACCAAGTGGCACCCAGATGGTGGGCTTGGGAACCCTGCACACATCATTTGGGGCCGTGAGCGACACCCCGGCCGGATCTCCTTGCGGATGGAACCCGAATAGGCGATAAACCTGGACTAGAGACTTGTTGGTTAGTCAGGTCGTGGCCGACTCCCTCGCCCGGCTTCCACTTGAAGGTTGCTGAGGTGGATGATGTGTACAGGGCGATAAGTGGAGAGAGCGTGTGTGAAGAAGTACACCCCTGTAGGGTTATCATTATCTATTCGAATAGCCGGATTCCTCGGATATGGAAACTTGGACCCCTTGCATAGTTCATAGACAAGTGAAAGTGGATACTCTAAAATGCGCAAGATAAGCGTGAGTGCTATGGATGGTGTTCTCGTAGGAAGACGGGAGCGGATCCATAGTGGTGTATTGATATGGTGAATATGTGGATTCGTGTGCGCCACCTCAAAAGAGTTACTTGCAGTCGTAGTTCAGGATAGCCACCGAGTCAAAGCTGGCTTGCTGCAGTTAAACTCCACCACCCCCTTTGTTGATACTGATGCATATGTAGCTAGTTCTGATGTAAGTCTTGCTAGGTACATTTGTACTCACGTTTGCTTATTTTATGTTTTGCAGAGAGACTTCAGTCTCGCTAGTAGTTCCACGTGGACTTCGATGTTTAGCTTGTTACCTCAGCTATGATCTAGTACCCTTGGGAGGGTCTTGTAGATAGTCAGGCTTCTGAGCCTTCTTCATTTGTAGTTGTCTGTACTCAGACAAGTTAAGCTTCCGCATGTGCTTGTTGCTTGTATGCTCTGTATGTTGGGTCATGAGACCCATGTTTGTAATATCTCGCTCCTCGGAGCCTAATGATTAATACTTTGAGTCGTAGAGTTATGTTGTGATGCCATGTTGTATTTACACATATCGAGCATATTGTGTGTGTGATTGAAATGCTTGGTATGTGTGGGATCCGACAATCTAGTTGTTTATCCTTGGCAGCCTCTCTTATGGGGAAATGTAGTCTTGTGCTTCCATGAGCCATAGTAGTCCGCTACAGCCCGGTTCACCAGAGTCCTGCTAGCCCAGCACTACTGCTCAAGACACTTGACTGGCCGGCATGTGTTTCTCTTCGTTCCTGTGTCTGTCCCTTCGGGGAAATGTCACGCGGTGACATCCGGAGTCCTGCCTAGCCTGCTACAGCCCGGGTTACCGGAGTCCTGTTAGCCCAGTGCTACAGCCCGGATTCGCACGCTGCTGACCGACATGCTCGAAGTTGATTCATGTATGCCTGTCCCCATGGGTTAGTGCCGCTTTGGGTTCATGACTAGCCATGTCGGCCTGGGTTCTCTGTCATATGGATGCTAGCGACACTATCATATACGTGAGCCAAAAGGCGCAAACGGTCTCGGGCCATGGTAAGGCGACACCCGTGGGAATACCGTGCGTGAGGCCGCAAAGTGATATGAGGTGTTACCGGCTAGATCGAGGTGACTTAGAATCGGGGTCCTGACAGCATTGGTATCAGAGCCTGACTGTCTGTAGGATTACCAAGCCAAACTGGTCGAAGTTGAGTCTAGAAATGCTTTAGTTATATGTAAGGGAATTGATTGTGGGAAGGGACGTAAGTCTCTTTTACTCCTTATACCTTATGCCCTTCTGATCCGAGTCATACTATATTTCCTACGGGGTTAAGAAACTAGGCTTTCTCTTCTTTCTATCAGGATCACATGTTACTAATCCGTAGACTTATAGGATTGATGGATTCAAGGCTTAGTTCAGTTCCTACTACTTCTGTGTGTTGACAGTTGATCTCAGAACCTTGATATTGTGATGTTAAGTGGTCATGCCACTATTTTGCAGGATGTCTCAAATCATTTTGAGCATTTACAGCCATTATGTTGTCCGAGTCATCCCAGGTTTCTAACTAGTCTGATGCATTTGCAAATCCCTTCTTCCCATTCCCAATGTCCCTTTGGGCCAGTTTAACCACACGTCGATGAGTTGAGGTACTCTATTGCCTTGACATATATGTTGGAGCTATTATTATGTCCCTAGGTGTCTTAGGGAGTCACCTAGTAACCTAGCAATGTTTTGTATTCCCAGTGTGATGATTCTGGCCATCATTATCGAAAGCATCCCGTGATGCCATTTAGTTAGTAGGCATTCTATTTCTGGGTTCTTGAACCCAAGATTCACTCTACTTAATTCGTGTAGATAGTGTTGCTCGTTCCTTTAGGATATTAGTAACCTTGTGACAGTCCTCGAGGTCCGTGGTACTTCCTTCTTCCAAATACCATGAACTGATTATGGCAGAAGTTCTTTTGAACCAAAAGATCACAACCAGAGTGCTCTTGATGAGTTCTCCATTTTACATTGTGAATCCGCCAGTTCTACCTTTCTGCATGGGTTATCCGGAAGAAATGTTGACCTTTGCTCGACATACTAATCTATGCATCCACAACTCAGAAAGATATATGTTCCTTTGAGTTGTTCATCCCTAGTTGTTTTCTGATCTTCATCTATCAATTGATAGTCAGGAGTATGTGTGCATTCGTGTTCATCGATGCCTAGTATTCTTGTGGTCCGTCAAGCCGTTCTATTTCAGAATGACTAGGAGAAACAAAACTCTAGTACCTCATCCATACCCAGGATTGGGTCAAAGTAGTTGTATTTCGCAGATCAAAATGCCAATCCAGCTTTTGCTCTGTTCTACCTTGGAGTGTTACCATCTTTATGACAGGAATGTCATGAGAATTGCACTGCCTCCTATGAACTCTTGACGCAGTGATACTTCTCTCCATCATTATTCATTCCTCGGTCCCGTGTTGTTGTAACCGAAATGCCGACGAGTGAACCATGATGTGTGAAATCAATACTCCTAGCAACTGTGTTGCTTGGTAGTTATGGACATTATTATCATTCTTAGCGTGTTGGTTATCAAATCATCATCCTAAGATTGATCGTGCTACCTAGTCCATATTTCCGGGTGCACTCATCGACCAATGAGTTAGGATTGTGACAATCCCTCGCTCCTTGACCATATCATTTTGCCCTGAAAAGCAAGATTGTTCTCGAGCTTAATAACATATCGGTGGTTTGTGATTTTCCGAATATCTTCTCAGAAGTATTACCAGGTTGTTCCCTGATCGCTATGCTGAGTTCATGATCATGTTGGTTTTTCTTTAAACCATCCATTCTCCAAGAATCTGTGTTGGATACCCCTGAGCTAGTTGGTTAAGCCAAACAACAACTTGGAGAGTTGGAAGATAAAAGCTTGCCTAACTTAGTTCGTTCCAAAGGGATACTCTTGTGTAGTGTGTGTTGAAGAAAGATGATATCTTCATCGATTGGTCCCTGTGATCAGTTGTTGGACCAATTGTCTTATTAATCCTTTGATTTGAGTGTGGGCGATCGTCAAGTCAAATCAGAACCAACGATGTTTGTAATGTTGTCTTACTCGTGGTTGATCCCTCGAGCATACACCATTACATCTTTTGGTCTGACCAATACTATCACATTGTTCACATAATGGTGGAAGTCCAGTGATATGGAAATTCCGATGAGTTGCTGTTGAGCCCATTAGCAGCATTTTGTCTCCTCCCTGATTCGTGCTGAACATCCAGCTAGTGTTGGAAACTTGTGTAAGCATTTTCTTCGTGCCCCGTTCATGAGGTATATGTTTGGATGAAAGTAGTGACTTCCTCTAGATTCACGTGCAATCGATGCAAGTTGCCACCGTGAATTCGAGGGAGCTTGTTTTTGCTTCCTTTGGAATCATCCCAAGTCAGTCATGCAATCGTGCGAAGTATTCTATGGTTTGGTAGATTAATTACCTCCACTCCATATGTGTTCCTAGCACACCAAGCCACTGATTGATTTGTTCAAGGAAAAGAAGTTCTTAAGTGCTAATCCTTAAGGACCCAAAGGTACATGCGCAGGACTTTGCTCTCCGCAATGATGGTTCCCAATTAGAACTAGGTAGTGTTTCGTTGTAAGACTACTATGTGGTCATGCTTGTCTTGGACAACATGTTCACATGTATGTAGCAGAACCAGCTCATATTTTGGAGCTTACTACCATAGTTCATTTCCCCGAGAATCTCGCAACGTCATATCGTCGAATTGTGTTGCAAACTTTCATTTTTATTTCTAGACTTGATGAGTCTGGAATATCCTGACACCAACCAGATCTGAATCTCAGGCAGATATGATGGTTGGAACATTCCCAGCATTTGCATTTTGTTCCCAGCTTGCACCTCAGTAGTTGTTGTTCAGGATCATCTTCAAAAGTGGACTTACCATGGGTCCCATCCATTTCCGATGATAAGCAAAATCATCCATTGCGTTGTCTTCAACAAGGAGTCCACATCATCCTTTCTAGTCCAAGTATGTCATTCTTTTGAACTCCTTCAAATGATCGATTGTGATTGCCTTAGGCTGGTATAAAGAGTTTCAATGATCTTGTATCAAAAGTAATTCTTTTTGCCACCTAAGGGAATAGTTCTACGACTCACCTCTTCTAGGGTGTCCCGTTATGGAATCATGGCAATTCAGTCCTTGCTACGTTGAAACGCATCCACCATTCTATTAAGCGTGGAGTTGTTTCCTACCAAATCGAACCTTCGCCATCTGTGTCTTCCATCCCTCTTGATGTATGTTTGTGTCTAAACTCGAGAGAGTTACTGTGTCTCATCCTGTGAGTTGATCGTGAATTGCTCGATCTTCGAGAAGATCGTTTCCTGTAGAATCTCTTTTTGTCATCATCGTGTTGGATCAAGATCTATTGGAGCAATGAATCAACATCTTCGAGGAGGACAGTCGGATCGTGAAGGTCGTGTTAGCTTTGTATCCCCTCTGTCTTCTTACCTCACGTCTTGAATCTTGGGACGAGATTCTTGTTTAGTGGGGGTGAGGGAGTCCTGGATTAGGGGGTGTTCGGATAGCCGGACTATACCTTCAGTCGGACTCCTGGACTATGAAGATACAAGACTGAAGACTTCGTCCCGTGTCCGGAAGGGACTTTCCTTGGCGTGGAAGGCAAGCTTGGCGATACGGATATGTAGATCTCCTACCATTGTAACCGACTTTGTGTAACCCTAACCCTCTCCAGTGTCTATATAAACCGGAGGGTTTTAGTCCGTAGGACAACATACACAACAACAATCATACCATAGGCTAGCTTCTAGGGTTTAGCCTCTCCAATCTCGTGGTAGATCTACTCTTGTACTACCCATATCATCAATATTAATCAAGCAGGACATAGGGTTTTACCTCCATCGAGAGGGCCCGAACCTGGGTAAAACTTCGTGTCCCTTTCCTCCTGTTACCATCCGGCCTAGACGCACAGTTCGGGACCCCCTACCCGAGATCCGCCGGTTTTGACATCGACATTGGTGCTTTCATTGAGAGTTCCTCTGTGTCGTCGCCGTCAGGCTCGATGGCTCCTACGATCATCAATAGCGATGCAGTCCAGGGTGAGACCTTCCTCCCCGGACAGATCTTCGTCTTCGGTGGCTTCGCACTGCAGGCCAATTCACTTGGCCTTCTAGAGCAGATCGAAAGCTATGCCCCTGGCCGTCAGGTCAGATTTGGAAGCTTAAACTACACGGCTGACATCCGCGGGGACTTGATCTTCGACGGATTCGAGCCACTGCCGAGCGCGCCGCACTGTCACGACGAGCATGATCTAGCTCTGCGGCCGAACAGTGCCCTGGAGGCCGCACCCGCATCGGCGTCGACCCTTAATTCGGAGCCAACTGCGCCGATCGAGGATGGGTGGTTGGACGCCGCCTTGGGGGCTGCGATCCCAACGGCGATCGAGCCAAACACCAGCCCCGTACTCTGCGAGACCCGTGATTCCAAGGAGCCGGACTCCTCTCCGGACTCCGAAACCTCCGCGCCCCTGCCGATCGAATCCGATTGGGCGCCGATCATGGAGTTTACTGCCGCGGACATCTTTCAGCACTCGCCTTTCGGCGATATTCTGAAGACACTGAAGTATCTCTCTTTATCAGGAGAGCCCTGGCCGGACTACGGTCAGCAAGGTTGGGATACGGACAATGAAGAAATTCAAAGCCCACCCACCACCCACTTGTAGCCACTGTCGATGATTTAACCGACATGCTCGACTTCGACTTCGAAGACATCGATGGTATGGACGTCGATGATGGAGACGATGAAGAACCAGCGCTTATTGGGCCCTGGAAAGCCACCTCATCATATGACATATACATGGTGGACACCCCAAAAGAAGGAGATGGCGATGGAACAACGGAGGATGACCCCTCCAAGAAATAGCCTAAGCGCCGGCGTCAGCGACGCCGCTCAAAATCCCGCCAAAACAAATACGGTGATTCCAGCATGGGAGATAATAATACTCCGGAGAGTGCCGAAGAAAACCCCCTCCAGCAAGATTTAGCACAGGAGGATGGAGAAACCAGCCCTCATGAGAGAGCGGCAGACAGAGAGGTCGAGGACGATAATCATATGCCTCCCTCCGAAGACGAGGCAAGCCTCGACGACGACGAATTCGTCGTGCCAGAGGATCCCGTCGAGCAAGAGCGTTTTCAACGCAGGCTTATGGCCACGGCAAGAAGCCTCAAGAAAAAACAGCAACAGCTTAGAGCCGATCAAGGTTTGCTAGTCGACAGATGGACTGAAGTCCTTGCGGACGAAGAGCATAAACTCAAACACCCCTCCAAGAGCTACCCAAAGTGCAGGTTGCTACCCCGATTAGAGGAGGAAGCACTTAAACCTACATCACTAGCACTCGATACGGCCGATCGGCCACCTCGTGGCCATGACAGAGAGGCCTCTCGGCCCTCCACTCAAGCCGCACCCCGTACCAAGGAACGGGAAAATGCGCCAGACCTGCGAGATATGTTGGAGGACAAGGCAAGGCAAACAAGATCGATCTTCGGATCGCGTGGGCGCCCCACGACTCGAGACGGTAACCGTCACTACGGCCACAAATTCGGTAGGGCCGAACATAGTAGACAAAGCTCATTGGAGCTACGTCGTAATATAGCCCAGTACAGAGGCGCCGCACACCCACTATGCTTCATAGACGAAATAATGGATCATCAAATCCCTGAGGGTTTCAAACCCGTAAACATTGAATCATATGATGGCACAACAGATCCTGCGGTATGGATCGAGGATTATCTCCTTCATATCCACATGGCCCGCGGCGATGATTTCCACGCCATCAAATACCTCCCACTCAAGCTTAAAGGACCAGCTCGGCATTGGCTTAACAGCTTGCCAATAGGATCAATAAGTTGTTGGGAGGACCTGGAAGCCGCATTCCTCGACAATTTCCAGGGCACTTATGTGCGACCCCCAAACGCCGATGACCTAAGTCACGTAATTCAGCAGCCAGAGGAATCGGCCAGGCAATTTTGGACACGGTTCCTAACAAAGAAAAATCAAATAGTCGACTGTCCGGACGTTGAGGCCCTAGCAGCCTTCAAGCACAATATCCGTGACGAGTGGCTTGCCCGGCACCTTGGACAGGAAAAGCCGAAGTCTATGGCAGCACTCATGACACTCATGACATGCTTTTGCGCGGGAGAAGACAGCTGGCTTGCTCGTAGCAACAATATGACCAAGAACCCTGGTAATTCGGATACCAGGGACAGTAGTGGCAGGTCGCGTCGCAACAAGAAGAAGCGCCGCATTAACGGCAACAATGCTGAGGATACGGCAGTTAATGCCGGATTCAGAGGCTCTAAATCCGGTCAGCGGAAAAAGCCATTCAAAAGGAATCCTAGGGGGACATCCAGTTTGGACCGAATACTCGACCGCTTGTGCCAGATACATGGCACCCCCGAAAAGCCGGCCAATCACACCAACAGGGATTGTTGGGTGTTCAAGCAGGCAGGCAAGTTAAATGCCGAAAACAAAGACAAGGGACTGCATAGCGATGACGACGAAGAGCCCCGGCTGCCGAACAACAGTGGATAGAAGGGTTTTCCCCGACAAGTGCGGACGGTGAACATGATATACGCAACCCACGTCCCCAAGAGGGAGCGGAAGCGCGCGTTAAGGGACGTATACGCGGTAGAGCCAGTCGCCCCAAAGTTCAACCCATGGTCCTCCTGCCCGATCGCCTTTGATCGAAGGGACCACCCCACTAGCATCCGTCATGGCGGATTCGCCGCATTGTTTCTAGACCCAATTATTGACGGATTTCATCTCACTAGAGTCCTTATGGACGGCGGCAGCAGCCTGAACCTGCTTTACCAGGATACAGTGTGGAAAATGGGCATAGATCCCTCGAGGATTAAGCCCACCAAAACGACCTTTAAAGACGTAATACCAGGTGTAGAGGCCAACTATACAGGCTCAGTCACACTTGAAGTGGTCTTCGGATCTCCGAATAATTTCTGAAGCGAGGACTTAATCTTCGACATAGTCCCATTCTGCAGTGGCTATCACGCACTGCTCGGGCGAACCGCATTCGGCAAGTTCAATGCGGTACCGCAGTACGCATACCTTAAGCTCAAGATGCCAGGCCCTCGAGGGGTAATTACGGTCAATGGAAACACTGAACGCTCCCTCCGAACGGAGCACATGGCGGCCCTTGCAGCGGAGGTACAAAGCAGCCTCTCCAGGCAGTTCTCCAGTCCGGCCACTAAACGACCGGACACCGTCAAGTGCGCCCGGAGTAACCTACAACAAGACCGCCTGGCATGATCCGAGTAGGCGTAGCAATGCGGCCCCAACCCCAGCCCTAGCAAAAAGGTGACGCCAGTGCTTCGCATACATAACTACGCTCTAGAAATACCATGGGTACAGGGGGAGGGGCACCATCATGGCACGCCCGAAGCACGGCTTAAACCGCACCAGGGGCTGCCGATTTTTTAATTTTCTCTTACTTTCAGGACTCCATTCTTCGGAAGGCCTGTTCGGCAGTTCAATTGCCGCACAAACGATGCAAGAACCAGGGAAGCAGACAAGCCACGCTGCATGACGGAACTCCCAGGTGGTCTCTATCACGAGCAGTATACCTATTTCGCATACTATTCTGTAGCCTGCCCCTGGAACGGACATGTTAAATAGTCCAACCTTTTGCTTATCGCATTATTTGTATCGTTCTGCTTTGATCGCAGCCCTCTTTAATAAACAATGCATAGCTTTTGTCTATTTTTGCATTACTCTTTTTTTATATATATATGCTCCTTAACGACATGTCGCACCCGTACACTTTGGTACGGCCAAAATACGCCAGGGGCTCTAGTACCCCTCAATATGGTGTGAGAAGTCCGAACACTTTAACAAGTGCGGCACCCCGAACTTATATCATTATATGCATCGCCTCTGAATCATGTCTTGGGTCAATAGTTGGGTTTGCCCGGCTCCTATGTTTTGGTGTCTTACGTTCCGCTATATGGCTAAGGTAGCACTAGGAGAACCACTGCGATTGTGCCCCAGTTGAGCTAGGTCGAGCACCTCAGTGGAGAAAGCTAAAACTGACTGTCATGATGAAGCGAGAGCTGGTCGCTGTTCGAGAGGTTTTTCGAGTCCCTAACGACTTATGCCGCTTAGAGCAAGGAGCCGGCTCTGTCCGGCCAAGGCGTGGATAGCGCCCCGAACTCGGTCTTCCGAATACCAGGGGCTTCGCCGAAATTTAAAATTATAGAATTCTATGGCTAAGTGAGAGTGTTCACGCATTATAGTCAGATTGCCTTGTTCGTTGGGCTGAGCGCCTCCCTCGAAGGACCCAAACATGGGAAAAAGAGCGCTCAGGTTTATCCCCGAGCACCCCAGCACTAGCGGCACGGGGGCAGAAGCCGACGACATGCCATCTCTCAGAATTGATAAATAGCCGCACATAAGGTAATATTTTAAATTCCAATAGCATTGCTTAGCGCATATGAACAAGTTTTCAGCGCACAGGACAAAACGAGCAAGTTTCACTCAAAAATTACATCCCTAGAACATTCATCCACCACAAGGCAGGCACCCTTCAGAACATCCTTATAATAATTCTCAGGCTTGCGATGCTCTTTCCCCGGCGGTGGCCCGTCCTTCACAAGCTTCTCAGCATCCAGCTTGCCCCAGTGCACCTTAGCACGGGCACCTTCAATGCAGATGGAGTGCTTGATGACTTCGAGCCTTGGAAAGGCCTCCACCAGCCGCCGCACCAGCCCAAAATAGCTCCCAGGCAGAGCCTCTCCAGGCCACAGCCGAACTATGAGGCCCTTCATGGCCTGTTCGGCCACCTTGTGGAGCTCGACCAGCTGCTTCAGCTGGTCGCTCAGGGGCATGGGGTGTCCGGCCTCAGCATACCGAGACCAGAACACCTTCTCCGTCGAGCTGCCCTCCTCGGCTTGATAGAATGCGGCGGCATCGGACACACTCCGGGGAAGATCTGCGAACGCTCCTGGAGAGCTCCGGATTCGGGTAAGTAACAAGTAACTCACGTTTATGTGTTTGCTTTGCATAAAGAATGCCTTACCTGCCGCTATCTTCTTCACCTCATCCAACTCCTGGCCTTGGCAGACTTGGTATTTTCAATAGCCACCGCGAGCTCGGACGCTCGCGTCTTTGAGTCAAGCTCCAAACTCTCATGTTTTTCCATGAGAGCCTGGAGCTCTTGCCGCACCTTGCCAACCTCGGCCTCATACTTCTCCCGCTTGGTGCCCTCCGTGGCCGCCCTCTTCTCGTCCTCGACCAGTGCTTGCTTAAGGGTCGCCACCTCAGACGTGGCCCCTATAATAGCCACGATGATCCTGTCATTTTTTGCAATTGCACTTTTTTATATATATTTAAAACAAGGTATTTCTTACCTTCCTTCTCCTCGAGCTGCTTCTTGGCACGCCCGAGCTCTTGCTTGGACTGCTCGAGGTTCTGCTTTAGCGTGTCCACTTCCGCAGTCAGTGCGGCGGACGCAAGCAGAGAAGCCTACATACGCATATTGACTCCTTTTTGTTAGACTCCTACAAATTTTATTTGATCCTCTATTCGGCTTTTCTTCCCGAACGCCAAACAGAGCATCAGGGGACTCTATGCGGTAATATTATTTACACATTCTTTACTTACCTCAAAGCCTGTTAAAAGGCTAGTACAAGCTTCAGTCAGTCCACTCTTGGCGGACTGAACCTTCTGGACCACTGCACTCATAATGGTGCGATGCTCCTCGTTGATGGAGGCGCCTTGGAGCGCCTCCAACAGATTGTCCGGCGCCTCCGGTTGGACGGGGGTCACCGGCACGGTGGGCTTGCTCCTCTTGGAAGGAGGTCCCCCACCCGACTCTGGAACCTTTGAAGGTTCCAGAGCGGTGTCCGGCCTAGAGCCGGACTTGCAGCCCTGGGGGGTTTCATCCCCTTTACTCCTGGAGTCCGGGAGGTCGCCTTGCGGCGCCTCCAGGACCACCTCCTCCCGGCTTGGAACATGTTGGGACAACACTTCGGTGTCGTCCGTAGGGCGGGGGGAGGAAGCCGTCGGAAGCGAGTTCACATCCGACGAGTCCAGTGAGCCGCTCGACGACGCGTCGAGCCGGTCTTTGGGTGGGCTGCATAAACATATTCGACATAAGGGAAAGTTGTGCAATAAACGAATACTATGAATTACTTTGGTATCCGGATACTTACGATTTTGCCAGGGGCTTGGCCCTGAGCGGCCACTCTTCTCCACCGTCGTCGGCGTCGGTGGAGTAGTCCGGGGGAAGGGTTCTCCCCTTCTTGGACCCTCCGGCCTCCCCAGAGAGGGCGGCCTTCCTTGTCTTCTCTCCTCCCGCTGGAGGGGGAGAGGTCTCTTCTTCTTCCTCCTCATCTTCACGGGAGGAATGCGCCTCGGAACCGTCGGATGATGGATCCGACACCTCCTGGCGCCGAGCACTCTTTCGAGTCCCCGTGGCCTTCTTCGTGGCCTTCTTCTCTGGCACCACATAGGGTGCCGGAACCAGCAGCTTCGCCAAACGAGCGTCCGCTGGGCCTTCGGGCAAAGGAGCCGGATAGTTGATCTGTCCGGACGTCTCCTGCCAATCCTGTCAAAGGTAAGGGAGCTTAGATCCCGCATGGAGTCAAACTATGAAAAACTGATACCCTATAAAAGGAAAAAACATCTTACCGCATGAGCGTGACGCTGCGTACTGAATCCGCGATCCTCGGTAGCGGATGCGGGGGCCTCGGCACCCTTGAAAATCACCTTCCAAGCATCTTCGTACGTCGTGTCGAAGAGCCTGCTCAGAGTTTGTTGCCGCACTGGGTCGAACTCCCACAGGTTGAAAGCCCGTTGTTGACACGGGAGGATCAGGCGGATGAGCATAACCTGGACTATCTTGACAAGTTTGAGCTTCTTGTCCACCAGGGTTTGGACGCATGTTTGGAGTCCGGTCAGCTCTCCTTTTTTACCCCACGATAGGCCCATCTCCTTCCAGGAGGTGAGCCGCGTAGGGGGTCCGGATCGAAACTCGGGGGCTGCGACCCATTCGGGGTCGCGCGGCTCGGTGATGTAAAACCACCTCGATTGCCACCCCTTCAGGGTATCCACAAAGGAGCTCTCGAGCCATAAGACGTTGGGTATCTTGCCCACCATGGCACCTCTGCACTCCGCCTGGTTGCCGCGCACCACCTTCGGCTTGACATTGAAAGTCTTAAGCCATAGGCCGAAATGGGGGCGGATGCGGAGGAAAGCCTCACACACGACGATAAACGCCGAGATGTTGAGGACAAAGTTCGGGGCCAGATCATGGAAATCCAGGCCATAGTAGAACATGAGCCCGCGGACAAATGGGTGAAGAGGGAAGCCCAGTCCGCGGAGGAAATGAGGGAGGAACACCACCCTCTCATGGGGCCTAGGTGTGGGGATGAGCTGCCCCTTTTCGGGAAGCCGGTACGCGATGTCGTTAGACAAGTATCTAGCCTTCCTCAGTTTTTTGATGTGCCCCTCCGTGACGGAGGAGACCATCCACTTGCCTCCTGCTCCGGTCATGGCTGGAGAAGGTTGAGGTGGGGAGTGCGGACTTGGGCGCTGGAGCTTGAGTGCGCGAGAATGGATAAGCAAGGGAGGAAGAAGGCATAGGTGAAAAGGTGGATCCTTATCCCCTTATATGGGTGGACGCAACTACGTGTCCCCACCAGCCTGGTAAAACTCGCTTGTCTCCAAGCGCCGTAATCAATGGCGCGGTTGGGTTACCCACGCCCGTATTGATGAGGATCCCGGAATAAGGGGACACGATCTCTGCTTTAACAAGACGTGCCAAGGAAACCGCCTTGCATGACGCGCTGAGGTGGGATAATGAAACGACTCGGATAAAGGCTTGGCCGTGGTGTGTCACACTACGGAATACGTCAGCAGATAAGATTTATGTAAATATTATTCTCTCTATGGCAATATGTGGAAACTTATTTTGCAGAGCCGGACCCTATCTTTGTGTTCAAAATCTTCTATAAAGTACTTGGAGGAGGAACCCGCCTTGCAATGCCGAAGACAATCTGCGCGTCGGACTCGTCGTCACTGAAGCCTGGTTCAGGGGCTACTGAGGGAGTCCTGGATTAGGGGGTGTTCGGATAGCCGGACTATACCTTCAGTCGGACTCCTGGACTATGAAGATACAAGATTGAAGACTTCGTCCCGTGTCCGGAAGGGACTTTCCTTGGCGTGGAAGGCAAGCTTGGCGATACGGATATGTAGATCTCCTACCATTGTAACCGACTTTGTGTAACCCGAACCCTCTCCGGTGTCTATATAAACCGGAGGGTTTTAGTCCGTAGGACAACATATACAAAAACAATCATACCATAGGCTAGCTTCTAGGGTTTAGCCTCTCCGATATCATGGTAGATCTACTCTTGTACTACCCATATCATCAATATTAATCAAGCAGGACGTAGGGTTTTACCTCCATCGAGAGGGCCCGCACCTGGGTAAAACTTTGTGTCCCTTGCCTCCTGTTACCATCTGGCCTAGACGCACAGTTCGGGACCCCCTACCCGAGATTCGCCGGTTTTGACACCGACAGGGGCGAGTTGTCACAGCCCTAGAATTTGATTGCAATTTGTTTCATAAGCATCCAAGCATCATGTCTATATTTGTTTGAAATTTGAAATGGGGATGACAAGCCCTAGCACTAAATGAAATGCAATTAGGATCAAAATAAAAATATTTTCAATGAACCCAGAATGCCCTTTAGAAAAGTTCATTATTTTTTATAAAGGTGAAAACCTCTGCCAAAAATGATGCACATATTTTTACGCCATTCTGGATTTTTGAATAACTCATATTGTATTTGAATTGGGGCATTTAAATACTATTAATATTTTTAAATGCTCCAATAATTCTGAAAATAGTTAAGGGCCTCTGTAATAATTCATTTAATGCCCACAATTATTTTCAGGATTTATTAAAATGATTTGGGTTATAAACTAAATCAAAACAAAATAACATAAATAGAAAACAGAAACAAAAATAAGAGAGAGAGAGAGAGAGAAGGACTACCTGGCCACCTACCTGTAGCAGCAGCCCACTTGGAGGCCCAGCCCACCAAGGGCAGCGATGTCTTCTTCCTCCTGCCAGGAGGAGAAGCAGCTGCGTGTGGCGCGCACAGCCACCCGTGGCCACCTCCTGCCTCCCTTCTGGCCTCCCCGGCGCCTCAGAGACGCCACGCAGCACCCTGGCTCACTCCCTCACTCCCCCATCTCTCTAGTGCCTCTCTCCCCCTCCAGCCCCTGCTCCCCACGACCACCTGAGAGGCCCGCCGGCCACCGCTGCCGCTCGCGTGGCCATCACCATCCCCTTGTCACGCTACCATGCCCGGGAGCTCTGCGCCGACCTCATACGTGTCCCCATCGTCGACAGCAACCAGAGGAGCACAACATGGCCGCCATCGGCGCCGTCATTGTCCTCCGCACCAACAGCCATCCTCGTCGATTCGCAGCAACCCAACTGTCCCCGACCTCACTGACGACGCCATCGGATGCGCTGTGAGCTCCGCCGCATCTCCCCTCTCTCCATTTGCTCGCCCCCATGCCGTAGTGCCATTCCCCACCGTCACCAAAGCTCGCCGGCGCTGCGTCCGTCATCACCGCCGGTAGCAGCCCCGCCTGGCTAACCCGAGCACGCAGGCATGCTTAGGGAGCTCCCAGGAGCCCAACGCGGCCATCAGCTCGCTCGCTAACGCGCTGCAGTCCTCGTGCCCGTGGAGCCGTAGCTCCGGCCACCGCCTCGCTCGCCGCCGACGCTGCTCCTGGCCACCCCGCAGCCTCTCGTCCGGTCCTTTAGATGCGGACGAGCAAGAGCTCCTCCCCAGTGCCCACAGCGCACCACGCCGCTGCCCCTAGCGCCACTCCGGCGAGCCACCACCACTCTGGTTCTTCACCGTCGTCTAACCGTCGGCGGTTCTTACATGGCACCATCACTAAACGCTAGTGACGCCGCAAATTAACCCACTGACCCACTTACATATGGGCCCCACGCCCTTAATTAACAATAGTTTAGTTTCTGATTAGTTCTAACCTAAACACAATGGACCCCACACGTCAGTTGACCGGCTGACATCACCATTGACCTGGCCCCACCTGTCTGTGAGACAAACTGGCACCGGGTCACTGACCAGCGGGTCCCGCTGGTCAAGTTTGACCTGGACTGACCAGTTGACTTGCTGATGTGGTGCTGTTGTCACTCTGACGTCATAAATCTTTTTCTGGAATTAAAATAAATTGGAAATGATTTATAAATTTCAGAAAATACCCCAAACTTCAAAAATTCATAGTAATTCAACCGTAACTCCAAATCAAACAAATTATATATGAAAAATTATCAGAAAAATTCAAGGAATCCATCTGTACCATTTTCATGAATATTTGAGCAAGTTAACCTCACTGTTTAGGATGAAACATGATTAGGGAAAATTTCATAATAGGTTTGGAGTTGGAATTTGATGTAGTTTTGAATTCCACTTCAATTAAAATTACTTTCTGTTGCATTAGCCCAAACACCAGCATGTTTCCATGTCATGATCATACATCATATTGTTGCATTGACTTGATTGTGTTTCCTCCTTGTTTGCCGGTGTTTGTCCCCTCTTAGTAGATGTGGTTTCGACGATGTGATCGATGACACCGATGAAGAGCTATACTATGTTCAGAAGTGACAGGCAAGCAAAACCCCCTTGTTCATTCCAATACAATCCCACTCTCTCGCTCCTGCTCTCTTTTACTGCATTAGGACAACAGCGATTCAACTGTTACGTGTTGCGATAGTTGAACCCCTTTCCTTTGCATGACCTGTCATTGCCACAGTAAATAGATGAAACCCACTAGCATGAGTAGGAGTTGTTTGAGCCCTGATGTGCCTACTCATTCATGCTTGTTGTCATGCCTGCTACCGCTTAGAGTTGAGTCAGGTCTGATTCATCGGGAATGAATTGGAACGTGGTGAACATGTCCTACCGTTGAGAGCTAAGTGTGTGAACACGATTTGGTAAAGGTAGCGGTGAGAGGCCATGTAGGAGTACATGGTGGGTTGTCTCATTGCAGCCATTCTCAGGAACTGAGTTCTGTGTTTGTGATCCATGAACAGTTACTACCACACATTGGGTTCCGGTAACTCGGCCCCTCTCGGCTTATTAATCAACTTGATCTCTGTCCAGGAGTTGCAACTAGTTTCTGGTGTTTGTAGGTAGTGTTAGTAGTCTACCAAGTGGCACCCGGTACAGGTGGGCTTGGGACAGACTAGGCACAGTGGCACCCGGATGGTGGGCTTGGGAACCCTGCACACATCGTTTGGGGCCGTGAGCGACACCCCGGCCGGATCTCCTTGCGGATGGAACCCGAATAGGCGATAAACCTGGACTAGAGACTTGTTGGTTAGTCAGGTCGTGGCTGACTCCCTCGCCCGGCTTCCGCTTGAAGGTTGCCGAGGTACATGACGTGTACAGGGCGATAAGTGGCGAGAGCATGTGTGAAGAAGTACACCCCTGCAGGGTTATCATTATCTATTCGAATAGCCGGATTCCTTGGATATGGAAACTTGGACCCCTTGCATAGTTCATAGACAAGTGAAAGTGGATACTCTAAAATGTGCAAGATAAGCATGAATGCTATGGATGGCGTTCTCGTAGGAAGACGGGAGCAGATCCATAGTGGTGTATTGATATGGTGAATATGTGGACTCGTGTGGGCCACCTCAAAAGAGTTACTTGCAGTCGTAGTTCAGGATAGCCACCAAGTCAAAGCTGGCTTGCTGCAGTTAAACTCCACCAGCCCCTTTGTTGATACTGATGCATATGTAGCTAGTTCTGATGTAAGTCTTGCTGGGTACACTTGTACTCACGTTTGCTTATTTTATGTTTTGCAGAGAGACTTCAGTCTCGCTAGTTGTTCCACGTGGACTTCGATGTTTAGCTTGTTACCTCAGCTACAATCTTGTACCCTTGGGAGGGTCTTGTAGATAGTCAGGCTTCTGAGCCTTCTTCATTTGTAGTTGTCTGTACCGAGACAAGTTAAGCTTCCGCATGTGCTTGTTGCTTGTATGCTTTGTATGTTGGGTCATGAGACCCATGTTTGTAATATCTCGCTCCTCGGAACCTAATGATTAATACTTTGAGTCGTAGAGTTATGTTGTGATGCCATGTTGTATTTACACATATCGAGCATATTGTGTGTATGATTGAAATGCTTGGTATGTGTGGGATCCGACAATCTAGTTGTTTATCCTTGGCAGCCTCTCTTATGGGGAAATGTAGTCTTGTGCTTCCATGAGCCATAGTAGTCCGCTACAGCCCGGTTCACCGGAGTCCTGCTAGCCCAGCACTACTGCTCAAGACACTTGACTGGCCGGCATGTGTTTCACTTTGTTCCTGTGTCTGTCCCTTCGGGGAAATGTCACGCGGTGACATCCGGAGTCCTGCCTAGCCTGCTACAGCCCGGGTTACCGGAGTCCTGTTAGCCCAGTGCTACAGCCCAGATTCGCACGCTGCTGACCGACATGCTCGAAGTTGATTCATGTATGCCTGTCCCCATGGGTTAGTGTCGCTTTGTGTTCATGACTAGCCATGTCGGCCCGGGTTCTCTGTCATATGGATGCTAGCGACACTATCATATACGTGAGCCAAAAGGCGCAAACGGTCCCGGGCCATGGTAAGGCGACACCTGTGGGAATACCGTGCGTGAGGCCGCAAAGTGATATGAGGTATTACCAGCTAGATCGATGTGACTTGGAATCGGGGTCCTGACAACCCGTTTGTCCGCGGGCTCGTGTTCTACTACGGTCTGGATTTTCATGATCTGGCCCCCAATTTCATCCTCAACATCTCAGCGTTTAGCGTCGTGTTTGAGGCCTTCCTCCGCATCAGGCCCCACTTTGGCCTATGGCTAAAAACCTTCAATGTCAAACCGAAGGTGGTGGGAGGCCAGCAAGCAGAGTGTGGAGGCGCCATGGTGGGCAAGATGCCTAATGTCACCTGGCTCGAGGGCACCTATGTGGATACCATAAAGGGGTGGCAATCAGGGTGGTTCTATATCACCGAGCCGCGCGACTCCAACCGGGTGGCGGCCCCCAAATTTCGATCCGGAATCCCCACGCGGCTCACCTCCTGGAAAAAGAAGGGCTTGTCCTAGGGTTCCTTGGTAGAGCTAACCGGACTCCAGACCAGCATCCAGAACATGACGAGCAGAAAAATCAAGCTTGTCAATGTGGTCCAGGTTATGCTCTTCCGCCGGATCCTTCCGTGCCAAAGACAGGCATTCAATTCGTGGGAGTTTGACTCGGCTAAGCACGAGACGTTGCGAGAGCTCTATGACACGACGCACGAGGACGTCTGGAGGGTGCTGTTCAAGAGCGCTGAGATGCCTCCCTCCCTCGCCGAGGACCACGGACTCAGTGCAAAGCGCCGCGCCAATCCGGTAGGTTTTTATATCTCCTAGGGTATTTATTTGCCCCAGTTTAGTTGTGTGCAGGATCTGAACTTCCATGTCATTAACAGGACTGGATAGAGACGGCGGAGCAGCTTGATAGCCCAGCCCCGCTACCCGAAGATCCTGCAGACGCTCTTCTGACGAAGATGCTGACTCTGGCACCCTACGAGGTGCCAGAAAAGAAGACCAAGAAGAAGACCGAGGGGACCCAAAAGGGTCTCCGGTGCAAGGTTGTATCAGTGTCATCAGACGATGACTCCGACGCGCACTCCTCCCATGGAAACGAGGAGGAGGAGAAAAGTTCTCCCCCCAGCCGGGGGAGACAAGAAAAGGAAGGCCGACCCATCCGGGGAGGCCGAAGGGTCCAAGAAGGGAAGGGCCCTCCCTCCGGACTACGCCACGACGGCCGTCGACTGCGGCGATGAGTGGCTACCCAGGGTCAAGCCCCTGGCGAAATCGTAAGTGTCCGGACACCGTAGTACTTCATGGTATGTGTTATTGTACTGCCTGCCCTCATGCCGAAGATGATTATGCAGTCCGGCCCGAGCTCATCTCGACGTACCTTCGTCGAGCGGCTCTTTGGGCTTGTCGGATATGAACAGCGGTTCTCCTCTGACCGCTTCCACCCCTCGCCCCGCAGACAACACCGAGGTGTTGTCTCAAAAGGCACTGAGCCAAGGGGAGGTGATCCTGGGGGCGCCTCAGGGCGAACTCCCGGAACCTGGGTACCAAGGGATCGAGGCTCCTACGGGCTTCGAGTTCGGGCCCCAGCCGGCCACTGCGTCGGAACCTTCGATGGTTCCGGACTCCGGCAGCCGGTCCCCCATTAAGGGGGGCCAACCATCCGTGCCGGTGTCCTCTGTCCAACCAGAGGCACCAGACAACTTCTTGGAAGCGCTTCACAACACTTCCATCGATGAAGAGCACCGCACTATTATGAGTGCGGTGGTCGAGAAGGTTCAGTCCGCCAAAAACGGAATGACCGAAGCTTGTGCCAACCTCCTAACAGGCTTTGAGGTAAGCAATCAAAATATAAGAAAATATTACCGCATAGGTAGTAGCCCCTGATGCTCTGTTCGGCGTTCGCGAAGAAAAGCCGAATAGAGGATCAAATGATAACTCAGGAGTCTAATTAGAGTATGTCTATGTGTATGTGCAGGCTTCACTGGTGGCCGCTGCCGCACGTACTGTGGAGGTCTCTGCGCTGAAGCAGGCCCTGAAGCGGTCCGCGAGCTCGGCCTTACCAAGAGGCAGCTCGAAGAGAGCAAAGGTAAGATATACCCCTGTCTATATAGTTAAAAAGAAGTTCGGGTGTAAAGTAATAGGATCATCATGAATTTTTCAGGGGCCACGACCGAGGTGGAGACCCTGAGGAAGGCGTTGTCCGAGGCCGAAGACAAAGCGGCCAAAGAACACATTGAATGGGAGAAACAAGAGGCCTGAGTGGGCGAGGTGCAGCAAGAGCTCGAGGATCTCACCAAAAAGCATGAGTCCTTGGAGCTTGACTCCAAGACGCGAGAGTCCGAGCTCGCGCAGGCACTTGAAAGCGTTCGGAGTGCCAAGGCCGAAGCCCACAAGGCCCTCCAGGAGATTGACGCGGCGAAGAAGATAGCAGCGGGTAAGGCATTCAATATGCAAAGCAAGCATGTGAAGGAGACTTTCCTTTTTCTTACCCGAGTTCGAAGCTCTCCAGGAGCGTTTGTAGATCTTCCCTGTAGTGTGCTGGATGCCGTGGAGTTTTACCGGGCTGAGGAGGGATGCTCAACGGAGAAGTTGTTCTGGTCTCAATATACTGGGACCGAACACCCCGTGCTCTTGAGCGACCAACTAAAGCAGTTGGTCGAGCTTCAAAAGGCGGCCGAACAGGCCATGAGGGGCCTTATAGTCCAGATGTGGCCTGGCGAGCCCCTGTCCGGCAGCTACTTCTATCTGGTGAGGCGGCTTGTGGAAGCCTGCCCATGGCTTGAAGTCATCAAGCGATCCGTCTGCATTGAGGGTGCACGCAGGGCTTTTGCCCGGGCGAAGGTGCACTGGGCGAAGCTGGACACCGTGAAGATGGTGAAGGAGGGGCCGCCGAAGGGCAAGGAGCATCGCTGCACCGAGAATTATTATGAAAGTGTCCTGAAGGGTTCCCGCTTAGTGGCAGATGAGTGTGCCAAGGATGTAATTTTTGAATGAACATGCCCATGTGATCCTGTAATATTAAACGAGTTCATTTGCGCCATGCGACGCTTTCTTAATTTAAAATATTACCTTTTGTGCGGCCATTTGTAAAACCTGAGAGTTGGCCAGTCGTCGGCTTGTACCCCCATGTAACTAGTACTGGGGTGTTCGGGTTAAATCTGAACACTCTTTACTCCAATTTTGGGTCCTTCAAGGGAGGTGTTCAGTGCAACGAACCAGGCAATCAGACTATAATGCTTTATCACTCTCACTTAGCCATAGAAGTCTATGATTTTAAATTTTTGGCGAAGCCCCTGGTATTCGGAGGGCCGAATTTGGGGCGCTATACATGTCTAAGCCGGACAAGGCCGACTCCTCGCCCGAAGCAGAAAAAGTCTTTAAGGACTTGAGACCTCTCGAACAGAAACCACTCTCTCGCCTTATCATGACAGTCAGTTTTTGGCTTTCTCAACTGAGGTGCTCGTCCGGAAGAACCGGGACACAATCGCAGTAGTTCTCCCACCACTACCTTAGCCGATATAGCGGAACGTAAGGTATCAAAGTGTGGGAGCCGGGCAACCCAACATTTGACCAAAGACATGATTCGGAGCTGATGCATATAATGCTATAAGTTCGGGGTGTCGCACTGTCAAAAGTGTTCGGACTTCTTGTGCCGTATTATGGGGTAAACGAGGACCCTTGGCGAACTGACCGTACCCGCACGTGCGGGTGCGGATTGTCGTAAATGGACATATAAGAGAAAGACTTAAATAATGCAATGACAGATTAATGATATGCATTGTTATTTGAATAATATGTTGAAGCTTACTGGTACAACTAATGCAATAAGCATAAAGTAGGACAATTCGAAATGTCCTATCCCAGGGCAAGCTATGCATAAATAGTGAAAAGCAGGTATATCAAGTATTAGTAGAGACCACCTGGCGGTTCCCGTGTTCATCTTAGCTTCTTGCCGCCTTGGTTGTTGCTTCCGGAATGTGTCCGGCAATTGTACTGCCGGGAAGGGCTTCCAAAGAGTTAGGCCCTGAAAGAGAAAAGGAATGTCGAAGGTATACATCCCCTAGTGTGGTTAAGCCACAATGCGAGGCGTTTCCTGATCGTGCCCCCGCCTATGTCCATGGTATTTTTAATGCGTAGTTATGTATGCGCAGCACAGATTTCGTCGCTTCACTAGGACTGGGACGGGGGGCGGATTGCTAGGCGAGCTCTGATCGTGCCAGGCGATCCTGTTACAGCTTGTTCCGGACTCGCTTGAAGGTCTCCTGGGGCCGTGACGCCGAATGAGTGGTCTGCCTGAACAGGCTGCTTTGTGCCTATGCTGCAAGGGCCGCAATGTGCTCTTCCGTACGGAGCGAGCGTTATGTGTTTCCATTTACTGTTATGACCCCGCGAGGTCCTAGCATCTTGATCTTGAGGTATGTGTAATGCCGCACTGCATTGAATTTTGCAAATGCTGTCCGTCCGAGCAGTGCATGATAGCCACTGCGAAAAGGGACGATGTCGAAGATTAACTCTTCGCTTCGGAAGTTATCCGGTGATCCGAAGACCACTTCCAGTGTGATTGAGCCTGTGCAATGGGCCTCTACACCTGGGATGACGCCTTTGAAGGTGGTTTTGCTGGGTTTGATCCTCGAGGGATCGATGCCCATTTTTCGCACTATATCCTGATAAAGCAGGTTCAGGCTGCTGCCGCCGTCCATAAGGACTCGAGTGAGGTGAAATCCGTCAATGATGGGGTCTAGGACCAGTGCGGCGGATCCGCCATGACGGATGCTAGTGGGGTGATCCCTGTGATCGAAGGTGATCGGGCAAGCAGACCATGGGTTGAACTTTGGGGCGACGGGCTCCATCGCATAGACGTCCCTTAGTGCACGCTTCCGCTCCCTCTTGGGGATGTGGGTTGCATATATCTTGTTCACCGTCTTCACTTGTGGGGGAAACCCCTTCTGTCCTCCTGTGTTCGGCGGCCGGGGCTCCTCCTTGTCATCGCTATGCAGCCCCTTGTCCTTGTTTTTGGCATTTAACTTGCCGGCCTGCTTGAACACCCAGCATTCTCTGTTAGTGTGATTGGCTGGCTTGTTGGGGGTGCCGTGGATTTGACACAAGCGATCTAGAATGCGATCCAGACTGGACGGAGTCGGAGTATTTCTTTTGAATGGCTTTTTCTGCTGACCGGATCTAGAGCCTCTGAATCTGGCATTGACTGTCGTATCTTCGTTGTTATCGCCATTATTGCGACGCTTTGGTCTATTATGACGCTTCCTACCGTTAACATTTTTGGTATCCGAGGTATCCGGTTTCTTTGATGTGTTGTTGCTGCGAGCCAGCCAGCTGTCCTCGCCCGCGCAAAAGAGGGTCATGAGTGTTGAGAGGGCTGCCATAGATTTCGGCTTCTCCTGGCCGAGGTGGCGGGCGAGCCATTCGTCGCGGATGTTATGCTTGAATGCCGCTAGGACCTCTGCATACGGACAGTCTACAATTTGATTTTTCTTAGTAAGGAACCGTGTCCAGAATTGTCTGGTCAATTCCCCTGGCTGCTGGGTTATGTGGCTCAAGTCATCAGCATCTGGTGGCCGCACATAAGTGCCCTAGAAGTTGTCAAGAAATGCGTCTTCCAGATCCTCCCAACTGCCGACGGAATCTGCTGGCAAGCTATTCAGCCAATGCCGAGCTGGTCCTTTGAGTTTTAGTGGGAGGTACTTGATGGCATGTAGATCATCACCACGAGCCATGTGGATGTGGAGGAAATCCTCAATCCATGATTCATAACTTCATCACTGCCATCATATGATTCGATATTTACGGGTTTGAAACCCTCCGGGAATTCATGATTCATAACTTCATCAGTGAAGCATAGGGGGTGTGCGGCACCTCTATGCTGGGCTATATCCCGACGTAGTTCGTATGAGTCTTGTCTGCTGTATTCGGCCCGGCCGGATTTACTCTTGGTGTATCCGGCGCGACGATCATCGTCCCGTGTGGGCGCACATGCCCGTGTCCCATATATTGACCTTGCAATTTTTGTCTTGCTGTCCAATATGTCTCGCAGGTCCTCTGTGTTGCCCCGGGCCTTAGTATTTTTGGCTGAGTGGCGACGGGGTGTGGGCTGAATTTTAGGCTGAAACGCCTCTCTGGCTCAGCCGCGTAGTGGCCGGTCAGCCGCATCATACACTGGTGAATGAGGTTTCAATGCTTCCTCCTCGAGGTGAGGTAGCAACCTGCGTTTTGGGTAACTCTTGGACGGGCGCTCGAGTTCATGCTCCTCGGCGGCAAGGACTTTGGTCCACCTGTCTGCTAGCAGGTCTTGATCAGTTTGAAGCTGTTGCTGTTTTTTCTTAAGGCTATTTGCCGTGGCCATAAGCCGGCGCTTGAAGCGCTCTTGCTCGACGGGGTCCTCAGGCATGATAAACTCGTCATCGTCGAGGCTCACCTCGTCTTCGGAGGGAGGCATGTAATTGTCCTCCTCCGGTTCTCCATCTCCTGTCTGCTCTGGAGGGCTAGCTTGTTCGTCCTCTAGCTCTACACCGTGCTGGAGGGGATCGTTGTTGTCTTCAGTGCTATCTGGAGTGTTATTATCTCCTGTGCCGGTATCACTGCTCTTGCTATGGCGGGACTTAGAGCGGCGCCGCTGTCGTCGGCGCTTGGGTTGCTTCTTGGCGGGGGCATCCTCCACTGTCTCGTCTCCATTGCCTTCTTTGGGGGTGTCCACCATGTATGTATCATATGATGAGGTGGCGGTCCAGCGCCATGAGGGCGGCGGTTCTTGTTCGTCTCCGGCTTCGTCGTCCATACCGTCGAAGTCTTCGGAGTTGAAGTCGAGCATGTCAGTTAAGTCGTCGATAGTGGCTACTAAGTGGGTGGTGGGTGGCAGCGAATTTCTTTGTCATCCGCATCCCATTCTAGCCGGACATAGTTCGGCCAAGATTCTCCTGACAAGGAGAGACAACTTAATGAATTTAGCACATCTCCGAAAGGTGAGTGTTGAAAGATATCCGCGGAGGTGAACTCCATGATCAGCGCCCAGTCGGACTCGACGGGCACAGATGTGAGTGGCTCGGAGTCCGTGGCCGGAGATGAATCCAGTGGTTCGGCGACACGGCTCTCGTAAGGGGTGAAGTCAGTATCCGGCTCTATCGCCACTGAGAGTGCGGCCTCCATGGCGGGGTCCATCCCTCCGCTCTCGAATGGCACGACTTGCTCCGGATTGAAGGCCGGAGTGGTTGCGGATGCGATCTCCCGAACATCGTCCGACGATAGAGTTACGTCATGCTCGTCGCGACTGTGCGGCGTGTCCGACATGGGCTTGAATCCGTCAAAGATCAAGTCTCCGTGGATGTCATCACTGTAGTTCAACTTTCCAAATCTGACCTGATGGCCAGGGGCGTAGCTTTCGATATGCTCCAGATGGCCTAGCGAATTGGCCCGCAGAGTGAAGCCGCCGAATACGAAGATCTGTCCGGGGAGGAAAGCCTCACCCTGGACCGCATCGCTAGCGATGATCGAAGGGGCCATCAAGCCTTGCGGTGACGACACAGTGGAACTCTCAATGAAAGCACCAATGTCGGTGTCAAAACCGGCGGATCTCGGGTAGGGCGTCCCGAACTGTGCGTCTAAGGCGGATGGTAACAGGAGGCAGGGGACACGATGTTTACCCAGGTTCGGGCCCTCTTGATGGAGGTAATACCCTACGTCCTGCTTGATTGTTCTTGATGATATGAGTATTACAAGAGTTGATCTACCACGAGATCAAAGAGGCTAAACCCTAGAAGCTAGCCTATGGTATGATTGTATGTTGTCCTTCGGACTAAAACCCTCCGGTTTATATAGACACCGGAGGAGGCTAGGGTTACATAAGGTCGGTTACAAAGGAGGAGATATACATATCCGTATTGCCTAGCTTGCCTTCCGCACTAAGTAAAGTCCCATCCAGACACTGGACGAAGTCTTCAAACTTGTATCTTCATAGTCCAACAGTCCGGCCAAAGGATATAGTCCGGCTGTCCGGAGACCCCCTAATCCAGTACTCCCTCACCCATAGTCTAGCGCGCAAGCTCTTAACATGTCCTCCATAATTTGATTGACTCTCTCTGTCTGCCCATCAGTCTGCAGATGGAAGGCTGTACTGAACTCTAGCCTGGTACCCAAAGTTTCGTGTAACTGCTTCCAAAACTTTGAGGTAACCTGTGTTCCTTTATCTGATACGATGCTCCTTGGAACTCCATGCAGACATACGATCCTGGTCATATACATCCTTGCCAACTTAGCACTTGTATAGATGGTCTTCACTGGAATGAAGTAAGCAACCTTGGTCAAACGATCAACTATCACCCAAATGGAATCATAACCTGAACGAGTCCTAGGTAACCCCGTGATAAAGTCCATACCAAGTTTATCCCATTTCCAATCAGGATCGGCAATGGCTGAAGTAATCCTGCTGGTTTCTGATGTTCTGCCTTTACTCTCTGACATACATCACATATTGCCACATACTCGGCAATTTCTCTCTTCATACCGGCCCACCAAAAACTTTCCTTCAAGTCCAAATACATCTTGGTGTTGCCTGGGTGTACCGAATATGGTGAGTTGTGAGCCTCCTGAAGAATCAACTTCTTGATCTCCGGGTCATTGGGTACACAAATCCGTTGCTCAAACCATATGGTTCCATGTTCATCCTCACGGAATCCTTCTGCTTTCCCTTTGCTCATCATTTCCTTTATCTCAGCAATGCCTTGGTCCAACTTCTGGGCTTTTCTGATTCTTCCCAACAAGGTGGACTATACCTCAAGTGTGGCAACATAACCTCTGGGAACTATTTCCAACTGTAGGTCTCTAAGCTCATCACATAACTCCTCGGGTAAACCTCTTGCTGTAAGGGTATTAACATAACTCTTACGGCTCAAAGCATCTGCCACAACATTGGCCTTTCCTGGATGATAATGCAGACTCATGTCATAATCCTTTATAAGTTCCAACCATCTCCTTTGCCTGAGATTCAACTCCTTTTGCGTGAAGATATACTTCAAACTCTTATGATCCGTGTAAACATCACAACGATTCCCAATAAGATAGTCTCTCCATGTCTTGAGTGCATGCACTACAGCTGCCAACTCGAAATCATGTGTGGCATAGTTCAACTCATGAGGTCGAACCTGTCGTGAAGCATAAGCTACAACCTTTCCCTCTTGCATAAGAACACCTCCAAGTCCCTGACGTGAAGCATCACAATACACCTGAAAGTCCTTGTGTATGTTAGGCAGGATTAGCACTGGGGCTGTAACCAAACGCTTCTTCAACTCTTGAAAGCTGGCTTCACACTCTTCAGTCCAAACGAACTTGGTGTCCTTCTTAAACAACGCTGTCGTGGGCCTTGCAATCTTGGAGAATTTTTCAATAAATCTCCGGTAATATCCTGCAAGTCCAAGGAAACTAGGAATCTCGCCAACTGTGGTGGGTGCATTCCATTCTATGACTAACTCTACCTTGGTAGGGTCCACTTCAATCCCTTCACCTGACACTACATGTCCAAGGAATCCGACTTCCTTCAGCCAAACTCACACTTGCTAAACTTGGCATAAAGTTGATGTTCTCTAAGCTTCTCCAAAACTAAGCGTAGATGTTCAGCGTGTTCCTCCTCATTCTTGGAGTAAACCAATATGTCATCAATGAATACCACAACAAACTTATCCAAGAACTCCATGAATACCTTGTTCATCATGCTCATAAAATAGGCAGGGGCATTAGTCAAACCAAAGGACATGACTGTATACTCATAAAGCCCATACCTTGTGGTAAAAGTTGTCTTGGGTATATCCTTCTCATGGTTCTTCAATTGGTGATAACCCGATCGAAGATCGATCTTGGAGAAAACACTAGCTCCTTCTAGCTGGTCAAACAAGTCATTGATCATAGGCAAGGGATACTTGTTCTTGATGGTCACCTCGTTCAAAGAGCAGTAGTCCACACACATTCTCAAGGTTCCATCCTTCTTCTCCACTAAGAGTACTGGGGCTCCCCAAGGTGATGAACTCGGGCGGATATACCCTTTCTCCAACAACCCCTTAATCTGTTTCTTGACTTCCTCCAAATCATTAGCGGGTATCCGATACGGCCTCTTGGAGATAGGTCCTGTGCCTGGCAGCAACTCAATCAAAAACTCAATCTCCCGATCTGGCAGCATACCCGGTAACTCATCCGAAAATACATCGGGATAATCCTTCACCACTGGTACTTCTTCCTGGACAACTCCCGTAAGACAGTTCACCTGAGTCCTCTAGGGCTTAAGCCTGGATACATACTTGATCCTCTTTTTCTCTAGGGTGGTGAGAAAAATCGATCTACTAGCACAGTCAATGTTTCCCTCATACTTGGACATCCAATCCATCCCTAGGAATACATCCAACCCTTGCGACTCTAGTATAATCATATCTGTGGGAAAAACATGTCCCCCTATGTTCAAAGGAAATTGGAAACATCCCTGACTAGCCATAGACTCGGCTCCTAGGGAACTCACTAGAATGGGTGACTTAAGAGCTACGGTAGGCAACTTATGTTCATCCACAAATCCCCTTGATATGAATGAATGTGATGCACTAGTGTCAAAAAGAATGAGTGCTAGAAATGAATTAACCAAGAACTTACCAATCACTGCGTCAGGCTGCTCATAAACCTCTTCCAGATTGACATGATTCACATGCCCCTTAGTGAAAGGGTTGGGCTTCTTGCCTCCAAAATTCCCATTGACATTTCGATTTCCATTTCCATTCTGCACCTCAGGATACTCATTGGAGTAGTGACATTTCTTCTTGCACTTCAAGTTGGTGATGTGACTCAGACCCTTCTTCATCGGTGTAGAAGAGTTGAAATGTTGTTGATTGCCATTTCCTCCATTAGCATTGCCATTGCCATTGCCATGCTTATGACCATGGTGGTTGTGTACATTTCCTCCATGATGAATGTGGCCTCCATGGTTATGGTGATTCCTTCCAAACTTGCTAGTGCCTGATCCAGAACTTCCTGAGTACGGGCTGTAGCGGGGTTTCTGTTTAACTCTAGAGTTATACTTCTCATGACTGTACTTCCTCTTACAATTATCCATCTGTTGGTGCTTGCCTCCGAGAATGGTAGCCTTGTCAACCAGCTCCTGATAGTCCGCAAAGGTCGCCACAGTCAACTGAACTCCCAACTCATCGTTCAGTCCCTCCAGAAACTTCTCCTGCTTGGCTGCATCAGTGGCCACGTACTCTGGGGCATAACGGGCCAACTTACTGAACTCATCAACATACTGAGATACCGTGCGTCCTCCCTGGCACAAGCTGTGGAACTCCTTCTTCTTCAGACTCATGGATCCAGCTGAGACATGAGCAGTGCGGAACGCCTGCTGGAACTGAGTCCAAGTTAAATTCTCCATGGGGTATGTGGTGGTGTAGTTCTCCCACCAAGCAGGTACCGGTCCATCCAGCTGGTGGGCAGCAAATTTCAACTTCTCAGCATCATTGCATCCTGCCATGGTCAGCTCCATTCCTATCTTGCGAAGCCAGTCATCTGCGACAATCGGCTCCGTGCTGCTGGAGAACATGGGTGGGTTCAGCCTCAGAAAACGAGTAAGGTTGACAACTAGGGTGGCGGCGGTGGGTTGTTGTTGTGGTGGTGGTGGTTCTGGTTCTAGTTCTGAATGAGCATCTGCATAAGAGCATTCTGCTGTTGGATCAATTGCGTGAGCTCCGGCGGAAAGTTGAATCCGGGGTCATGTCTTGGAGGCATCTGATGGGTTTTAGAGTGGATGAGGAGTTAGAATAGAATAAAGCCTAGTGAGTAAAATCACACTACCCATATGCACATGATAGAAATAAAACTTCAAATCACTCCAATTCAATTTCATAAAAAGAGGTTCACACGAATAATCAAACCTAAGGTAAGCCATGTCACAAGATTTGACAAGGTCTTACAAATGAAATAAAACTAATCGGATAACAAAATCGAATTTCTAGCTCTCATGGTGGTACAAAATCTAATTCTCATCGGATGAGGACTAGTCAACCATGTTGACATCGGGTGTCCTTGCATCACTCTCCGTGTCGTCATCTTTGAGCTCATCATTTTGGTCCCTCTCCTGGCTGACATAGGCACCATACGAGTGATCCTCCTGGATCTTTTCTCCCTCATCCAGCTTCTCCTTGGCCTCCTCAAGCTCAAGCTTCAGGTCATTGATCTTCTCCTGCAGTGCGTCCAACTCTCCCTCATGCTCGATGCGAGTGTCCTGGAGCTCCTCCTCTAGCTCGGCTTTGTGGGTCATGAGGTTCTAATGACGATCATGTTGTCGGACAGCTCCAGCTCGATCATGCGAATGTGCTCCTCCATGTCCTGGATATGGGATGCTATCGTCTCATCCTCCAGGGTACGCACCACATCTCCATTTGCGTCACGACGTCCGTACATCACGAAGGAGGTCCTCTTGACGTCTTCGTCATACACCCCCCGAATGCGTCCGAGAGCAATGTGAACAGCGATACCCCTGCCCAAGCCCCATGTTGCGGCATCCACATGGAAATCAATGGGCTTGGTGCGGTTTCCGAGGATGCGTCCGGGGATATGAACATCGATCCTCCAATGTGTCTCCTCGGGAAGGGTGGCTGTGAAGGTTCCAGTGAATGTGGGAAGCCCAATCTTCAGGTGCTTCGCGATCTTCACCAGCTGCCGTCCAAAGGGCATGGTCTCATCGGGCTGCTCGAACTCAACAAGGGCAGACGACATTTACATTTTGAAAAAGAGAAGAAATTAGTACTGAAGCAGAGAAGGTACGAGACCAAGGATATTTAGGGAAAGTGAATATATACTTTTTATCCTATGGCTTTTTCTATTTCTAGGGGTCGCGTCCTACAGTCAACGTGTGCTCTGATACCATCTCGTAGCGACCCAACTCGGTAAGAGTCAAAGTATTTGTGCTTATCGTGCTAGTCCCTGAATCGACTTGCTAGCACACACAGTACTTGGTGAAATAACAGAAATAACACACATCTCTTTATTACATCGATAGTCTAGGAGCAATACATTTATTAAAAAATAGGGCATAGAGCCAATAAGCAAATACTGCGGAAGCAAAGTAGTAAATGAGTCCAACTCCACAATCAAGGTTGAGTGTAGAACATCGACCTATCACACCTTAATCCTCGTCGGATATATCTACAACGTGATAAGTTGCAGCCATATAGGTCAGTACATTGAATGTACTGGCAAGTCACATCATAAGTGTAATGAACCTACTTGTACATGCAATTTGGCTGGTGGAAAGCTCTATGTTTAGTTTTTGCATAAAGCTAGTTTTTCCCTATTAGCAAAGATGTTATTCTACTACTGCACATTTTCATAGGATGAGTTGGCAAACCCAACTCCATCCATTCCCAAGTTTCATTTAAAACCCAACTGTTTAATTAAAGGTGAGGAGATCTCCCAGCATTTCCACTACTAGATGCTCAAGTTGTCCGTAACCGGGGACACGGCTAATCGATTAGGTTGACACTCTGCAGAGGTTTGCGCACTTTTCCCACAAGACTCGATCGCCTCCCTTGAAGTTCTCGCACTGCCTGGCATTTGAGAACAGGATGACCGAGACATAGTCTTTCGAAAGTATTCCCCCTTAACCCATGGATAGGCCGGTACACCTACTCATTCTACATCTGCTAGCCCATCCCAGAAGGGGTCACACTAACTACTCAACTAAGCCAGAGCCCATATTGGCTTGTGGCTGCACACGTAAGCTTCTAGACATGAGAATACGATTGATCTCTTTGAGCCTGAGCGGACGGTCCACTAGTGGTGCACCACCATGGATTTCCCATGTGTGCCCCACTGTACTTTGCCACCATTCCAACAAGTTTCCGCCCAGGTAGTTCATTAATTATCTTAGGTCCTATTTACTACATTGTCACTCAAACTTTACAATGATCACTCCCCAATCCACGTCTACTTAGCGAAGCAACATAATGTAAAACGATGGCGACAATGTTATATGGTTCAGACCTACCTCAATGAACTACTGGGTGAAAAGCATAGTCATGCGGCATAAATTCCTACCATGTAGTCCTACTGCAAAGAACTAAGTGCATAATAAAAACATAGGTAATGAAAGATGATCAAGATGCAACTTGCCTTGGTACTGTTGGTTGAATTCTAAAGACTGATAATATTCTACTTCGCACTCCGGGCAATCTATCACAAAGGAAGATAAACAAACATAAGCAAACATTTCAGAAAACCAAGAAGAACATGCGAAGCAAGAAGTCCCGGAAAAAACCAAATTAACCTACAACACACTAAGCTACCACAAAAATATTATAAGTGCAAAACAACATAGGCCTATGGTTCAAAAAGTAATGTGAGATATAGTGCATACTAATAAAAATATTAAAGGGCATATTCTAGTGTGTGAAAATTATTGTGACAAAGGTCGAGGTGATAGGGTTTGGCTACGGTGACAGCATGCAAAAAGAAACAACTTAATCGGAGCTTCGGTTTGGGAGATATGGGCATTTGAAGTTCGAATTAGAATCTGAATAAATTCAAATTTGAGTCTCACAAAAGTTTGCAAAAAGGATACCACTGGATAGATCTAAACATGACGAAGAATTTGCCGTTGGTTTCATCGAGTTTGGATCTACAGTTAAAAAGTTGTGGCTACTTGAAGGTCAGGGACTGGTCTGCTAATTACAGGGACTAAACAGAGAAGAAAACTATCGCAAACAAGTCCCTGGCCACGTGGCGGATTGCGGGTGGCTGAGCAGCGTCCGCTGCGGAGGCTACACGGTGAACGGTCGCTAAATAAGAAAAACAACGACGGCGGCTAACTAAAGAAAAACCGACGTTTGGTTTAAATAAAACTGCACGGTCTAAGGGAACCGCGGTTAACTAACGAAAACCGACCTGTAGCTTTTAAAATAAAAACCACGGTTAACCGCGTACCGATTAAACTAAAAAAACAACTAAACTAATCTAATCTAAGCTGTTGATCTTCGATCTAACGAACATGAGGAGGTGCGGCGGCTTACAACGGCTGGCGACGTCGGCGACGAGTAGAGGACGGCGGCGCGACGTCGGGCGATGGCGGGGCAACGGCTACGGTGGTCCTCGGCGTCGGGGAAGAAGACGGGGAGGTGCAGCGCGACTTGGGTGTCAGGATGGTGGCGTCAGGGCACCTCGGGGGCGTCAGGGTCGGCGAGGCGAAGACGGCGGGGCTCAGTGCTCCGGTGACTCTGGTGTCGACGATGTGGTGGCTCCGACGGTACCTAGGGGCAAAAAACGTGTCAAACAGATGCGCATTGTCGCGGGGATCCAATTGACAAAGGAAGGAGAGCTAGGGGGTGCCACAGATGATGAAATGGGCAATGGAGTGGGGCGGCGCGGCTCCGGCGAGATGCGAACGGCGACAGCGAGCGGTAGGGGCGGCATGGGAAGAAGCGGGATGGCGTGATCGACAAAGGGGTGCCGGGGGCATTTATAGGCGAGGGGAGGGCGTGCAGGTGTCGCGGATAAGCATTATCCACGAGGGCCTCGCCCGGTGGTTGCGGGAGCGTGGCGGCAAGCTCATCCGAGCGGGGCAAGCGGGAGGTTGGGGAAGATGAGGTGGAGCGAGGCCCACCATTTAGTGGCGGCGGCGCATAGCGAGCGAGAAAGGCTGCGGGCGGTCGACCGAGCGGGAGGCGTCGGGCGCTGGGGCGCTGGCCTTGGGCCAAATGGCTAGCTGGGCCGGTCGGGGCGCTCCTGGGCCGAACCCAGTTTTGGTCCAGGCTGCGTGCGTGTGTTTAAAAAAACGATGACTAAAGTGGCCCTAAATAAATTCAAACTAATTTACAAAAAACCACAATAATTTCTATAATAACTATACAATATTTAGAGACTAATGAACATTAACTTCAACACAGAACATTTTGAAAATATTTTCCTAATGCAACTAATGCACTTTTTGCAAATAAAATAAATACCAATAAACTCCAAAACTTCAAACAATATTCAAAATAAAATTTCCCACTCTTTTATATTTTGAGGAAGTCATCTTATCCCCTCTCATTTGTTTTTCTCGAGTGGAAAAATATTATTTGAATATTTTAAAAACTCCAAAATGCAAAGAAATATGATATGCATTGAATAATTCTATTAACATCCAAATTTAATAAAAATTAGGATGTTACATGTAAGTAACGAGTAGTTTGATAGTAAGATAATTTGTAACGAGCAAGTAACGGTAATAGTAACAAAAAGTGTAGCAAGGTAGCCCAATCCTTTTGAGGCAAAGTGATGCGGAGCATCCCAAGGTCATCCCCATGGACCTACCATCGTCTCACCAAGTGCTACAACAACAACGCTTACAAGATCGACCTCCCACGCGACAAGTACAATGTGAGCGACATCTTCAATGTCAAGGACCTTTCGCCCTACCATGGTGATGAAGAATTTGATCCGAGGTCGGATCTTCCCCAAGGGAGGGGAGATGATGCGGAGCATCCCAAGGTCATCCCCATGGACCTACCATCGTCTCACCAAGTGCCTAGCGGACCCATGACACGAGCACGTGCAAGAGCTCTCGAAACAGAGGTGACATCTCTCCTCTCACAAGTTCACTTCGATGCACATGAGACATGGCTACTACCTCAAACGGAGACATTATGCATACTCATGTGTCAAGGAGTTAGCCATGAAGAAGCTAAGGAGCAAGGAGAATCAGAAGAGGAAGATGGACGTGAAGAAGAAGAGATGCTGAAGAAGCTACAGGCTCCGGACGACCGAACAGGGCCGAACGTCCGACGATCTCCAGGCTCCGGACGTCCGACACACCCACACCCGAGCCAAAACTACGGATTTCCGAAGCCACCCGGGCGACCGGCGCCTGGATGATCGACCCCGACCGGACGTCCGACCGAAGCACACCCGAGCCGATTCTACGAACGTCCAACGAGCACCGGATGTCCGGACCCTCATGAGCCTCCGGACGACCGGTGACTCCCGGACATCTGACGCATGTGTGCTGCCATGTGTTGGGTCGCAGCCCAGGTACCCCCCCCCCACTTCGTCCCCTTCTGCACTAAGACTATAAATAGACCTCCTATTCCTTTTAGCTAGGGTTAGCATTAGTTTAGCTCATATTTAGAGATAGAGCATTGCTCATCCACACCGGATCTACTCCACGAGAGAGACCGCGGCCCCTCTTCGGATAAGAGCCCTTTGGATTCAAGACCCCTTTACAGGAAGATCCCCTTGTGGATTCAAGACCTCCTCGCGGACAAAGACCGTTACCTTTGTATCGTCCCTAGTTGACCGTGGATCATGTGATCTCTTTTGTACTCGAGGATCTAGCATATGTGTGACTATTTCTTGTTGGTTTAGTGATCCTCTCATGTTTCCCCTCGTGTTCTTTGTGTTCTTCACGGGATCTGCTCCTTTCATGAAAGATCGGGCGATTAGGGTTCTACTCTACATCACAAAGGACAGGCCAAAATGGTCTCTTATGATAAGCAAAGTGTTCCTAAGAATACACGGGAATTTCATCTAGTCACTTTCATCATGTTGGTTTGATTTGTGTTCGCTACTTCGATAATTTGATATGTGGGTGGATTGGTGCTTAGGTGTTGTTCTTACTTGAAAAAACCTCCTACTTATGATTAACCCCCTACAAGCATCCCCAACTACGAGAAAAGTATTAAGAATAAATTCTAACCATAGCATTAAACTTTTGGATCCAGTCGGTCCCTTACGGAGCAGCACCTAAACTAGGGTTTAAGCTTCTGTCACTCTCGTAACTCATCATCTAATAACTACTCCAAAATGCATTCCCTTAGGCCATAATATGGTGAAGTGCCATGTAGTCGACGTTGACATGACACCACTAAGGGCATCCCAACATACATACCATCAAAATATCAAACACATATAAAATTCACATGACTACTGATACGTCTCCAACGTATCTATAATTTTTGATTGTTCCATGCTATTATATTATCTGTTTTGGATGTTTAATGGGATTTATTATGCACTTTTATATTATTTTTGGGACTAACCTATTAACGGAAGGCCCAGTGCAAATTGTTGTTTTTTGCCTTTTTCAGTGTTTCGCAAAAAAGTAATATCAAACGGAATCCAAATGGAACGAAACCTTCGCGAGGATCTTTTTTGGAACAAACGCAATCCAGGAGACTTGGAGTGGAGGTCAAGGAAGCAACGAGGCGGCCACGAGGTAGGGAGGCGCACCCAGGGGGTAGGCACGCCTCCCACCCTCATGGGCCCCTCGTAGCTACACCGACCTACTTCTTTCGCCTATATATACTCTTATACCCTCAAAACATCCAGGGGAGCCACGAAACCACTTTTCCACCACCGCAACCTTCTGTACCCGTGAGATCCCATCTTGGGGCCTATTTCAGCGATCTGCCGGAGGGGGATTCGATCACGAAGGGATTCTACATCAACACCATAGCCCTTCCGATGATGTGTGAGCAGTTTACCACAGACCTTCGGGTCCATCGTTATTAGCTAGATGGCTTCTTCTCTCTCTTTGGTTCTCAATACAAAGTTCTCCTCGATGTTTTTGGAGATCTATTTGATGTAATACTTTTTGCGGTGTGTTTGCCGAGATCCGATGAATTGTGGGTTTATGATCAAGATTATCTATGAACAATATTTGATTCTTCTCTGAATTCTTATATGCATGATTTGATATCTTTGCAAGTCTCTTTTAATTATCGGTTTAGTTTAACCTACTAGATTGATCTTTCTTGCAATGGGAGAAGTCCTTAGCTTTGGGTTCAATCTTGCGGTGTCCTTTCCCAGTGATAGTAGGAGCAGCAAGGCACGTATTGTATTGTTGCCATCGAGGAAAAAATATGGGGTTTATATCATATTGCTTGGGTTTATCCCTCTACATCATGTCATCTTGCCTAATGCCTTACTCTGTTCTTATGAACTTAATACTCTAGATGCATGCTGGATAGAGGTCGATGTGTGGAGTAATAGTAGTAGATGCAGAATCGTTCTGGTGTACTTGACATGGATGTGATGCCTATGTTCATGATCATGCCTATATATTCTCATAACTATGCGCTTTTCTATCAATTGCTCGGCAGTAATTTGTTCACCCATCGTAATATATGCTATCTTGAGAGAAGCCACTAGTGAAACCTATGGCCCTCGGGTCTACTTTACATCATATAAGTTTCTGATCTGTAATTCTAGATTACTATTTATTTTGCAATCTTTACATTTCAATCTATACAACAAAAATACCAAAAAAATTGATCTTATTATCTTCATCAGATCTCACTTTTGCAAGTGGCCGTGAAGGGATTGACAACCCCTTTATCGCGTTGGTTACAAGGTTTTTGATTGTTTGTGCATGTACTAGGCGACTTGAGTGTAGTCTCCTACTGGATTGATACCTTGCTTCTCAAAAACTAAGGGAAATACTCATGCTACTTTGCTGCATCACCCTCTCCTCTTCAAGGGAAAACCAACGCATGCTCAGGAGGTAGCAAGAAGGATTTGTGGCGCTGTTGCCAGGGAGATTTGCACCAAGTCAAGTCAAGATTTGATCTCTTGTCAACTGGCCATTTCTGGCGCCGTTGCCGGGGAGATCTACGCTCAATCAAGACATACCAAGTGCCCATCACAAACTCTTATCCCTCGCATTACATTATTTGCCATTTGCCTCTCGTTTTCCTCTCCCCCACTTCACCTTTGCCTTCTCTTTGCCTCTTTCCTGTTTGCCTTTCTTTTGCCATGCATGGCCGAATCAAAAAGGGCTAGGGGCTCTCTCCGGGGTTTTACATTGGACTGTCCCTCTGTCCTTTCTAAGCTCACAAATAATGGTGCTATGGAAAGACCTACCGGGGTTACCGATGAGAGTTTAAATAATTTTGACGAGGATGACCCCGAATTTTTTTGTTATTAGCTTGATGAGTCTTTGAAAGATGCATGGGATAGGCTATTATGGATCTGAGCCAGCTATGTGCCCCAATATCAAATTGAGATATACCTAAAAAGACTTTATGTTGGCTTACCCTCTTCGTTCAAGCAAGTTTTAGATTCTATTTTTGAAGAAGATTTTCTTGAGGGAGATGCCATAGATACCTATGAAAGGATGAAAACTATATTTGGGCACCCCATGAGTGAGAAGGTTGAATCCACCTCTCTTTTGTGCTTTTATGAAAATGAAATTATCAAAGAGATGAAGGCTAGCTTAGATGCAAATTTCCGTAGCGTGCTTAATCTTTATTTCACCATTAATGGACACGTGCTTTCTCAAAATAGAAAGATAAATGCTATATATAATAAATTTTCTATTTTCTTTCCCAACACCAAAGATGGGAATACCTAGATCTATTCTTGCTTTTATGCCTAGCTAGGGGCGTTAAACGATAGCGCTTGTTGGGAGGCAACCCAATTTTGTTTTTGTTCCTTGCTTTTTGTTCCTACTTAGTAATAAATAATTCATCTATACTCTGTTATGATTGTGTTTTTTATGTTTCAATTATTTTTTGTGCCAAGTAAAGCCTTTAGGATCTTCTTGGGTGATTGTTATTTGATCTAGCTGGAAAAAACAGAAAGTTTACGCTCACGAGAATAATTTTCATTTTTTACCAGAGAGCTATAAAATACCAATTTCAACTGCAGTAGATCAATATACAAATTATTTAGGCCTTCCTAATTTTGCAGAATATTTGGAGTTACAGAAGTATTCGAAACCTACAGATTACTACAGATTGTTCTGTTTTAGACAGATTCTATTTTTCCTGTGTTGTTTGCTTATTTTGATGAATCTATGGCTAATATCGGGGGTATGAACCATAGAGAAGTTGGAATACAGTAGGTTTAACACCAATATAAATAAAGAATGAGTTCATTACAGTACCTTAAAGTGGTTGTTTGTTTTCTTATACTAACGGAGCTCATGAGATTTTCTGTTGAGTTTTGTGTTGTGAAGTTTTCAAGTTTTGGGGTAAAGATTTGATGGATTTTGGAACAAGGAGTGGCAAGAGCCTAAGCTTGGGGATGCCCAAGGCACCCCAAGGTAAAATCCAAGGAAAACCAAAAGCCTAAGCTTGGGGATGCCCCGGAAGGCATCCCCTGTCTCGTCTTCGTCTATCAGTAACTTTACTTGAGGCTATATTTTTATTCACCACATGATATGTGTTTTGCTTGGAGCGTCTTGTATGATTTGAGTCTTTGATTTTTAGTTTACCACAATCATCCTTGCTGTACACACCTTTTGGAGAGGCACACATGAATCGAAATTTATTATAATACTCTATGTGCTTCACTTATATCTTTTGAGCTAGATAAATTTTGCTCTAATGCTTCACTTATACCTTTTTAGAGCACGATGGTGGTTTTATTTTATAGAAATTATTGATCTCCCATGATTCACTTATATTATTTTGAGAGTCTTTTAGAACAGCATGGTAATTTTCTTTGTCTATAAAATTAGTCCTAATATGATAGGCATCCAGGATGGGTATAATAAAAACTTTCATATAGAGTGCATTGAATACTATGAGAAGTTTGATACTTGGTAGTTGTTTTGAGATATAAAGGTGGTAATATTAGAGTCATGCTAGTTGAGTAATTGTGGAATTGAGAAATACGTGTGTTGAGGATTGGAAGTCCCGTAGCATGCACGTATGGTAAATGTTGTGTGACAAATTTGAAGCATGGGGTGCTCTTTGATTGCTTTCCTTATGAGTGGCGGTCGGGGACGAGCGATGGTCTTTTCCTACCAATCTATCCCCCTACGAGCATGCGCATAGTGCTTGGTTTTGATGACTTGTAGATTTTTGCAATAAGTATGTGAGTTCTTTATGACTAATGTTTAGTCCATGGATTATACCCACTCTCACCCTTCCATCATTACTAGCCTCTTCGGTACCGTGCATTGCCTTTGCTCACCTCGAGAGTTGGTGCAAACTTCGGCAGTGCATCCAAACCCCGGGATATGATACGCTCTATCACACATAAGCCTCCTTATATCTTCCTTAAAACAGACACCATACCTACCTATTATGGCATTTCCATAGCCATTCCGAGATATATTGCCATGCAACTTTCCACCGTTCCATTTATTATGACACGCTCCATCATTGTCATATTGCTTTGCATGGTCATGTAGTTGACATCATATTTGTGGCAAAGCCACCTTCATAATTATTTCATGCATGTCACTCTTGATTCATTGCACATTCTGATACACCGCCGGAGGCATTCACATAGAGTCATATTTTGTTCTAAGTATGGAGTTGTAATTCTTGAGTTGTAAGTAAATAAAAGTGTGATGATTTTAATTTTTAGAGCATTGTCCCATGTGAGGAAAGGATGATAAATACTATGATTCCCCAACAAATCGGGATGAGATTCCGAATGAAAAAAAGAGAGGCCAAAGAAGCCCAAATAAAAAAAGAGGCCAAAGAAGCCTAAACAAAAAAATGAGAGAAAATGTGACAAGGAGCAATGTTACTATCCTTTTTCCACACTTGTGCTTCAAAGTAGCACCATGATATTCATGATAGAGAGTCTCTTATTTTGTCACTTTCATATACTAGTGGGAATTTTTCATTATAGAACTTGGCTTGTATATTCCAATGATGGGCTTCCTCAAAATGCCCTAGGTCTTCATGAGCAAGCAAGTTGGATGCACACCCACTTAGTTTCTTTTGTTGATCTTTCATATATTTATAGCTCTAGTGCATCCGTTGCATGGCAATCCCTACTCCTTGCATTGACATCAATTGACGGGCATCTCCATAGCCTATTTATTAGCCGCGTCAATGTAAGACTTTCTCCTTTTTTGTCTTCTCACACAACCTCCATCATCATATTTTATTCCACCCATAGTGCTATGCCCATGGCTCGCGCTCAGATATTGCATGAAAGTTGAAAGAGATTGAAAAGGCTAAGTATGAAACAATTGCCTGGCTTGTCATCGGGGTTGTGCATGATGGGAGCATTTTGTGTGACGGAAATGAAGCATGGCCAAACTATATGATTTTGTAGGGATAAGCTTTCTTTGGCTATGTTATTTTGATAAGACATAATTTCTTGTTTAACGTGCTTGAAGTATTACTATTTTTATGTCAATATTAAACTTTTGTCTAGAATCTTTTGGATCTAAACATTCAGGCCACAATAAAGAGAATTACATTGAAAGTTATGTTAGTTAGCATTCCACATCAAAAATTCTGTTTTTATCATTTACCTACTCGAGAACGAGGAGGAACTAACCTATTAACTGAAGGCCCAGTGCAAATTGTTGTTTTTTTTGCCTATTTCAGTGTTTCATAGAAAAGGAATATCAAATGGAATCCAAACAGAACGAAACCTTCGCAGGGATCTTTTTTGGAACAAACGCAATCCAGGAGACTTGGAGTGGAGGTCAAGGAAGCAACGAGGCGACCACGAGGTAGGGAGATGCGCCCAGGGGTAGGCACGCCCCCACCCTCGTGGGCCCCTTGTAGCTCCACCGACCTACTTCTTTCACCTATATATATACTATTATACCCTGAAAACATCCAGGGGAGCCACGAAAACACTTTTCCTCCACCGCAACCTTCTGTACCCGTGAGATCCCATCTTGGGGCCTTTTCCGGTGATCTGTCGGAGGGGGATTCGATCATGGAGGGCTTCTACATCAACACCATAGCCTCTCCGATCATGTGTGAGTAGTTTACCACAGACCTTCGAGTCCATAGTTATTAGCTAGATGGCTTCTTCTCTCTCTTTGGTTCTCAATACAAAGTTCTCCTCGATGTTCTTGGAGATCTATTCAATGTAATACTTTTTGCGGTGTGTCTGCCGAGATCCGATGAATTGTGGGTTTATGCTCAAGATTATCTATGAACAATATTTGACTCTTCTCTAAATTCTTATATGCATGATTTGATATCTTTGCAAGTCTCTTCGAATTATCGGTTTAGTTTGGCCTACTAGATTGATCTTTCTTGCAATGGGAGAAGTGCTTAGCTTTGGGTTCAATCTTGTGGTGTCCTTTCCCAGTGATAGTAGGGGCAGCAAGGCACGTATTGTATTGTTGCCATAGAGGATAAAAAGATGGGGTTTATATCATATTGCGGAGCTGTTCTGCCGAGGAAATATCCCTGTAAGAGGGGGAAATCATCACCATCGTCATCACCATCGATCCTCTCTTCAGGAGGGGGTCAATCTCCATCAACATCTTCACCAGCACCATCTCCTCTCAAACCCTAGTTCATCTCTTGTATCCAATCTTTGTCCCAAAACCTCAGATTGGTACCTGTGGGTTGCTAGTTGTGTTGATTACTCCTTGTAGTTGATGCTAGTTGGTTTATTTGGTGGAAGATCATATGTTCAGATCCTTTATGCATATTAATACCCCTCTGATTATGAACATGAATATGCTTTGTGAGTAGTTACGTTTGTTCCTGAGGACATGGGAGAAGTCTTGCTATAAGTAGTCATGTGAATTTGGTATTCGTTCGATATTTTGATGAGATGTATGTTGTCTCTCCTCTAGTGGTGTCATGTGAACGTTTACTACATGACACTTCACCATTGTTTGGGCCTAGGGGAAGGCATTGGGAAGTAATAAGTAGATGATGGGTTGCTAGAGTGATAGAAGCTTAAACCCTAGTTTATGCGTTGCTCCGTAAAGGGCTGATTTGGATCCATATGTTTCATGCTATAGTTAGGTTTACCTTAACACTTTTTTTGTAGTTGTGGATGCTTGCAAGAGGGGTTAATCATAAGTGGGATGATTTTCCAAGGAAGGGCAGTACCCAAGCACCGGTCCACCCACATATCAACTTATCAAAGTACCGGACGCGAATCATATGAGCGTGATGAAAACTAGCTTGACAATAATTCCCATGTGTCCTCGGGAGCGTTTTCCTTTATATAAGAGTTTGTCCAGGCTTGTCCTTTGCTACAAAAAGGATTGGGACATCTTGCTGAACCTTATTTACTTTTATTACTTGTTACCCGTTACAAATTACCTTATCACAAAACTATCTGTTACTGATAATTTCAGTGCTTGCAGAGAATACATTACTGAAAACTGCTTATCATTTCCTTCTGCTCCTCGTAGGGTTCGACACTCTTACTTATCGAAAGGACTACGATTGATCCCCTATACTTGTGGGTCATAAATACCGTACTCAAATAGCTACCCTGCATGGCGCCTCCTAGCTAATAAAAAAAGGGGACGCGTGGCGGCACATAAATGGTAACTAGAACGCCCACAGTTTCAATAATACTTGTGTTTCCGATTGCAACATGACAATACTTGTTCCAAAATGACTTTGTGGATTGTTAATGTGTGCGCATTCGCAAATCGGACAGCAAAATTACCACAACATGTTGGTGCCATGTCATGACACCAAGCCAAGTTTCATGATTTTCATGCTTGTTTTGGATTTATAGGAATTAAAAAACCAAGTTTCTCAATGTTTCCGGCCGAGCCACGATGCCCAGATGTTTGAATTTCATTCCCCTTTCTTGCATGGGGCCTAGAAATTTACCCAAGGACACACGTTATTTTTCAACCAACTTTGGTGCACTGGAGCATGTGCTTGTAGTTCAAATTTGAATTATGCACATTAAATGACCAGAAACTCAATTAATGTATAAAAAAGGCCAAAAGAACCCGGAATAATTCCAAAATTTAACACGACACTCATATAGTTGTATGTTGCCTCTATAAAGAAAATCAAAGGGGGCAGCGTATATCGTTTCGCACACAAAGGTGACACATTCCCTCTCACAACCACGAGCCTTCTTGAGAGAATCTCTGGTTTGCAAGAAGCTTATACCAAAACTTGTTCCAATTCGGCCAAATTTTTTACCACAACATGTTAGTACCATGACATGACACCATGCCAAGTTTCATGATTTTCAGGCGTTTTTTGGATTTACAAGAATTTTAAAACCAAGTTTCTCAATGTTCTCGGCCGAGCCACGACACCCAGATGTTTGAATTTCATTCCCATTTCTTGCATGGGACCTAGAAATTCACCCGAGGACATACATGTTATTTTTCAACCAACTTTGGTGCACTAGAGCATGTGTTTGTAGTTCAAAATTGAATTATGCACATTAAATGATCATAAACTCAATTGATGTATAAAAAAGGCCAAATGAACCCAGACTAATCCCAAAATTTAACACGACACTCATATAGTTCTATGTTGCCTCTGTAAATAAAATCAAGGGGGGCGGCGTATATCGTTTCGCACACAAAGTTGACATGTTCCCTCTCAGAAGCACGAGCCTTCTTGAGAGAAGCTCCGGTTTGCAAGAAGCTTATACCAAAACTTGTTCCAATTTGGCCAAGTTTTTTACCACAACATGTTAGTGCCATGACATGGACACCATGCCAACTTTCATGATTTCCAGGCGAGTTTTGGATTTACAGGAATTTAAAAACCAAGTTTCTCAATGTTCTCGGTCGAGTCACGATGCCCATATGTTTGAATTTCATTCCCATTTCTTGCATTGGACCTAGAAATTCACCCAAGGACACACATGTGTTTTTCAAACAACTTTGGTGCACCGAAGCATGTGCATGCAGTTCAAATTTGAATTATGCACATTAAATGTCCAGAAACTCAATTAATGTATAAAAAAGGCCAAACAAACCCGGAATAATTCCAAAATTTAACAAAATGTAAACTTAATTAATATCTTCTCTGTGTGGGGCATTTAATAAATGTCTATTATATATGTTTTCTACCCTATTCAAATTTAGTAGAGATGATAGTTTGATGCTCTCACATAATCTATTATTGACGCTATAGGGGATGTTGATTCCTATCAACTACCATATCCTAAAGGTTAAAACAGGTACATAATCATCTTCTCTATTTTGCACAGTGCACTATCAACCCCTATACGATGGTGCACGTTAAACTGTTGATACGAGTTTTATGTAAACCGGTGGCTTAAAGTTGATTTTCATATTGTTTGAAATTGTGTCAATAAAGATTTTTTTAAGAATATTGTTTGCTGATGTTGTGAGATGTGTGTATGAAAGATGCTTTTTTTCCTCCTGTTGCAACTCACAGGCATGTTTTGCTACTGTATAAAAAAGGCCAAACGAACCCGAAATAATTCCAAAATTTAACAGGGCACTCATATAGTTCTATGTTGGCTTTGTAAAGAAAATCAGGGGGAAGCAGTGTATATTGTTTCGCACACAAAGGTGACACGTTCCCTCTCGGAACCACGAGGCTTGTTGAGAGAATCTCCGGTTTGCAAGAAGCTTATACCAAAACTTGTCCCAATTCGGCCAAAAATTATACATATGAAAACAGGGTTTAGCTTATCCCGAACATATCGCTACCTAGAACAATGTACTGTGATTTAAATTTAACATAAAATGGATACAAATATTTGAATTGGAGATCGTATGGTACATGTAGTTCATAGTGAAATACGATTACTGCTATATGCATGTTTTCTGTTATCAAGATAATATTTAAATGATGGTATAACTTGACAATAATCGTATTCAAATAAGGAAAATTGATTCAAATTTACTCCATATGGTAGATGACATATATATGTTCATAGGGTGGAGTAAAATGTTCATATAAGATGGAAGATCAAAATGTAGTACTACATCCATTATAAACCGCAAGGTCACCTAATGATGTATTCGAATTCAACATAACATGGATGAGATCCTGGCATTTGTAATCATACAAAAAGGGACATGACTCTTTCTTGTGGTGGGAATTGATTTGTTTTTTGTTGTTGTTGAGGGAAGTGCGAATTGATTTGGTACTGTAGAGGGTAATCTTGTTCTCCTGATTTGTTTTACATTTTTCTTGTAGTTTTTTCAATGGCATTTATAGCAATATAGTAAAACAGGACATGACTCTCTTGTGTCTTGTATGAATTGTTTTTTTGTAAACGTTAAGTATGTTCTGCCAAACATGGAATCTGCGCCTTTTTATCCCAAAAAATTGACGCGCACGAAAACTCCCTCCTCATCCGAAATCAGTCCCGCAGCCCAGACACACGAGATCCCCCTTCTACCCCTCAGCCGGAAATGTCGCCTCGACGTCGCGTGGTCAAAACCGGTGGGGGTACGTTCATAAATTACCATACATTTTGGACAAGTGCGTCCCTAAGCCATGGCTCCCGCCTACCTTCCCCTTCGTCCCCCCCATTCATACACCAAGGTCGCCAAAACCCGCGAAACCCCACGCTCCTCCGTTGGCCTCCCGACCGCCGCCCAGCCGGAGACTCTTCCCCGATGACGTCGTCCACCACAATAGCTCGTCGTCCCTCATCCGCCGCACCGGATGAGGATCTGTCGTCGATCTCGTCCTCCCACCGGATCAGTCGCCCCATCCTCCATTGAAAGTGCAACTAATCCCTGGGTGGTTTTGGTAATTCTTAACAACATATTGCTCATTGAAGTAATGCCCCTTCAAGATGATCATTTCAAAAATTTCAATGATTGGCATGGCATAGACTAGAGATGTGGACCCATCAAAATGCTAAGGACACATATTGGCTCAAGCTCAAGACTCTACATTTTCATTTTAGTGATCCAAGATCAAAGTGAGTCCATAGGAAAAGCCAATACTAATAAAAGGGGCTGAGGTGTTGCTTAATGGCTTGCTTGCTCAAAATTCTTAATGATATGCTCCAAAAGCCCTCAACCACTTTCTCATATCCACACATGTCCCAAACCAAAATCCAAACTCGGCCCCACCGATTTGATCTATCCGGCGCCATCGAGTTCATTTGACATAGCCATAGCCGGAAACCCTAATCAATTCGGTCTCACCGAGATGGGATTGCAAACTCTTTGTTTCGGTCTAACTGAGATGAGTGATCAGTCCCACCAAGTTCGCAATGCAAACTCTCAGTTTCCTTTTCGTAACGTCTCGGTCCCACCGAGTTTGCCTAACCAACTCTTTGTTTGCCTATTACAGAAATCGGTCTCACCGAGTTCATGTGATCGATCTCATCGAGATTACGTTATGCCCTAACCCTAATGAAATCGGTCACACCGAGTTGACATGTTGGTCCCACCAAAAATCCTAATGTTCACATTTTGAACTAAATTGGTCTGACCGAGTTTAACTATTCGGTCCCACCGAGTTTGGTAAATTGTGTGTAATGGTTAGATTTTGTGTGGAGGCTATATATACCCCTCCACCCATCCTCCATTCGTGGAGAGAGCTATTAGAATGTGCCTACACTTCCACCATTTAATTTCTGAGAGAGAACCACCTACTCATGTGTTGAGACCAAGATATTCCAATCCAACCACAAGAATCTTGATCTCTAGCCTTCCCCAAGTTGCTTTCCACTCAAATCATCTTTCCACCAAATCCAAATCTGTGTGAGAGAGTTGAGTGTTGGGGAGACTATCATTTGACGCACAAGAGCAAGGAGTTCATCATCAACACACTATCTATTACCTTTTGGAGAGTGGTGTCTCCTAGATTGGTTAGGTGTCACTTGGGAGCCTCCATCAAGATTGTGGAGTTGAACCAAGGAGTTTGTAAGGGCAAGGAGATCGCCTACTTCATGAAGATCTACCCAAGTGAGGCAAGTCCTTCGTGGGTGATGGCCATGGTGGGATAGACAAGGTTGCTTCTTCGTGGACCCTTCATGGGTGGAGCCCTCCATGGACTCGTGCAGCCGTTACCCTTCGTGGGTTGAAGTCTCCATCAACGGGGATGTATGATAGCACCACCTATCGGAACCACGCCAAAAATCTCCGTGTCTACATTGCATTTCCTCCCTCAAAACTCCTCCCCTTTACCTTCATATGCAATGATTTACATTCCGCTGCTATACTCTTAGATTTGCATGTGTAGGTTGATTGCCTGACTTGTGATAAGTTGCTAAAATCTGCCAAGATTTAAAATTGGGAAAAGGCAAGATTTTTATTTGGTCAAGTAGTCTAACCACCCCCCCTCTAGACATACTTTCGATCCTACAAGTGGTATCAAAGCTTTGGTCTCTATTTGTCTTGATTTCCATAGCTTTGGTGATCACAGCCTTGGTTTCACAACCTAGGAGAGTATAGCGTCTAGCGAGGGAAACTACCACCGTAGAGGTCCTTACTTTGATGTTACCATTTTTTCTAGTTGGAAGCATAAGATGAAAATGCATATTCTTGGACATAACCCCGCCGTTTGGGCTATTGTGTGTATTGGCTTGCAAGGTGAATTCTTCAATGGGAGAGAACCGAATCGTGAAGCTACCATGGAAGAACTGAGGATTCTGCAATACAATGCTCAAGCCTGCGATATCCTCTTCAACGGATTGTGCCCTGAAGAATTCAAAAAAATTGTTGAGAATGCAAAGGAAATTTTGGATACTTTGATTGATATGCATGAAGGTACTGACTCTGTCAAGGAATCCAAATTGATGTGCTTCAAAGTCAGCTTGACAAGTTCAAAATGAAGGATGGTGAACGTGTCACTGAAATGTACTCTAGGCTTGCTCTCATCACAAATGAGATTGTTGTCTTAGGAAGTGAAGAGATGACCGACAAATTCGTCATTAAGAAGATCCTAAGAGCCTTGTATGGAAAATATGATACGGTGTGCACATTGATCCAAATGATGCCCAATTATAAAGATCTCAAGCCAGCGGAAGTCATTGGGAGAATTGTTGCTCATGAGATGTCACTCAAGGATAAAGAAGAGCTTCACAACAAGTCAAGTGGTGCTTACAAATCCTCATGTGATGCTCCTACATCATCAAGTGAGAAACAAGTTTTCAATGAGGAATTGAGCCTAATGGTGAAGAACTTCAACACGTTCTACAAGAGTAGAAGCAAAGAGAGAAGTTCCAAGTCAAGGTCCTACAATGACAAAATATCTTCTAGTAGTGAGCGTAATTGCTACAATTGTGGAAGACTCGGACACTACTCCAATGAGTGTACGGCTCCCTACAAAAGAAGAGAAGACTCGCCTAAAAGGAGAAGTAGAAGAGAAGAATCACCTCTAAGAGAGAGAAGGAGTAGAGATGATCGTTATGAACGAAGAACCTCTCGCAGAAGCAAGGATTCGGATAGGAAGGACAATTCATCAAGGAGCTACACAAAACGAAGACATCAAGATCACGTTGGTGAATGGGTATCCGGCTTCGACTCCGACCATCACTCCGAGAGAAGTTATTACTCTGACTCTGAGTATACTCAAGATGAAGGTGTTGCCGGTCTAGCACTTGTGTCAACCAACTCTTGTGACATATTTCACTCACCAAATGAAGGAATTGGAAGATGCTTCATGGCGAAAGGCCCAAAGGTATCACACCCCGAGTATGTAGATTTAAATAGTGAGGAAGATGATTTGCTAGGTGATGATGATTTACTTGTTGACAACGCTAGTGATGAAAACTATGATGAACTTGCTATTAATCATGCTAATCAAGATAAAACGAATGACGATGATAAGAAGGAGATTGAGCGGCTGATTAAAGAACTAAACACTCTTAAGTTAGCTCATGAAACTACCTTGGAAGATCACCGAGAACTTTTAAAAACTGATGAGAAGCTACACTTTGAAAAGCTCAATCTAGAGCAAGAGCATGGGTTCTTAAAAGCAATCAATGATGATATTCGCAAGAAAAGTTCTTCTTACTTTGCCAAGCATTTACTCTTGTCTACTTACATGCCACAAGTAAAATCTAGAAACAAGAGTAAGAAAGATTCTCCTTCTAGTAGTAACAATAATCATGTAAAATCCAATGTTGTTGCTTCTAGTAGTTCTCTTGATTCCACTAATGATTCTCTTAGACAAGTTACACTTGAGCAAGAAAATAGCTTATTGAAGGGAATTATAGAGAAAGATGTTTACAAGAGCCTTGTTGGAAGTAAACAATTTGAGGAAATTGTACGCAAGCAAGGAAGGCACCAGAAGAATCAAGGTGTTGGTTTTGAACGAAAGTTCAATGCCAATGGAGTTGAGTGGGAAGAAGACCAATACCCCAAGACCAAGTTTGTTCCTCAACAAGATAAGTATGACCCTACTTATTTCAAGGGAACACAAGCTCAAGATGATCTTCCACTAGAAGACCACAAGCAAAAAAGTCAAGGACAAGCTTCAGGAGGAGATTGATGCATTTGAAGAAGCTCCCAAGGCCTTGGTCAAGTGGGTTCCCAAGACTACATCAAGTTCTACTTCATCAAGTACGACTACAACTCCAAGGATTCCCATCAAGTTGATGTGGATCCCAAAGAAGAAGAACTAGAGAGTTCTTGAGGGTGATTCCGCCAACATACTTCACTCGTATCATTTTTGCGAGAACAAGTGCAAACAACTTCCACATCTTGCACTAGTTCAAGGAGTCACAAACCCTCTTGTTGGTAAGACAAGGGACAAGGTAACCTAATGCTTTCATGGACATCATCTTGTGTGTATTTCACTCTATGTCTATGGATATGCTTGTTTGTTCCTTGTGGGACTAACCCATGTAGGTATTGAAAGTGCAACTCACTCCAATGGATTGCTCCAAATGATCTACATCAACTTTGAGCATCCACATCTTCAACATCTACATGAAGTCATCATTGACAAAACCCAAGGTTAGTTCATCCCTCTTAGGGGGGATATCACATCTAGGGGGATCTTTACTCTAAGATTTGAGCTAAAGCAACTCTAAAGGTGTCAGCACAACAATGCTTTATGTAAAAGTGGTAACCCCACTTGCGCTTAAACGATGAGTATGATCTATGATCAAATGTTCTCATTTGAGTCCTAAGTCAATATACTCATATATAGATGACCTAGTCATCGCCAAATTACTTGATAGATGCTATAGTGTTTCTGCGTGCTTTGCCACATATTTCATTTGCCATTTTATTGTGTGAGCATGTTGATTGCATATTTTTCTCATTCAAGGACATCCATTTGTTGCTTTGATTGTTGGCCCTTCTTCTTTTGCCAAATGGATGGACAAGAATGCCTAAGAACTTCCTCTAGCTATCTATGCTTTTCTTGTCTCAAACTCTATTCATGCTACATCATAGAGTTTGATCAAGTTAGATTCGAACCCTCTGGGTGAGGAGCACTCGGAGTCACCGATTCGTCATAGACTTAAACTTCCAAAACCTCTCTATGCATTTCGGTCTGACCGATTCATCCTTTTCGGTCATACCGAGTTCACTGAGTTGATCTAGGTTTTCAATCTCGGTGCAACTTATTAGAACCATTCGGTCACACTGAGTTGCAGTAACCTCTTGCGATTCTGCATCTCAGTGCCACCGAGTTGTTCCACTCGGTCACACCGACAGGGTCAGGATATATATACCGACGGGTCAAATTTTGGAAATTCCTCCAAAACCTCTTCACCCGAGTGTGTCCTGCTCTGCCGACTCAGGTCTCTGGATTGTCCTCTGATACATCCATTTTGCATCATGCTTTTATATCGATATTTACTACATTATGTGATGTTACTACACATTATGTCACAATACTTATGCCTTTTCTCTCTTATTTTACCAGGTTTACATGAAGAGGGAGAATGCCGGCACCTGGAATTCTGGGCTGGAAAAGGAGCAAATATTCAAGACCTATTCTGCACAACTCCAAAAGTCCTGAAACTCCACGAAAGTCAGTTTTGGAATATATAAAAAATATTGGGTGAAGGAAGCACCAGAGGGGGGCCACCCACCGTCCACGAGGGTGGAGGGCGCGCCCTACCCCCTGGGCGCGCCCCCTGCCTCGTGGGCCACCTGGAAGTCCACGATGCCCATCTTCTGGTATAAGGTGTCTTTCGCCCTGGAAAAAATCATAAGGAAGCTTTCGGGATGAATAAGGCGGAACCTTGGCGGAACCAATCTAGGGCTCCAGTGGAGCTGTTCTGTCGGGGAAACATCCCTCCGGGAGGGGGAAATCGCCACCACCATCGATCCTCTCATCGGGAGGGGGTCAATCTCCATCAACATCTTCACTAGCACCATCTCCTCTCAAACCCTAGTTCATCTCTTGTATCCGATCTTTTATCAAAACCTCAGATTGGTACCTATGGGTTGCTAGTAGTGTTGATTACTCCTTGTAGTTGATGCTAGTTGGTTTATTCGGTGGAAGATTATATGTTCAGATCCTTTATGCATATTAATACCCCTCTGATTTTGAACATGAATATGATTTCTGAGTAGTTACATTTGTTCTTGAGGACATGGGAGAAGTCTTGCTATTAGTTGTCATGTGAATTTGGTATTCGTTCGATATTTTGATGAGATGTATGTTATATTTCCTCTAGTGGTGTTATGTGAATGTCGACTACATGACACTTCACCATTTTTGGGCCTAGGGGAAGGCATTGGGAACTAATAAGTAGATGATGGGTTGCTAGAGTGACAGAACCTTAAACCTTAGTTTATGCGTTGCTTCGTAAGGGGCTGATTTGGATCCATATGTTTCATGCTATGGTTAGGTTTACCTTAATTCTTCTTTCATAGTTGCGGATGCTTGCGAGGGGGGTTAATCATAAGTGGGATGCTTGTCCAAGGAAGGGCAGTACCCAAGCACCGGTCCACCCACATATCAAATTATCAAAGTAACGAACGTGAATCATATGAGCATGATGAAAACCAGCTTGACGATAATTCCCATGTGTCCTCGGGAGTGCTTTCCTTTATATAAGAGTTTGTCCAGGCTTGTCCTTTGCTAAAAAAGGATTGGGCCACCTTGTTGCACCTTGTTTACTTTTGTTACTTGTTACCCATTACAAATTATCTTATCACAAAACTATCTGTTAGCGATAATTTCAGTGCTTGCAGAGAATACCTTACTGAAAACTGCTTTTCATTTCCTTCTGCTCCTCGTTGGGTTTGACATTCTTACTTATCGAAAGGACTATGATAGATCCCCTATACTTGTGGGTCATCATCCTCTCGTCGCCAGTGACCTCCCGCCGCTAGTCTCCATCGCCGCCAACGGAAATCTTCACCGCCGTAGCGAGCTCATCACTGAGTTAGGGTATGCGTTCGAATCTTTGTGCAATCCTTACCTCTGATTCTTAGCACAAAGTCAATGCCATGTTTCTTACCACATATGAGATCATCCCATCTAGAAAAAACTTCCTTTAGATTAGTTTTGAGTCAAAAATTTAGGGTTAGGTTTCCGCCGAACTCATCTCGGACCGACGAAGTTGTGGAAATCGGTCTCACCGATTTGGCTTAGGCCATTGCACTTGTAATTTTTGGTCTAATCGAAACTTGCAAATCGATGTGAACGAGTTCAACTCCCAGTGAAACCCTAGCAATCTCGGAGTCACCGAACTGTGTCTCGGTCTGACTGAATCCACTAGTTTAGACTCCAAAGTTGCTTCGGTGTCACCGAGTTTAACAAATCGGTAGCTCCGAAATGCTTTCTATGGAAAACTAAAACTAAGTTTTTGACTCATTTGTTTTGCAAAACCTCTGCACTTTGTGATGGTCATCTTCTCTATCTCATCTATAACTATTCATAGGGTCAGCTTTCAGTTTGCAGTGTCAACCATGTCTGATCAAAGTGATAGCCAGAACAAGTCTGAGGAGCAGGTGAATCTGAGTGAGGGCACTAGTCCCTCTGATAGTTATGATGATGGCAGCAGAAGTACTCCTAGCAACCTTCCTAAGGCTGCTACTAGGCAGAGGAGAAAGAGAAAATCTGATTCTAAGGATGAAGACTACATTGCTGCTGAGGAGGAGGTCAACTACAAAAATAAGGTTGTCAATAAGGAATGTGGCACAGTTGCATAAACAAAGCCTGGTATGCACAAGAAGGCTCCTGCCAAGAGAGTGCCCGCTTCAAAAGCCAGGGCATCAACTCTTGAAACTTCTAGATCAACTATTGAAGAAGCTGCTGGTGAGGGCAAGAAGAGGAAGGATAGGGCTAAGAAAACTATGGCCATAGTAATTGGGAAGCCCTCAATGATGATTCAGTCTGATGAGGAGGAAGAGGAATAAGAGGATGCTACACTAGCACCTAAAGCTCAAAAGCTGATGGGGGATGCCATCAAGTCTGGGGCTGCTCCTTCAAAGCCCAAGATTGCCCCCAAAGCTTCTCCTCCAGCCCCCAAGACTGCACCAAAGAGGAGCACAAGAAATATACCAGCTACTGAGAAGAACAAGGCCCCAGTGCCTGAAGTTGAAGAAGAAGAAGATGATGATGAAGCCCAAGTGCTTAGGAAGCTCAAGCCAAAGATCCCTGACCATGATGAAAATCATCTAGTGGCTGAGAATATGAAAATTAGAAAAGATGTAGGACTCGGACTGTGGAGAGAATAAGATTCATATGCTGTGAGGAGAAGGACTATTGTGGACTATAGAGTTCACACCAAGGAGCAGCAGGACTTCTATGAGACAATTCTGTTGGATAAGAAACCCATTGTCTGTGACATGAAGTGGGTAGACTGGAAATACATCGACAACAATGAAGACCACTTCCCAGGAGTGCATGAGAGCTTCAGACTCAATGGAGTAGATGGTTTTGTGGGTCAGAAACTCACGAAGTGGAATGATGAGCTCATCATGCAATTCTACTCTACAACTCATTTCTATACTGATGGAAGGATTGTCTGGATGTCTGGACCTACGAGGTACCAATGAACAGTTGTTGAATGGGCCAAGCTGATAAATGCCCCTGTAGAGCTTGAGGATGACATAGATGTCTATGCCAAGAGGAAGAAAGATCACAACTCCATGGCCAACATGTACAAGGAGATTCCTGTGGAGAATCACAAGCTAGGCTCTGTGTATTATCTGCTATCTGGACTGGCCACTATTAACACCATCTTGAGGCACACCTTGTTGCCCAAGTCAGGAGATCACAGGATGATCAGAGGCCACTCCATAAATCCACTTTAGTTGTTTGTGAAGGAAATATGCCCTAGAGGCAATAATAAAGTTGTTATTTATATTTACTTATATCATGATAAATGTTTATTATTCATGCTAGAATTGTATTAACCGGAAACTTAGTACATGTGTGAATACATAGACAAATAGAGTGTCCCTAGTATGCCTCTACTAGACTAGCTCGTTAATCAAAGATGGTTAAGTTTCCTAGCCATAGACATGTGTTTTCATTTGATGAACGGGATCACATCATTAAAGAATGATGTGATGGACAAGACCCATCCGTTAGCTTAGCACTATGATCGTTTAGTTTATTGCTATTGATTTCTTCATGACTTATACATGTTCCTATGACTATGAGATTATGCAACTCCCGAATACTGGAGGAACACTTAGTGTGCTATCAAACGTCACAACATAACTGGGTGATTATAAAGATGCTCTACAGGTGTCTTCGATGGTGTTTGTTGAGTTGGCATAGATCGAGATTAGGATTTGTCACTCCGATTGTCGGAGAGGTATCTCTGGGCCCTCTTAGTAATGCACATCACTATGAGCCTTGTAGGCAATGTGACTAATGAGTTAGTTGCAGGATGATGCATTACAGAACGAGTAGAGAGACTTTCCGGTAACGAGATTGAACTAGGTATGTTGATACCGATGATTGAATCTCGGACAAGTAACATACCGATGACAAAGGGAACAACGTATGTTGTTGTGCGGTTTGACCGATAAAGATCTTCGTAGAATACGTAGCAGCCAATATGAGCATCCAGGTTCCGCTATTGGTTATTGACTGGAGATGTGTCTCGGTCATTTCTACATAGTTCTAGAACCCATAGGGTCCACACGCTTAACGTTCGATGACGATTTGTATTATGAGTTTATGTGATTTGATGATCGAAGGTTGTTACGAGTCCCAGATGAGATGACGAACATGACGAAGAGTATCGGAATGGTCGAGACATAAAGATTCATATATTGGAAGGTTACATTCAGACACCGGAATGGTTCGGGTCGTTTCGGATAAGTTTCGGAGTACCGGGGGTTACCAGAACCCCCTGATACGTCTCCAACGTATCTATAATTTTTGATTGTTCCATGCTATTATATTATCTGTTTTGGATGTTTAATGGGCTTTATTATGCACTTTTATATTATTTTTGGGACTAACCTATTAACCGAAGGCCCAGTGCAAATTGTTGTTTTTTGCCTATTTCAGTGTTTCATAGAAAAGGAATATCAAACGGAATCCAAACGGAACGAAACCTTTGTGAGGATCTTTTTTGGAACAAATGCAATCCAGGAGGCTTGGAGTGGAGGTAAAGGAAGCAACGAGGCGGCCACGAGGTAGGGAGGCGCGGCCAGAAGGGTAGGCGCGTCCCCCACACTCGTGGGCCCCACGGAGCTCCACCGACCTACTTCTTTCGCCTATATATACTCTTATACCCCAAAAACATCCAAGGGAGCCACGAAACAACTTTTCCACTGCCGCAACCTTCTGTACCCGTGAGATCCCATCTTGGGGCCTTTTCCGGCGATCTCCTGGAGGGGGATTCGATCACGGAGGGCTTCTACATCAACACCATAGCCTCTCCGATGATGCGTGAGTAGTTTACCACAGACCTTTGGGTCCATATTTATTAGCTAGATGGCTTCTTCTCTCTCTTTGGTTCTCAATACAAAGTTCTCCTCGATGTTCTTGGAGATCTATTGATGTAATACTTTTTGTGGTGTGTTTGTCGAGATCCGATATTGTGGGTTTATGATCAAGATTATCTATGAACAATATTTGATTCTTCTCTGAATTCTTATATGCATGATTTGATATCTTTGCAAGTCTCTTGGAATTATCGGTTTAGTTTGGCCTACTAGATTTATCTTTCTTGCAATGGGAGAAGTGCTTAGCTTTGGGTTCAATCTTGCGGTATCCTTTCCCAGTGACAGTAGGGGCAGTAAGGCACGTATTGTATTGTTGCCATCGAGGATAAAAAGATGGGGTTTATATAATATTGCTTGAGTTTATCCCTCTACATCATATCATCTTGCCTAATGTGTTACGCTGTTCTTATGAACTTAATACTCTAGATGCATGCTGGATAGCGGTTGATGTGTGGAGTAACAGTAGTAGATGCAGAATCGTTTCGGTATACTTAACACGGATGTGATGCCTATATTTCATAATCATTGCCTAGATATTATCATAACTATGCGCTCTTCTATCAATTGCTCGACAGTAATTTGTTCACCCACCGTAATATATGTTATCTTGAGAGAAGCCACTAGTGAAACCTATGGCCCCGGATCTACTTTATATCTTATAAGTTTCCGATCTACAATTCTAGTTTACTATTTATTTTATTTTGCAACCTTTGCTTTTCAATCTATACAACAAAAATACCAAAAATATTTATCTTATTATCTTTATCAGATCTCACTTTTGCAAGTGGCCTGAAGGGATTGACAACCCCTTTATCGCGTTGGTTGCAAGGTTCTTTATTGTTTGTGCAGGTACTAGGTGACTTGCATCACTACAAAAAAAGACACATCTGTGACATTTTGGGCCGAACGAAAAAAAATTCTGTCATACATATGACACTTCTATGACGATAATTGTGACAAAACCCGGTATCATCATAGATGTGGTGGGCTCCTACTTCTATGACAAAAAATCATGACAGAAAATGGGCTTTCCGTCCTGGGCGGGCCGGAGACGCAGCTGCATGATATTCTTTGGGCTGTCCATGATAGAAAAAACCATGGTAGAAGCTAGGGCGAGGAAAATTTTGGGGAGTTCCCGGTTACAGTGGGAGGTCGGGGGCCGAGCGATGCACGTTTCTCTCATACACGTACGCGCGTGTGTGCGAGGCGTTGGCTCTAACTGAACCCGAGCGAGGCGTTGGGCTCTAACTGAACCCGATCAATTGCACTGCAGGCTACGCGTTACTGAACCCGAGCGATCGATCGATGGCTGTTAATTGAACCCGATCGAGCGATTCCTTCGCTACTGCTGCTAACTGAAGCCGGTCGATGCTGCCTCTGGGATGAACAGTGAGCGTTGCGGGGGGTTTGGATGAACAGTGAGCGGTGGCGTTGCCTCTGGATGAACAGGACCCCGTGGTGTGGTGGAGGGCTGGATGAACAGTAGACGATGGAGGGGTGCCCGTGGAGGGGTGGTTGAACAGGACCCCGTGGTATGGAGGGCTGGATGAACAGTAGACGGTGGAGGGGTGCCCGTGGAGGGGTGGTTGAATAGTAGCCGGTGGAGTAGCGCGCGGTGGAGGCTGGATGAACAGGAGCCCGTGGAAGCTGGAGGAGGTCGACGGTAGCCCGTGGAGGCTGGAGGGGGTCGACGGTGGAGATGAACAGTATCCCGTGGAGTCCCGTTTTGCGGTACGCCACACCCCTCCCGATGAACTGGACCCCCTTTTCGACCATAGCGCTCCAACACAAGTATGTTTCCTCCGTTTTGCGGTACGCCACACCCCTCCCGATCAACAGGACCCCCGTTTCAACCGTTGGAGGTCCGTTTCGTCCGTTTTGCGGTACGCCACACCCCTGCCGATGAACAGGACCCCCGTTTCGACCGTAGGAGGTCCGTTTCCTCCATTTTGCGGTACGCCAGACCCCTCCCGATCAACAGGACCCCGTTCCGAATGTAGGAGGTCTGTTTCCTCCGTTGTGTGGTATGCCAGGCCTCGTTTCCATCGCCTGTTCCGTCCAAGCCCTCCCGATGAACACGACCACGCATTCCGTTCCGACCCAGCCGGTTGGCTCCCACGCGTTCCGTTGCCTCCCAATGAACACAGCGCATTCCGTTGCCTCCCATGAACACGACGCATTCCATTACCTCCCCATGAACACGACGACGACGCTATTTCTCCATTCCGACCCAGCCATGTACACGAGCCCTGGCCGTACGTATGCGCGAGTAGGCGTTCAAGACCCCGCCCGTATGTACACATACGTGGCCGTATTTTCTTTCTTGCACCCTGGCCGATGTACGTACATGTACATGCTACGTGCGCGCCTCTAGTACGACACGTACGCGCCTCTACTACGACACGTGCGCGCCTCTACATCCACCAGTATATATGTACGTACACGTTCGCGACCAGAATGACAACACTACGTACGCTTCGACCAGGTGGGTCCCGACTATCAGGCACTTCCTTTCCTGCGAAGATGTAGCTGGTGGGTCCCAGCAGTCAGGGGGGCGAATCATATTTTTTGCCCGGACGCACTTCCTTGCATGCGAAGATGTAGCTGGTGGGTCCCAGCAGTCAGGGGCAAACGTTTTTTTCGCAAAATATGGTGGCCCGTCCAGTGGGTCCCCGCTATCATGTGGAGGAATAATTATTTTGCACGTAATAAGGAAGCACTTCCATGCTGCGGCCGTGGACCCAGCTGTCAGCCTCTCCACGTATAGTCCATGTCCGATGGAAGCCGTTCCTTGACCACGTTGACCACGCCGCGCCGAGAGCACCAGCGTGGTGGACGACGGCGAGGCCTAGGATGGGGACAACGCGGAGCCGGGGAAGACGCGGCAGTGGATGCCCACGTGTAGAGGAGTACGAGGGTTCACTGGTTCACTGCGGTGTGAGGCTGTCGTTGCCGTAGAATAACAGGGGGTGTGGGTGAGTAGAGGGATGGCCTGGCCAGCGGTGGGAGTAGTAGGGGCGGTGAGGTCTCCGTCGCATTGCAGCCGGCCACGGGAGGCAGGAGCACGAGGCACAACCGGCGCTGGTTTGGGTGGCTGGAGCAAGAGGACCAAAGGTTGAAGAAGCACTACGGCCGTTGGATGGACATTGTACGGTCACTGGAGCTAGAATCGTGCATATTGACTAAGTTGACAAAGCCCTCCGTCCCCGTCAGCTAGAATCGTGCATATTGACTAAGTCAGCCTGCCACTATACTGGGTCCCAGCTAATAGGGGGAGTATTCATTTTTTTGTGCGTAATAAGGAGGCACTTCCTTGCGTGCGAAGATATAGCTGGTGGGTCCGAGCTGTCAGCAGTGGTAATGTTTTTTTCGTGAAATACAGAGGCCCTTTCGGTGGGTCCCTGATGTTAGGTGGAGGAATCATTATTTTGCACGTAATAAGGAGGCATTTCCTTGCGTGCAGCCGTGGACCCAACTATCGGCCTCTCCACGTATAGTCCACTTCAGATGCATGTCGGTCGTTGACCACGTTGACCAGGCCGCGCCAAGAGCACCAGGGCGGTGGACGACGGCGAGGCCTAGGAAGGGAATGACACGGAGGCAGGGAAGACTCGGCAGTTGTTTCCCACGCGGAGGAGACTACGACTGTATGAGGGTTTACTGGTTCGTCTGCCGTCGCCGGAGAATAACAGTAGGTGTGGGTGAGTAGAGGGATGGCTAGGCCAGCGATGGGAGTACGGTGGGGCGGTTAGGCCTGCGCGGCAGCACAGCCGGCCGCGGGGAGGAGGGAGCAGGCAGTCCCGCCGGCGCTTGTTTGAGCGGCTGGAGCAGGAAGAGCAGAGATTGAAGAAGCACGACGGCCGTTCGATGGACATCCAACAGTCACTGCTTGTGCGTCAACCTTTTTTTAGGAAAGCCTCAAATCTGTGGAAAACAACATACATCCCATCTGCCATTATTTCTAATAATTTATAGCCCATTTGCTAATTCTTAAGGTTTTTTTGGAGCCCATATTCTTTTTGTTAGCATTACAGCCCATATTGTGGCCACGGTTAAAAAATTATACGAAATTTTGCATATTTCGGTGCGGTCCGAACTGTTTTTAATCCCGAAATTTCGACTCACATTCAAACTGATTTTAAAAATAAATGTATATCAATATAAAATCCAAAAAATTCTCCATGCATAAAAATTAATGTAATTTAAAATCTTGAAATGAAAAAAAGATATTTGAAACTAATTGCCGATTTGATGTGTTTTAAAAATGTACAGCCCATTTCTCATTACTGATGGGCCATTTTCTCGGCCAGCCGAATGAAAGCTCTCCTCGTCTTGAAAGATTTGCAGCCCAATAGGCCCGACAAAGCGACTTACTTGGCAAATCACAAAAAAACTGGGTTGTGGCCATGGACCCAGCTGTCATCCTCTCCACGTACATTACTCTTCCGATGGAAGTCGTTCCTTGACCACGTTGACCATGCCGCGCAGAGAGCACCACGGCGGTGGACGACGGCGAGGCCTAGGAAGGGGACGACGCAGAGCCGGGGAAGTCGCGGCAGTGGAAGCCCGCGCGGGGAGGAGTACGAGGGTTCACTGGTTCGGCTGTGGTGTGAGGCTGCCGTCACCGCAGGGCCTGGCCAGCGGTGGGAATAGTAGGGGGCAGTGAGGCCTCTGCGGTAGCACAGCCGGCCACGGGAGGCAGGAGCATGCGGCACGACCGGCGCTGCTTTGGGAGGCTGGAGCAAGAATACCAGAGGTTGAAGAAGCACTACGGCTGTTGGATGGACATCGTATGGTCACTGGAGCTAGAATCGTTCATATTGACTAAGTTGACAAAGCCCTCCGTCCCCATCAACTTAGTAGGCCCACAAGTCAGCCTCCCACAATGGTGGGTCCCAGCTAGCAGGGGGTATTCATTTTTTTGTGCGTAATAAGGAGGCCCTTCCTTGCGTGCGAAGATATAGCTGGTGAGTCCGACATGTTAGCGGGGGAATGTTTTTTTCGTGAAATACAGAGGCCCTTCCGGTGGGTCCCAGCTGTCAGCTGGAGGAATCATTATTTTGCGCGTACAGTCCACGGCCGATGGATGTCGTTCGTTGACCACGTTGACCAAGCCACGCCGAGAGCACCATGGCGGTGGACGACGACAAGGCCTAGGAAGGGAACGACACGGAGCCGGGGAAGACTCGGAATGGTTGCCCACGCGGTGGGGAGTACGAGGGTTTACTGGTCCGGCTGCCGTTGCCAGAAAATAACAGGAGGTGTGGGTGAGTAGAGGAATGGCCTGGCCAGCAATGAAGTAGGGTGGGGCAGTGTGGCCTGTGCGGCAGCACAGCTGGCCACGAGAGGCGGGAGCAGGCAGTCCCACCGGAGCTGGTTTGGGCGGTTGGAGCAAGAAGATCAGATATTGAAGAAGCAGCACGGCCGTTGGACTAACATCCAATGGTCACTGCTGCTAGAATCGTTTGTGGACTAAGTTGACAAAGCCAAAGTACACGTCAACCTAGTAGACCCACAAGTCAGCCTCCAAATATGTCCCAAACAGCATACAGCCCGAAATTTCTAGCCAGATTCAAATTAATTTTAAATCTAAATATACCTTAATTTAAATTCAATGAAATTTTACCCGCACAAAAACAATGAAATTTAAAATATCAAAATCCGAAAGAAAAGAGTATTTTGGAACTAATTGCCTGTTTGCTGTATTTTTTTCATTTTACAGCCCATTTATTATTACTTATAGCCCATTTCTTATTACTTATAGCCCATTTTCTGGGCAAAATGCATCCCTCCTCGTCTTGAAAGATTTCCGGCCCAGCAGGGCGTAGAAAAGCATGTAGGCCTACGTTGGTTATTCTGCAAAAAACAAAATAGCCGGCTAGCCATTTTCAGAAAGGAAAAAAACAAACTGGGCTGGTCATGTGCTAAACATATGAAATAAAAGCCTGGGCTAGACGGGCCACGGGTCCTGCACAACCCAGTTGATACCCTTCTCCGTCCCAAAAAAACAAAATTACTGCGCGCTGCGGGGTCCCTACTGTCATCCTCACCATGTACATTCATCTCCTTATTCCTCTCGGTTGTTGACCATGTTGACAACACCGGAGGGCGGCGCCGCAGCGAGCAAACCAAGGCGGAGGACGATGGTGAGGCCTCAAACGGGAACGAACAGGAGCCGGGGAAGATCACAGCCAACCGTGGGAGGCGGGAGCAGGCGGTCCCGCCGGCGCTGGTTTGGCTTTAGCGGCTCGAAGAAGAAGAGACTGAAGAAACGCGACAGATGTTGAATGTCAATCCAACGGTCAAGGTTGGCACAGTCGTTTGTTGACTAAGCGGACACCAAGTAGCATATTTTTTATATATAGAAAGAAAATCAAAGACTTGGGAAGGCGTACAGAACAAGCTAGTGTACCAGTAAAGAGATGTTGCCGAGTTTTAGAAAAAAGAAAGACGTGCTCCTGTAGCTGGTTCGAATCCAAACCTAGAATATGACTATATATGGTGCTATGCTACTCTGCAAGCAATGAAACTGACATATCCAACGTTCGCTTCTCCTCTTCTCTACTTACTCTGCCTAGCATCAGAAGCTCTGGCCGCAGCAACCATGTCCGCTGGCTGCTCATCTACCTGCTCTTCAGTAGGCAAAAACTAGATATGCGCCAAGTCACCACCCATACCATCTCCTGTGGGTCTCATCACACCCCCGCCGGCACGAGCACCGTAGCCAATTGCTCATCGCAACCCGATGCCGTTGGTGTGGTACCACTGCTGCAAATCACGCAAAGTCATCCGTCGCGTCTCAACCACAATCCGCAACCCTGGCCGAGTCTTCTACAAATGCCCGAATCATGGGGTAATAATATGTTTAAGTGTTGTTCTACTACTTTCAGTTGCTGATTTTTTTAATAGTTTGGTTGATGATCTTCCAATTTGATTCATGCAGAAAAGGGAAGATTCGTGTGATTTGTATTTCCGGGAAGTTATTGATGTGGGGGAATGCAACTATGCTGATTATTTGGTTAGCCGAGGAATCCCAATACCAGCAGGTTGGGGTGTTGGACAAGTAACTGAAGGAACGACAGAAGAGGAAGATGCAGAGCAGAAGGTTAAAGATGCAGTTCCTATGATCATGGCCAAGCAACAGCTGCTGAACGGCCTTGACAGCAATGAGGAGATGAAAGAGCTTGTGAAGATAATGGGAAAAATCGATGTGCTCTGTAGGATGATTGTCTCTTTATTTGTAGTGTATGTAGCACTCGTGATGTATTCAGTGGCTACGACATGAGCACTTTGCTGAAACTAGTAATGAATGAAACCTGTGTAGCAGGTTGGGCGTAGTGTTGTGAACATCTAATGATTTCTATTAACAGAAATCTGGGGGTATCCCCTTTTGCTCATATAAATAAATAAATAGCAGAGGCCATGTCGGGTTAGCTTTGTTCTCATTCGAAGACGTCGAGCAAATTGCAGTCCAACAGCAAACTATGTCATCAAATTCAAGTTTCACAGCCAAATATGAGTACAACTAAACAACAATGTAATCATGTTTTAGTTGTCATACAATCACCAAACACAAATCAGCATACATAACAAGTGATGTTCTCACAGCAAAATACTAAACAACATGTTCATCAGGTTTCAGTTGTCATAGCAAACACAATTTCACATAGTAGATAAAAAACGTCTTCTAATAGGCAAATACGACAAAAGCAATGTAATCATCATCCGCAGCAGCAGCATTAACATCTTCGCCATGTGTATCAGTCTGAATCGTAATTCCCCATGGTGTCATCTTCTTCTTCGTCCTCAACATCCTCGAACGTTGGCTTCATCTTGATCAACTCTTGTATGTCCACAGCATGACAGGCAATCTTTTCACTGGCGTCATTGATGTGATGGTTCTCAAAGATATTAGGAACATCTGTGTTATCTTGTACATCAAGAGCAGTGTAAGCATCATCTTGTTGTGCAACTTCATTAAACGAATTCCTCTGCTCAAACCTTTGCAATACTCTCCAGTCATCGCTACGTGCAAATGTGTCTTCCAAGAAAAATATCTATGTTGCTTGATTTGCCAAAATAAAAGGCTCGTTGGTCTGGTATGCCGCCTTGACATTGATGGATTTGAAATCATCATCAGCTCTGGGTTTTGCGATCCTGGAAAATAGGTTATACCAACGACAGCACAACAGAACCACACACCGATGATCCTCGAAATTGGAGATATACTACAACTGAACAATGTCTGTTATGTTAGCATACATTCAGTTGTCTCTTTGTCATACATATCCGTGCTCATGCTGGCACTGTTTTGTGTCTTCCTGCCTTCGTCTCGTGCAAGGGTGTTGTAGCGCACATCTCCAACAACGCAACATTCATAATGTCTTACCCGAGTATCAGGACCCATTGCTAGTGAGTAAAGGGCATCATCAACTGCGTGCCCATCCTCCCGCATCTTCTTAACCTATGCTTAGAAAATAGACAAGCTGATCATCTTATGTACTCAATATATTAAAAAAACTGATAGTGCACTTCAAAAGCTTACATGGTTCTTGAACCATTTTACAAATCCTGCCATAACTAGTTTGTCAGTGTTTCTTGGATTTTGCGGCAGTAACTCCTCTTTGTAGATGCTGCACAACATAGAGATCGTGTCAAACATCTAAATATATAAGAATGTGCTGCAAGTTTAGTAGATTACGATGTATAAGCTGCAGTACTGCACTTACTTGATATAAGGTAGTATCTCAGGACAGTTATTCAACACATACCAAACCATTTTGTCCAAATCTTTAGGTTTGTCCTCTTGTCGACTCTTCCCTGTAACTCGAAGAGAATAATCGAAAACATTGAGCCCGGGATTGTCTTCACCCACCTCTTTGCTAAGCTAATCAGTTGTTTCAATGTATTTTGAGCAGAATGTCAACGCTTCTATAGCAATGTAGGCCTCTGCAATGGAACCCTCGGGTCCATCTCTGTTCCTAACATAGCCCTTGAAAGTGCCTAGCCGCCTTTCAATAGGGTACATCCAGCCATACTGTACTGGACCTCTAAGTAGTGCCTCATCAGGTAGATGAACAGCCAAATGCACCATCACATCAAAGAAGGCTGGAGGATATATCTTCTCAAGGTCGCATAGGATAGTTGGTATCTTGTCTCTAAGACGCTCCAAAGCATCTATCCTGATATTCCTACTGCAGAGTTCCCTGAAGAATTGTCCCAGCTCTGCAACTTCTCTGTATAAGTCAGGGCGGCCCAATCCTCTAAGGATAACAGGTAAAACCCTTTGAAGTAGGACGTGGCAGTCATGAGTTTTCAACCCTTGTACCTTGTTTCCATCTGCACTGACTCTCCTTTCAGGGTTGGAAGCAAATCCATGTGGGAATCTCACATGTGACAGGACCTCGCAGAATTCTTTTCTTTTTACCTTGTCCAAGACGTACACAGCTGGTGCCATATCACGTGGTTTACCTTCATCTTGCACCTGCAAATCCTTTCTGATACCCAGGTGTGTCAAATCAATCCTAGATTTTAAGGTATCTTTCGTCTTGCCTTCAATATTAAGAAGTGTGCCGGTAATGCTGTCACATATATTTTTCTCGATGTGCATCACATCAAGATTATGCCGCAGATCCAAATCTTTCCAATACTCCAAGTCCCACAAAGTGGACCTGCGGGTAAACAATAATCTCTCTTCTACCCTGCCACACTTCCTTTTCCCGCTACCATTACCAGGATGGTTTCCTAGTATAATATGGCTGACCTTCTCTAATTCCACTTGCAACTCATCGGCGGTGAGCCTCTTTGGCGCATCACGTTTCATGCTTTGCATGGAACACATGTCTTCGGTATTTTCTAGGATGCGGCTTGTCCTTGGCAAGGAAACGACGGTGTCCAATGTAACAGATCTTGCTAAGTATTGCGTATGACAGTGGATTCCTGTCACAGCGAACACATGCATTGTAACCATGTGTCGTTCGCCCTGACATAGTGCCCAAAGCCGGATAATCATGGATGCACCAAATTATAACAGCACGTAGAAAGAAACCAGCTGGTGGGTTGCTATATAGGTCTCGAGTGAGAACACCCTTCCATAGCTGTTGAAGTTCCTCCACAAGAGGCTCCATGAACAAATCAAAATCCTTTCCAGGACTTTTTGGACCTGGGATGAGCAAGGCCATCATGTAGTTTGATTCTTTGGTGCAGACATTTGGAGGCATGTTGTAAGGGATAACAAGCACTGGCCACATGCTATATGTGGCGCTCTGGTGGCCAAATGGGTTAAATCCATCTGAAGCTAAGCCAAGTCTAATGTTTCTCGGGTTAGCAGCAAACTCTTTGTGTTTATCATTGAAGCTTTTCCACTCACTACCATGAGATGGATGGCTCATTACATTCTGCTCTCTGTACTCCTGGTTCCTAGAATGCCACAGTACATCCTCTCTTATTTCAGCATCATGAAACAACCTCTGCAATCTTGGTGTAATTGGAAAATGTCTCAGAACATTATGAGGAATCCTCTTCACAACATCGCCATCTTTCCATCTTGATGATTTGCATTTCGGGCATTCACTTAAGTTGGCATAATCCTTCTGGAATAGAACACAATTATTCTTACAAACTTGGATCATATCATATCCAATTCCAATTGCACGAAGGAAATTCTTCATTTTTACTATAGGTGTGTGGCAACTCAGACGCATCTGGGAAAGATTTGCGGAAAGCAGCCAACATCGCATCGAATGATTTGTTGGTCATCCGCTCAGATGTCTTCACTTGAAGAAAGGTGACCATAGCTGAGAATACTAACAGCTTATTTCCTGGGGTGACAGCAACGTTGCATTGTTCCAACATGCGGGCCCACCGTTTTTCTTCTGCAGGTGAAAGTTCATAGAATGCACGAGCATTCCATAGCATTGTTTCAATGTTGGTCAAACTCACTGGCTCCGCCACGACCACCTCCTCCTCCTCTTCCACCTGAGCATCAGGTAGATCAAGATGGTGATCTGCTGCTTCCACGTAGTCAATAACATTGACGTTCACAGCTTCACCATGATGAACCCACCTAGTATATGTGACCGACATCCCATACAAGTGTAGATGATTTTGCATAGTTGACTGGGGTCTTGTAACTGATTTCATACAACTGCTACACGGGCAGAGCACATTTGATTTCGGATCACCGTACTCAGCTCTGATAAAGTTCATGAAGTTTTCAACCCCCTCAACATATGCAGTGGAGAATCTTTGTGCAGAAGTTATCCAAGTCATGTCCATCTGTTAGACATAAAAATTAGTTCCTCTACTATATTACAGGAAAAACATATATGCTTTTTTATGAAGTCCAAAAAAAATACCTAGGTCGATGTCTAAAGCTATGGCAAGATATTTGGACGAGCAGATCTAAGTAATGAAATATATGTAAAGATAATTCAGCAAACAGATTTGAGTGCCAAATTATGGCAGGCTATTTCAGCAGTCAATGAGGCCGAGCACACAGCCATCGAACTATCGAAGGCCATCACGGCAACAAAGATCGAGTATAAAATGGTGTAGAGCTATTTCACCTAACAGATTGGCTACTAGACCATGGCAATCTACGTCACAATAAATATATGGCAGGATATTTTAGCAACTAATCGGCCTTGGCATGCCATCTCAGCTAAGCAGATTGAGTGCAGAACAGGGCAAGGAAGCTTCTTAAGTAGAGCATATTGACAGTAAACTACTTCGGCAAATAGTGAGATTAACAGCGTCTATCAGCTAACATTCAGCGCTACACCGCCATGAACGGGGCCTTAGTCTAGAATGCGCGTACCATGGGAGACGCTGACCGCCGTGCGTCTCCACACGAACGTCGCTAGCGGTGGCGGCGCTGACCGCCGTGCGCCTCCACAAGAACGTAGCCAGAGGTGGCGGCGCGGCTAGAGGACGACAGTCTACGAGAGCGTACAGTGGGAGCGAGAGGATCGCTGAACCACGGCGCCGACATATCAGCGCGGCGGGGAGGGCGGCTTTGGCGGAGCGAATGGAGTGGAGGAGGACAGGGGGGAGGGGGTTTGGGGAATATTATTGGCTAGTTGGCCGAAGGGCGGTTGAATCAGATTTGGGGGGGATTTTTGGGTGTGGGGGGGAGGATTTTCGCGAGGTGGGCGGGAGGAGTTTGGCACATGGTCGGTTTCTCCAAGTGCAGTCCCACATGTCAGTGAAGAGGCAAGCCGAAGCGCGTTCCGTTTGCGTGAGCCGTGTGCAGGACCGAACGTGTGTGGGGTGCAATGCGACCGCGACAGGAGTGCTGTGAGTGTACTGCCTTTTTTCCTTTTAAACTAGGTGCTTCGCCCCCTCAAAAAAAAAGTTTGTTGCTTCGCGCGATCCATCGATACTACTACTAGTAATCCGGTAATCCTGACTAAAACGGCGCGGCCGGGTCTTTTCCCACGCGATATGTTGGGAGGTTGGCTTAGTTGGGTTTTTTAGGACGAGTAATGCTACACCTACGTAATCCCAGTTACGTAATTAACGTAATGTGAAACATGTGAGCTGTTGATTGTAGATTGGGGAGAGGGAGGGGCCCACCACCATGAAAATCAGGGGAGGAGAGAGAGAGGCAATTTACGTTAACCCTTTTGTAGGTTCCCGTAGATGTAGAGTGGACGTACTATTAGAGTGCCTAAGATAATTTGTGTATGTATAGACCCTATGTGTTTATTTTACTTCGCATGTTAGATTTGTCTCGGTTCAATAAAAAGCAGAGTTGGTGATGATGGTGTGCCTGTCGTCCTGCAATATAGGTCGTCCGATCTATATCTAAGGGATAGGAAGGAAACTATGACAATTTACCCGCACTCCTCTCCACATTTGCAGATAAGGCTTTCCCTCGTTCATCCTTTTCTCCCACAAGATCTTGATCTTCCATGCAACTCACGGGCATCTTGCTAGTACTCCTACAATATGTATATTATTGTGAAAGTTCATATACACCGGCCGAGACTAATGCAAATATGGCAAATTTTCATTACATTTCGAACTTTTATAGGACAGAAAAATAAAAGAAACCGACCCTAAACCTATTATACGGTGGCGACCGACGTCCTCCATCTGCGATCTCTATGTACGGGGGCGGGGTTCAAGACCCGTGAAGTGAAGGTGCGGTCTCCGGCGAGGAAGAGTAGAACACGGGATACGGACTGGCCAGTTGGCACACCATGCACTGCCGCCTCCCATGCCCTACGCATCCTCGGAGGAGTCCCCGACCTCGGCGGTGTCGGACGTTGGACAGCGGCAAGTAGGACGTGTGGTTGACGGTGCTCCCGTCGTCGGCCGCCAGCGTGGCCACCGCTTGTGCGGTCGCGTCCGCATCCGGCTACGCTGCTATTGTGTCACGAGAGGCGACTTGAGCGAGGGAGGCGACCTCGAGCTTCATCCCCGAAGACAAGCTCTCCCGCAGAGCATTCGCACTTGCGGCCATGGTGGATGTGGTGCCAGGTAGGAGGACGATGCGCTATGGTGTGGAGGTTAGCTGGGCATTGCCGCTTGAAGTAGCGCATTCCGGTGAGGCCAAGCGTCCGGGTGTGTCATTAAGTCGCTGGAGTTGGTTCCTCGGGCACCGAGCCTCTTAACGATGACATACGAATGGATGGCATGAATGCGGGCAGCTGGCGCCGGCTGGGAACGCACCACGCGACGGTGCGAGGGATGAGGGTTTTGGTGTGCCAGGGTAGTTAGCTGCGGTCGTGGCAACGTTGGAGATGCCCTTTGCTCACATGCGATCCCCGCATGTCATTGAAAAAGCAAGACGACCCGGCATGGTCTCAGGTCCAGTGGATGCAGTTGGCCGCGCTACACCACTCCGCGGACGCGTCGCGGTGCCCCGTGCATCCTCGATGAGTCGGGTGTTGGGGTGTGTTTGGATTGTGGCCAAAGTGCACCTTACCAAAATTTTGGTCATGACCCAAAGATTGGTCTTTGTTTGGATGGTTGCCATTTTTTGGCATGCCAATGAACTCTAGCCAACTCTAGTTCATTTTTCTTGCCAATGTCAGCCAAATCATGGGCAACCAATACCTCAACCAAAATTTTGGTCATGACCCAAAGATTGGTCTTTGTTTGGATGGTTGCCATTTCTTTGGCATGCCAATGAACTCTAGCCAACTCTAGTTCATTTTTCATGCCAATGTCGGCCAAATCATGGGCAACCAATACCTCAACCAAAGTTTTGGCTACCCAATGCTTTGATCGGGCAACCTTGGGCACAAACCAAACATACCGTTGGTCGTGCCACAGCACTAACGCCACCCTCAGCACACTAAAACCGACCGCGTCTAGCTACGATATGAGCGTGTCGCTCACCGCGGTCGCCGTGTCCAAAGGCGGTGCTGGAGATGCGCCCCGTTGTTGGCCCCAACGACCCACATGAACGGTTGTCGGTGGCGAGGAGGTCGTGGGTCAGCTCCTCCATTGGACTAGTCTGCGCTACGTCGTCCCGACGGGTGTGCCCCACATGTCGGTTTCCCTGTTTTCCCGGCCATATTCGAGCGTCAGTGCTCCGCGTTGCGCATTAGGCCTTTCACTATGTAGGCCAAGCGAGACAACTTATTGTTTATTTGAGCCGTTCAAGTATAATCATGTGGCATTTGCTTATTTCTCATTCCTCTCCAACCCTCTTCTCCATCGATCATGTCGCCCTCCAGTCGAGTCCATCCTCCCGCATGCCTCATTTGAACATTCTGCCGAGTATCATTCACATGTACCCACCCTAGTCCTCTTTCAATAGATCTCCGGACCCCGAGATGAAATCAAGAGGGAACGAGTGGGGGCACGTGATACCTAAGGCGGATTCAAAATTTTGAACCGGTGATCATAGCATCCGCAAATCATATATAAAGGGTATTCAATGTTCGTTTCGTTTTTGAACGTACAATATACTCCCTCCTATCCTTTCTAGTTTACATATAAGTTTTATGTGTAGTCAAAGTATCTCTACTTTGATCAAAAAGGTGTCAATATTCAACAACGCCCAATCAATATTGTTAGATTCGTACGTACTCCTAGATTTGTACTGGAGATGGTTTCCAATTTGACGATGTATAATGTGAAAATTATATCATTGGAAACTCCTTTCACATACGAATTTGACCGTATGCTTTGTGTAAGTTGCATGTCATATATTATTACTCTAACATTTTGTTAAAGGTAGCCTCGGAAAATGCATTAGACCATGTATGCTTTGTGTAAGTTGCATGTCATATATTATTACTCTAACATTTGTGTAAGTTGCATGTCATATATTATTACTCTAACATTTGGTCAAAGTAGTATAGTGGAAGTGGATCCTCTAACGTAGGTATCCCTGCCTTACCCTCCCTTTCGGTCACTTACTGGCGGACCCCATGCTTGCTAGGCCCCGCATGTCAGTTACTCAATGGGTTCGGCCACGTCAGGGGATCCTCATCCGTAGCATACTCCCTCTGTTTTTATTTACTCCGCATAAAACGGAGGGAGTGGTGGTATAATAAATGACCCGGGGGGGAGGGGGAGGGACTTCGGTTTGCTCTCAACTGTAGTCCCACAAGCGAGCGAAAACGCAAGACGAAGCGCGTTCCATTCGGTGAGCGATGTGGAGGGTCCAGCGTGCCGGGCTGCAACGCGAACGCGACAAGAGCGATGTACAGTCAAAACCGATTGACCGGTCGTCACTAGAACCACTATTCACACCAGAACCTTCGCTGCTCGGCCTACGCCAGCCACTGCCCTAAAACCACACCAAATCTCCAGCCCATTCCCCCACCTTTCGATCCCCTAGCCTGCATCAAGCGTCCCCTAGTTCGTCGGAAAGCCATGGTGCGCCGCAAGATCACTTACTACAAGATGCTGACGCCGGAGCGCCGCGCAGAAATCGCGGTGGCTGTTGGTGCCACAGACCTCCGTTCCCAAGCTCGCTTTGCGGCGGGCCAATCCCCGAGTTCTCTGGAGCCAAGCTATGAGGAGGAGGAAGCTTATCCAATGTTCATGGTGGAGGTCGCGGCGCAGAAGGCCCCCGATGGTTATGAGACGATGGACGTCGACTTCGTGCCGGCGTCCGAGTCCCCCATGGTGCAGGCGGACCAGCGGTTCAACATGGCGATACTAAAGGAGGACCGGGAGGCAGAGGCTCAACTCGACGCGGAGCGCGCGCATGCCGCTGCCATCGAGGCTCTCCTGCAGGCGAAACCGGATGTCGTGGGTGTCAACCGGGCAGCGGAGGCTCAACTTGAGGCGGAGCGCGTGGATGCCGCTGCCATCGAGGCCTTCCTACAGGCGGAACCGGACGTCCTGGACTTGAACCGGGCGGCAGAGGCTCGACTCGACGCAGAGCGTGCGGTTGCCGCTCTCATCGACGCCCTCCTGCAGGCAGAACCGGGCATCCTGGACTTGAACCGGGCGGCGGAGGCTCGACTCAACACGGAGCACGCGGATGCTGCTGCCATCGAGGCCCTCCTGCAGGCGGAACCGGACGTCCTCGACTTGAACCGGGTTGTGCTCTTGTCCGTGCAGAGCACCCGCACACTCCGCTTGAACAAGTAGCTGTAGGCCGAGGACAACCATGGTGCGGAGACACACGTCGGCAGCGACGGCTGGTTCGTGCCGACAGCCAAAGACGACGAGGCCGTCTCTTTCCACGAGTAGTGATAGTTTTTCTTTATGTTGTTGTTTTTATGGATCTTTTGTTGTGTAAAAACATATATTTGTTATGCAAGTCGCCTGACTTGGGTCAGTCTACCATTTCAGGCGGTTGGATGAATATCCTACATCTCCTAACCCTTCTTTCCTTCTTCCTCACCTCTTCTTCTTCCCCAACAGACCATCGCACGGGCCGTACGGATACTCCCCAACATGCCGTTGGATAAACATACTCTATGAACGAAAATTATGTGTCAGCGATAGGATAGCTGAGTTTGGTTTGTTCACATGCGACAACACGTGTCAGTGAGGGTGTGTTCCCTTGGTTGCGTTTGCGGCGTGCAGGAGCGACTGTGTAAGGGTGCGGTGCGACCGCGGTGTGCCGGAGCGACCGTGTGAGGGTGCGGTGCGACCGCGACAGCCGTGCGCAAGTGTACCTCCTTCTCATTTTGAAAACTTTAGGCAAGCTTGGCAAAAATGTGTGGCGAAGTTTGGCAATGCAAGGCCTAGACCCAAACAGGATAAGTACGTACGTACTAGGAGTACTAGTGTTAAAAAAGAAAGGCGGGGTTTTCCTTCGCGGGATTTAATCGATACAAATCCTCGTTTCACGTGTCAATTAATGCGCATTTTTTCTCCAAAGACCAAAGAGCTAACCATCTCACTCCTCATCGTTTGATTAATGCAGCGCCATGCAAACCAACCTTCTCACTTCCGCATGCATGCAGGGGATATTAATGTCCTTGGTTGCTAACCCCATCAATTTTGCCTCGATTAGTGTTAGTGGCCCTTTGCAAATTGCAGTTTTGATATACTGACCTTGTGTACAAAAAAATGGAGGTAGTAACTATATTTGACTTCCTTCCCCATTGCGGTGACGTCGACGATATCTTTTTTGGTGGTTTGGCAAAGTGCGTTCGACGGAGAACACCATTGAGGGAGACCACGGTAAGTCGTTCGCAAGTGCCGCCTGCAAGCCAAGACAACCGCCTTATTTGCATCCAGGAAGTCCTTTACTAGTACTCCCTCCAGTCCTTTTTTCTTTGCATCTAAGATCCAGCCCGTATACCAAGGAGAGGAGCAATTAGCAAAAAAATGGACTGTTTTACCCCTGGATTCATCTGAGGAGACCCTGGTTGCATGCGAGATTGGCTCAGACTTTGCATGCATGTCGTCTCTCTCTCCCCTGTCCATCTCTCTGCACGCATGAGCCTCTCGCTCTCTCTCCTGGTTTTTCATGCAAGCAGCTCTCTCTGCCTTGGGAAGATGCGAAGCACATGGGAAAGAGAGATGGGATTACTGCAGGCACGCATGCGGTGGAAAGGAATGGAGGGCCCGGTTGGAAAGAGCAGCGAAAAAATGCCAACGCGCAGAGCATTGCGGGGAAAACGAAATTTTCTTAGACGCAAACAAAAAAGGACCGGAGGGAGTACTATTAGGAGTACTAGTGCGGTGAGATGGTTTCTCGAAGAAGACGATGGAGAAGCGGAGTCAGCGAAGAGTGAAATGATGGTTGCTTCGTCCATGCTTTTGTGATTTGATGCCTCACTGCTTTTTGATTTGTGATAGAAGGGACAGGGGAGTAGACTATGTGCTCTATACTGTACTACATGCGTCCAAGCATGGGAGAAAGAGGAGAGACGTTGCATTTTTCTATTCCTTCAATCAATCAATCAGGGAGCTTCGGTTCCATCTTTTTGGCTTTGGAAACACCGTCCACAATGGTTCCCACGATGCCAAAAGCTATTTTCACATTTGGCTACACATTGTGGATGCCCTTAACCGTACCACTTGGTTTTTCTCATGTGTGCTATCTATACAAATCTCAATTATATTGATCTAAAAAATTATAGAATCAAGATTAGTAAAAAGGAGGTGATTTTGCCGCGTAGATGGCGGGGGAGGTTTCTTATTTGAGCAATTCTACATCCACGTAATGGTTTATGTAAAGTTACGAACTGATGTGATGTGGGACTATTTGATTGGATTAAAGGAGAGGATTAGGCCCACCCCACCTGAAAATCAGGGGGGCATATATAGATTAGATGGAAAGTATACATAGCATCTACGTAGCCCTTTGTAAGTCTAGGATTAGGCTTCTTATTTTCAGAGGACGTTGTCCTGGCGGTTTGCTAACATGCGGTCCCACGTGTCAGTGCTTTACCAAACCGATCCGCGCCCCACATGAGGCAGAACAACGGCAGAAGAACACGTGGTTAAGTTGAAGAAGATGAGGGAGAAGCGGACTTGGCAACGAATGAAATGATGGTTGCTTCGTCCCTCCAACTTAACTGCGGGAAAGGTGCAGCTTTGTGATTTGACGCCTCATTGCTCATTACTACGCCGGCGCCATGACTGGGGTGCTTCACCCCGGCTGCTCTGCACTGTATTTCGGTATGGCACGTGGACCTGGTAGCTTGATGTCCCACATGTCGGCAAAAGGGACTAGAAGATTTATGAAAGCGAGCGCTCCACTCTTACGACGGAGGAGTAGACGACACAACGGCCCAGTGAACTGTCACTTGTACTGTATAGTACTATAGTTTTGCTGTTTCGCACGATCCATCGATACAAACCCGATTAAACAGGAAGGGCGGGATTTTTCCTGCATGGTAGATGATACTGGCCATACATTTCAAAGGCAATTTTAATGTATGCAAACTGAATAATTATAAGTAACAATATGATATCTAGTAAAACTAAAAACACATATGATTTATTGTGTTAGAGTGTAGTAGTAGTGTTGTATTGCATAGTTGTTAGATGTAACATGCGAGAACGTGTAGACATGTAGTATTGGAGGGCCTACAGAGAGAAAAGCGTAATACAGTCACCGAACTTCAGAATAAGCTGATTACGGTCACTATATACATTTTGCGGTGATTATACGGTCACTTGCTCACAGTTCAGCATCGGATTGCACTCTGTTGACCGGCCAAATAGTCTGCGTGGCGCCATGTTGACTAGTTAAATTGACCACGTTCCTTGTGGGTCCCACCTGTCAGTTCGCATAGGCAAAAGGTCAGATAAACATAAATTTACGCAGGCGCGACAAGGCTCCAACCCGTGCGCAGGAATCACCTGGTTATGTATGTGTCTGTCAGGGCCTGATGTGTGCGCATCCACGTGTAGGTTGAGCACTTGAGCATGAGAGTGTGTGTTGGTCATGTGGTGTACTGGTGTGTGCATGCATGTGTGCGTGTGTGCGTGTGAGTGTTGTGTGCGTGCGTGTGAGTGTTGCGTGCGTGCGTGGCTGCCTGTGTACGTGTGAGTGTTGCGTGTGTGTGTGGGTGCATGTGTTTGTGTGAGTGTTGCGTGGATGCAGTTCATGTTGGAAATATGCCCTAGAGGCAATAATAAATTAGTTATTATTATTATATTTCATTGTTCATGATAATCGTTTATTATCCATGCTATAATTGTATTGATAGGAAACTCAGATACATGTGTGGATACATAGACAACACCATGTCCCTAGTAAGCCTCTAGTTGACTAGCGCGTTGATCAATAGATGGTTACGGTTTCCTAACCATGGACATTGGATGTCGTTGATAACAGGATCACATCATTAGGGGAATGATGTGATGGACAAGACCCAATCCTAAGCCTAGCACAAAGATCGTGTAGTTCGTATGCTAAAGCTTTTCTAATGTCAAGTATCATTTCCTTAGACCATGAGATTGTGCAACTCCCGGATACCGTAGGAGTGCTTTGGGTGTGCCAAACGTCACAACGTAACTGGGTGGCTATAAAGGTACACTACAGGTATCTCCGAAAGAGTCTATTGGGTTGGCACGAATCAAGACTGGGATTTGTCACTCCGTGTAAACGGAGAGGTATCTCTGGGCCCACTCGGTAGGACATCATCATAATGTGCACAATGTGATCGAGGAGTTGATCATGGGATGATGTGTTACGGAACGAGTAAAGAGACTTGCCCGTAACGAGATTGAACAAGGTATCGGGATACCGACGATCGAATCTCGGGCAAGTATCGTACCGCTAGACAAAGGGAATTGTATACGGGATTGATTAAGTCCTTGACATCGTGGTTCATCCGATGAGATCATCGTGGAACATGTGGGAGCCAACATGGGTATCCAGATCCCGCTGTTGGTTATTGACCGAAGAGTTGTCTCGGCCATGTCTGCATGACTCCCGAACCCGTAGGGTCTACACACTTAAGGTTCGATGACGCTAGGGTTATAAAGGAAGTTTGTATGTGGTTACCGAATGTTGTTCGGAGTCCCGGATGAGATCCCGGATGTTACGAGGAGTTCCGGAATGGTCCGGAGTTAAAGATTTATATATGGGAAGTCCTGTTTTGGTCGTCGGAAAAGTTTCGGGTTTTATCGGTAATGTACCGGGACCACCGGGAGGGCACCAAGTGGGGCCACCAGCCCCGGAGGGCTGCATGGGCCAAGTGTGGGAGGGGACCAGCCCCAGGTGGGCTGGTGCACCCCCCCCCCCACAAGGGCCCAAGGCGCCTAGGGTTTGGGGAGGGGGCGCCTCCACCTAGCTTGGGGGGCAAGTTTCCCTCTCCCCCCTTGGCCGCCACCCTAGATGGGTTTGGGGCTGCCGCACCCCTTGGGGTGGAAACCCTAAAGGGGGCGCACCCCCCTCCCTCTCCCCTATATATACTTGAGGACTTTGGGGCTGCCAACACATGAGTTTTGACCTCTCCATGGCGCAGCCCTGCCTCTCTCCCTCCTCCTCTCCCGCGGTGCTTGGCGAAGCCCTACAGGATTGCCACGCTCCTCCACCACCACCACGCCGTCATGCTGCTGCTGGACGGAGTCTTCCCCAACCTCTCCCTCTCCCCTTGCTGGATCAAGGCATTGGAGACGTCACCGGGCTGCACGTGTGTTGAACGTGGAGGTGCTGTCCATTCGGCACTAGGATCTCCGGTGATTTGAATCACGACGAGTACGACTCCATCAACCCCGTTCACTTGAACTCTTCCGCTTAGCGATCTACAAGGGTATGTAGATGCACTCTCCTTCCCCTCGTTTCTAGATTACTCCATAGATTGATCTTGGTGATGCATAGAAAATTTTGAATTTCTGCTACGATCCCCAACAGTGGCATCATGAGCTAGGTCTATGCGTAGTTTCTATGCACGAGTAGAACACAAAGCAGTTGTGGGCATCGATTTTGTCAATTTACTTGCCGTTACTAGTCTTATCTTGATTCGGCGGCATCGTGGGATGAAGCGGCCCGGACCGACCTTACACGTACTCTTACGTGAGACTGGTTCCGCCGACTGACATGCACTAGTTGCATAAGGTGGCTAGTGGGTGTCTGTCTCTCCCACTTTAGTCGTATCGGATTCGATGAAAAGGGTCCTTATGAAGGGTAAATAGAAATTGGCATATCACGTTGGGGTTTTCGCGTAGGTAAGAAACGTTCTCGCTAGAAACCTATAGCAGCCACGTAAAAACTTGCAACAACAATTAGAGGACGTCTAACTTGTTTTTGCAGCATATGCCTTGTGATGTGATATGGCCAAAAGGATGTGATGAATGATATATGTGATGTATGAGATTGATCATGTTCTTGTAATAGGAATCACGACTTGCATGTCGATGAGTAGGACAACCGGCAGGAGCCATAGGAGTTGTCTTAATTTATTTATGACCTGCGTGTCAACATAAACGTCATGTAATTACTTTACTTTATTGCTAAAGCGTTAGCCATAGTAGTAGAAGTAATAGATGACGAGACAACTTCAAGAAGACACGATGATGGAGATCATGATTATGGAGATCATGGTGTCATGCCGGTGACAACGATGATCATGGAGCCCCGAAGATGGAGATCAAAAGGAGCAAAATGATATTGGCCATATCATGTCACTATTTGATTACATGTGATGTTTATCATGTTTTACATCTTATTTGCTTAGAACGACGGTAGCTTAAATAAGATGATCTCTAATTTCAAGAAAGTGTTCCCCCTAACTGTGCACCGTTGCGAAGGTTTGTTGTTTCGAAGCACCACGTGATGATCGGGTGTGATAGATTCTAACGTTCGAATACAACGGGTGTAAGCCAGATTTACACACGCAATACACTTAGGTTGACTTGACGAGCCTAGCATGTACAGACATGGCCTCGGAACACGGAAGAACGAAAGGTCGAGCATGAGTCGTATAGAAGATACGATCAACATGAAGATGTTCACCGATGTTGACTAGTCCGTCTCACGTGATGATCGGACACGGCCTAGTTGACTCGGATCATGTTTCACTTAGATGACTAGAGGGATGTCTATCTGAGTGGGAGTTCATTAAATAATTTGATTAGATGAACTCAATTACCATGAACATAGTCTAAATTGTCTTTGCAAATATGTTGTAGATAAATAGCTCACGTTGTAGCTCCCTGTTTTAATACGTTCCTAGAGAAATATTAAGTTGAAAGATATTGTAAGCAACGATGCGGACTAGGTCTGTAGTCCGAGGAGTGTCCTCACTGCTACACAGAAGGCTTACTTCTTTGATGCACCGCTTGATGTGCAAACCCCTACAACGTCGTCTGTGGATGTTGTGAACACCTGACAGACACATCCTGATGACTACTTGATTGTTTAGTGCGCCATACTTTACGGCTTAGAATCGGGATTCCAATGACGTTTTGAACACCATAAGACATATGAGATGTTCCAAGAGCTGAAATTGGGATTTCAGGCTCATGCCCGTGTTGAGAGGTGTGAGACCTCTGACAAGTGTTTTAGCCAACAAGATGGAGGATAATAGCTCAACTAGTGAGCATGTGCTCAGAATGTCTGGGTGCTACAATCACTTAAATCAAGTGGGAGTTAAACTTCCAGATAGGATAGTGATTGATAGAGTTCTCTAGCCACTATCACTAAGCTACTAGATCTTCATGATGAACTATGACATGCAAGGGATGGAGTTGATCCCGGAACTGTTTGCGGTGCTTAAGACCGCAAAAGGTAGAAATCAAGAAGGAGCATCAAGTGTTGATGGTTTAACAAGACCACTGGTTTCAAGAAGGGCAAGGGCTAGAAGGGAAACTTCATGGATGGCAAACCAGTTGCCGCTCTAGTGAAGGAACCCAAGGTTGAACCCAAACCCGAGACTAAGTGCTTCTATTATAAGGGGAACGGTCACTGGTAGCGGAATTACCCCAAATGCATGGTAGATAAGAAGGCTGGAAACTTCCACAAAGTATATACGTGTTATTAATGTGTACCTCACTAGTACTCCTGGTAGCACCTGGGTATTGGATACCGGTTCAGTTGCTATTATTGGTGACTTGAAACAAAAGCTACGGACTAAACGGAGACTGGCTAAGGGCGAGGTGACGATGTGTGTTGGAAGTTTTTCCAAAGTTGATGAGATGACCATCGCACGCTCCATCTGCCTTCGGGATTAGTATTGAACCTAGATATATGTTATCAGGTGTCTACGTTGAGCATGAATATGATTAGATCATGTTCATTGCAATACGGTTGTTCATTTAAGTTAGAGAATACTGGTTATTCTATTTACATGAATAATACCTTTCATGGTCATGCACCCTATGTGAATGGTTCATTGAATCTCGATCGTGGTAATACACATGTTCACGCCAAAAGATGTAGAGTTAATAATGATAGTACCACTTTCTTGTGGCTTTGCCGCTTAGGTCATATTGGCGTAAGATGCATGAAGAAACTCCATGTCGATGGATGTTTGGAGTCACTTGATTTTGAATCACTTGACACATGCGAGCCATGCCTCATGGGCAGGATGACTAAGACCCCGCTTTCAGGTACAATGAAACGGGCAAGTGACTTGTTGGAAATCATGCATGCTGATGCGTGTGATCCAATGAGAATTGAAGCGTGCGGTGGATATCGCTATTTTCTCATCTTCACTGACGATTTGAGTAGATATAGGTATATTTACTTAATGAAGCACAAGTCTGAAACGTTTGAAAAGTTCAAGCGATTTCAGAGTGAAGTTAAGAATCATCATAACAAGAAGATCAAATTCCTACGATCTGATCAATGAGAATATCTGAGTTATGAGTTTGGCAAACACTTAAGACATTGTGGAATTGTTTCACAGTTGAAGCCACCTGGAACACCACAGTTGTAATGGTGTGTCCGGACGTCGTAATCGAACCCTATGAGATATGGTGCGATCTATGATGTCTCTTACCAATCTACCATTTTCATTTTGAGGTTATGCGTTAGAGATAGCTGCATTCACTTTAGATAGGACACCATCTAAGTCCGTTGAGACGATGTCGTATGAGCATTGGTTTGGCAAGAAACCAAAGTTGTCGTTTCTTAATGTTTGGGGCTGCGATGCTTAAGGCTTTAGCAGGAGAAGCTCGAACCCAAAAGCGGACAAACACATCTTCATAGGATACCCAAAGGTGACAGTTGGGTATACCTTCTATCTCAGATCCGAGGGCAAATTGTTTGTCGCTTAGAACGGGTTCTTTCTCGAGAAGGAGTTTCTCTCGAAAGAATTGAGTGGGAGGAAGATAGAACTTTATGAGGTTGTCGAACCTTTACTTCAACCAAAGAGTGATGCAACACAGAAAGATGTTTTCTGTGGCACCTACGTCTGTTGAATAGGAAGTTAATGATACTGATCATGAAGCTTCGGATCAAGTTGCTATCGAACCTCGTAGGTCGACAAGGATATGTACTACTCCTGAGTGGTACGGTGATCCTGTCTTAGATGTCATGTTGTTGGACAACAATGAACCTACGAACTATGGAGAAGCGATGGTGGGCCCGTATTCTGACAAATGGTTAGAAGCCATGAAATCCGAGATAGGATCCATATATCAGAACAAAGTATGGACTTTGGTGGACTTGCCCGATGATCGGCAACCATTGAGATAAATGGATCTTTAAGAAGAAGGCGGACGTGGGCGGTAATGTTACCGTCTATGAAGCTCGACTTGTGGGAAAGAGTCTTTTCACAAGTTCAAGGAGTTGACTACGATGAGAATTTCTCACCCGTAGCGATGCTTAAGTCCGTCGGAATCATGATAGCATTAGCTGTATTTTTCGATTATGAAATCTTACAGATGGATGTCAAAACAAGTTTTCTTACCAGTTTTTCGTAACAAAAGTTGTATGTGATACAATAAAGGGTTTTGTCGATCCCAAGGATGCTAAAAGGTATGCTGGCTCCAGCAATCCTTCTATGGACTAGAGCAAGCATCTCGGAATCGGAATATATGTTTTGATGGAGTGATCAAAGCTTTTACGTTTATACGATGTTTGTTAGAAACTTGTATTTACAAGAAAGTGAGTGGAAGCACTACAACATTTCTGATAAGTATATGTGGATGACATATTGTTGATCCGAAATAATGTAGAATTTCTGGAAAGCATAAACGGTTGTTTGAAGAGTGTTTTTCAAAGGAAGACCTGGATAAAGCTGCTTACAAATTGGGCATCAAGATCTATAGAGATAGATCAAGACGCCTGATGATACTTTCAAAGAACGCACACCTTGACATGTTTTTGAAGGAGTTCAAAATAGATCAGCCAAAGAAGGGGTTCTTACCTGAGTCGTAAGGTGTGAAGTTGAGTAAGACTCAAAGCTTGACCACGGCAGAAGAAAGAAGAAGGACGAAGGTCGTCCCCTATGCTCTTGTCATAGGCTCTATACAGTATGCCATGCTGAAGTACCGCACCTAATGTGTGCCTTGCCACATGACTGGCAAGAGGGTACAAAGGTGATCTGGGCATGGATCACCAGATAGCGGTCAAAATTGTCCTTAGAGGAATAAGGAAATGTTTCTCGGTTATGGAGGTGATAAAGAGTTCGACGTAAAGAGTTACGTCGATGCAAGCTTAACACCTATCCGGATAGCTCTGAGTAGAGATACCAGATACGTATAATGGAGCAACAATTTGGAATAGCTCCAAGTGGAACGTGGTAGCAGCATCTACGATATAAAGTTTTGCGAAATACATAGGGATCTGAATATGGCAAGACCCGTTGACTACAACCTCTCTCACAAGCATAACATAATCAAACCCAAAACTCATTGAGTGTTAATCACATTTATGTGAACTAGATTATTGAGTCTAGTAAACTCTTTGGATGTTGGTCACATGGCGATGTGACATGTGAGTGTTAATCACATGGCGATGTGAACTAGATTATTGACTCTAGTGCAAGTGGGAGACTGTTGGAAATATGCCCTAGAGGCAATAATAAATTAGTTATTATTATTATATTTCATTGTTCATGATAATCGTTTATTATCCATGCTATAATTGTATTGATAGGAAACTCAGATACATGTGTGGATACATAGACAACACCATGTCCCTAGTAAGCCTCTAGTTGACTAGCTCGTTGATCAATAGATGGTTATGGTTTCCTAACCATGGACATTGGATGTCGTTGATAACGGGATCACATCATTAGGAGAATGATGTGATGGACAAGGCCCAATCCTAAGCCTAGCACAAAGATCGTGTAGTTCGTATGCTAAAGCTTTTCTAATGTCAAGTATCATTTCCTTAGACCATGAGATTGTGCAACTCCCGGATACCGTAGGAGTTCTTTGGGTGTGCCAAACGTCATAACGTAACTGGGTGGCTATAAAGGTACACTACAGGTATCTCCGAAAGTGTCTGTTGGGTTGGCACGAATCGAGACTGGGATTTGTCACTCCGTGTAAACGGAGAGGTATCTCTGGGCCCACTCGGTAGGACATCATCATAATGTGCACAATGTGATCAAGGAGTTGATCACGGGATGATGTGTTACGGAACGAGTAAAGAGACTTGCCGGTAACGAGATTGAACAAGGTATCGGGATACCGACAATCGAATCTCGGGCAAGTATCGTACCGCTAGACAAAGGGAATTGTATACGAGATTGATTAAGTCCTTGACATCGTGGTTCATCCGATGAGATCATCGTGGAACATGTGGGAGCCAACATGGGTATCTAGATCCCGCTGTTGGTTATTGACCGGAGAGTTGTCTCGGCCATGTCTGCATGACTCCCGAACCTGTAGGGTCTACACACTTAAGGTTCGATGATGCTAGGGTTATAAAGGAAGTTTGTATGTGGTTACCGAATGTTGTTCGGAGTCCCAGATGAGATCCCGGATGTTACGAGTAGTTCTGGAATGGTCCAGAGGTAAAGATTTATATATGGGAAGTCCTGTTTTGGTCGCCGGAAAAGTTTTGGGTTTTATCGGTAATGTACCGGGACCACCGGGAGGGTCCCGGTGGTCCACCAAGTGGGGCCACCAGCCCCGGAGGGCTGCATGGGCCAAGTGTGGGAGGGGACCAGCCCCAGGTGGGCTAGTGCGCCCCCCCCACAAGGGCCCAAGGCGCCTAGGGTTTGGGGAGGGGACGCCTCCACCTAGCTTGGGGGGCAAGTTTCCCTCTCCCCCCCCTTGGCCGCCACCCTAGATGGGTTTGGGGTTGCCGCACCCCTTGGGGTGGAAACCCTAAAGGGGGCGCACCCCTCCCTCTCCCCTATATATACTTGAGGACTTTGGGGCTGCCAACACATGAGTTTTGACCTCTCCATGGTGCTGCCCTGCCTCTCTCCCTCTTCCTCTCCCACGGTGCTTGGCGAAGCCCTGCAGGATTGCCACGCTCCTCCACCACCACCACGCCGTCGTGCTGCTGCTGGACGGAGTCTTCTCCAACCTCTCCCTCTCCCCTTGCTGGATCAAGGCATGGGAGACGTCACCGGGCTGCACGTGTGTTGAACGCGGAGGTGCCGTCCGTTCGGCACTAGGATCTCCGGTGATTTGAATCACGACGAGTACGACTCCATCAACCCCGTTCACTTGAACGCTTCCGCTTAGCGATCTACAAGGGTATGTAGATGCACTCTCCTTCCCCTCGTTGCTAGATTACTCCATAGATCTATGGAGTAATCTAGCAACGAGGGGAAGGAGAGTGCATCTACATACCCTTGTAGATCGCTAAGCGGAAGAATCGTACTCGTCATGATCCAAATCACCGATGATCCTAGTGCCGAACGGACGGCACCTCCGTGTTCAACACACGTACAGCCCGGTGACGTCTCCTACGCCTTGATCCAGCAAGGGGAGAAGGAGAGGTTGGGGAAGACTCCATCCAGCAGCAGCACGACGGCGTGGTGGTGGTGGAGGAGCGTGGTACTCTAGCAGGGCTTCGCCAAGCACCACAAGAGACGAGGAGGGAGAGGGGTAGGGCTGCACCAACAGGGAGAGCAAATCACATGTGTTGGGCAGCCCCAAACCTCATGTATATATAGGGGGAGGGGAGGGGCTGCGCCCCCACCTAGGGTTCCCTCCCTAGGGGTGGCGGCCAGCCCTAGATCCCATCTAGGGGGCGGCCAAGGGGGGAGAGAGGGGGGCGCACCACTAGGTGGGCCTTAGGCCCATCCGAGCCTAGGGTTTGCCCCCTTCCCCTCTTGGAGGCGCCTTGGGCCTTGCTGGGAGGCGCCCCAACCCACCTAGGGGCTCGTCCCTTCCCACTATTGGCCCATGTAGGCCTCCGGGGCTGGTGGCCCCACCTGGTGGACCCCGGACCCCTCCGGTGGTCCCGGTACACTACCGGTGATGCCCGGAACACTTCCAGTGGCCAAAACCATACTTCCTATATATCAATATTTACCTCCGGACCATTCCAGAACTCCTCGTGACGTCCGGGATCTCATCCGGGACTCCGAACAACATTCGGTAACCGCGTACATACTTTCCCTATAACCCTAGCGTCATCGAACCTTAAGTGTGTAGACCCTACGGGTTCGGAAGCCATGCAGACATGGCCGAGACAACTCTCCGGTCAATAACCAACAGCAAGATCTGGATACCCATGTTGGCTCCCACATGCTCCACGATGATCTCATCGGATGAACCACGATGTCAAGGACTTGATCAATCCCGTATACAATTCCCTTTGTTTAGCGGTACGATACTTGCCCGAGATTCGATCGTCGGTATCCCGATACCTTGTTCAATCTCGTTACTGGCAAGCCTCTTTACTCGTTCCGTAACACATTATCCCGTGATCAACTCCTTGGTCACATTGTGCACATTATGATGATGTCCTACCGAGTGGGCCCAGAGATACCTCTCCGTTTACACGGAGTGACAAATCCCAGTCTCGATTCGTGCCAACCCAACAGACACTTTCGGAGATACCTGTAGTGTACCTTTATAGCCACCCAGTTACGTTGTGACGTTTGGCACACCCAAAGCACTCCTACAGTATCCGGGAGTTGCACAATCTCATGGTCTAAGGAAATGATACTTGACATTATAAAAGCTTTAGCATACGAACTACATGATCTTGTGCTAGGCTTAGGATTGGGTCTTGTCCATCGCATCATTCTCCTAATGATGTGATCCCGTTGTCAACGGCATCCAATGTCCATGGTCAGGAAACTGTAACCATCTATTGATCAACGAGCCAGTCAACTAGAGGCTTACTAGGGACATGGTGTTGTCTATGTATCCACACATGTATCTGAGTTTCCTATCAATACAATTCTAGCATGGATAATAAACGATTATCGTGAACAAGGAAATATAATAATAACCAATTTATTATTGCCTCTAGGGCATATTTCCAACACAGTTCGTGTGCATGTGTGTGTGTGTGCATAATCACCACACCAGCTCATGTGTGTTAAAACAGACGACTCAGCATACCAATACAAGGCCACCTTGTCCGCTATGCCCGCGGTCATGACTTCGAACCACCGTCCAAATATATTTTTTGTCATTTGTTTTCATTCTTACTAGCAAGATGCCCGTGCGTTGCACATAACATCAAGATGCATTTGTATGACTTGTTTATCTTGTGAGAGAAAAGGATGAACGAGGGAAGGCCTTATTTGCAAATGTGGAGAGGTGTGTGGGTACCTTTTTGCAAAATTGACATAGTTTCTTTCCTATCCGTCAGATATAAATCGGACGGCCTATATTGCAGGATGGCAGGCACACCATCATCACCAACTCTGTTTTTTATAAGAGTGTATTTTATGTATTTTATAAGAGTGTAGATGTAGAGTAGATATAAGTCGACAGGTGGGCACGATAGTAGTGAGATAATGTGATGCAACACTAGAGGTGCCACGTGGAGCGTTTAACTGGTCAACTAGTCATGTCATGAGCAAATACAGAGTTGTACGGTGAGCCCGTGACTGTATAATAACCACTAAACGTAAATGGTGACCGTAATGAGTGGATTCTAAAGTCCAATGTATGTATCGTGCTTTCGCTTCAAATACAATGATCGTCATTGCATATATCGCGAGAGAAAGATGAAACATGCGTGAATTTTCTGGGGGCTTACTTTTAGAGGACCTGGAGATAGTTTTGTGTGCATACGTGAAAGGGGCGTACAGGGGGGGGTATGCGATGGAGAGAGAGAGATGCTCTTCGTTTCTCTATTATGACTAACTTTGTATATAGTATAAAAACATACAAATTCACAGTGCGGAATAAATATCATTGTGGGCACCATGCAATGCAAATTAGCGTTCGTACTCCTCCATATAACTTTGTAATGTTGTATATATGTAGAAACTCTAAAATAATTTTTTGGCCACACTTTATTCAAAAGGAATGTTGTATGCGAAATAAACGTGAAGAGAGGGATTTTTAGATCAATGGGGTACGTGATGTAACATGTGTGAATGTGTAGTTGATGCATTTGGCGGGGCCTAGAGAGGTATGTGTGTGTATTAAGTATTCGAGAGAGGCATGGATAGAGGGGCCGATGGGGGCGTGGGAGAGATAGCACGAGAAATGATAGTGGTCTAGAGAGAGAGAGGAATATGACGTCACGACAAGAGATTCCATTCCCTTGAGTGTGTATATGCAAGGGGTGAGGGAATAGAGGCACCAGGAGAAATTTTCTCTGTGTGTGGTGTTTGTGTTGGTATGTGTGGGTGTGAGAAGATAATGAGATGTGGGGGCAAAGGGTGTGTCACCGCGTGAGGTCTGGTGGGTCAAGGTGAGGCCCTTCGTTCGGTTCCGTCCTGCGCCACATTGGTCGGCCCGTGATGCATTTAGGAAGACCCATGGATGACTAGTCGTACAAGACAAAGATAGCAGAATTGTGAAGGACTTTGTGTCCACTGACAAAGCCGGCTAGGATTTGTAACCCCAGGTTCTTGGACTAAGGTAACCCCTTTATCTCTGATATTACTATTCATCCAACCTAACTTTAAGGGGCATCCTACAGAATGCTCTGCTAGAATCATATTCGTCGATTAGGAAGAGAGATGTGAGACAATGCGTGAGAGACAGGCGTAAAGATAATGTGCGTACATGAGACACGTAGGCAGGTCCATGTATATAGAAAGGGTCGATGAGGATGGTGTGTGTGTATGTTTGCGAGAGGAAGAGTGCTTGTGATAAAGGTTAGTGGAAACAGTTGTAAATGGTTATGAGAGGGAGGGAGGGTTATATCTAGAGCATGTGTGCGAGAAAGACACCTCGGGAGAGAGTGTGTGAGCATGTGTGAGAGACCACCGATGGAGGGTGAAACTACACGTAAAAGACTGCTCTACACATTGATTAAAGATATAAATTGTATCCAAATATTAGGACGGGATCATGATATTTGCAATTCGCGTAAGGAGCGGTCATTGATCCATCGGACATCTAGATTGTATCGAATTTGAGCATGTCTATGTTATTATTCGACACAATTGATCCACCTAGTTAGTATTTTGAACTCCAGACAATGCATCGCTTTAGCAATCGAATATAAACGTGAGTATAGTTCATGTTGTGTGTGTAAAGCACATTATACATACGAAAGTTACACAATGGATATTATAAATAGCTACCTATGAACTAGCATACATTTGAATTCAACTTAAGTTGGTTTAAAAAAATCGAATTCAACATGAAGTCTGTCGGTGTCAAAACCGGCGGATCTCGGGTAGGGGGTCCCGAACTGTGCGTCTAGGCCGGATGGTAACAGGAGGCAGGGGACACGATGTTTTACCCAGGTTCGGGCCCCCTTGACGGAGGTAAATCCCTACGTCCTGCTTGATTAATATTGATGATATGGGTAGTACAAGAGTAGATCTACCACAAGATCAGAGAGGCTAAACCCTAGAAGCTAGCCTATGGTATGATTGTATGTTGTCCTACGGACTAAAAACCCTTCCAGTTTATATAGACACCGGAGAGGGTTAGGGTTACACAAGGTCGGTTACAAAGGAGGAGATATCCCTATACATATTGCCTAGCTTGCCTTCCACGCCAAGTAGAGTCCCATCCGGACACGAGACGAAGTCTTCAATCTTGTATCTTCATAGTCCAACAGTCCGGACAAAGGATATAGTCCGACTGTCCGGAGACCCCCTAATCCAGGACTCCCTCAGTAGCCCCCGCCAGGCTTCAATGACGATGAGTCCGGCGCGCATTATTGTCTTCGGCATTGCAAGACGGGTTCCTCTCCGAATTCTGTGTACCTGTAGAAATAATGTTCGGTTTCTTGTGAATGTTGCACTCCTGGCTTCCACGCCCAATAATGGCCACTTTCCACGTGTCGAACGAATGTGAAGAGCCAGGGTGTTTTCACATTTACCCCCCCCCTAGCTGTGTGAATGAGCCGCCTATTTAAAAAGACGAGGATTCAGATCTAAATCACACCATCCTCCCTTGGCGAGCCTTCATCAGAGCGCACCTAACAGAGATCCATTCAATCATGGCCGGTCGACGCAGCTCCTCCTCTCGCACCCCTAGCTCCAAGCCTGGAGATTGGGAGAGATGTTCCGTCCCGCACAGCAAATTAGTGATGCTTCAGTCCAGGGGATTTCTTCCCCCAGCGTACCTGGTCCCGGTTCGAGCCGGGCTTGCCACCTATAATGGCGGAGAGCAAGCGGAGAGCCTTCCCAATCCCTCCAAGGGAGAGCGTGTATGCCTTGTCCCTTATTTGGTAAGAGGGCTCGGATTTCCAATTCATCCGTTTCTCCGGGGGCTCCTGGAGTTCTACGGCCTCAGTTGCACAATCTTACGCCTGCCTCCCTGCTGCATATCGCGGGATTCATAGCCCTTTGTGAGTTGTTTTTGGGCTGTGAAGCTCATTTCGCTCTGTGGAAGAAGTTGTTCTGCCTTGTGCCCCGTTCTCAGAAGGGGTCAATATATCAAGTGGGCGGAGCCGAAGTGTGGCGTATTGCCGGGATCGGATACCTGTCCGGGACCCCAAAGAAGACGTTCGAAGACTGGCCTTCGGAATGGTTTTATATAGAAGACGTCCCCCTCCCGGATCCTATTCGGATCGGCCTTCCTGAGTTCGATAACGCCCCTTTGAAGAAGCGCCAGAGCTGGCGTCCACGGAGCTCCCTGGAGGAAGATGATAGGGACATTCTTTACCTGATGAGCCGGATAAGTTTTTTAGCTCGATCCGGATTGACCATGATCGAGGTCATGGCCACATGCATCATGCGGGGGTGCAGCCGCTTCAGTATAGAGGCCACCCCATGTCGGATTTCAACGTGGAGGATGACGCCACCTGCCACGGCCGCAAAGGGCCGGGATCGGCTGCTGATCTAATAAAGATCTTATCCGCTTTGTACAAGGGAGAAGAGGAGGAATTCCTTCGTGTCAACCCGCAGGGCGGATTTTCTATGTACAATCCTCCAAGCTGGGTAAGCGGAGACTTTTTATCGCCCATCCATTTCGTATTCCCGTAGTTAAGTATTCATTCTAGCGATTTCATCGCAGGAGCTGTGCCAGGCTGTAAAGGGGATAAACAGCCCTCCTCCACAACCCGAAGACCCTGGACGGTCCCTTGATCCGGCCTCCCAGGAGGATCCGGACATATCTGTGGAGCTGATCGATGGGGTATTTTACCAATCGAGTAATGACAATGCTTTGGTGGCCATTATGGCCGATTACCCTGGGCTAGTTCCAGCCTCACAGGTAACCGAGACCGAAGTCCCAGCAGTTCAAAAAGGGATCCGTCCTTGCATGTTTTCGATCGCCGTATAATAGCCGTGTTTTGCAGGGGAGGTCCTTGAGGCCGAAGGCCGAGCCTGTGTCGACCAGCCAACAAGCGGCCGCAAGGCCAGGCAGGCCGAAAAGACCCGCGGTCCGGATTGAGACACCGGCGCAGCGGTATGGCGCGCCGTCCTTATTGCAAGACTTTATTCTCAAAGGCATATTAACGCCCATGCCGTCTTTTTAGGAAAAAGAGCGCTCACCAGACTATACCCGGAGAGGCTACCAATCGCGCCTCCACAAGCCAGGCTCCAAGGCCGGATTCGAAGGCGGGAACGAGTACAAGGCGTGTGCCAGGTGCTCCTCCGACAGAGGATGCAGATAAACTGTCTGCCACCCATTCCGAGGTGGAAAGTGCCATGAACCACAGGCATTGCCGGACTGTTCTTCGTGACGCTTGTTTCTCCCAAGAGGCATTGGATGCCTTCAACTCGGGAGATGCGCACCTCTGTGCCGCTCAAAATGGTATAGCCAGAGCCACGGAGTAGTATGTAAAAGACATACGGGTGAGAAAATTTGGTGATTATATATATATCAGTAGCCCCTGAGACTTGAAACAGTTAGGATAACTGATTTAAGGATCATTTGTTATGCAGGTTCTTACAGAAAAGAATACTCAACTGTCCTAGGAGCTGGAAGAGTGTGAAGCCCAACTTCAGGCCGCACTGGCCGCAGCAGGGGAGCCCAAAGAGACCCCCTCTGGTAACATATCCTTCAAATGATAAGTATCATACAGAATGCGGCGTGTATGCAGATCTGACGATAAAATTGCAGATGACACTGGAGTAAATCCGGATAAGCAGCAGCTCCAATGCCAGCTAAAGGCCGGTGAGAACGTGCTTACGAGGGTGAGGCAGGAGAAAAATGATCTCCAAGATGCCAACACCAAGCTGGGCGTGGAACTACAAGATGTTCGCGCCCAACTGTCGGACTCTGTTAAGGAAAATCGGCGGCTTCGACGCGGCATATTTAGTGAGTGCTTGAACGAACTTCGAAAAAGAGTTCGGCGAGGAAGCTGGCTGACAGAGTTATGTCTGTAGGTATGCTAACAGGTCGTCCTGCCAAGGAAATGCCCGGTTCAACGGGTGACCTTCTTCCCAAGCTCTCACAGCTGCACGAACGAGTTCGGCAGGTGATGCAAGGCGTCGCCCAGGCCTTGTGGCCATCCGTCTCCATACCCGAAGGCCTTGGAGAGCTTGCAGAAAAGCTGAAGGGAGCACGGCGGCGCTTCTGATTATGCAAGATATCAGCCTGCCGTCAGGGCGCCAGGGAAGCATGGGCGATGGTGAAGACACGGTACACGAAGGCTGACCTGAACCACATGGCCGAAGTCGGACCTGTGGGGCCCGATGGGAAGGAGATCCCTGTGAGCTTAGTGTACAGCCAAGTAGAATTGGCCGCAAAGTATTCCCAACAGGACTGTAGACTAGACAGCCTGTTGGATGGTATTGAAGAGGAATTCAACCAGTCAAATTGACTATGTAATTTTAAAGTGACATGTATAATGCCTTCTAGCCGGATTGTAGATCATTTGTCATGGCGGACCTTTTCGCTTCAACCTCGGGACCCGACAGTCCGGAGTGTATCCGAATACCCTCTCAGTTATGTAAGAACCGGGGCATGCGTGGAGACCAGGCGTAGGGGTCATTAGTGCTTTATCAGACAAGTGCCCAACTAGTTATGTTATATTACATGGGTAGTAAGAAACATCTTCCAGAGAGAATAGTTCCGTTAAGGGTTCATTTCCCTGGGTAAGCATGCCCTAAAGTGCATGTCCGGACTGCGATAAGAAGCGCAGAAAAATCATCTGGGGGTAGATATGGATAATAGAAGTCATATTTTGTTCACCGACCGAATACTCCCTTAAGAACGCTAGCTTTCGGCTTCACCCAGTCTGAGGTACACATCCGGCTAACCCGGCGGTGAGAATTGCAGAGGTGCTCCCCTTATGCCCTAGCCGAATTAATGGGAATGTAGGGCATAAATACAAGAGCCAGGCAACCCAGCTTGGCCAAAACTTAAGTCATATCGATGCATATAATGGTGAAAAAAGGTACATGCGGAAGTATAACACATGTGTTGGGCGTGAGGCCCAGGTAAATAACTTAAGCTTCTGTGAAAGAAGCCCCCAGGTATGAAGAGTGCGGCTAGCACATCTGTAATGTACGAGTGAGGCACAAGGTGACCCTTGAAGGCCTAAAGAAATAAAATAAAGAAAGGGAAACAGGAAAGATGATGCATATGCAGAAAATGGACAAAGGGAGGGGACTAACATAGAGTCCGGTGCTAGGCGTAGAATCTTCGAAGCCTGGCTGTGTTCCATGGGTTCAGCTCGAGTCGACTAGTCGATGCATCCCGCAGTCGGTATGCTCCACCGGTCAGAACTTGGTCAGTAATGAAGGGACCTTCCCATTTGGGCTCGAGCTTGTTCTTTTTCTTATCCGGCAGTCGTGGAACTAGTTCGCCAACGTTATAAGTTTTGGCCCGTACTTCTCTGCTTTGGTATATGCGAGCCTGTTGCTGGTAAAATGCGGAACGAGCTTTGGCTACGTCGCGCTCTTCCTCCAGGGTGTCCAGACTATCCTGCCGATCGAGCTCGGCTTCTCTTTCTTCGTACATGCGCACTCGAGGTGAGTCATGAATTATGTCACAGGGCAGGACTGCCTCTGTGCCGTACACCATAAAAAATAGTGTATATCCGGTACTACGATTCGGCGTGGTCCGCAGCCCCCAGATTATGGAGTCGAGCTCCTCTACCCAGTGCGTGTCAGACTCCGTTAAGGAGCGCACTAATCTGGGTTTAATGCCGCTCATTATAAGACCATTTGCTCGTTCGACTTGACCGTTGGTTTGTGGGTGATAGACTGAAGCATAATCGAGCTTGATGCCCATTTTGCTGCACCAGAGTTTTACCTCGTCGGCCGTGAAGTTCGTGCCATTATCAGTGATGATGTTGTGGGGGACGCCGTAACGGTGTACAACCCCGGATATGAAATCTATCACTGGTCCGGATTCGGCTGTTTTAACCGGTTTAGCCTCTATCCATTTGGTGAATTTATCCACCATGACCAATAAGTATTTTTTCTTGTGGGTTCCCCCTTTAAGGGGTCCAACCATGTCAAGCCCCTAGACCGCGAAAGGCCATGTAATGGGGATTGTTCGGAGGGCGGTGGGTGGCATGTGGCTTTGATTTGCAAAGAGCTGCCAACCGGCGCAACGTTGGACCAAGTCCTGTGCATCTGCCTGGGCCGTTGGCCAATAGAATCCTGTACGGAAGGCCTTGCTTACAAGAGCCCGGGCTGCGGCGTGATGACCGCCGAGTCCGGCGTGAATTTCTGCCAAAAGGTTCCGCCCTTCCTCTTCGGAGATGCACCTTTGAAGGACTCTGGTAGCGCTTTTTTTGTACAATTCTCCCTCATGGACCCTGTAGGCCTTGGATCGCCGCACTATGCAGCGTGCCTCATTTCGGTCCTCCGGAAGTGCCTGTCTAGTTAGGTAGGCCAGGAATGGTTCTGTCCACGGGGCAATAATGGCCATTATTTCATGGGCTAATTGTGTTATTTCGGTGGCGGAGCCTCCGATTGTGTCAGATAGTTCGGTATCGGGTATTTTGGCCGGGTCCGGACTGTTGTTACCGGTGTCCCCTTCCCATGCTACGGATGGCTTGAAGAGCCGTTCTAGAAATATGTTGGGAGGGACCGTGTCGCATTTTGCACTGATGCGGGCGAGGATATCCGCCGCCTGATTGTTTTCCCGAGCCACATGGTGAAATTCGAGCCCCTAGAACCGAGCTGACATTTTTAGGACGACATTGCGATAAGCTGCCATTTTCGGATCCTTGGCATCGAAGTCTCCATTTATTTGGGATATCACGAGGTTCGAATCCCCGCGCACCTCTAGGCATTGAATGCCCATGGATACTGCCATCCGGAGACCATGTAGAAGGGCCTCATATTCGGCTGCGTTGTTGGAGTCCGTATACATTATCTGTAGTACGTATTGAACGGTATCTCCTATTGGGGACGTCAAAACGACGCCAGCCCCCAGACCGGCCAACATTTTGGAGCCGTCGAAGTGCATGATCCAGTTTGAATATGTGCCGTACTCTTTGGGAGTTCGGCTTCCGTCCACTCAGCGATGAAGTCAGCCAAAACTTGTGACTTAATAGCTCGCCGTGGCTTGTAAGTTATGTCGAACGGGAGGAGCTCAATGGCCCATTTGGCAATCCGGCCCGTCGCGTCGCAGTTGTTTATAATATCGTTAAGTGGTACTTCCGAGGCTACCGTTATCGAACACTCTTGAAAGTAGTGTCGCAGCTTCCGGGATACCATAAATACCGCATACGCTATCTTTTGATAATGCGGGTACCGTGATTTGCATGGAGTAAGGACAGTGGACACATAGTAAACCGGCTTTTGAAGGGGGAATTTGTGTCCGTCCACTTCTCGCTCGATGACGAGCACTGCGATTACTACTTAATGAGTTGCCGCAATGTATAATAGCATTGGTTTGCCAATGTTTGGCGCAGCCAGGACTGGGTTTGTATTCAGGGCCGGATTATCCCAAAATTTTATTTCGGTTTTCCAGGCGCTTTCCATCGCATGGTACTTTCGTACTATGGACACCAAGTCGGCAAAGCGTGTAATTTCGCAGCGACTTATGGCGTTGAGGATTCCCTTGTCCGTGTAATTATTGCAGAAGAATGAAATTGCGTCTTCCTCGCGGCAGTCCTTTATCATGTTCATGACCAGGAGGAATCTGGCCCAGTAATGGTGTACTATTTCTTCGAGCTCTTGCCTAATTTGGGATAGATCGCGTATGTTTGGGTGGGTGGGTGGAATTGAATTCGAATCCTTACCCAATCTGAGACTCAGGGGCCAAGGAGTTTCGAACTCAAAAGTTTGGATTCTTGGATGTTTTCCGATAAATCTAGCCCGCTGCCTGATTCTAGGTTCAGGCCTTGAGCGACGTCCTCCCCTCCGTGGGTATCCGGCTTGGAGGGATCGGGAATCCGGACATAGCTAGTCCTTAAGATAGATGAAGGGTTGCCGCATTGTTCCTCCACCACTGCAACGTGATGGGTGACCTAGGGAGTGTTGATCTCTCTCAGATCGGGTTTAGGCCCAATCTGATCATAGTCTGTAGCGACTCCCAGGGCGGCGACGCGATCCAAGAGCTCGTTCAGGGAAGAGAGCTCCATTGGATCTAACTGCTCGGCGAGTTCCGAGTTGATGTGAAGATTGCTTTCGATGACCCGAGAGGTCATCGTCGGCGCAGCGGCCGAACAAGCGGTCATAAGAAAACCACCTAGCCGGAGAGTTTGGCCGATAGCCAAAGCTCCCTCAGCAACAGTGTCATCTTTAAAGACGGGATGAGACATCCTTCCTGATGGCGACGGCACAGCGGAACTCTCAATGAAAGCACCAATGTCGGTGTCACAACCGGCGGATCTCGGGTAGGCGGTCCCGAACTATGCGTCTACACCGGATGGTAACAGGGCAGGGGACACGATGTTTAACCCAGGTTCGGACCCTCTTGATGGAGGTAAAACCCTACGTCCTGCTTGATTAATATTGATGATATGGGTAGTACAAGAGTAGAAATACCACGAGATCAGAGAGGCTAAACCCTAGAAGCTAGCCTATGGTATGATTATATGTTGTCCTACGGACTAAAAACCCTTCGGTTTATATAGACACCGGAGAGGGTTAGGGTTACACAAGGTCGGTTACAAAGGAGGAGATATCCCTATACGTATTGCCTAGCTTGCCTTCCACGCCAAGTAGAGTCCCATCCGGACACGAGATGAAGTCTTCAATCTTGTATCTTCATAGTCCAACAGTCCGGACAAAGGATATAGTCCGGCTGTCCGGAGACCCCCTAATCCAGGACTCCCTCAAAGTCCATTCAATTATTTGAATTTGATATCATGGCATTTGTAAACCATACCTAAATTATGGGGGCACCAATCTTTGCTCTGATTTTGTACCTAATAGCATATGTAGTCGTGTATAAAATAGATTCAAATTTAGCTCCTCCGTTCCAAAATAATTGTAGTTATAGGATTTTCAAGTGGCAAAATTTCAAAAAGAAGCGGATAATTTAATGAGGTTTTCAAACATACAAGGTCAAATATAACGTTGTTGTCGGCGTTCTCAGAACGGGGGTCCCCAAACTTGCCTGCCTGCGGCGTGGCTCAAGTGGGGGCCCAGCGCGGCCCACCTTCATCAGCTCAAGCTCAAGACCCTCGCGAGGGGCCAAGCCTCGTGGGGCGGATGACAGAAAGCTTCCTCTGAGGCAGCCTCATCAGGCAGGCTCACGAGGAGGCGGAGAGATCAAGGCGGGGATACCTTGCGAGGAGCCTGTGACGCAAGCCATGACGATCGAGACCAGGCGGGCGCCAGGCGGGCGCCGGCCTGCGCAGTGTCCTTGTTTCCCCTTTGGTGCAAAGGGGGCAAGCACAGGCCAAGGCATCGGGCAAAGGTTACCATTCCGGTGCAACAAGACCAAGAACAACAGAGTGTCAGGACGGAGGTCACCGTGGAGCCCAAGACGACGTCATCACCAGTACTTTTGGCAGCCGAAGACCACCTTTGGTCAGGATAGCTTGTACTATATGTTCCCCTTCAAAATGGCCAAGTGTTGGCGCCCTTCCCGCTCATTATTTGGGGAGAGGCCCAGGGCCTCTATAAGTAGAACTAGCCACACAGAGTAGAGGGACATCTAGAAATCTGGTAGAGCCCTAGCAGAAAGAGAGAGGCGACTGAACTCACCCAAGCAGTTCAGCGCACCAGCTCAAGAACACCTCTCGCGAGGCTGTTCTTCCCTTGTACTGTTCATCATCAGCCCCTGAGGCAATCCACCACACCACACACTGGAGTAGGGTATTACACCACAACGGTGGCCCGAACCAGTATAAACCTTGTGTCCCTTGTGTTGTTCGTTGTTTCCAGCTTAGATCACGCGAGGAGATTGGACGCAGATCGGTAGGGGAGAGATCTCCGCGTGCACCGCAGTGTTCGAAGCTCAAGGGTCTGCCGGAACCCGAAATCCGACATTTGGCGCGCCAGGTAGGGGTGCGCCGGAATCTTTCTTCCGCTGCTCGCGTGTGATCTTCCGTCGTGTCCATGACTGACGCTCGCCGGGCTCACGCCGAGCGCCGGGCTGCTCTCGCCACCCGCGTCGCCCAGACGGCGCCCGTCGGCGGACGCCCTCGTCGTTCCCCGTCGCCTGCCACCAACGCCGCCACCGGCCCGGCGGGGAACGAGAAGCAGGCCTCGTCCGAGCATCCTTCGGTACGGCGGGAGGGCCGCACCGCCATACCATCGCAGCCTCCAACCGCTTCGTCGTCCCACGCCCGTCGCGCCCCCACAGACGCGCACGCCGCGCTGCTCCTGGCAAGAGAGCTCTTGCACTACCGCCCCGTCGATGACCTCTATGAGGACTAGCTCGCCCACATCACCGAGCTCGTCAGCGTCGCAGGGGGCTCCCCCTTGCCGTCCCTCTCACTGCCTCGCCCTCCATTCCGCGCAGGAGGCGGGGATCAGGATGCGCCTCCACCACCTCCTCCCCAAGAAGGCGCCCTGGCTCCAAGGCATGCAGCCCCAGGGCGGGACCCTCCGCGTCCGGCGCCTGCGCAGTAAGAAAGGAGCTGCCAAGAGATCCCTCATGCCCAAGAAGGTGCGCGCGCGCTCCCAGCGCCGGCGCGCCAAGATCGCGTCCCTGCACCTCCTTGCCAAGACCCCGCGCTGCTCCAAGCGGCGACGTGCGGTAATCCCCAGGAATAAGCCCAGCACCAGAAAAAGGCACAGCTGGCCACGGCAGGCTGCCGTGCCCTCACCCCCGAGCTACGCGGCGTCGCATGGCCAGGCAAATTCAAGCCTGGCCTGCCCCCTCGCTACGATGGCACGGCGGACCCCGCGAAGTTCCTACAGCTCTACGAGCTGTGCATCGAAGCCACCAACGGAGATGAAAGGGTCATGGCGAACTGGTTTCCCATGGCGCTCAAGGACGGGGCCCGCACTTGGCTCCTGAACCTGGCTCCTGGCACAATCTCCTCCTGGGACGAGATGCGCACTCGCTTCATCGCCAACTTCCAGGGCACTCGCGACCGGCCCCTAGCCGTGAGCGATCTCCGTCGCATCAAGCAGCAGCAAGGGGAAACCCTGCAGAAATACATCCAGCGCTTCAACAACGCTTGCCTCAAGATCCCCAAGGTGACTGAAGAAGCCATCATCTTGGCCTTCTCCGATGGCGTGCGCGACATCAAGATGAAGGAGGATCTAGCAATCCATGAAGACCTGTGCACATCCCTGGAGCTGTTCAACTTGGCGACCAAGTGCGCCAGGGCTGAGGAAGGGCGCCTTTCCCTCCTCGAACTCCAGGCTACCGATCCAGAAGAGAAGAAGCCCAAGGCCAAGGATGTGAAACGCAAGGGGGTTGCCGTTCTTGCAGCGAAGCCAGACACCAAGCGAGGCAGGGATCAGCCTGAGTCATCCAAGGGCAGCCGGTACTGCATGTACCACGACCTCCACACCCACAACACCAACGAATGTCAAGAGCTCAGGGCCGTGAGAGATGGACGTGTCGGCCGACGCCCCGAGCGCAACGACAGGGGCTATGGCCGAGGAGGAGGAAGAGGTGGCGGACGATGGGAAGACCATGGCCCTCGCCAAGGGTGGCGTGACCGATCTCGCGAGGATCACTGGCAGGACCAGCCTCACGAGGGAGGCTGGAGATGTCAGCCTCGTGAGGATCGCCCACACGGCAACGCGGGCCTTCCTCCTTTGCCGCCACCGCTGAGGAGGAACGAAGACTAACATCAAGACGAGGGAGCTGGGGGCTTCCAGGAGCCGCGCGCAATCGCTTGCATCTTGGGTGGAGCGCAGGCCCCAGCCTCACAGCGCATCTTCAAGCAGTTTGCTCGCGAGGTGAATGTAGTCCTCCCCAAGCTTAAGGCCACGCGCCCTCTCAGGTGGTTTGCATGCGCTATCACGTTCAGCTCAGCGGATCAGCTCAAGTGCGTGGCAACGGCCGGAGTCCTCCCGATGCTTTGCTCCCTAGTCATTAGCAACGTGCAGGTCACCAAGACCCTCATTGACGGCGGGGCAGGACTCAACGTCCTGTCCGTCGAGATGTTCGACAATCTCCAAGTGCCGTACGATCAGCTCCAACCGACCAAGCCCTTCTCAGGAGTCACCGATGGTTCCACTGTTCCCATAGGGCAGGTTTGCCTTCCAGTCACCTTCGGACAGCGCAACAACTACCGCACAGAGCTCATCGACTTCGACGTCGCCCACATCCGTCTGCCATACAACGCCATCCTCGGGTACCCGGCCCTGGGCAAGTTCATGGCAGTGACTCACCATGGGTACAATGTCCTCAAGATGCCAGGAAGCGATGGAGTCATCACCGTACCCTGTGAAGAAAGGGACGCAGTGTGTTCACTTGAGCGCGCGTTCCATGCCGCAGCAATCGAAGACCTGGACCACAGGAACGGAAGGCTTCCCAAGGCGACCCTTAAGAAGAAGAAGGTTTCGCCTGACCCAAGCCATAAGGAGGCAGGCGCCTCCGGAGGTGTTGCGTCAGGATCTGCGCCCGATCAGGGAGCGCCACCCTCTCTCGCATAGGAAGGCGCGCCCGGCGCCCTCCTCAGGCAGGGTTCGGGGGCTCTTTCTTGGAGAGCCACCGACTTTGCCAAGGTCGCGAGGGAGGCGCTCGGGCACCACTTGGAGGAGTGCTTCCAGGTACGTTTCCCTCAGGAAGATACAAGGCAAGGAAGACCAAACCCTCAGGAGTTCATCGCAAGAAACACCCAGGAGCTACAAGAGTCGAGAGTCATCCGCGGCAGCCGCCGCTTGCCCACCATAGCCCCACATCCAGGCGAGGATGGTGGGCTGCGCGTCTGCATCGAGGTGCCAGGGCTCAACCGAGCCGCGTCTCAGGAGCGCCTCTGGCCTTCACGCATGGGGCGTTGCGAGGGTCCACCTCATAGCTACGTTCGCATGACTTTCGGCCTGCCGAACGCAGTCGCCTCTCATCAGGGCCTGCTGAGGAGCATTCTGGAGGCTCAGGAGGTCAGGCATCGTGCGGTCCTGGCGGAGATGGAGATGGCTCTTGGAGACCCACATGTGCCCCCGGAGCCTCCCGAGGCTCCTGGGCCTGGGGGCTCGTGAGGATCGTCGTCTTCATCACACATCGCCCGCTTCTTCAACATCACTTCATCTTCAACGGCACCAGGTGACATATTTCTAAGTTCCGTTTTTAGCTGGGAGCGCCCACAGGGCCGCATCATTCCCAGGCCGCGTGGGTCCGTCCTTGCGGCATGTATCTGTTTTGCTTATGCTCTTTACTTACCTTGTTGGGGGCACGCCTCATGCTGCATAATCCCCGAGCTTCTTGGGCCTGGCCCAGCGGCATTTGCTTTTCCCGCGTCTACTTAAAATGAATTTGCTCTTTCGCGCTTAATTGTCACCTGCTGGTTATCGCGGACTTCTCAGCCTTCATGCAAAGCGCTTGCACGTTAAAAGGGGGTACCTGAGCATCGCGACTCATGGGCTCCTACTGGCTCTCCAGCCCTCACCCCCTGGCCTTGACCCACGGCATCGCCACCTGTCATACCAGCGGCGGCTGAGCTAGCTCGAGGGCTGGGACCTGAGGAAGTAGAGCATTTGCATTCTAACCACCCTGCAGGAACACACCATTGATAAAGGCCCAGAGCCAGGCGCAACCCACCTCGAGGTAGGGCCTCGTGAGTCCCGCGCTGGCTCACGAGTGCCCAGATACACCTCTCCTAGCCATACCGTGCCGGCCACGTGTCAGGGCGGGGCTGTACACGCCCCGGGGGCTCCTCCCGGAGGGGAGCCCCCTCCCACGTACCAGTGGAAGCACCATGCTCCGTGCTGGCTGACGACATTGCCGAGGAGCGGCTATGCCCGTACACATACGGAAGCGCTATGCTCCGCGCTGGTGATAAACAACTGAGGGCGGCCTACGGCCGTACCAACCTCAGGGAGCCCAGAGCTCAGTGTCCGACACCATCACAACGCCTCCCCTCGGGAGCACCACGCGAGGGGGCTGGACACGGGGGCTACGCCCGGGTCTTGCCTGAGCGCACGCCACCCAGCCAGGTCCCTCAGACCTGGTCGTCACGCGCCCCTCCCCGAGCGGAGCCAAGGTATGGAAACCGGTTTGAACGTCAAGGGGGACTCCTGAGCATCGCGACTCAGGAGCCTAACTTGCCCCGTAGCCCCTCACTCCTTAGTCCCGTCCTAGTTTCCAGTCAGGGCTAACACTGGGTGAGGTATGCGCGGGGCCGGGCCCTGCCGACACAGAATGATTAATCCACTCCTCGTTTCCCCCTTTCCTACTTGTTGCTTGTGCGTCAAGGGGGACTCCTGAGCATCGCGACTCAGGAGCCTAACTTGCCATGTAGCCCCTCACTCCTTAGTCCCGTCTTGGTTTCTGGTCGGGGCTAACTCTGGGTGAGGTACGCGCGGGGCCGGGCCCTGCCGACGTAGAGCGCGAGCAATTAGGGGAGAAAAATACAAATTCCAGGATATTCAAAGCAAATATTACAATCCATAGATTGTTTCACGACGCCGAACACAAGTTTAAACGCCTCTGCGAGGCATGGTGCATGTTGCAGGAATAAAAGCAGGACAGAAGCCGTGAAGGGATCACTCTCCAGTGGCGCCGCCTCCTAGGGCCGCGGAGCTGGCGGCACCGCGCCCGGGCAAGATGATAAAGGCGCGGAACCTCCCCAGCAAAGCTTCGGCTCGGCCTTTCACGGCCTCGACGGCAGCAGCGGCAAAGTCCCGCTCACGGGCTCCAGCAGGCTGTCGAGGTCGACGTTGGGGTCGCGCAGGTAGACGTGGCTGAGGACACGCATCAGCACCGCTGAAGACAGGGCGCACGCCTCGGCCTCGGCCATGGGGCCAAGGCCATCTATGACATCTTCAAGCGGACGGACCAGGAAGGGAAGCAGCTTGGCGGGGCCGTCCTCCGCGCCGGCCAACGGCTCCTCCAAGCTGCTCTCGTAAAGTGTCTTCAGCGCGGCACGAGCCCTCTTCTCCATCTTCGTGAAGGCCACCCGATCCTCCGCTAGGACCTTCGCCTTGGCGTCCAGCTCGGTCCTCTCCGCATGCAACGACCGCTCCAGCGTCTCCAATCGGCCGTGGCGATCATCAAGCTCGACGTCTCGGTCCTTGACGGCAGCCTCCCGAGCCTTCATCTCCTTCTCTTTCTCCTGGCGGCCGTGGACCTCCTTGGCGAGCTCATCACGCAGGCCTTGCTGCTCGACCTCCAGCTCCTTGCAGCGAGCCTTGGCAGCCACAGCGTCGCCCAGGGCAGTGTCGCGAGCGGCCTTGGCTTGGTTGGCAGCCTGCTTCTCCCCATCGGAGGCTGCCACGGCCTGGCTCAGTGCTGCTCGGACGGAGGCAGCGGAACAGGCCTGGCCAGAAGCTAGCTCTAGGCGCCCGGCCACTAGGCGAGGGTCCGCGCTCAGAAGATCCTCCAGCAGCTGGCTCAGCTCGCTGGCGACCTGGTCCAGGATGGTGGCAGAGGAAACAGAAGAAGCGGGAACCGGCGGAGCGGGTGAAGAAGACGGCAGCGTGATCACGGTTTGGCAGGAAGGAACCCCCTGGGCCTTGGCTGCCCCGGCTGCAGCATCGAGCACAGTCGCCCCCTTGCTGCCCTGCGCCACCGTCATCAGGCGCGTGAGGGCGAGGTTCTTCTCCGGCAGGTTTGGGGAATCCAGGGCCGGCAAGTACCAGGCCTCAGTCGGGGACTTGCGAGGCGCCATGGCGTGCCGGGCGAGAAGGATTGAGACAGATCTGGAGGATTTCGGAAGCAAGAAGGAGGAGAGCGAGAAAGGGGATCTGGAGCGAGGCAAACGAGAACAAAGCAAGTAAGTCTGGCCCGGGCACCTCTTTTGTCAGATGGACAGTTGCCGAAGCGTCATGGGGAAGCGCAGATGCCCACGTCCAATCAATCGCCACGCGGCGCTCAAGGCCGCAAGCTGTTAGGGCCCGTGGTGCTTCGCGCTTGCCCCTTCGCTTTCCTACTAGGCCAAGCCCGGGCGCGCCTTGGGCCCGGGGGCTACTGTCGGCGTTCTGGGAATGGGGGCCCCCAGACTTTCCTGCCTGCGGCCTGCGGTGTGGCTCAAGTGGGGGCCCAGCGCGGCTCATCTTCATCAGCTCAAGCTCAAGACCCTCGTGAGGGGCCAAGCCTCGCGGGGCGGACGACAGAAAGCTTCCTCTGAGGCAGCCTCATCAGGTAGGCTCGCGAGGAGGTGGAGAGATCAAGGCGGGGATACCTTGCCAGGAGCCCGTGATGCAAGCCATGACGATCGAGACCAGGCGGGCGCCGGCCTGCGCAGTGTCCTTATTTCCCCTTTGGTGCAAATGGGGCAAGCACAGGCCAAGGCACCGGGCAAAGGTTACCATTCCGGTGCAACAAGACCAAGACCAACTGAGCGGCAGGACGGAGGTCACTGTGGAGCCCAAGACAGCGTCATCACCAGTACTTTTGGCAGCCGAAGACCACCTTTGGTCAGGATAGCTCGTACTATATGTTCCCCTTCAAAATGGCCAAGTGTTGGCGCCCTTCCTGCTCATTATTTGGGGAGAGACCCAGGGCCTCTATAAGTAAAACTAGCCACACAGAGTAGAGGGACATCTAGAAATCTGGTAGAGCCCTAGCAGAAAGAGAGAGGCGCCTGAACTCACCCAAGCAGTTCATCGCACCAGCTCAAGAACACCTCTCGCGAGGCTGTTCTTCCCTTGTACTGTTCATCATCAACCCCCGAGGCAATCCACCACACCACACACTGGAGTAGGGTATTACACCACAATTGTGGCCCGAACCAGTATAAACCTTGTGTCCCTTGTGTTGTTCGTTGTTTCCAGCTTAGATCACGCGAGGAGATTGGACGCAGATCGGTAGGGGAGAGATCTCCGCGCGCACCCCAGTCTTCGAACCTCCAGGGTTTGCCGGAACCCGAAATCCGACAGTTGTCTATTTAGGTCAATCCTCATAGTTCAAGAGTACTCTAGACGTGAATCCATGTGTTTCAAAATTTCGAACGAAGCGCCAAAAGAGCCTCTACTCGCCCGAAACCGCGTGAGACCAATGTTTGGTAGTACAAGGAAATTACTTTTCTAATAACTCCGGCCCGTGAAACCTACCGGCCCGACGTCCAAAGGTCTAAACTGGGGTACGTTTGTAGCTTCATCTAGATGCCACGCAACCGCATCCGAAAAACATTCATACACAATGGCCGCCTAAGCACACATGCGCGCAGCCGAAACTGCTCCCGCCCACTATTTGGGACACCTGGGATTACCATCCTACCCCCGACCGGCAATAGGTCCGAAATTTAAGAGGGGGCAAAGTTTGTACTTTCCCAAATTTCAAACAAGCGTGTCCCATCTTCTGTTGAAAAAAAGCCAAAAACAAGCACGTCCCAGACCAAAACATGGTTCCCCCCACCCGTCCGATTCCCCATTCGTACTTCGTGGGCGCCAAAACTACCTCTCCACCAGCCGCGAAACCCCGGCATCCTCCGTCCGCCACCCCATCCCACCCATCAACCGCCGCCCTCCTCCATAACGCCGGAGCCGATACCCCGACGTCGTCGTCCACCGCAACCTCAACCGCAATGCCCTCCACAGCTAGTAGTTGAAGCCGAGGCCGTGTCGTCCGTACCCGAGCCAGTTCAACCACGCCGTCCTGCGCCTCACCGCTGCCGCTCCAACTTCACCACCCTCCACCGCACCGGAGCTGTTCCTGCTACGCCGTCCTTCGCCGCCTCGGATCTGCTTCCCCTCCGCCGACATACGGCCACGGTAACACAGTCAACAATTTGGCCATGGGTTCGTCGAAGCCTGGACCCTCCAGAACATCGGTTTCCCCGGTAAAAGGAAGAATATCGGCACGACATGTGGAGGTGACCACACCAGCAACCAAAAAGGTACTCCTCTTCCCTTATTCGTGCAAATCTTACGTCTCTGCTTGCACGGTATTCATCCCACAGAATACACTAGTTGACCGCTTCTTCTTGATACTAGATGTTCCTAGTAACTCGCGATGCACAAGGTTTCTCCTCATATACTATTTCACCTTACCTAGAGGTCTGTCTCCCCCCTGAATTTCAATTTCTGGCCAGTTGATTCCCAATTAACGGAAGCATTCCCCAGCGTAACAGGCACTAGTACGCCTATTATGTCGAGGAAGCGGCGCCTTGGTGTTTATCTTAGGGGCATGTGCGGCCTAGAGCTACTGGCGCCCTATCTGGAGGTCGGCCGGGATTAAAGGGATGGCCTGGGGGCGCTGCCAAGCACGGCGGTGGTGTGAGTTTGATGGGAGGGCGGGGCGGCGGAGGCAGGGGTCTGGGCCGGTGGTCGCTGGCGGTTCGAGAAAGATCGTCAGGTGGGAGGTAGACGAAGGCCATCTGCCCGTTCCTTATAGATCGGACGGTTCATTAAAAAATCAACTGACCTATTTATTGTCAGTCGACTGTTATCTTAGATATGACCACATGTGGTGGTGTGCTGGAGGAGTACCTACATTTCCTGTGCTCATATATTACAAAATCATACGGAGTAGAATCTAATTTTGTTTGCCATGCAATGTTGTAGAGCTATCATATGTCTCCTGTCATTTATTTTTCAGCCACCTGCTATCTGCTACTTTAACAGTGCACTAGTTCTGCACACACTTCACCCTTACTCTCGCTATTGTGTTTTTATGCAAGGGTATTTCAGACTCTGCTACCATGAGAGAAGCCAAAAGAAAAGAGAGAAGTCACTCCAGCTTCGTATGCGGGTAGGCAAGACACGTTACAGCGCTATAAAGGGTGCAGTGTCAGCAGATGGAGACGGTAAACGTAGCTCTGGAGTTGATGACCTCGCTCGCAATGAACCACCATCCCAGGTGCTTGCTTTAACTTCACGGTGTCATATGTGGTTGCATGTTCCATATGGTGTCTAGCTTGTATTCGAAAGGCCGATGTCGGTAAGATAAGGAAAGATATATTTTTACATGAACCACCATCCCGTGAGCACCAGAAGACAAATAGCTAGTCAGGGAACAAGCCCGCCAAAGATAGGCATCACCTGGAAGCCAACTAAAAAGCTGCGATGGTGGCGAAGCAGCCCGCCTCCCACTAGGCTCTCAGGTCCTAGATGATCATGCTCACCACGCCAGCCGGATGTCTAGCTTGTATTGCTTCCAATTTGGTTAAATTGCATCTGCTTAGCTTACACACTATACCTTTGAATATGACATGCCTTTCTGTTTTTGGTACATACTAGTACATATGTGTATTAACCATGTTCTTACATCAAACTAATGTTCTTGTGTATCCCTCATCAATCACTTATGACGAGGCAGGCAGGCAAGGGGACTACTCCTCATTTAAAGAATGCAGCATCAGCCTCCCGACATGATTCTCAAGAAACAGAAATGCTAGATGAAGATAGTGAACGTAGCTCTGTAGTTGATTATAGCATTTCCCCTACACTAGCATCGCAGGTGCTTGCTCTAACTTGGCAGCGTGATATGTGGTTGCATGTTGCATATGGTGTCTAGATTGTAATTCTTCCAATCTGGTTAAACTGCATGTGCTAGTCTGCTTAGCTTATACATTATACCTGTTAATGTGACATGCCTTCCTGTATTTAGTACATAGTACATCTGTCTATTAAGCATGTCCTTACATAAAACTATTGTTTTTTGTATCCCGCATCAATCAACATGACGAGACACCTTTAGTATATGCAGTGCGATATTAGTTGCATCTTTCATATGATTTATAGCATGTGCTGCTTCTAATTTGTTGAAATTCCATTTATGATGGGACGCTTTTAACTTGGCAGAGTCATATTGGTTGCATCTTTCATGTGGTGTCTAGCTTGCATTGCTTCTTATTTGCTGGAATGGTTTCTGCTTAGTTTACACAAACAGTTGTGAACATGCCATGTCGTCCTATTTTTCGTACATATTCCATCCTGGTATCATGTGTTTGCCTTACATCAAAGTAGTGATTGCCAGTATCATGCATGAATGAGTTCCGAAGAGAAAATTTTATTGCTTTTTCTTGTCGGTTTTACTTGACAATTCAAAATCAATAAAGCGGAAGGAAGTTAGCAAGGCATCGGATAAAGGTGCTCCTTCTGAACGGAGGGCCTCTACAGTTTCTACTCCTCCACACCCCCAAGATGATTTCCAAGAGAACACATGCATAGACACTCAACAAAGTTGTGTTTATGATGAGCACGTCTCCCCTAGTGCAGCATCACCGGTGCTCCCTCTAACTTGGCACTATTATATGTGGTTGCATGTTATGTGTGATGTCTAGCTTGTATTGCTTCTAATTTTGTTGAATTCCATCTGCTTACTTTACACATTATACTTGAATAAGACCCATGTTCCTATTTCTAGAACATACAATATCTGTCTATCACACCATGTTCTTACATCAAATTACTACTATTGTGTAACCTGCAACAATCACTTATCATAAGACATGTTTGACTTCGGAGTGTGATATAGGTTACATCTCACATTCTTTTCTAGCTTGTACTACTAATTTGTTGAAATGGCACTTATGATGAGACAGTTTTAACTTGGTAGAGTGATATTCATTGCAGCTTTCATATGGTGTCTAGCTTTCATTGCTTCTAATTTGTTGAAATGCCTTCTCCTTAGTTTACACATCATAAGCTGTGAATATGAAATGCTGTGAATTTGCAATGGCACTAATGACAAGAGACCTCTAACATGGTAGTGTGATGTTGTTTGCATCTTGCATATGATTTATTTCTTGTACTGCTTCACATTTGTTTAAACGCCGTTTATGATGAGACACTGTTAACTTGGCAGAGCGATATTTTTAGCATCTTTCACATGGTGTCTACCTTCCAGTGCATTGCTTCTAATTTGGTGAAATGTCTTCTTCTTAGTTTACACATCATAGTTCTAGTTATCTCTTCCGTCCTGTTTTTCATACATATTACATCCTCCTATCATGTGGCTGTCGAACATCAAAGTTCAGTTCGTCTGCATCACGCATCAATTTGTTCTGAATAACTAAATTGTTATTCATTTTTCTTGTCGGCTTGACTTAACATGGCATAGAGAAAGAGGAAGAAACATAGAATGGCAGGGAATGAGAAGCGGATGAATCCTGCAGATTCTGCTGGTACTGATGGTGCAATAGAAGGTCAAAGTTCAGCAGAAAATTCTACAAACACGGCATCCCATGCTACACGAGTTGCAAAAAAAGCCAAACAGAAACAAATAGCTACCACCAAATAAGTAGAGACAGCCCTAGTTCTTGCAACACCTACCACAGTACTACCAGCTGCACGACTTACTCGTGCGTCAACTGAGCTAGCAGCACGTTCCCAAGCTCCCTTGCCACCTAACACTACTTCCCAAGCACTCTTGACACAAGACGAGTTGGCAATATCAGATGAACCTTGTGAGCTTCAATAGCAAGAAGGTAGTTGCTGGAGTCAAGTTACAGTTGCATGCTTCTTTATACGTAGTCTCACAGTTTGATGTACACTAACACTTCTTATGTTCGTTGTTGGACTAGCACCTAGGTGCAAGAGGAAACAAACATCAGGGATAATGCTCGATAGGTTAACTAAATCTAGAGGAGGAAGAATGGAGATCCGTTTTGAGGCAGGTTTAAAAAGGCCACGTGATGCTACAGAGTCAGCCAAGTTAGTATCAGAGGCAGCGGTTGCCGTTAGGTGTCATGTATGTATCCTCCCAACATGGATTCAGTACAGGAATGACAAAGACGAAACCTAGTTCAACACCTTCCTCGACCATTTATCTGTAAGTATGGTTATGTATGGAAACTAGTAATATCGTCTTTCTCTGTCTCATACTTTCTAGGTTGCTGATAATGAGACTCCCATAATTTTCAACATATGAGGTTCAAGTTCGATAGCCAAGATGATGCAACCAGACAAGCTTGCACCCATGTTTTCAAGTCTGCTCTGCGACAGTATCGGTATAACTTGAGGAAAACTCACTTTGAAGGCAAGGCTAACAGTGAACTTTCCCAAACATCTCCAGTGGAAAATATATCGGATCAAGACTGGAGGGGCCTTGTTAAACACTGGTCTGATCTGAAGTATCAGGTACATTATATATATATATATATATATGTGATCAGATCACATGTTTGAAGTCCTATTTACGCATGTGCCACACAAATCTATCTTCTTGTAGGTGAACTGTTCAAAGAACAAGGCCAACCGTACAAAAGTGAAATTCCAACAGACGACAGGATCTTGTAGCTATATTGCACACTGTGAGGCTCTTGTAATTATATGTTGTTTCACTCTTTTCGCTGTACCATATTATCAGATCTATATTGACTTGTTCGAAATGCAGAGGAAAGCCCGCAAGGACCAAAAAGTACCAGAACCAAATGTTGTGGAAATCTTCAAGGACTGTCACACCAGCAAGAAGAAGGGCATGACTACACCAGTCAAAGCCGCTGTTGTAAGTCCTTAATCCTCATGCCCTTTAACTACTACTTACTCTAACTTGTGCCTTGAATTGCATGGTTTGCAGCCAATGTCTATTACTCTTTTCAATTTTATACACAATTGTCTTAGCGTATCATTGCACCTTACAAGGTTTAAAAGAGAGGAGTGATGTTCCTTTGATCTTGACCCATAATCTAGTTCCGTGCTGGACTTGCCCACACAATGTTACAATTGCCTGTTTGTCTGTTCTCAGTTGTTTTGTGATATGAATGATGTCATACTATGCTTATCGTATTATAAACTTCGTCTCTTTATCCTTATCCCTCAATACAATGTGAAGAAATAGACAATACATTAGCGATGGTACATGGTCATATGTTTGGAACCTGGTTTTACTATGTACTTTGCAATAAAATACAACTAATATTTTACATGGGTTCACCAGAATAAGTTTTGTATATAGACCAAAGCTATTTTGTTTGGTTTTGCTGCCTCCTTAATATCTTCTGTTCTGGTACTACTAATGTAAAACCTCAACTTTTCAGCGAGCTATGGAAAAAATGGTGGAACCGCCACCTTCTGAAGGTGGCGAGGCAACTATAACCGCAATGTCAGCTCTTGCTGCAGTGGGTCGGTACCTTTCCACTAACAGTGCCAAAAGCACGTTCCTGCGTAATACTGGGTTGGTTGTTAAGGCAATATCATCCAAACTGCCTCATGATCAAGATATGCAAGTTCAAAGCAATGTTGTATCTGCGCTCCAGACACAAGTCCATTCCCTAACAGAGACCCTTTGTGAAACAAGGAGAAACATTGCTCAATGTCGTCAAGATATGCATGGTTTTGAAACCAGACTATCAGACATTTGCTATGTTGTTCAGGAGCCTAGGGGAAATGAAGGCGAGGGTTATCATGCTCCATCGGACAATACAGCATGAAAACGTAACAGTCAGGTCAAATGAACTGAGCTTCTAAACTTCTGGTGGTGCATTTATCTGCTAGACTGTTAAGTTTTATGCCAACCTTCCTTTTGTTATATAGTTTTAATTTGTTTTGGTGCGATACACAATTTATTCTTAACGTGCAGCCACCGGCTGAAGAAAACAGCAAGCCATTTTTGTATAGTGTAGGGTGTTCCCTATATTTGCACTAGTGGCGATCTTTGATGCCGAGTGGATGTAATCTGTGCAATCACCTTAATAGCCTAGCATTAGTTTCGGCCTTATTTATTTCATAGTCTTCTTTTTCCCTGGTTTGCTAGTGGTCGCAACTACCATGGGCCATATACGGGTCGTAGGATCCATGGGTCTCCTACGGGCCGTCGATAAACGGGCTTGTAATCGGTGGGCCTCGGGCCGTCGGATAAATGGGTCTACATGGGCCGTAATCGGGCGTAATTGGTATCGGCCCAGCATGGTAACAGGCCGTTATCAGGCCGTAGGACATAAAAGGCTTAATTCTGTCATAGGCATAACAGGTCGTTAATGGGCCAGAATACAGGACGGGCTGGAAATGGCGCAACGGGTTAACAGGCCAGAAACGGGCCGACTCTTGCCATGGGCCAAATTTGGCCCATTAGGGTAAAAGGCCAGTAACGGGCCAACTCTTGCCATGGGCCAAATTTGGCCCATTAGGGGAACAGGCCAGTAACGAGCCGACTCTTGCCATGGGCCGAATTTGGCCCATTAGGGGAACAGGCCAGTAACGGGCCGGAAGTAATCAAGGGCCGAAAAGGAGCCCAAGAACGTATGGGCCGTCAATAGGCCGAAAGCTAACACGGGCTGGAAATGGCCCATGTAAATCACGGGCCATTAACGGGTATAAAGAAAATTACCGTTCATTATGGGGTAGAGTCACCATGGACCTGTAAAGGGCCGAAAGATACGAAGGCCTCATATGGGCGGAAAGACGTCGTGGGCCATACATGGGCCGAAAGTGAAATGGGCTGGTGTTATATTCGATGGCCCACATGATGTTGTTGGGCCGATTTCCTTTAGGGCCTAACGGGTCATGAGTTAACGGGCCGTAAAATGGGCTATTTGTGAAGAGACCATTAACAGGCTTTTCATGGGCCAGCACGTTAACTTTTGACCAAGTCAAACGGGTCGACTTTGTAAGCTAAATGGGCCAGTGGTGGGTCGTGGCACGTGTCGACATATCATAGGCGCCTATCTGACCCACTGACGAGCTGACACGTGTTTCGTCCGGCCAATAAGAATTTTACACGTGGAAATTTCCCATTGGTCGGGGCTGTTAACGGGTTATCGGATCCAAAACCCGACCCGATAGCTTAACGGCGTTCCGTTATGGTGGATGCCACATGTCGGTCACCCTTGACAAAAGCACTTCTGTGACGCGCGATTTATCATCATGGAAGTGGACACTTCCGTGATGATAATTTTGGTAATGTCATGGAACACTTCTACGACAACACAGCTATGACTATCTTGATTCTGTCATAAATTTGTCATGGATGTACATGCATGACAAAAAACGTGACCTACTGTGACAAACATGTATCATCATGGAACTGTATTTTTTTGTAGTGCGTGTAGTCTCCTACTGGACTAATACCTTGATTCTCAAAACTGAGGGAAATACTTACGCTACTTTGTTGCATCACCCTTTCCTCTTCAAGGGAAAACCAATGCATGCTCAAGAGGTAGCAAGAAGGATTTCTGGCGCTGTTGCCGGGGTCTACGCTCCAAGTCAAGACATACCAAGTACCCATGATAAACTCTTCTCCCTCGCATTACATCATTTGCCATTTGCCTCTCGTTTTCCTCTGCCCCACTTCACCTTTGCCGTTTTATTCGCCCTCTTCCGTTCGTCCTTGTGTTTGCTCATGTTACCATGTGCCTTATTTTTGCTTGCATCTTTGCTTGCTAAAAGTTTATGGATCCTCATCCACTTGCTAATCTCTTTAAGAGATCCAATTATGATGAACCTATTGCTAGTGAGTTGAGTGCACTAGATTATCTTTATGAGGTTTTGCTTGAAATTTGTGAATCTGAAAAGTGTGATGAATTACTTTATGAAGCTATTCACGATAGATCTTTGAATAAAAAGCATGATTGCAATGATTTTATTATAAATTATATTGATGTAAATTGTGCTAATAATATGCAAAACCCTAAGCTTGGGGATGCTAGTTTTGCTATGTCCTCTAGTTGTTGCAACGATCATGATTGGGGTGATTCTTCTTATGATCTTGAAAATATATTTAAGCCCCATGATGAATATGAGATTGATAATAGTGTTTGCAATATTATTGAAAGTGGGTTTGGAAGAGTGTCAACTTTATAACCCACATATTTGGAGAACGTTCAATCTTATGAAATTTTTGATAAAAGTGGGTTTGGAGTGGTCATGACTTTAGTTAATGTTAATCCCATTATTTTGGAAGAGTGTCAACTTTGCATGCATGTGGATAATGTTGAAAATATTTTATGTGATAGCTATTTTGTTGAATTTGCTTATGATCCCACATGTAATTATTATGAGAGAGGAAAATATGATTATAGAAATTTTTATGTTACTAAATTACCCCTCGTTATGTTGAGATTGCTATTGTTTCTTTCCGCTTCCTTGCATATGCTAGTTTTTGCTTGCTATGATAATTTGTTTGCCTATAAGATGCCTATGCATAGGAAGTATGTTAGACTTAGATGTGTTTGTCACGTGTTTCATGATGCTCTTTTTGTGCTTCAATTCTTGTCTTTCATATGAGCATCATTGAAATTATAGATGCCTAGCTAGGGGAGTTAAACGATAGCGCTTGTTGGGAGGCAACCCAATTTTATTTTTGTTCCTTGCTTTTTGTTCATGTTTAATAATAAATAAATCATATATACTCTGTTATGATTGTGTTTTTTATGTTTTAGTTAGTTTTTGTGCCAAGTAAAGCCTTTAGGATCTTCTTGGATGATTGTTGTTTGATCTTGCTGAAAAAAACAGAAAGTATGCGCTCACGAGAATAATTTCCATTTTTTACCGGAGAGCGATAAAATACTAATTCCAACTGAAGTAGATCAATATACAAATTATTTAGGACTTCCTGATTTTTCAGGATTTTTGGAGTTACAGAAGTATTCGAAACCTATAGATTACTACAGACTGTTCTGTTTTGACAGATTCTGTTTTTCGTGTGTTGTTTGCTTATTTTGATGAATCTATGGTTAGTATCGGGGGGTATGAACCATAGAGAAGTCGGAATACAGTAGGTTTAACACCAATATAAATAAATAATGAGTTCATTACAGTACCTTAAAGTGGTGGTTTGTTTTCTTATACTAACGGCGCTCATGAGATTTTCTATTGAGTTTTGTGTTGTGAAGTTTTCAAGTTTTTTGGGTAAAGATTTGATGGATTTTGGAACAAGGAGTGGCAATAGCCTAAGATTTGGGATGACCAAGTCACCCCAAGGTAAAATCCAAGGACAACCAAAAGCCTAAGCTTGGGGGTGCCCCAGAAGGCATCCCCTCTTTCGTCTTCGTTTATCGGTAACTTTACTTGAGGCTATATTTTTACTCACCACATGATATGTGTTTTGCTTGGAGAATCTTGTATGATTTGAGTCTTTGCTTTTTAGTTTACCACAATCATCCTTGCTGTACACACCCTTTGGAGCGACACACATGAATCGGAATTTATTATAATACTCTAAGTGCTTCACTTATATCTTTTGAGCTAGATAAATTTTGCTCTAGTGCTTCACTTATACCTTTTTAGAGAACAGTGATGGTTTTATTTTATAGATAAATTTTGCTCTACATGCTTCACTTATATTATTTTGAGGGTATTTTATAACAACACTGTAATTTGCTTTGGCTAAAAAATTAGTCCTAATAAGATAGGCATCCAGGATGGGTATAATAAAAACTTTCATATAGAGTGCATTAAATACTACGAGAAGTTTGATACTTGATAGTTGTTTTGAGATATAAAGGTGGTAATATTAGAGTCGTGCTAGTTGAGTAATTATGGAATTGTGAAATACTTGTGTTGAAGTTGGCAAGTCCCGTAGCATGCACGTATGGTAAACGTTGTGTGACAAATTCGAAGCATGAGGTGTTCTTTGATTGCTTTCCTTATGAGTGGCGGTCGGGGAAGAGCGATGGTCTTTTCCTACCAATCTACCCCCTAGGAGCATGCGCATAGTTCTTCATTTTGATCACCTGTAGATTTTTGCAATAAGTATGTGATTTATTTATGACTAATGTTGAGTCCATGGATTATACACACTCTCACCCTTCCATCATTGTTAGCCTCTTCGGTACTGTGCATTGCCCTTTCTCACCTCGAGAGTTGGTGCAAACTTCGATGGTGCATCCAAACCCCGTGATATGATACGCTCTATCACACATAAGCCTCCTTATATCTTCCTCAAAACAGCCACCAAACCTACCTATTATGGCATATCCATAGCCATTCCGAGATATATTACCATGCAACTTTCCACTGTTCCATTTATTATGACATGCTCCATCATTGTCATATTGCTTTGCATGATCATGTAGTTGACATCGTATTTGTGGCAAAGCCACCTTCATAATTATTTCATACATGTCACTCTTGATTCATTGCACATCCCGGTACACTGCCGAAAGCATTCACATAGAGTCATATTTTGTTCTAAGTATCGTGTTGTAAGTAAATAAAAGTGTGATGATTTTCATTATTAGAGCATTGTCCCATGTGAGGAAAGGATGATGGAGACTATGATTCCCCCACAAGCCGGGATGAGATTCCGGATGAAAAGAAGAGGCCATAAAAAAGGCCCAAATAAAAAATGAGAGAAAAAGAGAGAAGGGGCAATGTTACTATCCTTTTTCCACACTTGTGCTTCAAAGTAGCACCATGATCTTCATGATAGAGAGTCTCTTATTTTGTCACTTTTATACTAGTGGGAATTTTTCATTATAGAACTTGGCTTGTATATTCCAATGATGGGCTTCCTCAAAATGCCCTAGGTCTTCCTGAGCAAGCAAGTTGGATGCACGCCCACTTAGTTTCATTTGTTGAGCTTTCATATATTAATAGCTCTAGTGCATCCATTGCATGGCAATCCCTACTCCTTGCATTGACATCAATTGATGGGAAGCTCCATATCCCGTTGATTAGCCGCGTCAATGTGAGACTTTCTCCTTTTTTGTCTTCTCACACAACCTCCATCATCATATTCTATTCCACCCACAGTGCTATGTCCATGGCTCGCGCTCATATATTGCGTGAAAGTTGAAAGAGTTTGAAAAGGCTAAGTATGAAACAATTGCTTGGCTTGTCATCGGGGTTGTGCATGATGGGAGCATTTTGTGTGACGAAAACGAAGCATGGCCAAACTATGTGATTTTGTAGGGATAAGCTTTCTTTGGCTATGTTATTTTGATACGACATAATTGCTTGGTTAGCATGCTTGAAGTATTACTATTTTTATGTCAATATTAAACTTTCGTCTAGAATCTTTTGGATCTAAACATTCATGCCGCAATAAAGAAAATTACATTGAAAATTATGTTAGGTAGCATTCCACATCAAAAATTCTATTTTTATCATTTACCTACTCGAGGACGAGAAGGAATTAAGCTTGGGGATGCTTGATACGTCTCCATCGTATCTATATTTTTTTATTGTTCCATGCTATTATATTATGTGTTTTGGATGTTTAATGGGCTTTATTATGCACTTTTATATTATTTTTGGGACTAGCCTATTAACCGAAGGCCCAGTGCAAATTGTTGTTTTTTTCCTATTTCAGTGTTTCGCAGAAAAGGAATATCAAATGGAATCCAAATGGAACGAAACCTTCCGCGAGGATCTTTTTTGGAACAAACGCAATCCAGGAGACTTGGAGTGGAGGTCAAGGAAGCAACGAGGCGTCCACAAGGTAGGGAGGCGCGCCCAGGGGGTAGGCACGCCCCCCACCCTCGTGGGCCCCATGGAGCTCAACCGACCTACTTCTTTCGCCTATATATACTCTTATACCCTGAAAACATCTAGGGGAGCCATGAAATCACTTTTCCACCGCCGCAACCTTCTGTACCCGTGGGATCCCATCTTGGGGCCTTTTCCAGCGATCTGCCTAAGGGGGATTTGATCACGGAGGGCTTCTACATCAACACCATAGCCTCTCCGATGATGTGTGAGTGTTTACCACAGACGTTCGGGTCCATAATTATTAGCTAGATGGCTTCTTCTCTCTCTTTGGTTCTCAATACAAAGTTCTCCTCGATGTTCTTGGAGATCTATTCGATGTAATACTTTTTGCGGTGTGTTTGCCGAGATCCGATGAATTGTGGGTTTATGATCAAGGTTATCTATGAACAATATTGGATTCTTCTCTGAATTCTTATATGCATGATTCTAAATCTTTGCAAGTCTCTTCGAATTATTGGATTAGTTTGGCCTACTAGATTGATCTTTCTTGCAATGGGAGAAGTGCTTAGCTTTGGGTTCAATCTTGCGGTGTCCTTTCCCAGTGACAGTAGGGGCAGCAAGGCACGTATTGTATTGTTGCCATCAAGGATAAAAAGATGGGGTGTATATCATATTGCTTGATTTTATCCCTCTACATCATGTCATCTTGCCTAATGCGTTACTCTGTTCTTATGAACTTGATACTCTTGATGCATGCTGGATAGCGGTCGATGTGTGGAGTAATAGTAGTAGATGCAGAATCATTTCTACTTAACACGGACATGATGCCTATATTTCATAATCATTGCCTAGATATTCTCATAACTATGCGCTCTTCTATCAATTGCTCAGCGGTAATTTGTTCACCCACTGTAATATATGCTATCTTGAGAGAAGCCACTAGTGAAACCTATGCCCCCCTGTTCTACTTTATATCTTATAAGTTTCGATCTACAATTCTAGTTTACTATTTATTTTATTTTGCAATCTTTATTTTCAATCTATACAACAAAAATACCAAAAATATTTATCTTATTATCTTTATCAGATCTCACTTTTGCAAGTGGCCGTGAAGGGATTGACAACCCCTTTATCGCGTTGGTTGCAAGGTTCTTGATTGTTTGTGCAGGTACAAGGCGACTTGCATGTAGTCTCCTACTTGATTGATACCTTGGTTCTCAAAAACTGAGGGAAATATTTATGCTACTTTGCTGCATCACCCTTTCCTCTTCAAGGGAAAACCAACGCATGCTCAAGAGGTAGCACCCCCCCCGGAAGCTATTGGGCCTCATGGGCCTTAGTGGAGAAGAGAGAGGGCTGGCCAGGAGGTGGCGTGCGCCCCCCTTGCCCCAATCCGAATTGGACAAGGGGAGGGGGTGGCGCCCCCCTCCTTCCTGCTCTCCTCCTCCTCCTTCCCCCCTTCTCCCACTTGGAATAGGAAAGGGGGGGCGAATCCTACTAGGTTTGGAGTCCTAGTAGGACTCCCCCCCATGGAGCGCCTCCTCCTAGGCCGGCGTCCTCCTCCCCCTCCTTTATATACGTGGGGAGGGGGCACCCAAAGGCACAACAGACAATCTCTTAGCCGTGTGCCGTGCCCCCGTCCACAATTTTACACCTCGATCATATCGTCGTGGTGCTTAGGCGAAGCCCTGCGCCGGTAACTTCGTCATCACCGTCACCACAATGTCGTGCTGATGAAACTCTCTCTTGACCTCAGCTGGATCAAGAGTTCAAGGGACGTCACCGATATGAACGTGTGCAGATCGCGGAGGTGTCGTGCATTCTATACTTGATCGGTTGGATTGCGAAGACGTTCGACTACATCAACCGCATTACTAAACGCTTCTGCTTTCGGTCTATGAGGGTATGTGGACACACTCTCCCCACTCATTTCTATACTCCTCCTAGATAGATCTTGCGTGATCATAGGAAAAAAAATTAAATACTACGTTCCCAACAGTGGCATCCGAGCCAGGTCTATGCGTAGATGTTATATGCACGAGTAGAACACAAAGAGTTGTGGGCGATAATAGTCATACTGCTTACCAGCATGTCATACTTTGATTCGGCGATATTGTTGGATGAAGCGGCCCAGATCGACATTACATGACCGCATTCATGAGACTGGTTCTACCGCCGTGCTTCGCACATAGGTGGCTAGTGGGTGTCTGTTTCTCCAACTTTAGTTGAATCGAGTGTGACTACGCCCGGTCCTTGTTGAAGGTTAAAACAGCACACTTGACGGAAAAAATTTGTGGTTTTGATGCGTAGGTAAGAGCGGTTCTTGCTAGAAGCCCGTAGCAGCCACATAAAACTTGCAACAACAAAGTAGAGGACGTCTAACTTGTTTTTCCAGGCTTGCTGTGATGTGATATGGTCAAGACATGATGATATATAATTTGTTGTATGAGATGATCATGTTTTGTAACAGTTATCGGCAACTGGCAGGAGCCATATGGTTGTCGCTTTATTGTATGAAATGCAATCGCCATGTAATTGCTTTACTTTATCACTAAGCGGTAGCGATAGTCATAGAAGCAATAGTTGGCAAGACGATAACGATGCTTCGATGGAGATCAAGGTGTCAAGCCAATAACGATGGTGATCATGACAGTGCTTTGGAGATGGAGATCAAAGGCACAAGATGATGATGGCCATATCATATCACTTATTTGATTGCATGTGATGTTTATCTTTTTATGCATCTTATTCTGCTTAGTACGGCGGTAGCATTATAAGATGATCTCTCACTAAATTTCAAGGTACAAGTGTTCTCCCTGAGTATGCACCGTTGCTACGGTTCGTCGTGCCGAGACACCACGTGATGATCGGGTGTGATAAGCTCTACGTTCACATACAACAGGTGCAAGCCAGTTTGCACACGCAGAATACTCGGGTTAAACTTGACGAGCCTAGCATATGCAGATATGGCCTCAGAACACTGAGACCGAAAGGTCGAGCGTGAATCATATAGTAGATATGATCAGCATAGTGATGTTCACCATTGAAAACTACTCCATCTCACGTGATGATCGAACATGGTTTAGTTGATATGGATCACGTGATCACTTAGATGATTAGAGGGATGCCTATCTAAGTGGGAGTTCTTAAGTAATATGATTAATTGAACTTTAATTTATCATGAACTCAGTACCTCATAGTATTTTGCATGTCTATGTTGTTGTAGATGAATGGCCCGTGCTACTGTTCCGTTGAATTTTAATGCGTTCCTAGAGAAAGCTAAGTTGAAAGATGATGGTAGCAACTACGCGGACTGGGTCCGTAACTTGAGGATTATCCTCACTGCTGCACAGTTACGTCCTGGAAGCACCGCTAGGTGCAAGACTAGCTGCAGGAGCAACACCAGATGTTGTGAACGCCTGGCAGAGCAAAGCTAATGACTACTCGATAGTTCAGTGTGCCATGTTTTACGGCTTAGAACCAGGACTTCAATGACGTTTTGAACGTCATGGAGCATATGAGATGTTCCAGGAGTTGAAGTTAATATTTCAAGCAAATGCCCGGATTGAGAGATATGAAGTCTCCAATAAGTTCTACAGCTGCAAAATGGAGGAGAATAGTTCTGTCAGTGAGCATATACTCAGAATGTCTGGGTACCACAATCACTTGACTCAACTGGGAGTTAATCTTCCGGTTGATAGTGTCATTGACAGAGTTCTTCAATCACTGCCACCAAGCTACAAAAGCTTCATATTAAACTATAATATGCAAGGGATGGATAAGACAATTCCCAAGCTCTTCGTGATGCTAAAAGTTGCGGAGGTAGAAATCAAGAAGGAGCATCAAGTGTTGATGGTCAACAAGACCACCAATTTCAATAAAAAGGGTAAAGGGAAGAAAGGGAACTCCAAGAAGACAGCAAGCCAGTTGCTGCTCAAGTGAAGAAACCCAAGTTTGGACCTAAGCCTGAGACTGAGTGCTTCTACTGCAAAGGGACTGGTCACTGGAAGCGAAACTGCCCCAAGTATTTGGCGGATAAGAAGGATGGCAAAGTGAAAGGTATATTTCATATACATGTTATTGATGTGTACCTTACTAATGCTCATAGTAGCGCCTGGGTATTTGATACTGATTCTGTTGCTCATATTTGTAACTCAAAACAGGGGCTACGGATTAAGCGAAGATTGGCTAAGGACGAGGTGACGATGCGCGTGGGAAATGGTTCCAAAGTCGATGTGATCGCCATCGGCATGCTACCTCTACATCTACCTTCGGGATTAGTTTTAGACCTGAATAGTTGTTATTTGGTGCCTGATACGTCTCCAACGTATCTATAATTTTTTATTGTTCCATGCTATATTATATTCTGTTTTGGACATTATTGGGCTTTATTATACACTTTTATATTATTTTTGGGACTAACCTATTAACCGGAGGCCCAACCCAGAATTGTTGTTTTTCCCTATTTTAGGGTTTCACGGAAAAAGAATATCAAACGGAGTCCAAACGGAATGAAACCTTCGGGAACGTGATTTTCGGAACGAACATGATCGAGAGGACTTGGACCCTACGTCAAGCAATCACGAGGAAGGCACGAGGTAGGGGGCGCGCCTACCCCCCCCCCCCCCCCGACGCGCCCTCCACCCTCCTGGGGCCCCTGTTGCTCCACCGACGTACTCCTTCCTCCTATATATACCTACGTACCCCCATACTACCAGATACAGAGCCAAAACCCTAATTCCACCGTCGTAACTTTATGTATCCATGAGATCCCATCTTGGGGCCTTTTCCGGAGCTCCGCCGGAGGGGGCATCGATCACGAAGGGCTTCTACATCAACACCATAGCCCCTCCGATGAAGTGTGAGTAGTTTACTTCGGACCTACGGGTCCATAGTTATTAGCTAGATGGCTTCTTCTCTCTTTTTGGATCTCAATACAAAGTTCTCCCCCTCTCTTGTGGAGATCTATTCGATGTAATCTTCTTTTTCAGTGTGTTTGTTAAGACCGATGAATTGTGGGTTTATGATCAAGTTTATCTATGAACAATATTTGAATCTTCTCTGAATCCTTTTATGTATGATTGGTTATCTTTGCAAGTCTCTTCGAATTATCAGTTTGGTTTGGCCTACTAGATTGATCTTTCTTGCAATGGGAGAAGTGCTTAGCTTTGGGTTCAATCTTGCGGTGTCCTTTCCCAGTGACAGTAGGGGCAGCAAGGCACGCATTGTATTGTTTCCATCAAGGATCACAAGATGGGGTTTATATCATATTGCATGAGTTTATCCCTCTACATCATGTCATCTTGCTTAAAGCGTTACTCTGTTCTCTTGAACTTAATACTCTAGATGCATGCTGGATAGCGGTCGATGTGTGGAGTAATAGTAGTAGATGCAGGCAGGAGTCGGTCTACTTGTCTCGGACGTGATTCCTATATACATGATCATACCTAGATATTCTCATAACTATGCTCAATTCTGTCAATTGCTCAACAGTAATTTGTTCACCCACCGTAAATACTTATGCTCTTGAGAGAAGCCACTAGTGAAACCTATGGCCCCCGGGTCTATCTTCCATCATATTAATCTTCCAATACTTAGTTATTTCCTTTGCCATTTATTTTACTTGCATCTTTTATTTCTCTTTATCATAAAAATACCAAAAATATTATCCTATCATATCTAGCCGATCTCACTCTCGTAAGTGACCGTGTAGGGATTGACAACCCCTTATCGCGTTGGTCGCGAGGATTTGTTTGTTTGTGTAGGTGTGAGGGACTCGTGCGCGGCCTCCTACTGGATTGATACCTTGGTTCTCAAAAATCGAGGGAAATACTTACACTACTTTGCTGCATCACCCTTTCCTCTTCAAGGGAAAACCAACGCAGTGCTCAAGAGGTAGCAAGAAGGATTTCTGGCGTCGTTGCCGGGGAGGTTCGCGCAAGACAAGTCAAGATTTGACTCCCGACAACGAGTCACTTGTGGCGCCGTTGCAAGTCAAGACATACCAAGTACCCATCACAAACCCTTATCTCCTGCATTACATTATTTGTCATTTGCCTCTCGTTTTCCTCTCCCCCACTTCACCCTTGCCGTTTTATTCGCCCTCTCTCTCCATCCTCCCTCTCTTTCTCTATTTGCCTCTTTTTTCCCGTTTCTTGTTTGCTTGTGTGTTGGATTGCTTGCTTGTCACGATGGCTTTACCTAGATTTGGTGATCTTCACCTTAAAAGTTAGAAGAGATCGAAAGCAACGTCAGGAGTTTTATGGTTTTACAATTTGAGCATAATAATTTCTTTAGAAATGAGCTTAAAGAACAAAAAAGTTTTATGGGTTATATGAATAAAGAGCTCGATGATATGTCTAAAGAATTTGATGGTTTGAAATCTCAGATTGCTCATCTTGAGAAGTTAATAGCTGAAGTTTCGGATAAGCAAGCCGCCTTAGTTAATAAGATGGCCGCTAAGCCAGAAGTTTTTTGGAAGATAAAGATGAATATATAAAAGTTATTGATGTGTCCCCTATTGAATCTTTGTTTTGCAATATGAATCTTGATAATGATGGGACTGAATATGATCCACCTTTACCTAGACGGCGTTCCAAAAATTCGATGTCTTTAGATCTTGATGCTAAATTTTTTTAAAGTGGGATTGAAGAAGTCAAAACTTTAAATATTAACGAACCCACTATTTTGGATTTCAAGGAATTTAATTATGATAATTGCACTTTGATAGATTGTATTTCCTTGTTGCAATCCATGCTAAATTCTCCTCATGCTTATAGTCACAATAAAGCTTTTACTAAACATATCGTTGATGCTTTGATGCAATCTTATGAAGAAAAACTTGAGTTGGAAGTTTCTATCCCTAGAAAACTTTATGATGAGTGGGAACCTACTATTAAAATTAAAATTAAGGATCATGAATGCTATGCTTTGTGTGATTTGGGTGCTAGTGTTTCCACGATTCCAAAGACTTTGTGTGATTTGCTAGGTTTCCATGATTTTGATGATTGATCTTTAAACTTGCACCTTGTGGATTCCACTATTAAGAAACATATGGGAAGAATTAATGATGTTCTTCTTGTTGAAAATAGGAATTATGTGCCCGTAGATTTTATTGTTCTTGACATAGATTGCAATCCGTCATGTCCTATTATTCTTGGTAGACCTTTCCTTAGAACGATTGGTGCAATTATTGATATGAAGGAAGGGAATATTAGATTACAATTTCCGTTAAGGGAAGGCATGGAACACTTCCCTAGAAATAAAATTAAATTACCTTATGAATTTATTATGAGAGCCACTTATGGATTGCCTGCCAAAGATGGCAATACGTAGATCTATCCTTGCTTTTATGCCTAGCTAGGGGCGTTAAATGATAGCGCTTGTTGGGAGGCAACCCAATTTTATTTTTATTCCTTGCTTTTTGCTCATGTTTAGTAATAAATAATTTATCTAGCCTCTGTTTTGGTTGTGTTTTTTGTGTTTAATTGGTGTTTGTGCCAAGTAGAACCATTGGGAAGACTTGGGGAAAGTCTTTTTAATCTTGCTGTAAAAAAATAGAAACTTTAGCGCTCACGAGAATTGCTTCCATTTTTATTTGGAAAGTGATATTTAGTTAATTCATTTTTAAGATGATTAATAGATAAATTCCTCACGTCCAGCAATTTATTTTAGAATTTTTGGGGTTCCAGATCTTGCGTTAGCTACAAATTACTACAGACTGTTCTGTTTTTGACAGATTCTGTTTTTCGTGTGTTGTTTGCTTATTTTGATGAATCTATGGCTAGTAAAATAGTTTATAAACCATAGAGAAGTTGGAATACAGTAGGTTTAACACCAATATAAATAAATAATGAGTTCATTACAGTACCTTGAAGTGGTGTTTTGTTTTCTTTCGCTAACGGAGCTCACGAGATTTTCTACTTTAATTTTTGTGTTGTGAAGTTTTCAAGTTTTGGGTAAAAGATTTGATGGATTATGGAACAAGGAGTGGAAAGAGTCTAATATTGGGGATGCCCATGGCACCCCAAGATAATCTAAGGACACCTAAAAGCCAAAGCTTGGGGATGCCCCGGAATGCATCCCCTCTTTCGTCTACTTCCATCGGTAACTTTACTTGGAGCTATATTTTTATTTACCACATGATATGTGTTTTGCTTGGAGCGTCTTGTATTATTTGAGTCTTTATTTGTTAGTTTTCTACAATCATCCTTTCTGTCAACACCTTTTGAGATAGACACACATGGTTTGGAAATTGTTAGAATACTCTATGTGCTTCACTTATATCTTTTGAGTTATATAGTTTTTGCTCTAGTGCTTCACTTATATCTTTTAGAGCGCGTCGGTGGATTTTTTTTATAGAAACTATTGTTCTCTCATGCTTCACTTAGATTATTTTGAGAGTCCTACAAAACAGCATGGTAATTTTCTTTAATTATGTTAGGCATTCAAGATTAATAAAAATTTTCTTATGAGTGTGTTGAATACCATGAGAAGTTTGATACTTGATAATTGTTTTGAGATATGGAGATGGTAATATTAGAGTCATGCTAGTCGAGTAGTTGTGAATTTGAGAAATACTTGTGCTAAAGTTTGTGATTCCCGTAGCATGCACGTATGATGAACCGTCATGTGATGAAGTCGGAGCATGATTTATTTATTGATTGTCTTCCTTACGAGTGGCGGTCGGGGACGAGCGATGGTCTTTTCCTACCAATCTACCCCCCTAGGAGCATGCGCGTAATACTTTGCTTTGATAACTTCTAGATTTTTGCAATAAGTATATGAGTTCTTTATGACTAATGTTGAGTCCATGGATTATACGCAGTCTCACCCTTCCACCTTTGCTAGCCTCTGTAATACCGCGCACTTTTCACCGGTATCATACACCTACCATATACCTTCCTCAAAACAGCCACCATACCTACCTATTATGGCATTTCCATAGCCATTCCGAGATATATTGCCATGCAAATTTCCACTGTTCCGTTTACTATGACACGCTCCATCATTGTCCATGGCTCTAGTGCACCTGTTGCATGGCAATCCCTACTCACTCACATTGATATCTATTGATGGGCATCTCCATAGCCCGTTGATACGCCTAGTTGACGTGAGACAATATTTCCCCTTTTTTGTCTCCTCCACAACCACCATTTCTATTCCATCTAAAGTGCTAAGTCCATGGCTCACGCTCATGTATTGCGTGAAGATTGAAAAAGTTTGAGAACATCAAAAGTATGAAACAATTGCTTGGCTTGTCATCGGGGTTGTGCATCATTTAAATACTTTGTGTGGAGAAGATAGAGCATAGCCAGACTATATGATTTTGTAGGGCTAAATTTCTTTGGCCATGTTATTTTTAAGAGACATAATTGCTTAGTTAGTATGCTTGAAGTATTATTATTTCTATGTCAATATTGAACTTTTGTCTTGAATCTTTCAGATCTGAATATTCATACCACAATTAAGATACATTGAAATTATGCCAAGTAGCATTCCACATCAAAAATTCTATTTTTATCATTTACCTACTCGAGGACGAGCAGGAATTAAGCTTGGGGATGCTTGATACGTCTCCAACGTATCTATAATTTTTTATTGTTTCATGCTTTATTATATTCTATTTTGGACATTATTGGGATTTATTATACACTTTTATATTATTTTTGGGACTAACCTATTAACCGGAGGCCCAGCCCAAAATTGCTGTTTTTTGCCTATTTTAGGGTTTTGCAGAAACAGAATATCAAACGGAGTCCAAACGGAATGAAACCTTCAGTAACGTGATTTTCAGAACGAACATGATCCAGAGGACTTAGACCCTACGTCAAGCAATCAAAGAGGAAGGCACGAGGTAAGGGGGCACGCCTACCCCCCCCCCCCCCCCGGCGCGCCCTCCACCCTCGTGGGCCCCCTGTTGCTCCACCGAAGTACTCCTTCCTCCTATATATACCTATGTACCCCCAAACTACCAGATACGGAGCCAAAACCCTAATTCCGCTGCCGTAACTTTCTGTATCCACGAGATCCCATCTTGGGGCCTTTTCCAGAGCTCTGCCGGAGGGGGCATCGATCATGGAGGGCTTGTACATCAACACCATAGCCCCTCCGATGAAGTGTGAGTAGTTCACTTCAGACCTACAGGTCCATAGTTATTAGCTAGATGGCTTCTTCTCTCTTTTTGGATCTCAATACAAAATTCTCCCCCTCTCTTATGGAGATCTATTCGATGTAATCTTCTTTTGCGGTGTATTTGTTGAGACCGATGAATTGTGGGTTTATGATCAAGTTTATCTATGAACAATATTTGAATCTTCTCTGAATTCTTTTATGTATGATTGGTTATCTTTGCAAGTCTCTTCGAATTATCAGTTTGGTTTGGCCTACTAGATTGATCTTTCTTGCAATGGGAGAAGTGCTTAGCTTTGGGTTCAATCTTGCGGTGTCCTTTCCCAGTGACAGTAGGGGCAGCAAGGCGCGTATTGTACTGTTGCCATCAAGGATAACAAGATGGGGTTTATATCATATTGTATGAGTTTATCCCTCTACATCATGTCATCTTGCTTAAAGCGTTACTCTGTTCTCTTGAACTTAATACTCTAGATGCATGCTGGATAGCGGTCGATGTGTGGAGTAATAGTAGTAGATGCAGGCAGGAGTCGGTCTACTTGTCTCGAACGTGATGCCTATATACATGATCATACCTAGATATTCTCATAACTATGCTCAATTCTATCAATTCCTCAACAGTAATTTGTTCACCCATCGTAAATACTTATGCTCTTGAGAGAATCCACTAGTGAAACCTATGGCCCCGGGTCTATCTTCCATCATATTGATCTTCCAATACTTAGTTATTTCCTTTGCCATTTATTTTACTTGCATCTTTTATTTCTCTTTATCATAAAAATACCAAAAATATTATCCTATCATATCTATCAGATCTCACTCTCGTAAGTGACCCTGTAGGGATTGACAACCCCTTATCGCATTGGTTGCGAGGATTTATTTGTTTGTGTAGGTGCGAAGGACTCGTGCGTGGCCTCCTACTGGATTGGTACCTTGGTTCTCAAAAACTGAGGGAAATACTTACGCTACTTTGCTGCATCACCCTTTCCTCTTCAAGGGAAAACCAACGCAGTGCTCAAGAGGTAGCAGTGCCAACGTTAAGCATGAACATTATATCTGGATCTTGTTTGATTCGAGACGACTATTCATTTAAATCAGAGAATAATGGTTGTCCTATTTATATGAGTAATATCTTTTATGGTCATGCACCCTTGATGAGTGGTTTATTTTTATTGAATCTCGATAGTAGTGATACACATATTCATAGTATTGAAGCCAAAAGATATAAGTTTAATAATGATAGTGCAACTTATTTGTGGCACTTCTGTTTAGGTCATATTGGTGTAAAGTGCATGAAGAAACTCCATGCTGATGGGCTTTTGGAATCACTTGATGCTTGCGAACCATGCCTCATGGGCAAGATCACTAAGACTCTGTTCTCCGAAACAATGGAGTGAATAACAGACTTGTTGGAAATAATACATACTAATGTATGCGGTCCGATGAGTGTTGATGCTCGCGGCGGGTATCGTTATTTTCTGAACTTCACATATGATTTGAGCAGATATGGGTATATCTAATTGATGAAACATAAGTCTGAAACATTTGAAAAGTTCAAAGAATTTTAGAGTGAAGTGGAAAATCGCCGTAACAAGAAAATAAACTTTCTACGATCTGATCGTGGAGGTGAATATTTGAGTTACCAGTTTGGTCTTCATTTGAAACAATATGGAATAGTTTCACAACTCACGCCACCCAGAACACCACAGCGTAATGGTGTGTCCGAACGTCGTAATCGTACTTTATTAGATATGGTGTGATCTATGATGTCTCTTACTGATTTACCGCTATCGTTTTGGGGTTATGCTTTAGAGACAGTTGCATTCACGTTAAATAGGGCACCATCTAAATCCGTTGAGATGACACCATATGAACTGTGGTCTGGCAAGAAACACAAGTTGTCATTTCTTAAAGTTTGGGACTGTGATGCGTATGTGACAAAGCTTCAACCGGATAAGCTCGAACCCAAATCGAAGAAATGTGTCTTCATAGGATACCCAAAGGAAACTGTTGGGTACACCTTCTATCACAGATCCGAAGGCAAGATATTTGTTGCTAAGAATGGATCCTTTCTAGAAAAGGAGTTTCTCTCGAAAGAAGTGAGTGGGAGGAAAGTACAACTTAATGAGGTAATTGTACCTGCTCCCTTATTGGAAAGTAGATCATCACAAAAATTAGTTCCAGTGATTCCTACACCAATTAGTGAGGAAGCCAATGATGATGATCTAGGTGGCATACCTAGTGCATCGGGTCCAATGAAAATCTTTTGTGACAATACTGGTGCAATTGCCTTGACAAAGGAATCTAGATTTCACAAGAGAACCAATCACATCAAGAGACGCTTCAACTCCATCCGCGATCAAGTCAAGGAGGGAGACATAGATATTTGCAAGATACGTACGGATCTGAATGTTGCAGACCCGTTGACTAAGTGTCTCTCACGAGAAAAACATGATCAACACCAAGACTCCATGGGTGTTAGAATCATTACTACGTAATCTAGATTATTGACTCTAGTGCAAGTGGGAGACTGAAGGAAATATGCCCTAGAGGCAATAATAAAGTTGTTATTTATATTTCCTTATATCATGATAAATCTTTATTATTCATGCTAGAATTGTATTAACCGAAAACTTAGTACATGTGTGAATACATAGACAAATAGAGTGTCCCTAGTATGTCTCTACTAGACTAGCTCGTTAATCAAAGATGGTTAAGTTTCCTAGCCATAGACAAGAGTTGTCATTTGATGAACGGAATCACATCATCAGAGAATGATGTGCTTGACTTGACCCATCCATTATCTTAGCACTATGATTGTTTAGTTTATTGCTATTGCTTTCTTCATAACTTATACATGTTCCTATGACTATGAATTATGCAACTCCCGAATACCGGAGGAACACTTAGTGTGCTATCAAACGTTACAAAACGTAACTGGGTGATTATAAAGATGCTCTACAAGTGTCTCCGATGGTGTTTGTTGAGTTGGCATAGATCGAGATTAGGATTTGTCACTCCAATTGTCGGAGAGGTATCTCTGGGCCCTCTCGGTAATGCACATCACTATAAGACTTGCAAGAAATGTGACTAATGAGTTAGTTGCGGGATGATGCATTACAGAACGAGTAAAGAGACTTACCGGTAACGATATTGAAGTAGGTACATTGATACCGACGATCGAATCTCGGGCAAGTAACATATCGATGACAAAGGGAACAACGTATGTTGTTGTGCGGTTTGACCGATAAAGATCTTCATAGAATATGTAGGAGCCAATATGAGCATCCAGGTTCTGCTATTGGTTATTAACCGGAGATGTATCTTGGTCATTTCTACATAGTTCTCGAACCCGTTGGGTCCGCACGCTTAATGTTCGATGACGATTTGTATTATGAGTTTATGTGATTTGATGACCGAAGGTTGTTCGGAGTCCCGGATGAGATCACGGATGTGACGAGGAGTCTCGGAATGGTCGAGACATAAAGATTCATATATTGGAAGGTTACATTCGGACATCGGAATGGTTCGGGTCGTTTCGGATAAGTTTCGGAGTACCGGGGATTACCGGACCCCCCCCCCCGGGAAGGTATTGGGCCTCATGGCCCTTAGTGGAGAAGAGAGAGGGATGGCCAGGAGGTGGCGCGTGCCCCCCTTGACCCAATTGGAATTGGACAAGGGGAGGGGCGGCGCCCCCCTCCTTCCTTCTCTCCTCCTCCTCCTCCCCCCTTCTCCCACTTGGAATAGGAAAGGGGGCCGAATCCTACTAGGTTTGGAGTCCTAGTAGGACTCCCCCCCATGGCACGCTTCCTCCTAGGCCGGCCTCCTCCTTTATATACATGGGGAGGGGGCACCCAAAGGCACAACAGACAATCTCTTAGCCGTGTGCGGTGCCCCCCTCCACAGTTTTACACCTCGGTCATATCGTCGTAGTGCTTAGGCGAAGCCCTGCGCCGGTAACTTCATCATCACCGTCACCACACCGTTGTGCTAACGAAACTCTCCCTCGGCCTCAGCTGGATCAAGAGTTCAAGGGACGTAACTAAGCTGAACGTGTGCAGATCGCGGAGGTGTCATGCGTTCGGTACTTGATCGGTTGGATCGCGAAGACGTTCGACTACATCAACCGCGTTACTAAACGCTTCCGCTTTTGGTCTATGAGGGTACATGGACACACTCTCCCCACTCTTTGCTATTGTTCTCCTAGATAAATCTTGCGTGATCATAGGCAATTTTTTTGAAATACTACGTTCCCCAACAGTTTGATGTGCCGCGGAAGTTTTAAAGTGATGAGTTTGATTATTGAGACAATCAAGAGGACAACTGCATACTAGAAGAGATCATGTGGATATGCTCCACACATCTAGATGCTCATCAACTCCAAGATGGGAACATGCACATACTTATTGGATAAAGAACATCTTCCCTTGAGGCCTGACTTTGAGGACAACACAATTTTCATGAATGCTGATGATCCCACATCTGTGGGGGCTCAAGAGAAGAGGGAGAAAGCAAAAGCTGAGAAGGCAGCAAAGATGCCAAGTGCTAAAGAGGCTTCACAAGTCTTCGTCAAGTCAAAGCAAGACCAACTTGGATATCTTATTCAAGCCACTCTGAGGATTGAGAAAGGATTGGCCACCCTGACTCAGAATCAAGAGAGCCTGGAGAGGATCATTGAGACAAAGTTCTATGATCTTGACTTGAAGGTGACAGAGATGCAGACAGCTGTTGAGCAACTCCAGGAAGAAGCTGAAGAGAGAAAAGGGAAAGCCACCACAGATGCTTTTCAAAGAGTGCCTAGGGCACAGAGATCTGCAACAGTGCATGTGACAGACACAAGAGCTACTACGTCAGCACCTGAAGCCACAGGTTCGGTAGCCCCTCCAGTTGCAACTCCACCAGCTCCAACAACTTCAATAGATGCATTCGTCCTTGGAATCCTCTCAACGCCACCCCCCCCCCAAAGATGAAGCCTAGAGAGACGCATAGCACTATGCATTCTCAAGATTTTTGGTAACTTGTTGCCAAAGGGGGAGAAAGTGTATAGATCATAGGCTTCGAGAGAGAGAGAGATTTTCTTCTTTTTGCTATCTCCTTTTGCTACTTGTTTGATACTTATTTGTGTGCTTGCTTGGATGATACTTTATGTGTGTGTGAGATACTTGTATGGTCATGTGTTTGATCATACTTTAATGCTTGTGCTTGAATGATGACATTATTTATCTCTCATGTATGATCATTCACTTTGCCTTGGTGATGAGTGCATACTTCATTTACTATCATTTTGAGCGCTCCACCAAGATGTATGCGACATGGAAGAGTAACCCATGATCCTAATTGATTGTGCATTTGCATTCAAAAGCAAATTTTAAATAATGCATAAATTTAGGGGGAGCTCTTGCTTATCACATACTTCTCAAAACAACGATATATTTCACTCTTATTATCATTTGTCGAAGCTTTGATCTATATGTTGTCATAAATTACCAAAAGGGGGAGATTGAAAGTGCAACTAATCCTTGGGTGGGTTTGGTAATTCTTAACAAGATATAGCTCATTGAACTAATACCCCTTCAAGATGATCATTTCAGAAAGTTCAATGATTAGCATGGCATGGACTAGAGATGTGGACCCCTCAAAATGCTAAGGACACATATTGGCTCAAGCTCAAGACTCTACATTTTCATTTTAGTGATCCAAGATCACATTGAGTCCTGATATGCTCTAAAAGCCCTCAACCACTTTCTCATATCCACACATGTCCCAAACCAAAAGTCAAACTCGGCCCAACCGATTTGATCTATCCGGCGCCACCGAGTTCATTTGACATAGCCATAGCCAGAAACCCTAATCAGTTTGGTCTCACTGATAGGGATCTCGGTCTCATCGGCATGGGATTGCAAACTCTCTGTTTCCCTTCGTAACGTTTCGGTCTAACTGATATGAGCGATCAGTCCCACCGAGTTCGCAATGCAAACTCTCTGTTTCCTTTTCATAACGTTTCAGTCCCAGCGAAATGAGCGATCGGTCCCACCGAGTTTGCCTGACCAACTCTCTGTTTGCCTATTACAGAAATCGGTCTCACCGACTTCATGTGATCAGTCTCACCGAGATTATGTTATGCCCTAACCCTAATGAAATCGGTCACACTGAGTTGACATGTCGGTCCCACTGAAAATCCTAACGTTCACATTTTGAACTAAATCGGTCTAACCAAGTTTAACTATTCGGTCCCACCGAGTTTGGTAAATTGTGTGTAATGGTTAGATTTTGTGTGGAGGCTATATTTACCCCTCCACCCATCCTCCATTCATGGAGAGAGCTATTAGAAAATGCCTACACTTCCACCATTTATTTTCTGAGAGAGAACCACCTACTGATGTGTTGAGACCAAGATATTCCAATCCAACCACAAGAATCTTGATCTCTAGCCTTCCCCAAGTTGCTTTCCACTCAAATCATCTTTCCACCAAATCCAAATATGTGTGAGAGAGTTGAGTGTTGGGGAGACTATCATTTGAAGCACAAGAGCAAGGAGTTCATCATCAACACACCATCTATTACCTTTTGGAGAGTGGTGTCTCCTAGATTGGTTAGGTGTCACTTGGGAGCCTCCATCAAGATTGTGGAGTTGAACCAAGGAGTTTGTAAGGGCAAGGAGATCGCCTACTTCGTGAAGATCTACCCAAGTGAGGCAAGTCCTTTGTGGGCGATGGCCATGGTGAGATATGTCGGTGTCAAAACCGGCGGATCTCGGGTAGGGGATCCCGAACTGTGCGTCTAAGGCGGATGGTAACAAGAGGCAGGGGACACAATGTTTACCCAGGTTCAGGCTCTCTCAATGGAGGTAATACCGTACTTCCTGCTTGATTGATCTTGATGATATGAGTATTACAAGAGTTGATCTACCACAAGATCATAGAGGCTAAACCCTAGAAGCTAGCCTATGATTATGATTGTTGTTGTCCTACGGACTAAACCCTCCGGTTTATATAGACACCGGAGGGGGCTAGGGTTACACAGAGTCGGTTACAAGGGAGGAGATCTACATATTTGAATTGCCAAGCTTGCCTTCCACGCAAATGAGAGTCCCACCCGGACATGGTACGAAGTCTTCAATCTTGTATCTTCATAGTCCAACAGTCCGGCCAAAGTATATAGTCCGGTTGTCCGAGGACCCCCTAATCCAGGACTCCCTCAGGATACATAAGGTTGCTTCTTCATGGACCCTTCGTGGGTGGAGCCCTCCGTGGACTCACGCAGTCATTACACTTCGTGGCTTGAAGTCTCCAGCAATGTGGATGTACGATAGCACCACCTATTGGAACCACGCCAAAAATCTCCGTGTCTATGGACAACGTCGAGGTGTTGTCTCAAAGGGTACTAAACCAAGGGGAGACAGTTCCGGAAGTGCCCCAAGGCGACATTCCAGATGCTGGGTGCACGAGGGGCAAGACTCCCATGGGCTCTAACGCCAGGGGCAGCAAGTCTGTGTCGATGTCCTCCGTCCATCCAGGGGCATCGGACAATTTGCTGGAAGCGCTTCGCGGCGCTTCCATTGACAAAGAGCACCGCACTATCATGAGTGTGGTGGTCAAGAAGGTTCAGTCTGCCAAAAGCGGACTGACTGAAGCCTGTGCCAGCCTCCTAACAGGCTTCGAGGTAAGTAATCCAATTATGAGAAAATGTTACAGCATAGACAGTAGCCCCTGATGCTCTGTTTGGTGTTCGGAAGAAAGGCCGAACAGAGGATCAAATAATAATCACAGGAGTCTAATTAGAATATGTCTATGTGAATAAGCAGGCTTCACTGCTGGCCACTGCCGCTCACATGACGGAGGTCTCCGCACTGAAGCGGGACCTTGAGCGGTCCGAGGAAGAGCTCGGCCTTACCAAGAGGCAGCTCGAAGAGAACAAAGGTAAGTGATACCTCGTCTGTTTATTGATAAAGCAAAAGGAAACTGGTTGTTAGATCACAGGATCGTCATGAATTTTGCTAGGGGCCACGACCGAAGTGGCGGCCCTGAAGAAGGCGCTGACCATGGCCGAAGGCAAAGCGGCGAAGGAGCGCGCTGAGCGCGAGAAGCAAGAGGCCCGAGTCGGTGAGGTTCAGCGAGAGCTCCAGGAGTTTTTCAAGAAGTACAAGTCCTTGGAGCGTGACTCTAAGACGCAAGGGTCCGAGCTTGCGAAGGCACTCGAGAACGCACAAAATGCCGAGGCCAAAGCCCAAAAGGCCCTCCAGGAAATTGAGGCGGTCAAGAAGATAGCAGCGGGTAAGGCATTCATTATGCAAAGCAAGCATGTGAAGGAAACTTACCTTTTACTTACCCGAATTCAGAGCTCTCCAGGAGCGTTAGCAGATCTACCCAGCAGTGTGTCGGATGCCGCAGAGTTCTACCGGGCCGAGGAAGGGAGCTCGACGGAGAAATTGTTCTGCTCTCAGTATACTGGGACCGAACATCCGATGCCCTTGAGCGACCAGTTGAAGCAACTGGTCGAGCTTCACAAGGCGGCCGAACTGGCCATGAAGGGCCTCATAGTCCGGATGTGGCCTGGCAAGCCCCTGCCTGGCAGCTATTTCGGCCTGGTAAGGCGGCTTGTGCACGCCTGCCCACGGTTTGAAGTCATAAAGCGGTCCATCTGCATTGAGGGTGCGTGCAGGGCTTTTGCCTGGGCGAAAGTGCACTGGGCGAAGATGGACGCCGAAAAGCTGGTGAAGGAGGGGCCGCCGGAGGGCAAGGAGCATCGCCACCCCGAAAAGTATTATGACAGTGTCCTGAAGGGTGCTTGCCTTGTGGCAGAGGAATGTGCTAAGGATGTAATATTTGAATGAATGTACTCATGTGATCATGTAATGTGAAACGAGTTCATGTGCACTACGTAACGCTTGTTAATTTAAAATATTACCTTCTGTGCGGCCGTTTATAAAATTTGAGAGTTGGCCAGTCGTCGGCTTCTGCCCCCATGTAACTAGCACTAGGGTGTTCGGGATAAACCTGATCACTCTTTATCCCAGTTTTGGGTCCTTCGAAGGAGGTGTTCAGCACAACGAACCGGGAAATCGGACTATAAAGCTTTATCACTCTCACTTAGCCATAGAAGTCTACAATTTTAAATTTTGGCGAAGCCCCTAGTATTCGAAAGGCCGAACTTGGGGCTCTATGTACGCCTAAATCGGACAAGGGCGACTCCTCGCCCGAAGCGGAAAAAATCTTTAAGGATTTGAAACCTCTCGAACAGCGACCAGCTCTCGCCGCATCATGACAGTCAGTTTTCGGCTTTCTCTACTAAGGTGCTCGTCCGAAAGAACCGGGACACAATCGCAGTAGTTCTCCCAGTGCTACCTTAGCCGATATAGCGGAACATAAGGTACCAAAACATGGGAGCCGGGCAAACCCAACTATTGACCCAAGACATGATTCGGAGCTGATGCATATAATGCTATAAGTTCAGGGTGCCGCACTGTCGAAAGTGTTCGAACTTTTCATGTTGTGTTATGGGTTACACTGAAGCCCCTGGCGCACTGGTCATATCAGAATGTATGGGTGCGACTTGTCGTAAGTAAGCAGACAGGAGAAAAAGATAAATGAATCCAATAATGAGCTAATGATGTATGTTGTTATTTAAATGATACGTCAAAGCGTATGCATACATGTAGTGCAATAAGTAAAAAATAGGACTATTTGACATGTCCTGTCCAAGGTCAAGCTGCGTGTGGGTATGCAAAACAGGTATATCGATCGTTATCAGAGACCACCTGAGGGTTCCCTTGTACGTCAAAGCTTCTTGCTTCCTTGGTGTTTCCTTCCCGTGACGAGTCCGATAATCAGACGATCGGAGAGGGCCTTTAGAGAATAGGGGCCTGAAATGAAGAAAATGTTAGAGGTATACGGGTCCTAAAGCAGTTGAGCCGTATTGTGGGCCGTGCCATGGTCGTGCCTCCGCCTACGCCCATGGTATCTTGAGTGCGTAATTATGTATGCGCGACGCAAATTTCGCCGCTTGACTGGGACTGGGACGGAGGCCGAATTTCTAGGCGAGCTCTAAACGTGCCTGGCGATCCTCTTGCAGGGTACTCCAGACTCGCTTGAAGGTGTCCGGGGTCTTTTTCGCTGAATTGGTGGTTTGCCTCATAAGGCTGCTTTGTGCTTCTGCTATGAGGGCCGCAGTGTGCTCCTCCGTGCGGAGCGAGCGTTCTGTGTTTCCATTAACTGTTATAACCCCGCGAGGTCCTGGCATTTTGAGCTTGAGGTATGCATAATGTGGTATCGCATTGAATCTGGCAAATGCGGTTCGTCCGAGCAGTGCATGATAGCCACTGCGGAAGGGGACGATATCGAAGATTAACTCCTCACTTCAAAAGTTGTCTGAAGATCCGAAGACTACTTCCAGTGTTATTCAGCCCGTGCAACAGGCCTCTACACCTAGGATGGCACCTTTAAAGGTGGTTTTGGTGGGTTTGATCCTCGAGGGGTCTATACCCATTTTGCGCACTGTATCCTGATAAAGCAAGTTCAGGCTGCTACCACCGTCCATAAGGACTCAAATGAGGTGAAATCCGTCAATGATGGGATCAAGTACCAATGTGGAAGAACCGCCATGACGGATACTGGTGGGGTGGTCCCTGCGATCGAAGGTGATCGGACAAGAAGACCATGCGTTGAACTTTGGGGCGACTGGCTCCATCGCAAAGACGTTCCTCAGTGCATGCTTCCGTTCCCGCTTTGGAATATGGGTTGCATATATCATGTTTACCAGGGGAGGAAATTTCTTCTGTCCTCTTGTGCTCGGAAGCCGGGGCTCCTCCTCCTCGTCGCTATGCAGCCCCTTTTCCTTGTTTTCGGCATTCAACTTGCCGGCCTGTTTGAACACCCAGCATTCTCTGTTGGTGTGGTTGGCTGGTTTATCGGGGGTGCCGTGAATTTGACATGAACGATTGAGTATGCGGTCCAAGCTGGACGGGCCCGGATTGCTTCTTTTGAATGGCTTTTTCCACTGACCAGATTTAAAGCCACTGAATCCGGCATTAACTGCCGTGTCTTCGGCGTTGTCGCCGTTGTTACGGCGTTTGTGTCTGTTGCGACGTGGCCTGTCATTGCTATCTTTGGCATCTGAATTGCCAAGGTTTCTTGATGTGTTGTTGCTGCGAGCCATCCATCTATCCTCACCCGCACAAAAGTGGGTCATGAGTGTCGTGAGGGCTGCCATGGACTTCGGCTTTTCTTGGCCGAGGTGTCGGGCGAGCCACTCGTCGCGGATGTTATGCTTAAATGCCGCTAAGGCCTCGGCATCCGGATAGTCGATGATTTGGTTCTTTTTAGTTAGGAACCGAGTCCAGAATTTCCTGGCTGATTCCCCTGGCTGTTGGGTTATGTGACTCAAGTCATCGGCATCCGGTGGTCGCACATAAGTGCCATGGAAGTTGTCAAGGAATGCGTCCTCCAAATTCTCCCAACTGCCAATGGAGTTTGCCAGCAGGCTATTGGGCCAATGCCGAGCAGGTCCTTTGAGTTTTAATGGGAGGTACTTGATGGCATGTAGATCGTCACCGCGGGCCATGTGAATGTGGAGGAGGAAATCTTCGATCCATACTGTGGGGTCTGTTGTGCCATCATATGATTCAATATTCACGGGTTTAAAACCTTCTGGGAATTCGTGATCCATTACTTCATCAGTAAAGCATAGGGGGTGTGCGGCGCCTCTGTGCCGGGCTATATCACGACGCAGTTCATACGAGTCTTGTCTGCTATATTTGGCCCGGCCGGATTTGTTTTTAGTATATCCGGCGTAACGGTCGTCATCATGCGTTGGGCCACGCCCCCGTGATCCGTGGATTGATCTTGTATGTCCTGCTTTGTTTTCCCATACGTCTCGCAGGTCCTGCGTGTTGCCCCGGGCCTTGGTGTTTTTGTTTGACTGGCGACGGGGTGCGGGCTGGACTTTGGGCTGATACGCCGCTTTGTCTCGGCCACGAGGTGGCCGGTCAGCCGCATCATACGCTGGTAGTGTAGGCTTTAATGCTTCCTCCTCGAGTTGGGGTAGCAACCTACGCTTTGGGTAACTTTTGGTTGGGCGCTCGAGTTCGTATTCCTCGGCTGCCAGCACCTTGATACGTCTCCGTCGTATCTACTTTTCCAAACACTTTTGCCCTTGTTTCGGACTCTAACTTGTATGATTTGAATGGAACTAACCCGGACTGACGCTGTTTTCAGCAGAATTGCCATGATGTTGTTTTATGTGCAGAAAACAAAAGTTCTCGGAATGACCTGAAACTCCATGGAATATCTTAAAATAAATAATAAAAAATCCTCGCCAAAGATGAAGACCAGGGGGGCCCACACCCTTGCCACGAGAGTGGGGCGCCCCCCTAGGGCGTGCCCCCCTACCTCGTGGGCCCCCTAGAGACCCCCCGACTCCAACTCCAACTCTATATAACTGCTTTCGGGGAGAGAAAAAAATAAGAGAGAAGAAATCATCGCGTTTTACGATACGAAGCCGCCGCCAAGCCCTAAAACCTCTCAGGAGGGCTGATCTGGAGTCCGTTCGGGACTCCGGAGAGGGGGATTCGTCGTCGTCATCATCAACCATCCTCCATCACCAATTTCATGATGCTCACCGCCGTGCGTGAGTAATTCCATCGTAGGCTTGCTGGACGGTGATGGGTTGGATGAGATTTATCATGTAATCGAGTTAGTTTTGTTAGGGTTTGATCCCTAGTATCCACTATGTTCTGAGATTGATGTTGCTATGACTTTGCTATGCTTAATGCTTGTCACTAGGGCCCGAGTGCCATGATTTCAGATCTGAACCTATTATGTTTTCATCAATATATGAGAGTTCTTGATCCTATCTTGCAAGTCTATAGTCACTATGTGTTATGATCCATTAACCCTGAAGTGACAATAATCAGGATACTTACCGGTGATGACCGTAGTTTGAGTAGTTCATGTATTCACTATGTGCTAATGCTTTGTTTCAGTTCTCTATTAAAAGGAGGCCTTAATATCCCTTAGTTTCCATTAGGACCCCGCTGACACGGGAGGGTAGGACAAAAGATGTCATGCAAGTTCTTTTCCATAAGCATGTATGACTATATTCAGTGCCTACATTACATTGACGAATTGGAGCTAGTTCTGTGTCACCCTATGTTATGATTGTTACATGATGAACCGCATCCGACATAATTATCCATCATTGATCTAATGCCTACGAGCTTTCCATATACTGGTTTACGCTTATTTACTTTCCCGTTGCTATTGTTACAATCACTACAAAATACCAAAAACATTACTTTGCTTTCGTTACTCTTTTGTTACCGTTACCATCACTATCATATTACTTTGCTACTAAATACTTTGCTGCAGATACTAAGTTTCTAGGTGTGGTTGAATTGACAACTCAGCTGCTAATACTTGAGAATATTCTTTGGCTCCCCTTGTGTCGAATCAATAAATTTGGGTTGAATACTCTACCCTCGAAAGCACTTGCGATCCCCTATACTTGTGGGTTATCAAGACTAATTCCTGGCGATGTTGCCGAGGAGCATAGCTCTATTCTTTGAGTCACTTGGGATTTATATCTGCTGGACACTATGAAGAATTTGAAAGACGCTAAGATCACAATTTATCCCTCAACTACGAGGGGAGGTAAGGAACTACCATCTAGCTCTGCACTTGATTCACCTTCTGTTATGAGTAAGCTTGCGACACCTAAACCTGCTTCTGCTATTCGTTCTGATATGTCGCATGTTATTGATGATGCTACTTCTTCTATACATGATACTTATGATGAAACTACCTCTATGCATGATACTACTATGCCACTTAGTGATTTTCTCGAGGAACGACTTGCTAGGGCTAGAGAGATTGAAAATATTGAATCTGATTATGAGGATGAAAGTGACGACGAAGAATCACTTGTTATTCGTGAGTGTTATTTATTTGATCAAGAAGCTTCTTTAGCTATTTTAGCTTGCAAAGATAGATATGAACTCAAAAGGTTATTAGCTAAATGGAATAAGCAATCTCTAAATGCTAGGATGAGACCTGACCCTGCTTTTGCTACTACACCTATCTGTGTTGCTGATGAGGATTATGAATTCTCTGTTGATCCTGATATAATTCCTTTGGTTGAATCTGATCCTTTTCATGGCTATGAATCTGAAACTGTTGTGGCACATCTTACTAAATTAAATGATATAGCCACCCTGTTCACTAATGATGAGAGATCTTGCTACTTTTATATCCTTAAAATATTTCCGTTCTCATTAAAGGGTGATGCTAAGATATGGTTTAATTCTCTTGATCCTTGTTGTGTGCGTAGCCCCTAGGATATGATATATTACTTCTCTGTTAAATATTTCCCTGCTCACAAGAAACAAGCTGCTTTAAAGGAAATATACAACTTTGTGCAAATTAAACAAGAGAGTCTCCCACAAGCTTGGGGGAGGCTTCTCAAGTTACTTAATGCTTTACCTGATCATCCTCTTAAGAAAAATGAAATACTTGATATCTTTTATAATGGACTAACCGATGCTTCCAGAGATTACCTGGATAGTTGTGCTGGTTCTCTTTTCAGGGAAAGAACACCGGATGAAGCTGAAATCTTATTGAATAATATGTTGAAAAATGAAAATAATTAGGCACCTCCTAAGCCAGCTCCTGCTCCAATTAATGATCCTATTCCTAAACCAACTCCGAAGAAGAGGGGTATTCTATTTCTCAGTCCTGAAGATATGCAAGAGGCAAAGAAATCCATGAAAGAAAAAGGTATTAAAGTTGAAGATGTTAATAATTTACCTCCTATTGAAGAAATACATGGTCTTAATTTACCGCCTATTGAAGAAACATATGACCTTGATCCCTTATTTATTGAAGAACCTCCAGACACTGATAACCCGACACAGGTAGTAAAGGTAAATTCTCTCTATAGATATGATAAAGCTGAAATCCCTCCTACTAAAATTGCTAGTCAATGCTTGGATGAGTTTGATAATTTTATGTTTAAGTAAGAAGACTTCAATGCTTATTTTGGTAGACAATTAAAACAAGATGCTGATATGATTAAATACTTGGGTGATTATATGGCTAATATTAGAGGTGAACTTAAACTTGTTAGCAAACATGCTTCTATGATTACCACTCAAGTAGAACAAGTACTTCAATCTCAAAAGGAATTGCTCAATGAGATGAATAGTAAGAAAAATGATTATGCTGTTAAAGTGGCTACTAGAACTGGTAGAGTGACTCAGGAACCTTTGTATCCTGAAGGCCACCCTAAGAGAATTGAGCAAGATTCTCAGAGAAATAAAATTGATGCACCTAGTTCTTCTAAAAAGAAGAAAAAGAAAAATGATAGAACTGTGCAAACTTCTAGTGAACCTATTGCTGAACCACCTGATAATCCAAATGATATCTCTATGTGTGATGCTGAAACACAATCTGGTAATGAACATGAACCTAAGGAAAATGTTAATGATGATGTTCATAATAATGCTCAACGTAGTAATGATAATGATGTAAAAATTGAACCTGTTGTTGATCTTGATAACCCACAATCAAAGAATCAACGTTATGATAAGAAAGACTTTGTTGCTAGGAAACATGGTAAAGAAAGAGAGCCTGGGTTCAGAAACCCATGCCTTTTCCTCCCAAACCATCCAAGAAAAAGGATGATGAGGATTTTGAGCGCTTTGCTGAAATGATTAGACCTATCTTTTTGCGTATGCGATTAACTGATATGCTTAAAACAAATCCTTATGCTAAGTACATGAAAGATATTATTACAAATAAAAGAAAGATACCAGAGGCTGAAATTTCCACCATGCTTGCTAATTATACTTTTAAGGGTGGAATACCAAAGAAACTTGGAGATCCAGGAGTACCTACTATACCATGCTCCATTAAAAGAAACTATGTTAAACTGCTTTATGTGATCTTGGAGCCGGTGTTGGTGTTATGCCTCTTTCTTTATATCGTAGACTTGACTTGAATAAGTTGACACCTACTGAAATATCTTTGCAAATGGCTGATAAATCAACTGATGTACCTATCGATATTTGTGAGGATGTGCCTGTTGTGGTTGCAAACGTTACTATTTTAACAGACTTTGTTATTCTTGATATTCCCGAGGATGATAGTATGTCTATTATTCTTGGAAGACCTTTTCTTAATACAGCAGGGGGCGTTATTGATTGCAACAAAGGCAATGTCACTTTTCATGTTAATGGTAATGAGCATACAGTACACTTTCCGAGGAAACAACCTCAAGTTCATAGTATCAATTCTATCGAAAAAATTCCATCGATTATATTTGGAGGTTTTGAATTTCCTCTTCCTACTATCAAGAAGAAATATGATATACTTATTATTGGGGATGTGCATATCCCTGTTGAGGTAACCTAGAGTTATTCGAAATTTCTCCGGTTTCATGATAATCGGAATGAGTTTATTAACAAGACTTGATCAACCTTGTTAGTGGATTCCTTTTGATGAGCATGAGATGGATGAAACAAGAAGCACAACCTTCTGTACCCTCTCCATAATTTCTGTTATTTAGTTAAAATAAAGTAAAAATAAATAATTTTCTGTCTGTTATCTGATTATCCGTGCAATATAAAAATACCTCGAAAATAAAAGTTCTCCAAATTCCCTGAAAATTAAATATGATTTTTTATAGAATATTTGAGGATTTACGGAACAAATAACACACCAGGGGGGCCAACCACCTTGCCACGAGGGTGGAGGGCGCGCCCACCCCCCTAGGGCGCTATCCTGCCTCGTGGGCCCATGGTGGCCCTCCTCCACTTATTCTTTCAGCCACACACTTCATCTTCCTCCCCCAAACACGAAAAACCAGCTCAAACCTGAGTCTAAGCTTGCTTTGCTGCCATTTTTGATCTCCTTGCTCAAAGCACCTCTCACAAAACTGCTTGGGGAGATTGTTCCTTGGTATGTGAATCCTCCATTGGTCCAATTAGTTTTTGTTCTAGTGCTTTATTCATTGCAAAATTTTGCTGCTTAGGTGACCCTGTTCTTGAGCTTGCATGTCAAATTTATACGGTCAAAAGTAGTTTTGATGCATGATATAGGCCCTAGGCACTTGTAGGAGTGGTTGGTATCAATATTATTGAGTTTAGTTTACTTTTATTTTGAAGTTACTAAAAAATTTCAGAATTTTTCAGAGGAAGAAAAATGCTTAGGAAAATATTCCAAGGTGGTTCTTCAAGGAAGCAAGGACCCAGGCTTGCAATGCGTGATGCTGACGAAGAGCCACCAAGAGACGCTCCAGTGCGTCCTTGTGAGTGGCCTTCTGAAACTTTTATGGAGCGAGCAGGAATAAAAGAAGAATTTAACGCATATTTGCGTAATGCCGGTCTTGAGGACTTTGAGGCAGACAAATGCCCCCAGTATCATGATCTCACAAGCTCTTTTGTGAGGAGGTTTGAGTATTCATCTTCGCGTAATTCTCCTTCAGTCATGTTTGATCTTTATAATAAATCTTATACCATGGACTTAGAGGATTTCACTTTTGCTTGCAAACTTCCACAATGGGGTAGTGTTAGGGATCCCCCTAAATCTGAATTTAGAAACTTTCTTGCTAGTATAACTGTAGGGGAATCTAGAGATATAGCGCAAGCTACCATAGGGAGCATTCACTTTCCTGCTATACATTATTTTGCTCTCTTCATAGGTAGGTGCATAAATGCTAAGGATGAAGCATGTCACATGTGTGTCCCTGACCTTAGCATTCTCAGGAGTGCTGTGTCAGGAGACCAATCTTATCATATGGGAGCCATTGTAGCTCGTAGGTTGCATCATAATAGACATAATGGAGATTTCTTTGGAGGAATTTATGCAACCCGCTTAACTAAATTTCTTGAGATAGACGTTCGTGAAGGAGACATGGAGTTGCCTCCTGCTTATTTAGATTTTGATTCTATGGTTTCCCACCATTTTGTCGATAGGAACGAATCACCTCTCCAGTACCGACTAATCTTTGACAGACGCCGTGTTGTCCATATTACTCTCCCTGCTCCTGCTTTCTTTGATTATCAGGCAAGAGGAGGATATACTATTACCAGAGAGGAGGCAGATGAGTACGAGAGGAGAGCGGAGGCCGCTCGTCACCACATTGCAGCTCAGGAGGCGATAGTTGCTGCATCACAGTACGACCCCAACAACTATTATTATGGATATCAGCCAGGCCAGCCATGGCCATAGACCAACTTAGGCCAAAAGCCTAAGCTTGGGGGAGTACGTATTTCTCACCGACATTACATTTATGTTCACACACACTCATTGCTAGATGTTGGTGTTCATACTTTTTCATTGTATCATCCATGATAGTTTATTTTCCTTTTTTATGCTTTCTTCTTGTGTGTTTAATAAACCTTAAGAAAAACCAAAAAATTAGTTGTAGCTTTCAATTAATTTACTTTCCATGCTTGTAGCAGTAATTAAAAAGAAAACCCAAAAATATTTCCTGTTCTTCTTCTCCTTGTTGGGAGTTTTCCCGTGTAAATAGTTTTATTTCTTTTCTTTTCTTTGGGGGTCAGTAGGAGAAGACCATGATTAAATTGTTGAAGTGGCTCTTATATGCTTTATTGTTGATTTAACCAAGAGCCCATGTTGCTTTGTCTTCTCCTGTTTATTGAATCCTCGCAGATTCTAGCTTAGTCCAATGCATGTGCACTCTTATTATTATTCACATCGTTCGGTCGTGCAAGTGAAAGGCAATTATGATGATATATGATGGACTGACTGAGATGAGAAAAGCTGGTATGAACTCGACCCCTTTTGTTTTTGTAAATATGATGAGTTCATCGTTCTTGATTCAGCTTGTTATGAATAAACATGTTTGCAATGACAATTAGATATCATAGTTGCTTGTGCCATGCTTGATTAGCTATGAGTTATAATGGTTTACCTTGCGTGCCAACATGCTATTAAAATGGTTATGATGTGGTATGATAGGGTGGTATCCTCCTTTGAATGATTTAAGTGACTTGACTTGGCACATGTTCACGCATGTAGTTGAAACAAATCAACATAGCCTTCACGATATTTATGTTCATGGTGGATTATATCCTACTCATGCTTGCATCCAATGTTTATTAATTTTAATGCATGTACATGACTGTTGTCGCTCTCTAGCTGGTCGCTTCCCAATCTTTTGCTAGCCTTCACCTGTACTAAGAGGGAATACTGCTTGTTCATCCAATCCCTTAAAACCCCAAAGTTATTCCAGATGAGTCCACTATACCTTCCTATATGTGGTATATACCTGTCGTTCCAAGTAAATTTGTATGTGCCAAACTCTAAACCTTCAAATAAATATCCTGTTTTGTATGCTCGAATAGCTCATGTATCAACTAGGGTTGTCTGTATCTTCCATGTTAGGCGGGTTATTCTCAAGAGGAGTGGACTCCGCCTTCACTCACGAGATAAATGGCTGGTCACCGGGATGCCCAGTCCCATGCTTTATGCAAACTAAATCAAAAATAATTGCAAACAAAACTCCCCCTGGGACCTGATGTATGTTGGAGGCACTCGTTGTTTCGAGCAAGCCATGGATTGATGTTTGTTGGTGGAGGGGGAGTATAAACTTTACCATTCTGTTTGGGAACCGCCTATAATGTGTGTAGCATGGAAGATATCGCCATCTCTTGGTTGTTATGTTGACAATGAAAGTATACCGCTCAAAATATTATTCACCTCTATTTAAAAACCGAGCTCTAGCACCTCTACAAATCCCTGCTTCCCTCTGCGAAGGGCCTATCCATTTACTTTTATGTTGAGTCATCACCCTCTTATTAAAAAGCACCAGTTGGAGAGCACCGCTGTCATTTGCATTCATTACTGTTAATTTATATTGGGTGTGACTATGATTGGATCTCTTTTACCATGAATTACAATGTCTAGTTAGTCCTTGATCTTTAAAGGTGCTCTGCATTTATGTTTTGCGGTCTCAGAAAGGGCTAGCGAGATACCATCTTGTTATATCATATTATGATTGTTTTGAGAAAGTGTTGTCATCCGAGTTTTATTATTATGGCTCGCTAGTTGATTATGCTATTGATATGAGTAAACATGAGACCTGAGAATTATTGCAAATATGGTTAGTTATGATATTTGCTGAAAACTTGAACGCTAGCTTGACATATTTACAACAACAAGAGCAAACAGAGTTTGTAAAAGTTTTTCTTTATTTCTTTCAGTTTGTCAACTGAATTGCTTGAGGACAAGTAAGGGTTTAAGCTTGGGTGAGTTGATACGTCTCCATCGTATCTACTTTTCCAAACACTTTTGCCCTTGTTTCGGACTCTAACTTGTATGATTTGAATGGAACTAACCCGGACTGACGCTGTTTTCAGCAGAATTGCCATGATGTTGTTTTATGTGCAGAAAACAAAAGTTCTCAGAATGACCTGAAACTCCACGAAATATCTTACAATAAATAATAAAAAATCCTCGCCAAAGATGAAGACCAGGGGGCCCACACCCTTGCCACGAGGGTGGGGGCGCCCCCCCCTAGGGCACGCCCCCCTACCTCGTGGGCCCCCTGGAGACCCCCCGACTCCAACTCCAACTCTATATAACTGCTTTCGGGGAGAAAAAAATAAGAAAGAATAAATCATCGTGTTTTACGATATGGAGCCGCCGCCAAGCCCTAAAACCTCTCGGGAGGGCTGATCTAGAGTCCGTTCGGGGCTCCAGAGAGGGGGATTCGTCGCCGTCGTCATCATCAACCATCCTCCATCACCAATTTCATGATTCTCACCGCCATGCATGAGTAATTCCATCGTAGGCTTGCTGGACGGTGATGGGTTGGATGAGATTTATCATGTAATCGAGTTAGTTTTGTTAGGGTTTGATCCCTAGTATCCACTGTGTTCTGAGATTGATGTTGCTATGACTTTGCTATGCTTAATGCTTGTCACTAGGGCCCAAGTGCCATGATTTCAGATCTGAACCTATTATGTTTTCATCAATATATGAGAGTCTTGATCCTATCTTCCAAGTCTATAGTCACCTATTATGTGCTATGATCCGTTAACCCCGAAGTGACAATAATCGGGATACTTACCAGTGATGACCATAGTTTGAGGAGTTCATGTATTCACTATGTGCTAATGCTTTGTTCCGGTTCTCTATTAAAAGGAGGCCTTAATATCCCTTAGTTTACATTAGGACCCCGCTGCCACGGGAGGGTAGGACAAAAGATGTCATGCAAGTTCTTTTCCATAAGCACGTATGACTATATTCGGTATACATGCCTACATTACATTGACGAATTGGAGCTAGTTCTGTGTCACCCTATGTTATGATTGTTACATGATGAACCGCATCCGGCATAATTATCCATCATTGATCCAATGCCTACGAGCTTTCCATATACTGGTTTACGCTTATTTACTTTCCCGTTGCTATTGTTACAATCACTACAAAATACCAAAAACATTACTTTGCTTTCGTTACTCTTTTGTTACTGTTACCATCACTATCATATTACTTTGCTACTAAACACTTTTCTACAGATACTAAGTTTCTAGGTGTGGTTGAATTGACAACTTAGCTGCTAATACTTGAGAATATTCTTTGGCTCCCCTTGTGTCGAATCAATAAATTTGGGTTGAATACTCTACCCTCGAAAGCTGTTGCGATCCCCTATACTTGTGGGTTATCACACCTCAGTCCATCTATCTGCTAGCAAATCTTGATCAGCTTGAAGCTGCTGTTGCTTTTTCTTCAAGCTTTTTGTTGTGGCTATAAGCCGACGCTTGAAGCGCTCCTGCTCGACGGGATCCTCAGGCACGATAAATTCTTCGTCGCTGAGGCTCACCTCGTCATCGGAGAGGGGCATGTAATTGTCATCCTCTGATTCTCCGTCTGCCGCATGTTCCTTAGGGCTAGCTTGCCCATCCTCCCGCTCAAAGCCTGGCTAGAGGGGATTGTCTTCGTCTTCGGCACTGTCCGCAGCGTTATTGTCTCTTGTGCCGGTATCGCTGCTTTTGCTATGGCGGGGCTTAGAGCGGCACCGATGACGCCGGTGCTTAGATTGCTTCTCGAGGGGATTATCCTCCGTTGCCTTATTGCCATCGCTTTCTTTGGGGGTGTCCACCATGTATATATCATATGATGAGGTGGTTGTCCAGCGCCCTGTGGGTGGTGGTTCCTGTTCTTCTCCTGCATCGTCGTCCATACCGTCGATGTCTTCAGAGCCGAAATCAAGCATGTCGGTTAAGTCGTCGACAGTGGCTATTAAGTGGGTGGTGGGTGGGGAATGAATTTCTTCGTCGTGCGCTTCCCACTCAAGCCGGACATAGTTCGGCCAAGGGTCTCCTAACACGGAGAGAGACCTCAATGAATTTAGCACGTCGCCCAAGGGCGAGTGCTGAAAGATATTCACGGAGGTAAACTCCATGATCAGTGCCCAATCAGATTCGATAGGCACGAATGCAGGCGGTTCGGAGCCTGTGGTCGGGGACGAATCCAAGGGTCCGGCAACACAGGTCTCATAGGGGGGTGAAGTCAGTATTCGGCTCTATCGCTGCTGAATGTGCGGCCTCCGTGGCGGGGCCCATCCACCCGTCCTCGGACGGCGCAATCTGCTCCGGATCAAGGGCCGGAGTGGCCACAAGTGTGATCTCCCAAACACCGTCTGGCGGCAGAGCTAAGTCATGCTCATCATGACTGTGCGGCGCACCTAACATGGGCTCGAATCCGTCGAAGATCAAGTCTCCACGGATGTCAGTAGTATAGTTCAAGTTTCCAAACCTGACCTGACGGCCAGGGGCGTAGCTCTCGATCTGCTCCAGATGGCCAAGCGAGTTGGCCCGCAGTGCGAAGCCGCCGAATACGAAGATCTGTCCGGGGAGAAAAACCTCACCCTGGATCACATCATTGTCGATGATCGAAGGAGCCATCAAGCCTTATGGTGACGACATAGTGGAACTCTCAATGAAAGCACCAATGTCGGTGTCAAAACCGGCGGATCTCGGTTAGGGGGTCCCGAACTGTGCGTCTAAGGCGGATGGTAACAGGAGACAGGGGACACAATGTTTACCCAGGTTCGGGCCCTCTCGATGGAGGTAATACCCTACTTCCTGCTTGATTGATCTTGATGATATGAGTATTACAAGAGTTGATGTACCACGACATCGTAGAGGCTAAACCCTAGAAGATAGCCTATGATTATGATTGTTGTTGTCCTACGGACTAAACCCTCCGGTTTATATAGACACCGAAGGGGGCTAGGATTACACAGAGTCGGTTACAAGGGAGGAGATCTACATATCCGAATTGCCAAGCTTGCCTTCCACGCAAAGGAGAGTCCCACCCGGACACGGGACGAAGTCTTCAATCTTGTATCTTCATAGTCCAACAGTCCGGCCAAAGTATATAGTCCGGCTGTCCGAGGACCCCCTAATCCAGGACTCCCTTAGGATAGATAAGGTTGCTTCTTCGTGGACCCTTCGTGGGTGGAGCCCTCCGTGGACTCGCGCAGCCGTTACACTTCGTGGGTTGAAGTCTCCATCAATGTGGATGTACGATAGCACCACCTATTGGAACCACGCCAAAAATCTCCGTGTCTACATTGCATTTTATCCCTCCAAATTCCTCCCCTTTACCTTCATATCCGATGATTTACATTCCGCTGCTATACTCTTAGATTTGCATGTGTAGGTTGACTGCTTGACTTGTGATAAGTTGCTAAAATCTGCCAAGACTTAAAATTGGGAGAAGGTAAGATTTTTATTTGGTCAAGTAGTCTAATCACACCCCCCCCCCTCTAGACATACTTTCGATCCTACATCCACCTCCAAGGAGCTGCCCCGATGTTCGCCTCATCTATCATGCCACCTCCATCCCCACAGCGTCGTCTTGACCTACCCCACCAGAACCGCAGCACCCTCACCAATTTCTTCGATGAAGCCGAGGCCTACTCGGCGCCACCAAGGAGGTTCTGCACTCACCACTGCATTTTATCTTTTATTCGATCTCGCGGGGCTGCCGGTGCTTGATACCGAGCAGCCATGGCGGGTCTCCATCGACAGTGCCGTCGCCGACCACTTCATCCACGGCGTCTCTCCCCCATGTCATTGCTTCCTCGGCGGCGAATTCCACACTGGCACTAGCTGCTGCTCCGGCTCTTGCTCGCGTTGCGGCTCTGTTCTTGCTGTCAGTCGTGCTACTACACTGCTCTTGCTTTTGTTCATGTTGTTGCTCTGCTCTGTTGTTGTTGTCGGTCGCGCTACTGCTCTGCTCTTGCTCTCGTTCGTGCTGCTGCTCTGCTCTTGCTCTCACTCACACTGTTGCTGCTACACGACCTCCGGTAGCTACAGGAGTTGCTGCTTTAGCACTCGCTAGCAGTGCTGCTGCACGTGTTGCTCTCTGCTAGTGCATTCCCTGCTCGAGCGGCTGCTGATTTAGATCACTGCTTCTCTGCTACTAATGCTCGAACGCCCTAAACTTATGTTGTAATGCTCTGCTACTAGTTCAATCAGTTTCGACCGTAAAATTCAGTTTCGACTGTAAAGTTCAGTTTCTTCAGTTAAGTTCATAGTGAACAGTATTTACAGCATCTGTCTGAGCAGTCATGGCGTGGCTGATGTATTTTACATCTAGCACTTTTCGGTGATGTATTTTACATCATCTATTGCAGATGATATTAGAGTCCCACTTCAGATGAACGTTGTCTGTCTTGTCCTACTTCAGCGTCGCCGTCGTACACCTCATCGGAGCTGCTCCAATGACGGAACCGTCCATCACAGCGGAGCAGTACCCTCGATGCCGTATCCAGAGGCCTCAGATCTTCTTGCCCGCCTTCGACAGTCACACCAGCGTCACCATCCTCCATGTCCAACCCAATGATGCTGAGGTCGACAAGGCTATGCCAAAAGAGGTTGTACACTCGTCGCATCACTTTGTTACTCTGCATTCATGTTGATCCCTCAGGGATCCTTTGGTTCAAAGTAGATGGAAATCTAGAAATAAATGAATCGTGGTCACAAAGTTAACAGGGAGAAAAGTAAATGCTCTTTTCAACCACAATTTTAATTGGTTTAGCAAGATAGTCATTATATGATACTAATGTGGACCAAATCTAAGCTCACAAAATATTTTGAGGGCAGGCTTCTCCCTGTTGAAGACTGCCTACTAGAATCGCCATTGGTTCAAAGAAAAAGTGAAGGAAACATAGGAATTGGAAACTTTACTATGGTACTACTATTCATGCATTTGTTTAGAAGGAATGAAGCAAAGCAAAACTGGAGGATTTTTTCCTTTGGAGTCTCTTTCAAAGAAAAATGTAGGAATTTTAATATCCACTTGGATGTCCTTTTCAAATTAATATGCATGAAGAACAAGACTAATTGCATTACTAGCATAATAAGATTCTTATTCTTTCATTTTCACGTGGTTTGACTTTAATTTGACCATGTTTCTCCATTCTTGTGTTCTTCCAATTCATGTGAACCAAACACCCAGGTTGACAGAAATCCTATGTTTGTAAGTGCTCTGTTTTGCACATGCATTCCTATCCTATTCCTGTGTTTTTCCTGTCCCTGCGTTTATAGAATCCTCCAATTCTAAGGAGCCCTTACAGATACTTCATTTTTAGATAGGTCTCAAAGAAAACTATGTGTGTTATGTCCTGCTCCTGTCGTGCCGTCATCCACCCCACATGAGGTGCACCATCGACGGAAGCATTACTGCAGTAGAGATTCCCTCCATAGACTTTCTTTCGCTACCTCAGATCATCTTCCCTGTTGCCGACAGCCACACCAACTGCATTACCATCATCGACTGAGCAGATGAACCCGAGGACTACATAGTTCCGGAAGAGAGGTCGCACTCTTTCATGCCTGCTTACGTTATACATCGGTTATTATTACATGCTACTTTATCGTCATGTTCACCTCTTAGACTCTGAGTCAGGTCCAAACTAATGTTCAAACTTGAGTTTTAAAATGCCTATGGGGCACATATCAAGGCAGCAACAAATAGTATATGTCTATTATCTGGTTCATCTGGGGTCTTCTATGTGGTTCATGTTGGGTGGGCAACAAACAGTAGATGACCCATTGTCTATCTTTTTAAACTAGAGCTATAGTCTACCTGCTATCGTTAGTTTTGGATCTATCCACTCGTTTGCTATCATCAGTCTTGATTTCTACATGCACCCTTAGTCCTTACATGATTTAACTATGTTTTTTATTATGCTTATGCATGTCAGTTATTGTACACAATCGTACTGAACATGTAGAGAAAAGGAGAAGACCGTTGCGTAGGAATATAATGTCATGCAGACGTCGCTCCATGGTGGGCGAAGTGGGCCCCCCTCCCGCCATTCCAGATTGTATTCCAGAGGAAGATAACTATTCAGAGGGGGATTCAGAGGGAGCCGACCACTCCTATTTACCCCCTCAAGTGTTTGCTCTAACCTGACATGCTGATGTTGGTCATATCATGCATATGGCGCCCCACATTGCTTACATCATACATCTTATATGTCATCAGCTTAGTTTAAATTTGCTTTGTGTGAATGCCACCTGTTTGGTTTCTATATCATACTCCCACCATTCCTAAATATTTGACTTTTTAGAGATTTCAACAAGTGACTACATACAGAGCAAAATGAGTGAATCTACACTCTAAAATATGTCTATATACATCCATATGTGGTAGTCCATTTGAAATCTCTAAAAAGACAAATATTTAGGAACGGAGGGAGTATATGGGAATTATGCAATGCCATCTTCTTTAGCCAGGCATCATATACGTGAATCATGCAATGCCATCCTATTTAGCCAATCATTGTATATGTGAATTGTATCGTGCCATATTTTTTCCATAATGTATTCCATTTGTCAACAATGTTTATACATTCATCTACTCTTCCTGTGCATTAGCCATTTGAGTCAGTCATGGGAAAATCTGGAGTGAAAACAAGGTCTTCTCAGCAATCAGTGCTACCTATCGACGCAGATTTCTTGCTAGTTATAGATAGCTCCTCAGAGGAGGATTCAGAGACAGATGACCAGTCGTATCCCCCCCCCCCGAGGTGCATGCTCTAACTTGGCAGGGTTATATTGCTCATATCATGCATATGGTGTCTTGCATTGCCATGCCATCTGCTTAGATTAGACATGCTTTGTGTGAATGACTCCTGTTTGCTTTCTATATTAGATATGTGAATTATGTGCTGCCATGTTTTTCAGCCAGTTATCATATATGTGAATTATGCACCGCCATGTAGCCAGACATCATATATGTGAATTATCTCATGCCATCCTTTTTTTTCATTACATATTCCATTTTTCGACAATCTATGTATATTGAACTACTCTTCATATGTATCAGCCATTTGAGCCAGTTATGGAAAAATGAGGACTGAAAACAAGGTCTTCAGAGCAGGCAATGGTGCCTGTTGAAGCATATATCTCAATGGTTACAGGTAGCTCCTCAGAGGAGGATTTAGAGACAGATGACCAGTCCTATATCCCACCTGAGGTGTATGCTCTAATTTGCAATGTTTATATTTCTCATATCATGCATATGGTGTCTTGCATTGCTTAGTTTAGACATCATATGCACAATATTCAATTCCATCTGCTTAGTTTAGAGATCATACATGCGAGTGCCAGCTGCTTAGTATATGAATCAATTATGTCAATTATATCATGCCATCTTGTATACTTAGACAACATGTATGTGAATTATTTCATCCCAACCTATTTTAGAAAGACATCGTATAGTTTTGTCATGCCATCCTGTTTAGATACTCAGCATATGTTGAATTATGCCATTATATCATGTTAAGTTATCCATCATATATTTGAAATTGTGTCATGCTATCCTGTTTAGTTAGCCATCATATATGTGAAATTGTGTCATGCTTTCCTGTTTGGCTAGACAACATATATGTGAATTACCACATCTGTCTATCATACAATGTATGTACGTTCAGTTTCTTTTCTTGTTTACTAGCCATTTGAATTGGAGGGGGTGATGGCAGTATCTAAAGGAGCAAAAACCCGTTCTTCACAAAGACAGTGCTACTCGTCAATGCATATAGAACCATGGTTGTACTGGCCCACGAACTAGCCCCACCACACATAATCGAGACTCTTCCAGATTGCACACTTACACCGTTGGACAGAGAGCCGGCTACAACCCATCTAACCCCAACCCCAGCGGATAGTAACCCACTTCTAGTTGACACAGGACCATGTCCACCACAGAGTACCCCCACACAAGTAGTTTGCAAAGCAACTGCAATGCCCAAAGCACGAAGACCACCACAGCGAACCCAAACTCCATGTTTAAAGCAAAAGAGCAACTATTCTTAGGTCAGATTCCGTAGCTATGGTCCATACTCCTTTGTTGTTGCATCACTGTATTTACTCATACCAACTACTTTCGAATTTGAAGGATCCAATTGAAACTCCAATGGCGCAAGAGGTATGTTTTAAACCTATTTCTTTAACTGGATTGTTGTTCTAACTTCTTGCTCTATGTTGATTTCAGTTTCAGTTGTATAAATAGTTATGTTCTCATATGATGCACATTACAAGTGTTGCCAGTGTTGTGTAGTTTCTCACACTTATATTTTGTCTATGCTGTTGTGTCTTAAAAATATATGATTTGAACTGTGTCTCTATCTTGATTTGGCAACATAAACTAGAATGATATGGACAATACAGTGACCATAGTACATGGATATATGTTTGTTTCATGATGTTATCCTGTCCACCTTACTACTGAACCGGTTTACCAAAATGAGTTTCGTATACTACATGCTAAACTTGTGATGTGTCTGCTTGTTTCTCTTGTAGAATGCGAACAGAATATTGGAGAAGAGCACCCCACTATGCAATGGTAGAGAAAGTAATGCAGAAAAGGTTCAAGATAGTGAGACAACCCTGTTGGTCTCCAGGAAAGGTGATAAAAACGATCTTGTAGACAGTGAGACAATCCCACAACCCTGTGTTGATGTAGTGTTCGAGTTACTGGCCAGTACCACTGGCACAAGCTCTTTGAACTCGTTGCCTGAATCACTTCGGCTTCTTCAGTCTCAGCTACAAGTTGAAAGGCATCAATCAGTTGTGTCGCGGCAAGAAGCCGAAGGACTGAGGAGTCCCTGCAGAATTCAGATGCATACTTTCTGGTGCAACAGCAAACGTTGGAGGATTTAAGCGCAAAACAAGAGAAAGTTAATAAGCTTGCTAAGCATCTTGCCAGCATTATGGGTACCCCTGATATTGTTTCTTGAGCTCTTCTGATATGGTTTCAGTTCTGGACTTGTTTTGCTGCGGCATTTATTTGCACTGGTCGCCAACTTTGACAACCAGTGTATGTGATATGCTGCTTTGTTCCCTATATTTGCGTTGGTGATGAACTTTGATGTCTAGTGGATGTGATATGTGTAATATCCGTGATAGCCTAGCGTAAGTTGCTTGCTTATTTATCTCCTTGTTGTCTTGTTTATTTGTTTGCTTGTAGTCAATGCAGTTCTTTTTCCGCGGTTTGCTTATGGGTGCAATAACCTATTTTTAAAAACTAGGCATAAATAACCATGGGCTACATATTTACTGTAGTGACCATGGGCCTCCTACGGGCTGTTGAAACAATGGGCCTCCTACGGGCCGTAGAAACAATGGGCCTTCTACGGGCCGTAGAAACAATGGGCCTTCTATGGGGTGTAGCATCAATGGGCCTTCTACAGGCCGTATGATCGATTGGCCAAACATGGGCCAATAACGGACCGCATTATGGACTGTAAACGGGCTAGAGTTGGAATTGTCCGTTCATGGGCCGACCATAACGGGTCGTCATTAATCGGCCGTATTTGATGATGCTATGGAAATGGGCCACAAACGGGCCGAGTGTAACCATGAGCTGAATTTGGCCCACAGGCAGAAAAGGCATGTAATGGGCCGTAAGTAACTGAATGCTAGAAATGAGCCCAAGAATAAATGGGCCCTGAGAAGGCCGAAAGATAACACGGGCTAGAAACGGCCCAACGGAATGATGGGCCGTTAATGGGTATAAAGCGATACAATGTTCATTATGGGCCAGTTTCACCACGGGTCGTTAATGGGCCAAGAGTTACAAAGGGCCTCATATTGGCCGAAAGACGTCATGGGCTACACAGGGGCCGGAAGTTACAACGGGCTGGAATCATATTGGACGGCCCAGATGATGCTACTAGGCCTAATTCGGATAGGCCGTAACAGGCCATGAGTTAGCGGGATTTAAATGGGCTATATGCGAACAGGCCGTTAACATGCTTTTCGTGGGCCGGCCCGCTAGCTTTTGACCAAGTCAAACGGTCCAGCCTTTTCACAGGAATGGGGCTCTGTCGAGCCGTGCCACGTGTCGATGTATCATAGACGCCTTCGGTCCAACGACTGGATGACATCTGTCCCAACGGAGAGCCGACACGTGGTTCCTCTAGCCATTGAGAATTTTAGGCTGTTAATGGGTTATCGGATCCAAACCGGAACCCAATAGCTTAATGGTGACCCGTTACGGTGGATGCCACATGTTGGTTACCCATGACGAAAGCAATTCTATGACACGCGATTTATCGTCATGGAAGTGGACACTTCCGTGACGATAATTTTGGTAATATCATGGAACACCTCTACGACAGCACAGGTATGACTATCTTGATTCTGTCATAAAATTGTTATGGATGTACATGCATGACAGAAAACGTGACCTATTGTGACAAACACGTATCATCACGGAAGTGTATTTTTTTGTAGTGACCATCGACTGCATGTGGCCAAAACATGTATGTATGAAAGGGTTGTCTGATGTTTTAAATAATGAATTCACGACTCTGATGTGGCACCTGCCTCACAAAACGGCCAACCCACATGGTGGCTCACGACTCGTAGTGTACTGCGAGCCACCCGCCACCCCCCAGACGCACGCGCGCACACACACACATACACCGCGAATCCATCACAACTACGATGGATGTTAAATTATCCTGCGGTGAACATATGTTACCAAAGGAGGGACGTTTTAATTTAAAAAAGATCATTAAGACATTTTAGTACATTGATTGATTTTATAGGGGTATAACGTGCAAAAAAAATTGAGCTACATGCACACGTGACAATGCACCTAAATGGATTGCAAAAACACATGTGTCACACTGGGTGCATGTTTACTCCCAGTGCAAGAAATTTCAAACATTGAGAATCTTGATTTTTAAATTCTAGTACATCCAAAACTTATTTGAAATTCATGAAACATATCGTGTTGTCATATGGACACCAATAGAAAGTGGCATTGTACTTTTTTGTCAAATTTGAAACCAGTTTTGATGTAATATTTATCTTCTTACAAACGGGAGATTATTAATAGTTGGCAACCAATATCCCAAACGGATCATTTATTTGAACTGTGAGCATTAGACTAACAATGGATATGTGCCATGCTTCAGTTAAGCAATAAAGCGGCGGCATTAATCATCCAAATAGAAAAATAATATACGCGTCGCCACGTGACCCGTGTGCCGTGCGAGCAGGCGTGAGTTGATGGGACACATGCAAGTAGTCTGCCGTGCAGGTAGACCGGGAGGCGTGCATGCACATGTGTGAATTGACAGGAGGCGTGCTTGCTGCGCAGTGTCATCGGGAGGCGTGCGAGTAGCTGGTAGGCATGCCAGCAGTCTGGTGCGCAGGCTCACCAGGAGGTGAGCCAGTGGTTTGACCGTCACCCACCTCTCTCCCACTACTCCATATTAATGGCGCGCCCGAGTGGCCGCACCCCCCATCCTCGCTGCACACACAATTCTCTCTCTCTCTCCGCTTGCATCCTCGACGCCGCTCTCAGTCCTCAAAGCCATCAGTGTATGAGGATGCCGCCAAAGGGCCCCATCGGAGGGAGTGGCGACGCCGGGGCTACTGAAGCACCGGGGCACGACGTGGAGATGGAGACAGAGGTTGCCATCACCGCCGGCGAGGTATCACTGCACCCTGACGTCGCCGACATCGTCGAGCTTCCATAGCCGGAGGCGGAGGTCCACACCGACTCCGGTGATGACTCGAGCGACGACCCCAGCGACGAATTCGATGACCACTCCGGCAATGACTCCGACGACGACGGACAACTGGTTAGTCATCTATACCCATATATGTGTCAAATAGATCCTAGGGTTTCTCTGGTTACTCCTGCCTCCCCCTTTTTGGAATAGAAATCCTATAGTTATGTTCGCCCAATCCATGAAATCTGAGTAAGTTTCGTTAGATATGTGTAGTGTATTGATTGTTTGAATGGAACAAGTGATAAGTGATTAATTGTTTCATCTGTGCAAATGATTTCTGCTAGTAATCTGACTAGCGTTAGTGTTCGTGCTAATAATTCCTAGCCAGGACTTGACAATTGATTTTGAATGACCTACATATATGTTTGTGCCATTATTTTCTTCAAGATTGGTCTGTACATAGACGACTGTGCTTAAAAATTGAACCATAATCTCTGGATATGTATAAAAAATAGCCATAAATTCCTAATCCTACTTCACGGCATGTAAACATTGATTTGATGCCAAATTTTGACAACTACCAAATGTTCGCTAGAGATTAGTTTGTAAACATTAATTTGACGCCACATTTTTTACTATTTGTATAGGTGTTGTCTGACGATGTGGACAGCGAGGATGAAAATGTCCAGAGGAGGTACAAGAGGCAAATCCTGAGGGAGCTTTATGCGGGAATGCATAACAGGCGTATTAGGACCTAGGACGGTGCCTATCGATGCCCATTTTGCAACCACAAGCTTCATGACGCGTATCAAAGTGTTATGGCGCATGCAAGAGGACGGGCCATTGGCTCCTTCAAGCAGAAGTATTCTCGCAGGGTGGTGCACGACGCATACGCCAAGTACCTGGAGAAGCTTCAGGATCGTGTTGGCAGATGAGATGAGATGTGGAATTAAATTATGTGTGGCTATGTAGTGTCTTAATGACGGTTGAACTATGTACTTATGGTTGAACTATGTTTGTGTATCCTTATTATCTACTATGTCTGAGTATGTTTAATCTATGTTTACTTATGTCTAAATGTGGGATATGGATGCAATCAGTTCGGTTGATGGAATCTACCTCCGTCCTGGTTTATTGGTCCCCTTTGTAATTTGTGTTAAATTTTCACCAAAGATTTAATTTTCAAAATGTAGTGCAGGTCAGCAAAAATTATATAGTTGGATGCGTATTTGAACATACACTAGTATGCGTCGGTGCTATACAAACGGTTTTTAACCCCTTTCCACGATGGCATTTGGAACAGTCGCCTAGTGAGTGACGGCGATAGGGGGGTCCTTCCCACACGACCCAGAAACCATCGGGGATAGGGACCCTACAGTACTCCTACTCGTTTCTGCTTGCATTGCCATCGTACTCGGTATTCTGTGGTGCTACGTTTACGATGTGCGGCCCATCACAAACGGATCACTATTATAGAATGTGTATGATGCGCGGCCCATCACAAATGGTTCACTATTAAGAAGATTAGCTAATCGTCATACGAGTGTCGGACAGGATTATGAAACGTCGGGTCGTCGTAACATCGTCGTACACGACAACTATCACACACGCTTGTGACGCCCCCAATTTGACCGTACACTAATCATACACGCAAATGTGTATGATCAAGATCAAGGACTCACGGGAAGATATCACAACACAACTCTAGACACAAATTAAAATAATACAAGCTTTATATTACAAGCCAGGGGCCTCGAGGGCTCGAATACATAAGCTCGAATACACAAGAGTCGGCGGAAGCAAAAATATCTGAGTACAGACATAAGTTAAACAAGATGCCATAATATGGCTAGCACAAACTGGGATACAGATCGAAAGAGGCGCAAGCCTCCTACATGGGATCCTCCTAAACTACTCCTGGTCGTCGGCGGCCTGAACGTAGAAGTATGCACCCTCGGTGTAGTAGGGGTCATCGTCGACAGTGGCGTCTGGCTCTTGGGCTCCAACATCTGATTGCGATTCCGAGAAGAAGAAAAGGGGGGAAAGAGGGAGCAAAGAAACCATGATATTAGGGGAAGAATGCACAAGGTAATTGAATATGGATGACACTGTCAGATAATAATCCAACAAAGGACTTGACAGTCCATAACGGAGCTGATGTGAGCATCGGCACACAACCAGAGGAAGAAAGAATGCAAGGAGAACAGATGATAGAAACGACTGGCTAATTCAAAGCTCAATTGCACAGGAATTATGAATTCCAAGTCAAGGGATCAGAAGCAACGCTCTGATTAGGGAAGGATAAGTTGGATAGCCTTAGGGGTACAATCGACGGCAATTTGATTGGTCGAGATCCAGCCCATGTTTAAAATGACGTCTGAGCCGGAAGGATGAATTCTAGGATTTGGTTGAGGCTTGCGAGCATTCGCAACATAATGCATCAACGGACTCCAAATGATAATGAAAAAGGATGTCAATAAGATTACCAGATTTACGGGATTAATCATAATGCAAGCAAGCAAGAATTTCAAGAGCAATAGGCTGCTCATGATTTTCGGAAGTTCAAATAGTATTTCAAAGACTTTTGTGAATTACTTGAATCAACTGGGGATGAGAGGATACCCGATAAGTGCGAGAAATTATTTGTAGGGGTATTCAGGTGGCAAAGATCTACAAGGCGGTAGGCACAAAGTATTCTCGGGGTATCTTGTAATAACAAAATCAACTGGGAATAAAAGTAAGAACGACATGTGTAAGTATTTATCCGTAGGGATATTTTGGTGGTAGGGAATTGCAAAAGCAACGGGCACGAAGTCTCGAGAGAATATCGAAGAGTATCTTCGAAATCTTCTGGTGCAGCCGGCGATCATCTGGACTGAAGGGCCTCTCCGGGAGAAAGTATTTTCGAGAACCTAAAGTTAGATTTTAGTAAATTCATTAAACCCGAATAGGAGAGAGATCAGAGTCCCAGAGTATAGGTCGAGGAATAAAAGATCCTAATACCACCCAATGGCGAATATGGCCCGTAAGGCACACAACCATGTTAGTAAAAGTTTTGCAATGTCTAGACTCAACTTCAGCCAATGAGTTTGGAAGGGGGATTCCTACACGTAGTCGGCTCGGATACCAACTTGTGACTCCCCCGATTCAATCATACACTACTCATACACACAAATGTGTACGCTCAAGATCAGGGACTCACGGGAAGATATCACAACACAACTCTAAAAATAAATAAGTCATACACGCATCATAATACAAGCCAGGGACCTCGAGGGCTCGAATACAAGTGCTCAATCATAGACGATCTAGTGGAAGCAATAATATCTGAGTACAGACATAAGTTAAACAAGTTGCCATAAGATGGCTAGCACAAACTAGGATACAGATCGAAAGAGGCGCAGGCCTCCTGCCTGGGATCGTCCTAAACTACTCCTGGTCGTTGGCGGCCTGAACGTAGTAGTAGGCACCCTCGATGTAGTAGGGGTCGTTGTTGATGGTGGTGTCTGGCTCGTGGGCTCCAACATTTGATTGCGATTTCGAGAGGAAGAGGAAAAGGGGGAAAAGAGGGAGCAAAGAAACCATGAATCCTAAGCGCGGCCGGCGCCCGATCCCCATGGCCTCGCCTCCCCCACTACTCTGCTGTGAGCCGAGGCCACCCTAGCCTCCTCCTCTCCTACCTCACGCCGCCCCCTCTCCCCGCAACCGCCCGACCGCGCCCCATCCACATCGCTCGTGTCCCCGTCGTCCGCCGTGAAGCTCTGGTCGATCCTACTGCTCTGGCCCTCCCCGAACCCCCTCACGCTTGCTTGTGGATCCCCCGGTGAGCACCACCCCATTCCCCATCATTTTCCCCTTGTTGCGTCGCGCCTAGCTACCCCTACCACCATGGCCGAAGCTCGCCTCCGCCATTCGCATCGCCACCATAGCCACAGCACGCGAAGGTCATGACCGAGATCCGCATCGAGCTCCTTGGCGCCCTAGGAGGCCAACGAGTCCCTCCGTGCCACTTGTTGAGCCCCGCAACATCGCCTCCGTCTAGCTCCTGTAGGCACCGCCCGCCTGTCGCCGTCACACCGGTCAGCTCCGGCCACCCCAACTGTCGGTGCTCACTCCTTTGGATGCGCCACATCGTGACGGTCCCGTAGGAACAAACCACGACCAAAATGGTCACCCGCAGCTCGTTTCCAGCGAGATCCAGGGCTGTGCTGCCGTGTTTTTGGTCGTCGGAGGCGCGCCGGCGTTCGAACCTGACAATGGGCTCGACCTGTCAATAGTTTAGTTAGGGTCTAATCACCGTTTAGTTAAAACTCTGGTCACTGACATGTAGGCCCCACCGTAGTAATTAAGTAATTTGCTAATTTAATTAATTAGTTAACTAATGTGTCAATGACAGATAGGTACCACTAGCTAACTAACTAAATTAGTTAAATTAAGCCCTTGTTAAAATGCTTTGTCAATGACATGGGGGCTCCTGGTCAATTTGACCAGTCAACTGGTCCATAGTTGACTACTGACTAGGCAGTCATCTGGGCCCACTAACAGCCACACAAGCACACTGGGTACACTTTTGTGTACCCATAGCATTTATATTTAATATAATTCCATATTAAATAAATTCCAAAAATTCAGAAAATTAATATAAAATAAAGGGACAAATGCATTTTTGCCCCTAGTTGGAACCTACACACGAGGATTGCCCTTACTTTTCGACTCTGCTCAATTTTGCCCTTAGATTTGCCTCTTAAGTCGCCCATATGCCTGACCATTTGACCAATACTTTGAAAATTCATAACAAATTCATATGAACTCAGAAAAATGCAAATAAGAAATCAAAGTTTTTAGATAAACATTCCCTTTATGTGCATATCATTTGCATTCATGGCAAAAGCACAGTTAGTTTAAATGGTGCTTTTGTCTTGAATGCAAATGACATGCACATAAAGTTAATGTTTATCTGAACATTTTGATATCTTATTTGCATTTTTCTGAGTTCATATAAATTTCTTATGATTTTTCAAAGTATTGGTCAAACGGTCAAAGGGCATTCGGGCGACCTCGGGGGAAAATCTAAGGGCAAAACTGAGCAGAGTCGAAAAGTAAGGGCAAACCCTGTGGGTAGGTTCCAATTAGGGGCAAAATTGCAATTGTCCCTAAAATAAACCATACCTCAGATGTAAATACTTTGTACATGAAAGTTACTTAGAAAAATGAGAGGAATCCGAATACGCACTCTGTTCGTCTGCCACACGTCCCTAGCATAGCGAACATGCAACCACCCCCCTCTGGCTCGTTTGTTCGAAAAAGCCAAACACCGGTAATACATTCCCGGATGTTTCCCCCCTTTGCCGGTGTCACCTACTGCAGTGTTAGGTCACCCCTAGCACCGCGTATTGCCATGTTATGCTTTGTGATGTTTCGGTTGCTCTATTATTTATTGTGTTCCCCCTCCGTTACTTCTTTCCGGTAGACCTCGAGATCGCTACCGATACACATGTGATCGACTACATCGACAATGACCCTCCTTCTTGCCAGAGCAACCAGGCAAGCCCCCCCCCCCTTGATCAACCAGATATCGCCTATTCTTCTCTCTACTACTTGCATTAGAGTAGTTGTAACGCCCCGAGACCGTTGCGCCAGGTGTCTTCTAGTTATTTGCTGTTGTTGCCTTGTCATTCGCTTGCGTGTTGCATCTTGCCATGTCATCATGTGCATTGCATCATGTCATCTTGTACCTTTTTTAACTCAATTAAATTAAATGCATAGATCTTTGATCTATCTAAATTGAGGGAACTCACATGGTGATTTCTCTATATAACATATCCTCCCAATATATTAGGGAGCTAAAATAAATATTCTAACACACTTGCAAAATAATTTCCATGTATTCTCTACTTCACGTTCGGTCCTCAAACTTTGCCCATAATTTCTTTCATCGCTTTCTCGATCTCCACAAAATTACGAACATTTTGGACCTTCCTTTTACCAAGTCCTAGTTCAAACCATTTGGATTAAATTCAAATGAGTTTGAATTTAAATCTTTCAATTTTGCCCACTCCTATTTTTCTTGGACCGTGCACATTTTGTGAGTCCGAGGAAATAATCACATGCCCAAACTCTTTAACCTTTTCTTCATCCCTTTTCTTTCTTTGCATTTTTCTATTTTGGAAAGAGGAAAGTATCGTTTTCCCCCTCAAATCCTGTCTGATGGACCGATTTCCCCCCAAAGTCTAAAACCGGATCAATCAGCCCCTAAACTCTCCAAAACCGGATCAATTCTCCCCCATGGTGGTTTTGCACCAGATTTAGGTGGTTTTGACTAGTCTCCTTGCTGACTGGACAGTGCTGACTTGGCAGATGCAACTTTCCCCAATTTTTAATTGCAATCCGCTCCCTCGCCGCGTAGCACTCTGTCGTTGTCCCCCTCGCCGCGAAGCACTCCGTCGCCGTCCCCTTTGTCACCCCCTCGCCGCCCCCTCGCCGCCCCATCGCCGTCCCCTCGCCGTCCGCTCGCTGCAGTCCATGGCGTCTGCTAGCTCGTCAAGCAGTCATCGGTCGCCGCGGTCCATGGCCTTCTCAGGGCAGTCGCCGGTGCCATATCGGGAGCCACCAATGGCGTACTTTCCTGAGAAGGTGTGCCACTGCAAAGTCAAGGCTCCGAGGTGGATTTCGTGGAGCATTGCCAACCCCGGTCGTCGATACTACAACTGCAGCCAATCTCTGGTAACTAGATCTGTGCCCGCCGTTTCTGTTTGTTGTTTCGTTGAGCAGCAAAGTTATAGTCTTTGCGTGATTATTTTGACAAAATTGCACAATTTTTTGAATAGGGATATGACTGTGGGTACTTCAAGTGGCATGATGATCCCCTGGATAAGTTTGTCAGTACGCTACTAGGTGACCTGCGAGATGTTGTGAATCGGCTGAAGACAGAGGTTAGGAAGCTCAAGACCGAGAAATCACAGCTGGAGCATGCTCTCATGGATGCCAAGTGCAGCATTGGTGATGCTAATGTTTATGTGCTGGATTTGAAAGTGCAGCATGCTCAACAAATGGATGTTCTTGCCAAGGAATTTTAGATAAGCAAAAAGATGTACAAATTTGCCATCTTTTTCTGCATTGTGTCTGTTGTTATCATGGCTTTGAAGATGTGATGTAGTATCTTAGTGAACCACCTATGTAAGCTCGAGTGAACAAATGTATTTGAGTTTAAAATTTCAAAAGTCTGAACTTGTGTCTGAAGTTAACTGAACTTTTGGTTGTCTGAATTTTTCTGAAGCGTTGTCTGAAGTTAACTGAACCCACCGCTTTGACAGCCACCCATTTAAGGCCAGCGCTCGCCCAGACAGTACTAGCCCACCCACTCTCATCCACTCGCCGTTCCCCATTCTCATCCACTCCCTTCGCCTCTCGCCCACCCACTCCCATCGCTTCTCGACGCCGGCGATGGCGCCCAAGAAGAAGACTGCAAGAGATGTTCGCCGTGCTCAAGACCGGTGGGAGGAAACTGTGAGCAGGTTCTGCAAGGGGGATTCAGAGAAAAGGGCCGATGTGGAGGAGATCTGCAATAGATTTCCGAGCTTGCAGATGTGCGTGGACCACTCTAGGGGCCTCATCGTTGTGGCAACTGATGTTGAGAAGAAGACAATGTTCCCCGATGGCCGTCCCATTCCAGCTATCTCTGTTTTCCTTTGGGCTATGAATGAGGCGGAGAAGTCACTAGATCCGCGTCAGCGTGCCAGGTGGTATGAATACCGCTCCCGCCGTCGCCCCCCTCCACCTCCAGTTGAAGGTCTCGTCGGCGTCGTGGTTGTTGTACCAGCTGTAGTGAAGCAGGTTATTGTGCACTCTGACAGCGACGGAGAGTGCAGTGAAGATGTGGAGGAGGACAGCGAGCAGGAGCAGGATGTGGAGGACAGCGAGCAGGAGCAAGATGTGGAGGACAGCGAGCAGGAGCAGGTGGTGGTGGATGTGGAGGACGGCAGCGAGGGGGAGGTGGCGCCTGCCGACGACGACGTGTACGTGGTGGCGCCGGTGATCCTGCAGCTCGGCGACAGGAGCATGCCAATCGAGGCGGAGACTTACATCCGCGTCGGCATTCGCCACTCCGACCGCATCAAGAAGATGAAGGACATGCAGAAGTGAAGACAGAGAAGTTAAGTTTCTAGTTCAGTGTCTAGTTCATTATGCACTGAGAAATGCAGTTAAGTTTGTAGTCAGGACTGGAGAAATGGAGTTAAGTTTCCATGTTAAGTTTGTATGTTAGGTACTGGAGAAATGCAGTTATGTATGCACTGTCAGAGTTTCTAGTTAAGTACTGAACAAATGCAGTGATCAAATGTACTGAAGATGTTCAAGCATAAATGTTTTCAACTCTGTTGTCCTCTTTATTTTAATCCAAAAAATTATAGTAGCAGAAATTGTGCCTCAAATTAACAGAAGCAGAAATTTAGGACAAGTGTGGCACAAATTTAGCACAGTATCACAAATTTTGTAATCAAATGGATGGCCCTTTCTTAGCATTTAGTGCCTCCTTGTATGCAGCAAGGTTGAACACACAATGTTGTGGAACTCTAGGTTGAGAGCTTGGTTGTGAGCTCTGTTCAGAGCTTGGCTGTGAGCTTTGTTGAGATGTAGGTTCATTGATCCTCAGGGTTCCTGGTTTTCTTCTAACTTCCAACTTCTTTGGCCTAGGTTGCACAGCCATTGCCTTGCCTTTTGTATCAGCAGCCTGCAAACAAGTTTTCATTAGTATAAACAAAAAAGCAACCAAGTTTTCATTAGTAGAAACAAAAAGCAACCAATTTTTCATTAGTACTAACAAGTGTCATCTTAACCTGCTTTTCAAGCACAGCTTTCTGAGTCTGAAGAGCATCAAAAGCCTCTTTGTCTTGCTTCTTTTGTTTTGCAGCTTCTCTGACCAAATGAGCATTTCCATGATGTTTAGCTGCATCATTGTTCTTATAGCTTGATCTATTATGTCCTTGCCTTTTGCAAGAACTACAAGTGATCTTGCCACCTACTTTGCTCATCTTAGTACCCTTAGGTTTTTCTCCTTCCTCTCTCCTTCTTTCTGTTTTAGGCCTTCCAGGCAAGCTAATGTGACTAGGTGGTTGTGGCTTTGGATTTGTTGAAATAGGCCAACTCTCCTCTCCCTCCAAAGGTTGTAAGCAATGATCATATATCTTGTTGTACACTTCTATGGAGTAGCAAGGAGCAATATAATCATCAATTTTCTATCCTGTTTTATAGATAGCACTAATGGCATGGCAGCAGGGTAAACCTGACAGCTGCCAATATCTACATGAGCAAGTACAGAGCTGCAAGTTAACAGTAAATTTGAATTTCTCATGCTCTTGCACTTCAAATCCATCTTTCCCATTCCACAGCACATGGCAGAAACCTGATCTCCTTATGTTTTGCTTCAGTTTTTTGAAAATGTTGGGACATATAGTTCCTTTCCAGTTAACTGACTTCCCTCTATTTTCTTGTACCCTCACCATAATTTTGCACCTAATACACTCAAGCATTGAGACAATAGCAAGGTACCTAGCTAACAGGATGTAGTTGTTGAAAGATTCACACATGTTGTTATCAACTGAATCACAATTAGACCCCAGCTTCATGTAGGCCCTACTCCAATGTACTGGATCAGTGTTCATCATATCTTTTGCACCCTCAACAGTAAATTGTGCTAGCCTGGCCCTGTTGTAGATGAAAATCACTTTGTTTGGTGATTTTGCACATCTCCAAAACCTTTTCTGAAGATCATGGTCTGGGTGTTTTTTCTTCCAATTAGCATATATGTGTCTTGCACACATTCTATGCTCAGCTTTAGGAAAAATGTCCTCCATTGCCCCTATAAGTCCCTTTTGTTGATCTCACATAAATACATATCCATCTCCTTGATTGCTTATTTTCAAGTCCTGGTTTATTTTGGCAAGAAACCAGAACCATGACTCATAATTTTCTTTCTCCACAACAGCCCAAGCAATAGGATACATCTAGTTATTTGCATCTCTTCCTATAGCACACAACATCTGTCCATCGCAAGCACCTTTGAAAAAACAACCATCAAGGCCAATAACTTTTCTACAACCTGCCAAGAAACCTTTCTTCAAGGCATCAAAACACATGTAAAACCTTTGAAATACATATGACCCATCCTTTTCATTATGGTCCAACTTCACTGCAACTGTGCTTCCAGGATTAGTTCTCAGCAGCTCTAACTGATAATTAAATAATTTTGAGTACTCTCCTTCAGTGGAATGCAATAGTTTCTGCATGACCATTCTCTTTGCCTTCTTGCGCTGTGCAACTGTCACATCAGCAAATAAGTCCTCAAGTACAGTTTTCCTCAAATCTTCTAACTTCCAACTTGGATTTGCTCTTATAAGCCTGCCATATTTTGTAGCAATAACAGTTGATGTGACCAGTTTGTTATCTCTTCTTGGAATGCAATGGTGCTCATCTACAAAGGTAGACACCTGTAGCCACTTATTTCTAGTAGTTTTAGAAGCATAGATCATCCAGTTGCAGCCAGGCCAAGTAACTTTGCACCTACTTTATGATTTTCATCCTTTGTGAAAGCAATATGCACATGTTTCTTAATGCCATATTTTATTAGAGCTTTCTTCATCTGATGTCTTCCTCTAAAAACCATTCCTATCTCAAATGTAGGAATTTCTGATTTGCTGTCATATTTTCTCCATTCACTTTTCCTTCTCACTAGCTGTGTGGCCCCCTCACCATCACTTTCCTCATCAAAAGAGCAGTCATCATCTGATGACACAACATCATCTTCTATGCTATCCAGCTTCTCATCACCAGACAATCCTTCAATCACATTATTATCTTTGATGACAGGCCCCACAGCATCCCCTAATTTCTTTGCTCTCTTCTGCCTCCTAATTTCCCTTGCTAATTTCCTTAATTTCTCTGCCTCTGATTCTTCAGCAGAACTGTGCTCTGACAAAGGCTGGTAGTCAATGTCACTTTCATCATCACCTTCTTCTCCTTCTTTTTCATTTTCATGTAATACTTCATTAGCACTTGTTCCATTTTCAACATGATCTGTAGATGTATACTCAAATTCAGAAGTAGCTGCTGGGTTCTGTCTTTGAGTAAATTGTGGCATTGTTCCTCTCTGTGGTGTACCTGCTACTGCTTTGGTCTTTGCAGATTTTGCTATATTTCCTACTGGAGCTGAAGAAGATGCACCTGGACATGAAGAAGATGCACCTTGGGCTGCACCTGGAGTTGGAGGAGGAGCACATGCACCTTGAGCTGCACCTGAAGATGTAGTTACTGAAACTGGAGCTGCAAGAGGTACTTTTCTTCTTTTAGCTGCAACTCTACTTGCTCTACTTTTCTTAATCTTCACTGGACTCTCAAATGTAGTAAGAAAGTCATTAGCCTCACTTATTATCCTCAAATTTTCTTCCTCAGCAGCTGTCCTTTTCACACCTACAACAACTTCTGGCTCTGCTCTTTGTTCTGCTAAAGCTGCTACATTTGATAAAAACATCTCATCGACCATGTTTGTCTCCACAGCATCCACATTTACCAATGCAAATCTGCTACCTTTATGCTTGGAATATGTTTCTGAAACTACCACAGGCACATCATCTACCACAGGCACATCATCTACTCTGTTTTGCAACTGCTTTACTGCTTCTTCACACAACTGCACTTCCTCCACATAGATCTCTGCACATGACCCAATAGGTGTTGCATTCCCCATCTTCTCCAGACTTGAATCATCAAAAATAAATTGCAAACCCTCACTTAGTTTTTTCCCTGGAACAAGCCAGTGCATCTTGTAACTATAATCCCCCCTACAATGTCCTCTTTGTACATGATACATGTCCTCAGCATAAGACAACAAAAGCTCAAACTTTAGGCTTTTCCTATCGAACGGAAAAGTAATCATCAGACCTCCGTTGTATACAAGCAATCCATCCACTATCTCAAATTTGCCAAAATAATGTAGTGACACATAACTTATTTCTTCTTCATCTGCCGCCTCATCGACAAGACCTGCCCAAAAAAACAATATTTACCTCATTACATAGCTCAGGACCTACCCATAAAAACAATCTTCCTATGATCTACCCTACACCTCCACCATCTGCCTGCCATGGCAGCAAAATTGGGTGCAGTAGATGACTTCTAAGCGCAGCTCTGATTTCTCCTAAACTAAGATCATGCAGTAGATGACTTCGACGGGAAAGAAAGGGGGGGTTGACTCACCATCGGGCGGCATGGAGGCCGGCGGCATGGCGGACGCCATTGCGGAGTCGGCGGACGCCATGGCGGCATCGGCGGACGCCGCCGGCGTGCTTGACGCTGTTGCGGCAAGGTTGGGCGTCGTCGTCCAGGCACAGGGAGGTTGGTCGATGCACATGGACCGAAATCACCTGAATTGGGGGCTGATTGGTCGACCGGCTCCCCCAATCAATGAAAACACCTGAAATCTGCCAAGTCAGCACTGTCCAGTTAGCAAGGAGACTAGTCAAAACCACCTAAATCTGGTGCAAAACCACCATGGGGGAGAATTGATCCGGTTTTGGAGAGTTTAGGGGCTGATTGATCCGGTTTTAGACTTTGGGGGGAAATTGGTCCATCAGACGGGATTTGAGGGGGAAAACGATACTTTCCTCTTTTGGAAAATAAGTCAGTGGGAGAGAGACTCTAGCCAGCCTAGTTGCACCTCCCAGTAGCCAAGCCGGCCCAATAGGCCACCCGCAGCCAGGCCTCCCTAGGCCCAACACCCCCTAAGGCCCACCTAACCCTCTAACCCTAGCCCGCACCCAGCACCCTAACCTCTCCTGATCCAATCTCTTTCTCTTCCCCCGCGTCCATCCTCCAGCGCCGCCAGCGCTCGACCCCGCTCCCCTTCTCAATTCCCCTCGTCATCCTCCCGATAGTGCCCGCGCCCGATGCCCTTCACACGAGCCTCCTCTGCGCTGCCGTATCACCATGTCCGCGCCTCCCTACTGCCGAGGCCGCCGCCAAGTTCCGCCTGCGTCCTCCTGTCGAGCGCCGAAACGAACAGCAGCGGCTCCTCCTCGCCTCATCCACGTCGACGGGAGCGGTGCCAGGGACCTCGACACCCTCGCCGGAGTGAGCTCGTCCCCGCCGCACCAAGCCCCTCTCCATTGAACCTGCCGCACTGCACCCTCGGGACCCGCCGGACCTCCTTCCTCTACTCCCAGTCCGTCGTGCCGCCCTAGGTCTCCGTCGGTGTCAGCCTCCTGTTCCGTCGGTCTGCCTCCCCACGCCGGCAGCAAGCCCCGCTGCCGCTGCTCTTCACCAAGCCCCCAGCTCCTTCCCCATTTCGCAAGTCCAGCTACGACCGTGCCCCATGACTCCTGGGATGCCCTGCTGCTGCCGCTCTTTTCCCGTGTCAAATGAACGGGTACGCCGCCTCCCTACCACGGCGCTGCGCCCTTGTTAGTCGTTGTTGTCACCACGAGCCCCGTGCCCACTTCCTCGCTGCTCGCACGCTGCCCTGCCTTGCTGCTGCCCACCAGAGGCCTTTTTGTCTCGCGTTTTTTTGGATCAGCAAGGTTGAGACGCCAAGACCGGACCTGTCAAATACAACTACACCACATTGATACGGGAACCACTACCGTCGACCTCTGAAGGACATGGTTTTGCCGAGTACCCCTTCATTTTGTCAAGACCGTCAAGTCCCTCGACGACAAGTGCACGGCCACGCGGATTTTACCAAGTACCCCTTTGTTTCATCGAGACCGACAAGTCTGAAGACCCCAAGTACCACGACAACCCCGAAGAGATTCAAATCCGTCAAGTTCCTCTATCGATGACTCAAACGGCTATGAAACATGTACCACTACCATCGAACCGTGAAGGCTCTGTGGATGTCAAGTTTCTCGTTGTGACCCCGAACATCTACGGAAACTTGTGCAACTAAGAACGTGAACGACTATCGTCGCCAAGATCGCTAGTACCACTACCATCGCCGAGGACCGATACTACCACTACTTCCACTACCGTCGCCACGAGAACGACTACTTCCCACAACGACCCGTGAACGACTACTTCCACTACGACCATCCCGAGAACGTCTACTTTCTCTACATTGCACCAAACTCGAACCATCCCGTTTGCACGCTTCGAAGGTATAGCCACCGAGACGATGACCCGTGGACGAATGCATGTGTTGTATGAGATGCATGTTTAGATATTGTATCCGCCCATGAACGTTAGTTGATCTCTCATTTGACACCGCCGTCGACCCGTAGGACACCCGGTAACCGGGAGCACCCCACCATCTCTTGCGTGTTCCACACATCCACACACTTCTCTTTTGCATTGGTATCTCAATCGAGTTACCGTAACCGATATGTTGTCGTGGCATCATTTTCGGATTCGCCTCCATGGTACCCCTTTTTCATTCCGTCATGGCGACCAAATGCTTCATATCATGTTCATGTTAACTTTTAACAAAAATTGCATAAGACTTGTATGTCATCCGCATCATCCAAACAACTTTTAAAATGTTTAAATTGGTGTTTGCATTAAATTGCTAAATGCATATGGGGATTTACTGGAATTGTTGTTTGGTGTTCCGGCCTCATTTAAACTTGCCTAAATAGATAATTTCTTTATGCTTCTCCTCTTGGCATGTTAACCAAGATTTAATATTGTTGAGTGCCTAAACGGGAGAGAACTAAATAATTAAATGTGGTGTTTCTTCAATATGCAACTCGTTACATATTGAGCTCCACTTAACTTGTAGTGTTGCTTGTGCACTTTGCCATGCCATGCCTCTTTAAACCGGACATGCATCATCCTTGGTTGTGCATCATGCCATGTTTATGCTTGTGTGTTTACCATGTTGTTTGCTCCTTTCCGGTGTTGCTTCTTCTTGTTAGTTCCAGTAACGTCGCGTTTGTGAGGATCCGTTCGACTACGTCTGTTTGTCTTCTTCATGGACTCGTTCTTCTTCCTTACGGGATCTCAGGCAAGATGACCATACCCCCGATATCGCTTCTATCTTTGCTTGCTAGTTGTTCGCTCTATCGCTATGTCGTGCTACCTACCACTTGTTTATCATGCCTCCCATATTGCCATGTCAAGCCTCTAACCCACATTCCTAGCAAACCGTTGTTTGGCTATGTTATCGCTTTTGCTCAGCCCCTCTTTTAGAGTTGTTAGTTGCAGGTGAGGTTGAAGTTTGTTCCATGTTGGAACATGGATATGTTGGGATATCACAATATCTCTTATCTTAATTAATGCATATATATACTTGGTAAAGGGTGGAAGGCTCGGCCTTATGCCTGGTGATTTGTTCCACTCTTGCCGCCCTAGTTTTCGTCATACCGGTGTTATGTTCCTTGATTTTGCGTCCCTAACATGGTGAGGGGTATGGGACCCTCTTGACAGTTCGCTTTGAATAAAACTCCTCCAGCAAGGCCCAACCTTGGTTTTACATTTGCCTAACAACCTATAACTTTCCCTTAGGGTTGCAAACCCGAGGGTCATCTTTATTTTAACCCCCCGGGGCCAGTGCTCCTCTGAGTGTTGGTCCGAAACAGGCAGCCTACGGGGCCACCTCGGGGAAACTTGAGGGCTGGTTTTACTCGTAGCTTGACCTATCCTGTGTGCCCTAAGAACGAGATATGTGCAGCTCCTATCGGGATTTGTCGACACAGTCGGGCGGTCTTGCTGGTTTAGTTTTACCATTGTCGAAATATCTTGTGCACTGGGATTCCAAGTCTGATCGGGTGTCCCGTGATGGAGGTTTGTCTCCGCGGATCGTGAGCTTATGATGGGCTAAGTTGGGACACCCCTGCAGGGTATAAACTTTCGAGAGTCGTGCACATGATTATGTGGCAGATGCAATATTGTTAATATCCGGTTGTAGGGAACTTGACACTTGACTTAATTAAAATGAATCAACCGCGTGTGTAGCCGTGATGGTCTCTTTTCGGCGGAGTCCAAGAAGTGAACACGGTTGTGTTATGTTTGAACGTAAGTAGTTCAGGATCACTTCTTGATCACCTTTAGCTTCACGACCGTTGCGTAGCTTCTCATCTTACTCTTATTTGCGTATGTTAGCCACCATATTTTCTTAGTGCTTGTTGCAGCTCCACCTCATTACCTTATCCTACCCATAAGCTTAAATAGTCTTGATCTCGCGGGTGTGAGATTGCTGAGTCCTCGTGACTCACGGATACTTCCAAAATAGTTGCAGGTGCCGATGATGCCAGTGCAGGTGATGTTATCGAAGTCAAGTGGGAGTTCGACGAGGACCTTGGTCGTTATTATGAGTCTTTTCTGGATGATCAGTAGTGGAGCCCAGTTGGGACGATCGAGGATCTAGCATTTGGGGTTGTCTTCTTTTATTTTGGTTCCATAGTCGGACCTTGATTGTACTCTGGATGATATATGTTTAACTTGTTATTTGTGTGAAGTGGCAATTGTAAGCCAACTCTTTATCCCTCTCTTATTCAGTACATGGGATTGTGTGAAGATTACCCATCTTGCGACAAAACCACCATGCGGATATGCCTCTAAGTCGTGCCTCGACACGTGGCAGATATAGCCACATCGTGGGTGTTACAAGTTGGTATCAAAGCCATCCCCGACTTAGGAGCCCCCTTCTTGATCGAATCGCTGATGTTGTTGAGTCTAGAACAAAATGTTTTGAGTCTTAGGATTATATATATATCGGAGAGTAGGATTCTTTTACTCCTTAGTCCCTTCGTCACTCTGGTGAGGCCTCCTGACGTAGAAGTTTTGACTTTCCTCTCCTCAAATTTCATGAATTATTTTAGGATCACGCGGGTATCTTGGAATCGTTCTGATATTCTTGGTGATGAGAACATTGTTCTTGGTGCCTCCTGACATTTAGGGGTTGTGGCAGTGTCCCGGGGAGTTGAGCTCCGAGGTGTTGTCGTCACAATTTTATCGTTGCAGTTCTGGAATACCTGAGTTCCGCCGACATCGGAAATCTCGTTTATGCAGTTTTTGGTGAGATAACCTCGACGCCACCCAGTACAGGGGTGGGAGTTCGGGGGTATTGCCATAACTCGTATAACAGATGCTTTTCAAAGGTTGAGGTACATGATTTTCAGAGTTTTCTTGGTTATGTGTTGACGGATGGATACAGTTGGAGCGTAGGGCTTGTTAGTTGTGTGATATATATTGTGCCTCCCTGTATCCCCAACACCAAATTGCATAACCAGGAAGTTTCGGGAGTTTATAGGTGGGAATTCAAGTAGCTCCTAGAATATCTTTCCAACAGACACATGATACGATATGGGATATATCATATGTTTGTTTCCAGCTTATTATGCAAGCCAATCCTTTGTTTTGTTTTGAGTTGTGGTATTCGAGTTGCTTCGAAGTCAAATGTGGATTCCATACCTTTTCTAAACGGTGTTCTCATATTTCTATGGGAATACTAATCCTTCTTGATCATCGAGGTTGTCATGTTAATTCTTTCCAACCGGTGTGATTCTCTTCAAGATGGTCCTATCATTTTTCCCATTCGCGGGATCAATTCTCAGTTCTTTGCAATGGTATCCATTCCATCCGTCCCAAGTTGCCTTTGTTTTCCCGCCCTCCCACCCTTTTTCTTCAAGGACTCAGATTTCTTAATCAAGTATCATTGTATCGATGGGAAATCTCAACATTCTTTTCCGCCAATGTTCTTATCCGGTGTTTCTTATGAAGATGCTAAGGGAGCTTCAAGTTTGGCACTCTCACTCGTTTTCTTCTCCAGTGCATTAATTTCAAGCGTCGGTGTTGATCATATCTCTTCCTTTTGTTTCACATATTTTCCCATGTGAATTTCTTATCCAAGGCTCTCTTATCTATTCACCTCTCTCTATTCATATCCGAAGTGCCGAAGATATCTCAGAAGATTCGCATTTCCATTCTTAATCCGTTCAAGCTATTTCGAGGTTGTTATCTCATTCAAGCCATTTAATTCAACCGGCGCAATATCTCTTTTAAATCATTCAATGGTGTATCTTTTCAGTGGGCCTTAACCCACAGGTCTTTTCCCAGGATTTTACCTGACTCTTCTAATTTTTTCCGGAGGTATTCTCAAATTCTTTTTCAAAGTTTGATGTAAGAATGAATCATCATCAGTCAAATGTCCTTCTCCAAGATCTTTCAAATTCTTTTCATTGTTGATGCAACCTTTATATTCTGCATTATTCCGGAGTGGCTCAATAATTTGTGGTGGTGTTTCTCATCATCATTCTCTGCATTTGAAGACTGAAGAAGATTTTCTCTTAAATCCGTATCCGTTCTCTTGAAGATGTGTAGTTCAAGCTTGACGCCATCCTCTAATAATTGTTTTCAATTGTGAGGATTCTTTTCACTCATCCGACGCATTTCAGGAGTTGCTTTCCTTTCTCGATCATCCGAAGGCCATCATTTCTGAATATTATTCATTCTTAGCTTTCACTTCTCATTCTCCAAATCTTACCGGTGCATCGTTCTAGTATCCTCTAGTCAGATTGTCATCTCTTCATTCAATTGTATCTAAATTCACTCAAGTATCTTTGTTCGTTTCGAATTCTTCCCGGTGATTCATTCTCTTTCTTTATTCGTTTTCAATCCATACGGTGGTTCATTCAACATTCCTATTCCTTTATTATCGTATCATTTCATTCATTCTTTCTAATCCTACCGGTGGTTCGTTAAAGACCTTCCCAAGTTTGTTCTATCTCTCTTTAATCATTTTCAATGAGAATAAGGGGCATGCCAAATCCATTGCGGGTCATCAATTTAATTGATGAAGGATAAGCATAATGTAATTCTTATTCTTGTTTCATAGAGTAAATTCAATTCCTTATTCTGGAGGTTCATCAAAATTCTCGGTTCCAAGTTATTCATCTTTCTTGTTCGGGGTTCAAAGTTTTCACATTTCATAGCTCCATCTAAATCATTGCAAGGCCTCACCTTGTGTTTTCAACTTCTCTTTCCTTTCATTTGATCATTCTTTTGTTACCAGAGTTCTTCATGGAGGCTCTACATGGTGGTTCGTCAAGGATTCTTTTCATTCGTCAATTGTCCTTCAATATTTTCTCTCGGAGTTATGATCCGCCAAGCTATACTCAAAGATAAACATGGTGCTCAACACGTGTTTTGTTTTGAGGAGTTCAAACATTCTTCATCTTGCATTTCGAAGTGCAATTCTTTCTACCTTATCTTTTGAGATGGTGTTATGTCACTCTTGACAATTTCCCATCGTGTTTCATGATTCACAAGTTGTCCGGAATGACATACTTTAAACCCATCATTTTCAATTCGTTCATGAGATCCTTTGCAACCCATCAATCTCTTCATTGGAGTTATCTTGGGTTATATTTCACCTAAAGCTTTCCCTAAGGATTGTTGCTATTTATGGTGCTTATAAATGACCCAAGTCCTTCATTTATCCTCTCGGTGAAATAAGTTTCTAGTCTCCTTGTTGAAATCAATCCAATCTATTGTTTCTGTTAGTGGCAGAATTTCACCTCATAATTTTGAGACGTTTCCCATAAGCCCACTACAAGCTTATTCCTTTGTTGTTGATTTTCCAACAACTCCGTTCAACCCTTCTTCGTAAGGATGCTTTTCCAATTTAATTGTGGGAGAGGACGTTTTCTCTTCTCCGTTCTTTTCATTCCATTCTTTCATTTCTTCCAGAGGCATTGTGATGTTGCACTCTTCGACCCATCATCCCATTCTTGTCAAAGATCATGTTCTTTCCTTTGCTTATTCATTCAACTGGAGTGTCGTGTCCTCCATTCAAGTTCTCTCATCTTATCAAGTTTTGCCTCCCTTCTCAGTTGGACTGTTGTCCAAATTATATCATTCATATTCCTTCTCTATCTTGTTTTAACCGGAGTATTGTGGCTATCATTCCTCTTCTAACCGGAGTCTCATCCAAGTGCTTTCATTTTGCCAAGTTCATATTCTACGCCTTCCATTTCCAACTGGAGTGTTGTCGTAATTGATCTTTATCGTTCCTTGTACATCTCGTTTCAACCGGAGTGCTTGCATGTACTTCTTGTCCATTGAAACCCTTTTCTTATGTCTTTCAACCTACAAGGTTCTAGTAACGTTCCTTGTTCCTCGTTTCTAATGAAGTATTTTCAACTTTGTTCATCTTTGTTGTATTCTTTCTTTCAATTTGTTCAACCTCGCAAGGTTATTAGGTTTCACTCGTTTGTCCAAGAAGCAACTTAGTTTTACCTCTTCTCTTCCTCTTCCGTTTCTCTCCGGTGACATCCTTAGACCTCGAGATGAGATCCTCTTGTAGTGGTGGAGTGTTGTAATGCCCCGAGACCGTTGCGCCAGGTGTCTTCAGGTTATTCGCTATTGTTGCCTTGTCATTGGCTTGCGTGTTGCATCTTGCCATGTCATCATGTGCATTGCATCATGTCATCTTGCACCTTTTTTAAAACTCAATTAAATTAAATGCATAGATCTTTGATCTATCTAAATTGAGGGAACTCACATGGTGATTTCTCTATATAACATATCCTCCCAATATATTAGGGAGCTAAAATAAATATTCTAACACACTTGCAAAATAATTTCTATGTATTTTATACTTCACGTTTGGTCCTCAAACTTTGCCCATTATTTTTTCATCGCTTCCTCGATGCGATTTTGTTAATATCCGGTTGTAGGTAACTTGACACTTGACTTAACTAAAATGAATCAACCGCGTGTGTAGCCGTGATGGTCTCTTTTCGGCAGAGTCCAGGAAGTGAGCACGGTTGTGTTATGTTCGAACGTGAGTAGTTCAGGATCACTTCTTGATCACCTTTAGCTTCACGACCGTTGTGTAGCTTCTCATCTTACTCTTATTTGCGTATGTTAGCCACCATATTTGCTTAGCGCTTGCTGCAGCTCCACCTCATTACCTTATCCTACCCATAAGCTTAAATAGTCTTGATCTCGCGGGTGTGAGATTGATGAGTCCTCGTGACTCACGGATACTTCCAAAACAGTTGCAGGTGCCGATGATACCACTGCAAGTGTTGCTACCGAACTCAAGTGGGAGTTCGACGAGGACCTTGCTCGGTATTATGAGTCTTTTCTGGATGATCAGTAGTGGAGCCCAGTTGGGACGATCGGGGATCTAGCATTTGGGGTTGTCTTCTTTTATTTTGGTTCCGTAGTCGGACCTTGATTGTACTCTGGATGATATATGTTTATCTTGTTATTTGTGTGAAGTGGCGATTGTAAGCCAACTCTTTATCCCTCTCTTATTCAGTACATGGGATTGTGTGAAGATTACCCCTCTTGCGACAAAACCACCATGCGGTTATGCCTCTAAGTCATGCCTCGACACGTGGGAGATATAGCCGCATCGTGGGTGTTACAGTAGTGTAGCATGTTACTACTTTCCGTTAATCCTATTATGATTCATAGCCTGTCTTTGCTACTACTGTTGTTACTTTTACCTGCAATCCTAAATGCTTAGTATAGGATGCTAGTATTCCATCAGTGGCCCTACATTCTTGTTCGTCTGCCATGCTATACTATCAGGCCGTGATGACTCGGGAGTTGATCATGGGTATATACTTATATTCATAATACATGATACATGTGGTGACTAAAGTCGGGTCAGCTCGTTGAGTACACGTGTTTGATTCACGGATTGGGGCTAAAAGGACATACTTTCCCGACGGCCCTCTGTGTGGATCTTTGTGGCGGAGCGACAGGGCAGGTTGAGACCACCTAGGTGAGAGGTGGGCCTGGCCCTGGTCGGCGTCCGCGGTTATATCAATTAACACGCTTAACGAGATCTTGGTATTTGATTTGAGTCTGGCCACTGGCCTATACGCACTAACCAACTACGCAGGACAGTTATGGGCACTCGATGTCATGGTATCAGCTGAAGCCTTCTTGACGTCAGCGACTGAGCGGCGCATGCCGGAATGGACTAGAACACCTACTCTTGTATTAGCGAGGTTAGGTCTGCTTCCGGCCGCCCTCGCAACGTGCAGGTGTGCAATGGGCAATGGGCCTAGGCCCCTGCGCCTTAGGATTTAGACCGGCATGCTGACCTCTTTGTTGAGCCTAGGTAGGGTTGCGACGTGTTGATCTTCCGAGACCGGACATGACCCAGAAAAGTGTGCCCGATGAGAGGGATCGTGCGTGTTGGGTTATGTGGTGCACCCCTACAAGGAAGTTTATCTATTCGAATAGTCATGTCCCTCGGTAAAAGGATGACCCAGAGTTGTACATTGACCTTATGACAACTAGAACTGGATACTTAATAAAACACACCCTTTCAAGTGCCAGATACAACCCGGTGATCGCTCTCTAACAGGGCAACGAGGAGAGGATCGCCGGGTAGGATTATGCTATGCGATGATACTTGGTGAACTTACCATCTACTCTCTTCTACATGCTGCAGGATGGAGGCTGCCAGAAGCGTAGTCTTCGACAGGACTAGCTATCCCCCTCTTATTTTGGCGTTTTGCAGTTCAGTCCACCAATATTGCCCCTTTACATAGATACCCATGCATATGTAGTGTAGATCCTTGCTTGTGAGTACTTTGGATGAGTACTCATGGTTGCTTTGCTCCCTCTTTTCCCCCTTTTCCTCTTCTTCTCGAAATCGCAATCAGATGTTGGAGCCCAGGAGCCAGACACCACTGTCGACGACGACCCCTACTACACTGAGGGTGCCTACTACTACGTTCAGGCCGCCGACGACCAGGAGTAGTTTAGGAGGATCCCAGGCAGGAGGCCTGCGCCTCTTTCGATCTGTATCCCAGTTTGTGCTAGCCATCTTACGGCAACTTGTTTAACTTATGTATGTACTCAGATATTGTTGCTTCCGCTTGTTGGAAATATGCCCTAGAGGCAATAATAAAAGCATTATTATTATATTTCCTTATTCATGATAATTGTCTTTATTCATGCTATAATTGTGTTATCCGGAAATCGTAATACATGTGTGAATAATAGACACCAAAATGTCCCTAGTAAGCCTCTAGGTGACTAGCTCGTTGATCAACAGATAGTCATGGTTTCCTAACTATGGACATTGGATGTCAGTGATAACGAGATCACATCATTAGGAGAATGATGTGATGGACAAGACCCAATCCTAAACATAGCACAAGATCGTATAGTTCGTTTGCTAGAGTTTTCCAATGTCAAGTATCTTTTCCTTAGACCATGAGATCATGTAACTCCCGGATACCATAGGAGTGCTTTGGGTGTACCAAACGTCACAACGTAACTGGGTGACTATAAAGGTATACTACGGGTATCTTCGAAAGTGTCTGTTGGGTTGACACGGATCAAGACTGGGATTTGTCACTCCGTGTGACGGAGAGGTATCACTGGGCCCACTCGGTAATGCATCATCATAATGAGCTCAAAGTGACAAAGTGTCTGGTCACGGGATCATGCATTACGGTACGAGTAAAGAGACTTGCCGGTAACGAGATTGAACGAGGTATTGGGATACCGACGATCGAATCTCGGGCAAGTAACATACCGATTGACGAAGGGAATTGTATACGAGGTTGCTTGAATCCTCGACATCGTGGTTCATCCGATGAGATCATCGAGGAGCATGTGGGAGCCAACATGGGTATCCAGATCCCGCTGTTGGTTATTGACCGGAGAGCGATCTCGGTCATGTCTACATGTCTCCCGAACCCGTAGGGTCTGCACACTTAAGGTTCGGTGACGCTAGGGTTGTAGGGATATGTATATGCAGTAACCCGAATGTTGTTCGGAGTCCCGGATGAGATCTCGGACGTCACGAGGAGTTCTGGAATGGTCCAGAGGTAAAGAATTATGTATGGGAAGTCTTGTTTTGGTCACCGGAAAGGTTTCGCGCATTATCGGTATTGTACCAGGAGTGCCGAAAGGGGTCCGGGGGTCCACCAAGGGGGTCCACCTGCCCCGGGGGGCCACATGGGCTGTAGGGGTGTGCGCCTTAGCCTATATGGGCCAAGGGCACCAGCCCCAAGAGGCCCATGCGCCAAGAGATGAGGGAAAGGAAGAGTCCTAAAGGGGGAAGGCACCTCCTAGGTGCCTTGGGGAGGATGGACTCCTCCCTGGCCGCACCCTTCCTTGGAGGAAGGGCCAAGGCTGCGCCCCCCCCCCTCTCCCTTGGCCCTATATATAGTGGGGGGAAGGGAGGGCAGCTACACCCAAGCCCTGGCGCCTCCCTCTCCAACACCTCCTCCTCCTCCGTAGAGCTTGGCGAAGCCCTGACGGAGTACTGCAGCTCCACCACCACCACACCGTCGTGCTTCTGCTGGAGCCATCTTCCTCAACCTCTCCTTCCCCTTTCTGGATCAAGAAGGAGGAGACGTTACGCTGACCGTACGTGTGTTGAACGCGGAGGTGCCGTCCGTTCGGCGCTAGGATCTCCGGTGATTTGGATCACGTCGAGTACGACTTCCTCATCCCCGTTCTTTGAACGCTTCCGCGCGTGATCTACAAAGGTATGTAGATGCAATCCAATCACTCATTGCTAGATGAACTCCTAGATGGATCTTGGTGAAACCGTAGGAAATTTTTTGTTTTCTGCAACGTTCCCCAACAGTGGCATCATGAGCTAGGTCTATGCGTAGTTCTCTTGCACGAGTAGAACACAAATTGTTGTGGGCGTTGATGTTGTCAACTTTCTTGCCGCTACTAGTCTTATCTTGCTTCAACGGTATTGTGGGATGAAGCGGCCCGGACCAACCTTACACGTACGCTTACGTGAGACCGGTTCCACCGACTAACATGCACAAGTTGCATAAGGTGGCTGGCGGGTGTCTGTCTCTCCCACTTTAGTTGGAGCGGATTCGATGAAAAGGGTCCTTATGAAGGGTAAATAGAAGTTGACAAATCACGTTGTGGTTTTCACATAGGTAAGAAAACGTTCTTGCTAGAACCCTTTTGCAGCCACGTAAAACTTGCAACAACAATTAGAGGACGTCTAACTTGTTTTTGCAGCAAGTGTTCTGTGATGTGATATGGCCAAAGTTGTGATGAATGATGAATGATATATATGTGATGTATGAGATGTTCATGCTATTGTAATAGGAATCACGACTTGCATGTCGATGAGTATGACAACCGGCAGGAGCCATAGGAGTTGTCTTTAATTTTTGTATGACCTGCGTGTCATTGAGAAACGCCATGTAAATTACTTTACTTTATTGCTAAACGCGTTAGCCGTAGTAGTAGAAGTAATAGTTGGCGAGAAACTTCATGGAGACACGATGATGGAGATCATGATGATGGAGATCATGGTGTCATGCCGGTGACAAGATGATCATGGAGCCCCAAGATGGAGATCAAAGGAGCTATGTGATATTGGCCATATCATGTCACTATTATTATTTGATTGCATGTGATGTTTATCATGTTTCTGCATCTTGTTTACTTAGAACAATGGTAGTAAATAAGATGATCCCTCATAATAATTTCAAGAAAGTGTTCCCCCTAACTGTGCACCGTTGCGACAGTTCGTTGTTTCGAAGCACCACGTGATGATCGGGTGTTAGATTCTAACGTTCACATACAACGGGTGTAAGACAGATTTACACATGCAAACACTTCGGTTGACTTGACGAGCCTAGCATGTGCAGACATGGCCTCGGAACACAGAAGACCGAAAGGTCGAGCATGAGTCGTATAGAAGATACGATCAACATGAAGATGTTCACCGATGTTGACTAGTCCGTCTCACGTGATGATCGAACACGGCCTAGTTAACTCGGATCATGTTATACTTAGATTACAGGAGGGATGTCTATCTAAGTGGGAGTTCATTGAATAATTTGATTAGATGAACTTAATTATCATGAACTTAGTCTAAAATTTTACAATATGTCTTGTAGATCAAATGGCCAACGTAGTCCTCAACTTCAATGCGTTCCTAGATAAAACCAAGCTGAAAGACGATGGCAGCAACTACACGGACTAGGTCCGGAACCTGAGGATCATCCTCATAGCTACCAAGAAAGATTATGTCCTACAAGCACCGCTAGGTGACGCACCTGTTCTCCCTGCAGAACAAGACGTTATGAACGCTTGGCAGGCACGTACCGATGACTACTCCCTCGTTCAGTGCGGCATGCTTTACAGCTTAGAGCCGGGGCTCCAAAAGCGTTTTGAGAGACACGAAGCATATGAGATGTTCGAAGAGCTGAAAATGGTTTTCCAAGCTCATGCCCGGGTCGAGAGATATCAAGTCTCCGACAAGTTCTTCAGCTGTAAGATGGAGGAAAACAGTTCTGTCAGTGAGCACATACTCACTATGTCTGGGTTGCATAACCGCTTGACTCAGCTGGGAGTTAATCTCCCAGATGACGCGGTCATTGACAGAATCCTTCAGTCGCTTCCACTGAGCTACAAGAGCTTTGTGATGAACTTCAATATGCAGGGGATGGAAAAGACCATTCATGAAGTATTTGCAATGCTGAAATCAGCAGAGGTAGAAGTCAAAAAGGAACATCAAGTGTTGATGGTGAATAAAACCAGTAAGTTCAAGAAGGGCAAGGGAAAGAAAGCTTTCAAGAAGGACGGCAAGGGAGTTGCCGCGCCCGGCAAGCAAGCTGCCAGGAAGAAGCCAAAGAATGGACGCAAGCCCGAGACTGAGTGCTTTTATTGCAAGGAAAGTGGTCACTGGAAGTGGAACTGCCCCAAATACTTAGCGGGCAAGAAGGCCGGCAAAACGAAAGGTATATGTGATATACATGTAATTGATGTGTACCTTACCAGTACTCGTAGTAGCTCCTGGGTATTTGATACCGGTGCAGTTGCTCACATTTGTAACTCAAAGCAGGAGCTGCGGAATAAGCGGAGACTGGCGAAGGACGAGGTGACGATGCGCGTCGGGAATGGTTCCAAGGTCGATGTGATCGCCGTCGGCATGCTACCTCTACATTTACCTACGGGATTAGTTTTAAACCTCAATAATTGTTATTTAGTGCCAAGTTTGAGCATGAACATTGTATCAGGATCTCGTTTAATACGAGATGGCTACTCATTTAAATCCGAGAATAATGGTTGTTCTATTTATATGAGAGATATGTTTTATGGTCATGCTCCGATGGTGAATGGTTTATTCTTAATGAATCTCGAGCGTAATGCTACACATGTTCATAGTGTGAGTACCAAAAGATGTAAGATTGATAATGATAGTCCCACATACTTGTGGCACTGCCGCCTTGGTCACATAGGTGTCAAACGCATGAAGAAGCTCCATGCTGATGGACTTTTAGAGTCTCTTGATTATGAATCATTTGACACGTGCGAACCATGCCTCATGGGTAAAATGACCAAGACTCCGTTCTCAGGAACAATGGAGCGAGCAACCAACTTATTGGAAATCATACATACTGATGTGTGCGGTCCAATGAGTGTTGAGGCTCGCGGTGGCTATCGTTATGTTCTCACCCTCACTGATGACTTGAGTAGATATGGGTATATCTACTTAATGAAACACAAGTCTGAAACCTTTGAAAAGTTCAAGGAATTTCAGAGTGAGGTTGAGAATCAACGTGACAGGAAAATCAAGTTCCTGCGATCAGATCGTGGAGGAGAATACTTGAGTCATGAGTTTGGCACACACTTAAGAAAATGTGGAATAGTTTCACAACTCACGCCGCCTGGAACACCTCAGCGTAATGGTGTGTCCGAACGTCGTAATTGCACTCTATTAGATATGGTGCGATCTATGATGTCTCTTACCGATTTACCGCTATCTTTTTGGGGCTATGCTTTAGAGACTGCCGCATTCACTTTAAATAGGGCTCCGTCGAAATCCGTTGAGATGACACCGTATGAATTATGGTTTGGGAAGAAACCTAAGCTGTCGTTTCTAAAAGTTTGGGGATGCGATGCTTATGTCAAGAAACTTCAACCTGAAAAGCTCGAACCCAAGTCGGAAAAATGCGTCTTCATAGGATACCCTAAAGAAACTATTGGGTATACCTTCTACCTCAGATCCGAAGGCAAGATCTTTGTTGCCAGGAATGGATCCTTTCTAGAGAAGGAGTTTCTCTCGAAAGAAGTAAGTGGGAGGAAAGTAGAACTTGATGAAGTATTACCTCTTGAACCGGAAAATGGCGCAACTCAAGAAAATGTTCCTGAGGTGCCTGCACCGACTAGAGAGGAAGTTAATGATGATGATCAGGATACTTATGATCAAGCTCCTACTGAAATTCGAAGGTCCACAAGGACACGTTCCGCACCAGATTGGTACGGCAACCCTGTCTTGGAAATCATGTTGTTAGACAACGGTGAACCTTCGAACTATGAAGAAGCGATGGCGGGCCCGGATTCTGACAAATGGCTGGAAGCCATGAAATCCGAGATAGGATCCATGTATGAAAACGAAGTATGGACTTTGACTGACTTGCTCGTAGAGCGGCGAGCCATAGAAAATAAATGGATCTTTAAGAAGAAGACAGACGCGGATGGTAATGTGACCATCTATAAAGCTCGGCTTGTCGCTAAGGGTTATCGACAAGTTCAAGGGATTGACTACGATGAGACTTTCTCACCGGTAGCGAAGCTAAAGTCCGTCCGAATCATGTTAGCAATTGCCGCATTCTACGATTATGAGATATGGCAAATGGACGTCAAAACGGCATTCCTTAATGGTTTCCTTAAGGAAGAATTGTATATGATGCAGCCGGAAGGTTTTGTCGATCCTAAATATGCTGACAAGGTGTGCAAGCTCCAACGCTCGATTTATGGGCTGGTGCAAGCATCTCGGAGTTGGAACATTCACTTTGATGAGATGATCAAAGCGTTTGGGTTTACGCGGACTTATGGAGAACCCTGCGTTTACAAGAAAGTGAGTGGGAGCTCTGTAGCATTTCTCATATTATATGTAGATGACATACTTTTGATGGGAAATGATATAGAGCTTTTGGACAGCATTAAGGCCTACTTGAATAAGAGTTTTTCAATGAAGGACCTTGGAGAAGCTGCTTATATATTAGGCATCAAGATCTACAGAGATAGATCAAGACGCCTCATAGGTCTTTCACAAAGCACATACCTTGACAAGATATTGAAGAAGTTCAATATGGATCAGTCTAAGAAGGGGTTCTTTCCTGTATTGCAAGGTGTGAAATTGAGCTCAGCTCAATGTCCGACCACGGCAGAAGATAGAAGAGATGAGTGTCATCCCCTATGCCTCAGCCATAGGGTCTATTATGTATGCCATGCTGTGTACCAGACCTGATGTAAACATTGTCGTAAGTTTGGTAGGAAGGTACCAAAGTAATCCCGGCAAGGAACACTGGACAGCGGTCAAGAATATCCTGAAGTACCTGAAAAGGACTAAGGTAATGTTTCTCGTTTATGGAGGTGAAGAAGAGCTCGTCGTAAAAGGTTACGTCGACGCTAGCTTCGACACAGATCTGGATGACTCTAAGTCACAAACCGGATACGTGTATATTTTGAATGGTGGGGCAGTAAGCTGGTGCAGTTGCAAGCAGAGCGTCATGGCGGGATCTACATGTGAAGCGGAGTACATGGCAGCCTCAGAGGCAGCGCATGAAGCAATTTGGGTGAAGGAGTTCATCACCGACCTAGGAGTCATACCCAATGCGTCGGGGCCAATCAAACTCTTCTGTGACAACACTGGAGCTATTGCACTTGCCAAGGAGCCCAGGTTTCACAAGAAGACCAGGCACATCAAGCGTCGCTTCAACTCCATTCGTAAAAATGTTCAAGATGGAGACATAGATATTTGTAAAGTACATACGGACCTGAATGTAGCAGATCCGTTGACTAAACCTCTCCCTAGAGCAAAACATGATCAACACCATAATTCCATGGGTGTTCGATTCATCACAATGTAACTAGATTATTGACTCTAGTGCAAGTGGGAGACTGTTGGAAATATGCCCTAGAGGCAATAATAAAAGCATTATTATTATATTTCCTTATTCATGATAATTGTCTTTATTCATGCTATAATTGTGTTATCCGGAAATCGTAATACATGTGTGAATAATAGACACCAACATGTCCCTAGTAAGCCTCTAGGTGACTAGCTCGTTGATCAACAGATAGTCATGGTTTCCTGACTATGGACATTGGATGTCATGATAACGAGATCACATCATTAGGAGAATGATGTGATGGACAAGACCCAATCCTAAACATAGCACAAGATCGTATAGTTCGTTTGCTAGAGTTTTCCAATGTCAAGTATCTTTTCCTTAGACCATGAGATCGTGTAACTCCTGGATACCGTAGGAGTGCTTTGGGTGTACCAAACGTCACAACGTAACTGGGTGACTATAAAGGTATACTACGGGTATCTCCGAAAGTGTCTGTTGGGTTGACACGGATCAAGACTGGGATTTGTCACTCCGTGTGACGGAGAGGTATCACTGGGCCCACTCGGTAATGCATCATCATAATGAGCTCAAAGTGACCAAGTGTCTGGTCACGGGATCATGCATTACGGTACGAGTAAATTGACTTGCCGGTAACGAGATTGAACGAGGTATTAGGATACCGACGATCGAATCTCGGGCAAGTAACATACCGATTGACGAAGGGAATTGTATACGGGGTTGCTTGAATCCTCGACATCGTGGTTCATCCGATGAGATCATCGAGGAGCATGTGGGAGCCAACATGGGTATCCAGATCCCGTTGTTGGTTATTGACCGAAGAGCGATCTCGGTCATGTCTACATGTCTCCCGAACCCGTAGGGTCTACACTCTTAAGGTTCGGTGACGCTAGGGTTGTAGGGATATGTATATGCAGTAACCCGAATGTTGTTCGGAGTCCCGGATGAGATCCCGGACGTCACGAGGAGTTCCGGAATGGTCCGGAGGTAAAGAATTATATATGGGAAGTCTTGTTTTGGTCACTGGAAAGGTTTCGCGCATTATCGGTATTGTACCGGGAGTGCCGAAAGGGGTCCTGGGGTCCACCAAGGGGGTCCACCTGCCCCGGGGGGCCACATGGGCTGTAGGGGTGTGCGCCTTGGCCTATATGGGCCAAGGGCACCAGCCCCAAGAGGCCCATGCGCCAAGAGATGAGGGAAAGGAAGAGTCCTAAAGGGGGAAGGCACCTCCTAGGTGCCTTGGGGAGGATGGACTCCTCCCTGGCCGCACCCTTCCTTGGAGGAAGGGCCAAGGCTGCGCCCCCCCTCTCCCTTGGCCCTATATATAGTGGGGGGGAAGGGAGGGCAGCTACACCCAAGCCCTGGCGCCTCCCTCTCCCTCTCCAACACCTCCTCCTCCTCCGTAGAGCTTAGCGAAGCCCTGACGGAGTACTGCAGCTCCACCACCACCACGCCATCATGCTGCTGCTGGAGCCATCTTCCTCAACCTCTCCTTCCCCTTGCTGTATCAAGAAGGAGGAGACGTTACGCTGACTGTACGTGTGTTGAACACGGAGGTGCCGTCCGTTCGGCGCTAGGATCTCCGGTGATTTGGATCACGTCGAGTACGACTTCCTCATCCCCGTTCTTTGAACGCTTCCGCGCGTGATCTACAAAGGTATGTAGATGCAATCCAATCACTCGTTGCTAGATGAACTCCTAGATGGATCTTGGTGAAACCGTAGGAAAATTTTTGTTTTCTGCAACGTTCCCCAACACCGCTGACTCGTCTATGATCGACCACTTGTATTCGAGCCCTCGAGGCCCCTGGCTTGTATTATGATGCTTGTATGACTTATTTATTTTTAGAGTTGTGTTGTGATATCTTCCCATGAGTCCTTAATCTTGATCGTACACGTTTGCGTGTATGATTAGTGTATGATTGAATCGGGGGCGTCACAATGCTATTCTGTGGTGCAATGTTTACGATGCATACTTCATCAGAAACAGTTCATGGTTGTGAATCGTGTACGATAAGGCAACTAACACAAACGTTTAGTTTGCCCGCATCGTTTGTGATATTGTCTAACATCGCACACGCTTTGCAAACGACCACTGTGTGCATGCTTGCACACGTTTCCCCTTTGTGAACCGTCTCGGATTATGGTGTATATCGCAAACGTTTGTGTTTTACCAATCGTGTGTGCCGTAACGACCTGGACGGCGTAATTTCGCCGTAATTTAATTGCTACTATTTCAAATTGTACCAGATTTGAATTTGAATGTATGCTACAGCTTTATTCATATCCATTAGGTTCAAACAACCAATGCATTATTCGTTTCATATGTACATATGTTCAAGAATTACATAAGAACCAAATAAAGAATGATGAACCATAGTTGTATACTTGTACTATTAATGACGGTAAAGAAAGAGGCGAAATACATTCTAGTGCTGAACAAGGTGAAGCGGAATGCCCATATTGTGCCCTCCTCCATGCAGAAGGCACGCACGACTCTAGTCCAACCCCTTGTGATGGCCGACCGCCCATCCTTCACGGTCTTCATGAAAACATCTAGATAATCATCGTGTTCTGGTAGAAATACTTTAACCTTTGCATGCCCACCAATCATGTAGTTTGAGAGGTAATCTTGAGTAAACTGCTTTGGCAACCACTGCAAAGGAAAAAGATTCAGACATTGTCATCTAACACAACTCATTATGGGCAGTAAAAAGAAGGTTGCAGAGGTCTTACTTACCATCCTATAGTTCGCTGTTGTCTTGGATAAAGTGTAAACAAATAGTTTAATTGCCATCTTTGGACCCATTTTACTAACAATCTTTATCAACTTCCTCACTTGATGTTGGTTCATCGATATCTCATTGCCCCATACGTAGAAAGGGTCGAAGCGCGGATCTTTACCAATGACATATGTACCTAAAAGCACCAAGTTAATATTAGAAGCTAAACAGCAATTGCACAATGATGTAGTACAACACTCTTTTATAATACTCCCTCCGTTCCTAAATATTTGTCTTTCTATCAATTTCAACAAGTGACTACATACGGAGCAAAATGAGTGAATCTACACTCTAAAATATGTCTATATACATCCGTATGTGGTAGTCCATTTGAAATCTCTAAAAAGACAAATATTTAGGAACGGAGGGAGTATCTTATAACATCCAATATACTCACAGATTAGATGAATTAACATCTCATATTATGGGCCGGAAGGAGTTTAGTGCATTCTTACAAATTATCGGTTGATTAACTGTTGTTGTATCCATGGGTTACAGTTAGTTTGAGCTTGTTCGGGCTCAAATAGCCCTAAAGTATATGTAGCGACCAGACCTCAAACAGTCTGATCTCTGTGCATCAGTGTCATCCCTGGATCGGTAATGTTGACACGCACAATACTTGAGGATTTATAACAGAGTAGCAATCACACACTTATTACATCGAATGTCTCAAAAGAGAACTTATTACAATAAATATGGCTTAAGGCCATCTAATACGATAACAGCGGAAGGCTTGGAAGATAAAGTGAGTCCATCAACTCCAACGGCATCACTGAGTGAAAGACCACAACCTAAGGCTCCTTACTCGTTGTCTGAAAAGTCTGCAACATGATACGTTGCAGCCCAAAACAGGTCAGCACATGGAATATGCTGGCAATTGTAACACAAGAGAGTAATGAACAATGTAAAGCTATCACTACATGCATATATGGCTGGTGGAGGCTGTATGGTTAATAGGTTTTGCGAAAAGCCAATTTTTCCCTACTGCAAAGGAATATATTTTATTTAACTACAAAGTTGGTTGAAAACATTGAGAAGGTAAACCCCCTCTCAATCCCAATTAAAAGTAATCATTAACCCAACAAAATTAATTTAGAGTGATGAGATCCACATGATAATCCAAGAACTAGATACTCAAGATGTCCATAACCGGGGACACGGCTAACCATGATTAGTTTGTACACTCTGTAGAGGTTTGTGCACCTTTCCCCACAAGACTCGATCTCCTCCATTGGATTTCTCGTACTACAAGGTGTTTGAGAAATGGATGACCGAGACACAGTCTTTCAGAAGCGTTAGCACCTTACGATGGGTAGAGCGGTACACCTACATCCCCTACATCTGCTAGTCTACCACTATAAGAGTTCACACGACTTAATCAACTATGCCAGAGCCCATAATGGCATGTGGCTGCACACGTAAGTTTCTAGCATGAATAATCTTATGATCCCTTTGAGCCTGGGTGGTGGTCCATAGGAAAATCACATGGTACCCCGGGATTTCCAAAAATACAGGCAATCAATGGGTTCCCCAGGTGCCTCAATCCACCCAGATGTGTATTAAAGTTGCCAACTTAAGTTGAACCATTAAATCACAATCTCACATATGTCATGGATTCACTCACCCAATCCACGTCTACGAGCATAGCATAGCAATATAAGCAATGTAGAAGTAACTCCCAAAGGTTTGGTAATAAACAGGACAATAGGTTCCTACCTCATCAACTACTTCCCAATACCCACATGTTATCAAGTCCTAACCATGCAGTGTTTGAGGGTTGAAACTAATGCATAAAAACTTGCTAATGAAAGTATGATCAAAGTGTTACTTGCCTTGCTAATGATCCGTGAAACCTACAGACTCGATGTAGCACGCTTCGCACTCCGGGTACTCTATCGCAATCAAACAAGCATTCAATAGGCAATCAAGCAAAGGCATGGATAAAACTCAAATAAGAAGTCTAACCAGAAAGTTCAACTTAAGAACTCCGGTTTGCAAAAAGAATCAAATCAAACAGAGCAACGAAACTCAAACTGTGAAAGAAACAAGCTTCGTTTACTAATCTGGACTAAAGTCAAATTTTACAGTAGCAAAAACTTGTTTAAGTTGATTAAACGGAAAGAGGGTTTCAAGACGAAACTCTAGGCACTTGAATCGCCTGATTCCAATAAACGAGCGAAAAGTTATACTAGAACGAAAATCGGATCAAAAATCGCGATCGAAAATAATCGCGGAAAAATCCAAGAAAAATAAAAACTGACGAATAGGCTAACGAACAAACGTTCACTGTCTGCGGCTAAACGGTGAAAACCATTCGTTAAAACGAACATACAAACGTGCGTTCGCTAAATAACTAAACCAAAAAAATCGAACCGATCTATTAAAAAAACAGATCTATGGTTTACCTAAAAACCGAACGAAAAAAAAATTTAGCGGCAACTCCGGCGAGGCGGCGCGGCGGCGGCGACGGAACGGCGCGACGGCAGGGCGGCGGCGGCGGCAGGCTCGAGGTGGCTAGGGTTTTGGTGGCGCGGGCTGGGGTGGGCTGCGGTGGGGTGGCGGCTTATAAAGGCTGGGCGGGGCAGAGTCTGGGTTGCCCACGGCGGCCCAAGTCGGTTTGACTTTAAAAAAAATTCCGACGCGCAGAAAAACAATACTAAACGGACTCCAAAAATTCCAAAATAAATTTTCCCCATCCTCTAAAAATAAGCCGGACAAGGTGAACATTTATTTGGGCCTAAAATGCAATTTTGAAAAACACATTTTTTCCTAATTCAAATAAAATAACGATAAAACTCCGAATAAAAATCTTATTTGATTTTAATATTAAATCTTCGATATTTCTCTATTTTGAGGAAGTCATTTTATCATCTCTCTTTTATTTTTATAAAAGAAATATTCAAAGAGAAAATAATTAAAATTAAACGATCCTCTTTTCAAAATTCGTGAAAATGCAAATATGAAAATAATGAAATCCCCAACTCTCTCCGTAGGTCCTTGAGTTGCGTAGAATTTTTAGGATCACGCCAAAATGCAATAAAATATGATATGCAATGATGATCTAATGCATAACATTCCAAATTGAAAATTCGAGATGTTACAGACCTACCCCCCTTAAGATGAATCTCGCCCTCGAGATTCGGGTTGGCTAGAAAATAGGTGTGGATGGTCCTTGCATAGGTATTCTTCTCGTTCCTAGGTGGCTTCATCCTCGGTATGGTGGCTCCACTAAACTTTACAGAACTTGATAACTTTTCTACGTTAACTCGGCTGGCAAACTCGAGAATCTTGACTGGCTTCTCCTCGTAAGTCAAGTCACTACCAAAATGTATCGCTTCCAGTGGCACTGTATCTCTCAGAGGAATATCGGCCATCTCCGCGTGGCACTTCTTCAACTGAGAAAGATGGAACACATCATGAACTCCTGTCAATCCTTCGGGCAATTCCAACTTGTAAGCAACTTCTCCCATACGTTCCAAAACCTTGTATGATTCCACAAATCATGGTGCTAACTTTCCCTTAACTCCAAAGCGCTTAACTCCTCGGAGTGGTGATACCCGAAGACACACTCTATCTCCAACTTTGTAAGATGTCTCCTTGCGTTTACAATCCGCATAGCTCTTCTTCCTGGACTGGTCTACCTTGAGTCTATCGCGAATCAATTTAACTTTCTCTTCTGATTCTTTAATCAAATCTGGTCCAAACAACTGTCGGTCTCCAACTTCATCCCATAACAACGGTGTTCTGCACCTCCTTCCGTACAATGCTCCGAAAGGGGGCATCTTCAAACTGGCTGGGTAACTGTTGTTGTATGAGAACTCTGCGTAGGGCAAGTTGTCATCCCAACTAGATCCATAATCTAATGCACAAGCTCTCGGCATATCCTCCAGAATCTGGTTGACTCTCTCGGTCTATCCATCTATTTGCGGGTGAAAAGCTGTACTGAACTCCAGTCTAGTTCCCAAAGTTTCATGCAACTGATTCTAGAACTTTGAGGTAAACTGGGTTCCTCTATCTGATATAATTGTTCTCGGAACTCCATGCAAACATACGATCCTGGTCATGTATATCTTTGCCAACTTAGCACTGGTGTAAGTGGTCTTCACTGGGATGAAATGAGCTACTTTGGTCAAGCGATCAACTACAACCCATATCGAGTCATAGCCTGAACGAGTCCTGGGTAATCTCGTGATAAAATCCATCCTAGCTTATCCGACTTCCATTCGAGTATCGGCAATGGTTGCAGCAATCCTGCTGGCTTCTGATGTTCTGCCTTCACTCTCTGACATACATCACAAACTGCTACATACTCCGCGGTATCCTTCTTCATTCCAGTCCACCAGAATCTATCTTTCAGATCCAGGTACATCTTGGTATTTCCTGGGTGAATCAAATATGGTGAGTCATGGGCCTCCTGCAAAATCAGCTTCCTGATCTCCTGATCATTTGGTACATATACGCGGTCCTCAAACCATAAGGTATCGTGTTCATCCTCCCGAAATCCCTTGGCTTTTCCTTTGCTCATCCTTTCCTTTATCTCGGCGATCTCCTTGTCCGTCTTCTGCGCTTCTCTGATCTTATCCATCAAAGTAGACTGAATCTCCAAAGCTGCTACATAACCTCTCGGAACTATCTCCAAACGTAGCTCACGAAGGCCTTCTGCTAACTCCTTGGGTAAATCTCCGGTCATGAGTGTATTGACATGACTCTTGTGGCTCAACGCATCGGCTACTACGTTAGCCTTTCCGGGATGATAGTTCAACTTCATATCATAATCCTTAATGAGTTCCAACCATCTCCTCTGCCTGAGATTCAAATCCTTCTGTGTGAAGATATACTTCAAACTCTTGTGATCCGTGTATACCTCACAATGGTTTCCGATGAGAAAATGTCTCCAAGTCTTCAACACATGCACTACGGCTGCTAACTCCAAATCATGTGTAGCATAATTTAACTCATGGGTTTTAAGCTTTCGTGAGGCATATGAAACAACTCTTCCTTCCTACATAAGCACTGCTCCAAGTCCTCGACGAGAGGCGTCGCAATACACTTCATAATCCTTGCGTTGATCTGGCAGAATCAACACTGGTGTTGTAACCAAACGTTTCTTCAATTCCTGAAAACTGGCCTCACATTCCTCAGTACATTTGAATTTGGTGTCCTTTTTTAACAAATCCGTCATAGGCTTTGCAATCTTCAAGAAATTCTCAATGAACCTCTGGTAGTATCCTGCGAGTCCAAGAAAACTCTGGATCTCTCCAACGGACGTGGGTGCCTCCCAATTTGTCACAGTGACGACTTTGTTGGGGTCTACTGCTATTCCTTCTCCGGATATAACATGTCCAAGGAATCCAACTTCCTTCAACCAAAACTCACATTTTCTGAACTTGGCGTATAGTTGATGTTCTCTGAGCTTCCCAAGTACCAAACGCAAGTGCTCCTTATGCTCCTCCTCATTTTTCGAGTAGACCAAAATATCATCTATGAACACTACGACAAACTTATCTAGAAACTCCATAAACACCTTGTTCATCATGTTCATAAAATAAGTAGGTGTGTTAGTCAAGCCAAATGACATAACGGTATACTCATATAGCCTGTACCTTGTGGTAAAAGTTGTCTTAGGTATATCCTGCTCTCGAATCTTCAACTGGTGGTAACCTAATCACAGATCAATCTTGGAAAACACCTTAGCTCCTTGCAGCTGATCAAACAAATCATTGATCATCGGCAGTGGGTACTTGTTCTTGATCGTTACTTCATTCAATCCACGATAATCAACAACCATCCTTAACGATCCATCCTTCTTCTCCACTATAAGTACTGGTGATCCCGAAGGTGACGAACTTGGGTGAATATATCCTTTATCCAGTAACTCCTTAATCTGTTTATTAATTTCCTCTAAATCCTGTGTGGGCATCCTATACGGTCTCTTAGATATTGGCCCTGTGCCTGGCAAAAGCTCTATCAAAAACTCTATGTCTCTATCCGGTGGCATACCTGGCAACTCTTCTGGAAATACATCCGAGAAATCCTTTACCACTGGTACTTCCTCCTGTACAACTCCTGTTAAGGAATTTACTTGAGTATCGGCAAATGCCGGGATACATACTTGATCCTTCTTCCTTCTGGGGTGGTGAGCAAAATTGACTTACTAGCGCAATCGATGTTTCCTCCATACATCGATAGCCAATCCATACCTAGAATCACATCCAAACCTTGCGACTCCAGAATTATCAGGTTTGAGGGGAAAACGTGCCTACCTATGGCCAATGGTATCTGAAAATATCCTTGGCTTGCCATATACTCTGCTCCTGGTGAGCTCACTAACATAGGTGTACTAAGAACTTTGGTGGGCAGTTTATACTTATCCACAAATCCCCTTGATATGTATGAATGCGATGCACCAGTATCGAAAAGTACGACTGCAGTAAAAGACTTAATCAAAAACTTACCTATTACTGCATCTGGCTGGGCTTCAATCTCCTCCACGTTAACGTGGTTCACTTGTCCCCTGTTGAAAGGGTTGGGCTTCTTCCCAGAGCTTCCATTGTCGTTTCTGTTCTTAGCTTCAGGGCATTCATTGGCATAATTTCCGGTCTTTTGGCACTTGTAGCAAGTAACGTGGCTTAGATCTTTCTTGGCGGGCGTTGATGGGTTGGAACGGTTCTGTCCGTTGCTTCCTCCATTACCATTCTTGGAGCCACTTTGGTTGTGAGAACTTCCTCCATTGTGAGGGCCTCCATGGTTATGCACAAGTCCTCCCGAGTTCGGGGTGAAACGGGGTCTCTGTTGAGCTTCTGAATTATGCTTCCCTTGTCCATACTTCCTCTTGTGGTTATCAATCTGTTGCTGATTCCCTTCAATCATGAGAGCTCTATCTATCAATTGTTGGTAGTTATTAAAGGTTGCTACCATCAACTGCATGCTCAGCTCATCACTCAATCCCTCCAAAAACTTCTCCTACTTAGCCGCATCGTAGCAACATCATCTGAGGCATAACGGGCTAGCTTGCTAAAGTCATCCACATACTGGCTAACTGTGCTTCCTCCTTGGCGTAAGTTGCGAAACTCACGCTTCTTTATGGCCATAGCTCCTGCTGATACATGGGCGGTGCGAAAAGCCTGCTGGAACTGGTCCCATGTAATAGTGGCTATAGGATAGGTGACAGTGTAATTCTTCCACCATGAGGCTGCTGATCCATCCAATTGGTGCGCGGCAAAATGCACCCTCTTAGCATCTGTGCATCCTGCAGTGGTTAACTCCCTTCCAATCCTACGGAGCCAATCATCTGCCACTATCGGCTCGGTGCTACTGGAAAACACCGGCGGCTGCAACCTCAGAAAACGGGCTAAGTTGTCAACTAGTGGTGGTGGTGGGTTGTTGTTGTTGCCTTGGTTCTGAACTAACAACTGCATAAGGGTATTCTGCTGCTGGATCAACTGAGTGAGCTCCGGTGGAAAGGTAAATCTGGGGTCACGTCTCGGAGGCATCTGAGGGTTTAGAGGGAAGAGAATAGAATAGAATGAGGTCTAGTGAGAAAACACTACCCATATGCACATGAGACAAACACAATCATATCACTCAATCAATCAAGCAAGGGCATACAATCGGTCTAGAACTATCATTACAAAAGTACTCAGACTATACTATATACATGGTAGACTACTACTACTGTTTTGGTGGTCATCTAGAAATATTGATCAGTCGAAGACTCCATGATATATGCTACAGCTTCGTCTTCATAATCATCATCACTATCGCCAGGGTCCGAGTCGGTGTCGTCGATGATGATGTAGTCCTCAGAATGAATCTCCTTGGGTTCATCGTCTTCTCCTCATGGCACGGGGTCTCCCATGAATACTCCTAGCTTCCTTTCCAGATTGTCATTCTTTTCCACTAGTACGACTATTTCCTCCTCATAATCTTCGCGAGTTGCCTTGAGTTCTTCCTCAAGATCCGTGATCCTTGTCATCGCCTTCTTCAGATCTATCATGCCTGCGCACATCTGGTTCTCCTGGCGGCGAATATGCTGGTTTAACTCCTGGATGAAAGCTGCAATTGATCTATCCTTCTTGGTGCTAATCATCTCCCATTGCTCATCTCGGCGCCCACAAATCTAGTAGATAGTATCCTTGAGATCCTTGTGGTAAACTTCTCCAATGCGTCCCATGGTGATGTGGGCTGCCATACTCTTTCCTAGACTCCAGGTTGGTGCATTAAAGGAAAACTCTATGGGCTCAGTGACTGGCGTAAATGTCCTTCCTGGAACTTGAACTTGAATCATCCAGCGCTCCTCTTCTAGTAAAGTGGCGTTGTAAGTCCCGGTGAAGCTTGGTATTCCGAGTTTAGGTACCTAGTGATTTCCTTCAAGTGTCGTCCAAAGGGTGTTTCTTCATCCAGTTGTGCAAACTTGTTCCTTGCGTCCTCCATCCTAAAGAGTAGAAAATGGAGAGGAGTCAAAAATGAGAAGAGAGTAGTGATCTAGGGCTTTAGCTTAGTGGTGTGTCCTACAGTCAGTGTGTGCTCTAATACCATCTTCTAGCGACAAGACCTCAAACAGTCTGATCTCTGTGCATCAGTGTCATCCTTGGATCGGTAATGCTGACACGCACAGTACTTGAGGATTTATAACAGAGTAGCAATCACACACTTATTAGATCGAATGTCTCAAAAGAGAACTTATTACAATAAATATGGCTTAAGGCCATCTAATACGATAACAGCGGAAGGCTTGGAAGATAAAGTGAGTCCATCAACTCCAACGGCATCACTGAGTGAAAGACCACGACCTAAGGCTCCTTACTCGTCGTCTGAAAAGTGTGCAACATGATACGTTGCAGCCCGAAATGAGTCAGTACTTGGAATATGCTAGCAATTGTAACACAAGAGAGTAATGAACAATGTAAAGCTATCACTACATGCATATATGGCTGGTGGAGGCTGTATGGTTAATAGGTTTTGCGAAAAGCCAATTTTTCCCTACTGCAAAGGAATATATTTTATTTAACTACAAAGTTGGTTGAAAACATTGAGAAGGTAAACCCCCTCTCAATCCCAATTAAAAGTAATCATTAACCCAACAAAATTAATTTAGAGTGATGAGATCCACATGATAATCCAAGAACTAGATACTCAAGATGTCCATAACCGGGGACACGGCTAACCATGATTAGTTTGTACACTCTGCAGAGGTTTGTGGACTTTTACCCACAAGACTCGATCTCCTCCATTGGATTTCTCGCACTACAAGGTGTTTGAGAAACGGATGACCGAGACACGGTCTTTCAGAAGCATTAGCACCTTACGATGGGTAGACCGGTACACCTACATCCCCTACATCTGCTAGTCTACCACTGTAAGAGTTCACACGACTTAATCAACTATGCCAGAGCCCATAATGGCATGTGGCTGCACATGGAAGTTTCCGGCATGAATAATCTTATGATCCCTTTGAGCCTGGGTGGCGGTCCATAGGGAAATCACACGGTACCCCGGGATTTCCAAAAATACAGGCAATCACTAGGTTCCCCAGGTGCCTCAATCCACCAAGATGTGTATTAAAGTTGCCACCTTAAGTTGAACCATTAAATCACAATCTCACATCTGTCATGGATTCACTCACCCAATCCACGTCTACGAGCATAACATAGCAATATAAGCAACGTAGAAGTAACTCCCAAAGGTTTGGTAATAAACAGGACAATAGGTTCCTACCTCATCAACTACTTCCCAATACCCACATGTTATCAAGTCCTAACCATGCAGTGTTTGAGGGTTGAAACTAATGCATAAAAACTGGGTAATGAAAGTATGATCAAAGTGTTACTTGCCTTGCTGATGATCCGTGAAACCTAGAGACTCGATGTAGCACCCTTCACACTCCGGGTACTCTATCGCAATCAAACAAGCATTCAATAAGCAATCAAGCAAAGGCACGGGTAAAACTCAAATAAGAAGTCTAACCAGAAAGTTCAACTTAAGAACACCGGTTTGCAAAAAGAATCAAATCAAACGGAGCAACGAAACTCAAACTGCGAAAGAAACAAGCTTTGTTTACTAATCTGGACTAAAGTCAAATTTTACAGTAGCAAAAACTTGTTTAAGTTGATTAAACGGAAAGAGGGTTTCGAGACAAAACTCTAGGCGCTTGAATCGCATGATTCTGATAAATGAGCGAAAAGTTATACTAGAACGAAAATCGGATCAGAAATCGCGATCGAAAATAATCGTGGAAAAATCCGAGAAAAAGAAAAACTGACGAACAGGCCAACAAACGAACGTTCGCTGTCTGTGGCTAAATGGTGAAAACCGTTCCTTAAAACGAACGTACAAACGGGCGTTCGCTAAATAACTAAACCAAAAAAACCAAACCAATCTATTAGAAAATAGATCTAGGGTTTACCTAAAAAACCGAACGAAAAAAATACGCGGCAACTCTGGCGAACTCCGGCGAGGCGGCGCGGCGACAGCGAGGCGGCGACGGCGGCAGGCTCGAGGCGGCTAGGGTTTCGGTGGCGCGGGCTGGGGTGGGCTGCGGTGGGGTGGCGGCTTATAAAGGCCGGGCGGGGCGGAGTCCGGGTTGCCCACGGCGGCCCAAGTCTGTTTGACTTTTTTTTAAAAATCCGACGTGAAGAAAAAGAAAGGAAAAGAATACTAAATGAACTCCAAAAGTTCCAAAATAAATTTTCCCCGTCCTCTAAAAATAAGCCGGACAAGGTGGACATTTATTTGGGCCTAAAATGCAGTTTTGAAAAACGTCTTTTTTCCTAATTCAAATAAAATAACGATAAAACTCTGAATAAAAATCTTATTTGATTTTAATATTAAATCTTCGATATTTCTCTATTTTGAGGAAGTCATTTTATCCTCTCTTTTTTATTTTTATAAAAGAAATATTCGGAGAGAAAATAATTAAAATCAAACGATCCTCGTTTCAAAATTCGCGAAAATGCAAATATGAAAATAATGAAATCCCCAACTCTCTCCGTAGGTCCTTGAGTTGCGTAGAATTTCTAGGATCACGCCAAAATGCTATAAAATATGATATGCAATGATGATCTAATGCATAACATTCCAAATTGAAAATTTGGGATGTTACGGTATATCTAAACATGAGGGCTAGTTTGAGCTAGTTGCATCTATAACCCACCCAAAAAAAGTATTCAACCCAAGAGGTGCTAACAGGAGCTAGTTCTCCTAGTGCATTTATTGTCAATCTAACCCTGCTATCCAAACAACTCTTTGGATGGAGTTAGTTCAGGGTTAGTCATGAGCTAGAAACTAACTCTAACCCCTAGCTAAGTTGAGTATCCAAACAGGGTTGTGTTGTTGTTGCTGCTGCTCCTGCTCTTCTACGTATATCGACATCATTGGAACATTAATGTAACACTCTTCCTTGTTACTATGTAGCCTAGGATTGCATATTTAGACATTAAGTACAATGCATGTTGCTATGTAGCCTCAGATATATTACATATGGCCCTAGTTAACCTAACGATAAATGGGTTGTAGATATATTCAGTTAAAAGTCTGATTCACCAGTTAGTCCCTTATCAGCCCCCGGCCTATATGGTACCAGCTACCGATATCCTGAACAGTGAGCAGATATAAGCCATGGGATGAAACTAACCTCGATGGAAAACAACAGTCGTTCCCAAAATTGTCCTGTGTAGGTACATCGAGAAGCATGTTAAGCACAACAGGCTAAACATCAACCAAAATTATCCATGACATACTAAATAATCTCCAAAAAATAGTTTCAGTGTGCAGGTTTAAGCACATTAGTAAAGCAAAACAAGTGGAAAGGTGTGTTAACTACAACAGGCCTAACATTTAACAACAAGCAAACATAGTCATTCAAACTGGTAGTGTGTCGGTCTAAGTACACTGGTTATTGTTAAATAACAATGGAAAGGCGTGTTAACTACAAGATGCAGCAACCAAATGTAGTCGTTCATAGTGGTATTTTTGAAACTGGTACTGATGAAATTGAACTGCACAGTTCATACTTGCACATATAGAACATCACATTGTGAATAACTGGAATAAACAAGGCATACTACAAACAATGAAAGATAGCATTTGAAACTGGACATATGCTAACTACAAACAACCGAATAATCAAAAAACTTTAAAAGAGGCATATGCTAGCTATAACAGGCTTAACAGCAAGCAAATATATGCATTCCTATCGGTATGTTTAAAATTGGATTGACGAAATGTATTGCACAGTAAATAATTGCACATATAGAGCATCACATTGTGAACAACTGAAATAAACAAGGCATACTACAAACAACTAGATATAGCAATTAAACTGGACATTTCTCACTACACTACAAAAGGGACTCGACAAAACAAATCATGGGCTTCCCCCTGTGAAGAGGCACGACAAAACAAATCATGGGTTTCCTCACTTGTCACGGATGAGCTCGTTCCCGTGGGAAGAGCACGGACCCTGGATGCACTCCATGTTGTCACAGATGGGCTCCATCCCCTTGGAAGAGCAAGACTGTAGGGTGCCCTCCCTGATGTCGCAGATGGGTGCTTTCCCCTTGGAAGAGTAGATGGGCTCTTTCCCCTTGGAAGAGCCGGAGAGGATGCCCTCCTCATGGTCGCTGTCGATGAGGTCTGACTTGGAAGTTGTGGATCCCAAGCCAGCGTCGCAGAACGTGTCCTTTAGAAATGACAAAAGGGGCTCGATGGCAATGTGGGATGGCAAATTGTTGACAGCGAGCCAGAGGAGATCAGCGGCGGGTGCTACCTCTTGAGCACTGCGTTGGTTTTCCCTTGAAGAGTAAAGGGTGATGCAGCAAAGTAGCATAAGTATTTCCCTCAGTTTTTGAGAACCAAGGTATCAATCCAGTAGGAGACTACACGCAAGTCCCTCGTACCTACACAAACAAATAAGAACCTCACAACCAACGCGATAAAGGGGTTGTCAATCCCTTCATGGTCACTTACGAGAGTGAGATCTGATGGAGATAATAATAATAAGATAAATATTTTCGGTACTTTTATGATATAGATTGGAAAATAAATATTGCAAAATAAATGGTAATAGAAATAGCTTGTTGACGGGAGATTAATATAAAGGAGAATAGACTCGGGGGCCATAGGTTTCACTAGTGGCTTCTCTCAAGATAGCATAAGTATTACGGTGGGTGAACAAATTACTGTCGAGCAATTGATAGAAAGGCGAATAGTTATGAGAATATCTAGGGACGATCATGTATATAGGCATCACGCCCATGACAAGTAGACCGACTCCTGCATGCATCTACTACTATTACTCCACACATCGACCGCTATCCTTGATGGCAACAATACAATACATGTCGTTTCCCTTTCTGTCACTGGGATCGAGCACCGCAAGATTGAACCCAAAGCTAAGCACTTCTCCCATTGCAAGAAAGATCAATCTAGTAGGCCAAACCAAACTGATAATTCAAAGAGACTTGCAAAGATAACCAATCATACATAAAAGATTTCAGAGAAGAATCAAATATTGTTCATAGATAGACTTGATCATAAACCCACAATTCATCAGATCTCGACGAACACACCGCAAAAAGAGTTACATCGAATAGATCTCCAAGAAGATTGAGGAGAACTTCGTATTGAGATTCAAAGAGAGAGAAGAAGCCATCTAGATAATAGCTATGGACCCGAAGGACTGAAGTAAACTACTCACACATCATCGGAGAGGCCATGGATTTGATGTAGAGGCCCTCCGTGATTGATGCCCCCTCTGGCGGAGCTCCGGAAAAGGCCCCAAGATGGGATCTCTTGGGTACAGAAGGTTGCGGCGGTGGAAATAGGGTTTCATGGTGCTACTGGATGTTTTCGGTGTATATGAATATATATAGGAGGAAGAAGTAGGTCAGTGGAGCCACGAGGGGCCCATGAGGGGGGAGGGCGTGCCCCCTGCCTCGTGGCCACCTTGTTGGTTTCTTGACGTTTACTCCAAGTCATCTGGAACATGTTTGTTCCAAAAATAACTCTCCGGAAGGTTTCATTCCGTTTGGATTCCGTTTGATACTCCTTTTCTGCGAAACACTGAAATAGGCAAAAAATAGCAATTTGCACTGGGCCTTGGGTTAGTAGGTTAGTCCCAAAAATAATATAAAAGTGTAAAATAAAGCCCATTAACATCCAAAACAGATAATATAATAGCATGGAACAATCAAAATGTATAGATACGTTGGAGACGTATCAAGCATCCCCAAGCTTAATTCCTGCTCGTCCTCGAGTAGGTAAATGATAAAAACAGAATTTTTGATGTGGAATGCTACCTAGCATAATTCTCAATGTAATTCTCTTTATTGTGGCATGAATATTCAGATCCGAAAGATTCAAGACAAAAGTCTAATATTGACATAAAAATAATAATACTTCAAGTATACTAGCTAAGCAATTATGTCTTCTCAAAATAACATGGCAAAAGAATGTTCATCCCTACAAAATCATATAGTTTGGTCATGCTCCATTTTCTTCACACAAGAATGCTCTCATCATGCACAACCCCGATGACAAGCCAAGCAATTGTTTCACACTTTAGTAATCTCAAAAAAAATTCAACTTTCACGCAATACATGAGCGTGAGCCATGGATATAGCACTATGGGTGGAATAGAATATGATGATGGGGGTTATGTGGAGAAGACAAAAAAAGGAGAAAGTCTCACATAGACGCGGCTAATCAATGGGCTAGGGAGATGCCCATCAATTTATGCCAATGCAAGGAGTAGGGATTGCCATGCAACGGATGCACTAGAGCTATAAATGTATGAAAGCTCAACAAAAGAAACTAAGTGGGTGTGCATCCAACTTGCTTGCTCATGAAGACCTAGGGCATTTGAGGAAGCCCATTGTTGGAATATACAAGCCAAGTTCTATAATGAAAAATTCCCACTAGTATATGAAAGTGACAAAACAAGAGACTCTCTGTCATAAAGATCATGGTGCTACTTTGAAGCACAAGTGTGGAAAAAGGATAGTAGCATTGCCCCTTTTTATTTCTTTTTCTTCTTCTTTTTTCCTTTTTTTGGGCCTTCCCTTTTTTTGGCCTTTATTTTTTATTTTTTTATTTGGGACAATGCTCTATTAATGATGATCATCACACTTCTATTTATTTACAACTCAATGATTACAACTCGATACTAGAACAAAGTATGACTCTATATGAATGCCTCATGCGGTGTACCGGGAAGGGCAATGAATCAAGAGTGACGTGTATGAAAAATTATGAACGGTGGCTTTGCCACAAATACGATCTCAACTACATGATCATGTAAGGCAATATGACAATGATGATGTGTGTCATGATAAATGGAACAGTGGAAAGTTGCATGGCAATATATCTCGGAATGGCTATGGAAATGCCATAATAGGTAGGTATGGTGGTTGTTTTGAGGAAGATATAAGGAGGTTTATGTGTGACAGAGTGTATCATATCACAGGGTTTGGATGCACCGGCGAAGTTTGCACCAACTCTCAAGGTGAGAAAGGGCAATGCATGGTACCGAAGAGGCTAGCAATGATGGAAGGGTGAGAGTGCGTATAATCCATGGACTCAACATTAGTCATAAAGAACTCACATACTTATTGCAAAAATCTACAAGTCATAAAAAACCAAGCATTACACGCATGCTCCTAGGGGAATAGATTGGTAGGAAAAGACCATCGCTCGTCTCCGACCACCACTCATAAGAAAGACAATCAAATAACACCCCATGTTCCAAATTTGTTACACAACGGTCACCATACGTGCATGCCACGAGACTTGCAAACTTCAACACAAGTATTTCTAAAATTCACAACTACTCAACTAGCACACTCTAATATTACCACCTTTATATCTCAAAACTATTATCAAGTATCAAACTTCTCCTGGTACTCAATGCACTTTTTATGAAAGTTTTTATTATACCGATCTTGGATGCCTATCATATTAGGACTAAATTCATAACCAAAGCAAATTACCATGCTGTTATAAAGGACTCTAAAAATAATATAAGTGAAGCATGAGAAATGAATAATTTCTATAAAATATAACCACCACTGTGCTCTAAAAGATATAAGCGAAGCACTAGATCAAAGTTATCTAGCTCAAAAGATATAAGTGAAGCGCATAGAGTATTCTGATAAATTCCGATTCATGTGTGTCTCTACCAAAAGGTGTGTACAGCAAGGATGATTGTGGTAAAATAAAAAGCAAATACTCAAATCATACAAGACGCTCCAAGCAAAACACATATCATGTGGTGAATAAAAATATAGCCTCAAGTAAAGTTACCGATAGAATAAGACGAAAGAGGGGATGCCTTCCGGGGCATCCCCAAGCTTAGGCTTTTGGTTGTCCTTGAATTTTACCTTGGGGTGCCTTGGGAATCCCCAAGCTTAGGCTCTTGCCACTCCTTATTCCATAATCCATCAAATCTTTATCCAAAACTTGAAAACTTCACAACACAAAACTTAAACAGAAAATCTCATGAGCTCCGTTAGTAAAAGAAAAGAAACCACCACTTAAGGTACTGTAATGAACTCATTCTTTATTTATATTGGTGTTAAACCTAATGTATTCCAACTTATCTATGGTTCATACACACAAATACTAGCCATAGATTCATCAAAATAAGCAAACAACACACGAAAAACAGAATTTGTCAAAAACAGAACAGTCTGTAGTAATCTATAGGTTTCGAATAATTCTGGAACCCCAAAAATTCTAAAATAAATTGCTGGACGTTAGGAATTTATCTATTAATCATCTGCAAAAATAATTAACTAAATAGCACTCTCCAGAAAAAAATGGCAGCAAATCTCGTGAGCGCTAAAGTTTCTGTTTTTTACAGCAAGATCGCAAAGACTTTCCCCAAGTCTTCCCAAATGTTCTACTTGGCACAAACACTAATTAAAAGTATAAAACCACATATAAACAGAGGCTAGATGAATTATTTATTACTAAACAGAATCAAAAAGCAAGGAACAAAAATAAAATTGGGTTGCCTCCCAACAAGCGCTATCGTTTAACGCCCCTAGCTAGGCATAAAAGCAAGGATAGATCTAGGTTTTATCATCTTTGGTATGCAATCCATAAGTGGCTCTCATAATAGATTCATAAGGTAATTTAATTTTCTTTCTAGGTAAGTGTTCCATGCCCTTCCTTAACGGAAATTGGAATCTAATATTCCCTTCCTTTATATCAATAATTGCACCAATCATTCTAAGGAAAGGTCTACCAAGAATAATAGGACATGTAGGATTGCAATAAATATCAAGAACATTGAAATCCACAGGCACATAATTCCTATTTGCAACAATAAGAACATCATTAATTCTTCACATAGGTTTCTTAATGGTGGAATTTGCAAGATGCAAGTTTAAAGAACAATCATCAAATTCACGGAAACCTAGCAAATCACACAAGGTTTTAGGAATCATGGAAACACTAGCACCCAAATCACACAACGCATAGCATTCATCATCTTTAATTTTAATTTTAATAGGTTCCCACTCATCATAAAGTTTTCTAGGGATAGAAACTTCCAATTCAAGCTTTTCTTCATAAGATTGGATTAAAGCATCAACAATATGTTTAGTAAAAGCTTTATTTTGACTATAAGCATGCGGAGAATTTAGCACGGATTGCAACAAGGAAATACAATCTATTAAAGAACAATTATCATAATTAAATTCCTTGAAATCCAAGATAGTGGGTTCATTGCTATGTAAATTTTTGACCTCATCAATCCCACTTTTACCAATTTTTGCATCAAGATCTAAAAACTCTGAATCATTGGGACGCCTTCTAACTAAAGTTGACTCATCTCTAGTCCCATCATTATCAAGATTCATATTGCAAAACAAAGATTTAATAGGAGACACATCAATCACTTTTAGATCTTCATCCTTATTATTATTTAACTCTTCCGGTTTAGCGGCCATCTTATTAACTAAGGTGGCCTGCTTATCCGAAATTTGGGCAACTAATTTTTCAAGATGAGCAAACTGAGATTTCAAACCGTAAAATTCCTTAGACATATCATCGAGCTCTTTATTCATGTAAACTATAAAACCTTTTTGCTCTTTAAGCTCGTTTCTAAAGAAATTATTATGCTCAAATTGTAAGGACATAAAACTTCTAACATTGTTTTTGATTTCTTCCAGCCTTCTAAGGTGAAGGTCAACACCTTTTGGTAAAGCCATCGCGGCAAACAATCCAATGCACAAGCACACAAGAGGCAAATGAAAAGAGACGAACTAGAAAAGAGAAGGGGAACGAAAAAAGAGGGCAAATAAATGGCAAGGGTGAAGTGGGGAGAGGAAAATGAGAGGCAAATGGCAAATAATGTAATGCGAGGGATAAGAGTTTGTGATGGGTACTTGGTATGTCTTGACTTGTGCGTAGATCTCCCCGGCAACGGCACCAGAAATCCTTCTTGCTACCTCTTGAGCACTGCGTTGGTTTTCCCTTGAAGAGGAAAGGGTGATGCAGCAAAGTAGCGTAAGTATTTCCCTTTGTTTTTGAGAACCAAGGTATCAATCCAGTAGGAGACTACACGCAAGTCCCTCGTACCTACACAAACAAATAAGAACCTCGCAACCAACGCGATAAAGGGGTTGTCAATCCCTTCACGGTCACTTACGAGAGTGAGAACTGATAGAGATAATAATAATAAGATAAATATTTTTGGTATTTTTATGATATAGATTGGAAAATAAAGATTGCAAAATAAATGGTAATAGAAATAGCTTGTTGACGGGAGATTAATATAAAGGAGAATAGACCCGGGGGCCATAGGCACTGGTGGCTTCTCTCGAGATAGCATAAGTATTACGGTGGGTGAACAAATTACTGTCGAGCAATTGATAGAAAAGCGAATAATTATGAGAATATCTAGGCATGATCATGTATATAGGCATCACGTCCGTGACAAGTAGACCGACTCCTGCCTGCATCTACTACTATTACTCCACACATCGACCGCTATCCAGCATGCATCTAGAGTATTAAGTTCATAAGAACAGAGTAACGCATTAGGTAAGATGACATGATGTAGAGGGATAAACTCAAGCAATATGATATAAGCCCCATCTTTTTATCCTCGATGGCAACAATACAATAAGTGTCGTTTCCCTTTCTGTCACTGGGATCGAGCACTGCAAGATTGAACCCAAAAGCTAAGCACTTCTCCCATTCCAAGAAAGATCAATCTAGTAGGCCAGACCAAACTGATAATTCGAAGAGAATTTCAAAGATAACCAATCATACATAAAAGATTTCAGAGAAGAATCAAATATTGTTCATAGATAGACTTGATCATAAACCCACAATTCATCGGATCTCGACAAACACACCGCAAAAAGAGTTACATCGAATAGATCTCCGAGAAGATAGAGGAGAACTTTGTATTGAGATTCAAAGAGAGAGAAGAAGCCATCTAGCTAATAGCTATGGACCTGAAGGTCTGAAGTAAACTACTCACACATCATCGGAGAGGCCATGGAGTTGATGTAGAGGCCCTCCGTGATCGATGCCCCCTCCGGCGGAGCTCCGGAAAAGGCCTCAAGATGGGATCTCTTGGGTACAGAAGGTTGCGGCGGTGGAAATAGGGTTTCGTGGTGCTCCTGGATGTTTTCGGGGTATATGAATATATATATAGGAGGAAGAAGTAGGTCGGTGGAGCCACGAGGGGCCCACGAGGGGGGTAGGCGCGCCCCCTGCCTCGTGGCCACCTCGTTGGTTGCTTGACATCTACTCCAAGTCCTCTGGATCACGTTTGTCCCAAAAATAACTCTCCCGAAGGTTTCATTCCGTTTGGATTCCGTTTGATATTCCTTTTCTGTGAAACACTGAAATAGGCAAAAAAAACAACAATTTGCACTGGGCCTTGGGTTAGTAGGTTAGTCCCAAAAATAATATAAAAGTGTAAAATAAAGCCCATTAACATCCAAAACAGATAATATAATAGCATGGAACAATCAAAAATTATAGATACGTTGGAGACGTATCAGCGGGGCCATGGATGAGATCGACGGCGGTTGAACCCGAGGGTTGGGGGTGGGCCACTTAACATGTGACATAGCCCGCCTCAGGCCGTCGTTGTCGATGACCTCGATGTTGTAGGCGGCGGCCGAGACTTGCCCGCATACTCTAGCACGTTGCTTGAGTGCCTGCCACCAGTAATGGTCGTCAGCTTCCTCGGCGACGTCGGGCGAAGAGACCGCGATACACCTCTTTTGGGCCAGTCGCTCCTCGAGCTCCACGGGAAGCATAGCCGAGCTTAGGCTGCGACGCTCTAGAGTGGGGGGTGGGGATGGGGATCTGTGGGAAAGGGGGCGTTTGGCAGGCGTCATCTAAGAAACTCAGGGCGGCCTGGGTATGGTGATCGGTGGGTAAGCTGCACGGGCAAACTGGCGGATGTTGACAATGGAGGCCTTGCAGCGGCGGTTGCGGCTGCGGCAGCGGGGACCTTGCTAGGGTTTCGAGCAAGGGAGGGTGTGTGTGTGTGCGCGCACGCCCGAGGAGGTTTTGGTGTGTGTGTGTGTGTGTGTGTGTGGAGGGGGAGGGGGGTGTTTGAGGAAATGATGCGGGTACTGAAAATTTTACTACGCGGGAGTCAAACGCAGGAGTGAAATGCCAGGGCTATTGAAAATTTTGATGATAGTGCATCGCACACGGTCCGGAGATAACAACCGTGTGTTATGAAACAAAAAGACCGTCGAGGCTGGCAGATATTTTCTAGGGATGCAGGCGGGATTGGGAACAAGAAATATCGCACACGGTTTGGAGATAACAACCGTGTGTTGTGAAACAGAAAAACCCTCGAGGCGGGCAGATATTTTTGAGAGGAGGAGCCTCGTGGAGCCCAATGTACTGTGCGGATGTGTGCGTGACAGGGGCACCGTCGTGGCACACGGTTAGTTTGAGTGAACCGTGTCCGTTCCGTCATCCGACTTGTCTAATGTTCATAAATTTGGCGAAAAATGACGCGGTAGAGGGTCAGAACATGAACACACTTGCATGTGGACCAAATTTATGTATGAAAAGGGTGGTTTGATTTTCAAATACTAAATGCAACTTCGATGTGGCACCTATCTCGCAAAGCTCATGGTATTGCTTGCCCCCACCCCCCTCGTGTCTGCACGAAGGGAATCCTAAGCTATGAATGCATGCCCCTCCCCCCCCCCCAACCGAGGTTCACCTAGCAAAGTGCGAAGTACCTAGCAGCCCCCCTCCCTCGTGTCGGCACGAAGGGAATCCTAAGCTATGAATGCATGCCCCCCAACCGAGGTTCACCCTAGCAAAGTGTGAAGTAGCTAGCAGCCCCCCTCATTCGTGTCGGCACGAAGGGAATCCTAAGCTATGAATGCATGCCCCCCCCAAACCAAGGTTCACCTAGCAAAGTGCGACCCCCCTCCCTCGTGTCGGCACGAAGGAAATCCTAAGCTATGAATGCATGCGCCCCTCAACCGAGGTTCATCTAGCAAAGTGCGAAGTAGCTAGCAGCCCCCTCGTGTCGCCATGAAGGGAAACCTAAGCTATGAATGCATGACCCCCCCCCCAATCGAGGTTCACCTAGCAAAGTGCGATGTAGCACCCCCCCCCCCCACACACACACACACTTTCAGTCGGCGGGCCAGAGAGGCATATCTCACCAATATGGATCGTAAAACAGACCAAGAATAATCCACCTTGGTCGTACAACATCTCTCTTGTTGTTGGTCAAAGTGATGGCCGTCCATGCGGCCCCGGAGATGGGCTAGCTCGCCAATAATCACGCAAATAGCTAGTCCCTGAAAACAACCACTGCATGCGTGTGGCCCAAACATATGTATGGAGAGGTGTGTTTTTGAGTAACAATGGAACAACTTTGATGTGGCACCATGATTTCGAACTAGAAATCCCCACACTGAGTGAGGGTTAGGTTGATGATGCATATGTATGTTACACCACACTTCAAGCCAACGACGGGGATTCATGCATGCGTGCATAGTATATGCGCTCAAACTTAAGGTCTGAATCTCACCATGACCTATACTATGATAGCACGAACCAAATGAAGAATCCGCCATGGTAACCTATCTTGTTGTTGGTAAAGGTGATCATGGATGTCCATGCGGGCCCACGAATATATAGGCTTGTCGCCGATAACCACGAGAGGGAGTGTACCATTCGAAGGCAACCACTACATGCATATGTATGGAGGTGATGCGTGCATGCATGTTTGAATACCATTTCACAACATTGATGTGGCGCGTGCATCAAAAATCATACACTAGCTCCCCACACAGAGCGAGATCGGTTCATGACGTGTCGTTGTACTAGCCACTTCGACTTGGGAGGGATTCATGCGTACACATGCATGTGTGTGTGCTCAAACTGTATCATGCATGTCATCCCAGAGCATGACCTATATATATCGTATTACAAGCAAAAATAACAATCCCCTCCTAAGTCAAATTAACCTTTCTTGTTGTCAGGCAAAAAGTAGTGAGGGACCAAGCGGGCCCACACATGGAAAGCATCGATATCGCTGATAACCGCTTAAGTGGGTGTGAGAGGACAACCACCGCCGCTTTACATGTGGGCCAAACATATATATGTTGAATACCCAAAATGCACAACTTTGATGTGCCACATGCCTCAAAAACCATAAACCATGCACCCACACAGAGCGAGGTTCATGAAGCATACTACATATGATGGTCCCCTTCCCCCCTCTTCACCGCATACTATATGCTCCTGCCGTAATATGTACAACCCAAAAGAATCCTCATCGATGGTGAAATTAATTAACCTCTCCCAATGTAGGTCAAAGTGATGCATGCATGCATCGACGATGGCCTCATGGGCCCACAGATGGAAGCGTCACACGTGAGTGTCCTAGCTAGGATAACCACTGCGTGCATGCATGTGGCCCAAAGAGGTGTTGTGTGATGTTTGAATAGCCAATTTCACAATTTTGATGTGGCACGTGCCTCGGAAACCAAAAAGTCCCGACTAAGTGAGGTATACTTGTTCACGGACGCGTACGTATAGTATATATGCTAGTCCCCTCCCACCTCTTCGACGCGTACTATATACCACCATAACACAAACAAAAAAGATTCTACCTTCCTGGTCAAATTAACCTCACTGCCGACTATTCGTCAAAGTGATGGACGACGACCTCGCGGGCCCACAGAAAGCGTCACACACGAGTATCGAGTGTCGTGTAGGACAACCATTGACTGCATGTGGCCAAAACATGTATGTATGAAAGGGTTGTGTAATGTTTTAAATAATGATTCCACGACTCTAATGTGGCACCGGCCTGCCTAACAAAACGGCCAACCCATACAGTGGCTCACAACTCGTAGTGTACTACGAGCTACCTGCCACCCCCAGACGCACACACCCACACACACACCGCGAATCCACCACAACTACGATGCATGTTAAATTAATTATCCCGCGGTGAACATATGTTACCAAAGGAGGGACGTTTTAATTTTGAAAAAATCACAGAGATCATTAAGACATTTTAGTACATTAATTGATTGATTTTCTACGGGTATAATGTGCAAAAATCAAATTTGAGCTACATGCACACGTGACAGTGCACCTAACTGTATTGCAAAAAACGCATGTGTCTCACTGGGTGCATGTTTACTCCCCATGCAACAAATTTCAAACATTGAGAATCTTGATTTTAAAATTCTAGTACATCCAAAACTTATTTGAAGTTCATGAAACTTATCGTGTTGTCATATGGACACCAATACAAAGTGGTATTGTACTTTCTTTGTCAAATTTGAGACCAGTTTTGATGTAATCTTTATCTAATTACAAATGGGAGATTATTAATAATTGGGAACCAATATCCCAAACGGATTGTTTATTCGAATCGTGAGCATTAGACCAACGATGGATACGTGCCATGCTTCGGTTAAGCAATAAAGCGACAGCATTAATCATCCAAATAGAAAAACAATATACGTGCCGCCGCGCGACCCGTGTGCTGTGCGAGCAGGCGTGAGTTGACGGGACGCATGTGAGCAGTCCGCCGCGCAGGCAGACGGGGAGGCTTGCGTGCAGGTGTGTGAATTGATGGAGGCGTGCTCGCTGCGCAGTGTCATCAGGAGGCGTGCGAGTAGCTGTGTGAAACTTTGGTAGGCATGCCAACAGTCCGGTGCGCAGGCTCATCGGGGAGGCGAGCCATCGGTTTGGCTGCCGCCCGCCTCTCTCCCACAACTCCCACTACTCCATATTAATGGTGTGCCCGAGCAGCCGCACCCCCTATCCTCGCCACACACACACAATCCTCTCTCTCCGCTTGCATCCTCGATGTCGCTCTTAGTCCTCAAAGCCGTCAGTGTATAAGGTTGGCGCCGAAGCGCCCCATCGGAGGGAGTGGCGACGTCGGGGCTGCTAAAGCACTAGAGCACGGCGTGGAGATGGAGATAGAGGTTGTCGTCACCGCTGGCGAGTTATCGCTGCACCCTGACGTCGTCGACGGCGTCGAGCTTCCATAGCCGGAGGCGGAGTTCCACACCGAATCTGGTGACGACCCCGGCAACGACTCCGACTCCGACGACCACTCCGGTGACGACTCCGATGACGACGGACAGCTGGTTAGTCATCTATACCCATTTATGTGTCAAATAGATCATAGGGTTTCTCTGGTTACTCTTGCCTCTCCCTTTTTGGAATAGAAATCCTATGGTTATGTTGTCCCAATCCATGAAATCTGAGTAAGTTTCATTAGATCCGTGTAGTGTATTGATTGTTTGAATGGTACAAGCGATAAGTGATTAGTTGTTTCATCTGTGCAAATGATTTCTGCTAGTATCCGACTAGGGTTAGTGTTCGTGCCAATAATTCCTGGCCAGGAATTGACAATTGATTTTGAATGACCTACATATGTTTGCCCCATTATTTTCTTCAAGATTGGTCTGTGCATAGACGGCTATGCTTAAAAATCGAACCATAATCTCTGGATATGTATAAATAAATAGCCATAAATTCCTAATCCTACTTCATGGCATGTAATCATTGATTTGATGCCAAATTTGTTTTACTATTTGTATAGGTGCTGTATGACGATGTGGACAGCGAGGATGAAGATGGTCAGAGGAGGTACAAGAGGCAAATCCTGAGGGAGCTTTATGCGGAAATGCATAACAGGCGTATTAGGACGTGGAACGGTGACTATCGATGCCCATTTTGCAACCACAAGCTTCATGACGTGTATCTAAGTGTTCTGGCGCATGCAAGAGGACGGGCCGTTGGCTCCTTCAATCAGAAGTATTCTCGCAGGGTGGCGCACGGCGCGTACGCTGAGTACCTGGAAAAGCTTCAGGATCGTGCTGGCATGTGAGATGAGATGTGGGATGGATCGAACTATGTACGCTTGAGTATGCTTAATGACGGTTGAACTATGTACTTATGGTTGAACTATGCTTATGTACATGTACGCTTATTATCTAAGTCTGAGTATGTTTAATCTATGTTTACTTATGTCTAACCGTGGGATATGGATGCAACCACTTTGGTTGATGGAATCTACCTTTGTCTTGGTTTATTGGTCCCCTTTGTAATTTGTGTTAAATTTTGACCAAAGGTTTAACTGACAAAGTGTTAGTGCAGGTCAGCAAAAATTATATCGTTGGATGGGTATTTGAGCATAGTGTTCAATGATATAGTTTTTGGTGACATGCATAAACATTTCTTAGTTAAATATTTGTCAAAATTTGGTAAAATTACAAGGGGGGCCAATAAACCAGGACGGAGGTAGTACGTCAATCACACATGGTTCCCAAAATTGGAACCGTGTGCAATGACTTCCATTTTGCATGTTGCATCAATCACACACGGTTCGCTCTAGCAAACCGTCACCTCCAAAATTCTTTGTGGGACAGAAAACTCTCACCACCCAATTCAAAAAAGAAAACCCTCACCATCCCCACGTCACAAAAACCCTCACCCCGCCCGCCACCCCCTCTGGTCCCCATTCACACCTGCACAACCTCCTCCGCGTCTATGCCATCGCATCGCCTATCGCGGCGGTCAACACTTAGCTCGACGATTGCCGCCACCGCCAGGCTGCCGACAAAGCCCACCACATTTTGCCACTTCCTCTTGCTGCCGCCTATCGCCATCGACTTTCTCGACGCTGCTTGTGGTCGACCCAGCTCCGCTCGATTGTGGAATCTGTCGTACTGAGGGTTCTTTCTCATGGATGACAAGTTAACTAATTTAATGAGATATTATCTCATCTCTTATCCTAGTTCATCTGCCTCCTTTAATCACCCGTCAAAAATCGTCGTGAATTCATTTTTATTCGAGCTGATTTGAGGGTTTTCTTTCATTCATAGAATGTACAGTGCGCCGACACATCAGGACTTTGTGACCTCCGCCAGAGATTCCATCTCACCGTACCAGATCAGTTGAGGACGCGTGTGGTACGTTCAATCTCACCCTAAATCAGTTGGCATGGCCTACTTTCCTGAACATATTCTAAATATTGCTACATTTGGATAAAAGGTGCCACATGCACCATATAAGTCAAAGGGGATTTTCCCCCTCTCCTTTCTATATTAGACAAATTAATGATGTACTGTTCTTTCGATTACTCTCATATTTCCATGACATCATGTTTACCCTATCTGTTTAATTATAGATTTTTGTCCTTTGATTTCAACTGTTGTACAGTTCTTTCAATTTGGGCCCATATTTGCATGTTACCATATTTTCTTTAACAATCCTACCATTTTCTGCAGCGCATCCCTTGCTATGCAATAGATTATGTAGTGCACAATCTTTCCCTTTACATAGATCAAGACTGCATGGATGTCATACTGCACACAAACCATGGATTTACAATCGTTGCTACTGTAAGACTTGATGAACGTGGTGACTCCTATTTTCACACTGGCTTTTGGAAGAAAAAAATCTAAGTTTTATGTACTGAAAGCTGGCACTAACACATAAAAGGGCCTGGTCATGAGATATATGCTAACTTCCCCGACAAAATCATCCGTCCAGACTTTGTTCGAAGTAAGTTTTCTTTTCAACTATCTTCATGTTGACTTACCCAGCAATGGCAAATGAATTGTGTAGTATTTAAGCAACCAACTGTTATTCCATTTTATTACTATATTCCTACCTGATAACTTCTAGTTACTAATACACTTTTCTATTGCCCTATTTTAACTAAATATTCCCTATACTCCCATTTCTACCAGAAAGCGCCGCTGACAAGGAGACTCCGGAGGTGGAGAATGGGGCTGCCAACAAGCGGAGGCGGGGTGAGCTAGAAATGCAAGCGACTCCAGCAGGCCTAGACTTCATCAGCAGCCTCCTCGATGATATGTTGACAGTCATCATCTCCCTCCTCCCAATCAAATATGGGGCGCAGACAACCGTCCTTTCCCAGCGATGGCGCCCCCTATGGAAGTCCAAACCTCTCGACCTCATCGACACCCACAAGCTCTGCCATGGCTATCGCAAAAGCTTGGATGCGTTCTCCAAGATCCTCGGCAGTCACCTTGGCCCAACCAGAGGCCTTAGAATGGGAAAGTTTCGTTCCAACGACAAGGACCGAGCAAAAGCTTGACGACTGGTTCCGATCCCCGCCCTAGATTAGCTCGAGGAGCTCACTTTTGATGATGGGCATATGCGGTCGCTGCCAACGTCCACACTTCGCCTCGCACCCACACTGCGCGTCGCCAAGTTCAGGAACTGCCATTCTCCCCCCCCCCTTAATGACGCACCCGCTCTTACTCTACCACGACTGAAGCACCTCGAGCTCCTCGTCGTCTGCCTCTCAAACGATGACATGGAGCGCCTGCTCCATGGCTGTACTGCACTCGAGTACCTTCATCTTCAGGCGATCAATGGGTTGAGTACCTTCCACATCACCTCCCTGACTCTCCGGACTATTTATGTGTGTTGCTGGTGCGGCAGGGAGACATCACAAGATGTGTACCACGGTATGGTCATTAAGGACACACCTGCACTTGAGAGATTACTTGTAGTTGATCAAGAAGGTCCAACAAGAATCAATGCCATTTCTACACCGAAATTGACAGTGGTGGGCTACTCGCCTGACAAATACTTCGAACTTGTTATTGGATCCACACCCGTTCAGGTACAATAGCCGCCTTCTACCTCTCGTTCTAAAAATTAACATTATTTCTAATTTTGAAGATGTGTGTTCGTCTGTCATTGAGAAAATGATTCCGAAAAGCTTGACCCCGAAACTGCGCACAGTGAAGGTCTTGGCACTAGAATCTATCGGCCCCAACCTGGAGCAAGTTGTCAGTTTTCTGATATGCTTTACGTGCCTGGAGAAGCTATATATCGATGTGATGTTACTTTCCTGTTAAATGTTAACCATAAGGGAGTTCAATTTGTGACACCCTTTTCCAAGTTTACAATGACAATGTACTATGATTTCTGAAGGATTCTTTTGGAGGATTTCAGTACATACAAGTTCCACCCCCCCCCCATATTGGTTGCTTGATCCATATGGTTACAATCAATAAGCATTTCTCCTTTGGATTCATGTGTACTAGTTTTCTTAGGGAACTTTTCATCCACTCCAACCTCTTGTGAAGAAGGCTACTGATGACCCATGAGTATAGGGGATCTATCATAGTCCTTTCGATAAGTAAGAGTGTCGAACCCAACGAGGAGCAGAAGGAAATGACAAGCGGTTTTCAGTAAGGTATTCTCTGCAAGCACTGAAATTGTCGGTAACAGATAGTTTTGTAATAAGGTAATTTGTAATGGGTAACAAGTAATAAATGTAAATAAGGTGCAGCAAGATGGCCCAATCCTTTTTGTAGCAAAGGACAAGCCTGGACAAACTCCTATATAAAGGAAAACGCTCCCGAGGACACATGGGAATTATCGTCAAGCTAGTTTTCATCACGTTCATATGATTCACGTTCGGTACTTTGATAATTTGATTTGTGGGTTGACCGGTGCTTGGGTACTGCCCTTCCTTGGACAAGCATCCCACTTATGATTAACCCCTCTTGCAAGCATCCACAATTACAAAAGAAGTATTAAGGTAAACCTAACCATAGCATGAAACATATGGATCCAAATCAGCCCCTTACGAAGCAACTCATAAACTAGGGTTTAAGCTTCTGTCACTCTAGCAACCCATCATCTACTTATTACTTCCCAATGCCTTCCTCTAGGCCCAAATAATGTTGAAGTGTCATGTAGTCGACGTTCACATGACACCACTAGAGGAAAGACAACATACATCTCATCAAAATATTGAATGAATACCAAATTCACATGACTACTTACAGCGAGACTTCTCCCATGTCCTCAGGAACAAACGTAACTACTCACAAATCATATTCATGTTCATAATTAGAGGGGTATTAATATGCATAAAGGATTTGAACATATGATCTTCCACCAAATAAACCAACTAGCATCAACTACAAGGAGTAATCAACACTACTAGCAACCCACAGGTACCAATCTGAGGTTTTGAGACAAAGATTGGATACAAGAGATGAACTAGGGTTTGAGAGGAGATGGTGCTGGTGAAGATGTTGATGGAGATTGACCCCCTCCCGATGAGAGGATCGATGATGACGATGGTGGTGATGATTTCCCCCTCCCGGAGGGAAGTTTCCCCAGCAGAACAGCTCCGCCGGAGCCCAAGATTGCTTCCGCCAAGGTTCTGCCTCGTGGCAGCGGAGTTTCGTCCCGTAAGCTTTCTTATGATTTTTTTCAGGGCAAAAGACCTCATATAGCAGAAGATGGGCACCGGAGGCCTGCCAGGGGGCCTACGAGGCAGGGGACGCGCCCAGGGGGGTAGGGCGCGCCCCCACCCTCGTGGATGGTGAGTGGCCCCCCTCTGGTACTTCCTTCGCCCAATATTTTTTATATATTCTGAAACGTGCTCCCGTGAAGTTTCAGGACTTTTGGAGTTGTGCGGAATAGGTCTCTAATATTTGCTGCTTTTCCAGCCCAGAATTCCAGCTGTCGGCATTCTCCCTCTTCATGTAAACCTTGTAAAATAAGAGAGAATAGGCATAAGTATTGTGACATAATGTGTAATAACAGCCCATAATGCAATAAATATTGATATAAAAGCATGATGTAAAATGGAAGTATCAACTCCCCCAAGCTTAGACCTCGCTTGTCCTCAAGCGGAAGCCGAAATCAAAAAATATGTCCACATGTTTAGAGATAGCGGTGTCGATAAAATAAAATACGGACATGAGGGCATCATGATCATTCTTATAACTGCAACATATATATATATTGTCATATGATCTCTTATGCTAAAGTAACAATTCATTTACAGTTTCAAGTATGAATCATAAACTTCATTGAAAACTAACAAACTATAATCTCAGTCATTGAAGCAATTGCAATTTATCATAACATCGGAAAGAGTCAATATAAGAGCTTTTCAGCAAGTCTACATACTCAAATATCATTTAGTCTTTCATAATTGCTAACACTCACGCAATATTTATGGGTATGAAGTTTTAATCGTACACAGAGAAAGATAGGGGCTTATAGTATTGCCTCCCAACCTTTTACCTCAAGGGTAATGTCAACAATAATAGTTCATGAAAACTCACATCCAATTAGCTATATATATCAGGATCTTTCCAACACATTGTGCTTGCCAAAGGATAAAATGTAAAAAGGAAAGAAAAGGTGAAGATCACCATGACTCTTGTATGAAGTATAAGACAAGAATAAAAGATAGGCCCTTCGCAGAGGGAAGCAGAGGTTGTCATGTGCTTTTATGGTTGGATGCATGAAATCTTAATGCAAAAGAACGTCAATTTATATTGCCACTTGTGATATGGACCTTTATTATGCAGTCCGTCGCTTTTATTTCTTCCACATCACAAGATCGTATAAAGCTTATTTTCTCCGCACTAATAAATCATACATATTTAGAGAGCAATTTTTATTGCTTGCAACAATGACAACTTACTTGAAGGATCTTACTCAATCCATAGGTAGGTATGGTGGACTCTCATGGCAAAACTGGGTTTAAGGATATTTGGAAGCACAAGTAGTATCTCTACTTGGTGCAAAGAATTTGGCTAGCATGAGAGGGAAAGGCAAGCTCAACATGTTGGATGATCCATGACAATATAATTTATTTCAGATGTAAGAAAACATAACCCATTACGTTGTCTTCCTTGTCCAACATCAACTCTTTAGCATGTCATATTTTAATGAGTGCTCACAATCATAAAAGATGTCCAGGATAGTATATTTATATGTGAAAACCTCTCTTTCTTTATTACTTCCTATTAATTGCAACGATGACCAAAACTATGTTTGTCAATTCTCAACAACTTTTATTCACCATACTATTTATATGTGAAGTCATTACTCTCCATAAGATCCATATGATCTCTTTAATTCTTTTTATTCTTCTCTTCTTTTTTTATTCCCTCAAGATCATAGCAAGATGGCAAATCCCTTGACTCAAGACTAATCTTTATTATATAGCTCATGGACTTGATTACATAGAAGGATCATAAAGCAAAACTCAAAACTAGATCATACTAAAACTTTATTCTACTAGATCAAGATATTACCAAAAGGATCGAACTAAGAAAAACGATAAAGATAAAAGTGTGACAGTGATATGATACCGGGGCACTCCCCCAAGCTTGGCAGTTTACAAGGGGAGTGCCCATACCCATGTGTTTATGTCTCTTTGTTTGGGGGGTGATGTGATATTCTTGGTGATGATGCCCCTCAGGATACGATTATCTTCCTCGATCTTATTGACTTGCTGCTTGAGGTCCATTATTTCCTTATGGAGCTTGCCTGTGACGGCTAAAGCTCCTTTCACCCAAGGATGTTGCATAGCTGTGGGAGAACAAGTAACACTCTTTTCATATTTTCATAAGAAAGAAATCTAACATTGGAAGGGATGACCGAGTTTGGAATAGCTGAGCTCTGTAGTTCCCCCGTCATGAATCCGGCTCGGAAACGAGAAGTAACTTCTTGATCCTCCTCCATGGCATCTATCATTTTCAAGTCGACCTCCATCTCTTCCTCGGTTGATGGCCCAAAGTGGTCAGCATCGCTGTTTGCTCTTGACCCCGGTATCGGATGAGACACCCGACTCTCCCTGACTGACTCTTGAGAAGACATCTTGCTCTAGATCTGCAGCAGAAACAGCTCAAAACAAAAACAGAGGATATTTGCGTGGTACGGTGGTCAAAACCTTCGGGAGATTATATAATGAACTTTTACCGACCAAAAGAAGTATCCTGCAAGAAAACGGAGTCCGGAGGGAACACGAGGTGCCCACGAGGCAGGGGGTGCGCCCAGGGGGTAGGGTGCGCCCTCCACCCTCGTGGACGCCTCGTGTCCTTCCCGGGCTGCTTCTTATTTTCCTATTTTCTTAAATATTCCAAAACGGAGCAAAATTGCTATTAGAACTGTTTTGGAGTTGGTTTACTTACCGTACCTCATACCTCTTCCTTTTCGGAGTCTGGAATGTTTTGGAAAGTCTCCTTTATGTATTCCTCCGGGGTTACGGTTTCGATAACATTAGTTTCAACATTTATAGGATTACCTGATATAATGTTTGATTCTTTGACCGTTCACCACCCTCGGATTTGTGCCTTTGAAGTTGTTGATTTTTATGGCACCGGTACGATAGACCTCCTCGATAATGTGAGGACCTTCCCATTTAGAGAGGAGTTTTCCTGCAAAAAATCTTAAACGAGAGTTGTATAGCAAAACATAATCACCTACATTAAACTCACGCTTTTGTATCATTTTGTTTTCTTTAAACAATTTTGCATTCTCATAAGCCTGAGTTCTCCATTCATCAAGTGAGCTAATGTCAAAAGGCCTCTTCTCACCGGCAAGTTTGAAATCATAATTGAGCTCTTTAATGGCCCAATATGCCTTATGTTCTAGTTTGAGAGGTAAGTGACATGCTTTTCCATAAACCATTTAATACGGAGACATACCCATAGGATTTTTATATGCAGTTCTATAAGCCCATAATGCATCATCAAGTTTCTTGGACCAATTCTTTCTAGATCTATTAACAGTCTTTTGCAAAATTAATTTAAGCTCTCTATTACTCAGTTCTACTTGACCACTAGACTGTGTATGATATGGAGATGCAATTCTATGATTAACATCATACTTAGCAAGCATCTTACGAAAAGCACCATGAATAAAATGTGAACCACCATCAGTCATTAAGTATCTAGGTACTCCAAACCTCAGAAAAATAACTTCTTTAAGCATCTTAATAGAGGTGTTATGATCAGCACTACTAGTTGGAATAGCTTCTACCCACTTAGTAACGTAATCAACAGCAACTAAAATATGTGTATACCCATTAGAGGAAGGAAACAGTCCCATATAATCAAAGCCCCAAACATCAAATGGTTCAATAACAAGTGAATAATTCATAGGCATTTCTTGACGTCTACTAATATTACCAATTCTTTGACATTCATCACAAGACAAGACAAACTTATGGGCATCTTTGAAGAGTGTAGGCCAATAAAAACCAGATTGCAATACCTTATATGCAGTTCTGTCTCCAGCATGGTGTCCTCCATAAGCCTCGGAATGACACTTACGTAGGATCTGTTCCTTTTCATGCTCAGGTACACAATGTCTAATAACACCATCTACTCCTTCTTTATAAAGGTGTGGGTCATCCCAGAAGTAATGTCTTAAATCATAGAAAAACTTTTTCTTTTGCTGGTATGTGAAACTAGGTGGTATAAATGTAGCAGCAATGTAATTAACATAATCAGCATACCATGGAGCAGTACGAGAAGCATTTATGACAGCTAATTGTTCATCAGGAAAGCTATCATCAATAGGTAGTGGGTCATCAAGAACATTCTTTAACCTAGACAAGTTGTCTGCAACGGGGTTCTCAGCTCCTTTTCTATCGATAATATGCAAATCAAATTCTTGTATCAAGAGAACCCATCTAATAAGTCTAAGTTTAGCATCTTTATTTTCCATAAGATATTTAATAGCAGCATGATCAGCATGAACAGTTACTTTAGAATCAACAATATAAGGTCTGAACTTATCACAAGCAAATACAACAGCTAAAAATTCTTTTTCAGTAGTAGCATAATTTCTCTGGGCACTGCCTAGAGTTTTACTAGCATACTGGATAACATTTAATTTCTTATCAACTCTTTGTCCTAGAACAGCACCTACAGCATAATCACTAGCATCACACATAATTTCAAAGGGCAAATTCCAATCAGGTGGCTGAACAATAGGTGCAGAAATCAAGGCTTTCTTAAGTATTTCAAATGCTTCTACACAATCATCATCAAAGACAAAAGGAACATCTTTTTGTAAGAGATTAGTGAGAGGCCTGGAAATTTTAGATAAGTCCTTAATGAACCTCCTATAAAAAGCGGCATGACCAAGGAAACTTCTTATACCTTTAATGTCCTTAGGACATGACATCTTTTCAATAGCATCAACTTTAGCTTTGTCAACTTCAATACCTCTTTCAGAAATTTTATGCTCCAAGACAATACCTTCATTAACCATAAAGTGGCACTTCTCCCAATTCAAGACAAGATTAGTTTCTTCACATCTCTGCAAAACTCGATCAAGGTTGCTTAAGCAATCATCAAAAGAAGTTCCATATATGGAGAAATCATCCATGAAAACCTCAACAATCTTTTCACAAAAGTCAGAGAATATAGCAATCATACATCTTTGAAAGGTAGCAGGTGCATTGCATAAACCAAAAGGCATACGTCTATAAGCAAAGGTACCAAAAGGGCAAGTAAAAGTGGTATTTTCCTGATCCTATTTCGACATAGGTATTTGAGAGAAACCAGAATAACCATCTAGAAAGCAAAAATGTGTATGTTTAGATAATCTTTCTAGCATTTGATCAATAAAAGGTAAATGGTAATGATCCTTTTTAGTGGCTTTATTTAATTTGCGGAAATCAATTACCATTCTATAACCCGTAACAATTCTTTGCGGGATCAATTCATCTTTATCATTAGGAACAATAGTAATACCTCCCTTCTTAGGGACACAATGAACAGGACTCACCCACTGACTATTAGCAACGGGATAAATTATACCTGCCTCCAGAAGCTTTAGTATTTCTTTTCTTACCACTTCTTTCATCTTAGGATTTAACCGTCGTTGGTGATCAACAACCAGTTTAGCGTCTTTCTCCAATTTTATTTTGTGCTAGCATAGAGTGGGACTAATGCCCTTAAGATCACCAAGAGTATATCCAATAGCAGCATGGTGCTTCTTCAGAGTTTTCAATAATTTCTTTTCTTCATGCTCTGAAAAGTTAGCACTAATAATAACAGGATATATCTCTTTCTCATCAAGATAAGCATATTTAAGAGTATCAGGTAAAGGTTTAAGCTCAAACATGGGATCACCCTTGGGTGGAGGAGGATCCCCTAGGATTTCAACAGGCAAGTTGTGTTTCAAAATAGGTCCCTGTTTAAAGAATACTTCATCTATTTCCCTTCTTTCATTCATAAACATATCATTTTCATGGTCAAGCAAATATTGTTTTAAAGGATCATTAGGAGGCACGGCAATAGAATCAAGACCAATAATTTCATCTTTATTAGGCAATTCTTTATCATGGGGTTGTCTATGAAATTTAGCAAAATTAAAATCATGAGACATATCCCCCAAACCAATAGTAACAACATCCTTTTTGCAATCTATCCTAGCATTAACATTATTCAAGAAGGGTCTACCAAATATAATGGGACAAAAGTTATCTTGTGGGGAACCAAGAACAAGAAAATCTGCAGGATATTTAACTTTCCCACACAAGACTTCAACATCTCTAACAATCCCAACTGGTGAAATAGTGTATCTATGGGAAAGCTTAATTGTAACATCAATTTCCTCTATCTCAGCAGGTGCAATATCATGCATAATTTCTTTGTATAAGGAATGAGGTATTGCACTTGCACTAGCACCCATATCACATAAGCCATGATAGCAATGATCTCCTATTTTAACAGAAATAACAGGCATGCCTACAACAGGTCTATGTTTATTTTTAATGTCAGGTCTAGCAATTCTAGCAGCTTCATCACAGAAGTAAATAACATGCCCATCAATATTATCAGCCAAGAGATCTTTAACCATAGCAATACTAGGTTCAACTTTAATTTGCTCAGGGGTGTAGGTGTTCTAGTATTACTCTTACGAACCACAGTTGAAGCTTTAGCATGATCCTTTATTCTAACAGGGAAAGGTGGTTTCTCAATATAAGCAGTAGGAACAACAGAATCATTATAAGTGATAGTCTTCTCTTCAACTTTAATAGGTGCAACTACTTTTACTTCAATGGGAGGATTATATTTAAACCACTTCTCCTTAGGGAGATCAACATGAGTAGCAAAGGATTCACAGAAAGAAGCTACTATCTCATCCAACCCATCACCGTCCAGCAAGCCTATGATGGATTTACTCACGCATGGCGGTGAGCATCACGAAATTGCTGATGGAGGATGGTTGATGATGGCGACAGATTCCCCTCTCCGGAGCCCCGAACAGACTCCAAATCAGTCCTCCCAAGAGGTTTTAGGGCTTGGTGGTGGCTCCGTATCGTAAAACGCGATGAATCCTTCTCTTTGATTTTTTTCTCCCCAAAAGTGAATATATAGAGTTGGAGTTGAGGTCGGAGGAGCTCCAGGGGGCCCATGAGGTAGGGGGCGCGCCCAGGGGGTAGGCGCGCCCGCACCCTTGTGGCTAGGGTGTGGGCCCCTAGTCTTGATCTTTTGCCAGTATTTTTTTATTATTTCCAAAAATATGCTCCGTGGAGTTTCAGGTCATCCCGAGAACTTTTGTTTCTGCACATAAATAAAAACATGACAATTCTGCTAAAAACAACGTCAGTCTGGGTTAGTTCCATTCAAATCATGCAAGTTAGAGTCCAAAACAAGGGCAAAAGTGTTTGGAAAAGTAGATACGACGAAGACATATCAACTCCTCCAAGCTTAAACCTTTGCTTGTCCTCAAGCAATTCAGTTGACAAACTGAAAGTGATAAAGAAAAACTTTTACAAACTCTGTTTGCTCTTGTTTGTAAATATGTAAAGCCAGCATTCAAGTTTTCAGCAAAGATTATGAACTAACCATATTCACAATAACTCTTAGGTCTCCTGTTTACTCATATCAATGGCATAATCAACTAGCGAGCAATAATAATAAATCTCGGATGACAACACTTTCTCAAAACAATCATAATATGATATAACAAGATGGTATCTCGCTAGCCCTTTCTAAGACTGCAAAACATAAATGCAGAGCACCTTTAAAGATCAAGGACTGACTAGACATTGTAATTCATGGTAAAAGAGATCCAGTCAAGTCATACTCAATGTAAACTAACAGTAATGAATGCAAATGACAGTGGTGCTCTCCAACTGGTGCTTTTTAATAAGAGGATGATGACTCAACATGAAAGTAAATAGATAGGCCCTTCACAGAGGGAACCAGGGATTTGTAGAGGTGCCAGAGCTCGGTTTTAAAATAGAGATGAATAATATTTTGAGCGGTATACTTTCATTGTCAACATAACAACCAAGCGATGGCGATATCTTCCATGCTGCACACACTATAGGCGGTTCCCAAACAGAATGGTAAAGTTTATACTCCCCCTCCACCAACAAGCATCAATCCGTGGCTTGCTCGAAACAACGAGTGCCTCCAACTAACAAGAGTCCCAGGGGAGTTTTGTTTGTAATTATTTTGATTTAGTTTGCATAAAGCATGGGACTGGGCATCCCAGTGACCAGCCATTTTCTCGTGAGTGAGGAGCGGAGTCCACTCCTCTTGAGAATAACCCGCCTAACATGGAAGATACGTACAACCCTAGTTGATACATGAGCTATTTGAGCAACAAAACAGGATATTTATTTGAAGGTTTAGAGTTTGGCACATACAAATTTACTTGGAACGGCAGGTAGATACCATATATAGGTAGGTATGGTGGACTCATATGGAATAACTTTGGGGTTTATGGAGTTGGATGCACAAGCAGTATTCCCGCTTAGTACAAGTGAAGGCTAGCAAAAGACTGGGAAGCGACCAGCTAGAGAGTGACAACAGTCATGAACATGCATTAAAATTAATCAACACCGAATGCAAGCATGAGTAGGATATAATGCACCATGAACATAAATATCGTAGAGGCTATGTTGATTTTGTTTCAACTACATGCGTGAATATGTGCCAAGTCAAGCCACTCGAATCGTTCAAAAGAGGATACCGCCCTATCATACCACCTCACAACCATTTTAATAGCATGTTGGCACGCAAGGTAAACCATTATAAGCTCCTAGCTAATTAGGCATGGCATAAGCAACTATAATCTCTAATTGTCATTGCAAACATGTTTATTCATAATAGGCTGAATCAGGAACGATGAACTAATCGTATTTACAAAAACAAGAGAGGTCGAGTTCATACCAGCTTCTCCCATCTCAATCAGCCCATCAGATATCGTCATAATTGCCTTTCACTTGCACGACCGAATGATGTGAATAATAATAACAGTGCACGTGCATTGGACTAAGCTGGAATCTGCAAGCATTCAATAAACAGGAGAAGACAAAGCAATATGGACTCTTGGTTAAATCAACAATAATGCATATAGGAGTCACTTCCACAATTTAATTATGGTCTTCTCCTATCGACCCCCAAAGAAAAGAAAAGAAGTAAAAGTATTTACACGGGAAAGCTCCCAACAAGCAAAAGAAGAACATGAAATCTTTTTGGGTTTTCTTTTTAATTACTACTACAAGCATAGAAATTAAAACTAGCTAAAAGCTACAACTAATTTTTTTTGGTTTTTTCTTAAGGTTTATCAAACACACAAGAGAAAGCATATAAAGGAAAATAAACTAGCATGGATATTACAGTGAAAGGGTATGAACACCGACATCTAGCAATGAGTGTGTGAACATGAATGTAATGTCGGTGAGAAATACGTACTCCCCCAAGCTTAGGCTTTTGGCCTAAGTTGGTCTAATGCCACGGATGGCCTGGCGGATATCCAAAGTTGTAGTTGGGGTCGTACTGAGATGCAGCAGTCATTGCATCGTGGGCTGCAGCTTGGAGGCGAGCTATCTCAGCCCTCCTCTTATACTCTTTTGCTTCCTCTATGGTTATAGAATATCTCCCCTTTGCCTGAAAATCAAAGAAAGTAGAAGCAGGGAGAGCGACGTGATAGGTGCGTCATCTGTCAAAGATTAGTCGATACTGGAGGAACTGATCGTTCCTCTCAACAAATTGATGATGAACCATAGCCTCATAATCCAAATAAGCAGGGGGCAACTCAATATCATCCTCATGTATGGTTATACCAAGAAAATTAGCTATGCGGGTTGCATAAATTCCACCAAAGAAATCTCCATTAAATCTATTAAGATGCAACCTACGTGCAACAATGGCTCCCAAATTATAAGATTTATCTCCTAACACAGCACTCCTAAGAATACTGAGGTCAGGGACACACATGTGACATGCTTCATCTTTACCGTTAATGCATCTACCTATGAAGAGAGCAAAATAATGTATAGCAGGAAAGTGAATGCTCCCTATGGTAGCTTGTGTTATATCTCTAGATTCCCCCACAGTTATACTACTAAGAAAATCTCTAAATTCAGATTTGCGAGGTTCACTAGTACTACCCCATTGTGGAAGTTTGCAAGCAGTGGTAAAGTCCTCTAAGTCCACAGTGTAAGAATTTTCATAAAGATCAAATAGGACCGTTTGAGAATTACGTGAAGATGAAAATTCAAATCTCCTCACAAAGGAACTAGTGAGATAGTGGTACTGAGGGCATTTTTCTTCCTCGAAGCTCACAAGATCAGTGTTACACAAATATGCGTTAAATTCTTCCTTAATTCCCGCTCGATCCATGAAGTCCTCTGAAGGCCATTCACAAGGCCGCATTGGAGCGTCCCTTGGTGGCTCATCATCAGCATCACGCATTGCAAGCCTGGGTCCTTGTTTCCTTGAAGAACCACCTTGGTACATTTTCCTATGCATATTTCTCCCTCTGAAAAATTTCTGAAATTTTTAGTAACTTCAAATAAAAGTAAACCAAACTTAACAAAATTGATAGCAACTACTCCTACAAGTGCCTAGAGGCAATATCATGCACCAAAACTACTTTCGACCATATAAATTTGACATGCAAGCTCAAGAACAGGGTCACCTAAGCAGCAAAAATATGCAATGAATAAAGCACTAGAACAAAAACTAATTTGACCAATGGAGGGGTCAAATACCAAGGAACAATCCCCCCAAGTAGTTTTGTGAGAGGTGCTTTGGGCAAGGAGATCGAAAATGGCAGCAAAATGAGCTTGGACTCGGGTTTGAGCTAGATAATGGTGTTTGTGGGAGGAATAAGGAGAGTGTGGGTGCAGGAATAAGTGGAGGAGGGCCACCATGGGCCCATGAGGCAGGGGGGCGCGCCCAGGGGGGTAGGGCACGCCCTCCACCCTCGTGGCCAGGTGGATGCCCCCTGTTGTGTTCTCAGTGCCAAATATTCTCAAATATTCCAGAAAAAAATCATATTTAAATTTCAGGGCATTTGGCGAACTTTTATTTTCGGGGTATTTTTATATTGAACGGATAATTCGGATAACAGACAGAAAATACTATTTTTACTTTATTTAATATGAATAACAGAAAGTAAAAGGAGGGTATAGGGGGTTGTGCTTTCTAACTTCATCCATCTCATGATCATCAAAAGGAATCCATTAACAAGGTTGATCAAGTCTTGTGAACAAACTCATTCCGAATAACATGGAACCGGAGAATTTTTGAATAACACTAGGTTACCTCAACGGGGATATGCACATCCCCAACGATAAGAATATCATATTTCTTCTTGACAGTAGGAAGAGGAAATTCAAAACCTCCAAAAATAATTGATGGAATTTTTCCAATAGAATTGATACTGTGGACTTGAGGTTGTTTCCTCGGAAAGTGTATCATATGCTCATTACCATTAACATGAAAAGTGACACTGCCTTTGTTGCAATCAATAACAGCCCCTGCAGTATTCAAAAAGGGTCTTCCAAGAATAATAGACATACTATCGTCCTCAGGAATATCAAGAATAACAATGTCCGTTAAAATAGTAACGTTTGCAACCACAACAGGCACATCCTCACAAATACCGACAGGTATAGCAGTTGATTTATCAGCCATTTGCAAAGATATTTCAGTAGGTGTCAACTTATTCAAATCAAGTCTACGATATAAAGAGAGAGGCATAACACTAACACCGGCTCCAAGATCACATAAAGCAGTTTTAACATAGTTTCTTTTAATGGAGCATGGTATAGTGGGTACTCCTGGATCTCCAAGTTTCTTTGGTATTCCACCCTTAAAAGTATAATTAGCAAGCATGGTGGAAATTTCAGCTTCCGGTATCTTTCTTTTATTAGTAACAATATCTTTCATATACTTAGCATAAGGATTCATTTTAAGCATATCAGTTAATCGCATACGCAAAAAGATATGTCTAATCATTTCAGCAAAGCGCTCAAAATCCTCATCATCCTTTTTCTTGGATGGTTTGGGAGGAAAAGGCATGGGTTTCTGAACCCATGGTTCTCTTTCTTTACCATGTTTCCTAGCAACAAAGTCTCTCTTGTCATAACGTTGATTATTTGATTGTGGGTTATCAAGATCAACAGCAGGTTCAATTTCTATATCATTATCATTGCTAGGTTGGGCATCAACATGAACATTATCATTAACATTATCATTAACATTATCACTAGTTTCAGGTTCATTACCAGATTGTGTTTCAGCATCAGAAATAGAAATATCATTTGGATTCTCAGGTGTTTCAGTAATAGGTTCACTAGAAGCATGCAAAGTCCTATCATTTTTCTTTTTCTTCTTTTTAGAAGGACTAGGTGCATCTATATTATTTCTCTGAGAATCTTGCTCAATTCTCTTAGGGTGGCCTTCAGGATACAAAGGTTCCTGAGTCATTTTACCAGTTCTAGTAGCCACTCTAACAGCAAAATCATTATTCTTACTATTCAATTCATTGAGCAAATCATTTTGAGCTTTAAGTATTTGTTCTACTTGAGTGGTAACCATAGAAGCATGTTTACTAATAAGTTTAAGTTCACCTTTAACATTAGCCATATAATCACCCAAGTGTTCAAGCATATCAGCACTGCGTTTTAATTCTCTACCAAAATAAGCATTGAAGTCTTCTTGCTTAACCATAAACTTATCAAACTCATCTAAGCATGGGCTAGCAAACTTAGTAAATGGGATTTCAGCTTTATCATATCTATAGAGAGAATTTACCTTTACTACCTGTGTCGGGTTATCAAGACGATGTATTTCTTCAACAGGCGGTAAATTAAGACCATGTATTTCTTCTATAGGGGATAAATTCTTAACATCTTCAGCTTTAATACCCTTTTCTTTCATAGATTTCTTTGCCTCTTGCATATCTCCAGGACTAAGAAATAGAACACCTTTTTCTTCGGAGTTGGTTTAGGAATAGGCTCAGGAACTGGCTCGGGAAGTGTCCAATTATTTTCATTTGTCAACATATTATTCAATAGAATTTCAGCTTCATCCGATGTTCTTTCCCTGAAAACAGAACCAGCACAACTATCCAGGTAATCTCTGGAAGCATCGGTTAGTCCATTATAAAAGATATCAAGTATTTCATTTTTCTTAAGAGGGTGATCAGGCAACGCATTAAGTAATTGGAGAAGCCTCCCCCAAGCTTGTGGGAGACTCTCTTCTTCAATTTGCACAAAATTATATATATCCCTTAAAGCAGCTTGTTTCTTATGAGCAGGGAAATATTTAGCAGAGAAGTAATAAATCATATCCTGGGGACTACGCACACAACCAGGATCAAGAGAATTAAACCATATCTTAGCATCACCCTTTAATGAGAACGGAAATATTTTAAGGATATAAAAGTAGTGAGTTCTCCCATCATTAGTGAACAGGGTAGCTATATCATTTAATTTAGTAAGATGTGCCACAACAGTTTCAGATTCATAGCCATAAAAAGGATCAGATTCAACCAAATAATTATATCAGGATCAACAAAGAATTCATAATCCTTATCAGTAATACAGATAGGTGCAGTAGCAAAAGCAAGGTCAGGTTTCATTCTAGCATTAAGGGATTGTTGCTTCCATTTAGCTAATAACCTCTTTAGATCATATCTATCATTGCAAGCAAGAATAGCTCTAGCAGATTCTTCATCCAGAACATAACCCTCAGGAACAACAGGCAATTCATATTTATTAGGGGGAGAGTCTTCATCATCACTTTCATCAATATTATCAATTTCAATAATTTCATTCTCTCTAGCCCTAGCAAGTTGTTCATCAAGAAATTCACCAAGTGGCATAGTAGTATCAATCATAGAAGTAGTTTCATCATAAGTATCATGCATAACAGAAGTGGCATCATCAATAACATGCGACATATCAGAATCAATAGCATAAGTAGGTTTAGGTGTCGCAAGCTTACTCAAAACAGAAGGTGAATCAAGTGCACAGCTAGATGGCAGTTCCTTACCTCCCCTCGTAGTTGAGGGATAAATCTTGGTTCTTGGATCTTTCAAGTTCTTCATAATGATAAGCAGATATAAATCCCAAGTGACTCAAAGAATAGAGCTATGCTCCCTGACAACGGCGCCAGAAAATAGTCTTGATAACCCACAAGTATAGGGGATCGCAACGGTTTTCGAGGGTAGAGTATTCAACCCAAATTTATTGATTTGACACAAGGGGAGCCAAATAATATTCTCAAGTATTAGCAGCTGAGTTGTCAATTCAACCACACCTGGAAACTTAATATCTGCAGCAAAGTATTTAGTAACAAAGTAATATGATAGTAGTGGTAACGGTAGCAAAAGGTAATGATAGCAAAAGTAATGTTTTTGGTATTTTGTAGTGATTGTAACAATAGCAACAGAAAAGTAAATAAGCGGAGAACAATATATGGAAAGCTCGTAGGCAATGGATCGGTGATAGAGAATTATGCCGGATGCGGTTCATCATGCAATAGTCATAACCTAGGGTGACATAGAACTAGCTCCAATTCATCAATGTAATGTAGGCATGTATTCCGAATATAGTCATACATGCTTATGGAAAAGAACTTGCATGACATCTTTTGTCCTACCCTCCCGTGGCAGCGGGGTCCTAGCGGAAACTAAGGGATATTAAGGCCTCCTTTTAATAGAGTACCGGACCAAAGCATTAACACATAGTGAATACATGAACTCCTCAAACTACGGTCATCACCGGGAGTGGTCCCGACTATTGTCACTTCGGGGTTGCCGGATCATAACACATAGTAGGTGACTATAGACTTGCAAGATAGGATCAAGAACACTCATATATTGATGAAAACATAATAGGTTCAAATCTGAAATCATGGCACTCGGGCCCTAGTGACAAGCATTAAGCATAGCAAAGTCATAGCAAAATCAATCTCAGAACATAGTGGATACTAGGGATCAAACCCTAACAAAACTAACTCGATTACATGATAAATATCATCCAACCCATCACCGTCCAGCAAGCCTACGATGGAATTACTCACGCACGGCGGTGAGCATCATGAAATTGGTGATGGAGGATGGTTGATGATGATGATGGCGACGGATTCCCCTCTCCGGAGCCCCGAACGGACTCCAGATCAGCCCTCCCGAGAGGTTTTAGGGCTTGGCGGCGGCTCCGTATCGTAAAACGCGATGAATCCTTCTCTCTGATTTTTTTCTCCCCAAAAGTGAATATATAGAGTTGGAGTTGAGGTCAGAGGAGCTCTAGGGGGCCCACGAGGTAGGGGGCGCGCCCAGGGGGGCAGGCGCGCCCCCCACCCTCGTGGATAGGGTGTGGCCCCCCGGTATTGATCTTTTGCCAGTATTTTTTATTATTTCCAAAAATACGCTCCGTGGAGTTTCAGATCATTCCGAGAACTTTTGTTTCTGCACATAAATAACACCATGGCAATTCTGCTGAAAACACCGTCAGTCCGGGTTAGTTCCATTCAAATCATGCAAGTTAGAGTCCAAAACAAGGGCAAAAGTGGTTGGAAAAGTAGATACGACGGAGACATATCACATCACATAGCCTAAACCATGTCAATGTCTTTTCCTTCAAAGATAAAGGGAAGACCTTCTTCTTGATAACATCCTCGGGCATACCTGCAAGCTTAAATAATCCACAAACTTCATCCACATAAATTAGGTGCAAATTGGGATGCAATGTTTCATCTCCTGTAAAAGGATTAGCTAGCAGTTTATCTATCATACCCGAAGGAATTTCAAAGTAAACATTTTCAGTAGATTCAGTAGGTTGAGGAGCAACTCTTTGCTCTACTGGTCGGGGTGAAGATACCCCGAACAAGCCCCTCAAAGGATTATGTTCCATAGTAACAAGCGACAGTAAATTTCAGCACACTATATAAAATTTTCCTTACCAAATTCCACCTACCAAAGGCGCTTCACTCCCCGGCAATGGTGCCAGAAAAGAGTCTTGATGACCCACAAGTATAGGGGATCTATCATAGTCCTTTCAATAAGTAAGAGTGTCGAACCCAACGAGGAGCAGAAGGAAATGACAAGCGGTTTTCAGTAAGGTATTCCTTGCAAGCACTGAAATTGTCGGTAACAGATAGTTTTGTGATAAGGTAATTTGTAACGGGTAACAAGTAATAAATGTAAATAAGGTGCAGCAAGATGGCCCAATCCTTTTTGTAGCAAAGGACAAGCCTGGACAAACTCTTATATAAAGGAAAACGCTCCCGAGGACACATGGGAATTATCGTGAAGCTAGTTTTCATCACGTTCATATGATTCGCGTTCGGTACTTTGATAATTCGATATGTGGGTGGACCGGTGCTTGGGTGCTGCCCTTCCTTGGAAAAGCATCCCACTTATGATTAACCCCTCTTGCAAGCATCCGCAACTACAAAATAAGTATTAAGGTAAACCTAACCATAGCATGAAACATATGGATCCAAATCAGCCCCTTACGAAGCAACTCATAAACTAGGGTTTAAGCTTCTGTCACTCTAGCAACCCATCATCTACTTATTACTTCCCAATGCCTCCCTCTAGGCCCAAATAATGGTGAAGTGTCATGTAGTCGACGTTCACATGACACCACTAGAGGAAAGACAACATACATCTCATCAAAATATCGAACGAATACTAAATTCACATGACTACTTAAAGCGACACTTCTCCAATGTCCTCAGAAACAAACGTAACTACTCACAAATCATATTCATGTTCATAATCAGAGGGTATTAATGTGCATAAAGGATCTGAACATATGATCTTCCACCAAATAAACCAACTAGCATTAACTACAAGGAGTAATCAACACTACTAGCAACCCATAGGTACCAATCTGAGGTTTTGAGACAAAGATTGGATACAAGAGATGAACTAGGGTTTGAGAGGAGATGGTGCTAGTGAAGATGTTGATGGATATTGACCCCCTCCCGATGAGAGGATCGATGATGACGACGATGGTGATGATTTCCCCCTCCCGGAGGGAAGTTTCCCCGGCAGAACAGCTTCACCGGAGCCCTAGATTGGTTCTGCCAAGGTTCCGCCTCGTGGCAGTGGAGTTTCGTCCCGTAAGCTTTCTTATGATTTTTTCCAAGGCAAAAGACCTCATATAGCAGAAGATGGGCACCGGAGGCCTGCCAGGGGGCCCACAAGGCAGGGGGCGCGCCCATGGGGGTAGGGCGCGCCCCCCACCCTCGTGGATGGTGGGCGGCCCCCTCTGGTACTTCCTTCTCCCAATATTTTTTATATATTCTGAAACGTGCTCCCATGAAGTTTCAGGACTTTTGGAGTTGTGCAGAATAGGTCTCTAATATTTGCTCCTTTTCTAGCCCAGAATTCCAATTGCCGGCATTCTCCCTCTTCTTGTAAACCTTGTCAATTAAGAGAGAATAGGCATAAGTATTGTGACATAATGTGTAATAACAGCCCATAATGCAATAAATATCGATATAAAAGCATGATGCAAAATAGACGTATCTGCTACATTTTTCTAAAATGTAATCAAATGTCCATGTTAATCATGTCAGATCGAAGATGGCATGTTAGTGCATTTTACAAATCCTGCAAACCAAATAGGACTGTAGTAATGTTCAAAACTGCATGTAGGCACTAACACGTTTTCTTCTTTTGCAGATAAGATTAGGCCAAGTGGTGGATAATGTGATACAATATAACATTCACGTCGAATGCCTAGTTCTGCATCTCTCAGAAATTACTTTGAACTCCTACCGAGGGACCTTATATTCGCCAGGTTCTTTGCTCTCAGAGCAAGGGTGCTGAAGGAAATGAGGTTTGCCCTACTTTTTTCGCAAAAATGAATGGTTTGTTGATCAGCGCTGGCGCCTGCGGCAAAATGGAATAGGCTCCAAAAATGCTGAATTTCAATTTGGAACTTCAGATGACAGAGTAATCGGAAGTCATCGTGTCAACCCCATACATGACTTCTCAGTGGCTGATCCCTTTGCAAAAATTGTGAGGTTTCGAAACAAGACTTAGAAGTGGTAATATTAGTTTGAACCTCTCTGATATCCATGTTCAGTGGATCAGCGTGAGCATTTGCAGCTGATGAGCTGAATTTCATTTCTAATATCAGTTTGAACATTGTAATTTTCGAATTTGAGCCATGTAACTTTGGAATTTAAACATTGTAATATTTCGAGCTTTTGTGGTACAATCGTTGAAATGGCATGGTGTGAGACTCGTATATTGGTAGCACTATTTTGACCTTAATATGCAAGGTCTTAGATTTTATTAACCATTCTCGAATCTATTTACCTTGTCGATCTCACAGCACATGATCTGTATTGCTAACTCGACTGTGATCTTTGACATTATTGCACACAGTTGGTTTCTTCCTGTTCGGGGACATAGTATTCCAAAATTTTCCTACGGTCATGCAAGATCTATCTAGGAGATGCATAGCAACGAGAGGTGAGTGTGTGTCTACGTACCCTCGTAGACCGAAAGTGGAAGCGTTAACTAACGCGGTTGATGTAGTCGAACGTCTTCGCGATCCAACCGATCAAGTACCGAACGCACGGCACCTCCGTGATCTGCACACGTTCAGCTCGGTGACGTCCCTCATACTCTTGATCTAGCTAAGGCTGAGGGAGAGTTTTGTCAGCACGACGGCGTGATGACGGTGATGATGAAGTTACCGTCGCAGGGCTTCGCCTAAGCACTACAACGATATGACCGAGGTGGAAATCTATGGAGGGGGGCACCACACACGGCTAAACAATCAACTTGTGTGTCTATGGGGTGTCCCCTCCCCCATATATAAAGGAGGGGAGGGGGCGGGCGGCCTCATGGTGCGCCCACAAAGGGGGGAATCCTACTCCTACTAGGACTAGGTTTCCCCCTTTCCTAGTCCTAATAGGAGGAGGGAGGAAGGGGGAGAGGAGAAGAAGGAAAGGGGGGCCGACCCCCTTCCCAATTCGGATTGGGCTTGGGGGGGTGCGCCCCACCTCTTGGACGCCTCCTCTCTCTTCCACTAAAGCCTGTGTAGGCCCATTAAGCCCCCACGGGGTTCCAGTAACCCCCCGGTACTCCGGTAAATGCCCGAACTCGTCCGAAACCATTCCGGTGTCCAAACATAACCTTCCAATATATCAATCTTCATGTCTCAACCATTTCGAGACTCCTCGTCATGTCCGTGATCACATCCGGACTCCGAACTACCTTCGGTACATCAAAACACATAAACTCATAATACCAATCGTCATCGAACGTTAAGCATGCGGACCCTACGGGTTCGAGAACTATGTAGACATGACCGAGACTCATTTCCGGTCAATAACCAATAGCGGAACCTGGATGCTCATACTGATTCCTACATATTCTATGAAGATCTTTATCGGTCAAACCGCATAACAACATACGTTGTTCCCTTTGTCGTCCGTATGTTACTTGCCCGAGATTCGATCGTCGGTAACCTAGTTCAATCTCGTTACCGGCAAGTCTCTTTACTCGTTCCGTAATGCATCATATCGTAACTAACTCATTAGTCACACTGCTTGCAAGGCTTATAGTGATGTGCATTACCGAGAGGGCCCAGAGATACCTCTCCGACAATCGGAGTGACAAATCCTAATATCGATCTATGCCAACTCAACAAACACCATCGGAGACACCTGTAGAGCATCTTTATAATCACCCAGTTACGTTGTGACATTTGATAGCACACTAAGTGTTCCTCCGGTATTCAAGAGTTGCATAATCTCATAGTCATAGGAACATGTATAAGTTATGAAGAACTTTGTCAATGACACTATCAACCGGAAGATTAACTCTCAGCTGAGTCAAATGATTGTAGTACCCAGACATTCAAAATATGTTCACTGGCAGAACTATTCTCCTCCATTTTGCAGCTATACAACTTATTGGAGACTTCATATCTCTCAATCCGGGCATTTGCTTGAAATATTAACTTCAACTCCTGGAACATCTCATATGCTCCATGACGTTCAAAATATCGTTGAAGTATAGGTTCTAATCCATAAAGCATGGCACACTAAACTATCGAGTAGTCATCAGCTTTGCTCTGCCAGGTGTTCATAACATCTAGAGTTGCTCCCGCAACGGGTTTGGCACCTAGCGGTGTTTCCAGGACGTAATTCTTCTATGCACCAATGAGGATAATCCTCAAGTTACGGACCCAGTCCGTGTAGTTGCTACCATCATCTTTCAACTTAGCTTTCTCTAGGAACGCATTAAAATTCAACAGAACAACATCACGGGCCATTTATCTACAACAACATAAACATGCAAAATACTATCAGGTACTAAGTTCATGATAAATTAAAGTTCAGCTAATCATATTACTTAAGAACTCCCACTTATATAGACATCTCTCTAATCATCTAAGTGATCACGTGATCCATATCAGCTAAACCATGTCCGATCATCACGTGAGATGGAGTAGTTTTCAATGGTGAACATCACTATGTTGATCATATCTACTATATAATTCATGCTTGACCTTTCGGTCTCAGTGTTCCGAGGCCATATCTGCATATGCTAGGCTCGTTAAGTTTAACCCGAGTATTCTGCGTGTGCAAAACTGGCTTGCACCCGTTGTATGTGAACGTAGAGCTTATCACACGCGATCATCACATGGTGTCTCCGCACGACGAACTGTAGCAACAGTGCATACTCAGGGAGAACACTTATACCTTGAAATTTAGTGAGAGACCATCTTATAATGCTACCGCCGTACTAAGAAAAATAAGATGCATAAAGGATAAACATCACATGCAATCAAATAAGTGATATGATATGGCCATCATCATCTTGTGCCTTTTGATCCCCATCTCCAAAGCACCGTCATGATCACCATCGTCACCGGCTTGACACCTTGATCTCCATCGAAGCATCGTTGTCGTCTCGCCAACTATTGCTTCCACAACTATCGCTACCGCTTAGTGATAAAGTAAAGAAATTACATGGCGATTGCATTTCATATAATAAAAGAGACAACCATATGGCTCCTGCCAGTTGCCGATAACTGTGTTACAAAACATGATCATCTCATACAACAAATTATATAATCATGTCTTGACCATATCACATCACAACATGCCCTGCAAAAACAAGTTAGACGTCCTCTACTTTGTTTTTGCAAGTTTTACGTGGCTGCTACGGGCTTAGCAATAACCGTTCTTACCTACGGCATAAAAACCACAACGTGGTATAGTGATTGCTTTTTGATCTTCAGAAAGAACTCTGTTCATTGAATCCGATTCAACTAAAGTGGGAGAAACTCACACCTGCCAGCCACCTGTGTGGAAAGCACATCGGTAGAACCAGTCTCATGAACGCGGTCATGTAATGTCGGTCCGGGCCACTTAGTCCAACAATACCGCCGAATCAAGAAACAACTAGTGACGGCAAGCAATATGTATATACCCACGCCCACAACTCCTTTGTATTCTACTCGTGCATATAACATCTACGCATAGACTCGGCTCTGATGCCACTGTTGGGGAACGCAGTATTTCAAAAATTGCCTACAATCACGCAAGATATATCTAGGAGATGCATAGCAACGAGAGGGAGAGTGTGTCTACATACCCTCTTAGACCGAAAGCGGAAGCGTTAACTAACGCGGTTGATGTAGTCGAACGTCTTTGCGATCCAACCGATCAAGTACCGAACGCACGGCACCTTCGCGATCTGCACACGTTCAGCTCGGTGACGTCCCTCGTACTCTTGATCTAGTTGAGGCCGAGGGAGAGTTTCGTCAGCACGACGGCGTGATGACGGTGATGATGAAGTTACCGACGCAGGGCTTCGCCTAAGCACTACAACGATATGACCGAGGTGGAAATCTGTGGAGGGGGCACCGCACACGGCTAAACAATCAACTTGTGTGTCTATGGGGTGCCCCTCCCCCGTATATAAAGGAGGGGAGGAGGGGACCAGCCGGCCTCATGGTGCGCCCCCAAAGGGGGGAATCCTACTCCTACTAGGAGTAGGTTTCCCCCCTTTCCTAGTCCTAATAGGAGGGGAAGGAAGGGGAAGAGTAGAAGAAGGAAAGGGGGGCCGACCCCCTTCCCACTTCGGATTGGGCTTGGGGGCGCCCCACCTCTTGGCCGCCTCCTTTCTCTTCCACTAAAGCCCATGTAGGCCCATTAAGCCCCTGGGGGGGTTTCGGTAACCCCCCGGCACTCCGGTAAATGCCCGAACTCGTTCGAAACCATTCCGGTGTCCAAACATAACCTTCCAATATATCACTCTTCATGTATCGACCATTTCGAGTCTCCTCGTCATGTCCGTGATCACATCCGGGACTCCGAACTACCTTCAGTACATCAAAACACATAAACTCATAATATCAATCGTCATCGAACGTTAAGCGTGCGGACCCTACGGGTTCGAGAACTATGTAGACATGACCGAGACTCATTTTTGGTCAATAACCAATAGCGGAACCTGGATGCTCATATTGGTTCCTACATATTCTACGAAAATCTTTATCGGTCAAACCGCATAACAACATACGTTGTTCCCTTTGTCATCGATATGTTACTTGCCCGAGATTTGATCGTCGGCAACCTAGTTCAATCTCGTTACCAGCAAGTCTCTTTATTCGTTCCGTAATGCATCATCAAGTAACTAACTCATTAGTCACACTGCTTGCAAGGCTTATAGTGATGTGCATTACCGAGAGGGCCCAGAGATACCTCTCCGACAATCGGAGTGACAAATCCTAATCTCGATCTATGCCAACTCAACAGACACCATCGGAGACACCTGTAGAGCATATTTATAATCACCCAGTTACGTTGTGATGTTTGATAGCACACTAAGTGTTCCTCTGGTATTCGGGAGTTGCATAATCTCATAGTCATAGGAACATGTATAAGTTATGAAGAAAGCAATAGCAATAAACTAAACGATCATAGTGCTAAGCTAACGGATGGGTCAAGTCAATCACATCATTCTCTAATGATGTGATCCCGTTCATCAAATGACAACTCTTGTCTATGGCTAGAAAACTTAACCATCTTTGACTAACGAGCTAGTCAAGTACAGGCATACTAGTGACACTCTGTTTGTCTATGTATTCACACATGTACTAAGTTTCTGGTTAATACAATTCTAGCATGAATAATAAACATTTATCATGATATAAGGAAATATAAATAACAACTTTATTATTGCCTCTAGGGCATATTTCCTTCACTTTCACCGTGTGCCCTGTAGAGCGCAGAATTAATTATCGCACTCCAAGTGTCCATCATCACCCTTCTGTGTACCTTTGACCTTATCACCTATGGGTAAAATTATGACCGAAGTCATTCCATACACTTCATTTTTACAAAGCTTTTTGCCAATAAATGCCCATGATTCGTCCCTCTTCTAGCCGACGCGTGGCCAAACTAGTCGGGCGGGAACCTTTTGCTGTAAACTGTGCGGTAGCGCGGGAACAGGCTCACCGACGATACATTTGGCGCCTCTTCGAGCCCACGCGTGCGGTGCGGTGTTATCAAGCATGCACTGGAATCCTCCGCTATGAACACTGTGACAAGACGTGACGATTATAGGCCAGCCGGCCCCCATTTATTACAGCGGCCAACCTTTCGATCGCGCCCCACCATTGCAAGAAGCACACCCACCACGAGAAATTCTTAGAGGGTATCCTGTGCGGCTCCAATGGCGCTCCGAGCGGCTGCCGACGACGAGCAGCAGTTCACCATGCGTGCCATGGTGGACACCCACAGAAGGTTCATGGACCTCTCGGTGGTGTACACCAACGACCCGGTCTGGGTGGAGCACTCCATCCACATCATGGAGCTGTTGCTTGCCGAGGAGAAGTACAAGGTGGTCGGGCTCGACCTCGAGTACACCCGCCAAGATGTGCGTGCGCCACCATGTCCTCATCTACCACTACTGCCTGGCTACAAGGTCTTGCGAGCACATCGCTAGGTTTGTCAAAAGCCCTCACTATATATTTGCTACGGTGAACATCACCAACGATGTAAAGGCGCTCGAGAATTCGAGCATCGCCTGCCAAAATCTTGTTGACATCTAGGGCCAATATAAGATATAAGGCAGCAAGGAGCATGAGAAGGACTCACTGGTTCACCTCGCCGAGGCCATCATCGACCCCTACTACAGAGACATGAATGATTCATGCAACAAGGACAAGCGTGTCTGGCACTCGGCCTGGATGGAGAAACTCGACAAAGCTCACATCGTGTATGCGGCCAAGGAGGCGTACACGAGCTACGACATGTACAGGCGGATCATTGACATGAGGAAGTGCCTCCTTCCCCAAAATAGCCAGTGATCCAGCCGGAAGCAGAGCAATGGCAAGCGTCGTCACAGCAATAAGTAGATGATTAGATCCTCATTTCTCCTACTTTAGTATGCATGTAATTGCTTACTTTGGTGTGTGGAAATGTTATATGTGTAGTCACTTGTATAATTAAGGACAGTAAAACCGAGCCTAAACCAAGCTCTCCCAGCGATCAGCATTTTTGGTCGTCCGTTTTCGTGATCTGGACGTTTCTGGCTGTCAGATCTGATTTGTGCGCCACGTCTGCCGTTTCCTGGCCCGACTGTCCTAGGGGATGCTACTCCAGTGGAAAAATCCGTGTGTCCTGGTTGATTGGGCCTGTGCGCGCGGCCCAACTATCTGATCAGTCCACTGTCCTGCCGATCCATCCTCTCCCCTCCCCTCCTCCTGACCTTCTGCAGCCGCAATTGATTCAGGTCGTTCCTCTTCCCTACCCTCTAGCGACGCCGCCGACGGCAACACGGCACTTGTCCGGCTACAGCGCCACCAGAAGTGGCCTCCGAGGAGCCAGTTGATCCACCTATGAGGTAGAAAGGTTGGACGGTGCCATGCCGCCACCCGCAGATGTCTACCTCCGGCCGACCCCCGCCTCACGAAGCTCATCGTCTTGATCCGCCTGCTCCTAATCCGGATGATATCGTGCCTCTGACCCTTCCAGCCACCTTAATTGCATGTTCCCCATCTATCAGTTTGATGTTGATTTCTTCTCTTCCTTCCCGATCTTGCGTTCTGTATGTTCCCATCTGTTCGTTCTATGGTGAACCTGATCTGCTGGTTTAAGGTGCGAGCGCTTACTCTTCAGTTTCTGGATCCGGTTTCAGGTGTGAGCACTTAATATTCAGCGAGTAGCATGGCCCTCCTGAAGTCATCCCGATTTGATGTGGTTTTGGTTGTACCACGTTCCTGCAGGAGTTTCGATCTGCTGGGTAACCAATCTTCAGTTTCTGGATCCATTCATGATGTGTCACGCACCGGCGACGCTTAATACAAGTGTGACTTTGTATTTTCCTCTGTACAAGAATCTGCAACCTTCCTACTCCAGCAGCTGAACCTCTAGTAGCATGGTTCATGGCAAGGTTACCCTCTATCCACATTTGTTTCTTTCATGTACGAGTCCTTCCACCAAATGATTACATGTTCTAATATCCCCCAATCAATATTTTGTGCAGGCGGTGTTCATACTGATTTGGTCAACTAATTTGGGTAAAACTTGGAGGCTGGTTTTGGCATATTGATTTGGGATTTCTTTACTTTAATCTCCGATGGCTGCTGGACAGTTTATTACTACGACATTTGAGGAATTCTTCAGTTTTGAATCTCTGGTGGATAGCGGCTTTTAATTTTCTTCTATAATTCTCTATTTGTTGATCTGATTTCCAGCATGCTCCAAGTAAAATGGATCTTTGCGTTCAATCGATTATCTCAGGTACATACTTGCCTTCAGGTTATGATGTTGTAGAAGTATAACTTCTAGAAACTTTTGTGATGTTTCCCTTTGTGGTGCTTCAGGTTATAAAGTAAAAGCAGTATCTTTTGTTGTCTCGCCTTTTTATTGTTCAATATTTAGACTGTAAACTTAACTATGTCTCTTATTTTGTGAAATAGTATTATCAATTACTATCCTGCTAATCTTACAAGGTCACACAAATGCAACATTTAGTTGGACAAATTATGCAAAGTACGGGATAAAAAACAATACTCATACTGATATAATCGAGATCACGCAGTGAAGGTTTTCTCTTAAAATAGTGAGGGTTAATCTAACATTTGTAAAGACGGGTAATAATGACTTTTCCTAGATGGTGTAGTAATGTCATGGTCCCTTTGATGACATACATATTTGTTCTTTGCTGTGAACTTACAAGAACTGGAAAAATCAACCTATTTATTCAAATTTCAAAAGCATGGAATTGTTTTTCCTTTCTTTTTGTATACTTCTCCTGATGTTTTGATGACAAGCACTTATTGCTAATCTGCATTTCATGATTACATGTTTTTTGGCTGATAGTATTATTAAACCTTTAAAACAATTTTTTTACTTGATATAATGGTTTGTAATGGTCTGCTGCTCAATATAATTGCTGGTATACAATAGATAAAACTATACTTTCACCAATTTATCATCCCTTTATAATATATTTATTACTACAGATTATGAAACAAAACAAATCAGTGCATCAGCGAGGACTAGGGTTATCAAATGATGAGTTGATAAACTGCCAATAAGATGTGAAATCAAGAACCAAGTGTTTCGTATGATGGGCAAGAACAACGAGCTAGGCTAAAAAATAGGGAAAACGAAGATCAAACAAGTTGATGGGTGTTTATGATTTCAGTTTAAGGCTGATTGTACATCAACTTTAGAGCTGTATTTTTACCTTACAACCTGATGCTGTTGCTAAAACTTGCAGCTGGTTAGAATAAGATTTTTGTGTCTGATCTTGCAACTGCAGTACACACATTACGCTGCTAAAACAAGTGCCGGTGCTCTGTTTTGCTAACCTGAATATTCAGTTTGTTGTCCTTAAACCCAAGCAACTTATTTTGTTGTACTCCCTCAGTTCCATAAAATAAGACGTTATTACATTCAATATGCTTGCATATTGTATGTAATAGCGCCTTATATTAGCATATTGAATGTAATAATGTCTTATATTATGGACGAAGAGAGTATTTAACATCCATATTTCATTTCATCATATATTTACGAATTTCCTACCATTATACCGAAGAAATGCATGGGCGCGGCAAAGCGCGCTAACAATGATTTAGTTGTATGCTTAATTTGGTTATGCAATACTGTATTTTTAAGTATATATGTTGATGCTCTGTAGATAGAGCATAGATGTTGTGCGGACAGAGAAAATCACATCGCACACGGACTAAACAATGGAACCCGTCGGTGATGTTTTCATCAATCACTCACAATTGTATACCAGCAATCGTTTGCTCACAACACACATAGCTTGTTAGCAGTAATCATCTACGTTGTTATCGGTCTTCACACACATTTCCGATTACAGACTTGTTTGCCGCGTATCACACACATCTTGTTAGTTTGAACCGTTTTTGTTCTCATGTCTCGACGCAAACAGTTCATCCGATTGAACCGCATGACGTATATCGCACACACCTTGATCTGGCTGACAGTTTTTTTTTTGTGTTGCCTAATCACAAACAGTTTATCCGAGTGAACCGTATGTTGTATATTGCACACATCTTTATCTGGCTATCCGTTTCTTTTGTTCCTCCTCATCGCAAACAGTTAATTGAGCTGAACTGTAAGCCCTGCATCGCACATGCAACTACAATCTGAACCGTATTTGATGCATCCTCCATCGCAAATGTTTTGCACATTTTTGATGGTTTTTTTACACCATCGTTTGCGATTATTGCATTGTACATAGTTTTGTCGAAGTGTCTCTAATCGTAGTGTCGCGTTAGCAGCATCCTGCAATAGTGATAGTGTTCAATGATATAATTTTTGGTGATGTGCATAAACATTTGTTAGTTAAATATTTGATCAAAATTTGGTACAAATTACAAAGGGGGGCAATAAACCAGGACGGAGGTAGTACTTCAATGACACACGGTTCCCAAAATTGGAACCGTGTGTAATGACTTTCATTTTGCCTGTTACGTCAATCACACACGGTTGGCTCTAGCAAACCGTTGCCTCCGAAACTCTTTGTGGGACAGAAAACCCTCACCATCCAATTAAAAAAAAAAGAAAACCCTCACCATCCCCATGTCACAAAAACCCTCGCCCCGCCCGCCACCCCCTCCGGTCCCCCTTCACACCTGCACAAGCTCCTCCGCGTCATGGAAATATCTACTATTCGAATCGCCTTTCAGGATAAATTGGGGGTTAGCAAGTTGGTACCATATGAGTTCCTCTCCACGCAACAGCCTAGCTATCTATGCATTCAAATGACTCTTGATCCCCATTTCATGCTCAGATAGAGGTCTAACCTCCGCCAAAGCTTCTAAATCATCAATGATAGATGAAAGACGAAGCTTCTCTAACATGCTCCTCCGCACGCCCCACGTCTTCAAGACCGCCTGCATCATCGCCGTCTCATTTGTGTAGTTCTCCTCGTCGGACGAGCCGTCAGACGACTCAACATAGTTCTTGTATATGTACTCCAAATCAGATTCCATTGCTTGAAAGAAGAAGGGACAAATTTTCTAGCTTCAACAATGCATCGAACAAGTGTCGGGGCATGGTGAGTATAGTAGTAGTGGATGGTACCTAGCGAGGCGGTCGGAGGAGAGAAGTTGAACAACGACTTAGGAGAAGCGGGGTAGAGCCTGACTGGAACGCTGGAGATGACGAAGACGTAAAGTTCCCGCAGGGGTGTGGCGTAGAGGCCGGGGTGGTGGAGCGACGACGAAGGTAGGGGAGAAAAAAGAAATAAGAGAAAATGAGGAGGATGGAGGCGCGGGGTCCGGAAGGGTTTTTGGGTGGGCTGAGGGTGTCAGAGTCCTGCGTGGCTCATGTCCGGACTCTCGCAAGGCCCCACGTTTGTCTCGGGTTTGCCGAAAAAAGTACGTCCAGACCGCTCAGTGGACCTATACAGACCCGCATTGGATGGCAAACCGTGTCCAGACAACGCGGCCCAGACGTATGCGGATGGTTTGAGGGTCCACCTTGGCGATGCACTTATATGGCAATATAACAACCTCAATAAGAAAAGCTCATCATAACTTTTAGGGTTGGCATATCTGATAAACGTTGGCCACGAGAGATGGCATTTGCGAATGTTAGTCTGGCAGTTTCAATGTATTTAGAGAACTTGGGTGGTTCGCAAAACTGCAATGGTATTTCTTTAATTTTGAGTGTAAAAAAGTCATCCAAATTGCACCGTAGGATCAAGATCGTGTGGCAGGTAGGGCGTTCACTAACAGTTTCTCATTGGCAAATGTTCACTAGTTACTATTTTCACATTTTTTATCCACCACTCATCCATCAAAACCAAACACATACTTGGCTATCTCCAACCACCTATCACCCTACTCAACCAACCAGAAAAGGAAAAGTGCTCAAATGAACCAGCTGATCCACACAACGCGTAAATCACCTCGTCCTATCGACGTTTGTCCCACGTGGGCCCCAAATGCACATACGCCTTATTCTTTTCCCTTTCCCTTTTATTCTACCTTCGTCCTCACCTCACATTTTTTTCTTCCATCATGAATCCATCTCCTTCCACCTCGCCTCGTGATTCCGTCTTTTTTGCCTTCGCAACCCTGCTGCGAGCGGAGGCGTGCTGTGAGCCCCGAGTAGTGGAGTTGGGAGCATGTCCGCCGGAGTTAGGGAGTGCTCGATCTTGTTAATGCCGTGACCAATGGGAGCACCACCGCTTCGTTGTCGGAGGTGCAATGAAGCACCGCCGGCTTCCGTCGCTGCGATGAAGCTACGACGAGCCGTCGGTGTTGCATTGGAGCACCGTTACGCCGGTGTGGCGCTGCAATGAAGCATCACCGGCTTTTCGTCGATGTTGCGACAGGTTGCGATGGAGCGCCGCTGACTTGTTTTTTTTTTTTTTTGCTTCGATGCGGCTAGGGGTGATGGGATGAGGGCGATGCGCCATGCATTGACTGATCCAATATCTGTGAAGGGACGAATCCGATGGCTCACGACGCGACTAATTTAATCAATCGGTTGATCCGTATGGAAAAGGAGGCTATCCCTTGTGAGGCGGGGATATCCACACCCATTCAAACCTAACCCCCGAACCAAACGGACCCTAGTTTTTTTTAAACAAAACCAAACGGACCGCATAGATTGTGGGCCTTTCAGGTGCTGCCGAGCCCAAGCCTGATTAGCCACGGTCCATTCAAAGATTCCGCTCTGTCTAATTTTCTCTTCATCCGTTGGCTGCTTCTCTCTCGCGACGCCCGTCCGGCCCCGTTCGCCTCACAAAACCCTAGGCCACACTCTACTCCCATGGCGACGCCGGAGGTGGTCGCCTCCGACGCTGCCAACCCGCAGCCGGATGAGCCATCTCGGGCTGAGGAAGCTGCCCCAGTGGCGGAACCAGAGGAAGCATCCGATCTTGGCGCCGTTGCGGCGGCCCCAGCGGTGGAAGAGGTGGCAGCTGGGGATGCCCCGCCCGCTACCACTCCTACCTCCACCTCCACCTCGAGTGCCGCAGTGCTACCGCCGCCTGCTTCCCCTGCCTCGGCTGCCGCTCCAGGGCCGCCGCCGCCGCGGCCGCAGTTCGCTGGCTCGCCGGCGTACATGGCGCCTCCGGCGTCGTCTCCGGCGCCCGCGTTCTCTTACAACGTTCTGCCCAGGGCGCCGCCCTCGCAGCATATGGGCAGCGGTTTGGCCCACCAGCAGCTAGCTTCCGCTCCGGTAGAGTATCAGTATCCTATCCCTTTCTTCAGCTTATATGCTTATAACCTAACTATTAACAGACGTTCATTTAAGAAAATTGTTTCTCTCATGCATTTTGGTGTATGATCCGCATAGGTAATGCTATAACTTTGTTCAAAGGATACATGGTGCTAGCATTGCCGGGGAATATATTTTGGTTAGTGACTTAGTTCTGATGATAGGTGCTGAGCCGCAGATATATGATGCAATTTTTGATTGCAGAAGCCTGTCCCTTGTATTGTTTATGTAGGGACACTCTGAACTTAGTAATTTCAAACTGATATATAATCCTACTTTAGTCCTCCTGCCAAGAGGTTCATATATCACTCCGGTAAAAAAACGATAATTTGTTTGTTTCTGTTAGCTTCAACATGAATGCCTAGTTCATGCTTTTGTCAAATAAATTGTTCTTTTAGGTGTATGTTACTATGTTGCAATTATCTTGAAACTTTGTTGTTATGCCTGCTGCACTGTTTTTGACCTTCATTTGGTAAAACATTCTTTGGCTTGATTTTTCATCTGACAGAAAACACAGATAGGTTACCTTTCTCTATCACGGTCCACGGACGTCTGACGTGAACCTTTGCATAAAGAATTCTGAAATTTTCATATGAATGCCTAGAAGCCTATTCAATCAGTAATAAACCTGCTGCATGTTTCATTTCTGTAGCCTTCATGATTAGTCAACTGAAAATTCTTAATGGAACTAAACGTACATGGCTTTGCATCCTGCTTCTGCAACATTTAATAAAGGAGTAAAAGAAATTTGACTATTGACACCTATATTTATGATCGCTGCAAAACAACTCAACGATGTTCAAGTTAGATTATCATAACTAGTATTCTTACCATTCTTCCTTTCCAGGCTCTGATGGCTCGTCCAATGCCTCCAGCGGCTCTCCAGCCACCAGCTCCACGGCAGTATTTTGGGAACAGGCCTTCTTTCTCATATAATGTAGTCTCACATGCCAATGCTAGCCTGCCTACTGGTCAGCAGTTTCAACTTGACACTGTAATTTCTCATGGCTTTATTATTACTAGCATTACTATTGTTCTTGTTATTAGTTTTTAATGAACCGATCCTCTTCTGTAACGCACTAACACTTAATGCCACCTTTTCTTTCAGAGGACAAACCATGCTGTCCAAGTCCCTATGTTTGCTCCACCAGCATCCTTGCAACCTCCTGCTCCTGGGCAATTGCCTCGCCCAGGTGCACCATTCCCTGGACCTATGGCACCAAATCCTCCTGCATCTATTCGGTTGCCATTTCCAGTGCCACCCAGGATGCCCAATATTCTTTATGGTGCAAACCCACAACAGGCACAGTCCTGACCCCCGAGCCCTCCAGCTTTTTTTTAGCACTGCATGCTTCGATTGGCTTGCTGCCATATGCTTGAATCTTGTCAATGAGGCACTAATATTTTTTTTGAATTATTACAGGGTAACCTGGATGTTGGTGCTTCCAAGTCGGATGCCCCAAGTGCCCCAGAGGTAAGTCCCCATACAGTGCAGTCACTGCCACCTCGTCCTGAGGGATTTGGGGCTGTTGGGGGTTCTGCACCTGGACAACGTCCTTCAAACTTGTCAACTCCACCAAGCCTCCTTCAGAGGCCTACAGGTCCAGCCCCATCTTTGCCTCAAACATCACCATCAGGTGCTGCACCAGGTGCTGTTCCACGGGCAACTCAGCAACAGTTTTATCCATCCTATCCTTCAGCCCCATCCTATCCTTCAGCGCCTGGTAATCCACCTCAACCTTTATGGGGATATCCTCCACAACCTACTGGCTTTCAGCAGGCTCCCTTCCATTCATATCCACCGGGCTCTCTTGGACCTCTTGGTACACCAATGGTTGGAACTTCTTCTGTGACTACATCCTTGCCCAACATCCAACCACCAGGCATTACAACTGGTGATCCCAAAGAACAACCATCCGTAAATCCAGGATCTGTGCAGTCCATTCATACTTCAGTTGAACAACATCCAACAGGTATTCTTTTTACTGGAGCTGATGTTCGTGTTGAGTCTTGGTGTTCCTGTTAATTCTCCAGTTCTTATGATTTATGTGTAATGCTGAAGGGCTGGAGGACAGAAGTATGGCCGGAGTTCAGGATTCAGATGCATGGTCTGCACACAAAACAGAAGCCGGTGTTTTATATTATTACAATGCCTTGACAGGGGAATCAACTTATCAAAGACCACCTGGTTATAAGGGGGAGGTAGTTGCACCGAAGAATAGCTTTATCAAGTAATATAACTTCATTCTAGTCTGTGACATGGCAATTTAGCACCACAATGTAACTAACTCATTTTTCCTGTTCTGCTATAGCTCGAGAAGGTTGCAGCTCAACCAGTTCCAGCTTCTTGGTATGTCGTGCAACTGCTCATTTTACCCTGTGCTACTTTGGCTAATTTATGTTGGCATATGAGGGTTGTAAGAACCTTCTTGAATTTGATCAGACCCACTTCTATACTCTTAGGCGTTTTACAAAACATCTTGTACCTACAATTTCCTGTGGATGATAATGTGCACAGCAACTAATTATAAGGTCTTGTTAAATGTGGGACGATCGGTAAATAGTATAAAGTATAAACCACAAAATGCAATTATGAGTAGTGTAAAAGACCAGCCTGCTCTTGGTTACATTTTGATATTGGCGCCACAAGGCAGGATATTTTAGTTTTCTTGTATTATCTGGCATGATTTCACATGTTCTATTTGTTGTATTCCAGCTCAATATGATTGCAGTATTATACAGCGAAATATCAATGTTTGAGATGTTGTTGAACAACTTTTCCTGTCCATCTAGATTGGTAACATACTACCCAACAACAACAACAACAACAACAACAACAACAACAACAACAAAGCCTTTAGTCCCAAACAAGTGGGGGTAGGCTAGAGGTGAAACCCATAAGATCTCGCAACCAACTCATGGTTCTGGCACATGGATAGCAAAGCTTCCATGCACCCCTGTCCATGGCTCGTACCATACTACCCATCTAAGATATTATCATAAATGCACTTTTGCATGTCAGGACCAACCCTATGTAGGCCCTGCAAGGAATATATGAATTTGTGCAGACTGCTGTAATAATTGAGTGGCTTTCTAGTGTGTTCCAAACATGCATGTAAATTTCTGGAAGCTGCCATTGTTATGAATGTCTTTATCCACTTTGGTCTTTTGCTCTTCACCTGAATAAACATGCCAATTTGTTTTTCTGTGCATGCCCACAAATAGTGTTTCATGGACCTTACATTTTGTCACTTTGTCAGGGACAAAATTGCTGGCACAGACTGGAGCATAGTAACTACAAGTGATGGAAAGAAATATTACTATGACAATAAACAAAAGGTATGTGCTTGATGATGGTTTTGAAGCTCAGCACATATACTACATTGGGTTGGTGGGGTAGCCTTTCAGTATCGCATGAATTTGTTATAGTATATGGCTTAATTCTGATGCTGAACAGGTTAGCAGCTGGCAACTTCCGCCGGAGGTGGCTGAACTCAACAAGAATGCTGATTCTGGCAACTTGAAAGGAAGTTCAACTTCACTGCAGGATGCTGGCACAGTAGCAAATAAGGGAGAGGCGAGTGGTGAAATAAGTACTCCTGCCTTACAGACAGGTGGCCGTGATTCGTTGCCACTTCGGCAAACAGTTGCCCCTGCATCGCCTTCTGCTTTGGATTTGATAAAGAAGAAATTGCAGGACGCTGGTGCTTTCAGTGTGTCCTCTCCTCTTGCTACTCCATCATCTAGTGCATCCGAGTTGAATGGATCTAAACCAGCTGATGGTGCACCTAAGGAACAGCAAGGTTCAAAAAATGGTGAGAAATCAAAGGATAACAATGGCAATGAAAATATGTCAGATTCCTCTTCAGATTCAGATGATGAGGAACATGGACCAAGTAAAGAGGATTGTATTCGTGAGTTTAAGGTAATTTTCATGATGTTATTTTGAATTTCAGAATAGATGTCGAGGGAGCTTTTTTCTCCTCCACAAGATTTGGTTTTCCCTGAAATGCTAGTTTAAGACAATGAACTTTGATGCCTTTTCAATTCGTTTGTATTATGTAACCATATGCTATTTCATGGTTTTTTTGGCAAGGCGAAATTTTGTCTACTTTATGTTATTCGGAACCAAGATAACTGAATGCAAATTGTTTATTTATGAAATTTGCTGATTTTTGTTGGTGCTGTGAAGTAATAACATGACATGGGTTCATTTTAAACTTTCACAGAAAATGCTAAAGGAACGAGGAGTAGCACCATTTTCAAAGTGGGAGAAGGAACTGCCAAAAATAGTATTCGATTCACGATTTAAGGTTTGTGAAATTGGTCATTATAGCCTTTCATGAGATCTTTATGGTTTGCCAAGTTTGTGACCGTACTCCTGCTTCCATAGTATCATTTGTGGCCAACAGGGACACTTCCTCTCCATGTAGAATTTTTCATAGTTGATTTCTACTTGTATGGGTGCATTATCTTTCTTCCAAGTAGTTTATGTGTAGAGTTATGATTGCCGAGTGCTATAGTAGTATGAAAGAGGAGAGCTCCCGCATAGCGCACAAAGAGAAGTTTTGATTCAGATGGTTTTCATTGAAATACTAGAAACTTCTAAATGGACTGTTGGATTTTCTGCATGACTGAATACTGAGAATAACATTACACCTAACCGTTTATATGCTTTTCTGTTTATTCTTGGCCGAAGGCCAGAGCGAGCCTGAACATATCTTGACTTATCATTTGTCACAAGGATAACAAAGTGAATGCTGACCAATGATCTCAAGGATCTTTTTGTTTCTTTGTTCCTTCTGCACCAGGTGTTCCCTTTCAAGGCAGTGATATAGTTTCCTAATCCTATCAAAATAAATAACCGTAGCTATCCAACTTGGTTCAAGTTTCAATGATGCAAAGTCAGTGCCTTCTTTCTGTAATTGAATTGATACTGTAATTGGTGGTTATGTCTGTAGATTTACTGTGATTGCAGTTAAAGGTAAACTCTAAAGTGTCCTTATGAGTATCTGCTGTTCAAGGCTAACTCCTGTCCTTCGAACTGGAAAAAAACTGACGAACCTAGTTCATTGTGATCTGTGTTCAAATTACAGCGATTACTCATTCAGAGAATCTGTGTTCTGTGTGCTTGTGGTTCTGGTTTATCTTTAAGTAGCTTCTGTGTTACTACTTTTGGTTGTGGTAACCTCTTCTTTAGAGCCATAACAATAAGTTTACTCGAATCAGGAAAGATTCTGCATAAGTAACTAAATTCAGGAGCTCAATGCTGCACAGCATAGCAAATGCCAAACTGCCCATTTATGCTCTGTTTTTCTAATCCTGGTTATGTTGTATTTGTATCCAAGGCTCCAAGCAAAACCTCATGTTGGAGTACAACAATTATGATTAGCTGATTGCTACACTGTATGTTCAGAACACTAAATTTGCCCTTTTCCAAAGTAGGCCCTAAATTGTATTTCTTCCTGCTTAAGTAGAAGTACTGATTACTTGGCATACATGAAATACATGAAACTTACTTTATAATGCTTATTACTGTAGTAAGGCGCTCCCTCTGTTCCATAATTCTTGTCATATTTTAGTTCGACAAGAATTATGGAACGGAGGGAGTACAATATATTTTCTTTTGGTTTGCCTGCTGCTACTATTAGCTTTACAGCAGTAATTCTATATTCAAATGATACTAACTTTAGATTGCCCCACTACAGGCTATTCCAAGTCACTCGACTAGACGGGCTATATTTGACCACTTTGTTCGGACACGTGCTGACGAGGAACGAAAAGAGAAGAGAGCTGCTCAGAAGGCTGCCGTTGAGGCATATAAACAGCTATTAGAAGAAGCATCTGAGGTTCACTAATTGCTATTAATTCATTTTACAAGTTACTTGAGGTTTTCCTTTAAATTAGGGCATCCGATGGCTGCTTATTTTTGCAACTGCTGCTTTCTTGAATGTCATGCCTTAATACATACATTGCAGGGCATCGATTCAAAACCAGGTTACCAGGATTTCGAAAGAAAATGGGGTGCTGACCCAAGATTTGTAGCCTTGGATAAAAAAGAAAGGGAGGCTCTTTTCAAGGAGAAGTATGGCCGCCTATTGAATTTCAGTTTCATCTTTCAAATCAAACCATTGGGTTATCAACATTTACTTGACACATTTTCAAATGTTTGAGCAGGGTGAGGGCTCTTGAAGAGAAAGTTCAATCAGCGCGAAATGCTGTCATAACTGACTTCAAATCAATGCTTCGAGAATGTAAAGATATAATCCCAACTAGCCGTTGGACCAAAGTAAGTTCCTTGTACTCATTTCACTACATATCTCGTGTCAAGATTAAATAACAAAGAAGGCACATCTGATTTATGTAAAGATAATATGATAATCTGCCTTGTGATGATATTCTGTTACGTGCACTTACATATTAGTATAGACATTTGTATTTGTATTGCAATAAAAGAAGTCAGTTATTTTGTGCTCTCATCATTTTTTCTTCTTTTACCACACTAAGAAAAAAAATACGTTATGGTGATGAAGATAGTCTATATTATTATCTTTCTTCTCTGTGTGAAGATAGTCTTATTCCCGTGTTTTCCTTGAGGCAGCGACTGGTCAGTAAGCAATTTGAGAGATGGGTATGTTATAATAATAATATGCCTAAATCAAAGCATTTGCTCATAAGTTGCACAGTACATGTTCACATATTTGGATTAAATATGACTTGAACACAATCAATAAGGCTGTACGGCGAACACTGCATAGGCTCAATCAGTCCCTCATAAAGGGAATGTTGGTTGGGGGCTAGAAAATTGCTTCATCAAGATGTGATGAATTCTGGCAGAAACCAAATAGTAGTCCCTGCGTCCCATAATGTAAGACGTTTTTTGAAACTACACTAGTATAAAAAAACGTCCTATGTTATGGGAAGGAGGGAGTAATGTTTAACAATGCATCATTTTTGAACAACCGCCCATCTCCACAATATACCCCATCTTTCTTCCTTGGGTTACTCGCCAGCAGCAGCAGGGTCAGGCTTTGCATCTGAAGGCATCTACAACCAGGCACAGATGTGCACGGCTTTCTCTGTGTCTATCGCCGCTTGGACGCTCTTCCCTGTACTACCCTACCCACGCGACCCCAAAGGCTTCCGATATTGACAGAAATGGCAGCTGCAGATCGATGAACCGTCAACGAAAATTTGAGTATCGCTCCTCGTTTGTGAAACAAAAGAACAGTGAGAGGTATAGGTAATATGGTGTGAAGCGGCGGTTTGAGGGTTTAGCACATGATTAGACGCGAAAGTTAGTGGAGTGACACGACAGTTCCAGTGGAGACAGTAGTTGGCTATGTTTGGAATGACGTGGATCCAGGATTTTTTTAGTTGGATCCAGGATGAGGAATCAATTTTAGATTAAAGAGAGATTATTTCATTTTGTTATCTTCTAATATTGACAGCAGTAATGGGTTCGTTCTCCTATTGTGAAACTTAAATTATTATGTACTCATGATATTTTGTACTCCCTCCGGTCCTTTTTAGTCTGCATATAAGTTTTGTCCAAAGTCAAAGCATCTCTACTTTGACCAAATTTTTAGAAAAAAGTATCAACATTCATATTGTCAAATTAATATTATTGGATTCATTATGAAATGTAGATTCATAGTATATATATTTGGTATTGTATATGTTGATATTTTTTAATATAAATTTGGTCAAAGTTTACAAAGTTTGACTTGATACAACTCTAATATGCGGAGTAAAAAGGACCGGAGGGAGTAACACATTTGTGTAACTTGTCGATTTGCCCATTTCTTCTGGAAAGTTGAAACTTACCAATAGACCAAGTCAAACAGCTGCCTCTGAGGCTCTGACATAGGGAGCCGTATTGTCTAGTGAAAGTTTGTGATTTAAAGTTGTCATTTTGATGCCTTTTTTCTAGTTACCATTACCACTAACCGGTAATCATCTGGATGTGCTTTACCGAAGTATGATCGTCTGTTTGATACGTTAGCCATATATCTTCACATGGACAGGTTTCATCTTTCCGGCGTTTACATTGACATGGCATGACATCACTGTGTTTAGCTGGTGTGAACCAATTGTGACCCTACAATAGTCCCTTCCCTTCTGAACTTCACATAAAACAGCCGATTGTTTACTTGGGTCAAACTTGTATAGTGTTGTAGGAGTATGTGATTTTGATCTGTCAATTTTATGTAATTTTGATCTGTCATTTCTTTCATGGATCATACTACTGCATACAGGTGAAAGAAAATTTCCGGAGTGATCCAAGGTACAAAGCTGTAAAGCACGAAGAGAGAGAGAATGCTTTTAATGAATACATAGCAGAACTTAAATCAGCTGAACGGGAAGTGGAGCAAGCTGCAAAGGCCAAAGTGGATGAACAAGTATGTCAACTTAGCTGATGAACTGTACGATGCTTTATTTATCGCGTGTGGTTTCACACATACTGTGGTATGCATTGTTAGGCCAAATTAAGGGAGAGGGAACGCGAAACTCGCAAAAGGAAAGAAAGGGAAGAGCAGGAAATGGAGAGAGTAAAATTGAAGATCCGAAGAAAAGATGCCACGTCTTCGTATCAGGCTTTGCTTGTTGAAACTATAAAAGATCCAAAGGTGATTTGGTTGACTTATTTATTCTTTATTTAACTGTACATGCTTCTTGGTCTTAAGTACTTCCCCTGTAAAGAAATATAAGAGCATTTAGATCACCACTACTTTGGTGATCTAAATGCTCTTATATTTCGTTACAGAGGGAGAACTTGTCATAGTACTTTTTTTACGTTCAGCCGATCTGTTTCTTTTGCTCCTTAAGTGACTTCCTTTTGATATATTAGGATACACTCACTTTTGATTATTGGCATGTTGCCTCTTTGCAAAATATAAACTGACATTAACTATGTTGTTTTCGTTCCATAGGCATCATGGACTGAATCCAAACCAAAACTTGAGAAGGATCCGCAAGGTCGTGCTGTAAATCCGGACTTAGGCCAAGGTGAGGCCGAGAAGTTATTCCGTGAACATGTCAAGGACTTATATGAGGTATATTCCTACTATGGTGGTCCTTTGTAGCTACTGTAATAAAAATTCTAACTGTCTGGTATGCTAGCTGCTTGCTTATTGTGTCTGCTTCTTGGGCTCTGAGTCTGTTGGCCTGTTCCAATCATTTTCTTTGACAGAGGAATTTGCCAAAATATTCAGCAGATTCACATGAACTATTGTATGGAAGTCTTTATGGATGGTATTATCTCATGTATTTATGTTTGAGCTTCAATGCTTGGGTCACTGCTACTTCAATATATCCTCTTTGTTTAAGCAGACGTGGCAGCATTTTGGCCGCGATATGTATCATCTGAGCTTACATGCTCAAATTATGGTATGCTTTTGACCTGACCTGATGTTCCTATAACTTCCCCGCAGCGTTGTCGCCGTGACTTCAGGGCACTTCTGTCTGAGGCGATTGCCCCAGACGCAGCAACTCGGACGACGGAAGGAGGAAAGACTGTGGTTATCTCTTGGAGCGAAGCAAAAGACCTTCTAAGATCTGATCCAAGGTACAGCAAAGTGGCAAGCAAAGATCGAGAGTCAATGTGGCGACGATATGCGGATGATATGGTGAGAAAGCTCAAACAGCCGGACACGGAGAAACCGGATACCAATGCCAGACAACAACAACGACAACAACAACGCAGGTCCTCTGATCCGCCGAGGCGGAGGTAACTTTTAGAAATACATCCACTTGTGTACCTCCCTGGTTATTCCTCTTGTCGGGTTGTTCAGGACCCCTTGTCTGTGTAACAAAATGGCCTTGAGTTATCATCACCAGTTTTGATGGCAAGAGCTCAACTGTTCCGTAACCCCCTTCCTGGTGCCATTTTATGCTGCCATGTCACATTGTTGGCTGTTGTGATATGAATATCTTCAGTTTTTTTGGTTTTGAAAGAATAATGTTTCTAAAGTTGATGAAATACATTGAGTTGTCTTCCCAAAATAATGCCATGTTAATGTGCCATTTCGTTTCACTTGAAGCAAAGTGTTGGCCTGCTCTTGCCAAGGAGCCTGAGCCAGCAGACTTCACCTGTAACCATGCACCTGCACCATAAGCAACAAACGAAGCATAGATCAAGAGCAGTAAGGGGTTTTAAAACAAAAACGACGAGGAAACTGTTTATTTTACTTCACACGTGAATTCATAAAACCACACGAAGAGAGAAGAAATATGCACCAACTTCAGGAAATACCCATGGGCCATGATCTCATTCTCATGTTTGTATTCCTCAAACATTTTGGTCGAACAATAGCTCATCTAATAGAAAGTTTAAATAAGCGCATAATTAGCAACTAAACAAATAATAAAGAAAATTTAAATAAACCATCATGAGCTATTCCTTTGTTCCAAATATCATTTTGAACAGAAAAACCACTCTACCAATCACTGTGATTCATGCACGGAATGAAATGGATCGTCGGCTGTCAAAACATCTGAAATTCATAACCCCACTGCTCAGATTTAAAACAACGACGATCAATCTAATACGGTTCTTATTTAAGTTCAATTTTAGTTTTTTTAAAAACAATTTCAGGTTAACCAAAATGGTAGTATGAGGCCTTCATAGTTTTTTTTTTTTTTTTTTTTTTGCGAAATGGACTAGTGCTACAGGCAGACTGTAGCAATTGTGCAAGCTTCCGCAGCAGAAAGGGGAAGTGCCCTCAAACTCAAGGCCCAAACCCTCGCAAACCCCGTGCTCGCTCACCAATCACCATGGCGTCCCTCCTGCGCCGCCGCCACCCCCACCCCTCCGCCGTCTCCGCCCACCTCCTCCGCCGCCTCTCCGCGCTCCCGGACGTCGATCCTTCGCCCGCCCCCGCCCCCGCCACCGCCCGCGCGGCGGCCCGCGCCTCCATCATCGATCTCCAGCTCGCCGTCCGCGCGGAGACCAACCCGGACCGCGTCCACTCCCTCGTCGCCTCCGCGCTCTCCAGCCCCGACTACCACCGCCTCCACACCTCGCGTGACCTCTTCTCCCTCGCCGCCTCCCGCCTCGACCGCCTGCACCGCCCCGACCTCGCCGCCTCCCTCCTCGACCAGCTCCTCGCCTCCGCCCCGGTCACCCCCGGCCTCCTCGCGCGCGCCCTCTCCCTCTTCCCGGGCCCGGACGACGCCGTCCGTGCCTTCTCCTCCTCCGCCCCCGCCGCCCGCTCCGATGTCTCCCTCTCCGCCCTCCTCTCCGCGCTTCTCCGCGCGGGCCGCATCGACGACCTCAAGTCAACCTTCAAATCCGCCGAGTCCTCGCTCGGCGTCGCCCCTGGCCGCGCCTCCCACAACGTGCTCCTCCACGCTCTGGTCAAGAGCTCTGAGCTCCCCGCCGCCCGCAAGCTGCTCAATGAAATGGCCAAGAAGAAGTTTAAGCATCGCCCGCCCGCGGACATCATATCCTACAATACTCTCCTCGCTGGGTTCTCCGAGCAGGACGATGCCGAGGAGTTTGAGAAGCTGCTCAAGGAAATCAATGAGAACAAGCTGGAGCCAAATGTCGTCACGTACAATTGCCGGATGCGGTGGTTTGCAAGGAAGGGGGAAACCTTCAAGGGCGAGGAGCTGCTCGATGTGATGGAGTCAAAAGGCATGCTGCCCAATTACGTTACTTACAATGCGCTTGTGCAGGGGTACTGCAAGGAGGGGAATGTCGGGGCCGCCATGCGAGTATTCAAGAGGATGAAGGTGATGAAGAGGCGGGAGGGGAGGAGTGACTTGGGAGTGTCGGTGCACTCGCAGACATATGTCCTGCTGTTTAAGAGTTTGGTCGAGAAGGAAAGGCTTGATGATGCACTGTGGCTTTGTAACAGCTGCTTTGCAATGAAGGCAGCCCCATCATTTGAGGCTGTCAAGGGTTTAGTCGAGGGGTTGGTGAAGGGAGGGAGGTCTGCAGAGGCGAAGGGTGTTGTTGCCAAGATGAACTTTCTTGTGAAAGGGGATGCTAAAGTTGCTTGGGAGAAGATTGCTGGTGAATTATCTCTTGAAGAGGGAGCACCAAGTTCAGATCCATGATTTGTTGGAGGCATGCAAGTCAGTTCTGATTTATTCAAGTGTTTTGGCCTTTGAATAACGTTGATGAAGAAGAAGGGCATTCACATGGGTTCTAGTATTGTCTTCATGTTATCATGGGCCTATCTTTCAAGGTCCAATAGTTAGATCAGAGTGTAATGTCTCTATAAGGCAGAATGGTCAGCGCCATTTCATAATCCCTTTTCTGTAAGAGCTTCTTCTATTTTGTTGCCTTTTGGTAATACTTAAAAAGATATTACATTTGTTGAAGTGCTAAGGGAATCATGATACTATCTACTATCTATCACTGTAACCGTTTGTTTAGTGTAATTCAGAATAGTTTTATGATAATGGTATGTTTCAAGCCTCAGTTGTTCTGCTTCGTTTTCCTTCTGAGAGGAAGGTTCTGTACCAGTACTAGTTTGGTCATGCACTTGTACATTGTACAACCAGCACAGATTAAAAAAAAATCACAGCTTATACAGTCTTGGGAACAAACTCGAGTAACTGACATTGTTTGATAATTGATAGCATAAAGCATAAAATTACAAAGTACTGAGTATGTAGTGAACAGAAATCATCAAGACGCTATGCTTATGATATTCTTACAGTATATAATTATAGTCGCGAATTGCTATCCTTACACTGTATAATTATAATTGTGAAATGCTACCGTGCCATGTAAAGCTTGTTTGTGACCTTTCCATATATCTGGTAGTAACCTACTTGGATCTCCTTCAATTTCAGTTAATGCCCCGAACTAGCAGTCCTTCAAATGTGATGCCTGGGCCAAAAGCCAAGATCAATCCCCACTCTTCCCTTATTGCCCCTTTCTTCAATTCATCCCTCAAATACTCCAGCACATAGAAGACTGTGTTACTGCTCACATTCCCATAGTTCATCAGGGCCTTTCTACTGATCTTGAGTTTATCTGGCTCAAGTTGAAGACAAACCTCCAGCCTGTTCAATATTGCTGGTCCACCGGGATGCACAGCCCAAAATACATCATTGAACTCCTTTATCCCAACCTTGTCCATGAGTATCCTGCAGAAGCCTTCTATGCGGCTTTCAATCTTTTCAGGCAAATCACGCCCCAGTTTGAAGTTAATCCCTTCCTCTGAGATTTTGCCATCAATTACCTTGTCTGTCCCTGGTAGGAACTCCTGGGTTGAGAACTCAAGCTCCAAGAAAGGATCCTCTTCTGCTTTGATAGGGCTTGCTCCAATAATTGCAGCTGATGCACCATCACCAAACAGAGCAGCACCAACAAGGTCATAAGGACGATCAGGGCTTGGCGGCCGGAAGCCCAACACAGTTGTCTCCGCCGCTATTACAAGGACACGGCTCCCTGGGTTGTTCTCTGCAATGTCCTTGGCAGTGCGGAGGGCGGCAGCACCACCTGAGCAGCCAAGGAAGAGAAGGGATGTGCGCACTGTGTTTGGAGAGAGGCCAAGACGGGTTGCCAGGAAAAGATCACCCCCTGGGAGGCGAAGCTCGCTGGAGGAGATGTAGACCAGGTGGGTAATATCAGCTGCCGGACGGCCCCACTCACCAAGGGCGGCACGAGCTGCAGCAGCACCAAGTTCAAGCACCGCGGCATTGCAGATGTCAAGCCGTGGCGTCAATGTTGGAGTGCCTTCTGTCTTCAATTCTGGGTGTTCATCCAGGAGCTCCTTCGACATGACAGTGTACCTTGTCCTCACTGTTGTGGTCTTGCCTGTCAAATCAAATCACAGGGGAACCATTATACATACATTGGAGGGACTGATGCAAATTACTACTCCCTCAATTCGGAAATAAGTGTTGTGGGTTTAGTTCAAATTTGAACTAAAACCACGTCACTTATTTCCAAACGGAGGGAATACATAACAAATAAGTATAGTTTATAGTTTGTGATTATGTACTATTAACTCTTATTTGCTTAGCCCTCACCACAAACAGAAGGACAAAAACAAATGGTGTTCTAGTGTTCTTTTTTGAGGGGGTGTCCTAGTGTTTCTCCTAGAGCAAAAAATAAGTACAATTGGAGAGTAATAATTCTAGTTGTGCATGCATGTTGTTTCTAGGTGGATTTTTTTTGGAGCGGTCAATGACTGTAGGCGAGTTTTCCTACAGTCTTTTCTTGTGGAATTTTGTTTCTAGGTGGAATTTTGTTGTGTTTCTCATCACACTAATTCCATTTTACACAATTTATGTACTCTATAAAATAGGTTAGGTACTGCTGATTTTCTTAAGCTAAACTGTAACTGGGATTTAGTAATAATGACCATGTTAACATTTTATTTACCGAGTGGAGATTTGTCGCACTTTGCACCTATGATAACTGACAGTTATACTAAAGCATGGTAGATTCTGTAAACTAAGATGCTGCAACCAAATGGCAGTATTACTACAACTCACTAGTGTCAATGATCTCTTTACGGAGAATCAACTATTTTTGTTTTCGAAGTCGACAGAGAACAACTATTGTTGCCAACTTAAAACTCTCAGCCCGGGAAGCTGTTATATGTAAAACTACAAATGACATGAAGGAAGGGAACTCACAGAGGCGTTCGAGCTTGGCCCTGGTGGCGGGATCGTCGCAGCTGGTGTCCTGGAGGTAGGTCTCCACGAGCTTCTCCTGGGGTAGAACTTGTTCAGGGAGTCCCTTGCCGAGCGCGAGCAGCTTGGCCTTGCCCCCCAAGCCTTGGCTTCTGCCGTCGCCGCCTCCGCCAATGCTCCCGACTCCACCAAGGCCAGACATCGCTGCCTCACAGTCGCTCCTTGCTTCCTTCCGCTTCAGGTTTACAAGTTCTCCGCTCCTGTGATTTCGCTGTGTGCATGATGGGTGCTCCGCTTTAATAGGGGATGCTCGCCATGGGGCTGTTTGGGTTCAGGCTTGCAGGGAGCGGGTTGTTTGGTGTTAGGCCTGAGGGAACGACGGCATGAGTGTAAACTGAAAAGGATGGTAGGTTGTGGATTGGTCATCTGGTTTTCTTCCAGTTTTTGTGGAAGGGCGGCTCGGCGAAGGTTCGTTCTTCACACCCCCTTCTTTGGCTCGCCCATAGTTTTTGCCCATCTATTCGGTGTGATCTTTTTTCATGTGACCCGTGCCCTGTTGTAAAAATGTCTCGTGCTTGTTTGTTTACCTGAAACGTGGTTGATGCTGGAGTCTGTGGGCAGGCAGACACACTTGCTCGTGAAATGTGGTTACAGTTTGTTACTAGTATGAGCAGTGACTCTTCACTTCTCTTCGGTGGGTATACTGTTTCTTGGAAATTGTCAGTTTTCAACATCACTACAAGGTTGTTCTGGAGCTGAAACCTGGAGGTTCTCTTCTGTTGCTGCTTGTGCCTGGGACGCCTAATACGCGGTCTGCGCGCAACTTGTGCCACCGTGCCAGGATTGTTATATGCACACACTCGGCGCCCAACTCAAGCCCGCGCCTGCGGGCGCGCGACACGGCTCCCTGGCTCCGACGATCCTTGCCCACACCGTGCGTGCGCTCTCTAGACGGCCTGTACCAAGCGGCACGGCTAGCATTGGCTTCAAAAACTGCCCAAGACGAGGTAGAATTGTTCGGTCACTCCCAACATCGCCACCTGTTTGACTGCAGCTGCATGCTTCCGTTTCTTATCTTTGGCGATACTCTGTATACTCGTCGTGAGCATCTGTTGCACACAGCAGTCTTCTACAGACAATGCGTAGCCTCACATCGCCGGTTTGCTCGACATGACCAGGACGAGGCCCGGTTGTGGGTGAAGAACAGGGGCTGTCGGACTAAACATGCTACTCCCGGGGATGTCTAGCTTCTTCTTCTTCTTCTTTTTTGAGAGAGAGAGGCTCCCACGGTATGCTTTACTGGTTGCAAAACATGATTACATCGTTCACAAGATATAAGTAAGGCAATAAAAAGCTAGGTGGTTCATCAACCCAAGTACAAGTAATTCTAGAAATATGGAGTTGACAGGGTGGAAGGAGAAATCCTTATGAACACCTACGAGAGACTGGAATGACAAATATTTAAATTGACGAAGTTACCACAAGCATCTCGTGGTCAATGGAAACTTCATCTCCCGTCGCAAAAATGCTTGGAATAAATTTAGAAAAAATTGACATTCATACCAAGTCAGACAGTAGAACCTGAATGGATTGATTCCTTAATAAGGTCAGCACGATACATATAGCTCCCGCTTGCGCAGGAACAGAGGAAGGATCCTTTCATGAGTGGGTTGATTCCTTAAAATTCTAAAATCAACCAAGAGTTCCGAAAGAAATCCTAAAGTTTTAAGATACGGGTCTGCTTCTCCTCTAAGAGCAACTCAAACAGTTCCCCTAAAAATCTTCGCGTAAACCATAATTTTTAGAGGAAATTGTCTGGAAGCAACTTTTGTCAGTTCTCGTATAATTTTTGTGAGCATGAGGTGAGATTGAGGCTGATTTACGAAAATCTCTTTATTGTTTTTTTTGCCACGACTGTTAATTTAAAGATAGGGGAGTGTTTCCGTAAATGGAAGGATGACTAGAGCTTTGCTTCGTTCCTCTTGACTTTTCAAAATCACGCCAAGATCCTACTCCACCTTGGCCTTATCCAAACGTTGCGAGCTGCCAAGCGACTCCAACAGTCGAATTAGGTGGAGCAGTCGAGGTCGGCGCGAGCGAGCAACCAATGGAGGGGAAGCTGTCAGAGGCGTCGAAGCGGGCGGCCCCGTCGCCCATCCAGCAGCTCTCCCACCTCGCGCAGCGCGTCGGGGCCGTCAACCTCGCCGAGGGGTTCCCCGACTTCCCCGCGCCCGCCCACGTCAAGGCCGCCGCCGCCGCCGCCATCGCCGCCGACCTCAACCAGTACAGGTCCGCCTCCCGTGACTCCATCGCCACTGATTCAGTCACCCTATTGTGACGCGCGTTTGGATGGCTGGCTCAAGGCATGTGCAGGGAGTCTGCGACGTCCTCGCGGCGACCATGAAACGGGACCACGGCTTCGATGTCGACCCCCTCACGGACTTCGCCATCTGCTGCGGGCAATCCGAGGCCTTTGCCGCGGCAGTATTTGCAAGTAGTACCTCATGCAAACTACTACTAATGCTCATTCTGTACATATGATATGGGCTACTGAATCGTGGCAGCTCAAGGGGAATGCTGTACCTGGTGAATGTACTGATGCATATGCGGTTTCTGTTCCTGCAGTTATAGACCCAGGGGATGAGGTTCTCCTCTTTGACCCGGCTTACGAAACGTATCAAACATGCATTGAGCTGGCTCGGGGCGTCCCTGTATGTCTTTCGTCTGATCCAAAGTTTTTTTTTCAGACATGAATGATGATGGTCTTCTGCTGACTAATTACGTGTTTGTGTAATTTAATTTATGTGCATGAAGGTGTATGTGCCATTGGATCCACCTTCTTGGACACTGGATGCGGATAAATTTCTGAAGTCGTTTACTAGTCGGACAAAGGCAGTGGTCTTAAATAGGTGAATAGTTCCCACTATTTTCGTGGATATACTGCTAACTTAGTAGATGCCACTGTTATGTTTATCCCTACGATGCTTACCTCTGTAAGTAGCACGAGTGATTTGCACTCATTGTACTAGTCATTTGGTTGAGTCCAACTGTGCTGTTTCAATTTGTGACATGGTTAAATCTCATTACTGCAGCCCACATAATCCAACAGGAAAGGTCTTTAGCAAGGAGGAATTGCTTATTATTTCTCAAGCTTGTCAGCAAATGGACTGCTTTGCAATAACTGACGAGGTAAATCTGCACGATCACGTGGACAGAAATAGCTTTTATAGTAGTTAAACATCTTCAGTAAATTCATTAATCCGTTTGTCTGTTTTTGAAACGAGTCTAAAATTATGGATATTCTAGGTTTATGAGTATATTACTTATGATGAGAACAAGCATATCTCTCTGGCTTCTCTTCCAGGAATGCAACAGAGGACAATCATCACATCCTCACTGTCAAAAACATACAGTGTAACTGGTGGGTTACTCAGTTACATAGCTAGGCTCATTGTACAGATTTACTCATAGTGTTGCTCATTGTACAGATATATTGAGTAACTGTGCAGATTTACCATGAATCTGTATGATGCAAGTGTAAATTTTGCTAGTGACGTGGGATGTTAACATTAGCTGTATAAACTGACTAGGTTGGAGAATTGGTTGGGCTTGTGCTGCAGCAAACATAGCCACAGCAATAAGAAATATCCATGTCAAACTGACAGATTCAGCTCCTGCACCATTCCAAGAAGCTGCATTGATTGCGCTAACCAGCACACCAGACTACTATGAGTCCCTTAAAAAAGTAAGGTTTCATGCTAACTGTTTATGATTAATGTCATTCTATCAAATTCAATTACCCATCGTCGTTTTAACTGTACTTACCTTGGAAAGGACTATGCAGAGAGAAGAGACTTCATTCTTCAGTTACTGAAAAATTATGGTTTCCACATTAGCTTCAAGCCACAAGGTTCAGTCTTTGTGTTTGCTGAGTTGCCCAAGTCCTGGCAAATTTCCGACGTGAGTTCCTTTTACATACTGAACTTTTGTTGAAATATGAGATCATGAATGAGAAAACACCACTATTATCTGATAATTCAACCATGTGGAGCAAACAATTGTTTATTAAATTGGGAGGTAAAGCAAGATATTATTGCACTGGCACTTGGTTTGCTTTATTAGTTACACTGGTCCCTCTGAAGACAAACTAATCCAGAACAGTTAACTGTCTATAGATTTTCAGATATTTTGGTACTAATAGTGTCACATTCATCAAGCTTTATTAGTTACCGACTCTTCAACATGTTGTTATTATCTCTAATTCTCTATCAAGGAAATGCTCTCGAAGTAACCAGTAGAGCACCAACACTCAACAACTGAGACCATTTCCCTGTGATGTCAATGCAGATAGATTTCGTGACGAACTTGATTAACAATGCTGGTGTGGCGGCAGTACCTGGTCGTGGCTTCTTCCACACAGATGCCGACGACCAAAGTTACCATCACCGTTATGTGAGGTTTGCTTTTTGCAAGAGCGATGAGACCCTCAAGGCTGCTGCCCAGAAGATGATGAAGCTGGTTAAAAGCAACGAAAAAGTGCCACATGACACACAAAGCTTTTGCGTGTCCAAGAAAGGAAGGTGAGACTCAGATCATAATACCCTCTGCGGCATTTCTTTTCACTGGAAATGCCTTCAATATCTCCTACCCCCCTGTCCAAAATAAGTGTTGTGGTTTTAGGTCAAATTAGAACTAAAACCATGACACTTACTTTGGAACGGAGGGAGTAGCAGCGTTGTAAACACAGAAATTTGAGTTTTCACACACATTGTCATTTCAACACAGGAATGAACATGTTACCAAGTAAAGATGCTCGGAAACTACAGCCAAGGCAGTGTTGGAGCTGATCCTAGCTCGCTTCTTCCACATGGCTGCTTCACACAGTTTGCATAAGAACACATGAGGCATGAGTTTGGTGACGTGCTGTTTCACACAGCAAGCGTCTTTTCTCACTTTTATTCCCTTGGTTCAAAGTAAAAATGATTACAGTGCTTATATAGGCTCACGCACCCACAAAGCCACCCTCCACACTTGCCTAACTAACTCCATGCACTAACTAATCGCTAGCTACATTTGTGTAATTTTCTGATGGTATAACTTTTGTGATGTAAAACTTGTATTACATTCATCGAATTGGTGATATAAGGATACACGTGGACCTTTCAAACTGGAAAGGAGGGAGTAGCTAATACTTCACAAGGGGGGTAGAAAATTAGAATATTGTACTCCCTCCGTTCCCAAATATAAGTCTTTTCTAGAGATTCCAACAAGTGACTACATATGAAGCAAAATGAGTGAATCGACACTCTGAAATATGTCTATATACATCCGTATGTTGTATTCCATTTAAAATATCTAAAAAGACTTATATTTAGGAACGGAGGAAGTATTAAGTAAGATGACATACTGTTGATAATAACATTCCCCTCACATTGTATTCATCGTCGGGGCTCGGTGCCGAAGATGCAATTGCAGTTTTTTTTCATTACTATCAGTGAGACTCATTCTTGAAGATCTATCCCATCTAACATCTCCCTCTACATTTTTTTGTCTATATTTGCAAATGAATAAACGGAGAGCAATATATATCTATAAGTCATGTAAAAGACTATCCATAATCTGATCATAAAGTAATAATAATTTGTCACATAGCAAAATCACACCATAAAGATTATGTCAGATCAGATGGATAATCATGTGATCTGTGTATTGAAGTATGGGAGAGAAGATGCTAAATATAATTGTTACAAACCCACCATTGTGATGGATGAAAACGGCATTGATAAATATGATGGTGATTAGGGGGTATATGTACGCGTCAAGGGACAAAGTAGGGCACCAGGGTGAGGCCCACACCCAGGGGTCTCCGTGTAGGTCCCACATAGCACCCATGGCTCTCCTTTGGCAGATGTTATCATCCATGTTTCTGGGACCAACATAATTTTGTTTTATGTTTATAAGAACTTCGTAAGTTCTCAAAAATCCTAGTCACGGAAACAAATATTGTCCTTTCTGATACTCTATTAATATGTTAAGTCAAAAAATTATTAAATTATAGATAATATGACAAGAGTAATATGAAAACTGAAGAAAATATGCCCTAGAGGCAATAATAAAGTCGTTATTTATATTTTCTTATATCATGATAAATGTTTATTATTCATGCTAGAATTGTATTAACTGAAAATTTGATACATGTGTGAATATATAGACAAAACAAAGTGTCCCTAGTATGCCTCTACTTGACTAGCTCGTTAATCAAAGATGGTTAAGTTTCCTGACCATAGACATGTGTTGTCATTTGATGAACGGGATCCCATCATTAGGAGAATAATGTGATGGACAAGACCCATCTGTTAGCTTAGCATAATGATCATTAAGTTTTATTGCTATTGCTTTCTTCATGACTTATACATATTCCTTTGACTATGAGATTATGCAACTCCCGAATACCGGAGGAACACCTTGTGTGTTATCAAACGTCACAACGTAACTGAGTGATTATAAAGATGCTCTACAGATGTCTCCGAAGGTGTTTGTTGGGTTGGCATAGATCGAGATTAGGGTTTATCACTCCGAGTATCGGAACCCCCCGGGGAAGTAATGAGCCTACATGGGCCATAGGGGAAAGAGAGGGGAGCCCATAAGGGGTGGCGCCCCCCCACGGGTTGTCCGAATTGGACAAGGGGAAGGGGGCGCGGCCCCCCTTTCCTTCCCCCTCCCACTCTCCTTCCCCCTCCCCCCTACGAAAGAAGGAAGGAGGGGCGACTTGGATTAGGAGTCCTAGTCGGTTTCCCCCCATGGCGTGCCCCCTATGGCCGGCCTCCTCCCTCTCCTCCTTTATATATGGGGACATGGGGCACCCCAAAGCACATCAATTGTTCTTAGCCGTGTGCGGTGCCCCCTCCACAGTTTATGTAACGACCCGAGACCGACGCTCCAGACGCTTTTCATGTTTTTCGTTGTCGCCGTGTGTTTTATTTGCTTGTTGCCTTTCATCATCGCATCATTCGCATTGCATCGACACTATGTTGCCGCCATTTTTCAAAACTTGCATTTGTTGGTAGTGCCGCTTCCCGTTTGTCTTTATTGATCGTTCCGAGATCAACCGGGTTTCTCGTTTCCCTCTTGTTTGACCACCTAACCTCTCTGCTCAGGTCTCACACCCCCTTGCGCGCGTTCGAAACTGCCCCGAACCTGACCCGCTCAGTCATCACCGTTGGATCCAGATCATCCTCAAACATCCCTAAAATATCTTCGGTTCTTTGTTAGACTCCCCTAAGCTATTTGTTTCGGACTGTCCGATTTTGATCGAAGGGACCAAATCGCCAGCATCTAGTTCCCCTACCTATTTATAAGCAGACCGAACCCTAATCCGAGGAGTTGTCCCATCCATCCCCTCACCCGCCGCCGCCACCCACTCACCATCTACATCGGGATCCTCCCGATCCATCCAACCACCTACCTCCTCATCTTGCACACCCAGCCAGTCACCGCCCGATCCAGTCGGGGGCCTCGATCTGGGGCATCCCTAAGTGCCCTCCCTCATGCCCGAGCCACTATCCAGGAGCTCCTCGAGCACCCGCGCTCGTCGCCGGTAGAGTCTACAGCCAGACTGTAACACCCCGGTAGTTAAGCTACAGTAACCACACACTAATGGTGCCACGCCATCGCAATTAATTATCTAAAATCTCAATTTGATCCAAATCGAATTCAAATTCAACTTTAAAATAAAGTCAAATTATTATTTCTTCAAGTGGAAAAACAAAAATGTTCGCTGAGTTGAAAATATTCACTAGCTAATTATAATGTAGGAGTTAACATTTTTCAAATATAAAAGAAACACCTCTAGATAAGAAACAGTACCAACACAACCCCCTTTAAGTCATTTTCGTTTAAAACAAAACACAAACAAATTCTAATAGCCCCCAAACTTTTTGGGGCAGTCCATAACATTGCCAAACATTTTTATGGCAGGTATCACGTTCAACAAAATTCATTTGGTACAGAAATGAATTGCAAAACAGGAGCAATAAAAAGTAAAAGAAAACAAAACTAAAGCCTACTGTGCTACTAGGCCTAATTAAACTACAGTGCAGCCCAACCCACGCACCCCAGCCTTTTGGTCCTCCTCTCGCTACAGGAGGAGGCCGAGGCACCATGGCCGCAAGCGCTCGACACCGCGCACTACAACACCGCGGGAGGATAAGGCTGCCACCGCGACTCCTCGGGCGACCCCCTCGAGATATTTTCCTCCCTCGCTCGCCCCTCTCCTCACATCCATCGATCGCTCCCCACCTTCCGGAGCGCCTTCGTCGCCGTCGCACCGTCGGTTCCACCATGGCCACCGGCGCCCCCCTGCGTCCCCGGGTTGTCCACGGGCCGCGTCTGCTACGACCTCATCTTCTGCACCAAGCAGTCGGAGCCAGGGAGTTCTACGTCGACCGGATTGACTACGTCGTCCACCTCGGGCTCCGGCGCACGCCACCATCGATCTGCACTACTTCGGCCCGCATATGCTTCCCCGAGCTCACGTTGACCTCACTGTGAGCCCCGCCCGCACCTCTGCATCGTTTTGTGCTCGAGCCCAAGCTTATGCGTGCCGACCATCGTCGCATGTAGTCTCGCCGACCGCGCCCCGCTACCGCCCCGACCTCGTCCGCCTTCGCCCACCGCGGCGGCGGCTGCTCCCACCGTGCCCCAGCTCGCGCCGGCCGAGCCCCAACGTGCGCGCCCGCAGCCGCTGCTCTCTGTGTGCTGTCGCGATTGCTCTTGCCGCTGCTTGGCCACTAGCTGCTGTTGTTCTCCTAGCTACTGCTGTGTGCTGCCCTGCTGCTGATGCTCTAGTCCTTGCTATTGCTCTACTTGCTGCCACGACCGCCGTGCTGCCGCTGCTCTATGTTTCTAAGCTACGGCTGTTGCTCTTGTGCTGCGTTGCGGCCGCCTACAGCTCCTAGCTGGCCATGGAGCTCGTGCTCCTTGAGCACAGCCGTGGTTAGGCCACTGCAAGTGGCCGGCCTTGTTTAATTAGACTAGGTCTAATTAGGACCAATTAGGACTAGTTTAGTAGCACTCATTTAGTACTACTAGTTTAGTCTGTAGAGTAAATGACATGTGGCCCCTAGTTTAAATTAATTTAGCCTAAGTAATCTACACCTATGACCATGACATGTGGGCCATGCTATCCCTTTTGACTAGTCAAAAGTTGACTGGGTTGACTGCACTTTAGAAATTAACTTTCAAATTTAAAACAATTCAAAAAATTCTAGAATATTATTAAAGCTTTAGAAATTCATATAAAATAATCCGTAAATCAAATGAAAAAGTTTTATACATGAAAGTTGCTCAGAACGACGAGACGAATCCGAATACGCAGCCCATTCGTCCGCCACACATCCCTAGCATAGTGAACACGCAACTTTCCCCCTCCGATTCATCTATCCGAAAACGCGAAACACCGGAGATATTTTCCCGGATGTTTTCCCCCTTCACCAGTATCACCCCATACCGCGTTAGGGCACCCCTAGTACCGCTTCTTGTCATGTCATGCATCGTTGTGCATCTGTTTGCATTGTATTCATTGTTTCTTCCCCCTCTTCTCTCCGGTAGACTACGAGACTGACGCCGCTGCTGGTGCCCCGATCGACTACGGTGTTGACGGCCCCTCTCTCTTGCCAGAGCAACCAGGCAAGCCCCCCCTTTGATCACCAGATACCGCCTATTCTTCTCTCTACTGCTTGCATTAGAGTAGTGTAGCATGTTACTGCTTTCCGTTATCCTATCCTGATGCATAGCCTGTCCTTGCTACTACTCTTGTTACCTTTACCTGCAATCCTAAATGCTTAGTATATGATGCTAGTGTTCCATCAATGGCCCTACACTCTTGTCCGTCTGCCATGCTATACTACTGGGCCGTGATCACTCGGGAGGTGATCACGGACATATGCTATATACTTTATACTGTTACATTACTGATGATATTATTCGGAGATGGGGACTGAAGGGGCAGGTGGCTCCATCCAGGTAGTGGTGGGCCTGAGTTCCCGACAGCCCCCGACTATTACTTTGAGGCGGAGCAACAGGGCAGGTTGAGAACACCTAGGATAGAGGTGGGCCTGGCCCTGGTCGGCATCCGCGGTTACTTTAAAATAACATGTTTAACGAGTTCTTGGTATTTGATCTGAGTCTGGCCACTGACCTATACACACTAACCATCTACGCGGGGACAGTTATGAGCATTCGACGTCGTGGTACCAGCCGAAGCCTTCGTGACGTCAGCGACTGAGCGGCGCTCGCTGGATTGGACCGTAAGCATGCTCTTGTATTAAGGGGGCTAATTCTGCTTCCGGCCGCGTGCGCAACGTGCAGTTGTGCAATGGGCGATGGGTCCGGACCCCTGCGCCATAGGATTTAGACCGGCGTGCTGACCTCTCTGTTGTGCCTAGGTAGGGCTGCGACGTGTTCCGAGGCCGGGCATGACCCAGGAAAGTGTTTCCAGATAAAGGGGATTGAGCGTGTTGGGAAATGTGGTGCACCCCTGGAGGGAAGTTAATCTATTCGAATAGCCATGATCTTCGGTAATAGGACGACTTGGAGTTGTACCTTGACCTTATGACAACTAGAACCGGATACTTAATAAAACACACCCTTCCAAGTGCCAGATACAACCGGTGATCGCTCTCTCACAGGGCGACGAGGGGAGGATCATCGGTTAGGATTATGCTATGCGATGATACTTGGTGAACTTACCATCTACTCTCTTCTTCTGCTACAAGATGGAGGTGGCCAGAAGCGTAGTCTTCAATAGGAATAGCTATCCCTCTCTTATTCCGGCATTCTGCAGTTCAGCCCACATATCTTACCCCTTTGCCATTTGATACCAATGCATACATATGTAGTGTAGCTCTTTGCTTGCGAGTACTTTGGATGAGTACGCATGGTTGCTTTGCTTCCTCTTTTCCCCCTTCCTATACCCGATTGCTGCGACTAGACGATGGAGCCCAGGAGCCAGACGCCACCGTCGACAACGACTCCTACTACACTGGAGGTGCCTACTACTACGTGCAGCCCGCTGCCGACGACCAGGAGTAGTTTAGGAGGATCCTAGGCAGGAGGCCTGCGCCTGAATCGATCTGTATCCCAGTTTGTGCTAGCCTTCTTAAGGCAAACTTGTTTAACTTATGTCTGTACTCAGATATTGTTGCTTCCGCTGACTCGTCTATGCTTGAGCTCTTGTATTCAAGCCCTCGAGGCCCCTGGCTTGTAATATGATGCTTGTATGACTTATTTTATTTGTAGAGTTGTGTTGTGATATCTTCCCGTGAGTCCCTGATCTTGATCGTACACGTTTGCGTGTATGATTAGTGTACGATTGAATCGGGGGCGTCACAAGTTGGTATCAGAGCCAACTGCCTGTAGGAATCCCCCTTCCACACTCTTTGGCCGAAGTTGAGTCTAGTCAATGAAAACTATTTTACTAACATGGCTGTGCGGCCCATGGGCCCACGTCGTAATTGGGTGGTATTAGGATCTTTTATTCCTCGTCTATACTCTGGGACTCTGATCTCTCTTCTATTCGGGTTAAATGATTTTGCTAACTCTAACTCTAGGTTCTCGTAAATACTTTCTCCCGGAGAGCCCCTTCATTCCAGATGATGGCCTGCTTCACCAGAAGATTCCGATGATACTCTCCGTTATTCTCTCGAGACCTGGTGCCCACCACTTTTGCTATTCCCGTCCATCTATAAATCCTTATGGATAATTGCTTACACTTGTCGTTCTTACCTTTGTTCCCAGTTGCCCCTGTTATTACTTGATACCCTAAAAATTTCTTCGATAATTCAAGAATCCTTTGTGCTCACCACTTTGCAGCTCTTTGCCACAGAAATAACCCTACGGATAATCCCTCACACTTATCAAGGATTCGTTCATCCCCAGCTGATCATGTGTTTCACCAAATTCTTTGAATGCTATTCGGTCTTTCGAAAATCCTCAATAGACTTTTGCTCTTGAAATTCTTGCCTGCTTGCATTATGTTTAATTCCATATGCCTAGTAGCCTTCGTTGACATCCCTTGTCCTTGCCATTTTGAGCCTAATGAATTATTGTCTGTGAATGCACGCAATCATTAGTTGACCCTTATAAATTATCCTTCCGGCTCAGACGTCATTTTAAACATGAGATGGATCTTGTCCAATCAAATTGCCATCGATTGTACCCCTAAGGCTATTCTACTTATCCTTCCCTAATCAGAGGTTTGCTTCTGAACCCTTGTCTTGGAATTCATAATTCCTTTGCATTTGAGCTTTGAGTTAGTCAGTTGTTTCTATATTCTGATCTCCTTGCATTCTTTCTTCCTCTGTTTGAGTACCGATACTCACATCAGATCCTTTGTGGACCATCAGACCCTTTGTCGGAAATTTGTCCGACAACGTCCTTCATATTCAATAAGCTTGTGAGCCTTTCCTCGGATACATAATGCCTTTGGTAAATTGTATCCTCTGCTTTTGTCAACCATGCTCTACTTTCGAGCTTGTATAATTTACTATTGAAGCTTGTGGTATATGTTTCCACGATACCCTGACGGGTTGAACCTATGCCTTTTCTTATCCGTGTGAACCCGAAGGTTTTCACGAGTCATATTCTTCTGGTGGTTCGCCAGATAAAATTTCAACACTACAACTTCTTCATAAACGAGAAGTGGATGAAAGGTTATGCATTGCAGAAGTGGGAGTCGACCTTGAACTTTGTGTTCACGCCCATGGACCCGATGTGGAACTTATCATGGAAGTTTCTTGTAATAATAATAATCCCCCTATTATAAGTTCATCTTGTATCTATGCTTGGTCCTTTGCAACCGTGGTTCCGACCATATTTTCTCCTTAATACCATTTCTCGGACAAATTGGAGTACTTGTCTTCTGCAGATCAATATACCTATCCAACCTCTATTCTGTCCTACCTTCGAGTATACCCTCTGGTATCTCGAGAATATCACGGAACTACATAACTTATGAGTTCTTCATCAACTATTATTCTCGCCGAATCCAATGGCCCCCAGGGTTATGTGTTAATAGTCACTCAAGAACACCGATAAGTGAATCGATTCCGCACTCCGATTCAATAACTCTAAGTAATCTTCGTTTCTTATGAGTTTAATAACCCTTCAAGTCATTCCTAGCCTGATTGGCTATATCATTGCCGTGCTAAATTTTAACTCTGCCACTCGTACCTTATTACCAGAGCACATCTTTCGGCAATAAGCTAAGCTTACATCGACTTTCCTCGTCATATCATTTCGCCTTGAACAACAAGCTTGATTCTGAGTTTTTGTCGTACCCGTGGTTCCAATAAACTTGCGCTTCATCATTCCTTTGACTTGATGCCATCGCTGATCGATTACATCTTCATGAAATCTCTTGACAAATGTGTCATGATCATCATCAATATTTTGACTCCTTCTAGGATATCAATTGAATTCATGATGAGAAGTACCATCCCGACCCTCAATGATTTGTGTTATCATTGACCACTTTATTACCTTCCGTTAAACACAAACTTGTTCGTGTTTCGTGTTATACCTTGAGATCCTTGCTATCCAGCATTTGTTCTTTACCTTGGAGTATTACCATCTTTTATGACAAGAATGTCGTGAGAATTTCACCACCTCTTAAGAATTCTTGATACAGGTGATATTCCTTGCCATATCCGTTCACTCCTTGGTCCCCGTGTTGTTTCTAACCGGAAAACCGACAATTGTGTTGGGGAACGTTGCAGAAAACAAAAATTTTCCTACGGTTTCACCAAGATCCATCTATGAGTTCATCTAGCAACGAGTGATCGGATTGCATCTACATACCTTTGTAGATCACGCGCGGAAGCGTTCAAAGAACGGGGATGAGGAAGGCGTACTCGACGTGATCCAAATCACCGGAGATCCCAGCGCCGAACGGACGGCACCTCCGCGTTCAACACACGTACGGTCAGCGTGACGTCTCCTTCTTCTTGATCCAGCAAGGAGGAAGGAGAGGTTGAGGAAGATGGCTCCAGCAGCAGCACGACGGCGTGGTGGTGGTGGAGCTGCAGTACTCCGGCAGGGCTTCGCCAAGCACTATGGAGGAGGAGGATGTGTTGGAGAGGGAGAGGGAGGCACCAAAGGCGTGGGGTGAGAAGTCCTCCATCTCCCCACTATATATAGGAGGGCCAAGGGGGGGGGGCGCCGGCCCTAGGAGATCCAATCTCCTAGGGGGGTGCGGCCAAGGGGAGGAATCCCTCCTCCCCAAGGCACCTAGGAGGTGCCTTCCCCCTTTGGGACTCTTCCCTTCTTGAAACCCTAGGCACATGGGCCTCTTGGGGCTGGTGCCCTTGGCCCATATAGGCCAAGGCGCACCCCCTACAGCCCATGTGCCCCCCCGGGGCAGGTGGCCCCACCCGGTGGACCCCCGGGACCCTTCCGGTGGTCCCGGTACAATACCGGTGACCCCGAAACTTGTCCCGATGCCGAAATAGCACTTCCTATATATAATTCTTTACCTCCGGACCATTCCAGAACTCCTCGTGACGCCCGGGATCTCATCCGGGACTCCGAACAACATTCGGGTTACTGCATATACATATCCCTACAACCCTAGCGTCACCGAACCTTAAGTGTGTAGACCCTACGGGTTCGGGAGACATGTAGACATGACCGAGACGACTCTCCGGTCAATAACCAACAGCGGGATCTGGATACCCATGTTGGCTCCCACATGCTCCTCGATGATCTCATCGGATGAACCACGATGTCGAGGATTCAAGCAACCCCGTATACAGTTCCCTTTGTCAATCGGTATGTTACTTGCCCGAGATTCGATCGTCGGTATCCCAATACCTCGTTCAATCTCGTTACTGGCAAGTCACTTTACTCGTACTGTAATGCATGATCCCGTGACCAGACACTTGGTCACTTTGAGCTCATTATGATGATGCATTACCGAGTGGGCCCAGTGATACCTCTCCGTCATACGGAGTGACAAATCCCAGTCTTGATCCGTGTCAACCCAACAGACACTTTCGGAGATACCCGTAGTATACCTTTATAGTCACCCAGTTACGTTGTGACGTTTGGTACACCCAAAGCACTCCTACGGTATCCGGGAGTTACACGATCTCATGGTCTAAGGAAAAGATACTTGACATTGGAAAACTCTAGCAAACGAACTATACAATCTTGTGCTATGTTTAGGATTGGGTCTTGTCCATCACATCATTCTCCTAATGATGTGATCTCGTTATCAATGACATCCAATGTCCATAGTCAGGAAACCATGACTATCTGTTGATCAACGAGCTAGTCACCTAGAGGCTTACTAGGGACATGTTGGTGTCTATTATTCACACATGTATTACGATTTCCGGATAACACAATTATAGCATGAATAAAGACAATTATCATGAACAAGGAAATATAATAATAATGCTTTTATTATTGCCTCTAGGGCATATTTCCAACAGTCTCCCACTTGCACTAGAGTCAATAATCTAGTTACATTGTGATGAATCGAACACCCATGGAATTCTGGTGTTGATCATGTTTTGCTCTAGGGAGAGGTTTAGTCAACGGATCTGCTATATTCAGATCTGTATGGACTTTACAAATTTCTATGTCTCCATCTTGAACATTTTCACGAATGGAGTTGAAGCGACGCTTGATGTGCTTTGTCTTCTTGTGAAACCTGGGCTCCTTGGCAAGTGCAATAGCTCCAGTGTTGTCACAGAAGAGTTTGATTGGCCCCGACGCATTGGGTATGACTCCTAGGTCGGTGATGAACTCCTTCACCCAAATTGCTTCATGTGCTGCCTCCGAGGCTGCCATGTACTCCGCTTCACATGTAGATCCCGCCACGACGCTCTGCTTGCCGCTTACTGCCCCACCATTCAAAATATACACATATCCGGTTTGTGACTTAGAGTCATCCAGATCTGTGTCGAAGCTAGCGTCGACGTAACCCTTTACGACGAGCTCTTCGTCACCTCCATAAACGAGAAACATTTCCTTAGTCCTTTTCAGGTACTTCAGGATATTCTTGACCGCTGTCCAGTGTTCCTTGCCGGGATTACTTTGGTACCTACCTACCAAACTTACGGCAAGGTTTACATCAGGTCTGGTACACAGCATGGCATACATAATAGAACCTATGGCTGAGGCATAGGGGATGACACTCATCTCTTCTATATCTTCTGCCGTGGTCGGACATTGAGCTAAGCTCAATTTCACACCTTGCAACACAGGCAAGAACCCCTTCTTAGACTGATCCATATTGAACTTCTTCAATATCTTATCAAGGTATGTGCTTTATGAAAGACCTATGAGGCGTCTCGATCTATCTCTATAGATCTTGATGCCTAATATATAAGCAGCTTCTCCAAGGTCCTTCATTGAAAAACTCTTATTCAAGTAGGCCTTAATGCTGTCCAAGAGTTCTATATCATTTCCCATCAAAAGTATGTCATCTACATATAATATGAGAAATGCTACAGAGCTCCCACTCACTTTCTTGTAAACGCAGGCTTCTCCATAAGTCTGCGTAAACCCAAACGCTTTGATCATCTCATCAAAGCGAATGTTCCAACTCCGAGATGCTTGCACCAGCCCATAAATCGAGCGTTGGAGCTTGCACACCTTGTCAGCATTATTAGGATCGACAAAACCTTCCGGGTGCATCATATACAATTCTTCCTTAAGGAAACCATTAAGGAATGCCGTTTTGACGTCCATTTGCCATATTTCATAATCATAGAATGCGGCAATTGCTAACATGATTCGGACGGACTTTAGCTTCGCTATCGGTGAGAAAGTCTCATCGTAGTCAACCCCTTGAACTTGTCGATAACCCTTAGCGACAAGCCGAGCTTTATAGATGGTCACATTACCATCCGCGTCTGTCTTCTTCTTAAAGATCCATTTATTTTCTATGGCTCGCCGCTCAACGGGCAAGTCAGTCAAAGTCCATACTTCGTTTTCATACATGGATCCTATCTCGGATTTCATGACTTCTAGCCATTTGTCGGAATCCGGGCCCGCCATCGCTTCTTCATAGTTCAAAGGTTCACCATTGTCTAACAACATGATTTCCAAGACAGGGTTGCCGTACCACTCTGGTGCGGAACGTGTCCTTGTGGACCTACGAATTTCAGTAGGAGCTTGATTAGAAGTATCTTGATCATCATCATTAACTTCCTCTCTAATCGGTGCAGGCACCTCAGGAACATTTTCTTGAGTTGCGCCCTTTTCCGGTTCAAGAGGTAATACTTCATCAAGTTCTACTTTCCTCCCACTTACTTCTTTCGAGAGAAACTCCTTCTCTAGAAAGGATCCATTCTTGGCAACAAAGATCTTGCCTTCGGATCTAAGGTAGAAGGTATACCCAATAGTTTCTTTAGGGTATCCTATGAAGACGCATTTTTCCGACTTGGGTTCGAGCTTTTCAGGTTGAAGTTTCTTGACATAAGCATCGCATCCCCAAACTTTTAGAAACGACAGCTTAGGTTTCTTCCCAAACCATAATTCAAACGGTGTCGTCTCAACGGATTTCGACGGAGCCCTATTTAAAGTGAATGCGGAAGTCTCTAAAGCATAGCCCCAAAAAGATAGCGGTAAATCGGCAAGAGACATCATAGATCGCACCATATCCAATAGAGTGCGATTACGACGTTCGGACACACCATTACGCTGAGGTGTTCCAGGCGGCGTGAGTTGTGAAACTATTCCACATTTTCTTAAGTGTGTGCCAAACTCGTGACTCAAGTATTCTCCTCCACGATCTGATCGCAGGAACTTGATTTTCCTGTCACGTTGATTTTCAACCTCACTCTGAAATTCCTTGAACTTTTCAAAGGTTTCAGACTTGTGTTTCATTAAGTAGATATACCCATATCTACTCAAGTCATCAGTGAGGGTTTGAACATAACGATAGCCACCGCGAGCCTCAACACTCATTGGACCGCACACATCAGTATGTATGATTTCCAATAAGTTGGTTGCTCGCTCCATTGTTCCTGAGAACGGAGTCTTGGTCATTTTACCCATGAGGCATGGTTCGCACGTGTCAAATGATTCATAATCAAGAGACTCTAAAAGTCCATCAGCATGGAGCTTCTTCATGCGTTTGACACCTATGTGACCAAGGCGGCAGTGCCACAAGTATGTGGGACTATCATTATCAATCTTACATCTTTTGGTACTCACACTATGAACATGTGTAGCATTACGCTCGAGATTCATTAAGAATAAACCATTCACCATCGGAGCATGACCATAAAACATATCTCTCATATAAATAGAACAACCATTATTCTCGGATTTAAATGAGTAGCCATCTCGTATTAAACGAGATCCTGATACAATGTTCATGCTCAAACTTGGCACTAAATAACAATTATTGAGGTTTAAAACTAATCCCGTAGGTAAATGTAGAGGTAGCATGCCGACGGCGATCACATCGACCTTGGAACCATTCCCGACGCGCATCGTCACCTCGTCCTTCGCCAGTCTCCGCTTATTCCGCAGCTCCTGCTTTGAGTTACAAATGTGAGCAACTGCACCGGTATCAAATACCCAGGAGCTACTACGAGTACTGGTAAGGTACACATCAATTACATGTATATCACATATACCTTTCGTTTTGCCGGCCTTCTTGCCCGCTAAGTATTTGGGGCAGTTCCACTTCCAGTGACCACTTTCCTTGCAATAAAAGCACTCAGTCTCGGGCTTGCGTCCATTCTTTGGCTTCTTCCTGGCAGCTTGCTTGCCGGGCGCGGCAACTCCCTTGCCGTCCTTCTTGAAAGCTTTCTTTCCCTTGCCCTTCTTGAACTTACTGGTTTTATTCACCATCAACACTTGATGTTCCTTTTTGACTTCTACCTCTGCTGATTTCAGCATTGCAAATACTTCATGAATGGTCTTTTCCATCCCCTGCATATTGAAGTTCATCACAAAGCTCTTGTAGCTCAGTGGAAGCGACTGAAGGATTCTGTCAATGACCGCGTCATCTGGGAGATTAACTCCCAGCTGAGTCAAGCGGTTATGCAACCCAGACATAGTGAGTATGTGCTCACTGACAGAACTGTTTTCCTCCATCTTACAGCTGAAGAACTTGTCGGAGACTTGATATCTCTCGACCCGGGCATGAGCTTGGAAAACCATTTTCAGCTCTTCGAACATCTCATATGCTTCGTGTCTCTCAAAACGCTTTTGGAGCCCCGGCTCTAAGCTGTAAAGCATGCCGCACTGAACGAGGGAGTAGTCATCGGTACGTGCCTGCCAAGCGTTCATAACGTCTTGTTCTGCAGGGAGAACAGGTGCGTCACCTAGCGGTGCTTGTAGGACATAATCTTTCTTGGTAGCTATGAGGATGATCCTCAGGTTCCGGACCTAGTCCGTGTAGTTGCTGCCATCGTCTTTCAGCTTGGTTTTATCTAGGAACGCATTGAAGTTGAGGACTACGTTGGCCATTTGATCTACAAGACATATTGTAAAATTTTAGACTAAGTTCATGATAATTAAGTTCATCTAATCAAATTATTCAATGAACTCCCACTTAGATAGACATCCCTCCTGTAATCTAAGTATAACATGATCCGAGTTAACTAGGCCGTGTTCGATCATCACGTGAGACGGACTAGTCAACATCGGTGAACATCTTCATGTTGATCGTATCTTCTATACGACTCATGCTCGACCTTTCGGTCTTCTGTGTTCCGAGGCCATGTCTGTACATGCTAGGCTCGTCAAGTCAACCTAAGTGTTTGCATGTGTAAATCTGTCTTACACCCGTTGTATGTGAACGTTGGAATCTATCACACCCGATCATCACGTGGTGCTTCGAAACAACGAACTATCGCAATGGTGCACAGTTAGGGGGAACACTTTCTTGAAATTATTATGAGGGATCATCTTATTTACTACCGTTGTTCTAAGCAAACAAGATGCAAAAACATGATAAACATCATATGCAATCAAATAATAATAGTGACATGATATGGCCAATATCACATAGCTCCTTTGATCTCCATCTTGGGGCTCCATGATCATCTTGTCACTGGCATGACACCATGATCTCCATCATCATGATCTCCATCATCGTGTCTCCATGAAGTTGCTCGCCAACTATTACTTCTACTACTATGGCTAACGCGTTTAGCAATAAAGTAAAGTAATTTACATGGCGTTTCTCAATGACACGCAGGTCATACAAAAAATAAAGACAACTCCTATGGCTCCTGCCGGTTGTCATACTCATCGACATGCAAGTCGTGATTCCTATTACAATAGCATGAACATCTCATACATCACATATAGATCATTCATCATTCATCACAACTTTGGCCATATCATATCACAAAGCACTTGCTGCAAAAACAAGTTAGACGTCCTCTAATTGTTGTTGCAAGTTTTACGTGGCTGAAGTAGGGTTCTAGCAAGAACGTTTTCTTACCTACGTGAAAGCCACAACGTGATTTGTCAACTTCTATTTACCCTTCATAAGGACCCTTTTCATCGAATCCGCTCCAAGTAAAGTGGGAGAGACAGACACCCGCCAGCCACCTCATGCAACTTGTGCATGTTAGTCGGTGGAACCGGTCTCACGTAAGCGTACGTGTAAGGTTGGTCCGGGCCGCTTCATCCCACAATACCATTGAAGAAAGATAAGACTAGTAGCGGCAAGAAAGTTGACAACATCTACGCCCACAATAAATTGTGTTCTACTCGTGCAAAAAGAACTACGCATAGACCTAGCTCATGATGCCACTGTTGGGGAACGTTGCAGAAAACAACAATTTTCCTACGGTTTCACCAAGATCCATCTATGAGTTCATCTAGCAACGAGTGATCGGATTGCATCTACATACCTTTGTAGATCACGCGCGGAAGCGTTCAAAGAACGGGGATGAGGAAGGCGTACTCGACGTGATCCAAATCACCGGAGATCCCAGCGCCGAACGGACGGCACCTCCGCGTTCAACACACGTACGGTCAGCGTGACGTCTCCTTCTTCTTGATCCAGCAAGGAGGAAGGAGAGGTTGAGGAAGATGGCTCCAGCAGCAGCACGACGGCGTGGTGGTGGTGGAGCTGCAGTACTCCGGAAGGGCTTCGCCAAGCACTATGGAGGAGGAGGATGTGTTGGAGAGGGAGAGGGAGGCACCAAAGGCGTGGGGTGAGAAGTCCTCCATCTCCCCACTATATATAGGAGGGCCAAGGGGGGGGGGCGCCGGCCCTAGGAGATCCAATCTCCTAGCGGGGTGCGGCCAAGGGGAGGAATCCCTCCTCCCCAAGGCACCTAGGAGGTGCCTTCCCCCTTTGGGACTCTTCCCTTCTTGAAACCCTAGGCGCATGGGCCTCTTGGGGCTGGTGCCCTTGGCCCATATAGGCCAAGGCGCACCCCCTACAGCCCATGTGGCCCCCTGGGGCAGGTGGCCCCACCCGGTGGACCCCCGGGACCCTTCCGGTGGTCCCGGTACAATACCGGTGACCCCGAAACTTGTCCCGATGCCGAAATAGCACTTCCTATATATAATTCTTTACCTCCGGACCATTTCGGAACTCCTCGTGATGTCCGGGATCTCATCCGGGACTCCGAACAACATTCGGGTTACTGCATATACATATCCCTACAACCCTAGCGTCACCGAACCTTAAGTGTGTAGACCCTACGGGTTCGGGAGACATGTAGACATGACCGAGACGACTCTCCGGTCAATAACCAACAGCGGGATCTGGATACCCATGTTGGCTCCCACATGCTCCTCGATGATCTCATCAGATGAACCACGATGTCGAGGATTCAAGCAACCCCGTATACAGTTCCCTTTGTCAATCGGTATGTTACTTGCCCGAGATTCGATCGTCGGTATCCCAATACCTCGTTCAATCTCGTTACCGGCAAGTCACTTTACTCGTACCGTAATGCATGATCCGGTGACCAGACACTTGGTCACTTTGAGCTCATTATGATGATGCATTACCGAGTGGGCCCAGTGATACCTCTCCGTCATACGGAGTGACAAATCCCAGTCTTGATCCGTGTCAACCCAACAGACACTTTCGGAGATACCCGTAGTATACCTTTATAGTCACCCAGTTACGTTGTGACGTTTGGTACACCCAAAGTACTCCTATGGTATCCGGGAGTTACACGATCTCATGGTCTAAGGGAAAGATACTTGACATTGGAAAACTCTAGCAAACGAACTATACGATCTTGTGCTATGTTTAGGATTGGGTCTTGTCCATCACATCATTCTCCTAATGATGTGATATCATTATCAATGACATCCAATGTCCATAGTCAGGAAACCATGACTATCTGTTGATCAACGAGCTAGTCACCTAGAGGCTTACTAGGGACATGTTGGTGTCTATTATTCACACATGTATTATGATTTCCGGATAACACAATTATAGCATGAATAAAGACAATTATCATGAATAAGGAAATATAATAATAATGCTTTTATTATTGCCTCTAGGGCATATTTCCAACAAATTGAACTATGATGTGCTACTTCAAAACTTCTAGCAACCCTATTGCTTTCAAGTTAATGGTCGATATTTCATTCTTAGACCATTGGTTATCAAATCACCACTCTAACATTGATCATGCTACCTAAGCCCATATTTCGGGTGCACCTTTCAATCAATGTTTAATTGTGTATGTCTTCCTCAAGCATACATCATTGTATCATTGATCTGACAAAAGTTATCTCCTTGTTCACATAATTGTGGAAATCCATCTTGTCAGAAATCTTGATGAATTGTCCCTGAGTCCCTCAGTCACCTCCTTGTCCTCTCCTTGGTTTAATGATGAACTCTTGATTCGAAACTTGCTTCCTTAGTTCATTTCCCGAGAATCTTACAATGTCATCTCGTCAATTTGTGTTGCACCTTTTCTTCTCAGGCATCCTGAGTCTGAGGTAATTTGACACCAATCGGATCTGAATCTCGGTCAGATATGATGGTTGGGACATATTTCCAAGAGTTATAAGATTGGTCTTCATGTGACCCGGTAAGGTGATGTCATGCCTAGCACACCTGGCCGGAGGACCTACTGTTATAGTTTCCTTTTTAGCAAGGTTAATCATTCTTCCATGAGGAAATTGAATGACTTGTTTAATAAGTTTTTCCCGATGGATCCTTTGTGTATCCAGGTCTGACCTTTGCTTGAAGACCTTGTCAATGCGACCTCGAAGCATGTCGGTGGTACTCCGATTTTCAGTAAGAGCATTTGAAGAACAATGCTATATCTTCTTTGTCCATTATCCAAACACCGTCGTTTGGGTTATGTCATGAAATTCCTCTCCCCTTACCTAAATGGTTTTCTACTTTCTATCCTGTCATGGATATCATGCTCTGCTTGTCATTGGGAAGGATATATCCCTGAAACATGTGTTTAAACACATTTTCCTTTCCATTGTCTGTTTAATCTGATGATCACCTTTTCCTTTCCATTGTTTTGTTTAACCTTACTGGTGATCAATATGATCTAAGTAGTAATATTCTCCTGCTTAGGTAAGCACCTCGTTGAACCACTCTGTCAGTAAGACCCTGTTAATATTGTTGATAACATTCCGGTAACCACCGATGGACGAGAACTTTACCTATTGGTTCGCCTCGTTCAACGAGCAGGAAGATGGTTCTCTTTGTCCCTCGCCCTTGGTACCGACGTTGCCGACATAATTGATAGACTATCCTCTGACATGCCTTGTTATCATGGCTGTGCAAAATATCACCGCCCTTTCTACTTTTACCGCATGGTGGGCCCATAACCCACAGTTCCAGAGGATCGAAACCTAACTCTCATGTACACCCCTGTTGCCAAATTGACTCCTCGCGTTTGAAACCGTATGTAATTCACGGGTCACCTTCCAAGAGATGATCTAATCTGGTATCAGACACAACACTTATTCCCATTGGTCTGAACCGCTCTCCCATTCCGTTTCAGGCAATGAACGATTGCCTATCTGCTTGAAACTTCCTATTACACCTTCTTACTTTACTCTTGATGACTTTCTTGAATGTCAACTCGAGAGATGCCTCTATACCTCATACACTGAGATAGCCCTAGGTACCTAACATGTGTTAAACTCCGTCCTTCCTGAGTTTTTCCACTTAACTTTGTCGTAAGTACGATGCAAATCCTGAAGAAAGGATGCCGACTTCATCATGATGACCTGAAGCAGAGAAATAAAAGCATCAACGTAATAGATCGACCTCTTCGAGAAGGGCAACTAAGACCGAGAACACTCGCTAGAATTTCGTAACCAGAACCCTCCCCCTTTACTCTGCCTCTTAAATCTCGGGACGAGATTTCTTTTAGTGGAGGAGATTTGTAACACCCCGATAGTTAAGCTACAGTAACCACACACTAATGGTGCCACGCCATCACAATTAATTATCTAAAATCTCACTTTGATCCAAACCGAATTCAAATTCAACTTTAAAATAAAGTCAAATTATTATTTCTTCAAGTGGAAAAACAAAAATGTTCGCTGAGTTGAAAATATTCACTAGCTAATTATAATGTAGGAGTTAACATTTTTCAAATATAAAAAATGCCTCTGGATAAGAAACAGTACCAACACAGCCCCCTTTAAGTCATTTTCGATTAAAACAAAACGCAAACAAATTCTAATAGCCCCCAAACAATTTGGGGTAGTCCATAACATTGCCAAACATTTTTGTGGCAGGTATCACGTTCAACAAAATTCATTTGGTACAGAAATGAACTGCAAAACAGGAGCAATAAAAAGTAAAAGAAAACAAAACTAAAGCCTACTGTGCTACTAGGCCTAATTAAACTACAGTGCAGCCCAACCCATGCACCCCAGCCTTTTGGTCCTCCTCTCACTACAAGAGGAGGCCGAGGCACCATGGCCGCAAGCGCTCGACACCGCGCACTACAGCACTGCGGGAGGATAAGGTTGCCACCGCGACCTCTCGGGCGACCCCCCCGAGATATTTTCCTCCCTCGCTCGCCCCTCTCCTCGCATCCATCGATCGCTCCCCACCTTCCGGAGGTCCTCCGTCGCCGTCGCACCGTCGGTTCCACCATGGCCACCGGCGTCCCCCTGCGTCCCCGGGTTGTCCACGGGCCGCGTCTGCTACGACCTCATCTTCTGCACCAAGCAGTCGGAGCCAGGGAGTTCTACGTCGACCGGATCGACTACATCGTCCACCTCGGGCTTCGGCGCACGCCACCATCGATCTGCACTACTTCGGCCCGCATATGCTTCCCCGAGCTCACGTTGACCTCACTGTGAGCCCCGCCCGCACCTCTGCATCGTTTTGTGCTCGAGCCCAAGCTTATGCGTGCCGACCATCGTCGCATGTAGTCTCGCCGACCGCGCCCCGCTACCGCCCCGACCTAGTCCGCCTTCGCCCACCGCGGCGGCGGCTGCTCCCACCGTGCCCCAGCTCGCGCCGGCCGAGCCCCAACGTGCGCGCCCGCAGCCGCTGCTCTCTGTGTGCTGTCGCGATTGCTCTTGCCGCTGCTTGGCCACTAGCTGCTGTTGTTTTAGCTGCTGCTTGCGCTCTTAGCTACTGCTGTGTGCTTCCCTGCTGCTGATGCTCTAGTCCTTGCTATTGCTCTGCTTGCTGCCACGACCGCCGTGCTGCCGCTGCTCTATGCTTCTAAGGGCTGTTGCTCTTGTGCTGCGTTGCGGCCGCCTACAGCTCCTAGCTGGCCATGGAGCTCGTGCTCCTTGAGCACAGCCGTGGTTAGGCCACTGCAAGTGGCCGGCCTTGTTTAATTAGACTAGGTCTAGTTAGGACCAATTAGGACTAGTTTAGTAGCACTAATTTAGTACTACTAGTTTAGTCTGTAGAGTAAATGACATGTGGCCCCCTAGTTTAAATTAATTTAGCCTAAGTAATCTACACCTATGACCATGACATGTGGGCCATGCTATCCCTTTTGACTAGTCAAAAGTTGACTGGGTTGACTGCACTTTAGAAATTAACTTTCAAATTTAAAACAATTCAAAAAATTCTAGAATATTATTAAAGCTTTAGAAATTCATATAAAATAATCCGTAAATCAAATGAAAAAGTTTTACATGAAAGTTGCTCAGAACGACGAGACGAATCCGAATACGCAGCCCGTTCGTCCGCCACACATCCCTAGCATAGCGAACACGCAACTTCCCCTCTCCGATTCATCTATCCGAAAACGTAAAACACCGGGGATATATTCCCGGATGTTTCCCCCTTCACCGGTATCACCTCATACCGCGTTAGGGCACCCCTAGTACCGCTTCTTGTCATGTCATGCATCGTTGTGCATCTGTTTGCATTGTATTCATTGTTTCTTCCCCCTCTTCTCTCCGGTAGACTACGAGACTGACGCCGCTGCTGGTGCCCCGATCGACTACGGTGTTGACGGCCCCTCTCTCTTGCCAGAGCAACCAGGCAAGCCCCTCCTGTGGGAGTCCTGGATTAGGGGGTCTCCGGACAGCCGGACTATATCTTTGGGCCGGACTATTAGACTATGAAGATACAAGATTGAAGACTTCGTCTCGTGTTCGGATGGGACTCTACTTGGCGTGGAAGGCAAGCTAGGCAGTACGGATATGGAAATCTCCTCCTTTGTAACCGACCTTGTGTAACCCTAACCCTCTCCGGTGTCTATATAAACCGGAGGGTTTCAGTCCGTAGGACACAACAACTACAACATACAATCATACCATAGGCTAGCTTCTAGGGTTTAGCCTCTCTGATCTCGTGGTAGATCTACTCTTGTACTACCCATATCATCAATATTAATCAAGCATGACGTAGGGTTTTACCTCCATCAAGAGGGACCGAACCTGGGTAAAACATTGTGTCCCCTGCCTCCTGTTACCATCCGACCTAGACGCACAGTTCGGGACCCCCTACCCGAGATCCGCCGGTTTTGACACCGACATTGGTGCTTTCATTGAGAGTTCCTCTGTGTTGTCGCCGTTAGGCTTGATGGCTCCTACTATCATCGATAGCAATGCAGTCTAGGGTGAGACTTTTCTCCCCGGACAGATCTTCGTGTTCGACGGCTTTGCACTGCGGGCCAATTCGCTTGGCCATCTAGAGCAGATCGAAAGTTACGCCCCTGGCCATCGGGTCAGGTTTGGAAGCTTAAACTACACGGCCGATGTCCGCGGAGACTTGATCTTCGACGGATTCAAGCCTCTGCCTTGTGCGTCACGCGGGCACGATGAGTACGATTTAGCTCTACCATCGGGTAGTGTTCAGGAAAACACACCGGCAGCCGCTCCGACCCTCAATTCGGAGCCAGTTGCGACTTCCGCGGACGGGTGGATGGACCCCGCCACGGAGGCCCTACCCTCAGCAGCGATCGAGCCGAATATCGACCTCACCTTGCACGAGAGCCGTGTTGATAAACTGCCAGATCCTTGGCCGGCCACGAACTCCAAACCGCCTCCGCCCGTTCCTATCGAATCTGATTGGGTGCCGATCATGGAGTTTACCTCCGCGGATATTTTTCAGCACTCGCCCTTTCACGACATACTAAACTCGTTAAGGTCTCTCTCCTTGTCAGGAGGATCCTGACCGAACTATGTCCGGCAGGACTGGGATGCGGACGACGAAGAAATTCGCGACCCACCCACCACCCACTTAGTAGCCACTGTCGATAACTTAGCCGACATGCTCAACTTCGACTCCGAAGACATCGACGGTATGGACGACGATGCGGGAGACGAAGAGGAACCACTGCCTACAGGGCACTGGACGTCCACCTCATCACATGACGTATACATGGTGGACACACCAAAGGAAGACGACGATGAGGAATGGAAGGACGCAACGAAGGCTTGTCCCCTCGAGAAGCAGTCAAAGCGGCAGCGTAAGCGCCGCCCCAAATCCCGCCTCGGCAGAAACAACGATCATATAGACCCAGCGTTAGAGCAGGGCGAACCATCGCCGGATCACGGCAATACGGAGAATCAAACCGAACAACCTGACTCTGTCAAAGATAATAGTCCGGACGACCTCACACCAGACAGACACCCGGAGCAACAGAATGCCCGTCAAAGGCTTATTGCCACCGCGAGGAGTCTAAAAAAGCAGAAGCAAAGACTCAAGGCTGCACAAGACACACTCGGAATCAGATGGAGCAAAATACTCAATGCAGCAGCAAAGTACGGCGGCAATCGCCCCACCAAGAGTTACCTGAAGCGGAAGTTACTACCCGAATTCGATGAGGAGGCCTTAGATCCCCCACAACCAAAAATCAAAACGGCCACCTGGCCGGATAGACGACCTCACGGCCAACATAGAGCGGCAAACAATGCCACATATAAGCCAATACGCGATCCACGCGAGGGCTCGCATCAAAAGGACGGCGCAACCAGGTCCATCTATGGACCACGCAAGCGCTCTCCAGCATACGATGCAACACAACAAACATCCGAACAACGCGGCACGCCCAGATACAGGGGCGCCGCGCACCCCCTATGTTTCACCGACAAGGTGCTGGACCATGAATTTCCATAGGGATTCAAACTCGTAAACATAGAGGTATACGACGGAACAACAGACCCTGGGGTCTGGATTGAGGACTATATCCTCCACATCCATATGGCTCGAGGAGATGATCTCCATGCCATTAAATATTTACCCCTCAAACTCAAAGGGCCAGCTCGGCACTGGCTTAAAAGCCTCCCCGAAAACTCCATCGGAAGCTGGGAAGAGCTCAAAGACGCTTTCCGGGCAAATTTTCAAGGGACTTATGTCCGACCACCGGACGCGGACGATTTGAGTCATATAACTCAACAGCCCGGAGAGTCAGCCCGAAAGCTCTGGAATAGGTTTCTTACTAAAAAGAACCAAATAGTCGACTGTCCGGACGCCGAAGCCTTGGCAGCTTTTAAGCATAGCGTCCGTGACGAATGGCTTGCCAGACACCTCGGCCAAGAAAAGCCGAGAACAATGGCAGCATTAACAAGCCTCATGACCTGCTTTTGCGCGGGTGAGGATAGCTAGCTAGCCAGATGCAGCACCAGCGACCCTAGTACATCCGAAGCTAGAGATGGAAACGGGAAATCACGGCGCAACAACAATAACAAACGCCGGAATAAAGAAGATAGCACGAAGAGCACGGCAGTAAACGCCGGATTCAAAAGCTCTCGGCCAAGTCAGCAAAAGCCACCCCTTAAAGGCGCCAGAGACGAACTGTGCAGCCTAAACAAAATTCTGGACCAAGTACGTCAGATCCATAACACCCCTGGTAAACCCGCTAATCATACCCACAGAGAATGTTGGGTCTTCAAGCAGTCCGGCAAGCTCAACGCCGTACACAAGGGGGAGGATACACCAAGCGAAGATGAGGATGAACCTCCCAAGCAAGACACTGGGGAACAAAAGAAGTTTCCACCAGAAGTCAAAACAGTAAACGTGTTACACGTGATCAAGGGGAGAAACAAAGCGGCACTCCCAGATAAATATGCCCAAGGGCCTATGACCGCGTAGCCCTGCCACTGGTCGGTTCAGCCGATCACTTTTGACCATCAGGATTACTCAGCAAGTATCCGACGCGCAGGATGGGCTGCCTTGGTATTAGACCCAATAATTGACGGATACCACTTCACACGAGTCCTGATGGACGGTGGCAGCAGTCTAAACCTGATATATCAGGACACAATCCGCAAAATGGGGATAGACCCAACGAAAATTTGCCTCAGCAATACTACCGTTAAAGGAGTAACGCCAGGCCCAGGGGCTCATTGCACGGGCTCCCTGCTACTAGAAGTTATATTCGGCTTCCCCTATAACTTCCGTAGCGAAAATTTAACCTTCCACATTGCTCCGTTCCAAAGCGGTTATCAAGCACTACTTGGACGCGAAGCTTTTGCTCGCTTTAATGCAATACCGCATTACGCTTCCCTCACGCTCAAGATGCCCGGCCCACGTGGCATCATTACAGTGAACGGAAATATTAAGCGATCTTTGCGCGCCGAAGAGAATGCGACTGCCTTGGCAGCCGCACACTAAAAACGGCCTCACCAACTAAAGCATTTGATAGGTCGTCAAGACCACGGATGCGGTTAGACGAGTCCGGCGCTGCTATATGTAATTTGTACCGGATTGATGGTCACACCCCTATTACAAACACAAGGGGGCTCAACGCGCGCAGACAAGTGGCAATTTCTACTCATTTTTAATTATACATGGTTTCTTTAAAAACTACCTTTTTGCATGACAACTTTTTCACCTAAGTTCCTCTCTTTTACAGATGATCATTGTGCTACACCCGTTCAGGATACGGCACAATGGAGACAGAGGCGCAGACGTGCAGCAGGGACCCGCTCCAAGGATTCTTTTTAGATTAAGACCCTGCGTAAACCTTTTTTACTGTCTCTTGTTGATACACATCCCTCGAATTCTCAGTACAATTGAGAAGGATGCTGACGTCTTGGCATGTGGCCATGTCAGAATAATGCACGTACCTGGACACAAGGGACTTCTCACAAAGGGCACTATTTAGGCCCGGTTTATACCATAAAGACCGAATACCTTAGGGAGTGTTCGGCGTCGCGAGTTTGGCCTTATATGCATCAGCTTCGAATCATTGTCTTTGGTCAAATGTTGGGTTTGCCCGGCTCCTGTGTTTTGGTGCCTTACGTTCCGCTTTATCGGCTAAGGCAGCACCAGTAGAACTACTGCGATTGTGCCCTGGTTCATCCGGACGAGCACCTCAGTAGAGAAAGCCGAAAACTGACTGTCATGATATAGCGTGAGACTGGTCAACCACTCGATGACCTATCGGAATGTTAGAATTCCTCCGCCTTAACGAAGGGCCGTTTCCCGCCTAGGCATGTATGCACCCCAAGATCGGGAGAGTGCGGAGCCACCAGGGGCTATCTAGTAGCCCCACTGTCAAACTCCTATGGCTAAGTGAAAGTGTTAAAGCATTATAGTCCGGTTGCCTCGTTCGCTGTGCTATCACCTCCTTAATAGGACCAAGACGTTGGGTTAAGTGTGAACACGCGTTTTTTGCAAGCACCTCCGCATTATATGCATGGGGGTTGAAGCCGACAACTGCAATTTTTCAGGTTATACACATGTATACATAAACGGCCGCACAGGAGGCATCATATTACTTTCAGGCAAAAGTATAAACACAGCCTTAATAAATTTCATAAAAACATTGTGTTTACAATGGGAATACATGTCACTCAAACATAATATTCTTCGAGCACTGGGACTCTATCAAACGAGCACCCTCGAGAACCTCTTCGAAATAGTGCTCAGCAGCCACTCGGCCTATGGCCAAACCCTGCGCCGCAACAGTGGTAGCATCCATCTCCGCCCAGTATGCTTTAACACGGGCAAGGGCCATCCACGAGCCTTCTATGCACGCCGACCTCTTCATCGCGTTGATGCGCGGCACCGCACCAAGGAGCTGCTGCACTAAGCTGAAATAGCTGTTCGGCTTCGGCTTCTCCGGCCACAAATGATCTACGACGGACCTCATGGCAAGTCCGAACAACCTATTAAGTTCGGCCCATTCGGCTAGTCGATCAGTCAAGGGAAGCGGACGCTCTGGAACGTTAAATTGTGACCAGAACAGCTTGTCCACTTCACGATCTGTCTGATCTCGGAAGTATTCGACCGCATCGACAGCGCTCGCCGCCAAGTCCATATATGTGTCTACCGAACTCCACAGCCGATCCAGAGGGGCATACCGCGGATCTCCGAACTTCCTCTGCAGCAGGAAGGGCTTCCTAGCCGCAATATCCCCGGCTTCACGCAGCTCCTCCTTCTTCGCCCTCATAGCAGAGCGAGTGTCTTTGGTCACCATCGTGGCCTTTTCAACATCCGCTGCCTTCACTCGGTTCTCCTTTTCAAGGAACTGGCAACGGTCGGCAGTGTCTTTTAATTCTACGACCATCTTGGCCATCTTCTCTTTGCTTTCGCAATGCGCGGCCTTCTCGGCTCTTAACTCTTCGACCGCCTCCAAAGCAGCCGCATTACTAACTCTTGCCTGTTCCTTGGCTCGGGCAAGTTCCGCCCGAAGGGTCTCCACAGTGGCAGCTCCGTCTGCAATCACAACATATTAAAGATACTGGCATCATGCTGCTCTTATTATGTAACATTCACCAGGAAAACATTACTTACCCTGTGACTCATCAAGCCGGCTATTAACAAGCTCGCTGTCGGCGTCTACCGCATCTAGTTGCCGCTTTAGTTCGGCAAACTCATGAGTCCAGCTAGCCACCGGAGCTCCCATTACCTGCACATTAAAGCGGTATGGTTATTGCCTGGGACTACGATCCTCTGTTCGCCGCCGTTCTCGACGACAACCAGAGTCTCAGGGGATACTATCTACACAGGGCACACCTAACATGTGCGGTACTATCAAAAAGTATATCATTTCACATACCTCAAAGCCCGTTAGTAGACTCATAAAAGCTTCATGCAATCCGCTTTCGGAGGATGAAATTCTTTCCATCACCGTACTCATTAACGTATGGCGTTCCTCTGAGATGGTTGCTCGCTCCAACATCTCCCTCGGTATGTCTGACTGCATACCAGAAAGGGGCCGGACTCTTTTGTTTGCTCTCTTCAAGAGCCGGACACTGAGGACTTCGGGTGGCTATAGGATCATCTTCTGGCCTCACTAGATCCGGAGAGGCCCTCCGTGACGACACTTCAAGGTCGCCCGCTTCTTGAGCGGAGGAGTCCGGGGGAGGCGTTTCACTCTCCATCATCTCCGGAAGATCCCCCGAAGATGAGCTCTGCTGAGAAGGGCTTAGATCCGAACTGCGAGATAAACACTTCGGTCATTTTCCTCAGAGGTAAGGTAATATATCTTCACTATTAAAGTAATTTCTAATTACTTGGAGGGCTAATCCTCGCGCGGACTTTGTGCGGCAAAAACTCCCTCCAAGGCAGGACCCTCTAGTGGGATTTCTTCTCCCGTTTGGAAGCCTCGGTTTTCGGATCTTCAGAGGCAGTCCTCTTCCTTCCCCGAAGCGAGAGAATGTCGGATTCTTCTCCTTGGTTATCCTCCTTCACGGAGGTGCTCATTCCCTCGGTTGGAATTGGCAGCGATGGAGGCCCGCTCTCGACCTCATCATTCCCCTTTTATCTTCCTTTGAGGGTTCCGGGCAGGGTGCTAGCTCGAGCATCTTTTCCAATACCGGATTCTCCAAACCCTCAGGAAGGGGGGCCAAACACCGAATCATCTTTGCCTTTGTTAGCCAGTCCTGGTCAAAGGGCGACTTCTCAGAATGACGTCATGGTAAATAAAAGACGGTGTGTTCGGCCAAAGGATTACTTACTTGGTCGGCGGTACGGTTGCTGCTCAGGCCCACGTCCTCGGTAGTATCTGGACACTCTATTTGGGGTCCGAAGAATGATTTGTACATCTCCTCGTGCGTCAGGCCAAGGAAATTCTGAATTGTACGCGGCCCTTCTGGGTTGAACTCCCACATGCGGAGGGGCCGACGTTTGCATGGCTGGATTCGTCGAACTAGCATGAATTGCATTACCATAATCAAACTGAAATCTCCTTCGAAGAGATTTTGGATGCGGCTTTGCAGTACAGGCACGTCCTTGGCGGGACCCCAGCTCAGCCCTCTGCTAATCCATGACATCAGTTGTGGTGGAGGGCCTGAGCGGAAAGAAGGGGCAGCCACCCACTTGGCACTTCTGGGAGCCGTGATGTGAAACCACTCCCGTTGCCATAATCCGGACACCCCTGGAAAGGAACCTTTCAGCCACGGAGCTTCGGCAATCTTGCTTATTGATGCGCCTCCACACGCTGCATGTTGCCCCTCGATCATCTTCGGCTTCACTTCAAAGGTCTTGAGCCACAGGCCGAAGTGAGGGGTAATGCGGAGGAAGGCCTCACACACGACAATAAATGTCAAGATGTGGAGAAAGGATTCCGGGGCTAGATCGTGGAAATCTAGCCCGTAATAGAACATCAAGCCTCTGACGAAGGGATCCAGAGTGAGGCCTAGACCTCAGAGGAAGTGGGAGATGAACACAACGTCGTCGTTGGGTTCGGGAGTAGGGACAACCTGCCCTCAGGCAGGCAGCCGATGCGAAACCTCGGCGGCCAGGTACCTGGCCTCCCTCAACTTCTTGATGTCTTCTTCCGTAATGGAGGAGGGCATCCATCGGCCTTGAAGGCTAGATCCGGACATGATTGAAGGTTCGGAGCACCTGACCTGGGCTTTGGGTGTTAGAACTCGAGGCGGGGGAAGGATTCGACTGAGCACGGGAGGGAAAAAGTAAAAGCCTTGTCCCTTTATAAACAGGGTGAATATCAAGCGTCCTCTCCGTAGCTGTTTGGACTTGCCTATAATCTAGGAGTCCTAGACACGGTTGGGTTACCCACGACCGTATTAATGAGAACCCCGTAATTATGGGAACACGATCTCTGCTTTGACAAGACGTGTCAAGAAGCCGCCTCATGTCATGTGCGGAGCTGGTTGAGGAAAAACGGTTCGAATAAGCACCGGGCCATGGCATGATGTCATGTTGCCAAAATGTGTCAGCAGATTAAAGATTTGTGGAAATATTATTCTCTCTACGGTGGTATGTGGAACTTGTTTTGCAGGGTCGGACACTATCCTTATATTCAAAATTCTTCTGTGGTGTATTCGGAGGAGGAACCCGCCTTGCAATGCCGAAGACAATACTGCGCGCCGGACTCATCGTCATTGAAAGCCTGGTTCAGGGGCTACCGTGGGAGTCCTAGATTAGGGGGTCTCCGGATAGCCGGACTATATCCTTTGGCCGGACTGTTAGACTATGAAGATACAAGATTGAAGACTTCGTCTCGTGTCCGGATGGGACTCTACTTGGCGTGGAAGGCAATCTAGGCAGTATGGATATGGAAATCTCCTCCTTTGTAACCGACCTTGTGTAACCCTAACCCTCTCCGGTGTCTATATAAACTGGAGGGTTTCAGTCCGTAGGACACACCAACTACAACATACAATCATACCATAGGCTAGCTTCTAGGGTTTAGCCTCTCTGATCTCGTGGTAGATCTACTCTTGTACTACCCATATCATCAATATTAATCAAGCAGGACGTAGGGTTTTACCTCCATCAAGAGGGCCCGAACCTGGGTAAAACATTGTGTCCCCTGCCTCCTGTTACCATCCGGCCTAGGCGCATAGTTCGGGACCCCCTACCCGAGATCCGCCGGTTTTGACACCGACACCCCCCTTTGATCACAATCGCCTATTCTTCTCTCTACTGCTTGCATTAGAGTAGTGTAGCATGTTACTGATTTCCGTTATCCTATCCTGATGCATAGCCTGTCCTTGCTACTACTGTTGTTACCTTTACCTGCAATCCTAAATGCTTAGTATAGGATGCTAGTGTTCCATCAGTGGCCCTACACTCTTGTCCGTCTGCCATGCTATACTACTGGGCCGTGATCACTCGGGAGGTGATCACGGGCATATGCTATATACTTTATACTGTTACATTACTGATGATATTGTTCGGAGATGGGGACTGAAGGGGCAGGTGGCTCCATCCAGGTAGTGGTGGGCCTGAGTTCCCGACAGCCCCCGAGTATTACTTTGAGGCGGAGCGACAGGGCAGGTTGAGACCACCTAGGAGAGAGGTGGGCCTGGCCCTGGTCGGCGTCCGCGGTTACTTTAAAATAACATGTTTAACGAGTTCTTGGTATTTGATCTGAGTCTGGCCACTGACCTATACACAGTAACCATCTACGTGGGGACAGTTATGAGCACTCGACGTCGTGGTATCAGCCGAAGCCTTCGTGACGTCAGCGACTGAGCGGCGCGTGCCGGATTGGACCGTAAGCCTACTCTTGTATTAAGGGGGCTAGTTCTGCTTCCGGCCGCGTACGCAACATGCATGTGTGCAATGGGCGATGGGCCCAGACCCCTGCGCCATAGGATTTAGACTGGCGTGCTGACCTCTCTGTTGTGCCTAGGTAGGGCTACGACGTGTTGATCTTCCGAGGCTAGGCATGACCCAGGAAAGTGTGTCCGGACAAAGGGGATCGAGCGTGTTGGGAAATGTGGTGAACCCCTGCAGGGAAGTTAATCTATTCGAATAGCCGTGATCTTCGGTAACATGACGACTTGGAGTTGTACCTTGACGTTATGACAACTAGAACCGGATACTTAATAAAACACACCCTTCCAAGTGCCAGATACAACCGGTGATCGCTCTCTCATAGGGCGACGAGGGGAGGATCATCGGTTAGGATTATGCTATGCGATGATACTTGGTGAACTTACCATCTACTCTCTTCTTCTGCTACAAGATGGAGGTGGCAAGAAGCGTAGTTTTCAATAGGAATAGCTATCCCTCTCTTATTCCGGCATTCTGCAGTTCAGCCCACATATGTTACCCCTTTTGCCATTTGATACCAATGCATACATATGTAGTGTAGCTCCTTGCTCGCGAGTACTTTGGATGAGTACTCACGGTTGCTTTGCTCCCTCTTTCCCCCCTTCCTATACCCGATTGCTGCGACCATACGATGGAGCCCAGGAGCCAGACGCCACCATGGACGACGACTCCTACTACGCTGGAGGTGCCTACTACTACGTGCAGCCCGCTGCCGACGACCAGGAGTAGTTTAGGAGGATCCTAGGCAGGAGGCCTGCGCCTGAATCGATCTGTATCCCAGTTTGTGCTAGCCTTCTTAAGGCAAACTTGTTTAACTTATGTCTGTACTCAGATATTGTTGCTTCCGCTGACTCGTCTATGATCGAGCTCTTGTATTCGAGCCCTCGAGGCCCCTGGCTTGTTATATGATGCTTGTATGACTTATTTTATTTGTAGAGTTGTGTTGTGATATCTTCCCGTGAGTCCCTGATCTTGATCGTACATGTTTGCGTGTATGATTAGTGTACGATTGAATCGGGGGCGTCACAAGTTGGTATCAGAGCCAACTGCCTGTAGGAATCCCCCTTCCACACTCTTTGGCCGAAGTTGAGTCTAGTCAATGAAAACTATTTTACTAATACGGCTGTGCGGCCCATGGGCCCATGTCGCCATTGGGTGGTATTAGGATCTTTTATTTCTCGTCTATACTTTGGGACTCTGATCTCTCTTCTATTCGGGTTAAATGATTTTGCTAACTCTAACTCTAGGTTCTCGTAAATACTTTCTCTCGGAGAGCCCCTTCATTCTAGATGATGGCCTGCTTCACCAGAAGATTCCGATGATACTCTCCGTTATTCTCTCGAGACCTGGTCCCCACCACTTTTGCTATTCCCGTCCATCGATAAATCCTTATGGATAATTGCTTACACTTGTCGTTCTTACCTTTGTTCCCAGTTGCCCCTGTTATTACTTGATACCCTAAAAATTTCTTCGATAATTCAAGAATCCTTTGTGCTCACCACTTTGCAGCTCTTTGCCACAGGAATACCCCTACGGATAATCCCTCACACTTATCGAGGATTCGTTCATCCCCAGCTGATCATGTGTTTCACCAAATTCTTTGAATGCTATTCGGTCTTCAGAAAATCCTCAACAGACTTTTGCTCTTGAAATTCTTGCCTGCTTGCATTATGTTTAATTCCATATGCCTAGTAGCCTTCATTGACATCCCTTGTCCTTGCCATTTTGAGCCTAATGAATTATTGTCTGTGAATGCACGCAGTCATTAGTTGACCCGTCATTTTAAACATGAGTTGTATCTCGTCCAATCAAATTGCCATTGATTGTACCCCTAAGGCTATTCTACTTATCCTTCCCTAATCAGAGGTTTGCTTCTGAACCCTTGTCTTGGAATTCATAATTCCTTTGCATTTGAGCTTTGAGTTAGTCAGTTGTTTCTATATTCTGATCTCCTTGCATTCTTTCTTCCTCTAGTTGAGTACCGATACTCACATCAGATCCTTTATGGACCATCAGACCCTTTGTCGGAAATTTATCCAACAACGTCCTTCATATTCAATAAGCTTGTGAGCCTTTCCTCGGATACATAATGCCTTTGGTAAATTGTATCCTCTGCTTTTGTCAACCATGCTCTACTTTCGAGCTTGTATAATTTACTATTGAAGCTTGTGGTATATGTTTCCACGATACCCTGACGGGTTGAACCTATGCCTTTTCTTATCCGTGTGAACCCGAAGGTTTTCACGAGTCATATTCTTCTGGTGGTTCGCCAGATAAAATTTCAACACTACAACTTCTTCATAAACGAGAAGTGGATGAAAGGTTATGCATTGCAGAAGTGGGAGTCGACCTTGAACTTTGTGTTCACGCCCATGGACCCGATGTGGAACTTATCATGGAAGTTTCTTGTAATAATAATAATCCCCCTATTATAAGTTCATCTTGTATCTATGCTTGGTCCTTTGCAACCGTGGTTCCGACCATATTTTCTCCTTAATACCATTTCTCAGACAAATTGGAGTACTTGTCTTCTGCAGATCAATATACCTATCCAACCTCTATTCTGTCCTACCTTCGAGTATACCCTCTGGTATCTCGAGAATATCACGGAACTACATAATTTATGAGTTCTTCATCAACTATTATTATCGCTGAATCCAATGGCCCCCAGGGTTATGTGTTAATAGTCACTCGAGAACACCGATAAGTGAATCGATTCCGCACTCCGATTCAATAACTCTAAGTAATCTTCGTTTCTTATGAGTTTAATAACCCTTCAAGTCATTCCTAGCCTGATTGGCTATATCATTGCCGTGCTAAATTTTAACTCTGCCACCCATTCCTTATTACCAGAGCACATCTTTCGGCAATAAGCTAAGCTTACGTCGACTTTCCTCGTCATATCATTTCGCCTTGAACAACAAGCTTGATTCCGAGTTTGTGTCGTACCCGTGGTTCCAATAAACTTGCGCTTCATCATTCCTTTGACTTGATGCCATCGCTGATCGATTACATCTTCATGAAATCTCTCGACAAATGTGTCGTGATCATCATCAATATTTTGACTCCTTCTAGGATATCAATTGAATTCATGATGAGAAGTACCATCCCGATCCTTGATGATTTGTGTTATCATCGACCACTTTATTACCTTCTGTTAAACACAAACTTGTTCGTGTTTCGTGTTATACCTTGAGATCCTTGCTATCCAGCATTTGTTCTTTACCTTGGAGTATTACCATCTTTTATGACAAGAATGTCGTGAGAATTTCACCACCTCTTAAGAATTCTTGATACAGGTGATATTCCTTGCCATATATGTTCACTCCTTGGTCCCCGTGTTGTTTCTAACCGGAAAACCGACAATTGAACTATGATGTGCTACTTCAAAACTTCTAGCAACCCTATTGCTTTCAAGTTAATGGTCGATATTTCATTCTTAGACCATTGGTTATCAAATCTCCACTCTAACATTGATCATGCTACCTAAGCCCATATTTCGGGTGCACCTTTCAATCAATGTTTAATTGTGTATGTTTTCCTCAAGCATACATCATTGTATCATTGATCTGACAAAAGTTATCTCCTTGTGCACATAATTGTGGAAATCCATCTTGTCAGAAATCTTGATGAATTGTCCCTGAGTCCCTCAGTCACCTCCTCGTCCTCTCCTTGGTTTAATGATGAACTCTTGATTCGAAACTCGCTTCCTTAGTTCATTTCCCGAGAATCTTACAATGTCATCTCGTCAATTTGTGTTGCACCTTTTCTTCTCAGGCATCCTGAGTCTGAGGTAATTTGACACCAATGGGATCTGAATCTCAGTCAGATATGATGGTTGGGACATATTTCCAAGAGTTATAACATTGGTCTTCATGTGACCCGGTAAGGTGATGTCATGCCTAGCACACCTGGCCGGAGGACCTGCTGTTATAGTTTCCTTTTTAGCAAGGTTAATCATTCTTCCATGAGGAAATTGAATGACTTGTTTAATAAGTTTTTCCCGATGGATCCTTTGTGTATCCAGGTCTGACCTTTGCTTGAAGACCTTGCCAATGCGACCTCGAAGCATGTCGGTGGTACTCTGATTTTCAGTAAGAGCATTTGAAGAACAATGCTAAATCTTCTTTGTCCATTATCCAAACACCGTTGTTTGGGTTATGTCATGAAATTCGTCTCCCCTTACCTAAATGGTTTTCTACTTTCTATCCTGTCATGGATATCATGCTCTGCTTATCATTGGGAAGGATATATCCCTGAAACATGTGTTTAAACACATTTTACTTTCCATTGTCTATTTAATCTGATGATCACCTTTTCCTTTCCATTGTTTTGTTTAACCTTACTGGTGATCAATATGATCTAAGTAGTAATATTCTCCTGCTTAGGTAAGCACCTCGTTGAACCACTCTGTCAGTAAGACCCTGTTAATATTGTTGATAACATTCCGGTAACCACCGATGGACGAGAACTTTACCTATTGGTTCGCCTCGTTCAACGAGCAGGAAGATGGTTCTCTTCGTCCCTCGCCCTTGGTACCGACGTTGCCAACATAATTGATAGACTATCCTCTGACATGCCTTGTTATCATGGCTGTGCAAAATATCACCGCCCTTTCTACTTTTACCGCATGGTGGGCCCATAACCCACAGCTCCAGAGGATCGAAACCTAACTCTCATGTACACCCCTGTTGCCAAATTGACTCCTCGCGTTTGAAACCGTATGTAATTCACGGGTCACCTTCCCAGAGATGATCTAATCTGGTATCGGACACAACACTTATTCCCATTGGTCTGAACCGCTCTCCCATTCCATTTCAGGCAATGAACGATTGCCTATCTGCTTGAAACTTCCTATTACACCTTCTTATTTTACTCTTGATGACTTTCTTGAATGTCAACTCAAGAGATGCCTCTATACCTCATACACTGAGATAGCCCTAGGTACCTAACATGTGTTAAACTCCGTCCTTCCTGAGTTTTTCTACTTTACTTTGCCGTAAGTACGATGCAGATCCTGAAGAAAGGATGTCGGCTTCATCATGATGACCTGAAGCAGAGAAATAAAAACATCAACGTAATAGATCGACCTCTTCGAGAAGGGCAACTAAGACCGAGAACACTCGCTAGAATTTCGTAACCAGAACCCTCCTCCTTTACTCTGCCTCTTAAATCTCGGGACGAGATTTCTTTTAGTGAAGGAGATTTGTAACATCCTGGTAGTTAAGCTACAGTAACCACACACTAATGGTTCCACGCCATCACAATTAATTATCTAAAATCTCACTTTGATCCAAACCGAATTCAAATTCAACTTTAAAATAAAGTCAAATTATTATTTCTTCAAGTGGAAAAACAAAAATGTTCGCTGAGTTGAAAATATTCACTAGCTAATTATAATGTAGGAGTTAACATTTTTCAAATATAAAAAATGCCTCTGGATAAGAAACAGTACCAACACAGCCCCCTTTAAGTCATTTTCGATTAAAACAAAACGCAAACAAATTCTAATAGCCCCCAAACTTTTTGGGGCAGTCCGTAACATTGCCAAACATTTTTGTGGCAGGTATCACGTTCAACAAAATTCATTTGGTACAGAAATGAACTGCAAAACAGGAGCAATAAAAAGTAAAAGAAAACAAAACTAAAGCCTACTGTGCTACTAGGCCTAATTAAACTACAGTGCAGCCCAACCCACACACCCCAGCCTTTTGGTCCTCCTCTCGCTACAGGAGGAGGCCGAGGCACCATGTCCGCAAGCGCTCGACACCGCGCACTACAGCATTGCGGGAGGATAAGGCTGCCACCGCGACCCCTCGGGCGACCCCCCCCCCCCCCGAGATAGTTTCCTTCCTCGCTCGCCCCTCTCCTCGCATCCATCGATCGCTCCCCACCTTCCGGAGGGCCTCCGTCGCCGTCGCACCGTTGGTTCCACCATGGCCACCGGCATCCCCCTGCATCCCCGGGTTGTCCAGGGGCCGCGTCTGCTACGACCTCATCTTCTGCACCAAGCAGTCGGAGCCAGGTAGTTCTACGTCGACCGGATCGACTACGTCGTCCACCTCGGGCTCCGGCGCACGCCACCATCGATCTGCACTACTTCGGCCCGCATATGCTTCCCCGAGCTCACGTTGACCTCACTGTGAGCCCCGCCCGCACCTCTGCATCGTTTTGTGCTCGAGCCCAAGCTTATGCGTGCCGACCATCGTCGCATGTAGTCTCGCCGACCGCGCCCCGCTACCGCCCCGACCTCGTCCGCCTTCGCCCACCGCGGCGGCGGCTGCTCCCACCGTGCCCCAGCTTGCGCCGGCCGAGCCCCAACATGCGCGCCCGCAGCCGCTGCTCTCTGTGTGCTGTCGCGATTGCTCTTGCCGCTGCTTGGCCACTAGCTGCTGTTGTTTTAGCTGCTGCTTGCGCTCTTAGCTACTGCTGTGTGCTTCCCTGCTGCTGATGCTCTAGTCCTTGCTATTGCTCTGCTTGCTGCCACGACCGCCGTGCTGCCGCTGCTCTATGCTTCTAAGCTACTGCTGTTGCTCTTGTGCTGCGTTGCGGCCGCCTACAGCTCCTAGCTGGCCATGGAGCTCGTGCGCGTTGAGCACAACCGTGGTTAGGCCACTGCAAGTGGCCGGCCTTGTTTAATTAGACTAGGTCTAATTAGGACCAATTAGAACTAGTTTAGTAGCACTAATTTAGTACTACTAGTTTAGTCTGTAGAGTAAATGACATGTGGCCCCCTAGTTTAAATTAATTTAGCCTAAGTAGTCTACACCTATGACCATGACATGTGGGCCATGCTATCCCTTTTGACTAGTCAAAGTTGACTGGGTTGACTACACTTTAGAAATTAACTTTAAAATTTAAAACAATTCCAAAAATTCTAGAATATTATTAAAGCTTTAGAAATTCATATAAAATAATCCGTAAATCAAATGAAAAAGTTTTATGCATGAAAGTTGCTCAGAACGACGAGACGAATCCGAATATGCAGCCCGTTCGTCCGCCACACATCCCTAGCATAGAGGACATGCAACTTTTCCCCTCCGATTCATCTATCCGAAAACGCGAAACACCGGGGATATTTTCCCGGATGTTTCCCCCCTTCACCGGTATCACCTCATACCGCGTTAGGGCACCCCTAGTACCGCTTCTTGTCATGTCATGCATCCTTGTGCATCTGTTTGCATTGTATTCATTGTTTCTTACCCCTCTTCTCTCCGGTAGACTACGAGACTGACGCCGCTGCTGGTGCCCCGATCGACTACGGTGTTGACGATCCCTCTCTCTTGCCAGAGCAACCAGGCAAGCCCCCCCTTTGATCACCAAATATCGCCTATTCTTCTCTCTACTGCTTGCATTAGAGTAGTGTAGCATGTTGCTACTTTCCGTTATCCTATCCTGATGCATAGCCCGTCCTTGCTACGACTGTTGTTACCTTTACCTGCAATCCTAAATGCTTAGTATAGGATGCTAGTGTTTCATTGATACGTCCATTTTGCATCATGCTTTTATATCGATATTTATTGCATTATGGACTGTTATTTCACTTTATGTCACAATACTTATGGCTATTCTCTCTTATTTTACAAGGTTTACATAAGGAGGGAGAATGCCGGCAGGTGGAATTCTGGGCTGGAAAAGGAGCAAATATTAGAGACCTATTCTGCGCAACTCCAAAAGTCCTGAAACAACACAGAACATCTTAAAATAAATAAAGAAAAATCCTCGCCAAAGATGAAGGCCAGGGGGCCCACACCCTGCTCACGAGGGTGGGGGCGCGCCCCCCTCCTAGGGCGCGCCCCCTACCTCGTGGTCCCCCTGGTGGGTCTCCGACGTCCATCTTCTGCTATATGAAGTATTTCGATGAGAAAAATATCAGAAGGAACTTTTCGGGACGAGACTCCGCCGCCACGAGGAGGAACCTTGGCGGAACCAATCTAGAGCTCTGGCAGAGCTGTTTTGCCGGGGATACTTCCCTCCGGGAGGGGGAAATCATCACCATCGTCATCACCAACGCTCCTCTCATCGGGAGAGGGTAATCTCCATCAACATCTTCACCAGCACCATCTCATCTCCAAACCCTAGTTCATCTCTTGTATCCAATTCTTGTCTCAAAGTCCGGGATTGGTGCTAGTAGGTTGCTAGTAGTGTTGATTACTCCTTGTAGTTGATGCTAGTTGGTTTATTTGGTGGAAGATCATATGTTCAGATCCTATATGCATATTATTACCCCTCTGATTATGAACATGAATATGCTTTGTGAGTAATTACGTTTGTTCCCGAGGACAAGGGAGAAGTCTTGCTATTAGTAGTCATGTGAATTTGGTATTTGTTTGATATTTTGATAAGATGTATGTTGTCTAGCCTCTAGTGGTGTTATGTGAACGTCGACTACATAACACTTCACCATTATTTGGGCCTAGAGGAAGGCATTGGGAAGTAATAAGTAGATGATGGGTTGCTAGAGTGACAGAAGCTTAAACCCTAGTTTATGCGTTGCTTCGTAAGGGGCTAATTTGGATCCACATGTTTCATGCTATGGTTAGGTTTACCTTAATACTTTTGTTGTAGTTGCGGATGCTTGCAATAGAGGTTAATCATAAGTGGGATGCTTGTTCAAGTAAGAACAACACCCAAGCACCGGTCCACCCACATATCAAATTATCAAAGTATCGAACGCGAATCATATGAACATGATGAAAACTAGCTTGACGATATTCCCATGTGTCCTCGGGAGCGCTTTTCCTTATATAAGAGTTTGTTCCGGCTTGTCCTTTGCTACAAAAAGGATTGGGCCGCCTTGCTGCACTTTATTTACTTTTGTTACTTGTTGCTCGTTACAATTTATCTTATCACAAAACTATCTGTTACCACTTATTTCAGTACTTGCAGAGAATACCTTGCTGAAAACCGCTTATCATTTCCTTCTGCTCCTCGTTGGGTTCGACACTCTTACTTATTGAAAGGACTACGATAGATCTCCTATACTTGTGGGTCATCATCCATCAGTGGCCCTACACTCTTGTCCGTCTGCCATGCTATACTACTGGGCCGTGATCACTCGGGAGGTGATCACAGGCATATGCTATATACTTTATACTGTTACATTACTGATGATACTGTTCGGAGATGGGGGCTGAAGGGGCAGGTGGCTCCATCCAGGTAGTGGTGGGCCTGAGTTCCCGACAGCCCCCGACTGTTACTTTGAGGCGGAGTGACATGGCAGGTTGACACCACCTAGGAGAGAGGTGGGCCTGGTCCTGGTCGGCATCCGCGGTTACTTTAAAATAACACGTTTAATGAGTTCTTGGTATTTGATCTGAGTCTGGCCACTGGTGTATACGCACTAACCATCTACGCGGGGACAATTATGGGCACTTGTCACGGACGTGATGCCTATATACATGATCATGCCTAGATATTCTCATAACTATGCTCAATTCTGTCAATTGCTCAACAGTAATTTGTTCACCCACCGTAGAATACTTATGCTCTTAAGAGAAGCCACTAGTGAAACCTATGGCCCCCGGGTCTATTCTCATCATATCAATCTCCATCACTTTAATCTTGCTTTGCTTTTTTACTTTGCCTTTTTCTTTTCACTTTGCATCTCTATACCAAAAATACCAAAAATATTATATCTATCAGATCTCACTCTCGTAAGTGACCGTGAAGGGATTGACAACCCCTAATCGCGTTGGTTGCGAGTAGATATCGTTTTGTGCAGGTACGAGGGACTTGAGCGTGGCCTCCTACTAGATTGATACCTTGGTTCTCAAAAACTGAGGGAAATACTTATGCTACTCTACTGCATCATCCTTTCCTGTTCGGGGAAATCCAATGCAAGCTCAAGAGGTAGCAAGAAGAATTTCTGGCGCCGTTGACGGGGAGTCTATGCAAAAAGTCAACATACCAAGTACCCATCACAATCCCTATCTCTCGCATTACATTAGTTGCCATTTGCCTCTCGTTTTCCTCTCCCCCACTTCACCCTTGCCGTTTTATTCGCCCTCTCTCTCTCTCTATCCTCCCTCTCTATTTGCCTCTTTTGCCCGTTCTTGTTTGCTCGTATGGTTGGAATAGTTGTTTATTTATTACTAAATAGAGAACCTAAGACCTATGGATCCTCATCCACTTGCTAATCTTTTTAAGAGATCCAATTATGATGAACCAATTGCTAGTGAGTTTTGTGCACTATATTATCTTTATGAGATTTTGCCTGAAATTCGTGAATCTAAAAAGTGTGATGAATTACTTTATGATGCAATTCATGATAGATCTTTGAATAAAAAGCATGATTGCAATGATTTTATTATAAATTATATTTATGCAAATTATGCTAATAATATGCAAAACCCTAAGCTTGGGTATGCTAGTTTTGCTATGTCCTCTACTTGTTGCAATGATCATGATTGGGGTGATTCTTCTTTTGATCTTGAAAATTTATTTACTCCCCATGATGATTATGAGATTGATAATAGTGTTTGCAATAATACTGAAAATGGGTTTGGAAGAGTGTCAACTTTAGATCCCACATATTTGGATAATGTTCAATCTTATGAAGTTTTCGATAAAAGTGGGTTTGAAGAGGTCATGACTTTAGTTAATGTCAATCCCACTATTTTGGAAGAGTGTCAACTTTGCATGCATGTGGATCGTGTTGAAAATATTTTATGTGATAGGTATTTTGTTGAATTTTCTTATGATCCTACATGTAGTTATTACGAGAGAGAAAAATATGGTGGTAGAAATTTTCATGTTACTAAATTACCTCTCGTTATGTTGAGATTGCTATTGTTTCTTTCCACTTCCTTGCATATGCTAGTTTTTTCTTGTGATGATAATTTGTTTTCCTATAAGATGCCTATGCATAGGAAGTATGTTAGACTTATATATGTTTGTCACGTGTTTTATGATGCTCTCTTTGTGCTTCAATTCTTGTCTTTCATGTGAGCATCATTGAAATATTATGCCTAGCTATAAGGCTTTAAAGAAAAGCGCTTGTTGGGAGACAACCCAATATTTTTCCTTTCTGTTATTAAATAAATAAATTATCTAGCCTCTGTTTTGGTTGTGTTTTTTGTGTTTAATTAGTGTTTGTGCCAAGTAGAACCGTTGGGAAGACTTGGGGAAAGTCTTGTTGAACTTGCTGTAAAAAACAGAAACTTTAGCACTCACGAGAACTGCTGTCATTTCTATTTGGAAAGTGATATTTAGTTAATTATTTTTGCAGATGATTAATAGATAAATTCCTCACGTCCATAAATTTATTTTAGAATTTTTGGGGTTCCAGATCTTGCGCTAGCTACAAATTACTACAGACTGTTCTGTTTTTGACAGATTCTGTTTTTCGTGTGTTGTTTGCTTATTTTGATGAATCTATGGCTAGTAAAATAGTTTATAATCCATAGAGAAGTTGGAATACATTAGGTTTAACACCAATATAAATAAATAATGATTTCATTACAGTACCTTGAATTGGTCTTTTGTTTTCTTTCGCTAACGGAGCTCACGAGTTTTCTACCTTAAGTTTTGTGTTGTGAAGTTTTCAAGTTTTGGGTAAGGATTTGATGGATTATGGAACAAGGAGTGGCAAGAGACTAAGCTTGGGGATTCCCATGGAACCCCCAAGATAATCTAAGGACACCTAAAAGCCAAATCTTGGGGATGCCTCGGAAGGCATCCCCTCTTTCGTCTACTTCTATCGGTAACTTTACTTGGAGCTACATTTTTATTCACCACATGATATGTGTTTTGCTTGGAGCGTCTTGTATTATTTGTGTCTTTGTTTGTTAGTGTGCCACAATCATACTTTCTGTACACACCTTTTGAGAGAGCCATACATGAATTGGAATTTGATAGAATACTCTATGTGCTTCACTTATATCTTTTGAGTGTTATAATTTTGCTCTATGTGCTTCACTTAGATCTTTTAGAGCACGGTGGTGGATTTGTTTTAAAGAAACTATTGATCTCTCATGCTTAACTTAGATTATTTTTAGAGTCTTAATAGCATGGTAATTTTCTTAATAATAATATGCTTGGTATTCAAGATTTGTGAAACTTTCTTTTGAGTGCGTTGAATACTAAGAAAAGATTGAAGCATGATAATTGTTTTGAGATATGGAGGTGATAATATTAGAGTCATGCTAGTTGAGTAATTGTGAATTTAAAGAATACTTGTGTTAAAGTTTGTGATTCCCGTAGCATGCACGTATGGTGAACCGTTATGCGATGAAGTCGGAGCATGATTTATTTATTGATTGTCTTCCTTATGAGTGGCGGTCGGGGATGAGCGATGGTATTTTCCTACCAATCTATCCCCCTAGGAGCATGCGCGTAATACTTTGCTTTGATAACTTCTAGATTTTTGCAATAAGTATATGAGTTCGTCATGACTAATGTTGAGTCCATGAATTATACGCACTTTTTCCCATCCTTCCACCATTGCTAGGCTCTCTAATACCGCACACTTTTCGCCGGTATCATACACCCACCATATACCTCCCTCAAAACAGCCACCATACCTACCTATCATGGCATTTCCATAGCCATTCCGAGATATATTGCCATGCAACTTTCCACCATTCCGTTTATTATGACACGCTCCATCATTGTCATATTTCTAGCATGATCATGTAGTTGACATCGTATTTGTGGCAAAGCCACCGTTCATAATTCTTTCATGCATGTCACTATTGATTCATTGCATATCCCGGTACACCGCCGAAGGCATTCATATAGATTCATATTTTGTTCTAAGTATCGAGTTGTAATTGTTGAGTTGTAAGAAAAATAAAAGTGTGATGATCATCATTTTTAGAACATTGTCCCAAGTGAGGAAAGGATGATGGAGACTATGATTCCCCCATAAGTCGGGATGAGACTCCGGACGAAAAAAAATAAAAAAATAAAATAAAGAGGCCATAAAAAAAGAGAAGACCCAAATAAAAAAAATAAAAAAATGAGAGAAAAAGAGAGAAGGGACAATGTTACTATCCTTTTACCACACTTGTGCTTCAAAGTAGCACCAAGATCTTCATGATAGAGAGTCTCTCGTTATGTCACTTTCATATACTAGTGGGAATTTTTTATTATAGAACTTGGCTTGTATATTCCAATGATGGGCTTCCTCAAAATGCCCTAGGTCTTCGTGAGCAAGCGAGTTGGATGCACACCCACTTAGTTTCTTTTGTTGAGCTTTCATATACTTATAGCTCTAGTACATCCGTTGCATGGCAATCCCTACTCACTCACATTGATATCTATTGATAGGCATCTCCATAGCCCGTTGATACGCCTAGTTGATGTGAGACTATCTTCCCCTCTTTGTCTTCTCCACAACCACCACTCTATTCCATATATAGTGCTATATCCATGGCTCACGCTCATGTATTGCGTGAAGATCGAAAAAGTTTTGAAAATGTTAAAGTATGAAACAATTTCTTGGCTTGTCACCGGGGTTGTGCATGATTTAAATACTTTGTGTGGTGAAGATAGAGCATAGCCAGACTATATGATTTTGTAGGGATAACTTTCTTTGGCCATGTTATTTTGAGAAGACATAATTGCTTTGTTAGTATGCTTGAAGTATTATTATTTTTATGTCAACATGAACTTTTTTCTTGAATCTTTCGAATCTGAATATTCATACCACAATTAAGAAGATTTGCATTGAAATTTTGCCAAGTAGCACTCCGCATAAAAAATTCTCTTTTTATCATTTACCTACTCGAGGACGAGCAGGAATTAAGCTTGGGGATGCCTGATACGTCTCCAACGTATCTATAATTTTTGATTGCTCCATGCTATATTATCTACTGTTTTGGACTATATTGGGCTTTATTTTCCACTTTTATATTATTTTTGGGACTAACCTATTAACCGGAGGCCCAGCCCAGAATTGCTGTTTTTTGCCTATTTCAGTGTCTCGAAGAAACGGAATATCAAACGGAGTCTAAATGGAATGAAACCTTCGGGAACGTGATTTACTCACCGAACGTGATCCAGGAGACTTGGACCCTACGCCAAGGCATCAGAGAGGCGGTCACAAGGGTGGGCCCCCCTTAGGGCGCGCCCCCTGCCTCGTGGGCCCCTCGGAGCTCCACCGACGTACTTCTTCCTCCTATATATACCTACGTACCCCCAAACGAACAGAGACGGAGCCAAAAACCTAATTCCACCGCCACAACTTTCTGTATCCACGAGATCCCATCTTGGGGCCTGTTCCAGAGCTCCGGCGGAGAGGGCCGTCATCACGGAGGGATTCTACGTCATCATAGCCCCTCCGATGAAGTGTGAGTAGTTTACCTCAGACCTTCGGGTCCATAGTTAGTAGCTAGGTGGCTTCTTCTGTCTTTTTGGATCTCAATACAAAGTTCTCCCCCTCTCTCATGGAGATCTATTCGATGTAATCTTCTTTTTGCGGTGTGTTTGTTGAGACCGATGAATTGTGGGTTTATGATCAAGTCTATCTATGAATAATATTTGAATCTTCTCTGAATTCTTTTATGTATGATTGGTTATCTTTGCAAGTCTCTTCGAATTATCAGTTTGGTTTGGCCTACTAGATTGGTTTTTCTTGCCATGGGAGAAGTGCTTAGCTTTGGGTTCGATCTTGCGGTGTCCTTTCCCAGTGACAGAAGGGGCAGCAAGGCACGTATTGCATCGTTGCCATCGAGGATAACAAGATGGGGTTTATTTCATATTGCATGAATTTATCTCTCTACATCATGTCATCTTGCTTAAAGCGTTACTCTGTTTTTAACTTAATACCATAGATGCATGCTGGATAGCGGTCGATGAGTGGAGTAATAGTAGTAGATGCAGAATCGTTTCGGTCTACTTGTCACGGACGTGATGCCTATATACATGATCATGCCTAGATATTCTCATAACTATGCTCAATTCTGTCAATTGCTCAACAGTAATTTGTTCACCCACCGTAGAATACTTATGCTCTTAAGAGAAGCCACTAGTGAAACCTATGGCCCCCGGGTCTATTCTCATCATATCAATCTCCATCACTTTAATCTTGCTTTGCTTTTTTACTTTGCCTTTTTCTTTTCACTTTGCATCTCTATACCAAAAATACCAAAAATATTATATCTATCAGATCTCACTCTCGTAAGTGACCGTGAAGGGATTGACAACCCCTAATCGCGTTGGTTGCGAGTAGATATCGTTTTGTGCAGGTACGAGGGACTTGAGCGTGGCCTCCTACTAGATTGATACCTTGGTTCTCAAAAACTGAGGGAAATACTTATGCTACTCTACTGCATCATCCTTTCCTGTTCGGGGAAATCCAATGCAAGCTCAAGAGGTAGCAAGAAGAATTTCTGGCGCCGTTGACGGGGAGTCTATGCAAAAAGTCAACATACCAAGTACCCATCACAATCCCTATCTCTCGCATTACATTAGTTGCCATTTGCCTCTCGTTTTCCTCTCCCCCACTTCACCCTTGCCGTTTTATTCGCCCTCTCTCTCTCTCTATCCTCCCTCTCTATTTGCCTCTTTTGCCCGTTCTTGTTTGCTCGTATGGTTGGAATAGTTGTTTATTTATTACTAAATAGAGAACCTAAGACCTATGGATCCTCATCCACTTGCTAATCTTTTTAAGAGATCCAATTATGATGAACCAATTGCTAGTGAGTTTTGTGCACTATATTATCTTTATGAGATTTTGCCTGAAATTCGTGAATCTAAAAAGTGTGATGAATTACTTTATGATGCAATTCATGATAGATCTTTGAATAAAAAGCATGATTGCAATGATTTTATTATAAATTATATTTATGCAAATTATGCTAATAATATGCAAAACCCTAAGCTTGGGTATGCTAGTTTTGCTATGTCCTCTACTTGTTGCAATGATCATGATTGGGGTGATTCTTCTTTTGATCTTGAAAATTTATTTACTCCCCATGATGATTATGAGATTGATAATAGTGTTTGAAATAATACTGAAAATGGGTTTGGAAGAGTGTCAACTTTAGATCCCACATATTTGGATAATGTTCAATCTTATGAAGTTTTCGATAAAAGTGGGTTTGAAGAGGTCATGACTTTAGTTAATGTCAATCCCACTATTTTGGAAGAGTGTCAACTTTGCGTGCATGTGGATCGTGTTGAAAATATTTTATGTGATAGGTATTTTTTTGAATTTGCTTATGATCCTACATGTAGTTATTACGAGAGAGAAAAATATGGTGGTAGAAATTTTCATGTTACTAAATTACCTCTCGTTATGTTGAGATTGCTATTGTTTCTTTCCACTTCCTTGCATATGCTAGTTTTTTCTTGTGATGATAATTTGTTTTCCTATAAGATTCCTATGCATAGGAAGTATGTTAGACTTATATATGTTTGTCACGTGTTTTATGATGCTCTCTTTGTGCTTCAATTCTTGTCTTTCATGTGAGCATCATTGAAATATTATGCCTAGCTATAAGGCTTTAAAGAAAAGCGCTTGTTGGGAGACAACCCAATATTTTTCCTTTCTGTTATTAAATAAATAAATTATCTAGCCTCTGTTTTGGTTGTGTTTTTTGTGTTTAATTAGTGTTTGTGCCAAGTAGAACCGTTGGGAAGACTTGGGGAAAGTCTTGTTGAACTTGCTGTAAAAAACAGAAACTTTAGCACTCACGAGAACTGCTGTCATTTCTATTTGGAAAGTGATATTTAGTTAATTATTTTTGCAGATGATTAATAGATAAATTCCTCACGTCCAGAAATTTATTTTAGAATTTTTGGGGTTCCAGATCTTGCGCTAGCTACTAATTACTACAGACTGTTCTGTTTTTGACAGATTCTGTTTTTCGTGTGTTGTTTGCTTATTTTGATGAATCTATGGCTAGTAAAATAGTTTATAATCCATAGAGAAGTTGGAATACAGTAGGTTTAACACCAATATAAATAAATAATGATTTCATTACAGTACCTTGAATTGGTCTTTTGTTTTCTTTCGCTAACGGAGCTCACGAGTTTTCTACCTTAAGTTTTGTGTTGTGAAGTTTTCAAGTTTTGGGTAAGGATTTGATGGATTATGGAACAAGGAGTGGCAAGAGACTAAGCTTGGGGATTCCCATGGAACCCCCAAGATAATCTAAGGACACCTAAAAGCCAAATCTTGGGGATGCCTCGGAAGGCATCCCCTCTTTCGTCTACTTCTATCGGTAACTTTACTTGGAGCTACATTTTTATTCACCACATGATATGTGTTTTGCTTGGAGCGTCTTGTATTATTTGTGTCTTTGTTTGTTAGTGTGCCACAATCATACTTTCTGTACACACCTTTTGAGAGAGCCATACATGAATTGGAATTTGATAGAATACTCTATGTGCTTCACTTATATCTTTTGAGTGTTATAATTTTGCTCTATGTGCTTCACTTAGATCTTTTAGAGCACGGTGGTGGATTTGTTTTAAAGAAACTATTGATCTCTCATGCTTAACTTAGATTATTTTTAGAGTCTTAATAGCATGGTAATTTTCTTAATAATAATATGCTTGGTATTCAAGATTTGTGAAACTTTCTTTTGAGTGCGTTGAATACTAAGAAAAGATTGAAGCATGATAATTGTTTTGAGATATGGAGGTGATAATATTAGAGTCATGCTAGTTGAGTAATTGTGAATTTAAAGAATACTTGTGTTAAAGTTTGTGATTCCCGTAGCATGCACGTATGGTGAACCGTTATGCGATGAAGTCGGAGCATGATTTATTTATTGATTGTCTTCCTTATGAGTGGCGGTCGGGGATGAGCGATGGTATTTTCCTACCAATCTATCCCCCTAGGAGCATGCGCGTAATACTTTGCTTTGATAACTTCTAGATTTTTGCAATAAGTATATGAGTTCGTCATGACTAATGTTGAGTCCATGAATTATACGCACTTTTTCCCATCCTTCCACCATTGCTAGGCTCTCTAATACCGCACACTTTTCGCCGGTATCATACACCCACCATATACCTCCCTCAAAACAGCCACCATACCTACCTATCATGGCATTTCCATAGCCATTCCGAGATATATTGCCATGCAACTTTCCACCATTCCGTTTATTATGACACGCTCCATCATTGTCATATTTCTAGCATGATCATGTAGTTGACATCGTATTTGTGGCAAAGCCACCGTTCATAATTCTTTCATGCATGTCACTATTGATTCATTGCATATCCCGGTACACCGCCGAAGGCATTCATATAGATTCATATTTTGTTCTAAGTATCGAGTTGTAATTGTTGAGTTGTAAGAAAAATAAAAGTGTGATGATCATCATTTTTAGAACATTGTCCCAAGTGAGGAAAGGATGATGGAGACTATGATTCCCCCATAAGTCGGGATGAGACTCCGGACGAAAAAAAATAAAAAAATAAAATAAAGAGGCCATAAAAAAAGAGAAGACCCAAATAAAAAAAATAAAAAAATGAGAGAAAAAGAGAGAAGGGACAATGTTACTATCCTTTTACCACACTTGTGCTTCAAAGTAGCACCAAGATCTTCATGATAGAGAGTCTCTCGTTATGTCACTTTCATATACTAGTGGGAATTTTTTATTATAGAACTTGGCTTGTATATTCCAATGATGGGCTTCCTCAAAATGCCCTAGGTCTTCGTGAGCAAGCGAGTTGGATGCACACCCACTTAGTTTCTTTTGTTGAGCTTTCATATACTTATAGCTCTAGTACATCCGTTGCATGGCAATCCCTACTCACTCACATTGATATCTATTGATAGGCATCTCCATAGCCCGTTGATACGCCTAGTTGATGTGAGACTATCTTCCCCTCTTTGTCTTCTCCACAACCACCACTCTATTCCATATATAGTGCTATATCCATGGCTCACGCTCATGTATTGCGTGAAGATCGAAAAAGTTTTGAAAATGTTAAAGTATGAAACAATTTCTTGGCTTGTCACCGGGGTTGTGCATGATTTAAATACTTTGTGTGGTGAAGATAGAGCATAGCCAGACTATATGATTTTGTAGGGATAACTTTCTTTGGCCATGTTATTTTGAGAAGACATAATTGCTTTGTTAGTATGCTTGAAGTATTATTATTTTTATGTCAACATGAACTTTTTTCTTGAATCTTTCGAATCTGAATATTCATACCACAATTAAGAAGATTTGCATTGAAATTTTGCCAAGTAGCACTCCGCATAAAAAATTCTCTTTTTATCATTTACCTACTCGAGGACGAGCAGGAATTAAGCTTGGGGATGCCTGATACGTCTCCAACGTATCTATAATTTTTGATTGCTCCATGCTATATTATCTACTGTTTTGGACTATATTGGGCTTTATTTTCCACTTTTATATTATTTTTGGGACTAACCTATTAACCGGAGGCCCAGCCCAGAATTGCTGTTTTTTGCCTATTTCAGTGTCTCGAAGAAACGGAATATCAAACGGAGTCTAAATGGAATGAAACCTTCGGGAACGTGATTTACTCACCGAACGTGATCCAGGAGACTTGGACCCTACGCCAAGGCATCAGAGAGGCGGTCACAAGGGTGGGCCCCCCTTAGGGCGCGCCCCCTGCCTCGTGGGCCCCTCGGAGCTCCACCGACGTACTTCTTCCTCCTATATATACCTACGTACCCCCAAACGAACAGAGACGGAGCCAAAAACCTAATTCCACCGCCACAACTTTCTGTATCCACGAGATCCCATCTTGGGGCCTGTTCCAGAGCTCCGGCGGAGAGGGCCGTCATCACGGAGGGATTCTACGTCATCATAGCCCCTCCGATGAAGTGTGAGTAGTTTACCTCAGACCTTCGGGTCCATAGTTAGTAGCTAGGTGGCTTCTTCTGTCTTTTTGGATCTCAATACAAAGTTCTCCCCCTCTCTCATGGAGATCTATTCGATGTAATCTTCTTTTTGCGGTGTGTTTGTTGAGACCGATGAATTGTGGGTTTATGATCAAGTCTATCTATGAATAATATTTGAATCTTCTCTGAATTCTTTTATGTATGATTGGTTATCTTTGCAAGTCTCTTCGAATTATCAGTTTGGTTTGGCCTACTAGATTGGTTTTTCTTGCCATGGGAGAAGTGCTTAGCTTTGGGTTCGATCTTGCGGTGTCCTTTCCCAGTGACAGAAGGGGCAGCAAGGCACGTATTGCATCGTTGCCATCGAGGATAACAAGATGGGGTTTATTTCATATTGCATGAATTTATCTCTCTACATCATGTCATCTTGCTTAAAGCGTTACTCTGTTTTTAACTTAATACCATAGATGCATGCTGGATAGCGGTCGATGAGTGGAGTAATAGTAGTAGATGCAGAATCGTTTCGGTCTACTTGTCACGGACGTGATGCCTATATACATGATCATGCCTAGATATTCTCATAACTATGCTCAATTCTGTCAATTGCTCAACAGTAATTTGTTCACCCACCGTAGAATACTTATGCTCTTAAGAGAAGCCACTAGTGAAACCTATGGCCCCCGGGTCTATTCTCATCATATCAATCTCCATCACTTTAATCTTGCTTTGCTTTTTTACTTTGCCTTTTTCTTTTCACTTTGCATCTCTATACCAAAAATACCAAAAATATTATATCTATCAGATCTCACTCTCGTAAGTGACCGTGAAGGGATTGACAACCCCTAATCGCGTTGGTTGCGAGTAGATATCGTTTTGTGCAGGTACGAGGGACTTGAGCGTGGCCTCCTACTAGATTGATACCTTGGTTCTCAAAAACTGAGGGAAATACTTATGCTACTCTACTGCATCATCCTTTCCTGTTCGGGGAAATCCAATGCAAGCTCAAGAGGTAGCAAGAAGAATTTCTGGCGCCGTTGACGGGGAGTCTATGCAAAAAGTCAACATACCAAGTACCCATCACAATCCCTATCTCTCGCATTACATTAGTTGCCATTTGCCTCTCGTTTTCCTCTCCCCCACTTCACCCTTGCCGTTTTATTCGCCCTCTCTCTCTCTCTATCCTCCCTCTCTATTTGCCTCTTTTGCCCGTTCTTGTTTGCTCGTATGGTTGGAATAGTTGTTTATTTATTACTAAATAGAGAACCTAAGACCTATGGATCCTCATCCACTTGCTAATCTTTTTAAGAGATCCAATTATGATGAACCAATTGCTAGTGAGTTTTGTGCACTATATTATCTTTATGAGATTTTGCCTGAAATTCGTGAATCTAAAAAGTGTGATGAATTACTTTATGATGCAATTCATGATAGATCTTTGAATAAAAAGCATGATTGCAATGATTTTATTATAAATTATATTTATGCAAATTATGCTAATAATATGCAAAACCCTAAGCTTGGGTATGCTAGTTTTGCTATGTCCTCTACTTGTTGCAATGATCATGATTGGGGTGATTCTTCTTTTGATCTTGAAAATTTATTTACTCCCCATGATGATTATGAGATTGATAATAGTGTTTGAAATAATACTGAAAATGGGTTTGGAAGAGTGTCAACTTTAGATCCCACATATTTGGATAATGTTCAATCTTATGAAGTTTTCGATAAAAGTGGGTTTGAAGAGGTCATGACTTTAGTTAATGTCAATCCCACTATTTTGGAAGAGTGTCAACTTTGCGTGCATGTGGATCGTGTTGAAAATATTTTATGTGATAGGTATTTTTTTGAATTTGCTTATGATCCTACATGTAGTTATTACGAGAGAGAAAAATATGGTGGTAGAAATTTTCATGTTACTAAATTACCTCTCGTTATGTTGAGATTGCTATTGTTTCTTTCCACTTCCTTGCATATGCTAGTTTTTTCTTGTGATGATAATTTGTTTTCCTATAAGATTCCTATGCATAGGAAGTATGTTAGACTTATATATGTTTGTCACGTGTTTTATGATGCTCTCTTTGTGCTTCAATTCTTGTCTTTCATGTGAGCATCATTGAAATATTATGCCTAGCTATAAGGCTTTAAAGAAAAGCGCTTGTTGGGAGACAACCCAATATTTTTCCTTTCTGTTATTAAATAAATAAATTATCTAGCCTCTGTTTTGGTTGTGTTTTTTGTGTTTAATTAGTGTTTGTGCCAAGTAGAACCGTTGGGAAGACTTGGGGAAAGTCTTGTTGAACTTGCTGTAAAAAACAGAAACTTTAGCACTCACGAGAACTGCTGTCATTTCTATTTGGAAAGTGATATTTAGTTAATTATTTTTGCAGATGATTAATAGATAAATTCCTCACGTCCAGAAATTTATTTTAGAATTTTTGGGGTTCCAGATCTTGCGCTAGCTACTAATTACTACAGACTGTTCTGTTTTTGACAGATTCTGTTTTTCGTGTGTTGTTTGCTTATTTTGATGAATCTATGGCTAGTAAAATAGTTTATAATCCATAGAGAAGTTGGAATACAGTAGGTTTAACACCAATATAAATAAATAATGATTTCATTACAGTACCTTGAATTGGTCTTTTGTTTTCTTTCGCTAACGGAGCTCACGAGTTTTCTACCTTAAGTTTTGTGTTGTGAAGTTTTCAAGTTTTGGGTAAGGATTTGATGGATTATGGAACAAGGAGTGGCAAGAGACTAAGCTTGGGGATTCCCATGGAACCCCCAAGATAATCTAAGGACACCTAAAAGCCAAATCTTGGGGATGCCTCGGAAGGCATCCCCTCTTTCGTCTACTTCTATCGGTAACTTTACTTGGAGCTACATTTTTATTCACCACATGATATGTGTTTTGCTTGGAGCGTCTTGTATTATTTGTGTCTTTGTTTGTTAGTGTGCCACAATCATACTTTCTGTACACACCTTTTGAGAGAGCCATACATGAATTGGAATTTGATAGAATACTCTATGTGCTTCACTTATATCTTTTGAGTGTTATAATTTTGCTCTATGTGCTTCACTTAGATCTTTTAGAGCACGGTGGTGGATTTGTTTTAAAGAAACTATTGATCTCTCATGCTTAACTTAGATTATTTTTAGAGTCTTAATAGCATGGTAATTTTCTTAATAATAATATGCTTGGTATTCAAGATTTGTGAAACTTTCTTTTGAGTGCGTTGAATACTAAGAAAAGATTGAAGCATGATAATTGTTTTGAGATATGGAGGTGATAATATTAGAGTCATGCTAGTTGAGTAATTGTGAATTTAAAGAATACTTGTGTTAAAGTTTGTGATTCCCGTAGCATGCACGTATGGTGAACCGTTATGCGATGAAGTCGGAGCATGATTTATTTATTGATTGTCTTCCTTATGAGTGGCGGTCGGGGATGAGCGATGGTATTTTCCTACCAATCTATCCCCCTAGGAGCATGCGCGTAATACTTTGCTTTGATAACTTCTAGATTTTTGCAATAAGTATATGAGTTCGTCATGACTAATGTTGAGTCCATGAATTATACGCACTTTTTCCCATCCTTCCACCATTGCTAGGCTCTCTAATACCGCACACTTTTCGCCGGTATCATACACCCACCATATACCTCCCTCAAAACAGCCACCATACCTACCTATCATGGCATTTCCATAGCCATTCCGAGATATATTGCCATGCAACTTTCCACCATTCCGTTTATTATGACACGCTCCATCATTGTCATATTTCTAGCATGATCATGTAGTTGACATCGTATTTGTGGCAAAGCCACCGTTCATAATTCTTTCATGCATGTCACTATTGATTCATTGCATATCCCGGTACACCGCCGAAGGCATTCATATAGATTCATATTTTGTTCTAAGTATCGAGTTGTAATTGTTGAGTTGTAAGAAAAATAAAAGTGTGATGATCATCATTTTTAGAACATTGTCCCAAGTGAGGAAAGGATGATGGAGACTATGATTCCCCCATAAGTCGGGATGAGACTCCGGACGAAAAAAAATAAAAAAATAAAATAAAGAGGCCATAAAAAAAGAGAAGACCCAAATAAAAAAAATAAAAAAATGAGAGAAAAAGAGAGAAGGGACAATGTTACTATCCTTTTACCACACTTGTGCTTCAAAGTAGCACCAAGATCTTCATGATAGAGAGTCTCTCGTTATGTCACTTTCATATACTAGTGGGAATTTTTTATTATAGAACTTGGCTTGTATATTCCAATGATGGGCTTCCTCAAAATGCCCTAGGTCTTCGTGAGCAAGCGAGTTGGATGCACACCCACTTAGTTTCTTTTGTTGAGCTTTCATATACTTATAGCTCTAGTACATCCGTTGCATGGCAATCCCTACTCACTCACATTGATATCTATTGATAGGCATCTCCATAGCCCGTTGATACGCCTAGTTGATGTGAGACTATCTTCCCCTCTTTGTCTTCTCCACAACCACCACTCTATTCCATATATAGTGCTATATCCATGGCTCACGCTCATGTATTGCGTGAAGATCGAAAAAGTTTTGAAAATGTTAAAGTATGAAACAATTTCTTGGCTTGTCACCGGGGTTGTGCATGATTTAAATACTTTGTGTGGTGAAGATAGAGCATAGCCAGACTATATGATTTTGTAGGGATAACTTTCTTTGGCCATGTTATTTTGAGAAGACATAATTGCTTTGTTAGTATGCTTGAAGTATTATTATTTTTATGTCAACATGAACTTTTTTCTTGAATCTTTCGAATCTGAATATTCATACCACAATTAAGAAGATTTGCATTGAAATTTTGCCAAGTAGCACTCCGCATAAAAAATTCTCTTTTTATCATTTACCTACTCGAGGACGAGCAGGAATTAAGCTTGGGGATGCCTGATACGTCTCCAACGTATCTATAATTTTTGATTGCTCCATGCTATATTATCTACTGTTTTGGACTATATTGGGCTTTATTTTCCACTTTTATATTATTTTTGGGACTAACCTATTAACCGGAGGCCCAGCCCAGAATTGCTGTTTTTTGCCTATTTCAGTGTCTCGAAGAAACGGAATATCAAACGGAGTCTAAATGGAATGAAACCTTCGGGAACGTGATTTACTCACCGAACGTGATCCAGGAGACTTGGACCCTACGCCAAGGCATCAGAGAGGCGGTCACGAGGGTGGGCCCCCCTTAGGGCGCGCCCCTTGCCTCGTGGGCCCCTCGGAGCTCCACCGACGTACTTCTTCCTCCTATATATACCTACGTACCCCCAAACGAACAGAGACGGAGCCAAAAACCTAATTCCACCGCCGCAACTTTCTGTATCCACGAGATCCCATCTTGGGGCCTGTTCCAGAGCTCCGCCGGAGAGGGCCGTCATCATGGAGGGCTTCTACATCATCATAACCCCTCCGATGAAGTGTGAGTAGTTTAGCTCAGACCTTCGGGTCCATACTTAGTAGCTAGATGGCTTCTTCTCTCTATTTGGATCTCAATACAAAGTTCTCCCCCTCTCTCATGGAGATATATTCGATGTAATCTTCTTTTTGCGGTGTGTTTGTCGAGGCCGATGAATTGTGGGTTTATGATCAAGTCTATCTATGAATAATATTTGAATCTTCTCTGAATTCTTTTATGTATGATTGGTTATCTTTGCAAGTCTCTTCAAATTATCAGTTTGGTTTGGCCTACTAGATTGGTTTTTCTTGCCATGAGAGAAGTGCTTAGCTTTGGGTTCGATCTTGCGGTGTCCTTTCCCAGTGATAGAAGGGGCAGCAAGGCACATATTGCATCGTTGCCATCGAGGATAAAAAGATGGGGTTTATTTCACATTGCATGAATTTATCTCTCTACATCATGTCATCTTGCTTAAAGCGTTACCCTGTTTTTAACTTAATACTCTAGATGCATGCTGGATAGCGGTCGATGAGTGGAGTAATAGTAGTAGATGCAGAATCATTTCGGTCTACTTGTCACGGAAGTGATGCCTATATACATGATCATGCCTAGATATTCTCATAACTATGCTCAATTCTGTCAATTGCTCAACAGTAATTTGTTCACCCACCGTAGAATACTTATGCTCTTGAGAGAAGCCACTAGTGGAACCTATGGCCCCCGGGTCTATTCTCATCATATCAATCTCCATCACTTTAATCTTGCTTTGCTTTTTTACTTTGCCTTTTTCTTTTCACTTTGCATCTCTATACCAAAAATACCAAAAAATATTATATCTATCAGATCTCACTCTCGTAAGTGACCGTGAAGGGATTAACAACCCCTAATCGCGTTGGTTGCGAGTAGCTATCGTTTTGTGTAGGTACGAGGGACTTGAGCGTGGCCTCCTACTGGATTGATACCTTGGTTCTCAAAAACTGAGGGAAATACTTACGCTACTCTGCTGCATCATCCTTTCCTCTTCGGGGAAATCCAACGCAAGATCAAGAGGTAGCAAACACCAACCACATGATGATCGTGGAGTTCACCAACAATCACAAGCTGGATGCCAAGGACATTGGGGAGACCATCTTCAAGCTTGACGAGAAAATCGAGCACCTCCAATCCCAGATATATGACCTGCAAAACCAAAACTGTGAGTATGAATATAGATTCAAGAGGATGAGTTTAGCTGCAGATTCGACGATCCCGGAGACTCGATCATCCTTCTATGATGGTGAGCATATGCCTTGTAAGATGGACGACAAGCCTACATCATCAACAACTCCATCATCACTACCACCAAAGGAGAACTGAGTATCGGCTATGGGCACTCCCCTTGGCAGCTGCCAAGCTTGGGGGAGTGCCCCGGTATCGTATCACCATCACACTTTTATCTTTACCGTTTATCTTAGTTCGATCCTTTTGATAATATCTTGATTTAGTAGAATAAAGTTTTAGCATGATCTAGTTTTGAGTTTTGCTTTATGATCGTTCTATGTAATCGAGTCCATGAGCTATATATAATAAAGATTAGTGTTGAGTCAAGGGCTTTGCTATCTTGCTGTGGTCATGAGAAAAAATAGAAAGAATAAAAATAAATAAAGAGATCATACTGATCTTATGGAGAGTAATGACTTCACATATAAAGAGTATGATGAATAAAAGTTGTTGAGAGTTGACAAATATAGTTTTGGTCATCGTTGCAATTAATAGGAAGTAATAAAGAAAGAGAGGTTTTCACATATAAATATACTATCTTGGACATATTTTATGATTGTGAGCACTCATTAAAATATGACATGCTAAAAAGTTGATGTTGGACAAGGAAGACAACATAATGGGTTACGTTTTATTACATCCGAAATAAATTATATTGTCATGGATCATCCAACATGTTGAGCTTGCGTTTCCCCCTCATGCTAGCCATATTCTTTGCACCAAGTAGAGATACTACTTGTGCTTCCAAATATCCTTAAACCCAGTTTTTCCATGAGAGTCCACCATATCTACCTATGGATTGGTCATTGTCGCAAGCAATAAAAATTGCTCTCTAAATATGTATGATTTATTAGTGTGGAGAAAATAAGCTTTATGCGATCTTGTGATGTGGAAGAAATAAAAGCGACGGACTACATAATAAAGGTCCATATCACAAGTGGAAATATAAAGTGACGTTCTTTTGCATTAAGATTTCATGCATCCAACCATAAAAACATATGACAACCTCTGCTTCCCTCTGCGAAGAGCCTATCTTTTATTTTTGTCCTATACCTTATACAAGAGTCATGGTGATCTTCACCTTTCCTTTTTACATTTTATCATTTGGCAAGCACTGTGTGTTGGAAAGATCCTGATATATATAGCTAATTGGATGTGGGTTTTCACAAACTATTATTGTTGACATTACCCTTGAGGTAAATGGTTGGGAGGCAAAACTATAATCCCCTATCTTTCTCTGTGTCCGATTAAAACTTCATACCCACAAGTATTGCGTGAGTGTTAGCAATTGTGAAAGACTAAATGATAGTTGAGTATGTGGACTTGCTGAAAAGCTCTTAATTTGACTCTTTCCGATGTTATGATAAATTGCAATTGCTTCAATGACTGAGATTATAGTTTGTTAGTTTTCAATGAAGTTTCTGATTCATACTTGGAATTGTGAATGAATTGTTACTTTAACATAAGAAATCATATGACAATATATATATATATATATTTTTCTGTTATAAGAATGATCATGATGCCCTCATGTCCGTATTTTATATTATCGACACCTCTATCTCTAAACATGTGGACATATTTTTTGATATCGGCTTTCGCCTGAGGACAAGCGAGGTCTAAGCTTGGGGGGCGGGTTGATACATCCATTTTGCATCATGCTTTTATATTGATATTTATTGCATTATGGGCTGTTATTACACATTATGTCACAATACTTATGCCTATTCTCTCTTATTTTACAAGGATTACACGAAGAGGGAGAATGCCGGCAGCTGGAATTCTGGGCTGGAAAAGGAGCAAATATTAGAGACCTATTCTGCACAACTCCAAAAGTCCTGAAACTCCACGGAAGTCAGTTTTAGAATATATAAAAAATATTGGGTGAAGAAAGCACCAGAGGGGGGCCACCCACCATCCACGAGGGTGGGGGCGCGCCCCCTGTCTCGTGGGCCCCCTGGTAGGCCTCCGGTGCCCATCTTTGGCTATATGAAGTCTTTCACCCTGGAAAAAATTATAAGCAAGCTTTCGGGACGAAACACCACTGCCACGAGGCGGAACCTTGGCGGAACCAATCTAGGGCTCCGGCAGAGCTGTTCTACCGGGGAAACATCCCTCCGGGAGGGGGAAATCATCACCATCGTCATCACCATCGATCCTCTCATCGGGAGGGCATCAATCTCCATCAACATCTTCACCAGCACCATCTCATCTCAAACCCTATTTCATCTCTTGTATCCAATATTTGTCTCAAAACCTTAAATTGGTACCTGTGGGTTGCTAGTAGTGTTGATTACTCCTTGTAGTTGATGCCAGTTGGTTTACTTGGTGGAAGATCATATGTTCAGATCCTTTATGCATATCAATACCCCTCTGATTATGAACATGAATATGATTTGTGAGTAGTTACATTTGTTCCTGAGGACATGGGAGAAGTCTTGCTATAAGTAGTCATGTGAATTTGGTATTCGTTCGATATTTTGATGAGATGTATGTTGTCTCTCCTCTAGTGGTGTCATGTGAACGCCGACTACATGACACTTCACCATTGTTTGGGCCTAGGAGAAGGCATTGGGAAGTAATAAGTAGATGATGGGTTGCTAGAGTGATAGAAGCTTAAACCCTAGTTTATGCGTTGCTTCGTAAGGGGCTGATTTGGATCCATATGTTTCATGCTATGGTTAGGTTTACCTTAATACTTCTTTTGTAGTTGCAGATGCTTGCAAGAGGGTTTAATCATAAGTGGGATGCTTGTACAAGTAAGGGCAGTACCCAAGCACCGGTCCACTCACATATCAAATTATCAAAGTACCGAACGCGAATCATATGAGCGTGATGAAAACTAGCTTGACGATAATTCCCATGCGTCCTCGAGAGCGCTTTCCTTTATATAAGAGTTTGTCCAGGCTTGTCCTTTGCTACAAAAAGGATTGGGACATCTTGCTGCACCTTATTTACTTTTATTACTTGTTACCTGTTACAAATTATCTTATCACAAAACTATCTGTTACCGATAATTTCAGTGCTTGCACAGAATACCTTACTGAAAACTGCTTATCATTTCCTTCTGCTCCTCGTTGGGTTCGACACTCTTACTTATCGAAAGGACTACGATAGATCCCCTATACTTGTGGGTCATCATGCCTCGCCGGAGACCAGCGCTGCTCCACCTCCCTCCTGCCCATCCCCGCGCGTCGCCGACCACTGGGAGCCTCGCCGGACCCCCCTCGCCTTCGCCGTCTCCTGCAGTTTCCGCGCCGTCTCGGAGTTCGGCCACCGCCGCCGCGTTCCTGCATCATTCCTACCGCGTCTTCACTCCCGAGGCCCCGCCTCACCGGAGCTAGGAGCCGAGTCCCGCTGCGCCCAAGCCTCCTCCAACCGTGCCTTCGCGCCGTCCTCCACGACCCCGACGGCCACCTCGTCCGTCCCGCCACCGGCCGACCGAACCAGTAGTACTCCTCCGGTCGCTCCCCTCTTCTCTTTGTCTTCGTTTTATTCTCGTTGATCCTTGCATCTGCCCGTAACATCTCTGTTTCTCGTCATCTTCACAGGGCCCTCGCAAGATCCGTCTGCTCTGATCCTGCTCCCGGCCTCCCGCGTCCCCGCCGGAGCTCCCAGCGCCGCCAGGAGCGTGCGTTCCCCTCGACCCCCTGCTTCGTTCGAATAGGCCACAGCCACACAGGCGTTGACTGTTGCGGTCGACGACCCTGCCACCGCGTGGACCTCTCCAGCCCAGCTCAGCGTCAGGCCCAGCCTGCCCCCCCCACCGACCGGGCCCAGTAGCCCATGGTGAGCACTCCAGCGCCCCCCTGTGCAGCCTGCCACCGCTTCAGCCCGTAGCGAGTTTCGGCCCATGTCCTGTTTTTTAGTTGCTGCGAATTTACCAATTATCAAGAGAATTACTGTTTTGCAGAAAAAACCTCATACTTCATGCATTTAATAACTCACAAACCGTGCATCGGTTTAAAATGATTTATATATGAAAAATGCTTAGAATTTCATCTAGTTTCATAATATGCTACTTTCATCCATGAAAAACATGTTTAAAATGATGTTGGCATTAATTTACATAAATAACATGTTCAAATGGTTTATTTCATAACTTAATAACTGTAGCTCCAAATTAAATAAATTTTATATGTAAATGGGGTAGAAAAATGCATAGATTAATTTGATGCACTTACTTTTCCTGTCTAACAACTATAAAATATGGTTTAGGCAGGACAATACCAAATTCAAAATATGCACATGGGGATTTTCCGGAATTGTTATTTGTTATTTTCGACCTCATTTTTAAACTTGCGTAAATATGTAGTTTACATATGCTTCACCTCTTGCCATGTTTGACAACATTTAATATTGTTGGGTACATAAACGGTAGAGAACTAAATAAATGAATGTGGTGTTTCGTCAATGTGCAACTCGTTGCATATTGAGCTCCACTTAACTTGTAGTATTGTTTGTTGCACTTTTCCATGCCATGCTCATTAAATCGGACATGCATCATACTTGATTGTGCATCATGCCATGTTTATGTGATGGTTGTTTACCATGTTGTTTGCTTCTTTCCGGTGTTGCTTCTTCTTGATAGTTTCAGTAACGTTGCGATTGTGAGGATCCGTTCGACTACGTTGGTTCGTCTTCTTCATGGACTCGATCTTCTTCCTAGCGGGATTTCAGGCAAGATGACCATCACCTTAGATCTCACTACTATCTTTGTTATGCTAGTTGTCTCGATGCTATCGCTATGTCGCGCTACCTACCACTTGTTTATCAAGCCTCCCAAATTGCCATGATAGCCTCTAACCTTTTTCCACCATCCTAACAAACCGTTGTTTGGCTATGTTACCGCATTGCTCAGCCCCTCTTATAGCGTTGCTAGTTGCAGGTTGTTCCATGTCGGGACATGGATATCATGGGATATCAAAATATCTCTTATTTAATTAATGCATCTATATATTTGGTAAAGGGTGGAAGGCTCGGACTTTTTCCTGGTGTTTTGTTCCACTCTTACCGCCTTAGTTTCCGTCATACCAGTGTTATGTTCCTTGATTTTGCGTCCCTAACACGGTGAGGGTTTATGGGCCCCTCTTGACAGTTCGCTTTGAATAAAACTCTTCCAGCAAGGCCCAACACTGGTTTTACCATTTTCCTAATAACAACTAAAACTTGCATAGGGACCAGTTAGTACCCGAGGATTCTTAAACAACCCCCGGGCCAATGCTCCTCGTGAGTGTTAGTCCAAACTAGAGCATTGTGCGGGGCCGCCCCAGGGCAACCTGGGTTATTTTGGCACCTATACGCATCGGTCATCCGTCGTGTCCTGAGACGAGATACGCGCGGCTACTATTAGGGTGTCGACATGTCGGGAGGTCTTGCTAGACTTGTTTTACCATTGTCAAAATGTCTTGTGCACCGGGATTCCGAGTCTGATCGAAGGGTCCCACGATGGAGGATTGTCTCCGCGGATCGTGAGCTTGTCATGGGCTAAGTTGAGACACCCCTACAGGGTATAAACTTTCGAGAGCCGTTCCCGCGGTTATGTGGTAGATGGGAATTTTTAATATCCAGTTGTAGAGAATTCGACACCAGATTCGGAATAAAATGCACCAACCGCGTGTGTAACCATGATCGTCTCTTTTCGACGAAGTTCAGGAAGAGAACATGGTTGGGTTATGTTTGAACGTAAGTAGTTCAGGATCACTTCTTGATCATTACTAGTTTGCGACCGTTGTGTAGTTTCTCATCTTATTCTTGTACTTGTAAGTTAGCCACCATACAATGCTTAGTCGCTTGCTGTAACCTCACCACTTATCCATTCCATACCCATTAAGCTTTGCTAGTCTTGATACCCATGGTAATGGGATTGCTGAGTCCTCGTGGATCACAGTTTACTACAACAAGAGTTGTAGGTACAGGTAATGCGATCATCTGACGCGAGTGCGATGCTTTCTTGTTTGGAGTTCTTCTGCTGCTTCTTCTTCGATCAAGGGATAGGTTCTGGGTCGGGGAGCCTAGGCTAGCAGGGTGGATGTCGTTCTTATTTTTTGTTTGGTTTCATCCGTAGTCGGATCCTGCTCTTCTGTATGATGGTTTGTCAGGACCCCGATTCTAAGTCACACGTGAACCAACAATCCTAAGATTCTACATACTAAAAGTAGTAGAAACTGAACTGAGGCCTGGAACCAACAATCCTAAGATTCTACTGATTAGTAACATGTGAACCTAATAGATGATGCCATCCTAGTCCTTAACCCATGTAGAAAGAGAAGAGGATGACTCAGATTAGAGGGCATAAGGTAAGGAGTAAAAAGAGCCTTACGTTCCCTCCCACAATCAATTCCATTACATATAACTAAAGCATTTCTAGACTCGACATCGACCAGTTTGGCTTAACGAACCTACAGGCGGTCCGACTCTGATGCCAACGCTGTCAGGACCCCGATTCTAAGTCACACTGATCTAGCCTGTAACCCCTCATATCGCTTTGCGGACTCACACACGGTATTCCCATGGGTGTCGCCTTACCATGGCCCGGGACCGTTTGCGCCTTTTGGCTCACGCATATGATAGTGTCGCTAGCATCCATATGACAGAGAACCCGGGCCGACATGACTAGTCGTGAACCCAAAGTGGCACTAACTTATGGGGACAGACATACATGAATCAACATCGAGCATGTCGGTCAACAGCGTATGAATCCGGGCTGTAGCAACTGGGCTAACAGGACTCCGGGAACCCGGGCTGTAGCAGGCTAACAGGACTCCGGATGTCTCCGCGTGACATTTCCCGAAGGGACAGACACATGAACAAAGTGAATCACATGCGGCCAGTCTAAGTGTTCCGGAGCAGTAGTGCTGGGCTAGCAGGACTCTGGTAAACCGGGCTGTAGCGGACTACCAAGGCTCAGTGGAAGCACCAGACTACATTTCCCCATAAGAGAGGCTACCAAGGATAAACAACTAAATTGTCGGATCCCACACATACCAAGCATTTCAAACATACACACAATATGCTCAATATGTGTAAATACAACATGGCATCACAACAAAACTCTACAACTCAAACTACTTTATTTAGAAGGCTCCAAAGAGCCATACATAATATGTTCATACAGGTAGGGGTCACACAACCCGACACTCAAGTCATACAAACATACAAGCACATGAGGAAGCAAACTTGTCTGAGTACAAACAACTAGAAAGCAAGAGGGCTTGACGAAGCCTGTTTATCTACAAGGCCCTTCATGGCCCATGATCACCACCTAGGTGGCAAGTCACTCGTCAAAGTCGAGATCTACATAGAACCCATCGGAGGGGGCGCTGTTCTCTTCTGCAACAGTAATTAAGCAAACATGAGTACAAAGGTACTTAGCAAGTCTTACAACAGATCCTACTATACATGCAACATTCTTAAGAAGGATAGTGGGGTTATTGTAGCAAGCCAGCTTTGACTCTTGGCTAAGCTATCCTACGATACATCAACATGTAAATGTTTTGTGCACACGAGTCCACTACTCACCACAACAATACACTACCGAAGATCCTCCTCCGTCATCCTACAGAAGGGCCATCCACGGCACTCACACTTGTCTTGAGGCTTTTAGGAGTATCCATTTACTTGTCTATGAACTGTATAGGCAACCAAGCAGTCCTTTACCGCGGACGCGGCTATTCGAATAGATGATGTTAACCCTGCAGGGGTGTACTTCTTCATACACGCTCTCACCACTTACCGTCGTTTACACGACATGTACTCGGCAACCTTCAAGCGGAAGCCCAATGAGGGTGTCGGCCACGACCTACCTAAACACTCAAGTCTCTAGTCCAGGTTTATCGCCTATCCAAGTTCCATCCGTAGGGAGTCCGGCCGAGGTTTCCACATACGGCCCCGAACGATGTGTACAGGGTTCCAAGACACCAAACGGGCACCCGGCATACCCGGCCACGGTGTATCTACCGCATCATAGCCCACCCCTAGGGTCAGTGCTACGCACGGCCGCCAACACATATCCTATAAACACCAGAAACTAGTTGCAACTCCTGAATAGAGGACTAGGGTGGTTAAGAAGCCGAGAGGGTCAATTAAGGATCCCAGTGCATGGTAGTAACTGATTCTTAAATCACACATACAGATCTCGGTGCTTAAAGGATGGTTCCAATGAAACAACCCACCATGTACTCCTACATGGCCTCTCATCGATACCTTTACCAAATCGTGTTCAACACATCACTCACATTACTGACATATTCATTTCACTCTATCCCATCACCCAGATGAACCAGACCTGACACGACTCTAAGCATAGCAGGCATAGCAAGGTAGGAAACACAGACATGCCTCAATCAACTCCTACACATGCTAGTGGGTTTCATCTAGTTACTGTGGCAATGACAGGTCATGCAGAGGAACTGATTTCAACTACCGCAACACACAGCAGTTTGAAATGTTGTTGTCTTAAATATAGTAAATGAGAGCAGGAGCGAGATCATGGGATTGTATCAATATGATCAATGGGGCTGCTTGCCTGATGGAGTGGTAGTAGGATACTGCCCTTCAGTCGGATATTCGTGGGTATCCTCGGAGGCATAACCTACCACGAAAGACACAACAAAACACAATCATCACATGGCAATATGCAACAATATGATGCATGCTATGGCATGGCAATATGGGTGTGTTTTGGCTAATGCATTCTAAAATAGGTTGGTTTGAGTCCATTTGAATCAAAGATTCAAATGAAAGCCCATGATATGAAGTCATATTAGTGCATTAGCTTGTTTCACTTAAACAGCAAGGTTAAGGTGTTTTGACATGCATGAAACCATTACAGATGGAAAGATTGGATTTTTCTGATCATTTTTCATATATAAATCTTTGCATTTGGAGTTACAGATTAATTTCTATGAATTTTTGAAGTTTAGAACATTTTCTGGAATTTCTTGTATAAGGATAAATCCAGTAAATGATTTACTGCGTCAACATTGCGTCAGGGTGATGTCAGCAGTCAACGGGGATGGTCCAGGTCAAACCTGACCAGTGGGTCCCGCGTATCAGTGTCATTAGTCTAACTAATTTTTAGTTAGTCCTAATCCTAACTTAATTAGCAGGCGGGTCCCACTTGTCATAGACCCATGGGGTCAAATTGTGTCCACCCGGGGTCAACTCGGTCAGCGGGGTCAAACTCACCGGCGTTTAGCCGCCGGCGAGGCCAAACACGGCAGGGCGGTGCGGGATTCGTGCTCTGGCGACCAAAACGACGGCGGAGCACATCTACGTGATGCGGGGAGTGATCCACGTCGAGTGGTGGTGGCGGTGGAGCTCAGGGTCACCGGAAAGGACGCCGGTGACGACCTTGGCGGTCGTCGGGGTTCGGGCAAGGTCGAAGCCATCGCTATGAGGCACGGCGAGGTGCGTGGGGAGGTGCTATGGGCTTCTGCGAGTGCGGTGAAGACGATGGCGTGCTCGGAATCAAGTCAACGTGGCTGTGGCCACGACGGCGACGTGCGGTGGCGGCGACGGGTGTGTCCGAGATCGGTGCAGTCGCTGTGGTGCTCGAGAGCAAGAACGGGAAGGGGGAGGAGGTAGCTGGGCTCATGGCGATCACAACGAGGCAGACGACGAGGTCGGGGACGAGCTGGTGCGGCGGTGACGGCGAAGGGGATCTCCGGCGACGTTCGGTGAAGACGAGGTCGAAGAAGACGAAGTAGAGTGTGCGAGCGCTCGGGGCTTGGCTAGCTCGACGAAGCAGAGACGGCGGAGCTCGTGGACACGGCAGCACTGCGCGGGGACGACGGTGGACACGAGTTTCACGGTGGCGCGGGTGCGGCTGCGTCGGCCATGGTGGGAGAGGGCGAGAGAGAGGAGCAGGGGGGAGAGTGAGGTGTCGGGGCGTCGAGCGGCGACGTGGAGGTCGACCAGCGCGTCCAGGGGCGAAGCGGCAAGCAGGTGGCGCCGTGGCGAGCTCGGGCGCGCCGGCGTCACCTCCCTGCCTGGCTGGCGGGGAAGAAGCAGCTGGCTGGCACGGGCCAGCACAGTGCTGGGCCGCCAGGAGGGATGGATGGTGGGTTGCGGCCAGGTAAGTCCTTTCCTTTTATTTTCTGTTTTGTTTTATTTCTGCAAGTTTGTGGCATTTCTAAAAATAGCTAGGCACTTTCAAAAATCACCAAAGTTCTCATGGTCACTGTTTGGAATAAATCCAACATGGAACATTTCAGTTTAGGATTATTTGAGCATTCAAAATATTTACTAGCATTTAATGCCCAAATTCAAATAACTAATGATTTTATCCAGTGACCTTAGGATGACCTAGAAAATTGTGCACCATTTTTGTCAGAGGTTTAGGACCAAAGAAAAGATGATACCCTTCCAATTGATAGGCAACTTCTCCTCGTTTGGCAAGAATGCGAAAGGGACCAATGTAACGAGGAGCCAATTTGCCTTTGATACCGAATCGATGGGTTCCCTTCAGAGGAGTAACCCGAAGGTAAGCCTTCTCTTCGACTTCAAAAGTCATGGCCTTATGTTTACGATCATATTGGCTCTTTTGACGGGATTGGGCTGTTTTCAACTTTTCACGAACAATGTGAACTTGCTCTTCTGCTTCCTGGATCATATCCGGGCCAAAGAATTGTCTTTCCTCGGTTTTGACTAGTTAATAGGCGTTCGACACCTTCGTCCATAGAGAACTTCAAAAGGAGCTTTGCCCAAGCTAGATTGATAGCTATTGTTGTAAGCAAATTCGGCAAATGGAAGGCATTTCTCCCGATCCATTCTGAATGAGGTAACAGAAGCTCGGAGCATATCTTCCAGAATTTGATTGACGCGCTCTACTTGACCACTTGATTGAGGGTGGAAAGCGGTGCTAAAGGAGAGACGAGTCCCATAGCATTTTGGAAACTTTCCCAAAATCGAGAGGTGAAGAGACTTCCACGGTCTGAGTTAATCTCCAAGGAACACCATGAAGAGACACTATTCGAGAGATATGTAGGTCTGCCAGCTGGCTAGTGGTTATATTCTCCCGAACAGGTAGGAAGTGGGCTACTTTGGAAAGACGGTCGATGGCAACGAAAATAGCATTATTCCCTTTCTTGGTCCTGGGAAACCCGGTGATGAAGTCCATACCGATTTTATCCCATTTCCATTCAGGAATAGCTAAAGGTTCAAGGGTGCCAGCAGGCCGTTGATGCTCTGCTTTAACATGACGACAGACGTCGCAATTTGCAATATATTGAGCGATTTCTCTCTTCATCCTAGTCCACCAAAACCTCTGGCGTAGGTCTTGATACATTTTAGTACTACCGGGATGAATGGTGAGAGGAGAATCATGAGCTTCCTTAAGGATCAGTTGTCGTAGTTGTTGTTTCTTGGGAACCACTAGCCGGTTCTCAAAGAAGACAACACCTTGATCGTTCATAGAGAAACATTTAGCAGCTCCGCTAGCAATGTTCTCCTTGATCCAAGATATCCCCTTGTCATACCGCTGGGCGGTTATGATCTGATCCATAAGGGTCAGTTTCTCCACCAAGGTAGATAGGAATCCTTGAGGAACAATGTGAAGATTAAGCTTCCGAAATTCCTCATGGAGAAGTGGTTGACCTTTTTGTAACAACAGGTTGTTACAATAGGGTTTACGACTTAGGCCATCAACCATAACATTGGCTTTTCCCTGGGTGTAAGTTATTCCTAAGTCGTAATCTGAGATCAACTCAACCCAATGTCTTTGCCTGAGATTCAAATCCGGTTGGGTGAAGATATATTTCAGACTTTGGTGATCGGTGAAGATCTCGCAATGATTACCGAGAAGGTAATGTCGCCAAGTTTTAAGTGCATGGACTACAGCTGCAAGCTCTACATCATGTGTGGGATAGTTTTCCTCGTGTGGGTGTAACTGTCGTGAAGCATAGGCGATTACATGCCGATCTTGCATGAGTATGCAACCTAGTCCTTGTCGCGAGGCGTCGGAATAGATAACAAAGTCCTTAGAAAAATCAGGTGGTACGAGTACGGGAGCAGATGTCAGGCGTCTTTTCAGTTCCTGAAAGCTGAACTCGCACTGTGGGGTCCACTCGAACTTTTTATCTTTCTTGAGGAGTTCAGTTAGAGGTTTAGCAACCTTGGAGAAATTCTCGATGAAGCGGCGACAGTAGCTCGCTAAGCCAAGGAAACTCCGAACTTGCTTGACCGTTTCAGGTGGAGTCCAATCAAGGACAGCTTGAACTCGCTCGAGAGTGACAGCAATACCCTTACCAGAAATCACATGGCCTAGGTAGGTCACTTCTAGTAACCAAAATTCACATTTAGAGAATTTGGCATAAAGGCGATGCTCTCGAAGTTTCGTCAATACCAGCCTTAGATGCTCGGCATGTTCTTCCTCATTCTTGGAGTAGATGAGTATATCATCGAGGTATACCATGACGAATTTATCCAAATACTCCATGAAGATTGAGTCCATTAACCGAGAGAAGGTGGCTGGGGCATTGGTTAAACTGAAGGACATGACGGTGTACTCGTATTGGCCATAGCGAGTAACAAAGGCCGTTTTGGAAATGTCCCCGTTCTTGATTTTGATTTTATGGCAGCCCAACCTCAAATCCATTTTGGATAAGAATGAGGATCCAGCGAGCTGATCATACAGATCGTTGATCCTGGGGAGCGGATACTTGTTCTTTATGGTAACCAAGTTGACGGGTCGATAATCTACAACCATCCGATCCGTACCATCCTTCTTCTTGACGAAGAGGACGGGGCAAGCCCATGGAGAAGAACTAGGACGGATGAAACCCTTTTTCAAGGACTCATCGAGTTGTTTCTTAAGCTCAGCTAGTTCTAGGGGTGCCATCTTATAAGGTCTTCTAGAGATTGGAACGGTTCCTGGTACAAGGTCTATCACGAACTCGACATCCCTGTCAGGTGGAACACCTGGAAATTCTTCTAGAAAGACATCCGGGAAGTCACGGACTACCAGAATATCTTCAAGGTCTGGAAGAGGGTTGGCATTTAGGGAGTAGAGCTGACGCTTGGCCACTCGGGTTAAGACATTGACTATCTTGCCCGATGGGTGAGTAAGTTGAACAGTTCTAGTGGCACAATCAATCTTAGCATAATGGGCTGACATCCATTCCATGCCTAAGATGATATTTATGTCCGAGGACTTGAGAGCTATTAAGGATGCAAGGAAGACAAGTCTATCGACAAGAATTTCATTCCCATGGCTTACTCTAGAAGTTTGCCATCTAGAGCCAGGGGTTTGAATTTCCATGGTGGTGGGCATGTCACAGAATGTCGTGTTATGCAATCGAGCATATCTCTCAGATATGAATGAATGATATGCTCCAGTATCGAAAAGAATAGATGCCGGATGGCAGTTAACAAGGAGCGTACCAAGGACGACATTAGGATCATCATGAGCATCCTCTGCTGAGACATAGTTAACATGGCCACGCGCAGTGGTGGCTGGCTTGGCATAATACACCTTTCCCACTGGCTTACCACGGCCAACGGACTTTCTAGACTGGTTGGGGTTATTGTTCTGGGGACACTCTCGACTGTAGTGACCCGGCTCTTCACACTTGAAGCATGTCACAGTGTTGGTGCGCGGAGCAGCATTGGCGGCTGGTCCACCATAAGCCTTAGGCGGTGTATACTGCTGGGTTGGGCGAGGCGCCTCATAGGATGGCCTCGGAGTGAACCTGGGTGGCAGAGCTGTGTTTGGAATCCACACCCGGCGCTTCTGAGAACCAGAGCCGGATGAAGAACCAAAATCACGGGAATGCTTACGTGTAGTTTCATAGTCAGTCTGACCGGTTTCAGCACTGATGGCTTTGTTCACAAGCTTCTGGAAGGAGGTGCACTCGTGCAAACGAAGGTCACGGTGAAGCTCGGGGCTAAGTCCCTTCCGGAACCTCGCCTGCTTCTTGGCATCAGTGGACACTTCCTCAGGTGCATAACGTGCCAAGTTTCCAAACTCACGGCTGTAGGCATCCACGGTCAGTCTGCCTTGGGTGAAGTTGCAGAATTCCTCTCTCTTAAGATCCATAAGACCCTACGGAATGTGGTGTTCACGGAAAGCCGCGCTGAATTCTTCCCAAGTGGTAACCTGGCTGGCTGGGCGCATAGCCTCATAGTTTTCCCACCAAAAGGTAGCAGGGCGCTCAAGGCGATAAGCAGCGTAAGTGACTTTGTCAGCCTCGGCTACGCGTGCAGAACGTAGCTTATGGGTAATGTTACGAAGCCAATCATCCGCATCGAGAGGCTCGACAAAATGATGGAAGGTTGGTGGGGTCAGCTTGATGAAATCATTGAGAGACACCAAGTCATTCCTCTGGGAACGTGCAGTATTCTGCTTGATGCGTTCTAACAACCGGTTGGTCTCGCGTTTATTCCTTTTTGCCTCCAACATGACTTCGGCCAAGGAAGGTGGATGGGGCAGATTTCCATCCCTAGCTCCACTGGCTTCACCCTGCTCCTAAACAACAGGGGTGCTTCGGGTGTTCACCATCCTAGGAAAACAAAACAACGGTTTAGACAAGGATGGCAAAATAGTGGCATAAGAATGCAGAATGTAATGGATGACACGGAATGCAGAGATGTTCATCCGTACGACATGGTAATACAGAAACTGCCATATATATACCATCGTTCATACACACCATACATAGTTTAGTACAAGCCCAGGCTGAAATACAACTACGGTGAAGAACATTACATCTCATCAGAGGCATCCCAAGCTCCTATACATTATTTTTCTATGCCTCCGGAATTCAGTACACACTAAGTCATATTCCACTAGACGCGCAGGACTGTGGAAATACAACTGATACAATACTAGTGAAGCTACTACCAACTCAGATGTCACCGTAGTAATCTTCATAGAGATTACCACCATGTCCTGGGAGCTGAACATGATCATCTGGAAACAGTCGGTCCTGTGGATCTTGCGGTCCATAAGGACTCGGGTGTGGCCGTGGTCCAACAAACGATGGCAGATGGTGTCCACGGGGAGGGGTGATGCCTCCTACATCATGCCAGTCCATATGATCCAGCAGACCAGACCACACGGGGTACAAATCCCTCATGTCCATATACCCAGCCTGCACGGCAGGTGCAAACCGTGTTAGAGTGGCCCAGTGATCAGATCGACTGTTGAAAAGCTCCATTCGCAAAGCACGATTCTCACGGTCCTTGTCCTCAAGCATCTCTGTGGTGGTGCGGAGTAGTGAATCCTCATGGGAGGAGTCAGTGTAGAGAGCCTGGTAGTAACCTTCTTCCCCAGGGAGTGATGCTGGCATATAGCGGAACTCAGTGTTCTGAAGCAAAGGAAGTCTAGCTCGCAAGATGGTCATCATCGAGTAAGTAGCGTCCTGCATGGACATCTCGATGGTAACCCCAAGTCTATATGAGAAATGGAGGGGTTCAGTAGCTCCAAGATAGGAAGGGTATATCCTGACTGTGCAAAGGTATTGGCTCTGGTTGAAATCTCGATACTGCTCCTCAACGGTATACTCAGGATACCATCGATAGCCAGCTTCGGTCATCACACGGACCAGCATGGCAGTGTGACCAGGTACATCGAGGCACCGAGTCAAATGAACCACTTGATTCTGGGTGCGGGTGGCCATCTGAAAGCACGAAATAATGCAAAGGCGTTAGCATTTTCTAGGAGAAATCGGACAACATAACGGCTATAAATGCTCAGAAAAAGATTTGAGACATTCACAGCAGTTGGCAAAACTAGTCAACAACATCATATCAAGGTTCTGGTTCAACTGAAAACATACTAAAAGTAGTAGAAACTGAACTGAGGCCTGGAACCAACAATCCTAAGATTCTACTGATTAGTAACACGTGAACCTAATAGAAGATGAGATCCTAGTCCTTAACCCACGTAGAAAGAGAAGAGGATGACTCAGATTAGAGGGCATAAGGTAAGGAGTAAAAAGAGCCTTACGTTCCCTCCCACAATCAATTCCATTACATATAACTAAAGCATTTCTAGACTCGACATCGACCAGTTTGGCTTAACGAACCTACAGGCGGTCCGGCTCTGATGCCAACGTTGTCAGGACCCCGATTCTAAGTCACACTGATCTAGCCTGTAACACCTCATATCGCTTTGTGGCCTCACGCACGGTATTCCCACGGGTGTCGCCTTACCATGGCCCGGGACCATTTGTGCATTTTGGCTCACATATATGATAGTGTCGCTAGCATCCATATGACAGAGAACCCGGGCTGACATGACTAGTCATGAACCCAAAGTGGCACTAACTTACGGGGACATGCATACATGAATCAACATCGAGCATGTTGGTCAACAGCATATGAATCCGGGCTGTAGCAACTGGGCTAACAGGACTCCGGGAACCCGGGCTGTAGCAGGCTAACAGGACTCTGGATGTATCCACGTGACATTTCCCCAAAGGGACAGACACAGGAATGAAGTGAATCACATGCCGGCCAGTCTAAGTGTTCCGGAGCAGTAGTGCTGGGCTAGCAGGACTCCGGTAAACCGGGTTGTAGCGGACTACCAAGGCTCAGTGGAAGCACGAGACTAGATTTCCCCATAAGAGAGGCTACCAAGGATAAACAACTAGATTGTCGTATCCCACACATACCAAGCATTTCAAACATACACACAATATGCTCGATATGTGCAAATACAACATGGCATCAGAACAAAACTCTACAACTCAAAGTACTTTATTTAGAAGGCTCCAGAGAGCCATACATAATATGTTCATACAGGTAGGGGTCACACGACCCGACACTCAAGTCATACAAACACACAAGCACATGCGGAAGCAAACTTGTCTGAGTACAGACAACTAGAAATCAAGAAGGCTTGACAAAGCCTTTCTATCTACAAGGCCCTTCACGGCTCAGGATCACCACCTGGGTGGCAAGTCACTCGTCAATGTAGAGATCTACATAGAACCCATCGGAGGGGGCAGTGTTCTCTTCTGCAACAGTAATTAAGCAAACATGAGTACAAAGGTACTCAGCAAGTCTTACAACAGATCCTACTATACATGCAACATTCTCAAGAAGGATAGTGGGGTTATTGCAGCAAGGCAGCTTTGACTCTTGGCTAAGCTATCCTACGAGACATCAACCTGTAAATGTTTTGCGCACATGAGTCCACTACTCACCACAATAATACACAACCGAAGATCCTCCTTTGTCATCCTACGGAAGGGCCATCCACGGCACTCACACTTGTCTTGAGGCTTTTAGGAGTATCCACTTACTTGTCTATGAACTGTATAGGCAACCAAGTAGTCCTTTACCGCGGATGCGGCTATTCAAATAGATGATGTTAACCCTCCAGGGGTGTACTTCTTCATACATGCTCTCACCACTTACCATCATTTACACGACATGTACTCAGCAACCTTCAAGCGGAAGCCCAACGAGGGTGTCGACCACGGCCTACCTAAACACTCAAGTCTCTAGTCCAGGTTTATCGCCTATCCAGGTTCCATCCACAGGGAGTCCGGCCGAGGTTTCCACATACGGCCCCGAATGATGTGTACAGGGTTCCGAGACACCAAACGGGCGCCCGACATACCCGGTCACGATGTATCTATCGCATCATAGCCCAGCCCTAGGGTCAGCGCTACGCACGGTGGCCAACACATATCCTATAAACACCAGAAACTAGTTGCAACTCCTGCACAGAGGACTAGGGTGGTTAAGAAGCCGAGAGGGTCAATTAAGGATCCCAATGCATGGTAGTAACTGATTCTTAAATCACACATACAGATCTCGGTGCTTAAGGACGGTTTCAATGAAACAACCCACCATGTACTCCTACATGGCCTCTCATCGATACCTTTACCAAATCGTGTTCAACACATCACTCACATTACCGACATATTCATTTCACTCTAGCCCATCACCCAGATGAACCAGACCTGACACGACTCTAACATAGCAGGCATGACAAGGTAGGAAACACAGACATGCCTCAATCAACTCCTACACATGCTAGTGGGTTTCATCTAGTTACTGTGGCAATGACAGGTCATGCAGAGGAAATGGGTTTAACTACCGCAGCACACTACAGTTTGAAACGTTGTTGTCTTAAATATAGTAAATGAGAGCAGGAGCGAGATCATGGGATTGTATCGATATGATCAATGGGGCTGCTTGCCTGATGGACTGGTAGTAGGATACTGCCCTTCAGTCGGATATTCGTGGGTATCCTCGGAAGCAGAACCTACCACGAAAGACACAACGGAACACAATCATCACATGGCAATATGCAACAATATGATGCATGCTATGACATGGCAATATGGGTGTGTTTTGGCTAATGCATTCTAAAACAGGTTGGTTTGAGTCCATTTGAATTAAAGATTCAAATGAAAGCCTATGATATGAAGTCATATTAGTGCATTAGCTTGTTTCACTTAAACAGCAAGGTTAAGGTGTTCTGACATGCATGAAACCATTACAGATGGAAAGATTGGATTTTTCTGATCATTTTTCATATATAAATCTTTGCATTTGGAGTTACAGATTAATTTCTATGAATTTTTGAAGTTTAGAACATTTTTTGGAATTTTCTGTATAAGAATAAATCCAGTAAATGATTTACTGTGTCAACATTGCGTCAGGGCGACGTCAGCAGTCAACGGGGACGGTCCAGGTCAAACCTGACCAGTGGGTCCCGCGTGTCAGTGTCCTTAGTCTAACTAATTTTTAGTTAGTCCTAATCCTAACTTAATTAGCAGGCGGGTCCCACTTGTCATAGACCCAGGGGGTCAAACTGGGTCCACCCGGGGTCAACTCAGTCAGCGGGGTCAAACTCGCCGGCGAGGCCAAACGCGGCGGGGCATTGCGGGATTCGTGCTCCGGCGACCAAAACAACGATGGAGCACATCTACGTGATGCGGGGAGTGAGGCGCGTCAAGTAGTGGTGGCGGTGGAGCTCGGGGTCACCGAAAACGACACAGGCGACGACCTTGGCGGCCACCAGGGTTCGGGCGAGGCCGAAGCCATCGCTATGAGGCACGGCGAGGCGCGTGGGGAGGTGCTATGGGCTTCTGCGAGTGCGGTGAAGACGATGGCGTGCTCGGAATCAAGCCAACGTGGTTGTGGCCACGACGGCGACGTGCGGTGGCGGCGGCGGGTGCGGCCGAGCTCGGTGCAGTCGTTGTGGTGCTCGAGAGCAAGAACGGGAAGGGGAGGAGGTAGCTGGGCTCACGACGATCACAACGAGGCAGACGGTGAGGTCGGGGACGAGCTGGTGCGGCGGTGACGGCGAAGGGGATCTCCGGCGGCGTTCGGTGAGACGAGGTCGAAGAAGACGAAGTAGAGCGTGCGAGCGCCGGGGCTTGGCTAGCTCAACGAAGCAGATGACGGCGGAGCTCGTGGACACGGCAGCACGGCGCGGGGACGACGGTGGACGCGAGTTTCACGGTGGCGCGGGCGCGGCAGCGTCGGCCATGGTGGGAGAGGGCGAGAGAGAGGAGCAGGGGGAGAGTGAGGTGTCGGGGGCGGTCGAGTGGGCGACGTGGAGGTCGACCAGTGTGTTCAGGGGCGAAGCGGCAAGCAGGTGGCACCGTGGCGAGCTCGAGCGCGCCGGCGTCACCTCCTTGCCTGCCTGGCGGGGAAGAAGCAGCTGGCTGGCACGGGCCAGCACAATGCTGGGCCGCCAGGTGGGCTGGGTGGTGGGTTGCGGCCAGGTAAGTCCTTTCCTTTTATTTTCTGTTTTGTTTTATTTCTGCAAGTTTGTGGCATTTCTAAAAATAGCTAGGCACTTTGAAAAATCACCAAACTTCTCATGGCCACTGTTTGGAATAAATCCAACATGGAACATTTCAGTTTAGGATTATTTGAGCATTCAAAATATTTACTAGCATTTAAATGCCCAAATTCAAATAACTAATGATTTAATCCAATGACCTTAGGATGACCTAGAAAATTATGCACCATTTTTATCAGAGGTTTAGGACCAAAGCAAAGATGATGAACATTTTAGAAGGGCATTCCAGGTTCATTGAAAATATTTTTAGTAAATCCTAGTTGGTTTCAGGGGGGGTGCTGGGGGTTCATTCATCCCCATTTCCAAGTTTTTGATAAATTAAACATGATGCAAGCACTGTAATGCATGAACTAGCTAGGGTGTGACATGGTTGCTATGTATTGATGAACCGTTGTATTCATGTTGTATCTTATGACGAGTGTAAGCCTTTATCTTGTATTCTCATCTATTCAGTACATGGTATGTTGTAATGATATCCACCTTGCTACACGCTCGAAATGCGATTGTGCCCCAATCATGAATTCATCACGTGATTGGGAGAGAATCACATCTTGGACGCTACAAGTTGGTATCAGAGCCTTACTGATCTTAGGAGCCCCCTTGATTGATCAAACTGCTGTCGTTGTTGAGTCTAGAAAAAACTATTTTAAGTCTTAGTTATATCGGAGAGTAGGAATTCTTTTTACTTCTCATCGCCTTTGTCGCTCTGGTGAGGATTCTGGACGTAGATGTTTTGACTTCACTCTTCTCTTTTTCACTCATTTTTTTAAGGATCACGTGGGTATTGTGGAATCGGTCCGATATCGTTATGACGGAAATTTTGTCTTGGTGCCTCCTGACATTTAGGGGTTGTGGCAGTGTCCCCGAGAGTTGAGCTCCAAGGTGTTTTTGTCACAGTGCTTATCATTTCAGTTCCAGAATACCAGAGGTCACGGACATCGAAAACGCTTCTATACTCTTTGTGGTGAGAGTAGTTTGACGACACCCAGTACTGGGGAGAGCGATCAGATGTATTGCCACATCTAGTATATCGGATGTTTTCGAAGGTCTGAGGTACACGATTCCGAGGTTTTTCTTGGTTATGTGTTGAAGGATGGATACAGTTGGAGCGTAGGGATTGTTATTTGTGTGATATATTGTGCCTCCCTGTATACCCAACACCAGATTGCATAACCAGAAAGTTTCGGGAGTTTTTAGGTGGGAATTCAAGTATCACGTAGGAATTATTTCCAACAAACACATGATACGATATGGGGTCTATCATATGTTTGTTCTGGCTTATTCCGCAAGTCAAATCCTTTGTTTTGTTTTGAGTTGTGGTATTCGAGTTGCTTCGAAGTCAAGTGTTGATTCCATACCTTTCCTAAGCGGTGTTCTCATATTTTGATGTGAATGCTAATCCTTCTTGATCATCAAGATTGTCATGTCAATTCTTTCCAACCGGTGTGCTTCTGTTCAAAGTAATCCGATCCCTTCAACATTCGCAAGATCAATTCTCAGTTTGCTCAACGGTGTTCGTTTCACCCTTCCTAAGTTGTCTTCTTCTTTGTTCCACCCTCCCACCCTTCTTCTTCAAGAAGTCAAAATTCTCAGATCATGTATCCTTGTATTCGTGAGAAGTCTCTTCATTCTTTTCTTCAATGTTCATAGCCGGTGATTTCTCGTGAAGATGCTCAGGAGTTTCAAGTTCATCATTCTTCATTATCATTTTCTTCTCCGGTGGACATAATTCAAACTTTGATGTTGATCATATCTCTTCCTCTTGTTTCACATGTTTTCCCATGTTGGAATTTCTTATCCAAGCCTCTCTTAATCGTTCACCTCTCGCTATTCATTTGTTCCGGAGTGTTGAAGATATCTCAGAACATTCGTGTTTCAATTCTTAATCCGTTCAACCTATTTCGAGGTTGTTACCTCATTCAAGCCATTTAATTCAACCGGTGCAATCTCTCCTTAAAATTCGTTCAATGGTGTTTTCTTTTGAGTGGGCCCTAACCCACAGGTCTTTTCTCAGGATCTTACCTGACTTTTCTAATTATCAGGAGCGATTCTCAAATTCGTTTCCAAGTTTGACGTAAGAATGAATTCTCATCGGTCATATGCCTTCTCCGAGATCTTTCAAATTCTTTTCATCGTTGGTTCAACATTTCTATTCTTCATTGTTCTGAAGTGCCTCAACAATTCCTGGTGGTGTTTCTCATAGTCATTCTTAACACAGAAGACCGAGGAAGAGATTTCCTCCAAATCTTATCCGTTCTCTCAAAGATTTGTGGTTCTAGCTTTATGCCATCCTCTCATAATTGTTTTCGATTGTCAGAATTCTTTTCACCCATCCAGAGCAATTTAGGAGTCTTTTCAGTTTGAATTCTCTGGAGCCCATCATCTCAGAATTATTCATTCTTAGCTTTCAGCTATTGTTCTCCAAATCTGACCGGTGCATCTCTCAAGTATTCTCTAGTCAGCTCGTGATTTCTTTGTTCTCCTGTATCTAAATTCCATCAAGCATCTCCATTCGTTTTCTAATTCTTAGCGGCGAGGCATTCTTTTCTTCGTTCGTTTTAAATTCTTACGGTGCTTCATCCAACATTCCTATTCCTTTATTATCATATCATTTCACCCGTTCTTTCCAATCCTACCGGTGATTCGTCGAAGACTTCTTCAGAGTTTGCGCTAAGTCAATCATTTTTCAATGAGAATAAGTAGATGCCAAATCCGTTTGTCATAAATTTAAATTGTTGAAGGATACACATAACATAATTCTTATTTTTATTTAATCCAAGTGATTAATCCCTTCCTTCGGAATTTGTTCATGAAGAATAAATTCTCGGCTTCAAGTTGTTCATCTTTCTTATCCAGAGTTCAAAGTTTTCTCATTTCGTAGCTCCATCTAAATCATTGCAAGGCTTCTACTGGAGTTCTTTTCAACTTTACTTTTGTTTGATCATTCTTTTATTACCAGAGTTCTCACGAAGGCTCAACATGGTGGCTCATCGAAGATTTAATTCATTCTCGAAGTGTTCGTCAAGATTCTTGTTCGAGGAGCTCAAGTATTCTTCATCTTGCATTCCAAAGTGCAATTCTTCTACATTATCTTTTGAGGTGGTGTTATGTCATTTTTGACAATTTCCTTCATGTTTCATGATTAACAAGTTGTCAGGAATGAGATATTTAAACCCATCATTTTCTTCCTTGGAGTTATCTTGGTATAGATTTCACCTGAAGCCTTCCATTGGAATGTTGCTAATTGTGTTGTCTATCAATAATCCAACTTCCCTCCTATTCTCGTGGTGAAAGAAGTTTTTCATCTCTTCGTTGATCTCAAGCAATCATTTGCTTTTCGTTGGTGGCATAATTTCACCTATTTTGTTAAGATGTTTTCCATAAGCCCACACCAAGCTTATTCATTTGGTTGTTGATTCTTTCAACAACTCCGTTTGAGTCTTCCTAGCAAAGTTGCTCTTCAAGTTTACCTATGGCGGAAGAATTATTTTCTTCTCTGTTCTTTTCATTCCATTCTTTCATTTTTTTCTAGAGGCTTTGCATTGTTGCTCTCGTCAAGTATCATCCCATCATCTCGTTTTGCCAAGATCATGTTCTTTTCTTTTCCTTGTTTATCCATTTAGCCAGAGTGTTGTGTCGCCTCTGCAAGTTCTTCTCACCACCGGCGAAGTTTGCACCAACTCTCAAGGTGAGAAAGGGCAATGCACGGTACCGAAGAGTCTAGCAATGATGGAAGGGTGAGAGTGCGTATAATCCATGGACTCAACATTAGTCATAAAGAACTCACATACTTATTGCAAAAATCTACAAGTCATCAAAACCAAGCACTATGCACATGCTCCTAGGGGGATAGATTGGTAGGAAAAGACCATCGCTCGTCCCTGACCGCCACTCATAAGGAAAGCAATCAAATAACATCCCATGCTTCAAATTTGTCACACAACGTTTACCATACGTGCATGCTACGGGACTTGCCAACTTCAACACAAGTATTTCTCAATTCCACAATTACTCAACTAGCACAACTCTAATATTACCACCTTTATATCTCAAAACAACTATCAAGAATCAAACTTCTCATAGTATTTAATGCACTCTATATGAAAGTTTTTATTATACCCATCTTGGATGCCTATCATAATAGGACTAATTTTGTAGCCAAAGAAAATTACCATGCTGTTCTAAAAGACTCTCAAAATAATTTAAGTGAAACATGGGAGATCAATAATTTCTATAAAATAAAACCACCACCGTGCTCTAAAAAGATATAAGTGAAGCACTAGAGCAAAATTATCTAGCTCAAAAAATATAGGTGAAGCACATAGAGTATTCTAATAAATTCCGATTCATGTGTGTCTTTCCCAAAAGGTGTGTACAGCAAGGATGATTGTGGTAAACTAAAAAGCAAAGACACAAATCATACAAGACGCTCCAAGCAAAACACATATCATGTGGTGAATAAAAATATAGCCTCAAGTAAAGTTACCGAGAGATGAAGATGAAAAAGGGGATGTCTTTCGGGGCATCCCCAAGATTAGGCTTTTGGTTGTCCTTGAATTTTACCTTGGGGTGCCATGGGCATCCCCAAGCTTAGGCTCTTGCCACTCCTTATTCCATAATCCATCAAATCCTTACCCAAAACTTGAAAACTTCACAACACAAAACTTAAAAGAAAATCTTCCTGAGCTCCGTTAGTAAAAGAAAACAAACCACCACTTCAAGGTACTGTAATGAACTCATTCTTGATTTATATTGGTGTTAAACCTACTGTATTCCAACTTTTCTATGGTTCATAAACTCTATTACTAGCCATAGATTCATCAAAATAAGCAAACAACACACGAAAAACAGAATCTGTCCAAAACAGAACAGTCTGTAGTAATCTGTAGGTTTCGAATACTTCTGCAACTCTAAAAATCCTGAGAAATTAGGAGATCCTAAATAATTAGTATATTGATCTAGTTCAGTTGGAATTGGTATTTTATCACTCCCTGGTAAAAATGAAAATTATTCTCGTGAGCGCAAACTTTCTGTTTTTTTCAGCAAGATCAAAAAACAATCATCCAAGAAGATCCTAAAGGCTTTACTTGGCACAGACACTAATTAAAACATAAAATACACAATCATAAGAGAGGATAGATGATTTATTTATTACTTAACATGAACAAAAATCAAGGAACAAAAATAAAATTGGGTTGCCTCCCAACAAGCGCTATCGTTTAACGCCCTTAGCTAGGCATAAAAACAAGAATATATCTAGGTATTGCCATGATAATGATAAGGCAAATCACGAAAACTCATCTCATAATCCCTACGTTCAGCAGCAAGTTTTCTTTGTGGCAAGCAAAAGTAATCAAAAGGGCTAAATTTAATGGGACAAAAGTCCCCAATATCAAGCTCGGCAGTTATTGGTTCCTCCTTTGGCCCCTCATATTGCACAACCAACTCATCATTATAAGCATTCTTTTGGCAAAAATTCATGAGCCTGTGTTCAAGGGAAAAACCTAACCCATTGTTCTAGATAGCAAAATTATCATTAAGTTCAGAAATTCTGTCAACTAGAACATCGGTAGGAACCTTTTTTCTAAGGTTTTGATTAAAAGCAACATGATCTAAAGATCGTAAGCGCATTATGTATTCTCGATAGAAAATGATTGCTTCTATGGGAGGATGGCCGGCATCCACCCTATAATGCGCAAAAATTTCATCGGCCTCTTTTATTATAAATCTGAACTCATGAGCTAAAAAGATGGTAGCTGCTCACTTAATAGAAGAATGCTCAATATTAGAAAATTCTAGAAAAATCCTCTGTATGCAAGGATGCATGTGGATAAATTGTCTTTCAAGTTCAACCACAAGAAAAGATATAGCATCCGCAAGACTACTAGTTTTATGAAGAATAGACCCGCTCATGGTGGGCAAAGCACTGGCGCAAGTAAATAAATCTTGAATAACTCCTTTTCCAATAATATTACCACTACCGATCCGAAACTTTTTAGTGTATAAAATAGTAGGTTCTTAATGAGGATAATCAAAAGCATCAACGTTTCCCCCATCGTTACTATTATCCTTTTCAACGATAACCTTCCCAGTTTTAGACATGATGGCAACAAAACGTACTAAGAACGAACACACAAAAGGCAAGCAGAAAGAGACGAACGGAAGAAGGGCGAATAAAACGGCAAAGGTGAAGTGGGGGAGAGGAAAAAAAGAGGCAAATGGCAAATAATGTAATGCGAGGGATAAGAGTTTGTGATGGGTACTTAGTATGTCTTGACTTGAGCGTAGATCTCCCCGGCAATGGCGCCAGAAATCCTTATTGCTCCCTCTTGAGCATGCATTGGTTTTCCCATGAAGAGGAAAGGGTGATGCAGCAAAGTAGCGTAAGTATTTCCCTTAGTTTTTGAGAACCAAGGTATCAATCCAGTAGAAGAGTACATGAAAATTGCCTAGTACCTGCACAAACAAATAAGAACCTTGCAACCAATGCGATAAAGAGGTTGTCAATCCCTTCACGGCCACTTGCAAAAGTGAGATCTGATAAAGATAATAAGATAAATATTTTTGGTATTTTTGTAAAGATTGCAAAATAAACGGCGACAGAAATGGCTAGTTGACAGGAAACTAATATGATGTAAAGTAGACCAGGGGGGCATAGGTTTCACTAGTGGCTTCTCTCAAGATAGCATATATTACGATGGGTGAAAAAATTACTGCCAAGCAATTGATAGAAAAGCGCATAGTTATGAGAATATCTAGGCATGATCATAAACATAGGCATCACGTCCGTGTCAAGTAGACCGAAATGATTCTGCATCTACTACTATTACTCCACACATTGATGTCTACTACACAACCTTCTTCTTGTAGACGTTGTTGGGCCTCCAAGTGCAGAGGTTTGTAGGACAGTAGCAAATTTCCCTCAAGTGGATGACCTAAGGTTTATCAATCCGTGGGAGGCGTAGGATGAAGATGGTCTCTCTCAAGCAACCCTGCAACCAAATAACAAAGAGTCTCTTGTGTCCCCAACACACCCAATACAATGGTAAATTGTATAGGTGCACTAGTTCGGCGAAGAGATGGTGATACAAGTGCAATATGGATGGTAGATATAGGTTTTTGTAATCTTAAAATATAAAAACAGCAAGGTAGCAAGTGATAAAAGTGAGCGTAAACGGTGTTGCAATGCTAGGAAACAAGGCCTAGGGTTCATACTTTCACTAGTGCAAGTTCTCTCAATAATAATAACATAATTGGATCATATAAATATCCCTCAACATGCAACAAAGAGTCACTCCAAAGTCACTAATAGTGGAGAACAAACGAAGAGATTATTGTAGGGTAGGAAACCACCTCAAAGTTATCCTTTCTGATCGATCTATTCAAGAGTCTGTAGTAAAATAACACAAAGCTATTCTTTCCGTTCGATCTATCCTAGAGTTCGTACTAGAATAACACCTTAAGACACAAATCAACCAAAACCCCAATGTCACCTAGATACTCCAATGTCACCTCAAGTATCCATGGGTATGATTATACGATATGCATCACACAATCTCAGATTCATCTATTCAACCAACACAAAGAACTTCAAAGAGTGCCCCAAAGTTTCTACCGGAGAGTCAAGACGAAAACGTGTGCCAACCCCTATGCATAAGTTCACGAGGTCACGGAACTCGCAAGTTGATCACCAAAACATACATCCAGTCGATCACGTGAAATCCCATTGTCACCATAGATAAGCACATGCAAGACATACATCAAGTGTTCTCAAATCCTTAAAGACTCAATCCGATAAGACAAATTCAAAGGGAAAACTCAATCCATTACAAGAGAGTAGAGGGGGAGAAACATCATAAGATCCAACTATAATAGCAAAGCTCGCGATACATCAAGATCGTGCCGAATCAAGAAAACGAGAGAGAGAGAGAGAGAGAGAGAGAGAGAGAGAGAGATCAAACACATAGCTATTGGTACATACCCTCAGCCCCGAGGGTGAACTACTCCCTCCTCGTCATGGAGAGCACCGGGATGATGAAGATGGCCACCGGAGAGGGATTCCCCCTCTGGCAGGGTGCCAGAACGGGTCTAGATTGGTTTTCGGTGGCTACAGAGGCTTGCGGCGGCGGAACTCCCGATCTAGGTTTCTTTCTGGAAGTTTGGGTATATATAAGAGGTGTTGGAGTCGGGAACAAGTCAGGGGGGGTCCCCGAGGCGGCCACAAGATAGGGGGGCACGCCCCCCACCCTCGTGGTGGCCTCGGGACTCCTCTGGTCCATCTCCGGTACTCCGTGGGCTTCTTCTAGTCCAAAAACAATCTCCGTGAAATTTCAGGTCAATTGGACTCTGTTTGGTTTTCCTTTTCTGCAATACTCAAAAATAAGGAAAAAACAGAAACTAGCACTGGGCTCTATGTTAAAAGGTTAGTCCCAAAAATCATATAAAATAGCATATAAATGCATATAAAACATCCAAGGTTGATAATATAATAGCAGGGAACAATCAAAAATTATAGATACGTTGGAGACATATCACACATCGACCGCTATCCAGCATGCATCTAGAGTATTAAGTTCATAAGAACAGAGTAACGCATTAGGCAAGATGACATGATGTAGAGGGATAAACTCAAGCAATATGATATAAACCCCATCTTTTTATCCTCGATGGCAACAATACAATACGTGCCTTGCTGCCCCTACTGTCACTGGGAAAGGACACCGCAAGATTGAACCCAAAGCTAAGCACTTCTCCCATTGCAAGAAAGATCTATCTAGTAGGCCAAACCAAACTGATAATTCGAAGAGACTTGCAAAATATCAAATCATGCATGTAAGAATTCATAGAAGAATACAATATTGTTCATAGGTAAACTTGATCATAAACCCACAATTCATCAGATCTCGGCAAACACACCGCAAAAAGAATTACATCGAATAGATCTCCAAGAACATCGAGGAGAACTTTGTATTGAGATCCAAAGAGAGGGAAGAAGCCATCTAGCTAATAACAATGGACCCGAAGGTCTGTGGCAAACTACTCACACATAATCGGAGAGGCTATGGTGTTGATGTAGAAGCCCTCCGTGATCGAATCCTCCTCTAGCAGATCGCCAGAAAAGGTCCCCAGATGGGATCTCATGGGTACAGAAGGTTGCGGCGGTGGAGAAGTGGTTTTGTGGCTCCCTTGGATGTTTTCAGGGTATAAGAGTGTATATAGGCGAAAGAAGTAGGTTGGTGGAGCTACGAGGGGCCCACGAGGGTGGGGGGCGCGCCTGCCCCCCTGGGGAGCCATCAGTCCATAAATGGATCGCTGGAGCTTGCACACTTCGTTAGCACCTTTTGGATTGACAAAACCTTCCGGTTGCATCATATACAACTCTTCTTTAAGATATCCATTAAGGAATGCAGTTTTGACATCCATTTGCCAAATTTCATAGTCATAAAATGCGGCAATTGCTAATATGATTCGGACAGACTTAAGCATCGCTACGGGTGAGAAGGTCTCATCATAGTCAACTCCTTGAACTTGTCGAAAACCTTCCGCAACAAGTCGAGCTTTGTAGACAGTAACATTACCGTCAGCATCAGTCTTCTTCTTGAAGATCCATTTATTCTCTATGGCTTGCCGATCATCGGGCAAGTCAACCAAAGTCCACACTTTGTTCTCATACATGGATCCCATCTCAGATTTCATGGCTTCAAGCTATTTTGCGGAATCTGGGCTCATCATCGCTTCCTCATAGTCCATAGGTTCGTCATGGTCAAGTAACATGACCTCCAGAACAGGATTACCGTACCACTCTAGTGCGGATCTTGCTCTGGTTGACCTACGAGGTTCGGTAGTAACTTGATCAGAAGTTTCATGATCAACATCATTAACTTCCTCACTAATTGGTGTAGGAATCACTGGAACCGATTTCTGTGATGGACTACTTTCCAATAAGGGAGAAGGTACAGTTACCTCATGTGACGCCCCCGTTTTGACCGTACACTAATCATACACGCAAACGTGTACGATCAAGATCAGGGACTCACGGGAAGATATCACAACACAACTCTACAAATAAAATAAGTCATACAAGCATCATGTTAGAAGACAGGGGCCTCGAGGGCTCGAATACAAGAGCTCGATCATAGACGAGTCAGCGGAAGCAACAATATCTGAGTACAGACATAAGTTAAACAAGATTGCCTTAAGAAGGCCAGCACAAACTGAGATACAGATCGAAAGAGGCGCAGGCCTCCTGCCTGGGATCCACCTAAACTACTCCCGGTCGTCGTCAGCGGGCTGCACGTAGTAGTAGGCACCTCCCGAGTAGTAGTAGTCATTGTCGACGGTGGCGTCTGGCTCCTGGGCTCCAACGTCTGGTCGCAGCAATCGAGTATAGAAAGGGGGAAAAGGGGGAGCAAAGCAACCGTGAGTACTCATCCAAAGTACTCGCAAGCAAGGAGCTACACTACATATGTATGCATTGGTATCAAATGGAAAAGGCTATCATATGTGGACTGAACTGCAGAATGCCGAAATAAGAGGGGGATAGCTAGTCCTGTCGAAGACTACGCTTCTGGTAATCTCCATCTTGCAACAGGAGAAGAGAGTAGATGGTAAGTTCACCAAGTAGCATCGCATAGCATAATCCTAACCGATGATCCTCCCCTCGTCGCCCTGTGAGAGAGCAACCACCGGTTGTATCTGGCACTTGGAAGGGTGCGTTTTATTAAGTATTCGGTTCTAGTTGTCATAAGGTCAAGGTACAACTCCAAGTCGTCCTGTTACCAAAGATCACAGCTATTCGAATAGATTAACTTCCCTGCAGGGGTGCACCACATAACCCAACACGCTCGATCCCATTTGGCCGGACACACTTTCCTGGGTCATGCCCGGCCTTGGAAGATCAACACGTCGCAGCCCTACCTAGGCACAACAGAGAGGTCAGCACGCCGGTCTAAATCCTATGGCGCAGGGGTCTGGGCCCATCGCCCTTTGCACACCTGCACGTTGCGAACGCGGCCGGAAGCAGACCTAGCCTAGCAGGAGTTCCAGTCCAATCCGGCACGCGCCGCTCAGTCGCTGACGTCACGAAGGCTTCGGCTGATACCACGACGTCGAGTGCCCATAACTGTCCCCGCGTAGATGGTTAGTGCGTATAGGCCAGTAGCCAGACTCAGATCAAATACCAAGATCTTGTTAAACGTGTTATCTTGAAATAACCACGAACGCTTACCAGGGCCAGACCCACCTCTCTCCTAGGTGGTCTCAACCTACCCTGTCGCTTCGCCACAAAGATCCACTCGGAGGGCTGTCGGGACAAACGTCCTTTCGGACCCAATCCGTGAATCCCTCGCGGGTACTCCTACAAGCCGACCCGTCTTTAGTCACCACAAGTATCATATATTATGTATAGGTATATACCCGTGATCAACTCCCGAGTGATCACGGCCCTATAGTATAGCATGGCAGACGGACAAGAATGTATGGCCATTGATGATAAACTAGCATCCTATACTAAGCATTAGGATTGCAGGTAAAGGTAACAACAGTAGTAGCAAGGACAGGCTATGCAACATGATAGGATTAACGGAAAGCAGTAACATGCTACACTACTCTAATGCAAGCAGTATAGAGGAGAGTAGGCGATATCTGGTGATCAAGGGGGGGCTTGCCTGGTTGCTCTGGCAAGAGAGAGGGGTCGTCAACACCGTAGTCGTACTGGGTAGCAGCGGCGTCGGTCTCGGGGTCTAGCGAGAGAAGAGGGGGAAGAAACAGTAAATATAATGCAAACAAAAGCATGACGATGCATGACATGACAAAGCATGATGCTAGGTGTGCCCTAACGCGATACGAGGTGGTACTGGTGAAGGGGGAAACATCCGGGAAAGTATTCCCGGTGTTTCGCGTTTTTGGACAGATGAACCGGAGGGGGAAAGTTGCGTATTTGCTATGCTAGGGATGCGTGGCGGACGAATGTGTTGCGTATCCGGATTCGTCTAGTCGTTCTGAGCAACTTTCATGTTGAAAATATTTTAATCCGAGTTACGAATTAAAAGATATGATTTTCTAAAGATTTTATTAATTTCTGGAATTAAATTAATTATTTAAATTAATTCGAAAATGAACTAATGACATCAGCATGATGTCATGCTAACATCAGCAGTCAACAGAGTTGACTGGTCAACCTGACCAGTGGGTCCCACTGGTCAGTGACACATTATTTTTAAACAGTTTAATTAATCTAATCAAAATTAATTAGGGGTGGGCCCCACTGTCATAAAAATTAATTAGCTAATTAACTAACCAGGTTAATTAGATAACTAATGTTTAATTAGTTTAATTATTTGTTTAGTTTAATTAATCAAAATTAATTAAGTTAATTACTTCCGTAATTAATTAATTATATTATATTATTATTATTTTTTATATAATTTTTTAATTCTTTTTTTTATAAACGTTCTGGGGGCTTGAGGCCCCACTTGTCATAGGGCCAGCGGGCCAACAGGGTTAAAGGGCGCGGGGTGTGGGGCACAGCCCGAGCGGTTCGGGCGCTGTAGGCATCCGCCCGTTTGGGCGCCTGTCTACGCCAGTGAATGGCGCCGGGACGCCGGCAACTGCGGCAAGCGCAACAGCGAGCGGGGCGACTGGCCGGCAGCGGCGACTGAGGCCGGGCGAGGGGAGCAGGGGCGTGCGGTGGGGCGTGGGCGCGCGCCGGCGAGCCGGGGCGCGGCCAAGCGCGGATGTGCGCGCGCATCAGCGGCGCGTGGCCAGGGGGCGGACGCGCGGATCCGGTGAAGGTCAGCGCGTAGTGGGGCGAGGGCGCGGCCGGCAGCCACGGCGAGCGGAGGCGGGCGCTAGAAGCGGTGGGGTGAAGGCGGAGATGGCCGCGGGGCGAGGCACGAGCGGGCGCGGGCTCACGCGCGCGCGTGGCGCGTAGGCACGGCGAGGCCGGGAGCACGACGGCAGCAGTACGGGGCGGCACCGGCGCGGACGACCTAGGGAAAGGGGTAGGGGAGATGGGGTCATACCCCCGGTGCAGGGGTTCGGTCGGCGATGTTCGGGGCGGCCAGCGTGGAGGGGATGAGGAGGCGGCAGTCCGGCGAGCTGGCGAAGGTGTCGAGGTCCGGCGACGGCACGACGAGGTGGCAGCGTTCGGCGACGGCGTGGTGAGGTAGAGGCCTCGGGCGGCGTCTCGCGGTGCGAAGGAGGGGCGAGGAGGCGAGGCGACGGCAGCTGGTGGTCGGAGGCGCCGGACGGGTGCGGTGTCGGGGCGAGCGGCGGGGTCAGGACGTGGCCCGATCCAGATCCCAAATCGGGGGGAGGAGAGGAGCGTGGGTGCGTGTGGGGAAGTGGGGGGGTCTGGTGGTTAGGGTTCGGGTGTGTGGGGTGGCCTAATAGGCCAGGGGGCAGCATGGGGTGGGCCGGTTTGGCCGTGTGGGATGGGCCGAGGCCCATGGGGAGCTGGGGGGGGGGGGGTCTTCTCATTTCCTTTTCTTTTTGTTAGTTTTGTTTTTCCCTTCTTATTTTTCTTTTATTCTGTTTTATCTCTGTTTCCTATTGTTTTAGTTTTTGTAAAATATATACTAGGCATCTAATCTAGTATTTCAATTTAGTCCATTGTCACAAAAAGTCTAGTCCCCAAATAATTTAGTTTGGTATTTTATTAATTAGTAAAGGCATTGAAATAATTAGGTTTGCTACTATTTAAATCATTTTAGTGCAGTTAAGCATTTCATAAAAGTTTGGTTTCACCACCACAATCACCTATGCATTTTCTGGCACGACACGAACATTTTAGTTTCATTGTTTGAAAACTTTTGTTGTTTGCCTGATTTTTTAATTTGGATTCGAATCGGTTTCAATCTAACGCGAGATCAGCAACGGTAATTGAGGTGACGTGGCGTCATTAGTAGAGGTTCACTGTAGCTTAAGTATCCGGGCATCACAATTCTCCTCCACTACAAGAAATCTCGTCCCGAGATTTAAGAGGGGTCTAAGGGGGAAAGGTTTGGTTACGAAATTCTAACGAATCTTCTCAGTCTTGGTTGCTCCTCTCGAATTGGTCGATCCATTATATTGATGTCTTCATTTTTCTGCTTCAGGTCATCAATATGAAGTCGACATCCTTTCTTTGGGGGTTCCATCGTACTTACGAAAGAATAAGGGGGTTATTCCGGGAGAACGAACCTCTACAAGGTCGACTATCTGGTCGATAACATCGGGGAAGGTGGTAGAAAGTAACTCTCGAATTGAAACTTAAGAAAATATCGAGAGCAAAGTAATGAGGTTTCATGGGAAGTTTCGAGCGAGCAGGCAACCGTTCGATGCCTGAAACAGGCGTGAAAGGGGCTCAAAGCAATCGATAATAAGTATTGCATCCGGTAACAGATTTGATGATCCCTCGGAAGGTGGCTCGTGAATTACATATGAGGCCACACGCGAGGAACAACCTTGGGAACAGGGGGTGCAGGAGAGTCGGGTTTCGATCCTGTGGAACTGTGGGTTATGGGCCCACCATGTGGTCCAAAAGTAGGAAGGACGTCGACATATTGCATGGTCATGGTAGCAAGGCATGGCAGAGGATAGCCTGTTATTTATGTTGGCAACAACGTTGGTACCAAGGGCGAGGGACGATGAGAACCATTTTCCTGCTCGTTGAACAAGGCGGACCAATAGGCAAACTTCTCGTCCATCGGTGGTTACCAGAATGTCAACAATAATAGTAATAGGGTCTTACTGACAGAGTTGTACACTGAGGTGCTTATAAAAGCAGTGACATATTACTGCTTAGATCATTTAAACCTCAAGAAGGTTAAACAGAACAATGGAAAGGAAAATGTGATTATTAGATTAAACAGATCAATGGGAAGGAAATGTGTTTAAACACATATTTCAGGGGTATATCCTTCCCAAGAACAAGCAGAGTATGATATCCAAGACCGGATAGAAGATAGAAAACCACTTAAGTAAGGGGGAGGAAGCTCATGATATTACCCATACAACGGTGTTTGGATAATTGAGCAGGAAACATTTAGCATTAGCATTCAATGTTTTTGTTGAAAATCGGAATACCATAGACATGCTTCGAGATAGCATTGACATGGCTGTCAAGCAAAGATTACACTTCGGATACACGAAGGATCCATCAGGAACAACTTGTAGAATAAGCCTTACAATTTCCTCATGGAAGAATGGATAATATTGCTAAAAGGAAGAACTATAACAATAGGCCCTCCAGCCAGGTGTGCTAGGCATGACATCACCTTACCGGGTCATATAAAGACCAACGTTATAACTCTTGGAAAATGAGTCCCAACCATCATATCTGACCGGGATCCATATCTGATTGGTGTCAGGATACATCAGACTCAGGATGCCTGAGAAGAAAAGGTGCAACACGATTTGACGAGATGACATTGTGAGATTCTCAGAAATGATCTATGGAAGTGAGCTCTGAAACAAGAGTTCTTCAGTAAACCAAGGAGAGGATGAGGAGGTGGCTGATAGGCTTAGCAACAAATCATCGAGATTTCCAAAGGATTGATTTCCACAATTATGTGAATAAGGAAATATCATTTGTCGGATCAAATGATATAATGATGTATGCTCGAGGGAAACATACACAACTGTACAATGATAGAAGGGTGCACCCAGGAATCTGGACTAGATAGCACGATCAATGTTCGAATGATGATTCAATAAGCAATAGACTTAGAATGAAACTGTAGACCAATAACTTCAAAGCAAAGGGTTGCTAGAAGTTTAGAATTTACACATCACAAACCATTTGTCGGTATTCCGATTAGAAACAACACGGAGACCAAGAAATGAACGCAAAAGGTGAGAGATATTACTATATCAAGAATTCTCAAGAGGTGGTAAAATTACCACGACATTCTTGACATAAAAGGTGGTAGTATTCCAAGGTAAAGAAGAACAAATGCTGGATAGCAAGGATCTCAAGGTATAACACAAAACACGAATAAGTTTGTGTTGAACGGAAGGCAATAAAGTGGTCGATGATAACACAAACCATTGAGGGGCGAGGATGGTATTTCTCATCAAGAATTCGATATATAACTTGGAAGAGCTTAGGATGTTGATGATGACCACGACACATTTGTCGAGAGATTTCATGAAGATGTAATCGGTTGGCGATGACATCAAGTCAAATGATGATGCAGCGAAAGTCAAATAATACTTGAAGAAGAACTCATAAGAAGTTATGCAGTTCCGTGATAATCTCGAGATACCAGAGGGGGTAATACTCGATGACAGATCAAAGTAGAGGTTGGACTGGGGTATTGCTCTACAGAAGACAAGCGCTTAAACTTGCACGCGAAATGGTATTTAAAGGAGAACATGGTCGGAACCACGATTGCAAAAGGCCAGATCCCAGATATAAGATGAACTTATACCAAAGGAATAATTTAATTTAAGAGAAGATTTAACGATAAGATCTACATCGTGTCCTTGGGCATGAACACAAAGTTTAAGGTCGACTCCCACTTCTCCAATGCATAACCTTTCATTCACTTCTCACTTTTGAAGAAGTTGTAGTGTTGAAATTTCATCTGGCAAAATACCAGAAGGGTATGACTCGTGAAAACTTTCGAGTTCACACAGTTTAGAGAAGGCATATGTTCAACCCATAGGGGCTTCTTAGAAACATATACCACAAGTTTCAAGGGTAAATATCACAAGCTCGAAAGTAGAGCAAGGTTGAGAAAGTACATGATACAATTTACCAAAGGCATTATGTATCCAAGGGAAGGCTCACAAGGTTATTGAATATGAAGGACGCTACCGGATAAAATCCATTAAAGGATCTGCCGGTCCATAACAGAGCTGACGTTAGCATCGGCACACAACCAGAGGAAGTAACAATGCAAAGGCATTGGATTATGGAAACAACTGACTAATCCAGAGCTCAAATGCTAAGGAATTATGATTTTCAAATCAAGGGATCACAAGCGATGTTCTGATTAGGGATGGATAAGTTGAATAGCCTTAGGGGTACAATCAACGGCAATTGGATCTGTTGAGAACCAGCTCATGTTTAAAATGACGTCTGAGCCGGAAGATAATTTAAAAGGATCAACTGATGACTGCGTGCATTCGCACTCATGTTAAATCAAAGGGATCAAAATGACGGTGCCTAAGGATACTAATGAATATTGCCAGACATATGGAAAGCATCCATCATGCAAGCAGACAAGTATTGCAGAGCAATAAGCTACTAAGGATTTTTGGAGGATCGAATAGTATTTCGATGATCATTGTGAAACACATGAACAACTGGGGGATGAGCGGATACTCGATAAGTGCGAGAATTATCCGTAGGGGTATTCAGGTGACAAAGAACAACAAGGCAGTAAGCCCAAAGAATTATCGAAACAACGACGAGTATTACGGGGTATCTTGTAATAACAAGACCAATTGGGAATAAAAGTAAGAACGACGGGTGTAAGTATTTATCCATAGGGATTTTTCGGTGGTAGGGAATTGCAAAAGCAACGGGCACAAGGTCTTGAGAAAATATCGGAGAGTATTGTCAAAATCTTCTGTTGAAGCAGTCGACCATCCGTAATGAAAGGGTTCTCCGGCATGAAGTGGTAACGAGAACCTAGAGTTAGATTTTAGCAAAATCATTTAACCCGAATAGAAGAGAGATCAGAGTCCTAGGGTAAGGATCGAGGAGTAAAAGATCCTAATACCACCCAGATGGCGACGTGGGCCTGTAAGGCACACAACCATGTTAGTAAAAGTTTTTTGCAATGTGTAGACTCAACTTCAGCCAAGGAGCGTGGAAGGGGGATTCCTACAGGCAGTCGGCTCTGATACCAACTTGTGACGCCCCCGTTTTGACCGTACACTAATCATACACGCAAACGTGTACGATCAAGATCAGGGACTCACGGGAAGATATCACAACACAACTCTACAAATACAATAAGTCATACAAGCATCATATTACAAGCCAGGGGCCTCGAGGGCTCGAATACAAGAGCTCGATCATGGACGAGTCAGCGGAAGCAACAATATCTGAGTACAGACATAAGTTAAACAAGATTGCCTTAAGAAGGCTAGCACAAACTGAGATACAGATCGAAAGAGCCGCAGGCCTCCTGCCTGGGATCCACCTAAACTACTCCTGGTCGTCGTCAGCGGGCTGCACGTAGTAGTAGGCACCTCCCGAGTAGTAGTAGTCGTCATCGACGGTGGCGTCTGGCTCCTGGGCTCCAACGTCTGGTCGCAGCAATCGAGTATAGAAAGGGGGAAAAGGGGGAGCAAAGCAACCGTGAGTACTCATCCAAAGTACTCGCAAGCAAGGAGCTACACTACATATGTATGCATTGGTATCAAATGGAAAAGGCTATCATATGTGGACTGAACTGCAGAATGCCGGAATAAGAGGGGGATAGCTAGTCCTATCGAAGACTACGCTTCTGGTAACCTCCATCTTGCAGCAGGAGAAGAGAGTAGATAGTAAGTTCACCAAGTAGCATCGCATAGCATACTCCTAACCGATGATCCTCCCCTCGTCGCCCTGTGAGAGAGCGACCACCGGTTGTATCTGGCACTTGGAAGGGTGTGTTTTATTAAGTATCCGGTTCTAGTTGTCATAAGGTCAAGGTACAACTCCAAGTCATCCTGTTACCAAAGATCACGGCTATTCGAATAGATTAACTTCCCTGCAGGGGTGCACCACATAACCCAACACGCTCGATCCCATTTGGCCGGACACACTGATAGAGGCTAAGGTGTCCCGATATTTTGATGAGATGGTGGCTATCGTTTTCTGTGGGAGTTGACCTTGTCGATCCGACTACGAACGTGCGAGACGTCGCGCCTTAGCAATCGCTAAACCAACTTCCGAGGGTTATTGACCACGCCGGAGCACGATCAACCTGACCACGAGGGTCTGTTTCCTGCGAGCAAACGAAGAACAAGCAAGAAACTGAGATTGCAATCGGGATATTGCGAATATAAGATGAAAGCTTTATTGATCAAGGTGGGGTTCTGTGACGTCTTGGTCAGGTCGTTGGACACAAACGAAGTACGCGAAGTTGCAGCTATGGCGAACTTTTAATCTAAACAAAACCCAAAGTCTAAACGACGCCCTAAGGGCTGTATATATGGAGGAAGAGGGGGGAATTTCGTGGCCCTTGAGGGTGGGGTCCGAAACCAACCCTAACTCTTGTTTCCCCACACATACGGACTCTAAAAATAGCCTATACTTAAGTATTTCGAAATTACATGGGCCTGACCCATTAATAAGGTGACGCATCACCTAGAATAGCCTATGGACGAATATTATGAAGTGGCATCTTGTATATTTCGTCCAAGGCTTCATGCACTCCTTATGGCGGCTTCAAAGTCCTGAAATCATCACTTGTAACTCCGTTCTTGATCCCCTTGCGGATGCCATCAACTCCATGCGTGTTCTTGCTCCAATGTTCATCCTTCTCCAAGTTAGGCCCTTCATTTGTAAGCAAAACAAATGTATCCAATTTAGGCAGCATCATAATCTCATGAACATTAGAATCATTACCAAGAAACGAAAGTACCTGGTAATTTAATTGGCGTGCGCGAGCTCTAGTAATTGGTCCAGTATATGTAACAGTAGGGGCTGTGGGTGTAACAATGGTATTGATGTCCTCATCATCCTCCCCTTCTTGAAACGAAGTCGTCCTCGACGGAAGCGCATCTTCCTCACCCAAATAAGGCTTCAAATCTGCAATGTTAAAAGTGGGACTAACCCCAAAATCTACAGGTAGCTCAAGTTTATATGCATTATCATTTATTTTCTCTAACACCTTAAAAGGACCATCAGCACGTGGCATTAGCTTTGATTTGCGCAGATTAGGAAATCTATCTTTACGCAAATGTAACCAAACAAGATCTCCAGGCGCAAACACAACATGTTTTCTACCCTTATCTCCAGCAAGTTTATATTTAGCATTCATACGCTCAATGTTTTCCTTAATTAACTCATGCATTTTTAAAATCAATTCAGAACGTTCTTTAGCATCAAAATTAACCTTCTCTAAAGATGGAATAGGCAACAAATCAATAGGTGCACGAGGTAGGAAACCATACACAATTTTAAAAGGGCACATCTTAGTAGTAGAATGCAATGAGCGATTATAAGCAAATTCAATATGAGGCAAGCATTCTTCCCACATTTTCTTGTTATTCTTCAAAACAGCCCTAAGCATAGTAGACAATGTTCTATTGACTACTTCAGTTTGTCCATCAGTTTGGGGGTGACAAGTAGTACTAAAAAGCAGCTTAGTCCCCAACTTAGCCCATAAACATCTCCAAAAGTGGCTAAGAAATTTAGTATCACGATCTGAAACAATAGTATTTGGCACACCATGTAAGCGAATAATTTCACGAAAGAACAAATCAGCAACATTAACAGCATCATCGCTTTTATGACATGGTATAAAGTGTGCCATTTTCGAGAACCTATCCACGACAACAAATATGCTATCCTTCTTTGTTCGAGGTAAACCTAAAACAAAGTCCATAGATATATCCTCCCAAGGAACACTAGGTACTGGCAAAAGCATATATAAACCATGAGGATTGAGTCGTGACTTAGCTCTTTGACATGTAGTGCAGCGAGCAACAAAACGCTCAACATCCCGTCTCATCTTTGGCCAAAAGAAATGTGTAGCAAGTATATCCTCCGTCTTCTTGACGCCAAAGTGTCCCATTAATCCTCCTCCATGCGCCTCCTGCAACAACAAAAGACGAACGGAGCTAGCTGGAATGCATAGCTTGTTAGCACGAAACACAAATCCATCGTTAAGAACGAACTTGTTCCAAGTTCTCCCTTCCTTACAATTCTGCAATACATCTTTAAATTCAGCATCATGAACATATTGATCTTTAATGGTCTCCAAACCAAATATTTTAAAGTCAAGTTATGAAAGCATAGTATAACGACGAGACAAGGCATCAGCAATAACATTTTCTTTACCCTTCTTGTGTTTAATGACATAAGGGAAAGTCTCAATGAATTCAACCCATTTAGCATGTCTACGGTTCAGTTTTTCTTGACTTTTAATGTGTTTCAAAGATTCATGATCAGAATGTATAACAAATTCCTTGGGCCATAAATAATGTTGCCATGTTTCTAAGGTCCGAACAAGAGCATATAATTCTTTATCATAAGTAGAATAGTTCAGACTAGGCCCACTCAATTTTTCAGAAAAGTATGCAACAGGTTTTCCATCTTGTAATAACACACCTCCTAATCCAATTCCACTAGCATCACATTCAAGCTCAAAAGTCTTATTGAAATTAGGAAGTTGGAGTAAAGGAGCATGTGTCAACTTATCTTTCAAAATCGTGAAGGCTTCTTCCTGTGCGGTACCCCAAACAAAAGGCACATCCTTCTTTGTAAGCTCGTTGAGAGGTGCAGCAATGGTGCTGAAATCTCTCACAAAACGCCTATAGAAACCAGCGAGGCCAAGGAAACTCCTCACTTGTGTGACCGTTTTGGGCTGCGGCCAACTCTCAATAGCTTCAATCTTGGCTTTATCAACTTCAACTCCCTGTGGAGTAACAACATAGCCAAGAAAAGATACTCGGTCGGTGCAAAAGGTGCACTTTCCAAGGTTTCCAAACAAACGTGCATCACGTAGAGCAATAAAAACAGCACGTAAATGTTCCAAATGTTCCTCCAAAGATTTGCTATAAATCAATATGTCATCAAAGTAAACTACCACAAATCGTCCAATGAAAGCACGTAAAACTTCGTTCATTAACCTCATGAAAGTACTAGGTGCATTAGTTAACCCAAAAGGCATGACTAACCACTCATATAATCCAAACTTAGTTTTAAATGCTGTTTTCCATTCATCTCCCAATTTCATACGAATTTGATGGTATCCACTACGCAAATCAACTTTGGAGAATATTGTAGAGCCACTCAATTCATCAAGCATATCATCTAGCCTAGGAATAGGATGACGATAACGAATAGTAATATTATTAATGCCTCTACAATCAACGCACATACGCGACGTACCATCCTTTTTCGGCACTAAAATGATAGGAACAGCACAAGGACTAAGGGATTCGCGTATATAACCTTTGTCGAGCAGTTCTTGTACTTGACGCATAATCTCCTTCGTCTCCTCTGGATTGGTACGGTATGGTGCACGGTTGGGTAGCGAAGCACCGGGAATTAAGTCAATTTGATGCTCAATCCCTCGAATAGGTGGTAATCCCGGTGGCACGTCTTGTGGAAAGACGTCAGCGAACTCCTGCAAAATATTAGTGACAGCAGGGGGCAAAGAGGAAGGCACGTCCTCGAATGAAAATAATGCCTCTTTGCACACAAAAGCATAGCAAACAGATTTGCTGAAATCTAGCTCATCAATATCAGATTTGGTGGCAAGTAAACATGCACTTTTCAATTTAATTTCAGAAACAACAGTAGATGGTTTATTATTAGGCTTCATTTGGTGCTCAAATTCTTTTGCCACAATCTGATTTTCACTCTTATTTGTCTCCTGTTTTGCTTTATTAGCTCTATTAATATCATCTTTCAAAATGGAATCAGGAGTCATAGGAAGCAAAGTAATATTTTTATCGTTATGAACAAGAGTATACTGATTGTTTCTACCATGGTGTATAGAATTTTTATCAAATTGCCATGGTCTACCAAGTAATAAGGAACATGCTTGCATAGGTACCACATCACAATCAACATAATCAGCATATGTAGAGATACTAAAATACACACGAACAGTACATGTTACCTTAACCTTGCCGCTGTTGTTGAATCATTGGATGTAGTAAGGATGTGGATGTGGTCTTGTGGTGAGAGATAGCTTCTCCACCATCCCCATGCTAGCCAAGTTATTGCAGCTCCCTCCATCTATGATCACGCGAACAGAACATTCCTTCACAACTCCCTTTGTATGGAACAAATTATGCCTCTGATTTTGCTCAGCTTATGTAACCTGCACACTCAAAACACGTTGAGCAACTAAACATTCATACCTATCAGCATCTTCAGGAGCCATGTATTGCGTCTCATGATCAGAATCGTCTCCACCGTGTTCGTCACATGTAATAAGAGCCAAAGTCTCCTCATCATAGTCACTAGCGGACTCATACCCACCATCCTCAGTAACAATCATCACACGCTTAGATGGGCATTCTCTCGCATAATGACCTCCACCCTTGCAACGTCGACAAATAATATCATGTGTTTGCCCTGTTGATGCCATGGATGAAGAAGAGCTCTTTGCAGGCCCAGAAGGTGTGCTCTTGGCAGATAGTGGTGATTGTGCCTGCTTTATTGTATCACGGTTGGAGGTGGTAGCCGACGGAGGCGCCGGTGTAGCAGAACGTGTGGAACTAGATGATGCACGTGGTGTCCATGATGAAGGTCGACCTGCAGAAAAGTTAGTCCGTGCCAATGCCTATCGATCCAGCACTTCACGTTCAGCTTTACAAGCAAGATGGAATAAACGCGTGATATTAGTATACTCCTTATACTCTAGAATCGTCTGAATCTCTCTATTTAATCCACCCATAAAACGTGCAAGCATAGCTTCATTCTCCTCAACAATACCACATCTAATCATGCCAGTTTGTAATTCCTGATAATATTCTTCTACAGAATTTTTTCCCTGTCTTAAGCGCTGCAATTTTTGAAGTAATTCACGTTGATAATATGGTGGAACCCAACGAGTACGCATAGCAGTTTTCAAAGCAGCCCAAGTAGCCGGAATAGGATATAATCTACAATGCTCAGACCACCAAACACATGCAAAACTAGTGAAAGCACAAACAGCAGCAGGAACACGTCTCTCCTCGGGATATTGTAAACATGTAAATCGTTGTTCAGTTTCTAACTCCCAAGTAAGATATATATCAGGAACATATCTACCCTCAAATGGTGGAATATTCAATTTTAGTTTAGGGAGATGGTCATGATCTCGTACCTGAGGGTGAGCCCTACCATTGCCATTATTTGCATGTGGACGACCTGGTGGTTGCTGTGCTGTTGGTGGCACGTAGTTCTGATTTTGATCAACCTCATCCTCATAATCTCCCACATAAGCATCCTCCTCCACATCAGCAGTAGGAGCCACAGAAGTATCAACAGCAGCACCAGCAGTTTGGCCCGACTGAAGAGGGACACGGCTCGCTCGGCGGAGGGCTGTTTCCCGACGTGGAGGTAGTCGATGTTGTTGCTGTTGTTGCAGAGGTGCGGCAGGAGCAGCCGGTGGTGGTGGTGGAAAACGCGAAAGCAATTCAGCAAACTTGTTATCGAGCTTTGTTTCAAACGTCTTCTCCATGCCATCTATCTTCTCCATGGCCTCTTCAAATCTGTTTATCACATCTTGCACCTGTCCATTCATCATTTGCTGGAACGTATCATGAAGCTCCTTGTTCGTCAAGTTCTCCCAGTCAGTCTCGTCGGCTTGTGATCCTGGCATGGTTAGCAGCAATAGAAACACACAATAATATGATCCTACAGACTACTAACAAGTGGTGGTGGTGGCGGGTGTCACAAATCCGTCAAGCAAACTCAAATTCTTACCAGTTCTTACCCAGCAGCAGGCGGTGATCGGCAACCGTTGTAGTCAAAAACTCTCAAAAGCTTGGATAGAGCGATTGCCAGGGAGAGTCAAACGCACGACATAGATGTATGTGGAGCTGGGAAGGCTTATAGTATTGTAGCAAAAAGGGTCAGCAATAATCAATTCAGAGATGCAAAGTTCAATAAACGCTCAACGACGGTACTGTGCTGGTCCTAGGCTAGACCGTGCTAGAGACGCGAGCCTAGAACACTAACAAAATCACGGCGCTGCACGTAAATAAGGGAAAAGCACACTCTGGAACTTTTTTTTCGCTCTTTTTTTTGCGCTCCTTTTTTTTGCGCTCCTCTTTTTTTTTGCGAAAAATCACTATAATGGCGAGTGTCTCAAAACTCTTCCCTCGTCAAACTGATAGGATGGGCATGAAAATTTTTTTTCACTTTTTTTCGAAAATCAGGGCAGCGACGACGAAAAAGTGCGACAAAAAATCACTATGATGGCACGTGGCTCAAAAGACTCAGAAAAGCCTAAAAATAGGATAGGGAAAAAAAATTTGCCCGTGAAAATTTTGGCCTAAAAACTGCCCGGGGGTCTCCAGACTTTTTTTTTTCCGAGACCTACGCAGGCAAGGAAACACGAATCGGAATTTAGATTGATCTCAAGAACAAACCTAATATGAGAAGAACTCGGATTGGTGGTGGATATATGGTTGTGGTATATGGCAGCGGTGGTGGTATATGGTAGCGGTGGTGGTATATGGATACAGATTGGTGGTGGTATATGGATACGAATTGATAGTGGTATATGGATATGGATTCAGAGCGGTGGCGGATAAGCAAAAGTGGTAGATGGGCGATGATGATGGTGCGGCGGCGGCGTGACAACTTATGACCAGAACTCGAAACTCTAAAAGACTAGACTCTAAGACCAGCAACTTGACACGGCGATGCAACCGCAAATTCAACAAAGCAAAAACCCTAAAAAGATTATGCAAAGGCTCAGATTGGTTCGGATGATGAACTAACCCTAAATTTTTTTTTGTGGCTTTTTTTCGTGGACTTTAGGTATGAAGAACAGACTCGATCTAATCTATGAAAAACTGTAAAAATCTCACCGAGCAACCTGGAAATCTGATACCACTTGATAGAGGCTAAGGTGTCCCGATGTTTCGATGAGATGGTGGCTATCGTTTTCTGTGGGAGTCGACCTTGACGATCCGACTACGAACGTGCGAGACGTCGCGCCTTAGCAATCGCTAAACCAACTTCCGAGGGTTATTGACCACGCCGGAGCACGATCAACCTGACCACGAGGGTCTGTTTCCTGCGAGCAAACGAAGAACAAGCAAGAAACTGAGATTGCAATCGGGATATTGCGAATATAAGATGAAAGCTTTATTGATCAAGGTGGGGTTCTGTGACGTCTTGGTCTGGTCGTTGGACACAAACGAAGTACGTGAAGTTGCAGCTATGGCGAACTTTTAATCTAAACAAAACCTAAAGTCTAAACGACGCCCTAAGGGCTGTATATATGGAGGAAGAGGGGGGAATTTCGTGGCCCTTGAGGGTGGGGTCCGAAACCAACCCTTACTCTTGTTTCCCCACACATACGGACTCTAAAAATAGCCTATACTTAAGTATTTCGAAATTACATGGGCCTGACCCATTAATAAGGTGACGCAGCACCTAGAATAGCCTATGGACGAATATTATGAAGTGGCATCTTGTATATTTCGTCCAAGGCTTCATGCACTCCTTATGGCGGCTTCAAAGTCCTGAAATCATCACTTGTAACTCCGTTCTTGATCCCCTTGCGCATGCCATCAACTCCATGCGTGTTCTTGCTCCAATGTTCATCCTTCTCCAAGCTAGGCCCTTCATTTGTAAGCAAAACAAATGTATCCAATTTAGGCAGCATCATAATCTCATGAACATTAGAATCATTACCAAGAAACGAAAGTACCTGGTAATTTAATTGGCGTGCGCAAGCTCTAGTAATTGGTCCAGTATATGTAACAGTAGGGGCTGTGGGTGTAACAATGGTATTGATGTCCTCATCACACACTTTCCTGGGTCATGCCCGGCCTCGGAAGATCAACACGTCACAGCCCTACCTAGGCACAACAGAGAGGTCAGCACGCCGGTCTAAATCCTATGGCGCAGGGGTCTGGGCCCATCGCCCTTTGCACACCTGCACGTTGGGAACGCGGCCGGAAGCAGACGTTCCAGTCCAATCCGGCGCGCGTCGCTCAGTCGCTGACGTCACGAAGGCTTCGGCTGATACCACGATGTCGAGTGCCCATAACTGTCCCCGCGTAGATGGTTAGTGCGTATAGGCCAGTAGCTAGACTCAGATCAAATACCAAGATCTCGTTAAACGTGTTATCTTGAAATAACCGTGAACGCCGACCAGGGCCAGGCCCACCTCTCTCCTAGGTGGTCTCAACCTACCCTGTCGCTTCGCCACAAAGATCCACTTAGAGGGCCGTCGGGACAAACGTCCTTTCGGACCCAATCCGTGAATCACTCGCGGGGTACTCCTACGAGCCGACCCGTCTTTAGTCACCACAAGTATCATATATTATGTATAGGTATATACCCGTGATCAACTCCCGAGTGATCACGGCCCGATATTATAGCATGGCAGACGGACAAGAATGTATGGCCATTGATGATAAACTAGCATCCTATACTAAGCATTAGGATTGCAGGTAAAGGTAACAACAGTAGTAGCAAGGACAGGCTATGCAACATGATAGGATTAACGGAAAGCAGTAACATGCTACACTACTCTAATGCAAGCAGTATAGAGGAGAGTAGGCGATATCTGGTGATCAAGGGGGGGGGCTTGCCTGGTTGCTCTAGCAAGAGAGAGGGGTCGTCAACACCGTAGTCGTACTGGGTAGCAGCGGCGTCGGTCTCGGGGTCTAGCGAGAGAAGAGGGGGAAGAAACAATAAATATAATGCAAACAAAAGCATGACGATGCATGACATGACAAAGCGTGATGCTAGGTGTGCCCTAACGCGGTACGAGGTGGTACCGGTGAAGGGGGAAACATCCGGGAAAGTATTCCTGGTGTTTCGCGATTTTGGACAGATGAACTGGAGGGGGAAAGTTGTGTGTTTGCTATGCTAGGGATGTGTGGCGGACGAACGGGCTGCGTATCCGGATTCGTCTCGTCGTTCTGAGCAACTTTCATGTTGAAAATATTTTAATCCGAGTTACAGATTAAAAGATATGATTTTCTAAAGATTTTATTAATTTCTGGAATTTAATTAATTATTTAAATTAATTCAAAAATGAACTAATGACATCAGCATGATGTCATGCTGACATCAGCAGTCAACAGAGTTGACTGGTCAACCTGACCAGTGGGTCCCACTGGTCAGTGACACATTATTTTTAAACAGTTTAATTAATCTAATCAAAATTAATTAGGGGTGGGCCCCACTGTCATAATAATTAATTAGCTAATTAACTAACCAGGTTAATTAGATAACTAATGTTTAATTAGTTTAATTATTTGTTTAGTTTAATTAATCAAAATTAATTAAGTTAATTACTTCTGTAATTAATTAATTAATTAATTATATTATTATTATTATTTTATATAATTTTTTAAATTCTTTTTTATAAACGTTCTAGGGGCTTGAGGCCCCACTTGTCATAGGGCCAGCGTGCCAACAGGGTTAACGGGCGCGGGGTGTGGGGCACAGCCCGAGCGGTTCGGCGCTGTGGGCATCCGCCCGTTTGGGCGCCTGTCTACGCCAGTGAATGGCGCCGGGACGCCGGCGACTGCGGCAAGCGCAACAGCGACCGGGACGACTGGCCGGCAGCGGCGACTAAGGCCGGGCGAGGGGAGCAGGGGCATGCGATGGGGCGTGGGCGCGCGCCGGCGAGCCGGGGCGCGGCCAAGCGCGGATGTCCGCGCGCAGCAGCGGCGCGTGGCCAGGGGGCGGACGCGCGGATCCGGCGAAGGCCAGCGTGTAGTGGGGCGAGGGCGCGGCCGGCAGCCACGACGAGCGGAGGCGGGCGCTAGAAGCGGTGGGGTGAAGGCGGAGATGGCCGTGGGGCGAGGCACGAGCAGGCGTGGGCTCGCGCGCGCATGGCGCGTAGGCGCGGCGAGGCCGGGAGCACGACGGCAGCAGTACGGGACGGCACCGGCGCGGACGACCTAGGGAAAGGGGTAGGGGAGATGGGGTCATACCCCCGGTGCAGGGGTTCGGTCGGCGAAGTTCGGGGCGGCCGGCATGGAGGGGACGAGGAGGCGGCAGTCCGGCGAGCTGGCGAAGGTGTCGAGGTCTGGCGACGGCACGACGAGGTGGCAGCGTTCGACGACGGCGTGGCGAGGTAGAGGCCTCGGGCGGTGTCTCGCGGTGCGAAGGAGGGGCGAGGAGGCGAGGCGACGGCAGCGGGTGGTCGGAGACGCCAGGCGGGTGCGGTGTCGGGGCGAGCGGCGGGGTCGGGACATGGCCCGATCCAGATCCCAAATCGGGGGGAGGAGAGGAGCGTGGGTGCGTGCGGGGAAGTGGGGGGTCTGGTGGTTAGGGTTCGGGTGTGTGGGGTGGCCTAATAGGCCAGGAGGCAGCATGGGGTGGGCCGATTGGGCCGTGTGGGATGGGCCGAGGCCCATGGGGAGCTGGGAGGGTCTTCTCATTTCCTTTTTTTTGTTAGTTTTGTTTTTCCCTTCTTATTTTTCTTTTATTCTGTTTTATCTTTGTTTTTTATTGTTTTAGTTTTTGTAAAATATATACTAGGCATCTAATCTAGTATTTCAATTTAGTTCACTGTCACAAAAAGTCTAGTTCCCAAATAATTTAGTTTGATATTTTATTAATTAGTAAAGGCATTGAAATAATTAGGTTTGCTACTATTTAAATTATTTTAGTGCAGTTAAGCATTTCATAAAAGTTTGGTTTCACTACCACAATCACCTATGCATTTTCTGGCATGACACGAACATTTTAGTTTCATTGTTTGAAAACTTTTGTTGTTTGCCTAATTTTTTAATTTGGATTCGAATCGATTTCAATCTAACGCGAGATCAGCAACGGTAATTAAGGTGACGTGGCGTCATTAGTAGAGGTTCACTGTAACTTAAGTATCCGGGCGTCACACTTCATCAAGTTCTAATTTCCTCCCACTCACTTCTTTCGAGAGAAACTCCTTCTCTAGAAAGGATTCATTCTTAGCAATGAGTATCTTGCCTTTAGATCTGTGATAAAAGGTGTACCTAACAATTTCCTTTGGGTATCCTATGAAGACACATTTTGGGTTCAAGCTTATCAGTTTGAAGCTTTTTCACATAAGCATCGCAGCCCCAAACTTTAAGAAACGACAAATTAGGTTTCTTGCCAAACCATAGTTCATATGGTGTCGTCTCAACAGATTTTGATGGTGCCCCATTTAACGTGAATGCAGCCGTCTCTAAAGCATAACCCCAAAATGATAACGGTAAATCAGTAAGAGACATCATAGATCACACCATATCTAATAAAGTGTGGTTACGATATTCGGACACATCATTATATTGTGGTGTTTCAGGTGGCGTGAGTTGCGAAATTATTCGACATTGTTTCAAATGAAGACCAAACTCATAACTCAAATATTCACCTCCATGATCAGATCATAGAAACTTAATTTTCTAGTTACGATGATTTTTCACTTCACTCTAAAATTCTTTGAACTTTTTAAATGTTTCAGACTTATGTTTCATCAAGTAGACATACCCATATATGCTCAAATCATCTATGAAGGTCAGAAAATAATAATACCCTCCGTCAGCGTCAACACTCATTGGACCACATACATCAATATGTACTATTTCCAATAAGTCTGTTGCTCGTTCTATTGTTCCGAAGAACGGAGTCTTAGTCATCTTGCCCATGAGGCATGGTTCGCAAGCATCAAGTGATTCCAAAGCCCATCGGCATGAAGTTTCTTCATGCGCTTTACACTAATATGACCTAAACAGCAGCGCCACAAATAAGTTTCACTATCATTGTTAAACTTATATCTTTTGGCTTCAATACTATGAATATGTGTATCACTACTATCGAGATTCAATAAAAATAGATCACTCATCAAGGGTGCATGACCATAAAAGATATTACTCATTTAAATAGAACAACCATCATTATCCGATTTAAATGAATAACTGTCTCGCATCAAACAAGATCTATATATAACGTTCATGCTTAACGCTGGCACCAAATAACAATTATTTAGGTCTAATACTAATCCCGAAAGTAGATGTAGAGGTAGCGTGCCGACCGCGATCACATCAACTTTGGAACCATTTCCCACGCGCATCGTCACCTCGTCCTTAGCCAATCTTCGCTTAATCTGTAACCCCTGTTTAGAGTTGCAAATATGAGCAACAGAACCAATATCAAATACCCAGGCGCTACTACGAGTTACTATGAGCATTAGTAAGGTACACATCAATAACATGTATATCAAATATACCTTTCACTTTGCCATCCTTCTTATCCGCCAAATATTTGGGACAGTTCCGCTTCCAGTGACCAGTCCCTTTGCAGTAGAAGCACTCAGTTTCAGGCTTAGGTCCAAACTTGGGCTTCTTCACTTGAGCAGCAACTTGCTTGCCGTTCTTCTTGAAGTTCTCCTTATTCCTTTTGCCCTTTTTCTTAAAACTAATGGTCTTATTAACCATCAACACTTGATGCTCCTTCTTGATTTCTACCTTCGCAGCTTTTAGCATTGCGAAGAGCTTAAGAATTGTCTTATCCATCCCTTGCATATTATAGTTCATCACGAAGCTTTTGTAGCTTGTTGACAGTGATTGAAGAACTCTGTCAATGACACTGTTGATACATCTCCAACGTATCTATAATTTTTGATTGCTCCATGCTATATTATCTACTGTTTTGGACATTATTGGGCTTTATTATTCACTCTTATATTATTTTTGGGACTAACCTATTAACCGGAGGCCCAACCCAGAATTGTTGTTTTTGCCTATTTTAGGGTTTCGAAGAAAAAGAATATCAAACGGAGTCCAAACGGAATGAAACCTTCGAAAACATAATTTTCTCAACGAACAAGACTCAGGAGACTTGGACCCTACGTCAAGACACAAAAAAGGAGGCCACGAGGTAGGGGCGCGCCTACCCCCAGGCGCGCCCTCCACCCTCGTGGGCCCCTTGTTGCTCCACCGACGTACTCCCTCCTATATATACCTACGTACCCCCAAACGATCAGATACAGAGCCAAACCCTAATTCCACTGCCGCAACTTTCTGTATCCATGAGATCCCATCTTGGGCCTATTCCGGAGCTCCGCCGGAGGGGGCATCGATCACGGAGGGCTTCTACATCAACACCATAGCCCCTCCGATGAAGTGCGAGTAGTTCACCTCGACCTATGGGTCCATAGTTAGTAGCTAGATGACTTCTTCTCTCTTTTTGGATCTTAATACAATGTTCTCCCCCTCTCTTGTGGAGATCTATTCGATGTAATCTTCTTTTTGCGGTGTGTTTGTTGAGACCGATGAATTGTGGGTTTATGATCAAGTCTATCTATGAACAATATTTGAATCTTCTCTAAATTCTTTTATGTATGGTTGGTTATCTTTGCAAGTCTCTTCAAATTATCAATTTGGTTTGGCCTATTAGATTAATCTTTCTTGCAATGGGAGAAGTGCTTAGCTTTGGGTTCGATCTTGCGGTGTCCTTTCCCAGTGACAGTAGGGGCAGCAAGGCACATATTGCATTGTTGCCATCGAGGATAACAAGATGGGGTTTTCATCATATTGCATGAGTTTATCCCTCTACATCATGTCATCTTGCTTAAGGCGTTACTCTGTTTTCATTAACTTAATACTCTAGATGCATGCTGGATAGCGGTTGATGAGTGAAGTAATAGTAGTAGATGCAGGCAGGAGTCGGTCTACTTGTCTCAGGCGTGATGCCTATATACATGATCATACCTAGATATTCTCATAACTATGCTCAATTCTGTCAATTGCTCAACAGTAATTTGTTCACCCACCATAGAATACTTATGCTCTCGAAAGAAGCCACTAGTGAAACCTATGGCCCCCAGGTCTATCTTCATCATATTAATCTCCTAATACTTAGTTATTTCCTTTGCTTTTTAACTTTGCTTTTATTTTTACTTTGCATCTTTATCACAAAATATCAAAAATATTATCTCATCATATCTATCAGATCTCACTCTCATAAGTGGCCGTGTAGGGATTGACAACCCCTTATCGCGTTGGTTGCGAGGATTTATTTGTTTTGTGCAGGTGTGAGGGACTCGCGCGTAGCCTCCTACTGGATTGATACCTTGATTTTCAAAAACTGAGGAAAATACTTACGCTACTTTGCTGCATCGTCCCTTCCTCTTCGGGGAAAACCAACACAGTGCTCAAGAGGTAGCAAGAAGGATTGCTGGCGCCGTTGCCGGGAGGTCTACGCAAAAGTCAATATACCAAGTACCCATCACATACCCTTATCTCCCGCATTACATTATTTGCCATTTGCCTCTCGTTTTTCTCTCCTCCACTTCACCCTTGCCGTTTTATTCGCCCTCTCTCTCTATCCTCCCTCTCTTTCTCTATTTGCCTTTTTTTGCCCGCTTGCTTTTTGTTTGCTTGCTTGCCACTATGGCTCTACCTAAATCTGGTGATCTTCACCTTAAAAGGATAGAAAAGATCGAAAACAATGTAAGGAGTTTTATGGTTTTGCAATTTGAACATAATAGTTTCTTCAGAAACAAGCTTAAGGAACAGAAAAGTTTTATGAGTTTTATGAACAAAGAGCTTGATGATATGTCTAAAGAATTCAATGGTTTAAGATCCCAGATTGCTCTTCTTGAGAAATTGACTGCTGAAATTTTGAATAAGCAGGCTACCTTAGTTAATAGGATGGCCGCTAAACAGGATTACTATAAAAATAAAGATGAAGATCTAAAAGTTATTAATGTGTCCCCTATTAAATCTTTGTTTTGCAATATGAATTTTGATAATGATGGGACTGAATATGATCCACCTTTATCTAGAAGGCGTTCCAAGAATTCGGAATTTTTTGATCTTGATGCTAAAATTGATAAAAGTGGGATTGAAGAAATTAAAATCCTAAATGTTGCTAAACCCACTATTATGAATTTCAAGGAATTTAACTATGAAAATTGCTTTTTGATTGATTGTATTTCCTTGTTGCAATCCGTGCTAAATTCTCCTCACGCTTATAGTCAAAATAAAGCGTTTACTAAACATATCGTTGATGCCTTGATGCAATCTTATGAAAAAAAACTTGAATTAGAAGTTTCTGTCCCTAGAAAACTATGATGAGTGGGAACCAACTATTAAAATTAAAATTAAAGATCATGAATGCTATGCTTTATGTGATTTGGGTGCTAGTGTTTCCACGATTCCAAAGACTTTATGTGATTTGTTAGGTTTCCGTGATTTTGATGATTGCTCTCTAAACTTGCACCTTGCGGATTCCACTATTAAGAAACCCACGGGAAGAATTAATGATGTTCTTATTATCTCTACTCCTAATGTCTCAGTTGGTAGGTCGCGTTTCGAGTTTTATTTTCGCCCAACCTCACCCAGTCTTTTTTGGTACTTCTTTGGTACTTCCTCCCACCTCCCTCTCAGACGCGAAAAACCAAGAAAAACCCCGCGATCGAGTCCAGCACACGCCCAACCTCCCGTCGTAATTAATTGAGACGATCGAAAATAAACCACCGAGCACAAACCAGCAAAAATTAACCAGCGAAAAAAAACCCAAAACAATCGCACGCACGTACGAGCGAGGCCGCCCACCCTCGAGCGAGAACCACTCGCACGCACGACTCGCTCAGCAAACCATGCGCCGCCGCCCTCCATCCTTCGCCACCGCCGCTCCATCCCTTCGCCGCCGACCTCGCACATCAAAGCCGCCGCCGCTCCATCCCTTTGCCGCCGCCCACGATCCACTTCAGGAGACGCCGTCGATCCCGTTAAGGACCTGCTGCCCATCATGTCGAGGATCCGAAGACGATCCCCTTCAGGAGCCTTGCCGATCCTTCTCCACACGCCACCGCCTCCCTTGCGAAGACGCCTTGCCATGGATATCAATCGGTGCCACGACGACCGTGGCCTCCCCACCCGCCGACGTTCCAGATCCAGCCATCGTTAACCCCCTCCACATCAGTGATTGGTCAAGGTAGGGGTGTGTGGCTCTATCCATCTTCCCGCGTGTACGGCGTCCATGTATCCCGGGCAAGGGTGCTTGTGAGATCGGGAGGCGATCAAAAGGAGGAAGAGGAGATCCATGGTTGGGGATACATTCAACGACCTAGGCATCATCCTCCCTGACGTCGTACTCGAAGCCTGCAGCCATTGCCTTCTCAATCTATGTTAGTCAGCAGCAGCAAGGTCAGGCCCCACTATATTTTCTTCAGATCTTGCATCGCCATGGTGACTCCACAAAATTTGTACATCCATTGCCGACGTTGGTATTTATTCAGCAGAGAATTAACAACAGTAGACCAAAGCAAAGGGGGGTCAGCCTGAATGGGACGTATCCCCTTCCAGAGGACTCGCCCTAGCTAACCTGCATGGTACCTTTCAATAGCACTTCTCCCAGTAAGTTTGCAAAATTTGGATCCACCACTTTTGAATCATGCTTGGTGTGTGCTGACGGTGCACGAGGAACGTGACGGTTTTTCTCTGAATCATGCCATAGTTCTCTCAATATTGTACGTGTTGTTCTCTCAGCATTGTACGTCTTGTTCTCTGCATGATGTGTGGTCGATGGGCGGAGGCGACGACTGGCGGCTGTTCTATTTACACCTGACATGGTTGAGAGGCTAGGGAGCAGGCGATTTTGCACTCGTATTTGGTTGGCAATGGAGATGAATTTGTGAGGGATGTGGCTGGGAGTTGCACCGGTCATTTTTCTGCCCTCTCTATGTTATCCCTTTGCACTAATCGGTAATTGCTTTTTGACCAGGGGATAGGGTAGCGTACACGAACAGCAAAATTGTAGAAGACGAGGAGGACAATCTGAGTGACCAACATTATGTGGAGTATTGAGATGCAGGTAAGACATGTGTAATCTGAATTGAGACATATGGAGGGCATACATAGTATGTATGTGCAGTTTTTAATTGTAGGTTGAATTCTTGTTCTCTAGATCCATCTTCACTGACAGCACGCGCTTGTCTGTGACCTCCCACCAGCAACGCCTTGAGGTCACCCACACAAGCGACCAAGCAATTCCACGCTGTCACCCTCTGCTACTTCGCCAACGACATCGAGGAGGTCGTGGGTGAGAGCTACTGTCCTCCCTGGAGAACATGCTCGTGCCCCATGCGTACGAAGAAGAGCTAAGACACTCGCATGGGTGCTCAAGGAAATACACCAGATTGAGCGAGGTTAGATTAAAGTTTCTTCATTCTACACTAGCTTTTCTTGTGCCTTTAGGTATTTCAGATAAGTATCGTATGCTGCCTACAACATGTAAGGGAAGCTAAAAAGGATTACAAAATATTTATGCTTCTTCATAGTTGTCCATTTGGTTCTAAACTTTGTTGAGTGGCAGACATATTTTACATTAATTAATAAATAGTGTTGCTGCACACGTGAGTTGGTTTGCAATGAAGTGGGCAGGTAGACATGTTTTTGTTGAATAAATATTTTTCATAAATACGGGGGCATGAAGATAATCTATTCTTTCTTTACTCCATTGACAATGGGACAATGTTCTTTTTGTGTTTCAGAGTAGAAAAAAACAGACTCCAATCTGAATCTGATGAGTAAAAAAATATCGTTGTGTTTCAGAGTGTTACGCAATTTATCAACAAGAGCAAAGACTCCAATCTGATGATGTAGGACAGCTTTAATGTGACAGAGGATCATGGTGGTCGATGGATTGTGCACCCGGTAGTAGACTAGGAAAGGAACATTATTTACGGAACACAATGATATTCAGAGCAGCCCTGCACTATGTGAGATTTAGAAGGTATTCAAATTAGTGTTTGTTGATAATTGCAAATTCTGTGTGTCCGAGTTTCATATTTTTCTTTCTATCCCTGTCAACGTATTAATCCGTTGTTCTTTGATGTGCAGTTGGTACTGCCGGCGGATGCATCCATGTGCTAATCTCCTGGCACCACGTAGACGGAGCCAAACGAGTTGGGGCCTCCGGCCGGCTGGTAGTGGACAACAACACCGGGTTTGTTAATTAATCAACAAGTCACAGATTGTCCTCTTTTTTGATTGGTCTGGTGTGGATTATCAGGCCTGCCGCGCAATCATAGATTTATCTTTTGATTTATGTGGGTGGACAGAAACACCCTTTCTAAAGTTCTCTAGGGATTGTAATGAAGCACGGTAACACACTCCAGCATTCATTCTTTGCTTGATATTAGCAAACAATGTAAAATAACCAAGCTCACAACATTCTAAAGCGGTCTATTAGCTACTTCAGCAGACAACAGACAGAAAGAAGTAAGCAGTGTTTGATTTGCTCATACCCGTGGAGGGATCGAATTCTGCCCAAAGTTTGTCGCAGCACTTGTGGTCAGCAGCGAGGATGAGCACCCACACCCGCTCCTTGTTGCTGGCCTCTGCATCCTCCTCCCTTGAAGCGGGTCTATGCGGGGAGTTGATCTAGAATATCCTATTGTTAGATATAACAAATAGGTGACAAGAAATAAACAAGAACTATGTAGTACAATATATGTGTCACACAGTATACTTTGAAAATGTGTAATTTGAGATTCTGATATAGATGTAGGCCTGTAACACACCTTGAACATGCACTGAAAATTGTTGTTTACAGTCTGATTTCTAAACGTGATGAAAACCCCTATTTAAAAAAGGATTTAATAGAATTTGTAGTGATTCTTTTGTCAGATTGATAATATATTGCAAATTATGCTTGATGGTTAATTTCTTGGCATAAAAGGTGCTTATTTGAAATTTGGTTACTACTGAAATTTTGTCAAGATACTTGGACTTGTTCATTGTTCAGTCAGGTTCCAATCAAGAGTTAACCTGAGACAATAGAAAGTACTGTCTGTGTAATTATTGATGGTTCTGGAATAAGGATTAAACCAAATCAACGAAACAAATCCTCGAGGATGCCTTTTTTGGTAGCTAGCCAGGTTAAACTTTTCAATCCGTGCTCAGCCCTGTACTCATAGGTCCATTGTTTCAATATTTATGAAGCACCACATTTCCAAATACATTTATTAAGCACCCTACCATTGTCAAGTTTTCAGATCTTACGTACTTTCTTGTGGTACATGCCTACAAATTTTTGTACAGTCTATAAAAAAACGACGACTGTCCGGTCTGGTCATAAACGTAGCCTAATCATAAAAAATGAAGTACACAAAAAACTTCATAAACATAGTTGTCACAATTTTTTATTAACCTTGTTTTTACAATATTTCAGATTATTCAGAAAACGAATTACACAATTTTTTTATTTAGAGAAAGAGTTACCACCATTTTTTTAAGAAACAACTTTCATGTTTTTCTTTAGAAACATGTTTTACCACTATTATGAAAATATGTTCATATTAAAGATTACAGCTGCAAAAAATATAACAGCTGCATGATGGTTAATCAAATCAAGGATGGTCGAGAACTTGCAGATGCTACGTTTTTTATTTTGAAGTTAAGACTCAACTTGGAGCATTGGAGCATTTGAGAAATCTCACCACCAAGTCGACATCCAGCAATGGCATCTAGAGCACAAAGGTCTAAAATTGAAAAGTACACAATCTGTCGAAATGCTCTCACCATCTCATGAAATTGATGTGCTCGGTGAGGCAGAGGACGATGGTGTAGTGCTGCCGAAGCTCGGTACTTCCTTCGCTGCACTGTGCTTGCTCTTCTAGGTGTCATCCAACGTTGCCCTTGCACGCATCCGCATCAGTCTCCAACCTTGTTACAATTAATATATTAACGCCCATTGCTTCAAAGGGATATATATGAAAAGACAACAGAATAGAAAACCATAGAAACATGGTGGAAATGACTAAACAGAGTTACTATATGCACATCTTTGTAGAGAAGGTAAGAACAAAAGAAATTTCTTCCTCTGCTCCAAGTGTGACACCTCTGAATCTTTCAGTTGTAGAAGAAGACAGAATGGAGATTAGACTAATCTGCCTTCTCATTTTGAAGATCACAACAACATTTACTACATCACAACGCACAAGAACCTAACGGTTATGTCAAACGGAGTTTGGAAATCAACAATCATGAGTTGTGAGATAACAAAATAATCACATCTGACTTGGTCACTCAAAAGAACTTATGCAGGTGAGAACCCTTACTGTGCTACTGCTAACGCCATAATTTATTTGATTCAAGTGGAGAGCTTTTTTATTCCTCCAAAGCCCAAGATATATAGCATTTTTCAGAGAAAGGTAACAGCCTCAACAGATTCTAGATAAGAAAAGGTCACGGAAGTGCATGAAGCTGGATTTGAGAGTGAGACTGAGAAGAAAAGACTACGGGGTAATCAAAGTACAATAGGTGATTCAAATAGAATGTTTAGGATACATATGTTTACAGTTGATTTTCAGTTCGTAGAAATATAATGTTTGGTACATCTGGACTGAAACAAAACTCAAAAAAATTGTACCTTCGCTGTGTGATTTCCCTGTCAAATACCGAGCATACTATCAGTACGCTGTGTAGCAGGCCAACAGGCAGCAAGCTAGCAACTCAGCCTGGGTTGGCCAGATCGACGGTGCGGCTCAGCTTGAGGTAGAAATCTTCAAGTCGCCCTCGGCTCCGGAAATCGCCCTGGGATGGCTAGATCCACGGCGCGGCTCGCCGACGGCCGGATCCGGCTGCTCACCGCGACACCTGGTCTCGCCACTGCTCACTGGACCCGGCCGAAACAGATAACTGTGGCGGGGACCGAGGAGTGGAGGGGATGGGAGGAGGCAGGGACGCGCCAAGGTGGGGAGTTGTGGCGGCTGGGACGGCGTGGCGGAGAGGGTTGGCGGCGGCGACGATGTGGCGGAGAGAACGAGCAAGAGGGGTGAGAGAGTGTGGTCTTGCAGAGGGGTGCCATGGGATGAGAGAGTGAGAGGGTGGCTGCCGTGAGGATAAGTCAGGATAGGTGGAAAAACTAATTTGGTTTGTCTCTTTTGTTTTACATGTTTACGTGATTAGCAACTTGGTTCTTTCTTAGACCACATTACACAGTACACGTGGAGCCTGGCACTACATCCAGCACCCAACATGTAACAAAGCAGGATCTAGATAGTGAGTTCAGTTTAAATTAGCATAAATTAACAAGCAAGCATGACATTATTTATATGACAGATCCACAGCAATGTTAAACTCCTAGGAGTTTGTAGTTTTAGAGAAAAACAGTACTAGCAGTTTTCACATGAGACAATGATGGATTGGGGATAGGAGGAGAAGCTTGAGGGGAAGCTAGACTATGCTCGGCGCGGCTTGGCGGGGAGAGGAGGATGTGGGTGGCGTGAGAGGTTGTCGGGCAGAGGAGGTCAGCAACGACGTGGCGGAGAGAGGGTGATGTACGTGACACCATCGAGGGATTAGAGGGAAAGGAGACATGACAGCTGGCGTGGAGAGGAGGTGTCGAACGATGCCATGGAAGGAAGAGGATGATGTGCGGCAATGACAAAAGCGGATGGGCTTCGACAGTGGCGTGAAGAGGAGGACCATCGAAGTTGTGGAGGAAGGAGGAGGGGGCGGCTGACATCGTGGAAGGGATAGGAGAGGTCGGGAGACGACATGGAGCGAAGAAGAGGCGCCACTCCTGCAAAAAGCTGACGACCACATTCCTGATATTGTGCATGAATATCATAAGCGCATCAAGCTAATCTTAATTTGTAATAGGTTATTAGTTGAATCATCGCTCTCTATGTATACATCGTCAAATTACCTTTTTTACCATATTACATTGCAAGTGAAGTGGATTTTAATTATTACTCGATTGCACTCGTGCTATCTTTTCTATACATGTGAAATTTAACATGCATTATGTTTATATATAACTTTAACAAAATATTCCAAAAGTCTGTGGCAACGCACGGCCATTCTACCTCTCTTATGATAAAAATAAAAATAAATGGAAATAAAATTCTAACAATAAATGTTATCAAGGATTGATATATCTACCTATCACAAGAGAGGTAGGAGTAGTATGTTCTAGAAGATGTGTTTTTCTATAGTGTTTCTAAATGGTAAATTGTATGGTTTCAAGCACCTAAGAAAAACGTCCTACAATGATTTGATCTGTTCGCTCGCTCACCCCTCCCCCCTCGCGGGCGACATGCGAATCCCCGACCCCCCCTCTCCTCCAACCCCTCCCCGTCTTTCCCCCCTGCCGCCGCCGGCGTGGTCCGCCAGGTCATTCCCACGCGGTGCTGGCAGAGGCGGGCCGTTCTTTCCCCGCTCGTGCGTTGGGGGTGGGGTGGGGGGGCTGATGGCGGTGGTGCTCCTCGGGCGAAGGCGGGCCGTTCTTTCCCCGCATGCGTGTTGCGGGCCGTGGGTGCCCCTGATGCGGCGACGCGGCCGTTGGCTGCAAGGCGCGTGGTGCTGCGGCTGGCTGGCGGCGTCCACTCCGCCCAGATCTAGGCCATTTTGGGCCCCATCTGGGTTGAGGCGGGCTGGCGGTCCGATGTGCGGCGGTGTGGCTCCCTGGTGGTGGTGGCGAGGCATCGGGGGGTGCGGGTGGTGGCGGCTTTGTCGGCCGACGTGCTGCAGTGTGGCAGCAGGGGCTGCCCTAACCCATTTGGGCCCGGTCGGGCCAGTAGGGGCCTGGTAGGCCCCTGCCGTCATGTCTGGTCGGCTTCGCGGCAGCGGCGAAGGTTGTCCCCTCTCGTCGGCTGAGTTGTGGATGCCCCCGAGCCCCTTGGCTCCTCTTCCCTCCTCTAGATCTCGTGTCGGTGGCCTCAGGAGATGACGAAGTTGGTTCAGTGAACGTGGTGGCAAAGGCTGGTGGGCGGCAGGTTGGTTGGTACACTTCAGATCGTCGGGGGTGGTGGTGGTTGTGTTTGGGTTCGTGAAATCCCTGGCGGCTCGTCCGGCATCGACGTGGTGCCGCCTGCAGACGCTGCCGGACCTCCCTAAAGGTCCTCGGGTATACGCCTTCCCCACTGTCCTGTGCGTACCGAGGGAAACCCTAGGACTTGTCCGGGCAGCAGTGGCGTCGTCGTTGCATTCCTTCTTGAAGGTGTTGCTCTGTACGCGACGCTTCGGGTGCTAGGAGAGCGGTGGTACTTCACCGGACGGTGCAGCGGTTACCGGTCATCTTTGTTTCATTGATCTACCGATGTCGGCATTTGTTGCCAATTATTATCTTTCGTTTGACATGCAACAAATACAAATTTTCAAAATCCCGTTGCAACGCACGGGCAGTCTACTAGTTGCAAATAGGAATTATGTACCCATAGATTTTATTGTTCTTGACATAGATTGCAATCCTTCATGTCCTATTATTCTTGGTAGACCTTTCCTTAGAACGATTGGTGCAATTATTGATATGAAGAAATGAAATATTAGATTCCAATTTCCATTAAGGAAAGGCATGGAACACTTTCTTAGAAAGAAAATTAAATTACCTTATGAATCTATTATGAGAGCCACTTATGGATTGCCTACCAAATATGGCAATACCTAGATCTATCCTTACTTGTTATGCCTAGCTAGGGGCGTTAAACGATAGCGCTTGTTGGGAGGCAACCCAATTTTATTTTTATTCCTTGCTTTTTGCACATGTTTAGTAATAAATAATTTATCTAGCCTCTATTTAGGTTGTTTGTTTTTTGTGTTTAATTAGTGTTTGTGCCAAGTAGAACCATTGGGAAGACTTGGGGAAAGTCTTGTTACACTTGCTGTAAAAAAACAGAAACTTTAGTGCTCACGAGAACTGCTGCCATTTTTTTTTGAAAGTGCTATTTAGTTAATTCCTTTTGCATATAATTAATAGATAAATTCCTCACGTCCAGCAATTTATTTTAGAATTTTTTTGGGTTCCATATCTCGCGCTAGCTACAGATTACTGCAGACTGTTCTGTTTTTGACAGATTCTGTTTTTCGTGTGTTGTTTGCTTATTTTGATGAATCTATGGCTAGTAAAATATTTTATAAACCATAGAGAAGTTGGAATACAGTAGGTTTAACACCAATATAAATAAAGAATGAGTTCATTACAGTACCTTGAAGTGGTCTTTTGTTTTCTTTCGCTAACGGAGCTCACGAGATTTTCTACTTTGAGTTTTGTGTTGTGAAGTTTTCAAGTTTTGGGTAAAGATTTGATGGATTATGGAACAAGGAGTGGCAAGAGCCTAAGCTTTGGGATGCCCATGGCACCCCAAGATAATCTAAGGACACCTAAAAGCCAAAGCTTGGGGATGCCCCGGAAGGCATCCCCTCTGTCGTCTACTTCTATCGGTAACTTTACTTGGAGCTATATTTTTACTCGTCACATGATATGTGTTTTGCTTGGAGCGTCTTGTATGATTTGAGTCTTTACTTTTTAGTTTACCACAATCATCCTTGCTGTACACACCTTTTGAGAGAGCCATACATGATTTGGAATTTGTTAGAATACTCTATGTGCTTCGCTTATATCTTTTGAGTTATATAGTTTTGCTCTAGTACTTCACTTATATCTTCTAGAGCACGGTGGTGGATTTGTTTTATAGAAACCATTGATCTCTCATGCTTCACTTAGATTATTTTGAGAGTCTTAAATAGCATGGTACTTTGCTTAAAATCCTAATATGCTAGGTATTCAAGATTAGTAAAATTTTCTTATGAGTGTTTTGAATACTAAGAGAAGTTTGATGCTTGATGATTGTTTTGAGATATGGAGGTAATAATATCAAAGTCGTGCTAGTTGAGTAGTTGTAAAATTGAGAAATGCTTGTGTTGAAGTTTGCAAGTCCCGTAGCATGCACGTATGGTAAATGTTATGTAACAAATTTGAAACATGAGGTGTTATTTGATTGTCCTCCTTATGAGTGGTGGTCGGGGACAAGCGATGGTATTTTTCTACCAATCTATCCCCCTAGGAGCATGCGCATAGTGCCGAGGTTTTTGATGACTTGTAGATTTTTGCAATAAGTATGTGAGTTCTTTATGACTAATGTTGAGTCCATGGATTATACGCACTCTTACCCTTCCATCCTTGCTAGCCTCTTCGGTACCGTGCATTGCCCTTTCTCACATTGAGAGTTGGCGCAAACTTCGCCGGTGCATCCAAATCCCGTGATATGATACGCTCTTTCACACATAAACCTCCTTATATCTTCCTCAAAACAGCCACCATACCTACCTATTATGGCATTTCCATAGTCATTCCGAGATATATTGCCATGCAACTTTCCACCATTCCATTTATCATGACACATTCATTATTGTCATATTGCTTAGCATGATCATGTAGTTGACATAGTATTTATGGAAAAGCCACCGTTCATAATTCTTTCATACATGTCACTCTTGGTCCATTACATATCCTGGTACACCGCCGGAGGCATTCGTATAGAGTCATCTTTTGTTCTAGTATCGAGTTGTAATCATTGAGTTATAAATAAATAGAAGTGTGATGATCATCATTTTCTAGAGCATTGTCCCAAGTGAGGAATTATAAAAAAAGAGAGAAAGGCCATATATAAAAAAGGCCAAATAAAAAAATATGAGAGAAAAAAGGCCAAATAAAAGGCCAAATATAAAAAAGGACAATGTTACTATCCTTTGCCACACTTGTGCTTCAAAGTAGCACCGTAATCTTCATGATAGAGAGTCTCTTGTTTTGTCACTTTCATATACTAGTGGGAATTTTCATTATAGAACTTGGCTTTTATATTCCAACAATGGGCCTCCTCAAGTGCCCTAGGTCTTCGTGAGCAAGCAAGTTGGATGCACACCCACTTAGTTTCTTTTGTTGAGCTTTCATACATTTATAGCTCTAGTGCATCCGTGGCATGGCAATCCCTACTCCTTGCATTAACATCAATCGGTGGGCATCTCCATAGCCCATTGATTAGCCTCGTTGATGTGAGACTTTCTCCTTTTTGTCTTCTCCACATAACCCCCCTCGTTATATTCTATTCCACCCATAGTGCTATGTCCATGGCTCGCGCTCATATATTGCATGAAAATTTATAGGTTTGAGATTACTAAAGTACGAAACAATTGCTTGTCTTGTCATCGGGGTTGTGCATGATGAGAGTATTCTTGTGTGATGAAAATGAAGCATGACTAAACTATATGATTTTGTAGGGATGAACTTTCTTTGGCCATGTTATTCTGAGAAGACATAATTGCTTTGTTAGTATGCTTGAAGTATTATTATTTTTATGTCAATATGAACTTTTGTCTTGAATCTTTCGGATCTGAATATTCATACCATAATTAAGAAGAATTACATTAAAATTATGCCAAGTAGCACTCCGCATCAAAAATTCTGTGTTTATCATTTACCTACTCGAGGACGAGCAGGAATTAAGCTTGGGGATGCTTGATACGTCTCCAACGTACCTATAATTTTTTATTGATCCATGCTATATTATCTACTGTTTTGGACATTATTGGGCTTTATTATCCAATTTTATATTATTTTTGGGACTAACCTATTAACCAGAGGCCCAGCCCAGAATTGCTGTTTTTTGCCTGTTTTAGGGTTTCGAAGAAAAGGAATATCAAACGGAGTCCAAACGGAATGAAACCTTCGGGAACGTGATTTTCTCAATGAACAAGACCCAAGAGACTTGGACCCTACGTAAAGACACAAAAGAGGAGGCCACGAGGTAACAATCAGATACGGAGACAAAACCCTAATTCCACCGCCGCAACTTTCTGTATCCACGAGATCCCATCTTGGGGCCTGTTCCGGAGCTCCGCCGGAGGGGGCATCGATCACGGAGGGCTTCTACATCAACACCATAGCCCTTCCGATGAAGTGTGAGTAGTTCACCTCAGACCTACGGGTCCATAGTTAGTAGCTAGATGGCTTCTTCTCTCTTTTTGGATCTCAATACAATGTTCTCCCCCTCTCTTGTGGAGATCTATTCGATGTAATCTTCTTTTTGCGGTGTGTTTGTTGAGATCAATGAATTGTGGGTTTATGATCAAGTCTATCTATGAACAATATTTGAATCTTCTCTGAATTCTTTTATGTATGATTGGTTATCTTTGCAAGTCTCTTCGAATTATCAGTTTGGTTTGGCCTACTAGATTGATATTTCTTGCAATGGGAGAAGTTCTTAGCTTTGGGTTCACTCTTTCGGTGTCCTTTCCCAGTGACAGTAGGGGCAGCAAGGCACGTATTGTATTGTTGCCATCGAGGATAACAAGATGGGGTTTTCATCATATTGCATGAGTTTATCCCTCTACATCATGTCATCTTACTTAAGGCGTTACTCTGTTTTCATTAACTTAATACTCTAGATGCATGCTGGATAGCGGTCGATGAGTGGAGTAATAGTAGTAGATGCAGGCAAGAGTCGGTCTACTTGTCTCGGACGTGATGCCTATATACATGATCATACCTAGATATTCTCATAACTATGCTTAATTCTGTCAATTGCTCAACAGTAATTTGTTCACTCACCGTAGAATACTTATGCTCTCGAGAGAAGCCACTAGTGAAACCTATGGCCCCCGGGTCTATCTTCATCATATTAATCTCCTAATACTTAGTTATTTCCTTTGCTTTTTTACTTTGCTTTTATTTTTACTTTGCATCTTTATCACAAAAATACCAAAAATATTATCTTATCATATCTATCAGATCTCACTCTCGTAAGTGGCCGTGTAGGGATTGACAACCCCTTATCGCGTTGGTTGCGAGGATTTATTTGTTTTGTGCAGGTGCGAGGGACTCGCGCGTAGCCTCCTACTGGATTGATACCTTGGTTCTCAAAAACTGAGGGAAATACTTACGCTACTTTGCTGCATCATCCCTTCCTCTTCGGGGAAAACCAACACAGTGCTCAAGAGGTAGCAACTGTCATCAGGAAGATTAACTCCCAGTTGAGTCAAGTGGTTGTGGTACCCAGACATTCTGAGTATATGTTCACTGACAGAACTATTCTCCTCCATCTTGCAGCTATAGAACTTATTGGAGACTTCATATCTCTCAATTCGGACATTTGCTTGAAATATTAACTTCAACTCCTGGAACATCTCATATGCTCCATGACGTTCAAAACATCGTTGAAGTCCCGATTCTAAGCCGTAAAGCATGGCACACTGAACTATCGAGTAGTCATCAGCTTTACTCTTCCAGACGTTCTTAACGTCATCATCAGCATCTGTAGGAGGCCTAGCACCTAGCGATGCTGCTAGGACGTAATTCTTCTGTGCAGCAATGAGGATAATCCTCAAGTTACGGACCCAGTCTGTGTAGTTGCTACCATCATCTTTCAACTTAGCTTTCTCTAGGAACACATTAAAATTCAATGGAACAGTAGCACGGGCCATTTATCTACAACAACATAGACATGCAAAATACTATCAGGTACTAAGTTCATGATAAATTAAAGTTCAATTAATCATATTACTTAAGAACTCCCACTTAGATAGACATCCCTCTAATCATCTAAGTGATCACGTGATCCATGTCAACTAAACCATGTCTGATCATCACGTGAGATGGAGTAGTTTTCAATGGTGAACATCAGTATGTTGATCATATCTACTATATGATTCACGCTCGACCTTTCGGTCTTAGTGTTCCGAGGCCATATCTGCACATGCTAGGCTTGTCAAGTTTAACCTGAGTATTCTGCTTGTGCAAAACTGGCTTGCACCCGTTATATGTGAATGTAGAACTTATCACACCCGATCATCATGTGGTGTCTCGGCACGACGAACTATAGCAATGGTGCATACTCAGGGAGAACACTTATACCTTCAAATTTAGTGAGAGATCATCTTAGAATGGTACCGCCGTACTAAGCAAAATATGATGCATAAAGGATAAACATCACATGCAATCAATATAAGTGATATGATATGGCCATCATCATCTTGGGCCTTTGATCTCCATCTCCAAAGCACCGTCATTATCACCATCATCACCGGCTTGACACCTTGATCTCCATCGTAGCATCGTTGTCATCTCACCAACTATTGCTTCTACGACTATCGCTACCACTTAGTGATAAAGTAAAGCAATTACATGGTGATTGCATTTCATACAATAAAGTGACAACCATATGGCTCCTGCCAGTTGCTGATAAATGTTACAAAACATGACCATCTCATACAACAATTCATATAATCACATCTTGACCATATCACATCATAACATGCCCTGCAAAAACAAGTTAGACATCCTCTAGTTTGTTGTTGCAAATTTTACGTGGCTGCTACAGGCTTCTAGCAAGAACCATTCTTACCTACACATCAAAACCACAATGATTTTTCGTCAAGTGTGTTGTTTTAACATTCAACAAGGACCGGGCATAGTTACACTCGATTCAACTAAAGCTGGAGCAACAGACACCCACTAGCCACCTATGTGCGAAGCACGTCGGTAGAAACAGTCTCATGAACGCGGTCATGTAATGTCGGTCTAGGCCGCTTCATTCAACAATACCGCTGAATCAAAGTATGACATGCTGGTAAGCAGTATGACTATTATCACCCACAACTCTTTGTGTTCTACTCGTGCATATAATATCTACGCATAGACCTGGCTCGGATGCCACTGTTGGGGAACGCAGTATTTCAAAAATTTCCTACGATCACGCAAGATCTATCTAGGAGACGCATAGCAACAAGAGGGGAGAGTGTGTCTACGTACCCTGATAGACCGAAAGCAGAATCGTTTAGTAACGCGGTTGATGTAGTCGAACGTCTTCACGATCCAACCGATCAAGTACCGAACGCACGACACCTCCGCGATCTGCACACATTCATCTCGGTGACGTCCCTCGTACTCTTGATCCAGCTGAGGCCGAGGGTGAGTTCCGTCAGCATGATGGCGTGTTGACAGTGATGATGAAGTTTACCGATGCAGGGCTTCGCCTAAGCACTACGACAATATGACCGAGGTGGAAAACTATGGAGGGGGGCACCGCACATGGCTAAAGATGAACTTGTGTGTCTATGGGGTGCCCCCCTTGAGGGATTCATGGACTAAGGGGTCCTCAGGCGTCTGGGCTGTTAGCTATGGGCCAGACTGATGGGCTGTGAAGATACGAAGATCGAAGACTGTACCCGTGTCCGGAGGGGACTCTCCTTGGCATGGAAGGCAAGCTTGGCGATCAAATAAGTAGATTCCTTTCTTTGTAACCGACCTTGTGTAACCCTAGATCCTCCTGGTGTCTATATAAACCGGAGGACTTAGTCCGGAGAAAAGGACAATCATTACCATAGTCATACAGGCTAGGCTTTTAGGGTTTAGCCATCTCGATCTCGTGGTAGATCAACTCTTGTAATACTCATATTCATCAAGATCAATCAAGCAGGAAGTAGGGTATTACCTCCATAGAGAGGGCCCGAATCTGCGTAAACATCATGTCCCCTGTCTCCTATTACCATCGATCTTAGACGCATAGTTCGGGACCCCCTACCCGAGATCCGCCGGTTTTGACACCGACACCCCTCCCCCGTATATAAAGGAGGGGAGGAGGAGGAGGGCCGGCTGCTACCTCTTGAGCATTGCGTTGGTTTTCCCTTGAAGAGGAAAGGGTGGTGCAGTAAAGCAGCGTAAGTATTTCCCTCAGTTTTTGAGAACCAAGGTATCAATCCAGTAGGAGACCATGCACGAGTCACCTCGTACCTACACAAACAAATAAGAACCTCGCAACCAACGCGATAAAGAGGTTGTCAATCCCTTCACGGCCACTTGCAAGAGTGAGATCTGATAGAGATGATAATAATAAGATAAATATTTTTGGTATTTTTATAATATAGATTGAAAGTAAAGATTGCAAAATAAAATAGATTGGAAACTTGTATGATGGAAAATAGACCCGGGGGCCATAGGTTTCACTAGTGGTTTCTCTCAAGATAGCATAAGTATTACGGTGGGTGAACAAATTACTGTCGAGCAATTGATAGAAAAGCGAATAACTATGAGAATATCTAGGCATGATCATGTATATAGGCATCACGTCCGTGACAAGTAGACTGACTCCTGCCTGCATCTACTACTATTACTCCACACATCGACCGCTATCCAGCATGCATCTAGAGTTTTAAGTTCATAAGAACAGAGTAACTCCTTAAGCAAGATGACATGATGTAGAGGGATAAACTCATACAATATGATGTAAACCCCATCTTTTTATTCTCGATGGCAACAATACAACACGTGTCATTTCCCTTTCTGTCACTGGGATCAAGCACCACAAGATTGAACCCAAAGCTAAGAACTTCTCCCATTGCAAGAAAGATCAATCTAGTAGGCCAAACCAAACTGATAATTCGAAGAGACTTGCAAAGATAAACTAATCATACATAAAAGAATTCAAAGAAGATTCAAATATTGTTCATAGATAAACTTGATCATAAACCCACAATTCATCGCATCTCGACAAACACATCGCAAAAGAAGATTACATCGAATAGATCTCCAAGACAATCGAGGAGAACTTTGTATTGAGATCCAAAGAGAGAGAAGAAAGCCATCTAACTACTAGCTATGGACCCGAAGGTCTGAAGTAAACTACTCACACATCATCGGAGGGGCCATGGAGTTGATGTAGAGGCCCTCTATGATCAATGCCCCCTCCGGCGGAGCTCCAGAAAAGGCCCCAAGATGGGATCTCTTGGGTACAGAAGGTTGCGGCGGTGGAAATAGGGTTTCATGGTGCTCCCAGATGTTTGCGGGATATGTGAACATATATAGGAGGAAGAAGTAGGTCGGTGGAGCTACGAGGGGCCCACAAGGGGGGAGGGCGCGCCTAGGGGGGTAGGCGCGCCCCCCTTCCTCGTGGCCGCCTCGTTGATTGCTTGATGTCCACTCCAAGTCCTCTGGATCACGTTTGTTCCAAAAATCACTTTCTCGAAGGTTTCATTCCATTTGGACTCCGTTTGATATTCCTTTTCTACGAAACACTGAAATAGGCAAAAAACAGCAATTTGGGCTAGGCATCCGTTTAATAGGTTAGTCCCAAAAATAATATAAAAGTTTAAAATAAAGCCCATTAACATCCAAAACAGATAATATAATAGCATGGAATAATCAGAAATTATAGATACGTTGGAGATGTATCACTAGTCTCAAGGGACGCGCCCAAAGGGGGGATTCCTACTCCTAGTAGGAGTAGGTTTCCCCCTTTCCTAGTCCAAGTAGGAGAAGAAGGAAGGAGAGGAACAAGAGAAGGAAAGGGGGGCCCGGCCCCCTAGCCCTAGTCCAATTCGGTTTGGGCTAGGGGGGCGTGCGCCACCTCTGGGCCTGCCTTCTCTCTTCCACTACTAGGCCCATGAGGCCCAATAACTTCCCGGGGGGAGGGGGTTCCGGTAACCCCTGGTACTCCGAAACTTATCCAAAATGACCCGAACCATTCCGGTGTTCGAATTGTTGGGGAACGTAGTAATAATTCAAAATTTCCCTACGTGTCACCAAGATCAATCTAGGAGATGCTAACAACGAGATAGAGGGAGTGCATCTTCATACCCTTGAAGATAAGCGGAAGCGTTACAAGGAACGCGGATGATGGAGTCGTACTCGCGGCGATTCAAATCACGGAAGATCTGATCCAGCGCCGAACGGACGATGCCTCCGTGTTCAACACACGTATAGCCCGGGGACGTCTCCTCCTTCTTGATCCAGCAAGGGGAGAGGAGAAGTTGAGGGAGAGCTTCGGCAGCACGACGGCGTGGTGGTGGAGCTTGCAGTTCTCCGGCAGGGCTTCGCGAAGCACAACGGAGGAGGAGGTGTTGGAGAGGGGGAGGGGCTGCGCCAGGGGAAGGGTATGGAAGCCCTCCCACCCCCCACTATTTATAGGGGAAGGGGAGAGGGGGCCGCCCCCCAGATCCCATCTACAAGGGGAGGGGGCAGCCAAGGGGGGGGGGGGGGCTTGCCCCCCAAGTCAGGTGGGAGGTGCCCCACCCCCTAGGGTTTCTAACCCTAGGCGCATAGGGCCCCTTGGGGGTGCACCATCCCACCAAGGGCTGGTTCCCTCCCTTGTTCAGCCCACTTGGCCCACCGGAGTAGGTGGCCCCACCCGATGGACCCCCGGACACCTTTCAGTGGTCCTGGTACAATACCGATAACCCCTGAAACCATTCCGATGACTGAAACTGGACTTCCCATATATAAATCTTCATCACTGGACCATTTCTGAACTCCTCGTGACGTCCGGGATCTCATCCAGGACTTCGACCAACCTTCGGTAACCACATACTATTTCCCATAACAACTCTAGCATCACTGAACCTTAAGTGTGTAGACCCTACGGGTTCGGGAACCATGCAGACATGACCAAGACATCTCTCCGGCCAATAACCAACAACGGGATCTGGATACCCATGTTGGCTCCCACATGTTCCATGATGATATCATCGGATGAACCACGATGTCGAGGATTCAATCAATCCGTATACAATTCACTTTATCTATCGGCATGATACTTGCCTGAGATTCGATCGTCGGTATCTCTATACCTCGTTCAATCTCATTACCGGCAAGTCTCTTTACTCATTCTGTAACGCATGATCCCGTGGCTAACTCCATAGTCACATTGAGCTCGTTATGATGATGCATTACCGAGTGGGCCCAGAGATACCTCTCCGTCATACGGAGTGACAAATCCCAGTCTCGATTCGTGCCAACCCAATAGATACTTTTGAAGATACCTGTAGTGCACCTTTATAGCCACCCAGTTACGTTGTGACGTTTGGTACACCCAAAGCATTCCTACGGTATCCGGGAGTTGCACAATCTCATGGTCCAAGGAAATGATACTTGACATTTGAAAAGCTTTAGCAAACGAACTACACGATCATGTGCTACGCTTAGGATTGGGTCTTGTCCATCACATCATTCTCCTAATGATGTGATCCCGTTATCAATGACATCCAATGCCCATGGTTCAGAAACCATGACTATCTATTGATCAATGAGCTAGTCAACTAGAGGCTTACTAGGGACATATTACGATCTATGTATTCACACATGTATTACGGTTTCCGGTTAATACAATTATAGCATGAACATTAGACAATTATCATGAACACAGAAATATAATAATAACCACTTTATTATTGCCTCTAGGGCATATTTCCAACAGTCTCCCACTATCACTAGAGTCAATAATCTAGTTACATTGTGATGAATTGAACACCCATAGAGTTCTGGTGTTGATCATGTTTTGCTCGCGGAAGAGGTTTAGTCAACGGATCTGCGACATTCAGATCCGTATGCACTTTACTAATATCTATGTCTCCATCCTGAATATATTCACGAATGGAGTTGAAGCGACGCTTGATATGCCTGGTCTTCTTCTGAAACCTGAGCTCCTTGGCAAGGGCAATAGATCCAGTGTTGTCACAGAAGAGAGTCATCGGGCTCGACGCATTGCGAATAACCCCTAGGTCGGTGATGAACTCATTCATCCAGACTGCTTCCTGTGCTGCCTCCGAGGTTGCTATGTACTCCGCTTCACATTTAGATCCCGCCATGACGCTTTGCTTGCAACTGCACCAGCTGACTGCCCCACCATCCAAAATGTACACGTATCCGGTTTGTGACTTGGAGTCATCCAGATCTGTGTCGAAGCTAGCATCGACGTAACCCTTTACGACGAGCTCTTCATCACCTCCATAAACGAGAAACATATCCTTAGTCCTTTTCAGGTACTTTAGGATATTCTTGACCGCTGTCCAGTACCTCCCTACCGAGATTACTTTGGTACCTCCCTACCAAACTTACGACAAGGTTCACATCAGGTCTGGTACACATCATGGCATACATAATAGACCCTATGGCTGAGGCATAGGGGATGACACTCATCTTTTCTCTATCTTCTGCCGAGGTCGGGCATTGAGTCGTGCTCAATTTCACACCTTGCAATACAGGCAGGAACCCCTTCTTGGACTGATCCATATTAAACTTCTTCAATATTTTGTCAAGGTATGTGCTTTGTGAAAGACCAATGAGGCGTCTTGATCTATCTCTATAGATCTTGATGCCTAATATGTAAGCAGCTTCTCCACCTTCATTGAAAAACACTTATTCAAGTAGGCCTTTATGCTTTCTAAAAGTTCTATATCATTTCCATCAATAGTATGCCATCCACATATAATATGAGAAATGCTACAGAGCTCCCACTCACTTTCTTGTAAACATAGGCTTCTCCATAAGTCTGCGTAAACCCAAATTCTTTGATCATCTCATCAAAGCGAATGTTCCAACTCCGAGATGCTTGCACCAGCCCATAGATTGAGCGCTGGAGCTTGCATACCTTGTCAGCATTCTTAGGATCAAAAAAACCTTCTGGCTGCATCATATACAATTCCACCTTAAGGAAACCATTAAGGAATGCCATTTTGACGTCCATTTGCCATATCTCATAATCATAGAATGCGGCAATTGCTAACATGATTCGGACGGACTTCAGCTTCGCTACGGGTGAGAAGGTCTCATCGTAGTCAACCCCTTGAACTTGTCGATAACCCTTAGCAACAAACCGAGCCTTATAGATAGTCACATTACCATCCACGTCAGTCTTCTTCTTAAAATCCATTTATTCTCTATGGCTTGCCGATCATCGGGCAAGTCTGTCAAAGTCCATACTTCATTTTCATACATGGATCCTATCTCGGATTTCATGGCTTCAAGCCATTTGTGGGAGTCTGGGCCCGCCATCGCTTCTTCATAGTTCAAAGGTTCGTCATTGTCTAACAACATGATTTCCAGGACAGGGTTGCTGTACCACTCTGGTGCGGAACGTGTCCTCGTGGACCTATGAAGTTCAGTTGCTTGATCCGAAGACTCATGATCAGCATCATTATCTTCATCTCTAGTTAGTGCAGGCACCACAGAAACATCTTCCTGAACTGCGCTACTCTCCGGTTCAAGAGGTAGTACCTCATCAAGTTCTACTTTCCTCCCACTTACTTCTTTTGAGAGAAACTCTTTCTCTAGAAAGGATCCATTCTTGGCAACAAAGATCTTGCCTTTGGATCTGAGGTAGAAGGTATACCCGATAGTTTACTTAGGGTATCCTATGAAGACGCATTTTTCCGACTTGGGTTCGAGCTTTTCAGGTTGAAGTTTCTTAACATAAGCATCGCATCCCCAAACTTTCAGAAACGACAGCTTACGTTTCTTTCCAAACCATAATTCATACGGTGTTGTCTCAACGGATTTCGACGGAGCCCTATTTAAACTGAATGCGGAAGTCTCTAAAGCATAACCCCAAAATGATAGCGGTAGATCGGTAAGAGACATCATAGATCGCACCATATCCAATAGAGTGCGATTATGATGTTCGGCACATTACACTGAGGTGTTCCAGGTGGCGTGAACTGTGAAACAATTCCACATTTCCTTAGGTGCGTGCCAAACTCACGACTCAAATATTCTCCTCCACGATCTGATCGTAAGAACTTTATTTTTCTGTCACGTTGATTCTCTACCTCACTCTGAAATTCCTTGAACTTTTCAAAGGTCTCAGACTTGTGTTTCATTAAGTAGACATACCCATATATACTTAAGTCATCAGTGAGGGTGAGAACATAATGATAACCACCGTGAGCCTCAACGTTCATTGGACCACACACATCAGTATGTATGATTTCCAATACATTGGTTGCTCGCTCCATCGTTCCGGAGAACGGAGTCTTGGTCATTTTTCCCATGAGGCATGGTTCGCATGTGTCAAATGATTCATAATCAAGAGACTCCAAAAGTCCATCTGCATGTAGTTTCTTCATGCGTTTGACACCAATGTGACCAAGGCGGCAGTGCCACAAGTATGTGGGACTATCATTATCAACCTTACATCATTTGGCATTCACACTATGAATATGTGTAACATCACGTTCGAGATTAAACAAAAATAAACCATTGACCAGCGGGGCATGACCATAAAACACATCTCTCATATAAATGGAACAACCATTATTCTCGAATTTAAATGAGTAGCCATCTCGCATTAAACGAGATCCAGATACAATGTTCATGCTCAAAGGTGGTACTAAATAACAATTATTAAGGTTTAAAACTAATCCCGTAGGTAGATGTAGAGGGAGCGTGCCGACGGCGATCACATCAACCTTGGAACCATTCCCGACGCGCATCGTCGCCTCGTCCTTCGCCAGTCTCTGCTTATTCCGTAGCTCCTGTTTGAGTTATAAATATGAGCAACTGCACCGGTATCAAATACCCAAGAGCTACTACGAGCGCTGGTAAGGTACACATCAATAACATGTATATCACATATACCTTTGGTGTTGCCGGCCTTCTTATCCGCTAAGTACTTGGGGCAATTCCGCTTCCAGTGACCATTTCCCTTACAATAAAAGAACTGAGTCTCAGGCTTGGGTCCATTCTTTGGCTTCTTCCCGGCAACTGATTTACTGGGCGCGGCAACTCCCTTGCCGTCCTTCTTGAAGTTCTTCTTGCCCTTGCCTTTCTTGAAACTAGTGGTTTTATTCACCATCAACACTTGATGTTCCTTTTTGATTTCCACCTCTGTTGATTTCAGCATTGAATATAAATCAGGAATGGACTTCTCCATCCCTTGCATATTGTAGTTCATCACAAAGCTCTTGTAGCTGTTGGGGAACGCAACAATTTCAAAAAAATTCCTGCGCACAAGCAAGATCTATCATGGTGATGCATAGCAACGAGAGGGGAAGAGTGTTGTCCATGTACCCTCGTAGACCGTAAGCGGAAGCGTTATGACAACGCGGTTGATGTAGTCATACGTCTTCACGATCCGACCGATCCTAGTACCGAAAGTACGACACCTCCGCGATCTGCACACGTTCGGCTCGGTGACGTCCCACGAACTCTCGATCCAGCTGAGCGTCGAGGGAGAGCTTCATCAGCACGATGGCATGATGACGGTGATGATGAAGCTACCGACGCAGGGCTTTGCCTAAGCACTACGACGATATGACCAAGGTGGATTATGGTGGAGGGGGGAACCGCGCATGGCTAAGGGATCAATGATCAACTTGTGTGTTCTAGGGTGCCCCCTGCCCCCGTATATAAAGGAGCAAGGGGGGAGGCCGGTCGGCCCTTGGGGCGCGCCAGGATAGGAGGAGTCCTCCTCCTAGTAGGAGTAGGACTCCCCTTTCCTAGTCCTACCAGGAGGGGGAAAGGAAGGAGGAGAGGGAGAAGGAAAGGAGGGCACCACCCCCCTTCCCTAGTCCAATTCGGACCAGAGGGGGAGGGGCGCGGCCTGCCCTTGCCGGCCCTCTCTCTCTCCACTAAGGTCCATGTGGCCCATTAGTTCCTCGGGGGGGGGGGGGGGGGGGGGGGTTCGGTAACCTCCGGCACTTCGGTTTTCTCCGAAATCACCCAGAACACTTCCGGTATCCGAATATAGCCATCCAATATATTAATATTTATGTCTCGACCATTTCGAGACTCCTCTTCATGTCCGTGATCATATCCGGGACTCCGAACTACCTTCGGTTCATCAAAACACATAAACTCATAATACTGATCATCGTCAAACGTTAAGCGTGCGGACCCTACGGGTTCGAGAACTATGTAGACATGACCGAGACATGTCTCCGGTCAATAACCAATAGCGGAACCTGGATGTTCATATTGGCTCCCACATATTCTTTGAAGATCTTTATCGGTCAAACCGCATAACAACATACGTTGTTCCTTTTGTCATCGGTATGTTACTTGCCCGAGATTTGATCGTCGGTATGTCAATACCTAGTTCAATCTCGTTATCGGTAAGTCTCTTTACTCGTTCCGTAATGCATCATAGCGTAACTAACTCATTATTCACATTGCTTGCAAGGCTTATAGTGATGTGCATTACCGAGAGGGCCCAGAGATACCTCTCCGACAATCGGAGTGACAAATCCTAATCTCGATCTATGCCAACTCAACAAACACCATCAGAGACACTTGTAGAGCATCTTTATAATCACCCAGTTACGCTGTGACATTTGATAGCACACTAAGTGTTCCTCCAGTATACGGGAGTTGCATAATCTCATAGTCATAGGAACATGTATAAGTCACGAAGAAAGCAATAACGATAAACTAAACGATCATAGTGCTAAGCTAACGGATGGGTCTAGTACATCACATCATTCTCTAATGATGTGATCTCGTTCATCAAATGACAACACATGTCCATGGCTAGGAAACTTAAACATCTTTGATTAACAAGCTAGTCAAGTAGAGGCATACCAGGGACACTTTGTTTGTCGATGTATTCACACATGTACTAAGTTTCTGGTTAATACAATTCTAGCATGAATAATAAACGTTTATCATGATATAAGGAAATATAAATAACAACTTTGTTATTGCCTCTAGGGAATATTTCCTTCAGTAGCTAGGTGGAAGTGACTAGAGGATCCTGTCAATGACCGAGTCATCTGGAAGATTAACTTCCAGCTGAGACAAGTGGTTGTGCAACCCAGACATTTTGAGTATATGCTCGCTGATAGAACTGTTTTCCTTCATCTTACAACTGTAGAACTTGTCGGAGACTTCATATCTCTCGACCCGGGCATGAGCTTGGAAAACCATTTTCAGCTCTTGGAACATCTCATATGCTCTGTGCTGCTCAAAACGCTTTTGGATCCCCAGTTTTAAGTTGTAAAGCATGCCGCACTGAACCAAGGAGTAATCATCACTACGTGACTGCCAGGCGTTCATAACGTCTTGAGTTGCTGGGAAAATGGGTGCGTCACCTAGCGGTGCTTCAAGGACATATGCTTTCTTGGCAACTATGAGGATGATCCTCAAGTTACGAACCCAACCCGTATAGTTGCTACCATCGTCTTTCAGCTTGGTTTTCTCTAGGAACGTGTTGAAGTTGAGGGCAACATTAGCGTGGGCCATTTGATCTACAAGACATATTGTAAAGACACTTTAGACTAAGTTCATGATAATTAAGTTCATCTAATTAAATTATTTAATGAACTCCCACTTAGATAGACATCCCTCTAGTCATCTAAGTGATACATGATCTGGATCGACTAGGCCGTGTCCGATCATCACGTGAGACAGACTAGTCATCAACGGTGAACATCTCCATGTTGATCGTATCTACTATACGACTCATGTTTGACCTTTCGATCTCTCGTGTTTCGAGGCCATGTCTGTACATGCTAGGCTCATCAAGTCAACCTAAGTGTTTTGCATGTGTAAATCTGGCTTACACCCGGTGTATGCGAACATTAGAATCTATCACACCCGATCATCACGCGGTGCTTTGAAACAACGAACCTTCGCAATGGTGCACAGTTAGGTGGAGCACTTTCTTGAAATTTTAGTGAGGGATCATCTTATTTATGCTACCGTCGTTCTAAGCAAATACGATGTAAACATGACAAACATCACATGCAAATCATAAAGTGACATGATATGGCCAATATCATCTTGCGCCTTTGATCTCCATCTTCGAGGCGCGGCATGATCACCATCGTCACTGGCATGACACCATGATCTCCATCATCATGATCTTCATCATCGTGTCTTCATGAAGTTGTCTCACCAACTATTACTTCTACTACTATGGCTAACGGTTAGTAATAAAGTAAAGTAATTACATGGCGTTTTCATTGACACGCGGGTCATACAATAAATTAAGACAACTCCTATGGCTCGTGCCGGTTGTCATACTCATCGACATGCAAGTCGTGATTCCTATTACAAGAACATGATCAATCTCATACATCACATATATCATTCATCACATCCTTTTGGCCATATCACATCACATAGCATACCCTGCAAAAATAAGTTAGAAGTCCTCTAATTGTTGTTGCATGTTTTACGTGGCTGCTATGGGTTTTTAGAAAGAACGTTTCTTACCTACGCAAAAACCACAACGGTGATATGCCAATTGCTATTTACCATTCATAAGGACCCTTTTCATCGAATCTGATCCGACAAAAGTGGGAAAGACAGACACCCGCTAGCCACCTTATGCATCAAGTGCATGCCAGTCGGTGGAACCAGTCTCACGTAAGCGTACGTGTAAGGTCAGTCCGGGCTGCTTCATACCACAATTTTGCCGAATCAAGATAAGACTAGTAACGGTAAGCAAATTGAACAAATCATCGCTCACAACTACTTTGTGTTCTACTCGTGCGTACAAACTACGCATAAACCTGGCTCATGATGCCACTATTGGGGAACGTAGTAATAATTCAAAAATTTCCTACGTGTCACCAAGATCAATCTAGGAGATGCTAGCAATGAGAGAGAGGGAGCGCATCTTCATACCCTTGAAGATCGCTAAGCAGAAGCGTTACAAGGAAAGCGGATGATGGAGTCGTACTCGCAGCGATTCAAATCGCGGAAGATCCGATCCAGCGTTGAATGGACGGCGCCTCCATGTTCAACACACGTACAGCCTGGGGACGTCTCCTCCTTCTTGATCCAGCAAGGGGAGAGGAGAAGTTGATGGAGACCTCCGGCAGCACGACGACGTGGTGGTGGAGCTTGCAGTTCTCCGGCAAGCCTTCGCCAAGCACTACGGAGGAAGAGGAGGTGCTGGAGAGGGGGAGGGGCTGTGCCAGGGGAAGGGTATGGCAGCCCTCCCACGCCCCCACTATTTATAGGGGAAGGGGAGAGGGGGCTGCCCCCCCAGATCCCATCTACAAGGGGGGGGGCAAGGGGGGGACTTGCCCCCCAAGTCAGGTGGGAGGCGCCCCCACCCCCTAGGGTTTCTAACCCTAGGCTTGGGGGGGGCACCAACCCACCAGGGGTTGGTTCCCTCCCTTGTTCAGCCCACTTGGCCCACCGGGGTAGGTGGCCCCACCCGATGGACACCCGGACACCTTTCAGTGGTCCCGGTACAATACCGATAACCCTTGAAACCATTTCGGCGACTGAAACTAGACTTCCCATATATAAATCTTCACCTCCGGACCATTCCAAAACTCCTCGTGACGTCCGGGATCTCATCCGGGACTCCGAACAACCTTCGGTAACCACATACTATTTCCCATAACAACTCTAGCGTCACCGAACCTTAAGTGTGTAGACCCTACGGGTTCGGGAACCATGCAGACATGACCGAGACATCTCTCCGACCAATAACCAACAACGGGATCTGGATACCCATGTCGGCTCCCACATGTTCCATGATGATCTCATCGGATGAACCACGATGTCGAGGATTTAATCAACCCCGTATACAATTCCCTTTGTCTATCGGCATGTTACTTGCCCAAGATTCGATCGTCGGTATCTCTATAACTCGTTCAATCTCATTACCAGCAAGTCTCTTTACTCGTTCCGTAACGCATGATCCCGTGGCTAACTCCTTAGTCACATTGTGCTTGTTATGATGATGCATTACCGAGTGGGCCCAGAGATACCTCTCCGTCATACGGAGTGACAAATCCCAATCTCGATTCGTGCCAACCCAACAGATACTTTTGGAGATACCTATAGTGCACCTTTATAGCCACCCAGTTACATTGTGACGTTTGGTACACCCAAAGCATTCCTACGGTATCCGGGAGTTGCACAATATCATGGTCCAAGGAAATGATACTTGACATTAGAAAAGCTTTAGCAAACGAACTACACGATCTTGTGCTATGCTTAGGATTGGGTCTTGTCCATCACATCATTCTCCTAATGATGTGATCCCGTTATCAATGACATCCAATGTCCATGGTCAAGAAACCATGACCATCTATTGATCAACGAGCTAGTCAACTAGAGGCTTACTAGGGACATATTATAATCTATGTATTCACACATGTATTACGGTTTCCGGTTAATACAATTATAGCATGAACAATAGACAATTATCATGAACACGGAAATATAATAATAACCACTTTATTATTGCCTCCAGGGCATATTTCCAACACGAATGTAGCCTTCCAATATATGAATCTTCATGTATTAACCATTTTGAGACTCCTCGTCATGTCCGTGATCACATCTGGGACTCCGAACAACCTTCGATATATCAAATCACATAACTCATAATACATATCGTCATCGAACGTTAAGCGTGCGGACCCTACGGGTTCGAGAACTATGTAGACATGACCGAGACACATCTTCGGTCAATAACCAATAGCGGAACCTGGATGCTCATATTGGTTCCTACATATTCTACGAAGATCTTTATCGGTCAAACGCATAACAACATACGTTCTTCCCTTTGTCATCGGTATGTTACTTACCCGAGATTCGATCGTCGGTATCATCATACCTAGTTCAATCTCGTTACCAGCAAGTCTCTTTACACGTTTCGTAATGCATCATCCCGTGACTAACTCATTAGTCACATAGCTTGCAAGGCTCATAGTGATGTGCATTACCGAGAGGGCCCAGAGATACCTTTCCGATACATAGAGTGACAAATCCTAATCTCGATCTATGCCAACTCAACAAACACCACCGGAGACACCTGTAGAGCATCTTTATAATCACCCAGTTACGTTATGACGTTTGATAGCACACAAGGTGTTCCTCCGGTATTCGGGAGTTGCATAATCCCATAGTCGTAGGAACATGTATAAGTCATGAAGAAAGCAATAGCAATAAACTAAATGATCATAGTGCTAAGATATAACTGATGGATCTAGTCCATCACATCATTCTCTAATGATGTGATCTCGTTCATCAAATGACAACACATGTCCATGGCTAGAAAACTTAACCATCTTTGATTAACGAGCTAGTCAAGTAGAGGCATACTAGGGACACTTTGTTTGTCGATGTATTCACACATGTACTAAGTTTCCGGTTAATACAATTCTAGCATGAATAATAAACATTTATCATGATATAAGGAAATATAAATAATAACTTTATTATTGCCTCTAGGGCATATTTCCTTCACAGGCCTCGGCCTCTCGGCCAGTGTCACAACAGTCCTCAACAAAGAAAACGAAGAAGACATTGGGCCACGACGTTGCTCCTCCTCCTTTTGTCCCAATGGCGAGCGAAATTGGAGTGCCTTCCTAGTCCTACGCCGGACCAAAAACCACGATGTGGAAAAAAACCATTCGTTTGTATTCGGTTTCTGTTCCATTAAACACAAGGCGGCCATGGAAAATCTTGGGAAATATGTAATGTTTGTTATTTACTGATGGATTTGTGATTTTAGGGGGAAGATAGTTAACGATGAATCATTTATCGAGAATATGACTTCCTCGTCCAGCTCGGCGCGGCCGGGTCGACAGCGGTGTGCGCGCCGGCGTACACCGCATGATGGGCCGGACCTGACTACGCCGAGGGGCTGGTGGCCCTGGACGCCGCCACGCTCAACACCATCGTGTTCACTAGCTCAGCCAAGGTGAAGGGGCTGCTCAAGGGGCACGACGCTGCGGGCGGGAGCTGGCCGCGGCTCAGGGTGCGGTGGCCTGACATGGTCATGGTCGCACATGGACCGGTCACCGCCGAGGGCCTCAGGAGGCTCGACATTGAGCTCCAGGTTTAGCAACTTTCATGGAAAGATGACTCTGGATTTGACTGAAGATTAGTTTGATGCACATGAGGTGCTCGATATATTGCTAAGAGAGAAGAGAAAGAACATCAAGTCCAAGTGTCTGCATGCTATTTTTTTTTCTGCCAACTCAGACCGGTGGTGGGCCTGATCAATTTGTGACATCATCAAAACACTTAGCTTTCATTGTCAGTGTTTTTTTTTGGTGTGGTGATTTTTATGACCAAATGTAAAATGGTGATTTTTTCTGCTAATGACACCGCTATTGCGGGTGTTTTTTTTTTCGTTTCACTTCACCACCACCGGTCCTCCTGTCGCCGGCGTGTTTCCTCCCGCGGCAAACTCCCCCGCTCCACTGGTCGGCCGGCGAGCACGCCACTGCTACGGTCTGTTCGCTCATATCTACCCCGCATCGGCGGCTCCCAGATCCTACTCCACCTTTGCTTTATCCAAACCCTGAGCTCTGCGGAGCGACTCCAACAGTCGAACTAAGCAGCGCCGGCAGAGTAACCGAGGCCGGCGCGGCAACTTCCCCGGTCGGCGTCTCCGCCCGGTGAGCTGCTACGTTTGGTAAGCCCCCCCCCCCCCCCCCCCCCCCCCCCCTCTACACAACTCTTGATTACACCAGAGACAGAGCGCTTCTCCAACGAGCACGCCCCTAGGGTGCTTGCGCAAATGCCACTTCGGCACATGCTTCTCCAAGCGCGGCAGCGCTGGTCTCAGCAGCCTCCGCAGCTCTCCGAGCTCCTGCATATCTTCCGCTCGCTCTCTATTCTACCATCCGGAGCCTCTGCCGCGCCGTCCAACCGCTCTCCTAGGCAAATTCAGCTGCCCCAAACCTTGCCTTGCTCCAATGCCAACCCACTTGGCGCCGGCTTCCACATCGACGTTGTTGACGATGACCTCTGGCCCACTTCCTTCGGCTTCTCCTCAGATCCCATGACTGGTGATGAGTGTCTTGATACCTTCCAAGAACACGGAGAAGAACAAGTGCACGACTCGGATGATGAGATAGATGACATGAGGCACCGCAAGCAGCTGTTCTACAAGCTGGACAGGGGGTCCAAGGAGTTTGAGGAATATAACTTGCCCTTGCGCCGCAGATGGAAGAGAGATAAACCCAATGCCAAGAATCCATCCGATTGCGAGAAGGTGGAACCTGACAAGCCAGCTCGTTTGAAGGTCCCAAAGCTGAAAGAAGAGCCTGCAGTGCATAAGGATGACATAGTTGAGGTGAAGAGGGACCGAGTGCCAACTTTTAACCAGATGACTGATCCTTACCACCACCCTTTCTGCCTCGACATACATGTCTCCAAGGGGTCAGTGCGTGCTTGCTTCGTTCACCGAGTGACCAGCAGGGTTGTGTCGGTCGCTCACTCCATATCAAAGGACATGAAGTTTGATCTGGGCTCAAGGAAGGGCGTCAAGGCATGTGTGGCGGTTGGGGCGTTACTTGCGAAGCGTGCAATAGAGGATGATATTCACAATGCAATTTATACTCCTAGAAAAGGGGACAAAATCAAAGGAAAAATTGAGGTTGTGTTGCGTGGAATAATTGAGAATGGAGTCGATGTGAAGGTGAAACTCAAACAAAGGAGGAAGCTAACAAAGGTATGTCATGATTATTTATTATTCTATTTCCCTTGTTTGATGATGCCTTTGAATTTTCTAATATACAATATATTTTAATCTTCTCAGCACATTACATGTGGAAGTAATTTGAAAATATTTGGTTGGTACCAAGTGTGTGAATTTATATGGAGCAGAACTAACCTATGGGTTCTTGGGAAACTACATAGAAACATCCCTGTAGTGTATGTTTTATTTTTGCAGTGAAGTTGTATTATTCACGTAGACAAGAGTACTTTCTGAAAACCTGGTAGTAGGGCGATCTTTACATATTTATAGATCTCATGTTGTTATTTTGGCAAGCTGTTAGAAGCAAAGATACTTTAGTTTTTCTTCGGAATGAACAAGTTCATCATGTTGTTTGCTATTTGAAAATGTTTCACCACAGAGAAGCAAAATCTTCAGGACGTTGTGGTATTAAAACCATGCACTCATCTTATCTCATATAGCAGTATGTATGCAATATTGGAGTGCAGTGCAGTGGGACTCTGGTATTTTCACGAGCCTGTCTGTCTTAGTTAAAAACATTTGGTTTGAACAATGATGCCTAACAGCTAAAAACAAATCAATTCCATTCCATCTTTACAGGCTGGATCAATTAGAGCTGAAATCCCATGATGGCACACCCACCACTTTTAAACGCTACTGTTGTAACAAACAATGCTTGACCTCACTGTTTTGACCTTCACTTGCAGAATGCGCCGGTGGTGCAACAGGGTGGTGAGTCTCGGTGACAACTCAACGGTTGGCCAGCATATATAACCCCTTGTTGGCATGAACCCAATGCTGCAGGATCCATTTTATGTCTTCTCGGAAGACAAACCATGAGATGTAGAACAGCTAAAGGGTATTCTGTTTCAGATCTTAGCATTTGTGCCCCCAGGAACTCGCTGCTCTGCCTCGCTGTCTATACTCTGCAGTTTGTGACAAGCCTCCAGTTCTATGTGTCTTGTCTTTGACCTGCTTCATGGCATCAGCAGCATTCGAAATTGGAGTGCACATGACATGGCACAGTTTGGTAGATGCCTGTGCTTTGTGGTAGGATTCTGCCGGCTTTTGGCCTTGGTAGAGTTGTTCTTTTTACATTCTCGCTTGCTCAAGTTCAGAGATGTAACTGAGATCCCGGGCTGTATCTGACTTTTTTCTCTCTTGGAATGAACTTCTCCATTTGCACCAAGTCCCGTAGCAAAATTATATTGAGTCTAACACGTTACGAGCATCTCCAACAGCCGCGCTAAGCGCCGCGCGCAAAAAACCTGTTTACCGCGCGCGCTGCGGCTGGTTTTGCACGCCCGCCTGCGCTGGCTCCAGCAGCCGTGCTATAATGCAGCGCGCGCACGCGCCGCTCCAGCAAAGTGCAAAAATACAGCGCGCGCGACTCGCCGGGCATTTTGCATATATGATATTTTAGAAAAAAATGAACATGTGAAATTTGACACAAACAAGTTGAATAAAAGTTCATGCCCACAAATTCAAAATCATGCCCACAAGTTCATCCAACCAAGTTCAAATGCAAACTAAAGTTCAAGACATGAAAGACACATCAATCTTCATCTTCCTCGTCTTCGTCTTCGTCCTCATCTTCCGAAGACGACTCTTCCGCCTCCGAAGATGAATCTTCCTCCCTCTCCTCATCACGCACCGCATCACGCATCGCATCATGTGAAGCTTCGGCGGTGTTGCCAAGATCTTCAACGGCATCTTCATGGGAATGTGTGTGAGAAGGCACATCGAAAGACATTGCACCCATGGCGGCCGGAGGTGCACCCATGCCTCCCATGAGAGAAGCAAAACTCATGCCTCCCATGGCGGCCATAGCGTCGGAGGGTGCTCCAACGCCACCCATGCCTCCCATGGCGGCCGGAGGTGCACCCATGCCTCCCATGGCGGCCGGAGGTGCACCCATGCCTCCCATGGCGGCCGGATGTGCACCCATGCCTCCCATGGCTTCGAAGCCACCCATGCCTCCCATGGCGCCGAGGCCACCGCCACCCATGGCGCCGAGGCCACCGCCACCTATGGCGCCGAAGCCACCGCCACCCATGGCGCCGAGGCCACTGGCACCCATTGCACGAACCAAGGCTCTTTTTTGGATCAAGACTTCTTGTTGGGCAAGATTGACATACTCTTTTTGCGCCGCATTGAGGTTAGATGTGTCCAAGAAGAATAAGTGCTTCTCCCATTCCAACAACTTAGCTCGCTCCTCGTTGCTCACTTTCCTCTCCTCCAAAGCCACCTTTCTCTCCTCGGCCGCCACCCTTCTCTCCTCGGCCGGCAACCTCCTCTTCTCGGCCACGGCATCTTGGTTCCTTGCCATTTTCCTCACCTCATTGGCTTCGACCCTTGCCTTCGCAATAGCTTCCATAGCATTTTTGAGCTCATCATCTCCTTTCCTCTTCTTCTTTTCGGTTTTGTCTTTCTTGCACCCATCCGTTCGTTTTGGCTTCGAGTATGAAACCGAGTTGGGTGTGGGGCTTCTCTTGCCGTCATCACTTGATGCATCCTCCTCCTCATCATCATCATTCATCTCAATTGCTCGCTTCCGTTTGTTGCTCAAATGCAAATCCTCCAAACCATCACGCTTCTTCCATTTCTCATCATCCTTTAACACTTCATAGCAATGAGGCAAGGTAAAGACCCTGCCTTTCTTGATCTTCCCCTTCTTGGTTGTCCTTGTCTCTTCTTTGAACAAGTTTTTTGCAATGTTGTACTACAAGAAAAACAAAACAAGTTAGCACTTTGGTCACCAAAAACAAGTATGATGAACATATATGAGATGCCACTTACTCGATCATCCTCATTTGTGCCACTTGGGTTAATCTTGTCAACTGCCTTTTGTACAGCCGCCCACTTTTGACAATCCGAGTTGATTGTCGACCATCGGGACCGAAGTGATCTCTCGGAGCGGTCAATTCCACTCAAGTTGTGAGCATCAAAGTGTTCTTTCATTCGCCCCCAATACGTGTCTCTACTTTGATCACCTCCAATGGATGGATCCCTCGACACTTGCAAATAAGTATGGCATAGTAACTTGTCATCGTTGGTTGAGTAATTGCCCGCTCTTCCTTTCGGCGCCTCGACAATTCCCTCACCCTCCTCGTCCACCTCAAACTCATGGTCTTTGAAATAGATGTCATTGGTTTGAGACCAATGCGAATTGTTGGACCCAACACCCATAGTGGACATGTATGCATCATCGTTGAGACTACAAAGTTTTTTGAAAAATGCAAATAAGCTATCTATATGTGATGATGATGCATTGAAAAAATAAGAAGAAAAGAAAAGTTGGAAATTTTTTCACCTTGGGGGAATTTCGTCGAACACGTGGTGCGCGTCGGCGGCCGGCTCAACGAGTGAGCTCGCCAGCGCTTCGGTAGCCGCCGCGGCCGTCGAACGCCCTACAAGCTTCTTTCCCCTCGCCTTCGTGGTGCCGGAACCGTCCGCCGCCTTGTTTTTCTTCGCGGATGTTTTGCCCTTCTTCGTTCGCGCCCCATTGGGGACCTTCTTTGACAGTGCGGCGGCGGCACGGGACGACGCCGGCGCGACGCCACCCGGCGCCGTGGTCATCCGCGGCGGCAAGAAGAGGCTGCGCGCGAGGCCGACGCTCGGCGGAGCTCCGGCGGTGGCGACGCCAGCGCTTCCCGCGCTAGGGTTTCCGGCGGCGGGGGGGGGGGGGGGGTCGCGGCTGTACAGCGGGGTGAGCGGGGCGCCGGTGTGCGCGTCCATGGGTGGGTGGCAGGGCGCCGGCGCGCGCGGGTCGTAGGACGAGGAGAGGAGAGAGTGCGGCGCGAGCACTCGAGTGTGCCGCGCGCTGTAGCTGGCGCCCGAAATACGCCGCACGGGTAAGTGTTTTCAACCGCGCGCCCAACCCGTTATAGCGCGCGCGCCGTTTTTGCGCGCCCGCTGGAGCGACCCGCCGCGTTGCGCGCGAGCTAAAACGGCCTAATTTGCGGCGCGGCGCTAGTTTAGCGCGGCTGTTGGAGATGCTCTAAGAGCAACTCCAATGGGGCGACCCATTTCGTCCGCGGGCGTCCTTTTGAGTCGGCGCAGACACAAAAGTCGGCCCGACGCGCCGACCCAAACGGACGCGCGTCCGCTTTTCGTCCGCCTGCCGACCCATTTCCGACCTATTTTTAGCCGGATTTGCGTCGGCGCGGACATGAGACGGACGCGCGCGCTCGTTTTCTCCTCCCCCCGGGCCCGCTGGTTGGTGGCAGCCTCCACCATTTCCCCCCAAAACCCTCCCGCCCGCGCGTGCTCCTGCTCCCCGCCATGGACGACGACCTCGACGCCGCCGCCGGCCTCGCCTCGTCCGGCATGACGACCGCCCTCTCCGGCAAAGGCAAGCCTCGCGCCCCCTGCAAGACCGCTGGCGCGCCCAAGCCGAAGAAGACGCTGACGCCCGAACAACGGGTAAGGGAGTCGGCCAAGAGGAAGGGTCGGAGGCACGCGGCGGACGCGAGGGATGAAGCCATCGCGGCGGCGGCGGCGGCCGCCGCCGCCGCGCAACAGGAGGTCACCAACGCCCGCGTCGCCGCGGCAACGAGGGAGGCGCTCTATATGCTAGGGTTAAACCTGTAACGCCCTCGATGCGGCTATATCTCCCACGTGTCGGAGCACGACTTAGAGGCATAACCACATTGAAAGCAATGTCGCAAGTGAGGTAATCTTCACACAACCCATGTAATACATAAGGGGAAGAGATACATAGTTGGCTTACAATCGCCACTTCACACAAATACATGAATAAAGCATTACATCAACCAGATACAATCAAGGTCCGACTACGGAACCCAAAATAAAAGAAGACTACCCCAAAAGCTACACAGATCCCCGATCGACCCCAACTGGGCTCCACTACTGATCAACTGGAAACGGAAATGGCATAACGAGCACGACCTTCATTGAGCTCCTCCTTGAGCTCGGTTGCGTCATCTGCACGGTTCAACGACACCTGCAAACTGGTTTTGGAAGTATTTGTGAGTCACGGGGACTCAGCAATCTCACACCCTCGCGATCAAGACTATTTAAGCTTATGGGTAAGGTAAAAGGTGTGAAGTGGAGCTGCAACAAGTGACTAGCATATATGGTGGCTAACATACGCAAAAGAGAGCGAGAAGAGAAGGCAAAGCACGTTCGAGAAATCTATGATCAAGAAGTGATCCTAAAACAACCTACGTCAAGCATAACTCCAACACCGTGTTCACTTCCCGGACTCCGCCGGAAAGAGACCATCACGGTTACACACGCGGTTGATGTATTTTAATTAAGGTCAACTTCAGGTTTTCTACAACCGGACATTAACAAATTCCCATCTGCCCATAACCGCGGGCACGGCTTTCGAAAGTTCAAATCCCTGCAGGGGTGTCCCAACTTAGCCCATCACAAGCTCTCACGGTCAACGAAGGATATTCCTTCTAGCGGGAAAACCCGATCAGACTCGGAATCCCGGTTACAAGACATTTCGATAATGGTAAAACAAGTCCAGCAAAGCTGCCCGATGCGCCGACAAATCCCGATAGGAGCTGCACATATCTCGTTCTCAGGGCACACCGGGTAGGTCAAGCTATGAGTAAAACCAACCCTCGAGTTGGCCCGAGGTGGCCCCGCAGGCTGCCTGTTTCGGACCAACACACAGAGGAGCACTGGCCCGGGGGGTTTAAAATAAAGATGACCCTCGGGCTCGTGAAAACCCAAGGGAAGGTTATAGGTTGTTAGTGCAAATGGTAAAACCAAGGTTGGGCCTTGCTGGAGGAGTTTTATTCAAGGCGAACTGTCAAGGGGTTCCCATTATAACCCAACCGCGCAAGGAACGCAAAATCCGGGAACATAACACCGATATGACGGAAACTAGGGCGGCAAGAGTGGAACAAAACACCAGGCATAAGGCCGAGCCTTCCACCCTTTACCAAGTATATAGATGCATTAATTAAATAAGAGATATTGTGATATCCCAACAAAATATCCATGTTCCAACATGGAACAAGCTCCAATCTTCACCTGCAACTAACAACGCTATAAGAGGGGCTGAGCAAAGCGGTAACATAGCCAAACAATGGTTTGCTAGGACAAGGTGGGTTAGAGGCTTGGTTTAACAATATGGGAGGCATGATAAGCAAGTGGTAGGTATCGCAACATAGGCATAGCAAAAGAGCGAGCAACTAGCAAGCAAAGATAGAAGTGATTTCGAGGGTATGGTCATCTTGCCTGAAATCCCGCAAGGAAGAAGAACGAGTCCATGAAGAAGATAAACGGACGTAGCCAACGGATCCTCACAAACGCAACGTTACCGGAATGAAGAAGTACACCAGAAAGAAAGCAAAAAACATAGTAAACAATCATCACATGGACATAGCATGATGCACAACTAAGTATGATGCATGTCCGGTTTAATGATACATGGCATGGCAAGATGCACAAACAATCCTACAAATTAAATGGAGCTCAATATGCAACGGAGTTGCATATTGAAGAAAACACCACATGACTTATTTAGTTCTCTCTCATTTATGTACCCAACAAGATTAAATGTTGATTAACATGGCAAGAGGGTGAAGCATAATAAAACTACCTAACTAGGCAAGTTTAAATGAGGCCGGAAGCAACGAACAACAATTCCGGTAAATCCCCATATGCATATATTAGGTTTGGTACTGTTCTGCCCTAAACCATATTTTAGAGTTGTTAAACATGCAAAGTAAGGCCACCATGTTAAACTAGGCATTTTTCTACCCCATTTACATATAAAGATTATTTAAAACTGAGCTACGGTTATTAAGTTATGAAATAAACTATTTTAACATGCCATTGGGCAAATTTAAACAAACAACCATTTTAAACATTTCAAACATGCATGAAAGTTGGATATAATTAACCTACACATAATTCTGAGCATTTTTCCTATATAATTCATTTTAATCCGATGCACCAATTTGTGAGTTATTATATGCATGTTGTCTAGGGGGTTTCCTGCAAAACTGCTGTCTCTGGAATAAAGAAAAAAAATCGCAGAACAGGGAAAAAAATACATCGGGCCGAAATTGGAGGCTGGCCCAACAGTGCAGAGGGGCTAGAGGGGCTCCTCACCCAGTGGTCAGCTCGGGATGGGCCGAGTGAGGAAGAGATGGGTCGGCCCAGGGGATGGAGTTGACCGATCCACGCTGGGACGGGGTCAAACAGGCGAGCGAGGCAGCGGTTGCGGGCGCGTCCTTCTGTTCGACAGGAAGCAGGAGCAAATGCGGAAGCAGAGCAGCGACAGGTTTGGAGCAACGGCTACGTAGGGGCATGCGGATGGCGCAGGTGGGCTCCGACGAGGCTGCCGGTGGCCGGGGATGAGGCCCAACCGGTGGGATCCGGCCAGGAACGCAAGGTCGCGGAGGAGGCCGGCGACTTGGCATCCATGGAGGCTTCGGAAGAAGCAGAGGCGACGGCGAGGGACTCGGTGCGGGGTCGTGGGGCTCCGGCCGCAGGGAGGCGCGTCCATGGCGAGATCGGGGTGCGGACGGCGCGGAGACAGCCAGATCCGGGCGGCGCCGCTCCCAGCAAGGAACTTGGCGGCGGCGGGGCTCGATGATGGGAATGGCGTAGATGGGGTCGCTGGCTGCGGGGCTCCTCCTGTTGACGACCCAAGACAGAGGGAGTGCTCAGCGGAGAGAAGAAACAGGGGAAGGAATGGAAAGGAAAAGGAGGAGCGCTCATCTCTGTAACTGAAGGTTCGGTCGCCGGCGGCAGACGGGAACGACGGCTCCATGGGGCTCGGGGACGAGCTCGCCTCGATCTGGATCGGAGCCAGCTGCGGGGCACGGGCGTTGGGGAAAAACTAGGGCGCAAGAGAGGCTGTTGGATCAATGATCTGACGGCCAGGGATGGTGGAGGCTGCAGGATTGGATGCATGGTGGGTGCGAGCTGGCGGCGGGAGGATCCCAAGGTGGATCTGGTCTAGCTGCGGGGTGGAGGGATTTTAGGGAGTTGGTCTAGGGTTTGTCCAAATAGGCATGTGGGTGGACTATTTATATAGGAAAAGGAGAGAGTTTGGACCTTCCGATCGAAAACACACGGACGAGAATAAATAGTCTAGGGAGTCCAATAAATAAAACGATGATATTTTGTAGATGTTTGGGGATGTTCCGGACCCAGCGGTAACGACTGTCCGGGTCGGGTTCGGGACAATTTTTGGACGCGCGCGAGAGGTTCGATGCACTGTGCAGAGAGGGTTTCGGGGCCTGGTGGTTGATAGCGGACTGACGAGAGAGCCTAGGTTAGGCCTGGCGGTAGGTAGTGAGCTGTGTAGACGGTCTCGAGCTGAGAGAAGAGAAGAGAGGGAGGCCCGGTGACTGTTTCCAGAGACCGAAAACGTCCGACGATTTGACCGACTATATTGCCGCTATAGTTTAACGGTTGGGCTATCAAACGAACTGCGAATGCGATGAAACTTGACAGGCGGTCTAGCTACACTAAAATAAGACCACACGTCAACTCTCATCCCATTCCGAGAACATTTTTCGGCCACTTATAAAATACTATTTCGGACATGCCGCGGGCGCGTGCAAGTGTGGTTGGGCTCAGAACGGACAACAGAGAGAACTCGGAGAACCCGGACGAATGCAAGTTTTAAAAACATGATGATGCAATGCACATGATGACATGATAACATGCAACACGCAAGCAAATGACATGGTAACAACAGTGAATAACAGGAAGACACCTGGCACAACGGTCTCGGGGCGTCACAAAACCCTAGCCAACATGGCATCGTCAACGCCTTACTTGAGGGCATCAAGGCATGTGCGGCGGTTGGCGCCTTACTTGTGAAGCGTGCGATAGAGGATGATATTTACGATGCAATTTATACACCTAGAAAAAGGGACGAAATTGAAGGAAAAATTGAGGTTGTGTTGCGTGGAATAATTGAGAATGGAGTCGATGTGAAGGTGAAACTCAAACAAAGGAGGAAGCTAACAAAGGTATGTCATGATATCTACTATTCTATTCGCTTGTTTGATGATGCCTTTGAAATATCTAATATATATTTTAATCTTCTCAGCACATAACATGTGGAAGTAATTTGAAAATACTTGGTTGATACCAAGTGTGTGAATTTATATAGGGCAGAACTAATCTATGTTTCTCTTTTGGGCGGGAACTACATAGAAACATCTCTGTACACATATTTTATTTTTCAAATGAAGTTGTTTTATTCACGCAGACAAGAGTACTTTCTGAAAACTTGGTACTACAGCGATCTTTACATATTTATAAATCTCATGTTATTCTGACAAGCTATTAGAAGCAAAGATTTTAGTTTCTCTTTAAAATGAATAGGGTTTTTTTAGAAGAAGAGGACCCAGCCCCGATTCCACTGCAGAGCAAAGAAATCACAGAGTACATCATTTCCAGAGTCCAAACAGACTCCAAAATAGTAAAGACTACAAGAATAAAATAGGGAAGCAGCTAGCTACCTACTCCCTTCGTTCCAAAATAAATGACCTAACTTTATACTAACTTTGTACTAATGTTAGTATAAAGTTGAGTCATCTATTTTAGAACGAAGGGAGTAGCTATTACAGAGAATCAGCCTCAGTCTCAAAGACACATCCGCTCAGGAGAACTAGCCACCACCTCTATTTCTATTAAAAGAGAAATAAAAAGCTAAAACATGATAGCATGCCGAAACTCCTCAGCCTGGATCTGGCCACAACAATGGTAGAGGCGCTATGATCAGGATCTCCAACTCTCGAACCATGCTCTGAATTTGCTTTTTAATAGGGTCTATAGCCAGCGGTTCCCAGCGAGCAACGTATGAGGCAGTTTTGCGCCAGAGTACCTATATGAGGCAGTTTTGCACGGTTAAACATGAGATCATTTCTGGTATTTCAGATAGCCCATAGACCAGCTGCATGAATAATATTGACAGCAGCCATATTATGTCCTCTAGACCAGCATTCAGCAAAAGCTAGCATATTGACTGAGCCTTTATATCTAGTTGTGCTAGATATGGCTTTCCAGAATTCAACAGCAATGTCACAACCAAAAAACAGGTGATAATAGGATTCATCTATCGAACAAAAAGGGCAAGTGGTGTCAGGAACATATTGCCTTTTCCCTAAGTTGTCTCTGGTCAAAATTTTGTTGTTAACCACCAGCCAGAGGAATATATGAATCCTGGCAGGGATCTTAATATTCCACACTACAGGGTTATTATTGGACAACACCCCCCTAAAATTAACTACCTTATATAAAGATTTAACAGAAAAGACCCACTGGAATTAAGGTTCCAGACTAAGGAATCTTCTTTGTTAGAGTAAACAATGGATTTAGCAATCTCCAAGAGTTTCGACCAAAGAGATAGGAGCTTATCAGAGAAACATCTCCTGAAATTGATTTTGAGGTTAGTACCATCCCACAACCTATCTATGGTACAATCATGCTCATTGGCAAGTTTGTACAGGTCACAATAAAGGGTAGATAGTGGGGCTGTCCCAAACCAATGATCCTCCCAGAATCTAACTTTTTTACCATTACCAATACTCCAGGAATAACCAAACTTAGTAGCTTTGGCAGCCCAGAGTACTCCTTTCCAAAAGGGAGAGGCACCTATGGAAGGATAGGTAAAAATGTTGGGGGACTGGGTATTGTACTTAGCATCTATTATGCTTTTCCAGATCTTCCCTTCATCTTTATTATATCTGCTGACCCAAGAGGCAAGCAGACAAAGATTCATATCAGAGAGGTCAGTAATCCCCAGTCCTCCATAGGCTTTCTTCATGGAAAGATTCCCCCAGCTAGCCAGATGATATTTATGATGACCCTCATAATCATCCCAAAAACAATGAGCTAACCGAGAGTTGATGAGCTTAATAGCCCATTTGGGGAACTTAATATACCCCATGAGATAAGAGGGAATGCTGGCTAGATAGGCTTTTACAAGAATCAATCTCTTGCCAAAATACAGAAGCCTCCCTCTCCAGCCAGCAACTCTCTTGATAACTTTGTCAACCATAGGCTGAAGGTCCTCTCTTCTTAGTTTAGTAAAGTGAAGAGGGGCACCAAGATACTTGATAGGAAAGGAACTCAATTTACAGCCCAAAATCTGGGCAAAATTAATGGCTTCATCCCTATCAATATTAATGGGGACCAAATCACACTTATGAAAGTTAATCCTCATGCCAGACAGTTGCTCAAAACAAGAGAGCAACCACTTAAGGTTTCTAGCATGCTCTAAGTTATTATCAAGGAATAACAAAGTGTCATCTGCATATTGCATACTAATGACACCAGCAGGGTTAGAAGGAGGGAACACACGAGCAACCATTTGTTGATTGGCTGCCTTAGCAAGTATTCTAGTGAATACATCAGCAACAAGATTAAAAAGTAGAGGGGAGGCAGGGTCACCTTGTCTCACTCCTTTCCCTGCTATGAAAAACTCACTATTAGTGTCATTAATCCTAACTCCAACCGAGCCGTTGTGAAGAAGAGTACCCAATTTCTGCATCCATTTGGGGCCAAAGCCTCTTCTCCTAAGCATATCCAACAAGAACTCTCTGTTAACCATGTCATAAGCATTCTCATAATCAAGTTTAAAACAAAATCCCTGTAGGTGGTTACTAGCTATAGCATGAACCACCTCATGGGCTGCTACAATACTTTCCAAAATAAACCTCCCCTTAATAAAAGCAGTTTGGTTAGGAGAAATCAAGTCATTGCAAACTGGGCCAAATTTATTAGCAACACACTTAGCAAAGATCTTGAAACTATAATTGATCATAGCTAGGGGTCTGAATCTATCTAAAGAGACAACATTAGGCTCTTTAGGGACAAGGGTCGGAAGGGAGAAATTAAGCCTGAATAGGTCCATCTCACCTTTCTCCCAATCTCTAAATAGTGCAAAAAGGTCACTCTTAATGAGTTCCCAAAAATGTTGATAAAACAGGGAAGGAAAACCATCAGGACCAGGTGCACCTTCAGCATATGAGCCAAAGACTGCATTTTTGATCTCTTCTTCGAAAAAGGCTTTTCCAAGAAATCAATGTGTGCCTCAGTGGCCATACTAGACTGATCCCAAAAGTCAACCAACAATTTAATATTGATAGAAAGGGAGTAGCCAAACAACTTTTTATAATACTCAACAACATTGGAAATTATACCTTCAGTAGTTTCCACTGGGCCATTGGCAGTTTCCAGAACAACAATGTGTTTCTTCCTCCTCTTCTGGTTGGCCAGGGCTTGAAAATAGTCAGAGTTCAGGTCTCCTTCTTTGATGTCCCTCTCTCTAGCTCTCTTCCTGGCCTTGATTTCCTCCTTCTTCCAGATTTCATTAAGATCAACTGCAATCACTTTCAATCTAGTTTTAGAAACAGGGGAAAGAGGTTGAGATTCTGCAAGAATATCTAAACAATTGTACGCAGCTACCAAGGCTTGTTTAGTCTTACTTTGAGAGGCCTCATAATTAAGGGCCCAACCTTTAGTGGCTTTCCTAGTATTCCTAATCTTGAACTGCCAGATATCAATAGCAGAGGAAAATTGGTAGTTAGTGTTCCAAGCTTTGTGAACAATCTCATCAAAGCTAGGAACCTCTAACCACCATTTTTCAAATCTATACAGTTTGTTCCTAGGAAAAGTCATAGCATCAGAATTAAAAACAAGAGGAGTATGATCACTCCCAATTCTAGGGAGAGCTTTGACCTGGCTAGCAGGAAAAAGTCTTTCCCAGTTAGCATAAACAAAAATCCTATCTAAAGCAGCCATGACCAGGTTGTTTTGGTTATTAGCCCAAGTGTACTTTCTACCAACATTCTTGATCTCAATGAGACCAAATTTATTAATCCAGTCATTAAAGAGATCAGCCCAGTGCTGATTGATAAGGCATGTATTATTATCTTCAGCAACTCTAATCAAATTATAGTCACCGATGACCCACAAGTATACGGGATGAATTGCAGCTCTTTTCGATAAGTAAGAGTGTTGAACCCAACGAGGAGCAGAACGAAATGACAAGTGGTTTTCAGCAACGTAATGTCTGCAAGTGCTGAAATTGTAAGTAACAGAGTAGTTTGATAGCAAGATAATTTGTAACGAGCAAGTAACGATAGTAGTAACAAAAGTGCAGCAAGGTATCCCAATCCTTTTGAGGCAAAGGACAAGACAAAACGATCTCTTATGATAAGCAAAACGTTCTTGAGGGTACGGGAATTTCATCTAGTCACTTTCATCATGTTAGCTTAATTCGTGTTCGGTACTTTGATAATTTGATATGTGGGTGGACCGGTGCTTAGGTGTTGTTCTTAATTGAACATACCTCCTACTTATGATTAACCCTCCCGCAAGCATCTGCAACTACGAGAAAAGTATTAAGAATAAATTGTAACCATAGCATTAAACTTTTGGATCCAATCGGTCCCTTACGGAATAGTGCATAAATTGGGGTTTAAGCTTCTGTCACTCTCGCAACCCATCATCTAATTGCTACACCACAATGCATTCCCTTAGGCCCAAATATGGTGAAGTGTCATGTAGTCGACGTTCACATGACACCACTAAGGGAATCACAACATACATACCATCAAAATATCGAACACATATCAAGTTCACATGATTACTTGCAACATGATTTCTCCCGTGACCTCAAGAACAAAAGTAACTACTCACAAACGATAATCATGCTCAAGATCCGAGGGGTATTAAATAGCATATTGGAACTGAACATATAATCTTCCACCAAATAAACCATATAGTAATCAACTACAAGATGTAATCAACACTACTAGTCACCCACAAGCACCAATCTATAGCTCCGGTAACAAGATTGAACACAAGAGATGAACTAGGGTTTGAGAGGAGATGGTGCTGTTGAAGATTTTGATGGAGATTTCCCTCCCCAAGATGGGATATTTGTTGGTGATGATGATGACGATGATTTCCCCCTCTGGGAGGGAAGTTCCCCCGGCGGAATCGCTCCGCCAGAGGGCAAAAGTGCTCCTGCCCAAGTTCCACCTCGAGACGGCGTCGCTCTATCCCGAAAGTCCTCCTTTCATTTTTTCTAGGTCAAAATGACTTATATACTAGAAGATGGGCACCGGAGGTGGGCCTGGGTGAGCACAACCCACCAGGGCGCGCCCAGGTGGGTTGTGCCCACCTGATGAGCCCCCTCTGGTACTTATTTGCTCCAATATTCCTCAAATATTCCATAAAAATTCTCCGTGAAGTTTCAGCTTATTTGGAGTTGTGCAGAATAGGTAGCCTAACGTAGCTTTTCCAGGTCCAGATTTCCAGCTGCCGGAATTCTCCCTCTTTGTGTGTACCTTGCATATTATGAGAGAAAAGGCATTAGAATTACTCCAAAAAGCATTATTATGGATAAAAACATCTTAAATAACAGTAAGAAAACATGATGCAAAATGGACGTATCAACTCCCCCAAGCTTATACCTCGCTTGTCCTCAAGCAAAAACCGAAATCGAAAAACATGTCCACATGCTTAGGGAGAGAGGTGTCGATAAAAACAAAATACGGACATAGAAGCATCATGTTGATTATTATAACATCAACAAAATTGAACATAAGGCTTTTATCATATATTTCTCATGAATAAGTAACAATTCATCACACAATTGAAGTATAAAGCAAAAACTCTATTAGAAACCAACAAACTATGTTCTCAGTCAACTTTGCAACAACAATTCATCATCTTTTCAGGAAGGGTCACGTATCGGAGCCTTTAGGCAAGTCCACATACTCAACCATCATATAGTCTTCTATGATTGCTGATACGTCCATTTTGCATCATGTTTTCTTACTGTTATTTATAATGTTTTTATACATAATAATGCCTTTTGGAGTAATTCTAATGCCTTTTCTCATAATTTGCAAGGAACACACCAAGAGGGAGAATTCCGGCAGCTGGAAATCTGGACCTGGAAAGGCTACATCAGGCCACCTATTCTGCTCAACTCCAAATGGGCTGAAACTTTACGGAGATTTTTTATGGATTATTTGAGAAATCCCGGTGCCAATAAACACCAGAGGGGGGCCACCAGGTGGGCACAACCCACTTGGGCGCGCCAGGCCCCCCAGGTGCACCCTGGTGGGTTGTGGCCTCCTCGGCCCACCTCAGGTGCCCATCTTCTGGTATATAAGTGGTTTTGACCTAGAAAAAATAAGAACAAGACTTTAGGGACGAAGCGCCACCGCCTCGAGGCGGAACTTGGGCAGGAGCACTTTTGCCCTCCGGTGGAGCGATTCCGCCGGGGGGACTTCCCTCCCGGAGGGGGAAATCATTGTCATCATCATCACCAACAACTCTACCATCTTGGGGAGGGTAATATCCATCAACATCTTCACCAGCACCATCTCATCTCAAACCCTAGTTCATCTCTTGTATGCAATCTTGTTACCAAAACTATAGATTGTTGCTAGGGGGTGACTAGTAGTATTGATTACATCTTGTGGTTGATTACTATATGGTTTATTTGGTGGAAGATTATATGTTCAAATCCATTATGCATATTAATGCCCCTTTGATCATGAGCATGTTTGTTGTTTGTGAGTAGTTACTTTTGTTCTTGAGGTCACGGGAGAAATCATGTTGCAAGTAATCATGTGAATTTGATATGTGTTCGATATTTTGATAGTATGTATGTTGTGATTCCCTTAGTGGTGTCATGTGAACGTCGACTACATGACACTTCAACATACTTGGGCCTAAGGGAATGCATTGTGGAGTAGTAAATAGATGGTGGGTTGCGAGAGTGACAGAAACTTAAACCCCAGTTTATGCACTATTCCGTAAGGGACCGATTGGATCATAGAGTTTAATGCTATGGTTAGAATTTATTCTTAATACTTTTCTCGTAGTTGCGGATGCTTGCGGGAGGGTTAATCATAAGTAGGAGGTTTGTTCAAGTAAGAACATCACCTAAGCACCGGTCCACCCACATATCAAATTATCAAGGTAGCGAACACAAATCAAACCAATATGATGAAAGTGACTAGATGAAATTCCCGTGTACCCTCAAGAACGCTTTGCTCATTATAAGAAACCGTTTTGGCCTTTCCTTTATCTCAAAAGGATTGGGCTACCTTGCTGCACACTTGTTACAATTATTATTACTTGTTCGCTACAAATTACCTTGCCATCAAACTACTCGCTACTTACAATTTCAGCACTTGCAGACACTACCTTACTGAAAACTACTTGTCATTTCCTTCTGCTCCTCATTGGGTTCGACACTCTTACTTATCGAAAAGAGCTACAATTGATCCCCTATACTTGTGGGTCATCAATTGCTAACACTCACCGCGTACACATGAGCAAAACGTTTCAACCAGACACATAGAAAGATAGGGGCTTATAGTTTCGCCTCCCAATGTATTCACCTCAAAGGTGATGTCAACAATAATGACTCATGCTATCTATACTCAACTGGACATATGTGCCTAGATCTTTCCTCACCACATGATGCTTGCCAAAGGAGAAAAATAAAAAGGAATAGAAGAAAAACTTTGACTCTTTGCATAAAAGTAAATACATAAAAGTAAAAGATAGGCCCTTTGCAGAGGGAAGCAGAGGTTGCCATGCGCTTATTTGTTTGTATGCTCAACCCCTTAGTGAAAAATAACGTCACGTTGCATTGCCCCTTGTGATATCGACCTTTATTATGCAGTCTGTCACTTTTATTCTTCACCATCACAAGTTCGTGCAACGCTCAATTTTCTCTTACACTAAATGACCTCACACATTTAGAAGCAATTTTTTTGCCTTTTTGCACCGATGACAACTTACTTGAGGGATCTTGCTCAATCCCTAGGTAGGTATGGTGGACACTTGAAAGTAAGATGTGGGTTTAGGGTGTGTTTGTTTGGGCTGCAACTTCTTCGGCTGCAGCTGCAACGGCTCCGGCTGGAAGGAGCAGCTATAGCTGCTAGCTGTGGCTGGATGGTTGGAGCTGAGGTGTGGCCGTTTGGTAGTTATGTTGTAGCAGATGCAGCTGTTGCTGAAACATGCTGAAATGACCAAAATTTCCGTTGATTAGGCTTAGTCCTGATTGTATTGTATTAAAAATATAAATGACCTGATTAATAGCTGTTTTTGTCGCAGACGGCCAATTTCACATATTTGAACTGAATCACACTAGTTTGATGGTATAGACAATGTATTTGAGCGAATTTGATATATTAGACATATGATGATAGATTTCCCACTCATATTAGATCGTATAAAGAGTTGTACTAGCCGCTCGAGCACACATACAACATGAGTGCACCAACAAACATTAGCACGCTCTCGCAGGGCTCGATTCGGCACGGAGGAGAGGAATCTCATGGCGGTGGCTGTGATTGCTGAGGCAACTCGTCACGACAGCGCTGTTGGGAGGGACTTGGGGCAGCGGGAGTGAGGAAGTCACGGGGTTCGAGGCCAAAGTGGTCAGCGGCAGGAGGGAGTCGCCGTCTCTGTGGCGGCGGCCAGCGGGGTTGGCGCCGGGAGGAAGTCGCCGTCTCCGCGGCGGTAGCGACTTTGTTCAGGGACACCACAAATAGAGAGAGAGGGGGAGGAAAACTGGTGAGGCCGATGGGAACAGGCCAAACCGGTAAGGGCATTTTTGCCATAGTATGTGCTTTTGCGAGAGGGTAAACCGGTCATTCGTCACTTTAGAGCTAGCTGTGAGGAGCAAAAGCTAGATTTCCCAGCTGTGGCTTCCGCTCGATATTTTCGGAGCGCTCCACAGAAGGGCTGCATGGAGCTGGTACTGAAACGGCCTGTTTGTTTGGGCTCCAGCTTTTTTGGCCCAAAAGCTGGTAAAAAGAGCCCAAACAAACACACCCTTAAGGGTTTTTGGATGCACAAGTAGTATCTCTACTTAGTGTGGAATTTTTGGCTAGCAAAGATAGGGGGCAAGCACCACATGTTAAAGGATCCATGACAATATGACTTCTATGTGAATATAAGCAAATATAAACCATTAAGTTATCTTCCTTGTCCAACGTCAACAATTTTGGCATATAATATTTTGATGAGGGCTCACAATCACAAAAGATTTCTAGGATAGTATATTTAATGTGAATCTTCTCTTCCTTTATTAATTCTTTCATTAGTTGCATCATTGACTAATGTTATGTTTGTCAATCTCTAATAAAGTTTTCTACTTATACTTTTCCTTATGCGGTGTCATTACCTTCCATAAGATTAGTATATGATCTTTCCTTCATTTATTTTATTTCTTTTATTTATTTCCTTTCTCTTTTACTTTTGTTTTATTTGCAACCTAAAAGTAAAGAAAGCAAAAAACTCGAACTAAACTTCTTTATATAACTTGCACACGATAACAAGGATATATCACTAAGCAAAGTCTCGAAAAGAAAGGATCGAACTAAACTTTTATTCATCTAAAGCAAAAGACGAACTGAAATAAGTAAAGGCAAAAAGATAGTGGGATGATACGATACCGGGGCACCTCCCCCAAGCTTGGTGGAAGCCAAGGGGAGTGCCCATACCCAGTACTCAATTCTCTTTTGGTGGTGAAGAAGATGGTGGTGGTGACGAAGAAGAGATCTTGTCTTTCTTTTCCTCCAGCTTACGCTAAAGGATAAGGTTATCTATCCTCAACTCATCATTTGCAATCTCAAGCTTTATAATCCTCTTGCATAATGCCTCCATACTCTAGTTCTTGAAACAAGAAGGGAATGATTCATCTTGATCTTCCTTTGAAGTCCAGCCATAGTGCTCCACATCCCCATAGGACTTGGGGTTTGCGACAAAGTCAGCAACATAGGTCTCACCTTCAGAGTCTTGGGATGAAATATTTTCAGAACTATGCAGAAAACAACAAGAAAGAAGAATAGGGGATTCCTCCTCGATACGGTGATCAACAGGTTCGGGAAGTATATATAGATTTTTTTATCTTGGTGACGAAGCAAACAGAAGAAAAACGGAGACCAGAAGGTGTCCCAGGTGGGAACAACCCACCTAGGCGCGCCAAGCAAGCCTGGTGCGCCCTGGTGTCTTGTGCCCACCAGGGTACGCTTCCTGGAAGTTTCTTTATTTTCTAATTTTCTAAATATTCCAAAACTGATAAAAAATATTTTTGCGGATATTTCGGAGTCCGTTTACTTACCGTATCACGTACCTCCTTATTTTCACGATTGTGGAGTGTTCCGAAAGGACTCTTTTATGTGTTCTTCCGGTGTGAGAGTTTGGATAATATTACTTTCAACATTAATGGGCATACCTGAGATATAATTTTTTATTCGTTGTCCATTGACAACCTTCGGGTTAGTACCTTCGGAATTATTTATTTTGATGGCTCCAGACCGATAAACCTCCTCGATAACATAGGGGCCTTCCCATTTTGATAGGAGTTTCCCTGCAAAGAATATGAAACGAGAGTTGTACAAAACAACATATTCTCCGAATTTAAACTCATGCTTTTGGATTCTTTTTTCATGCCATCTTTTAACTTTTTCTTTGAATAATATTGCATTTTCATAAGCTTGGGTTCTCCATTCATCTAATGAGCTAATATCAAATAACCTCTTTTCACTAGCAAGTTTGAAATCATAGTTAAGCTCTTTGATTGCCCAATATGCTTTATGTTCTAACTCAAGAGGCAAATGACAAGCCTTTCCATAAACCATTTTATATGGAGACATACCCATAGGATTTTTATATGCTATTCTATAAGCCCAAAGTGCATCATCTAATTTATTAGACCAATTCTTCCTGGACCTATTGACAGTCTTTTGCCAAATTAATTTTATTTCTCTATTGCTAAGTTCAACTTGACCACTAGTAGGAGGATGATAAGGTGATGCAATTCTATGGTTAACATCATACTTGGCAAGCATTTTACGGAAAGCACCATGAATAAAGTGTGAACCACCATCAGTCATTTTAATAGAGGTGTTGTGATCAGCACTACTAGTTGGAATAGCTTCTACCCATTTAGTAACATAATCAACAACAACCAAAATATGTGTATACCCGTTAGAGGAAGGAAAATGTCATATGTAATCAAATCCCCAAACATCAAATGGTTCAACAGCAAGTGAATAATTCATAGGCATTTCTTGACTCTTACCGATATTACCTATTCTTTGACATTCATCACAAGATAATACGAACTTACGGGCATCCTTGAAGAGAGTAGGCCAATAAAATCCAGATTGCAATACCTTGTGAGCAGTTCTATCTCCAGCATGATGCCCTCCATAAGCCTCGGAGTGACATTTCCGTAGTATTTGTCCCTGTTCATGCTCAGGTACACAATGTCTAATAATACCATCTACTCCTTCTTTATAAAGATGTGGGTCATCCCAAAAGTAATGTCTTAAATCATAGAAGAATTTTTTCTTTTGTTGGTATGTAAATCTAGGTGGTAAATATTTAGCAACAATGTAATTAGCATAATCAGCATACCAAGGAGTACCATGAGAAACATTTATTGCAGCTAACCGCTCATCAGGAAAACTATCATCAATAGGTAGTGGGTCATCAAGCACATTTTCAAGCCTAGATAAATTATCAGCTACGGGGTTCTCAGCTCCTTTTCTATCAATGATATGTAAATCAAATTCTTGTAACAAGAGAACCCATCGAATAAGTCTAGGTTTAGCATCTTTATTTTCCATAAGATATTTAATAGCAGCATGGTCTGTGTGAACAGTTACTTTGGAATCAACAATATAAGGTCTAAATTTATCACAAGATAACACAACCGCTAAGAATTCTTTTTCAGTAGTAGCATATTTTCTTTGAGCACTTTCTAGAGTTTTACTAGCATAATTAATAACATTAAGTTTCTTATCAACTCTTTGTCCTAGAACAGCACCAACAACATAATCACTAGCATCACACATAATTTAAAAAGGCAAGTTCCAATCAGGTGGTTGAACAATAGGTGCAAAAATTAAGGCTTTCTTAAGTGTTTCAAAGCCTTCTAAACAATCATCATCAAGAACAAAAGGAATATCCTTCTGCAGGAGACTAGTAAGAGGCCTAGAAATTTTTGAAAAGTCTTTGATAAATCTCCCATAGAAACCGGCATGACCTAATAAACTACGAATACCTTTTATATCTTTGGGACATGGCATTTTCTCAATTTCATCAACCTTAGCTTGATCCACTTCAATACCTCTTTTAGAAATTTTATGACCCAAGACAATGCCTTCATTAACCATAAAGTGGCACTTCTCTCAATTGAAGACAAGATTTGTTTGTTCGCATCTCTGCAAAACTCAATCAAGATTGCTTAAACAATCATCAAAAGACTTCCCATAAACAGAGAAGTAATCCATGAAAACCTCAACAATCTTTTCAAAAAAGTTAGAGAATATAGCAGTCATACATCTTTTAAAGGTGGCAGGTGCATTATATAAACCAAAAGGCATACATCTATAAGCATAGGTTCCAAAGGGACAAGTAAAAGTGGTCTTTTCTTGATCAGGTTGAGAAACAGGTATTTGTGAAAAGCCAGAATATCCATCATGGAAGCAAAAGTGTGTGTGCTTAGATAATCTTTCAAGACTTTGATCAATAAAAGGAAAAGGGTAATGATCTTTTCTAGTTGGTTTGTTTAGTTTTCTAAAATCTATTACCATTCTATAGCTTGTGACAATTCTTTGTGGAATAAGCTTATTGCAGCTAACCGCTCATCAGGAAAACTATCATCAATAGGTAGTGGGTCATCAAGAACATTTTCAAGCCTAGATAAATTATCAGCTACTGGGTTCTCAGCTCCTTTTCTATCAATGATATGTAAATCAAATTCTTGTAACAAGAGAACCCATCGAATAAGTCTAGGTTTAGCATCTTTATTTTCCATTAGATATTTAATAGCAGCATGGTCTGTGTGAATAGTTACTTTGGAATCAACAATATAAGGTCTAAATTTGTCACAAGCAAACACCACTTCTAAGAATTCTTTTTCTGTAGTAGCATAATTTCTTTGAGCACTGTCTAGAGTTTTACTAGCATAATGAATAACATTAAGTTTCTTATCAACTCTTTTGCTAGAACAACAACAACAACATAATCGCTAGCATCACACATAATTTCAAAAGGGAAGTTCCAATCGGTTGGTTGAACAATAGGTGTAGAAGTTAAGGCTTTCGTGAGTGTTTCAAAAGCTTCTAAACAATCGTCATCAAAAACAAAAGGAATATCCTTTTGCAAAAGATTACTAAGAGGCCTAGAAATTTTTAAAAAGTCTTTGATAAATCCCCTATAGAAACCAGCATGACCTAAGAAACTACGAATACCTTTTATATCTTTAGGACATGGCATTTTCTCAATTGCATCAACCTTAGCCTTGTCCACTTCAATACCTCTTTCCTAAATTTTATGGCCCAAGACGATGCCTTCATTAACCATAAAGTGGCACTTCTCCCAATTCAAGACAAGATTTGTTTGTTCACATTTGTGCAAGACTCGATCAAGATTGCTTAAACAAACATCAAAAGACTTCCCATAAACAGAGAAGTAATCCATGAAAACCTCAACAAGCCTTTCACAAAAGTCAGAGAATATAGCAGTCATACATGTTTGAAAGGTAGCAGGTGCATTACATAAACCGAAAGGCATACGTCTATAAGCATAAGTTCCAAAGGGACAAGTAAAAGTGGTCTTTTCTTGATCAGGTTGAGAAATAAGTATTTTTGAAAAACCACAGTATCCATCAAGGAAGCAAAAATGTGTGTGCTTAGATAATCTTTCAAGCATTTGATCAATAAAAGGCAGAGGGTAATGATCTTTTCTAGTTGCCTTGTTTAACTTTCTAAAATCAATTACCATTCTATAGCCTGTAACAATTCTGTGATAGCCTGGCTTAATAGGGATGATAGACTACTCATATAAATAAGGAATTCCTTCTTTTTCGGAAGCCCATTCGGACAGAACTCCAAAGTTAAGCGTGCTCAGCTTGGAGTAATTTCAGGATGGGTGACCGACCGGGAAGTTGCTCCCGGGTGTGCACGAGTGAGGACAAAGTGCATAGAAAAGACTAGTATTGATCTGTGGGGCCAGTCTAGATCCCGCCAGGGGTAACGACCACTGGCGGGTGTGTCCAGGGCGTTACAAGTTGGTATCAGAGCCGACCCTCGTGGTTACACGGATGTTTGCGGACAGGTGCGCGGTCATGTTGTTCATGACGTTTGTGACCCGTCGTGGCACCCGGCATGGCACATGTACTGGGTTGGATGCACAGACATATGTGCCAAGAGGGAACGTTCCTATGGCCCGACAAGGACGTCGGTTCCTCTGAGTGGGGGTGTATGTGATAGCCTGGCTTAATAGGGATGATAGACTACTCATATAAATAAGGAATTCCTTCTTTTCCGGAAGCCCATTCAGAAAGAACTCCAAAGTTAAGCGTGCTCAGCTTGGAGTAATTTCAGGATGGGTGACTGACCGGGAAGTTGCTCCCAGGTGTGCATGAGTGAGGACAAAGTGCGTAGAAAAGACTAGTATTGATCTGTGGGGCCAGTCTAGATCCCGCCAGGGGTAACGACCACCGGCGAGTGTGTCCAGGGCATTACAAATTCTTTGTGGCATAAGGTCTGATACGTCTCCAACGTATCTACTTTTCCAAACACTTTTGCCCTTGTTTTGGACTCTAACTTGCATGATTTGAATGGAACTAACCCGGACTGGCGCTGTTTTCAGCAGAATTGCCATGGTGTTATTTTTGTGCAGAAATAAAGTTCTTGGAATGCCCTGAAAATCAACGGAGAATATTTTTGGAATATATAAAAAATACTGGCGAAAGAATCAAGCCCAGGGGGCCCACGCCCTGTCCACGAGGGTGGGGGCGCGCCTACCCCCCTGGGCACGCCCCCTGCCTCGTGGGCCCCCTGACGCTCCACCGACCTCAACTCCAACTCCATATATTCATGTTTGGGGAGAAAAGAATTAGGGAGAAGGATTCATCGCGTTTTACGATACGGAGCCGCCCCTAAGCCCTAATCTCTCTCGGGAGGGCCCATCTGGAGTCCGTTCGGGGCTCCGGAGAGGGGAATCCGCCGCCATCATCATCATCAACCTTCCTCCATCACCGATTTCCGTGAGTGAGTAATTCCATCGTAGGCTTGCTGGATGGTGATGGGTTGGATGACATTTATCATGTAACCGAGTTAGTTTTGTTAGGGTTTGATCCCTAGTATCCATTATGTTCTGAGATTGATGTTACTATGACTTTGCTATGCTTAATGCTTTTCACTAGGGCCCGAGTGCCATGATTTCAGATCTGAACCTATTATGTTTTCATGAATATATGTGAGTTCTTGATCCTATCTTGCAAGTCTATAGTCACCTATTATGTGTTATGATCCTTTAACCCCGAAGTGACAATAATCGGGATACTTACCGGTGATGACCGTAGTTTGAGGAGTTCATGTATTCACTATGTGTGAAGGCTTTGGTCCTGTACTCTATTAAAAGGAGGCCTTAATATCCCTTAGTTTCCAAGAGGACCCTGCTGCCACGGGAGGGTAGGACAAAAGATGTCATGCAAGTTCTTTTCCATAAGCACGTATGACTATATTCAGAATACATGCCTACATTACATTGATGAACTGGAGCTAGTTCTGTGCCACCCTATGTTATAAGCATTGCATGAGGAATCACATCCGACATAATTATCCATCACTGATCCATTGCCTACGAGCTTTTCATATATTGATCTTTGCTTATTTACTTTTCCGTTGCTACTGTTACAATCACTATAAAACCAAAACTGTTGTGACGCCCCCGATTTGACCGTACACTAATCATACACACAAATGTGTACGATCAAGATCAGGGACTCACGGGAAGATATCACAACACAACTCTACAAATAAAATAAGTCATACAAGCATCATATTACAAGACAGGGGGCCTCGAGGGCTCGAATACAAGAGCTCGATCATAGACGAGTCAGCGGAAGCAACAATATCTGAGTACAGACATAAGTTAAACAAGTTTGCCTTAAGAAGGCTAGCACAAACTGGGATACAAATCGAAAGAGGCGCAAGCCTCCTGCCTGGTATCCTCCTAAACTACTCCTGGTCGTCGTCAGCGGCCTGCACGTAGTAGTAGGCACCTCCAGTGTAGTAGGAGTCATCGTTAACGGTGGCGTCTTGCTCCTAGACTCCAACGTCTGGTCGCAACAATCGGGTATAGAAAGGGGGAAAAGGGGGAGCAAAGCAACCGTGAGTACTCATCCAAAGTACTCGCAAGCAAGGAGCTACACTACATATGCATTAGTATTAAATGAAAGGGGTAGTATATGTGGACTAAACTGCAGAATGCCAAAATAAGAGGGGGATAGCTAGTCCTGTCGAAGACTACGCTTCTGGCAACCTCCATCTTGCAGCATGTAGAAGAGAGTAGATGGTAAGTTCACCAAGTATCATCGCATAGCATAATCCTACCCGGTGATCCTCCCCTCGTCGCCCTGTGAGAGAGCGATCACCAGTTGTATATGGCACTTGGAAGGGTGTGTTTTATTAATTATCCGATTCTAGTTATCATAAGGTCAAGGTACAACTCCGGGTCGTCCTTTTACTGAGGGACACGGCTATTCGAATAGATCAACTTCCCTGCAGGGGTGCACCACATTTCCCAACACGCTCGATCCCCTTTGTCCGGACACACTTTTCTGGGTCATGCCCGGCCTCGGAAGATCAACACGTCGCAGCCCTACCTAGGCACAACAGAGAGGTCAGCACGCCGGTCTAAATCCTATGGCACGGGGGTATGGGCCCATTGCCCATTGCACACCTGCACATTGCGTACGCGGCTAGCGAGCAGACCTAGACTCCCTTATACAAGAGTAGGCGTTCCAGTCCAACCCGGCACGCGCCGCTCTGTCGCTGACGTCAAGAAGGCTTCGGCTGATACCACGACGTCGAGTGCCCATAACTGTTCCCGCGTAGTTGGTTAGTGCATATAGGCCAATGGCCAGACTCAGATCAAATACCCAGATCTCGTTAAGCGTGTTATTTTGAAATAACCACGGACGCCGACCAGGGCCAGGCCCACCTCCCTCCTAGGTGGTCTCAACCTACCTTGTCGCTCTGCCACGAAGGTTCACTCAGAGGGCCGTTCGGACAAACGTCCTTTCAGACCCAATCCGTGAATCACTCGCGGGTACTCTACGAGCTGACCCGACTTTAGTCACCACATGTATCATGTATAAAGTATATAGTATATACCCATGATCACCTCCTGAGTGATCACGGCCCGATAGTATAGCATGGCGGACGGACAAGAAAGTAGGGCCACTGATGAAATACTAGCATCCTATACTAAGCATTTAGGATTGCAGGTAAGGTATCAATAACTATAGCAACAATGACAGGCTATGCATCAGGATAGGATTAACGGAAAGCAGTAACATGCTACACTACTCTAATGCAAGCAGTAGAGAGAAGAGTAGGCGATATCTGGTGATCAAGGGGGGGCTTGCCTGGTTGCTCTTGGCAAGAAAGAGGGGTCGTCAACAGCGTAGTCGATCGGGGCACCAGCAACGACGTCAGTCTCATAGTCTACCGGAGAGAAGAGGGGGAAGAAACAATGAATACAATGCAAATAGATGCATATCGATGCATGACATGACATGTAGCGGTGCTAGGTGTGCCCTAACGTGGTATGAGGTGATACCAGTGAAGGGGGGAAACATCCGGGAAAATATCCCCGGTGTTTTGCATTTTCGGAGAGATGAATCGGAGGGGGAAGTTGCGTGTTCTCTATGCTAGGGATGCGTGGCGGACGAACGGGCTGCGTATCCGAATTCGTCTCATCGTTCTGAGCAACTTTCATGTACAAAGTTTTTTCATCCGAGCTACAGTTTATTTTATATTGATTTTAAAAGATTTAAATCATTTTTAACATTTATTTAATTAATTTAATTCAACATTATCCAGAATAGTGTTCGCTGCCGTCAACATGACGTCAGCAGTCAACAGGACGTTGACCTGGTCAACTTGACAGGTGGGTCCCACCTGTCAGGGACTGTTTAGTTAATTAGGTTAAATAGTTATTAGGTTAATTAATCTTAATTAATTAATTTTAAACATAATTAATTAAGTTAATTATTTAGTTAGTTAATTAATTAATATTTAATTTTATTTACTATTATATTTTTTTAAATGTCCTGGGATGGACCTCACTTGTCATACATCGCTAACTAACTAACTATGTTAATTAGTTTAATTGACAGATTAATTAAATTAAGTTAATTAATTTAGTTAATTGGTTAATTAGTTAATTAGTTAATTATATATTATATTATATTATATTTATTTATTTTTGTTCTCAGGGCGTGGGCCCCGGCTGTCATTGGCCCATAGGCCAATCGGGGCGGGCCGTTTAGCGGGTGCGGGCGGTGGGGCGCTAAGGGCGAGCACCCGTACGGGAGCGTGCCCGAGTGGGCGCTGGGCGCGCTCGCCGGCATTGGCGGCCAGAGCCAGTGGCAGGGCGCGGCGGCCAGCGAGGGAGGTTGTCGGAAGCGCGTCGGGCGAGCGTAGGTAGCCGAGGATAGCCAGGGCGCGAGCAGCGAGCGGCACAGGCGAGCGCGGACGCACGGTGGAGGCAGCAGGGGAGGCTGCGGCGGCGGCGCAGCGATGAGCGCGGCCAGGGCAAGGTGAGGCTGCGGCGGGCTACGGCAGCGCCGAGCAGGGCAGCGGGCGTGGTGACGGCCGCAGGGACCGGCAGAGGTGGATGGTGAGCGGCGCCAGCAACAGCGAGAGCCGACGCAGGCGGCAGGCGCAGAGGGGGAGGCGCGCGCTGGCGCGCGCGGGCGTGCCGGAGCTGCGACGGGGCACGACCACATAGAGGCGGGCGCGTAGGCGGACAGGAGAGGGCGGAGGAGGCCACGACGACAGGCGCGCGCGGAGGAGCTCGTCGGGGCGGTCAGGAGCGGCGACGTGCAACAAAGAGAGGGAGAGGGAGGGAGCTCACGGCGGGGCGCAGGGAACTAGGCAGCGGGGGTCGGGGAGGATGACGGGGACGACGTGCGGCGGGGTGTGACGGAGGCGATGGCGTCCGACGAGGTGTCTCCGGCGACGGGGCCCTGGGCGGCGGCGACGCAGCGTTGGCATCGAGTCGAGGAGGAGGCCATCGGGGAGGAGGTGAGGAGGCGTCCGACGTGGTGGGGAGGTGGTGATGGGCGACACCGGCGACGGGGCGACGCCGGTGCGGTGGCTCCGGTGAGCGGCGAACGAGGCGCCGGGGTTCGGCCCGATCCAGTTTTGGATCGGGGAGGGATGGGGAGCGAGAGGGAGAGTGGGGGGGGGGTTTCGTGGGGAGTGGGGGGTTGTGTGCTAGGGTTAGTGGGGGGAGGCCGGCCTAAGTAGGCCAAAGGCGAGCGGGTGGGCCGGCCGGTTCAGCGGCCAGCTAGGCCTGGCCTAGTGGGAGGGGTGGCGATTGTGTTTTCTTTTTGTTTGTTTTTTTAATTCCTCTTTTACTTTAGTTTTACAAATTATAAAAGTAGACCCTAAACTAGTGTTAATAAATATGCTACGACCGCAAATATTTTGGCATCTTAAATAAAGTATATTTTATTTATTATTATTTTAAATGCATTTTAAATAATTGTTTTATCGATGTTATAATTAACTTAGTGCATTGGAACATTTTATAAATAGATGTTTTCTCCACCAATATTACTTACTATTTATTTGCCACATTTCGAACACTTTAATTTTGACATTTGGAAACTTTAATTATTTGACTTGATTATTGTTTTGAATTTGAATCGGCTTCAAATGAACGTGATTTTATCAACGGTAACCGAGATGACGTGGCATCATTAGCAGAGGTTCACTGTAGCTTAATTGTCCGGGTGTCACAATTCTCCTCCACTACAAGAAATCTCGTCCCGAGATTTTTAAGAGGTGGAGTAAGGGGGAAAGATCTAGTTATGAAATTCTAACGAGTCTTCTTGTGCTTGGTTGTCTTCTCGAAGAAGTTGATCCCTCTTGTTGATGCCTTCATTTCTCAGCTTCAGGTCATCATTCCCTCGGGAACTCCATCGTCTTACGAAAGAATAAAGGGTGGTTATTCTGGGAGAACGGACCTTTGTAAGGTTGACTAACTGGTCGATAACGTCGGGGAAGGTGGCGGAAAGTAACTCTCGAATTGAAACTTAAGAAATTATCGAGAGTACAGTAAGGAGGCATCATGGGAAGTTTCGAGCGGGCGGGCTATCGTTCGATGCCTGAAACAAAGTGTGAAAGGGGTCCAGAGCAACGATAATAAGTAGCGCGTCTGATACCAAAAGATAATATCTGGTTGAAGGTAGCTCGCAGAATTACATACGAGGTAAGGTCCAAAGGATAAACTTTGGAAACAGTGATGTACAAGAGAGTCAGGTTTCGATCCTGTGGAACTGTGGGTTATGGGCCCACCATGTGGGTTAAAAGCAGAAAGAGCGGTGACATCTTGCACGGTTATGATAGCAAGGCACGTCAGAGAATAACCTGTCAGTTATGTCGGCAACAATATCGGTACCAAGGGCGAGGGATGAAGAGAATGATTTTCCTGCTCGTTGAACGAGGCAGACCAATAGGCAAAGTTCTCGTCCATCGGTGGCTACCGGAATGTCATCAACAATAGTAACAGGGGAATATTACTGCTTAGATCATATAGATCACAAGAAAGGTTAAACCAAACAATGGAAAGGAAAATATGATTATCAGATTAAACAGAACAATGGAAAGGAAAATGTGTTTAAACACATATTTCAAGGGTATATCCTTTCCAAGGACAAGCAGAGCATGATATCCATGACAAGATATAATGTTGAAAACTCTTTAGTTAAGGAGAGAGAAATTTCATGACATTACCCATACAACGGTGTTTGGATAATTGATAAAGAAAAGTTTAGCATTGTGTTTCAAATGTTCTTATTGAAAATCGGAGTACCACAGACATGCTTCGAGATAGCATTGACATGGTCTTCAAGCAAGGATCGAACTAGGATACACAAAGGATTCATCAGGAACAACATATAGAATACTTACGATTTCCTAATGGAAGAATGGTTAACCTTGCTAAATAGGAAACTGGCAACAATAGGTTCCTCGACCAGGTGTGCTAGGCATGACATCACCTTACCGATATATAAGGACCAATGTTATAACTCTTAGAAATATGTCCCAACCATCATATCTGACCGAAATTCAGATCTAATTGGTCTCAGGATACCTCGGACTCAGGATTTCTGAGAATAAAAGGTGCAACACAAATTGACAAGATGACATTGTGATGTCTACTACACAACCTTCTTCTTGTAGACGTTGTTGGGCCTCCAAGTGCATAGGTTTGTAGGACAGTAGAAAATTTCCCTCAAGTGGATGACCTAAGGTTTATCAACCCGTAGGAAGCGTAGGATGAAGATGGTCTCTCTCAAGCAACCCTGCGGCCAAATAACAAAGAGTCTCTTGTGTCCCCAACACACCCAATACAATGGTAAATTGTATAGGTGCACTAGTTCGGCGAAGAGATGGTGATACATGTGCAATATGGATAGTAGATAATAGTTTTTGTAATCTGAAAAATATAAAAACAGCAAAGTAACTAATGGTAAAAGTGAGCATAAATGGTATTGCAATGATAGGAAACAAGGCCTAGGGTTCATACTTTCACTATTGCAAGTCCTCTCAACAATAATAACATAATTGAATCATATAACTATCCCTCAACATGCAATAAAGAGTCACTCCAAAGTCACTAATAGCGGAGAACAAATGGAAGATATTATGGTAGGGTGCGAAACCACCTCAAAGTTATTCTTTCCGATCAATCCGTTGGGCTATTCCTATAATTGTCACAAACAACCCTAGAGTTCGCACTAGAATAACACCTTAAGACACAAATCAACCAAAACCCTAATGTCACCTAGATACTCCAATGTCACCTCAAGTATCCGTGGGTATGATTATACGATATGCATCACACAATCTCAGATTCATCTATTCAACCAACACATAGAACCTCAAAGAGTGCCCCAAAGTTTCTACCGGAGAATCACGATGAAAACGTATGCCAACCCCTATGCATAGGTTCATGGGCGGAACCCGCAAGTTGATCACCAAAACATACATCAAGTGAATCACGTGATATCCCATTGTCACCACAGATACGCACGGCAAGACATACATCAAGTGTTCTCAAGTCTTTAAAGACTCAGTCTGATAAGATAACTTCAAAGGGGAAACTCAATCCATTACAAGAGAGTAGAGGGGGAGAAGAAACATAAGATCCAACTATAATAGCATAGCTCGCGATACATCAAGATCGTGCCAAATCAAGAATAGAGAGAGAGAGAGATCAAACACATAGCTACTGGTACATACCCTCAGCCCCGAGGGTGAACTACTCCCTCCTCGTCATGGAGAGCGCCGGGATGATGAAGATGGCCACCGGAGAGGGATTCCCCCCTCCGACAGGGTGCCAGAACGGGTGTAGATTGGCTTTCGGTGGCTACGGAGGCTTCTAGCGGCGGAACTCCCAATCTATTCTGCTCCTCGATCGTTTTAGGGTATATGGATATATATAGGCGGAAGAAATACATCAGGGGAGCCAGGAGGGGCCCACAAGGGTGGAGGGCGCGCCCAGGGGGTGGGCGTGCCCCCCTGCCTCGTGGCTTCCTTGTTGCTTTCCTGACGTGCACTCCAAGTCTCCCGGGTTGCTTTCCTTCCAAAAATAAGTTCCATGAAGTTTCAGGTCAATTGGACTCCGTTTGATTTTCCTTTTCTGCGATAGTCTAAAACAAGGAAAAAACAGAAACTGGCACTGGGCTCTGGGTCAATAGGTTAGTCCCAAAAATAATATAAAAGTGGATAATAAAGCCCAATAATGTCCAAAATAGAAGATAATATAGCATGGAGCAATCAAAAATTATAGATACGTTGGAGACGTATCAAGCATCCCCTAGCTTAATTCCCGCTCGTCCTCGAGCAGGTAAATGATAAAAACTGAATTTTTGATGCGGAGTGCTACTTGGCATAATTTTAATTTAATTCTTTTTAATTGTGGTATGAATATTCAGATCCGAAAGATTGAAGACAAAAGTTCATATTGACATAAAAATAATAATACTTCAAGCATACTAACAAAGCAATTATGTCTTCTCAAAATAACATGGCCAAAGAAAGTTCATCCCTACAAAATCATATAGTTTAGTCATGCTCCATTTTCGTCACACAAGAATGCTCTCATCATGCACAACCCCGATGACAAGCCAAGCAATCGTTTCGTACTTTAGTAATCTCAAACCTATAAACTTTCACGCAATATATGAGCGTGAGCCATGGACATAGCACTATGGGTGGAATAGAATATAATGAGGGGGGTTATGTGGAGAAGACAAAAAGGAGAAAGTCTCACATCAACGAGGCTAATCAATGGTCTATGGAGATGCTCATCGATTGATGTTAATGCAAGGAGTAGGGATTGCCATGCAACAGATGCACTAGAGCTATAAATGTATGAAAGCTCAACAAAAGAAACTAAGTGGGTGTGCATCCAACTTGCTTGCTCATGAAGACCTAGGGCACTTGAGGAGGCCCATTGTTGGAATATACAAGCCAAGTTCTATAATGAAAAATTCCCACCAGTATATGAAAGTGACAAAACAAGAGACTCTCTATCATGAAGATTATGGTGCTACTTTGAAGCACAAGTGTGGCAAAGGATAGTAGCATTGTCCCTTCTCTCTTTTTCTCTCATTTTTTATTTTTTTATTTTTTATTTGGGCATTTCCCCCTTTTTATGGCCTTTCTCTTTTTTATGGCCTTTCTCTTTTTTTATTCCTCACTTGGGACAATGCTCTAGAAAATGATGATCATCACACTTCTATTTATTGTAACATCCCAAAATTCTAAATTTTGGAATGTTATAATAAATAGATAGATTTGATTGATTGTTTGATTGATTGTCTGAAAGTGGGTGAATTCGAAACTTTTGAAAGTTAAATCAGAGGGAATAAAAGGACTTTCCCAAACTTTCATATTTGCTTTCTGATCTCCATGAATTCAAATTCTTTTCAACACAAAACCCTAGAGAGAAGATGACATGACTTCTTCCATTTAAAATGAAAAGGGTGTTTGAAAAATATTTGAATACCATTGGGAAATATTTTTCCAATTCAGAAACTTTATGCAACTCAATGATTTTCACGAGAGAAGATAAAATGACTTCTTCAAATTATGAAATATGAGTTGGGAGTTTCAAAGAAATTAAATTCAAAGTTCTTTTGAATTTATTTTCAATTTGGAATGTTATACATTAGATCATCATGCATATCTTATTTTCTTGCATTTTGGTCGATCCTAGAAATTTCACGCAACTCAAGGACCTTCGGAGAGAGTTGGAGATTTCGTTATTTTCATATTTGAGAGTTTTCTCGAATTTGAAAAGAGGATCATTTGATTTATTTATTTCATCTTCAATAATTTTTTCCGTTATAAAAAATATAAGAGAGGGAATAATATGACTTTCCCAAAATTGAGGAAAAATGAAGATTTAATAAATAGATCAAGTTTTGGTTTTGCCGGAGTTTATTTGCATTTTATTCGGATAGGGAAAAATGCGCGTTTTCGAAAATTGCATTTTAGGCCCAGAGAAAAGTTCATTTTGTTCGACTCATTTTTAGGAGTCGGGGAAAATTTACTTCAGAATTTTTGGAGCTCGTTTAGATTTTCTTTTCTGTGTTTTTCTGCGCGCGGAAACTATTTAAAAAAAAAGAGGAACTCCCGCCAGGCCAGCCGGGCCTAAGGCCCAGCCAGCCGGCCACCCCTCCCCTCGCGCGCGCCGCGCCAGGCGCAGGCAGGCAGGCAGCCGCCGCCTCGCCTCTTGCTCTTAGCCGAGTCCTAAAAGGACTCTAGGCTAGTCTTTTCCCTTGTTTCGTTTTCCTTTTCCTAATCCTAGTCTATTTCTTGTCCCCTACCCCAAGTAATCTCTCCCCTCTCCTATATAAATACCCCCACACCCCCTCTCCTCACATCAAAAACCCAAACCTCCTCTCCTCCCCAAGCCGCGCCCCACCCCGCGCCCCTCACCCGCCGCCGCCACCCCTCACCCGCCGCCGCCGCCCCTATAGCGCCGCCGCCGCCATCGCCACCGTTTGCCCCGCCTCGCCGGAGGTAGCCCCGCGTCTTTCTTTTCTTCCCCGCGGTTCGGTTCTTTTAAAAGAAACCGTTCCAGTTTTCTTTTCCGGTTTTTCTCTCCGATTCTTCATTTCGGTTTCTTTTTCCGAAACCCTAGATCGGTGTTCCGTTTTCCTTTTTCGGTTTTTTACCGAAAACCCTAGATCGGATTCGTTTTCTTTTCCGATTTAGTTGCCTTTGGACCGTTCGCCGGACCGCTCGTCCTAACGAACGGAAACCTCGAATCTTCCCAGAAGTAATATGTTTTAGTTGTAATAAAGCAGGGCACTTTGCCAGAGATTGTCCGAAGGAAAAGGAGACTTGTGATAAGTAGTTGAGTTTGTATCAGAAGAAATATAGTCGTAGTAGTAAGAACATTTTCCCTTCATATTGAGGTGTTGAGTTGAGACTTGTAATGGAAAAACAAGAGATTGAAATCATTGGAGAATGAATAAAGTAGCAAAGTTGGTACTAATATGGATTTTATGAGTTGTTACTCTATGAAGAAGGATTTTGACCATTCTGAGGATATGAGAAATATGTTCTATGGAAGATTTGTGCATTTTAAGGGTGGTAGTACCCCGTAAGAACCCTTGACCCCTGGAAAAGATAAGGATACTCCACTGAGTGGATTTCTAACAAAATGAATATGAGTTTTGTCTCGATATGTGTGATGCCCCAAGAGTATGTGGGATGAAGTGGAGACCGTCAGTTGTTTGGACCAAATGTGATCAAGGAGTCAGAAGAGAATGTTAAGTTGATTCGAGATAGACTGAAGGTAGCTCAGTCCAGGCAGAAGAGTTATGTAGACTCAAAAACTCAAGGAGGTAGTCTATGAAATTGGAGACAGAGCATGTCTTCATGTGTTCCCTCTGCGAGGAGTTAAACGAGTTGGAGTTAAGGGACAGTTAGCCCCGAGATTTGTAGGACCATACCGAGTTTTGGAGCATATGAGAGAAGTGGCCTACAAGTTTGAGTTACCCAAAGGACTGTCAGGAGTTCAAGATGTGTTTCACGTTTCCCTGTTGAAGAAGTGCCATGCAGAGATGGCCAATATTCCCTTGTACGGACGCTTGACCGCGGAAAGGATAATGATGTTCCATGAAGTGGAATATGGACTTCATAAGTATAAGTTTTTATCTCGGTATGAGGGATATCCCACGAGGATGAAGAGATGAATTACTATTGGATATAAAGGAGGTATGATGTTGGAAATATGGATCAATGGAAAATTCCATGATGAGTCTGAGTAAACATGTCCTAGTTTGGAGCCAATAGAAGGAAGGAAGATAGTACAATTGGACAGATTTAAGTATACTGGGAAAGCTGGAAGTTGGATGTTGGATTAGAGATCCGCTGCCCCGATGAAGAGTTCAAGGTTTGCAAGTGATGAGATGTGCCATAACCCACAGACCCCAGGACCTGCCAAGAAGCAAGCACATTCTTGCTGAAGGAAAAAACCCTGGAAGAAGTTACGATTTTATCGATAGACGATCTTAGAGGAGTAACGCAAAACCTGAGAGTTGTGAAGGAACGATAGATGTCTGTTTGGCTTGCAGAATCAATGGATTTATCCAAACCTTGGTTCGACGACAAGAGAAATTCTGCAATGCTTGTGAGGATGACCGAGTGTTAGAATGCGAGATTCGCTAAACCATATACAAGGTAATGATTTGGGTGTGGGATGGATTGATCACCATACCAACTTACTCTTATTATTCGCCTTGCTATATGGGATGGTAAATCTGAGTGACTTACCTATAGAAGAGAGACGACGATGAAAACCCTGTTTAAACCTTAGAATGGTATAGGTATTTTTCCCTTGTACAAGGCAGCTTTGCCAACCGTAGGTTATACGGTGAGGATCACCCAGACCCATTTCCTGCAGGAGAAACCATAAATTGTTGACCGCCATGAGATATCGATAGTTGTTTAGTATTGGCGCCAGACCCGTCAGGTAAGAAGACCCAATCTCGGAATAACTTTACTAAGAGGAAATGACAGAAGAATTGAGTAAAAGGTTATGCCACTACCTGAAGAGCCTAGAGAAGGAATTATCCTTAGGATTTGAGAAGACGGCACTGTCAAGAATAAGGATGGAGTATATGAGTTTTGATGGAACCGTAACCATGCTTCTAAGGGTGGTAGCACCCCAGACACCGTGTGATGATCGATGGACTTGAGGAGACCCCCAAACCCTAACCTTTTCTTGCTAGCCTCTCCGAATCTCGAGGACGAGATTCATTTAAGGGTGGTAGGTTTGTAACATCCCAAAATTCTAAATTTTGGAATGTTATAATAAATAGATAGATTTGATTGATTGTTTGATTGATTGTCTGAAAGTGGGTGAATTCGAAACTTTTGAAAGTTAAATGAGAGGGAATAAAAGGACTTTCCCAAACTTTCATATTTGCTTTCTGATCTCCATGAATTCAAATTCTTTTCAACACAAACCCTAGAGAGAAGATGACATGACTTCTTCCATTTAAAATGAAAAGGGTGTTTGAAAAATATTTGAATACCATTGGGAAATATTTTTCCAATTCAGAAACTTTATGCAACTCAACGATTTTCACGAGAGAAGATAAAACAACTTCTTCAAATTATGAAATATGAGTTGGGAGTTTCAAAGAAATTAAATTCAAAGTTCTTTTGAATTTATTTTCAATTTGGAATGTTATACATTAGATCATCATGCATATCTTATTTTCTTGCATTTTGGTCGATCCTAGAAATTTCACGCAACTCAAGGACCTTCGGAGAGAGTTGGAGATTTCGTTATTTTCATATTTGAGAGTTTTCTCGAATTTGAAAAGAGGATCATTTGATTTATTTATTTCATCTTCAATAATATTTCCGTTATCAAAAATATAAGAGAGGGAATAATATGACTTTCCCAAAATTGAGGAAAAATGAAGATTTAATAAATAGATCAAGTTTTGGTTTTGCCGGAGTTTATTTGCATTTTATTCGGATAGGGAAATATGCGCGTTTTCGAAAATTGCATTTTAGGCCCGGAGAAAAGTTCATTTTGTTCGACTCATTTTTAGGAGTCGGGGAAAATTTACTTTAGAATTTTTGGAGCTCGTTTAGATTTTCTTTTCTGTGTTTTTCTGCGCGCGGAAACTATTTAAATAAAAAAAAGAGGAACTCCCGCCAGGCCAGCCGGGCCTAAGGCCCAGCCAGCCGGCCACCCCTCCCCTCGCGCGCGCCGCGCCAGGCGCAGGCAGGCAGGCAGCCGCCGCCTCGCCTCTTGCTCTTAGCCGAGTCCTAAAAGGACTCTAGGCTAGTCTTTTCCCTTGTTTCGTTTTCCTTTTCCTAATCCTAGTCTATTTCTTGTCCCCTACCCCAAGTAATCTCTCCCCTCTCCTATATAAATACCCCCACACCCCCCCTCTCCTCACATCAAAAACCCAAACCTCCTCTCCTCCCCAAGCCGCGCCCCACCCCGCGCCCCTCAACCGCCGCCGCCGCCCCTCACCCGCCGCCGCCGCCCCTATAGCGCCGCCGCCGCCGCCCTAGCACGCCGCCGTCGCCACCGTTCGCCCCGCCTCGCCGGAGGTAGCCCCGCGCCTCTCTTTTCTTCCCCGCGGTTCGGTTCTTTTAAAAGAAACCGTTCCGGTTTTCTTTTCCGGTTTTTCTCTCCGATTCTTCGTTTCGGTTTCTTTTTCCGAAACCCTAGATCGGTTTTCCGTTTTCCTTTTTCGGTTTCTTTTCCGAAAACCCTAGATCGGATTCGTTTTCTTTTCCGATTTAGTTGCCTTTGGACCGTTCGTCCTCACGAACGTGATCACTAGATTCTTCTAGGTTAACGAACGTCCGTTCGTTTAACCGTTCTTCGTTTTCTTTTTCGTCGGATTTATTCCGCGTTCTTTTCCGCGATCGCGATCTCAGATCCGATCTTCGTTCTAGTTTATCTTCTCGCCCGTTTATCGGAATCAGGTGATTCAAGCGCCTGGAGTTTCGTCTCGAAACCGCCGTTCCATCTAATCAACTTGAACAAGTTTTTTCTATGGTAAAATTTGACCTAGTTTCAACTTGCTAGAACCGAGTTGTTTTCTTCTGCCGTTTGTTTTCCGTCATTTGTTCGGTTCGTTCTTTCTTTGCAACCGGAGTTCTTAAGTTGAACTCTCTGGTTCGATCTCTCGTTCGAGTTTTACTTGTGCATTAGATGAGTACTTATTGTGTGGTTACTATTGTTTGCTTACGATAGATTGCCCGGAGTGTGACGAGTAGATCTATCAAGAGTTTTGAGTGCGAATCATCTTCATTGCAGGCAAGTTGACACTTTGATCATACCTTTTCTACAACCCATGTTTTATTGCATTAGATCAATCCTCTCACAGTGCATGATTAGGATCTAATTAAATTGTGGGATGGGAAGTAGATGAGGTAGTACCTATTACCTGTATTACTATGAAACCTTTGGGAGTTACTTCTACGTTTGCTTATTATGCCATGCTATGCTAGTAGACGTGGATTGGGTGAGTGATATCCATGACAGATGTGAGTTGATAATTTTAATGGTTTATCTAAGGTGGCAACTTAAACACACATCTGGGTGGATTGAGGCACCTGATGTCTATCAGGACTTGCCTGTTTTTTTCGGACCGCCACCCAGGCTCAAAGGGATCATAAGATCTTTCATGCTAAATACTTACGTGTGCAGCCACAAGCCATTATGGGCTCTGGCATAGTTGACTAAGTCGTGCGAACTCTTATAGGGGTAGACTAGCAGATGTAGGGGATGTAGGTGGTACGGTCTACTCCATCGTAAGGTGCTAGCGCTTCTGAAAGACTATGTCTCGGTCATCCGTTTCTCAAACACCATGTAGTGCGAGAAATCCAACGGAGGCGATCGAGTCTTGTGGGGAAAAGTGCGCAAACCTCTGCAGAGTGTACAAACTAATCATGATTAGCCGTGTCCCCGGTTATGGGCAACTTGAGTATCTAGTACTTGAATATCATGTGAATCTCAACATGTTACTTCTAATTAATGTTGTTGGGTTTTAATTATTTTTAATTGGGATTGAGAATGCTGTCAACCATTCTCAATGTTTCACAACCACCATGACAGTAATAAAATTATTCCTTTGCAGTAGGGAAAAATTGGCTTTACGCAAAAACCTTATAACCATAGAGCTTTTCCACCAGCCATATATGCATATAGTGATAGCCATTCTTCATCATTTTCTCTATGGTGTGAATTTGCCAGTACATTCAATGTACTGACCCGTTTCGGGCTGCAATGTCTCATGTTGCAGGTTTCTTACGACGAGTAAGTGATACGTTAGGGTTACGATTTCTACACTCAACTTTTCCGTTGGTGTTGATGGGAATCCACAACCTTGTTGCTTCCACTATATTGGATTGAGGTAATAGTATCTACGTTACTTTATACATGTGATTTACCTCTGTTATAAATCCTTCGAGTACTGTGTGTGTCAGCATACCGATCCAGGGATGACACCTAAGCACAGAGACTTGATCCATTCGGGTCGGGTCGCTACAAGATGGTATCAGAGCACATGTTGACTGTAGGACATGACCCTAGAAACTGGCAAGCCCATAGCAAAGATTTTTCTCTACAACTTTCTCTTTCAAAAAGATTTTACCTCTCTTCTCTTCTGAACTTTCAAAAATTCCCTTTAGTGAGAACATGCCCCTTTCCCCTTTTGACCACACGAAGATTCGACTGATGAGACCACTCCAAGAAGTATGAGATATCGGACAACTAAGGCCACTTCGGAATGAAGAGTATTTTCCGTGCATCTGAATAATGGAAACTACAACAGTTGAAGGCCGAAGACAAGTAGAATTGGAAGGCTCTGAAGAATTCCCAGATTTGTATGACCTAGGAAGGTTACCCTTATGGAACTTGGCAGACTATGGAAGTTGTCAATACCCGAGATCAAGGTGTATTGGAGAAAGACCAAAACATGGAGAGTTGAGAACTCAAAGTTTTGTCAAGAAAACCCTAAGGCAGGAGATATCAACTGGCAAGATAGCTCATGGCAATGACAAGGGCAGAAACACAGTTATCCGTGATGTCATCACCATTGATACTGTGGTCACCGAGCTGAGCTAAGCATGCATATGCATGGAAGGATTAAATGGTAGAAGGAGCACCTATTAGTAAGATGAAGTTTTAACCTTAGCTGGTGTATCACCAAGATCTGGAGTAGTACATCAAGAAGTTTAAAATGGAGCTCCCGGAAGTTGTATTAGACAAGGAAGTATTTCATGAGGAACTCAGGATCCAGAAGTTGAAAGCAGCCAAGCTAGAGAAGTAAAACCTTGAGATACAGAAGATTCGTCAGGAACTGAAGGACAGTATGACCATGGTTCATGCCAAGGATGTTGAAACCTAGAAGTTTGAAATGCAACTCCAGAATATTACAGGATGTCACGAGAGATTTCACGTCAACAGAGATGATCTGGCAAAAGAACTTGAGAAGGACAAGCATGATTGGAAGAAGCCATTGGAGGCTTGAACAAGGCTTGAAGAGTTTGGAGACGTTGAAGATTTATTGACCTTTAGAAGACCAAACCCCTATTATATACCTACGTTAGATGCGACGTTTGTGAGCTGTCATTTGTTTGATGTTTTTCGACAGCCACAACAAAAATCTGTCGTTTCAAAACTTTTGTTTGTATTGTGTGCTTTCCTCTCTCTTGATCTCTTTTATCTCACCCCAAACCCATGGACCCAATAGATGATGAATGGAGATGAGCTTGTATTTTCTGGACCGATGAGTCAATTGGAGACAGACCGATGGATTCAGAACATGGAGGATCATATGGAGAACAACCCTATAGTCGGAAAGGATATGGCCCAGCATGCTCTTCAATGCTTTGAAAGAGGTGCTGCTACTTGGTGGAGGATGTACCAAACCATCAATGGATGGCAAGGAGTAACCACTTGGAAAGAATTTAAGTTGACTTTGCTAAAGTCTCAGTTTGTGTCCCAGAAGTTGAAGCCTTATGGAAAGGACATGAAGAAACCTTGTGCATGCAAGATTTGTGGAGAAATCGGACACAACCATAAAGAACACAAGGATGAATGCCCTAATTGTGAAGGAAGTCACCCAGCTGAAGAATGCCCAACTAGGCAGATCACTTGTTTCTTGTGTGAAGGGACTACCCACTATCCTGCTCAGTGTCACATTTACCCCATGGTACAAAGAACCATCCAGCAGAAGGAAGAAGCAATGAAAGGAGCTCTTATGGAAAGTTTAGAAGAACCTGTGATGAAGAAAGAGTTGGAGGACACACCCAAAGAAGAACCAATTAAACCCTACACCAAGTCTTGCTATTCATGTGGAGAAGAATGACACATCTCCCAGAATTGTATGAATGGGGATCTAGTAGAATTCCCGACTAAGGAAGTAGAGTATGACCCACAGGAAATAGAAGCTCTGATTGGAATGGAAAAGTCCAGAAAGAAAAGTAGATTGGATTCCAGGAAGGATGTGAGTCATGTCACCTGTTATAGGTGCAAGGAGTCAGGGCACTACCTCAGAAATTGCCCAAAAAGGAAGCTAAGGACCCAAGTAGGCTATATAATCACACGGAAACCTCGAATCTTCCCAGAAGTAATATGTTTTAGTTGTAATAAAGCATGGCACTTTGCCAGAGATTGTCCGAAGGAAAAGGAGACTTGTGATAAGTAGTTGAGTTTGTATCAGAAGAAATATAGTCGTAGTAGTAAGAACATTTTCCCTTCATATTGAGGTGTTGAGTTGAGACTTGTAATGGAAAAACAAGAGATTGAAATCATTGGAGAATGAATAAAGTAGCAACGTTGGTACTAATATGGATTTTATGAGTTGTTACTCTATGAAGAAGGATTTTGACCATTCTGAGGATATGAGAAATATGTTCTATGGAAGATTTGTGCATTTTAAGGGTGGTAGTACCCCGTAAGAACCCTTGACCCCTGGAAAAGATAAGGATACTCCACTGAGTGGATTTCTAACAAAATGAATATGAGTTTTGTCTCGATATGTGTGATGCCCCAAGAGTATGTGGGATGAAGTGGAGACCGTCAGTTGTTTGGACCAAATGTGATCAAGGAGTCAGAAGAGAATGTTAAGTTGATTCGAGATAGACTGAAGGTAGCTCAGTCCAGGCAGAAGAGTTATGTAGACTCAAAAACTCAAGGAGGTAGTCTATGAAATTGGAGACAGAGCATGTCTTCATGTGTTCCCTCTGCGAGGAGTTAAACGAGTTGGAGTTAAGGGACAGTTAGCCCCGAGATTTGTAGGACCATACCGAGTTTTGGAGCATATGAGAGAAGTGGACTACAAGTTTGAGTTACCCAAAGGACTGTCAGGAGTTCAAGATGTGTTTCACGTTTCCCTGTGAAGAAGTGCCATGCAGAGATGGCCAATATTCCCTTGTAAGGACGCTTGACCGCGGAAAGGATAATGATGTTCCATGAAGTGGAATATGGACTTCATAAGTATAAGTTTTTATCTCGGTATGAGGGATATCCCACGAGGATGAAGAGATGAATTACTATTGGATATAAAGGAGGTATGATGTTGGAAATATGGATCAATGGAAAATTCCATGATGAGTCTGAGTAAACATGTCCTAGTTTGGAGCCAATAGAAGGAAGGAAGATAGTACAATTGGACAGATTTAAGTATACTGGGAAAGCTGGAAGTTGTATGTTGGATTAGAGATCCGCTGCCCTGATGAAGAGTTCAAGGTTTGCAAGTGATGAGATGTGCCATAACCCACAGACCCCAGGACCTGCCAAGAAGCAAGCACATTCTTGCTGAAGGAAAAAACCCTGGAAGAAGTTACGATTTTATCGATAGACGATCTTAGAGGAGTAACGCAAAACCTGAGAGTTGTGAAGGAACGATAGATGTCTGTTTGGCTTGCAGAATCAATGGATTTATCCGAACCTTGGTTCGACGACAAGAGAAATTCTGCAATGCTTGTGAGGATGACCGAGTGTTAGAATGCGAGATTCGCTAAACCATATACAAGGTAATGATTTGGGTGTGGGATGGATTGATCACCATACCGACTTACTCTTATTATTTGCCTTGCTATATGGGATGGTAAATCTGAGTGACTTACCTATAGAAGAGAGACGACGATGAAAACCCTGTTTAAACCTTAGAATGGTATAGGTATTTTTCCCTTGTACAAGGCAGCTTTGCCAACCGTAGGTTATACGGTGAGGATCACCCAGACCCATTTCCTGCAGGAGAAACCATAAATTGTTGACCGCCATGAGATATCGATAGTTGTTTAGTATTGGCGCCAGACCCGTTAGGTAAGAAGACCCAATCTCGAAATAACTTTACTAAGAGGAAATGATAGAAGAATTGAGTAAAAGGTTATGCCACTACCTGAAGAGCCTAGAGAAGGAATTATCCTTAGGATTTGAGAAGACGACACTGTCAAGAATAAGGATGGAGTATATGAGTTTTGATGGAACCGTAACCATGCTTCTAAGGGTGGTAGCACCCCAGACACCGTGTGATGATCGATGGACTTGAGGAGACCCCCAAACCCTAACCTTTTCTTGCTAGCCTCTCCGAATCTCGAGGACGAGATTCATTTAAGGGTGGTAGGTTTGTAACATCCCAAAATTCTAAATTTTGGAATGTTATAATAAATAGATAGATTTGATTGATTGTTTGATTGATTGTCTGAAAGTGGGTGAATTCGAAGCTTTTGAAAGTTAAATGAGAGGGAATAAAAGGACTTTCCCAAACTTTCATATTTGCTTTCTGATCTCCATGAATTCAAATTCTTTTCAACACAAACCCTAGAGAGAAGATGACATGACTTCTTCCATTTAAAATGAAAAGGGTGTTTGAAAAATATTTGAATACCATTGGGAAATATTTTTCCAATTCAGAAACTTTATGCAACTCAACGATTTTCACGAGAGAAGATAAAACAACTTCTTCAAATTATGAAATATGAGTTGGGAGTTTCAAAGAAATTAAATTCAAAGTTCTTTTGAATTTATTTTCAATTTGGAATGTTATACATTAGATCATCATGCATATCTTATTTTCTTGCATTTTGGTCGATCCTAGAAATTTCACGCAACTCAAGGACCTTCGGAGAGAGTTGGAGATTTCGTTATTTTCATATTTGAGAGTTTTCTCGAATTTGAAAAGAGGATCATTTGATTTATTTATTTCATCTTCAATAATATTTCCGTTATCAAAAATATAAGAGAGGGAATAATATGACTTTCCCAAAATTGAGGAAAAATGAAGATTTAATAAATAGATCAAGTTTTGGTTTTGCCGGAGTTTATTTGCATTTTATTCGGATAGGGAAATATGCGCGTTTTCGAAAATTGCATTTTAGGCCCGGAGAAAAGTTCATTTTGTTCGACTCATTTTTAGGAGTCGGGGAAAATTTACTTTAGAATTTTTGGAGCTCGTTTAGATTTTCTTTTCTGTGTTTTTCTGCGCGCGGAAACTATTTAAATAAAAAAAAGAGGAACTCCCGCCAGGCCAGCCGGGCCTAAGGCCCAGCCAGCCGGCCACCCCTCCCCTCGCGCGCGCCGCGCCAGGCGCAGGCAGGCAGGCAGCCGCCGCCTCGCCTCTTGCTCTTAGCCGAGTCCTAAAAGGACTCTAGGCTAGTCTTTTCCCTTGTTTCGTTTTCCTTTTCCTAATCCTAGTCTATTTCTTGTCCCCTACCCCAAGTAATCTCTCCCCTCTCCTATATAAATACCCCCACACCCCCCCTCTCCTCACATCAAAAACCCAAACCTCCTCTCCTCCCCAAGCCGCGCCCCACCCCGCGCCCCTCAACCGCCGCCGCCGCCCCTCACCCGCCGCCGCCGCCCCTATAGCGCCGCCGCCGCCGCCCTAGCACGCCGCCGTCGCCACCGTTCGCCCCGCCTCGCCGGAGGTAGCCCCGCGCCTCTCTTTTCTTCCCCGCGGTTCGGTTCTTTTAAAAGAAACCGTTCCGGTTTTCTTTTCCGGGTTTTCTCTCCGATTCTTCGTTTCGGTTTCTTTTTCCGAAACCCTAGATCGGTTTTCCGTTTTCCTTTTTCGGTTTCTTTTCCGAAAACCCTAGATCGGATTCGTTTTCTTTTCCGATTTAGTTGCCTTTGGACCGTTCGCCGGACCGTTCGTCCTCACGAACGTGATCACTAGATTCTTCTAGGTTAACGAACGTCCGTTCGTTTAACCGTTCTTCGTTTTCTTTTTCGTCGGATTTATTCCGCGTTCTTTTCCGCGATCGCGATCTCAGATCCGATCTTCGTTCTAGTTTATCTTCTCGCCCGTTTATCGGAATCAGGTGATTCAAGCGCCTGGAGTTTCGTCTCGAAACCGCCATTCCATCTAATCAACTTGAACAAGTTTTTTCTATGGTAAAATTTGACCTAGTTTCAACTTGCTAGAACCGAGTTGTTTTCTTTCGCCGTTTGTTTTCCATCGTTTGTTCGGTTCGTTCTTTCTTTGCAACCGGAGTTCTTAAGTTGAACTCTCTGGTTCGATCTCTCGTTCGATTTTTACTTGTGCATTAGATGAGTACTTATTGTGTGAGTGATATTCATGACAGATGTGAGTTGATAATTTTAATGGTTTATCTAAGGTGGCAACTTAAACACACATCTGGGTGGATTGAGGCACCTGATGTCTATCAGGACTTGCCTGTTTTTTTCGGACCGCCACCCAGGCTCAAAGGGATCATAAGATCTTTCATGCTAAATACTTACGTGTGCAGCCACAAGCCATTATGGGCTCTGGCATAGTTGACTAAGTCGTGCGAACTCTTATAGGGGTAGACTAGCAGATGTAGGGGATGTAGGTGGTACGGTCTACTCCATCGTAAGGTGCTAGCGCTTCTGAAAGACTATGTCTCGGTCATCCGTTTCTCAAACACCATGTAGTGCGAGAAATCCAACGGAGGCGATCGAGTCTTGTGGGGAAAAGTGCGCAAACCTCTGCAGAGTGTACAAACTAATCATGATTAGCCGTGTCCTCGGTTATGGACAACTTGAGTATCTAGTACTTGAATATCATGTGAATCTCAACATGTTACTTCTAATTAATGTTGTTGGGTTTTAATTATTTTTAATTGGGATTGAGAATGCTGTCAACCATTCTCAATGTTTCACAACCACCATGATAGTAATAAAATTATTCCTTTGCAGTAGGGAAAAATTGGCTTTACGCAAAAACCTTATAACCATAGAGCTTTTCCACCAGCCATATATGCATATAGTGATAGCCATTCTTCATCATTTTCTCTATGGTGTGAATTTGCCAGTACATTCAATGTACTGACCCGTTTCAGGCTGCAACGTCTCATGTTGCAGGTTTCTTACGACGAGTAAGTGATACGTTAGGGTTACGATTTCTACACTCAACTTTGCCGTTGGTGTTGATGGGAATCCACAACCTTGTTGCTTCCGCTATATTGGATTGAGGTAATAGTATCTACGTTACTTTATACATGTGATTTACCTCTGTTATAAATCCTTCGAGTACTATGTGTGTCAGCATACCGATCCAGGGATGACACCTAAGCACAGAGACTTGATCCATTCGGGTCGGGTCGCTACATTTATTTACAACTCAATGATTACAACTCGATACTAGAACAAAGTATGACTCTATATGAATGCCTCCGGCGGTGTACCGGGATATGTAATGAACTAAGAGTGACATGTATGAAATAATTATGAACAGTGGCTTTGCCGCAAATACTATGTCAACTACATGATCATGCTAAACAATATGACAATGATGAACGTGTCATGATAAACGGAATGGTGGAAAGTTGCATGGCAATATATCTCGGAATGGCTATGGAAATGCCATAATAGGTAGGTATGGTGGCTGTTTTGAGGAAGATATAAGGAGGTTTATGTGTGAAAGAGCGTATCATATCACGGGGTTTGGATGCACCGGCGAAGTTTGCGCCAACTCTCAATGTGAGAAAGGGCAACGCATGGTACCGAAGAGGCTAGCAAGGATGGAAGGGTAAGAGTGCGTATAATCCATGGACTCAACATTAGTCATAAAGAACTCACATACTTATTGCAAAAATCTACAAGTCATCAAATACCTCAGCACTACGCTCATGCTCCTAGGGGGATAGATTGGTAGGAAAAGACCATCGCTCGTCCCCGACCGCCACTCATAAGGAGGACAATCAAATAACACCTCATGTTTCAAATTTGTTACATAACGTTTACCATACGTGCATGCTACGGGACTTGCAAACTTCAACACAAGCATTTCTCAATTTCACAACTACTCAACTAGCACGACTTTGATATTATTACCTCCATATCTCAAAACAATCATCAAGCATCAAAATTCTCTTAGTATTCAACACACTCATAAGAAAGTTTTTACTAGTCTTGAATACCTAGCATATTAGGATTATTTAAGAAAATTACCATGCTATTTAATACTCTCAAAATAATATAAGTGAAGCATGAGAGTTCATCTATTTCTTCAAAATAAAACTACCATTGTGCTCTAAAAGATATAAGTGAAGCATTAGAGGAAATGACAAACTACTCCGAAAGATATAAGTGAAGATCAATGAGTAGTCGAATAATTATGCAACTATGTGAAGACTCTCTAACATTTAAGAATTTCAGATCTTGGTATTTTATTCAAACATCAAGAAAACCAAAATAAAATGACATTCTAAGAATGGCAAACATCATGTGAAGAAGCAAAAACTTACGATCAACTGAAACTAACCGATAGTTGTTGAAGAAGAAAGGTGGGATGCCAACCGGGGCATCCCCAAGCTTAGACACTTGAGACTTCTTGAAATATTATCTTGGGATGCCTTGGTCATCCCGAAGCTTGAGCTTTTGTGTCTCCTTAATTCCTCTCATATCACGGTCTCCCTAAATCTCAAAAGCTTCATCCACACAAAACTCAACAAGGACTCGTGAGATAAGTTAGTATAAACCATTGCAAAAACCTTATCATACTCTACTGTAGAAAATCACTAAAATTATTATTCAACATTGCATACTAAATTCCTCTGCATATTTAATAGTCGTATCCTCAAACAGAATCATTAAAGAAGCAAACATATGCAAACAATGCAAACATAACAGCAATCTGCCTAAACAGGACAGTCTGTAAAGAGTGCAGCAAAATCCATACTTACCTAACTCCAAAAATTATGAAAGAAAATTACCACTATAGTAAATTTATCAGAGCTTAATAGTCAAAAGGTTTCAACATTTTATCACATTATGACTTTTCTAGGGAATTATTGCAACCGCGGTAAACTTTCTGTTTTCAAACAGCAACATGAAGACTTGTAAAACAGGCATAGTAAAGGCTATCAATGCCACTTTTATTGAAATAAAAGATGCAAAACATTGTTCTAAATACCAGAAAGCAAATCCTAACAAAATAAATTGACACTCCAAGCAAAACACATATCATGTGGTGAATAAAAATATAGCTCCAAGTAAAGTTACCGATGAACGAAGACGAAAGAGGGGATGCCCTCCGGGGCATCTCCAAGCTTAGGATTTTGGTTGTCCTTGAATATTACCTTTGGGTGCCTTGTGCATCCCCAAGCTTAGGATCTTGCCACTCCTTATTCCGTAGTCCATCGAATCTTTACCCAAAACTTGAAAACTTCACAACACAAAACTTAACAGAAAACTCGTAAGCTCCGTTAGTATAAGAAAGCAAATCACCATCATAAGGTACTGTAATGAACTCATTCTAAATTCATATTGGTGTAATATCTACTGTATTCCAACTTCTATATGGTTCATACCCTCCTATACTACTCATAGATTCATCAAAATAAGCAAACAACACATAGAAAACAGAATCTGTCAAAAACAGAACAGTCTGCAGTAATATGGATCACATGTATACTTATGGAACTCACAAAATTCTCAAATAAATTTCTGGACGTGAGGAATTTATCTATTAATCATCTGAAAAAATAATTAACTAAATATCACTCTCCAAATAAAAATGGCAGCAATTCTCGTGAGCGCTAAAGTTTCTGTTTTTTACAGCATGATCAACAAGACTTTCCCCAAGTCTTCCCAAAGGTTCTACTTGGCACAAACACTAATTAAAAGCATAAAACCACATATAAACAGAGGCTAGATGAATTATTTATTACTAAACAGGAACAAAAATAAAGTTGGGTTGCCTCCCAACAAGCGCTATCATTTAATGCCCCTAGCTAGGCGTGATGATTTCAATGATGCTCACATAAAAGATAAGAATTGTAAGATAAAGAGAGCATCATGGAGAATATGACTAGCACATTTAGGTCTAACCCACTTCCTATGCATAGGGATTTTGTGAGCAAAAAACTTATGGAAACAATAATCAATTAGCATAGGAAGGTAAAGCAAGCAAAACTTCAAGATTTTAAGCACATAGAGAGGAAACTTGGTATTATTGCAATTCCTACAAGCATATATTCCTCTCTCATAATAATTTTCAGTATCACCATGAATGAATTCAACAATATAACTATCACACAAAGCATTCTTTTCATGATCTACAAGCATAGAATTTTTATTACTCTCCACATAAGCAAATTTCTTCTCATGAATAGTAGTGGGAGCAAACTCAACAAAGTAACTATCATGGGATTGAAAATTGAAATCAAGATGACAAGTTTCATTGTTATCATTATTCTTTAAAGCATACGTGTCATCACAATAATCATCATAGATAGGAGGCATGCTTTCATCATAATAAATTTGCTCATCAAAACTTGGGGGACAAAAAATATCATCTTCATCAAACATAGCTTCCCCAAGCTTGTGGCTTTGCATATCATTAGCATCATAGATATTCAAGGAATTCATACTAACAAAATTGCAATCATGCTCATCATTCAAATATTTAGTGACAAATATTCTAATGCATTCTTCTTCTAGCACTTGAGCACAATTATCGGAATCCTTATTTTCATGATAGATATTAAAAAGATGAAGCATATGAGGTACCCTTAATTCCATTTTTTGGTAGTTTTCTTTTATAAACTAAACTAGTGATAAAACAAGAAACTAAAAGACTCAATTGCAAGATCTAAAGATATACCTTCAAGCACTCACCTCCCCGGCAACGGCGCCAGAAAAGAGCTTGATGTCTACTACACAACCTTCTTCTTGTAGACGTTGTTGGGCCTCCAAGTGCAGAGGTTTGTACGACAGTAGCAAATTTCCCTCAAGTGGATGACCTAAGGTTTACCAACCCGTAGGAGGCGTAGGATGAAGATGGTCTCTCTCAAGCAACCCTGCAACCAAATAACAAAGAGTCTCTTGTGTCCCCAACACACCCAATACAATGGTAAATTGTATAGGTGCACTAGTTCGGCGAAGAGATGGTGATACAAGTGCAATATGGATAGTAGATAATAGTTTTTGTAATCTGAAAATATAAAAACAGCAAGGTAACTAATGGTAAAAGTGAGCATAAACGGTATTGCAATGATAGGAAACAAGGCCTAGGGTTCATACTTTCACTAGTGCAAGTCCTCTCAACAATAATAACATAATTGGATCATATAACTATCCCTCAACATGCAACAAAGAGTCACTCCAAAGTCACTAATAGCAGAGAACAAACGAAGAGATTATGGTAGGGTGCGAAACCACCTCAAAGTTATTCTTTCCAATCAATCCGTTGGGCTATTCCTATAATTGTCACAAACAGCCCTAGAGTTCGTACTAGAATAACACCTTAAGACACAAATCAACCAAAACCCTAATGTCACCTAGATACTCCAATGTCACCTCAAGTATCCGTGGGTATGATTATACGATATGCATCACACAATCTCAGATTCATCTATTCAACCAACACATAGAACCTCAAAGAGTGCCCCAAAGTTTCTACCGAAGAATCATGACGAAAACATGTGCCAACCCCTATGCATAGGTTCATGGGCGGAACCCGCAAGTTGATCACCAAAACATACATCAAGTGAATCACATGATATCCCATTGTCACCACAGATACGCACAGCAAGACATACATCAAGTGTTCTCAAGTCTTTAAAGATTCAATCCGATAAGATAATTTCAAAGGGGAAACTCAATCCATTACAAGAGAGTAGAGGGGGAGAAGAAACATAAGATCCAACTAAAAGCTCGCGATACATCAAGATCGTGCCAAATCAAGAACATGAGAGAGAGAGAGAGAGAGATCAAACACATAGCTACTAGTACATACCCTCAGCCCCGAGGGTGAACTACTCCCTCCTCGTCATGGAGAGCGCCGGGATGATGAAGATGGCCACCGGAGAGGGATTCCCCCCTCCGACAGGGTGCCGGAACGGGTCTAGATTGGCTTTCGGTGGCTACAGAGGCTTCTGGCGGCAGAACTCCCGATCTATTCTGCTCCCTGATCGTTTTAGGGTATATGGATATATATATATAGGTGGAAGAAATACATCAGGGGAGCCACGAGGGGCCCACGAGGGTGGAGGGCGCGCCCCCTGCCTCATGGCTTCCTCGTTGCTTTCCTGACGTGCACTCCAAGTCTTCCGGGTTGCTTTCCTTCCAAAAATAAGTTCTGTGAAGTTTCAGGTCAATTGGACTCCGTCTGATTTTCATTTTCCGCGATACTCTAAAACAAGGAAAAAACAGAAACTGGCACTGGGCTCTGGGTAAATAGGTTAGTCCCAAAAATAATATAAAAGTGGATAATAAAGCCCAATAATGCCCAAAACAGAAGATAATATAGCATGGCGCAATCAAAAATTATAGATACATTGGAGACGTATCACATTGTAAGATTCTCGGGTAATGAACTATGGAAGCAAGTTCCGAACCATGGGTTCATCATTAAACCAAGGAGAGGATGAGGAGGTGGCTGATGAAATCAGCGACAACGAATCAAGATTATCAAAAGATGGATTCCCACCAGTATTCGCACAAGGAGATAAATTTTTTCAAATCAAATGATATAGTGAGGTATGCTTGAGGAAAACATACATAGTTAATCATTGATTGAAAGGTGCACCCGAAATATGGGCTTAGGTAGCATGATCAATGTTAGAATGGTGATTCGATAACCAATGGTCTAAGAATGAAATATCGACCATTAACTTCAAAGCAGTAGGGTTTCTAGAAGTTTTAAAGTCACACATCATAGTTCAATTGTCGGTTTTCTGGTTAGAAAAAACACGGGGACCAAGGAATGAACGGATATGGCAAGAAGTATCACCTGTATCAAGATCTCTTAATAGGTGGTGAAATTCTCACAACTTTCTTGACGTAAAAGATGGTAATACTTCCAAGGTAAAGAAGAACAACTTCAAGGTAGCAAGGATCTCAAGGTATAACACAAAACACGAACAAGTTTGTGTTGAACGGAAGGCAATAAAGTGGTTGATGATAACACGAATCATTGAGGGGCAAGGATGGTATTGCCCATCAAGAATGTGATATATATCTTGGAAGAGCTTAGGATGTTGATGATGATCACGACACAGTTGTCGAGAGATTTCATGAAGATGTAATCGGTCGGCGATGCCATCAAGTCAAATGATGATGAAGCGAAAAGTTATGGGAACCAAGGGTACGACATAAACTCGAAATCAAGTTTGATGTTCAAGGAGAAATGATATGACGAGGAAGTTCGACGTAAGATTAGCTCATCATCAAAAATTGTGCGCCGAGAAGAAGGACCAGGCAGCACAATTAAAATTTAGCACGATAATGATATAGCTGATCGGGCTAGGAATGACTTGAAGGATTATTAAACTCATAATCAACGAAAATTACTTAGAGTTAATGAATCGAATTTCAGACTCAATTGACTATCGGTGTCCCTGAGTGTCTAACAACCCAGAACCCAGGGAAAAATTGAAACCGATGAGAAATAATACTTGAAGAACTCACAATAAGTAATATGGTTCTGTGATTTTATCGAGATACCACGGGGTAATACTCGAAGGTAGAACATAATAGAGGTTGCAGTGGTGCATTGATCTGCAGAAGACAAGTGCTTTAACTAGTCCGAGAAATGGAATCAAGGAGAAAATATGATCGGAACCATGATTGCAAAGGATCAATTCACAGATACCAAATGATATTATATCAAGGGAATATTTATTATTACAAGAAGCTTCCATGATAGGATATACATCGTGTCCATGGGCATGAACACAAAGTTCAAGGTCGACTCCCACTTCTTCAATGTATAGCCGTCCATTCACCTCTCGCTTTTCGAAATTGACATTAGTTGTCGAAAGTTTTACCTGGTGCAATACTAGATAATTATGACCCGTGAAATCTTTCGGGTTCACACAGAGTAAGGAAGGCATAGGTTTAACCCATCGGGGCATCTTATGAACACATACCCCCAACTTCAAGAGCGAATAACTTAAGTTCGGGAGCAGAGCATGGTTGACAAAAGCAGGGGATACAATTTACCAAAGGTATTATGTATCTGAAGAAAAGCTCATAATGTTTAATGAATATGAAGGATGGTGTCGAATAAAATCCAACAAAGGATCTAGTGGTCCATAAGGGATCTGATGTGAGCATCGGTACTCAACCATAGGAAGAAAGACTGCAAGGAGATCAGATTATAGAAACAACTGACTAACTCAAAGCTCAAAGGCAAAGGAATTATGAATTCCAAGACAAAGGATCATAAGCAATGCTCTGATTAGGGATGGATAAGTTGAATAGCCTTAGAGGTACAATCGATTGCAATTTAGTTGGTCGAGATCCAGCTCATGTTTACAATGGTGTCTGAGTCGGAAGGATGAATTCTAGCATCTGGTTGAGGATTGCTGGCATTCACACTTATTGAATCAATGGCTCAAAATGATAGTGGAAAAGGATGCCAATAAGATTACAATACTTATGGGATTAACCATAATGCAAGCAAGCAAGAATTTCAAGAGCAATAAGCTGATGATGATTTTCAGAAGATCAAATAGTATTTCGAAGACTTTGGTGAAACACATGAACAACTGGGGAGAAACAAATCCTCGGTGTGTGTGAGGATTAATTTGTAGGTGTATTCAGGTGACAAGGAACTGCAAGGCAGTAGGCACAAGGATTCTCGGAACAACAACGAGTATTTTGGAGTATCTTGTAATAACAAGAGCAATTGGGTACGAAGGTACAAGCGACAAGCGTAAGTAGTTATCCTTAAGGGTTTATCGGTGGTCGAGAATAGCAAAAGCGGTGGTCACAAAGTCTCGATAGAACACCAGAGAGTATCTTTAAAATCTTGTGGTGCAGTAGGCGATCATATGTGATAAGGGGCTCCCCGGGAGAAAGTAGTTACGAGAACCTAGAGTCAGAGTTAGTAAATTCATTTAAACCCGAATAGAAGAGAGATCAGAGTCCCAGAGTATAAGTTGAGGAATAAAATATCCTAATACTACCCAATGGCGACGTGGGCCCATGGGCCGCACAGCCATGTTAGTAAAACAATTTTCATTGACTAGACTCAACTTCGGCCAAGGAGTGTGGAAGGGGGATTCCTACAGGCAGTCGGCTCTGATACCAACTTGTGACGCCCCCGATTTGACCGTACACTAATCATACACGCAAACGTGTATGGTCAAGATCAGGGACTCACGGGAATATATCACAACACAACTCTACAAATAAAATAAGTCATACAAGCATCATATTACAAGCCAGGGGGCCTCGAGGGCTCGAATACAAGAGCTCGATCATAGACGAGTCAGCGGAAGCAACAATATCTGAGTACAGACATAAGTTAAACAAGTTTGCCTTAAGAAGGCTAGCACAAACTAGGATACAAATCGAAAGAGGCGCAGGCCTCCTGCCTGGGATCCTCCTAAACTACTCCCGGTCGTCGTCAGCGGCCTGCACGTAGTATTAGGCACCTCCAGTGTAGTAGGAGCCGTCGTCAACGGTGGCGTCTTGCTCCTGGACTCCAACGTCTGGTTGCAACAATCAGGTATAGAAAGGGGGAAAAGGGGGAGCAAAGCAACCGTGAGTACTCATCTAAAGTACTCGCAAGCAAGGAGCTACACTACATATGCATTGCTATTAAATGAAAGGGGTAGTATATGTGGACTGAACTGCAGAATGCCAGAATAAGAGGGGGATAGCTAGTCCTGTTGAAGACTACGCTTCTGGCAACCTCCATCTTACAGCATGTAGAAGAGAGTAGATGGTAAGTTCACCATGTATCATCACATAGCATAATCCTACCCGGTGATCCTCCCCTCGTCGCCCTATGAGAGAGCGATCACCGGTTGTATCTGGCACTTGGAAGGGTGTGTTTTATTAAGTATCTGGTTCTAGTTGTCATAAGGTCAAGGTACAACTCAGGGTCGTCCTTTTACTGAGGGACACGGCTATTCGAATGGATCAACTTCCCTGCAGGGGTGCACCACATTTCCCAACACGCTCGATCCCTTTTGTCTGGACACACTTTCTGGATCATGCCTGGCCTCGGAAGATCAACACGTCGCAGCCCTACCTAGGCACAACAGAGAGGTCAGCACGCCGGTCTAAATCCTATGGCGCAGGGGTCTAGGCCCATCGCCTATTGCACACCTGCACATTGCGTACGCGGCCGGTGAGCGGACCTAGCCTCCCTTATACAAGAGCAGGCATTCCAGTCCAACCCGGCACGCGCCGCTCAGTCACTGACGTCAAGAAGGCTTCGGCTGATACCACGACGTCAAGTGCCCATAATAGTTCCCGTGTGAAAGTGTGTTATATCGACTAGAGTGGGGGTGAATAGGCGATTTTTATGAAATTCTTCACTGAGGAATATGCATGTGAGGAAATTCCTTAGCGAAGAACTACTAGTAGCGGAATAAGTACTCAAAAGTAAACATACCAGAACACAAAGCATAGTCATCATGATGAAATGAAGACAGGCACAGAGTACAGGAAGCGTAAGCACAGGATAACACAGGATGAAGACAAACAGACTGAAGAAATTGAACTGAGGAAATTGAGAAAGTCTTCAGTCAATGTCTTCAAACACAGATATGAACAAGCACTCAACACAGTTATGAGGAAATGAAAGAGTTGAGGAAATAGAACTAGTAAGCTTGGTGAAGACAATGATTTGGTAGACCAGTTCCAACTGCTGTCTCAGTTGTACGTCTGGTTGGAGCGGCTGAGTATTTAAACTCGAGGACACACAGTCCCGGACACCCAGTCCTGAGCACGCAGCTCAGGACACCAAGTCCTCACCGTATTCTCCTTGAGCTAAGGTCACACAGACCTCGCCCAATCACTCGTGTTAAGTCTTCAGACGACTTCCAAACCTTCACAAACTTGGTCACTCGGCGATCCAGAATTCCTATTGGATGCTCTAGACCATGACGCCTAACCATCTGGAAGAAGCACAGTCTTCAAAGGTAACAAGCATCGGATCCACGCAGGATCAATCTCTTCAGTGATGCTCAATCACTTGGGGTTTGTAGGTGTTTGGGTTTGGGTTTTTCCTCACTTGATGATTTTCACTCATAGTCCTCGGAGGATGGGTTGCTCTCAAATGACAAGTGTCAGTTTCTCTCGGAGCAGCCAACCAGCTAGTGGTTCTAGGGGGCGGCTATTTGTAGCCTAGGGAGCAGCCCGACGTGATAAGACATAAATGCCCTTCAATGATATGACCGTTAGGTGGATAGATATTTTGGGATAGCTGGCGCATAGCACAACAACGGTCGGAATTTTGAGTAGCAAAATCCTCAGGGCTATCATGTTCCTCACTGTGTAGGCAATCCGCACTGGCGAATTCCTAACTCCTTAGTCAGAACAAATTCCTCAGTGAGCAGAAGAACTTTGTCTCTGTCACTGAAGAATATGATTGAACTGTATGAGATTTCCAATGGCTTCACTCGAAGGGATTGGTAGGTGTCGGATTTTGAGTTGAGCATCACATGGAAATTTTTCCTTAGTATTTCCTCGACCCCCTTTAATAGTACGGTGTTTCCTATGACTCAAGAAAGAGAAAATGAAACTACAAAAACAAAAGTCTTCATGCTTCATATTCCTCAAATGAATACCAAGTCTTCAAGGTCACTCCAATTTCCTCACTTTCAAAGTCTTCAGGATGTCTTCAGAGATTCAAAGTCTTCAGTCGAAGAACTTCATTTTTAGGGGTCGACTTTCTTTCTAAATATCAAACTCCTCATAGACTTATAAACCTGTGCACACTCACAAACGCATTAGTCCCTTAACGTATAAGTCATCAATACACCAAAATCACTAAGGGGCACTAGATGCACTTACAATCTCCCCCTTTTTGGTGATTGATGACAATATAGGTTAAGTTTTCAACAGGGATAAACATATGAAGTGTAAATACTGATATTGAAGAATTTGATTACAATATATAGAAGAACTCCCCCTGAATATGTGCATGGTGAGGTATTTGCTTTTGAAGCAGTGCACACTTGAAGAGTAGAATCATGGAGATCTCCCCATATATCTTGTAATTCATACACGCATTTGACATATCTTAATGAAGAATTTGAAATGCATGATGAAATATGGTGACTGATGTAATTCAGCATGCGTGCATTAGCATATATGAGGAATAAGCATGCAGAAAAACATATCAAAAGTATCAGAGCACCATCGGGTTTAAGTTTACAACTCAATCCAATAAAGTCTCAGAAGAACAAGAGTTGTAAGTATCTTAACAAAAAAACGAACGCCCATATAGAAAGACCCGCTTGAAGACTAACTCAAAATTCTCCCCCTTTGTCATCAAATGACCAAAAGGATCGAATATGAGGACTAACACCCCTGAAGAATATCAAGTTGATGAAGGAGCGCCAGCGTTATCGGGGTCGTTTATCGTAGTAGGGCCTGCTGCGGTGTCGTCCAAGTCTTCATTCTCATCGGTGTTGCGCGATGAAGAAATGAGCTGGCCACCAGAGAAGGAACCTTGACCTTCTTGAATTTATTCGGTGGAGGTGCAGACCAGTCAAAAACTTCCTTGAGACCCATTTTCTTCAGATCGTCTTCACCATACAGATGTGACAGAATGGCCCAGGTGCGACCAAAGACTTCATGGAGGTAGTAATGGTTTTTCTTCACTGCATTGTGTGTGGCAGTCATGTTGTGAAGAAATGAACCAAACTGACGCTTAACCCATTTATGATTTCGATCCACCTTCTGGTGAAGACTAAGCAGAAGCTCATGATCAGTCATCACATGAGGAGCAGTGGCTTGAGGAGTAGACTTGGGTGCATTGGTAGAGTCATGTGTGGCAGAGTCATCATTGGTGGAATAAGATGCAGCTTTGCGGAACTGACCATCCAATGGACGAATGCCTTCATCTATAATAGCTGGTGCCTTGCCCTTTCCATCGACTGACGAATAGGTCTGCTTGAGGACTTCAATCGGGGGTAAGTAGCTGAGATGATTCTGAAAATCAGCTTTGTAGTTGAGTGAAGACCTTGTCCTGAGGAATCTCATAATCCAAGGTGCATAAGGCTGTAGCTCAAACGGAGACAGTGCAACATTTGCCAGAGTCCTCATGAAGAAATCGTGACAATTGACAGGAATAACGATGTTAAATACCATATTCTTCATGATGCCAACAATTTCCTCATCAGATGAGTCGTGGCCTTTGATAGGACTCATTGTCCTCGTAAGAATACGATAGACAGTTCTGGGCACATAAAGCAATTCCTTTACGAGGAATTTGGTTCGTGGGGCCTGACCTGGCTTTAAAGGTTTCATCAGAACCTGCATGTAGTGATTGGTAAGCTCAGGTTCACTGTAGATGCAACGAGCTTCTTCAAGGGGAGGACTGAGTGGTAAGGCACGAAGCAATTCAGAACCTGATGCTGTGTAGTGAGTGTTTTCAGACATCCAGTCCAGCACCCATGAATTCACATCTTCAGAATCTCCTGTGATGTGCAGCGTCGCATAAAATTGAAGAATCAGTTCTTCATTCCAATCACAAATGTCAGAGCAAAAGTTTAACAATCAAGCGTCGTGAAGAACACTGAGTACTAGCACGAAGCACGACAGAGATTCCATATCCACGTGAGGAATGTGCTCATGGTAGAAGATTTTCTCTTTGTTGAACAGCACTGAGGAATAGAAATTGGCTTGACTAGCAGTCTAGAAACGCCTCTTCCTAATGTGAGCAGGGTTATAAGGGTTGTAGTCTTCGAAGAATACATGCTCGCTGAAGAAATCATCAGCCTTGAACTTTTGCTTGCGTGAGAATGGATCCTTTGGCTTGGGCAGAGGAGTATCAGTGAGTTGCATCACGACCTCAGGAATCGCAATCTCAGGTTCTTCAGGCTGAGGAATTTCTGGTTCCTCTTCAGTGGCAGTCTGCGTCTTCAGATGTTCAGCAGTAGCAGTTTCTTCAGCACTAGTGGCTGGAATTTCCTCATGTACAGATGAAGTGGGGTGAGTTTCTTCAGAGCCCATTTGAACAGTTTGTGTGGGGGACTGAGGTATTTTTTGCAACGGTGTGAACATTGGAGAGTTTGGATGCTGACTTTCCCAGAATTCATCACTCATCACTGGTGTGGAGCAGCCAACGTCCACATCTTCATCTTCCATTTCTTCAACGCCAGCCTCTTCAGCTATGAACTGAGGCATAGGCGAGGAGATAATAGGTGTTGAAGGGATCATATCCACTTCAATTTCTTCATCAATCTGCTCTGACGAAGCAGCAGAATGGTTTTCTTCATCAGATCCGCTAGGGATCTCATATTCTTCACCAAAAGGAACAAGGTCCTTTGATGGCATGGTTGAGATCGGAACAGCATCAATGGGATTAGCAAATGAACTGGTCAAAGGCTTCATCTTCTTCGGAGCTGAAGAATTTGAAGTAGCTGATGCTTTCCTTTTCTTTACTGCTGCATGCTCTGCAGCCTTGGTCTTCTTCACATCTGATGCAGATGGAAGGATCGGAGTTGGTGTTGGCACAGGAGGAGCAGAGGAATCTGGTTGATTTTCTTCACGCACAACTGATGCAGTTGCCCTGATTTCTTCAGTTTCTTCAGGCGCACCACTAGTGGATGCCCTGGCAATTTCTTTAGCGGCTAGAATGCAGTCATCAGCCCTGGAACTCACATTTTCTTCAGCAGCCTGATTTTCATCAGCGGTGCTGGCATGTTCTTCAATCGGCTGAGCAGATGCTTCAGCCGGAGGAACTTCCTGTTGCGTTGGGGATGCAACATTTGAGGTGAAGTTATCAGCGAGTCTCACAAAACGAACTTTGGCTCCAAGACAATCAGCATGGTATGCGTCAAATTCATCACTGAGTTTCTTGATCTCAGATTGAGTAGTGACAAGTTCTTCAGTTGTCATTGAGACAACGTTTTTCTTCAGATAGCGCTCCTTCTTGTACTGCGCTTTCTTGATCTGCCTGGCCTTCTCAAATTTCCATTTTTCTTCTTGTATGAAGTGGGTCAGCATGTGACTTTGGCCAGGAGTCAGCTTGAAGTCAGGCATGGGAGTGTTGGGGTCCTTGTGCCAAACATTAATGTATTCGAGGATCAACTTGGGATCCAAAAGCAGTGGCACATTTGTTCCCTTGGCTCTAGTGGCCCTGACTTGCCTATCTCTGATGATTTCAGCAAGTTCATCCTCATCAGCTTTGTCTTCTTCAGACGACACTTGGAAGGCGACTTGCTTATTCTGAGGACTAGGGCGAGGACCTCGTCCAGCAGTGGCCTTTGTCTTCAGTAGAGAGGGTCCCGTTGAGGAATTTGGTGCAGCTGAGGAACTAGCTGAAGCTCTTGAGGCAATTGAGATGCTAGTAGTCCTTTGGCACATGGCGAGATGCACAGGTGCAGAGGACTTTGTCGGAGCAACCGAAGACTTTGGCGGAGGAGCTGAGGACTTTTGAGGAACAGGAGCAGCATGAGGAATTTGCCGTGATGGCTTTGAGGATTCTGGCGGTGAGGGCATTGCTGAGGAACTTGGCCTTGAGGGCACTGTTGGTGAAGCACTTGGCTTGCGCGCAGGCTTCTTTGACATAGCCTTCTTCGGCTTGACAGCAGAGGCCTCAGCAGAGGCAGCAGCACCAGCAGAGTCTTCATTGAATTTCCTCACTGCTTCTCTGGCTTGCTTAGACAACTTGGCTTGGCGCTTGGCCCATTCATCAGGATAGTCCTCACCGCGCTTGAGGCTGGTGGGATCAGCTATTTGGCCAGGTGCCAATGGAGGTCTTGGGCATGGAGGATTGAGTGTGAATTTCTTCATGTACTTGGGAGTAACATACCTGTACTCCCTCCACTCTCTTGCCCATCTCCTCTCTATCTTCTGAATGCGCACCTTGCGCTGATTTTTGTCTTCCTCAGGAGGTGTGCAGTACCCAGCATATATATCATCAGGGATCTCAAACGCTGTGTTGACCTCAGCCCTCCTTCCTCCTTTCTGTGGCTTCTTACCGTCAGCCATTTTCTTCAGTTGAGGAATTTGAACAATTGAATTCTCTGAAGAAGTATGCAACTTTTCTTCGAGGAACACTGCAAATGAGTTAATTTGATGAGAACCTAGTGATTCAGCAACCGACATGAGTACCTGTGAACAGAGTATAGTTGCGAGGAATTTGGAGAGGTCATATGCGTTCTCAGGAGGTTTTCTAAAAAGAACAAGTTTGAGGAATTTGACCAGATAAGTCTTGAAGAATTTCACTAAGCGTTCTTTGTCTTAGATTCCAGAGATGTGTAGATCAAAAATCCACACATTTGAGGAATCTTGAAGAAAAACATAGCTTAGAGAAACGAATCAAGAATAGATGATACGAGAGGTGTTTTAGTGTGTGAAGATATGAAGAAAAACACCTTTGAAATAATCATTCGAATCAACGAGGGTAGTAAAAGTAACTTTTAATTACCCTGGATGAAGAACACGACGAACAGTGAGGTGGAGAGGTGAAGTTCGTCTGTGTAGATCTTCCACGCCCTAACTCGGCGGAGGAAGACGGCTACGGCGGCGGCGGAGTGAAGATTTCCGCGGCTGGCGGGAGTACGACGGCGACGAGGTCGAGGCAGTGAAGCTCTTCCTCACCGGTGATGATGAAGTAGCGGCGGCGCTAGGATTTGAGAAGCTCGAGCTGGAGAGAGGTCGAGCGGAGTAAAAGAAGTGAGGAAGGGGAAGAGGGGTATTTATAGCCAGGTGAAAAACTGTTCGCCCGAAGAAATTGGACGAACGTGCCCCTGACCCTTCTCATTCGCATGACATGTGTCATCCACGTACTGAAAGGTGGAGATCGTGTCGATCGTGGGTGAAAGGATAAGTGTATCGTGGGATGCGGAACGGTTTGAGCGGCAAAGCCGAAAATTTAGATAAGATAGGTTTTAAAGTTCCGTTCGCAATTTCTTTAGCTGACAAGAACACATTGAAGATTTTGAATGAGTTTCAAATAGAATGCACATGAAGAATTTGTGAACAGATTGGGTTGAGTTTAGCATAGAGGGGGAAGGGTCCGATCACATTCACTTAGCAGAAAAACCAACTTGAAGAATTAGCAATAAGTGAATGCTATAGAGGACATAAACTCATATATATATATATGTATATATATAGACAATGAAGAAAAACGACGGAAACAGTGAAGACAATGCAAATTTGAAGAATGTGAATAATTGAGGAATTTCAACTTTTGGTGGTGGCGTGACCCACTATATAAGAATGATGATTTCAGACACCGCGTACAATTATCATAGGGTTCTGAGAATCAAATTCTTCGTTAATTTCTTCACACTAAGAGCAAGGTTGGAAAAAGCGGTAGGCGTAAGCGAGGCGGTTGGCCTTCGCCTAGTGCCTAGGCGGTGCCTAAGCGTCCTAGGCACGGCCTAGGCAGTAATATATTTTTTACTCATAGTGTATTTGTAATTATTATATGGGTGTTGATATTAGTTTAGGCCATATAAATAAGTTAATTACCATCTACTGCCATTGGAATATAACCCGTTTGGCATATCAGTGCAGTATGTGGCATGATTTCTTGCTTGGGTAGGCAATTCCTTGCTTGCCCTGCCTAGACATCCATTTATGCCCAAGGCGAGGCGTTTGGCCATTGCCTAGTGCCTAGGCGTGCCTAAGCGCCTCCTAGGCACTGCCTTTTCCAACAGAGACTAAGAGTGTTATTCTTCATTGATTGAAAAAATGTTTCTTCATGTGTTGCACATCTAAGTCATCAGTTTTGCATAAGTGTTAGGATGAGTGTCCTTTTCAAAGAACATTCAAAGATTCTAGGAATATAGCTCAGACCGCAACTTGCTAAATGTCTTCTCATCCAAGGGCTTTGTGAAGATATCGGCTAGCCGTTCTCCAGTTTTCACATGCTCAATAGAAATGTCGCCCTTCAACACATGATCACGAAGAAAATGACGACGAATCTGAATGTGCTTAGTCTTCGAGTGCTGAACTGGGTTGTGAGCAATCTTGATGGCACTCTCATTGTCACAGAAGAGAGTCACATTCTTCATGTTGACGCCGTAGTCCTTGAGACTTTTCTTCATCCATAGCAATTGAGCACAGCAAGAACCAGCAGCAATGTACTCAGCTTCAACAGTAGATAGTGATACACAGTTCTGCTTCTTCGAGGACCAACACACCAAAGATCATCCAAGGAAATGACATGTACCAGATGTTGACTTGTGGTCCACATGATCACCAGCATAGTCAGAGTCAGAATATCCAATGAGATCAAAATCCGAGCCCTTGGGGTACCATAATCCAAGTGTTGGTGTGTGAGCTAGATATCGAAGAATATGCTTCACAGCCTTATGGTGTGATTCCTTCGATGTAGCTTGAAATCGGGCACACATGCAAACACTAAGCATTATATCTGGCCTAGATGCACATAAGTACAATAAAGAGCCAATCATGGAGCGGGATACCTTATGATCGAAGTCGATCCCATTTTCATCAGTGCACAGATGGCCATTTGTGGGCATAGGAATTTTGATGCCTTTGCAATCTTGCATGCCGAATTTCCTCAGTACATCCTTGAGGTATTTCTCTTGAGATATGAATATGCCATTGCGTTGTTGACTAATTTGAAGACCTAAGAAGAATTTCAACTCTCCCATCATAGACATTTGATATTCTTCACTCATCATATAGGCAAATTCATCACTATAATGTTGGTCAGTACAACCAAAGATAATATCATCAACATATATTTGGCACACAAACAATTCACCATCATAAGATTTAGTGAAAAGAGTAGGGTCGAGTGAACCGGGTTTGAAGCCTTTCTTCATGAATAATTCCTTCAAGGTATCATACCACGCCCGTGGGGCCTGCTTGAGGCCATAGAGGGCCTTGTTGAGTCTGAAGACTTTGTCAGGATTCTTTGGATCTTCAAAACCTGGGGGTTGGGCAACATATACTTGTTCCTCAAGATTACCATTGAGGAATGCACTTTTCACATCCATTTGATATAAAGTGATATCATGATGGTTAGCATAAGCAAGTAATATGCGAATAGCCTCAAGTCTAGCAATAGGTGCAAAAGTTTCATCGAAATCAATTCCTTCAACCTGTGTGTAGCCTTGAGCTACAAGCCGTGCCTTATTCCTCACCACAAGGCCATTTTCATCTTGCTTGTTGCGGTAGATCCACTTTGTGCCAATGATATTGTGCTTGCGAGGATCTAGACGTTTGACCAGTTCCCAGACATTGTTGAGCTCGAACTGGTGTAATTCTTCTTGCATGGCCTGAATCCACTCAGGCTCTAGAAATGCTTCATCTACCTTAGTGGGCTCTGTGATAGAGACAAAAGCATAGTACCCACAAAAGTTAGATAAATGTGAAGCTTTTGAGCGTGTGAGAGGACCTGGCGCTTTGATGCCATTGATGATCTTTTCAACTTGCACGAGGATGAGCTAGTTGTCGTTGAGGAATTTGATCAGCATTCTCTTCAGCACCAGTTTCTTCAGTATTTTCTTCAGGTGTATTAGCTCGACGTTCTTCATGTTCTGGAATGAATTCTTCAGCAGATTCTTCAGTAGGAATGACATCCTCAGTAGCCTTGAACTTGATAGTTTCCTCAGGTGTTGGTTCATCTATCATAGTAGGTAGGTGCTCTCTTTGCGAGCCATTAGTTTCAACGAACCGCACATCTACAGTTTCAACAACCTTGTGAAGAACGTTGTTGAAGACTCTGTAGGTGTGCGAGTCCTTTCCATAACCAAGCATAAAACCTTCATGTGCTTTTGGTGCAAATTTTGAGTTGTGATGAGGATCTCCAATCCAACATTTAGCACTGAAGACTTTGAAATAACTTACATTGGGTTTCTTATCAGTGAGGAGTTCATAGGCAGTCTTCTTGAAGAATTTGTGAAGATATACTCTGTTGATGATGTGGCACGGAGTATCAATTGCCTCAGTCCAGAAACAATGAGGCGTTTTGTATTCATCAAGCATAGTGCGAGCCATCTCAGCAAGAGTCCTGTTCTTGCGCTCCACGACGCCGTTCTGCTGAGGAGTGTAAGGAGCAGATAACTCATGAGCAATACCAAGTTCATCAAGATAGTCATCGAGACCAGAATTCTTGAACTCAGTGCCCTTGTCACTTCTGATGTGCTTGATCTTCACACCAAAGTTGGTTGAAGCCCTTGAGGAAAATTGTTTGAAGACTTCCTGCACTTCATGTTTGTAAGTAACAAGGTGTACCCATGTGTAACGAGAGTAATCATCAACAATAACAAAGCCATATTGAGATGCTTCATTTGAAACAGCAGAATAATGATTAGGACCGAAGAGATCCATGTGAAGCAATTCAAATGGACGAGTAGTGGTCATGATAGTCTTTGCTGGATGCTTAGCCTTTGTCATCTTCCCAGCTTCACAGGCTCCTCATAGGTGATCCTTGAGGAATTTGACATTCTCGATGCCAATGACATGCTTCTTCTTCGCAAGCGTGTGCAAATTCCTCATGCCTGCATGACCAAGTCATCGATGCCAGAGCCAGCCTTCTGAAGCTTTTGCAAGTAGGCACACGAATGGTTGTGGTCCTGTAGAGAAATCAACAATATATAGGTCTCCTCTCCTAAAGCCTTCGAAGACTTTGGAATTGTCAGCTTCCATAACCACAACACAATGGTACTTGCCAAAGACAACAACCATATCAAGATCACAAAGCATTGAGACAGACATAAGGTTGTATCCTAAGGACTCAACAAGCATGACTTTGTCCATGTGTCAATCCTTTGTGATCGCAACCTTACCTAGACCCAATACCTGACTTTTTCCTTTGTCGGCAAAGATGATATGCTTCAGATGCGACGGAGATAATGGAGCATCCATCAATAGATTCTTGTCACCAGTCATGTGATTTGTACATCCACTATCGAGGACCCACTCAGTGGCTTTGGGTTGATCATCCTGCAGATGAATTAGTGCAACTTACAAACTCATATACTTCATCAGTGAAGAATATGACATCAATTCATCAGATCAATTTCATCAAGCAAAAGAACAGATAAAGCAGTATGAGGACGTGAGAAATGAAAATTCATTTCTTCATGATTAGCCTGCTTCCTTTCAGGCATACTCAGGTCTCCAGCAAATTCTTCAGACGATTACGTACGTCTGGAGACCTGACCCTGCAGAAGAGATTAGTTCTTTTTCTTCACCACCCACATCTGAAGGGGTGGCAAAGAGTTCATCACTCCGTGAGCTCCATATGAGAAGGATGGCATAGAAGCCAGTCCATTTCGTTTCACATAAGAGGGGTTAGAGTAAGCATAAGAGTAAGCAGAGAAATTCTTCGAGGACTTATGAACATAAAGATTTGAAGAATGATGCACATATCCATAATCCTTAGATCTTCCCTGCGAGACAGACGGGTTAGCACGATGATGTTCATATGAGGACTTTGATCATTTTGAGGAATATGATCCATGTGAAGAGTTTGGTCCGTATGAGGACTTGGATCCATATGAAGAATTTGGTCCATATGAAGAATTTGATCTGGGGTTCCTATTCTTCACAGGTGGCGTCATGATGACATTCACCTGAAGATTTTCAAGGCATCTTTTGGGAACCCAGATTTTCTTCATAGGGGAACCGTTCCTGCAGTTAGTGCGAACATATCTAGCAAATACTTCACCATTCTGATTTTTGAATAGTTTATAGTTGGAGTCAAATGACTCATCATCAGAACGAGGAGATTCACATGCAAATCCAGATAAGTTAGATGGATCAACTGGAGGTCCCTTTGCAGCAACCCATGTAGTTTTGGGGTACTGCTCAGGCTTCCAATATGTACCATCAGCATTGAGTTTCCTCTCAAAAGCAATACCCTCTTTCCTAGGGTTCCTGTTGGGGATTTGCTTTTTAAGCACATCACAAAGAGTCTGATGCCCTTTGAGGCTTTTGTACATGCCTGTCATGTACAATTCCTTCAGCCTTGCATCGTCAGTGATACTAGCAACGTCCTCAGATGAGGAATTAGTGATAGCAGAGGCATGTGAAGAATTTGAAGCATTAGCAGCATTTGAACATTCAGGTGAAGAATTAGCAGATTCACGTTCAATGCACTTCAAGCATGGAGGAACAAATTCTTCCTGAGAAGCGCTGATTTGTTGAGCAAGTAATGAATCGCGCTCCTTCTGAAGATCTTCATAACTCACTCTTAGCTTCTCAAGATCTTGCTTTCTTTGAAGAAATTCATAAGAAAGCTTCTCATGATCAGATAAGAGAGTGTTATGATGACTTTGAAGATTGTCAAACCTAGTCTGAAGTCTCTGAAGATTTTCAGTCAAGGCTTTAGTGCGATCCATTTCTTCACCCAACATATCATCACTTTTGTCTAGCATGTTTTGAACCTTTTCTAAAGCCCTTTGTTGTTTTGCAGCAATCTTAGCAAGTTTAGAATAGCTGGGCTTATGGTTTTCATCAGATTCATTCTCACTTGATTCAGAGGAGGTATATTTGAGTACCTTGGCACCCTTTGCCATGAAGCAATAGGTGGGAGCGTAGTCATCATCGCCTTCAACAGCCTTTGTTGGTGAGGTCATTTTCTTCGGTGTTGAAGATAGACTTGCTGACGAATGCAGTAGCGAGAGCTAGGCTCGCCACTCTGGATTCGGACTCCTCAGATGTCTCCTCTTCCTCATTTTCTTCAGATTTAGCCTCAGAGTCCATTTCCTTGCCAATGAATTCCCTAGCCTTCTTGGAGCTGCTCTTCTTGTGATATGAAGGCTTTGAGGATTTTGATGATGAAGATTTTGTGGATTTCTTCTTTTTCTTCGCATCATCAGAACTGTAATCCTTGTATTTCTTCTTCTTTGATTCCTTTTCCAACTGAGGACAATCTTGAATGTAATGTCCAGGTTTCTTGCATTTGTGACAGAGCCTCCTCTTGTAGTCACTGGATGAGGAATCATTGCTCCTTGAGGGTCTTCCAAAGCGACCACATCTTGAGAACTTTTGGAACTTCTTCACGAGCAGAGCTAGATCATGGCTTAGTTCTTCAGGATCACCAAGGCTGCTACCAGAGTCTTCATCTTCGGACTCAGATAGTGCCTTGGCCTTCAGTGCACGTGATCTGCCATAGCTCGAACCATAGAGATCTCTTTTTTTAGCAAGTTGTAACTCATGAGTATTTAGCCTCTCGAGAATATCAGCGGGATCAAGTGACTTGTAATCATCATGTTCTTGTGTCATCAATGCCAGAGTGTCAAATGAGGAATCAAGCGATCTCAGCAATTTCTTCACCACCTCATGGTCGGTGATGTCAGTGGCACCAAGTGCTTGAAGCTCATTTGAGATGTCAGTGAGGCGATCGAAAGTTTGTTGAGAATTTTCATTGTCGAGTCTTTTGAAGCGGTTGAAGAGATTGCGAAGAACATCAACTCGAGAGTCACATTGTGTTGAGACTCCTTCATTTACTTTGGACAGTCTATCCCAGATAAGCTTAGCAGTTTCCGAAGCACTCACTCTTCCATACTGTCCTTTGCTCAGATGGCCACATATGATATTCTTCGCTTGAGAATCAAGTTGCTTGAATCTCTTCACATCAGCAGCATTTAGAGAAGGTGTGACTGAGGGAACACCATTTTCCACAACATACCAGAGATCGTTATCAATTACCTCAAGATCCATTCGCATCTTATTCTTCTAGTAGGGGTAGTCCGTCCCATCGAAGGTAGGACACCCAACAGAGACCTTGATCATACCTGTGGTCGACATAACTAAAACTCCAAGCGGTTAAACCAAAATCACACGGAACAAGGGAGTACCTTGCTCTGATACCAATTGAAAGTGCATTATATCGACTAGAGGGAGGGGGTGAATAGGCGATTTTTATTAAATTCTTCACTGAGGAATATGCCTGTGAGGAAATTCCTTAGCGAAGAACTACTAGCAGCGGAATAAGTACTCAAAAGTAAACATAACAGAACACAAGCATAGTCATCATGATGAAATGAAGACAGGCACAGAGTACAGGAAGTGTAAGCACAGGATAACACAGGATGAAGACAAACAGACTGAAGAAATTGAACTGAGGAAATTGAGAAAGTCTTCAGTCAAAGTCTTCAAACACAGATATGAACAAGCACTCAACACAGTTATGAGGAAATGAAAGAGTTGAGGAAATAGAACCAGTAAGCTTGGTGAAGACAATGATTTGGTAGACCAGTTCCAACTGTTGTCTCAATTGTACGTCTGGTTGGAGCGGCTGAGTATTTAAACTCGAGGGCACACAGTCCCGGACACCCAGTCCTGAGCATGCAGCTCAGGACACCAAGTCCTCACCGTATTCTCCTTGAGCTAAGGTCACACAGACCTCGCCCAATCACTCGTGGTAAGTCTTCAGGCGACTTCCAAACCTTCACAAACTTAGTCACTTGGCGATCCACAATTCCTCTTGGATGCTTTAGACCATGACGCCTAACCGTATGGAAGAAGCACAGTCTTCAAAGGTAACAAGCGTCAGATCCACGCATGATCAATCTCTTCAGTGATGCTCAATCACTTGGGGTTTGTAGGTGTTTGGGTTTGGGTTTTTCCTCACTTGATGATTTTCGCTCAAAGTCCTCGGAGGATGGGTTGCTCTCAAATGACAAGTGTCAGTTTCTCTCAGAGTAGCCAACCAGCTAGTGGTTGTAGGGGGCGTCGATTTATAGCCTAGGGAGCAGCCCGACATGATAAGACATAAATGCCCTTCAATATATGATCGTTGGGTGGATAGATATTTTGGGACAGCTGGCGCATAGCACAACAACGGTTGGAATTTTGAGTAGCAAAATCCTCAGGGCTATCATGTTCCTCATTGTGTAGGCAATCCGCACTGGCGAATTCCTAACTCCTCAGTCAGAACAAATTCCTCAGTGACCAGAATAACTTCGTCTCTGTCACTGAAGAATATGACTGAACTGTATGAGATTTCCAATGGCTTCACTTGAAGGGATTGGTAGGTGTAGGATTTTGAGTTGAGCATCACATGGAAATTTTTCTTTAGTATTTCCTCGACCCCCTTTAACAGTACGGTGTTTCCTATGACTCAAGAAAGAGAAAATGAAACTACGAAAACAAAAGTCTTCATGCTTCATATTCCTCAAATGAATACCAACTCTTCAAGGTCACAACAATTTCTTCACTTTCAAAGTCTTCAGAGATTCAAAGTCTTCAGTCGAAGAACTTCATTTTTAGGGGTCGACTTTCTCTGTAAATATAAAAATCCTCATAGACTTATAGACCTGTGTACACTCACAAACACATTAGTCCCTTGACCTATAAGTCTTCAATACACCAAAATCACTAAGGGGCACTAGATGCACTTACACCGTGTAGTTGGTTAGTGCGTATAGGCCAATGGCCAGACTCAGATCAAATACCCAGATCTCGTTAAGCGTGTTATTTTGAAATAACCACGGACAACGACCAGGGCCAGGCCCACCTCTCTCCTAGGTGGTCTCAACCTACCCTGTTGCTCTGCCACAAAGGTTCACTCAGAGGGCCGTCCGGACAAACGTCCTTTTAGACCCAATCCATGAATCACTCACGGGTACTCTACGAGCCGACCCGACTTTAGTCACCACATGTATCATGTATAAAGTATATAGTATATACCCATGATCACCTCCCGAGTGATCACGGTCCGATAGTATAGCATGGTAGACGGACAAGAAAGTAGGGCCACTGATGAAATACTAGCATCCTATACTAAGCATTTAGGATTGCAGGTAAGGTATCAATAACTGTAGCAACAATGACATGCTATGCATCAGGATAGGATTAACGGAAAGCAGTAACATGCTACACTACTCTAATGCAAGCAGTAGAGAGAAGAGTAGGCGATATCTGGTGATCAAGGGGGGGGCTTGCCTGGTTGCTCTTGGCAAGAAAGAGGGGTCGTCAACAGCGTACTCGATCAGGGCACCAGCAGCGGCGTCGGTCTCGTAGTCTACCGGAGAGAAGAGGGGGAAGAAACAATGAATACAATGCAAACAGATGCATATCGATGCATGACATGACAAGTAGCGGTGCTAGGTGTGCCCTAACGCGGTATGAGGTGATACCGGTGAAGGGGGGAAACATCTGAGAAAATATCCTCGGTGTTTCGTGTTTTCGAACAGATGAATCAGAGGGGGAAAGTTGCGTGTTCGCTATGCTAGGGATGCGTGGCAGACGAACGGGCTGCATATCCGGATTCTTTGAGCAACTTTCATGTACAAAGTTTGTCCATCCGAGCTACGGTTTATTTTATATTGATTTTAAAAGATTTAAATCATTTTTAGCATTTATTTAATTAATTTAATTCAACATTATCCAGAATAGTGTTTGCTGATGTCAGCATGACGTCAGCAGTCAACATGACGTTGACCTCGTCAACTTGACAAGTGGGTCCCACGTGTCAGGGACTGTTTAGTTAATTAGGTTAAATAGTTATTAGGTTGGTTAATCTTAATTAATTTATTTTAAACAGAATTAATTAAGTTAATTAATTAATATTTAATTTTGTTTACTATTATATTTTTTAACGTCCTGGGGATGGACCCCACTTGTCATACACTGCTAACTAACTAACTAACTATGTTAATTAGTTTAATTAACAGATTAATTAGATTAAGTTAATTAATTTAGTTAATTGGTTAATTATTTAATTATATATATATATATATATATTATATTTATATATTTTATTTCATTTATTTATTTTTGTTCTTAGGGCGTGGGCCCCGGCTGTCATTGGCCCATAGGCCAACCGGGGCAGGTCGTTTGGCGGGTGCGGGCGGTGGGGCGCTGCTGGCGTGCACCCGGATGGGAGCATGCCCAAGTGGGCGCTGGGCTCGCTCGCCGGCGCTGGCGCCCAGAGCCAGTGGCAGGGCGCGGCAGAGCGGCGGCCAGCGAGGGAGGTTGTCGAAAGTGCTTCGGGCGGGCATAGGTAGTCGAGGATAGCCAGGGCGCGAGCAGCGAGCGGCACAGGCGAGCGCAGACGCACGAGGAGGCAGCAGGGGAGGCTGCGGCGGCGGCGCAACGACGGATGCGACCAAGGCAAGGCGAGGCTGAGGCGGGCTGCGACAGCGCCGAGCGGGGCGGCGGGCATGGTGACGGCCACGGGGACCTGCAGAGGTGGACGGCGAGCGGCGCCAGCAACGGCGAGATCCGACACAGGCGATGGGCGCAGAGGGGGAGACGCGCGCTGGCGCGCGCGGGCGTGTGGGAGCTGCAACGGGACACAGCCACACAGAGGCGGGCGCGTAGGCGGCCAGGAGAGGGCGGAGGAGGCCACGGCGACGGGCGCGCGCGGAGGAGCTCGTCGGGGCGGTCGGGAGCGGCGACGTGCAACAGAGAGAGGGAGAGGGAGGGAGCTCACGGCGGGGCGCAAGGAACTAGGCAGCGGGGGTCCGGGAGGACGACGGGGACGACGTGCGGCGGGGTGTGACGGAGGCGATGGCGTCCGACGAGGTGTCTCCGGCGACGGGGCCCTGGGCGGCGGCGACGCGGCGTTGGCATCAAGTCGAGGAGGAGGCCGTCGGGGAGGAGGTGAGGAGGCGTCCGACGAGGTGGGGGGTGGTGATGGGTGACGCCGGTGCGGTGGCTCCGGCGAGCGGCGAACGGGGCGCCGGGGTCGGGGTTCGGCCCGATCCAGTTCTGGATCGGGGAGGGATGGGGAGCGAGAGGGAGAGTGGGGGGGGGGGGGGTTCGTGGGGGAGTGGGGGGTTGTGCGCTAGGGTTAGTGGGGGGAAGGCCGGCCTAAATAGGCCAAAGGCGAGCGGGTGGGCCGGCCGGTTCGGCGGCCAGCTGGGCCTGGCCCAGTGGGGGCGGGTGATTGTGTTTTCTTTTTGTTTTGTTTTTTAATTCCCCTTTTACTTTAGTTTTACAAATTATAAAAGTAGCCCCTAAACTAGTGTTAATAAATATGCTACGACCCCAAATATTTTGGCACCTTAAATAAAGTATATTTTATTTATTATTATTTTAAATGCATTTTAAATAATTGTTTTATCGCTGTTATAATTAGCTTAGTGCGTTGGAACATTTTATAAATAGATGTTTTCTCCACCAATATTACTTACTATTTATTTGCCACATTTCGAACACTTTAGTTTTGACATTTGGAAACTTTAATTATTTGACTTGATTATTGATTTGAATTTGAATCGGCTTCAAATCACGCGAGTTTATCAACGGTAACCGAGGTGACGTGGCATCATTAGCAGAGGTTCACTGTAGCTTAATTATTCGGGCGTCACAACTGCTACCGTTACTTTTGACACTGTTACCACTACTATCATATTACTTTGCTACTAAATACTTCGCTGCAGATATTAAGTTTCCAGGTGTGTTTGAATTGACAACTCAGCTGCTAATACTTGAGAATATTCTTTGGCTCCCCTTGTGTCGGACCAATAAATTTGGGTTGAATACTCTACCCTCGAAAACTGTTGCGATCCCCTATACTTGTGGGTTATCAAGACTATTTTCTGGCGCCGTTGCCGGGGAGCATAGTTCTATTCTTTGAGTCACTTGGGATTTATATCTGTTGATCACTATGAAGACCTTGAAAGATCTAAGAACCAAAAAATTTCCCTCAACTACGAGGGGAGGTAAGGAACTGCCATCTAGCTCTGCACTTGATTCACCTTCTGTTTTGAGTAAACTTGCGACACCTACGCCTGCTATTTATTCTGATATGTCGCATGTTATTGATGATGCCACTTCTGCTTTGCATGATACTTATGATGAAACTACTTCTATGCTTGATAATATTGTGCCATTAGGTGAATTTCTTGATGAACAACTTGCTAGGGTTAGAGAGAATGAAATTATTGAAACTGATAATATTGATGAAAGTGATGATGAGGATTCTCCCCCTAGATATGAATTACCTGTTGTGCCTGAGGGTTATGTTATGGATGAAGAAGCCGCTAGAGACTTCTTAGCTTGCAATGATAGATCTGATCTTAAGAAATTATTAGCTAAGCTTAAAGAAAAGTCTTTGAATGCTAGAATGAAATATGACCCTGCTTTTGCTACTTCACCTATCTTTATTTCCGATAAGGATTATGATTTCTCTATCGATCCTGAGTTAATTACTTTTGTTGAATCTGATCCTTTTTATGGCTATGAATCTGAAACTATTGTGGCACATCTTACTAAATTAAATGATAAAGCCACCCTGTTTACTCATGATGAGAAAATTCGCTATTACTTTATCCTTAAGTTATTTCCGTTCTCATTAAAGGGTCATGCTAAAACATGGTTTAATTCTCTTGATCCTAATTGTGTGCGTAGTCCCCAGGATAAGATTTATTACTTCTCTGCTAAATATTTCCCCGCTCATAAGAAACAAGCTGCTTTAAGGGAAATATATAATTTTGTGCAAATTGAAGAAGAGAGTCTCCCACAAGCTTGAGGGAGGCTTCTCTGATTACTTAATGCTTTGCGTGATCATCCACTCAAGAAAAATGAAATACTTGATATCTTTTATAATGGACTAACCGATGCTTCTAGAGACCACCTGGATAGTTGTGCTGGTTGTATTTTTAGGGAAAGAACAGTTGATCAACCTGAATTGCTATTGAATAATATGTTGAGTAATGAAAATGATGGGACACTTCCTGAACCAACTCCTAAGCCAACTCCAAAGAAAAGAGGTATTATATTTCTCAGTCCTGAAGATATGCAAGAGGCAAAGAAATCTATGAAAGAAAAAGGTATTAAAGTTGAAGATGTTAGGAATTTACCACCTACTGAAGAAATACATGGTCTTGATAACCCGACACAGTCAGTGAAGGTAAATTACCTCTATAGGTTTGATGAAGGTGATATTCCTCGTAATAAGTGTGCTAGCCAATGCTTAGATGAGTTTGATAATTTTATTATTAAACAAGAAAACTTCAATGCTTATGTTGGTAGACAATTGAAATGCAATGCTGATATGATTGAACACTTGAGTGATTATATGTCTAGAGTTAAAGGTGAACTTAAACTTATTACTAAACATGCTTCTATGGTTATCACTCAAGTAGAACAAGTACTTAAGGCTCAGAATGATTTGCTCAATGAATTAAACAATAAGAAAAATGATAATGCTTTTAGAGTTATGACTAGAGGGGGTAAAATGACTCAGACACCTTTGTATCTTGAGGGCCATCCTAAGAGAATGGAGCAAGATTCTCAGAGAATTAATGCTGATGCACCTAGTTCTTCTAAGAAGAAGGAAAAGAAAAATGATAGGACTTTGCATGCTTCTAGTGAACCTGTTGCAGACACACATGAGTATCCCAATGATATTTTATTTCTGATGCTGAAACACAATCTGGTAATGAACATGAACCTAGTGATAATGTTAATGATGATGTTCATGTTGATGCTCAACCTAGCAATGATAATGATGTAGAGATTGAACTTGTTGTTGATCTTCATAACCCACAATCAAAGAATCAATGTTATGATAAGAGAGACTTTGTCGCTAGGAAGCACGATAAAGATAGAGAACCATGGGTTCAGAAACCCATGCCTTTTCCTCCTAAATCATCCAAGAAAAAAGGATGATGAGGATTTTGAGCGCTTTGCTGAAATGATTAGACCTATCTTTTTGCGTATACGTTTGACTGATATGCTTAAAATGAACCCTTATGCTAAGTACATGAAAGATATTGTTACTAATAAAAGAAAGATAGCGGAAGTTGAAATTTCTACCATGCTCGCTAATTATACTTTTAAGGGTGGAATACCAAAGAAACTTGGAGATCCAGGAGTACCAACTATACCATGCTCCATTAAAAGAAACTATGTTAGAACTGCTTTATGTGATCTTGGAGCTGGTGTTAGTGTTATGCCTCTCTCTTTATATTGTAGACTTGATTTGAATAAGTTGACACCTACTGAAATATCTTTGCAAATGGCTAATAAATCAACTGCTATACATGTCGGTATCTGTGAGGATGTGCCTGTTGTGGTGCAAACGTTACTATTTTAATAGACTTTGTTATTCTTGATATTCCCGAGGACGATAGTATGTCAATTATCCTTGGTAGACCCTTTTTGAATACTGCAGGGGCTATTATTGATTGCAACAAAGGCAATGTCACTTTTCATGTCAATGGTAATGAGCATAAGGTACACTTTCCGAGGAAACAACCTCAAGTCCACAGTATCAATTCTATTGGAAAAATTTCAACGATTACTGTTGGAGGTTTTGAGTTTCCTCTTCCTACTGCCAAGAAGAAATATGATATTCTTATTGTTGGGGATGTGCATATCCCAGTTGAGGTAACCTAGTGTTATTCGAAATTTCTCCGGTTTCATGCAATTCGGAATGAGTTTGTTAACAAGACTTGATCAACCTTGTTAGTGGATTCCTTTTGATGAGCATGAGATGGATGAAGTTAGAAAGCACAACCTTCTATACCCTCCTTTTACTCTCTATTATTTATATTAAATAAAGTAAAAATAGTATTTTATGTCTGTTTTCTGAATTATCCTTGCAATAAAAAATACCTCGAAAATAAAACTTCTCCAAATGCCCTGAAAATTTAATATGATTTTTTCTAGAATATTTAAGAATTATTGGCACTGAGAACACACCAGGGGGACCCACCATGTGCCCACGAGGGTGGAGGGCGCGCCCTACCCCCGGGCGCGCCCCCTACCTCGTGGACCCCACGTGGGTCCCCTCCACTTATTCTTGCACCCACACACTTTGTCTTCCTCCAGAAAAAATCATCCACCAGCTCAGACCCGTGTTCTAGCTTATCTTGCTCCCATTTTTGATCTCCTTGCTCAAAGCTCCATTCACAAAACTGCTTTGGGGGATTGTTCCTCGGTATGTGACTCCTCCAATGGTCCAATTAGTTTTTGTTCTAGTGCTTTATTTATTGCAAATCTTTGCTGCTTAGGTGACCCTGTTCTTGGGCTTGCATGTCAAATTTATGTGGTCAAAAGTAGTTTTAATGCATGATATGGCCTCTAGGCACTTGTAGGAGTAGTTGCTATCAATCTTGTTGAGTTTGGCTCACTTTTATTTTGAGTTACTAAAAATTTCAGAAATTTTTTCAGAGGAAGAAATATGTTTAGGAAAATGTACCAAGGTGGTTCCTCAAGGAAGCAAGGCCCGCAATACGCGAGCCGGACAATGAACTACCAAGGGAGGCTCAAGTGCGGCCTTGTGAATGGCCATCAGAGGATTTTATGGTCCAGGCAGGCATCAAGGAAGAATTTGACGCATATGTGCATAACGCTGATCTTGAGAGCTTCATGTCAAATAAGTGTCGGCAATACCTCTATTTAACTGATTCATTTGTGAGAAGGTTTAAATTTACATCCTCGCACAATTCTCACAATGTCCTATTTGATCTTTATGATAAATCTTATACCATGGACTTAGAAGATTCTAATACTACTTGCAAATGCCCGCAGTGGGGTAGTGCTAGTGAACCTCGCAAATCTGAATTTAAAGAATTTCTTGCTAGTATCACTGTGGGAGAATCTAGAGAAATAACACAAGCTACCATAGGGAGCATTCATTTTCTTGCCATACATTATTTTGCTCTCTTCGTGGATAGATGCATTAAAGGTAAGGATGAAGCATGTCACATGTGTGTTCCCGATCTTAGTGTTCTTAAGAGTGCTATATTAGGAGATAAACAATACAACTTGGGGGCTATTGTTGCACGTAGGTTGCATCTTAATGGTTTAACTGGAGATTTGTTTGGTGGAATTTATGCAACTCGTGTAGCTAACTTTCTTGATATACCCATACCCGGGGATGATATTGAGTTGCCTCCTTCTTATATAGATTATAATGCTATGGTTCGTCATCAGTTTGTTGAGAGGAACGATCAGTTCCTCCAGTACTGACTAATCTTTGACAGACGGTGCACCGTCCACGTTGCTCTCCCTGCTCCTGCTTTCTTTGATTTTCAGATAAAAGAGAGATATTTTATAACCAGGGAGGAGGCAAACGAGTACGAGAGGCGGACGGAGGAAGCCCGCCTCCAAGCCGCAGCTCGTGAGGCAATAGCTGCTGCATCCCAGTACGACCCCAGTTACAGCTTTGGATTTCCACCAGGCCAGCCATGGCCATAGACCAACTTAGGCCGAAAGCCTAAGCTTGGGGGAGTATGTATTTCTCACCGACATTACATTCATGTTCACACACTCATGCCAGTTGTCGGTGCTCATACTTTTTCACTGTATCATCCATGCTAGTTTATTTTCTGTTTTAAGCTTTCTTCTGGTGTGTTTAAAAACCCTTAAGAAAGACCAAAAAAAATTAGTTGTAGCTTTTAGTTAGTTTACTTTCCATGCTTGTAGTAGTAGTAATTAAAAATAAAACCCCAAAAGATTTCTCGTTCTTCTTTTGCTTCTTGGGAGCTTTCCCGTGTAAATAGTTTTGTTTCTTTGGGGGTCGAGAGGAGATGACCATGATGAAAATGTTGAGTGGCTCTTATATGCATTATTGTTGATCTAACGAAGAGCCCAATATTACCTTGTCTTCTCCCATGTATTGAATGCTTGCAGATTCTAGCTTAGTCCAATGCACGTGCACTATTATTATTATCCACACCATTTAGTCGTGCAAGTGAAAGGCAATAATGACGATATATGATGAACTGATTGAGATGAGAAAAGCTGGTATGAACTCGACTTCTCTTGTTTTTGTAAATATGATTAGTTCATCGTTCCCGATTTAGCCTATTATGAATGAAACATGTTTGCAATGACAATTAGAGATTATAGTTGCCCAAGCCATGCTTAAATTGCTAGGAGTTTATAATGGTTTACCTTGCGTGCCAACATGCTATTAAAATGGTTGTGATGTGGTATGATAGGGTGGTATCCTCCTTTGAATGATTCGAGTGGCTTGACTTGGCACATGTTCACGCATGTAGTTGAAACAAAATCAACATAGCCTCCACGATATTTATGTTCATGGTGAATTATATCCTACTCATGCTTGCAATCAGTGTTGATTAATTTTAATGCATGTTCATGACTGTTGTTGCTCTCTAGTTGGTCGCTTCCCAGTCTCTTTCTAGCCTTCACTTGTACTAAGCGGAAATACTGCTTGTGCATCCACTTCCATAAACCCCAAAAGTTATTCCATATGAGTCCACTATACCTTCCTATATGCGGTATCTACCTGCCGTTCCAAGTAAATTTGTATGTGCCAAACTCTAAACCTTCAAATAAAAATTATGTTTTGTATGCTCGAATAGCTCATGTATCAACTAGGGTTGTCTGTATCTTCCATGCTAGGCAGGTTATTCTCAAGAGGAGTGGACTCCGCTCCTCACTCACGAGAAAATGGCTGGTCACCGGGATGCCCAGTCCCATGCTCAAATCAAATCAAAATAATTGCAAACAAAAATCCCCCGGGATTGTTGTTAGTTCGAGGCACCCGTTGTTTCGGGCAAGCCATGGATTGATGCTTGTTGGTGGTGGGGGAGTATAAACTTTACCATTCTGCTTGGGAACCGCCTATAATGTGTGTAGCATGGAAGATATCGAGATATCTCGGTTGTTATCTTGACAATGAAAGTATACCGCTCAAAATATTATTCATATCTATTTCAAAATCGAGCTCTGGCACCTCTACAAATCCCTGCTTCCCTCTGAGAAGGGCCTATCTATTTACTTTTATGTTGAGTCATCACCCTCTTATTAAAAGGCACCAGTTGGAGAGCACCGTTGTCATTTGCATGTATTATTATTAGTTTACATTGAGTATGACTATTGAAAGCACAAGTGCTCCCTAGGTGGTTTTGATAATTGATGACAACATATCTCTTGTTGTACTAACATTTCTATCTAGCATGTTTCAGATAAGTTCAACAATGGAGTGGCATGGACTAAAGGTTGTGGGAACTCCTTCAAGATGCTAAGGACAAAGGATTGGCTAAAGCTTCAAGCTCAAGACTCTTCATTTTACATTTTAGTGATCCAAGATCACATTGAGTCCATAGGAAAAGCCAATACTATCAAGGAGGGATGAGGTATTGCTTAATGAGCCTCTTGCTTCATGTGCTTAATGATATGCTCCAAAATCCTCAGCTACTTTCCCACTTCCACATATGACCTAAACCCAAAGCCAAACTCGGACCTACCGATTATTCCTATCCGGCGCCACCGAGTTTCACCTGTCATAGCCACTGCCAGAAACCCTAATCAGTTCGGTCTCACTGATGGGATCTCGGTCTCACCGAGATGGGCTTGCAAACTCTCTGTTACCTATTGCAATATTTTCGGTCCCACCGAGATATGCAATCGGCCCCACCGACTTTGCTTGGCCAACTCTCTGTTTCACTTATTACCCAAATCGGTCCCACCGAGTTTGAGTAATTGGTCAAACCGAGTTTTGGATTTACCCTAACCCTAGCACATCGGTCCCACCGAGTTGATCCAGTCGGTCCCACCGGAAATCTCTAACGGTCACTAGGTTTCCTATTTCGGTCTGACCGAGTTTGTTGATTCGGTCCCACCGAGATTGGAAAACTGTGTGTAACGGTTGGATTTTGTGTGGAGGCTATATATACCCCTCCACCTCCTCTTCATTCGTAGAGAGAGCCATCAGACTAAGCCTACACTTCCAGCATCCTATTTCTGAGAGAGAACTACCTACTCATGTGTTGAGGCCAAGATATTCCATTCCTACCATATGAATCTTGATCTCTAGCTTTCCCCAAGTTGCTTTCCACTCAAACCTTCTTTCCACCAGATCCAAATCCTATGAGAGAGAGTTGAGTGTTGGGGAGACTATCATTTGAAGCACAAGAGCAAGGAGTTCATTACCTACACACCATTTGTTACTTCTTGGAGAGTGGTGTCTCCTAGATTGGCTAGGTGTTACTTGGGAGCCTCCGACAAGATTGTGGAGTTGAACCAAGGAGTTTGTAAGGGCAAGGAGATCGCCTACTTCGTGAAGATCTACCGCTAGTGAGGCAAGTCCTTCGTGGGCGATGGCCATGGTGGGATAGACAAGGTTGCTTCTTCATGGACCCTTCATGGGTGGTTGCTTCTTCGTGGACCCTTCGTGGGTGGAGCCCTCCGTGGACTCGCGCAACCATTACCCTTCGTGGGTGGAGCCCTCCGTGGACTCGCGCAACCGTTACCCTTCGTGGGTTGAAGTCTCCATCAATGTGGATGTAGGATAGCACCACCTATCCAAACCACGGGAAAAACATCCGTGTCTTCAATTGCGTTTGAATTCTCCAAACCCTTCCCTTTACATTCTTGCAAGTTGCATGCTTTATTTTCCGCTGCCTATACACTCCTTACATGCTTGCTTGATATGTATTGTGAATGTTGAAATTATGCCTAAACTCCACTTAAACCGAAAAAGCTTAAAAATTGCAACTTTAGCATTAAGTGTCTAATCACCCCCCTCTAGACACATCTACTTCAAGATCCTACAAGTGGTATCAGAGCTTTGGTCTCCATTGCCTTGGTTTAATCACCATTGGAGGAAGATGGATGTGTCTACCTTAGGGAGTCTTAGACATAGAGTGCCTATTCTTGATGGAGAGTATTTTCATGAGTGGAAAAATGAGATGCTTGTAATTTTCAATCAATATCATTTGAACAAGTGTATTGCTAGCCCTTGTGCACCTCATATTGATCCTTTGCATCCTACCCTAGATAAAGATATTGACATGATTCACAATCTTAGAACTATTGAGCTCATCATTAGAGGATTGCCCAAAAATTTGATTGCTAATTTGCCTACTCTTAATTGTGCCTATACTATATGGAAATTTCTTGAGGAACGATTTCCCGATCATTCCTTGAAAAATTTGGATGAAATTATCCATAAATCTATTGCCTTGAGTAAGATGAACCCTAGTGATCCTAGTTTTGGTGATTATCTATTTGAGCTTGCCAATCTCAAGCGAGCTAAAGGAGATGTTGGAATCATTAGTGATATCATATTCGAAGCTATAAGAATTCATAAAGGTGACCACTTTGATGATCATTTATCTAATGAATTACCCTCTCTAGGAAATGATGAGTCACAAGATCATGGTGAACATGGATACTATGATGATGATGATGATAGTGACTTCGATCTTGATGATGCAATGAGACATTTTGGTCTTATGGCAAATCTTCGGGGATATGAGTCAGGAGGAAAGGAATGGGTTCTTGATAGTGGATGTACTGATCATATGACCGGAGATGAAGAGATGTTCCGTGAGCTTGCTGAAAATGACAGCCCTCGAAAATATGTCACCTTTGGTGATAATTCAAGGGGTAAAGTGGTTGGCCTTGGTAAGGTGGTCATCTCACATGATAGTTCCATTCAAAATGTCATGCTCGTTGAATCTCTTGGCTAGAACTAATTTCAGTATCTAGACTTGCTGATTTCGGTTTGAATGTCCTATTTACTGAGGTAGAGTGCCAAGTATTTCGTCGAGACAATCATAAAATGGTCTTTACCGTTATGCGTAGAGGTGATCTTTACATTGTCGATTTCTCTAAAAAGGCACAACCTAAAACTTGCTTTGTTGCTAAATCCTCAAAAGGTTGGTTGTGGCATAGACGACTAGGTCACATTGGCATGAGAAACCTTGACAAGCTTATTAAAGGAAATCATATCCTTGGAGTTAACGATGTCATATTTGATAAGGATAGACTTTGCAGTGCTTGTCAAGCAGGTAAACAGGTTGGAGGAAGGCATCCCGTGAAGAACATCATGACCACAAGAAGGCCACTCGAGCTACTTCATATGGACCTTTTTGGTCCCAACGCCTACAAGAGTCTTGGTGGAAATTCTTTTGGTCTAGTTATAGTTGATGATTTTTCAAGATTTACGTGGGTGTTCTTTCTTAATGACAAGTCGCAGGTCCAGAAGATCTTCAGAAACTTCGCTAGGAAGGCCCAAAATCAGTTTGACGTGAAGATCAAGAAGGTTCGGAGTGACAACGGAATGGAGTTCAAGAACGCAAATGTGGACACCTTTCTTGAAGAAGAAGGGATTTCACACGAGTTCTCGGCTACGTACACACCTCAACAAATTGGAGTTGTTGAGAGGAAGAACCGGACGCTCATCGAAATGGCAAGAACGATGCTTGATGAATACAAGACGCCGAAGCACTTTTGGGCAGAAGCGGTTGAGACAGCTTGTCACGCAACAAATCGTTTATATCTTCACAAGCTACTCGGCAAGACGGCATACGAGCTTCTCACCGGTAACAAACCCCAAGTTGGATACTTTCGAGTATTCGGCTCAAAGTGCTACATTCTTGATAAGCATCGTCGTTCAAAGTTTGCTCCTAAATCTCATGAAGGTTTTCTACTTGGTTATGGCTCAAACTCTCACACTTACCGTGTCTACAACAATTTCACCCGAAAGGTTGAAGAGACGGTAGATGTGAAGTTTGATGAATCTAATGGCTCGCAAGTAGAGCAATTGCCAATTGATGTAGGAGACAAAGACCCTTCAGAAGCAATCCAAGACTTGTCCATTGGCAAAATTCGTCCAACGAAGGTGAAGGAGAGTACTTCATCCGTCCAAGTGGAAGCTTCTACTTCACGACAAGGTGAACCAAGAATCGACACGGAAGCATCCACAAGTGGGGCACACCAAGATGAAGAAGACAAGGAAATGCATCAAGACGAACATCAACAACCTCTTTCTCCACCACGACAAGAGAACGACGACGTCAACAATGAAGAAGGCCAAGAAGAAGAACAAGATGAAGAAGATGTTCAACGAAGACCCAAGCAAAAGCTCTCACGAGTTCGAGCAAGAATTGCCAAAGATCATCCCATCGAGCAAATCCTCAATGTGCTTCCTTGTCTTCAACCGCCATTGTGTAGAGACTTGGTGATGTAGAGATTTCTCAAGATGTGAGTGAGTCGCAATCTCATGGAATTAGATTCAACCAAGCACCTACATGGGTTAGACAACATGCAAGGTACAAATATATCCAAGACATAAGATAGTCATCATAAGAGATATATCATGGATTAGTCATAAGCTCATGTCTTGCATGTATCCAATGGAGTTTCTACTCCAAGTTCGAAGCATCAATGATGTTCAATTCACCTCTCAACCTGCAAAATACTTTCTCATCAAGAGGTTTAGTAAATATATCCGCTAATTGCTTATCGGTGCGAACGTGCTTAAGATTAATGTCACCCTTAGCAACATGATCTCGAATGAAATGATGACGAACTTCAATATGCTTAGTTCGAGAATGTTGTACATGATTATGACCAATTTTGATAGCACTTTCATTGTCACAAAGTAGTGGAACATGTTTCACATAGATCCCATAATCTTTAAGAGTTCGGGTCATCCAAAGTAATTGAGCACAACATGAACCAGCGACAATGTATTCCGCTTCGGCGGTGGAAAAGGATACCGAGTTTTGTTTCTTGGAAGACCAAGACACAAGAGATCTACCAAGAAATTGACAAGTACCCGAAGTGGACTTTCTATCAACCTTGTCTCCGGCATAATCCGAGTCGGAATAGCCAACAAGATCAAAAGAAGACCTCTTAGGATACCAAATGCCAAAATTTGGTGTATGGATTAAATATCTCACTATGCTTTTCACAGCCTTAAGATGACATTCTTTAGGAGCAGCTTGATATCGTGCACACATGCACACACTTAGCATAATATCGGGATGTGAAGCACATAGGTATAACAATGAACCAATCATAGAGCGATAAACCTTTTGATCAACCGGTTCACCATCTTTGGTCAAATCATTATGTCCACTAGTAGGCATGGGTGTAGACATACCTTTGCATTCTTGCATATTGAACTTCTTGAATAAGTCCTTGGTGTACTTCGTTTGAGAGACAAATGTACCTTCCTTAGTTTGCTTGATTTGCAAACCGAGAAAGAATTTGAGTTCACTCATCATAGACATCTCAAACTTCTCTGACATTAGCTTTCCAAACTTTTCACTAAAGAGAGGGTTAGTTGAACCAAATATGATATCATCGACATAAATTTGGCATACAAATAGTTCTCCATTAACCCTTTTAGTAAAAAGATTAGAATCAATTTTACCAATTTCAAAACCACTTGTAATAAGGAACTTGGTCAAGCATTTATACCATGCTCTAGGAGCTTGTTTAAGACCATAAAGAGCTTTGTGAAGTTTGTAAACATGATTTGGTTTCTTAGGATTGATAAAACCGGGAGGTTGTTTGACATAAACTTCCTCCTCTATTTCACCATTTAGAAAAGCACTTTTAATGTCCATTTGGTACAAGGTGATATTATGATGATTAGCATAGGCAAGTAAGATGCGAATGGACTCAAGTCTAGCAACGGAGCATATGTCTCACCATAGTCCATACCTTCGACTTGTGTGTACCCTTGGGCGACGAGACGTGCTTTGTTGCGAACCACTTGTCCATCTTCATCTTGCTTGTTGCGAAACACCCATTTGGTACCAATGATGTTGTGGTTGTTGTCGGGCTTCTCAACCAATGTCCAAACTTGGTTTCTCTCAAAATTGTGTAGCTCTTCATGCATAGAGTTTATCCAATCCGGATCTTCCAATGCTTCTTCAACCTTCATAGGTTCAATGCTAGAGATGAATGAATAGTTTTCACAAAAGTTAGCTAAACGAGTTTTTGAGCGAGTGATTCTCCCGGTTTGTCCTTTGACAAATTCTATGTTGAGCTTCATGATTGTCATTTTTGGATACAGAAGTGCTCTTCCTTGCAAGAACTAACCCATGTAGGTAGATGAACTCAAACTCCAAGTGGTACTCTCAACTCTTGATGAGCTACATCAACCTTGAGCACCCACACAAGTTCAACTACATGAGCAAGAACCACACCACCACCCAAGGTATGTTATTCCATCTTAGAGAAGCTTTACTCCAAGACATGAGTCAAAGCAACTCAACAAGATGTGAATACATCAAGATGCTTAAACGAAAAATGGTAACCCCATTTTGAGCTTAAATGATGAGTATGACCTATGATCAAGTGTTCTCACTTGACTCCTAAGTCAATATACTCTAACATAGGTGACTATGTCACCGCCCAACTCTAGATGAAGTTCTCTTGTGTTCTTTTTGTGTGTATCTCATGCATGTTTAGTTTCTTTCTCTTTTTCAAAAACAAAAAAACTCCATCTAGATTTTTCAATCTCTTCTCTTTTCTTTCTGTTTATGTTCTGCATTTTCTGCATTTAATTCCTTGCAAATCCTTTAGGTAATTCATTGCAAATCTTTGTGAGATCCTACATGTCTAGTGAGCTGAGGTGACAAGTGTTTTTCTCTGTGTGAACTCGGTTTCACCGACTTGTAATTTTCGGTCCAACCAAATCTTTTCGGTGCCACCGAAACATACCACTCGGTGCCACCGACTTCGCAACAGGAAAAATAGTTTGCCACTTGTTCTATATTTCTTCTGATCCAGCTCTACTCAATGAATCTTGTCCTCTACAAGCATCACAGTTTTATCCATTGCTTTGTGCTGAGTCTCAAGGACCAAACCTATACGACGGATTCCAGAAAGCCCTTCTTGGAAATTGATGTCAAAGGGGGAGAGAGAGATCACATCAAAGCTTGTAGGAGAGAGAGATCACATCAAGGGAGAGAAAAAGTCTCAAGGACCAAACCTACAAGAGAGAAAGTATTAAGGGGGAGAGAGAGACTTCCAGGGGGAGAGAATACTCAAGGATCCCAGATGTCCCAGATGCTTGATGCTTGATATTCAAGAGGAGAGATGTACTAAAAAGACATGTTCATTTGTATCTTTCAGCTCTGATTTGCTGTTCCTTATCTTCTCCCAATATCCCATGTAAGATTCTGGGGGAGCAAGACACCTAAGGGAAAGAAATCAGTCAAATTCATTGCATATCTTTATTCTTGGGGACATGTTGAATCCAATGTGGTACCTTGTACTCACTCTCTACATGTCATCCCAGTCTTGGTATTCTTGTGGTTTCTTTTGTTTGCTCTGGCTAGTGGATGTACCTGTGTTATCTAACTTTGTTTGTGCAGGTTCATTCCATCCTAAGCCAACTCAAGACCACAAGGTAAGTATATGCATCAAAATCATGAGTATGAGGAGTTCTTTCTTATGTACATACTGTTTGCAAGAAGGACTCATGAGCATGAAGGTATTTTCCTTGATAATCTTTTGCTCTGATGCATATGGCCAAGATACATGTAACACATTGCCTACTCTGTCATGGTTATGCTCTCACATGCCTCTATATTTCATATTTACATGAGTGCATACATGTAGGGGGAGCCTATGCTTGTTACATGTCCTTCCAAAGATTTACTTGCTGTTCTTTATATCTTTATCTAAAGCTTTGATGTATGTTGCCATCAATTACCAAAAAGGGGGAGATTGAAAGCACAAGTGCTCCCTAGGTGGTTTTGATAATTGATGACAGCATATCTCTTATTGGACTAACATTTCTATCTAGCATGTTTCAGATAAGTTCAACAATGGAGTTGCATGGACTAAAGGTTGTGGGAACTCCTTCAAGATGCTAAGGACAAAGGATTGGCTAAAGCTTCAAGCTCAAGACTCTTCATTTTACATTTTAGTGATCCAAGATCACATTGAGTCCATAGGAAAAGCCAATACTATCAAGGAGGGATGAGGTGTTGCTTAATGAGCCTCTTGCTTCATGTGCTTAATGATATGCTCCAAAATCCTCAGCTACTTTCCCACTTCCACATATGACCTAAACCCAAAGCCAAACTCGGACCTACCGATTATTCCTATCCGGCGCCACCGAGTTTCACCTGTCATAGCCACTGCCAGAAACCCTAATCAGTTCGGTCTCACCGATGGGATCTCGGTCTCACCGAGATGGGCTTGCAAACTCTCTGTTACCTATTGCAATATTTTTGGTCCCACCGAGATATGCAATCGGCCCCACCGAGTTTGCTTGGCCAACTCTCTGTTTCACTTATGACCCAAATCGGTCCCACCGAGTTTGAGTAATGGTCAAACCGAGTTTTGGATTTACCCTAACCCTAGCACATCGGTCCCACCGAGTTGATCCAGTCGGTCGCACCGAAAATCTCTAACGGTCACTAGGTTTCCTATTTCGGTCTGACCGAGTTTGTTGATTCGGTCCCACCGAGATTGGAAAACTGTGTGTAACGGTTGGATTTTGTGTGGAGGCTATATATACCCCTCCACCTCCTCTTCATTCGTAGAGAGAGCCATCAGACTAAGCCTACACTTCCAGCATCCTATTTCTGAGAGAGAACTACCTACTCATGTGTTGAGGCCAAGATATTCCATTCCTACCATATGAATCTTGATCTCTAGCTTTCCCCAAGTTGCTTTCCACTCAAACCTTCTTTCCACCAGATCCAAATCCTATGAGAGAGAGTTGAGTGTTGGGGAGACTATCATTTGAAGCACAAGAGCAAGGAGTTCATTACCTACACACCATTTGTTACTTCTTGGAGAGTGGTGTCTCCTAGATTGGCTAGGTGTTACTTGGGAGCCTCCGACAAGATTGTGGAGTTGAACCAAGGAGTTTGTAAGGGCAAGGAGATCGCCTACTTCGTGAAGATCTACCGCTAGTGAGGCAAGTCCTTCGTGGGCGATGGCCATGGTGGGATAGACAAGGTTGCTTCTTCGTGGACCCTTCGTGGGTGGTTGCTTCTTCGTGGACCCTTCGTGGGTGGAGCCCTCCGTGGACTCGCGCAACCATTACCCTTCGTGGGTGGAGCCCTCCGTGGACTCGCACAACCGTTACCCTTCGTGGGTTGAAGTCTCCATCAACGTGGATGTAGGATAGCACCACCTATCCGAACCACGGGAAAAACATCCGTGTCTCCAATTGCGTTTGAATTCTCCAAACCCTTCCCTTTACATTCTTGCAAGTTGCATGCTTTATTTTCCGCTGCCTATACACTCTTTACATGCTTGCTTGATATGTATTGTGAATGTTGAAATTATGCCTAAACTCCACTTAAACCGAAAAAGCTTAAAAATTGCAACTTTAGCATTAAGTGTCTAATCACCCCCCTCTAGACACATCTACTTCAAGATCCTACAACTATGACTGGATCTCTTTTACCATTAATTACAATTTCTAATTAGCCCTTGATCTTCAGGGGTGCTCTGCATTTATGTTTTGCGCTCTTAGAAAGGGCTAGCGAGATACCATCTTGTTATATCATATTATGATTGTTTTGAGAAAGTGTTGTCATCCGAGATTTATTATTGTTGCTCGCTAGTTGATTATTCCATTGATATGAGTAAACATGAGACCTAAATGTTATTGTGAATATGGTTAGTTCATAATCTTTGCTGAAAACTTGAATGCTGGCTTTACATATTTACAACAACAAGAGCAAACCGATTTTGTAAAAGTTTTTCTTTATCACTTTCAGTTTGTCAACTGAATTGCTTGAGGACAAGCAAAGGTTTAAGCTTGGGGGAGTTGATACGTCTCCAACGTATCTACTTTTCCAAACACTTTTGCCCTTGTTTTGGACTCTAACTTGCATGATTTGAATGGAACTAACCCAGACTGACACTGTTTTCGGCAGAATTGCCATGGTGTTATTTTTGTGCAGAAATAGAAGTTCTTGGAATGACCTGAAAATCAAGGGAGAATATTTTTGGAATATATAAGAAATACTAGCGAAAGAATCATGGCCAGGGGCCCCACACCCTGTCCATGAGGGTGGGGGGGCGCCTACCCCCTGGGTGCGCCCCTGCCTCGTGGGCCCCCTGACGCTCCACCGACCTCAACTCTAACTCCATACATTCACGTTCGGGGAGAAAAAAAAACAGGGAGAAGGATTCATCACGTTTTACGATACGGAGCCGCCGCCAAGCCCTAATCTCTCTCGGGAGGGCTGATCTGGAGTCCATTCGGGGCTCCGGAGAGGGGAATCCATCGCCATCATCATCATTAACCTTCCTCCATCACCAATTTTAGGATGCTCACTGCCGTGCGTGAGTAATTCCATCGTAGGCTTGATGGACGGTGATGGGTTGGATGAGATTTAGCATGTAATCGAGTTAGTGTTCTTAGGGTTTGATCCCTAGTATCCATTATGTTCTGAGATTGATGTTGCTATGACTTTGCTATGCTTAATGCTTGCCACAAGGGCCCGAGTGCCATGATTTCAGATCTGATCCTATTATGTTTTCATGAATATATGTGAGTTCTTGATCCTATCTTGCAAGTCTATAGTCACCTATTATGTGTTATGATCCGTTAACCCCGAAGTGACAATAATCGGGATACTTACCGGTGATGACCCTAGTTTGAGGAGTTCATGTATTCACTATGTGTTCATGCTTTGGTCCGGTACTCTATTAAAAGGAGGCCTTAATATCCCTTAGTTTCCAAGAGGACCCCACTGCCACGGGAGGGTAGGACAAAATATGTCATGCAAGTTCTTTTCCATAAGCACGTATGACTATATTCGGAATACATGCCTACATTACATTGATGAACTAGAGCTAGTTCTGTGTCACCCTATGTTATAACCGTTGCATGAGGAATCACATCCGACATAATTATCCATCACTGATCCATTGCCTATGAGCTTTTCATATATTGATCTTCGCTTATTTACTTTTCCGTTGCTACTATTACAATCACTATAAAACCAAAACTGCTACCGTTACTTTTGCCACCGTTACCACTACTATCATATTAATTTGCTACTAAATACTTTGATGCAGATATTAAGTTTCAAGGTGTGGTTGAATTGACAACTCAGCTGCTAATACTTGAGAATATTCTTTGGCTCCCCTTGTGTCGAATCAATAAATTTGGGTTGAATACTCTACCCTCAAAAACTGTTGCGATCCCATATACTTGTGGGTTATCAAGGTCATTCTTATCATTAGGAACAACAGTTATACCTTCTTTCTTAGGGACACAATAAATATGACTTACCCATCTACTATCAGCTATAGGATAGATTATACCTGCTTCCAAAAGTTTTAAGCTTTCCGTTCTTACCACTTTCTTCATTTTTGGATTTAACCGATGTTGGTGATCAACAACGGGTTTAACATCAGGTTCCATATTAATTTTGTGCTGACATAGAGTGGGACCAATGCCCTTTAAATCATCAAGAGTATATCCAATAGCAGCTTGGTGCTTCCTTAGAACTTTCAATAATCTTTCTTCTTCATGTTCTGAAAGGTTAGCACTAATAATAACATGATATATCTTCTTTTCATCAAGATAAGCATATTTCAAAGTGTTTGGCAATTATTTTAATTCAAACAAAAATTCACCTTTAGGTGGAGGAGGACCTCCTAGAGTTTCAATAGGCAAAATGTGTTAAAGCAGACGACATTGTTCAAACAAAATCTTATCTATTTCATGCATATGTAAATCATTTTCATGGTCTAGCAAATATTTTTCTAGTGAATCAGTGGGAGGCACATCAATAGAAGCAAGACCAATTAATTCATATTTACTAGGCAATTCTTTTTCATGAAGATTTATACTAAACTTGGAAAAATTAAACTCATAAGACTCATCACCAAAACTAACACTGACAGTTTGTTTCTTACAATCTATTTTAGCATTAACGATGTTCAAGAAAGGTCTACCAAATAGAATGGGACAAAAGTCATCTTGTGAGGAACCAAGAACAAGAAAATTAGTAGGGTATTTTATTTTCCCACACAAGACTTCAACATGTCTAACAATCCCAATTGGTGATATAGTGTCTCTATTAGCAAGTTTAATAGTAACATCTATGTCTTCTATATCTACGGGTGCTATGTCATTCATAATTTCTTGATATAAGGTGTAAGGAATAGCACTCACACTAGCACCTATGTCACATGAGCCATGATAAAATTGATCTCCTATTTTAACTGAGACAACGGGCATGCCAACAACAGGTCTATGTTTATCCTTTTTATCAGGTTTGGCAATTCTAGCAGCTTCTTCACAAAAGTAAATAGCATGCCCATCCATATCTTCTTCCAAGACATCTTTAACCATAGCAATACTAGGTTCTACTTTAATTTGTTCATCAGGTTTAGGTGTTCCAATATAGCTCTTGTTGACCACAGTTGAAACTTTAGCATGTTCCTTTATCCTAACAGGGAAAGGTGGTTTCTCAATATAAGCAGAAGGAACAACTGGATTAACATTGTAAAGTACAGTTTCTTCTTTAAGTGGCACAGGTTCTTTGATTTGTTCTTTAATAGGTGGGTGATATTTAAACCAGTTCTCTTTAGGGAGATCAACATGAGTAGGAAATGATTCACAAAAGGAGGCTACTATCTCAGAGTCAAGTCCATATTTAGTGCTAAACTTTTGAAAAGCATCGGTATCCATAAAAGATTTAACACAATCATACTTAAGTTTAATACCTGACTCTTTACCTTTGTCGAGTTCCCAATCTTCTGAGTTGCGTTTAATTCTTTCCAAAAGATCAAACCGGAATTCAATAGTCTTCTTCATAAAAGAACCAGCATAAGAAGTATCAAGCATGGTTTGATCATTATGAGAAAGCCAAGCATAAAAGTTCTGGATAATAATTTCTCCTTCACGAGGCCAAAAATTATATATATAATTCCAATCCCGATGAACTAGAGGCATAGGATAATTTTTTTGGTGGAACTCCAATTTCATTCGGTTCCAATTCCAGGATCCAATATCATCGCATAGCCTATACCATGCCAATGTTTTTCCCTTCAAAGATAAAGGGAAAACCCTCTTCATAATTTCATCTCCGGCTAAACCTGCAAGCTTGAACAATCCACAAATTTGTACTACATATATCAGGATGTTCAGTTCCATCTCTTGCATAAGGATTAGCTAGTAGTTGTTCTATCATACCCGAAGGAATTTCATATTCAGTATTTTAAATAGGTGTAGTAGGTTGAGGGGTAGATAATTCTGGTTCTGGACAAGGTGGAGATACCCCGAACAAACCCCTCAAAGGATTGTTTTCCATAGTAACAAGTGACAGTAAATTTCAGCACACTATATAAATGTTTCCTTACCAAATTCCACTTACCAAAGGCGCTTCATTCCCCGGCAACCGCGCTAGAAAATAGCCTTGATGATCCACAAGTATAGGGGATCAATTGTAGCTATTCTCGATAAGTAAGAGTGTCGAACCCAAAGAGGAGCGGAAGGAAATGACAAGTGGTTTTCAGCAAGGTAATGTCTGCAAGTGCTGAAATTGTAAGTAACAGAGTAGTTTGATAGCAAGATAATTTGTAACGGGCAAGTAATGATAGTAGTAACAAAAGTGCACCAAGGTAGCCCAATCCTTTTGAGGCAGAGGACAGGCCAAAACGGTCTCTTATGATAAGCGAAGCGTTCTTGAGGGTACACGGGAATTTCATCTAGTCACTTTCATCATGTTGGCTTAATTCATGTTCGGTACTTTGATAATTTGATATGTGGGTGGACGGGTGCTTAGGTGTTGTTCTTACTTGAACAAACCTCCTACTTATGATTAACCCTCTGATGACCCACAAGTATAGGGGATCAATTGTAGCTCTTTTTGATAAGTAAGAGTGTCAAAACCAACGAGGAGCAGAAGGAAATGACAAGTAGTTTTCAGTAAGGTAATGTGCAAGTGCTGAAATTGTAAGTAGCAGAGTAGTTTGATAGCAAGATAATTTGTAACGAGCAAGCAACGATAATAGTAACAAAAGTGCAGCAAGGTAGCCCAATCCTTTTGAGGCAAACGATAGGCCAAAATGGTCTTTTATGATAAGCAAAGCGTTCTTGAGGGTACACAGGAATTTCATCTAGTCACTTTCATCATGTTGGTTCAATTCGTGTTCTCTACTTTGATAATTTGATATGTGGGTGGACAGGTGCTTAGGTGTTGTTCTTACTTGAACAAACCTCCTAATTATGATTAACCCTCTCGCAAGCATCCGCAACTATGAGAAAAGTATTAAGAATAAATTCTAACCATAGCATTAAACTTTTGGATTGAATCGGTCCATTGCGGAATAGCGCATAAACTGGGGTTTAAGTTTCTGTCACTCTCGCAACCCATCATCTAATTTCTACTCCACAATGCATTCCCTTAGGCCCAAATATGGTGAAGTGTCATGTAGTCGACGTTCACATGACACCAGTAAGGGAATCACAACATACATACTATCAAAATATCGAACACATATCAAATTCACATGATTACTTGCAACATGATTTCTCCCGTGACCTTAAGAACAAAAGTAACTACTCACAAATGATAAGCATGCTCATGATCATAGGGGTATTAAATAGCATATTGGATCTTAACACATAATCTTCGACCAAATAAACCATATAGTAATCAACTACAAGATGTAATCAACACTACTAGTCTCCCACAAGTACCAATCTATAGTTCCGGTAACAAGATTGAACACAAGAGATGAGCTAGGGTTTGAGAGGAGACGGTGATGTTGAAGATGTCGATGGAGATTGCCCTCCCCAGGATGGGAGAGTTGTTGGTGATGATGATGAGGATGATTTCCCCCTCTGGGAGGGAAGTTCCACTGGCGGAAGCGCTCCGCCGGAGGGCAAAAGTGCTCCTGCCCAAGTTCCGCCTCGAGACGGCGGCGCTCCGTCCCGAAAGTCCTCTCTTTAATTTTTTCTAGGTCAAAATGACTTATATACCAAAAGATGGGCACTGGAGGTGGGCCGAGGAGGGCACAACTCACCAGGGCGTGCCTGTGCTCCCTGGCGCGCCCAGGTGGGTTGTGCCCACCTGGTGGGCCCCCTCTAGTAGTTATTTGCGCCAATAATTCTTAAATAATCCATAAAAAATCTCCGTGAAGTATCAGCTTGTTTGGAGTTGTGCAGAATAGGTGGCGTGACGTAGCTTTTCCAGGTCCATATTTCCAGCTGCCAGAATTCTCCCTCTTGGTGTGTACCTTGCAAATTATGAGAGAAAAGGCATTAGAATTACTCCAAAAAGCATTATTATGGATAAAAACATTGTAAATAACAGTAAGGAAACATGATGCGAAATGGACGTATCAACTCCCCCCAAGCTTAGACCTCGCTTGTCCTCAAGCGGAAGCCGAAATCGAAAAACATGTCCACATGCTTCGAGAGAGAGGTATCATAAAAACCTAATATGGACATAGAAGCATCATGTTTATTATTATAACAGCAACAAAATTAAACATAGGAATTTTATCATCGAACTTTTATCATATACTTCCCATGAATAAGTAATAGTTCATCACACAATAGAAGTATAAAGCGAAAACTCTATTAGAAACTAACAAACTATGTTCTCAGTCAACTTTGCAACTACAATTCATCATCTTTTCAGGATGAGTCACGTGTCGGAGCCTTTAGGCAAGTCCACATACTCAACCATCATATAGTCTTCTATGATTGCTTACACTCACCGCTTACCCATGAGCAAAACGTTTCAACCAGACACATAGAAAGATAGGGGCTTATGGTTTCGCCTCCCAACAAACTCGCCTCAAGGGTGATGTCAGCAATAGTAACTCATGCCACCCATATTCAACTTGACATATGTGCCTAGATCTTTCCTCACGACATGATGCTTGCCAAAGGAGAAAAATAAAAGGAATAGAGAGAAAAACTTTGACTCTTGCATAAAAGTAAATACATAAAAGTAAAAGATAGGCCCTTCACAGAGGGAAGCAGAGGTTGCCATGCGCTTATTTGTTTGTATGACCAATCCCTTATTTTAAAAGAACGTCACGTTACATCGCCCCTCGTGATAGCGACCTTTTATGCAGTCTGTCGCTTTTATTCTTCACCATCACAAGTTTGTGCAACGCTCAATTTTCTCTTACACTAAATGATCTCACACTTTTTGAAGCAATTTTTATTGCCTTTTTGCACCGATGACAACTTACTTGAGGGATCTTGCTCAATCCCTAGGTAGGTATGGTGGACACTTGAAAATAAGATTTGGGTTTAAGGGTCTTTGGATGCACAAGTAGTATCTCTACTTAGTGCGGAATTTTTGGCTTAGCAAAGATAGGGGCAAGCACCACATGTTAAATGATCTATGACAATATGACTTCTATGTGAATATGAACAAACATAAATCACTAAGTTGTCTTCCTTGTCCAACGTTAACAATTTTGGCATATAATATTTTGATGAGGGCTCACAATCACAAAAGATTTCTAGGATAGTATATTTGTATGTGAATCTTCTCTTCCCTTATTAATTCTTTCATGAGTTGCATCATTGACTAATGCTATGTTTGTCAATCTCTAATAAATTTTTCTACTGATACCTTTCCTTATGTGGTGCCATCACCTACCATAGGATTAGTATATAATACTTTCTTTATTTAATCCCTTTCCTTTATTTGTTTCCTTTCTTATTTCTTTTCTTTTATTTGCAACATGAAAGCAAAGAAAACAAAAACTCATACTAAACTTTATTATATAACTTGCACACGATTACAAGGATAGATCACTAAGAAAACTCACAAAGAAGAAAGAATCGAACTAAACGTTTATTCATCTAAAGCAAAAGGATCGAACTAAAATAAGTAAAAGCAAAAATATAGTGGGATGATACGATAACGGGGCACCTCCCCCAAGCTTGGTGAAAGCCAAGGGGAGTGCCCATACCTGATACTCAGTTCTCTTTTGGTGGTGAAGATGATGATGGTGGTGATGAAGTGATTCTATCCTTAAGGATCAAAAGATTCTCCAATCGACTGATGACGCTCCGGAGGTGGGTGATGTGCTCTTGATGCAGAATATTCTCATGAGTGAGATACTTATTTTGTATATGAACTATTTCAATGATGTGAAAGGCTTCAATCTCAACAGGGGTAAGATGAGTAAGGTAAGGTTTAAGGATATCTTCCTCCTCCTCCTCAGCCGGCAGTGCTTGTTCGAAGGCCAGAGGCTGATCTACGGTAACCTCCTTACTCTCATCTCCTCCGACAGCTCCCGCAGGCTCTTCTCTCTTCAGCTTGATCTTCATGAACCAAGCATCCTCTTCCACGTTGTTGGAGGAAGAAGAAGACATGATGCCTGGCCCAATAGATATGACAAGAAACAGCAAGAAAATAGAACAGGAGATTTCTTCATGATACGGTGATCAACAGGTTCGGGAAGTATATATAGATTTTTTATCTTGGAGGACAAGCATATGGTAGAAAAATGGAGTATGGAAGGTTTCCCAGGTGGGCACAACCCACCCAGGTGCACCCTGGTGTCTAGTGCCCACCAGGGGACGCTTCCTAGAAGTTTCTTTATTCCAAAAATTCTTAAATATTCTGAAACTAATAAAAAATATTTTTGTGGATTTTTCGGAGTCCGTTTACTTTACCGTATCACGTACCTCCTTATTTTCATGATTCTGGAATGTTCCGGAAGGACTCTTTTATGTGTTCTTCCGGTGTCAAAGTTTGGATAATATTACTTTCAACATTAATAGGCATACCTGAGATATAATGCTTTATTCGTTGCCCATTCACAACCTTCAGGTTAGTACCCTCGGAATTATTTATTTTGATGGCTCCAGACCGGAAAACCTCCTCGATGAATCCTACCTCTTGAGCACTTGCGTTGGTTTTCCCTTGAAGAGGAAAGGGTGGTGTAGCAAAGTAGCGTAAGTATTTCCCTCAGTTTTTGAGAACCAAGGTATCAATCCAGTAGGAGGCCACGCACGAGTCCCTCGTACCTACACAAACAAATAAATCCTCGCAACCAACGCGATAAGGGGTTGTCAATCGCTAAACGGTCACTTACGAGAGTGAGATCTGATAGATATGATAAGATAATATTTTTGGTATTTTTATGATAAAGATGCAAAGTAAAATAAAAGGCAATAAAAATAACTAAGTATTGGAAGATTAATATGATAGAAGATAGACCCGGGGGCCATAGGTTTCACTAGTGGCTTCTCTTGAGAGCATAAGTATTCACGGCGGGTAAACAAATTACTATTGAGAAATTGACATAATTGAGCATAATTATGAGAATATCTAGGTATGATCATGTATATAGGCATCACGTCCGAGACAAGTAGACCGACTCCTGCCTGCATCTACTACTATTACTCCACACATCGACCGCTATCCAGCATGCATCTAGAGTATTAAGTTCAAGAGAATAGAGTAACGCTTTAAGCAAGATGACATGATGTAGAGGGATAAACTCATTCAATATGAATGAAACCCCATCTTGTTATCCTCGATGGAAACAATACAATACATGCCTTGCTTCCCCTACTGTCACTGGGAAAGGACACCGCAAGATTGAACCCAAAGCTAAGCACTTCTCCCATTGCAAGAAAGATCAATCTAGTAGGCCAAACCAAACTAATAATTCGAAGAGACTTGCAAAGATAACCAATCATACATAAAAGAATTCAGAGAAGATTCAAACATTGTTCATAGATAAACTTGATCATAAACCCACAATTCATCGGTCTCAACAAATACACCACAAAAGAAGATTACATCGAATAGTTCTCCACAAGAGAGGGGGAGAACTTTGTATCGAGATCCAAAAAGATAGAAGAAGCCATCTAGCTAATAACTATGGACCCGTAGGTCTGAGGTAAACTACTCACACTTCATCGGAAGGGCTGTGGTGTTGATGTAGAAGCCCTCCGTGATCGATGCCCCCGCCGGCGGAGCTCCGGAACAGGCCCCAAGATGGGATCTCATGGATACAGAAAGTTACGGCGGTGGAATTAGGGTTTTGGCTCCGTATCTGGTAGTTTGGGGGTACGTAGGTATATATAAGAGGAAGGAGTACGCCGGTGGAGCAACAGGGGGCCCATGAGGGTGGAGGGCGCGCCCAGGGGGTAGGCGTGCCCCCTACCTCATGGCCTCCTGGTTGATGTCCTGACGTAGGGTCCAAGTTCTCTTTCTTTTTTTGACAGAAAGACTGTAAGGGAACTTCCTACAGTATAATTGGTGCAACAAACCCAAATTGCAAGTACCATGCCTTGAACCTGGGTGGGTGGGAAGGCATCAGCCCCTTCTCTGGATCATGTTCATTCCGAAAATCACGTTCCCAAAGGTTTCATTCCGTTTGGACTCCGTTTGATATGCTTTTTCTGCGAAACCCTAAAATAGGCAAAAAACAGCAATTCTAGGTTGGGCCTCCGGTTAATAGGTTAGTCCCAAAAATAATATGAAAGTGTATAATAAAGCCCAATAATGTCCAAAATAGAATATAATATAGCATGGAACAATAAAAAATTATAGATACGTTGGAGACGTATCAAGCATCCCCAAGCTTAATTCCTGCTTGTCCTCGAGTAGGTAAATGATAAAAACAGAATTTTTGATGTGGAATGCTACTTGGCATAATTTCAATGTAATTATCTTAATTGTGGTATGAATATTCAGATCCGAAAGATTCAAGACAAAAGTTTAATATTGACAAAGAAATAATAATACTTCAAGCATACTAACTAAGAAATTATGTCTCTTCAAAATAACATGGCCAAAGAAAGTTATCCCTACAAAATCATATAGTCTGGCAATGCTCCATCTTCACCACACAAAGTATTCAAATCATGCACAACCCCGATGAAAAGCCAAGAAATTGTTTCATACTTCTAATGTTCTCAAACTTTTTCAATCTTCACGCAATACATGAGCGTGAGCCATGGACATAGCACTATAGGTGGAATAGAATGGTGGTTGTGGAGAAGACAAAAAGGGAGAAGATAGTCTCACATCAACTAGGCGTATCAACGGGCTATGGAGATGCCCATCAATAGATATCAATGTGAGTGAGTAGGGATTGCCATGCAACGGATGCACTAGAGCTATAAATATATGAAAGCTCAACAAAAAGAGACTAAGTGGGTGTGCATCCAACTTGCTTGCTCACGAAGACATAGGGCATTTTGAGGAAGCCCATCGTTGGATATACAAGCCAAGTTCTATAATAAAAAATTCCCACTAGTATATGAAATTGATAACATAGGAGACTCTCTATTATGAAGATCATGGTGCTACTTTGAAGCACAAGTGTGGAAAAAAGGATAGTAGTATTGCCCCTTTTATTTTTTTATTTTTTTGGCCTTTCTTTCTTTTATTCTTTTTCTTTTTTTGGGACAATACTCAATGAATGATGATCATCACACTTCTATTTATTTACAACTCAATGATTACAACTCGATACTAGAACAAAGTATGACTCTATATGAATGTCTCCGGCGGTGTACCGGGATAGCAATGATGCATGAGTGACTTATATGAAAGAATTATGAACGGTCGCTTTGCCACAACTAAAATGTCAACTACATGATCATGCAAAGCAATATGACAATGATGGAGCATGTCATGATAAACGGAACGGTGGAAAGTTGCATGGCAATATATCTTGGAATGGCTATGGAAATGCCATGATAGGTAGGTATGGTGGCTGTTTTGAGGAAGGTATATGGTGGGTGTATGATACTGGTGAAATGCGCGCGGTATTAGAGAGGCTAGCAATGGTGGAAGGGTGAGAGTGCGTATAATCCATGGACTCAACATTAGTCATAAAGAACTCACATACTTATTGCAAAAATCTATTAGTTATCGAAGCAAAGTACTACGCGCATGCTCCTAGGGGGATAGATTGGTAGGAAAAGACCATCGCTCGTCCCCGACCGCCACTCATAAGGAGGACAATCAATAAATACATCATGCTCCGACTTCTTAACGTAACGGTTCACCATACGTGCATGCTACGTGAATCACAAACTTCAACACAAGCATTTCTCAAATTCACAACTACTAAACTAGCTTGACTCTAATATCACCATCTCCATATCTCAAAACAATTATCAAGTTTCAAACTTCTCATATTATTCAACACACTTGTGGGAGTCCTGGATTAGGGGGTCTCCGGATAGCCGGACTATCTCCATTGGCTGGACTGTTTGTGACGCCCCCGATTTGACCGTACACTAATCATACACGCAAACGTGTACGATCAAAATCAGGGACTCACGGGAAGATATCACAACACAACTCTACAAATAAAATACGTCATACAAGCATCATATTACAAGCCAGGGGCCTCGAAGGCTCGAATACAAGAGCTCGATCATAGACGAGTCAGCGGAAACAACAATATCTGAGTACAGACATAAGTTAAACAAGTTTGCCTTAAGAAGGCTAGCACAAACTGGGATACAGATCAAAAGAGGCGCAGGCCTCCTGCCTGGGATCCTCCTAACTACTCCTGGTCGTCGTCAGCGGGCATCACGTAGTAGTAGGCACCTCCGGTGTAGTAGGAGTCGTCGTCGACGGTGGCGTCTGGCTCCTGGGCTCCAACATCTGGTTGCGACAACCAGGAAGAAAGGAAAGGGGGAAAAGGGGGGAGAAAGCAACCGTGAGTACTCATCCAAAGTACTCGCAAGCAAGGAGCTACACTACATATGTATGCATTGGTATCAACTGGAATAAGGCTATTATATGTGGGCTGGACTGCAGAAAGCCGGAATAAGAGGGGGATAGCTAGTCCTTTCGAAGACTACGCTTCTGGCAGCCTCCGTCTTGCAGCATGTAGAAGAGAGTAGACTGAAGTCCTCCAAGCAGCATCGTATAGCATAATCCTAACCGATGATCCTCCCCTCGTCGCCCTGTGAGAGAGCGACCACCGGTTGTATCTGGCACTTGGAAGGGTGTGTTTTATTAAGTATCCGGTTCTAGTTGTCATAAGGTCAAGGTACAACTCCAAATCGTCCTGTTACCGAAGATCACGACTATTCGAATAGATTAACTTCCTTGCAGGGGTGCACCACATACCCCAACACGCTCGATCCCATTTGGCCGGACACACTTTCCTGGGTCATGCCCGGCCTCGGAAGATCAACACGTCGCAGCCCCACCTAGACCAACAGAGAGGTCAGCACGCGTCTCGGGCGAGGTTGACGGGGATCGATCCCGATCCAGATCGGATCGGGAGGGGGAAGTGGGGCGACGGGGGAATTAGGGTTTGGGTAGTGGGGGTCGTGGGGTTAAGGGGGGCGTGGATGGGTCGGTTGGGAGGGTTAGTAGGAGGGGAGGTGGGCTGGCCTGGTGGCCTAGTTAGGCCACTTGGCCCAGTGGGGTGGGGGTTTCTTTTGCCCTTTTTTTAGTTTTCTTTTCTGTTTTTGTGTTTTCTTTTCCTTTTATTTATTCTTTCCTGCTTTATTTTAGTTGCATTCTATTTTAGTAAAATATACACTTAGTATCTAAATTAGTATTACAACTTAGTCCATAGTCACAAAAAGTCTAGACCCCAAATAACTTAGTTTGACATTTTATTAATTATAAAAGTTATTCAAATAATCATTTTTGCTACTGTTTTATTCATCTCATAGTATTTAAACATTTTATAAATGTGTGGTTTTCCTCCCATAACTATCTATGCAATATTTGGTTCACCCGGAACATTTTAGTTTTGATATTTGAAAACTTTTATTGTTTGCCTATTTTTGAATTTGAATTTGAATCGGTTTCGAACTAACTCGAGATTAGCAACTATAAACGAGGTGACGTGGCACCATTAGCAGAGGATCACTGTAGCTTAATTACCCGGGCGTCACAATTCTCCTCCACTACAAGAAATCTCGTCCCGAGATTTAAGAGGGGGACTAGGGGGTAAGGTCTGGTTACGAAATTCTAACGAATCTTCTCGGTCTTGGTTGCTCTCCTCGAAGTGGTCGATCCATTACATTGATGTCTTCATCTTTCTGCTTCAGGTCATTAAGATGAAGTCGGCATCCTTTCTTCGAAAACTCCATCGTACTTACGAAAGAATAAGGGGGAGCATTCCGGGAGAACAGACCTTGGCAAGGTTGACTATCTGGTAGATAACATCGGGGAGGGACGCGGAAAGTAACTCTCGAATGGAAACCTCCGAAAATATCGAGAGCAAAGTAAGGAGGTACCATGAGAAGTTCCAAACGGATAGGCAAGCATTCGATGCCTAATCAGAAGGTGAAAGGGGTTCAGAGCAACGAGAATAAGTATTGCGTCTGATACCCGAATAGATCACTTGGCAGGTGGCCCGTGAATTACATAAGAAGTCAAGCGCGAGGAATAACTTCGACAACAGGGTGTATAGGAGGGTCAGGTTTCGATCCTGTGGAACTGTGGGTTATGGGCCCACCATGTGGGTAAAAAGTAGAAAGGGGGCTGACATCTTGCACGGTCATGATAGCAAGGCAATTCAGAGGGTAGCCTGCCAGTTATGTCGGCAACAACATCAATACCAAGGGCGAGGGACGAAGAGAACCACTTTCCTACTCATTGAACGAGGCGGGCCAATAGGCAAGGTTCTCGTCCATCGGTGGCTACCGAAATGTCATCAACACTAGTAACAGGGTCATACTAACAGAGTGGTGCAACGAGGTGCTTACCTAAGCCGTGAATTATTACTGCTTAGAGTATATAGATCACAAGAAAGGTCAAGGAAACCAATGGAAAGGAAGATGTGATCATCAGGTTAAACAGAACAATGGAAAGGAAAATGCGTTTAAACACATATTTCAGGGGTATATCCTTCCCAAGGTGAAGCAGAGCATGATATCCATGATAGGATATAATGTAGAAAACTCATTAGGTAAGGGGAGAGAAATTTCATGACATTACCCATACAACAGTGTTTGAATAGTTGATAAAGGAAATTTAGCATGGTGCTTCAAAATGTGCAGAGTACCATAGACATGCTTCGAGATAGCATTGACAAGGTCATCAAGTAAGGTTCAGAATTTGGATGCACGAAGGATCCATCAGGAACAACTTGTAGAATAAGTTTTACAATTTCCGCATGGAAAAAATCGCTAACCTTGCTTAAGAAGGGAGCTATGACAATAGGTCCTCCGGCCAGGTGTACTAGGCATGACACCACCTTACCAGGTTATATAAAGACCAATGTTATGACTCTTGGAAAAGGTTCCAACCATCATATCTGACCGAGATTCAGATCTGATTGGTGTCAGGATAACTCAGACTCGGGATGCCTGAGAAGAAAGGTGTAACACACATTGTCGAGATGACATTGTAAGATTCTCGGGAATTGAACTATGGAAGCGAGTTCCGAAACAAGAGTTCTCCACTAATCCAAGGAGAGATGAGGAGGTGCCTGATGGATTCAGCAACATTTTGTCAAGATTTCCAAAAAATGAATTTCCACAATTCAGGTGAACAAAGAGATATCATTTGTCGGATCAAATGATATAATGATGTATGCTTGAGGAAAAGATACACAGTTAAAGGTGCACCCGAAATATGGGCTTACGTAGAATGATCAATGTTAGAATGGTGGTTCAACAACCAGTAGTCTAAGAATGAACGGCCGACCATTAACTTCAAAGCAATAGGGTTGCTAGAAGGAAAGAATCCAAACAACACCGTTCACTTGTTGGAATCAACACGGGGACCAAGAAAGAATGGTGATGGTGAGAAGTATCACTATACCAAGAATTCTTAAGAGGTGGAGTAATCCTCGTGACATTCTTGTCATAAAAGATGGTAATACTCCAAGGTAAAGAAGAACAAATGCTGGATAGCAATGAACTCAAGGTACAACACAGAACATGGACAAGTTTGTGTTGGAGGGAAGGCAATAAAGTGGTCGATGACAAAACAACTCATCGAGGGCAAGGATGGTATTTCTCATCATGAATTTAATTGATATCCTGGAAGAACTCGGAATGCTGATGATGATCACGACACATTTGTCGGGAGATTTCATGAGGATGTAATCGATCAGCGATGACATCAAGTCAAAGGAATGATGAAGCAAGAGGTCAATGGAAGCACAGATACGACACAACTCGAAATCAAGCTTGCTTTTCAAGGTGAATTGATATGACAAGGAAAATCGACGTAAGCTTAGCTCATCGTCGAAGTGGTGCTCCGAGAATAAGGTCCAGGTAGCACAGTTAAAATCACCACGACAATGATATAGCCATACAAGCTAGGAATGGCGTGGTCGGATACAAACTCGTACTTAAAGAAGATCATCAAGTGACGTTGAACCGTTCTGCAGACTCGGTTCAGTTATCGGTGTTTTTGAGTGTTTATTGACTCAGAGCCCGTGGAAATTGGATCAGTGCGAATGTAGCACTTGATGAAGAACTCATAAGAAGTTATGTAGTTCCATGATAATCTCGAGATACCAGGGGGTAATACTCGAAGACGGATCAAAGTAGAGGTTGGATTGGGGTATTGCTCTACAGAAGACAAGTGATTAGACTTGCACGAGAAATGGTATTTAAAGGAGAACATGGTCGGAACCACAATTGCAAAAGGCCAGATCCCAGATATACGATGAATTTATACCAAAGGAATAATTAACTTAAGAGAAGCTTTAATGATAATATCTACATCGTGTCCATGGGCATGAACACAAGGTTGAAGGTCGACTCCCACTTCTCCAATGCATAACCTTTCATTCACTTCTCGCTTTGATAAAGGCATTAGTGTTGAAAGTTTTACCTGGTGAAATACTAGATGAGTATGAATCGTGAAAACTTCCGAGTTCACACATATAAGGGAAGGCATAGGTTCAACCCGTCAGGGTATCGTGGAATCATATACCACAAATTTCAAGAATAATAACACAAGCTCGATAGTAGAGCATGCTTGAGAAAGCAGAGGATACAATTTACCAAAGGCATTATGTATTCGAGGAAAAGCTCACAGGCTTATTGAATATGAAGGATGCTGTCGGATAAAATGCAACAAAGGATCTGGTGGTCCACAAGGGATCTGATGCGAGCATCGGTACTCAACTACAGGAAGAAGAATGCAAGGATATCGGATTATAGAAACATCTGACTAACTCATGGCTCAAATACAAAGGAATTATGATTTCCAAATGAAGGGATCAGAAGCAAACGCTCTGATTAAGGATGGATAAGCTGAGCAGGCTTAGGGGTACAATCGATGGCGATTTGATTGGTCGAGAACCAGCCCATGTTTAAAATGACGTCTGAGCTAGAAGGATGAATTCTAGGACCTGATTGAGGATTGCGAGCCTTCGCAACTTGTTGAATCAATGGACTCAAAATGATAGTGTCAAAGGATGCCAATAAGATTACTAGACTTATGAAATTAACCATAACGCAAGCGAGCACGAATTTCAAGAACAACAGGCTGTTGAGGATTTTCTGAAGATTGAATGGTATTTCGAAGACTGATATGAAATACTTGAAACAACTGTGGATGAGCAAATACTCAATAAGTGCGAGAAACTATTCATATGGGTATTCAGGTGGCAAAGAACTGCAAGGCAGTGGCACGAAGTATTCTCGGAACAATAAAGAATTTCGGGGTATCTTGTAATAACAAGATCAACTGGAAATAAAAGTAAGAATGACAAGTGCATGTAGCTATCTATAGGGGTAGCGATGATAGGGAATTGCAAAAGCAATGTCACAAAGTCTCAAGAGAACATCGGAGAGTATCTTCGGATTCTTTTGGTGCAGCAGACGATCATCTGTAATAAGGGGCTCTCCGGGAGAAAGTATTATCGAGAACCTAGAGTCAGAGTTAGTAAAATTGTTTAACCCGAATAGAAGAGAGTTCAGAGTCCCAGAGTAAGGATCGAGGAGTAAAAGATCCTAATACCACCCAGATGGCGACGTGGGCCCGTAAGGCACACAGCCATGTTAGTAAAAGGGTTTTGTAATGTCTAGACTCGACTTCGGCCAAGGAGTGTGGAAGGGGGGTTCCTACAGGCAGTCGGCTCTGATACCAACTTGTGACGCCCCCGATTTGACCGTACACTAATCATACACGCAAACGTGTACGATCAAAATCAGGGACTCACGGGAAGATATCACAACACAACTCTACAAATAAAATACGTCATACAAGCATCATATTACAAGCCAGGGGCCTCGAAGGCTCGAATACAAGAGCTCAATCATAGACGAGTCAGCGGAAACAACAATATCTGAGTACAGACATAAGTTAAACAAGTTTGCCTTAAGAAGGCTAGCACAAACTGGGATACAGATCGAAAGAGGCGCAGGCCTCCTGCCTGGGATCCTCCTAACTACTCCTGGTCGTCGTCAGCGGGCATCACGTAGTAGTAGGCACCTCCGGTGTAGTAGGAGTCGTCGTCGACGGTGGCGTCTGGCTCCTGGGCTCCAACATCTGGTTGCGACAACCAGGAAGAAAGGAAAGGGGGAAAAGGGGGGAGAAAGCAACCGTGAGTACTCATCCAAAGTACTCGCAAGCAAGGAGCTACACTACATATGTATGCATTGGTATCAACTGGAATAAGGCTATTATATGTGGGCTGGACTGCAGAAAGCCGGAATAAGAGGGGGATAGCTAGTCCTTTCGAAGACTACGCTTCTGGCAGCCTCCGTCTTGCAGCATGTAGAAGAGAGTAGACTGAAGTCCTCCAAGCAGCATCGTATAGCATAATCCTAACCGATGATCCTCCCCTCGTCGCCCTGTGAGAGAGCGACCACTGGTTGTATCTGGCACTTGGAAGGGTGTGTTTTATTAAGTATCCGGTTCTAGTTGTCATAAGGTCAAGGTACAACTCCAAATCGTCCTGTTACCGAAGATCACGACTATTCGAATAGATTAACTTCCCTGCAGGGGTGCACCACATACCCCAACACGCTCGATCCCATTTGGCCGGACACACTTTCCTGGGTCATGCCCGGCCTCGGAAGATCAACACGTCGCAGCCCCACCTAGACCAACAGAGAGGTCAGCACGCCGGCCTAAACCTAAGCGCCCAGGGGTCTGGGCCCATCGCCCTTAGCACACCTGCACGTTGCGTGGGCGGCCGGAAGCAGACCTAGCCTAGTGGCGTTCCAGTCCAATCCAGCGCGCGCCGCTCCGTCGCTGACGTCAAGAAGGCTTCGGCTGATACCACGACGCCGGGATACCCATAACTACTCCCGCGTAGATGGTTAGTGCGTATAGACCAAATGGCCAGACTCAGATCAAATACCCAGATCTCGTTAAGCGTGTTAAGTATCCGCGAACGCCGACCAGGGCCAGGCCCACCTCTCTCCTAGGTGGTCGGAACCTGCCCTGTCGCTCTGCCTCAAAGATCCACACAGAGGGCCGTTGGGACAAAGGTCCTTTCAGCCCCCAATCCGTGAATCACTCGCGGGTGCTCCACAAGCCGACCCGTCTTTAGTCACCACATGTATCATGTATAAAGCATATAGTATGTACCCGTGATCAACTCCCGAGTGATCACGGCCCGATAGTATAGCATGGCGGACGGACAAGGATGTAGGGCCACTGATGAAAATACTAGCATCCTATACTAAGCATTAGGATTGCAGGTAAAGGTAACAATAGTAGTAGCAAGGACAGGCTATGCATCAGTATAGGATTAACGGGAAGCAGTAACATGCTACACTACTCTAATGCAAGCAGTATAGAGAAGAGTAGGCGATATCTGGTGATCAAAGGGGGGGCTTGCCTGGTTGCTCTGGCAAGAGAGAGGGGTCGTCAACTCCGTAGTCGTACTGGGTAGCAGCGGCGTCGGTCTCCGTGTCTATCGAGAGAAGAGGGGGGAGAAACAATAAATATTTAAGCAAGCATATGCATAGTGATGCATGACATGACAAGTAACGGCGTTAGAGGTGCCCTATCGCGGTATGAGGTGATACCGGTGAAGGGGGAAAACATCCGGGAAAGTATCCCCGGTGTTTCGCGTTTTCGCACAGATGAAACAGAGGGGGAAAGTGGCGTGTTCGCTATGCTAGGGATGCGTGGCGGATAAACGGGCTGCGTATTCAAATTCGTCTCGTCGTTCTGAGCAACTTTCATGTACAAAGCTTTTCCATCCGAGCTACGGTTTATTTTATATAAATTTTAAAAGATTTAAATCATTTTTAGGATTTATTTATTTAATTTAATCAACATTATCCAGAATAGTGTCTGCTGACGTCATCATGACGTCAGCATGACGTCAGCAGTTGACCAGGTCAACCTGACGCATGGGTCCCACCTGTCAGTGTCATATTTGATTAACCAATTTTAATTAACCTAAACATGATTAATTAGGGGGTGGGCCCCACTGTCATTGACTATTTAATTAACTAACAGCTGTTAGGTTAATTAGTTATTTGGTTAATCTAATTGTGATTAATTAGTTTAATTAATTGTTTGGTTTAATTAACCCAAGTTTAGTTAAGTTAATTAATTCTTTAATTAATTAATTATTAATTCTATTTATTTAATTATTATTTTTCTTTGTTTTTAACATTTATATTTTTTGTAAACGTTTTGGGGCCGCGGGGCCCGGCTGTCATAGGCCCATGGCCATTGCGGGCACGAGCGCTGGGGCGCTGCGGGGCGCCCGAACTGGTCGTAGCCAGTCGGGGCCACGGCGAGCGGAGACGAGGCACGGCGAGGCACGGGCCATGGGGCGTCGGCCGGGGAGCGGACTAGGCGGCGCGACGGAGCCGTGGCAGAAGACGGGGCTGCCACGGGGAAGGGCGGCAGCGGCTGCGACTGGCGCAAGCGCACGGCCGAGCCCACAGCGGGCAGCAGCGGCGAGCGGGGGGGGGGGGGGGGGGAGGGAGGCGGACATGGGCAGTGGTAGCGGGCGCGCACGCGGTGGCGAACGACGGCGGCCTGAGGCAGCAGGAGGAGGAGGAGGCCAGGGGCGGAGCGCGGTGAGGGGAAGGAGGCCCCGCTAGGCGCGGGGCGTGCGCGCGCGGCAAGCTACGGGGCGGTGAGGGCGCGGGCGCCGCGGGTTGGTCGGGTGCGGCTGTCCACGAGCACCGTCGGGCGGCGGAGCCGAGCACGGGGGAGAGGGCGTGGCCACGGAAGAGCATGCGCGCGACACGGCAGCAGAGAGGAGGGCGGGGGAAGCTCACGGGGCCGGTAGGGATTCGGGCAGCGGGGGGGCGAGGTGGAGGTCGGGGACGCGCGACGGAGACGGGGAGGCAGTTCCAGCGGGGAGGCGGAGGCGCGTCGAGCTTCGGGCGGCGACGGGTCGAGGCCGCGGCTTCCGGCGGGCGCCACGCGAGGGAGAGGATGGGCGCGAAGGAGGTCCGGTGACGGGGCGGGGCAGCGCCGGGGACGGGCGCCGACGTCGGGGGCGCGGGGAGTGGGCTTCTCGGGCGAGGTTGACGGGGATCGATCCCGATCCAGATCGGATCGGGAGGGGGAAGTGGGGCGACGGGGGGAATTAGGGTTTGGGTAGTGGGGGTCGTGGGGTTAAGGGGGGCGTGGATGGGTCGGTTGGGAGGGTTAGTAGGAGGGGAGGTGGGTTGGCCTGGTGGCCTAGTTAGGCCACTTGGCCCAGTGGGGTGGGGGTTTCTTTTGCCCTTTTTTTTAGTTTTCTTTTCTGTTTTTGTGTTTTCTTTTCCTTTTATTTATTCTTTCCTGCTTTATTTTAGTTGCATTCTATTTTAGTAAAATATACACTTAGTATCTAAATTAGTATTACAACTTAGTCCATAGTCACAAAAAGTCTAGACCCCAAATAACTTAGTTTGACATTTTATTAATTATAAAAGTTATTCAAATAATCATTTTTGCTACTGTTTTATTCATCTCATAGTATTTAAACATTTTATAAATGTGTGGTTTTCCTCCCATAACTATCTATGCAATATTTGGTTCACCCGGAACATTTTAGTTTTGATATTTGAAAACTTTTATTGTTTGCCTATTTTTGAATTTGAATTTGAATCGGTTTCGAACTAACTCGAGATTACCAACTATAAACGAGGTGACGTGGCACCATTAGCAGAGGATCACTGTAGCTTAATTACCCGGGCGTCACACTGTTAGACTATGAAGATACAAGATTGAAGACTTCGTCTCGTGTCCGGATGGGACTCTACTTGGCGTGGAAGGCAAGCTAGGCAATACGTATATGGATATCTCCTCCTTTGTAACCGACCTTGTGTAACCCTAACCCTCTCCGGTGTCTATATAAACCGAAGGGTTTTTAGTCTGTAGGACAACAATCACAACATACAATCATACCATAGGCTAGCTTCTAGGGTTTAGCCTCTCTGATCTCGTGGTAGATCTACTCTTGTAACACCCATATCTTCAATATTAATCAAGCAGGACGTAGGGTTTTACCTCCATCAAGAGGGCCCGAACCTGGGTAAAACTTCGTGTCCCTTGCCTCCTGTTACCATCCGGCCTAGACGCACAGTTCGGGACCCCCTACCCGAGATCCGCCGGTTTTGACACCGACATTGGTGCTTTCATTGAGAGTTCCTCTGTGTCATCACCGTTAGGCTTGATGGCTCCTACTATCATCGATAGCGATGTGGTCCAGGGTGAGACTTTTCTCCCCGGATAGATCTTCGTATTCGGCGGCTTTGCACTGTGGGCTAATTCGCTTGGCCATCTGGAGCAGGTTGAAAGCTACGCCCCTGGCCATCAGGTCCGATTTGGAAGTTTGAATTACATGGCCAACATCCGTGGGGACCTGGTCTTCGACGGATTCAAGCCACAGCCGGGCGCGTCCCACTGTCGCGATGGTATGACCTAGCTCTACCGCCGAACAGTACCCCAGAAGCCGCGCCCGCATCAGCTCTGACCCTTAGTTCAGAGCCAACTGCGCCAATCGAGGACGGGTGGTTAGACACCAGCTTAGGGGTTGCAGTCTCAACGGCAATCGAGCCGACACCAGTGCAAATCTCCATGCAGTCCGTGACTCCAAGATGCCAGACTCTCTTCCGGAAACCGAACCATCCACGCCCCTGCCAATCGAATCCGATTGGGCGCCGATCATGGAATTCACCGCCGCGGATATCTTTCAGCACTCGCCCTTCGGCGACATTCTGAATTCACTAAGGTCTCTCTCTTTGTCAGGAGAGCCCTGGCCGGATTATGGCCAACAGGATTGGGATGCAGATGATGAAATTCGACGCCCACCCACCACCCACTTAATAGCAACTGTCGATGACTCAACTGACATGCTCAAATTCGACTCCGCAGACATCGACGGTATGGACGACGATGCGGGAGGCGGAGAGGAACCACCGCCCACAGGGCGCTGGACGTCCAACTCATCATATGACGTATACATGGTGGACACATCAAAGGAAGACGATGAGGAACAGAAGGACGCACCGAAGGCTTATTCCCTTGAGAAGGAGTCAAAGCAGCGGCGCAAGCGCCACCCCAAATCACGCCTCGCCAGAAATAATGATAACACAGACCCAGCGTTGGAGCAGGGCGAACCACTGCCGGACAACGGCAATACGGAGAATCAAACCGAACAGACCAATTCTGTCAAAGATAATAGTCCGGATGACACAACGCCGGACAGGCACCCGGAGCAGCAGAATGCCCGTCAAAGGCTTGTTGCCACCGCGAGGAGTCTGAAAAAGCAGCAGCAAAGGCTCAAGGCTGCACAGGACACACTCCAAATCAGATGGAGTAAAGTACTCAACACAGCAGCGAAGTACGGCGACAATCGCCCCACCAAGAGCTACCCAAAGCGGAAGTTGCTACCTGAATTCGATGAGGAGGCCTCAGACCCCTCACAACCAAAAATCAAAACAGCCACCTGGCCGGATAGACGACCTCACGGCCAACATAGAGTGGCAAACAATGCCACCTACAAGACAATACACGATTCACGCGAGGGCTTGCACCAAAAGGACAGCGCAACCAGATCCATCTATGGACCACGCAAGCGCGCCCCAGCATACGATATAACACAACAAACATCCGAACAATGCGGTACACCCAGATACAGGGGTGCCGCACACCCCCTATGTTTCACCGATGAGGTGTTGGATCATGAATTTCTAGAAGGATTCAAACCTGTAAACATAGAGGCATACGACGGAACAACAGACCCTGGGGTCTAGATCGAGGACTATATCCTCCACATCCATATGGCTCGAGGAGATGATCTCCATGCCATCAAGTACTTACCACTCAAACTCAAAGGGCCAGCTCGTCATTGGCTTAAAGGCCTCCCCGAAAACTCCATTGGAAGTTGGGCAGATCTTGAAGACGCTTTTCGGGAAAACTTTACAGGGACTTATGTCCGACCTCCGGATGCGGATGATTTGAGTCATATAACTCAACAGCCCGGAGAGTCAGCCCGAAAGCTTTGGAACATGTTTCTTACTAAAAAGAACCAAATTGTCGACTGCCCGGACGGCGAAGCCTTGGCAGCTTTTAAGCACAGCGTCCGTGACGAATGGCTTGCCCGACACCTCGGCCAAGAAAAACCGAGGACCATGGAAGCATTAACAAGCCTCATGACCCGCTTTTGCGCGGGTGAAGACAACTGGCTAGCCCAATGCAGCTCCAGCGACCCCAATACATCTGAAGTTAGAGATGGAAACAGGAAATCACGGCGCAACAACAATAACAAAAGCCGGAATAAAAGAGACAGCACGAAGAACACGGTAGTAAACGACGGATTCAAAAGCTCTCGGTCAGGTCAGCAAAAGCCGCCCCCTAAAGGCGCCAGAGATGAACTATCCAGCCTAAACAAAATTCTGGACCAAATATGTCAGGTCCATAGCACCCCTGGCAAACCAGCCAATCATACCCACAGAGAATGTTGGGTATTCAAACAGTCCGGCAAGCTCAACACCATACACAAGGGGGAGGATACGCCAAGCGAAGATGAGGATGAGCCTCTCAAGGAAGACACTGGGGAACAAAAGAAATTTCCACCAGAAGTCAAAACAGTAAGCGTGTTACACGTGATCAAGGGCAAAAACAAAATGGCACTCCCAGAAAAATACGCCCGAAGGCCTATCACCGTGGAGTCCTGCCACTGGTCGTCTCAACCGATCACTTTCGACCATCGTGATTACTCAGCAAGTGTCCGGCGTGCAGGATGGGCTGCCCCAGTATTAGACCCAATAATTGACGGATACCACTTCACACGAGTCCTGATGGACGGTGGCAGCAGTCTAAACCTGATATACTAGGATACAATCTGCGAAATGGGGATAGACCCAACAAAAATTTTCCATAGCAATATTACCTTTAAAGGAGTAACGCCAGGCCCAGGGGCTCATTGCACGGGCTCCCTACTACTAAAAGTTATATTCGGCTTCCCCGATAACTTCCGTAGTGAACATTTAACCTTCCACATCACTCTATTTCAAAGCGGCTATCAAGCACTACTCGGACGCGAAGCTTTCGCTTGCTTTAACGCAATACCACACTATGCTTCCCTCACACTCAAGATGCCCGGTCCATGTGGCATCATTACAGTGAATGGAAGTATTAAGCGATCTCTGCGCGCCGAAGAGCGTGCGGCTGCCCTGGCAGCCGCACACTAAAAACGGCCTCACCAACTAAAGCATTTAGCAGGTCGTCACGACCTTGGACACGGTTAGACGAGTCCGGTGCAGCCGTATGCAATTTTTACCGGATCAATGATCCCACCCCTATTACAAATACAAGGGGCTCAACGTGCGCAGACAAGCGGCAATTCTTACTTACCTTGAATTATACATGATTTCTTTGAAAAACTATCTTTTTGCACGACAGCTTTTTTCACTTAAGCTCCTCTCTTTTACAGATAATCATCGTGCTACACCCGTCCAGGATACGGCACAACGGAGACACAGGCACAGACGTGCAGTAGTGACCCGCTCCAAGGATTCTTTTTAGATTAAGACCCTGCGTAAACCTTTTTTACTGTCTCTTGTTGATACATATCCACCGAATTCTCAGCACATTCGAGAAGGATGCTGGCGTCTTGGCATGTGGCCATGTCAGAATAATGCACGTACCTGGACACAAGGGGCTTCTTACGAAGGGCACTATATAGGCCCGGGTTATACCATAAAGACCGAATACCTTAGGGAGTGTTCGGCATCGCGAGTTTGGCCTTATATGCATCAGCTCCGAATCATTGTCTTTGGTCAAATGTTGGGTTTGCCCGGCTCCTATGTTTTGGTGCCTTATGTTCCAATTTACCGGCTAAGGTAGCACCAGGAGAACTACTGCGATTGTGCCCTGGTTCATCCGGACGAGCACCTCAGTAGAGAAAGCCGAAAACTGACTGTCATGATATAGCGTGAGACTGGTCAGCCACTCGGTGACCTATCGGAATGTTAGAATTCCTCCGCCTTAACGAAGGGCCGTTTCCGGCCAGGCATGTATGCACCCCGCGATCGGGAGAGTGTGGAGCCACCAGGGGCTATCTAGTAGCCCCACTATCAAACTCCTATGGCTAAGTGAAAGTGTTAAAGCATTATAGTTCGGTTGCCTCGCTCGCTACGCTATCACCTCCTTAATAGGACCAAGACGTTGGGTTAAGTGTGAACACGCGTTTTTTGTGAACACCCCCGCGTTTTATGCGTGGGGGTTGAAGCCGACGGCTGCAATCTTTCAGGTTATACACATGTATACATAAACGGCCGCACAGGAGGCATCATACTACTTTCAGGCAAAAGTATAAACATAACCTTATAAAAAATTCATAAAAGCATTGTGCTTACAAGGAAAATACATATCACTCAAACATAATATTTTTCGAGCGCTAGGCCTCTATCAAACGAGCACCCTCGAGAACTTCCTCGAAATAGTCCTCGGCAGCCACCCGGCCTATGGCCGATCCCTGCGCCGCAACGGTGGTAGTGTCCATCTCTGCCCAGTATGCTTTAACACGGGCAAGGGCCATCCGCGAGCCTTCTATGCACGCCGACCTCTTCATCGCATTAATGCGCGGCACCGCATCAAGGAACTGCTGCACTAAGCTGAAATAGCTGTTCGGCTTTGGTCTTTCCGGCCATAGCTGATCCACAACAGACCTCATGGCGAGTCCGGACAACCTGTTCAGTTCGGCCCATTCAGCTAGCTGGTCAGTCAATGAAAGCGGACATTCTGGAACGTGGAATTGCGCCCAGAATAGCTTGTCCTCTTCACGATCTGTCTGACCTTGGAAGTACTTGGCCGCATCGGCAGCGCTCGCCGCCAAATCCATATACGCATCTGCCGAACTACACAGCCGATCCAGAGGGGCATACTGAGGATCTCCGAACTTCCTCCGTAACATGAAGGGTCTCCCAGCCGCAATATCCCCGGCTTCCCGCAGCTCCTCCTTCTTGCTCTCATAGCAGAACGGGTGTCTTTGTCCGGCACCACGGCCTTCTCAAGGTCCGTTGCCTTCGCTCGGTTTTCTTTCTCAAGGACCCGGCAACGGTCGGTAGTGTCTTTTAACTCTACCGCCATCTTGGCCATCTTCTCCTGGCTCTCGCAATGTGCGGCCTTCTCGACTTTCAACCCTTCGGCCGCCTTCAAAGCAGCCGCATTACTAATCCTCGCTTGTTCCTTGGCTCGGGCAAGTTCCGCCCGCAAGGCTTCCACGGTGGCAACTCCATCTGCAGTCACAACATATTAAAGATACTGGCATTATGCTGCTCTTACTATGTGGCGTTCACCGGATAATAACACTTACCCTGTGCCTCGTCAAGCCTCTTGTTAACAAGCTCGATGTCGGCGTCTGCCGCATCCAGTTGCTGTTTTAATTGGGCAAACTCCCTAGTCCGGCTAGCCACCGGAGCTTCCACCACCTGCACATAGAGGCAGTTTGGTTATTGCCTGGGAATGTGATCCTCTGTTCGCCGCCGTTCTCGATGACAACCAGAGTCTCAGGGGCTACTATCTACACAGGGCACACCTAACATGTGCAGTACTATCACATATTATCTCACATACCTCAAAGCCTGTCAATAGACTCATAAAGGCTTCATGTAATCCGCTTTCAGCGGACGAGATTCTCTCCATCACCATACCCATCAGCGTACGGTGCTCTTCTGAGATGGCCGCTCGCCCCACCAACTCCCTCAGAACGTCCGACCGCACACCAGACGGTGTCGGACTCTTTCGTATGCTCTCTTCGGGAGCCGGACACTAGGGACTTTGGGAGTCTACGGGACTATCTTCTAGCCTCACCGGATCCGGAGAGGCCCTCCGCGACGACACTTCGGGGTCGCCTGCTTCTGGAGCGGAGGAGTCCGGGGGAGGCATTTCGCTCTCCATCATCTCTGGAAGAAGATCCCCCGAAGATGAGCTCATTTGAGAGGGGCTGAGGCCTGAACTGCAAGATAGATGCGGTGGTTATTTTCTCAGAGGAAAAAGATAGCATACCCTTACTATTAAAATATTTTGGATCACTTACGACTCGTTGGAGGGCTAATCCCCCCGCGGACTCTACGCGGCAAAAACACCCCCCAAGGCAGGACCCTCAGTGGGAGACCTCTTCTCCCGTTTGGAGGCTTCGGCTTCCGGATCCTCGGAAGCAGTCCTTTTCCTCCCCCGATCGTCCTCCTTCGTGGAGATGCTCGTTCCCTCGGTTGGAGCGGATAGCGATGGGGGCCCGCGTCCGCCCGTATTATCTCCCTCGGTATCTTCCTTCAGGGGCTCCGGACAAGGTGCGACCTCGAGCATCTTCTCTAATACCGAATTTTCCAAACCCTCAGGGAGGGGAGCCAAGCACCGAATCATCTTCGCCTTTGTTAGCCAGTCCTGGTCAAAAAGCGGACTCTCAGAAATAACTTCGAATAAAAGACAGCGTGTTCGGCCAGGGGATTTCTTACTTGTTCGGCGGCGCGGTTACTGCTCAGGCCCACGTCCTCGGTGATATCCGGACATTCCACTTGAGGTCTGAAGAATGACTTGTACATCTCCTCGTGCGTCAGGCCGAGGAAACTTTGAATGGCACATGGTCCCTCTGGGTTGAACTCCCACAAGCGCAGGGGCCGGCGTTTGCAAGGCTGGACTTGATGAACCAGCATAACTTGTATTACCGCAATCAAATTAAAATCTCCCTCGAAGAGATCTCAGATGCGGCTTTGCAATATAGGCACGTCCTTGGCTGGACCCCAGCTCAGACCCCTGCTAGTCCATGACATCAGTTGTGGTGAGGGGCCCGGGCAGAAAGCGGGGGCAGCCGCCCACTTGGCACTTCTGGGAGCCGTGACGTAGAACCACTCCCATTGCCATAATTCGGACACCTATGGAAAGGAACCTTTCGGCCATGGAGCTCCTGCCATCTTGCCTATTGATGCACCTCCGCAAGCTACATGCTGCCCCTCGATCACCTTCGGTTGTACTTCAAAGGTCTTGAGCCACAGGCCGAAGTGAGGGGTCACACAGAGGAAGGCCTCACACACGATAATAAATGTCGTGATGTGAAGAAAGGAGTCCGGAGCTAGATCGTGGAAATCTAGCCCGTAATAGAACATCAAGCCCCTGACGAAGGGATCCAGAGTGAGGCCTAGACCCCGGAGGAAGTGGGAGAGGAACACAACGTTCTCGTTGGGTTCGCGAGTAGGGACGACCTGCCCTCGAGCAGGCAGCCGATGCGACACCTCGGCGGTCAGGTATCTGGCCTCCCTCAACTTCTTAATGTCCTCTTCCGTCACGGAGGAGGGCATCCATCGGCCTTGAAGGCTGGATCCGGACATGATTGAAGATCCGGAGCACCTAACCTGGGCTTTGGGTGTTAGAACTCGAGGCTGGGGAAGGGTTTGGTTGAGCACGAGAGGGAAAAAGAGAAAACCTTGTCCCCTTATAAAGAGGGTGAATATCAAGCATCCTCTCTGTAGCCATTTGGGACTTGCCTATAATCTAGGAGTCCTAGATGCGGTTGGGTTACCCACGACCGTATTAATGAGAATCCCGTAATTAGGGGAACACGATCTCCGCTTTGGCAAGGCGTGTCAAGAAACCGCCTCGCGTTATGTGTGGAGCTGGTTAAGAGAAACGGTTCGAATAATCACCGGGCCATGACATGACATCATGATGTCAAAACAAGCCAGCAAATTAGATCTACGAAAAAATTATTCTCTCTGCGGTGGAATGTGGTACTTATTTGCAGGGTCGGACATTATCCTCGTATTCAAATTCTTCTGTGATGTATTCGGAGAAGGAACCCGCCTTGCAATGCCAAAGACAACTACGCGCCGGATTCATCATCATTGAAGCCTGGTTCAGGGGCTACTGTGGGAGTCCTGGATTAGGGGGTCTCCGGACAGCCGGACTATCTCCATTGGCCGGACTGTTAGACTATGAAGATACAAGATTGAAGACTTCGTCTCGTGTTCGGATGGGACTCTACTTGGCGTGGAAGGCAAGCTAGGCAATACGTATATGGATATCTCCTCCTTTGTAACCGACCTTGTGTAACCCTAACCCTCTCCGGTGTCTATATAAACCGAAGGGTTTTTAGTCCGTAGGACAACAATCACAACATACAATCATACCATAGGCTAGCTTCTAGGGTTTAGCCTATCTGATCTCCTGGTAGATCTACTCTTGTAACACCCATATCTTCAATATTAATCAAGCAGGACGTAGGGTTTTACCTCCATCAAGAGGGCCCGAACCTGGGTAAAACTTCGTGTCCCTTGCCTCCTGTTACCATCCGGCCTAGACGCACAGTTCGGGACCCCCTACCCGAGATCCGCCGGTTTTGACACCGACAACACTCATAAGAAAATTTTATTTATTTAATCTTGAATGCCTCAAATAATTAAAGAAAATTACCATGCTGTTTCGTAGGACTCTCAAAATAATCTAAGTGAAGCATGAGAGAACAATGGTTTCTATAAAACAAATCCACCGACATGCTCTAAAAGATATAAGTGAAGCACTAGAGCAAAAACTATATAACTCAAAAGATATAAGTGAAGCACATAGAGTATTCTAATAATTTCCGAATCATGTGTGTATCTCTCAAAAAGGTGTGTGCAGCAAGGATGATCGTGGAAAACTAACCAATAAAGACTCAAATAATACAATACGCTCCAAGCAAAACACATATCATGTGGTAAATAAAAATATAGCTCCAAGTAAAGTTACCGATAGAAGTAGACGAAAGAGGGGATGCCTTCCGGGGCATCCCTAAGCTTTGGCTTTTAGGTGTACTTAGATTATCTTGGGGGTGCCATGGGCATCCCCAAGCTTAGGCTCTTGCCACTCCTTGTTCCATAATCCATCAAATCTTTACCCAAAACTTGAAAACTTCACAACACAAAACTTAAAGTAGAAAATCTCGTGAGCTCTGTTAGCGAAAGAAAACAAAACACCACTTCAAGGTACTGTAATGAACTCATTCTTTATTTATATTGGTGTTAAACCCACTGTATTCCAACTTATCTATGGTTTATAAACTATTTTACTAGCCATAGATTCATCAAAATAAGCAAACAACACACGAAAAACAGAATCTGTCAAAAACAGAACAGTCTGCAGTAATCTGTAGATAACGCAAAATCTGGAACCCCAAAAATTCTAAAATAAATTTCTGGACGTGAGGAATTTATCTATTAATTATCTGCAAAAATAATTAACTAAATATCACTTTCCAAATAAAAATGGCAGCAGTTCTCGTGAGCTCTAAAGTTTCTGTTTTTTACAACAAGATTAACAAGACTTTCCCCAAGTCTTCCCAACGGTTCTACTTGGCACAAACACTAATTAAACACAACCAAAACAGAGGCTAGATAAATTATTTATTAATAAACAGGAGCAAAAAGCAAGGAATAAAAATAAAATTGGGTTGCCTCCCAACAAGCGCTATCGTTTAACGCCCCTAGCTAGGCATAAAAAGCAAGGATAGATCTAGGTGTTGCCATCTTTGGTAGGCAATCCATAAGTGGCTCTCATAATAGATTCATAAGGTAATTTTCTTTTCTTTCTAGTGAAGTGTTCCATGCCTTTCCTTAACGGAAATTGGAATCTAATATTCCCCTCCTTCATATCAATAATTGCACCAATCGTTCTAAGGAAAGGTCTATCAAGAATAATAGGACATGAAGGATTGCAATCTATGTCAAGAACAATAAAATCTAAGGGCACATAATTCCTATTTGCAACAATAAGAACATCATTAATTCTTCCCATAGGTTTCTTAATAGTGGAATCCTCAAGGTGCAAGTTTAAAGAGCAATCATCAAAATTACGGAAACCTAACAAATCACACAAAGTCTTTGGAATCGTGGAAACACTAGCACCCAAATCACACAAAGCATAGCATTCATGATCTTTAATTTTAATTTTAATAGTAGGTTCCCACTCATCATAAAGTTTTCTAGGTATAGAAACTTCCAACTCAAGTTTTTCTTCATAAGATTGCATCAAAGCATCAACGATATGTTTAGTAAAAGCTTTATTTTGACTATAAGCATGAGGAGAACTTAGCATGGATTGCAACAAGGAAATACAATATATCAAAGAGCAATTGTCATAATTAAATTCCTTGAAATACAATATAGTGGGTTCATAAATATTTAAAGTTTTGACTTCTTCAATCCCACTTTTAACAATGTTAGCATCAAGATCTAAAGACTCCGAATTTTGGGAACGCCGTCTAGGTAAAGGTGGATCATATTCAGTCCCATCATTATCAAGATTCATATTGCAAAACGAAGATTTAATAGGGGACACATCAATAACTTTTAGATCTTCATCTTTATCTTCCATAAAATTTTCTGGCTTAGCGGCCATCTTATTAACTAAGGTGGCTTGCTTATTCGAAACTTCAGCTATTAACTTCTCAAGATAAGCAATCTGAGATTTCAAACCATCAAATTCTTTAGACATATCATCGAGCTATTTATTCATAAAACTCATAAAACTTTTTTGTTCTTTAAGCTCATTTTTAAAGAAACTATTATGCTCAAATTGTAAAACCATAAAACTCCTGAAGTTGCTTTCGATCTCTTCAAACCTTTGTGAGGATCACCAAATCTAGGTAAAGCCATCGTGACAAGCAAGCAATCCAACACACAAGCAAACAAGAAACGGGCAAAAAGAGGCAAATAGAGAAAGAGAGGGAGGATAGAGAGAGAGGGCGAATAAAATGGCAAGGGTGAAGTGGGGGAGAGGAAAACGAGAGGCAAATGGCAAACAATGTAATGCGGGAGATAAGGGTTGTGATGGGTACTTCGTATGTTGACTTTTGCGTAGACCTCCCCGGCAACGGCGCCAGAAATCCTTCTTGCTACCTCTTGAGCACTTGCGTTGGTTTTCCCTTGAAGAGGAAAGGGTGGTGCAGCAAAGTAGCGTAAGTATTTACCTTAGTTTTTGAGAACCAAGGTAACAATCTAGTAGGAGGCCACGCACGAGTCCCTCGTACCTACACAAACAAATAAATCCTCGCAACCAACGCGATAAGGGGTTGTCAATCCCTACACGGTCACTTACGAGAGTGAGATCTGATAGATATGATAAGATAATATTTTTGGTTATTTTATGATAAAGATGCAAAGTAAAATAAAAGGCAATAAAAATAACTAAGTATTGGAAGATTAATATGATAGAAGATAGACCCGGGGGCCATAGATTTCACTAGTGGCTTCTCTCGAGAGCATAAGTATTCACGGCGCGTAAACAAATTACTGTTGAGCAATTGACAGAATTGAGCATAATTATGAGAATATCTAGCTATGATCATGTATATAGGCATCACGTATGAGACAAGTAGACCGACTCCCGCCTGCATCTACTACTATTACTCCACACATCGACCGCTATCCAGCATGCATCTAGAGTATTAAGTTCAAGAGAATAGAGTAACGCTTTAAGCAAGATGACATGATGTAGAGGGATAAACTCATGCAATATGAAATAAACCCCATCTTGTTATCCTCGATGGCAACAATACAATACGTGCCTTGCTGCCCCTACTATCACTGGGAAAGGACACCGCAAGATTGAACCCAAAGCTAAGCACTTCTCCCATTGCAAGAAAGATCAATCTAGTATGCCAAACCAAACTGATAATTCGAATAGACTTGCTAAGATAACCAATCATACATAAAATAATTCAGAGAAGATTCAAATATTGTTAATAGATAAACTTGATCATAAACCCACAATTCATCGGTCTCAACAAACACACCGCAAAAGAAGATTACATCGAATAGATCTCCACAAGAGAGGGGGAGAACTTTGTATTGAGATCCAAAAGGGAGAAGAAGCCATCTAGCTAATAACTATGGACCCATAGGTCTGAGGTAAACTACTCACACTTCATCGAAAGGGCTGTGGTGTTGATGTAGAAGCCCTCCGTGATCGATGCCCCCTTCGGCGGAGCTCCGGAATAGGCCCCAAGATGGGATCTCGTGGATACAGAAAGTTACGGCGGTGGAATTAGGGTTTTGGCTCCGTATCTGGTAGTTTGGGGGTACGTAGGTATATATAGGAGGATGGAGTACGTCGGTGGAGCAACAGGGGGCCCACGAGGGTGGAGGGCGCGCCCAGGGGGTAGGCGCGCTCGTGGCCTCCTAGTTAATGTCTTGACGTAGGGTCCAAGTCCTCTGGATCATGTTCGTTCCGAAAATCACATTCCCGAAGGTTTCATTCCGTTTGGACTCCGTTTGATATGCTTTTTCTGCGAAACCCTAAAATAGGCAAAAATACAGCAATTCTGGGTTGGGCCTCCGGTTAATAGGTTAGTCCCAAAAATAATATAAAAGTGTATAATAAAGCCCAATAATGCCCAAAACAGAATATAATATAGCATGGAACAATAAAAAATTATAGATACGTTGGAGACGTATCAATGACGTACGAGACTTCCCATTTTGAGAGGAGCTTTCCTGCAAAGAATCTAAAACGAGAGTTGTACAAAAGAACATGTTCTCCAACTTTAAACTCACGCTTTTGAATTCTTTTGTCAAGCCATCTTTTAACTTTTTCTTTGAATAATTTTGCATTTTCATAAGCTTGGGTTCTCCATTCACCTAATGAGCTAATATCAAATAACCTCTTTTCACCAGCAAGTTTGAAATCATAATTGAGTTCTTTGATTGCCCAAAATGCTTTATGTTCTAACTCAAGAGGCAAATGGCATGCTTTTCCATAAACCATTTTATAAGGAGACATACCCATAGGATTTTTATATGTTGTACTATAAGCCCAAAGTGCATCATCTAATTTCTTAGACCAATTCTTCCTGAACCTACTGACAGTCTTTTGCAATATTAATTTTATTTATCTATTGCTAAGTTCAACTTGACCACTAGACTGACGATGATATGGTGATGCAATTCTATGGTTAACATCATACTTGGCAAGCATTTTACGGAAAGCACCATGAATAAAGTGTGAACCACCATCAGTCATTAAATATCTAGGGACTCCAAACCTTGGGAAAATAACTTCCTTAAGCATTTTAATAGAGGTGTTGTGATCAACACTACTACTCCCTCTGGTCCTTTTTAGTCTGCATATAAGTTTTGTCTGAAGTCAAAGCATCTCTACTTTGATCGAATTTATAGAAAAAAGTATTAACATTTACGATGCCAAATCAATTTTGTTAGATTCATTACGAAATGTGGTTTCATGGGATATATATTTGGTATGGTAGATATTGATATTTTTAAATATATATTTGGTCAAACTTTGTAAAGTTTGACTTGACCCAAATCTAATATGCAGAGTAAAAAGGACCGGAGGGAGTAGTTGGAATAGCTTCTACCCATTTAGTAACATAATCAACGACAACCAAAATATGTGTATACCCGTTAGAGTAAGGAAAAGGTCCTATGTAATCAAATCCCCAAACATCAAATGGTTCAACAGCAAATGAATAATTCATAGGCATTTCTTGACGCTTACCGATATTACCTATTCTTTGACATTCATCACAAGATAAGACGAACTTACGGGCATCCTTGAAGAGAGTAGGCCAATAAAATACAGATTTCAATACCTTGTGAGCAGTTCTATCTCCAGCATGATGCCCTCCATAAGCCTCGGAGTGACATTTCTGTAGGATTTATCCCTGTTCATGCTCAGGTACACAATGTCTAATAATACCATCTACTCCTTCTTTATAAAGATGTGGGTCATCCCAAAAGTAATGTCTTAAATCATAGAAGAATTTTTTTCTTTTGTTGGTATGTAAAGCTAGGTGGTAAATATTTAGCAACAATGTAATTAGCATAATCCGCATACCAAGGAGTACAATGAGAAACATTTATTGCAGCTAACCGCTCATCAGGAAAACTATCATCAATAGGTAGTGGGTCATCAAGCACATTTTCAAGCCTAGATAAATTATCAACTACTGGGTTCTCAGCTCCTTTTCTATCAATGATATGTAAATCAAATTATTGTAATAAGAGAACCCATCGAATAAGTCTAGGTTTAGCATCATTCTTTTCCATAAGATATTTAATGGCAGCATGTTCTGTGTGAACAGTTACTTTGGAATCAACAATATAGGGTCTAAATTTATCACAAGCAAACACAATCGCTAAGAATTCTTTTTTAGTAGTAGCATAATTTCTTTGAGCACTGTCTAGAGTTTTAGTAGCATAATGAATAACATTAAGTTTCTTATGAACTCTTTGTCCTAGAACAGCACCAACAGCATAATCACTAGCATCACACATAATTTCAAAAGGCAAGTTCCAATCAGGTAGTTGAACAATAGGTGCAGAAATTAAGGCTTTCTTAAGTGTTTCAAAGCCTTCTAAACAATCATCATCAAGAACAAAAGGAATATCCTTCTACAAGAGACTAGTAAGAGGCCTAGAAATTTTTGAAAAGTCTTTGATAAATCTCCTATAGAAACCATCATGACCTAAGAAACTACGAATACCTTTTATATCTTTGGGACATTGCATTTTCTTAATTGCATCAACCTTAGCTTGATCCACTTCAATACCTCTTTTAGAAATTTTATGACCCAAGACAATGCCTTCATTAACCATAAAGTGGCACTTCTCTCAATTCAAGACAAGATTTGTTTGTTCACATCTCTGCAAAACTCGATCAAGATTGCTTAAACAATCATCAAAAGTCTTCCCATAGACACAGAAGTCATCCATGAAAACCTCAACAATCTTTTCACAAAAGTCAGAGAATATAGCAGTCATACATCTTTGAAAGGTAGCAGATGCATTACATGAACCAAAAGGCATACGTCTATAAGCATAGGTTCCAAAGGGACAAGTAAAAGTGGTCTTTTCTTGATCAGGTTGAGAAACAGGTATTTGTGAAAAGCCATAATATCCATCAAGGAAGCAAAAGTGTGTGTGCTTAGATAATCTTTCAAGAATTTGATCAATAAAAGGCAAAGGTTAATGATATTTTCTAGTTGCTTTGTTTAGTTTTCTAAAATCTATTACCATTATATAGCCTGTGACAATTCTTTGTGGAATAATTTCATTCTTATCATTAGGAACAACAGTAATATCACCTTTCTTAGGAACATAATGAACAAGGCTTACCCATCTACTATCAGCTATGGGATAGATTATACCTGCTTCTAGAAGTTTTAATATTTCCATTCTTACCACTTCTTTCATCTTCGGATTTAACCGACATTGGTGATCAAAAATGGGTTTAGCATCAGGTTCCATATTAATTTTGTGCTGACATAGAGTGGGAATAATTCCCTTTAAATCATCAAGAGTATATCCAATAGTAGCTCGATGCTTCCTTAGAACTTCCAATAATCTTTCTTCTTCATGTTCTGAAAGGTTAGCACTAATAATATCAGGATATATCTTCTTTTCATCAAGGTAAGCATATTTCAAAGTGTCTGGCAATTGTTTTAATTCAAACACAGGATCACCTTTAGGTAGAGGAGGACCTCCTAGAGTTTCAATATGCAAATTGTGTTTAAGCAGATGGCGTTGTTCAAAGAAATTTTTATCTATTTCTTTTCTTTCATGCATATGAAAATCATTCTCATGGTCTAGCAAATATTGTTCCAAAGGATCAGTAGGTGGTACAGCAATAGAAGCAAGACCAATTAATTCATCCTTACTAGGCAATTATTTTTCATCAAGATTTCTACTAAACTTGGAAAAATTAGACTCATGAGACTCATTACCAAAACTAACACCGACAGTTGGTTTCTCACAATCTATCTTAGCATTAACGGTGTTCAGGAAAGGTCTACCAAAGATAATGGAACAAAAGTCATCTTGTGGGGAACCAAGAACAAGAAAATTAGTTGGGTATTTTATTTTCCCACACAAGATTTCAACATATCTAACAATCCCAATTGGTGATATTGTGTCTCTATTAGCAAGTTTAATAGTAACATCTATTTCTTCTATCTTCGTGGGTGCTATGTCTTTCATAATTTCTTGATATAAGGTATAAGGAATAGCACTCACACTAGCACCTATGTCACATAAACCATGATAACAGTGATCTCCTATTTTAACTGAGATGTCAGGCATGCCAACAACAGGTCTATGTTTGTCCTTTTTATTAGGTTTGGCAATTCTAGCAGCTTCTTCACAGAAGTAAATAACATGCCCATCCATATCTTCTTCCAAGAGATCTTTAACCATAGCAATACTAGGTTCAACTTTAATTTGTTCATCAGGTTTAGGTGTTCTAATGTAGCTTTTGTTAACCGCAGTTGAAACTTTAGAATGTTCCTTTATCCTAATAGGGAAAGGTGGTTTCTCAATATAAGTAGAAGGAACAACTGGATCAGCATTATAAAGTATAGTTTCTTCTTTAACTGTATTGATTCTTTGGTTTCTTCTTTAATAGGCAGGTGCTATTTAAACCACTTCTCTTTAGGGAGTTCGACATGAGTAGCAAATGATTCACAAAAGGAGGCTACTATCTCAGAGTCAAGTCCATATTTAGTGCTAAACTTTTGAAAAGCATCGGTATCCATAAAAGATTTAACACAATCATACTTAAGTTTAATACCTGACTCTTTACCTTTGTTGAGTTCCCAATCTTCAGAGTTGCGTTTAATTATTACCAAAAGATCCCACCAGAATTCAATAGTCTTCTTCATAAAGGAACCAGCACAAGAAGTATCAAGCATGGTTTGATCATTACGAGAAAGCCGGGCATAAAAGTTCTGAATAATAATTTCTCTTGAGAGCTCATGATAGGGGCATGAATATAAATTGACTTAAGCCTCCCCCAAGCTAGAGCGATACTTTATCCTTCACTAGGCCAAAAATTATATATATATAATTCCAATCACGATGAACTAGATGCATAGGATAATTTTTTTGGTGGAACTCCAATTCCATGATCCAATATCATCACATAGCCTATACCATGCCAATGATTTTCCCTTCAAGGATAAAGGGAAAACCTTCTTCATAACTTTATCTCCGGGTAAACCTGCAAGCTTAAATAATCCACAAATTTGTTCTACATATATGAAGTGCATATCAGGAGGTTCGGTTTCATCTCCTGCATAAGGATTAGCTAGCAGTTGTTCTATCATACCTGAAGGAATTTCATATTCAATATTTTTAGTAGGTATAGTAGGTAGAGGGGTAGCTAATTGTGGTTCCGGACGAGGTGAAGATACCCCGAACAAACCCCTCAAAGGATTGTTTTCCATAGTAACAAGTGACAATAAATTTCAGCACACTATATAAATGTTTCCTTACCAAAGGCGCTTCACTCCCCGGCAACGGCGCCAAAAAATAGCCTTGATGACCCACAAGTACAGGGGATGAATTGTATCTCTTTTCGATAAGTAAGATTTTCGAACCCAACGAGGAGCAGAAGGAAATTACAAGTAGTTTTCAGTAAGGTAATGTTTGTAAGTGCTGAAATTGTAAGTGACAGAGTAGTTTGATAGCAAGATAATTTGTAATGAGCAAGTAACGATCATAGTAACAAAAGTGCAGCAAGGTAGCCCAATCCTTTTGAGGCAAAGGACATGCCAAAATGGTCTTTTGTGATGAGCAAAGCGTTCTTGAGGGTCCACGGGAATTTCATCTAGTCACTTTCATCATGCTGGTTCAATTCGTGTTTGCTACTTTGATAATTCGATATGTGGGTGGACCGGGGCTTAGGTGATGTTCTTACTTGAACAAACCTCCTACTAGTGATTAACCCTCCCGCAAGCATCCGCAACTATGAGAAAAGTATAAAGAATAAATTCTAACCATAGCATTAAACTTTTGGATCCAATCGGTCCTTACGGAATAGCGCATAAACTGGGGTTTAAGTTTCTGTCACTCTCGCAACCAAACATCTAATTGCTACTCCACAATGCATTCCCTTAGGCCCAAATATGGTGAAGTGCCATGTAGTCGACGTTCACATGACACCGCTAAGGGAATCACAACATACATACTATCAAAATATCGAACACATATCAAATTCACATGATTACTTGCAACATGATTTCTCCCGTGACCTCAAGAACAAAAGTAACTACTCACAAAAGATAAACATGCTCATGATTAGAGGGGTATTAAATAGCATATTGGATCTGCACATATAATTAATCTTCCACCAAATAAACCATATAGTAATCAACTACAAGATGTAATCAACACTACTAGTCACCCACAAGTACCAATCTATAGTTCCGGTAACAAGATTGAACACAAGAGATGAACTAGGGTTTGAGAGGAGACGATGTTATTGAAGATGTCGATGGAGATTGCCCTCCCCAGGATGGGAGAGTTGTTGGTGATGATGATGACGATGATTTCCCCCTCCGGGAGGGAAGTTCCCCCGGCGGAATTGCTCCGCTGGCGGGCAAAAGTGCTCCTGCCCAAGTTTCGCCTCGAGACGGCGGCGCTGCATCCCGGAAGTCCTCTTTTTATTTTTTTTCTAGGTCAAAATGACTTATATACCAAAAGAAGGGCACTGGAGGTGGGCCGAGGAGGGCACAACCCACCAGGGCACGCCTGGGCTCCCTGGCACACCCAGGTTGGTTGTGCCCACCTGGTGGGCCCCCTCTGGTAGTTATTTGCTCCAATAATTCTTAAATAATCCATAAAAAATCTCCGTGAAGTTTCAGCTTGTTTAGAGTTGTGTAGAATAGGTGGCCTGACGTAGGTTTTCCAGGTCCAAATTTCCAGCTGCCAGAATTCTCCCTCTTGGTGTGTACCTTGCAAATTATGAGACAAATGCATTAGAATTACTCCAAAAAGCATTATTATGGATAAAAACATTGTAAATAACAGTAAGGAAACATGATGCAAAATGGACGTATCACCCTCCCGCAAGCATCCGCAACACCGAGAAAAGTATTAAGAATAAATTCTAACCATAGCATTAAACTTTTGGATCCAATCGGTCCCTTACGGAAAAGCGTATAAACTGGGGTTTAAGCTTCTGTCACTCTCGCAACCCATCATCTAATTGCTACTCCACAATGCATTCCCTTAAGCCCAAATATGGTGAAGTGTCATGTAGTTGATGTTCACATGAGACCACTAAGGGAATCACAACATACAACTATCAAAATATCGAACACATATCAAGTTCACATGATTACTTGCAGCATAATTTCTCCCGTGACCTCTGTCGATGTCAAAACCAGCAGATCTCGGGTAGGGGGTCCCGAACTATGCGTCTAGGATCGATGGTAATAGGAGACAGGGGACACAATGTTTACCCAGGTTCGGGCCCTCTTGATGGAGGTAATACCCTACGTCGTGCTTGATTGATATTGATGAGTATGAAGATTACAAGAGTTGATCTACCACGAGATCATTGTAGCTAAACCCTAGAAGTCTAGGTTGTATGATTATGATTGTTCTTAAGGACTAAAACCCTCCAGTTTATATATACACCGGAGGGGCCCAGGGTTATACAAAGTTGGTTACATAGAAAGGAAATAATTCATCCGGACGCCTAGCTTGCCTTCCACGCAAAGGAGAGTCCCAAGCGGACACGGGAAGAAGTTTTCTATCTTGTATCTTCATGGCCCAATAGTCTGGCCCATGTCACACATGCCGGACGCCCGAGGACCCCTTAATCCCGGACTCCCTCGATAGCCCCCGAACCAGGCTTCAATGACGATGTGTCCGGTGCGCTGATAGTCTTAGGCATTGCAAGGCGGGTTCTTCCTCCAAACACTTCAAAGCTTTTGATCCGAAGAGTCATACTCGGCTTTCCATTTAATGTCATACCCATTGGCTTCTGCGCCTCAACCGCTTCGACTTCCACATGTCAAGGGAACACGAAAGGTCAGAGTACTTTTTGCACATACCACCCTGGACATGTAAGAAGGGTGTCTATTAAAGTGACTGGATCTCAGATCCCATCCCACATCGAGCGGAAAATCCTTAGAGCTTGCTAGGAGAAACCATTCCAGCATGGTTATTGCTCCCAGTTCTTCCTCCCGCCCCCATGGCTCTGAAAAGGCGATTGGGAGAGATGTTCCGTATCCCACGATCAGCTGGCCAAGCTTCAAACACAGGGGTTTCTTCCCCTCGCCGATCTAGTCCCTGTTCGAGCAGGGTTAACCTCTTTTACGGGTGAAGCCCTGGCTAAAAATTTCCTCAATCCATCCAGGGGAGAGCGAGTGTGCTTTACATCCTTCTTAATAAGAGGCGTCGGGTTTCCAATCCACCCCTTCCTCCGAGGTCTTCTGGAGTACTATGGCCTCCAACTGCACAATCTCACACCGGGTTCCATTCTGCACATCGTAGGCTACGTCGCTCTTTGCGAGCTATTCCTGGTCTGTGATACGTCTCCAACATATCTATAATTTTTTATTGGTCCATGCTATTATATTTTTAATGGGCTTATTTATACACTTTTATATTATTTTTGGGACTAACCTACTAACCCAAGGCCCAGTGCAATTTGTTGTTTTTTTTGCCTATTTCACTGTTTCGCAGAAAAGGAATATCAAACGGAATGAAACCTTCGGGAGAGTTTTTTTTGGAACAAACGTGATCCAGAGGACTTGGAGTCGACGTCAAGAAATCAACAACAAGGCCACGAGGTAGGGAGGCGCGCCTGCCCCCTGAGCGCGCCCCACCCTCATGGGCCCCTCGTGGCTCCATCGACCCACTTCTTCCTCCTATATATGTCCACATACCCCGAAAACATCCAGGAGCACCACAAAGCCCTATTTCCACCGCCGCAACCTTCTGTACCCAAGAGATCCCATCTTGGGCCTTTTCTGGAGCTCCGCCGGAGGGGGAATCGATCACGGAGGGCTTCTACATCAACACCATAGCCTCTCCGATGACGTGTGAGTAGTTTTCCTTAGACCTTCGGGTCCATAGTTATTAGCTAGATGGCTTCTTCTCTCTCTTTGGACCTCAATACAAAGTTCTCCTCGATCTTCTTGGAGAACTATTCGATGTAACTCTTTTTGCGGTGTGTTTGTCAAGATCCGATGAATTGTGGGTTTATGATCAAGATTATCTATGAACAATATTTGATTCTTCTCTAAACTCGTTTATGTATGATTTGTTATCTTTGCAAGTCTCTTCGAATTATCAGTTTGGTTTGGCCTACTAGATTGATCTTTCTTGCAATGGGAGAAGTGCTTAGCTTTGGGTTCAATCTTGCGGTGTCCTTTCCCAGTGACAGCAGGGGCAGCAAGGCACGTATTGTATTGTTGTCATCGAGGATAAAAAGATGGGGTTTATATCATATTTCTTGAGTTTATCCCTGTACATCATGTCATCTTGCTTAATGCATTACTCTGTTCCTATGAACTTAATACTCTAGATGCATGCTGGATAGCGCTCGATGTGTGGAGTAATAGTAGTAGATGCAGAATCGTTTCGGTCTACTTGTCGCGGACGTGATGCCTATATACATGATATGCCTAGATATTCTCATAATTATGCACTTTTCTATGAATTGCTCGACAGTAATTTGTTCACCCACCATAATACTTATGCTATCTTGAGAGAAGCCACTAGTGAAACCTATGCCCCTCGGGCCTATTCTCTATTATATTAATCTCCCGTCAACTTGCTATTTCTTGCGCCGTTTATTTTGCAATCTTTACTTTCAATCTATATCATAAAAATGCCAAAAATAGTTATCTTATTATTATTATCTCTATCAGATCTCACTCTCATAAGTGACCGTGAAGGGATTGACAACCCCTTTATCGCGTTGGTTGCGAGGTTCTTATTTGTTTGTGTAGGTACGAGTGACTTGCGTGTAGTCTCCTATTGGATTGATACCTTGGTTCTCAAAAACGGAGGGAAATACTTATGCTACTTTGCTGCATCACCCTTTCCTCTTCAAGGGAAAACCAACGCAGTGCTCAAGAGGTAGCAAGAAGGATTTCTGGCACCGTTGCCGGGGAGATCTACTCACAAGTCAAGACATACCAAGTACCCATCACAAACTCTTATCCCTCGCATTACATTATTTGCCATTTGCCTCTCATTTCCTCTCCCCCACTTCACCCTTGCCATTTTATTCGCCCTTCTTCTGTTCGTCTTTCCATTTGCTTTGATGTCTTACTTGGCTTGTTTGCTCGTTTGGTTGGAATAATTGTTTATTTATTGCTAAAAAGAGAACCTAAGATCTATGGATCCTCATCCGCTTGCTAATCTTTTTAAGAGATCCAATTATGGTGAACCAATTGCTAGTGAGTTTTGTGCACTAGATTATCTTTATGAAGTTTTGCTTGAAATTCGTGAATCTGAAAATTATGATGAAGTACTTTATGGAGTGATTCACGATGGATATTTGAAGAGAAAGCATGATTGCAATGATGATAGTATAAATTCTATTAATGTCAGTTGTGCTTATAATATGCAAAACCCTAAGCTTAGGGATGCTAGTTTTGCTATGTCTACTACTTGTTGCAATGATCATGATTGGGGTGATTCTTTTTATGATCTTGAAAATTTATTTAAGCCCCATGATGAATATGAGATTGATTATAATGTTTGCAATAATATTGAAAGTGGGTTTGGAAGAGTGTCAACTTTAGATCCCACATTTGGAGAATGTTCAATCTTATAAAGTTTTTGATAAAAGTGGGTTTGGAGAGGTCATGACTTTAGTTAATGTTAATCCCACTATTTTGGAAGAGTGTCAACTTTGCATGCATGTGGATCGTGTTGAAAATATTTTTTGTGATAGCTATATTGTTGAATTTGCTTATGATCCTACATGTAATTATTATGAGAGAGGAAAATATGGTTGTAGAAATTTTCATGTTACTAAATTACATCTCGTTATGTTGAGATTGCTATTGTTTCTTTCCGCTTCCTTGCATATGCTAGTTTTTGCTTGCCTTGATAATTTGTTTGCCTATAAGATGCCTATGCATAGGAAGTATGTTATACTTAGATGTGTTTGTCATGTGTTTTATGATGCTCTCTTTGTACTTCAATTCTTGTCTTTCATGTGAGCATCATTGAAATCTTTTGCCTAGCTAAAAGGCTTTAAAGAAAAGCGCTTGTTGGGAGGCAACCCAATATTTTTCCTTGATGTTATTCAATAAATAATTCATCTAGCCTCTATTTATATGTGGTTTTATGCTTTTAATTAGTGTTTGTCCTGAGTAGAACCTTTGGGAAGACTTGGGGGAAGTCTTTGTGATCTTGCTGTAAAAAAAACAGAAACTTTAGCACTCACGAGATTTGCTACCATTTTTTACTGGAGAGTGTGATTAGGTTGATTCTTTTTGCGTATGATTAATAGTTAAATTACTCACGTCCACAAATTTATTTTAGAATTTTTGGGGTTACAGAAGTATTCGAAACCTACAGATTACTACAGACTGTTCTGTTTTTGACAGATTCTGTTTTTCGCGTGTTGTTTGCTTATTTTGATGAATCTATGGCTAGTATCGGAGGTTATAAACCATAGAGAAGTTGGAATACAGTAGGTTTAACACCAAAATAAATAAATAATGAGTTCATTACAGTACCTTAAGTGGTGGTTTGTTTTCTTATACTAACGAAGCTCATGAGATTTTCTGTTTATGTTTTGTGTTGTGAAGTTTTCAAGTTTTGGGTGAAGATTTGATGGATTATGGAATAAGGAGTGACAAGAGCCTAAGCTTGGAGATGACCAAGTCACCCCAAGGTAAAATTCAAGGACAACCAAAAGCCTAAGCTTGGGGATGCCCCGGAAGGCATCCCCTCTTTCGTCTTCTTCCATCGGTAACTTTACTTGAGGCTATATTTTTATTCACCACATGATATGTGTTTTGCTTGGAGCGTCTAGCATGATTTGAGTCTTTGCTTTTTAGTTTAACACAATCATCCTTGCTGTACACACCTTTTGAGAGAGACACACATGATTTGGAATTTATTAGAATACTCTATGTGCTTCACTTATATCTTTTGAGCTAGATAATTTTGCTCTAGTGCTTCACTTATATCTTTTAGAGCACAGTGGTGGTTTTATTTTATAGAAATTATTGATCTCTCATGATTCACTTATATTATTTTTAGAGTCCTTTAGAACAGCATGGTAATTTGCTTTGGTTATGAAATTAGTCCTAATATGATAGGCATCCAAGATGGGTATAATAAAAACTATCATAAAAAGTGCATTGAATACTATGAGAAGTTTGATACTTGATGATTGTTTTGAGATATGAAGATGGTGATATTAGAGTCATGCTAGTTGATTAGTTGTGAATTTGAGAAATACTTGTTCTAAATTTTGTGATTCCCGTAGCATGCACGTATGGTGAACCGTTATGTGATGAAGTCGGAGCATGATTTCTTTATTGATTGTCTTCCTTATGAGTGGCGGTCGGGGACGAGCGATGGTCTTTTCCTACCAATCTATCCCCCTGGGAGCATGCGCGTAGTACTTTGTTTCAATAACTAATAAATTTTTGTAGTAAGTATGTGAGTTCTTTATGACTAATGTTGAGTCCATGGATTATACACACTCTCACCCTTCCACCATTGCTAGCCTCTCTAGTACTGCGCAACTTTCGCCGGTACCATAAACCCACCATATAGCTTTCTCTAAAAAGCCACCATACCTACCTATTATGGCATTTTCATAGCCATTCCGAGATATATTGCCATGCAACTTTTCACCGTTCCGTTATTATGACACGCTTCATAATTGTCATATTGCTTTGCATGATCATGTAGTTGACATCGTATTTGTGGCAAAGCCACCGTTCATAATTCTTTCATACATGTCACTCATGATTCATTGCATATCCTAGTACACAGCAGGAGGCATTCACATAGAGTCATATTTTGTTCTAAGTATGGAGTTGTAATCTTTGAGTTGTAAGTAAATAAAAGTGTGATGATCATCATTATTAGAGCATTGTCCCAAGTGAGGAAAGGATGATGGATACTATGATTCCCCCACAAGTCGGGATGAGACTCCGGACGAAAAAAAAAAGAAAAGAGGCCAAAAAAAGAAGAAGGCCCAAATAAAAAAATGAGAGAAAAAGAGAGAAGGGACAATGTTACTATCCTTTTACCACACTTGTGCTTCAAAGTAGCACCATGATCTTCATGATAGAGAGTCTCCTATGTTGTCACCTTCATATACTAGTGGGAATTTTACATTATAGAACTTGGCATGTATATTCCAATGATGGGCTTCCTCAAAATGCCCTAGGTCTTCATGAGCAAGAGAGTTGGATGCACACCCACTTAGTTTCTTTTTGAGCTTTCATACACTTATAGCTCTAGTGCATCTGTTGCATGGCAATCCCTACTCATTCACATTGATATCTATTGATGGGCATCTCCATAGCCCGTTGATACGCCTAGTTGATGTGAGACTATCTTCTCCTTTTTTTTGTCTTCTCCACAACCACCATTCTATTCCACCTATAGTGCTATGTCCATGGCTCACTCTCATGTATTGCGTGAAGATTGAAAAAGTTTGAGAACACCAAAAGTATGAAACAATTGCTTGGCTTGTCATCGGGGTTGTGCATGATTAAATACTTTGTGTGATGAAGATAGAGCATAGCCAGACTATATGATTTTTTAGGGATAACTTCCTTTGGCCACGTTATTTTGAGAAGACATGATTACTTTGTTAGTATGCTTGAAGTATTACTATTTCTATGTCAATATTAAACGTTTGTCTTGAATCTTTCGGATCTGAACATTCATGCCACAATAAAGAAAATTACATTGAGAAATATGCTAGGTAGCATTCCACATCAAAAATTCTGTTTTTATCATTTACCTACTCAAGGACGAGCAGGAATTAAGCTTGGGGATGCTTGATACGTCTCCAACATATCTATATTTTTTGATTGTTCCATGTTATTATATTATATGTTTTGGATGTTAATGGGCTTATTTATACACTTTTATATTAATTTTGGGACTAACCTACAAACCCAAGGCCCAGTGCAAATTGTTGTTTTTTATCAAACGGAATGAAACCTTCGGGAGAGTTATTTTTGGAACAAACATGATCCAGAGGACTTGGAGTGGACGTCAAGAAATCAACGAGGAGGCCACGAGGCACGGAGGCGCGCATGCCCCCCTGGGTGTGCCCCCGACCCTCGTGGCTCCACCGACCTACTTCTTCCTCCTATATATGTCCACATACCCCGAAAACATCCAGGAGCACCACGAAACCCTATTTCTATCGCCGCAACCTTCTGTAGACAAGAGATCCCATCTTGGGGCCTTTTTCGGAGCTCCACCGGAGGGGGAATCGATCACGGAGGGCTTCTACATCAACACCATAGCCTCTCCGATGATGTGTGAGTAGTTTACCTCAGACCTTCGGGTCCATAGTTATTAGCTAGATGGCTTCTTCTCTCTCTTTGGACCTCAATACAAAGTTCTCCTCGATCTTCTTGGAGATCTATTCGATGTAACTCTTTTTGCAGTGTGTTTGTCGAGATCCGATGAATTGTGGGTTTATCATCAAGATTATCTATGAACAATATTTGATTCTTCTCTGAACTCTTTTATGTATGATTTGTTATCTTTGCAAGTCTCTTCGAATTATCAGTTTGGTTTGGACTACTAGATTGATCTTTCTTGCAATGGGAGAAGTGCTTAGCTTTGGGTTCAATCTTGCGGTGTCCTTTCCCAGTGACAGCAGGGGCAGCAAGGCAGGTATTGTATTGTTGCCATCGAGGATAAAAAGATGGGGTTTATACCATATTGCTTGAGTTTATCACTCTACATCATGTCATCTTGCTTAATGCATTACACTATTCCTATGAACTTAATGATCTAGATGCATGTTGGATAGCGGTCGATGTGTGGAGTAATAGTAGTAGATGCAGAATCGTTTTGGTCTACTTGTCGCGGACGTGATACCTATATACATGATCATGCCTAGATATTCTCATAATTATGCACTTTTCTATCAATTGCTTGATAGTAATTTGTTCACCCATCGTAATACTTATGCTATCTTGAGAGAAGCCACTAGTGAAACCTATGGCCCCCAGGTCTATTCTCTATTATATTAATCTCCCGTCAACTAGCTATTCCTTGCATCGTTTATTTTGCAATCTTTACTTTCAATTTATATCATAAAAATACCAAAAATATTTATCTTATTATTATCTCTATCAGATCTCACTCTTGTAAGTGACGGTGAAGGGATTGACAACCCCTTTATCGCATTGGTTGCGAGGTTCTTATTTGTTTGTGTAGGTACGAGGGACTTGCATGTAGTCTCCTACTGGATTGATACCTTGGTTCTCAAAATCTGAGAGAAATACTTACGCTACTTTGCTGCATCACCCTTTCCTCTTCAAGGGAAAACCAACGCAGTGCTCAAGAGGTAGCAGGCTGTGAGGCCCATTTCGAACTATGGAGGAAATTGTTCTGCCTCGTCCCTCTCTCCCAAAAGGGATCTATATTTGAGGTGGGCGGCGCCGAAATATGGCGCATAGCTGGGTCCGGATACTTATCCGGCACACCGAAGAAGGCGTCCGAAGAGTGGCCCTCAGAGTGGTTCTATATTGAGGACGTCGCTCTCCCTGACCTTCCGAATGGGCCTTCCCGAATTTTCCAGTGCTCCAATGAAGAAACGCCACAGCTGGCGCCCTCGGAACCTCGAGGAGGAAGATAGTGCGGAATTCCAACAATTAATGGGCAAGATAAGGACACTTGCACAGTCCAGATTATCAATAATCGATGTAATGGCCATTTCCATAGTGCGAGGTGTTCAGCCGCTCCAATTCAGGGGGCTTCCCATGTGGCACTACAATGGGGAAAACGACGCCTCGTGCTGTGGATGAAAGGGTCCGAATTCCCTTACCGCCCTGGCCGCAATATTGGTCCATCTGTATAAAGGGGAGAAAGAGGAGTTCACTCGTCTTACGCTTCGGTAAGGATTTTCTATGTACAATCCTCCTAGCTGGGTGAGTTTTAATCCCATCACTCTACTCAATCCTCTCCCTGAGTCATGCTTAATTGGCATTAACCCTTACATTTGTAACAGGAATGGCGGAAGGTTATAGCAGGGATCTATAGCCCCACACCACAGCCCGAGAACCGTAATCGGGACGTTGACCCCGGATACGAAGAGGATCCGGACATATTCATAGAGCTCGAGGAGGGAGTATTCTACCAAGTGAGCTATGATGGCACAGTAGTGCCAATCGTGGCCGACTATCCCGGCCTCCTTCCTGCCTCTCATATAAGTAATTAGGGGACATCTCCTCTAAAAGAGCTTCCTCATTGTACCTCACCCACTGCACTGTCTCGTGCTTCAAAGGGGGGGTGCTCGGCGCGCCATGCTACACCAAAGGCACTTCGTAAGAACGTGGCGCCCGCGCCAAACAAGTCGTCGAAGAGGAAGGCCGACGACAACACGGCCAAACCTTCATCAAAGATGTATGTCTTTCTTTTTAAATATGCCTCATGGTCGTCACATCAAACTGTGACTTCATCCGCTGCATTTTATCAGGAAGAGCGTCCGCCGGACTATGTCCAGGGATCCTGCCGGTCGCGCCTCCACTAGTCAGATTCTAGACCGTGCCCTAAGGACGGGGGCTGACACGGGAGCCGGTGATGCCGGATTGTCCTTCCGCAGAGGATTCAGATGATATGTCCGTCACAAACTCTAAAGTCGAGAGCGCCATGAATCATCGGCGCCGGAGGGCCGCTTTCCGCGACCCCGGCTTTTCAAAAGAGGCATTCAATGCCTTCATCTCGGCCGATGCATACATCTGAGCTGCTCGGGATGGACTTGCCAGAGCCACGGACCAGCATTTAAAAGATATGCGGGTAAGTGTAGATTTGATAATGATATACCAGTAGCCCCCGAGACTTGAAGTAGTTGATACAACTAATTTAAGGATCATTGTATAATCAGGTACTCACGGAGAAGAATAGCCTGTTGTCTCAAGAGCTGGAAAAGTGTCAGACCCAGCTAGCTATGGCTACCGCCGAATTGGAGAAATCCAAGGGGGCACCGCCCGGTAATGTTTCCCCTCATCAGAAAAATGTATAATCATATACCAGTAATATTAATATTGTTGTGTTTCCGCTGACAGGATCAGTAGATCAATTGAGGGAAAAACTGAAAATCACCCAGGCTGGTGAACAGGAGGCTAAAAGGCAACATGTGGCAGGTGAACATGTGCTGACGCGGGTCAGGGATGAAAAGAACAAGCTGCAGGATTCCAATACCCTACTGGGTGAAGAACTAAAAGATGTGCGAGCCCAGCTAGCTGACGCCGTCAAGGAGAATAGGAGGCTACAAGGCGGCATATTCAGTATGTTTTTGACCTTACCTTTATGCATTTCAGCAAAGAAATGATCTGACACATTTATGTCTGCAGGTATGCTGGTTGGCCGTCCCGAAGAGGAAATGTCCGGCTCTCAAGGCGACCTTCTGCAAGAGCTGTCCCAATTGCACGAGCGAGCTCGGAAAGCAATGCGGAGCATTGCCAAAGCTTTATGGCCGTCCGCCTCTCCTCCAGGAAGTATGGAGGAGCTTGTGAAGCTATTCCAGGGATCTCGGCGGCGCTTCCAGTTATGGAAGATATCAGCCTGCCAAGAAGGTGTGCGAGAGGCCTGGGCCATGGTAAAAACACGGTACACCAAGCTTGATCCGAATCATATGGCCCGGGTCAAACCTCGGGGTCAGATGGAAAAGAAATTCCAATTAGCCTGGTGTATGACCAGGTAAAGATAGCCGCCAAGTATTCCCAACAAGATTGTAAGCTAGATAACCTGTTAGATGGCATAGAGGAAGAAGTTTTTGGGTCCAAGTGACTATGTACTTCAATTGACAAATTTGTCCCTAGCCGGATTGTAAAACGATTGTCATGGCAGACCTTTTTGCTTCGACCTCTGGACCCGAAGGCTCGGAGTGTTTCCGAATACCCGCTCAGTAATATAAAACGGGGCATGCGTGGAAACCTGGCATAGGGTTCATAGTTACTTGAACAGACAAGTTGTATCCGGCTAGCTATGTTATATTACATGTTGATTGTAAGAAACATCTTCCAGGGAGAATAATTCCGTTAAGGGTTCCTTTCCCTGGGAGGATATGCGTTAGTATGCATGTCCGAACTATGATTGAAAAATCACAGTATACATAACATCTGGGGGTTCATGGTGTGATGGAGGTAAAACATCTTTAGTTCGCCGACCGAATATTTCCTTAAGAACGCTAGCTTTCGGCTTCACCCAGTCTGAGGTACAAGTCCGGATGACCCGGCTGTAACAATCGCAGAGGTGCTCCCTTTATGCCCTAGTCGAACAAACGGGAATGTAGGGCATAAGCACAGGAGCCAGGCAACCCAGCGTGGCAAAAACTTAAGTCATAACGATGCATATAATGGCGAAGAAAAGGTACATATGCAGAAGAGGACACATATATGTTGAGCTTGATGCTCGGAAAATAATAATAAGCTTCTGTAAAAGAAGCCCCCACGTATTATGAGTGTATACATGTAAGGATGTGCACATCATAGGTGTGCGGTTTGGCCGCACAAGAGCCAAAGAGCTAGAGAAAAATTAAAGAGGGTAAAAAAAATGAAAACAAAGGGAGAAGAAGACGAACAAAGAGTATGGCTCCAGGCGTAGAATCTTCGGAGTCTTGTGGCATTCCACGGGTTCGGCTCTAGGCGATTGTTAGATGCATCACGCAGGTGGTACGCTCCTCCAGTGAGAACCTCATCTATGATGAAGGGACCCTCCCACATGGGCTTGAGTTTGTCCTTTTTTCTTTTCTGGCAAGCGTAGAAAGAGTTCACCAACATTATAAGTCTTGGCCCGCACTTCTCTGCTTTGGTATCTGCGAGCCTGTTGTTAATAGAATGTAGAACGGGCTTTTGCAACGTCACACTCCTCCTCCAGGGCATCCAGATTGTCCTGATGATCGAGCTCGGCCTCTCTCTCTTCGTACATGCACACTCGAGGTGAGTCATGAATGATGTCACAGGGCAAAACTGCCTCTGCGCCGTACACCATGAAGAATGGTGTGTATCCGATAGTGCGATTGGGCGTGGTCCGCAGCCCCCAGAGTACGGAGTTGAGCTCCTCAACCCAGTGCTTATCTGATTCTTTCAATGACCGCACTAGTCTAGGCTTAATGCCACTCATAATGAGACCATTAGCTCGTTCGACTTGACCGTTTGTTTGTGGATGATAGACCGAGGCATAATCGAGTTTAATGCCCAATTTAGCACACCAGGATTTCACTTCATCGGCTGTGAAATTGGAGCCATTATTGGTGATGATGTTGTGTGGGACACCATAACGGTGCACAACACTAGATATAAAGTCTATCAACGGTCCAGCTTCGGCCGTTTTCACTGGTTTGGCCTCTATCCACTTGGTGAATTTATCTACCATGCCTAGCAGATATTTTTTCTTATGGCTTCCTCCTTTAAGGGGTGCCACCATATCAAGCCCCCAGACCGCAAAAGGCCAAGTAATGGGGATTGTTTGTAGCGCAGTAGGCGACATATGGCTTTGATTAACGAAGAGCTGGCATCCGACACAACGTTGGACCAAGTCCTGTGCATCTGCTCGGGCCGTCGGCCAGAAGAAACCTGTACGAAAGGCCTTATTTACAAGGGCCCGAGCCACGGCGTGGTGACTGCCGAGGCCAGCATGGATTTCAACCAGGAGTTGTTGTCCTTCTTCTACGGAGATACATCTTTGAAGGACTTCGGTAGCACTTTTCTTGTAGATCTCTCTGTCATGGACCTTGTAGGCTTTCGAGCGCTTAACAATGCAACGAGCCTCATTCTGGTCCGCAGGGAGCTCTCGCCTATTAAGGTAGGCCAAGAACGGTTCGGTCCATGGGGCAATTACTGCCATTATTAGATGGGCCGATGGTGTTATTTTGGTGGCTGAGCCCCCGATGATATCGGTGATGTGTTTGGAAACTGGGGGTATAGTCGAATCCGGACTAGTGTTGCTGCTCTCATCCTGCCACACCATGGATGGCTTGAAGAGCCTTTCCAAAAAGATGTTAGGCTGGACGGGCCGCGCTTGGCGCCCATGCGAGCGAGGACGTTCGCCGCTTGATTACTTTCTCGAGCCACATGATGGAACTCGAGTCCCTCGAACCGAGCTGATATTTTGAGTATGGCGTTATGATAGGCCGCCATCTTTGGATCCTTGGCATCGAAGTCTCCATTTATTTGGGATATTGCGAGATTTGAATCCCCACGCACCTCCAGGCGTTGTATGCCCATGGAGGTAGCCATCCAAAGACCATGCAATAAGGCCTCGTATTCGGCTGCATTGTTGGAGTCTCTGTATAATATTTGGAGTATGTACTGGACTGTGTCTCCAGTCGGGGACATTAAAACGATGCCTGCTCCTAAACCAGCCAGCATTTTAGAGCCATCGATGTACATGACCCAGTTGGAATATGTGTCGTACTCTTTAGGGAGTTCGGCCTTTGTCCATTCGGCGACAAAGTCGGCCAATACTTGGGATTTAATGGCCCGGCGTGGTTTGTACGTTATGCCAAGTGGTAGGAGCTCAATAGCCCACTTGGCAATCCGACCAGTAGCGTCGCGGTTATTTATTATATCATTAAGTGGTACTTCGGAAGCCACTGTAATCGAACACTCTTGGAAGTAGTGTCGTAGCTTCTGGGATGCCATGAATACCACATATACTATCTTTTGGTAATGAGGGTACCGATATTTGCATGGTGTGAGGACAGTGGATACGTAGTATACCGGTTTCTGGAGTGGGAACTTGTGTTCGTCCTCCTCTCGCTCAATGACGAGCACTGCGCTCACCACCTGGTGTGTTGCCAAGATGTATAATAACATCGGTTCGCTGACGTTTGGCGCGGCCAGGATTGGGTTGCTCGCTAAAAGAGCTTTTATTTCCTCCAGTCTGGCTATTGCTGCTTTTGTCCACTCGAAGTGGTCGGTACGTCAGAGAAGGCGATAAAGTGGCAATGCTTTTTCTCCTAGTCTGGAGATAAAGCGGCTTAAAGCCGCCACGCATCCGGCTAGTTTTTGGACCTGTTTAAGGTCCGTTGGTGTAGCCAATTGTGACAAAGCTCGGATTTTGGCTGGATGTGCCTCAATTCCTCTATTGGAAATGATGAAGCCCAGCAATTTTCCGACGGGAACGCCGAAAACACATTTTTCCGGATTGAGCTTGATGTCATATGTCCGGAGATTGTCGAATGTGAGACGCAAGTCATCTATTAATGGCTCGACGTGCTTAGTCTTGATGACGACGTCATCCACATATGCTTTAACTGTCTTGCCGATTTGTTTTTCCAGGCATGTTTAAATCATGCGTTGGTAGGTGGCGCCGGCGTTTTTAAGCCCAAAGGGCATAGTGTTGAAGCATAAAGGTCTGTATGGGGTGATGAATGCCGTTGCGGCTTGATCGTACTCCTTCATTTTGATTTGATGGTATCCGTAGTATGCGTTGAGGAAACACTGTGAGTCGTGTCCTGCAGTTGCATCAATAATCTGATCGATGCGGGGGAGGGGGAAGGGATCCTTAGGACAAGGCTTATTGAGGTCTTTGAAATCGACGCACAGGCGCCAAGATTTATCCTTCTTTGGCGCCATCACCAGGTTTGCTAGCCAGTCCGGGTGTTTTATTTCTCTGATGAATCCAACCTCTATTAACTTGGCTAGCTCCTCCCCCATGGCTTGTCGTTTAGGTTTGGAAAAGTGCCGCAGTGTTTGCTTGACCGTCTTATATCCCTTCAATATATTGAGGTTGTGTTCGGCCAGCCTGCGGGGGATTCCTGGTATATCAGAAGGGTGAAGGCGAATATGTCCCAGTTCTTGCGCAGGAATGTTCGTAGTGCGGCGTCAACCGTTGGGTCCAGTTGTGCCCAAATGGAAGATGTCTTCTTGGGGTCCATCAGGTGGACTTGAAATTTGGCTATTTCGTCTGCTAGTTTGAAGGAGGTGGATTTGGGACGCTTACCATGGATTATGTCATCCCTATGCACCGTAGAGCGTAGAGCGGTTAACTCTTCGGCCGCGAGGGCCTCAGACAGTGCCTTGAGGGCCAGGGATGTTGTTTTGTTTTCGGCACGGAGGGCTGTGTCCGGATCTCTAGCGAGAGTGATAATACCATTGGGCCCGGGCATCTTGAGCTTCATATACCCATAATGAGGTATAGCTTGAAACCGTGTGAATGCGTCTCGCCCCAACAGGGCTTGATATCCACTATTGAAAGGGGCCACTTGGAAGGTTATCTCTTCGGACCTACAGTTCTCCGGCGTGCCGAATACCACATCAAGTGTAATTTTCCCTGCGCATCGCGCCTCCTGGCTGGGGATGATCCCTCGGAAGGTCGTATTACTATGCTCGATGCAGCTCCTGTCTATTTCCATTTTATTCAGCGTGTCCTCGTAGATGAGGTTTAGTCCACTGCTGCCGTCCATGAGCACTTTAGTGAGACAAAAGCCGTCCACAATTGGGTTGAGGACCAAGACAGCTGGTGCCCGAACTGAACGGATTTTTGGTTCATCACTGGCGTTGAAAGTTATGGCTGTGTCACTCCAGGGATTTATTGTTGCGACTTGGCAGACTTCAGCGAGGTCGCGGAGTGCCCTCCTGCGCCGATTGTTTGAAGAGAAGGTATCGAAGACTACCGATACTCTGTGGTCGTCGTATTCTGGGGGGGTTGCTCTACGGTGTTTTTGGTGAGGATATCCTCGCCGCTCTTGGACACTTGCCGGAGTATCCAACATGCTCTAAGGTTGTGGGTTGGTACGGCATCCGGTGTCGCGTGTATTTTTCGCGGCCTATAGAGCCATCCCTCCAGAATGGTTCTGCATCCCGTAATGGGTTTAGTTTTCTTTACTATGGGTTCGGGTGCCCCGCGAGAGTGCATCCATTTTGCTCGCCCGAGGGGTTGGGCGGAGACCGGTGGCTGCCAGCGAGCTGTCTGGGTTTTCCAAGTGCTTTCCATTCCACAGTACTTCTGTACTATGCTTGCCAAGTCTGCGAAGTGTAATACATGATGGCAGTTGATGGCGTTGAGGATTCCTTCATCCGTGCAATTATTGCAGAATACTGAAATCGCGTCCTTGTCGCGGCAATCTTTAATCTTGCCTTTGACAAGAAGGAACCTGGCCCAAAAGTGATGGACTGTTTCTTAAGACTATTGTCGTATGCACATGAGGTCGCATATATCCGGATGACCGGAATTTCTTGTTGAATATTGCATGTGGTGGGTGGGTGGCTTTAAATCCAAACCCTGACCCAATTTGGAGTCCGGAGTTTGAGAAGTTTCCGAGCCTATCAGTTCGGGTTCTGGGATGTTCAATGATTTTCCGGGCCCCATGCCCGATTCCAGATTCGGAGGGCTTGGAGTGTCATTCCGCAGACAGGTATCCGCCTCTTTGAGCTCAGAAATCCGAACACAGTTCGTCTTCATCATAGGGGAAGAATTGTTGTTTTGCTCTTCTACGACCGCTATCTGATGGGTGATCGGCGGAGATTTGATTTCTCTCTGATTGGGTTTAAGCCCAATCTGATCATAGTCAGTAGCGACCTCCATGGCGGCGATGCGATCCAGGAGTTCGTTTAAAGATGACCACTCCAGTGGATCCATCCGTCTGGAGTATTCGGAATCAACACAGAGGTGATTTTCGATGACCTGCGAAGACACCATCGGCTTAACAGCCGAATGGACGGTCATGGTAAAGCCACCCGGCCGGAGGGTTTGGCCTGAGGCCAGAGATCATCCGGAGGTGATACTATCTTTGATAACGAGGCGAGCCATCAACCCTGACTTTGACGTCACAGTGGAACTCTCAACGAAAGCACCAATGTCGGTGTCAAAACTGGCGGATCTCGGGTAGGGGCCCCAAACTATGCGTCTAGGATCGATGGTAAAAGGACACAGGGGACATGACGTTTACCCAGGTTCGGGCCCTCTTGATGGAGGTAATACCCTACGTCCTACTTGATTAATATTGATGAGTATGAAGATTACAAGAGTTGATCTACCACGAGATCGTTGTAGCTAAACCCTAGAAGTCTAGCCTGTATGATTATGATTGTTCCTATTGACTAAAACCCTCCGGTTTATATAGACACCGGAGGGGCCCAGGGTTATACAACTCGGTTACAGAGAAAGGAAATAATTCATCTGGACGCCTAGCTTTCCTTCCACGCAAAGGAGAGTCCCAAACAGACACGGGAAGAAGTCTTCTATCTTGTATCTTCATGGCCCAATAGTCCGGCCCATGTCACACAGGCCGGACGCCCGAGGACCCCTTAATCCCGAACTCCCTGAACCTCAAGAACAAAAGTAACTACTCACAAATGATAATCATGCTCAAGATCAGAGGGGTATTAAATAGCATATTGGATCTGAACATATAATCCTCCACCAAATAAACCATATAATAATCAACTACAAGATGTAATCAACACTACTAGTCACCCACGAGCACCAATCTATAGTTCCGGTAACAAGATTGAACACAAGATATGAACTAGGGTTTGAGAGGAGATGGTGTTGTTGAAGATGTTGATGGAGATTGCCCTCTCTGAGATGGGAGAGTTGTTGGTGATGATGATGACGATGATTTCCCCCTCCGGGAGGGAAGTTCCCCAGCGGAATCGCTCCAATGGAGGGCAAAAGTGCTCCTGCCCAAGTTTTGCCTCGAGACGGCGGCGCTCCGTCCTGAAAGTCCTCTCATTTTTTCTAAGTCAAAATGACTTACATACCAGAAGATGGGCATCGGAAGGTGGGCCTGGGTGAGCACAACTCACTAGGCCGCGTTTGGGCTCCCGGCGCGCCCAGGTGGGTTGTGCCCACCTGGTAGGCCCCCTCTGGTAGTTATTTGCTCCAATATTGCTCAAATATTCCATAAAAATACTCCGTGAAGTTTCAGATTATTTGGAGTTGTGCAAAGGGAAAACTTCATTTTTGCCACTCTAGTTTTTGCCAACTTTGCTTATGCCACTCTAGAATTTGACATTTCACTTTTGCCACTCTTAGCTTTTGACAATATATCACTTTTGCCATTCTATGGCAAAAGCAAAATTTTCAGAGTGGCAATTATGATACATTGTCGAAAGCTAAGAGTGGCAAAAGTGAAATGAAAAATTATCATTTTTGCCATGGAATGGCATTTGTGATGTATTGTCAAAAGCCAAGAGTGGCAAAAGTGAGACGTCAAAATCTAGAGTGGCATAAGGAAAATTGGCAAAAGCTAGAGTGGTAAAAACAAAGTTTTCCCTTGTGCAAAATAGGTAGCCTGATGTAGCTTTTCTAGGTCCAGATTTCCAGCTGCCGGAATTCTCCCTCTTTGTGTGTACTGATAACCCACAAGTATAGGAGATCGCAACAGTTTTTGAGGGTAGAGTATTCAACCCAAATTTATTGATTCGACACAAGGGGAGCCAAAGAATATTCTCAAGTATTAGCAGCTGAGTTGTCAATTCAACCACACCTAGAAACTTAATATCTGCAGCAAAGTGTTTAGTAGGAAAGTAATATGATAGTAGTGGTAACGATAGCAAAAGTAACGGTAGCAAAAGTAATGTTTTTGGTATTTTGTAGTGATGATAACAATAGCAACGGAAAAGTAAATAAGCGAAGAACAATATATGGAAAGCTCGTAGGCAATGGATCGGTGATAGAGAATTATGCCGGATCTGGTTCATCATGTAACAGTCATAACATAGGGTGACACAGAACTAGCTCCAATTCATCAATGTAATGTAGTCATGTATTCCGAATATAGTCATACGTGCTTATGGAAAAGAACTTGCATGACATCTTTTGTCCTACCCTCCCGTGGCAGCGGGGTCCTCGCGGAAACTAAGGGATATTAAGGCCTCTTTTTAATAGAGTACCGGACCAAAGCATTAACACATAGTGAATACATGAACTCCTCAAACTACGGTCATCACCGGGAGTGGTCCCGATTATTGTCACTTCGGGGTTGCCGGATCATAACACATAGTAGGTGACTATAGACTTGCAAGATAGGATCAAGAACTCTCATATATTGATGAAAACATAATAGGTTCAGATCTGAAATCATGGCACTCGGGCCCTAGTGACAAGCATTAAGCATAGCAAAGTCACAACAACATCAATCTCAGAACATAGTGGATACTAGGGATCAAACCCTAACAAAACTAACTCGATTACATGATAAATCTCATCCAACCCATCACCGTCCAGCAAGCCTACGATGGAATTACTCACGCACAGCGGTGACCATCATGAACTTGGTGATGGAGGATGGTTGATGATGACGACAGCGACGGATTCCCCTCTCCGGAGCCCCGAACAGACTCCAGATCAGCCCTCCCGAGAGAGTTTAGGGCTTGGTGGCGGCTCCATATCGTAAAATGCGATGAATCATTCTCCTTTATTTTTTTCTCCCCGAACACGAATATATGGAGTTGGAGTTGAGGCCGGTGGAGCTCCAGTGGGCCCACGAGGCAGGGGCGCGCCCCCCGCCCTCATGGCTAAGGTGTGGGCCCCCTGGCCTTGATTCTTTGCCTGTATTTATTATTATTTTCAAAAATAATCTCCGTGGAGTTTCAGGTCATTCCGAGAACTTTTGTTTCTGCACAAAAATAACACCATGGCAATTCTGCTGAAAACAGCGTCAGTCCGGGTTAGTTACATTCAAATCATGCAAGTTAGAGTCCAAAACAAGGGCAAAAGTGTTTGGAAAAGTATATATGACGGAGACGTATCAACTCCCCCAAGCTTAAACCATTGCTTGTCCTCAAGCAATTTAGTTGATAAACTGAAAGTGATAAAGAAAAACTTTTACAAACTCTGTTTGCTCTTGTTGTTGTAAATATGTAAAGCCAGCATTCAAGTTTTCAGCAAAGATTATGAACTAACCATATTCTCAATAACTCTTAGGTCTCATGTTTACTCATATCAATGGCATAATCAACTAGCGAGCAATAATAATAAATCTCCGATGACAACACTTTCTCAAAACAATCATAATATGATATAACAAGATGGTATCTTGCTAGCCCTTTCTGAGACCGCAAAACATAAATGCAGAGCACCTTTAAAGATCAGGGACTGACTAGACATTGTAATTCATGGTAAAAGATATCCAGTCAAGTCATACTCAATGTAAACTAACAGTAATGAATGCAAATGACAGTGGTGCTCACCAACTGGTGCTTTTAATAAGAGGATGATGACTCAACATAAAAGTAAATAGTTAGGCCCTTCGCAGGGGGAAGCAGGGATTTGTAGAGGTGCCAGAGCTCAGTTTTGAAATAGAGGTGAATAATATTTTGAGTGGTATACTTTCATTGTCAACATAACAACCAAGAGATGGCGATATCTTCCATGCTACACACATTATAGGCGGTTCCCAAACAGAATGGCAAAGTTTATACTCCCCCTCCACCAACAAGCATCAATCCATGGCTTCCTCAAAACGAGTGCCTCCAACGAACAACAGTCCCAGGGGGAGTTTTGTTTGCAATTATTTTGATTTTATTTGCATAAAGCATGGGACTGGGCATTCCAGTGACCAACCATTTTCTCGTGAGTGAGGAGCGGAGTCCACTCCTCTTGAGAATAACCCGCCTAACATGGAAGATACGGACAACCCTAGTTGATACATGAGCTATTTGAGCATACAAAACAGAATGTTTATTTGAAGGTTTAGAGTTTGGCACATACAAATTTACTTGGAATGGCAGGTAGATACTGCATATAGGAAGGTATAGTGGACTCATATGGAATGACTTTGGGGTTTATGGGATTGGATGCACAAGCAGTATCCCCGCTTAGTACAGGTGAAGGCTAGAAAAAGATTGGGAAGCGACCAGCTAGAGAGCAACAACAGTCATGAACATGCATTAAAATTAATCAACACCGAACGCAAGCATGAGTAGGATATAATGCACCATGAACATAAATATCGTAGAGGCTATGTTGATTTTGTTTCTACTACATGCGTGAACATGTGCCAAGTCAAGCCACTCGAATCGTTCAAAAGAGGATACCACCCTATCATACCACATCACAACCATTTTAATAGCATGTTGGCACGCAAGGTAAACCATTATAAGCTCCAAGCTAATTAAGCATGACATAAGCAACTATAATCTCTAATTGTCATTGCAAATATGTTTATTCATAATAGGGTGATTCAGGAACGATGAACTAATCATATTTACAAAAACAAGAGAGGTCGAGTTCATACCAGCTTTTCTCATCTCAATAAGTTCATCATATAATCATCATTGTTGCCTTTCACTTGCATGACCGAATAGTATGGATAATAATAATAGTGCACGTGCATTGGACTAAGCTGGAATCTGCAAGCATTCAATTCAAGAGAGAAGACAAGGTAATATGGGCTCTTTGTTAGATCAACAATAATGCATATAAGAGCCACTCAACATTTTCATTATGGTCTTCTCGTATCGACCCCCAAAGAAAAGAAAAGAAATAAAACTATTTACACGGGAAAGCTCCCAACAAGCAAAAGAAGAACATGAAATCTTTTTGGGTTTTCTTTTTAATTACTACTACAAGCATGGAAATTAAAACTAGCTAAAAGCTACAACTAATTTTTTTGGTTTTTCTTAAGGTTTATTAAACACACAAGAAGAAAGCATAAAAAGAGAAAATAAACTAGCATGGATGATACAATGAAAAAGTATGAGCACCGACATCTAGCAATGAGTGTGTGAACATGAATGTAATGTCGGTGAGAAATACGTACTCCCCCAAGCTTAGGCTTTTGGCCTAAGTTGCTCTATGGCCACGGCTGGCCTGACGGATATCCAAAGTAATAGTTGGGGTCGTACTGCGAAGAAGAAGACTCTGATTACCACTGGTTGGCAATCATCTCCGGATCCCACTGGTAATTAGACTATCGTGGAGGATGAAATTGTGGTTCCGACTCTGGCTCTGTGGCTGATGTAGGGTTCCGGTAGGCGTGAATAGCCTCCAGCGGAACGAGATACTGGCATGTAGATAAATCAAACAAGGAAGGAGCAGGCAAGGTGATAGTCTCAGGATGATGTTTATCAAAGAACAATTTGTATTTAAGCTCCCTTTCCCTATTCTTTACAATAAAATCATGCGCTACCATACTCTTATAATCTAAATAAACAGTAGGCAACAATTTTTCTTCTTTTTCATAGTGCTTAATAGGTATGTTATAGTATGCAACAAGGCGTGAAGCATAGACACCTCCAAAGATGGGGCCCTTTGTACGGTTCAGACTTAACCGTTTAGCAATAAAACCGCCCATACTAACAGAGTCGTCACAGAATAAACCATGGAACAAAATAATAATATCAGGAACACTAAGGTTTCCACACTTTCCGCGACCAATTAAGCAAGCACTAGCAAATATTGCAAAGTAGCGTAGAACAGGAAAATGTATGCTAGTGATTCTTGCATCGGAAACTTTCCTAGTTTCCCCTACAGTAATAGTGTCAATAAACCCGTCCACATCTCTACGATGTGGTTCCTCTAGGCTACCCTTGAAAGGTATTTTGCAAACCCTGCAGAATTCATATAGTGACATCTTCTTAACCACATCATATAAATGAAACTCTACTAAAGGAGGGGATTCCCTAGGATAATAGTAGAAGTTTTGCACAAAAGTATTGGTGAGTAAGAGATACTATTCGCGTTGGTCACGGAGGAAGTCGGTGAGGCCCGCATTCTTAGCCAATTCATAAAAACCATCATAAATCCCGGCTTCTCTCAAGAAATCATCGGAAGGCCATTCACACGGCCGAACCTCCGCGGTGCGAGGCAGATTATATTTGGGCCTCTCTGCTTCTTCATTTTGATTTTCCTTCGAGCTTCGGCTCGATGAGCCCCTCAAAAATCTCTTCATTATTTTCAGAAAAATTCTGAAATTTTTAGTAACTTCAAATAAGAGTAAACCAAACTCAACAAAATTGATAGCAAGTACTCCTACAATTGCCTAGAGCCTATATCATGCATTACAACTACTTGGAACCATATAAATTTGACATGCAAGCTCAAGAACATGGTCACCTAGGCAGCACAAATTTGTAATGAATAAAGCACTAGAACAAAAACTAATTGGACCAATGGAGGAGTCACATACCAAGGAACAATCCCCCAAGGCAGTTTTGTGAGAGGTGCTTTGAGAAAAGAGATCGAAAATCGTAGCAAAATGAGCTAGAACTCGTGCTTGAGATGGATGGTGAATTTTTTGGGAGGAAGAAGAAGTGTGTGGGTGCAGGAATAAGTGGAGGGGAGCCACCATGGGCCCACGAGGCAGGGGTCGCGCCCTAGACCCTCGTGGCCAGGTTCTTGCTCCCCCTGCTGTGTTCTTAGTGCCAGATATTCTCAAATATTCTGGAAAAAATCATATTAAATTGGCAGGGCATTTGGAGAACTTTTATTTTCGGGGTATTTTTATATTGCACGGATAATTCAGAAAGCAAACAGAAATTACTATTTTTACTTTATTTCAACTAAATAACATAAAGTAAAAAGAGGGTACAGAGAGTTGTGTTTTCTAAATTCATCCATCTCATGCCCATCAAAAGGAATCCATTAACAAGGTTTATCAGGTCTTGTTAACAAACTCATTCCGAATAACATGGAACCGGAGAATTTTCGGATAACACTAGGTTACCTCAACAGGGATATGCACATCCCCAACAATAAGAATATCATATTTCTTCTTGACAGTAGGAAGAGGAAATTCAAAACCTCCAAAAATAATCGATGGAATTTTTCCAATAGAATTGATACTGTGGACTTGAGGTTGTTTCCTCGGAAAGTGTACCGTATGCTCATTACCATTAACATGAAAAGTGGCATTGCCCTTGTTGCAATCAATAACATCCCCTACAGTATTCAAAAAGGGTCTTCCCAGAATAATAGACATACTATCGTCCTCAGGAATATGAAGAATAACAAAGTCCGTTAAAATAGTAACGTTTGCAACTACAACAGGCACATCCTCACAAATACCGACCGGTATAGCAGTTGATTTATCAGCCATTTGCAAAGATATTTCAGTAGGTGTCAACTTATTCAAATCAAGTCTACGATATAAAGAGAGAGGCATAACACTAACACCGGCTCCAAGATCACATAAAGCAGTTTTAACATAGTTTCTTTTAATGGAGCATGGTATAGTTGGTACTCTGGGATCTCCTAGTTTCTTTAATATTCCACCCTTAAAAGTATAATTAGAAAGCATGGTGGAAATTTCAGCTTCCGGTATCTTTCTTTTATTAGTAACGATATCTTTCATATACTTAGCATAAGGATTCATTTTGAGCATATCAGTTAATCGCATACGCAAGAAGATAGGTCTAATCATTTCAGCAAAGCACTCAAAATCCTCATCATCCTTTTTGTTGGATGGTTTGGGAGGAAAAGGCATGGGTTTCTGAACCCATGGTTCTCTTTCTTTACCGTGCTTCCTAGCAACAAAGTCTTTCTTATCATAACGTTGATTCTTTGATTGTGGGTTATCAAGATCAACGGCAGGTTCAATTTCTATATCATTATCATTACTAGGTGGAGCATCAACATGAACATCATCATTAACATTATCACTAGTTTCATGTTCATTACCAGATTGTGTTTCAGCATCAGAAATAGAGATATCATTGGGATTCTCACGTGTGTCAATAGCAGGTTCACTAGAAGCATGCAAAGTCCCATCAATTTTCTTTTTCTTCCTTTTAGAAGGACTAGGTGCATCTATATTATTTCTCTGAGAATCTTGCTCAATTCTCTTAGGATGGCCTTCAGGATACAAAGGTTCCTGAGTCATTTTACCACCTCTAGTCAGAACTCTAACAACATTATCATTTTTCTTACTATTTAATTCATTGAGCAAATCATTATGAGCTTTAAGTACTTGTTCTACTTGAGTGGTAACCATAGAAGCATGTTTACTAATGAGTTAAATATCACCTTTAACTCTAGACATATAATCACCCAAGTGTTCAATCATATAAGCATTTTGTTTCAATTGTCTACCAAAGTAAGCATTGAAGTCATCCTGCTTAACCATAAAGTTATCAAACTCATCCAAACATTGGCTAGCAAACTTAGTAGGAGGGATTTCAGCTTTATCATATCTATAGAGAGAATTTACCTTTACTACCTGTGTCGGGTTATCGAGACCGTGTGTTTCTTCAATAGGTGATGGATTAAAACCATGTATTCCTTCAGCATGCGGTAAATTAAGACCATGTATTTCTTCAATAGGAGGTAAATTCTTAACATCTTCAGCTTTAATACCCTTTTCTTTCATGGATTTCTTTGCCTCTTGCATATCTTCAGGACTAAGAAATAGAACACCCCTTCTCTTCGGAGTTGGTTTAGGAATAGGCTCAGGAGCTGGCTCAGGAAGTGTCCAATTATTTTCATTTGTAAACATATTATTCAATAGAATTTCAGCTTCATCCGGTGTTCTTTCCCTGAAAACAGAACCAGCACAACTATCCGGGTAATCTCTGGAAGCATCGGTTAGTCCATTATAAAAGATATCAAGTATTTCATTTTTCTTAAGAAGATGATCAGGCAAATCATTAAGTAATTGGAGAAGCCTCCCCCAAGCTTGTGGGAGACTCTCTTCTTCAATTTGCACAAAATTATATATATCCCTTAAGGCAGCTTGTTTCTTATGAGCAGGGAAATATTTAGCAGAGAAGTAATAAATCATATCCTGGGGACTACGCACACAACCAGGATCAAGAGAATTAAACCATATCTTAGCATCATCCTTTAATGAGAACGGAAATATTTTAAGGATATAAAAGTAGCGAGTTCTCTCATCATTAGTGAACAGGGTGGCTATATCATTTAATTTAGTAAGATGTGCCACAACAGTTTCAGATTCATAGCCATAAAAAGGATCAGATTCAACCAAAGTAATTATATCAGGATCAATAGAGAATTCATAATCCTTATCAGTAACAAAGATATGTGAAGTAGCATAAGCAGGATCATATTTCATTCTAGCATTTAGAGTTTTTTGTTTAAGCTTAGCTAATAATTTCTTAAGATCACTTATATCATTGCAAGAAAGAAAGTCTCTTTTAGTTTCTTCATCCATAACATAGCCCTTAGGCATAACAGGTAATTCATATTTATTAGGAGAGCCTTCATCATCACTTTCATCAATATTATCAGTTTCAATAATTTCATTCTCTCTAGCCCTAGCAAGTTGTTCATCAAGAAATTCACCAAGTGGCACAGTAGTATCAAGCATAGAAGTAGTTTCATCATAAGTATCATGCATAGAAGAAGTGGCATCATCGATAATATGCAACATATCAGAATTAATAGCAGAAGCAGGTCTAGGTGTCGCAAGCTTACTCAAAACAGAAGGTGAATCAAGTGCGGAGCTAGATGGCAGTTCCTTACCTCCCCTCGTAGTTGAGGGACAAATCTTGGTTCTTGGATCTTTCAAGTTCTTCATAATGATAAGCAGATATAAATCCCAAGTGACTCAAACAATAGAGCTATGCTCCCCGGCAACGGCGCCAGAAAATAGTCTTGATAACCCACAAGTATAGGGAATCGCAACAGTTTTTGAGGGTAGAGTATTCAACCCAAATTTATTGATTCGACACAAGGGGAGCCAAAGAATATTCTCAATTATTAGCAGCTGAGTTGTCAATTCAACCACACCTGGAAACTTAATATCTGCAGCAAAGTGTTTAGTAGCAAAGTAATATGATAGTAGTGGTAATGATGGCAAAAGTAACGGTAGCAAAAGTAATGTTTTTGGTATTTTGTAGTGATGACAACAATAGCAACCAAAAAGTAAATAAGCGAAGAAAAATATATGGAAAGCTCATAGGCAATGGATCGGTGATAGAGAATTATGCTGGATGTGGTTCATCATGTAACAGTCATAACATAGGGTGACACAGAACTAGCTCTAATTCATCAATGTAATGTAGGCATGTATTCCGAATATAGTCATACGTGCTTATGGAAAAGAACTTGCATGACATCTTTTGTCCTACCCTCCCATGGCAGCGGGGTCCTGGCAGAAACTAAGGGATATTAAGGCCTCCTTTTAATAGAGTACCGGGCCAAAGCATTAACACATAGTGAATACATGAACTCCTCAAACTACGGTCATCACCGGGAGTGGTCCCGATTATTGTCACTTCGGGGTTGCCGGATCATAACACATAGTAGGTGACTATAGACTTGCAAGATAGGATTAAGAACTCTCATATATTGATGAAAACATAATAGGTTCAGATCTGAAATCATGGCACTCGGGCCCTAGTGACAAGCATTAAGCATAGCAAAGTCATAGCAACGTCAATCTCAGAACATAGTGGATACTAGGGATCAAACCCTAACAAAACTAACTCGATTACATGATAAATCTCATCCAACCCATCACCGTCCAGCAAGCCTATGATGGAATTACTCACGCACGGCGGTGAGCATCATGAAATTGGTGATGGAGGATGGTTGATGATGACGACGGCAACAGATTCCCCTCTCCAGAGCCCCGAACGGACTCCAGATCAGCCCTCCCAAGAGAGTTTAGGGCTTGGCGGCGGCTCTGTATCGTAAAACGCGATGAATCCTTCTCCTTTATTTTTTTCTCCCCGAACACGAATATATGGAGTTGGAGTTGAGGTCGGTGGAGCTCCAGGGGGCCCATGAGGCAGGGGGCATGCCCCCCACCCTCGTGGCTAGGGTGTGGGCCCCCTGGCCTTGATTCTTTGCCAGTATTTTTTATTATTTCCAAAAATAATCTCCGTGGAGTTTCAGGTCATTCTGAGAACTTTTGTTTCTGGACATAAATAACACCATGGCAATTCTGCTGAAAACAGCGTGAGTCTGGGTTAGTTCCATTCAAATCATGCAAGTTAGAGTCCAAAACAAGGGCAAAAGTGTTTGGAAAAGTAGATATGACGGAGACGTGTCATGTATCTTGCATATTATGAGAGAAAAGGCATTAGAATTACTCCAAAAAGCATTATTATGGACTAAAACATCTTAAATAACAGTAATAAAACATGATGCAAAATGGACGTATCAGTCACCTCCTACAATAGTGGGGCCAGTCCAGCTATCTAGGAGGTTATGCAGTTCATTGATAAAGTCTAATTTAAAGTTATCATAAGCAGAACCATATACAGAAATCAGCCTCCAAACAATGTTATTACACTTATTCTTTAGCAAACAAGAGATACTGAATGTATGAATATCACAAGCCAATAATCTCAAATTATCCTCCTTGACTCCCGCCAAAATACCACTAGTTGTGTTGTTGGCAGGGAGCCAGTTCCAGATGAAGCCATTCCTAGAGTCAATAGCCTCTAATTGAGTGATATTGAACTCAGATTTCTTGGTTTTAGACAAGCATATAAAGTCAGGGCAGTGAGCTCTAATGAGCGCCTGCACTTTAGAATTTTTTTGAGGTCCATTAAGGCCTCTCACATTCCTATCATTTAAATCTAGATATAAGTTTAGCTTGACACTTTTTGGATCTCTGGCTGATGACGTCCATCCAAGGGGAGGCATCACCAGACTCATCACCCATAATTGGCACCGAGTTTTGATCCAAGTTAGTGTTTAGAATAGAAATAGGAACAGTAGAAGAATAATTAGAGAAATATTCATCCATGGTGACATCAATGTCTCCAGGGAGGAACATATCAGGATTATCCTGCTTAAATTTATCTAGCCTATCTAGCTCAAGATTTTTAATAGCTTCAACATTGTTATCTACTTGGGAGGGATTATCTCCCAAAGCAATGCCGGCTTTGAGAGCTTTAGAAACTAGATTGGAATTATCCAGATAAGCAAAATAATTATGACAAGCTTTGGATTTATTACCTCTAGGAATCTCCAAAATTTTCACCTGCTTAATCTCTTGAGCTTTGATCAAGGCTGGCTTCCCATCCCTTTTTATCCTGTTGCTCATCCTAGTGGATATGACAGGGCCCCATTTATCTCCACCAGCTTTAAGGATAGCAGAAGGAGCAGGGCAGGGGATTAAACCCCCATGTTGGGAAGTAGCATAGTCTTTGTTGAGATCTCCATTTTTGACAGCAGCATCAAATTCTGGTAATAGAATAGTACCAATATTCTCAGCTGGAGTTCTCTTAATAGCCTGGAGGTAACTTTTAGTCAGAGGAGCATCTTGAATTTCCAGAAAAACTAATCTGTCCAAAGGACTGTTGTTATCTATAGTCTTTTTTGAGGATGGAACAGGAGGAGCGGAAGTAGCAGAGGTGTAGATTTTGTTTCTAGACCCACTAGGAGCAGAGGTAGGTCTAGGTCTAACATTAGAGTTCTTCCTGCTAGTGTCCAGGTCATGTTCCATATCTTCCCCCAACAAGTCATCATTTCTATAATCATCCTCATCCTCCTGCTTCTTGTTACTATCTTCCTCATCTTCCTTAGGATCAGAAGGATCTGAAGGGTTATCAAAAACAACAGGAGCCTCCTCATCAACTTTAAAGGTAAGAAGGAACAACTATTGGTGAATCTCAAACAGTCTGTCTCTTGGAATCAGGGCAGGATATCTGACAGCAACCTGTACTCTCACAACTTCATAGAAACATCTGAAAATGCCATGCCAATCTATATTGGTGATGACCCTAGAGTAGTAGCAACTTGAGCTATCACAGACCAAGAGCACCATACAGGAGGTAGGCCCACAATATCTATCCATATCTCAGTTAGAGAATCATAAGTAGACACATGCCCATGCCAATTCTTGAAAGAAATGGACACCCCTTTCTTCTTGAGGTTGATGGAGTCATAAGCAACTAGGTCAGTGATCTTTTTGTTGGGAGGGAATCTGACAAGGTATTGGGAGTCATCATAAGCTCTAATCTGCCAAGGCCAATTGGTTTTCCACATAATGGCAAAGGAAGCACCCAATTCCTCAGCAGAAATCTCCCCCTCTTCAATGACCACCAGACCCACATTACCAAAATTCAGCCAGTCACTATTGCATTTTTCACCTGCCTCAATATGAAAGAAGCCCAGGCCATTCCCTGCATTGCCCCAGAACTGAGCAGTTGGGTAAGGTTTGTACCACATGGGGCAAGCATCCATGTGGTGCCCGGGCACAGAACATATGAAGCATTTTTTTGGTAACTGACACATTCCTACAAAATGTCCAGGCAGCCCATAGTTATAGCAGATGGCCCCAACTACATTATAAGACTCAGGTCCCACTTCAGGTAGGGTAAGTTGATGGGAAGCAGGACCAGCATCAGACTTGATAGGTTTCTTTCCTGCAGTATTCTTCTGCTTCTTCTTGTTCTTGCTCTGACCAACTTGTCCACTGCCAGGAGCAGACCCACTACCAGTAGTCATAGGTTGGAGGACCCCTTGGGGGTAAGGCATGGGAGAACACTGATTGGGAGCCATGAACGAATACTGCATTTGATGTTGATTCTGTGGCCAAGGATTAGCAGCATACTGTTGGAACCCAGGGGATAGCCTGGGAACATCTACCCCATCTGAGGATACATCATCTGCGTACCCGAGGCCATAGGAAAAATAGGCGGCTTGGCATAGATGGATATAGGAGGGGCTTCTTGATGTTGAGTCAAAGGGGGACGAGCAGGGGGAGCAGTGGGAGGGGTAGGTTTGACCTGGGTAGGGGGATGAATCCCATCGGTGCGTCCCCGGCCACCAACGTTTCTTCCTCCCCGTGCACCCTGTCCTGATCCAGCGCCAACCATCTTACAAGACCCCTCAGCGTATGTCGCTCTCCCTTCACACTTTGACCAGAAATCAGCAGATAAACTGAACATCTTAGGCTTGATGCGTTGATCAGCAGCGCCGATAGGGAAGCAGTCGGAAGCAGTAAATTGACCACTGATACGTCTCCAACGTATCTATAATTTATGAAGTATTCATGCTATTATTTTATCATTCTTGGGTGTTTTACAATCATTTTATAGCAACTTTATATCATTTTTGGGGACTAACCTATTGACCCATGCCCAGTGCCAGTTGATGTTTTTGCTTGTTTTTTACATCGCAGAAAATCAATATCAAACGGAGTCCAAACACCATGAAACTTTACGAAGATTTTTTTGGACCAAAAGGAACCCATTGGGCCAGAGCTGCACCTGGGGGGTGCCCCGAGGGGGGCACAACCCACCAGGGCGCGCCAGGGCCCCCTGCGCGCCCAGGTGGGTTGTGCCCACCTTGGTGGCCTCCCGCACCCCTTCTTTGCACTATAAATTCCCAAATATTCCGAAACCCCTCGGGGTTAACCTAGACCAGAAGTTCCGTAGCCGTAGAGCTCCGTAGCCACCGAAAATCAATCTAGACCCGTTCCGGCACCCTGCCAGAGGGGGGAATCATCTCCGGTGGCCACCTTCATCATCCCGGCGGCCACCACGATGAGAAGGGAGTAGTCCAAACTCGGGGCTAAGGGTTTGTACCAGTAGCTATGTGTTTAATCTCTCTCTCTCGTGTTCTTGAGATGTCACGATCTTGTTGTATCGCGGGCTTGGTTAATATAGTCGGATCATATGGTGTTTTCCCCTCTCTATCTTGTTGCGATGAATTGAGTTTTTCCCTTTGAGATTTCGTGGTTATCAGATTGAATACTTATATGGATTTGAGAACACTTGATATATGTCTTGCAATTGAATACTCGTGGTGACAATGGGGTATCGTATTGATTCACTTGATATTTGTTTTGGCACTCAACTTGTGGATTCCCGCGATGACATTGGGGTAATCTATGCATAGGGGTTGATGCGGGTTCTTGTCCTTGTTTTTTCGGTAGAAATCTTGGGGCACTCTTTATAGTTATTTGTGTGGATTGAGTATTATGAATATGAATATGCTTTGGTGTTATTCTAGTACGAACTCTAGGATAGGTCGAACGGAAAAATAGCTTTGCGTTATTTTAGTACGAACTCTTGAATAGATCGAACGGAAAGAATAGCTTTGAGGTGGTTTCGTACCCTGCAAACAATTCCTATCTTTTGTTCTTGCTAATAGGAACTCGGGAGTAATTCTTCGTTGCACTTTGAGGGATAATCATATGATCCAACTATGTTAGAATTGTTGAGAGATTGCACTAGTGAAAGTACGGACTGTATGCCTTGTTTTTAAGAATTGCAACACGGTTTTTGTGCCCGTTTACTATTTGCTACCTTGCTATTTTTTTATTTATTCAGATTATAAAAATATATTTCTACCATCAATATTACACTTTTATCACCATCTCTTCACCGAACTAGTGCACCTATATGATTTGCCATTGTATTGGGTGTGTTGGGGACACGAGAGATTTCTTGTATTTGGTTACAGGGTCGTTTGAGAGAGACCATCTTCATCCTACACCTCTCACCGATTGATAAACCTTAGGTCATCCACTTGAAGGAAAATTACTATTGTCCTACAAAACTCTACGCTTGGAGGCCCAACACGTGTCTACAAGAATAAAGTTGTGTAGTAGACATCAACCTCTTTTCTGGCGCCGTTGCCAGGGAGGTGAGTGCTTGAAGGTATATCTTTAGATCTTGCAATTGAATCTTTTAGTTTCTTGTTTTATCACTAGTTTGGTTTATAAAAGAAAACTACAAAAAAATGTAATTGAGGTTGCATCATATTATTGATTGTCTTTATAATATCTTTCTTGAAAATGATGGTTCGGAAAGTTGTGCTCAATTGTTAGAAGAAGAAGTCAATAGAATGATTGGTATAAATGATGAGCATGATTGCAATGTTGTTTGTATGAACTCTTTGAATATCCATGATGCTAACGATGTGCAAAGCCATAAGCTTGGGGATGCTATATTTGATGAAGATGATATTTTTAGTCCCCCATGATTTGATGTGCAAATTTGTTATAATGATTGCATGCCTCCTATTTATGATGATTATAATGATGAAAGTGGATTTGGAGAGGTCGTGACTTTATTTAGTGATGAATCCACCATTTTGGATGAGGCTTCAATTGACTATGATAACGAAGTTGCTATCTATGATGATTATGGTGATGACATTTATGCTATAAAGAATAATGATAACCATGAAACTTGTCATCATAATTTTAATTTTCACTCTCATGATAGTTATTTTGTTGAGTTTGCTCCCATTACTATTGATGAGAACAAATTTGCTTATGTGGAGAATAAGAAAATTTCTATGCTTATGTATCATGAAAAGAATGCTTTATGTGATAGTTATATTGTTGAATTCATTCATGATGCCACTGAAAATTATTATGAGGGAGGAACATATGCTTGTAGGAATTGCAATATATCAAGTTTACTCTCTTTATGTTGAAAATTTTGAAGTTATGCTTGTTTTGCCTTCCTATGCTAGTTTATTCTTGTTCCCATGAGTTGTTTGATCACAAAATCCCTATGCATGGGAAGTGGGTTAGACTTAAATGTGCTAGTCTTATGATTCATGATGCTCTTGTTATGTTTCAATTCTTATCTTTTATGCGAGCATCATTGAAATCATCATGCCTAGCTTAAAAGGCATTAAAGAAAAGCGCTTGTTGCGAGACAACCCAACACTTTTACCTTCTGTTTTTGTGTGTTCGCATGATTATGCTACTGTAGTAATCATATTTTATAGCTTTTGTTTCAATAAAGTGCCAAGTAAAGCCTTTAGGATCTTGTTGGGTGATAGTTGCTTTGATCTTGCTGAAAAACAGAAACTTTTATGCTCACGAAAATAATTCTAGTTTTTAACAGAAGAGAGATATTGAGTTTATTATTTTTGCAGAAGATTAATATACAAATTTCTCACGTGGTCCTAATTTTTCAGAATTTTTGGAGTAGCATAAGTATGGTTTGAGTACAGATTACTACAGATTGTTCTGTTTTTGACTGATTCTGTTTTTCAATGCATAGTTTGCTTGTTTTCTAGTTTCTATGGCTTATATTGCTCAATATAAATTGTGGAAATGATATTCTATAGTAGGCATTGTGTGATAACAATTATGAATCTTGTCTTTGAAAGTACCCAAAAGTGAAATGGTTTGCTCTTTATCATACTAACCTATCTCACGAAGTTCCGTTAAGTTTTGTGTGATCGAAGTTTTCAAGTTTTGGGTGAGATGTCGATATGAGGAGAATAAGGAGTGACAGGACCCTAAGATTGGGGATGCCCAAGGCACCCCAAGGTAATATTCAAGGAAGATCCAAGCAACTAAGCTTGGGGATGCCCCGGAAGGCATCCCATCTTTCGTCTCCAACATTATCGGTAACCTCACTTGGAGCTATGTTTTCATTCGTCACATGATATGTGTTTTGCTTGGAGCGTCAATTTATTTTGTTAGGATTTGATTTATGTTATTTAGAATAATGTTTTTCATCTTATATTTCAATAAAAGTGGCATTGATAGCCTTTACTATGCTTATTTTGCAAGTATACATGTTGCTGTTTGAAAACATAAAGTTTACCGCTGTTACAAAAATTCCCTAGAAAAGCCAGAATGTGATAAAGTGTTGAAACTGTTTTCAAAATGAGATATGATAAATTTTCTACAGTGTGGTAAATTTTCATAATTCTTGGAGTTGAATAAGTATTGATACTCTTGCATTCTTTACAGATTGTACTGTTTTGGCAGATTGCTGTTATGTTTGCATTGTTTGCATATGTTTGCTTGTTTAATGATTCTATTTGAGTATAGGATTATCAAATATGCAGAGGCATTTAGTATGAAATGTTGAATAATAATTTTAGTGATTTGCTACAGTAGAGAATGATAAGGGTTTTGCATTAGTTTATACTAACTTATCTCACGAGTTCTTGTTGAGTTTTGTGTGGATGAAGCTTTTGAGATTTAGGAAAACCGTGATATGAGAAGAATTAAGGAGACACAAAAGCTCGAGCTTGGGGATGCCCAAGGCATCCCAAGACAATATTCAAGAAGTCTCAAGCATCTAAGCTTGGGGATGCCCCGGTAGGCATCCCACCCTTCTTCTTCAACAATTATCGGTTAGTATCAGTTTAGCCTAAGTTTTTGCTTATTCACATGAGTTGTGCTATTCTTAGAATGTCATTTTATTTTGTTTTGCTTGCTGTTTTAATAAATTACTTAGATCTGAAAGTTTTTTAAATAAAATAGAGTCCTCTAATAATTGCCAGGGAGGCTAAGTAAGCGACATTCACAACCCATCAATGAAGCTCTTTTCTATGTCATTTACTCTTGTGCTTCACTTATATCCTATGAGTAAATTGTTGAATAAATTGAATGTCATGAAGTTGAAATCATATCATGCCTAGTGGTAGCTTCACATTGGGTTTAGAAAGTGAAATCTTTTGAGGCTTGACAATCACGATATTGGTCATACAAGCAATTCACGAATAATTAATGGGAAAACTTTGTTTTTGCCACTCTAGCTTTTGCCCATTTTGCTTATGCCACTCTAGAATTTAACATTTCACTTTTGCCACTCTTAGCTTTTGACAATATATCAATTTTGACATTCAGTGGCAAAAGCAAAATTTTCAGAGTGGCAATTGTGATACATTGCAAAACCTAAGAGTGGCAAAAGTGAAATGAAAAATTATCGTTTTTGCCACTAAATGGCATTTGTGATGTATTGTCAAAAGTTAAGAGTGGCAAAAGTGAGATATCAAATTCTAGAGTGGCATAAGCAAAATGGGCAAACACTAGAGTGGCAAAAACAAAGTTTTCCCATAATTAATATAAGGAAGAAAACTTTCACATATAAATACACTATCATGGAAATCTTTTGTGATTGTGATCCCCCATCAAAATATTATATGCCAAAATTGTTGACGTTGGACAAGGAAGACAATGTAATGGTTTATGTTTGTTCATATTCACATAGAAGTTATATTGTCATAGATCCTTCAACATGTGGTGCTTGCCCCCCATCTTTGCTAGCCAAAAAGTCCGCAGCAAGTAGAGATACTACTTGTGCATCCAAAAACCCTTAAACCCAAATCTTATTTTCATGAGTCCACTATATCTACCTATATGCGGTATTCTTTTGCCGTCCTAAGCAAATTTGCATGTGCCATCTCTAATTTTCAAAATAAACTTCTCTTTTGTGTGTTTGTTTCGCTCGTGGAGCGGTGAGGGGTGGCTAATATTTTCCATGCTATTAGGGATGAGTGTTTATTCACTTGTCATTGCACGAGAGGAAGGCAAAGGTATTAGGGATGCCTAGTCCCGAAATGCAAAAATGAATTTACTTTATGTTGTCAAATAATAAATTCCTTGGAAAGTGTTGGTATGGAGGGCACCCGTGGATACGGTTAGCCATGGAAAGTGAAAGTATGGTGGAAAAAGGAATAAACTTTATTTTCTGTTTGGGAACCGCCTATGATATATCTAGCATGGAAAGTGTTGGGAACTCTAAGCCGTTTTCATTGGTGGGATGGATACACCTCCCAAAATGTTTTTATCTATAAGTTTTTCGCTTTGAGCTCTGGCACCTCTACAAATCCCTACTTCCCCCTGCGAAGGGCATATCTTTTACTTTTATGTATTTACTTTTATGCAAAGAGTCAAAGTTTTTCTCTCTATTCATTTTTATTTTTCTCTTTTGGCTAGCATCATGTGGTGAGGAAACATCTAGGCACATATGTCTAGTTGAATATGGGTAGCATGAGTTATTATTGTTGACATCACCCTTGAGGTGAATACGTTGGGAGGCAAAACAATAAGCCCCTATATTTCTATGTGTCCAATTGAAACATTTTCCCCATGTGTACAAGGTGAGTGTTAGCAATCATAGAAGACTATATGATGGTTGAGTATGTGGAGCTTGCTACCTCTTGAGCACTGCATTGGTTTTCCCTTAAAGAGGAAAGGGTGATGCAGCAAAGTAGCGCAAGTATTTCCCTCAGTTATTCAGAACCAAGGTATCAATCCATTAGGAGGCCACACACAAGTCCCTCGTAGCTACACAAACAAATAAGAACCTTGCAACCAACGCCATAAAGGGCTTGTCAATCCCTTCACGGTCACTTATGAGAGTGAGATCTGATAGAGATAATAATGATAAGATAAATATTTTTGGTATTTTTATGACATAGATTGAAAGCAAAGATTGCAAAGTAAAATAGATTGGAAACTTATATGATGAAGAATAGACCCGGGGGCCATAGGTTTCACTAGTGACTTCTCTCAAGATAACATAAGTATTACGGTGGGTGAACGAATTACTGTCGAGCAAATGATAGAAAAGCGAATAATTATGAGAATATCTAGGCATGATCATGTATATAGGCATCACGTCCGTGACAAGTAGACCAACTCCTGCCTGCATCTACTACTATTACTCCACACATCAACCGCTATCCAGCATGCATCTAGAGTATTAAGTTCATAAGAACAGAGTAACGCCTTAGGTAAGATGACATGATGTAGAGGGATAAACTCAAGCAATATGATATAAACCCCATCTTTTTATCCTCGATGGCAACAATACAATATGTGTCGTTTCCTTTTCTGTCACTGGGATCGAGCACCGCAAGATTGAACCCAAAGCTAAGAACTTCTCCCATTGCAAGGAAGATCAATCTAGTAGGCCAAACCAAACTGATAATTTGAAGAGACTTGCAAATCTAACCAATCATGCATAAAAGATTTTAGAGAAGAATCAAATATTGTTCATAGATAGACTTGATCATAAACCCACAATTCATCGGATCTCGACAAACACACCGCAAAAAGAGTTACATCAAATAGATCTCCAAGAAGGTCAAGGAGAATTTTGTATTGAGATCCAAAGAGAGAGAAGAAGCCATCTAGCTAATAACTATGGACCCGAAGGTCTGAAGTAAACTACTCACACATCATCGGAGGGGCCATGGAGTTGATGTAGAGGCCCTCCGTGATCAATGCCCCCTCCGACGGAGCTCCATAAAAGGCCCCAAGATGGGATCTCTTGGGTACAGAAGGTTGCGGCGGTGGAAATAGGGTTTCGTGGTGCGCCAGGATGTTTTCAGGGTATGTGAACATATATAGGAGGAAGAAGTAGGTCGGTTGAGCCACGAGGGGGAGGGCGCTCCCAAGGGGGTAGGCGCGCCCCTTGACTCGTGGCCACCTCGTTGGTTGCTTGACGTCCACTCCAAGTCCTCTGGATCACGTTTGTTGCGAAAATCACGCTCCCAAAGGTTTCTTTTGTTGGGGAACGTAGTAATTTCAAAAAAATTCCTACGCACACACAAGATCATGGTGATGCATAGCAACGAGAGGGGAGAGTGTTGTCCACGTACCCTCGTAGACCAAAAGCGGAAGCATTAGCACAACGCGGTTGATGTAGTCGTACGTCTTCATGATCCGACCGATCCTAGTACTGAACGCACGGCACCTCCGAGTTCAGCACACGTTTAGCTCGATGACGTCCCGCGAACTCCGATCCAGTGGAGCTTCACGGGAGAGTTCCGTCAGCACGACGGCGTGGTGACGGTGATGATGTTGCTACCGACGCAGGGCTTTGCCTAAGCACCGCTATGATATGACCGAGGTGGAATATGGTGGAGGGGGCACCGCACATGGCTGGGAGAGATCAACTGATCAACTTGTGTATCTAGAGGTGACCCCCTGCCCCAGTATATAAAGGAGCAAGGGGGAGGCCGGCCGGCCCTCTATGGGCGCGCCAGGAGGAGGAGTCCTCCTCCGAGTAGGAGTAGGACTCCCCTTTCCTACTCCTACTAGGAGGAGGAAAGGAAGGAGGAGAAGGAGGAAAAATAGGAAAGGGGGGCCGGCCCCCTAGTCCAATTCGGTTTGGGCTAGGGGGGATGCGCGCCCTGCCTCCTCTCTTCCACCACTTGGCCCATGAGGCCCATTACTTCTTCCTCGTATTCCCGTAACTCCCCGGTACCCTCAAAAATACCCGAATCACTCGGAACCTTTCCGATGTCCGAATATAGTCGTCCAACATATCAATCTTTATGTCTTGACCATTTCGAGACTCCTCGTCATGTCCTCGATCTCATCCGGGACTCTGAACTACCTTCGATACAACAAATCACATAAACTCAGAATACAATCATCACCGAAACTTTAAGCGTGCGGACCCTACGGGTTCGAGAACTATGTCGACATGACCGAGACATGTCTCCGGTCAATAACCAATAGCGGAACCTGGATGCTCATATTGGCTCCCACATATTCTACGAAGATCTTTATCGGTCAGACCGCATAACAACATACGTTGTTCCCTTTGTCATCGGTATGTTACTTGCCCGAGATTCGATCGTTGGTATCTCAATGCCTAGTTCAATCTCGTTACCGGCAAGTCTCTTTACTCGTTCCGTAATACATCATCCCACAACTAACTTATTAGTTGCAATGCTTGCAATGCTTAAGTGATGTGCATTACCGAGAGGGCCCAGAGATACCTCTCCGACAATCGGAGTGACAAATCCTAATCTCGAAATACGCCAACCCAACAAGTACCTTTGGAGACACCTGTAGAGCACCTTTATAATCACCCAGTTACGTTGTGACTTTTGGTAGCACACAAAGTGTTCCTCCGGTAAACGGGAGTTGCATAATCTCATAGTCATAGGAACATGTATAAGTTATGAAGAAAGCAATAGCAACAAACTAAACGATCAAGTGCTAAGCTAATGGAATGGGTCAAGTCAATCACATCATTCTCCTAATGATGTGATCCCGTTAATAAAATGACAACTCATGTCTATGGCTAGGAAACATAACCATCTTCGATTAACGAGCTAGTCAAGTAGAGGCATACTAGTGACACTCTGTTTGTCTATGTATTCACACATGTATTATGTTTCCGGTTAATACAATTCTAGCATGAATAATAAACATTTATCATGATATAAGGAAATAAGTAATAACTTTATTATTGCCTCTAGGGTATATTTCCTTCATATTTCCGTTTGGACTCCGTTTGATATTCCTTTTCTATGAAATTCTGAAATAGCCAAAAAAACAACAATTTGCACTGGGCCTTGGGTTAATAGGTTAGTCCCAAAAATAATGGTAAAACTTTGTTTTTGCCACTCTAGTTTTTGCCAACTTTGCTTATGCCACTCTGGAATTTGACATTTCACTTTTGCCACTCGTAGTTTTTGATAATACATCACAATTGCCATTCCGTGGCAAAAGCAAAATTTTAGAGTGGCAATTGTGATACATTGTCAAAATCTAAGAGTGGCAAAAGCGAAATGAAAAGTTATTGCTTTTGCCACGGAAAGGCATTTGTGATGCATTGTCAAAAACTAAAAGTGGCAAAAGTGATATGTCAAATTCTAGATTGGCATAAGCAAAATAGGCAAAAACTAGAGTGGCAAAAACAAAGTTTTCCCAAAAATAATATAAAAGTGTAAAATAAAGCCCATTAACATCCAAAACAGATAATATAATAGCATGGAACAATCAAAAATTATAGATACGTTGGAGACATATCAACATCCCCAAGCTTAATTCATGCTCGTCCTCGAGTAGGTAAATGATAAAAACAGAATTTTTGATGTGGAATGCTTTCTAGCATGTTCTTCAATGTATTTTTCTCTATTATGGCATGAATGTTCAGATCTGAAAGATTCAAGATAAAAGTTTATTGTTGACAGAAAAATAGTAATACTCCAAGTATGCTAATCAAGCAATTATGTCTTATCAAAATACCATAGCCAAAGAAAACTTATCCCTACAAAGTCATATAGTTTGGCCATGCTTCATTTTCGTCACACAAAATGCTCCCATCATGCACAACCCCGATGACAAGCCAAGCAATTGTTTCATACTTAGCATTTTCAAACTCTTTCAACTTTTACACAATATATGAGCGCGAGCCATGGACATAGCACTATGGGTGGAATAGAATATGATGATTGAGGTTGTGTGAGAAGACAAAAAGGGAGAAAGTCTCACATTGACGCGGCTAATCAATGGGCTATGGAGATGCCCACCGATTAATGTCAATGCAAGGAGTAGGGATTGCCATGCAACGAATGCACTAGAGCTATAAATATATGAAAGCTCATCAAAGAAACTAAGTGGGTGTGCATCCAACTTGCTTGCTCACGAAGACCTAGGGCATTTCAGGAAGCCCATCATTGGAATATACAAGCCAAGTTCTATAATGAAAAATTCCCACTATTATATAAAAGTGACAAAATAAGAGACTCTCTATCATGAAGATCATGGTGCTACTTTGAAGCACAAGTGTGGGAAAAGGATAGTAACATTGTCCCTTCTCTCCTTTTCTCTCATTTTTTATTTGGGCCTTCTTTTTTTATGGCCTATTTTTTTCGTCCGGGGTCTCATCCCGACTTGTGGGGGAATCATAGTCTCCATCATCCTTTCCTCACATGGGATAATGCTCTAATGATGATCATCACACTTTTATTTACTTACAACTCAAGAATTACAACTCGATACTTAGAACAAAATATGACTCTATGTGAATGCCTCCGGCGATGTACCAGGATTGCGATGAATCAAGAGTGACATGTATGAAAAATTGAGCATGGTGGCTTTGCCACAAATACGATGTCAACTACATGATCATGCAAAGCAATATGACAATGATGATGCGTGTCATAATAAATGGAACGGTGGAAAGTTGCATGGCAATATATCTCGGAATGGCTATGGAAATGCCATAATAGGTAGGTATGGTGGCTATTTTGAGGAAGATATAAGGAGGCTTATGTGTGATAGAGCGTATCATATCACGGGGTTTGGATGCACCGGCGAAGTTTGCAACAACTCTCAAGGTGAGAAAGGGCAATGCACGGTACCGAAGAGGCTAGCAATGATGGAAGGGTGAGAGTGCGTGTAATCCATGGACTCATCATTAGTCATAAAGAACTCACATACTTATTGCAAAAATCTACAAGTCATCAAGACCAAGCACTACGCGCATGCTCCTAGGGGGATAGATTGGTAGGAAAAGACCATCGCTCGTCCCCGACCGCCACTCATAAGGAAAGCAATCAAAGAACACCCCATGCTTCAAATTTGTCACACAACGTTTACCATACGTGCATGCTACGGGACTTGCCAACTTCAACACAATTATTCATCAATTTCACAATTACTCAACTAGCACACCTCTAATATTACCACCTTTATATCTCAAAAAAACTATCAAGCATCCAACTTCTCTTAGCATTTAAAATTTATAACCAAAGTGAATTACCATGCTGTTCTAAAGGACTCTCAAAATGATATAAGCGAAGTACTAGAGCAAAAATTATCCAACTCAAAAGATATAAGTGAAGCACATAGAGTATCCTAATAAATTCCAATTCATGTGTGTCTCTCCCAAAAGGTGTGTACAGCAAGGATGATTGTGGTAACTTAAAAAGCAAAGACTCAAATCATACAAGACACTCCAAGCAAAACACATATCATGTGGCGAATAAAAATATAGCTCCAAGTAAAGTTACCGATGGACGAAGACGAAAGAGGGGATGCCTTCTGGGGCATCCCCAAGCTTAGGCTTTTGGTTGTCCTTGAATTTTACCTTGGGGTGCCTTGGGCATCCCCAAGCTTAGGCTCTTGCCACTCCTTGTTCCATAATCCATCAAATCTTTACCCAAAACTTTAAAACTTCACAACACAACACTTAAAAGAAAACCTCGTGAGCTCCGTTAGTAAAAGAAAACAAACCACCACTTCAAGGTATTGTAATGAACTCATTCTTTATTTATAGGGTTTTTATCATTTATGCCACCGGTTGCGTCTCACTACTCAGTTTTGCCACTAAGAATTTCAACTGCTAAAAAATGCCATCTCTTCGTTAGACGCATGCTCAAAGATGCCACTAGACACCATTACTGTAAGCTCAAATCTCGTTTGTCATGTTATAATGACCAAAATACCTATAGACCAACATGTCAGCTGTCCCTCTGCCTCGCTACAACAAAGTATGGGTCCCACTTGATCCCAGCAACGTTCTTGTTTTCCTCTAAAATTATTCGCTTTTTTCCTCCTGACAAGTGGGATCCACACTTATCATTGTGAGATAGAGAGAGGTGGCATGCGGGTATAGGGGCGTTTTTGTCATATAACATGGTCAACGAGTTTGACTTGACAATAAGGATGCCTAATGGCATTTTTGAGCAAACATCTAATGGAACGATGGCATTTTTTAGATATCTAATGGCATTTTTTAGCAAGCATCTCACGGAACGATGACATTTTTGAGTAGTAGTAATTTCTAATGGCAAAACTGAGTAGTGGGACACAACTAGTGGCATAAATGATAAAAACCCTTATTTATATTGGTGTTAAACCTACTTTATTCCAACTTTTCTATGTTTCATCAAAATAAGCAAACAACACACGAAAAACAGAATCTGTCAAAAACAGAACAGTCTGTAGTAATCTGTAGGTTTCGAATACTTATGGAACCCCAAAAATTCTAAAATAAATTGCTGGACGCGAGGAATTTATCTATTAATCATCTGCAAAAATAATTAACTAAATAGCACTTTCCAATAAAAATGTCAGCAAATCTCGTGAGCGCTAACGTTTCTGTTTTTTACAGCAAGATCGCAAAGACTTTCCTCAAGTCTTCCCAAAGGTTCTACTTGGCACAAACACTAATTAAAAGCATAAAACCACATCTAAACAGAGGCTAGATGAATTATTTATTACTAAACATAATCAAAAAGAAATAAACAAAAAAATGGGTTGCCTCCCAACAAGCGCTATTGTTTAACGCCCCTAGCTAGGCATAAAAGCAAAGATAGATATAGGTATTATCATCTTTGGTATGCAATCCATAAGTGTCTCTCATAATAGATTCATAAGGTAATTTAATTTTCTTTCTAGGAAATTGTTCCATGCCCTTCCTTAACGGAAATTGCAATCTAATATTCCCTTCCTTCTTATCAATAATTGCACCAATCGTTCTAAGGAAAGGTCTGCCAAGAATAATAGGACATGTAGGATTGCAATCTATATGAAGAAGAATGAAATCTACGAGCACATAATTCCTATTTGAAACAATAATAACATCATAAATTCTTCCCATAGGTTTCATAATGGTGTAATCCGCAAGATGCAAGTTTAAAGAACAATCATCAAATTCACGGAAACCTAGCAAATCACACAAAGTTTTAGGAATCTTAAAAACACTAGCACCCAAATCACATAAAGCAAAGCATTCATGATCTTTAATCTTAATTTTTAATAGTAAGTTCCCACTCATCATGAAGTTTTCCAGGGAAAGAAACTTCCAATTCAAGCTTTTCTTCATAAGATTGCATTAAAGCATCAACGATATGTTTAGTAAAAGCTTTATTTTGGCTATAAGCATGCGGAGAATTTAGCACGGATTGCAACAACGAAATACAATCTATTAAAGAACAATTATAATAATTAAATTCCTTAAAATCCAAGATAGTGGGTTCATTGCTATTTAAAGTTTTGACCTCTCCGATCCCACTTTTATCAATTTTTGCATCAAGATCTAAAAACTTCGAATCATTGGGACGCCTTCTAACTAAAGTTGACTCATCTCCAGTCCCATAATTATCAAGATTCATATTCCAAAACAAAGATTTAATAGGTGAAACATCAATAAATTTTAGATCTTCATCTTTATTATCATCAAATTCTTCCGGTTTGGCGGCCATCTTATTAACTAAGGTGGCCTGCTTATCCGAAATTTGGGCTATTAAGTTCTAAAGATGAGCGAGCTGAGATTTCAGACCATAAAATTCTTTAGACATATCATCGAGCTCTTTATTCATGTATCCCATAAAACTTTTTTGTTCTTTAAGCTCGTTTCTGAAGAAATTATTATGCTCAAAATGCAAGGACATAAAACTTCTAACGTTGTTTTCAATTTTTTCCAACCTTTTAAGGTGAGGATCAAAACCTTTAGGTAAAGCCATCACGGAAAACAATCTAGCACACAAGAAAACAAGAGACAAGCAAACTGGAAAAGAGAAGGCGAACGGAAAAAGAGGGCGAATAAAATGGCAAGGCTGAAGTGGGGAAGAGGAAAATGAGAGGCAAATGGCAAATAATGTAATGCGGGGGATAAGAGTTTGTGATGGGTACTTGGTATGTCTTGACTTGTGCGTAGACTCCCCGGCAACGGCGCCAGAAATCCTTCATGCTACCTCTTGAGCACTACGTTGGTTTTCCCTTGAAGAGGAAAGGGTGATGCAGCAAAGTAGCGTAAGTATTTCCCTCAGTTTTTGAGAACCAATGTATCAATCCAGTAGGAGGCCACATGCAAGTCCCTCGTAGCTACACAAACAAATAAGAACCTCGCAACCAATGCGATAAAGGGGTTGTCAATCCCTTCATGATCACTTACGAGAGTGAGAACTGATAGAGATGATAATGATAAGATAAATATTTTTGGTATTTTTATGATATAGATTGAAAGCAAAGATTGCAAAGTAAAATACATTGGAAACGAAGAATAGACCCGGGGGGCATAGGTTTCACTAGTGGCTTCTCTCAAGATAGCATAAGTATTATAGTGGGTGAACGAATTACTGTCGAGCAATTGATAGAAAAGCGAATAATTATGAGAATATCTAGGCATGATCATGTATATAGGCATCACGTTTATGACAAGTAGACCGACTCCTGCCTGCATCTACTACTATTACTCCACACATCGACCGCTATCCAGCATGCATCTAGAGTATTAAGTTCATAAGAACAGAGTAACGCCTTAGGTAAGATGACATGATGTAGAGGGATAAACTCAAGCAATATGATATAAACCCCATCTTTTTATCCTCGATGGCAACAATACAATACGTGTCGTCTCCCTTTCTGTCACTGGGATCGAGCACCGCAAGATTGAACCCAAAGCTAAGCACTTCTCCCATTGCAAGAAAGATCAATATAGTAGGGCAAACCAAACTGACAATTTGAAGAGACTTGCAAAGATAACCAGTCATGCATAAAAGATTTCAGAGAAGAATCAAATAGTGTTCATAGATAGACTTGATCATAAACCCACAATTCATCGGATCTCGACAAACACACCGCAAAAAGTGTTACATCGAATAGATCTCCAAGAAGATCGAGGAGAACTTTGTATTGAGATCCAAAGAGAGAGAAGAAGCCATCTAGCCAATAACTATGGACCCGAAGGTCTGAAGTAAACTACTCACACATCATCGGAGGGGCCATGGAGTTGATGTAGAGGCCCTCCATGATCAATGCCCCCTCCGGCGGAGCTCCAGAAAAGGCCCCAAGATGGGATCTCTTGGGTACAGAAGGTTGCGGCGGTGGAAATAGGGTTTCGTGGTGCTCCAGGATGTTTTCCGGGTATGTGAACATATATAGGAGGAAGAAGTAGGTCGGTTGAGCCACGAGGGGCCCACAAGGGGGGAGGGCGTGCCCAGGGGGTAGGCGCGCCCCCTGCCTCGTGGCCACCTCGTTGGTTGCTTGACGTCCACTCCAAGTCCTCTGGATCACGTTTGTTCCAAAAATAACGCTCCCGAAGGTTTCATTCTGTTTGGACTCCGTTAGATATTCCTTTTTTCTGAAATACTGAAATAGGCAAAAAAACAACAATTTGCACTGGGTCTTAGGTTAATAGGTTAGTCCCAAAAATAATATAAAAGTGTAAAATAAAGCCCATTAACATCCAAAACAGATAATATAATAGCATGGAACAATAAAAATTATAGATACATTGGAGACGTATCAGAGCTCCTACTTAAACTCTGTTGAATAAGTTGAATTGCAATTGCTTGGTGAGTCAGAACATAGTTTGTTGGGTTTCAAGAGAATTCATTGTTTGAACCTTAACATGTCAATTGGTTGCTACTATAACATGAGAAGTTTTATAAGAAAGAATTGTTGTTATGATGCTAGGAAAAGTGATTGAAATTATCATTGATCAAGATTGTGTACTTTGCTAGCATTCACACTTCATAAATTATTTCTTTTATCATTTACCTACTCAAGGACGAGTAGGAATTAAGCTTGGGGATGCTGATACGTCTCCAGCGTATCTATAATTTTATGAAGTATTCATGCTGTTATTTTATCATTCTTGGGTGTTTTACAATCATTTTATAGCAACTTTATATCATTTTTTGGGACTAACTATTGAACCAGTGCCCAGGGCCAGTTGCTGTTTTTTTGCTTGTTTTTTACATCGCAGAAAATCAATATCAAACGGAGTCCAAACACCGCGAAACTTTTCAGAGATTTTGTTTGGACCAAAAGGAACCCATTGGGCCAGAGTTGCACCTGGGGGGTGCCTTGAGGGGGGCACAACCCACCAGGGAACGCCATGGCTCCCTAGCGTGCCCAGGTGGGTTGTGCCCACCTCGGTGGCCTCCTGCACCCCTTCTTTGCACTATAAATTCCCAAATATTTCGAAACCCCTCGGGGTTAACCTAGATCAGAAGTTTCGCCGTCGCGGGGCTCCGTAGCCACCAAAAACCAATCTAGACCCATTCTGGCACCCTGCCGGAGGGGGGAATCATCTCCGGTGGCCACCACGATGAGGAGGGAGTAGTCCATCCTCGGGCTGAGGGTTTGTACCAGTAGCTATGTGTTTAATCTCTCTCTCTCATGTTCTTGAGATGTCACAATCTTGATGTATCACGGGCTTTGTTAATATAGTCGGATCATATGGTGTTTTCCCCTCTCTATCTTGTTGTGATGAATTGAGTTTTTTACTTTGAGATTTCATGGTTATCGGATTGAATACTTTTATGAATTTGAGAACACTTGATATATATCTTGCAATTGAATACTCATGGTGACAATGGGGTATCGTATTGATTCACTTGATATATGTTTTGGCACTCTACTTGCGGATTCCCGCGGTGACATTGGGGTAATCTATGCATAGGGGTTGATTCGCGTTCTTGTCCTTGTTTCTCCGGTAGAAATCTTGGGGCACTCTTTATAGTTCTTTGTGTGGATTGAGTATTATGAATATGAATATGCTTTGGTGTTATTCTAGTACGAACTCTAGGATAGATCGAACGGAAAAATAGCTTTGCGTTATTTTAGTACGAACACTTGAATCGATCGAACGAAAAGAATAGCTTTGAGGTGGTTTCGTACCCTACAAACAATTCCTATCTTTTGTTCTCCGCTAATAGGAACTCGGGAGTGATTCTTCGTTGCACTTTGAGGGATAATCATATGATCCAACTATGTTAGCATTGTTGAGAGATTGCACTGGTGAAAGTACGGACCCTAGGCATTGTTTTTAAGCATTGCAACACCGTTTTTGTGCCCGTTTACTCTACCTTGTTGTTTTTATTTATTCAGATTATAAAAATATATTTCTACCATCAATATTACACTTTTATCACCATCTCTTCGCCAAACTAGTGCACCTATACAATTTGCCATTGAACTGGGTGTGTTGGGGACACAAGAGATTTCTTGTATTTGGTTGCAGGGTCGTTTGAGAGAGACCATCTTCATCCTACACCTCTCACGAATTGATAACCTTAGGTCATCCACTTGAGGGAAAATTGCTACTATCCTACAAAACTCTGCACTTGGAGGCCCAACACGTGTCTACAAGAATAAAGTTGCGTAGTAGACATCAACCACTCCCAAATTTATCTCTCCTCACCCAAAGCAAGGAAGGGGGAGGGGCATCATGGCCGTTGACGAACCCTAGCCGCCCTGGATCTAGCTCAATAGTGGTATGGTGGAGAGGTTGGGGAAAAGTGCTTTTCCTTATAGGAACGAGGCTAGGATTGCGGGCCTTGTTGCAAGCCACTCCCAAGTCCCTGACCACATGGGCCCTCACAGGCCTACCGCCCCTAGTTTGATTGACAAGTCATCTCGGAGGCACCACAGCGAACGGCGGCGGCGATGGTGACCTCCGGCGAGAAGCAGCAACTGAGCTTGGAAGTAGAGCAGCATGGGAGGGGAACTTACTGACTGGAGCAATCCTTTTTGTCTCCATTAGCGTGTTGCCCTTGGGACGACCTCCATCTCCTCCGCTGCTGCCGTGAGGAAGAGGACGCCTCCCCCTCCGCCCACTGTAGAATCAGTGCAGGGGAAATCTCCTGACCCAGCGCATAGATGCTGGCTCGCTCCAGCTCCAAGGTGTTAGTCATTTCCCGCGGCGTGAGATTCATTCTCGTCATCGCCAGCAACTGCGCCACCTCCTCCGCCGCCCACATAGCTCGAGCTGCTGCGCGTTCCCAACGCACCACTTCTGATAGCAATCAATGAATCTCTGGGCCCGTCGCAGCTCCGTCTCCTCCATCCATCAGTGGATCAGAGGATTTCCGCCGCCTCCCCAAACACCACCCCGTTGAGATGCAGCGAGGAGTCCCATATCACCACCGCCAAACTCGCGCCTAGGCACGGCTGCGGGCTGTGGCGGCGCGAGATCCCCCAGTTGCCGGAGTCGTTGGCGGGCCAAGGCCTAAGGTGCACGTGAGGCGAGAGCGCGGCGGTGAGCACGAAGGGGAGCGTGGGCCAACTCACCACATTGAAAGTATCCATTGCTATTAAAACCACAGAGAAGCAAAATCTTCAGGACGATGTGCTATTAAAAGCATGCACTCTTCTTATCTCATATAGCAGTATGTATGCAATATTGCAACGTAGTGGGACTTCTATTTTCATGAGCCTGTTTGTCTTTGTTAAAAAAAATTGGTTTGAACAATGATGCATAATGCTACCTCTTGAGCATGCCTTGGTTTTCCCTTGAAGAGGAAAGGGCGATGCAGCAAAGTAGCGTAAGTATTTCCCTCAGTTTTTGAGAACCAAGGTATCAATCCAGTAGGAGACAACGCACAAGTCACCTAGTACCTTCACAAACAATCAAGAACCTTGCAACCAACGCGATACAGGGGTTGTCAATCCCTCCACGGTCACTCGCAAAAGTGAGATCTGATAAAGATAGTAAAGTAAATATTTTTGGTATTTTTGTTGTATAAATTGGAAAGTAAAGATTGCAAAATAGTAAACGAGATGTGATGTAAATAAAAGAGATGCAATATAATAAGAAAGAGACCCGGGGGCCATAGGTTTCACTAGTGGCTTCTCTCAAGATAGCATGTATTATGGTGGGTGAACAAATTACTGCCAAGCAATTGATAGAAAAGTGCATAGTTATGAGAATATCTAGGCAATGATTATGAATATAGGCATCACGTCCATGTCAAGTAGATCGAAACGATTTTGCATCTACTACTATTACTCCACACGTCGACCACTATCCAACATGCATCTAGAGTATTAAGTTCATAAGAACAGAGTAACGCATGAAGCAAGATGACATGATGTAGAGGGATAAACTCAAGTAATATGATATAAACCCCATATTTTTATCCTCGATGGAAACAATACAATACGTGCCTTGCTTCCCCTACTGTCACTGGGAAAGGACACCGCAATATTGAACCCAAAGCTAAGCACTTCTCCCATTGCAAGAAAGATCAATCTAGTAAGCCAAACTAATCCGATAATTTGAGGAGACTTGCAAAGATATCAAATCATGCATATAAGAATTCAGAGAAGACCCAAATAATATTCATAGATAATCTTGTTCATAAACCCACAATTCATCGGATTTCGGCAAACACACCGCAAAAGAATATTACATCGAATAGATCTCCAAGAACATCGAGGAGAACTTTGTATTGAGAATCCAAGAGAGAGAAGAATACATCTAGCTAATAACTATGCACCCGAAGGTCTATGGTAAACTACTCACGCTTCATCGGAGAGGCTATGGTGTTGATGTAGAAGCCCTCAATGATCGATTCCCCCTCCGGCAGATCGCCGGAAAAGGCCCCAATATGGGATCTCACGGGTACAGAAGGTTGCGGTGGTGGAAAAGTGGTTTCGTGGCTCTCTGCGATCAATCTAGGGTATAAGAGTATATATATAGGTGAAAGAAGTACGTCGGTGGAGCTACGTGGGGCCCACAAGGGTGGGGGCGCCCTCCTGCCTCGTGGCCGCCTCAAGGAGTTCCAGACTTCCACTCCAAGTCCCCTGGTTTGCTTTCGGTCCAAGAAAGATCATCGCGAAGGTTTCATTCCGTTTGGATTCCGTTTGGTATTCCTTTTCTGTGAAACTCTAAAATAGGCAAAAAAACAAAAACTGGCACTGGGCCTCCGGTTAATAGGATAGTCCAAAAAATAATATAAAAGAGCATATTAAATCCTATTAAACCTCCAAAACAGATAATATAATAGCATGGAACAATCAAAATTATAGATACGTTGGAGACGTATCAAGCATCCCCAAGCTTAATTCCTGCTCGTCCTCGAGTAGGTAAATGAAAAAAAATATAATTTTTGATGTGGAATGCTACCTAACATAATTATCAATGTAATTTTCTTTATTGTGGCATGAATGTTCAGATCCGAAAGATTCAAAATAAAAGTTTAATATTGACATAAAAATAATAATACTTCAAGCATAGTAATAAAGTAATCATGTCTTCTCAAAATAACGTGGCCAAAGAAAGCTATCCCTACAAAATCATATAGTCTGGCTATGATCTATCTTCATCACACAAAATATTTAAATCATGCACAACCCCAATGACAATCCAAGCAATTGCTTCCTACTTTTGATGTACTCAATTTTTTTCAATCTTCACACAATACATGAGCGTGAGCCATGGACATAGCACTATAGGTGGAATAAAATGGTGGTTGTGGAGAAGACAAAAAGGAGAAGATAGTCTCGCATCAACTAGGCGTATCGATTGCTATGGAGATACCCATCAATCGATATCAATGTGTGTGAGTAGGGATTGCCATGCAACGGATGGACTAGAGCTATAAGTGTATGAAATCTCAAAAAGAAACTAAGTGGGTGTGCATCCAACTCGCTTGCTCACGAAGACCTAGGGCATTTTGAGGAAGCCCATCATTGGAATATACAAGCCAAGTTCTATAATGAAAAATTCCACTAGTATATGAAAGTGACAAAATAGGAGACTCTCTATCATGAAGATCATGGTGCTACTTTGAAGCACAAGTGTGGAAAAAGGATAGTAGCATTGCCCCTTCTCTCTTTTTCTCTTATTTTTTTTATTTGGGCCTTTTTCTCTTTTTTTGGCCTCTTTTTCTCTCTCTCTCTCTTTTTTTCGTCCGGAGTCTCATCCCGACTTGTGGGGGAATCATAGTCTCCATCATCCTTTCCTCACATGGGACAATGCTCTAATAATGATGATCATCACACTTTTATTTACTTACAACTCAAGAATTACAACTCGATACTTAGAGCAAAATATGACTCTATATGAATGCCTCTGGCAGTGTACCGGGATGCGTAATGAATCAAGAGTGACATGTATGAAAAAATATGAACAGTGGCCTTTTCACAAATACGATGTCAACTACATGATCATGCGAAGCAATATGACAATGATGGAGCGTGTCATAATAAACGGAACGGTGGAAAGTTGCATGGCAATATATCTCGGAATGGCTATGGAAATGGCATAATAGGTAGGTATGGTGGCTGTTTTGAGGAAGGTAAATGGTGGGTTTATGGTAGCGGCAAAAGTTGTGTGGTACTAGAAAGGCTAGCAATGTTGTAAGGGTGAGAGTGTGTATAATCCATGGACTCAACATTAGTCATAAAGAACTCACATACTTATTGCAAAAATCTATTAGTTATCAAAACAAAGTATTACGCGCATGCTCCTAGGGGGATAGATTGGTAGGAAAACACCATCGCTCGTCCCTAACCGCCACTCATAAGTAAGAAAATCAAAAAATAAATCATGCTCCGACTTCATCACATAACGGTTCACCATACGTGCATGCTACGGGAATCACAAACTTTAACACAAGTATTTCTCAAATTACAACTACTCAACTAGCATGACTCTTATATCACCATCTTCATATCTCAAAACTATCATAAGGAATCAAACTTCTCATAGTATTCAATGCACTTTATATGAAAGTTTTTATTATACCCATCTTGGATGCCTATCATACTAGGACTTATTTTATAGCCAAAGCAAATGACCATGCTGTTCTAAAAGACTCTCAAAATAATATAAGGGAATCATGAGAGATCCATAATTTATATAAAATAAAACCACCGCCGTGCTCTAAAAAGATATAAGTGAAACACTAGAGCAAAATTATCTAGCTCAAAAGATATAAGTGAAGCATATAGAGTATTCTAATAAATTCTGATTCATGTGTGTCTCTACCAAAATGTGTGTACAACAAGGATGATTGTGGTAAACTAAAAAGCAAAGACTCAAATCATACAAGACGCTCCAAGCAAAACACATATCATGTGGTGAATAAAAATATAGCCTCAAGTAAAGTTACCGATAGACGAAGACGAAAGAGGGGATGCCTTCCGGGGTATCCCCAAGCTTAGGCTTTTGGTTGTCCTTGAATTTTACCTTGGGGTGCTTGGGCATCCCCAAGCTTAGGGTCTTGCCACTCCTTATTCCAAAATCCATCAAATCTTTACCCAAAAACTTGAAAAAACTTCACAACACAAAACTCAATAGAACATCTCATGAGCTCCATTAGTATAAGAAAATAAACCACCACTTTAAGGTACTGTAATGAACTCATTCTTTATTTATATTGGTGTTAAAACTACTGTATTCCAACTTCTCTATGGTTCATACCCCCCGATACTAGCCATAGATTCATCAAAATAAGCAAACAACACACGAAAAACAGAATCTGTCAAAAACAGAACAGTCTGTAACAATCTGTAGGTTTCGTATACTTCTGTAACTCCAAAAATTCTGAAAAATTAGGAAGACCAGGAAAATTTGTATTTTGATCTACTGCAGTTGGAATTGGTATTTTATCGCTCTCTGGTAAAAAATTAAAATTATTTTCGTGAGCGCATACTTTCTGTTTTTATCAGCAAGATCAAACAATAATCACCCAAGAAGAACCTAAAGGCTTTACTTGGCACAAACACAAATTAAAACATAAAAACACAATCATAACATAGGCTAGATGAATTATTTATTACTAAACAGTAACAAAAAGTAAAGAACAAAAATAAAATTGGGTTGTCTCCCAACAAGCGCTATCATTTAACGCCCCTAGCTAGGCATAAAAACAAGAATAGATCTAGGTATTGTCATCTTTGGTATGAAATCCATAAGTGGCTCTCATAATAGATTCATAAGGCAATTTAATATTCTTCCTAGGAAAGTGTTCCATGCCTTTTCCTTAACGGGAATTGGAATCTAATATTTCCTTCTTTCATGTCAATAATTTCCCCGATCGTTCTAAGGAAAGGTCTACCAAGAATAATAGGACATGTAGGATTGCAATCTATATCAAGAACAATGAAATCTACGGTCACATAAATCCTATTTGCAACAATAAGAACATCATTAATCCTTCCCGTAGGTTTCTTAATGGTGGAATCCACAAGATGCGAATTTAAAGAACAATCATCAAATTCACGGAAACCTAACACATCACACAAAGTTTTTGGAATCGTGGAAACACTAGCACCCAAATCACACAAAGCATAGCATTCATAATCTTTAATCTTAATTTTAATATTAGGTTCCCACTCATCATAAAGTTTTCTAGGGATAGAAACTTCTTGTTCAAGCTTTTCTTCATAGGATTGCATTAAAGCATCAACGATATGGTTAGTAAAAGCTTTATTTTGATTATAAGCATGAGGAGAATTTAACACGGATTGCAACAAGGAAATACAATCTATCAAAGAGCAATTATCATAATTAAATTCCTTGAAATCCAAAATAGTGGGTTCATTGCTATGTAAAGTTTTGACCTCTTCAATCCCACTTTTATTAATTTTTGCATCAAGATCTAAAAACTCCGAATCATTGGGACACCTTTTAACTAAAGTTGACTCATCTCCTGTCCCATCTTTATCAAGATTCATATTGGAAAACAAAGATTTATTAGGAGACACATCAATCACTTTTAGATCTTCATCATTATTATCATGAAAACTAGAAGAACACGCTTTCACAAAGCAATCTTTTTAGCACGCATCCTAGCGGTTCTTTCTTTGCACTCATCAATGGAAATTCTGATGGCTTTGAGAGACTCATTGATGCCATGCTTAGGTGGAATATATCTAAGTTTCAAAGAATCAACATCAAGAGAAATTATATCCACGTTCCTAGCCAACTCATCAATCTTAAGAAATTTTTCTTCAACCAAAGCATTGAAATTCTTTTGCAAACTCATAAATTCTTTAACACTAATCTCAAAATCAGAGGGCATCTTATTAAAATTTCCATAATAGTTGTTGTAGGAATTACCATAATTATTAGAGGAATTATTAGGAAACGACCTAGAATTAAAATTTCCTCTATACGCGTTGTTACCAAAACTGTTCCTACCAAAAAAATTCACATCCATAGATTCATTATTATTCTCAATCAAAGTGGACAAAGGCATATCATTAGGATCGGAAGAAACACTTTTATTAGCAAACAATTTCATAAGTTCATCCATCTTTCCACTCAAAACATTAATCTCTTCAATCGCATGAACTTTTTTACTACTAGATCTTTCGGTGTGCCACTGAGAATAATTAACCATAATATTGTCTAGGAGTTTAGTAGCTTCTCCTAAAGTGATTTCCATAAAAGTGCCTTCCGCGGCCGAATCTAAAAGATTTCTAGAAGAAAAATTCAATTCGGCATAATTTTTTTGTATAATCATTCACAAATTCAAACCATGAATAGGGCAATTACGTATCATTAATTTCATCCTCTCCCAAGCTTGTGCAACATGCTCATGATCAAGTTGCTTAAAATTCATAATATCGTTCCTAAGAGAGATGATCTTAGCAGGAGGAAAATACTTAGAGATAAAAGCATCTTTGCACTTTTTCCATGAAACAATACTATTTTTAGGCAAAGAAGAGAACCAAGTTTTAGCACGATCTCTAAGCAAAAACGGAAATATATTCAATTTAACAATATCATTATCCACATCTTTCTTCTTTTGCATATCACGCAAATCAACAAAGTTGTTTAGATGGTAGCGGCATCTTCACTAGGAAGGCCAGAAAATTGATCTTTCATAACAAGATTCAACAAAGCGGTATTAATTTCACAAGATTCAGCATCGGTAGTAGGAGCAATCGGAGTACTAATAAAATCATTGTTGTTGGTATTGGAAAAGTCACACAATTTGGTATTATCTTGAGCCATCGTGGCAAACAATCAATCCAACACACAAGCACACAAGAAGCAAGCGAAAAGAGACGAACGGAAGAGGGGCGAAGAAAAAGGCAAAGGTTTTCGAAAATCGTCTTAGAAGTGGGGGAGAGGAAAATGAGAGGTGAATGGCAAATAATGTAATGTGAGGGAGAAGATTTTATGACGGGTACATGGTATGTCTTGACTTGGCATAGATCTCCCCAGCAACGGCGACAGAAATCCTTCTTGCTACCTCTTGAGCATGTGTTGGTTTTCCCTTGAAGAGGAAAGGGTGATGCCGCAAAGTAGCGTAAGTATTTCCCTCAGTTTTTGAGAACCAAGGTATCAATCCAGTAGGAGACAACGCACAAGTCACCTAGTACCTGCAAAAACAATCAAGAACCTTGCAACCAATGCGATAAACGGGCTGTCAATCCCTTCACGGTCACTCACAAAAGTGAGATCTGATAAAGATAGTAAAGTATATATTTTTGGTATTTTTGTTGTATAGATTGGAAAGTAAAGATTGAAAAATAGTAAACGAGAAGCGATGTAAATAAAAGAGATGCAATATAATAATAAAGAGACCTGGGGCCATAGGTTTCACTAGTGGCTTCTCTCAAGATAGCATGTATTACGGTAGGTGAACAAATTACTGCCAATCAATTGACAGAAAAGTGCATAGTTATGAGAATATCTAGGCAATGATTATGAATATAGGCATCACGTCCATGTCAAGTAGATCGAAACGATTTTGCATCTACTACTATTACTCCACACATCGACCACTATCCAACATGCATCTAGAGTATTAAGTTCATGAGAACAGAGTAACGCATGAAGCAAGATGACATGATGTAGAGGGATAAACTTAAGCAATATGATATAAACCCCATCTTTTTATCCTCGATGGAAACAATATAATACGTGCCTTGCTGCCCCTACTGTCACTAGGAAAGGACACCGCAAGATTGAACCCAAAGCTAAGTACTTCTCCCATTGCAAGAAAGATCAATCTAGTAGGCCAAACTAAACCGATAATTTGAGGAGACTTGCAAAGATATCAAATCATGCATATAAGAATTCAGAGAAGACCCAAATAATATTCATAGATAATCTTGTTCATAAACCCACAATTCATCGGATCTCGGCAAACACACCGCAAAAGAATATTACATCGAATAGATCTCCAAGAACATCGAGGAGAACTTTGTATTGAGAATCAAAGAGAGAGAAGAAGACATCTAGCTAATAACTATGGACCGGAAGGTCTGTGGTAAACTACTCACGCTTCATCAGAGAGGCTATGGTGTTGATGTAGAAGCCCTCCGTGATCGATTCCCCCTCCGGCAGATCGCCGGAAAAGGCCACAAGATGGGATCTCACGGGTAGAGAAGGTTGTGGCAATTTACCAAATGATTTTATTAATAGAAATCACTACAAAAAAATACACTTTCGTGATGATACGTGTTTGTCACAGTAGGTCATGTTTTCTATCATGCATGTACATCCATGACGATTTTAGGACAGAATCAAGATAGTAATACATGTGATGTCGTAGAAGTGTTCCATGACATTACCAAAATTATCATCACGGAAGTGTCCACTTCCATGACGATAAATCGCGCGTCACAGAAGTGCTTTTGTCAAGGGTGACCGACACGTGGCATCCACCGTAACGGAACATCGTTAAGCTATCGGGTCGGGTTTTGGATCCGATAACCCGTTAACAGCCCCGACCAATGGGGATTTTCCATGTGTAAAATCATCATTGGCTGGAGGAAACACGTGTCGGCTCATCGCTGGGACAAATGTCATCCACTCATTGGACATAAGGCACCTATGATACGTTGACACGTGGCACGGCCCAACAGAGGCCCATTCCTGTGATAAGGCCGGCCCGTTTGACTTGGTCAAAAGGTGGCGGGCCGGCCCATGGAAAGCCTGTTAACGGCATGTTCGCATATAGCCCATTTACAGCCCGCTAACCCAAGGCCCATTACACCCTATTAGAATTAGGCCCAGTAGCGTCATCTGGGCCATCCAATATGATTCCAGCCCGTTTTCACTTCTGGTCCATGTATGGCCCATGACGTCTTTCGGCCCATATGAGGCCCTATGTAACTCTTGCCTATTAACGGCCCGTGGTGAAACTGGCCCGTAATGAACAGTGTATCACTTTACACCCATTAACGGCCCGTGGTGAAACTGGCCCATAAAGAACAGTGTATCACTTTATACCCATTAACGGCCCGTTATTCCGTTGGGCCGTTTCCAGCCCATGTTATCTTTCGGCCTTCTCAGAGCCCATTTATTCTTGGGCTATTTTCCAGCATTCGTTTACTTACGGCCCGTTACTGTCATTTTCTGCTTGTGGGCCAAATTCAGCCCGTGGTTATAGTCGGCCCATTTGTGGCCCGTTAATACGTTGGGCTGTTTTCATTGCGTCATCAAATACGGCCTATTGACGATGGCCCGTTATGGTCGGCCCATGAACGGGCGATTCCAACTCTAGCCCGTTTACGGCCAGAATGCGGTCTGTTTGGCCCATGTTTGGCCAATCGATCATACGTCCCGTATAAGGCCCATTGATGATACGGCCCGTAGAAGGCCCATTGTTTCTACGGCCCGTAGAAGGCCCACTATTTCTACGGCCCATAGAAGGCCCACTGTTTATACGGCCCGTAGAAGGCCCACTGTTTCTATGGCCCGTAGGAGGCTCAGTGTCACTACAGTAAATATTAGCCCATGGTTATTGTGGCCTAGTTTTAAAAAATTGGTTATTGCAGCCACTAGCAAATCGCAGAAAAAGAACTGCACTGACTACAAGCAAACAAATAAACAAGACAACAAGGAAATAAATAAGCAAGCAACGTACACTAGGCTATCACGGCGATTACACATATTACATCCACTAGGCATCAAAGTTCGCCACCAGTGCAAATATAGGGAACACAGCAGCATATAAACGCCGCAGCAAAACAAGTCCAGAACTGAAACCACTTCAGAAGAGCTCAAGAAACAATATCCTGGGTACCCATAATGCTGGCAAGATTCTTAGCAAGCTTATTAACTTTCTCTTGTTTGGCGCTTAAGTCCTCCAGCGCTTGCTGTTGCACCAGAAAGTATGCATCTGAATTCTGCAGGGACTTCCTCAGTCCTTCGGCTTCCTGTCGCATAACATCTGATCAATGTCTTTCAACTTGAAGTTGAGACTCAAGAAGCCGAACTGATTCGGGCAACGAGTTCGAAGAGCCGGTGCCAGCAGTGGTAGCCAGTAACTCGAACACTACATCAAGACATGACTTTGGGGTTGTCTCAGTGTCTTCAATATAGTTTTTATCAGCTTTCTTGGAGACCAACAGGGATGTCTCACTATCTTGAACCTTATTTGCATTACTTCCTTTACCATTGATGTAACACCTCGTATGTAACTTGCCATATTTGTATTCCAACTCTTGCCATCTCTGGCACTAAGTTATGATATTTCCTTGTTGTCGGGTTTTTGTCTTCGTGTTGCTTTTGTCTTTGTCATGCATCTCATATCATGTCATCATGTGCATCACATTGCATACGTGTTCATCTCATGCATCCAAGCATTTTTCCCGTTGTTCGTTTTGCATTCCGGCGCTCCTATGTCCTCCGGTGTCCCATTTTACCTCTTTTCGTGTGCGGGTGTTAAACATTCTCGGATTGGACCGAGACTTGCCAAGCGGCCTTGGTTTACTACCGGTAGACCGCCTGTCAAGTTTCGTGCCATTTGGACTTCGTTTGATACTCCAACGGTTAACCGAGGGACCGTAAAGGCCTCGTGTGTGTTGCAGCCCAACACCTCTCCAAAGTGGCCCAAAAACCCACCTAAACCCCATCCATCATCTAGGTCGTACGATCACGATCGTGTTACCGCAAACCGTGCTCAATTTGGAGCCTCCTAGCTCCCTCTACCTATTAAAAGGCTTCTCCTCCCCGAAATTCCGGATGAACCCTAACCCTCTCCCTCTCCTCGCGCCGCCGGACGAAACCGCCGGGCCGGACGTGTCCGCCCACGCCGCCGCCGCCACGTGGCACGCCGCCATTCGCCCGCCCGCGCGCCCCACTTCGCCGGCCCGCCAGGCCCAGGGCAGGCCCCCCCGGGCCCACGCGTGCGCCGCCGCCCGGCTTCCTCGTCCCCGCCGCCCGAAGATCTCGCCGCCGCCTTCCTCCTCCACGCCGGCGACCCCTCGCTCCGGCCGCCGCCGCATGCATCCAACCTCGCCGCCCCGATGCCTCGGCTTCCGCGCCGCCCTGAGGCCGCCGCGCCCCTCACCGCCCGGCAGCGCCGCTGTCCTCGCCAAGTCCGGCCACGGGCAAGCCCCGCGTCGCCAGATCCGGCCGTCTACAGTGTTTTCCGTGGAACCTCGGAAAGCATGCAAACCCTAGATCTGGATCTGGGAGGTTGACTTTTTCCCTAGTCCCAGTATTTTTAGCGTTTTTCATCGCATCATATCTCTGCATCCGTGGCTCCGCTTTGGGCATGTAGCATATCAAATTGTTCGTCTCGACGAGTACTTCATTTCATTCCATTGCACCATGTTCATTTGAGCTCATCTTGATGCCCTAAATGCTGTTGCAAGAGTGCTATGCAATGTTAGTTTCGGTTTCTTACTAGAGCTTGGACATTTGTCATTTTTGCCATGTTTAATGTGTGCCTCCTGTGAACTTGAGCCCTACATGAGTTTTGAAGTATGCCATGCCATCTTTACAGGGGTGTATGCCATGTATTTTTGTGATCTTTGTGGTGACTAGCACAAGCATGAAAAGTAGCTCTCGTAATGTTGCTAATTTCAGGGACTTAGAAATCTTCTAAGTCATTTTCCTGATTATATTTTTATGCCATGTATTCATGTTGCTACAGAGTGATCCATGCCTCCTTTGAGCATGATTAGTAAGGATGTTTTGGAGATATTGTTGTGCTCTATCCGTCCATGCCTTTGTTTGCAATTATGGAGCACCCTAGCTTGACTCAATCTTGCTCTATGTTTGCTATAAAATGTTCCTGGCAGAATGTTTACGTGTTAAGCATTTTTGGCAAGATTGTTGTAGTTTATCCTTGAATGCTATGAGGTTGTTCTTGCCATGTTTAGCTTCTATGCCATGTCTACTTGCTTGGTGTATGCTTAGTTTGTCATGCAATGCCTTGTGGTGAGTTCATCGAGCTCGTAAACATGCCTACTTAATATCTGTTTTGCCATGTTCCAGTTTTCTACTAAGTCTGAATCTGTTAACGAAAGTTGCTATGTTCACATGGTTGCCATTGTATTTTCTGATCCCTTTTGGCTTATGGTCAGTAAGGGACTTTTGTTGTATGCTTTGAGTAGCTTCATGTCATGCCTTGCTTTGCCATAATATGTTCCTGTAGCATGTTGATATCTTGCTCTAAACATTGCTTCCTGATGTTAAATTCCTGACATGTTGTTAATTTCACTAAGTCTGTAACCTGATATCTTTTGCACTTTTGCCATGCTTGTTTGAGCCTGCTATTGAGTGAATTAGCCGTAGCTCAGTGATCATATTTTGTCAAGCATCTTGAGTGGATCCCTGCCATGTGCTTTGTTGTTATGTTAGAGTGCAGTAGCTTGTTGTTCTTGATGCATTTAGATGGCCTCGTGTTGTTAATCGCAGATCGGTGCTATATTTGTTTTGCTTGTCATTTGCAAACCGTGCATCCGACTCCGGTGATCTTTATATCGATTTCGACCGAAATCAACTCATCTTTCCAGTGGAACTCTTGGTTTTCCAAGTTGAGGCCAGGTTCAATCTTTCCTTTCCGAAACATGCATATGCATCGCATATCACATCACGCATATCATGCCATGTCTTGCATCATGTTGCTTGCGCATTGCATCGTGGTTGATTGTGTCTCCCTTTGCTTGTGTTCTTGCTTTGGGTAGAGCCGGGATACGAGTACGTGATCGAGGAACCCGTTGAGTACGCTTACGAGGATCAAGCTTATGTCAACTCGGAGAACTATGCAGGCAAGATGACCATACCCTCGAAATCACTTCTATCTTTGCTTGCTAGATGCTCGCTCTATTGCTATGCCTATGCTACGATACCTACCACTTGCCTATCATGCCTCCCATATTGCCATGTCAAACCTCTAACCCACCTTGTCCTAGCAAACCGTTGTTTGGCTATGTTACCACTTTGCTCAGCCCCTCTTATGGCGTTGCTAGTTGCAGGTGAAGATTGGAGTTTGTTCCTTGTTGGAACATGTTTATTATTGGGATATCATTATTATATCTTGTCTATTTTGATGCATCTATATACTTGGTAAAGGGTGGAAGGCTCGGCCTTATGCCTGGTGTTTTGTTCCACTCTTGCCGCCCTAGTTTCGTCATATCGGTGTTATGTTCCTTGATTTTGCGTCCCTTACACGGTTGGGTTATAATGGGAACCCCTTGACAGTTCGCCTTGAATAAAACTCCTCCAGCAATGCCCAACCTTGGTTTTACCATTCGCCACCTAGCCTCTTTTTCCCTTGGGTTCTGCGGACTCAAGGGTCATCTTTATTTTAAACCCCCAGGCTAGTGCTCCACTGAGTGTTGGTCCAAACTGAGCTGCCTATGGGGCCACCTCGGGGAAACTTGAGGGTTGGTTTTACTCGTAGCTAGTATCATCCGTTGTGCCCTGAGAACGATATATGTGCAGCTCCTATCGGGATTTGTCGACACATTCGGGTGGCTTTGCTGGTTTAGCTTTACCATTGTCGAGATGTCTTGTAACCGGGATTCCGAGTCTGATCGGGTTGTCTTGGGAGAAGGAATATCCTTCGTTGACCGTGAGAGCTTGTGATGGGCTAAGTTGGGACACCCATGCAGGGATTTGAACTTTTGAAAGCCGTGCCCGCGGTTATGGGTAGATGGGAATTTGTTAATGTCCGGTTGTAGAAAACCTGAATCTTAACTTAATTAAAATGAATCAACAGAGTGTGTGGCCGTGATGGTCTCTTTTTGGCGGAGTCCGGGAAGAGGACACGGTCTAGTGTTATGCTTGAATGTAGGTTGTTCTAGGATCACTTCTTGATCATAGTTTCTCGATCGTGCCTTTGCCTTCTCTTCTCGCTCTCTTTTGCATATGTTAGCCACCATATATGCTAGTGCTTGCTGCAGCTCCACCTCATACCTTTTCCCTACCTATAAGCTTAAATAGTCTTGATCGCGAGGGTGTGAGATTGCTGAGTCCCTGTGACTCACAGATTACTTCCAAAACCAGATGCAGGGACCGATGATACCGCTCCAGGACATTCGACTGAGCTCAAGTGGGAGTTCGATGAGGACTCGGGACGATACTGCGTTTCTTTTCCAGACGATCAGTAGTGGTGCCCAGTTGGGGCGATCGGGAACATTATGCATTTGGGGTTTATCTTTATTTTGGTTTCGTAGTCGGACCTTGATTGTATCTGGATGAATGTAATGATTTTTATGCCATTGTGTGATGTGGCGATTGTAAGCCAACTATGTACCTCTTTTCTTATTCATTACATGGGTTGTGTGAAGATTACCCCACTTGCGACATTGCTTACAATGTGGTTATGCCTCTAAGTCGTGCTTCGACACGTGGGAGATATAGCCGCATCGTGGGCGTTACAATTGAATAACAGGGTACTCTTCTCTAATATTTTATCTGCGTTCTAAAAGAGAAACAAACAAACACATCTCAGGTTTACAATGTAGTATATGAAACTCATTTTGGTAAACCAGTTCAGTAGTAAGGTGGACAGGATAACAACATGAAACAAACATATATCTATGTAGTATGGTCATTGTATGGTCTATATCATTCTAGTTTATGTTGCCAAATCAAGATAGATACAGTTCGGATCATATCTATTTAAGACAAAGCAGCATAGACAAAATATAAGTGTGGGAAACTACACAGCAATAACAACACTTGTAATGTGCATGGCATGAGAACATAACTGTTTATTCGATTGAAACTGAAATCAACATAGAGCAAGTTACAACAGCAAACAGCCAAACACGTTGAAGAAACAGGTTTAAAACATACCTGTTGCACCATTGGAGTTTCAATTGCATCCTTCAAATTTGAAATTAGTTGGTATCAGTAAATATAGTGATGCAAGAGCAAAGTAGTATGAACCATAGCTACGGAACCTGACCTAAGAACAATTCTTCTTTTGCTTTAAGCGTTGACTTCGGGTTCGGAGTGGTGGTCCTCGTGATTTGGGCACTGCAGTTGCCTTACTAACTACTCGTGTTTGGGTGCTCTGTGGTGGAGACGGTGTTGTGTCAATGGGAACTGGGTGTCTATCTGCTAGGGTTGGGGTTAGAAGGGGTGTAGCTGGTTCTCTGTCCAACTGGGTAGGGGTACAATCTGTATGAGTGTGGGTTATGTGTGGTGGGGCTGGTTCGGGCAAGTACAACCATGGTTCTATCTGCATCGACAGGTAGCACGATCTTTTCTGAAGACCGTGCTTTTACTCCCACAAATACTGCCATCACTCCCTCCAATTGAAATGGCTGATAAACAAGAAAAGTAATTGAATGTACAGACATTGTAAGATAGACAGGTGCAATGGATAGTAGGGAAGAAAACTGGGCATGAAATAATTCACATTTATGTTGTCTAAGCAAACAGAATAGCAGGACATAATTTCACATATATGATGGCTAATTAAACAGGATAGCATGACACAATTTCACATGTATGATGGCTAACTAAACAGGATAGAATGACATACTTCAAAATATGATGACTATGTAAACAGGATGACATGATATAACTACATGATGTGTCTATTAAAGTGGTTCGCATGCCATAAATCACAAACATGTCGTCGATGGAAACATGATGGCATGATATAATTCACGGATAGAATGACATAATTTAAAATATGATGACTATGTAAATAGGATGAGATGATATAACTATATTATGTCTTTAGAAAATGGGTTGGCATGCCATAATTCAGATACATGCTATCTATGTAAACATCATGGCATGACATAATTCAAATATATGATTTATATACTAAGGAAGTGAGCAGAGGGCAATCGCATATATGATGTGCCAACTAAGGAGATGGCATTCAATATTGTGTATATGATGTAAAAACTAAGGATTGCAATATAACATATGCATGATATGAGTAATATAACCCTGCCAAGTTTGAGCATACACCTCAGGGGGATAATAGGACTGGTCATCTGCCTCTGAATCCTCCTCTGAAGAGCTATCTGTAACCAGCAAGATATCTGCTTCAGCAGGTAGCATTGTCTGCTCTGAAGACCTTGTTTTCACTCCAGATTTCTCCATCACCAATTCAAATGGCTGATGCACAGGAAGAGCAGTTGAATATACAAACATTGTCGACAAAAGCAATGAGAAATACAAAAAAGGATGGCATGATATAATTCACATATATGACGCTTGCCTAAACAGCATGGCATTGCATAATTCACATACATAATGCCTTGCAACAAGATAACATTGCATAATTCACATATATAATGTCTTGCAACAAGATGGCATTGCATAATTCACATATATGGTAATTAGACACTAAACAGGTGGCATTCACACAAAGCATGTCTAAACTAAGCAAATGACATAGCAATGGAAGATACCATACGCATGATATGAGCAACATAACCCTGCCAAGTTAGGGCATGCACCTCGGGGGGGGGGGGGAAATATGACTGGTCATCTGTCTCTGAATCCTCCTCTGAGGAGCTATCGGTAACCAGCAAGACATGCGCTTCGTCAGATAGCATTGTCTGCTCTGAAGACCTTATTTCCACTCCAGATTTTTCCATGACCGTGCCGAATGGCTGATGCACGGGAAGAGTAATTGAATGTACTAAAATTGTTGACAAATTTAACACGTAATAAAAAAATGATGGCATGATATAATTCACATATAAGATGACTGGCTAACCAAGGTGGCATTGCAAAATTCACATATATGATGCCTAGCTAGACAAGATGGCATTGCATGATTCACATATACGATAAAGAAACTAAACAGATGGCATTGACACAAAGCATGTCTAAACTAAGAAGATGACATCTTTAATGTATATAGTAAACAATGCAAGGCACCATATGCATGATATTACCAACATCAGCATGACAAGTTAGAGCGAAGACCTCATGGGGTAAATAGGAGTGGTCTTCTCCTTCTTAATCCCCCTCAGAACAGTTATCTTCCTCTTGATTACGATCCGAAATGGGTGGAGGGGGGATGCCTTTACGCCCACCATGGAACGATGTCTGCATGAAATTTTATTGCCACGCAAGGCTCGTCTCTTTTGCTCTACATGATCATTTCCATTGTGTACAATAACTGGCATGCATAGGAATAAAACATAATGAGATTATGTAAGGAGTGCATGCACAAATCCAGAGTGATAGTAGCAAACTATGGATAGACCCAAAACCAATGATAGCAGGCAGATAATAGCTTTAGTTAAAAAATACAGATAATGGCTCCTTTAATGTTTGTTTGCACCCAACATGAAACTCATAGTAGACACCGGAGATTAACCAGATAGTAGACAGATAGTACTGATTGCTGCCCCAATATGTACCCCACAACCATTTAAAAACTCAAGTTTCAGCATTAGTTTGGACCTGACTCAGAGTCTAATAGGTGAACACAACAATAATGTAGCATCTCATCATATTAAGCGACGCATAACGTAAGCAGACACGGAAGAGTGTGACCTCTCTTGCGGACCCATGTAGTCCTCAAGGTCATCTGCTCAGTTGATGATGGTAATGCAGTTGCCGTGGCTGCCGGCGGTGGGGAAGAAGATCTGAGGCGGTGAAAGACAGTCTGGAGAGCGGATCCCTGCTGTGGTGAACCCTTCCATCGTTGGAGTAGCTGAGCTGGGGTGGAACACAGCGCCGCAGGAGCAGGACAAACCACACAAGGTTTTCTTTGACACATATCTGTAACAGAAGTAATTGAGTAAGGGCTTGTTTGAATTTGAGGATTCTAACAATGCAGGGATAGGAAATAGACAGGAATAGGATATGAATGCCCGTGCAAAACAGAGAATTTAAAAACACAGGATTTCTGCCAATCTGGGTGTTTGATTCACAACAATTGGAAGATCACAGGATGCAAAAAAGCATGGTGAGATTAAGTCAAAGCACAAGAAAATGTACGGTTATAATGCTATTACGCTACTATCTCTTAGTCTTGTGCTTGATGAATAGGAATATGAAAAGGAGGAGAAGTGGAAATTAGAATTTCTACGGTTTTTCTTTCAAGGAGACACTAAAGGAACAAATCCTACAGTTTTCCTTTGCTCCATTCCTTTGCACCAAATTCATTAAAAGTAGTACCATAGGAAACTTTCCAATTCCGATGTTTTTCATTCACTTTTCCTTTCAAGCACTGGCGATTCTAGTAGGCAGGCTTGAGCAAGGAAAATCCTACACTAAAAAAATGTTTTTGTGCTACTTCTATTACTTTGGACCCAGGCCACTACCATACTAGCTCAACTCCTAGGCCCATCGACAAATGCACAGCTCAAACACGCAGAGATAAATAATGATGGCTGTCGGTGTCAAAACCGGCGGATCTCGGGTAGGGGGTCCCGAACTGTGCGTCTAGGCCAGATGGTAACAGGAGGCAGGGGACACAATGTTTTACCCAGGTTCAGGCCCTCTTGATGGAGGTAAAACCCTACGTCCTTCTTGATTAATATTGATGATATGGGTAGTACAAGAGTAGATCTACCACGAGATCAGAGAGGCTAAACCCTCGAAGCTAGCCTATGGTATGATTGTATGTTGTCCTACGGACTAAACCCTCCGGTTAATATAGACACCGGAGGGGGCTAGGGTTACACAAGGTCGGTTACAAAGGAGGAGATATACACATCCGTATTGCCTAGCTTGCCTTCCATGCCAAGTAGAGTCCCATCCGGACACGAGACGAAGTCTTCAATCTTGTATCTTCATAGTCTAACAGTCCGGCCAATGGAGATAGTCCGGCTGTCTGGAGACCCCCTAATCCAGGACTCCCATAGTAGCCCCTGAACCAAGCTTTCAATGATGATGAGTCCGGCGCGCAGTATTGTCTTCGGCATTGCAAGGCGGGTTCCTCCTCCGAATACACCACGGAAGAATTTTGAATATAAGGATAGTGTCCGACCCTGCAAAATAAGTTCCACATACCACCGTAGAGAGAATAGTATTTCCACAAATCCAATTTGCTGACTTGCTTTGGCAACATGACATTACGTCACGGCCCGGTGATTATTCGAACCATTTCCTTTAACTAGCCCCGCACATAAAGCGAGGCAGTTTTTTGACACGTCTTGTCAAAGCAGAGATCGTGTCCCCCTATTACGGGATTCTCATCAATACGGGTGTGGGTAACCCAACCGCGCCATCGATTACGGCGCTTGAGGGATAAGCGAGTTTTACCAGGCTAGTGGGGACGCTTAATTTCGTCCGCCCGTATAAAGGGATAAGGATCCACCTTTTCATCCACGCCTTCTTCCTCCTTTGCTCATCCGTTTTCGCACACTCGAGCTCTAGCGCCCAAGTCCGCACTTCCCACCTCAACCTCCCCCCACCATGTCCAGAACGGGAGGCAGGTGGATGGTCTCCTCCATCACGGAGGGAGACATCAAGAAGCTGAGGAGAGCCGGATACCTGCCCGACGACATCGCGCACCGGCTCCCAGATGAGGGGCAGCTCATCCCCACCCCAGGCCCCATGAGAGGGTGGTATTCCTCACCCGTTTCCTCCGCGGACTGGGATTTCCTCTCCACCCATTTGTCCGGGGGCTCATGTTCTACTATGGCCTGGATTTCCACGATCTGGCCCCGAACTTCATCCTCAACATCTCGGCGTTTATCGTCGTGTGCGAGGCCTTCCTCCGCATCAAGCCCCACTTCGGCTTATGGCTGAAGACTTTTAATGTCAAGCCGAAGGTAGTGAGCGGCCGCCAGGCGGAGTGCGGAGGCGCCATGGTGGGCAGGATGCCCAACGTCACATGGCTCGAGGGCTCCTTCGTGGAGACAATAAAGGGGTGGCAGTCGGGGTGGTTCTACATCACCGAGCCGCGTGACCCTACATGGGTAGCGGCCCTCGAGTTCCGATCTGGCTTCCCCACACGGCTCACCTCCTAGCAAGAGAAGGGCCTGTCCTGGGGTAGTTCGGGAGAGCTGACCGAACTCCAAACATGCATTCAAAACATGGTGAACAAGAAGCTCAAACTTGTCAACGTAGTCCAGGTTATGCTCATCCGCCGGATCCTCCCGTGACAACAACGGGCCTTCAACTTGTGGGAGTTCGACCCGGCGCAGCACCGAACTTTGAATAGGCTCTTCGACACAACTCACGAAGATGCCTGGAGGGTGCTGTTCAAGAGCGCCGAGGTCCCCCCTCCTACTACTAAGGATCGCGGATTCAGCGCGAAGCGCCAAGCCAGCGCGGTAAGCTGCTTTACCTTTTACAGGATAGATGTTTTTTCATAGCTTGACTCCATGCGGGATCTAAACTCCCGTACCTTTGACAGGATTGGCAGGAGACGGCCGGGAAGATCGACTGTCCGGCTTCTTTGCCCGAAGGCCCAGCAAACGCTCTTATGACGAAGATGCTGACTCCGGATCCTTATACGGTGCCGGAGAAGACCAAGAAGGCCAAGGGAACCCGAAAGAGTTCCCGACGCCAGGTGTCATCGGACTCACCGTCCGAGGACTCCACGGCGTAATCCTCCCCCGAAGACGAGGAGGCAGAACAGGATGCTCCCCCTCCAGACGAGGGAGACAAGAAAAGGAAGGCCGCCCCAACTGGGGAGGCCGAAGGGTCCAAGAAGGGGAGAACTCTCCTTCCGTACTACTCTACCACCGCTGCCGACAGTGAAGACGAGTGGCTGCCCAGGGCCAAGCCCCTGGGGAAGTCGTAAGTATTTGGATACCAGAGTAAGTCATAGTATTCCTTTGCCGCACTGCTTTCCCTAACGCCGAACATGATTATGCAGGCCGCCACGAGCCAGTATCGATGTATCATCGGACGGCTCCCTGGGCTCATCGGACATGGATAGCGATCCAGTCCTGACCGCGACCTCCCCTCATCCTTCTGACGACGCTGAGGTGCCGTCTCTAGAGGCACCGGGTCGAGGGGAGACAGCCCCGGAGGCGCCACAAGGCGACCTTCCGGACTCCGGGAGCCGAGGGGATGGGGCCCCTGAGAGCTCCGAGTTTGGCCCTCAGCCGAACACCGCGCCGGAACCTCCAGTGGTTCCGGGCTCGGGTAGGCCGCCTCCTTCAAAGAGGGGCAAGACGCCTGCACCGACGACCTCTGTCCATCCAAAGGCACCGGACAATCTGCTGGAAGCGCTTCGCACCGCTTCCATCGACGAGGAGCACCGCACTATTATGAGTGCGGTGATCCAGAAGGTTCAGTCCGCTAAGAGCGGATTGACTGAAGCCTGTGCCAGCCTTCTAACAGGCTTTGAGGTAAGTGTTTAAAGTATGGGAAAAATATTACCACATAGACAGTAGCCCCTGATGCTCTGTTCGGTGTTCACAAAGAAAAGCCAAATAGAGGATCAAACAAAAACGCAGGAGTCTAATAGAAGTATGTCAATATGCATATGCAGGCTTCGCTGCTGGCGTCCGCCGCACTGACTGCGGAGGTCGCCGTACTGAAGCAGGACCTTAAAGGGTCCCAGGACGAGCTCGGCCTTACCAAGAGGCAGCTTGAGGAGAATAAAGGTAAGTAGTACCTAGTCTATGTATATGTATAAAAATGATGTGATTGCAAAATGACAGGATTATCATGAATTTGCCAGGGGCGCGACCGAAGTGGCGACCCTAAAGCAAGCGCTGTCCAAGGCCGAAGATAAAGCGGCCAAGGAGCGCACCGAGCGAGAGAAGCACGAGGCTCGGGTGGGCGAGGTGCAGCAAGAGCTCCAGGCTCTCGTGACGAAGCACGAGGCGTTGGAGCTTGACTCAAAGACGCGAGAGTCTGAGCTTGCCGCGGCCCTCGAGAGCACAGAAAGTGCCAAGGCCGAAGCCCAAAAGGCCCTACAGGAGATCGACGCAATGAAGAAGATAGCGGCGGGTAAGGCTTTCTATACGCAAATCAAGCATGTAAAAGTAAATTACCGATTACTTACCCGAATCTGAAGCTCTCCGGGAGCATTCGCAGATTTGCCCCGCAGCGTGTCCGATGCCGCACAATTTTACCAGGCCGAGGATGGAAGCTCAACGGAGAAGCTATTCTGGTCTCAGTATACTGAGGCCGAACACCCGGTGCCAATGAGTGACCAGCTGAAGCAGATGGTCGAGCTACATAAGGCGGTCGAACAGACCATGAAGGGCTTTATAGTCCGGCTGTGGCCTGGCGACGCCCTTCTGAACAGCTTCTTTGGCCTGGTGAGGCGGCTTGTGGATGCCTGCCCGTGGCTGGAGGTCGTCAAGCGATCCGTCTGCATTGAAGGTGCACGCCGGACTTTCGCCCGTGTGAAGTTGTAATGGGTCAAGCTAGACGTCGTGAAGCTGATCAAGGAAGGGCTACCGGAGGGCAAGGAGCATCGCCACCCCGAGATGTACTACGAGGGTGTTCTGTAGGGTGTCCGTCTCATAGCGGACGAGTGCACGAAAGATGTAATATTTGAGTGAAACTTGCTCGTGTGATCCTGTATTTATGAAAACTTGTTTCATATGCGCTATGCAACGCTTGTTTGAATTTAAAATATTACCTTCTGTTTGGCTATTTATCCAATCTGAGAGATGGCTAGTCCTCGGCTTCTGCCCCCATGCCACGAGTGCTGGGGTGTTCGGGATAAACCTAAGCACTCTTGTTCCCATATTTGGGTCCTTCGAGGGAGGCGCTCAGCACAATGAACAAGGCAACCGGACTAATAATGCTTTATCACTCTCACTTAGCCATAGAATTCTATAATTTTAAATTTCGGCGAAGCCCCTGGTATTCGGAAGGCCGAATTCAGGGCACGATACACGCCTTTAAGCCGAACAGGGCCGGCCCCTCGCTCTAAGCGGCATAAGTCTTTAGGGACTGGAAAACCTCGCCGAACAGCGACCAGTCTCTCGCCTTATCATGACAGTTAGTTTTAGCTTTCTCTACTGAGGTGTTGAACCCAGCAGAACTGGGGCACAGTCGCAGTAGTTCTCCTAGCGCTACCTTAGCCGATGGGGCGGAACGTAAGGTACCAAAACAGAGGAGCCGGGCAAACCCAACATTTGACCAAAGACATGATTCGGAGCTGATGCATATAATGCTATAAGTTTGGGGTGCCGCACTTGTGAAAGTGTTTGGACTTTTCACACCGTGTTGTGGGGTACGTAAGCCCCTGGTGTATTGTTCGTACCAAAGTGTACGGTTGCAAGGCGTCATTAGTAAACATATATATATAACAAGAATGCAATAATAGGTGCAGTGCTATGCATTGTTTATTCAAAAAGGTGCGTTAAAGCAGAGTGATACAGATATTGCGATAAGCAAAGAGTAGGATTGTGTCCCTTCCAAGGGCAGGCTGAGGAATAGTACTAAATTAAATATTTCGCTCGTTACTGTAATCCACCTGGGAATTCCATGGTGTGACGTAGCTTTCTGCCTCCTTGGTTGTTGCATCATGTGTTCGGCAATAGTGCTGCCGGACAGGGTTTCTAGAGATTAAAGTCCTGAAAAAGAGAAAAATAACAAAGCGGGAAGCCCCTAGTGCAGTTTAAGCCGCGTTTTGGGGCGTGCTGCAGTTGTGCCCCCCTCCCCACCTGCGCCCATGGTATTGTTAATGCGTAATTATGTACGCGTGGCACGGATTTCACCGTTTGGCTGGGACTGGGGTGGGGGCCGCATTGCTACGTGAGCTCAGATCGCACCAGACGGTCTGTTTGCCGATCGCTCCGAGCGCGCTTTACGGTGTCCGGGTTTTGAAACGCCGAACTGGTTAATTGCCTTGAGAGGCTGCTTTGCGCTTCTGCTGCGAGGGCCGCAATGTGCTCCTCTGTTCGGAGAGAGCGCTCTGTGTTTCCATTGACAATAATAACTCCGCGAGGTCCTGGCATCTTGAGCTTGAGGTATGCATAATGTGGTACCGCATTGAATCTAGCAAATGCGGTTCGCCCGAGCAGTGCATGATAACCACTGCGGAACGGGACTATATCGAAGATTAACTCTTCGCTTCGGAAGTTATTCGGGGATCCGAAGACCACTTCCAGTGTAATTGAGCCTGTGCAATGGGCCTCTACACCTGGAATGATGCCTTTAAATGTCGTCTTTGTGGGTTTGATCCTTGAGGGGTCTATACCCATTTTGTGCATTGTATCCTGATAAAGCAGGTTCAGGCTACTGCCGCCATCCATAAGGACTCCAGTGAGGTGAAATCCGTCAATGATTGGGTCTAGGACCAGTGCGGCAAATCCGCCATGACAGATACTAGTGGGGTGGTCCCTGCGATCAAAGGTGATCGGACAGGAGGACCATGGGTTGAACTTTGGGGCGACTGGATCCAACGCATATACGTCCCTGAGCACACGCTTCCGTTCCCGTTTGGGGATGTGCGTTGCATATATCATGTTCACCGTCCGCACTTGTGGGGGGGACCTCTTCTATCCTCCGGTGTTCGGCTGCCGGGTCTCCTCCTCGTCATCGCTATGTGGCCCCTTATCTTTGTTTTCGGCAATTAACTTGCCGGCCTACTTGAATACCCAACAATCCCTATTGGTGTGGTTGGCTGGCTTGTCGGGGGTGCCATGTATTTGACACGAGCGATCAAGTATGCGATCCAAACTAGACGGGCCCGTCGTACTTTGTTTAAATGGCTTTTTCTGCTGACCGGGTTTAGAGCCTTTGAATCTGGCATTGACTACCGTATCTTCAGTATTATCGCTGTTAATGCGGCGCTTATGTTTGTTGCGACGTGACCTACTATTGCCGTCCTTGGTATCTGAAGTACCATGGTTCTTTGACATGTTATTGCTGCAAGCCAGCCAGCTGTCTTCTCCCACACAAAAGCGGGTCATGAGTGTCGTGAGGGCTGCCATAGATTTTGGCTTTTCCTGACCAAGGTGCCGGGCTAGCCACTCGTCATGGATGTTGTGTTTGAAAGCCGCTAAGGCCTATGCATCCGAATAGTCGACGATTTGATTTTTCTTTGTTAGGAACCGAGTCCAGAATTGCCTGGCCAATTCTTCTGGCTACTGAATTATGTGGCTCAAGTCATCGGCATCTGGTGGTCACACATAAGTGCCCTGAAAGTTGTCGAGGAATGCAGCTTCCAGATCTTCCCAACAGCTAATGGAATCTGCTAGCAAGCTGTTAAGCCAATGTCGCGCTAGTCCTTTGAGCTTTAGTGGGAGGTATTTGATGGCATGTAAGTCATCACCGCGGGCCATGTGGATGTGGAGGAGGAAATCCTCGATCCATACCGCAGGATCTGTAGTGCCGTTGTATGATTCAATATTTACAGGTTTGAAACCTTCTGGGATTTGATGATCCATTACTTCGTCTGTGAAGCATAAAGGGTGTGCGGCGCCTCTGTATTGGGCTATATCACGACGCAGCTCGAATGGGTCTTGCCCGCTGTGTTCGGCCCAGCCGGATTTACTTTTATTGTATCCGGCGTGACGTTTATTGTCTTGCATGGTGGCGCGCCCTCATGATCCGTAGATCGATCTTGCATGCTTTGCTTTGTCCTCCAATATGTCTCGCAGGTCTGGCGTATCTCCCCATGCCTTTTTATTTGAATGGTGTCGGGGTGCGGGCTGAGTTTTTGGCTGGAATGCCTCTCTATCGCGGCCGTGAGGTGGCTGATCAGCCGCGTCATATGCTTCTTTCTCCAGTCGGGGTAGCAACATGTACTTTCGGTAACTCTTGGAGGGGCGCTCGAGTTTATATTCCTCGGCAGCGAGGACTTCAGTCCATCTGTCAGCTAGCAGATCTTGATCAGCTTGAAGCTGCTGCTGCTTTTTCTTCAGGCTATTTGCCGTGGCCATAAGCCGGCGCTTGAAGCGCTCTTGTTCGATGGGATCCTCTGGCACAGCGAATTCGTCGTCACCGAGGCTTGCCTCGTTTTCGGAGGGGGGCATTTAATTATCATCCTCCTCCTCTCCGTCTGCCGCTCTCTCAGGAGGGCTGGCTCCTCCATCCTCCTGCTCTAAATCTTGCTGGAGGGGATTGTTGTTGTCTTCGGCATTATCCGGAGTGTTATTATCTCGTGTGCCGGTATCACCACTTTTGCTTTGGCGGGACTTAGAGCGGATCCGCTGACGTCGGCACTTGGGTTGCTTCTTGGAGGGGTCATCCTCCGCTATTTCATCGCCATTGCCTTCTTTGGGTGTATCCACCATGTATATAGCGTATGATGAGGTGGCTGTCCAGTGCCCTGTGGGCAGTGGTTCCTCTTCGTTTCCCGCATCGTCGTCCATACCGTCGATGTCTTCGGAGTCAAAGTCGAGCATGTCGGTTAAGTCATCGACAATGGCTACTAAGTGGGTGGTGCGTGGGTCATGAATTTCTTCGTCGTCCGCATCCCAGTCCTGCCGTACATAGTTCGGCCAGGATCCTTCTGACAAGGAGAGAGACCTTAACGAGTTCAGTATGTCGCCAAAGGGAGAGTACTGAAAAATATCCGCGGAGGTAAACTCCATGATCGTCACCCAATCAGATTCGATAGGAACGGGCGCATGCGGTTCGGAGTCCGTGGCCGTAGAAGGATCCGGTAGATTATCAACAAGGCTCTCGTGCAAGGTAAGGTCGATATTCGGCTTGGTCGCCGCTGAGGGTAGGGCCTCCGTGGCGGGGTCCATCCACCCGTCCGTGGAAGGCGCAACTGGCTCCGAATTGAGGGTCGGAGCGGCTGCCGGTGCGATTTCTTGAACACTCTCCGACGGTAGAGCTAAATCGTACTCATCGTGACCGCGTGACGCACAAGGCAGAGGCTTGAATCCGTCGAAGATCAAGTCTCCGCGGACATCGGCCGTGTAGTTTAAGCTTCCAAACCTGACCTGATGGCCAGGGGCGTAACTTTCAATCTGCTCTAGATGGCCAAGCGAATTGGCCTGCAGTGCACAGCCGCCGAACACGAAGATCTGTCCAGGGAGAAAAGTCTCACCCTGGACTGCATCGCTATCGATGATAGTAGGAGCCATCAAGCCTAACGGCGACGACACAGAGAAACTCTCAATGAAAGCACCAATGTCGGTGTCAAAACCGGCGGATCTCGGGTAGGGGGTCCCGAACTGTGCGTCTAGGCTGGATGGTAACAGGAGGCAGGGGACACAATGTTTTACCCAGGTTCGGGCCCTCTTGATGGAGGTAAAACCCTACGTCCTTCTTGATTAATATTGATGATATGGGTAGTACAAGAGTAGATCTACCACGAGATCAGGGAGGCTAAACCCTAGAAGCTAGCCTATGGTATGATTGTATGTTGTCCTACGGACTAAACCCTCCGGTTTATATAGAAACCGGAGGGGGCTAGGGTTACACAAGGTCGGTTACAAAGGAGGAGATATACATATCTGTATTGCCTAGCTTGCCTTCCACGCCAAGTAGAGTCCCATCCGGACACGAGACGAAGTCTTCAATCTTGTATCTTCATAGTCTAACAGTCCGGCCAATGGAGATAGTCTGGCTGTCCGGAGACCCCTTAATCCAGGACTCCCACAATGGCGTTCAAGAGAGTCCATCACGGATAGCTAAGTTGCCTAGTACCTCACTGCTTGTCATATAGTAGGATAAAATAATCATATTTCCCGTTACTACGAGTGCTCAGTGGACAATATATATAACATGTAGATTAAAAAAGAGATGCAACAAGTGTACAACCTCTTTGGCGAAGCCATGTCGATCTCAGCGTGATTGGGTTGGCCGGTGAGGATGCTCCGGCTGACTTGGCTGTCGGAGGAGGGGAAGAAGATCTTAGGCGTCTGGAGATGGAGCCCGAGGTATTTCTCCACTGTGATGGAGGGTTTCGTCATTGGAGCAGCTCTGGTGAGTTGTACGACGCCGAGGCTGAAGCAGGACAAGAGAGACAAGGAACAGCGTTAACCTGAGTGGAATTCTAATAGCATCTCCAATACATGACGTAAAATACATAACCACAAAGTGCTAGATGTAAAATACATCAGCCGCTCATCTCTGAACTTAACTGTCGAAACTGAATTTAACTGTCGAAACTGAATTTAACTGTCGAAACTGAATTTTGCTGTCAAAACTGAATTTTGCTGTCGAAACTAAACGCACTAGCAAGGTGAGGCTACACGTCGGTCGACTGACTTTTTCATCTCTGGTCAATCGATTTTGCAGTCGTTGGATACGAAATCAAGGGCCTGCGGTTCATCTTCAACCTCCACCCCCCTGAGCCGCCAGCCACCACCGGCCAAACAACAGCCCCCCGCCCGCCCCAAAAACACTCCCCACCGCCGGTCTGCCGCCGCCCCGGCCATCCCTCTAGCCCCCCCTGCCGAGCTTTTTCTCCGGCGATCCCCACGCCACCGCCCCGCCAACGCCCCGCCAACGCCGGCGACCACCGCCCCCATCCTGAACCCTAAGATAGATAGTGGGTACCTCTCCGGCGAGCCCCCCTCCCCGCTGCGGTTGGTTCTTCCTTCACCCCAGCGATCCCCCCCCCCCCCACCCCCTGAAAATCGACTGACCCAAAAGTCGATTCAGTCGACTGAAGTGTATCTAAATCGGAGCAGCATCACAAGCAAGAGCAAGAGCGAGAGCAGCAGCGTGAGCAAGAGCAATAGCAAGAGCAGACCAGGCAGGGGACCGAGAGCAAGAGCAGAGCAGCAGCGCGAGCGAGAGCTAAAGCAGCAGCAGCTCCTACTGATGTGGACGTCACCGCCGAGGGAGCGACGTCGTGGAGGAAGTGGCCGCGACACCGTCGTGGATGGAGCCGCGCCGTGTCGGCTCGGGACCGAGCGCCGGCAGCACCGTGAGATCGAATCAAGAAGAAAATGCGGCGATTAGTGTACAACCTCTTTGGTGGCGCCGATTTAGGCCGCAACTTCATCCGAGGAAACGGTGATGATGATGCTCTTCCGGTGGTGCAGGTGAAGATGGCGGTGTGGGAATGGAGGTGGCGCGAAAGACGAGGGGAACGTCGGGGCAGCTCCTTGGAGGTGGAGGACGGGGTGGCTGAACCGGCGGGATGATGAGATCGACGACGGATCCTCATCCAGTACGGTGGATGAGGGACGTCGAGGTGTTGATGTGGACGACGTCGTCGGGGAAGAGGCTCCGGCTGGGTGGCGGATGGAGCAGGGTGTGGGGTTTCGTCGCGGGTTTTCGCGGTCTCGGTGTATGAATGGGTGGGCGGATGGGATGGCAGTGGGGAACCATGGCTTAGAGACGCGCTTGTCCGAAATGTGGGGTAAGTTACAAAAGTACCCCACCGATTTGAGGCGGTTCTTTCGGTTCAGGGGTACCACGGGCATTTCGCGTGTCGGGATTTCACAGGAGGTGGGAGTTTTCGCGCCGTTGTAGTTTCGAAATAGCAAGGCGCTAGTTGAGATGGAGGGAGTTGTCGGAGCACAACGAGACAAAGATATATCTTAAATATTTCAGGCTAACAGGGCGCGGGTTGAAGAGGCGGGAGTTTCGCAGCACAATAGACAGAGACGCTAGCTTGAATTTTTGCCATAACAAGGCGCGGCTTGAAATTTCGGAAGAACAAGCTTAACGTGTACCAAAAAAAAGACAATTTGCACCTCAACACGCACAACACACACACAAACACCATTTAGACTAGAGTAAGGTACACGTGCATTGCACGAATGAGATTTGGCAACCAAATTATGAATAAATACCACATTATAGCATGCAAGCTTTGAGTCATATATGCATGATGTAGATGTACGTTTAATTCTTATAGTTCATTTCATTCAAATCATCTAGTTTTTATAAGAAAGCTAATCTATTTTAAGATTCATGGAATTGTGCGTCGTAAGACATAAAGTAAAAACAAATAATGGAAAATCATGTAGAAAAACATTTGGGCAATTCTGATATGGAAGATTCTAGAACAAATAAGAAGTGTTTGTGTTTTGATGTTTGTGCATTATTGATACGTCTCCAATGTATCTATAATTTTTTATTGCTCCATGCTATATTATCTACTGTTTTGGACATTGTTGGGCTTTATTATCCACTTTTATATTATTTTTGGGACTAACCTATTAACCGGAGGTCCAGCCCAGAATTGTTTTTTTTTGCCTGTTTTAGGGTTTCGAAGAAAATGAATATCAAACGGAGTCCAAATGGAATGAAACCTTCGGGAACGTGATTTTCTCATCAAATACAACTCAGGAGACTTGGACCCTACGTCAAGCCACGTAACAGGAGGCCACGAGGTAGGGGGCGCGCCTACCCCCCCCAGGCGCGCCCACCACCCTCGTGGGCCGCCTGTTGCTCCACCGACGTACTTCTTCCTCCTATATATACCTACGTACCCCCAAACGATCAGATACGGAGCCAAAACCCTAATTCCACCACCGTAACTTTCTGTATCCACGAGAGCCCATCTTGGGGCCTGTTCCGGAGCTCCGCCGGAGGGGGCATCGATCACGGAGGGCTTCTACATCAACACCATAGCCTCTCCGATGAAGTGTGAGTATTTTACTTCAGACCTACGGGTCCATAGTTAGTAGCTAGATGGCTTCTTCTCTCGTTTTGGATCTCAATACAATGTTCTCCCCCTCTCTTGTGGAGATCTATTCGATGTAATCTTCTTTTTGCGGCGTGTTTGTTGAGACCGATGAATTGTGGGTTTATGATCAAGTCTATCTATGAATAATATTTGAATCTTCTCTGAATTCTTTTATGTATGATTGGTTATCTTTGGAAGTCTCTTCGAATTATCAGTTTGGTTTGGCCTACTAGATTGATCTTTCTGAAAATGGGAGAAGTGCTTAGCTTTGGGTTCAATCTTGCGGTGTCCTTTCCCAGTGACAGTAAGGGCAGCAAGGCACGTATTGTATTTTTGCCATCGAGGATAACAAGATGGGGTTTTCTTCATATTGCATGAGTCTATCCCTCTACATCATGTCATCTTGCTTAAGGCGTTACTCTGTTTTTAACTTAATACTCTAGATGCATGCTGGATAGCGGTCGATGAGTGGAGTAATAGTAGTAGATGCAGGCAGGAGTCGGTTTACTTGTCTCGGACGTGATGCCTATGTACATAATCATACCTAGATATTCTCATAACTATGCTCAATTCTATCAATTGCTCAATAGTAATCTGTTCACCCACCATAGAATACTTATGCTCTCGAGAGAAGCCACTAGTGAAACCTATGGCCCCCGGATCTATCTTTATCATATCAATCTCCTACTACTTAGTTATTTACTTTGCTATTTACTTTGCCTTTATTTTACTTTGCATCTTTATCATAAAAATACCAAAAATATTATCTTATCATATCTATCAGATCTCACTCTCGTAAGTGGCCCTATAGGGATTGATAACCCCTATCTGCGTTGGTTGCGAGGATTTATTTATTTTGTGCAGGTGTGAGGGACTCGCGCGTAGCCTCCTACTGGATTGATACCTTGGTTCTCAAAAACTGAGGGAAATACTTACGCTACTTCGCTGCATCATCCCTTCCTCTTCGGGGAAAACCAACGCAGTGCTAAAAGAGGTAGCAATTATGCTTAAGTTCAACCATGGAGTCTTCTAGATTATACATGTGGCAAAATCTGGTGGAATCTAGATGATATCCAACGGCCAGTAGTGCTCAAATTTGCCATGTTTGGACCATCGGATTTGCCTCATCCAATGACCATCTTTCAAAGTTAAAGTTACCCGCACACAATATAAAAAATATAAAATAATATATATAGGGGTATAGATATAGATATGTGATGCGAAAGCCGCCCATCATCTCCAATTAGAATAGTGTGTCCATGCACGGATGCGACGTGGCCAAATGATGGCTGCCATCCCATAGGTATCTCAAATTCAAATTAGTTTGGCCTTGTTTAATGTGTATACATCAAAACATGCTCGTTTCCAAACCACACTGTCGGTGTCAAAACCGGCGGATCTCGGGTAGGGGGTCCCGAACTGTGCATCTAGGCCAGATGGTAACAGGATGCAGGGGACACAATGTTTTACCCAGGTTCGGGCCCTCTTGATGGAGGTAAAAACCCTACGTCCTGCTTGATTAATATTGATGATATGGGTAGTACAAGAGTAGATCTACCACGAGATCAGAGAGGCTAAACCCTAGAAGCTAGCCTATGGTATGATTGTATGTTGTAGTTGTTGTCCTATGGACTAAAACCCTCCGGTTTATATAGACACCAGAGAGGGCTAGGGTTACACAAGGTCGGTTACAAAGGAGGAGATATCCATATCTATATTGCCTAGCTTGCCTTCCACGCCAAGTAGAGTCCCATCCGGACACGAGACGAAGTCTGCAAACTTGTATCTTCAAAGTCTAACAGTCCGGCCAATGGATATAGTCCGGCTGTCCGGAGACCCCCTAATCCAGGACTCCCTCAGTAGCCCCTGAACCAGGCTTTCAATGATGATGAGTCCGGCGCGCAGTGTTGTCTTCGGCATTGCAAGGCGGGTTCCTCCTCCAAATACACCACGGAAGAATTTTGAATATAAGGATAGTGTCCGACCCTACAAAATAAGTTCCACATTCCATCGTAGAGAGAACAATATTTCCACAAATCTTCAATCTGCTGACACGTTTTGGCAACATGACATTACGTCATGGCCCGGTGATTATTCAAACCGTTTCCTTTAACTAGCCCCGCACATAACGCGAGGCAGTTTTTTGACACGTCTTGTCAAAGCAGAGATCGTGTCCCCTGATTACGGGATTCTCATCAATACTGGTGTGGGTAACCCAACCACGCCATCAATTATGGCGCTTGGGGGACAAGCGAGTTTTACCAGGCTAGTGGGGACGCTTAGTTTCGGCCACCCATATAAAGGGATAAGGATTTACCTTTTCATCCACGCCTTCTTCCTCCTTTGCTTATCCGTTTTCGCGCGCTCGAGCTCCAGCGCCCAAGTCCGCATTCCCCACCTCAACCTTCTCCAGCCATGTCCAGAGGAGAGGCAAGTGGTTGGTCTCCTCCGTCATGGAGGGAGACATCAAGAAGCTGAGGAGAGCCGGATACCTGCCTGACGGCATCGCGCACCGGCTCCCAAATGAGGGGCAGCTCATCCCCACCCCCAGGCCCCATGAGAGGGTGGTGTTTCTCACCCATTTCCGCCGCGGACTGGGATTTCCTCTCCACCCATTTGTCCGGGGGCTCATGTTCTACTATGGCCTGGATTTCCACGATCTGGCCCCGAACTTCATCCTCAACATCTCGGCATTTATCGTCATGTGCGAGGCCTTCCTCCGCATCAAGCCCCACTTCGGCTTATGGCTGAAGACTTTCAATGTCAAGCCGAAGGTAGTGGGCGGCTGCCAGGAAGAGTGCGGAGGCGCCATGGTGGGCAAGATGCCCAAAGTCACATGGCTCGAGGGCTCCTTTGTGGAGACAATAAAGGGGTGGCAATCAGGGTGGTTCTATATCACCGAGCCGCATGACCCTACATGGGTAGCGGCCCCCGAGTTCTGATCTGGCTTCCCCACACGGCTGACCTCCTGGCAAGAGAAGGGCATGTCCTGGGGTAGTCCGGGAGAGCTGACCGGACTCCAAACATGCATTCAGAGCATGGTGAACAAGAAGCTCAAACTTGTCAACGTAGTCCAAGTTATGCTCATCCGCCGGATCCTCCCGTGCCAACAACGGGCCTTCAACTTGTGGGAGTTTGACCCGGCACAGCACCGAACTCTGAACAGGCTCTTCGACACCACTCACGAAGATGCCTGGAGGGTGGTGTTCAAGAGCGCCGAGGTCCCCCCTCCTACTACTGAGGATCGCGGATTCAGCGCGAAGCGCCAAGCTAGCGCGGTAAGCTGCCTTTACCTCTTACAGGATAGATGTTTTTCATAGCTTGTCTCCATGCGGGATCTAAACTCCTGTACCTTTGACAGGATTGGCAGGAGACGGCCGGGCAGATCGACTGTCCGGCTCCTTTGCCCGAAGGCCCAGCAAACGCTCTTCTGACGAAGATGCTAACTCCGGCTCCTTATACGGTGCCGGAGAAGACCAAGAAGGCCAAGGGAACCCGAAAGAGTTCCCGACGCGAGGCGTCACCGGACTTACTATCCGAGGACTCTACGACACAATCCTCCCCCGAAGACGAGGAGGACGCTCCCCCTCTAGACAGGGGAGACAAGAAAAGGAAGGCTTCCCAACTGGGGAGGCCGGAGGGTCCAAGAAAGGGTGGACCCTCCCTACGGACTACACCACCTCTACTGACAGCGAAGACAAGTGGATGCCCAGGGCCAAGCCCCTGGGGAAGTCGTAAGTATTCAGATACCAGAGTAAGTCATAGTATTCCTTTGCCGCACTGCTTTCCCTAACGCCGAAATATGATTATGCAGGCCGCCACGAACCAGTATCGATGTATCATCGGACGGCTCCCTGGGCTCGTCGGACATGGATAGCGATCCAGTCCTGACCGCGACCTCCCCTCATCCTTCTGACGACGCTGAGGTGCCGTCTCAAGAGGCACCGGGTCGAGGGGAGACAGCCCCGGAGGCGCCACAAGGCGACCTTCCGGACTCCGGGAGCCGAGGGGATGGGGCCCCTGAGAGCTCCGAGTTTGGCCCTCAGCCGAACACTGCGCCGGAACCTCCAGTGGTTCCGGGCTCGGGTAGGCCGCCTCCTTCAAAGAGGGGCAAGACGCCTGCACCGACGACCTCTGTCCATCCAAAGGCGCCGGACAATCTGCTGGAAGCGCTTCGCACCGCTTCCATCGACGAGGAGCACCGCACTGTTATGAGTGCGGTGATCCAGAAGGTTCAGTCCGCTAAGAGTGGATTGACTGAAGCCTGTGCCAGCCTTCTAACAGGCTTTGAGGTAAGTATTTAAAGTATAGAAAAATATTACCGCATAGACAGTAGCCCCCGATGCTCTGTTCGGTGTTCACAAAGAAAAGCCGAATAGAGGATCAAACAATGTCGCAGGAGTCTAATAGATGTCAATATGCACATGCAGGCTTCGCTGCTGGCGTCCGCCGCACTGGCTGCGGAGGTCGCCGTACTGAAGCAGGACCTTAAAGGGTCCCAAGACGAGCTTGGCCTTACCAAGAGGCAGCTCGAGGACAATAAAGGTAAGTAGCACCTAGTCTATGTATATGTATAAAAAGAATGTGATTGCAAAATGACAGGATTATCATGAATTTGCTAGGGGCCGCGACTGAAGTGGCGATCCTAAAGCAAGCGCTGTCCGAGGCCGAAGATAAAGCGGCCAAGGAGCGCACCGAGCGAGAGAAGCACGAGGCTCGGGTAGGCGAGGTGCAGCAAGAGCTCCAGGCTCTCGTGGCGAAGCACGAGGCGTTGGAGCTTGACTCAAAGACGCGAGAGTCTGAGCTTGCTGCGGCCCTCGAGAGCGCAAAAAGTGCCAAGGCCGAAGCCCAAAAGGCCCTCCAGGAGATTGACGCAATGAAGAAGATAGCGGCGGGTAAGGCTTTCTATATGCAAAGCAAGCATGTAAGAGTAAATTACTAATTACTTACCCGGATCCGGAGCTCTCCAGGAGCATTCGCAGATTTGCCTCGCAGCGTGTCCGATGCCGCACAATTTTAGCAGGCCGAGGATGGAAGCTCGACGGAGAAGTTGTTCTAGTCTCAGTAGACTAAGGCCGAACACCCGGTGCCAATGTGCGACCAACTGAAGCAGATGGTCGAGCTACATAAGGCGACCGAACAGGCCATGAGGGGCTTTATAGTCCGGTTGTGGCCTGGCGACGCCCTTCCGAACAGCTTCTTCGGCCTGGTGAGGTGGCTTGTGGATGCCTACCCGCGGCTGGAGGTCATCAAGCGATCCGTCTGTATTGAAGGTGCACACCGGGCTTTCGCCCGTGTGAAATTGCAGTGGGTCAAGCTAGACGCCGTGAAGCTGATCAAGGAAGGGACGCTGGAGGGCAAGGAGCACCGCCACCCCGAGATGTACTACGAGGGTGTTCTGCCGGGTACCTGTCTCATAGCGGATGAGTGTACAAAAGATGTAATATTTGAGTAAAACTCGCTCGTGTGATCCTGTATTTATGAAAACTTGTTTCATATGCGCTATGCAACACTTTTTTGAATTTAAAATATTACCTTCTGTTTGGCCGTTTATCTAATCTGAGAGATAGCTAGTCCTCGGCTTCTGCCCCCATGCCACTAGTGTTGGGGTGTTCAGGATAAACCTGAGCACTCTTGTTCCCATATTTGGGTCCTTCGAGGGAGGCGCTCAGCACAACGAACAAGGCAACCAGACTAATAATGCTTTATCACTCTCACTTATCCATAGACTTCTATAATTTTAAATTTCGGCGAAGCCCCTGGTATTCGGAAGGCCGAATTCGGGGCGCGATACATGACTTTAAGCCGGACAGGGCCGGCCCCTCGCCCTAAGCGGCATAAGTCTTTAGGGACTCGAAAACCTCGCCGAACAGCGACCAGTCTCTCGCCTTATCATGACAGTCAGTTTTTGCTTTCTCTACTCAGGTGCTAAGCCCGGCAGAACCGGGGCACAATCGCAGTAGTTCTCGTAGCGCTACCTTAGCCGATAGAGTGGAACGTAAGGTACCAAAACATAGGAGCCAGGCAAACCCAACATTTGACCAAATACATGATTCGGAGCTGATGCATATAATGCTATAAGTTCGGGGTGCCGCACTTGTGAAAGTGTTCGAACTTTTCACACCATATTGTGGGGTATGTAAGCCCCTGGTGTATTGGCCATACCAAACTGTACGGTTGCAAGGCGTTGTTAATGAACACATATATGTAAAACAAGAATGCAATAATAGGCGTAGTGCTATGCATTGTTTATTCAAAAAGGTGCGTTAAAGCGGAATGATACAGATAGTGCGATAAGCAAAGAGTAGGACTGTGTCCCTTCCAAGGGCAGGCTGAGGAATAGTACTAAATCAAATATTTCGCTCGTTACTGTAATCCACCTGGGAATTCCGTGGTGTGATGTAGCTTTCTGCCTCCTTGGTCGCTGCATCATGTGCTCGGCAATAGTGCTGCCGGACAGGGTTTCCAGAGATTAAAGTCCTGAAAAAGAGAAAAATAACAAAGCGGGGAGCCCCTAGTGCGGTTTAAGCCGCGTCTTGGGGCATGCTGCAGTTGTGCCCCCTCCCCATCTATGCCCATGGTATTTTTAATGTGTAATTATGTACGCGTGGCACGAGTTTCGCCATATGACTGGGACTGGGGTGGGGGCCGCATTGCTACGCGAGCTCAGATCGTGCCAGATGGTTCGTTTGCCGATTGCATCGAGCGCGCTTGACGGTGTCCGGGTTTTGGAACGCCGAACTAGTTGATTGCCTTGAGAGGCTGCTTTGTGCTTCTGCTGCGAGGGTCGCGGTGTGCTCCTCTATTCGGAGAGGGCGCTCTGTGTTTCCATTGACAGTAATGACTCTGCGAGGTCCTGGCATCTTGAGCTTGAGGTATGCATAATGCGGTACCGCATTGAATCTAACAAATGCGGTTCGCCCGAGCAGTGCATGATAACCATTGCGGAATGGGACTATATCGAAGATTAACTCTTCGCTTCGGAAGTTATCCGGGGATCCGAAGACCACTTCCAGTGTAATTGAGCCTGTGCAATGGGCCTCTACACCTGGAATGACGCCTTTAAAGGTCGTTTTTGTGGGTTTGATCCTCAAGGGGTCTATACCCATTTTGTGCATTGTGTCCTAATAAAGCAGGTTCAGGCTGTTGCCGCCATCCACGAGGACTCGAGTGAGGTGAAATCCGTCAATGATAGGGTCTAGGACCAGTGCGGCGAATCCGCCATGACGGATACTAGTGGGGTGGTCCCTGCGTTCGAAGGTGATAGGACAGTAGGACCATGGGTTGAACTTCGGGGCGACTGGCTCCAACGCATATACGTCCCTGAGCACACGCTTCCGTTCCCGTTTGGGGATGTGCGTTGCATATATCATGTTCACCGTCCGCACTTGTGGGGGGAACCTCTTCTGTCCCCCGGTGTTCGGCTGCCGGGTCTCCTACTCATCATCGCTATGTGGCCCCTTATCTTTGTTTTTGGCAATTAACTTGCCGACCTGCTTGAATACCCAACAATCCCTATTGGTGTGGTTGGCTGGCTTGTCGGGGGTGCCGTGTATTTGACACGAGCGATCGAGTATGCGATCCAAACTGGACGGGCCCGGCGTACTTTGTTTAAATGGCTTTTTTCGCTAACCGGGTTTAGAGCCTTTGAATCCGGCATTGACTGCCGTATCTTCAGTATTATCACTGTTAATGCGGCGCTTATGTTTGTTGCGACGCGACCTGCTATTGCCGTCCTTGGTATCCGAAGTACCATGGTTCTTTGACATGTTATTGCTGTGAGCTAGCCAGCTGTCTTCTCCCGCACAAAAGCGGGTCATGAGTGTCGTGAGGGCTGCCATAGATTTCGGCTTTTCCTAACCAAGGTGCCGGGCTAGCCACTCGTCACGGATGTTGTGTTTGAAAGCCGCTAAGGCCTCTGCGTCCGGACAGTCAACGATTTGATTTTTCTTTATAAGGAACTGAGTCCAGAATTGTCTGGCCGACTCTTCTGGCTGCTGAATTATGTGGCTCAAGTCATCGGCATCTGGCGGGCGCACATAAGTGCCCTGAAAGTTTTCGAGGAATGCGGCTTCCAGATCTTCCCAATAGCTAATGGAATCTGCTGGCAAGCTCTTAAGCCAATGCCGCGCTGGTCCTTTAAGCTTTAGTGGGAGGTATTTGATGGCGTGTAAGTCATCACCGCGGGCCATGTGGATGTGGAGGAGGAAATCCTCGATCCATACCGCAGGATCTGTAGTGCCATCATATGATTCAATATTTACAGGTTTGAAACCTTCTGGGATTTGATGATCCATTACTTCGTCTGTGAAGCATAGAGGGTGTGCGGCGCCTCTGTATTGGGCTATATCGCGACGCAACTTGAATGGGTCTTGCCTGCTGTGTTCGTCCCGACTGGATTTACATTTACTGTATCTGGCGTGACGTTTATCGTCTCGCATAGTGGCGCGCCCTTGTGATCTGTAGATCGATCTTGTATGCTTTGCTTTGTCCTCCAATACGTCTCGCGGGTCTGGCGTGTTTCCCCATGCTTTTTTATTTGAATGGCGTCGGGGTGCGGGTTGAGCTTTTGGCTGGAATGCCTCTCTATCACGGCCACGAGGTGGCCGATCGGCCGCATCGTATGCTTCTTCCTCCAGTCGGGGTAGCAACTTGCACTTTGGGTAACTCTTGGACGGGCCCTCGAGTTTATATTCCTCGGCAGCGAGGACTTCAGACCATCTGTCAGCTAGCAGATCTTGATCAACTTGAAGTTGCTGCTGCTTTTTCTTCAGGCTATTTGCCATGGCCATAAGCCGGCGCTTGAAGCGCTCTTGTTCGACGGGATCCTCTGGCACAGCGAATTCGTCGTCGCCGAGGCTTGCCTCGTCTTCGGAGGGGGGCATGTAATTATCATCCTCCTCCTCTCCGTCTGCCGCTCTCTCAGGAGGGCTGGCTCCTCCATCCTCCTGCTCTAAATCTTGCTGGTGGGGATTATTGTTGTCTTCGGCACTATCCGGAGTGTTATTATCTCCTGTGCCGGTATCACCACTTTTGCTTTGGCGGGACTTAGAGCGGCGCCGCTGATGTCGGCGCTTGGGTTGCTTCTTGGAGGGGTCATCCTCCGTTATCTCATCGCCATTGCCTTCTTTGGGTGTATCCACCATGTATATATCATATGGTGAGGTGGCTTTCCAGTGCCCTATAGGCGCTGGTTCATGTTCGTCTCCTACATCGTCGTCCATACCGTCGATGTCTTCGGAGTCGAAGTCGAGCATGTTGGTTAAATCATCAACAGTGGCTACGAAGTGGGTGGTGGGTGGGCGTCGAATTTCTTCGTCGTCCGCATCCCAATCCTGTTGGCCATAGTCCGGCCAGGGCTCTCCTGACAAAGAGAGAGAGACCTTAGTGAATTCAGAATGTCGCCGAAGGGCGAGTGCTGAAAGATATCCGCGGCGGTGAATTCCATGATCGGCGCCCAATCGGATTCGATTGGCAGGGGCGCAGAAGGTTCGGAGTCCGGAAAAGAGTCCGACACCTTGGAGTCACGGGCTTTGCAGAGGATGAGGCTGGTGTTCGGCTCGATCGCCGTTGAGACTGCAGCCCCCGAGGCGGTGTCTAGCCACCCATCCTCGATCGGCGCAGTTGGCTCCGAGCTAAGGGTCGGAGCTGATGCGGGCGTGGCCTCTAGGGCACCGTTTGGTGGCAGAGCTAGGTCATACCCATCGTGACAGTGCGGCGCGCTCGGCTGTGGCTCGAATCCGTTGAAGATCAAGTCTCCGCAGATGTCAGTCGTGTAGTTCAAACTTCCAAATCTGACCTGATGACCAGGGGCGTAGCTTTCAATCTGCTCCAGATGGCCAAGCGAATTAGCCCACAGTGCAAAGCCGCCGAACACGAAGATCTGTCGGGGGAGAAAGGTCTCACCCTGGACCGCATCGTTGTTGATAATCGGAGGAGCCATCGGTCCTAAAAGTGACGACTCGGAGGAACTCTCAATGAAAGCACCAATGTCGGTGTCAAAACTGGCAGATCTCGGGTAGGGGGTCCCGAACTGTGCGTCTAGGCCAGATGGTAACAGGATGCAGGGGACACAATGTTTTACCTAGGTTTGGGCCCTCTTGATGGAGGTAAAACCCTACGTCCTGCTTGATTAATATTGATGATATGGGTAGTACAAGAGTAGATCTACCACGAGATCAGAGAGGCTAAACCCTAGAAGCTAGCCTATGGTATGATTGTATGTTGTAGTTGTTGTCCTACAGACTAAAACCTTCCGGTTTATATAGACACCGGAGAGGGCTAGGGTTACACAAGGTCGGTTACAAAGGAGGAGATATCCATATCTATATTGCCTAGCTTGCCTTCCACGCCAAGTAGAGTCCCATCCGGACATGAGACGAAGTCTTCAAACTTGTATCTTCAAAGTCTAACAGTCCGGCCAATAGATATAGTCCGGCTGTCCGGAGACCCCCTAATCCAGGACTCCCTCACACACCGCGCAGATCTCCGTTATATTCATGCATGCATGGGTTTCAAACATCAGGATCTCTTATTCAAATATTTGAATTCAACTTTACATTGATTATGACCTATTCTTTTACACCCACAGAGTAGTCTTCTCTTTATAATTGTACCACTAAATTTCTCTCATGCATGCATGCACACACACTATCAGACGGAATTATCCATCGCACGCATGCAATCTTTTTCTTCAGGTCGGTCTCCCATGAAGGCACACACCCACAGACATCCACCTCTCCATCATATCGGGCATTCTTTATCTCTCACGCGTGCATGCGCAATGATCGATGTTCCTCTATGTATGTGTGTGTATAGCTAGGTCTTTCATAGTTTTCCACACAAACCGATCAATCGATATATCCAGTGAGGTCTCACCCTCTTTCCCACGTCCACATCGATCAATCTATACCTCTCTATATAGGATTAACATATATAACTAATACACCCACATTAATTATATATCCAACGTCCCCCTCTCATCATCCATGCCTTCCGCTTCATCTCTCAGATGCGTGCACAATGGCGAAGACAGGGGCAGTAAGGGCCCTGCCCCCTCCCCCCCTAACATCACTATATATCGAGGCTAATATGAATGTGATCATTAGACAATTGCTGCTAAAAATGGTTTAAGTTCATGAATTGACCCTCCTCGTAAAGGATTAGCAATGCTTGGCCCCCTAGCTCATTTATTTTTCATGGCTCCGCCACTGCGCGCAACAGCGCACGTGTTCGCCCCCTCTCTCTAAATATCGACCTCGCACTTGTGCATTCCTTCATAGTCTCCCTCCACTCGGCCCCTCGCACCATCTTCTAGCCCCCACCGGATACCACATGTACAATCTAGCAGACTCCATGGTTGAACTTAAGCATAATGCACAAACCTCAAAACAAACAGTGGTTCTCTTTTGTTCTAGAATCTTCCGTATCATAACTGCCCAAACTTTTTTTCTAGTTGAATTGCCATTATTTGTTTTTACTTTATGCTTTACAACGCACAATTCCATGAATCATAAAATAGATTAAGGGCTTCTTTGATTCAAAGGATTCTCAAAGGAATTTTGGAGGATTCTAATCATTAGGAATTTTTCCTATCTTGGTTGTTTGATTCGTAGGATTGTAAACCATAGGAATTTTTCTATATGATTCATTTGCACTAGATTTCATAGGAAACATCCCATCCACTCAAACCTCTTTGAAAGAATTCTGCGTTTTTCTATGCACAATCAAACACTCATACAATCCTGTAGGATTCAAGACAACATTCCACTATAATCCCATGTTTTTCCTATTCCCACGTTCTTAGCTTTTTTATAAAAACTAATTGATTTTGAATGAGATGAACTATAAGAATTAAACGAAGGGCTACATCAGGCATATATGACTCAGAGCTTACATGCTATAGTGTGGTATTTATTCATAATTTGGTTGCAAAATCTGATGCGTGCAATGCACGTGTACCTTACTAGTGCTTCGAGTATGTGTAAAACACGTAAATTAGAATACCAATGGCACGCTACATAGTGTCTCTCTTACAGTTCATGAAGCCACGTGGCACATGTGGAGGCGTTGTCGCGACCTCCTTGCGTGGATTGATCACAGTGACGTGTTGCTAGTTCCAGAAGAATGTACTCGTCCTCCCTGAGCCATACTGGCAGTACATGCACGAAGCGAAGATGTGCACGCACGCCACGCATGCACTCATTCCCTCGCACGCACACGCGGGTACACGGGCGGACGCAATTTTGTACCAAGATCCACCCCATGTGATAATTTGACGCGTGTAAAGTCGTTGACTTCATTGATGGTCAATTAATACAGCGCATGCAAATTGAGTGGACGTGAGGGCGGAAGAAAGACATTATTACTCCACTGCGCGCATGCGAGTAGTTAAATCGTGGGTTGATAGTAGTACTTCCATTGGTCTCCTTCATATTTTGTGCCAATTTTTGACAGTAACATAATATTTACGCATTTGAGCAGTGTACTTGAAATTTATGTTCCACTAAACTCATCGGGAGCCATTTCGGGCCTCGAAACCAAAACCATCAATTAATCTTTACCTTGTTCCCATCACATTCGAAAGCCTGCTCACACCTACTAGTATGTACCAAACCTGAACGTGTTCCCACTATGCAGGTATTAGTACGAGTGTTAGTACTTAGGTTATAAAAAGGGGAACTACCTAACCGAAAATTACTCTACTTTCCTCCTCATAAGTGCTTCTTCTTCGTCCGCCGTTGCCACGGCCGGTGAGCAGAGCTCTAGATAGAGAACTACTCGTAACAAGGGAGCGGCAACCAAGGCTGCGGGAAAAAAAGAGGGCTCGCCGCCACGCAGAGACCTCGAAAGATCTCTCACGGGCAGGCGATGGCTCCCAGGAGCGCCCTAGCCGCGGAGGCGAACATGCCGAGCCGGCGGAACTGGAGTCGTTATCCGTCGACGGCATGCCCAATCAGCGCAATAAGCACCTCAATAAGCAGAAGGAGTTCATCCAAGGATTGATGGAGTTGCTGAAGGAGAGCCTCGACGACATGCCCGCTGAGCTCAATCAGCAGGGGGAGTTGACCGCCGGATTGGTGATGCTGCTGAAGAAGAGCATTGCCTCGGAGAAGAAGGCGACCGGCGAAATCCTGCGACTTGAGGAGGACAAGGCGAAGCTCTGCCACGAGATCGGCCTGTTGAAGGAGAAGAACGCCGGCTGGAAGAAGCTGCATGAGAATAGTAGTTCCTCGATGAAGATGCTGCAGGCCCTCGTCATGGAACAGAAGGAGGAGTTGGCGAAGCTCCGCATCGAGCACCCGGCTGCTGTCAAGGTACGTAATGCGGTCGTGGAACAGATGATGATGGCTCACGTCGAGAAATCCCGCGTCATGGACAGAATGAAGAAGATGGCGGAGGAGACGCGCAAGGAGATGGAGGTCGTGGAGGCGATGAAGAAGCAGTTACGACTCCGCGGCGAATTAGATCATTTGGGGTGATAATATTCCTTCTTCTTTTGCTCCTGTGTTTCATCTTTTTCTTCGGGTGTTTCACCGCACGTGTCACGTTCTCTGTGAGGCATGAATAGAACAATGGTTTTTTTAGGGAATGAATAGAACAATGCTAACAATGAGATGACTAGCAAATTAGATCATTTTTTATCGCCATATGGCACTGGGCTGCCGTGTTTCGTGCTCCTCCGTCGCAGTACTACTCCAGTGGAAAACTTGAGTATACCTCACGCTTCTTTGCTCCTCCTCGATCAGGTCGTCGGCGCATTTATACGAGCAGTCAAATCACAAGGCCCCGCCTTCCAGCAGTAATGAGCCGTCAAATCACAAAGGCCCTCGCCTCTCGTGAAACCGACCAAGCTAGACTGCCCCGCCCTCTAGCCTTTTAAAAAATGTATACTTTTGTACAGCAGTAGTACCGATGGATTGCGATGGAGCAAAACTTGAAATTAAAAAAAAGGTGGTACATATAGAGAGCGCTCGTCGCCAAATTATGCACATAGTACTATTAAAAAGGCTAGTCACAATAATGGTGTCTAGCACAACCCACCCCTCAAATAAAACTAAGAGGGTGCTTGGATACGTTTTAGTCCCATGACTAAAAGTAGTGGGACTAAAACATGCTAGACTCACCCATGCTTGGATCCAAATATTAAAAAGGCTAAAATCAAGTTAATGAGCATTTATTATTCTCCAAACCCTCCAATCTAGAACTTGCATGTGTTAAAGGAGAGGAGTTAAATGAGTAGAGAGAGGACTAATCCACATTTTAGTAGGGGTACCCCTGACTAAAAAAATTTAGTCTCAAGACTAGTTTTAGCCCCTCTTTAGTCAGGGGTGCTTGGAACTTTAGCCTCTTAAAGTGACTATTTTTAGTCAGACTAAAATAAGTCCCTTGGATCCAAGCACCCTCTAAGCATCCTGGAATTCTTTGACAAAACTAAGCACCCTGAAATTCTTTGACAACTAAACTGTTGGCTATATGATGTTGGCCATATATATTGTACGTATATAATGTGAAGAAACGAGTGGTATTACTATACCAACTAAAAGATGAAATGTAAGAAATACTAGTATGTACGTACTGAAGAGTTAAAGTAACAAGAAGAAACATAACATAGTTCTGCTGGGGGCTCAGCACAACACACCCCTCAAATTAAATTAAGCACACCTGAAATTAAACTTTGCAACTATTTTGGTAGACACTGCATTAGAATCACCATGAGCAACGACACTGCCACCTTACTCGGAGTCCTCGTCCGCGTCCTCGACTTCGTCCTTGTCCCTCTTCCTCTTGGCCGATACTTCTTTGCTTGAACCGCACACTTGGTTGTTGCTCTTCATCCAACCCTTGTAGATATTGAAGCAAAGGTAGCCATCCATTGCAGCGTAGTGTATGTGGTCTATATCTAGTACATTCCGCTGCCATGCATGATGATGAAACGTGTATGGAGGTTTCTCCAGTTTACCGTACGAAGGATGAACCATGGCTCCTTCCAGGGTCAGCATTGAAGGCTGACGAGATGACACCAGCTGATTCTTTTGGAGGTCGAAGGTGTTGCCTACAACGAGGCCTATCCGACGCAGGACTTCTTTGTCGTTACCAAAGTCTACAGTAACAAATTTGACTAGGTTGCTCTCGAGGAAGTCCTTAAAATCCTGGCACTCAACGTCGGCATGGAATATGTGGTAGACCAAGCATAAGTCATGCACGCAAACCTGGATCACGGCGGGCTTCTTCCTCTCTTCATCCTTTAGATCCTTCTCTGGTCCCAGGACTGTGGTGTACTCAACATCTAACCCAGCGACCCACTCATCATCTGAGTCTTCGAACATGCGTCTGAAGCGAGAAAGGCATCCTTTCACCGTCGCGGAAGAACGGGTGTAGATGACGTCGAACTCATCGCCGGTGATGGTTGTAACCTTGTACTCACCGCCGATCGTGGAGATTTGGGACGCCATGGATTTGGGAGGAGGGTTAGGATTAGTGGAACTGCCGTAATGTGAATGGACGAGACAACTAGGAGCGAACCGCCGTAGTATTGAAGGACGTGCGGGGACGAGTAGGAGCGGCATTAATTAATTGAATCGTCTCGCCTCCCTCTGCATGCAGCCGCATGCAAGCCTCACGCGCACATCCCTAGTGCATGCTACGGCTGGGTATTTATTTCTCCCAATCAGCGTACGCAACGAGCAGCGGAATCAGTGTAATATGTGGTGATTTAATTACAACGGGACTAATAAAAATGGGACTAATATGTGGTGATTTAATTATCTTCTCCTCTTAAACCACCGCCGCTCCTCTCCTGTTCCAATCTAAATGCAGTGCCGCTTCTCTCCTCTTCCATTTCAAAACCACCACCTCTCCTCTCCTGTTCCAGTCCAAAACCAGCGTCACTCCTCTCCCGTTCTAATCCAAAACCAGCGCTGCTCCTCTCCTCTTCCATTCAAAAACCATCGCCGGCGAGTGAAGGTGTTGTGGAGAAGTAGATCGATGGAGGAGTACAACCGATACGTGAGGATCGCAGACGGCGACCTTGTGAAGCTAGCTAGGATGTTGGAGATACAGTCTTGGTTTGACAACAAGGACCAACTAGCGGCAACAGCGACATCCATGGCCAAATATCTGCAACAGAGCGAAATGGCGGTGATACTCCCGGAGGGAGTCGCGCCGGAGTACATAGAGCTGCTCCTCTGGGCCATGGAGCAAACAGATTCACCGAATCCCGATCGTGAGGGAGCGGTGGTGGGAGTATCGATCCCAGATGGAGCATCCACCAGAGATTGAAGGATCGAGCATCTACAGGGTGCCATTCGTGAGGGTGTCCTGCCAGAGCGAGCCGGTGGAGACTTCGTCGACCGAACCCAACTGCAAGAGGAAAAAAACAGTTGACCCGACGACGCTTCCCCGCCATCGTCTCCCTCGACGTTCACATCATCTCACGGGGCGGCTGTCTGCCGCCGAGGAATAGGAGGGGGCTGCCCCCCAGCCCAATAGTCGGGCAGGTTGTGAATTGTCAGGAGGAGCTTAGGGTTGTCAGTATTTGCAGGTTGTGAATTGTGTTTTGTGTTGTGTATTTTGAGAGTACTTTCAGATATGAATGTCTTTTGAATTTCAGATTTGCAGTATTGAGCATATGAAGTATTTTATGAATTCTAGAGATCTATTTTTAGCACTTAAAAAATGTAGTTTCATAGGAGTATAAAAGTGCAGACAATGTGATTCTCAGAGAAGAAACTGCAAGTTTCAGTTTCAGATAAGAAACTGCAAGTTCAGTTTCAGATAAGAAACTGCAACTTTCAGAGGCAGAGCATTTATATTAACATGGCCTTTTCAAACATGGTTAATATCATGTTGAAAGTTTTACTCATGGTCGAAAATGGAACTACCAGCCAGTTAACATCATGCTGATCAACATTCATGCATAGCACATCTTCATATGAAGCACAGTCAAAATGCCCACACAATGTCGAGTGTGCGAAACACAAAGAAAACGAGGGACGAAGTTTTGGCAAGTGTTGGACGTGGTTTTGGGCTGCCCCGTCTAGGCTTTCATTTTTAACATGCGCAGCCCACGACCTCGGATGGGAGGTCTGGCCTATGGACCTCCCATCCAAGGTTTTATTTTTGGCAGCCCAATTTATATTTTTTTTTGAAGAAAACATAGAGGTCTGTTCTATTTTTTTAATATAAGAATAGGAACGCCAGGTCCAACTTATGTTCCCTTCTAACTATATTATATATATTTAAATTATTTTATAATATATATTATTTTTATTGTCATCACAAATTTAACAGATACTTACATATGTAAGAAAACAATATCCCACATCTTATTAACTTATAAAAATAATTTCGTACCAAATAAAATACTGGATTGTTTTGGCACGAAAATCCTAGTGATTGTGTACAAAAGCTTGGTAAGATTTAAGAACGAATGTAATAATATCATTTATTATTTAAATATATTTATAACAAAATGCTCAGCCCCTTTTTATTTTTTGATAACATTGCTGGCCCAACCCAACATTATAATTAGAATCAGCCCAGCAAAATCGTGTATTTCGAGAAAGTGCAAATGGCCTGTAATTTTTTAGGAAATAAAATAAATGGGCCGCATGGACGCTACATTATTTATTCACCCAGCCCAGCTAATGGATGTAATTCAAAAAAAAGATCAAATTGACTGTAAATTCTACCACGCAAAAAAAGACTGTAAATTCTGAAAAAATGGGTTGAATACGTGCCCCATTTTTGGAGGCTGAAATGTGGGCCAATAGGTCGAAGCCAACGCAAGTCGTTGTCAATTTAGTCAACAAATGATTCTGACATGTTAGCCGTTGGATTTACATCCAACGACCGGCATCCATCTTCAATCTCTCGTCTTCTTCCTCCAGCGCCACCGGGACCACCTCCCGCCTCCTGCTGCTAGCAGCTCTGCTTAGCACGCTTCGCTATGAAGTGCTACTCCACCGTTGACCAGGCCATCCCTCCATCCCTCCACACCTCCTGTTCTTATCCACCGACTGTCAAACCACACCGCACTAGAACCAGTTAACCCTCGTACACCTCTCCGTCTGCGACTCTACTCCCGCGTCTTCCCATCTCCGGCTCGTTGCTGTCCAGGGCCTCGCCGTCATCCACCACCTTGGATGTGCTCGGCGTGGCATGGTCAACGTGGTCAACGAACGACACCATCGGAAATAGACTGTGCGTGGAGAGGCTGACAGCTGGGTCCACGGCCGCACACAAGGAAATGCCTCCTTATTACACGCAAAATGATGATTCCTCCACCTGACATCTGGTACCCACCGGAAGGGCCTCTGTATTTCACAAAAATAACGTGCCCCCCGCTGACATGTCGGACCCACCAGCTATCTTCGCACGCAAGGAAGTGCCTCCTTATTACGCACACAAAAATGAATATTCCCCCTGCCAGCTGGAACTCAGCATAGTGGGAGGCTGACTTGTGGGCCTACCAAGTTGACGGGGACGGAGCGCTTTGTCAACTTAGTCAATATGAACAATTCTAGCTCCTGTTACCGTACGATGTTCATCCAACGGCCGTAGTGCTTCTTCAACCTCTGGTCTTCTTGCTCCAGCCGCCCAAACCAGCGCCGGTCGTGCCGCGTGCTCCTGCCACCCGTGGCCGGCTGTGATGTCGTGGAGGCCTCACCGCCCCCTACTACTCCCACCGCTAGCCAGGCCATACCTCTACTCACCCACACCCCCTGTTATTCTGCGGCGACAGCAGCCTCACACCGCAGTTGAACTAGTGAACCCTCGTACTCCTCTTCGCGTGGGCATCCACTGCTGCGTCTTCCCCGGCTCCGAGTCGTCCCCTTCCTAGTCCTCGCCGTCGTCCACCGCCGTGGTGCTCTCGGCGTGGCGTGGTCAACGTGGTCAAGGAACGACTTCCATCGGACATGGACTGTACGTGGAGAGGCTGACAGCTGGGTCCACGGCCGCAGCAAGGAAGTGCCTCCTTATTACGCGCAAAATAATGATTCCTCCACCTGACAGCGAGGACCCACCGGACGGGCCACCGTATTTCGCGAAAAAAATATTTCCCCCTAACTACTGGGACCCACCAGCTACATCTTCGCACGCAAGGAATTGCGTCCGGGAGAAAAAACGATTCGCCCCCCTGACTGCTGGGACCCACCAGCTACATCTTCGCACACAACGAAGTGCGTCTGAAAAAAAAAACGATTCACCCCCTGACTGCTGGGACCCACCAGCTACATCTTCGCACGCAAGGAAGTGCCTAACAGTCGGGACCCACCTGGTCGAAGCGTACGTAGCGTTGTCATTCTGGTCGCGAACGTGTACATACATATATACTGGTGGATGTAGAGGCGTGCACGTGTCGTAGTAGAGGCACGTACGTGTCGTAGTAGAGGCGCGCAGGTAGCATGTACACGTACGTACAACGGCCAGGGTGCAAGAAAGAAAATACGGCCACGTATGTGTACATACGGGCGGGGTCTCGAACGCCTACTCACGCATACGTACGGCCAGGGCTCGTGTACATGGCTGGGTTGGAACGGAGAAACAACGTCGTCTTCATGTTCATGAGGAGGCAACGGAATGCGTCGTATTCATGGGGAGGCAATGGAATGCGTCGTGTTCATCTGGAGGCAACGGAACGCGTGGGAGCCAACCGGCTGGGTCGGAACGGAATGCGTGGTCGTGTTCATCGAGAGGGCTTGGACAGAACAGGCGATGGTAACGAGGCCTGGCGTACCGCACAACGGAGGAAATGGACCTCCTACGTTCGGAACGGGGTCCTGTTGATTGGGAGGGGTGTGGCGTACCGCAAAACGGAGGAAATGGACCTCCTACGGTCGAAACTGGGGTCCTGTTGATCGGGAGGGGTGTGGCGTACCGCAAAACGGACGAAACGGACCTCCTACGGTCGAAATGGGGGTCCTGTTGATCCGGAGGGGTGTGGCGTACCGCAAAACGGACGAAACGGACCTCCTACGGTCGAAACGGGGGTCCTGTTCATTGGGAGGGGTGTGGTGTACCACAAAACGGGACTCCACGGGATACTGTTCATCTCCACCGTCGACCTCCTCCAGCCTCCACGGGCTACCGTCGACCTCCTCCAGCCTCCACGGGCTCCTGTTCATCCAGCCTCCACGGGCTCCTGTTCATCCAGCCTCCACCGCGCGCTACTCCACCGGCTACTGTTCAACCACCCCTCCACGGGCACCCCTCCACCATCTACTATTCATCCAACCCTCCACACCATGGGGTCCTGTTCAACCATCCCTCCACCATCTACTGTTCATCCAGCCCTCCACACCACGGGGTCCTGTTCATCCAGAGGCAACGCCACCGCTCACTGTTCATCCAACACCCCCCCCCCGCATCGCTCACTGTTCATCCAATAGATCGGCTTCAGTTAGCAGCAGTAGCGAAGGAATCGCTCGATCGGGTTCAGTTAACAGCCATCGATCAATCGCTCGGGTTCAGTAATGTGTAGCCTGCAGTGCAATCGCTCGGGTTCAGTTAGAGCCCAACGCCTCGCTCGGGTTCAGTTAGAGCCAACGCCTCGCACACACGCGCCTACGTGTACGAGAGAAACGCGCATCGCTTGGCCCCCGACCTCCCACCGTAACCGGGAACTCCCCGAAATCCCCCCCCCCTCGCTTCTACCACGGTTTTTTCCGTCATGGACGGCCCAAAGAATGTCATGCAGCTGCGTCTCCGGACCTCCCAGGACGAAAAGCCCATTTTTTGTCATGATTTTTTGTCATAGAAGTAGGAGCCCACCACATCTATGATGATACCGGGTTTTGTCACAACTATCGTCATAGAAGTGTCATATGTATGACAGAAAAAAAATTCGTTCGGCCCAAAATGTCACGGATGTGTCTTTTTTTGTAGTGAATACTAGATAAAGCACGACTAATATAGCATAGATAAAACAAGTCATGCGGTCTGACAGAGAGAAGGTAAATAGCATCGGCGTATGTGAACTAGAACTGACCATATCTAGAGCAGACAGTAGAGCGAGTTGCATAAATGAAGTAGAACTTAACATATCTAGGTCAAACACTAGAACAACAAACTGTGGCAGGACCTCTAATAGAAGGAGCAAGAACACGTATGGGACTACAGCAGCAGCAGTAGCACTGGACTTGGGGTCGGTGTCCTCGCCAGGCATGTCGTCGAGGAGGTTGTCGACGTCGGGGAATAAGTCATCGTTGGGGAAGTAGTCATCGGACTCCGAGGCGTCCGTGACGAAGAAGTCAGTAGTCATGCGAAGCGCTCCCCAAAAACTTTATCACCCTTCTCCCGTACATGACTCAAAGAGGTGCGGTTTCGGAGGCCTACTGTCCCGACCTGCGGTGCACGCCGCAAGTCGGGATGGGGAAGATCGTAGCAGAAGCTCAGTGCTCAGGAACTTGGTGGCGAGAGGAAGGGAGTCTTCTGGTGTGCCTCTCTAGAGAGGAGCGACCTCTCTTATATAGGCACTACGAACAGGCAGCAGGCGAAGAGGTGCGCCGTTCGGATTCAATCTCCACTATAGAAAAAAGGTTTCAGATCCTGAGTGACCATTCGTATACCCGTAGTGCGTGGCAAAAATTTAGACATCGGCTCGGCTCATTCCCGCAGCCCGCGGCGCGTCGTGACGAGGCGTGGCGGGCAGCGGAGGAGGAGCACACGTGAATGTCCCTCTTATTCTCATGCTCATACATGTGAGGAGACATCCTCCCTTATAAGGAGGTCCAACTGCCACTAAACTAGCAATGTGGGACTAAAATTTGGTTCCACCTCTTGCCTTGCACAAATGGGTTGAGTGAGCCTCTAGGATTTATTAGGAATTTCTGAAATTGCTATTGGACTGGCCCGAAAATAGAATAAATTCCAGCAATCCCCCACTAGATCCTAGAGGCACATAGAATTTGCCTTTAGTTCTAAAACATTGTTTTATATACCGGTACTGCAGCGGAGACTGTTAAGTTAAATTTCCACCTAGAACTCTATGCTACACTAGTAAGTAACTTGAACAGTGGACTGGGCCTTGAACTGCAAGTCTTCTGAGAATCTAGGTTCACACAAAGCCTTGACCGATACTGGGCTACTGTGGATCTTCCCCATGTGGAGCTTATGCGTCATACTCCGAGACCTTTCATGAGTTTACTAGAGAGAACCCTACTCCCATAGATTGCTGGCGTTTAACAATCAGACTCATATAGGTGTGTTCTTCAAAAGATGTTCTGCAGGACAACATCTCTGCTTAAAAGAGCCACTTAGAACACATTAATATATACATCAACCTGCCATGCAAATTAGGAGAGTATTGCATCTTCATGGAGTGGTATTGTTAATAGTAAGGATACTCTCCTCTCAGTTGACCAACAGCTTGTCTTCCACTTCTAATTCACGGGATCTCCGATCACAAAGAATAGGTTACTACTGTGAACAACTCATATTGTGGGTCTCATACCCATCCCCCTCGATGCATTATCCTTCGGGTAACATGAATAGATTATACATTACGTGATAGACCCTTAGTAAAAGGATCTACCAGATTTTTTAGATGTTTGGATATAATCCAATGCAATAACTTCGGAGTTTCTCATTTTCTTGACAGACTTTAACCTTCTCTGAACGTGTCTTGATGACTTCATATTATCCTTTGAGCTGCTCACTTTCGTGATCACAGTTTGATTGTCGCAGTTCATAAGGATACCCGGTACATGTTTCTCAATAATCGGCAAGTCATTCAAGAGACGGCGAAGCCAATATGCTTCGACCGTAGCTGTATCTAGTGTTGTGAGTTCTGCTTTCATTGTTGACCTCGTTAAGATGGTCTGCTTGCAAGACTTCCAAGAAACAGTGCCACCTCCATGAGTGAATACATATCTGCTCGTGGCCTTTATCTCATCAGCATCTGAGATCCAGTTTGAGTCACTATACCCTTCAAGCACCTTTGGGTGCCTAGTGTAGTGAATTCCATAATTCGCAGTGCCTTTCAAATAACGCAAAACTCTCTCTAGAGCTTTCCAATGCACATCTCCTGGGTTTGAGACAAATCGGCTCAGTTTGCTAACAACAAAAGAGATGTCAGGTCTTGTAGCACTGGTTAAATACATAAGCGAGTCAATAATCTGAGAATATTTCAATTGGTCTCTAGCAATTCTTTGATTCTTTCGAAGTAACACACTAGCATCATATGGTGTTGGAGAGGGCTTGTAGTCACTGTAACCAAAGCGACTCAAGATCTTTTCCACATAGTGAGATTGAAGCAATGTAATCCCACCATCATCGTCTCTCAACAACTCGATGTTCAGAATGACATCAGCCACTCCTAAATCCTTCATCTCAAAGCAATGAGATAGGAAATCCTTGACCTCCTTAATAACCTTCAGATTTGTTCCGAAAATCAGTATGTCATCAACATACAAGCAAAGGATAACTCCCACGCCGCCACCATGGCGATAGTACACACATTTATCTGCTTCATTTACAACAAAGCCTGTGACTGTTAAAGTTCTTTCAAACTTATCATTCCACTGCTTGGGTGCTTGCTTAAGTCCATACAGAGACTTCAACAACTTGCACACTTTTCCTTCCTGACCATCTACTACAAACCCATCTGGTTGTTCCATATAAATTTTCTCTTCCAACTCTCCATTTAGTAAAGCAGTATTAACATCCATTTGATGAACGAGAAGACCATGTGAGGCAGCTAGTGAAAGTAGTACTCGAATAGTGGTCAGTCGAGCCACAGGTGAGTAAGTATCAAAGAAGTCTTCACCTTCCTTTTGGGTATAACCCTTAGCCACGAGTCGTGCCTTGTACTTTTCGATAGTACCATCAGGCCTAAGCTTCTTCTTGAATACCCATTTGTACCCTATAGGTTTGCACCCATAAGGACGATCAGTTATCTCCCAAGTTTCATTTGCCAAGATGGAATCCATCTCACTACGTAGCGCTTCCTTCCAGTAGTCAGCATCTTCAGATGCATAGGCCTCTGAAATAGAATCGGGAGTGTCATCTATGAGATACACAAGAAAATCATCACCAAAGGACTTTGCAGTCCTTTGTCTCTTGCTCCTAGTAGGAACTTCAATGTTCTCCTCCACAGGATTTTTAAAGTGTTCCATTGAAATGGCAGGTTCAGTAATTGTAACCGGTTCCTAATTCGATGAACTAGGCATATCCTGATTAGATGAGGTAGCCATATCCTTCATGGGAAAGATATGTTCAAAGAAAATTGCATCATTCGACTCCATAATCGTACCGACATGCATGTCAGGTACCTCAGATTTTATAACCAAGAATCTATGACCAATGCTATGAAAAGCATATCCCAGGAAAACATAGTCCATAGTTTTTGGTCCCAGCTTCCACTTCTTTGGAATTAGCACATTGACTTTCACCAAACAACCCCAGGTTCATAGATAAGAGAGCTTTAACCTTTTATTATCCCATTCCTCAAATGGAGTTATCTCTTTGTTCTTTGTGGGAACCCAGTTTAGGACATGACATGCAGTCAATATCGCCTCCCCCCACCATGCCTTGGAGAGACCCGAAGTGTCTAACATGGCGTTAACCAAATCAGTTAGAGTACGGTTCTTTCTTTCGGCCACCCCATTTGACTGAGGTGAATAGGGAGGCGTCCTCTCATGGATTATACCATGTTCCGCACAAAAGGAATCAAATTCATTTGAGAAATACTCTCCACCACGATCGGGCCTAAGACTCTTGATCTTTCGATCAAGTTAGTTTTCCGCTTCAACTTTATAGATCTTGAAATACTTCAAAGCCTCATCCTTATATTTTGGAAGATACACATGGCAGTATCTAGTGGAGTCATCAATTAACGTCATAAAATACTTCTTTCCACCTTTTGTCAACACACCATTCATTTCACGGAGATCTGAATGTATGAGCTCTAGTGGTGCAAGATTTCTCGTTTCCGCAGTCACATGAGACTTACGAGGTTGCTTAGCTTGCACACACACTTGACACTTAGATCCCTTGACAGTGGTGAAACTAGGGATTAAGTTCAACTTCGCTAGTCGCGACATGCAACCAAAGTTAACATGACAAAGATGTGAATGCCACACATTTGATTCACTATTGTTGCAAACATGATTAACAACTTTATTGCAAACGTCTGATAAGGATAAACGAAACAGGACTCCTGACTCATAGCCTTTACCTACAAAGGTTCCATACTTGGATATTACAGATTTATTCAACTCAAAGACAAGCTTGTAGCCATCTCTACATAGAAGATATCCGCTAACAAGATTTTTATTGACGGAGGGGACATAATGCACGTTCTTCCCTGAAGTAAACTTCAGATCGACCGTGCCAACACCACGAACAGAAGCACTTGAACCGTTACCCATCATCATGGTGGAAGTCCCTGCGGTCTGATAAGACGAAAACATGGAAATATCACCACATACATGCACATTAGCACATGTGTCAATCAACCAATCAGGAGAATGACGTACTGAAAGAATAGTGAGAAATATACCATACCCAACATCCTTCATGTCAGTGTCTCCAATGACAACATTAGCAATCTTGCCGCCATTCCCAAGATAACGCTTGTCACAGTGACTAGGGCAACCAGGAGCCCAATGATCAGGATCTCCACACACATGACAAACACCTTTCTTCTTGTCATTCTTGTTCTTGAAGTTCGTGTGTTGTACACCCTTATTCTTCCCTTCAAACTTTGCTTTACCATCAAACTTGCCCTTGTTCTTGAACTTGTGGGGCTGGAAGTTTTTCTTCTGTACCAGATTGGCACTAGAACCTCCCTCAATACCTCGAGCACGGTTGTCCTTTGCTCTCGCCTTTTCTTCCACATCAAGAGTACCGATGAGATCCGGAACGAAAAACTCCCGCCTCTTATGCTTTAGTAAGGTAGCAAAGTTCCTCCACGTGGGAGGAGCTTAGTAATAATGCCTCCGGCAACGAACTTGTCCGGTAGCATACAATTGAAGTGCTCAAGTTCTCTAGCAAATGACTGTATCTCATGAGCTTTCTCAACCACGAAGTGCTCTTCAGTCATCCTGTAATCATAGAATTGCTCCATGATGTACAACTCAGTACCAGCATATGAGACCCCAAACTTGGCCTCGAGTGCATCCCACATATCTTTTCCATTATCAATTGACGCATAAGCATCAACTATGTTCTCACCAAGAACACTCAAAAGAGAAGCCTTAAACAGAGTATCCATTTTCTAAAAAGCTTGTTCCTGTTGGGCATCATACTCCCCTTCAAGTTTGCCAAGAGTGGCGTCATAGCAACTCATGATTTGAAACCATAAGACTGCTCTCATGCGCCACCTCTTATAGTGGATACCCTCAAACATAGCAGGTCTCATGGAAGCAGCAAAACCGCTCGGGGTAAATTGCCTATAATAAGGTTTTTGGATTGTTGGAAATATGAGTAATTTACCGAATGATTTTATTAACAGAAATACTAGATAAAGCACGACTAGTATAGTAGAGATAAAACAAGTCATGCGGTCTGACAGAGAGAAGGTAAATAGCATCTGCATATGCGAACTAGAACCGAACATATCTAGAGCAGACAGTAGAGCAAGTTGCATAAATGAAGTAGAACTTAACATATCTAGGGCAAACACTACAACAAGGAACTGTGGCAGGACCTCTAACAGAAAGAGTAAGAACACGTACAGGACAGCAGCAGCAGTAGCACTGGACTTGGGGTCAGTGTCCTCGCCGGCCATGTCATCGAGGAGGTTGTCGACGTTGGGGAAGAAGTCGTCGGACCTCTAACAGAAAGAGTAAGAACACGTACGGGACAACAGCAGCAGTAGCACTGGACTTGGGGTCAGTGTCCTCGCCAGCCATGTCGTTGAGGAGGTTGTCGACGTCGGGGAAGAAGTCGTCGTCGCAAAACCTTATCACCCTTGGGAGGGAGACGAAGCGAACAAGCATCATGCGAAGAGGTGCACCGTTCATATTCAATCTCGGCTCATTCCTGCAACCCACGGCGCGGCGTGACGAGGCGGGCGGAGTAGGAGCGCACGTGAATGTCTCTCTTTTTCTAATGCTCATACATGTGATGAGACATCCTCCCTTATAAGGAGGTCCAACTCCCACTAAACTAGCAATATGAGACTAAACTTTGGTTCCACCTCTTGCCTTGCACAAATGGGCTGAGTGGGCCTTTAGGATTTATTAGAAATTTCTGAAATTGCTATTGGGCTGACCCGGAAATAGAATAAATTCCAGCAATATAACCCCTTGATGACATGAACCCAATGCTGCAGGATCCATTTTATGTCTGCTTGGAAGACAAACCATAAGATGTAGAACAACTAAAGGGTATCCTGTTTCAGATCTTAGCATTTGTGCCCCAGGAAATCGCTGCTCTGCCTCGCTGTCTATACTCTGCAGTTTGTGACAAGCCTCCAGTTCCATGTGTCTTGTCTTTGGCCTGCTTCATGGCATCAGCAACATTCGAAATTGGAGTGCATATGACATGACACAGTTTGGCCTGCGCTTTGTGGTAAGATTCTACCGGCTTTTCGCCTTGTAGTGTTGTTCTTTTTACATTCTCGCTTGCTCATGTTCAGAGATGTAATTGAGATCTCGGCCTGTATCTGACTTTTTCCTCTCTTGGAATGAACTTCTCCATTTGCACCAAGTCCCCTAGCAAAATTATATTGATTCTAACATGTTTTTATGAGTAATTGAATAATTTTTAAACCTCTTATAAGTAATGTAAAAAGAACAAGCAGATTTCTAAACCTTTATATTGAAAAATTATATTCAATTACCTTTAGAATGAATTTCTTCATTTACATCAAGAGAGAAAGAACGTGTAAAATTATATTAACTTTTTTCTCTCTTAGAATGAACTTCTCCATTTGGGATAATTATTCAACCCCGGCCTTGTTTGGTTGTGTGTGGATCCGAGGGGTCTGTGGGGGATTTAAACTCTTATAAGTCAAAATACGTTCCAATCCTCTTGGAAGGAGGATTAATCGAACAAGCAGTAAAAGATTTATATGTTTTTTCTATGAGTAATCGAATATTTTTTTAATCTTATAAGATCCAAATTGAGATGATATTGTAATTATATACTCTCCGTTTCAAATTACTTATCGTGGAGTAATTTGGAATGGAGGGAGTACGTTTCTGCCGTGCTTCTGGTTCTGAAACGAAATGTTTGTGCCGAACTCCTCTTGAGTGTATTTTCCAGTCAGTCATCATCACCGCTGGGAGCTGTGATACTGAGAAAACCCACCCAAACCCTCCCCTAACAAACACCCCCACCATGCCGCTCCGCACGCTGCTCCGGCACCTCTCGGCCGGCCAGTTCGCGCGCCTGCAGGCACTCACGGGCGCGGCCACGGCGCCGGCCGCGCACCGCGTCCTCCACCTCCTCCTCCGCACCGCGCCGGCCCCTCCCCTCCCCCACCTCGTCTCCCTCGCGCGCTGGTCCCGCTCCCACTTCCGCGCGCCTCTCCCGCTCCGGTTCCACGCGCTGCTGCTGGCCCGCCTCGCCTCCCACGGTCTCCACCCGCTGCTCCGCTCCGAGCTCCACGCCCTCGCCGCCGCCCGCCTCCACTCCCCGGCCTCCATCCTCCGCGCCCTCCCCGCGTCTTCCCCCGCCACCGCGCCGCTCATCGCCGACATGCTCGTCCTCGCGCTCGCCAGGGCCTCCCAGCCCTTGGCGGCGTACGAGGCCTTCCACCTCCTCGGCAACAACCACCCGCGCCACCGCCCCTCCGCTTTCTCGGTGAACAGCCTGCTCTCCGCCCTTTTCGCCGCGGGTCGGGTCGACCTCGCCGAGCGGGCTTTCAAGGCGGCGCTCCGGCGACGCGTGTCCCCGGACCTTTTGACCTTTAACATCGTCATCTCCGGGCTCTGCAAGGCTGGGCAACTTCGCAAGGCCGGCGATGTCGCCAAGGACATCAGGGCGTGGGGGTTGACCCCCTCTGTGGCCACCTTCAATGCTCTCATCGACGGCTACTGCAAGAAGGGTCGTGTCGGGAGGATGTACCACGTCGATGCGCTTTTGAAGGAGATGGTCGAGGCTGGAATCTCGCCCAATGTTGTTACATTCAATGTGCTGGTTACTGGGTACTGCCAGGACTCGAACACTGCTGCTGCGGTGAGAGTCTTTGAGGAGATGAAGCAGCAGGGGATTGCGCCCAGCATGGGGACATACAATGCACTTGTTTGGGGTCTCTGCAGTGAGGGCAAGGTAGAGGAAGGGGTGAAGCTGGTGGATGAGATGCAGGATCTGGGGCTGGCGCCTAATGTAGTCACCCTGAATAGTGTGCTGAATGGGTTTTGCAAAAAGGGCATAATGGTAGATGCTGAGAATTGGGTTGATGGTATGGCACAGAGGAATGTTGAACCTAACGTGGTTACTTACAATACCTTGATTGATGGATATCGCCGGCTCGGCAAAATGAAGGATGCGGTGGCGGTGAAGGAGGCGATGGCAGGGAAGGGGATTAGTCCAAATGTCAGAACATACAATTGCCTGATAGCTGGGTTTGACCAGAGCGGGGATTGGAGGAGTGTTTCTGGTCTTCTCGATGAGATGAAGGAGAAAGGTGTTAGAGCTGATATTGTCACTTACAATACACTTATTGGTGCCCTGTGCTGCAAAGGGGAAGTACGTAGAGCTGTAAAGCTCTTGGATGAAATGTTGATGGTTGACTTGGAACCAGAGCATCGGACTTACAACAACATAATAAATGGGTACTGTGAGAAGGGGAACATTAAGTCTGCCTATGAAATTAGGACCAGGATGGAGAAAGGTAGGAAACGGGCAAATGTGGTCACATACAATGTGTTCATCAAGCACCTTTGCAGAATGGGGAAGATGGAGGAGGCTAATGAGCTCCTGAATGAGATGTTGGAGAAAGGTCTCGTTCCAAATAAGGTTACCTATGAAATAATGAAGGAGGGGATGATGGAGAAAGGTTACGTTCCTGATGTAAGAGGATTCGCTTGCTCAGAAGCCTCTCAAAATCTGACATCCTGAAACGCTTGGTATGTTCGAGTAATGTACCAACATAGCTTGTCTGTACCTACTTATACCTAGCAAACAAAGCAAGTAAATGGCAAGTTGGATTGTTGTTGAAATGAGAAATTGGCAATCCCTAATTCTGCTAGGTCATAGTTTACCCACTGCTTTTAGGTTTGGATGTTATCATTTGGTCCTTATGTGGTATAACCTAGGAGTTACTCTGTTCTTTGGTATAGTTCAGCCATTAACATCATTCTCAATCCAACTACCTTGCAGTTCACAGTTTTAAGTTTTAATGCTTGGTATTTTCTTGGACCCAGTCTTTTTGGTGTGCACAATGTGTTCACATTGAAGGAAGTAAACTGAAGCGAACCAGGCAAACTTGAGCATCTGTTTATGCGTGCTTATTAGTGGTAATGTCATACTAGCATTCATTTTAGCTTTCAGAGTACTTAGCACGACAGTATGACACTCCCCTATGCTTCCTATTTAGCATCACACAGGAAGTGAAGACCAGAGGCAAATACCTGTGCAACTCTATCTGACAGATCCATGAATCTGAAAGTGCTCACCTAGTACTGCGCCTCCTGGACACTACACTGATCTCTTACTGTATAGCCTACGTTTGAAGGATTCCTTTAGATAATGGAAAAAAATTATTAGTGTGTTTACCTTAAGGTTAGGAGCCACTTTATTTGGTTCAGCATATATAAGGGCGACAAAAAATCTGATGAAATTTCCTCACTTGTCCTTGAGCAGAAGACTGGTTGTGTTTCCCAAGAATAGAAGTAATATTTACGGTCCCCAGTAGTCACACAAATGAAATGCAACCAGGAGTCCACACCCTGATGGTGGAAACAAGATTTGGGGCTTCCATCTCCCCTGTGAGTCCTATGAGGTGCAGCAAAATGTTTATCACCCACATAATGAACTCAAAAAACATCATGTGCATATCGAGGCTTATGCACACTTTTTCTCCATTAATATTGTTTGTCTTGCTGATGGTTCTAACCAGCAAGTGGGGTATTGCATATTGTGCTGTTGCTCAGCAGATGTTTCTGAGCCCCAACCCTGATGGTTGATTTAGGGTTCCAAATCATTTCGAGGTTGTAAAAATCTCACATGAGAAATGGGAATAAGTAGTAATTCTTTTGCAAAGCACCACCACTGGCTTATCAGCATCTTGTAAATTTGCCTGCTTTACCAGGAACTATTTGTTGTAGTCTGATGCTTTTACTGGTATAGGTACCTGCTGTACAGCCTTCAGCTTATGTGTCCGCACAACTATTCTCAAGTGACAAATCATGCAATAAACCTCCTCTGCTCTTGTGATCTGAATGTACAAAAGCTCAGTACGTACAGTGAAGTTGGACCCTTCACTGCTGTTTGTTTACTACCGGTTTTGCAAACTGGGGTGGGCAAGGATTCTGATCGGATTTCGGAGAGTGCTGGATGGGCAGTTGCCATTGTCAGCAACAACTACAATAACAACAGCAATAAAAAGGAAAGAGAAAGTATAACTAAACAGAAAATAGGCTTATCTGCCATCTGTTGGGAGGACAAGAAACAATATGGTTTCAGACAGGGCTGCACGCAGGGTTGAAATACAGGCGGATAGTTTCCACATGGTCTGGAGCCAAATCGGGGCAAATTGAAATTCTGAAAGAAAATTTACTGTTTGGTCGGAGTTAAATCCAGATTCAAGTAGCTATCTGCTGGATACGGATATTTCCTGGATTTGGCCGGCAGTTTCCTGAATTTGAAATCCAAAGGTATGATACATTTCATCCTTGTCTTTTTTATGTGCAAATCATATTAGCATATGAGGAGTGCTTCCATGCTCTTCCAAAATTAGATTGCAAGGGCAAATTATTATTGCAGTAAGTTCTGATGCCCAAGTCCCACGATCTTTTGCTTTGTTCACCGACCGGCCTCTCCTCCAGTGGCGCCTCGCCATGATCCACCTCCAGCAGCCTAGTGTGAAGTCGCTCTAGCGTGCCACTGCAGCTTCCTTCCGTGCTTCAACCAGGCGGACTATGCACCGTCCAGCCAGTGGATGCCTGTATCGACGACCTCTTTGCGCTTATTGCACTCGTGGAGCAGATTGGTAGATTGAGTGGCTCGTCGTGTCACTGCTGGTTTTATTGTAAGTGCCCCCTCTGTACCAAAATGTAAAACGTTTTTTTGGTTTTGCATAGGGCATAAAAAGCGTTTTACATTTTGTTACAGAGGGAGTATGTTGCTGCAACAATCGTGTAATTCTTGTCAGTAATGCTTCTCACCGTTTTCCTCCTGCTCGAGGGTTTGAATTGGATGGCTCAAGGTTGATACTTTGCAACGCTACCCAATTGCTTCTTTGTATTAGCCAGCTGTTGATTACTGAATTTTTATTCCTCGTTAGAAGCACTGCAGGAACATGTGTATTTAATAAAGTACGATGATTGTTCAAGCAACAAGGAATTACACAGGAATATGCAAGTATGTAATGAATCGGATAGAGATATTTACAATCATAGTAGCGGCCGTTAAAAAAAAACTACAGGCTGTACTTGTGCGGTGATTGAATTATTCTGATTGTTCCCTAATTCTTGTCATTCTACTGCAGCCATACTGCACATCTGCTCTACTCAGGACCGTTGATGGTCTCAGATTGGATGGTTTGACTGTTTCAGGTATGTTCTTGATCACCTCAACTGTGGCTCCAACCATCAACATAGTGGGACCACTAACGAATTCCCCGTGATTCACATTGCTTCGTTGGTTAATTAGTTTGTGCCATATACAGTTGATGTAATGTTTACAATCTGTGATATACAAATTGACAAATCTATTAATAAAAAATCGTGTATGTTCACCTGTAAACATATGCAAGATTTTCCATGATTGATTCGGATGACGTTGGAGTTCTTAGGAGCTGCAAGAATACATATATCTTGCTTTGCTAATGACAAATTTATAATGTATTGTATCAGTGGTTATTTTGGAAGAACTTCTGCTCCTTTTGACAGCTGAACTGAAACCATCTGCCATTGATATTAATAGCTACCAGATTTATTTATTTGAAACGGAGACAAAAGCCTCATATATTGATTAAGAGGAGGAAAGAGTCTGTGTTACAAGAGACCCACAAGCATGAACACAATTACTCTTCCAAGATAAAAGCCCCTAAATATTTCGCACCCGCGGTTACCAAAGCTTCATTTCGTTGATGATCATGTTGAGCAAGATTGTGGGGGAGCATTTCTCTCATTCCAAATTGTCCATGATACAAGCATATTGAGGGAGGCCATGACTTCTCTATGGGGAGTGCCCACTTCGGAGCGATTAATCCACCAATCGTTGACGGAGCTCTCCAAATGCCACAAAGATGGGTCAATGCTATTAAGATGAAGCTTGCCGATCACCAAGCACCAAAGCCGAATAGTAACCGACACTTGGGAAAGAGATAGTCACACGATTCTTGCACCGCCTTGCAAAACAGGCAAAGATCATCCCTGTTTGGGCAGCCTATTGGCGGTCCAAATGCGGCCTTGCATAGCCGGCCAAGCAAAGAACTTGACCTTTGGGGTGCCCAAACTTTTCCAAACCGCATGCTCCATTGATGAGCGAATCTTTCCCAAGAATTGTGCCTTGTATGCAGATGCCGTCGAATATTGTCCATTAGCTGTGTGTTTCCACACAATATTACCATCAACGTGTGCAAGAAGACGCACCTTATGAAGAAGCATCCAAAGCTTGAAGAATTCACAGATGTGCTGGGCGGTGACGATGGTAGGAGGTTTGATTTCGAAGATCCACGCGTTGTAAGTGCTTCCCTCACTTTCCAATTTTTCTTGTGAACGCCTCGTATATAAGTGGAGCGATATCCATAGGCTTTTGCCCAAGGAGTTAAAGGGAGCTCCAGAACGGCGTTCTCGCTCCGTTGCCAATGGTGATGATGGAAGCATAGAAAAAGTTGCACAGATTGCTCATCCCCACCCACAACTTGAATGGCTTCTTTCACTCATACCATGGCCATCGGAGCCTAAGAGCGCGCAAATTTGTTGGTGTTGAGCACTCCTAGACCTCCATATTCAAGAGGCCGGCAAACCACCTCCCAATAGACCTTGCATTTAGCGCCGGTTGTTTAGTCTGAAGTGGACCAAATAAATGCTTGCTTGAGAATGTTGACGTCATGGAGTATACTTGGCGGCAGCACAGTTGGGGTGATGAAGGAGATTGCTTGGGAAGTGATCTCGGACTTGACGAGAGCCGTGCGCCCAATGAAAGTTATGTTTTGACCCTCCCAAGTGACGAGCTTGCTCGCAACCTTGTCTACAAGATATTGAAGGCCCATTTTTTTGAGTTGCCAAATGCAGAGTGGAAGCCCCATACATCGCATGGGGAAGGAAGCTCTAGTTGTCGGTAAGCTTTGCAAGATGAAATCAAGGTTGATATGGCTGCATTGAATGGGCACTACTGAGCTCTTATGAAAGTTAGTGCATAGGCCCGTAATCTCCCCAAATCCTCTCAGAATGGATGCACGACTATCAATGTCACCCTCGATAGGGGCCATAAAGATTGCCACATCATCCACATATAGCGGTGTTCTCACCATGGTGCCTTTCCCTCGGATCTTGTGTAGTATACCCTTCTTAGTTGTCAGTTCGAGCATTTGCTGCAGGGGTAGGGGGTCCCCTTGACGATGGCCATGACCATTCTTGATGGAAGGTCCGGTCACACCATTGAGAAGGATCCGCGAAGATTTTGTGCCGAGAAGAGCGGTAACCTAATCGCAAAATTTTCTTGGGAACCCACACTTTTGGAGAAGATTTAAGATGTACTCCCATTTAATAGAGTCAAAAGGCTTGCAGATATCGAGCTTGAAGAGGAGCGAGGGGGTCTTCCTCTTATGCAACCACCGAGCAAAGGTTCCGCACTTACATGAAGTTGTCGTGTATAATCCTTTTGATGAAAGCACTTGGAGCATTCGAGACAAGTGCGTTCATATACGGGTCTAACTGGAGAGAGAGCACCTTTGCAATAATTTTTGCAATCGTGTGAATGAGGCTAATCGGCCTATAGTCTGACTGTCTGAGACCCCTTCTGCACCCTCCTTGGGCAAAAGCACAACATTGCGGAGTTAAGCTAATGAAGATTTTTCACATGCAAGGAATCAAAGTCTTGGAGTCTTCATGATAACAACCTTTATGGCTCCCACACACTTCTTAAAGAATACACCCGTGAAACCATCAGGCCAGGGTGCCTGGTCACTAGGCATATCATCAATGGCATCTTTCACCTCCTCAGAAATTTGTCTATCAAGCCCATCCAAGTCCGGAACCTCCAAATTTAGCTCACCCCAATTAAAGTCTTTGGAGCTATAACATCCTTTCCCAATGACATTGGTGAAGTGGTGAAGGATAGTTTTCTCTTTTGTTTCATGCTTGGTCACCCATCCTTGGCCATGTTTGAGCCTATGAATGTGGTTCTTCCTCCTTGCATTGATGCGATGGTGATATTTTGTAGTGTTTGCATCCCCTTCTCTCAAGTTGGTAATCCTTGCACATTGCTTTTTTCCTCAATCTCTCAAGCACCGCCAAACTTATGACCCGTCTCTTTAGTCTAGCACGAAGGTCATGCTCGTCAATAGATAATTGTTGCATCTCCTGGGCGGTATCAAACCTAAGGATCACCAAAAGGGTGGCATGGAGGTGAACCTTAGCTTTGGAGAAGAGCCCTCTTCTCCACTCATTGAGACGAAGGACCGCTTTCTTGAGCTTGTGGAATAGAACTTGGTAAGACTTGGTGTGGTCCAAATGTTCATTCCAAGCCTTGTGAACCACCTCGTGGAACACAGGCATGGAGGTTAAAACATTCTCGAACTTGAAGCTCCTAGATCTTTTTTTTAGATGAACAGGGAGGTTTCCCTCCCCGGTTCCATTACTCAGCATGAAACCAAAACGCGATCAGTTATACAGCAGCTCACTTAGGGAGCAGTTCAGCCTAAACGGCACTAAGAGATAAAAAAAGGAAACCAGGGAAACAGAACTTTGAAAAGATCAGGTGGCACGCAGGCCCGAAATTAGAGTAACACAAATCAGACTGAAATCTCCAGGTTTGTGTCCGCTTCCATCTCCGCAGCCCTTCTGAGCTTGAATGGTGGCGCTGAGGCTGCTTGAGGAGACCAGCAGACAAGCGTCGAGACTGGGCTACTCAGCAAGTTTTTGCTCTTCAGGGCACTCTTCTTTGGAGAATGGAAACGCCAATCATCGTCAGAGATCTTCAGCCTGCCCCACTGATTCACAACCCCATCCTTCGTACAACCTCCCAGCATCAGCCACTCGCTATTCTCAGCGGCTGGCGCAAGAAGGCTGTAAGCGCTGTCAGGAAAATCTCCAGACGAGCTTTGCCATTTTCTGGTGCCAAGACCGCCCAGAACTTGAGGGTTCTGAGGATCAGCCTCCAAACCTGCAAGATCGATGTCCAAACGGTGTTGTTAAAGATAATAGAGTTCCTATACTTCCACAAACACCAGAGGACAGCCGATGAAACTATATTTAGAGCAGAGTTCTTTCTATTAAATACCCAAAATCTGGCTACAGATTCATAGCCTATTCCCATCCGGACCTGAAAGTGGTCAGCCACAAACGACCAAATGTTTTTTGCTACGATACATTCAAAAAACAAGTGAGTGTTAGTTTCCTGTTCAGAGCAAAAGACGCAATCCAGAGGTTTAATGATGTGCCTTTTCCTCAGGTTGTCTCTTGTCATCAACTTGTTATACAAGAAAAGCCATAAGAAAACGTGGATCTTCGGGGGCACATAAAGTTTCCACACCGCAGGGATGAAAACTGGTTGTACCCCACGAAAATTGATCACCTGATACAGAGAGCTTGATGAGTAAACACCTTTGCTTTCAAGCTGCCATATCAGTGAATCAATGTCCTCACAGAGAGCAATGCTTCTGGCGCACTCGACCAGGTGGTGCCATTGCTCCATGAGTTTATCATCGAAGTTCCTTCTGAAAGTCAGCTTGAGAGTATCCCCATCCCAGACCTCTTTAATAGTTCTGGTTTGCTCATTACAGACTAAGTATATAGGCCAAAATTGGGTAGCTAGAGGGGAGGTCCCAAACCAGGTATCTTCCCAGAATCTAATCCTCTCACCATTACCTACCTTCCATCTAAATCCAAACTTCAGGTTTTGGATGATGGATTGGAATCCTTTCCAAAACCTAGAAGAGTTTGGAGTAGGGTTAACAGCAAAAAGATTAGGCTTCCCAGACAAATATTTTTGTTCTATGATGGATTTCCAAGGTTTCTCCCCTTCCTCATAGAATCTTTTGACCCAAGATCCTAAAAGGCAAGTGTTAACCTCCTAGATCTTTTAGGCCCTTTGACATCGGCAAGCAAGAAGGGACAATGATCGGTAAGCGAGTAAGATAGGGAATGCAACACATGTGTGTTGAGCGTTGTGTCCCACTCGGCATTACAAAAAAAAAAGAAAAAAGAATTGAGCTTGCACAACGTTGGATTTTTCCTCTCATTGCTCCAGGGCATGCAAAGGGGTACGGTCCACCTCACTGCCTGGGAGATTTGGGCTGAGCTGAACAATCGAGTCTTACAGGAGGTAGTTGGCACCAGTAGGCGACGTTGTTGCTTCAATCCGGCGTGCGATGAAGCACTAGCGGCTCGCCGGAGCAACCCCCGTTCGGGGAAAGGAACGTGAGATATAGCACGCTAATCGCTGCTGGCCTCTGTCCGGCCGCTGTTTCTTCTTTTGCTTTTTTCTGTCTTTCCTTGATCGTCTTGTGAATGATCGCAATAGGGTTTAGGGTTTGTCTTTCTTGGATCGTCTTTCTTTAGTAGTGACCGCACGTTGCATTAAACATGGAGATTACAAGGTGTACAAACGTGAAACCATACAAGATGATGAATGATCGCCCTGTACAGTTTGTTCTGCCCCCTGCTTATAATACTAGCTCTGTAACTTAATATAAGATTTTTGGACACTATAACAGTGTCAAAAAAGGTCTTATATTTTGATACGGAGGGAGTACATGAAAATGCAACGATTGTTGGGTCTTTAAAAAAAGCAGTCATTTAAGCACACAATGTAACGTTTCTAACACTTCTAGCCCCATTTTCATGTGAAGAGTATCAGTCAAAATTAATGGAGTAAAGCAATTTCCCCTGTTCCATTGCATGAAACCAGAGTTTAACGCTAGTAGTTTTCTAAGACATGTTCAATGCAGGGGCGCCTATTTGAGCGCTTGTGTTAAAAGAAAAAATAAATAAAGATGAAGCAGCATAAGCGTCTCGATTTTCAACGCAGAAGAGTTCGAGCACCTGCCTTTTTTCTTCTTCTTCCGGTGAGCATGCGAAGCGCCCGTTTCTCCAATGCATCCACTGAAGCTTCGACGCCAAAAAGGATAACCCGACGGAACACTGAACCAGCTAGCTACCTCACTCTCAGCTGTCTCCTCTCGAACTCTCCACACCCTTCTGCATCCCACGTTAGATCCAGCGAGCCACGGCAAATGGCGGCGTGCGGACCGAGGAGGCAACAACCTGCGTCCTCATCATGGGAACGAGAGGCCGATCGGCACGTTAGATCCAGCAAGACACGGCGAATGGCGACGTGCGGACGGAGGAGGCAACAACGTGCGTCCTCATCATGGGGACGAGAGGCTGGTCCGGCGGCGAGGCTAATGGGCGAGAAGAGAGTGGTACGCAAGCGGAGGCGGCACAAACCCTCATCAATGAGGCCGGAGGAGTTGGCGGCAAGGTTGACGAATAGGAAGATGGCGGCGCGCGATCGGAGGAGGCAGCAGCCGTGCCTTCCCGCGGGCGGACGAGGCCGGAGGAACTCGCAGCGAGGCTGGAGGACAGGAGGAAGGAGAGGCAACGGCGCGCAAGCACGAGGCTTACAAGATGGACAAGCTCGCCGATATCATTATCAAGTACAGCGTCTAGGTAGTCTTCCTGCCCGTCGCCCTAATAATCCCTGGTGAATTAGTTGTGCATTTTTGTGCCTTTTCTTGTGGAATTGATACAACAATAGTTCTATGAAGGAAACTTATGGTATCGCAGAAGAACAAGAGATTGTGGTCTAAAGTTTTGACATGTTCCAAAATGACTGGTCTTTAATTTTAGATAGTGAAATTTGGGACTATGTTAAACAAGATAATTAATCAAAAATATCCCTCTTACAGTTTATGACATCGTTAGGAAAATAGAACCTCTGTTTTATTAGAACAAAACTAAACTTTGACGCACTGGTGCTATAGTACTTTACTGTACATCTTTCACTAGGGACAATTTCGTACAGACATCCACAAGTTAAGAAATTCGAATGGTCGATTCATTTATAACTTATACATTTGAAGAGATTTGAAATCAAGTCTTGGTTAGATTATCCGGTAGCTGCAAAGGCATCGTTGACCCTGCGCCACATGCCATCGAATAATAGAATTTCAAAGTTCTTCTTACCCCAACGACATTTGATTTGGATAGGTTGTCTTCTGCGATTATTGGTATATTTGCGTTAAATTCTTCAGTGACTTGAAACCAGTAATCCTGGGCACCGTTTTCATTGCCAACGACAAAATCAGTGGGAACACTTAACCAAGCATTTACCTGCTCAATTCATAAAATATTGTTAGGCCAACCTTCTCATGATATAGTAACTATTGATAATTGAACAAATGATTTACCAGCATCGATTATCCTCTTCGCTCATTGTAAGTGCATGTCTCCGATGTTGGCACTGCCTACATCCATTTGCTGGAACTAAATTGGGCTACTACATGTAGGGTGAAGTATGTGCAATGAGTAGAGTATTTATAGGTTCAAGTAAATGTTGAATTATTAAGTATTATTAATGCATGAATAATTGAGTGGTCATTGTTGCTTTGACTGGTAGAGAACTTGTATTATTGAATAAAAAATCTCAAATTATATGATACATTGGTATTCTAGTACCGATGTATGTAACAAAGTAAACAATTTTTCCTACACAATAAAGTAAATGGAAAAGGTAAAAGTGACATATTAAAAAATCAAAACAATATGCTAAAATGATTTATGATTGTTTTAGTTTCCTCCAAATAGTTGGTCACTAAAAAAAATTAGTGTCCGTTGGTGTTCACTCTTTTGATATTCATCCATATGAGAGGTATCAACCATTATGGTTCCTTATAGGTACTAGACATTTTGATCTTCTGTCTTGTCTTGCCAATCTCAAGCTTCTCTTTGGAGAGTCGAAGCTGCACCTCTGCCATTATTTCTTGCGACGATGCTCGTAATGCTTGTATGTCATGGTATAATTGAAGATCATCATGTGTAAGTGTTACAAAATAGTCCTCACCTTTGACTTTTTCTTTCTTTTTCCCTTTCGCCAGTTTGGTTCCATCGGGCGAGTTTCTTTTTCCATCTGAGTTTGTATATTAGCATTACCTTTGCCTTTTTCGTCATCGGAGTGTCTATTCCACTTTTGGTGGACTCAACCTTCTCCCACTAGTACAATAGTGTAAAGTTTTGTCCTATCTCCTTGTACATGGCTAAGGCTTTCTGGACAAGCTGCAAGTCACATTGAACTTTGGCATAGACATCTTTTAGCCTGCAATAAACTCCATGAAAAGCAACAATTTTCCTATTAGTTTTACCCAAATGGTCCTTGCAGTATTTGTTGTTTCTCCTTTGGTGGATGAATTGTTTTTGTTGTAGTCATCCGTTACATTCTTCTAGCACATCTCTCCCTTTGCGCTATTTCCATCAATGGAGTCTATGGAGTTATTCAACCAAGCACTTATCTACAATATAAAGAAACTGAACTTCTTAAATATGGAAATAATTGAGTTATTCTACCAAGCGTTAATGTGCGTGAAAATTGATTATATTTCTACAAGTTTGTTAAAAACATATGTGTACAAGTTAGTGGAAGGAGAGAAGTTACATGTCTACTATTACCTGAATGAAAATAAAACAAAATGTTCTAAATATTGAATTGATGGAATTACTTAATCAAGTGCCAATGAGTGATAGCATTCATTGTATTTCTACTTGTTCCTAAAATAATAAATGTGGAATAGATGGATTTTTTCTAATGAAGCTCTGATATTAATAAAATTTTATTACCAATGGCTTTGTGATAAACAAAAATTTATTTCCACATGTTTAAAAAACTATAACAATAAAAGTACTTGATGGCTACTCACCAGTCTAATGTTGTTCTTCCCGGTCGAAGCTAGAGGCTAGTATCGGCTATCTTCTTCATTGTGGTCGTCGTCTTGGCCATTGGTAGCATTGTGTTGCATACTTGGAGAATAACCATAGTCGGAATATCCACTAGAATCAAATTGTTTGGACATATGTGGTTACGAAGACAAATTTATTGGATAATTAGGAGGTGGATACATCTCTGGATTTTCATACTGGGAGTTAGCGGAAGCGAACCAGTCGTTCTGGAAGGGATTCATTGGAAAAGGTGATGTGTATAAACAATAACTTGTGTGGATATGAGTAGAATTGTGTTGTGTATGAGTAGACAATTTTGGAACGTGCATACCACCGGAACTAGTTGAGTAGAGCTGGTCTAGTTCACAACACAATCCTCTCATATCTCACACAAATTTTTGTTCATACACATCACAGTTTTCCAATGAATCCCTTCCAGAACGACTGGTTCGCTTTTGCTAGCTCCCAATATGAAAATCCATAGATGTATCCACCTCCTAATTATCCAATAAATTTGTCTTCCCAATCATATATGTCCCAACAATTTGATTCTAGTGGATATTGCGACTATGGTTCTGCTCCGAGTATGCAACACAATGGTACCAATGACCAAGATGACGACGACAATGAAGAAGATAGCCGAGGTCAGTGTCTAGCATCGATCGAGGAGGACAACACTAAACCGGTGAGTAGATATCAAGTATTTTTATTGCTATAGTTTTTTAAACATGTGGGAATAAATTTTTATTTATCATAAAGCCATTGGTAATAAAATCTTATTAATGTTAGTGCTTCATTAGAAAAATTCATCTATTTCACTTTTTAATTTTAGGAACAAATAGAAATACAATGAATGTTATCGCTCATTGGCACTTGATTAAAGTAATTACATCACTTCAATATTTAGAACATTTTTTTTTCATTCAAGTAATTAGTATACACATAATTTTTTCCTTCCAGTAACTTGTACATAGATATATTTTTAACGAACTTGTAGAAATATAATAAATTTCACGCACATTAACACTTGGTAGAATAACTCCATTGTTTCCATATTTAAGAAGTTCAATATTCTTATTCAAGAAACATTTAGGAATATAATTTTTTTTATTGCAGATAAGTGCTTGGTTGAATAACTCCATAGACTCCATTGATGGAAATAACAAAAAAGAGAGGTGTACTGGAAGAATGTAACAGATGACTACAATAAAAACAGTCTGTCCATCTGGAGGATAAACAGCAAAAAGTGCAAGGACCATTGGGGTAAAACTAATAGGAAAGTTGTTGCTTTTCATGGAGTTTATAGTAGGCTAAAAGATGCCCATCCGAGTTGGCAATGTGACTTGCGGCTTGTCCAGAAAACCCTATCCAGGTACAAGAAGATAGGATAAAACTTTACACTATTGTACTGGTGGGAGAAGGTTAGAGTCCACTAGAAGTGGAGTAGACACTCCGAGGAGGCAAAAGGCAAAGGTAATGCTAACATACAAACTTGGATGGAAAAAGAAACTCGCCCGGATAAAACCAAACTGAAGGAAAAAAAGAAATGAAAATTCGAAGATGACAACTCTTTTGTAACAATTACACATGATGATGTTCAATTATACCATGACACAGAAGCATTACGAGCATAGACGCAAGAAAAAATGGCAGAGGTGCAACTTCGACTCTGCAAAGAGAAGCTTGAGATTGGCAAGACAAGAGAGAGAATCAAAATGTCTAGTACCTACAAGGAACCTGTAATGGCCGAAACCTCTCATATGGATGAATATCAAAAGAGTGAACACCAATGGGCACTAAATTTTTTTAGTGGCCAACTATTTGGAGGAAACTAAAACAATCATAAACCATTCTAGAATATTATTTTCATTTTTAATATATCACTTTAGTTACCTTTTCTATTTACTTTATTATATAGAAAAAATTCTTTACTTTGTTACATACATCGGTACTAGAATACCAATGTATCATGTAATTTGAGATTTTTCTATCCAATAATACAAGTTCTCTACCAGTCAAAGCAGCAATGATCCCTCAATTATTCATGCATGGTAATAATTAACAATTCAACATTTACTTGAACCTATATATAAATACTCTACACATACTTCACCCCCACGATAGTAGCCCAATTTAGTACCAACAAATGGATATTGGCAATGCCAACATCGGAGACATACACTTACAAAGGAGCGAAGAGGATAATCTATGCCTGATAATCTCTGTGTTATATGTAGCGCATACCTCCATGAAGATAGGACCCATCTGTTTTTCCAATGTAATTAATTTTAGCTACAGGGTTTGGAATTACCTTCAGATTGACAGGATCCATGGCTCTGATGTCCAGCAATGCATATATCAAGCAAGGTCAAGGTTTGGGCATCCTTTATTCTTCAAGTTTATGCTCATGGCAGCTTGGAACATTTGGATATTAAGGAATAGAAGAACTGTCAGGGGAGAGCGTGCTTCTTTTGCTACCTGGAAATGTAAATTTGTACATGATATTCATCTTCTAGTGCATAGGCCTAGAGATAGCATCAAACAACAGGTCTTAGCTTGGGTCAACACCCTCATGTAAATATAGGTAGGTATAATGTAGGTTCCTTCTAACTTCTGGACTTGAGACTGACTGTTCTGCTCGTACAGTGGTTAACTCTTTTATTTCATTAATAAAGGGTTGTGGTCCTTGCTCTACAGTAAATATTCAAAAAAATGTACATTATCACAACCTTAATATCATCACAATTAACATGAGTACAAACGGAATATAAGCTTAAAAAAAGGGCAACCTGGTGCATGTAGCTCCCGCTTGCGCAGGGTCCAGGGAAGGGTCCGACCACTTTGGGTCTATAGTACGCAGCCTTTCCCTACATTTCTGTAAGAGGCTGAGTACTGCTAAAAAATCAGGCAAGGATGAAAATTATGATAGTAAAAACAGTTCTTCTGCTTACGAAATACTCCCTTCGTCCACGAATAAGTGTACATCTAGCTTTTGTTTTAAGTCAAAGTTTTAAACTTTGACCAATTTTATAGGAAAAAGTAGCAGTATTTATTGTCGGCGTTCTGGAAACGGGGGTCCCCAGACTTGCCTGCTTGCGGTCTGCGGCGTGGCTCAAAGGGGGGCCCAGCGCGGCCCGTCTTCACCAACACAAACCCAAGACCCTCGCGAGGGGCCAAGCCTCGCGGGGTGGACGACGCGGAGCTTCCTCAGGCACGGCCTCGTCAGGCTGGCTCACGAGGAGGCAGAGAGATCAAGGCGGGGTACCTCACGAGGTGCCCATGACGCAAGCCATGACGACCAAGGGCGCCAGGCGGGTGACAGCCCGCGCAGTGTCCTCCTTTCCTCTTTGGTGCAAAGGGGGCAAGCGCAGCCGCGGAGTACCGAGGCATCAGGCAAAGGTTGCCATTTCGGTGCAACAAGACCAAGACCATGAGGACTACGAGACGGAGGTTACCGTGGAGCCCAAGACAGCGTCATCACCAGAGCTTTGTGCAGGCGAAGACTACTTTTGTCAGGGTAGCTAGTACTAGCTGTCCTCCTTCAAATTAGCCCGCCATTGTTGGCTCCCTTCCCGCTCGATATTTGGGAAGAGGACTAGGGCCTCTATAAATAGGACCAGCCACCCACAGAGCAAAGGGGGTTGAGGGGTTGGAAGGAAAGAGAGGGGTTTAGATCAAAAAGAGAGAGAGAGAAAGGTGACTGAGCTCCTCCCAGCAGTTCATCGCCCCAGTCAAGAACAGACCCTCGCGAGGCTGTTCTTCCTTGTATTGTTCATCATCATCAGCCCAAGAGGCAATCCACCACACCACACACTGGAGTAGGGTATTACACCACAACGGTGGCCCGAACCAGTATAAACCCTGTGTCTCTTGTGTTGTTCCTTTCATAGTTTAGATCTTAGCAAGGCGGAGGGGTGCAGGTAGGTAGGAGGCGAAATCTCCGCGCGCACCCCAGTGTTCGAACCTCAAGGGTCTGCCGAAAACCGAAATCCGACATTTGGCGCGCTAGGTAGAGGTGCGCCGGGATTCGTCTTCCATCACCCGTTCTCCTCCGACCATCACGCCCATGTCTGACGCTCGTCGGGCCCGCGCTGAGCGCCGGGCCGCACTCGCTTCCCGCGTCGCCCAGACAGCCCCTGTCGGCGGGCGTCCTCACCGTTCCCCGTCACCTGCCGTCAACGCTGCCACCGGCCCGGCGAGGGACGAGCAGCAAGCATCGTCCCAGCATCCGTCCGTGCGGCAAGACGGCCGCACCGCGACTCCCTCGCTCACCCCAGCTGGTTCTTCGTCCCGCGCCCATGGAGGCTCGGGCTGCACTCATCGCGGCAAACGAGCTCCTGCGCTACCGTCCCATCGACGACATCTACGAAGAATGGCTCGACCGCGTCGCCGAGCTCGTCCGCGCCACAGGGGGCTCTCCTGCGCTGTCCGTTCCGCTGCACCCCGCCCCGCGCGGGCGATGAAGCTCCGGCGGCGCCCCGGCCGCCTCCTCCTCAGGAAGGCGCCATGGCTCCAAGGCGCGTGGCCCCTAGGCGGAACCCGCTCGGTCAGGTGCCAGCGCGGCAGGAGCAGAGCTGTTAAGAAGTCCCTCGCCCGCAAGAAGCTGCCCGGGCGCTCCCTGCTCCAGCACGTCACGACCATGCTCCTGCTCCCGCGCGCCAAGACCCCGCGCCGCTCCCAGCTGCAGCGCGTGGGGACATGCAAGACCAAGCTCCCCGTCATCCAAGGCCTCCCGTGGCCACAGCAGGCTGCCGCGCCTTCACCGCCGAGCTACGCAGCGTCGCGTGGCCCGGCAAGTTCAAGCCAGACTTGCCTCCTCGCTACGACGGCACGGCTGATCCTGCGGAGTTCCTCCAGCTCTACGAGCTGGGCATCGAAGCTGCCAACGGAGACGAGAAGGTCATGGCGAACTGGTTCCCCATGGCGCTCAAGGACGGGGCCCGCACCTGGCTCCTGAACCTGGCTCCAGGCACAATCTCCTCCTGGGACGAGATGCGCACCCGCTTCATCGCCAACTTCCAAGGCACTCGCGACCGGCCACCCGCCGTGAGCGACATGCGCCGCATCAAGCAACAGCCCAGGGAGACCCTGCAGAAGTACATCCAGCGCTTCAACAACGCACGCCTCAAGATTCCCAAGGTGACTGAGGAGGCCATCATCTCAGCCTTCTCCGACGGCGTGCGCGATGTCAAGATGAAGAAGGAGCTGGCGATGCATGAAGACCTGTGCACTTCCCTGGAGCTGTTCAACCTGGCAACCAAGTGCGCCAGGGCCGAGGAAGGGCGTCTCTCCCTCCTCGAGTAGCCTTCCGCAGACCCAAAAGAGAAGAAGCCCAAGGCCAAGGATGTGAAGCGCAAGGGGGCTGCCGTGCTCGCGACAGAACCAGACACCAAGCGGGGCAGAGATCTGCCCGAACCTTCCAAAGGCAGCCGGTACTGTGTGTACCACGACCTCCACACCCACAACGCCAACGAATGTCAAGAGCTCCAAGACGTGCGAGAAGGAAGGATCGGCCGTCGCCCTGACCGCAGTGACCGGGGCTACGGTCGAGGAGGAGAAAGGAACGCAGGACGCTAGGAAGACCGTGGCCCGCGCCAAGGGTGGCGCGATCAACCTCGCGAGGATCGCTGGCAAGACCCGCCTCGCGAGGGAGGCTGGAGAGATCAGCCTCGCGAGGCAGACTGGAGGGATCAGCCTCGCGAGGATCTCCCGCAAGGCAACGCAGGCCTCCCACCGCTGCCACCGCAGCCAAGGAGAAACGAGGACCGCCACCAGGACAAGGGGGCTGGGGGCTTCCAGGAGCCGCGCGCGATCGCCTGCATCCTGGGAGGGGCACAAGCCCCAGCCTCTCAGTGCATCTTCAAGCAGTTCGCCCGCAAAGTGAACGCAGTCCTCCCCAGGCTCGAAGCCACGCGCCCTCTCAGGTGGTCGGCGTGCGCCATCACGTTCAGCTCAGCAGATTAGCTCAAGTGTGCGGCTACAGCCGGAGTCCTCCCGATGCTTTGTTCCCCAATCATCAGCAACGTGGTGGTCACCAAGCCCCTCATCGATGGCGGGGCAGGGCTCAACGTCCTGTCCGTGGAAACATTCAACAACCTTCAAGTGCCCTACAGCCAGCTTCAGCCAACCAAGCCTTTCTCCGGTATCACCGACGGCTCCACGGCCCCGATTGGGCAGGTCCGCCTCCCTGTCACCTTCGGGGCATGCGACAACTACCGCACCGAGCTCATCGACTTCGACGTCGCTCACATTCGCCTGCCGTACAACGCCATCCTTGGGTACCCAACGCTGGCCAAGTTCATGGCCGTAACTCACCACGGCTACAACATACTCAAGATGCCAGGAAGCGGCGGAGTCATCACGATGCCCTGTGAAGAGAAGGACGCGGTGTGTTCCCTGGAACGAGCCTTTCAGGCCGCGTCACTGGAAGACCCGGATTGTGGAAGCAGGAGGCATCCCGAGACTGCCCCTAAGAAGAAGAACATCGTCCGGTCTGACCACTCAGGAGGCAGGCCCCTCTGGGCCCGCGCCTGCCCAGGGGAACCTCCTTCCATCGCATAGGAAAGCGCGCCCGTCGCCCTCCTCAGGTAGGGCTCGGGGGCTCTCCCCTGGAGGGCCACCGACCTAGATAGGGTCACGAGGGAGGCGCTTGGGCACCACATGGAGGCGTGTTTCGAAGCATGTTTCCCTCAAGAAGGAGCAAGGCAAGGAGATCCAGACCCTCAGGAGTTCGTCAGCGAGGCCATTCAGGAGCTACAGGAGTCAAGAGTCATGAAAGGCGGCCGCCGCCTACCAGCAGTGGCTCCCCATCCAGGCGAGGATGGTGGGCTGCGCGTCTGCATCGACATACCAAGGCTCAACCGAGTTGCCTCTCTGAAGCGCCTCTGGCCCTCGCGAGTGGGGCGCCGCGGAGGCCCACCCCACAGCTACGTTTGCATGCCTTACGGCTTGCCGAACGCGGCTGACACGTACCAGCGCCTCATGAGGGGCATCACGGAGGCACGAGAGGCCAGGCGTTCCGCAGCCCTGGCAGGGATGGAAATGGCCCGCGAGGAGCCGCCAGCGCCTCCGGAGCCTCCCGAGGCCCCTGGGCCTGGGGGCTCGTGAGGATCAGCCCCCGCAGCCCACCGAGCCTGCTACACCAATGCTCCTTCGTCCTCAACATCATCAGGTGACATCTTTCGAGTTTTATTTCCAGCTGGGAGCGCCCCCCCAGGGCTGCATTATTCCCAGGCCCCGTGGGTCCGTCCCTGCGGCGTGTATCCCTTTTTTATTCCATGTTGTTAGCTTACCTTGTTGGGGGCGCCCCTCGGGCTGCATGACCCCCCAAGTCGCTCGGGCCTGACCCAGTGATGTCCGCATTCCCAGCATCTATTTGAACGAATCCACTCCTTCGCGGCTAATGTGTTTTACCTAGTTGCCTGCTCAGCTGACGCCAACTAACGGAGATGCTCCCAAACGGCGCGACGCTTGCGCATGGGTCCGTCCCTGCAACGCCGACAAATCTGGATGGCTGAGCTCTGGCCGCGGCAGCCCCGCATAGCGTCACCTCGTCAAGCCTTCAGTGCCTCACTACCCCTCGGAAGCAACCAATGGCGGACTGTCAATTGTCATGGCAACCCTTTGTTTTTTCTATGATGGACCTGCAGGACCTCCTAAAGGAGCTGCGTCAGGCGAGGCCCTTGCGGTGTCTCCGTCGCTCTCGTCCGCGCGAACCGCTTGGACGTTAAAGGGGGGGGGGTGCCTGAGCATCGCGACTCAGGGCTCCTACTGGCTCTCCAGCCCCCACCCTCTGGCCTTGACCACGGCATCGCGACCTGGCATACCAGCGACGGCTGAGACTCGCTCGAGGGCCGGGACGCGAGGACGTAGAGCAGAAAGGGGAGCAAAGGCGAGAGGGGAGAGACACACAAGGACCTCACCGAGCAACCTCGCGCCCGCCGATGCACGGACCCGGCGACACACAAGAGAGCGGCCCCAGATTCTCGAGATAAGTCATCACCCGGAAGTGCCAGCTATCGTAGCACCATCCCCGCACCTAATGCTATCCCGTGTTAGCGACGCCACTCTCCTTTCTCACCAAACGACGGCTGCTTGGGCGCCAAAGGGGACCTCCTGAGCATCGCGACTCAGGGGCTCTTACCGGACTCCGGGTCGCTCACCTCCTGGCCTTGACCATGGCATCGCGACCTCGCATACCAGCGACGGCTGAAGCCGCCTTGGGACTGGGACCTGTCGGCGCAGAGCACCAAGCCCTCGTGAGGTTCGAAAGGGAGGACTGAGCTAAGACGGAATGAGCAACTCGCGCAATTCTACGACAAGGGTTATATTAACAAAACAAGATCATAGACATATTACAAGCCCCCACGGGACGCATTTTTGATTCCTCGCAGGGAACAGATCCTAAAGGGACACAAACTACGCGTGTCCCTGCAAAAGACACCATCATCAACAGTGGGCCATCAAGCACCGACGCCAACCCCATCCAGATCAGAGTCGGCGGCGGCCTGACGAGCCCGCCCTGCTCCAGGAGCGGTGCCGGCTCGGGGGCTCGTAGCTGTCGTCGCTCGTCTCCGGAGTCGCGAAGAGCTCGCCGGAGTCGCTGGAACCTCCGACGCCTCCACCGCCTGAGGAGCCGCCAAGGGAGCGGTTGGCGGGCCCAGTCCTCGTCGCGGTAGGGTCCTGGCCACCTTCCCCGGAGCAGCACTCCAGCCGGCGCCCGCTCGCATCGAAGACCTTGAAGAGCATCACCGAAGCACCGTTGTAATCCAAGTGGACAGCGAAGACGCCCCTTATCCCGCAAACCCGGGCGATCTCTCTCCAGCCCCGAGTCATGAAGACCTCGCCCGGGGCAACGACCGCGACCTCTGCCTCGGTCGCGAGGGTGCTGCAGCCGGCGTGCTGCAGCCAGAGCTCCAGGGGCTCCCCCTGCGGGATGATGGAGGCGAAGAAGGGAGGAAGGCGGATCCAAGACTGAAGAGGAATGGTGACGTGAAGCACGAACTCTCGGGAGGAGCCCTCGGTGTGGACCCCAGGGGGGACGACCCACACCTTCGTGACCCGCCGGCACCGACGGCGGCGCCGCCTGTGGCGGTCAGCATCAGCTCCTTCAGGGCCCTCGACGTGGGCATACAATGGAAGCGGGAACCCCGGCGGCACCCGCTCGCACCAAGGCCTCGACACCACCTGAAGGGCCCCCTCGCCCGGGCCACGGGGGGCGAGCCGTTTCTTCGGCGGGAGTGGGTCTGGTTCCCCTCGGGGAGCCTTTCCCTTCTCTGCCGTCGAGAACCGGCGGATCGGAGCCATCACAGCAAGATGGAGCAAGGATCGGGAAGAAGGAGAAGCAAGGAGGGATGGACTGGAAGGGCGCGCGCTGTTCCGTACTTATGGCCGGCGAAGGCCAACCGCCTACCTCCACGATTGCAGGTAATCATGACCCACTTTGCATGCAGGGACTTGTCCAATCCGTGCAGTTGCCGAGGCGCCATGGGGAAGTGGAGACGCCCACGTCCAACCAACCGCCATGCGGCGCCCATGTGACGCCCCCGATTCAATCGTACACTAATCATGCACGCAAATGTGTACGATCAAGATCAGGGACTCACGGGAAGATATCACAACACAACTCTATAAATAAAATAAGTCATACAAGCATCATATTACAAGCCAGGAGCCTCGAGGGCTCGAATACAAGAGCTCGATCATAGACGAGTCAGCGGAAGCAACAATATCTGAGTACAGACATAAGTTAAACAAGTTTGCCTTAAGAAGGCTAGCACAAACTAGGATACAGATCGAAAGAGGCGCAGGCCTCCTGCCTGGGATCCTCCTAACTACTCCTGGTCGTCGTCAGCGGGCAGCACGTAGTAGTAGGCACCTCCCGAGTAGTAGTAGTCGTCATCAACGGTGGCGTCTGGCTCCTGGGCTCCAGCATCTGGTTGCGACAACCAGGTAGAAAGGATAGAGGGAAGAGAAGGAGAAAGCAACCGTGAGTACTCATCCAAAGTACTCGCAAGCAAGGAGCTACACTACATATGTATGCATTGGTATCAACTGGAATAAGGCTATTATATGTGGACTGAACTGCAGAAAGCCGGGATAAGGGGGGATAGCTAGTCCTGTCGAAGACTACGCTTCTGGCCACCTCCATCTTGCAGCATGTAGAAGAGAGTAGACTGAAGTCCTCCAAGTAGCATCGCATAGCATAATCCTAACCGATGATCCTCCCCTCGTCGCCCTGTGAGAGAGCGATCACCGGTTGTATCTGGCACTTGGAAGGGTGTGTTTTATTTAGTATCCGGTTCTAGTTGTCATAAGGTCAAGGTACAACTCCAAGTCGTCCTGTTACCGAAGATCACGGCTATTCGAATAGATTAACTTCCCTGCAGGGGTGCACCACATAACCCAACACGCTGGATCCCATTTGGCCGGACACACTTTTCTGGGTCATGCCCGGCCTTGGAAGATCAACACGTCGCAGCCCTACCTAGGCACAACAGAGAGGTCAGCACGCCGGTCTAAATCCTATGGCGCAGGGGTCTGGGCCCATCGCCCATTGCACACCTGCACGTTGCGTACGCGGCCGGTGAGCAGACCTAGCAACCTCCATTACAAAGGAAGTTGCGTTACGTGGTCCAACCCGGCGCGCGCCACTCAGTCGCTGATGTCACGAAGGCTTCGGCTGATACCACGACGTTGAGTGCCCATAACTGTCCCCGCGTAGATGGTTAGTGCGTATAGGCCAGTAGCCAGACTCAGATCAAATACCAAGATCTCGTTAAACGTGTTAAGTATCCGCGAACGCCGACCAGGGCCAGGCCCACCTCTCTCCTAGGTGGTCTCAACCTGCCCTGTCCCTCCGCCTCAAAGTAACAGTCGGGGGCCGTCGGGAACCCAGGCCCACCTCTACCGGGATGGAGCCACCTGCCCCTTCAGCCCCCATCTCCGAACAGTATCACAGGTAATGTAACTGTGTAAAGTATATTGTATAAGCCCGTGATCACCTCCCGAAGTGATCACGGCCCAGTAGTATAGCATGGCAGACGGACCAGAGTGTAGGGCCACTGATGGAACACTAGCATCCTATACTAAGCAGTAGGATAGCAGGTAATGGTAACAACAGTAGTAGCAAGGACAGGCTATGCATCAGGATAGGAATAACGGAAAGCAGTAACATGCTACACTACTCTAATGCAAGCAGTATAGAGAAGAGTAGGCGATATCTGGTGATCAAAGGGGGGGGGCTTGCCTGGTTGCTCTGGCAAGAGAGAGGGGTCGTCAACTCCGTAGTTGAACTGGGCAGCAGCAGCGTCGGTCTCGGTGTCTAGGGAGAGAAGAGGGGGAAGAAACAATAAATATTTAAGCAAGCAGGTGCATAGCGATGCATGACATGACAAGTATCGGTGCTAGAGGTGCCCTGACGCGGTATGAGGTGATACCGGTGAAGGGGGGAAACATCCGGGAAAGTATCCCCGGTGTTTTGCGTTTTCAGGTAGAGGAGCCGGAGGGGGGGAAAGTTGCGTGTTTGATACATTAGGGGTGTGTGGCGGATGAACGGGCTGCGTATCCGGGTTCGTCTCGTCGTTCTGAGCAACTTTCATGTACAAAGTTTTTCCATACAAGCTATGATTTAATTTATATTAATTTTCAAAGTTTTATTCAATTTATGGATTTATTTATATTCCAAATTTAACTAGTAATACTTTTGCCACATAATGCAGTGCTAGCCACAGTGTATGACGGGTGGGGTCAGGGTCAAAGTCAATAGTCCAGTTAGCAGTTGACTAGGTCAACGTTGACTGGTCAAACTGACTGGTGGGACTCGGCGGTCATAGAGGCAGGGTAAATCAACAATTTAATTAATTTAACAGATTAAGTGGGGGGGCACATGTCATTGGCATAGATATTTTTAAATAGGCTTTTAAATGAAATGGGTCCACATGTCATTTTCAGTTACTCAACTAAACAGTTTTATTAGGTTCTAATTAGGTGGTTAAGGGAATGGTTAATCCGGGCGGGCCCACACGTCAGTGGGTCAACCCACTGCCAGACGTGTGTGCGCGTGTGCGTGCCCGACGGCGAGTTCAGTGAACGGCGGCGCCGCGCGGAGCCAGTGGCTCTGGCGACCAAAAGGGGCAGCCCCGGGTGCCAAACGGATAAGCGTGAGGCGTCGCGTCGAGAGGTGCCTTCGTCTGAAGCTAGGGGCGGCCGAAACAGCGCCGGGGGCAATGGAAGGCGGCGACTACGGCGGAGCTAGCGACAACCGGCACTGGAGGGCACGGGGAGGAGAGGGAAAAGGCCGTGGAGGGCCAGAGGCTCACAGCGGAAGCGGCAGGGTGCTCGATGGAGCCGGAGGATGTTGGGGCCGAGCGGATCGACGACGAGGTTAGCGGCTGCGGCCGACGGTGTCGGAGGAGGGGGCGCCGGTCGACGAGGGGACTCCAGCGAGGGGAGCAAGGCGAGGGAGGCCGGATCCGTGACGGGGCCTCCGGGATCCGTCCCTCTCCGGTGAGGAGGCGGCTTGGGCGAGCGCGCGCTGGCAGGCGCCGGCCGGGCGCGACCAAGGGAGCCGTGGAGCAGCCGCGGCGCTAGCGACAGGGGCGTGTTGCAGGGGCGGAAGCAGGTCGGTGGGGAGGCGGTCCTGCGGGGCGGCGACGTCCTGGCGTGGGGGGGGGGCGGCGAGCTCCGGGCGTCGGTGTCGGGGACGGGATCGGGCCCTCTCGATCCAGATCCAACGAGAGAGGGGGGAGTGGGCGACGTGGGGGGGGGGGGGAGTGGGGAAGTGGGTGGCTCGCTAGGGTTTCTGGCGCACCAGGGGGAGTAGTAGCGGGCGCGGTTGGGCCGGCCTAGCGGCCCTGTAGCCTGCTGGGCCGAGGCCCAGCTGGGGGGGGGCCTTTTGCTTTGCTCTGTTATATTTCTTTTCCTTTTATTTATCCCTTTTCTGTTTTTTTAAATGTTTAGCACCTAATTGATTTTTATAAAATATGGGAGCTAGCTCATAAATTGCAGTGCATTAGATCCTAGCACCAAAAACTAGTCTAGGTGAAATACCATTTCTCATTAGATTTAGATTAATTAAAAGGTCATTAAATAATGTATTCAGCCACTGTTTGAGGTTGTTTAAATGATTAATCAAATTTCAATAATGTTGTCTACAATTTTATCCTAGCCTCTGATGTATCTACTATTTAGTGAACATTTTAGTTTTAATATTGGAAAACTTTTGTTGTTTGCCTATATTTTAAATTTGAATTTGAATCGTTTTGAACTAATGCGAGTTTATCAACAATAATCGAGGTGACGTGGCATCATTACTAGAGGGTTACTGTAGCTTGATTACCCGGGCGTCACAATTCTCCTCCACTATAAGAAATCTCGTCCCGAGATTTAAGAGGGGGGTTAAAGGGAAATTCCTGGTTACGTAATTCTAACGGGTCTTCTCGATCTTGGTTGCTCTTCTCGAAGAGGTCGATCCATTACGTTGAAGTCTTTAATTGTCTGCTCCAGGTCATCATGATCAAGTCGTCATCCTTTCTTCGGGATCTCCATCGTACTTACGATAATGATAAGGGGTAGCTTCAGAAGAATGGACCTTCAAGGTCAACTATCTGGCAGAATACTCAGGGAATGTGGTAGAAGGTAACCCTCGAATAGATACTTAAGAAAATATCGAGAGTAAAGTAAGAAGGTACCAAGAGAAGTTTCAAACGGGTAGGCAATCGTTCGAAGCCTGAAACAAAGTGAAAAAGGCGTCCAGAGCAACGAGATTAAGTATTGCGTCTATTACCAGAATAGATCACTAGGAAGGTGGCCCGTGAACTACATACGAGGCCACGCCCGAGGAATAACTTTGGAAACAGGGGGTGTACCAGAGAGTCAGGTTTTGATCCTGTGGAACTGTGGGTTATGGGCCCACCATGTGGGTTAAAAGTAGGAAGGTGATGACGTCTTACACGATCATGTAAGCGAGGCATGTCAGAGGATAGTCCGTCAGTTATGTTGGCAACAACATCGATACCAAGGGCGAGGGACGAAGAGAACCATTTTCCTGCTCGTTGAACGAGGCGGACCAATAGGCAAGGTCCTCGTCCATCGGTGGCTACCGAAATGTCATCAACAATAGTAACAGGGTCTTGCTAACAGAATTGTACACCGAGGTATATACATAAGCAGGAGAATATTACTGCTTAGATCATATAGATCACAAAAAAAAAGGTTAAACCAAACAATGGAAAGGAAAATGTGTTTAAACACATATATCAGGGGTATATCCTCCCCAAGGACAAGTAGAGCATGATATGCATGACAGGATATAATGTAGAAAACTCTTTAGTTACGGGAGAGAATTTTCATGACATTACCCATACAACGGTGTTTGGATAATTGAGAAAGTAACATTTAGCATTAGGCTTCAAATGTTCTTGTTGAAAATCAGAGTACCACAGACATGTTCGAGATAGCATTGCATGGTCTTCAATCAAGGGCAGACTCTGGATACACGAAGGGATTGATCATTAAGCCAAGGAGAGGATGAGGAGGTGGCTGATGGACTCAGCGATAATACAACGAGGTATCCAAAAAGATGGATTTCCACAGTTATGTGAACAAGGAGATAACATTTGTCGGATCAAATGATATAATGATGTATGCTCAAGAAAAAAAAACATACACAATTAAACATTAGTGGAAAAGGGTGCCCAAAGTAGGGCCTTAGGTAGCATGATCAAATGTTCGAATGGTGATTCAGTGATCAATAGTCTAAGAACGAACGGCCGACCATTAACTTCAAAGCAATAGGGTTGCTAGAAGTGCAGAATCCAAACAACACCGTTCACTTGTTGGTACCCCGGTTGGAATCAACACGAGGACCAAGAAAGAATGGTGATGGTGAGAAGTATCACGATACCAAGAATTCTTAAGAGGTGGTGAAATTCTCACAACATTCTTGACATAAAAGATGGTAATACTCCAAGGTAAAGGAGAACAAATGCTGGATAGCAAGGATCTCAAGGTATAACACAAAACACGAACAAGTTTGTGTTGAACGGAAGGCAATCGAGTGGTCGATGAGAACACAAATCATCGAGGGCAAGGATGGTATTTCTCATCAGGAATTCAATTGATATCCTTGAGGAGCTCGAAATGTTGATGATGATCATGACAATTTCTGTCGAGAGGTTTCATGGAGATGTAATCGGTCGGCGATGACATCAAGTCAAACGAATGATGAAGCGAAAGGTTATTGGAACCATGGGTGCGACACAAACTTGAAATCAAGTTTGTTGTTTGAGGTGAAACAATAAGACAAGGAAGATCGACGTAAGCTTAGCCCATCGTCGAAATTGTGCTCCGGAAAGAAGGACCAGGTAGCACAGTTAAAATTTGGCACGATAATGATATAGCCGAGTAGGCTCGGAATGACGTGATCGAGTTCAGACTCGTAAGTAATGAAGGTTACCAAGAGTTGTTGAATCATAGTGCGGACTCAATTCAGTTGTCGGTGTCCTTGAGGGGTTCTAACAACTGAGAACCCGTTGGAAAAATGGAATCGGCAAGAATATTAGTTGATGAAGAACTCATAAGAAGTTATGTATCCCGTGGTATCCTCGAGATACCAGGGGGTAATACTCGACGACAGATCAAAGTAGAGGTTGGACTGGGGTATTGCTCTGCAGAAGACAAGTGCTTAAACTTGCACGAGAAACGGTACCTAAAAGAGAACATGGTCGAAACCACGATTGCAAAAGGCCAGATCCCAGATATAATATGAACTTATACCAAGGGAGTAATTAATTTAAGAGAAGCTTTAATGATAAGAGCTACATCGTGTCCATGGGCATGAACACAAAGTTCAAGGTCGACTCCCACTTCTTCAATGCATAACCTTACATTTACCTCCCCTTTTCGAAGTTGTAGTGTTGAAAAGTTATCTGACGAAGCGTCAGCAGGGTATAACCCGCATAAATTTCGAGGTCACACAAATTAAGGAAGGCATAGGTTCAACCCATCAGGGTATCGTGGAAACATATACCACAAGCTTTGAGAGTAAATATTACCAGCTCGAAAGCAGAGCATGGTTGGCAAAAGGAGAGGATACAAATTACCAAAGGCATTATGTATCGGAGAAAGAACTCACAAGGTGATTAATTATGAAGGACATTGTCGGATAATAATCCAACAGTGGATATGGTGATCCACAATGGAGCTGATGTGAGTATCGATACCCAATCAGAGGAAGAAAGAATGCAAATGCATCGTTTTACAGAACATCTGAATAATTCAACATTTAAATAACAAAGGAATTATGATTTTCAAATCAAGGGATCAGGAGCAAACGCTCTGATCAAGGACGGACAATTTGAATAGACTTAGGGGTACAATCGATGGCAATCCGATTGGTCGAGAACCAGCTCATGTTTAAAATGATGTCTGAGCTGGAAGGATAAATCCTGAGGATTGCAAGCATCCGCAACATATCGAATCAATAGACTCTAAATGATAATGACAAAGGATGCCAATAAGATTACCAGATTTATTGGATTAATCATAATGCTAGCAAGCAAGAATTTCAAGAGCATTAGGCTGTTGAGGATCTTCAAAAGAACGAACGATATTATGAAGACTTTTGTGAAATACCTGAATCAACTAGGATGAGCGGATACTCGGTAAGTGCGAGAATTATCCGTAGGGGTATTCAGGTGACAAGTACAGCAAGGCACTAAGCTCAAAGGATTCTCGGAACAACAGAGAGTATTTCGGGACATCTTGTAGTGTATCAAGCGATCATCTATAATAAAGGGCTCTCCGGGAGAAGTAGTTACGAGAACCTAGAGTCAGATTTAGTAAATTCGTTTAACCCGAGTAGGAGAGAGTTCAGAGTCCCAGAGTAAGGATCGAGGAGTAAAAGATCCTAATACCACCCAGATGGCGACGTGGGCCCGTAAGGCACACAACCATGTTAGTAATAAGTTTTGCAATGTCTAGACTCAACTTCGGCCAAGGAGTGTGGAAGGGGAATTCCTACAGGCAGTCGGCTCTGATACCAACTTGTGACGCCCCCGATTCAATCGTACACTAATCATGCACGCAAATGTGTACGATCAAGATCAGGGACTCACGGGAAGATATCACAACACAACTCTACAAATAAAATAAGTCATACAAGCATCATATTACAAGCCAGGGGCCTCGAGGGCTCGAATACAAGAGCTCGATCATAGACGAGTCAGCGGAAGCAACAATATCTGAGTACAGACATAAGTTAAACAAGTTTGCCTTAAGAAGGCTAGCACAAACTGGGATACAGATCGAAAGAGGCGCAGGCCTCCTGCCTGGGATCCTCCTAACTACTCCTGGTCGTCGTCAGCGGGCAGCACGTAGTAGTAGGCACCTCCCGAGTAGTAGTAGTCGTCATCAACGGTGGCGTCTGGCTCCTGGGCTCCAGCATCTGGTTGCGACAACCAGGTAGAAAGGATAGAGGGAAGAGAAGGAGAAAGCAACCGTGAGTACTCATCCAAAGTACTCGCAAGCAAGGAGCTACACTACATATGTATGCATTGGTATCAACTGGAATAAGGCTATTATATGTGGACTGAACTGCAGAAAGCCGGGATAAGGGGGGATAGCTAGTCCTGTTGAAGACTACGCTTCTGGCCACCTCCATCTTGCAGCATGTAGAAGAGAGTAGACTGAAGTCCTCCAAGTAGCATCGCATAGCATAATCCTAACCGATGATCCTCCCCTCGTCGCCCTGTGAGAGAGCGATCACCGGTTGTATCTGGCACTTGGAAGGGTGTGTTTTATTTAGTATCCGGTTCTAGTTGTCATAAGGTCAAGGTACAACTCCAAGTCGTCCTGTTACCGAAGATCACGGCTATTCGAATAGATTAACTTCCCTGCAGGGGTGCACCACATAACCCAACACGCTGGATCCCATTTGGCCGGACACACTTTTCTGGGTCATGCCCGGCCTTGGAAGATCAACACGTCGCAGCCCTACCTAGGCACAACAGAGAGGTCAGCACGCCGGTCTAAATCCTATGGCGCAGGGGTCTGGGCCCATCGCCCATTGCACACCTGCACGTTGCGTACGCGGCCGGTGAGCAGACCTAGCAACCTCCATTACAAAGGAAGTTGCGTTACGCGGTCCAACCCGGCGCGCGCCACTCAGTCGCTGACGTCACGAAGGCTTCAGCTGATACCACGACGTCGAGTGCCCATAACTGTCCCCGCATAGATGGTTAGTGCGTATAGGCCAGTAGCCAGACTCAGATCAAATACCAAGATCTCGTTAAACATGTTAAGTATCCGCGAACGCCGACCAGGGCCAGGCCCACCTCTCTCCTAGGTGGTCTCAACCTGCCCTGTCCCTCCGCCTCAAAGTAACAGTCGGGGGCCGTCGGGCCCACCTCTACCGGGATGGAGCCACCTGCCCCTTCAGCCCCCATCTCCGAACAGTATCACAGGTAATGTAACTGTGTAAAGTATATTGTATAAGCCCGTGATCACCTCCCGAAGTGATCACGGCCCAGTAGTATAGCATGGCAGACGGACAAGAGTGTAGGGCCACTGATGGAACACTAGCATCCTATACTAAGCAGTAGGATAGCAGGTAATGGTAACAACAGTAGTAGCAAGGACAGGCTATGCATCAGGATAGGAATAACGGAAAGCAGTAACATGCTACACTACTCTAATGCAAGCAGTATAGAGAAGAGTAGGCGATATCTGGTGATCAAGGGGGGGGGGGCTTGCCTGGTTGCTTTGGCAGCAGCAGCGTCGGTCTCGGTGTCTAGCGAGAGAAGAGGGGGAAGAAACAATAAATATTTAAGCAAGCAGGTGCATAGCGATGCATGACATGACAAGTATCGCTGCTAGAGGTGCCCTAACGCGGTATGAGGTGATACCGGTGAAGGGGGGAAACATCCGGGAAAGTATCCCCGGTGTTTCGCGTTTTCAGGTAGAGGAGCCGCAGGGGGGGGGGGGAAGTTGCGTGTTTGATACATTAGGGGTGTGTGGCGGATGAACGGGCTGCGTATCCGGGTTCGTCTCGTCGTTCTGAGCAACTTTCATGTACAAACTTTTTCCACACAAGCTATGATTTATTTTATATTAATTTTCAAAGGTTTATTCAATTTATGGATTTATTTATATTCCAAATTTAACTAGTAATACTTTTGCCACATAATGCAGTGCTAGCCACAGTGTATGACGGGTGGGGTCAGGGTCAAAGTCAATAGTCCAGTTAGCAGTTGACTAGGTCAACGTTGACTGGTCAAACTGACTGGTGGGACTCGGCGGTCATAGAGGCAGGGTAAATCAACAATTTAATTAATTTAACAGACTAAGTGGGGGGGGCACATGTCATTGGCATAGATATTTTTAAATAGGCTTTTAAATGAAATGGGTCCACATGTCATTTTCAGTTACTCAACTAAACAATTTTATTAGGTTCTAATTAGGTGGTTAAGGGAATGGTTAATCCGGGCGGGCCCACACGTCAGTGGGTCAACCCACTGCCAGACGTGTGTGCGCGTGTGCGTGCCCGACGGCGAGTTCAGTGAACGGCGGCGCCGCGCGGAGCCAGTGGCTCTGGCGACCAAAAGGGGCAGCCCCGGGTGCCAAACGGATAAGCGTGAGGCGTCGCGTCGAGAGGTGCCTTCGTCTGAAGCTAGGGGCGGCCGAAACAGCGCCGGGGGCAATGGAAGGCGGCGACTACGGCGGAGCTAGCGACAACCGGCACTGGAGGGCACGGGGAGGAGAGGGAAAAGGCCGTGGAGGGCCGGAGGCTCACAGCGGAAGCGGCAGGGTGCTCGATGGAGCCGGAGGATGTTGGGGCCGAGCGGATCGACGACGAGGTTAGCGGCTGCGGCCGACGGTGTCGGAGGAGGGGGCGCCGGTCGACGAGGGGACTCCGGCGAGGGGAGCAAGGCGAGGGAGGCCGGATCCGTGACGGGGCCTCCGGGATTCGTCCCTCTCCGGCGAGGAGGCGGCTTGGGCGAGCGCGCGCTGGCAGGCGCCGGCCGGGCGCGACCAAGGGAGCCGCGGAGCAGCCGCGGCGCTAGCGACAGGGGCGTGTTGCAGGGGCGGAAGCAGGTCGGCAGGGAGGCGGTCCTGCGAGGCGGCGGCGTCCTGGCGTGGGGGGGGGGGGGGCGGCGAGCTCCGGGCGTCGGTGTCGGGGACGGGATCGGGCCCTCCCGATCCAGATCCAACGAGAGAGGGGGGAGTGGGCGACGTGGGGGGGGGGGGGGAGTGGGGAAGTGGGTGGCTCGCTAGGGTTTCTGGCGCACCGGGGGGGAGTAGTAGCGGGCGCGGTTGGGCCGGCCTAGCGGCCCTGTAGCCTGCTGGGCCGAGGCCCAGCTGGGGGGGGGGCCTTTTGCTTTGCTCTGTTATATTTCTTTTCCTTTTATTTATCCCTTTTCTGTTTTTTTAAATGTTTAGCACCTAATTGATTTTTATAAAATATGGGAGCTAGCTCATAAATTGCAGTGCATTAGATCCTAGCACCAAAAACTAGTCTAGGTGAAATACCATTTCTCATTAGATTTAGATTAATTAAAAGGTCATTAAATAATGTATTCAGCCACTGTTTGAGGTTGTTTAAATGATTAATCAAATTTCAATAATGTTGTCTACAATTTTATCCTAGCCTCTGATGTATCTACTATTTAGTGAACATTTTAGTTTTAATATTGGAAAACTTTTGTTGTTTGCCTATATTTTAAATTTGAATTTGAATCGTTTTGAACTAATGCGAGTTTATCAACAATAATCAAGGTGACGTGGCATCATTACCAGAGGGTTACTGTAGCTTGATTACCCGGGCGTCACAGCCCAAGACCGCAGGCTCTTAGGGCCCGCGGCGCTTCGCTCTTGCCCTTCCGCCTCCCTGCATGGCCAAGTCCGGGCGCGCCTTGGGCCCGGGGGCTACTGTCGGCGTTCTGGGAACGGGGGTCCTCAGACTTGCCTGCCTGCGGCCTGCGGCGTGGCTCAAAGGGGGGCCCAGCGCGGCCCATCTTCACCAACACAAACCCAAGACCCTCGCGAGGGGCCAAGCCTCGCGGGGCGGACGATGCGGAGCTTCCTCAGGCACGGCCTCGTCAGGCTGGCTCACGAGGAGGCGGAGAGATCAAGGCGGGGTACCTCACGAGGTGCCCATGACGCAAGCCATGACGACCAAGGGCGCCAGGCGGGTGCCAGCCCGCGCAGTGTTCTCCTTTCCTCTTTGGTGCAAAGGGGGCAAGCGCAGCCGCAGAGTACCGAGGCATCAGGCAAAGGTTGTCATTTCGGTGCAACGAGACCAAGACCATGAGGACTACGAGACGGAGGTCACCGTGAAGCCCAAGACGGCGTCATCACCAGAGCTTTGTGCAGGCGAAGACTACTTTTGTCAGGGTAGCTAGTACTAGCTGTCCCCCTTCAAATTAGTCCGCCATTGTTGGCTCCCTTCCCGCTCGATATTTGGGAAGAGGACCAGGGCCTCTATAAATAGGACCAGCCACCCACAGAGCAAAGGGGGCTGAGGGGTTGGAAGGAAAGAAAGGGGTTTAGATCAGAAAGAGAGAGAGAGAGAAAGGTGACTGAGCTCCTCCCAGCAGTTCATCGCCCCAGCCAAGAACAGACCCTCGCGAGGCTGTTCTTCCTTGTATTGTTCATCATCATCAGCCCAAGAGGCAATCCACCACACCACACACTGGAGTAGGGTATTACACCACAACGGTGGCTCGAACCAGTATAAACCCTGTGTCTCTTGTGTTGTTCCTTCCATAGTTTAGATCTTAGCAAGGCGGAGGGGTGCAGGTAGGTAGGAGCCGAAATCTCCGCGCGCACCCCAATGTTCGAACCTCAAGGGTCTGCCGGAACCCGAAATCCGACATTTATGGCACTAAATTAGGATCACTAGATTCATTATAGTTTCAGAATATACCAATTTGATGTCATATATGTTACTACTCTTTTCTATAAAGTTGGTCAAAATTTTAAAACTTTAACTTAGCACAAAAGGTAGGGAGTACCAATGAAGCAAATCACAAGGACACAAGTGGTGGACTACCCATGAGCGCCTTGCCTGCGAAGGACCTCCTTGATCACCATGCCAAACTGGCAGCCGTTCCCGGTGACTGTGGTTCAGGATTCATGGACGACCACGGCGGTCATCCTCGGTATCGACGGTTCAGGCCTATTGAAGAAGAAGCATCTGACCGTGCTACCTGGGCGTGCTTAACACTACCTAGAACTTTAGACTTCTTTTGTTGTCGGGCGACACGAAGTTTCGCGAGGAATTTTGCTTTCTTCTTATACAATGGTTGGCTACTTTTCTTTTCAAGTTTGTGAGTATGGCTACTTTCTGCATTCCCATTGGCAGATGAATTCGTTAGGTCCTCAATCGAGGAACAATCCCCTGACGCAAATGGATGTGCATTTGGATAATTCTTGTTGATCTGTGTTTTAAAGCACAACTGTCAAATAAGTTTTAACATATGAGAAGAAAAAATTCGAAGGAGCCTCAACCCTGACCAGGCATGGGAACCATGATTTTATAAATATATGACACTAAAGAATTGCAATTTCCATATATCTCTATCATATATGGACTACTAAAAAATAATAGAAAGCTCATAATTTCGAAACAGTTAATTGAAAGTATAATAGTACTATAACAGAAGCAATGCAAGAATCAAAAATTGCAAATGGTTAAATACAAAGGATAATAAGACAAAAAAGGTTAATTGAATGTATAAAACACATAATTCTATTTTCTATTCTATTGTTTCCAAGTGTGAAAGACAAGCTACAGAAAGAATCACGTTGCAGCTATCGTGATTTTATCAAGAGTCTAAAACCGTGTGGAAGTATAAATGGGTATTGAACAGACATATTTAAACTGGCCAACATTGCAAAAGAAGGTGAATACTTGCATATTTTTTAAACTGATAATAGAAGTCAGGAAGCATCCGTAAATTACCAACGGTCGGAAGGGGAGGAGACGACCGATGTTGCGACAGCCGCTAGCTCAAGTTCGTCCAAGTGAAGGCAATCTGGAGTCTAAAGAGACTAAACATTCAGCATTGGAGAAACTGCAACCAGAGAATATCGCAGGCACTCGCACATGCCAACTTTGAGATCATTTTGAATTCAGTTATAGACAAATCACCATGGCACAACACGGCGTAACAATTATACTAACAAGGCTGTGTCGGACAAAACATGAAGGACATATAGAAGATTACATTTAGATCTTTCACTGAAGAATAGAAACAGAACGAAAAATGCAACAATCAGATCAGAACCACGTAAACCTACAGACCTCAAAATTGCATCACAAGTTGTATGCTCGTTTTTCTGGCCTGTAGGTTTTCCTGCTTCTCCCCGGACGGACCAGACTCGCTTTTCTGGCCGACGATGTAAAACAGCGCGCAGGACAGGACCACACTCAGCGCCAGAGAAGCACCAAGAACAGTGAGGACGGACGCTGTAGATCCTCCCACTCCCGTCGGGATCACCTGGCGCCGCCGCTGATGACAACGGCGCGCTACACGAGGCTCAGAGGCGGCTGATCGCGGTGCGCAGTCCACATGCACGGGCGGCATGGCGGCTCGCGTCCCGACTTGGATTGAACAGACAAAGCGTTAATTTTTTTCATGATTCTGAAAACTGTCAACGCCGTGCGGCAGAAGCGTTAGTTTATTTCATAAATTACTCTGGCCTTATCAGATGAAGTAAGAAACGTAACCAAGAATGGGATGCATCGTATTGCTGATCTTACCGGGATACGCCGACGACAACACAAATAATTGGACATCAGAAAGCACATGTGAGGGTCTGATGCTTACATTGATTTGTTTCTACGTGCAGCGCGTCAGAAGAACTCCTCGACGATCACCTCTCTTTTGTCAGCGCGATGGAGAAGCCCCTGCTCGGTTCCGTCGGTGGCGTCGCTTGCTGAAGTGACCGGAGCAGAGGGGTGGTGTAGAGTGCAGGCACAGGCCCGGGATTGCCATGTTCGAGCAAGTCCTCTCCTACTCCGGTGACAGGGTGTAGGGTGTTGAGTCATGGACGCTAGCAGGGACATGGGGCCGCCGTTCTTGGAGCAAAGCAAGGCAGCGATGCAGGGGATGGAGCCGAAGATTTGGCCGCGTGATGGTGCCGGTTTCCAGAGGCGGGCCAGGCGGCAGCCATGAGCATGAAGACCATGTGGGAGGTTTGGGCGGGGCAAAGACCACGCAAGCGGGAGAGAAGGGTGGTGGTGCGGGAAGGGGCTGGTGGGGGCGAAACTACCTGATGGTTTGCGAGAGTAATAGGAGATCGTGGGCGGGCGTGACGATGGAGAGGGGATCCGGAGGCCTTTTTTCTGTAGGAGCTAAACAAACATGGTTATAACCAATGGCAGTGATGGGTAATTACAGTGTTAAACATGTTTGATGCCACAAGCCGATTTGGACCATCAGATCAGCATGGTTTGATGGTTGAGATGATTTGGTTCTCCGCCCTTTCGTGCTTTTATAGGATAGTAGATAGATAGATAGATAGATAGTTACTATATCATGGAAAGGTTGGCCTAACAACATTTTATGAATTGAGCAGGTAAATGCTTGGTTAAATGTTCCCACTGATTTTGTTGTTGGCAATGAAAACGGTGCCCAGGATTACTGGTTTCAAGTCGCTGAAGAATTTAACGCAAATATTGCCAATAATCGCAAAAGACAACCTATCGAAATCAAACGTCATTGGAGTAAAATGAACTCTGAAATTCTGCTATTCGATGGCATGTGGCGCAGGGTCAATGATGCATTCGCAGCTACTGGACAATCGAACCAGGACTTGATTTCCAAATCTTTTCAAATGTATAAGTTAGAAACGAATCGACCATTCAAATTTCTTAACTTGTGGATGTCTGTACGAAATTGTCCCTAGTGGAATATGTGCGGTCAAGTCAAATTAGGACTGTAGGACTAGTGTGTCAAAGTTCAGTTTTGTTATAATAAAAAGGAGGTTCTATTTTCCTAATGATGCCATAAACTGTAAGTGGGATATTTTTGATTAATTATCTTGTTTGTGTATATTTGCATCAAGTGTGCAATTGTGAAATTATCACTGCAATAATAGATAGAAATTTCTATCCTAATTCCGAGGTGTGGTCTCAAATTTATTTTTGTTACTATCTAAGGTTAAAAATCAGTCATTTTGGAACATACAAAAACTTCAGATCACCATCGCTTGTTCTGCTGCGAGACCAAAAATTTCCTTCATAGAACTATTGTTGTATCAATATCAATTCGAGAAAAAAAGGCACAAACATATCGCCGCTGTTTTCGCGTGCACCTCAGCAGCAGCCAAACTGATTCCCTGGAGATTGTTAGAGCGAGGGACATGCAGATTACCTACACGTCGTACTTGATAACGATACCGGCGAGCTTGTCCATCTTGTACGCCTCGAGCTTGCGCGCCGCTGCCTCTCCTTTTCCCTGTCCTCCTGCCTCGTCGCGAGTTCCTCCGACATCGTCCACTTGTGAGTAGGCGCCCCTGCCGCCGCCTCCACCTGTGTGCGCTCTCTTCCCATCCCCAGCCTCGCCGCTTGACCGACGTTGTCCCCATGATGTGGACGCAGGATGTTGCTTCCTCCGTCTACGCACCGCCGTTCGCCATGGCTCGCCAGATCTATCGAGGGATGGTGGGATGGGGAAGGGTGTGGAGATTTCGAAGGAGACATCTAGAGTGAGGTAGCTAGCTGGTTCAGTGTTCAATCAAGCGTTATCTTTTTTGGCGTCGACGCTTCTATGGATGCATTGGAGAAACAAGCGGTTCGCATGCTCGTCCGAAAGAAGAAGAAAAGGTAAGCGCTTAGACTAGCACTTCAACGTTGAAAACCCAGACGCTTATGCTGATGCTTCGTCTTTATTTATTTATTCTTTTAGCGCAAGCGCCCAAATGGACGCCGCTTATGCTGATGCTTCATCTTTATTTATTTATTTTTTTAGCGCAAGCGCCCAAATGGGCGCCCCCTTGATACTTTGCGGCAGTGTGTCGGCCCTCGTTCGTGCTAGGGAAGCTTGATGCTAGCCAATGGGTTGGCTATAGCTGTTGCGCAGGGTGTCGGATCTAACCAGACATGGCCGGTTCTGGCTCGTGCGATGGTGATGGGGTGGCCTGGTTTGTGGCTCTCCGTGGTGTAGGTGGCGGCGGCGAGGCTGTTCTGATCAGTGGCTCCGGTCTCTGGTGGCGAGTGGTGGTTCAGGCGGGCGGTAAGTCTCGTGTGCCGGTTTGAGGGGAGGGCTTCCTTCGGCTGCTCCGAGCAAAAGCCTTGCTCCGGCCTTTGGCCGGAGCCGACAATGGCGAAACCTGTGGGCGTCGCACATCTTCTTGGAGGCGTCGTCGCTCGAGGGCCTACAACCTCTTCTCTCGCACTCCGGGGGAAACCCTTGTTCCAGGTTCCTGGAGCGAACGATGGTGGTGCTCCGGTGTCACTTTTATTCTTGGAGGCATTGTTTGGAGTGGTCTTTGTGGGAAATATGACCTAGAGGCAATATTATTGTAATACTCCCTCCGTCCCAAAATTCTTGTCTTAGATTTGTCTAGATACGGATGTATCTAATACTAAAATGTGACTTGATACATCCGTATTTAGACAAATCTAAGACAAGAATTTTTGGGACAGAGGGAGTATTATATTTCCATTTCCATAATTAAGTGTTTATATTTCATGCTACAAATGCTGTGAATCTAGAATATGCGATTCGGTGAAAAACTCATATGCACATAATAAATGGTAAAGTATAGGTTCCCAGTGTTGCCTCTAATATTGGCTCAAGTGTTGTTGCTGGTTTTGTTTTCCGGATCTTAGAATATTGTTAAGTGTAACGATAGTTATGAAACAACATTGAGGGTATGGCGTTAGAAGAACAATCATATTGAATCGACCGAATACTGTTTGTTATACTTTGAGATAATATCATTTGAAATCAATTGTATAACATAGAGTGTTAGCATGTGTTTTTAGTTCCTCAGACTATGAGAGTGTCATAGTCACTTCCTACCATTGGTGGACTTTTGGGTTGCTCAAACGTCATCAGTAACATGATGATCATAACGACAACTTACGGGTTCACCGGAAAGTTTGACAAGGGAGTAGATAGCTCAAGAGTGGGATTTTCTCCTCTAACGATGGAGAGATATTCTTAGGGCCCTCTCGGTGTGACGACATCCATCATCGTCTGGTCAGGCGCAGGTGACTACGTCACGGGGATCCTGAAACACTTTAACGAGAAACAAGAACAAAACTGGCAATAGGGTGCATGACTCAGGAGGATACCGACCCAGGTTTTGTAAAGTATCGCAAAGCAAAGGGAACATCACATAATAACCAAAGGTTCACTTGAATGTCATTCATGTAATCATACGGATTGATATGAACGTCCACGGTTCCGCTATCTGTCGTTGAAGAGAGGTGTTTCATTCATGTCTATGATTTACCAAACCTACGGGGTCACAAGCTTAAGGTAATCATGATCTGTTGAGTGTTAGGAGGACAAGAGTATCGAGGATTTATTTGTGGAATTGTTTCATTAATATTTAGAATAGTTCCAAGAGGAACTAGAAGCGTTTCGGGGTCACTATAAGGGTTTCAGAGTTTATCGGGCAATACCGGGCATTACCGATAACTAATATATAGGTGGAAAATGTTTTCAGTGATGTTAAATTATATATAATATGATCTAGTAATTGTCAGAGGGCTTTTATATTTAATTTAATATCAACGGGCCTTAAAAGGCCAAGTGGTGGAGGGAGAATTGGGCCACCAAAGCCCAATAGTGTTGGGGAACATAGTAATTTCAAAAATTTCCTACGCACACGCAAGATCATGGTGATGCATAGCAACGAGAGGGGAGAGTGTTGTCTACGTACCCTCGTAGACCGGAAGCGGAAGCGTTATAACAACGCGGTTGATGTAGTCGTACGTCTTCACGGCCCGACCGATCAAGCACCGAAACTACGGCATCTCCGAGTTCTAGCACACGTTCAGCTCGATGACGATCCCCGGACTCCGATCCAGCAGAATGTCGGGGAAGAGTTCCGTCAGCACGACGGCGTGGTGACGATCTTGATGTTCTACCGTCGCAGGGCTTCGCCTAAGCACCGCTACAATATTATCGAGGATTATGGTGGAGGGGGGCACCACACACGGCTAAGAGATCAATGATCAATTGTTGTGTCTATGGGGTGCCCCCCTGCCCCCGTATATAAAGGAGCAAGGGAGGGAGGCGGCCGGCCTAGGAGGAGGGCGCTCCAAGGGGGGAGTCCTACTCCCACCGGGAGTAGGACTCCTCCTTCCCTTGTTGGAGTAGGAGAGAAGGAAAGAGGGGGAGAGGAACAAGGAAAAGTGGGCTGCACCCCTTGTCCAATTCGGACCAGAGGGGGGGCGCGCGCCTCCTTCCTTTTGCCTCTCTCCTCTATTCCCGTATGGCCCAATAAGGCCCATATACTCCCCGGCGAATTCCCATAACTCTCTGGTACTCCGAAAAATACCTGAATCACTCGGAACCTTTCCGATGTCCGAATATAGTCGTCTAATATATCGATCTTTACGTCTCGACCATTTAGAGACTCCTCGTCATGTCCCCGATCTCATCCGGGACTCCGAACTCCTTCGGTACATCAAAACTCATAAACTTATAATATAACTGTCATCGAAACCTTAAGCGTGCGGACCCTACGGGTTCGAGAACAATGTAGACATGACTGAGACACGTCTCCGGTCAATAACCAATAGCGGAACCTGGATGCTCATATTGGCTCCCACATATTCTACGAAGATCTTTATCGGTCATACCGCATAACAACATACGTTGTTCCCTTTATCATCGGTATGTTACTTGCCCGAGATTCGATCGTCGGTATCTCAATACCTAGTTCAATCTTGTTACCGTCAAGTCTCTTTACTCGTTCCTTAATACATCATCCTGCAACTAACTCATTAGTTTCAATGCTTGCAAGGCTTAAGTGATGTGCATTACCGAGAGGGCCCAGAGATACCTCTCCGACAATCGGAATGACAAATCCTAATCTCGAAATACGCCAACCCAACAAGTACCTTCGGAGACACCTGTAGAGCACCTTTATAATCACCCAGTTATGTTGTGATGTTTGGTAGCACACGAAGTGTTCCTCTGGTAAACGGGAGTTGCATAATCTCATAGTCATAGGAACATGTATAAGTCATGAAGAAAGCAATAGCAACAAACTAAACGATCAAGTGCTATGCTAACGGAATGGGTCAAGTCAATCACATCATTCTCCTAATGATGTGATCCCATTAATAAAATGAAAACTCATGTCTATGGTTAGGAAACATAACCATCTTTAATCAACGAGCTAGTCAAGTAGAGGCATACTAGTGACACTCTGTTTGCCTATGTATTCACACATGTATTATGTTTCCGGTTAATACAATTCTAGCATGAATAATAAACATTTATCATGATATAAGGAAATAAATAATAACTTTATTATTGCCTCTAGGGCATATTTCCTTCAGTCTCCCACTTGCACTAGAGTCAATAATCTAGTTCATATTGCCATGTGATTTAATACCAATAGTTCACATTACCATGTGATTAACACCCATAGTTCACATCGACATGTGACCAACACCCAAAGGGTTTACTAGAGTCAGTAATCTAGTTCACATCGCTATGTGATTAACACCCAAAGAGTATTAAGGTGTGATCATGTTTTGCTTGTGAGAGAAATTTAGTCAACGGGTCTGCCACATTCAAATCCGTACGTATTTTGCAAATTTCTATGTCAACAATGCTCTGCATGGAGCTACTCTAGCTAATTGCTCCCACTCTCAAAATGTATTCAGATTGAGACTTAGAGTCATCTGGATCAGTGTCAAAACTTGCATCAACGTAACCCTTTACGATGAACCTTTTGTCACCTCCATAATCGAGAAACATATCCTTATTCCACTAAGGATAATTTTGACCAATGTCCAGTGATCTACTCCTAGATCACTATTGTATTCCCTTGCCAAACTCAGGGCAGGGTATACAATAGGTCTGGTACACAGCATGGCATACTTTATAGAACCTATGGCTGAGGCATAGGGAATGACTTTCATTCTCTCTCTATCTTCTGCCGTGGTCGGGTTTTGGGTCTTACTCAACTTCACACCTTGTAACACAGGCAAGAACTCCTTTTTAACTGTTCCATTTTGAACTACTTCAAAATCTTGTCAATGTATGTACTCATTGAAAAACTTATCAAGCGTCTTGATCTATCTCTATAGATCTTGATGCTCAATATGTAAGCAGCTTCACCGAGGTCTTTCTTTGAAAAACTCCTTCCAAACATTCCTTTATGCTTTGCAGAATAATTCTACATTATCTCCGATCAACAATATGTCAATCACATATACTTATCAGAAATGCTGTAATGCTCCCACTCACTTTCTTGTAAATACAGGCTTCACCGCGAGTCTCTATAAAACTATATGCTTTGATCAACTTATCAAAGCGTATATTCCAACTCCGAGATGCTTGCACCAGTCCATAGATGGATCGCTGGAGCTTGCATATTTTGTTAGTACCTTTAGGATTGACAAAACCTTCTGGTTGCATCATATACAACTCTTCTTTAATAAATCCATTAAGGAATGTAGTTTTGTTTATCCATTTGCCAGATTTCATAAAATGCGGCAATTGCTAACATGATTCGGACAGACTTAAGCATAGATACGAGTGAGAAACTCTCATCGTAGCCAACACCTTGAACTTTTCGAAAACCTTTTTGCGACAATTCTAGCTTTGTAGATAGTAACATTACTATCAGGGTCCGTCTTCCTCTTGAAGATCCATTTAATCTCAATGGCTCGCCGATCAATGGGCAAGTCAATCAAAGTCCATACTTTGTTCTCATACATGGATCTCATCTCAGATTTCATGGCCTCAAGCCATTTCGCGGAATCTGGGCTCATCATCGCTTCCTCATAGTTCGTAGGCTCATCATGGTCAAGTAACATGACCTCCAGAACAGGATTACCGTACCACTCTGGTGCGGATCTCACTCTGGTTTACCTACGAGGTTCGGTAGTAACTTGATCTGAAGTTACATGATCATCATCATTAGCTTCCTTACTAATTGGTGTAGTAGTCACAGGAACAGATTTCTGTGATGAAATACTTTCCAATAAGGGAGCAGGTATAGTTACCTCATCAAGTTCTACTTTTCTCCCACTCACTTATTTCGAGAGAAACTCCTTCTCTAGAAAGGATCCATTCTCAGCAATGAATATCTTGCCTTCGGATCTGTGATAGAAGGTGTACCCAACATTTTTCTTTTGGGTATCCTATGAAGATGCACTTCTCCGATTTGGGTTTGAGCTTATCAGGTTGAAACTTTTTCACATAAGCATTGCAACCTCAAACTTTAAGAAATGACAGCTTAGGTTTCTTGCCAAACCATAGTTCATACGGTGTCATCTCAATGGATTTAGATGGTGCCCTATTTAACGTGAATGTAGTTGTCTCTAATGCATAACCCCAAAACAATAGTGGTAAATTGGTAAGAGACATCATAGATCGCACCATATATCTAATAAAGTATGGTTACAATGTTCGAACACACCATTACACTGTGGTGTTCCAGGTGGCATGAGTAGTGAAACTATTTCACATTGTTTTAACTCAAGGCCAAACTCATAACTCAAATATTTTACTTCTGCGATCATATCGTAGAAACTTTTTTTTTTGTTACGATGATTCTCCACTTCACTCTGAAATTCTTTGAACTTTTCAATTGTTTCGGACTTATGTTTCATCAAGTAGATATACCCATATCTGCTCAAATCATCTGTGAAGGTCAGAAAATAACGATACTCGCCGCGAGCCTCAACACTCATCGGACTGCATACATCAGTATGTATTATTTCCAATATGTCAGTTGCTCGCTCCATTGTTCCGGAGAACGGAGTCTTAGTCATCTTGCCCATGAGGCATGGTTCGCAAGCATCAAAATGATTCATAATCTAGTGATTCCAAAAGCCCATCAGCATGGATTTTCTTCATGCGCTTTACACCAATATGACCTAAACGGCAGTGCCACAAATAAGTTGCACTATCATTATTAACTTTGCATCTTTTGGCTTCAATATTATGAGAATGTGTATCACCACAATCGAGATCCAACAAACCATTTTCATTGGGTGTATGACCATAGAAGGTTTTATTCATGTAAACAGAACAACAATTTATTCTCTTACTTAAATGAATAACCGTATTGCAATAAACATGATCAAATCATATTCATGCTCAACGCAAACACCAAATAACACTTATTTAGGTTCAACACTAATCCCGAAAGTATAGGGAGTGTGCGATGATGATCATATCAATCTTGGAACCACTTCCAACACACATCGTCACTTCACCCTTAACTAGTCTCTGTTCATTCTGCAACTCCCATTTCGAGTTACTATTCTTAGCAACTGAACCAGTATCAAATACCGAGGGGTTGCTACGAACACTAGTAAAATACACATCAATAATCTGTATATCAAATATACCTTTGTTCACTTTGCCATCCTTCTTATCCGCCAAATACTTGGGGCAGTTCCGCTTCCAGTGACCAGTCCCTTTGCAGTAGAAGCACTTAGTCTCAGGCTTAGGACCAGACTTGGGCTTCTTCACTTGAGCAGCAACTTGCTTGCCGTTCTTCTTGAAGTTCCCTTTCTTTCCCTTTGCCCTTTTCTTGAAACTAGTGGTCTTGTTAATCATCAACACTTGATGCTCTTTATTGATTTCTACCTTCATCGATTTCATCATCATGAAAAGCTCGGGAATCGTTTTCATCATCCCTTGCATACTATAGTTCATCACGAAGTTCTACTAACTTGGTGATGGTGACTAGAGAATTCTGTCAATCACTATTTTACCTGGAAGATTAACTCCCACTTGATTCAAGCGATTGTAGTACCCAGACAATCTGAACACATGCTCACTGCTTGAGCTATTCTCCTCCATCTTTTAGCTATAGAACTTGTTGGAGACTTCATATCTCTCAACTCGGGTATTTGCTTGAAATATTAACTTCAACTCCTGGAACATCCATATGATCCATGACGATCAAAACGTCTTTGAAGTCCCGATTCTAAGCCGTTTAAGCATGGTACACTAAACTATCAAGTAGTCATCATATTGAGCTAGCCAAACGTTCATAACGTCTGCATCTGCTCCTGCAATAGGTCTGTCACCTAGCAGTGGATTAAGGACATAATTCTTCTATGCAGCAATGAGGATAATCCTCAGATCACGGATCCAATCCGCATCATTGCTACTAACATCTTTCAACTTAATTTTCTCTAGGAACATATCAAAAATAAAACAGGGGAGCTAAACGCGAGCTATTGATCTACAACATAGATATGCTAATACTATCAGGACTAAGTTCATGATAAATTAAAGTTCAATTAATCATATTACTTAAGAACTCCCACTTAGAAAGACATCCCTCTAATCTTCTAAGTGATCACGTGATCCAAATCAACTAAACCATAACCGATCATCACGTGAAATGGAGTAGCTTTCAATGGTGAACATCAATATGTTGATCATATCTACTATATGATTCACGCTCGACCTTTCGGTCTCAGTGTTCCGAGGCCATATCTTCATATGCTAGGCTCGTCAAGTTTAACCTGAGTATTCCGCGTGTGCAAAAACTGGCTTGCACCCGTTGTAGATGGACGTAGAGCTTATCACACCCGATCATCACGTGGTGTCTGGGCACGACGAACTTTGGCAACGGTGCATACTCAGGGAGAACACTTTTATCTTGAAATTTAGTGAGAGATCATCTTATAATGCTATCGTTAATCAAAGCAAGATAAGATGCATAAAAGATAAACATCACATGCAATCAATATAAGTGATATGATATGGTCATCATCATCTTGTGCTTGTGATCTCCATCTCCGAAGCACCTTCATGATCACCATTGTCACCGGCGCGACACCTTGATCTCCATCGTAGCATCGTTGTCGTCTCGCCAATCTTATGCTTCCACGACTATCGCTACCGCTTAGTGATAAAGTAAAGCATTACAGGGCGATTGCATTGCATACAATAAAGCGACAACCATATGGCTCCTGCCAGTTGCCGATAACTCGGTTACAAAACATGATCATCTCATACAATAAAATTTAGCATCATCTCTTGACCATATCACATCACAACATGCCATGCAAAAACAAGTTAGACGTCCTCTACTTTGTTGTTGCAAGTTTTACGTGGCTGCTACGGGCTTAGCAAGAACCGTTCTTACCTACGCATCAAAACCACAATGATAGTTTGTCAAGTTGGTGCTGTTTTAACCTTCGCAAGGACCGGGCGTAGCTACACTCGGTTCAACTAAAGTTGGAGAAACTGTCTCGCGTAGAACCAGTCTCACGTAAGCGTATGCGTAATGTCGGTCCGGGACGCTTCATCCAACAATACCGCCGAACCAAAGTATGACATGCTGGTAAGCAGTATGACTTATATCGCCCACAACTCACTTGTGTTCTACTCGTGCATATAACATCAACGCATAAAACCTGGCTCGGATGCCACTGTTGGGGAACGTAGTAATTTCAAAAATTTCCTACGCACACGCAAGATCATGGTGATGCTTAGCAACGAGAGGGGAGAGTGTTGTCTATGTACCCTCGTAGACCGGAAGCGGAAGCGTTATAACAACGCGGTTGATGTAGTCATACGTCTTCACGGCCCGACCGATCAAGCACCGATACTATGACACCTCCGAGTTCTAGCACACGTTCAGCTCGATGACGATCCCCGGACTCCGATCCAGCAGAATGTCGGGGAAGAGTTCCGTCAGCACGACGGCGTGGTGACTATCTTGATGTTCTACCGTTGCAGGGCTTCGCCTAAGCACCGCTACAATATTATCGAGGATTATGGTGGAGGGGGGCACCGCACACGGCTAAGAGATCAATGATTAATTGTTGTGTCTATGGGGTGCCCCCTGCCCCCGTATATAAAGGAGCAAGGGAGGGAGGCGGCCGGCCTAGGAGGAGGGTGCGCCAAGGGGGGAGTCCTACTCCCACCGGGAGTAGGACTCCTCCTTCCCTTGTTGGAGTAGGAGAGAAGGAAAGAGGGGGAGAGGAACAAGGAAAAGTGGGCTGCACCCCTTGTCCAATTCGGACCAGAGGGGGGGCGCGTGCCTCCTTCCTTTTGGCCTCTCTCCTCTATTCCCGTATGGCCCAATAAGGCCCATATACTCCCCGGCGAATTCCCGTAACTCTCCGGTACTCCGAAAAATACCCGAATCACTCGAAACCTTTCTGATGTCCGAATATAGTCATCCAATATATCGATCTTTATGTCTCGACCATTTCGAGACTCCTTGTCATCTCCCCGATCTCATTCGGGACTCCGAACTCCTTCGGTACATCAAAACTCATAAACTTATAATATAACTGTCATCAAAACCTTAAGCGTGCGGACCCTACGGGTTCGAGAACAATGTAGACATGATCGAGACACGTCTCCGGTCAATAACCAATAGCGGAACCTGGATGCTCATATGGGCTCCCACATATTCTACGAAGATCTTTATCGGTCAGATCGCATAACAACATACGTTGTTCCCTTTGTCATCGGTATGTTACTTGCCCGAGATTCGATCGTCGGTATCTCAATACCTAGTTCAATCTTGTTACCAGCAAGTCTCTTTACTCGTTCCGTAATACATCATCCTGCAACTAACTCATTAGTTGCAATACTTGCAAGGCTTAAGTGATGTGCATTACCGAGAGGGCCCAGAGATACCTCTCCGACAATCGAAGTGACAAATCCTAATCTCGAAATACGCCAACCCAACAAGTACCTTCGGAGACACCTGTAGAGCACCTTTTTAATCACCCAGTTCCGTTGTGACGTTTGGTAGCACACAAAGTGTTCCTCCGGTAAACGGGAGTTGCATAATCTCATAGTCATAGGAACATGTATAAGTCATGAAGAAAGCAATAGCAACAAACTAAACGATCAAGTGCTATGCTAACGGAATGGGTCAAGTCAATCACATCATTCTCCTAATGATGTGATCCCATTAATCAAATGACAACTCATGTCTATGGTTAGGAAACATAACCATCTTTAATCAACGAGCTAGTCAAGTAGAGGCATACTAGTGACACTCTGTTTTCCTATGTATTCACACATGTATTATGTTTCCGGTTAATACAATTCTAGCATGAATAATAAACATTTATCATGATATAAGGAAATAAATAATAACTTTATTATTGCCTCTAGGGCATATTTCCTTCAAATAGGGGAGGCTGACTTGGGGTGGGGGAGGACTCCTCCTTCCCCCCTTGGCCGACGTAGGGGGGGGGGTACTTCCCCCTTGTGGCGCCCCTCCTCCTCTTCAAACTATATATACTTGAGATATTGAGCTCTTTTGGACACACAAGTTTTGGAGTCTCCTCTAGTTCCTCTAGTTCTAGTTCTAGTTGATCCTAGTTGATCAATTAGAGCTTGACCTAGGTCCTCTAATCCTCATAGTTAGAAGCTCAGTGTGGTTCTAATCTCCTCTCCTAATTCTCCGGCATCGATTAGCTCCGGATGGCGAAGCACTGCCGGATCACGAAGGTCATACGCTTGCAACCAAGTAAAGAGGTCGTTCTTCAGTCTTCTGTTTGAGGGATCGTTCGAGGGCGGTTCGAGAATCATCATCAACGGTTAGAGGGACTCCAAGTACGACCTACACCGACTTGTCAACTTCCATTGCACTCCGGTGTCTGTAACAATCATTGATCCAAACCCTATATGCATCTTCATATTGTTCCTGGATGTTCGTAGGGCGATTTTTTTGTTTTCTACTACGTTTCCCAACAATAGCATCATGAGCGTTTCTATGAGTAGATGTAGGTTTCGATCTAGATCACATATGGATGTGATGGTTTGATGTTCTTGCTATGCTTCCCTCGAGTGTTGCTTCGATTCAGTTCATTGATGACATGATGTATCTTTGTACAAGGTTTTGACAATTGATCGGCTCTGGCTGTCGATGATCTGCTAACAGTTTCTTGCGCTTCATCATAGTCAAGAATAGTGAACTGTCACGTACACGAGAGGGCGATGAAGATGAATGATCTTCTAGGGGGTCATGTGTATTAGACGAAGTTTAGTGTGGGTCTAGAGATTATTAATTAAGTCTCTTCCCTCACACACCCCGAAAGTTAATCTAGCAACAAGAATTATCGCATCGATCGTGCATGCTATATGTTATCCGGAAACCCTAGCAACCACGTAATTAAAATTTGCCAAACCGATTAGAGGACATCTAACTTGGTTTTGCAGGTTTGCATATGATGTGGTATAGCCTTCGTCATGCCAATAAATTTTTGTATGAGATGGTTATATGTTGTAATATTAAGTGGCATGCGCGTCACGTCATGATGGTTGGAGCCATGGGATTGCCACCTTATTGTAATGGACGTAGAGATAGCCTACAGGTTACATGGAGGACCTAGAGCTTCACCAGGGGCAAGGGAACAAAACTAGTGCCACAACGGTAGTTTTCAAAATTGTCGCCACGACAACCTTTTCGGAGAAATTTTTCATGAAGACCTCGGAGGACCATGGAGGCTCCTGGCACCCAGGGTATACCATATCATGCTATTATGAATTGCCTGAGATGTTTATGCCTTTGTGGATTGCACCCTTTGATTACGCAGTGGTCAATTATTAGGGTGATCTCTCACGCATAAAATCGAGATTAAAAAGTGCTCTTCCTGGTGTTGCAACCGTCTACGAAATTTAGTGTTTGGGAGTACGTCTTGTCCGTATGAGTACAAACGGGTGAAAAGTGTAAGACGGAGATGGTCAGACCATGCGTGCAGATGACACTCGGTTGTTTTGAAGTTCTGGCAGAATCGTTCTGAGCTCAGAGCATGAAGCATTGAAAGATGAACAAGAGTCATATGGAGATCTGATCGGCAAAAGTTTGCCCACCGGTCAAAATTCTCGTCATCAGTGATGTCCACATCAATGGCTGAGAATGAGATCGGGATCTTGAATCACTCACTCTCAATTATGAGACATATTGATTTGAGTGGGAGTGCACTTTATATTAAATTTGTTTAAGCACTAGTGCAAGTTTAATTATGAATTATTTCTAAAAGTGAATCTTGTGTTTATTGTTGTTGATCAATGGCTCGCAATAGTTTTAATTTAGCACCTCTGTTTGAGAAACAAAAGTTGGTTGCAAATGGTGGAAACTACGAGGATTGGATCCACACTCCGAGATATGTTCTCAGAAGTGCTAAGAAAGAATATGTGCTGGATCAACCACTTGGTGAATATCCGGCGCCTGGCGCGCCTCAGGATGTCATCAATGTGTTTATCTCTCACAAGAATGATTTTAGTGTTGTCCAAAGTGTAGTGCTATCATGCATGGATCAAGCATTACAAAAACGTTATCAACAACTTAGTATTACTGAAGTTCTCTACCACAAAGATCCAGCTGAAATTCATAAGATGACTAAAGCAATGGATGAGTGCAAGATAGCTGAAGTTGGTGAGCAAGGTGTCAGGATTGTAGACTATTATCTTAGTATTAATGCAAGGAAACTGATTTTCCCAAGACACCGGAGAATGATTTGATCCTTACTTTGCTTTATGAAGCAATGCTCAAAACCAATGAAATCGGGATGCAAAACTAGCAAAAGTTGCTCGTGAACAAAACAGAAAGTTTCAAAAGAAAGCGCAACACCAAGAGGAACAAGGGTGGAGCTTCTTGCGAGACTATACGTTTCTACTGGAAAGAGAAAGGACACTGGAAAAGAAATTGCTTGAAGTATTTGGCGGATAAGAAGAACTCGTCTTCTAGTAAATGTGTAGCGACCCGACCTCAGACGGTCAAGTCTCTGTGTTCAGTGTCATCCCTGGATCGGTAATGCTGACACACACAACACTCGAAGGATTTATAACAGAGTAGCAATCACACACTTATTACATCGAATGTCTCAAAGGAGAACTTATTACAATAAATATGGCTTAAGGCCATCTAAAAACGATAACAGCGGAAAGCTTGGAAGAAAAAATGAGTCCATCAACTCCAACGGCATAGCTGAGTGCATGACAAATGACCTACGGCATCTTACTCCTCGTCTGAAAAGTCTGCAACATGATATGTTGCAGCCCGAAAACGGGTCAGCACATGGAATATGCTGGCAATATAACACAGTAGAGCAATGAACAGATAAATGATATCACTACATGCATATTTGGCTGGTGGAGGCTCTATGGTTATAATGTTTTGCGAAAAGCCAATTTTTCCCTATAACAAAGGAATATATTTTATTTAACTATCATAGTAGTTGAAACAACATTGAGAATGGTACCCCCATATCAATCCCAATTAAAAGTAATTATCAACCCAACAAATTAATTTAGAGTGATGAGATCCACATGATAATCCAAGAACCAGATACTCAAGTTGTCAATAACCGGGGACACGACTAACCATGATTAGTTTGTACACTCCGCAAAGGTTTGCGCACTTTTCCCCACAAGACTCGATCTCCTCCCTTGGATTTCTCGCACTACAGGGTGTTTGAGAAACGGATGACCGAGACACAGTTTTTTAGAAGCATTAACTCTAACCCCGGGTAGACAGTACCAACCTACATCCCCTACATCTGCTAGCCTACCACTAAAAGAGGTCATGCAACTTACTCCACTATGCTAGAGTCCATAATAGCTTGTGGTTGCGCACGGAAGTTTCTAGCATGAATAATCTTATGATCCCTTTGAGCCTGGGTGGCGGACCATAGGAGGATCACACGGTATAACCCCGGGATCTCCTAGGACAACACTGGTATAACCCCAGGTGCCCTAAACCAACAATCCACCCAGATGTGTATTAAAGTTGCCACCTTAAGTTGAACCATTAATTAACAAACTCACATCTGTCATGGATACTCTTAAACCCAAACCACGTCTGCGAGCATAGCATAGCGATATAAGCATAACGTAGAAGTAACTCCCAAGGGTTTGATAAAGAAACATGTAATAGGTTCTACCTCATCAACTACTTCCCAATACCCACATGTTAATCACATCCTAATAATGCACTGTTTGAGGATTGTAACTAATGCATAAAAACTGGGTAGGAAAGAGTATGATCAATGTGTTACTTGTCTTGCTGATGATCCGCAAAACCTAGTGACTCGTAGTAGCACGCTTCGCACTCCGGGTGTTCTATCGCAAACAAACAATACCATACATCAGCAATCAAGCAAAGATGCATGGGTAAAACTCAAATAAGAAGGTCTAACCAGAAAGTTCAACTGAAGAACTCCGGTTTGCAAAAAGAATCAAATCAAACGGAGCAACAAAACTCAAACTACGAAGGAAACAAGATCCGATTACTAATTTGGACTAAAGTCAAATTTTACAGTACCAAAATCTTGTTCAAGTTGGTTAAACAGAAAGAGGGCTTCGAGACGAAGAACTAGGCGCTTGTTTCACCTGATTTGGATAAACGAGCGAAAAGATATACTAGATTGAAGATTAGGGCAGAAATCGTAATCGAAAATAATCACGAAAAACCCTGAAAAAAGAAAAACTGACGAAGAGGCTAACGAACGAACGTTCGCTGTCTGTGGCTAATGGATAAACAACGTTCGTTAAAACGAACGTACGGACGAACGTCTGTTAAATAAATAAACCGACGAAAAACCAATCTAATAAATTAAACCAGAAACTAAAAAAACCGGATCTAGATCTAGGGTTTACTGAAATAAACCGATGAAAAAAACCGACGACGGCGGCGGCTAACTCCGGCGAACGGCGGGCGGCTCCAGCGGCTTGCGCGGCGGCGGCTGGCGACGACGCGCTAGGGCGGCGGCGGCGCTAGGGTTCGGGAGGCGCGGGCGGGCTGGCGGCTCGGGATGGGCTGTGGAGGCGGCTCGGGCGCCTTATAAAGGGGGCCGGCCTGGGGAGTCCGGACCGGTTAAGGCTAGTAGGTCGGTTTGACTTTTTTTAAAATAAGTCCTAACGCGGAAAACAAACGAAAGAAATACTAAACAGAATCCAAAAATCCTGAAATAAATTTTCACAGTCCTCTAAGAATATTGCGGACAAATTGAACATTTATTTGGGACTCTAATGCAATTTTGAAAAACACATATTTTTCCTAATTCAAATAAATCGCAATAAAATCCAAATAAAATCTATTATTTGGTTTTAGTATTTTTGCTCCAATATTTCATTTATTTTGGAGAATTCATATTATCTCCTCTCATATATTTTTAATATGAAATATTTTCAAAGAGAAAAATTATTAAAACCAAATGATCCTTGCCTCAATATTTGATAGAAATTCAAATATGAAGACGGCGAAATCCCCAACTCTCTTTGTGGGTCCTTGAGCTGCTTAGAATTTCGAGGATCGCAACACGAAAATGCAATAAAATATGATATGCATGAATGACCTATGTATAACATTCCAAATTAAATATTTGGGATGTTACAAAAGGTATAAAAGTAAATAAATTAATGTTATTGATATTCTACTCACCGAAAGTTCCAGGTCATGGGTATTTGATACTGTATCCGTTGCTAATATTTGCAACACGATGCAGGGACCGTAGAATGTTCGAAAGCTGAGGAGAAATGATGTTGTGATGCGTGTCGGGAATGGTGATGGGATCGCTGCTCAAACCCTCGGCGTCATGTCTTTAAGTTTACCTTCAAGATTGATATTAGAACTAAGTAATTGTTATTTTGTTCGAAGTTATGTAAGAACTGTTGGGAAACGTTGCATGGAAAATAAAAAATTTCTACGCACGCAATGATCTATCCATGGAGATGCATAGAAACGAGGGGGAGAGTGTGTCTACATACCCTCGTAGACCGAAAGCGGAAGCGTTTGACAACGCGGTTGATGTAGTCGAACTTCTTCTAGCTCCGACCGATCAAGTACCGAACGTACGACACCTCCGAGTTCTGCACACGTTCAGCTCAGTGACGTCCCTAGCCTTCTTGATCCAGCAAGGTGTCGAGGTAGTAGATGAGTTTCATCAGCACGACGGCATGGTGGCGGTGATGGTGAAGTGATTCTCAGAGGGCTTCGCCTAAACACCGCGAAAATATGACCAGGGGTGTAAACTGTGGAGGGGGGGCGCTGCACACGGCTAACAGTTGATGTTATGTGTTCTAGGCGCCCCCTTCCCATCATATATATAGGTGGGAGGGGAGGAGAGGCAGCCAGGGGGCGCCCAAGCAGGATCCGAATCCTACTTAGGGTTTCCCCGAGTGCCCCCTTTCCTTTTTTCCACCGGAAAATAAAGGGAAGGGGGAAGAGAGAAAGGAAGGGGGGACGAACCCCCTTTTCATTCTCCTATTTGTCCAGCTACCATAGGGGGGTGCACCACCCCTTTTGGGCTGGTTTGCTCCCCTCTCATGGCACATATGGCCCGTATATTCCCCCCGGGAGTTCCGATAACCCTCCCGGTACTCCGATAAATACCTGATACATTCCAGAACACTTTCGGTGTCCGAATACTATCGTCCTATATATCAATATTTACCTCTAGACCATTTCGAGACTCCTCCTCATGTCTGTGATCTCATCCGGGACTCCGAACAACATTCGGGCACCAAATCAGATAACTCATATAATACAATATCGTCATCAAACATTAAGCGTGCGGACCCTACGGGTTCGAGAACTATGTAGACATGACCGAGACACCTCTCCAGTCAATAACCAATAGCGGAACCTGGATGCTGACATTGGTTCCTACATATTATATGAATAGCTTTATCGATCGAATCGTTATGACAACATACGTTATTCCCTTTGTCTGTCGGTATGTTACTTGCCTGAGATTCGATCGTCGGTATCTTCATACCTAGTTTAATCTCGTTACCGGCAAGTCCCTTTACTCGTTCCGTAATACATCACCTCGTGACCAACTCCTTAGTCGTTTCCTTGCAAGCTTATGATGTGTATTACAGAGAGGGCCCAGAGATACCTCTCTGATACTCGGAGTGACAAATCCCAATCTCGATCTATGCCAACTCAACAAACACCTTCAGAGATACCTGTAGAGCATCTTTATGATCACCCAGTTACGTTGTGACGTTTGATAGCACACAAGGTATCCCTCCGGTATCCGGGAGTTGCATAATCTCATAGTCGAAGGAATATGTATCTGACATGAAGAAAGCAATAGCAATAAACTGAACAATCAATATGCTAAGCTAACGGATGGGTCTTTTCCATCACATTATTCTCCTAATGATGTGACCCCGTTATCAAATAACAACACGTGTCCATAGTTAGGAAACCTTAACCATCTTTGATCAATGAGCTTGTCTAGTAGAGGCTCACTAGGGACACAGTATTTGTTTATGTATTCACACATGTATTTAGGTTTTTGATCAATACAATTCTAGCATGAATAATAAAATTTTATCATGAATAAGGAAATATAAAATAACAACTTTATTATTGCCTCTAGGGCATATTTCCTTCAGTCTCCCACTTGCACTAGAGTCAATAATCTAGTTCACATCACCATGTGATTTAACACCCATAGTTCACATCGCCATGTGACCAACACCCAAGGAGTTTACTAGAGTCAATAATCTAGTTCACATCACCATGTGATTAACACTCAAAGAGTACTAATGTGTGATCATGTTTTGCTTGTGAGAGAAGTTTAGTCAACGGGTCTGTCATATTCAGATCCATATGTATTTTGCAAATTTCTATGTGTACAATGCTCTGCATGGAGCTACTCTAGCTAATTGCTCCCACTTTCAATACGTATCCAGATCGAGACTCAGAGTCATCCAGATCAGTGTCAAAGCTTGTATCGACGTAACTCTTTACGATGACTCTTCATCACCTCCATAACCGAGAAACAATTCCTTAGTCCTCTTTAGGTACCTAAGGATAATTTTGACTGCTGTCTAGTAATCTACTCCTGGATCACTATTGTACCCCCTTTGTAAACTCATGGCAAGGCATACAATAGGTCAGGTACATAGCATGACATACTTTATAGAGCCTGTGACTGAGGCATAGGGAATGACTTTCATTCTCTCTCTATATTCTGCCGTTGTCGGGTTTTGAGTCTTACTCAACTTCACACCTTGTAACACAGGCAAGAACCCTTCCTTTGAGTGATTCATTCTGAACTTCTTCAAAACTTTGTCAGGGTATGTGCTTTGTGAAAGTCCTATTAAGTGTCTTGATCTATCTCTATAGATCTTGATGCCCAATATATAAGTAGCTTCACCGAGGTCTTTATTGAAGAAATTTTATTCAAGTATCCCTTTATGCTATCCAGAAATTCTACATCATTTCCAATCGACAATATGTCATCCACATATAATATTAGAAATGCTAAAAAGCTCCCACTCACTTTCTTGTAAATACAGGCTTCTCCAAAAGTCTGTATAAAACCATATGCTTTGATCACCTCATCAAAGCGTATATTCCAACTCCGAGATGCTTGCACCAGTCCATAGATGGATCGCTGGAGCTTGCACACTTTCTTAGTGTCGGGAAACGTAGCATGCAATTTCAAAAAAATTCATATGCTCACGCAAGATCTATCTAGGAGATGCATAGCAAGAGAGGGGGAGAGTGTGTCCACGTACCCTCGTAGATCGAAAGCGGAAGCATTTGACAACGCGGTTGATGTAGTCGAACTTCTTCTCGTTTCGATTGATCAAGCACCGACCGTACGACACCTCCGAGTTCTGCACACGTTCAAATCGATGACGTCCCACGAACTCTTGATCCAACAAAGTGTCGAGGAAGAGTTTCGTCAGCACGACGGCGTAGTGACGGTGATGGTGAAGTGATCTGTGCATGGCTTCGCCTAAGCACTACGAAGATATGACCGGAGGTGTAAACTGTGGAGGGGGGCGCCGCACACGGCTAACAATTGTTGGTGTGTGTTCTAGGCGCCTCCTCGCCATGTATATATAGGTGGGAAGGGGTTCGCCCCCCTTTCCTTTTACCGGAGGGGGGAAAAGGGAAGAGAGGGGGAGGAAGAGAAGGGGGGCGGGGCGAACCCCCTCCTCATTCTCCTATTCGGCCTCCTTCCTTAGGGAGCCGCCGCACCACCCCTTGTGGGCTGGTGTGCTCCCCTCCTATGGCCCATAAGGACCATTAATCCCCGGGGGGTTCCGACAACCCCCCGGTACTTCGATATGTACCCGGTATACCCCGAAACACTTCCGGTGTCCGAATATCATCGTCCTATACATGAATCTTTACCTCTCGACCATTTAGACACTCTTCGTCATGTCCGTGATCTCATCCGGGACTCCGAACAACATTCGGTCACCAAATCACATAACTCATATGATACAAAATCATCATGGAACATCAAGCATGTGGACCCTATGGGTTCGAGAACTATGTAGACCGAGACACCTCTCCGGTCAATAACCAATAGCGGAACCTGGACGCTCATATTGGCTCCTACATATTCTACGAAGATCTTTTCTGGTCGTACCGTAGTGACAACATATGTTATTCCCTTTGTCATCGGTATGTTACTTTGCCCCAGATTCGATCGTCGGTATCTTCATACCTAGTTCAATCTCGTTACCAGCAAGTCTCTTTACTCGTTCTATAATACATCATCCCGCAACTAACTCATTAGTCACATTGCTTGCAAGGCTTCTTATGATGTGTATTACCGAGAGGGCCCAGAGATACCTCTTCGATACTCAGAGTGACAAATCCTATTCTCGATCTATGCCAACCCAACAAACACCTTCGGAGATACCTGTAGAGCATCTTTATAATCACCAAGTTACGTTTGGACATTTGATAGCACACAAGGTATTCCTCCGGTGTCCGGGAGTTGCATAATCTATGTATATGACATGAAGAAAGCAATAGCAATAAAACTGAACGATCAATATGCTAAGCCAACGGATGGGTCGTGTCCATCACATCATTCTCCTAACGATGTGATCCCGTTATCAAATGACAACTCATGTCCATGGTTAGGAAACCTTAACCATCTTTGATCAACAAGCTAGTCAAGTAAAGGCTCACTACGGACGTAGTGTTTTGTCTATGTATTCACACATGTATCAAGGTTTCCGATCAATACAATTCTAGCATGAATAATAAACATTTATCATGAATAAGGAAATATAAAACAACAACTTTATTATTGCCTTTAGGGCATATTTCCTTCAGTCTCCCACTTGCACTTGAGTCAATAATCTAGATTACATCATAATGATTCTAACACCCCTGGAGTCTTGGTGTTGATCATGTTTTGCTCATGGAAGAGGCATAGTCAATGGATCTGCCACATTCAGATCCGTATGTATTTTGCCAATCTCTATGTGTCCCTCCTTGACTTGATCACGGATGGAGTTGAAGGGTCTCTTGATGTGTTTGGTTCTCTTGTGAAATCTGGATTCCTTCGCTAAGGCTATTGCTCCAGTATTGTCACAAAATATTTTCATTAGACCCGATGCACTAGGTATTACACCTAGATCGGATATGAACTCCTTCACCCAGAATCCTTCATTTCCTGCTTCCGAATCAGTTATGTACTCCGCTTCACACGTAGATCCTGCCACGATGCTCTGCTTGGAACTGCACCAACTAACAGCTCCACCATTAAATATAAATACGTATCTGGTTTGTGACATAGAGTCATCCGGATCAGTGTCAAAGCTAGCATCGACGTAACCATTTACGATGAGCTCTTTGTCACCTCCATAAACGAGAAACATATCCTTAGTCCTTTTTAGGTACTTTAGGATGTTCTTGACCGTTGTCCAGTGATCCTGTAACACCCTCGATGCGACTATAGCTCCCACGTGTCGAGGCACGACTTAGAGACATAATCACATTGAAGGCATATGTCGCAAGTTAGGCAATCTTCACAACATCCCATGTAATATGATAATAAAAGGGGAGATAACATAGTTGGCTTACACTTGCCACGTCAATCAAGTACATAAATAACATTGCATCATCCAAACACTCATGGCCCAACTACGGCGCCAAAATAAAAGAGAACCCAACATGCGACACGGTCCCGATCAAACCCCAACTGGGCACCACTACCGATCATCAGGAAAAGACACATAGTAACGTTGAGAATCCTCGTCGAACTCCCACTTGAGCTCATACGCATCACCTGGAGCGGAATCACCTGGACCTGCATCTGGAGTTATAGTATCTGTGAGCCACAGGGACTCAGCAATCTCGCACCCTCGCGATCAAGACTATTTAAGCTTATAGGAAGGGGTAAGGCAAATATATGTGGAGCTGCAGCAAGCGACTAGCATATATGGTGGCTAACTTATACGCAAAAGAGAGCGAGAAGAGGAGGCAAAGCGCGAGCGAGAATGTAGAGGAACAACCTGCGCAAACATTACTCCAATACCGTGTCCACTTCCCGGACTCCACCGAGAAGAGGCCATCACGGCTACACACTCAGTTGATTCATTTTAATTAAATTAAGGTTCAAGTTATCTACAACTGGACATTAACAAATTCCCATCTGCCCATAACCGCGGGCACGGCTTTCGAAAGTTCAATCCCTGCAGGGGAGTCCCAACTTAGCCCATGACAAGCTCTCACGGTCAACGAAGGAATAGACCTCCTCCCAAGACGTTCCGATCAGACTCGGTATCTCCGTAACTCAAGACACTTCGACAGGTTAAAACAAGACCAGCAACACCGCCCAAATGTGCCGACAAATCCCGATAGGAGCTGCACATATCTCTTTATCAGGGCACACTCAGATGAGCGCTCCATACAACTAAAACCAAACCTCGAGTTTCCCCGAGGGGGCGCTGCACAGGACTCTAGTTTGGACCAACACTCAGAGGAGCACTGGCCCGGGGGGGGGGGGGGTTAAAATAAGATGACCCGCGGGCTCCGGAAACCCGAGGGAAAAAGAGGCTAGGTGGAAAATGGTAAGACCAAGGTTGGGCATTGCTGGAAAAGCTTTAATCAAGGCAAACTATCAAGGGGTTCCCATTATAACCCAACCGCGTAAGGAACGCAAAAATCCAGGAACATAACACCGATATGACGGAAACTAGGGCAGCAAGAGTGGAACAAAACACTAGGCGAGAGGCCGAGCCTTCCACCGTTTACCAAGTGTATAGATGCATTAAGATAACAAGATAATATAATGATATCCCAACAAGAAAATAAATGTTCCAACAAGGAATGGCCTCCAATCTTCACCTGCAACTAGCAACGCTATAAGAGGGGCTGAGCAAAGCGGTAACATAGCCAATCAACGGTGTGCTAGGACAATGGTGGGTTAGAGGTTTGACATGGCAATTTGGGAGGCTTGCAAGCAAGTGGTAGGCATCGTATCATTGGCATAGCAAAAGAGCGAGCAAACTAGCATAACAAAGATAGTAGTGATTTCGAGGGTATGATCATCTTGCCTGCACAGTTGTCAGAGTTGACTGGATCCTCAAAAGCAAACTCAACGGACTCCTCGTTAGCGAACTCGTCTCTTGGATCTACCCAAACAAGAAAAACAAGCAACAAGGATACAATCAACCACGTGCAAGACCAAGCAATATGATGAAATGATGACATGCTATGCGGGATGCGATGCGGGATGCAAAATGCAAGATATGACAGGAAATGCATGAACCTGGCCTCAACATGGAATTCCAAGGTGCCACTGGAAAGATGAGATGAAATCGCTTGAAAACGATATAAATAATGCCGGAATCGAGTTACGGTTTGGAAATGGCAAGCGTTTCAAAAATGACACCGGTCTGCGATTTACAGCAAGTAGGCATCTAAATGCAATGAGATGAACATGCTACAGCCACCAAACATGAAAAAAAAATACATGGCAGGGATGCCCACAAGATGCTTAACAAAAGTCTAGCACTGAGCTACGGCCAAATCATCTATTAACAGGTTCGAACAAGCATGGCAAAAACGCAAATGACAAACAGATCTCAGACTTAGTGAAATTAACACTTGTCTGGAATTTCAGATCATATAGCCCTCTTCGGAGCAACAAAACAACATGCTACAGGACCTGAACATGACAAAGAAAGACATGGCAAGGAGCTACTCAACAAGCTTAACAAAAATCCCTTAGTGACCTTGAGCCAAAAGGGATCACAAAATATACTAACAAGCACATGAACATAGCAAAAACATAATCAGTTACAGACTTAAGAGAAAAACTGGGACATGCTGAAACATAACTCACAAAGGCATGTTTACGAGCTCGATGCACTCACTACGGTGCAAGTCATGGCAAGGAAAGCATACACCCATCAAGAAGGCACAGAATACAAGCTAGACATGGCAAGAACAATGGCATAGCATGCACGGATCAACTACAATAACATCGGCAAAATCGCAAACAAGTTGACGATCTGCCCAGATTCACAACGAAGCAAAAGTAGAGCTCGATTGACTCAAGCTAGGGTGCTCGATAATTGCAAACAAAGACATGGATGGATAGAGAACTACAAGATTAACAAAACTCCCTTACTGATCATCCTCAAAAGAGGCACGGATCACTAGGCAACAACACGAACATATGGCATCATGAACTAGACAATCCCAGGACTTAGTGAAAACACAGTCCCTGAAAACAGAATTAGCAAGTGCACCACTTTGCAAGCTTGCACAAGTCACCACACACATCCTAAAAATACATGGGTTGCACCTCTGGATAGATGACAAAACCCTTAACAAAACATATGAAGAACTCACGGGCATAGCATGCACACAAAAATCATGGCAAAAATGACAAAAGTGCTAAACGGAGTAACAGATCTGACAATTAACTCAAGTAGCCCTCTTCTAACAGCATTTCGGGCATCAAGATGAGCTCAAATGAAAATGATGCAATGTAATGAAATGATGTACTCTTTGAGATGAACATTTTGATATGCTATATGCCCAAATCGGAGCTACGGATGCAAAGTTACGGAGCCGCGAACATGGGCATATGAACTAAAAATATCCGGGACTTAGTGAAAAAAAAACTACCCCAGATCTGGATCTAGGGTTTCGGGCATGCAACCCGAGGACGGCGGCGCGCGCACTGTAGCTGGCCGTCGGGGAAGAAGAAAGCAGCGGCCGGCGGGCGCGGGCGGAGCGGCCGGGCTCCTCACCGGCGACGAGGCGACGCGACCGGGGCGGCGCAAGGCGAGACGGGCGGCGGGAGGCGGCGGGCTCCTTCGCGGGAGGCGGCGGAGGCGGGTCGCGGCTCCGGCGGGCGGCTGTCGTCGGCGGTGAGCGCGAGGGGCGCGGCGGTGAGGCGGCGGAGCCGGCGACGCGCTCGGGCGGCGCGGGCGAGCCGGTGGAGGCGGGCGGCGGCGTGGGCCTCGGGGGCCGGCCACGGGCCTCCCGGGCCTGGCGGCGGGGATGTGGGCGCAGCCCATGTGGCAGGTGGCGATTGGACGTGGGGGCGGCGGCGGACGTGTCCGGCCGGCGCGGATCTGAGGATTAGGGTTAGGGACGAGGGGAGACCCGGGATTTGGAATGGGGGGGGGTGTTTAAATAGGCATAGAGGGAGCTAGGAGAGTCCAAATGAGGTGCGGTTTTCGGCCACGCGATCGTGATCGAACGCTCTAGGACATGGAGCAGAGTTTGGTGGGTTTTGGGCCAAATTGGAGGGGTGTTGGGCTGCAACACACACGAGGCCTTTTCGGTCCCTCGGTTAACCGTTGGAGTATCAAACGAAGTCCAAATGATACGAAACTTGACAGGCGGTCTACCGGTAGTAAACCAAGGCCACTTGGCAAGTCTCGGTCCAATCCGGAAATGTTTAATCCCCACACACGAAAGAAAGCTATAAATGACCACCGGAGGAGAATGAAGCGCCGGAATGCAAAACGGACAACGGAGAAAATGCTCGAATGCATGAGACGAACACGTATGCAAATGCAATGCACATGATGACATGATATGAGATGCATGACAACGATAACAACACACGGAGACAAAGACCTGAACCTAAGGAAATAAATATAACTTAACGCCGGAAACGGCAAGAGTTGGAGTACAAATAGGGAAAGTTACATCCGGGGTGTTACAGATCCACTCCTGGATTACTTTGGTACCTCCCTGCTAAACTTATAGCAACGCACACATCAGGTCTGGTACACAACATAGCATACATGATAGAACCTATGGCTGAAGCATAGGGAATGATTTTCATTTTCTCTCTATCTTCTGCAGTGGTCGGGCATTGAGTCTGACTCAACTTCACACCTTGTAACACAGGCAAGATCCCTTTCTTTGGCTGATACATTTTGAACTTCTTCAAAACTTTATCAAGGATGTGCTTTGTGAAAGTCCAATTAAGCGTCTTGATCTATATCTATAGATCTTGATGCCCAATATATAACCAGCTTCACCGAGGTCTTTCATTGAAAAACTTTTATTCAAGTATCCTTTTATGCTATCCAGAAATTTTATATCATTTCCAATCAACAATATGCCATCCACATATAATATTAGAAATTCTATAGAGCTCCCACTCACTTTCTTGTAAATACAGGCTTCTCCAAAAGTCTATATGAAAACATATGCTTTGATCACCTCATCAAAACGTATATTCCAACTCCGAGATGCTTGCACCAGTCCATCAATGGATCACTGGAGCTTGCACACTTTGTTAGCACCTTTAGGATCGACAAAACCTTCTGGTTGCATCATATACAAGTCTTTAAGAAATCCATTAAGGAGTGCAGTTTTGATGTCCATTTGCCAGATTTCATAGTCACAAAATGCGGCACTTGCTGACATGATTCAGACAGACTTAAGCATCGCTACGGGTGAGAAAGTCTCACCGTAGTCAACTCCTTGGACTTGTAGAAAACCTTTTGCAACAAGTCGAGCTTTGTAGACAGTAACATTACCATCAACGTCAGTCTTCTTGAAGATCCATTTATTCTCTATGGCTCGGCAATCATTGGGCAAGTCAACCAAAGTCCACACTTTGTTCTCATACATGGATCCTATGTCAAATTTCATGGCCTCAAGCCATTTATCGGAATCTTGGATCATCATTGCTTCTTCATAATTCGTAGGTTCGTCACGGTCTAGTAACATGATCTCCAGAACAGGATTATCGTACCACTCTGGTGCGGAACGTGCTCTGGTTGACCTACGAGGTTCGATAGTAACTTGATCTGAAGTTTCATGGTAATTATCATTAGCTTCCTCTCTGGTAGGTGTAGGCATCACTGGAACGGTTTTTTGTGACGAGCTACTGTCCAATTCGAGAGAAGGTACAATTACCTCATCAAGTTGTACTTTCCTCCCACTCACTTCTTTCGAGAGAAACTCCTTCTCTAGAAAGGATCCATTCTTAGCAACAAAGATCTTGACTTCGGATCTGTGATAGAAGGTGTACCCAACAATTTCTTTTGGGTATCCTATGAAGACGCATTTCGAGCTTATCAGGCCGAAGCCTTTTCACATAAGCATTGCAACCCCAAACTTTAAGAAATGACAGTTTAGGTTTCTTGCCAAACCACAATTCATACGGTGTCCTCTCAACGGATTTAGATTGTGCCCTATTTAAAGTGAATGCAGCTGCCTCTAATGCATAACCCCAAAATGATAGTGGTAAATCGGTAAAAGACATCATAGATCGCACCATATCTAATAAAGTACGGTTACAATGTTCGAACACACCGTTACGCTGTGGTATTCTAGATGGCGCGAGTTGTGAAACTATCCCACATTGTTTTAAATAAAGGCCAAACTCGTAACTCAAATATTGGCCTCCGTGATCAGATCGTAGAAACTTTATTTTCTTGTTACAATGATTCTCCACTTCACTCTGAAATTCTTTGAACTTGTCAAATGTTTCAGACTTGTATTTCATTAAGTAGATATACCCATATCTGCTCAAATCATCTGTGAAGGTCAGAAAATAGCAATACCCGCCGCAAGCCTCAACACTCATCAGACCGCATACATCGGTATGTATTATTTGCAATAAGTCAGTAGCTCGTTTCATTGTTCCGGAGAACAGAGTTTTAGTCATCTTTCCCATGAGGCATGGTTCGCAAGCATCAAATGATTCATAATCAAGTGAGTCCAAAAGCCCATATGCATGGAGTTTCTTCATGCGCTTTATACCAATATGACCAAAACGGCAGTGCCACAAATATGTTGCACTATCATTATCAACTCTGCATCTTTTGGCATCAATATTATGAATATGTGTGTCACCACAATCGAGATTCAATAAAAATAGACCACTCTTCAATGGTGCATGACCATAAAAGATATTACTCATATAAATAGAACAACCATTATTCTTTGATTTAAATGAATAACCTTCTCGCATCAAACAAGATCCAAATATAATGTTCATGCTCAACGCTGGCACCAAATAACAATTATTCATGTCTAAAACTAATCCTGAAGGTAGATGTAGAGGTAGCGTGCCGACGGCGATCACATCGACCTTGGAACCATTCCCGACGCGCATCATCAGCTCGTCCTTAGCCAATCTCCATTTAATCCGTAGCCCATGTTTTGAGTTACAAATATGAGAAACCGAACCAGTATCAAATACCCAGGCGCTACTACGAGTATTAGTAAGGTAAACATCAATAACATGTATATCAAATATACCTTTGTTCACTTTGCCATCCTTCTTATCCGCCAAATACTTAGGGTAGTTGCGCTTCCAGTGACCAGTTCCTTTGAAGTAGAAGCACTTAGTTTCAGGCTTGGGTCCAGACTTGGGCTTCTTCTTGGGATTGGAAACTTGCTTGCCATTCTTCTTGAAGTTCCCCTTCTTTACCTTGCCCTTTTTCTTGAAACTAGTGGTCTTGTTAACCATCAACACTTGATGCTCCTTCTTGATTTCTACCTCCACACTGCATAGCGAAGAGCTCGGGAATTGTCTTATCCATCCCTTACATATTATAGTTCATCATGAAGCCTTTGTTGCTTGGTGGCAGTGATTGAAGAACTCTGTCAATAACACTATCATCTGGAAGATTAACTCCCAGCTGAGTCAAGTGATTATGATATCCAGACATTCTGAGTACGTGTTCACTGACAGAATTGTTCTCCTCCATATTGCAGCTATAGAATTTCTCGAGACTTCATATCTCTCAACTCGGGCATTTGCTTGAAATATTAATTCCAACTCGTGGAACATCTCATATGGTCCATGACGTTCAAAACGTCTTTGAAGTCCTGATTCTAAGACGTAAAGCATGGCACACTAAACTATCGAGTAGTCATCAGATTGAGCTTGCCAGACATTCATAACGTCAGCATATGCTCCTGCAGCAGGCCTTTCACCTAGCGGTGCATCAAGGACATAATTCTTCTGTGTAGCAATGAGGACAATCCTAAAGTTACGGACCCAGTCCGTGTAGTTGCTACCATCATCTTTCAACTTAGCTTTCTCTAGGAACACATTAAAATTCAAGGGAATGGTAGCACGGGCCATTGATCTACAACATAGATATGCAAAAACTATCAGGACTAAGTTCATGATAAATTAAGTTCAATTAATCATATGACTTAAGAACTCCCACTTAGATAGACATTCCTCGAGTCATCTAAATGATTACGTGATCCAAATCAACTAAACCATGTCCGATCATCACGTGAGATGGAGTAGTCATCAATGGTGAACATCTCTATGTTGATCATATCTACTATATGATTCACGTTCGACCTTTCGGTCTCCAGTGTTTGGAGGCCAGGTCTATACATGCTAGCCTCGTCAATTTTAACCCGAGTATTCTGCATGTGCAAAACTATCTTGCACCCGTTGTATGTGAACATAGAGCCTATCACACCCGATCATCACATGGTGTCTTAGCACGACGAACAGTCGCAACAGTGCATACTCAGGGAGAACACTTATACCTTGAAATTTTAGTGAGGGATCATCTTATAATACTATCGCCATACTAAGGAAAATAAGATGCATAAAAGATAAACATCACATGCAATCAAAATATGTGTGTCAGGGAAAACAAACAGGGGTATGTATTTTCCCCTGACTCGTGCATGGACAATAAAGGCACAAGCACAGGAGCAAGTTCATAGCACCAAGGTCAGGCAAAAGTACAAAGGAATCAAGATCTTCAAAGGACCAACATGCAGATCAAGAGGACCAAGGCCAAGCGAGATAAGTAAGAAACCACTAGGAGAAAAGCCTCCCTTGCCGGGCAGGCGAGCCCGGCAAGGATGGGGTTACCCCCGGAAGAAGACCTCCAAGACGCCCCGGTAGGGCCCGCCGGGACTCGCAGAGATGGAGCCACCTCACTAAACCACTTCACCGCGACGCACTTCGTCAATCAGTGCGGTGTCAAGCCGCAAAGTGACTAAGTTGCAGCCATCTGCCACAAGGCAGCCTCTTTTTATAGGAAATACCTACAGGCGACACCCGTCCTATGACGTGTCAAGCGAGCAGGCACGAAGCTGGAAAAATAGCCCGGTAAGGCTTGCCGGGAAAGCGACGATGTGACATTGAGCGGTGCATTTAATGTGCTCTGTCAGCCTACAGAGTTAGGTATGATAGCACTGCTTGCTATCTTAGCAGTGCATAATGACTGATTTTCCATTGTGGTGACCCCTTAACCTATAAAAAGAGGCCCGAGGCAACCTAAAAAGAGTTGGGCCCTAGATGAGAAAGTCCTCCCCCTCACATTTCATACGTGCGTAGCCATTTCGCCCTAGAGCAACCCTGCTGGGAAACGGGCTATGACCACCACCATATTTCCACCATCAATCCACCAAAGCAGGAGTAGGGTTTTACGCCTCACAGCGGCCCGAACCTGGGTAAAACTGCCTGTGTGATCCCTGCCGTGCTACCCCACGCTCCTATGCTCTTTGTGCAACGTGACATCCCCCCGCCGAACTGGCACGTGTCGGTGTACAAAAAGAGGGGTACACTTTTTGTACCCCTATAACTGTGCACGGGCAGTCTGAGCCACGGGCACCACCACACTGAGCAAGGCAAGGGAGGTGAGCCAAGGTAAGGCCGAAGCCCAGGGGAAGCAAAACGACACCAAGACCAAGACCACAAAGAGCAAAGGGGACGAAGCGGACCCCCCGGCAAGATCCTTGCCGGGAGGCGATTTTAGCAAACCCGGCAAGACCCTTGCCGTGGCAGCTTGCCCCACACCTACGGAGTGAGTCACCCTTGAGTCCACTGCCCCCATGGGGCAAGGATTCAGGAGACATCCCCGTGGTAGCATGCAGATCTTTGTGAAGACATTCAAGATCAGATACACACTTTAGAAGATGATGATCCTTGGCGGGATCCCAGCCAAGGAGGACCACAAGGCCCCCGGCAAGAGCCTTGCCGGGGATGACAGCAGGCGCCACGGCAAGACCCTTTCCGGGGCCCCGACAAGGCCCTTGCCAAGAACACCCATTGGGCCACCATCAGGCCCACACCAATCAAACCTCCACCGCCTTTCACATGCAGCTGCCGACCCAACCAGCTGGGCAGGCACCTGCGTGGTGGCATGCAGATCTTCGTGGAGACCTACCACTGTGCCACCTCAGCTGCCTGCCTGCCTACATGGCACCGCGGGCGCCGCTGGCCAGGGCGCATGTCGATGCGAGAGGGAGCGGCGACGGACGAGACAGGGCTTTCCCCCGTCCCCGATAAAGCAAGGACACCTGGGCAAGATGCATTAAATGCGCCTTGTCATGTAATGCGAGGGATAACCTCGCATCACTGTTTCCCTTTCCACCTCCTGGTACTACTGTGGCAACCCCTTTCCTATAAAAGGAGGCCCAAGGCGACCAGGAGGGGGATTCGGCTTTTTGGAGCTCCTCACGCCCCATAGCTAGCTCAAGAACACTGATATACAATCCACCAAAGCAGGGGTAGGGTTTTACGCATCCCCGTGGCCCGAACCTGGATAAACGAACCGTGTGCTATCTGTTTGATCCGCTCTTCTCACGACCCCGCGCCCCGCAACCGTAGTAGGGATTCTTGTGATCCCATAGGTGTCGTTCATCACCGACATCTTTGGCGCGCCAGGTAGGGGTGTTCAGTTGTGAGAATCGGCTTTAGCAGTTAGTTCGACGCTTCTTCATCGTCATGGCGCCCAAGAAGAAGACGACGGTGGCAGTTGGCCCGTCGGAAGCCGGACATCCCGTCCCGACGCGGGCGAGCAGCGGACCGGTCGCAGAAAGGACCCGGGGCGCTGTTCGCGAACACCAACACCGGCCCAGCAGCCGGAGTTTGGGAGGCGGCGATGTTCGTGCGCCTGGTAACGGGCCGCACGCTGCCAAATCCAAAGATGGAGCCAGGCCCTCCGCGGGTGGCGCGGGGCCTTCCAAGATCGCTGCCACCCCGCCCGAAGGCGATGCGAGGGCCTCCAAGACTCCCACGCCAGCGCCGACGGCACGCTCCTCTCAAGCGGCGCGTGACGAACGGCACAACCACGCCAAAGACCCCGGGCGTCGCCGCAGGAAGAGCCCCGAGCGCCACTCCCGGGAGGTAGAAGACCTGCCGGCCCGCCGAGGCGCTAGTGAAGATGGCATGCGACCGCGGGGTCGTGATAGAGCTCCTTCTAACATGGTCAGAAGTCGAAGCGCGTCGCGATCCGTGCAGGTTTCGCTGCCACCAACGCCAGCAGAAGCCCTGGCACGCGCAGTTGCTCCTCGATGTTCCTCCCACTACGGGGAAACTCGACGAATGGATTGCCACTATCCGAAGCCTTGTCGCAGTGGCCAACAAAGACGGACTTAGTCCGGTGGAGCCCCCGGGTCGACGCTCCGACGGAGTCCCACGCACCAGTGGTAGGAAAGCTGGCGGTGCCGCGACCACGGTGCACTCGCCTCCTCCTCGCCCAGTACCGCGGACGCCAACCCATCACGATGTTGCGGGCGACGAAATCTCCATAGCGTCGTCCGATCCGCGGACCCACTGTGACCAGCGCCAAGTCCTTCGGGAACGAGAACATGAAGACACTTGAACCACTATCGAGCGCAGGCGCGGGGCGCGCCACCAGTCAGACAGGCGAGCGGGGCCTGCTGCGAACCACCCGACACCAGAGAGCCCTGGAGACCTACCTTACGAGGTAGGCTGTCCGGCTTTTACCCGTGAGCTGCGGCAGTTCCAGTGGCCCACTCACCGCACCTTCAAACCTGACGTGGGTGAAAAGTACAGCGGCAAGACCCACCCGTCCGAGTTCCTCAGCATCTACACCATTGCGATGCAAGCTGTCGGAGCCCGCGACGATAAGGTGCTTGCGAATTACTTTCCGTTGGCTCTTAAACCCAACGCCATGTCATGGTTGATGCACTTGCCGGTAGACTCTATTTCCTCCTGGTCCGATTTGTGCCATGAGTTTGTGGGTGCCTTTACTGGAGGCCACCAAGCCCATGGCCAAGCGAGCGACCTGCACGTCATTCCCCAGAAGGGAGGCGAGAGTCTCCGCAAGTATATACAGAGGTTCAGCCGGATACAGTACAATATCCCTGATGTTCACCCTGCCGCCATCATCAGCGCGTTCCATCAGAACATGCGTAACCGCAAGATGCGCGAAGAGCTGGCAATGAACAAGGTGAAAGATGTAGCAAAACTCTATGTTCTTGCTGACAGATGTGCCCGGGCTGAAGAGGGAAGGAAGTACCCCGGCGAAGACACTGGCGTGGAAACCGACTCCTCAGATGAAGATACTGCTGCCCCGGCGAAGAAGGGCCGATGTCGCAACAGGAATCGCAAAGGTAAAGCCGTGCTTGCCGTCGAGGGATCTGGTGACACCGGCTCCACCAAGAAAACCAAGGCAGATGACCCCGGCAAGGAAATTGCCGGATGTGTCGCCTGCCGGGCCTTGGCGGTTGCCGAGAAGCCAGGGAACTCCGACAAGCGATACTGCAAGATCCATCGCACCAAAGGCCATGCTCTCCAAGACTTCCGACAGGTTGAGCTCCTCACTGAGAAGCAGAGGGCTGAATATGAGAGGCGGGACAAGGAGAAGGGCCAAGACGGTGCTGAGGGGTCCGGCAAGAAGCGTGACGGCCAGGCGGGCCGTCGCGGCAAGGATAAACAACAGGAGAGGCCCGCCCGGGGCCGTGACAAAAAGCCAGAAGACGACGATCACGAAGAGGACGAAGAATCCGGTGACCAAGAGTTTCAGAAAGCTACAGAGGCCATGTGCGTCGACGGCGGCGCCTTGCTGCACACTTCTCACCGCCAGCTTAAACAGTGGGCGCGAGAGGTTACAGCGGCAGAGCCGTCGTTCGACGCCCAAAGGCCGCTGAAGTGGTCCGGCACACCTATCATTTTTGACACTGAGGATCACCCTGATCGCACTACTGCGGTCGGGTGCTTGCCATTGTTGGTTTCACCAACAATACGCAACCTCAAGGTGACAAAGATGCTAGTCGATGGTGGGGCCGGTCTGAACTTGATCTCGCCTGCCGTGACTGAGAAACTGCAGATTCCCGATGGAGACCTCGAAGAGACAGGCACGTTTCAGGGGGTCAACCTGGGAAGAAGCCAACCTAAGGGAAAGGTCACGCTGCCCGTGACTTTTGGAAGCAATCTGAACTACAGGACGGAGAGGATCGTGTTTGATGTTGCCAAGATCCCCTTGCCTTACAACGGGATCCTTGGCCGCCCAGCGCTGGCCAAGTTCATGGCGGCGTCACACTATGCCTACAACACCCTGAAGATGCCATGACCCGTGACAATCATCACCATCCCCTTCGATAAGAAAGATGCGCTGATTTACGCTGACCAACTATACCAGCAAGCAGTTGCAGCAGCTGCCGCCACTAGGGCACTTGCTCCTGCCGCTGGGACCCCGGGAGGGAAGAAGAAGAAGACCGGTGAGACCTCAGACACCCACTCCGGCAAGCGCACCTCTTTGGAGTGTAGAGCTCCCGTCGAGGACGTGCCAGAGAGCTCCACTGGCGGAAACAAGAAGCCCAGGGCCATACCGCCGGGAACCAAGAAGGTTTCTGTCAATGAGGACGACACGGGAGGGGCTTTCACCATAAACTCCACCCTTGACGACAAATAGGAAGACACGCTCATCACCTTCCTGCGGGCGAATGTCGATGTGTTTGCATGGCAAGCTTCCGACATCCCCGGCGTTCCCAGGGAGGTGATTGAGCACCACCTTGCTGTCTGTCCTCATGCGCGGCCCGTCAAGCAGAAGGTCAGAAAGCAAGCTTTGGAACGACAATAGTTCATCACAGAGGAGATCCGGAAACTGGAAGCAGTGGGTTTGGTAAGAGGAGTGCTCCATCCAACGTGGTTGGCCAATCCGGTCGTAGTGCACAAGGCTAATGGGAAGTGGAGGCTGTGTATTGATTACACATATATCAATAAGGCTTGTCCTAAGGACCCCTTCTCGTTGCCGCGCATCGACCAGATTGTTGACTCCACAGCTGGGTGTGATCTATTGTCATTCCTCGATGCCTACTCCGGCTACCACCAGATCTTCATGACGAGAGAAGACGAAGAGAAAACATCATTCATCACCCCATGTGGTACGTATTATTTCATGCGGATGCCTTTCAGGTTGAAGAGTGCTGGTTCGACGTTTGCAAGGGCGGTCCAGATTGGTTTTGAACCCCAGCTCCATAGAAATATGGAAGCTTATATGGATGACATAGTGGTCAAAACCAAGGATAGGGCAACCCTCATACCGGATTTGCTAGAAACATTTGCAAACCTACGCAAGATCAACCTCAAACTGAACCCTGAGAAGTGCGTCTTTGGCGTCCCGTCTGGCAAGCTTCTCGGGTTCTTTGTGTCACAGCGTGGGATAGAGGCCAATCCGGACAAGATCAAAGATATAGAGCAGATTGAAGCACCCAAGCGAATCCAGGATGTGTGTCGGCTTGCTGGTTGCGTCGCCGCCATGGGCAGATTCATTTCCAAGTCTGCCGAGCGCACCCTTCCCTTTTTCAAGATCCTGAAAAAGGCGGGCCCGATGGAGTGGACGCCAGAAGCCGAAGCAGCATTACAAGATTTGAAGAAGTACCTCTCCTCCGCGCCAATACTAGTTGCGCCTAGGCCACAGGAGCCGATGCTACTATACCTGGCGGCAACGAACCAGGTGGTCAGCGCCGCACTAGTGGCACAGAGAGAGGTTGACGACGAGGTAATGGCAGCGACAGAGCCCGACACCACCAATGCAGAGACGACACAGCCAGTTGAAGTGCCGCCGAAGAAGAAAATGATGCAGCACCCGGTCTACTTTGTTTGTTCCCTCCCGCAGGGAGCTAGATCAAGGTGCTCTAGCATGCAGAAACTGCTCTTCGGCCTTCTTATGGCCTCGAGGAAGCTACATCACTACTTCCAGGCACACGAGATCACTGTCGTCACTCGCCTCCCTCTGCAACGGATATTGCACAATCTAGACGCAACGGGAAGAATTGTGGAATGGGCACTGGAGCTGTCCAACTTTGGCCTCAAGTTTGAAAGTACCTAGACGATTCAGAGCCGAGTCCTGGCGGAGTTCATTGCAGAATGGACCGCAACGCCTGACGAAGAAGCCCAAGAGACTGCTCTCCCCGGCAAGGAGGCAAGTTGCAGTTGGATCATGTACTTTGATGGAGCTTTCTCCTTACACGGCGCCGGGGCTGGCGTACTGCTTGTCGCGCCCACCGGAGAGCACCTCAAGTACGTGATCCAGATGCACTTCCCCAGGGAGGTATCAACAAACAATACGGCAGAGTACGATGGGCTGCTTGCCGGTCTTAGGATCGCGGCAGACCTCGAAATCAAGAAGCTCATCGTCAGGGGCGACTCGCAGCTCGTCGTCAAGCAAGTCAACAAGGACTACCAGAGCCCATTGATGAAGGCCTACGTCAATGAAGTGAGAAAGCTGGAAGAGTGTTTCGACGGTATACAGGCTGAGTACGTTCCCCGAGCGGAGAACGATATCGCCGATTACCTGTCAAAGCGCGCCGCCCTCAAGCTACCTGTGGAACCAGGTACCTTTGTGCTCCAGCTAACTCAGCCATCCGTTGATCCATCAACAGAGCAGAACAAGAGGAGGAAATCAGGACCCGACAAGTACTTTCCCGCCAAGCTCCCCGGAGCCGTCGGCAAGGATGTTTCCAGGGACACTGAGCCCGCCACGGGACGGCTAGCTCCGGCGGAGCGTCAAGCTCTTGCCGTCGAGACAGCCGCTCCTATAGCAGAGGAAATGCCTTTAGTCCTCGCCGTCAAGCCCCAGGCTCCAGCATGGGAACAACATACCGTCCGATTCCTCCGAACAGGGGAACTTCCTGAAGAGCGGGAAGAAGCAGAAAAAGTAGCCCGTCTCTCTACCATGTACCAGTTCGTCGATGACGTCCTGTACAGAAAGAGGCCGAACGGTGTGAAATTGAAGTGTATCCCTCGGGAGGAAGGACTGGAGCTGTTGGCGGAGATACACGGAGGCATATGTGGGTCCCACATCAGGTCAAGGGCCCTTGCCGGCAAGGCATTTCGGCAAGGCTTCTTCTGGCCCACCGCCCTCCAGGATGCTACGACACTAGTCACCAGGTGTGAAGCGTGTCAGTTCCATTCAAAGAAGCTTCATCAGCCAGCTCAAGCCCTTCAAACCATTCCTCTCTCCTGGCCCTTCTCGGTCTGGGGGCTCGACATACTGGGCCCTTTCCCCCGCGCTGTCGGGGGGTTTGAGTACTTGTACGTTGCAATCGACAAGTTCACCAAGTGGCCGGAGGTGGAGGCAGTGAGGAAGGTCACAGCTCAGTCAGCCGTCAAGTTCTTCAAGGGACTGGTGTGCCGTTTTGGTGTACCCAACAGGGTCAACACCGACAACGGCACACAGTTCACAAGCCGCACCTTCATGCAATATATCCAAGACCTCGACAGCAAAGTCTGTTTCGCTTCCGTTGCTCACCCACGAAGCAATGGTCAAGCTGAGAGGGCAAACGCTGAAGTACTGCGAGGCTTAAGGACCAAGACCTTTGACAGGCTGCACAAGAGTGGAAGGCGCTAGATTGATGAGCTGCCGACGGTTCTTTGGTCGATCAGGACGACGCCAAATCGAGCCACCAGCCAGACACCCTTTGCCATGGTATACGGAGCAGAAGCAGTTCTCCCCACTGAACTCATATACGGGTCACCTCGAGTGCTCACTTATGATGAGCTTGAGCAAGAGCAACCGTGGCAAGATGACGCAATGCTCCTTGAGGAAGATCGTCTTCGGGCGGCTGTGAGAGCAGCACGCTACCAGCAAGCCTTGCGCCGCTACCATAGCCGCAAGGTTCATGCCCGAAGCCTTGAGGAAGGCGACCTTGTTCTTCGGTGCATTCAATCGGCCAAGAATTCCAACAAGTTGACGCCAAAGTGGGAAGACCCTTATTGGGTAATACGAGTCACCAGGCCCGGCGCAGTCCGCCTGGAGACCGAAGATGCCGTTCCGGTGAGTAACTCCTGGAACATTGAGCATCTTTGCAAGTTTTACCCATGAGGCGCGGCTTGCCAGGCCCCCCGGCAAGCCACCTTTTGTACAAGCATTGACGATGATGCATGTAACCCTTTGTACAAAGCCAGGAGCAGACCCTGAGCATAAATAAATGAAGCGCTGGTGCCCTAACTTATAGCATGCATGCTAGGTCGAGTCTCGTCCTTGGTTAGGGTTGATAGTGCTTAGCGGCGACTAACCCCTAGCTTAGAGGTCGAGTGTGCATCTCTTTGCCATTCTCTCATCTTCTTTGGTTCGTAGGACTCACAGGTATCCTTGCCGGATCACTTGAGGACGAAAAAGAGAAGAGGGACAGACCAGCATCTAGACCCCGGCAAGCCAGTATTGCCGGGGGCTGCAAGAGCAAAGATTCACCCACTGCAAACCAGAGTTGCCGGGGGCTACAGCTTCAGATAAGTTCTTCATCCCTTATCATGCATTCCCTTATGGACTGAGGTATGTGAAACCTCGTTTTTTCCTAAAAAATGCCGTGCTCCCCTAACTCTAGGCCCTAGGGCTCATTCCTGGGGCCAGGTTTGGTAGTAGTCGCGGCAGCGAGAGGATGAAACAAGGAGCCTGAACCCACCTCATCCCTGCCTCCGCCAAGGGTGTGAGAAAGGTCGAGCGAAGTGGGGAGACGGCAAGGCCTGTTGCCGGGCAAGGAAATGTTTATCTTAAGGATATCAAGGATTTACTCCTTGTCGTGGGTTCTACCCGCAAACAAATGACCCGACAAGCATCCCTTTTTCATTAAAAACATTCTACTCAGGTACAGTCCATAGGGAATGAAAAATATGAATGATGGGATTACAAGTTTTAAATCCAGCTAAGGCCCGAAGGCTTACAAACTAAAAAGAGATAAGGTGCCCGTAATCCCTTTCTTGTCCCTCTCCTCAGGAGGCAGGTCAAGGAGGCGAAAAGGGCAAAAGGAGCACCTAGGCGAGCTACGGGTGGCAGAACACACCAAGAGAACATCTCGGTGGCCGTCCGAAGGCTGGATGGTGATGGCGGCGCCAGAAGCAGAGCTCGAAGACGAGGCGGCAGGATGTCAGCATGCGTCGAAGGCATCGGTGCCCGCGTACTCCGACTTGACGGCCTTGCCGCCCGCCCTCTTCCTCTTCCACAGCCTCCCAACGCCAGCCTCCCAAGGAGACGACCCCGAGAAGTTCAGGGAGCCGGCGACGCGGATGATGGGGTCACCGGTGCCGCACGGAGCGGCGCCCGACACCTAATCGGACCCATCATCCTGCCGCCTACTACCCTCGTCGTCGCTGCCGCTGTCCTCCTCGTCACTCCCGCCCGAGGAGGAGCCTTCACTATCAGAAGAGCTCTCCACGTAGCACCTTGCATGGGTCCCAAAGCACCCGAAGACCTTGACGGAGAGGAGGCCACCCTCCATCAGCTTAAAATGGAGAGTGAGCCCCTCCGTCAAGCGGTGGATATGGGCAAACGTCTTCCATCCCCGACGGAGATACATCACGTGAGGGGCGGGGAAATCGACGCGGGCCCGCGTGCCACTGATCGCGCAGCCCCTCATGTGCAGCCACAACGACTCAGGCGGATCCAGCTCCATCTCCCGGGCGAATGGAGTTGGGAGACGAAGGCGATGGCGAGGCGGCCGTTGTAGCCTGACGAAGAACTCACAAGGGTCATCCCCAACGTGGCCCTCCTCGGGGGGAAGAACTGCTGGCGGAGGCGAGGCCGGCACGCCGCCCCGTCCTCCTCTTCCCCGAGCGCCTCGGCCTCGCCCACGGCCTCGCCCCTCCCCCTTCCCCTCGCGGCTGGCTCTGCCACCGCGGGTGCAGGAGAAGGAGGGACGCGTTGTCGAGCGGCGACCCTCGCCGCCACCGTTGAAGGACCAGGATTCCCTCTCTCCATGACGGATGGAAGGGGGGAACAGAAGCTGAAGGAAGGAGGAGATGAAGGAATGTGGGACACCATCCCCCTCCCGCTCTTTATGAAGGAATGGGGTGGGGGCTCGGCTGCCCTGCTCGGCCAATCAAGACGCAGAAGGCGCAGGGAACTGGGACCGACCCGCCGCCCCAGCCCGCGACGGCCCGGTTTCCCGCCTCCACCGTTCACCACCCCAAGCGCATGAGAGCCACGTGGCAGGCGTGTAGGACCGAGGCGACGGGTGAGGCGACCTCTCCCCACCCCGTGATCGTGGGGAGTGGACGCCTTGAAGACCACGCCTCGGCCCCGTTCAGTAAATGGGCCGCGCCTCCACGCCTCCCTCCGTTTATGGGGAAGGCGCAAACCGCCCCCTTTACTACGACGTGACGCATGCATGCAGAGCTCAGCCCCACGCATGCCGCCCACGTCACACACGCCTCCCCATGCCGCGCCACGTGCAGGAAGCATGGGAAGCGCATCACGCGAAGAGACTTACCGCGGTAAAAACCGCCCCACCTGCCCGCGCACCGTTTTTGGGCCTAGCCCAACGACGCGATTGCGCTTACGTGTGGCCCAGGCCCGGGGGCTCCTGTCGGTGTACAAAAAGAGGGGTACGCTTTTTGTACCCCTATAACTGTGCACGGGCAGTCTGAGCCACGGGCACCACCACACTGAGCAAGGCAAGGGAGGTGAGCCAAGGTAAGGCCGAAGCCCAGGGGAAGCAAAACGACACCAAGACCAAGACCACAAAGAGCAAAGGGGACGAAGCGGACCCCCCGGCAAGATCCTTGCCGGGAGGCGATTTTAGCAAACCCGGCAAGACCCTTGCCGTGGCAGCTCGCCCCACACCTACGGAGTGAGTCACCCTTGAGTCCACACCCCCATGGGGCAAGGATTCAGGAGACATCCCCGTGGTAGCATGCAGATCTTTGTGAAGACATTCAAGATCAGATACACCCTTTAGAAGATGATGATCCTTGGCGGGATCCCAGCCAAGGAGGACCACAAGGCCCCTGGCAAGAGCCTTGCCGGGGATGACAGCAGGCGCCACGGCAAGACCCTTTCCGGGGCCCCGACAAGGCCCTTGCCAAGAACACCCATTGGGCCACCATCAGGCCCACACCAATCAAACCTCCACCGCCTTTCACATGCAGCTGCCGACCCAACCAGCTGGGCAGGCACCTGCGTGGCGGCATACAGATCTTCGTGGAGACCTACCACTGCGCCACCTCAGCTGCCTGCCTGCCTACATGGCACCGCGGGCGCCGCTGGCCAGGGCGCGTGTCGATGCGAGAGGGAGCGGCGACGGACGAGACAGGGCTCTCCCCCGTCCCCGATAAAGCAAGGACACCTGGGCAAGACGCATTAAATGCGCCTTGTCATGTAATGCGAGGGATAACCTCGCATCACTGTTTCCCTTTCCACCTCCTGGTACTACTGTGGCAACCCCTTTCGTATAAAAGGAGGCCCAAGGCGACCAGGAGGGGGATTCGGCTTTTTGGAGCTCCTCACGCCCCATAGCTAGCTCAAGAACACTGATATACAATCCACCAAAGCAGGAGTAGGGTTTTACGCATCCCCGCAGCCCGAACCTGGATAAACGAACCGTGTGCTATCTATTTGATCCGCTCTTCTCACGACCCCGCGCCCCGCAACCGTAGTAGGGATTCTTGTGATCCCATAGGTGTCGTTCATCACCGACAGCAAGGGACCTTTGGTCCCATAGGTGGTCGTAGTTTCCCGCGACAATGTGACATGATATGGCCATCATCATCTTATGCTTTTGATCTCCATCTCCAAAGCACCGTCATGATCTCCATCGTCACTGGCTTGACACCTTGATCTCCATCGTACCATCGTGGTCGTTTCGCCAACTATTGCTTCTACAACTATCGATAACACATAGTGATAAAGTAAAGCAATTACACGGCGTTTGAATTTCTTGCAATAAAGAGACAACCATAAGGCTCCTGCTGGTTGCCAGTAACTTTTATAAAACATGATCATCTCATACAATAATGTATTGAAGGGAATATGCCCTAGAGGCAATAATAAAGTTGTTATTTATATTTCCTTATATCATGATAAATGTTTATGATTCATGCTAGAATTGTATTAATCGGAAACTTAGTACATGTGTGAATACATAGACAAACAGAGTGTCACTAGTTTGCCTCTACTTGACTAGCTCGTTAAATCAATGATGGTTATGTTTACTAACCATAGACATGAGTTGTCAATTGATTAACGGGGTCACATCATTAGAGAATGATGTGATTGACTTGACCCATCCGTTAGCTTAGCACGATGATCATTTAGTTTGTTGCTATTGCTTTCTTCATGACTTATACATGTTCCTATGACTATGAGATTATGCAACCTCCGAGTACCGAAGGAACACTTTGTGTGCTACCAAATGTCAGAACGTAACTGGGTGATTATAAATGTGCTCTACAGGTGTCTCCGATGGTGCTTGTTTAGTTGGCATAGATCGAGATTAGGATTTGTCACTCCGATTGTCAGAGACGTATCTCTGGGCCCTCTCTGTAATGCACATCACTATAAGCCTTGCCAGCATTGTTACTAATGAGTTAGTTGCGGAATGATGCATTATAGAATGAGTAAAGAGACTTCCGGTAACTAGATTGAACTAGGTATGAGGATACCAACGATCGAATCTCGGGCAAGTAACATACCGATGACAAAGGGAACAACGTATGTTGTTATGCGGTTTGACCGATAAAGATCTTCGTAGAATATGTAGGAGCCAATATGAGCATCCAGGTTCCGCTATTGGTTATTGATTAGAGACGAGTCTCGGTCATGTCTACATAGTTCTCGAACCCGTAGGGTCCGCACGCTTAAAGTTCGGTGACGATCAGTAATATGAGTTTATGTGTTTTGATGTACCGAAGGTAGTTCGGAGTCCCAGATATGATCACAGACATGGCGAGGAGTCTCGAAATGGTCGAGACATAAAGATTGATATATTGGATGGCTATGTTTGGACTTCGGAAGGGTTCCGGGCAAGTTCGGACAAATACCGGAGTACCGGGGGGGGTTACAGGAACCCCCCAGGGAGTGTAATGGGCCTATTGGGCCTTAGTGGAGAAGAGGAGGGGCGGCCAGGGCAGGCCACGTGCCCCCTCTCACTCTAGTCCGAATTGGACAAGGAGGGGGGGGGCGCCCCCCTTTCCTTCCCCCTCTCTCCTCCTTCCATCACCCCTACTCCTACTCTTGGAAGGGTTGGAGTCCTACTCCCGGTGGGAGTAGGAGTAGGACTCCCCATGCGGCGCGCCTAGGAGGGACGGCCTCTCCCCCTCCTCCACTCCTTTATATACGGGGGCAGGGGGCACCCCAGTACACACGAGTTGATCATTTGATCTTTTAGCCGTGTGCGGTGCCCCCCTCCACCATAATCCACCTCGGTCATATTGTAGCGGTGCTTAGGCGAAGCCCTGCGTCAGTAGCATCATCATCACCATCATCATGCTGTCGTGCTGACGAAACTCTCCCTCAAAGCTCTGCTGGATCGGAGTTCGTGGGATGTCACCGAGCAGAACGTGTGCTGAACTCGGAGGTGCCGTACGTTCGGTACTTGGATCGGTCGGATCGTGAAGACGTATGACTAGATCAACCATGTTCTCATAACGCTTCCGCTTACGATCTACAAGGGTACATGGACGACACTCTCCCCTCTCGTTGCTATGCATCACCATGATCTTGCGTGTGCGGAGGAATTTTTTTGAAATTACTGCGTTCCCCTACAGTGGTACCAGAGCCAGGTTTATGCTTAGATGTTATATGCACGAGTAGAACACAAAGGAGTTGTGGGCGTGGGTATATAAACATTGCTTGCTGTCACTAGTTGATTCTTGATTCAACGGCATTGTTGGATGAAGCGGCCCAGACCGACATTACGCGTACGCTTATGCGAGACTGGTTCTACCGACGTGCTTCGCACACAGGTGGCTAGTGGGTGTCTGTTTTTCTAGCTTTAGTTGAATCAGATTCAATGAACATGGTTCTTTCTGAAGATCAAAAAGCAATCACTATACCGCGTTGTGGTTTTTGATGTGTAGGTAAGAACGATTCTTGCTCAGCCCGTAGCAGCCACGTAAAACTTGCAACAACAAAGTAGAGGACATCTAACTTGTTTTTGCAGGGCATGTTGTGATGTGATATGGTCAAGACATGATGCTAAATTTTATTGTATGATATGATCATGTTTTGTAACACAGTTATCGACAACTGGCAGGAGCCATATGGTTGTCGCTTTATTGTATGAAATGCAATCGCCATGTAATTGCTTTACTTTATCCTAAGCGGTAGCGATAGTCGTGGAGGCAATAGTTGGCGTGATGACAACGATGCTTCGATGGAGATCAATGTGTCAAGCCGGTGACGATGGTGATCATGACGGTGCTTTGGAGATGGAGATCACAGGCACAAGATGATGATGGCCATATCATATCACTTATATTGATTACATGTGATGTTTATCTTTTATGCATCTTATTTTGCTTAGATCGACGGTAGCTTTATAAGATGATCTCTCACTAAATTTCAAGGTATAAGTGTTCTCCCTGAGTATGCACCATTGCGAAAGTTCGTCGTGCCGAGACACCACGTGATGATCGGGTGTGATAAGCTCTATGTTCACATACCACGGGTGCAAGCCAGTTTTGTACATGCAGAATACTCGGGTTAAACTTGACGGGCCTAGCATATGCAGATATGGCCTCGGAACACTGAGACCGAAAGGTCGAGCGTGAATCATATAGTAGATATGATCAACATACTGATGTTCACCATTGAAAACTACTCCATCTCACGTGATGATAGGACATGGTTTAGTTGATATGGATCACGTGATCACTTAGATGGTTAGAGGGATGTCTGTCTAAGTGGGAGTTCTTAAGTAATATGATTAATTGAACTTTAATTTATCATGAACTTAATACCTGATAGTATTTTGCATGTCTATGTTGTTGTAGATAGATGGCCCGTGCTATTGTTCCGTTGAATTTTAATGCGTTCCTTGAGAAAGCAAAGTTGAAAGATGATGGTAGCAATTACATGGACTAGGTCCGTAACTTGAGGATTATCCTCATTACTGCATAGAAGAATTACATCCTGGAAGCACCGCTAGGTGCCAAACCCGCTGCAGGAGCAACGCCAGTTGTTATGAATGTCTGGCAGAGCAAAGCTAATGACTACTCGATAGTTTAGTGTGCCATGCTTTACGGCTTAGAACCGGGACTTCAACGACGTTTTGAACGTCATGGAGCATATGAGATGTTCCAGGAGTTGAAGTTAATATTTCAAGGAAATGCCCGAATTGAGAGATATGAAGTCTCCAATAAGTTCTACAGCTGCAAGATGGAAGAGAATAGTTCTGTCAGTGAGCATATACTCAAAATGTCTGGGTATAACAATCACTTGATTCAACTGGGAGTTAATCTTCCGGATGATAGTGTCATTGACAGAATTCTTCAATCATTGCCACCAAGCTACAAGAGCTTCATGATGAACCATAATATGCAAGGGATGGATAAGACAATTCCCAAGCTCTTCGCGATGCTAACGGCTGCGGAGGTAGAAATCAAGAAGGAGAATCAAGTGTTGATGGTCAACAAGACCACCAGTTTCAAGAAAACGGTAAAGGGAAGAAGGGGAACATCAAGAAGAACAACAAGCCAGTTGCTGCTCAAGTGAAAAAACCCAAGTCTGGACCTAAGCCTGAGACTGAGTGCTTCTACTGCAAAGGGACAGGTTACTGGAAGCGGAACTGCCCCAAGTATTTGTCGGATAAGAAGGATGGCAAGGTGAACAAAGGTATATGTGATATACATGTTATTGATGTGTACCTTACTAATGCTCGCAGTAGCACCTGGGTATTTGATACTGGTTCTGTTGCTAATATTTGCAACTCGAAACAGGGGCTACGGATTAAGCGAAGATTGCCTAAGGACGAGATGACGATGCGCGTGGGGAATGGTTCCAAAGTCGATGTGATCGCGGTTGGCATGCTACCTCTACATCTACCTTCGGGATTAGTTTTAGACCTGAATAATTGTTATTTGGTGCTAGCGTTGAGCATGAACATTATATCTGGATCTTGTTTAATGCGAGACGGTTATTCATTTAAATCTGAGAATAATGGTTGTTCTATTTATATGAGTAATATCTTTTATGGTCAGGCACCCTTGATGAGTGGTCTATTTTTACTAAAGCTTGATAGTAGTGATACACATGTCCATAGTATTGAAGCCAAAAGATGCAGAGTTGATAATGATAGTGCAACTTATTTGTGGCACTGCCGTTTGGGTCATATTGGTGTAAAGCGCATGAAGAAACTCCATTCTGATGGACTCCTGGAATCACTTGATTATGAATCACTTGGTACTTGCGAACCATGCCTCATGGGCAAGATGTCTAAAACGCCGTTCTCCAAAACTATGGAGCGAGCAACAGATTTGTTGGAAATTATACATATTGATGTATGTGGTCCCACGAATGTTGAGGCTCGCGGCGGGTATTGTTATTTTCTCACCTTCACAGATGATTTGAGCAGATATGGGTATATCTACTTGATGAAACATAAGTCTGAAACATTTGAGAAGTTCAAAGAATTTCAGAGTGAAGTGTGTTGGGGATATTACTACTGAGTTGTAACACCCACGATGCGGCTATATCTCCCACGTGTTGGTGCACGACTTAGAGGCATAACCACATTGAAGGCATGTCGCAAGAGGGGTAATCTTTACACATCACATGTACTGAATATGAAAGGGATAAAGAGTTGGCTTACAATTGCCACTTCACACAATACATGAACATAACATTACATCATCCAGAATACAATCAAGGTCCGACTATGGAACCAAAATAAAGACAACCCCAAATGCATAAGATCCCCGATCGCCCCGACTGGGCTCCACTACTGATCAACTAGAGATGAAACAAAGCTACAATTAAGATCTTCCTCGAACTCCTCCTTGAACTCGGTTGCATCACCTGTATGGTTATCATCGGCACCTGCAACTGGTTTTGTAAGTAATCTGTGAGTCATGGGGACTCAGCAATCTCACACCCTCGCGATCAAGACTATTTAAGCTTATGGGTAGTAAAAGGTAGTGAGGTGGAGCTGCAGCAAGCACTAGCATATATGGTGGCTAACTTACGCAAATGAGAGCGAGAAGAGAAGCAAAGCACGGTCGTGAACTAGAAGTGATCAAGAAGTGATCCTGAAACTACTTACGTCAAACATAACACAAGAACCGTGTTCACTTCCCGGACTCCGCCGGAAAGAGACCATCATGGCTACACAGGCGGTTGATGCATTTTAATTAAAGTTAAGTGTCAAGTTCTCTACAACCGGACATTAACAAATTCCCATCTGCCCATAACCGCGGGCACGGCTTTCGAAAGTTCAAAACCCTGCAGGGGTGTCCCAACTTAGCCCATCACAAACTCTCATGGTCAACGAAGGATATTCCTTCTCCCAGGAAGACCCGATCAGACTCAGAATCCCGGTTACAAGACATTTCGACAATGGCAAAACAAGACCAGCAAAGCCGCCCGACGTGCCGACATCCTGATAGGAGCTGCACATATCTTATTCTCACGGCAACACCGGAATTGTCCAAGCTTCCGGTAGGCCATCCCAGAGTTGCCCCTGGTGGCCACCGGCGGCTGACAGGTTCGGACCAACACTTAGACAAGCACTGGCCGGGGGGGGGGGGGGGGGTTAAAATAAAGATGACCGTTGAGTCCACAAAACCCAAGGGAAGGTGATAGGTTGTTAGTGCAAATGGTAAAACCAAGGTTGGACCTTGCTGGAGGAGTTTTATTCAAGGCGAACTGTCAAGGGGTTCCCATTATAACCCAACCGTGTAAGGAATGCAAAATCAAGGAACATAACACCGGTATGACGGAAACTAGGGCGACAAGAGTGGAATAGAACACCAGCCATAAGGCCGAGCCTTCCACCCTTTACCAAGTATATAGATGCATTAATTAAAATAAGAGATATTGTGATATCCCAACAAATATCCATGTTCCAACATGGAACATACTCCATCTTCACCTGCAACTAACAACGCTATAAGAGGGGCTGAGCAAAGCGGTAACATAGCCAAACAACAATTTGCTAGGACAAGGTGGGTTAGAGGCTTGACATGGCAATATGGGAGGCATGATAAAGCATGTGGTAGGTATCGCGGCATAACAATAGAGCGAGCAACTAGCAAGCAAAGATAGAAGTGATTTCGAGGGTATGGTCATCTTGCCTGCAAAGTTCTCCGAGAAGACGAAAGCTTGATCCTCGTAGACGTACTCAACGGGTTCCTCGAACACGAACTCGTCTACTGGCTCTACCCAAAGCAAGAACACAAGCAAAAGAACCAACAATCAACCAAGGTGCAATGCGCAAGCAACATGATGCAAAACATGGCATGACATGCGGGATGTGATATGCAATGCATATGCATGATTCGGAAGGGAAAGATTGAACAAGGCATCAACTTGGCAAACCAAGTGCGCCGCTGGAAAGATGAGTTTATTTCGGTCAAAATCGATATAGAGATCACCGGAATCAGATGCACGGTTTGCAAATGGCAAGCAAAACAATAGTGGCACAAATCTGCGATTAACAGCACGATGCCATCTAAAATGCAAAAAGAAACTAAGCTACTGCACTCTAACATAGCAACAAGGCACATGGAAGTGATCTACTCAAGATGCTTTACAAAAGATGAACACTGAGCTACGGCTAAAACACACAAGAGCAGGTTCAAACAAGCATGGCAAAAGGGCAAAATATAACAGCATCACAGACGTAGTGAAAATACTAACATGCCAGGAATTAACATCAGGAAGCAATGTTTAGAGCAAGATAACAACATGCTAAAGGATCAGATCATAGCAATACAAGGCATGGCATGAATCTACTCAAAGAATATAACAAAAGTCCCTTACTGACCATAAGCCAAAAAGGATCATAAGATATGATGGCACCCATGTAAACATAGCAAGTTTCGTTAACAGAGTCAGACTTAGCAGAAAATTGGACATGGCATAAACAGAATTACGAAGGCATGTTTGCGAGCTTGATGCACTCAACACAAGGAATTGCATGACAAGCTAAGCATACTACCAGCAAGAAGACATGATGAAGATGCTAAACATGGCAAGAACAATCTCATAGCATGCACGGATCAACTACGACAACCTTGGCAAAATTGATTAACACGTAAACAATCTGCCAGGAACATTTTATAGCAAAAGTAGATCAAGATTGAGTCATGCTAGGGTACTCCATAATTTCAGACAAATACATGTATGGATAGAACATAACAATATCTCAAAATCATCCTTACTGAACATGCTCAAAAGAGGCATGGATCACTCTGTAGCAACATGAATACATGGCATAAAAATAACAGCAGAGCAAATGACTTAGAAGAATTCTAAGTCCCTGAAATCAGCAACATCACGAGAGCTACTTTGCATGCTTGTGCTAGTCACCACATTGATCACAAAAACACATGGCATACACCCCTGTAAAGATGGCATGGCATATAACAAAACACATGTAGAGCTCATGACCATATGCAACACACAATAATCATGGCAAAAATGACAAATGCTCATAAACTGATAAGAATCAACACCTAACATTATGAAGCACTCTTGCAACAGCATTTAGGGCATCAAGATGGACTCAAATAAGCATGGGGCCAGGGAATGAAATGAAGAGGACATCCTGATGAACATTTTGATATCTCATGCACGCAAAACGGAGCAGCAAGCACAAAGTTATGACATGATGAAGGGAGCAATAAAATGTTGCAGAACTGGGGACTTCGAGAAATTTATACCCTCCGAAACTGGACGGGGCCGTTCCGGGACGAGGAGATCCGGGGTCGGGGAGGCTTGTTTGGATGGCCGAGTGGGTGGATCTCATGCACCTCGCGGTGGATCCGGACGGGACGGGTTCCGGTGAGGTCGGTGCGGACTCCGGTGACGAGGACGGCGGCAGGGGCGCGCTCGGGCTGATCCGGGGTGGCGAAGTGGGGCGGAGCAAGGCGGCGGCCGGCGAGGTCTGGTGGACGATGCGGGCAGATGCGGGCGGCGGCGCGCGGGCATGGCGGCGACCGGCGGCGGGGGAGCAAGGTGGGGCGGCGGCGACCGAACGGCGAGGCGGCCCAGCGGGCGATGCGCGCGGCGGCGGGGAAGGCCGGCGGCGAGACGCGGCAGGGAACCGGGCGGTGGAGAGCGGGCCCGGCGTGGCTCGGATCTGGCCCCGGGTGGCCGGCGCGGCGGGAGGAGGCGGCGGGACACGTGGCGCGATAGGAGTGGGCGAGGGCGGCGGCGCGATGATGTGGCGTCCCCTCATTGGTCGGAGTGAGGTGGCCAGCGGACATGTCCGGCGACGCGAGGGGAAGAAGTCTAGGGTTCGTCAGCGAAAATTTCGAGGGAGAGGACATATTTATAGGTAGAGGGAGCTAGGAGAGTCCAAATGAGATGCGGTTTTCGGCCACGCGATCGTGATCGAACGGCCGAGAGGATGGATGGATTTTGGATGGGTTTTGGGACACTTTGGAGGGGTGTTGGGCTGCAACACACACGAGGCCTTTACGGTTCCCCGGTTAACCGTTGGAGTATCAGACGGACTCCAAATGGCACGAAACTTGACAGGCGGGCTACCGATAGTGAACCAAGGCAGCTTGGCAAATCTCGGTCCATTCCAAGAATGTTCAACACCCACACATGAAAAGAGGCAAAAGGGGGCTCCGGAGGACGTAGGAGCGCCGGATTACAAAACGGACAACGGGGAAAATGCTCGGATGCATGAGATGAACATGTATGCAAATGCGATGCACAAGATGACATGATATGAAATGCATGACACGCAAACAAATGACAAGGCAACAACAACAAATAACTGGAAGACAGCTGGCGCAACGGTCTCGGGGCGTTACATGAGTATAAACCGGCCAGGAGGGGCCTGGTTATACCCATAACAAGTTATTCATATGGAAGCCCATGAAGACAAAGGGATATGACACTTTATGGAGCAGATCTGACATAAAGGCCCAGGGCCCAATGACGGATTAGGGCCCGTAGACATAAACCGCCATATGATATGTAACTTGTATTGTAAGATTGGAAAGGGTAGAAACCGAGCCGGACATGTTTATGAGTCAGCCGGGATTCTGTGAACCGCCGGGCGTCAACTTGTGTATATAAAGGGATGACCCGGCGGCGGCTTAAGGACATATAACAACAACTCGAGAAGCCACGCAAAGAGGATTCGCTCCCTGGTCATCGAAACCCTAGAAAATTCCATCACAACTGGAGTAAGCTTTTACCTTCACCGCAAGGGGCCGAACCAGTATAATTCCTTGCGTCCCTTGTTCTGCTTTAAACCCCTCTAAGCTACTACGTTGCGATGGTTCCACGACTAAGTCCTTACGCTAGGACATCTGCCGTGACAAGCCCACGACAGTTGGCGCCCACCGTGGGGCTATCGCACGATGGTTTCGAGTTCTTAGAGGGCAGCTTCGAAGGACTCAAGGGATATGCTGTGGGCCGGTTGACCAAGAGTCGTCGCGGCAAGCTCTACATCGACGCTGCAGGCTGGGGCCCCGAGGCTGGCTCGATTGAGTACGGGTACCGGGTCCCCTTTGGCGGAATACACGTCTTCATTGGCGAGATCGGCAAACTGGGCCCTGAGCCGGACATCTGCACCGACATCGTCGAGACGGCTCAGCGTGCAAGACCTGCCCGGGTTCAGCCTGCTGTAAAGCGTGCCTTTGTGGGAGTCATCCACGGAGTGGAATCTGAGGATAGATCGGTATCTGGTGGCGAAACCGTCGTTTACTCTGATGACGAGTCTTCAACCGGAGAGACAGAGTCACTTTATCAGCTGCACGATGGCCGGATGGGTGGCGGTTCCGATGGTGATAGTATTCCGGACCCCTTTGATCCGCTGAGCCAAGTTGCGATTTTCATGGCTGGTACACAGTCGATGCAGCATTCTTCTACCACAGCAGCGATGATTTCCGGTTCAGTAGCTGCAACACCAGCTGGGGCAGGAGGCCCTGCGCCACCGCCGGTTCAGGTTTTGTCTGATTTATTTGACACTTTGGCAATATTGCTGGCAGCTGAGGTTAATCCGGCAGATCAGGATCAGCATAACACAGAAATTGCAAAGGTGAAGGATCAGATAGCTCAAGCTAAGGTAGATCTGGCAGCAGAGAACACCAGGATGGCCACAGAGCGGGCCGAGTTAGAGGCACAGGCTTACCGTCTTATGCTGGATCAGAGCGCATCAAACGATGTCATGAGGAGAAGGTACCGGTCTCACCTGCCTCCGGTTTACGAGGCAAGGAATCTCTTTAACACGCCAGGGGCAGGAACCAGTAACCAGCTAGTGGTAAATCGGGTGGAGGCACCTGGAACGGGGGCGCCGGTTCAGCCACGCACGATGGATCCGCCTCATCAGAACAATGTCCTATCACAGCACGTCTCAACGCCTCCGGGTCACTACTCTAACCCGTTGGATAACATCGTTGCCGCCGCTTCACGATTGGCAGCTCTCCCGATCGAAGGTGAGTCTCCAGTAGCAGTCGAAACACGACGGGCTAGAGAGCTCCTTCAGACAGCTTTAACCCAACAACAGGCTTATTCGTACAGTCGCGAGAGGATTCATTCCACCCCTTGCCCAATTTGGAGCTACAACAGGCACATTGGTGAGCCGGCTGTGCCAAGGAGTGCGTGAAACTGTAACCCGCCGTGAGGGCATAACCCAGCGAGCGACGGTGCTAATGCCCAGGATGTGGTGGATCACGGTAGAGCACGTCGAGAAGCCGAGTTAGCAGCAATATGCGGCCCGTCAGCTTACTTTGGTTCGTCCAACCACTTCAGTGGAACCAGGTGTGGTTTTCAGTTCTTTGGGGGTGCCATGTCTCACCCCGGCCTTACGTAACGTGCGGCTGCCCAAGGATTTCAAGGGTCCTCATAAGGTGCCCAATTACACTGCCGATTTACCCCCCGAATCATGGGTCGAGAGCTATGAGATGGCGATGGAGATGCTGGACGTGGATGATGCGGCATGTGCTAAGTACTTCACCATGATGCTGGAAGGAACATCTCGTACCTGGTTGAAAAGTTTACCAGCTAACTCCGTTGGGTCATGGGCTGAGTTAAAAAGCCGGTTTATCCACAATTTCAAAGATGCGTGCAAGCAGCCCATGTCAATTGTGGACCTAGCCGCCTGTGTTCAAGAGGAAGGGGAGTCTACAACCCATTGGGTGAAGCGAGTCTGAGCCATTCTGCATTCATGAGACCGCATCAATGCTGATACGGCAGTCTTAACATCGAAAGGCAATTGCCGGTTTACGCCTTTGAAGCTGAAGTTGGGAAGACTCAAGCGTCACTACAATGACATGGCAATGCTTATGGTAGCTCTGGTTAAGTATGCCGACTCGGATAGTACCAAGGACCCTGAGTCTAATGATGAAAAGCCGGGGAAGGGAAAGAAGAATGGCGGTACCAAGGGGCAGCAGCATAACCCGACGGGTCATGGGAACAACGGTAAGTGCAAGGCGGATAACAATTTGGATTTTGTGGCGAACACCAACACGCAGGATAATGGTCAACGCCGTAAGGGTAAACCGCCCCCGCGGAGTGGAGGATCAGGTTCCAATCTTGAGCGCCTGTTAGACCAGCCTTGCCCAAAGCACGGGTCACGAGAAAGGCCAGCTACACACCTTTGGAAGGATTGCTTTATTGTGCGGGAGTTCAAAAAATCGAATCTTTTCCAATACGACCATTGACCGCCCGGCAGTTCAGGAGGCGGTTCTCATCGGCCGGGTTATGGTGGAGGCAGCTCCGGTTCAGGATTTCAAGGCAACCAAACCGGACATGGCAATCGAGGCAGTCAGGGCAACCAGGGCGGTTATAATCATCAGGGGAGTCAGCAGTAGCAACAATCGGGTTATCAGAGTAATCCGAAGTAGTTGAATAGTGGGCAATACCATGTCTTCACCACTAGCTTATGTAAGCGCAATCAGAAGCTTCATAAAAGGGCAGTAAACTCCGTTGAACCGGCAGTGCCCCGTTATTTGCGCTGGTCTGAACAACCCATTTTGTGGAGTCGAGAGGAAAATCCACCCCGGGTTGATAATCCGGGTCATCTGGCATTAGTGGTGGCACCTCAGGTTGGGGGGTATAAGTTCACCAAGGTACTCATGGATGGAGGGAGTAGTATCAATATCCTTTATTATGAAACCTTCCGTCGCATGGGGTTGACAGATAAAAATCTTAAACCGTCGAACACCATTTTTCATGGTGTGGTGCCTGGTAAATCGGCGCACCCAATTGGTAAGATAGCTCTAGAGGTTGCTTTTGGAGATGATCATGATTCAAGATCAGAGACATTGACTTTTGAAGTGGTGAAAATCAAGAGCCCGTATCATGCCCTGTTTGGACGGCTGGCTTGTGCTAAGTTCATGGCAAGGCCCTGTTATGTTTATCTGCAGCTTAAGATGCCAGGTCATAAGGGAACCATCACAGTGCATGGGAGCTGGAAGATTGCTTTGGAATGTGAAGAAGGTGATGCGGCTTATGCTGAGTCGGTTTGTGCTACAGAGGAGCTGAAGTTTTATAAGGACAATGTTGATCCGGCAGATATGACTTCTCTGAAAAAGCTAACTACAGAGCATGATCCTACTTTGAAGTTTAAATTGGCTGAGGAGACTAAGCTGGTTGACTTTGTTCTTGGTGATTCATCCAGGCAGTTTAGCATCAGCGCCAACCTGGATATGAAATAGGAAAGCGCGCTCATCGAGTTCATCCGTGAGAACCGGGACATCTTTGCATGGAAACCTTCTGATATGCCAGGTGTACCGAGGGAACTCGCTGGCACACTCTTAATATAGATCCTAAGTTTAAACTGGTCAGGCAGTTTCTCCGCCGCTTCAATGAAGAAAGGCACACGACTATTGGTGAGGAGGTAGCCCAGCTCTTGGCAGCAGGGTTTATTTGGAGGTTTTTCACCCTGAGTGGCTAGCTAATCCGGTGCTGGTACTTAAGAAGAACGACACTTGGCATAAGTGTGTGGACTACACAGATTTGAACAAGGCTTGTCCAGCTGATCCCTTTGCTCTCCCTCGTATTGATCAAATCATTGATGCTACGGTGGGTTGTGACCGTTTGTGCTTTCTGGACGCTTATTCTAGTTATCATCAGATCAAAATGGCAGTTAAAGACCAGGAGAAGACATCTTTTATAACTCCCTTTGGAGCCTTCTGCTATGTATCTATGCCTTTTGGGCTCAAGAGTGACCATGCGACTTATCAGCGCTATGTGCAGAATTGTCTTCATAATCAGATCGGGCGCAATGTTCATGCTTATGTAGATGATATTGTGGTGAAGTCCAGAAAAGAGGAGACATTAATAGATGACTTAAAGGAAACCTTTGATAATCTCCGGGTCTATAAGATGATGCTTAATCCGTCCAAGTGTGTTTTTGGTGTTCCGGCAGGCAAGCTCTTGGGTTTTCTGGTGTCTAACAGTGGTATTGAAGCTAATCCGGAAAATATCAAAGCTATTACGTCTCTGGCTAAACCGGCGTGTATTAACGATGTTCAGCGTCTGGCGGGTCGTTATGCAGCGTTGAGCCGGTTTATCAACCATTTGGGAGAAAAAACAATCCCTTTGTATCAGATGATGAAGAAGACAAACATTTTTTTCTGGAGTGATGCTGCTAATGCGGCATTTGAGGACTTGAAGAAACAGTTAGCCGAGCCACCTGTCCTTGCGGCTCCGGTCGATAAAGAACCACTTTTGTTATATGTGGTTGCTAATGCCCGGGCTGTTAGTGTGGCTATTGTGGTGGAGCGCAAGGAAGCTGGGAAGGAGTATCCGGTTCAACGACCGATTTATTATATCAGTGAGGTGCTTATTGAATCCAAACAAAGGTACCCACATTGGCAGAAACTGGTGTATGGAGTTTTCATGGCAAGCCGGAAGCTCAAGCAGTATTTCCAGGGTCATCCTATCACTATGGTCAGTTCTGCCCCCTTGGGGGATATCATCCAAAACAGGGAAGCAACTGGCCGGGTTGCCAAATGGGCCATTGAGCTTTGACCTCACGGGTTAAAATATATGCCTCGCACGGCGATCAAGTCCCAAGCACTTGTGGATTTCATCAATGACTGGACAGAGTTGCAGGCACCGGAGGAAAAGCCAGATAACACTTATTGGACTATTCATTTTGATGGGTCCAGACAATTGGAGGGCTCGGGGCTGGAGTCGTATTAACTTCCCCATGAGGTGATAAGTTTTGTTATGTTCTCCGTTTAATGTTCCCTTGCACTAACAATGCAGCTGAATATGAGGCCTTGCTCCATGGTCTTCGAATGGCTAAGGAGATGAATTTAAGCCGGGTTAAGTGCTTTGGTGACTCAGACCTGGTAGCTCAACAAGTGTCTGGCACTTGGGATTCCAAGGATCCACTCATGGTGGCGTATCGATGAGAGGTGGACATGGTGGCTAGTCATTTCAAGGGTTATCAGGTTGACCATGTAGACTGGTGAAAGAATGAAGCAGCAAACGCTTTAAGTTGTTTGGGCTCTCAACGTAAACCGGTACCACCTAATGTTTTTTGGATGTTTTGCATAACCCGTCGGTCAAGCTACCTACAGAGGAGGATTTGGTTGTTCCTGACCCAGAAGCTCAATTGGGTGCGACTCTTCATGTTATCCCAGATTGGACAGTCCCATATTTGGCGTATATGAACCGGGGCGAGTTACCGGAGGATGAAACCTTGGCCAGGCAGATAATCCGGCGGTCCAAGTCAATGACTATTGTCAATGGGGAATTGCATCATTGCAGTGTAACAAGGGCGTTTCAGCGCTGCGTATCTCCTGAAGAAGGATGTGTGATTTTGCGTGATATCCACGAAGGATATTGTGGTTGCCACGCCGATTCAAAATCCTTGGTAGCCAAAGCTTTTCGTCATGGCTTCTATTGGTTGACGGCTCATGCTGACGCTGAGGACTTGTTGAAAAGGTGCGATGGTTGTCAGAAATTTTCACGACGAGCCCATGTTCTGGCTCACGAGTTGAGGATGATTCTAATCACTTGACCGTTTGCAACTTGGGGGCTGGATATGGTTGGGCCCTTTAAGAGGTCCAAGGACAAGAAGACCCACCTTCTGGTGGCGGTTGATAAATTCACCAAGTGGGTGGAGGCAGAGCCGGTCAGTAAGTGTGATGCAGCTACGGCGGTTCAATTCATCAAAAAGGTGATCTTTCGTTTTTGTTTTCCACACCACATCATAACCGATAATGGTACTAATCTGTCCAAGGGTGCTATGAAAGAATTTTGTCAACGTGAGCACATCCGGCTTGACGTGTCATCAGTGGCTCACCCAATCTAATGGTCAAGCAGAGAGAGCCAATCAAGAGATTTTGAGAGGGATCAAGCCCCGACTTATGGTTCCTTTAAAGCGGATGCCGGGTTGTTGGGTGGAGGAGTTACCTTCTGTGTTATGGAGCATCAATACCACATCGAACAGATCTACGGGTTACACACCTTCCTTCATGGTTTACAGAGCAGAGGCGGTTCTCCCTAGTGACATCCGTCATGACTCACCCCGTGTGGCGGCTTATGTTGAAGCTGATAATGAGAAAGCACGTCAGGATTCACTTGACCTGTTAGATGAGGAGCGTGATATTGCAGCGGCCCATTCGGCGATTTACCAGCAATACCTGCGTCATTATCACAGCCGCCGGGTTAAAACCAGAACTTTTCAAGAAGGCGATCTGGTGCTCCGGCTCATCCAGGATCAGACTGATATGCACAAGTTGTCCCCACCTTGGGAAGGAACTTCTATGGTCAGCAAAAATCTGCACAACGGATCATACTACCTTATCGATGTTCGAGAGCACAAAGACTCACGTAAATTGGAGGAGGAGACCCAATGGCCGTGGAATATAGCTCATCTTCGGCCTTATTATACTTGAGCCACAGGCTCTTCTTATGCACATAGTTATGACAATGTATATATTATGATCAATATAATAAACCGGAGCCTCAGCTAAAGCGGGGTCTCTGTTGTTATTCTGACATCATGTGTGATTACATGGGGGCTTCTATTTATAAAGCGGAGTTCTATTTACCCATTGATCCGGCTTCTATGTAAAAAATCACTTGGGGGCTTGGTCGTATTCGAACCATAGCTACACCTCTTGATCGACATAAGGCCACCAGGGAAATCACTTGGGGGCTTGGTTGTATTTGAACCATAGCTACACCTCTTGATCGGCTTAAAGCCAAAAGGAAATCACGTGGGGGCCAAAGAGAGTGTTGCAAAAGCACAACTCAAACATAGGCACCCACTGAGCACAGCTCAAAATATTGCTTGGGGGCTCTTTGCTTTTCAAAGAACAAAGAGTCTACACCCTTGTAATAGGCTATCAAGCCAGGCTTGGAAGCCAGGTATATTCGCCTAAAACCCCGGGTTATCCTGCCTTTTTAAGTAAGCCACTCTGTCCAGGTAATCCTGGTATGACCCGCCGAACGTTTGACAAGTCAATCTCATAGACCCTGAACTTGTCAAAGTTAAAACGATGATTGGTTAATGTGAGGTCCATCTTAAAAGGCTTTGTAAAATGGTTTAACTTAGTGGCCTGGTAGCTCATGAAAAGCCTCGATTTGGGCCTGGCAGCCCATGAAAAGCCTCGCATGTTCTTTTTATGTTTTTATTTGCCAAGTTTTTCTCCTTTGATGAAGTTTATAATATCTTATGATAAACCGGTGTTGATTGACCCGGTTTGGCTTTGACTACAAGTCGCCAGTATGATATACGAATAATCCGGTGTTTATTACAACCCAGCAAAGTAAGGAGGAGTTATGAGTACTCAAGATTTGGGTTATCACCCTTACTACAGAACGTTGGTAAGCCAACGATGTGATTCAATATCACAGGTATGACATATTTCATATTTGATTATTATTATTTATAGCCTGGTTATAAACCTGGGTTATATGTTGGGCATTATGACCCGCCTGGCGATAAACTGCCAGGGCACTTTATCCTTGTCATATGCAGAAACAGATTCAACAAAGCTACTAAGGATCATAAGCAGACATAACATAAATCATGGCGGATTTAGAGTATCAGGCAAAAGTGAATATGCACGATGGCATAGAGACCAACTGTTTAAACTAGTCTATTACAAGGCGCTTTGATGCCTAAAAGGATAACTGTTTTTTTTTCAAGCAAAGGATTGCAGTATGCAGAGGGCTAAACCGAACACCGGATCATGATTCTTCGTGCTGACTTGACGGCTGCGAGTCATCCTATGCGGTTCACCCTCCTCCTCTCTACCCAGCAGCTGGAAGTCAATGGTTGTCTAGTTGATTCCAGTTAGGGCCTTGAATACAGCTTCGTCGCTTATAAGGGTGGAGTGGTCAACATCAGGGGCACATGTATGCTTACGGATTGGCGGGATAAGATCTTCCACATCATGAGTTGGCGCAGGAAGTCGTGTGTTGTCAGTATCATTAACCGCCTGATAATGTGAAAGATCTGTTTCTTCAGCCAATTTGCTTGCTAAGGGGCGCATTTCCTTTGTCAACCTTCGAAGATCATCATTGTTAAACTCTGAACCGTCTTCCTTTAGGCTCGGATAGCCGCTTCCTATATCCGCTGAGTCAAGATCTGGTACCCAAGCTTTAGCCCGGATTAGCGCAGTCAGAGCACCCGACCTTGCAGCTGATCTTTTTAACTCGTCCAATCGGGCAGGCAGCATTGACAGCTTCTTAAGTGTTTCCTTGATCAAGGTTGGGGGCTTAATTGCTCTATAAGAGCATAGGCAGCCTTCAGCTTCTTCTGCATATCAGAGCCCAGGTGGGTAATGCGGGATCCTGTGTCATTGAACATATTGATAAACCGACAGTTTATGGGATAATACATATTGAAGCTTATCATAAAGGTACTTACCAAATACGGTAGTGGTCATGGCATTGATTTGCCGCTTCAAGCCAGTCAATTCTTCTGCTACTGGTTTAAGAGCTATTTCAGCGTCCTCCGCCCATTTTAGCAGAGCTGCTTTTTCAGTATCCCATCCCGCCCGTTTGCTTTTGAAGCTTTCCTTCAGTTGTTCCATAGCAGTTAAAGCGCTAGTTAGCTCCTCTTTAGCCTTGGAGGTTTCAGCTTGCTGGGACTTAATATTTTCCTAAAGGTTGGCGATTTGAGATTCTTTCTGGCTCAGATCAGCCTGCAAGGGACATTTAATAAGTCAGTAGTGCATGTTGGAAGTCCCAAGCACATAACAGGTTATACACTTGGCACTTGGGGGCTAATGCATATGGCTTTTCTCAACTGACATTTTAAGTCCCAAGCACATAACAAGTTATACTCTTGGCACTTGGGGGCTAATGTATATTTGCTCAATACAGAGTTATGGATTTTTCTTCATCAACTGGTTTACAAAGATGGTTATCAAGAGTTTTGGAAGCTTCATGACAGGAAGGTACCGATTCATCCTAAAAGTATAAACCGATCCCTTGGGGGCTACGCAGGCAACAATTGAAGTATTATGAAGTCCCGGTTCATGTTGATATCATAAACCGGCCCTTGGGGGCTGCTAGAGTTGATAGTAGAAATTGAACAAGAGAAACAATTATGAAGAGTTAAACAGTGTTTACCTCATATCGCTCCTTCATCAGGCCTACTAAATCGGCTTCATAGTCGCGACTGGTATACAGGCGGTTCAAGAAACCAGAATGAATCTCTTGAGCGTTGAGGTGGGCATAGCTGGATAAATCCGTTTTCCACTTGCCCTTGTCCATAGCAGAAAAATCTTCCTTGGCACTATGATTTGATAAAGCGATAGGATTGCCAGGGGTGGTGTGGCCAACGCCAGTAAAAATGACGTCGTTTGATTGTTCCTCAGCGGCTTTGGCCAGGCTTGGCGATTTATCTGCGGCTTTGGCTGGGCTTGGAGGGTCAGTAGCACGGCCAGTGGGATCCTCTTCCATCGGTTCAGCAAAGGTATCATGGTATTCTGGTGGCGAATCATCATGTATGTCATTAGAATTCGGCTCAAACTGTTCTGGGTTATCTTCAGCCGAGTTATCATCCGCTGGTTTATTCAATTTGGCCTTTTTGTTGGGCCTGGCCTTGGCTCTGAAAGGAAAAGATATAAAGGTTAGTATAACACGCAGGTATAAAGCGTCAAAAGGTTATGTTTAAAGTGTTTACCCAGGAACAGTCTTAAGAGGAGGGAGCTGTGTGGCCGTTGACTCGCCAGATGATGAATGAGGCGTTCCCTGATAATTTGAATCGGACGGATTAAGAGGTAGTCAGAAATAACCTTCCTTGGGATAAGAAGTATCAGAAGTATGTGAGACCTCAGATCGACGTTTCCGAACCAGAGTGTTCGGTAAACCGACTGAAGTGACTACTTGGCCGCTGTGCTGAGTTGTGCGGCGAGCTTCGTGTTGCTGCTTCTTCAAAAGAAAGTCTGGGTCCAAGTGAGCTAGGGGGTGAGAAAATCTTACTTTCCGGTTTGCTTGACGGATTTTCTGTGTTGGCAGAGGATCTGAACCGGAGGAAAGAATAATTACCTCTGCATCATCGGCTTGGCTGCCATCAGCGTCATCCTGATAATAGTCATTGTCAATGAGGTGTACGAAAAACGAACCAAGAGAGTCAAGATCTACCTCTGAGTCCGAATTATCAGCGTCATCATCAACGTTCGGTTCAGAGGGTTCAACGTTTTTCTTCTTGGTAGGTTTTTTAGTAACCTTGGTCTTGGGGCGAGGCGTCTTGGCCGGTTTGTCCTGTGGTTTCTTCTTCCAGAACGGATCATCACCCTATCAAAAATTGACAAAATTTTGAGGGAATATTTAAAAGGATCGTATTAAAGTAGGAGTTATATTATTCTTACAGCTGGCAGTTTATTGGAAGCATAGAAGGGATTCAACCCTGTTTTGCTGCAGACAACCACCGATTCATCCAATATCTTCTTAACAACTTTAGTAATTTCGTTTTTTGTTAGCTGAATGTCAATATGTCGTTGAGGATCTTTCAAGTCCCCTGCGTACTCACACATTAAACCGGGGCGTCGGCTTAAAGGCATCATGCTCCAGGCCATCCAGCAACAAACAAAATCGACGTCTGTTAAACCGTTTGCAACGAATGCCCGAAGCTTTGAAAGCTGTGGTGCATACTTGGATCGTTCCTTGGCGCTAAGACTTTGGGGAAATGGATGTGTGTTGCTAAGCCGATGAGGACGATAACCCGGTAGAGGATTTTTGTCAGTTGGAGATGTATCTCGACAGTAAAACCAAGTCTAATTACAGTCCTTGGGGTGACCGTGATGCTTCGCGTGAGGGAAGCTGACGTCTTTCCTTTTCTGAATTGCCATCCCGCGAAGTTCAGTATTGGGTCCGTCTGTAAATTCTGTACGGTGGTTCAAGTAGAAGAAATCCCTAAACAGTTCAACCATGGGCTCTTCTTGAAGATAAGCCTCACAAAATACTTGGGAATTGCAAATATTGGACACGGAGTTTGCTCCAATGTCTTGAGGATGGAGTTGGAAGCTAGCAAGCACATCTCGGAAATTTTTTGATCCGAGAGGGCTAAACCCTCAGCCCAGATGGTCAACAAACACAATCACTTCTCCGTCCTTAGGCTCAGGAGGATTTTCCGGGCCAGGGACCCTCCAGTGGATGGCCTCCTTTTTTGCTAAAGCGCCCATGTTGACTAAACCGTTCAATTGTTCCTCGGTAACCCGGGACGGAACCCAATTACAGGAGTAAAATTGCTTGGCCATTTCAAGGAAAAGCTGAAAGAAAAGATTAAATGTCGGTTTATGATTCATGACTGACAAGTGTAAAGCGTCGCAAGATCAAAGGAAAAGACGTTGAGGCATATACACATGTTAAACCAGATTATGACATTGGAAGGGTTACAAAGATAAACAAATCAGTGGTTTAAGAGGGGACTAATGGTACCTGCCGGATTATCATTTTCTAAAAGCTAAACCGCCTATGCTGGTAAGGAAGGTACAGATATGAAATAACTAAGTGACGGAGAAACAATTTCCACAAATTGGTATTACAAATCTGGATCTATCATGTGTCAGAAAATGAAAAATTATTCAGGGTTAAATATTCTGGTACTTGAACAGTCGAAGGATTCAAATGGGATTTTCTACTTAAATAAGATGCATTAGTAGAAAGGAAGGATCATGGCGATTTCTATACAGAATAAACATCAAAGTTTAGATCAAGAACTATCAGGCAGAGATGAACAAGGACGAACACCGACAAACTCCAATGAACACTGAAACCCTAATGATAGATCTAGGGTGGAAGGAAAGAGGACTTACCAATGTCACAGGAGCAGCGGAGAGGCGCCATGGTTCTCTGGTTCGATCAGGATGATACATCGGCCGTTGTTGGGGTAGAAGCGAAGGACGACGGCGGCGGTAGAGCTCGAGCGCTAGGTCGACGCAAGGAAGGGGACGATGCGAAGAGGCACGAGGGGGAAAGATGAAAATGACCCTCGACCTTATTTATAAGGCGAAGGGATAAGTGAACGGCACGAAAATCAAGGAGCCCAAAAATTGGATATGTGACAGAGTTGTCGCCTTGATTGTCGGAGGCTCATTAATGAAGGTGTGGTATATACAAATTTTCATAACAATGACGTCATGGCGGTTTACTATAATCCTGGAAGATGACGCCATGGCGGATTACAAGATTTACGCGAAGGTATTGAAGGAGGATTTTTTCTAAAGTGTTGAAGATTGACATGAACAGGTTCAAATCAATCTGGGGCCTAATGTTGGGGATATTACTACTGAGTATAAACTGGCTAGGAGGGGCCGGGTTATACCCATAACAAGTTATTCATATGGAAGCCCATGAAGACAAAGGGATATGACGCTTTATGGAGCATATCTGACATAAAGGCCCAGGGCCAATGGCGGATTAGGGCCTGTAGACATAAACCGCCATATGATATGTAACTTGTATTGTAAGATAGGAAAGGGTAGAAACCGAGCCGGACATGTTTATGAGCCGGCCGAGATTCTGTGAACCGTCGGGCGTCAACTTGTATATATAAAGGGACGACCCGGCGGCGGCTTAAGGACAGATAACAGCAACTCGAGAAGCCAGGCAAAGCGGATTCGCTCCCTGGTCATCGAAACCCTAGCAATTCCATCACAACTGGAGTAGGCTTTTACCTTCACCGCAAGGGGCCGAACCAGTATAATTCCTTGCGTCCCTTGTTCTGCTTTAAACCCCTCTAAGCTACTACATTGCGATGGCTCCACGACTAAGTCCTTACGCTAGGACATCTGCCGTGACAAACCCACGACAAAGTGGAAAATCATCATAACAAGAAAAATAAAGTTTCTACGATCTGATCGTGGAGGAGAATATTTGAGTTACGAGTTTGGTCTTCATTTGAAACAATGCAGAATAGTTTCGCAACTCACGCCACCCGAAACACCACAGCGTAATGGTGTCTCCGAACGTCATAATCATACTTTACTAGATATGGTACGATCTATGATGTCTCTTCCTGATTTACCGCTATCGTTTTGGGGTTATGCTTTAGAGATGGCTGCATTCACATTAAATAGGGTACCATCTAAATCCGTTGAGACGACGCCTTATGCACTATGGTTTGGCAAGAAACCAAAGTTGTCGTTTCTTAAAGTTTGGGGCTGCGATGCTTATGTGAAAAAGTTTCAACCTGATAAGCTCGAACCCAAATCAGAGAAATGTGTCTTCATAGGATACCCAAAGGAGACTGTTGGGTACACCTTCTATCACAGATCTGAAGGCAAGACATTCGTCGCTAAGAATGGATCCTTTCTAGAGAAGGAGTTTCTCTCAAAAGAAGTGAGTGGGAGGAAAGTAGAACTTGATGAGGTAACTGTACCTATTCCCTTATTGGAAAGTAGTTCATCACAGAAATCTGTTCCTGTGACTCCTACACCAATTAGTGAGGAAGCTAATGATGAAGATCATGTAACTTCAGTTCAAGTTACTACCGAACCTCGTAGGTCAACCAGAGTAAGATCCGCACCAGAGTGGTACGGTAATCCTGTTCTGGAAGTCATGTTACTTGACCATAACGAACCTACGAACTATGAGGAAGCGATGATGAGCCCAGATTCCGCAAAATGGCTTGAGGCCATGAAATATGAGATGGGATCCATGTATGGGAACAAAGTGTGGACTTTGGTTGACTTACCCGATGATCGGCAAGCCATCGAGAATAAATGGATCTTCAAGAAGAAGACTGATGCTGACGGTAATATTACTGTCTACAAAGCTCGACTTGTTGCAAAAGGTTTTCGACAAGTTCAAGGGGTTGACTACGATGAGACCTTCTCACCCGTAGCAATGCTTAAAACCGTCTGAATCATGTTAGCAATTGCCACATTTTATGATTATGAAATTTGGCAAATGGATGTAAAGACTACATTCTTGAATGGATTTTTGGAAGAAGAGTTGTATATGATTCAACCTAAAGGTTTTATCGATCCAAAGGGTACTAACAAAGTGTGCAAACTCCAGTGATCAATCTATGGACTGGTGCAAGCATCTTGGAGTTGGAATAAACGTTTTGATAGTGTGATCAAAGCATATGGTTTTATATAGACTTTTAGAGAAGCCTGTATTTACAAGAAAGTGAGTGGGAGCCCTGTAGCATTTATAATATTACATGTGGATGACATGTTGTTGATTGGAAATGATATAGAATTTCTGGATAGCATAAAAGGATACTTGAATAAGAGTTTTTCAATGAAAGACCTCGGTGAAGCTGCTTATATATTGGGCATCAAGATCTATAGAGATAGATGAAGACGCTTAATTGGACTTTCACAAAGCACATACCTTGATAAAGTTTTGAAGAAGTTCAAAATGTATCAAGCAAAGAAAGTGTTCTTGCCTGTGTTACAAGGTGTGAAATTGAGTCACACTCAATGCCCGACCACTACAGAAGATAGAGAGAAAATGAAAGATGTTCCCTATGCTTCAGCCATAGGCTCTATCGTGTATGCAATGCTGTGTACCAGACCTGATGCGTGCCTTGCTATTAGTTTAGCAGGGAGGTACCAAAGTAATCCAGCAGTGGATCACTGGACAACAGTCAAGAACATCCTGAAATACCTGAAAAGGACTAAGGATATGTTTCTTGTTTATGGAGGTGACAAAGAACTCATCGTAAATGGTTACGTCGATGCAAGCTTTGACACTGATCCGGATGACTCTAAGTCACAAACCGGATACGTGTTTTTATTGAACGGTGGAGCTGTCAGTTGGTGCAGTTCTAAGCAAAGAGTCGTGGCGGGATCTACGTGTGAAGCGGAGTACATAGCTGCTTCGGAAGCAGCAAATGAAGGAGTCTGGATGAAGGAGTTCATATCCGATCTAGGTGTCATACCTAGTGCATCGGGTCCAATGAAAATTGGGTCCAGATTTCACAAAAGAACCAAGCACATCAAGAGACGCTTCAATTTCATCCGCGATCAAGTCAAGGAGGGAGACCTAGAGATTTGCAAGATACATACGGATCTGAATGTTGCAGACTGATACATCTCCGTCGTATCTACTTTTCCAAACACTTTTACCCTTATTTTGGACTCTAACTTGCATGATTTGAATGGAACTAACCCGGACTGACGCTGTTTTCAGCAGAATTGCTATGGTGTTATTTATGCGCAGAAACAAAAGTTCTCGGAATGACCTGAAACTTCACGGAACATCTATTCGGAAATAATAAAAAATCCTTGCAAAAGATGAAGACCAGGGGGCCCACCACCTGTCCACGAGGGTGGGGGGCGCTCCTGCCCCCCTAGGGCGCGCCCCTACCTCATGGGCCCCCTGGAGCTCCTCCGACCTCAACTCCAACTCTATATATTTGGTTTCGGGGAGAAAAAAAATCAGAGAGAAGGATTCATCGCGTTTTACGATACGGAGCCGCCGCCAAGCCCTAAAACCTCTCGGGAGGGCTGATCTGGAGTCCGTCGGGGCTCCGAAGAGGGGAATCCGTCGCCATCGTCATCATCAACCATCCTCCATCACCAGTTTCATGATGCTCACCACCGTGCGTGAGTAATTCCATCATAGGCTTGCTGGACGCTGATGGGTTGGATGAGATCTATCATGTAATCGAGTTAGTTTTGTTAGGGTTTGATCCCTAGTATCCACTATGTTCTGAGATTGATGTTGCTATGACTTTGCTATGCTTAATGCTTGCCACTAGGGCCCAAGTGCCATGATTTCAGATCTGAACCTATTATGTTTTCACCAATATATGATAGTTCTTGATCCTATCTTGCAAGTCTATAGTCACCTATTATGTGTTATGATCCGTTAACCCCGAAGTGACAATAATCGGGATACTTACCGGTGATGACCGTAGTTTGAGGAGTTCATGTATTCACTATGTGTTAATGCTTTGGTCCGGTACTCTATTAAAAGGAGGCCTTAATATCCCTTAGTTTCCGCTAGGACCCCGCTGCCACGGGAGGGTAGGACAAAAGATGTCATGGAAGTTCTTTTCCATAAGCATGTATGACTATATTCGGAATACATACCTACATTACATTGACGAATTGGAGCTAGTTCTGTGTCACCCTAGGTTATGACTATTACATGATGAACCGCATCCGGCATAATTCTCCATCACCGATCCATTGCCTACGAGCTTTCCATATACTGTTCTTCGCTTATTTACTTTTCCGTTGCTATTGCTATCATCATTACAAAACACCAAAAAAATTACTTTTGCTACCGTTACCTTTTGCTACCGCTACCACTATTATCATATTACTTTGCTACTAAACACTTTGCTGCAGATATTTAGTTTCCAGGTGTGGTTGAATTGACAACTCAGCTGCTAATACTTGAGAATATTCTTTGGCTCCCCTTGTGTCGAATCAATAAATTTGCGTTGAATACTCTACCCGCGAAAACCCTATGTTCGGGCCCTCTTGATGGAGGTAAAACCCTACGTCCTGCTTGATTAATATTGAAGATATGGGTGTTACAAGAGTAGATCTACCACGAGATCAGAGAGGCTAAACCCTAGAAGCTAGCCTATGGTATGATTGTATGTTGTGATTGTTGTCCTATGGACTAAAAACCCTTCGGTTTATATAGACACCGGAGAGGGTTAGGGTTACACAAGGTCGGTTACAAAGGAGGAGATATCCATATACGTATTGCCTAGATTGCCTTCCACGCCAAGTAGAGTCCCATCCGGACACGAGACGAAGTCTTCAATCTTGTATGTTCATAGTCTAATAGTCCGGCCAATGGAGATAGTCCGGTTGTCCGGAGACCCCCTAATCCAGGACTCCCATAGTAGCCCCTGAACCAGGCTTCAATGACGATGAATCCGACACGTAGTTGTCTTCGGCATTGCAAGGCGGGTTCCTTCTCCGAATACATCACAGAAGAATTTGAATACGAGGATAATGTCCGACCCTGCAAATAAGTACCACATTCCACCGCAGAGAGAATAATTTTTTCATAGATCTAATTTGCTGGCTTGTTTTGACAGCATGACGTCATTTCATGGCCCGGTGATTATTCAAACCGTTTCTCTTAACCAGCTCCACACATAACGCGAGGCGGTTTCTTGACACGCCTTTCCGAAGCGGAGATCGTGTTCCCCTAATTACGAGATTCTCATTAATACGGTCGTGGGTAACCCAACCGTGTCTAGGACTCCTAGATTATAGGCAAGTCCCAAACGGCTACGGAGAGGACGCTTGATACTCACCCTCTTTATAAGGGGACAAGGTTTTCGCTTTTTCCCTCTCGTGCTCAACCAAACCCTTCCGCCGCCTCGAGTTCTAACACCCAAAGCCTAGGTTAGGTGCTCCAGATCTTCAATCATGTCCGGATCCAGCCTTCAAGGCCGATGGATGCCCTCCTCCGTGACGGAAGAGGACATTAAGAATTTGAGGGAGGCCAGATACCTGACCGCCGAGCTGTCGCATCGGCTGCCTGCTCGAGGGCAGGTCGTCCCTACTCCCGAACCCAACGAGAACGTTGTGTTCGTCTCCCACTTCCTCCGGGGTCTAGGCCTCACTCTGGATCCCTTCGTCAGGGGCTTGATGTTCTATTATGGGCTAGATTTCCACGATCTAGCTCCAGACTCCTTTCTTCACGACATTTATTGTCGTGTGTGAGGCCTTCCTACGTGTGACCCCTCACTTCGGCCTATGGCTCAAGACCTTTGAAGTACAACCGAAGGTGATCGAGGGGCAGCATGCAGTGTGCGGAGGTGCATCAATAGGCAAGATGGCAGGAGCTCCATGGCCGAAAGGTTCCTTTCCAGAGGTGTCCGAATTATGGCAACGGGATTGGTTCTACGTCACGGCTCCCAGAAGTGCCAAGTGGGCGGCTGCCCCCGCTTTCCGCCTGGGCCCCCCACCACAACTGATGTCATGGATTAGCAGGGGTCTGAGCTGGGGTCCAGCCAAGGATGTGCCTATACTGCAAAGCCGCATCCGAGATCTCTTCGAGGGATATTTTAATTTGATTGCGGTAATACAAGTTATGCTGGTTCGTCAAGTCCAGCCTTGCAAACGCCGGCCCCTGCGCTTGTGGGAGTTCAACCCAGAGGGACCATGTGCCATTCAAAGTTTCCTCGGCCTGACGCACGAGGAGATGTACAAGTCATTCTTCGGAACTCAAGTGGAATGTCCGGATATCACCGAGGACGTGGGCCTAAGCAGTAACCGCACCGCTGAACAAGTAAGAAATCCCTTGGCCGAACACGCTATCTTTTATTCAAAGTTATTTCTGAGAGTCTGCTTTTTGACCAGGACTGGCTAACAAAGGCGAAGATGATTCGGTGCTTGGCTCCCCTCCCTGAGGGTTTGGAAAATGCGGTATTGGAGAAGATGCTCGAGGTCGCACCTTGTCCGGAGCCCCTGAAGGAAGATACCGAGGGAGATAATACGGGCGGACGCGGGCCCCCATCGCTATCCGCTCCAACCGAGGGAACGAGCATCTCCACGAAGAAGGACGATCGGGGGAGGAAAAGGACTGCTTCCGAGGATTCGGAAGCCGAAGCCTCCAAACGGGAGAAGAGGTCTCCCACTGAGGGTCCTGCCTTGGGGGGTATTTTTGCCGCGCAGAGTCCGCGGGGGGATCAGCCCCCCAACGAGTCGTAAGTGATCCGAAATATTTTAATAGTAAGGGTATGCTATCTTTTTCCTCTGAGAAAATAATTGCCGCATCTATCTTGCAGTTCGGGCCTCAGCCCCTCTCAAATGAGCTCATCTTTGGGGGATCTTCTTCCAGAGATGATGGAGAGCGAAACGCCTCCCCCGGACTCCTCCGCTCCAGAAGCGGGCGACCCCGAAGTGTCGTCGCGGAGGGCCTCTCCGGATCCGGTGAGGCCAGAAGATAATCTCGTAGACCCCCAAAGTCCCCAGTGTCCGGCTCCCGAAGAGAGCATACGAAAGAGTCCGACACCGTCTGGTGTGCGGTCGGACGTTCTGAGGGAGTTCGTGGGGCGAGCGGCCATCTCAGAAGAGCACCATACCCTGATGGGTACGGTGATGGAGAGAATGTCGTCCACTGAAAGCGGATTACATGAAGCCTTTATGATTCTATTGACGGGCTTTGAGGTATGTGAGATAATATGTGATAGTACTGCACATGTTAGGTGTGCCCTGTGTAGATAGTAGCCCCTGAGACTCTGGTTGTCGCCGAGAACGGCGGCGAACAGAGGATCATATTCCCAGGCAATAACCAAACTGCCTCTATGTGCAGGTGGTGGAAGCTCCGGTGGCTAGCCGGACTAGGGAGTTTGCCCAATTAAAACGACAACTAGATGCGGCAGACACCGACATCGAGCTTGTTAACAAGAGGCTTGACGAGGCACAGGGTAAGTGTTATTATCCGGTGAACGCCACATAGTAAGAGAAGCATAATGCCAGTATCTTTAATATGTTGTGACTGTAGATGGAGCTGCCACCGTGGAAGCCTTGCGGGTGGAACTTGCTCGAGCCAAGGAATAAGCGAGGATTAGTAATGCAGCTGCTTTGAAGGCGGCTGAAGAGTTGAAAGTCGAGAAGGCCGCACATTGCGAGAGCCAGTAGAAGATGGCCAAGATGGTTGTAGAGTTGAAAGACACTGCCGACCGTTGCCGGGTCCTTGAGAAAGAAAACCGAGCGAAGGCAACGGACCTTGAGAAGGCCGCGACGGCGGACAAAGACACCCGTTCTGCTATGAGAGCGAAGAAGGAGGAGTTGCGGGAAGCCGGGGATATTGCGGCTGGGAGACCCTTCATGTTACGGAGGAAGTTCGGAGATCCTCAGTATGGCCCTCTGGATCGGTTGTGGAGTTCGGCAGATGCGTACATGGACTTGGCGGCGAGCGCTGCCGACGCGGCCAAGTACTTCCAAGGTCAGACAGATCGTGAAGTGGACAAGCTGTTCTGGGCGCAATTCCACGTTCCAGAACGTCCGCTTTCATTGACTGACCAGCTAGCCGAATGGGCCGAACTGAACAGGTTGTCCGGACTCGCCATGAGGTCTGTTGTGGATCAGCTATGGCCGGAAAGACCAAAGCCGAACAGCTATTTCAGCTTAGTGCAGCAGTTCCTTGATGCGGTGCCGTGCATTAATGCGATGAAGAGGTCGGCGTGCATAGAAGGCTCGCGGATGGCCCTTGCCCGTGTTAAAGCATATTGGGCTGAGATGGACGCTACCACCGTTGCGGTGCAGGGATCGGCCATAGGCCGGGTGGCTGCCAAGCACTATTTTGAGGAAGTTCTCGAGGGTGCTCGTTTGATAGAGGCCCAGTGCTCGAAAAATATTATGTTTGAGTGATATGTATTTTCCTTGTAAGCACAGTGCTTTTATGAATTTTTTATAAGGTTATGTTTATACTTTTGCCTGAAAGTAGTATGATGCCTCCTGTGCGGCCGTTTATGTATACCTGTGTATAACCTGAAAGATTGCAGCCGTCGGCTTCAACCCCCACGCATAAAATGCAGGGGTGTTCACAAAAAACACGTGTTCACACTTAACCCAACGTCTTGGTCCTATTAAGGAGGTGATAGCGTAGCGAGCGAGGCAACCGGACTATAATGCTTTAACACTTTCACTAAGCCATAGGAGTTTGACAGTGGGGCTACTAGATAGCCCCTGGTGGCTCCGCACTCTCCCGATCGCGGGGTGCGTACATGCCTGGCCGGGAAACGACCCTTCATTAAGGCGTAGGAATTCTAACATTCCGATAGGTCACCGAGTGGTTGACCAGTCTCACGCTATATCATGACAGTTAGTTTTCGGCTTTCTCTACTGAGGTGCTCGTCCGGATGAACCAGGGCACAATCACAGTAGTTCTCCTGGTGCTACCTTAGCCGGTAAAGTGGAACATAAGGCACCAAAACACAGGAGCCGGGCAAACCCAACATTTGACCAAAGACAATGATTCGGAGCTGATGCATATAAGGCCAAACTCGCGACGCCGAACACTCCCAAAGGTATTCGGTCTATGGTATAACCCGGGCCTAGATAGTGCCCTTTGTAAGAAGCCCCTTGTGTCCAGGTACGTGCATTATTCTGACGTGGCCACATGCCAAGACGCCAGCATCCTTCTCGAATGTGCTGAGAATTTGGTGGATATGTATCAACAAGAGACAGTAAAAAAGGTTTACGCAGGGTCTTAATCTAAAAAGAATCCTTGGAGCGGGTCCCTGCTGCACGTCTGCGCCTATGTCTCCGTTGTGCCGTATCCTGGACGGGTGTAGCACGATGATTATCTGTAAAAGAGAGGAGCTTAAGTGAAAAAAGCTGTCGTGCAAAAAGATAGTTTTTCAAAGAAATCATGTATAATTCAAGGTAAGTAAGAATTGCCGCTTTTCTGCGCACGTTGAGCCCCTTGTATTTGTAATAGGGGTGGGATCATTGATCCGGTAAAAATTGCATACGGCTGCGCCGGACTCGTCTAACCGTGTCCGAGGTCGTGACGACCTGCTAAATGCTTTAGTTGGTGAGGCCGTTTTTAGTGTGCGGCTGCCAGGGCAGCCGCACGCTCTTCGGCGCGCAGAGATCGCTTAATACTTCCATTCACTGTAATGATGCCACATGGACCGGGCATCTTGAGTGTGAGGGAAGCATAGTGTGGTATTGCGTTAAAGCAAGTGAAAGCTTCGCGTCCGAGTAGTGCTTGATAGCCGCTTTTTGAAATAGAGTGATGTGGAAGGTTAAATGTTCACTACGGAAGTTATCGGGGAAGCCGAATATAACTTTTAGTAGTAGGGAGCCCGTTCAATGAGCCCCTGGGCCTGGCGTTACTCCTTTAAAGGTAATATTGCTATGGAAATTTTTTGTTGGGTCTATCCCCATTTCGCAGATTGTATCCTAGTATATCAGGTTTAGACTGCTGCCACCGTCCATCAGGACTCGTGTGAAGTGGTATCCGTCAATAAAGTCTAATACTGGGGCAGCCCATCCTGCACGCCGGACACTTGCTGAGTAATCACGATGGTCGAAAGTGATAGGTTGAGACGACCAGTGGCAGGACTCCGCGGTGATAGGCCTTCGGGCGTATTTTTCTGGGAGTGCCGTTTTGTTTCTGCCCTTGATCACGTGTAACATGTTTACTGTTTTGACTTCTGGTGAAAATTTCTTTTGTTCCCCAGTGTCTTCCTTGAGAGGCTCATCCTCATCTTCGCTTGGTGTATCCTCCCCCTTGTGTATGTCATTGAGCTTGCCGAACTGCTTAAATACCCAACATTCTCTGTGGGTATGATTGGCTGGTTTGCCAGGGGTGCTATGGACCTGACATATTTGGTCCAGAATTTTGTTTAGGCTGGACAGTTCATCTCTGGCGCCTTTAGGGGGTGGCTTTTGCTGACCTGACCAAGAGCTTTTGAATCCGGCATTTACTGCCGTGCTCTTCGTGTTATCTCTTCTATTCTGGCGTTTGTTATTGTTGTTGCGCCGTGATTTCCCGTTTCCATCTCTAACTTCAGATGTACTGGGGTCGCTGGAGCTGCATCGGGCGAGCTAGCTGTCTTCACCCGCGCAAAAGCGGGTCATGAGGCTTGTTAATGCTGCCATGGTCCTCGGTTTTTCTTGGCCGAGGTGTCAGGCAAGCCATTCGTCATGGACGCTGTGCTTAAAAGCTGCCAAGGCTTCGGCGTCCGGGCAGTCAACAATTTGGTTCTTTTTAGTAAGAAACCTGTCCCAAAGCTTTCGGGCTGACTCTCCGGGCTGTTGAGTTATATGACTCAAATCATCCGCATCCGGAGGTCGGACATAAGTCCCTTGAAAGTTTGCCCGAAAAGCGTCTTCGAGCTCTGCCCAACTTCCAATGGAGTTTTCGGGGAGGCCTTGGAGCCAATGACGAGCTGGCCCTTTGAGTTTGAGTGGTAAGTACTTGATGGCATGGAGATCATCTCCTCGAGCCATATGGATGTGGAGGATATAGTCCTCGATCCAGACCCCAGGGTCTGTTGTTCCGTCGTATGCCTCTATGTTTACATGTTTGAATCCCTCTGGAAATTCATGATCCAGCACCTCGTCGGTGAAACATAGGGGGTGTGCGGCACCCCTGTATCTGGGTGTACCGCGTTGTTCGGATGTTTGTTGTGTTATATCGTATGCTGGGGCGCGCTTGCGTGGTCCATAGATGGATCTGGTTGCACTGTCCTTTTGGTGCAAGCCCTCGCGTGAATCGCGTATTGTCTTGTAGGTGGCATTGTTTGCCGCTCTATGTTGGCCGTGAGGTCGTCTATCCGGCCAGGTGGCTGTTTTGATTTTTGGTTGTGAGGGGTCTGAGGCCTCCTCATCGAATTCAGGTAGCAACTTCCGCTTTGGGTAGCTCTTGGTGTGGCGATTGTCACCGTACTTCGCTGTTGTGTTGAGTACTTTACTCCATCTGATTTGGAGTGTGTCCTGCGCAGCCTTGAGCATTTGCTGCTGCTTTTTTAGACTCCTCGCGGTGGCAACAAGCCTTTGACGGGCATTCTGCTGCTCCGGGTGCCTGTCCGGCGTTGTGTCGTCCGGACTATTATCTTTGACAGAATTGGTTTGTTCGGTTTGATTCTCCGTATTGCCGTGGTCCGGCAGTGGTTCGCCCTGCTCCAACGCTGGGTCTGTGTTATCGTTATTTCTGGTGAGGCGTGATTTGGGGCGGTGCTTGCGCCGCCGCTTTGACTGCTTCTTGAGGGAATAAGCCTTCGATGCGTCCTTCCGTTCCTCGTCGTCTTCCTTTGGTGTGTCCACCATGTATACGTCATATGATGAGTTGGACGTCCAGCGCCCTGTGGGCGGTGGTTCCTCTCCGCCTCCCGCATCGCCGTCCATACCATCGATGTCTGCGGAGTCGAAGTCGAGCATGTCGATTGAGTCATCGACAATTGCTATTAAGTGGGTGGTGGGTGGGCATCGAATATCATCGTCTGCATCCCAATCCTGTTGGCCATAATCCGGCCAGGGCTCTCCTGACAAAGACAGAGACCTTAGTGAATTCAGAATGTCGCCGAAGGGCGAGTGCTGAAAGATGTCCACGGCGGTGAATTCCATGATCGGCGCCCAATCGGATTCGATTGGCAGGGGCGCGGATGGTTCGGTTTCCGGAAGAGAGTCCGGCACCTTGGAGTCACGGGCTGCATGGAGATTTGCACTGGTGTTCGGCTCGATCGCCGTTGAGACTGCAACCCCTGAGGTGGTGTCTAACCACCCGTCCTCGATTGGCGCAGTTGGCTCTGAACTAAGGGTCGGAGCTGATGCGGGTGCGTGTAGTGACCAGACCTCAAACGGTCTGATCTCTGTGCTCCGGTGTCATCCCTGGATCAGTAATGCTGACACCACACAGTACTCGGAGGATTTATAGCAGAGTAGCAATCACACACTTATTACATCGAGTGTCTCAAAAGAGAACTTATTACAATAAATATGGCTTAAGGCCATCTAATAACGATAACAGCGGAAGGCTTGGAAGATAAGTGAGTACATCAACTCCAACGGCATCACTGAGTATAGAACCACGACCTAAAAACTCCTTAATCGTCGTCTGAAAAGTCTGCAACATTAATGTTGCAGCCCGAAATGGGTCAACACATGGAATATGCTGGCAAGGTAACACATAGAGAGTAATGGAAATGAAATAGCTATACTATATGCATATTTGGCTGGTGGAAAGCTCTATGGTTACAGTTTTGCGTAAAGCCAATTTTCCCCTACTTCAGAGGAATAAATTTATTTAACTATCATGGTAGTTGTTAAACATTGAGAATGGTTGACAGCATCCTCAATCCCAATTAAACATCATCATTAAACATAACCCAACAAAAATTAATTTAGAGTAACATGTTGAGATTCACATGAAAATCTAGGTACTAGATACTCAAGATGTCCATAACCGGGGACACGGCTAACCATGATTAGTTTATTACACTCTACAGAGGTTTGCGCACTTTTCCCCACAAGACTCGACCGCCTACGTTTGGTTTCTCACACTACATGGTGTTTGAGAAGACGGATGACCGAGACATAGTCTTTCAGAAGCGCTAGCACCTTACGATCGGGTAGACCGTACCACCTACATCCCCTACATCTGCTAATCTACCACTGTAAGAGTTCACACAACTTAGTCAACTATGCTAGAGCCCATAATAGCTTGTGGCTGCACATGGAAGTTTCTAGTATGAATAGTCTCATGATCCCTTTGATCCTGGGTGGCGGTCCAAAAGAAAACATGCAAGTCCTGGAATACCCAGGTGCCTCAATCCACCCAGATGTGTGTTTAAGTTTCCACCTTAGATAAACCATTAATTAACAATCTCACATCTGTCATGGATATCACTCACCCAATCCACGTCTACTAGCATAGCATGGCATAATAAGCAAATGTAGAAGTAACTCCCAAAGGTGTGATAATAACAGGTAATAGGTACTACCTCATCTACTTCCCATCCCACAATTTAATTAGATCCTAATCATGCAATGTGTGAGGATTGATCTAATGCAATAAAATTGGGTAGTAGAAAAGGTATGATCAAAGTGTTACCTGCCTTGCTGATGATCCGCGAAACCTAGAGATTCGAAGTAACAGGCGGCGCACTCCGGGTATTCTATCGCAGACAAACAAACAAGCATACAATAAGAACTCATCTAATGCACAGGTAAAACTCAAATAAGAGATCTAACCAGAAGGTTCAACTTAAGAACTCCGGTTGGCAAAAAGAATCAAATCGAACGAGGCAACGAAAGTCAAACGGCAAAAGAAAACAACTTCATTCTACTAATCTGGATCTAGGGCAAATTTTAAAGTAGCAAAATCTTGTTTAAGTTGGTTAAACGGATAGAGGGTTTCGAGACGAAACTCTATGTGCTTGAATCGCCTGATTCTGATAAACGAGCGAAAAGTTATACTAAAATGAAAATCGGATCAGGAATCGCGATCAGAAAAATCGCGGATTTAATCCGAGAAAAAGAAAAATGACGAACGCTCGCTAGAACGAATGAACGGACGAACGCTCGCTAATTAAATAAACCAGAAAAACCGATCTATTTAAAAAAAGCTGAATCTAAAAAAACCAACGAAAACTGATTTTTTTTATAAAAACTTTGGCACGGAAAACGAGGCGGCGGTGAACCTCGGCGGCGCGGGGCGGCGCGGTGGCGGGCGGCGGCGGCGCGGTGCGGCGGCGCTCGGGCGGCTAGGGTTCGGGGCGCGGGTGGCTGTGCCTCGGCTGGCTCCCCCCGGCTTATAAAGCCTAGTGGGCCGGGAGTCCGGGTCGGACACGGCCCCTAGATCGGTTCGTTTTTTTTAAATTATTCCGATAGGAAGAAAATTAAAAAAAATACTAAACGGACTCCAAAAATTCCAAAATAAATTTTCACGGGCTTCTAAAATCAAGCCGCACAAGGTGAACATTTATTTGGGACCTAAATGCAATTTTGAAAAACGCACATTTTTCCTAAATTCAAATAAAACACCGAAAAACTCCGAAATAAAATCTTATTTGATTTTATTATTAAATCCTCAATATTTCTTTATTTTGGGAAAGTCATTTTATTCCCTCTCTCATATTTTTTGTATTAGAAATAATTGATGATAAAATAAATAAAATCAAATGATCCTATTCTCAAAATTTTAGAAAACTCAAATATGAAAATAACGAAATCCCCAACTCTCTCCGTGGGTCATTGAGTTGCGTAGAATTTCTAGGATCAACCAAAATGCAAAAATAAAATATGATATGCAATGATGATCTAATGTATAACATTCCAAATTGAAAATTTGGGATGTTACAAACCTACCCCCCTTAAGATGAATCTCGCCCTCGAGATTCGGGTTGGCTAGAAAATAGGTGAGGGTGGTCTTTGAGCAAATCTTCCTCTCGTTCCCAGGTGGCTTCATCCTCTGTGTGGTGGCTCCACTGAACTTTGCAAAACTTGATAACCTTGCTGCGAGTAACTCGGTTGGCAAACTCGAGAATCTTGACTGGCTTCTCCTCATAGGTCAAATCGTTATCCAACTGAATAGTTTCCAAAGGCACTGTATCTCTCAACGATATGTCAGCCATCTCCGCGTGACATTTCTTTAACTGAGAAACGTGGAACACATCATGAACTCCTGACAATCCTTCGGGCAATTCCAACTTGTAGGCCACTTCTCCCATACACTCCAAAACTCGATATGGTCCTACAAATCGCGGCGCTAACTTCCCTTAACTCCAAAACGGTTTGTTCCCCGAAGTGGAGATACTCGAAGATAAGCTCTATCTCCCACTTCATAAACTGTCTCCTTACGTTTAGAATCTGCATAACTTTTCTATCTGGACTGGGCTACCTTGAGCCTATCGCGAATCAACTTCACCTTCTGTTCAGACTCTTTGATCAAGTCAGGACCAAACAACTGGCGGTCTCCAACTTCGTCCCACGATAACGGTGTCCTGCACCTCCTTCCGTACAAGGCTTCGAAAGGGGCCATCTTTAAACTGGTTTGGTAACTGTTGTTGTAAGAGAACTCTGCATATGGCAAATTATCGTCCCAACTAGATCCATAATCTAGCGCACAAGCTCTCAGCATATCCTCCAAAATCTGATTGACTCTCTTGGTCGGTCCATCTGTCTGTGGATGAAAAGCTGTACTGAATTCTAACCTGGTACCCAAAGTTTCGTGCAACTGCTTCCAGAACTTTGAGGTAAACTGGGTTCCTCTATCTGATACGATACTCCTTGGAACTCCATGCAAACATACGATCCTGGTCATCTATATCTTTGCCAACTTAGCACTGGTGTAAGTGGTCTTTACTGGGATGAAATGAGCACCTTTCGTCAATCGATCAACTACAACCCAAATTGAGTCATAGCCTGAACGAGTCGTGGGCAATCCCATGATAAAATCCATGCCTAGCTTATCCCACTTCCATTCTAGTATCGGCAATGGTTGTAACAATCCTGCTGGCTTCTGATGCTCTGCCTTTACTCTCTGACATACATCACAAACTGCTACATACTCTGCAGTATCCTTCTTCATTCCGGTCCACCAGAAAATATCCTTCAAATCCAAATACATCTTGGTATTTCCTGGGTGAATTGAATATGGTGAATCGTGTGCCTCTTGCAGTATCAACTTCCTAATCTCCGGGTCATTGGGCACATAAACGCGGTCTTCAAACCATAGGGTGTCGTGCTCATCCTCACGAAATCCTTTAGCTTTTCCTTTGCTCAGTTTCTCCTTTATAGCGGCAATCTCTTTGTCAGTTTTCTGAGCTTCTCTGATTCTATCCATCAAAGTTGACTGAATCTCCAATGCTGCTACGTAGCCTCTCGGAACTATTTCCAAACATAGTTCATGAAGATTTTCGGCTAACTCCCTTGGTATTTCTCCCATCATTAATGTATTAACATGGCTCTTACGGCTTAATGCGTCAGCTACTACATTAGCCTTTCCAGGATGATAATGCAATTTCATATCATAATCCTTGATAAGCTCCAACCATCTCCTTTGTCTGAGATTTAACTCCTTCTGTGTGAAAATGTACTTCAAACTCTTATGATCCGTGTACACCTCACAATGATTTCCAATCAGGAAATGTCTCCATGTTTTCAAGGCATGCACTACGGCTGCTAACTCCAAATCATGCATTGCATAATTCAACTCATGAGGCTTCAGTTTTCTTGAGGCATATGAAACAACTCTCCCTTCCTGCATAAGCACTGCTCCAAGTCCTCGACGTGAAGCGTCGCAATACACCTCATAATCCTTGGTCTGGTCTGGCAAAATCAACACTGGTGAGGTAACCAATCGTTTCTTCAACTCCTGGAAACTAGCCTCACACTCCTCTGTCCATATGAACTTGGTATCTTTCTTTAATAACTCCGTCATAGGCTTCGAAATCTTTGAGAAATTCTCAATAAATCTCCGGTAGTATCCTGCGAGTCCAAGAAAACTCCGGATCTCTCCAACTGTTGTTGGGGCTTCCCACTTGGTCACGGTTTCAACTTCAGTGGGATCTACTGCTATACCTTCTCCAGATATAACGTGTCTGAGGAATCCTACTTCCTTCAACCAAAACTCACATTTGCTGAACTTGGCATATAATTGATGTTCTCTGAGCTTTCCAAGTACCAAACGCAAATGCTCCTTATGTTCCTCTTCATTCTTCGAATAAACCAGGATATCATCAATGAACACTACGAAGAACTTATCCAAAAACTCCATAAACACTTTGTTCATCATGTTCATAAAATAGGCAGGTGCGTTAGTCAGACCAAATGACATAACGGTGTACTCATACAGCCCATACCTGGTAGTAAAAGCTGTCTTCGGAATATCCTGTTCTTGAATCTTCAACTGGTGGTATCCTGATCGTAGATCGATCTTGGAAAATACCTTAGCTCCTTGCAATTGATCAAACAGATCGTTGATCATAGGTAGTGGGTACTTGTTCTTGATCGTTACTTCATTCAATCCTCGATAATCAACAACCATCCTTAACGATCCGTCCTTCTTCTCCACTAGTAGTACTGGCGATCCCCAAGGTGAAGAACTTGGGCGAATATATCCCTTATCCCGTAACTCCTTAATCTGCTTCTTAATTTCCACCAAATCCTTTGCTGGCATCCTATATGGTCTCTTTGATATTGGCCCTGTGCTTGGCAATAGCTCAATCAAAAACTCAATATCTCTGTCCGGTGGCATGCCTGGCAACTCCTCTGGAAATACATCAGGGAAATCCCTTACCACCGGTACTTCCTCCTGCACAACTCCTGTTAGGCAATTTACTTGAGTCCTCTTTGGCACATGCCGGGATACATACTTGATCCTTCTCCCTTCTGGGGTGGTAAGCAAAATTGACTTGCTAGCACATTCAATATTCCCTTCATACTTTGATAACCAATCCATGCCTAATATCACATCTAATCCTTGGGATTCCAATACTATTAGGTCTGAGGGAAAAACATAGTTACCAATCCTTAATGGTAACCGATCACACCATAGACTAGCCACATACTCTGCTCCTGGCGAGGTTACTAACATGGGTGACCTAAGGGCTTGGGTTGGTAGGTTATACTTATCCACAAATCCCCTTGAGATGTATGAATGGATGCACCAGTATCAAAAAGAACGAGTGTAGTAAATGACTTAACCAAAAACTTACCTATTACTGCATCGGGCTGAGCTTCAACCTCCTCCACGCTAACGTGGTTCACTTGTCCCCTATTGAAAGGGTTTGGCTTCTTCCCAGAACTTCCGTTGCCATTTTGGCCTTCAGGACATTCATTGGCATAATGTCCTGTCTTCTGACACTTAAAACAAGTGACTTGGCTTAGGTCCTTCTTGGCTGGGGTTGATGGGTTGGTGCGATTCTAGCCGTTGCTCCCTCCGTTGCCATTTCCATTCTTGGTGCCATTATGATTGTGTGAGCTACCTCCTCCATGGGTATGCTGAAAATGTCCTCCCGGTCTAGGGGTAAAACATGGCTTCCACTGAGCTCCTGAATTGTACTTTCCTTGTCCATACTTCCTCTTGCTATTCTCAATTTGTTGCTGCTTCCCTTCAATCATAAGAGCACGATCTACCAACTCCTGGTAGTTGTTGAAGGTTGCTACCATCAACTGCATGCTCAGCTCATCATTCAGTCCTTCCAGAAACTTCTCCTGCTTAGCTGCATCCGTAGTGACGTCATCTGGGGCATAACGTGCTAGCTTACTAAATTCCTCCACATACTGGCCAACTGTCCATCCTCCTTGGCGAAAGTTGCGAAACTCACGCTTCTTCATGGCCATAGCTCCTGCTGAAACATGTGCAGTACGAAAAGCCTGCTGAAACTGGTCCCATGTGACAGTGTCGATAGGGAAAGTGGTTGTGAAATTCTCCCACCATGATGCTGCGGGTCCTTCTAGCTGACGTGCGGCAAACTTCACCTTCTCCACATCTGTGCATCCTGCTGTGGTCAACTCCCTAGCTGTCTTGCGGAGCCAATCATCTGCTACTATCGGCTCGGTGCTACTGGAAAACACCGGCGGATTCAGCCTAAGAAAACGGGCTAAGTGGTCAACAGGTGGTGGTGGTGGTGGTGGGTTGTTGTTGTTGTTCCCCTGATTCTGATTCTGGACTAGCAATTGCATCAACGTGTTCTGCTGCTGGATCAACTGGGTGAGCTCCGGTGGGAAGGCAAATCCGGGGTCACGTCTCGGAGGCATCTGAGGGTTTAGAAAAGATGAGATATAAGAATAGAGGGGGTCTAAAGAGAAAACACTACCCATATGTACATGGGGCAAAAACAAACAATTCACTTCAATCAATCAAACAAAGGCATACAATCGATCTTTCTATCGCAAAAGTGCTCGGACTACTATATTTACATGGTGGACTACTACTACTAATGAGGTGGTCTACTAGAAATATTCTTCAGTTGCAGACTCCATGATATCTACTTCAGCTTCATCAACATAGTCATCATCGCTACTATCTGGTTCCGAGTCGGTGCCGTCGATGTTGATGTAGTCTTCCGGGATAATTTCCTTGGGTTCTTTGTCTTCCTCTACTGGCGTAGGGTCTCCCATAAATATTCCAATCTTCTTGATCAGGTCATCATTCTTCTCCACCAATACTTCAATTTCCTCTTCATAATCTTCACGTGTAGCCTTGAGTTCTTCCTCCAGTTCCTTGATTCTTGTCTTAGCCTTCTTCAGATCTATCATGTCGGCGCACATCTGGTTCTCCTGTCGTCGAATGTGCAGATTTAACTCCTGGATAAAAGCTGCGATTGACCTATCCTTCCTGGTGCTAATCATCTCCCAGTGCTCATCTCGGCGCCCACAAATCTGGTAGATAGTATCCTTGAGATCCTTGCGGTAGACTTCTCCAATGCGTCCCATGGAGATGTGAGCTGCCATGCTCTTTCCTAGACTCAAGGTTGGTGCATCAAAAGAAAACTCTATGGGCTCAGTGACTGCATGAACGTCCTTCCTGGAACTTGAACTTGAATTATCCAGCGCTCTTCTTCAGGTAAAGTGGCGTTGTAGGTTCCCGTGAAGCTAGGTACTCCTATATTCAGGTATCTAGTGACTTCCTTCAAGTGTCGTCCAAAGGGTGTATCTTCATCCGGTTGTGTGAACTTGTTCCTTGCATCCGCCATCCTAAAGAGTAGAAAATATGAGAGGTCAGAAGAGAAGAGAGTGAATAGTGATCTAGGTCTTTTGCTTAGTGGTCGTGTCCTACAGTCAGCGTGTGCTCTCATACCATCTCTGTAGCGACCAGACCTCAAAGACAGAGACCTTAGTGAATTCAGAATGTCGCCGAAGGGCGAGTGCTGAAAGATGTCCACGGCGGTGAATTCCATGATCGGCGCCCAATCGGATTCGATTGGCAGGGGCGCGGATGGTTCGGTTTCCGGAAGAGAGTCCGGCACCTTGGAGTCACGGGCTGCATGGAGATTTGCACTGGTGTTCGGCTCGATCGCCGTTGAGACTGCAACCCCTGAGGTGGTGTCTAACCACCCGTCCTCGATTGGCGCAGTTGGCTCTGAACTAAGGGTCGGAGCTGATGCGGGTGCGTGTAGTGACCAGACCTCAAACGGTCTGATCTCTGTGCTCCGGTGTCATCCCTGGATCAGTAATGCTGACACCACACAGTACTCGGAGGATTTATGCAGAGTAGCAATCACACACTTATTACATCGAGTGTCTCAAAAGAGAACTTATTACAATAAATATGGCTTAAGGCCATCTAATAACGATAACAGCGGAAGGCTTGGAAGATAAGTGAGTACATCAACTCCAACGGCATCACTGAGTATAGAACCACGACCTAAAAACTCCTTAATCGTCGTCTGAAAAGTCTGCAACATTAATGTTGCAGCCCGAAATGGGTCAACACATGGAATATGCTGGCAAGGTAACACATAGAGAGTAATGGAAATGAAATAGCTATACTATATGCATATTTGGCTGGTGGAAAGCTCTATGGTTACAGTTTTGCGTAAAGCCAATTTTCCCCTACTTCAGAGGAATAAATTTATTTAACTATCATGGTAGTTGTTAAACATTGAGAATGGTTGACAGCATCCTCAATCCCAATTAAACATCATCATTAAACATAACCCAACAAAAATTAATTTAGAGTAACATGTTGAGATTCACATGAAAATCTAGGTACTAGATACTCAAGATGTCCATAACCGGGGACACGGCTAACCATGATTAGTTTATTACACTCTACAGAGGTTTGCGCACTTTTCCCCACAAGACTCGACCGCCTACGTTTGGTTTCTCGCACTACATGGTGTTTGAGAAGACGGATGACCGAGACATAGTCTTTCAGAAGCGCTAGCACCTTACGATCGGGTAGACCGTACCACCTACATCCCCTACATCTGCTAGTCTACCACTGTAAGAGTTCACACAACTTAGTCAACTATGCTAGAGCCCATAATAGCTTGTGGCTGCACATGGAAGTTTCTAGTATGAATAGTCTCATGATCCCTTTGATCCTGGGTGGCGGTCCAAAAGAAAACATGCAAGTCCTGGAATACCCAGGTGCCTCAATCCACCCAGATGTGTGTTTAAGTTTCCACCTTAGATAAACCATTAATTAACAATCTCACATCTGTCATGGATATCACTCACCCAATCCACGTCTACTAGCATAGCATGGCATAATAAGCAAATGTAGAAGTAACTCCCAAAGGTGTGATAATAACAGGTAATAGGTACTACCTCATCTACTTCCCATCCCACAATTTAATTAGATCCTAATCATGCAATGTGTGAGGATTGATCTAATGCAATAAAATTGGGTAGTAGAAAAGGTATGATCAAAGTGTTACCTGCCTTGCTGATGATCCGCGAAACCTAGAGATTCGAAGTAACAGGCGGCGCACTCCGGGTATTCTATCGCAGACAAACAAACAAGCATACAATAAGAACTCATCTAATGCACAGGTAAAACTCAAATAAGAGATCTAACCAGAAGGTTCAACTTAAGAACTCCGGTTGTCAAAAAGAATCAAATCGAACGAAGCAACAAAGTCAAACGGCGAAAGAAAACAACTTTGTTCTACTAATCTGGATCTAGGGAAAATTTTACAGTAGCAAAATCTTGTTTAAGTTGGTTAAACGGATAGAGGGTTTCGAGACGAAACTCTATGTGCTTGAATCGCCTGATTCTGATAAACGAGCGAAAAGTTATACTAAAATGAAAATCGGATCAGGAATCGCGATCAGAAAAATCGCGGATTTAATCCGAGAAAAAGAAAAACGACGAACGCTCGCTAGAACGAACGAACGGACGAACGCTCGCTAATTAAATAAACCGGAAAAACCGATCTATTTAAAAAAACCGAATCTTAAAAAACGACGAAAACAATTTTTTTTTATAAAAACGTTGGCACGGAATGTTGGGGAACGTAGTAATTTCAAAAAATTTCCTAAGCACATGCAAGATCATGGTGATGCATAGCAACGAGAGTGGAGAGTGTTGTCTACGTACCCTCGTAGACCGGAAGCGGAAGCGTTATGACAAAGCGGTTGATGTAGTCGTACGTCTTCACGGCCCGACCGATCAAGCACCGAAACTACGGCACCTCCGAGTTCTAGCACACGTTCAGCTCGATGACGATCCCCGAACTCCTATCCAGCAAAGTGTCGGGGAAGAGTTCTGTCAGCACGCCGGCGTGGAGACGATCTTGATGTTCTACCGTCGCAGGGCTTCGCCTAAGCACCGCTACAATATTATCGAGGAGTATGGTGGAGGGGGGCACCGCACACGGCTAAGAAAACGATCACGAGGATCAACTTGTGTGTCTATGGGGTGCCCCTGCCCCCGTATATAAACGAGTGGAGGAGGGGAGGGCCGGCCCTCTCTATGGCGCGCCCTAGGGGAGTCCTACTCCCACCGGGAGTAGGAGTCCCCCCTTTCCTAGTACAACTAGGAGTCCTTCCAAGTAGTAGGAGTAGGAGACAAGGAAGGGGAAGAGGGAAGAGAAGGAAGGAGGGGGCGCCACCCCTCCCCCTAGTCCAATTCGGACTAGTCAATGGGGGGCGCGCGGCCTGCCTCTCCCTCTCCCCTAAAGCCCAATAAGGCCCATATACTTCTTCCCCCGTATTCCCGTAACTCCCCGGTACTCCGAAAAATACCCGAACCACTCGGAACCTTTCCGATGTCCGAATATAGTCGTCCAATATATCAATCTTTACGTCTCGACCATTTCGAGAATCCTCGTCATGTCCCCGATCTCATCCGGGACTCCGAACTCCTTCGGTACATCAAAACTCATAAACTCATAATATAACTATCATCGAAACCTTAAGCGTGCGGACCCTATGGGTTCGAGAACAATGTAGACATGACCGAGACACATCTCCGGTCAATAACCAATAGCGGAACCTGGATGCTCATATTGGCTCCCACATATTCTACGAAGATCTTTATCGGTCATACCGCATAACAACATACGTTGTTCCCCTTGTCATCGGTATGTTACTTGCCTGAGATTCGATCGTCGGTATCTCAATACCTAGTTCAATCTCGTTACCGGCAAGTCTCTTTACTCGTTCCGTAATACATCATCCCGCAACTAACTTATTAGTTGCAATGCTTGCAAGGCTTATGTGATGTGCATTACCGAGAGGGCCCGGAGATACCTCTCCGACAATCGGAGTGACAAATCCTAATCTCGAAATACGCCAACCCAACAAGTACCTTTGGAGACACCTATAGAGCACCTTTATAATCACCCAGTTACGTTGTGACGTTTGGTAGCACACAAAGTGTTCCTCCGGTAAACGGGAGTTGCATAATCTCATAGTCATAGGAACATGTATAAGTCATGACGAAAGCAATAGCAACATACTAAACGATCGGGTGCTAAGCTAATGGAATGGGTCATGTCAATCACATCATTCTCCTAATGATGTGACCCCATTAATCAAATGACAACACATGTCTATGGTTAGGAAACATAACCATCTTCGATCAACGAGCTAGTCAAGTAGAGGCATACTAGTGACGTTTAGTTTGTCTATGTATTCACACAAGTATTATGTTTCCGGTTAATACAATTCTAGCATGAATAATAAACATTTATCATGAAATAAGGAAATAAATAATAACTTTATTATTGCCTCTAGGGCATATTTCCTTCAGTCTCCCACTTGCACTAGAGTCAATAATCTAGTTCACATCGCCATGTGATCTAACATCAACAGTTCACATCTTTATGTGGTTAACACCCATAGTTCACATTGATATGTGACTAACACCCAAAGGGTTTACTAGAGTCAGTAATCTAGTTCACATCGCTATGTGATTAACACCCAAAGAGTACTAAGGTGTGATCATGTTTTGCTTGTGAGAGAAGTTTAGTCAACGGGTCTGCCACATTTAGATCCGTAAGTATTTTGCAAATTTCTATGTCAATAATGCTCTACATGGAGCTACTCTAGCTAATTGCTCCCACTTTCAATATGTATCCAGATTGAGACTTAGAGTCATCTGGATCAGTGTCAAAACTTGCATCGACATAACCGTTTACGACGAACCTTTTGTCACCTCCATAATTGAGAAATATTTCCTTATTCCACTAAGGATAATTTTGACCGACGTCGAGTGATCTACTCTTAGATCACTATTGTACTCCCTTGCTTCACACAGTGTAGGGTATACAATAGATCTGGTACACAACATGGCATACTTTATAGAACCTATGGCTGAGGCATAGGGAATGACTTTCATTCTCTTTCTATCTTCTGCCGTGGTCGGGCTTTGAGTCTTACTCAATTTCACACCTTGTAACATAGCCAAGAACTCTTTCTTTGACTGTTCCATTTTTGAACTACTTCAAAATATTGTCAAGGTATGTACTCATTGAAAAAACTTATCAAGCGTCTTGATCTATCTCTATAGATCTTGATGCTTAATATGTAAGCAGCTTCACCGAGGTCTTTCTTTGAAAAACTTCTTTCAAAACACTCCTTTATGCTTTGCAGAATAATTCTACATTATTTCCGATCAACAATATGTCATGCACATATACTTATCAGAAATGCTGTAGTGCTCCCACTCACTTTCTTGTAAATACAGGCTTCACCGCAAGTCTGTATAAAACTATATGCTTTGATCATCTCATCAAAGCGTATATTCCAACTCTGAGATGCTTGCACCAGTCCATAGATGGATGGCTGGAGTTTGCACATTTTATTAACACCTTTAGGATTGACAAAACCTTCTGGTTGCATCATATACAACTCTTCTTTAATAAATCCATTAAGGAATGCAGTTTTGTTTATCCATTTGCCAGATTTCATAAAATGCGGCAATTGCTAACATGATTCGGACAGACTTAAGCATAGATACGAGTGAGAAACTCTCATCGTAGTCAACACCTTGAACTTGTCGAAAACCTTTTGCGACAATTCTAGCTTTGTAGATAGTAACACTACTATCAGCGTCCGTCTTCCTCTTGAAGATCCATTTAATCTCAATGGCTTGCCGAACATCGGGCAAGTCAACCAAAGTACATACTTTGTTCTCATACATGGATCCTATCTCAGATTTCATGGCCTCAAGCCATTTTGCAGAATCTGGGCTCATCATTGCTTCCTCATAGTTCGTAGGTTCGTCATGGTCAAGTAACATGACCTCCAGAACAGGATTACCGTACCACTCTGGTGCGGATCTCACTCTGGTTTACCTACGAGGTTCGGTAGTAACTTGATCTGAAGTTACATGATCATCATCATTAGCTTCCTCACTAATTGGTGTAGTAGTCACAGGAACAGATTTCTGTGATGAACTACTTTCCAATAAGGAAGAAGGTACAATTACCTTATCAAGTTCTACTTTCCTCCCAGTCACTTCTTTCAAGAGAAACTCCTTCTCTAGAAAGGATCCATTCTTAGCAACGAATGTCTTGCCTTCGGATCTGTGATAGAAGGTGTACCCAACAGTCTCCTTTGGGTATCCTATGAAGACATATTTCTCCGATTTGGGTTTGAGCTTATCAGGATGGAACTTTTTCATATAAGCATCACAATCCCAAACTTTAAGAAACGACAACTTTGGTTTCTTGCCAAACCACAGTTCAGATTGTGTCGTCTCAACGGACTTAGATGGTGCCCCTTTTTAATGTGAATGCAGTTGTCTCTAATGCATGATCCCAAAACGATATTGGTAAATCGGTAAGAAACATCATAGATTGCACTATATCCAATAAAGTACGGTTATGACGTTCGGACACACCATTATGCTGTGGTGTTCCAGGTGGCGTGAGTAGTGAAACTATTTCACATTGTTTTAACTGAAGACCAAACTCGCAACTCAAATATTTTACCCCTGCGATCATATCGTAGAAACTTTTATTTTCTTGTTACGATGATTCTCCACTTCACTCTGAAATTCTTTGAACTTTTCAAATGTTTCAGACTTGTGTTTCATCAAGTAGATATACCCATATCTGCTCAAATCATCTGTGAAGGTTAGAAAATAACGATACCCGCCGCGAGCCTCAACACTCATCGGATCACATACATCAGTATGTATTATTTCCAATAAGTCAGTTGCTCGTTCCATTGTTCCAGAGAACAGAGTCTTAGTCATCTTGCCCATAAGGCATGGTTCGCAAGCATCAAGTGATTCATAATCAAGTGATTCCAAAATCCCATCAGCATGGAGTTTCTTCATGCGCTTTACACCAATATGACCTAAACGACAGTGCCACAAATAAGTTGCACTATCATTATTAACTTTGCATCTTTTGGCTTCAATATTATGAATATGTGTATCACTACGATCGAGATCCAACAAATCATTTTCGTTGGTGTGTGTGACCATAGAAGGTTTTATTCATGTAAACAGAACAACAATTGTTCTCTAACTTAAATGAATAACTGTATTGCAATAAACATGATCAAATCATATTCATACTCAACGCAAACACCAAATAACACTTATTTAGTTTCAACACTAATCCCGAAAGTATAGGGAGAGTGCGATGATGATCATATCAATCTTGGAACTACTTCCAACACACATCGTCACCTCGACTTTTACTAGTTTCTGTTTATTCTGCAACTCCCGTTTCGAGTTACTACTTTTAGCAACTGAACCAGTATGAAATGCCGAGGGGTTGCTATAAACACTAGTAAAGTACACATCAATAACGTGTATATCGAATATACCTTTGTTCACTTTGCCATCCTTCTTATCCACCAATTACTTAGGGTAGTTCCGCTTCTAGTGACCAGTCCCTTTGCAGTAGAAGCACTTAGTCTCAGGCTTAGGACCAGACTTGGGCTTCTTCACTTGAGCAGCAACTTGCTTGCTGTTCTTCTTGAAGTTTCCCTTCTTCCCTCTGCCCTTTTCTTGAAACTAGTGGTCTTGTCTACCATCAACACTTGATGTTTTTCTCAATTTCTACCTTCGTCAATTTCAGCATTACGAAGAGCTTGGGAATCATTTCTGTTATCTCTTGCATATCATAGTTCATCACGAAGTTCTACTAACTTGGTGATGGTGACTAGAGAATTCTGTTAATCACTATTTTATTTGGAAGATTAACTCCCACTTGATTCAAGCAATTGTAGTACCCAGACAATCTGAGCACATGCTCACTAGTTGAGCGATTCTCCTCCATCTTTTAGCTATAGAACTTGTTGGAAACTTCATATCTCTCAACTCGGGTATTTGCTTGAAATATTAACTTGAACTCCTGGAACATCTCATATGCTCTATGATGTTCAAAACATTGTTGAAGTCCCGATTCTAAGCCGTTAAGCATGGTGCACTAAACTATCAAGTAGTCATCATATTGAGCTAGCCAAACGTTCAGAACGTCTGCATCTGCTCCTGCAATAGGTCTGTCACCTAGCGGTGCATCAAGGGCATAATTCTTCTGTGCAGCAATGAGGATAAACCTCAGATCACGGATCCAATCCGCATCATTGCTACTAACATTTTTCAACACAATTTTCTCTAGGAACATATCAAAATAAACACAGGGAAGCAACAACGCGAGATATTGATCTACAACATGATTTGCAAAACACTACCAGGACTAAGTTCATGATAAATTTAAGTTCAATTAATCATATTACTTAAGAACTCCCACTTAGACAGACATCTCTCTAGTCATCTAAGTGATCACGTGATCCAAATCAACTAAACCATGTCCGATCATCATGTGAGATGGAGTAGTTTTCAATGGTGAACATCACTATGTTGATCATATCTACTATATGATTCATGTTCGACCTTTCGGTCTCCGTGTTCCGAGGCCATATCTGTATATGCTAGGCTCGTCAAGTTTAACCTGAGTATTCCGCGTGTGCAACTGTTTTGCACCCGTTGTATTTGAACGTAGAGCCTATCACACCCGATCATCACGTGGTGTCTCAGCACGAAGAACTTTCGCAACGGTGCATACTCAGGGAGAACACTTCTTGATAATTAGTGAGAGATCATCTTAAAATGCTACCATCAAACTAAGCAAAAATAAGATGTATAAAAGATAAACATCATATGCAATCAAAATATGTGACATGATATGGCCATCATCATCTTGCGCCTTTGATCTCCATCTCCAAAGTACTGTCATGATCTATATCGTCACCGGCATGACACCATGATCTCCATCGTCTTGATCTATATCAATGTGTCGTCACATGGTCGTCTCGCCAACAATTGCTCTTGCAACTATTGCTATCGCATAGCGATAAAGTAAAGCAATTATTGGGCACTTGCATCTTATGCAATAGAGAGACAACCATAAGGATTTTGCCAGTTGCCGATAACTTCAACAAAACATGATCATCTCATACAACAACTTATATCTCATCACGTCTTGACCATATCACATCACAACATGCCCTGCAAAAATAAGTTAGACGTCCTGTACTTTGTTGTTGCAAGTTTTACGTGGCTGCTACTGGGCTTAGCAAGAACCGTTCTTACCTACGCATCAAAACCACAATGATAGTTTGTCAAGTTGGTGCTGTTTTAACCTTCGCAAGGACCGGGCGTAGCCACACTCGGTTCAACTAAAGTTGGAGAAACTGACACCCGCCAGCCACCTGTGTGCAAAGCACGTCGGTAGAACCAGTCTCGCGTAAGCGTACGCGTAATGTCGGTCCGGGCCGCTTCATCCAACAATACCGCCGAACCAAAGTATGACATGCTGGTAAGCAGTATGACTTATATCGCCCACAACTCACTTGTGTTCTACTCGTGCAAATAACATCAACACATAAAACCTAGGCTCGGATGCCACTGTTGGAGAACGTAGTAATTTCAAAAAGATTCCTACGCACATGCAAGATCATGGTGATGCATAGCAACGAGAGGGGAGAGTGTTGTCTACGTACCCTCGTAGACCGGAAGCGGAAGCGTTATGACAACGCGGTTGATATAGTCGTACGTCTTCACGGCCCGACGGATCAAGCACCGAAACTACGGCACCTCCGAGTTCTAGCACACGTTCAGCTCGATGACGATCCCCGGACTCCGATCCAGCAAAGTGTCGGGGAAGAGTTCCGTCAGCACGACGGCGTGGTGACGATCTTGATGTTCTACCGTCGCAGGGCTTCGCCTAAGCACCGCTACAATATTATCGAGGAGTATGGTGGAGAGGGGCACCGCACACGGCTAAGAAAACGATCACGAGGATCAACTTGTGTGTCTATGGGGTGCCCCCTGCCCCCGTATATAAAGGAGTGGAGGAGGGGAGGGCCGGCCCTCTCTATGGCGCGCCCTAGGGGAGTCCTACTCCCACCGGGAGTAGGATTCCCCACTTTCCTAGTACAACTAGGAGTCCTTCCAAGTAGTAGGAGTAGGAGACAAGGAAGGGGAAGAGGGAAGAGAAGGAAGGAGGGGGCGCCGCCCCTCCCCCTAGTCCAATTCGGACTAGTCAATGGGGGGCGCGCGGCCTGCCTCTCCCTCTCCCCTAAAGCCCAATAAGGCCCATATACTTCTTCCCCCGTATTCCCGTAACTCCCCGGTACTCCGAAAAATACCCGAACCACTCGGAACCTTTATATAGTCGTCCATTATATCGATCTTTATGTCTTGACCATTTCGAGACTCCTCGTCATGTCCCCGATCTCATCCGGGACTCCGAACTCCTTCGGTACATCAAAACTCATAAACTCATAATATAACTATCATCGAAACCTTAAGCGTGCGGACCCTACGGGTTTGAGAACTATGTAGACATGACCGAGACTCGTCTCTAATCAATAACCAATAGTGGAACCTGGATGCTCATATTGGCTCCCACATATTCTACAAAGATCTATATCGGTTAGACTGCATAACAACATACGTTGTTCCCTTTGTCATCGGTATGTTACTTGCCCGAGATTCAATCGTCGGTATCTCAATACCTAGTTCAATCTCGTTACCGGCAAGTCTCTTTACTCGTTCCGTAATACATCATCCCGCAACTAACTTATTAGTTGCAATGCTTGCAAGGCTTATGTGATGTGCATTACCGAGAGGGCCCAGAGATACCTCTCCGACAATCGGAGTGACAAATCCTAATCTCGAAATACGCCAACCCAACAAGTACCTTTGGAGACACCTGTAGAGCACCTTTATAATCACCCAGTTACGTTGTGACGTTTGGTAGCACACAAAGTGTTCCTCCGGTAAACGGGAGTTGCATAATCTCATAGTCATAGGAACATGTATAAGTCATGAAGAAAGCAATAGCAACATACTAAACGATCGAGTGCTAAGCTAATGGAATGAGTCATGTCAATCACATCATTCTCCTCATGATGTGACCCCATTAATCAAATGACAACACATGTCTATGGTTAGGAAACATAACCATCTTCGATCAACGAGCTAGTCAAGTAGAGGCATACTAGTGACGTTTAGTGTGTCTATGTATTCACACAAGTATTATGTTTCTGGTTAATACAATTCTAGCATGAATAATAAACATTTATCATGAAATAAGGAAATAAATAATAACTTTATTATTTCCTCTAGGGCATATTTCCTTCACGGAAAACGAGGCGGCGGCGTCCGGCGACAGCGGCGCGGGGCAGCGCGGTGGCGCTCGGGCGGCTAGGGTTCGGGGCGCGGGTGGCTGGGCCTCGGCTGGCTCCCCCCGGCTTATAAAGCCTAGTGGGCCGGGAGTCCGGGTCGGACACGGCCCCTAGGTCGGTTCGTTTTTTTTAAATTATTCCACTCGGAAGAAAATTAAAAATAAATACTAAACGGACTCCAAAAATTCCGAAATAAATTTTCACGGGCTTCTAAAATCAAGCCGCACAAGGTGAACATTTATTTGGGACCTAAATGCAATTTTGAAAAACGCACATTTTTCCTAAATTCAAATAAAACACCGAAAAACTCCGAAATAAAATCTTATTTGATTTTATTATTAAATCCTCAATATTTCTTTATTTTAGGAAAGTCATTTTATTCCCTCTCTCATATTTTTTGTAGTAGAAATAATTGATGATAAAATAAATAAAATCAAATGATCCTATTCTCAAAATTTGAGAAAACTCAAATATGAAAATAACAAAATCCCCAACTCTCTCCGTGGGTCATTGAGTTGCGTAGAATTTCTAGGATCAACCAAAATGCAAAAACAAAATATGATATGCAATGATGATCTAATGTATAACATTCCAAATTGAAAATTTGGGATGTTACAGCGCGACTTCTGGGGTACTGTTTGGCAGGTCATACCCATCGCGACAATGGGACGCGCCCGGCTGTGGCTTGAATCCGTCGAAGACCAGGTCCCCACGGATGTTGGCCATGTAATTCAAACTTCCAAATCTGACCTGATGGCCAGGGGCGTAGCTTTCAACCTGCTCCAGATGGCCAAGCGAATTAGCCCGTAGTGCAAAGCTGCCGAATACGAAGATCTGTCCGGGGAGAAAAGTTTCACCCTGGACCGCATCGTTATCGATGATAGTAGGAGCCATCAAGCCTAACGGTGACGACACAGAGGAACTCTCAATGAAAGCACCAATGTTGGTGTCAAAACCGACGGATCTCGGGTAGGGGGTCCCAAACTGTGCGTCTAGGCCGGATGGTAACAGGAGGCAAGGGAAACAAAGTTTTACCCAGGTTCAGGCCCTCTTGATGGAGGTAAAACCCTACGTCCTGCTTGATTAATATTGAAGATATGGGTGTTACAAGAGTAGATCTACCACGAGATCAGAGAGGCTAAACCCTAGAAGCTAGCCTATGGTATGATTGTATGTTGTGATTGTTGTCCTATGGACTAAAAACCCTTCGGTTTATATAGACACCGGAGAGGGTTAGGGTTACACAAGGTCGGTTACAAAGGAGGAGATATCCATATACGTATTGCCTAGCTTGCCTTCCACGCCAAGTAGTCCCATCCGGACACGAGACGAAGTCTTCAATCTTGTATCTTCATAGTCTAACAGTCCGGCCAATGGAGATAGTCCGGCTGTCCGCAGACCCCCTAATCCAGGACTCCCACAATCTGGATACTTACCGGTGATGACCGTAGTTTGAGGAGTTCATGTATTCACTATGTGTTAATGCTTTGGTCCGGTACTCTATTAAAAGCAGTCCTTAATATCCCTTAGTTTCCGCTAGGACCCCGCTGCCACGGGAGGGTAGGACAAAAGATGTCATGCAAGTTCTTTTCCATAAGCACGTATGACTATATTCGAAATACATACCTACATTACATTGATGAATTGGGGGGCTAGTTCTGTGTCACCCTAGGTTATGACTGTTACATGATGAACCGCATCCGGCATAATTCTCCATCACCGATCCATTGCCTACGAGCTTTCCATATACTGTTCTTCGCTTATTTACTTTTCCGTTGCTATTTCTATCATCATTAAAAAACACCAAAAATAATACTTTTGCTACCGTTACCTTTTGCTACCGCTACCACTACTATCATATTACTTTGCTACTAAACACTTTGTTGCAGATATTAAGTTTCCAGGTGTGGTTGAATTGACAACTCGGCTGCTAATACTTGAGAATATTCTTTGGCTCCCCTAGTGTCGAATCAATAAATTTGGGTTGAATACTCTACCCTAGAAAACTGTTGCGATCCCCTATTCTTGTGGGTTATCACAGACCCATTGACTAAGGCTCTCTCACGAGCAAAACATGATCAACACCAAGACTCCAGGGGTGTTAGAATCATTACTATGTAATCTAGATTATTGACTCTAGTGCAAGTGGGAGACTGAAGGAAATATGCACTAGAGGCAGTAATAAAGTTGTTATTTATATTTCCTTATATCATGATAAATGTTTATTATTCATGCTAGAATTGTATTAACCGGAAACTTAGTACATGTGTGAATACATAGACAAGCAGAGTGTCACTAGTTTGCCTCTACTTGACTAGCTCGTTGAATCAATGATGGTTATGTTTCCTAACCATAGACATAGGTTGTTATTTGATTAACGGGATCACATCATTAGAGAATGATGTGATTGACTTGACCCATCCGTTAGCTTAGCACGATGATCGTTTAGTTTGTTGATATTTCTTTCTTCATGACTTATACATGTTCCTATGACTATGAGATTATGCAACTACCGAGTACCGGAGGAACACTTTGTGTTCTACCAAATGTCACAATGTAACTGGGTGATTATAAAGGTGCTCTACAGGTGTCTCCGATGGTGCTTGTTTAGTTGGCATAGATCGAGATTAGGATTTGTCACTCTGATTGTCGCAGAGGTATCTCTGGGCCCTCTCGGTAATGCACATCACTATAAGCCTTGCAAGCATTGTGACTAATGAGTTAGTTGCGGAATGATCCATTACGGATCGAGTAAAGAGACTTTCTCGTAACGAGATTGAACTAGGTATGAGGATACCGACAATCGAATCTCGGGCAAGTAATATACCGATGACAAAGGGAACAACGTATGTTGTTGTGCGGTTTGACCGATAAAGATCTTAGTAGAATATGTAAGAGCCGATATGAGCATCCAGGTTCCGCTATGGGTTATTGACCGGAGACGAGTCTCGGTCATGTCTACATAGTTCTCGAACCTGTAGGGTCTGCACGCTTAAAGTTCGGTGACGATCGGTAATATGAGTTTATGTGTTTTGATGTACTAAAGGTAGTTCAGAGTCCCGAATATGATCAAGGACATGACGAGGAGTCTCGAAATGGTTGAGACATAAAGATCTATATATTGGATGACTATGTTTGCACTTGGGAAGGGTTCCGGGAAAGTTTGGACAAATACCGGAGTACCGGGGGGTTACCGGAACCCCCCGGGGAGTGTAATGGGCCTATTGGGCCTTAGTGGAGAAGAGGAGGGGCAGCCAGGGCAGGCCGCGCGCCCCCTCTCCCTCTAGTCCGAATTGGACAAGGAGGGGGGCGCCCTCCTTTCCTTCCCCCCCTCTCCTCCTTCCCTCTCTCCTACTCCTACTCTTGGAAGGGTTGGAGTCCTACTCCCGGTGGGAGTAGGACTCCCCTTGGGGCGTGCCTAGGAGGGTCGGCCTCTCCCCCTCCTCAACTCCTTTATATACGGGGGCAGGGGGCACCCCAATACACACAAGTTTGATCAGTTGATCTTTTAGCCATGTGCGGTGCCCCCCTCCACCATAATCCACCTCGGTTGTATCGTAGTGGTGCTTAGGCGAAGCCCTGCGTCGGTAGCATCATCATCACCGTCATCACGCCGTCGTGCTGACGGAACTCTCCTTGGAAGCTCTGCTAGATCGGAGTTCATGGGACGTAACCGAGCTGAACGTGTGCTGAACTCGGAGGTCCCATATGTTCGGTACTTTGATCGGTCGGATCGTGAAGACGTACGACTACATCAACCGCGTTCTCATAACGCTTCCGTTTATGGTCTACGAGGGTACGTGGACGACACTCTCCCCTCTCGTTGCTATGCATCACCATGATCTTGCGTGTGCGTAGGAATTTTTTGAAATTACTGTGTTCCCCTATATATATCACATCATGTCTTGACCATATCACATCACAACATGCCCTACAAAAACAAGTTAGACATCCTCTACTTTGTTGTTGCAAGTTTTACGTGGATGCTATGGGCTTCTAGCAATAACTGTTCTTACCTACACATCAAAACCACAATGGTGATTTATCAAGTTTGCTGTTTTAACCTTCAACAAGGACCGGCCGCAGTCAAATTCGATTCAACTAAAGTTGGAGAAACAGACACCCGCCAGCCACCTTTATGCAAAACTGGTTGCATGTCTGTTGGTGGAACCGGTCTCATGAACGCGGCCATGTGAGGTTGGTCCGGGCTGCTTCATCCAACAATGCCATCGAATCAAAATAGTACATTGGTGGTAAGCAGTATGATGATCACCTCCCACGACTCTTGTGTTCTACTCGTGCATATCATCTACGCATAGACCTGGCTCGGATGTCACTGTTGGGAAACGTTACATGCAATTTGAAAAAAAATCCTACGCTCATGCAAGATCTATCTAGGAGATGCATAGCTACGAGAGGGGGAGAGTGTGTCCACGTACCCTTGTAGACCGAAAGCAGAAGCATTTGACAACGCGGTTGATGTAGTCGAACTTCTCGTTCCGACTGATCAAGCACCAAACGTACGGCACCTCCGAGTTCTGCACACGTTCATCTCGATGATGTCCCTCGAACTCTTGATCCAACAAAGTGTCGAGGAATAGTTCTGTGAACACGACGGCATGGTGTCGGTGATGGTGAAGTGATCCGCGCAGGGCTTCACCTAAGCACTACGAAGATATGACAAGAGGCGTAAACTGTGGAGGGGGGCGCTGCACATGGCTAACAATTGTTGGTGTGTGTTCTTGGCACCCCCTCCCCACGTATATATAGGTGGGTGGAGGAAGGGGACTGCCTTGGGGCACTAGTCCAATTCGCCCCCCTTTCCTTTTACTGGAGGGGAGAAAAAGGGAAGAGAGGGGGGGAAGGAAAGGGGAGGGGGGCGAACCCCCTCCTCCCTATCCTATTCGGCATCCTTCCTTAGGGGGGTGCACCACCCCTTGTGGGCTGGTGTGCTCCCCTCTTATGGCCCATAAGGCCCATTAATCCCCCGGAGGGTTCTGATAACCCCCCGGTACTCCGATATGTACCTGGTACACCCCGAAACACTTCCGGTGTCCGAATATCATCGTCCTATATATGAATCTTTACCTCTCGACCAATTTGAGACTCCTCGTCATATCCGTAATCTCATCCGGGACTTCGAACAACATTGGGTCACCAAATCACATAACTCATATAATACAAAATCGTCATCAAACGTTAAGTGTGCGGACCCTACGGGTTCGAGAACTATGTAGACATGACCAAGACACCTCTCTGGTCAATAACCAATAGCGGAACCTGGATGCTCATATTTTCTCCTACATATTCTACAAAGATCTTTATCAGTCGTACCGTAATGACAACGTACGTTATTCCCTTTGTCATCGGTATGTTACTTTACCCAAGATTCGATCGTTGGTATCTTGATACCTAGTTCAATCTCGTTACCATTAAGTCTCTTTACTCATTCTGTAATACATCATCCCACAACTAACTCATTAGTCACATTGCTTGCAAGGCTTCTTATGATGTGTATTATCGAGAGGGCCCAGAGATACCTCTCCGATACTCAGAGTGACAAATCCTAATCTCGATCTATGCCAACCCAACAAACACCTTCAGAGATACCTGTAGAGCATATTTATAATCAACCGGTTACGTTGTGACGTTTGATAGCACACTAGGTATTCCTCTGGTGTCCGGGAGTTGCATAATCTCATAGTCAAAGGAATATGTATATGACATGAAGAAAGCAATAGCAATAAAACTGAACGATAAATATGCTAAGCTAACGGATGGGTCATGTCCATGACATCATTCTCCTAATGATGTGATTCCATTATCAAATGACAACTTATGTCCCTGGAAACCTTAACCATCTTTGATCAACGAGCTAGTCAAGTAGAGGCTCCCTAGGGACACCGTGCTTTGTCTATGTATTCACACATGTATCAAGGTTCCCACTCAATACAATTCTAGCATGAATAATAATCATTTATCATGAATAAGGAAATATAAAATAACAACTTTATTATTGCCTCTAGGGCATATTTCCTTCAGTTAGCACCTTTCGGATCGATAAAACCTTCTGGTTGCATTATATACAACTCTTCTTTAAGAAATCCATTAAGGAATGCAGTTTTGACGTTGATAACCCACAAGTATAGGGGATCGCAACAGTTTTCGAGGGTAGAGTATTCAACCAAAATTTATTGATTTGACACAAGGGGATCCAAAGAATATTCTCAGGTATTAGCAGCTGAGTTGTGAATTTAATCACACCTGGAAACTTAATATCTGCACCAAGGTATTTAGTAGCAAAGTAATATGATAGTAATGGTAACAGTGGCAAAAGTAACGGTAGTAGTTTTGGTTTTATAGTGATTGTAACAGTAGCAGCAGAAAAGTAAATAAGCGAAGAACAATATGTGAAAAGCTCGTAGGAAATGGATCGGTGATGGATAATAATGTCGGGTGTGATTCTTCATGCAATGGTTATAACATAGGGTGACACAAAACTAGCTCCAGTTCATCAATGTAATGTAGGCATGTATTCTGAATATAGTCATACGTGCTTATGGAAAAGAACTTGCATGGCATCTTTTGTCCTACCCTCCCATGCCAGCGGGGTCCTATTGGAAACTAAGGGATATTATGGCCTTCTTTTAATAGAGTATCGGACCAAAGCATTAACGCATAGTGAATACATGAACCCCTCAAACTACGGTCATCATCGGTAAGTATCCCGATTATTGTCACTTCGGGGTTAACGGATCATAACACATAATAGGTGACTATAAGCTTGCAAGATAGGATCAAGAACTCACATATATTCATGAAAACATAATAGGTTCAGATCTGAAATCATGGCACTCGGGCCCTAGTGAAAAGCATTAAGCATTGCAAAGTCATAGCAACATCAATCTGAGAACATAGTGGATACTAGGGATCAAACCCTAACAAAACTAACTCGATTACATGATAAATCTCATCCAACCCATCACCGTCCAGCAAGCCTACGATGGAATTACACATGCACGACGGTGAGCATCATGAAATTGGTGATGGAGGAAGGTTGATGATGACCATGGCGACGGATTCCCCTCTCCGGAGCCCCGAACGGACTCCAGATCAGCCCTCCCGAGAGAGATTAGGGCTTGGTGGCGGCTCCGTATCGTAAAACGCGATGAATCCTTCTCTTTGATTTTTTTCTCCCCGAACGTGAATATATGGAGTTCGAGTTGAGGTCGGTGGAGCGTCAGGGGCCCACGAGGCAGGGGACGCGCCCAGGGGGTAGGCGCGCCCCCACCCTCATGGACAGGGTGTGGGCCCCCTGGCCTTGATTCTTTCGCTAGTATTTTTTATATATTCCAAAAATATTCTCCTTTGATTTTCAGGTCATTCCAAGAACTTTTATTTCTGCACAAAAATAACACCATGGCAATTCTACTGAAAACAGTGTCAGCCGGGTTAGTTCCATTCAAATCATGCAAGTTAGAGTCCGAAACAAGGGCAAAAGTGTTTGGAAAAGTAGATACGTTGGAGATGTATCAACTCCCCCAAGCTTAAACCTTTGCTTGTCCTCAAGCAATTCAGTTGACAAACTGAAAGTGATAAAGAAAAACTTTTACAAACTCGGTTTGCTCTTGTTGTTGTAAATATGTAAAGCCAGCATTCAAGTTTTCAGCAAAGCTTATGAACTAACCATATTCACAATAACATTTAGTTTCATGTTTACTCATATCAATGGCATAATCAACTAGCGAGCAATAATAATAAATCTCGGATGACAACACTTTCTCAAAACAATCATAATATGATATTGTAAGTGCATCTAGTGCCACCCCTAGTTGGTTTTGGAGTATTGACGACAAACCTGGTTGAGGGACTAATGTGTTTGTGAGAATTGCAGGATAACACAGGTAGAAGTCCCTCATTGATTCGGTTTTCCTACCGGAGATGACCCCTAAAAATGTATGAAGACATTGAAGACAAAGGTGGTATGTGAAGACATTCACATTGAAGACTATGACAAGAGAAAACATCGCGTGAAGACTATGGAGCATGAAGACTTAGTTGTTTCGTTGTTCTTTTTCTTCTTTGTTGAGTCATAGGAACCACCGTACTATTAAGTGGGGTCCAAGTAAACCAGTCAGAATGACTGAAGTGATGATTAACCAAAATCCTATGTCTTCGAGCGAAGACAATGAGAGCAAATCTTATCCAGAGTTGGATTAGTCAGCTTTTCTTGTAGCCCAAGTAAAGTTGCCGTGTGTGTTTGAAATCTGACCGTTGGAGCACGTGTCAGTTCCTTAGTGACCCAGGGTCATTTCGAACAAATCAGGTCGGGTTGCCTAGTGGCTATAAATAGCCCACCCCTTACACCATAAATTGGTTGGCTGCTCAGAGTTAGTGCACGGCTTTTGTCGTTGAGAGCAACCCACCTCAAAGCCTTTGAGAGAGAAATCCTTGCGAGGACAAATCCCTAAACACCCAGAGCCAAAGAGTGTTAGGCATCACTTAAGTCTTCCTGTCTGTGTGATCTGAAGACTTATTACACTTGAGGACTGTGAATCCTCCAGCCGGTTAGGCGTCGCATTCTGAGCATCCAAGAGTCATTGTGGATCGCCGATGAACGAAGTTTGTGAAGGTTTGGAAGTCTACCTTGAAGACTTACCAGAGTGATTGGGCGAGGACTGGGTGTCCTTAGCTCAAGGGGAATAAGGTGAAGACACGGTCTTCTGAGTTAAATCTCAGCCTCCCTAACCAGACGTACAGTTGTCACAGCAACTAGAGCTGGTCCAACAAATCATTGTCTTCCACGAGCTACTGGTTCTATCCTTCCCATCTATTTGTTTGCAGTTGGTCCTTGTGAAGTCATTGCCTGTCTGCATTATCTTCTGTCTTCACTGAGCGACTGCTTGTTCTGATTGGCTTCATACTATCTTCCATCCTGATCCATACTGCCTAGTTGCTATTAGTCTTTGTGCTTTCACTACATTGAATACTTGACTATGGCTTGCCTAGTGTAGTCTACCTTCCGCTGTATGCTAATAGGTTTATTTCTATCGGTTGTCTTCGAAACTTCCATGTTTTGAAGACTTTCATAAAAATCGACTATTCACCCCCCCTCTAGTCGATCACTAGCACTTTTAGATATAGCAAGATGGTTTCTTGCTAGCCCTTTCTGAGACCGCAAAACATAAATGCAGAGCACCCCTGAAGATCAAGGGCTGACTGGAAATTGTAATTCATGGTAAAAGAGATCCAGTCACAGTCATACTCAATGTAAACTAATAATAATACATGCAAATGACAGCGGTGCTCTCCAACTGGTGCCTTTTAATAAGAGGGTCATGACTCAACATAAAAGTAAATAGATAAGCCCTTCTCAGAGGGAAGCAGGGATTTGTAGAGGTGCTAGAGCTCGATTTTGAAATAGAGATGAATAATATTTTGAGCGGTATACTTTCATTGTCAACATAACAACCGAGAGATCTCGATATCTTCCATGCTACACACATTATAGGCGGTTCCCAAGCAGAATGGTAAAGTTTATACTCCCCCACCACCAACAAGCATCAATCCATGGCTTGCCCGAAACAACGGGTGCCTCCAACTAACAACAATCACAGGGGAGTTTTGTTTGCAGTTATTTTGATTTGATTTGAGCATGGGACTGGGCATCCCGGTGACCGGCCATTTTCTCATGAGTGAGGAGCGGAGTCCACTCCTCTTGAGAATAACCCGCCTAGCATGGAAGATATAGACAACCCTAGTTTGATACATGAGCTATTCGATCATACAAAACAGAATTTTTATTTGAAGGTTTAGAGTTTGGCACATACAAATTTACTTGGAATGGCAGGTAGATACCGCATATAGGAAGGTATGGTGGACTCATATAGAATAACTTTTGGGGTTTATGGAAGTGGATGCACAAGCAATATTTCCGCTTAGTACAAGTGAAGGCTAGAAAGAGACTGGGAAGCGACCAGCTAGCGAGTGACAACAGTCATGAAAATGCATTAAAATTAATCAACACTGAATGCAAGCATGAGTAGGATATAATTCACCATGAACATAAATATCGTGGAGGCTATGTTGATTTTGTTTCAACTACATGCGTGAACATGTGCCAAGTCAAGCCGCTCGAATCGTTCAAAGGAGGATACCACCCTATCATACCACATCACAACCATTTTAATAGCATGTTGGCACGCAAGGTAAACCATTATAAACTCCTAGCTAATTAAGCATGGCATGAGCAACTATAATCTCTAATTGTCATTGCGAACATGTTTCATTCATAATAGGCTGAATCAGGAACGATGAACTAATCATATTTACAAAACCAAGATAGGTCGAGCTCATACTAGCTTTTCTCATCTCAATCAGTTCATCATATATCGTCATTATTGCCTTTCACTTGCACGACCGAATGGTGTGGATAATAATAATAATAGTGCACGTGCATTGGACTAAGCTGGAATCTGCAAGCATTCAGTTCAAGGGAGAAGACAAGGTAATATGGGCTCTTTGTTAGATCAACAATAATGCATATGAGAGCCACTCAACATTTTCATCAAGGTTTTCTCCTCTCGACCCCCAAAGAAAAGAAAAGAAACAAAACTATTTACACGGGAAAGCTCCCAACAAGCAAAATAAGAATGAGAAATCTTTTTGGGTTTTCTTTTTAATTACTACTACTACAGGCATGGAAAGTAAACTAGCTAAAAGCTACAACTATTTTTTTTGGGTTTTTCTTAAGGTTTTTCAAACACACAAGAAGAAAGCTTAAAAAGAAAATAAACTAGCATGGATGATACAGTGAAAAAGTATGAGCGCCGACAATTGGAATGAGTGTGTGAACATGAATGTAATGTCGGTGATAAATACGTACTCCCCCAAGCTTAGGCTTTTTGCCTAAGTTGGTCTATGCCCATGGATCAAAGTTGCCCTCTCCGGTGTACTGAGGAGGGTCTTCGGGGTGCCACCAGTTGGCGATCTCCTCCAGATCCCACTGATAAAAAGACTGATGGTGAGCATCAGATAGTGGCTCCGGCTCTGGAGCTGATGTCATGCTCTGGTATGCCTGAACGGCCTCCGGCAAAATAAGGTACGTGCTTGAAAATATGCCAAACAGAGAGGGAGCAGGCAAGGTAATAGTCTCAACGTGTTTCTTATCAAACATCAGTCTATAGTAAAGCATCTTCTTCTTGTTCTTAACAATAAAATCATGTGCTAGGATGCTCTTATAATCTAGCAAAATATGAGGCAGCAACTTTTCCTCTTTCTCATAATGCCTAATAGGTATGTTAAAGTGTGCAACAAGGCGCGAAGATGCCTCCTAAGACGGGACCCTTTGTACGGTTCAGATTTAACCTTTTAGCAACAATAGCGCCTAAACTAAAAGTAGTATCACGAAACAAAGCATGGCACAAAATAACAATATCACGGGCACTAAGATTTCGACAGTTCCCGCGACCAATTAAGCATCTACTAGCAAATATTGCAAAGTATCATAGAACAGGAAAGTGTATGCTAGTGATTCTTGCATCGGAAACTTTCCTCGTTTCCCCTAGAACAATCATATCAATAAATCCCTCCACATCATTACGATGTGGTTCCTCTATGATGCATCAAAGGGTATCCTACACACCCGGCATATTGGTGAGAAAGAGATACTGTTCGCGCTGGTCATGGAGGAAGTCGATGAGGCCTGCATTCTCAGACAAATAATAAAATTCTTCATAAATCCCGGCTTCTTTCAAGAACTCATCACAAGGCCATTCACACGGCCGAACCTCCGCAGCACGAGGAAGATTATACTTGGGCTTCTTATTTTCTTAACTTTGCTTATCCTTAGAGCTTCGGCTCGATGAGCCCCTCAAGAATCTCTTCATCTTTTTCTGAAAATTTCTGAAATTTTTAGCAACTTAAAATAAAAGTGAACCAAACTCAACAAAATTGATACAAACTACTCCTACAAGTGCCTAGAGGCTATATCATGCATGGAACTTTGAGTAAGGAGATCGAAAATGGCAGCAAGATGAGCAAGAACTCGGGTTTGAGCTGGTGGATGATTTTTTCTAGAGCAAGAAGAAGTGTGTGGGTGCAAGGATAAGTGGAGGGGACCCATGTGGGGTCCACAAGGCAGGGGGCGCACCCAGGGGGTAGGGCGCGCCCTCCACCCTCGTGGGCACACGGTGGGTCCCCTGATGTGTTCTCAGTGCCAATAATTCTTAAATATTCTGGAAAAAATCATATTTCATTTTCAGGGCATTTGGAGAACTTTTATTTTTGGGGTATTTTTATTTGCAAGGATAATTCAGAAAACAGACAGAAAATACTATTTTTACTTTATTTAATAAAAATAACAGAAAGTAAAAGGATGGTACATAAAGTTGTGCTTTCTACTTCATCCATCTCATGCTCATCAATAGGAATTCACTAACAAGGTTGATCAAGTCTTGTTAACAAACTCATTCCGAATCGCATGAAACCAGAGGTTACCTCAACTGGGATATGCACATCCCCAACAATAAGAATATCATATTTCTTCTTGACAGTAGGAAGAGGAAATTCAAAATCTCCAATAGTGATAGTTGAAAATTTTCAAACAAAACTGATACTATGGACTTGAGGTTGTTTCCTCGGAAAGTGTATCGTACGCTCATTACCATTAACAAGAAAAGTGACATTGCCTTTGTTGCAATCAATAACAGCCCCTGCAGTATTCAAAAAGGGTCTACCAAGGATAATCGACATACTATCGTCCTCGGGAATATCAAGAATAACAAAGTCCGTTAAAATAGTAACGTTTGCAACCACAACAGGCACATCCTCGAAAATTGTTGACACCAGATTTTGGCATGGTCACGAATCCGGGTTTGTATGCAAAAGTTAGAGGCAACACTTCGCGGGCCGGCCCTGAGTGAGAAAGTATTCGGCCTTTGCCGGCTGAATGAAACCTTGCCGGGGTAAAACCTTGCCGATGTGAGGGCTTTCCGGCGTGGAAAGCTTGCCGGCGGAGAAGCTTGCCGGTGTGAAATCTTGCCGAGGGAGAAATCTTGTCGAGGAGGAACTCTTGCCGGGGTAGAAACCTTGCCGAGGAGGAACTCTTGCCGGGGTAGAAACCTTGCCGAGCTAGGGAGGAATCCTTGCCGGTGTAAAAACCTTTCCGGGGTGAAACCTTGTCGGTGCGAAAAGCTTACCCGGGTGGAGGGCCTGCCGGGGTGGAGGTTGTGATAGTCAAGCCGACGAGAAGTTGAAGATGGGCTCAGAAGCTAATTCAGATGATCTTGGATGGAGAAATTTCCTACACGGAAGTTGTGCGTCTCGTCGAAACGGTCGATTTTGATATAAAAATCGTCCCAATCCGAGTTTGTATGCAAAAGTTAGAGCTATCGGAGTGCAGCCCTGTCACGAGGCGAGATGTGGCGCGCCCCACCAGACATAGGTCTGATGGGTAGCGCAAGCGAACAGGTGTTCTGCGTGGCCGTTTTGGCCCAGAAGATGGCCTCAAATCGAAAAACGTTCAACATGAAAGTTGTTCGTCTCGTCGAAACGGTCAAGATTTCTTTTGGGCTCATTTCCATCCGAGGTTGTTTGTTATCATGAAAAGGACCCTCAAAGTACAGCCAGTTTAAACCAAGCAGTTTTGGAAAGTTCGGATAAAATCAGTCCGAATTTGACTAGGGTTTTGAACGTGAATTGATGTAATTTTCTTGTAAGGAAAGGCTAGATAAATCCTTTGCTTGTACGGGAAGTCCAGCCGCCTCTTATATATGTTGGGGGTGACGGCCGATTGAAACACACAATCGAACAAATCAATATACTACTTTTTCATCTACGTTTTATCTCTCCACCGTTTTTCTCTCTCGTTCTTCGCTGTTCTTCATGTTTGAGAGCTGCGAATTCCGAGGCTCTAGGGGCGAGCGAATCGACCTAGGGCAGCCCATAGCCGCCGCACTCCCTGACGGGGTCCCCCATGGGGGTGTGGGGTTTTTGGGTCTGCAAAAGCGCCCGTCGACTGTCTTGCGTATCGTGCTGTCGGTCGGGTCTCCTTCGACATGAGCTGCGGTGCATCACCCCCGGCGTCGAGGGTACACGTGACATGTTCATGTGTCAACACACTTTTTGGCGACTCCGCTGGGGACGAAGATCAATCGTCATCATCCACCATGTCTGATATTCCCAAGCCATCTGAGGTAGACGCCGATAACATCATTAAGCCCAGTCTTGATGAGATATCGGCCGATCATCGCCAAGTTTATGAGGAGTACAAGAAGGCGCACGAGAAGGACTTCCATGAGTTCCTTGCAAAATTCAAGAAGGATCGCCAAGGCAACATCACTCCGATTGAAGAAATCAAGTTCCCTCCTCTTCAAGCCGAGCAGATTAAACCCTCTGTAAGTACTGCCTTTTCTCCTGAGCAGTGGGCTGAGATTGAAAGTCGTATTGCTGATGGTAACAATCTAGTCTACCATACTTCCATAGAAAATACTAATGCTCAGAAAAATACATCTCAATCGTCTAGTGGTAATGATGGTGTAGCTGCTAGTGTGCAAAACCCTAATCTGGCTTTACCTATTGCATCGGCGCCTCCCGTGCCGATGGCTTATTATCCTACCCAAACAAATCAGATTGTGGCTGCACCCATTAGTCCTATCATGAGCATGCCAGGTTCGGTGGCAACGCCGAACCAAACCCTACCTACAGCTGCAACCACTCGACCACTACCAAATTATGGGTCGACATACATGCCACAATTCTTACCTACAGCTAGTAACCCTAATCCTCTTATGCCACTGCCACAAGCTTCATCGTCCACTATGGATGATGGTCTAGCTAATCTTAGAGAAGAGATGGCTAAGATGCTTCGAGAGAATTTTGGAGTTGAGTTACCTGAGAATCGGATTTACCAAAAGCCATACCCCGAGTACTTTGATGCCATCCAGTGCCCTCCAGGATATAAAATTCCAGATTTTGTTAAGTTTAATGGAGAAGGCACAAAAACCACATGGGAGCATGTTAGTCAATATTTAGCACAATTAGGTGAGGCAGGCTCATTGAATGAATTGAAAGTGCGTTTATTTCCTTTATCATTAACTGGTACCGCATTTTCATGGTTTTCTTCTTTACCACATGGTTCCATTCGGGTTTGGTCGCAGCTAGAGCAGAAGTTTCATGATCACTTTTATAGCGGCGACAATGAACTCAAGTTGTCACATCTAACATCGGTTAAACAGAAGCATGATGAATCGGTCTCCGATTACATCAAGAGATTCAGAGAAACAAAAAACCGGTGTTTTAGTTTGGTGATAACCGAGAGGGACTTGGCGGACCTAGTGCTGAGTGGTTTGAGAACTCCCATTAGAGAAAAGCTAGAAGGCTACGAGTTCTTAAATATCAACCAAGTTTTACAAAGGTCTTTGGCTCAGGAAAGTCGAAGCAAAGACCTCAGAGAAGTGCATAGATACAAAGCCGATCGTCCAAAGATGAATATGGTGGAATATGATAGTGATCACTCGGACGATGAGGGTGATGTTTTTTCTAATGAATTTGTTTGGCCATCTAAGGACAAACCCTTTACTTGCAATGATCTGAAACCGATTCATAAGAATCGTGATGAAGAGATGAAATTTACTTTTAACATTGCTAAGTGTGATAAAATACTTGATGCTTTGCTACATGCTAAGATTATTAGAATATCTCATACTTTACAGCCGTTTGAAGAGCTGAAACAGCGCGCTTATTGCAAATATCATAATTCTTTTTCTCATGCTACTAACGATTGCAATGTTTTTCGACGGCAGATACAATCGGCCATTAATGACGGACGATTGAACTTTTCTGAGATGCAAGTTGATAAAAAGCCTTTTCCAATGAATACCATGGATTTGGAGGGAAAGAATCTACTCATTCGGCTGGAGGTTGCCGAATCTGCTAATAAGGATAATGTCATTGTTGGTGAGCCCAGGAAAGACAAGGAGGGCGACAAGGTCTTGGGGAGACAGGTTGTGCTTCACAAGCAACCCTGTGGCAAGGAGACAATCAAAATCACCATCAAGAATCCTACACTCGGGGGGCAACCGCAAGCGCAAGAAAATACTTGTGTTAAATTTGTCAAGCCCAAAAGTCCAGAAGTTGGCAAGTGGAAGACGAATGAAGCTAAAGTGCAGCGCAAGAAAATCAAGCCAACTTTTGATATGTTGCTGTCCAAGTATGCCAATCATGCAGCCGGTTCTAGCTCTGACCGGTCACCAAATTTGAAGCGCTCAAGGTCACCTCCTCGGGAAGAATTTCAGCATCATGCAAGGCCATATGGGTCGTGGGCGCCGGGACCATGGGTACCGGCTCTCCCCTATGTACCATATTACATGGGAGACTTCAATGGAGGATGGTGGCAGCCCCCAATGGCCCCTTATGCTTTTCATCCGGGTTGGGCAGAACAAAGGAGGCCCGTTCATGAGAGACTTTCTTATCCCACACGAGGCCGTTTGAACAATAGTGTCAATCGGCCAGTGAAAGATAATCAAAAAAGGGTCGGCAAGCAAGAATGGCGTGTTAAGTCGCCAAGTGCTGTAACGGTCGAGTCAAGCAAAGGCAAGGAAAAAACGATGCCGACTCACTCATCTTGGGCACCGAAACATTCACCATACAACAGCCGATTATGCATAGCAATCCGACTGAGCTGATACTTGCTATCACGCCAAAGCACTCGGCTAATGACCTTGAAGGAAACACCAGCCAAGTAAAGATGAGAGATCCTAAATACACTCAGCCAAAGTGGTGTCCTCCAGGGCTGACAAAAACACAAAAGAGGAAATTACAGAGGTTAAGGAGTCAAGAGATGATAGAACAAGAAGCCGAGAAGCAAAGGGATAAGTTGTTCAATGACACTCGGCCCATGGTGTCTACAAAACAAGTGTGGAGGCCTAAGAAAATACAAGATGCAGTTGCCTCTACACCTATCACAGCAGCACCTGCGCCACCAAAGGAGGACGATGCGACAGCTATTACATCGTCTGCGACACTTCTTACTTCTTCTTCACTTGGACAAATTTCAGAATCGGTGGATGCACTTGAAGAAGAGGATGATATGTTGGACTATGAGTCTACGCCGGTTCATGAAGGTATGGATATCAATATGGTATATTACTTACCTGCTGAGTTTCATGCTGTCAATGAGGAAGGCGAGGTGGCTCAGCTGGATTTTGGCCCTAAAAATGCAATATCCGAGAAGCCAAAAGACCCAGTAACGCATCTGAAACCATTGTATCTCAGAGGTCATATCAATGGATCACCGCTCACTCGGATGCTTGTTGATGGTGGTGCTGTGGTGAATCTTATGCCGTATTCAGTATTAAAAAATTGGGGCTGCGTGATGAAGAGTTGATAAAGACCAACATGGTGCTCAATGGATTTGAAGGCAAAGAGAAAACTGAAGCCAAAGGTGTGATGTATGTGGAGCTCACGATGGGAAGTAAAACTTTGGCTACTGCATTCTTTATCGCTAAGGTGCAAGGTAACTACAATGTCATACTAGGCCATGATTGGGTTCATGCAAACCAGTGCGTGCCATCCACTATGCACCAGTTTTTGATCCAGTGGGTTGATGATGAAGTGGAAGTCATTCATGCGGATAACTCGGCCTGTGTTGCTTTGGCCGAGGCATCGGTGGATTGGCAACACCCAAATGCTGCTTGCTTGACGGGACGTGACTTGTCAGAATTCGATTTTCTCAGCGCAACCAAGAATGGTTTTGTGCCCGTCTCTCTAAAGCCGACTGAATGCAATCGGCTCCAAGGTATGATATGTTTAAATGGATCCTAACTCAGAGTGATTACAAAAGCGACTTGTAGAATATTGGTCCAATGAGAACGATATGTATGAGTCCATAGAAGAGTTAGATGATATGGATAAATTAGGACAAGGTTTTACATCGGCCGATCCATTAGAAGAGATAGATATAGGAGATGGTTCAACTCCTAGGCCGACATTTGTAAATGCAAATTTAAGAGCCGATCATAAAGCTAAGTTGATCGAGTTGTTGAAAGAATATGTCTGTTGCTTTGCGTGGGAATATCATGAGATGCCAGGTTTAAGCCGAGAGCTAGTGGAGCATCGGTTACCTATAAAGGCTGGTTTTAGACCATATAAACAATCGGCCAGAAAGTTTAATCCAAAAACATATGACCAGATCAAGGAAGAGATCGGTCGTTTGCTTAAAGCTAATTTTATTAGACCTTGCAGGTATGCCGAGTGGATTTCTAACATTGTCCCAGTGGAAAAGAAAGGATCCGGCAAATTGAGGGTGTGCATTGACTTCAGAAATCTGAATAGGGCTACACCCAAAGATGAGTATCCCATGCCGATAGCCGATATGCTTATTAATGATGCTTCTGGACATAAAGTTATTAGCTTTCTAGATGGTAATGCCGGATACAATCAAATTTTTATGGCCGAAGAGGACATGTCCAAGACAGCTTTTCGTTGCCCTGGTTTTCTTGGTTTGTTCGAGTGGACAGTGATGACATTCGGATTAAAAACTGCTGGCGCCACATATCAAAGGGCTATGAATTTGATTTTTCATGATTTACTCGGTGTCATACTTGAAGTCTATATTGATGATATTGTTGTCAAATCGGATGCTTTTGAATCTCACTTGGCTGATTTGCGTTTAGCTTTTGAAAGAATGAAAAACTATGGACTAAAGATGAATCCTTTGAAGTGTGCATTCGGTGTGTCAGCTGGTAAGTTTTTGGGCTTCATTATCCATGAAGATGGCATAGAGATTGATCCCAAAAAGATAGAGGCCATACAGAAAGTGGAAGCTCCAACATGAAAGAGAGATATGCAAAAGTTCCTTGGCAAGGTCAATTACTTGAGGAGGTTCATAGCTAATCTGTCAGGGAAGGTTGATGCGTTTACTCCTATCCTTCGGTTAAAGAATGATGTTGATTTCACTTGGGGGGCAAAACAGCAAGAAGCATTTGATATGATCAAGAATTATTTGTGCACTCCTCCGGTGATGAAAGCACCCAAGCATAGGGAACCCTTCAGGCTTTACATTGCAGAAGAGGAAGGAGTTATTGGTGCTGTTTTGACTCAAGAAACCGAAAGAAAAGAGCATGCTATTACATATTTGAGTAGGCGCTTATTGGACGCCGAGACAAGGTATACATTTATTGAAAAATTATGTCTATGCTTATATTATGCTTGCACAAAATTGAGACATTATTTAGTGCCGAGTGCTTGCGTAGTAGCTTGTCAGACCGATGTCATTAAATACATGTTGCATAGGCCAATTCTTAGTGGTAGAATTGGCAAGTGGGCTTATGCTTTGATTGAATATGATTTGGCGTATGAATCTCTAAAATCCATGAAAGGCCAATTTGTTGCTAATTTCATTGTTGAACATCGGATTAATGACAAGCATGATATTGATATGAACCTTGTTTCAGTAGTACCATGGAGATTATACTTTGATGGTTCAGTTTGTAGCAATGGCCAAGGTGTTGGTATTGTTTATATATCTCCTCATGGTGCTGTTTTTGAAGCCTCGTGCCGCCTAGAATATTTTTGCACAAACAATCAAGCCAAATATGAAGCATTGTTATTCGGCCTAGAGATGTTACTTGCTATAGGCGTTACACATATTGAGGCTTACGGTGATTCGTTACTAGTAGTGCAGCAAGTATCCAAAGTCTTTCAGTGTTTGGACGAATCACTTAATGTTTATCTTGATAAATGTCTGGATATAATTTCTACATTGGATTGTTTTAGCATTACTCATATATCTAGGCATGACAATTGGAGAGCAGATGAGTTGGCACAGCAAGCATCCATCTATCATGTTGATCATGGCATGTTTCATATTTCTCAAAGACCGATGTCTTGTCTTGTCAATATAGGAGAGGCTGAACCAGAACCCACTGATTCGGCCCTTAACAAAAAATCTAGTGCAGGTGACAATACCGACTGGAGGAAGCCCATTGTTGATTACTTGTGCAATCCGAGTGAAAGGGTGGACAGGTGTGTTCGACGTATGGCTTTCAAGTATACAGTGAGAGATGACGGTCTTTATCGCCAAACAGTCGATGATGTTATTCTAAAGTGCTTGGACGAGGACCAGGCAAGAGTTTCTATGGGAGAGGTACATGAAGGCATTTGTGGCATTCATCAGTCGGCTCCCAAGATGAAATGGTTATTGCAACGTGTTGGGTTTCATTGGCCGACTATGATTAATGATTGCTTCAGGTATTATAAGGGGTGTGAAGCTTGTCAAAAATTTGGTAATATTCAATTGGCTCCTGCTGCTATGTTACATCCTATTATCAAGCCGTGGCCTTTCAGAGATTGGGGTTTAGACTTCATTGGACAAATCCATCCATCTTCCTCAAAAGGGCATCGGTTCGTATTAGTGGCAACTGATTATTTCACTAAATGGTCTGAAGCAGTACCTCTGAAGAACATGACACATACGAAGGTAATTCGATTCATAACTGAGCACATTATTCATAGATTCGGTATTCCTCAAACGTTAACTACAGATCAAGGTTCATCTTTTATGTCACACCAAATCAGAGAGTTTGTCGAATCTTATAATATAAAGTTGCTCAATTCCTCTCCATATTATGCTCAAGCTAATGGACAAGCCGAGTCTAGCAATAAAATTTTAATCAAGCTCATCAAGAAGAAGATTGAGGATAATCCGAGGAGATGGCATGAGTTGTTGCCTGGAGCTTTGTGGGCACATAGAATTTCAAGGCATGGTGCTACAAAGGTGACTCCATATGAGCTAGTATATGGTCAAGAGGCGGTTTTACCGGTGGAAGTAAATTTGAATGCTTTGAGAATAGCCAAACAAAATGATTTATCGGTAGTAGACTTTTATAACTTAATGATGGACAATATTGATGAGGTTGCCGATAAACGTTTGGCTGCTTTGAAGGGCATAGAGAAGGACAAGTTGAGGGTAGAAAAGGCTTACAATAAGAAAGTTAAGTTGAAGAATTTTCAAGTTGGCGATCTCGTCTGGAAAGTAATTCTCCCGATTGGTTCAAGAGACAGAAAATTCGGGAAGTGGTCTCCAAGTTGGGAAGGTCCTTTTAGAATTGCAAGAATAGTTCCCGGAAACTCTTATTTGGTGGAATCCGTACGAGGGGCAGTGTTACCTCGAGCTCTCAATGGCAAGTACTTGAAGAAATACCACCCAAGTGTGTGGCAAGAAGCCTAAGTGGGCAATGGCCGATATATGACTATCGCCCTTAGCACAAACATGGCCGATACATGATTATCGTCCCGAGGAAAATAAATGGCCGATGGAGTGTTGACATCGTCCTTAGAACAAACACAATACAAGTTATTTTTCGGCACACAAGCTTTGCCGAAAAACAGGGGGGCATGTGTTGACACCAGATTTTGGCATGGTCACGAATCCGGGTTTGTATGCAAAAGTTAGAGGCAACACTTCGCGGGCCGGCCCTGAGTGAGAAAGTATTCGGCCTTTGCCGGCTGAATGAAACCTTGCCGGGGTAAAACCTTGCCGATGTGAGGGCTCGCCGGCGTGGAAAGCTTGCCGGCGGAGAAGCTTGCCGGCGTGGAAAGCTTGCTGGAGGAGAAGCTTGCCGGTGTGAAATCTTGCCGAGGGAGAAACCTTGCCGAGGAGGAACTCTTGCCGGGGTAGAAACCTTGCCGAGGAGGAACTCTTGCCGGGGTAGAAACCTTGACGAGCTAGGGATGAACCCTTGCCGGTGTAAAAACCTTGCCGGGGTGAAACCTTGTCGGTGCGGAAAGCTTACCCGGGTGGAAGGCCTGCCGGGGTGGAGGTTGTGATAGTCAAGCCGACGAGAAGTTGAAGATGGGCTCAGAAGCTAATTCAGATGATCTTGGATGGAGAAATGTCCTGCACGGAAGTTGTGCGTCTCGTCGAAATGGTTGATTTTGATATAAAAATCGTCCCAATCCGAGTTTGTAAGCAAAAGTTAGAGCTATCGGAGTGCAGCCCTGTCACGAGGCGAGATGTGGCGCGCCCCACCAGACATAGGTCTGATGGGTAGCGCAAGCGAACATGTGTTCTGCGTGGCCGTTTTGGCCCAGAAGATGGCCTCAAATCGAAAAACGTTCAACATGAAAGTTGTTCATCTCGTCGAAACGGTCAAGATTTCTTTTGGGTTCGTTTCAATCCGAGGTTGTTTGTTATCATGAAAAGGACCCTCAAAGTACAGCCAGTTTAAACCAAGCAGTTTTGGAAAGTTCGGATAAAATCAGTCCTAATTTGACTAGGGTTTTGAACGTGAATTGATGTAATTTTCTTGTAAGGAAAGCCTAGATAAATCCTTTGCTTGTACGGGAAGTCCAGCCGCCTCTTATATATGTTGGGGGTGACGGTCGATTGAAACACACAATCGAACAAATCAATATACTAGTTTTTCATCTACGTTTTATCTCTCCACCGTTTTTCTCTCTCGTTCTTCGCTGTTCTTCGTGTTTGAGAGCTACGAATTCCGAGGCTCTAGGGGCGAGCGAATCGACCTAGGGCAGCCCATAGCCGCCGCACTCCCTGACGGGGTCCCTCCCGGGGGTGTGGGGTTTTCGGGTCTGCAAAAGCGCCCGTCGACTGTCTTGCGTATCGCGCTGTCGGTCGGGTCTCCTTCGACGTGAGCTGCGGTGCATCACCCCCGGCGTCGAGGGTACACGTGACGTGTTTGTGTGTCAACACAAATACCGACAGGTATAGCAGTTGATTTATCAACCATTTGCAAAGATATTTCAGTAGGTGTCAACTTATTTAAATCAAGTCTACGATATAAAGAGAGAGGCATAACACTAACACCGGCTCCAAGATCACATAAAGCAGTTTTAACATAGTTTCTTTTAATGGAGCATGGTATAGTTGTTACTCCTGGATCTTTGGTATTCCACCCTTAAAAGTGTAATTAGCAAGCATGGTGGAAATTCCAGCTTCCGATATCTTTCTTTTATTAGTAACAATATCCTTCATGTACTTAGCATAAGGGTTCATTTTAAGCATATCAGTCAAACGCATACGCAAAAAGATAGGTCTAATCATTTCAGCAAAGTGCTCAAAATCCTCATCATCCTTTTTCTTGGATGGTTTATGAGGAAAAGGCATGGGTTTCTGAACCCATGGTTCTCTTTCCTTACCGTGCTTCCCAGCAACAAAGTCTATCTTATCATAAGTTGATTATTTCATTGTGGGTTATGAAGATCAACAGCAGGTTCAATCTAAACATCATTATCATTGCTAGGTTGAGCATCAACATGAACATCATCATTAAAATTATCACTAGGTTCATGTTCATTACCAAATTGTGTTTCAGCATCAGAAATAGAAATATCATTGGGATTCTCAGGTGTGTCAACAATAGGTTCACTAGGAGCATGCAAAGTCCTATCGTTTTTCTTCTTCTTAGAAGAACTAGGTGCATCAATATTAGTTCTCTGAGAATCTTGCTCAATTCTCTTAGGGTGGCCCTCGGGATACAAAGGTTCCTGAGTCATTTTACCCCCTCTTGCCATAACTCTAACAACATTATCATTTTTCTTGGTATTTAATTCATTGAGCAAATCATTCTGAGCCTTAAGTACTTGTTCTACTTGAGTGGTAACCATAGAAGCATGTTTACTAATAAGTCCAAGTTCACCTTTAACTCTAGACATATAATCACTCAAGTGTTCAAGCATACCAGCATTACATTTCAATTGTCTACCAACATAAGCATTGAAGTTTTCTTGTTTAACAATAAAATTATCAAACTCATCTAAGCATTGGCTAGCAGACTTATAACGAGGAATATCACCTTCATTAAATCTATAGAGAGAATTTACCTTTAATACCTGTATCGGGTTATTAAGACCATGTATTTCTTCAATAGGTGGTAAATTCTTAACATCTTCAGCTTTAATACCTTTTTCTTTCATAGATTTCTTTTCCTCTTGCATATCTTCAGGACTGAGAAATAGAATACCCCTTTTCTTTGGAGTTATCTTAGGAGTTGGTTCAGGAAGTGTCCAATCATTTTTATTACTCAACATATTATTCAATAGCAATTCAGCTTGATCAACAGTTCTTTCCCTGAAAACACAACCAACACAACTATACAGGTAGTCTCTGGAAGCATCAGTTAGTCCATTATAAAAGATATCAAGTATTTCATTTTTCTTTAGAGTCTGATCAGGCAAAGCATTAAGTAATTGGAGAAGCCTTCCCCAAGCTTGTGGGAGACCCTCTTCTTCAATTTGCACAAAATTATATATGTCCCTTAAGGCAACCTGTTTCTTATGAGCGGGGAAATATTTAGCAGAGAAGTAATAAATCATATCCTGGGGACTAGGCACACAACCAGGACCAAGAGAATTAAACCATGTTATAGCATCACCCTTTAATGAGAACGGAAATAACTTAAGGATAAAGTAATAGCGAGTTTTCTCATCATTAGTGAAGAGGGTGGCTATATCATTTAATTTAGTAAGATGTGCCACAACAGTTTCAGATTCATAGCCATAAAAAGGATTAGATTCAACCAAAGTAATTTACTCAGGATCGACAAAGAAATCATAATCCTTATCAGTAATAAAGATAGGTGAAGTAGCAAAAGCAGGGTCATATTTCATTCTAGCATTCAAGGATTTTTCTTTAAGCTTAGCTAATAATTTCTTAAGATCAGATCTATCATTGCAAGCTAAGAAGTCTCTAGCAGATTCTTCATCCATAACACAACCCTCAGGCACAATAGGCAATTCATATCTAGGGGGAGAATCTTCATCATCACTTTCATCAATATTATTAGTTTCAATAATTTCATTCTCTCTAACCCTAGCAACTTGTTCATCAAGAAATTCACCTAGTGGCACAGTATTATCAAGCATAGAAGTAGTTTCATCATAAGTATCATGCAAAGCAGAAGTGGCATCATCAATAACATGCGACATATCAGAATGAATAGCAGGTGTAGGTGTCGCAAGTTTACTCAAAACGGAAGGTGGATCAAGTGTAGAGTTAGATGGAAGTTCCTTACCTCCCCTCGTAGTTGAGGGAAAAATCTTGGTTCTTTGATCTTTCAAGTTCTTCATAGTGACCAGCAGATATAAATCCCAAGTGACTCAAAGAATAGAGCTATGCTCCCCGACAACGACGCTAGAAAATAGTCTTGATAACCCACAAGTATAGGGGATCTCAATAGTTTTCGAGGTTAGAGTATTCAACCCAAATTTATTGATTCGACACAAGGGGAGCCAAAGAATATTCTCAAGTATTAGTAGCTGAGTTATCAATTCAACCACACCTGGAAACTTGATATCTGCAGCAAGGTATTTAGTAGCAAAGTATATGATAGTAATGGTAACAGTGGCAAAAGTAACGGTAGTAGTTTTGGTTTTATAGGGATTGTAACAGTAGCAGCAGAAAAGTAAATAAGCGAAGAACAATATGTGAAAAGCTCATAGGCAATGGATCGGTGATGGATAATAATGTCGGATGCGATTCCTCATGCTATGGTTATAACATAGGGTGACACAGAACTAGCTCCAGTTCATCAATGTAATGTAGGCATGTATTCCGAATATAGTCATACATGCTTATGGAAAAGAACTTGCATGACATCTTTTGTCCTACCCTCCCGTGGCAGCGGGGTCTTATTGGAAACTAAGGGATATTAAGGCCTCCTTTTAATAGAGTACCAGACCAAAGCATTAAAACATAGTGAATACATGAAATCCTCAAACTACGATCATCACCGGTAAGTATCCCGATTATTGTCACTTCGGGGTTAATGGATCATAACACATAATAGGTGACTATAAACTTGCAAGGTAGGATGATGAACTCACATGTATTCATGAAAACATAATAGGTTCAGATCTGAAATCATGGCATTCGGGCCCTAGTGACAAGCATTAAGCATAGCAAAGTCATACCAACATCAATCCCAGAACATAGTGGATACTAGGGATCAAACCCTAACAAAACTAACTCAATTACATGATAAATCTCATCCAACCCATCACCGTCCAGCAAGCCTACGATGGAATTACTCATGCACGGTGGTGAGCATCATGAAATTGGCGATGGAGGAAGGTTTATGATGATGATGGCGACGGATTCCCCTCTCGAGAGCCCCGAACGGACTCCAGATCGGCCCTCCCGAGAGAGATTAGGGCTTGGCGGCGGCTCTGTATCGTATAACACGAATCCTTCTCTCTGGGTTTTTTTCTCCCCAAACACGAATATATAGAGTTGGAGTTGAGGTCGGAGGAGCACCGGGGGGCCCACGAGGCAGGGGCGCGCCCAGGGGGTAGGAGCACCCCCACCCTCATGGACAGGGTGTGGGCCCCTTGGCCTTGATTCTTTCGCTAGTATTTTTATTTATTCCGAAAATAATCTCCGTTGATATTCAGGTCATTCCAAGTACTTATATTTCTACAGAAAAATAACGCCATGGCAATTCTGCTGAAAACAGCGTCAGTCCGGGTTAGTTCCATTCAAATCATGCAAGTTAGAGTCCAAAACAAGGGCAAAAGTGTTTGGAAAAGTAGATACGTTGGAGATGTATCAGACGTCCATTTGCCAGATTTCATAATCATAAAATGCGACAATTGCTAACATGATTCAGACATACTTAAGCATCGCTACGGGTGAGAAAGTCTCATCATAGTTAACTCCTTGAACTTGTCGAAAACCTTTCGTGACAAGTCGAGCTTTGTAGGCAGTAACATTGCCATCAGCGTCAGTCTTCTTCTTGAAGATCCATTTATTCTCTATGGCTCGCCGATTATCGGGCAAGTCCTCCAAAGTCCACACTTTGTTCTCATACATGGATCCTATCTCAAATTTCATGGCCTCAAGCCATTTATCAGAATCTGGGCTCATCATAGCTTCTTCATAGTTCATAGGCGCCATGGTCTAGTAACATGACTTCCAGAATAGGATTACCATACCACTCTGGTGCGGATCGTGTTCTGGTTGACCTACAAGGTTCAGTAGTAACTTGATCTGGAGCTTCATGGTCACCATCATTAGCTTCCTCTCTAGTTGGTGCAGGCATCATGGGAACGATTTTCTATGATGAGCTACTTTCCCATTCTAGAGAAGGTACAATTACCTCGTCAAATTCTACTTTCCTCCCACTCACTTCTTTCGAGAGAAACTCCTCTAGAAATGTTCCATTCTTGGCAACAAACATCTTGCCTTCAGATCTATGGTAGAAGGTGTGCCTGTCGGTGTCAAAACCAGTGGATCTCGGGTAGGGGGTCCCGAACTATGCATCTGAGGTTGATGGTAACAGGGGACAGGGAACACAATGTTTACCCAGGTTCGGGCCCTCTCGATGGAGGTAAAACCCTACGTCCTACTAGATTAATATTGATGAGTATGGGGGTTACAAGAGTTGATCTACCACGAGATCATAATGGCAAAACCCTAGAAGTCTGGCCTATCTGATTATGATTGTTCTGTTCTCCTCTAAGGATCTAGCCCTCCGGTTTATATAGACACCAGTGGGATCTAGGGTTACATAAAGTCAGTTACAGTGAAAGGAATCCTCATATTTGGTCGCCAAGCTTGCCTTCCACGCCAAGGAGAGTCCCATATGGACACGGGTAGAGTCTTTGGTCTTTGTATCTTCACAGCCCATCAGTCTGGCCCATGGCTAATAGGCCGGACACCCGAGGGAGGACCCCTTAGTCTAGGACTCCCTCAATAGCCCCTGAATCAGGCTTCAATGACGAGGTGTCCGGCACGCAGATTGTCTTCGGCATTGCAAGGCGGGTTCCCTTCTCCAAAATAGTCTTCGGACGCAAAGAATGTATCCGGATATGTAACCCAAGTACCACACACAACTGCAGAGAGTATAATATTTCACGAGTCAAATCCGCTGACAACTTTTTGTAATGTGATATCACGTCCCTGCCCGATTATTATTTCGAACCGTTTTTCGGCCTGCCAGTTCGTATTTCGAGATGTGGTTTTATTAGCACATCTTGTCAAAGCAGAGATCGTGTCCCCTTATTGCGGGATCCTCATCAATACGGGTATGGGTAATCCAACCGTGCCGCCTGCACGACCCCTATGGAATAGGCGAGTTTCATGACGAGTGGGGAGGCGTTCGATATTCACCGTCTTTATAAGGAGATAAGGATTCCCTTTCTTCACCCAAGCCTTCTCTCTTTCTTTGCCCTTCCATTCTCGAGCTCCAGCGCCCAAGTCCTCATCTTTTCCGCCTCAAGGAAGCACTCAACCATGTCCGGATCTAGAGGGAAAGGCAAGTGGATGGCCTCCTCCGTTAAGGAGAAGGACATCACCAAGCTTCGGGAGGCCGGGTATCTAGCGAAAGAAATTGTCCACCGGCTTCCAGCCAAGGGGAAAATCGTCCCCACCCCGAAGCCTAACGAGAGGGCAGTGTTCATCCCCCACTTCGTTCATGGGTTAGGGTTTCCTCTCCACCCTTTCGTCTGCGAACTTATGTTCTGTTATGGGCTAGATTTCCATGATCTAGCCCCGAACTCTTTCCTCAACATCTGGGCATTCATTGTCGTGTGTGAGGCCTTCCTCCGCATCTAACCCCACTTCGGACTGTGGCTCAAGATCTTCAACGTGAAGCCGAAGGTGGTGGATGGCCAGCACGTGGAGTGCGGAGGTGCCATGGTGAGCAAGCTGCCATCACGTGGTCCAAAGGTACTTTTGTGGAGACCGTCAAGGAGTGGCAGAAACTCTGGTTCTATATCACAGAGCCCCGCGATGCCACCTGGGCCGCGTCTCCCGAATTCAAGTCCGGAGCTCCAGTGTGGCTCACCTCTTGGATAGAGAAGGGCCCAAATTGGTCTTCGTCGGACGAACTGATAGCGCTGTAGACGCGCATCCAAAGCATGGTGGATAAAAACATCAAGCTCGTCGACGTGATCCAGGTGATGCTAGTTCGCCAGATCCTCCCATGCCAAAGCCGAACTTGCCCTTTATGGGAATTCGATCCGAAGAAGCACCAAACCTTGGAAAGGCTCTTCAGAACCACTCACGAAGAAGCCTGGAAGTTGCTCTTTAAGGGCAATGAGATGCCACCGGCCATAGACTCGGATCACGGGCACGATCTCATCCATCCTACCAGTGAGGTAAGTCTTTCATGTCTCAAGGCGTATCCTCTACTTGCTTGTTCAAGGAGGATATCTAAACTTTACTATTTTCTATTTTTTCAGGTATGGACAGAGAAAGCGGAGCAGATTCAATGTTCGGCTCCACTGCCCGAGGAACTAGTCATTCCGATCCTGGTGAAGATGCTGGTCCCGGCGACCTATCAGATGCCGGAGAAGAAGGCCAAGGGGGTCCGGAGTGGCCCCCACCGCAAGGGAGCTTCGGACATGTCATCCGAAGACAAGACTCACTCCTCTGCCGCCGAAGACGAGGAGGAGGAGGAGGAGGAGGAAGAAAGTAACTCTCCCCCTGATGGGAGGAGGAAGAAGAGGGCGGCCTCCGCAAATCTGGAGGTGGGGGCGCACAAGAGGGGGAAGGGCCCCCTCGCGGATAACTCTGCATGGGACGTTGACAGTAGCCCAGAGAGACGCCCCCAAAATAAGCCCCTGGCCGCATCGTATGTACTAGAAACCCGCATACGTCCATGTACCCGGCCTCCCTTCTTCATGGTATTAACATGTTTAATCATGCTATTGCAGTCCGGCTCATGACAGCTCCCTGCGATCCTCATCCGGAGGTTCGCTGGATTCGAAGGCAATGGCCAGCGAGTCTCCGCCGGCCGCTCACTCTCCCAAGGCTAAGGGCAACGTCGAGGCGCTGTCCCGAAGGACCTTCCCAAGCCAAGGGGAGGTTCAGGAGGCCGTCAGGGAGGCGGCGGAGGGCGAAACCTCGGTCGTCGAACACCTGGGGGACCAGATTCCCATGGAGACTGGCGATGGGGACTGTGTTCAGTTCATCCCCTAGCCGGATACGGTTTCGGAGACCTATACGGCTCCAGAATCCGGCGTGCAGCCTCCTTCGAGAGAAGGCGGTGTGTCTATCCCGCCGGTGACCTCTGTCCAACCAGAGGCACCGGATAATCTGCTGGAAGCGCTACGAGGCGCTTCCATTGTGGATGAACACCGTATCCTTATGGGTATGGTGATTGAGAGGGTTCAGTCCGTCAAGAGCGGACTAGCTGAAGCCTACAGCAGCCTGCTGACAGGTTTTAAGGTAAGCGACGTAAAAGAGAAAATCCCAATATAGACATTGTAGCCCCTGAGACACTGTCCAGTGTTCGGAAAGAAAAGCCGGACAGAGGATCAAGTAATTTTCACAGGAAACTAACTAAAATATGTCTTATGAACACATGCGTCACTGCTGGCCGCCACCTCTCATGCCGCTGAGGTCTCTGGACTAAAGCAGAGTCTGGACCGAGCCGAAGAAGAGCTTTGCCTTGTGAAAAGGTAGCTGGAGGCCAAGCAAGGTATGTGGAGACTTTCTATATGTCCAGAAAGAATAAACGATGTATATTGATTGCAGTGCCGTGATATTTGTAGGACCGGCGACTGAGGTTGAAGCCCTCGGGAAAGCGCTGGCCAAAGCCGAGGAGAGGGCGGCGAAGGATCAAGTCACCCGTAAAAAGCATGAGGCCAGGTTTAGGGAGGTCCAGTAGGAGCTCCAGGACGCTTCGAAGAAATACGAGTCCTTGGAGCGTCAGCATGCAGATCAAGAATCTGAACTTGAGAAGGCCCACCAAAGCGCACAGGAGGCCCGCCCAAGGCGCCCTCCAGGAAATCCAGGAGGCCCGAAAGATCGCGGTGGGTAAGGATTTTATTATACAAAGCAAGTATGTGAAGGAGAGGTATCTCTTTCTCACCCGGATTTGGAGTTCTCCAGGGGCGTTTGTGGAACTGCCGCGCAGCTTTTCTGACACTGCTGAATTCTTCCGAGCCGGAGAGGGGACCTCGACGGAGAAGCTGTTCTGGTCGCAATAACTTGCGCCAGAACATCCGATGCCCTTGAGCGACCAGCTAAAACAGCTGGTCAAGCTACATAGGGTGGCCGAACTGGCCATGAAGGACTTGATAGTCCGGCTGTGGCCAGCCAAAGTTATCCCCAGTAGCTACTTCGGTCTCGTGAAGTGGCTGGTCGATGCCTGCCCTCGGCTTGACACCATCAAGCGGTCGGTTTGTATCGAAGGTGCGCGGATGGCATTCGCCCATGTCAAGATGCAGTGGGCGAAGATGAATGCTGCCATAGTCGCGACCGAAGGACCGCCCGTGGGCAAGGAGTACCACACGCCCAAGCGATATTTTAGTGAAGTCCTTGAGGGATCCCGCATTGTGGCAGAGCAATGTACGAAGGATGTAATCTTCGAAAGAATATTGTCTCGCCCTGTAACAAGTTCGGCTATGTAATATAATGTTTGTTTAATATTTTACCTCCTGTGCGGCCGTGTTTATGAAATTTTGAGAGTTGGCCAGTCGTTGGCTTCAGCCCCCACGTAGGTAGTACGGGGGTGTTCAGGATGGAATCTAAACACTCTTGATCCAATTTGTTTGGTCCTTGAAGGATGTGTTTAGCGCAACAAACTAGGCAATCGGACTATATGGCTTTATCACCCTCACTTAGCCAGAGGAGTTCTATAATGAAAATTTAGGAGCAGCCCCTAGTATCCGAACTAGGGTACTATAAACACATGCTCGGGTAAAAGGCCGACTCATCGCATAATGCGGAAAAAATCGCTAAAGATTTGAAACCTCCGAAGAGCTGTCCGGCTCTCGCCGCATCATGACAGTCAGTTTTCGGCTTTCTCTACTGAGGTGCTCATCCGGATAAGCCAGGACACAATCGCAGTAGTTCTCCCTTTACTACCCTAGCCAATATAGCAGAATGTAAGGTAGTAAGCACAGGAGCCGGGCAACCCAACTATTGACCAAAGACATGATTCGGAGCCGATGCATATAATGCTAAATTCGGGGTCTGAACTATACTGTAAAAGTTTTCGGACTTGTTGCCATAGTGTGGGGCGCAATAAAGCCCCTGGCGGATTACGGTGTACCAAGGTGTACGGAAGAAAATTAAAATAGCAAAAAATAAAAAAATGGAAGAAGAAGGTGCCACGTATGTTGGGCCGCAAACGTGGCTATTTGACATGCCAAGATCAAGGAGGAGCTGCGTACGGGTCTTGAAAACAGGTAGAGTGATCGCCAAGAGGGACATCTAAAGATTCCTATGCACGTCTGTGCTACTTGCCACCTTGGTGTGTTCGTTCTTCGAAAGGATCGATTATGAGCCGGCGAGAGGTACCTGCGAAAAGGAAACCTGAGGAGGGAAAAAAGAAAAAGTGAAAGTATGCGTGTCTAGTGGAGGTCGAGCCTTATTGTGGATCACAATCTAGTTATGCCTCTGTCTGTGCCCACGGTATTTTGAGTGCATAGTTATGTACGCATGGCACGAGCGCCATCACTTGGTGTGGTCTGGGACGGAGGCTGAATTGCTAGTTGAGCTCTTGACAAGCTGGGCTGTCCTGACGCATGGTAGTCCGGACTCGTTTGACAATTTCTGGGAGTATGGCTGCTGAATTAAGGTTCTGTTTGCGGAGGGCGCTCTGTACTTCTACTGCCAGGGCAGCGGTGTGCTCCTCAGTACGGAGGGAGCACTCCATATTTCCATTGACTGTTATGACACCACGTGGTCCAGGCATCTTGAGCTTGAGATAAGCATAGTGCGGCACCGCATTGAATCGGGCAAAAGCAGTTCATCTGAGCAGTGCGTGATAGCCACTGCGGAAGGGGACGATATCGAAGATTAACTCCTCGCTTCGGAAGTTTTCCGGAGATCCGAAGACGACCTCCAATGTGATTGAGCCCGAGCAACGGGACTCTACACCTGGTGTAACTCCTTTAAAGATGGTCTTGGTGGGCTTGATCCTTGATGGGTCGATGCCCATTTTGTGCACTGTATCCTGGTAAAGCAGGTTGAGGCTGCTGCCGCCATCCGTGAGGACTCGTGTGAGATGAAATCCATCCATTATTGCATCGAGAACCAGTACGGCTGACCTGCCGTGATGGATACTGATCGGATGGTCCCTATGATCGAAAGTGATCGGGCATGACGACCATGGGTTTAATTTTGGGGCGATTGGCTCTATCACATAGACGTCCCTAAGCACGCGTTTGCGCTCCCTCTTGGGGATATGGGTGGCGTATATCATGTTCACCATTTTGATTTGTGGAGGGAACTTCTTCTGTCCCCCTGAGTTTGGTGGATGGGGCTCCTCGTCATCGTCCTTGCTTTATGACCCCCTCTCCTTGTTTTCGGCATTTAACTTGCCGACCTATTTGAAAACCCAACAGTCTCTGTTGGTGTGATTGGCTGGTTTGTCAGGAGTGCCATGTATCTGGCATGGGCGATCAAGTATGCGGTCCAGGCTGGCTGGGCCAGAATTGTTCCTTTTGAACGACTTCTTCGGCTGGCCGGACTTGGAGCCGCTGAATCCGGCGTTGACCGCCGTATCGTCGGTATTATCACCGTTGTTTCGACGCTTGTGTCTGTTGCGTCGGGGCTTGCCGTTGCTATTTTTGGCTTCCGCAGTGCCCGGTTCACCTGCACTGTTATTGCTACGGGCTAGCCAGCTATCTTCGCCCACGCAAAAGCGGGTCATAAGTGCCATAAGGGCTACCATGGTCTTGAGCTTCTCTTGGCCGAGGTGTCGGGCAAGCCATTCGTCCCGGATGCTGTGTTTAAAGGCCGCCAAGGCTTCGGCATCTGGGCAGACGACGATCTGGTTCTTTTTAGTTAAGAACCTAGTCCAGAGTTTCCTGGCTGACTCTCCGGGCTGTTGAATTATGTGACTTAAGTCATCGGCATCCGGAGGGCGAACGTATGTACCTTGAAAGTTGTCAAGGAAGGCTTCTTCCAAGTATTCCCAGCTGCCAATAGACTGTTCAGCCAATGTCAGGCTGGCCCCTTGAGTTTTACAGGTAGGTATTTGATGGCATGAAGATCATCGACGTGCGCCATATGAATATGGAGGATAAAGTCTTCAATCCATACTGCAGGATCTGTGGTTCCATCATATGATTCGATATTTACGGGTTTGAACCCTTCTGGGAATTCATGTTCCATTAATTCATCAGTGAAGCAGAGAGGATGTGCGGCGCCTCTATATCGGGCCAGTTCGTGACGTAGTTCGGATGGAGTCCGTCTGCGGCTTTCGGCTCGGACGTAATTGTACTTGCCATGCTTGGCTTGATAGCTGATATGTCTCCAACGTATCTATAATTTTTGATTGCTCCATGCTATATTATCTACTGTTTTGGACATTATTGGGCTTTATTATCCACTTTTATATTATTTTTGGGACTAACCTGTTAACCAGAGGCCCAACCTAGAATTGTTGTTTTTTGCCTGTTTTAGGGTTTCGAAGAAAAGGGATATCAAACAGAGTCCAAATGGAATGAAACCTTCGGGAACGTGATTTTCTCAACAAACAAGACCCGGGAGACTTGGACCCTACATCAAGACACAAAATAGGAGGCCACGAGGTAGGGGCGCACCTACCCCCCAGGCACGCCCTCCACCCTCGTGGGCCCCCTGTTGCTCCACCGACGTACTCCTCCCTCCTATATATACCTATGTACCCCAAAACGATCAGATACGGAGCCAAAAACCTAATTCCACCACCGCAACTTTCTGTATCCACGAGATCCCATCTTGGGGCCTATTCTGGAGCTCCGCCGGAGGGGGCATCGATCACGAAGGGCTTCTACATCAACACCATAGCCTCTCCGATGAAGTGTGAGTAGTTTACCTCAGAATTTCGGGTCCATAGTTACTAGCTAGATGGCTTCTTCTCTCTTTTTGGATCTCAATACAATGTTCTCCCCCTCTCTTGTGGAGAACTATTCGATGTAATCTTCTTTTTGCGGTGTGTATGTTGAGATCGATGAATTGTGAGTTTATGATCGAGTCTACCTATGATTAATATTTGAATCTTCTCTGAATTCTTTTATGTATGATTGGTTATCTTTGCAAGTCTCTTCGAATTATCTGTTTGGTTTGGCCTACTAGATTGATCTTTCTTGCAATGGGAGAAGTGCTTAGCTTTGGGTTCAATCTTGCGGTGTCCTTTCCCAGTGACAGTAGGGACAGCAAGGCACATATTGTATTGTTGCCATCGAGGATAACAATATGGGGTTTTCATCATATTGCATGAGTCTATCCCTCTACATCATGTCATCTTGCTTAAGGCGTTACTCTGTTTTTAACTTAATACTATAGATGCATGCTGGATAGCGGTCGATGAGTGGAGTAATAGTAGTAGATGCAGGCAGGAGTCGGTCTACTTGTCTCGTACATGATGCCTATATACATGATCATACCTAGATATTCTCATAACTATGCTCAATTCTATCAATTGCTCAACAATAATTTATTCACCCATCGTAGAATACTTATGCTCTCGAGAGAAGCCACTAGTGAAACCTATGGCCCCCGGGTCTATCTTTATCATATTAATCTCCTACTACTTAGTTATTTCCTTTCCCTTTATTTTACTTTGCATCTTTATCACAAAAATACCAAAAATATTATCTTATCATATCTATCAGATCTCACTCTCGTAAGTGGCCGCGTAGGGATTGACAACCCCTATTCACGTTGGTTGTGAGGATTTATTTGTTTTGTGCACGTATGAGGGACTCGCGCGTAGCCTCCTACTGGATTGATACCTTGGTTCTAAAAAACTGAGGGAAATACTTACGCTAGTTTGCTGCATCATCCCTTCCTCTTCGGGGAAAACCAACGCAGTGCTCAAGAGGTGGCAATAGTCGTCGTCGCGCGTCGAGGCATGCCCCCGTGATCCGTAGATTGATCTGGCCGGACCTGTTTTATTCTTCAGGCCCTGACGGAGATCATACGTGTATCCCTGAGTAGTTTTGTCTCTGCCTTTACGGCGAGGTAAGGCGGGTTGGTGTTCGGCTTGTCTTGCCGCTTTGTCCCGGCCACGTGGCAGTCGGTCAGCCGCATTGTGCGCTGATGGAACGGGCTCCAGTGCCTCGTCATCGAATTGAGGTAGCAATTTGCGCTTAGGGTAACTTTTGAGTGGTCGCTTGAGGCCGTACTCCTCGGCTTCCAGGACATTAGTCCATCTGTCATTGAGCAGGTCTTGATCAGCTTGAAGCTGTTGCTGCTTCTTTTCAGACTCCTTGCAGTGGCTATTAGCTCGCGCTTGAAGCGTTCTTGCTCGAGAGGTTCCTCAGGCACGATGAAATCCTCAGTGCCGAGGCTCGCCTCATCCTCAGAGAGCGGAAGATAATTACTGTCCTCTGAGTCTTCGTGTGTGGTCTGTTTACTAGGGCTAACTTTCCCATCTTCCCATTCATCCTGTTCGGAAGTTGGCTGAACGGGGTCTTCATTGTCTTCGGCACCGTCCGGAGTGTTATCTTCTCCTGTGCCGGTGTTCCTGTCTTTGCTGCGGCGTGACTTAGAGCAGCGCCGCTGATGCCGACGCTTTGGTTGTATCTCGGGAGGTTCATCCTCAACCGGATATTCCTTGTCATCACCGCTATTCTCTGTTGGTGCATCCACCATGTATACGTTATATGAGGAAGTGGTCGTCCAGCATCCGGTAAACAATGGGTTTTGGGCCTCTTCTTCTCCGGCATCATCGTCCATACCATCGATGTCGTCGGAGCCGTAATCGAGCATGTCAGTTAGGTCTTCGACAGTGGCTATTAAGTGGGCGGGGGGTGGGAAGCGAAATTCTCCATCATCGGCCTCCAGTTCAAACCGGATATAATTCGGTTGTGAGTCCCCCCCGCTAGGGTGAGTGTTTTTAATGAGTTTAGCACGTCGCCTGATGGTGAGTGCCGGAAGATATCCGTGGAGCTGAATTCAATGATCGACGCCCGATCAAGCTCGTCGTGCGCAGACGCACATGCCTCGAAACCTGCAGCCGGAAACATGTCCGAGGTTCTGGAAACACATATCTCACTTGATGTTGGGTCTGTGTGCGGCTCCAACGCCGCTGAGTCTGTGGCCTCCATGGCGGGGCTGATCCTCCCATCCTCGGATGGCATGATATGCTCCGGATCTAGAGCCGGAGCGGTCGTAGGTTCCATCTCCTAGGTGTGGTTCGATGACAGATTTAAGTCATGTTCATCGTGGTGACAGGGAGCGACTACTGCCGCGGTCTCGAATCCGTCGATGATCAAGTCTCCGCGGATGTCCGCGACATAGGTCAGGCTTCCAAATCTGACCTGGTGGCCAGGGGCGTAGCTATCGATCTGGTCTAGATGGCCATGCAAGTTGGCCCGCAGTGCGAAGCCGCCGAACAGGAAGATCTGTCCGGGGAGGAAGGTTTCTCCCTGGACGACTTTGTTGTGGATGATTGACGGGGCCATTGAACCTCTCGGTGACGGCGAAGTAGAACTCTCAATGAAAGCACCAATGTCGGTGTCAAAACCGGTGGATCTCGGGTAGGGGGTCCCGAACTGTGCGTCTGAGGTTGATGGTAATAGGAGACAGGGAACACAATGTTTACCCAGGTTCGGGCCCTCTTGATGGAGGTAAAACCCTACGTCCTGCTAGATTAATATTGATGAGTATGGGGGTTATAAGAGTTGATCTACCACAAGATCGTAATGGCTAAACCCTAGAAGTCTAGCCTATCTGATTATGATTGTTCTGTTCTCCTCTAAGGATCTAGCCCTCTGGTTTATATAGACACCGGAGGGATCTAGGGTTACATAAAGTTGGTTACGGTGAAAGGAATCCTCATATTTGGTCGCCAAGATTGCCTTCCACGCCAAGGAGAGTCCCATCCGAACACGGGTAGAGTCTTCGGTCTTTGTATCTTCACAGCCCATCAGTCCGGCCCATGGCTAACAGGCCGGACGCCCGAGGACCCCTTAGTCTAGGACTCCCTTAGTGCCCAATTGTTTCCTTAGGGTATCCTATGAAGATGCACTTCTCTGATTTGGGTTCGAGATTATCAGGCTGAAGCCTTTTGACATAAGTGTCTTAACCACAAACTTTAAGAAACGACAGCTTAGGTTTCTTGCCAAACCACACTTCATACAATGTTGTCTCAAGGGATTTAGACGGTGACCTATTTAACGTGAATGCAGTTGTCTCTAATGCATAACCCTAAAATGATAGTGGTAAATCAGTAAGAGACATCATAGATCGCACCATATCTAACAAAGTACGGTTACGACATTTGGACACACCATTACGTTGTGGTGTTCCAGGTGGCATGAGTTGTGAAACTATTCCACATTGTTTTAAATGAAGGCCAAACTAGTAACTCAAATATTCGCCTCCACGATCAGATCGTAGAAACTTTATTTTCTTGTTACGACGATTCTCCACTTCACTCTAAAATTCTTTGAATTTTTCAAATGTTTCAGACTTGTGTTACATTAAGTAGATATACCCATATCTGCTCAAGTCATCTGTGAAGGTCAAAAAATAATGATACCCGCCGCGTGCCTCAACACTCATCGGACTGCATACATCGGTACGTATTATTTCCAATAAGTCATTGTCTCTCTCCATTGGTCCAGAGAACAGAGTTTTAGTCATCTTGACCATGAGGCATGGTTTGCGAGTATCAAATGATTTATAATCAAGTGATTCCAAAAGCCCATCTGCATGGAGTTTCTTCATGCGCTTTACACTAATATGACCTAAAAGGCAGTGCAACTAATATGTTGCACTATCATTATCAACTTTGCATCTTTTGGCATCAATATTATGAATATGTGTATCACTATGATTGAGATTCAATAAACCATTTACATTAGGTGTATGACCATAGAAGGTTTTATTCATGTAAACAGAACAATAATTTTTCTCTGACTTAAATGAATAATCATATTGCAATAAACATGATCCAATCATATTCATGCTCAACGAAAACACCAAACAACATTTATTTAGGTTCAACACTAATCCCGAAGGTATAGGGAGTGTGCGATGGTGATTTTATCAACCTTGGAATCACTTCCAACACACATCGTCACCTTGCGTTTAACTAGTCTCTATTCATTCTGCAAGTCCTGTTTCGAGTTACCAATCTTAGCAACTGAACTAGTATCAAATACCCAGGGCTACTATGAACACTAGTAAGTTACACATTAATAATCTGTATATCAAATATACCTTTGTTCATTTTGCCATCCTTCTTATCCACCAAATGTTTGGGGCAGTTCCACTTCTAGTGACCATTTCCTTTGCAGTAGAAGCACTTAGTTTCAGGCTTGGATCCTGCTTTGGTCTTCTTCATGGGAGTGGCAACTTGCTTGCCATTCTTGAAGTTCCCTTTCTTTCCCTTGCCCTTTTTCTTGAAACTAGTGTTCTTGTTAACCATCAACACTTGATGCTCTTTCTTGATTTCTACCTTTGCTGGTTTCAGCATCGCGAAGAGCTTGGGAATCATTTTTGTCATCCCTTGCATATTATAGTTCATCATGAAGTTCTAGCAGCTTGGTGATAGTGACTAGAGAACTCTATCAATCACTATCTTATCTGGAAGATTAACTCCCACTTGACTCAAGCGATTGTAGTACCTAGACATTCTGAGTACATGCTGATGACCCACAAGTATAGGGGATCTATCGTAGTCCTTTCGATAAGTAAGAATGTCAAACCCAACGAGGAGCAGAAGGAAATGATAAGCGGTTTTCAGCAAGGTATTCTCTGCAAGTACTGAAATAAGTGGTAACAGATAGTTTTGTGATGAGATAATTTGTAACGAGCAACAAGTAACAAAAGTAAATAAAGTGCAGCAAGGTGGCCCAATACTTTTTGTAGCAAAGGACAAGCCTGGACAAACTCTTATATAAGGAAAAGCGCTCCCGAGGACACATGGGAATATCGTCAAGCTAGTTTTCATCACGTTCATATGATTCGCGTTCGGTACTTTGATAATTTGACATGTGGGGGGACCGGTGCTTGGGTGCTGTTCTTACTTGAACAAGCATCCCACTTATGATTAACCTCTATTGCAAGCATCCGCAACTACAACAAAAATATTAAGGTAAACCTAACCATAGCATGAAACATATGGATCCAAATCAGCCCCTTACGAAGCAACGCATAAACTAGGGTTTAAGCTTCTGTCACTCTAGCAACCCATCATCTACTTATTACTTCCCAATGCCTTCCTCTAGGCCCAAATAATGGTGAAGTGTTATGTAGTCGACGTTCACATAACACCACTAGAGGCTAGACAACATACATCTCATCAAAATATCAAACGAATACCAAATTCACATGACTACTAATAGCAAGACTTCTCCCTTGTCCTCAGGAACAAACGTAACTACTCACAAAGCATATTCATATTCATAATCAGAGGGGTAATAATATGCATAAAGGATCTGAACATATGGTCTTCCACCGATTAAACCAACTAGCATCAACTACAAGGAGTAATTAACACTACTAGCAACCTACTAGCACCAATCCCGGACTTGGAGACAAGAATTGGATACAAGAGATGAACTAGGGTTTTGAGATGAGATGGTGCTGATGAAGATGTTGATGGATATTGCCCTCTCCCGATGAGAGGAGCGTTGGTGATGATGGCGATGATTTCCCCCTCCGGGAGGGAAGTTTCCCCGGTAGAACAGCTCTACCGGAGCCCTAGATTGGTTCCGCCAAGGTTCGGCTTCATGGCGGTGGAGTTTCGTCCCGAAAGGTTGCTTCTGGTTTTTTTCTTGACGAAAGACTTCATATAGCAGAAGATGGTCATCGGAGAGCCACCAGGGGGCCCATGAGGTAGGGGGCGCACCCTAGGGGGGGCGTCCCCCACCCTCGTGGAAAGGGTGTGGGCCCCCTGGTCTTCATCTTTGGCGAGGATTTTTCATTATTTATTATAGGGTATTCCGTGGAGTTTCAGGACTTTTGGAGTTGTGCAGAATAGGTCTCTAATATTTGCTCCTTTTCCAGCCCAGAATTCCAGCTGCCGGCATTCTCCCTCCTTATGTAAACCTTGTAAAATAAGAGAGAATAGCCATAAGTATTGTGACATAATGTGAAATAACAGCCCATAATGCAATAAATATCGATATAAAAGCATGATGCAAAATGGACGTATCAACTCCCCCAAGCTTAGACCTCGCTTGTCCTCAAGCGAAAGACGATAACAATAAATATGTCCCCATGTTTATAGGTAGAGGCGTCGATAAAAATAAAATACGGACATGAGGGCATCATGATTATTCTCATAACAGCAACATACATAGATATTGTCATATGATTACTTATGGTCAAGTGATGATCTATTCACAATGCAAAAGTATGAATCAGAAACCTTATTGAGAACCAGCAAACTATAACCTCAGTCATTGAAGCAATTGCAATTTATCATAACAACAGAAAGAGTCTATGTCAGAGCTAAAAAGCAAGTCCACATACTCAACTATCATCTAGTCCTTCATAATTGCTAACACTCGCGCAATACTGGTGGTTACGGAGTTTTAGTCGGACACGGAGAAAGATAGGGGCTTATAGTTTCGCCCCACAACCTTTTACCTCGAGGGTAATGTCAACAATAATAACTCATGCCCCCCTACATCCAATTAGATATATATCAGGTTCTTTCCAACATGTTGGGCTTGCCAAAGGATAAAATGCAAAAGGGAGAGGTGAAGATCACCATGAAACTTGCATAAGGTAGAAGATAATAATAAAAGATAGGCCCTTCGCAGAGGGAAGCAGAGGTTGCCATGCGCTTTTATGGTTGGATGCACAAAATCTTAATGCGAAAGAACATCACTTTATATTGCCCCTTGTGATATGAACCTTTATTATGCAGTCCATCGCTTTTATTACTTCCATGTCACAAGATCGTATAAAGCTTATTTCTCCCACACTAATCATACATATTTAGAGCAATTTTTATTGCTTTGCACCGATGACAACTTACTTGAAGGATCTTACTCAATCCACAGGCAGATATGGTGGACTCTCATGGCAAAACTGGTTTAAGGGTATTTGGAAGCACAAGTAGTATCTCTACTTGGTGCTGAGAATTTGGCTAGCATGAGGGGGAAAGGCAAGCTCAACATGCTGGATGATCCATGACAACATACTTTATCTCAGATATAAGAAAACATAACCCATTACGTTGTCTTCCTTGTCCAACATCAACCCTTTAGCATGTCATATTTTGATGAGTGCTCCCAATCATAAAAGATGTCAATAATAGTATATTTATATGTGAAACCTCTCTTTCCTTATTACTTCCTATTAATTGCAACGATGACCAAAGCTATGTCTGCCAACTCCCAACAACTTTTAATCATCACACTCTTTCTATGTGAAGTCATTACTACCAGTAAGATCAATATGAACTTTTGTTTCTTCTTATTCCTTTTATCTTTTCTTTTATTCACCCAAGATCATAGCAAGAAAATCAAGCCCTTGACTCAACACTAATCTTTATTATATAGCTCACGGACTCGATTACATAGAGAGATCATAAGGCAAAACTCAAAACTAGATCATGCCATAAACTTTATTCTACTAGATCAAAATAGGATCGAACTAAGGAAAACAATAAAGATACGAGTTGTGATTGTGATACGATACCGGGGCACCTCCCCCAAGCTTGGCGGTTGCCAAGGGGAGTGCCCATACCCATGTTATTATGTCTCCTTCTTTGTTGTTGGTGAAATATTCTTGGCGATGATTCCTCTCAGGATACGATTCTCCTCCTCGAGCTTGTTGACTTGCTGCTTGAGGTCCATTGTTTCCTTACGAAGCTTTCCTGTGACGGCTAAAGCTCCTTGCACCCAAGGGTGTTTCATAGCTGCGGGAGAACAAGTGACACTCCTCTTTATATTTTCATAAGAAAGAAATCTAACATTGGAAGGGATAACCGAGTTTGGAATAGCTGAGCTCTATAGTTCCCCCATCGTGAACCCAGCTCAGAAGCGAGAGGTGACTTCTTGATCCTCCATGGCATCTACCCTCATTAAGTCAGCCTCCATCTCTTCCTCCGTTGCTGGCCCAAAGTGGTCAGGGTCACTGTTTGCCCTTGGTTCCGGTGCCGGATTAGATACCCAGATCTCCCCGACTGACTCTTGAGAAGACATCTTGCTCTAATCTGCAGTAGCAACAGCTCGAAACAAAAACAGAAGATATTTGCATGATACGGGAGTCAAAACCTTCGGGAGAATATATAGTGAATTTTTACCGACCAAAATACGTATCGTGCAAGAAAACGGAGTCCGGAAGGCACACGAGGTGCTCACGAAGTAGGGGGGCGCGCCCAGGGGGGTAGGGCGCGCCCTCCACCCTCATGGGGCCCTTGTGTCCTTCCCGGACTGCTACTTAATTTTCTATTTTTCTAAATATTCCAAAACGGAGAAATATTGCCTTAAAAATTGTTTTGGAGTCGGTTTACTTACCGTACCACATACCTATTCCTTTTCGGAGTCTGAAACGTTCTGGAAAGTGTCCCTTACGTATTCCTCCAAGGTTACGGTTTCAATAATATTGGTTTCAATATTTATGGGATTACCTGAGATATAATGTTTAATTCTCTGACCGTTTACCACCTTCGGATTTGTGCCTTCGAAGTTGTTGATTTTTATGGCACCGGAACGATAGACCTCCTCGATAACATAGGGGCCTTCCCATTTAGAGAGAAGTTTTCCTGCAAAAAATCTTAAACAAGAGTTGTATAGCAATACATAATCACCTACATTAAACTCACGCTTTTGTATCCTTTGGTCATGCCATCTTTTAACCTTTTCTTTAAACAACTTGGCATTTTCATAAGCTTGGGTTCTCCATTCATCAAGTGAGCTAATATCAAATAACCTCTTTTCACCGGCAAGTTTGAAATCATAGTTGAGCTCTTTAATAGCCCTATATGCCTTATGTTCTAGTTCGAGAGGTAATTGACATGCTTTTCCATATACCATTTTATACGGAGACATACCCATAGGATTTTTATATGCAGTTCTATAGGCCCATAATGCATCATCAAGTTTCTTGGACCAATTCTTTCTAGACCTATTGACAGTCTTTTGCAAAATTAATTTGAGTTCTTTATTACTCAATTCTACTTGACCACTAGACTGTGGGTGGTACGGAGATGCAATTCTATGATTGACATCATATTTAGCAAGCATTTTACGGAAAGCACCATGAATAAAATGTGAACCACCATCAGTCATTAAATATCTAGGGACTCCAAACCTCGGAAAAATAACTTCTTTAAGCATTTTAATAGAAGTGTTATGATCAGCACTACTAGTTGGAATAGCTTCTACCCACTTAGTAACATAATCAACAGCAACTAAAATATGTGTATATCCATTAGAGGCAGGAAAAGGTCCCATATGATCAAAGCCCCAAACATCAAATGGTTCAATAACAAGTGAATAATTCATAGGCATTTCTTGACGTCTACTAATATTACCAATTCTTTGACATTCATCACAAGATAAGACAAACTTACGGGCATCCTTGAAGAGAGTAGGCCAATAAAAACCGGATTGCAATACCTTATGTGCAGTTCTATCTCCCGCGTGGTGTCCTCCATAAGTTTCAAAGTGGCACTTGCATAGGATCTGTTCCTGTTCATGCTCAGGTACACAACGTCTAATAACACCATCCACTCCTTCTTTATAAAGATGTGCGTCATCCCAAAAGTAATGTCTCAAATCATAGAATAACTTTTTCTTTTTTTGGTATGTGAAGCTAGGTGGTATGAATTTAGCAACAATGTAATTAGCATAATCAGCATACCAAGGGGTACTACAAGAAGTACTTATGACATTTAATTGTTCATCAGGAAAGCTATCATCAATAGGTAGTGGGTCATCAAGAACATTCTCTAACCTAGATAAGTTGTCTGCAACGGGGTTCTCAGCTCCTTTTCTATCAACAATATGCAAATCAAATTCTTGTAGCAAGAGAACCCATATAATAAGTCTAGGTTTAGCATCTTTCTTCTCCACAAGATATTTAATAGCAACATGATCAGTGTGGATAGTTACTTTAGAATCAACAATATAAGGTCTGAACTTATCACAAGCAAATACAACTGCTAAAAGTTCTTTTTCAGTAGTAGCATAATTTCTTTGAGCATTGTCTAGAGTCTTACTAGCATAATGGATAACATTTAATTTCTTATCAATAGGTGCAGCACCTACAACATAATCGCTAGCATCACACATAATTTCAAAGGGTAAATTCCAATCAGGTGGCTGAACAATAGGTGTAGAGACTAATGCTTTCTTAAGTATTTCAAATGCTTCTACACAATCATCATCAAAGACAAATGGTATATCTTTTTGTGATAAATTAGTCAGAGGCCGAGAAATTTTTAAGAAGTCCTTAATGAACCTCCTATAAAATTCGACGTGACCAAGGAAACTTCTTATACCTTTGATGTCCTTGGGACATGGCATCTTTTCAATAGCATCAACCTTGGCTTTATCAACTTCAATACCTTTTTCAGAAACTTTATGCCCCAAGACAATACCTTCATTAACCATAAAGTGGCACTTTTCCTAATTCAATACAAGATTAGTTTCTTCACATCTCTGCAAAACTCGATCAAGGTTGCTCAAGCAATCATCAAAAGAAGATCCATAGACGGAAAAGTCGTCCATGAAAACCTCACAAATCTTTTGACAAAAGTCAGAGAATATAGCCATCATGCATCTTTGAAAGGAAGCACGTGCATTACATAAACCAAAAGGCATACGTCTATAAGCAAAAGTACCAAAAGGGCATGTAAAAGTAGTCTTTGATTGATCTTTAGCCGACACAAGTATTTGAGAGAAACCAAAATAACCATCTAGAAAGCAGTAATGTGTATGCTTGCATAATCTTTCTAGCATTTGATCGATAAAAGGTAAGGGGTAATGATCTTTCTTAGTAGCCTTATATAATTTGCGGAAATCAATTACCATCCTATAACCTGTAATAATTCTTTGTGGAATCAATTCATCTTTATCATTAGGAACAACAGTAATACCTCCCTTCTTAGGGACACAATGAACAGGACTTACCCACTGACTATCAGCAACAACAACAACAACAAAGCCTTTAGTCCCAAACAAGTTGGGGTAGGCTAGAGGTGAAACCCATAAGATCTCGCAACCAACTCATGGCTCTGGCACATGGATAGCAAGTTTCCACGCACCCCTGTCCATAGCTAGCTCTTTGGTGATACTCCAATCCTTCAGGTCTCTCTTAACGGACTCCTCCCATGTCAAATTCGGTCTACCCCGCCCTCTCTTGACATTCTCCGCACGCTTTAGCCGTCCTCTATGCACTGGAGCTTCTGGAGGCCTGCGCTGAATATGCCCAAACCATCTCAGACGATGTTGGACAAGCTTCTCCTCAATTGGTGCTACCCCAACTCTATCTCGTATATCATCATTCCGGACTCGATCCTTCCTTGTGTGGCCACACATCCATCTCAACATACGCATCTCCGCCACACCTAACTGTTGAACATGTCGCCTTTTAGTCGGCCAACACTCCGCGCCATACAACATTGCGGGTCGAACCGCCGTCCTGTAGAACTTGCCTTTTAGCTTTTGTGGCACTCTCTTGTCACAGAGAATGCCAGAAGCTTGGCGCCACTTCATCCATCCGGCTTTGATTCAATGGTTCACATCTTCATCAATACCCCCATCCTCTTGCAACATTGACCACAAATACTGAAAGGTGTCCTTGCGAGGTACCACCTGGCCATCAAGGCTAACCTCCTCCTCCTCACACCTAGTAGTACTGAAACCGCACATCATGTACTCGGTTTTAGTTCTACTAAGCCTAAACCCTTTCGGTTCCAAGGTTTGTCTCCATAACTCTAACTTCCTATTTACCCCCGTCCGACTATCGTCAACTAGCACCACATCATCCGCAAAGAGCATACACCATGGGATATCTCCTTGTATATCCCTTGTGACCTCATCCATCACCAATGCAAAAATATAAGGGCTCAAGGCTGACCCCTGATGCAGTCCTATCTTAATCGGGAAGTCATCGGTGTCGACATCACTTGTTCGAACACTTATCACAACATTATCGTACATGTCCTTGATGAGGGTAATGTACTTTCCTGGGACTTTGTGTTTCTCCAAGGCCCACCACATGACATTCCGCGGTATCTTATCATAGGCCTTCTCCAAGTCAATGAACACCATATGCAAGTCCTTCTTTTGCTCCCTATATCTCTCCATAAGTTGTCGTACCAAGAAAATGGCTTCCATGGTCGACCTCCCAGGCATGAAACCAAACTGATTTTTGGTCACGCTTGTCATTCTTATTAAGCGGTGCTCAATGACTCTCTCCCATAGCTTCATTGTATGGCTCATCAGCTTAATTCCACGGTAATTAGTACAACTCTAAACATCCCCCTTGTTCTTGAAGATTAGTACTAATATACTCCATCTCCATTCTTCTGGCATCTTGTTTGCCTGAAAAATGAGGTTGAAAAGCTTGGTTAGCCATACTATTGCTATGTCCCCGAGACCTTTCCACACCGCAATGGGGATACAATCAGGGCCCATCGCCTTGCCTCCTTTCATCCTTTTTAAAGCCTCCTTCACCTCAGACTCCTGGATTCGCCGCACAAAACGCATGCTGGTCTCATCAAAGGAGTCGTCTAGTTCAATGGTAGAACTCTCATTCTCCCCATTGAACAGCTTGTCGAAGTACTCCTGCCATCTATGCTTAATCTCCTCGTCCTTCACCAAGAGTTGGCCTGCTCCGTCCTTGATGCATTTGACTTGGCCAATGTCCCTCGTCTTCCTCTCTCGGATCTTGGCCATCTTATAGATGTCCCTTTCACCTTCCTTCGTGCCTAACCGTTGGTAGAGGTCCTCATATGCCCGACCCCTTGCTTCACCAACAGCTCGCTTTGCGGCCTTCTTCGCCATCTTGTACTTCTCTATGTTGTCTGCACTCCTATCCAGGTATAGGCGTCTGAAGCAATCTTTCTTCTCTTTAATCGCCTTCTGGACGTCATCATTCCACCACCAGGTATCCTTATCTTCGCTTCTCCTTCCCCTGGACACTCCAAACTCCTTCGAGGCCACCTTACGAATGCAAGTTGCCATCTTCATACACACACTGTCCGCATCCCCTCCTTCCTCCCAAGGGCCCTCCTTAATGACCCTCTCCTTGAACACTTGAGCTACCTCCCCCTTGAGCTTCCACCACTTCGTTCTAGCGACTTTGGCACGCTTATCTCGCTGGACACGAATCCGAAAGCGGAAGTCAGCAACCACCAGCTTATGCTGGGGTACAACACTCTCTCCAGGTATCACCTTACAGTCTAGGCACGCACGCCTATCTTCTCTTCTTGAGAGGATGAAATCAATCTGGCTAGAGTGTTGGCCACTACTAAAAGTCACTAGATGTGATTCTCTCTTTCTAAAGAGGGTGTTAGCTACAATAATGTTGTAGGCTAGAGCAAAGCTTAAGACATCTTTTCTTTCTTGATTCCTGATGCCATGGCCAAAGCCCCCATGCGCCCCTTCAAAACCTGTGTTAGATGTACCCACGTGGCCATTGAGGTCTCCTCCTATGAAGAGCTTCTCACCAATCGGTACACTCCTAACCATGTCTTCCAGGCCTTCCCAGAACTCCCTCTTGGTGTTCTCATTGTGGCCTACTTGCGGGGCATACGCGCTGATAACATTGAGAACCAAGTCCTCAACTACCAGCTTGACCAAGATAATCCGGTCCCCACATCTCTTGACGTCTACCACTCCATACTTGAGGCTCTTGTTGATCAAGATGCCTACGCCATTTCTGTTTGCAGCCGTCCCCGTGTACCATAGCTTGAAGCCAGTATCCTCCACCTCCTTCGCCTTCTATCCTCTCCATTTGGTTTCTTGGACGCAAAGGATATCAACACCTCTCCTCACCGCTGCATCAACTAGCTCCTGAAGCTTCCCCGTCAGAGACCCTATGTTCCAACTACCTAAGCGAATCCTCCTAGGCTCGGCTAGCTTCCTTACCCTTCGCACCCGTCGAGTCAAATGCGAAGACCCTTGCTCATTTTCCACTACACCTGGGCGCCGATGTAGCGCGCCACTAAGGATGTGACGACCCGATCCTCGTTCACTTGCCACCGTATCCGGATCAAGATACGGCGCGCCACTTGGGGGGTGACGGCCTGACCCTTGCCCACTTTCCACCACACCCGGGTTCCGATGTGGTGCGTCGCTGAGAGGGCTACGCCCCAACGAAAATCTCTTGGGTTTCATCTCCATAAGAGTGGCTGAGTTTTTACGTTGGCTCGCCAAGCCTATCACAACCCTCCTCCTTTACTCGGGCTTGGGACCGGCTATGTTGAGACAACATAGGCGGAGTTACCCACTGACTATCAGCAATGGGATAAATTATACCTGCCTCCAGAAGCTTTAGTATTTATTTTCTTTCATTTTAGGATTCAGACGTCGTTGAGGATCACGAACTGGTTTGGCATCTGCTTCCAAATTTATTTTATGTTGACATAGAGTGGGACTAATGCCCTTAAGATCATCAAGAGTATATCCAATAGCAGCACGGTGCTTCTTCAGAGTTTTCAATAATCTTTCTTCTTCATGCTCTGAAAGGTTAGCACTAATAATAATAGGATATATCTTCTTTTCATCAAGATAAGCATATTTAAGATTATCAGGCAACGGCTTAAGCTCAAACACGGGATCACCCTTATGTGGAGGGGGATCCCCTAGGATTTCAACAGGCAAATTGTGTTTCAGAATAGGTTCATGTTTAAAGAATACTTCATCTATTTCCCTTCTTTCATTCATAAACATATCATTCTCATGGTCTAGCAAATATTGTTCTAAAGGATCGCTAGAAGGTACGGCAATAGAAACAAGACCAATAATTTCATCCTTACTAGGTAATTCTTCTTCACGGTGTTGTTTACTAAATTTAGAGAAATTAAACTCATGAGTCATATCATCTAAGCCGACAGTAACAACATCCCTTGTGCAATCTATGGTAGCATTAACAGTATTTAAGAAGGGTCTACCAAATATAATGGGACAAAAGCTATCTTGTGGGGAACCAAGAACAAGAAAATCAGCAGGATATTTAGTTTTCCCACACAAGACTTCAACATCTCTAGCAATTCCCATTGGTGAAATAGTATCTCTATTAGCAAGTTTAATAGTAACATCAATTTCTTCTAACTCAACAGGTGCAATGTCATGCATAATTTCTTTGTATAAGTCAATAGGTATTGCACTAGCACTAGCACCCATATCACATAAGCCATGATAACAATGATCTCCTATTTTAACAGAAATAACAGGCATCCCTACCACAGGTCTATTTTTATCTTTAGCACAAGGTTTAGCAATTCTAGCAGTTTCACCATAGAATTGAATAACATGCCCATCAATATTATCAGACAAGAGATCTTTAACAATAGCGATATTAGGTTCAACTTTAACTTGCTCAGGAGGTGTATATGTTTTAATATTGCTTTTACGAACCACAGTTGAAGCTTTAGCATGATCCTTTATCCTAACAGGGAAAGGTGGTTTCTCAACATAACAAGTAGGAACAATAGGATCATTATAAGTGATAGTCTTTTCTTCAACTTTAATAGGTGCAGCTACTTTTACTTCTATGGGAGGATGATATTTAAACCACTTCTCCTTAGCGAGATCAACATAAGTAGCAAAAGATTCACAGAAAGAAGCTACTATCTCAGAATCAAGTCCATATTTAGTGCTAAACTTACGGAAAGTATCGGTATCCATAAAAGATTTAACACAATCAAACTTAGGTGTCATACCTGACTCCTTACCTTTGTCGAGATCCCAATCTTCAGAGTTGCGTTTAATTCTATCCAATAAATCCCATCTAAATCCAATAGTCTTCATCATAAAGGAGCCAACACAAGAAGTATCGAGCATGATGCGATTATTTTTAGAAAGCCGAGCATAATTTTTTTGAAGAATTGTTTCTCTTGGGAGATCATGATTGGGGCATGAATATAACATTGATTTAAGCCTCCCCCAAGCTTGAGCGATGCTTTCTCCTTCGCGAGGCGAAAAATTATATATATAATTGCGGTCACGATGAACAAGATGCATAGGGTAATACTTTGGCTGAAATTCCAATTTCAATCTTCTATAGTTCCATGATCTCGTATCATCACATATCTTATACCATGTCAATGTGTCTCCCTTCAAAGATAAAGGGAAGACCTTCTTCTTAGCAACATCATCGGGTATACCTGCAAGCTTAAATAATCCACAAACTTCATCCACATATATTAGGTGTTCATCATGATGCTTTGTTCCATCTCCTGTAAAAGGATTAGCTAGCAGTTTTTCTATCATACCCGAAGGATACTCATCAGGAATTTCATTTTCAATAGGTTCAGTAGGTTGAGGAGCAACTCTTTGCTCTACTGGTCGGGGGTGAAGATACCCCGAACAAGCCCCTCAGAGGATTACTTTCCATAGGTTGAGGAGCAACTCTTTGCTCTACTGGTCAGCACACTATATAAATTTTTTCCTTACCAAATTCCACCTACCAAAGGCGCTGCACTCCCCGGCAACGGCGCTAGAAAAGATCTTGATGACCCACAAGTATAGGGGATCTATCGTAGTCCTTTTGATAAGTAAGAGTGTCGAACCCAACGAGGAGCAGAAGGAAATGATAAGCGGTTTTCAGCAAGGTATTCTCTGCAAGTACTCAAATAAGTGGTAACAGATAGTTTTGTGATGAGATAATTTGTAACGAGCAACAAGTAACAAAAGTTAATAAAGTGCAGCAAGGTGGCCCAATCCTTTTTGTAGCAAAGGACAAGCCTGGACAAACTCTTATATAAGGAAAAGCGCTCCCGAGGACACATGGGAATATCGTCAAGCTAGTTTTCATCACGTTCATATGATTCGTGTTCGGTACTTTGATAATTTGACATGTGGGTGGACCAGTGCTTGGGTGCTGTTCTTACTTGAACAAGCATCCCACTTATGATTAACCTCTATTGCAAGCATCCACAACTACAACAAAAGTATTAAGGTAAACCTAACCATAGCATGAAACATATGGATCCAAATCAGCCCCTTACGAAGCAACGCATAAACTAGGGTTTAAGCTTCTGTCACTCTAGCAACCCATCATCTACTTATTACTCCCCAATGTCGTCCTCTAGGCCCAAATAATGGTGAAGTGTTATGTAGTCGGCGTTCACATAACACCACTAGAGGCTAGACAACATACATCTCATCAAAATATCGAACGAATACCAAATTCACATGACTACTAATAGCAAGACTTCTCCCTTGTCCTCAGGAACAAACGTAACTACTCACGAAGCATATTCATATTCATAATTAGAGGGGTAATAATGTGCATAAAGGATCTGAACATATGATCTTCCACCAATTAAACCAGCAAGCATCAACTACAAGGAGTAATTAACACTACTAGCAACCTACTAGCACCAATCCCGGACTTGGAGACAAGAATTGGATACAAGAGATGAACTAGGGTTTTGAGATGAGATGGTGTTGATGAAGATGTTGATGGATATTGCCCTCTCCCGATGAGAGGAGCGTTGGTGATGACGATGGCGACGATTTCCCCCTCCAGGAGGGAAGTTTCCCCGGCATAACAGCTCTGCCGGAGCCCTAGATTGGTTCCGCCAAGGTTCCGTCTTGTGGCGGCAGAGTTTCGTGCCGAAAGGTTGCTTCTGGTTTTTTTTCTCGATGAAAGACTTCATATAGCAGAAGTTGGTCATCGGAGAGCCACCAGGGGGTCCACAAGGTAGGGGGCGCGCCCTAGGGGGGGCGCCCCCCACCCTCGTGGAAAGGGTGTGGGCCCCCTGGTCTTCATCTTTGGCAAGGATTTTTCATTATTTATTATAAGGTATCCCGTGGAGTTTCAGGACTTTTGGAGTTGTGCAGATTAGGTCTCTAATATTTGCTCCTTTTCCAGCCTAGAATTCCAGTTGCCGGCATTCTCCTCCTTATGTAAACCTTGTAAAATAAGAGAGAATAGCCATAAGTATTGTGACATAATGTGAAATAACAGCCCATAATGCAATAAATATCGATATAAAAGCATGATGCAAAATGGACGTATCACATGCTCACTGACTGAGCTATTCTCCTCCATCTTGTAGGCAAAGTATTTGTCAGAGGTCTCATGCCTCTCGACACGGGCGTGAGTCTGAAATACTAATTTCACCTCTTGGAAAATCTCATATGCTCCGTAGTGTTCAAAATGTTTTTGAAGTCCTGGTTATAAGCCATAAAGCATGTCACACTAAACTATCAAGTAGTCATCATACCGAGCTTGTCAAACGTTCATAAAGTCTGCTTCTTACCTCCCCTCATCCTTGAGGGAAATATCTTAGTCTTATGATCCTTCAGATTCTTCATAGTGATAATATGATAATAATCCCAAGTGACTCAACAAATATATCTATGCTCCCCGGCAACCGCGCCAGAAAAAAGGTCTTGATCACCCACAAGTATAGGGGATCGCAATAGTTTTCGAGGGTAGAATATTCAACCCAAATTTATAGATTCGACACAAGGGGAGCCAAAGAATATTTGAAGGTATTAGCAGCTGAGTTGTCAATTCAACCACACCTGGAGATTAATTATCTACAGCAAAGTGATCAGTAGAAAAGTAGTTTGATAATTTTGGTAGTAGTGACAACAGCAATAGTAACAGTAACAGTGATAGCCGTAATTTTGTAGCAAGTGTAACAGTGATGATAGCAGTAATAACTTAGCAGAAACAATATTGAAAAGTTCGTAGGCATTAGATCGATGACTTGTTGGATGATATTCATCATGAGACAGTTATAACCTAGGGCGATACGGCACTAGCTCCAGTTCATCGATATAATGTAGGCATGCATTCTGTAAATAGTCACACATGCTTTATTAAAAGAACTTGCATGACATATTTTGTCCTACCCTCCCGTGGCAGCGGGGTCCATATTGGAAACTAAGGGATATTAAGGCCTCCTTTTAATAGAGAACTGGAACAAAGCATTAACACATAGTGAATACATGAACTCCTCAAACTACGGTCATCACCGAGAGTGGGCCTGGTTGTTGCACTACGGGGTTGTCGGATCATAACACGTAGTAGGTGACTATAACTTGCAAGATCGGATCTAGAACATGGAAATAATGGTGATAACATAAACGGTCCAGATCTGAAATCATGGCACACGGGCCCAAAGTGACAAGCATTAAGCATAGCAAAGTCATAGCAATATCAATCTAAGAACATAGTGGATACTAGGGACCTGGCGCTAACAAAACTAATTCGATTACATGATGAATCTCATCCAACTCCTCACCGACCAGCGAGCCTACGAAGGAATCACTCACTTCCGGTGGGGAGCATCATGGAATTGGCGATGGAGATGGGTTGGTGATGACGAAGAACGAAGATCCCCCTCTCCGGAGCCCCAAACGGACTCCAGATCTGCCCTCCCGAGGTAGAACAGGACTTGGCGACGGCTCCGTCTCGTGGATCGCGATAATTCTTTCTCCCTGATTTTTTCTGGAATAACATGATTTTATATTATCACGGGGTCGTCTACGGGGCCACCAGGTGGGTACAACCCACCTGGGCGCCAGGAGAGGGGGGCGCGCCCTGGTGGGTTGTGCCCACCCAGGGGCCCCTCTCTGGTGGGTCTTGGCTCCAGAAATTCTTATTATTGGTATAAAAATCCTCGCAAAGTTTCGTTCCATTCCAAGAACTTTTATTTCTGCACAAAAACAACACCATGATAGTTCTGCTGAAAACAGCGTCAGACCGGAGTTAGTTTCACTCAAGTCATGCAAATTAGAGTCCAAAACAAGAGGAAAAGCATGAGAAAAAGTAGATACGTTGGAGACGTATCAACTCCCCCAAGCTTAAACTTTTGCTTGTCCTCAAGCAATTCAGTTGTTAAACTGAAAGTGAGAAAGAAAAACTTTTATGAACTCTTTTGCTCTTGTTTGCATAAATAAGCTTAAACAGCACCTAGGTTTTCAGCCAACATTATAACTAACATGTCAACAATAGCTCTTGAAGATTATAATGACTCATATCAATAACATAATCATCTAGTGAGCAATAATAAGATATCTCAAACAGCAACATGTTGTCAAAACAACCATGATATAATATGACTATAGTGGTATCTCACTAGCCCTTTCTGAGACCGCAAAATATAAATGCAGAGCACCTCCAAAGTTCAAGCAGCGACTAAACATTGTAATTCATGGTAGAAAAGATCCAGTCGTGATGCACCCAACATTAGCTATACGCAATGCATAAATGATGACAGTTGTGCTCTACTCAGTTTCTAGCGCTTGTTTGTAGAGGGTGATGACACAACATAAAAGTAAATAGAAAGTCCCTTCGCAGAGGGAAGCAGTGATTTGCAGAGGTGCCAGAGCTCAGTTTTTAAAAACAAAGATAAGTGATATTTTGAGACATGCACCCTTCTCATTCACTTCATGACCATCAGTTATCAACATCTTCCATGCTAAGCACAGTACTGGCGGTTCCCAAGCGGAAAGTAAAGGTTTTGACTCCATTGGGAGTTTTTGTTTGATTATTTCAGAGATGAACTCTTTTCATGTTTGTAGTTTGGGACTGGGCATCCCTATTACCACCCATTTCCTCGTGCGATGGCGAGTGAATAAACACTCGACCTGAGGATAACCCGCTTAGCAGGAAGATATCAACCACCTCCTGTCGTTCCATGAACGATCCAGGAACACACTACAAAAAATACACATCTGTGACATTCTGGGCCGAACGAATTTTTTTTTGTCATACATATGACACTTCTATGACGATAATTGTGACAAAACCCGGTATCATCATAGATGTGGTGGGCTCCTACTTCTATGACAAAAAATCATGATAGAAAATGGGCTTTTCGTCCTGGGCGGGCCGGAGACGTAGCTGCATGACATTCTTTGGGCCGTCCATGACAGAAAAAACCATGGTAGAAGCGAGGGGGAGGAAAATTTCGGGGAGTTCTTAGTTACGGTGGGAGGTCGGGGACCGAGCGATGTGCGTTTGTCTCGTACACGTACGCACGTGTGTGTGAGGCGTTGGCTCTAACTAAACCCGAGCGAGGCGTTGGGCTCTAACTGAACCCGAGCGATTGCACTGCAGGCTACGCGTTACTGAACCCGAGCGATCGATGGCTGTTAACTGAACCCAATCGAGCGATTCCTTCGCTACTGCTGCTAACTGAAGCCGATCGATTGGATGAACAGTGAGTCTTGTGGGGGGGTGGATGAACAGTGAGCGGTGGCGTTGCCTGTGGATGAACAGGACCCTATGGTGTGGAGGGCTGGATGAATAGTAGACAGTGGAGGGGTGCCCGTGGAGGGGTGGTTGAACAGGACCCCATGGTGTGGAGGGCTGGATGAACAGTAGACGGTGGAGGGGTGCTCGTGGAGGGGTGGTTGAACAGTAGCTGGTAGAGTAGCGCGCAGTGGAGGCTAGATGAACAGGAGCCCGTGGAGGCTGGAGGAGGTCGACGGTAGCCCGTGGAGGCTGGAGTAGGTCGATGGTGGAGATGAACAGTATCCCGTGGAGTCCCGTTTTGCGGTATGCCACACGCCTCCTAATGAACATGACCCCCGTTTTGACTGTAGGAGGTCCGTTTCGTCCGTTTTGCGGTACGCCACACCCCTCCCGATCAACAGGACCTCCGTTTCGACCGTAGGAGGTCCGTTTTGCGGTACGCCACACCCCTCCCGATCAATAGGACCCCCGTCTCAACTGTAGGAGGTCCGTTTCGTCCGTTTTGCGGTACGCCAGACCCCTCCCGATGAACATGATCCCGTTTCGAACGTGGCCGGTCAAACACAAGGCCATTTCCTCCGTTTTGTGGTACGCCAGGCCTCGTTTCCATCACATGTTCCATCCAAGCCCTCCCGATGAATACGACCACGCATTCTGTTCCGACCCAGCCGGTTGGCTCCCACGCGTTCCGTTGCCTCCGATGAACATGACGCATTCCGTTGCCTCCCCATGAACACGGCGCATTCCGTTGCGTCCCCATGAACACGACGACGACACTGTTTCTCCGTTCCGATCTAGCCATGTACACAAGGCCTGGCCGTACGTATGCGCGAGTAGGCATTCGAGACCCCGCCCGTATGTACACATACGTGGCCGTATTTTCTTTCTTGCACCCTGTCCGTTGTACGTACGTGTACATGCTACGTGCGCGCCTCTACTACGACACATGTGCGCCTCTACATCCACCAGTATATATGTACGTACACGTTCGCGACCAGAATGACAACGCTACGTACGCTTCGACCAGGTGGGTCCCGACTGTCAGGCACATCCTTGCGTGCGAAGATGTAGCTGGTGGGTCCCAGCAGTCAGGGGGGAAACATTTTTCATGAAATACGGTGGCCCGTCCGGTGGGTCCCCGCTGTCAGGTGGAGGAATAATTATTTTGCACGTAATAAGGAGGCACTTCCTTGCTGCGGGCGTGGACCCAGCTGTCAGCGTCTCCACGTATAGTCCACGTCCGATGGAAGCCTTTCCTTGACCACGTTGACCACGCCGCACCGAGAGCACCAGGGCGATGGACGACGGCGAGGCCTAGGAAGGGGACGACGCGGAGCCGGGGAAGATGCGGCAGTGGATGCCCACACGTAGAGGAGTACGAGGGTTCACTGGTTCGCTGCAGTGTGAGGCTGTCGTCGCGGCAGAATAACAGGGGGTGTGGGTGAGTAGAGGGATGGCCTAGCCAGCGGTGGGAGTAGTAGGGGGCGGTGAGGCCTCCACCGCATCGCAGCCGGCCACGGGAGGCAGGAGCACGAGGCACGACCGGCGCTGGTTTCGGCGGCTGGAGCAAGAAGACCAGAGGTTGAAGAAGCACTACGACCGTTGGATGGACATCGTACGGTCACTGGAGCTAGAATCGTACATATTGACTAAGTTGACAAAGCCCTCCGTCCCCGTCAACTTAGTAGGCCAACAAGTCAGCCTGCCACTATACTGGGTCCCAGCTAATAGGGGGAGTATTCATTTTTTTGTGCGTAATAAGGAGCCACTTCCTTGCGTGCGAAGATATAGCTGGTGGGTCCGAGCTGTCAGCGGCGGTAACGTTTTTTTCACGAAATACAGAGGCCCTTTTGGTGGGTCCCTGATGTCAGGTGGAGGAATCATCATTTTGCGCGTAATAAGGAGGCATTTCCTTGCGTGCGGCCGTGGACCCAGCCCTCAGCCTCTCCACGTACAGTCCACTTCAGATGCATGTCAGTCGTTGACCATGTTGACCAGGCCGCACCGAGAGCACCAGGGCGGTGGACGACGGCGAGGCCTAGGAAGGGAACGACATGGAGGCAGGGAAGACTCGGCAGTTGTTTCCCACACGGAGGGGAGTACGACTGTACGAGGGTGTACTGGTTCGTCTGCCATCGCCAGAGAATAACAACAGGTGTGGGTGAGTAGAGGGATGGCTAGGCCAGCGATGGGAGTACGGCAGGGCGGTGAGGCCTGCGCGGCAGCAGAGCCGGCCACGGGGAGGAGGGAGCAGGCAGTCCCGCCGGCGCTTGTTTGAGCGGCTGGAGCAGGAAGAGCAGAGATTGAAGAAGCACGACGGTCGTTGGATGGCCATCCAACAGTCACTGCTTGTGCATCAACCTTTTTTTTAGGAAAGCCTCATATCTGTGGAAAACAGCATACAGCCCATCTGCCATTATTTCTAATAATTTACAGCCCATTTGCTAATTATTAAGGTTTTTTTGGAGCCAATATTCTTTTTGTTAGCATTACAACCCATACTGTGGCCACGGTTAAAAAATTATAAGAAATTTTGCATATTTCGGTGCGGTCCGAACTATTTTTAATCCCAAAATTTCGACTCACATTCAAACTGATTTTAAAAATAAATGTATATCAATATAAAATCCAACAAATTCTCCAAGCATAAAAATTAATGTAATTTAAAATCTCGAAATGAAAAAAAAAGATATTTGAAACAAATTGCCGGTTTGATGTGTTTTAAAAATGTACAACCCATTTCTCATTACTGATGGGTCATTTTCTCGGCCAGCCGAATGAAAGCTCTCCTCGTCTTGAAAGATTTGCAGCCCAACAGGCCTGACAAAGCGACTTACTTGGCAAATCACAAAAATATTGGGCTGTGGCCGTGGACCCAGCTGTCAGCCTCTCCACGTACAGTACTCTTCCGATGGAATGTCGTTGACCACACCGCGCCGAGAGCACCAAGGCGGTGGACGACGGCAAGGCCTAGGAAGGGGATGACGCAGAGCCGGGGAAGACGCGGCAGTGGATGCCCACGCGAAGAGGAGTACGAGGGTTCACTGGTTCGGCTGCGGTGTGAGGTTGCCGTCGCCGCAAGGCCTGGCTAGCGGTGGGAGTAGTAGGGGCGATGAGGCCTCAACGGCAGCACAGCCGGACACTGGAGGCAGGAGCAGGCGGTCTCCCCGGCGCTGGTTTGGGCGGCTGGTGCAAGAAGAGCAGCGATTGAAGAAGCAGCAGGACCGTTCGATTCAAATCCAACGGTTACTGCTGCTAGAATCGTTTGTTGACTAAGTTGACAAGCCCTGCGTACGCGTCAACTTAGTAGGCCCACAGGTTAGCCTCCCAACCGGTGCGCCCCAGATGTCAGTGGTGGAATCATTTTTTCGCGTAATAAGGAGGTAGTTGATTGCGTGCGGCCAGGCCAGCAGAGGGAGTAGGGTGGGCCGGGGAAGCCTGCGCGGCATCACAGCGGACCACAAGAGGAGGGAGCAGGCAGTCCCGCCGGCGCTAGTTTAGGTGGCTGGAGCAGGAAGATCAGAGATTGAAGAAGCACGTCGGCCGTTGGATGGACATCCAACAATCACTGCTGCTAGAATCGTGTGTTCACTGACAAAGCCTTGCGTAAACAAGCCAGCCTCGAAATATGTGGTGTGTACATCCCATTTGCTATTATTTTTATAATTTTTACTCATTTTCTAATTCATATGGAATTTATTGCAGCCCGTTTTCCATTTTTAGAATTACTGGCCATTTTCTGGTCAGTACCAGGGTCAAAAAATTAACTAAATATGTGGGAAATTTTGAAAATTTGCAAATTTTTGCTAGGGAACGAAATATTCTTAATCCAAAAATTAATAGGCATACTAAAACAAATTTAAAAATAAATTAGTACTATGTCATGTTAAATCCAATGAAATACGTATAAGATATCAGTGAAGAACATAAACAAAAGAAGAAACTTATATCCCATTTGCTATAAATTTTTTGGAATTTTCAACCCCTTTTGATATTACTTTGAACAGACATTGACCATACTCCTAAGCCAGGCTGGAATGCATCCCTCCTCGTCTTGAAAGATTTGCAGCCCAGTAATTCGGAGAAAACAAATAGGCCTAGCTTGGGTATTCTTCAAAAGAAATACTGGGCTACCTATTTTCCCAAAGAACTAGTGCATGAGCATTTAGCTTTATTTATTTATTTATTTACTTATTTATGTTTAGGGGACCATGAGCATGTACCTGGGCCGGATTCAGGTGAGAGCCTCCCTTCCACTTAATTATGGGCTTCTCTATTGGGCCTTCATCAGTGGGCTGCATGTTATCAACAAGTGGAAAATGTGTTCCGTACGAAAAATAGTATGCGCTACATACAGTACGGGGCACTAAAGAATCAAACCATGCAACGACTTCCAAAACATTGTGTTTGTCATTCTAACAACACATTTATTCAACCAACAGACAGAATATACTACTGATTGTACATTGAAAACAGCAGCAGCAGCAACCAAGGCTGGGGGTGCAACAGAAGCAGTAAGCAGGCTAGAAGAGTGAAGACACAGCTCTCTCTTCCAAACCAAACATCAGCCATGATTACAAAAGGGCTACCAAAAAAGAACAAGTGTATGCATCAAACTAAATAAAGATCCTACTACACCAAGTGTACGCATCTAACTAACTGGCTCAGTTAGACGTTACTATTTATTAAGCTGTGGAGATTGGCTGACGGCTTGAACCAGATGGGTGCCTGACGGGGGAAACTCCAGCCAGCAGGTCGAAGCCTGATACTTGTGACCCTCTCTCCTACTTTGGGCTGCAGAGCGTGGCGGAACATATCAGGGTATGGTGCATGTAGAGATGCATGGTACGCTGTGTACACACAGTTTTGCCTGATGAATGAAACTGCGCTGCCATCATGATCCTTGCCGTCGGTTATCTCCTGGTTAATCAGATAATTCAGTCCGACAAACAGAGAGCGTGTACCAAGGCTACTTACCAGCGTCCATTCAAAAATTCCTGAAGGCCCAGAGAAGCTGGGATCCTACTCAAAGACCTTGCAGTGACTGTGATTGTATTCCGCGAAACAACACATCTGGTACGTGCGAATGATCATCAATCTTTCGTCGTCGTCTAATCGAGCCAGGAACCACCTGCAACTGCCATGCCGCTTTTCTTTGAAAGGTTCTGGGATTAGGAAGGGTAGGGACACCAGGCGGCCTACAACATCATATCAAGTTGGAGTCAAATAAAAAAGGGCTCTTGATTTAGTCAATCTTAAGAACAGCATGTTATGAGCATGAATATTTTTTCAGCAAATGTTGACAGTAATATAAGCAAGCCATCATGATATCATAGGAAAGTAACATACTGTTGTAACAACCGTTTGTAGAGATGACTGGAGTAGGCCAGCAATACGTCCAGCCATAGAAGGAGTCGACGGCGTAAATGAAGCCCTTGTGTTCAATGGCATCAGAGAACCTGGACCGAGGGAGTAGCACAGTCTGCAAGCATATATCGAGAGAGACGTGTAGTGCGATAGTATATAGTAAAGTTTGTGCTATATGCACGTACTTGCAAAATGCATACGAATACACAAGGTTTCCAAACTTTCCCTCTTACATACTTAATTAAGGACGCTAAAAATTCCTGAATGTTCGAGATTTATCATTTGCATCCCAAAACTAATGAGAATGCCTTACGAAACAAAAATTATACTCCTCCTAAAAGCCACGGCGCTCGCAGGAGCGCTTGCGGCGCGCCACGAGTGCCCTGGTGCGCGGCCGTTTCCCAGTGCGCCGACACAACGCCTCTTCCTCAGCCTCGCAACTCGCGAGGTGCTGATTGGCGGCTTGCCAGTGGGCGAGCGTGATCTCACCGGTGTGGTGATCCGGCGCCAACAGGTACTCCTCCTTGCTGGAAGCGTGCACCCGGTCCACGTACTGCCAAGCGTAGATGAGGCGCTTGGGCCCGACTGCACTCAAGGCATCGGCATGGGCGTCCTCCGCCACCCTCACGGCCCTCGCACGAGCCTTCTGCCAAAGAGCCAATTGCCTGCCTCTCTCGGACGCGACATAGGCCTCCCAGGAAGCTTGTTCCGCAGTGCGCTTCTCTTCCTTGGCCTTCTTCTCCGCCTCTATTTTGGCGCGCTCTGCTGGAGGCAAAGCCTCCCACAAGGCGACATCCATTTCTTTCCAAAGCTCCTCAAGGTTGGGGGGCTTGGCGAGCGGCGCGGCGTTCTCCTTGTAGTGGGGAGCCGATGCGTCCTCCGGCGCGCGTGCTGGCGAGATTGGGAACGCTGACGCGTCGAGGTCGAGGAGCGGAATGCCGACGCGTCCTCCTCGACTAGTGGCGGCGAGGAACGGAACGGCGACGCGTCGCGTCGTGGCGAGGAGCGGAACACCGACGCATCCTCCTCGACTAGTGGCGGCAAGGAATGGAACAGCAACGCATCGCGTAGCGGCGAGGAGCAGAACACCGACGCGTCCTCCTCGACTAGTGGCGGCGAGGAACGAAACAGCGACGCGTGACCGTCCGCGCGGTGCACCGAGGGGCTCCTAGGGCTCGGGAGGGGCGATGCCATGGTGGTCGGCATGAGAGGGAGGGGGAGGAGATAGCGATGAACGTGAACGTGAGGGGGAGGAGATAGCGATGTCGTGGGAGGGGCAATATTTATAGCGAGCAATGGCACACCTACGTAAGATATGGACTGAGCTGCACTGACTTAACTGTAGGTCCAGTTGCGTCACTGACATGTGGGCCAGGCCCCTGTTGGGCCCATATGTCAGTGACCCAATGCACCTGCAGTTAAGTAACAGCTACGTGGGCATATTTGTTGGAGTAAATTACGGGGGAGTGAAGGGGTGGAAATATTGCTGGTCACAACGGATTGGACGAGTGTGGGGGAGGAGAGTCATGCATGCAGATTTTTTCACATGGGGTGGAGTGATGGGACCGCCGGAGGGAGAAGGAGAGTTCGGTAGGCATATTGTTTCCACAAATGGAGAGGAAAAGATTTGGAGACGAACGGGCTTCCTGTAGGTATGGGGAACGGTGCATAATAAGTCATCTTGCATGTCGGGCTAGGTATAGTCTCAAGTCATTAAAAACATACACGCCCCACACATGTTCATATTTCAAGGTGCACTAAATTATTGCATGCGATGATTAAGGCTGGCCATAATGATGGTATCTTAGCTGGTATCATGCACACGGGAATAGCAAACATGCTGATGTGGCAAAGAATTAAAGAAGAGAGGGGGGTTAGAGTAACTAGTATTCATGCATGCATTGGTAAACACATTTTTTTGTGAAGAACGACAACACTAGTTGAGTACTTTTGCAGACTTCAAAAACTATTCCACCGCCTCTACTATCTTGCTAAGAGTAGGTGAAAATTTTGAATCGAGCCCTTTAAACTAGAAGGGAGGTAGTGGTACTCTAATAGCTAACCTTGTTGTGATGACAAGATAGGACATGGCACGCACCTGGACGGAGGAACTAGTCTGCATTGTGCATTTAAGTTTTGTCTGAAGTCAATGTACCTCTACTTTCACCAGACCTATAGAAAAATGTGTCAACATTCACAATGTCAAATCAATATTTTTACACTCATTATAAAATGTAACACTCATGTGTGCGAGACAGCGAGAGGCCAACTGCGTGCGTGCACCTTTTCTCTTCGTATATGTACTCCACCGTTTGTCTGGTGTCCAAAAAATTATAATAACTACTAGCAATGTGCTAATGCGTTGCCACACGATGAAAGTAGATTAATACATATTCACTGATTTGATAGAAAAAAAGTCTAGTTTTGAAATACGTATATCACTAAAAATATGTTATGTTTCACTCAAAATATATTCCTTTGGCGGTTTTGATGAGATAAGGGAGGAATGTTGTTGGTTTCAAGATTCAAGAAGTGGTATATGTCTAATTTATACTCTTACTAGCAAGATGCCTGTGTGTTGCATGGAACATGAAGATCTTGTGGGAGAAAAGGATGAACGAGGGAAGGCCTTATCTGCAAATGTGGTGAAGAGTGTGGGTAAATTGCCATATTTTCCTTCCTATCCGTCAGATATAAATCGGATGACCTACATTGCAGGATGGCAGGCCCACCATCATCACCAACTCTATTTTTTATCCCTACTCTTATAAAAAGCATTGTCGGTGATGATCGTGTGCTTGCCATCATGCAATATAGGCCGTCCGATCTATATCTGAAAGATAGGAAGGAAACTATGGCAATTTTGCAAAAAGATACCCACACCCCTCTCCACATTTGCAAATAAGGCCTTCCCTCGTTCATCCTTTTCCCCCACAAGATAAACTACTCATACAAATGCATCTTGATGTTCCGTGCAATGCATGGGCATCTTGCTAGTTGTTGCAAAAAGCCCATGTGTGTGTGTGAGAGAGGGAGAGTGGAGGAGGACGGAGTGCATGTGTGACAAAGACACAAGGAGTGTGTGTGTGTGTGTGATAGGTACCAGCTTAAAATGAGGCGATGGTGTGTGTGTGCATGATCGAGAGGGCGTGTCTCAAGAAGGGAAGAAAAATCTACATAGATACAAGGAGCGGGAGAGAGACATGTATGCGATGGTGGAAGCACGAGTGTGCGGATGTATAAACCTATCTAGAGGCTAGCTAGTCGATAAATGTTTGTGAGAGAAATACGAGTCGGGGTGCGAAAGCGAGAGTTTTGTGTGTGTGACTGAGAGAGATGGTAGTCGGGAAGGGTAGTGGAAGCAGAAGTTGTGTGTGTGTATGTGTGAGAGAGAGGAGACGGTAGTCGGGGTTGTCTGATCGGTAAACAAATGAATAATGTCAGTCTGAGATGGAGACGAAAAGGAGATCGCAACAAATGTTGTGTCTACAGGAGAGAGAGAGAGTAATTTTAGTGGTATGAGTCATATGTAGAGACATATAGGGTGTGTGAGAGAATCCCATAGAGAGAAAGACAAAGTGAAAGACGAGTGGAGACTGTGTGTGGCGGTGAAAAAGAAAGCTTAGGTACCGAGTGATACCATAGAATAGTAGAGACGTGAGAGATAATGAAAACCGTGTAATGTATAATGATAGGGAGAGTGTGACACTTCTCAAGGGAGACGTCGAGAGACCATGTTTATGAGGATAGGAGAAACATGAAGTGAGCGTGCGGGTGAGCTGGAGAAAAGAGAGTGATAGCTACCTGAAGGAGCATGCATGCGAGAGAGATGGGCGTGAAAGGAGTGAACAAAAAAGGGATTCAAATATTTGAATTCGAGATGATGATACATGTAATCCATACTCGAACCAAAATTGATCTATCAAACATGCATACTCATATGAATTCACGCACATCTATGTTATTTAATATGTAGATATTACTGATCCATACATTTTAGTAGAACATAATTTGGTTAATTTTTTTCGAATTCAACCTTAAGATTTCGAGATTGTTGTATTTGTAAATCATATTATACATATAAAGGAGCAGAATTCTTTGTTGTGCTTTTGAAAGTATATATAAAAAAATGATGTATATAGAATATAATTCAAATTGAAAATGGATCCCGCCCGAAAAAATAGAATACAAACGAGATTCGAATTGAGCTGGCATGGTAAACATGCACTTTGCAAAATTTGAACGAAGCGGGGAAAGTCGCAGTAACTGCCCGAAACCAAAATCTGCGAGATGGAAATCACTACTGCCTATCCCTGCCACGCAAAGCCTATCTGCTAGATTTCTATAGGTTTTGATAGGGGTAGGTTTGTAATTTCACCCAAACATGACGTAACCGCCTCTCACCCGGATTCATACATGGTGGGCGCCAAAACACAGTGTGTCCTCGGCCAAAATCGACGCCCTCCCCGATTCATATTCATACACGGTGGGCGCCAAAAACAAACTCTCGTCGGCAAATATTTTTTTTGAGGGGAAGGACAGTAGGAGAGGCTCCTACTGTTTTTGTATATATATCACAAGGATGTTTACATATGTTACATCATTTGCACCACCCCCCAACACAACATGTTGGGTGGGGGGTGGGGGCAAGCCCTAGTTAAGAAAAACTAGTTACAAAGGTGTGGGATTTAGGCAGCGTGGCCTCAAATGAGGCTGTTACAAATGGTGGTAATACTTCCAGCTTGCTCCTCACGTACCCTATGACGCAAGAGATCGAAGTCTCCCACGAACCTCTGTAGCCAGCTTGCTTGTGAGGGTGCAACCCCCCTGAAATGGTTGTTATTCCTTTCTTTCCAAAGGCTCCAGGAGGCAGTGAAGAAGATCTCAAGAAAGAAAGGTCTGCGAGTTATGTCTCAGGCACGGAGGACCACATCAAGATGCGATGGAAGAGCTAGCCAGTTAATATGAAGTTTGTTCCAGCAGGCTTGGCTAAAGTGGCAGGTAAAAATCATATGATCAATCATCTCTTCGATGTTTTGCCCACAAAGTAGACAGCTGAGATCATCTCCAATGTTGTAGTGCCTTCATTTAAGCATGTTTCGAGTGTTTAGTCTGTCATGCAGAAGCAACCATCCAAACACTTTGATCTTCATGGTGCATTTTGAGCTCCAGAGTAATCAGAATAGGGGGTGGGCTTGCAACTCCCGAAAGCAGAATTTATAGTAATCCGCAGCTCTGAAGTCAGGCTTCCCCCAAATGCAGTGCCAGATGTCATTGGTGGTTGTCGAGGGCTGCAGTCTGGCGATCGTTTGGATGTCGCGCACTTCCTCGAAGGCTTCAGGTGAGAGGGGAAGGTGGAAGGTTTCGTGCAGGGATGAACTCTCCAAAAAGTTTTCCACAGAGGCGTCTTCATGCAGAACGTAAGAGAATGCTCTGGGATGTGAGGTCTCTAGTGTCTCGTCTAGCCATAAATCCTTCCAGGCAAGAGCTGTCGTGCCATCAACCACCTGCACACGATTCACCCCTCGATACTTAGGAGTGAGATTGAGAACGTCGCGCCACCAAAAGGACCCCACTGCGTCAGCTACATGTGGGATTTTATCAGTGTAGTAGGTGCTCCAGAGGAGCTGTACCCATGGGACGTCTTGTTTGTTGTAGAATTTGTGTAAGAACTTGAGGAGCAGGGCTTCGTTTTGGATGGAGAGATTGATCACTCCGAGACCACCATGTTTTTTAGGTCTGCACACTAAATCCCAGGATGCCAGAGAATTGCACTTGTCTCCTTGCTCAGTTTTCTTCATCCAGAGACATCTTCGTCTGATTTTGTCAATCATCTCCAATATCTTTGGGTGCACTTTGAGTGTACATAGGGCATATATGAGCAAAGAGGTGACCGAAGCATTCAGCCAGGATAGTTTGCCTCCATATGACATCATGGAGATGGTGGCGGTGAGGCGACGTTCAGTACTGCAGACTAGAGGCATGAGGTCATCAACAGAGGGCTTGGAGATGCGCATGGGCAGACCCAAGTACGTAAAGGGCATAGAGCCGACATTGCATCCAAAGATGTGGGCCAGTTCAGTTGTCGTTGCAGGGTCAAGATTGATGGGAATCAAGGTGGACTTGTGGAAATTGATCTTAAGTCCAATGGAAGTAGCGTAATCAGCGAGGATTTGTTTGATTAGAGCGGCTTGTCTAGGACATGCTGGCAAGGCCAAGATCGTGTCGTCAGCGTATTGTATAATGGGGTAATCTGTTTGACCAGTGCAAGGGAAAGGCAGTTCAATCAAGCCCCGACGAAAGGCGTCGTTGATTGCCGCTTGAAGTAGGTTAGCTGCCAGGACGAAAAGTAGCGGGGAGAGGGGATCCCCCTGGGGACTCCACACTTACAGAGAAATTGCAGACCAGGAACACCGTTAAGTATAAAGAGCGGCCCGAGGAGAATATGCATTCAATCCAGTTGATCCATTTATCATTAAAGCCCATGCATCTCATTATGTTAATCATAGGCCTGTGTCCAATCGTGTCGAAAGCCTTGGCAAAGTCAAGCTTCAGAAGAACTATTGGCTTCCGGGATGCGTGGCATTGGTGTATGTATTGATATGCCCATGCCATGCAATCTTGGATGGTCCGGCCCTTGATGAAACCATATTGGTTGCGGTGGATGAGTTTCAGTATAACCTTTTGGAGGCGATCGGCCAATAGCTTAGTGATTAGCTTGAGACAGCAGTTAAGGAGGGTGATTGGGCGATAATCATTGACGGTTTCAGGTGAGTTGATCTTCGGGATGAGTGTGATAAGCCCATCATTGATGCTTGTAAGATCTAGATCGCCAGCATGGAATTGGTCGCAAAGGGCATAGAAATCATGCTTAATTATGCGCCAGCAAGCTTTAAGGAAAGCCCCACTGAAGCCATCCGGGCCAGACGCTCGGTCAGAGGGCATCTCTTTTATTACCGCATCAATCTCCTCGTGTGTGAAGGGTGTCGTTAGATGATCCAAATTGTTAGCCTGTTGAATGAGGGTAGACAGATCAAATTTTATTTCAGTGGGTGATACTGTCCCAAGATGAGCTTTATAAGTTTGGAACAAAAGTGCTTCTTTGCTTGGGTGATCATCAACTTGGGTGCCATCACTGTCTTGGAAGCAAGCAATGTTGTTCTTGCGATAACGTTCAGTAGCAATTGCTTGGAAAAGTTTCGTGTTTTCATCTCCAAATTTGACCCAACGAATTGTACACCATTTTTTCCAGTATTGTTTCTGATATTTAAGAAGCCGGAGCAGGTGCTTCTTGAGAATGCGTCTGAAGTTGAATTCAGGAGTGGAAAGGGTTCTTTTATTTTCTAGTTCATCCATGTCAGCTAGGACTCTATTGCAGTTATTGATGGCAACCGATAAGCGGGAGATTGATTTACTCCAAGTCTTGAGAGCATGTCTGAGTGCTTTGAACTTGCGGCAAAGAATTGTAGCAGCATTTTGTGATCTCACCGGTTTGTCCCAAGTATTTTTGACGGTATCCATGAAGCCGGGGTGTTGAATCCAATAGGACTCGAACCTGAATAGTTTGCAACGGGGAATCTTGGTCTCGATCGAGACAATGCAAGGGATGTGGTCTGAAACTGGTTTTCCAAGCGGCTTGACTAGAGTTTTAGGGTAAATATTTGTCCAGTGGATGGACGTAAAAAACCAGTCCAGTTGTTCTAAGAGCGGGTCATGTTGCATGTTGCTCTAGGTGTATGTGCGTCCTTTAACAGGTAACTCAATAAGGTTTTGGTGTCGGATGATGTCATTGAACGTGAACATATCCTGAGTACTACCGCCCGGTTTGTTACGATTGTCGGGTGCTCTGATGTAGTTAAATTCACCCAAAAGCAGCCAATCTTGGTTATGTGGGATGTCCAGCTCGTATAGCCAGTTAGTGTATGTGATACGATCGTCCCCCGTGCAAGGGCCATAAATATTAGCTAGGGTCCACGACTATGCTGATTGTGTACTGGAAAAGTGAACTACGAGCGCATAAACATCTGAGAACACAATAGTGCCAGTAAACATTGAACTTTTCCAGATGGTAATGAGACCCCCCGAGGCACCACGAGATGGAACATAAGCAAAACGATCAAATTGTCGTGGACAACAGGACTTAATAAACGCAAGATCGAAATCAGTCTTCTTAGTCTCTTGCAAGAAAATAATAGAGCAACCACTAGAGAGTACGGCATTATGAAGCACTAACTGTTTTGGTTCAGAGTTCAGACCTCGTATGTTCCAGGAGAGAACATTCCAGCTCCACAAAAGAGTCATTTAAGGATGGGTGGCATTAAGCTGAAGGAGGAGAAGTGTCAGCTCCTTCGTTCTCCTGTTGAGGGGCGCCTGAAGAAGGATTACTGGAAGGAGTTGGTGCAGCCAGAAGAGCATCTTTAGATAATTCAGCCAGTGGGACCGCACATTGATTTATGCCAATATCCTGCAGCACATGGATGGGTGTAGGCGGAGGGATTGCAGTAGCATCAGTACCTGAATGGTTGACAGCGGAGGATGAACCCATGGAGGGCGTGATCCTGGGCAGCACCTTGGAGGAAGTTGTGCATCTGTCAGAGTTGTGATTTACACAAAAGCCATTGTACTTGTTGTTCCTTGTGCTACGCCTAACTTCAGTGGTTATAATAGGTGCAGCAGCTTTGGGACGACGGCCCCGAATCACCAGAGGGCCAGCAGAGGCAGATATGGTCTCAACTGCAGCCAGACCCAGGCCCTCTAGAGGCAGGCCAGTAGCATGCCCTAATAAGTTGTCTGAACTTGTAGCAGCTAAGGTAGGAGCAGGCTGGTCAGCCTGAGCATCAGCAGAGAGGCTCATATCAGACGCGGTGTTTAAAGTAGTGAGCCCAGGGGCAGTCGGAGCGCTTGGAAGTGATTCCATCAAGGCTACTGCCATTATTGGAGGTGCAGGTTGTAGTTCCTCAATGACCACAGAGGATGTTGGCTGATGTGCAAAATGGATTCCAGTGCTGTCAGAGGACACCAAAATAGAAAGTTCTGTAGTGTTGTTCCTTAAGCCATACCCACTGGACCAGGGACCAATAGTGGAGATCTGAGGTCTCGGGGCCTCAAAGATAAACGTGTTTAAACGCTGCCTGGGAATGGGATCAGATATCAGCAGAGATAAAAGCTCATTGCCTTCAACCGACAATCCAAACTGTATGCCTTGGTGATGCATAGTGACTGAGACTATCAGAGACTCATTAGGCATTGGGGGATCCATGTTTTGCATAGGCAGGGTGGCACAATAAGAGCTGCAGTGTTGTGCATAGGCAGAGGTGGCACAATAAGAACTGCAGTGTTTTCAGAGCTGCTGTCATCCGCTGCAGAGAAAGAGTCGTTCCAAGCTTGTGTGGGACTATCAGAAATATTGTCTTCAGGAACCAGACCGTGTTGAACCGTTAAACCTTGAGCAGCCAACCAAGCATGATATTTGACTAGATACGGAGGGAGCACAGGTAAGTGAGCAGCAGGGGGGCAGGCCAGTCATCCCAAGCAGCTTGAGCAGGTCCATCACCGTCCACATTGTCAGCATTGCCATGAAAACCAGCAGGGGGTGCAGCGTTCTGGACTAGCCAATTGTGGACCTGCTGTTGATATAGTTGTTCAGTAGTAAGGTCCTGGCCAAAGAGGGGGTGTGGGTTACCGTCCGGTGGTGGTGGTTCCTCACCAGGCAGCAAAACCTCAGGCAAAAGGCCGTTCTAGTCATTTCTTCTGAGAATGGTAATCTGCACTGTCCAGCAGTCCCTGGCTCCGCCCAGTTACCAGACAACAAAGCTCTTAGGGATAAACTTTAGGCGGATGACACGAGCTTTCAGAAGAATATAGCATCTATCTTGTCGTGGATTGTACCAGGAAACGAGAGAGCCGTAGCCACCAAGAGCTTTTGTGAGGTAGTAATCTGTCTGATAGTCATACGGAAATCCAAAGAACATAAGCCACACCTCAGGTCCAAAAGAAGTAGTGCGTCTATTCAGAGCCTCATTGTGGGGGACAAAAGAAATAAGCAGATCTTCATCCTCTAACTCGATGGGGGTGGCAACAGCAGTGTCCCGCATGAATGAATCCACAAAACCAAAAATACCAAGGCCAAATGGATGACCGCTAACTTCAATAGTTAGGAGCTGAGATTCATGGAGCAGACCTACAATGGTGTTGCGGATAGCAGCTCGGCGATGAAGAGGAACATAGGCGCTTGTCTCTGCGATGGCTAAGAAGTCATGGTTGAGTGGCGGGATTGGGCCAACCACCATGCCGCTGCGCACCAGCCGGTCAGCAGGTCCAGTCTCGACGGCAAACCCCGGCGGGAGGAACGGCACTGGATTCAGCGGATAGTTCGCCATGGCTAGAGTGCTTGGGGGCGATGTGGTTTGCTTAGAGAGTTGTAATGGCGATGAGACAGGACTGGGCGGCGTCTTTTGGGGAACTGGAGTGGGAGACGGAGCATGAGGGGTAGGAACGGAAAGCCCTGATGTCTTGGAAATCCATTTCCACTTTTGTGCGTATTGTCTCTTGTGACAAGATTTATCCATGTGTCCATAGAAGGCACAAACTATGCATCGGACGGTGGCCGTGGTCTTCCTCTGTCTAGGATCATGAATGGAAGGAGCAGAAGATCCGGCCATTTTGTTTTGACTGAGATTTGGGTGAGCACCAATTGGAATGGGCTATTGGTTACCAAAAGGGGGCAATTTGTTGCCTTATGATCTGGGCCCGAATAGTTAAGGCAAATTAGTCGGGCTTGGCACGTAGATTTGTAATGTCCCCATTGTAAGCATCTAGAACATAAAGTGGCCCAATGAGCAGATAATGAGATAATCTCGTCCAGAGAATAGTGGGCCTGGGCCAAATCAGCTTTGTGCCGGGCCATAAGCATAGGCGGCCAAGCTGAGTGGGGGGAGCATACCGGAAGGCCAATTTCAGATAAGTCTGTGGCAGCGGCGGATAAGGCACATTTAACAGACATTTAAATCCTCCCAAATTAATGTAATTGTAAGGCTGTTGCTCCTCTAATTTTGCCTCGGACAAAAAAAGCTCCATCAATGCAATGCGATCAATGCTGTCAGGGGCGGAATTAGAGGGATCATGGTTGCATGCATCACTAATCATAGGAGAAAAAGATCCAAATTGAATTTGAGTGTTCTTGGTGGAATCATGCATGATCAACTCCCCAGTCGGGGTGGAGGAAGAAGCCTCATGGGCATTGTTATCCAAGAAAACCATGGAGGAGATAGGTTTCAACCTACTCATAATGCAGCTCGAGGACGAAGGAAGAATGCCACTGGTATGATGTAAAAACCTCAGATCAGTTTTGATAGCCAATGGATTACGAGCAGCAATATCAGTCAATTCCGTGTCTGCATGCCAACTAGTGGCCAGAAATGGAGCTTTAGCAAATCTCCCGTTAAACAGGTGGAAATGGCAAACAAAATCCAGCCAAATTCGGTCTTTGAGCTTGTAAATGAAATGTCCCACTTTGTTGTTTGCCACCGAAAACCGAAAAGAGCGAGAGTTGATTTGAACCACATTGAAACCCGAGCAAACACCACTAATACAACATTGCAGAGCAATTCCAACAGAATCCACAGAGAGTGGGAAGGAGGCCGAAGAGAAAGAGACCACCAAAAAGAACTCCTTGGCATCTCTAGATGGTGAGAAATGAACTGTGGATCCAGACCTTCTTCTCACCTGGTCTGCAAGGGCAATGCCCGGTGCAAAGTCCCAATGTAGCAAGCCCACCATGGGTGAAGGAGCTAGATATCGCCATGGTTGGTGCGGTGGGTGGGAGAGAGGTGGAGGAGAGGAGAGGTGGAGGAGAGGAGAGCCATTAGAGGTGAAGAGTCATCATGAGGTGAAGAGTCGGCAAATATTCGGTGTATGCGAGATTACTGTCCTATCCCCAACCAACTAATGTTGTTGTGATGTAGTAGAAATTTGAAACGGGGGCTAAGTTTGTAAATTTCCTCGCATTTGAGACAAGCGCGCCCTGAATACATGGTTCCCCTCTTCCTCTCTACCTCCCTTTTCCCCATTCATACTCCGTGGGCGCCAAAACACCCTCTCCACCCCACCCTCCTCCGTCCGCCGCCGTCCGCCACCCCATCCACCGCCGTCCTCCTCCGCCATGCCGGAGCTGATACCCCGATGCCGCCTTCCATTACAAGAGATCGACCTCTCTCATCCACGGCTTTGGACTGGGATCCTTGCATCCCGTCCTCTCGCTTCATCCCCGCCATCATCCACCTTGCCGACGTCGCTCCTACGACCGTCTCATCCACCGCACCCCGCCGCCACCTTCTACCCTCCTAGATCTGCTTCCTCGCCGCCGACAGCCATCGCTACCGCAGCACCGTCAAATTCTTAGCAGATGCGTACACGGCGCCGCACCAGAGGCGGTACTCTTTTGTATCTGCTCAACTTATTTATCGCAGCAAGAAAATAGATCGCCACTACTTTACTCTAATTTCTTGTCTTGGTTGCGAAGTTGCCTTTGTCCAGTTTGCACCTTCAGATCCGCCATGGCACGCTCAACACTATAATCCCAATGCTTATGGTTTTCCCCTTTTATATTCCACACTAGTTAAATCACAGTAGACTAAATTTCAAAATTGGGTCAGTCGATTTTTCAGAGCTCGCCGGAGTTCGCCGGTGCGATCGAAGGGGCTCGGGTGGTTGTGGGGCCTCACCGAACGAAGAAAACTCGACGCGGGTGGGGGTTGGGGCGGGGGTGGGGGTGGGGGTGGGGGTGGGGGTGGCGGAGGAACACAGGCGGTGGGGGCCGGTGGTGTGTTCTGTATGGGAAGAATCAGAGACGAGGAAGAAGAAGGGTTAGGAGACGTAGGATCTTCATCCAACCGCCTGAAATGGTCGAGAGACAGCTAGGAGTTGCATTCTTAATGCGCTCTGGTTCATCATGTGTGGGCACTGCGGAACCAACGTTTTATTATCCAAAATCTGCTTGCTCTTCTTTACCATGTTCCTCTTGCGTTCTTCTTTAATATGTACTCTCTCCGTTCCTAAATACAAGTCTTTGTATAGATTCCACCATGGACTACATATGGAGCAAAATGAGTGAATCTACACTCTAAAATGTATCTGGATACATCTGTATGTGATCCATAGTGGAAATCTCTACCAAGACTTATATTTTGGAACCGGAGGGAGTATGATAGTAGTACAGTATGTTCCTTGTACTGAAGATGAGCAGGGACATTTGCATTGTAGAGGTCTATACGGTCGGTTGTGATGGACACTTTGAGCCTCTTTGATTCGTAGGATCTTGTAAACATAGGAATAGGATTTGTAGTGGCCTGCCCACTTGAATCCTATAAGAATAGCAAGGAAATGCGGGGAGCTGTGTCGTCTTTGAGAGTTACACTAATATTAACAGTACCACACCTTCACTTGAAGAGAGCTAGTATCCGAAGCCTTTCTAGCCGTACCGGCAATACTAGCACATATATTCCAGCAAGTTCCACTTTGCTGATTTTACTCTGATGCTTAAGGTTTTCCCATTATATCTACACTATGATCTGTGTAGCTGCTTTGTGTCGCACTAGCAGCAGTCCACTCTTGAAGCTAAACACTGCAATGACTTACAAAATTGGCACCAAGGCATTGAGTGCCATTCTGGATGCAATGAAACTCATACGCTCCCCACCTGTTGATTCTTGTTCAGAATATGATCCTAATGACTATTCTAACCTCGAGGAGTCAAAGGCAGATGGCCTGTCCTGTTCACCCATCAAGGTGCCTGTTCTAATTTGGCAATGTTTTATTGATTGCGGTTATCTTGCATATGTTGTCTTGCATTTCTTCTACTTTGTTGCACCGCCATCTGCTTAGTTTACTCATCATATATGTCGAGATGCCATGCCCATCCATTATCAATACATATTCCATCTGTCATCATACCATGTTTTTCCACTCAAATGTTGTTCTTGTGCATCAGACATCAAAAAGGAAGAGGGTGATTGCCGAATCTGAAGCAGCACCAGCAAAGTCCTTGAAAAACATGGTGGTGCCGAAGAAATCAGACAGCACCCCACTTATATTGGCTGTAGAACCAGTGACACAAAACGTAGGACCAACTCCAGCAGACTGTACCCATACTTCACTGGCCACACCACTAGCCCCACCACACAGGACCTGCACTCCAGCAAAAGGTATACCGATTTCATTTGCCATAGCACCAGCTGTACCACAAAAAAATCCCACTCCAGCAAAAAGTACAGCAAGTCCACCGGCCGAAGACCTATCCCAACTGCAGAGACGGCCAATTCTTGCAGATTGGAACCCCATTCCATTTATTCCCAGTTTAAAAGACAATGCTTTCAATGTTGTTAGGGACTACATGCATATATTCCCATCATGGGAAGATTATTGTGAAGACAAACACCATTTTCACATCTTCCTGTCCAACTTACGTGTAAGTGCTATTATTCATGGTTATTATTTTCCTGTTTTCTGCTGATTGAACACATCAATGATTTACATTACATTGTTGTAACTAGGCGAGGGTCAATCTAGATAGTCATGACGAGAAAAGCTTGCTTTTGCTTTTCAAGGAAGCATTGCAGCGTTATCGGTGTTACCTGAGGAAATCACACTTTGATGGCAAGTCTATAAACGAATTTTCGGTGAAGTCTCCTGTGCTAAATTTAGAAGACATTGAATGGAAAAACCTTGTTATGCACTAGTCTCGTTCCCAGGATGAGGTATTGTCTATGAAATCACATGACAATTTGAACTTCTACTTTTCCACATGTGCCTTATGGATCTTTTTTGCAGGAAATCTGCTCGAAGAAGAATTCCGGTTTGACAAGAACGACAGGATATCGCAAATATGTTGCCCGCTGCTTTGCTCTTGTTAGTACCTATTGTCCTGTATCACTGTACTTGCATACATACCTGGTTCATTATGTGACAGCAGTATGCATGATAGCTTGCTTATCAATTGTTTGCTCCAAATTATCTGATCTATATGAATGGTTACATTAGTGTAGAATATATCCAATGCCAATGTTTTTTTAGCTCTGCATTGTTCTTGTAAGTACATGCTGTCCTTTACCGATGTACTTATAATGACAGGTAGTTGTTCATGTACCATCACTCTACAGCTTATTTTCCTTTGCCCTCCATTTTCTACACATCAGATCTATATTTACTCTTGCCATTAAGGTTGGTACTGAAGAAGTTTAGCTGTGCATTGCTCTTGGCTGTACCTTTTGCCTGTATCGCTGTGCTTACATTTATAGCTACTTGGTTATGTAGCATCACTCTTCATCTTATCTTAAATATTCTCCATTTTTTCGTATATTATCACATCTATATTTACTCTTAACAAAATGTAGAATAAAGGCAATGCTTTTGAAGAAGATTATGTGGTAAACTTCTTGAATTGCCCCCCCCATCAGCATGGACAAGGCCTTTATAGAGCCTGTCTTCACCAATAATATAAGTTTGTCCATCTCAAGCCTTCAAACTTTGTTGTATATATTTGGTTAGGCATGACTGCAACAGTTGTTTATTTTTGGTGTTTGCATCAAATTGCTAGTTTAAAGTTTATTATGTACTTCATAAACAAAAGTTTGTCCTTTCTCAATTTAAGTTTTCAGTTGTACAACCAAGTTCCTTCTTCATACCATGTAAATTAAACTATACAGAGCAAGTGATCTTCTTTTGCACTGCATGTATGCTTCTGTTCTTCATCCGTAATCCAGTGGTGTGGTGAACCTACCCACTACAACACAATGTCATATTCTGCAACGTCTTAACTATGAACAATGTCATATCATTCTACTATTATTTAAACCGTCTCTTTATTTGCCAATCTGAAATGGTATAAATTGACATCACACTAACCATTGAACCTTATGAGTTCTTGATCTGTAATCCAGTGGTGTCATGAAGCTGCCAACTCCTTCACAATGTCATTTCCTGCCATGTCTTGACCTGAACAATACCATATTGTGTTAATGCAATTTCAAACTATGTCACTTTATTTGTCAGTAAGAAATGTGATGAATTGTCAGCACTGATACTTTTATGTGCAAAACCTGTCATTTGTCTGCTTGTTTATCTTTCAGAGTGAGGAAGATATAAGTGTTGAACAAGCGCAGTCTCATCATCTTGTTCAGCTGCTTGCGCTGCAGCTCCCCAGCAGGGCTAACCTTTCTTGAACTCTATTGAAGTACTGTCAGTTTTGTATATTATTTTGTCGGTGTGTTTATTTGCACTGGTGGCGATCTTTGATGCCCAGTGTATGTAATCTGCTGTCTGCTTGTGCTTTATTATCATAGTGGCGAACTTTGATGCCCAGTGGATGTAATATGCCGTAATTTCTTTATTGTATAGTCTAGGTTTTTTCTTATTCATGATGCTGCAGTTATTTTACTGTATATATATCCTGTCTTCGCAGTAAACCGGCCAAACCGTAAAATTACGGTACATAATCGGGCCGTCATGCAATCACAATGTAGGTTGGGCCTGAAACGTGCCGAACAGCTCGCGGGCCTGCAGCAGCCCAAAATGAACCCCGGCCCATGATTGTGCGAATCAAATCACGGGCTTTTAACAGGCCAAAATTGTCTCGGTCCTTGTTTGGCCCAATCAGATATCGGCTGCGAGTAGACCGGATGCAAACCGGGCCGTAGTTAGGCCCAACTATATGACGGGCTTTTAACATGCCGAAATTAATATAGGGCCGAAATGTTAAACGGGCCCTTAACAGGCCAAAACTAATATCAGGCCGAATTACTAAGTGGGCCTTTAGCAAGTGGGCCCAAAAGCATAGTGTCCAATTGACGGGCCGAATCGGATATGGGCCATAATTGAGCCCAAAGCCTCTTAAAGGGTCGGACCTGATCTAGGCCGTAATTTGGCCCAAAACATGGTAGGCTTTTAACAGGCCGGATCTCATATGGGCCACTATTAGGCCCGGAGCATGGCAGACCATTAATGGACCAGATCAAATATGGGCCGGCATTTGGGCCAAAACATGGCAGCCAGTTAATGGGCCGGCCTACTAGGGTCCTCAAAATCTTGTGGGCCTACAGCTGGGCCAGCCCATTAATGTCGGCGAAATCTCGTGGGCCTTTAGCTGGGCCGGCCCATTATGATCCGCAAGAATCTTCTAGGCCTTTACCTGGGCCGGCCCATCATGGCACACAAAAATCTTGTGGGCCTTTACCTAGGCCGGCCCATTATGGCCAGCAAAATCTTGTGGGCCTTTAGCTGGGCCAGCCCATTATGGTCCGCAAAATCTCGTGGGCCTTTAGCTGGGCCGGCCCATTATGGTCCGCAAAATCTTATGGGCCTTCAGTTGGGCGGGCACATTTAAAGTTGATGGGCCGGTCCACGTGTCAACATATCATAGGCGCGTCTCGCCCATTGGATGAGTGACACCTGTGCCAACGCGGACCTGACACGTGTCTCCTCCAGCCAATGATGATTTTACACGTGGAAAATCCCCATTGTTCGGGGCTGTTAACGGGTTATCGGATCCAAAACCTGACCCGATAGCTTAACGGCGTTCCATTATGGTGGATGCCACGTGTCGGTCACCCTTGACGAAAGCACTTCTGTGACGCGCGATTTATCGTCATGGAAGTGGACACTTCCGTGATGATAATTTTGGTAATGTCATGGAACACTTCTACGACAGCACAGGTATGACTATCTTGATTCTGTCATAAAATCGTCATGGATGTACATGCATGACAGAAAACGCGACCTACTATGACAAACACGTATCATCACGGAAGTGTATTTTTTTGTAGTGACACAAAATGGATAATTTCTTTAGAAGTTTTTAGAGGTGGCACATGCAAATTTACTTAGGACAGTAGGGTAATACCGTATATAGGTAGGTATGGTGGACTCATCTGGAATAACTTTGGGTTCAAGGTTTTTGATGTACAAGCAGAATTCCCACTTAGTATAGGTGAAGGCTAGCAATTAAGATTGGGAAGCGGCCAGCTAGAGAGCAACAATGATCATGACTAGGCATTATGCATAAGTAACATTAGACACTAGCATGAGTAGGATATGAACACCATGAACATAAACATTATAGAGGCTATGTTGGTTTTGATTCAACTACATGCATGAACATGTACCAAGTCAAGCCACTCGAACATTCGGAGGAGGATACCATATCATCATACTACATCACAATCATTTTAACGCTATGTTGATATCCAAGATAAATCATTATAAACTCCCAGCTACTTATGCATGGCATGAGAAACTATAATCTCTAATTGTCATTGCAAACATGTTTAATCATAATGGGCTGAAGCCTGCATACTAGGTTAAACATATTTACACAAACAGAACAAGTCGAGTTCATACCAGTTTCTCTTTGGCACGGCCAGTTCATCGAATGTCGTCATTATTGCCTTTCACTTGCACGACCGAATGATATGAAAATAATAATAATAGTGCAAGAGTGCCGTGGACTAAGCTGGAATCTGCAAAACATTTTATTCAACAGGAGAAGACAAGGTAAAATGGGCTCTTTATTAGTTCAATAGTTATTCATATGGGAGCCACTCAACATTTTCATCGTGGTGTTCTCCTCGGTACAACTCGAATAAAAGAAAATAATTTCAGAGAAACACACTGATTTTTTTTGGAGTTTTTGGTTTCCTTCAACAAGCAAATAGAAAGCAAAAATGAGAAAAAACTATTTACATGGGAAAGCTCCCAACAAGCAAAAGAAGAACAAGGAAATCTTTTTGGATTTTCTTTTTAGTACTACTACTAAGCATGCATAGAAAGTAAATTACTACAACCAATTTTTTTGGTTTTTCTAAAGTTTTTCAAACACACAAGAAGAAAGCAAACAAAATCTAAGCATGGATGATACAATGAAAAAGTGTGAACACCGACAAATGGAATAAGTAGACATGAATGTAAAGTCGGTGGAAACACGTACTCCCCCAAGGCTTTTGGCCTAACTTGGTAATGAATCAGTAGCCTGGAGGGTAGTAGGGATCCTGAGGAGCAGGCATCCACTCATCCCACTGTGGAGGTGCCTGGTGTGCTGCCTCAGCAGCAGCTTGAGCGTTCCGGTAAGCGATGATGTCTGCATGCATAATCCTATATCCGCCCCTGGCAACATAATCAAACAAAGCAGGAGCAGGCAATGGAATAACATCACGAGTCCTCACACTAAAAACCAGGTTATACAGAATAGGGATGTGAGGAGATTCGATATCAGTAAAATGGTGGTGATCCATGGCTGCACGGTCTAGGTAAACTTTGGTCAGAGGGAAATCATGGGGGCGTATCTCAACCTCGAAGTGAGCCGCCAAACGAGTAGCATAAATCCCACCATGTATTTCACCCTGTGATTTATTAAGATGGAGGCGACGAGCCACAATAGCTCCCAAGATATAGGTGTTGTCGCCCTCTAGTGCTCGGCGTAAAACACCAAAGTCTGGTGCACTGAGCGCACCTACTTTCTTTCTAGCAAGCAAGCACTTAGCAACAAATAAAGCAAAATAATGTACGGCAGGAAAGTGTATGCTAGTAGCCGTAGTGGCTGACACTCCTCTCTCATCACCCACTGTCAGAGTGTGATAAAAATCCTCAAACCCAGCCGGCCTAGGCTCAGCCAGCTCCCATCAGATGGGATCATGCATATGTCACAAAACTCAGTAAGTGGTATCTGATGGTTTTCAGCATATAAGTGAAAGCTCACTTCAGGAGGATTATTTCTAGGCAAGAATGTAAAGCTTTGAACAAAGACATTTGTGAGGATTTGGTGCTGGTCACACTCATCTGCGATGAAGTCGGTGAGACCGGCATTGGCAATGAATTGCATGAACTCCTCATGAATTCCGGCTTCTTGTAGGAACGGGATGTGCGGCCATTCGCACGGCCGTACCTCCGCCAACCTCCGTGGGTGGAGATCATTGTCAGAAGACTCCCCAATAACACCCTTGGAGTTCTTCTTAGAGCCAAATTTCCTGAAGATATTCATGTCCGCGTACAATTTTCAAGCAATAATCCCCAGAAACAGTTTCTGAAACGGAGCTTCGAGCAAAGAGATCGAAATTCGCGGGTTTGAGCTCAAGAACATGGGCGAGAGAGCAAGAGTGATTTTTTTATGGTAAGTGATGATGTGGGATGAAGAGGTAAGTGAGGGGGGGCACGTGGGGACCACAACCCACCAGGGCGCGCCTGGGGGCTCTGGCGCGCCCAGGTGGGTTGTGCCCACCTGGTACACGTCCCTCTGGTAATTTTTGGACCAAAAATTCTTAAATATTCAGGAAAAAATCATATAAAATTTTCAGGGCATTCTGAGAACTTTTATTTTTGGGTCATTTTTTATTTGCACAGGAAATTCAGAAAACAGACAAAACATGTCATTTTATTTTATTTAACTAATAAAAACAGAGAATAAAAAGTAGGGGCAGAAGGTAGTGTTTACTAAATTCATCAACTTCATACCGTTCAAAAATGATCCATTAATAAGGTTGATCAAGTCTTATTAACAACCACTTTCGATTAGCATGAAACCAAAGAACTTTCGTAAATCACTAAGTTACCTCAATGGGGATATGCATCTCCCAACAATAAGCATTTCATATTTCTTTTTAACAGTAGGTAGAGGTATTTGAAAACTTCCAATAGTGATTGTCGCAGATTTTTCAATAACATTAATACCATTCACTTGGAATTGTTTCTTCGGAAAGTGCACCGTATGCTCATTACCATTAATATGAAAAGTGACCTTGCTTTTATTACAATCAATAACAACCCCTGCATTATTCAAGAAGGGTCTACCAAGGATAATCGACATGTAGTCATCCTCGGGCATCTCAAGTATAACAAAGTCAGTCAAAATACTAACATTAGCAACAACAACGGGCACATCCTCACATATACCGATAGGTATGGCAATTGACTTGTCAGCCATTTGCAAAGATATTTCAGTAGGCGTGAGTTTATTCAAATCAAGTCTTTTATATAAATAGAAAGGCATAACACTAACACCAGCTCCGAAATCACACAAAGCAGTTTTCACATAATTCTTTTTGATAGAGCAAGGTATAGTTGGTATTCCCGGATCTCCATGTTTTTTAGGTACTTCATCTTTGAAAGTATAATTAGCAAGCATAGTGGAGATTTCAGCTTCTGGTATTTTTATCTTGTTTGTGATGATGTCTTTCATATATTTTGCATAAGCAGGCATTTTCAAGATATCAGTCAAGCGAGTACGCAAAAAGACTGGCCTCGGCATTTCAGCAAAACATTCAAATTCTTCATCATCATTCGTTTTACTTGAATTGGGTGGAAAAGGCATAGGTTTTTGAACCCACGGTTCTCTTTCTATACCGTGTTTTCTAGCAACAAGGTCTCTTTTGTCATATCTTTTATTCTTAGGTTATGGGTTATCAAGATCAACAAGTGGTTCTATCTCAACACCATTATCTGATTCTTTTTCATTGTTGGGTTGAGTATCTTCATGAACCTCATCATTATGTTTTTCATTATCACTAGGTGAGTGTTCATTACCCGATTGAGTTTCAGCATCAGAGATAGAAGTTTTATTTCATTATCAGGAGGTTTTTCTATTTTAGGTTCACTAGAAGTATGCAAAGTCCTATCATTTTTCTTTTTCTTTTTCTTTTTAGAAGGACTAGGTGCACTAGTGTTAGCTCTTTGTGAATCCTGTTTAACTCTTTTTGGGTGTCCCTCAGGATAAAGTGGTTCCTGAGTCACTTTACCTCCTCTAGTTGCAACTCTAACAGCAAAGTCATGCATATTATGATTCATTTCATCAAGTAATTCTCTTTGTGATTTCGCAACTTGTTCTAACTGAGTTTGTACCATAGAAGCATGTTTTCCAACACCTCTAACACCATTTGATATTCTAAATAACAAGTCACTCAAGCGAGCAATCATATCAGAATTATATTTCAATTGTTTCATAACATTTGCATTGAAGTGATCTTGTTTTCTAATGTAGTTTTCAAACTCATAAAAGGCATTGACTAGGATGCATATTGTGAGGATTATCATTTTCATTAAACTTCATAAGAGAATTTACCTCTACCACCTTAGGCATTGGCGGCGTATTAAACCCATGTATTTCTTCAATAGGAGGTAAATTTTTAACATCCTCAGCTTTAATACCTTTTTCTTTAATAGATTTCTTTGCCTCTTGCATATCTTCAGGACTGAGATATAATATACCCCTCTTCTTCGGAGTGGGTTTAGCCGGTGGTTCAGGAATAGTCCAATCATCATAATTTTTCAATATGTTATTCAATAATTCTTCAGCTTGAGCAATAGTTCGTTCCCTGAAAACACAACTAGCACAACTATCTAGGAAGTCCCTAGAAGCATCGGTTAGTCCATTATAGAAGATATCAAGTATTTCATTTTTCTTAAGAGGATGATCAGGCAAAGCATTAAGTAACTGGCAAAGCCTCCCCCAAGCTTGTGGGAGACTTTCTTCTTTAGTTTGCACAAATTTAAATATTTCTTGTAAGGCAGCTTGTTTCATATGAGCAGGAAAATATTTTTCAAAGAAGTAATAAATCATATCCCGGGGACTACGCACACAACCAGGAGCAAGAGTACTGTACCAAGCTTTAGCATCACCCTTTAATGAGAAAGGAAATTGTAACATCCCAAAATTTCAATTTGGAATGTTATACAATAGATCATCATTGCATATCATATTTATTTGCATTTTGGTTGATCCTAGAAATTTCACGCAACTCAAGGACCCTCGGAGCGAGTTGGGGATTTTGTTATTTTCATATTTGGGTTTTTCTCAAATTTTGAAAATAGGGTCATTTGATTTTATTTATTTTATCTTCAATATTTCTATTATAAAAATTTGAGAGAGGGAATAAATTGACTTTCCCAAAATAAAGAAATATTGAGGATTTAATAAAAAATCAAATAAGATTTTATTTTGGTTTTATTTGCTATTTTATTTGAATTTAGGAAAAATTGCACGTTTTCAAAAATTACATTTAGGGCCAATAAAAATGTTCATCCTGTTCTAAATATTTTATTTAGACGGTGAAAATTGGTTTTGGCATTTTTAGAATTTTATTTATTTCTCTAGAAATTTTTATCGTTTTAGTTGCAGCGTTATTGTTTAAAAAAAGACCCAGCGCCCGACTAGGCCAAGGGCCCAGCCGAGCCAGGGCGGCCCAGCCGCCGCCGCCGAGTCCGGGGAGGATACACCTCCCGAGGCCTCCCCCTTCCCCAAGTTCACCCCCCCCCCTTTATAACCCCGCCGGAGCCCCCCTGGAGCCCCACACCCGTCGCCGCCTCCCCACGCCGCCCGCGCCGTAGCCGCAGGGTGCGCCGCCTGCCGCCGCTCGGAGCCGCCGCCCCACACCACCCGCCACCGCCCGGAGCCCACCGGAGCATCGCCGGAGCCCCGAGCGGAGGTAGCCGCCGTCGTCGGTTTTCTGAGAAAAGCCGTTTCGGTTTTTTAGAAAACACTAGTTTTCGTTTTTTTTAATAGATCGGTTTTTCTCCGGTTTATTTATTTAGCGAGCGCTCGCTTGTTCGTTCGTTTTAACGAACGTGTTCATCGTTTAGTTCCAGTTAACGAACATTCGTTCATTAACCTGTTCGTCATTTTTCTTTTTCTCGGATTAAAGCCGCGATTTTTCTGATTGCGATTCCTGATCCGATGTTCGTTTTAGTTTAACTTTTCGCTCGTTTATCGGAATCAGGCGATTCAAGCACCTAGAGTTTCGTCTCGAAACCCTCTTTCCGTTTAACCAACTCAAACAAGTTTTTTCCTCTGTAAAAATTGCCCTAGATCTAGAATAGTAAACGAAGTCTGTTTCTTTTGTCGTTTGTCTTTCGTTGCTTCGTTCGATTTGGTTCTTTTTGCCAACCAGAGTTCTTAAGTTGAACTTTCTGGTTAGATCTCTTATTTGAGTTTTACATGTGCATTAGTTGAGTACTTATTGTATGCTTGTTTGTTTGCGATAGAGTATCCGGAATGCGCCGCTTGCTACTTCGAATCACTAGGTTTCACGGATCATCAGCAAGGCAAGTAACACTTTGATCATACCTCCTACTACCTAGTTTTATTGCATTAGATCAATCCTCACACATTGCATGATTAGGATCTAATTAAATTGTGGGTTTGGGAAGTAGATGAGGTAGTACCTATCACACTACAAGAAATATGTCAACTAGTGACCTTCTGTCAGTGACCCTGGAAGAATTGGTCATAGATCTATGACCATTTCAGACCAATTGGTCAAAAGCTGTTCGGGGGGCTCCAAACCCTAAACTATAACGACCATTTTGGTTAGAAAGGTCGTAATTTCCTTACACGAAATGGTCATAAAGCAGATAGCACTGGTCTGCTGCCTTATTTCTAGCTGATCATGACCAATATAGATGGTCATAACCTTGTAAATTGTGGTGGGTTGCTATGACTAGGCGCCACCTCATCAGTTTTGCCTATGTGTCATGTCCATGTGGCAGTTTTTGCCCTAGGTTGTGAAGCAACCTATATTTCTGTCATTCCCAAAGTTCCCAAAAAATCTCATAAATTCTTTGGGTCATATCTTCATCAAATATGTAAAAAAAATCTTCCTTGCCTAGTTCAAAACTAATTCAACAATATTCATTTTCCTATTCTATTCACAACAACAGTTTATGAAGGAAGTACCACTTTGGCATGTCCAAATAGTATCCATTTTCTACAGTGCTTTCCTATGCCCAAATAACCATCCTCCACCAAATGCCAGCTCAATCCATTCATTATTTTGAGCCGAGCTTCAACATTCGTATTTATGTCCAGTGTGGTACTTTGCAAAGCAAGTACCACCTAGGCTCCTCCTTTTGAGCTGAAAATTTGTGAAGACGGTCTTCTTAGTAACTGATCATCCTCAGCCATAACTCACACCCATTAGCCATGTACATTTCCCGTACCGCTAATCAAACACTTGGCTGCTAATTCATGTTTGAGCATCGATCGGTCTCCTCGTGAGAATCTTATGTTGTAATTTTCTTCCTAGAACCTACCTGGGGAGTGCCCAACCCACTAGACATGCCTAGGCTGCCCAGAACACATGGCAACGCCACGGTCACGCGGTGACCACGCGGCGGGCATGTGAGTTTACGCGCTCTAGAGTTGGGGGCCTTGGCCACCGCCCAAACCTCGACGTATCGCCATCAAACCATGTATTTATGATTAAATAGGTACTTATGTAACTATAAATGATTTTTGGAAAAAATAAATAGTAAACTATGAGGCAGCTATAGTTCAAATTTGACCCGCTTCCTGCTGAATCGGCGGGAATTTGTCTTTTTCACCAGAGGTGGATCAAAACTTTTGACGCCCAACCATTTTGTCAATTGTGCATTAAATATGGCCTAGTATTTTATAAAAATGATTTTTTCCAATTTTGCAACAATTATTTGGGAGGTCCTTCATAAAAAAACCTCCTTTTGGGCACTCGAAAAATGGAAAATGGTTTTTTCGTCCAAAAAAATGAAAACTTCCTTAGGCAATATTGTTTGCCATTCCAAGATGCACCCTTGTGCACAATATGAGATCATTTGAACAAACTATGCCATGAATGTGGCAATAGGATTGATCATTTGACTTGAAAGCCATGAATCTTCACGCATGATAGCTCATTTCTGAGAACACTTTTTTAAAAGAATTGTTGTATTACAAGTTTATTATTTTTCCTGGTAACTTGGTCATATATAATGCCACAATGTGAAGGTTTTCCAATTTTTTGATTTTTTTTATTTTTTAATGCCCGTTTCAAAATGTGGTCAAAACGGTGGGAATGACCGTTCCTAGCTAGTGGTCGAATCTTGGAATTTTTTTGGTGTTTCTCTGATTAAATAGATACTTATGTATCTAGAAATGATTTTTGAAAAAAATAAAGAGCAAACTACAAGGCAGCTACAGTTCAAATTTGACCCACTTCCAGCTGAATCGGCGGAAATTTGTCTTTTTCATGAGAGGTGGATCAAAACATTTTACACCCAACCATTTGGTCAATTTTGCATTAAATATGGCCTAGTATTTTATAAAAATGATTTTGTCCAATTTTGCAACAATTATTTGGGAGGTCCTTCACAAAAAAACCTCGTGTTGGGCACTCGAAAAATGGAAAATGGTTTTTTCGTCCAAAGAAAATGAAAACTTCCTTAGGCAACATTGTTTGCCATTCCAATATACACCCTTGTGCACAATATGAGATCATTTGAAAAAATTATGCCATGAATGTGGCCATAAGATTGATCATTTGGCTTGAAAGCCATTGATCTCCACACGTGATAGCTCGATTTTCAGAACACTTTTGTAAAATAATTGCCGTATTACAAGTTTGTTATTTTTCCTGGGAACTTGGCCACATATAATGACACAATGCGAAGGTTTCCCAATTTTTTGATTTTTTTTGAAATTTTTATGCCCGTTTCAAAATGCGGTCAAAACGGCGGGAATGACCGTTCCTAGCTAGTGGTTGAATCTTGAAATTTTTTTGGTGTTTCTCTGATTAAATAGGTACTTATGTACCTAGAAATGATTTTTGGAAAAAATAAATAGCAAACTATGAGGCAGTTGTAGTTCAAATTTGACTCGCTTCCGACTGAATCTGCGGAAATTTGTCTTTTTCACGAGAGGTGGATCAAAACTTTTTACACCCAACCATTTTGTCAATTGTGCATTAAATATGTCCTAGTATTTTAGAAAATTGATTTCATCCAATTTTGCAACAATTATTTGGGAGGTCCTTCACAAAAAACCTCCTTTTGGGCACTCGAAAAATGGAAAATTGATTTTTCGTACAAAGAAAATGAAAACTCCCTTAGGCAACATTGTTTGCCATTCCAATATGCACCCTTGTGCACAATATGAGATCATTTGAACAAACTAGGCAATGAATGTGGCCATAAGATTGATCATTTGACTTGAAAGCCATGAATCTTCACACATGATAGCTCATTTCTCAAAACACTTTTTTTTTTAAAATTGTTGTATTACAAGTTTATTATTTTTCCTGGGAACTTGGTCACATATGATGACACAATGCGAAGGTTTTCCAATTTTTTGATTTTTTTTAATTTTTTATGCCCGTTTCAAAATGTGGTCAAAATGGCGGGAATGACCGTTCCTAGCTAGTGGTTGAATCTTGGAATTGTTTTGGTGTTTCTCTGATTAAATAGATACTTTTGTACCTAGAAATGATTTTTGTAAAAAATAAATAGCAAACTATGTGGCAGCCGCAGTTCAAATTTGACCCGCTTCCAGCTGAAACGGCGAAAATTTGTCTTTTTCACCAGAGGTGGATCAAAACTTTTTACACCCAATAATTTGGTCAATTGTGCATTAAATATGGCCTAGTATTTTAGAAAAATAATTTGGTCCAATTTTTCAATAATTATTTGGTAGGTTATTCACAAAAAAACCTCATTTGGGGCACTCGAAATATGGAAAATGGCTCTTTTGTGCAATGAAAGTGAAAACTCCCCAAATCAACATTGTTTGTTATCCCAAGATACACATATGTGCACACTATTGGTTTATTTTAGCAAACTATAAGTGGTTAATATGTTGAATGTTTACTCTGAACTAGAGGGTGAAAATCATAAGAGAAACAAAAAAACTACCTAAGCTTAATTTTGATTGGTGGAGTCGCTAGTGGCTTGGATCGATGACCTGGCAAACATCAGTCCATCCATCGGTCCATCGATCCATCCCATCCGACGGCAGAAAATCCCCACCCAACCCTTCTCTCTCGCGCGAACCCCACCCAGCCCTCCTCTCTCTCGCGCAAACCCTAGCGCTACACTCCTCCCTTGCCGCCGCCACCTCCGGCACCAGATCTTGGCTGTCGCGTGTCCCTCCGACCTCGCCGCTGGCGCTCCCCCCTCTCCCCCTCCCTCACCTCCCCTCACCTCCCCTCACCTCACCGGAAGAGAAGATGGAGATCATGCGCACGAGCAGGTCAGGCGGTGGCGGCGGCTCCCAGATCCACAAGGGCTTGGACCAGGAGCTCCATCCCCATGGCAGCGGCTAGGGTTCCTCCCGCCACGCCGGCGGCCAGCAGCAGCAGCAGATGCCGCCCGCCGCCATGGCGCCACCGCAGGCCCCTCCGCAGGTATGCAGCCTTCCGGATCTGGCCAGCGCGGCCGCAATCCTCCTCCTCGTTGGTCGCTGACGTTTGTCGGCGCTGGTTTTCCGAGCAGGGGATCCGCTCTACGACGAGCTCTGACACGCCTGCGTCGGCCCACTCGTCACTGTCCCGCGAGTCAGGGACCTCGTCTTCTACTTCTCGCAGGGCCACATCGAGCAGGTCGGCCAAGCCCTGCCTCCCTCCCCTCCTCGCTTAATTCTAACCCCGCCTCGCGGTTTCACGCAGGGAGGCTCTTTTGCTTTGGTTCACGCGCTGAATTTACTTGCTCTTTTGGGTTTCCAGGTCGGATCTGTCGAGTTCTCCCGCTGCACCCTGGCGCCGAGCTGCCGTCTGCTGCCGCCCGAGGTCACCATCACCGGGAGGAGCGACGGCAGTCCACGTCGTCATTGCCATCGTCCTTCAGGTGCTCTTCCTGTCACTCCCGTCGCCCCCTCCTAGCCACAGATCTGGGATCCCCGCTTCGTTTATTATGGCATGGCTTGCACCTGTACCGTAGATTGGAGTGATAGGATTGTTGTGCAGACTATAATGTGAAATCAAGATTTTGGTTGAGAGAGAGATAGACAGAGAGTATCTTGATCTTGCTTGTGTCCTGTAATTAGATTTAAATGACACTCTATTTATAGCAGATTAGGCACATGGTTCATTGCTGGCTAGCTAGACCTGTGTAGCAAATGCCAATGTGTTTATCTATACATATAGCGCCCTCTTCAAATTTTTCTTCCTCTGGGAGATGCTGCTGAAAATAATCATATTGAGCGATAGGATTGTTGTGTGGACTATAATGCAGAATCAAGATTTTGGTTGAGAGAGAGAGAAATAGAGGATCATGATCTTGCTTGTGTCCTATAATCAGATTTAAAGGACGCTTTATTTATAGTAGATTATGCACATGGTTCATTGCTGGCTTGCTAGCCCTATGTGGCAAATGCCAGTGTGTTTATTTGTACATATAGCAGCCTCTTTGAATTTTTCTTCCTCTTGGAGATGATGCTGAAAATGATCATATTTATGAAGTTATGCTCTACTTTAGCTGTTAGTTGACTTATCGTTATGTATAAGCAGCTCATCTGGGGGCAGTACTATTGGTTATTATTTATAAGAAGTCATACTGTTTGTTATCTAGAGTGTAGATATGCCCCAAGCCAAACGTGTGCGCTTGGACTGTCAAACTATTTTAGGCTCAACTGAAACTGAATCTTGGTAGGAATCATTATGTATCCATGGTGTATTGTTTATGATTTGGATGGCTTGGAGTGGCCATTTTCTGTCAGAATCTTGTGCCGATAGCTTTGGTTTAACTAGTAAGTTCAGTTTGGGGAAAGCCAGGATGTGTTTGAAAAAACCATTTAGTATGCTTGATTGTGAGTCGATGACTTACATTTTTTGGGGCTGTGGTTACAAAATATGTAATCAAGGCAGTGCATAGTTGCCAAAAATATGTAATCAAGAGCAGGGCCATGGAAGGTCCTCTCCTTTCCCCTATCTTGTTCGCATGAGTCCTGTTTCCGTCTTCTCCATTCAAACATGTTCTTCCCGATTCAGAAATCTAATATGGTATTCTAGTCGTTTATGCAGCTGAAGAAAATGTGCAAGGAGGGCGCATATTGGGGTAACCAAGTAGAAGCGTATTACTCTATTGTTTTATTTGGCTGATATAAATGCACTGGCGTCAAACACTCATCCGTTTCTTCTTATGTTCGCTGACACATTCGGATGCTTCTTCTGTTAATCTGCAGGTGCTGTTGCTGGAGTGTATGTAAGCATGGAGTATGGAGTGGAAAGGGTCCGCGGAGAGTATGACTGGGTAATGATGCTCTGAATACTGTTTGCTACTATTACACTGTCTTGTTGATTTCTTTTAACGATCATACCTAGCTAAAATCTTCTTGTCCATAGCAGTGCAGCCTCATCCTCTTCAAGCTGGCTCGACTGCCTCTGATTCTTCCTGTTTGCTGCCTTGCCTTGCAAATGTGGCAGCTCAAGGGCGAGGTCGACATCTTCTCCAGGGCTGACGGGTCGGTGCTGTTCGAGATGGGCAACACCAGGGTCATCACCGCCGTCTACGGCCCCTGAGAGGTAGTCGCTTTTTCTTTGCACATCAACTCTTCTATTCGATGCCATGGCTGTTAGGGCTTTGGCTCCCGGGAGGTCTCTAGTTAATGATCGGTGTTGAGAGATTTTGGTGGTTACTTATGCTTATTGTGTATCACATTGAAAAAGAAAATGCACAATGAGCTTACCTTTGTATATCAGGATTTTTTCTTCATCGGTTACTGGTATTTGGCTTCTATGTGCTAATTAAACCTGATCAGTATGTATACTTATTTGATGTTGTATAATATTAGTGTCAAAGGAGTTAATTTAAACCGGATATGTTCTACTGGAACAATTTTTTTGCTGTTCAAACGGTTAAATTCTGGTTCTTTGTTTCAAACATCTAAATGATGTTTAATTTGTCCTTCTATGCTTACATGATAAAAATGTCGCATTTATAGGATTGTAAACCTGATGTGATTGGAGTAGTATTTACTTGCTGCTGATAGTAACTACTTGTATCCACTGATTTCTATGCCTCATTTTGCTTGTTTTACTTTATTTATGCACACAGACTGCCTACAAGTTAATGTGCTTTTAGATTGCCTTTTTTTGCTCCTTACCATATTGTTTGATAACTTGCAGATGATGTACTTCATTCGTGTTTCATCATGGGCTCCAAGAAGTGAAGAAGCATTGAGTTCTAGCTCATTGGAGCTAGTTATACTCTGATAGATAGTTATATTTTGATATTTAGTTGTGTTCTTGGTGGCTGTAAACCTGATGTGAAGTATGTTCGATTATAAACGTGGTGTATGTTTGATTGTAAGGTGCCAAATTTGGTTATTGAAGTATTACTTCTGTTTTCAGTCAGTTCTGATTTAAATATTTGTTTTTATTTACTGGAAAATCAAAATTTGAAGAACATGATTCTGACCATTGGGACCCACTCAAACCCATCTGACTATTGGATCTGTCTTAAAAAAAGAAATGTAACTAAAAAAAGAAATGTAACTGTTGAGCCAAAAAGGCCATGGCCCAAAAACGAAAGGCCCAATTGTTGGGTCAGGCCAATGTAGAAATCAAAACTATTAGAAAAAATAACCCATGTAGCTAGAGAAAATATACAGTAAAAAGGCCGAATTGTTGGGCTAGGCCCATGTAGAAAATCGAATTGGACCGGGCTGAATCTTGTGCCACATCAGATTGCCACGCTGGATGCCTACATGGCCTGGGCAGGTTGCTAGTGACCAAAACGCCACAATAGACGTATTTTGGTCATAAACGTCTATGACCATTCAAGAAGGAAGGTCGCTATAGTCAGTTTACGACCGCCAGCTTTTGACCTTATGTTTTTGGTCACAAAAAGGTCACAAATTGAAAACAGTGACCATTCAGTGACCAATAGTGCTGGTCACAAGTTGACATATTTCTTGTAGTGTCACCTGTTTTATTATCAAACCCTGGGGAGTTACTTCTACGTTTGCTTTTATGCCATGCTATGCTAGTAGACGTGGATTGGGTGAGTGAATTCCATGACAGATGTGAGATTGATAATTTAATGGTTTATCTAAGGTGGCAACTTAAATACACATCTGGGTGGATTGATGCACCTGGGTATTCCAGCGATTGCCTGTTTTTCTTTTGGACCGCCACCCAGGCTCAAAGGGATCATGAGATTATTGATACTAGATACTTCCGTGTGCATCCACAAACTACTATGGGCTCTAGCATAGTTGACTAAGTCGTGAAAACTCTTACAGTGGTAGACTAGCAGGTGTAGGGGATGTAGGTTGGTATGGTCTACCCGTTCGTAAGGTGCTAGCGCTTCTGAAAGACTGTGTCTCGGTCATCCGTTTCTCAAACACCATGTAGTGCGAGAATCCCAACGGAGGAGATCGAGTCTTGTGGGGAAAAGTGCGCAAACCACTGCAGAGTGTATAAACTAATCATGGTTAGCCGTGTCCCCGGTTATGGACATCTTGAGTAGCTAGTTCATGGATTATCCTGTGAATCTCATCATGTTACTCTAATTAATTTTGTTGGGTTTTTAATGATCATGCTTAATTGGGATTGAGAATGCTGTCAACCATTCTCAATGTTTAACAACTACCATGATAGTTAAATAAAATTTATTCCTTTGTAGTAGGGAAAAATTGGCTTTACGCAAAACTGTAACCATAGAGCTTTCCACCAGCCAAATATGCATGTAGTATAGCCTTATTCTTTCATTGCTCTCTATGTGTTACATTGCCAGCATATTCCATGTGCTGACCCGTTTTGGGCTGCAACGTTCATGTTGCAGACTTTTCAGACGACGAGTAAGGTGCCTTTTAGGTCGTGGTTCTATACTCAATGATGCCGTTGGAGTTGATGGACTCACTTATCTTCCAAGCTTTCTGTTGTTATCGTAATTAGATGGCCTTAAGCCATTTTTATTGTAATAAGTTCTCTTTTGAGACACTCGATGTAATAAGTGTGTGATTGCTACTCTGTTATAAATCCTTCAAGTACTATGTGGTGTCAGCATTACTGATCCAGGGATGACACCGGAGCACCGAGATTGGACCGTTTGAGGTCTGGTCGCTACAAGATGGTATCAGAGCACACGCTGACTGTAGGACACGACCACTAAGCTAAAGCCCTAGATAACTACTCTCTTCTCTTCTGACCTCTCATATTTTCTACTCTTTTAGGATGGCGGATGCAAGGAACAAGTTCACGCAACCGGATGAAGATACACCCTTTGGACGTCATTTGAAGGAAGTCACTAGATATCTGAACATAGGAGTACCAAGCTTCACCAGAACCTACAACACCACATTACCTGAAGAAGAGCGATGGATGATTCAAGTTCAAGTTCCAGGAAGGACGTTCATGCCAGTCACTGAGCCCATAGAGTTTCCATTTGATGCACCAACATGGAGTCTAGGAAAGAGCATGGCAGCTCACATCGCCATGGGATGCATTGGAGAAGTTTACCGCAATGATCTCAAGGATACTATCTACCAGATTTGTGGGCGCCGAGATGAGCACTGGGAGATGATCAGCACCAGGAAGGATAGATCAATTGCAGCTTTTATTCAGGAGTTAAACCAGCACATTCGACGTCAGGAGAACCAGATGTGCACCGATATGATAGATCTGAAGAAGGCAAAGACAAGAATCAAGGAACCGGAGGAAGAACTCAAGGCTACACATGAAGATTATGAAGGGGAAATTGAAGTACTAGTGGAGAAGAATGACGATCTGATCAAGAAGATTGGAATATTCATGGGAGGCCCTACACCAGTAGAAGAAGACAAAGAACCCAAGGAGATTCGCCCGGAAGACTACATCATCATCGACGACACCGACTCGGATCCAAATGATAACGATGATGACTATGTTGATGAAGCTGGAGCAGATATCATGGAGTCTGCAACCGAAGAATATTTCTAGTAGACCACCCCAACAGTAGTAGTAGTCCACCATGTAAATATAGTAGTCCGAGCACTTTTGCGATAGTTAGATCGATTGTATGCCCTTGTTTGATTGAATGAAGTGAATTGTTTGCTTTTGCCTCATGTGCATATGGGTAGTGTTTTCTCTCTAGACCCCTCTCTATTCTTAAATCTCATCTTTTCTAAACCCTCAGATGCCTCCGAGACGTGACCCCGGATTTACCTTTCCACCTGAGCTTACCCAGTTGATCCAGTAGCAGAACACATTGATGTAGTTGCTAGTCCAGAATCAGAATCAGGGGAACAACAACAACAACCCACCCCCACCACCACCACCCATCGATCACTTAGCCCGTTTTCTTAGGTTGAATCCGCCGGGGTTTTCCAGTAGCACCGAGCCGATAGTAGCGGATGATTGGATCCACAAGACAGCAAGGGAGTTTACCACGGCAGGATGCACAGATGCGGAAAAGGTGAAGTTTGCCGCATATCAGCTTGAAGGACCCACAACATCATGGTGGGAGAATTTCACAGCCACTTTCCCTGTCGACACTGTCACATGGGACCAGTTTCAGCAGACTTTCCGTACTGCCCATGTTTTAGCAGGAGCTATGGCCATGAAGAAGCGAGAGTTTCGCAACTTGCGCCAAGGAGGAAGGAAAGTTGGCCAGTATGTGGAGGACTTTAGTAAGCTAGCACGTTATGCCCCAGATGACGTTGCTACAGATGCAGCTAAGCAGGAGAAGTTTCTGGAAGGACTAAATGATGAGTTGAGCATGCAATTGATGGTAGCAACCTTCAACAACTACCAGGAGTTGGTAGACCGTGCTCTCATGATTGAAGGGAAGCAGCAGCAAATTGAGAACCGCAAAAGGAAGTATGGACAAGGGAAGTACAATTCAGGATCTCAGCACAAGCCATGTTTTATCCCTAGACCGGGAGGACATTTTCAGCATACCCATGGAGGAGGTAGCTCGCACAATCATAATGGCACCAAGAATGGTAATGGGAATGGAGGAAGCAACGGCTAGAACCGTACAAACCCATCAACCCCAGCCAAGAGAGACCTGAGCCAAGTCACTTGCTTTAAGTGCTAGAAGACCGGACATTATGCTAATGAATGTCCTGAAGCCCAGAATGGAAATGGCAATGGAAGCTCTGGGAAGAAGCCAAACCCTTTCAACAGGGGACAGGTGAACCACGTAAATGTGGAGGAGGTTGAAGCCCATCCCAATGCAGTAATAGGTAAGTTTTTGGTTAAGTCATTTACCGCACTCGTTCTTTTTGATACTGGTGCATCACATTCATACATATCAAGGGGATTTTTGGATAAGTATAAACTGCCAACCCAAGCCCTTAGGTCACCCATGTTAGTAACCTCGCCGGGAGCAGAGTATATGGCTAGTCTATGGTGTGACCGGTTACCATTAAGGATTGGTAACTACGTATTTCCCTCAGACCTAATAGTATTGGAATCTCAAGGATTGGATGTGATATTAGGCATGGATTGGTTATCAAAGTATGAAGGGAACATTAAATGTTCCAGTAAGTCAATTTTGCTTACCACCCCAGAAGGGCGAAGGATCAAGTATGTATCTCGACATGTGCCGAAAAGGACTCAAGTAAATTGCCTAACAGGAGTTGTGCAGGAGGAAGTACCAGTAGTGAAGGATTTCCCTGATGTATTACCAGAGGAGTTGCCAGGCATGCCACCGGATAGAGATATTGAGTTCTTGATTGAGCTTTTGCCAGGCAAAGGGCTAATATCTAAGAGACCATATAGAATGCCCGCAAAGGATTTGGAAGAGATTAAGAAGCAGATTAAGGAGTTACTGGATAAAGGATATATCCGCCCAAGTTCTTCACCTTGGGGATCGCTGGTACTTCTAGTGGAGAAGAAGGATGGATCGTTAAGGATGGTTGTTGATTATCGAGGATTGAATGAAGTAACCATCAAGAACAAGTACCCACTACCGATGATCAATGATCTGTTTGATCGATTGCAAGGAGCTAAGGTATTTTCCAAGATCGATCTGCGATCAGGATACCATCAGTTGAAGATTCGAGGACATGATATACCTAAGACGGCTTTTACCACCAGGTATGGGCTGTACGAGTATACTGTTATGTCATTTGGTCTGACTAACACACCTGCATATTTTATGAACATGATGAACAAAGTGTTTATGGAGTTTTTGGATAAGTTCGTCGTGGTGTTCATTGATGATATCCTGGTATATTCGAAGGATGAAGAGAAGCATAAGGAGCATTTGCGATTGGTACTTGGTAAGCTCAGAGAACATGAGTTATATGCCAAGTTTAGCAAATGTGAGTTTTGGTTGAAGGAAGTTGGATTTCTCGGACACGTTATATCCGGAGAAGGTATAGCAGTGGATCCCACCAAGGTTGACAGTGTGACAAATTGGGAAGCACCAACGACAGTTGGAGAGATCCAGAGTTTTCTTAGACTTGCAGGATACTACCGGAGATTCATTGAAAATTTCTCGAAGATTGCAAAGCCTATGACGGAGTTGTTGAAGAAGGATACCAAGTTCATATGGGCCGAGGAATGTGAGGCTAGTTTCCAGGAGTTGAAGAAACGCTTGGTTACATCACTAGTGTTGATTTTGCCAGATCAGACCAAGGATTATGAGGTATATTGCGACGCTTCACGTCGAGGACTTGGAGCAGTGCTTATGCAAGAAGGAAGAGTTGTTTCATATGCCTCACGACAACTTAAGCCTCATGAGTTGAATTATGCTACGCATGATTTGAAGTTAGCAGCCATAGTGCATGCGTTGAAGACTTGGAGACATTTTCTCATTGGAAACCATTGTGAGGTGTACACGGATCACAAGAGCTTGAAATATATTTTCACGCAGAAGGAGTTGAATCTCAGACAAAGGAGATGGTTGGAACTCATCAAGGATTATGATATGAGATTGCATCACCCTGGAAAGGCTAACGTAGTAGCTGACGTGTTGAGCAGTAAAATTCATGTCAACACCTTAATGACGGGAGGTTTACCAAGGGAGTTAGCCGAAAATCTTCGTGAGCTATGTTTGGAGATAGTTCTGAGAGGCTATGTAGCAGCATTGTAGATTCAGTCTACGTTGATAGATAAGATCAGAGAAGCCCAGAAGACCGACAAGGAGATTGCTTCTATTAAGGAGAAAATGAGCAAAGGAAAAGCTAAAGGATTTCGTGAGGATGAGCATGATACCTTATGGTTTGAAGATCGTGTTTATGTGCCTAATGACCCGGAGATCAGGAAGTTGATTCTGCAAGAGGCCCATGATTCACCATATTCGATTCACCCAGGAAATACCAAGATGTATTTGGATTGGAAGGAGATTCTCTGGTGGACCGGAATGAAGAAGGATATTGCGGAATATGTAGCAGTTTGTGATGTATGTCAGAGAGTAAAGGCAGAGCATCAGAAGCCAGCAGGATTGCTACAGCCATTGCCGATACCCGAATGGAAGTGGGACAAGTTAGGCATGGATTTTATTACTGGATTGCCCAGAACACGTTCAGGCTATGACTCGATTTGGGTTGTAGTCGATCGTTTGACAAAGGTAGCTCATTTCATCCCAGTAAAGACTACCTACACCAGTGCTAAGTTGGAAAAGATATACATGACCAGGATCGTATGTCTGCACGGAGTTCCAAGGAGCATTGTATTAGATAGAGGAACCCAGTTTACCTCAAAGTTCTGGAATCAGTTGCATGAAACTTTGGGTACCAGGCTAGAGTTTAGTACAGCTTTCCATCCGCAGACAGATGGACAAACCGAGAGAGTCAATCAGATTTTGGAGGATATGCTAAGAGCTTGTGTGCTAGATTATGGATCTAGTTGGGACGAGAATTTTCCATACGCAGAGTTCTCCTATAACAACAGTTATCAATCCAGTTTGAAGATGGCCCCTTTCGAAGCCTTGTACGGAAGGAGGTGCAGGACCCCGTTGTCGTGGGATGAAGTTGGAGACCGTCAGTTGTTTGGACCAGATCTGGTTAAGGAGTCTGAACAGAAAGTAAAATTGATTCGCGATAGGCTCAAGGTAGCCCAGTCCAGGCATAAGAGCTACGTAGATTCTAAACGCAAGGAGACAGTTTACAAAGTCGAAGACCGAGTTTATCTTCGAGTATCTCCACTTCAAGGAGTTAAGCGCTTTGGAGTTAAGGGAAAGTTAGCGCCACGTTTTTTAGGACCATACAAAGTTTTGGAGCGTATGGGAGAAGTAGCTTATAAGTTGGAATTGCCCGAAGGATTGTCAGGATTTCACGACATGTTCCACGTTTCCCAGTTGAAGAAGTGCCACGCAGAGATGGCTGATATACCGCTAAGAGATACAGTGCCGCTGGAAGTGATTCAGTTGGACAGTGATTTGACCTATGAAGAGAAACCAGTCAAGATTCTTGAGTATGCCAGCCGAGTCACCCGCAGCAAGGTTATCAAGTTTTGTAAAGTTCAGTGGAGCCACCACACGGAGGATGAAGCCACCTGGGAACGAGAGGAAGATTTGTTGAAGGACCACCCTCACCTATTTTCTAGCCAACCCGAATCTCGAGGGCGAGATTCATCTTAAGGGGGGTAGGTTTGTAACATCCCAAATTTTCAATTTGGAATGTTATACAATAGATCATCATTGCATATCATATTTATTTGCATTTTGGTTGATCCTAGAAATTTCACGGAACTCAAGGACCCTCGGAGAGAGTTGGGGATTTCGTTATTTTCATATTTGAGTTTTTCTCAAATTTTGAAAATAGGGTCATTTGATTTTATTTATTTTATCTTCAATTATTTCTATTATAAAATTTTAAGAGAGGGAATAAAATGACTTTCCCAAAATAAATAAATATTGAGGATTTAATAAAAAATCAAATAAGATTTTATTTTGGTTTTATTTGCTATTTTATTTGAATTTAGGACAAAAAATTGCACGTTTTCAAAAATTGCATTTAGGGCCAAGAAAAATGTTCATCCTGTTCTAAATATTTTATTTAGATGGTGAAAATTGGTTTTGGCATTTTTAGAATTTTATTTATTTCTCTAGAAATTTTTATAGTTTTAGTTGTAGCGTTATTGTTTTTTTTTTAAAAAGACCCCGTGCCCGACTGGCCAAGGGCCCAGCCAAGCCAGGCCGGCCCAGCCGCCGCCGTCGAGTCCGGGGAGGACACGCCTCCCGAGGCCGCCCCCTTCCCCAAGTTCACCATCTCCCCCCCCCCTTATAACCCCGCCGGAGCCCCCTGGAGCCCCACACCCGCCGCCGCCTCCCCACGCCGCCCGCGCCGCCTTCCGCCGCCGCCGCTCAGAGCCGCCACCCCGCACCACCCGCCGCCGCCCGGAGCCCGCCGGATCATTGCCGGAGCCCCGAGCCGAGGTAGCCACCGCCGTCGGTTTTCTGAGAAAAGTCGTTTCGTTTTTTATAGAAAACCCTAGTTTTCGTTTTTTAAATATATCAGTTTTTCTCCGGTTTATTTATTTAGCGAGTGCTCGCTCGTTCGTTCATTTTAGCGAATGCGTTCATCGTTTAGTTCCAGTTAATGAATGTTCGTTTGTTAACCTGTTCGTCGTTTTTCTTTTTCTCGGATTAAAACCGTGATTTTTCTGATCGCGATTCCTGATCCGATGTTCGTTTTAGTTTAACTTTTTGCTCGTTTATCGGAATCAGGCGATTCAAGCGCCTGGAGTTTCGTCTCGAAACCCTCTTTCCATTTAACCAACTCAAACAAGTTTTTGCCTCTGTAAAAATTGACCTAGATCCAGAATAGTAAACGAAGCCTGTTTCTTTTGACGTTTGTCTTTCATTACTTCGTTCGATTTGGTTCTTTTTGCCAACCGGAGTTCTTAAGTTGAACTTTCTGGTTAGATCTCTTATTTGAGTTTTACCTGTGCATTAGTTGAGTACTTATTGTATGCTTGTTTGTTTGCGATAAAGTATCCGGAGTGCGCCACTTGCTACTTCGAATCGCTAGGTTTCACGGATCATTAGTAAGGCAAGTAACACTTTGATCATACCTCCTACTACCCAGTTTTATTGGATTTGATCAATCCTCACACATTGCATGATTAGGATCTAATTAAATTGTGGGTTTGGGAAGTAGATGAGGTAGTACCTATCACCTGTTTTATTATCAAACCCTGGGAAGTTACTTCTACGTTTACTTTTATGCCATGCTATGCTAGTAGACGTGGATTGGGTGAGTGAATTCCATGACAGATGTGAGATTGATAATTTAATGGTTTATCTAAGGTGGCAACTTAAATATACATCTGGATGGATTGAGGCACCTGGGTATTCTAGCGATTGCCTGTTTTTCTTTTGGACCGCCACCCAGGCTCAAAGGGATCATGAGATTATTGATACTAGAAACTTTTGTGTGCAGCCACAAGCTACTATGGGCTCTAGCATAGTTGACTAAGTCGTGCGAACTCTTATAGTGGTAGACTAGCAGATGTAGGGGATGTAGGTTGGTACGGTCTACCCGTTCGTAAGGTGCTAGCGCTTCTGAAAGACTATGTCTCGGTCATCCGTTTCTCAAACACCATGTAGTGCGAGAATCCCAACGGAGGAGATCGAGTCTTGTGGGGAAAAGTGCGCAAACCTCTGCAGAGTGTATAAACTAATCATGGTTAGACGTGTCCCCGGTTATGGACATCTTGAGTAGCTAGTTCATGGATTATCCTGTGAATCTCATCATGTTACTCTAATTAATTTTGTTGGGTTTTTAATGATGATGCTTAATTGGGATTGAGAATGTTGTCAACCATTCTCAATGTTTAACAACTACCATGATAGTTAAATAAAATTTATTCCTTTGTAGTAGGGAAAAATTGGCTTTACGCAAAACTGTAACCATAGAGCTTTCCACCAGCCAAATATGCATGTAGTATAGCCTTATTCTTTCATTGCTCTCTATGTGTTACATTGCCAGCATATTCCATGTGCTGACCCGTTTCGGGCTGCAACGTTCATGTTGCAGACTTTTTAGACGACGAGTAAGGTGCCTTTTAGGTCGTGGTTCTATACTCTGTGATGCCGTTGGAGTTGATGGACTCACTTATCTTCCAAGCTTTCCGCTGTTATCGTTATTAGATGGCCTTAAGCCATTTTTATTGTAATAAGTTCTCTTTTGAGACACTCGATGTAATAAGTGTGTGATTGCTACTCTGTTATAAATCCTTCAAGTACTGTGTGATGTCATCATTACTGATCCAGGGATGACACCGGAGCACAGAGCTTGGACCGTTTGAGGTCTGGTCACTACAGAAATAATTTGAGAATAAAGTAGTAGCGAGTTTTCTCATCGTGGGTAAAAAGGGTGGCTATGTCATTCAACTTAGTAAGATGTGCCACAACAGTTTCAGTTTCATAACCATGGAAAGGATCAGATTCGACCAGACTAATTAGCTTTGGGTCAACAGAGAATTCATAATCCTTATCATCAATAAAGATGGGTGAAGTAGCAAACTTAGGATCACATTTCATTCTAGCATTCAGAGATTTTTCTTTATACTTGCATAATAATTTCTCTAGATCATCTCTATCATTGCAAGCAAAAATATCTCTAGTTGCTTCTTCACTCATAACATAACCTTCCGGTACCTTAGGCAATTCATATCTAGGAAGGCTAGTTCTAGCAGGTGTTTCAGTTTCAAGCTCATCATCAGATTCAACAACATCGTGTTTTATAACTCTAGCAATTTGTTTATCAAGAAATTCACCAAGTGGCACATCATCATTATCAAGCAAGGTACTAGCATCATCATAAGCATTATCCATGGCAGAAGTAGCATCATCACTAACTTGTGACATATCAGAATTAATAGCATGTGGTGGTGTTGCAAGTTTATTCATAACAGAAGGTGAATCTAAAGCAGAACTGGATGGCAGTTCCTTACCTCCCCTCATCCTTGAGGGAAATATCTTAGTCTTAGGATCCTTCAGATTATTCATAGTGATAATATGATAATAATCCAAAGTGACTCAACAAATATAGCTATGCTCCCCGACAACGGTGCCAGAAAAAGATCTTGATAACCCACAAATATAGGGGATCGCAACAATTTTCGAGGGTAGAGTATTCAACCCAAATTTATAGATTCGACACAAGTGGAGCCAAAGAATATTTGAAGGTATTAGCAGCTGAGTTGTCAATTCAACCACACCTGGAGATGATTTATATGCAGCAAAGTGATCAGTAGCAAAGTGGTTTGATAATTTTGGTAGTAGTGACAGCAGCAATAGTAACAGTAACAGTGATAGCAGTAATTTTGTAGCAAGTATAATAGTGATGATAGCCGTAATAACTTAGCAGAAACAATATTGAAAAGTTCATAGGCATTGGATCGGTGACTTGTTGGATGATATTCATCATGAGATAGTTATAACCTAGGGCGATATGGCACTAGCTCCAGTTCATCGATATAATGTAGGCATGTATTCCGTAAATAGTCACACATGCTTTATTAAAAGAACTTGCATGCCATCTTTTGTCCTACCCCCCCTGGTGGCAGTGGGGTCCATATTGGAAACTAAGGGATATTAAAGCCACCTTTTAATAGAAAACCGGAACAAAGAATTAACACATAGTGTTACATGAACTCCTCAAACTACGGTCATCACCGAGAGTGGGCCCGGTTGTTGTCACTCCGGGATTGTCGGATCATAACACGTAGTAGGTGACTATAACTTGCAAGATCAGATCTAGAACATGGATATAATGGTGATAACATAAACGGTTCAGATCTGAAATCATGGCACCGGGCCCAAAGTGACGAGCATTAAGCATAGCAAAGTCATAGCAACATCAATCTAAGAACATAGTGGATACTAGAGATCGGGGCCTAACAAAACTAACTCAATTACATGATGAATCTCATCCAACTCCTCACCGACCAACGAAACTACGAAGGAATTACTCACTCCCGGTGGGGAGCATCATGGAATTGGAAATGGAGATGTGTTGGTGATGACGAAGAACGAAGATCCCCCTCTCCGGAGCCCCAAACGGATTCCAGATCTGCCCTCCCGAAGAAGAATAGGGCTTGGCGGCGGCTCCGTCTTGTGGATCGCGATAATTATTTCTCCCTGATTTTTTTCTGGAATAATGTGATTTTATAATATCAGGGGGTCATCTGCGGGGCCACCAGGTGGGTACAACCCACCTGGGCGCGCCAAGAGACGGGGGCGTGCCCTGGTGGGTTGTGCCCACCTAGGGCCCCCTCTCTGGTGGGTCTTGGCTCCAAAAATTCTTATTATTGGTACAAAAAATCCTTGCAAAGTTTCGTTCCATTCCGAGAACTTTTATTTCTGCAAAAAAACAACACCATGGTAGTTCTGCTGAAAGCAACGCCAGTCCGGGGTTAGTTTCATTCAAATCATGCAAATTAGAGTCCAAAACAAGAGGAAAAGCGTGAGAAAAGGTAGATACGTTGGAGACGTATCGTGTCTCAACACGACAAACTGTCGCAACTGTGCATACTCAGGGAGAACATTTTTACCTTGAAATTTAGTTAAGGGATCATCTTATATTGCTACCACCGTACTAAGCAAAATAAGATGCATAAAAGATAAAAATCACATGCAATCAAAATATGTGACATGATAGGGCCATCATCATCTTGTGATTTTGATCTCCATCTCCAAAGCATCGTCATGATCTCCATTATCACTGGCTCAACACCTTGATCTCCATCGTTGCGTCGTGGTCATCTCGCCAACTATTGCATCTATAACTATCGCTACTGCATAGTGATAAATTAAAGCAATTACATGGCGTTTGCATTTCATACAATAAATAGACAACCATAAGGCTCCTGTCGGTTGCCAATAACTTTTACAAAACATGGTCATCTCATACAATAACATATATCACATCACAACATGCCCTGAAAAACAAGTTAGACGTCCTCTACGTTGTTGTTGCAAGTTTTACGTGGCTGCTACGGGCTTCAAGCAAGAACCGTTCTTACCTATGCATCAAACCACAACGGTGTTTCATCAAGTTTGTTGTTTTAACCTTCAACAAGGACCGGCCGCAGTCAAATTCGATTCAACTAAAGTAGGAGAAACAGACACCCGCCAACCACCTTTATGCAAAACTAGTTGCATGTCTGTCGGTGGAACCGGTCTCATGTGCGTGGACATGTAAGGTTGGTCCGGGCCGCTTCATCCCACAATACCGCCAAATCAAAATAAGACGTTGGTGGTAAGCAGTATTGTCATGGAATTGTCACGGCAGATCTCCTAGTGAAAGGACTTAGTCGTGGAGCCATCGCAGCTAGGTTAGCTTCAAGGGGTTAAACGGGACAAAGGACACAGGAATTTATACTGGTTTGGCCCCTTGCTATGAAGGTAAAGCCTACTCCAGTTGAGGTGGTATTGCTTGGGTTTGAATTACCAGGGAGCGAATATGCTTGACCTAGTTTTCGATATCTCTCTTGTTTCTTGCCCTAAGCTGCCACTGGGTCGTCCCTTTATATACATAGGTTGACGCCTCGTGGCTCACGGAGTCCCGTCTGGCTCATACACAACGTGTCCGGCTCGGTGACTAACTACGCTTGCCTTACAATACAAGTCATACACATATAGCAGTTTATACCTATGGGCCTTAAGACACCTTTGGGCTTTGGGTCCTTAGTAAGCCTGCTAGCTGAACCGCCATCCTCAACATCTTCATGGGCCTTGTCTTGCTGAACTGCCATCGTTATAACCTGGCCCCTCCTGGGAGGGTTATACCCAATAGTCATATGCCCAACATTAGGCCCCATATTGATTTGAACTTGTTCATGTCAATCTTCAACACTTAGAAAAAATTCCTTTTTCATTTACTCTTCGCGAGATCTTGTAACCCGCTATGGCGTCATCTCCTGGGATTGTGGTAACCTGCCATGATGTCACCTGTCATTAATATTGCACAAGGCCCAAATCTTAATAAATCTTCTCTTTTAACAAACCCCCAAAATTCGAGGCGTTTGCGCCGTCACATATCCATTTTGGTCTCCTCGATTCCCGTGCATGCCACTTATCCTTCCAGCCTTATAAATAGGACCAGGGGTCCCTTTTCACTCTCCCCTCTTTGCCTTCTCATCTTCAACCTTTCTCTCTCTCACAACGCATCTGCACACCTAAACACCGCCGCCACCGACCTCGTCTTCTTCCTCAACCCCGGCCGCTGCATCGACCTGAACGAGAACAGAGAAACTGTGGCGCCTCTCCATTGCTCAGTGGATCCAATAAGCACCTCTGCTTTCTCGACTGTAGATCTCAGTTAGGGTTTTCTGAAGTTCTTAGGAGTTCGTCGTCGTTCTTCATCATACCTCTGTTTGATCCTTTCTTTGATCCAAAAATAACTTTTAAAATATGCGGAATCTATTTCTGTACCTTCTCTCAATCACTGAATATGCTTCCCAGATGCAGAAATCTTGCCAGTATACTAGTTCCTTCGCTGCTGTGATATTAGGTTTTAATTTTACTTTCTTTTCCGAGCGGCGGTGGATCAAAAATTAACTGCACCATCTGTAAAACTTGTTTATCCAACACTTAGCAGAATTCGCTTTTGATAGATCTTAAATACCATTACTGTTATGGCAGCTTACATCACTAGTTATAAGTAGTCATATGTCATTAGGCCCCATTTAAGCCTCCAATGTGAATATATGCTGCAGCGTTCATCTCCGGCTTAACAAATCAAATTAAATCGGCAAATTTTCTTTCTTTTAGGCTTCTTCCCTTACGATGCCGAAGACAACTACCTCATGTAATTGGGTTCCTTCCACTGTCACTGAAAACACACTCAAGGACTTTGTCAAAGTCGGCTTTTTACCAGCAAAAAACATCTTGCACTGGCGCGCTCCCACACCTGGTGAAGAAAGACCTCAACCACAAGATGGTGAGGTCATTGGTTTTACTGATCACATGAATCGGGGCTTCTCACCAACTGGATCCAAATTTTTCCGAGACGTTCCGCACTTCTTTCAACTTCATCCTCAAGACATCGGACCCAATCCCATGTCAAACACCTGCAATTTTCAAGTTTTCTGTGAAGTATACCTTCAAGAAGAACCCATCGTTGAACTCTTCGGGGAATATTTTTACTTGAACCGACATAATGAGTTTACCAATGGACCCAGCTTAGAACTTGGCGGGGTCTCGATTCAATGGATAAGAGATGCTATCTTCCCTTATGCTTGCCTGCCAAATCACCCTAAGGATTGGAACCAAACATGGTTCTATTGTAAAGATATTTCTCCGGTTGATGAGAATCCACTGTCGGGTTATCGTGTCGAGCGGCTCAACCCCAAGCATCATCTTCCCGAGCGGCCTACTATTGCTGAACGGTCAAAGCTTGCACCTACCATTTCAAAGGTCAAGGCCTTGCTAGGAAATGGGTTAACCGGTATTGACCTGGTTCAGTGCTTGGTTTCTTGGAGAATCATACCCTTGAGCCGCCGTTCCGGCTTAATGTGTACTTATAAGGGTGATGCCAAAGATGCACTACGCTACAACTCCACGTGTTTAACTGATGACGCAATCAATGAGATGACAAAGATCCTTCTTAATGAGAACTTGGAAAGCTGTAGCGAAGTGGGACTGAACCCTTTCTGCACACTTAACCCGCCACCAGCCGTGAGTCTCCAAATTATTTATTTTACCTTATCATTCTAATACTCTATTAACTCAACCTCGATGACTTGCACATGCTGAATCCACTTTTTGGAAGGAGTATGACCATGAAGCTGCCAAGAAAGCCAGGGCCAAAACGAAAGCCGTCAAGAAAGCCGCCAAGAAGAATAAGAAGAAACTAAGTGCCTCCGAGATGTTTGAACTGGATGACAGCATTGAGTCAGAGGTAGCCCTTGACTCCCTTGGCTCCTTTTTCAATTATCTTATTGACACTGATTATCATCAGGATGACACGGGGTCCAGTCAAGCGGTCGAAGAAGAGGTAACTATTATTTCCTCCGACTCAGAGCCTTTGCCAAGACAGAAAATTCGACGAGTAACCCGGAAAGTAAGCTTTTCACACCCCTTAGCTCATTTGAATCCTCACTTTATTTTGAAGCAACAGCAGCACGAGAACCGGCATCGGACTCGGACCAGCGGAGGTGGAGAGTTATCCTCTGGTTTACCAAATACTCCAGCTCCGCGGGAACATCAAAGCGAGGTCCCTCCAAATTTAAACTCTTTTTATCCTATGGCAGGTCTTATTCGTCAGCCACTTAATTCTTCCGATTCGAATTATCAAGGGATATCTCACTTCTCTTTCGGTGACTCATCACAGACCCAGCTGTCGGCCTTCAATACTGCCCCTAGGTAACAATTTTTTTTCTACCACTTTGTATCGTTATACTTGTACTAACATCCCACAACCCTTTGTAGTGGAAAGGCAAAGCCTAGCAAGAAGGCCAAGGTGACCAAGTCGGCTGAAGACCCCAAAGTCCATGAGCTGGAGCATCAAATTCCAGCGTCTGAAGCCTCCATACAACAACCACAAGAGCCTGTCCATGATGTTCCACCAGAAATTCCTGACCTCTCTAGTGATCACACAAACGTTAATCCTTTGAATATCGAATCATCAAGCCCACTTAAACCGTCAGAAACACATACTGAGGATGTTATGATCACAGGCACCAGCTTTCAAGAGTCGGGAAAACCTACTGTCTTGGCCAAGCACTCCGCCAAACAGGAGTTTATTGAAAGGCGAAAAGTGAGATTTGACATTGCCAATTATTCTCAATTAAGCGTCAGTGAAGTACTCTCTGTTTATCTCAACCAAGTGCATACCAGCCGCGATCTTGAAATTGACATGGCGAAATAGATGCATCAGAAATATGAGGTATGAACTCCGGCTTGATAAATTATGCATATCTTGTCAGCCCCCAAGTCTACTGTGTATAATAGAATATAATATGCTATAGACATAGAATAGCTATGAGTATTTGGTAGAATCCTTCAAAATCTGGCTTTCACCATCGGAGTTAAACCGGATCTTTAACGATTGACATTGCATCCGTAGCCCCCAAGGGCCGGTTTAATCAGCAAGAATGAACCGGTACTGTTCGTCATTGTTTATAAATCAAAACTTACTTGTGTAGCCCCCATGAGTCGGCTGTGGTCGTTTGCAGCACAACCGGGTCATCATAAAGTAGTAATGAAAACGCGAGCAATATGCATTAGCCCCCAAGTGCCAAGTGCTCTTGCTTGCAAAGTGCTTGGGACTTATTCATATTTGTCGTTACTAGCAAAAGGCCCGTGTGTTGCATCGAGAAAAAGAAAACATTATATGCGCTAGAAAAATATCTAACGGGCTACATTGCAACATATAAAAGATAATTAATGTGCTTAAAAAGCTATATATTTTTATTTATTTATGCCACTCAAATAGCATGATTCTACATTAAATGATGATAATACCCTCTTGTGACTAATTGTTACATAGCATGCAAGACATATGCCATATGATCGAAGCAAAATGAAAAATAACTACATGGGTCTAGTCCAAGAGGGATCGATAGACAACTCCACATTGCATTTCGCGAAATTATGCCCCTGCCCATGACACCTACAGCACCAATTCTTCATGCAAATTTCTATATATATGTACATGTAAAGAAATTCTGTGGTTCAAGAGCAGAATGTGGACAAATACATTTCTATCCACAAAGTAATAAAATTTAATTATTACAATTTGGGTATGCAAACAAACCAAGGTGATTTAGAAATTTCATCCCATGAACAACTATTACAAACAAAAAACAGGAATTAAGACCAAACAGGAAATAAGCAAATAAATAACATGAAACAGCAAATCTGTATGCAGGTCTCTTGCGTGTGGCCCACCTCGTCCTTGGAGGAGCAGCTGTTGGTGGACGCCGCCTGCGTCGGATTGCCGTCAAGCTCGACCCGCCGGCGTGGAAGTGCACCTTGAACTTGGCCGCCCTGCTAATCTTCCTCTCATAAAACTAGACATTTGGAAATAACATGAAGAAGGATTCATGTGATAATGTATGTTCAGCAAATGTATATTAAATTTGAGCATAACCATTCTCTCAAATAAACTTGTGGCAAATCCAACTTCTTTGCATATCTAGAGATAAACAATGAAAAGTAACAATTAAGATTATCAAAAACAGATACATAACAATGGAACATAAAGGAAATATATGGCCATTACAATTTTTCTCAAGAAAAAAAAGCATTTTACTATCAGAAGTTTATCTTTTAGTAAATATAAAGTGTCGGTCACGTCGTGCCTACGTGTTCGAGCAGTTCTCCTACGCTGACACAGCAGGGATCCAATCTGAATCCTGGCAATCTCAATCTCTTCAGGAAAAAGTTTACCGCCGCATCAAAACAACCATTTCACTATTTAAAATTTTCAAGAACATTAGGTGAAAAGTCACCCCGAATTCTACAGGTAAAAGTCTGTTAATCCGTAAATCGAACATGAAAGGACATTAAGTTGTTCTCCCTTAATTTCATAATGGCTTCCTTGATGGATCCCGGAATAGGATAATAAAGTAGTGTGATCATCAGAGTTTAACATCTAAAAAGGATAAATGCATAATAAAGAAAGTAAGTCTGAGCGAAAGCCATTCAAACCTGCAGCATTTAGGTTAAACCGTGATAGTTTGATGTAATCTCACGCATCATTGACCTCCGCGGGTTTCAAGTATATCTTTCTCTCATGGCATATATTCTATATTAAATTAATACGAATGAGCAGCAACCACTCTTCAGTATCGAGTACAAGAATGGAATCATTTCTTCTGAAGGAACTACAAAAGAATGGTGTGTAGGAGCTTACTTCAGAATAACATCTTGGGTATCATCTCCACTGAGAATAGTCATCTATTGAGCTTCCTCGAGGACCCTTCGCAAGACTCGTTGTACTTTCTAAAATATTAAAAGGCATGTGATGACTTGCAGAAGTGTTAATATGAACACAAAATACAAAATACCAAGCATTTTACTCAAAGGAACCAAAAGAATACATTTGGAGAAGTTTACTCAGTTCCCATGTTAATACGAGCCTACAAAATAGTCTATGTTATATGCATGCGCAACTGGAATCACGTGACTCATGTTTCACCAATCAGGCAAACGTAAAGGTTAGTAAAGAGGGAGAAAGATACCTTGCTGGAGCAAAAGCAGTGATAACCTGAACAAGACTCCATTAGCTTCTCCGCATGCTGTTTGTACAGTGAAAAGCGCTTCGAGTGGCTGTAAAGGCTGGAATTTGATGCAAGGTATGGACCTGGACACGGAATGCAGATGAGCCTCTACATCCTCCACCAATTCATAGAAACAACCAAGCAACTCCACCATTCTTTGCAAATCATGCTCCATGGTGGAAGGAACATGCGGATATCGAGCGGCAATAGATTGCTAAATAAATGTTCAGCGATGGTAAGCACCTTCGTTCCAGTCAAGGCGCTGGTAAGAGGAACATGGTGAATGACTAATATGAGAGAAAACATAAAAGTTATGCAGCCATACCATGGATGTAGACCATCAATTAACTGTGACAGTTATAAGGCTATCACCCAAACAACCATGCACTTACTATGGTTGTGACAAACCAGTGGTGGTGGTTTCTTCATTGCATGCTCTCCATCAAGAAAAGGGAGGTTCAGAACCTCCTAATTGCAAGTTGAAATATGTATCTAATTGGAAAATACTGACCCAAAAATATCCATTGTCCTCCTGCCTATTTAATGTTGTTCCTCGAAATCACATTATTTTGTTCCTCAACATGTACGTCTTCAAATATACATCATTTTTGTTCCTTGAAATTCAGAATAATATGACCACGCAAACTGAACATTGCTGCTCTATACACCAGATTTCTGAAGATGCAAGTAAATTGAGAAAGAAATAACAGAATCCCTTGTTATTAAGGTTTAGTACGCACTTTTACAATGATAAATTACACTCCTGAACTTATGTCACACCAGGAAGTTTCGGAAGTTCCTAAGATGGTATGCTCAGATCTTGGAGAAGTACGGACAAATAGTATGCAGATAATCAATTTGCAGATTTCCATGCAGAAGAAGAATGCATCATCTACCAAGGACCAGGAAGCAACACTAAATTATGGCATGATATTATTCACTTCCTTTTGTTGCCAATGAACACTAAATCGTTCACTTGCTAATACAAGACTGCAACCACTACGTAGCCCTGTACATCCACCAAATACATTAATTAGTTTCCCGTGGACAAAAAATCTTAAACAGTACTCGATGTTTCCACGAAAGGCTTGCCAGGAGTTGTCGTGTGACTGTCAAAAATTGAGCATAATTGATTATGAAGAGATGCTTGATGGTAAAGAATCAAAGTAGATTGCTACATACTGAGGAAAATTCTCTCACCTCGTACACATCGCTGTTATCTCTGGCCATCAGCAGCTAGAGCCCTAGGTGCAGATGCACTTCCATAATCCATACTATAGGTGAGGAATCGTAGATTCTAGCATCTAGGGCAAGGCCACGATCAAAAAGGATTCTCCAGTGAAGCACAGAGGAGGAGAGGCGGCAAGGCATCCAATGGGTGCGCCAAGCGGGGCGGCAGGCCTCGAGATCCTTTGCGATGGATTCACTACGCAGCCGGGATCCTCGGTGACGGCCAAGAGTGGCTTGGACAGCGGTGGGGGCGGAGGTAAAGGGCGGCGCGGGGAGGGCGGTGGTGGCGGCGGCAAAGGGCGGCGGTGGTGGAGGCGGCAAAGGGCGGCGGCCCGGACGGCGGTGGTGGCGGCGGCAAAGGGCGGCAGCGTGGACGGTGGTGGGGTGGAGGCAAAGGGCGGCGGCATGGACCCAAACTACTTCTCCCCCGCGTGTCCGCCCCCGGCCGCCGCGGCCGCTTTCATCTCGGCGAGCGAGTGAGGAATTGGGTGGGGTTCTGTGGGTGATGGCGAGAGCAGGGGAGGAGGCATAGGATTGGTTTGGTTGTTCTGGTTTAATAGAGGGTTTTAGCGAACGAATTAGTACCACCTAGTTTATATTAGGATTTTGTCTATACAAATCGTAAAAGCATATTATGACATAAGAAGAAAGAGTATTGTGACGGTGAACCCGACAAAGTCAATCCGTGCTTTATTATTAGGGAAAGATATGAAGAATTTTTTTGTACGCATTAGCCCCCAAGTGCCAAGTGTTATTGCTTGCAAAAGACTTGGGACCTTTATTCCTGTAACCCAAATATGAATATGATTGCAAATCTATGCATGTACAGGACGCCACTGCTCAACTCCAATCGCAATTGGCTGATGCGAAAACCCGGCTGGAGCATCAAGAATCTGAGACCCGAAAGGCTGACTCAAAATTCAATTTTAGTCTGGCTGAGACAGAAAAATTAAAGACTAGTTTTGATACTGAAAGAACCGCCTGGGCTGAGGAGAGGACTGCTCTGATACAGTGGGCTGAAAAAGTTAAAGCTTCTCTTCAAGAGATAACCACTAAGCTTACCAGCTTAAAACACCGCATATCCCAGATGATTTCTGCTATATTTGGTAAATAGCATTACTAGCATCATAATCATGTCTTTTCTTTCATGTCATAAACTGTCTCTAATAAATCCGCAATTATTACACAGGTCCTAGAAGCAGCAATCTTGGTCAAGAGATGCTTGTGAAGCTCAAAGCCGTATATACGCTTGTTGAATAGCTATATACTGGAACTCAGCGCACGCTGGCCATGATTTCTCCAACTAATCAAGCACCCACTCTGTTGAGTGACGTCTTGAAAAAACTTCATGTTCTACCTGCTAGGATTGAAGAGATAAAGCGGTCATCTGCAAGAGCCGGTGCCGTGACGCCCTTAAGCCTGGCTAAGGCATGGCAAGCAGAGATAGACCCGGCCGAGCTAGCTACTGGGTATCCAAGCTTGAAAGAAGATGGTACTCCCTTTGACAAGAAAGACTTTGTTGCCTGCGTGAAGTAAATACGTCCTCTGGCCAGTCTGATTGCTGATGAAATGAATCTTTCAAAATATCAGCCGGCTTATGATATGGAGAATCAGAAGATGCCCATGTCGGCTTATAAAGTGATGGATCTGATCCCTGATACGTCAATTTTGCATCATTCTTTTATATCGATATTTATTACATTACGGGCTGTTATTTCACATTATGTCACAATACTTATGGCTATTATCTCTAATTTTACAAGATTTACATAAGGAGGGAGAATGCCGACAGCTGGAATTCTGGGCTAGAAAAGGAGCAAATATTAGAGACCTATTCTGCACAACTCCAAAAGTCCTGAAACTCCACGGAATACCTTATAATAAATAATGAAAAATCCTTGCCAAAGATGAAGTCCAGGGGGCCCACACCCTGTCCACGAGGGTGGGGGCGCCCCCTAGGGCGCGCCCCCTACCTCGTGGGCCCCCTGGTGGCTCTTCGATGACCATCTTCTACTATATGAAGTCTTTCATCGAGAAAAACACCATAAGCAACCTTTCGGGATGAAACTCTGCCGCCATGACGCGAAACCTTGGCGGAACCAATCTAGGGCTCTGGCAGAGCTGTTCTGCCGGGGAAACTGTAACATCCCAAATTTTCAATTTGGAATGTTATACATTAGGTCATCATGCATATCATATTTTATTTTGCTTTTGGTTTTGATCCTAGAAAATCCTAAGCAACTCAAGGACCCATAGAGAGAGTTGGGGATTTCGTTATTTACATATTTGAGTTTTCTCAAATTATGTAAACAGGATCATTTGATTTTGTTTATTTTATCATCAATTATTTTTATTACAAAAATATGAGAGAGGGGATAAAATGAATTTCCCAAAATATAGAAATATTGAGGATTTAATAAAAAATCAAATAAGATTTATTTCGGAGTTTTTCGGTATTTTTTTGAATTTAGGAAAAATGCGCGTTTTTCAAAGTTGTAGTTTGGGCCCAGATAAATGTTCACTTTATCGGGCTTGATTTTAGGAACCCGGCAAAATTTATTTCGTGATTTTTGGAGTCCGTTTAGTATTTCTTTTTATTTTTCTTCCGAGCGGATTTATAAAAAAACGGAAACCGACTTCGGGCCGTACTCGGCCAGGACTCCCTGGCCCGGGGCCTTTATATAGCGCCCGAGGCCCGGCCGAGAGCCCCAGCCCAGCCGAAACCCTAGCCGCCGCCGCCTTCCAGCCCCGCCCCCGCCGCCGCCGACTTGCCGGAGCGCGCGCCTTTTGAGGTTCGCCGCCGCCTCGTTTTCTGTGCAGTTTTTTTTAAAAAAAAATCTGTTCATCGTTTTTCTTTTTCGTCGGATTTTCCGCGGTTATTTTCTGATCGAGATTTCTGATCCGATTTTCGTTTTAGTATAACTTTTCGCTCGTTTATCGGAATCAGGCGATTCAAGCGCCTGGAGTTTCGTCTCGAAACCCTCTTTCCGAATAATCAACTTAAACAAGTTTTTGCTACTGTAAAATTTGCCCTAGATCCAGATTACTAGAATGAAGTTGTTTTCTTTCGCCGTTTGATTTCTTTCGCTTCGTTCGATTTGATTCTTTTTGCAACCAGGGTTCTTAAGTTGAACTTTCTGGTTAGATCTTCTATTTGAGTTTTACCTGTGCATTAGATGAGTACTTATTGTATGCTTGTTTGATTGTCTGCGATAGAATACCCGGAGTGCGCCGCCTGTTACTTTGAATCTCTAGGTTTTGCGGATCATCAGCAAGGCAAGTAACACTTTGATCATACCTTTTCTACAACCCAGTTTTATTGTATTAGATCAATCCTCACACATTGCATGATTAGGATCTAAATAAATTGTAGGATGGGAAGTAGATGAGGTAGTACCTATTACCTGTTTATTATCAAACCTTTGGGAGTTACTTCTACGTTTGCTTATTATGCCATGCTATGCTAGTAGATGTGGATTGGGTGAGTGATATCCATGACAGATGTGGGATTGATAATTAAGGGTTTATCTAAGGTGGCAACCTAACACACATCTGGGTGGATTGAGGCACCTGGGGTTACCAGGACTTGCCTGTTTTTCTTTGGACCGCCACCCAGGCCCAAAGGGATCATGAGATTATTCATACTAGAAACTTCCGTGTGCAGCCACAAGCCATTATGGGCTCTGACATAGTTGACTAAGTTGTGCGAACTCTTACAGTGGTAGACTAGCAGACGTAGGGGAAAGTAGGTGTACCGGTCTACCCGTCGTAAGGTGCTAGCACTTCTGAAAGACTGTGTCTCGGTCATCCGTCTTCTCAAACACCCTGCAGTGCGAGAAACCAAATGGAGGCGATCGAGTCTTGTGGGGAAAAGTGCGCAAACCTCTGCAGAGTGTAACAAACTAATCATGGTTAGCCGTGTCCCGGTTATGGACAATCTTGAGTATCTAGTACTTGGATTATCATGTGAATCTCAACATGTTACTCTAAATTAATTTTGATGGGTTTTAATGATGTTACTTAATTGGGATTGAGAATGCTGTCAACCATTCTCAATGTTTCACAACCACCATGATAGTAATTAATTTTATTCCTTTGAAGTAGGGAAAAATTGGCTTTACGCAAAAACTGTAACCATAGAGCTCTCCACCAGCCAAATATGCATATAGTATAGTTGTTGCATTTCCATTACTCTCTATGTGTTACCTTGCCAGCATATTCCATGTGCTGACCCGTTTTCGGGCTGCAACGTTAATGTTGCAGACTTTTCAGACGATTAAGGAGTTTTTAGGTCGTGGTTCTATACTCAGTGATGCCGTTGGAGTTGATGGACTCACTTATCTTCCAAGCCTTCCGCTGTTATCGTTATTAGATGGCCTTAAGCCATATTTATTGTAATAAGTTCTCTTTTGAGACACTCGATGTAATAAGTGTGTGATTGCTACTCTGCTATAAATCCTCCGAGTACTGTGTGGTGTCAGCATTACTGATCTAGGGATGACACCGGAGCACAGAGATCAGACTGTTTGAGGTCTGGTCGCTACAGAGATGGTACCAGAGCACACGCTGACTGTAGGACACGACCACTAAGCTAAAGACCTAGATCACTACTCACTCTCCTCTCTTCTGACTTCTCATCTTTTCTACTCTTTAGGATGGCGGATGCAAGAAACCAGTTCACACAACCGGATGAAGATACACCCTTTGGACGCCATTTGAAGGAAGTCACTAGATACCTGAACATAGGAATACCAAGCTTCACGGGAACCTACAACGCCACTTTATCTGAGGAAGAGCGCTGGATGATTCAAGTTCAAATTCCAGGAAGGACGTTCATGCCAGTCACTGAGCCCATAGAGTTTTCTTTTGATACCCCAACTTGGAGTCTAGGAAAGAGCATGGTAGCTCACATCGCCATGGGACGCATTGGAGAAGTCTACCGCAAGGATCTCAAAGATACTATCTACCAGATTTGTGGGCGCCGAGATGAACACTGGGAGATGATTAGCACCAGGAAAGATAGATCAATTGCAGCTTTTATTCAGGAGTTAAATCAGCACATTCGACGCCAGGAGAATCAGATGTGCGCCGACATGATAGATCTGAAGAAGGCTAAGACTAGAATTAAGGAACTAGAGGAAGAACTCAAGGCTACACGCGAAGATTATGAAGAAGAAATTGAAGTATTGGTGGATAAGAATGCCGACCTAACAAAGAAGATTGGCATATTTATGAGAGGCCCGACACCAGTATATGAAGACGAGGAACCCAAGGAGATTAGCCTGGAAGACTACATCATCATCGACGGCACCGACTCGGAGCAAGATAGTAGCGATGATGACTATGTTGATGAAGCAGGAGCAGATATCATGGAGTCTACAACCGTAGAATATTTCTAGTAGACCACCTCATTAGTAGTAGTAGTCCACCATGTAAATATAGTAGTCCGAGCACTTTTGCGATAGCTAGACCGATTGTATGTCTTGTTTGATTGATTGAAGTGAATTGTGTGCTTTTGCCTCATGTGCATATGGGTAGTGTTTTCCCTTTAGACCCCCTCTATTCTTATATCTCATCTTTTCTAAACCCTCAGATGCCTCCGAGACGTGACCCCGGATTTGCCTTTCCGCCGGAGCTCACCCAGTTGATCCAGCAGCAGAACACCTTGATGCAGTTGCTAGTTCAGAATCAGAATCAGGGGAACAACAACAACAACCCACCACCACCACCACCTGTTGACCACTTAGCCCGTTTTCTTAGGCTGAATCCGTCGGTGTTTTCCAGTAGCACTGAGCCGATTGTAGCAGATGATTGGCTCCGCAAGATAGCTAGGGAGTTGACCACAGCAGGATGCACAGAAGTGGAGAAGGTTAAGTTTTCCGCACATCAGTTAGAAGGACCCGCAGCCTCTTGGTGGGAGAATTTCACAGCCACCTTCCCAGTCGACACTGTCACATGGGACCAGTTTCAGCAGGCTTTTCGTACTGCCCATGTTTCAGCAGGAGCAATGGCCATGAAGAAGCGTGAGTTTCGCAACTTGCGCCAAGGAGGACGGACAGTTGGCTAGTATGTGGAGGAGTTTAGTAAGCTAGCACGTTATGCCCCAGATGACGTTGCTACGGATGCAGCTAAGCAGGAGAAATTCCTGGAAGGACTGAATGATGAGTTGAGTATGCAATTGATGGTAGCCACCTTCAACAACTACCAGGAGTTGGTAGATCGTGCTCTTATGATTGAAGGGAAGCAGCAGCAAATTGAGAACCGCAAGAGGAAGTATGGACAAGGAAAGTATAATTCAGGAGCTCAGCAGAAGCCACGTTTTACCCCTAGGCCAGGAGGACATTTTCAGCATACCCATGGAGTAGGTAGCTCGCACAACCACAATGGCACCAAAAATGGTAATGGGAATGGAGGAAGCAATGGACAGAACCGCAGCACCCCATCAACTCCAGCCAAGAAGGATTTGAGCCACGTCACTTGCTATAAGTGTTGAAGCCAGGACATTATGCAAATGACTGTCCTGAAGGACAAAACGGCAATGGAAGTTCTGGAAAGAAGCCGAACCCTTTCAATAGGGGACAGGTGAACCACGTTAATGTGGAGGAGGTTGAAGCTCAGCCCGATGCAGTACTAGGTAAGTTTTTGGTTAAGTCATTTACTGCACTCGTTCTTTTTGATACTGGTGCATCGCATTCGTACATATCAAGGGGATTTGTGGAAAAGTATAGTCTGCCCACTAGGATTCTTAAAACACCTATGCTAGTAAGCTCACCAGGAGCGGAGTACATGGCCAGTCAAGGATGTTTTCAAGTGCCATTAAGTATAGGAAGGCATGTTTTCCCAACGGATTTAATTATTTTGGAATCCCAAGGTCTGGATGTGATTCTTGGTATGGATTGGCTGTCGATGTATGGGGGAAACATCGATTGCGCCAGTAAGACAATTTTGCTCACAACGCCAGAAGGAAGAAGGATCAAGTATGTATCCCGACATGCGCCAAACAGGACACAAGTAAATTCATTATCAGGAGTTGTGCAGGAGGAAGTACCAGTGGTAAAGGATTTTCCTGATGTATTTCCCGAAGAGTTGCCAGGCATGCCACCGGATAGAGACATTGAGTTTTTGATTGAGCTTTTGCCAGGCACTGGGCCAATATCGAAGAGACCATATAGGATGCCAGCAAAAGATTTGGTGGAAATTAAGAAGCAGATTAAGGAGTTACTGGACAAGGGATATATTCGCCCAAGTTCTTTGCCTTGGGGATCACCAGTACTTCTAGTGGAGAAGAAGGATGGATCGTTACGGATGGTTGTTGATTATTGAGGATTGAACGAAGTAACGATCAAGAACAAGTACCCACTACCAATGATCAACGATCTGTTTGATCGTTTGCAAGGAGCTAAAGTGTTTTCCAAGATCGATTTGCGATCAGGATACCACCAGTTGAAGATTCGAGAACAGGATATACCTAAGACAGCATTCACCACAAGATCTCGACTGTATGAGTATACCGTTATGTCATTTGGACTGACTAACGCGCCTGCCTATTTTATGAACATGATGAACAAAGTGTTTATGGAGTTTTTGGATAAGTTCGTCGTAGTGTTCATTGATGATATCCTGGTATATTCGAAGAATGAAGAGGAACATAAGGAGCATTTGCGTTTGGTACTTGGAAAGCTCAGAGAACACCAATTATATGCCAAGTTCAGCAAATGTGAATTTTGGTTGAAGGAAGTAGGATTCCTCGGACACGTTATATCCGAAGAAGGTATAGCAGTAGATCCCGCTAAAGTTGAAACCGTGACCAAGTGGGAAGCACCAACAACAGTTGGAGAGATCCGGAGTTTTCTTGGACTCACAGGATACTACCGGAGATTTATTGAGAATTTCTCAAAGATTGCGAAGCCTATGACGGAGTTGCTGAAGAAGGATACTAAGTTCAAATGGACTGAGGAGTGTGAGGCAAGTTTCCAGGAGTTGAAGAACCGTTTGGTTACCTCACCAGTGTTGATTTTGCCAGATCAAACCAAGGATTATGAGGTGTATTGCGACGCTTCACGTCGAGGACTTGGAGCAGTGCTTATGCAGGAAGGAAGAGTTGTTTCGTATGCTTCACGACAACTGAAGCCCCACGAATTGAATTATGCTACGCATGATTTGGAGTTAGCAGCCGTAGTGCATGCATTGAAGACATGGAGACATTTCCTCATCAGAAATCATTGTGAGGTGTACACGGATCATAAGAGTTTGAAGTACATTTTCACGCAGAAGGAGTTGAACCTCAGACAAAGGAGATGGTTGGAGCTCATCAAGGATTATGATATGAAATTACATTACCATCCCGGAAAAGCTAATGTAGTAGATGATGCATTAAGTCGTAAGAGTCATGTCAATAGACTAATGACGGGAGAAATACCCAAGGAGTTAGCAGAAAACTTTCGTGAACTATGCATGAAAATAGTTCCGAGAGGCTATGTAGCAGCGTTGGAAATTCAGTCAACTTTGATGAATAGAATCAGAGAAGCTTAGAAAACTGACAAAGAGATTGCCGCTATAAAGGAGAAACTGAGCAAAGGAAAAGCTAAAGGATTTCATGAGGATGAGCACGACACCCTATGGTTTGAAGACCGTGTTTACGTGCCCAATGACCCGGAGATTAGAAAGTTGATTCTGCAAGAGGCCCAAGATTCACCGTATTCGATTCACCCAGGAAATACCAAGATGTACCTAGATTTGAAAGATATTTTCTGGTGGACCGGAATGAAGAAGGATATTGCGGAGTATGTAGCAGTTTGTGATGTATGTCAGAGAGTAAAGGCAGAACATCAGAAGCCAGCAGGATTGTTGCAACCATTGCCGATACCCGAATGGAAGTGGGATAAGCTAGGCATGGATTTTATCACGGGATTACCAAGGACTCGTTCAGGCTATGACTCGATTTGGGTCGTAGTTGATCGATTGACGAAGGTAGCTCATTTCATCCCAGTAAAGACCACTTACACCAGTGCTAAGTTGGCAAAGATATACATGACTAGGATCGTATGTTTGCATGGAGTTCCGAGGAGCATCGTATCAGATAGAGGAACCCAGTTTACCTCAAAGTTCTGGAAGCAGTTGCATGAAACGTTGGGTTCTAGGCTAGAATTTAGTATAGCTTTTCACCCGCAGACAGATGGACAGACTGAGAGAGTCAATCAGATTTTGGAGGATATGCTGAGAGCTTGTGCGCTAGATTATGGATCTAGTTGGGACGATAATTTGCCATATGCGGAGTTTTCCTACAATAATAGCTATCAGACCAGTCTGAAGATGGCCCCTTTCGAAGCTTTGTACGGAAGGAGGTGCAGGACACCGTTGTCATGGGACGAAGTTGGAGACCGCCAGTTGTTTGGACCAGATTTGATTAAGGAGTCTGAACGGAAGGTGAAGTTGATTCGCGATAGGCTCAAGGTAGCCCAGTCCAGGCAGAAGAGCTACGCAGATTCTAAACGCAAGGAGACAGTTTACGAAGTTGGAGATAGAGTTTATCTTTGAGTATCCCCACTTCGAGGGATTAAGCGCTTTGGAGTTCAGGGGAAGTTAGCGCCACGATTTGTAGGGCCATATCGAGTTTTGGAGCGTATGGGAGAAGTGGCCTACAAGTTGGAATTACCAGAAGGATTGGCCGGAGTTCATGATGTGTTTCACGTTTCTCAATTGAAGAAGTGTCACGCGGAGATGACTGACATACCCTTGAGAGACACAGTGCCATTGGAAGCAATTCAGTTGGATAACAATTTGACCTACGAGGAGAAACCAGTCAAGATCCTCGAGTTTGCCAGCCGAGTTACTCGCAGCAAGGTTATCAAGTTTTGCAAAGTTCAGTGGAGCCACCACACGGAGGATGAAGCCACCTGGGAGCGAGAGGAAGATTTGCTCAAACACCACCCTCACCTATTTTCTAGCCAACCGGAATCTCGAGGGCGAGATTCATCTTAAGGGGGGTAGGTTTGTAACATCCCAAATTTTCAATTTGGAATGTTATACATTAGGTCATCATGCATATCATATTTTATTTTGCTTTTGCTTTTGGTTTTGATCCTAGAAAATCCTAAGTAACTCAAGGACCCACGGAGAGAGTTGGGGATTTCGTTATTTACATATTTGAGTTTTCTCAAATTATGTAAACAGGATCATTTGATTTTGTTTATTTTATCATCAATTATTTCTATTACAAAAATATGAGAGAGGGAATAAAATGACTTTCCCAAAATATAGAAATATTGAGGATTTAATAAAAAATCAAATAAGATTTATTTCGGAGTTTTTCGGTATTTTTTTGAATTTAGGAAAAATGCGCGTTTTTCAAAGTTGTAGTTTGGGCCCAGATAAATGTTCACTTTATCGGGCTTGATTTTAGGAACCCGGCAAAATTTATTTCGTGATTTTTGGAGTCCGTTTAGTATTTCTTTTTATTTTTCTTCCGAGCGGATTTATAAATAAAAAAAACGGAAACCGACTTCGGGCCGTACTCGGCCAGGACTCCCTAGCCCGGGGCCTTTATATAGCGCCCGAGGCCCGGCCGAGAGCCCCAGCCCAGCCGAAACCCTAGCCGCCGCCGCCTTCCAGCCCCCCCGCCGCCGCCGCCGCCCGCCGCCGCCGACTCACCGTAGCGCGCGCCTTTCGAGGTTCGCCGCCGCCTCGTTTTCCGTGCAGTTTTTTTAAAAAAAAAATCTGTTCGTCGTTTTTCTTTTTCGTCGGATTTTCCGCGGTTATTTTCTGATCGCGATTTCTGATCCGATTTTCGTTTTAGTATAACTTTTCGCTCGTTTATCGGAATCAGGCGATTCAAGCGCCTGGAGTTTCGTCTCGAAACCCTCTTTCCGAATAATCAACTTAAACAAGTTTTTGCTACTGTAAAATTTGCCCTAGATCCAGATTACTAGAACGAAGTTGTTTTCTTTCGCCGTTTGATTTCTTTCGCTTCGTTCGATTTGATTCTTTTTGCAACCAGGGTTCTTAAGTTGAACTTTCTGGTTAGATCTTCTATTTGAGTTTTACCTGTGCATTAGATGAGTACTTATTGTATGCTTGTTTGATTGTCTGTGATAGAATACCCGGAGTGCGCCGCCTGTTACTTCGAATCTCTAGGTTTCGCGGATCATCAGCAAGGCAAGTAACACTTTGATCATACCTTTTCTACAACCCAGTTTTATTGCATTAGATCAATCCTCACACATTGCATGATTAGGATCTAAATAAATTGTGGGATGGGAAGTAGATGAGGTAGTACCTATTACCTGTTTATTATCAAACCTTTGGGAGTTACTTCTACGTTTGCTTATTATGCCATGCTATGCTAGTAGACGTGGATTGGGTGAGTGATATCCATGACAGATGTGAGATTGATAATTAAGGGTTTATCTAAGGTGGCAACCTAACACACATCTGGGTGGATTGAGGCACCTGGGGTTACCAGGACTTGCCTGTTTTTCTTTGGACCGCCACCCAGGCCCAAAGGGATCATGAGATTATTCATACTAGAAACTTCCGTGTGCAGCCACAAGCCATTATGGGCTCTGGCATAGTTGACTAAGTCGTGCGAACTCTTATAGGGGTAGACTAGCAGATGTAGGGGATGTAGGTGGTACGGTCTACTCCATCGTAAGGTGCTAGCGCTTCTGAAAGACTATGTCTCGGTCATCCGTCTTCTCAAACACCCTGCAGTGCGAGAAACCAAACGGAGGCGATCGAGTCTTGTGGGGAAAAGTGCGCAAACCTCTGCAGAGTGTAACAAACTAATCATGGTTAGCCGTGTCCCCGGTTATGGACAATCTTGAGTATCTAGTACTTGGATTATCATGTGAATCTCAACATGTTACTCTAAATTAATTTTGATGGGTTTTAATGATGTTACTTAATTGGGATTGAGAATGCTGTCAACCATTCTCAATGTTTCACAACCACCATGATAGTAATTAATTTTATTCCTTTGAAGTAGGGAAAAATTGGCTTTACGCAAAAACTGTAACCATAGATCTCTCCACCAGCCAAATATGCATATAGTATAGTTGTTGCATTTCCATTACTCTCTATGTGTTACCTTGCCAGCATATTCCATGTGCTGACCCGTTTTCGGGCTGCAACGTTAATGTTGCAGACTTTTCAGACGACGATTAAGGAGTTTTTAGGTCGTGGTTCTATACTCAGTGATGCCGTTGGAGTTGATGGACTCACTTATCTTCCAAGCCTTCCGCTGTTATCGTTATTAGATGGCCTCAAGCCATATTTATTGTAATAAGTTCTCTTTTGAGACACTCGATGTAATAAGTGTGTGATTGCTACTCTGCTATAAATCCTCCGAGTACTGTGTGGTGTCAGCATTACTGATCAAGGGATGACACCGGAGCACAGAGATCAGACTGTTTGAGGTTTGGTCGCTACAGAAACTTCCCTCCCGGAGGGGGAAATCATGGCCATCGTCATCACCAACGCTCCTCTCATCGAGAGAGGGCAATCTCCATCAACATCTTCATCAAGACTATCTCATATCAAAACCCTAGTTCATCTTTTGTATCCAATTCTTGTCTCCAAGTCCGGGATTGGTGCTAGTAGGTTGCTAGTAGTGTTAATTACTCCTTGTAGTTGATGCTAGTTGGTTTAATTGGTGGAACATCATATGTTCAGATCCTTTATGCATATTATTACCCCTCTGATTATGAATATGAATATGCTTTCTGAGTAGTTATGTTTGTTCCTGAGGACAAGGGAGAAGTCTTGCTATTAGTAGTCATGTGAATTTGGTATTCGATCGATATTTTGATGAGATGTATGTTGTCTAGCCTCTAGTGGTGTTATGTGAACGTCGACTACATAACACTTCACCACTATTTGGGCCTAGAGTAAGGCATTGGGAAGTAATAAGTAGATGATGGGTTGCTAGAGTGACAGAAGCTTAAACCCTAGTTTATGCGTTGCTTCGTAAGGGACTGATTTGGATCCATATGTTTCATGCTATGGTTAGGTTTACCTTAATACTTTTGTTGTAGTTGCGGATGCTTGCAATAGAGGTTAATCATAAGTGGGATGCTTGTTCAAGTAAGAACAGCACCCAAGCACGGGTCCACCCACATGTCAAATTATCAAAGTACCGAGCGCGAATCATATGAACGTGATGAAAACTAGCTTGACGATATTCCCATGTGTCCTCGGGAGCGCTTTTCCTTATATAAGAGTTTGTCCAGGCTTGTCCTTTGCTACAAAAAGGATTGGGCCACCATGCTGCACTTTATTTACTTTTGTTACTTGTTGCTCGTTACAAATTACCTTATCACAAAACTATCTGTTATCACTTATTTCAGTACTTGCAGAGAATACCTTGCTGAAAACCGCTTATCATTTCCTTCTGCTCCTTGTTGGGTTCGACACTCTTACTTATCGAAAGTACTACGATAGATCCCCTATACTTGTGGGTCATCAAGACTCTTTTCTGGCGCCGTTGCCGGGGAGTGAAGCGCCTTTGGTAGGTGGAATTTGGTAAGGAAAAATTTATATAGTGTGCTGAAATTTACTGTCACTTGTTACTATGGAAAGTAATCCTCTGAGGGGCTTGTTCAGGGTATCTTCACCCCGACCAGTAGAGAAAAGAGTTGCTCCTCAACCTACTGAACCTATTGAAAATGAAATTCCTTATGAGTATCCTTCGGGTATGATAGAAAAACTGCTAGCTAATCCTTTTACAGGAGATGGAACAAAGCATCCTGATGAACACCTAATATATGTGGATGAAGTTTGTGGATTATTTAAGCTTGCAGGTATACCCAATGATGTTGCTAAGAAGAAGGTCTTCCCTTTATCTTTGAAGGGAGACGCATTGATTTGGTATAGGCTATGTGATGATACGAGATCATGGAATTATAGAAGATTAAAATTGGAATTTCATCAAAAGTATTACCCTATGCATCTTGTTCATCGTGATCGCAATTATATATATAATTTTTGGCCTCGCAAAGGAGAAAGCATAGCTCAAGCTTGGGGGAGGCTTAAATCAATGTTATATTCATGCCCCAATCATGAGCTCTCAAGAGAAATGATTATTCAAAAAATTTATGCTCGGCTTTCTGATAACAATCGCACCATGCTTGATACTTCTTGTGCTGGCTCTTTTATGATGAAGACTATTGAATTCAAATGGGATTTATTGGAAAGAATTAAACGCAACTCCGAAGATTGGGACCTCGACAATGGAAAGGAGTCAGGTATGAAACCTAAGTTTGATTGTGTTAAATCTTTTATGGATACCGATATTTTTCGTAAGTTTAGCACTAAATATGGACTTGATTCTGAGATAGTAGCTTCTTTCTGTGAATATTTTGCTGCTTATGTTGATCTCCCCAAAGAGAAGTGGTTTAAATATCATCCTCCCATAGAAGTAAAAGTAGATGCATCTATTAAAGTTGAAGAAAAGACTATCACTTATAATGATCCTATTGTTCCTACTTCTTATGTTGAGAAACCACCTTTCCCTGTTAGGATAAAGGATCATGCTAAAGCTTCAACTGTGGTTCGTAAAAGCAATATTAGAACTTATATACCTCCTGAACAAGTTAAAGTTGAACCTAATGTTGCTATTGTTAAAGATCTCTTGTTTGATAATATTGATGGGCATGTTATTCAGTTCTGTGGTGAAACTGCTAGAATTGCTAAACATTGTGCTAAAGATAAACATAGACATGTGGTAGGCGTGCCTGTTATTTCTGTTAAAATAGGAGAACATTGTTATCATGGCTTATGTGATATGGGTGCTAGTGCTAGTGTTATACCTTATGACTTGTATAAAGAAATCAAGCATGAAATTGCACCTGCTGAGTTAGAAGATATTGATGTCACAATTAAACTTGCTAATAGATATACTATTTCAGCAGTGGGAATTGTTAGAGATGTTGAAGTCTTGTGCGGGAAAACTAAATATCCTGCTGATTTTCTTGTTCTTAGTTCCCCACAAGATAACTTTTGTCCCATTATATTTGGTAGACCCTTCTTGAACACTATTAATGCTAAGATAGACTGCGAAAAGAATGTTGTTACTATTGGCTTGGATGATATCACTCATGAATTTAATTTCTCTAAATTTAGTAAACAACACCGTGAAGAAGAATTGCCTAGTAAGGATGAAATTATTGGTCTTGCTTCTATTGTCGTACCTCCTAGTGATCCTTTAGAACAATATTTGCTAGACCATGAGAATGATATGTTTGTGAATGAAAGAAGGGAAATAGATGAAGTATTCTTTAAACAAGAACCTATTCTGAAACACAATTTGCATGTTGAAATCCTAGGGGATCCCCCTCCACCTAAGGGTAATCCCGTGTTTGAGCTTATACCGTTGCCTGATAATCTTAAATATGCTTATCTTGATGAAAAAAGATATATCCTGTTATTATTAGTGCTAACCTTTCAGAGCATGAAGAAGAAATATTATTGAAAACTCTGAAGAAGCACCGTGCTGCTATTGGATATACTCTTGATTATCTTAAGGGCATTAGTCCCACTCTATGTCAACATAAAATAAATTTGGAAGCAGATGCCAAACCAGTTCGTGATCCTCAACGACGTCTGAATCCTATAATGAAAGAAGTGGTAAGAAAAGGAATACTAAAGCTTCTGGAGGCAGGTATAATTTATCCCGATGCTGATAGTCAGTGGGTAAGTCCTGTTCATTGTGTCCCTAAGAAGGGAGGTATTACTGTTGTTCCTAATGATATAGATGAATTGATTCCACAAAGAATTATTACAGGTTATAGGATGGTAATTGATTTCCGTAAATTAAATAAGGCTACTAAGAAAGATCATTACCCCTTACCTTTTATCGATCAAATGCTAGAAAGATTATGCAAGCATACACATTACTGCTTTCTAGATGGTTATTTTGGTTTCTCTCAAATACCTGTGTCGGCTAAATATCAATCAAAGACTACTTTTACATGCCCTTTTGGTACTTTTGCTTATAGACGTATGCCTTTTGGTTTATGTAATGCACCTGCTACCTTTCAAAGATGCATGATGGCTATATTCTCTGACTTTTGTGAAAAGATTTGTGAGGTTTTCATGGACGACTTTTCTGTCTATGGATCTTCTTTTGATGATTGCTTGAGCAATCTTGATCGAGTTTTGCAGAGATGTGAAGAAACTAATCTTGTCTTGAATTAGGAAAAGTGCCACTTTATGGTTAATTAGGGTATTGTCTTGGGGCATAAAGTTTCTGAAAGAGGTATTAAAGTTGATAAAGCCAAGGTTGATGCTATTGAAAAGATGCCATGTCCCAAGGACATCAAAGGTATAAGAAGTTTCCTTGGTCACGCCGGATTTTATAGGAGGTTCATTAAGGACTTCTCAAAAATTTCTCGGCCTCTGACTAATTTATTATAAAAAGATATACCATTTATCTTTGATGATGATTGTGTAGAAGCATTTGAAATACTTAAGAAAGCATTAGTCTCTACACCTATTGTTCAGCCACCTGATTGGAATTTACCCTTTGAAATTATGTGTGATGCTAGCGATTATGCCGTAGGTGCTGTTTTAGGGCAAAGAGTTGATAAGAAATTAAATGTTATCCATTATGCTAGTAAGACCCTAGACAATGCTCAAAGAAATTATGCTACTACTGAAAAATAACTTTTAGCAGTTGTATTTGCTTGTGATAAGTTCAGACCTTATATTGTTGATTCTAAAGTAACTATCCACACTGATCATGCTGCTATTAAATATCTTATGGAGAAGAAAGATGCTAAACCTAGACTTATTAGATGGGTTCTCTTGCTACAAGAATTTGATTTGCATATTGTTGATAGAAAAGGAGCTGAGAACCCCGTTGCAGACAACTTATCTAGGTTAGAGAATGTTCTTGATGACCCACTACCTATTGATGATAGCTTTCCTGATGAACAATTAAATGTCATAAGTACTTCTCGTAGTACTCCTTGGTATGCTGATTATGCTAATTACATTGTTGCTAAATTCATACCACCTAGCTTCACATACCAACAAAAGAAAAAGTTCTTCTATGATTTGAGACATTACTTTTGGGATGACCCACATCTTTATAAAGAAGGAGTAGATGGTGTTATTAGACATTGTGTACCTGAGCATGAACTGGAACAGATCCTACGCAAGTGCCACTCTGAAACTTATGGAGGACACCACGTGGGACATAGAACTGCACATAAGGTATTGCAATCCGGTTTTTATTGGCCTACTCTCTTCAAGGATGCCCGTAAGTTTGTCCTATCTTGTGATGAATGTCAAAGAATTGGTAATATTAGTAGACGTCAAGAAATTCCTATGAATTATTCACTTGTTATTGAACCATTTGATGTTTGGGGCTTTGATTATATGGGACCTTTTCCAGCCTCTAATGGATATACACATATTTTAGTTGTTGTTGATTACGTTACTAAGTGGGTAGAAGCTATTCCAACTAGTAGTGCTGATCATAACACTTCTATTAAAATGCTTAAAGAAGTTATTTTTCCGAGGTTTGGAGTCCCTAGATATTTAATGACTGATGGTGGTTCACATTTTATTCATGGTGCTTTCCGTAAAATGCTTGCTAAATATGACGTCAATCATAGAATTGCATCTCCGTATCACCCACAGTCTAGTGGTCAAGTAGAATTGAGTAATAGAGAACTCAAATTAATTTTTGAAAAGACTGTCAATAGGTCTAGAAAGAATTGGTCCAAGAAACTTGGTGATGCAATATGGGACTATAGAACTGCATATAAAAATCCTATGGGTATGTCTCCGTATAAAATGGTATATGGAAAAGCATGTCACTTACCTCTCGAACTAGAACATAAGGCATATTGGGATATTAAAGAGCTCAACTATGATTTCAAACTTGCCGGTGAAAAGAGGTTATTTGATATTAGCTCACTTGATGAATGGAGAACCCAAGCTTATGAAAATGCCAAGTTGTTTAAAGAAAAGGTTAAAAGATGGCATGACAAAAGGATACAAAAGCGTGAGTTTAATGTAGGTGATTAGTATTGCTATACAACTCTCGTTTAAGATTTTTTGCAGGAAAACTTCTCTCTAAATGGGAAGGCCCCTATGTTATCGAGGAGGTCTATCGTTCCGGTGCCATAAAAATCAACAACTTTGAAGGCACAAATCCGAAGGTGGTAAACGATCAAAGAATCAAACATTATATCTCAGGTAATCCCATAAATGTTGAAACCAATATTATTGAAACCGTAACCTCGGAGGAATACATAAGGGACACTTTCCAGAACGTTTCGAACTCCGAAAAGAAATAGGTATGTGGTACGGTAAGTAAACCGATTCCAAAACAGTTTTTAAGGCAATATTTCTCTGTTTTGGAATATTTAGAAAAATAGAAAATTAAGTAGCAGTTCGGGAAGGACACGAGGGCCCCACGAGGGTGGAGGCCGCGCCCTACCCCCCTGGGCGCGCCCCCTACCTCGTGAGCACCTCGTGTGCCATCCGGACTCCGTTTTCTTGCACGATACATATTTTGGTCGATAAAAATTCACTTTATATTCCCCCGAAGGTTTTGACTCCCGTATCACGCAAATATCCTCTATTTTGTTTCGAGCTGTTGCTGCTGCAGATTAGAGCAAGATGTCTTCTCAAGAGTCAGTCGGGGAGAGCCGGGTATCTAATCCGGCACCGGAACCAAGGGCAAACAGCGACCCTGACCACTTTGGGCCAGCAACGGAGGAAGAGATGGGGGCTGACTTAATGAGGGTAGATGCCATGGAGGATCAAGAAGTCACCTCTTGCTTCCGAGCTGGGTTCACGATGGGGGAACTACAGAGCTCAGCTATTCCAAACTCGGTTATCCCTTCCAATGTTAGATTTCTTTCTTATGAAAATATGAAGAGGAGTGTCACATGTTCTCCCACAGCTATGAAACACCCTTGGGTGCAAGGAGCTTTAGCCATCACAGGAAAGCTTCGTAAGGAAACAGTGGACCTCAAGCAGCAAGTCAACAAGCTCGAGGAGGAGAATCATATCCTGAGAGGAATCATCGCCAAGAATATTTCACCAACAACAAAGAAGGAGACATAATAGCATGGGTATGGGCACTCCCCTTGGCAACCACCAAGCTTGGGGGAGGTGCCCCGGTATCATATCACAATCACAACTCCTATCTTTACTGTTTTCCTTAGTTCGATCCTATTAGTAGTATTTTGATCTAGTAGAATAAAGTTTATGGCATGATCTAGTTTTGAGTTTTGCCTTATGATCTCTCTATGTAATCAAGTCCGTGAGCTATATAATAAAGATTAGTGTTGAGTCAAGGGCTTGATTTTCTTGCTATGATCTTGGGTGAATAAAATAAAAGAGAAAAAGAATAAGAAGAAACAAAAGTTCATATTGATCTTATTGAGAGTAATGACGTCACATAGAAAGAGTGTGATGATTAAAAGTTGTTGGGAGTTGGCAGGCATAGGTTTGGTCACCATTGCAATTAATAGGAAGTAATAAGGAAAGAGAGGTTTCACATATAAATATACTATTATTGACATCTTTTATGATTGGGAGCACTCATCAAAATATGACATGCTAAAGAGTTGATGTTGGACAAGGAAGACAACATAATGGGTTATATTTTCTTATATATGAGATAAAGTATGTTGCCATGGATCATCCAACATGTTGAGCTTGCATTTCCCCCTCATGCTAGCCAAATTCTCAGCACCAAGTAGAGATACTACTTGTGCTTCCAAATACCCTTAAACCAGTTTTGCCATGAGAGTCCACCATATCTACCTATGGATTGAGTTAGATCCTTCAAGTAAGTTGTCATCGGTGCAAAGCAATAAAAATTTCTCTAAATATGTAAGATTAGTGTGGGAGAAATAAGCTTTATACGATCTTGTGATGTGGAAGTAATAAAAGCGACGGACTGCATAATAAAGGTTCACATCACAAGGGGCAATATAAAGTGACGTTCTTTCGCATTAAGATTTTGTGCATCCAACCATAAAAGCGCATGGCAACCTCTGCTTCCCTCTGCGAAGGGCCGATCTTTTATTATTATCTTCTACTTTATGCAAGTGTCATGGTGATCTTCACCTCTCCCTTTTTCATTTAATCCTTTGGCAAGCCCAGCATGTTGGAAAGAACCTGATATATATATATATATAATTGGATGTAGGGGGCATGAGTTATTATTGTTGACATTACCCTTGAGGTAAAAGGTTGTGGGGCAAAACTATAAGCCCCTATCTTTCTCTGTGTCCGATTAAAACTCCGTAACCACAAGTATTGCGTGAGTGTTAGCAATTATGAAGGACTAGATGATAGTTGAGTATGTGGACTTGCTTTTTAGCTCTGACATAGACTCTTTCTGATGTTATGATAAATTGCAATTGCTTCAATGACTGAGGTTATAGTTTGTTGGTTCTCAAGAAGGTTTATGATTCATACTTTTGCATTGTGAATAGATCATCATTTGAACATAAGTAATCATATGACAATATCTATGTATGTTGTTGTTATGAGAATAATCATGATGCCCTCATGTCCGTATTTTATTTTTATTGACGCCTCTACCTCTAAACATGGGGACATATTTATTGTTATCAGCTTTCGCTTGAGGACAAGCGAGGTCTAAGCTTGCGGGAGTTGATACGTCCATTTTGCATCATGCTTTTATATCGATATTTATTACATTATGGGCTCTTATTTCACGTTATGTCACAATACTTACGGCTATTCTCTCTTATTTTACAAGGTTTACATAAGGAGGGAGAATGCCGGCAGCTGGAATTCTGGGCTGGAAAAGGAGCAAATATTATAGACCAATTCTGCACAACTCCAAAAGTCCTGAAACTCCACGGCATACCTTATAATAAATAATGAAAAAACCTCGCCAAAGATGAAGACCAGGGGGCCCACACCCTGTCCACGAGGGTGCCCCCCCTAGGGCGCACCCCCTACCTCGTGGGCCCCCTGGTGGCTCTCCGATGACCATCTTCTGCTATATGAAGTCTTTCGTCGAGAAAAAAACCAGAAGCAACCTTTGGGGACGAAACTCCACCGCCACGAGGTGGAACCTTGGCGGAACCAATCTAGGGCTCCGACAGAGCTGTTCTGCCGGGGAAACTTCCCTCCCGGACGGGGAAATCATCACCATCGTCATCACCAATGCTCCTCTCATCGGGAGAGGGCAATCTCCATCAAATCTTCATCAGCACCATCTCATCTCAAAACCCTAGTTCATCTCTTGTATCCAATTCTTGTCTCCATGTTCGGGATTGGTGCTAGTAGGTTGCTAGTAGTGTTAGTTACTCCTTGTAGTTGATGCTAGTTGGTTTAATTGGTGGAAGATCATATGTTCAGATCCTTTATGCATATTATTACCCCTCTGATTATGAATATGAATATGCTTTCTGAGTAGTTATATTTGTTCCTGAGGACAAGGGAGAAGTCTTGCTATTAGTAGTCATGTGAATTTGGTATTCGTTCGATATTTTGATGAGATGTATGTTGTCTAGCCTCTAGTGGTGTTATGTGAACGTCGACTACATAACACTTCACCACTATTTGGGCCTAGAGTAAGGCATTGGGAAGTAATAAGTAGATTATGGGTTGCTAGAGTGACAGAAGCTTAAACCCTAGTTTATGCGTTGCTTCGTAAGGGGCTAATTTGGATCCATATGCTTCATGCTATGGTTAGGTTTACCTTAATACTTTTGTTGTAGTTGCGGATGCTTGCAATAGAGGTTAATCATAAGTGGGATGCTTGTTCAAGTAAGAACAGCACCCAAGCACTGGTCCACCCACATGTCAAATTATCAAAGTACCGAACGCGAATCATATGAACGTGATGAAAACTAGCTTGACGATATTCCCATGTGTCCTCGGGAGCGCTTTTCCTTATACAAGAGTTTGTCCAGGCTTGTCCTTTGCTACAAAAAGGATTGGGCCACCTTGCTGCACTTTATTTACTTTTGTTACTTGTTGCTCGTTACAATTGCCTTATCACAAAACTATCTGTTATCACTTATTTCAGTACTTGCAGAGAATACCTTGCTGAAAACCACTTATCATTTCCTTCTGCTCCTCGTTGGGTTCGACACTCTTACTTATCGAAAGGACTACGATAGATCCCCTATACTTGTGGGTCATCAATCCCCCCAATCCATAAGCATACTTTCGCCCTGAAGTTGATCCGTCCGAACTTATAGATGATGAAGCTAAATTCCAAGCCTTGCATGGCATTGATTGGTCATCACCAAACTTTCAGACGATGGAGGAGGATGAAGAACCGGCGAAGGATGATCTAGAAGCTTCAAGCCATCAAGGTCAAGAAAATTGATCCGCTGGGCGGTTCATATATTTGATCTTCTGAAAAAACACTTAAACATTTGGGCTCGCTGAGCCATGTAATAGTTTAGTTGTACTCTGATCTGCCATGCCATCGTGCATGTTTTGTGTTACAAAACATTGTTGATCTGCGAGTTGAAGATATGCCACTTATGCATATGATATCATTATGTAGGGCAGGTTGTATTTCTTTGTTCTACATAAAAAACAAATCACAAAATTGCCCTGGCGGTTTACCACCAGGCGGGTCATAGTGCCCAACATAAACCTGCTGGTGACTATAAAAGTTCATAACCAGGGCTGGTTTAACTATAACCATATATAACAAAAATATCATACCTGTGATATTTGATCACACTGTCGGCTCATCATACCAGTGCAGCAAGGGTGACAACCCCAAAAAAATTGAGTACATAATGCCCTGTTTGTCATATACTGCCGGCTTACAACGCTGTATGCAGCAAGGGGTAATATCCCAAAACTTAGAGCACAACGCTTGCAAGTATTTAATATCATCATATACTGGCGACTTATAGTCCAAAGCCAGGTCAGGTTATCAAAACTATGGAATACTCAAATATGAGCCATAGAGACTGAGGCTACATGGCCTGAATTGTTTTAAACCATATGTCAACATGGTACAAAGATGAAACCAAAACATTTCAAATAAAAATAATAAATCGGAAAAAACAAGGCTTTCATAGGCCGCCAAGCCTAAATCTCAAGTGCTTTCATGGGCCGCATAGCCACTGAGTCAAACCTTTTAAACCTTATAAGTCGGGCCTCACATGACCAATCGTCGTTTTAACTTTGACAAGTTCAGGGTCTTGTATAAGATTGACTGTCAAAAGTACGGCGGGTCATTCTAGGATTACCTGGGCGGAGTGGCAGACTTAAAAAGGCAGGATAACCCGGGGTTTTAGGTGAATACACCTAGCTTCCAAGCCTGAAAAAGGTTATGTCCTCTTTGGTGAATACACCTATGTTTGAACAAGATAACCTGGAAAGTTTTGGTGAATACACCTGGCATTCCACGCCAAAAAAGGTTATGTCCTCTTTGGTGAATACACCTATGTTTGAACAAGATAACCTGGAAACTTTGGTGAATACACCTGGTGTTCCAAGCCAATCAAGAGGGTAGTGATGCTATGTTCTCTTTGGTGAATACACCTATGTTTGAACAGGAAGCCCCAAGTGATGTTTACAACCCAGCCTGTAAGCCGGATCAAAGGGTAGTATACCTATGCTCATTGAGCAGGAAGCCCCCATGTGACCATATGAAGTGTCCATAAAGACTCATTATTATCAAAAATGAAAATGACAGAGACCCTGCTTTAGAAGGGATGCCGTATTTATTATATTCATCATAATATATACAATGTCAAGATATGTACATCACAAGAGCCGGTGGCTAAGGTGCAATAAGGCCGAAGATGAGCAATATTCCACGGCCGGCGGGTCTCCTCCTCCGATGTGCGTGAGTCCTTGTGGTCTCGAACATCGACAAGGTAGTATGATCCATTGTTCAGATTCTTGCTGACCACTACTACCTCTTGAGCACTGCGTTGGTTTTCCCCGAAGAGGACGGGATGATGCAGCAAAGTAGCATAAGTATTTCCCTCAGTTTTTGAGAACCAAGGTATCAATCCAGTAGGAGGCTACGCGCAAGTCCCTCGTACCTGCACAAAACAAATAAATCCTCGCAACCAACGCAAATAGGGGTTGTCAATCCCTATAAGGCCAATTACGAGAGTGAGATCTGATAGATATGATAAAGATAATATTTTTGGTATTTTTGTGATAAAGATGCAAAGTAAAATAAAGGCAAAGTAAATAACTAAGTAGTAGGAGATCAATATGATAAAGATAGACCCGGGGGCCATAGGTTTCACTAGTGGCTTCTCTCGAGAGCATAAGTATTCTACGATGGTTGAACAAATTACTGTTGAGCAATTGACAGAATTCAGCATAGTTATGAGAATATCTAGGTATGACCATGTATATAGGCATCACGTCCGAGACAAGTAGACCGACTCCTGCCTGCATCTACTACTATTACTCCACTCATCGACCGCTATCCAGCATGCATCTAGAGTATTAAATTAAAAAGAGGGTAACGCCTTAAGCAAGATGACATGATGTAGAGGGATAGACTCATGCAATATGAAGAAAACCCCATCTTGTTATCCTAGATGGCCACAATACAATACGTGCCTTGCTGCCCCTACTGTTACTGGGAAAGGACACCGCAAGATTGAACCCAAAGCTAAGCACTTCTCCCATTGCAAGAAAGATCAATCTAGTAGGCCAAACCAAACTGATAATTCGAAGAGACTTGCAAAGATAACCAATCATACATAAAAGAATTTAGAGAAGATTCAAATATTATTCATAGATAGGCTTGATCATAAACCCACAATTCATCGGTCTCAACAAACACACCGCAAAAAGAAGATTACATCGAATAGTTCTCCACAAGAGAGAGGGAGAACATTGTATTGAGATCCAAAAAGAGAGAAGAAGCCATCTAGCTAATAACTATGGACCCGTAGGTCTGAGGTAAACTACTCACACTTCATCGGAGGGGCTATGGTGTTGATGTAGAAGCCCTCCGTGATCAATGCCCCCTCTGGCGGAGCTCCGGAACAGGCCCCAAGATGGGATCTCGTGGATACAGAAAGTTACGGTGGTGGAATTAGGGTTTTGGCTCCGTATCTGATCGTTTAGGGGTACGTGGATATATATAGGAGGAAGGAGTACGTCGGTGGAGCAACAGGGGGCCCATGAGGGGGGAGGGTGCGCCTGGTGGGGGTGGGCGCACCCCCTACCTCGTGGCCTCCTGTTTCTTTTCTTTACGTAGGGTCCAAGTCTCCCGGATCATAAGGTTTCATTCCGTTTGGACTCTGTTTGATATTCCTTTTCTTCGAAACCCTAAAACAGGCAAAAAAACAGCAAATCTGGGCTGGGCCTCCGGTTAATAGGTTAGTCCCAAAAATAATATAAAAGTGGATAATAAAGCCCAATAATGTCCAAAACAGTAGATAATATAGCATGGAGCAATCAAAAATTATATATACGTTGGAGACGTATCAAGCATCCCCAAGCTTAATTCCTGCTCGTCCTCGAGTAGGTAAATGATAAAAACAGAATTTTTGATGCGTAGTGCTACTTGGCATAATTTTAATGTAATTCTTCTTAATTGTGGTATGAATATTCAGATCCAAAAGATTCAAGACAAAAGTTCAATATTGACATAAAAATAATAATACTTCAAGCATACTAACAAAGCAATTATGTCTTCTCAAAATAACATGGCTAAAGAAAGTTATCCCTACAAAATCATATAGTCTGGATATGCTCCATCTTCACCACACAAAATATTTAAATCATGCACAACCCCGATGACAAGCCAAGCAATTGTTTCATACTTTTGACATTCTCAAAACTTTTTCAATCTTCACGCAATACATGAGCGTGAGCCATGGACATAGCACTATAGGTGGAATAGAATGGTGATTGTAGAGAAGACAAAAAGGGGGAGATAGTCTCACATCAACTAGGCGTATCAACGGGCTATGGAGATGCCCATCAATAGATATCAATGTGAGCGAGTAGGGATTGCCATGCAACGGATGCACTAGAGATATAAGTATATGAAAGCTCAAAAAGAAACTAAGTGGGTGTGAATCCAACTTGCTTGCTCATGAAGACCTAGGGAATTTTGAGGAAGCCCATCATTGGAATATACAAGCCAAGTTCTATAATGAAAAATTCCCACTAGTATATGAAAGTGATAACATGAGAGACTCTCTACTATGAAGATCATGGTGCTACTTTGAAGCACAAGTGTGGTAAAAGGATAGTAGCATTGTCCCTTCTCTCTTTTTCTCTCATTTTTTTATTTGGGCCTTTTCTCTTTTTTTATGGCCTCTTTTCTTTCTTTCTTTTTATTTTTCATCCGGAGTCTCATCCCGACTTGTGGGGGAATCATAGTCTCCATCATCCTTTCTTCACTGGGAGAATGCTCTAATAATGATGATCATCACACTTTTATCTTTCTTACAACTCAACAATTACAACTCAATACTTAGAACAAAGTATGACTCTATATGAATTCCTCCTGCGGTGTACCGGGATATGAAATGACTCATGAGTGACATGTATGAAAGAATTATGAACGGTGGCTTTGCCACAAATACGATGTCGACTACATGATCATGCTAAGCAATATGACAATCATGGAGCGTGTCATAGTAAACGGAACGGTGGAAAGTTGCATGGCAATATATCTCGGAATGGCTATGGAAATGCCATAATAGGTAGGTATGGTGGCTGTTTTGAGGAAGGTATATGGTGGGTGTATGATACCGGCGAAAGGTGCGCGGTATTAGAGAGGCTAGCAAAGGTGGAAGGGTGAGAGTGCGTATAATCCATGGACTCAACATTAGTCATAAAGAACTCATATAGTTATTGTAAAAATCTACAAGTTATCAAAGCAAAGTATTACGCACATGATCCTAGGGGGATAGATTGGTAGGAAAAGACCATCGCTCGTCCCCGACCGCCACTCATAAGGAAGACAATCAATAAATAAATCATGCTCCAACTTCATCACATAACGGTTCACCATACGTGCATGCTACGGGAATTACAAGCTTCAACACAAGTATTTCTCAAATTCACAACTACTCAACTAGCACAACTTTAATATCACCATCTTCCTATCTCAAAACAATTATCAAGTATCAAACTTATCATAGTATTCAACACACTCATAAGAAAGTTTTATTATTAATCTTGTATACCAAGCATATTAGGATTTTAAGCAAATTACCATGCTATTAAAGACTCTCAAAATAATCTAAGTGAAGCATGAGAGATCAATAGTTTCTATAAAACAAATCCACCACCGTGCTCTAAAAGATATAAGTGAAGTGCTAGAGCAAAATTATATAACTCAAAAGATATAAGCGAAGCACATAGAGTATTCTAACAAATTCCAAATCATGGATGGCTCTCTCAAAAGGTGTGTACAGAAAGGATGATTGTGGTAAACTAACAAGCAAAGACTCAAATCATACAAGACGCTCCAAGCAAAACACATATCATGTGGCGAATAAAAACATAGCTCCAAGTAAAGTTACCGATAGAAGTAGACAAAAGAGGGGATGCCTTCCAGGGCATCCCCAAGCTTTGGCTTTTAGGTGTCCTTAGATTATATTTGGGGTGCCATGGGAATACCCAAGCTTAGGCTCTTGCCACTCCTTGTTCCATAATCCATTAAATCTTTACCCAAAACTTGAAAACTTCACAACACAAAACTTAAAGTAGAATATCTCGTGAGCTCCGTTAGCGAAAGAAAATAAAAGACCACTTCAAGGTAATGTAATGAACTCATTCTTTATTTATATTGGTGTTATACCTACTGTATTCCAACTTCTCTATGGTTTATAAACTATTTTACTAGCCATAGATTCATCAAAATAAGCAAATAACACACGAAAAATAGAATCTGTCAAAAACAGAACAGTCTATAGTAATCTGTAGCTAGCGCAAGATCTGAAACCCCAAAAATTCTAAAATAAATTTCTGGACGTGAGGAATTTATATATTAATCATCTGAAAAACGAATTAACTAAATATCAGTTTCCAAATAAAAATGGCAGCAGTTCTCGTGAGTGCTAAAGTTTCTGTTTTTTACAGCAAGTTCAACAAGACTTTCCCCAAGTCTTCCCAACGGTTCTACTTGGCACAAACACTAATTAAACACAAAAAACGCAAAAAAAAGAGGCTAGATAAATTATTTATTACTAAACAGGAGCAAAAATCAAGGAATAAAAATAAAATTGGGCTGCCTCCCAACAAGCGTTATCGTTTAAAGCCCCTAGCTAGGCATAACAAGTAAGAATAGATCTAGGTATTGCCATCTTTGGTAGGCAATCCATAAGTGGCTCTCATAATAGATTCATAAGGTAATTTAATTTTTTTTCTAGGAAAGTGTTCCATACCTTTCCTTAATGGAAATTGGAATCTAATATTTCCTTCCTTCATATCAATAATTGCACCAATCGTTCTAAGGAAAGGTCTACCAAGAATAATAGGACATGAAGGATTGCAATCTATGTCAAGAACAATAAAATCTACAGGCACATAATTCCTATTTGCAACAATAAGAACATCATTAATTCTTCCCATAGGTTTCTTAACAGTGGAATCTGCAAGGTGCAAGTTTAGAGAGCAATCATCAAAATCACGGAAACCTAACAAATCACACAAAGTCTTTGGAATCGTGGAAACACTAGCACCCAAATCACATAAAGCATAGCATTCATGATCTTTAATTTTAATTTTAATAGTTGGTTCCCACTCATCATAAAGTTTTCTAGGGATAGAAACTTCCAATTCAAGTTTTTCTTCATAAGATTGCATCAAGGCATCAACGATATGTTTAGTAAACGCTTTATTTTGACTATAAGCGTGAGGAGAATTTAGCATGGATTGCAACAAGGAAATACAATCAATCAAAGAGAAATTTTCATAGTTAAATTCCTTGAAATCCATAATAGTGGGTTTTGCAACATCTAGGGTTTTAATTTCTTCAATCCCACTTTTATCAATTTTAGCATCAAGATCAACAAATTCCGAATGCTTAGAACGCCTTCTAGGTAAAGGTGGATAATATTCAGTCCCATCATTATCAAGATTCATATTGCAAAACAAAGATTTAATAGGGGACACATCAATAACTTCTATATCTTCATCTTTATTTTCATAGGAACTAGAAGAACACACTCTTATAAAGGCATCTTTCTTAGCACGCATCCTAGCGGTTCTTTCTTTGCACTCATCAATGGAAATTCTCATGGCTTTGAGAGACTCATTGATATCATGCTTAGGTGGAATAGATCTAAGTTTCAAAGAATCAACATCAAGAGCAATTCTATCAACGTTCCTAGCCAAATCATCAATCTTAAGCAATTTTTGTTCAATCATAGCATTAAAATTCTTTTGCAAAGTAATAAATTCTTTAATATTAGATTCAAAATCAGAGGGCATCTTATTATAATTTCCATAAGAATTGTTGTAGGAATTACCATAATTATTAGAGAGATTACTAGGATAAGGCCTAGGGTTGAAATTTCCTCTATACGCGTTGTTACCAAAATTGTTCCTACCAACAAAATTCACATCCATAGATTCATTATTATTCTAAATCAAAGTAGACAAGGGCATATCATTAGGATCAGAAGAAACACTTTTATTAGCAAATAATTTCATAAGTTCATCCATCTTTCCACTCAAAACATTAATTTCTTCTATGCATGCACCTTTTTATTAGTAGATCTTTCAGTATGCCATTGAGAATAATTAACCATAATATTATCTAGGAGTTTAGTAGCTTCTCCTAATGTGATTTCCATAAAAGTGCCTCCCACGGCTGAATCTAAAAGATTTCTAGAAGCAAAATTCAATCCGGCATAAAATTTTTGAACAATCATCCACAAATTTAAACCATGAGTAGGGCAATTACGTATCATTAATTTCATTCTCTCGCAAGCTTGTGCAACATGTTCATGATCAAGTTGCTTAAAATTCATAATATAGTTTCTAAGAGAGATGATCTTAGTGGGAGGAAAATACTTAGAGATAAAAGCATCTTTGCACTTATTCCATGAATCAATACTATTTTTAGGAAAAGACAAAAACCAAGCTTTAGCACGATCTCTAAGCGAAAAAGGAAATAGCTTCAATTTAACAATATCATTATCCACATCTTTCTTCTTTTGCATGTCACACAAATCAACGAAGCTATTTAGATGGGTAGTGGCATCTTCACTAGGAAGGCCGTAAAATGGATCTTTCATGACAAGATTCAACAAAGCAGTATTAATCTCACAAGATTCAGCAACAGTAAGAGGAGCAATCAGAGTGCTAATAAAATCATTGTTGTTGGTATTGGTGAAGTCACACAATTTAGTATTATCTTGAGCCATCGCGACAAGCAAGCAAAGTAACACACAAGCAAACAAAAAGCAAGCGGGCAAAAGAGGCAAATAGAGAAAGAGGGGGAGGATAGAGAGAGAGAGGGCAAATAAAACAGCAAGGGTGAAGTGGGGGAGAGGAAAACAAGAGGCAAATGGCAAATAATGTAATGCGGGAGATAAGGGTATGTGATGGGTACTTGGTGTAGCGACCCGACCCGAATGGATCAAGTCTCTGTGCTTAGGTGTCATCCCTGGATCGGTATGCTGACACACACAATACACGAAGGATTTATAACAGAGGTAAATCACATGTATAAAGTAACGTAAATACTATTACCTCAATCCATATAGCGGAAGCAACAAGGTTGTGGATTCCCATCAACACCAACGGCAAAGTTGAGTGTAGAAATCGTAACCCTAACGTATCACTTACTCGACGTAAGAAACCTGCAACATGAGACGTTGCAGCCCGAAACGGGTCAGTATATTGAATGTACTGGCAAATTCACACCATAGAGAAAAGTGAACAATGGCTATCACTATATGCATATATGGCTGGTGGAAAAGCTCTATGGTTATAAGGTTTTTGCGTAAAGCCAATTTTTCCCTACTGCAAAGGAATAATTTTATTGCTATCATGGTGGTTGTGAAACATTGAGAATGGTTGACAGCATTCTCAATCCCAATTAAAAATAATTAAAACCCAACAACATTAATTAGAAGTAACATGTTGAGATTCACATGATATTCAAGTACTAGATACTCAAGTTGTCCATAACCGGGGACACGGCTAATCATGATTAGTTTGTACACTCTACAGAGGTTTGCGCACTTTTCCCCACAAGACTCGATCGCCTCCGTTGGATTTCTCGCACTACGTGGTGTTTGAGAAACGGATGACCGAGACATAGTCTTTCAGAAGCGCTAGCACCTTACGATGGAGTAGACCGTACCACCTACATCCCCTACATCTGCTAGTCTACCCCTATAAGAGTTCGCACGACTTAGTCAACTATGCCAGAGCCCATAATGGCTTGTGGCTGCACACGTAAGTATTTAGCATGAAAGATCTTATGATCCCTTTGAGCCTGGGTGGCGGTCCGAAAAAAATAGGCAAGTCCTGATAGACATCAGGTGCCTCAATCCACCCAGATGTGTGTTTAAGTTGCCACCTTAGATAAACCATTAAAATTATCAACTCACATCTGTCATGGATATCACTCACCCAATCCACGTCTACTAGCATAGCATGGCATAATAAGCAAACGTAGAAGTAACTCCCAAAGGTTTCATAGTAATACAGGTAATAGGTACTACCTCATCTACTTCCCATCCCACAATTTAATTATATCCTAATCATGCACTGTGAGAGGATTGATCTAATGCAATAAAACATGGGTTGTAGAAAAGGTATGATCAAAGTGTGAACTTGCCTGCAATGAAGATGATTCGCACTCAAAACTCTTGATAGATCTACTCGTCACACTCCGGACAATCTATCGTAAGCAAACAATAGTAACCACACAATAAGTACTCATCTAATGCACAAGTAAAACTCGAACGAGAGATCGAACCAGAGAGTTCAACTTAAGAACTCCGGTTGTAAAGAGAGAAAGAACCGAACAAACGACGGAAAACAAACGGCGGAAGAAAACAACTCGGTTCTAGCAAGTTGAAACTAGGTCAAATTTTACCATATCAAAAACTTGTTCAAGTTGATTAGACGGAACGGCGGTTTCGAGACGAAACTCCAGGCGCTTGAATCACCTGATTCCGATAAACGGGCGAGAGGATAAACTAGAACGAAGATCGGATCTGAGATCGCGATCGCGGAAAAGAACGCGGAATAAATCCGACGAAAAAGAAAACAAAGAACGGTTAAACGAACGGACGTTCGTTAACCTAGAAGAATCCGGTGATCACGTTCGTTAGGACGAACGGTCCGGCGAACGGTCCAAAGGCAACTAAATCGGAAAAGAAAACGTATACGATCTAGGGTTTCGGAGAAGAAAACCGAAAAAGAAACAGAAAACCGATCTAGAAAACGAATCGGAAGAGAAGAAAAGAATCGGAACGATTAGAAGAAAATGATCCGAGGAAAAGAGACGCGGGGCAACCTCCGGCAAGATCTCCGGCGAGGGGCTCCGGCGGCGTGGCGTAGGGCGGCGGCGTGGGCAAGGTGCGGCGGCGGCGAGTGAGGGGCGCGGGGTGGGGCGCGGCTTGGGGAGGAGAGGAGGTTTGGGTTTTTGATGTGAGGAGAGGGGGGGTGTGGGGGTATTTATATAGGAGAGGGGAGAGATTAATTGGGGTAGGGGACAAGAAATAAACTAGGATTAGGAAAAGGAAAACGAAACAAGGGAAAAGACTAGCCAAGAGTCCTTTTAGGACTCGGCTAAGAGCAAGAGGCGAGGCGGCGGCTGGCTGCCTGGCGCGGCGCGCGCGAGGGGAGGGGTGGCCGGCTGGCTGGGCCTTAGGCCCGGCTGGCCTGGCGGGAGTTCCTCTTTTTTTTATTTAAATAGTTTCCGCGCGCAGAAAAACACAGAAAAGAAAATCTAAACGAGCTCCTAAAATTCTAAAGTAAATTTTCCCCGACTCCTAAAAATGAGTCGAACAAAATGAACTTTTCTCCGGGCCTAAAATGCAATTTTTGAAAACGCGCATTTTTCCCTATCCAATAAAAAGCAAATAAACTCCGGCAAACAAAAATTTGATCTATATATTAAATCTTCATTTTTCCTAAATTTTGGGAAAGTCATATTATTCCCTCTCTCATATTTTGATATCGGAAAAATAATTGAAGATGAAATAAATAAATCAAATGATCCTCTTTTCAAATTCGAGAAAACTCTCAAATATGAAAATAACGAAATCTCCAACTCTCTCCGAAGGTCCTTGAGTTGCGTGAAATTTCTAGGATCGACCAAAATGCAAGAAAATAAGATATGCATGATGATCTAATGTATAACATTCCAAATTGAAAATAAATTCAAAAGAACTTTGAATTTAATTTCTTTGAAACTCCCAACTCATATTTCATAATTTGAAGAAGTCATTTTATCTTCTCTCGTGAAAATCATTGAGTTGCATAAAGTTTCTGAATTGGAAAAATATTTCCCAATGGTATTCAAATATTTTTCAAACACCCTTTTCATTTTAAATGGAAGAAGTCATGTCATCTTCTCTCTAGGGTTTTGTGTTGAAAAGAATTTGAATTCATGGAGATCAGAAAGCAAATATGAAAGTTTGGGAAAGTCCTTTTATTCCCTCTCATTTAACTTTCAAGAGTTTCGAATTCACTTACTTTCAGTCAATCAATCAAACAATCAATCAAATCTATCTATTTATTATAACATTCCAAAATTTAGAATTTTGGGATGTTACACTTGGTATGTTGACTTTCGCGAAGACCTCCCCGGCAACGGCGCCAGAAATCCTTCTTGCTACCTCTTGAGCACTGCGTTGGTTTTCCCCGAAGAGCAAGGGATGATGCAGCAAAGTAGTGTAAGTATTTCCCTCAGTTTTTGAGAACCAAGGTATCAATCCAGTAGGAGGCTACGCGCAAGTCCCTCGTGCCTGCACAAAACAAATAAATCCTCGCAACCAACGCAAATAGGGGTTGTCAATCCCTATAAGGCCACTTACGAGAGTGAGATCTGATAGATATGATAAAGATAATAATTTTGGTATTTTTGTGATAAAGATGCGAAGTAAAATAAAGGCAAAGTAAATAACTAAGTAGTAGGACATCAATATGATAAAGATAGACCCGGGGGCCATAGGTTTCACTAGTGGCTTCTCTCGAGAGCATAAGTATTCTACGGTGGGTGAACAAATTACTGTTGAGCAATTGACAGAATTGAGCATAGTTATGAGAATATCTAGGTATGATCATGTATATCGGCATCACGTCCGAGACAAGTAGACCGACTCCTGCCTGCATCTACTACTATTACTCCACTCATCGACCGCTATCCAGCATGCATCTAGAGTATTAAGTTAAAAATAGAGTAACGCCTTAAGCAAGATGACATGATGTAGAGGGATAGACTCATGCAATATGAAGAAAACCCCATCTTGTTATCCTCAATGGCCACAATACAATACGTGCCTTGCTGCCCCTACTATTACTGGGAAAGGACACCGCAAGATTGAACCCAAAGCTAAGCACTTCTCCCATTGCAAGAAAGATCAATCCAGTAGGCCAAACCAAACTGATAATTCGAAGAGACTTGCAAAGATAACCAATCATACATAAAATAATTCAGAGAAGATTCAAATATTATTCATAGATAGACTTGATCATAAACCCACAATTCATCGGTCTCAACAAACACACCGCAAAAACAAGACTACATCGAATAGTTCTCCACAAGAGAGGGGGGGAACATTGTATTGAGATCCAAAAAGAGAGAAGAAGCCATCTAGCTAATAACTATGGACCCATAGGTCTGAGGTAAACTACTCACACTTCATCGGAGGGGCTATGGTGTTGATGTAGAAGCCCTCCGTGATCGATGCCCCCTCCGGCGGAGCTCCGAAACAGGCCCCAAGATGGGATCTCGTGGATACAAAAAGTTACGGCGGTGGAATTAGGGTTTTGGCTCCGTATCTGATCGTTTGGGGGTACGTGGATATATATAGGAGGAAGGAGTACGTCGGTGGAGCAACAGGGGGCCCACGAGGGTGGAGGGCACGCCTAGTGGGGGTGGGCGCGCCCCCCTACCTCGTGGCCTCCTGTTTCTTTTCTTTACGTAGGGTCCAAGTCTCTCGGATCATATTTGTTGAGAAAATCACGTTCCCAAAGGTTTCATTCCGTTTGGACTCCGTTTGATATTCCTTTTCATCGAAACCCTAAAACTGGCAAAAAACAACAATTCTGGGCTGGGCCTCCGGTTAATAGGTTAGTCCCAAAAATAATATAGAAGTGGATAATAAAGCCCAATAATGTCCAAAACGGTAGATAATATAGCATGGAGCATTCAAAAATTATAGATACTTTGGAGAGGTATCAACCACAAAGGGTCCTTCCCAAGGTGGGGATAGTTTGTGCATATCAGTTTGATCCTGGATAAGCCGGAGCACTAAGTCACCTTCTTGAAAGGTTCTGGTCTTAACCCGGCGGCTGTGATAACGGCGCAGATCTTGTTGGTAAATTATTGAGCAAGCCGCCGCAAGGTCACGCTCCTCATCTAACAAGTCAAGTGCATACTGACGTGCTTTTTCATTGTTAGCTTCAACATAAGCCACCACACGGGGCTTATCGTGACGGATGTCACTAGGGAGAACCGCCTCTGCTCCGTAAACCATGAAGAAAGGCGTGTAACCCGTAGATCTGTTGGGGCTAGTATTGATACTCCATAATACTGATGGTAACTCCTCCACCCAACAACCCGGCGTCCTCTGCAATGGAACCATAAGCAGCGGCGTGATGCCTCTTAGGATCTCTTGATTATCTCTCTCAGCTTGACCATTAGACTGGGAGTGAGCCACTGGTGATACATCAAACCGGATATGCTCACGTTGACAGAGTTCTTTCATAGAAACCTTGGATAGATTAGTGCCATTATCAGTTATAATACTATGGGGAAAGCCAAAACGGAAAATCACCTTTTTGATAAATTGAACCGCCGTTGCCACGTCACACTTGCTAACCGGCTCTGCTTCAACCCATTTTGTAAACTTGTCAACCGCCACCAAAAGGTGAGTCTTTTTATCTTTGGACCTCTTGAAAGGCCCAACCATATCTGGCCCCCAGACTGCAAACAGCCAAGCAATCAGAATCATCCTCAATTCTTGAGCCGGCACATGAGCTCGTCGTGAAAACTTCTGACAACCATCACATTTACTGACTAGATCCTCAGCATCAGCGTGAGCCGTCAGCCAATAAAACCCATGATGGAAAGCCTTGGCTACGAGAGACTTAGAACCGGCATGATGACCAAAATCTCCTTCATGAATCTCTCGCGGAATCTCATGGCCTTCTTCAGGAGAAACACAACGTTGAAACGGCCCTGTGACACTGCGATGATGCAACTCTCCATTGACAATAGTCATTGACTTAGACCGCCGGGTTATCTGCCTGGCCAAAGTTTCATCCTCAAGTAACTCGCCCCGGGTCATATAAGCCAAATATGGAACCGTCCAGTCAGGAATAGCATGAAGAGCCGCCACCAATTGTGCTTCTGGGTCAGGAATAGCAAGATCCTCTTCTGTAGGAAATTTGACAGAAGGGTTATGTAGAATATCCAGGAAAGTGTTAGGTGGCACCGGCTTACACTGAGACCCTAATCGGCTTAAAGCATCAGCCGCCTCATTTTTCCTGCGATCAACATGTTCAACTTGATAACCCTTGAAGTGACCTGCGATAGCATCAACCTCTCGACGATAAGTCGCCATGAGTGGATCCTTAGAATCCCAAGTGCCAGAAACTTGCTGAGCTACCAGATATGAGTCGCCGAAACACCTCACCCGGCTTAAGTTCGTCTCCTTAGCCATCCGAAGACCGTGGAGCAAGGCCTCATACTCAGCTGCATTGTTAGTACAAGGGAACATCAACCGGAGAACATAGGAAAATTTATCACCTCGTGGGGAAGTCAAGACAACTCCAGCCCCTGAGCCTTCTAACTGTCTGGATCAGTCGAAGTGAATAGTCAAATATGTGTGATTCGGCTTCTATTCGGGTGTCTGTAACTCTGTCCAATCATTAATGAAATCCACAAGTGCTTGAGACTTGATTGATGTACGAGGCATATATTTCAAACCATGGGGTCCAAGCTCAATGGCCCACTTGGCTACCCGACCTATGGCTTCTCTATTTTGAATGATATCCCCTAAGGGAGCAGAACTAACCACGGTGATAGGATGACCAAAGAAATATTTGTTGAGCTTTTGACTAGCCATGAAGACTCCATATACCATCTTCTACCAATGCAGATACCTCTGCTTGGATTTAATAAGCACCTCACTGAGATAATAAACCGGCCTCTGAACCGGATGTTCCTTGCCTGCCTCCTTTCGTTCCACCACAATAGCTACATTGACAGCCCGGGCATTAGCAGCCTCATATAACAACAATGGCTCCTTATCAATAGGAGCAGCAAGGACTAGCGACTCAACTAGTTGTCTCTTCAAGGCTTCAAATGCTTCATTAGCAGCATCACTCCAGACAAACTGATATGTTTTCTTCATCATCTGGTACAGCAGTGTAGCTCTCTCACCCAACCGGCTTATGAGCCGGCTTAAGGCTGCAATACGACCTGCTAAATGCTGAACATCATTGATACACGCCGGTTTATCCAATGATGTAATGGCCTTGATCTTCTCTGGGTTAGCTTCAATGCCTCTTTCAGAAACCAGAAAACCCAAGAGCTTGCTGCTGGCACGCCGAGGACACACTTGGCCGGGTTAAGCATCATCTTGTAGACCGGGAGATTGTCAAATGTTTCTTTCAAATCATCTATCAAGGTTTCCTTGTTTCTGGACTTCACCACAATATCATCCACATAAGCATGAACATTGCGCCCAATTTGATCATGAAGGCAATTCTGCACACATTGTCGGTAAGTCGCTTGGGCACTCTTGAGCCCGAAAGGCATAGACACATAACAGAAGGCTCCAAAAGGAGTGATGAAAGCCGTCTTCTCCTGGTCCTTAACTGCCATCTTGATATGATGATAACCAGAATAAGCATCCAAAAAACTCAAACACTCACAACCTCCCGTAGCATCAATAGTTTGGTCAATATGGGGAAGAGCAAAAGGATCAGCTGAACAAGCCTTGTTTAAATCTGTGTAATCCACACACATACGCCAGGTGCCATTCTTCTTAAGTACCATCACCGGGTTAGCCAACCACTCAAGATGAAAAACTTCAACAATGAACCCAGCCGCCAAGAGCCGGGCCACTTCTTCACCAATGGCCTTGCGCCTCTCTTCATTAAAACGACGAAGGAATTGCTTGACCGGCTTAAACTTTGGATCAATATTAAGAGTGTGCTCAGCGAGTTCCCTCGGTACACCTGGCATACCAGAAGGTTTCCATGCAAAGATGTCCCGGTTCTCACAGATGAACTCGATGAGCGCGCTTTCCTATTTTGGATCCAGATTAGCACTGATGTTGAACTGCTTGGATGAATCGCCAGGAACGAAATCAACTAGCTTAGTGTCATCTGCTGACTTAAACTTCAATGTCGGATCATGCTCCGTAGTTGGCTTTTTCAAAGACGTCATATCTGCCGGGTCAACATTGTCCTTATAGAACTTCAATTCTTCTGTTGCGCAGACAGACTCAGCATAAGCAGCGTTGCCTTCTTCACACTCCAAAGCTATCCTTCGGCTTCCATGCACTATGATAGTCCCCTTGTGACCCAGCATTTTGTGCTGCAAATAAAGATAACAAGGCTGTGCCATTAACTTGGCATAAGCTGGCCGTCCAAACAGAGTGATACGAGCTCTGAATCTTGACTACCTCAAAGGTTAGCATCTCGGCCCTGGAATCATGTTCATCTCCAAAGGCCACTTCCAAAGCGATCTTGCCTACCGGATATGCTGACTTACTAGGCACCACTCCATGAAAAACAGTATTTGACGGCTTAAGATTTTTGTCAGTTAATCCCATACGACGGGAAGTATCATAGTAAAGGATATTAATACTGCTACCTCCATCCATGAGTACCTTAGTGAACTTGTACCCTCCAACCTAAGGTGCCAGCACCAAAGCCAATTGACCCAGATTATCAACCCGAGGCGGGTGATCCTCACGACTCCACACAATGGGCTGCTCAGACCATCGCAAGTAACAGGGAACCACCGGCTCAACGGCATTCACAGCCCTTTTACGGAGCTTCTGATCCCGCTTGCATAAACTCGCGGTGAAGACATGGTACTGCCCACTATTCAGCTGCTTCAGATTACTTTGATAACCAGATTGCTGCTGCCGATTCCCCTGACTAGATTGTTGATGAAAACCACCTTGATTGCCTTGGCCCTGGAAACCGGAATTAGAACCACCACCACCGTAACCTGGACCATGAGAGCCGGAACCTGAGCCGCCGCCCGGCCCATGACTGTTTTGGGAAAGATTAGAATTTTTGTATTCTTTCATGATCAAGCAGTCCTTCCAAAGGTGAGTGGACGGCTGAGGGAGTCCTAGATTAGGGGGTGTTCGGGTAGCCGGACTATACCTTCAGCCGGACTCCAGGACTATGAAGATACAAGATTGAAGACTTCGTCCCGTGTCCGGATGGGACTTTCCTTGGCGTGGAAGGCAAGCTTGGCGATGCGGATATTCAAGATCTCCTACCATTGTAACCGACTTTGTGTAACCCTAACCCTCTCCGGTGTCTATATAAACCGGAGAGTTTTAGTCCGTAGGACAACTTCATCATACAACAATCATACCATAGGCTAGCTTCTAGGGTTTAGCCTCCTTGATCTCGTGGTAGATCTACTCTTGTACTACCCATATCATCAATATTAATCAAGCAGGACGTAGGGTTTTACCTCCATCAAGAGGGCCCGAACCCGGGTAGAACATCATGTTCCTTGCCTCCTATTACCATCCGGCCTAGACGCACAGTTCGGGACCCCCTACCCGAGATCCGCAGGTTTTGACACCGACATTGGTGCTTTCATTGAGAGTTCCTCTGTGTCGTCGCTTTTAGGCCCGATGGCTCCTTCGATCATCAGCAACGATGCAGTCCAGGGTGAGACCTTTCTCCCCGGACAGATCTTCGTCTTCGGCGGCTTCGCACTGCGGGCCAATTCGCTTGGCCACCTTGAGCAGATCGAAAGCTACGCCCCTGGCCATCAGGTCAGGTTTGGAAGCCTAAACTACACGGCTGACACCCGCGGGGACTTGATCTTCGACGGATTCGAGCCACAGCCAAGCGCGCCGCACTGTCTCGATGGGCATGATATAGCTCTGCCGCCGAACAGTGCCTTGGAGGCCGCACACGCACCGGTTCCGACCATTGATTCGGAGCCTACTGCGCCGATCGAGGATCAGCGGTTGGACGCTGCCTCAGGGGCTGTGATCTCAGAGGCGATCGAGCCGAACTCCAGCCCCGCACTCCACATGGCCCGTGACTCCGAGGAGCCGGATTCCTTTCCGAACTCCGAGCCCCCCCGCGCCCCTGCCGATCGAATCCGATTGGGCGCCGATAATGGAGTTCACCGCCGCAGACATCTTTCAACACTCGCCCTTCGGCGGCATCCTGAATTCGCTAAAGTCTCTCTCTTTATCAGGAGAGCCCTGGCCGGACTACGGTCAGCAAGGATGGGATTCGGATGATGAAGAAATTCAAAACCCACCCACCACCCACTTCGTAGCCACTGTCGACGACTTAACTGACATGCTCGACTTCGACTCCGAAGACATCGACGGTATGGACGACGATGCAGGAGACAACCAAGAACCAATGCCTATAGGGCATCGGACAGCCACCTCATCTCACGATGTGTACATGGTGGATACCCCTAAAGGAAGCAACAACGAGGAAAACAGGGATGGAAAGAGGGATCGATCTCTCGAAAAACAATCAAAGCGTCGGCGTAAACGCCGACCCAAGCCCCGCCTCGATAAAGACCCAGCCATAGAGTAGGATGAGCCGGTAGACGACGAGCATGCCTTAGAGCAACCGTCCCAACAGGACAACCCGGATAGAGAAACCGAACATCCCTCCCCGGCGAAAATGGCATTCCGGACGACCCTACGCCGGACAAGCCCACGAAGAAGAAGAACCTCCACAAACGGCTCGTTGCAACCGCACGCAGCCTGAAAAAGCAGAAGCGGAAGCTAAAAACTGCGGAAGATGCACTCAGGATCAGATGGAGTAAAGTAATCAATACTGCAGACAAATACGGCGACAGTCGCCGCACTAAAAGCTATCCGAAGAGAAAGCTACTGCCTGAATTCGACGAGGAGGCCTTAGAGCCCTCACATTCCAAAAGTGAGAAAGCCACACGGTTGGATAGACGACCCCATGGCCAGCATAAAGCGGCAAGCAGCGCCGCACTTAAGCCGGCATGCGACCCACTTAAGGATTCGCATCATGGCCCAGCCAGGTCCATTTACGGGCCAAGAAAGCAAGCTCTCGTAAGCAATGCAATAAAGCCATTATCAGAATCCGGCACACCCAAATACAGGGGTGCCGCACACCCCCTATGTTTCACCGATGAGGTCCTGGATTATGAATTTCCAGCGGGATTCAAACCCGTAAACATAGAGGCATATGATGGAACAACAGCCCTTGGAGTCTGGATCGAGGATTATATCCTCCACATACATATGGCTAGAGGGATGACCTCCACGCCATAAAATACTTACCCCTCAAGCTTAAAGGGCCAGCCCGGCATTGGCTCAAAAGCCTTCCTAAAAACACAATCGGAAGTTGGGAAGATCTCAAGGACGCTTTCCGAGCAAATTTTCAAGGGACCTATGTCTGCCCTCCGGATGCAGACGATCTTAGTCACATAACTCAATAGCCCGGAGAGTCAGCTCGGCAATTCTGGAATAGATTTCTTACTAAAAAGAATCAGATAGTCGACTGTCCGGACGCTGAAGCCTTAGCGGCTTTCAGGCATAATGTCCGAGACGAATGGCTCGCCAGACACCTCGGCCAAGAAAAGCCAAGAACAATGGCCGCACTAACAAACCTCATGACCCGCTTTTGTGCAGGAGAGGACAGCTGGTTGGCAAGATGCAGCACCAGTGACCCAAGTACATCCGAAACTAGGGATGGAAATGGAAAACCGCGACGCAATAAGGACCGTCGCCGGACTAAGGAAAAAAGTCCGAAGAGCACGGCAGTCAACGCCGGATTCAAAAGCTCACGACAGAATCAGAAAAAGCCGCCCCTCCAAGATAATAGGGACGACCTATCCAACCTAAACAAAATCTTGGATAGGATATGTCAAATACACAGCACTCCCGGAAAGCCTGCTAACCATACCCACAGAGATTGTTGGGTTTTCAAACAATCCGGCAGACTCAACGCCGAACACAAGGGGCTCGACACACCAAGCGAAGACGAGGATGAACCCCAAAAGCAGAGTACCAGGAAACAAAAGAATTTCCCACAAGAAGTAAAAACAGTAAACTTACTCCACATAACAAAACGTGCAGCGCCCATAAAGGTACGCGCCCCACGGCCTATCCCAAAGGAATCCCGCCACTGGTTGTCAAAACCAATCATCTTCGATCATCTGGATTATTCTAGAAGTATCAGGAACCTAGGCTGGACTGCCCTGGTACTCGATCCAATAATTGGCGGACTCCAGTTTTCAAATGTCCTCATGGACGGTGGCAGCGGACTCAACCTGATATATCAGGACTCAATCCGCCACATGGGGATCGACCCAAAAAGAATTCGCCACAGCAAAACCTCCTTTCAAGGAGTAAGGCCAAGTCCGGACACCCATTGCATGGGTTTTCTCCGGCTCGAGGTTATTTTCGGCTCTGCCGATAACTTCCGTCACAAAAAGTTGACTTTCCACATCGTCCCATTCTCAAGTCGCTACCAAGCACTACTAGGACGCGAAGCTTTCGCCCGCTTTAACGCAATACCGCATTATGCATCTCTTACGCTTAAGATGCCTGGTCCACGCGGCATCATCTCCTTAAAGGGGAAGCAGTGAGAACACCTCCCCCAAGCGGAGGATTGTGCGGCCGCTTTAATAGCCCCACAATACAATGGCTTCACCAGCCAGAACATCAGAACAGGTCATTAAGACCACGGACACGGATAGACGAGTCCGGCACAAAAGTATCGTTGATAAAGGCTTAGTGGCCATATACCCCTGCACTAGGGGCTTCACACGTATAAAATAAGAGACAATAAAGCTCAATTTTTCATATTTTACTTTACACTTTGTTTATTTCATATAACTTTTGTTCGGCACGCCCCTTTTTCAACTTAGTTGCTCTCTTTTTACAGATGAACGTCGTGTTGCGCCCGTCCAGGATACGGCACAACGGAGACACAGGCGCAGACGTGTAGTAGGGACCCGTTCCAAGGATTCTTTTCAGATTAAGACCATGCGTAAACCTTTTTTACTGTCTCTTGTTGATACACATCCCCTGGTTCTATGACCAAGGAGGAGGCTGGCGTCTTGGCATGTGGTCACGTCAGAATTCTTGCGCGTACCTAGACACTAGGGGCTTATACCCAGAGCATTACCTCGCCCGCTCTCATAAAGACCGAATAGGCTCCTGTGTTCGGCCGCCTTATGTTCCGCTCTATCGGCTAAGGCGGCACCAGGAGAACTACTGCGATTGTGCCCTGGTTCGGCCAGGCGAGCACCTCAGTAGAGAAAGCCGAAAACCGACTGTCATGATATGGCGTGAGATTGGTCAACCACTCGATGACTCTCCGGAATCTGTAGGATTCCTCCGCATTAACGAAGGGCCGTTTCCCGGCCAGGCACATACGCGCCCCGAATTCGGGCGAGCACAGTCGCCACCAGGGGCTACCTAAATAGTCCCACTGTCAAGCTCCTATGGCTAAGTGAAAGTGTTAAAGCATTATAGTCTGGTTGCCTAGCTCGCTGCGCTATCACCTCCTTTGTAGGACCAAGACGTTGGATTAAGTGTGAAAATGCGCCTTCTGCGAGCACCCCCGCACTATGTGCATGGGGGCTGAAGCCAACGACTGCAATCTTTCAGATTTTGTATATATATATATATCCTAAAACGGCCGCACAGGAGGTGTTCCAAATACTTGAAGGCACAAGTATAAAAGGCTACTACAATTCATCAAAATATTGCTTTATAATTACACATGCTATCAGAACATAGCATCCTTCGAGCACTGCGCCTCTATTACACGAGCGCCTTCAAGGACTTCCTGAAAATAGTGCTCGGAGGGTACTCAGCTTTTGTCCGAATCTCGGGATGCAACAACGGCGGTCTCCATCTCTGCCCAGTATGTCTTGACACGGGCAAGAGCCATCCGTGCGCCCTTTATGCATGCTGACCTCTTCATCGCATTGATACGTGGCACCGCATCAAGGAATTGCTGCACCAAGCTGAAATAACTTTTTGGCTCCGATCTCCCCGGCCACAGATGACCCATGACGTACTTCATGGCGAGTCCGGACAATCTATTCAGTTCGGCCCATTGAGCCAGACGATCGTCCACTGCCAGTGGATGCTCTGGATTCTGGAACTGTGACCAGAAAAGCCTTTCCACTTCCCGATCTTCTTGATCTCGAAAGTATTCGGTCGCATCAGTAGCACTCGCTGCCAAATCCAGATAGGTGTCCTCCGCACTCCACATCCGGTCCAACGAAGAAAACTTCGGATCACAAAACTTCCTCTGCAGCATAAAGGGCTTTCCAGCCGCAATCTGTCCGGCCTGACGCAGCTCCTCCTTCGCAGCTCTCATCGCAGAGCGAGCGTCCTTGGCATCAGCAACGGCCTTCTCTAAGTCTGTCTGTCTTGCCCGGTCTTGTTTCTCAAGAAACTTGCAACGGTCAGCAGCACTTTTTAACTTCACGGCCAACTCGGCCATCTTCTTCTTGCTTCGGTAGTGAGCAGCTTGTTCGGCTCTCAGCTCTTCAAGGGCCTTCTCGGCAGCCGCATCACTTTTCCTGGCTTGTTCCTTAGCTCGGGCAAGTTCCGCCCGAAGATTCTCCACGGCGGCCGCACCATCTGCGTCAAGCACACACATTGTAAGATACTGGCATAAAGCTCCTCTTACCAGATGCCGCCCGAGGAATTGCATACCTTGAGCCTCATCAAGCCGCTTGTTGACGAGCGCGATGTCGGCATCTGCCACGTCAAGTTGCCGCTTTAGTTCGGCAAAATCATCAGTTCGGCTCGATTCTGGACACTTCGCCACCTGTATACAAAGGCGACATTTTAGACCTGGGATTATGATCCTCTGCGCGCCGTCAATTTTGACAACGCACAGAGTCTCAGGGGCTACTATCTACATAGGGCGCATCTTGTTTATGCGCAACTGACAAAGAAGTACATTATCAAATGTACCTCAAAACCCGTCAGCAAACTTCGGACGGCCTCATGAAATCCGCTTTCCACGGACGAAATCCTTCCAATCACCGTACCCATCAATGCACAGTGCTCCTCTGAGATAGAAGCTCGCCCCAGCAGAATCATCAGCTCCTCCGACCGCGCATCGGATGGTGCCGGACTCGTCCTATGAGCTCCATTGAAGGCTGGACACGGAGAACCTTGGGGGGCATATGGCTACCTTCCACCCCTGCCGGATTCGGAGAAACCCTCCGCGACGACACCTCAGGGTCGCCCGCCCCGCCAGGCGGTACGGCAGGGGGAGGCGTTCCACTCTCCATCATCTCCGGAAGAAGATCCCCCGAAGACGAGCTCTGCTGAGAAGGGCTGAGGTCTAAGCTATAAAGTAAAATTTCGGTTAATCTTCTCAGATAAAAAGCAAGGATTTCTCTCATCCCTCTAAAGGAAAATCTTTCTCTACTTACGGCTCGCTGGAGGGCTGATCCCTTTGAGGGCGTAGTTCGGCCGAGGATCTCCCCGGCGTCGGACCCTCTGACGAGGACTTCCCCCCCCCCCCCCCCCCCCGCTTTGAGGCCATGGTCTCCGGGTCGTCAGAGGCGGCCCTCTTCTTCCCCTTAGGAGAGAAATTGTCGGTTCCTCCCTTCGGAGCATCCTCCTTCGAGGAGGCCATAGTTTCCTTGTCTTCCCCCTCGCTTCCCTCCAAGGGCACGATCTTCAACATCCTGACTAGCACGGGATCCGGCCTGGTCTCAGGAAGTGGAGCCGGACACCTGATCAGCTTTGCCTTCGCTATCCACTCCTGTTTAAAAGGACAGCTCTTTTAGGGGCGAATTTATGACAATTTTACGGATAGCGAGTCCAGGCACAAGGTTACTTACTTGAGTATCTGGGCGATTGCAGCTTAAACCTGCGTCCTCGGTCAAATCCGGACACATTGCTTGCGATCCGAAGAACATTTTATACATCTCCACGGGCGTTGCGCCCATAAAATGCTGGAGAGCTCGTGGTCCCTCTGGATTAAACTCCCACAGACAAAGGGAGCGACGTTTGCCGGGCAGTGTTTGGCGAATCAGCATGACCTGCGTCACCTTGACCAGGTTGAGGTCTCTTTCTAAGAGATCCCTAATGCGGCCCTGCAACAAGGGCACGTCTTTGGATAACCCCCAATCTAATCCTTTGTTGACCCATGATGCTAGCCGTGGTGGGGGACCCGAGCGAAAGGCAGGAGGCTCCACCCACTTGGCGCTCCTGGGAGCGGTGATATAGAACCACTCTCGTTGCCACAAGCCGAGCTCCTCTTGAAAGGAGCCCTCGGGCCATGGAGCATCAGCATTCTTACTTATGACAGCGCCTCCGCACTCTGTGTGCCGTCCCTCGATCATCTTCGGCTCCACTCCAAAAGTCTTGAGCCATAATCCGAAGTGAGGAGTAACACGGAGGAACGCTTCGCACACAACGATGAATGAGGAAATGTGGAGGATGGACTCCGGAGCTAAGTCATGAAATTCCAGCCCATAATAGAACATCAGCCCCCTCACGAAGGGATCCATCGAGAAGCCTAACCCCCGAAGGAAGTGAGACATGAACACTACGCTCTCACCGGGCTGGGGACTGGGAATAGCCTGCCTTTGAGCAGGCAACCTATGCGAAATTTCGGCGGTCAAGAACTTAGCCTCTCTCAACTTTAGCACGTCCTCCTCCGTGACGGAGGAGGGCATCCATCAGCCTTGAAGGTCGGAACCGGACATTGTCGAAGGTCCGAAGCGCCTGGAATCTGGAGCCTAGGGTGTTGGAACTCGAGGCGACGGGCGAACTTGTTTTAAGATTGGAGAAAAGGAGTAAGGCCCTGGTCTCTTTATAAGAGGTTGAATACCAGGAGCCCTCCCCGTAACCGTTTGGGACTCGCCTTTAATCGAGAAGACATGCTAACGGGCACGATTGGGTTACCCACGTCCGTATTGATGAGAATTCCGTAAATAAAGGGGACACGATCTCTGCTTTGACAAGACGTGCCAAGGAAACCGCCTCGCAAAACACGCTGAGGTGGAAAAGTGAAAATGATTCGAATAAAGGCTTGGCCGTAGTGTGATGTCACGCTGCGGAATACGTCAGCAGATTAGATTTGTGTTAATATTATTCTCTCTGTGGCAATACGTGGAAACTATTTTGCAGAGCAGGACACTACTCTTGGTATTTACAAACTTTTATGAAGAATTTGGAGGAGGAACCCGCCTTGCAATGCCGAAGACAATCTACGCGCCGGACTCGTCGTCATTGAAGCCTGGTTCAGGGGCTACTGAGGGAGTCCTGGATTAGGGGGTGTTCGGGTAGCCGGACTATACCTTCAGCCAGACTCCAGGACTATGAAGATACAAGATTTAATACTTCGTCCCGTGTCCGGATGGGACTTTCCTTGGCGTGGAAGGCAAGCTTGGCGATGTGGATATTCAAGATCTCCTACCATTGTAACCGACTTTGTGTAACCCTAATCCTCTCCGGTGTCTATATAAACCGGAGGGTTTTAGTCCGTAGGACAACTTCATCATACAACAATCATACCATAGGCTAGCTTCTAGGGTTTAGCCTCCTTGATCTCGTGGTAGATCTACTCTTGTACTACCCATATCATCAATATTAATCAAGCAGGACGTAGGGTTTTACCTCCATCAAGAGGGCCCGAAACCTGGGTAAAACATCGTGTTCCTTGCCTCCTGTTACCATCTGGCCTAGACGCACAGTTCGGGACCCCCTACCCGAGATCCGCCGGTTTTGACACTGACAACGGCCTTTCCCGTGTACCATGCTTCGGGCAAGGTTGATTCAACATCTGCTCAAGATTGAAACTTGACCCTCCAGTCCGAGGAGGTGGCCTTCCTTTGCGACGCTGACCATTACTCTATGTGTTAGTATTAGCCACAAAATCTGAATTATTATCAGCCTTGAGCTTACTATTGCCCCCCTGACTTGTCGGGTTATGATGCTGTCCCTTGGTGTTTCTACTCTTCTTTCCCTTTCCTGGCTTTTCATCATCAGACTCGGGGTCCTTGGTACTATCAGAGTCGGCATACTTAACTAGAGCCGCCATCAGCTCCCCCATGTCACTGCAGTGGCGCTTGAGCCGCCCTAGCTTCTGCTTAAGGGGCATAAAACGGCAATTCTTCTCTAACATTAAGACTGTTGAGCCGGCATTGATGCGATCCGATGAGTGCAGGATAGATGAGACCTGGCGCACCCAATTGGTTGTTGACTCGCCGTCTTCTTGGACGCAGGCGTCCAAATCCACAATCGACATAGGCTGCTTGCATGTATCTTTAAAATTCTGGATGAACCGGGCTTTTAACTCGGCCCATGATCCAATGGAGTTGGCAGGCAGCCCTTTCAACCAAGTACGGGCCATCCCATCTAACATCATAGTGAAATATTTAGCACACGCAGCGTCGCTAACATCCAGCAGCTCCATGGCCATCTCATAACTCTCAACCCACGCTTCAGGGGGTAAATCAGCTGTGTAGTTAGGCACCTTACGAGGACCCTTGAATCCTTGGGTAAACGCTCATTACGTAGAGCCGGCACTAAACACGGCACACCCAAGGTTCTAGAGATCACGTGTGCCTCCACCGAAGCAGTCGGGTAAACCGGAGAATGCTGATGAGCCGCTTGCTGAGCCGCTAGCTCAGCCTCCCGACGTGCTCTGCTCTGATCCACCAAATCCTGAGCACCATCACGCACCGGGTCATGTCCACGAGGCTTGTTACGGCGCCTGTGTCACTGCTTGAAACGGCTAGTGAGTCAATGTGTCTGCTATAACTCCGGCTCGGGCGAGGGGTTGAGTGAATCCTCTCATGACTATAAGAGTAAACCTCCTGTTGTACCAGCACTGTATGAAGAAGCTCTCTAGCCCTCGGCATTTCAATCGCAGCTGGAGACTCGCCTTCAACTGGGAGAGCCGCCAATCGTGTCACCACAGCGATCATATTATCCAAAGGGTTAGAATAATGACCCGGTGGCGTCGGCACATACTGTGGGCGTTATTATTCAGACGAGGTGGATCTGTTGTGCGCGGCTGAGTCGGTGCTCCAGTCCTAGGCGTGGCTACCACCCGCTTTACCTCTGGCGGGTTACTCGTCCCTGCTCCAGGCGTATTGAAGAGGTTCCTCGGCTCATAAACTTGGGGTAGATGACTCCGGTGTCTCTTCCTCAGGATCTCGCTTGAAGCGTTCTGATCCAATGTGAGCCGGTAAGAATCCGCTTGAATCCACTGTGCCTGAGCATCCAAAATAGCCCACTCCTCAACCATCCTAGCGTTCTCAGCCGCCAGATCTTCCATGGCTTGAGCTATCTCATCTCGCAGCTTAGCCACATCCACCTTATATTGTTCCTGATTGTCCGGGGTTACCTCAACCCCCATCAAGGTTGCCAGAGCCTCCAACAACTCGGTTAAAACCTGAGCCGGCGGGTGTGCTAAACCGCCAGCACCATCGCCGCTGCAGCCGCTGAATTAGTGATCATAGCTGGAGCGGCCGTTGGACCGAGCAACGGATGTGTGCCGGCCATGAAGATCGCCACCCTGTTCGGCGGCTCATAGGGATCCGGAATACTGTCACCATCAGAATAGCCCCCAAGCCGGCCGTCTTGCAGCTGATACATTGAGTTAGTCTCGCCTGTGGACGATTCACCATCAGAGTAAATGGCCGTCTCACCACTAGACACAGATCCTTCAAACTCTGCCCCACGGATAAATCCAACAAAGGCGCGCTTCACGGCGGGTTGAACCCGGGCGGGTCATGCACACTGAGCCGTCTCGATGATGTCGGTGCAGATGTCCGGCTCAGGGCCCGATTCGCCGATCTTGCCGATGAAGACGTGGATTCCGCCGAAGGGGACCCGGTACCCGTACTCGATTGAGCCGGCCTCGGGGCCCCAGCCTGCGTCGTTGATGTAGAGTTTGCCGTGACGACTCTTGGTCATCCGGCCCACAGCGTATCCCTTGATCCCTTCGAAGCTGCCCTTCAAGAACTCAAAACCACCATGCGCTGCCCCATGGTGGGCGCCAACTATCATGGAATTGTCACGACAGATGTCCTAGTGAAAGGACTTAGTCGTGGAGCCATCACAACTAGGTTGGCTTGAAGGGGTTAAACGGGACAAAGGACACAAGAATTTATACTGGTTCGGCCCCTTGCTATGAAGGTAAAGCCTATTCCAGTTGAGGTGGTATTGCTTGGGTTTCAATTACCAGGGAGCGAATACGCTTGACCTAGTTTTTGATCTCTCTCTTGTTTCTTGCCCTAAGCCGCCGCCGGGTCGTCCCTTTATATACACAGGTTGACGCCCCATGGCTCACGGAGTCCCGGCCGGCTCATACACAACGTGTCCGGCTCGGTGACTAACTGCGCTTGCCTTACAATACAAGTCATACACATATAGTGGTTTATACATATGGGCCTTAAGCCACCTTTGGGCTTTGGATCCTTAGTAAGCCTGCTAGCTGAACCGCCATCCTCAACATCTTCACGGTTCTTGTCTTGATGAACCGCCATCGGTATAACCCGGCCCCTCCTGGGCGGGTCATACCCAATAGTCATATCCCCAACAAGTATGACTATCACCGCCCACAACTTTTTGTGTTCTACTCGTGCATATCATCTATGCATAGACCTGGCTCATGATGCCGCTGTTGGGAAACGTTGCATGGAAAACAAAAAAATTCTATGCACACGCAATAATCTATCCATGGAGATGCATAGCAATGAGGGGGAGAGTGTGTCTACGTACCCTCCTAGACCAAAAGCGGAAGCGTTTGACAACGCGGTTGATGTAGTCCAACTTCTTCTAGCTCCGACTGATCAAGTACCAAACGTACGGCACCTTCGAGTTCTACACACGTTCATCTCAGTGACGTCCCTCGCCTTCTTGATCCAGCAAGGTGTCGAGGTAGTAGACGAGTTCGGTCAGCATGACGGCATGGTGACAGTGATGGTGAAGTGATTCTCACAGGGCTTCGCCTAAACACCGCGAAAATATGACCGGGGGTGTAAACTATGGAGGGGGACGCCGCACACAACTGAACCAGAAGTTGCTACACCAGTCGTAGAAACTCTGGTTAAAACTGTAACTGAACCATGCAGGTCAGCAAGAGTTATCGAACCTCCTAAATGGTTTCATAATGAAGTATTCATCTTAGAAGAAGATGAACCTGCGCACTACAAAGAAGCGATGGCGGCGCCCATCTCAAAAGAATGGCTCAAAGCCATACAATCTGAAATGGAGGCCATGTACGAGAATCAAGTTTGGAACTTGGTTGATCTTCTAGAGGGTGTGAAACCTATACAGTGCAAATGGATCTTCAAAAGAAATACAGATGTGGATGGTAATCCTACCATTTATAAAAGCAAGGCTAGTAGAGAAAGGGTTTTCGTAGGTTGAGGGAGTTGATTATGACGAGACTTTCTCACCAATAGCTATGCTGAAGTTTGTGCGGATTATGATGGCGATTGCTGCATATTTCGATTATGAGGTATGGCAGACGGATGTTAAAATTGCTTTCCTAAATGGTTATTTGAAAGAGGATGTATATATGATACAACCAGAAGGTTTTATTGATCCAAAGGATGCCAGAAAGGTATGCAAACTTCAAAGGTCTATATATAGTTTGAAGCAAGCAACAAGGAGTTGGAATCAACGTTTTGATGAAGTGATGAAAGAGTTTGGCTTTATTAAAAATGATGAAGAAGCTTGTGTATACAAGAACTTTAGTGGCAGCTCCGTAGCATTTCTAATCTTATATGTGGATGACATATTGCTGATTGGAAATTATACAAAATTTCTTAGCACTGTAAAGGACTATTTAAAGAGTGTATTTTCAATGAAAGGCTTAGGCGAGGCTGCATATATTTTGGGTATAAAGATCTATAGAGATAGATTAAGACGCTTGATTGCGCTGAGCCAAAGCACATACATTAACAAGGTTTTAAAGAGGTTTAAAATGGAGAATGTAAATAAATGATTTCTCACAATGTAACATGGCACAACACTTAGCAAGAATCAATGTCCCAAGACAGTTGATGAGCGAGTGCAGATGAATGGAGTCCCATATGCCTCTGCTATTGGATCCATCATGTATGTTATGGCATGTACTAGACCAGATGTTTCTTATGCGCTAAGGTTAGTAGCAGGTACCAAAGTGATCCCGGAGTGGCTCACTAGGCAGCTGTTAAAAGTATTCTTAAGTACCTCAGAAGAATAAAGGACATGCTCCTTGTTTATGGAGGAGATGAAGAGCTTGTTATAAATGGTTACACCGATGCTAGCTTCATGACTGATATAGATACTATAAATCTCAACCGGGTTGTGTTTTTACTCTTAATGGTGGTGCGATAGTTTGGAAAAGTTTCAAGAAGAACACTGTTGCGGATTCTACGACAGAAGCAGAATATATTGTGGCTTTAGCAGCTTCGAAGGAAGTAGTCTAGATCAAGATGTTTCTTAAAGAAGTTGGTGTGGTCCTAAGTGCGATGAACCCAATGGAACTCTATTGTGATAATAGTGGTGTTGTTGCTCAAGCAAAGGATCCAAGATCCCACATGAATACCAGACACATCGAGCGCAAGTATCACATTATTCGACATCATGTCGAGAAAGGTTTTGTGAAGGTTCACATGAATTTGAATGTATCAGACCCGATGATGAAGGCTCTACCACGAGCAAAGCATGAGCAACACCAAAGAACCATAAGTGTTAAAGAGACTGTGTAAACTAGATAACTCACTCTAGTGTAAGTGGGAGACTGTTGAAAATATGCCCTAGATGCAATAATATTGTATTATTATAATTTCATTTTGATAATTAAGAGTTTATATTTCATGATATAACTGTCATGATTCTGAAATATGTGATTCAGTAGAAAACTCATATACACGTGTGGAATGATAAACGGTAAAGTATAGGTTCCCGGCCTTGCCTCTAAGACTGGCTCAAGTGTTGTTGATGATCATGTTTTCCGGATCAGGATATTGTTAAGTGTAATGATGGTCATGAAAGAACATTGAGAGTATGACGTTATAAGAACTATCATATTGAATTGACCCAATCTTATTTGTTGTACTTTGAGATAATATCATCTGAAATCAATTGTTATAACACGAAGTGTTAGCATGTGTTTTTACTTCCTTAGACCATGAGAGTATCATAGTCACTTTCTATCGTACGGTGGACTTTAGGGTTGCTCAAACGTCATCAGTAACATGGTGATTATAACGACAACTTACGGGTTCACCAGAAAGTTTGACAAGGGAGTGGATAGCTCGAGAGTGGAATTTGCTCCTCCGACGATGGAGAGATATTCTTAGGGCCTTCTCGGTGTGATGGCATCCATCATCGTCTGACCAGACACAGGTGACTATGTCACAGGGATGCCGGAACACTTCAACGAGAAAGAAGAACAAAACTGGCAACGGGATCAACGATAAAGTGAGCATGTGCATGACTTCGATGCACCCGGGTTTTGTAAAGTATCGCGAATCAAAGGGAACATCACATAATAACCAAAGGTTCACTCGAATGTCATTCGTGCAGTCATAAGGATCGATATGAACATCCACGGTTCTGCTAACAGTCATTGAATGAAGGGGTTCCGTTAATGTCTATGATTTATCGAACTTACGGGGTTACAAACTTAAGGTAATCACGATCTAGTGAGTGTTAGTAGGACGAGAGTATCGAAAATTTATTTGTGAAATTGTTCCATTAGTATTTAGAATAGTTTTGAGAGGAACCGACAAGATGTCTTCTTCCTTATTCACGCCTTGATGCACCTTTTGTCATGTTCAATCTCGCCTGAGAACAGTGCATCGTCAGTACCTTTGGTATCATCGATCTAAGAAATGTAGCCTTCTAGTTAATCTCAATCGCTATATAAGACCAAGGCGTCCCTGCCCTCCAACTCGCAACCTTCATGCGTCCACTTTATATCATGTTTTCGTCAAGTATTTTGCATCGTAGTGATAGTCTTTTGGGGGGATTCTATCACGGTTGTTTTGCCCTTTGTCACGAGTTCAACGAGAGATAAAACTGAGACGACTTGGAGCATTTATTTATAGAAACAATCCCATTTATTGGGTATATGAAGATTGGATGGAATGGGTATTTTCCAAAAGAAAAGTCAAAGCCAACCACCTTCATGTCGCTTTAGTACTTTTAGTCGTCGCTAGGTGATATACGAATCTGGATATAATTTTTATTATTTCTGGTGTTCGTTGTACTACCACTGCTGCTATGATTAAAGATGAATAGATTAAGAGTTTCACGGAAACAACATGCCCTCGTGCCAGGCGCTGCTAGAGATCAAGGGGCCGTTCGAAAACTCTCCGCTCCTAACTCCGCCGCGGGACGAAGCGGCATCTAGTGTAATTTGGGCGAGCACCTAAATGGGCGCTCCGTCCGCTCCGCTCCCTGGTGAAGGAGCGGAGCATTACCGAACACGGCCCAAGTATGGGTCAACTCTGTTCCAATGGACAGACAGAAGACACATATAGACCAAAATGGACTGACCCCAAGTTCTATGAAGGATTTGCTCTTTCTTGTTTTGATATGATCATGTAACCAGAATCAGTCTGACGACACAGATACAATATGATCTGCACAATTATTAATTTTATCCCAACAAACACACCACGTTAACTTTATAACAGCACCCAAAATAACAGAATTGCACTTCTAACAATCTTGAGAATAATAAATCAAAGGTGCTGAGCATAGAAAATTGTCACATTCATCGAGCTCTTGGTACAAAGAATTCAAGGACTACCTATTAGCATAACTGAAAGTGTTACCTTGGGCACTCGCGGTGGCATTCTGTTGCTATGGGACGAGAGTGTCGTGGATGTGAAGGATGTGTGCATTGGCACCTTCTTTCTCTCCTGCAAAGTCACGATTATTTCCTCAGCCACAACTTTCAAGCTCACCACCGTTTACGGCCCGATGAGAAGAAATCTCAAGGATGCTTTCTTCCAAGAGTTGATCGATGAAAAGCCCCCACCAGGCTCAAAGTGGTTAGTCACCGGTGATTTTAATCAAATCTATCGTGCGCAAGACAAGAATAAAACAAATGTCGATCGGAGCCATATCATCCGCTTCAGAAATACGCTTAATCTCTGCGAACTCAAAGAGATTCATTTGCAAAACAGAAAATTTACCTGGAGTAATGAGCAGAGCAACCGAACTCCCAACAAGCTCGACTCTTTCTTCTGCAATGAAGATTGGGATCAAGACTTTGGCACACACATCCTTCACGCCCTCTCATCATCCTTATCGGACCACTGCCCTCTCCTCCTTGCAAATGGCAAAGGCCCGCACAGGTCAAAACCATTCCGCTTCGAAAACTTTTGGATCAAAATGCCCGGCTTTAAAGAGGTAGTCCAGGGAGCTTGGAACACCAATTCTGGTCACGCTGACCCATACCTCAACCTCTTTCACAACCTAAAAGAGGCTTGCAAAAAATTAAAACAATGGAGCAGGACAATGTTCGCGCACTCGAAGGTGCAGATTCATATGGCCCTGGAAGTTATTCTTCGCTTGGATGTGGCTCAAGATCTTCGTCCCCTAAGTGCCAGCGAGCGAGATCTTTGAAAGAGACTTAAGCAGAAGGTGGTAAGCCTTGCTGTTCTTGAGTGTGCATGGAAAAGACAAAGCTCAAGAATCACGAACTTGAAAGACGGTGACACCAACACTCGGTTCTTCCACCTGCGTGTAAACCATAGACGAAGGAAGAACTTCATTCACCGTCTCAGGCACAACAATGGGTGGGTTACTTCTCACGACCACAAGAAATCCATTATACAGAGCCACTTTTCTGAGGTCACAAGACGTAGTCAGCCGTGCACCACCGACATCAACTGGGACACTGTCCCGATGCCGGCTTGTGATCTAACTGATTTAGGGGCTGCCTTCTCGGAGGAAGAGGTGAAAAAGGCGATTTTTGATCTCCCCAGCGACAAAGCACCGAGACCCGATGGCTACTTTGGGGCCTTCTTCAAGGCGTGTTGGGAGATCATAAAGGATGATATTTTGCTTGTTGTCAACCACTTCTCCAATCTGCGCTCCACGAACTTAAACTGGCTCAACTCGGCGAACATCGCTCTCATCCCAAAGAAAGATGGGGCGGAATGCATTTCAGATTTCCGCCCCATTAGCCTCATCCACGCCATCGCGAAGATCATTGCCAAGATGATGGCTAACCGGCTGGCTCCTCACATGCATGAACTTGTCTCCAACGCCCAGAGTGCCTTCATAAAAAAGAGAAGCATCCATGACAATTTTATGTATGTCAGAAACTTGGCGAGAAAGTTTCATCGCAACCGCTCCCCGACGCTCTTGTTCAAACTGGACATCAAAAAGGCGTTTGACTCTGTACGTTGGGACTTCCTCATGGACCTGCTGAAACACCTTGGCTTCCCGAACAGATTTCGCGACTGGGTTTCAGCTTTGCTCTCTACCGCCACTTCGAGGGTGTTGATCAATGGAGTTTTGGGTGATCCGTTGAAGCATGGATGTGGCCTTTGCCAGGGGGACCCGTTGTCCCCTCTTCTCTTTGTCCTGGCTATCGATCCTCTCCACCACCTCCTCTACAAGGCCACGGTCCAAGGGCACCTACACCCTCTCTATGGTAGATCTTCACCCGTCCGGGCCTCGCTCTACGTCGATGATGCCGCCATCTTTGTGAAGCCCATTAAGGAAAACGTCCAATTCCTTGCTGCTACCCTGGCCTCTTTTGGAGCGGTGTCTAGCCTTGTCACTAATTGTGCCAAAAGTTTGGTTGCTCCCATCCAATGCGACAACATCAACCTTGACGATGTTCTTCATGCTTTTCCAGGAGTGCACACCTCATTCCTGATGTGCTACCTTGAACTTCCCTTAGCCGTCAAGCGCCTCAAGCGAATCCACTTCCAGTATCTCGAGGATAAAATTGCAGGCAAGCTCCCTCCCTGGCAGGGAAGACATGTAGCCTCTGCTGGCCGTGTGGTCCTTGTAGAAGTTGTCCTTATCGCCATTGCTATCTATCAGCTCACGCCTCTCGACATACCGGTGGAGGTCCTCAAGAAAATCGATAGTATTCGCCGTGCATATCTTTGGGCGGGCCCGGATAAGGTATCCGGAGGAAAATGTAAGGTTAAATGGGAGCTCGTTTGCAAGCCCAAGGACAAGGGAGGACTCGGAGTGCTTAATTTGGATAAGTTTGCTAAGGCTTTGCGGCTCCGATGGCTATGGTTCGAATGGACTGACAAGACCAAGCCATGGATTGGCATGGGGACGCCGTGCACGGAGGATGATCTCCACTTCTTTGCGGCTGCCACTATGGTCACTATTGGAAATGGACGAACTGCAAAATTTTGGAACTCGTCATGGCTCAACGGCTTACGCCCCCGTGACATCACGCCGGACCTCTTTGCCCTCTCTCACAAGAACTCCCCGGTCCAGCAAGCCATGACCAACGATCTTTGGATCACTTATATTGGTGGCACCAACGATCTGTCCCTCGCACATATCGAGCAGTTTGCTGACCTTTGGGAAAGAGTATCATCAGTGGCCCTAGTGGAAGAGGTGGAAGATTCGATTATTTGGAAGTTCACTAAGGATGGGATATATTATGCTTCCTCGGCATACAAGGCTCAATTTGAAGGGCTAACATCCTCTGATCTTGTGCAGTCCATGTGGAGGGCGTGGGCTCCCCCGAGGTGCAATTTTTTTCCTTGGCAAGTTCTTCAAAATAGGTTCTGGACATCAAACCACTTGATCCGCCGTGGCTGGCCCAACTGCGGATTGTGCCCTCTCTGTAAGCATGCACAGGAGTCTATTGCTCACCTACTCTTCTAATGCCGCTTCACATTGTGCATTTGGAACGACATCCTACTGTGGCTTGGAATGCACCACATCTCTACTACTTCATGGTCAACGAGCGCTTCGGTCCAAGGATGGTGGAACGATAACCTTCAGATTCGTCTCGGCTCCCCCAAAGTCCTTGCCTCATTGATGATGCTCATCTCATGGGAGATTTGGTCTGCGAGAAATGCTAGAGTCTTCCACAACGTGGCGGTCCCTTCGGTGGTCATCATTAATAAGATCAAGCATGAGGTGTCGCTCTGGGTTTTGGTGGGTGCCAAGCACTTAGGTATTGTAATGCCGCGAGAGTGGTTTTTCTTTAGTTTGCCGCTTGCGGCTCCTGTCTAAAACCTTCTTCCTTAATCAATGAAATGGCAAGTCTTTTGCCTCGTTTAAAAAAAGTTTTGCCTCAGTGGTTACTAGTACTACCATTATGTCATTATTACTGTAGACACTGTATTTCACCCAACATTTTCCTACCTGAGATCCTAATTTCAGCTTTATTAATGATATGTAATTATGTATTATGTACTTCTCCTATCCTCATGTTGTGACTAATATGGAATGCCATGTTTGTATATCTTCAGGTGGAGCTACTGCCATTATGTCATTATTACTGTAGACCCTGTATTTCACCCAACATTTTCCTACCTGAGATCCTAATTTCAGCTTTATTTATGATATGTAATTATGTACTATTATGTACTTCTCCTATCCTCATGCTGTGACTAATATGGAATGCCATGTCTGTCTATCTTTAGGTGGAGCTACTGCTTCAGCAACCATCATTCACGGCACATCGAGTTAAATTCACCCGCGGTCACTGTATTTGATCACAAAGTTCACTTTGGTCACTGGATTACGGAATACCCAGATTACGGTGCTTATCATTACATTTGTTAACAGCGCATGTCACCGCGTATGTTGTGTCGCCGTATTTGTCCCACGTGGCGTACTGTTTGACTGTTTGACCAGCCACGCAAGCGAGGCGGGGGTTCTTTTGCACTGGCGAGTTGATTTGGGGGGCTTTTTGCAAATTTCGCGTCCTGGCTGCCTCTGTTTTGCATAAAGCTCCTCCCCTGCTCTGTTTCTTTGTTAGTTGCGGTCGAGGCAGTGAGACGCTTGGTTTTCCTCTCGTCGGGAGGCGGTGATCGGCGGCGGAGGTGACCGACGACTGCTCGTGTCGTCGGGAGCGAGGCTTCAGGAGGTCGTGCCGTCGTCTGGTCGCAGGAGATCGAAAGGCAGCGTCGCGCGTTTGCTCTGGCGATGGCCCCTGTTCGTCGCCCGGAGCACGGACCGCCGCCACATTACGGTAAGAACCCGCGAGCCTCTCCCGCACCAGCTTTTATTCACGTGTTTCCATTCATATCTGATCATCCACAGCCGTTCCATGGATTTGAAGGTCAAAATTTTATGGGGAAAGGGGTTAGCGCTAGGGTTTTGATAGGGTTTTGGCAGGTGGATTTTTTGGGGATTTAGGTTGGGTTTTCGCTCGGTGTGGGTGGCATTGACTACAATCTGGACTGATTTAGGAGGAGTGTGTAGATACTATGCGATATGTTGACGAGAGCTAGGGTTTGTAGTGAATTGAGTAGGTTGGTACTAATTTGGGAGGAGTTTGTAATGAAAGCAGGCTCTTTTTGTTGGAGTTGCTTCCAATGCAGGCAATGATTTATGCAATCTTTTATAACATTGTCTTTTTCTATTATGAATTGATTGGTGCATATGTCAAGTTGTTTAAATTCTGATATAATTTGTTGAAGTAGTTCAAATTGAGGCACATTTAGGTACATTCAGATAAGTTTGACATTATGGAGAGATGCATGTTTAAATTCAGAAACTTATGGTCACAATCAGTTACATTTTGATCGAAAATGTTATTCTAAACAACTCCACTTATTGATTGCAGGTGATGATGATCCTATGTTTTCTGTTTAAATATGGCATGGAGGTTTTTTCATGGGCCAAGGCAGAAGCAAAAAGTACTATGGAGGGAAGAGCATCTGGTTTGATAACATAGACAAGAACACATGGTCACCCCCAGATGTGGATGATCTCATAAAGCAGATAGGGTATGAGAAGGAAGGAAGGATGACAGTGTACTACTGCATGCCAGGTCTTGAAGTCAACACAAATGGGCTTAGAGTGGTCAATGGAGAGGATGCCACAGATAACATGAGAGCTTTTGTGACATTTGGGCATCATTTCATGGATATTTTTTTGGAACATGATTCTATCAGGATCTTGATGATGTAGTTAGGTTCCCAATTCAAGATCTCCCAAAAGTCATCAGCCCAATGAAGCCATTGAATGTGGTCAAACCTGAATCTGGGGAAGGTTTCAGGACAACAACTGAAGTACTAAAGGAGAAAGGCAAGTCAGTTATCAATATGGATGCAGATGATGTTCATGACAATGATGCAAGTGGAGGATCAACAGATTCAGAAGAAGAGGGTAGTGACATTGATTATGTGCCTGAAATTGCAGATAGTGACTATGCCATATCAGAGGGAGATGCTGACTTGTATGTGAACAATTGCTTTGATGCTGTAGAGGAGAATAGGAATGAGGAACAATTGGATGTGTCAGAAGATGATGAGTTAAGAAGGACAGATTCTGATGATGAAGGAATAATTGAGATGAACTTCAAGACATTTAGGGATGAAGATTTAATAAGCCCTAAGTTTCATGTGGGGCAAATTTTTCATAATTTGCAGCTGCTTAGGAAGGCTATCAAAGAATACTCATGCAGGAACAGGGTCAACCTGAAGATGCCAACTAATGACAAGATGAGGGTTTGTGCAAAATGTGAGGAGGGGTGCCCTTGGTATCTATGGGCATCCAATGAAAATAGGACAAAGGCATTCATGGTTAAGAAGCTTGTGGACAAACACACATGCAGCAAGAAATGGCAAGTGAAAAGCTTCACAGCTCCATACATGGCAAAGAAGTATTTGGACTCATTTAGGGCAGATGAAAACATGAGCATGAAGAACTTCTCTAGGGTGGTGCAGGAACAATGGAATATGAAGCCTACAAGGAGTAAGCTTAGGAGAGCAAAAAGGTTGGCTCTTAATATTATCCATGGAGATGAGGAGAAACAGTACAACAAGCTTTGGGACTATGCAAATGAATGGAGAAGGTCAAATCCAGGGAGCACATTTTATTTAGCAGCAGATACATATGGTACTTTCCTACACTGCTATTTCTCTTTGGAGCCATGCAAGAGAGGGTTTATGCAGGCTTGTAGGCCAGTAATCTGCTTAGATGGATGCCATTTGAAGACCAGATATGGAGGTGTTCTTCTCACCGCAGTTGGCCTAGATCCAAATGATTGCATCTATCCAATTGCTTGTGCTATTGTTGACATTGAGAACACTGACACCTGGAGGTGGTTCTTATCCTCTCTGAAACAAGACCTAGTCATTACTGAAACCGATCTGTGGACTATTATGTCTGACGAGCAGAAGGTACTTTCATAACTTTGTCTTTCATTTCCATGCTTCAAAGTTTCTGCTTCCACAATTGTTTTGTCATGATGCTGACATTGTCTTTCACATTTCTTTTAGGGTTTGATCAAAGCTCTCAGAGATTACTTTCCACATGCAGAGCACAGGTTCTGTGTCAGGCACTTGTGGCAAAACTACCAAGAACAGTTTAGGGGTGAAGTGCTCAAGAACCAGCTGTGGAAATGTGCTAGGAGCATAACTCCTTCTGATTTTGAACAGAACATGGAAGAGCTTAAAGTGATAAACTTCGAAGCATGAAAATGGCTGTCAGGGATGGACCCCAACACTTGGGTTAGGGCATATCAACAAGAGTTCCCCAAGTGTGATATTCTTCTCAATAATGCTTGTGAAGTGTTTAACAAGTAAGTTGCATCATTGTTTGTGTTTTTCATCACATGAAGCATTCAACAGGTAGTTCTCCATCACAATATTCTTCTGACATGAACCAACTGTTGGCTGTAGGTACATTCTTGAGGCCAGAGAGCTCCCCATATTGTCATTGATCATGACAATAAAAAAGCAGTTGATGACAAGGTTCTACAACAAGAGAGAGGAAGCAGAAACATGGGATGGCACTGTTCGCCCCAAAATTAAGAAAAGACTTGAGAAGAATGATGATTTGTCAGCTACATGTCATGCATCAAATGCAGGGGATGGAATATTCCAGGTAATCTAGCCTGACTTAGTATTTTGCATATTCATTTGCATATTCATCCTGTTTTCTTGCATTGAATAAATGCCCTACGTCATCTGTGTAGGTTGATAACAAAGGGAGATCTTACATAGTGGACATAAAAGCTTTAAGTTGTACTTGCAAAAGGTGGGACCTCAATGGCATACCATGCCATCATTCTGTTGTTTGCTGCAAAGATAAGAGAATTGAGCCCGAGGACCTAGTTGAAAAATGCTACATCATTGCCTCATTTCTGAAAGCCTACCAGCCTATCATCATGCCAAATAGAGATGAGAGAGAGAGTGGGAAAAGATGCATGGTCCAGTGATCAAACCCCCACCCAAGAAGAATGACAAAAAGGGAAAGGCATCAAAAGAATAGAAGGAAACAACCACATGAAGCCAAGGACAAGAGAGGAGGCAAAAAGCTCACAAGGCATGGTGTGGTCATCACTTGCTCTCATTGCCAAGAGGAGGGTCACAATAGAGCAGGTTGCAACAAGAGGAAAGCTGGTTTGCCACCTGTGAGGCATGTGCCACAACCACAACCTATTCCTCCTATTCCTGTTGACTCATCAGATGATGAACAATAAAATGTGCATCAAGTTGAAGTTAATTCAGGCAGTGAAGAGAGTGAAGAGGAACCAGTAATAACTCAGGTTTATCTTCCTTAATCATTGTCAAGCTTTACATATTCACATTGACAACAATTTATGACTTGTGAAGTGTTCTAATGATGTTATTTTCATCTTTTCAGGAAGTGTTTGGTGACACAATGGTACAACAGATGAGAAGGAAGCAACAATCATCTAGGAGACCTGGACTTTCTCAGCAACCCATGCCTGAATCAAGCTTCATCAGCTCAGCAAGAGCTCAGAGCAGTAGCATGCCACATGTTACTACAACTGCTAGCAGGGATGGTAGTCAAGCCATGAAGCTCAGGCAGATGAAGATGGAGAAAGACAGAGAAATGGCAGAGAAGAGAGATGCTGCACTGGAGGCACTAAATGCTGCAGCAGAGAAGAGAGCTGCTGAGGCACAAGAGAAGAGAGACCTGGCTGCAAAGAAGAAAGCAATAGAAAGAGAAGCAAAGAAGCATGAAACACAAGAGAAAAGAGCTGCTAATGTTGCAAAGAAGAAGGAAATAGCTGAAGCAAAGAGAGCAATTGTCCTACAACAAAGAGAGAAGAAAACAGCAGAGCTAGCAGCTGCTAGAGAGGAGGCAAGGAAGAGAAAAGCTTCTGAGCTTGCTGCCAAAAGAAAGGAAGATCAGCACAACAGGTCCAGGCTTAAGAGGGCCTCTACAAGTGCACATGACATGGGAGGTGGCTCTACAAGCAAGAAAACCAGGAAGGTCAGCATGTTTGATGAACTGAGAGAGCCTAGGAAGTAGAAAATTTAGTCTGTATCAAGTTCTTCTGGTGAACTAATCCAGCATTTTGGTGTTTCTTGTCATCTTAAACTTAAATTTGGTCTGTGTCAAGTTCTTCTAGTGAACTTAACCTTACTGTTAAGCTTGTTAGACATGTGCTTTTGGTGGATCTTTACTATCTTATTTAACCTAGTGCTATGTTGTGCTTGGTATATATGTTGCTTGTCATATATATATATATATATATATATATATTTCTTGAACCTGGTGATCATCTTTGTTACATATCTTGTGATGATCAGCTTTGACATGCTTATCATTTTGCCAACATTTTCTGATTTGTCACTTACCACTTATCATTATCTCAGATCACAATATAGTAATGCAAACAACCCAACTATGATCATATATATTGGCCAACAGAAATACATAATATGCAACATAGATTGATCAACAACATACTTTCATTACATTACCAAAAGGGGACACTTGGATCACTTCTTCATCACCACCATCACTACACTACATAGTTCCATTACATTACTAGCTTACTAGCATCTTCATACTACCAACAATTCAACAGGTCACACACAGCACACACACAAGCACACCTACTGTCACAGCTATCTTCAACATCATCACACACATAGTTCACTCCTCCTTTCCTCAGCAGCATCACACACAACACTTGCATCACTTCATCAGCAGCATCACACACAGCACACACTGTAACATCCCGGGTGTAATTTATCTTATATGTATCCCAACTCTTGCCGTTTCCGGCCTAAGTTATTTTATTTTCCTTGGTGTCGGGTTTTGATCTCCGTGTGTTGTTGTCTTTGTCATGCATCTCATATCATGCCATCATGCGCATTGCATTCGCATACGTGTTCATCTCATGCATCCGAGCATTTTCCCCGTTGTCCGTTTTGCATTCCGGCGCTCCTATGTCACCCGGTGCTCCTTTCTACCTCTTTCCGTGTGTGGGGGTTAAACATTTCCGGATTGGACCGAGACTTGTCATGCGGCCTTGGTTTACTACCGGTAGACCGCCTGTCAAGTTTCGTGCCATTTGGATTTCGTTTGATACTCCAACGGTTAACCGAGGGACCGAAAAGGCCTCGTTTGTGTTGCAGCCCAACACCCTTCCAATTTGGCCCAAAACCCACCAAAAACCCTTCCAACATCTAGAGCGTTCGATCACGATCGTGTGGCCGAAAACCGTGCTCAATTTGGAGCCTCCTAGCTCCTCCTACCTATAAAATGGTCTCTTCCCCGAAAATCCCGGATCTTTTCCCACGAAACCCTAAAAAATCCTCGCGCCGCCACCGGACATGTCCGCCGCCGACCGGACACACCGCCACCGCCAATAGAACGCCGCCACCTGTCCCGGGGGACCGCATCGCCACCTCCCCACCGACGCGGGCCCGCCAGGCCCAGCGCCGGCCCTCCCGCGCCGCCTCCCGGGCCGAGCCGCCCAGCGCGCCCGCGCCTCTTCCTCCTCGCCATCGCCACCTCCCGCGCCGCCGCCTCCCACCGAGCTCCGCCACCCCGTCGGGCGAGCTCCGGCGCCGCGCCTCCGCCGCCTCGCCAAGTCCACCCCGACGCCGCCCCGCTCCTCCTCCGGTTCGATCCGGCGTCCCCATGCCCGGATCCGGCGACCGCGCCCTTTCTCCGGCGAGGTCCCGCCAAGTTTGACCACCACGACGCCCATTTCCGGCGACCTCGACTCCTCCGGTGAATAGTGCTGCTACAGTGTCACGCGCCAGATCCAGATCCAGATTCGCGAGGGTTGACTTTTTCATCCCCGAACCCTAATTTGTTGCAAACTTTGGCATGTCATAACTCTCTCATCGTAGATCCAATTTGTGCGTGTAGCATATCAAAATGTTAGTCTCGACGAGTACATCATTTCATCTCATTGCATCATTTCTATTTGAGCTCATCTTGATGCACAAAATGCTGTTGGAAGAGGGCTATGTGATGAATTTGTCAGATCTGTTTCAGCAAATAGCTATTTGTCATTTATGTCATGATTAATGTGTGCATGCTATGATCCTGAGCTCTACATGTGTTTTGTTATATGCCATGCCATCTTTACAAAGGTGCTTGCCATGTATTTTTGTGATATTTGTGGTGACTAGCACAAGCTTGCAAAGTAGCGTAATCCGTAATGCTGATTTCAGGGACTTAGAATTTCACTAAGTCTTTGTCCTGATTTTGTTGTTATGCCTTATGTTCATGTTGTTTCCTAGTGATCTGTGCCTCTTTTGAGGATGATCAGTAAGGATGTTTTGTTAACATTGTGGTGCTCTATCCATCCATGTCTTTGTTTGCATTTATGGAGCACCCTAGCTTGAGTCAATCGAGCTCTCCTTTTGCTATAAAATAATCCTGACAGATTGTTGACATGTTTAGCGATTTTGCCGAGGATGTTGCTATTGATCCGTGCATGCTATGTTGTTGTTCTTGCCATGTCTAGTTTCTATGCCATGTCTTCTTGATGGGTGTATGCTTAGCTTCTCATGCCATGATCTCTAGTGAGTGCATCGAGCTCGTAAACATGCCTACTCGTTAACTGATTTGCATGCTCCAGTTTTTCACAAAGTCTGAATCTGTTTGTGTTTTTGCCATGTTCACATGCTTGCAATTGTATTTTCTGATCCCTTTTGGCTCAAGGTCACTAAGGGACTTTTGTTAAGTACTTTGAGTAGTTTCATGCCATGCCTTGCTTTGCCATGTTAAGTTCCTATAGCATGTAGTTTTCATGCTCTAAAGTGTGCTTCCTGATGATAAATCCTAAGTCTGAAACCTGTTATCATTTGCACTTTTAACATGCTTGTTCGAACCTGTTAATGGATGAATTAGCCGTAGCTCAGTGTTCATCTTTTGTCAAGCATCATGAGTGGATCCCTGCCATGTATTTTGTTGTCATGTTTGAGTGCTGTAGCATATTTATCTTGATGCATTTAGTTGGTCACTTGTTGATTATCGCAGATCGGTGCCATATTTGTTTTGCTTGCCATTTCCAAACCGTGCATCCGATTCCGGTGATCTTTATATCGATTTCAACCAAAATCACCTCATTCCAGTGGCACTCTTGGATTTCCAAGTTGAGGCCAGGTTCAATCATTCCTTGTCAAATCTTGCATATGCATCGCATACCGTATCCCACATATCATACCATGTTTGCATCATGTTGTTTGAGCATTGCACGTGGTTGATTGTGTTCCGTTTGCTTGTTGTTCTTGTTTGGGTAGAGCCGGGAGACGAGTTCGTGAATGAGGATCCCGTTGAGTTCACTTACGAGGATCAAGTCAACTCTGACAACTTTGCAGGCAAGATGACCATACCCTCGAAATCACTTCTATCTTTGCTTGCTAGATACTCGCTCTTTTGCTATGCCTATGCTACGATACCTACCACTTGCTTATCATGCCTCCCAAATTGCCATGTCAAACCTCTAACCCACCATGTCCTAGCAAACCGTTGATTAGCTATGTTACCGCTTTGCTCAGCCCCTCTTATAGCGTTGCTAGTTGCAGGTGAAGATTGGAGATCGTTCCTTGTTAGAATATTGTTTATTGTTGGGATATCACCATATTATCTTATTTATCTTAATGCATTTATGTACTTGGTAAAGGGTGGAAGGCTCGGCCTTTTGCTTAGTGTTTTGTTCCACTCTTGCCGCCCTAGTTTCCGTCATATCGGTGTTATGTTCCCGGATTTTGCGTTCCTTACGCGGTTGGGTTATAATGGGAACCCCTTTACAGTCCGCCTTGAATAAAACTCCTCCAGCAATGCCCAACCTTGGTTTTACCATTTGCCACCTAGCCTCTTTTTCCCTTGGGTTTCCGAAGCCCGAGGGTCATCTTTATTTAAACCCCCCCCCTGGGCCAGTGCTCCTCTGAGTGTTGGTCCAAACTAGAACCCTGTGCAGCGCCCCCTCGAGGAAACTCGAGGTTTGGTTTTAGTTGTATGGAGCGCTCATCTGAGTGTGCCCTGAGAACGAGATATGTGCAGCTCCTATCTGGATTTGTCGGCACATTCGGGCGGTGTTGCTGGACTTGTTTTACCATTGTCGAGGATGTCTTATAACCGGGATACCGAGTCTGATCGGAATGTCTCGGGAGAAGGAATATCCTTCGTTGACCGTGAGAGCTTGTGATGGGCTAAGTTGGGACTCCCCTGCAGGGATTTGAACTTTTGAAAGCCGTGCCCACGGTTATGGGCAGATGGGAATTTGTTAATGTCCGGTTGTAGATAACATGAAACTTAACTTAATTAAAATGAATCAACCGCATGTGTAACCGTGATGGTCTCTTCTCGGCGGAGTCTGGGAACTGAACACGGTGTTGGAGTAATGCTTGACGTATGTTGTTCTAGGATTACTTCTTGATCATAGTTGTTCGACCGTGCTTTGCCTTCTCTTCTCGCTCTCTTTTGCGTATGTTAGCCACCGTATATGCTAGTCGCTTGCTGCAGCTCCACATCATACCTTTGCCTTACCTAAAAGCTTAAATAGTCTTGATCGCAAGGGTGCGAGATTACTGAGTCCCCGTGACTCACAGTTTACTTTCAAAACCAGATGCAGGGACCGATGATACCGCTCCAGACGATGCGCTTGAGCTCAAGTGAGAGTTCGATGAAGACTCTCGCCGTTACTATGTGTCTTTTCCAGATGATCAGTAGTGGTGCCCAGTTGGGGCGATCGGGGACCGTGTCGCATGTGGGGGTTTGATCTTTATTTTGATACCGTAGTCGGACCATGAGTGTATTGGATGATTGTAATGTTATTCATGTATTTGTGTGACGTGGCGAGTGTAAGCCAACTATGTACCTTTTCCCTTTTATCTATTTACATGGGTTGTTGTGAAGATTACCTTACTTGCGACATTGCTTTAAATGCGGTTATACCTCTAAGTCGTGCTTCGACACGTAGGAGATATAGCCACATCAAGGACGTTACACACACAAGCACACCTACCGCCACAACTATCTTCAACATCATCACACACATAGTTCACTCCTCCTTTACTCAGCAGCATCACACACAACACTTGCATCACTTCATCAGCAGCGTCACACACAGCACACACACACACACACCTACTGCCAGAGCTATCTTCAACAGAAGAACAATCTACCTGCCAACCTGCAACAAAGATTCACTCCTCTCCTCACAGCATGAACCCCTAAATCCTACTGCCATCATCCCTCTAGCTCTTCTCTCTTCATTGCGCCGCTCCAACTCTTCTCTCCTGTCTTCAGACCACCCAATTACATCCACAACATCATCTCCAGTGAGAAACATCTTCTCCACCAAGTAAGCAACATACTCCCTCTCCCAATGCCAGAAATTGCATCCATTCTATCAAAATGAATGCAAATTAGAGACCAAATGTGCCAAAAAGTGACAAAATCAATGCTTTCCAAGACCAAATGTCAGAGAACTTACACCATGACCGGGTAGCGGTAGTACACCCATCCAGGGTGATCCTCTGTGCCGGAAACATGCTTCTTCACCATGGAACCACACCCCACTGGCAGTAGATGAGGGGGATGAATGGACCGCCGCCGCGGCGAGAAGAGCGGCAGGAGCTCGATGCAGACATGCTTCAAGGGAAGAACAACTCGTTGCAGAAGCGGCGACGCCGGCGGTGAGCGGTGCTGGGCAGGGAGTGGGCGACGGCAGGACGACACCGGCTAGGGATTTGGTGGCCGGCGGCGAAAGAGGAAAATGGCTAGGGATTTGGAGGACGATGGGGGAGGGGGTTTTAATACAACGCGAAATTTGCAAAAAGAAAAGCCCCCCAAATCAACTCGCCAGTGCAAAAGAACCCCCACCTTGCTTGCGTGGCTGGTCAAACAGTACGCCACGTGGGACAAATACGGCGACGCAGCGTACACTGTGACCTGCGTTGTTAACAAATGTAATGATAAGCACCGTAATTTGGGTATTCCGTAATCCAGTGACCAAAATGAACTTTGTGATCAAATACAATGACCGCGGGTGAATTTAACTCCGGCACATCTCTGTAAGTACAAAACTGGTGAACTCCTGGATGCCTATTCTTCCGGTTCTTTCCTTGTTGTACTCCTCTTCAGCCTATTGGCCCGTGTATCGAATCAATTATGCCCGGAACTAATGGTATACAGCGACTGTGTGGAGTAGTTTCTTTTTCAGGAGTAGGAGCTATGGTTGCCCTGGCTGAGGTGTGGCTAGGGGCAACAGATTCTTGTATAATGACTTTCTCTCTTCTATAAAGCTATGGTACGCATTTTGCATACTCTCTCTCTCTCAAAAAAAAGATGAGATTATAATTTTGAAGGAACATTGCTGAAACCGACATGGACGCATTCCCCTTACCCAAGATATAACATCGTTATGCTAAAAACAAGATATAATATCGTTGGGTAAGTACCGCCTACCTACAAAACTGTGCTTATGCACCATGCTGAATGCATACACCATTCACAGTTAAGCAGATCCAAGACAAAGAACTAAATTTAACCTAGATCAGCATTTGGCTTCTACTCCCTCCGTTCCTAAATATATGACATTTTGGTAGTTTAATTTAAACTACCAAAACGTCATATAATTTAAACTACCAAAACGTCATATATTTAGGAACGGAGGGGTAGAACAGTAAAATGGGATAAACTTGTCAAAGGTTCTCATCATCAAGAACATCTACCACTTGTCAATATACAAGCTGACCTTCCTGTCAAATGTACAAGGCTACTGGTGAGCAATTTTATGCCGCATCTAGAATCGATAGCACCAGATAAAATTGTCCGATTAACAAGCAAACATTGTACATTTATAGTCATCAGCACTTGGGGTAAGTCAATGAATAGGTAAAACTGATGAATATGACCAAACAAGTAAACGGCTAGCATGTGTTGGCAGTAAGCACTTATAAATGCTTATATGAGTTATAACAGCACCAGACCAGTAAGACCTCCAAAGTTTCAACCATGGCGGTTGCGAGAAACAAGCGTGCCCTTAAGAACGATGTTTAACAATTTAACCTAATAAACAGATTACCAACGACCCCCAAGTGTCACATCAACAATTAGCAACAGAGCAAACATTATGAATTTCAGAATACTTATAACATTTCAGGACATTCATCCATAAGTTCATTACTAGAAATGAAGCACACTCACAGCATAAGTGCGCATCAAGAGCGTATTCACATGGAGGGCACAACACTACTACGGCCCAACTACATATCACAGAGGCATTTTACGGATTATTACGCAACACACAAACAGCAGCACACGGGCATATCATGGAACTTGCCACTCCTGGGAAAGGGAAACCCTAGAATCTAGTTCTTACCACCGTCGTAGGCCTCGACGCCGGGGATGATGACATAGCCAACCTTCTTGGGGCTCTCGGAGTCGGACGCCTCGTCGCCGTAGAGCTCGTCGTAGTGGGAGGACGCGCCGGGGCCGGCGATTACGGACCACACGAGGTACATGGAGGCAGCGGTGAGCGCGCCGCAGCCGAGACCGAAGAGGATCCCGACGAGGACCACGAGGATGTCCTTGACGCGCTCCTGGATGCTCGCGGCAACGCCGGCCGCAGAGTGGGGAGGCTCTGGGAGCTCGGGGCGGCGGATCTGGATGTTGGCGGGGATGGAGTGTAGGTGGTGGTGGTGGTGGTGCTGGTTGAGGTGGGGATGCGCGTGGCCTTGGGTGCGGAGGAAGTGGGGGCCGAAGCGGCGGATGCGGAAGACGGTGATGACCGTCGTGGTGATGGGGGAGCGGTGGTCGGGGTCGTTGCTGGGGTTAGCGTTGGCCGAGTGGGAGGAGATGAAGAGGGTGTTGCAGGGACGCGCGGCGGCCACTGGGGAGGCTACGGTGGGGGATGCGGCGGCGACGACGAGGACGAGCAGGACGAGGCGGTCGGCCATGGCGGCTACGGCGGTGGAGCAGCGTGAGGAAGTGGGGTCTCCGGATTTCCTGTGAGCGGAGGGTGCTCTTGTCAAAAAGCGGAGAGGCCGCGAGGGTCCAAGAAGAGAAATGGTACATTGCTCCCTCCGTCTCTAGCCTGTAAGTTAACCCAGTAAAATTCGGATTCATTAATTTTACGCCATTTCTAGCCTATCTCTAAATTACTGAAAAGGCCTTTCGCCCCGTTTTATAAATAAAGCAAACCACCAAAGGCCATCAAGTATCACAATAAAATCACATACCCAAATATCATAATAAATAATGCAGGAGGTTCTGCTGAGGGCACAGCTCAACAAACCCAAATAAACATAAAAAGCAGGTGAGCCAAGGGGCACTAATCGGGCTCAGGAGGAGGCGGGGGAAGCGGCTGTACCAATCGGAGAGTCATCGCACGGAGATCAGCAATGGTGATGTTGCTGGCGTCCTGATCCTGGGGACGGCTAAGAGGCCGCCAGAGCTGCAAGAAACTACAAAATTTGAAAAACCGCGTCAATGGCATGTCGAAGAGGAATACGTTGGATGACTAGCGTATTCCGAACCGTCCAGAGCGTCCAGGCAAGGCCACAAATGGTCAGCCACCTAATGTGGCGACACGTCGAAGGGATGCCTGAACTGCAACGAAGAGGTCTGGGAAGTTGGTGTGGCACCAACTGCCACCGAACATCTCCTGCATGCAACTCCAGAGAAACTGGGCTAAGACACATAAGAAGAAGATGTGGTTAGAGTCTTCCGCGGTCCCACACAGAGGGCAGAGGCCGTCACTAGGGCCATTACGTTTCAGCACCTCAACGTCGGACGCGATTCGTCCGCGGATCCATTGCCACAAGAAGATTCAGATCTTCAAAGGCAGACAGATCGCCCATATCACCTCGAAGGGGCTGGGGCAGGGTGGCTACGATGGCGCGGTACATGGACTTCGTGGAGAATCTGCCCGAGGGCTCTAAGCGCCAGGCCACACGGTCATGCGTAGAGTCGAGGTTCGGTTCGTGAAGTGCAATGGCGTCAAGGAGCTCATGCCATGTGGCTATTTCCGCAGGCCCGAAAGGTCGTCGGAACGCGAGACGCCCTAAGTCAATAAGGGTTGTCTCAACCGAGACCCGAGGGTCAACCACAATGGAAAATAGGTCCGGGAAGCGGGTCGCGAAAGGGGTATCACCCGCCCATCTATCGAACCAGAATAAGGTGTCAGTGCCCGATCCCACCGAGATGGAGGCCCCGATGCGGAGGGCAGACAACAACTAGATGACGGATTGCCAGAACTGGGAGCCACCGGACCGCTGACAAAACGCAAGGGGTCGGCCACCTAGGTATTTGTTTCGGATGATATGGAGCCATAGGCCACCGTCCCCATTGGCTATGCGCCACACCCACCGGGTCAATAGGGCAATGTTCATCCGTTTGGATGACATGATGCCCAGGCCGCCATGGTCCTTAGGCTTGCACATCTCCGTCCAGCGCACCATGTGGTATTTCTGCCTGTCCCCTCGCCCGCTCAGAAGAAACGAGCCTGGATCGTGCGGATCTCGTGGTGAAGCGTCTCGGGCAAGCTATAGAAGCTCATGATGAATAGGAGGAGGCTGGATAGAGATGAATTGATGAGGATTGTACGCGCCGCCTTAGACAAGCATCTGCCCTGCCAGGGTTCAATGCGGTGACGGAGCTTGCCCACCGTAGGCCTCAAGTCCGCGACAGAGGGTCGGGAGTCGCTAATGGGGATTCCCAAGTAAGAAGTGGGAAGGAGCCGAGCGGACAGTTAAGCCGGTTGGCAATATCCTAGCTTTCGGAGGGGGAATAGCCCATCACCATCACCTCGCTCTTAGCAAAGTTTATCTTAAGACCCGACATCCCCTGGAAGCAGAGAAGGAGGAATTTGATGTTCATGATATCATCTCTAGATCCCTCAACCGTGATGATGGTATCGTCTGCGTACTGGAGGAGGGAAACGCCATTCCCTCCCACCAGATGGGGAACCAGTCCTCGAATGTGGCCTCTCGCCTTCGCCTTGTCAAGAATAGAAGCCAAGGCGTCCGCTACCATGTTGAAGAGGAACAGGGAGAAGGGGTTCCCTAAATAGAATCTGAACCATAGTTTACTCCATTAATCAAGAATAGTAGCCAAGGCGTCCACTGCCATGTTGATTAAATTGAAGTTTACCCCATTAATCAAATTCAAAGCAATTTGAACCGAAAGTAGCATGCATTCAAACATAAACGTAGATAGTTCTGCACAACCGAACATAAAACACAAATTTAAACTAAACTAAGCTTAACTAAACTACTTCCGATCGAATTTGAGGTCGTGCCAATCCTTCCTCGTCAGGTACGGTGTGCCGCGATTTGGTTCTGTGCTGGTGCCATCATCTTCCTCGTCAGGGAAGACACTCCTCCGCTCATTGACATTGATCTCCTCGTCCTCGCGCGCCCACCTTACTGATGTCCTCGCCGCCTTTGACCTCATCGGAGGAGGAGATAACGTTAACCTCACCGCCGACGTCGGCGAAGATCATCTGCTCCGCCTCCACGAGCTCTGGGGGGTGCCGGCGGAGCTCTTTCATGTAGGCCTCATTGACGGCCTCGGCCTCGCGTTCCTCCCGCGCCATAGTCGAGCTCACCACCCCGGCTTCGGCGGGACGAGGTGGACCGGAGCGGTGCCGAAGGGGAAGTTGAGTCGGGCCACCGCGCTATGGTAGCGGACCTGCCAGTGGTCGTACTCCATGGACGCGAGCTCGGCCGTATGGAAGCTCCTAAGCCACCGCCGGGTGTGGGTCTCCCGATCCGTGATTTCGGCCACCCACGTCCCCGACCGCCGCTACTGGACCCCGAGGCAGGTCCTCGTCGACGGCCGGGGTGGAGGGAGGACAAGGAAGTCCTTGAACTTGTAACATCCCAAATTTTCAATTTGGAATGTTATACATTATATCATCATTGCATATCATATTTTATTGCATTTTGGCTTGATCCTAGAAATTTCTACGCAACTCAAAGGACCCACAGAGAGTTGAGGATTTTGTTATTTTCATATTTGAGTTTTCTCAACTTTTGAAAAGAGGATCGTTTGATTTTAATTATTTTTCTCTTCGAATATTTATTTTATGAAAATAAAAGAGAAGGGATAAAATGACTTCCCCAAAATAAAAAATACTGGAGACTTAATATTAAAATAAAATAAGATTTTATTCGGAGTTTTTATTGCTATTTTATTTGAATTGGGAAAAATATGCGTTTTTCAAAATTGCATTATAGGCCCAAATAAATGTTCACCTTGTCCACTATATTTTTAGAGGACGGGGAAAATTTATTTTAGAATTTTTGGACTCCGTTTAGTATTTCTTTTCTTTGTTTCTCTGCGCAGAATTTTTAATTAGAAAAAAGTCAACCGACTTACCAGGCCGTGTCCGACCGAGACACTGCGCCCGGGCGGCCTTTATAAGCCGAAGGCCCGAGCCGCCGCAGCCCAAGCCGCCACCCGCGCCTAACCCTAACCCTAGCGCTGCTGCTGCTGCTACTGCTGCCGGCGCCCCGCCGCACGCCGCCACCCCGCCGCACGCCGCCGCCGTCACGCGTCCCGAGGTAGCTGTCGGTTTTCGTTAGAAAGCCGTTTGGTTTTTTTAGAACCCTCACTATTTTTTTAGATCGGTTTTTATTTTTTCCCCCGGTTTAATTATTTAGCGAACGCCCATTCGTACGTTCTTTTTAATGAACGGTTTTCACTCATTAACCGCAGACAACGAACGTTCGTTCGTTAGCCTGTTCGTCAGTTTTTCTTTTTCCAGGGTTTTTCCGCGATTATTTTCGATCACGATTTCTGACCCGATTTTTGTTTTAGTTTATCTTTTCGCTTGTTTATCGGAATCAGGCGATTCAAGCGCCAAGATCTTCGTTTCGAAGCCCTCTTTTTGTTTAACCAACTTGAACAAGATTTTGCTACTGTAAAATTTGTCTTAAATTCAGATTAGTAAACGGATCTTGTTTCTTTCGCAGTTTGAGTTTCGTTGCTTCGTTTGGTTTGATTCTTTTTGCAAACCGGAGTTCTTAAGTTGAACCTTCTGGTTAGATTTCTTATTTGAGTTATACCCGTGCTTCTAGTTGAGTGCTTATTGTATGCTTGTTTGATTGCGATAGAGTACCCGAAGTGCGAAGCGTGCTACTACAAGTCTCTAGGTTTCACGGATCATCAGCAAGGCAAGTAACACTTTGATCATACCTTTTTACTACCCAGTTTTATTGCATTAGATCAATCCTCAAACAATTGCATGGTTAGGATTTGATTAACTCGTGGGTTTTGGGAAGTAGATGAGGTAGTACCTATTCACCTACTTATTACCAAACCTATGGGAGTTACTTCTACGTTGCTTATATTGCTATGCTATGCTAGTAGACGTGGATTGAGTTTGAGTGTATTCATGGCAAATGTGAGTTTGTTAATTAATGGTTCAACTTAAGGTGGCAACTTGGGTGGATTGCTTGTGGGCACCTGGAGAAACCAGTGTTGTCCTAGGATATCCCGGAGGACCCGTGTGATCATCCTACGGCCAGCCACCCAGGCTCAAAGGGATCATAAGATTATTCATGCTAGAAACTTCCATGTGCAGCCACAAGCCATTATGGGCTCTGGCATAGTTGAGTAAGTTGCGTGAAGCTCTCGAAGAGGTAGACTAGCAGATGTAGTGGGTTGTAGGTGGTACTGTCTATCCAGAGTAGAGAGTTAATGCTTCTGAAAGACTGTGTCACGGTCATCCGTTTCTCAAACACCATGTAGTGCGAGAAATCCAATGGAGGAGATCGAGTCTTGTGGGGAAAAGTGTGCAAACCTCTACAGAGTGTATAAACTAATCATGGTTAGCCGTGTCCCCGGTTATGGACGTTTTGAGTGTCTAGTTCTTGGATTATTATGTTGATCTCATCACTCTTAATATAATTTGATTGGGTTTAATGATGATGCTTAATTGGGATTGAGTTGGAGGAACCTTCTCAATGTTTAACAACCACCATGATAGTTAAATAAAATTTATTCCTTTGTTGTAGGAAAAAATTGGCTTTTCGCAAAAACATATTAACCATACAGCCTCCACCAGCCATATATGCATGTAGTGATAGCATTTATTCTGTTCATTACTCTATGTGTTACATTGCCAGCATATTCCATGTGCTGACCCGTTTCGGGCTGCAACGTTCATGTTGCAGACTTTTCAGACGACGAGTAAGGAGCCTTAGATCGTTGTCTTTCACTCAGTGATGCCGTTGGAGTTGATGGACTCACTTTATCTTCCAAGCCTTCCGCTGTTATCGACTTTAGATGGCCTTAAGCCATATTTATTGTAATAAGTTCTCTTTTGAGACATTCGATGTAATAAGTGTGTGATTGCTACTCTGTTATAAATCCTCAAGTACTGTGTGTGTCAGCATTACCGATCCAGGAATGACACTAATGCACAGAGATCAGACTGTTTGAGGTCTGGTCGCTCCAAGATGGTATCAGAGCACACACTAACTGTAGGACACGACCACTAAGCTAAAACCCTAGATCACTACTCTCTTCTCATTTCTGACTCCTCTCCCTTTTCTACTCTTTAGGATGGCAGATGCAAGGAACAAGTTCAGTCAACCGGATGAAGATACACCTTTTGGACGACACTTGAAGGAAATTACTAGATACCTGAACATCGGAATACCAAGCTTCACCGAGACTTACAACGCCACTTTACCAGAAGAGAAGCACTGGATGATTCAAGTTCAAGTTCCAGGAAGGACGTTCATGCCAGTCACTGAGCCCATAGAGTTTTTCTTTGATGCACCAACCTGGAGTCTAGGCAAGAGCATGGCAGCCCACATCACCATGGGACGCATTGGAGAAGTTTACCACAAGGATCTCAAGGATACTATCTACCAGATTTGTGGGCACCGAGATGAGCAATGGGAGATGATCAGCACTAGGAAGGATAGATCTATTGCAGCTTTCATCCAGGAGTTCAATCAGCACATTCGTCGCCAGGAGAACTAGATGTGCACAGACATGATAGATCTGAAGAAGGCAATGACTAGGATCACCGAGCTAGAAGAATAAATCTAGTTTACACGCGATGGATACGAGGAGAAAATGACGATACTAGTGGAGAATAATGATGATCCGACAAGGAAGCTAGGAGTATTCATGGGAGATCCCGCGCCAGGAGGAGAAGACGACTATTCCACTTGCCCGGAGAACTACATCATCATCAATGACACCGACTCGGACCCCGACGATAGCGATGATGACTTTGTTGATGAAGTTGGAGCAGATATTATGGAGTCTTCCACCAATCAATTTTTCTAGTCGACCACCATATCAGTAGTAGAATTCCCCCATGTATATAGTATAGTCCGAGCACTTTTGTAACGATAGTTAGACCGATTGTATGTCCTTGTTTGAATTGATTGAAGTGATATGATTATGTTTGTCTCATGTGCATATGGGTAGTGTTTTCCCCCTAGACCTCTTTCTACTCTGTTTCCTCGTCTTTTCTAAAACCCATCAGATGCCTCCGAGACGCGACAATGGATTTGCTTTCCCACTGGAGCTCACTCAGTTGATCCAGCAGCAGAATGCATTGATGCAGATACTAGTCCAGAATCAGAATCAGGGGAACAACAACAACAACAACCCACCGCCACCACCCATTGATCACTTAGCCCGTTTCTAAGGCTGAATCCGCCGGTGTTCTCCAGTAGCACTGAGCTGATAGTTGCAGATGATTGGCTCCGCAAGATTGGAAGGGAGTTGACCACTACAGGATGCACAGATGCGGAGAGAGTGCGTTTTGCCGCACATCAGCTTGATGGACCCACAACATCATGGTGGGAGAATTTCACAGCCACATACCCCATCGACACTGTTACATGGGACCAGTTTCAGCAGGCTTTTCACACTGCCCATGTATCAGCAGGAGCTATGGCCATGAAGAAGCACGAGTTTCGCAACTTACGCCAAGGAGGACACACCATTGGCCAGTATGTGGATGACTTTAGTAAGCTAGCACGTTATGCCCCAGATGACGTTGCTACGGATGCAGCTAAACAGGAGAAGTTTCTGGAGGGACTGAATGATGAGCTGAGCATGCAGTTGATGGTGGCAACTTTTAATAACTACCAACAGTTGGTAGATAGAGCTCTCATGATTGAAGGGAAACAACAGCAGATTGACACCCGCAAGAGGAACTATGGACAAGGGAAGTATACTGGAGCTCAGCAGAGGCCCCGTTTTACCCCGAACTCGGGAGGGCCCCTTCAACATAACCATGGAGGTCACAACCACAATGGAGGGATTTCGCACAACCATAGTGGCCCCAGGAATGGGAATAGTAATGGAGGAAGCAACGGTCAAAACCGTTCCAACCCAGCAATGCCTGCTAAGAAGGATCTAAGTCACATTACTTGTTTCAAGTGCGGGAAGAATGGACATTATGCCATGGAGTGTGCTGAAGCAAAGAATGGCAATGGCAATGGAAGCTCTGGGAAGAAGCCCAACCCTTTCAACAGGGGACAAGTGAACCACGTGAATGTGGAGGAGGTCGAAGCGCAACCGGATGCAGTAATAGGTAAGTTTATGATTAAGTCATTTACTACAATCGTTCTTTTTGATACTGGTGCATCGCATTCATACATATCAAGGGCATTTGTGGATAAGTTTAAACTGCCAACCCAAGCCCTTAGGACACCCATGTTAGTAACCTCGCCAGGAGCAGAGTACATGGCTAGCCTATGGTGTGATCGGTTACCATTAAGGATTGGTAGATACGTGTTCCCCTCAGACCTAATAGTATTGGAGTCACAAGGACTAGATGTGATATTAGGCATGGATTGGTTATCGAAGTATGGAGGGAACATTGACTGCGCCAGTAAATCGATTCTACTTACCACCCCAGAAGGAAGAAGGATCAAGTATGTATCCCGGCATGTGCCGAATAGGACTCAAGTGAATTCCTCATCAGGAGTTGTACAGGAGGAAGTACCAGTGGTGAAGGATTTCCCGGATGTATTTCCAGAAGAGTTGCCAGGCATGCCACCGGATAGAGACATTGAGTTTTTGATTGAGCTTTCGCCAGGCACAGGGACAATATCTAAGAGACCGTATAGGATGCCCGCTAAGGATTTAGAGGAAATTAAGAAGCAGATAAAGGAGTTATTGGATAAAGGCTATATTTGCCCAAGCTCGTCACCTTGGGGATCACCAGTGCTTCTAGTGGAGAAGAAGGATGGATCGTTGATGATGGTTGTTGATTATCGTGGATTGAATGAGGTGACGATCAAGAACAAGTACCCACTACCGATGATCAATGATTTGTTTGACCAGCTGCAAGGAGCTAAGGTGTTTTCCAAGATCGATCTGCGATCAGGGTACCACTAGCTAAAAATTCGAGAGCAGGATATACCTAAGACAACTTTTACCACAAGGTACGGGCTATATGAGTATACCATTATGTAATTTGGTCTGACTAACGCACCTGCCTATTTTATGAACATGATGAACAAAGTGTTTATGGAGTTTTTGGATAAGTTCGTCATGGTGTTCATTGATGATATTCTGGTCTACTCAAAGAATGAAGAGGAGCATAAGGAGCATTTGCGTTTGGTACTTGGGAAGCTCAGAGAACATCAGCTATATGCCAAGTTCAGCAAGTGTGAGTTTTGGTTGAAGGAAGTTGGATTCCTCGGACATGTTATATCCGGAGAAGGAATAGCCATAGACCCTACCAAGGTCATCACTGTGACAAATTGGGAAGCACCCATGTTAGTTGGAGAGATCCGGAGTTTTCTTGGACTCGCAGGATACTACCGGAGGTTCATTGAAAATTTCTCGAAGATTGCAAAGCCCATGACGGAGTTGTTGAAGAAGGACGCCAAGTTCAAATGGACTGAGGAATGTGAGTCCAGTTTTCAGGAGTTGAAGAAATGCTTGGTTACAGCTCCAATGTTGATTCTTCCAGATCAACGCAAGGATTACAAGGTGTATTGCGATGCTTCTCATCAAGGACTTGGAGCAATGCTTATGCAGGAGGGAAGAGTTATTTCATATGCCTCACGACAGCTTAAACCCCATGAGTTGAATTATGCTACCCATGATTTGGAGTTAGCAGCCGTAGTGCATGTGTTGAAGACATGGAGACATTTTCTCATCGGAAACCATTGCGAGGTGTACACAGATCACAAGAGTTTTAAGTATATCTCCACACAGAAGGAGTTGAATCTCAGGCAGAGGAGATGGTTGGAGCTCATTAAGGATTATGATATGAAGTTGCATTATCATCCCGGAAAGGCTAACGTAGTAGCCGATGCGTTGAGCCGCAAGAGTCATGACCGGAGAGTTACCCAAGGAGTTAGCAGAGGATCTTCGTGAACTATGTTTGGAAATAGTTCTAAGAGGTTATGTAGCAGCATTAGAGATCCAGTCAACTTTGATGGATAGGATCAGAGAAGCTCAGAAGACAGACAAGGAGATTGCCGAGATAAAAGAGAGGATGAGCAAAGGAAAAGCTAAGGGATTTCGTGAGGATGAGCACGATACCCTATGGTTTGAGGACCGCATTTATGTGCCAAATGATCCGGAGATCAGGAAGTTGATTCTGCAAGAGGCCCATGATTCTCCGTATTCGATTCACCCAGGAAATACCAAGATGTACCTAGATTTGAAGGATAGTTTCTGGTGGACCAAAATGAAGAAGGATATTGCGGAGTATGTAGCAGTTTGTGATGTATGTCAGAGAGTGAAGGCAGAACATCAGAAGCTAGCTAGATTGTTACAGCCATTACCGATACCCGAATGGAAGTGGGATAAACTAGGCATGGACTTTATCACGGGATTACCCAGGACTCGTTCAGGCTATGACTCGATATGGGTTGTAGTCGATCATTTGACGAAGGTAGCACATTTCATCCCAGTTAAGACCACTTACACCAGTGCTAAGTTGGCAAATATATATATGACCAAGATCGTATGTCTGCATAGAGTTCCGGGGACCATTGTATCAGATAGAGGAACCCAGTTTACCTCAAAGTTTTGGAATCAGTTGCATGAGACTTTGGGAACCAGGCTAGAGTTCAGTACAGCCTTTCACCCACAGACAGATGGACAGACTGAGAGAGTCAATCAGATTCTGGAGGACATGTTAAGAGCTTGTGCGCTAGACTATGGATCTAGTTGGGACGATAATTTGCCTTATGCAGAGTTCTCTTACAACAACAACTATCAAGCCAGTTTGAAGATGGCCCCTTTCGAAGCATTGTACGGAAGGAGGTGCAGGACACCATTGCTGTGTGATGAAGTTGGAGACCGTTAGTTGTTTGGACCAGATTTGATTAAAGAGTCTGAAGAGAAGGTTAAGCTGATACGCGATAGACTCAAGGTAGCCCAGTCCAGGCAGAAGAGCTCTGCGGATTCTAAACGCAAGGAGACAGTTTATGAAGTCGGAGACAGAGTGTATCTTCATGTATCACCACTTCGAGGAGTGAAGCGTTTTGGAGTTAAGGGAAAGTTAGCACCACGTTTTGTGGGACCATACAAGGTTTTGGAACGTATGGGAGAAGTTGCTTACAAGTTGGAATTGCCCGAAGGATTGTCAGGAGTTCACGATGTGTTCCATGTTTCTCAGTTGAAGAAGTGCCACGCAGAGATGGCTAAAATTCCTCTGAGAGATACAGTGCCACTCGAAGTGATTCAGTCGGATAGCGATTTGACCTACGAGGAGAAACTAGTCAAGATTCTTGAGTTAGCCAGCCGAGTCACACACAGTAAGGTTATCAAGTTCTGCAAAGTTCAGTGGAGCCACCATACCGAGGATGAAGCCAACTAGGAACGAGAGGAAGACCTACGGAAGGATCACCCTCACCTATTTTCTAGCCAACCCGAATCTCAAGGGCGAGATTCATCTTAAGGGGGGTAGGTTTGTAACATCCCAAATTTTCAATTTGGAATGTTATACATTAGATCATCATTGCATATCATATTTTATTGCATTTTGGCTTGATCCTAGAAATTCTACGCAACTCAAGGACCCACGGAGAGAGTTGGGGATTTCGTTATTTTCATATTTGAGTTTTCTCAACTCTTGAAAAGAGGATTGTTTGATTTTAATTATTTTTCTCTTCAAATATTTCTTTTATGAAAATAAAAGAGAAGGGATAAAATGTCTTTCCCAAAATAAAGAAATATTGGAGATTTCATATTAAAATCAAATAAGATTTTATTCGGAGTTTTTATCGCTATTTTATTTGAATTAGGAAAAATATGCGTTTTTCAAAATTGCATTATAGGCCCAAATAAATGTTCACCTTGTCCACTATATTTTTAGAGGACGGGGAAAATTTATTTTAGGATTTTTGGAATCCGTTTAGTATTTCTTTTCTTTGTTTTTCTGCGTGGAATTTTTTATTAAAAAAAAGTCAACCGACTTACCGGGCCGTGTCCGACCTGGACACTACGCCTGGGCGGCCTTTATAAGCCGAAGGCCCGAGCCGCCGCAGCCCAAGCCGCCGCCCGCGCCTAACCCTAACCCTAGCGCCACCGCCGCCGCGCGCTGCTGCTGCTGCCGCCGCCGCCCGCCGCCTCGCTGGAGTTGCCCGCCGCCGACATCACGCGTCCCGAGGTAGCCACCGATTTTCGTTAGAAAACCATTTGGATTTTTTTAGAACCCTCAGCTATTTTTTTAGATCGGTTTTTTCCCGGTTTAGTTATTTAGCGAACGCCCGTTTGTACGTTCGTTTTAACGAATGGTTTTCACTCGTTAACCGCAGACAACAAACATTCGTTCGTTAGCCTATTCATTAGTTTTTCTTTTTCTAGGGTTTTTTCGCGATTATTTTCGATTGTGATTTCTGACCCGATTTTCGTTTTAGTTTATCTTTTCGCTCGTTTATCGGAATCAGGCGATTCAAGTGCCTAGATCTTCGTTTCGAAGCCCTCTTTCTGTTTAACCAACTTGAACAAGATTTTTCTACTGTAAAATTTGTCTTAAGTTCAGATTAGTAAACGGATTTTGTTTCTTTCGCAGTTTGAGTTTTGTTGCTTCGTTTGGTTTGATTCTTTTTGCAAACCGGAGTTCTTAAGTTGAACCTTCTGGTTAGATTTCTTATTTTAGTTTTACCCGTGCTTCTAGTTGAGTGCTTATTGTATGCTTGTTTGATTGCGATAGAGTACCCGGAGTGCGAAGCGTGCTACTACGAGTCTCTAGGTTTCACGGATCATCAGCAAGGAAAGTAACACTTTGATCATACCTTTTTACTACCTAGTTTTATTGCATTAGATCAATCCTCAAACAATTTCATGGTTAGGATTTGATTAACTTGTGGGTTTTGGGAAGTAGATGAGGTAGTACCTATTCACCTGCTTATTACCAAACCTATGGGAGTTACTTCTACGTTGCTTATATTGCTATGCTATGCTAGTAGACGTGGATTGGGTTTGAGTGTATTCATGACAGATGTGAGTTTGTTAATTAATGGTTCAACTTAGTGTGGCAACTTAAACACACATCCGGGTGGATTGCTTGTGGGCACCTGGAGAAACCAGTGTTCTCCTAGGATATCCCGGAGGACCTGTGTGATCATTCTACGGCCCGCCACCTAGGCTCAAAGGGATCATAAGATTATTCATGGTAGAAACTTCCGTGTGCAGCCACAAGCCATTATGGGCTCTGGCATAGTTGAGTAAGTTGCGTGAAGCTCTCGAAGAGGTAGACTAGCAGATGTAGTGGGCCATAGGTGGCACTGTCTATCCAGAGTAGAGAGTTAATGCTGCTAAAAGACTGTGTCTCGGTCATCCGTTTCTCAAACACCATGTAGTGCGAGAAATCCAACGGAGGAGATCGAGTCTTGTGGGGAAAAGTGCGCAAACCTCTGCAGAATGTATAAACTAATCACGGTTAGCCGTGTCCCCGATTATGGACGTTTTGAGTATCTAGTCCTTGGATTATTATGTTGATCTCACCACTCTTAATATAATTTGATTGGGTTTAATGATGATGCTTAATTGGGATTGAGTTGGAGGAACCTTCTCAATGTTTAACAACCACCATGATAGTTAAATAAAATTTATTCCTTTGTTGTAGGGAAAAATTGTTTTTTCGCAAAAACATGTTAACCATACAACCTCCACCAGCCATATATGCATGTAGTGATAGCATTTATTCTGTTCATTACTCTATGTGTTACATTGCCAGCATATTCCATGTGCTGACCCGTTTCGGGCTGCAACGTTCATGTTGCAGACTTTTCAGACGGCGAGTAAGGAGCCTTAGGTCGTTGTCTTTCACTCAGTGATGCCGTTGGAGTTGATGGACTCACTTTATCTTACAAGCGTTCCACTGTTATCGACTTTAGATGGCCTTAAGCCATATTTATTGTAATAAGTTCTGTTTTGAGACATTCGATGCAATAAGTGTGTGATTGCTACTCTGTTATAAATCCTCAAGTACTATGCGTGTCAGCATTACCGATCCAGGGATGACACTGATGCACAGATATCAGACTGTTTGAGCTCTGGTCGCTCCAGAACTGGCGTAGGGGCACGGCGGCGGGCGGATCGAGCGAGCGGCAACGGCGGCTCGATGAAGTGCCCGCGGAGGACGGCCCGCACGTGTGGCTACGTGGATCCGTGCTACGGATCAGCGGGGAGGGGGGGATCGGTGACCACCACGTCCGGCCATAGGAGAGGCAGGGGTAAACGCGCGGGGGGGGGGGGGGGGGGGGCAGCGGCGGTGCGGGGGGAGGGGGAGAGGAGGCGGGGGAAAGAGAGGTGATTTTACACGGCCGTGGAGAGTAGTAAATATACTCCGGTGGATAGGGAAGGAGTAAAAATTATACTCCAGTAAGTTGTTTGGGGATCGGTTAGGTCAAACTTAGTGGAGTAAAAAGCCAAATATGCTCCACTAAGTTGATATAGGGGATCGGGTAGAAATGCCCTAAGCGCGTTTTTATGTGCAAAGGATCCTCGTGATTCCCTCCTATGCATAATATGCTAGATTTCATTATATGGAGTTATAAAAAATGATGTATTCACTGTTTGATTAGCTTATTGGAGGAATGGAACCAACAAGATGGTAGAAAATTGCAATATACTAATGGTATAGGTCGAATCAATGTCAATCCTATTTAGAATCAATGTCAATCCTATTTAGGATGACATTTTAAAAATTATCGTGTCCAGCGAAGGTAAAAAAATTTATTTGGCGTACGTTGCATGGAAATCTACCGTGTCGTGTTACACTTGCTAATAGACACATGAAAGTTTCGCCTCTGTGCCCATCATGTTCGAATGGGTAAGAAGATGCAAAACATGTTTTGTTTCTGTGTCAGAAGGCAAAAAAGGTTCCGAATAAGCTGGGAATGTGCGAGGTGATTAAGAAAGCTTATGTTATTGATCGTGCAGGTGAGGCCGTTCTTGAATTCTTAGTTCTTATGCCACACCGAGAACAATCTATATTGGGTTGCCATAATGCACGTGAATTAATTATAATAACCGTTTGATATTTATAGTGGGATAGATGCATATTTGTTCATGAAGAAAAGTCTTAGGATGTTAACCGGGTTTTGATGGGGTTTGTGCTATAACAGCAAACTATGATAATGCCCACTCCCCTAGTGCGACTAGTAAAAAAGAAGGATTAAGTACACCTCCTGTGAGTTTTTTAAGCTGAATGTTGATACTTCTTTTAATCATGATCTGCTAGGGGCATGACTAGTGTTGTACTCAAAGATGACAAAGGAAAATTCATTGTTGGCGAAAACTTGAAGATCGATTGGTGCGCTGATGTACTGACAGCAGAAGCGATGGCTTTTAGGTTTGGTTTAGTTTAGGATGCAATCTTGTTATTAACTCTAATATATGAAATTCATTGACACAAATGAAGAATGGAGGACAATCTGTGGGAGCGGCGGCAAGAATCTCCGATGGTTGCTACTTCATGCCATGTGATTTTCCTTTGACTATATTTAAACATTGTAATAGGATAGCTAATAAGGTTGCTCATGAACTTGCTAGGCTAGCAAAATTTTCTGCAACTAGAGATTGGTTTGAGGAGCATGTCAAAAATATTATACCTCTTCTTATAGGTGATGTTACCATTATTTCCACTTAATAAAGTGGGTGTTTTGTTTAAAAAATATTAGAGCGTTTTTAATAATTTATCCCTTGATATATTATTTATTGTGAATTTCAGCGAGGTAGGGAGAAGATGCTTCGATGAGGGGTATTTCATGGATAATGGAGATGTTTAGTTAGCTTTCCTAAAACGGCTTTGACTGGTGGGCAACTCGTAACGAGCACTAGATGGCTTCTTCTCTCCTTTTGATCTTCAATACAATGTTCTCCTCAATGTTCTTGGAGATCTATTTAATGTAACTCCTTTTTGCGGTGTGTTTATTGGGATCTGATGAATTGTGGGTTTATGATTAGTTCTATCCATGAATAGTATTTGGGTCTTTGCTGAACTCTTTTATGCATAATTGTTATAGCCTCGTATTTGTTCTTCGAAATTCTGGTTTGGTTTGGCCAACTAGATTGATTTTTCTTGCCATGGGAAGAGGTGCTTTGTGATGGCACTAGTATAAAAAGGACCTAATGTGAAGCACATTAGTCCCGGTTTGTAACTGAACCGGCACTAATGTGACCATTAGTGCCGGTTCGAACGGAGAGGCATTAGTTCCGCTTCGTGTTGAACCTTTAGTACCGGTTCGTGCCACAAACCGGTACTAAAGGGGTGGTGGCAGGCTGGCGTCAGGCCGGGGCCCCACGAGCCCCTTTAGTGCCTGTTTGTGACACAAACCGGTACTGAAGGTCTAACCTTTAGTACCGGTTTGTGTCACAAACCGGCACTATAGGCCAATTTTCAAACTCTACCCCGTGTATCGCCATTTCAGTTTTGAAAAAAACTAAAGAAAATGATAAAAACTTCAAAAATTAAAATCCTTCGATATGTAGTTATGTTACTATATCTACTAGTTAGGAAAATTTAACAACTTAAATTTAGACATGTTTTGCAAAAAAGTGTGATGAAAAAGTAAAACGACTATATCTTTTGCATACGATGTCGAAAAAACGTATAATATATCAAAATGTTCAGCACGATGTCGTAGGCCTGTTTGCAAATTTTTAGAATCCTCAGATTCTAAAAGGAAAAAAGATATGCTCAAATTTCAGTTTTTTTGAATTTTGGTCAAACTATGGTCAAACTACTTATTCAAGAAATATTTGTGTTACTAAATAATTATTCAAGAATATTAGTGTTACTAAATAATTATTTCAGTTTTTTGAATTTTGGTCAAATCTAGTCAAACTGTGGTCAAACTATTGTCAAACTACTTATTCAAGAAATATTAGTGTTACTAAATAATTATTATTTTTAGAATAATAGTTTCAAATTCAAACGGTGAAATGTATGACCTAATGCTCAAGCTAAACTCCTGAGGGTTAATAGGATTGACAGCTTACTATTGTCAGCAAAACAACAAGTGCAGACTTGGAAACTAGGGGGAATAGAACTCCGAAGTTAAGTGTGCTCAGGCTGGAGTAGTGAGAGGATGGGTGACCCGCTGGGAAGTTAGATGATTTGGAATGAGTGATCCACACTTGAGCAGTTAAGAGGGGTGATTAGAGACTAAATCGTCAAATAATTCAGAAAATTGAAAACCAAAAAAAAATCAAATAATTAAAAAAAATAAAAAAGACCTTTAGTACCGGTTGGTGTTACCAACTGGTACTAAAGGTCCCCCATAGCACGGCGCGGGCTCGCGCCATGTGGTGGGCCTTTAGTGGCGGTTCATGCAGAACCGAAACTAAAGGGGGGACCTTTAGTCCCCACCCTTTAGTGCCGATTGCAGAACCGGCACTAAAGGCCCTTACAAACCGGTGCTATAGCCCGGTTCTGCACTAGTGTGGGTTTGATCTCGCGGTGCTCAATCTCAGTGACAGAAAGGGACATGATAAGTATGTATCGTTGCTATTAAGGATAAAAAGATGGGGTCTATTCCCACATGAATAGATCTTGTCTACATCATGTCATCGTTCTTATTGCATTATTCCATTTTTCCATGAACTTAATACACTAGATGCATGCTGGATAGCGCTCGATGTGTGGAGTAATAGTAGTAGATGCAGGCAGTGATAGAGGCAAAGGTGTCCCGTCTTTCAATGAGGTGGTGGCTATTGTTTATGGTGGAGTAGACTTTGACCATCCGACTACGAACGTGCGAGGACGTCGCGCCTTAGCAATCACTAAACCAACTCCGAAAGGTTATTGACCACGCCGAAGCACGATCAACCTAACCATGAGGGTCTATTTCCTGCAAGCAAATTAAGAACAAGCAAGAAAGTGAGATTGCAATCTGGATATTGCGAATAAAAGAGGAAAGTTTTATTGATTAAGTGGGGTTCTGTGACGCCTTGGTCTGGTCGTTGAACACAAACAAAGTGCGCGAAGTTGCTGCTATGGAAATTTTTTAATCTAAACAATACCCAAAGTCTAAACTACGCCCTAAGGTCTGTATATATGGAGGAAGAGGGAGGGATTTCGTGGCCCTTGGGGGAGGGGTCCGAAACCAACCCTATCTCTCGTTTCCCCACACATACGGACTCTAAAAACAGCCTATACTATAGTATTTCGAAATTACATGGGCCTGGCCCAAGAATAAGGCGATGCATCACCTATAATAGTCTCTGGACGAAATTTAGGAAGTGGCATCTCTTATATTTCGTCCAAGCCTTCATAAACTCATTATGGTGGCTTCAAAGTCCTGAAATCATCACTTGAAACTCCAGTCTTGTTTCCCTTGTGCATACAATCATCTCCATGCTTGATCTTGCTCAAGTAATCATCCCTCTTGTCCATGTTAGGCCCTTCATTTGTAAGCAAAACAAACATATCCAATTTAGGCAGCATCATATTCTAATGAACATTAGAATCATTACCAAGAAATGAAAGTACCTGATAATTTAATTAGCGTGCGCGAGCTCTAGTAACTGGTCCAGGATATGTAGCAGTAGGGGTTGTGGGTGTAAAAATGGTATTGATGTCCTCATCATCCTCCCCTTCTTAAGATGAAGACATCCTCGACAGAAGCTCATATTCCTCACCCAAATAAGGCTTCAAATCTGCAATGTTAAAAGTGGGACTAACCCCAAAATCTACAGGCAGCTCAAGTTTATATGCATTATCATTTATTTTCTTGAACACCTTAAAAGGACCATCAGCATGGTGGCATTAGCTTTGATTTGCGCAAATCAGGAAATCTATCCTTACGCAAATGTAACCAAACAAGATCTCCAGGTACAAACACAACATGTTTCTACCCTTATCTCCAGCAAGTTTATATTTAGCATTCATACGCTCAATGTTTTCCTTAGTTGACTCATGCATTTTTAAAATCAATTCATCATGTTGTTTAGCATCAAAATTAACCTTCTCCGGAGATGGAAGAGGCGACAAATCAATAGGTGCACGAGGTAGGAAACCATACACCATTTCAAAAGGGCACATCTTAGTAGTAGAATGCAGCGAACGATTATAAGCAAATTCAATATGAGGCAAGCATTCTTCCCACATTTTCTTGTTATTCTTCAAAACAGCCCTAAGCATAGTAGACAATGTTCTATTGACTACTTCAGTTTGTCCATCAGTTTAGGAGTGACAAGTAGTACTAAAAAGCAGTTTAGTCCCCAACTTAGCCCATAAACATCTCCAAAAGTGGCTAAGAAATTTAGTATCATGATCTTAAACAATAGTATTTGGCACACCATGCAAGAGAATAATTTCACGAAATAACAAATCAACATCATTAGCAGCATCGTCACTTTTATGACATGGTGTAAAGTGTGCCATTTTCGAGAATCTATCCACGACAACAAATATGTTATCCTCCCCCTCTTTGTTCGAGGTAAACCCAAAACAAAGTCCATAGATATATCTTCCCATGGAACACTAGGTACAGGCAAAGACATATATAAACCATGAGGATTGAGTCATGACTTAGCTTTTTGACATGTAGTGCATCAATCAACAAAACGCTCAACATCCCATCTCATCTTTGGCCAAAAGAAATGTGTAGCAAGTACATCCTCCATCTTCTTCATGCCAAAGTGTCCCATTAATCCTCCTCCATGCACCTCCTGCAACAACAAAAGACGAACGGAGCTAGCTGGAATGCATAGCTTGTTAGCACAAAACACAAATACATCATTAACGATGAACTTGTTCCATGTTCTCCCTTCTTTACAATTCTGCAGTACATCTTTAAATTCAGCATCATGCACATATTGATCTTTGATGGTCTCCAAACTAAATATTTTAAAGTCAAGTTGTGAAAGCATATATATAATGACGAGACAATGCATCAGCAATAACATTTTCTTTACTCTCCTTGTGTTTAATGACATAAGGGAAAGTCTCAATGAATTCAACCCATTTAGCATGTCTACGGTTCAGTTTTGCTTGACTCTTAATGTGTTTCAAAGATTCATGATTAGAATGTATAACAAATTCTTTGGGCCATAAATAATGTTGCCATGTTTCTAAGGTCCAAACAAGAGCATATTATTCTTTATCATAAGTAGAATAGTTCAGACTAGGCCCACTTAATTTTTCAGAAAAAGTATGCAATAGGTTTGCCATCTTGTAATAACACACCTCTTAATCCAATTCCACTAGCATCACATTCAAGCTCAAAAGTCTTATTAAAATCAGGAAGTTGGAGTAAAGGAGCATATGTCAACTTATCTTTCAATACCGTGAAGGCTTCTTCCTGTGTGGTACCCCAAACAAAAGGCACATCCTTCTTCGTAAGCTCATTGAGAGGTGCAACAATGGTGCTGAAATCTCTCACAAAACACCTATAGAAACCAGCGAGTCCAAGAAGACTCCTCACTCGTGTGACCGTTTTGGGTTGCGGCCAACTCTCAATAGCTTCAATCTTGGCTTTATCAACTTCAATTCCCCGTGGAGTAACAACATAGCCAAGAAAAGATACTCGGTCGGTGCAAAATGTGCACTTCCCAAGGTTACCAAACAAACATGCATCACATAGAGCAATAAAAATAGCACATAAATATTCCAAATGTTCCTCCAAAGATCTGCTATAAATCAGTATATCATCAAAATAGACTACCACAAATCGTCCAATGAAGCACGTAAAACTTTGTTCATTAATCTCATGAAAGTACTAGGTGCATTAGTTAACCCAAAAGGCATGACTAACCACTCATATAATCCAAACTTAGTTTTAAATGTTGTTTTCCATTCATCTCCCAATTTTGTATGAATTTGATGGTATCCACTATGCAAATCAACTTTGGAGAATATTGTATAGCCACTCAATTCATCAAGCATGTCATCTAGCCTAGGAATAGGATGACGATAACGAATAGTAATATTATTAATGCCTCTACAATCAACACACATACGCAATGTATCATCCTTTTTTGGCACTAGTATAATAGGAACAGTACAAGGACTAAGAGAATCGCGTATATAACCTTTGTCGAGCAGCTCCTGTACTTGACTCATAATCCCCTTCGTCTCCTCTGGATTGGTACGGTATGGTGCACGGCTGGGTAGTGATGCACCAGGAATTAAGTCAATCTGATGCTCAATCCCTCGAATAGGTGGTAATGCCGGTGGCACGTCTTGTGGAAAGACGTCAACAAACTCCTGCAAAATGTTAGTGACAGCAGGAGGCAAAGAGGAAGGCACGTCCTCGAATGAAAATAATACCTCTTTGCACACAAAAGCATAGCAAACAGATTTGATACAATCTTGATCATCGATATCAGATTTGGTGGCAAGTAAACATCCATTTTTCAATTTAATTTCAGAAGCAACACTAGATGGTTTATTATTAGGTTTCATTTGTTGCTCAAATTCTTTTGCCACTATCTGATTTTCACTCTTATTTTGCTCCTATTTTGCTTTACTAGCTTGATTAATATCATCTTTCAAAATGGAATCAGGAGTCATAGGAAGCAAAGTAATATGTTTATCCTTATGAACAAGAGTATAGTGATTGTTTCTACCATGGTGTACATAATTTTTATCAAATTGCCATGGTCTACCAAGTAATAAGGAACATGCTTGCATGGTTACCACATCACAATCAACAAATCAACATATGTAGCGATACTAAAATGCACACGAACAGTACGTGTTACCTTAACCTTGCCGTTGTTGCTGAACCATTGGATGTAGTAAGTGTTGGGGAACGTAGTAATTTCAAAAAATTTCCTACGCACACGCAAGATCATGGTGATGCATAGCAACGAGAGGGGAGAGTGTTGTCTACGTACCCTCGTAGACCGGCAACGGAAGCGTTGACACAAGAAGTAGTCGTACGTCTTCCCGATCTGACTGATGCAAGTACCGAACGTACGGCACCTCCGAGTTCTGCACACGTTCAACTCGGTGACGTCCCTCGAGTTCCGATCCAACAAAACATTGAGGGAGAGTTTCGTCAGCACGACGGTGTGATGACGGTGATGATGTTCTACCGACGCAGGGCTTCGCCTAAGCACCGCTACGATATGACCGAGGTGGAATATGGTGGAAGGGGGCACCGCACACGGCTAAGGAACGATCACGAGGATCAACTTGTGTGTCATGGGGTGCCCCTTGCCTCAGTATATAAAGGAGGGAGAGGGGGAGGTGCGGCCGGCCCTATGGGTGCGCCTGGAGGAGTCCTACTCCAACCGGGAGTAGGACTCCCCCCTCTTGCCTTGTTGGAGAAGGAAGGAGGAAGGGAGAAAGAGGAAAGGGGGGCGCCGCCCCCCTTCCTTGTCCTATTCGGACTAGGGGGGAGGGGGCGCGCGGCCTACCCTGGCCGGGTTCCGGTAAAATCCCGATTTCACCCGGAACGTTTCCGATATCCAAATATAGGCTTCCAATATATCAATCTTTATGTCTCGACCATTTCGAGACCCCTCGTCATGTCCGTGATCACATCCGGGACTCCGAATAACCTTCGGTAAATCAAAACACAAAAACTCTAATTACGATCGTCACCGAACTTTAAGCGTGCGGACCCTACGGGTTCGAGAACTATGTAGACATGACCGAGACACGTCTCCGGTCAATAACCAATAGCGGAACCTGGATGCTCATATTGGCTCCTACATATTCTACGAAGATCTTTATCGGTCAGACCGCATAACAACATACGTTGTTCCCTTTGTCATCGGTATGTTACTTGCCCGAGATTTGATCGTCGGTATCTCAATACCTAGTTCAATCTCGTTACTGGCAAGTCTCTTTACTCGTTCCGTAATACATCATCCTGCAACTAACTTATTAGTTGCAATGCTTGCAAGGCTTGAGTGATGTGCATTACCGAGAGGGCCCAGAGATACCTCTTCGACAATCGGAGTGACAAATCCTAATCTCGAAATACGCCAACCCAACAAGTACCTTCGGAGACACCTGTAGAGCACCTTTATAATCACCCAGTTACGTTGTGACGTTTGGTAGCACACAAAGTGTTCCTCCGGTAAACGGGAGTTGCATAATCTCATAGTCATAGGAACATGTATAAGTTATGAAGAAAGCAATAGCAACAAACTAAACGATCAAGTGCTAAGCTAACGGAATGGGTCAAGTCAATCACATCATTCTCCTAATGATGTGATCCCGTTAATCAAATGACAACTCATGTCTATGGTTAGGAAACATAACCATCTTTGATTAACGAGCTAGTCAAGTAGAGGCATACTAGTGACTCTTTGTTTTTGTCTATGTATTCACACATGTATTATGTTTCCGGTTAATACAATTCTAGCATGAATAATAAACATTTATCATGATATAAGAAAATAAATAATAACTTTATTATTGCCTCTAGGGCATATTTCCTTCTGTCTCCCACTTGCACTAGAGTCAATAATCTAGATTACACAGTAATGATTCTAACACCCATGGAGCCTTGGTGCTGATCATGTTTTGCTCCTGGAAGACGCTTAGTCAGCGGGTCTGCAACATTCAGATCCGTATGTATCTTGCAAATTTCTGTGTCTCCCATTTGGACTAAATCCTGAATGGAATTGAAGCGTCTCTTGATGTGTTTGGTTCTCTTGTGAAATCTGGATTCCTTCGCCAAGGCAATTGCACCAGTATTGTCACAAAATATTTTCATTGGACCCAGTGCACTAGGTATGACACCTAGATCGGATATGAACTCGTTCATCCAGACTCCTTCATTTGCTGCTTCCGAAGCAGCTATGTACTCCGCTTCACATGTAGATCCCGCCATGACGCTTTGTTTAGAACTGCACCAACTGACAGCTCCACCGTTCAGTAAAAACACGTATCTGGTTTGCGATTTAGAATCGTCTGGATCAGTGTCAAAGCTTGCATCATCGTAACCATTTACGATGAGCTCTTTGTCACCTCCATATACGATAAACATATCCTTAGTCCTTTTCAGGTATTTCAGGATGTTCTTGACCGCTGTCCAGTGATCCACTCCTGGATTACTTTGGTACCTCCCTGCTAGACTTATAGCAAGGCACACATCAGGTCTGGTACATAACATTGCATACATGATAGAGCCTATGGCTGAAGCATAGGGAACATCTTTTATTTTCTCTCTATCTTCTGCGGTGGTCGGACATTGAGTCTTACTCAACTTCACACCTTGTAACACAGGCAAGAACCCTTTCTTTGCTTGATCCATTTTGAACTTCTTCAAAATCTTGTCAAGGTATGTGCTTTGTGAAAGTCCAATTAAGCGTCTTGATCTATCTCTATAGATCTTAATGCCCAATATGTAAGCAGCTTCACCGAGGTCTTTCATTGAAAAACTCTTATTCAAGTATCCCTTTATGCTATCCAGAAATTCTATATCATTTCCAATCAATAATATGTCATCCACATATAATATCAGAAATGCTATAGAGCTCCCACTCACTTTGTTGTAAATACAGGCTTCTCCAAAAGTCTGTACAAAACCAAATGCTTTGATCACACTATCAAAGCGTTTATTCCAACTCCGGGAGGCTTGCACCAGTCCATAAATGGATCGCTGGAGCTTGCACACTTTGTTAGCTCCCTTTGGATCGACAAAACCTTCTGGTTGCATCATATACAACTCTTTTTCTAGAAATCAATTCAGGAATGCAGTTTTGACATCCATTTGCCAAATTTCATAATCATAAAATGCAGCAATTGCTAACATGATTCGGAAAGACTTAAGCATCGCTACGGGTGAGAAGGTCTCATCGTAGTCAATCCCTTGAACTTGTCGAAAACCTTTTGCAACAAGTCGAGCTTTGTAGATAGTAACATTACCGTCAGCGTCAGTCTTCTTCTTGAAGATCCATTTATTCTCAATTGCTTGCCGATCAACGGGCAATTCAACCAAAGTCCACACTTTGTTCTCATACATGGATCCCATCTCAGATTTCATGGCTTCTAGCCATTTTGCAGAATCTGGGCTCACCATCACTTCTTCATAGTTCGTAGGTTCATCATGATCTAGTAGCATGATTTCTAGAACAGGATTACCGTACCACTCCGGTGCGGATCTTACTCTGGTTGATCTACGAGGTTCGGTAGTAACTTGATCTGAAGTTTCATGATCATTATCATTAGCTTCATCACTAATTGGTGTAGGTGTCACAGAAACCGGTTTCTGTGATGTACTACTTTCCAATAAGGGAGCAGGTACAGTTACCTCATCAACTTCTACTTTTCTCCCACTCACTTCTTTCGAGAGAAACTCCTTCTCTAGAAAAACTCCGAATTTAGCAACAAAAGTTTTGCCTTCGGATCTATGATAGAAGGTGTACCCAACAGTCTCCTTTGGGTATCCTATGAAGGCACATTTCTCCGATTTGGGTTCGAGCTTATCAGGTTGAAGCTTTTTCACATAAGCATCGTAGCCCCAAACTTTCAGAAACGACAACTTTGGTTTCTTGCCAAACCATAGTTCATAAGGTGTCGTCTCAACGGATTTCGATGGTGTCCTATTTAACGTGAATGCAGCCGTCTCTAAAGCATAACCCCAAAACGATAACGGTAAATAAGTAAGAGACATCATAGATCACACCATATCTAATAAAGTACGATTACGACGTTCAGACACACCATTACGCTGTGGTGTTCCGGGTGGCGTGAGTTGCGAAACTATTCCGCATTGTTTCAAATGTAGACCAAACTCGTAACTCAAATATTCTCCTCCACGATTAGATCGTAGAAACTTTATTTTCTTGTTACGATGATTTTCAACTTCACTCTGAAATTCTTTGAACTTTTCAAATGTTTTAGACTTATATTTCATTAAGTAGATATACCCATATCTGCTTAAATCATCTGTGAAGGTGAGAAAATAACGATATCCGCCACGAGCCTCAACATTCATTGGACCACATACATCTGTATGTATGATTTCCAACAAATCCGTTGCTCTCTCCATAGTACCGGAGAACGGCGTTTTGGTCATCTTACCCATGAGGCACGGTTCGCAAGTACCAAGTGATTCATAATCAAGTAGTTCCAAAAGTCCATCAGTATGGAGTTTCTTCATGCGCTTTACACCGATATGACCTAAACGGCAGTGCCACAAATAAGTTGCACTATCATTATCAACTCTGCATCTTTTGATTTAAACATTATGAATATGTGTATCACTACTATCGAGATTCATCAAAAATAGACCACTCTTCAAGGGTGCATGACCATAAAAGATATTACTCATATAAATAGAACAACCATTATTCTCTAATTTAAATGAATAACCGTCTCGCATCAAACAAGATCCAAATATAATGTTCATGCTCAACGCTGGCACCAAATAACAATTATTTAGGTCTAATACTAATCCCGAAGGTAGATGTAGAGGTAGCGTGCCAACCGCGATCACATCGACTTTGGAACCATTTCCCACGCGCATCGTCACCTCATCCTTAGCCAATCTTCGCTTAATCCGTAGCCCCTGTTTCGAGTTGCAAATGTTAGCAACAGAACCAGTATCAAATACCCAGGTGCTACTGCGAGCATTAGTAAGATACACATCAATAACATGTATATCACATATACCTTTGTTTACTTTGCCATCCTTCTTATCCGCCAAATACTTGGGGCAGTTCCGCTTCTAGTGACCAGTCTGCTTGCAGTAGAAGCACTCAGTCTCAGGCTTAGGTCCAGACTTGGGTTTCTTCTCCTGAGCAACAACTTGTTTGCCGTTCTTCTTGAAGTTCCCTTTCTTCTTCCCTTTGCCCTTTTTCTTGAAACTGGTGGTCTTATTGACCATCAACACTTGATGCTCCTTCTTGATTTCTACCTCCGCGGCTTTTAGCATCGCGAAGAGCTTAGGAATAGTTTTATTCATCCCTTGCATATTATAGTTCATCATGAAGCCTTTGTAGCTTGGTGGCAGTGATTGAAGAACTCTGTCAATGACACTATCAACAGGAAGATTAACCCCCAGTTGAGTCAAGTGATTATGATACCCAGATATTTTGAGTATATGTTCACTGACAGAACTATTCTCCTCCATCTTGCAGCTATAGAACTTATTGGAGACTTCATATCTCTCAATCCGGGCATTTGCTTGAAATATTAACTTCAACTCCTGGAACATCTCATATGCTCCATGACGTTCAAAACGTCGTTGAAGACCCGGTTCTAAGCCATAAAGCATGGCACACTAAACTATCGAGTAGTCATCAGCTTTGCTCTGCCAGACGTTCATAACATCTGGTGTCGCTCCTGCAGCAGACTTGGCACTTAGCGGTGCTTCCAGGACGTAATTCTTCTGTGCAGCAATGAGGATAATCCTCAAGTTACGGACCTAGTCCGTGTAATTGCTACCATCATCTTTCAACTTTGCTTTCTCAAGGAATGCATTAAAATTCAACGGAACAACAGCACGAGCCATCTATCTACAATCAAACATAGACAAGCAAGATACTATCAGGTACTAAGTTCATGATAAATTTAAGTTCAATTAATCATATTACTTAAGAACTCACACTTAGAAAGATATCCTTCTAATCCTCTAAGTGATCACGTGATCCAAATCAACTAAACCATGTCCGATCATCACGTGAGATGGAGTAGATCAATGGTGAACATCAATATGTTGATTCACGCTCGACCTTTCGGTCTCCGTGTTCCGAGGACATATCTGTTATATGCTAGGCTCGTCAAGTTAAACCTGAGTATTCCGCGTGTGCAACTGTTTTGCACCCATTGTATTTGAACGTAGAGCCTATCACACCCGATCATCACGTGGTGTCTCAGCACGAAGAACTTTCGCAACGGTGCATACTCAGGGAGAACACTTATACTTTGATAATTTAGTGGGGGATCATCTTATAATGCTACCGTCAATCAAAGCAAGATAAGATGCATAAAAGATAAACATCACATGCAATCAATATAAGTGATATGATATGGCCATCATCATCTTGTGCTTGTGATCTCCATTTCCGAAGCACCTTCATGATCACCATCGTCACTGGAGCGACACCTTGATCACCATCGTAGCATCGTTGTCGTCTCGCCAATCTTATGCTTCCACGACTATCGCTACCGCTTAGTGATAAAGTAAAGCATTACAGCGCAGTTGCATTGCATACAATAAAGCGACAACCATATGGCTCCTGCCAGTTGCCGATAACTCGGTTACAAAACATGATCATCTCATACAATAAAATTTAGCATCATGTCTTGACCATATCACATCACAACATACCCTGCAAAAACAAGTTAGACGTCCTCTACTTTGTTGTTGCAGGTTTTACGTGGCTGCTACGGGCTTAGCAAAAACCGTTCTTACCTACGCATCAAAACCACAACGATAGTTTGTCAAGTTGATGCTGTTTTAACCTTCGCAAGGACCGGGCGTAGCCACACTTGGTTCAACTAAAGTTGGAGAAACTGACACCCGCCAGCCACCTGTGTGCAAAGCACGTCGGTAGAACCAGTCTCGCGTAAGCGTACGCATAATGTCGGTCCGGGCCGCTTCATCCAACAATACCGCCGAACCAAAGTATGACATGCTGGTAAGCAGTATGACTTATATCGCCCACAACTCACTTGTGTTCTACTCGTGCACAACATCAACGCATAAAACCTAGGCTCGGATGCCATTGTTGGGGAACGCAGTAATTTCAAAAAATTTCCTACGCACACGCAAGATCATGGTGATGCATAGCAACGAGAGGGGAGAGTGTTGTCTACGTACCCTCGTAGACTGGCAACGGAAGCATTGACACAACGTAGAGGAAGTAGTCGTACGTCTTCCCGATCCGACTGATCCAAGTACTGAACGTACGGCACCTTCGAGTTCTGCACATGTTCAACTCGATGATGTCCCTCGAGTTCCGATCCAGCAAAACATTGAGGGAGAGTTTCGTCAGCACGACGGTGTGATGACGGTGATGATGTTCTACCGACGCAGGGCTTCGCCTAAGCACCGCTACGATATGACCGAGGTGGAATATGGTGGAAGGGGGCACCGCACACGGCTAAGGAACGATCACGAGGATCAACTTGTGTGTCATGGGGTGCCCCTTGCCTCAGTATATAAAGGAGGGAGAGGGGGAGGTGCGGCCGGCCCTATGGGTGCGCCTGGAGGAATCCTACTCCAACCGGGAGTAGGACTCCCCCCTCTTGCCTTGTTGGAGAAGGAAGGAGGAAGGGAGAAACAGGAAAGGGGGGCGCCGCTCCCCCTTCCTTGTCCTATTCGGACTAGGGGGGAGGGGGCGCACGGCCTACCATGGCCGGCCCTCCTCTTCTCCCTTATGGCCCATGTAGGCCCAATAACCCCCCCGGGGGGGGGGGGGTTCCGGTAACCCCCTCGGTACTTTGGTAAAATCCCGATTTCACCCGGAACGTTTCTGATATCCAAATATAGGCTTCCAATATATTAATCTTTATGTCTCGACCATTTCGAGACCCCTCGTCATGTCCGTGATCACATCCGGGACTCCGAACAACCTTCGGTACATCAAAACACAAAAACCCTAATTACGATCGTCACCGAACTTTAAGCGTGCGGACCCTATGGGTTCGAGAACTATGTAGACATGACCGAGACACGTCTCCGGTCAATAACCAATAGCGGAACCTGGATGCTCATATTGGCTCCTACATATTCTACGAAGATCTTTATCGGTCAGACCGCATAACAACATACGTTGTTCCCTTTGTCATCGGTATGTTACTTGCCCGAGATTCGATCGTCGGTATCTCAATACCTAGTTCAATCTCGTTACTGGCAAGTCTCTTTACTCGTTCTGTAATACATCATCCTGCAACGAACTTATTAGTTGCAATGCTTGCAAGGATTGAGTGATGTGCATTACCGAGAGGGCCCAGATATACCTCTTCGACAATCGGAGTGACAAATCCTAATCTCGAAATATGCCAACCCAACAAGTACCTTTGGAGACACCTGTAGAGCACCTTTATAATCACCCAGTTATGTTGCGATGTTTGGTAGCACACAAAGTGTTCCTCCGGTAAACGGGAGTTGCATAATCTCATAGTCATAGGAACATGTATAAGTTATGAAGAAAGCAATAGCAACAAACTAAACGATCAAGTGCTAAGCTAATGGAATGGGTCAAGTCAATCACATCATTCTCCTAATGATGTGATCCCGTTAATCAAATGACAACTCATGTCTATGGTTAGGAAACATAACCATCTTTGATTAACGAGCTAGTCAAGTAGAGACATACTAGTGACTCTTTGTTTTTGTGTATGTGTTCACACATGTATTATGTTTCCGGTTAATACAATTCTAGCATGAATAATAAACATTTATCATGATATAAGGAAATAAATAATAACTTTATTATTGCCTCTAGGGCATATTTCCTTCAGTAAGGACGCGGATGTGGTCTTGTGGTGAGAGAGAGCTTCTCCACCATCTCCATGCTAGCCAAGTTGTTGCAACTCCCTCCATCAATGATAACGCAAACAGAACGTTCCTTCACAACTCCCTTTGTGTGGAACAAATTGTGCCTCTGATTTTGCTCAGCTTGCGTGACCTGCACACTCAAAATAACATGTTGAGAAACTAAACTTTCATACCTGTCAGCATCATCAGCAACCATGTATTGCGTTTCTTGTCAAAATCATCTCCACTGTATTCTTCACTTGTAATAAGAGCCAAAGTCTCCTCATCGTAGTCACTAGCAGACTCATACCCACCATCCTCAGTAGCAATCATCACACGCTTAGACGGACATTCTCTCGCATAAATGACCTCCACCCTTGCAACGACGACAAATAATATCATGTGTTTGCCCTGTTGATGCCATGGATGAAGTAGAGCTCTGTGCAGGCCCAGAAGGTGTGCTCTTGGCAGATAGTGCTGGTTGTGCCTGCTTTCTTGTATCACGGCTCGAGGTGGCAGCTGAGGGAGGTGTCAGTGCAGTAGAATGTGTGGAAGTAGAGGATGCACGCGGTGTCCATGATGAAGGTTAACCTGCAGAAAAGTTAGTTTGCGCCAATGCATGTCGATCCTGCACTTCACGTTCAACTTTACAAGCAAGATGGAATAAACGAGTGATATTATTATACTCCTCATACTCTAGAATGGTCTGAATCTCTCTATTTAATCCATTTATAAAACATGCAAGCATAACTTCATTATCCTCAATAATACCACATCTAATCATGCCAGTTTGTAATTCCTGATAATATTCTTCTACATAATTTTTTCCTTGTCTCAAACGCTGCAATTTTTGAAGAAATCCACGTTGATAATATGGTGGAACCCAGCGAGTACGCATAGCATTTTTCAAAGCAACCCAAGTAGCTAGAATAGGATATAATCTACAATGTTCAGACCACCATACACATGCAGAACTAGTGAAAGCACAAACAGCAGCAGCAACACGTCTCTCCTCGGGATATTGTAAACATGTAAAACATTGTTCACTTTCTAACTCCCAAGTAAGATATATATATATCAGGAACATATCTACCCTCAAATGGTGGAATATTCAATTTCAGTTTAGGAAGATGGTCATGATCTCGTACCTGAGCTGGTAGTGCAGCCCTACCATTGCGATTATATGCATGTGGATGACCTGGTGCTGGTGGTTGCACGTAGTTCTGATTTTGATCAACCTCATCCTCGTAATCGTCATCCTCATCGGCACCAGCAACAGCAGTAGCAGGAGCTAAAGAAGCATCAATATTAGGTACAACAACACCAGAAGTTTGGACATCCTCAATAGGAACACGCTTCGCTCGTCCGAACTGATTCGGTAGGGGGCGTTGTTGTTGTCGTTGCAGAGGTGCGACAGGTGCAGCCAGTGGTGGTTGTGGAAGACCCGCGAGCAATTCATTAAACTTGTTATCCAGCTTTGTCTCGAATGACTTCTCCATGCCATCTATCTTCTCCATGGCCTCTTCAAATCTGTTTAGCGCCACTCATCATTTGCTAAAATTTATCATGCAACTCCTTGTTTGTCATGTTATCCCAGTCCAGCTCATCAGTTTGTGATCCTGGCATGGTTAGCAGCAAGAGAAAAACACAAGAATATGTCAAAAATTCGTTAAGTGAATCTCAAATTCTTACCAGTTCTTACCAAGCAGCAGGTGGTGATCGGCAACCGCTGTAGTCAAAACTCTCAAAGTTTGGATAGAGCGATTACCAGGGAGAGTCAAACACACGATGTAGATGTATGTGGAGCTGGGAAGGCTTATAATATGATAGCAAAAAGGGTCAGCAATAATCAATTGAGAGATGCAAAGTTGAATAAACGCTCAACGATGGTACTGTGCTGGTCCTAGGCTAGACCGTACTAGATACGCAAGCCTAGAACACTAACAAAATTACGGCGTGACACGTAAACAAGGGAAAAATCATACCCTGGGAATTTTTTCTCTCTTTTTTGGCGCTCTTTTTTTTGCAGTCCTTTTTTTTCTAAACCTACTCATGCAAGTAAACACGAATCGGAAAATAGATGGATCTCGAAAACAAACCTAATATGAAAAGAACTCGGATTGGTGGTGGATATATGGTGGTAGGATATGGCAGCGGTGGTGGTATATGGCAGCGGTGGTGGTTTATGGCAGCGGTGGTAGGATATGGCAGCGGTGGGGGTATATGGCAGCAACGATGAAGATGGTGCGGCAGCGGCGTGACAAATTCTGACAGAACTCGAAACTCTAAAGGACTAGATGCTAAGACCATCAATTTCACACCACGATGCAACCGCAAATTCAACAAAGCAAAATACTGAAAAGACTATGCAAAGGCTCAGACTGGTTCGGATATGATGAACTAACCCTAATTTTTTGGTGGGTTTTTCGTGGACTGTAGGTATGAAGGACAGACTCGATCTAAACTACGAAAAACTATAAAATCTCACCGAACAACCTGGAAATCTGATACCATTTGATAGAAGCAAAGGTGTACCATCTTTTGATGAGATGGTGGCTATCATTTATGGTGGAGTAGACTTTGACGATCCAACTACGGATGTGCAAGGGCGTCATGCCTTAGCAATCGCTAAACTAACTACGGAAGGTTATTGACCATGCCGGAGCATGATCAACCTGACCACGAGGGTCTATTTCCTCCAAGCAAACAAAGAACAAGCAAGAAACTGAAATTGCAATCTTGATATTGCGAATAAAAGAGGAAAGCTTTATTGATCAAGTGGGGTTCTATGACACCTTGGTCTGGTCGTTGAACACAAATGTATATATTGTAACGCCCTCGATGCGGCTATATCTCCCACGTGTCGAAGCATGACTTAGAGGCATAACCGCATTGAAAGCAATGTCGCAAGTGAGGTAATCTTCACACAACCCATGTAATACATAAGGGAAAGAGATACATAGTTGGCTTACAATCGCCACTTCACACAATGCATGAATAAAGCATTACAATAACCAGATACAATCAAGGTCCGACTACGGAACCAAAATAAAATAAGACTACCCCAAATGCTACATAGATCCCCGATCGACCCCCAACTGGGCTCCACTACTGATCAACTAGAACGAAACAACACAAAGGACAAGATCTTCATAGAGCTCCTCCTTGAGCTTGGTTGCGTCACCTGCACGGTTCAACAGCACCTGCAAGCTGGTTTTGGAAGTATCTGCGAGTCATGGGGACTCAGCAATCTCACACCCTCGCGATCAAGACTATTTAAGCTTATAGGAAGGGTAAAAGGTATGAGGTGGAGCTGCAGCAAGCGACTAGCATATATGGTGGCTAACATACGCAAAAGAGAGCGAGAAGAGAAGGCAAAGCACGGTTGAACAACTATGATCAAGAAGTGATCCTAGAACAACCTACGTCAAGCATTACTCCAACACCGTGTTCACCTCCCGGACTCCGCTGAAAAGAGACCATCACAGTTACACACGCGGTTGATGTATTTTAGTTAAGATCAACTTCAGGTTTTCTACAACCGGACATTAACAAATTCCCATCTGCCCATAACCGCGGGCACGGATTTCGAAAGTTCAAATCCCTGTAGGTGTGTCCCAACTTAGCCCATCACAAGCTCTCACGGTCAACGAAGGATATTCCTTCTCCCAAGACAATCCGATCAGGCTCGGCATCCAGGTTACAAGACATCCTCGACAATGGTAAAACAAGTCCAGCAACACCGCCCGAATGTGCCGACAAATCCCGATAGGAGCTGCACATATCTCATTCTCAGGGCACACTCAGATTGTCCAAACTTCCGGTAGGCCAGCCCAGAGTTGCCCCTGGTAGCCACCGGCGGCTGACAGGTTGGACCAACACTCAGAGGAGCACTGGCCCGGGGGGGGGGGGTTTAAAATAATGATGACCCTTGAGTCTGCAGGACCCAAGGGAAAGAAAAGGCTAGGTGGCAAATGGTAAAACCAAGGTTGGGCATTGCTGGAGGAGTTTTATTCAAGGTGAATTGTCAAGGGGTTCCCATTATAACCCAACCGCGCAAGGAACACAAAATCTGGGAACATAACACCGATATGACGGAAACTAGGGCGGCAAGAGTGGAACAAAACACCAGGCATAAGGCCGAGCCTTCCACCCTTTACCAAGTATATAGATGCATTAATTAAATAATAGATATTGTGATATCCCAACAAGATATCCATGTTCCAACATGGAACAGGCTTCATCTTCACCCGCAACTAACAACGCTATAAGAGGGGCTGAGCAAAGCGGTAACATAGCCAAACAATGGTTTGCTAGGACAAGGTGGGTTAGAGGCTTGGTTTAACAATATGGGAGGCATGATAAGCAAGTGGTAGGTATCGCAGCATAGGCATAGCAAAAGAGCGAGCAACTAGCAAGCAAAGATAGAAGTGATTTCGAGGGTATGATCATCTTGCCTGAAATCCCGCAAGGAAGAAGAACGAGTCCATGAAGAAGATAAACGGACGTAGAAGAACAGGTCCTCACAAACGCGACGTTCTCAGAACCAACCCAAAGAAGCAAGACCGAAAAGAAGCACACAACATAGTAAACAACCAACACACGAACATGGTATGATATGCGGGATGTGGTATGTGATGCATATGCATGATTTGGAAAGGAATGATTGAACCTGGCCTCAACTTGGATATCCAAGAGTGCCACTGGAAAGGGGAGGTGATTTCGGTTGAAATCGATATAAAGATCACCGGAATCGGATGCACGGTTTGGAAATGGCAAGCAAAACAAATATGGCACCGGTCTGCGATAAACAGCAAGTGACCATCTAAATGCATCAAGTTAAATATACTACAGCACTCAAACATGGCAACACAATACATGGCAGGGATCCACTCAAGATGCTTGACAAAAGATGAACAATGAGCTATAGCTAATTCACTCAATAACAGGTTCAAACAAGCATGACAAAAGTGCAAATGATAACAGGTTTCAGACTTAGTGAAATTAACACAAGTCTGGAATTTATCAGCAGGAAGCAAACTTTAGAGCATGATAACTATATGCTACAGGAACATATCATGGAAAAGCAAGGCATGTCATGAAGCTACTCAAAGCACTTAACAAAAGTCCCTTAGTGACCTTGAGCCAAAAGGGATCAGAAAATACAATTGCAAGCATGTGAACATGGCAAAAACATAAACAAATTCAGACTTTGTGAAAAACTGGAGCATGCAAAGCAGTTAACGAGTAGGCATGTTTATGAGCTTGATGCACTCACTATAGAGCATGTCATGACAAACTAAGCATACACCCATCAAGAAGACATGGCATAGAAGCTAGACATGGCAATAACAACAACATAGCATGCACGGATCAATAGCAACAACCTCGGCAAAATCGCTAAACATGTCAACGATCTGCCAGGAACATTTTATAGCAAAAGTAGAGCTCGATTGACTCAAGCTAGGGTGCTCCATAAATGCAAACAAAGACATGGATGGATAGAGCACCACAATGTTAACAAAACATCCTTACTGATCATCCTCAAAAGAGGCACAAATCACTAGGAAACAACATGAACATATGGCATAACAACAAAATCAGGACAAGGACTTAGTGAAATTCTAAGTCCCTGAAATCAGCATTAACGATTACGCTACTTTGCAAGCTTGTGCTAGTCACCAAACATATCACAGAAATACATGGCAAGCACCTCTGTAAAGATGGCATGGCATATAACAAAACACATGTAGAACTCAGGATCATAGCATGCACACATTAATCATGGCAAAAATGACAAAAGGCCATTTGCTGAAACAGATCTGACAAATTCATCACATAGCCCTCTTCCAACAGCATTTCGGGCATCAAGATGAGCTCAAATCAAAATGATGCAATGAGATGAAATGATGTACTCGTCGAGATGAACATTTTGATATGCTACACGCACAAATCAGAGCTACAGTGACAGAGTTATGGCATGTGAAAGAATGCAAAAAAATAGGTTTAGGGGGCAAAAGTCAACCTCCCGGTTACAGATCTGGATCGGGCACGTGCACGGAAATCGAGGTCCAACGGAGTTGAGAGGAGGCGTGCGCCGGCGACGAGGAGGAGGCGGCCGACAAGGTGAGGGCGTCGCCAGAGCGGGTTCCGGCTGGCGCGGGTCGCCGGAGCGGCGAGGGCGGCGGGCGCCGATGACTAGGCGAGGCGGGGAGGCGCGCCCGGCGAGCTGGTGCGGCGGCGGCCGGCGATGGCGATGGGGCGAGGCGGCGCCGGCATGGCGGAGGCGACGACAGGGAGGAGGCGGCGACTGCGGTGGTTGGCGGCGCCAGCGCGGTGGCGGAGCCGGGGCGGCTCGGGCGGCTCTCGCCGGTGCGACAGGGAGCGGAAGGCGGCGTGGGCATGGCGGCGGAGATGGCGACGGCGAGCAACGACGGGCGGCGGCTGTGGTGCGCGGTGGAGGTCGCCGGCGGCGCGGCGCGGGGTCGTCGGCGGGAGAGCTCCGGTGGCGGGAGCGGTGCTGGGGCGCGGGCCGAGCGGGCGGACGACGGCGGTGGCGCGGGCTCGCGCGGGCCTGATCCGGGTCCCGCGGGCCGCGCGGTGGTGGGAGGAGAGAGAGGGTGAGGTGGCGCGACCCGATTGGCTGTGGCCGGCGGCGGAGCTGACGTGGCACGCTGCCATTGGTCGGAGTGAGGTGGCCAGGCGGGGTGGACATGTCCGGCGCGGTGAGGACGCGTCCGGCGGCGCGAGGGAAGGGTTTTTTAGGGTTTCGTCCGCGAATTTTGACTGGGTGCACATATATATAGGTAGAGGGAGCTAGGAGAGTCCAAATGAGGTGCGGTTTTCGGCCACACGATCCTGATCGAACGACCGAGATGATAGAGAGGTCTTAGGTGGGTTTTGAGCTGCAACACACACGAGGCCTTCTCGGTCCCTCGGTTAACCGTTGGAGTATCAAACGAAGTCCAAATGGCACGAAATTTGACAGGCGGTCTACCGGTAGTAAACCAAGGCCGCATGACAAGTCACGGTCCAGTCCGGAAATGTTTAACACCCGCACACGAAAAGAGGTAGAAAGGGACACCGGGTGACATAGGAGCGCCGGATAGCAAAACGGACAACGGGGAAAATGCTCGGATGCATGAGACGAACATGTATGCAAATGAAATGCACATGATGGCATGATATGCAATGCATTACACGCAAGCAATGACAAGGCAACAACAGCGAATAACTGGAAGACACTTGGCACACCGGTCTTGGGGCGTTACATATATGGAGGAAGGGGGGCGAGATTTCGTGGCCCTTGGGGGAGGGGTCCGAAACCAACCTTATCTCTTATTTCCCCACACATACGGACTCTAAAAACAACCTATACTATAGTATTTCGAAATTACATGGGCCTGGCCCAAGAATAAGGCGACGCAACACCTATAATAGCCTCCGGACGAAATTTAGGAAGTGGCATCTTGTATATTTCGTCCAAGCCTTCATACACTCATTATGGTGGCTTCAAAGTCCTGAAATCATCACTTGAAACTCCAGTCTTGTTTCCCTTGCACATGCCATCATCTCCATGCTTGATCTTACTCAAGTGATCATCCCTCTTTGTCCATGCTAGGCCCTTCATTTGTAAGCAAAACAAACATATCCAATTTAGGCAGCATCATATTCTCATGAACATTAGAATCATTACCAAGGAACAAAAGTACCTAATAATTTAATTGGCGTGCATGAGCTCTAGTAATTGGTCCAATATATGTAGCAGTAGGGGTTGTGGGTGTAACATTGGTATTGATGTCCTCATCAGGTAGGAGTTGGTCTACTAATCTTGGACGTGATGCCTATATACATGAACATTCCCTTGGATATCGTCATGATTATTCACTTTTCTATCAATTGCCCAACAATAATTTGTTTTAACCACCGTATGCTATTTTCTCAAGAGAAGGCTCTAGTGAAAACTACGGCCCCCGGGTCTATTTCCTATCATATTAAATCTAAAAATACCTTGCTGCAATTTTTCTTTCTTTATTTTATTTTGTATTTTAGTTAGATCTATTTATCAAATATCATACAATTTAATCTATCTCAATACCAAGGAGGGATTGACAACCCCTGTTACGCGTTGGGTTGCAAGTCTTTGTTGTTTGGTTGCATGTGTTGTTTATGTAGTGTTGCTTGGTTCTCCTACTAGATTGATAACCTTGGTTTCATAACTGAGGGAAATACTTACCTTTGCTGTGCTGCATCATCCTCTCCTCTTCGGGGAAATACCAATGCAGATACAAGCAATCAGGAAGAATTTCTGGAGCCGTTGCTGGGGAGACATCATCGACATCTATCAAGTACCCAATCAGAAATCTCATCTCCTTGCAATTACTTTATTTGCCATTTGCCTCTCGTTTTCATCTCCCTCACTTCTAAAACATTTTTGCAAAAACACAAAAATATTTTTCGTTGGCCTCTTTCTTGTTTGATCTTTTGTTTGCTTGTGTTCTTGTTTGCGTAGTCACGATGTCTCAGGAAAACACCAAGTTGTGTGGTTTTTCCAATACTAATAATATATTTTTTATTAGTACTCCTATTGCTCCTCCCGCCGCTAGTGCGAAGTCTTATGATATTAATGCCGCTTTGTTGAATCTCGTTATGAAGGAGCAATTTTCCGGTAATCCTAATGAGGATGTCGCGTCCCATCTAAACACTTTCGTAGAATTGTGTGATATGCAAAAGAAAAAAGATGTGGACAATGATATTGTGAAATTAAAATTATTTCCTTTCTCTTCACGGAATCATGCAAAAATTTGGTTTTCATCCTTGCCTTGTAATAGTATTGATTATTGGGATAAGTGCAAAGATGCTTTTATTACTAAGTATTTTCCTCCCACGAAAATTACTTCCCTTAGAAATCAAATTATGAATTTAAGCAACTTGAGCATGAACATGTTGCGCAATCTTGGGAAAGAATGAAATTAATGCTAAGAAATTGTCCTACTCATGGTTTAAATCTATGGATGATCATACAAAATTTTTATGCGGAATTGAACTTTGTTTCTAGAAATCTTTTAGATTCCATCGCGGGTGGTACTTTGATGGAAAGGGTGAAGCCACTAAATTACTTAATAATATTATGGTTACACTACTACAGGATGCTACTAATGAGACACTATGATCAGAGACCCTTCGACGAAACTGTGTGGGATGCAATAATCACAAATGGTGGTGTAAAAACCCGTCAAAAAGCTGCAAAACGTTTGCGATGACGGATGCATCAAACATGGTTCAGATTTTAGTTGCGTGTGCGATGCAGGGCATACGGTTCAATTCAATTAACTGTTTGCGATGAGGAGGAACAAAAGAAACGGGTAGCCAGATGAAGGTGTGTGTGATATACAACATACAATTCACTCGGATGACCTGTTTGTAATTAGGCAACACAAAAGTAACGGTCAGCCAGATCAAGGTGTGTGCGATATACGGCATGCGGTTCACTCGGATGAACTGTTTGCGTTGAGACAAGAGAACAGAAACGGTTCAATATAACAAGATGTGTGTGATACGCGGCAAACAGGTCTGTAATCAGAAATGTGTGTGAAGACCGATAATAACACAGATGATTGCTGCTAATAAGACATGTGTTGTGCGATGGGATTGCATACAGAACAACATATATATATATATAGGTGGCTACTATAGACACACTTATAAGGACATGGTTGCATAACCAAATTAAACATCCACTTACATAGGCGGCTACTACAACCATGCATTTGCACACACCAAAGTAAACTATTACATGCATAATTACATAGCTGGCTACTACACACATGACATTTCCACACACCAAAGTAAACTATATATTACATGCATGATTAACTAGGATAAACGATCATCTAATCATCATCTACTTCTTGCGACACTTGCTCTGGTTGTGGATCGATCCGACCTCGTCGATCTCTGTAACAAGGCACTTCCTGATGTCAACGATCCGCCTGTGCATCTCGTAGCATGTGTACACGCTCTTGATCGCGAACCTGAGGTGAGGTTCATCTAGTTGCTGCATCCAGGCCCCGTGCCAGGATACGGGACATGTTCTGTTGGCATCCTGCTTCATCTTTTTGTAGTATGGGTCGATGATGGCCGAGGCGAGTTCAACCAGGGAGTCCTTCTTCATGATGCCCCAGCCCCTGTAGTACTCACTAATTTCGACAATGTTCTGGCAGGCCAAGCCCGTAACCCTGAGCACTTTTACATCGTCGGTGGTTTCCACCATGGCGAACTTGTAGTCAGTGCTGTTGACAAACCTAGTGAAAATGTTGCAAGGCTCTATAGCCATGCAGTAGTGGTAGATGAGGACATGATGGCGCACACACAACTGGGCGACGACAACCTTCTGATCTATGTTGGGATGACCGGCGGTGTACTGGAGGTCGATGCCAACGACCTTGTACTTGTCTCGAGCAAGCAACTGCTCAACGGTGTTGATGTAGTCATCCACGACGGTCGGGTCGATGGTGTACACCACCGAGAGATTCGTTTCCCTCGCGTGGGTCTCCACTTTATGCTCGCCAAACTCCATTGGAGCACCGCTAGATATCCCCTCTCCACGTGTTGTCGTGGGTCTGCTTGTTGTATTGTGGGGCGCGATCGAAAGGTTGAGGAGACTAAGGTTATAATGGTTGCGGGAATTAAAGGGGAAGCCAGACGGCCTAGAATATCAGCACGCCCTGATGGCAGTTCTAATTTGCAGCACATAACTCCATCGTGCCACACGTAACTGCATCACGTGGCAATGCGTGCGGTGCAACCGCATTCATATGGGGCCCCCGACATGATCGTGCGCAGGCCCAACCGCTGGCAGAGCGCACGCGGAGGGACGCGAGCAGAGCGCTCGACGGTTGCCTCAATGGTGAGCAACCATATATATGCATATAGCAGTTGAACACGCAGTGAAAATTTGTCCACAGGCAAAGCGCGCCGACGGACGCGAGCAGAGCACGCTGACGGACGCGAGCAGAGCGCGCTGACGGACGCGAGCAGAGCGCGCCGTGACGCCTAACGATGAGAAAAGCTTGCCGAGGGATGCAGGCAGAGGCCGGCATAGTGATACATGTCAAATAAGACAAACTGTGGGCAAACACTTGCTGGTATATAACCATTTGCGATTGATGAATTCATCGCTGACGGGTTACCTAGTGCGGTCCGTGTGTGTTGTGATATGCTCTGTTTGCAGAACGTCTATGCTCTGTGTACAGAAGAACAACATATATATATATATACTTGTAACATGACATGATTGTAATAGAAAATTAAACATCCAATTACGTTATATAACAAATACCATAAATATTGCAAGGTTCAAATTGAAAGATTACAATGACCAAATTCAAACATTGCAAACCTTGTCATTTCTGCAAAGGGATCAGCCGCTGACAAGTCATGAATGGATTTGACACAATGACTTCCAATTGCTCTGTCATATGCTCTTCCAATACAAAGTTTAGATTTTTGGAGCCTCTTCCATTCTGCAGTACCTCTCGGCTCTAATCAACATACCATTCATCTTTCCTAATTAAATGCATGTTCAACCTCAATACCCTCAGCACCCTTGCTCTGACAAGAAAGAACCTGGCGAGTGTAATATCCGGTCAGGTCCCTCGGTAGGAGTTCAAAGTAATATTTGAGAGATGCAGATCCAGACATTCGATGTGATTGTCGTTATAAACATTATGCACCTTCGGGCCTAATATTATCTACAAAACAAGAGAACGTGTTAGTGCCTACATTGAGTTTTGAACACTACTGCACGCCTATTTGGTTTGCAGGATTTGTAAAATGCACGAACGTGCCATCTTCGATCTGCCATGATTAACATGGGAATTTGATTACAATCTAGAAACATATAACTTTCTTCACAAGAGGTTGGATTGGATGAAAAATTCCCTAAGAAAACTAGTACAGATGAACCCAAAGGAGAAATGCTTATGGATTGTACCATATGAATCAAGGAACCAATATGGGGTGGGGGTGTATGTCCTGAAATCCTCCAAAATTCCTTCATAAATCATAGTACATTGTCATTGTAAACTTCGGAAAAGGTGCAAAAAATTGAACTCCCTTATGGTTAACATTTAACAGGAAAGGAACGTCACCTCGATATACAACTTCTTCAGCCACGGAAAGCATCTCAGGCAACTGACAACTTGGTCCAGGTTGGGGCCAACAGATTCTAGTGCCAAGACCTTTACTGTGCCCCGAATCTGGGTGAAGCTTTGCTGGATGACAGATGAACATACATGTTCAAAACAAGAAATAATGTTGATATCAAGAGGCAGAGGTGTAAGGTGACTGTTGTACCTGAAAGTAGTAGTATTTGACAGATGAGTAGCCCACCATTGTCAATTTCGGTGCAAAAATGACATTGATTCTTGTTGGACCTTGTTGATTAACTACGAGTAATCTCTCAAGTGAAGGTGTGTCCTCAGTGACCATATTGTGGTCCACCATTTGTGATCTCTCATTGCAGTACCAGCAACATACATAAATAGTCCGGAGAGTCCTGGAGGTGATGTGGAAGGTACTCGACCAATTCATCGTCTGAAGACAAAGGAATTCGAGTGTAGTATAGCCGCGGAGCAGGCGCTCCATGTCATCCTTGGGGATGTAGATGGCGACGATCTCGAGGTGCTTCAGTTGTGGTAGAAAAAGAGCGGGCGCGTCATTAGGGGGGATGGCAGTTCATGAACTTGGAGAGGTTCAACGTGGGCGTGAAGCGGAGCGCGGACGTTGGCAGCGAGCACATATGCTCATCATTAAAACTCAGCTCCTCGAGTTGATCTATGGCGGGGGATCGGAACCACTTGTCAAGCTTGGCTTGGTCCTTGCCATTGGAACGGAACTTGCCCATGATAAGGCCTCTGATTGGGCCGTGGTGACTGCCGAGGATCTGGGAGAACGCATCCAAGCTTTTGCGATAGCCATGGCAGAGCTTGTGGGCGTCGAGGAGGTCGACAGGGGTGAGGAGCCATAGGGGGCGCCACCGCCGGGAAAGGGTGTTTGCCTCGCCCCATATTTGATTGGGAGGAGCGATATGATGACTCTCAACATATCATCGGGGAGGTTGCTGATGAAGTCTAGGCCTGCTGGAGTCGCTTGCGGTTCTTTCTCGACCCGCCTCTGCTTGTTGGCAGCCTCGTTCTCCACCTTGCCGGTGGTGACGGAAACCTATGTCTCCATATTCACGCTGTGCTCCGGTGCTTCAGCAGCCCCGGCATCGCCACTCCCTCCGATGGGGCACTTCAGCGGCATCCTCATACACTGACGGCTTTGAGGACTGAGAGCGGCGTCGAGGATGCGGGTGGAGAGAGAGGATTGTGTGTGTGGCGAGGATGGGGGTTGCCGGATTTGAGGACTAAGCGCGGCGTCAATGATGCAGGCGGAGAGAGAGGATTGTGTGTGTGGCAAGGATGGGGGGTGCGGCCGCTCGGGCGCGCCATTAATATAGACTACTGGGAGCGAGGCAGGCGGCGGTCAAAGGCTGTCTCGCTTCCCAGTGAGAACGACTGCTTAACCTATGAATGATAATCTATGCTTAATTACTGAATTTTAGTTGCAAAAATTAGATAGTGCTAGTGATTTTTAGCTGCATTGAAGAGATACAGTATTCAATCCGAACCATTTGCGTTGAAGAGATGCACAAATCCTGCGTTGAACAGCTCGCACACTTCCCGACCCTGCGCATTGGAGGACAACTTGCACGCCTCTCGGCCAGCCTGCGCATCGGACTGCGCTCGCACGCCTCTTGTTTAGTCACGCAGCTATCCGCACGACACCTGCTATAGCCATTAAAACCAAGACAAGTGGCATCACATAAATGGTTAACAGAACACACACGATTTGAATTATACAAATGTTTGAGATATTATAGTGGCAACTATTTTTTCAAAATGCCTTTGCTGGCTGTTATTCAAGTGCGCCTTCTCTCAAAATGGACACGAATACCACAGCATGTCGGGTGCCATTCCATGATAGCATGCCAAGTTTCATGAATTTCAGACGAGTTCTTGATTTACTAGAATTTAAAAACAGAGTATCTCAACGTTTTGCCGGAAATCAACAGTGCCCTGGTGTTTGAAATTCATTCCCATTTTTTGCATGGGACCTAAGCATGCACCCAAGGACACATATTTGATTTTTCAACCAATTTATATGCACATCATGTGCATGTAGTTCAAATTTGAATTATGCACATAAAATGCCTAGAAAACCCGGTTAATGTATAAAAATGTCCAAACGAACCCCAAAAAATTCCAAAATTTAACACAACACTCCTGTTATTCTATGTTGACACTAGAAATTTTTTGAAAGCAATAAGAGGCAATGGATATCGTTTCGTCCCCAAAAGTGGCACGTTCCCTACCGAAACCATCAGGCTTGTTGTGAGAAGCTCTGGTTTCTGAGAAGCTTATACCCAAACCTGCCCCAAATGGGACAAAAAGTTTACCACGACATGTTGATGCCACTCAGTGATAGCATGCCAAGTTTCATGAATTTTAGACGAGTTTTGGATTTACTAGAATTTAAAAACCAGGTATCTCAATGTTTGCGGCCGAGTGACGGTGGCAGGGTGTTTGAAATTCATTCCCATTTCTTGCATGGGACCTAAGCATGCACCCAAGGACACAGATTTGATTTTTCAACCAATTTATATGCACTAGAGCATGTGCATGTAGTTCAAATTTGAATTATGCACATAAAATGCCTAGAAAACCCAGTTAATGTATAAAAATATCCAAACGAACCCCGAAAACTTCCAAAATTTAACACAACACTCCTACTAGAGAAAAATTTAAAAGCAATAAGAGGCAACGGATATCGTTTCGTCCCCAAAGGTGGCACGTTCCCTACCGAAACCATTAGGCTTGTTGTCAGAAGCTCTGGTTTGTGAGAAGCTTATACCCAAACCTGCTCTAAATGGGACAAAAAATTTACCACGACATGTTGAATCCGCTCCATGATAGCATGCCAAGTTTCATGAATTTCAGACGAGTTTTGGACATACTAGAATTTAAAAACCAGGTATCTCAATGTTTGCGGCTGAGTGACAGTGGCAGGGTGTTTGACATTCATTCCCATTTCTTGCATGGGACCTAAGCATGCAACCAAGGACACAAATTTGAATTTTCAACCAATTTATATGCATTAGAGCATGTGCATGTAGTTCAAATTTGAATTATGCATATAAATGCATAGAAAACTCAGTTAATGTATAAAAATGTCCAAACGAGCCCCGAAAAATTCCTAAAATTAACACAACACTAATGTTGTTCTATGTTGACACTAGGAAAAAACTTGAAATCAAGAAGAGGCAACGGATATCGTTTCGTCCAGAAAGGTGAAACATTGCCTACCGTAACCATGAGGCTTGTTGTGAGAAGCTCATATACCCCAACCTGCCCCACATGAGACAATATTTCTACCACTGCATGTCGATGTCGTTCCATGCTAGTATGTCAAGTTTCATAAATTTCAGACGCGTTTTTGATTTACTAGAATTTAAAAACCATGTATCTCAATGTTAGCGATCGAGCGAAGGTGGCAAGGTGTTTGACATTTGTTCTCATTTCTTGCATGGGACTTAAGCATGTAACCAAGGACACATATTCCAATTTTGAACCAATTTATATGCACTGGAGCATGTGCATGTCGTTCAAATTTGAATTATGCCCATGAATGCATAGAAACCTTAGTTAATGTATAAAAATGTCCAAGCGAACCCCGAAAAATCCCAAAAATTGACACAACGCTCGTGTTATTCTATGTTGACACGAGAAAAATTTTTAAAGTAAGAAGAGGCAACAAATATCGTTTCGTCCCCCGAGGTGGCACGCTCCCTACCGAAATCATCAGGCTTGTTGTGAGAGAAGCTCTGGTTTGCGAGAAGCGTATACCCAAACCTGCCCCAAATGGGAAAATATGTTTACCATGGCATGTCGATGCCATTCCGTGATATCATGTCAAGTTCCACGAATTTCATACGAGTTTTCGATTTACTAGAATTTTAAAACCATGTATCTCAATGTTAGCGGCCCAGCGATAGTGTCAAGGTGTTTGGCATTCATTCTCATTTCTTGCATGTGACCTAAGCTTGCAACCAAGGACAAACATTTGATTTTGCAACCTATTTTTATGGACTGGAGCATGTGCATGTAGTTCAATTTTGAATTATGCACATAAATGCCTAGAAAACTCAGTTAACGTATAAAAATGTCCAAACGATCCCCGAAAAAATCCAAAATTTAACACGACACTCCTGTTGTTCTATGTTGACACCAGGAAAATAATTGAAAGGAAGAAGAGGCGACGAATATTGTTTTTTCCACAAACATGACACGTTTCCCTAACGGAACCATGAGGTTTCTTTTGAGAAGCTCTGGTTTATGGGAAGCTTATACCATAACCTGCCCCAAATTGGACAATATTTTTTACCCCAGCATGTTGATGCCATTCCATGATAGCATGCCAAGGTTCATGAATTTCAAACGTGTTTTGGATTTACTAGAATTACAAAATAAAGTGCCTCAATGTTTGCCGGAGAGCCACAGTGCCATGGTGTTTGAAATTCATCCCCATTTCTTGCATGGGACATAAGCATAAACCCATGGACACATATATGATTTTACAACCCATGTTGGTGCACCAGAGCATGTGCATGCAATTTAATTTTGAATTGTGCACCTGAAATGGCTAGAAAACCAATTTAATGTATAAAATGTCAAAACAAACCCTGAATAATTCCAATTCTTTTATGACACACATATAGTTGCATTTCACTGCAAATAAAAGTTCTAGCAATTCAAACACCCTCCATTGCCGCTGTGACACCATTATGTAATTCAAATCAAGATGAAAAATCAAGTAGATCCCACACAGTTTATTATCCCCAACCGTGTGAGATGCAGTACAAAATATCCTAGAGCACCGTCTGCTGACACTTTGCGCGCCAGTTTTTTCGCTGAAGCGATTCAGAATTTTCGGCTTTCGCGGAAATATCTATCTCCCCCCTTGCCAAAAGCCACATTTCCCCTGTTTCCGCCTTCCTTTCCAAGATGAAACCTTCACTCCTTGCTTGCAGCGCCGCCTCCTCACCGGCGACCCTCCTTCACGCTGCCCGGCCTCGTCTATCCAGGCAGGTGATCCACACCCGACCCCCATCCTCCTCCTCCTTCCACATCCCACATGCCTCGACCGCCGGCGCGACACCTTCCACCCAAATCACCGACCCCTCCACCAAATAAGCATCACCCTAAGCCATGGTGCACGTAGTATAGCCAGGAGCTCAAGGAGCATTTGGCAGTGGAGAAGCAAATCATGGCCACATGCACGGATGAGGTCACGATGGCTGCCATTTGTGTCGACCCCCAAATCTTGGAGGAGCACCTTGCCGTCAAGGCCACTGTCGACGTCTAGCGCGCCAACACCGTGACGTGGCTAGCTTCTTTAAATGACAGTTCGTGGCATTTTCTCGAGGCCACCCTCAGTGCCTTCGATGAAGACTACGAGGTGTTTTCTCAGCGTGCACGTGCTTACCTCAACTCGAGAGCCAACAGGTTGGTGCCCGGAGCGGCTCAGGCAACTCACCACTACGACGAGGGCACCCACGATGCGGAGGCCTCGCCCTCTTCCATGTCCAAGGAGCCAATTGTCATCTATATCTCTGACAATGAGGAGTAGCTCGTCTCATTAGCTCACTATAAGGACCAATGTTCAATTTGCTAGCTACTGCCTTTCCTTAACCAATTCTAGTGAATTGTGCTATCTACTTGTTGGGGAACATAGCATGCAATTTTTTAAAAAATCCTACACTCACGCAAGATCTATCTAGGAGATGCATAGCAACGAGAGGGGGAGAGTGTGTCCACGTACCCTCGTAGACCAAAAGCGGAAGCATTTGACAACGCGGTTGATGTAGTCGAACTTCTTCTCGTTCCGACCGATCAAGCACCGAACATACGACACCTCCGAGTTATGCACACATTCAGCTCGATGACGTCCCTCGAACTCTTGATCCAGCAAAGTGTCGAGGGAGAGTTCCATCAGCACAACGGCGTGGTGACGGTGATGGTGAAGTGATCCGCGCAGGGCTTCGCCTAAGCACTACGTGAATATGACCGGAGGCATAAACTGTGGAGGGGGGCGCCACACACGGCTAACAATGTTTGTTGTGTATTCCAGCGGTGCCCCCCTCATATATATAGGTTGGAGGGGAGGAGAGGCAGCCAAGGGGGCACCCCAAGTAGGATGAATCCTACTTGGGCACCTCCCAATTCGGCCTCCCCCTTTTCCTATTCCTATTCGGAGTAGGAAGGGAAGAGGGGGAGGGGGGATCCTATTCCTTCTTCCTTTCCTCATTCCCATTTCCTTCTCCGATTTGGCCAGCCCATATGGGAGGGGTGCACCATCCCCTTTGTGGCTGGTGTGTTTCCCCTCTTGGCCCATAAGGCCCATATAGTTTGACAGGGTTAGCCCGGAACCCCTTCCGATGACCCGATACGTACTCGGTAACCCCATAACACTTCCGGTGTCCGAATACTATCGTCCTATGTATGAATCTTTACCTCTCGACCATTTCGAGACTCCTCGTCATGTCCGTGATCTCATCCGGGATTCCGAACAACATTCAATCACCAAATCTCATAACTCATATAATACAAATCGTCCTCGAATGTTTAGCGTGCGGACCCTATGGGTTCGAGAATTATGTAGAGATGACCGAGACACCTCTTCGGTCAATAACCAATAGCAGAACTTGGATGCTCATATTGGGTCCCACATACTCTACGAAGATCTTTATCGGTCGAACCGTTATGACAACATACGTTATTCCCTTTGTCATCGGTATGTTACTTGCCCGAGATTCGATCGTCGGTATCTTCATACCTAGTTCAATCTCATTACCGTCAAGTCTCTTTACTCGTTCTGTAATGCATTATCCCGCAACTAACTCATTAGTCACATTGCTTGCAAGGCTTATCATGATGTGCATTACCAAGAGGGCCCAGAGATACCTCTCCGATACTCGGAGTGACAAATCCTAATCTCGATCTATGCCAACCCCACAAACACCTTCGGAGATACCTGTAGAGCATCTTTATAATCACCCAGTTATGTTGTGACGTTTGATAGCACACAAGGTATTCCTTCGGTATTCGGGAGTTGCATAATCTCATAGTCAAAGGAATATGTATAAGTCATGAAGAAAGCAATAGTAATAAAACTTAACGATCATTATGCTAAGCTAACGGATGGGTCTTGTCCATCACATCATTCTCCTAATGATGTGATCACGTTCATCAAATGACAACACATGTCTATGGTTGGGAAAATTAACCATCTTTGATTAATGAGCTAGTCTAGTAGAGGCTTACTAGGGACACTGTGTTTTGTCTATGTATCCACACATATATCAAGTTTTCGGTTAATACAATTCTAGCATGAATAATAAACATTTATCATGATATAAGGAAATATAAAATAACAACTTTATTATTGCCTCTAGGGCATATTTCCTTCACTACTTTTACCATGCAATCTATTGCTCTAGTGTATATGTTCTATATGTCGTGCAATGTGGTGCTCACTTATTAACTATTTGGTTAATTAGTTGTCGTGTTCAGTTAACTATTTGGTTCAATCCTGCAAATGTGATGTTCAATTCTTTTGTGTGCAATTCTGTATTGTCTTCCATGTGAGAAATAAATCGAATTTTTCTTTACAAAATACATGAGAAACAAATACAATTGCTATATTTCCAAGTTGTTAAGCATGCTTGGTTTGGTTAATTATCTGATCTTCTATTAGGAGTATGTTATATTGTGCAATGTGGTGCTCAGTTAATGTTTGGTTCATTTGTTGTGGTGTTTAGTTAACTGGTTGGTTCAATTCTGCAATGCTATGTTCAATTGTTGTGGGTGCATTCTGTTATTGTATACCATGTGAGGAATAAATTGAATTTGGCTGTACTAAATACATGAGAAACAAATAAAATTGCTATATTTCCAAGTTATTAAGCATGCTTGGTTTGGTTAACTGTCTGATCTTCAATTAGGAGTATGTAATATTGTGCAATGTGGTGCTCAGTTAAAGTTTGGTTCATTTGTTATGGTGTTTAGTTAACTGTTTGGTTCAATTCTGCAATGTGATGTTCAATTGTTGTGGGTGCATTCTGTTATTTTATACCATGTGAGGAATAAATTGAATTTGGCTGTACTAAATACATGAGAAACAAATACAATTGATATATTTCCAAGTTGCTAAGCATGCTTGGTTTGGTTAGCTGTCTGATCTTCTATTAGGAGTTTGTTATATTGTGCAATGTGGTGCTCAGTTAATGTTTGGTTCATTTGTTGTGGTGTTTAGTTAACTGCTTGGTTCAATTCTGCAATGGGATGTCCAATTGTCGTGGGTAGAATTTTGTATTGTTGTGCATGTGTGGAATAAATCGAATTTGGCTGCACTTAATACATGAGAAACATATACAAGTGCTATATTTCCTAGTTCTTAATCATGCTTGGTTTGGATAAATGGGTTTTCCATGTGACTTGAATTATTCTGATGAATCTGCAATGTGCTTATTTTTCATCAACATATTTTACTGATAGCATGCGAATCCTTAGTTAACCTGATGACTAACTACCTTATATGTGTTGCAGGGAAACAATGGGAAGCACTGAGGTTTACAATCGAGGTTAGCATGTGCATGATCCGTTATCTAATAGCACATTATTGTGCAATTGCAGGAACCATTCTAACATTATTGTGCAATTGCAGGAACCCACTATTCGACCCTTTTTGCATATGGGGAAATGAGTTGTCCATGAATATCAATCAAGTCAATAAACCCAGAAAGATTGTTAAGATAAATAAATTAGCGACAAAAATCAACAAGATCTTTGTCTGCACAATGACGAAGACATCAGTTCACTACAAGATGGTACTAACTATTATAGCCTTTTTGTTCCTTTGCCCCATTTCCAATATAGAGAAGATATTTATGCACATCCTTGCTTTCAGGCCTTTCCAAAGTAGGTCACTGATGATTACCTCTCAAACCACCTCTATGGTCAGGAGGCGAGGAAGGTTTTCATACAACACCCATAGATCAATATTGAAGTGTTCCTGAAGAGGACGAAGGATGGACAGTCAATCATCCACAGCCACTGGCCTAAAGTTGCAAAGACCTTCAACATGAATGAAGGCTCAATATTCGCCTTCCGCTTCAGTAGTTTGCGAGATGAGATGCATATTTCTATGTACCGTCTATGATACTAATTTTGAAAGGTTCTAGATGTTGCATGTGAAACTTGGTGCTGGTGCAGTTGTGTAATGGGGTAGCTGAGTGCTAAAGCTATATCATGTTGTACTCTGATGTATTTCAATTATGAAATCCTGCTTCCCTAATATGGAAATGAAATATATTATGTTCTTAATATGAATGTCAATTAGATTATAAATGGATTATGAATAATAGGGAATTAGCCTGCTAATGGCCAATTAGCCTGCTACTTGGGTTTTTCTATTGCAAACGGTTATTGAGAAAACACCGTGGGCGATGACCTCAGGCAACACACACAGTTTCTAGGAATAAAACGTGTTGGATCAATGAAGAATCACACACGAATTTCTCTTGAAAAATGTTTGCGTTAGGCCACCTTGCGCAAATGTTTTCCTTGGAGTGACTGTGTGGGATGTATATACGAATGGAAACGTTTAGCGGGGACTGACTGTGTGGGATGTACTTATGACCAGAAATGATTTCACCTGTATAATTGTATTTTTAGCACTACTGTACATATAACCATATTTGATCGCTCACCGGTCGCACATGACCTCATTTTGCCGAGTGTGTGTGTGTGTGTGCCAGGAGGTCATATCCCCGACGGTTTCTGGGTCATGTGGGAGGGACCCCCCTATCGCAGTCACTCACTAGGTGACGGTTCAAAGCATCGTCGCAGAAAGGGGTTACAAACCGTTTGTATATCACCTCCTTGTACCAGTGCTAATTATTCACAATGGCATACCGAAAGAGCACCTACTAGTAAAAAGGTTAATTTTGTTGAAGAAATTAGTACTTTAACGAAAAAGTTCATGCACTTATGAAATTGGTTGCAAGTAAAAATGCTCGTATTGATCTTAATGACGTGTCTTTGTATACTTTGATTCAACAAAAATTATGCTCCGTAGATGTGAATTTTGTCTCACGATTTTTTTTAATAGCAATGCTTATAGGGGTAATTTTAATCGTAGGCCGTTCCCTGGAAATTCCTCTAATAATTATGACAATTCATATGCTAATTCTAATAATAATAATAATAATGATAATAATAATAGGATGCCCTCTGATCTTGAGAGTAATATTAAAGAATTTATCAATGCGCAAAAAGTATTTAACACTAGATAGAAGAAAAACTGAATAAGATTGATGATATGTCTAGAAGCATTGACATAATTACTCATGTTGTAGAAAATCTCAAGATTATTTTTTTTCCACCTAAGGTTGATGTCAATTAATCAATCAAAGCTTTATATGTTTCCATGAATTAAAGTAAGAAATGAACCGCTTTGCTTGGATCTAAAAGAGAATTTTTTAGAAAGAGCGTTTTCGCTCGATTGCTTAATGATGAAGATGTTAATATGATTGGTGTTTCTTCTATTGATTCTTTGCTTAGTAATATTAAACTTTATGATAAGGGGCTGAAGAAGAGTTAACTTTAGATAGAAGGCGTCCCCATAATTCGGAGGGTGAAAATCTTGTCAAAAAAATGGATAGAAGTGGGTTTGGACAGGTAAAAACTTTAACTAGTGATGTACCTCTCGGTGTCAAAACCGGTGGATCTCTGGTAGGGGGTACCGAACTATGCGTCTGAGGTTGATGGTAACAGGAGAGAGGGAACACAATGTTTACCCAGGTTCGGGCCCTCTCGATGGAGGTAAAACCCTACGTCCTGCTAGATTAATATTGATGAGTATGGGGGTTACAAGAGTTGATCTACCACGAGATCGTAATGGCTAAAACCCTAGAAGTCTAGCCTATCTGATTATGATTGTCCCTATGAAATAAACCCTCCGGTTTATATAGACACCAGAGGGGACTAAGGTTGTACAAAGTCAGTTACATAGAAAGGAAATAGTACATCCGGCCGCCTAGCTTGCCATCCACGCAAAGGAGAGTCATATCCGGACCTGGGAGAAAGTCTTCTATCTTGTATATTCATGGCCCAATAGTCCGGCCCATGTCCAACAGGCCGGACGCCCGAGGACCCCTTAGTCCAGGACTCCCTCAGTAGCCCCTGAACCTGGCTTCAATAACGACGTGTCCAGTGCACAGATTGTCTTCGGCATTGCAAGGCGGGTTCCTTCTCCGAATACTCCGACACAGTCTTCGAACAACGAACGTGTCCGGATCTGCAAAACAAGTAACACACACTGATAACCCACAAGTATAGGGGATCGCAACAGTTTTCGAGGGTAGAGTATTCAACCTAAATTTATTGATTCGACACAAGGGGAGCCAAAGAATATTCTCAAGTATTAGTAGCTGAGTTGTCAATTCAACCACACCTGGAAACTTAATATCTGCAGCAAGGTATTTAGTAGCAAAGTAATATGATAGTAGTGATAATAGTGGTAAAAGGTAACGATAGCAAAAGTAATATTTTTCGTGTTTTATAGTGATGATAACAATAGCAACAAAAAAGTAAATAAGCGAAGAACAATATATGGAAAGCTCATAGGCAATGGATCGGTGATGGAGAATTATGTCGGATGCGAACAATCATGTAACAATCATAACCTAGGGTGACACAGAACTAGCTCCAATTCATCAATGTAATGTAGGCATGTATTCCGAATATAGTCATACGTGCTTATGGAAAAGAACTTGCACAACATCTTTTGTCCTACCCTCCCGTGGTAGCGGGGTCCTATTGGAAACTAAGGGATATTAAGGCCTCCTTTTAATAGAGTAACCTGACCAAAGCATTAACACATAGTGAATACATGAACTCCTCAAACTAAGATCATCACCGGGAGTGGTCCTGATTATTGTCACTTCGGGGTTGCCGGATCATAACACATAGTAGGTGACAATAGACTTGCAAGATAGGATCAAGAACTCTCATATATTGATGAAAACATAATAGGTTCAGATATGAAATCATGGCACTCGGGCCCTAGTGACAAGCATTAAGCATAGCAAAGTCATAGCAACATCAATCTCAGAACATAGTGGATACTAGGGATCAAACCCTAACAAAACTAACTCGATTACATGATAAATCTCATCCAACCCATCACCGTCCAGCAAGCCTACGATGGAATTACTCATGCACGACGGTGAGCATCATGAAATTGGTGATGGAGGAAGGTTGATGATGACGATGGCGATGGATTTCCCTCTCCGGAGCCCTGAGCGGACTCCAGATCAGCCCTCCCAAGAGAGTTTAGGGCTTGGCGGCGGCTCCGTATCGTAAAATGCGATGAATCCCTCTCTCTGGTTTTTTCTCCCCAAAAGTTAATATATGGAGTCAGGGTTGAGGTCGGTTGAGCGTCAGGGGGCCCACGAGGCAGGGGGCACGCCCAGGGGGGCAGGCGCCCCCACCCTCGTGGACAGGTGGAGGCCCCCTGACGTGGATCTTTCTTCCAGTATTTTTTATATATTCCAAAATAATTCTCCGTTGATTTTCAGGTCATTCCGAGAACTTTTATTTCTGCACAAAATAACACCATGGCAATTCTGCGGAAAACAACGTCAGTCCGAGTTAGTTCCATTCAAATCATGCAAGTTAGAGTCCAAAACAAGGGCAAAAGTGTTTGGAAAAGTAGATACGACGGAGACGTATCAACTCCCCCAAGCTTAAACCTTTGCTTGTCCTCAAGAAATTCAGTTGATAAACTGAAAGTGATAAAGAAAAACTTTTACAAACTCTGTTTGCTCTTGTTGTTGTAAATATGTAAAGCCAACATTCAAGTTTTCAGCAAAGATTATGAACTTACCATATTCACAATAATACTCAGGTCTCATGTTTACTCATATCAATGGCATAATCAACTAGCGAGCAATAATAATATATCTCGGATGACAACACTTTCTCTCAAAACAACCATAATATGATAGCCCTTTCTGAGACCGAAAAACATAAATGCAGAGCACCTTTAAAGATCAAGGAATAACTAGACATTGTAATTCATGGTAAAAGAGATCCAGTCAAGTCATACTCAATGCAAACTAACAGTAATGGATGCAAATGACAGAAGTACTCTCCAATTGGTGCTTTTAATAAGAGGATGATAACTCAACAAAAAAGTAAATAGATAGGCCCTTCGCAGAGGGAAGCAGGGATTTGTAGAGGTCCCAGAGCTCGGTTTTGAAATAGATATGAATAATATTTTGTGCGGTATACTTTCATTGTCAACATAACAGCCGAGAGATGGTGATATCTTCCATGCTACACACATTATAGGCGGTTCCCAAACAGAATGGTAAAGTTTATACTCCCCCTCCACCAACAAGCATCAATCCATGGCTTGCTCGAAACAACGAGTGCCTCCAACTAACAACAGTCCCGGGGGAGTTTTGTTTGCAATTATTTTGATTTGATTTGCATAAAGCACGGGACTGGGCTGTAACACCCCGGATGTGATTTACCTAATATGTAATCCAACTCTTGCCGTTTCCGGCGCTAAGTTATTTTATTTTCTCGGGTTCGGGTTTTGTCTCCGTGTGTTGTTGTCGTTGTCATGCATCTCATATCATGTCATCATGTGCATTGCATTTGCATACGTGTTCGTCTCATGCATCCAAGCATTTTCCCCGTTGTCCGTTTTGCATTCCAGCGCTCCTATCTCCTCCGGTGGTCCTTTCTACCTTCTTTTCGTGTGTGGGGGATTACACATTTCCGGATTGGACCGAGACTTGCCAAGCGGCATTGGTTTACTACCGGTAGACCACCTGTCAAGTTTCGTACCATTTGGACTTAGTTTGATGCTCCAACGGTTAACCGAGGGACCGAGAAGGCCTCGTGTGTGTTGCAGCCCAACACCCCTCCAATTTGGCCCAAAACCCACCAAAACCCTCTCCATCATCTAGAGCGTTCTATCACGATCGCGTGGCCGAAAACCGCACCTCATTTGGACTCTCCTAGCTCCCTCTATGCCTATAAATATACCCCCCTCCGAAATTCACGGTTCCTCTCCCCGAAACCCTAGATCTGACCCTCCGCGCGCCGGACATTGTCCACCAGCGTCGGACACGCCGCCGCCAGCCATTCCCACGCCGCCACGTGGCCCCAGTGACCGCCTCCCGCTGCCGGCCCGCGATGCCCGAGCCAAGCCCCCGCGGCCCAGCTCGTCGCCGCCTCGCTCGATGGCGCGCCCCCCCGAGCGCCGCCCGCCTTCACTCCCGCCGGCCGCCGCAGCTTCTCGCCGGGGAGCGCGCACCGCCACCCTCATCCGACGGCTCCCTCCGCCCCGGCGACCGTCCGCCGCCGCAGGTCGCCGCCTCATCGCCCCTCGCCATCCGCGCCAAGTTCCGCAGCTCCCCGGCAAGTCCCCCTCCGGCCGGCGAGCTCCTCGGCAAGTCCGGCGACTCTCCGGCGCCGACCCCGGCGATCCTCATTTTGCGTGCCTGGCTGGATCCAGATCCAGATCGAAAACCCTAGGGTTGACTTCTTCTTTTTCCTAAGTCTGCAGATTATATTGCCATGTTCATCGTGCCTTAACTTTGCATCCGTAGATCCGTTTGGGCATATAGCATATCAAAATGTTCGTCCCAGAGAGCACATCATTTCATCTCATTGCATCATTTTCATTTGAGCTCATCTTGATGCCCCAAATGCTGTTGTAAGAGTGCTATTTGAGATAATTGTCAGATCTGCTGCACCAAATAGCTATTTGTCATTTTTGCCATGATTAATGTGTGCATAATATGCCCATGAGCTCTAGATGTGTTTTGTTATATGCTTTGCCATATTTACAGAGGTGCTATCCATGTATTTTTGTGATGGGTATGGTGACTAGCACAAGCTTGCAAAGTGGTGCATTCGTTAATGCTGATTTCAGGGACTTAGCAATTCCACCAAGTCCTTGATCTGTTTTAATCAATATGCCATATGTTCATGTTGTTTCCTAGTGATCCGTGCCTCTTTTGAGGATGATCAGTAAGGATGTTTTGTTAATATTGTAGTGATCTATCCATCCATGTCTTTGTTTGCAATTATGGAGCACGCTAGCTTGAGTCAATCGAGCTCTACTTTTGCTATTTCGTGAAACTGGGCAGATTGTCTACTTGTTAGCGATTTTGCCGAGGATGTTGTAGTTGATCCGTGCATGCTATATTGTTATTCTTGCCATGTATAGCTTGTATAATGTGTATTGTTGATGGATGTATTCTTAGTTTGTCATGGCTTGCTCTGTAGTGAGTACATCGAGCTCGTAAACATGCCTACTTGATATCTAATTTGCATGCTCCAGTTTTTCTCTAAGTCTGTGATCTGTTTATGTTTTTTGCCATCTTCACATGCTTGCAATTGTATTTTCTGATCCCTTTTGGCTCAAGGTCACTAAGGGACTTCTGTTAAGCTCTTTGAGTAGCTTCATGCCATTCCTTGCCTTGCCATGTTAAGTTCCTGTAGCATATAGTTTTCATGCTCCAAAGTGTGCTACCTTATCTGAAATTCCTGATAAGTGTTAATTTCACTAAGTCTGAAACCTGTTTACCAATTGCACTTTTGCCATGCTTGTTTGAACCTGTTAATGGATGAATTAGCCGTAGCTTAGTGTTCATCTTTTGTTAAGCATCATGAATGGATCCCTGCCATGTATTTTGTTGCCATGTTTGAGTGCTGTAGCATGTTTGTCTTGTTGCATTTAGATGCCTACTTGCTGTTTATCGCAGACCGGTGCCATATTTGTTTTGCTTGCCATTTCCAAACCGTGCATCCGATTCCGGTGTTCTTTATATTGATTTCAACCGAAATCACCTCACCTTTCCAGTGGCACACTTGGATTTCCAAGTTGAGGCCAGGTTCAATCATTCCTTGTCAAATCTTGCATATGCATCACATATCGCATCCCGCATAGCATACCATGTTTGCATCATGTTGTTTGAGCTTTGCACGTGGTTGATTGTGTCCTTTTGCTTGTTTGTCTTGCTGTTTATCGCAGACCGATGCCATATTTGTTTTGCTTGCCATTTCCAAACCGTGCATCCGATTCCGGTGTTCTTTATATCAATTTCAACCGAAATCACCTCACCTTTCCAGTGGGACACTTGGATTTCCATGTTGAGGCCAGGTTCAATCATTCCTTTTCAAATCTTGCATATGCATCACATATCGCATCCCGCATAGCATACCATGTTTGCATCATGTTGTTTGAGCTTTGCACGTGGTTGATTGTGTCCTTTTGCTTGTTTGTCTTGTTTGGGTAGATCCGGGAGACGAGTTCGCTAACGAGGAGCCCGTTGAGTTTGCTTTCGAGGATCCAGTCAATTCTGACAACTTTGCAGGCAAGATGATCATACCCTCGAAATCACTTCTATCTTTGCTTTGCTAGATGCTCGCTCTTTTGCTATGCCTATGCTACGATGCCTACCACTTGCTTATCATGCCTCCCAAATTGCCATGTCAAACCTCTAACCCACCATGTCCTAGCAAACCGTTGATTGCCTACGTTACCGCTTTGCTCAGCCCCTCTTATAGCATTGCTAGTTCCAGGTGAAGATTGGAGACCGTTCCTTGTTGGAACATTATTTTCTTGTTGGGATATCATTATATTATCTTGTCATCTTAATGCATCTATATAATTGGTAAAGGGTGGAAGGCTCGGCCTCTCCCCTAGTGTTTTGTTCCACTCTTGTCGGCCTAGTTTCCGTCATATCGGTGTTATGTTCCCGGATTTTGCGTTCCTTACGCGGTTGGGTGATAATGGGAACCCCTTGACAAATCGCCTTGAATAAAACTCTTCCAGCAATGCCCAACCTTGGTTTTACCATTTTCCACCTAGCCTCTATTTCCCTTGGGTTTCCGGAGCCCGAGGGTCATCTTATTTTAAACCCCCCCGGGCCAGTGCTCCTCTGAGTGTTGGTCCAAACTAGAGTCCTGTGCAGCGCCCCCTCGGGGAAACTTGAGGTTTGGTTTTAGTTGTATGAAGCGCTCATCTGAGTGTGCCCTGAGAACGAGATATGTGCAGCTCCTATCGGGATATGTCGACACATTCGGGCGGTGTTGCTGGATTGGTTTTTGACTTGTCGATGTTGTCTTATAGAACCGGGATACCGAGTCTGATCGGAATGTCTCGGGAGAAGGTATATCCTTCATTGACCGTGAGAGCTTGTCATGGGCTAAGTTGGGACTCCCCTGCAGGGATTTGAACTTTCGAAAGCCGTGCCCGCGGTTATGGGCAGATGGGAATTTGTTAATGTCCGGTTGTAGATAACTTGAACCTTAACTTAATTAAAATGAATCAATCGTGTGTGTTACCGTGATGGTCTCTTCTCGGCGGAGTCCGGGAAGTGAACACGGTGTTGGGGTAATGCTTGCCGCAGGTTGTTCTCTAGTTATTCGTTCGCGCTTTGCCTTCTCTTCTCTCTCTCTTTTGCGAACATGTTAGACACCATATATGCTAGTCGCTTGCTGCAGCTCCACATATTACCTCGCCTTTTCCTATAAGCTTAAATAGTCTTGTTTGCGAGGGTGCGAGATTGCTGAGTCCCTGTGGCTCACAGATTACTTCCAAACCAGATGCAGGGCCTGATGACTCCGTTACAGATGATGCGCTTGAGCTCAAGTGGGAGTTCGACGAGGACTCACGCCGTTACTATGTGTCTTTCCCTGATGATCAGTAGTGGTGCCCAGTTGGGGCGATCGGGACCGTGTCGCATGTTGGGTTGATCTTTTATTTTGGCACCGTAGTCGGGCCATGAGTGATTGGATGATCTAATGCTATTTATGTACTTTGTTTGACGTGGCGAGTGTAAGCCAACTATGTACCTTCCTCTTTTATTATCTATATTCCATGGGATGTTGTGAAGATTGCCTTACTTGCGACATTGCTTTAAATGCGGTTATGCCTCTAAGTCGTGATTCGACACGTAGGAGATATAGCCGCATCGAGGGCATTACAAGTTGGTAATCAGAGCCTTCCCCGACCTTAGGAGCCCCCACTGCTTGATCGTTTTTAACAGCCGTTGTTGAGTCTAGAAAAAAATGTTTTGAGTCATTTAGGAATTATATATCGGAGAGTTTAGGAATTCTTTTTACTCCTCAGTCTCCTCATCGCTCTGGTAGGGCATCCTGACGTTGAGTTTTGACTCTTCTCTTCTCAAATTTCACTAATTTTTTTTAGGATCACGCGGGTATCTTGGAATCGTTCCGATCGATTTGTGACGAGAACATTGTTCTTGGTGCCTCCTGTCTTTAGGGGTTGTGGTAGTGTCCCGGGGAGTTGAGCTCTGAGGTGTTGTCGTCACAATTTTATTGTTGCAGTTCTAGAATACCTGAGTTTAGTTCGCCGACATAGAAAATCTCTTTTATGCAGTTGTTGGTGAGATAACCTCGACGCCACCCAGTACTGGGGCGGGAGTTCGGGAGTATTGCCATAACTTGTATAACGGATGCTTTTTGAAGGTTGAGGTAGATGGTTTCCAAAGTTTTCTCAGTTATGTGTTGAAGGATGGATACAGCTGGATGGAGGATTTGCTAGATTTGGGTGAGATATTATGCTTCCCCTATATCCCCAACACCTGATTGCATAACCGGAAAGATTCGGGAGTTTCATAGGTGGGAATTCTTGTAGCTCTAGTTCTTCTTCCACGGATATTTGGTTTGAGATTGGGATTTCTTACCGAGTATTCGTTCTTACTCTGTACCTTGTTGATTCTATTCCTCTACCTAAATTCTACGTGGTTTCTCAATTTATGGATATGTGACCATTTCAAGTGGAATGCATTCATTCTTATGTTCGGATGTGAAGACTATATGATGCAATTTCAACCCGCTTGATTCAACTTGTCAATGTGCTAACGGATGTCACCCTCTTCAGGATGGCTCCCGCTAAGAGCAGCAATCAGAATCAGAATCAGGATCTGCCACCACCTCCCCCTACTCCGGAGGCATGGCAAGCTGTGATGGCCGCAACCAATGCAAACACGCAGTTGATCATGCAAATTCTTCAAGAGCGCAACCAAGGCAACCAAGGCAACCAGGGCAACAATCAGAATCACTTTGCTAGACTCAACCAGTTCCTTGCTAACCAGCCAAAGACCTTCAGCAATTGTGTTGAGGCAACTGATGCTAACGATTGGCTTGTGGACTTGTGCAAGCATTTCGAGTGCAGTAACGTCAGGCCTGAGGACTTTGTCAAGTTCGCTTCCTTCCAACTCAAAGACCAAGCTGCAGAATGGTTCCAGCAGTACAAGGATTCCAAAGGTGGCCGTGTGATTACCTGGGATGAATTCCGTCAAGACTTCAAAGCTCATCATATTCCTCAGAGCGTGGTTGAAAGCAAGCGTGAGGAATTCCGCAACCTGAAGCAAGGCTCTTTGTCTGTCTATGACTACAACAAGTTGTTTCAGAAGCTCGCCCGCTTTGCTAAGCAGGACGTCCCTGACGAGAAGAGCATGATATACCAGTTCAGGTGTGGTCTCAGAAAAGAAATCCAGCTAGCTCTTGTTCTCTTTGAGCCCTTGAGGTACGATGAGTTCTATAACATGGCATTGAAGCAAGAGGCTGCTCAACTGAAATGTGATGCTTCCAAGAAGCGAGTCAGAGATGCTACTCCGTCTTCCTCTACTCAAGTGGCCAAGCAGCAGAAGTATTGGCTTCCTCCTCCTCCGTTCCGTCAGCCGTATCAGCAGAAGAGCAAAGGTGGCAGTGGATCTTCCCACCCACCCAACCCTGGCTTTCAGAACAAGACTTCTTCTCAAGCTCCAAGATCGAGTGCTCCGTATCACCGTCCGTTTTTAGAGGTCACGTGCAACAAGTGCCAACAGAAGGGTCACTATGCCAACAAGTGTTTCAACCAGAGGCGCCTCCCTCCTCCTCCTCCTGTGAGATCGGCAAGTACAGCTGTGGTCAAGCATAACCCCAAGCACGCCAAGGTCAACTTGATGAACGCAGCTCATGCAGAGGACTCGTCAGATGTCATCATGGGTAACCTTCCTGTTAACGATGTTCCTGCAAATGTTCTTTTTGACACTGGTGCATCGCATTGTTTCATTTCCAAACCTTTTGCATCAAAGTATGAGTGCGATTATCAGTACTTGCAAAGTTCCTTGCAAATCGTGTCACCGGGCAAGCAAATGACAGCTAATACCTGCGTCCCGGATGTTACTATCATGTTGGGCAACTACAAATTTCTAGCTTCTCCTATTGTTTTGGGCGACTCGGATATTGATCTTATTCTCGGGATGGATTGGCTTTCTAAGCACAAGGCGCATCTTGATTGTGCTGCCATGTAGATTCAATTGACTCATTCGTCTGAGGATGTAATTGTCTTTGCCGCTCGTGATGATACAATCCGTCTGTTTTCTCTCAATGAGAAGGGTGAACTGGACGCCATCTCGCAAATTCAGTCGTTTGCGAATATCAAGACGTCTTTCCAGAAGAGCTTCCAGGAATGCCTCCGCATCGGCCAGTTGAATTCGTCATTGATCTTGAGCTTGGCACGGAACCGGTTTGCAAGCGTCCTTACAAGCTCAGACCTGAAGAGTTGAAGGAGCTGAAGAAGCAACTCGACATTCAAGAGAGAATGGGTCTCATCCGACCTAGTTCCTCTCCGTGGGGTTGTGGAGTACTCTTTGTGAAGAAGAAGGATGGAATGGACCGACTTTGTGTTGACTACCGTCCATTGAACAAGAAGACTATCAAGAACAAGTACCCACTTCCCAACATCAACGAGCTGTTCGAACAACTCAAAGGTGCCCAAGTATTCTCCAAGCTTGATCTCCGTATGGGTTATCACCAGATTCGAATCCGTGAGCAAGATATTCCCAAGACGGCTTTCAGGACAAGCTATGGTTCATATGAATACACTGTCATGTCTTTTGGCCTCATCAACGATCCTCCGACTTTCTCTCACATGATGAACTTCATTTTCAACGCCTACACAAATGACTTCGTTTTGGTTTATCTCGACGACATTCTGGTCTTTTCGAAGAACAAGGAAGATCATGCCAAGCACTTGCGTTTGGTGCTTGATAAGCTCAGGGAACATCAGTTCTACGCCAAGTTCTCAAAGTGCGAGTTTTGGCTCAATGAGGTTCTTTATCTTGGGCATATCATCTCTGCCAACGGCATTGCGGTGAATCCTGAGAAGGTGTCTGCAATTGTGAATTGGGAACCACCTCAGAACGTGAAGCAACTCCGTAGCTTCCTTGGTCTCGCAAGCTACTGTCAAAGATTCATTGAAAACTTTTCAAAGATTGCTAAGCCTCTTTCAAACCTTCTCCAGAAGCACGTCAAGTACGTTTGGTCTCTGGAATGTGACATCGCTTTCAACATTTTGAAAGAGAAATTGGTCACTGCTCCAGTTCTGACTCCTCCTGATGAATCCAAACCGTTCGAGGTTTTCTGCGATGCCTCTCTCCAAGGTCTTGGTGCAGTGTTGATGCAAGACAAGAAAGTTGTGGCTTATACCTCTCGCCAGTTGAAGCCCAACGAGAAGAACTACCCCACTCATGACCTTGAGTTGGCGGCAGTTGTGCATGCTCTTTTGACTTGGAGACATCTCTTATTGGGAAGAAAAGTGGACATCTTCACTGACCACAAGAGTCTCAAGTACATCTTCAGTCAGCCTAATCTCAACCTCAGGCAGACTCGATGGGTCAAAATGATTCAAGAGTATAATCCGAGTATCGAGTATACTCCAGGCAAGGCCAATGTGATTGCTGACGCTTTGAGCAGGAAGGCTTATTGCAACAGTCTGATTCTCAAGCCTTATCAACCCGAGCTTTGTGAAGCTTTCCGCAAACTCAATCTGCAAGTTGTTCCTCAAGGTTTCCTCGCCAACCTTCAAGTCTCTCCTACCTTGGAAGACCAGATTCGCGAGGCGCAACTTCTTGATGCTATGGTGAAGAAGGTGAAGATTGGGATTGCCAAGAGCCAACCCAAGTACAAGTGCTACCGCCTTGATGACAAGGATAGTCTCTTCTTCGAGGACCGTATTGTTGTGCCCAAAGGTGATCTTCGTAAGGTTATCATGAATGAGTCTCACAATTCACTCCTCTCCATCCACCCTGGGAGCACGAAGATGTATCAGGACCTCAAGCAGGCTTATTGGTGGACTCGAATGAAGCGCGAGATTGCTCAGTTCGTGAATGAATGTGATGTCTGCAGAAGAGTGAAGGCAGAACACCAAAGGCCAGCTGGTCTCCTCCAACCTCTTGCCATTCCAGAATGGAAGTTTGACCACATTGAGATGGACTTCGTGATTGGGTTTCCAAAGTCCCAGCGTGGCAATGATGCTATATTCGTTGTCATCGACAAACTCACTAAAGTGGCTCACTTTCTGCCTATCAAAGAGTCAATCACTGCAGCTCAATTGGCGGAGCTCTATACCTCTCGAATTGTCTCTCTGCACGGTATTCCACAGGTGATCTCTTCAGACTATGGCAGCATCTTTACCTCCAAGTTTTGGGATTCTTTTCAGAAGGCCCTGGGCACCAACATCCGCTTCAGCACAGCTTTCCATCCTGAAACTAGCGGTCAAGTCGAGCGTGTCAATCAGATTCTCGAGGATATGCTCAGGGCTTGTGTGATCTCTTTCGGCATGAAGTGGGAAGATTGTCTTCCATATGCCGAATTCTCCTACAACAGTTTTCAAGCAAGTTCGGGCAAGGCCCCATTCGAAATTCTGTATGGTAGGAAGTGTCGTACCCCTCTCAACTGGTCTGAAACCGGTGAACGTCAACTTCTGGGAAATGACTTAATCACATAGGCAGAGGAGATGTGCAAAGTCATTCGTGATAACCTCAAAGCAGCGCAATCGCGCCAGAAGAGCTACTATGATAGTAAGCACTGTGATTTGGCTTTCGAGATCGGAGATCATGTTTACCTCCGCGTCTCTCCAATGAAACGTACTCATCTCTTTGGTATCAAAGGGAAGCTTGCCCCTAGATACGTGGGACCTTTCAAGATCGTCAGCAAAAGAGGCGATCTCACCTATCAACTCGAGCTTCCTTCAAACTTTGCAAATGTTCACGACGTGTTCCATGTCTCTCAGCTCCGCAAGTGCTTCAAGACTCCTGACCGCACCGTCAACTTTGAAGACATTGATCTCCAAGAAGATCTCTCTTATCGTGAGCACCCCGTGGCTATTCTTGAAGAGACTGAACGCAAGACTCGCAATAAGTCAAGTGGTCACACCATTCCGACCGTGAAGCCACCTGGGAACGCGAGGATCACCTCCGTTCTGAGTACCCGGCGTTCTTCTAGTCCTAGATCTCGGGACGAGATCCTTTCGTAGTGGTGGAGTGTTGTAACACCCCGAATGTATTTACCTAATATGTAATCCAACTCTTGCCGTTTCCGGCGCTAAGTTATTTTATTTTCTCGGGTTCGGGTTTTGTCTCCGTGTGTTGTTGTCGTTGTCATGCATCTCATATCATGTCATCATGTGCATTGCATTTGCATACGTGTTCGTCTCATGCATCCGAGCATTTTCCCCGTTGTCCGTTTTGCATTCCGGCGCTCCTATCTCCTCCGGTGGTCCTTTCTACCTTCTCTTCGTGTGTGGGGATTAAACATTTCCGGATTGGATCGAGACTAGCCAAGCGGCCTTGGTTTACTATCGGTAGACCGCCTGTCAAGTTTCATACCATTTGGACTTTGTTTGATGCTCCAACGGTTAACCGAGGGACCGAGAAGGCCTCGTGTGTGTTGCAGCCCAACACCCCTCCAATTTGGCCCAAAACCCAACAAAACCATCTCCATCAACTAGCGCGTTCGATCACGATCGCGTGGCCGAAAACCTCACCTCATTTGGACTCTCCTAGCTCCCTCTATGCCTATAAATATACCCCCCTCCGAAATTCACGGTTCCTCTCCTCGAAACCCTAGATCTGACCCTCCGCGCGCTGGACATTGTCCGCCGGCGCCGGACACGCCGCCGCCAGCGATTCTCGCACCGCCACGTGGCCCTAGTCACCGCCTCCCGCCGCCGGCCCGCGAAGCCTGAGCTAGGCCCCCGCGGCCCAGCTCGTCGCCGCCTCGCTCGAAGGCGCGCCCCCCCGAGCGCCGCCCGCCTTCGCTCCCGCCGGCTGCCGCAGCTTCTCGCCGGCGAGCGCGCGCCGCCACCCTCATCCGCCGGCTCCCTCTGCCCCGGCGACCGTCCGCCGCCGCAGGTCGCCGCCTCATCGCCCCTCGCCATCCGCGGCAAGTTCCGCAGCTCCCCGGCAAGTCCCCCTCCGCCAGCGAGCTCCTCGGCAAGTCCGGCGACTCTCCGGCGCCGACCCCGGCGATCCTCGTTTTGCATGCCCGGCCGGATCTAGATCCAGATCGGAAAACCCTAGGGTTGACTTCTTCTTTTTCCTAAGTCTGCAGATTATATTGCCATGTTCATCGTGCCATAACTTTGCATCCGTAGATCCGTTTTGGGCGTATAGCATATCAAAATGTTGGTCTCTGAGAGCACATCATTTCATCTCATGGCATCATTTTCATTTGAGCTCATCTTGATGCCCGAAATGCTGTTGGAAGAGTGCTATTTGAGATAATTGTCAGATCTGCTGCATCAAATAGCTATTTGTCATTTTTGCCATGATTAATGTGTGCATGATATGCCCATGAGCTCTACATGTGTTTTGTTATATGCTTTGCCATATTTACATAGGTGCTATCCATGTATTTTTGTGATGTGTGTGGTGACTAGCACAATCTTGCAAAGTGGTGCATTCGTTAATGCTGATTTCAGGGACTTAGCAATTCCACCAAGTCCTTGATCTGTTTTTATCAATATGCCATATGTTCATGTTGTTTCCTAGTGATCCATGCCTCATTTGAGGATGATCAATAAGGATGTTTTGTTAATCTTGTAGTGATCTATCCATCCATGTCTTTGTTTGCAATTATGGAGCACCCTAGCTTGAGTCAATCGAGCTCTACTTTTGCTATTTCGTGAAACTGGGCAGATTGTCTACTTGTTAGCGATTTTGCCGAGGATGTTGTAGTTGATCCGTTCATGCTATGTTGTTGTTCTTGCCTTGTCTAGCTTGTATAATGTGTATTATTGATGGGTGTATTCTTAGTTTGTCATGCCTTGGTCTGTAGTGAGTGCATCGAGCTCGTAAACATGCCTACTTGATATCTGATTTGCATGCTCCAGTTTTTCTCTAAGTCTGTGATCTGTTTATGTTTTTTGCCATGTTCACATGCTTGCAATTGTATTTTCTGATTCCTTTTGGCTCAAGGTCACTAAGGGACATTTGTTAAGCTCTTTGGGTAGCTTCATGCCATGCCTTGCCTTGCCATATTAAGTTCCTGTAGCATATAGTTTTCATGCTCCAAAGTGTGCTACCTAATCTGAAATTCCTGACAAGTGTTAATTTCACCAAGTCTGAAACCTGTTTACCAATTGCACTTTTGCCATGCTTGTTTGAACCTGTTAATGGATGAATTGACCGTAGCTCAGTGTTCATCTTTTGTTAAGAATCATGAATGGATCCCTGCCATGTATTTTGTTGCCATGTTTGAGTGCTGTAGCATGTTTGTCTTGTTGCATTTAGATGGCTACTTGCTGTTTATCGCAGACCAGTGCCATATTTGTTTTCCTTGCCATTTCCAAACCGTGCATTCGATTCCGGTGTTCTTTATATCGATTTCAACCGAAATCACCTCACATTTCCAGTGGCACACTTGGATTTCCATGTTGAGGCCAGGTTCAATCATTCCTTGTCAAATCTTGCATATGCCTCACATATCGCATCCCGCATAGCATACCATGTTTGCATCATGTTGTTTGAGCTTTGCACGTGGTTGATTGTGTCCTTTTGCTTGTTTGTCTTTTTTGGGTAGAGCCGGGAGACGAGTTCGCTAAAGAGGAGCCCGTTGAGTTTGCTTTCGAGGATCCAGTCAACTCTGACAACTTTGCAGGCAAGATGATCATACCCTCGAAATCACTTCTATCTTTGCTTTGCTAGATGCTCGCTCTTTTGCTATGCCTATGCTACGATGCCTACCACTTGCTTATCATGCATCCCAAATTGCCATGTAAAACCTCTAACCCACCATGTCCTAGAAAACCGTTGATTGGCTATGTTACCGCTTTGCTCAGCCCCTCTTATAGCGTTGCTAGTTGCAGGTGAAGATTGGAGACCGTTCCTTGTTGGAACATTATTTTCTTTTTGGGATATCATTATATTATCTTGTCATCTTAATGCATCTATATAATTGGTAAAGGGTGGAAGGCTCGGCCTCTCGCCTAGTGTTTTGTTCCACTCTTGCCGCCCTAGTTTCCGTCATATCGGTGTTATGTTCCCGGATTTTGCGTTCCTTACGCGGTTGGGTGATAATGGGAACCCCTTGACAAATCGCCTTGAATAAAACTCTTCCAGCAATGCCCAACCTTGGTTTTACCATTTTCCACCTAGCCTCTTTTTCCCTTGGGTTTCCGGAGCCCGAGGGTCATCTTATTTTAAACCCCCCCGGGCCAGTGCTCCTCTGAGTGTTGGTCCAAACTAGAGTCCTGTGCAGCGCCCCCTCGGGGAAACTTGAGGTTTGGTTTTAGTTGTATGAAGCGCTCATCTGAGTGTGCCCTGAGAACGAGATATGTGCAGCTCCTATCGGGATATGTCGACACATTCGGGCGGTGTTGCTGGATTGGTTTTTGACTTGTCGATGTTGTCTTATAGAACCGGGATACCGAGTCTGATCGGAATGTCTCGGGAGAAGGTATATCCTTCATTGACCGTGAGAGCTTGTCATGGGCTAAGTTGGGACTCCCCTGCAGGGATTTGAACTTTCGAAAGCCGTGCCCGCGGTTATGGGCAGATGGGAATTTGTTAATGTCCGGTTGTAGATAACTTGAACCTTAACTTAATTAAAATGAATCAATCGTGTGTGTTACCGTGATGGTATCTTCTCGGCGGAGTCCGGGAAGTGAACACGGTGTTGGGGTAATGCTTGCCGCAGGTTGTTCTCTAGTTATTCGTTCGCGCTTTGCCTTCTCTTCTCGCTCTCTTTTGCGGACAGGTTAGACACCATATATGCTAGTCGCTTGCTGCAGCTCCACATATTACCCCGCCTTTTCCTATAAGCTTAAATAGTCTTGATCGCGAGGGTGCGAGATTGCTTAGTCCCTGTGGCTCACAGATTACTTCCAAACCAGATGCAGGGCCTGATGACTCCGTTACAGATGATGCGCTTGAGCTCAAGTGGGAGTTCGACGAGGACTCACGCCGTTACTATGTGTCTTTCCCTGATGATCAGTAGTGGTGCCCAGTTGGGGCGATCGGGACCGTGTCACATGTTGGTTTGATCTTTTATTTTGGCACCGTAGTCAGGCCATGAGTGATTGGATGATGTAATGCTATTTATGTACTTTGTTTGACGTGGCGAGTGTAAGCCAACTATGTACCTTCCCCTTTTATTATCTATATTACATGGGATGTTGTGAAGATTGCCTTACTTGCGACATTGCTTTCAATGCGGTTATGCCTCTAAGTCGTGCTTCGACATGTAGGAGATATAGCCGCATTGAGGGCGTTACATGGGCATCCCGGTGACCAACCATTTTCTCATGAGTGAGGAGTGGAGTCCACTCCTCTTGAGAATAACCCGCCTAACATGGAAGATACGAACAACCCTAGTTGATACATGAGCTATTCGACCTTACAAAACAGAATGTTTATTTGAAGGTTTAGAGTTTGGCACATACAAATTTACTTGGAACGGCAGGTGGATACCGTATATAGGTAGGTATGATGGACTCATATGGAATAGCTTTGGGGTTTATGGAATTGGATGCACAAGCAGTATTCCTGCTTAGTACAGGTGAAGGCTAGCAAAAGACTGGGAAGCGACCAGCTAGAGAGCGACAACAGTCATGAACATGCATTAAAATTAATCAACACCAAATGCAAGCATGAGTAGGATATAATGCACCATGAACATAAATATCATAGAGGCTATGTTGATTTTGTTTCAACTACATGCGTGAACATGTGCCGAGTCAAGCCACTTGAATTGTTGAAAAGAAGATACCACCCTATCATACCACATCACAACCATTTTAATAGCATGTTGGCACGCAAGGTAAACCATTATAAGCTCCTAGCTAATTAAGCATGGCATAAGCAACTATAATCTCTAATTGTCATTGCAAACATGTTTATTCATAATAGGCTGAATCAGGAACGATGAACTAATCATATTTACAAAAACAAGAAAGGTCGAGTTCATACCAGCTTTTCTCATCTCAATAAGTTCATCATATAATCATCATTATTGCCTTTCACTTGCACGACCGAATAGTGTCGATAATAATAATAGTGCACGTGCATTGGACTAAGCTAGAATCTGCAGGCATTCAATTCAAGAGAGAAGACAAGGTAATATGGGCTCTTTGTCAGATCAACAATAATGCATATAAGAGCCACTTTAACATTTTAATTATGGTCTTCTCCTCTCGACCCCAAAGGACAAAAAGAAATAAAACTATTTACACGGGGAAAGCTTGATACGTCTCCAACGTATCTATAATTTTTGATTCCTCCATGCTATATTATCTACTGTTTTGGACATTATTGGGCTTTATTATCCACTTTTATATTATTTTTGGGACTAACCTATTAACCAGAGGCCCAGCCCAGAATTGCTATTTTTTATGCCTATTTCAGAGTTTCGTAGAAAAGGAATATCAAACGGAGTCCAAACGGAATGAAACCTTCGGGAATGTGATTTTCTCACCGAACATGATCCATGAGACTTGGACCCTACGTCAAGAAATAAAGGAGGAAGCCACGAGGTAGGGGGGCACGCCTACCCCCCAGACGCGCCCTCCACCCTCGTGGGCCCCCTGTTGCTCCACGACGTACTCCTTCCTCCTATATATACCTACGTACCCCCAAACGATCAAATATGGATTCAAAACCCTAATTCCACTGCCGTAACTTTCAGTATCCATGAGATCCCATCTTGGGGCCTGTTTCGGAGCTCCGCCAGAGGGGGCATCCATCACGGAGGGCTTCTACATCAACACCATAGCCTCTCCGATGAAGTGTGAGTAGTTTACCTCAGACCTTCGGGTCCATAGTTATTAGCTAGATGGCTTCTTCTCTCTTTTTGTATCTCAATACAATGTTCTCCCCCTCTCTTGTGGAGATCTATTCGATGTAATCTTCTTTTTGTGGTGTGTTTGTTGAGACCGATAAATTGTGGGTTTATGATCAAGACTATCTATGAACAATATTTGAATCTTCTCTGAATTCTTTTATGTATGATTGGTTATCTTTGCAAGTCTCTTCGAATTATCAGTTTGGTTTGGCCTACTAGATTGATCTTTCTTGCAATGGGAGAAGTGCTTAGCTTTGGGTTCAATCTTGCGGTGTCCTTTCCTAGTGACAGTAGGGGCAGCAAGGCACGTATTGCATTGTTGCCATCGAGTATAACAAGATGGTTTTTTTTATCATATTGCATGAATTTACCCCTCTACATCATGTCATCTTGGTTAAGGCGTTACTCTGTTTTCATGAACTTAATACTCTAGATGCATGCTGGATAGCGGTCGATGAGTGGAGTAATAGTAGTAGATGCATGCAGGAGTCGGTCTACTTGTCTCAGACGTGATGCCTATATACATGATCATACCTAGATATTCTCATAACTATGCTCAATTATGTCAATTGCTCAACAATAATTCGTTCACCCACCGTAAAATACTTATACTCTTAAGAGAAGCCACTAGTGAAACCTATGGCCCCGGGGTCTATCTTCATCATATTAATCTTCCAAATACTTAGTTATTTCCTTTGCTTTTTTACTTTGCTTTTATTTTACTTTGCATCTTTATCACAAAAATACCAAAAATATTATCCTATCATATCTATCAGATCTCACTCTCGTAAGTGACCCTGAAGGGATTGACAACCCCTTATCGCGTTGGTTGCGAGGAGTTATTTGTTTTGTGCAGGTACGAGGGACTCACGCGTAGCCTCCTACTGGATTGATACCTTGGTTCTCAAAAACTGAGGGAAATACTTACGCTACTTTGCTGCATCATCCTTTCCTCTCCAAGGAAATCCAACGCAGTGCTCAAGAGGTAGCAAGAAGAATTTCTGGCGCCGTTGCCGGGGAGGTTCGCGCAAGTCAAGATTTGACTCCCGACAACGAGCCATTTCTGGCGCCGTTGCCGGGGAGTCTACTCAAAAGTCAACATACCAAGTACCCAACACAACCCTTATCTCCCGCATTACATTATTTTCCATTTGCCTCTCGTTTTCCTCTCCCCCACTTCACCCTTGCCGTTTTATTCGCCCTCTCTCTCTATCCTCCCTCTCTTTCTCTATTTGCCTCTTCTTGCCTTTTGCACTTTCTGCCGTCATGTCTGAAATTGGGGAAAATATTGTCGATATGGACAGTAATAATATCTTGAAAAATTCTGACGCTCCTGCTGAAGAACCCCCTATCTCACATACAAAAAAAATTCCGTATTGGTAGTGGTAATATTATTGTAAAAGGGGTTATCCAAGATTTCTTTACTTGTGCTGGTGCTTTGCCTTCTATGGGTAGTTCTATCCTTCATAGAACTAGTAGTCTTGCGGAGGCTATTGCCATGCTTGTAGTTGAACTTGAAAGACAATTCATGCACATGCACCCTTGCATACAAAGGATTTTCCTATAATTTTCTAATATTGAGCATTCTTCTGTTAAGCGTGCCGCTATGATCTTTTTGGCTCATGAGTTCAGATTCATAATAAAAGAGGCCAAAGAAATCTTTGCGCATTATAGGGTGGACGCTTGCAGTCCTCCCATAGAGGCTATCCTTTTTTATCAAGAAGAAATAATGCGTTTTCAATCCCTAGACTATGTTGCTTTCAATGAAAATCTTAGAAAAAGGGTTCCTACCAATGTTTTAGTAGATAGAATTTCTGAACTTAATGATGATTTTGCCATTCGAAATAATGAACTAGGATATTCTCTTGAGTTTAGGCTCACAAAGTTCTATCAAAAGAATATTTATAATGATGAATTGGTTGTGCAATACAAAGGGCCAAAGGAGGAACCTATACCTCCCAAGGTTGATCTTGGGGAATTTTGTCCCATTAAATTTAGCCCTTTTGATTACTTTTGCTTTCCTCAAAGAAAACTTGCTGCCGAACATAGAGAATATGAAAAGAGTTTTAATGATCTATCTTACTATTATGGCAATACCTAGATCTATCCTTGCTTTTTATGCCTAGCTAGGGGCGTTAACCGATAGCGCTTTTTGGGAGGCGACCCAATTTTATTTTTATTCCTTGATTTTTGCTCCTGTTTAGTAATAAATAATTTACCTAGCCTCTGTTTTGTTTGTGTTTTTTGTGTTTAATTAGTGTTTGTGCCAAGTAGAACCGTTGGGAAGACTTGGGGAAAGTCTTGATATCTTGCTGTAAAAAACAGAAACTTTAGCGCTCACGAGAACTGCTGCAATTTTTATTTGGAAAGCGCTATTTAGTTAGTTAATTATTTTTGCATATGATTAATAGATAAATTCCTCACGTCCAGCAATTTATTTTAGAATTTTTGGGGTTCCAGATCTTGCGCTAGCTACAAATTACTACAGACTGTTCTGTTTTTGACAGATTCCGTTTTTCGTGTGTTGTTTGCTTATTTTGATGAATCTATGGCTAGTAAAATAGTTTATAAACCATAGAGAAGTTGGAATACAGTAGGTTTAACAACAATATAGATAAAGAATGAGTTCATTACAATACCTTGAAGTGGTCTTTTGTTTTCTTTCGCTAACGGATGTCACGAGATTTTCTACTTTAAGTTTTGTGTTGTGAAGTTTTCATGTTTTGGGTAAAGATTTGATGGATTATGGAACAAGGAGTGGCAAGAGTCTAAGCTTGGGGATGCCCATGGCACCCCCAAGATATTCTAAGCACACCTAAAATCCAAAGCTTGGGAATGCCCCGGAAGGCATGCCCTCTTTCGTCTACTTCTATCGGTAACTTTACTTGGAGCTATATTTTTATTCACCACATGATATGTGTTTTGCTTGGAGCGTCTTGTATGATTTGAGTCTTTTCTTTTTAGTTTACCACAATCATCCTTTCTGTACACACCTTTTGAGAGAGCCATACATGATTTGGAATTTGTTAGAATACTCTATGTACTTCACTTATATCTTTTAGAGCACGGCGGTGGATTTGTTTTATAGAAACTATTGATCTCTCATGCTTCACTTAGAATATTTTGAGAGTCTTTAATAGCATGGTAATTTGCTTAAATAATCCTAATATGCTAGGTATTCAAGAGTAAATTTTTTTCTTATGAGTGTTTTGAATACTAAGAGATGAATTTATCCCTCTACATCATGTCATCTTGCATAAGGCATTACTCTATTTTCATGAACTTAATACTCTAGGTGCATGCTGGATAGCGGGCGATGAGTGGAGTAATAATAGTAGATGCAGGCAGGAGTCGGTCTACTTGTCTCGGACGTGATGCCTATATACATGATCATACCTAGATATTCTCATAACTATGCTCAATTCTGTCAATTGCTCAACAATAATTCGTTCACCCACCGTAAAATACTTATACTCTTGAGAGAAGCCACTAGTGAAACCTATGGCCCCTGGGTCTATCTTCATCATATTAATCTTCCAAATACTTAGTTATTTCCTTTGCTTTTTTACTTTGCTTTTATTTTACTTTGCATCTTTATCACAAAAATACCAAAAATATTATCCTATCATATCTATCAGACCCCACTCTCGTAAGTGACCCTGAAGGGATTGACAACCCCTTATCGTGTTGGTTGCGAGGAGTTATTTTTTTTTGTGTAGGTATGAGGGACTTGCGCGTAGCCTCCTACTGGATTGATACCTTGGTTCTCAAAAACCGAGGGAAATACTTACGCTACTTTGCTGCATCATCCTTTCCTCTTCAAGTAAATCCAACGCAGTGCTCAAGAGGTAGCAAAGCTCCCAATAAGCAAAAGAAGAACATGAAATCTTTTTGGCTTTTGTTTTTAGTTACTACTACAAGCATGGAAAGTAAACTAGCTGAAAGCTACAACTATTTTTTTTGTTTTTCTTAAGGTTTATTAAACACACAAGAAGAAAGCATAAAAAGGAAAATGAACTAGCCTGGATGATACAATGAAAAAGTATGAGTACCGACAACTAGCATGAGTGTGTGAGCAGGAATGTAATGTCGGTGAGAAATATGTACTCCCCCAAGCTTAGGCTTTTGGCGTAAGTTGGTCTATGGCCACGGCTGGCCTGGTGGATATCCAAAGTAATAGTTGGGGTCGTACTGTGAAGAAGCCTCAGATTGTCACTGGTTGGCAATCACCTCCAGATCCCACTGGTAATCAGACTGTCGTGGAGGATCAAATTGTGGTTCTGACTCTGGCTCTGTAGCTGATGTAGGGTTCTGGTAGGCATGAATGGCCTCCAACGGAACAAGGTACTTGCCTGCAGATAAATCAAACAAGGAAGGAGCAGGCAAGGTAATAGTCTCAGTGTGATATTTACCAAATATTAATTTGTACTTAAGCGCCTTTTCCCTATTCTTAACAATAAAATCATGTGCTACCATACTCTTATTATCTAGATAAACAGGAGGCAGAAATTTTTCTTCTTTCTCATAATGCCTAATAGGTATGTTAAAATGTGCAGCGAGGCACGAGGCGAAGATGCCTCCAAGGACGGGGCCTTTAGTACGGTTAAGATTTAACTGCTTTGCAAAAATAGCACCCAAACTAAATGTGTCCTCAGGAAATAAGGCATGGCACAAAATAACAATATCAGGGGCACTCAGGTTTCCACAGTTTCCGCGCCCAATTAAGAATCTACTAGCAAATATAGCAAAGTAACGTAGAATAGGAAAGTGTATGCTAGTAATTCATGCGTCGGAAACCTTCCTCGTTTCCCCTACAACAATGGTATCAATAAACCCACCCACATCGTCATGATGTGGTTCCTCTACACTGCCCTCAAAAGGGATCAAACAAATCCGACAAAAGTCACAAAGTGACATCTCCTTATGCTCATCATATAAATAAAATTCCACCGAAGGTGGTGAGCTCCTAGCATGTAAATGAAAGTTTTGCACAAAGATATTGGTGAGTAAGAGATACTATTCATGTTGGTCGTGGAGGAAGGCGGTGAGGCCTGCATTCTCAGCCAATTCATAGAAATCATCATAAATCCCGGCTGCTCTCAAGAAATCATCACAAGGCCATTCACATGGCTTGACCTCCGTGGTGCGAGGGAGATTATACTTGGGCCTCTTATCCTCCTCACTTTGCTTATCCTTCGAGCTTCAGCTCGAAGAGCCCCTCAAAAATCACTTCATCTTTTTCTAAAAATTTCTGAAATTTTAGTAACTTCAAAATAAAAGTGAACGAAACTCAACAAAATTGATAGCAACTACTCCCACAAGTGCCTAGAGACTATATCATGCATTAAAACTGCCTTTGACCATATAAATTTGACATGCAAGCTCAAGAACAGGGTCACCTAAGCAGCAAAAATATGCAATGAATAAAGCACTAGAACAAAAACTAATTGGACCATTGGAGGAGTCACATACCAAAGAACAATCCCCCAAAGCAGTTTTGTGAATGGAGCTTTGTGCAAGGAGATCGAAAATGGCATCAAGATGAGCTTGGACTCGGGTTTGAGCTGGCTAGTGATGTTTTTGGGAGGAAGAAGGAGTGTGTGGTAGCTGGAATAAGTGGAGTGGAGCCACCGTGGGCCCACGAGGCAGGGGGGCGCGCCCAGGGGGGTGGGCGCGCCCTGGACCCTCGTGGCCAGGTGCTTGCTCCCCCTGCTGTGTTTTAAGTGCCAGATATTCTCAAATATTCCAGAAAAAATCATATTTAAATTTCAGGGCATTTGGAGAACTTTTATTTTTGGGGTATTTTTTATTGCATGGATAATTCAGAAAACAGACAGAAAAATACTATTTTTTCTTTATTTAATATAAATAACAGAAAGTAAAAAGAGGGTATAGAGAGTTGTGTTTTCTAAATTCATCCATCTCATGCTCATCAAAAGGAATCCACTAACAAGGTTGATCAGGTCTTGTTAACAAACTCATTATGTATAACATGGAACCGGAGAATTTTTGAATAACACTAGGTTACCTCAACGGGGATATGCACATCCCCAATAATAAGAATATCATATTTCTTCTTGACAGTAGGTAGAGGAAATTCAAAACCTCCAAAAATAATCGATGGAATTTTTGCAATAGAGTTTATACTATGAACTTGAGGTTGTTTCCTCGGAAAGTGTACCATATGCTCATTGCCATTAACATGAAAAGTGACATTGCCTTTGGTGGAATCAATAACAGCCCCTGCAGTATTCAAAAAGGGTCTTCCAAGAATAATAGACATACTATCATCCTCGGGAATATCAAGAATAACAAAGTCCGTTAAAATAGTAACGTTTGCAACCACAACAGGCACATCCTCACAAATACCGACAGGTATAGCAATTGGTTTATCAGCCATTTGCAAAGATATTTCAGTAGGTGTCAAATTATTCAAATCAAGTGTACGATATAATGAGAGAGGCATAACGCTAACACCGGCTCCAAGATCACATAAAGCAGTTTTAACATAGTTTCTTTTAATGGAGCATGGTATAGTTGGTACTCCTGGATCTCCAAGTCTCTTTGGTATTCCACCCTTAAAAGTATAATTAGCAAGAATGGTGGAAATTTCAGCTTCCGGTATCTTTCTTTTATTAGTAACAATTTCTTTCGTATACTTAGCATAAGGATTCATTTTGAGCATATCAGTTAATCACATACGCAAAGAGATAGGTCTAATCATTTCAGCAAAGTGCTCAAAATCCTCATCATCCTTTTTCTTGGATGGGTTAGGAGAAAAAGGCATGGGTTTCTGAACCCATGGTTCTCTTTCCTTACCGTTCTTCCTAGCAACAAAGTCTCTCTTATCATAACATTGATTCTTTGGTTGTGGGTTATTAAGATCAGAAACGGGTTCAATTTCTACATCATTATTATTGCTAGGTTGAGCATCAACATGAACATCATCATTAACATTATCACTAGGTTCATGTTCATTACCAGATTGGGTTTCAGCATCAGAAATAGAAATATCATTGGGATTCTCAGGTGTGTCTACAACAGGTTCACTAGAAGCATGCAAAGTCCTATCATTTTTCTTTTTATTCTTCTTAGAAGGACTAGGTGCATCTACATTGGCCCTGTTTGGTTCAGCTTCCATCAATGGATTCCGCTGCCGCACAGCAGAATCTGAACCAAAGGGCGAACCCAGCAGAATCCGATTCCAGAAATCCGCTGCCAAAATCTGAATCAAAAGCGGAAGCAGCTCAGGACGTGCTTTCCAAAATCTGATTCCGTTGCGGGCCAAAATATGAAAAAGTTGTATCAGCTGCTTTTCCAAATGACCTACATCTTTTTCACATCAGATTTTTCACAGTTGTTTTTCCACAGCAGATTTTTCACAGCTGCTTTTAGAAATCCACAGCCGAACCAAACATGGCCATTATTTCTCTGAGAATCTTGCTCAATTCTCTTAGGATGGCCCTCAGGATACAAAGGTTCCTGAGTCATTTTACCACCTCTAGTCATAACTCTAACAACATTATCATTTTTATTATTTAATTCATTAAGCAAATCATTCTGAGCTTTAAGTACTTGTTCTACTTGAGTGGTAACCATAGAAGCATGTTTACTAATAAATTTTAGTTTACCTTTAACATTAGCCATATAACCACTCAAGTGTTCAATCATATAAGCATTGCATTTTAATTCTCTACCAAAATAAGCATTGAAGTCTTCTTGCTTAACCATAAAGTTATCAAACTCATCCAAACATTGGCTAGCAAACTTAGTAAGAGGGATTTCAGCTTTATCATATCTATAGAGAGAATTTACCTTTACTACCTGTGTTGGGTTATCAAGACCATGTATTTCTTCAATAGGCGGTAAATTAAGACCATGTATTTCTTCAATAGGTGGTAAATTCTTAACATCTTCAGCTTTAATGCCTTTTTCCTTCATAGATTTCTTTGCCTCTTGCATATCTTCAGGACTGAGAAATATAATACCCCTTTTCTTCGGAGTTGGCTCAGGAGTTGGTTCAGGAATTGGATCAGGGATTGGATCAGGAAGTGTCCAATTATTTTCATTGGTCAACATATTATTCAATAAAATTTTAGCTTCATCTGGTGTTCTTTCCCTGAAAACACAACCAGCACAACTATCGAGGTGGTCTCTAGAAGCATCGGTTAGTCCATTATAAAAGATATCAAGTATTTCATTTTTCTTAAGAGGATGATCAGGCAAAGCATTAAGTAATTGGAGAAGCCTCCCCCAAGCTTATGGGAGACTCTCTTCTTCAATTTGCACAAAATTATATATTTCCCTTAAAGCAGCTTGTTTCTTATGAGCAGGGAAATATTTAGCAGAGAAGTAATAAATCATATCCTGGGGACTACGCACACAACTAGGATCAAGAGAATTAAACCATATCTTAGCATCACCCTTTAATGAGAACGGAAATATCTTAAGGATATAATAGTAGCGAGTTTTCTCATCATTAGTGAAAAGGGTGGCCATATCATTTAATTTAGTAAGATGTGCCACAACAGTTTCAAATTCATAGCCATAGAAAGGATCAGATTCAACCAAAGTAATTATATAAGGGTCGACAGAGAATTCATAATCCTTATCAGTAACAAAGATAGGTGAATTAGCATAAGCAGGATCATATTTCATTCTAGCATTCAGAGTTTTTTTGTTTCAGCTTAGCTAATAATTTCTTAAGATCACTCCTATCATTGCAAGCAAGAAAATCTCTAGAAGTTTCTTCATCCATAACATAGCCCTTAGGAACAATAGGCAATTCATATTTAGGGGGAGAATCTTCATCATACCTTTAATCAATATTATCAGTTTCGATAATTTCATTCTCTCTAGCCCTAGCAAGTTGTTCATCAAGAAATTCACCAAGTGGCACAGTAGTATCAAGCATAGAAGTAGTTTCATCATATGTATCATGCATAGCAGAAGTGGAATCATCAATAACATGCGACATATCAAAATTAATAGCAGAAGTAGGTTTAGGTGTCGCAAGCCTACTCAAAACAGAAGGCGAATCAAGTGCAGAGCTAGATGGCAGTTCCTTACCTCCCCTCGTAGTTGAGGGATAAATCTTCGTTCTTGGATCTTTCATGTTCTTCATAATGATAAGCAGATATAAATCCCAAGTGACTCAAAGAATAGAGCTATGCTCCCCGACAACGGCACCAGAAAATAGTCTTGATAACCCACAAGTATAGGGGATCGCAACAGTTTTCGAGGGTAGAGTATTCAACCCAAATTTATTGATTCGACACAAGGGGAGCCAAAGAATATTCTCAAGTATTAGCAGCTGAGTTGTCAATTCAACCACACCTGGAAACTTAATATCTGCAGCAGGGTATTTAGTAGCAAAGTAATATGATAGTAGTGGTAACGGTGGTAAAAGGTAACGATAGCAAAAGTAATATTTTTGGTGTTTTATAGTGATGATAACAATAGCAACGAAAAAGTAAATAAGCGAAGAACAATATATGAAAAGCTCGTAGGCAATGGATCAGTGATGGAGAATTATGTCGGATGCGATTGACCATGTAACAGTCATAACCTAGGGTGACACAGTACTAGCTCCAATTCATCAATGTAATGTAGGCATGTATTCCGAATATAGTCATATGTGCTTATGGAAAAGAACTTGCATAACATCTTTTGTCCTACCCTCCCGTGGTAGCGGGGTCCTATTGGAAACTAAGGGATATTAAGGCCTCCTTTTAATAGAGTACCGGACCAAAGCATTAACACATAGTGAATACATGAACTCCTCAAACTAAGATCATCACCGGGAGTGGTCCTGATTATTGTCACTTCGGGGTTGCCGGATCATAACACATAGTAGGTGACTATAGACTTGCAAGATAGCATCAAGAACTCTCATATATTGACGAAAACATAATAGGTTCAGATATGAAATCATGGCACTCGGGCCCTAGTGACAAGCATTAAGCATAGCAAAGTCATAGCAACATCAATCTTAGAACATAGTGGATACTAGGGATCAAACCCTAACAAAACTAACTCAATTACATGATAAATCTCATCCAACCCATCACCGTCCAGCAAGCCTACGATGGAATTACTCACGCATGGCGGTGAGCATCATGAAATTGGTGATGGAGGAAGGTTGATGATGACGATGGTGACGGATTCCCCTCTCCAGAGCCCCGAACGGACTCCAGATGGAGCATCAGGGGGCCCATGAGGCAGGGGGCGCGCCCCCACCCTCGTGGACAGGTGGAGCCCCCCCTGACGTGGATCTTTCTTCCAGTATTTTTATATATTCCAAAATAATTCTCCGTTGATATTCAGTTCATTCCGAGAACTTTTATTTCTGCACAAAAATAACACCATGGCACTTATGGTGAAAACAGCGGTAGTCCGGGTTAGTTCCATTCAAATCATACAAGTTAGAGTCCAAAACAAGGGGAAAAAGTGTTTGGAAAAGTAGATACGACGGAGACGTATCACACACTACCGTAGAGAGTATAATATTTCACGAGTCCCATCTGCTGACAACTTTTTGTAACGTGACATCACGTCCCTGCCTGGTTATTATTTCAAACCGTTTCTTGGCCTGCCACTCCATATTTCGTGATGTGGCTTTATTGGCACGTCTCATCAAAGCAGAGATCGTGTCCCCTTATTGTGGGATTCTCATCAATACGGGCATGGGTAATCCAACCATGCCGCCCGCACGGCCCCTGGAGAATAGGCGAGTTTCATGGCGAGTGGGGAGGCGTTTGATATTCACTGCCTTTATAAGGACATAAGGATTCATCTCTTCCACCCACGCATTCTCTCTTTCCGCCTACCCACTCTCGAGCTCCAGCACCCAAGTTCTCATCTTTCCTGCCCCAAGAAAGCACTCCAACCATGTCGGGAGCGCAGGGCAAGTGGATGGCCTCCACCGTCAAGTTGAAGGACATCACCCAACTTCGGGAGGCTGGATATTTGGCCAGGGAGATCGCCCATTGGCTTCCTGCTAAGGGACAGATCGTCCCCACTCCGGAGCCCCATGAGAGGGTTGTGTTCATCCCTTACTTCGTCCGTGGGTTTGGATTTCCTCTCCACCCATTCGTCCGCGGACTCATGTTCTACTATGGGGCTGGATTTCCATGATCTGGCCCCCAATTCCTTCCTCACCATCTCGACATTTATCGTCGTGTGTGAGGCCTTCCTCCGCACCCCCTCCCCCACTTCGGACTGTGGCTGCAGACCTTCAATGTGAAGCCGAAGGTGGTGGGCGGTGAACACGCAGAATGCGGAGGCGCCATGGTGAGCAAAATGTCCAACGTCCCGTGGCCCAAAAGCACCTTCGTGGAGACCATAAAGGGGTGGCAGAAGCTGTGGTTCTACGTCACTGAGACCCGAGATGCTGCCTGGGCCATGGCTCCTGAATTCAAGTCTGGGGCCCCAATGCGGCTTACCTCCTGGCAGCAGAAGGTCCTGGATGGGTCTTCGTCGGACGAGTTGACTGCGCTTCAGACATGCATCAGGAGCATATTGGATAAGAATGTCAAGCTCGTCGATGTGATTCAGGTGATGCTGATTCGCCGGATCCTTCCATGCCAAAACCAGGCTTGCCATCTATGGGAGTTCAATCCAGCCAAGCACAAGACCCTGCGACAATTCTTTGAAACTATGCACGAAGACATCTGGAAGGTGCTCTTCAAGGCCAATGAGACGTGACCGGAGACAACCGAGGACTGCGGGCACGATCTGGCCCATCCCGCTAGTTCGGTAAGTTTTCCATGCTTCAAGGCATATCTCTTTCTGGCTTGCTCAAGGAGGATGTCCCAACTTCCCTATTTTTCCTTTTCAGGGTTGGACAAAGAAGGCGGAGCGGATTCGTTGTTCGGCTCCGCTGCCCGAGGAACCAGCCATCCCGCTTTTGACGAAGATGCTGGTTCCGGCGCCCTACGTGGCGCTGGAGAAGAAGGCCAAGGGGACCAGAGGAGGCCTTTGTCCCAAGGGTTCTTCGGACGTGGCGTCCGAAGACGCCGAAACTCACTCCACTGCCGAAGACGATGAGGAGGAGGAAGAGGAGGAAGAAATCAACTTCCCCCTCCCCGAGGGGGAAAGAAGAGGGCGGCCTCCATAGATCTGGAAGCGGAGGCGTCCAAGAAGGGAAAGGCTTCATTCGCAGATAGCTCTGCATGGGACGTCGATAGCAGCCAAGAGCGACGCCCTCGAAACAAGCCCCTGGCCGAATCGTGAGTATCCGAAGACTCTGATGCATTCATATATCCTCCTCTTTCACTTCATAATTCTATCATGTTGAATCATGCATTTGCAGTCCGTCTTGTTCCGCCCTCGAGCGATACTCGTCTTCAGGGAACTCGCTGGATCCGGAGGTGATGGACAGCGGGTCCCTTCCAATGATCTCCTCTCCCAAGGCCATGGACGACGCCGAGGTGTTGTCCCGAAGGACCCCCGACCAGGGAGAGACGCAGGAGGCCGTCAGGATGGCGCCAGAGGGCGAGACCTCGACCACCGGACACATGGGGGAGCAGATCCCCATGGAGACTGGCAATGGGGGCCATGTCCAATTCGCCTCCAGCTGAATACGATCCCGGAGACCTATACGGCTCCGGAATCCGGCAAGCAGCCTCCTTCACCGGAAGGAGGTGTGCCCATTCCACCGGTGACCTCTGTCCAACCAGAGGCGCCGGATACTCTACTGGAGGCGCTGCGAAGCGCTTCCATCATTGAGGAACACCGTACCCTCATGGGTGCGGTGATTGAGAAGATTCAGTCCGTGAATAGCGGACTGACCGAAGCCTGCGTGAGCCTTCTAACAGGCTTTGAGGTAAGCGCTGCATTTATGTGAAAAGAAAGTTATAGTATAGATAGTAGCCCCTGAGACTCTGTCTGGTGTTCAGAAAGAAAAGACAAACGGAGGATCAAATAGTTTTTCATAGGAGACTAATCATATATTTCTTTGTGAATAAGCAGGCGTTGCTGCTGGCCACAACTTCTCATGCTACCGAAGTCTCCGGACTGAAGCAAAGGCTAGAACGGACGAAGGAAGAGCTCGGCCGTCCGAAAAAGCAGCTGGAGGATGCCCAAGGTATGCAATGATCTTGTGTATGTCCGGAAGGGGTGAATGATGTAAGCTGATCATAGTGCCATGACATTTATTAGGGGCGGCGACCAAGGTAGAGGCCCTCAAGAAGGCGCTGGCCGAGGCCGAGGAGAGAGTGGTAAAGGATAAAGCCGCCCGAGAAAAGCATGAGGCCAAGGTTGGTGAGGTCCAGCAGGAGCTTCAGGACGCAGTGAAGAAATGCGAGTCATTGGAGCACCAGAATGCGGTCCAAGAGTCCGAACTCGCTAAGGCCCGCCAAAGCGCACAAGAGGCCCGGGCCGAAGCCCAAGGCACCCTCCCGGAGATCCAAGAGGCCAAGAAGATCGCGACGTGTAAGGATTTTATTATGCAAAGCAAGTATGTGAGCCAGAGGTATCTCTTACTGACCCGGATTTGGAGTTCTCCAGGGGCATTTGCGGATTTGCCGCGCAATGTTTCCGATGCTGTGGAATTCTTTCAGGCCGAAGAGGAGAGCTCAACGGAGAAGCTGTTCTGGTCGCAATACCTTGCACCAGAACATCCGGTGCCCTTTAGCGACCAGCTAAAACAGTTGGTCGAGATGCATAGGGTGGCCAAACTAGCCATGAAGGATTTAATAATCCGGCTGTGGTCTGCAGAAGCTATACCCGGCAGCTACTTTGGCCTCGTGAAGCGACTAGTCAATGCCTGCCCTCGGCTTGATGCCATCAAGCGGTCGGTCTGCATAGAAGGTGCGCGGATGGCCTTCGCCCGCTGTCGGTGTCAAAACCGGCGGATCTCGGGTAGGGGGTCCCGAACTGTGCGTCTAAGGCGGATGGTAACAGGAGGTAGGGGACACGATGTTTTACCCAGGTTCGGGCCCTCTTGATGGAGGTAAAACCCTACGTCCTGCTTGATTATTCTTGATAATATGTGTAGTACAAGAGTTGATCTACCACGAGATCAGAGAGGCTAAACCCTAGAAGCTAGCCTATGGTATGATTGTCTGTTGTCCTACAGACCAAAACCCTCCGGTTTATATAGACACCGGAGGGGGCTAGGGTTACACAAGGTCGGTTACAAAGGAGGAGATATACATATCCGTATTGCCTAGCTTGCCTTCCACGCCAAGTAGAGTCCCATCCGGACACGGGACGAAGTCTTCAATCTTGTATCTTCATAGTCCAACAGTCCGGCCAAAGGATATAGTCCGGCTGTCCGGAGACCCCCTAATCCAGGACTCCCTCAGTAGCCCCTGAACCAGGCTTCAATGATGATGAGTTCGGCGTGCAGTGTTGTCTTCGGCATTGCAAGGAAGGTTCCTCCTCCGAATACACCACAGAAGAGCTTGAATACAAGGATAGTGCCCGACTCTGCAAAATAAGATCCACATACCACCGTAGAGAGAATAATATTACCACAAATCTAATCTGCTGACACGTTTTGGCAGCATGACATCACGCCTCGGCCCGGTAATTATTTGAACCATTTTTCTTTAACCAGCCCCGCACATAACGCGAGGCGGTTTCTTGACACGTCTTGTCGAAGCAGAGATCGTGTTCCCCTTATTACGGGATTCTCATCAATACGAATGTGGGTAACCCAACCGCGCCATCAATCACGACGCTTGGGGATAAGAGAGTTTTACCAGGCAAGTGGGGGCATATAGTTCAGCCTGCCCTAATAAAGGGATAAGATCTCACCTTTTTCTAACCACGCCTTTTTCCTCCTTGCTCATCCATTCTCGCGCACTCGAGCTCCAGTGCCCAAGTCCGCATCCTCCTCCTCAACTCTCTCCAAAACATGTCCAGAGTAGGAGGCAAGTGTATGGCCTCCTCCGTCACGGAGGGGCACATCAAAAAGTTGCGCGGAGCCGGATACTTAGCCGCGGACATTGCGCACCGGCTGCCAGCCGCGGGGCAGGTCATCCCTACCCTAGAACCCCACGAGAGGGTGGTCTTCCTCCCCCACTTCGTCCGTGGACTGGGGTTTCCCCTCCATCCATTTGTCCGCGGCCTCATGTTCTATTATGGGCTGGACTTCCACGATATGGCCCCGAACTTCATCCTCAACATCTCGGCGTTCATCGTCGTGTGCGAGGCTTTCCTCCGCATCCGGCCCCACTTCGGCCTATGGCTGAAGACCTTCAATATCAAGACGAAGGTTGTAGGCGGCCAACAAGCGGAATGCAGCGGAGCCATGGTTGGAAAAATGCCCAACATTGCATGGCTCGAGGGCTCCTTCATGGAGACCGTGAAGGGGTGGCAATCGGGGTGGTTCTACATCACCGAGCCGCGCGACAACAACTGGATGGCGGCCCCCGAGTTTCGATCCGGAATCCCCACGCGGCTCACTTCCTGGAAGGAGAAGGGCCTGTCCTGGGATTCATCGGTGGAGCTGGACGGACTCCACAAATGTATCCGGAACATGACAAGCAAGAAACTTAAGCTTGTCAACATAGTCCAAGTCATGCTCTTCTGCCGGATCTTCCCGTGTCAGCAACGGGATTTCAACTTATGGGAGTTCGACCCGGCCCGGCACCAGACTCTAAGCGAGCTCTTCGACACAACGCACAAAGACGTCTGGAGGGTGCTATTCAAGGGCGCCGAGGTCCCTCCCTCTCTCACCGAGGACCGCGGGCTAAGCGCGAAGCGCCTTGCGAATCCGGTAAGTTCTGCACATTTGGTAGGATATTTATTTCCCATAGCTTAACCATGTGCGGGGTCTGAGCTCTCATGCCTTTAACAGGACTGGGTGGAGGCATCGGAGCAGATCGACTGTCCGGCCCCCCTGCCCGAAGACACCGCGGATGCTCTCCTGACGGAGATGCTGACTCCGGCTCCTTATAAGGTGCCGGAGAAGACCAAGAAGAAGGCCAAGGGAACCAGAAAGAGTTCCTGATGCTAGGTGATATCGGACTCATCGTCCGATAACTCCACGACGCCCTCCTCCCATGAAGACGAGGAGGAAGATGAAGATGCTCCCCCTCCAGCCGGGGGAGACAAGAAAAGGAAGGCCGCCCCAACCGGGGAGGCCGAAGGGTCCAAGAAAGGAAGGACTCTCCTTCCGGACTACTCCACCACCGCCGCCGAAGGCGAAGACGAGTGGCTGCTCAGGGCCAAGCCCCTGGCAAGGTCGTAAGTATTCGGATACCAGAGTAACTCATAGCATACCTTTGTCGCACTGCTTCTCTTGACGCCGAATATGATTATGCAGACTGCCCCAAGCCCGTATTGACGTATCCTCGTCGGACGACTCCTTGGATTCGTCGGATATGGATAGCGATCCACTTCCGACCGCCTCCTCCCCTTGCCCTACGGACAATGCCGAGGTATTGTCTCAAGGGGCACCGAGCCGGGGGGAGACAATCCCGGAGGCACCTCAAGGTGACCTTCCGGACTCCAGGAGCAAAGGGAGCAAGGCTCCCGGGGCTGCAAGTTCGGCTCTCAGCCGAACACCGCGCCGGAACCTCCAACAGTTCCGGACTCGGGCAGGCGGCTCCCTTCCAAAAGGGGTAAGACGCCTGTGCCAGTGACTTCTGTCCATCCAGAGGCACTGGAAAAACCTGCTGGGAGCGCTTCGCGGTGCTTCCATCGACGAAGAGCACCGCACTATTATGAGTGCGGTGATCAAGAAGGTTCAGTCCGCCAAGAGCGGACTGACTGAAGCCTGTGCCAGCCTTTTAACAGGTTTTGAGGTAAGTATTTAAAATATAGGAAAAATATTACCGCATAGACAATAGCCGCTGATGCTCTGTTTGGTGTTCACAAAGAAAAGCCGAATAGAGGATCAAATAATATCCGCAGGAGTCTAATATAAGTATGTCTATATGCGTATGCAGGCTTCGCTGCTGACCTCTGCCGCACTGACTACGGAGGTCGCCGCACTGAAGCAGGACCTTGAGGGGTCTGAGAAGGAGCTCGGCCTTGCCAAGAGGCAGCTTGAGGAGAACAGAGGTAAGTAATACCTTGTCTATATATATATACAAAAAAAGATGCGATTGCAGAATGACAGGATCATCATGAATTTGCTAGGGGCCACGACCGAAGTGGCGACCCTAAAGCAAGCGCTGTCCGAGGCTGAAGATAAAGTGGCCAAGGAGCGCACCGAGCGGGAGAACAAGAGGTGCGGGTGGGCGAGGTGCAGCAAGAGCTCCAAGCTCTCGTGACGAAGCATGAGGCGTTGGAGCTTGACTCGAAGATGCGAGAGACTGAGCTTGCCGCGGCCCTTGTGAGGGCAAAGAATGCCAAGGCTGAAGCCCACAAGGCCCTCTAGGAGATTGAGGTGATGAGGAAGATAGCGGTGGGTAAGGCATTCAATATGCAAAGCAAGCATGTGAAAGTAAATTACTTGTTACTTACCCGAACCCAGAGCTCTCCAAGAGCATTCACAGATTTGCCCCGCAGCGTGTCGGATGCCGCAAGGTTTTACCAGGCCGAGGGGGGAAGCTCGACGGAGAAGCTGTTCTGGTCTCAGTATACTGGGACCGAACACCCGATGCTTGTGAGCGACCAGCTGAAGCAACTGGTCGAGCTGCACAAGGCGGCCGAACAGGCCATGAAGGGCTTTATAGTCTGGATGTGGCCTGGCGAAGCCCTTCCCAATAGCTACTTTAGCTTGGTGAGGCGGCTTGTGGATGCCTGCCCTCGGCTGGAAGCCATCAAGCGGTCCGTCTGGATCGAAGGTGCACGCCGGGCTTTTGCCCGTGCAAAGGTGAACTGGGCCAAGATGGACACCGAGAAGCTGGTGAAGGAGGGGCCGCCGTAGGGCAAGGACCATCGCCACCCCAAGATGTACTATGAGGGTGTCCTGAAGGGTGCCCACCTTGTAGCGGACGAGTGTGCGAAAGATGTAATATTTGAATGAACTTGCTCATGTGAACCTGTGGTATGAAAACTTGTTCATATGCGCTATGCAACGCTTGTTTGAATTTAAAATATTACCTTCTATTTGGCTGTTTATCAAATCTGAGAGATGGCTAGGTGTCGGCTTCTGCCCCCATGCCACGAGTGCTGGGGTGTTCGGGATAAACCTGAGCACTCTTGTTCCCATTTTTGGGTCCTTCGAGGGAGGTGCTCAACGCAACGAACAAGGCAATCGGACTATAATGCTTTATCACTCTCACTTAGCCATAGAATTCTATAATTTTAAATTTTGGCGAAGCCCCTAGTATTCGGAAGGCCGAATTTGGGGCGCTATACACGCCTTAAGCCGGACAAAGCCGACTCCTCGCCCTAAGCGGCATAAGTCTTTAAGGACTCGAAACCTCTCGAACAGCGACCGGTCTCTCGCCTTATCATGACAGTCAGTATCATCTTTCTCTACCGAGGTGCTTAGCCCAGCTGAACCGGGGCACAATCGCAGTGGTTCTCCCAGTGCTACCTTAGCCGATATAGCGGAACGTAAGGTACCAAAACATGGGAGCCGGGCAAACCCAACTATTGACCCAAGACATGGTTCGGAGCTGATGCATATAATGCTATAAGTTTGGGGTGCCGCACTGTCTAAAGTGTTCGGACTTCTCACGCCGTATTATGGGGTATGCTTAAGCCCCTAGCGTATTGGCCGTACCAGAGTGTACGGGTGCTGGATGTCATGAATGAACATATGTATATATATATATATAAAAGAAGAATAGAGAATGCAATAATAGTCTAGTGCTCTGCATTGTTTATTTAAAAAGGTGCGTTAAAGCAGAATGATACAAGTAGTGCGATAAGCAAAAAGTAGGAATATTTGACATGTCCCCTCCAAGGGCAAGCTGAGGAATGGTATTAAATCAAGTATTTCACTCGTTATCGTAATCCACCTGGGAGTTCCGTGGTGCGATGTAGCTTTCTGCCTCCTTGGTTGCTTCATCATGTGTTCGGCCATCATACTGTCGGACAGGGTTTCCAGAGATTAAAGTCCTAAAAGAGAGAAAAATAACAAAGTGGGAAGCCCCTAGTGCGGTTTAGTCGCGTCTTGGGGCGTGCCGTAGTCGTGCCCCCCTCCCCACCTATGCCCATGGTATTTTCAATGCGTAATTATGTACGCGTGGCATGGATTTCGCCGTTTTGCTGGTACTGGGGTGGGGGCCATATTGCTATGCGAGCTCGGAACGTGCCAGGCGGTCTTGTTGCCGATTACTCTAGGCGCGCTTGAAGGTGTCCGGGTCTTGAATCGCCGAACTGGTGGAGTGCCATAAGAGGCTGCTTTGCGCTTCTGCTGCGAGAGCCGCAATGTGCTCCTCCGTACGGAGAGAGCGCTCTATGTTTCCATTAACTGTGATGACCCCCAAGGTCCTGGCATCTTGAGCTTGAGGTATGCATAGTGCGGTACCGCGTTGAATCTCGCAAATGCGGTTCGCCCGAGCTGTGCATGATAGCCACTATGGAACGGGACTATATCGAAGATTAACTCCTCGCTTCGGAAGTTATCCGGGGATCCGAAGACCACTTCCAGTGTGACCGAGCCTGTGCAATGGGCCTCTACACCTGGTATGATGCCTTTGAAGGTCGTTTTTGTGGGTTTGATCCTTGAGGGGTCTATACCCATTTTGCACACTGTGTCCTGGTAAAGCAGGTTCAGGCTGCTGCCGCCATCCATAAGGACTCGAGTGAGGTGAAAGCCGTCAATGATTGGGTCTAGGACCAGTGCGGCGAATCCGCCATGACGGATACTAGTGGGGTGGTCCCGGCGATCGAAGGTGATCGGGCAAGAGGACCATGGGTTGAACTTTGGGCGACTGGCTCCAACGCATATACGTCCCTTAGCGCACGCTTCCGCTCCCTCTTGCGGATGTGGGTTGCGTATATCATGTTCACCGTCCACACTTGTGGGGGGAACCTCTTCTGTCCTCCGGTGTTCGGCTGCCGGGGCTCCTCCTCGTCATCGCTATGTGACCCCTTATCTTTGTTTTCGGCATTTAACTTGCCGGCCTGCTTGAACACCCAAAAATCCCTGTTGGTGTGATTGGCTGGCTTGTCGGGGGTGCCGTGTATTTGACATGAGCGGTCGAGTATACAATCCAAACTAGACGGGCCCGAAGTGCTTCTTTTAAATGGCTTTTTCCGCTGACCGGGTTTAGATCCTTTGAATCCGGCATTGACTGCCGTGTCCTCGGTATTGTCGCTGTTAATGCAGCGCTTGTGTTTGTTGCGACGTGACCTGCCATTGCCATCCTTAGTATCCGAAGTACCATGGTTCTTTGATATGTTATTGCCGCGAGCCAGCCAGCTGTCTTCTCCCACGCAAAAGCGGGTCATGAGTGTCGTGAGGGCTGCCATAGATTTCGGCTTTTCCTAGCCAAGGTGCCGGGCGAGCCACTCATCACGGATGTTGTGCTTAAAAGCTGCTAGGGCCTCTCCATCCGGATAGTCGATGATTTGATTATTCTTTGTTAGGAACCGTGTCTAGAATTGCCTGCCCGATTCCTCTGGCTACTGAATTATGTGGCTCAAGTCATCGGCGTCTGGTGGTCGCACGTAAGTGCCCTGGAAGTTGTCGAGGAATGAGGCTTCCAGATCTTCCCAACAACCAATGGACTCTGCTGGCAAGCTGTTGAGCCAATGCCGAGCTGGTCCTTTGAGCTTGAGTGGGAGGTATTTGATGGCGTGTATATCATCACCGCGGGCCATGTGGATGTGCAGGAGGAAATCCTCGATCCATACCGCAGGATCTGTTGTGTCAACCTATGATTCTATATTTACAGGTTTGAAACCCTCTGGGATTTGATGATCCATTACTTCGTCTGTGAAGCATAGGGGGTGTGCGGCGCCTCTGTACTGGGCTATATCACGACGCAGCTCAAATGAGTCTTGCCCGCTGTGTTCGGCCCGGCCGTATTTACTTTTACTAGATCCGGCGTGACAGTTATCGTATCGCATAGTGGTGCGCCGTCGTGATCCTTAGATCGATCTTGCATGTTTTGCTTTGTCCTCCAATACGTCTCGCAGGTCTAGCATGTTTCACCGTGTCTTGTCATTGTTATTTAAGTGGCGTCGGAGTGCAGGCTGAGCTTTTGGCTCAAATGCCTCTCTATCGCAGCCACGAGGTGGCCGGTCAGCCGCATCATATGCTGGAGATGTAGGTTTGAGTGCTTCCTCCTCCAGTCGGGGTAGCAGCCTACGCTTTGGGTAACTCTTGGAGGGGCGTTCAAGTTTATATTCCTCGGCCGCATGGACTTCGGTCCATCTGTCAGCCAGCAAATCTTGATCAGCTTGAAGCTGTTGTTGCTTTTTCTTAAGGCTATTTGCCGTGGCTATAAGCCGGCGCTTGAAGCGCTCTTGTTCGACGGGATCCTCGGGCACGACGAACTTATCATCGTCGAGGCTTGCCTCGTCTTCAGAGGGAGGCATGTAATTATCATCCTCCGCCTCTCCATCTGCCACTCTCTCTGGAGGGCTGGCTTCTCCATCCTCCTGCCCTAAATCTTGCTGGAGGGGATTGTTGTCATCTTTGGCACTGTCCGGAGTGGTATTATCTCCTGTGCCGGTGTCACCGCTTTTGCTTTGGCGAGACTTAGAGCGGCGCCGCTGACGTCGGCGCTTGGGTTGCTTCTTGGAGGGGTCATCCTCTGCTGTCTCGTTGCCATTGCCTTCTTTGGGTGTGTCCACCATGTATATATCATATGATGAGGTGGCTGTCCAGTGCCCCATGGGCAGTGGTTCCTCTTCGTCTCCCGCATCGTCGTCCATACCGTCGATGTCTTTGGAGTCGAAGTCGAGCATGTCGGTTAAGTCGTCGACAGTGGCTACTAAGTGGGTGGTGGGTGGGCAGCGAATTTCTTCGTCATCCGCATCCCAATCCTGTCGGACATAGTTCGGCCAGGATTCTCCTGACAAGGAGAGAGACCTTAATGAGTTTAGTATGTCGCCGAAGGGCGAGTGCTGAAAGATATCTGTGGAGGTAAACTCCATGATCGGCGCCCAGTCAGATTTGATAGGCACGGGCGCAGGCGGTTCGGAGTCCGTGGCCGGGGAAGGATCCGGTAGTTCGGCGTCACGGCTCTCGTGAAGGGTAAGGTCGATACTCGGCTCGATCGCCGATGAGAGTGCGGCCTCCGTGGCGGGGTCTATCCACCCGCTGTCGGAGTAATGGGCCACGGGTAGGCTAACCCGAGTCCTAGAACCTTTCAAGACATCGAGGCAGGCTGCGCCCCTCAAGACCCCAGGACAAAGAGCCGCCTTCTGAGGAGTCGTCGGCAAGGCCACCGGCTAGCCACTCGCGGCCGAGTGCCAGGGATGACTTCAGGACAAACCGACTCCTGACTGACGACTTCCCAAGAAGCCGGCCTTGGGGAATCGGCTCGCGACTCCAGCAAAACCCCATGACCTCATCAAGAGGGATAGGACAGGGGAGTGGCTACAGTGAAGACTGCTCCCACCCCTTTCCAAAGGCAGGCATGGCCACAGTAAGCCGTACCCGCGGAGATCTCCGAGCGGCGTGGCACTGTTGCCTTGCTGGCCCTGACATCAGCACCGGTGAACTGAATCTTGCACCCATGGCGGCTTGTCTGTACAACCTTTGGGCGGCGGGTCCCACCGGCCAGCAGGATCCCAGAAGACGGCAAGTGCGCCACCAGTCGGACCCGTTGGGAGTCGGCCCCCGAGAGTCGGCCAGCTCCTCCCCCGGGGCCCATGTGGCATTAACTAGATGTTACGGAGAGTTGCAATAGTGATCGCCCGCCGGGCGGCGGGACTGTTGCCACGACTCCATGACCAAGCCCGCGTCATTAGAAGCACGACTACAGTAATCAGCAGCAGGCAAGACCCGCCCGCGGCGGATGCGGCCTGTCGGCTCCGTACCGAGCCAGTCGGCGGGGCCCACCAGTCGGCGGGCCCCAGGAGTCGACGGATAAAACGGCGGCCGGAGAGACTGACGGCTGGGCCCGCGTCCAGCCGGATTACCATTGTACCCCTGGGGGTAGGCCTATATAAACCCCCCAGGGCACCCATGCAAAGGGTTGGAATCCATTAGTACTAGACCAGATCATATAGGAAGGAGGAAGCTAGCCTTGCCTTCTCCTACCTCTAGGAAACAACTCAAGGAGCAATCGTGTAAACACTTTGCCATAGTGATCATGCGGAGACCCCGCAGAGCAGCAGTAGGGGTATTATCTCCCCGGAGAGCCCTAAAGCTGGGTAAGATTCGCCAGCGTGCATGTCTTCGCCTCATCCCATTTCCAGGCACCGGCGACGTTCTACTCGCCGCCACCATGATAATCCATCATTTGGCATATGTCGCAGCCAACCCCCGACATTTGGCGCCCACCATGGGGCCTGGTGCACCGCCGTCCGGGGACCTGCTCTGGACGGGAACCCTTTTCCTCCCTGGCGAGCGCAGCCAGCCAGGCACGCCAGACGGAGTTAGCGCTGACACGCTGCACGTCGTTGAGATTGCCTGCGCAGCCAGCTTCCTGGCCGAACTTGTCGGCGAGGTTCGCCTCTCCGACGAACCTGCATCCAACGCAGGCACGGGCGGCTCCGAGAGCCTCCTTGATCAACTCCACGTCTCCGGCGAGCCTGCCGTGGATTTGGAGTCTGTAGGTTCCACTGACCCGATGCTGGTCGACTCCGACACCGCATCGCTCGACGCGTTCCCCACTAATGTGGTGGTCTATGACGAGCCTCTCCCTCATGCGGAGAGCGGCGGAAGCACCGTCACCAAGGTGCTCGTCATCAGTCATGACGAGCCTCCCGGCGGAGGAGCGCATGACCCACTTGGCGCGGCGCTACAAGACCTGACTATGCCCATTCCGGAAGACGCTGAAGCGGAGACGTTGGAGGCATGCCGCCTTCAGCTCATCGAAGGCGCGAAGAAGCTGGCTAGCATGAGACGCTTGTCAGAAGCCTACCAGTGAGAGATGGATCGCGCTGTTGGCAGCTCGCCGGCCCCAGTGGGGCCCAGCTGCCTTGGCGTGGTCCAGCAGCGCGGCGTAGCCATCGCCAACCTGTTCGGGGCAAGCCGCCCTGTGTACTCTACACCAGCGGAGAACATCCGAGCCGCCCAGGCGGCGGCGGACGAGCTGGACAATTTCGAGGGCGAAGAGCACCGCCTGATGATGGAGCGAGTCCAGCGGCTCCTTGACACGGCTGCCGCGCAGAACGAGGCCGGCTGCCGCACGGAGGCGCCGCAGCGGCAAAACGACGACCTTCGCCGAGATCAAGGCACGACGTCTCGAACGCCGACTGGCGGCGCCTGAGGAAGAAGAGACAAGGATCCGACTGTCAGCCACAGTCGGACTCACATTACCATAGAGCACGACCGAGACGGCCGCTCGAGAGCAGTGGAATGACAGGACGACTGTTCGCCTCCTCCTCCTCGCAAGGAGAGGCGAGTCTCCCCGCCGCCTGTTGACCATCCGACTCTCGGCGACCGCCTTGGCCGCCGAGAGGGAGTCGGAGAAAACGACGCCCACCACTGGATCGACCGACTTCACCGATCCCTGGCGCTGGAAGAAGAAGACGAGTTGGGTCCGCCTTGTTTCGGGCCCCGCATTCGAGACGAGCCCTTTCCCAAAGGGTTCATGCTCCCGATAGACACGCCCAAGTACACCGGCTCCGTGAAGCCGGAAGACTGGCTGGTCAACTACTCCACGGATGTCAGCATAGCGAACGGCAACAAGCGTGTCACCGTAAAATACGTTCCGCCCATGCTCCAGGGCACGGCCCGGACATGGCTGAACAGCCTGAAGCCCCGCAACATCAATAGCTGGGTTGACTTCACCGAGGCATTCGTTCGCAACTTCACCAGCATGTACAAGCACCCTCCCAAGCCTCGTCAGCTTTCCTTGTGCATGCAAGGTCCCGACGAGTCGACTCGCGATTACCTCACGCGTTGGGCCGAGCTTCAGAACTCCTGCGAGGGCATGCACGAGGTACAGGCTATCGAGTACTTCACAGCCGGGTGCAGAGAAGGCACCCTCCTCAAGCACAAGCTCCTCTGCGACAAGCCAGAAACCCTCGACGAGCTACTGATCATAGCAGACAAGTACACCACGACCGACTCCTCCATGAAGGCGGAAATTCAAGTTAGCGCAACTGGCAAAGTGGCCCCTCAGGCTCCAAGAACTCCGGTGGGAGACGCCAGTCGGCGACAAAAGCAGAGCGACCACAAGCGCAAGGCCCCGTAGCCGGCTTCCAGCAGCCGGCAGGTCGCGACAGTTGAAGCCTAGCAGCCGAATGGGCAGCCTCCGCCCAAGCGACAGAAAGGTGGCAAGCCCAACTGGTTGCTGGCCTTCTCCTACAAGCAGACTCTGGATGGACCTTGCAAGTTCCATAGCGGCGCGAAGCTGTCGAATCACACTACCCGAAAGTGCCACTGGCTCACCAGGATCGCCAAGGGAGATGGCCTCCTACCTCCCCCGCCTGCTGGGCAGCCGCCTCCGCCTCTGCCCCAGCAGCCGGCTGTCAGACCAGTCGGTGCAGTACAAGACGAATACCCCGAAGAGCACGGAGCCTACGTGGTGTTTACCAGCATGGCTGACGATCGATGCAGCAGGCGGCTGCAGCAACAAGAGGTGAATGCAGTAGCATCAGAGAGACCAGAGTTCATGCACTGGTCCGAGAAGCCTATCAGCTGGAGTAGGGCTGATCACTCAGAGGTGATGCCGAGTCCGGGCTCCTAGGCCTTGGTCTTGGATGCCACCTTTGCCACGGATAGATGAGCCATTCGTTTCTCACGAGTTCTGATAGACGGAGGCAGCAACATCAATATCCTGTACAAGGACACCATGGAGAATTTAGGAATCAAGCAAAGACAGCTTCAGAACAGTCGGACTGTGTTCCACGGCATTGTTCCTGGGCTTTCCTGCTCACCTATCGGCAAGATCCTGATGGACGTCCTCTTCGGAGACAAAGATCACTTCCGCCGAGAGTCAGTTTGGTTTGAGGTGGTGGACCTCGAGAGCCCATACCATGCACTACTTGGCCGACCCGCCCTAGCCAAGTTCATGGCGGTCCCCCACTACGCCTAGCTCAAAATGAAGATGCCCAGTTCCAGGGGGAATTCTGACTGTAGCCGGCGACTACCGGAAGTCGTCTGCCTATGCGTCTGAGAGCAGTCGGCTAGCCGAGTCCCTGGTGATCGCAGCCGAGAAGCGGCTCATTGAGCAGGTTGTGGCGATGGCCGGCAAGCAGCCAGAGGTGTCGCCCAACCCAAAGGAGTCGGAGGCTGAGGGTTCGTTCAAGCCGGCCAAGGAGACAAATAAGATACCCTTGGATCTGGAGCACCCGGAGAGGTACGCTGTCATAGGCGCAAACCTCGGCAGCAAATAGGAAGGCGAGCTCATCGATTTCCTCCGTGAGAATCAAGACATCTTCGCATGGTCCCGCAAAGACATGCCAGGTGTACCGACGGAATTCGCCGAGCACAAGTTACATGTCCGATCTGATGCGAAGCCAGTCAGGCAGCCCCTGCGCCGCCTATCAGAAGAGAAGAGAAGAGTTGTCGGAGAAGAGATAGCCCGACTCCTAGCAGCCGGCTTCATTATGGAAGTATTCTTTCCAGAGTGGCTAGCCAACCCGGTCCTGGTACTGAAGAAGAACAAGCAGTGGCGAATGTGTATTGACTACACGAGCCTCAACAAGGCCTGCCCCAAGGACCCATTTGCTCTGCCAAGAATTGATCAGGTGATAGACTCCACCGCCGGATGCGAGCTATTGAGCTTTTTGGATGCATATTCAGGATATCACCAGATCAAGCTGAACCCAGCTGACAGACTAAAGACCACCTTCATCACGCCGTTTGGAGCTTTCTGCTACCTCACCATGATGTTCGGCTTGAGGAATGCCGGCGCCACCTTCCAACGTTGCATGCAGAAGTGCCTCCTCAAGCAGCTCGGCAGGAACGCCCACGTCTACGTGGATGATGTGGTGGTGAAGACAGAAAAGCGTGGAACACTGCTGGAAGACCTCAAGGAGACCTTTGAGAACCTGCGCCGATTCCAGATCAAGCTCAACCCCGAGAAGTGCGTCTTCGGAGTACCAGCCAGCCAACTCCTTGGCTTCCTGGTCTCTGAACGCAGCATAGAATGCAACCCTGTAAAGATCAAGGCCATTGAGAGGATGGAGGTACCCAGCCGACTGCTGGACGTGCAAAAGTTCACCGGCTCCCTGGCATCCATCAGCCGATTCATCAGTCGGCTGGGCGAGAAAGCTCTCCCCTTATACTAACTCATGAAGAAGACCACTTTTTTCGAGTGGAACCACAAGGCGGACGAAGCTTTTCTCCAGCTGAAGAAGATGCTGACTACTCCACCCGTTCTGGCGGCTCCGACTCCTAAGGAACCTATGCTCCTGTACATCGCCGCCACCAGCCGGGTAGTCAGCACGGTCATTGTAGTGGAACGCAAGGAGGAAGGCAAGGCACTACCTATCCAAAGAACGGTATATTACCTGAGCGAAGTACTGTCAGCCTCCAAGCAGAACTACCCTCACTACCAGAAGATGTGCTATGGCGTGCACTTTACCGCCAAGAAATTGAAGCCTTACTTTCAAGAGCATCCAATCACTATGGTCTGCACGGCCCCACTTGCCGAGATCATTGGAAGCCGAGACGCCTCTGGCCGAGTGGCCAAATGGGCATAGAGCTGGCTCCCTACACCACCTACTACCAGCCCCGCACTGCCATCAAGTTCCAAGCACTGGCCGACTTTCTCATCGACTGGGCCGAGACCCAGTACCTACCACCAGCGCCCGACTCCACCCATTGGCGGATGCATTTCAACGGCTCCAAGATGCGCACCGGCTTGGGAGCCGGCATTGTCCTCACTTCTCCCAAAGGCGACAAGCTCAAATATGCACTACAAATCCATTTTGCCGCCTCCAACAACGTCGCCGAGTACGAGACGCTCATTCACGGGCTCTGGCTTGCCAAAGAACTCGGCATTTGCCGGATCCTGTGTTACGGTGACTCGGACTTAGTGGTCCAGCAGTCGTCTGGTGACTGGGACGCCAAAGATGCAAACATGGAGAGTTATCATTTCCTCGTGCAGCAACTCAGTGGGTATTTCGAGGGGTGCAAATTCCTCCATGTGCCAAGAAATGACAACGACCAAGCAGACGCCTTGGCACGAATCGGCTCTACCCGCCAAGCAATACCATTCGGCGTCGCCCTTCAACGCCTCCTCAAGCCGTCTGTCAAGCCTTCACCAGAATAAACTCCATCTTCATGCTGGCTCCTCCCGAAGAAGTCGGATCCGACTCCAGAGCCCCGGCAGACAGTACGGGGATTTCAGCAGATGGTTCCAAAACCGCCACAGTCGAGGCCGGCCCAGAGACTGCAGAACCCGACCCGGGGACTACGGCGGCGGGCTCAAAGACTCCAGAAATCAGCCCAAGAGCCATGCCAGTCGGCCCAGGGACTTCATTAACCCAACAAGCGGTTGTTGACTCCACCCCGCCGCCTCCCAGCCCAGCCGCCCTCGTCCAAGTCAGAGTTCTGGCAGTCGAAGAAATAGCAGCACCCTCATGGGCCCAACCCATCCTCAAATTTCTGGTGAGCAAAGAGCTGCCAACTGATGAGACCTTAGCTCGGCAGGTACAACGTCGGGCGGCAGCTTACACCATAGTCAACAGAGAGCTGGTCAGGCACAGCGTCACTGGTGTCTACCAGCGCTGCGTAGAGCCAGAGCAAGGCCAAGCAATCCTCAAAGACATCCACCAAGGCGAGTGCGGCCACCATGCAGCTTCAAGAGCACTTGTCGCCAAAGCTTTCCGACACGACATCTTTTGGCCAACGGCCATAGAAGAGGCCAAGGAATTGGTCCAAAAATGCAAAGGGTGCCAGAAGTTCTGCTCCAAGCCGCATCAGCCGGCTTCCGCACTCAAGACCATCCCCATTGCCTGGCCTTTCGCAGTTTGGGGTCTAGACATGGTGGGACCATTCAAGACGGCACGAGGTGGCTTAACTCACTTACTTGTCGCAGTGGACAAGTTCACCAAGTGGATAGAAGCGAAGCCAATCAAGAAACTAAACGGTCCGACCGCCGTGACTTTCATCTCCGATATCACAATTCGGTATGGCATACCACACAGCAACATCATCGACAACGGCACAAATTTTGCCAAAGGCGCCTTGGCCCGTTTCTGCGCAGCACAGGGCATCCGACTGGACCTAGCGTCCGTCGCCCATCCACAATCAAACGGCCAGGTGGAGCGGGCAAACGGCCTCACACTACAGGAACCCAGTACTTTCCCGTCTGCCATGGCGGACGGCAAAGGCAGGGACGGTTGACGGCAAAGCACTTTGCCGTCTGCGGCGGACGACAAACAGTGACGGCAAAGATAGGGTCGGCAAACAGGTCCTTTGCCGTCGGCATTTTATGGCGGACGGCGAAGAGCCCTTTGCCTACAGCGGCTGACGGCAAAGAGGGGGGACGAAAAAATGTTGCACGCCCGCCAGCGTCACTCCGTTAGGCGGCTAACGGCGGCCTTTGCCGTCCACCAGCGGACGGCAAATTTGAGCGCCTCTTTGCCGTCCGCCAGACGACGTCAGCTATACATCAGCGCCCGCTCTTTTTTGCCGTCCGTTCGGCGGACGGCAAAGGCAAAGTCTTTGCCATCATCTTGGCTTTGCCGTCCGCCACGGTAGGCAAATTGGCCAAATGGTCCATCCCCAAGAAGCACAGGTGGGCGCCACATGCCCCGTTTGCCTTCTGCCACCAATGGCAAAGGGGTCTTTGCTGTCTGCCGCGGACGGCAAAGAGCCTGCACTACCTCTTTTTTGTTCTGTTTTTCTTATATCCAACAATTATCACAACAAATATTTCACAGCACATATATATCCATCACATAAATATCCAGCACATATATATCCAACATAATAAATATCCATCACATATATATCCATCCATACATACATAGTAGGTTGCACATAGTTCCATCTATTCATACATATTACAATATGCAAAGTTTCATCATAGCAACCGAGCAGAATACAAGAAGTGCATCAAAGGAAAAACAGGAAAAAGCAAGCAATCCATCATAGGAAGCTGGCTTCCGTGAAGTGAATGAAACCTGCAAAATGACAAATAAGAAAGTTAGAAAAAGAAGACTAGAAGAAGAATTAGACTAGAAGAAAAAGAATAGAAGAAGAAGACTAGAAGAAGAAGTATATGCCATATATTAGCTAACTTAGGTGAAATGTATCGTTTATGAGCTAACCTAGGTGAAATGGGTAGTTTATGAGCTAACCTAGGTGAAATAGGTTTTTTATGAGCTAACCTAGGTGAAATGGGTCATTTATGAGCTAACCTAGGTCAAATGGGTCATTTATGAGGTAACATAGGTGAAATGGGTCGTTTATGAGCTAACCTAGGTGAAATTGAATATTTTGGAGCTAACTTAGTTGAAATGGGTCTTTTATGAGCTAACTAAGGTGAAATGCCACGTTTTTGAGCTAACTAAGGTAAAATGGATCATTTTTGAGCTAACTTAGGTGAAATGGGTCATTTTGGAGCTAACCAAGGTGAAATGGGTCATTTTGGAGCTAACCTAGGTGAAATGGGTCATTTTAAAGCTAACGTAGGTAAAATGGATCATTTAGGAGCTAATCTACGTCAAATGGGTCATTTTAGAGCTAACTTGGATAAATTGGATCACTTGTAAGCTAACTAAGGTAAAATGAGTCATTTTAGAGCTAACTTAGGTAGAATGGATGGTTTATGAGGTTAGTAAGCTTATTAAGTCATTTTGGAGGAAAAGAAGCTAACTCTAGGTCATTATGGTAAGCATATTGGAGGAAATAAAGCTAAGTCTAGGTCTTTATGCATTTGTTAAGCAAAACACTAGAGAAACTTACCGTGATCACGGAGATGTAGGAGCGGGCTGGCTCGCGCCGGTAGCTGGAGAAGGAGCGGGCTGGCTCGCGCCGGTAGCTGGAGAAGGATCATGTGATGCGTTTCTGGAGTTAAGCTGCACCAAAAATCATTTCCAATGTCTCGTTAGCATTATGAAACTCAAATGTTAAGACTAGCAAGTAATGTCCATTCAAATTAAACTCATCGTGCTCCCAGGAGCAATCACTAGCATCGGCGGAGCGGTCTGACCGGACTTCTCGCACACAGACTGCACATTTGGTTTTCACAACAGAGTCATAATAATTAGTAATGAGACTCAAATGTTAAGACTAGCAAGTAATCTGCAGAAGAAACTTACCACAAGGAGCTCGTACATGGCCCTTGCTTGCATGTCATTCCGTGCCCTCTCCTCCTCCAACATCTTTGTCGTCCTCTCCTCCAACTCCCGGTGCCTCTCCGCCGCCTCCGCCAGAAGTTTCTCCGTTCTATCTCTCTCACTCTGTATAGCAGCCTGCAACACCACTCACATGACCATTTGTAATCATTGATGGAAGCGCACACAATGCAATGGAGAAAGATAGCTGAGTACGTATAACTAACCTTGAAGGCGAGTTGGACTGGCCGTTCACGAGGCCTTATCTTAGGAGCGGAGCTCGACTGGCGCGCCTTGATCTCCGGGAGAGTGCTAGGACAATGGATAAGTCCATCTCCCATGGCTATGGAGCCAAGGGACCTCCCGCCACCAGATATCATCAGCAGCTCTGTATCAATGGGACCCTGGCTCGGGTTAAAGTCCTCCCCTTTCCTCGCCTTCCCCTGATCTCTATATTGCATGAGCTTGTCATGGGCGGAGATGTTGGTGAAGTTCTTTGGATCATCAAGGTCAGAAGCAGAGAATGCCTTGATTTTTTGTAAGGGCCAGTGTGGGCCATGGCATACAGGTCGTACACCTCTGGCACTTTATCCGCCTTATTGTAGCGTGCCTGAAAGAGAGAAACAAAGTAAATTAGTAATTAAAGGGCTAAAGCTAGCATGATGAATGAATTGCATGAATCATGAAGCAAACCACATACCCAGTTCCGCCCGTACTGAAATAAGTTGGAGCTTCCTTGGTGGTGTGGCACACCTTCCATTTGGGCACGTTTGTCCTTGGCCTCTTTGTGGGTGGCCAGCCATTCTTTTGAGCACCACACATTGACCAACACCTCCCAACAATCCATCCGATCCGCACACCATCTCGGAGGGGCCTAAGTTAGCAAATAGAAACTTGAGCGCTACGGCTATGAATTAATAAATGAAGGAAGTAAGTACAAGGCCTTAAGAATTACCTTCATGTACTTCTCCTTACTCAAGAACTTATCGCGGCACTCCTGCTTGGGCTTCTTGATACCACGCCCGGCGTAGTAGTCTCGAACAGCCTGCACCCGAACCTCATGCCGTAAGTTCTGAAGTAGGCGCTTGCACTCCTTGTGGATAACATGATCCGCCTCCTCCTCGTATCCCTCCTCACACCTGTAGAATGTCTACAATCAAATGAGACAATATTGATTAGTACAATTAATAACTAGCTAGTTGAAGATTTTTAATTGTGTAAAGGAGAAATTACCCAGAACTTTCTGATCACGACGTCTGCCCTCGTCTTGCACAAGACACCGTCGATAATCTCACTCGGCGGGGCGGGGGCAGCCAAGTAGTGCTCCCAAGTCAATCCAACCTCTGGAAGCCGACCCTCACCAGGCAACGTGACAAACCCCGGGAAGTTTTGCCGAATTAGAACTCCAAGGACAGAGTTGGGCCGGCGGACACTTTCATGGTGATCCCAACCCCTGCAGCATGACAAGGCCAACACATCAGTTATTTGAAGAAACGTGAATGCAGAAGGTACAAAAAGATTAAATGCACTTACCTCTCCCCATCAGGGAAAATCAACCACCTCTGCTTGCAGGTCGCCGGCACGGACGGGAGCCGTGTAGCACCACGCTGGTAGACGTTGCCCCCCTCCTCATCAGTCGGCTCCCCGCCATCATCAGCATGGCCACTCGGCTCCCTGCCATCATCAGCGTGGCCACTCGGCTCCTCAGGCTGACCCGACCAGGTACCCCATCCAGACGTGTGCTCCTCCGGGGTCTCATGGGCCCAAGTCTCGTGGGTCGAAGGCCCCTTGACCCGAGGCTCGTGGGCCGAAGACCTGTGGACCGGAGTCCATGCAGCCTCCTCCTCAGACGAGTCCACCCTAGCAGCCACGTGCTCGGGTGAAACAGCTGGGGGCGGCAGCAAGGAAGGCGCCGTAAGAGTCACCCTACCTCCTCTCCCGCGACCACGTGCTCCACCTCCTCTCTTCTTCTTACCTCGCCCCCTGCTGGGCACCGCGGTCGACGAAGAAGGGCCCGGCGGTGTCGCCATACTATCCAGCAACGCTTGGCGGAGAGGTGCATGTGGAATGGAAGACCTCCCACCACGCGCCGACGAAGAAGGGGCCTCGGCGCGCTCCCGACCAGCGCCCACCATCTTTCAACACCTGCCATGACAAAGAATAAACGAAATTAGTACAACATAAAAAAAAGTACCAACATGAATAATAATATGTATATCACTTAAGTGTATCATCATCAAGTACAACATAAAAAAATTGAATACCTGACACTACTAATAATCTCGATCAGTATCATCAATAAATGCATAATCATCATCATCACTATAATCAATGATGGGCTCATAGGGTTCATTGGCATCAACATGTGCAAGGCCACCTTGACGTAATCAGTCAAGCATTGACAGGTCATCCGCATCAGTAACCTCTTCTTGTTCCGGCTCTTCTTGTTCCTCCTCTGGGGTGATGTCGGATTCATTGCCGCTATCTACTTCAATGTTTTGGGGTGAAGTATAGCGGTTCTTGAAATGCTTTTTGGAAATACGTGTCTCTTGGAAGAATTCTCCTTCATATGTGTCTGGGTTAATGTGAGGTTCATAATCCTCTTCCTTTGGGGGAGAATGTCTAGCACGTGGCGGCACTTCATAAACGACATCCCAACCTTTCAGATTTGGATTAGTTTGGCAGGCCCACGTTAGATAGAATACTTGGGTCGCCTGTTGAGCCGTAATATAGACATCAGGAACATCTAAATGGGTGCTTTGGTTGATTACAACTAGCCCTATATGTTCATGAGTCCTTCTAGTCTCCTTCGGCCGAAACCAATAACATTTGAAGACTACGACATTCGGTGGGTTTTCACCATAGAACAGAAGTTCATAAATTGCTTCAACTCTCCCATAATACTCGGTACCTCCTTCGCCGATAGCAGATACACAACAATTTGTAGACTTTCGGTCGGCCATAGATAGCTCTTTGCCATAGGTACGAAAGCGATACCCGTTGATGTCGTACTTGTCAAATGAACAGACCTTATAGTCAAAACCATTAGCGACTTGTCTCAATTCGGCGTCTATAGACTCTGAATTAGGCTACAAGTTTAATATGAAAGGATTGTTGCATTATGCACAAATTAGCGAATGAAATGAAATTTTCTAATAGAAATTACCGTTTGTTTGAACCAAGAGATGAAACCGGGATAGCCGCCTCCTTGCTTTGCGAGAAGCTCATACTCTTCGACGGAATCCTTTTGGATCTCGGCTCCATACGAGAATATGGCGACGTATCGACTGTATGACATATCCAGGAATAAGAGCAGTTCAAAGGAAATAGAAGTTGCGAAACAATGTACCGAGAACTTACTCGATGTACGGCCGCACTTCTATCAGGTTGTTGAAGATATACAACGAAATGGTCCGCCATTCTTCGTTATCCAAAGATACTGGATGTGAAACACTAGCTGGTGCGAGATTCCCTTTGAATAGGCTGAGGTTGGATCCACCCTTTTTAGGCTCGTCAGCATTGTACCGAGGCTTCAGATTATGCAAATGACGATTTTTGGCTTCGTAGTGCGTTGTTACGAAGTTTGCCGCCTCCTCTGTGATGAATGCCTCAGCCATCGATGCTTCAATTCTACGTTTATTTTTACATTTTTCTCGAAGCGTCTTCTGCATCCTCTCAGTTGGGTAGCACCAACGATTTTGCACGGGCCCCCCAATCTTGCCTCGGTCGGGAGATGCAAAATCAAATGCTGCATTGGATTAAAGAAGCCCGATGGAAAGATCTTCTCTAACTTGCAGATCAACTCCAGCGCCAACTCTTCCATTTCTTCTAGCACGCCAGGCGATAGTTCTTTCGCACAAAGAACACGGAAGAAATAGCTGAGCTCTGCCAGTAGTAGCCATTCATCCTCAGGGATGAAGCCACGCAACATCACCGGCATTACCCGCTCAATCCATATGTGCCAATCATGACTCTTGAGACCAAATATCTTCAGTTTATCAAGATTCGCTCCCCTCTTTAGATTCGCTGCATACCCATCGGGGAACATCAACCGCTGTTCCACGCACAAGAGAATTTCCCTCATAGCTGGCCTTCCAAGATTGAACCATGCCTTTGGCTTCGTCCAGTTCTGCTTTCCTTTCGGTTCTTTCATGTTTTGTAACGGCCTATCACATAGCGCCTCCAGATCGACTCTAGCCTTAGTATTATCCTTTGACTTCCCATCTATGCCGAACAATGTACCAAAAAGTGCCTCGGCGATATTCTTCTCAGTGTGCATCACGTCGATGTTGTGTGGGCAAAGGAGGTCTTTGAAGTAAGGCAAATCCCATAAGCATGTTTTGTGAGTCCACGCGTGCTTAGTATTATACCCCTTGAAGTACCCTGGATGTTGTGGATCTGGCTCAAGAGCGTTTAACTGATCCAGGGTCGTTTGGCCTGTCAATGCAGGTGGTGCAGAGTTTTTGACAACTCTACCCCTGATGAAGTTCTTCTTGTCTTTCCTGAACTTATGGCAAGGATCCAAGAACTGTCTATGCATGTCGAAGCAAGAAAACTTGCGACCGGCCTGAAGCCAAGGAAACTCAAGAGCTCCCTTGCATGTGGGGCACGAGAACCTTCCATGCACACACCAACCAACGAATAGTGCATATGCTGGCAAGTCATGCATCGAGTACATGTACCAGACACGCATTATGAAGTTCCGTTTGCTAAAGGCGTCGTATGTCTTGAACCCATTATCCCAGGCTTCTTGCAATTCGTCCTTAAGCGGCTGCATGTACACATTCATATTTTTCCCTGAATAGTTGGGTCCTGGAATTATCAATGTCAAGAAAATGTTCTTTCTTTGCATAATCTGTCCGGGGGGGGAGATTGAGTGGAAAGACAAATACGGGCCAACAACTGTATTGGGCTGCCGTCATACCAAACACACTGAACCCATCCGTGCTGATGCCGACTCGAGGATGCCTCGGATCTGCCACTTTGTCAGCATGTAATTCATCAAACTTTTTCCACGCAACACCATCCGATGTGTGTACCATCATCAGATTCCCATCTACATCTAGTTCGGTTCTTTTGCCTGTTTTGTGCCATGTCATCTGTCTGGCCGTCTCTTCGACCATGAAAAGACGTTGAAGTCTTGGTACGATTGGCATATACCGAAGAACACTAACGGGGATTTTGGTCTGTGTCTTCTCACCCATACCGTTGTCTACCACAATATACCTGGAAGACTCGCAAATGGGACAATAGTTCAAGTCCGCATAGTCAAGCCTAAATAAGGCACATCCTTTCTCACAGGCATGTATCTTCTCATAGGGCATCTTCAGTGCATGGAGGATTTTGTCCGACTGGTATAGGTTTGTAGGCATTACATGGCCTTTGGGTAGAAAGCGTCCAAATACTGTCATAATTGCGTCATAGCATTCTCTGCCCAAGTTGAACTGAGCCTTCAGAGCCATTACTTGTGAGATGGCATCCAACTGACAAAGCTCAGTGTGCTCATGGAGCGGACGTTTTGAAGACTCCAACATTTCATTGAAGGCCTTTGCAGATTCCTCCATCTCCTCGTCCGAATCCCGAGCATCATCATAGTCTTGCATCATGTTTTCCATCCCGGTACCATGCTCGTCGGTGCGACGACGATCCACCTCAGCTCGGTCACGTTGGGCAGACTCACCATGAAATGTCCACACCGTATAATCGGGCGTAAAACCACTCTTCTACAGGTGTTTGCCCATTTCAGCCTCTGTCTTCTTTTCCCAATTGCCGCACCAGAAACAAGGGCACCAGGTTTTCTTTTGGCCATTTGCAAATGCGGCTTGCACAACCCCCTTGGTTTTTGTGAACCATTCAGCGCTCCATTTGTTCTGACCAGTGTGACCGGTATACATCCACGCATGGTCACTCATCTTGACTTTCAGAGCTACTGGACACACAACAATTATATATGTAATTCACCATGTATATATTCATCAGTTGATCTACTTTGTCAATTTTATTACGTCCATGCAACCTACACTCTAATAGGTAATGATAGGTCCTAATCCCACCCGTGTATGTGTAGATTGGGTTCATTTTCCCATGCTATGCTCCGGATCCGACGCAAAATTTTGGCAGCACCTCCCCGCTGTTCTCCTGATACACGTCTCTGCAATAAACAGAGAGGATGTGTACCCGGAGAACAACAGGGGAGGCACTGATGAAATTGATGCATCGGATCCGGAGCAAAGCATATGGGAAAACGAACCCAATCTACACATACTCGGGCTGTCCATGGATAGCGTTAGACAATTCGAAAGAATCAAGGTTATAAATATGCAAATGCATGCATATTTATAACTATGACGCTTTTGAACGGGAGACACATATTGGTTACGCATACTGATGATTCAAGACACATATATAGCTAGCTATCAAGTTTCATCGGAATAGATCAAATAATTAATGGGGGAGGAGGACTTGTCATTTGTGCTCACCCACGAATGAAGGGGCAGAGCTCGTCAAACGCATGGCAAGGTCGTCGAACACCAAACCTCGCAGCGGTGAAACAACTGCACATTTAAAACTACACAATCAACACAATTATATATGATGTTTTTCATAACAAAATCGAAAAATATATGACCTAACTAATAATTCACAAATATATGCCCCCGTCGGCCTCTGGAAGGCCAAAGAACACCTTTTCGGGAGGTGTCGGGGGTCGGGGTGTCCTGTCGGTGTCGGGGTGCCGTGTCGGGGTCGGGGTGTTGTTTCGGGGTCGGGGGGTAGGGGTGTCGTGTCGATGTCGGGGTAGTGCCGTGTCGGTGTCAGGGTGTTGTTTCGGGGTCGGGGTGTGGTGTCGGGGTCAGGATGTCGGGTCAGGATGTCGGGTCAGGCTCGGGGTCGGGGTGTCGGGTCAGGCTTGGGGGGACGGGGTGTCGGGGTCAGGGTCGGGGTGTCGGGGTCGGGGTGTCGGGTCAGGCTCGGGGTCGGGTGTCGGGGTCGGGGTGTCGGGGTCGGGGTCTCGGGGTCGGGGTGTCGGGGTCGGGGTCTCGGGGTTGGGGTGTCGTGTCGGGGTGCCCGGTCGGGGTTTGGGTACCGTGTCGGGTCGGGTTTTCCCCCCTTTTTTTCCTTTTCTTCTTCTTCCTCTTCTTCCCTTTCTTCCTTTTTTCCTTCTTCTTCTTCTTCTTCTTCTTCTTCTTCTTCTTCTTCCTCCTCCTCCTCCTCCTTTCCTTTTTCCTCTTCTTCTTCTCCTCCTCTCCTCTTTTTTCTTCTTCTTCTTCTTCTTCTTCTTCTTCTTCTTCCTCTTCTTCTTTTTTCTTCTCCTCCTCCTCCTCTTCTTCTTCTCCTCTCCTCTTTTTCACTTCTTCTTTCCTAAAACTAAACTAAACCTAAACCTAAAACTAAAATAACAGAAAAAGGAAAAAACTAAATCTAAACCTAAAACTAAACTAAAACTAAACCTATAAACCTAAAACTAATCCTAAAACTAAAACTAAAACTAAATTTAAACTAAACATAAACCTAAAACTAAAAAAACAGAAAAAAGGAAAAAAAGGAGGCAGGGAGCTCACCTGGGTGGAGGAGGGGGGCGGGGCGGCCTGGGGCGGCGGAGGAGGGGGGCGGGGCGGCCTGGGGCGGCGGCAGTGGCGACGGGGCCGGGCCCGGCGGGGCGCGGGGGTGCCGGGGCGCCGGGGCATGGCGGCGCCCAGACGGCAGGCGGCGGGGGCGACGGGGCGGGGGGGCGCCGGGGCGGCGGCGGGGTGGTGGGGCGACGGGGCGGGGGGCGCTGGGGCGGCGGCGGGGTGGTGGGGCGACGGGGCGGCGGCGAGGGGAGAGAAAGAGAGAGAGGGGCGGGGTGGGGCGGCCGTTAACGTTAGTGGGGCCCTCCCTCTTTGCCGTCCGCTAGCGGACGGCAAAGAGGGGGGCCGTTAGGTTTTTTTAGCAGCTCGTTAGTGGGGCCCCTCCCTCTTTGCCGTCCGCTAGCTAGCCGACGGCAAAGAACTGGCTGATTGCAAATTAGGTCTTTGCCATCAGCCAGTTCTTTGCCGTCTGCTTTTTGGTAGCTGATGGCAAAGGGCTTCTTTGCCGTCTGCTAGCTGACGACAAAGAGCTAGCAGATGGCAAAGTAGCTGATTCCAGTAGTGTCATCCTGTCCGGCATCAAGCCCCCACTGGTCGAGCCTCTGGAGCGTTCGGCTGGCTGCTGGCTCGATGAGTTGCCAGCCGTCCTCTGGAGTCTGTGCACGACTCCAAACAAGTCAACCGGCTTCACACCTTTCTTCCTCATCTACGGTGCTGAAGCCGTCATCCCAACAGACATAGAGTTCGACTCCCCGCAAGTCACCATGTACACCAAGGAGGAAGCAGAAGAAGCACGTCAAGACGGCGTCGATCTGCTGGAAGAGGGCCGGCTATTGGCACTCAGCCGGTCCAGCATCTACCAGCAGAGCCTGCGCCGATACTACAACAGGAAGGTCAAGCCGGCCAGCACAAGCTGTCAGCGCCTTGGGAAGGCCCTTTCATCATCAGCAAAGTACTGGGCAAGGACTACTACTACCTGATTGACGCTCAGAAGCCCCGAGCACGCAAGAGGGACGACTCCGGCAAAGAGACGGAGTGGCCCTGGAATGCAAATCTCCTTCGAAGATTTTACAGTTGATGCAGTATGTACCATGCCACCTTTTGTATTAAAATACCAAGACTTCGGGCCCCCCGAGACGAGCTCGGGGACTGCCCTCTTTTGTCTGTATGATAAAAATTATGCCGACGAGTACGTTACTCTTTGTTATGCCGCTTGGCACGGGGCTCGACAGGTCGGCCCGGGGACTTGCTGCCTTGCACTATGAAATGCTTATTGCAGCCGGACAAGTAGTGTGGGGCGCCTAAGCCGTCTCCTGTCAGAAGCCGCAACTCACAGAGCGACTGTACGGTGGGTAGGAGTAAGGTAGAATGGGCGTTCGCATGAAAAATGGCTAAGGACTCAAAGCATAAAACATAGCTTAAGACGGCTTCCAGCCTTCCCTTTTTCTTTTCGCAAACCGACTATTAAGCAGTCGGATCACCACCTTCTATCCAACTTGCTAAAAAACTCTAAAACGGCTAAGTACTTGCCTTCCCAAAGTAGCCAAGCATTCGATCCAACGGTAGTCCGCAGAGCGGCTGTCCGACTGGCAAGACAGGCAACTAAGGGAAAGCGGCAAAGGAAAAGGCCAAAAGAGCAATTAGCAAGAAAAGATAGAATTCGGATAAATATTTACATAACATAGGCCCTTGGCCGAATCTTCGAGCAGAAGTTCAAAATACACCCCGCGGGTGGAATTGTGCGAATTAACAAGTTCTTCAAGACTACTAAAGCAGATAAAATAAAGATAAGGCGGCAGCTTAGGAAGCGGCAGACGGATTCGGAGGGTGGGAGGAGGCGGCAGCGTCAGGTGTTGGGGCGGCCGGCCGGGCAGTCTCGGCTTGATCGCCTCCGGCGGCAGTCGGCTCGGTCGCACGCGGCTCGTTGCTGGAGGCGCGGTCGAGCTGAGGCTGGCCGTCTGCCCCGTCTTCTGGTGCCTCCGTCCTCCGCCTCGCCTTCCTCCTCGACGCTGGAGCCGATCACCTCCACCGAGTCCTCGCCGTAGTCTGGGTTCATCCCAAACCACTCCGGCGGTACCTCCTAGCTGTCTTCAGACCGCTCGGGGACGAAGATGCTGGTGTCGATGTACTCGGCAATCGCCGCGGCACGCTTGACAAGGGCGTCTTCCGCGGCTGCCAGCTCCAGCTGGGCCTCTGACTGGAGTGTGGCCAGCCGGTCTAGGTCCAGGCCCGGATACCACGCCTTGACGAACTCCAAGGCCCGGTGCGATCCAGCTCGGTCCGAGGAACCCTTCCAGGCCTCAAGACGACCAGCCGCGACCTCCAGCCAGTCGGCGGTCCGACTAGGGGTGCGCGGAGCCTGCATGTCCAGCCGCAGGGCAGCAATCGCCTGGGCGCCGACACATTGAAGCCGGCGCAGCATCCGGTGAGTCGGCCGAAGGCGAGCCTCGATGCTCAAGATATGCTCATCAAGGGTTTGGGGGGCGTCGGCGGCAATCTCTGCGCCCTCCGCCCTCCGACCTTCACGGTCAGCCTCGATGGCTTGGATGGCGGCCTGCGAATGCCCGGGAAAGAAGTCTGCCAAGACGGAAGAAACAAAGAAGCAAGTCAAAAACCAGGAGTCGGCACGACTCATAATCGGCAGCTCAAAGAAAGAAAGTAAAGAAGCCCATCATCAACAATGTCTTCAATCTCATGGAAGCCGGAGGCCAGCATTGCCTCTTTGTCAGTCCAGGAGGAGCGCTCGCTCGCAAACTCGGCCAGGAGAGTGGCTTCCGCCTCTTCCGCCTCCTTCTGCGTCTTCGTAATTAGCTCCCTCTGCTCTGCCAATTGTGTGGCCGGCAGATCGTGCTCCGTGGTGAGCTTGCTGCACTCCTCCCCCTTGGCGCTCAACACGGAGTTGGCTTCGCTCAGCTGTTGTTGAAGAACACCGTTGGCTTCTGAAGAGAAGGAAGAAAGAAGGTGTTAAGTCATCAATAAAGAGGGTCGCCGGGGAGATCCGGCCCGGCTGTTCAGCAGTCGGCCCGAATCTCGGGGACTACAGCCCGCGGGTGCGCCAGCGCGCCCCCGCAAAGAAGAAAAAGGACTCACTCCGGCTCTCCGACAAGTCGGTGGTCCGCTTGCCCAGCTCTTCAAAGTTACGGTTGAAGGCAGTAATACGGAGATTGTGGTAGTCCTACGATAAGTGTTTCAGACAAAAGTTAGTACCCAGAACTCACCAAGTGGAGTTCCCGGCCGCCTGCTCAGCAGCCGGCCCGAAACTCGGGGACTACACCCAGTGGGTGCGCTGGCGCGCCCCCATAGAGAGGAACAAGAAAACAAGGACCAAAGAGAAAACATACCCGGACGGCTGCCCGCGATGCCAGGTACGCCTTGGTGTAGTTCTGGAGGGCATCACCCTCAGCTCGAAGCTTCATTTGGACATCCAGAAGCGCCTGGTTCAGCGGCCATGTGCCGCCTCCTCGCACCCACCCAATGGGCGTGGCGCTCGTTGCTTCGGCATCCGGGATCGCCGAGCTGGCGGTGCCGGTCTCCAGGGGCCGTGGCGCCGAGGTCGCCTTCTCAAGACGGCGGCGCGTTGGCGAGCCGACTTGAAGGAGTAGCCTCGCCACGGCCTCGTCTTCAGTCGGCGGCACCAGAGGGTCCGCTGGCTATTTGCCTTGCACGCTCCCAGACGGCGGCGGAACGATCACGTCCGGCATGGAGGAGTCGCCGCCTTCCCTCTCCATGACGGGGTTCTCGCCACCGGCTTCCCCAGTCTGCCCCGTGAACTCCGGAGGCGGCGGCGCAGAGTTCAGCGGGGTGATGAACACCGCCGATTGGCGGTGCACGGCCTCCTCAGCCTGCTGCTTCATCGCGGCGACGGTTTCGGCCTCCGCCAGTTTCTTCTTGGCGGAGGCCTTCGCCTTATCATCCTCCACCTTCTCTAGGCGGGCAGCCTCTTCCTCGTTGCGCTTCTCTTGAGCATTCCGCTCCGTCGCCTCCCGGAGGTCGGCAGCGGGGTCAATCCGCTGAGTGGTGGCGGACGTCTCTGCTGACCCCGTGACGGAGGCGGCGACAACCCTCTCAAGAGTGAGGGGAGCCCTGAAGCGAGGGAAGCAAGTAAAAGACTTAGACAAAAGCTACAAAGAAAGAATAAAGCATTAAGACGAGATACTCACGCGGAGACAAGTGGCGGCTTCTTTACTTCCTTGCGGAAGCGGATGGCCTTCGCGGCCGCCTCGTCCCGCTTGGTCGCCGTAGCCGAACTCTTGGGCTTCTTCGGCCGACTGCCGAACAAGGTCGGCACGGCTCTACGTTTTTTCCCATCGCCTGGAGCACTCGGCGCGGTAGAAGAGCCCGCGCCGGGATGACTGGCTCCTGGCCAGTGGCGGGGGGCGACCTCCTCCTCATCATTAGGCCAGTCCTCTAGACTAGCCCCGAGCCGCAGGCCGCTCCTCCCTCAGCGTCGTCTTCCAAAGCTGCCGCCCCTAGATCGGGGTCGTCGACGTCGCTCTCCGCCCGGTCGGCGAGGAACTCGTGGACCGGCCCCGTGGTGCCAGCTGGTGGATGAAGGAGGGGATTCTGGCCAAAGCCGACTGGTCAGGTCGCTCAAAACAAACTCGGCAAGAAAGAACACAATTCAAAGAAAGAAAGAAAGAAAGAAAAGCAACTCACTGTGGATGGGGGGTTGCGCGGGAATACGGCTCCTTGCCGAACTGCCAGTCCTCCAGGAGATTGCTATCCGAGAGGTAGTTCACCATGTAGGCCACCTCCTCGTGAGGCATGTCCTTGGTGCACATCCGACTCGGGTCACGGCGCCCACTCATTTGGCATATCATGTGGGGGCGGCCTTGGAGCGGGAGAACTCGGCACGCCACGAAGGCGGCCAGCAGGTCTGGACCAGTCAGGCCCTATGAATGCGTCAGTACTCGGAGTCGCGCGACGGCGCCGGCTCCCGCAAGCGTCAGCGACTTGGCCCGGAACGACCAGTTGGGCAGTCTCCCAGCCGGCGGGCCAGCTTCGAAAGCCGGCAGGTTGACCCAATCTCCCCCCGTGAAGACGCTCTTCATGTGGAAGTACGATTGCTGCCACATCTTCACCGACTTTATCAGCTTGATGGCGGGGAAGGGGTTGTCGGCCCCTGACCTCCGTACGGTGATGAATGCGTCGCACTGAGCCGGCACGCCCGCAGCCTGAGTGCCGAGTTTGGAGTAGAAGAACTCCCCCCAGAGCTCGAGGGTGGGGAGCACTCCGAGGAAGCCTTCATACAAGGCGACGAAGGCGGACAGCAGCACCACCGTGTTGGGCGTGAGGTGGTGCCGCTGGAGGCCGTAGAACTCCAGGAAGGAGCAGAAGAAGCTACTCGCCGGTAGCCCCAATCCGCGCAGGCAGTGCGAGCGGAAGACAACCCGCTCGCCCTCCTCCGGCGCCGGAGAGATCTCCCCCTCGGCGCAAGGCGTACCTGCATGTAATCTTTGCCGGGAAGCCGACGAGTCTTGCGGAGGAACTCGATGTGGTCGTCGTGGACTTCTGAGCCATCCCAGGTGCCGGAATGCACCGAGGGAGGCGCGGTGGCAGAAGAAGAACTCATCGTGAGAGGATCGCCGCGGCGTTCGGCAAAGCTTGAGCGCGCGGCGGTGCGAGGAAGAAGGAGAAGATGAAGAAGAGCAAGGAGTAGCATGGAGAAGGGGCGCGCGTGCTCCGCCGCGTCCCCTCCTCCCCCTACTTATAGCCTCATGGGCTGCGAAGCCGAGGGGGCGGTCGTGGGATTTACTACGCCCACGGCCCCATGACCCCCACGTTTCCACGACAAAGTTACTGTGCGCAGTAACTCCACGGGAATCCCAACCGTACGCCTGGGCCACAGCGGATCCGCTCGGGCGCCGAGGCACGGTAGTGGCGGGCCCCGCCTACGGGCCTGTCCCGTCACGCGTGTAGGCTGGCAGACTAGCCCGGCCGCGTGTTATCACGTGACAGGCCCGGATCGGGCGGCGGCCTGGAGGCTTAGCCAGCACGCTACTTGGATCCCGCTGCGATGTTCGAAATATTGTGTGAGTCAGAGTTGGGCGAGTCCGACTCCTTCTAGACGGCCTAGCAGAAGTCAAGCAAGATCCATGTCTCGGTCACCCAGAAAGAGAAACTGCTGAGGCTCCTCGGCCGATCGTCCGTGACGCCTCATCAGCTTCGGGGACTACTGTCGGAGTAATGGGCCATGTGTAGGCTAACCCGAGTCCCAGAACCTTTCAAGACATCGGGGCAGGCTGCGCCCCTCAAGACCCTAGGACAAAGAGCCGCCTTCTGAGGAGTCGGCGGCAAGGCCACCGACTAGCCACTCGCAGCCGAGTCCTAGGGACGACTTCAGGACAAACCGACTCCTGACTGACGACTTCCCAAGAAGCCGGCCTTGGGGAATCGGCCCGCGACTCTAGCAAAACCCCATGACCTCATAAAGAGGGACATGACAGGGGAGTGGCTACTGTGAAGACTGCTCCCACCCCTTTCCAAAGGCAGGCATGGCCACAGTACGCCGTACCCGCGGAGATCTCCGAGCGGCGCGGCACTGTTGCCATGCTAGCCCTGACATCAGCACCGATGGACCGAATCCTGTGCCCACGACGGCTTGTCTGTACAACCTTTGGGCGGCGGGTCCCACCGGCCAGCAGGATCCCAGAAGACGGCAAGTGCGCCACCAGTCGGACCCATTGGGAGTCGGCCCCCGAGAGTCGGCCAGCTCCTCCCCCGGGGCCCATGCGGCATTAACTAGATGTGACGGAGAGTGGCAACAGTGAATGCCCGCCGGGCGGCGGGACTGTTGCCACGACTCCATGACCAAGCCCGCGTCATTAGAAGCACGGCTACAGTAATCAGCAGCCGGCAAGACCCACCCGCGGCGGACACGGCCTATCGGCCCCGTACCGAGCCAGTCGGCGGGGCCCACCAGTCGGCGGGCCCCAGGAGTCGGCGGATAAAACGGCGGCCGGAGAGACTGACGGCTGGGCCCGCGTCCAGCCATATTACCATTGTACCCCTGGGGGGTAGTCCTATATAGACCCCCCAGGGCACCCATGCAAAGGGTTGGAATCCATTAGTACTAGACCAGATCATATAGGAAGGAGGAAGCTAGCCTTGCCTTCTCCTACCTCTAGGAAACAGCTCAAGGAGCAATCGTGTAAACACTTTGCCATAGTGATCATGCGGAGACCCCGTAGAGCAGCAGTAGGGGTATTATCTCCCCGGAGAGCCTTGAAGCTGGGTAAGATTCGCCGGCGTGCATGTCTTTGCCTCATCCCGTTTCCAGGCACCGGCGACATTCTACTCGCCCCCACCATGATAAGCCATCCTTTGGCATATGTCGCACCCAACCCCCGACACCCGCCCATGGGAGGCGCAGCTGGCTCCGAATTGAGGGTCGGAGCGGTTGCCGGCGTGATCTCCTGGACACTGTCCGATGGCAGAGCTAAATCATGCTCATCGTGGCCGTGTGGCGCACTAGGCAGGGGCTCGAATCCGTCAAAGATCAAGTCTCTGCGGATATCGGCCGTGTAGTTTAAGCTTCCAAACCTGACATGATGGCCAGGGGCATAACTCTCGATCTGCTCCAGATGGCCGAGCGAGTTGGCCCGCAGTGCGAAGCCGCCGAATACAAAGATCTGTCCGAGGAGAACTCACCCTAGACCGCATCGCCATCGATGATCGAAGGAGCCATCAAGCCTAATGGCGACGACATAGAGGAACTCTCAATGAGAGCACCAATGTCGGTGTCAAAACCGGCGGATCTCAGGTATGGGGTCCCGAACTATGCGTCTAAGGCGGATGGTAACATGAGGCAGGGGACACGATGTTTTACCCAGGTTCGGGCCCTCTTGATGGAGGTAAAACCCTACGTCCTGCTTGATTATTCTTGATAATATGTGTAGTACAAGAGTTGATCTACCACGAGATCGGAGAGGCTAAACCCTAGAAGCTAGCCTATGGTATGATTGTCTCTTGTCCTACGGACTAAAAGCCTCCGGTTTATATAGACACCGGAGGGGGCTAGGGTTACACAAGGTCGGTTACAAAGGAGGAGATATACATATCCGTATTGCCTAGCTTGCCTTCCATGCCAAGTAGAGTCCCATCCGGACACGGGCCGAAGTCTTCAATCTTGTATCTTCATAGTCCAACAGTCCGGCCAAAGGATATAGTCTGCCTGTCCGGAGAACCCCTAATCCAGGACTCCCTCACGCGCGTCAAGATACAATGGGCGAACATGGATGCCGTCAAGCTCGTTACCGAAGGACTGCCCGCGGGCAAGGAGCACCGCACGCCCGAGCGGTATTTTGAAGATGTTCTGAAGGGATCCCGCATTGTGGCAGAGCAATGTGCTAAGGACATTATTTTTGAATGAATGCATTCATGTAATCCCGTCCTGTATGATGAAAACAAGGCTTGATATGTGATATAATGCTTTGCTGTTTTGTTTATTCAAAATTTTACCTCCCGTGCGGCCGTTTCATCAAATCTGAGAGTTGGCCAGTCGCCGGCTTCAGCCCCCACATAGGTAGTACGGGGGTGTTCGGGATGAATCTAAACACTCTTTATCAAAGAGTTTGGTCCTTAAAGGAGGTGTTTAGCGCAACGAACCAGGTAATCGGACTATGTGGCTTTATTACCCTCACTTAGCCATAGGACTTTGACAATGAAAATATAGGCGCAGCCCCTAGTATCCAGACTAGGGTGTTGTAAACACCTGATCGGATAAGAACCGATTCGTTGCATAATGCGGGTAAAATCGCTAAAGATTTGAAACCTCCGAAGAGCTGACCGGATCATGCTGCATCATGACAGTCAGTTTTCGGCTTTCTCTAATGAGGTGCTCATCCGGATAAACCAAGACATAATCGCAGTAGTTCTCCCTTTACTGCCCTAGCCGATATAGCAGAACATAAGGTAGTAAGCACAGGAGCCGGGCAACCCAACTATTGACCAAAGATATGATTCGGAGCCAATTCATATAATGCTAAATTCGGGGTGCCAAACTATACTATAAAAGTGTTCAGACTTGTTGCCATAGTGTGGGGCACAATAAGGCCCCTGGCGGATTACGACGTACCAAGGTGTACAGATGCAAATTAAAACAGCTAAAATAAAAATAAAGAAGAAGCTAGTGCCACATATGTTGGGCCGCAAACTGTTTCCATTATAATTTTAATTAATACGTCAGAGCATACTTGAACGAAAAGTGCGAGAAGCAACAGTGGCTATTTAACATGCCAAGACCAAGGAGGAGCTGCGTACGGGTCCTGAAAACAGGTAGAGTGATCGCCAAGAAGGGCATCTAGAGATTCCCCCGCACATCTGTGCTACTTGCCACCTTGGTGTGTCCGTCCTTTGAGAGGACCGATTATGAGGGTGGCGAGAGGGGCCCGCGGAAAGGAAACCTGAAGAGGAAAAAAGAAAAAGTGAAAGTATGTGTGTCCAGGGGAGGCCGAGCCTTATTATGGATCACAATCTAGTTATGCCTTCGTCTATGCCCATGGTATTTTGAGAACGTAGTTATGTACACGTGGCGCGAACGCCACCACTTGGTGTGGTCTGGGACTGAGGCCGAATTGCTAGTTGAGCTCTTGACGAGATGGGCTGTCCTGGCGCATGGTAGTCCGGACTCGTTTGACAGTGTCCCGGAGTATGGCTGCTGAATTAAGGTTCTGCTTGCAGAGGCCGCTCTGTACTTCTGCTGCCAGGGCAGCGGTGTGCTCCTCGGTATGGAGGGAGCGCTCCGTATTTCCATTGACTGTTATGACACCGCGTGGTCCGGGCACCTTGAGCTTGAGATAAGCATAGTGCGGCACCGCATTGAATCGGGCAAACGCAGTTCGTCCGAGTAGTGCGTGATAGCCACTGCGGAAGGGGACGATATCAAAGATTAACTCCTCACTTCGGAAGTTGTCCGGAGATCCGAAGACGGCCTCCAATGTGATTGAGCCCGATCAGCGGGCCTCTACACCTGGTGTAACTCCTTTGAAGGTAGTGTTGGTGGGCTTGATCCTTGATGGATCGATGCCCATTTTGCGCACTATATCCTGGTAAAGCAGGTTGAGGCCGCTGCCGCCGTCCATGAGGACTCGTGTGAGGTGAAATCCATCAATTATTGGGTCGAGGACTAGTGCGGCTGACCCGCAATGGTGGATACTGGTCGGATGATCCCTACGATCGAAAGTGATCGGACATGATGACCATGGGTTGAATTTTGGGGCGACTGGCTCTATCGCATAGATGTCCTTGAGTGCGCATTTGCTCTCCCTCTTGGGGATATGGGTGGCGTATATCATGTTCACCATTTTGATTTGAGGGGAAACTTCTTCTGTCCCCCTGTGTTCGGTGGACGGGGCTCCTCGTCATCGTTCTTGCTTTGCGACCCCTTCTCCTTGTCTTCGGCATTTAACTTGCCGGCCTGTTTGAAGACCCCAAAACTCCTGTGGGTATGATTGGATGGTTTATCAGGGGTGCCGTGGATCTGACATGGGTGATCGAGTATGTGTTCTAGGCTGGAAGGGCCCTGATTATTTCTTTTATATGGCTTTTCCGCTGACCGGACTTGGAGCCACTGAATCCAGCGTAGACCGTCGTGTCATCGGTATTATCACCGTTGCTTCGACGCTTATGTCTGTTGCGTCGGGGCTTGCCGTTGCTATTTCTGGCTTCCGAAGTCCCAGGTTCGCTTGTATTGTTACTATGGGCTAGCTAGCTATCTTCGCCCGTGCAAAAGCGGGTCATGAGTGCCGTGAGGGATGCCATGGACTTCAACTTTTCTTGGCCGAGGTGTCGGGCGAGCCATTCGTCCCGGATGCTATGTTTAAATGCTGCTAGGGCTTTGACATCCGGACAGTCGACGATCTGGTTCTTTTTGGTTAAGAATCTAGTCCAGAATTTCCTGGCTGACTCTCCGGGCTGTTGGATTATGTGACTTAAGTCATCGGCATCCGGAGGTCGAACATATGTACCTTGGAAATTGTCAAGGAAGGCTTCTTCCAAGTCCTCCCAGCTGCCAATGGAGTTTTCAGGCAGGATGTTCAGCCAGTGTCGGGCTGGCCCCTTGAGTTTTAGGTGGAGGTATTTGATGGCATGAGGATCATCGCCGTGCGCCATGTGAATATGGAGGATAAAGTCTTCAATCCATACCGCGGGATCTATGGTTCCGTCATATGATTCGATATTCACGGGTTTGAACCCTTCTGGGAATTCATGTTCCATTACTTCATCAGTGAAGCAGAGGGGGTGTGCGGCGCCTCTATATCGGGCCAGGTCGTGACGTATTTAGGATGGACTCCGTCTGTGATTTTTGGCTCGGACGTAACTATGCTTTCCATGTTCGGCTCGATAGCCGTCGTCGCGCGTCGGGGGCACGCCCCCGTGATCCATAGATCGATTTGGCTAGACCCGCTTTATTCTTCAGGCCCTGCCGTAGATCATATGTGTATCCCTGAGCAGTTTTGTCTCTGTCTTGACGACGAGGAGGTACGGGCTGGTTTCGGCTTGGGTTGCCGCTTTGTCCCGACCACGTGGTGGTCGGTCAGCCGCATTGTGCACTGATGGCACGGGCTCCAGCGCCTCATCATCGAATTGAGGTAGTAATTTGCGCTTCGGGTAACATTTGAGTGGTCGCTTGAGGCCGTACTCCTCGGCTTCCAGGACGTTAGTCCATCTATTATTAAGCAGATCTTGATCAGCTTGAAGCTGTTGCTGCTTCTTTTTCGGGCTCCTTGTAGTGGCTATTAGCCGGCGCTTGAAGCGCTCCTTCTCGAGAGGTTCCTCAGGCACGATAAAATCCTCGTTGCCGAGGCTCACCTCATCCTTGGAGAGTGGAAGATAATTGCTGTCCTCCGAGTCTTCGTGCATGGCTTGTTCATTAGGGCCGACTCACCCATCTTCCCATTCATCTTGTTCGGAAGTTGCCTCAACGGGGTCTTCATTTTCTTCGGCACCGTCCGGAGTGTTATCTTCTCCTGTGCTGGTGTTGCTGTCTTTGCTACGGCGTGATTTAGAGCGACACCACTGACGCCGGCGTTTTGGTTGTATCTCAGGAGGTTTATCCTCAACTGGATCTTCCTTGTCATCGCCACTATTCTCTTTTGGTGCATCTACCATGTATACATCGTATGAGGAGGTGGTCGTCCATCGTCCGGTGAACGGTGGGTTTTTGGCCTGCTCCTCTCCAGCATCGTCGTCCATACCGTCGATGTCTTCGGAGCCATAATCGAGCATGTCGGTTAAGTCTACGACAGTGGCTATTAAGTGGGTGGGGGTGGGAAGCGGAATTCTCTGTCGTCAGCCCCCAGTTCAAACCGGATATAATTTGGTTGAGATTCCCCCGCTAAGGAGAGTGTTTTAAATGAGTTTAGCTCGTCGCCTAAAGGCGGGTGCAGAAAGATGTCCGCGGAGCTGAATTCGACGATCGATGCCTGCTCAAGCTCGTCGTGCACGGACGCACATGGTTCAAAACTTGTAGCCAGAAATGGGTCCCGGGTTTCGGTGACACAAATCCCACTCGAGGTTGGGTTGATGTGCGGCTCTGACGCCATTGAGTCTGTGATTTCCGTGGCGGGGTTGAGCCTCCCGTCCTCGGATGGCGCAATCTGCTCGGGGGTCCAGGGACGGAGTAGTCACGGGCGCTATCCCCATCGGCAGTGCGATGACAGATTTAAGTCATGTTCATCATGGAGGCAGGGAGCGGCTCCCATGGTCTCGAATCCGTCAAAGATCAAGTCTCCACAGATATCCGCGACGTAGTTCAAGCTTCCAAATTTGACCTGACGGCTAGGGGCGTAGCTATCGATCTGCTATAGATGTCCACATGAGTTAGCCCGCAATGCGAAGCCGCCGAATATGAAGATCTGTCTGGGGAGGAAGGTTTCTCCCTGGACAATGTTGTTGTAGATGATTGATGGGGCCATCGAACCTCCTGATGACGACACAAGGAACTCTCAATGAAAGGACCAATGTTGGTGTCAAAACCGGTGGATGTCGGGTAGGGGGTCTCGAACTGTGCGTCTGAGGTTGATGATAATAGGAGACAGGGAACACAATGTTTACCTAGGTTTGGACCCTCTCGATGGAGGTAAAACCCTACGTCCTACTAGATTAATATTGATGAGTATGGGGGTTACAAGAGTTGATCTACCACGAGATCGTAATGGCTAAAACCCTAGATGTCTAGCCTATCTGATTATGATTGTCCCTATGAAATAAACCCTCTGGTTTATATAGACACCAAAGGGGACTGGTGTTGTACAAAGTCGGTTACATAGAAAGGAAATAGTACATCTGGCCGCCTAGCTTGCCATCCATGCAAAGGAGAGTCCTATCCGGACACGGGAGAAAGTCTTCTATCTTGTATCTTCATGGCCCAATAGTCTGGCCCATGTCGAACAGGCCGGACGCCCGAGCACCCCTTAGTCCAGGACTCCCTCAGTGCCCACTCTTTTGGATTACAAAGACTTTAATTATGATAGTTGTTCTTTTATTGAATGTATTTCTTTGTTGCAATCCATGCTAAATTCACCCAATGCCTATGAGCAAAAAAAGCTTTTACTAACATATTGTAGAAGGGATGATGAAAGCTTTAGAAGAAAAGCTAGAATTAGAGATTTCAATTCCTGGGAAATTATATGATGAATGGGAACCCACCATTAAAGTAAATATCAAAAATTATGAGTGCAATGCTTTGTGTGATTTGGGTTCTAGTGTTTCCATAATTCCGAAATCTCTATGTGATGTGCTAGGTTTTACCAAGTTGGAATAGTGTTCTCTTAATTTGCACTTGGCGGATTCTACTATTAAAAAGCCTTTGGGAAGTACTAATGATGTTCTTATTCTTGCAAATAGGAATTATGTGCCCATATATTTTATTGTTCTTGATATTGATTGCAATCCATCTTGTCCCATAATACTTTGTAGACAGTTTTTACGAACTATAGCTGCCATGATTGATATTAAAGAAGGGAATATTACATTTTAGTTTCCATTAAGAATGGGTATGGAACACTTACCTATAAGTAGAATTAAGCCACAATATGAATCAATCATGAGGCAACCTATGCAGCAATAAATAAAGAAAACAACACTTGAATATATGCATTATGCCTAGCTGGGGGCATAAAACAATAGCGCTTGTTGGGACGCAACCCAATGAATAAAATACATTTTTCTCTTTTTTATTATTGTTCTTGTGTGTTTACACAATTATGCTACTGTTATGATTGTATTTTTATGTTTTAATTCGTCTTTGTGCCAAGTATAGCCTTTAGGATCATGTTGGGTGATAGTTGATTTGATCCCGTTGGAAAACATAAACTTTTGCGTCCAGTAGCAGAAATTTTGAAATTCACTGGAGCATGATAAAATTCTGATTATTTTAGACATAATTGGTATAAAAATTTTCTACGTTGTCCTAAATTTTCAGAATTTTTGGAGTTACAAAAGTATGGTTAAAGTACAGATTACTACAGACTGTTCTGTTTTTGACAGGTTCTGTTTTCGTTGCATTGTGTGCTTATTTTGATGAATCTATGGATTGTATCGGGGGGTATAAGCCATGTAAAGTTAGAATACAGTAGGTATAATGCAATAATAAAATATGAATGGGTTTTCAATAGTACTTAAAGTGGTGATTTGCATTATTATACTAACGGATCTGACGAAGGTTTTGGTAAGTTTTGTGTGATTGAAGTTTTCAAGTTTTGGGTGAGACCACAATGGATGAAGGAATAAGGAGTGAAAAGAGCCTAAGCTTGGGGATGCCCATGGCACCCCTAGGTAATATTAAAGGAGAACGAAGCAACTAAGCTTGGGGATGCCTCGGAAGGCGTCCCCTCTTTCTTCTAACGACCATCGGTAATTTTACTTGGAGTTATATTTTTATTCGTCACATATCATTGTTGGGAAACGTAGCATGCAATTTCAAAAAAATTCCTACTCTCACACAAGATCTATGTAGGAGATGCATAGCAACGAGAGGGGGAGAGTGTTTCCACGTACCCCCGTAGACCAAAAGCGGAAGCGTTTGACAATGTGGTTGATGTAGTCGAGCTTCTTCTCGTTCCGACCAATCAAGCACCGAACGTCAGCACCTCCCAGTTCTGCACACGTTCAGCTTGATGATGTCCCTCAAACTCTTGATCCAGTAGAGTGTCGAGGGAGATGTTCTTCAGCACGATGGCATGGTGACGGTGATGGTGAAGTGATCTGCGCAGGGCTTCGCCTAAGCACTACGACAATATGACCAGAGGCGTAAACCATGGAGGGGGGGGGGCGCCGCACACGGCTAATAGATATTGTTGTGTGTTCTAGCGGTGCCCCCCACATATATATAGGTTGGAGGGGAGGAGAGGCAACCAAGGGGCTCCCCAAGTAGGAGGAATCCTACTTGGGCGCCTCCCAATTCGGCCTCCCCCCTTCCATATTCATCCGGAGGGGGAAGGAAGGAGGAGGGAGGAGAGAAGGAAGGGGGAGGCCAAATTGCTCCCCTTCCTTTCTCTCTTCCCCTCTTTCCTCCCCCCTTATTTCAGCCAACATGGGGCGCACAAGCCCCCTAGGGGCTGGTCTGTCCCCTTCTTGGCCCATTAGGCCCATGTAGTTGCGAGGGGGATGCCCGGAACCCCTTCCGATGACCCGATATGTACCCGGTACCCCGGAACATTTTTGGTGTCCGAATATCATCGTACAATATATGAATCTTTACCTATCGACCATTTCGAGACTCCTCGTCATGTCCATGATCTCATCCGGGACTCCGAACAACATCCAGTCACCAAATCACATAACTCATACTCCCTCCGTTCTTTATCTAAGGTGCATTTTTTTACAAATTTTCCACAATGTAAGGTGTATTTGCTGTAATGTTATATAATCCCTCTTCTACACCTCCACCATCACGTACATGGAAGCTAGCCTCCTCATGCTAAAATCAAGCCAACCCATGAATGCATTCGTTGGAAATTAAATTTTCCCATACTTAGTTAGGAAAAAGATCCTCACATACCATGCTATGCTTTTTTTTACTATTTCTTGTTGGCGAGCGTATAGAACATTTTCTTCACCAGATCGAAGCCTTTCTCTACGCTAGAAAACAGAAAACATCTGATGATCAAAAAATTCCAAAGGACATCCTTTCTCATCCACCATGGATGCGTTCACGCTAGAGGAAGAAAGGTTCAACTCGTTGCTGCATGTTTTCAGCCAATAGGATGATCCCGCTATGGAATTGTTCAGTCAGGTGGAAGAAACGGATGAGTCCTTGGGTCTGTTTAGCAAGGTAGAAGACCGCGGCCAGCGTCTCGCCAAGGACTCCTCCCCTGCGTTGTCCAGCGACATCAAGCTCGCAGTCCAGATTTTTCATGACGCGGCCGCAGACGATGTCGGACCTGTCCGATATGCCAGGTTATTCCGGACAGATGGTGCTCGACATCTGGTGTGCAACTTCTTCCAAGGCGGGAATCGCCGCTGTCGGCGAGGCCATGAAGTGTGCAGCAACGGAGCCCTATGTATCATGGGCCATTAATTTAAACATGGCAAGTCAAGCAATGCTTGGCTCGCTGACCTTTGCCGTGGCTATGGAATATCTGTCACGTCAAGCAAAATTATAGAGTTCGGGTTAGTTCCATTTATACCTTTGTGACTAACTTTAGTTCCTGTTGATATGTCTACGTGTATGACACCCTTGTTCTTAATTTTAGTGCTACAACTGGAGGCTTCGATCAAGGGAAGCACAAGTATAGCAAGGAGGAAGATAAGACCGACGCGGTGAATATCAAGGACATCAAATTTGATGAGGTCGATAGAGATGAAACCATCGATTTAGAGTTTGAAGAGTTGCAAGATGCCAAAGCAAGTGAAGTGCATGTGAAACTTTATGTCCCGGATTCAATGCCAGAGTCGGTACCCCCAGGAATGGAATCATATAGGGATTTCATACCAAAGTCTTTGATGACATCGTATGATCCAAAGATGATGAAGAAATGACCACGTAATCAATGGCACAACTACTCTATGTTTAGCAGTCAACGTTTGGTGTGATTTCATAAATTGTAATGGTGCCGAAAGTCTTTTTTGTATTGCATGAATTTGTTATGTGACATCATACACGAATAATGGCATGAATGAAGTTCATTCTGGTTGTTCTTGTTACTTACCACGTGCTACTCACAAAACAATGAACAACGAGTTCTATAAGAATCAATGGCATGGAGTAGTAAACATCAAAAACAAAGAACATCGAGTTAGCTAGTATTAATCGATGGCATGGAGTAATAAACATCACAAAACACCAGAACAGCGAGTTCACTAAGATTAACAATAGTGGTTGAAGTACAGTACGAGTAAGTTTAAATTCAGTATTGTATAAGTAAGGAATTCGCTAAGATTATTAATGATAACAAGCGACGAGAAGTACATCAAGCATCTGGAAGGGCCTCAATAGCAGCAATTACAACATCAGCATCGCAGGGTACTACGTCCGGAAGCATTTCGAGTGTCGCCAAAAATGACTTCCTCGTGTGCGGGACCTTGTACCGGTTGCCTCCTTTCTGCTTCAGTACCTCGCGCATGCATGATTGAAGGGTTAGAAAAATACGATTGCTTCTCTCAGCCGGGTACGTGTCATATGCATTTTTCACCTTCGCAACAATATCAGCAATCTTACCGGGGGACATCTTCTCAAAAAGAGCCTAAAGTGTCGCAAAGAACCCTAAGTCAAGAATGTTCAAATCAGGTGAGTTGGGTGGCTGACATGTAAGCCTAATGTCCCATCCATCTGACTATGCCGCTGCACAAAACACACTGTCACTCATGGAAATATGGGTCTTTGCATTATCTTGATGAATGTATATTGTGCATCCGCGTTCTGAAGCCGGCCACAAAGCCTTGATGGCGGGTAGAAGCTTGTTCACCATATAGTCTCTACTGACATCCTTTGTCACCGATGGCAAAACCTTGGTTACCTCTTCCCCCCTCTCTCTGTAAGGGCTACGCCTCTTTGCGAAGTCCTGATATGTGAACGACCAAATTCCAATCTTGCCATCAAATGTCATGACACCTTCATCATCATAACGAGGCCTTGCTACCGCTGCCAAGAACATCACTTTCTCAATAAATCCCTTGCTCTGTGTGCTGCGATAGGGTTCCTCTTCATCAGGTGCCAAGTAGTAGTTCTGAGTACCTTTAGTGCGGTAGAACCACTTCTCATCAATATGGATGACATTGTACATGCCTTTAAATGTGGATTCTTCAGGCACGCTTAGTTCATCCAACATGGATAAACAAAACTGAATCCGACCTAGCTTGTTGTCATCAGTCAATGTGGATTTAATTGAATTTGTATGGCGCTTCAGTCTGCCCTCCTTCAACCTTCTCCATAATGTTATCTTCATTTGAAGCTTATTAGCAAGATCTTTAAGTGTAGTTCTTTTGCTCAAATCAATCTGTTTTATAGCATCCGAGTCGAATGGTATCTTCTTGCGCCCATAAGTTTTCACCCTTTTGTTTGCTACTCCATGAATACCACCGTCTCGCTTGCCTCTCAACCATATGTTTTGAACAGTTCGGTAATTAACTTAACAAAGTTCTGCCACCTCCTCAACCACCCCTTGGTTTAGTACGCCTTGATTTGTCCGCTCTAATAGCATGGCATAAATTTCTTGCTTTTGATTGTCAGGGTACCATCTTCGCTTCTTCTTTTGTTTAGCATTTGAGCCTACTGCAGAATATTCAGAACAAGAAATAAATTACTTTCAGTTAAAATGAACTAACATTCTCTAGAAATTAACACGAACTAAGTGCCACAGATTACTCACAATGACTTCAAATAAGGACTAACTTAAATAAATCATGGAGTAGACTAACCATTGTTGCTGCCGGTGTCAGCTACTTCAGCTTGTACTCCACAATCAGTCTCTGGAACAACATCTTTCTTCAACTCCACACGGATGCATGGGTTAACATTGCCGCCGGGGCTGGTTGCATCATTGTCGCTATCATTTAGTGAAGATGGAGCACCTTTGTGACAGTCATCTTGGTTAACGTTGGAGGCGGGGCTGCTTGCATCATTGTTGCTGCCATTTACCGAACATGGAACAACTTTGGTACGACCACCTTGCCACTTCGTCAGAGCCGGGCGCATTCTGTCGCGACCAGCCAAGCCCAAGCGTCGACGACCATGGCGAGCGTCACTGGCATCCCCGACGGCATTGTCGTCACCTCCCCAGCCATGCCCCACGACAGGACCAGGAAGTAGAGCTGCACGCACGCGTTTAAGCACGACATCATGTGCACCACGAGCATGTTCGAGGCTCGCGTACATACCGGCAGCTTCTTCTCCTTCAGAGACATCACATCCATCACCAACATCTACTTCGTGGCCTGAGTCGTGCGCGGACATAGAACCTGCTGCATCAACTCCTTGATCACCGGTGGCGATGTTCGCAAGATGGCAGGGGAACATGACAACAGTGCCCTGGATGAATACTTCACCGGTACGGCGTGCACAAGAATCTATGAGAATTTGTTCATGAAAGTGAGTTATATCGACTAGAGGGGGGGTGAATAGGCGATTTTTATGAAAGTCTTCAAAACGTGAGAGTTGTGAAGACAAACAGTGAAGATCATGCCTATTACTATGCAGCGGAAGTTAGATTACACTAGGCCAGCCATGGTCATGTGTTCAATAGAGTGAAAGCGCAATGACAAACAGCTTCAGTGTAATAAGGATCAGGTAGGAAGAAGTTATGAAGCCGAACAGATCATACATTCATGTTGTGAAGACAAAAGATAAAGCAAGCATGCAATGGCTTCATAATGAATAACTGTAAGTGAAAGGAAGTGAAGATGAAACTAGTGACGCGTTGAAGACAATGATTTGTTGGACCAGTTCCAGTTGCTGTGACAACTGTACGTCTGGTTGGAGCGGCTAGGTATTTAAACCAAAGGACACACAGTCCCGGACACCTAGTCAAGGACACTTAGTTCAAGACACCCAGTCCTCACCGTTTTCTCCTTGAGCTAAGGTCACACAGACCTCGCCCAATCACTCAGGTAAGTCTTCAAGGTAGACTCCCAAACCTTCACATACTTCGTTCACTAACAATCCACAATTTCTCTTGGATGCTCAGAACGCGACGCCTAACCGTCTGGAGGATGCACAGTCCTCAAGTGTAATAAGTCTTCAAATCACACAGACACGAAGACTTAAGTGATGCCCAATTTACTTTGGCTCTGGGTGGTTAGGGCTTTTCTCCTCACTGGAATTTTTCTTTCAAAGGCTTCGAGGTGGGTTGCTCTCAAACGACAAAAGCCGTGCACTGAAATCTGAGCAGCCAACCATTTATGGTTGTGGGGGGTGGACTATTTATAGCCACTTGGCAACCCGACCTGATTTGTCCGAAATGACCCTGGGTCACTAAGGAACTGACACGTGTACCAACGGTCGAATTTTGAACTCACACGGCAACTTTACTTGGGCTACAAGTAAAGCTGACTTGTCTGACTCTGGACAAGATTTTCTCTCAAAGTCTTCGCTCGAAGACATAGGATTTGAATTAGGCATCACTTCAGTCATTCTGACTGGTTCTCTTCGACCCCACTTAACAGTACGGTGGTTCCTATGACACAACATGAATGAAATAAAACTACGAAGGATCTAGGTCTTCGAGTTCCAAAAGCTTCATAGGGAGTCTTCTCATGTCATTGTCTTCAATATGAATATCTTCATAAACCACCATTGTCTTCAATGTCTTCGTACAATTTTAGGGGTCATCTCTGGTAGTAAAACCGAATCAATGAGGGACTTCTACCTGTGTTTTCCTGCAATTCTCACAAACACATTAGTCCCTCAGCTAGATTTGTCGTCAATACTCCAAAACCAACTAGGGGTGGCACTAGATGCACTTACAATCTCCCCCTTTTTGGTGATTGAGGACAAACTAGTTGAAGTTTTCAACGGGAAACATAATTTGTGAAATTGTAAAAGAATTGTCTTCATAAGTTGCAAGGGCTCCCCCTGAAGATGTGCATATAAGTAATTTGCTTCTTGAATGCAAATGCACATGGCAGGTTGTACTTGTGGAGATCCACTTCAACTTATGACAATCCACTATGCTTGTGAAAGTATATGAAGATAATGACATGCATAATGGAAAATGGACGTCTGCAGAATGAGATGAGTGCGGAATTTATCGTCGCACATGCGGAATTTATCTTCGCAAAACGGAGTGACAAACAGGTAGCAGACGACCATCAAGGCTAAGTGTTACAACTCAATGAAGCAAATGTAGCAAAAAAACGGGAGTTGTAAGCACGAAGCAAAATGTAGCAAAATATGAAGGCACCCGCCCATAGTGACCCACTTGAAGACTATTACCATCATATGCTTCTCCCCCTTTTGTCAGTGATGACCAAAAAGGTTTGAAGACATAGAGGTTTCTACGCGTTCCCAGGCGCAGTAGGGTCGGTGGAGTTGTTTGGCTGCGGTGCAGACGAGCTTGGTGCATATTCGACGCGCGTTGAAGCAGGTGGAGATGATGTCGCGTCGTCTTCTTCTTCAATAATCCGGGCAGACACGGTGGCAGCAGAAGAAGAGAACTCTGACTCTTCAAGTGATGGTGTGCTGCGCATCACCTCTCTTCTTGGAGGCGTGGAGTCAAATTTGAAGTGCTCTGTGAAGCCATCCTCATGCAGTTCAGCTTCAGGGCACATCATAGTGAGGCCCTTCCAAGTGCGGCGACAGGTCTCGTGTGTGACAAATGCATTCTTGGTTGCCAGATTTCTGATGCGATTGACTTCTTGCATGATGCTTCTCATCTGCCTCTTGAGCCAGTCGTGATGCCTATCTTGCTTTTGGTGAAGAGCCACAAGAAGCTCTCTGTCATTGAGTGCACGAGCGCGCTTCTTGGGTCTCTTTGCAGCTGTGCTGTTGGTGGCTTCAGTTGATGCAGGGGCACGTGTGGTGCCAGCCATTGGATACACTCGGGAGAGAGCTTCAACACCTTCAATATTTTGAGTGAAGCTCTGGTGTTCTGCATTCTGAAGACTTAGTGGTTGCTTGGCCGGCTCTGGATATATTGCTTCAGCAGATGTGTCCACATCTGGCAAAAATATCCTATGATTGCGGGCTGAGGGTTGATAGGAGATTGCAGAGTGAAGCTTGATCAGCCTCATAACCCAAGGAGCATAAAACTTTAATCCAAACAGTTCTGAAGCAGACGCTGCAAATTGACGGATGAAGAGATCCTGTGCATTGAAGCATTTGCCATGAAGAATGCAGAAGATGAGAGTCTTCATTGCACCATCAATTGTCGCATATCGAGAGTGTCCCTTGACAGGCCATAGAGTCCACCTTATGATATGATATATTGTTCTGGGCAAGTACTCTAAGTCTTCAACAAAGAACCTAGTTGGATAGGGTGTATTCGGAGGCAGTGGCTTCATCATGGAGAGCATCTGACTCATATCTGGCTCAGGACGCTAAAATATGCTCTCAATTGCTTCAGCATGGAGTTGGCACCCTTCTTCAAAGAATTTGCCAGGAGTGGGAAGGCCGGTAAGCTCAATTAGGTCGAAAGCATTGGCTTCATGATGGATATTGCCTGTCATCCACTCTAGAATCCATGTCTTGGGATCTCTGTTATAGCCTTTGATATGCACAGTGGCATAGAACTGGAGCAGAAGCTCTTCGTTCCAGTGCTCTTCATCAGTGATAAATGGCAGCAAACCCACTTGCTTGAAGCAATCCAGTGCTTCTTCCAGACCAGGCAGACCAGCAACAGCTTCAACCTCAAGGCGCTTGTGAGGAAAGATGCGGCCTTGGTTGTAAAGGATGCATGAATAATAGCTGCGCTGTTGATGGCTCCAGAACCTATCTGATACAATCCGTTCCCTTGAATAAGGGTTCTTGGAGCGGTCGAAAAACGTGTTATCTGCCCTGAAGCCGTTGATGTTGAAGGAACCAGGAGCTGATGCAGGACCTGGGAACCTTGGTAGTCGTGGGATCGGCTTCTGGACCTGGGGCCTGTGCGCAATATGATAGTTGAATTGTGGTCCGGCAGCAGACTCAGGCACAGAATGTTCAGGAGCAGTAGCTTCGGTGTCTTCTGAAGCTGTAGTTGGGGAGGGCTCCACACTTGCTTCGGCGTTGTTTGTGGCAGCCTCAACATTTTCAGCTTCAGGCACGTTCTCCTTGAGAACCGCTTCTTGTTGGTGCGGGGGAGTTGGAGCTTGTGGTATTTCTGCTTGCTCTTCGGCTGATGCAGCCGGAATGTCTTCAGCAGCCTGAGCCCTTGGCCCTTTGCGAAGCCTATGGAGTGTAGGCGCTGGTGGAGTTGCAGTGGGTTGGGGCTCATCTTCCTCCTGTGGGCGATCTGCCCATGACGCATCTTGTGTGATTGGCGTCAATGGACGACCAATACTGATCTGTTCGCTTGTCTCAAGCTGAGGAAGGGCTGCATCACCTTGCACATTGTCTTGGAGACCAATGTCTTCAGCAGCGTATGGTTTGTCTGCTGGAATGTCTTCAGTGTTGGGTTCATGCACAGTCAACTGACGATCTGTGTCAGGATAGCGGACGCAGAGGGGTTTAACTATCAGGGGCTCTGTGGGAGCAGCCCGAGATTTCTTGGTCTTGTGCTTCTTGATGATGGGTTCAGAAGGAGAGGCTTCAGAATGTTTTCTCTTCTTAGCTTTAGCCTCTGCAGTCCGTGTCTTCTTGTGCTGTGAGGCGGTTGATCGACTCTTTGGCTTCGAGCCAGTCGTTGCAGCGGGGAAGACAATCGGAGCATCAGGTTCTGACCTTGGCGCTTTAGGTTCGGGCATAGCCGCCTTCTTTTTCTTCTTCGCGGCCATCCTGGGGTCAATGCCGGGACGCCCAAGTGCCTTGCGCTTTTCTGCCTCATTGTAGGCTTGCACGCAGCGTTCAGCCAAAGTCTTCATGCGTTCTCGCGAGCCTTGAGCTTCGGCACGCGTCTTCAGGAAGTTTTCTTTCAGCTCGTGCAACATGATCTTGAAGTTTTTCACTTCTTGCACACTGAGCTTGGCCACGTGCTTCTTGAACTAAGCCTTTTCATGATCAATTTTCTGCTTCAGTTCTACAATTCGCTGGGCTATTGCAAGTTCTGAAGCGATTGCACCTTGAAAGGCAACGCTGAGGCCTATGGGTAGCTGCAGATCATTGAAGCTTATGTCTGGTGTGTCAAACCATTCATCGATGAAGTTGTGGATGATGGCGACATCAAACAGAGGCAGATTGTTGAAGATTTCAGCCTCCTCCTTGCTCTTGATGAGCTGCTCAAGAGCATCATCTCCAAGATCTTCATCGCTTGAGAGATCAATGGCTTCGCAGCGCAGAATGTCAGCAGCTGTGAGCTCTTTGCCTGTGTGTGGCTGAGGCTTCTTGGCTTCTTGGGGCTTGGACACTCGTGATAAGCCTTCTGACTGCACACTGGCTTCAGGAGGTGCAGTTGCTAAAGGCTTCACTCTTGCGATCTTGGGAGAAGCGGCTGGCTTTGAAGATTTTGGAGCTTTTGGCTTCTTCTGCTTTGGCTTCGGAGCAGCAGGGGCGTCATCTGACTCAGTATCTGCTGGAGCGTCATTCATAGCAGTCCCTTGGACTAGAATGCGAGTGATGAGGCCTGCAAGATTGGCATACGGCCTGATGATATTGGGATCGGCATTGCGTGTGCCATCTGCCCTTGGTGAGGAGGGACCAAGGTTGAAGTCAAGCCCAAATTTCTTCTTGTTTATCTTCGCTGACTGTTGTGCAAACTTAAAGTTGCGCTTGAAGAGATTATCATCGCGGCACCAGAGAAGTGATGACGGATGTGCCTCAGCTGGCTGTGGTCCTCTCACCATGCATGGATAGAAGCCTTGAGCAATGGCTTCGTCTCTGGACCTGGGTACAAGATTATTGTATAATACATCTCCCCACGGTCTCTTGATGGCGCACTTCTCCGCATATTCCTGAGTGACGAAGCGGTAGTGAAACCATTGCTCTGCCCAATATCTTCGAATCCATTGGATTCGTGTCTTGCGCTGACCATAGCTTTCTTCAGGATCAGTTTTGTACATCTCTGCCAATTCATCAGGCAGATCTTTGGACGTTTCACCACGTCGCTGTCTGCCTCCCTTCCTTGCTGCTGTTTCTGAAGCCATGAATAACTTGGAAGGCTTCAAGATGTTCAAAGGCTTCCTTTTGCAAGAACTGGCTTCAGGCGAGTTGATGTGATGCTGCAAGTACTCTGCAAATGAATGCAGACTATGAGAACCAAAGGATTCTCCCACGGACATGTACCTGTGACAGCATTAAGGTGCGAGGGAAGGGGAAGAGGTCATATGCATTCTCAGAAGATTTTGAAGCTAAATCGGTTTAGAAGACATTGACCTCATTATGCGAAGACATTCACTTATAGATAAGAAGTTGGTTCCAGATTTGTACGAACCCATAGATCAGTACAAGTGAGGAATCTAACTACTTTATGAAGCACAAGTGAATATACGAGGCATGTTATGAGATGCAGCGAGAGATTTAACTGGTGTGAAGAGAAACTTCTTATGGCAGAAAGTGACTGAACTGTAGGATTAAAAGAAGCTGTAAAAAGAGGTTTTATTTACCACACTTGGAACTGCTAGACGAAGTGAGAGTTGAGGCCAAGCAGTTCGATCCTCCGTGCCCTAACTTGGCGACGGAAGACACCTACGGCGACGGCGGAGAGAGCGATGTCCGCTGTCGGCGTGAAAACGGCGTCGGAGAGGTTGCGGCAGTGAAGCGCTTCGTCGCCGGCGTCGTGAGTGCTAGCGGTGGCGCTAGGGTTCGTGCGAGGGTGGAAGAAGGAGATAATGACCGCAGTGAATCGTGTATTTATAGGGATAGAGGCGGCACTGCGCTATTACGCAGGTACCCCTGGCGGTTCGCATTTGAGGCACGCGTGGCCAGTTAGAGGACGATTGGGATTTGTTCCACGTCCCACGCACGCCTAAATTGTCGGGCAGTCGTTCCTGCTTCTCCGGATCTTATGTGGAGGAATGAGCATTAAAAACGGACTTTTATGGTTGTCACTATGTCTTCAGCTGACAAGGACACAGTGAAGACATTTGACAGTTTCAACAGAATGCATATGACTTGGAGAGATAGAGTTTGAGATAGAAAGCATAGAGAGGTTAGGGTCCGATCACATTCACTTAGTTCAAAAGATTCAACCAGGAAGACATAGCTATAAGTGAATGCTGTAGAGGACAGAACATCAGTACATATATATCCATATAATCAACGTAGTGAAGATAATCATGAAGACATATTGAGAATGAAACCAAACCAATTGTGAAGACATTGAGAGGTAACGCCATGAGAGAAACACTTCAAAATGGAACGTTTGGTGGTGGCGTTACCCACCGTATAGGAAGTATTAGACCCAGACACGGCGCACAATTATCGTGGCGCTCCGAAGTCAAATTCCACATTGATTTATTCACACTTAGAATGTATGTCTGCATTGTTTGAAGATATACGCTACTTCGTGTGTTGCACATCTAAGTTATCAATATGCTTAAGTGTTAGGATGTGTGCCTGATCACAGGACATTTGAGGATTCCGAGATATTTAGCTCACACCGTAACTTGCAAAATCTCTTCTCATCCAAGGGCTTTGTGAAGATATCTGCCAATTGCTCTTCAGTGTTGATGTGTATGATATCAATGTCTTCCTTCACAACATGATCTCTGAGAAAGTGATGACGAATTTCAATGTGCTTTGTCTTTGAGTGCTGAACTGGGTTGTTGGCAATCTTGATGGCGCTTTCGTTGTCGCAGTAAAGTGGCACTTGCTTCAAATGCATGCCATAATCCTTGAGTGTTTGCTTCATCCACAGAAGCTGAGCGCAGCAAGATCCAGCAGCAATGTATTCAGATTCAGCAGTGGAGAGTGATACACAGTTCTGCTTCTTTGAAGACCAACATACAAGTGATCGTCCCAGAAAGTGACATGTGCCTGATGTAGACTTGCGATCAACTTTGTCACCAGCATAATCAGCATCCGAAAATCCAACTAAATCAAACTCTGAGCCCTTTGGATACCATAATCCTAGAGTTGGGGTGTGAGCCAAATATCGAAGAATTCGCTTCACAGCTAAGTTATGCGACTCCTTTGGTGTCGCTTGAAATCGAGCACACATGCAAACACTAAGCATGATATCTGGCCTAGATGCACATAAATAAAGCAAAGACCCAATCATGGAGCTGTATACCTTTTGATCGAACTCTTTACCATTGTCGTCGGGACCCAGATGATGCTTGGCTGGCATTGGTGTTGTGAAGCCTTTGTAGTCTTGCATACCGAACTTCTTCAGGCACTCTTTAAGATATTTCTCTTGAGATATGAAGATGCCGTTGCGTTGTTGCCGTATTTGAAGACCGAGAAAGAACTTCAGCTCCCCCATCATGGACATCTGATATTGCTCTTGCATCATGTATCCAAACTCTTCACTATACTTCTGATTGGTGCAGCCGAAGATAATGTCATCCACATATATTTGGCACACAAACAGTTCACCATCATATGTCTTCGTGAAAAGAGTGGGATCTAGGGAACCAGGTATGAAGCCTTTGCTTTTCAGAAAGTACTTGAGTGTATCATACCAGGCCCTAGGGGCTTGTTTGAGGCCATACAATGCCTTGTTGAGCTTGTATACCATATCAGGATGTTTTGGATTTTCAAAGCCAGGTGGTTGTGCAACATACACTTCTTCTTCAATCTTGCCATTGAGAAAGGCACTTTTCACATCCATCTGATAGAGAAGTATGTTATGATGATTTGCATAGGCCAGCAGTATGCGTATGGCTTCAAGCCTAGCCACAGGAGCAAATGTTTCATCGAAGTCAATGCCCTCCACTTGAGTATATCCTTGAGCAACTAGACGTGCTTTGTTTCTGACAACTTGACCATGCTCATCTTGCTTGTTGCGGTATATCCATTTGGTGCCTATTATGTTGTGCTTCCGTGGATCAGGACGCTTAACCAGTTCCCATACATTATTCATCTCAAACTGTTGAAGCTCTTCTTGCATAGCTTGAATCCATTCAGGTTCCATGAAGGCTTCTTCAACTTTCTTGGGTTCTGATATTGAGACGAATGCGAAATGCACACAGAAGTTTGTTAGCTAAGTTGCCCTTGAACGAGTGAGTGGACCAGGTGCATTGATGCTGTCCAGTATTTTGTCAATTTGTACTTCATTTGCAACATGAGGTTGTGTGGGGCGAAGACTTTGCTCTTGCTGATCTATGTGGTCATTTGAAGGTATATCTTCAGGCTGAGCATTGTCTTCATGTGGATCAGGTGCTGAGATGATAAGTTCTTCTTCAGGTTGAGCTTCAGAAGGTACAATTTCTCCAGTTCCCATAAGCTTGATTGATTCATTTGCTGGAACTTCATCTAGCACATTTGGCAATTGCTCTCTTTGTGATCCATTGGTTTCATCAAATCGCATATCCACTGTTTCAACCACATTGTAGTGGAAGAGATTGAAGACTCTGTAGGAGTGCGAATCCTTTCCATATCCAAGCATGAAACCTTCATGTGCTTTTGGTGCAAACTTTGAGGTGTGGTGTGGGTCCTTGATCCAGCATTTTGCGCCAAATACTCTGAAATAACTGACATTTGGCTTCTTGCCAGTTAGGAGTTCATAGGATGTCTTGTTCAGAAGCTTGTGAAGATAAACACGATTGATTGTATGGCATGCAGTATCAATGGCTTCAGTCCAGAATTTTCTTGGAGTCTTGTATTCATCTAGCATTGTTCTGGCCATCTCAATGAGTGTTCTGTTCTTGCGTTCGACGACGCCATTCTGCTGTGGCGTGTATGGAGCTGAGAATTCATGTGTGATGCCCAAGGTATCCAGATATGTATCAAGGCCAGTATTCTTGAATTCAGTGCCATTGTCACTTCTGATGTGCTTTATCTTGGCGCCAAAATTGTTCATAGCTCGATTTGCGAAGCGTCTGAAGACATCCTGCACTTCAGTCTTGTAAAGGATTATGTGCACCCAAGTATATCTAGAATAATCATCAACAATTACGAAGCCATAGAGGCATGCAGAAGTAGTAAAAGTTGAGTAGTGAGTGGGACCGAAAAGATCCATGTGAAGCAGTTCGAAGGGTTGAGTAGTGGTCATGATTGTCTTGAAAGGATGTTTTGCCCTTGTCATCTTCCCTGCTTCACAGGCACTGCATAAGTGATCTTTCTTGAACTTGACGCCTTCGATGCCTATGACGTGCTTTTTCTTCGCAAGGGTGTGGAGGTTCCTCATGCCAGCATGCCCAAGCCTTCGATGCCAAAGCCAGCATTCTGAAGCTTTTGCAAGAATACATACTGCAAGTTGTGGTCCTGCTGAGAAATCTACCACATACAAATCACCTTTCCTATACCCTTCAAACACTAGAGATTTGTCAGATTCCATTAGCACCAGGCAGCGATATTTGCCAAACATTACAACCATATTCAAATCGCAAAGCATTGAGACAGACATTAAGTTGAAGCCAAGGGATTCAACAAGCATGACTTTATCCATGTGTTGATCCTTTGAGATTGCAAATCTACCTAGACCCAATACCTTACTTTTACCAGTGTCAGCGAATGTAATGTGGCTCTTGTCGGATGGACGTAAAGTTGAGTCCATAAGAAGGCTTCTTCTGCCAGTCATGTGATTTGTACACCCACTGTCAATAATCCATTCTGAAGACTTTGAAGTCGCTGGTATCGTACCCTACAGTGCAGTTAGGGGGATAGGCTTCACGAAGAGTGTTGTGAAGCATAAACATTTGACGAACCAGTGGGTTATGAAAACTTAGATCCAGATTAGGACTAATGGGGAGAGTAGCATGCGATTCAGGAACGAAGTACATAATGATGCCATTTGGGCAGTTTATCTTGCGCCCCACAAGATTTTTATGGTCCCCAGCAATAGCATCAGAAGATTTTGTTTTTGTGCTGGAGACCTTTCCCTGCAAAAAGTTAAGCTTTCTTAACCACCCACATCTTCAAGGGTGGCTTAGAAGCTATGAGTCTAAGAGCAGCATCTGAGAATTTTGGCTTTGAAGCCTTAGCAAACAGTCTAGCAGGGGGACAATAATACTCATAGGCATAAGCAGAATAATTTTTGGTCATATGAATATGACGGTTCGATGAACCGCTCTCATATTCATATGCCTGAGTATGGTTTCCCTGCAAAACATTTGCGTTAGTGTGACTCAGGTGAGTCCTCTGTCTGTATGAAGCCTTTGGACCGAGGTTTGTCTTCTTCAAGTGAGGTGTTATGAAGACATTCACAGGAAGATTTTCCAGACATGTTTTCGGAACCCAGATCTTCTTCATAGCCGGTCCATTCCTACAGTTAGTACCAATGTACCTGGCAAACACTTCACCATTCTGATTCTTAAACAGTTTATAGTTTGCATCAAAGGATTCATCAATGATAATTGGGTTAGCACAAGTGAAGCCAGATAAATTGGATGGATCTGCTGAAAGTTCCTTTGCAGCAACCCATGTAGTTTTGGGGTACTGCTTAGGTTTCCAGTAAGAGCCATCTGCATTGATTTTCCTCACGAACCCAACACCCTCTTTCCTAGGGTTTCGGTTCAGAATCTGCTTCTTAAGGACATCACATAATGTTTGATGCCCTTTCAGACTTTTGTACATCCCTGTTTCAAGCAATGTCTTCAACCTAGCATTCTCATCAGCAATAGCAGTGGTATCCTCAGCAGAGGGGTTAGTTGCCACATCAACAGTTGAAGATATTGGAACAGTAGTAGCAGTGGAACATTCAGCAACAGAATTAGCATTATTACGCTCAATGCATTTAAGACATGGTGGTTCAAATCCTTCCTGAGCGGGACTGATCTGTTCGGCGCGAAGTGACTCGTTTTCCTTTTGAAGATCTTCATGAGCCACCCTCAATTTCTCGAGTTCTTGCTTCCTTTGAAGATAGTCATAGGAAAGCTTTTCATGAGTTGTTGAGAGAGTATCATGACGATCTTCAAGTTCCTGATACTTAACGTGAAGGTTTATTATGTCTTCAATTAAGGATTCAGATCGAGTCATTTCAGCACCCAACAGATCATCGCTTCTGTCTAACAGTTTTTGAATATGTTCCATAGCTTTCTGTTGTTCAGTTGCAATTTTAGCAAGTGTTTTGTAGCTAGGTTTTGAATCACATTCAGAGTCATCGTCACTGGATGTTTCATAGCGAGTGGTGCGTGTGTTTACCTTGGCACCGCGTGCCATGAAGCAGTAGGTAGGAGTGGAGTCATTCTTGTCATTTGCGTCGGTGTCGGTGATGCAGTCATTGTCTTCAGTATTGAAGATGGACTTGGCGACGTATGCTGTAGCCAGACTCGCAATGCCAGAATCAGACTCCTCCTCAGACTCCACCTCTGCCTCCTCAGATGCGGACTCCTCCTCTGAATCCATCTCCTTTCCAACAAACGCACGTGCCTTGCCAGATGAGCTCTTCTTGTGTGATGAAGACTTTGATGAAGACTTGGAAGAAGACTTTGAGTGTTTCTTCTTCTTCTTGTCGTTAGAATCATATTCCTTGCTCTTCTTCTTCCTTCTGTTCTCATTGTCCCACTGTGGACACTCAGAGATGAAGTGCCCAGTTTTCTTGCACTTGTGACATGTTTTATTCTTGTAGTCATGGGCAGAAGCTTCATCATTCCTTGAGCTTGATCGTGAAGATTTTCTGAAGCCTTTCTTCTTGGTGAATTTTTGAAACTTCTTCACTAGCATTGCAAGTTCTCTTCCAATGTCTTCAGGATCATCAGAACTGCAGTCAGATTCTTCTTCAGATGAGGAGACAGCTTTTGCCTTCAAGGCACGAGTTCGCCCATAGTTTGGACCGTACATATCTCTTTACTCAGAAAGCTGAAACTCATGTGTGTTGAGCCTCTCAAGTATGTCAGACGGATCGAGTGTCTTGAAATCAGGACGTTCTTGAATCATCAGGGCCAGAATGTCAAACGAACTATCAAGTGATCTCAGCAGCGTCTTGACGATTTCATGTTTGGTGATCTCAGTAGCGCCGAGGGCTTGAAGCTCATTTGTGATGTCAGTGAGCCGATCAAAGGTGTGCTGGACATTCTCATTGTCATTTCGTTTGAAGCGGTTGAAGAGATTGCGAAGGACACTGATTCTTTGATCTCTCTGGGTTGATATGCCTTCATTAACTTTGGAGAGCTAATCCCAGACTAGTTTGGATGTCTTCAAGGTACTCACACGGCCATACTGTCCTTTGGTCAGATGACCACAGATGATATTCTTGGCAGTAGAGTCCAGTTGAACGAACTTCTTGACATCAGCAGCAGTGACACCTTCTCTAGCCTTGGGAACGCCGTTTTCGACGACATACCATAGGTCGACGTCAATGGCTTCAAGATGCATGCGCATCTTATTCTTCCAGTAGGGATATTCAGTTCCATCGAAGACGGGACAAGCAGCGGAGACTTTGATTATCCCTGCAGTCGACATAGCTAAAACTCCAGGTGGTTAAACCGAATCACACAGAACAAGGGAGCACCTTGCTCTGATACCAATTGAAAGTGCGTTATATCGACTAGAGGGGGGGGTGAATAGGCGATTTTTATGAAAGTCTTCAAAACGTGAGAGTTGTGAAGACAAACAGTGAAGATCATGCCTATTACTATGCAGCGGAAGTTAGATTACACTAGGCCAGCCATGGTCATGTGTTCAATAGAGTGAAAGCGCAATGACAAACAGCTTCAGTGTAATAAGGATCAGGTAGGAAGAAGTTATGAAGCCGAACAGATCATACATTCATGTTGTGAAGACAAAAGATAAAGCAAGCATGCAATGGCTTCACAATGAATAACTGTAAGTGAAAGGAAGTGAAGATGAAACCAGTGACGCGTTGAAGACAATGATTTGTTGGACCAGTTCCAGTTGCTGTGACAACTGTACGTCTGGTTGGAGCGGCTAGGTATTTAAACCAAAGGACACACAGTCCCGGACACCCAGTCAAGGACACTTAGTCCAAGACACCCAGTCCTCACCGTTTTCTCCTTGAGCTAAGGTCACACAGACCTCGCCCAATCACTCAGGTAAGTCTTCAAGGTAGACTCCCAAACCTTCACAGACTTCGTTCACTGACAATCCACAATTTCTCTTGGATGCTCAGAACGCGACGCCTAACCGTCTGGAGGATGCACAGTCCTCAAGTGTAATAAGTCTTCAAATCACACAGACACGAAGACTTAAGTGATGCCCAATTTACTTTGGCTCTGGGTGGTTAGGGCTTTTCTCCTCACTGGGAATTTTTCTTTCAAAGGCTTCGAGGTGGGTTGCTCTCAAACGACAAAAGCCGTGCACTGAAATCTGAGCAGCCAACCATTTATGGTTGTGGGGGGTGGACTATTTATAGCCACTTGGCAACCCGACCTGATTTGTCCGAAATGACCCTGGGTCACTAAGGAACTGACACGTGTACCAACGGTCGAATTTTGAACTCACACGGCAACTTTACTTGGGCTACAAGTAAAGCTGACTTGTCTGACTCTGGACAAGATTTTCTCTCAAAGTCTTCGCTCGAAGACATAGGATTTGAATTAGGCATCACTTCAGTCAGTCTGACTGGTTCTCTTCGACCCTACTTAACAGTACGGTGGTTCCTATGACACAACATGAATGAAATAAAACTACGAAGGATCTAGGTCTTCGAGTTCCAAAAGATTCATAGGGAGTCTTCTCATGTCATTGTCTTCAATATGAATATCTTCATAAACCACCATTGTCTTCAATGTCTTCGTACAATTTTAGGGGTCATCTCTGGTAGTAAAACCGAATCAATGAGGGACTTCTACCTGTGTTTTCCTGCAATTCTCACAAACACATTAGTCCCTCAGCTAGGTTTGTCGTCAATACTCCAAAACCAACTAGGGGTGGCACTAGATGCACTTACAGTTCACCATCGAAGAGATAGGCCCTGGTGGTACCAAGCCGGATCATCCCCGGATAGAAGGTCTTCCTACTTCTGAGCGAAACCGTTGTGCAAAAAGACACCGGCCACCACTTTTCCGCTGGATTCACCGGCGGCTTGCACCGTATTCCGTCCTCTGCGTGGCCTCGTCCACCAGTGCCTCTGCGATTGAACTGTACGTAGATGGTGACACAATGGGTCAAGTACTACATGATCTGGTTCAACGAGTATGGAATACATACAGTACGTACCTGTGAAGACGGCGTTGCATCCACTGCGTGGCCACATCCGTCGGCACGTTGGCCTCGCGCACGTCCACGACCGCCGGCGCCTTGGCCGTGCCCATGCCCGCGTCCGCGCTCGCGCCCGCCGGCACGTTGGCCGTGCCCGCGTCCACGCACCCCCGCGTCTTCCGCCGGCGTGCGTACGTCAACTCTCCCGTGCTCGGCAGAAGCACCTCCCTCTGTGTGTTCAAGGAGGTCCGCCTCATCGTCATGCTCAACTTCTACACGGAGCCCATAGTGAAAAATTATCCCGCTGATACTGCAGAAAGGTGAGATGGAAACAAGAACATGTCGTCGTCGGAGTCATCAGAAGCTAGCTAGTCGTAGTCGTATCCAAGATCAAAGGCGCTGTCATCGTTCTCTTCAATTGAATCCCAATTAGGTGCTGGATGCAATTCTAGATCAACCATGCTTTTTGTTGGCCACGTACTGGAAGAAGGGGGAAATGAAAAAGAACCAGCGGGAGTCGACTCATTTTGTACAGGAAAACATAATTTAAAATCTTAATTTAGTTGGCGCGAAGCCACTTCCCTCCCTTTTCCTGATGGCCGCGCACTTACGTGGGTTCCCATTTTCGTATACTAGGAAAGACACTTATTTCCATCCCTGATTTGCTGGGATACGCCGATTGCATCTGCCATGCAAGGCCGGCAACATATCTGCATGCAACGGTCAAATCAGTGGACGCTCACGATAATTGATTTCTACCACTAAACTAATATCAGGGGTAGTATTGTCCCGGATGCTTCAAAAATTGTTGCCTTGGTCACCGAGCTGGAAATAATGCTCCTAACATAAAGGAACGGAGGGAGTATAATACAAAATTGTCATCGAATGTTAAGCGTGCGGACCCTATGGGTTCGAGAACTATGTAGACATGACCGAGACACCTCTCCAGTCAATAAACAACAACGGAACCTGGATGCTCATATTGGTTCCCACATATTCTACGAAGATCTTTATCGGTCGTACCGTAATGACAACATATGTTATTCCCTTTGTCATTGGTATGTTACTTGCCCGAGATTCGATTGTCGGTATCTTTATACCTAGTTCAATCTCATTACCAGCAAGTCTCTTTACTTGTTCCATAATACATCATCCCTCAACTAACTCATTAGTCACATTGCTTGCAAGGCTTATTATCATGTGTATTACTGAGAGGGCCCAGAGATACCTCTCTGATACTCGGAGTGACAAATCCTAATCCCGATCTATGCCAACCCAACAAATAATCACACAGTTACGTTGTGACGTTTGATAGCACAGAAGGTATTCCTCCTGTATCCGGGAGTTGCATAATCTCATAGTCAAAGGAATATGTATATGTCATGAAGAAAGCAATAACAATAAAACTGAACGATCAATATGTTAAGCTAATGGATGGGTCTTGTCCATCACATCATTCTCCTAATGATGTGATCCCGTTCATCAAATGACAACACACACTACTGCAGGATGCTGCTAACGCGACACTATGATCAAAGACCCTTCGACGAAACTGTGTGCGATGCAATAATCGCAAACGATGGTGTAAAAGAACCGTCAGAAAAGGTGCAAAACATTTGCGATGGAGGATGCATCAAACATGGTTTAGATTTTAGTTGCATGTGCGATGCAGGGCATACGGTTCAGTTCAATGAACTGTTTGCGATGAGGTGGAACAAAAGAAACGGGCAGCCAGATGAAGGCGTCTGCGATATACAGCATACGGTTCACTCGGATGAACCGTTTGTGGTTAGGCAAGACAAAAGAATCGGTCAGCCAGATCAAGGTGTGTGCGATATATGTCATGCGGTTCACTTGGATGAACTGTTTGTGTTGAGACAAGAGAACAGAAACGGTTTAATATAACAAAATGTGTGAGATACACGGCAAACAGGTCTATAATCAGAAATGTGTGCGAAGATCGATAGTAACACAGACGGTTGCTGCTAATAAGACGTGTGTGTTGTGCGATGGGATTGCATACAAAACAACAACATATATATACACACACTTATAAGGACATGGTTAAGTAACCAAATTAAACATCCACTTACATAGGTGGCTACTACAACCATGGCATTTGCACACAACAAAGTAAACTATTACATGCATAATTACATAGGTGGCTACTACACACATGACATTTCCACACACCAATAAAGTAAACTATATATTACATGCATGATTAACTAGCATAAACGATCATCTGATCACCATCTACTTCTTGTGACGCTTACTCTGCTTGTGGCTCGACCCGGGTCGTCGATTTGGTTAACGAGGCACTTCCTCATTTCAACAATCCGCTTGTACATCTCGTAGCATGTGTAAACGCTCTTGGTCGCGAACCTGAGGTGAGGTTCATCCAGTTGCCGCATCTAGGCCCTGTGCCAGGATACGGGACTTGTTCTTTGGGCATCCTGCTTCATCTTTTCGTAGTAGGGGTCAATGATGGCCGAGGCTTGTTTGACCAGGGAGTCCTTCATGCTGCACCAGACCCTGTAGTGGATACGGATTTCGACAAGGTTCTTGCAGTCCAAGCCCGTAACACTAAGCGCTTTTACATCATCGGTGGTTTCCACCATGGCGAACTTGTAGTCGGTGCTGCTGACAAACCTGTTGAAACGGTCGCAATGCTATGTGGCCATGCAGTAGTGGTAGATGAGGACATGATTGCGCATGCACAACTGGGCGATGGCAACCTTCTGATCTATGTCGGGACGATCGGCGGTGTACTGGAGGTCGATGCCGACCACCTTGTACTTGTCTCGAGCAAGCAACTGCTCAACACTGTTGATGTAGTCGTCCACCATGGCCGGGTCGATGGTGTACACCACTGAGAGATCCGTCTCCGTCACGTGGGTCTCCACTCTATGCTCGCCGAACTCCATTGGAGCGCCGCTAGACATCCCCTCTCTATGTGTCGTCGTGGGTGTGCTTGTTGTGTTGTGGGGCACGATTTAAAGGTTGAGGAGACTAAGTTATAATGGCCGCGGGAATTAAAGGGGAAGCCGGTCGGCCAGGAATATCGGCAGGCCCTGATGGCAGTTCTAATTTGCAACACATAAATCCATTGTGCCGCACATAACTGCATCGCGTGGCAAAGCGCGCGGCGCAACCACATGCATACACTACAAAAAATACACTTCCGTGATGATACGTGTTTGTCACAGTAGGTCGCTTTTTTGTCATGCATGTACATCCATGACAAATTTATGACAGAATCAAGATAGTCATACCTGTGCTGTCGTAGAAGTGTTCCATGACATTACCAAAATTATCGTCACGGAAGTGTCCACTTCCATGACGATAAATCACGCGTCACAGAAGTGCTTTCGTGAAGGGTGACCGACACGTGGCATCCACCGTAACGGAACACCGTTAAGCTATCGGGTCGGGTTTGGATCCGATAACCCGTTAACAACCCCGACCAATGGGGATTTTCCACGTGTAAAATCATCATTGGCTGGAGGAAACACGTGTCGGCTCATCGTTGGGACAGATGTCAACCACTCATTGGACGGAAGGCGCCTATGATACGTCGACATGTGGCACGGCCCATCAGTGGCCCATTCCTGTGAAAAGGCCGGCCCGTTTGACTTGGTCAAAAGCTGGCGGGCCGGCCCATGGAAAGCCTGTTAACGGCTTGTTCGAATATAGCCCATTTACAACCCGCTAACCCAAGGCCCGTTACACCCCATTCGATTTAGGCCCAGTAGCGTCATCTAGGCCATCCAATATGATTCCATCCCATTTTCACTTCTGGCCAATGTATGGCCCATGACGTCTTTCGGACCATATGAGGCCCTATGTAATTCTTGGCCTACTAACGGCCCGTGGTGAAACTGGGCCGTAATGAACAGTGTATCACTTTACACCCATTAATGGCCCGTGGTGAAACTGGCCCGTAATGAACAGTGTATCACTTTATACCCATTAACGGCCCGTTATTCCGTTGGGTCGTTTCCAGCCCATGTTATCTTTCGGCCTTCTCAGAGCCCATTTATTCTTGGGCTCATTTCCAGCATTCGTTTACTTACGGCCCGTTACTGTCTTTTTCTGCTTGTGGGCCAAATTCAGCCCGTGGTTATAGTCGGCTCATTTGTGGTCCGTTAATACATTGGGCCGATTTCATAGCATCATCAAATACGTCCTATTAACGATGGCCCGCTATGGTCGGCCCATGAACGGACGATTCCAACTCTAGCCCGTTTACGGCCATAATGCGGTCTGTTTGGCCCATGTTTGGCCAATTGATTATACGGCCCGTATAAGGCCCATTGATAATACAGCCCGCAGAAGGCCCATTGTTTCTACGACCCGTAGAAGGCCCATTATTTCTACAGCCTGTAGAAGGCCCATTGTTTCTACGGCCAGTAGGAGGCCCAGTGTCACTACAGTAAATATTAACACATGGTTATTGTGGCCTAGTTTAAAAAAATAGGTTATTGCAGCCACTAGCTAACCGCAGAAAAAGAACTGCAATGACTACAAGCAAACAAATAAACAAGACAACAAGGAAATAAATAAGCAAACAACTAATGCTAGGCTATCACGGCTATTACACATATTACATCCATTGGGCATCAAAGTTCGCCACCAGTGCAAATATAGGGAACAAAGTAGCATATCATATACACTGGTTGTCAAAGTTGGCGACCAGCGCAAATAAACGCCGCAGCAAAACAAATCCAGAACTGAAACCACTTTAGAAGATCTCAAGAAACAATATCCTGGGTACCCATAATGCTGGCAAGATGCTTAGCAAGCTTATTAACTTTCTCTTGTTTGGCGCTTAAATCCTCCAGCGCTTGCTGTTGCACCCGAAAATATGCATCTGAATTCTGCAGGGACTTCCTCAGTCCTTCAGCTTCCTGTCGCAGCACATCTGATCGATGTCTTTCAACTTGAAGTTGAGACTCAGGAAGACAAACTGATTCAGGCAGCGAGTCCGAAGAGCTTGTGCCAGCAGTAGTGGCCAGTAACTCGAACACTACATCAAGACAGGACTTTTGGGTTCCCTCACTGTCGCCAAGATAGTTTTTACCAGCTTTCTTGGAGACCAACAGGGATGTCTCACTATCTTGAACCTTATCTGCATTACTTCCTTTACCATTGGATAACGCGGTACCGTTCTCCAATATTTTGTCTGCATTCTAGAAGAGAAACAAGCAGACACATCACATGTTTACCATGTTGTATATGAAACTCATTTTGGTAAATGAGTTCAGTAGTAAAGTGGACAGGATAACAACATGAAACAAATATATATCTATGTACCGTGGTCACTTTATGGTCTATACCATTCTAGTTTTTGTTGCCAAATCAAGATAGAGACACAGTTCAAATAATATTTGTTCAAGACAAAGAAGAATAGTCAGAATGTAAGTGTGGGTAACTATAGAGCAATAACAACACTTGTAATGTGCATGACATGAGAACATAACTGTTTATTCAATTGAAACTGAAATCAACATAGAGCAGGTTACAACAGCAAACCAGTTAAAGAAACAGGTTTAAAACATACCTGTTGCACCATTGGAGTTTCAATTCCATCCTTCAAATTTGAAAATAGTTGGTATGAGTAAATACAGTCATGCAAGAGCAAAGGAGTATAAACCATAGCTACAGAACCTGACCTGACAACAAATCTTCTTCTCCTTTAAGCGTTCAGTTGGGATTCGGAGTGGTGGTCCTCGTGCTTTGGGCACTGCAGTTCCCTTACTAACTGCTCGTGTTTGGATTCTCTGTGGTGGAGATGGTGCTGTGTCAACTGGAACTGGGTTACTATCTGCCGGGGTTGGGGTTAGAAGGGGTGTAACTGGTTCTCTGTCCAACTGGGTAGGGGTACAATCTGCGAGAGTTTGGGTTATGTGTGGTGGATCTGATCCTTGGGCAATTACAACCGTGGTTCTATCTACATCAACTGGTAGCACTATCTTTTCTGAAGACCGTGTTGTTACTCCCTTCGATACTGCCATCACGCTCTCCAATTCAAATGGCTGATAAACAAGAAAATTAATTGAAAGTATAGACATTATATGATAGACAGGTGCAATGGATAGTGGGGAATAAAAGAGGGCATGAAATAATTGATATTTATGTTGTCTGACCAAACAGGATAGCATGACACAATTTCACATATATGATGGCTAACTAAACATGATAGCATGACGCAATTTCACATTATGATGGCTAACTAAAAAAGATGGAAAGACATAGTTCAAAATATGAGACTATGTAAACAGGATGACATGACATAACTATATAATGTGTTTATTAAATAGGTTGGCATGCCATAATTCACATACATTCACGGATAGAATGCCATAATTCAAAATATGATGACTTTAAACACTAAACATGATGAGATGATATAACTACATGATGTCTTTATTAAATGGGTTGCCATGCCATAATTCATATAGATGATGTGTATGTACTATGTAAACATGATGACATGATATAATTCAAATATATGATTTATATGGTAAGCAAGTAAGCAGATGGCAATCCATATATGATGTAAAAACTAAGCAATGCAAGACAACATGCATGCCATGGGTAATATAACCCTGCCAAGTTTGAGCATAGACCTTAGGGGGAAAATAGGACTGGTCATCAGTCTCTGAATCCTCCTCTAAGGAGCTCTCTGTAACCAGCAAGATGTCTGCTTCAGTAGGTAGCATTGTCTACTCTGAATAACTTGTTTTCATTCCAGATACTTCCATCACCACTTCAAATGGCTGATGCACAGGAAGAGTAGTTGAATATATACAAACGTTGTCACCAAATGGAACACGTAATACAAAAAAATGATAGCATGATATAATTCACATACATGATGATTGGCTAAACAGCATGGCATTGCATAATTCACATATATAATGTCTTGCAACAAGATGGCAATGTATAATTCACATATGTAATGTCTTGCAACAATATGGAAATGCATAATTCACATATATGGTAATTAGACACTGAACAGGTGGCATTCACACAAAGCATGTCTAAACTAATCAAATGACATAGCAATACGAGACACCATACGCACGATATGAGCAACATAACCCTGCCAAGTTAGAGCATAAACCTCGGGGGGGATAGGACTGGTCATCTGTCTCTGAATCCTCCTCTGAGGAGCTATCCGTAACCAGCGAGATATGTGCTTCGTTAGATAACATAGTCTGCTCTGAAGACCTTGTTTTCACTCCAGAATTTGCCATCACTGTGTCAAATGGTTGATGCACACGAAGAGCAGTTGAATGTAATAACATTGTTGACACATGTAATATGTAACGAAAAAAGGATGGACTGATAGAATTTACATATAAGATGACTGGCTAAGCAGGATGGCATTGCAAAATTCACATATATGATGCCTGGCTAAACAAGATGGTGTTGCATAATTCACATAAACGATGAATAAACTAAACAGATGGCATTCGCACAAAGGATGTCTAAACTAAGCAGATGACATATTTGATGTATAAAGTAAGCAATGCAAGACACCATATGCATGATATAACCAACATCAGCATGCCAAGTTAGAGCGAAGACCTCAGGGGGTAAATACGAGTTGTCTTCTCCTTCTGAATCCCCCTCAGAACAGATATCTTCCTCTCGATTACAATCCAAAATGCGTGGAGGGGGCTGCCTTTGCACCTACCATGGAGCGACGTCTGCATGAAATTTTATTGCCACACAAGGCTCGTCTCTTTTGCTCTACATGTTCAGTTCCATTGTTTACAATAACTGTCATGCATAGGAATAAAACATAGTGAGATTATGTAAGGAGTGCATGCAGAAATCCAGAGTGATGGTAGCAACCTGTGGATAGACCCAAAACCAAGAATAGCAGGCAGATAATGGCTTCAATTAAAAAATACAGATAATGGCTTCTTTACTGTTTGTTTCCCACCCAACATGAAACTCATAGTAGACACCAGAGATTAACCAGATAGTAGATAGATACTATTGATAGCGGCCCCGATATGTACCCCACAACCATTTAAAAACTCAAGTTTGACCATTAGTTTGGAGCTGACTCAGAGTCTAATCGGTGAACAGGACGATAAAGTAGCATGTAATATTAAGCGATGCATAACGTAAGCAGACACGAAAGAGTGCGACCTCTCTTGCGGACCCGTGTAGTCCTCGAGGTCATCTGCTCGGTTGATGATGGTAGTGTAGTTTTCATGGCTGCCAGCGGCGGGGAAGAAGATCTGAGGCAGCGAAAGATAGTCTGGAGGCCGGATCCCTGCTGTGCTGGATCCTTCTGTCGTTGGATCAGCTGAGCTGGGGTGGACGACGGCGCAGCAGGAGCGAGACAAACCACGCAAGGTTTTCTTTGGCAACTATCTGTAAGAGAAGTAATTCTGTAAGGGCTCGTTTGAATTGGAGGATTACAACAATGCAGGGATAGGAAATAGATAGGAATAGGATAGGAATGCACGTGCAAAACAGAGAATTTAAAAACACATGATTTCTGCCAATCTGGGTGTTTGATTCACAACAATTGGAAGATCAAAAGATGTAAAGAAGCATGGTGAGATTAAGTCAAACCACAAGAAAATGTACGGTTATAATGCTATTATGCTACTATCTCTTAGTCTTGTGCTTCATGAATAGGAATTTGAAAAGGAGGACAAGTGAAAATTAAAATTCCTATGTTTTTTCTTTCAAGGAGACACTAAAGGAACAAATCTGTGTGCTCAGTGGACAATATATATAACATGTAGAGTAAAAAAGAGATGCAACAAGTGTACAACCTCTTTGGCGAAGCCATGTCGATCTCAGTGTGATTGGGTTGGCCGGTGAGGATGCTCCGGCTGACTTGGCTGTCGAAGGAGGGGAAGAAGATCTTAGGCGTCTGGAGATGGCGCCCGAGGTACTGCTCCGCTGTGATGGAGGGTTTCGTCGTTGGAGCAGCTCCGGTGAGTTGTACGACACCGAGGCTGAAGCAGGACAAGAGAGACAACGAACAACGTTAACCTGAGTGGAATTCTAATAGCATCTACAATACATGACGTCAAATAAATAACCACAAAGTGCTAGATGTAAAATACATCAGCCGCTCATCTCTGAACTTAACTGTCGAAACTGAATTTAACTGTCCAAACTGAACTTAACTGTCGAAACTGAACTTAACTATCGAAACTGAATTTTGCTGTCGAAATTGAATTTTGCCGTCGAAACTGGACGCACTAGCAAGGTGAGGCTACACGTCGGTCGACTGACTTTTTCATCTCTGGTCAGTCGATTTTGCAGCCGTTGGATATGAAATCAAGGGCATGCGGTTCACCTTCAACCTCCACCCCCTGAGCCGGCCAAACAGCAGCCCCCCGCCGCCCGCGGTGCGCCGCCCCGCCCGCCCCGAAAACACTCCCCACCGCCGGTCCGCCGCCGCCCCGACCATCCCTCTAGGCCCCCCCGCGCCGAGCTTTTTCTCCGGCGATCCCCACGCCACCGCCCCGCCACCGCCGGCGACCACCGCCCCCATCCTGACCCCTAAGATAGATAGTGGGGTACCTCTCCGGCGAGCCCCCCTCCCCGCTGCGGCTGGTTCTTCCTTCACCCCGGCGGCATCGGAGTGAAGTGTAGCTAAATTGGAGCAGCATCGCAAGCAAGATAAAGAGCGAGAGCAGCAGCGTGAGCAAGAGCAATAGCAAGAGCAGACCGGGCAGGGGACCAAGAGCAAGAGCACAGCAGCAGCGCGAGCGAGAGCTAAAGCAGCAGCATGTCCTACTGATGTGGACTTCACCGCCAAGGGAGTGATGCCGTGGAGGAAGTGGCCGGCGACGCCGCCGTGGATGGAGCCGCGCCGTGTTGGCTCGGGACCGAGCGCCGGCAGCGCCGTGAGATCGAATCAAGAAGAAAATGCAGCGATTAGTGTACAACCTCTTTGGTGGCGCCAATTAGGCCGCATCTTCATCCGAGGAAACGATGATGATTGTGCTCTTCCAGTGGTGCAGGTGAAGACGGCGGTGTGGGAATGGAGGTGGCACGAAAGACGAGGGGAATGTCAGGGCAGCTCCTTAGAGGTGGAGGACGGGGTGGCTGAATCGGCGGGACGTTGAGATCGACAACGGATCCTCATCCGGTAGGATGGATGAGGGACGTCGAGGTGTTGCTGTGGATGACATCGTCGGGGAAGAGGCTCCGGCTGGGTGGCGGACGAAGCAGGGTGTGGGGTTTCGTCGCGGGTTTTCGCGGCCTCGGTGTACGAATGGGTGGGCGGATGGGATGGCAGTGGGGAACCATGGCTTGGAGACGCGCTTGTCCGAAATGTGGGGTATATTATGAAAGTACCCCCACCGATTTGAGGCGGTTCTTTCGGTTCAGGGGTACCACGGGCATTTCACGTGTCGGGATTTCACAGGAGGTGGGAGTTTTTTCATGCGCGTTGTGATTTCAGAATAGCAAGGCGCGGGTTGAGATGGAGGGAGTTGTCGGAGCACAACGAGACAAAGATATATCTTAAATATTTCGGGCTAACAAGGCGCGGGTTGAAATTTCCGGACAAGCCTAACGTGTATTGTACCAAATCAATGCGCCCTAGAAATGTCATTCAAAACTTTGAATTCATGTTATGTTCAATTAAAATATTTCGCTACGTGTATAATGCATGCAACCTACTACTCAAATGAACGTTTTAGTGAATTCCAAACGTATATACTACCGCTTCAATATGAACTAAATTTGAATTTGTTTCTCTATTTGAATAAGATCTACAGTAATGATTGTTGTGAAGTCAAAGCATTTGAATTCGTTTCTCTGTTTTAATAAGATCTACAATCATCATTATTGTCAAGTTAAACCATCGTTTGTGTATTATCTTCACATCACACCACATGATTAGTCTTGAGTTACATATGAACTATGTGTACTATACGAACTCGAACTAGATTTTTTGAATCCACTTTATTTTGATTTCAAATCACATTACATTTCTAGCTCTAGCTAGATCTTCATAATCTAAACCATGTCTCATATGTATAATGTGTTTATCACATTATGTATGGTGCCCCGCCCCATACGCCTACAAGTATTTAGATGTGAGTTGCAAACACCACACATTACCACAAATTCAAATAAAATGTGAGAATGTTTGATATATAGTATTGTTTAGATTGTTCGATATTTAGTTGTAAGCTGCAAACGCCACACATTATCATAAATTCAAATAAAATGTGAGATTGTTTGATGTATAGTATGGTTTAGATTGTTCGGCATTTAGCTGTGAGTTGCAAACACCATGCATTATCACATTATGGTATAACATGTGCACAACACGTGTATCGCCGCTATATTCATGCATGCAATGTTTAAAACACTATGATCTCCTATTCAAATATATGAATCCGCTTTCATATCAAATTATGATCTTTGTTAGTCTCTGACACCAACACAATCCTCTAACCTTTGTAGCTACCACTAACTTTCTCTCGTGTATGCACATGCCCTCCTCGCCTTCCCCCTCCCTCGGCATTCTATCCACCGGGCACATTCATTTTTTTCTTTAGGTCATTCTCCCAGAGTCTCCACAACTCCTTTCCGACACACACCGATCGATAAACCTCTCCAGCGATGCCTGCCTACAACATACAAACACACCTTCAATCTCCTCCTTTATGTGTCCTTGCCTCGTGTCTCTCATACGGTCAGACACACGTGTAAACTCTCGCCCCTCTTTTCATCGCTCTCTCACAACCGCACACTCCTCCCCTATCTAGCTAGTAGTTGGGCCTCTCGCACCACCTCCTAGCTCCATTCTCTTTGTCTATCCGTCTCGCTGGGCCTTATTAGCCTCTAACAAATGGACATACACCGACCGATCTCTCGCTATACATATAGCTAGCTAGGTCCTTATAACTCATTTTTACCCACAGTCAATCGATCTACCTCATTAGTTGTGTCTCTCCCTTCCTCCGACAAACAACAATTGATCTACTGATCTAGTTAGGTTTGCTTACCAAACACATGGTTCCCCTTCATCATCCATGGATGCATCCCGACAGATCTATCACGCACAGGCACACACAGAAACACATCCCCACTCTTATTGATAACATTGCAGTTCCACCCTCAGTTTTTCTAGTAGGCCTCTCCCACCATCTTCGAGAAGCAACTCCATCACCCATCCAACACTCTACCCTCTCCCTCCCTCTCTCTCTCCTCTATCTCTCTCCTATCATATTTCCCGTCCTTCAGTTATGTATGGATGTCGACCGATCTCCCTCAAGACATAGCTGGGTCTCTCCTTCTCAACACATATACGAGTCATTCTACCTCTATAGTTAGGCCTTTGCCTACCCCTCCCACCACCCCCTCCCCCCACACACACCGATACATGGAGCGCTCTAGTCATGTCTCCCTGCCACACACAAACTTGACGTGTGCCCTCTAACGTTCCGGTAGGCCAGACGCCCTATATCTTTGACTTGTACACACACAATTTCGATGGCTCTCTTCATCGATCTCGCACCCACCCACTTGATCCTCTCTTCGACTCTATCGATAGCTATGACCCCTCCTTCTCTTCTCGTGGATTGCCCGACCCTCTATGTATGATATGGATAGGCCTCCATTTCACACACATTGCATACAAAATTTTGTTTGAGATGTCATCGACACATATTCCCACAAATAATTCACGAAATCAACCCCCACCCCACCCCCACCCCAAAACAAAAAACATTCATGAACGCGGTTTGTATCTCTCACACACACCCACGTAGGTGGGGAACATGCACGAAGAGAAGAGGTGCATGCACGGCACACGTACTCCTGTCTCTTTCCCAACCACACCCGCGCGGGTACACGGTGGAGCTCATTTCTGTACGAAAAAGGAAGCCCATGTGGTAATTTGGCATGTGTACTGGTTGTCCACTTGGTGGAGGGAGGATCGTCTACCATGAGTGAACAAACAAATTGCGACTTGACGTGTTATGTTAAAAAAGAGGCAAACCATGTGGGGCCTACCTTAGAGGCAAGGCTCTATACACCGGAGTACTTTTGATGTGCCCCGTCAACTCGCAAAATGAGGAGAAGCTTGCTTAGTACGCCATCTCCCCCGCCCACGGGCGCGGTGGCTCACAGGATGAGGTGAAGCTTGCTTACTACGCCTTACGCCCGCTCCCTCGCCCATGCGCGCGGTGGCTCGTAGGAAGAGGAGAAAAATTTACTACTCCCTACGTTTACTCCTTGTCCCTACTACCTTGGTTATAGAGATTATATCATATTGTTTGGAATATATATGTCCTTTAGTAGATTTCAATATGAACTACTAGTACATACTCCAAACACTGATGTATATAGACATATTTTAGAGTGTAGATTCACTCATTTTGCTCCATATGTAGCACTCTACCTCGCCCCTCGACCCTCGCCCACATGGTGGATGTGCAGCAATTCATTCGGTCTCATATACCAGAATGATATATACTACACTACCATTATTGCTCGACTTCCCGAAGAGGCGAAGAGCCAATCGCAAGGTCAATATTTTGGAGATGCCAAGCGCAAGGTTATAGGAGGACGAGTAGTAGGTGCCACGTCATTTATAAATAAAGTTTTTTTTTCTTCAGTGGCACGTACGCAATATGATAGGTTCATATGGAGAGAAAAGGAGTACATAGTCAGGACGGGCCATCCTACACGGTTGCTTGCTGGGGTTGCTCTCTTCACACTCTCTCGCACAAAACGACTGTGGCCACATCTCTAACATCCCGGCGGATCACGTCCGCTGGGGAAGGGGTGGATGCTTAGTGTAGATGTGGTGGCCGTCGCCGACGGTGAAAACCAACTGTCGGCACGTCCCGATCAGGGGTCCCCGCCGTTCTCTCTCACAAAGCCGGTGAGGTTGCCTTCGTCCCTTGCTCACTGTCGCGACGTGGGCAGTTGCCGCCTCCCGCCGCCCTCCTCAAGGTTGAGCTATGTCCCTCAGGTACAACTCCCTTTACAGCCGACTTGCACCACTGCTCCAGCTGCCCACATCACTCCCTATGGATATTTCTCTACTTCTTTGCCCCGCACATACCTCTACTGGCTTCTACGTACTGTATTTGTGATGAGTTTATGTCTCATCAACTAGTCCCAGTAATCTTATTCTAATCACGCTTGTTCAATTTCTTTGCCACAGGGATGCTCATCTCGATTTTGGTGAAACTGCACAAAATGATCGATGGTCAAAAGGTTGCAAACTTCATTTATTAGGAAGCTCGAACGTTGCCAGCAAATTGAAGCCTGGTCAGGGTTCACGGTTCAAGGGCTAGGGACTACATGAATCGTTTTTTTCTTTAGCTGCCTCTGTTCCAAAATAAGTGTCAACTTTAGTAGTAGTACAACTTTGTACTAAAGTTTGCACAAAGTTGAGAAACTTATTTTGGAACGGAGGGAGTACATATTTGCTATGATCTGTCAATCATTGAGATGCAATAGCATGCATGTTAGTCTCCTTTGTATTTGATGAAATGTTGCAACGGGCAATCTTGGACGCAAGATACATGTAACAGAAGCTGGAAGCTTCATAGCATTGTACAAATTTATCTCGCTGATAAACTACAGTACGTACTATACTAGTACTTCCTCCGTTCCTAAATATAAGTCTTTGTAGAGATTTCACCATGAACCACATGCGGATGTATATAGATGCATTTTAAGTGTAGATTCATTCATTTTGTTCCGTATGTAGTGGAATCTCTACAAAGATTTATATCTACTAGTAATAGCTAGCCCCCACTACTAGGAATTCTCTATCCTCTCCTTGAGCCACGTCCAAAATTGATGTAGCCGTTAGATGAAGTAAATCAGTCCATAATAGCCGTCTGATCTTGACGTTGAGAGGCTCCGCACTAAGCCACATGCAAGCATGTAGAAATACCGTGCCACATGCATGTGAGTGGGTTTTAAATCACATCAACATGTCTGCAAGCAAGCATGCACCGGTAGCATGCATGTAAGTGAGCTTTTAAGTCCCATTAACATGTCAAAAAGAAAAATATAATCCCATTATGCAGTAGGAGTTCAGGAGTTGGCTGATCTTTTTTCTTATGTGGGATGATCTAAATGATGATGGGAGTTTATTTAGTTTGGCTACCACATCTGTCATGCGGTTATAGAGTTTTTTTGTTCTATGAAATTGATAATTTTGCGCAGAGAGATATACCGCTGTTCCGCGCCAACGCGCGGGGACTCATCTAGTAATATTTAGGAACGGAGGGAGTACTATGTAAAGAGTTAGGTGTCGCACAGTGATAGTAGTGTGAGGTGGGCCATGTAATCACTGAGCCTGCGTGTTTTCACTGCTCTTGCACGCCTCCTTTGTAAGAATGGAGAAAATTGTAATCTAGTAGTAGTAGTATACCTCCTTTCACCGAAAGCGTGGGACATCCAGCAGTCCTACCACCTCAGTAATAAAGACCAATGAGCCGCCAAATCACATAGACCCAACAGTAAGTTGGACGGACGAAGCAACCATCACTCTTGCGCCAGTGAGAGGTCGTGTACGCTCTGCCCGGGCATGAATGCGTCACCGATTCTTTGGAGCGGCGCTGACCATTTCGGGCGGGAAGCGCGCGCGGGCAATGGAGGGGCTTTGGGTGGGCCAGGCTGGTCAGGAGCGGGCGTTGCAGCTGTCCGCATGTCCCTACCGGACACGCCCGGAAACGAGAGGATGCACCGACACTCCCAGCTAAAATCATACACTACACAACATCTCTCTGTAGGAGTAGGTCGATCTGTCGCTCTCTCTAACACACACATGGTGTTAAACACACACACACACACACACACAAACACACGCACGCACATGCACACACCTTGGTCCCGTTGCACCTTCTAACGTGACTTATTACACCTAGACGGAGGGAGTAGTAAGTATACGAGATACGGTGGCACACTGACTTAAGTCGAATACAAGTGGCCAAAAATTTTGTGCATGTTATAATAAGGATTCACTTAAAATAGTACATGAGCGAACAGAGGGATGAATTGGATAGTGTTCCCGAGCAGTAGTGAGATGTGTGAGGTAAGATACACCGCTGGTGCTTTTAATTTTTCTTATTAATTTGTTTGTTTCGCCCTCTCACTGGTGGGACCCAACGTACTACGTGGAGAGAGGTAAGGTGACTAAGGCTGCATTATTTCTGCACCACTGTGGATAGTCTTACCACCAAAGCCACATGACACGATTATGATTGAAATCCCAATGACTCCCATACACAAAAAAACATGGCATGCTTGTCACATGAATGCAGGAATGTATAAAAAGTTATTTCCCTCTCGTTGAATATAACGGGAGGGTTGTGTAGCTGGTTAGCCTGTTCTCTCACTCTCTCGCCCTCTCCCGCTGGAGCCTCAGCGCTTGTAGTTGCTCTCTTCACACTCTCTCGCCCTCTCCAGATCTAAACAAGACCTCGTTGGCCTCTCTCTCCCCTCATTGCTGCTCAAAGAGCTGGCAGGATCCGTCCGCCGGGAAGGGAAGGAGGCTTAACGCTGTCACAGTCGGCGAGGGACTACCGGCGCAGCTGTTCACTTTCCACCCAGCGGCAGCGCGGGAGGGCCTCCGACCCCTTCTTCTTCGCCGCTGTCCCGTTGCCCATCGAACCACGCCCCAAGAACCTTAAGGTATAATTTACTTACTCCACATGCATTGCTCTAGCTGCATGTATACCATGAATCTAGGACGTGGTTCAAAGAGGAAAGGAGTGGGGGAAAGTAGTGGGAAAAGTTGTATATAGCATGAATCTAGGATGTGGTTCAAAGAGGAAATGAAGGGGGAAAGTTGTATAGCATTAATCTAGGACGTGGTTCAAAGAGGAAAGGAATGGGGGAAAGTAGTGGGGAAAGTTGTATCGCATAAATCTAGGACGTGGTTCAAAGAGGAAAGGAAGGGGCAAAAGTACTAGTTCAAAAAGGAAAGGAAGGGACAAGGCTGTAGCGTTTGAGCAGGACTGGATTTGCTGCACTCACATAGGGAAAGGCGTCTAAAGATAACAAAACTGGGACCAACACAAATATGCTCCTTGGTTGCTTGTTCTTTGTTGCAACAGACTGTGCATGACCACAATACATCGGTAGATGCACATGGTGCTGGTGCGTCCACTGTCCCATGCAACTCATTGGTTGTTGTTAATCTAAGGCCCTGTTTGGTTAAAAACTCCCTAGTCCCTACCTGCTGGGTTCCAGGGACTAAACATGGACTAGAGGTTATTAAATGACATGCTAAAAGACCATGTTACCCCTAGTAATGAACTAATAGAGACAAGGTGCAATGCGTGGCAGGGGCAACTGTTGGAAAAAGTCCCAAAAAGACTCCCTCGGGGTCTTCTTTCTTTAGTCCAAAATGCCCACTTTTAGTCCCTAAAAGTCCCTCCTCTTTGGTTTAGATGGGACTGACACGGAGTTTTTTTAGTCCCTACACCAAAATGTCCTTGTAAACAAACACCCTCTAATAATGCCGCTGGAAAATTGATGCAATGCCACAGTTAAAAGCAAATTACATGTTTAACGAATTTTATTGTTAATATAATCTCTATGTTAATATTAATCAATGCCACCGTTTTAGAAATGCTACTGTCTTGCTTTCTTTCCCATTTAGATAAGGTAGATGCTTCTTTTTGTTGGCTTCTGTGTCATCCACCGTTATTGACCACTAATTGTTTCCTTCGCACCTCTGTGTAAACAGGGTTATCTGCTTCACCTCATTGCCATTGTGACCTTTTGTTGCACTGCACAAAACACTTTGGTTTTAAGAGTGTTTTGTGCAGTTCAACCAAAATGTCACACCGACAACATTGCTTGATTGCTTGATCTTAGTGGAACTGCACAAGAGGAGATCTTACTTCCTATCCGTTAAGGCGAATTTGGTTCAGATCTTCTTCTTGTGAGTTGTTTGAATTCCGCATCATGAGAGGTCAGTACTAGCCTTCTTTCACATGATTCTGCAGTGTGCATTCATATGTTGTGCTACTTGTACGATAATGTTGCTTGATTTTAGTGAACTGCACAAATGGAGACAAGACTTCCAATCTGTATGTGCACCGTAATATCCCATTGAGGTAAGATAAGGATATTTCACAACTGCTGGCATGTATTTTGCCACTTTCATTAGAAAATTAAGTTTAGTACTATACTTGTGCTCCCTAATTGACATGACAAATCTTACATTGAAGGCGAAGCTTGTTTGTTATTGAACCAAGTGATGAAGGGGAAGAACAAGGGGAAGAAAAACAAAAATCAACTCCCGGTGCTGTCATGAAAAAGTGGTATTGTCCTTGAGAAGTGCTTCATCTGTGTTGTTTTAAATAATTCCTTTCCTTTTTTCGAGCAAACAGTGATGCTAGCATTTAGTAGTCCTCTTGTCTTTGCACAACATGATCATCTTCCTCTGAAGAAGAATATGGAGTACGTGAAGTGACTAGTTCCGATTATGCCAAGATGAAGAAGCCCTGTCTATCTTATCATCAGAAGGAGCAGTTGAAGGATGGTTACATTACTCCCACAAGACCAAACTAACTTCAGCTCAGAAGGACTGACAAAATCTCCATTTTTTGCTGTGATGCGCGAGTACAATGTTGTTCTAGGATTCTTTCTGGTGAGTTCCATTTTTCTGAAAGTGTGCTCTACATGGACCATGTATGTGCCTGTTGAAACTGTCAATTCATAGTACATTTTGCTCTATAGTAATCACTTTTTTGTATTTGTGGAAATAGGGGTGCTCAGCTTGATTTCAATGGGAACTGCACAAAATGTTCATGAATACATCGAATCATTCATTTCCACCACAAGAAAGGAGATGTCGATAAGTTCAAGGCGTTGCAACATATAAGGGCGAAATCATACAAGCTACGCGCGAATTTGGTTGATTTTGGTGGAACTGCACAAAAAGAACAGCTGGTTTATTTAGCGCGAGGTGCCATGTCAATGTCCGAACTGATGGCAAACCCTGCCCATTCCACAATCGTAGGCATTTGATATTTTGGAATGGGACAACCTTGTCAAATTTTGCTCATTGATTTTAGCAAGACATGCGTTTGATATTTTTGAATGGGACGCCCTAGCTATCAGCAGCGTCAATCAATTTTTTCTTTATTCTTTAGTTGTGAAGTAAATATTGCCTCTGACATGTGAGTCGCTGAGATGCATAATCATCGATTGTTTTGAATGTTCTCTATGAATTGCCAGGCCTGTGTGTTTTATTGCAATGTACAGAAACACTAAAAACCTGCTCAAACTCTTTGTACTCCTTCTGTTCCTTTTTACTTCACACATTGTGAAAGTGCATACTTTTTTGTATAAGATTGGTCAAAGTAGAGATACTTTGACTGCAGACAAAACTTGTATGCAGACTAGAAAGGACCGGAGGGAGTACATGTGAAACTGCTGCAAACGAGGTGATCACCCTGGGAATAATGCTAGTACATATTGTTTTGCATGTTCATCCAATGCCAGTGATACAGGAATTCGAACTAATCGAAATAAATTCATTCATACACAGTCGGATGATACGTCTCCAACGTATCTATAATTTTTGATTGCTCCATGCTATATTATCTACTGTTTTTGACTATATTGGGCTTTATTTTCCACTTTTATATTATTTTTGGGACTAACCTATTAACCGGAGGCCCAGCCCAGAATTGCCTTTTTTTTGCCTATTTCAGTGTTTCGGAGAAACAGAATATCAAACGGAGTCCAAACGGAATAAAATCTACGGGAACATGATTTTCTCACCGAACATGATCCAGGAGACTTGGACCCTGCTCCAAGGAACAAAAGAGGTGATCACAAGGGTGGGGGGCGCCCCCCCTAGGGCGCGCCCCTGCCTCGTGGGCCCCTCGTTACTCCTCCGACGTACTTATTCCTCCTATATATACACACGTACCCCCAAACGATCAAAACAGGAGCCAAAAACCTAATTCCACCGCCGCAACTTTCTGTATCCATGAGATCCCATCTTGGGGCCTGTTCCGGAGTTCCGCCGGAAGAGGGCCGTCATCACGGAGGGCTTCTACATCATCCTAGCCCCTCCGATGAAGTGTGAGTAGTTTACCTCAAACCTTCGGGTCCATAGTTAGTAGCTAGATGGCTTCTTCTCTCTCTTTGAATCTCAATACAAAATTCTCCCCCTCTCTCGTGGAGATCTATTCGATGTAATCTTCTTTTTGTGGTGTGTTTGTTGAGATCGATGAATTGTGGGTTTATGATCAAGTCTATCTATGAATAATATTTGAATCTTCTCTGAATTCTTTTATGTATGATTGGTTATCTTTGCAAGTCTCTTCGAATTATCCGTTTGGTTTGGCCAACTAGATTGGTAGTTCTTGCCATGGGAGAAGTGCTTAGCTTTGGGTTTGATCTTGCGGTGTCCTTTCCCAGTGATAGAAGGGGCATCAAGGCACGTATTGCATCGTTTCCATCGAGGATAACAAGATGGGGTTTATTTCGTACTGCATGAATTTATCTCTCTACATCATGTCATCTTGCTTAAGACGTTACTCTGTTTTTAAGTTAATACTCTAGATGCATGCTGGATAACGGTCGATGATTGGAGTAATAGTAGTAGATGCAGAATCGTTTCGGTCTACTTGTCACGGACGTGATGCCTATATACATGATCATGCCTAGATATTCTCATAATTGTGCTCAATTCTGTCAATTGCTCAATAGTAATTTGTTCACCCACCGTAGAATACTTATGCTCTTGGGAGAAGCCACTAGTGAAACCTATGGCCCCCGGGTCTATTCTCATCATATCAATCTCCATCACTTTAATATTGTTTTGCTATTTACTTTGCCTTTAGTTTTTACTTTGCATCTTTATACCGAAAATACCAAAAATACCAAAAATATTCTATCTATCAGATCTCACTCTATTAAGTGGCCGTGAAGGGCTTGACAACCCCTAATCGCGTTGGTTGCGAGTAGCTATCATTTTGTGCAGGTACGAGGGACTTGAGCGTGGCCTCCTACTGGATTGATACCTTGGTTCTCAAAAACTGAGGGAAATACTTATGCTACTCTGCTGCATCATCCCTTCCTCTTCGGGGAAAACCAACGCAATCTCAAGACGTAGCAAGAAGGATTTCTGGCGCTGTTGCCGGGGAGTCTGCGCAAAAGTCAATATACCAAGTACCCATCACAATCCCTGTCTCTCGCATTACATTATTTGCCATTTTCCTCTCATTTTCCTCTCCCCCCAATTCACCCTTGCCGTTTTATTCCCCCCCTCTCTCTATCCTCCCCTCTGTTTGCCTCTTTTGCCCGTTTGCTCTTGTTTGCTCGTGTGTTAGATTTCTTGTTTGTCGCAATGGCTCAAGATACTACTAAATTGTGTGACTTCACCAATACCAATAATAATGATTTCCTTAGCACTCCGATTGCTCCTCTTACCGATGCTGAATCTTGTGAAATTAATATTGCTTTGTTGAATCTTGTTATGAAAGATCAATTCGCCGGCCTTCCCAGTGAAGATGCCGCTCCTCATCTGAATAGCTTCGTTGATTTATGTGATATGCAAAAGAAAAAAGATGCCAATAATGATGTCATTAAATTGAAGCTATTTCCTTTTTCGCTTAGAGATCGTGCTAAAGCTTGGTTTTCGTTTTTGGCTAAGAATAGTATTGATTCATGGAACAAGTGCAAAGATGCTTTTATCTCTAAGTATTTTCCTCCCTCTAAGATCATCTCTCTTAGAAACGATATTATGAACTTTAAACAACTTGATCATGAACATCTTGCACAAGCTTGGGAGAGAATGAAATTAATGATACGTAATTGCCTTACTAATGGTTTGAATTTTTGGATGATTATACAGAATTTTTATGCCAGATTGAATTTTGCTTCTAGAAATCTTTTAGATTCGGCCGCGGGAGGCACTTTTATGGAAATCACTTTAGGAGATGCGACTAAACTCCTAGATAATATTATGGTTAATTATTCTCAATGGCACACTGAAAGTTCATCTAATAAAAAAGTGCATGCGATAGAAGAAATTAATGTGTTGAGTGGAAAGATGGATGAACTTATGAAATTATTTGCTACTAAGAGTGTTTCTTCTGATCCTAATGATATGCCTTTGTCTACTTTGATTGAGAATAACAATGAATCTATGGATGTGAATTTTGTTGGTAGGAATAATTTTGGTAACAACTCTTATAGAGGGAATTTTAATCCTAGGCCATATCCTAGTAATCCTTCTAATAATTATGGGAATTCCTACAACAACTCTTATGGAAATTATAATAAGATGCCCTCTGATTTTGAATCTAATATTAAAGAATTTATTTCTTCGCAAAAGAAATTTAATGCTATGATTGAAGAAAAATTACTTAAGATTGATGATTTGGCTAGGAACGTTGATAGAATTGCTCTTGATGTTGATACTTTAAAACTTAGATCTATTCCACCTAAGCATGATATCAATGAGTCTCTAAAAGCCATGAGAATTTCAATTGATGAGTGTAAAGAAAGAACCGCTAGGATGCGTGCTTCCAAAGATGCCTTTATTAAAGCATGTTCTTCCAATTCCTATGAAAATCAAGATGAAGATCTAAAAGTTATTGATGTGTCTCCAATTAAATCTTTATTTTGCAATATGAATCTTGATGAAACTGAATACGATCTTCCTTTACCTAGAAGGCGTTCTAAAAATTCGGAGTATTTAGATCTTATGATGAAATTGACGAAAGTGGGATTGAAAGAAATAAAAATCTAGATGTTGCTAAACCCACTATATTGGATTTCAAGGAATTTAATTATGAAAGTTTCTCTTTAATTGATTGTATTTCCTTGTTGCAATCCGTGCTAAATTCTCGACATGCTTATAGTCGAAATAAAGTCTTCACCAAACATATTGTTGATGCCTTGATGAAATCTTATGAAGAAAAACTTGAGTTGAAAGTTTCTATCCCTAGAAAACTCTATGATGAGTGGGAACCAACTATTAAAATTAAAATTAAAGATCATGAGTTTTATGATTTGTGTGATTTGGGTGCTAGTGTCTCTACTATTCCCAAGACTTTGTGTGATTTACTAGATTTTCGTAATTTTGATGATTGCTCTCTAAATTTGCATTTTGTGGATTCCACTATTAAGAAACCTATGGGAAGAATTAATGATGTTCTTATTGTTGCAAATAGGAATTATGTGCCCATAGATTTCATTGTTCTTGATATAGATTGCAATCCTTCTTGCCCTATTATTCTTGGTAGACCTTTCCTTAGAACGGTTGGTGCGATTATTGATATGAAGGAAGGGAATATTAGATTTCAATTTCCATTAAAAAAGGGCATGGAACACTTTCCAAGAAAAAAAAAATTACCATATGAAACTATCATGAGAGCCACTTATGGATTGCCTACCAAATATGGCAATACCTAGATCTATCCTTGCTTGTTATGCCTAGCTAGGGGCGTTAAACGATAGCGCTTGTTGGGAGGCAACCCAATTTTATTTTTATTCCTTGATTTTTGCTCCTGTTTAGTAATAAATAAATTATCTGGCCTCTGTTTTGGTTGTGTTTTTTGTGTTTAATTAGTGTTTGTGCCAAGTAGAACCGTTGGGAAGACTTGGGGAAAGTCTTGTTGAACTTGCTGTAAAAAACAGAAACTTTAGCGCTCACGAGAACTGCTTCCATTTTTATTTGAAGAGTGATATTTAGTTAATTCTTTTTGCAGATGATTAATAGATAAATTCCTCACTTCCAGCAATTTACTTTAGAATTTTTGGCTTTCCAGATCTTGCGCTAGCTACAGATTACTACAGACTGTTCTGTTTTTTACAGATTCTGTTTTTCGTGTGTTGTTTGCTTATTTTGATGAATCTATGGCTAGTAAAATAGTTTATAATCCATAGAGAAGTTGGAATACAGTTGGTATAACACCAATATAAATAAAGAATGACTTCATTACAGTACCTCGAAGTGGTCTTTTGTTTTCTTTCGCTAATGGAGCTCACGAGTTTTCTATTTTGAGTTTTGTGTTGTGAAGTTTTCAAGTTTTGGGTAAGAATTTGATGGATTATGGAAAAAGGAGTGGAAAGAGCCTAAGCTTGGGGATGCCCATGGCACCCCCAATATAATCCAAGGACACCAAAAAGTCAAAGCTTGGGGATGCCCCGGAAGGCATCCCCTCTTTCGTCCACTTCCATCGGTAACTTTACTTGGAGCTATATTTTTATTCACCAACATGATATGTGTTTTGCTTGGAGCGTCTTGTATTATTTGTGTCTTCGTTTGTTAGTACGGCACAATCATCCTTGCTGTACACACCTTTTGAGAGAGCCATACATGAATTAAAATTTGATAGAATACTCTATGTGCTTCACTTATACCTTTTGAGCTAAGTAGTTTTGCTCTATGTGCTTCACTTATATCTTTTGAGCATTATAATTTTGCTATATGTGCTTCACTTAGATCTTTTAGAGCACAGTGGTGGATTTGTTTTAAATAAACTATTGATCTCTCATGCTTCACTTCAATTATTTTGAGAGTCTCTTAATAGCATGGTAATTTGACTAATAATAATATGCTTGGTATTCAAGATTTGTGAAACTTTCTTTTGAGTGTGTTGAATACTAAGAAAAGATTGAAGCATGATAATTGGTTTGAGATATGGAGGTGATAATATTAAAGTCATGCTAGTGGAGTAGTTGTGAATTTAAAGAATACTTGTGTTGAAGTTTGTGATTCCCGTAGCATGCACGTATGGTGAACCGTTATGTGATGAAGTCGGAGCATGATTTATTTATTGATTGTCTTCCTTATGAGTGGCGGTCGGGGACGAGCGATGGTCTTTTCCTACCAATCTATCCCCCTAGGAGCATGCGCGTAGTACTTTGCTTTGATAACTTCTAGATTTTTGCAATAAGTATATGAGTTCTTTATGACTAATGTTGAGTCCATGGATCATACGCACTCTCACCCTTCCACCTTTGCTAGCCTCTCTAATACCGCGCAACTTTCGCTGGTATCATACACCTACCATATACCTTCCTCAAAACAGTCACCATACCTACCTATTATGGCATTTCCATAGCCATTCCGAGATATATTGCCATGCAACTTTCCATCATCTAGTTCATCATGACACATCCATCATTGTCATATTGCTTAGAATGATCATGTAGTTGACATAGTATTTGTGGCAAAGCCACCGTTCATAATTTTCATACTTGTCACTCTTGATTCATTGCATATCCCGGTACACCGCCGGAGGCATTCATATAGAGTCATATCTTGTTCTAAGTATTGAGTTGTAATTGTTGAGTTGTAAGAAAAATAAAAGTGTGATGATCATCATTATTAGAGCATTGTCCCAATGAGGAAAGAATGATGGAGACTATGATTCCCCCACAAGTCGGCATGAGACTCCAGACGAAAAAAAGAGGCCAAAGAAGCCCAAATAAAAAAAAGAGAAAGGCCATAAAAAGGCCCAAATAAAAAAATATAATAAAAAATGAGAGAAAAAGAGAGAAGGTACAATGTTACTATCCTTTTACCACACTTGTGCTTCAAAGTAGCACCATGATCTTCATAGTAGAGAGTCTCTCATGTTATCACTTTCATATAATAGTGGGAATTTTAGATTATAGAACTTGGCTTGTATATTCCAATGATGGGCTTCCTCAAATTGCCTTAGGTCTTCATGAGCAAGCAAGTTGGATGCACACCCACTTAGTTTCCTTTTGAGCTTTCATATACTTATAGCTCTAGTGCATCCGTTGCATGGCAATCCCTACTCACTCACATTGATATCTATTGATGGGCATCTCCATAGCCCGTTGATACGCCTAGTGGATGTGAGACTATCTTCTCCTTTTTGTCTTCTCCACAACCACCATTATATTCCACCCATAGTGCTATATCCATGGCTCACGCTCATGTATTGCGTGAAGATTGAAAAAGTTTTGAAAAAGTTAGAGTATGAAACAATTTCTTGGCTTGTCATCGAGGTTGTGCATGATTTAAATACTTTGTGTGGTGAAGATGGAGCATAGCCGGACTATATGATTTTGTAGGGATAACTTTCTTTGGCCATGTTATTTTGAGAAGACATAATTGCTTTGTTAGTATGCTTGAAGTATTATTATTTTTATGTCAATATAAACTTTTGTCTTGAATCTTTCTAATCTGAATATTCATACCACAGTTAAGAAGATTTGCATTGAAATTATGCCAAGTAGCTCTCCGCATCAAAAATTCTCTATTTATCATTTCCTACTCGAGGACGAGCAGGAATTAAGCTTGGGGATGCCTCATACGTCTCCAACGTATCTATTATTTTTGATTGCTCCATGCTATATTATCTACTGTTTTGGACTATATTGGGCTTTATTTTCCACTTTTATATTATTTTTGGGACTAACCTATTAACCGGAGGCCCAACCCAGAATTGCTATTTTTTGCCTATTTCAGTGTTTCAGAGAAACAGAATATCAAACAGAGTCCAAACGGAATAAAATCTTCGGGAACGTGATTTTCTCACTGAACGTGATCTAGGAGACTTGGACCCTGCTCCAAGGAACAAAAGAGGCGGTCACGAGGGTGGGCCCCCCTAGGGTGCGCCCCCTGCCTCGTGGGCCCCTCGTTGCTCCTCCGTCGTACTTCTTCCTCCTATATATACACACGTACCCCCAAACGATCAGAACAGGAGCCAAAAACCTAATTCCACCTCCGCAAATTTCTGTATCCACGAGATCCCATCTTGGGGCCTGTTCCGGAGCTCCACCGGAAGAGGGCCGTCATCACGGAGGGCTTCTACATCATCCTAGCCCCTCCGATGAAGTGTGAGTAGTTTACCTCAGACCTTCGGGTCCATAGTTAGTAGCTAGATGGCTTCTTCTCTCTCTTTGAATCTCAATACAAAGTTCTCCCCCTCTCTCGTGGAGATCTATTCGATGTAATCTTATTTTTGCGGTGTGTTTGTTGAGATCGATGAATTGTGGGTTTATGATCAAGTCTATCTATGAATAATATTTGAATCTTCTCTAAATTCTTTTATGTATGATTGGTTATCTTTGCAAGTCTCTTCGAATTATCCGTTTGGTTTGGCCAACTAGATTGGTAGTTCTTGCCATGGGAGAAGTGCTTAGCTTTGGGTTCGATCTTGCGGTGTCCTTTCCCAGTGACAGAAGGGGCAGCAAGGCACGTATTGCATCGTTGCCATTGAGGATAACAAGATGGGGTTTATTTCATATTGCATGAATTTATCTCTCTACATCATGTCATCTTGCTTAAGGCGTTACTCTGTTTTTTAACTAAATACTCTAGATGCATGCTGGATAGCAGTCCATGAGTGGAGTAATAGTAGTAGATGCAGAATCGTTTCGGTCTACTTGTCACGGACGTGATGCCTATATACATGATCATGCCTAGATATTCTCATAATTATGCTCAATTCTGTCAATTGCTCAACAGTAATTTGTTCACCCACCGTAGAATACTTATGCTCTTGAGAGAAGCCACTAGTGAAACCTATGGCCCCCGGGTCTATTCTCATCATATCAATCTCCATCACTTTAATATTATCTTTCTATTTACTTTGCCTTTACTTTTTACTTTACATATTTATACCAAAAATACCAAAAATATTCTATCTATCAGATCTCACTCTCGTAAGTGACCGTGAAGGGCTTGACAACCCCTAATCGCGTTGGTTGTGAGTAGCTATCGTTTTGTGCAGGTATGAGGGACTTGAGCGTGTCCTCCTACTAGATTGATACCTTGGTTCTCAAAAACTGAGGGAAATACTTACGCTACTCTGCTGCATCACCCCTTCCTCTTCGGGGAAAACCAACGCAAGCTCAAGACGTAGCATCAGATTTCATATAAACATGCCAGATTTCATTACATTTCATACATTATTCAACTAAAAAGGGGTGCGCTGGAGGTATAATTAATTAACCGAAGCTACCTACCTGTGTCCCGCTGAGCCGAACAGAAGGTTCAGTAACTTAACTGCAGGTGTAGTTGCATAACTGACATGTGGCCTGTTGGGCCCATGTGTGAGTCAGCCAACTGCACCAGCAGTTAAGTAGAAGCAGCGTTACTCTCCAGCAGAACTCCCCGACTCCACATCGCTGCTAAGAAGCTAACCAGCCGTCAATGGTCAACCCGCCTAGCTTGGCTTCAACAGGAGGGTAGCAGCGGTGGCCTTACTTGGATCCCAGCGGCGGCGACCTACCATGTTCTACTCTTCCTTGTTTTCTGTGTGGCGCAGCCTCGTTGGCAGCGGGGCGGGGCCTCGGCGTAGCCGGCGATGTCCTCTATCTCATTGCTGGCGGGCGGCGCTTGAGAGGAGCGGTGGAAATCCTCCCCCGCGTTGTCGGCAGGTTGGGGCCTCGGCTGAGCTGGCGATGTCCTCTGCCTCGTTGTTGGCGGGGCGGGGGCTCGGCGGAGCCGACGCTGTCCTCTGCCTTGTTGTTGGCGCCGCGGAGCATCGGCGGAGCAGGGCCCCGTCGACGCCAGCGGAGCGGGGACTCGTCGGAGCCGGCATTGTCCTCTGCCTCGTCCTCGGTCTCGCCAAACAGCACCTCGCCCGCTTCATCGCCCTCTTTGCTAGCCTCTTTGTAGGCGGCCGCAGCCTCCGCCACCCGCATGCGCTCTCGCCAGCGCTCGAGGCGGCCCTTGCGGGCGGAGCGGTACGAGTCGAGCAGCGCCTCCTACTCCGCCCGCTCCGCGGTGATTTGCTCCTCCGCCTGCAGATGCTCCTGGAGGAGATGTTGGTTGTAGGCGGTGTCGGCCTGCGCCTCCCAGAACTGCTCCTGACGCATCTGCCCTGTCCATATATTGGGCACGGGCCTCGCCGATGGTCATGGTGCAATGCACCGACGAGGATGGCGCGGAGGAGGAGGTTAGCAGTGGATCGTCGACTACCATGTTCTCCATTGGGACGTCGTCGTCCTCCGGCTGCCTGCCGGCCAGCCGGTCGGCAGCAATGGCTGCCATCTCCTTGTGGTCCGTCGTCCGCCCATCCCGAAGAGCGCTGGAGCGCGAGGAAGCCATGGTGGGCAGTAGTGGTGTGGACAGGAGAAAGGGAACGGATGCGGATGACTGCGGCTATGGCCGGCGCAGCAGTTTATATAGCAATGGTGGACAGGCGCAGGGATGGACGTGTGGCGCCGGAGTAGCCGCCTCGGCAACTGCGTATTATTAATGTGGGCGGCAGATGGACGGATGGACGACACTTGTGTCATTTGAAGGCGGAGCAATCGCCTGCACCGGGAAGCGGGGCGGGCGGCGCTGACTGTTTCGGGCGGAAAGCGCGCGCGGGCGAGGAGTTGACTTTACTTGGAGAGGATGACAATGGGGACCCACCAGGTCCATAGCCTCACGTACGCAAGTGCCTCCTTATTATATATATATATATGTATAAAACTATACTCCCTCCGTCTAGGTGAATAAGTCGTATTAGAAGGTGCATCACGACCTAGGTGCAAGCAGATTGGTGGAAAAGAAGAATATTTCTCTCTTTTAAACACAACATTTAATCACAACAGTTAAGAGGATGCCTTATTAGCTACCCATGCAGGCCATCGTAATTCATAGCATGCAAAGCGCTTTTATTTCTTGCCTAATAACCGCATGGACGTGCTGCATGCATTGGTCCTTGCCCGAGCAAAAAAAAGGGAGGAAAGGGGTTTCCATGGGAGACAATGAGGCAGAGGTGGAAGCGCTCGCTGGAGTTATTTATTTTGCTTCCCCCTGGTTACCTGACATGACGGTCCCACACCATTGCCAACCTATGTAGTACTAGTCAATAAACAAGAGAATTGCACAAGAAGCGGCCGACAGCTGGGACCAAGCAGCTCGAGCAGTATTTGTGTTTTTGAGGTGTGAGCACTGCAGAGTTTTTCGATGTTTAGCCCAGATATTAATTTTTCTCCTCTGAACAACAACGAAAACATCGCTGCAGGTATTAACTGGGCGGGCTATGGCCCGTCTAGCCCAGGCCAGATATCCAGCCCAAATATTAATTTTTTTTCAAGCTGAAAATGGCTAACCCAGCTATACTTTTTTTAGGAATACCCAGGCAAGGTCAAGTTGTTATTCTCCGCCCCGCTGGGATGCAAATCTTTCCTAGGAGGGAAGCATTAGGCTTAACAAGAAAATGGGCTTTAAGAAATAATAAATGGGATGTAATTATAAAAACTGGGCAGTAACTATAAAAAATGCACCAAACACGTGATTACTTTATAAAATATTATTTTTGGATATTGAAAATTTTAATTTCATTAATTGTTGCGAGCACAATGTTTCGTTGGATTTTTACATAATATAAATTTATACTGAAATTGTATTTAACCTGACTAGAAATTTTGGGATAAAAATATTTTGGATCCCATCAAAATGTGGGAAATTTTATTGAATTCTGTTTTGAACGGTTGGTTGAAATGGGTTGTACTTTTAACAAACTATAAATGGGCTGTAGTAAATTCCATTAGAATTCAAAAATGGGCTACACATTCTTACAAATCTCAAATGTGCTATAAGTTCTCTTCCACACACTTCTGGCCTTACTATGTTGACGCGTCCCCTAAAAAACAGAGTTGATGCGTATGCAAGGCTTTCTCAACTTATAGTCAACACACGGTTCTAGCAGTAGTGGCCGTTGGATGTCCATCCAACGGATGCCGTGCTTCTTCTTCAATCTCGGATATTCTAGCTTCACCCACCCAAAAAATGATTCCTCCCCCTGACATCTGGGGCGCACCGTTTCGGAAGCTGACCTGTGGGCCTACTAAGTTGACGTACCAAGGGCTTTGTCAACTTAGTCAATATAAACGATTCTAGCTGCAGTGACCGCACGATGTCCATCCAACGGCCGTAGTGCTTCTTCAACCTCTGGTCTTCTTGCTCCAGCCGCCCAAAGCAGCACCGGTCGTGCCGCCTGCTCCTGCCTCCCATGGCTGGCTGTGCTGCCGTGGAGTCCTCACCGCCCCCCTACTATTCCCACCGCTGGCCAGGCCCTGCGGCGACGACAGCCTCTCACCACAGCCGAACGAGTGAACCCTCATACTCCTCTCCGCGTGGGCATCCACTGCCGCGTCTTCACCGGCTCCGTGTCGTCCCCTTCCTAGGCCTCGCCGTCGTCCACCGCCCTGGTGCTCTCGGCGCGGCGTGGTCAATGTGGAAGGAACGACTTCCATCGAACATGGACTGTACGTGGAGAGGCTGACAGCTGGGTCCACGGCGGCAGCAAGGAAGTGCCTCCTTATTATGCGGAAAATAATGATTCCTCCACCTGACAACAGGGACCCACTGGACGGGCCACCAGTATTTTGCGAAAGAAATCGTTTCCCCTTGACTGCTGGGACCCACCGGATGGGCCACCGTATTTTGCGAAAAAACGCCCCCCCGCTGTCAGCTCAGACCCACCGGAAGTGCCTCCTTATTACGCACAAAAAAAATGAATACTCCCCCGGCTAGCTGGGACCCACCTTGCTGGGAGGCTGACTTGTGGGCCTACTAAGTTGACGGGGATGAAGGGCTTTGTCAACTTAGTCAATATGAACGATTCTAGCTCCAGTGACCGTACGATGTCCATCCAACGGCCATAGTGCTTCTTCAACCTCTGGTCTTCTTGCTCCAGCCGCCCAAAGCAGCGCCAGTCGTGCCACATGCTCCTGCCTCCCGTGGCCGGCTGTGCTGCCGCAGAGGCCTCACCACCCCCTACTATTCCCACCGCTGGCCAGGCCCTTCGGCGACGGCGGCCTCACACCGCAGCTGAACCAGTGAACCCTCATAGTCCTCTCCGCGCGGGCTTCCGCTGCCGCGTCGTCCCCTTCCTAGGCCTCGCCGTCGTCCACCGCCGTGGTGCTCTCCGCGCGGCGTGGTCAACGTGGTCAAGGAACGACTTCCATCGGAAGAGTACTGTATGTGGAGAGGCTGACAGCTGGGTCCACGGCCACAACACAGTTTTTTTGTGATTTGCCAAGTAAGTCGCTTTCTCAGGCCTGTTGGGCTGCAAACTTTCAAGACGAGGAGAGCTTTCATTCGGCTGGCCGAGAAAATGGCCCATCAGTAATGAGAAATGGGTTGTACATTTTTAAAACACATCAAACCGGAAATTAGTTTCAAATATCTTTTTTTTCATTCCAAGATTTTAAATTACATTAATTTTTATGTGTGGAGAATTTGTTGGATTTTATATTGATATACATTTATTTTTTAAATCAGTTTGAATGTGAATCAAAATTTCGGGATTAAAAATAGTTCGGACCGCACCAAAATATGCAAAATTTTGTATAATTTTTTAACCGTTGCCACAATATGGGCTGTAATGCTAACAAAAAGAATATGGGCTCCAAAAAAACCTTAAAAATTAGCAAATGGGCTGTAAATTATTAGAAATAATGGAAGATGGGATGTATGCTGTTTTCCACAGATTTGAGGATTTCCTAAAAAAAGGTTGATGCACGAGCACTGACTGTTGGATGTCCATCCAACGGCCGTCGTGCTTCTTCAATCTCTGCTCATCCTGCTCCAGCCGCTCAAACAAGCACCGGCGGGACTGCCTGCTCCCTCCTCCTCGCGGCCAGCTGTGCTGCCGCGCAGGCCTCACCGCCCGACCGTACTCCCATCGCTGGCCTAGCCATCCCTCTACTCACCCACAACTGCTGTTATTCTCCAGCGACGGCAGACGAACCAGTAAACCCTCGTACAATCGTACTCCCCTTCGTGTGGGAAACAACTGTCGAGTCTTCCCTGCCTCCGTGTCGTCCCCTTCCTAGGCCTCGCCATCGTCCACCGCCCCGGTGCTCTCGGCGCGGCGTGGTCAACATGGTCAAGTAACGACTACGATCGGACGTGGACTTTACGTGGAGAGGCTGACAGCTGGGTCCATGGCCGCAGCAAGGAAGTGCCTCCTTATTACGCGGAAAATAATGATTCCTCCACCTAACAGCTGGGACCCACAGGACGGGGCACTGTATTTCACAAAAAAACATTTCCCCCTGACTGCTGGGACCCACCAGCTACATCTTCGCACGCAAGGAAGTGCGTCCGGGCAAAAAAATGATTTGCCCCCTATCTGTTGGGACCCACCAGCTACATCTTCGCAGGCAAGGAAGTGCCTGACAGTTGGGACCCACCTGGTCGAAGCGTACGTAGCGTTGTCATTCTGGTCGCGAATGTGTACGTACATACTGGTCGATGTAGAGGCGCGCACGTGTCGTAGTAGACGCGCACACGTGTCGTAGTAGAGGCGCGCACGTAGCATGTACATGTATGTACAACGGCCAGGGTGCAAGAAAGAAAATATGGCCACGTATGTGTACATACGGGCGGGGTCTCGAACGCCTACTCGCGCATATGTACGGCGATGGCTCGTGTACATGGCTGGGTTGGAACGGAGAAACAACGTCGTCGTCGTGTTCATGGGGAGGCAACGGAATGCGTCGTGTTCATGGGGAGGCAACGGAATGCGTCGTGTTCATGGGGAGGCAACAGAATGCGTCATGTTCATCGGGAGGCAACGGAACTCGTGGGAGCCAACCGGCTGGGTCGGAACGGAATGCGTGGTCATGTTCATCGGGAGGGTTGGACAGAATAGGTGATGGAAACGAGGCCTGGCATACCGCACAACGGAGGAAACGGACCTCCTACATTCGGAACGGGGTCCTGTTGATCGGGAGGGGTTTGGCGTACCGCAAAACGGAGGAAACGGACCTCCTACGGTCGAAACGGGGGTCCTATTGATCGGGAGGGGTGTGGCGTACCGCAAAACGGATGAAACGGACTTGTGTTGGAGCGCTACGGTCGGAACGGGGGTCCTGTTCATCGGGAGGGGTGTGGCGTACCGCAAAACGGGACTCCACGGGATACTGTTCATCTCCACCGTCGACCCCCTCCAGCCTCCACGAGCTACTGTTCATCCACCGTCGAGCTCCTCCAGCCTCCACCTGTGACTATTCATCCACGGGCTCCTGTTCATCCAGCCTCCACCACGCGCTACTCCACCGGCTACTGTTCAACCAGCCCTCTCCACGGGCTCCTGTTCAACCACCCCTCCACGGGCTACTGTTCATCCTGCCCTCCACCGTCTACTGTTCATCCTGCCCTCCACGGGGTGGTCCTGTTCATCCAGCCCCAACCGGCTCGATCGATCGTGGTGCTGTTCATCCAGAGGCAACACCACGCGGTCCTGTTCATCCACCCCCACCGGGAACTGTTCATCCAAACCGCCCCCCACAACGCTCACTGTTCATCTAGAGGCAGCATCGATCGGCTTCAGTTAGCAGCAGTAGCGAAGGAATCGCTCGATTGGGTTTAGTTAACAGCCATCAATCGATCGCTCGGGTTCAGTAACGCGTAGCCTATAGTGCAATCGGTCGGGTTTAGTTAGAGCCCAGCGCCTCGCTCGGGTTCAGTTAGAGCCAACGCCTCGCACACACACGCGTACGTGTACGAGAGAAACGCGCATCGCTCGGCCCTCGACCTCCCACCGTAACCAGGAACTCCCCGAAATTTTCCTCCCCCTCGCTTCTACCATGGTTTTTTCCGTCATGGACGGCCCAAAGAATGTCATGCAGCTGCGTCTCCGGCCCGCCCAGGACAAAAAGCCCATTTTCTGTCATGATTTTTTGTCATAGAAGTAGGAGCCCACCACATCTATGATGATACCGGGTTTTGTCACAATTATCGTCATAGAAGTGTCATATGTATGATAGAAAAAAAATTCGTTCGGCCCAAAATGTCACGGATGTGTCTTTTTTTGTAGTGATATGGGGCCCTCAACAATGAGCAACCATATATATATATGCATATAGCAGTTGAACATGCAAGGAAAAGCTGTCCACAAGCCGACCGCGCCGACGGGCATGAGCAGAGCGCGCTGCGGCGCCTAATGGCGAGCACAGGGTGTTGTGGTGCCTAACAATGAGCAGAGCTTGCCGAGGGACGCGAGCAGAGGCCGACACAGTGATACGTGGCAAATAAGACGAACTATGCGAGCAATGAGGGAGACATCAAGCATGAATCAAATTAGAGTTGCGTGTGCGATACGTGGCATGCAGTTGATCCATCCAAGTTGTTTGTGATGGAATAAGCCGTGTGTGTTGCGGGCAAATGCTTGCTAGTATATAACCTTAAATTTAACCAAAAAAGTGTTAATGCATGTTACAAAAATTGTATAACTGGAAACTATATTCAAATACGAATCCAACGATATAATCTTTGGCTACATGCATTCGTATTTTATTAGTTAAATCCTACTTATAAACCAGGACAGGGGTATAGTAGGTAATTAAATTGTAAACGTTTTTTTGTATTAACCGTATGTGTACATGTCCTTTCGTCCTCCTCTCGCACGTCTTGTCACCCCATTGCCGCAGATGGCTTACAACGCAAGCTTGCGCAGCGCACGGGGGCGTTCTTTTGGCCAAACAGTGGCTGTAAGTGGCGCTAATGAATCGTCGGTGAGCCCGTTCCCGCGCAACCTCGCAAGTCACCGCGCAAGCTTCCCGCCCGACTCGGTGAAATCGCCCAAAATCCCGATGCTTTACCGGCCTGCTATATAAACCCTCATGGCCGGCGAGTCCTGCGTCGCTTTTTCCCCTCCCTCCCTATAGCTTACCTCATCTGCTTCTCCCACAATCGCCAATGGCACCGGTTCGTCATCGTCGCTCATCCACTCCGCCGTCATCACAGGACATCTCCAGCTGGGAGGCTACATCACAGCAGCGGCTCAGTCTCCGGCGGTGTAGTGCGCGTGGCGTCCCTGTTGGGTGTGCGCGGACGTGTCCGGCGCGCGGAGGAAGGGGGAGACTAGGGTTTCGACCCGAATTTCGGGGGAGGATCACATATTTATATGTAGGGGGAGTTTGGAGTGTCCAAATAGGGTGTAGTTTTCACCCACACAATCGTGATCCGACGACAGAGGACATGGAAGTGGTTTGGATGGGTTTTTGGGCTGTTTTGGAGGGGTGTTGGGCTGAAACACACAAGAGGCCTTCGCGGTTACCCGGTTAACCGTTGGAGCATCAAACGGACTCCAAATGGAACGAAATTTGACAGGCGGTCTATCGATGGTGTACCAAGGTGGCTTGGAAAATCTTGGTCCATTCCGAGAATGTTTAACACCCGGTAACGAAAAGAGACAAGAGGGGTGCGCCGGTGCACGTAGGAGTGTCGGATTGCAAAACGGACAACGGGGAAAATGCTCGGATGCATGAGACGAACACGTATGCAAATGCGATGCACATGATGACATGATATGAAATGCATGACATGAACAAAATGCAAAATGAAGGCATAAACCCAACCATGAAAGGAATCTCATAACTTAAAAGCCGAAAATGGCAAGAGTCGGAGTTAAAAATATGTCAAGTTACATCCGGGGTGTTACAACACTCCACCACTACAAAAGGACCTTGTCCCGAGATTTAGGACTGAAAGAACTCCGGATATTCGGAACGGAGGTGGTCCTCGCATTCCTAGGTGGCTTCTCGGTCGGAATGGTGTGACCACTTCACTTTCAGGAATTTGATTGACTTGTTGCAAGTCTTGCGTTCAGAAGTCTTGAAGCACTTGCGAAGCTGTGACACGTGAAACACTTCATGCACATTTGCGAAGTTGGACAAAAGATCAAGTTGATAGGTGAGATCGCCTCTTTTACCAATGATCTTGAAAGGACCCACATATCTAGGGGCAAGCTTCCCTTTGATACCGAAGCGATGAGTGCCTTTCATTGGAGAGACGCAGAGGTAGACATGGTCTCCAATATCTAAAGTCAAGTCACGGTGTTTACTATCATAGTAACTCTTCTGGCGCGATTGCGTGGCTTTGAGATTTTCACGGATGACTTTGCACATTTCTTCAGCTTCTGTGATTAAGTCATTGCCAAGAAGTTGGCATTCACTAGTCTCTGACCAATTGAGAGGAGTATGACACTTTCTGCCATAGAGAATTTTGAATGGGGCCTTGCCTGAACTTGCTTGGAAACTGTTGTTGTAGGGGAACTCGACATATGGAAGACAATCTTCCCACTTCATACTAAAGGAAATGACACAAGCCCTGAGCATATCTTCAAGGATTTGATTGACCCGCTCTACTTGGCCACTAGTTTGAGGATGGAAGGTTGTGCTGAAGCGAATGTTGGTGCCCATAGCCTTCTGGAAGGAGTCCCAGAACTTGGAGGTGAAAATGCTTCCATGACCTAAAGATATCAATTGTGGAATGCCGTGCAAAGAGACAATCCTGGAGGTGTATAGCTCTGCCAATTGAGCTGCTATGATAGATTCTTTGATTGGAAGGAAATGAGCCACTTTAGTAAGCTTGTCGATGACAACGAAGATAGCATCATTTCCACGCTTGGACTTGGGAAATCTAGTCACAAAGTCCATCTCAATATGGTCAAACTTCCATTCTGGAATAGCAAGACGTTGGAGGAGACTAGCTGGCCGTTGGTGTTCTGCTTTCACCCTTCTGCAGACATCACATTCATTCACGAATTGAGCAATTTCTCGCTTCATTCGAGTCCACCAATACAACTACTTAAGGTCATGGTACATCTTCGTACTTCTAGGATGAATGGATAGAAGGGAATTGTGTGCCCCGTTCATAATGACTTTCCTTAGATCACTTTTAGCAACCACAATCCGGTCCTCGAAGAAAAGAGTGTCCTTGTCATCAATGTGATAGCACTTGTATTTGGGTTGGCTCTTGGCAATCCCATTTTTCACCTTCTTCACCATGGAATCAAGAAGTTGTGCCTTACGAATTTGATCTTCCAAAGTAGGAGAGACTTGGAGGTTGGCAAGAAAGCCTTGAGGAACAACTTCGAGGTTCAGTTTGCGGAAAGCTTCACAAAGGTCTGGTTGAAAGGGCTTGAGAATTAGGCTGTTGCAGTAAGCCTTCCTGCTCAAAGCATCTGCAATGACATTGGCCTTGCCTGGAGTATATTCAATACTCAGATTGTATTCTTGAATCATTTTAACCCAACGAGTCTGCCTGAGGTTGAGGTTGGGCTGAGTGAAGATGTACTTGAGGCTCTTATGATCAGTGAAGATGTCCACTTTCCTTCCCAACAAGAGATGTCTCCCCGTTAATAATGCATGGACAACTGCTGCCAACTCTAGGTCGTGAGTGGGGTAGTTCCTTTCTTTGGGCTTCAACTGACGAGAGGTATAGGCCACAACTTTCTTCTCTTGCATTAATGCAACACCGAGACCTTGCAGGGAGGCATCACAGAAAACTTCAAATGGCTTGGATTCATTAGGAGGAGTCAAGATAGGAGCTGTGACTAACTTCTCTTTGAGGGTGTTGAAAGCAACGTCACATTCAGGCGTCCATACATACTTGACATGCTTCTGGAGGAGGTTGGAAATAGGCTTCGCAATCTTAGAGAAATTCTCAGTGAAGCTTCGACAATAGCTTGCAAGCCCAAGAAAACTGCGGAGCTGCTTGACATTCTGTGGAGGCTCCCAATTCACAATTGCAGACACCTTCTCAGGATTAACAGCGATGCCTTTGGCGGAGATGATATGACCAAGGTAAAGAACTTCGTCAAGCCAGAACTCACACTTGGAAAACTTCGCATAGAATTGATGCTCTCTGAGTTTGTCGAGTACCAATCTCAAATGCTTGGAATGATCCTCCTTATTCTTGGAAAAGACCAAGATATCATCGAGATATACCAGGACGAAATCATTTGTGTAAGGGTTGAAGATGAAGTTCATCATGCGAGAGAACGTTGGAGGAGCATTGACAATGCCGAAAGACATGACAGTATATTCATAAGAACCATAGCTTGTTCTGAATGCTGTCTTGGGGATATCTTGTTCACGAATGCGAATCTGATGATAACCCATACGGAGGTCAAGCTTGGAGAATACTTTGGCACCCTTAAGTTGCTTGAAAAGCTCATTGATGTTGGGAAGTGGATACTTGTTCTTTATTGTCTTCTCGTTCAATGGACAGTAGTCGACACAGAGTCGTTCCGTTCCATCCTTCTTCTTGACAAAAAGAACACCACAACCCCATGGAGATGAACTCGGTCTGATCAGACCCATGCGCTCTTGTTCATCGAGTTGTTTCTTCAACTCCTTCAACTTCTCTGGTCCAAGCTTGTAAGGACGTTTGCAAACAGGTTCTGTGCCAGGCTCAAGATCGATAACGAATTCAACTGGCCGGTGAGGAGGCATTCCCGGAAGCTCTTCTGGAAAGACGTCTTGATATTCACAAACGACTGGAATCTAAGAGATGGCATTCAGCTCGCCCTTCTCATTGAGAGAAAATAGTCGAATGGTATCATCACGAGCGGCATAGATGATCACATCCTCGGAAGAGTGTGTAAATTGAATCTGCCTGGCAACACAATCAAGCGGAGCCTTGTGCTTAGAAAGCCAGTCCATGCCGAGAATTAGATCAATATCCGAATCACCAAGAACAATTGGAGAAGACAGAAATTTATAGTCACCCATCTGGATAGAAACATCCGAAACCATGGAGTTTGCGTTCATGCATTTACCCAGAGAGACAACTGATAACGGTCTAGGAAAAACTTGGAAAGCCAACTCATGCTTAGATGCAAATGGTGTTGATATCAAACTAAGCGATGCACCAGTGTCAAAAAGAACTTTAGCAGGAAAGTCATTGACTGGAAGATTACCCATGATCACCTCTGAAGAATCCTCTGCCTGAGCCGCGTTCATCATGTTGACCTTTGCAAACTTGGAATTATGCTTGACCACTGGATTGCTGGAAGATCTCACAGGAGGAGGAGGCAGAAGGCGTCTTTGGTTGAAACACTTCTTTGCATAGTGCCCTTTCTGCTGACACTTGTTGCAAGTAACCTCTGAGAGCGGACGGTGATAAGGAGCACTTGACCTTGGAGTATGGGACTGAGCTTTGTTCTGATAGCCTAGGTTGGGTGGGTGGGAAGATCCATTGTCACCTTTGTTCTTCTGCTGATAAGGCTGACGAAACGGAGGAGGAGGAGGCAACCAGAACTTCTGTTGCTTAGCTGCCACTTGTGATGAAGAATAAGATTGAACTGCATCCCTGACTCTCTTCTTAGATGCCTCACACTTGAGGTGAGCAGCTTCTTGCTTTAGTCCCAAGTTTTAGAATTGATCAAACTCAGTCGGTTCAAGAAGCACGAGAGCTAATTGCAGATCTTCTCTGAGGCCACCTTTGAATTGATAAATTATACTCTTTTCATCAGGAACGTCTTGTTCAGCGAAGCGAGCAAGTTTCTGAAACTGGATATTGTATTGATACACAGACATATTGCCTTGCTTGAGATTGCAGAACTCCTCACACTTGCTCTTAGCAACACTTGGTAGGATGTGATGAGCTTTGAAGTCTCGGCGGAAATCATTCCAGGTAATCACACGACCTCCTCTGGAATCTTTGTATTGTTGATACCACTCAACAGCTTGATCCTTGAGTTGAAACGAAGCAAACTTGACAAAGTCCTCAGGTCTGACATTGCTACATTCAAAATGTTTGCAAATGTCCACGAGCCAATCGTCGGCGTCTGTGGCCTCGACACAGTTGCTAAAGGACTTCGGCTGGTTTGCGAGGAACTGGTTGAGGGTAGCAAACTGAGGCTAATTGTTGCCTTGGCCTTGATTTCCTTGGTTTCCTTGCTATTGGTTGCGCTCTTGCAAGAGTTGCCAAAGCATCTAAGTATTGGCATTGGTGGCTGCCATGACAGCTTGCCATGCCTCCGGAGGTGGAGGTGGTGGCGGATTCTGACGCGTTGGAGGAGCCATCCTGAAGAGGTTGACATCCATTAGCATCTTGAAAAATAGATATTCAAGCTGAATCAATGGATCGAAATTTCAACATAAAGTCTTAACATTCGAACAAGGATGAACGAATGAATTCCAAAGTAAATCATCACACTTCCATTAAGGTTGAGAAGCCATTTAGATAAAGGTAGATGAATAAAGCAACAAGGTACGGATATGAACAAATAAGTGGTAAGGATTACCCAATCACAAACCAAATATATGCGGGAAGAAATACTAGAGCTACTTGAATTCCCGCCTATAAAACTCCAGAAACTTTTTGGTTATGCAATCAGGTGTTGGGGATACAAGGGAAGCATAATATCTCACCCAAAACTAGCAATTCCTACATCCAGCTCTATCCATCCTTCAACACATAACCAAGAAACCTTCGCAAATCATGTACCTCAACCTTTGAAAAGCATCCGTTATATGAGTTGTGGCAATACTCCCGAACTCCCACCCCAGTACGGGGTGGCGTCGAGGTTATCTCACCAACAACTTCATAAAAGAGATTTACAATGTCGGCGAACTCAGGTATTCCAGAACTGCAACGATAAAATTGTGATGATAACACCTCGGAGCTTAACTCCCCGGGACACTGCCACAACCCCTAAATGTCAGGAGGCACCAAGAACAATGTTCTCGTCACAAAACCATCAGAACGATTCCAAGATACCCGCGTGATCCTAATTTTTTTTCGTGAAATTTAAGGAGAGAAGAGTCAAAACTTCTACGCCAGGAGGCCTCACCAGAGCGACGAAGGGACTGAGGAGTAAAAAGAATCCTACTCTCCGATATATATAATCCTAAGACTCAAAAAATTTTGTTCTAGACACAACAACATCAGCGATTCGATCAAGCAGGGGGCTCCTAAGTCGGGGAAGGATCTGATACCAACTTGTAACACCCATAATGCGGCTATATCTCCCACGTGTCGGGGCACGACTTAGAGGCATAGCCGCATGGTAGGTCTGTTACAAGAGGGGTAATCTTTACACATCCCATGTACTGAATAAGAAAGGGATAAAGAGTCGGCTTACAATCGCCACTTCACACAATACATAAATAATCCATACATCATCCAAAGTACAAACAAAGGTCCGACTATGGAACCAAAATAAATAAAGACCACCCCAAATGCTAGATCCCAGATCGTCCCAACTGGGCTCCACTACTGATCATCAGGAAAGGAAACATAATAGCGACCCAAGTCTTCGTCGAACTCCAACTTGAGTTCGGTAGCGTCCCCTGCACTGGCATCATCGGCACCTGCATCTATTTGGAAGTATCTGTGAGTCACGAGGACTCAACAATCTCACACCTGCAAGATCAAGACTATTTAAGCTTATGGGTAAGAGAAGGTAGTAAAGGTGGATCTGCAGCAAGCACTAGCATATATGGTGGCTAACATACGCAAATAAGAGCGAGAAGAGAAGCAACGCAACGGTCGAGAAGCTAGAAGTGATCAAGAAGTGATCCTGAAACTACTTACGTTCAAGCATAACACATGACCGTGTTCACTTACCGGACTCCCCTGGAAAGAGACCATCACGGCTACACACGCGGTTGATGCATTTTAAAATTAAGTCAAGTGTCAAGTTATCTACAACCGGACATTAACAAATTCCCATCTGCCACATAACCGTGGGCACGGCTCTCGAAAGTTTATACCCTGCAGGGGTGTCCCAACTTAGCCCATCACAAGCTCTCACGGTCAACGAAGGATATTCCTTCTCCCAGGAAGACCCGATCAGGCTCGGAATCCCGGTTACAAGACATTTGGACAATGGTAAAACAAGACCAGCAAAGCCGCCCGAATGTGCTGACAAATCCCGATAGGAGTTGCACATATCTCGTTCTTAGGGCACACCGGATGGGCAAGACGTCGGGTTGGCATAGAGCCTGGTTGCCTAGGGGGCACCGGACATCGCCCAGTTCGGACCAACACTTAGAGAAGCACTGGCCCGGGGGGGTTAAAATAAAGATGACCCTCGGGTTAATTACTCCCAAGGGAAAGCTATAGGTTGTTAGGCAAATGTAAAACCAAGGTTGGGCCTTGCTGGAGGAGTTTTATTCAAAGCGAACTGTCAAGGGGTTCCCATAACACCCAACCGCGTAAGGAACGCAAAATCAAGGAACATAACACCGGTATGACAGAAACTAGGGTGACAAGAGTGGAACAAAACACCATGCATAAGGCCGAGCCTTCCACCCTTTACCAAGTATATAGATGCATTAATTAAATAAGAGATATGGTGATATCCCAACATATCCATGTTCCAACATGGAACAAACTTCAACTTCACCTACAACTAGCAACGCTATAAGAGGGGCTGAGCAAAGCGGTAACTTAGCCATACAACGGTTTGCTAGGAATGTGGGTTAGAGGCTTGACATGGCAATATGGGAGGCATTATATAACAAGTGGTAGGTAGCACGACATAACGTTACAGCGAACAACTAGAAAGCAAAGATAGAAGTGATTTCGAGGGTATGGTCATCTTGCCTGAGATCCCGCAAGGATGAAGAACGAGTCCATGAACAAGACAAACAGACGTAGTCGAACGAATCCTCACAACTCCGAAACGAAACCGAAGCTAACGAGGGAAGCAACCCGGAAAGAAGCAAGCAGCATAGTAAACAACCATCACATAAACATGGCATGATGCACAACCAAGTATGATGCATGTCCGGTTTAAAGAGGCATGGCATGGTAAAGTGCAACAAACAATACTACAAATTAAGTGGAGCTCGATATGCAACGAGTTCCATATTAACGAAACACCACATGACTTATTTAGTTCTCTCTCGATTATGTACGCAACAATATTAAATGTTGTTAAACATGGCAAGAAGTGAAGTATAATAAAACTACCTATCTAGGCAAGTTTAAATGAGGCCAGAACAACAAGCAACAAGTCCAGAAAATCCCCATCTGCATATTATGAATTTGGTACTATTCTGCGCTAAACACAATTTTAGAGTTGTTAAACACGCAAGAAGAGTGACCAAGAAGTGATCCTGAAGCTACTTACGTTCAAGCATAACACAAGACCGTGTTCTCTTCCCGGACTTCGCCGAAAAGACACCATCACGACTACACACGCGGTTGATTCATTTTAATTAAGTTAAGTGTCAAGTTTTCTACAACCGGATATTAACAAATTCCCATCTTCCCATAACCGCGGGCACGGCTTTCAAAAGTTCAAAACCCTGCAAGGGTGTCCCAACTTAGCCCATCACAAGCTCTCACGGTCAACGAAGGATATTCCTTGTCCCAAGAAGACCCGATCAGACTCGGAATCCCGGTTACAAGACATTTTGACAATGGTAAAATAAGACCAGCAAAGCCGCCCGAATGTGCCGACAAATCCCGATAGGAGCTGCACATATCTCGTTCTCAGGGCACACCGGATTGTCCAAACATCCGGTAGGCCAACCCAGAGTTGCCCCTGGTGGCTACCTGCGGCTGACGGGTTGGACCAACACTTAGAGGAGCACTGGCCCGGGGGTTTAAAATAAAGATGACCCTTGAGTCCGTGGAACCCAAGGGAAAAGGCTTAGGTGGAAAATGGTAAAACCAAGGTTGGGCCTTGCTGGAGGAGTTTTATTCAAGGTGAACTGTCAAGGTGTTCCCATAACACCCAACCGCATAAGGAACGCAAAATCAAGGAACATAACACCTGTGTGACGGAAACTAAGGCGGCAAGAGTGGAACAAAACACCAGGCATAAGGCCGAGCCTTCCACCCTTTACCAAGTATATAGATGCATTAAAGTCAATAAGAGATAATAATGATATCCCAACATATCCATGTTCCAACATGGAACAAACTTCATCTTCACCTGCAACTAGCAACGCTATAAGAGGGGCTGAGCAAAGCAGTAACATAGCCAAACAACGGTTTGCTAGGAAAGGTGGGTTAGAGGCTTGACATGGCAATGTGGGAGGTATGATATAGCAAGTGGTAGGTAGCGCGGCATAGCAAGAGAGCGAACAACTAGCAAGCAAAGATAGAAGTGATTTCGACGGTATGGTCATCTTGCCTGCAAAGTACTCAGAGTTGTCGAAAGCTTGATCCTCGTAAGCATTCTCAACAGGTTCCTCGGTCACGTACTTGTCTCCCGGCTCTACCCAAATCAAGAACACAAGCAAAGGACCAACAATCAATCACGGTGCAATGCACAAGCAACATGATGCAAAACATGGCATGATATGCGAGATGTGATATGCAATGCATTTGCGTGCTCTGGAAGGAAAATAATGATCAAGGCATCAACTTGACAAACCAAGTGTGCCGCTGGAAATATGAGATGATTTCGGTAGAAATCGATATAAAGATCACCGGAAACGGATGCACGGTTTGCAAATGGCAAGCAAAACAAGAATGGCACAGTTCTGCAATTAACAGCACAATGCTACTTAGCATGCAACAAGAAATTAAGCTACTGCACTCCAACATAGCAACAAAGCATATGTCAGTGATCTACTCAAGATGCTTGACAAAAGATGAACACTGAGCTACAGCTAAATCACACTAGAACAGGTTCAAACAAGCATGGCAAAAGTGCAAAAGATATCAGCTTCACAGACTTAGTGAAAATACTAACATGCCAGAAATAACATCAGGAATCCATGTTTAGAGCAGGAAAACAACATGCTACAGGAACAAATCATAGCAAACAAAGGCATGAAATGATCCTACTAAAATCATAGATCAAAAATCCCTTACTGAACATGAGCCAAAAAGGCACAGAAGATATGATGGCACCCATGTAAACATAGCAAGTTTTATTAATAGTTTCAGACTTAGCAGAAAACAGAGCATGGCATAAACAGAATTATGAAGGCATCTTTGCGAGCTCAAACCACTCATCACAAAGCCTTGCATGACAAAACAAGAATACCAACAACAAGATGACATCTTCATGAAGGTAACCATGGCAAGAGCAAGTTCATAGCATGCATGGATAACTAGCAACAACCATGGCAAAATTGATTAACATGTAAACAATCTACTAGGAACATTTTATAGCAAAAGTAGAGCAAGAACAAGACATGCTAGGGCACTCCATAATTGCAAACAGGGGCATGGATGGATAGAGCATAACCATATGTTCAAAACATCCTTACTGAAGCATCTCAAAATAAGCATGGATATCATTGTAGAATCATGTTTACATATCATCAAAATAACAGCAGGAAAAGGACTTAGCAAAATCCTAAGTCTCCGATAACAGCAACATCACGAAGGCTACTTTGCATGCTTGTTCTAGTCACCACATACATAAAAAAATGCAAGACAAGCACCTCTGTAAAGATGGCATGACATAGTTCAAAACTCATGTAGAGCTCATGCTCATATGAAGCACACATCAAATGTGACAAAAATGACAAATCATCATAATCTGATAAGTAGCAGCAGTAAACATTTATAGCACTCTTGCATCAATGCTTTGGGCATCAATATGAACTCAAACAAGCATGCCACAATGTAATGAAATGAATAGCATCTCACAATCAACATTTTGATATATCATATGCATGAAACGGGGCCACAGTCATGGAGATATGTGGCAATGAACAGAGCATTAAAAAGTTGCAGGGAAAAAGACTTGGTGGAAAAACGACCTCCGAATTCTGGATCTAGGGTTCCAGTGGCCCGCAGACCGAGGCGGCCGGATCTTGGCCGGAGTTCGTCGGGGACGGCGGCCGGAGGTGACGAGGTGGTCGGAGCGTCGGGAGGTGGCCGGATCTGGCACAGGGTCATCGGAGCCGGAGTGGACGGCGACGGAGCCGGGCGGGCGGAAGACGGCGGCCGGCGGCGGCCGGCGAGCGGTTGGTGCGGCCAGAGCGGCTGGGTCGGAGGGGAGGCGGCGCTCGGCGCTGGAGGCGAGGATGACGGCGGTGGAGGGAGGCACGGGAGCGCACGCTCGGGCGGCGGTGGTTGCCCGCGGGCCGGGAGGGCCGGCCTCAGGCTGGCAGGCCCGCGCGGCGGTGGGCTGCGGCGCGGTGACGTGGCGGCACGAGGTTGGACGAGGGGACGAGGGCGGACGTGTCCGGCGCGCGGAGGAAGGGGGAGACTAGGGTTTCGACCCGAATTTCGGGGGAGGGTCACATATTTATAGGTAGGGGGAGTTTGGAGTGTCCAAATGGGGTGTAGTTTTCGCCCACATGATCGTGATCTGACGACGGAGGACATGGAAGTGGTTTGGATGGGTTTTTGGGCCATCTTGGAGGGATGTTGGGCTAAAACACACAAGGGGCCTTCACGGTTACCCGGTTAACCGTTGGAGCATCAAACGGACTCCAAATGGAACGAAATTTGACAGGCGGTCTATCGGTGGTGTACCAAGGCCACTTGGCAAATCTCAGTCCATTTCGAGAATGTTTAACACCCGCTCACGAAAAGATACAAGAGGGGTGCGCCGGTGCACGTAGGAGTGTCGGATTGCAAAACGGACAACGGGGAAAATGCTCGGATGCATGAGACGAACACGTATGCAAATGCGATGCACATGATGACATGATATGAAATGCATGAAATGAACAAAATGCAAAATGAAGGCAAAAACCCAACCACGAAGGGAATCTCATAACTTAAAAGCCGAAAATGGCAAGAGTCAGAGTTACAAATATGGCAAGTTACATCCGGGGTGTTACAACCCACCACACGCTCTGCCGCCGCTGCCCGTCGGCAGCTGTTGCCCGCCGTTGCCGCCACACCACCGTCGAAATCCAGGGCCATCGCCCACTCCGCCACTATGGCCCGAAGGCGGGAGGTGGCCGTTGTGGCCGCCAGCCCACTGCCGGCCATCACCCGCTCCACCACCGCGGCCCGAAGGCAGGAGGTGGCCTTCGTGGCCGCTACCCCATTGTCCGCCGTCGTGGCCGCCAGCCCACCATCAACCGCCGGGATCATCACCCGCTCCGCCACCGCCTCCCGAAGGAGAGAGGCGGAGGTGGAGGCCCGCATGTGCGTCAACGACCTTGCGCGCTACATCTAGTTCCTACGGGAGGAGGAGGAGCATCTCGTCGAGCACGCAAAGAGCCTTACCGCTGTCGTGGCCGCAACACACACCGACGCAGAGGCGAGGAATCAGGAGATCTACGAGCAGTCCGGCCTCTTCGAGAGGGATTGTCTGGAGTGGCAGTGGGCGTTCGAGCTGGCGAGCGTCGCTGAACGTGCAGCAGAGGCAGGCATCATGTTGCATTTGTCCAGCTCATCAGTAGGCTCCTCCTCCTCCTCTGCCTCTTACTAAGTGCGCTCGGCAGAGGAGAGGCTGCCGGAAGTAGCACAAAGACGCTACGTAGTAGTAGTATTTAGGGGCTATTTTGTTCAGTTCATCTGACTGTAGATGTGTGGTGGAACTGTACAACGTACTTAAAATTAGCTAGTATTTATAGTTGAACTAGCTATTTCAGTACGTGGTTTGCAACAAGTAGGGAAAGGTTTGGTCGGTTCAGCTGTCGAGTTGAACTATTTGTATAAATTAAGAACGAGTGCTTAATCTACGAATGAAATCTATGCTTAATTACTGAATTTTAGTTGCAAAAATTAGATAGTGCTAGTGATTTTTAGCTGCATATTTTGACAAATCATAGTGTTACAAGGATTGACAAATGGCAATGTTACTAGATCAACAAATTTCAATCTTTCCAGTTTGACAAATGGCAACATACCCAATATGATAAATGAAAATCTTACCAAATTGTTTGTACATGGTTGCACATGGGTCATCAAAAACAACGGTTTGCGTTGAAGGGATGCACAAATCCCGCGCTGTGAATTTTCCCTCGATTTAAGGGGGAAGACCATAGCTCTCACTTTGCATACAGGTGTTCTATCTAAAACGTTTGCGATCAAGAGCTGCACAAATCCTGCTAGGCACATTTTACCTTGGCTTCCTGGGAAAGTTGTCGGTTTTGCATACGGGTGTTCTAACTGAAATGTTTGCGATGAATGTTTTATATTTAAAAACCGTATTAAACAATGGCTTGGGCGCCATTAATGGAGAGGATGCGAGCAAGGCGGGCGGCCATGGAATTCAAAGGGCTCGCTTCCCGGTGAGCCTCCGCATTGGAGTACAACTCACACGCCTCCCGTTTAGTCAAGCACTCAAGCACCTATCCGCACGACACCTCCTAGCCATTAAAAGAGTGAGGCGTGGCATCACGTGAATGGTTAATAGAATGCACACAATTTAAATTATACAAAACGTTTGAGATGTTACAGTGCTAGCTATTTGTTTCAAAATGCCTTTGTTAGATGTTATTCGAGTGCGCCTTTTCTCAAAATGGACACGAAAAATACCACAGCATGTCGAGTGCCATTCTGTTATAGCATGCCAAGTTTCATGAATTTCAAACGAGTTTTGGATTTACTAGAATTTAAAAACAAAGTATCTCAACGTTTTGTCGGCAATCAAGAGTGCCCTGGTGTTTGAAATTCATTCCCATTTCTTGCATGGGACCTAAGCATGCACCGAAGGACACATATTTGATTTTTCAACCAATTTATATGCACTCGAGCATGTGCATGTAGTTCAAATTTGAATTACGAACATAAAATGCCTAGACAACCCAGTTAATGTATAAAAATGTCCAAGCGAACCCCTAAAAATTCCAAAATTAAACAGAACACTCCTGTTGTTCTTTGTTGACACTAGAAATTTTTTGAAAGAAAAAAGAGGCAACGGATATCGTTTTGTCCCCAAAGGTGGCACGTTCCCTATCGAAACCATTACACTTGTTGTGAGAAGCTCTGGTTTGTGAGAAGCTTATACCCAAACCTGCCCCAAATGGGACAAAAATTTTACCACAGTATGTTGATGCCGCTCCATGATAGCATGCCAAGTTTCATGAATTTTAGAAGAGTTTTGGATTTAGTAGAATTTAAAAACCAAGTATCTCAATGTTTACGGTCGAGTGACGGTGGCAGGGTGTTTGAAATTCATTCCCATTTCTTGCATGGGACCTAAGCATGCACCTAAGGACACATATTTGATTTTTCAACCAGCTTATATGCACTGAAGCATGTGCATGTAGTTCAAATTTGAATTATGCACCTGAAATGCCTACAAAACCAAGTTAATGTATAAAAATGTCCAAGCGAACCTCGAAAAATTCCAAAATTAAACACAACACTCTTGTTGTTCTATGTTGACACTAGAAAATTTTTGAAAGCAAAAAGAGGCAACGGATATCGTTTCGTCCCCAAAGGTGGCACGTTCCCTACCGAAACCATCCCGCTTGTTGTGAGAAGCTCTGGTTTGTGAGAAGCTTATACCCAAACCTGCCCCAAATGGGAGAATTTTTTTACCACGGCATGTCGATGCCGCTCCATGATAGCATGCCAAGTTTCATGAATTTCAGACGAGTTTTGGATTTACTAGAATTTTAAAACCAAGTATCTCAATGTTTGCGCCCGAGTGACGATGGCAGAGTGTTTGAAATTCATTCCCATTTCTTGCATGGGACCTAAGCATGCATCGGAGGACAGAAATTTGTTTTTTCAACCAATTTATATGCACTGGAGCATGTGCATGTAGTTCAAATTTGAATTATGCACCTGAAATGCCTGGAAAACCAAGTTAATGTATAAAAAATGTCCAAACGAACCCCAAAAAATTCCAAAATTAAATACAACACTTCTGTTGTTCTATGTTGACACTAGAAAAAAATTGAAAGCAATAAGAGGCAATGGATATCATTTCGTCCCCAAAGGTGGCACGTTCCCTACCGAAACCATCACGCTTGTTGTGAGAAGCTTATACCCAAACCTGCCCCAAATGGGACCAAAATTTTACCACGTCATGTTGATGCCGCTCCATGATAGCATGCCAAGTTTCATGAATTTCAGACGAGTTTTGGATTTACTAGAATTTAAAAACCAGGTATCTCAATGTTTGCGGCCGAGTGATGGTGGCAGGGTGTTTGACATTCATTCCCATTTCTTGCATGGGTCCTAATCATGCAACCAAGGACACATATTTGATTTTTCAACCCGTTTATATGTTGGGGAACATTGCAGAAAACAAAAAAAATTCCTACGTTTCACCAAGATCAATCTATGGAGTCTACTAGCAACAAGAGGAGAGTGCATCTACATACCCTTGTAGATCGCGAGCGGAAGCGTTCAAGAGAACGTGGATGATGGAGTCGTACTCGTCGTGATTCTAATCACCGATGACCAAGTGCCGAACGGATGGCACCTCCGTGTTCAACACACGTACGGAGCGGATGACGTCTCCTCCTTCTTGATCCAGCAAGGGGGAAGGAGAGGTTGATGAAGATCCAGCAGCACGACGGCGTGGTGGTGGATGCAGGAGTGAACGCAGCAGGGCTTCGCCGAGCTTCTGCGAGAGGGAGAGGTGTAGCAGGGGAGAGGGAGGCGCCAAGGCTTGAGGTGAGGCTGCCCTCCCTCCCCCCTTTATATACGCCCCTAGGGGGGTGCGCCGGCCCTAGGAGATGGGATCTCCTAGGGAGGCAGTGGCCAAGGGGGGTGGAGTACCCCCCAAGGCAAGTGGAGACGCCCCCTCCCCTAGGGTTCCCAACCCTAGGCGCATGGGGGGCCCAAGGGGGGGCGCACCAACCCACTATGGGCTGGTTCCCCTCCCCACTTCAGCCCATGGGGCCCTCCGGGATGGGTGGCCCCACCCGGTGGACCCCCGGGACCCATCCGGTGGTCCCGATACAATACCGGTGACCCAGAAACTTTCCCGATGGCCGAAACAACACTTTCTATATATAATTCTTCACCTCCGGACCATTCCGGAACTCCTCGTGACGTCCAGGATCTCATCTGGGACTCCGAACAACTTTCGGCTTACTACATACTCATATCTATACAACTCTAGCGTCACCGAACCTTAAGTGTGTAGACCCTACGGGTTCGGGAGACAAGCAGACATGACCGAGACGACTCTCTGGTCAATAACCAACAACGGGATCTGGATACCCATGTTGGCTCCCACATGCTCCTCGATGATCTCATTGGTTGAACCACGATGTCGAGGACCTAATCAATCCCGTACTCAATTCCCTTTGTCAATCGGTACGTTACTTGCCCGAGACTCGATCGTCGGTATCCCAATACCTTGTTCAGTCTCGTTACCGGCAAGTCACTTTACTCGTACCGTAATGCATGATCCCATGATCAACCACTTGATCACATTGATCTCATTATGATGATGCATTACCGAGTGGGCCTAGAGATACTTCTCCGTCATACGGAGTGACAAATCCCAGTCTCGATTCATGCCAACCCAACAGACACTTTCGGAGATACCTGTAATGTATCTTTATAGTCACCCAGTTATGTTGTGACGTTTGGCACACCCAAGGCACTCTTACGGTATCCGGGAGTTGCACAATCTCATGGTCTAAGGAAATGATACTTGACATCCAGAAAAGCTACAGCAAACGAACTACACGATCTTTGTGCTATGCTTAGGTTTGGGTCTTGTCCATCACATCATTCTCCTAATGATGTGATCCCGTTATCAATGACATCCCCATGTCCATAGCCAGGAAACCATGACTATCTGTTGATCAACGAGCTAGTCAACTAGAGGCTCACTAGGGACACATTGTGGTCTATGTATTCACACATGTATTACGATTTCCGGATAATACAATTATAGCATGAATAATAGACAATTATCATGAACAAGGAAATATAATAATCATTTTATTATTGCCTCTAGGGCATATTTCCAACATTATATGCACTGGAGCATGTGCATGTAGTTCAAATTTGAATTATGCACCTGAAATGCCTACAAAACCAAGTTAATGTATAAAAACGTCCAAAAGAATCCTGAATAATTCCAATTTTTTTGACGACACACCTATAGTTGCATGTTCACTATAGATAAAATTTCTAGCAATTCAAACACCATCCTTTGCAGCTCTGACCCCATTACGTAATTCAAATCAAGACGAAAAATCAAGTAGACCACACATAGTTTATTATCACCAACCGTGTGAGATGCGGCACACAATATCTTGGAGCACCGTCGGAGTGTGAAGCACACTAGCCCGCTCCTCAAATATCATTTCACAATTCAATCATCGCCGGTGAAAGATGGGGATGTGGACACGCATCGTGAGGGCAAGTTTGGCGGCCCACTCCGGCGAGAGCGTGGCTGCAGCCGCCAGGCGCATTCTAACAAGCTTCGTGAGGGCGACCGCAATCTGCGTCCGGGCGGCCAAGGCAGCCCAAACGGCCGCTGTTTCTTCTCAGGCGGCGATAGCAGCATTTGCCTTGGGGATAGCAACTGGAGAGAGTGGCACATCAGCTATCCGTTCCACAGCGGCGGCCTTAGCCCTGATGGAGGCCGCCCATGTCCAGCTCGTGGCGGTCACCGCACAAATTGAATGAAGCTTCTTCGACAACAGTCGGCAACCCACGGCCGAAGAGTTGGCAATCGCCGAGAGAGTTTGAGAAGCCGTCCGTTCCTGCGCGGCATACCTTGCCACGATGGAGCCCGCCAAAGCCCAGATCACGGCTGCCCCATGCCCATCTCTTGGCGGCCTATTCCAAAGATATGGCGGACGCGGATGGCGAGATGCTTACCGAGTATGGTACAATTGATGCCATGGAGCCCCTTCCCTAGGAGACTGTCGGGCGCGAGCTGGACATGGAGGCAGTGGCGGATATCGAAGGGCACTGGCCGTAGTAGTACTCTTTGTTTTGTTTAATTAAGAGCGCTGGTCTTTAATTCGTTAGAGTAATGTTTAGGTTAGCTAGCTCTGTTTAATTGCTGAACTTGGTCGATTAAGAAGTGTGGGTGTGTTGTAGTCTCCTTTGTGTACCCAAATTGTGCAATGACGTGGATGACCATTATAACCAGGGAAATTCGAACCAAAATTTTTGACGTTCGAACTCATCACACACGGGTTAATCTATCTGGATCGTTTGTGATGTTCACATATCGTACACAGTTCTGAATAAGGGACCGTGTTTGATGACACTTTGCACGCCAGTTTTTTCCCTGAAGTGATTCCAAAATTTCGGCTTCCGCGGAAATATCTACCTCCCCGCCCCTCACCCTTTCCAAAAGCCACATTTCCCCTATTTCCACCTTCCTTTCCAAGTTGAAACCTTCACTCCTTGCTTGCAGTGCCGCCTCCTCGCCGGCGACCCTCCTTCACGCTGCTCGGCCGCCTATCCAGGCAGGTAATCCACACCCGACCCCCATCCTCCTCCTCCTTCCACATCCCACATGCCCCGACCACCGGCGCGATACCTTCCACCCAAATCATTGACCCCTCCACCTTCAAGGAGCATTTGGCAGCGGAGAAGCAAATCGCGGCCGCACGCGACGATGAGGTCGCGATGGCTGCCATTCGAGTTTACCCCAGATCTTGGAGGAGCACCTCGCCGTCGAGGCCACCGTCGACTCCTCGCGCGCCGACAATGCGATGCGGTTGGCTATTTGGTTCAATTCTTCAATGCGATGTTCAATTGTTGTGGGTGCATTCTATTATTGTATACCATGTGAGAAATAAATCGAATTTGGCCGTACAAAATACATGAGAAATAAATACAATTTCTATATTTCTAAGTTATTAAGCATGCTTGGTTTGGTTAACTATCTGATATTCTATTAGGAGTATTTTATATTGTGCAATGTGGTGCTCAGTTAATGTTTGGTTCATTTGTTGTGGTGTTTAGTTAACTGTTTTGTTTGGTTCAATTCTCAATGTGATGTTCAATTGTTGTGGGTGCATTCTGTTATTGTATACCATGTGAGGAATAAATTGAATTTGGCTGTACTAAATACATGACAAACAAATACAATTGCTATATTTCCAAGTTGTTAAGCATGCTTGGTTTGGTTAACTATCTGGTCTTCTATTAGGAGTATCTTATTTTGTGCAATGTGGTGCTTAGTTAATGTTTGGTTCATTTGTTGTGGTGTTTAGTTAATTTCTTGGTTCAATTCTGCAATGCGATGTCCAATTGTCGTGGGTAGAATTTTGTATTGTTGTGCATGTGAGGAATAAATCGAATTTGGCTGCACTTAATACATGAGAAACATATACAAGTGCTATATTTCCTAGTTCTTAATAATGATTGGTTTGGATAAATGGGTTTTCCATGTGGCTTGAATTAATCTGATGAATCTGCAATGTGCTTATTTTTCATCAACATATTTTACTGATAGCATGTGAACCCTTACTTAACCTGATGACTAACTACCTTATATGTGTTGCAGGGAAACAATGGGAAGCACTGAGGTTTACAATCAAGGTTAGCACGTGCATGGTCTGTTGTCTAATAGCATATTATTGTGCAATTGCAGGAACCTTTCTAATATTTAGGTTTTTAACAATTTGGTCTTGCACATGTAGGTCCTGCTGTCAGAGGTTTTGGCCCACTGTTTGACCCTTTTTTCATATGGGGAAATGTGTTTTCCATGAATATCAGTGAAGTCGAGAAACTCGGAAATATTGTTAGGATAAAGAAATTAGCAACAAAAAACAACAAGTTCTTTGTCTGCACAATGAAGAAGACATCAGTTCACTACAGGATGGTACTAATTATTATACCTTGCCTTTTTTTATTCCTTTTCCCCATTTACAATTTAGAGAAGATATTTACGCACATCCTTGTTTTCAGGCCTTTCCAAAGCAGTTCACTGATAATTACCTCTGAAACCACCTGTATGGTCAGGAGGCGAGGAAGGTATTCATACAACACCCACAGTTCAATATTGAAGTGTTCCTGAAGAGAACGAAGGATGGACGGTCAATCATCCACAGGCACTAGGCTAAAGTTACAAAGACCTTCAACATTAATGAAGATCCAATATTCGCCTTCTGCTTCAGCAGTTTTCCAGACGAGATACATCTATCTATGTACCGTCTACGATGCTAATTTCGAAAGGTTATAGATGTTGCATGTGAAGTTTGGTGCTGGTGTGTAACACCCACAATGTGGCTATATCTCCCACGTGTCGGGGGATGACTTAGAGGCATAGCCGCATGGTAGGTTTGTCGCAAGAGGGGTAATCTTTACACATCCCATGTACTGAATAAGAAAGGGATAAAGAGTTGGCTTACAATCGCCACTTCACACATACATAAAAAGTTTGTACATCATCCAAAGTACAAACAAAGGTCCGACTACGGAACCAAAATAAAAGAAGACAACCCCAAATGGTAGATCCCCGATCGTCCCAACTGGGCTCCACTACTGATCAACAAGAAACGAAAACAACAAAATGAACAAGATCTTCATCGAGCTCCCACTTGAGCTCGGTTGCATCATCTGCACTGGTATCATCGGCACCTTTAACTGTTTGGAAGTATCTGTAAGTCACGAGGACTCATCAATCTCACACCCGCGAGATCAAGACTATTTAAGCTCATGGGTAGGAAAGGGTGGTGAGGTGGAGCTGCAACAAGCACTAAGCATATATGGTGGCTAACGTACGCAAATAAGAGCGAGAAGAGAAGCAACGGAATGGTCGAGAAGCTAGAAGTGATCAAGAAGTGATCCTAAAACTACTTACGTTCAAGCATAACACAAGACCGTGTTCACTTCCCGGACTCCCCCGGAAAGAGACCATCATGGCTACACATGCGGTTGATGTATTTTAAAATTAAGTCAAGTGTCAAGTTATCTACCACCGGACATTAAGAAATTCCCATCTTCCACATAACCACGGGCATGGCTCTCGAAAGTTTATACCCTGCAGGGGTGTCCCAACTTAGCCCATCACAAGCTCTCACGGTCAACGAAGGATATTCCTTCTCCCAGGAAGACTCGATCAGGCTCGGAATCCCGGTTACAAGAAATTTCGACAATGGTAAAACAAGACCAACAAACACGCCAGAATGTTCCGACAAATCCTGATAGGAGCTGCACATATCTTCTTCTAAGGGCACACCGGATGGGCAAGACATCGGGTTGGCATAGACCCTGGTTGCCCAGGGGGCGCCGGACATCGCCCAGTTCGGACCAACACTTAGAGAAGCACTGGCCCGGGGGGGTTAAAATAAAGATGACCCTCGGGTTAATTAGTCCCAAGGGAAATGTATAGGTTGTTAGGCAAATGTAAAACCAAGGTTGGGCCCTGTTGGAGGAGTTTTATTCAAAGCAAACTATCAAGGGGTTCCCATAACACCCAATCACGTAAGGAACGCAAAATCAAGGAACATAATACCGGTATGACGGAAACTAGGGCGGCAAGAGTGGAACAAAACACCAGGCATAAGGCCGAGCCTTCCACCCTTTACCAGGTATATAGATGCATTAATTAAATAAGATATATTTTGATATCCCAACATATCTGTGTTCCAACATGGAACAAACTTCAACTTCACCTGCAACTAGCAACGCTATAAGAGGTGCTGAGCAAAGCGGTAACTTAGCCAAACAACGGTTTGCTAGGAATGTGGGTTAGAGGCTTGACATGGCAATATGGGAGGCATGATATAACAAGTGGTAGGTAGCGCGACATAACAATACAGTGAACAACTAGCAAGCAAAGATAGAAGTGATTTCGAGGGTATGGTCATCTTGCCCGAGATCCCGCAAGGAAGAAGAACGAGTCCATGAAGAAGACAAACGGACGTAGTCGAACGAATCCTCACAACTCCGGAACGGAACCGAAGCTAACGAGAGAAGCAAACTGGAAAGAAGCAAGCAACATAGTAAACAACCATCACAGAAACATGGCATGATGCACAACCAAGTATGATGGATGTCCGATTTAAAGAGTCATGGCATGGCAAAGTGCAACAAACAATACTACAAATTAAGTGGAGCTCAATATGCAACAAGTTGCATATTGACGAAACACCACATGACTTATTTAGTTCTCTCTCGGTTATGTACCCAACAATATTAAATGTTGTTAAACATGGCAAGAGGTGAAGTATAATAAAACTACCTATCTAGGCAAGTTTAAATGTGGCCGAAACAACAAGCAGCAAGTCCGGAAAATCCCCGTGTGCATATTATGAATTTGGTACTGTTCTACACTAAACATAATTTTAGAGTTTTTAAACATGCAAGAAGAGTGCACCATGTTAAACTAGACATTTTTCTACCCCATTTACATATAAGGTTTATTTAAATGGAGCTACGGTTATTTAGTTATGAATTAAATCATTTTAACAAGTTATTTAAGGAAATTAATCAAACCACATTTTAAGCATGGATGAAAGTTGCATATTATGAAACTAGACGAAATTCTAAACATTTTACATATTCAGTTTGTTCAATTCTGACGCACGGTTTGTGAAATATTGATGCATGAACAGTACGGGGTTTTCTATAAAACTGCAGTCTCCGGATAATTAGGCAAATTCACAGACAGGGAAAAGACAACACTGGGCCGAAACTGAAAGGTACTCTGGGGTGGATGGGCTGCTCACCATGGGCCAAGGCCCAATCGGTGGAGAGGTAGGCCGGCCTTGGTGGTGCTGGGCTTGGAGGCGGTTGAGGCCTGGTCCACGTGAGCGCAGTCAACGGAGCTGGTTGGCGATCAGATCGATGCGGATGAGCGAGAAGAGCGCTCTGGCTCGTTGTAGAAGAGGAAAACGACAGGTTTAGGGGGCGAGCGGCGCAGCTGGTCTCCGGTGGCACAGCGCGGCGCCCTGGAGGCGGGGACAAGGCCGGAGACATGAGCAGAGGACGGCGGGGACGGATGGTCTTGGCCGGAGACGAGACCATAAGTGGCGGCGAGCTCCTGCAGCAAAAGGCAGCGGCAGCGGCAGCAGTCAAAAACAGGCAAGCGAGGAGGAATGGAGGTTCAACTCGAGCGACAAGATCGACCTTAGGAGGCTGGGAGAACGCGATTTGCAGGCACGGTTGAGGAAGGGGTGCCGGGAGTGGGAGGTTGTCACGGTGCGGTGCAGAAGGTCGGCCTCCATGGCGGCATCCATGGCGCAAGGAGCACCTATTGCTGGAGAAGAACGAGGGAGATGAGATGAGGAGACAAAGGGAGGAAGGAGAAGGGAAGGGTGACGGGGTCCTGGTCCGGTTGAGGCGGCTGCGAGCAATGGGAGGCCAGGCCTCCTGGATTGGGCGCCCTGGGGGCTTCTCTCACGATTTGAGGCTGGATTTGGTTGGCTGGGTGGGGATCGAGAGTTTGTGTCTGGTTGGTGCGAAGGGTATCCCGAGGTGGGAGAAAGACAGTGGCGGCGTCAGAGGATTTGATGGATGGGACATCTCCCTAGATTTTAGGGTTTGGTCCTATTGTATATAGCGGTGGGATTAAGTTTAGGGGCTATACGGTCCATCCGATCGTTATCGGGCGGTCGAGAAAATATAGGTTAGGAAGTCCAATTAACAAAACGGAGATGTTTTATAGATGTTTGGGGATGATCCGGACCCAACGATGACGACTGTCTGGGTTGGGTTCGGGGGACTTTTCGGACGCGCGCGCGAGGAGAGCCGCAGGCTGACGAGAGAGGTTAGGTTGGGCCTGGCGGTTGGTAGTGGACTGTGAAGATGGTCTAGGGAGGAAAGAGAGGGAAAGCCCGGCAGCCATTTTTGAAGACCGAAAATGTCCGACGATTTGACCGACTATATTATCGCTATAGTTATCTGTTGGGGCATTAAACAGACTCTGAATGCGATGAAACTGGGCAGGCGGCCTATCTGCACTATAACAACACCGCATGCCAACTTTCAACCCATTATGAGAACATTTTCTGGCCACTTATAAAATAATATTTCGGACGTGCCACGGGCGCGTGCAAGTGTGGTTGGGCTCAGAACGGCCAACAGACGGAACTGGGGGAACCCGGACGGATGCAAGTTTTGAAAACATGTAGATGCAATGCGGATGATGACATGGCAAGATGCAACACGCAAGTGAATGACAAGGCAACAATAACGAATAACTGGAAGACACCTGGCGCAACGGTTTCGGGGCGTTACAACACTCCACCACTACAAGAGGATCTCATCCCGAGATCTAGGATGGCACCGAGGGAAACAAAAGAGGAATGGGAAGAGGTAAAACTAAGTTGCTTCTTCGACAAATGAGTGAAACCAAAGAACCTTGAGAGGTTGAAAACTTGAAAGAAAGAATACAACAGAGATGAACGAAGTTGAAAACACACCGTTAGAAAAAGAGGAACAAGGAACATTACTAGAACCTTGTAGGTTGAAAGGCATAAGAAAAGGGTTGCAATGGACAAGAAGTACATGCAAGCACTCCGATAGAAATGAGATGTACAAGGAACGATAAAGATCAATTATGACAACACTCCGATTGGAAAAGGAAGGCATAGAATATGAACTTGACAAGATGAGAGGATACTTGATGAAATCAACAACACACTGCCTCGGGAACAAAAGATAGAATAGACTGAAAGTAATGAGGAAGAAAAACATCTTCTACCTCGAATGAATTTGAAAGCATCCCTCCATAGAGGATTAGATGGATTTGTTGGAAAATGAACAATGAAAATAATAAACTTGTTGTGGGCTTATGGAAAACATCCCAAAACTTGACGTGAAATTCTGCCACTAACAAAAACAATTGCTTGCTTGAGAGCAATGAAGAGATGAAAACTTCTTTCCTCACGAGAATAGGAGGAAACTTGGATTATTGATAAGCACCACAATAGCAACATTCATTAGGGAAGTCTTTAGGTGATATCTATATCACGATAACACTAAGGAAGAAAATGATGGGTTTAAATATCTCATTCCTGAAAACTTATCACCCATGAAACATGAAGGAAACTGTCAAGGATGACATAACACCATCTCAAAAGATAAGGTAGAAAGAATTGCACTTCAGAATGCAAGATGAAGAATGCTTGAACTCCTCAAAACAAGACATGTGTTGAACACCATGTTTATTTTGGAGTATAGCTTGGCGTAACATAACTCTGATAGAAATCTTGAAGAACAAATCGAGAATGAAAGGAATCCTTGACGAACCACGATGTAGAGCCTCCATGAAGAACTCCGGTAATAAAAGGATGATAAAAAGAAAGAGAAGTTGAGAACATAAGGTGAAGCCTTGTAACGATTTAGATGGATCTTTGCGATCAGATAATGCAGAAAACTTGGAACTCCAGGATGAACAACTAGAAACCAAGAATTGATATCATGAACGAACTCCGATAAAGAAAAGATGAAGCATCTCAAACCGAGAATGTGATATGAAGGACAACTCCGGAGAGAAAGATGAACAAATGAGATCAAGAAATTTGATGAACCTCCGGAATAAGAAATTGGATTCACTCGATGAAAACAAGAATAAGAATTATGTCATGCGTATCCTTCACCAATTTAAATTGATGAAAACTAACGGATTTGGCATACTCCTTATTCTCGTAGAAAGGATTAAGATAGATATTGTGCAAACTTGGGAAGGTCTTTAACGAACCACCGGTGGAATTTGGAAACAACGAATGAATTGATATGATAACGGAGGAAGAGAAATCTTGAACGAACCACCATAAGAATTGAAAATGAAAGTAGCAAGGCACAATTCACCGGAAAGAATTAGAAAATGAGACGAAGATACTTGAGTGAATTTAGATCCTTGAGAACGAAGAGATCACAAGTTGATTAGAGAATATTTGAATGATGCACCCGTATTATTTGGAGAACGAGAGCTGAAAGCTGAGAATGAATAAACCCGGAATGATGACCTTCGGAGAATCAATCTGAAAAGACTCCTGAATTGCTCCAGATGGGTGAAAAGCATTCTCACAATCGAAAACAATTATGAGAGGATGGCATCAAGCTTGAACTAGGCATCTCTGAGAGAACGGATAAGATTTGGAGAAAAAACTCTTCTTCGGTCTTCAAATCCAAGAATGACGACGAGAAACACCACCAAGAATTGTTTAGACACTCCGGGAGAATCAAAAGAGAAGAGTCAGGTAAGATCCTGGGAAAAGACCTATGGGTTAGGGCCCACTCAGGAGAAACACCGTTGAAACAATTTGAAGAGATATTGCGCCAGTTGAATTAAATAGCTTGAATGAGATAACAACCTCGAAATAATTTGAATGGATCGAGAATGGAAACATGAATCTTCTCAGATATCTTCAGCACTCCGGAACAATTGAATAATGAGAAGTGGATGATTAAGAGGTGCACCAGCATGATAAAACATTTGAAACGAGGAAAGGATGTGATTGAAAAAGCTTGAATTTAATCCACCGGAGAAGAAAAAAGAATGAAGAATTATAAACTCCGCTAGTATCTTCCCGAGAATCACCAGATAAGAACATTGAAAGAAAAGAATGAAGATACTTGACATGCATAAGATGGACACTTGATTGAGAAATACGAGTCCTTGAAGAAAAAAGGGTGGGAGGGCGGGAAAACAAAGACAACTTGGCACGGATGAAACAAACACCGTTGAGAAGACTTAGAATTGATCTTGCGGATGTTGAAAATGATCAGATCCACCTAAAGAAGAGCACACCGGTCGAGAAGAAATTGAGATGACAGACTCAATGATCAACAAGGATTAGTATTTCCAAAGAAATATGAGAACACCACTTATAAAGGGTATGGAATCCACATTTGACTTCGAAGTAACTCGAATACCACAACAAAACAAAACAAGGATTTGGCTTGCAGAATAAGCCAGAAACAAACATATGATAGATCCCATATCGTATCATGTGTCTGTTGGAAAGAATTCCTATGTGATACTTGAATTCCCACTTATAAACTCCCGAAACTTTCTGATTATGCAATCAGGTGTTGGGGATACAGGGGAAGCATAATATCTCACCCAAACTAACAATCCCTACATCCAGCTGTATCCATCCTTCAACACATAACCAAGAAACCTTCGGAAATCGTGTACCTCAACCTTCGAAAAGCATCCGTCATACGACTTATGGCAATACTCCCGAACTCCCGCCCCAGTACTGGGTGACGTCGAGGTTATCTCACCAATAACTGCATAAAAGAGATTTTCGATGTCGGTGAACTCAGGTATTCCAGAACTGCAACGATAAAATTGTGACGACAACACCTCAGAGCTCAACTCCTCGGGACACTGCCACAACCCCTAAATGTCAGGAGGCACCAAGGACAATGTTCTCGTCACAAGACTATCGGAATGATTCCTAGATACTCGCGTGATCCTAATTTTTTTTCATGAAATTTGAGGACAGAATAGTCAAAACTTCTATGTCAGGAGGCCTCACTAGAGCGACGAAGGGACTGGGGAGTAAAAAGAATCCTACTCTCTGATATATATAATCCTAAGACTCAAAACATTTTGTTCTAAACTCAACAATGTCAGCGATTCGATCAAGCAGGGGGCTCCTAAGTCGGGGATGGCTCTGATACCAACTTGTAACATCCATAATGCGGCTATATCTCCCACGTGTCAGGGCACGACTTAGAGGCATAGCCGCATGGTAGGTCTGTCGCAAGAGGGGTAATCTTTACACATCCCATGTACTAAATAATAAAGGGATAAAGAGTTGGCTTACAATCGCCACTTCACACAATACATAAATAGTTCATACATCATCCAAAGTACAAACAAAGGTCCGACTACGGAACCAAAATAAAAGAAGACAACCCCAAATGCTAGATCCCCGATCGTCCCAACTGGGCTCCACTACTGATCAACAGGAAACGAAAACAACACAACGAACAAGATCTTCATCGAGCTCCCACTTGAGCTCGGTTGCGTCATCCGCACTGGTATCATCGGCACCTGCAACTGTTTGGAAGTATCTGTGAGTCACGAGGACTCAGCAATCTCACACCTGTGAGATCAAGACTATTTAAGCTCATGGGTAGGAAAGGGTAGTGAGGTAGAGCTGCAACAAGCACTAAGCATATATGGTGGCTAACATACGCAAATAAGAGCGAGAAGAGAAGCAATGCAACGGTCAAGAAGCTAGAAGTCATCAAGAAGTGATCCTGAAACTACTTATGTTCAAGCATAACACAAGACCGTGTTCACTTCCCGGACTCCCCCCGGAAAGAGACCATCACGGCTACACACGCAGTTGATGTATTTTAAAGTTAAGTCAAGTGTCAAGTTATCTACAACCGGACATTAACAAATTCCCATCTTCCACATAACCGCGGGCACGGCTCTCGAAAGTTTATACCCTGCAGGGGTGTTCCAACTTAGCCCATCACAAGCTCTCACGGTCAACGAAGGATATTCCTTCTCCTAGGAAGACCCGATCAGGCTCGGAATCCCGCTTACAATACATTTCGACAATGGTAAAACAAGACCAGCAAAGCCGCCCAAATGTGCCGAAAAATCCCGATATGAGCAGCACATATCTCGTTCTGAGGGCACACCGGATGGGCAAGACGTCGGGTTGGCATAGAGCCTGGTTGCCTAGGGGGTGCCGGACATCGCCCAGTTTGGACCAACACTTAGAGAAGCACTGGCCTGGGGGGTTAAAATAAAGATGACCCTCGGGTTAATTACTCCCAAGGGAAAGGTATAGGTTGTTAGGCAAATGTAGAACCAAGGTTGGGCCTTGCTGGAGGAGTTTTATTCAAAGCGAACTATCAAGGGGTTCCCATAACACCCAACCGCGTAAGGAACGCAAAATCAAGGAACATAACACCGGTATGACGGAAACTAGGGCGACAAGAGTGGAACAAAACACCAAGCATAAGGCCAAGCCTTCCACCCTTTACCAAGTATATAGATGCATTAATTAAATAAGAGATATTGTGATATCCTAACATATCCATGTTCCAACATGGAACAAACTTCAACTTCGCCTGCAACTAGCAATGCTATAAGAGGGGCTGAGCAAACACTACAAAAAAATACACTTCCGTGATGTACGTGTTTGTCACAATAGGTCGCTTTTTTTTCATGCATGTACAAGTGTTCCATGACATTACCTAAATTATCATCACAGAAGTTTCCACTTCCATGATGATAAATCGCACGTCACAGAAGTTCTTTCGTCAAGGGTGACCGATACGTGGCATCCACCGTAACGGAACGCCGTTAAGCTATCGGGTCGCGTTTTGGATCCGATAACCCGTTAACAGCCCCGACCAATGGGGATTTTCCACGTGTAAAATCATCATTGGCTAGAGGAAACACGTGTCGGCTCATCGTCGGGATAGATGTCATCCACTCACTGGACAGAAGGCGCCTATGATACGTCGACACATGGCACAACCCAACAAGTTTAAATGCGCCGGCCCAACTAAAGGCCCACAAGATTTTGCGAACCATAATGGGTTGGCCCAGCTAAAGGCCCACGAGATTTTGCGGACCATAATGGGCTGGCCCAGCTAAAGGCCCACAAGATTTTGCAGGCCATAATGGGCCGGCCTAGGTAAAGGCCCACAAGATTTTTGTGTGCCGTAATGGGCTAGCCTAGGTAAAGGCCCACAAGATTCTTGCGGATCATAATGGGCCGGCCCAGCTAAAGGCCCACGAGATTTCGCCGACATTTATGGGCTGGCACAGCTGTAGGCCCACAAGATTTTGAGGACCCCAGTAGGCCGGCCCATTAACTGCCTGCCATGTTTTGGGCGAAATGCCGACCCATATTTGATCAGGTCCATTAATGCCCTGCCACGCTCCGGGCCTAATAGTGGCCCATATGAGATCCGGCCCGTTAAAAGCCTACCACGTTCTGGGCCAAATTACGGCCCAGATCAGGTCCGGCCCTTTAAGAGGCTTTGGGCTCAATTATGGCCCATATCAGATTCGGCCCGTCAATTGGACACTATGCTTTTGGGCCCACTTGCTAAAGGCCCACTTAGTAATTCGGCCTGATACTAGTTTTGCCCTGTTAAGGGCCCGTTTAACATTTCGGCCCTATATTAATTTCAGCATGTTAAAAGCCCGTCATATAGTTGGGCCTAACTACGGCCCGGTTTGCATCCGGCCTGCTCGCAGCCGATATCTGATTGGGCCAAACAAGGATCGAGACAATTTTTTGGCCAGCTAAAAGCCCGTGATTTGATTCGCACAATCATTGGTCGGGGTTCATTTCGGGCTGCTGCCGGCCCGTGAGCTGTTCGGCATGTTTCAGGCCCAACCTACTTCGTGATTGCATGACGGCCTGATTATGTACCGTAATTTTACGGTTTGGCCGGTTTACTTTGAAGACAGGATATATATACAATAAAATAACTGCAGCATCATGAATAAGAAAAAACCTAGACTATACAATAAAGAAATTATGGCATATTACATCCACTGGGCATCAAAGTTCGCCACTATGATAATAAAGCACAAGCAGACAGCAGATTACATGCACTGGGCATCAAAGATCGCCACCAGTGCAAATAAACACGCCAACAAAATAATATACAAAACTGATAGCACTTCAATAGAGCTCAAGAAAGGTTAGCCCTGCTGGGGAGCTGCAGCGCAAGCAGCTGAGCAAGATGATGAGACTGTGCTTGTGCAACACTTATATCTTCCTCACTCTGAAAGATAAACAAGCAGACAGATGACATGTTTTGCACATAAAAGTATCAGTGCTGACAATTCATCACATTTCTTACTGACGAATAAAGTGACACACTTTAAATTTGCATTAACACAATATGGTATTGTTCAGGTCAAGATATGGCAGGAAATGACATTGTGAAGGAGTTGGCAGCTTCACGACACCACTGGATTACAGATCAAGAACTCATAAGTATCAATGGTTAGTGTGCTGTCAATTTATACCATTTCAGATTGGCAAATAAAGAGACGGTTTAAATAATAGTAGAATGATATGACAATGTTCATAGTTAAGACATTGCAGAATATGACATTGTGCTGTAGTGGGTAGGTTCACCATACCATTGGATTATGGATGAAGAACAGAAGCATACATGCAGTGCAAAAGAAGATCACTTGCTCTGTATAGTTTAATTTACATGGTATGAAGAAGGAACCTGGTTGTACAACTGAAAACTTAAATTGAGAAAGGACAAACTTTTGTTTATGAACTACATATAATAAACTTTAAACAAGCAATTTGATGCAAACACCAAAAATAAACAACTGTTGCAGTCATGCCTAACCAAATATATACAACAAAGTTTGAAGGCTTGAGATGGACAAACTTACATTATTGGTGAAGACAGGCTCAATAAAGGCCTTGTCCATGCTGATTGGGGGGCAATTCAAGAAGTTTACCACAGAATCTTCTTCAAAAGCATTTCCTTTATTCTACATTTTGTTAAGAGTAAATATAGATGTGATAATATACGAAAAATGGAGAATATTTAAGATAAGATGAAGAGTGATGCTACATAACCAAGTAGCTATAAATGTAAGTGCAGCGATACAGGCAAAAGGTACAACCAAGAGCAATGCACAGCTAAACATCGTCAGTACCAACCTTATGGTAAGAGTAAATATAGATCTGATGTGTAGAAAATGGAGGGCAAAGGAAAATAATCTGCAGAGTGATGGTACATGAACAACTACCTGTCATTATAAGTACAGTGATAAAGGATAGCATGTACTTACAAGAACAATGCAGAGCTAAAAAAACATTGGCATTGGATATATTCTACACTAATGTAACCATTCATACAGATCAGATAATTTGGAGCGAACAATTGATAAGCAAGCTATCATGCATACTGCTGTCACATAATGAACCAGGTATGTATGCAACTACAATGATACAGGACAACAGGTACTAATAAGAGCAAAGCAGCGGGCAGCATATTTGCGATATCCTGTCATTCTTGTCAAACCAGAATTCTTCTTCGAGCATATTTCTTGCAAAAAAAGATCCGTAAGGCACATGCGGAGAAGTAGAAGTTCAAATTGTCATGTGATTTCATTGACAGTACCTCATCCTGGGAACAAGACCAGTGCATAACAAGGTTTTTCCATTCAATGTCTTCTAAATTTAGCACAGGAGGCTTCACCGGAAATTCGTTTATAGATTTGCCATCAAAGTGTGATGTCCTCAGGTAACACCGATACTGCTGCAATGCTTCCTTGAAAAGCACAAGCAAGCTTTGCTCGTCATGACTATCCAGATTGACCCTCGCCTAGTTACAACAATGTAATGTAAATCATTGATGTGTTCAATCAGCAGAAAACAGGAAAATAATAGCCATGAATAATAGCACTTACACGTAAGTTGGACAGGAAGATGTGAAAATGGTGTTTGTCTTCACAATAATCTTCCCATGATGGGAATATATGCACGTAGTCCCTAACAACATTGAAAGCATTGTCTTTTATACTGGGAATAAATGGAATGGGGTTCCAATCTGCAAGAATTGGCCGTCTCTGCAGTTGGGATAGGTCTTCGGCCGGTGGACTTGCTGTACTTTTTGCTGGAGTGGGATTTTTATGTGGTACAGCTGGTGCTATGGCAAATGAAATCGGTATACCTTTTGCTGGAGTGCAGGTCCTGTGTGGTGGGGCTAGTGGTGTGGCCAGTGAAGTATGAGTACAGTCTGCTGGAGTCAGTCCTACGTTTTGTGTCACTGGTTGTACAGCCAATATAAGTGGGGTGTTGTCTGATTTCTCCGGCACCACCACATTTTTCAAGGACTTTGCTGGTGCTCCTTCAGGTTCGGCAATCACCCTCTTCCTTTTTGATGTCTGATGCACAAGAACAACATTTGAGTGGAAAAACATGGTATGATGACAGATGGAATATGCATTGATAATGGATGGACATGGCATCTCGACATATAGGATGAGTAAACTAAGCAGATGGCGGTGCAACAAAGTAGAAGAAATGCAATACAACATATGCAAGATATGCGCAATCAATAAAACCTTGCCAAATTAGAACAGGCAGCTTGATGGGTGAACAGGACAGGCCATCTGCCTTTGACTCCTCGAGGTTAGAATAGTCATTAGGATGATATTCTGAACAAGAATCAACAGGTGGGGAGCGTACGAGTTTCATTGCTTCTAGAATGGCACTCAATGCCTTGCTGCCAATTTTGTAAGTCATTGCAGTGTTCCACAATATTCTTCTGATGCACGGATTCTGATATTCACTGTAATTGCGTATAATATCTGAGAACCATGAAAACATAAATAGTTGTGAGATTATCTTTGTAATGCAGATGATATTCTAATATAGGGGCGCCCTGTAAACACTTGTGTGCTATCACTGGATTCTGATGAGAGAGCTCATGTGTGCTATAATATGGTGCGTGCATTTATATAATCTGGCACAAGTACACAAAAAAATAGGCTCCAGAAGTAAGGATAGCTGGCAGATGATAGGTTCACAATATACTGTATAGAGAGTTTATTGCCAAACCATGATAACAAGAGCACATAGCAACTAGGCAGATCATAGGGGCTATTTGGTTTTAGGACTAGCATTGCCACACTTTGCCACACATTTTTGCCAAACTTGACTAAGGTTAGTTCATCAAAATGAGAGCCACAAGTTGGCAAGCCTAAGGGAATCTTGCCACACTTTTTGTGTGTATGCCATGTGGGGTCCAAGTGTGGCTTGCCTAAGATATGGCTTGAACCAAAAACTCACCTAAGTTGGTCAAACTTGGCTAACCTTAGGTGTGGCAATCTTTGGCAAAGTTAGTTACAAACCAAACAGCCCCATATTGTACATAACAGGGGTACACCATAACCAGGATATATAAATCGGGAAAGTGGAAATGGCTGGAAATTACGGTGTTGTATTGCCGCTAGTAATTGAAAGCCTATCGATCACGTATAGGCCAGCTCTATCAGCTGTTGACTGCAGATGTCCCTTCTCCCCTTCCTGACAAGGAACATACTGTGCTTCCCATACAGAACACCGCACGGGCCGCCGGCCAAACCACCGGCCCCACCGCTTGTGTTCCTCCGCCACCCCCACCCCCTTCGAGTTTTCTTCGTTCGACGAGGCCCCACCACCGCCCCCCCACAACCACCGTCCCCACCCGAGCGCCTTCAATCGCACCGGCAAACTCCGGCGAGCTCTAAAAAATCAACTGACCCAATTTTGAAATTTAGTCTACTGTGATTTAACTAGTGTGGAATATAAAAGGGGAAAACCATAAGCATTGCGAGTATGGTGTTGAGCGTGCCATGGAGGATCTTAAGGTGCAAACCGGACAAAGGCAACTTCGCAACCAAGACATGAAATCAGAGTAAAGCAGGGGCGATCTATTTTCTTGCTGCGATAAATAAGTTGAGCAGATACGAAAGAGTACCGCCTCTGGTGCGACGCCGTGTACGCATCTGCTGAGAATTTGATGGTGCTGCGGTAGCGATGGCTGTCGGCAGCGTGGAAGCAGATCTAGGAGGGTAGACGGCGGCGGCGGGGCGCGGTGGACGAGACGGTCATAGGAGCGGCGCCGGCAAGGTGGACGACGGCGGGGATGAAGCGAGAGGACGGGATGCAAGGATCCCGGTCCGAAGCTGTGGATGAGAGAGGTCGATCTCTTGTAATGGACGCCGGCGTCGGGGTATCAGCTCCGGCATGGTGGAGGAGGACGACGGTGGATGGGGTGGCGGATGGCGGCGGACAGACGAGGGTGGGTGGAGAGGGTGTTTTGGCACCCACGGAGTACGAATGGGGAAAAGGGAGGTAGAGAGGAAGGGGGGAACCATGCATTCAGGGCGCGCATGTCTCAAATGCGAGGAAATTTACAAACTTAGCCCCAGTTTCAAATTTCTACTACATCACAGTAACACTAGTCGGTTGGGGATAGGACGGTAATCTCGCATACACCGAATATTTGCCGACGAGAGTTTGTTTTTGGCCCCCACCGTGTGTGAATATGAATCGGGGAGGGAGTCGATTTCGGTCGAGGACACACTGTGTTTTGGCGCCCACCGTGTATGAATCCGGGTGAGAGGCGGTTACGTCACGTTTGGGTGAAATTACAAACCTACCCCCATCGAAACCTGTAGAAATCCAGCATATAGGCTTTGCGTGGCAGGGATAGGCAGTAGTGATTTCCATCTCGCAGATTTTGGTTTCGGGCGGTTACTGCGACTTTCCCCGCTTCATTCAAATTTTGCAGAGTGCACGTTTACCGTGCCAACTCAATTCGAATTTCGTTTGTATTCTATTTTTTTTCGGGCGGGATCCATTTTCAATTGGAATTACATTCTATATACATCATTTTTTATATACTTTCAAAAGCACAACACCATTTATACATAAATATGGTTTACAAATGGCATGATCTCAGATTCATAAGGTTGTATCCATCAATTTGGATTTTCAAATATTTGAAACCACTTTATGTTGAAATCCAATGTATGCATTCCTCGCTAACTGTCTCCAATAAATGTGTGTTTCATGCGGGTTTTTTTTACTTCTCAAACCTGTATAATGTGTTTCACACATGCAACATATAGTGTAATCCCATTTAGACATTAATTGCATATAAACCATGCATTGTTTGTAATTGAAGAATCTATGGATCACCAATATTGATAAACTATATAACATTACACGTGTGCCGAAATTCAAATGAATATGCATGTTTGATACACCAATTTGTGTTATGATACTATCGATGTCATGATCTCCGGTTTAAATATTTTAATCCCCTTTAATCCAGATATTCGTCTCATATAGGTATCACTCATGCTTATATAGGACTATCTCTCTGGACCTATATGCGTTCATCGTCTCTCAGGTATCTCTCGTGCTACTTGTATGTCGACAATGGTCTTTTATCTTCGTAACACACTGACGGTACTCTCTCCCTCGACCTTCATCACTCTATCTCTCTCTAAGTATATCTCGCTCCCTGCTGTGTGTCTCTAACTATGATTCTCCATGTGGAATCTCTTTCTCTCACACAAACACAAAACTTTGTCTCCCGGGGTCTCTTTTCTCTCTACTATTCCCATGTGTGCCACTCGCACACCCCTCATACAGAGATGTCTTTCACTCCTTAGATATGAGAACCTACGACTCTTCCTCTTCAATATCTCTTTCTCACACACAAACACAAACTCTGTCTCCTAGGGTCTCGTATTTCTCCATTGTTCTCTTGTATGTAGCTCACACACACCCTCTCTCCCTAGAGATATCTTGCGTTCCCTCATATGTCTCTAGCTATCACTCTCGTTGTGAAATATATTTCTCTCTCGCAGACACAAAACTCCGTGTCTTTGGATATCATTTCTCTCTAATATCTGTTTGTATGTGACTCATATGCACCCTCTCTCTATCTCTCTCACACCCACACACATAACCTGTCCTTCTAATCCACTCGACTCCTATCTCTAACGCACACTAGCTAGCATCTTTATCTTTCTATTTATCTGTTTCTCCATCAACCTTCTTTCTCGCCCTCACTCTTGATTCCTATCACGCACACTACATATGTTTCTCTCTACATGCAGTCAAGTGCCCTCTCACACACATATATAACTTCACCCTTTGAACCACCCGACGGTCATCTCCAACACCCAAACTAGCGGATGTCCCTCTAGCTAGCATCTCCATATCTGTATCTATCTATAGTTTCTCCGTCAACATTTCTTTCTCGCACGGAGTCTTGCTTCATATCACCCACACTATATATGTCTCTCCATACATATGCATTTATAGGTTGGTCTCTTTTGCACAATCGTTGCGCCTCACTCCCTCTGCTCGCCATAGATGCATGCTCCAGCCCACGCCACTATATCTTAAAGACAAAAACACATGCTCAATTGTCGGGACTTCTTCCATGCATTCTCACATGCATGCATATTTTCATACCGATCCATATCTCCCATGTCGTTGATCTTATGACTTATGTCTTCTTTCTTTTATCTCGATCATGCGCGCGCGCACAAACACACATCCCACGTATACATGTATACCTCTCACACATGCATGTTCAAGGTCTCTATGTCTCCATACGTAGTTAATTACCCTCAATCCTAACGCCACATCGAATCGTTCTCCTCTTTTGTGCACATAACTTCCGCCTGGATGGGTAAAACACACACTCACACTTAACAATCTCGTTCTAGCTACCCCCCCCGCCTCTCACTCTTCCCCTTTATCCCCGAAACCAATAGGACCATCCATTAGTTTAATTCCCGCCTACATGCACCATCGATATATAGTAGTCTTCCTCGGTGTCTCTCGAACAAACACGTTCTCTCGAAGTTGACTCCTCTCATGCGCACACACATTCTCTTCCCTCTCTATGGGCATTTTCTCTCGCACCCCATCGTTGGTGGCCTCTGCCATACACATCACCTCTCTATGATGAAAGCCATGCACACTTAAATTACATCCGCCACAGAGGACCCCACGACACACACACACACGCACGCACCCCCCAACACACACACACTAAGACTCCATCTCTCTCTCACACACACACACAAACACACACACACACAAGCACGCACGCCCGCCCCCCCCCCTCACACACACTAAGACTCCATCTCTCTCCCTCTCTCACACACACACAAACTAAGACTCCATCTCTCTCTCCTCTCTCTCTCTCTCACACACACACACCCCACACACACTAAGACTCCATCTCACACACACATGCTCTAGGCGGAGCCTTTGTTCCTACCACCCTTCATCCAACCTTATCCGTATGATAAACAATCACCTTTATTTACTTGCATAACATGGAGAAATTCCACTTTACTATAGTACTCAGCAAACTTATCATTTGTACCCTTATAAAAAAACGAGTTGGTGGTGATGGTGTGCCTGCCATGGGTCAATCACAATAGGTGTTCTGTAAAAAAATGCATATTGATGTTCCGTGCAATGCACGAGAATCTTTCTTGTAATTATATAACGCCAATCACGAGCAGGAAGTGACATTTTTTTGACACAACCACGTTAACATGGCCACGTAAATCACTAGCTAAAGTAAATACCATTATACTTATATCCCGATGCAAAAGGTTGAGTACATGTCCGAAGAGTAGAGTCGCACACACGCACTCTGTCTCTCAGAATCTCTCTCGCAGACACATCAGTTACGTGACGCCCACTTAAGCAGACACGTATGTTACAATTTGTGCACCCGTGGGTACACGTGATGCTGCGCATTTATTTAAGCCGGAAGACGAACCCAAACAGTAGCTGCATTCATTCCCCTCCCGCCACCTCTTCTCTGGTCGTCGTCGCCCAGTAGCCATGGGCCGGCCGAAGGTAACAACATACGCCATACTCCCGCCGGAGCGGCGCTTTAATATGGAAATTTTAGTGGTCATGCATGCATCGTTTTGTGCTAGCACTCCTATATAAGGGTTGACCGGTCGCTTCCCGCGGACGTGCGCGGGCGGTGGAAGAGGAAGGAGAAGGGAAGCGGGCTGTGGAGTAACATTTTTACCATAATTTCTTAGGAAACTGAGTGCAATAATTGAGTAGTTTTGCAAACTACCAGTACTACACCTGAAACGGTTCAAAACCTATACTCCCTTGCCAGCGTGCGCTTCCCATGTGAAACGATCAGCGTCTCCCTGGAGCTAGTTGGGGCTCAAATAGCCCTGAACTATCCAAGCATGAGGGTTTAAATTGGAGCAAGTTGCACCGAACCCACCAAAAAAACTATCCCACCCAAGAGGTGCTAACTGGAGATAGTTCTCATTGGGACCACTGAAAAATCACTTTTCTCTCTCCATGAAGTGCATTTATTGTCAATCTAACCCTGTCACCAAACACCTCTTTGGCTATAGTTAGTTCAGGGTTAGTCATGAGTTAGTCTAACCTCTAGCTAAGTTAGAGTATCAAACAGGAGCAGTATAGGACATGCAAGTTGCTCAAAGCATACAGGCAAATTCGTACGTGAAAGGATTTTTTTCCTTTTGAAAACAGAACGTGAAAGGAATTTTTTTAGAATGCTCTTGGCATGTCGCTAACATGTGATAGTTAACCGACCTCAATAGATGGCAGAAACGCCAGCCCGCCGCACTTTGATAGAGACAAGGAGGGAGAAGCGATACAGGCTGCTGGATTACTAGAGATAGGTGTCGCACGGAAGCTAAGAAATATGTTGATAGCGTGGGTTAGCCATGTACTAGTATGATACTACACTGGGCTGCCGTGTTTCGTACTCTTCCAGTCCACTGTGGAGATGATTGGTTAATTTTATATCGCTGAATAATATTAAATATTATGAGTGCAGACGCTCCACCACGAGGTTCCTTGCTCCTTCTCGGTCGTCCGGAATCTATGTTCTTCCACTCTATTTTTTTACGTGAGCTTTGTTCATCCTTTTTCCAACATGCGAGACATCTAGCATCAAGGTGCACGTGTTATGCAAGGATCGTTCCATCTATATGAAGAACACGTGGGACTGGAACTACGAGACGAACATGTACCCAGGAGTGGACGTACGAACCTGAGTAATGTAGCACAGTAAGTGAATTAGAAATGCACAAATGGTATGAACATGTGTGGCATATAGGGTGTGTTTGGTTGCGTTCTCGTCTCAGCATAGTTGTTCCCTCTTCATGCATGCTGAACTCAACACCCCTTTTCATGCATGCTCTCTTCATGCATGCTTCTAGTGTATTTGTGCTAAACTAGTGTGGACTCATGCACCCTCCATACACTCTACCAAACAGCCAAAATTAGGTCGAGAAGGGAACTCTTGGGCGGCATTTGTCTCTTACTACGTACTACCACTAAATGTTGTACGTGCAATGCACGGTGATGTTATGGAGTACGTGCCTAAGTACTCTACTACTACTATATTAGTTGGAGGCACATATTAACTTTTATATTTGTTTACGTGTATGCCCCGAGACATTCCAAATAGACGTGTCTTTGTCTCCAGGTCGCACTTTGTATCGTTCATACCAGTAAGTACTACTACGTGTGGTCTCCGACCCAGAAGTGGAAGAAGTGGAGACGCTCTACCATGCTGTTTTTTTACGCTGGGCTCTACCACGCTGTTCATGTCCCACTCCTTTCGCTGACGTGTGGGACATCCAGCACGTGCCGTGCTTGGCACCCTTCGTCGTAAGAGTTGAAACGCTAGCATTCATCAGAAATAAAAAATAATTATAAATCGGCAGTGATACAATTTTTTGCGAATCAATTAGCAGTGATACTACACCACGCGGTTTCCTTGCTCCTTGATATCGGAAAGAATACTTCCGTTCGCTAACATGTGGGACGTCGACCATCCTGGTCCACTTGCCATGCACGCAGAACTCCAAGGGAGTCACCCAGGTCGTCGCGCCGCGGTAACAATGACTAATGAGCCGTCAAATCACAGGCCCACTTCCCACTTTGAAGTTGCTTGGACGAAGGAACCATCATGACTTTGTTGAATTCCGCTTCTTGAAGAAAACTACTGTACCAGCAGTACTGCTAGCTACAGTAGTTACTCCAACAGAGGCCTCCTTTCGTTCATAGGATAGGAAAATGAAAATCATAGGAAGTGAGATGACATGCATCTCAATTCCTATAGAGAAAGAGATGCCATTCGATGCTTAGGATAGGAATTTTTCCATTTAGTCTAGGCTAACGTACTGGTAATTTGCTCTAAAAACTACAGTAGTAACTAGTAGTACTGGTACATGCTCGTACTCAGACACACACACACACACACTAACTAACTACTAGTACTACTACTTCTCACATGCTGGCCAGACGCCGTCGTTCTCCTTCCCGGCTTTGTCGGTGACACCCCACCGTGCTTGGATCTCCGCCAACCTCTCCGCAGCAGCGTGTGCGTCCTTTTCTTTCTTGCGGTGGCGGGCCTCTCTTTTCTTGAGTGCTTTCTGACTTTTCCGCTCCCTCTATGCGGCTTTGGCCGCCTCTTGCTCTACCGCCCATTCGGCCTTGGCATCTTCAAATTCCTCCCACATAGTTGTGAGGTCGCAAGCGGCGATGAACTCGGCACGTCGGGATGCCATCGCTTCCCTACCATTTTGTGTGCGGTTGTGGGCGGCGAGGAACTCGGTGCGGCGGGATGCCATCGCTGCCTTACCGGTTAGTATGCGGCGCGGTGGAATGAACGACACTTGGTGAGAGCTCTGGGGTGGAGTGGCCGGACAACCCTATAGTGCATTGGTTTGTCAAGAGCTCAAGGACAGAAGACGAAGCAAATTTGGATTCCCCTTCAATCCTGGTCATTTATTACCAAGTAAAATGCATTGGCGGTCATCGAACTTGTCTTGATAGCTCACTTTGATCATTGTATACAAGATATGGTGATTATACGATCACTGGCTCAGCGTATAGCTCCGTATTTGTCTGGTTGACCAGTCAAACAGTCCGCATGCGCCTCATCAGCTCATGTTCTTTATCTATCTACGCGGGCCTACCTGTCAATGGAGAAAGAAATACTGTAAAAATCAAAATTATGCTAGAGTCTGGACCGCTTCCGGAGCCCACTCTCACCACCCTGGCCCCTCAAGACGCCAGCTGCCCGCCGCATGCATGCATAGCAAGTAGTACTCCTTATGTGGAGGAGAGAGAGGCATTGACAAAGTCAAGGAGTGGGCTCTGCAAGAGGCCGTCTCTACACGTGCTCCTAGGTATAAAAAATAATTCTAAAAAAGGCATAAAAAACAATTGTGTCTTAAAAAAGAAAGGTAAAGAACATTTGGGAGGAAATAGATAGAGAGAAAGTGAGAAAAAGCTGTAACCTGGGCATTACATGAGGAAGGAGGGAGTGGTGCACATGCCAAGTTCACTGGGCTGCCGTGTTTCACACTCCTCCGTCGTAACAATGGAGACAATAGCTTTCATCAAAAATAAACAATGAATACTCGTTGCTCATCCTCTATATCGGAAAGAATACTTTCATTCGCCGACATGTGGGAAGTCGACCATCCTGGTCCACCTGCCATGCACAAAATTATCCTGGTCTACCCCGGTCGTATCGCAGGCCCAACCTTTCCCACTATAAGTTGTTCGGATGAAGGAACCATCATGACTTCGTTGAATTCCGCTTCTTCATGAAAACTTACTATACCCGCAATACTGCTACCACACGCGAAGACTGGACGGCACTGTACCACGTCATATCACTGAAACCCACTAGGCCAAACTAGCCCGCCTAGGTCATCTATTTTGGAGCAGAGGGAGTATGTCTCTGCACTGCTATGATTTTGTGTTGCACGTCATATCACTGAAACCCACTAGGCCAAACTAGCCCGCCTAGGTCATCGATCGCTAAGCCTACAATTTTAGGAGCTAGGGCTATTGGTCGATCAACGAGGGATAAGTATAAGCGTACCACGAGCTCGTCAGCCCCAACGTTTCTCTTCCGTGATTGTTTTGCAAGTACTATAGCTCGCACAGTAGCTAGCCTACTAACACCAAGAATCATCAAACAAGCCCTGCTGATAAGATAAACAGTTCAAACTTACATCTAATCATGCCATATATTACATCAAAAGCTGGTGATGATACATCTGTTTCCATAACTCGGAGAGGGTTCACATGATTCATCGCATGATTCACTATCAAACAAAAGTAGCAAGATCCGCCCACACAAGACAATGCACTAGCCCTAAGATGGTTTGATAACACGCATCGTTCTGTTAATTAAACATATGGCAATGCAAACTACCCTGAAGGATTAGCGTGACCAACTATTTCTTGTCATCGATCTCTCGGGTAATGACCACAGCACGGACAGCGGCATGGGAATTGATTTCTGGGGCGATGTCCGCAGGACTAACCGCGACATCGAAATCGATCTCTGGGGCGATGTCCACAGGATGGACAGCGGCATCGGAATCGATCTCCGGGGCGATGCCAACAGGACCGGCCACGACATCGGAATCATCAAGGGCGTCCACCGGCACCTGCAGAACCCTAACATATTAACAAGCACATTGCAAATAATCAAAAACCACAACTATGGTAATAAGCCATTATTTTTTACCTTGTGCAGCTCACCGGGGGATCTCAACCCTCCGGGGGCCATCTCCTCGTCCTCGATGGGGGCCATCACCTTGCCAGGGGAATACTGCTTCTCAACGGCGACTATCTCCTCAAACTCGGTCTTGTAACATCCCAAAATTCTAAATTTTGGAATGTTAAAATAAATAGATAGATTTGATTGATTGTTTGATTGATTGTGTGAAATTGAGTGAAATTCCAAACCTTTTTGATAGTTAAATGAGAGGGAATAAAAGGACTTTCCCAAACTTTCATTTTTCATTTGTGATCTCTGTGAATTCAAATTCTTTTCACCACGAAACCCTAGAGAGAAGATGACATGACTTCTTCCATTTATTTAAATGACAATGGGAGTTGAAAATTTTGAATTTCATTTGGAAAATATTTCCAATTCTGAAACTTTATGCAACTCAATGATTTTCACGGGAGGAGATAAAATGACTTCTTCAAATTATATGAAATATGAGTTGGGAGTTTCAAAGGATCAAATTCAAAGTCTTTTGGAATTATTTTTCAATTTGGAGTTATTTGGATTTTATTCAAATCATTTTTATCCAAAAATAAAATACATGGAAAATAGGGTAACATGATTCCCTACAACAGAAAATTGGAGAGAAATAAATTTGATTTCATTTTGGTATTTTTAAAATGATTTTGTTGGATCTTATTAGAGCAGGAGCACTCTTGGAATTATTAGAATTTGTGTGTATTTTATTTAATGCTAGAAAAATGTTCATGTTGTAGAAAATCTTTTTCTGAAAATTTTGATATATAATATGCCTATATAAAAATTTTATTTTATTTTGTTATTCGGTTTTCCTTCTGTTTCTATTTTAAAAAAACTGTACGTGCGGCCCATATTTATTTATCGCCTACATGCCCAGTATAGTAGCTTCTGGCGCCCCATTGTTTTTTCTCTCTTAAATGGGCCAGGCCCAGCCAGCCTTTTCATTTTTTTTATGCCGAATTTTATTTTTAAAAAAACTGCACAGCAGCGTGCACGCGGCCGGCCGAAGGCCTTTAGGCCCATCCGCCTCTTTTCTTCTCTGTTTCATATATTTTCGTCTACATTTAGTCCCACATTGCCTAGCCTTTGACCCCTAAGCCTCTTTTTCACCAATAAATATAGACCCATAGAGCCTCCAAAAATCATCCGATTCGGGTTGAATCAATATTTTGGTTTGACTAGATTCATTTAAGAAAAATATATTTCTCCTCTCCGGCGCGACTTATGAAAATTGTCTCTTCTCTCCAAAGTTGTCTTTTCTCTGCCTTATAAACGTATCTTTCTTTTTTTCCTTCTTATACCTCCGTAGTTTATTATTTTTAGAATAATATGATAAAATAATTAGATTATCAATTAGTCTACGTATTCATACATTAGACCCTAGCCCGTAGCTATTTTTTCTTCCGTAAAACAGCTTGACCCTGATTTTTTTTCAAATAGCCATAACTCTTTACTCATTTGTCCAAATCCAACGAAACCAACGCCCACTTCTTCATTATGATCTCCGAGAAGGCCAAACTCGGGGTTAATCTTGCTAGACTCAGAGAGGAGTTTGATATACTTGACAAGGCCCACAAGGCCTTTAAGGGTATTCATGCTAGTCTCAAGGAGTCTCATGATCAACTCCAAGTGAAGCTAACTAAGGAGAAAGCAACTTTTCCTCATATGGTTTTAATTGATAATGCAAATGCTACTAACACGTGTTGTGAGCATATACATCTTGTTGAGGAAAATGCGAATTTGAAGGAGCAACTTGAGAAAGGTCTTGCGACTTGCATACAAGGCAAGAAGAACCTCAACGATCTCTTGATCAACCAAAAGGGAGGTGTAGCCAAGGAAGGGGTTGGGTATGTGCCCGACTCCAAGAACAAGAAGAAGAATGACAAGACCAAACGACCTCCTCCCCTCATGCAAACCTTTGTGAGGGAGGGAGGGAGTGCCCCTGAGGAGAAGAAGAAGAACAATGTCAAGAAGGGCAATGCCATCCCTCTCAACAAAGCTGGCGATTTTAACCCTTCTTATGTGTTATGCCGTGCTAGTGATGGGCATGTTTATGCCAAATTTGTTGGTTCTCTTCATGAATACATTGAATGGTCTATTTGGGTTCCAAAAACCCTTGTTACTAACATCAAAGGACCCATTACAAAATGGGTACCTAAAACCAAGCATTGATCTCTTGTAGGTGTTTGCTTCCGGTGGGGGATCATGGTTGCTCGATGGCGGAGCTACAAATCATTTGACCGGAAGCAAGGACTTGGTGGTGGATGTGCACAAGGTTCCATCTATGCCCACCAATGTCGAGTGGGGTGATGCCTCATCTTCTGAGGTATTGGGACTTGGCAAAGTGGACATCTCTCATGATCTCACGATCGAGAAGGACATGCTTGTTGAGTCCCTTGCATACAATTTACTTTCCGTTTGTCAACTTGCTATCATGGGCTTTGCCACTTTCTTTGATATCGATACCGTGGCCCTCTTGTGGAGCAAGACTCTTAAAGTAGCCTTTGTTGGGCATGTCGAGAACGGTCTATATGTGATTAACTTTTTGGAGCGACCCACTAAGACCGCGACATGCCTAATGGCTAAAGTTGATGTGGGATGGCTTTGGCATCGCCGTTTAGCCCATGTCAATATGAGATATTTGCAAAGTCTCCTCAAGGGGGACCATGTCCGTGGACTAATGAATGTTAGTTTTGCTAAAGATCGTGCTTGCAGTGCCTGTATCGAAGGAAAGCTACATGAGAAGGCTCACCCTCCCACGACTATCATTTATTCAAAGAGGCCTTTGGAGCTCCTTCACATGGATCTCTTTGGGCCTCCATCCTTCGATAGTCTTGGAGGTAGGAAGTATTGCTTGGTGATTGTGGATGACTACTCAAGGTACGCGTGGGTGTATTTCTTCAAGAGGAAGAGCGAGACCCAACAAACCGTCATTGACTTTGCAAATGAAGCACAACGTCAACACAATGCGAAGATCTTGACAATAAGAAGTGACAACGGCACCGAGTTCAAGAACTACACCTTGGATGAGTTTCTTAGTGACGAGGGAATCAAGCATCAATATTCCGCACCCTACACCCCTCAACAAAACGGTGTTGCGGAGAGGAAGAACCGGACGTTGATGGATGCGGCAAGGACCATGATGGCGGAGTTCAAGTCTCCGTACAACTTTTGGGCCGAAGCCATCAACACCGCGTGTCATGCATCAAATCGGCTCTACCTCCGCAAGGGCTTGAACAAGACTCCATATGAAATACTCATCAGTAACAAGCCCAACCTCAAGTACTTACGGGTATTCGGGTGTAAGTGTTTCATTCTCAAGAAAGGTGTTCGGTTGTCTAAATTTGAGGCTAGAGCTTATGAGGGCATATTTGTTGGTTATGCTACAAACTCTCATGCTTACCGTGTCCTCAATAAATCCACGGGACTTATTGAGGAGACGTGTAACGTGGAGTTTGATGAGAATAATAGCTCCCAAGTGGAGCAAAGTGGCACTCGTGATGTAGGTGACGAAATTCCTCCTCAAACCATAATAAGAATGGGTGTTGGTTTCATCCAACCCATTGAGGAACCCCTTGTGGCCGAAGGAGAAGGACAATGCTCCACTCAAGAGGAGCCATCACCAACCCAAGGCCCACACGCTTCCGAAGAACAAAGTGAAGGCCCTCAACCTCATGAACAAGACCAAGGGCTAGATCATACTCAAGATGGTGTGGACACACCAAGTGATGCCCAAAGTCAAGTTCTCTCCCCCGAGCAAGTTCAAGATCAAGAACAAGTTCATGACGGCGCTCAAGATGATCAAGTAACCTCTCCTCAACTCACCACCGAGGAGGAATTAGAGCGTCGTTCTGCCAAGGTTGCTTCCAAGCTCTCCACCAAGGATCATCTCATGACCTCAAATTTCGAGATGTCCTCCATGGGAGAGTTGAAGTTCTTTCTAGGGTTCGAAGTGAAGCAAAGAAGAGAAGGAACCTTCATCAATCAATCCAAATACACTCAAGACATGCTCAAGAGATTCAAGCTAAGTGACGTCAAGCCGGCTTCCACTCCAATGCCCACCAAGTGCCAACTTGACTTAGATCCCAATGGTAAAGTGGTGGATCAAAAGGTATATCGTTCCATGATTGGATCCTTGCTTTACCTTTCTGCATCTAGACCGGACATCATGTTGAGTGTGGGAATTTGTGCATGGTTTCAAGCCGCACCTAAGGAAAGTCACTATGTGGCGGTCAAACGAATCTTTCGATATTTGGCTCATACCCCAAACTTTGGCTTATGGTACCCAAGAGGATCAAACTTCAAGCTTGTAGGGTACTCGGATTCCGATTGGGCAGGATACAAAGTGGATAGGAAGTCCACTTCCGGAGGGTGCCAATTCCTTGGTTGCTCTTTGGTAAGTTGTTCTTCCAAAAATTAAAGTTGTGTGTCTCTCTCGTCCACCGAAGTGGAGTATGTTGCGGCCGGTAGTTGTTGTGCACAACTCTTATGGATGAGGCAAACTTTAAAGGATTATGGTGTCACTTGTGACAAAGTGCCTCTTTGGTGTGACAATGAAAGTGCAATCAAGATCTCTCTCAACCCGATGCAACACTTCAAGACGAAGCATATTGAGATCCGGTATCACTTCATCTGGGATCACATTAGGCGAGGAGAGATCGAGGTCAACTATGTCAACACTCATGATAACCTTGCAGATATCTTCACGAAGCCCTTAGATGAAGCAAGATTTCGCGAGTTAAGGCATGAGCTAAATATCATCGATTCGAGCAATGTTGCTTGAACCCTTGCACACCCCACCATACTCAACGTGTTGTCCTATTTAGATGTAGGCATGGACATAGGGGGAGTGATGTTCTCTCAATGAACTCTCCCTCCCCCCATTATGCATAAATCAATCAAGTCTTTCACATTAGCCATATTTGATGGTACTTGTGCTTCAAAGACGAGTTTTGGTCATGGACCCAAGGAAAATTCTTCGTGGTGCCATACCAATTGACTCAAACATAGGTGGCTACGACCACCGCCCTCTCTTTTGGAGAGGTGGTGTCTCATGGTTGGTTCGTTTGTCGTGTGCCTTTTTGGTTTTGTGTGTTGCATGGTCTTGTGGTGTTGTGTTGGCTCGGAGTGGTTTGTGCAAAGATCCAGTTTTTCGCGCTCAAAACGTGCATCTTCTTGAGCCCATGGTACTACCGCGTCTGGGCGCGGTACTACCGCTTTGGGAGGCACGGTACTACCGCGCCATAGCACGGTACTACCGCTCTGGTGCGGTACTTCGGAAGTACCGCACCGTGCGGTACTACCGTGTCTGGGCACGGTACTACCGCGCCGTCAAGGGCACGTGGGGGTTATGACTCGGGCAGGGGAGTTACAACTCCCCATACCCATTCATTGTCTCTCTCTCCACGTCTCTCCCTCTCAAGAACGGCGCCGGAGGCCCTCGCCGGATCTCCGTCTCCGGCCACTCTCCTCGGAATCCGACCGGTGGGATTGTTCCCCACCACTTCCTCTTGCCATGGACCAAGGTTTTTCCCCAAATCCCTCTTTTTCTTGGCTGTTCTCTTGCTTCTAGGCTTTTGGGGAGAAACTTGTTGTTCTTGAGATTTTAGGCCAAATCTATGCAAGAGTAGGATGTAGGAGAGTCGTGATGCGTAGGAAACATACTTGATATGCTGTCTTGTGGTAGCTTTGTCCTACCGTAGTACCACCGTGGTTTCGCGGGCTTTCTCAGATTTGAACCAGTTCAGATCTGACGCGGTGCGGTACTACCGTGCCCGATGTGCGGTACTACCGCTCTCGCGGTACTACCGCCCGTCAAGCGTGGTACTACCGTACCGTGCGGTACTACCGCTCCGCAGACGCGGTACTACCGCGCCGGCCGCGGTGCTAAGGTCGTACTACCGCTCCTACACCCGGTACTACCGTGATCTTGCACGGTACTACCGCGTCTAAGAGCCGTACTACTTTCTTAGCTCCGCAGCTCTTGGCAGTACTACCGTAGGGATCAAATCTCTCTCTGGGCATGTATCATGTGTGCTTTCTACTTGTTTCACTTGCTTTGTTGTGGTCTTTGCATTAATCTCTCTTGGCTGTTGTGGGTGTTTTTGCGTTCTGTGTCTTAGGTGGTGGCTCTCGCCGTTCCAATCCCAGTCGTGACACTGGCTCCAAGTTTCTGCGCAACCCCCAAGATGAAGCCCCAGAGGGCTCCAATGCCCCCAAGCGCAATGTCAAGTCCACTGCTAGCAAGCAAAAGGAATCGGCTAAGGGCATGGACAAGATTTCAACCACTAAGTATGTCGAGCGCCGGAAGATCAATCCCTATGTGAATCCTCGGGCTATCCTCAGAGGCACCGAGTTGTTCTGGACCAAGCAACAGGCTCTCATCTATCTGGAAGTGATCAAGAACAAGCAGAATACCTACGTGGATGTCAAGTGGATAGACATGCATCACCTGCGGAAAGACAAGTTTCGTGACTATTTTGGAGAGGCTCTGGACTTGGTGGAGCAGTTTGCTATTGAGCCGGTGATCTCCTTTCACCTTGACTATGACCCTGAGCTTATCTGTCAGTTCTTTGCCTCAGTGTACTTTCATCCCGGGGAGGAGCGGAGGATGACTTGGATGACCAATGGCCGTCAGCTGTCTGCTACATGGAAAGAGTTCATGGATCTGCTGCACATTCCTGATGACGGGCTTCACACCCCCGTTGGCGTCCGCCCCCATGCCAACTCTGAGTCTGCCAACAAGAACCAGCTTCAGCCCTTCCTTGTTGAGAAGGTACTCCCCAATGGGAAGTCATCTTGGGTGTTGAACTCCTTTCTGGATATCATGCATCGCATCTTCCGCAACACTCTGTTCCCACGCATTGGCGACAAGGACAAGGTTCATGCATATCTAGTGGACATGTTGCTCTTGTGTGCAGAGGCACGTACTTCTCAGACTCAGCCACTTGATGTCTCTCACATCATGTGATGTGAGCTTCGGTTTGCGGTGTTCACTCGCAAGGTTCCTATCTATGGACCATACCTGTTTCTGCTGCTCTCCACCACTTGGGAGAAGACGTATCCAGGTGATGAGTTCCTTGCTCCAGACTGGATTCGCCATGAGTCCATCAGCCTCCGCGTCAAGCCCAACTGGGCCAACACCACTACTCGTGCTGAGGCATCTTTTGCTAGGAGGGCTGCTGGTGAGGGGGAGGCTACTGCTGCTGAGACTACTGCTGAGGACCGTGCTGCTAGGTCCACCACTTCTTCCTCTGAGCCAGCATGGGCCAAGAAGCTAAAGGACAAGATGAAGACTCTCTTCTGCATGCAGGTGAAGGGACAGTACAGGGCTCACGTGACTGACAAGGAGAGTCACCATCATGACAAGAAGGTGATGAGGCTCTTTGGAGAGGATGTGTCTGGCGGGTCTGAGGACGTCATCACACCTGAGGCTGCCTGGATGTCTAAGAAGGGCTACAAGTGGACCAGTTCAGAGGATGACATGGAGGAGACTATCCCCGCCGCTGAGTCTAACAAGGAGCACGAGGAGCAGTGGGACGACTTCTCTGCCTGAGCCACCCCGTGTGTGTAGGTGTCCTCTCTGCCTTTTTGGCGTCTCGATGCCAAAGGGGGAGAGAGTGTAGGGATTTGCGTTGTGTCGTGCTTGGTGTGTTTGTTTGCTTTGTCGTTTGGACCTCGTTTGCCTCGTTTGCTTTAGTTCGGTTTGTGCTTCCGAGACCTTTCCTCCATATGGTGTAAGACATATGCACTCTATCTATCTTAGTTATTTTATGTTTGTACTATCTTGTCTAGTGATAAATTTGCCTTGTCTCTATAATATAGGGGGAGCTCGGTTCCTATTATTCGTGCTCATCTAGGTGGCACACATTTAGGGGGAGCCCGTCTATATTATAGAGAGTAGGGGTTTGCTTTTACTCAATAGTATTTTTCCTTGTGCAAATCCCGTTTTGTCATCAATCCACCAAAAAGGGGGAGATTGTAAGGACAAATTTATCCCTAAGTGTTTTGGTGATTGATGACAACGCATTTGTGGACTAATCGTGTGCCATGAGTTTTCCAGACTCTTCTCTGCTAGGCACAAGACGATTGGGTGCCCCTCGAAGACTGACGAAGACGGCGTCTTTTCTATGTTTCTTTTTGGTGGATTTGAGTCGTAGGAAAGCCGTACTATTAACAAGGGGTCCGCGTTGGAAAGGTTTGGGTGGAATCATTACGTACACGTCTCCTTTTATCCCCTCCTTCTTCCTTGGAGCTTGCTCCATTTTTCCTGCCTCCTTTGACAGGCTGCTATTGTGGTTGCGGTAGTACTGCTCCTGGATCAACGGTAGTACCATGGGCATCCACGGTAGTACCGCGCCATGGCGCGGTAGTACTGCTGGTGCTCACGGTAGTACCGCTCCCCTAGAGCCGCACTACAGCTGCCCACCAGGCTAGTGCTGCCCCTTTGCGGTAGTAGGAGCGGATGTAATTTTTTACATCCGCACCTGCCGCGGTAGTACCGCTTTCGCCGTGCGGTAGTACCGCACTATGCGGTCAGGCAGTAGTACCGCCCCTCGGTAGTACTACTGTGTCGAGTTTTTGCTACTTCCGTTTTTTTGCGGAAGTAGGCACGGAAGTTCCCCTTCCCCCTGGACGGGACTTTGGCCTTATGGTAGTACCGCATTGGGGGCGCGGTAGTGCCGCGCGTGCGGAAGTACCGCCCCCAGCTTGCGTCTGTTTCCCTGGCTGGGGTCGCGGCAGTACCGTGGGACGGTACGGTAGTACCGCACTGCCGTGCGGTAGTACCGCTTGGTTGCAAGCAGTAGTACCGCGCGGCCTTGCGGTAGTACCGCTGGCCAGGCGCGGTAGTACCGCTGGCCGCGGGCTGGTTGGTGGGTAACGGTTGGATCTTTTCCACACACTATATAAAGGGTCTCCTTCTTCCCCGTTGAGTCACCTCTTCCACCATTAAAGCTCCATTATTGCTCCAAGCTCCATTTTCGCCCGATCTCACTCCCTAGCCAACCAAACTTGTTGATTTTCTCGAGAGTGGTTGAGAAGGCCCCGATCTACACTTCCACCAAGAGATATTTGATTCCCCCTACTAATCCCTTGCGGATCTTGTTACTCTTGGGTGTTTGAGCATCCTAGACGGTTGAGGTCATCGCGAAGCCATAGTCCATTGTGGTGAAGCTTCGTGGTGTCGTTGGGAGCCTCCAATTGAGTTGTGGAGATTGCCCCAACCTCATTTGTAAAGGTTCGGTCGCCGCCTCCAAGGGCACCAATAGTGGAATCACGGCATCTCGCATTGTGTGAGGGCGTGAGGAGATTACGGTGGCCCTAGTGGCTTCTTGGGGAGCATTGTGCCTCCACACCGCTCCAACGGAGACGTACTTCCTCTCAAAGGTCGATAAACTGGCCGATTTACCCCTTATCATGGGTCGACCGATAAGTTCCCGATAAGCGATATCCCCAACATTGCCGCCTATGATGTCTTAGTCTATGTACCGAACTCTATGCATGATCTCTTTTGTAAGATATGCCGACTACTATGTAGTATCTATCGTGCTGCTTTCGTTGTGCATGTTTCATCATGAATGATTCTTGACTTTGCAAATTTCTCAATGCTGAACTACCCCTGTTATATATTAGCAGGATGGTTAGACCAGGTGGTCGTGGTCGTGGTGGCAACGCCCCACCACCGCCTGAGTACATGGCCGGGATGATGCAACAGTTTGAGCTGAATCGTCAGTTCATGGAGAATATTATGGCTTAGTTTCCTCGCCCCAATATGAACTAGCAACCAACCCAAGTGACTCTGCAGGATTTCATGTGCCTCAACCCAACCGTGTACCGCAGCTCAACTCAGCCTCTTGATGCTGATGACTGGCTCCATGACATCACCTATGAGATGGAGTCTGCCGATGTAGCCCCTGCCAGCTACGTCACCTTTGCTTCTTTCTTCCTGAAAGGACCCACAGCTCAATGGTGGGACAGCCACAGGCGTACTCTGCCAGCTGGAACAATCATCACCTGGCCAAACTTCCAAGCTGCCTTCCGTGCTCACTTCATTCCTTAGGGAGTCATGGACCAGAAGAAGCGTGAGTTCCACAACCACACCCAAGGCAACAAAACTATGGAAGCTTATCAGCAAGAGTTTGTGGATCTGTCCCGCTATGCTGAAGAAGACATTGCAACTGATGCGCACAGACAGGAGAAGTTCCGTGATGGCCTTCAAGCTGACATCAAGCTCGCACTTCTAGTGCATGACTTTGCTGATTTCGCCACCCTGGTGAACAAGGCCGTCAATGTCGAAACTGGTCTGCAGGAATACCAGAGCTCTCATAGGCGCAACCGTGACATGGGCTCATCTTCAGGCCCGTCCTCACAGAAGCGTAAGATATGGATTCCCAACAGCATGTACCAGCCAACTGCACCTGCCCCAAGGCAGTCCTATGCTGCACCTCGTTTGCCTGCTCCATCATCTAGGCAGCCAAGGCTTCCAGCTCCACCACCCCAAGCTCCTATTCCCACTCCCAATAATGGTCTGTGCTACAAGTGTGGTCAACCTGGTCACCTTGCCAGGAACTGCTATCAGAATCAGAACCAAAATCAACTGGCCCTCCCCACAGCTGGCCGTGGAAGCAACCAGCCTCGCAACAACAATGCCAAGTCTTATGGTTGTGTTCATGCCAACCACATTGATCTCAATGAAGTTCTAGACCAGCCCGCTACCGTGATGGGTACACTCCTCGTAAACTCAGTACCTGCATCTGTTTTATTCGATTCAGGAGCATCACATTTATTCATGCCAGAAGATTTTGCATACAAGCATGACGTTAAATGTGAGGAGATCAACACTTCGATATTGGTAAAACCCCCCGTGGGACAATGCCAAACCTCACTGGTTGGCATCAATGTCCCCGTGGAAATCGAAGGGCTGGAATTCTATGCCTCTCCCATTATCCTGAATTCGTCAGAGGCGGCTCTCTTCTTCCCCTTAGGAGAGGAATTGTAGGTTCCTCCCTTCGGAGCAGCCTCCTTCGAGGAGGCCATAGCTTCCTTGTCCTCCCGCTCCAAAGGCATTATCTCCAGCATCCTGACTAGCACAGGATCTGGCCTGGTTTTAGGAAGGGGAGCCGGACACCTGACCAGCTTCGCCTTCGCTATCCACTCCTGTTTAAAAGGACGGCTCTTTTACGGGCAAGTTTATGACAATTATACGGATAGAAGGTCCGGGCACAGGGTTGCTTACTTGAGTATCTGGGCGATTGCAGCTTAGGCCTGCGTCCTCGGTCAAATCCGGACACATCCCTTGTGATCCGAAGAACATTCTATACATCTCTGCGAGCGTTGCGCCCATAAAATTCTGGAGAGCTCGCGGTCCCTCTGGATTAAACTGCCACATGCGAAGGGGGCGACGTTTGCCGGGCAATATTCGGCGAATCAGCATGACCTTCGTCACCTTGACCAAACTGAGGTCTCCTTCCAAGAGATCCTTAATTCGGCCCTGTAACAGGGGCACGTCTTTGGGCAAACCCCAATCCAATCCTTTGTTGACCCATGACGCTAGCCGTGATGGGGGACCCGAGCGAAAGGCAGGAGGCGCCGCCCACTTGGCGCTCCTGGGAGCGGTGATATAGAACCATCCTCGTTGCCACAAGCTGAGCTCCTCTTGAAAGAAGCCCTCAGGCCATGGAGCATCAGCATTCTTACTTATGACGGCACCTCCGCACTCTGCGTGCCGTCCCTCGATCATCTTCGGTTCCACTCCAAAAGTCTTGAGCCATAATCTGAAGTGAGGAGTAATGCGGAGGAACGCTTCGCACACATGATGAATTAGGAAATGTGGAGGATGGACTCCGGGGCTAAGTCATGAAATTCCAGCCCGTAATAAAACAGCAGCCCCCTCACGAAGGGATCCATCGGGAAGCCTAACCCCCGAAGCAAGTGAGACATGAATACTACGCTCTCACCAGGCTGGGGATTGGGAATAGCCTGCCCTTGAGCAGGCAACCTATGCGGAATTTCGGCGATCAAGAACTTAGCCTCTCTCAACTTTAGCACGTCCTCCTCCGTGACGGAGGAGGGCATCAATCGGCCTTGAAGGTCGGAACTGGACATTGTCAAAAGTCCGAAGCGCCTGGAATCTGAAGCCTAGGGTGATGGAACTCGAGGCGACGGGCGGACTCATTTTGAGATAGAAAAAAGGAGTAAGGCCTTGGTCTCTTTATAAGAGGTTGAATACCAGGAGCCCTCCCCGTAACCGTTTGGGACTCGCCTTTAATCGAGAAAACATGCTAACGGGCACGATTGGGTTACCCACGTCCGTATTGATGAGAATCCCGTAAAAGGGGGGTACACGATCTCTGCTTTGACAAGACGTGCCAAGGAAACCGCCTCGCAAAACATGCTGAGGTGGAAAAGTAAAAATGATTCGAGTAAAGGACTTGGCCGTAGTGTGATAGCGCACTACGGAATACGTCAGCAGATTTGATTTGTGTTAATATTATTTTCTCTATGGAAATATCTGGAAGCTTATTTTGCAGAACCGGACACTACTCTTGGTGTTTACAAATCTTCTGTGAAGGACTTGGAGGAGGAACCCGCCTTGCAATGCCGAAGACAATTTGCGCGCCAGACTCGTCGTCATTGAAGCCTGGTTCAGGGGCTACTGAGGGAGTTCTGGATTAGGGGGTGTTCGGGTAGCCGGACTATACCTTTAGCCGGACTCCTGGACTATGAAGATACAAGATTGAAGACTTTCCTTGGCGTGGAAGGCAAGCTTGGCGATGCGGATATTCAAGATCTCCTACCATTGTAACTGACTCTATGTAACCCTAACCCTATCCGGTGTCTATATAAACCAGAGGGTTGTAGTCCGTAGGCAATCAACTCCATACACAACAATCATACCATAGGCTAGCTTCTAGGGTTTAGCCTCCTTGATCTCGTGGTAGATCTACTCTTGTACTACCCATATCATCAATATTAATCAAGCAGGAGTAGGGTATAACCTCCATCGAGAGGGCCCGAACCTTGGTAAAACAAAGTGTCCCTTGTCTCATGTTACCATCCGGCCTTGACGCACAGTTCGGGACCCCCTACCCGAGATCTGCCGGTTTTGACACCGACACCCCTCTTATTCCGGCATTCTGCAGTTCAGTCCACATATGATACCCTTATTCCATTTGATACCATTGCATACATATGTAGTGTAGCTCCTTGCTTGCGAGTACTTTGGATGAGTACTCACGGTTGGTTTTCTTCCCCTTTTCCCCTTCCCTATATCTGATTGCTGCAACCAGACGATGGAGCCCAGGAGCCAGATGCCACTGTCGATGACGACTACTACTACTCAGGAGGTGCCTATTACTACGTGCAGCCCGCTGACGGTGACCAGGAGTAGTTTAGGAGGATCCCACGCAGGAGGCATGCGCCTCTTTTGATCTGTATCCCAGTTTGTGCTAGCCTTCTTAAGGCAAACTTGTTTAACTTATGTCTGTACTCAGATATTGTTGCTTCCGCTGACTCGTCTATGATCGAGCTCTTGTATTCGAGCCCTCGAGGCCCCTGGCTTGTAATATGATGCTTGTATGACTTATTTTATTTGTAGAGTTGTGTTGTGATATCTTCCCATGAGTCCCTGATCTTGATCGTACACGTTTGCGTGTATGATTAGTGTACGATTAAATCGGGGGCGTCACAACGTTACTTTACACATGTGATTTACCTGTGTTATAAATCCTCGAGTACTATGTGTGTCAGATACCGATCTAGGGATGACACTTAAGCATAGAGACTTGATCCATTCGGGTCAGGTCGCCAAAAGATGGTATCAGAGCACATGTTGACTGTAGGACGTGACCCTAGAAATTGGCAAGCCCATAGGAAAGATTTTCTCTACAACTTCATTTTCAAAAGATCTTTTACCTCTCTTCTCTTCTGAGCTTATTCAAATATCCCCTTTTTAGTGAGATCATACCCCCTTTTCCCTTTTTGACCACACGTAGAGTCAACTAATGAGACCACTCCAAGAAGTACAAGATATCGGACAACCGAGACCATTCGGAATGAAGAGGATTTTACCTTGCATTATAATAACGGAAACTGCAATGGTTGAAGACTCCAAAGAGTAGTAGAATTTGGAGGCTCTGTAGAATTTCCAGATTAGTATGACCTAGGGAGGCTACCCTTATGGAACTTGGCAGACTATGGAAGTTGTCAATACCCGAGATCAAGGAGTATCGGAGAAAGACTGGAACATGGAGCATTAGAACTCAAAATTTTGTCAAGAAAACCCTAAGGCAGGAGATATCAATTATGGAAGATAGCTCATGGCAATAACAAGGGCAGAAACACGTCCATCCCTGATGATACCACTCATTGATGCTATTGTCACCGTGCTGAGTTAAGGATGCATTTCTTCAAAATGGATTGGATGGAAGAAGGATGATGGAACATCTATCGGCAAAAGATGAAGTTTTAACCTTAGCCGGTGTATCACCAGGATCTGGGGTAGTACATCAAGAATTTTAAGATGGAGCTTTAGGAAGCCGTATTAGACAAGGAAGCATTTCGTGAAGAACTCAGGAACCAAAACCTGAAAGTAGCCAAGCTGGAGGAGCTACAACCTCGAGATACCGGAGATTCGTTAAGAACTGAAGGACAACAAGATCATGGTTCAGTTCGAGTTTGATGAAACCCAGAAGTTTGAAATGCAACTCTGGAATATTAAAGGATGTCACGAGAGACTTCGTGTCAACAGAGTTGATCTGGCAAAAGAACTTGAGAAGACAAGCATGATCGGAAGAAGCCATTGGAGGCATGAACAAGGCTTGAAGAGTTTGGAGACGTTGAAGATTCATTGACCTTTAGAAGACCAAACCCCTGTTATATACCTACGTTAGATGCGATGGTTGTGAACTGTCATTTGTTTGATGTTTTTCGACAGCCACAACAAAAATCTATCTTTTCAAAACTTTTGTTTGTATTGTGTGTATCCCTCTCTATCTCTCTTATCTCACCCCAAACCCTTGGACCCAATAGAGGAGGAATGGAGATGAGCTTGTACTTTCTGGACCGATGAGTCAGTTGGAGACAGACCAGTGGATTCAGGACATGGAGGATCACATGAAGAATAACCCTATAGTCGGAAAGGATCCGACCCAGCATGCTCTTCAGTGCTTTGAAAGAGGTGCTGCTACATGGTGGAGGATGTACCAAACCATAAATGGATGGAAAGGAGTAACCACTTGGAAAGAACTTAAGTTGACTTTGCCAAAGTCTCGGCTTGTGACCCAGAAGTTGAAGCCTTATGGAAAGGATATGAAGAAACCTTGTGCATGCTAGATTTGTGGAGAAATCGGACACACCCATACAGAACACAAGGATGAGTGCCCTAATTATGAAGGAAGTCACCCAGTTGAAGAATGCTCAACTAGGCAGATTACTTGTTTCTTGTGTGAAGGGACTACCCACTATCCTGCTCAGTGTCACATTTACCCCATGGTACAACGAACCATCCAACAGAAGAAAGAAGTAATGAAAGGAGCCCTCATGGAAATTTTATAAGAAGTTGTGATGAAGGAAGAGATGGAGGACACACCTAAAGAAGACCCGAGTAAACCCTGCACTAAGTCTTGCTATTCATGTGGAGAAGAAGGGCACATCTCCCAAAATTGTTTGAATGGGGATCTAGTAGAATTCCCGATAGAGGAAGTAGAGTATGACCCACAGGAAATAGAAGCCCTAATTGGAATGGAATAGTCCAGAAAGAGAAGAAGAGTGGATTCCAGGAAGGATCTGAGTCATATCACATGTTATAGGTGCAAGGAGTCAGGGCACTACCTCAACAATTGCCCAAAAAGGAAACCTCGATACTTGTCAGAAGTAATATGTTTTAGTTGTAATGGAGCAGGGCACTTTGCCAGAGAATGCCCCAAGGAGAAGGAAACTTGTGCTAGATAGTTGAGTTTGCAACAAAAGAAATGGAGTAGTAGAAGTGAGAACATTTTCTTTTATATTGAGGTGTTGAGTTGAGACATGTAATGGAAAAGCGAGAGATTGTAATCACTTGAGAATGAATAAAGTTAGCATCGTTGGTACTGATATGGATTTTATGAGTTGTTACTCTATGAAGAAGAATTTTGGCCATTCTGAGGATATGAGAAATATGGTCTATGGAAGATTTGTGCATTTTAAGGGTGGTAGTACCCTGTAAGAACCGTTGACCCCTGGAAAAGATAAGGATACTCCACTGAGTGGATTTTGGACAAAATGAATACGAGTTTTGTCTCGATATGTGTGATGCCCCAAGAGTATGTGGGATGAAGTTGGAGATCATCAGTTGTTGGACCAAATGTGATCAAGGAGTCAGAAGAGAATGTTAAGTTGATTCGAGATAGACTGAAGGTAGCTCAGTCCAGGCAGAAGAGTTATGCAGACTAAAAAAACGCAAGGAGGTAGTCTATGAAATTGGAGATAGAGCATGTCCTCATGTGCCCCCTCTGCGAGGAGTTAAATGAATCGGAGTTAAGGGAAAGTTATCCCCGAGATTTGTAGGACCATACCGAGTTTTGGAGCGTATGGGAGAAGTGGCCAACAAGTTGGAGTCACCTGAAGGACCATCAGGAGTTCATGATGTGTTTCACATTTCCCAGTTGAAGAAGTGCCATGCAGAGATGGCCAATATTCCCCTGTAAAGGACGCTTGACCCTGGAAAGGATAATGATGTTCCCCGAAGTGGAATATGGACTTCATAAGTATAAGTTTTTATCCCGGTATGAGGGATATCCCACGAGGATGAAGAGATAAATTACTATTGGATATAAAGGAGGTATGATGTCGGAAATATGGATCAATGGAAACTCCATGATGAGTCTGAGTAATCATGTCCTAGTTTGGTGCCAATAGAAGGAAGGAAGACGGTACAATTGGATGTATTTAAGAATACTAGGAAGTTGGAAGTTGGAATAATGATCAGTAGCCCGATGATATGTTCAAGGACTACAAGTGATGAGATGGGCCATAACCCACAGGCCCCAGGACCTGCCAAGAAGTAAGCACATTCTTGCTGAAGAAAAAAGACACTGGAAGAAGTTACGATTTTATCGATAAACAATCTTATAGGAGTTTACGCAAACCTAGGAGTTGTGAAGGAACGATAGATGTTTGTTTGGCTTGCAGAATCCATGGAATTATCCGAACTTAGTTTGTCGACAAGAAAAATTCTGCAATGCTTGTGAGGATGACCGAGTGTTAGAATGCGAGATTCGCTAAACCGTATACAAGGTAATGATTTGGCTGCGGGATGGATTGATCACCATACTGATTTACTCTTATTGTTCACCTTCCTATATGGGATGGTAAATCTGAGTGACTTATCTATAGTAGAGAGAAGATGATATTAAACCTTGTTTAAACCTTAGAATGGTATAGGTATTTTTCCCTTGTACAAAGCAGCTTTGCCAACCGTAGGTTATACGGTGAGGATCAACCAGACCCATTTCCTGCAGAAGGAACCATAAATTGTTGACCACCATGAGATATCGATAGTTGTTTAGTTTTGGCGCCAGACCCGTCAGCTAAGAAGACCCAGTCACAGAAGAACCTTACCAAGATGAAAGACAGAAGAATTGAGGAAAAGGTTATGCCACTACCGAAAGAGCCCAGATAAGGAATTATCCTGAAGATCTGAGAAGACCGACACTGTTAACAATATGGATGAAGTATATGAGTTTGGATGGAACCGTAACCATGCTTCTAAGGGTGGTAGCACCCCAGACCCCGGAGACGATTGATGAAATTTTAAAGAGACCCCGAACCTAACCTATTTCTTTCTAGCCTCTCCGAATCTCGAGGACAAGATTCCTTTTAAGGGTGGTAGGTTTGTAACATCCCAAAATTCTAAATTTTGGAATGTTATAATAAATAGATAGATTTGATTGATTGTTTGATTGATTGTGTGAAATTGAGTGAAATTCGAAACCTTTTTGAAAGTTAAATGAGAGGGAATAAAAGGACTTTCCAAACTTTCATTTTTCATTCGTGATCTCCGTGAATTCAAATTCTTTTCACCACAAAACCCTAGAGAGAAGATGACATGACTTCTTCCATTTATTTAAATGACAAGGGGTGTTGAAAATATTTGAATTTCATTTGGAAAATATTTCCAATTCTAAAACTTTATGCAACTCAATGATTTTCACGAGAGGAGATAAAATGACTTCTTCAAATTATATGAAATATGAGTTGGGAGTTTCAAAGGATCAAATTCAAAGTCTTTTGGAATTATTTTTCAATTTGGAGTTATTTGGATTTTATTCAAATCATTTTTCTCCAAAAATAAAATACATGGAAAATAGGGTAACATGATTCCCTACAACAGAAAATTGGAGAGAAATAAATTTGATTTCATTTTGGTATTTTTAAAATGATTTTGTTGGATCTTATTAGAGCTGGAGCACTCTTGGAATTATTAGAATTTGTGTGTATTTTATTTAATGCTAGAAAAATGTTCATGTTTTAGAAATTATTTTTCTGAAAATTATGATATATAATATGCCTATATAGAATTTTTATTTTATTTTGTTATTCAATTTTCCTTCTGTTTCTATTTTAAAAAAAACTATACGTGCGGCCCATATTTATTTATCGCCTACATGCGCAGTATAGTAGCTTCTGGCGCCCCATTGTTTTTTCTCTCTTAAATGGGCCAGGCCCAGCCAGCCTTTTCATTTTTAGGCCGAATTTTGTGTTAAAAAAAACAGCACCGCAGCATGCGCGTGGCCGGCCGAAGGCCTTTAGGCCCATCCGCCTCTTTTCTTCTCTGTTTCGTATATTTTCGTCTACGTTTAGTCCCACATTGCCTAGCCTTTGACCCCTAAGACTCTTTTCTACCAATAAATATAGACCCATAGAGCCTCCAAAAATCAATCGATTCTGGTTAAATCAATCAATATTTTGGTTTGACTAGATTCATTTAAGAAAAATATATTTCTCCTCTCCGGCGCGACTTCTGGAAATTGTCTCTTCTCTCCAAAGTTGTCTTTTCTCTGCCTTATAAAGGTATTTTTCTTTGTTTTTTTTCTTCTTATACCTCCGCAGTTTATTATTTTGTAGACTAATATTATAAAATAATTAGATTATCAATTAGTCTATGTATTTATACATTAGACCCTAGCCCGTAGCTATTTTTTTCCTTCCGTAAAACAGCTTGGCCCTGATTTTTTCAAATAGCCATAACTTTTTACTCGTTAGTCCAAATCCAACGAAACCAACGCCCACTTCTTCGTTATGATGTCCTCTATCCAGTAATCCAACTCAAACATATTTTTGAAAATTTTAAAATTTAAATTAGATCAGATTTGAATTCAAACTTCGTTTGATCATAAATTGAGTTTTGTAGCTCCATTTGAGTTGATTCTTTTTGCAAATCGAAGCTCTTGACCTAAACTTTCTGATAAGGCCAAATTCATATAATTTTGGTACTTTTAGAAATTGTTTTATGTTGCAAGAGTTATTTGCTTGGTTTTGATGTTTTTCGAATTGTCTTCTTCGATCTTTCTGATACTTTGAGTGATTTCTTATGTGTGGTTACTATTGCTTGCTTACGATAGACTGACCAGAGTGTGACGAGTAGAACTATCAAGAGGTTTGAGTGCGAATCATCTTCATCAACATTGCAGGCAAGTTCACACTTTGATCATATCCCTTTCATACCCAGTTTTTATGCATTAGTTTCACCCTCAAACATTGCATGAGTAGGATTGATAACATGTGGGTATTGGGAAGTAGTTGATGAGGTAGGAACCTATTTCCCTGCATTCAAACCTTGGGAGTTACTATTACGTTATGCTTATATTGCCATGCTATGCTCGTAGTTGTGGATTGGGTTTGAGAGTATTTCATGACAGATGTGAGATTGTTAATTAATGGTTTACTTAAGGTGGCAACTTTAACACACATCTGGGTGGATTGAGGCACTTGGGTATTCCAGCGATTGCCTGTATACGCACCTGGGTATTCCAGGATTGCCTGTTTTTTTATGGACCGCCACCCAGGCTCAAAGAGATCATGAGATTATTCATACTAGAAACTTCCGTGTGCAGCCACAAGCTATTATGGGCTCTAGCATAGTTGATTAAGTCGTGTGAACTCTTACAGTGGTAGACTAGCAGATGTAGGGGTTGTAGGTGGTACGGTCTACCCATCGTAAGGTGCAAACACTTCTGAAAGACTATGTCTCGGTCATCCATTTCTCAAACACCATTTAGTGCGAGAAATCCAACGGAGGAGATCGAGTCTTGTGGGGAAAAGTGCGAAAACCTCTGCAAAGTGTATAAAGTAATCATGATTAGTCGTGTCCCTGGTTATGGACGTTTTGAGTATCTAGTACTTGGATTATCATGTGAATCTCATCATGTGACTTTAAATAATTTTGTTGGGTTTAATGATGTTACTTAATTGGGATTGAGAATGCTGTCAACCATTCTCAATGTTCAACAACCACCATGATAGTTAAATAAAATTTATTCCTTTGCAGTAGGGAAAAATTGGCTTTTCACAAAAACATATAACCATAGAGCTTTTCCACCAGCCATATATGCATGTAGTGATAGACATTGTTCATCATTCTCTATGGTGTGAATTTGCCAGTACATTCAATGTACTGACCCTCTGTGGCTGCAACGTCTCATGTTGCAGGATATCTTACGACGAGTAAGTGATACGTTAGGGTTACGATTTATACACTCAACTTTGCCGTTGGTGTTGATGGGAATCCACAACCTTGTTACTTCCGCTATTTTGGATTGAGGTAATAGTATTTACGTTACTTTACACATGTGATTTACCTCTGTTATAAATCCTCGAGTACTGTGTGTGTCAGCATACCGATCCAGGGATGACACTTAAGCACAGAGACTTGATCCATTCGGGTCAGGTTGCTATAGGCCTTGAGCCTCACATAGGTGGCAATCAGAGTTCCTGGGGTAGGCACGGTGGGGCCCTTGCTATTCTTCCAACTTCCTTTGAGGAGTTCGTCCGCCAACGTCCTCAAATATTTGGCCAATGCATTTTTCTTGGAGTTCTTCGTCTCCATGGGTTGGCCCGCCAACATGGTCAACTCATTGGTCGGTGCTTGCTTCCTGGAGATCGCTGTCTCCAGTGGGTTATCCGCCGGCAACTCTTTGCCTTGTGCTCCAGGATCCATCAATGAACTGACAAATAAAAGCAATCGAAAGGAATCCACAATCGCAATGAAAACGGGAAAAGAATAGGATGTGAGAATCGGTCGGTGCTTCGCAAAAAGAAGATTCTTGGAATGAAAATATAGCAGCATAACTGATTCGCCCACCTTTCCTTCGTCGGTACAGAAGAAAAATGGCAGAAGTGAGTAGCCTGGAGTGAGGTTTTCTTCAAGAAAGGGAAGAAAGGGCTTGAATGAGCGTTCCAGTGAAATGATGGTTGCTTCGTCCAGTCCAACTTGGAGGCCACCTTACCACTGCTGGTAAAGGTGTGGGTTTTGTGATATGACGGGTCGTGACGGCCACACCGCGGTTATAGGTGAGTCTCGACTGTAGCACCTCGCTGTGATTTGGTGGATGGCACGCGGGACCGGATGCTTTGAAATGTCCCGCATGTAGATAGAGCGGCTAGTCATATAGGAGTGCTCAATATTGTGCACCGCGACCAAGGCGGAGAGGAAAATGAGATAACTACGTAATTAATGCATGAGTTTAATTAGGGTAGTTTTGTAAAGTATGAGATACATTCCTCCAATTGCAAAATTCCTTGGTTCATGAGATTTGAGATTTGAGCCCTATAAACCGGAAGGGAGGGAGTACTGCACACGGTGTAGTCTAGTCACTTGTTGAAATCTCTAGAAAGGCAAATACTCCTTTCCGGTTTACAGGGCTATACTACTCCCTCCGTCTAGGTGTGCAAGTCATCTTATGAAAACCAAATAGTCCCAAAACACTTTGGCGCGGTGCATTAACTTTGACCTTGTTTCTTGTTTCTTGACATATCAACCAATAAGAGATGAGAGGTGTGCATGCTTTTAATGTCTTGCAATGGCTAGTTCATTGCATGCAATGCTATTAATTAGCAAATAAACATTGGTGACCCCAGGAGGAAACGGTGCTAAGCACGTGGACCTATGCAGAATGAGTATCAACCAATGGATAATGGAGTTTAATTGTTAAACAATAGCAATTTTGTCTCATGCAAGAGCCTGGCTAGTACTCCAAGGAACCGCACCATGCGAGCATTCGCAACTGCCATGTTCGGGTTGCTCTTGGCTCTTCGCCTCTTCGAGAAGACGAACAATAATGATGTTACTCCTACTTCTACAGTATCGAATCCACTGCTGCATGTCTGTCCACCTCGTGCGGGAGGAATAGCGAAAGCTTCAACTTACTGCTCCTGCCTTTGCGTCTATGACAGGTGGGCCCAACAGGTGGTTGGCCCTCCTGTCATGCAGCCAAAGGCAGGTGCAGTTAAGGCACCGGAGCTCAGTCCACGAGGGAGAGGGTGTTGTAGTAATCAAATTTCTCGGTCTTGTACAAGTTGACGAAGATAGGGGTTGCTTGCTTGCTAGGGTTGCTCACTACGTATATATAGTCCGGAGCCTCCGCGCTTGCTTGCTAGGGTTGCTCTATTCACACACTCTCATCTTCTCCAGATTTAAACAAGATAGGGGTAGTAACACTGTCTTTCTCCCTTCAAAAAACACTGGCTTTCTATCCTCACCGCTAGCTATAGATCCAGGCGTATCCCCCTCCGCCGGTGAAGGGGAGGAGGGGTAGCGTTTAGGCCGTCGTCGACAGCGAGGGAGGAGACCCACTGCCGGCCGCACCGTTATCTCTGGCCGAGCGCCGGCGTGGGAGGTCCTCCGATCCCTTCGTCGTTGCCTGTGGGAGGATCCGGCCTCCCGCCGCCCACCTATCCACATCCTGACGACTTTCATGTATATCTTCGTTCGAAACCGCCTTAGCTATACTTCCCGAGCTTGCTACATTGCTGCATGTGCATCATTTTCTACCTCTCAGCCCCTCTCGATCGGATGGTCCAACGTCACATATTTTTTTCTTCTATTGTTAGAGGTAAAGCTACTTCATGGAGTCGAATCTTGTACTCCCTCCGTCCGAAAATACTTGTCATTGAAATGGATGTATCTAGATGTATTTTAGTTCTAGACACATCCATTTTGATGACAAGTAATTCCGGACGGAGGGAGTACTTGGTTCAAACAAGAAATAAAGTGGGAGTGGGGGAATTTAGTATGTACATCGGACTTGGTACAAACAGGAAGGAAAGGGGGTGAAAGTAGTACAGACTGGTCATCCAACCGGTCTCTTGGTCGAAAAGGGAAATATAGGGATAACGATGTACACAGTCGTATGACCAGGACTAGATTTGCTATCCACACATAGGAGTAGGTGGCTAGAGTGAACAAAAATGGGACCAACCCAGATATGTTTCTTGGATGTTTGTTTCTCGGGGCAACAAACTATGAATCACCACTTTATGCCCCTGTTTACGTACATGGTGCTGGACTGCTAGTGCACCCACTATTCCATGCCCTTATACCAAATATTTAGGCTCCGTTCGGAATAAAGGGGCAGAAAACATAGGTCTTGATGAAAATAGAGGAATTGGAAAGGAATGTAGGTATAAATCTATGGAACAGCGAACCGGAGGAAACTCTCAAGAGAATGTGTTCGGATGGACTACGAAATGTACAGATTTGTTTTTTTAGAGTAGCATTCTTGGCAGTATGAGATGCTATTTGTTTATTCAGCTGCACAGTGACTACTCTTGTCCTCACCTCACGTACCACACATAGGTTGATTTTTTTATTCCGGCAACACAGCACAGCAACCTGTCTAACGCATGGCAGCGAGCGCCTGCCTCGGGCTTCCGCCCAAAAAATGAGCAGCGCGTGGATGTTTCTAATCCTATGGAATCAGTACTACCAGACTAGCTTTCCTATGAAACACTATTCACCTTTCCCGTGTTCCGAACGGTTGGAAGGGAAAGAATACCGTAGGAATTGTGTTCCTACGAAAATCCTGCACCAAACCTGTGAACCGAACGTAGCCTTAGCTGTTCTTAATCTAATGTCCCTGGTAAAAATGAAGCCATGCCACTGTTATAAGCCATGACAAGTTTAGCCAAATGTTTTTGCCTGTAATTGTTTGAGACTCTGACTGTTTCCTCTGTGCCTTTTTGTGCAAACAGGGATATCCAATTCACCTGGTTGCTGTTGTGACCTTTTGGTGCACTGCACAAAACTCTTCTTAAAAGAAGTGACTTTTGTGCTGTTTAACTGGAATGTCAGAATGGAACAGTTGGTTCATTTTGGTGGAACTGCACAAAGGGAGATCTGTGTTCCAATCCTCATCATCCATATTGGTGCCATAACCTTCCTTTAGGTAAGAATGATATTTAATGCATGTGTTCATCTCTATTTTCCGACTGCCATGAGAAAATAATGCTGTTTTTTACTAGTACACTTGTACTCCCTCACTGAAAACCAATTGTAAATTAGAAGGCCAATCATGTACTTGGTTTCACCAACTGGTGAGGAGAAAGAGAAACAGAGCATGAAGAGGAAGAAGAAGAAGAATAAACAGTGCCAAGGCGATCTTGCTGAAGCCAGAGGCCTCAGTCGAGGCCATTCAAGGGCTCCGGCAACGACTACCTTACATGTGAGACGATCCTCCAGGGAGCCCTTCCACTTCTGCTGTCTCACTTAATTAATTAGGAGTACTTAAGTACCACTAATTTATTACTTCCTAATTTTCCTATTGGAGTTAAACAAATCTTTAGTAGGACCCTATGTTGAATCATGTACGTGTGTATGTTTGTCTATGGAGGTGAATCATGTGGTGGAGCAGGGAGGGAATATTATTAGTGTCATGACATAATATTGCTATTGTTTTGCATGTCAATTTATTGCCATTGGTTCAATGAGGCAATCTTTTGCGTATTATCCATCATGAATTTGATGCTACTGGTTGAGTAATATGCTAATGTCTTCCTATCCTTTCTCACTAAGCTAATGAAGGTTTCACCTTGTTCCTACTTGTGCAAACAGGGATCATGTTGTGCCAATCATACATTAAATGAAACTACGCCAAGGATGCTCCATTTCAGTTGAACTGCACAAAAAATTTTGGTGGTTCATTTTCTCAACCGCCTCCTTTCTCGTCTTCAATGTAGAATTTTGGCGAGATACAGGACCAATATCACCCAGTAAACTAGTTGGATGAAAGTAGTGGCCAAGTTGCTCAAACCTCCCTCGGCACGAGGCCACTATTTGAGGATAAACCTACAAGCAAAGTTCATATTGTCTGTGCTACCTCTGTACTCGAAAGTTTACTCGTACAAGAACTAATTTTAGCAAGAAGTACCTCCGATTGAACACCATTTACTAGTCTGTACCCTAGGTAATTAAAGTTCGTCCATGGATCATATTGGTTGTGATCTCAATCATTTGGATGCATAAACATATTGAACATGTGTATATCTGAATCTTTTTGTAAATTATGTATGAATATTGTCGTGTGATATGTCAATCATTTGGATGCATAGATATGCTGAGCTTGTGTATATATGAATCTTTTGAGTTGTTGATTGTGAATGTTGGCTATGGATATGAATGTGTCATGTGAACCTGAGTTTGATATGAATGTTTACCTTTTCTGTTGTACTTGTGTGTGAACTTGTTAGTATGCCTACTGTGGGGTATAAAACACAGGTCTCTTATAAAAGTAATGTTGTGTCCAATTTATGTTTTCCCTGCTAACCACATTATATATATTTATATTATTACTATTATCGTATATTTTATAGAGACTTATATATACATTATAAAAACATCCCAACTCATAAAAGTAAATGTTTAACGGAAGTTGGCAAGGAAAATCCTGGTTGTTTTTGACTCACAGGCAAGGAAAATCCTGGTGATTGCGTACAAAAGCTTGCGAAGATTTTAAGGACCAATTTAATAATAATGCGCTCATTTTTATTTTGATCAATAACTCTCTAATTTCTTAATTATATATAAAAAATGTGCCTCTCCGGTTTATTCTTTGATATTAATTGCTCCTTCTAACATAACATTATACTCCCTCCGTCCGAAAATACTTGTCATCAAAATGGATAAAAAGGGATGTATCTAAAACTAAAATACATCTAGATACATCCCTTTTATCCATTTTGTTGACAAGTATTTCCGGACGGAGGGAGTATATACAACGAGCCAACCTAATACGTGTATTTCAAGGAAGTGCAAATGGGCTGGGATTTCTTAGAAAATATAAATGGGCCTGATTGACGCGAAATTATTTGTTCACCCAGCCCAGCAAAATGGACTTTATATTCTACAAAATATGGGTTAAATATATGCCACATTTTTGCAGGCTGACATGTGGGCCAATAGGTCGAAGCCTATGCAGGGCGTTGTCAACTTGGTCAACAAATGATTGTGTCATCCAGAGCCATTGGATTTATATCCAACGGCCGGCATGCACCTTCAATATCTCGTCTTCTTCCTCTAGCATCGCCGGCACCGCCTGGTCCGTCCTCCGGCGGCTAGCGGCTCTGCTTAGCACGCATCACTGCGAAGCGCTACCCCACCACCGGCCAGGCTATCCCTCCACCCCTCAACACCTCCTGTTATTCTCCACAGACTACAGCCCCACGCCGCAACAGAACCAGTTATAACCATTCTCCTCCTCTCAATCTGCGACTCCACTGCCGCATTTTCCCATCTTCGAGTCGTTCCCGTCCGGGACCTCGCCGTCGTCCACCGCCTCGCTGCGTTCGGTGCGGCGCGGTCAACAAATGAGAGTCATCGGAAGAGGACTTTACGTGGAGAGCCTGACGGCTGGGACCCACGAGGTCCATGGTCGCACGCAAGGAAAGTTCCTCCTTATTAAGATGAAAAAAATGTTTCCTCCACCTGACAGCTGGGACCCACCAGCTGTATCTTCGCACGGAAGGAAGTGCCTCCTTGTTTTGTGAAAAAAATTATTCATCCCATTGACAGCTGGGACCCGTGAGATTTGGTGACTGACTTGTGGGCCTACTAAGCGGACGTGTACGCACGGCTTTGTCAACTTAATCAACAAATGATTCTAGCAGCTGGACCATTGGATGTTAATCCAACAGCCGTGCTCCTTCTTCAACCTCTGTTCTTGCTCCTGTCTCTTGTGGGCGGCACCGCGGGTGTGCTGTCGCGCACCCGAACCAGTGAAGTTTCTTCCCACTCCTCTCCATCTGCGACTCCACTGCAGCTTAATAAATAGTAACATCTTCGGTTTTAGCCCGGTTTTTCGTAGATTAACCGGGCAATTCTCTTCTTCTTAATTAATCGACGAGGCAATTATTTTGCCTCCATTTCAAAAAATAAATAAATAGTAACGCCTAACTAAGCCAGTTAGTTAGATGCGTACACTTGGTGTAGTAGGATCTTTATTTAGTTTAATGCACACACTTGTTCTTTTTTGGTAGCCCTTTTGTAATGATATCTGATGTTTGCTTTGGAAGAGAGAGCTGCATCTTCACTCTTTTGGCCTGCTTACTGCTTTTGCTGCACCCCTAGCCCTGGTTGTTGCTGTTGCTATTTTCAATGTGTTGTTAGAACGACAAACACAATGTTTTGGAAGTCGTTGCACGGTTCGATCCTTTAGTGCCCCGTACCGTACATAGCGCATACTATTTATCATACGGAACACATTTTTTTTGAAACTCGGAACACATTTTCCACTTGTTGATAACATGCAGCCCACTGATGAAGGCCCAATAGAGAAGCCCATAATTAACTGGAAGGGAGGCTCTCACATGAATCCGGCCCAGGTACATGCTCATGGTCCCCTAAACATAAATAAATAAATAAATAAAGCTAAATGCTCACGCACCAGTTCTTTGGGAAAATAGGTAGCCCAGTATTTCTTTTTGAAGAATACCCAAGCTAGGCCTATTTGTTTTCTCCGAATTACTGGGCTACAAATCTTTCAAGATGAGGAGGGATGCATTCCGGCCTGGCTTAAGAGTATGGTCAATGTCTGTTAAAAGTAATATCAAAAGGGGTTGAAAATTCCAAAAAAAAATTATAGCAAATGGGATATAAGTTTCTATTTTTGTTTTTGTTCTTCACTGATATCTTCTATGTATTTCATTGGATTTAACATGACATAGTACTAATTTATTTTTAAATTTGTTTTAGTATGGCTATTAATTTTTGGATTAAGAATATTTCGTTCCCCAGCAAAAATTTGTGAATTTTCAAAATTTCCCACATATTTAGTTAATTTTTTGACCCTGGTACTGACCAAAAAATGGCGAGCAATTCTAAAAATGGAAAATTGGCTGCAATAAATTCCATATGAATTAGAAAATGAGTAAAAAATATAAAAATAATAGCAAATAGGCTGTACACGCCATAGATTTCAAGGCTGACTTGTTTACGCAAGGCTTTGTCAGTGAACACACGATTCCAGCAGCAGTTAGTGTTGGATGTCCATCCAACGGCCGACGTGCTTCTTCAATCTTTGATCTTCCTGCTCCAGCCGCCTAAACTAGCGCTGGCGGGACTGCCTGCTCCCTCCTCTTGTGGCCCGCTATGATGCCGCGCAGGCTTCCCCGGCCCACCCTACTCCCTCCGCCGGCCTGGCCGAACGCAATCAACTGCCTCCTTATTACGTGACATCTGGGGCGCACTGGTTGGGAGACTGACCCATGGGCCTACTAAGTTGACGCGTACGCAGGGCTTGTCAACTTAGTCAACAAACAATTCTAGTAGCAGTAACTGTTGGATTTGAATCGAACGGTCCTGCTGCTTCTTCAATCACTGCTCTTCTTGCACCAGCCGCCCAAAACAGCGCCGAGGAGACCGCCTGCTCCTGCCTCCAGTGGCCGGCTGTGCTGCCGATGAGGCCTCATCGCCCCCTACTACTCCCACCGCTAGCCAGGCCCTGCGGCGACGGCAGCCTCACACCGCAGCCGAACCAGTGAACCCTCGTACTCCTCTCCGCGTGGGCATCCACTACCGCGTCTTCCCCGGCTCCGCGTCGTCCCCTTCCTAGGCCTCGCCTTCGTCCACCGCCTTGGTGCTCTTAGCGTGGCGTGGTCAACAACATTCCATCGGAAGAGTACTATACGTGGAGAGGCTGACAGCTGGGTCCACGGCCACATCCCAGTTTTTTTGTGATTTGCCAAGTAAGTTGCTTTGTCAGGCCTGTTGGGCTGCAAATCTTTCAAGACGAGGAGAGCTTTCATTCGGCTGGCCGAGAAAATGGCCCATCAGTAATGAGAAATGGGTTGTACATTTTTAAAACACATCAAACCGGCAATTAGTTTCAAATATCTTTTTTCATTTCGAGATTTGAAATTACATTAATTTTTATGCGTGGAGAATTTGTTGGATTTTATATTGATATACATTTATTTTTAAAATTAGTTTGAATGTGAGTCGAAATTTCGGTATTAAAAACAGTTCGGACCGCACCGAAATATGCAAAATTTCGTATATTTTTTTAACCGTGGCCACAATATGGGCTGTAATGCTAACAAAAAGAATATGGGCTCCGAAAAAAACCTTAATAATTAGCAAATGGGCTGTAAATTATTAGAAATAATGGCAGATGGGCTGTATGCTGATTTCCACAGATTCGAGGCTTTCCTAAACAAAGGTTGACGCACAAGCAGTGACTGTTGGATTGCCATCCAACGGCCGTCGTGCTTCTTCAATCTCTGCTCTTCCTGCTCCAGCCGCTCAAACAGGCGCCTACGGGACTGCCTGCTACCTCCTCCCCATGTCCGGCTCTGCTGCCGCGCAGGCCTCACCGCCCCACCGTACTCCCATCGCTGGCCTAGCCATCCCTCTACTCACCCACACCTGCTGTTATTCTCCGGGGACGGCAGACGAACCAGTAAACCCTCATACAGTCGTACTCCCCTCCGCGTGGGAAACAACTGCCGAGTCTTCCCTGCCTCCGTGTCGTTCCCTTCCTAGGCCTTGCTGTCGTCCACCGCCCTGGTGCTCTCGGCGCGTCCTGGTCAACGTGGTCAACGACCGACATGCATCTGAAGTGGACTTTACGTGGAGAGGCCGATAGCTGGGTCCACGGCCGCACGCAAGGAAATGCCTCCTTATTACGCGCAAAATAATGATTCCTCCACTTGACATCAGGGACCCACCAAAAGGGCCTCTGTATTTCGTGAAGAAAACGTTACCGCCGCTGACAGCTCGGACCCACCAGCTATATCTTAGCACGCAAGGAAGTGCCTCCTTATTACGCACAAAAAACTGAATACTCCCCCTGTTAGCTGGGACCCAGTATAGTGGCAGGCTGACTTGTGGGCCTACTAAGTTGACGGGGACGGAAGGCTTTGTCAACTTAGTCAATATGCACGATTCTAGCTCCAGTGACCGTACGATGTCCATCCAACGGCCGTAGTGCTTCTTCAACCTCTGGTCTTCTTGCTCCAGCCACCCAAACCAGCGCCGGTCGTGCCTTGTGCTCCTGCCTCCCGTGTCCGGCTGCGATGCGGCGGAGGCCTCACCGCCCCTACTACTCCCACCGCTGGCGAGGCCATCCCTCTACTCACCCACACCAATGTTATTCTACGGCGACGGCAGCCTCACACCGCAGCGAACCAGTGAACCCTCGTACTCCTATACGCGTGGGCATCCACTGCCGCGTCTTCCCCGGCTCCGCGTCGTCCCCTTCCTAGGCCTCGCGGTCATCCACCGCCCTGGTGCTCTCGGCGCGGCATGGTCAACGTGGTCAAGGAACGGCTTACATCGGACGTGGACTGTATGTGGAGAGGCTGACAGCTGGGTCCACGGCCGCAGCAAGGAAGTGCCTCCTTATTACGTGCAAAATAATTATTCCTCCACCTGACAATGGGGACCCACCGGACGGGCCACCGTATTTCGCAAAAAAAAACGTTTTCCCCTGACTTCTGGGACCCACCAGCTACATCTTCGCATGGAAGGAAGTGCATGACAGTCGGGACCCACCTGGTCGAAGCGTACGTAGGGTTGTCATTCTGGTCGCGAACATGTACGTACATATATACTGGTGGATGTAGAGGCACGCATGTGTCGTAGTAGAGGCGGCCAGGGTGCAAGAAAGAAAATACGGCCATGTATGTGTACATACGCGCGGGGTCTCGAACGCCTACTCGCGCATACGTACGGCCAGGGCTCGTGTACATGGCTGGGTCGGAACGAAGAAACAGCGTCGTCGTCGTCGTGTTCATCGGGAGCCAACGAAATGCGTCGTGTTCATGGGGAGGCAACGGAATGCGTCATGTTCATGGGGAGGCAACGGAATGCGTGGTCGTGTTCATCGGGAGGGCTTGGACGGAACAGGCGATGGAAACGATGCCTGACGTACCGCAGAACGGAGGAAACGGCCTTGTGTTCAACCGGCCACGTTCGAAACGGGATCCTGTTGATCGGGAGGGGTCTGGCGTACCGCAAAACGGAGGAAACGGACCTCCTACGGTCAAAACGGGGGTCCTGTTCGTCGGGAGGGGTGTGGCGTACCGCAAAACGGAGGAAGCAGACTTGTGTTGGAGCTCTATAGTTGAAACGGGGGTCCTGTTCATCGGGAGGGGTGTGGCATACCACAAAACGGGACTCCACGGGATACTGTTCATCTCCACCATCGACCCCCTCCAGCCTCCACAAGCTACTGTTCATCCACCGGCGAGCTCCTCCAGCCTCCACCTGCGACTGCTCATCCACAGGCTCCTGTTCATCCAGCCTCCACCGCGCGCTACTCCACCGGCTACTGTTCAACCAGCCCTCTCCACGGGCTCCTGTTCAACCACCCCTCCACGGGCTACTGTTCATCCTTCCCTCCACCATCTACTGTTCATCCTACCATCCATGGGGTGGTCCTGTTCATCCAGCCCTCCACGGGGTCCTGTTCATCCAGCCCCAACCGGCTCAATCAATCGGGGTCCTGTTCATCCAGAGGCAACACCATGGGGTCCTGTTCATCCACCCCCACCGGGAACTGTTCATCCAAACCCCCCGCAACGCTCACTGTTCATCCAGAGGAAGCATCGATCGGCTTCAGTTAGTAGCAGTAGCGAAGGAATCGCTTGATCGGGTTCAGTTAACAACCATCGATCGATCGCTCGGGTTCAGTAACGCGTAGCCTACAGTGCAATCGCTCGGGTTCAGTTAGAGCCCAACGCCTCGCTCGGGTTCAGTTAGAGCCAATGCCTCGCACACACGTGTGTATGTGTACGAGAGAAACGCGCATCGCTCGGCCCCCGACCTCCCACCGTAACCGGGAACTCCCTGAAATTTTCCTCGCCCTCGCTTCTACCATGGTTTTTCCATCATGGACGGCCCAAAGAATGTCATGCAGCTGCGTCTCCGGCCCGCCCAGGACGAAAAGACCATTTTCTGTCATGATTTTTTGTCATAGAAGTAGGAGCCCACCACATCTATGATGATACCGGGTTTTGTCACAATTATCGTCATAGAAGTGTCATATGTATAACAGAAAAAAAATTCGTTCGGACCAAAATGTCACAGATGTGTCTTTTTTTGTAGTGAAAGCGGTAACTTAGCCAAACAATGGTTTGATAGGAATGTGGGTTAGAGGCTTGACATGGCAATATGGGAGGCATGATATAACAAGTGGTAGGTAGAGTGACATAAGGATACAGTGAACAACTAGCAAGCAAAGATAGAAGTGATTTCGAGGGTATGGTCATCTTGCCTGAGATCCCGCAAGGAAGAAGAACGAGTCCATGAAGAAGACAACTAGACGTAGTCGAACGAATCCTCACAACTCCGGAACGGAACTGAAGCTAACGAGAGAAGCAACCCGGAAAGAAGCAAGCAACATAGTAAACAACCATCACATAAACATGGCATGATGCACAACCAAGTATGATGCATGTCCCGTTTAAGGAGGCATGGCATGGCAAAGTGCAACAAACAATACTACAAATTAAGTGGACCTCAATATGCAACGAGTTGCATATTGACGGAACACCACATGACTTATTTAGTTCTCTCTCGGTTATGTACCCGACAATATTAAATGTTGTTAAACATGGGAAGAAGTGAAGTATAATAAAACTACATATCTAGGCAAGTTTAAATGAGGCCGGAACAACAAGCAACAAGTCCGGAAAATCCCCATGTGCATATTATGAATTTGGTACTGTTCTACCCTAAACACGATTTTAGAGTTGTTAAACATGCAAGAAGAGTGCACCATGTTAAACTAGACATTTTTCTACCCCATTTACATATAAGGTTTATTTAAAATGGAGCTACGATTATTTAGTTATGAATTAAATCATTTTAACAAGTTATTAAAGCAAATTAATCAAACAGCATTTTAAACATGGATGAAATTTGCATATTATGAAACTAGACGAAATTCTAAGCATTTTACATATTAAGTTTGTTCAATTCTGACACACGGTTTGTGAAATATTGATGCATGAACAACGCTGGGCCGAAACTGCAGTCTCCGGATAATTAGGCAAATTCGTAGACAGGGAAAAAACAACGCTGGGCCGAAATTGAAAGGTACTTTGGAGCGGATGGGCTGCTCACCATGGTCCAAGGCCCAATCGGTGGAGAGGTAGGCCGGCCTTGGTGGTGCTAGGCTTGGAGGCGGTTGAGGCCTGGTCCACGCGAGCACAGTCAACGAAGCTGGCCGGCGACCAGATCGCTGCGGATGAGCATCAAGAGCGCTCCGAATTGTTGCAGAAGAGGAAAACGACATGTTCAGGGGGCGAGCGGCGCAGCTGGTCTCCGGTGGCGCAGCACGGCGCCCTGGAGGCGGGGACAAGGCCAGAGACACGAGCAGAGGACGGCAGGGACGGATGGTCCTGGCCGGAGATGACACCATAAGTGGCGGTGACCTCCTGCGGCAAAAGGCAGCGGCAACAGTCAAAAACAGGCACGCGAGGAGGAATGGAGGTTCAGCTCGAGCGACAAGATCGACCTTAGGAGGCCAGGAGAAGGCGATTTGCAGGCACGATTGAGGAAGGGGTGCCCGGAGTGGGAGGTCGTCACGGTGCGGTGGAGAAGGTCGACCTCCATGGCGGCATCCATGGCGCAAGGAGCACCTGTTGTAGGAGAAGAACGAGGGAGATGAGAGGAGGAGACGAAGGGAGGAAGGAGAAGGGCAGGGCGATGGGGTCCTGGTCCAGTTGAGGCGCCGGCAAGCGATGGGAGGCCAGGCCTCCTAGACTGGGCACCCTGGGAGCTCCTCTCCCGATCCAGATTGGATCGAGGAGGCTGCGGGCGATGGGTGGAGCTGTTGTTTGCGAGAGACGCGTGGGATCCGTTGGATCTCCATCTGGCGGTCATAGATGGTGGATGGAGGGCTGATTTGACGCCGGATTTGGTTGGCTGGGTGGGGATCGAGAGGTGGTGTCTGGTTGGTGCGAAGGGGATCCCGAGATGGGAGAAAGACAGTGGCGGCAGCGGAGGATTTGATGGATGGGACATCTCCCTAGATTTTAGGGTTTGGTCCTATTATATATAGTGGTGGGATTAAGTTTAGGGGCTATACGGTCCATCCAATTGTTATTGGGCGGTCGAGAAAATATAGGTTAGGAAGTCCAATTAACAAAACGGAGATGTTTTATAGATGTTTGGGGATGATCCAGACCCAACGGTGACGGCTGTCCAGGTTGGGTTCAGGGGAGTTTTTGGACGCGCGCGCATGGAGAGCCGCGGGCTGACGAGAGAGGTTAGGTTGGGCCTGACGGTTGGTAGTGGACTGTGAAGATGGTCTCGGGAGGAAAGAGAGGGAAAGCCCAGCAGCAGTTTTCGGAGACCAAAAATGTCCGACGATTTGACCGACTATATTGTCGCTATAGTTATCCATTGGGGAATCAAACGGACTCTGAATGCGATGAAACTTGGCAGGCGGCCTATCTACACTATAACTACACCGCATGGCAACTTTTAACCCATTCCGAGAACATTTTCTGACCACTTATAAAATAATATTTCGGACGTGCCGCGGGCGCGTGCAAGTGTGGTTGGGCTCAGAACGGACAACAAACGAAACTGGGGGAACCCGGACGGATGCAAGTTTTGAAAACATGCAGATGCATTGCAGATGATGACATGTCAAGATGCAACACACAAGCGAATGACAAGGCAACAATAACGAATAACTGGAAGACACCTAGCGCAACGGTCTCGGGTCGTTACATGGTGTAGTTGTGTAATGGGGTAGCTGAGTGCTGAAGCTATATGATGTTGTACTCTGATGTATTTCAATTATGAAAATGAAATATATTGTGTCCTTAATATGAAAAGTCAATTAGATAATAAATGGATTATTAATAATTAGATAATTAGCCTGCTAATTGGGTTTTTCTATTGCAAACGGTTATTGAGAAAACACCATGTGTGATGCATTCAATAACGCACATAGTTTCTAGGAATAAACCGTGGTAGATTAATGAACAATCACACACGACATCCTCTTGAAAATTGTTTGCGTTAGGACACCTGGCGCAAATGTTTACCACATAAAAACTGTGTGTGATGGACATACTTTGCCACACAATTTCTTCTATGCACCGTGTGTGATGCATTCAATAACGCAAACGATAAAATTGTTAATATCGTGTGCAATGGCAAGGCTATCACAAACGATTTAACAGGGAAAATTGTGTGTGATGTACCTGTGAACGAAAACATTTTCCTTGGAGCGACTGTGTGGGATGTACATATGAATGAAAACGTTTAGCGGGGACTGACTGTGTGGGATGTACTTGCGACCGGAAACAATTTCGCCTGTATAATTTTATTTTTTAGCTCTATTGTACGTATTTCCGTATTTGAGTGCTCGCTAGTCACACACGACCTCATTTTGCCGAGCGTGTGTGCCGGGAGGGAATATCCCCGACGGTTTCTGGGTCGTGTGGGAAGGACCCCCTATCACCGTCACTCACTAGGTGACGGTTCCAAATCCATCACAGAAAGGGGTTAAAAACTGTTTGTATAGCACCTCGTTGTACTAGTGACATGTCTATGGTTAGGAAACGCAACCATCTTTGATTAATGAGCTAGTCTACTACAGGCTTACTAGGGACACGGTGTTTTGTCTATGTATCCACACATGTATCAAGTTTCTAGCTAATACAATTCTAGCATTAATAATAAACATTTATCATGATATCAGGAAATATAAAATAACAACTTTATTATCGCCTCTAGGGCATATTTCCTTCAGTCTCCCACTTGCACTTGAGTCAATAATCTAGTTCACATCGCCGTGTGGTTTAACACAAATAGTTCACATCTTTATGTGATTAACACCCATAGTTCACATCTCCATGTGGCCAACACCCAAAGGGTTTACTAGAGTCAATAATCTAGTTCACACCGCTATGTGATTAACACCCAAAGAGCACTAAAGTGTGATCATGTTTTGCTTGTGAGAGAAGTTTAGTCAATGGGTCTGCCACATTCAGATCCGTATGTATTTTGCAAATTTCTATGTCTACAATGGTCTGCATGGAGCTACTCTAGCTAATTGCTCCCACTTTCAATATGCATCTAGATCAAGACTCAGAGTCATCCAGATTGGTGTCAAAGCTTGCATCGACGTAACTTTTTACGACGAACTCTTTATCACCTCCATAACCGAGAAACATTTCCTTAGTCCTCTTTAGGTACCTAAGGATAATTTTAACCACTGTCCAGTGATCTACTCCTGTACCCCCTTGCCAAACTCATGGCAAGGCACACAACAAGTCTGGTAGACAGCATGGCATACTTTATAGAACCTATGACTGAGGTATTGGGAATGACTTTCATTCTCTCTATATATTCTGCCATGGTCGGGTTTAGAGTCTTACTCAACTTCACACCTTGTAACACAGGCAGGAACCCTTTCTTTGACTGATCCATTTTGAATTGCCTCAAAACTTTATCAAGGTATGTGCTTTGTGGAAGTCCTATTAAGCATCTTGATCTACACTCGTACGCGTCAGTGCTATACAAACGGTTTTTAACCCTTTCCACGATGGCATTTGGAACCGTCGCCTAGTGAGTGACTGCGATGGGGGGGTCCTTCCCACATGACATAGAAAACATTGGGGATACGCCCTCCTGGCACACACGCTCGACAAAATGAGGTGATGTGCGACCGGCGAGCGATCAAATACGGTTATATGTACAGTAGTGCTAAAAAATTCAATTATATAGGTGAAATCGTTTCCGGTCATAAGTTCATCCCACGCAGTCAGTCCCAGGTAAACGTTTCCGTTCGTATATACATCCCACACAGCCATTCCAAGGAAAAGGTTTCTATTCCTAGGTACATCACACACAATTTTCCCCATTAAAACGTTTATGATAGCGTTTCCATTGCACATGGTATTAACAATTTTATCGTTTATTGAATGCATCACACACGGTGCATAGAAGAAACTATGTGGCAAAGGCTGTCCATCAGGCACAATTTTTATGTGGTAAATGTTTGCGCCAAGTGGCCTAACGCAAACAGTTTTCAAGAGGATGTCGTGTGTGATTGTTCATTAATCCAACAGGGTTTATTTCTAGAAACTATGTGCATTGCCTGAGGTCATCGCCCACGGTGTTTTCTCAATAACCATTTGTAATAGAAAAAACCCAAATAGTAGGCTAAGTATCCTATTAATAATCCATTTATTGATCTAATTGACATTTCATATTAAGCACACAATATATTTCATTTTCATAATTTAAATACATCAGAGTACAGCATCATATGGCTTCAGCACTCAACTACCCCATTACACAACTGCACCAGCACCAAGTTTCACATGCAACATCTATAACCTTTCGAAATTAGCTTCATAGACGGTACATAGACAGATCTATCTCATCTGGAAAACTGCTGAAGTAGAAGGCGAATGTTGAGCCTTCATTGGTCTTGAAGGTTTTTGCAACTTTAGGCCAGTGCTTGTGGATGATTGGCTGTCCATCCTTCGTCCTCTTCAGGAACACTTCAATATTGAACCATGGGTGTTGTATGAATACCTTCCTCACCTCCGGACCATACATGTGGTTTGAGAGGTAATTATCAGTGAACTGCTTTGGAAAGTCCTGAAAACAAGGATGTGCATAAATATCTTCTCTATATTGGAAATGGGGCAAAGGAATAAAAAAGGCAAGGTATAATAGTTAGTACCATCCTGTAGTGAACTGATGTCTTCTTCATTGTGCACACAAAGATGTTGTTGTTTTTTGTCGCTAATTTCTTTATCCTAACAATCTTTCTGAGTTTCTTGACTTGATTGACATTCATGGACAACTCATTTCCCCATATGCGAAAAGGGCCAAACAGTGGGTCAAAACCTCTGATAGCAGGACCTACATGTGCAAGACCAAATTGTTTAAAACCTAAGTATTAGAATGGTTCCTGCAATTGCACAATAATGTGCTAGGCAAAGGACCATGCATGTGCAAACCTCGATTGTAAACCTCAGTGCTTCCCATTGTTTCCCTGCAACACATATAAGGTAGTTAGTGGTCAGCTTAAGTGAGGGTTCGCATGCTATTAGTAAAATATGTTGATGAAAAATAAGCACATTGCAGATTCATCAGATTAATTCAAGCCACATGGAAAATCCATTCATCCAAACCAAGCATGATTAAGAACTAGGAAATGTAGCAATTGTATATGTTTCACATGTATTAAGTGCAGCCAAATTCGATTATTCCACACATGCACAACAATCCAAAATTCTACCCACGACAATTGGACATTGCATTGCATAATTGAACCAAGCAGTTATCTAAACACCACAACAAATGAACCAAACATTAACTGAGCACCACATTGCACAATATAACATACTCCTAATATAAGATAAGACAGTTAACGAAACCAAGTATGCTTAAAAACTTGGAAATATAGCAATTGTATTTGTTTCTCATGTATTTAGTACAGTGAAATTTGATTTATTTCTTACATGGTAAACAATAACAGAATGCACCCACAACAATTGATCATCGCATTGCAGAATGGAACCAAACAATATTGAACTTTTGTCTTGAATCTTTTGGATATGAACATTCATGCCACAATAAACAAAATTACATTAATAATTATGTTAGGTAGAATTCCACATAAAAAATCCTGTTTTTATCATTTACCTACTCGAGGATGAGAAGGAATTAAGCTTGGGGGTGCTTGATACGTCTCCAACGTATCTATAATTTTTTATTGTTCCATGCTATTATATTATCTATTTTGGATGTTTAATGGGCTTTAATATGCTCTTTTATATTATTTTTGGGACTAACCTATTAACCGGAGGCCTAGTGCCAGTTTTTGTTTTTTTGCCTATTTTAGAGTTTTGCAGAAAAGGAATACCAAACGGAGTCCAAACGAAACGAAACCTTTGCGATGATCTTTCTTGGACCGAAAGCAGTCCAGAAGACTTGGAGTTGAAGTCTGGAACTCCACGAGGAAGCCATGAGGCAAGAGGGTGCGCCCAGGGGGGTAGGAGCGCCCCCACCCTCGTGGGCCCCTTGTAGCTCCACTGACGTACTTCTTTTGCCTATATATACTCTTATACCAAACCAAGTATGCTTGACAACTTGGAAATACTACAATTGTATTTGTTTCTCATGTATTTTGTAAAGAAAAATTTGATTTATTTCTCAGATGGAAGACAGTACAAAATTGCACCCTGAAGAATTGAACATCACATTTGCAGAATTGAACCAAACAATTAACTGAACACGACAACTAATTAAGCAAACAGTTAATAAGTGAGCGCCACATTGCATGACATATAGAACATATACACTAGATCAACAAATTGCATGGTAAAAGTAGATAGCGCAGTTCACTAGAATTTGTTAAGGCAGTAGCTAGCAAATTGAACATGGGTCCTTATAGTGAGCTAATAAGACAAGCTACTCCTCATTGTCGGAGATATCGATGGCGATTGGCTCCTTGGACATGGAAGAGGGCAACGCCTCTGCATCATGGGTGCCCTCGTCATAGTGGTGAGTTGCCTGAGCCGCTCCGGGCACCAACCTGCTGGCTCTCGAGTTGAGGTAAGCACGTGCACGCTAAGAAAACACCTCGTAGTCTTTGTCGAAGGCCCCGAGGGTGGCCTCGAGAAAACGCCACGAGTTGTCGTTCAAAGCAGTCAACCGCGTTGCGGCGTCAGCGCGCGTGGCGTCGACGGTGGCCTCGATGGCGAGGTGCTCTTCCAAGATCTGGGTGTCGGCATGAACGACAGCCATCGCGACCTCATCCGCGCGTGCGGCCGCGATTTGCTTCTCCACTGCCAAATGCTCCTTGAGCTCCTGGCTATACTGCATGCACCATGGCTTAGGGCAGCGCTTATTTGGTGGAGGGGTCGGTGATTTGGGTGGAAGGTGTTGATACGTCCATTTTGCATCATGTTTTCTTACTATTATTTATGATGTTTTTATCCATAATATTCTTTTTGGAGTAATTATAATGCCTTTTCTCTCATAATATGCAAGGTATACACAAAGAGGGAGAATTCCGACAGCTGCAAATCTGGACCTGGAAAAGCTAGGTCAGGCCACCTATTCTGCACTCCAAACAAGCTAAAACTTCACATAGATTTTTTATCAAATATATGATGAATATTGGAGCAAATAACTACCAGAGGGGTGATATGTCTCCAATGTATCTATAATTTATGATTGTTCCATGCTACTATATTATCTGTTTTGGATGTTTAATGGGCTTTAATATGCTCTTTTATATTAGTTTTTGGGACTAACCTATTAACCGGAGACCTAGTGCCAGTTTCTGTTTTTTTGCCTATTTTAGAGTTTTGAAGAAATGGAATACCAAACGGAGTCCAAATGGAATGAAATCTTCAGGATGATCTTTCTTGGATCGAAAGCAATCCAGAAGACTTGGAGTCAAAGTCTGGAGCTCCACGAGGAAGCCACAAGGAAGGAGGGCGCGCCCAGGGGGGTAGGCGCGCCCCCACCCTCGTGGGTCCCTCGTAGCTCCACCGACGTACTTCTTTCACCTACATATACTCTTATACCCTAGAAACATCAAGGAGAGACACGAAACCACTTTTCCACCGCCGCAACCTTCTGTACCCGTAAGATCCCATCTTGGGGCCTTTTCCGGCGATCTGCCGGAGGGGGAATCGATCACGGAGGTCTTCTACATCAACACCATTGCCTCTTCGATGAAGCGTGAGTAGTTTACCACAGACCTTCGGGTCCATAGTTATTATCTAGATGGTTTCTTCTCTCTCTTTGATTCTCAATACAAAGTTCTCCTCGATGTTCTTGGAGATCTATTCGATGTAATACTCTTTTGCGGTGTGTTTGTCGAGATCCGATGAATTGTGGATTTATGAACAAGATTATCTATGAATATTATTTTGTTCTTCTCTGAATTCTTATATGCATGATTTGATATCTTTGCAAGTCTCTTCGAATTATCAGTTTAGTTTGGCCTACTATATTGATCTTTCTTGCAATGGGAGAAGTGCTTAGCTTTGGGTTCAATCTTGCGGTGTCATTTCCCAGTGATAGTAGGGGCAACAAGGCACGTATTGTATTGTTGCCATCGAGGATAAAAATATGGGGTTTATATCATATTGCTTGAGTTTATCCCTCTACATCGTTTCATCTTGCTTAATGCATTACTCTGTTCTTATGAACTTAATACTCTAGATGCATAATGGATAGCGGTCGATGTGAGGAGTAATAGTAGTAGATGCAGAATCGTTTTGGTCTACTTGACACGGACATGATGCCTATATTCATGATCATTGCCTTAGATATCTTCATAACTATGCGCTTTTCTATCAATTGGTCGGCAGTAATTTGTTCACCCACCGTAATACATGCTATCTTGAGAGAAGCCACTAGTGAAACCTATGGCCCCAGGTCTCTTTCCTATTATATTACATCTCTTTTATTTATATCGCATCTCATTTACTATTTTGCTATCTTTACTTTCCAATCTATACAACAAAAATACCAAAAATATTTACTTTACTATCTCTATTAGATCTCACTTTTGCGAGTGACCGTGAAGGGATTGACAACCCCTTTATCGCGTTGGTTGCAAGGTTCTTGATTGTTTGTGCAGGTACTAGGTGACTTGTGCGTTGTCTCCTACTGGACTGATACCTTGGTTCTCAAAACTGAGGGAAATACTTACGCTACTTTGCTTCATCACCCTTTCCTCTTCAAGGGAAAACCAACGCATGCTCAAGAGGTAGCAAGGGGGCCCACCAGGTGGGCACAACCCACTTGGGCATGCCAGGGAGCCCAGGCGCGCCATGGTGGGTTGTGCTCACCGAGGACCACCTCTGGTGCCCATCTTCTGGTATATGGGTCATTTTGACCTAGAAAAAAAAATAAGGGGATGACTTTCGTGATGGAGCGCCGCCGTCTTGAGGCTGAACTTGGGCATGAGCACTTTTGCCCTCCGGCGGAGCGATTCCGTCTGGGGAACTTCCCTCCCGAAGTGGGAAATCATCGTCATCATCATGACCAACAACTCTCCCATCTTGGGGAGGGCAATCTCGATCAACATCTTCAACAACACCATATCCTCTCAAACCCTTGTTCATCTCTTGTGTTCAATCTTATTACATGGGTGCTTGTGGGTGACTAGTAGTGTTGATTACATCTTGTAGTTGATTACTATATGGCTTATTTGGTGGAAGATTATATGTTCAGATCCAATATGCTATTTAATACCCCTATGATATTGAGCATGATTATCATTTGTGAGTAGTTACGTTTGTTCTTGAGGTCATGGGAGAAATGTTGCAAGTAATCATGTGCATTTGATATGTGTTCAATATTTTGATAGTACGTATGTTGTGATTCCCTTAGTGGTGTCATCTGAACGTCGACTACATGACACTTCACCATGTCTGGGCCTAAGGGAATGCATTATGGAGTAGCAATTAGATGATGGGTTGCGAGAGTGACAGAAGCTTAAACCCTAGTTTATGCGCTATTCCGTAAGGGATCGAGTGGATCCAAAATTTTAATGCTATGGTTAGAATTTATTCTTAATATTTTTCTCATAGTTGTGGATTCTTGCGGGAGGGTTAATCATAACTAGGAGGTTTTTTCAAGTAAGAACAACACGTAAGCACCGGTCCACCCACATATCAAATTATCAAAGTACCGAACACGAATTAATCCAACATGATGAAAGTGACTAGATGAAATTCCCGTGAACCCTCAAGAACGCTTTGCTTATCATAAGAAACCGTTTTGGCCTATCCTTTGCCTAAAAAGGATTGGGCTACCTTGCTGCACTTTTGTTACTACTATTGTTACTTGCTCATTACAAATTATCTTGCTATCAAACTGCTCTGCTACTTACAATTTGAGCACTTGCAGACATCACCTTGCTGAAAACCACTTGTCATTTTATTCTGCTCCTCGTTGGGTTCGACACTCTTACTTATCGAAAAGAGCTAAAATTGATCCCCTATACTTGTGGTCCATCAAGGCTATTTTCTGGCATCGTTCCCAGGGAGTGAAGCGCCTTTGGTAAGGAAACATTTATATAGTGTGCTGAAATTTATTGTGACTTGTTACTATGGAAAACAATCCTTTGAGGGGTTTTTTCGGGGTGTATTCACCTCGAACGGAACCAGAATTAGCTACCCCGGCCCTCAACCTACTGCACCAACTCAAAATATTGAATATGAAATTCCTTCAGGTATGATAGAACAACTGCTAGCTAATCCTTATGTAGGAGACAGAACCAAACATCCTGATATGCAATTGATATATGTAGAACAAATTTGTGGATTGTTCAAGCTTGCAAGTTTACCCGGAGATGAAGTTATGAAAAAGGTTTTCCCTTTATCTTTGAAGGGAAAAACATTGGCATGGTATAGGCTATGCGATGATATTGGATCTTGGAATTGGAATCGTTTGAAATTGGAGTTCCATCAAAAAATTTATCCTATGCATCTAGTTCATCGTGATCGGAAATATATATATATATAAATTTTGGCCTCATGAAGTAGAAAGTATCGCTCTAGCTTGGGGGAGGCTTAAGTCAATGTTACATTCATGCCCCAATCATGAGCTGTCAAGAGAAATTATTATCTAGAACTTTTATGCTCGGCTTTCTCGAAATGATCAAACCATGCTTGATACCTCTTGTGCTAGTTATTTTATGAAGAAGACTATTGAATTCTGGTGGCGTATTTTGGAAAGAATTAAACGCAACTTTGAAGATTGGGAACTCAACGAAAGTAAAGACAGGTATTAAACTTAAGTATGATTGTGTTAATCTTTTATGGATACCGATGCTTTTCAAAAGTTTAGCACTAAATATGGACTTGACTCTGAGATAGTAGCCTCCTTTTGTGAATGATTTGCTACTCATGTTGATCTCCCTAAAAAGAAGTGGTTTAAATGTCACCCACCTATTAAAGAAGAAATCAAAGAACCGGTACCAGTTAAAGAAGAAACTATACTTTATAATGTTGATCCTGTTGTTCCTTCTGCTTATATTGAGAAACCACCTTTCCCTGTTAGGATAAAGGAACACGCTAAAGTTTCAATATGTTAAAAAAAGCTATATTAGAACACCTAAAACTGATGAACAAATTAAAGTAGAACCTGGTATTTCTATGGTTAAAGATCTCTGGGAAGAAGATGTAGATGGGCATGTTATTTACTTCTGTGACGAAGCTGCTAGAATTGCCAAACCTGATAAAAAGATAAACATAGACCTATTGCTGGCATGCCCGTTGTCTCAGTTAAAATAGGAGATCACTGGTATCATGGTTTATGTGACATAGGTGCTAGTGTCCTTACACCTTATATCAAGAAATTATGAATGGCATAGCACCCGCAGAGATAGAAGACATAGATGTTACTATTAAACTTGCTAATAGAGACACTATCTCACCAATCGGGATTGTTAGAGATGCTGAAGTCTTGTTGGGAAAATAAAATACCCTACTAATTTTCTTGATCTTGGTTCCCCACAAGATGACTTTTGTCCCATTATCTTTGGTAGACCTTTCTTGAACACTGTTAATGCTAAAATAGATTGTAAGAAACAAACTGTCGGTGTTAGTTTTGGATATGAGTCTCATGAGTTTAATTTTTCCATGTTTAGTAGAAAGCTTCGTCAAAACGAATTGCCTAGTAAAGATGAATTAATTGGTCTTGCTTCTATTGTTGTGCGTCCTACTGATCCACTCGAATAATATTTGCTAGATCATGAAAATGATTTATATATGCATGAAAGAAATGAAATAGAACAACGTCCTCTGCTTAAACACAATTTGCCTATTAAAACTCTAGGAGGTCCTCCTCCACCTAAAGGTGATCCTGTGTTTGAATTAAAACAATTGCCAGACACTTTGATATATGCTTATCTTGATGAAAATAAGATATACCCTATTATTATCAATGCTAACCTTTCAGAACATGAAGAAGAAAGATTATTGGAAGTTCTAAGGAAGCACCGAGCTGCTATTGGATATACTCTTGATGATTTAAAGGGCATTAGTCCCACTCTATGTCAGCACAAAATTAATATGGAACCTGATGCTAAACTCGTTGTTGATCACCAATGTCGGTTAAATCCAAAAATGAAGGAAGTGGTAAGAACGGAAATCTTAAAACTTCTAGAAGCAGGTATAATCTCTCCTATAGCTGATAGTAGATGGGTAAGTCCTGTTCATTGTGTCCCTAAGAAAGGAGGTATAACTGTTGTTCCAAATGATAAGAATGAACTTATTCCACAAAGAATTGTTACAGGCTATAGAATGGTAATTGATTTTAGAAAATTAAACAAAGCAACTAGAAAATATCATTACCCTCTACCTTTTATTGAACAAATGCTTGAAAGAGTATCTAAGCACACACACTTTTGCTTCCTTGATGGATACTCTGGTTTTCACAAATACCTGTTTCTCAACCTGATCAAGAAAAGACCACTTTTACTTGTCCCTTTGGAACCTATGCTTATAGACGTATGCCTTTCATTTTATGTAATGCACCTGCTACCTTTCAAAGATGTATGACTGCTATATTCTCTGACTTTTTTGAAAAGATTGTTGAGGTATTCATGGATGACTTCTCCGTTTATGGGAAGTCTTTTGATGATTGTTTAAGCAATATTGATCGAGTTTTGCAGATATGTGAACAAACAAATCATGTATTGAATTGGGAGAAGTGCCACTTTATGGTTAATGAAGGAATTGTCTTGGGTCATAAAATTTCTGAAAGAGGTATTGAAGTGGGCAAAGCAAAAGTTGATGCAATTGAGAAAATGCCATGCCCTAAAGATATGAAAGGTATTCGTAGTTTCTTAGGTCATGTTGGTTTCTATAGGTGATTTATCAAAGACTTTTCTAAAATTTCTAGGCCTCTTATGAATCTTTTGCAAAAGTATATTCCCTTTATTTTTGATGATGATTGTTTAGAAGCCTTTGAAACCCTCAAGAAAGCCTTAATTTCTGCACCTATTGTTCAACCACCTGATTGGAACTTGCCTTTTGAAATTATGTGTGATGCTAGTGATTATGCTGTTGGTGCTATTCTATGATAAAGAGTTGATAAGAAACTGAATGTTATTCATTATGCTAGTAAAACTCTAGATAGTGCTCAACGAAACTATGCTACTACTGAAAAAGAATTCTTAGCAGTAGTGTTTGCTTGTGATAAATTTTGACCTTATATTGTTGATTCCAAAGTAATTGTTCACACCAATCATGCTGCTTTTAAATATCTTATGGAAAAGAAAGATGCTAAACCTAGACTTATTCGATGGGTTCTCTTGCTACAAGAATGTGATTTACATATCATTGATAGAAAAGGAGCTGAGAACCCTGTAGCTGATAACTTGTCTAGGCTTGAAAATGTGCTTGATGACACACTACCTATTGATGATACTTTTCCTGATGAGGAGTTAGCTGCAATAAATGTTGCTCATAGTACTCCTTGGTATGCTAACTACGCTAATTACATTGTTGCTAAATATTTACCACCTAGCTTTACATACCAACAAAAGAAAAAAAATTCTTCTATGATTTAAGACATTACTTTTGGGATGACCCACATCTTTATAAAGAAGGACACTACTACAGGATGCTGCTAATGCGACACTACAATCAGATACCCTTTCACGAAACTGTGTGCGATGCATAATCACAAACAGGGATGTAAAAACCCGTCAAAAAGGTGCAAAACATTTGCAATGGAGGATGCATCAAACACGGTTCAGATTTTAGTTGCGTGTGCGATCCAGGGCATATGGTTCAGTCCAATGAACTATTTGCGATGAGGCGGAACAAAAGAAATGGGCAGCCTGATGAAGGCATGTGCGATATATAGAATACAGTTCACTCGTATGAACTATTTGTGATTAGGCAACACAAAAGAAACGGGCAGCCAGATGAAGGTGTGTGTGATATACAACATACAGTTCACTCAGATGAACTGTTTGTGATTAGGCAACACAAAAGAAATGGTCAGCTAGATCAAGGTGTGTGTGAGTGAGGGCATACGCTTCAGAAGGATTAACTGTTTGCGATTAGGCAACAGAACAGAAATGGGTAAGCCATATCTAAGTGTCTGCGATTGATGGCATATAGTTCACATGGATGAAATGTTTGCGATTAGCCACAACAAACCGAAACAGTTAGATAGATCAACATGTGTGCGCTAGGCGGGCACACCCATTCTAATTAAAAGAAGCATGCACGATGGTAATAATGAGCGCGCATGGTTGTTGGAACAAGATGTGTGCTAACATTGCCTATTGCGGTGTACCCTATGGTGCAAACGCCACATACGCAGCCGAGAAGGCATACGTGCCCACGTTACGCCTTTCGGGAATAGTGCCACACTTATAACCGTCAATAAATTTTGAGCATGTGTCCCGTCACATTCCAAATTGCAAACCTGTTCACACCGATCAAAACCTAAACGGTTTCCTACTTAGGAGCATATTACTACGCGGTTATAAATACTACTACTCCAAGATGACTGCACATTCCTCCTCAACTCCTCATCCACAAAAAGTCAAAAACAAACAAGTCATTCATCATCGTTCCCTTGCGTCCGCCATGGCCAGCGTGAGTTCTGGGTCGAGAGATTGCCACCAGGGATAGGCGAGCCTGGAAGCGAGAGACGAGAGATGTCCCGGCTCGCCGCGAAAGCAGCCAACATGTCCCGCCGCACGGCCGTAGCAGCAGAGAGGTCCCGCCGCGCCGCCGAAGCAGCACAGAGGACCCGTCGCATTGTCGATGTAGCAGACTGGTCCGGCCACGCCGTGAAAGCAGAAGAGATGTCCCGCCGCACCGCGAATGCAACACAGATATCCTCCCGCGCGGCGGTGGCTTGGGAATATGCCTCGCGGGCAGGCGAGGACTCTTACAGGCGCATGCGTGCCCTCGTCCTTAGGCAGATGGATCCGATCTCCAGGTGGGCAAGGTTGTAGGATGACCTGAAAGCCTCGTTTGAACAGTCTACCAACATCATCCGGCAACTAAATGAGAGCAATGCGAAGCTCCGGGCCAAGCGCGACCTACTGAGGGCGAAGATCGTTGGAAGTGCGGAGCAGCAGGAGCAGACCACTGCCTTGTTGAAGAGGACCAGCATCATCGTCAAGAAACTTATGGATGGGAATGCCATGCTGCGCATCGAGCGCAGAAGGCTGGTGGAGGAATCTGTGGATGCTCTCAACCAGCATTTTGAGGACAAGAAAGAGCTCATCGCCGCCCGCCGCGGAGACTAGTTCCTGCTGTGGCTTCCTTCTTCTTTTGCCCTTGTGTATATCGGCGTTGCCGCATGTGGCTTTTTTTAATTATGTAAGACAATTATTATCCAATGTCATCGTCCTTATATTCATCATGCTTGCTATAAGTCGCAGTCGATGCTATATAGGTCCATCAGATCTTACATCAAGATCCGTGCAAAACTTTATTTTTCAGATTTTCATTTTTCTCTCTTAAATCTCAGTCTAGTGAGACATATAGCCACGCCGTAGAACAGGTGCTCAGGCGCCATTAATGGAGACGTTGGGGGGGGGAGGTGCGCGGCGGGTAGCGGTCAAAAGGGCTCTCCTCCTGATGAGCACGCGCAAGGGTCTGATCGCACGCCTCCCATACTCAAATAGCTACCCTGCACGGCACCTCCTAGCCAATAAAAAAGGGGACGTGTGGCCGCACGTAATTGGTAAGTCTAACGCCCACGGTTTCAATAATACTTGTGTTTTCGATTTGTAATGTGACAACACTTGTTCCAAATTGACTTTGTTGATTGTTAATGTGTGCGCCTTCACAAATTGGACAGAAAAATTACCACAACATGTTGGTGCCATGTCATGAGACCATGCCAAGTTTCATGATTTTCAGGCGTGTTTTGGAATTATGAGAATTAAAAAACCAAGTTTCTCAATCTTTCCGGCCGAGCCACGACGCCCAGATGTTTGAATTTCACTCCCATCTCTTGCATGGGACCTAGAAATTCACCCAAGGACACACATGTGATTTTTCAAACAACTTTGGTGCACTGGAGCATGTGCTTGTCGTTCAAATTTGAATTATGCACATTAAATGCCCAAAAACTCAATTAATGTATAAAAAGGCCAAACGAACTCGGAATAATTCCAAATTTTAGCACGGCACTTCTGTTGGGTCTAATATGGCTGTGTAAAAAATTAAGGCGGGAGAAGGCAGTGTACGTATGTCGTTTCGCACACGGAGGTGACACGTTCCCTATCGGAACCACGACCCTTCTTGAGGGAAGCTCCGGTTTGCAAGAAGCTTACACCAAAGCTTGTCCCAATTCGGCCAAAAAATTTACCGCAACATGTTGGTGCCATGTCATGACACCATGCTAAGTTTCATGATTTTCAGGCGTGTTTTGGAATTACATGAATTAAAAAACCAAGTTTCTCAATCTTTTCGGCCGAGCCATGACGCCCAGATGTTTGAATTTCACTCCAATCTCTTGCATGGGACCTAGAAATTCACCCAAGGACACACATGTGATTTTTCAAACAACTTTGGTGCACTGGAGCCTGTGCTTGTAGTTCAAATTTGAATTATGCACAATAAATGCCCAGAAACTCAATTAATGTATAAAAAACGTGAATCGAACCCGAAGTAATTCCAAAATTTAGCATGGTACTTCTATTTGGTCTAATTTGACTGTGTAAAAAAATTAGGTGGGAGAAGGTAGTGTACGTATGTCGTTTCGCACACGGAGGTGACACGTTCCCTCTCAGAACCACTAGCCTTCTTGAGGCTCCGGTTTGCAATAAGCTTACACCAAAGCTTGTCTCAATTCGGCCAAAAAATTTACTGCAGCATGTTGGTGCCATGTCACGAGACCATGCCAAGTTTCATGATTTTCAGACGTGTTTTGGAATTATAGGAATTAATAAAACCAAGTTTCTCAATCTTTCCGACCGAGCCATGATGCCCAGATGTTCGAATTTCACTCCCATCTCTTGCATGGGACCTAGAAATTCACCCAAGGACACACATGTGATTTTTCAAACAACTTTAGTGCACAGGAGCCTGTGCTTGTCATTCAAATTTGAATTATGCACATTAAATGCCCAGAAACTCAATTAATGTATAAAAAAGGCGAAACAAACCCGGAATAATTCCAAAATTTAGCACGGTACTTCTATTTGGTCTAATCTGGCTGTGTAAAAAATTAAGGCGGGAGAAGGCAGTGTACGGATGTCGTTTCACACACAGAGGTGACACGTTCCCTCTCGGAACCACGAACCTTCTTGAGGGAAGCTCCGGTTTGCAAGAAGCTTACACCAAAGCTTGTCCCAATTCGGCCAAAAAAATAACCGCATCATGTTGGTGACATGCCATGAGACCATGCCCAGTTTCATCATTTTTAGGCGTGCTTTGAAATTACAAGAATTAAAAAAACCAAGTTTCTCAATCTTTCCGGCCGAGCCACGACGTCCAGATGTTTGAATTTCACTCCCGTCTCTTGCATGGGACCTAGAAATTCACCCAAGGACACACATGTGATTTTTCAAACAACTTTGGTGCATAGGAGCATGTGCTTGTAGTTCAAATTTTAATTATACACATTAAATGCGCATAAACTCAATTAATGTATAAAAAAGGCCAAACGAACATGGAATAATTCCAAAATTTAGCACGATACTTCTATTTGGTCTAATCTGCCTGTGTAAAAAAATTAAGGCGGGAGAAGGCAGTGTACGTATGTCGTTACGCACACGAAGGTGACACGTTCCCTCTCGGAACCAGGAGCCATCTGGAGGGAAGGTCCGGTTTGCAATAAGCCTACACCAAAGCTTGTCCCAATTCGGCCAAAGAAATTACCGCAGCATGTTGGTGCCATGTCATGACACTATGCCAAGTTTCATGATTTTCAGGCGAGTTTTGGATTTATAGGAATTAAAAAAAAACAAATTTCTCAATCTGTCGGGCCGAGCCACAACGCCCGGATGTTTGAATTTCACTCCCATCTCTTGAATGGGACCTAGAAATTCACCCAATGACACACATGTGCTTTTCAAACAACTTTGGTGCACTGGAGTATGTGCTTGTAGTTCAAATTTAAATTATGCACATTAAATGCCAGAAACTCAATTAATGTATAAAAAAGCCCAAACAAACATGGAATAATTCCAAAATTTAGCACAATACTTCTATTTGGTCTAATCTGCTAGTGTACAATAATTAAGGCGGAAGAAGGCAGTGTACGTATGTCGTTTCGCACACGGAGGTGACACGTTCCCTCTCGGAACCAGGAGCCTTCTTGAGGGAAGCTCCAGTTTGCAAGAAGCATACACCAAAGCTTGTCCCAATTCGGCCAAAAAATTTACTACAACATGTTGGTGCCATGTCTTGACACCATGCCAAGTTTCATGATTTTCAGCCGTGTTTTGGATTTACAGGATTTAAAAAACCAAGTTTCTCACTCATTCTGGCCGAGCCATGACACCCAGATGTTTGAATTTTATTCCCATTTCTTGCATGAGACCTATAAACTCACCCAAAGACACACATGAGATTTTTTAGCAAACTTTGGTGCATTGGAGCATGTGCTTGTAGTTCAAATTTGAATTATGCACATTAAATGCCCAGAAACTCAATTAGTGCATAAAAATGCCAAACGAACCCGGAATAATTCAAAATTTAAACAAGACACTCATGTACTAGTTGCATGTTCACTGTACGTAAATGTTCTAGCAATTCAAACACCATCCTTTCCCTCTGTAACACCATAATGAAAAAATCAGGTATACCACAAACGGTTTACTAGAAAGAATCATGTGGGATGCGATATAAAATATCTCGGCACACCGTCTTGTCTGGCTTACGCAGGAAGCTTCGTCGTCTACAGTCCACCGCCTTAGCTTGAACCACACTTGCGCGCCAGTTTCTCGCGGCACCGAGCTAATTTTTTTGCCACCGCAGAAATATCTATCTTCCCGCCCCTCCCTTCTACCAAAAGCCACATTTCCACTGTTCCTCCTTGCTTTCCAAGTTCAAACCTTCAATGCTGCTTCCTGGAAGCTCAGCCTCCTCGCCGACGGCTCTACTTCTTGCAGCGCCGCCTCCTCGCCGGCTACCCTTCTTCTTGCAGCGCCGCCTCCTCGCCAGCGACCCTTCTTCTTGCAGCGCCGCCTCCTCGCCGGCCACCCTTCTTGCTGCGCGGCCTCCTCGCCGCTGACCATTCTTCTTGCTGCGCGGCCTCGTCGATATGGTCAGGTAATCCACACCCCACCCACACCATCCTCCTCCTTTCCCGTCCCACATGCCCCGACTGACGGAACGACACCTTCCACCAAAATCATTGCCCCCGTCCTCCAATTAAGCGCCGCCCACAGCCATTTTACACGCAGTATAACGTGGCGCTGAGTAGCATGCAGCCGCACGTGTGAACGAGGTTGCTATGGCTGCCATGCGTGTCGACCGCCAGATCTTGGAGGAGCACCTCATCTTCGAGGCCACCGTCGCCACCGCTGCGCGGTTGTATACTTTAAAATACAGTTCGTGATGCTTTCTCGAGGCCACCGCCAGTGCCTTCTAGTGATTTGTGCTCTGTAATGTTAATATGCAATCTGATGTTCAGTTAACAATTTGGTCCTCTGAAATGTAATGTTCAGTTAACACTTTGGTCCAACAATTGCTACATTTCGTAGTACTGTTCTCAAGCATTCTTTGTTTTGTTAACTGTCTTATCTTCTAGTACATGTTTCTATTCTGCAATGTCGTGCTTAGTTAACTATTTTGGTTCATTTGGCATGCTGTCCATTTAACTGTTTGGTTCAGTTCTGCAATTTGATTTTCATTTGCTGTGGGTACAATTTTGTATTGTTATGCATGTGACACCAATCAAATTTGGTTGTACTCAATACATATTCTACTAATAGATGGCAACTCTCAGTGAACCTGATCATGATCATCCTTATGTGTGTTGCAGGGAAACAATGGGAGACACTGTGGTTTACCATCGAGGTTCATTCAAGCAGGGTCCTTTGGCTAATAGCACATTATTGTGCAGTTGCAGGAATCTTTCTAATATTTAGGTTTCTTGCAATTTGGTCTTGCACATGTAGGTCATGCTGTCAGAGGCTTAGACCCACTATTCGACCCATTTTGCATATGGGGAAATGAGATGTCCATGAATATCAGTCAAGTCATGAAACTCAGAAAGATTGTTAGGATGAAGAAACTTGCGATGAATAATAGCAAGATCTTTGTTTGCACAATGAAGAAGACATCAGTCAACTATAGGATGGTACCAACTCTTTTACCTTGTTTTTACCCCTTGCGCCATTTCAAAATTTACAACAGCGATTTATGCATAGCTTTGTTTTCAGTACTTTTCAAAGCAGTTCACCGATGATTAGCTCTCAAACCACCCGCATGGTCAAGAGGCGAGGAAGGTATTCATTCAACACCCATGGTACAATATTGAAGTCTTGATGAAGAGGACGAAGGTTGGGCGGGCAATTATCCACAGCCACTGGCCTAAAGTTGTAAGGACATTCAACATCACTAAAGGCTCAATATTTTCCTTCCGCTTCTGCAGTTTCCCAGATGAGATTCATCTGTCTATTTACCGTGTTTGATGCTACTTTCCGAAGGTTTTTGCTGCTGCATGTGAAACTTGGTGCTATTGTGTAATGGCGTAACTGAGTGCCAAAGCTATGTGATGTAATTTGATTATGAAATCCTGGTTGCTTTTATACGGATATGAAATATCTGGCGTGTTTTATAAGAAATATCAGTTTTATTAGTAGATGGATTATCAATAATAGGCTAATTACCCTGCTTATTGGGGTTTTCTATTGCAAGCGGTTACTCAGATATCACCATGGGCGATGAACTCAAAAAACCTGCACGGTTTCTAGAAAGTAGGCGTGTTCGATCAACTAACAATCACACACGGCTTCCGGCAGCGAACTGTTTGTGTTAGGCCACCTTGCACAAACGTTTCCACCCAAAGAACTATGTGGGATGTACATACCTATGGAAATGATTTTCTGGGATTCACCATTTGGGATGTACATACCTACGGAAATGATTTCTAGGATTCACCGTCTGGGATGTACATACCTACGGATATGATTTCTGTGATTCACCGTGTGGAATGTACATACCTACGGAAATGATTTCTGGGATTCACTGTGAGGGATGTACATACCTACAAAAATGATTGGGTTTCCATGCCTCGCCCGATGGCACACGGCCCCAGCCTGGGTCCCAGGAGGGCCTATCCCCGACAATTTCTGGGTCATGTGGGAAGGACCCCCCTATCGCCCACACTCACTTGGTACTGGTTCCAAATGCCGTCGCGGAAAGGGGTTTTAAACCGTTTGTTTAGGACATCTTTGTATCAGTGGGAGTAGATGGTATTATTAGACGTTGTGTACCTGAGAATGAACAGGGACAATTCCTACGGAAATGTCACTCCGAAGCTTATGGAGGGCATCATGCTGGAGATAGAAATGCGCACAAGGTATTGCAATCTGGATTTTATTGGCCTACTCTCTTCAAGGATGCCCGTAAGTTCGTCTTATCTTGTGATGAATGTCAAACAATAGGTAATATCAGTAAGCGTCAAGAAATGCCTATGAATTATTCACTTGCTGTTAAACCATTTGATGTTTGGGGGTTTGATTACATGGGACCTTTTCCTTCATCTAACGGGTATACACATATTTTGGTTGCTGTTGATTATGTTACTAAATGGGTAGAAGCTATTCCAACCAGTAGTGTTGATCACAACACCTCTATTAAAATGCTTAAGGAAGTTATTTTCCAAGTTTTGGAGTCCCTAGATATTTAATGACCGATGGTGGTTCGCACTTTATTCATGGTGGATTCCGTAAAATGCTTGCCAAGTATGATGTTAACCATAGAATTGCATCACCTTATCATCCTCAGTCTAGTGGTCAAGTTGAACTAGCAATATAGAAATAAAATTAATTTTGCAAAATACTGTCAATAGGTCCAGGATGAATTGGTCTAAGAAATTAGATGATGCACTTTGGGCTTATAGAACAACATATAGAAATCCTATGGGTATGTCTCCTTATAAAATAGTTTATGGAAAAGCTTGTCATTTGCCTCTTGAATTAGAACATAAAGCATATTGGGCCATCAAAGAGCTCAACTATGATTTCAAACTTGCTGGTGAAAAGAGTTATTTGATATTAGCTCATTAGATGAATGGAGAACCCAAGCTTATGAAAATGGAAAATTATTCAAAGAAATCGTTAAAAGATGGCATGACAAAAGAATCCAAAAGCGTGACTTTAAAGTCGGAGAATATGTTCTTTTGTAAAACTCTCGTTTCAGATTCTTTGCAGGAAAACTCCTCTCAAAATGGGAAGGCCCCTACGTTATCGAGGAGGTTTATTGTCTGGAGCCATCAATATAAATAATGCCGAAGGTACTAACCCGAAGGTTGTTAATAGGCAACGAATAAAACATTATATCTCAGGTACACCCATTAATGTTGAAAGTAAGATTATCCAAACTATGACACCGGGAGAACACATAAAAGAGTCCTTCTGGAACACTCCAGAATCGTGAAAATAAGGAGGTACGTGATACGGTAAGTAAACGGACTCCGAAAAATCCACAAAAATATTTTTGTCACTTTTGGAATATTTAGAAAAATATGAAAATAAGAAACTACCGGGTTTAGGGTTTAGTAGTGGGTGAGTAGAGGGATGGCCTGGCCAGTGGTGGGAGTAGAGGGATGGCCTGGCCAGTGGTGGGAGTAGTAGGGGGCGGTGAGGCCTCCGCCGCATCGCAGCCGGCCACGGGAGGCAGGAGCACGAGGCACGACCGGCGCTGGTTTGGGCGGCTGGAGCAAGAAGACCAGAGGTTGAAGAAGCACTACGGTCATTGGATGGACATCGTACGATCACTGGAGCTAGAATTGTGCATATTGACTAAGTTGACAAAGCCCCCCGTCCCCGTCAACTTAGTAGGCCCACAAGTCAGCCTACCACTATACTGGGTCCTAGCTAACAGGTGGAGTATTCATTTTTTGTGCGTAATAAGGACGCACTTCCTTGCATGCAAAGATATAGCTGGTGGGTCCGAGCTGTCAGCGGTGGTAACATTCTTTTCGTGAAATACTGAGGCCCTTTCAGTGGGTCCCTGATGTCAGGTGGAGGAATCATTATTTTGCACGTAATAAGGAGGCATTTCCTTGCTTGCGGCCGTGGACCTAGCTGTCGGCCTCTCCATGTACAGTCCACTTCAGATGCATGTCGGTCGTTGACCATGTTGACCAGGCCGCGCCGAGAGCACCAGGGCGGTGGATGACGGCGAGGCCTAGGAAGGGAACGACACGGAGGCAGGGAAGACTCGGCAGTTGTTTCCCACGCGGAGGGGAGTATGACTGTACGAGGGTTTACTGGTTTGTCTGCCATCGCCGGAGAATAACAACAGGTGTGGGTGAGTAGAGGGATGGCTAGGCCAGCGATGGGAGTACGGTGGGGCGGTGAGGCCTGCGCGGCAGTAGAGCCGACCACGGGGAGGAGGGAGCAGGCAGTCCCACCAGCGCTTGTTTGAGCAGCTCGAGCAGGAAGAGCAGAGATTGAAGAAGCACGACGGCCGTTGGATGGCCATCCAACAGTCACTTCTTGTGCGTCAACTTTTTTTAGGAAAGCCTCAAATCTGTGGAAAACAACATACAGCCCATCTGCCATTATTTCTAATAATTTACAGCCCATTTGCTAATTATTAAGGTTTTTTTGGACCCATATTCTTTTTGTTAGCATTACAGCCCATATTGTGGCCACGGTTAAAAAATTATACGAAATTTTGCATATTTCGGTGCGGCCCGAACTGTTTTTAATCCCGAAATTTCGACTCACATTCAAACTGATTTTAAAAATAAATGTATATCAATATAAAATCCAACAAATTCTCCATGCATAAATATTAATGTAATTTAAAATCTCAAAATGAAAAAATATATTTGAAACTAATTGTCGGTTTGATGTGTTTTAAAAATGTACATCCCATTTCTCATTACTGATGGCCATTTTCTTGGCCATCTGAATGAAAGCTCTCCTCGTCTTGAAAGATTTGCATCCCAACAGGCCTGACAAAGCGACTTACTTGGCAAATCACAAAAAAACTGGGCTGTGGCCGTGGACCCAGCTGCCAGCCTCTCCACGTACAGTACTCTTCTGATGGAATGGCGTTGACCATGTTGACCATGCCGCGCCGAGAGCACCAAGGCGGTGGACGACGGTGAGGCCTAGGAAGGGGACGACGCGGAGCCAGGGAAGACGCGGCAGTGGGTGCCCACGCGGAGAGGAGTATGAGGGTTCACTAGTTCGGTTGCGGTGTGAGGCTGCCATCGCCGCAGGGCCTGGCTAGCGGTGGGAGTAGTAGGGGCGATGAGGCCTCAACGGCAGCACAACTGGCCACTGGAGGCAGGAGCAGGCGGTCTCCTCGGCGCTGGTTTGGGCGGCTGGTGCAAGAAGAGCAGCGATTGAAGAAGCAGCATGACCGTTCGATTCAAATCCAACGGTTACTGCTGCTAGAATCGTTTGTTGACTTAGTAGGCCCACAGGTCAGCCTCCCAACCGATGCGCCCCAGATGTCAGTGGGAGGAATCATTTTTTTTGCGTAATAAGGAGGTAGTTGATTGCGTGCAACCAGGCCAGCGGAGGGAGTAGGGCGGGCCGTGGAAGCCTGCGCGGCATCACAACGAGCCACAAGAGGAGGGAGCAGGCAGTCCCACCGGCGCTAGTTTAGGCGGCTAGAGCAGGAAGATCAGAGATTGAAGAAGCACGTCGGCCGTTGGATGGACATCCAATAGTCACTGCTGCTAGAATCGTGTGTTCACTGACAAAGCCTTGCGTAAACAAGTCAGCCTCGAAATCTGTGGCGTGTACAACCCATTTGCTATTATTTTTATAATTTTTACTCATTTTCTAATTCATATGGAATTTATTGCAGCCGTTTTCCATTTTTAGAATTACTGGCCATTTTCCGGTCAGTACCAGGGTCAAAAAATTAACTAAATATGTGGGAAATTTTGAAAATTTGCAAATTTTTGCTGGGGAACGAAATATTCTTAATCCAAAAATTAATAGCCATACTAAAACAAATTTAAAAATAAATTAGTACTATGTCATGTTAAATCCAATGAAATACGTATAAGATATCAGTGAAGAACAAAAACAAAAAAAGAAACTTATATCCCATTTGCTGTAAATTTTTTGGAATTTTCAACCCCTTTTGATATTAGTTTTAACAAACATTGACCATACTCTTAAGCCAGGCCGGAATGCATCCCTCCTCGTCTTGAAAGATTTGCAGCCTAGTAATTCGGAGAAAACAAATAGGCCTAGCTTGGGTATTCTTCAAAAAGAAATGCTGGGCTACCTATTTTCCCAAAGAACCGGTGCATGAGCATTTAGCTTTATTTATTTATTTATTTATTTACTTATTTATGTTTAGGGGACCATGAGCATGTACCTGGGCTGAAGTCATGTGAGAGCCTCCCTTCCAGTTAATTATGGGCTTCTCTATTGGGCCTTCATCAGTGGGCTGCATGTTATCAACAAGTGGAAAATGTGTTCCGTACGAAAAATAGTATGTGCTACGTACGGTACGGGGAACTAAAGGATCGAACCGTGCAACGACTTCCAAAACATTGTGTTTGTCGTTCTAACAACACATTTATTCAACCAACAGACGCAATATACTACTGATTGTACATTGAAAACAGCAGCAGCAACAATCAGGGCTGGGGGTGCAACAGAAGCAGTAAGGAGGCCAGAAGAGTGAAGACGCAGCTCTCTCTTCCAAACCAAACATCAGCTATCATTACAAAAGGGCTACCAAAAAAGAACAAGTGTATGCATCAAACTAAATAAAGATCCTACTACACCAAGTGTACGCATCTAACTAACTGGCTCAGTTAGACGTTACTATTTATTAAGCCGTGGAGATTTGTTTATGGCTTGAACCAGATGGGTGCCTGATGGGGGAAACTCTAGCCAGTAGGTCGAAGTCTGAACAAAGGGAGTACTTGCGACCCTCTCTCCTACTTTGGGCTGCAGAGCGTGGCGGCACATATCAGGGTATGGTGCATGCAGAGACGCATGGTACGCTCTGTACACACAGTTTTGCCTAATGAATGAAACCGCGCTGCCATCATGATCCTTGGCATCGGTTATCTCCTGGTTAATCGGATAATTCAGTCTAACAAACAGAGAGTGTGTACCAAGGCTACTTACCAGCCTCCAGTCAAAAATTCCTGAAGGCCCAGAGAAGCTAGGATCCTGCTCAAAGACCTTGTAGTGACTGTGATTATATTCCGCGAAACAACACGTCCGGTACATGCGAACGATCATCAATATTTCACCATCGTCTGATCGATCCAGGAACCACCTGCAACTGCCATGCCGCTTTTCTTTGAAAGGTTCTGGGATTAGGAAGGGTAGGGACACCAGGCGGCCTACAACATCATATCAAGTTGGAGTCAAATAAAAAAGGGCTCTTGATTTAGTCAATCTTAAGAACAACATGTTATGAGCATGAATATTTTTTCAGCAAATGTTGACAGTAATATAAGCAAGCCATCATGATATCATAGGAAAGTAACATACTGCTATAACAGCCGTTTGTAGCGATGACTGGAGTAGGCCAGCAATACGTCCAGCCATAGAAGGAGTCGACAGCGTAAATAAAGCCCTTGTGTTCAATGGCATCAGAGAACCATGGAGGATGTATGATCCTGCGATGGACGTGCAGATATATCCACTTACCGCAGTGACCTGTCAGATAGGCGAGACCACGGTTTAAGAATGCAATTAGCATGAAGTCTTTATAATTCGCAGATCTTGTGGGCACTTGGCAGATTACAACCTTAGCAAATCAAACTTGGTACCATGTTGGCTACTGTAAGATTCCGAGTATTCTGGGCCACGATGCCAAAGCAGTGTAGTGTTAATCGAAGGAAGGGGGATCAATTGCCAGGTGTAGACCTCCAAGAGCATCCAGCTGCCGCGACCGTCGACGAGCACCATCCAAGACGTGTTCATGCCGACCCAGTACATACCGTTAATGTAGTTGAGGCTGACGGGGATCGGATCGCAGTCAAGGGGGTTGATGCTCGCCACCCTACGATCGTTATGCTGCGTGACATGTTGTTTCTGAAGATCAGGCGGCATCAGCAAGCAAGGAGCTGGCTTAAAAAGCTCCGGCCTGAGGGCTTTGAGTAAACGGTACAGCCCCGACGAGCATGCGGTGAGCGGCATGGTACTGAGATTGTCCACACGCGAAACAATGAGCTTGATTACCTATGTGGGGAGCGAATTCTAGCCATTCTTTCGGCGGACGCTGCTCGGTTCTACCATTGTTACTTCTTGGGTTTCGGACGAGGGGGGGAAGGCGCCTTAGCGGGGATTTAAGATTGGACGAGATTATGTGCGGACAAAGATGGAGAAGTGAATATGTGCTGTGGGAAGTGGACAGGTGATGATGACTACAGCACGCCGCTTGACTTACGAGACACATACCAGCAGCATAGGGTCATGTCGATGCCAGACAACTTGCTTGAGTGATCACAGTACTGGTACTCCCTACAATGCTATGCCCTAACTTTCTTGAGTAGAGTAGGACTCTGCTCTACTACTAGAACCGGAGGAGTAGTATACTCTAATCTAAAATAGTTACAAAATTCAATGCCCGAGCGTGGAACGACCACGAATCGTGCTCAAAGACCGTGTCTATGTGGTGTTTGGACATGGGCGACAACCTCAACGCAAACGGTGCTGCTCCCGTTGCACCGTATGTGTTTCTGTCCTTCCTGTTTGAAATCGTGGTAGAATTCATGATTTATTTTGTGCTTATTCGGATTAAATCTCGTAGTAACTTGCTACTATAAATTAGTACGACCAAAAATTGAACTAACATTATATATAGTATGATAAATGCTGATGCATGTCACCTAAAATTATATCATTCAAAACTATGTTCAAATACGAATCCAACGATATAGTTTTTGTTGACATGCACTAACATTTTGTCAGTTAAATCTTCAGTCAAATTCAATGGGGGACTAATAAACCACGACCGATGTAGTACAAGTGTAGAGGGCGGCACTGCACGGGAGTCTCACCTCTCACCCCGCTCGTGGCGCGACAATAAAGCCGTCATATCACAAAACCCAACCACTCCCAGTAATAATTGGTCTGGTAAAATAAACGGACAGGCAACCATCACATCCCTCTGTCTTCTTTGCATTTCATCTATTTGCATTTACTTTCTCCGGTTCATCTCACACACTCGATCCCTAGCTACTACTCCTAGGGCCAGTTCTTCTGGCGGCTTCCCCAACTTTTCCCACAAGACTAGTCATAGTGGAGAGTAACAATAAGGTGCCTCACTCATTTATTTGGGCTTCTAAACTACTACTCCGTCCTGGTTTATTCCTCACCATTGTAATTTGTGCTAAATTTTGACCAAAGATTTAACTGGTTTATTCATCACCATTGTAATCCTTCCATCTAGGTGTGTAAGTCATCTTACGAAAACCAAATAATCCCAAAACACTTAGGCGCGGTGCATTAACTTCTACCTCGTTTCTTGTTTCTTGACATATCAACCAATAAGAGATAAAGAGTGTGCATGCTTTTAATGACTTGAGATATCAAACACGACATGCAGTAGTTAGTTCATTGCATGCAATACTATTAATTAGCAAATAAACATTAATGTTTCTCATTTTCTTCTCCTCCTTGGTCACGGTGCACAGCCTAAGATGACTTACTCACCTAGACGGATGGAGTAGTGCATGTGACATGCACTAATGTTTTATTAGTTAAATTTATGATCAAAATTTGACACAGATTACAATGGGGACCAATAAACCAGGACGGAGGTAGTAGTTATGGGATTACTAATCTAGAAGCCTAAAAGAACTGGCCCTTGGTACTCCTACTAGTAGTAGTACTCAAGTTGGAATTCCAATTGCACGGCACAACTTGTTAGGCAAAAAATTCGATACAGGGTGTAGGAAGCGGTTTGGGAATTTGCATGCCTTTCCAACCAGTGAGATACTCCATACAAAGTATGACAGAGAAATAACCACAGAGAAGGAAGCTAAAAGTAAACAATCAAGTGAGCATTTTTGCATTTGTTTTGCATTGAATCGTTTCACAAGCTTCACTAGTGTTGTTTTTCTACTTTTACAAAAACCGCATCGTAATGTTAAAACGTGCATTTGCATGTACTCCCTCCATCCGGGTTTATTAGGCCTAAAGACAACTTCTCTTAGACCAAGACACATAGTAATTTGCTCACATTAATTCTTCCATTCCACTCCCAATGCACTCTCTCACATGCATGCAGCCAATGAAAAAGCACACATGAAGTGTATTAACTTTCCAGCCATGGCACCAACAACAATAGCTTTCAATACAACCAATGAAATGGTTGCATGCATGCACCTTTCCAACGCGGGGCCTTATAAAAGGGGACATGCTTGTGATGCTGAGAGGCCTAACAAACCCGGATGGAGGGAGTACATATGTAATAGTAGTACTCCCTCCGTCTAGGTGTATAAGTCTTCCCTCCTTCTTGGTCATGGTGCACAACCAGAGATGACTTATTGACCTGGACGGAGGGAGTAGCACAGTCTGCGAGCATATACCGACAGAGACGTGTAGTGCGACAGTACATAGTAAAGTTTGTGCTATATGCACGTACTTGCAAAATGCGTACGAATACACAAGGTTTCCAAACTTTCCCTTTTACATACTTAATTAAGGATGCTAAAAATTCCTGAACGTTCAGGATTTATCATTTGCGTCCCAAAACTAATGAGATCGCCTTACAAAACAAAAATTATACTCCTCCTAAAAGCCACGGTGCTCGCAGGAGCGCTTGCAGCGCGCCACGAGTGCCCTGGTGCGCGGCCGTTTCCCAGTGCGCTGACACAACACCTCCTCCTCAGCCTCGCAACTCGCGAGGTGCTAATTGGCGGCTTGCCGGCGGGCGAGCGCGATCTCACTGGTGTGGTGATCCGGCGCCAACAGGTACTCCTCCTCGCTGGAAGCGTGCACCCGGTCCACGTACCGCCAAGCGTAGATGAGGCGCTTGGGCCCGACTGCACTCAGGGCATCGGCACGGGCGTCCTCCGCTACCCTCATGGCCCTCGCACGAGCCTTCTGCCAAAGAGCCAATTGCCTGACTCTGTCGGACGCGACATAGGCCTCCCAGGCAGCTTGTTCCGCGGTGCGCTTCTCTTCCTCGGCCTTCTTCTCCGCCTCTATTTTGGCGCGCTCTGCTGGAGGAAAAGCCTCCGACAAGGCGACATCCATTTCTTTCCAAAGCTCCTCAAGGCTGGGGGGGCTCGGCGGTGTTCTCCTCATAGCGGGGAGCCGACGCGTCCTTCGGCGCGCGTGCTGGCGAGATTGGGAACGCCGACGCGTCCACCTCGACGCGTCGCGGCGAGGAGTGGAACACCGACGCGTCCTCCTCGACTAGTGGCGGCGAGGAACGGAACGGCGACGCGCCACGTCGTGGCGAGGAGCGGAACGCCGACGCGTCCTCCTCGACTAGTGGAGGCGAGGAATGGAACGGCGATGCGTCGCGTAGCGGCGAGGAGCGGAACACCGACGCGTCCGTGACCGTCCGCGCGGTGCAGCGAGGGGTTCCTAGGGCTTGGGAGGGGCGATGCCATGGTGGTCGACGTGAGAGGGAGGGGGAGGAGATAGCGATGAACGTGAACGTGAGGGGGAGGAGATAGCTATGTCGTGGGAGGCGCAGTATTTATAGCGAGCAATGGCACACCTACGTAAGATATGGACTGAGTTGCACTGACTTAACTGCAGGTCTAGTTGCGTCACTGACATGTGGGCCAGACCCCTGTTGGGCTCATATGTCAGTGACCCAATGCACCTGCAGTTAAGTAACAAGTACGTGGGCATATTTGTTGGAGTAAATTACGGGGGAGCGAAGGGGTGGAAATATTGCTGGTCAAAACATATTGGACGAGCGTGGGGGAGGAGAGTCATGCATGCAATTAAATTAACCCCGCTAAAAAACGATATTTTAAACATGGCTACTCGATCTGTGGCAACTGGCGAGCCACCGCGCTCCAAGTCGTTCACCCGTGGTCCCGACCATCAACTCCTACGGATCAAATTATCACGCGAGCTGACTATTCCTACAAAGGTGCTCCACCACGTACCCGGTACCCGCGAATGTAGCAATCGTGCACCTAGGGTTTTAGGATTTATTTGTTAACGTTGCCTTTACGTAACACTCATGTGTGCGAGACAACGAGAGGCCGACTACGTGCGTGCACCTCTTCTCTTCGTATATGTACTCCACCGTTTGTCTGGTGTCCAAAAAATTATAATAACTACTAGCAATGTGCCAATGCGTTGCCACATGATCAAAGTAGATTAATACATATTCACTGATTTGATAGAAGAAAAAGTCTAGTTTTGAAATACGTATATCACTAAAAATATGTTATGTTTCACTCAAAATATATTCCTTTGGCGGTTTTGATGAGATAAGGGAGGAATGTTGTTGGTTTCAAGATTCGAGAAGTGGTATATGTCTAATTTATACTCTTACTAGCAAGATTCTCGTGCGTTGCACGGAACATCAAGATCTTGTGGAAGAAAAGGATGAACGAGGCAAGGCCTTATCTGCAAATGTGGTGAAGAGTGCGGGTAAATTGCCATATTTTCCTTCCTATCCGTCCGATATAAATCAGACGACCTACATTGCAGGATGGTAGGCCCACCATAATCACCAACTCTATTTTTTATCCCTACTCTTATAAAAAGCATTGCCGCTGATGATCGTGTGCCTGCCATCCTGCAATATAGGCCGTCCGATCTATATCTGACGGATAGGAAGGAAACTATGGCAATTTTGCGAAAAGATACCCACACCCATCTCCACATTTGCAAATAAGGCCTTCCCTCGTTCATCCTTTTCCCCCACAAGATAAACTACTCATACAATGCATCTTGATGTTCCGTGCAATGCATGGGCATCTTGCTAGTTGTTGCAAAAAGCCCATGTGTGTGAGAGAGAGAGGGAGAGTGGAGGAGGATGGAGTGCATGTGTGACAAAGATACAAGGAGTGTGTGTGCGATATGTATCAGCTTAAAATGAGGCAATAGTGTGTGTGTGCACGATCGAGAGGGCGTGTCTCAAGAAGGGAAGAAAAATCTACATAGATACAAGGAGCGGGAGAGAGACATGTATGCGATGGTGGAAGCACGAGTGTGCAGGTGTATAAACCTATCTAGAGGCTAGCTAGTCGATAAATGTTTGTGAGAGAAATACGAGTCGGGGTGCGAAAGCGAGAGTTTTGTCTGTGAGAGAGAGAGACGGTAGTCGGGAAGGGGAATGGAAGCAGGAGTTGTGTGTGTGTCTATGAGAGAGAGAGGAGACGGTAGTCGGGGTTGTCTGATCGGTAAACAAATGAATAATGTCAGTCTGGGATGGAGATGAAAAGGAGACCGCAACAAATGTTGTATCTATAGGAGAGAGAGAGTAATTTTAGTGGTATGAGTCATACTAGCAAAAAGGTCCATGTGTTGCGACGAAAGAAAAAAATCCACTCATATCTCTAGCTAGGTCAGTTGGACAAACTGTGTGTGGCCGGTTGACAGGTTATGAGATCGAACCCTCTCATTGACAATTTTATTTTTCTCTAGACATGGGCCAAAGTGCGCCGTCAGATGAGCTTCCTTCGTTAGGCCAAAACGGATGGCACGTAACGAAACCAAATAGCCTACCTAAAATTAATTGAAGCGGGACCAAACGAAGCGGGATGAAACTAAGAATATCACCTCCTTTTAATAGTAGATATAGATGTAGAGACATATAGGGTGTGTGAGAGAATCCCATAGAGAGAAAGACAAAGTGAAAGACGAGTGGAGACTGTGTGTGTGGCGGTGAAAAAGAAAGCTTAGGTACCGAGTGATACCATAGAACAGTAGAGACATGAGAGATAATGAAAACTGTGTAATGTATAATGATTGGGAGAGTGTGACACTTCTAAAGGGAGACGTCGAGAGACCATGTTTGCGAGGATAGGAGAAACATGAAGTGAGCGTGCGGGTGAGCTGGAGAAAAGAGAGTGATAGCTACCTGAAGGAGCATGCATGCAAGAGAGATTTGCGTGAAAGGAGTGAACAAAAAAGGGATTCAAATATTTGAATTCGAGATGATGATACATGTAATCCATACTCGAACCAAAATTGATCTATCAAACATGCATACTCATATGAATTCACGCACATCTATGTTATTTAATATGTAGATATTACTGATCTATACATTTTAGTAGAACATAATTTGGTTAAATTTTTTCGAATTCAACCTTAAGATTTCGAGATCGTTGTATTTGTAAATCATATTATACATATAAAGGAGCAGAATTCTTTGTTGTGCTTTCGAAAGTATATATAATAAAATGATGTATATAGAATGTATTTCCAATTGAAAATGGATCCCGCCCGAAAATAAAATAGAATACAAACGGGATTCGAATTGAGTTGGCACGGTAAACATGCACTCTGCAAAATTTGAACGAAGCGGCAAAAGTCGCAGTAACCGCCCGAAACCAAAATCTGCGAGATGGAAATCACTACTGCCTATCCCTACCACGCAAAGCCTATCTGCTGGATTTCTATAGGTTTCGATAGGGGTAGGTTTGTAATTTCACCCAAACGTGATGTAACCGCCTCTCACCCGGATTCATACACGGTGGGTGCCAAAACAGAGTGTGTCCTCGGCCGAAATCAACTCCCTCCCTGATACATATTCATACACGGTGGGCGCCAAAAATAAACTCACGTCGGCAAGTATTCGGTGTATGTGAGATTACCGTCCTATCCCCAACCGACTAATGTTGTTGTGATGTAGTAGAAATTTGAAACGGGGGCAAAGTTTGTAAATTTCCTCACATTTGAGACAAGCACACCCTGAATACATGGTTCCCCCTTCCTCTCTACCTCCCTTTTCCCCATTCATACTCCGTGGGCACCAAAACACCCTCTCCACCACACCCTCCTCCGTCCGCCGCCGTCTGCCACCCCATCCATCGCCGTCCTCGTCCACCATGCCGGAGCTGATACCCCGACGCCGTCGTCCATTACAAGAGATCGACCTCTCTCATGCACGGCTTCGGACCAGGATCCTTGCATCCCATCCTCTCGCTTCATCCCCGCCGTCGTCCACCTTGCCGGCGCCGCTCCTACGATTGTCTCGTCCACCGCGCCCTGCCGCCACCGTCTACCATCCTAGATCTGCTTCGACGCCACCGACAGCCATCGCTACCGCAGCACCGTCAAATTCTCAGCAGATGCGTACATGGAGCCGCACCAAAGGCGGTACTCTTTCGTATCTGCTCAACTTATTTATCACAGTAAGAAAATAGATCGCCACTGCTTTACTCTGATTTCTTGTCTTGGTTGCGAAGTTGCCTTTGTCCGGTTTGCACCTTCAGATCCGCCATGGCACGCTCAACACTATACTCCCAATGCTTATGGTTTCCCCCTTTTATATTCCACACTAGTTAAATCACAGTAGATTAAATTTCAAAATTGGGTCAGTCGATTTTTCAGAGCTCGCCGGAGTTTGCGAGTGCGATCGAAGGGGCTCGGGTGGTTGTGGGGCCTCGCCGAACGAAGAAAACTCGACGCAGGTGGGGGTTGTGGTGGTGGTGGGGGGTGGGGGTGGCGGAGGAACACAGGCGGTGGGGGCCGGTGGTCCGGCCAGCGGCCCGTCCAGTGTTCTGTATGGGAAGAATTGGAGACGAGGAAGAAGAAGGGTTAGGAGACTTAGGATCTTCATCTAACCGCCTGAAATGGTCGAGAGACAGCTGGGAGTTGCATTCTTAATGCGCTCTGGTCCATCATGTGTGGGCACTACGCAACCAACATTTTATTATCCAAAATCTGGTTGCTCTTCTTTACCATGTTCCTCTTCCGTTCTACTTTAATATGTACTCTCTTCGTTCCTAAATACAAGTCTTTGTATAGATTCCACCATGGACTACATATGGAGTAAAATGAGTGAATCTACACTCTAAAATGTATTTGGATACATCTGTATGTGATCCATAGTGGAAATCTCTACCAAGACTTATATTTTGGAACGGAGGGAGTATGATAGTAGTACAATATGTTCCTTGTACTGAAGATGAGCAGGGACATTTGCAGTGTAGAGGTCTATATGGTTGGTTGTGATGGACACTTTGAGCCTCTTTGATTCGTAGGATCTTGTAAACATAGGAATAGGATTTGTAGTGGCCTGCCCACTTGAATCCTATAGGAATAGCAAGCAAATGCGGGGAGCTGTGTCGCCTTTGAGAGTTACACTGATATTAACAGTATGCACCTTCACTTGAAGAGAGCTGGTATCCGAAGCCTTTCTAGCCGTACCGGCAATACTAGCACATATATTCCAGCAAGTTCCACTTCGCTGATTTTACTCTCATGCTTAACATTTTCCCGTTATATCTACACTATGATCTGTGTAGCTGCTTTGTGTCGCACTAGCAGCAGTCCACTCTTGAAGCTAAACACTGCAATGACTTACAAAATTGGCACCAAGGCATTGAGTGCCATTCTGGATGCAATGAAACTCATATGCTCCCCACCTATTGTTTCTTGTTCAGAATATGATCCTAATGACTATTCTAACCTCGAGGAGTCAAAGGCAGATGGCCTGTCCTGTTCACCCATCAAGGTGCCTGTTCTAATTTGGCAATGTATTATTGCTTGCGGGTATCTTGCATATGTTGTCTTGCGTTTCTTCTACTTTGTTGCACCGCCATCTGCTTAGTTTACTCATCATATATGTCGAGATGCCATGCCCATCCATTATCAATACATATTCCATCTGTCATCATACCATGTTTTCCACTCAAATGCTGTTCTTGTGCATCAGACATCAAAAAGGAAGAGGGTGATTGCCGAACCTAAAGGAGCACCAGCAAATCCTTGAAAAATGTGGTGGTGCTGGAAAAATCAAACAACACCCCACTTATATTGGATGTACAACCAGTGACACCAAACGTAGGACCGACTCCAGCAGACTATACCCATACTTCACTGGCCCCACCACACAGGACCTGCACTCCAGCAAAAGGTATACCGATTTCATTTGCCATAGCACCAGTTGTACCACAGAAAAATCCCACTCCAGCAAAAAGTACAGCAAGTCCACCGACCGAAGACCTATCCCAACTACAGAGACGGCCAATTCCTGCAGATTGGAAACCCATTCCATTTATTTCCAGTTTAAAAGACAATGCTTTCAATGTTGTTAGGGACTACATGCATATATTCCCATCATGGGAAGATTATTGTGAAGACAAACACCATTTTCACATCTTCCTGTCCAACTTACGTGTAAGTGCTATTATTCATGGTTATTATTTTCCTGTTTTCTGCTGATTGGACACATCAATGATTTGCATTACATTGTTGTAACTAGGCGAGGGTCAATCTGGATAGTCATGACAAGCAAACTTGCTTGTGCTTTTCAAGGAAGCATTGCAGCAGTATCGGTGTTACCTGAGGAAATCACACTTTGATGGCAAGTCTATAAACGAATTTCTGGTGAAGTCTCCTGTGCTAAATTTAGAAGACATTGAATGGAAAAACCTTGTTATGCACTGGTCTCGTTCCCACGATGAGGTATTGTCTATGAAATCACATGACAATTTGAACTTCTACTTTTCCGCATGTGCCTTATGGATCTTTTTTGCAGGAAATCTGATCGAAGAAGAATTCCGGTTTGACAAGAACGACAGGATATCACAAATATGATGCCCGCTGCTTTGCTCTTGTTAGTACCTGTTGTCCTGTATCACTGTACTTGCATATGTACCTGGTTCATTATGTGACAGTACTATTCATGATAGCTTGCTTATCAATTGTTCGCTCCAAATTATCTGATCTGTATGAATGGTTACATTAGTGTAGAATATATCCAATGCCAATGTTTTTTAGCTCTGCATTGTTCTTGTAAGTACATGTTGTCCTTTATCAGTGTACTTATAATGACAGGTAGTTGTTCATGTACCATCACTCTGCAGCTTATTTTCCTTTGCCCTCCATTTTCTACACATCAGATCTATATTTACTCTTACCATAAGGTTGGTACTGAAGAAGTTTAGATTTGCATTGCTCTTGGCTGTACCTTTTTGCCTGTATCGCTGCACTTACATTTATAGCTACTTAGTTATGTAGCATCACTCTTCATCTTATCTTAAATATTCTCCATTTTTTCGTATATTATCACATCTATATTTAATCTTAACAAAATGTAGAATAAAGGCAATGCTTTTGAAGAAGATTCGGTGGTAAACTTCTTGAATTGCCCCCCCCATCATCATGGACAAGGCCTTTATAGAGCCTGTCTTCACCAATAATGTAAGTTTGTCCATCTCAAGCCTTCAAACTTTGTTGTATATATTTGGTTAGGCATGACGGCAAAAACTGTTTATTTTTGGTGTTTGCATCAAATTGCTTGTTTGAAGTTTATTATGTAGTTCATAAAAAAAGTTTTTCCTTTCTCAATTTAAGCTTCCAGTTGTACAACCAAGTTCCTTCTTCATACCATGTAAATTAAACTATACAGAGCAAGTGATCTTCTTTTGCACTGCACGTATGCTTCTGTTCTTCATCCGTAATCCAGTGGTGTGGTGAACCTACCCACTATAGCACAATGTCATATTCTGCAATGTCTTAACTATGAACAATGTCATATCATTCTAGTATTATTTAAACCATCTCTTTATTTGCCAATCTGAAATGGTATAAATTGACATCACACTAACCATTGATACTTATGAGTTCTTGATCTGTAATCCAGTGGTGTCGTGAAGCTGCCAACTCCTTCACAATGTCATTTCCTGCCATGTCTTGACCTGAACAATACCATATTGTGTTAATGCAATTTTAAACTGTGTCACTTTATTCGTCAGTAAGAAATGTGATGAATTGTCAGCACTAATACTTTTATGTGCAAAACCTGTCATTTGTCTGCTTGTTTATCTTTCATAGTGAGGAAGATATAAGTGTTGAACAAGCGCAGTCTCATCATCTTGCTCAGCTGCTTGCGTTGCAGCTTCCCAGCAGGGCTAACCTTTCTTGAACTCTATTGAAGTCCTGTTGGTTTGTATATTATTTTGTCGACGTGTTTATTTGCACTGGTGGTGATCTTTGATACCTAGTGTATGTAATCTGCTGTCTGCTTGTGCTTTATTATCATAGTGGCAAACTTTGATGCCCATTGGATGTAATATGCCATAATTTCTTTATTGTATATTCTAGGTTTTTTCTTATTCACGATGCTGCAGTTGTTTTACTGTATATATATCCTGTCTTCGCAGTAAACCGGCCAAACCGTAAAATTACGGTACATAATCGGGCCGTCATGCAATCACGATGTAGGTTGGGCCTGAAACGAGCCGAACAGCTCACGGGCTGGCAGCAGCCCAAAATGAACCCCGGCCCATGATTGTGCGAATCAAATCACGGGATTTTAACATGCCAAAATTGTCTTTGTCCTTGTTTGGCCCAATCAGATATCGGCTGCGAGCAGGCCGGAGTCAAACCGGGCCGTAGTTAGGCCCAACTATATGACGGGATTTTAATAGGCCAAAATTAACATAGGGCCAAAATGTTAAACGGGCCCTTAACAGGCCAAAACTAATATCAGGCCGAATTACTAAGTGGGCCTTTAGCAAGTGGGCCCAAAAGCATAGTGTCCAGTTGACGGGCCGAATCTGATTTGGGCCATAATTGAGCCCAAAGCCACTTAAAGGGTCGGACCTGATCTGGGCCATAATTTGGCCCAGAACGTGCTAGGCTTTTAACAGGCCGGATCTCACATGGGCCACTATTACGCCCGGAGCATGGTAGGCCATTAATGGACCAGATCAAATATGGGCCAGCATTTGGCCCAAAACATGTCAACCAGTTAATGGGCTGGCCTACTTGGGTCCTCAAAATCTTGTGGGCCTACAGCTGGGTCGGCCCATTAATGTCGGCGAAATCTCATGGGCCTTTAGCTAGGCCGGCCCATTATGATCCGCAAGAATCTTGTGGGCCTTTACCTGGGCCGGCCCATTATGGCCCGCAAAACATTGTGGGCCTTTAGCTGGGCCATCCCATTATGGTCCGCAAAATCTCATGGGCCTTTAGCTGGGCCGACCCATTATGGTCCGCAAAATCTTGTGGGCCTTCAGTTGGGCCGGCCCATTTAAACTTGATGGGCCGGTCCACGTGTCAACATATCATAGGCACGTCTCGCCCATTGGATGAGTGACACATGTACCAACGCGGACCTGACACGTGTCTCCTCCAGCCAATGATGATTTCACACATGGAAAATCCCTATTGGTCGGGGATGCTAACGGCTTATCGGATCCAAAACCCGACCCGATAGCTTAATGGCGTTCCGTTACGGTGGATGCCACGTGTCGGTCACCCTTGATGAAAGCACTTCTGTGACGCGCGCTTTATCGTCATGGAAGTGGACACTTCCTTGATGATAATTTTGGTAATGTCATGGAACACTTCTACGACAGCACAGGTATGACTATCTTGATTCTGTCATAAAATCGTCATGGATGTACATGCATGACAGAAAACGCGACCTACTGTGACAAACACATATCATCACGGAAGTGTATTTTTTTGTAGTTCTAGGAGCGGTGGTTGCGGCGGCGCAGGCCAATGGGGGCTTGCCAAGTGGTGACGGCGAGGTGGCGGCGTGGGAGGAGGACAAGTGGAGGCGGCGGAGCAGATCTGGTGGCGACAAGTGGCGGGTGGAGGCTGGGGCTGCGTGGAAAATGAGGAGGAGGGTGGAAGAAGGCCAAAAATGGACTAGGGGGTGTCCATATATAGCAGGAGGAGCTAGGGTTTTGGGGTTAGGTGCTGTTTCAGAGCCATACGATCACGATCCGACGGATCCAATCGAGAGGGGGGTTTAGCTGGGTTAGGTGGGCTGTGGAGAGTGGGTTGGGCTGAGAGGAGAGGGGAGAAATGCAGCCCGGCACGATTTTCAGAGACCGAAAACATCCGACGTTTGACCGACTATATTGCCGCTATAGTTATCCATTGGGCCATCAAACAGACTCCGAATGCGAGGAAACTTGGAAGGCAGCCTACCTACAACATAACAAGACCGCACGCCAACCCTCATCCCATTCCGAGAACATTTTCTGGCCACTTATAACATAATATTTCGGACGTGCCGTAGGCGTGTGCAAGTGTGCCTGGGCTCAGAACAGACAACTGAGAGAACCGGGGGAACCGGATGGGTGCAAGTTCTGAAAACATGATGATTCAATGCACATGATGACATGGCAAGATGCAACACGCAAGCGAATGACAAGGCAACAACAACGAATAACTGGAAGACTCCTGGCGCAATGGTCTCGGGGCGTTACAATATATATAGACAGATTTGAAGCTACTTTCAACAAGCATAACAACACATATACATACCAAATCATATCCCTGCCATATGGATATGATCATCCAACACATAAACATACCAATGAAAAGTCCATATACAACATATATAGCTAGCCAACATATCCAACAACAAGCATATAATGGTTTTATCCATACATACATATATAGGTAGCAAGTTTCGCATTGTTCATCCTACAAAATAAAAACAAAAAGGAAACGCAAGGAGAAGAGTAGACTCCATCAACGCAAGCTTCCTCATCGAAAGCAAATCTGCAAAATTGGGAAAGAAGAAAGTTAGAAGAAGAAGAAGAAGAAATTTTCTTCTCTTTCTTTTTCTCCTCTCCACTTCTTTATCTTCTTCTTCTTCTAACTAACGTAGGGTAAAATGCCATTTTATCTAACTTAGGTAATTATGCCGTTAGGGGGGAAATAAGCTAAGTATGCATTTGTTAAGCAAAACACTAGAGAAAACTTACCCTCTTCACAACAAATGCGATGAAGATCGCAACAAAGGTAACAATTGATCCAAGGACATAATGATACCAAGCCTCATTATCAATGGCATATTTTCAAATCTTCTTAAGCTTCAAGCACATTGCATCCATCTTCAAGAGCATTGCATTCATCTTCATCTCGTGATCATCGACGACATCGGCAACATAAAACTCCAATGTCATCTTCTCTTCTTCAATTCTTTTAATTTTTTCTTTCAGATACTCATTTTCTTTTTCAACTAAATTTAACTTCTCGACAAGAGGGTCGGTTTAAAATTCCGGTTCACATACCTCCGAGATTAGAATATCTCTATGTCAACTTGATGGCCATAATTTTCATAAATGCGAAATGCAAAAAATAGTTATAAAAGAGAATTTACCACATCCGAATTATAAAGCGGGCGAGGGCCGACGGGGACAGAAATCAAGACCATGTCACTATGTATAAGAAACTGAAAGTGCGTTGTATCGACTAGAGGGGGGGTGAATAGGCGATTTTTATGAAAGTCTTCAAAACATGAGAGTTATGAAGACAAACAGTGAAGATTATGCCTATTACTATGCAGCGGAAGTTAGATTACACTAGGCCAGCCATGGTCATGTATTCAATAGAGTGAAAGCGCAATGACAAACAGCTTCAGTGTAATAAGGATCAGGTAGGAAGAAGTTATGAAGCCGAACAGATCATACATTCATGTTGTGAAGACAAAAGATAAAGCAAGCATGCAATGGCTTCACAATGAATAATTGTAAGTGAAGGGAAGTGAAGATGAAACCAGTGACACGTTGAAGACAATGATTTGTTGGACCAGTTCCAGTTGCTGTGACAACTGTACGTCTGGTTGGAGCGGCTAGGTATTTAAACAAAAGGACACACAGTCCCGGACACCCAGTCAAGGACACTTAGTACAAGACACCCAGTCCTCACCGTTTTCTCCTTGAGCTAAGGTCACACAGACCTCGCTCAATCACTCAGGTAAGTCTTCAAGGTAGACTCCCAAACCTTCACAGACTTCGTTCACTGGCAATCCACAATTTCTCTTGGATGCTCAGAACGCGACGCCTAACCGTCTGGAGGATGCACAGTCCTCAAGTGTAATAAGTCTTCAAATCACACAGACATGAAGACTTAAGTGATGCCCAATTTACTCTGGCTCTGGGTGGTTAGGGCTTTTCTCCTCACTAGGAATTTTTCTTTCAAAGGCTTCGAGGTGGGTTGCTCTCAAACGACAAAAGCCGTGCACTGAAATCTGAGCAGCCAACCGTTTATGGTTGTGGGGGGGTAGACTATTTATAGCCACTTGGCAACCCGACCTGATCTGTCCGAAATGACCCTGGGTCACTAAGGAACTGACACGTGTACCAACGGTCGAATTTTGAACTCACACGGCAACTTTACTTGGGCTACAAGTAAAGCTGACTTGTCTGACTCTGGACAAGATTTTCTCTCATAGGCTTCGCTCGAAGACATAGGATTTGAATTAGGCATCACTTCAGTCATTCTGACTGGTTCTCTTCGACCCCACTTAACAGTACGGTGGTTCCTATGACACAACATGAATGAAATAAAACTACGAAGGATCTAGGTCTTCGAGTTTCAAAAGCTTCATAGGGAGTCTTCTCATGTCATTATCTTCAATATGAATATCTTAATAAACCACCATTGTCTTCAATGTCTTCGTACATTTTTAGGGGTCATCTCTGGTAGTAAAACCGAATCAATGAGGGACTTCTACCTGTGTTTTCCTGCAATTCTCACAAACACGTTAGTCCCTCAACTAGGTTTGTCGTCAATACTCCAAAACCAACTAGGGGTGGCACTAGATGCACTTACAATCTCCCCCTTTTTGGTGATTGATGACAAACTAGTTGAAGTTTTCAACGGGGAACATAATTTGTGAAATAGTAAAGGAATTTGTCTTCATAAGTTGCAAGGGCTCCCCCTGAAGATGTGCATATAAGTAATTTGCCTTTTGAATGCAAATGCACATGGCAGGTTGTACTTGTGGAGATCCACTTCAACTTATGATGACAATCCACTATGCATGTGAAAGTATATGAAGATAATGACATGCATAATGGAAAATGGACGTCTGCAGTAGGAGATGAGTGCGGAATTTATCGTCGCACATGCGGAATTTATCTTCGCATAACGGAGTGACAAGCAGGTAGCAGACGGCCATCAAGGCTAAGTGTTACAACTCAAAGAAGCAAATGTAGCAAAAACGGGAGTTGTAAGCACGAAGCAAAATGTAGCAAAATATGAAGGCACCCGGCCATAGTGACCCGCTTGAAGACTTTAACCATCATATGCTTCTCCCCCTTTTGTCAGTGATGACCAAAAAGGTTTGAAGACATAGAGGTTTCTACGCGTTCCCAGGCGCAGCAGGGTCGGTGGAGTTGTTTGGCGGCGGTGCAGACGAGCTTGGTGCAGATTCGACGCGTGTTGAAGCAGGTGGAGATGATGTCGCGTCATCTTCTTCTTCAATAATAGACACGGTGGCAGCAGAAGAAGAGAACTCTGACTCTTCAAGTGATGGTGTGCTGCGCATCACCGCTCTTCTTGGAGGCGTGGAGTCAAATTTGAAGTGCTCTGTGAAGCCATCCTCATGCAGTTCAGCTTCAGGGCACATCATGGTGAGGCCCTTCCAAGTGCGGCGACAGGTCTCGTGTGTGACAAATGCATTCTTGGTTGCCATATTTCTGATGCGATTGACGTCTTGCATGATGCTTCTCATCTGCCTCTTGAGCCAGTCGTGATGCCTATCTTGCTTTTGGTGAAGAGCCACAAGAAGCTCTCTGTCATTGAGTGCACGAGCGCGCTTCTTGGGTCTCTTTGCAGCTGTGCTGTTGGTGGCTTCAGTTGATGCAGGGGCACGTGTGGTGCCAGCCATTGGATACACTCGGGAGAGAGCTTCAACACCTTCAATATTTTGAGTGAAGCTCTGGTGTTCCGCATTCTGAAGACTTAGTGGCTGCTTGGCCGGCTCTGGATATATTGCTTCAGCAGATGTGTCCATATCTGGCAAAAATATCCTATGATTGCGGGCTGAGGGTTGATAGGAGATTGCAGAGTGAAGCTTGATCAGCCTCATAACCCAAGGAGCATAAAACTTTAATCCAAACAGTTCTGAAGCAGACACTGCAAATTGACGGATGACGAGATCCTGTGCATTGAAGCATTTGCCATGAAGAATGCAGAAGATGAGAGTCTTCATTGCACCATCAATCGTTGCATATCGAGAGTGTCGCTTGACTGGCCAGAGAGTCCGCCTTATGATGTGATATATTGTTCTGGGAAGGTACTCTAAGTCTTCAACGAAGAACCTAGTTGGATAGGGTGCATTTGGAGGAAATGGCTTCATCATTGAGAGCATCTGACTCATATCTGGCTCAGGACGCTGAAATATGCTCTCAATTGCTTCAGCATGGAGTTGGCACCCTTCTTCAAAGAATTCGCCAGGAGTGGGAAGGCCAGTAAGCTCAATTAGGTCGAAAGCATTGGCTTCATGATGGATATTGCCTGTCATCCACTCCAGAATCCATGTCTTCGGATCTCTGTTATAGCCTTTGATATGCAAAGTGGCATAGAACTGGAGCAGAAGCTCTTCGTTCCAGTGCTCTTCGTCAGTGATAAACGGCAGCAAACCCACTTGCTTGAAGCAATCCAGTGCTTCTTCCAGACCAGGCAGACCTGCAACAGCTTCAACCTCAAGGCGCTTGTGAGGAAAGATGCGGCCTTGGTTGTATAGGATGCATGAATAATAGCTGCGCTGTTGATGGCTCCAGAACCTATCTGATACAATCCGTTCCCTGGAATAAGGGTTCTTGGAGCGGTCGAAAAACGTGTTATCTGCCCTGAAGCCATTGATGTTGAAGGAACCAGGAGCTGATGCAGGACCTGGGAACCTTGGTAGTCATGGGATCGGCTTCTGGACCTGGGGCCTGTGCGCAATATGATAGTTGAATTGTGGTCCGGCAGCAGACTCAGGCACAGAATGTTCAGGAGCAGTAGCTTCGGTGTCTTCTGAAGCTGTTGTTGGGGAGGGCTCCACATTTGCTTCCGCGTTGTTTGTGGCAGCCTCAACATTTTCAGCTTCAGGCACGTTCTCCTTGAGAACTGCTTCTTGTTGGTACGGGGGAGTTGGAGCTTGTGGTATTTCTGCTTGCTCTTCGGCTGATGCAGCCGGAATGTCTTCAGCAGCCTGAGCCCTTGGCCCTTTGCGAAGCCTATGGAGTGTAGGCGCTCGTGGAGTTGCAATGGGTTGGGGCTCATCTTCCTCCTGTGGGCTATCTGCCCACGACGCATTTTGTGTGATTGGCGTCAATGGACGACCAATACTGATCTGTTCGCTTGTCTCAAGCTGAGGAAGGGCTGCATCACCTTGCACATTGTCTTGGGGACCAATGTCTTCAGCAGCATTGGGGTTGGCTGCTGGAATGTCTTTAGCGTGCGGAGCCTCTATGTAAGCAGGCTCATGCACTGTCAACTGACGATCTGCGTCAGGATAGCGGACGCAGAGTGGTTCAACTATCAGGGGCTCTGTGGGAGCATCCCGAGATTTCTTTGTCTTGCGCTTCTTGATGATGGGTTCAGAAGGAGAGGCTTCAGAATGTTTTCTCTTCTTAGCTTTAGCCTCTGCAGTCCGTGTCTTCTTGTGCTGTGAGGCGGTTGATCGACTCTTTGGCTTCGAGCCAGTCGTTGCAGCGGGGAAGACAATCGGAGCATCAGGTTCTGACCTTGGCGCTTCAGGTTCGGGCACAGCCGCCTTCTTTTTCTTCTTCGCGGCCATCCTGGGGTCAATGCCAGGACGCCCAAGCGCCTTGCGCTTTTCTTCCTCATTGTAGGCCTGCACGCAGTGATCAGCCAAAGTCTTCATGCGTTCTCGCGAGCCTTGAGCTTCAGCACGCGTCTTCAGGAAGCTCTCTTTCAACTCATGCAACATGGTTTTGAAGTTTTTCACTTCTTGCACACTGAGCTTGGCCATGTGCTTCTTGAACTGAGCCTTTTCATAATCAATTTTCTGCTTCAGTTCTACAATGCGCTGGGCTATTGCAAGTTCTGAAGCAATTGCACCTTGAAAGGCAACGCTGAGGCCTATGGGTAGCTGCAGATCATTGAAGCTTATGTCTGGTGTGTCAAACCATTCATCGATGAAGTTGTGGATGATGGCGACATCAAACAGAGGCAGATTGTTGAAGATTTCAGCCTCCTCCTTGCTCTTGATGAGCTGCTCAAGAGCATCATCTCCAAGATCTTCACCGCTTGAGAGATCAATGGCTTCGCACCGCAGAATGTCAGCAGCTGTGAGCTCTTTGCCTGTGTGTGGCTGAGGCTTCTTGGCTTCTTGGGGCTTGGACACTCGTGATAAGCCTTCTGACTGCACACTGGCTTCAGGAGGTGCAGTTGCTAAAGACTTCACTCTTGCGATCTTTGGAGAAACGGCTGGCTTTGAAGCTTTTGGAGCTTTTGTCTTCTTCTGCTTTGGCTTCGGAGCAGCAGGGGCGTCATCTGACTCAGTATCTGCTGGAGGGTCATTCACAGCAGTCCCTTGGACTAGGATGCGAGTGATGAGGCCTGCAAGATTGGCATACGGCCCGATGATATTGGGATCGGCGTTGCGTGTGCCATCTGCCCTTGGTGAGGAGGGACCAGGGTTGAAGTCAAGCCCAAATTTCTTCTTGTTTATCTTCGCTGATTGTTGTGCAAACTGAAAGTTGCGCTTGAAGAGATTATCATCGCGGCACCAGAGAAGTGATGACGGATGTGCCTCAGCTGGCTGTGGTCCTCTCACCATGCATGGATAGAAGCCTTGAGCAATGGCTTCGTCTCTGGACCTGGGTACGAGATTTTTGTATAATACATCTCCCCACGGTCTCTTGATGGCGCACTTCTCCGCATATTCCTGAGTGACGAAGCGGTAGTGGAACCATTGCTCTGCCCAATATCTTCGAATCCATTGGATTCGAGTCTTGCGCTGACCATAGCTTTCTTCAGGATCAGTTTTGTACATTTCTGCCAATTCATCAGGCAGATCTTTGGACGTTTCACCACGTCGCTGTCTGCCTCCCTTCATTGCTGCTGTTTCTGAAGCCATGAATTACTTGGAAGGCTTCAAGATGTTCAAAGGCTTCAAAGGCTTCCTTTTGCAAGAACTGGCTTCAGGTGAGTTGATGTGATGCTGCAAGTACTCTGCAAATGAATGCAGACTATGAGAACCAAAGGATTCTCCCACGGACATGTACCTGTGACAGCATTAAGGTGCGAGGGAAGGGGAAGAGGTCATATGCATTCTCAGAAGATTTTTGAAGATAAATCGGTTTAGAAGACATTGACCTCATTATGCGAAGACATTCACTTATAGGTAAGAAGTTGGTTCCAGATTTGTACGAACCCATAGATCAGTACAAGTGAGGAATCTAACTACTTTATGAAGCACAAGTGAATATACTAGGCATGTTATGAGATGCAGCGAGAGATTTAACTGGTGTGAAGAGAAACTTCTTATGGCAGAAAGTGACTGAACTATAGGATCAAAAGAGGCTGTAAAAAGAGGTTTTATTTACCACACTTGGAACTGCTAGACGAAGTGAGAGTTGAGGCCCAGCAGTTCGATCCTCCGTGCCCTAACTTGGCGACGGAAGACACCTATGGCGACGGCGGAGAGAGTGATGTCCGCTGTCGGCGTGAAAACGGAGTCGGAGAGGTTGCGGCAGTGAAGCACTTCGTCGCCGGCGTCGTCGAGTGCTAGCGGTGGCGCTAGGGTTCGTGCGAGGGTGGAAGAAGGAGATAATGACCGCAGTGAATCGTATATTTATAGGGATAGAGGCGGCACTGCGCTATTACACAGGTACCCCTGGCGGTTCGCATTTGAGGCACGCATGGCCAGTTAGAGGACGATTGGGATTTGTTCCACGTCCCACGCACGCCTAAATTGTCGGGCGGTCGTTCCTGCTTCTCCGGATCTTATGTGGAGGAATGAGCATTAAAACTGAACTTTTATGGTTGTCACTATGTCTTCAGCTGACAAGGACACAGTGAAGATATTCGACAGTTTCAACAGAATGCATATGACTTGGAGAGATAGAGTTTGAGATAGAAAGCATAGAGAGGTTAGGGTCCGATCACATTCACTTAGTTCAAAAAGATTCAACCAAGAAGACATAGCTATAAGTGAATGCTGTAGAGGACAGAACATCAGTACATATATATCCATATAATCAACACAGTGAAGATAATCATGAAGACATACAGAGAATGAAGCCAAACCAATTGTGAAGATATTGAGAGGTAACACCATGAGAGAAACACTTCAAAATGGAACGTTTGGTGGTGGCGTTACCCACCGTATAGGAAGTATTAGACCCAGACACGGCGCATAATTATCGTGGCGCTCCGAAGTCAAATTCCACATTAATGTATTCACACTTAGAATGTATGTCTTCATTGATTGAAGATATACGCTACTTCGTGTGTTGCACATCTAAGTCATCAATATGCATAAGTGTTAGGATGTGTGCCTGATCACAGGACATTTGAGGATTCCAAGATATTTAGCTCACACCGTAACTTGCAAAATCTCTTCTCATCCAAGGGCTTGGTGAAGATATCTGCCAATTGCTCTTCAGTGTTGACGTGTATGATATCAATGTCTTCCTTCACAACATGATCTCTGAGAAAGTGATGACAAATTTCAATGTGCTTTGTCTTCGAGTGCTGAACTGGGTTGTTGGCAATCTTGATGGCGCTTTCGTTGTCGCAGTAAAGTGGCACTTGCTTCAGATGAATGCCATAATCCTTGAGTGTTTGCTTCATCTACAGAAGCTGAGCGCAGCAAGATCCAGCAGCAATGTATTCAGATTCAGCAGTGGAGAGTGATACACAGTTCTGCTTCTTTGAAGACCAACATACAAGTGATCGTCCCAGAAAGTGACATGTGCCTGATGTAGACTTGCGATCAACTTTGTCACCAGCATAATCAGCATCCGAAAATCCAACCAAATCAAACTCTGAGCCCTTTGGATACCATAATCCTAGAGTTGGGGTGTGAGCCAAATATCGAAGAATTCGCTTCACAGCTAAGTGATGCGACTCCTTTGGTGTCGCTTGAAATCGAGCACACATGCAAACACTAAGCATGATATCTGGCCTAGATGCACATAAATAAAGCAAAGACCCAATCATGGAGCGGTCTACCTTTTGATCGAACTCTTTACCATTGTCGTCGGGACCCAGATGATGCTTGGCTGGCATTGGTGTTGTGAAGCCTTTGCAGTCTTGCATACCGAACTTCTTCAGGCACTCTTTAAGATATTTCTCTTGTGATATGAAGATGCCATTGCGTTGTTGCCGTATTTGAAGACCGAGAAAGAACTTTAGTTCCCCCATCATGGACATCTGATATTGCTCTTGCATCATATATCCAAACTCTTCACTATACTTCTGATTGGTGCAGCCGAAGATAATGTCATCCACATATATTTGACACACAAACAGTTCACCATCATATGTCTTCGTGAAAAGAGTGGGATCCAGGGAACCAGGTATGAAGCATTTGCTTTTCAGAAAGTACTTGAGTGTATCATACCAGGCCCTAGGGGCTTGTCTGAGGCCATACAGTGCCTTGTTGAGCTTGTATACCATATCAAGATGTTTTGGATTTTCAAAGCCAGGTGGTTGTGCAACATACACTTCTTCTTCAATCTTGCCATTGAGAAAGGCACTTTTCACATCCATCTGATAGAGAAGTATGTTATGATGATTTGCATAGGCCAGCAGTATGCGTATGGCTTCAAGCCTAGCCACAGGAGCAAATGTTTCATCGAAGTCAATGCCCTCCACTTGAGTATATCCTTGAGCAACGAGACGAGCTTTGTTTCTGACAATTTGACCATGCTCATCTTGCTTGTTGCGGTATATCCATTTGGTGCCTATTATGTTGTGCCTCCGTGGATCAGGACGCTTAACTAGTTCCCATACATTATTTAGCTCAAACTGTTGAAGCTCTTCTTGCATAGCTTGAATCCATTCAGGTTCCATGAAGGCTTCTTCAACTTTCTTGGGTTCTGATATTGAGACGAATGCGAAATGCCCACAGAAGTTTGTTAGCTGACTTGCCCTTGAACGAGTGAGTGGACCAGGTGCATTGATGCTGTCCAGTATTTTGTCAATTTGTACTTCATTTGCAACACGAGGGTGTGTGGGGCGAAGACTTTGCTCTTGCTGATCTATGTGGTCATTTGAAGGTATATCTTCAGGCTGAGCATTGTCTTCATGTGGATCAGGTGCTGAGATGATAAGTTCTTCTTCAGGTTGAGCTTCAGAAGGTACAATTTCTCCAGTTCCCATAAGCTTGATTGATTCATTTGCTGGAACTTCATCTAGCACATTTGACAATTGCTCTCTTTGTGATCCATTGGTTTCATCAAATCGCACATCCACTGTTTCAACTACTTTGTAGTGGAAGAGATTGAAGACTCTGTAGGAGTGCGAATCCTTTCCATATCCAAGCATGAAGCCTTCATGTGCTTTTGGTGCAAACTTTGAGGTGTGGTGTGGGTCCTTGATCCAGCATTTTGCACTAAATACTCTGAAGTAACTGACATTTGGCTTCTTGCCAGTTAGGAGTTCATAAGATGTATTGTTCAGAAGCTTGTCAAGATAAACACGATTGATTGTATGACATGCAGTATCAATTGCTTCAGTCCAGAATTTTCTTGGAGTCTTGTATTCATCTAGCATTGTTCTGGCCATCTCAATGAGTGTTCTGTTCTTGCGTTCGACGACGCCATTCTGCTGTGGCGTGTATGGAGCTGAGAATTCATGTGTGATGCCCAAGGTGTCCAGATATGTATCAAGACCAGTGTTCTTGAATTCAGTGCCATTGTCACTTCTGATGTGCTTTATCTTGGCGCCAAAATTGTTCATAGCCCGATTTGCGAAGCGTCTGAAGACATCCTGCACTTCAGTCTTGTAAAGGATTATGTGCACCCAAGTATATCTAGAATAATCATCAACAATTACGAAGCCATAGAGGCATGCAGAAGTAGTAAAAGTTGAGTAGTGAGTGGGACCGAAAAGATCCATGTGAAGCAGTTCAAAAGGTTGTGTAGTAGTCATGATTGTCTTCGGAGGATGTTTTGCCCTTGTCATCTTCCCTGCTTCACAGGCACCGCATAAGTGATCTTTCTTAAACTTGACGCCCTCGATGCCTATGACGTGCTTTTTCTTCGCAAGGGTGTGGAGGTTCCTCATGCCAGCATGCCCAAGCCTTCGATGCCAAAGCCAGCATTCTGAAGCTTTTGCAAGAAGACATACTGCAAGTTGTGGTCCTGCTGAGAAATCTACCACATACAAATCACCTTTCCTATACCCTTCAAACACTAGAGATTTGTCAGATTCCATTAGCACCAGGCAGCGATATTTGCCAAACATTACAATCATATTCAAATCGCAAAGCATTGAGACAGACATTAAGTTGAAGCCAAGGGATTCAACAAGCATGACTTTATCCATGTGTTGATCCTTTGAGATTGCAACTCTACCTAGACCCAATACCTTACTTTTACCAGTGTCAGTGAATGTAATGTGGCTTTTGTCGGATGGACGTAAAGTTGAGTCCATAAGAAGGCTTCTTCTGCCAGTCATGTGATTTGTACACCCACTGTCAATAATCCATTCTGAAGAATTTGAAGTCGCTGGTGTCGTACCCTACAGTGCAGTTAGGGGGATAGGCTTCACGAAGAGTGTTGTGAAGCATAAACATTTGACGAACCAGTGGGTTATGAAAACTTAGATCCAGATTAGGACTAATGGGGAGAATAGCATGCGATTCAGGAACGAAGTACATAATGATGCCATTTGGGCAGTTTATCTTGCGCCCCACAAGATTTTTATGGTCCCCAGCAATAGCATCAGAAGATTTTGTTTTTGTGCTGGAGACCTTTCCCTGCAAAAGAGAGTTAAGCTTTCTTAACCACCCACATCTTCAAGGGTGGCTTAGAAGCTATGAGTCTAAGTGCAGCATCTGAGAATTTTGGCTTTGAAGCCTTAGCAAACAGTCTAGCAGGGGGACAATAATACTCATAGGAATAAGCAGAATAATTTTTGGTCATGTGAACATGACGGTTCGATGAACCGCTCTCATATTCATATGCCTGAGTATGGTTTCCCTGCAAACCATTTGTGTTAGTGTGACTCAGGTGAGTCCTCTGTCTGTATGAAGCCTTTGGACCGAGGTTTGTCTTCTTCAAGTGAGGTGTCATGAAGACATTCACAGGAAGATTTTCCAGACATGTTTTCGGAACCCAGATCTTCTTCATAGGCGGTCCATTCCTGCAGTTAGTACCAATGTACCTGGCAAACACTTCACCATTCTGATTCTTAAACAGTTTATAGTTTGCATCAAAGGATTCATCAATGATAATTGGGTTAGCACAAGTGAAGCCAGACAGATTGGATGGATCTACTGAGGATTTCTTTGCAGCAACCCATATGGTTTTGGGGTACTGCTCAGGTTTCCAGCCATCTGCATTAATTTTCCTCTCGAACCCAACACCCTCTTTCCTAGGGTTTCAGTTCAGAATCTGCTTCTTAAGGACATCACATAATGTTTGATGCCCTTTCAGACTTTTGTACATCCCTGTTTCAAGCAATGTCTTCAACCTAGCATTCTCATCAGCAATAGCAGTGGTATCCTCAGCAGAGGGGTTAGTTGCCACATCAACAGTTGAAGATATTGGAACAGAAGTAGCAGTGGAACACTCAACAACAGAATTAGCATTATTACGCTCAATGCATTTAAGACATGGTGGTTCAAATCCTTCCTGAGCGGGACTGATCTGTTCGGCGTGAAGTGACTCGTTTTCCTTTTGAAGATCTTCATGAGCCGCCCTCAATTTCTCAAGTTCTTGCTTCCTTTGAAGATAGTCATAGGAAAGCTTTTCATGAGTTGTTGAGAGAGTATCATGACGATCTTCAAGTTCCTGATACTTAACGTGAAGGTTTTTTATGTCTTCAATTAAGGATTCAGATCGAGTCATTTCAGCACCCAACAGATCATCGCTTCTGTCTAACAGTTTTTGAATGTGTTCCATAGCTTTCTGTTGTTCAGTTGCAATTTTAGCAAGTGTTTTGTAGCTAGGTTTTGAATCACATTCAGAGTCATCGTCACTGGATGTTTCATAGCGAGTGGTGCGTGAGTTTACCTTGGCACCGCGTGGCATGAAGCAGTAGGTAGGAGTGGAGTCGTTCTTGTCATTTGCGTCAGTGTCGGTGATGCAATTATTAACTTCAGTGTTGAAGATGGACTTGGCGACGTATGCTGTAGCCAGACTCGCAATGCCAGAATCAGACTCCTCCTCAGATTCCACCTCTGCCTCCTCAGATGCGGATTCCTCCTCTGAATCCATCTCCTTGCCTACAAACGCACGCGCCTTGCCAGATGAGCTCTTCTTGTGTGATGAAGACTTTGATGAAGACTTGGAAGAAGACTTTGAGTGTTTCTTCTTCTTCTTGTCGTCAGAATCATATTCCTTGCTCTTCTTCTTCCTTCTGTTCTCATTTTCCCACTGTGGACACTCAGAGATGAAGTGCCCAGTTTTCTTGCACTTGTGACATGTTTTCTTCTTGTAGTCATGAGCAGAAGCTTCATCATTCCTTGAGCTTGATCGTGAAGATTTTCTGAAGCCTTTCTTCTTGGTGAATTTTTGAAACTTCTTCACTAGCATTGCAAGTTCTCTTCCAATGTCTTCAGGATCATCAGAACTGCAGTCAGATTCTTCTTCAGATGAGGAGACAGCTTTTGCCTTCAAGGCACGAGTTCGCCCATAGTTTGGACCATAGATATCTCTTTTCTTAGAAAGCTGAAACTCATGTGTGTTGAGCCTCTCAAGTATGTCAGACGGATCGAGTGTCTTGAAATCTGGACGTTCTTGAATCATCAGGGCCAGAATGTCAAATGAACTATCAAGTGATCTCAGCAGCGTCTTGACGATTTCATGTTTGGTGATCTCAGTGGCGCCGAGGGCTTGAAGCTCATTTGTGATGTCAGTGAGCCGATCAAAGGTGTGCTGGACATTCTCATTGTCATTTCGTTTGAAGCGGTTGAAGAGATTGCGAAGGACACTGATTCTTTGATCTCTCTGGGTTGATATGCCTTCATTAACTTTGGAGAGCCAATCCCATACCAGTTTGGATGTCTTCACGGCACTCACACGGTCATACTGTCCTTTGGTCAGATGACCACAGATGATATTCTTGGCAGTAGAGTCCAGTTGAACGAACTTCTTGACATCAGCAGCAGTGACACCTTCTGCAGCCTTGGGAACGCCGTTTTCGACGACATACCATAGGTCGACGTCAATGGCTTCAAGATGCATGCGCATCTTATTCTTCCAGTAGGGATATTCAGTTCCATCAAAGACGGGGCAAGCAGCGGAGACTTTGATTATCCCTGCAGTCGACATAACTAAAACTCCAGGTGGTTAAACCGAATCACACAGAACAAGGGAGCACCTTGCTCTGATACCAATTAAAAGTGCATTGTATCGACTAGAGGGGGGGTGAATAGGCGATTTTTATGAAAGTCTTCAAAATGTGAGAGTTATGAAGACAAACAGTGAAGATTATGCCTATTACTATGCAGCGGAAGTTAGATTACACTAGGCCAGCCATGGTCATGTATTCAATAGAGTGAAAGTGCAATGACAAACAGCTTCAGTGTAATAAGGATCAGGTAGGAAGAAGTTATGAAGCCGAACAGATCATACATTCATGTTGTGAAGACAAAAGATAAAGCAAGCATGCAATGGCTTCACAATGAATAATTGTAAGTGAAGGGAAGTGAAGATGAAACCAGTGACACGTTGAAGACAATGATTTTTTGGACCAGTTCCAGTTGCTGTGACAACTATACGTCTGGTTGGAGCGGCTAGGTATTTAAACCAAAGGACACACAGTCCCGGACACACAGTCAAGGACACTTAGTCCAAGACACCCAGTCCTCACCGTTTTCTCCTTGAGCTAAGGTCACACAGACCTCGCTCAATCACTCAGGTAAGTCTTCAAGGTAGACTCCCAAACCTTCACAGACTTCGTTCACTGGCAATCCACAATTTCTCTTGGATGCTCAGAACGCGACGCCTAACCGTCTGGAGGATGCACAGTCCTCAAGTGTAATAAGTCTTCAAATCACACAGACACGAAGACTTAAGTGATGCCCAATTTACTCTAGCTCTGGGTGGTTAGGGCTTTTCTCCTCACTAGGAATTTTTCTTTCAAAGGCTTCGAGGTGGGTTGCTCTCAAACGACAAAAGCCGTGCACTGAAATCTGAGCAGCCAACCGTTTATGGTTGTGGGGGGGTGGACTATTTATAGCCACTTGGCAACCCGACCTGATCTGTCCGAAATGACCCTGGGTCACTAAGGAACTGACACATGTACCAACGGTCGAATTTTGAACTCACATGGCAACTTTACTTGGGCTACAAGTAAAGCTGACTTGTCTGACTCTGGACAAGATTTTCTCTCATAGGCTTCGCTCGAAGACATAGGATTTGAATTAGGCATCACTTCAGTCATTCTGACTGGTTCTCTTCGACCCCACTTAACAGTACGGTGGTTCCTATGACACAACATGAATGAAATAAAACTACGAAGGATCTAGGTCTTCGAGTTTCAAAAGCTTCATAGGGAGTCTTCTCATGTCATTGTCTTCAATATGAATATCTTCATAAACCACCATTGTCTTCAATGTCTTCGTACATTTTTAGGGGTCATCTCTGGTAGTAAAACCGAATCAATGAGGGACTTCTACCTGTGTTTTCCTGCAATTCTCACAAACACGTTAGTCCCTCAACTAGGTTTGTCGTCAATACTCCAAAACCAACTAGGGGTGGCACTAGATGCACTTACAGAAACAATCATACAAAATAAGAAAATTATACAAGTAACTATATAAATCAAGTACAATATAAAAAATTGAATACCTAATAATAATCCGGATCGTCGGGTTCAATAAATGCTCCGAGATCAATAAATGTATCATCATCATCACTATTAGTAATGACGTGCTCATCATCATCATCATTAATAAATGCGTCACCATGTGGAAAAGCCACTTTTACATAATCAGTCAAGCATTGATAGGTCATCCGCAGCAGTAACCTCTTCTAGTTCAGGCTCTTCTTGTTCCGGCTTAGGGGTGAAGTCGGGTTCACTGTCGCTATCTACTTCAATGTTCTGGGGTGAAGTAGAGCGGTTCTTGAAACGTTTTTTGGAAAGACGTGTTTCTTGGAAGAATTCTCCTTCATATGTGTCTGGGTTAACGTGAGGTTCATAATCCTCTTCATTGGGGGGGGGAGGTGGTCTAACACGTGGCGGCACTTCATAAAATGGCATCCCAACCATTGAGATTCGGATCACTTTGATAGGACCACGGTAGATAGAAAACTTGGGTTGCCTGTTGAGCCATAATATAGACATCGAGAACATCAAAATGGTGCTTTGTTTGATTTCCACTATCCCTAGGTGTTCATGAGTCCTTCGAGTCTCCTTCGGCTGGAACCAATAACATTTGAAGACTACAACGTTTGGTGGGCTTGCACCATAGAATTGAAGTTCATAAATTGCTTCAACTCTTCCATAATACTCGATATCTCCTTCGCCGATATCAGAGACACAACAATTTGTAGACTTTTGGTCGGCCATAGATAGCTCTTTGCCATAGGTACGAAGGCGATACCTGTTGATGTCGTATTTGTTAAATGAATGGACCTTAAAGTCAAAACCATTAGCAACTTATCTCATTCATCGTCCATAGACTCTGAATTAGCCTACAAGTTTAATACGAAAGGGATTGTTGCATTAGCCACAAATTAGATGAAGAAATGAAATGGTTTAATGGAAATTACCGTTTGTTTGAACCAAGAGATGAAAGCAGGATAGCCACCTCCATAATTTTCTAGAATCTCATACTCTTCGACGGAATCCTTTTGGGTCACTGCTCCATACGAGAATTTGGCGACATATCGACTGTATCAAATTAATCTGGAAATGAGAGCAGTTCAAAGGAATTAGAAGTTGTGAAACAATGTACCAAGCACTTACTCGATGTACGGCCGCACTCCTGTTAGGTTGGTGAAGATATACAACGAAATGATCTGCCATTCTTCGAAATCCAACGTTAAGGAATTAGAAGCACCTGCTGCTGCGAGATCCCCTTTGAATAGGCTGAGGTTGGACCTACCCTTTTTAGGGTGTTCAGCATTGTACCGAGGCTTCGAATTATGCAAATGATGATTTTTGGCTTCGTAGTGTGCTATCACGAAGTTTTTCGCCTTCTCAGTAACGAATGCCTCAACCATCGATGCTTCAATTCTGTGTCTATTTTTAAATTTTGCTCGTAGCATCTTCTGCATCCTCTCAGTTGCGTACCACCAACAATTTTGCATGCCCCCCATCTTGCCTCAGTTGGGAGATGCAAAATCAAGTGCTGCATTGGATTAAAGAAGCCCAACAGAAAGATCCTCTCTAACATGCAGATCAACTCCGGCGCCAACTCTTCCATTTCTTCTAACAGGCCAGGCAATAGTTCTTCCGCATAAAGAACACGAAACAAATAGCTCGGCTCTGCCAGTACTAGCCATTCATCCTCAGGGATGAAGCCACACAACATCACTAGCATTACCCGCTCAATTCATATGTGCCAATCATGACTCTTGAGACCAAATATCTTCAATTTATCAAGACTCGCTCCCCTCTTTAGATACGCTGAATACCAATTGGGGAACATCAACTGCTGTTGCACCCACAAGATAATTTCCCTCATAGTTGGCCTTCCAAGATTGAACCATGCCTTTGGCTTCATCCAATTCTTCTTTCCTTTCGGTTCTTTCATGTTTTGTAACGGCCTATCACATAGCGCCTCCAGATCGACTCTAGACTTAGTATTATCCTTTGACTTCCCATCTATGCCGAACAATGTACCCAAAAGTGCCTCGGCGATATTCTTCTCAGTGTGCATCACGTTGATGTTGTGTGGGCAAAGGAGGTCTTTGAAGTAAGGAAGATCCCACAAGCATGTCTTGTGAGTCCAGGCGTGTTTCGAATTATACCCCTTGAAATACCCTGGACGCTATGGATCTGGCACGAGAGCGTTTAACTAATCCTGGGTCTCTTGGCCTGTCAACGCAGGTGGTGCAGAGTTTTTGACAACTCTACCTCTGATGAAGTTCGTCTTGTATTTCCTGAACTTATGGCGAGGATCCAGGAACTATTTATGCATGTCGAAGCAAGAAAAATTGCGACCAGACTAAAGCCAACGAAACTCAAGAGCTACCTTGCATGTGGGGCACGGGAACCTTCCATGCACACACTAGCCAACGAATTGTGCATACGCCGGCAAGTCATGCGCCGAGTACATGTACCAGACACGCATTATGAAGTTCTGTTTGCTAAAGGCGTCGTATGTCTTGAACCCATTATCCTAGGCTTCTTGCAATTCGTCCTTCAGCGGCTACATGTACACATTCATATTCTTCCCCGGATAGTTGGGCCCTGGAATTATCAACGTCAGGAAAATGTTCTTTCTTTGCATAATCTGTCCGGGGGGGATATTGAGTGGAAAGATAAATACGGGCCAACAACTGTATTGGGCTGCCCTCAGACCAAACACACCGAACCCATCCATGCTAAAGCCAACTTGAGGATGCCTCGGATCTGCCGCTTTGTCATCATGTAATGCATCGAAGCACTTCCATGCTTCACCATCCGATGTGTGCACCATCACCAGCTTCCCATCTGCATCTAGTTGGGTTCTTTTGCCCGTTTTGTGCCATGTCATCTATCTGGCCATCTCTTCGACCATGAAAAGACGTTGAAGTCTTGGTACGATTGGCATATACCGAAGAACATTAACAAGGATTTTGGTCTGTGTCTTCTCACCCATACCCTTGTCTACCACAACCTACCTGGATGACTTGGAAATGGGACAATAGTTCAAGTCCGCGTACTAAAGCTTAAATAAGGCACATCCTTTCTCGCAGGCGTGTATCTTCTCATAGGGCATCTTAGGAGCATGGAGGATTTTTTCCGACTGGTACAGGTTTGCAGGTAGTACATCGCCTTTGGGTAGAAAACATCCAAATACTGTCATCATTGAGTCGTAGCATTCTCTTCCCAAGTAGAATTGAGCCTTCAGAGCCATGATTTGTGAGATGGCATCCAGCTGACAAAGCTCAGTGTGCTCATGGAGAGGATGTTTTAAAGACTCAAACATTTCATTGAAGGCCTTTGCAGATTCCTCCATCTCAACGTCCGAGTCCCGAGCATCATCAAAGTCTTGCACCATGTCTTGCATCCCGATACCATGCTCGTTGGTGCGACGACGACGAAGCACCTCAGCTCTGGCACGTTGGGCAGACTCGCCATGAAATGTCCACACAATATAATCTGGCATAAAACCCCTCTTCTACAGGTGTTTCCCCATTTCATCCTCTGTCCTCTTGTGCCAATTGTTGCACCCGACACAGGGGCACCATGTTGTCCTCTGGCCATTTGCAAATGCGGCTCTCAGAAACCCCTAGGTTTTTGTTAACCATTGAATGTTCATGTCTTTCTAACTAGTGTTACCGGTGTACATCCACGCACGATCAGTCATCTTGCCTAGCTACTGGACACATAAGAAATATACATATATATATATATAAATATATAAACACTATTCTGATCACGGGATCAGAATAATATTCTGATCACAACATGAACTTCCCATGTAACGCGCCTGACCTTCCCTGAGTACTAGGTTGAACTTCAGCTAAAAGGTGTCCAAATGGGGCTTGCGATATACCGTTGGATAGCTATGGACATCAGTATCATGACCCAAGTTAAATTTTTGGCAAAATGTAAGCGGATTAAGAGCAGTTTTGAAAACCATTCTTTCTTCATACAAAAAACATGAATCGTATTTTCAATCGCATTTTTAAACCGTTTATCGGAATGAGGCAAATAATATGGCGTTGGAAAGCTGCTGCAAAACTGCTCCTTCCACATGTTGAAAATTTTCTCTAACTCCCTACAATTAAAGAGTAATTCGGAAAATCGTAAAATTTTGCAAATCGAACACCCGAGTTTGTATTTTCGATGCCATTTCTAAACGGCTATTCAAATTGAGGCAAATAATATGGCGTTGGAAAGCTTATGAAAATGCGCTACTTTTTTATGTTAAAAGTTTTTTCTAGTTTTTAACGGTTTAAAAGTAATTTAGAAAACGGTACAAGTTCCACCGAGTTCATATTTTCGAGCTAATTTTTTAACCGTACATCCAAATGCAGCAAATGATATGGCGTTGTAAAGCTTGAACAAATGCGAAACTTTTTTGTATATATTGTTTCTCCTAATTCATTACTGTTTTATGTCAGTTTTGAAAATGGCTAAAACCATATTTTTGCCGTAATTTCTACAAACTTTATCGGAATGGGGCAAATAATATACCGCTGAAAAGCTACGGAAAATGCGAAACTTTTTCATGTTGATAGTTTTCTCTGATTCCTAGCCGTTTTTATGTAATTTTGAAAACAGCGAGATCAATCGTTTTGCCTTTATTTCGAAAGAGATTCTTCGAAAATGCACAGCGTGAAGAACCTGACCTTCTCGGCATGTGCACCTGAACTTCACTCTGTTTTTCACGTGCTTTTTTTCCCGCAGCTCTACATCCACTGCTCGTAGCTCTCCATCCACTCACCGGAATTGAGCAAATAATATAGCGGCGGAAAGCTGATCTAAACACGCAACTTTCCCGTGTTGATCGTTTTTTCATACTCGCGACTATTTTAAAAGTTTTTCATCTCAAATTCATTCACTATAATATTCGAACTTCCTGCTGTTTTCATGTTGAACTTCTGTGACGTATTCTCGTTTGTAATTTTCTCATCCATTCGCCAGTGTTACACAAATGATATTCCTTTTGTAGAAATCTCTCTCACAAGAATTTTTGAACTTTCTCGGGCCGAGCACTTGAACTTCGATCAATGAAATTTTAGCCTTTGCTTGAACTTCCGGCTGTTTTCACCTTGAACTTCTGTCATGTATTTTTGTTCAACTTCTCTCACAAGAATTTTTGAACTTTCTCGGGCTGAGCACTTGAACTTCTAGGAATGAAACTTTTAGCCTAAATTTGAACATCTAGGTTTTTATGTAGAAAGAGGGAAAATCTTTTTTCTCTACAAATTTTGAGCTGCTCTATTTTTCTAAATTGAACTAGTTCGTCTGGTTTTTAGTAACAAGGAAAATCCTAAATTTGGAATAAACGTCAAACCTCTTCGTTATTTGAATTTGAAGTTCTTTTCTTCAAATGGGAAATCTATTTGAACTTCATTATTTATTATTCTATAGTAGCGGTTAAAAATCTGAGTTTTTAGTAAACATTGGACCGCTCCGTTATTTTAATTTGAACTTCTAGATTTTTTTGGTTATGCGGAAAATTCATTCTTTTTATAGAATTTTTGAATTCGTATGTTAATTTAATTCAAACTTGTTGGTTTGTATCGGTTCATAAAAATCTGACTTTTTTACAAATGTCGAACTTCTCCGATATTTTAATTTGAACTTCTTAGTTTTATTCTTAGAGAAAAATATGGTTTATAAGACGATTATGATACTGGAACATTTTATCGTTCATGCAACCACAAAATACAACATTTTCTACGAAACCCACATGGAACGAATTATTTTGTCATGGCATTTTATTGGTTTAAGGTCCTGACTTCTTTTGGTTTTGTCATGTTAACTTTTTTGGTTTGTTTCCTTTCAAGTTCCAGAACACAAACAGTTTGTTAATTGAAATTTCGTATTTTTTCATGAAGTTTGGTAATTGAACTTCCGTATGTATTAACCTTTCCTTTTTTATACTGTATAATTATGTACTAAACAAAGTTTGGTAACTGAACTTCCTATATTTTTATGTGAATGAAGTTAAATATGAAACCAAACTTCTTGTTTTGTTTTAAATGTTGAACTTCTCTATTTTTGCAATTTGGACTTTCTGGTTTTGTAATAAACATCGAAACGCTCTGTTATTTAAATTTGAACTTCTAGATTTTTTATGGAAACAAGGGACAAAATATTTTTACAAACTTTTGGAAATACTGTATTTTTTTCAACTTTACCTTCTTAGGTTTTTAAGAAACATTGGACTTCTCTATAATTTAAATATGAACCTCAAGTTTTCTTCTAGAAATGGGGAAAATAGCATTTTTTGTATAATTTTTGAACCGATCTGCTTTATATATTTGAACTTCTTGGTTTATTTTTAGTAAAGGGAAAAAATCACAGTTTTATATTTGAACTTGTCTATTTTTAAAATTTGAACTTCTTGTTGTTTTATTGTTGGACCGTATATTTGTTTTCATTCTTTAATAATGAGAAAAAAATCAATTTTTTATTAATATAATTTGGACTCTTGGTTTTATTTCTTTTAGTAAAGGAAAAAATTCCTTGTTTCCTAATAAGCATCGACCCGTTCTGTATTTCAAAATTGAAATTTTAGGTTTTGTAACAGAGAAAATCCCTTGTTTATATGAAATAGTTTGAGATGCTTTTCTTAATTTGACCTCTTTTGATTTTGAGGTGAAGTGGTGGCTGCGAGGATTACGAAAGGAGACAAGATTCAAAATTCAGAACATGCCGCATCTGCACACACACACAAAAATCAGAACAGATGGATGGAAAGAATTCAGACTATATAGAATTATGGCGTAGTAAGTATATTGTTCCAGTTGCTTGTAAAACTTCAACTTTAAATTCATAATTTGTTGGAATAAATAGAGAGGAGTTTTGTGAGTAGTACGAACACCTGCTGGATCGTTACTGAAAGAAAACACTAGTTTGTGTTGCAACCTACTGGGTTGCAACGATGGCACAAAAATTGGCTATGTGGAGATGACCAGTAGGTGCTGCGGTCTGCAGGAGCAATTACAAAAAGGAGAAGGTGGCCACATCCATCCCTCGTCAAGAACTTGACCAGCCGCAGAGGTGCCTAGAGCGCACAGGGAGGATGTTGGACTTGGTGCGGTCCAGGTTACGATGCAGTGGCAGGATTGCAAGTGACTCGGTCGGAAGGAGCAGTAACCGTCGCAGCAGGAGCATGCAGAAAAGCAGAACCAGCAACTGTGGTAGGGCAGCATGCGACGGCAGTAATGGAGTTGGCCGGAGGTTGGGGGCAGGTGGCCGGAGGGAGGGCGGGGCGCGCTGCGGCCTGCTAGAGGGGAACGCAAGGGGGCGGAGGCGGTGGCCGGACCAGGACACGGGATGGTGCGGCAGCCACGTGGGAACTTGGTGGTTGGCGGCGGCACGCGCCAAAGCAGGAGGATATGGGAGAGGGAGGGGCGCTGCCGTGCTAGGGGCGGCGGCGGCCAAGCACGCTGACGGGCCCGAGTGGCCGGCGGCGGGAGGCGCGCTGTGGTGGGGGCGGCGACGGGGCCGGGTTTGCCGGCAGCGGGAGGTGCTCCGGCACCAGGGGCCGACGGCGGCTGTGGAGGGGGGTGGGGATTGGGCGGGGATGGGGATCGTGGGGGTCGAGGAAGGTGGGGATCGAGCAGGGATGGGGACCGTGGGGAGATCATTTTTTTGCCACTCTATCGATCCGATCCGGGAGTTCGGGAAGACCACCGCGGCTCTATATAGGACGCTGTGATCCAAATAACTATTCTAATCCTGGGATTAGAATAGTGTTGTCCTATATATATATCAGCACATATATATTCATCAGTTAATGGAGTTTGTCACTTTTATTATGTCCATGCAACCTAGACGCTAATAGGTAAAGATAGGTCCTAATCCCACCCGAGTATGTGTAGATTGGGTTCGTTTTCCCATGCTCTGCTCCTGATCCGACACAAAATTTTGGCAGCACCTGCCCGCTGTTCTCCTGATACACGTCTCGGTAATAAGCAAAGAGGATGTGTACCCGGAGAACAACATGGAGGCACTAACGAAATTCTGCATCGGATCCGGAGCAGAGCATATGGGAAAATGAACCCAATTTACACATACTCGGGTTGTCCATGGATAACGTTGGACAATTCGAAAGAATCACGGTTATAAATATGCAAATGCATGCATATTTATAGATGTAACACTTTCGAACGGGAGATGCATAGTGGTCACGCATACTGATGATTGAAGACACCTATAGCTAGCAAGTTTCATTGGCACGAAGACCGGAACAGAGCAAATGAAGGGGGAGGAGGACATGTCATTTGTGCTCACCCACGAATGCAGGGGCGGAGCTCGTCGAACACTAGACCCTCGCAGCGATGAAAAAACTACACATTTAAATCGAAAGATGAATAACCTAGCAATTTTGTTTTTTCCATCAATCTAACTAAATATTTACAATAGGACAAGCGGGTCAGGGGGTTCCTCGGCGTCGATGGAACCCTAAATAGAAAGAATCATCGGTGTGAGATACACGTGGCGCTCGGTGTTGAACACTAGATCCACATCCCACAAGTGAAGTCGGCGCCCGACGTCCTGCAACAATAGTTCTGGTGGTCGATGACGGTCGAACACCTTGGCGAATTTCTCGGGTAGCCTTTGTGATGAGGATTAAAGCCAAGTTTTGAAAGTTCAAACAACCCAACCGACTTGAGTCAGTTTGGGTGTTTCAAGTTTCAACACTTGGCTTTTATTCATCAACACAGAGGCTGCAAGACAAATTCACAATGGTGTTCGGCCGCCATCGACGCTGAGAACTTTTGTTGCAGGACGCCGGATGCCAGCGTCACTTGTGGGACGTGGATGTAGTGTTTGACACCGACGGCCACATGTATCTCGCACCGATACTTGCTATTTAGGGTTCCATCGACACCGACTAACCCCCTAACCCGCTCGACCCCGAGTTCCCCCGTTTCCTACTTCTTTTTTCATCTTCTACTTCTACTTTTTTTTCATCGTCATCCTCTTCTACTTATTGTTCTTTTTTTCTTCTTCTTCTTCCTCTTCTTCTTTTTCTTCCTCTTCTTCTTTTACTTTTTTTCATCTTTCTTGTTTATTCTTAGAAAACAAAAGGAAAAAACCTAAACAAAACTATGAACTAAATGTAACCTAAAATAAACTAAATTAACCTAAACTAAACTAACCTAACCTAAACTAAACAAATATAAACTAAATCTAAAAAACAGAAGAAAAAAACCGAGCATGACAAGGGGCGGGGCGGCGGTGGGGCGGGGCAGGGCCGGGTGGTGCGGTGCGGCTGGGCGGTGGCAGGGCGGGGTGGGGCCGGGCAGTGTGGTGCGGCCGGGCAGCGGCGCGGGCGGGGTCGGGCGGCAGCGGCTCGGGACGGGGGCGGGCGGCCGGTGACTCCGGACGGGGGTGGTGCGGCCGGGCTGGCGGGACGGGAAGGGCGGCCCGGCGGTGGCTCGGGACGGGGGCGGGGTGGGGCGGGGTGGCCGGCGACTGGGGTGGTGTGGGGGCGGTGGCTCGGGCACGTGGGCGGGGCGGGGCGGCCGACGACGAGGCTCGCGCGAGGCGGCGGCGGCTTGGGCACGCGGGCGGGGCGGCCGGCAACGGGGGTGGCGGCATGGGTTAGGGGCGGTGGCGGGGGTGAGGGACGGAGAGAGGGGTTGGGCGGGGCGCTGGCCGCCTCACTGCTCCCCGAAGCTACGTTAGAGTTGCCACCGGAGAGGAACAAGAGGCTATCGGTGACGAGGAAGTAGAGGAGCAGTGAGGCGGGGAGGTCCCTCGCGAGGTGCGGGCAGTGCTGCGGCAAGGTCCGGCATGGAGGAGCGCCGGCGAAGCCGTGGCGCAGGCGGAGCTCTCCGGCGGGAACTCGCGGGGAACGGGGCGGCGCGCGGTCAGGCGGCGGGGATCCGCGGGCTTCGGGGGCCAGCGTCGGGCCTGGCGGGCCGCGGCGCGCGCGGGTCGGCGGCGGTGATGTGGCGGCGCGGGAGGGGCTGAGGCGGCGGGGCGGACGCGTCCGGTCCGATCCGGACGTATCCGGCGGCGCGGGGAAGAAGAGACTAGGGTTTCGCCTGAAAATTTCGGAGGGGTGCATATATTTATCGGTAGAGGGAGCTAGGAGAGTCCAAATGAGGTGCGGTTTTCGGCCACGCGATCGTCATCGAACGGCCGAGAGGATGGAGGGGGTTTGGATGGGTTTTGGGAAACCTTGGAGGGGTGTTGGGCTGCAACACACACGAGGCCTTTACGGTTCCCTGGTTAACCGTTGGAGTATCAAACAGACTCCAAATGGCACCAAACTTGACAGGCGGTCTACCGGTGGCGTACCGAGGCCGCTTCACAAGTCTCGGTCCAATCCGAGAACGTTTAACACCCGCAAACGAAAAGAGACAAAAGGGGATGCCAGAGGACGTAGGAGTGTTAGAATGCAAAACGGACAACGGGGAAAATGCTCGGATGCATGAGACGAACACGTATGCAAATGAGATGCACATGATGACATGATATGAGATGCATGACATGAACAAAATGCAAAACGAAGACAAAACCGAACCACGAGGGAATATTATAACTTAGAGCCGAAAATGACAAGAGTTGGAATACAAATATGGCAAGTTACATACGGGGCGTTACAACACTCCACCACTACGAAAGGATCTCGTCCCGAGATCTAGGACTGGAAAAACTCCGAATATTTGGAACAGAGGTGGTCCTCACGTTCCCAGGTGGCTTCTCGGTCGGAATGATGTGAACACTTCACTTTCAGAAATTTGATAGACTTGTTGCAAGTCTTGCGCTCAATTTCTTCAAGAATAGCAACGAGATGCTCATGATAAGACATGTCTTCTTGGACATCAATCTCTTTGAAGTTGACGGTGCGGTCAAGAGTCCGGAAACACTTGCGAAGCTGAGACACGTGAAACACGTCGTGCACGTTTGCAAAGTTGGATGGAAGCTCAAGTTGAAAGGCGAGGTCACCTCTTTCACCAATGATCTTGAAAGGACCCACGTATCTAGGGGCAAGCTTCCCTTTGATACCGAAGCGACAAGTATCTTTCATTGGAGAGACGCGGAGGTAGACATGGTCTCCTATCTCGAAAGCCAAGTCACGATGCTTGCTATCATAGTAACTCTTCTGGCGCGATTGCGCGGCTTTGAGATTTTCACGAATTACTTTGCACATTTCTTTAACCTCTGTGATCAAGTCATTGCCAAGAAGTTGGCGTTCACCAGTCTCTGACCAATTAAGAGGAGTACGACACTTTCTGCCATAGAGAATCTCGAATGGGGCCTTGCCCGAACTCGCTTGGAAGTTGTTGTTGTAGGAGAACTCGGCATATGGAAGACAATCTTCCCACTTCATACCGAATGAAATGACACAAGCCCTGGGAATATCTTCAAGAATTTGATTTACTCGCTCGACTTGTCCACTGGTTTGAGGATGAAAAGTTGTGTTGAAGCGAATGTTGGTGCCCATGGCCTTCTGAAAAGAATCCCAGAACTTAGAAGTAAAGATGCTTCCATGATCCGAAGATATCAACTGCGAAATGCCGTGCAAGGAGACAATCCTGGAGGTATATAGCTCTACCAACTGAGCTGCTGTGATAGATTCTTCGATAGGAAGAAAATGAGCCACTTTTGTAAGCTCGTCGATGACAACAAAGATAGCATCATTTCCACGCTTGGACTTGGGAAATCCAGTCACAAAGTCCATCTTAATATGATCAAACTTCCATTCTGGAATGGCAAGAGGTTGGAGGAGACCAGCTGGCCATTGGTGTTCTGCTTTCACTCTTCTGCAGACATCACATTCATTCACGAACTGAGCAATCTCTCGCTTCATTCGAGTCCACCAATACGACTGCTTGAGGTCATGGTACATCTTTGTACTTTCAGGGTGAATAGATAGGAGTGAATTGTGAGCCCCGTTCATAATGACTTTACGAAGGTCACCCTTAGGAACAACAATTCGATCCTCGAAGAATAGAGTATCTTTGTCATCAAGGCGATAGCACTTGTACTTGGGTTGGCTCTTGGCAATCCCAATCTTCACCTTCTTCACCATTGCATCAAGAAGTCGAGCCTCACGAATTTGATCTTCCAAAGTAGGAGAGACTTGAAGGTTGGCCAGGAATCCTCGAGGGACAACTTGGAGATTAAGTTTGCGGAAAGCTTCACAAAGATCCGATTGGAAGGGCTTGAGAATCAAACTGGTGCAGTAAGCCTTCCTGCTCAAAGCGTCAGCAATGATATTGGCCTTGCCTGGAGTATATTCAATACTTGGGTTATACTCTTCAATCATCTTGACCCAACGAGTCTGTCTGAGGTTGAGGTTGGGCTGAGTGAAGATGTACTTTAGACTCTTATGATCAGTGAAGATGTCCACTTTCCTTCCCAACAAGAGATGTCTCCATGTTAAAAGAGCATGGACAACTGCCGCCAACTCGAGGTCATGAGTGGGGCAGTTCTTTTCGTTGGGCTTCAACTCGCGAGAGGTATAGGCCACAACTTTCTTACCTTGCATTAACACAGTCCCGAGACCTTGAAGGGAAGCATCACAGAAAACCTCAAATGGTTTGGATTCATCAGGAGGAGTCAGAACTGGAGCTGTGACTAACTTCTCTTTGAGGTGTTGAAAGCGATGTCACATTCAGGAATCCAGATATACTTCACATGCTTCTGGAGGAGGTTGGAAAGAGGCTTTGCGATCTTAGAGAAATTCTCAACGAATCTTCGACAATAGCTTGCGAGCCCAAGAAAGTTGCGGAGCTGCTTCACATTCTAAGGCGGTTCCCAATTCATAATTGCAGACACCTTCTCAGGATTAACAGCTATGCCCTTGGCGGAGATGATATGCCCAAGGTAGAGAACCTCATCGAGCCAAAACTCGCACTTTGAAAACTTCGCATAGAACTGATGTTCTCTGAGTTTGTCCAGCACCAATCTCAAATGCTTGGCATGATCCTCCTTGTTCTTGGAAAAGACCAAAATGTCATCGAGATACACCAAGACGAAATCATTTGTGTAAGGGTTGAAGATGAAGTTCATCATGCGAGAGAACGTTGGAGTAGCGTTGACAAGGCCGAAAGACATGACAGTGTATTCATAGGAACCATAGCTTGTTCTGAATGTTGTCTTGGGGATTGTCGGTGTCAAAACCGGCGGATCTCGGGTAGGGGGTCCCGAACTGTGCGTCTAAGGCGGATGGTAACAGGAGGCAGGGGACACGATGTTTTACCCAGGTTCGGGCCCTCTTGATGGACGTAAAACCGTAGGTCCTGCTTGATTAATATTGATGATATGGGTAGTACAAGAGTAGATCTACCACGAGATCAGAGAGGCTAAACCCTAGAAGCTAGCCTATGGTATGATTGTATGTTGTCCTACGGACTAAAACCCTCCGGTTTATATAGACACCGGAAAGGGCTATTGTTACACAAGGTAGGTTACAAAGGAGGAGATACACACATCCGTATTGCCTAGCTTGCCTTCCACGCCAAGTAGAGTCCCATCTGGACACGAGAAGAAGTCTTCAATCTTGTATCTTCATAGTCTAACAGTCCGGCCAAAGGATATAGTCCGGCTGTCCGGAGACCCCCTAATCCAAGACTCCCTCAGTAGCCCCTAAACTAGGCTTTCAATGACGATGAGTCCGGCGCGCAGTATTGTCTTCGGCATTGCAAGGCGGGTTCCTCCTCCGAATACACCGCGGAAGAATTTGAATACAAGGATAGTGTCCGACCCTGCAAAATAAGTTCCACATACCACCGTAGAGAGAATAATATTTCCACAAATCCAATTTGCTGACTTGTTTTGGCAACATGACATTATGCCATGGCCTGGCGATTATTCGAACCGTTTCCTTTAACTAGCCCCGCACATAACGCGAGGCAGTTTTTTGACACCTCTTGTCAAATCAGAGATCGTGTCCCCTTATCACGGGATTCTCATCAATACAGGCGTGGGTAACCCAACCACGTCTAGGACTCCTAGATTATAGGCAAGTCCCAAACGGCCACGGAGAGGACGCTTGATATTCACCCTCTTTATAAAGAGACAAGGCTTTTACTTTTTCCCCTCCCGTGCTCAATTGAATCCTTCCCCCGCCTCGAGTTCTAACACCCAAAGCCCAGGTTAGGTGCTCCAGATCTTCAATCATGTCCGGATCCAGCATTCAAGGCCGATGGATGCCCTCCTATGTTACGGAAGAGGATATCAAGAAGTTGAGGGAGGCCAGATACCAGACCGCCAAGGTTTCGCATCGGCTGCCTGCTCGAGGGCAGGTCGTCCCTATTCCTGAACCCAACGAAGATGTCGTGTTCATCTCCCACTTCCTCCGAGGTCTAGGCCTCGCTCTGGATCCCTTCACAAGGGGTATGATATTCTATTACGGGCTAGACTTCCATGATCTAGCCCCGGACTCCTTTCTCCACATCTCGGCATTTATTGTTGTGTGTGAGGCCTTCCTCCGCATTACCCCTCACTTCGGCCTGTGGCTCAGGACCTTTGACGTGAAGCCGAAGACGGTCAAAGGGCAGCATGTAGCGTGCGGAGGCGCATTAATAAGCAAGATCGCTGGAGCTCCATGGCCAAAGGGTTCCTTTCCAGAGGTGTCTGGATTATGGCAACGAGAGTGGTTTTACATCACGGCTCCCAGAAGTGCCAAGTGGGCGGCTGCCCCTGTTTTCCGCTCGGGCCCTCCACCACAACTAATGTCATGGATTAGCAGAGGGCTGAGATGGGGCCCAGCCAAGGACGTGTCTGTACTGCAGAGCCTCATTCAAGATCTCTTCAAAGGAGATTTCAGTCTGGTCATGGTGGTGCAAGTTATGCTGGTTCGATGAATCCAGCCATGCAAACGTCGACCCCTCCGCATGTGGGAGTTCAACCCAGAAGGACCGCGCTCTATTCAGAATTTCCTCGGCCTGACACATGAGGAGATGTATAAATCATTCTTCAGACCCCAAATAGTGTCCGGATACTACCGAGGACGTGGGCCTGAGCAGCAACCGCACCACCGAACAGGTAAATAATCCTATAGCCGAACACGCCGTCTTTTATTTATCGTGACGTCATTCTGAGAAATTTCTCTTTGACCAGGATAGGCTAACAAAGGCGAAGATGATTCGGTGTTTGGCCCCCCTTCCTGAGGGTTTGGAAAATCCGGTACTGGAAAAGATGCTCGAGCTGGCACCTTGCCCGGAGCCCTCAAAGGAAGATAAAGGGGGGGGGAATAACGAGTGTGAGAGCGGGCCCCCATCGCTACCAATTCCAACCGAGGGAATGAGCTCCTCCGTGAAGGAGGATAACCAAGGGGAAGAATCTGACCTTCTCTCACTTCGGGGGAGGAAGAGGACTGCCTCTGAAGATCCGGAAACTAATGTCTCCACACGGGAGAAGAAATCTCCACCAGAGGGTCCTGCCTTGGAGGGTGCTCTTGCCGCACAAACTCCGCGCGGGGGTCAGCCCTCCAACGAGCTGTAAGTAATCAAAAAGTACTTTAATAGTGAAGATATACTACCATACCTCTGAGGAAAATAACCGAAGCCTTTATCTTGCAGTTCGGACCTTAGCCCCTCTCAACAGAGCTCGTCTTTCGGGGATCTTCTTCTGGAGATGATGGAGAGCCAAAAGCCTCCCCCGGACTCCCCCGCTCAAGAAGTGGGCGACCTTGAAGTGTCGTCAGGGAGGACCTCTCCGAATCCGATGAGGCCAGAAGATAATCCTATAGTCACCCGAAGTCCCCAGCGTCTGGCTCTCGAAGAGAGCAAACAAAAGAGTCCGGCACCATCTGGTATGCGGTCGGACGTACTGAGGGAGCTGTTGGAGCGAGCGGCCATCTCAAAAGAACACCGTACGTTGATGGAAAGAATTTCGCCCACCAAAACCGGATTACATGAAGCCTTTATGAGTCTACTGACGGGCTTTGAGGTACGTGAAATGATATACTTTTTAATAGTACCGCACATGTTTAGGTGTGCCCTGTGTTGATAGTAGCCCCTGAGACTCTGGTTGTCGTCGAGAACGGTGGCGAACAGAGGATCATAGTCCCAGGTAATAACCAAACTGCCTTTATGTGCGGGTGGTGGAAGCTCCGGTGGCTAGCCGGACTAATGAGTTTGCCGAACTAAAGCGACAACTGGATGCGGCAGACGCCGACATCGAGCTTGTTAACAAGCGGCTTGACGAGTCACAGGGTAAGTAATGTTTTCTGGTGAATGTCACATAGTAAGAGCAGCATGATGCCAGTATCTTCAATATGTTGTGACTGCAGACGGAGCTGCCACCATGGAGACCCTTCGGGCGGAACTTGCCCGAGCCAAGGAACAAGCAAGAATTAGCAATGCGGCTGCTTTGAAGGCGACCGAAGAGTTAAGAGCCGAGAAGGCCGCGCATTGCGAAAGCAAAGAGAAGATGGCCAAGATGGCCGTAAAATTAAAAGACACTGCCGACAGTTGCCATTTCCTTGAAGAAGAGAACCGAGTGAAGGTAGCAGACCTTGAAAAGGCCACGGTGACGACCAAAGACACCCGCTCTGCTTTGAGGGCGAAGAAGGAGGAGCTGCGTGAAGCCGGGGATAGTGCGGCTGAGAAGCCCTTTCTGCTGCAGAGGAAGTTCGGAGATCCGCGGTATGCCCCTCTGGATTGGCTGTGGAGTTCGACACACGCATATATGGACTTGGCAGCGAGCGCTGTCGATGCGGTCGAATACTTCCGAGATCAGACAGATCATGAAGTGGATAAGCTGTTCTGGTCACAATTTAACGTTCCAGAGGGTCCGCTTCCCTTGACTGATCAGCTAGCCGAATGGGCCGAACTTAATAGATTGTTCGGACTTGCCATGAGGTCCATCGTAGATCATCTGTGGCCGGAGAAGCCGAACAACAATTTCAGTTTAGTGCAACAGTTCCTTGGTGTGGTGCCGCGTATCAATGCGATGAAGAGGTCGGCGTGCATAGAAGGCTCGCGGATGGCCTTTGCCCGTGTCAAAGCATACTGGGCGGAGATGGATGCTACCACTGTTGCGGCGCAGGGTTCGGCCATAGGCCGAGTGGCTGCCGAGCACTATTTTGAAGAAGTTCTTGAGGGTGCTCGTTTGATAGAGGCCCAGTGCTCGAAGAATATTATGTTTGAGTGACATGTATTCCCATTGTAAACACAATGTTTATATGAAATGTATTAAGGCTGTATTTATACTTTTGCCTGAAAGTAATATGATGCCTCATGTGCGGCCGTTTATGTATATATGTATATAACCTGAAAGATTGCAGTCGTTGGCTTCAACCCCCACGCATATAATGCGGAGGTGCTCGCAGAAGACGCGTGTTCACACTTAACCCAACGTCTTGGTCCTATTAAGGAGGTGATAGCACAGCGAACGAGGGAACCGGACTATAATGCTTTAACACTTTCACTTAGCCATAGGAGATTGACGGTGGGGCTACTATATAGCCCCTGGTGGCACCGCTCTCTCCCGAACTCGGGGTGCGTATATGCCTGGCCGGGAAACGGCCCTTCGTTAAAGCGGAGGAATTCTAACATTCCGATAGGTCATCGAGTGGTTGACCAATCTCGTGCTATATCATGACAGTCAGTTTTCGGCTTTCTCTACTGAGGTGCTCGTCCGGATAAACCAGGGCATAATCGCAGTAGTTCTCCTGGTGCTGCCTTAGCCGATAGAGCGGAACGTAAGGCACCAAAACACAGGAGCCGGGCAAACCCAACATTTGACCAAAGACATGATTCGGAGCTGATGCATATAAGGCCAAACTCGCGACGCCGAACACTCCCTAAGGTATTCGGTCTTTATGGTATAAACCGGGCCTAAATAGTGCCCTTTGTAAGAAGGCCCTTGTGTCCAGGTACGTGCATTATTCTGACGTGGCCACATGCCAAGACGTCAGCATCCTTCTCAATTGTACTGAGGATCCGAGGGATGTGTATCAACAAGAGACAGTAAAAAATGTTTACGCAGGGTCTTAATCTAAAAAGAATCCTTGGAATGGGTCCCTGCTGCACGTCTGCGCCTGTGTCTCCGTTGTGCCGTATCCTGGACGGGTTTAGCACGATGGTCATCTATAAAAGAGAGGAACTTAGGTGAAAAGTTGTTGTGCAAAAAGGTAGTTTGAAAGAAACCATGTATAATTCAAGATGAGTAAAAATTGCCACTTGTTTGCGCGCATTGAGCCCCTTGTATTTGTAATAGGGGTGTGGCCATCAATCCTGTATGAATTACATATAGTTGCGCCGGACTCGTCTAACCGTGTCCGTGGTCTTGACAACCTATTAAATGCTTTAGTTGGTGAGGCCATTTTTAGTGTGCGGCTACCAAGGAAGTCGCACTCTCTTCGACGCGCAAAGATCGCTCAATATTTCCATTCACTATAATGATGCCACGTGGACCGGGCATCTTGAGCGTGAGGGAAGCGTAATGCGGTATTGCATTAAAGCGAGCGAAAGCTTCGCATCCAAGTAGTGCTTGATAGCCACTTTGGAACGGAGCAATGCAGAAGGTTAAATGTTCGCTACGAAAGTTATCGGGGAAGCCGAATATAACCTCTAGTAGCAGGGAGCCCGTGCAATCTGCCCCTGGGCCTGGCGTTACTCCTTTAAAGGTAGTATTGTTGTGGCAAATTTTCGTTGGGTCTATCCCCATTTTGCGGATTGTGTCCTAGTATATTAGGTTTAGACTGCTACCACCGTCCATCAGGACTCGTGTGAAGTGGTATCCGTCAATTATTGGGTCTAACACCAAGGCAACCCATCCTGCACGTCAGATACTTGCTGAGTAATCCTGATGGTCGAAAGTGAACGGTTGAGACGACGAGTGGCAGGACTCCGCGGTGATAGGCCCTTGGGCATATTTCTCTGGGAGTGCTGCTTTGTTTCTCCCCTTGATCACGTGTAACACGTTTACTGTTTTGACTTCTGGTGGAAATTTCTTTTGTTCCCCAGTGTCTTTCTTGAGAGGCTCATCCTCGTCTTCGCTTGGTGTATCCTCCCGCTTGTGTACGGCGTTGAGCTTGCCGGACTGCTTGAAGACCTAACATTCTTTGTGGGTATGATTAGCGGGTTTACCAGGGGTTGTATGGATTTTACATATTTGGTCCAGAATTTTGTTTAGGCTGGACAGTTCATCTCTGGCGCCTTTAGAGGGCGGCTTTTGCTGACCTGGCCAAGAGCTTCTGAATCCGGCGTTTACTGTCATGCTCTTCGGGCTGTCTTTGAAAGTGCATTATATCGACTAGAGGGGGGTGAATAGGCAATTTTTGTGAAATTCTTCACTGAGGAAATTGCCGGTGAGGAAATTCCTTAGAGAAGAACTACTAGCAGCGGAATAAGTACTCAAAAGTAAACATGACAGAATACAAGCATGGTCATCATGATGAAATGAAAACAGGCACAGAGTACAGGTAGCGTGAGCACAGGATAACACAGGATGAAGACAAACAGACTAAAGAAATTGAACTGAGGAAATTGAGAAAGTATTCAGTCAAAGTCTTCAAGCACAGATATGAACAAGCACACAACAGAGTTATGAGGAAATGAAAGAGTTCAGGAAATAGAACCAGTAAGCTTGGTGAAGACAATGATTTGGTAGACCAGTTCCAACTGCTGTCTCAGTTGTACGTCTGGTTGGAGCGGCTGAGTATTTAAACTCGAGGACACACAGTCCCGGACACCCAGTCCTGAACACGCAGCTCAGGACACCCAGTCCTCACCGTGTTCTCCTTGAACTAAGGTCACACAGACCTCGTCCAATCACTCGTGGTAAGTCTTCAGGTGACTTCCGAACCTTCACAAACTTGGTCACTCGGCTATCCACAATTCCTCTTGGATACTCTAGACCATGACGCCTAACCATCTGGAAGAAGCACTGTCTTCAAAGGTAACAAGCATCGGATCCACTCAGGATCAATCTCTTCAGTGATGCTCAATCACTTGGGGTTTGTAGGTGTTTGGGTTTTGGGTTTTTCCTCACTTGATGATTTTCGCTCAAAGTCCTCGGAGGATGGGTTGCTCTCAAATGACAAGTGTCAGTTTCTCTCAGAGCAGCCAACCAGCTAGTGGTTGTAGGGGGCGGCTATTTATAGCCTAGGGAGCAGCCCGACATGATAAGACAGAAATTCCCTTCAATGATATGACCGTTAGGTGGATAGATATTTTGGGACAGCTAGCGCATAGCAGAGCAACGGTCGGAATTTTGAGTAGCAAAATCCTCAGGGCTATCATGTTCCTCACTGTGTAGGCAATCCACACTGGCGAATTCCTAACTCCTCAGTCAGAACAAATTCCTCAGAGACCAGAAGAACTTTGTCTCTGTCACTGAAGAATATGACTAGACTGTATGAGATTTCCAATGGCTTAACTCGAAGGGATTGGTAGGTGTAGGATTTTGAGTTGAGCATCACATGGAAACTTTTCCTTAGTATTTCCTCGACCCCCTTTGACAGTACGGTGTTTCCTATGACTCAAGAAAGAGAAAATCAAACTACGAAAACAAAAGTCTTCATGCTTCATGTTCCTCGAAAGAATACCAAGTCTTCAAGGTCACACCAATTTCTTCACTTTCAAAGTCTTCAGAGATCCAAAGTCTTCATTCGAAGAACTTCATTTTTAGGGGTCGACTTTCTCTGTAAATATCAAACTCTTCATAGACTTATAGACCTATGTACACTCACAAACACATTAGTCCCTTAACCTACAAGTCTTCAATACACCAAAATCACTAAGGGGCACTAGATGCACTTACAATCTCCCCCTTTTTGGTGATTGATGACAATATAGGTTAAGTTTTCAACGGGGATAAACATATGAAGTGTAAATACTAATATTGAGGAATTTGATTGCAAGATATAGAAGAACTCCCCCTGAAGATGTGCATAGTGAGGAATTTGCTTTTGAAGCAATGCACATTTGAAGAATTGAATCATGGAGATCTCCCCCTATATCTTGTAATTCATACACGCATTTGTCATATAACAGTGAAGAATTTGAAATGCATGATGAAATATGGTGACTGATGTAGTTCAGCATGCGTGCAATAATATTTAATGAGGAATAAGCATGCAGAAAAACGTCTCAAAAGTATCAGAGCACCATCAGGTTTAAGATTACAATTCGATCCAATAAAGTCTCAGAAAAATGAGAGTTGTAGCTTAACAAAAAAACGCCCATATAGGAAGACCCGCTTGAAGACTAACTCAAAATTCTCCCCCTTTGTCATCAAATGACCAAAAGGATCGAATATGAGGACTAACGCCCCTGAAGAATATCAAGTTGATGAAGGAGCGCCAGCGTTGTTGGGGTCATTTGTTGTAGTAGGGCCTGCCGCAGTGTCGTCCAAGTCTTCATTTTCATTAGTGTCGCGCGATGAACAATATGAGCTGGCCACCAGAGAAGGAACCTTGACCCTCTTCAATTTCTTCGGTGGAGGTGCAGACCAGTCAAAATCTTCTTTGAGACCCATTTTCTTCAGATCGTCTTCACCATACAGATGTGACAGGATTGCCTAGGTGCGACCAACGACTTGATGGAGGTAGTAATGGTTTTTCTTCACTGCATTGTGTGGCAGTCATGTTGTGAAGAAGTGAACCAAACTGACGCTTAACCCATTTGTGATTTCGATCCACCTTTTGGTGAAGACTAAGCAAAAGTTCACGGTCAGTCATCAAGCGCGGAGTAGTGGCTTGAGGAGTGGACTTGGGTGCATTGGCAGAGTCATGTGTGGCAGAGTCATCATTGGTGGAATAAGATGCAGCTTTGCGAAACTGACCATCCAATGGACGAATGCCTTCATCTATTACAGCTGGTGCCATGCCCTTTCCATCAACTGAGGAATATGTCTGCTTGAGGACTTCAATTGGGGGTAAGTAGCTGAGGTGATTCTGGAAATCAGCTTTGTAGTTGAGTGAAGACCTTGTCCTGAGAAATCTCATAATCCAAGGTGCATAAGGCTTCAGCTCAAACGGAGACAGTGCAACATTTGCCATAGTCCTCATGAAGAAATCGTGATAGTTGACAAGAATGCCATGAACGATGTTGAATACCAGATTCTTCATGATGCCAACAATTTCCTCATCAGATGAGTCGTGGCCTTTGATAGGACTGATTGTCCTCGTAAGAATACGAGAGACAGTTCTGGGCACGTAAAGCAATTCCTTCACGAGGAATTTGGTTCTTGGTGCTTGACCTGGCTTCAAGGGTTTCATCAGCACCTGCATGTAATGATGTGTGAGCTCGGGTTCACTGTAGATGCAACAAGCTTCTCCAAGGGGAGGACTGATTGGTAGAGCACGAAGCAATTCAGAGGCTGGTGCAGTGTAGTGAGTGTTTTCAGACATTCCACTAACAGATGTCAAAGCAAAAGTTTAGCAGTCTAGCGTCGTGAAGAACACTGAGGACAGGTGCGAAGTACGGCAGAGATTCCATATCCACGTGAGGAATATGCTCATGGTAGAAGATTTTCTCCTTGTTGAACATCACTGAGGAGTAGAAATTGGCTTGACTAGCAGTCCAGAAATGCCTCTTCCTAATGCGAGCAGAGTTATATGGGTTGTAATCTTCGAAGAATACGTGCTCGCCGAAGAAATCATCAGCCTTGAACTTTTGCTTGCATGAGAATGGATCCTTTGGCTTCGGCAGAGGAGTGTCAGTGAGTTGCATCATGACCTCAGGAATCTCAATTGCAGGTTCTTCAGGCTGAGGAATTTCTGGTTCCTCCTCAGTGGCAGTCTGCGTCGTTGGTTGTTCAGCAGCAGCAGTTTCTTCAGCGCTAGTGGCTGGAATTTCCTCATGTACAGATGCAGTGGGGTGAGTCTCATCAGAGCCCATTTGAACAATTGTTGCGGGGGACTGAGGAATTTGCTACAGAGGGGTGAAGAGTGGAGAGTTGGGGTGCTGACTTTCCCTAAAGTCATCAGTCATCACTGGTGTGGAGCAGCCAACGTCCACATCTTCATCTTCCATTTCTTCAATGCCAGCCTCTTCAGCTATGAACTAAGGCATGGGCGAGGAGATGACAGGTGTTGAAGGGATCACATCCACTTCAATTTCTTCATCAATCTTCTCTGACGAAGCAGCAGAGGGAGTTTCTTCATCAGATCCGCTGGGGATCACATATTGTTCATCAAAAGGAACAAGGTCCTTTGATGGCATGGTTGAGATGGGAACAACATCAATGGGATTTGCAAATGAACTTGTCATAGGCTTCATTTTCTTCAGAGCTGAAGAATCTAAAGCAGCTAATGCTTTTGTTTTCTTCACTGCAGCACGTTCTGCAGCCTTGGTCTTCTTCACATCTGATGCAGATGGAAGGATTGGAGTTGATGTTGGCGCAGGAGCAGCTGAGGAATCTGGTTGATTTTCTTCTTTTTCTTCAGGCGCACCACTAGTGGGTGCCCTGGCAATTTCTTTAGTGGCTGGAATGCAATCATCAGCCCTGGAACTCGCATTTTCTTCAGTAGCCTGATTTTCATCAGCGGTGCTGGCATGTTCTTCAGTCCGCTGAGCAGATGCTTCAGCCTGAGGAATTTCCTATTGCGTTGGGGCAGCAACATTGGAAGTGAGGTTATCAGCAAGTTTCACAAAACGAACCTTGGCTCCAAGCCAATCAGTGTCAAAGTCATCACTGAGTTTCTTGATCTCAGTCTGAATAGTGACAAGTTCTTCAGTTATCATAGAGATAACATTTTTCTTCAGATAGCGCTCTTTCTTGTACTGCGCTTTCTTGATCTGCCTGGCCTTCTCAAATTTCCACTTTTCTTCTTGAATGAAGTGGGTCAGCATGTGACTTTGACCAGGAGTCAGCTTGAAATCAGGCATGGGAGTGTTGGGGTCCTTGTGCCAAATATCAATGTATTCGAGGATCAACTTGGGATCCAAAAGCAGTGGCACCTCTGTTCCCTTGGCTCTAGCGGCCCTGACTTGCCTGTCTCTGATGATTTCTGTAAGTTGATCATCATCAGCTTCATCTTCTTCAGATGGCACTTGGAAAGCGACTTGTTTCTTCTGAGGACTTGGGCGAGGACCTCGTCCAGCAGTGGCCTTTGTCTTCAGCAGTGAGGGGCCAGCTGAGGAACTTGGTGCAGCTGAGGAACTAGGTGCAGCTGAGGAACTAGCTGAGACACCTGAGGCAATGGAGATGCCTGCAGTCCTTTGGCACGAGGCGAGATGCACTGGTGCTGAGGATTTAATCGAAACAACTAGGGGCTTTGGAGGAATAGGAGCAGCATGAGGAATTGGCCGTGAGGGCTTTGAGGATTCTGGCCGTGAGGGCATTGCTGATGAGCTTGGCCTTGAGGGCATTGTTGGTGAAGCACTTGGCTTTCCCGTAGGCTTCTTTGACATAGCCTTCTTTGGCTTGACAGCAAAGGTCTCAGCAGAGGCAGCAGCAGCAACAGAGTCTTCATTGAATTTCCTCACTGCCTCTTTGGCTTGCTTAGCCAACTTGGCTTGGCGCTTGGCCCATTCATCAGGATAGTCCTCACCGTGCTTGAGGCTGGTGGGATCAGCGATTTGGCCAGGTGCCAATGGAGGTCTTGGAGATGGAGGATTGAGTGTGAATTTCTTCATATACTTAGGAGTGACATATCTGTACTCCCTCCATCCTCTTGCCCATCTCCTCTCTATCTTCTGAATGCGCACCTTGCGCTCATTCTTCGTTTCCTCAGTAGGTGTGCAGTACCCAGCATATATTTCATCAGGGATTTCAAACGCTGTATTGACCTCAGGCCTCTTTCCTCCCTTCTATGGCTTCTTACCGCCAGCCATTTTCTTTAGTTGAGGAATTTGGACAATCGAATTCTCTGAAGAAGTATGCAACTTTTCTTCGAGGAACGCTGCAAATGAGTTAAGTTGATGACAACCTAGTGATTCAGCAGCTGACATGTGTACCTATGAACAGAGTATAGTTGCGAGGAATTTGGAGAGGTCATATGCGTTCTTAGAGGGTTTTTCAAAAGGAACAAGTTTGAGGAATTTGACCAGATGAGTCTTGAAGAATTTCACTAAGCGTTCTTTGTCTTAGGTTCTAGAGATGTGTAGATTAAAAATCCACACATTTGAGGAATCTTGAAGAAAAACATACCTTAGAGAAACGAATCAAGAACGGATAATATGTGAGGTGTTTTAGTGCGTGAAGATATGAAGAAAAACACCTTTGAAGATTTTGTAGATAATCATTCGAATCAACGAGGGCAGTAAAAGTAACTTTTAATTACCCTGGACAAAGAACACAACGAACTGGAGTGAGGAGATGTGAAGTTCGTCTGTGCAGATCTTCCACGCCCTAACTTGGCGGAGGAAGACAGCTACGACGGTGGCGGAGTGAAGATTTCCGTGGTCGGCGCGAGTACGTCGGCGACGAGGTCGAGGCAGTGAAGCTCTTCCTCACCAGCGACGCTAGGGTTTGAGAAGCTCGAGCTTTCGAGAGATCGAGCGGAGTAAAAGAAGTGAGGAAGGGACGGAGAGGTATTTATAGCCACGGTGAAAAACTGTTCGCCTGAAGAAATTGGACGAACGTGCCCCTGACCTTTCTCATTTGCATGACATGTGTCAACCACGTAGTGAGAGGTGGAGATCGTGTTAGATCGTGGGTGAGTGGATAAGTATATCGTGGGATGCGGAATGGTTTGAGCGGCAAAGCCGAAAATTTAGATAAGATAGGTTTTAAAGTTTCGTTCGCAATTTCTTCAGCTGACAAGGACAGAGTGAAGATTTTGAACGAGTTTCAAATAGAACGCACATGAAGAATTTGTGAATAGATTGGGTTGAGTATAGCATAGAGGGGGAAGGGTCCGATCACATTCACTTAGCAGAAAAACCAACTTGAAGAATTAGCAATAAGTGAATGCTGTAGAGGACATAAACTCATATATATATATATATATAGCCAACGAAGAAAAACGACGGAAACAATGAAGACTATGCAAAGTTTGAAGAATATGAATGATTGAGGAATTTCAACTTTTGGTGGTGGCGTGACCCACCATATAAGAATGATGATTTCAGACACCGCGTACAATTATCGTAGGGTTCTGAGAATCAAATTCTTCATTAATTTCTTCACACTAAGAGTGTTATTCTTCATTGATTGAAGAAAAACGTTTCTTCATGTGTTGCACATCTAAGTCATCAATTTTGCATAAGTGTTAGGATGAGTGTCCTTTTCAAAGGACATTCGAAGATTATAGGATATTTAGCTCACACCGCAACTTGCTAAATCTCTTCTCATCCAAGGGCTTTATGAAGATATCGGCTAGCTGTTCTTCAGTCTTCACATGCTCAATAGAAATGTCGCCTTACAACACATGATCACGAAGAAAATGATGACGAATCTGAATGTGCTTTGTCTTGGAGTGCTGAACAGGGTTGTGAGCAATCTTGATCGCACTCTCATTGTCACAGTAGAGAGACACATTCTTCATGTTGACGTCGTAGTCCTTGAGAGTTTGCTTCATCCATAGCAATTGAGCACAGCAAGAACCAGCGGCAATATACTCAGCTTCAGTAGTAGATAGTGATACGCAGTTCTGTTTCTTCGAGGACCAACAGACCAAAGATCGCCTGAGGAAATCACATGTACCAGATGTTGACTTGCGGTCCACACGATCACCATCATAGTCAGAGTCAGAATATCCAATGAGATCAAAAGCCGAGCCCTTGGGGTACCATAATCCAAGTGTTGGTGTGTGAGCTAGATATCGAAGAATATGCTTCACAGCCTTATGGTGTGATTCCTTCGGTGCAGCTTGAAATCGGGCACACATGCAAACACTAAGCATTATATCTGGCCAAGATGCACATAGGTACAATAAAGAGCCAATCATGGAATAGTATACCTTATGATCGAATTCGATACCATTTTCATCAGTGCATAGATGGCCATTTGTGGGCATAGGAATTTTGACGCCTTTGCAATCTTGCATGTCGAATTTCCTCAGTACATCCTTGAGGTATTTCTCCTGAGATATGAATATGCCATTGAGTTGTTGACGAATTTGAAGACCTAAGAAGAATTTCAACTCTCCCATCATTGACATTTGATATTCTTCACTCATCATATAGGAAAATTCATCACTATAACGTTGGTCAGTACAGCCAAAGATAATATCATCAACATATATTTGGCACACAAACAATTCACCATCATAAGATTTAGTGAAAAGAGTAGGGTCGAGTGAACCAGGTTTGAAGCCTTTCGTCTTGAGGAATTCCTTCAAAGTATCATACCATGCCCGTGGGGCCTGCTTGAGGCCATAGAGGGCCTTGTTGAGTCTGAAGACTTTGTCAGGATTCTTTGGATATTCAAAACCTGGGGGTTGAGTAACATATACTTCTTCCTCAAGCTTACCATTGAGGAATGCACTTTTCACATCCATTTGATATAAAGTGATATCATGATGGTTAGCATAAGCAAGTAATATGCGAATAGCCTCAAGTCTAGCAACAGGTGCAAAAGTTTCATCAAAATCAATTCCTTCAACCTATGTAGCCTTGAGCTACGAGCCGTGCCTTATTTCTCACCACAAGGCCATTTTCATCTTGCTTGTTGCGGTAGATCCACTTTGTGCTGATGATATTGTGCTTGCGAGGATCTGGACGTTTGACAAGTTCCCAGACATTGTTGAGCTCGAACTGATGTAATTCTTCTTGCATGGCCTGAATCCACTCAGGCTCTAGAAATGCTTCATCTACCTTAGTGGGCTCTGTAATAGAGACAAAAGCATAGTGCCCAAAAAAGTTAGATACATGTGAAGCTTTTGAGCGTGTGAGAGGACCTGGCGCTTTGATGTCATTGATGATCTTTTCAACTTGCATTTCTTTTGCAATACGAGGATGAGCTGGTTGCCGTTGAAGAATTTGATCAACGTTTTCTTCAGCACCATTTTCTTCAATATTTTCTTCAGGTGCATTAGCTCGACATTTTTCATGTTCTGGAATGAATTCTTCAGCAGATTCTTCAGTAGGAATGACATCCTCAGTAGCCTTGAACTTGATAGTTTCCTCAGGTGCTGGTTCATTTATCATAGTAGGTAGGTGCTCTCTTTGCGAGCCATTAGTTTCATCGAACAGCACATCTACAGTTTCAACAACCTTGTGAAGAACGTTGTTGAAGACTCTGTAGGTGTGCGAGTCCTTTCCGTAACCAAGCATAAAACCTTCATGTGCTTTCGGTGCAAATTTTGAGTTATGATGAGGATCTCTAATCCAGCATTTAGCACCGAAGACTTTGAAATAACTTACATTGGGTTTCTTATCAGTGAGGAGTTCATAGGCAGTCTTCTTGAAGAATTTGTGAAGATATACTCTGTTAATGATGTGGCACGCAGTGTCAATTGCCACAATCCAAAATCGACGAGGCGTTTTGTATTCATCAAGCATAGTGCGAGCCATCTTAGCAAGAGTCCTGTTCTTACGCTCCACGACTCCATTCTGCTGAGGAGTGTAAGGAGCAGATAACTCATGAGTAATACCAAGTTCATCAAGATAGTCATCGAGACCAGAATTCTTGAACTCAGTGCCATTTGTCACTTCTGATGTGCTTGATCTTCACTCCAAAGTTGGTTGAAGCCCTTGAGGAAAATCGTTTGAAGATTTCCTGCACTTCATGTTTGTAAGTAACAATGTGTACCCATGTGTATCGAGAATAATCATCAACAATAACAAAGCCATATTGAGATGCTTCATTTGAAACAGCAGAATAATGATTAGGACTGAGAAGATCCATGTGAAGCAATTCAAATGGACGAGTGGTGGTCATGATAGTCTTCGCTGGATGCTTGGCCTTGGTCATTTTTCCAGCTTCACAGGCTCCGCGTAAGTGATCCTTCAGGAATTTGACATTCTCAATGCCAATGACATGCTTCTTCTTCACAAGCGTGTGCAAATTCCTCATGCCTGCATGACCAAGACGTTGATGCCAGAGCTAGCCTTCTGAACCTTTTGCAAGTAAGCACACGGCTGGTTGTGGTCCTGTAGAGAAATCAACAATATACAAGTCTCCTCTCCTAAAGCCTTCGAAGCCTTTGGAATTGTCAGCTTCCATAACCACAACACAACGGTACTTGCCAAAGACAACAACCATATCAAGATCACAAAGCATTGAGACAGACATAAGGTTGTATCCTAAGGACTCAACAAGCATGACTTTGTCCATGTGTCGATCCTTTGTGATCACAACCTTACCTAGACCCAATACCTGACTTTTGCCTTTGTTGGCAAAGAGGATATGCTTCAGATGCGATGGAGATAATGGAGCATCCATCAAGAGATTCTTGTCACCAGTCATGTGATTTGTACATCCACTATCGAGGACCCACTCAGTGGCTTTGGGTTGATCATCCTGCAGATGAATTAGTGCAACTTACGAACTCATATACTTCATCAGTGAAGAATATGACATCAATTCATCAGATCAATTTCATCAAGAAGAAGAACAGATAAAGCAGTATGAGGACATGAGAAATGAAGGTTCATTTCTTCATGATTAGCCTGCGTCCTTTCAGGCATACTCAGGTCTCCAGCAAATTCTTCAAACGATTACGTACGTCTGGAGACCTGATCCTGCAGGAGAGATTAGTTCTTTTTCATCACCACCCACATCTGAAGGGGTGGCAAAGAGTTCATCATTCTGCAAGCTCCATACGAGAAGGATGGCATAGAAGCCAGTCCATTTCGTTTCACATAAGATGGGTTAGAGTAAGCATAAGAGTAAGCAGAGAAATTCTTCAAGGACTTATGGACATAATGATTTGAAGAATAATGCGCATATCCATAATCCTTAGATCTTCCCTGCGAAACAGACGGGTTAGCACGATGATGTTCATATGAGGACTTTGATCCATATGACAAATATGATCCATGTGAGGAGTTTGGTCCGTATGAGGACTTGGATCCATATGAAGAATTTGGTCCATATGAAGAATTTGATCTGGGGTTCCTATTCTTCACAGGTGGCGTCATGATGACATTCACCTGAAGATTTTCAAGGCATCTTTTGGGAACCTAGATTTTCCTCATAGGGGGACCGTTCCTGCAGTTAGTGCCAACATATCTAGCAAATACTTCACCGTTCTGATTTTTGAACAGTTTATAGTTGGAGTCAATTGACTCATCATCAGAATGAGGAGATTCACATGCAAATCCAGATAAGTTAGATGGATCAACTGGAGGTCCCTTTGCAGCAACCCAAGTAGTTTTGGGGTACTACTCAGGCTTCCAATATGTACAATCAGCATTGAGTTTCCTCTCAAAGGCAATACCCTCTTTCCTAGGGTTCCTGTTGAGGATCTACTTTTTAAGCACATCACAAAGAGTCTGATGCCCTTTGAGGCTTTTGTACATGCATGTCATGTACAACTCCTTCAGCCCTGCATCGTCAGTGATACTAGCAATGTCCTTAGATGAGGAATTAGTGATAGCAGAGGCATGTGAAGAATTTGAAACATTAGCAGCATTTGAACATTCAGGTGAAGAATTAGCAGATTCACGTTCAATGCACTTCAAGCATGGAGGAACAAATTCTTCCTGAGAAGCGCTGATTTGTTGAGCAAGTAACGAATCACGCTCCTTCTGAAGATCTTCATAACTCACTCTTAGCTTCTCGAGGTCTTGCTTTCTTTGAAGAAATTCATTAGAAAGCTTCTCATGATCCAATAAGAGAGTGTTACGATGACTTTGAAGTTTGTCAAGCTAGGACTGAAGTCTTTGAAGATTTTCAGTCAAAGTTCCAGTGCGATCCATTTCTTCACCCAACATATCATCACTTTTATCTAGCATCTTTTGAACCTTTTCTAAAGCCCTTTGTTGTTTTATAGCAATCTTAGCAAGTTTAGAATAGTTGGGCTTAAGGTTTTCATCAAATTCATTCTCACTTGATTCGGATGAGGTATATTTGAGTACCTTGGCACCCTTTGCCATGAAGCAATAGGTGGGAGCGTAGTCATCATCTCCTTCATCAGCCTTGTTGGTGAGGTCATTTTATTCAGTGTTGAAGATAGACTTGCTGACGAATGCAGTAGCGAGAGATAGGCTCGCCACTCCGGATTCGGATTCCTCAGATGTCTCCTCTTCCTTAGTTTCTTCAGATTCAGCCTCAGAGTCCATTTCCTTGCCAATGAATCCCCTAGCCTTCTTGGAGCTACTCTTCTTGTGATATGAAGACTTTGAGGATTTTGATGATGAAGATTTTGTGGATTTCTTCTTTTTCTTCGCATCATCAGAACTGTAATCCTTGTATTTCTTCTTCTTTGATTCCTTTTCCCATTGAGGACAATCTTGAATGAAATGTCCAGGTTTCTTGCACTTGTGACAGAGCCTATTCTTGTAGTCACTTGGTGAGGAATCATTGCTCCTTGAGGATCTTCCAAGGCGACCACGTCTTGAGAACTTTTGGAACTTCTTCATGAGCAGAGCCAGATCATGGCTCAGTTCTTCAGGATCACCAAGGCTGCTACCAGAGTCTTCATCTTCGGACTCAGATACTACCTTGGCCTTCAGTGAACGTGATCTGCCATAACTTGAACCATAGAGATCTCTCTTTTCAGCAAGTTGAAACTCATGAGTATTTAGCCTCTCGAGAATATCAGCGGGATCAAGTGACTTGTAATCAGCACGTTCTTGTATCATCAATGCCAGAGTGTCAAATGAGGAATCAAGCGATCTCAGAAATTTCTTCACCACCTCATGGTCGGTGATGTCAGTGGCACCAAGTGCTTGAAGCTCATTTGAGATGTCAGTGAGAAGATCGAAGGTTTGTTGAAAATTTTCATTGTCGAGTCTTTTGAAGCGGTTGAAGAGATTGCGAAGAACATCAACTCAAGAGACACACTGAGTTGAGACTCCTTCATTCACTTTAGACAACCTGTTCCAGATAAGCTTCGCTGTCTCCAAAGCACTCACTCTGCCATGCTGTCCCTTGCTCAGATGGCCACATATGATGTTCTTTGCTTGAGAGTCGAGTTGCTTGAATCTCTTCACATCAGCAGCATTCAGAGAAGGTGTGACTGAGGGAACACCATTTTCCACAACATACCAGAGATCGTTATCAATTGCTTCAAGATCCATTCGCATCTTATTCTTCCAGTAGGGGTAGTCCGTCCCATCGAAGGTAGGACACCCAGCAGAGACCTTGATCATACCTACGGTCGACATAACTAAAACTCCAGGCGGTTAAACCAAAATCACACAGAACAAGGGAGTACCTTGCTCTGATACCAATTGAAAGTGCGTTATATCGACTAGAGGGGGGTGAATAGGCGATTTTTATGAAATTCTTCACTGAGGAATTTGCCGGTGAGGAAATTCCATAGCGAAGAACTACTAGCAGCGGAATAAGTACTCAAAAGTAAACATGACAGAATACAAGCATGGTCATGATGATGAAATGAAGACAGGCACAAACTACAGGTAGCGTGAGCACAGGATAACACAGGATGAAGACAAACAGACTAAAGAAATTGAACTGAGGAAATTGAGAAAGTCTTCAGTCAAAGTCTTCAAGCACAGATATGAACAAGCACACAACACAGTTATGAGGAAATGAATGAGTTGAGGAAATAGAACTAGTAAGCTTGATGAAGACAATGATTTGGTAGACCAGTTCCAACTGTTGTCTCAGTTGTACGTCTGGTTGGAGCGGCTGAGTATTTAAACTCGAGGACACACAGTCCCGAACACCCAGTCCTGAACACGCAGCTCAGGACACCCAGTCCTCACCGTATTCTCCTTGAACTAAGGCCACACAGACCTCGTCCAATCACTCGTGGTAAGTCTTCAGGTGACTTCTGAACCTTCACAAATTTGGTCACTCGGCTATCCACAATTCCTCTTGGATGCTCTAGACCATGACGCCTAACCGTCTGGAAGAAGCACTGTCTTCAAAGGTAACAAGCGTCGGATCCACTCAGGATCAATCTCTTCAGTGATTCTCAATCACTTGGGGTTTGTAGGTGTTTGGGTTTTGGGTTTTTCCTCACTTGATGATTTTCGCTCAAAGTCCTCGGAGGATGGGTTGCTCTCAAATGACAAGTGTCAGTTTCTCTCGGAGCAGCCAACCAGCTAGTGGTTGTAGGGGGCGGCTATTTATAGCCTAGGAAGTAGCCCGACATGATAAGACACAAATGCCCTTCAATGATATGACCGTTAGGTGGATAGATATTTTGGGACAGCTGGCGCATAGCACAACAACGGTCGGAATTTTGAGTAGCAAAATCCTCAGGGCTATCATGTTCCTCACTGTGTAGGCAATCCGCACTGGCGAATTCCTAACTCCTCAGTCAGAACAAATTCCTCAGAGACCAGAAGAACTTCGTCTCTGTCACTGAAGAATATGACTGGACTGTATGAGATTTCCAATGGCTTCACTCGAAGGGATTGGTAGGTGTAGGATTTTGAGTTGAGCATCACATGGAAACTTTTCCTTAGTATTTCCTCGACCCCCTTTGACAGTACGGTGTTTCCTATGACTCAAGAAAGAGAAAATGAAACTACGAAAACAAAAGTCTTCACGCTTCATGTTCCTCGAAAGAATACCAAGTCTTCAAGGTCACACCAATTTCTTCACTTTCAAAGTCTTCAGAGATGCAAAGTCTTCAGTCGAAGAACTTCATTTTTAGGGGTCGACTTTCTCTGTAAATATCAAACTCCTCATAGACTTATAGACCTGTGTACACTCACAAATGCATTAGCCCTTAACCTATAAGTCTTCAATACACCAAAATCACTAAGGGGCACTAGATGCACTTACAGTCTTAATTATTCCGGCGTTTATTATTGTTGTTGCGCTATGATTTCCCTTTTCCATCTCTAACTTCAGATGTACTGGGGTCACTAGTGCTGCATCTGGCTAGCCAGCTATCCTCACCCGCGCAAAAGCGGGTCAGGAGGCTTGTTAATGTTGCCATTGTTCTCAGCTTTTCTTGGCCGAGGTGTCTGGCAAGCCATTCGTCACAGACGCTATGCTTAAAAGCTGCCAAGGCTTCGGCGTCCGGACAGTCAACTATTTGGTTCTTTTTAGTAAGAAACATGTTCCAAAGCTTTCGGGCTGACTCTCCGGGCTGTTGAGTTATATGACTCAAATCGTCCGCGTCCGGAGGTCGGACATAAGTCCCTTGAAAATTTGCCAGAAAAGCGTCTTCGAGCTCTTCCCAGCTTCCAATGGAGCTTTCAGGGAGGCTTTTAAGCCAGTGCTGAGCAAGCCCTTTGAGTTTGAGGGGTAAATACTTAATGGCGTGGAGATGATCTCCTCGAGCCATATGGATATGGAGGATATAGTCCTAAATCAAGACCCCAGGGTCTGTTGTTCCGTCGTATGCCTCTATGTTTACGGGTTTGAATCCCTCTGGAAATTCATCGTCCATCACCTTATCGGTGAAACATAGGGGGTGTGCGGAACCCCTGTATCTGGGTGTACCACGTTGTTCGGATGTTTGTTGTGTTGCATCATATGCTGGAGCACGCTTGCATGGTCCATAGATGGATCTAGTTGCGCCGTCCTTTTGATGCGAGCCCTCGCGTGGATCGCGTATTGGCTTATGTGCGTCCTTGTTTGCCGCTCTATGTTGGCCGTGAGGTTGTCTATCCAGCCATATGGCTGTTTTAATTTTTGGTTGTGGGGGATCTAAAGCCTCCTCATCGAATTCAGGTAGCAACTTCCGCTTCGGGTAGCTCTTGGTGGGGCGATTACCGCCATACTTCGCTGTTGTGTCGAGTACTTTACTCCATCTGTTTTGGAGTGTGTCTCGCACAGCCTTGAGCCTTTGCTTCTGCTTTTTTAGACTCCTCGCGGTGGCAACGAGCCTTTAATGGGCATTCTGTTGCTCCCGGTGTCTGTCCGGTGTGATGTCGTCTGGACTATTATCTTTGACAGAGTCGGGTTGTTCGGTTTGATTCTCCGTGTTGCCGTGGTCCAGAAATGGTTCACCCTGCTCTAACACTGGGTCTGTATGATCGTTGTTTCTACCGAGGCGGGATTTGGGGCGGCGCTTACGCCGCCGCTTTGACTGCTTCTCGAGGGGACAACCCTTTGTTGCATCCATCCGTTCCTCGTCGTCGTTTTCTTTTGGTGTGTTCACCATGTATACGTCATGTGGTGAAGTGGGCGTCCACTGCCCTGTGGGCAGTGGTTCCTATTCGTCTCCTGCATCATCGTCCATACCATCGATGTCTTCAGAGTCGGAGTCGAGCATGTCGGTTAAGTCATCGACAGTGGCTACTAAGTGGGTGGTGGGTGGGCGGCGAATTTCTTCGTCATCCGCATCCCAATCCTGCCGGGCATAGTTCGGCCAGGACTCTCCTGACAAGGAGAGAGACTTTAATGAATTCAGTATGTCGCTGAAGGGCGAGTGCTGAAAGATATCCGTGGAGGTAAACTCCATGATCGGCGCCCAACCGGATTCGATAGGAACGGGCGCAGGCGGTTCGGAGTCCGTGGCCGGAGAAGTATCCGGCAGTTTAACAACACGGCTCTTGTGAAGGGTAAGGTCGATATTCGGCTCGATCGCCGCTGAGGATACGGCCTCCGTGACGGGGTCTATCCACCCGTCCATGGATGGCACAACTGGCTCCGGATTGAGGCTCGGAGCGGCTGCCGGTGCGATCTCCTGAATACGGTCCGATGGTAGAGCTAAATCATACTCATCGTGACCGTGTGGCGCACAAGGCAGGGGCCCGAATCCGTCGAAGATCAAGTCTCCGCGGATATCGGTCGTGTAATTTAAGCTTCCAAACCTAACCTAACAGCCAGGGGCGTAACTTTCGATCTGCTCCAGATGGCCAAGCGAGTTGGCCCGCAGTGCGAAACCGCCGAACACAAAGATCTGTCCGGGGAGAAAAGTCTCACCCTGGACTGCATCGCTATCGATGATAGAAGTAGCCATCAAGCCTAACGGCGACGACACAGAGGAACTCTCAATGAAAGAACCAATGTCGGTGTCAAAACCGGTGGATCTCGGGTAGGGGGTCCTGAACTGTGCGTCTAAGGCGGACGGTAACAGGAGGCAGGGGACACGATGTTTTACCCAGGTTCGGGCCCTCTTGATGGAGGTAAAACCCTACGTCCTGCTTGATTAATATTGATGATATGGGTAGTACAAGAGTAGATCTACCACGAGATTAGAGAGGCTAAACCCTAGAAGCTAGCCTATGGTATGATTGTATGTTGTCCTACGGACTAAAACCCTCCGGAAAGGGCTAGGGTTACACAAGGTCGGTTACAAAGGAGGAGATACACACATCCATATTGCCTAGCTTGCCTTCCACGCCAAGTAGAGTCCCATCCGGACACGAGACGAAGTCTTCAATCTTGTATCTTCATAGTCTAACAGTCCAGCCAAAGGATATAGTCCGGCTGTCCGGAGACCCCCTAATCCAGGACTCCCTTAGGGATATCTTGTTCATGAATGCGAATCTGATGATAGCCCATACGGAGGTCAAGCTTGGAGAATACTTGAGCACCTTTGAGTTATTCGAAAAGCTCATTGATGTTGGGAAGTGGGTACTTGTTCTTTATGGTCTTCTTGTTCAATGGACGGTAGTCGACACAAATCGGTCCGTTCCATCTTTCTTCTTGACAAAAAGAACACCACAACCCAAAGGAGAAGAACTCGGTCGGATCAGACCCATACACTCTTGTATATCGAGTTGTTTCTTCAGCTCCTTCAACTCTTCTGTTCCAAGCTTGTAAGGACGATTGCAAACAGGTTCCGTGCCAGGCTCAAGATCGATGACGAATTGAACTGGCCAGTGAGGAGGCATTCCTGGAAGCTCTTCTAGAAAGACGTCTTGATATTCACAAACGACTAGAATCTGAGAGATGGCATTCAACTCGCCCTTCTCATTGAGAGAAAACAGTCGAATTTTATCATCACGAGCGGCAAAGACGATCACATCCTTAGACGAGTGTGTCAATTGAATCTGCGTGGCAGCACAATCAAGCTGAGCCTTGTGCTTAGAAAGCCAGTCCATGCCAAGAATTACATCAATATCCGAGTCACCAAGAACAATTGGAGAAGCTAGAAATTTGTAGTCACCCATCTTGATAGAAACATCCGGAACCATCATGCTAGAACTCAAACGCTTAGCCGGAGAAACAACTTGCAATGCTTTAGGTAATGCCTTAGTGTCAAAGTTGTGCTCCGATGCAAATGGGAATGACATGAAAGAATGCGATGCACCAGAGTCAAAAAGAACTTTTGTAGGAATATAGTTAACAGGAAGGTTACCCATGATCACTTCTGAAGAGTCCTCTGCCTGAACTGCGTTCATCATGTTGACCTTTGCAAACTTATGATTATGCTTGACCACTGCATTGCTAGCAGATCTCACAGGAGGAGGAGGCGGATGACGCCTCGGGTTGAAGCATTTGTTCGCATAGTGACCCTTCTGCTGACACTTGTTGCACATAACCTCTGAGAGCGGACGGTGATACGGAGCACTTGACCTTGGAGCATGAGACAAAACTTTGTTCTGAAAGCGTGGGTTGGGTGGGTGGGAAGATCCATTGCCACCTTTGCTCTTCTGTTGATAAGGCTGACGGAACGGAGGAGGAGGAGGCAACTAGTACTTTTGCTGCTTAGCTGCCACTTGAATTGAAGAAGAAGGAGGAGTTGAATCCCTGACTCTCTTCTTAGAAGCATCACACTTGAGCTGAGCAGCCTCTTTCTTTAGTGCCATGTTGTAGAACTCATCATACTGTTTCAGCTCAAAAAGCATGAGAGCTAGTTGCCGATCTTCTCTGAGGCCACCTCTGAATTGATAAATCATGCTCTTCTCGTCGGGGGCGTCTTTCTTGGCGAAGCGAGCGAGCCTCTGAAACATGATGTTGTACTGGTAAACAGACATACTTCCTTGCTTCAGATTGCGGAACTCCTCACGCTTATCTCAAAAACACTTTGATGTTGAAGTCTCGATCTTGCTGGTCTTTTGAGTGATTGCTTATGTGTGGTTACTATTGCTTGCTTACGATAGATTGACCGGAGTGTGACGAGTAGAGCTATCAAGAGTTATGAGTGCGAATCATCTTCATCAACATTACAGGCAAGTTCACACTTTGATCATACCTTTTCTACAACCCAGTTTTATTGCATTAGATCAATCCTCACACATTGCATGATTAGGATCTAATTAAATTGTGGGCTGGGAAGTAGATGAGGTAGTACCTATTACCTGTTTATTATCAAACCTTTGGGAGTTACTTCTACGTTTGCTAATTATGCCATGCTATGCTAGTAGACGTGGATTGGGTGAGTGAAATCCATGACAGATGTGAGATTTATAATTAAGGGTTTATCTAAGGTGGCAACCTAACACACATCTGGGTGGATTGAGGCACCTGGGGTTACCAGGACTTGCCTGTTTTCTTTTGGACCGCCACCCAGGCTCAAAGGGATCATGAGATTATTCATACTAGAAACTTCCGTGTGCAGCCACAAGCCATTATGGGCTCTGGCATAGTTGACTAAGTTGTGCGAACTCTTACAGTGGTAGACTAGCAGATGTAGGGGAAAGTAGGTGTACCGGTCTACCCGTCGTAAGGTGCTAGCGCTTCTGAAAGACTGTGTCTCGGTCATCCATTTCTCAAACACCATGTAGTGCGAGAAATCCAACGGAGGCGATCGAGTCTTGTGGTAAAAGTGCGCAAACCTCTGCAGAGTGTATAGACTAATCATGATTAGCCGTGTCCCCGGTTATGGACATCTTGAGTATCTAGTTCTTGGATTATCCTGTTGATCTCATCACGTTACTTTAAATGAATATTGTTGGGTTTTAATGATGTTACTTAATTGGGATTGAGAATGCTGTCAACCATTCTCAATGTTCAACAACCACCATGATAGTTAAATAAAATTTATTCCTTTGAAGTAGGGAAAAATTGGCTTTACGCAAAAACCTTATAACCATAGAGCTTTTCCACCAGCCAAATATGCATGTAGTGATAGCCATTGTTCATCATTCTCTATGGTGTGAATTTGCCAGTACATTCAATGTACTGACCCGTTTCGGGCTGCAACGTCTCATGTTGCAGGTTTCTTACGACGAGTAAGTGATACGTTAGGGTTACGATTTCTACACTCAACTTTGCCGTTGGTGTTGATGGGAATCCACAACATTGTTGCTTCCGCTATATGGATTGAGGTAATAGTATTTACCTCTGTTATAAATCCTTCGAGTACTGTGTGTGTCAGCATACCGATCCAGGGATGACACTTAAGCATAGAGACTTGATCCATTCGGGTCAGGTCACTACAAGATGGTATCGGAGCACATGTTGACCGAGGACGTGACCCTAGAAACTGGCAAGCCCATAGCAAAGATTTTTCTCTACAAAAAGATCTTTTACCCCTTTTCTCTTCTGAGCTTATTCAAAAATTACCTTTAGTGAGACCATACCCCTTTCCCCTTTTGACCACACGAAGATTCCACTGATGAGACCACTCCAAGAAGTACAAGATATCGGACAACTAAGACCACTTCGGAATGAAGAGTATTTTCCGTGCATCTGAATAATGGAAACTACAACGGTTGAAGACTCCGAAGACTAGGAGAATTGAAGGCTCTGAAGAATTCCCAGGATTGTATGACCTAGGAATGCTACCCTTATGGAACTTGGCAGACTAGGGAAGTTGTCAATGCCCGAGATCAAGGTGTGTTGGAGAAAGACCGGAGCATGTAGAGTTAAGAACTCAAGGATTTGTCAAGGAAAACCCTAAGGAAGGAGATATCAACTATGGAGAGATAGCTCATGGAAATGACAAGAGAACAACCACGGCTATCCATGAGGTTATCGCCCGCTTATGCTATTGTCACCGTGCTGAGTTAAGCATGCATATGCATGGAAGGACTAAATGGTAGAAGGCTGATGGAGCACCTATTACTAAGATGAAGTTTTTAACCTTAGCCGGTGTATCGCCATGATTTGGAGAATTACATCAAGAAGTTAAGAGGGATCTGCAGGAAGCAATATTTTATGAGGAAGCGTTTCGTGAAGAACTCAGGACCCAGGAGCTGAAAGTAGCCAAGCTGGAGGAGCTACAACCTCGAGATACAGGAGATTCATCAGGAACTAAAGGGTAGTAGTACCATGGTTCATGCCAATGTTGAAACCCAGAAGTTTGGAATGCCACTCTAGAAATATTAAAGGACATCACAAGAAACTTTTTGTCAACAGAGAGGATCTGGCAGAAGAGCTTGAGAAAGACAAGCATGATCGGAAGAAGCCATTGGAGGCACGAACAAGGCTTGAAGAGTTTGGAGACGTTGAAGATTTATTGACCTTTAGACCAAACCCCTGTTATATACCTACGTTAGATGCGATTGTGAGCTGTCATTTGTTTGATTTTTTTCGACACCCACAACAAAAATTTATCTTTTCAAAACTTTTTTTTGTGTTGTGTGTATCCCTCTCTATCTCTCTTATCTCACCCCAAAACCCATGGACCCAATAGAGGATGAATGGAGATGAGCTTGTATTTTCGGGACCAATGAGTCAATTGGAGACAAACCGATGGATTCAGAACATGGAAGATCACATGTAGAATAACCCTATAGTTGGAGAGGATATGACCCAGCATGCTCTTCAGTGCTTTGAAAGAGGTGCTGCTACTTGGTGGAGGATGTACCAAACCATGAATGGATGGCAAGGAGTAACCACCTGGAGAGAATTTAAGTTGACTCTGCCAAAGTCTCGACTTGTGTTCCAGAAGTTGAAGCCTTATGGAAAGGATATGAAGAAACCTTGTGCATGCAAGATTTATGGAGAAATAGGACATACCCATAAAGAACACAAGGATGAATGCACTATTGTGAAGGAAGTCACCCAGTTGAAGAATGCCCAACTAGGCAGATTACTTGTTTCTTGTGTGAAGGGACTACCCACTATCCTGCCCAGTGTCACATTTACCCCATGGTACAACGAACCATCCAGCAGAAGAAAGAAGTAATGAAAGGAGCCCTCATGGAAATTTTAGAAGAAGTTGTGATGAAGGAAGAGATGGAGGACACGCCTAAAGAAGACCCGAGTAAACCCTGCACTAAGTCTTGCTATTCATGTGGAGAAGAAGGACACATCTCCCAAAATTGTTTGAATGGGGATCAAGTAGAATTCCCGACGGAGGAAGTAGAATATGACCCACAGGAGATAGAAGCCCTGATTGGAATGGAAAGGTCCAGGAAGAGAAGCAGATTGGATTCCAAGAAGAATCTGAGTCATATCACCTGTTACAGGTGCAAGGAGTCAGGGCACTACCTCAACAATTGCCCAAAAAGGAAACCTCGAGACTTGTCGGAAGTAATATGTTTTCGTTGTAATGAAGCAGGGCACTTTGCCAGAGAATGCCCCAAGGAGAAGGAAACTTTTGCTAGATAGTTGAGTTTGCAACAAAAGAAGTGGAGCAGTAGAAGTGAGAACATTTTCTTTTATATTGAGGTGGTGAGTTGAGACTTGTAATGGAAAAGCAAGAGATTGTAATCATTGGAGAATAAATAAAGTTAGCATCGTTGGTACTGATATGGATTTTATGAGTTGTTACTCTATGAAGAAGAATTTTGGCCATTCTGAGGATATGAGAAATATGGTCTATGGAAGATTTGTGCATTTTAAGGGTGGTAGTACCCTGTAGAGAACCGATGACCCCTGGAAAAGATAAGGATACTCCACTGAGTGGATTTCGAACAAAATGAATATGGGTTTTGTCTCGATATGTGTGATTCCCCAAGAGCATGTGGGATGAAGTTGGAGATCGTCAGTTGTTTGGACCAAATGTGATCAAGGAGTCACAAGAGAATGTTATGTTGATTCGAGATAGACTGAAGGTAGCTCAGTCCAGGCAGAAGAGTTATGTAGACTCAAAAACTCAAGGAGGTAGTCTATGAAATTGGAGACAGAGCATGTCTTCGCATGCCCCCTCTGTGAGGAGTTAAACGATTTGGAGTTAAAGGATAGTTAGCCCCGAGATTTGTAGGACCGTACCGAGTTTTGGAGCGTATGAGAGAAGTGGCCTACAAGTTTGAGTTACCCGAAGGACTGTCAGGAGTTCAAGATGTGTTTCACGTTTCCCAGTTGAAGAAGTGCCATGCAGAGATGGCCAATATTCCCCTGTAAGGACGCTTGACCGTGTAAAGGATAATGATGTTCCACGAAGTGGAATATGGACGTCATAAGTATAAGTTTTTATCTCGGTATGAGGGATATCCCACGAGGATGAAGAGATAAATTACTATTGGATATAAAGGAGGTATGATGTCGGAAATATCGATCAATGGAAACTCCATGATGTGTCTGAGTAATCATGTCCTAGTTTGGTGCCAATAGAAGGAAGAAGACAATACAATTGGATGGATTCTAAGTATGCTAGGAAGCTGGAAGTTGGATGTTGGAATAATGATCCGTTGCCCGATGATAAGTTCAAGGATTACAAGTAATAAGATGTGCCATAACCCATAGGCCCCAGGACCTGCCAAGAAGCAAGCACATTCTTGCTGAAGGAAAAAAACCTGGAATTGGATATACCTTTGTCGACAGACGATCTTATAGGAGTTACGCAAAACCTGAGAGTTGTGAAGGAACGATATATGGTTGTTTGGCTTGCAAAATCTATGGATTTATCCGAACTTGGTTCGTCGACAAGAGAAATTCCGCAATGCTTGTGAGGATGACCGAGTGTTAGAATGCGAGATTCGCTAAACTGTATACAAGGTAATGATTTGGGTGCGGGATGGATTGATCACCATACCGACTTACTCTTATTATTTGCCTTGCTATATGGGATGGTAAATCTGAGTGACTTACCTATAGTAGAGAGACGACGATCAAAACCATGTTTAAACCTTAGAATGGTATAGGTATTTTTCCCTTGTACAAGGCAGCTTTGCCAACCGTAGGTTATACGGTGAGGATCAACCTAGACCCATTTCCTGCAGGAGAAACCATAAATTGTTGACCACCATGAGATATTGATAGTTGTTTAGTTTTGGCGCCCGACCCGTCAGCTAAGAAGACCCAATCTCGGAATAACCTTACCAAGAGGAAAGGACAGAAGAATTGAGGAAAAGGTTATGCCACTACGGGAAGAGCCAGAGAAGGAATTTTTTGAGGATTTGAGAAGACCGACACTATTAACAATATGGATGAAGTATATGAGTTTCGATGGAGCTGTAACCATGCTTCTAATGGTGGTAGCACCCCAGACCCCTGTGATGATTGATGGATTTTGAGGAGACCCCCAAACCCTAACTTTTTCTTGCTAGCCTCTCCGAATCTCGAGGACGAGATTCATTTTAAGGGTGGTAGGTTTGTAACATCCCAAAATTCTAAATTTTGGAATGTTATAATAAATAGATAGATTTGATTGACTGTTTGATTGATTGACTGAAAGTGAGTGAAATTCGAAACTTTTGAAAGTTAAATGAGAGGGAATAAAAGGACTTTCCCAAACTTTCATATTTGCTTTCTGATCTCCATGAATTCAAAGTCTTTTCAAATACAAAACCCTTGAGCGAAGATAATATGACTTCTTCCATTTTAAATTAAATGAAAGGGTATTTGAAAATATTTGAATTTCATTGGGAAAATATTTCCAATTCAGAAACTTTAAGCAACTCAATGATTTTCACGAGAGAAGATAAAATGACTTCTTCAAATTTTATGAAATATGAGTTGGGACTTTCAAAGAATTAAATTCAAAGTTCTTTTGAATTTATTTTCAATTTGAGTTTTTTTAGTTTTACTCAAATTATTTTTCTCCAAAATAAAATATATGGAAATTAGGGTAACATGATTCCCTACATTACAAAATTGGAGAAAAATTAATTTGAAATCATTTTGGTATTTTAAAAATTATTTTTGTTGGATTTTAATAGACCAGTAGCACTCTTTGATTTATCTGAATTTGTGTGGATTTTATTTGAAGTTATAAAAATGTTCATGTCGTAGAAAATAATTTTATGAAAATTTTGATATATTATATGCCTATATAAAATTTTCTTTTATTTTGTTTTTATGATTATGTTTATCTGCAAATTGTTTTAAAAAAATACTCCCCGCCGCCGACTGGGCCGGCCCAGCACCCAGCCAGGCCAAGGCCCAGCTCCGCGCCGCCTCGCCCGTCGTCCCCGACCGGGACTCCTCCCGGAGTTCGGCACCGCGCCGCCACCGCCGCCTCCTTTGCCCCTCGCGCACGCCTCCCCTCGCCCCTCCTCATAAAAGGCGCCGCCCCGGGCCCCGCCTCTCTCTCCTCGTTGCCCCGCGCCGCATCTCGCCGGAGATCGCCGCCAATCGCCGCTGCCGCCTCGACCCGCCGCCTGCAACGCCGCTCCCTGCCGCGTGAAGCCGCCGCCCACCGCTGCTCGCATCGCCGCTAGCCCGCACCGCCGCCGCCGCCGCTGCCAGCAGCCGCGCCACCACTCGCTGCCGCCGGAGCTCGCCGCTGCCGCTCGATCCGGCGTCGCCGCCGATTTGCTAACCGCCGCCGGTGGTCTTTTCGACGAAAACAGCCCGAACCGGTAATTAACCGCCCGGTCCGGTTTATTTTATTTTTGGTTTTCTCTGGTTTTCTTCTAAAAGACGGTTTTATTAAATAGTTAGGTTAGTTAGTGGACGTTCGCTAGTTTAGCAGTTGTAGCGAACGGTTTTCGTTCGGTAGCATTCGGTAACGAACGTTCGTAGTTTAGTCTTTTTCTTTTTCTGTTTTAATTTCGGCCAGGGACCTATATGTGAGGATTTCTTTACAGATTAGTCCCTATACTTCAAACGACCACAACTTTTTGCTCGTTAGTCCAAATCCAATGAAACCAACGCCCACTTCTTCGTTATGATGTCCTCTATCCATTAATCCAACTCAAACATGTTTTCGAAAATATTAAAATTTGAATTAGATCAGATTTGGATTCAAACTTCGTTTGATCATAACTTGAGTTTCGTAGCTCCGTTTGAGTTGATTCTTTTTGCAAATCGAAGCTCTTGATCTAAACATTCTAATAAGGCCAAATTAAAATAATTTTGGTACTGTTAGAAATTGTTTTATGTTGTAAGAGTTATTTGCTTGGTTTTGATGTTTTCCGAATCGACTTCTTCGATCTTTCTGGTCTTTTGAGTGATTGCTTATGTGTGGTTACTATTGCTTGCTTACGATAGATTGACCGGAGTGTGACGATTAGAGCTATCAAGAGTTATGAGTGCGAATCATCTTCATCAACATTGCAGGCAAGTTCACACTTTTATCATACCTTTTCTACAACCCAGTTTTATTGCATTAGATCAATCCTCACACATTGCATGATTAGGATCTAATTAAATTGTGGGATGGGAAGTAGATGAGGTAGTACCTATTACCTGTTTATTATCAAACCTTTGGGAGTTACTTCTATGTTTGCTTATTATGCCATGCTATGCTAGTACACGTGGATTGGGTGAGTGAAATCCATGACAGATGTGAGATTTATAATTAAGGGTTTATCTAAGGTGGCAACCTAACACACATCTGGGTGGATTGAGGCACCTGGGGTTACCAGGACTTGCCTGTTTTCTTTTGGACCGCCACCCAGGCTCAAAGGGATCATGAGATTATTCATACTAGAAACTTCCGTGTGCAGCCACAAGCCATTATGGGCTCTGGCATAGTTGACTAAGTTGTGCGAACTCTTACAGTGGTAGACTAGCAGATGTAGGGGAAAGTAGGTGTACCGGTCTACCCATCGTAAGGTGCTAGCGCTTCTGAAAGACTGTGTCTCGGTCATCCGTTTCTCAAACACCATGTAGTGCGAGAAATCCAACGGAGGCGATCGAGTCTTGTGGGAAAAGTGCGCAAACCTCTGCAGAGTGTATAAACTAATCATGATTTGCCGTGTCCCCGGTTATGGACATCTTGAGTATCTAGTTCTTGGATTATCCTGTTGATCTCATCATGTTACTTTAAATGAATATTGTTGGGTTTTAATGATGTTACTTAATTGGGATTGAGAATGCTGTCAACCATTCTCAATGTTCAACAACCACCATGATAGTTAAATAAAATTTATTCCTTTGAAGTAGGGAAAATTGGCTTTACACAAAAACCTTATAACCATAGAGCTTTTCCACCAGCCAAATATGCATGTAGTGATAGCCATTGTTCATCATTCTCTATGGTGTGAATTTGCCAGTACAGTCAATGTACTGACCCGTTTCGGGCTGCAACGTCTCATGTTGCAGGTTTCTTACGACGAGTAAGTGATACGTTAGGGTTATGATTTCTACACTCAACTTTGCCGTTGGTGTTGATGGGAATCCACAACCTTGTTGCTTCCGCTAAATGGATTGAGGTAATAGTATTTACGTTACTATATACATGTGATTTACCTCTGTTATAAATCCTTCGAGTACTGTGTGTGTCAGCATACCGATCCAGGGATGACACTTAAGCACACAGACTTGATCCATTCGGGTCAGGTCGCTACAAGATGGTATCAGAGCACATGTTGACTGTAGGACGTGACCCTAGAAACTGGCAAGCCCATAGCAAAGATTTTTCTCTACAAAAAGATCTTTTACCCCTTTTCTCTTCTGAGCTTATTCAAAAATTCCCTTTAGTGAGACCATACTCCTTTTCCCTTTTGACCACTCGAAGATTCCACTGATGAGACCACTCCAAGAAGTACAAGATATCGGACAACTAAGACCACTTCGGAATGAAGAGTATTTTCCGTGCATCTGAATAATGGAAACTACAACGGTTGAAGACTCCAAAGACTAGGAGAATTGAAGGCTCTGAAGAATTCCCAGGACTGTATGACCTAGGAATGCTACCCTTATGGAACTTGGCAGACTAGGGAAGTTGTCAATGCCCGAGATCAAGGTGTGTTGGAGAAAGACCGGAGCATGTAGAGTTAAGAACTCAAGGATTTGTCAAGGAAAACCCTAAGGAAGGAGATATCAACTATGGAGAGATAGCTCATGGAAATGACAAGAGAACAACCACGGCTATCCATGAGGTTATCGCCCGCTTATGCTATTGTCACCGTGCTGAGTTAAGCATGCATATGCATGGAAGGATTAAATGGTAGAAGGCTGATGGAGCACCTATTAGTAAGATGAAGTTTTTAACCTTAGCCGGTGTATCACCATGATTTGGAGAATTACATCAAGAAGTTAAGAGGGATCTGCAGGAAGCAATATTTTATGAGGAAGCGTTTCGTGAAGAACTCAGGACCCAGGAGCTGAAAGTAGCCAAGCTGGAGGAGCTACAACCTCGAGATACAGGAGATTCATCAGGAACTGAAGGGTAGTAGTACCATGGTTCATGCCAATGTTGAAACCCAGAAGTTTGGAATGCCACTCCAGAAATATTAAAGGACGTCACAAGAATTTTTTGTCAACAGAGAGGATCTGGTAGAAGAGCTTGAGAAAGACAAGCATGATCGGAAGAAGCCATTGGAGGCACGAACAAGGCTTGAAGAGTTTGGAGACGTTGAAGATTTATTGACCTTTAGAAGACCAAAACCCTGTTATATACCTACGATAGATGCGATTGTGAGCTGTCATTTGTTTGATGTTTTTCGACAACCACAACAAAAATTTATCTTTTCAAAACTTTTGTTTGTGTTGTGTGTATCCCTCTCTATCTCTCTTATCTCACCCCAAAACCCATGGACCCAATAGAGGATGAATGGAGATGAGCTTGTATTTTCGGGACCAATGAGTCAATTGGAGACAAACCGATGGATTCAGAACATGGAAGATCACATGTAGAATAACCCTATAGTTGGAGAGGATATGACCCAGCATGCTCTTCAGTGCTTTGAAAGAGGTGCTGCTACTTGGTGGAGGATGTACCAAACCATGAATGGATGGCAAGGAGTAACCACCTGGAGAGAATTTAAGTTGACTCTGCCAAAGTCTCGACTTGTGTTCCAGAAGTTGAAGCCTTATGGAAAGGATATGAAGAAACCTTGTGCATGCAAGATTTATGGAGAAATAGGACATACCCATAAAGAACACAAGGATGAATGCACTATTGTGAAGGAAGTCACCCAGTTGAAGAATGCCCAACTAGGCAGATTACTTGTTTCTTGTGTGAAGGGACTACCCACTATCCTGCTCAGTGTCACATTTACCCCATGGTACAACGAACCATCCAGTAGAAGAAAGAAGTAATGAAAGGAGCCCTCATGGAAATTTTAGAAGAAGTTGTGATGAAGGAAGAGATGGAGGACACGCCTAAAGAAGACCCGAGTAAACCCTGCACTAAGTCTTGCTATTCATGTGGAGAAGAAGGACACATCTCCCAAAATTGTTTGAATGGGGATCAAGTAGAATTCCCAACGGAGGAAGTAGAATATGACCCACAGGAGATAGAAGCCCTGATTGGAATGGAAAGGTCCAGGAAGAGAAGCAGATTGGATTCCAAGAAGAATCTGAGTCATATCACCTGTTACAGGTGCAAGGAGTCAGGGCACTACCTCAACAATTGCCCAAAAAGGAAACCTCGAGACTTGTCGGAAGTAATATGTTTTCGTTGTAATGAAGCAGGGCACTTTGCCAGAGAATGCCCCAAGGAGAAGGAAACTTGTGGTAGATAGTTGAGTTTGCAACAAAAGAAGTGGAGTAGTAGAAGTGAGAACATTTTCTTTTATATTGAGGTGGTGAGTTGAGACTTGTAATGGAAAAGCAAGAGATTGTAATCATTGGAGAATAAATAAAGTTAGCATCGTTGGTACTGATATGGATTTTATGAGTTGTTACTCTATGAAGAAGAATTTTGGCCATTCTGAGGATATGAGAAATATGGTATATGGAAGATTTGTGCATTTTAAGGGTGGTAGTACCCTGTAGAGAACCGTTGACCCCTGGAAAAGATAAGGATACTCCACTGAGTGGATTTCAAACAAAATGAATATGGGTTTTGTCTCGATATGTGTGATGCCCCAAGAGTATGTGGGATGAAGTTGGAGATCGTCAGTTGTTTGGACCAAATGTGATCAAGGAGTCAGAAGAGAATGTTAAGTTGATTCGAGATAGACTGAAGGTAGCTCAGTCCAGGCAAAAGAGTTATGTAGACTCAAAAACTCAAGGAGGTAGTCTATGAAATTGGAGACAGAGCATGTCTTTGCGTGCCCCCTCTGCGAGGAGTTAAACGATTTGGAGTTAAAGGACAGTTAGCCCCGAGATTTGTAGGACCATACCGAGTTTTGGAGCGTATGAGAGAAGTGGCCTACAAGTTTGAGTTACCCGAAGGACTGTCAGGAGTTCAAGATGTGTTTCACGTTTCCCAGTTGAAGAAGTGCCATGCAGAGATGGCCAATATTCCCCTGTAAGGATGCTTGACCGTGGAAAGGATAATGATGTTCCACGAAGTGGAATATGGACGTCATAAGTATAAGTTTTTATCTCGGTATGAGGGATATCCCACTAGGATGAAGAGATAAATTACTATTGGATATAAAGGAGGTATGATGTCAGAAATATCGATCAATGGAAACTCCATGATGTGTCTGAGTAATCATGCCCTAGTTTGGTGCCAATAGAAGGAAGAAGACAATACAATTGGATGGATTCTAAGTATGCTAGGAAGCTGGAAGTTGGATGTTGGAATAATGATCCGTTGCCCGATGATAAGTTCAAGGATTACAAGTAATAAGATGTGCCATAACCCATAGGCCCCAGGACCTGCCAAGAAGCAAGCACATTCTTGCTGAAGGAAAAAAACCTGGAAGTGGATATACCTTTGTCGACAGACGATCTTATAGGAGTTACGCAAAACCTGAGAGTTGTGAAGGAACGATATATGGTTGTTTGGCTTGCAAAATCTATGGATTTATCTGAACTTGGTTCGTCGACAAGAGAAATTCTGCAATGCTTGTGAGGATGACCGAGTGTTAGAATGCGAGATTCGCTAAACTGTATACAAGGTAATGATTTGGGTGCGGGGTGGATTGATCACCATACCGACTTACTCTTATTATTCGCCTTGCTATATGGGATGGTAAATCTGAGTGACTTACCTATAGTAGAGAGACGACGATCAAAACCCTGTTTAAACCTTAGAATGGTATAGGTATTTTTCCCTTGTACAAGGCAGCTTTGCCAACCGTAGGTTATACGGTGAGGATCAACCCAGACCCATTTCCTGCAGGAGGACCATAAATTGTTGACCACCATGAGATATTGATAGTTGTTTAGTTTTGGCGCCCGACCCGTCAGCTAAGAAGACCCAATCTCGGAATAACCTTACCAAGAGGAAAGGACAGAAGAATTGAGGAAAAGGTTATGCCACTACCGGAAGAGCCAGAGAAGGAATTTTTCGAGGATTTGAGAAGACCGACACTATTAACAATATGGATGAAGTATATGAGTTTCGATGGAGCTGTAACCATGCTTCTAATGGTGGTAGCACCCCAGACCCCTGTGATGATTGATGGATTTTGAGGAGACCCCCAAACCCTAACTTTTTCTTGCTAGCCTCTCCGAATCTCAAGGACGAGATTCATTTTAAGGGTGGTAGGTTTGTAACATCCCAAAATTCTAAATTTTGGAATGTTATAATAAATAGATAGATTTGATTGACTGTTTGATTGATTGACTGAAAGTGAGTGAAATTCGAAACTTTTGAAAGTTAAATGAGAGGGAATAAAAGGACTTTCCCAAACTTTCATATTTGCTTTCTGATCTCCATGAATTCAAAGTCTTTTCAAATACAAAACCCTTGAGCGAAGATGATATGACTTCTTCCATTTTAAATTAAATGAAAGGGTATTTGAAAATATTTGAATTTCATTTGGAAAATATTTCCAATTCAGAAACTTGAAGCAACTCAATGATTTTCACGAGAGAAGATAAAATGACTTCTTCAAATTTTATGAAATATGAGTTGGGAGTTTCAAAGAATTAAATTCAAAGTTCTTTTGAATTTATTTTCAATTTGGAGTTATTTGAGTTTTATTCAAATTATTTTTCTCCAAAAATAAAATATATGGAAATTAGGGTAACATGATTCCCTACATTATAAAATTGGAGAAAAATTAATTTGAAATCATTTTGGTATTTTAAAAATGATTTTTGTTAGATTTTAATAGACCAGTAGCACTCTTTGATTTATCTGAATTTGTGTGGATTTTATTTGATGTTATAGAAATGTTCATGTCGTAGAAAATAATTTTATGAAAATTTTGATATATTATATGCCTATATAAAATTTTCTTTTATTTTGTTTTTATGATTATGTTTATCTGGAAATTGTTTTAAAAAAATACTCCCCGCCGCCGACTGGGCCGGCCCAGCACCCAGCCAGGCCAAGGCCCAGCTCCGCGCCGCCTCGCCCGTCGTCCCCGACCGGGACTCCTCCCGGAGTCCGGCACCGCGCCGCCACCGCCGCCTCCTTTGCCCCTCACGCACGCCTCCCCTCGCCCCTCCTCATAAAAGGCGCCGCCCCGGGCCCCACCTCTCTCTCCTCGTCGCCCCGTGCCGCATCTCGTCGGAGATCGCCGCCAATCGCCGCTGCCGCCTCGACCCGCCGCCTGCAACGCCGCTCCCCGCCGCGTGGAGCCGCTGCCCACCGCTGCTCGCATCGCCGCTAGCCGGCACCGCCGCCGCCGCTGCTGCCAGCTGCCGCGCCACCACTCGCTGCCGCCGGAGCTCGCCGCTGCCGCTCGATCCGGCGTCGCCGCCGATTTGCTAACTGCCGCCGGTGGTATTTTGGACAAAAACCGCCCGAACCGGTAATTAACCGCCCGGTCCGGTTTACTTTATTTTTGGTTTTCTCTGGTTTTCTTCTAAAAGACGGTTTTATTAAATAGTTAGGTTAGTTAGTGGACGTTCGCTAGTTTAGGAGTTGTAGCGAACGGTTTTCGTTCGGTAGTGTTCGGTAACGAATGTTCGTAGTTTATTCTTTTTCTTTTTCTGTTTTAATTTCGGCCAGGGACCTATATGTGAGGATTTCTTTACAGATTAGTCCCTGTACTTCAAACGACCACAACTTTTTGCTCGTTAGTCCAAATCCAACGAAACCAACGCCCACTTCTTCGTTATGATGTCCTCTATCCATTAATCCAACTCAAACATGTTTTTGAAAAGTTTAAAATTTGAATTAGATCAGATTTGAATTCAAACTTCGTTTGATCATAACTTGAGTTTCGTAGCTCCGTTTGAGTTGATTCTTTTTGCAAATCGAAGCCTCTGAAACATGATGTTGTATTGGTAAACAGACATACTGCCTTGCTTCAGATTGCGGAACTCCTCACGCTTATCTCAAAAACACTTTGATGTTGAAGTCTCGATCTTGCTGGTCTTTTGAGTGATTGCTTATGTGTGGTTACTATTGCTTGCTTACGATAGATTGACCGGAGTGTGACGAGTAGAGCTATCAAGAGTTATGAGTGCGAATCATCTTCATCAACATTGCAGGCAAGTTCACACTTTGATCATACCTTTTCTACAACCCAGTTTTATTGCATTAGATCAATCCTCACACATTGCATGATTAGGATCTAATTAAATTGTGGGATGGGAAGTAGCTGAGGTAGTACCTATTACCTATTTATTATCAAACCTTTGGGAGTTACTTCTACGTTTGCTTATTATGCCATGCTATGCTAGTAGACGTGGATTGGGTGAGTGAAATCCATGACAGATGTGAGATTTATAATTAAGGGTTTATCTAAGGTGGCAACCTAACACACATCTGGGTGGATTGAGGCACCTGGGGTTACCAGGACTTGCCTGTTTTCTTTTGGACCGCCACCCAGGCTCAAAGGGATCATGAGATTATTCATGCTAGAAACTTCCGTGTGCAGCCACAAGCCATTATGGGCTCTGGCATAGTTGACTAAGTTGTGCGAGCTCTTACAGTGGTAGACTAGCAGATGTAGGGGAAAGTAGGTGTACCGGTCTACCCGTCGTAAGGTGCTAGCGCTTGTGAAAGACTATGTCTCGATCATCCGTTTCTCAAACACCATGTAGTGCGAGAAATCCAACGGAGGCGATCGAGTCTTGTGGGAAAACTGCACAAACCTCTGCAGAGTGTATAAACTAATCATGATTTGCCGTGTCCCCGGTTATGGACATCTTGAGTATCTAGTTCTTGGATTATCCTATTGATCTCATCACGTTACTTTAAATGAATATTGTTGGGTTTTAATGATGTTACTTAATTGGGATTGAGAATGCTGTCAACCATTCTCAATGTTGAACAACCACCATGATAGTTAAATAAAATTTATTCCTTTGAAGTAGGGAAAAATTGGCTTTACGCAAAAACCTTATAACCATAGAGCTTTTCCACCAGCCAAATATGCATGTAGTGATAGCCATCTTTCATCATTCTCTATGGTGTGAATTTGCCAGTACATTCAATGTACTGACCCGTTTCGGGCTGCAACGTCTCATGTTGTAGGTTTCTTACGACGAGTAAGTGATATGTTAGGGTTACGATTTCTACACTCAACTTTGCCGTTGGTGTTGATGGGAATCCACAACCTTGTTGATTCCGCTATATGGATTGAGGTAATAGTATTTACGTTACTATATACATGTGATTTACCTCTGTTATAAATCCTTCGAGTACTGTGTGTGTCAGCATACCGATCCAGGGATGACACTTAAGCACAGAGACTTGATCCATTCGGGTCAGGTCGCTACAGAAGCAATTCAAATGGACGAGTGGTGGTCATGATAGTCTTCGCTGGATGCTTGGCCTTGGTCATTTTTCCAGCTTCACAGGCTCCGCATAAGTGATCCTTGAGGAAATTGACATTCTCAATGCCAATGACATGCTTCTTCTTCGCAAGCGTGTGCAAATTCCTCATGCCTGCATGACCAAGTCATTGATGCCAGAGCTAGCCTTCTGAACCTTTTGCAAGTAAGCACACGGCTGGTTGTGGTCCTGTAGAGAAATCAACAATATACAAGTCTCCTCTCCTAAAGCCTTCGAAGCCTTTGGAATTGTCAGCTTCCATAACCACAACACAACGGTACTTGCCAAACACAACAACCATATCAAGATCACAAAGCATTGAGACAGACATAAGGTTGTATCCTAAGGACTCAACAAGCATGACTTTGTCCATGTGTCGATCCTTTGTGATCGCAACCTTACCTAGACCCAATACCTGAATTTTGCCTTTGTCGGCAAAGATGATATGCTTCAGATGCGACGGAGATAATGGAGCATCCATCACTAGATTCTTGTCACCAGTCATGTGATTTGTACATCCACTGTCGGTGTACTAGAGTAGGGGTACCCTAGTGTCCCGAACTTGTGCACGGGCAGTCGCAGCATCCCGCGGCAAGGCTTGCCGGGTGACCGCCAAGGTCCTCCGTGGTTCCTTTGGAGCCATTCAAGGACAAAGTATCCAAGCCAAGGAGACAAGACCCCGGCAAGAGGAGCTTGCCGGGAAGGCCAACCAAGACATCTCAAGGAACTTGCCGCGACGCGCCACGCGTCCTGGCAAGGCCCGGTGAGCGACAAGCTCCCAGACGCGACAAGACAACGACCGCAGCAAGGCGCTTGCCGCGGCAAGCCACCACTCTATGCCCGCGCTCCAGCACATCCACCAACGTGTCGCTCTGGGACCCTTCCAGGCGTACGTGGCGGGAGGCTGTGCAGCCAGCAGTGCGCGGTGGCAAGCGGCGCTGACAAGATTGCCTTCGTGGCGAGCGGTGGCGTCCCTGACGGTCCCTTTTGCACTATTTAGGCGACGCAGACGGGCATTTAATGCCCTTGTCCCCTGCCGTCAGTGTTAGGTATGATACATTGTAGCAGGTAGCTGTACCTACCACAACACCTTTCCATTTTTACCCTTGTCTACGTTGCCACCTGTCGGTGACCCCTTGAGCATATAAAAGGAGGCCCATGCGCAACGTAGAGGGGGGAAGGGAGGAAGAGAACACTCGGGGAAGGGAGGAAGAGAACACTCAGGCTCGGTTTCGTTAGCTGCTGGGGTGTACTGTAGCACTCCGCGCTCCCGAGCAAGAACTCAATACAAACCACAAAGCAGGAGTAGGGTTTTACGCATCCGTGCGGGCCGAACCTGGGTAAACCGCTCGTGTGCTTCGCCTCGATCCGCTCTTCGTGCGACCCTCGCCCCCGCCGAACCGAAAGGGACTTGGTCCGCCGAACCAAGGACAAGGCTGCGCTGCCCATCAGCGGCGTAGCCGGCTCCCACAACGACCGGGCGCACTCCAAGACCTCGGCGTCCGTACATGCACCGCGCCCATCTCAGGAGGCGCGGGACCGGCAGCGTCATGGTACTCATGGTACCATGCGTTTGCTGGACCAAGATCGAGCTGGTGGATCTCGGAGTGCTCAAGACCAGCATGCACGCCAACATGCTGGCACAAGCGAGGCACGGTCGCCTGGACGGGATACTGCTCCTTCTAACATAGTTAGAAGTCCGAGCATATCCCGCTCCTCGCACCGTTCGCCACCGCCACCCGCCACTACAGCAGAAGCTTTGGCGCGAGCTTAACTGCTCCTGGACTACCCTCCAATGGCAGACAAGATCGACGACTGGAGGGCCACCATTCAGAGTCTCATCGGCTTCGCCAACGGCGACACTCAACGGCAGCCAAGCACGTCGCAGTCGCGCCAAGTCAGCCAGGCACGAGCCGGTGGCGACAAGACCGGTGGGGGTGCAACCACTGTGCACTCTCCGCCCCGAAGGCCAAGATCGCCGACTCACCGGATCCACCTCGACAGCGACTCCACCGCGTCATCAGATCCACGAGCTCGTCGCGATCAGCGCCAAGTTCTTCACGAACGACAGCAAGAAGACGCTCGTACTCGCATCGAGCGCCGAAGGGAAGCGCGACGTCAATCGGACCAGCGCGCTGGGCCCTCTGTCGACATGCATGCGCCAGGGGAACCAGGCGACTTGCCATACGCGGTAGGTTGCCATGCGTTTACTCGTGAGCTGCGGCAAGTCCAGTGGCCTAGCACGAAGAATTTCAAGCCAGACGTACCAGAGAAGTACGACGGCAAGTCGCATCCGTCGGAGTTCCTCAGCATCTACACCATCGCGGTGCAGGCTGCCGGGGGGCGGGACGACAAGATCCTTGCCAACTACTTCCCGCTGGTGCTCAAGCCCAACGTCAGGTCCTGGCTCATGCACTTCCCGGACAACTCCATATCCTCCTGGGCAGACCTATGCCATCAGTTTATCGGCGCCTTTACAGGCGGCCACAAACCTCATGGCCAAGAGAGTGACCTTCATCTGCTCGCCCAGAAGGAAGGAGAGCCCCTGCGCAAGTACATTCAGAGATTCAGCCGTGTACAGCACAACATCCCAGATGTCCACCCTGCCGCGGTCATCAGCGCGTTCCATCAGAACGTGCGTAACCGAAGGATGCGGGAGGAGATGGCGATGTGCAAGATCACAGACGTCAGTGAGCTGTATGCCCTGGCCGACAAGTGTGCACGTGCTGAGGAAGGGAGGAAACTCCCCGGAGAGAATACAGGAGCAGGAGGATCTGACAGCGAGGATGCTGCCCCAGCAAAGAAAAACCGACGGCGGAACAACAGGAAGAAGAAAGGCAAAGATGTGCTAGTCATTGAGCAGTCCGGCAACGAAGGTGGCGCCAAGAAAGCCAAAGCTGGTAGCTCCGGCAAGGAGATTGCCGCATGCACCAACTGCCAGGCTGTGGCCGTCGCCGACAAGCAGGATGGCACCGACAAGCAGTACTGCAAGATCCACCGCACCAAGGGCCATGATCTCCAGAGCTGCAAGAAGGTCGAGCAGCTTGTCCAGCAGCAAAAGGCTGAATACGAGCGACGCGACAAGGTGAGGGCCCAAGGAGGCGCTGGAGAATCCGGCAAGAAACGCGCCGGCCGGGGAGGACGCCGCGGCAAGGCCAAGCAGCGGCAAGGAGACAGACCTCCCAGCGGCCGCGACAAGGATGAAGATGCCGACGATGACGAAGACATGGATGATGTCGAGACCAGTGAGCAGGAGTTCCAGAAAGCCACAGAGGTCTTGTGCGTTGACGGTGGTGCTTCTCTGCATACTTCGCACCGCCAACTCAAGTAGTGGGTGCGGGAAGTCAATGCGGCGGAACCACCTGTCGAGTCACGCAAGCTTCTGAAATGGTCCAGCACGCCTATCATCTTTGATATTGAGGACCACCCTGATCGCACAACTGTGGTCGGGTGCTTGCCGATGTTGGTTTCACCAACTATCCGCAACCTCAAGGTCACCAAGATGCTAGTTGACGGCGTGGCCGGCTTGAACCTGATCTCCTCCGCTGTACTCCAGAAACTCCAGATCCCTGACAGCGAGCTTGAAGAGACCGGCACATTCCAAGGAATCAACCCGGGAAGGAGCAAGCCGAAGGGGAAGGTCACGTTGCCAGTAACATTTGGCAGCGAGGTGAACTTCAGGACTGAGAGGGTCACTTTTGACGTTGCCGATTTTCCATTGCCTTACAATGGGATACTCGGCCGTCCAGCACTCGCCAAGTTCATGGAAGCCTCTCACTACGCATACAACATGCTGAAGATGCCAGGCCCGATAAGCGTCATCTCTGTCCCTGGCGACAAGAAGGATGCTCTTATCTGCGCCGACAAGATCTACCGGGAAGCGGCAGCTGCAGCAGATCGCAAGTCACTTGCCGTTGAAGCTCCCAGGGGGAAGAAGATGACCAAGTCCGGCAAGAGTTCTGATGCCCACTCCGGCAAGCGCACCTCTTCGGAGTGCTGCGCTGCCGTCGAGGATGCACCATCGAGCTCCACCGACAAGTGTAAGAAGACAATGGCAGCTCCGCCAGAGACCAAGAAGGTGTCCGCCAAGGAGGACGGCACTGGTGGTACCTTCACCATCAGTGCCACTCTCGACCCTAAATAGGAAAGCGCGCTCATTGCTTTCCTGCGGGCGAACGTCGACGTGTTGGCGTGGCAACCGTCTGACATCCCCGGTGTTCCTAGGAAAGTAATTGAGCACCATCTTGCCGTTTGTCCTCATGCGCGGCCCGTCAAGCAGAAGGTCAGGAAGCAAGCAGTGGAGCGCCAAGAATTCATCGCAGAAGAGATCAAGAAGTTGGAAGCAGCAGGCCTTGTCAAAGGAGTGCTCCATCCTACGTGGTTGGCCAATCCTGTAGTCGTGCGCAAGGCGAACGGGAAATGGAGACATTGTATCGACTTTACCGATGTTAACAAAGCTTGTCCCAAAGACCCATTTCCTTTGCCGCGCATTGACCAGATTGTTGACTCCACGGCCGGATGTGACTTGCTTTCATTTCTTGACGCATACTCAGGATACCATCAGATCTTCATGGCAGAAGAGGATGAGGAGAAGACCGCATTCATCACTCCATGTGGCACGTACTGTTTCATACGGATGCCTTTCGGTTTAAAAAATGCTGGTTCAACATTTGCAAGGGTAGTCCATGTCGCTCTTGAGCCACAAATACACAGAAATGTGGAAGCCTACATGGATGACATAGTGGTCAAGAGCAAGGACAAGGCAACTCTGATTCAAGATTTAGACGAGACCTTTGCAAATCTGCGCAAGATCAGCCTCAAGCTCAACCCCGAGAAGTGTGTGTTTGGAGTCCCCTCCGGCAAGCTTCTCGGGTTCTTCGTGTCTCAGCGGGGAATCGAAGCCAATCCCGACAAGATCAAGGCCATTGAGCAGATTGAAGCACCAAAGCGCGTCAAGGATGTACAAAGACTTGCCGGTTGTGTGGCTGCTCTCAGCAGGTTTATCTCTAGGTCTGCTGAGCGCACCCTGCCGTTTTTCAAAATATTGAAAAAGGCAGGTCCAATGAAATGGACTCCGGAAGCGGAGGCTGCGCTGCAAGACTTGAAGAGATACCTGTCCTCCACTCCAACACTTGTCGCACCTAAGCCACAAGAGAAGTTGCTGCTGTATATAGCGGCAACCAATCAAGTGGTTAGTGCTGCGTTAGTAGCAGAGAGGGAGGCAGATGACGAGCCAGCAACCACGGCAGGCGCATCCAGCGACAAGCAAGGGGCTTCCCCGACAAGTTCTGGTCCCGATAAGGATGGATCTGCGCAGACGCGCGAGGAGATACAAAAGAGAATGGTACAGCGCCCAGTTTACTTTGTCAGTTCCCTTCTGCAGGGGGCTAGGTCAAGGTACTCTGGCGTGCAGAAATTGCTTTTTGGCCTTCTCATGGCCTCGAGAAAACTGCGCCATTACTTCCCAGCACATGAGATCACAGTTGTCACTCGTTTTCCGCTGAAGAGGATACTACAGAATCCAGAAGCGACAGGCAGGATCGTTGAGTGGGCACTGGAACTGTCAAGCTTTGGCCTCAAGTTTGAGAGTACTTCAACTATCCAAAGCAGAGCATTGGCAGAATTGATAGCAGAATGGACGCCAACACCAGATGAAGAAATTCCAGAAACGAGCTTCCCCGTCGAGGAAGCAAGCAAAGAGTGGCTGATGTACTTTGATGGTGCCTTTTCGCTGCAAGGCGCCGGCGCTGGCGTGCTGCTTGTCGCACCCACCGGAGAGCACCTCAAGTACGTAGTACAGATGCACTTTCCCAAGGAGCAAGCAACAAACGATACTGCAGAGTATGAAGGCTTGGTTGCCGGTCTCAGGATCGCGGCAGACCTTGGGATCAAGAAGCTCATTGTCAGGGGTGACTCGCAGCTTGTCGTCCGCCAAGTGAACAAGAGCTATCAGAGTCCGTTGATGGAAGCCTACGTCGACGAAGTGAGGAAGCTAGAAGAGCACTTTGACGGCCTGCAGATGGAGCATGTTCCAAGAGCTCAGAACGCCATTGCCGATGGCCTATCAAAGTGCGCTGCACTTAAGTTACCTGTGGAACCAGGGATCTTTGTGCTCAAGCTGACTCAACCGTCTGTAACGCCATCAACTGGACAGAGCAAGAAGAGGAAGTTGATTTCTGGTGACTATTTTCCGGCAGAGCTTCCCGAAGCCGCCGCCAAGAAGGTCCCCAAGATCAACGCCAAGAGCGCTGAGGAGCAGTCTGCTCCGGCAAGCCCTAGGGTTTGTTCCATTGAAGCAGAAGCTCCCGACAAGTTTTGCTCCAACAAGCTTGCCGGGGAACGTGAAGCTCCGGCAGAGCCGCAGGTTCTCGCCGTAGAAGCGGATGTTCCCGCAGCAGCAGATTTGCCTTTAGTCCTTGTTGTCGAGCCACAAGCTCCAGCATGGGCACAGCAGATTGTCCGTTTCCTTCACACAGGAGAACTTCCCGAAGAGCAAAAAGAAGCGGAAAGAGTAGCTCGGCAGTCAAGTATGTACCAGTTTGTCGACAACACACTGTACAGAAGAAGACTCAACGGTGTGAAATTGAAGTGTATTCACCGGGAAGACGGAAAAAAGCTGTTGGCAGAGATACATGGAGGCATATGTGGTCACCACATTGGCGCAAGAGCACTTGCCGGCAAAGCATTCCGACAAGCTTTCTTTTGGCCGACAGCCCTCCAGGATGCAACTGCACAAGTAACCAAGTGTGAAGCGTGCCAGTTCCATTCCAAGCAGATACACCAACCAGCTCAAGCTCTCCAGACGATCCCTTTATCCTGGCCATTTTCGGTCTGGGGGCTCGACATCCTTGGCCCCTTTCCCCGAGCAGTCGGGGGCTTTGAGTACTTGTACGTTGCAATCGACAAGTTCACAAAGTGGCCAGAAGTGGAAGCAGTGAGGAAGGTGACAGCACAGTCAGCAGTCAAGTTCTTCAGGTCGATTGTTTGCCGCTTCGGGATCCCTAACAGGATAATCACCGACAACGGTACGCAATTCACGAGCCGCACCTTCATGCAGTACGTCCAAGATCTTGGCGCCAAGGTCTGCTTCGCTTCTGTTGCTCACCCGAGAAGCAACGGTCAAGCGGAGAGGGCAAATGCTGAAGTGCTGCGTGGGCTCAAGACCAGGACTTTCGACAGGCTGCACAAGTGCGGAAGAAACTGGATCGAGGAGCTGCCGGTGGTTCTTTGTTCGATCAGGACGACGCCAAATCGAGCCACTGGCCAGACACCTTTCGCTCTAGTCTATGGAGCAGAGGCAGTTCTCCCCACGGAACTCATATACGGGTCACCTCGAGTGCTCGCTTATGATGAGCTTGAGCAAGAGCAGCTCCGACAAGATGACGCGCTACTCCTTGAGGAAGACCGTCTTCAGGCTGCTGTACGAGCTGCTCGCTACCAGCAAGCTTTGCGCCGCTACCATAGCAGCAAAGTTAACGCCAGAAGTCTCGAGGAAGGTGACCTTGTTCTTCGGCGTGTTCAGTCCGCCAAGAATTCCAACAAGTTGACGCCGAAGTGGGAAGGCCCTTACCGGGTGAAACGAGTCACTAGGCCTGGCGCTGTCCGCCTTGAGACCGAAGATAGAATTCCGGTGAGCAATTCCTGGAACATTGAGCATCTTCGTAAGTTTTGTACAAGTCTTGCCGCTGTTGCATGTAATCCTTTGTACAAAGCCGGGCGCAGACCCCGTGCATAAGTAAAGCTCATATACTCCGCACATCTTGTCAATTTCATGCTTTCTATTTTTTGCATATGTGATCTGACACTTTGTGCAGCACCTACTCCCCGGTAAGCAATAACGAGCCGTAAGGCTCCATATCTTTATTTTCTCCTCTTTCTTTTTTCTCAAGGAAAGGAAGGTTCCCTCGCCCACAAGTTTGCCGGGGGGGAAAGGAGAAGATAATGGTATGGACCAGGCGTCGTTCAAGAAAGTTTCGCCTTACCGGGAAGCAAACAACAGAAAAGCTAAGTTGCCAAAGTTTGAGCAATCAGATTTTTTAAATTTTTAAGTTATCTCCCTTGAACGACCGCACTTTGTATGGAAAACCTGTGCGCGGAGGAACCAACTCGTAGCTAGTTGCGCCCTTACTTTGTTTCGAGTCCGCTCAACAACTTAAGTGAGCCGCGACTAGTTGCGACAAGGTTTCTTGTCGGTAGCGGCACCGTCAGCAGGCTGCTGACGTCCCACACTCAGCGCTCGCGGCTAAGGTGCCTGCACCGGCAAGTTCCCTAAAAGCGTAGGGCAAAAACATACAAAGGGAGGAATCAAGTAAAGGGAATAACATTACAATCATTACCCGGAATAGAGTTATATTACAAGGTAGTTTGTCGCGGCTCTAACAGATTGTTCTCATAACATGACCAGCAGCGACAAGAAAAGAAGAAAACGGGCGGCCTAGTCTACGTGATCGCCCTCAATCCTCTTGATCCCGCTCACCTTGTCCACAATGGGTGCGACAAGGGTCTTGAGCGCCTCCAGATCAGCATCCGGCGGCAAGGTCTTGAGGACGTTGGTGAGGTTGAGGCCCGGGTTGCGGAAGGCCACCTTCACCAACACCTTTTGAAGAGCTCCCGCGCAGATCTTGCACGACTCGTCGGCCAGCTGCTTTGGGATCTTCTCCCGGAGCCGTTGGAGGGCCGTCGCCACGCCTTTGAAGAACAAGATGAGCTTGGCGCTGGGTTGGAGGTTCTCGTCGGAGGAATACCCGAGATCCTCCATCCCCAGCTGCGCTAGCTCCCTGTCAATGTCTGCGGCAACATTCACGAGACCCTCCGTCCAGTGCTCCACATTCTCCCTAAGAGCATTCTGGGCGGCGGCAGCACTCGCCAGTAGCGCCTTGTCGTCCTTGATCTCCTCCTTCAAGGCCACCTCCTGCTCCCTGGCGCCGTCCAGCGTCTTGGTCAAAGTGGTCAGCTTCAACTCAAGATCTGCGTTGGAGTCCTTGGCGGCGCTGAGCTCCTTGCCCTTCTCAGCGAGACGAGCCTGCAGCTCTGAGTGGCTGTAGGCGTCCTTCTCCTGCTCACGCTTGAGCGCGGCAAGCTCCTCACCGCTCGCCTTGAGATCGGCCTCCAGCTGCGCCACCTTCGTCTCCAGCTCCTTCTTGGCGGCCTCGGTGGCTGCGGCAGCATCCTCCGCTTGCTTGAGGGCTCCGCCGAATGTTCGCTCGCGTGCGGCAAGCTCCTCCTCGTGGGCGTCAAGGTTGACCTTCCGCTGCACCAGCTCGCCCTCTTGCGCAGACAGCTTCTCAGCGGCAAGCCGCTGTTGCTCTTCAACTTCGGCCTTCTTGAAGAAGAAGGCCTTCTGCTCTTCGACGAGTTGCTCCCGCTCCTCTGCCAGGGACCGGAGAGCTTCCTGGTTGAGACCCCGAAGCTCCTCCGCGCGCTTCTCGATGTCCGCTCCCGCCTTCGCGACAAGCGCCTCGTGGGATTCCAGCTTGGCTTGCCGCGCGCAGTAGAGCAACAACAGCTTCCGCAGCAGCCGCTCCTCCTCAGGCTCGCCGCTGCTGCTGCTCGGCGCGTCAACTAGCGTCAGCCCAGCGGAGGCGAGCACCTCTCCATCAAAGCTCTCTCCCTCGACCGGCGCCCTGGAGCTTGACGCCCAGGGGAGGTTGATGAAGACGCCATCGCCGGCCTTCAAGTAGACGCCTAGCTGGGGCTCTTCGGAGCCTGGCGCTGCGGCAGCGGCGGACAGGTCGGCGGTCGACGTAGCGCCTGGCGCTCCTGCGGCCTCACGGCCGTCAGTGCGATCGCCAGACCCCTCGCCAGCTGCTGCGGCGGCAGCTTTGGCGGCCTCGTCGCCGGCGGGATCATCAGCGCCGGCTGTTTCTTCAGTGGCAGCGGCGTTGTCGGCAGCAACCTCGATCTCCATCGGCTCCGCAGCAGATGGGTCTGATGGCCGGAAAAGTGAGAAAAGTCAAGCAAATATCCAAAAAAAAGAAGATCAAAAGAAGAAGAACCCAAGGGAAGTTATGAAGCGAGAGGATTACCTGTACCGGGTTCTGCAGTCGTGGTCTCCGCCGCCGGGGGGCCGCTGGTGCTGTCCCTTGCCGGAGAACTCTCCCTTGCCGGAGACTTCTCCCTTGCCGGAGAACTCTCCCTTGCCGGAGGACTCTCCCTTGGCATTTCGGGGGCGGCCTCTGGGCGCTCCTGGTGGGGCTGCTCTACTCCTACACAAACCAACAGTCAGATGTCAGCAAAGAAAGAGTATCCATGCGCGCCCAACAGCGGAAAGTGAACCATATACTTACGCTGGGGGCTGCTCTGGAGAACAGTTGCCGGGTCCGGCAAGGTTGTCTCGGACGCACCCCCTGCTGTCGCGGTGGGTTCGTCCTCGATGATAATCACTGGGACCTTGGCCCTCTTCGCTGCTCTCTGGGCCAGAGTCCTAAAAAGGAATAAGGTCAAGAGTAAAGCAAATGAGATACAAGACAAAACAACAAGAATTGAAGAACTACAAGTACAACAAGAGAATCTTACTCTTCTTCTTCCTCGTCAGAGCTAAACGCGGAGAAGTCGAAGTCCGGCTCACGTAAGGCGCGAGGAGGCGGAACCCGTAGGTGTTCATAATATCGTAGAAGAACTCAGAGAAAGGCGGGCAGAGCCCGCAGTAGAAGAACAAGGCGAAGAAAGGATATCCATTTGGAGCCGTTTTCCAAGCGGTGGCTGGAAGTACCTTCGTGCGCGGATGCGCTCGCGTCTCCGTCGACCAGAAGAGGTAGTAATTCTCCCTCAGCTGCCTCGCGGCGAGCTTGGGGGGGAAGATTGCCCGCTCCTTTCGCAGCGCCGCAAGCCGCTGTGCCTCGGTCGAATTCACAACCTTCCCTTTGTCGGCTCTCGGAGCCATGGCGGAAGTGGTGGAGGAGGTCGACGGCGTTGGTGGCGCTGGTGGCGATGGGGGGCGGGGCGCTGCTCTCTTTCAGCTTTGGGAAGACGAGGGAGCGGCAGAGATTTTCGAGATTGGAGTAGCAACCGGCGAATGGGCGAACTACCCCTGTTTCCCATGCTTATAAAGAGGGAGGGGGCCGACGTTCTGCCTTTCCGAATAAAGAAACCACCCACGATCTCTCCCACGATGCTGCATTCACCGCGTGCCGTTCGGGGATGGCGCGGTGGATACGGGGAGAGATACGGCGTAACCCAAGCCGCGCGTGCCCGTGCCCTGTTTTGGGCCTGGCCCAACAGCGCTCGGCACCGTGTATGGCCCAGGCCCGGGGGCTCCTGTCGGTGTACTAGAGTAGGGGTACCCTAGTATCCCGAACTTGTGCACGGGCAGTCGCAGCATCCCGCGGCGAGGCTTGCCGGGTGACCGCCAAGGTCCTCCGTGGTTCCTTTGGAGCCATTCAAGGACAAAGTATCCAAGCCAAGGAGACAAGACCCCAGCAAGAGGAGCTTGCCGGGAAGGCCAACCAAGACATCTCAATGAACTTGCCGTGACGCGCCACACGTCCCGGCAAGGCCCAGTGAGCGACAAGCCACCACTCTGTGCCCGCGCTCCAGCACATCCACCAACGTGTCGCTCTGGGACCCTTCCAGGCGTACGTGGCGGGAGGCTGTGCAGCCAGCGGTGCGCGGTGGCAAGCGGCGCTGACAAGATTGCCTTCGTGGCGAGCGGTGGCGTCCCTGACGGTCCCTTTTGCACTATTTAGGCAACGCAGACGGGCATTTAATGCCCTTGTCCCCTGCCGTCAGGGTTAGGTATGATACACTTTAGTAGGTAGCTGTACCTACCGCAACACCTTTCCATTTTTACCCTTGTCTACGTTGCCACCTGTCGGTGACCCCTTGAGCATATAAAAGGAGGCCCATGCGCAACGTAGAGGGGGGAAGGGAGGAAGAGAACACTCGGGGAAGGGAGGAAGAGAAAACTCAGGCTCGGTTTCGTTAGCTGCTGGGGTGTACTGTAGCACTCTGCACTCCCGAGCAAGAACTCAATACAAACCACAAAGCAGGAGTAGGGTTTTACGCATCCATGCGGCCCGAACCTGGGTAAACCGCTCGTGTGCTTCGCCTCGATCCGCTCTTCGTGCGACCCTCGCCCCCGCCGAACCGAAAGGGACTTGGTCCGGCGGTCCCATAGGTGTTCGTGGATTAGTCCCCCGGCATCCACTATCGAGGACCCACTCAGTGGCTTTGGGTTGATCATCCTGCAGATGAATTAGTGCAACTTATGAACTCATATATTCATCAGTGAAGAATATGACATCAATTCATCAGATCAATTTCATCAAGAAGAAGAACAGATAAAGTAGTATGAGGACGTGAGAAATGAAGGTTCATTTCTTCATGATTAGCCTGCGTCCTTTCAGGCATACTCAGGTCTCTAGCAAATTCTTCAGACGATTACGTATGTCTGGAGACCTGACCCTACAGAAGAGATTATTTCTTTTTCATCACCACCCACATCTAAAGGGGTGGCAAAGAGTTCATCATTCTGCGAGCTCCATACGAGAAGGATGGCATAGAAGCCAGTCCATTTCGTTTCACATAAGATGGGTTAGAGTAAGCATAAGAGTAAGCAGAGAAATTCTTCGAGGACTTATGGACATAATGATTTGAAGAATAATGCACATATCCATAATCCTTAGATCTTCCCTGCGAAACAGACGGGTTAGCACGATGATGTTCATATGAGGACTTTATCCATATGACGAATATGATCCATGTGAGGAGTTTGGTCCCTATGAGGACTTGGATCCATATGAAGAATTTGGTCCATATGAAGAATTTGATCTGGGGTTCCTATTCTTCACAGGTGGCGTCATGATGACATTCACCTAAAGATTTTCAAGGCATCTTTTGGGAACCCAGATTTTCTTCATAGGGGGACCGTTCCTACAGTTAGTGCCAACATATCTAGCAAATACTTCACCATTCTGATTTTTGAACAGTTTATAGTTGGAGTCAATTGACTCATCATCAGAATGAGGAGATTCACATGCAAATCCAGATAAGTTAGATGGATCAACTGGAGGTCCCTTTGCAGCAACCCAAGTAGTTTTGGGGTACTCCTCAGGCTTCCAATATGTACAATCAGCATTGAGTTTCCTCTCAAAGGCAATACCCTCTTTCCTAGGGTTCCTGTTGAGGATCTGCTTTTTAAGCACATCACAAAGAGTCTGATGCCCTTTGAGGCTTTTGTACATGCCTGTCATGTACAATTCCTTCAGCCCTGCATCGTCAGTGATACTAGCAATGTCCTCAGATGAGGAATTAGTGATAGCAGAGGCATGTGAAGAATTTGAAACATTAGCAGCATTTGAACATTCAGGTGAAGAATTAGCAGATTCACGTTCAATGCACTTCAAGCATGGAGGAACAAATTCTTCCTGAGAAGCGCTGATTTGTTGAGCAAGTAATGAATCGCACTCCTTCTGAAGATCTTCATAACTCACTCTTAGCTTCTCAAGGTCTTGCTTTCTTTGAAGAAATTCATTAGAAAGCTTCTCATGATCCGATAAGAGAGTGTTATGATTACTTTGAAGTTTTTCAAGCTAGGACTGAAGTCTCTGAAGATTTTCAATCGAAGTTTCAGTGCGATCCATTTCTTCACCCAACATATCATCACTTTTATCTAGCATGTTTTGAACCTTTTCTAAAGCCCTTTGTTGTTTTATAGCAATCTTAGCAAGTTTAGAATAGCCGGGCTTAAGGTTTTCATCAAATTCATTCTCACTTGATTCAGAGGAGGTATATTTGAGTACCTTGGCACCCTTTGCCATGAAGCAATAGGTGGGAGCATAGTCATCATCTCCTTCATCAGCCTTGTTGGTGAGGTCATTTTATTCAGTGTTGAAGATAGACTTGCTGACGAATGCAGTAGCGAGAGCTAGGCTCGCCACTCCGGATTCGGATTCCTCAGATGTCTCCTCTTCCTCATTTTCTTCAGATTTGGCCTCAGAGTCCATTTCCTTGCCAATGAATGCCCTAGCCTTCTTGGTGCTGCTCTTCTTGTGATATGAAGACTTTGAGGATTTTGATGATGAAGATTTTGTGGATTTCTTCTTTTTCTTCGCATCATCAGAACTGTAATCCTTGTATTTCTTCTTCTTTGATTCCTTTTCCCAGTAAGGACAATCTTGAATGAAATGTCCAGGTTTCTTGCACTTGTGACAGAGCCTATTCTTGTAGTCATTGGGTGAGGAATCATTCCTCCTTAAGGATCTTCCAAGGCGACCACGTCTTGAGAACTTTTGGAACTTCTTCATGAGCAAAGCCAGATCATGGCTCAGTTCTTCAGGATCACCAAGGCTACTACCAGAGTCTTCATCTTCGGACTCAGATGCTACCTTGGCCTTCAGTGAACGTGATCTGCCATAACATGAACCATAGAGATCTCTCTTTTCAGCAAGTTGGAACTCATGAGTATTTAGCCTCTCGAGAATATCAGCAGGATCAAGTGACTTGTAATCAGCACGTTCTTGTATCATCAATGCCAGAGTGTCAAATGAGGAATCAAGCGATCTCAGCAATTTCTTCACCACCTCATGGTCGGTGATGTAAGTGGCACCAAGTGCTTGAAGCTCATTTGAGATGTCAGTGAGACGATCGAAGGTTTGTTGAACATTTTCATTGTCGAGTCTTTTGAAGCAGTTGAAGAGATTGCGAAGAACATCAACTCGAGATTCACACTGAGTTGAGACTCCTTCATTCACTTAGGACAACCTGTCCCAGATAAGCTTCGTTGTCTCCAAAGCACTCACTCTGCCATGCTGTCCTTTGCTCAGATGGCCACATATGATGTTCTTTGCTTGAGAGTCGAGTTGCTTGAATCTCTTCACATCAGCAGCATTCAGAGAAGGTGTGACTGAGGGAACACCATTTTCCACAACATACCAGAGATCGTTATCAATTGCTTCAAGATGCATTTGCATCTTATTCTTCCAGTAGGGGTAGTCTGTCCCATCGAACGTAGGACACCCAGTAGAGACCTTGATCATACCTGCGGTCGACATAACTAAAACTCCAGGCGGTTAAACCAAAATCACATAGAACAAGGGAGTACCTTGCTCTGATACCAATTGAAAGTGCATTATATCGACTAGAGGGGGGTGAATAGGCGATTTTTATGAAATTCTTCACTAAGGAATTTGCCGGTGAGGAAATTCCTTAGCGAAGAACTACTAGCAGCGGAATAAGTACTCAAAAGTAAACATGACAGAATACAAGCATGGTCATCATGATGAAATGAAGACAGGCACAGAGTACAGGTAGCATGAGCACAAGATAACACAGGATGAAGACAAACAGACTGAAGAAATTGAAATGAGGAAATTGAGAAAGTCTTCAGTCAATGTCTTCAAGCACAGATATGAACAAGCACACAACACAGTTATGAGGAAATGAAAGAGTTGAGGAAATAGAACCAGTAAGCTTGGTGAAGACAATGATTTGGTAGACCACTTCCAACTATTGTCTCAGTTGTACGTCTGGTTGGAGCGGCTGAGTACTTAAACTCGAGGACACACAGTCCCGGACACCCAGTCCTGAACACGCAGCTCAGGACACCCAGTCCTCACCGTATTCTCCTTGAACTAAGGTCACACAGACCTCGTCCAATCACTCGTGGTAAGTCTTCAGGTGACTTCCGAACCTTCACAAACTTGGTCACTCGGCTATCCACAATTCCTCTTGGATGCTCTAGACCATGATGCCTAACCGTCTAGAAGAAGCACTGTCTTCAAAGGTAACAAGCGTCGGATCCACTCAGGATCAATCTCTTCAGTGATGCTCAATCACTTGGGGTTTGTAGGTGTTTGGGTTTTGGGTTTTTCCTCACTTGATGATTTTCTCTCAAAGTCCTTGGAGGATGGGTTGCTCTCAAATGACAAGTGTCAGTTTCTCTCGGAGCAGCCAACCAGCTAGTGGTTGTAGGGGGCGGCTATTTATAGCCTAGGGAGCAGCCCATCATGATAAGACATAAATGCCCTTCAATGATATGACCGTTAGGTGGATAGATATTTTGGGACAGCTGGCGCATAGCACAACAACGGTCGGAATTTTGAGTAGCAAAATCCTCAGGGCTATCATGTTCCTCACTGTGTAGGCAATCCGCACTGGCGAATTCCTAACTCCTCAGTCAGAACAAATTCCTCAGAGACCAGAAGAACTTCGTCTCTGTCACTGAAGAATATGACTGGACTGTATGAGATTTCCAATGGCTTCACTCGAAGGGATTGGTAGGTGTAGGATTTTGAGTTGAGCATCACATGGAAATTTTTCCTTAGTATTTCCTCGACCCCCTTTGACAGTACGGTGTTTCCTATGACTCAAGAAAGAGAAAATGAAACTACAAAAACAAAAGTCTTCATGCTTCATGTTCCTCGAAAGAATACCAAGTCTTCAAGGTCACACCAATTTCTTCACTTTCAATGTCTTCAGAGATCCAAAGTCTTCAGTCGAAGAACTTCATTTTTAGGGGTCAACTTTCTCTGTAAATATCAAACTCCTCATAGACTTATAGACCTGTGTACACTCACAAACGCATTAGTCCCTTAACCTATAAGTCTTCAATACACCAAAATCACTAAGGGGCACTAGATGCACTTACAGTCTTATTTATTCCGGCGTTTATTATTGTTTGTTGCGCCGTGATTTCCCGTTTCCATCTCTAACTTCGGATGTACTGGGGTCGCTGGTGCTGCATCTGGCTAGCCAGCTATCCTCACCCGCGCAAAAGCGGGTCATGAGGCTTGTTAATGCTGCCATTGTTCTCGGCTTTTCTTGGCCGAGGTGTCTGGCAAGCCATTCATCACGGACGCTATGCTTAAAAGCTGCCAAGGCTTCGGCGTCCGGACAGTCGACTATTTGGTTCTTTTTAGTAAGAAACCTGTTCCAAAGCTTTCGGGCTGACTCTCCGGGCTGTTGAGTTATATGACTCAAATCATCCGCGTCCGAAGGTCGGACATAAGTCCCTTGAAAATTTGCCAGAAAAGCATCTTCGAGCTCTTCCCAGCTTCCAATGGAGCTTTCGGGGAGGCTTTTAAGCCAGTGCCGAGCTGGCCCTTTGAGTTTGAGGGGTAAATACTTAATGGCGTGGAGATCATCTCCTCGAGCCATATGGATATGGAGGATATAGTCCTAAATCAAGACCCCACGGTCTGTTGTTCCGTCGTATGCCTCTATGTTTATGGGTTTGAATCCCTCTGGAAATTCATCGTCCATCACCTTATCGGTGAAACATAGGGGGTGTGCGGCACCCCTGTATCTGGGTGTACCGTGTTGTTCGGATGTTTGTTGTGTTGCATCGTATGCTGGAGCACGCTTGCGTGGTCCATAGATGGATCTGGTTGCACCGTCCTTTTGATGCGAGCCCTCGCGTGGATCGCGTATTGGCTTATGTGCGGCCTTGCTTCCCGCTCTATGTTGGCCGTGAGGTCGTCTATCCGGCCAGATGGTTGTTTTCATTTTTGGTTGTGGGGGATCTAAGGCCTCCTCATCGAATTCAGGTAGCAACTTCCGCTTCGGGTAGCTCTTGGTGGGGCGATTACCGCCGTACTTCGTTGTTGTGTCGAGTACTTTACTCCATCTGATTTGGAGTGTGTCTTGCGCAGCCTTGAGCCTTTGCTTCTGCATTTTTAGACTCCTCGCGGTGGCAACGAGCCTTTGATGGGCATTCTGTTGCTCCAGGTGTCTGTTCGGTGTGATGTCGTCTGGACTATTATCTTTGACAGAGTCGGGTTGTTCGGTTTGATTCTCCATGTTGCCGTGGTCTAGAAATGGTTCACCCTGATCTAATGCTGGGTCTGTATGATCGTTGTTTCTACCGAGGCAGGATTTGGGGTGGCGCTTACACCGCCGCTTTGACTGCTTCTCGAGGGGACAACCCTTCGTTGCATCCATCCGTTCCTCGTCGTCGTTTTCTTTTGGTGTGTCCACCATGTATACGTCATGTGGTGAAGTGGGTGTCCAGTGCCCTGTGGGCAGTGGTTCCTTTTCGTCTCCTGCATCGTCGTCCATACCGTCGATGTCTTCGGAGTGAGAGTTGAGCATGTCGGTTAAGTCATCGACAGTGGCTACTAAGTGGGTGGTGGGTGGGCGGCGAATTTCTTCGTCATCCGCATCCCAATCCTGCCGGGCATAGTTCGGCCAGGACTCTCCTGACAAGGAGAGAGACTTTAATGAATTCAGTATGTCGCCGAAGGGCGAGTGCTGAAAGATATCCGCGGAGGTAAACTCCATGATCGGTGCCCAACCGGATTTGATAGGAACGGGCGCAGGCGGTTCGGAGTCCGTGGCCGGAGAAGTATCCGGCAATTTAACAACACGGCTCTTGTGAAGGGTAAGTTCGATATTCGGCTTGATTGCCACTGAGGATACGACCTCCGTGACGGGGTCTATCCACCCGTCCATGGATGGCGCAACTGGCTCCGAATTGAGGCTCGGAGCGGCTGCCGGTGCGATCTCCTGAATATGGTCCGATGGTAGAGCTAAATCGTACTCATCGTGACCGTGTGGCGCACAAGGCAGGGGCTCGAATCCGTCGAAGATCAAGTCTCCGCGGATATCGGTTGTGTAATTTAAGCTTCCAAACCTGACCTGACAGCCAGGGGCGTAACTTTCGATCTGCTCCAGATGGCCAAGCGAGTTGGCCCGCAGTGCGAAGCCGCCGAACACAAAGATCTGTCCGGGGAGAAAAGTCTCACCCTGGACTGCATCGCTATCGATGATAAAAGGAGCCATCAAGCCTAACGGCGACGGCACAGAGGAACTCTCAATGAAAGAACCAATGTCGGTGTCAAAACCGGCGGATCTCGGGTAGGGGGTCCCGAACTCTGCGTCTAAGGCGGATGGTAACAGGAGGCAGGGGACACGATGTTTTACCCAAGTTCGGGCCCTCTTGTTGGAGGTAAAACCCTACGTCCTTCTTGATTAATATTGATGATATGGGTAGTACAAGAGTAGATCTACCACGAGATCAGAGAGGCTAAACCCTAGAAGCTAGCCTATGGTATGATTGTATGTTGTCCTACGGACTAAAACCCTCCGGAAAGGGCTAGGGTTACACCAGGTCGGTTACAAAGGAGGAGATACACACATCCGTATTGCCTAGCTTGCCTTCCACGCCATGTAGAGTCCCATCCGGACACGAGACGAAGTCTTCAATCTTGTATCTTCATAGTCTAACAGTCTAGCCAAAGGATATAATCCGGCTGTCCGGAGACCCCCTAATCCAGGACTCCCTCAGGGATATCTTGTTCATGAATGTGAATCTGATGATAGCCCATACGGAGGTCAAGCTTGGAGAATACTTGAGCACCTTTGACTTGTTCAAAAAGCTCATTGATGTTGGGAAGTGGGTACTTGTTCTTTATGGTCTTCTTGTTCAATGGACGGTAGTCGACACAAAGTCGGTCCGTGGCATCTTTCTTCTTGACAAAAAGAACACCACAACCCAAAGGAGAAGAACTCGGTCGGATCAGACCCATACGCTCTTGTATATCGAGTTGTTTCTTCAGCTCCTTCAACTCTTCTGTTCCAAGCTTGTAAGGACGTTTGCAAACAGGTTCCGTGCCAGGCTCAAGATCGATGACGAATTCAACTGGCCGGTAAGGAGGCATTGCTGGAAGCTCTTCTGGAAAGACGTCTTGATATTCACAAATGACTGGAATCTGAGATATGGCATTCAACTCGCCCTTCTCATTGAGAGAAAATAGTCGAATTGTATCATCACGAGCGGCAAAGACGATCACACCTCAGACGAGTGTGTCAATTGAATCTGCCTGGCAGCACAATCAAGCTGAGCCTTGTGCTTAGAAAGCCAGTCCATGCCGAGAATTAGATCAATATCCGAGTCACCAAAAACAATTGGAGAAGCTAGAAATTTGTAGTCACCCATCTTGATAGAAACATCCGGAACCATCATGCTAGAACTCAAACGCTTAGCCGGAGAAACAACTTGCAATGCTTTAGGTAATGCCTTAGTGTCAAAGTTGTGCTCCGATGCAAATGGGAATGACATGAAAGAATGCGATGCACCAGAGTCAAAAAGAACTTTTGCAAGAATATCGTTAACAGGAAGGTTACCCATGATCACTTTTGAAGAGTCCTCTGCCTGAGCTGCATTCGTCATGTTGACCTTTGCAAACTTGGGATTATGCTTGACCACTGCATTGCTAGTAGATCTCACAGGAGGAGGAGGCAGAAGATGCCTCTGGTTGAAGCATTTGTTTGCATAGTGACCCTTCTGCTGACACTTGTTGCACGTAACCTCTGAGAGCGGACGGTGATACGGAGCACTTGACCTTGGAGCATGAGACAAAACTTTGTTCTGAAAGCCTGGGTTGGGTGGGTGGGAAGATCCATTACCACCTTTGCTCTTATGGTGATAAGGCTGACGGAACGGAGGAGGAGGCAACCAGTACTTTTGCTGCTTAGCTGCCACTTGAATTGAAGAAGAAGGAGGAGTTGCATCCCTGACTCTCTTCTTAGAAGCATCACACTTGAGCTGAGCATCCTCTTGCTTTAGTTCCATGTTGTAGAACTCATCATACTGTTTCGGCTCAAAAAGCATGAGAGATAGTTGCCGATCTTCTCTGAGGCCACCTCTGAATTGATAAATCATGCTCTTCTCGTCAGGGACGTCTTGCTTGGCAAGCGAGCGAGCCTCTGAAACATGATGTTGTATTGGTAAACAGACATACTGCCTTGCTTCAGATTGCGGAACTCCTCACGCTTACTCTCAACAACACTTTGATGAATGTGGTGAGCTTTGAAGTCTCGGCGGAAATCATCCCAGGTAATCACACGAACTCCTTTGGAATCTTTTTATTGTTGATACCACTCAGCAGCTTGGTCTTTGAGTTGGAACAAAGCAAACTTGACAAAGTCCTTAGGCCTGACGTTCCTACACTCAAAATGTTTGCAGATATCCACGAGCCAATCATCAGCGTCTGTGGCCTCGACACAGTTACTGAAGGACTTCGGCTGGTTTTCGAGGAACTGGTTGAGGGTAGCAAATTGAGATTGATTATTACCCATGGCCTTGATTTCCTTGGTTGCGCTCTTGCAAGATTTGCAAAAGCATTTGCGTGTTGGCGTTGGTGGCGGCCATCACAGCTTGCCATGCCTTCGGAGGTGGAGGAGGCCGCGGAGGTTCTGGATTTTGACGCGTTGGAGGAGCCATCCTGAAGAGGGTGACATCCGTTAGCATCTTGAAAGACATATATTCAAGCTGAATCAAATGGATCGAAATTGCAACATATAGCCTTAATATTCGAACAAGAATGAATGAATGAATTCCAAATTAAATGATCACACTTCCATAAATTGAGAAGCCACTTAGATAGAGGTAGATGACTAAAACAACAAGGTACAGATATGAACAAATAATTGGTAAGTATTATCCAATCAAAAACCAACTATCTGCGGAAAGAAATAATAGAGCTACATGAATTCCCACCTATGAAAATCCCGAATTTTTTTGGTTATGCAATCAGGTGTTGGGGTTACAGGGGAAGCATAATATCTCACCCAAAACTAGCAAATCCTACATCCAGCTGTATCCATCCTTCAACACATAACCAAGAAAACTTCGGAAATCATTTACCTCAACCTTCGAAAGGCATCCGTTATACGAGTTATGGCAATACTCCCGAACTCCCGCCCCAGTACTGGGTGGCATCGAGGTTATCTCACCAACAACTGCATAAAGGAGATTTTCAATGTCGGCGAAACTTAGGTATTCCAGAACTGCAAGAATAAAATTGTGACGACAACACCTCAGAGCTCAACTCCCCGGGACACTGCCACAACCCCTAAATGTCAGGAGGCACCAAGAACAATGTTCTCGTCACAAAACCATCGGAACGATTCCAAGATACCCACATGATCCTAAATTTTTTTTGTGAAATTTGAGAAGAGAATAGTCAAAACTCTACGTCAGGAGGCCTCGCCAGAGTGACGAAGGGACTGCGGAGTAAAAAGAATCCTACTCTCTGATATATATAATCCTAAAAGACTCAAAACATTTTTCTAGACTCAACAATGCCAGCGATTCGATCAAGCAGGGGGCTCCTAAGTCGGGGAAGGCTCTGATTACCAACTTGTAACACCCACGATGCAGTTATATCTCCCACGTGTCGGAGCACGACTTAGAGGCATAACCGCATAGTAGGCATGTCGCAAGAGGGGTAATCTTTACACATCCCATGTACTGAATAAGATAGAGATAAAGAGTTGGCTTACAATCGCCACTTCACACAATACATAAATATAGCATTACATCATCCAGAATACAATCAAGGTCCAACTACGGAACCAAAATAAAGACAACCCCAAATGCATAAGATCCCCGATCGCCCCAACTGGGCTCCACTACTCATCGTCTTGAAAGGGAACATAGTAACATCCTGAATCCTCGTCGAACTCCCACTTGAGTTAGGTCGCATCCCCTGGACTGGCATCATCGACACCTGCATCTGGTTTTGGAAGTAATCTGTGAGTCACGGGGACTCAGCAATCTCACACCCTCGCGATCAAGATCATTTAAGCTTAAGGGGTAGGAAAGGTAGTGAGGTGGAGCTGCAGCAAGCACTAGCATATATGGTGGCTAACTTACGCAAAAGAGGGCGAGAAGAGAAGCAAAGCACGGTCGAGAAGCTACAAAGATCAAGAAGTGATCCTAAAACTACTTACGTTCAAGCATAACACGAGACTGTGTTCTCTTCCTGGACTCCGCCGAAAAGAGACCATCACGGCTACACACACTGTTGATTCATTTTAATTAAGTTAAGTGTCAGGTTTTCTACAACCGGATATTAACAAATTCCCATCTGCCCATAACCGCGGGCACGGCTTTCGAAAGTTCAAAACCCCGCAGGGGTATCCCAACTTAGCCCATCACAAGCTCTCACGGTCAACGAAGGATATTCCTTCTCCCAGGACGACCCGATCAGACTCGGAATCCCGGTTACAAGACATTTCGACAATGGTAAAACAAGACCAGCAAAGCCACCTGATGTGCCGACAAATCCCGATAGGAGTCACACGTATCTCGTTCTCAGGGCAACACCGGATGAGACTAGCTATGAGTAAAACCAAACCTCAAGTTTCCGTGAGGTGGCCCCGCAGGCAGCCCGGTTCGGACCAACACTCAGAGGAGCACTGGCCCGGGGGGGTTAAAATAAAGATGACCCTTGAGTCCGCGGAACCCAAGGGAAAAAGGCTTAGGTGGCAAATGGTAAAACCAAGGTTGGGCCTTGCTGGAGGAGTTTTATTCAAGGCGAACTGTCAAGGGGTTCCCATTATAGCCCAACTGCGTAAGGAACGCACAATCAAGGAACATAACACCGGTATGGCGGAAACTAAGGCGGCAAGAGTGGAACAAAACACCAGGCATAAGGCCGAGCCTTCCACCCTTTACCAAGTATATAGGTGCATTAACGTAAACAAGATATAATAATGATATCCCAAAAATAAACATGTTCCAACAAGGAACAAACTCCAAACTTCACCTGCAACTAGCAACACTATAAGAGGGGCTGAGAAAAGTGGTAACATAGCCAAACAACGGTGTGCTTGGACAAGGTGGGTTATAGTTTTGACATGGCAATATGGGGGACATGATAAAGCAATTGGTAGGTATCGCGGCATAGGCATAGCAATAGAGCGAGCAACTAGCAAGCAAAGATAGAAGTGATTTCGAGGGTATGGTCATCTTGCCTGCAAAGTTCTCCGAGTTGACGTAAGCTTAATCCTCGTAAGCGTACTCAACGGATTACTCGATCATGTACTCGTCTCCCGGCTCTACCCAAGGCAAGAAGAGAAGCAAGGGAAACACAATCAACCACGGTGCAATGCGCAAGCAACATGATGCAAAACATGGCATGATATGCAGGATGCAATATGCAATGTGTATGCGTGCTCCGGAAGGAAAAGATTGAACCAGGCCTCTACTTGGCAAACCAAGTACGCCGCTAGAAAGATGAGTGGATTTCGGTCGAAATCAATATAAAGATCACCGGAATCGGATGCACGGTTTGCAAATGGCAAGCAAAACAATAATGGCACTATTCTGCGATTAACAGCACGATGCCATCTAGAATGCAACAAGAAACTAAGCTACTGCACTCCAACATAGCAACAAAGCACATGGCAGTGATCTACTCAAGATGCTTGACAAAAGGTGAACACTGAGCTATGGCTAAATCACACAATAGCTGGTTCAAACAAGCATGGCAAAAGTGCAAAAGATATCAGCTTCACAGACTTAGTGGAAATAACATGTCAGGAATTAACATCGGGAAGCAATGTTTAGAGCAAGATTACAACATGCTACAGGAACAGAACATAGCAAATAAAGGCATGGAATGAATCTACTCAAAGCATATAACAAAAGTCCCTTACTGACCACAAGCCAAAAAGGATCATAAAATATGATGGCACCCATGTAAACATAGCAAGTTTCGTTAACAGATTCAGACTTAGCAGAAAAACTGGACATCGCATCAATAGAATTACGAAGGCCTCTTTGCGAGCTCGATGCACCCAACACAAGGCATTGCATGACAAACTAAGCATACACCCAGCAAGATGACATGATCAAGAAGCTAAACATGGCAAGAACAAACTTATAGCACGCATGGATCAACTACAACAACCTTGGCAAAATTGATTAACACGTAAACAATCTGCCTGGAACATTTTATAGCAAAAGTAGAGCAATATTGAGTCATGCTAGGGTACTCCATAAATGCAAACAAGGAAATGGATGGATAGAGCACAATCATATGCCCAAATCATCCTTACTGAACATGCTCAAAAGAGGCATGGATCACTCTGTAGCAACATGAATACATGGCATAAAAATAACATCAGGGAAATGACTTAGTAGAATTCTAAGTCCCTGAAATCAGCAATATTACGAGAGCTAATTTGCATGCATGTGCTAGTCAACACATTGATCACAAAAATACATGGCATACACCCCTGTAAAGATGGCATGGCATAGCCCAAAACACATGTAGAGCTCAAGTCCATAGGAAGCATACAATAATCATGGCAAAAATGACAAATGCTCATAAGATGATAAGAATCAGGAACTAACATTTTATAGCACTTTTGCAACAGTCATTAGGGCATCAAGATGGACTCAAACAAGCGTGGTGCAACGGAACAAAATGAAGAGGACATCCTAACGAACATTTTGATATGCCACACACACGAAACAGAGCTACGATGACAGAGTTATGATGCAATGAACATGGCTAAAAAATAACAAAAAAAGACTTCGAGGAAAACAGGTCAACCCTAGGGTTTCGGATCCGATCCAGATCTGGGCGCATGGTCTTCGAGGATCCCCGGAGCTACGCCGGAGTTGCCACCAGAGAGGAAGAAGAGGCTGCCGGCGTCGAGGAAGTGGAGGAGCCGGGAGGCGGGGAGGTCCCTCACGAGGTGTGGGCGGCACCGCGGCGAGGTCCGGCGTGGAGGAGCGCTGGCGACGGCGGGCGAGGTCGGCGGCGGCAAAGCCGAGGCGCAGGCGGCGGAGCTCTCCGGCGGGAATTCGCGGGGAAAGGGGCGGCGTGGGCGGCGGGGAGCCATGGGCTTCGGGGGCCAGCGTCGGGCCTGGCAGGCCGCGGCGCGCGCAGGTCGGTGGTGGTGATGTGGCGGTGCGGGAGTAGCTGAGGCGGCGGGGCGGACGCGTCCGGCGGCGCGCGGAAGAAGAGACTAGGGTTTCGCCCAAAAATTTCGGAGGGGTGCATATATTTATAGGTAGAGGGAGCTAGGAGAGTCCAAATGAGGTGCGGTTTTCGGCCGCGCGATCGTGATCGAACGGACGAGAGGATGGAGGGGGTTTGGATGGGTTTCGGGCCACCTTGGAGGGGTGTTGGGCTGCAACACACACGAGGCCTTTACGGTTCCCCGGTTAACCGTTGGAGTATCAAACGGACTCCAAATGGCACGAAACTTGACAGGCGGTCTACCGGTGGTGTACCAAGGCCGCTTGGCAAGTCCCGGTCCAGTCCGAGAACGTTTAACACCAGCACATGAAAAGAGACAAAAGGGGACGCCGGAGGACGTAGGAGTGTCGGAATGCAAAACAGACAATGGGGAAAATGCTCGGATGCATGTGACGAACACGTATGCAAATGTGATGCACATGATGACATGATATGAGATGCATGACATGAACAAAATGCAAAACAAAGACTAAATCCAACCATGAGGGAATATTATAACTTAGAGCCGAAAATTGCAAGAGTTGGAATACAAATATGGCAAGTTACATACGGCATTACAACTATTGCAGATGGAAAAGAAAGAGGGGACATACATTCTGGTTTGTGAACAAGGTGAATTGGAATGGCCCTATTGTGCTCTCCTGAATGCAGAAGGCACACACGACTCTAGTCCAACCCTTGTGATCGCCAGCCACCAATCATGTAGTTTGAGAGGTAATATTGAGTAAACTGCTTCAGGATCCACTGCAATGGAAAAAAGATTTAGACATTGTCATCTAACACAACTCATTATGGGTAGTAAAAAGTAGGCTACCGGGTTCTTACTTACCATCCCTCAGTTCACTTTTGTCTTGCATAAAGTGTAAACAAATAGTTCGATTTACATCTTTTGGCCCATTTTAATAATAATCTTTATCAGTTTCCTCACTTGATGCTGGTTCACGAATATCTCATTGCCCCATATGCAGAAAGGGTCGAAGTGTGGATCTTTGGCAATGACATATGTACCTAAAAGCACTAAGTTAATATTAGAAGCTAAACAACAATCGCAAAATGATGTAGTACAACACTCCCTCCATCCCATTATATAAGATTTTATTACATGTATATCTAGACATCCTCAGAACATTAAGGTAACACTCTTCCTTGTTGCTATGTAGCCTGGGATTGCCTATTTAGTCATTAAGTACAATGCATGTTGCTATGTAGCTTCAATGTGTGGGATTAAGCACGCTAGTTAAGAAAAACAAGAAGTGGAAATGTGTGTTAACCGCATCAGGCATAACATTTAAAAACAAGCAAATAGTCATTCAAACTAGTATTGTGCAGGTCTAAAGTACACTAGTTATTGTTAAAAAACGATAAGGCATGTTAACTGCAATATCCTTAACAGCAACCAAATATCGTAATTCATAGTGGTTTTGTCGAAACTGTTATTGATGAAATTGAATTGCACGGCAAATAATTGCACATATAGAGCATCACATTGTGAAGAACTAAAATAAACAAGGCATAAGGCCATCTCTAGCCGATCCTTTAAATGTTGAAGGACTAAAACCCTTAGTGGATATATATATACTCTAGCAATTTTTGGCCTTTTCTAGTTGATCCCCTAAACTTAACATTGTAAACTTCAATTTGATCAAGTCAAAGCAGGTTCAACCGAAAGTAGCATGCATTCAAACATAAATATAGATAGTTTTGCATAACCGAACATAAAACATAAATTTATACTAAGCTAAACTACTTTCAGTCGAAGTAGAGGTCGAGCCAATCCTTCATCGTCATGTACAGTGTGCCGCGAGCTGGGTCTGGGCCGGTGCCGTTGTCAGGGTCGTCGGGGAAGGCACTATTGCACTCGTCGATGTTGATCTCCTAATCCTTGGGGCCAACCTCGACGCCCTCCGCGCCACTGTACTTGCTGCCTTTGATCTCCTCATCGGAGGAGAGCGCGATAACCTCGCCACCGTCCTTGCTGCCTTTGACCTCGTCATCGGAGCAGAGCGCGAGAACCTCGCCGCCCTCGGCACCGGCAAAGATCGCCTGATGAAGCCATGTACCTAGGGTAGGGTCATGGATCTGTCAAAGATACCCTCCCCAAGGACATCTCTAAAAGAACCAGAAGCAGTCGAAGAAAAATCATCATCCACTCGACCATGAAGCCATGTTCCACTCGACAGTCTTGAAGACACTCGACCGTACGGACAACCACTCGACTACCGAAGATCTAGAGCCACTCCACTCTGCAACGGTCGGGATTTAAGTCATAGCCTTAATGGTCATTATGTACTTTTATTATGGGCGTTACCAGTAACGTCCCCATCTTTATGTACCTTAAACCCTTTGTAACTGAGGGCGTGAGGGGTCTGGCGAACTCTATATAAGCCACCCCCCTCCTTGGGGAAAAGGGTTCGCACTTTCTATAGCACACACGCATATAATCTAGTCGACCGCCTCCGGGCTCTGAGACGTAGGGTTGTTACTTCCTCCGAGAAGGGCCTGAACTCGTAAAACTCCCGAGTACAACTCCTCCATAGCTAAGATCTTACCTCTACATTCCTACCCCCATTCTACTGTCAGACATAGAACCACGACAGTTGGCGCCCACCGTGGGGCAGGTGTCTTAGCGACTTTTGGAGAAGTTGCCATTTTTCCGATCCCCTTCATCATGGTTTTAGGCGGAGGTTTGGCTGAGGGCCACGGGATCCGTTTCGGCGCGCTCATGTTTGTCACCGACGACTCCGCTTGGCTTCAGGAGGCTCCACTTGAAGTCAACGCACTCCCCGTCTGCGGGGCAACACACTTTCGCGCGTGCGTCCGTGGCATCCTCCTACGGCAGCCGTCGACCCAGTATCGGTCGGCTCCTGTGGCTTCCTCCCTCCCTGCGGACCGCCGGAGCAAACGTTCCGGTCGATCGAGGCTTCAGCGGTGGGTGAAGCATGCGGTGGCTCGCCAGTCGGCCACCCCCAAGTGGCGGCAATCGAGCCCGACGAAACCCTCTACGACCTGTTCGATCTGTCGACTGGCTCCGTAGAGACTGCATCTGAGTGCGACAGCTGCGACCCTGCAGCGGAAGTTTTGATGGTCAATGGACCACGCAGTCCTCCTGGCTTCACCCGTGAAGACAGAGGAGATGGGGGCAGTGATCCATCGCATGTTCGTGAAGAGTACCGCCTCAAATCCCTCTCTTCGGAGCGGAGAGAAGAACTTCGCCGCCGGAACATGGATGCACTTCACACTCCTATCGTTGGAGAAACCCCTGAGGCCCAGGCCTTGGAGGAGGCGCGCTTGGCCAACTTGGCTGAGCGCACTCGACTGGAGAACCTCCAGCGCGCACTCGACAAGCATACTCGGCAGCGTGCTCCCGAATCCAGTCGACGTCAACTTTTTCTGCCTCCGACTCAGGTATACTGAACTCCAATCCAGAATCTCGTAGTTGTGGCCCGAATAGAGGAGTCAATTCAACCTTCCCAGTCAGAAGCTGGTCGGGGTTTGGTGTAGATCCGGGCCTTGCTCCGAGCCGCGGGTGAGCAGAACACAGTAGTATCTCAGTCGCGGAATAGGATTCACAGCAGATCCGTGGTTGTAGACATAGTCCAGTCGGCTCACCGTCCAAGATCGCCCCGAGGTGTGAGGGACATGAAGATCGACGAGATCAGTAAAGAAACCGTGAGCAGTATGATCACCGAATCGATCGCGGTGATCGTCGTCGAGTGCCCACACCTCCCCCAAGGAGTGGGTCATACGTGCCTCGGCAACATGATGACAGGTGTCCTCACAGCGTTGGTCGAGGGATTCCAGTCGACCCCAGAGAGCCAGGCTTTGATGCGAGATCTATTCCCGTTCAGGGCTTGGTCGATGGAAACAGAGCTCACCGAGAAGGTCACGACAAAGACCGACCAACCAGCAGCAGAGTGCATGTCTCAGGTCCGGAGTGCTTCAGTACAGCCATTAGGGCTGCAGTGATTCCCCCCAACTTCAGGTTGGCGACTGGAGTCAGTAAGTTCACTGGTGAGTCCAAGCCTGACACTTGGCTTGAAGACTACTGAGTGGCTGTTCAGATTGGTGTCGGCAACGATGAAGTGGCCATGAAACACCTTCCTCTGATTCTGGAGGGCTCGACCAGAGCATGGCTGAATCAGTTAGCACCTAGTAGTATTTATACTTGGGAAGATCTTGCTCAAGTATTTGTTAGGACATTTGAAGGTACTTGCAAGTGGCCAACAGGGTTGACAGAATTACAGTGTTGCATTCAGAAACCGAATGAAACTTTGAGGGATTATATCCAGAGATGGATCACATTGCACCACACGGTGGAGAATGTGTCTGATCATCAGGAAATTTGTGCCTTTAAAGAAGGCGTCAAATATCGGGAGTTGAATCTGAAATTCGGTCAGACAGGAGATATGACTCTGACTCGGATGATGGAAATTGCCACCAAGTACGCCAACGGTGAAGAAGAAGACCGACTCTAGAGTGGCAAGCACAAAACAGCCGCCCACAAAACCAGAGGAGGAAACTCCAGTCAGAAGCAGAAGCGCAAAGCTGAGCCAGCCGCTCCTGGTGAAGCCTTAGCCGTGACTCAAGGAAAGTTCAAGGGGAAGCCCAAAGGGCCGTGGAACCCCAAGAAAGTAAAAGATCAAGATGGAAATGATGTGCTGGATTTACCATGCCACATTCACACCAAAAAAAGATGAAGAGGGTAATTTCATCTACCCGAAGCATACCACTCGACAGCCCTCAAAGGATGATAAAGGGGGGAATAACGAGGGCGAGAGCGGGCCCCCATCGCTACCAATTCCAACAGAGGGAATGAGCGCCTCCATGAAGGAGGATAACCAAGGGGAAGAATCCGACCTTCTCTCACTTCGGGGAAGGAAGAGGACTGCCTCTGAAGATCCGGAAACTAATGTCTCCACACGGGAGAAGAAATCTCCACCAGAGGGTCCTGCCTTGGAGGGTGCTCTTGCCGCACAAAGTCCCCGCGGGGTCAGCCCTCCAACGAGTTGTAAGTAATCAAAAAGTACTTTAATAGTGAAGATATACTACCTTACCTCTGAGGAAAATAACCGAAGCCTTTATCTTGCAGTTCGGACCTTAGCCCCTCTCAGCAGAGCTCGTCTTCGGGGGATCTTCTTCCGGAGATGATGGAGAGCGAAACGCCTCCCCCGGACTCCCCCGCTCAAGAAGCGGGCGACCTTGAATTGTCGCCACGGAGGACCTCTCCGGATCCGATGAGGCCAGAAGATAATCCTATAGTCACCCGAAGTCCCCAGCGTCTGGTTCTCGAAGAGAGCAAACAAAAGAGTCCGACACCATCTGGTATGCGGTCGGACGTACTAAGGGAGCTGTTGGAGCGAGCGGCCATCTCAAAAGAACACCGTACGTTGATGGGTACGGTGATGGAAAGAATTTCGCCCGCCAAAAGCGGATTACATGAATCCTTTATGAGTCTACTGACGGGCTTTGAGGCACGTGAAATGATATACTTTTTTAATAGTACCGCACATGTTTAGGTGTTCCCTGTGTAGATAGTAGCCCCTGAGACTCTGGTTGTCATCGAGAACGGTGGCAAACAGAGGATCATAGTCCCAGGTAATAACCAAACTGCCTTTATGTGCGGGTGGTGGAAGCTCCGGTGGCTAGCCGGACTAATGAGTTTGCCGAACTAAAGCGACAACTGGATGCGGCAGACGCCAACATCGAGCTTGTTAACAAGCGGCTTGACGAGTCACAGGGTAAGTAATGTTTTCTGGTGAATGTCACATAGTAAGAGTAGCGTGATGCCAGTATCTTTAATATGTTGTGACTGCAGATGGAGCTGCCACCATGGAGACCCTTCGGGCGGAACTTGCCTGAGCCAAGGAACAAGCAAGAATTAGCAATGCGGCTGCTTTGAAGGCGGCCGAAGAGTTAAGAGCCGAGAAGGCCGCGCATTGCGAAAGCAAAGAGAAGATGGCCAAGATGGCCGTAAAATTAAAAGACATTGCCGACCGTTGCCATTTCCTTGAAGAAGAGAACCGAGTGAAGGCAGCGGACCTTGAAAAGGCCACGGCGACGACCAAAGACACCCGCTCTGCTATGAGGGCGAAGAAGGAGGAGCTGCGTGAAGCCGGGGATAGTGTGGCTGGGAAGCCCTTTCTGCTGCAGAGGAAGTTCGGAGATCTGCGGTATGCCCCTTAGGATCGGCTGTGGAGTTTGACAGACGCATATATGGACTAGGCAGTGAGCGCTGTCGATGCGGTCGAATACTTGCGAGATCAGACAGATCATGAAGTGGACAACCTGTTCTGGTCGCAATTAACGTTCCAGAGGGTCCGATTCCCTTGACTGATCAGCTAGCCGAATGGGCCGAACTTAATAGATTGTCCAGACTTGCCATGAGGTCCATCGTAGATCATCTATGGTCGGAGAAGCCGAAGCCGAACAACTATTTCAGTTTAGTGAAGCAGTTCCTTCGTGTGGTGCCGCGTATCAATGCGATGAAGAGGTCGGCGTGCATAGAAGGCTCGCGGATGGCCTTTGCCCGTGTCAAAGCATACTGGGCGGAGATGGATGCTACCACTTTTGCGGCGCAGGGTTCGGCCATAGGCCAAGTGGCTGCCGAGCACTATTTTGAAGAAGTTCTTGAGGGTGCTCGTTTGATAGAGGCCCAGTGCTCGAAGAATATTATGTTTGAGTGACATGTATTCCCATTGTAAACACAATGTTTATATGAAATGTATTAAGGCTGTATTTATACTTTTGCCTAAAAGTAATATGATGCCTCCTGTGCGGCCATTTATGTATATATGTATATAACCTGAAAGATTGCAGTCGTCGGCTTCAACCCCCACACATATAATGCGGAGGTGCTCGCAGAAGACGCGTGTTCACACTTAACCCAACGTCTTGGTCCTATTAAGGAGGTGATAGCGCAGCGAACGAGGCAACCGGACTATAATGCTTTAACACTTTCACTTAGCCATAGGAGTTTGACGGTGGGGCTACTATATAGCCCCTGGTGGCACCGCACTCTCCCGAACTCAGGGTGCGTATATGCCTGGTCGGGAAACGGCCCTTCGTTAAAGCGGAGGAATTCTAACATTCCGATAGGTCATCGAGTGGTTGACCAATCTCGCGCTATATCATGACAGTCAATTTTCGGCTTTCTCTACTGAGGTGCTCGTCCGGATGAACCAGGGCATAATCGCAGTAGTTCTCCTGGTGCTGCTTTAGCCGATAGAGCAGAACGTAAGGCACCAAAACACAAGAGCCGGGCAAAGCAAACATTTGACCAAAGACATGATTCGGAGCTGATGCATATCAGGCCAAACTCACGACGTCGAACACTCCCTAAGGTATTCAGTCTTTATGGTATAAACCGGGCCTAAATAGTGCCCTTTGTAAGAAGCCCCTTGTGTCTAGGTATGTGCATTATTCTGACGTGGCCACATGCCAAGACGTCAGCATACTTCTCAATTGTACTGAGGATCTGAGGGATGTGTATCAACAAGAGACAGTAAAAAAGGTTTACGCAGGGTCTTAATCTAAAAAGAATCCTTGGAACGGGTCCCTGCTGCATGTCTGCGCCTGTGTCTCCGTTGTGTCGTATCCTGGACGGGTGTAGCACGATGGTCATCTGTAAAAGAGAGGAACTTAGGTGAAAAGTTGTCGTGCAAAAAGGTAGTTTGAAAGAAACCATGTATAATTCAAGATGAGTAAAAATTGCCACTTGTTTGCGCGCATTGAGCCCCTTGTATTTGTAATAGGGGTGTGGCCATCAATCCTGTATGAATTACACATAGTTGCGCCGGACTCATCTAACTGTGTCCGTGGTCTTGACGACCTATCAAATGCTTTAGTTGGTGAGGCCGTTTTTAGTGTGCGGCTGCCAAGGCAGTCGCACTCTCTTCGGCGCGCAAAGATCGCTCAATATTTCCATTCACTATAATGATGCCACATGGACCGGGCATCTTGAGCGTGAGGGAAGCATAATGCGGTATTGCATTAAAGCGAGCGAAAGCTTTGCGTCCAAGTAATGCTTGATAGCCACTTTGGAAACGGAGCAACGCGGAAGGTTAAATGTTCGCTACGGAAGTTATCGGGGAAGCCGAATATAACCTCTAGTAGCAGGGAGCCCGTGCAATCTGCCCCTGGGCCTGGCGTTACTCCTTTAAAGGTAGTATTGTTGTGGAAAATTTTTGTTGGGTCTATCCCCATTTTGCGGATTGTGTCCTAGTATATTAGGTTTAGACTGCTACCACCATCCATCAGGACTCGTGTGAAGTGGTATCCGTCAATTATTGGGTCTAACACCAAGGCAGCCCATCCTGCACATCGGATACTTGCTGAGTAATCCCGATGGTCGAAAGTGAACGGTTGAGACGACCAGTGGCAGGACTCCGCAGTGATAGGCCCTTGGGCATATTTCTTTGGGAGTGCCGCTTTGTTTCTCCCCTTGATCACGTGTAACACGTTTACTGTTTTGACTTCTGGTGGAAATTTCTTTTGTTCCCCAGTGTCTTGCTTGAGAGGCTCATCCTCGTCTTCACTTGGTGTATCCTCCCCCTTGTGTACGGCGTTGAGCTTGCCGGACTGCTTGAAGACCCAACATTCTCTGCGGGTATGATTAGCGGGTTTACCAGGGGTTGTATGGATTTTACATATTTGGTCTAGAATTTTGTTTAGGCTGGATAGTTCATCTCTAGCGCCTTTAGAGGGCGGCTTTTGCTGACCTGGCCGAGAGCTTCTGAATCCGGCGTTTACTGTCGTGCTCTTCGGGCTGTCTTCAAAAGTGCGTTATATCGACTAGAGGGGGGGTGAATAGGCAATTTTTATGAAATTCTTCACTGAGGAATTTGCCGGTGAGGACATTCCTTAGCGAAGAACTACTAGCAGTGGAATAAGTACTCAAAAGTAAACATGACAGAATACAAGCATGGTCATCATGATGAAATGAAGACAGGCACAGAGTACAGGTAGCGTGAGCACAGGATAACACATGATGAAGACAAACAGACTGAAGAAATTGAACTGAGGAAATTGAGAAAGTCTTCAGTCAAAGTCTTCAAGCACAGATATGAACAAGCACACAACACAGTTATGAGGAAATGAAAGAGTTGAGGAAATAGAACCAGTAAGCTTGGTGAAGACAATGATTTGGTAGACCAGTTCCAACTGCTGTCTCAGTTGTACGTCTGGTTGGAGCGGCTGAGTATTTAAACTCGAGGACACACAGTCCCGGACACCCAGTCCTGAACACACAGCTCAGGACACCCAGTCCTCACTGTATTCTCCTAGAACTAAGGTCACACAGACCTCGTCCAATCAGTCGTGGTAAGTCTTCAGGTGACTTCTGAACCTTCACAAACTTGGTCACTCGGCTATCCACAATTCCTCTTGGATGCTCTATAACATGACGCCTAACCGTCTGGAAGAAGCACTGTCTTCAAAGGTAACAAGCATCGAATCCACTCAGGATCAATCTCTTCAGTGATGCTCAATCACTTGGGGTTTGTAGGTGTTTGGGTTTTGGGTTTTTCCTCACTTGATGATTTTCGCTCAAAGTCCTCGGAGGATGGGTTGCTCTCAAATGACAAGTGTCAGTTTCTCTCGGAGCAGCCAACCAGCTAGTGGTTGTAGGGGCGGCTATTTATAGCCTAGGGAGCAGACCGACATGATAAGACATAAATGCCCTTCAATGATATGACCGTTAGGTGGATAGATATTTTGGGACAGCTGGCGCATAGCACAGCAACGGTCAAAATTTTGAGTAGCAAAATCCTTAGGGCTATCATGTTCCTCACTGTGTAGGCAATCCGCACTGGCGAATTCCTAACTCCTCAGTCAAAACAAATTCCTCAGAGACCAGAAGAACTTCGTCTCTGTCACTGAAGAATATGACTGCACTGTATGAGATTTCCAATGGCTTCACTCAAAGGGATTGGTAGGTGTAGGATTTTGAGTTGAGCATCACATGGAAACTTTTCCTTAGTATTTCCTCGACCCCCTTTGATAGTACGGTGTTTCCTATGACTCAAGAAAGAGAAAATGAAACTACGAAAACAAAAGTCTTCACGCTTCATGTTCCTCGAAAGAATACCAAGTCTTCAAGGTCACACCAATTTCTTCACTTTCAAAGTCTTCAGAGATCCAAAGTTTTCAGTCGAAGAACTTCATTTTTAGGGGTCGACTTTCTCTGTAAATATCAAACTCCTCATAGACTTATAGACCTGTGTACACTCACAAACGCATTAGTCCCTTAACCTATAAGTCTTCAATACACCAAAATCACTAAGGGGCAATAGATGCACTTACAATCTCCCCCTTTTTGGTGATTGATGACAATATAGGTTAAGTTTTCAACGGGGATAAACATATGAAGTGTAAATACTAATATTGAAGAATTGGATTGCAAGATATAGAAGAACTCCCCCTAAAGATGTGCATAGTGAGGAATTTGCTTTTGAAGTAATGCACATTTGAAGAATTGAATCATGGAGATCTGCCCCTATATCTTGTAATTCATACACGCATTTGTCATATAACAGTGAAGAATTTGAAATGCATGATGAAATATGGTGACTGATGTAGTTTAGCATGCGTGCAATAATATTTAACGAGGAATAAGCATGCAGAAAAACGTCTCAAAAGTATCAGAGCACCATCAGGTTTAAGATTACAATTCGATCCAATAAAGTCTCAGAAGAACGAGAGTTGTATCTTAACAAAAAATGCCCATATAGAAAGACCCGCTTGAATACTAACTCATAATGCCCCCCCCCCTTTGTCATCAAATGACCAAAAGGATCGAATATGAGGACTAACGCCCCTGAAGAATATCAAGTTGATGAAGGAGCGCCAGCGTTGTTGGGGTCGTTTGTTGTAGTAGGGCCTGCCGCAGTGTCGTCCAAGTCTTCATTTTCATCAGTGTCGCGCGATGAACAATATGAGCTGGCCACCAGAGAAGGAACCTTGACCTTCTTGAATTTCTTCGATGGAGGTGCAGACCAGTCAAAATCTTCTTTGAGACCCATTTTCTTCAGATTGTCTTCACCATACAGATGTGACAGGATTGCCCAGGTGCGACCGAAGACTTGATGGAGGTAGTAATGGTTTTTCTTCACTGCATTGTGTGTGGCAGTCATGTTGTGAAGAAGTGAACCAAACTGACGCTTAACCCATTTGTGATTTCGATGCATCTTCTGGTGAAGACTAAGAAGAAGTTCACGGTCAGTCATCAAGCGCGGAGCAGTGTCTTGAGGAGTGGACTTGGGTGCATTGGCAGAGTCATGTGTGGCAGAGTCATCATTGGTGGAATAAGATGCAGCTTTGCGAAACTGACCATCCAATGGACGAATGCCTTCATCTATTACAGCTGGTGCCATGCCCTGTCCATCAACTGAGGAATATGTCTGCTTGAGGACTTCAATTGGGGGCAAGTAGCTGAGGTGATTCTGGAAATCAGCTTTGTAGTTGAGTGAAGACCTTGTCCTGAGAAATCTCATAATCCAAGGTGCATAAGGCTTCAGCTCAAACGGAGACAGTGCAACATTTGCCATAGTCCTCATGAAGAAATCGTGATAGTTGACAGGAATGCCTTGAACGATGTTGAATACCAGATTCTTCATGATGCCAACAATTTCCTCATCAGATGAGTCGTGGCCTTTGATAGGACTGATTGTCCTCGTAAGAATACGAGAGACAGTTCTGGGCACGTAAAGAAATTCCTTCATGAGGAATTTGGTTCTTGGTGCTTGACCTGGCTTCAAGGGTTTCATCAGCACCTGCATGTAATGATGTGTGAGCTCAGGTTCACTGTAGATGCAGCGAGCTTCTCCAAGGGGAGGACTGAGTGGTAGAGCACGAAGCAATTCAGAGGCTGGTGCAGTGTAGTGAGTGTTTTTAGACATCCAATCCAGCACCCATGAATTCACATCTTCAGCATCTCCTGTGATGTGCAGCATTGCATAGAATTAAAGAATCAGTTCTTCATTCCAATCACAGATGTCATAGTAAAAGTTTAGCAGTCCAGCATCGTGAAGAACACTGAGGACTGGTGCGAAGCACGGCAGAGATTCCATATCCACGTGAGGAATATGCTCATGGTAGAAGATTTTCTCCTTGTTGAACATCACTGAGGAGTAGAAATTGGCTTGACTAGCAGTCCAGAAACACCTCTTCCTAATGCGAGCAGAGTTATATGGGTTGTAATCTTCGAAGAATACGTGCTCGCCGAAGAAATCATCGGCCTTGAACTTTTGCTTGCGTGAGAATGGATCCTTTGGCTTCGGCAGAGGAGTGTCAGTGAGTTGCATCATGACCTCAGGAATCTCAATTGCAGGTTCTTCAGGCTGAGGAATTTCTGGTTCCTCCTCAGTGGCAGTCTGCGTCGTTGGTTGTTCAGTAGCAGCAGTTTCTTCAGCGCTAGTGGCTGGAATTTCCTCATGTACAGATGCAGTGGGGTGAGTCTCATCAGAGCTCATTTGAACAGTTGTTGCGGGGGACTAAGGAATTTGCTGTAGAGGGGTGAAGAGTGGAGAGTTGGGGTGCTGACTTTCCCTAAAGTCATCAGTCATCACTGGTGTGGAGCAGCCAACGTCCACATCTTCATCTTCCATTTCTTCAACGCCAGCCTCTTCAGCTGTGAACTGAGGCATGGGCGAGGAGATGACAGGTGTTGAAGGGATCACATCCACTTCAATTTCTTCATCAATCTTCTCCGACGAAGCAGCAGAGGGAGTTTCTTCATCAGATCCGCTGGGGATCACATATTCTTCATCAAAAGGAACAAGGTCCTTTGATGGCATGGTTGAGATGGGAACAACATCAATGGGATTTGCAAATGAACTTGTCATAGGCTTCATTTTCTTCGGAGCTGAAGAATCTAAAGCAGCTGATGCTTCCGTTTTCTTCACTGCAGCATGTTCTGCAGCCTTGGTCTTCTTCACATCTGATGCAGATGGAAGGATTGGAGTTGAAGTTGGCGCAGGAGCAGCTGAGGAATCTGGTTGATTTTCTTCATTTTCTTCAGGCGCACCACTAGTGGGTGCCCTGGCAATTTCTTTAGTGGCTGGTATGCAGTCATCAGCCCTGGAACTCACATTTTCTTTAGCAGCCTGATTTTCATCAGCGGTGCTGGCATGTTCTTCAGTCGGCTGAGCAGATGCTTCAGCCTGAGGAATTTCCTATTGCGTTGGGGCAGCAACATTGGAAGTGAGGTTATCAGCAAGTTTCACAAAACGAACCTTGGCTCCAAGCCAATCAGCGCGATATGCGTCAAAGTCATCACTGAGTTTCTTGATCTCAGTCTAAATAGTGACAAGTTCTTCAGTTGTCATAGAGATAACATTTTTTCTTCAGATAGCGCTCTTTCTTGTACTGCGCTTTCTTGATCTGCCTGGCCTTCTCAAATTTCCACTTTTCTTCTTGAATGAAGTGGGTCAGCATGTGACTTTGACCAGGAGTCGGCTTGAAATCAGGCATGGGAGTGTTGGGGTCCTTGTGCCAAACATCAATGTATTCGAGGATCAACTTGGGATCCAAAAGCAGTGGCACCTCTGTTCCCTTGGCTCTAGCGGCCCTGACTTGCCTGTCTCTGATGATTTCTGCAAGTTGATCATCATCAGCTTCATCTTCTTCAGATGGCACTTGGAAAGCGACTTGTTTCTTCTGAGGACTTGGGCGAGGACCTTGTCCAGCAGTGGCCTTTGTCTTCAGCAGTGAGGGGCCAACTGAGGAACTTGGTGCATCTGAGGAACTAGGTGCAGCTGAGGAACTAGCTGAGACACCTGAGACAATGGAGATGCCTGCAGTCCTTTGGCACGAGGCAAGATGCACTGGTGCTGAGGATTTAGTCGAAACAACTAGGGGCTTTGGAGGAACAGGAGCAGCATGAGGAATTGGCCGTGAGGGCTTTGAGGATTCTGGCCGTGAGGGCTTTGCTGATGAGCTTGGCCTTGAGGGCATTGTTGGTGAAGCACTTGGCTTTCGCGCAGGCTTCTTTGACATAGCCTTCTTTGGCTTGACAGCAAAGGTCTCAGCAGAGGCAGCAGCAGCAATAGAGTCTTCATTGAATTTCCTCACTGCCTCTTTGGCTTGCTTAGCCAACTTGGCTTGGCGCTTGGCTCATTCATTAGGATAGTCCTCACCATGCTTGAGGCTGGTGGGATCAGCGATTTGGCCAGGTGCCAATGGAGGTCTTGGGCATGGAGGATTGAGTGCGAATTTCTTCATATACTTAGGAGTGACATATCTGTACTCCCTCCATTCTCTTGCCCATCTCCTCTCTATCTTCTGAATGCGCACCTTGCGCTCATTCTTGGTTTCCTAAGTAGGTGTGCTGTACCCAGCATATATTTCATCAGGGATTTCAAACGCTGTATTGACCTCAGGCCTCTTTGTAACTATTCTTCGAGGAACGCTGCAAATGAGTTAAGTTGATGAGAACCTAGTGATTCAGCAGCTGACATGTGTACCTGTGAACAGAGTATAGTTGCGAGGAATTTGGAGAGGTCATATGCGTTCTCAGAGGGTTTTTCAAAAGGAACAAGTTTGAGGAATTTGGCCAGATGAGTCTTGAAGAATTTCACTAAGCATTCTTTGTCTTAGGTGCCAGAGATGTGTAGATTAAAAATCCACAAATTTGAGGAATCTTGAAGAAAAACATACCTTAGAGAAACGAATCAAGAACGGATAATATGTGAGGTGTTTTAGTGTGTGAAGATATGAAGAAAAACACATTTGGAGATTTTGTAGATAATCACTCGAATCAACAAGGGCAGTAAAAGTAACTTTTAATTACCCTGGACAAAGAACACGACGAACTGGAGTGAGGAGATGTGAAGTTCGTCTTTGCAGATCTTCCACGCCCTAACTTGGCGGAGGAAGACAGCTACGGCGGCGGCAGAGTGAAGGTTTCCGCGGTCGGCGCGAGTACGTCGGTGACGAGGTCGAGGCAGTGAAGCTCTTCCTCACCGACGGCGATGAAGTAGCGGCGGCGCTAGGGTTTGAGAAGCTCGAGCTTGAGAGAGATCGAGCGGAGTAAAAGAAGTGAGGAAGGGACGGAGGGGTATTTATAGCCACGGTGAAAAACTGCTCGCCCGAAGAAATTGGACGAACGTGCCCCTGACCCTTCTCATTCGCATGACATGTGTCAGCCACGTAGTGAGAGGTGGAGATCGTGTTAGATCGTGGGTGAGTGGATAACTATATCGTGGGATGCGGAACGGTTTGAGCGGCAAAGCTGAAAATTTAGATAAGATAGGTTTTACAGTTCCGTTCACAATTTCTTCAGCTGACAAGGACACATTGAAGATTTTGAACGAGTTTCAAATAGAACGCACATGAAGAATTTGTGAATAGATTGGGTTGAGTATAGCATAGAGGGGGAAGGGTCCGATCACATTCACTTAGCAGAAAAACCAACTTGAAGAATTAGCAATAAGTGAATGCTGTAGAGGACATAAACTCATATATATATATAGCCAATGAAGAAAAACGACGGAAACAATGAAGACTATGCAAAGTTTGAAGAATATGAATGATTGAGGAATTTCAACTTTTGGTGGTGGCGTGACCCACCATATAAGAATGATGATTTCATACACCGCGTACAATTATCGTAGGGTTCTGAGAATCAAATTCTTCATTAATTTCTTCACACTAAGAGTGTTATTCTTCATTGATTGAAGAAAAACGTTTCTTCATGTGTTGCACATCTAAGTCATCAATTTTGCATAAGTGTTAGGATGAGTGTCCTTTTCAAAGAACATTCGAAGATTATAGGATATTTAGCTCACACCGCAACTTGCTAAATCTCTTCTCATCCAAGGGCTTTATGAAGATATCGGCTAGCTGTTCTTCAGTCTTCACATGCTCAATAGAAATGTCGCCTTACAACACATGATCACGAAGAAAATGATGACGAATCTGAATGCGCTTTGTCTTCGAGTGCTGAACAGGGTTGTGAGCAATCTTGATCGCACTCTCATTGTCACAGTAGAGAGGCACATTCTTCATGTTGACGTCGTAGTCCTTGAGAGTTTGCTTCATCCATAGCAATTGAGCACAGCAAGAACCAGCGGCAATATACTCAGCTTCAGTAGTAGATAGTGACACGCAGTTCTGTTTCTTCGAGGACCAACAGACCAAAGATCGCCTGAGGAAATGACATGTACCAGATGTTGACTTGCGGTCCACACGATCACCAGCATAGTCAGAGTCAGAATATCCAATGAGATCAAAAGCCGAGCCCTTGGGGTACCATAATCCAAGTGTGGGTGTGTGAGCTAGATATCGAAGAATATGCTTCACAGCCTTATGGTGTGATTCCTTCGGTGCAGCTTGAAATCGGGCACACATGCAAACACTAAGCATTATATCTGGCCTAGATGCACATAGGTACAATAAAGAGCCAATCATGGAGTAGTATACCTTATGATCGAAGTCGATACCATTTTCATCAGTGCACAGATGGCCATTTGTGGGCATAGGAATTTTGACGCCTTTGCAATCTTGCATGTCAAATTTCCTCAGTACATCCTTGAGGTATTTCTCCTGAGATATGAATATGCCATTGAGTTGTTGACGAATTTGAAGACCTAAGAAGAATTTCAACTCTCCCATCATTGACATTTGATATTCTTCACTCATCATATAGGAAAATTCATCACTATAACGTTGGTCAGTACAGCCAAAGATAATATCATCAACATATATTTGGCACACAAACAATTCACCATCATAAGATTTAGTGAAAAGAGTAGGGTCGAGTGAACCAGGTTTGAAGCCTTTCGTCTTGAGGAATTCCTTCAAAGTATCATACCACGCCCGTGGGGCCTGCTTGAGGCCATAGAGGGCCTTGTTGAGTCTGAAGACTTTGTCAGGATTTTTTGGATATTCAAAACCTGGGGGTTGAGCAACATATACTTCTTCCTCAAGCTTACCATTGAGGAATGCACTTTTCACATCCATTTGATATAAAGTGATATCATGATGGTTAGCATAAGCAAGTAATATGCGAATAGCCTCAAGTCTAGCAACAGGTGCAAAAGTTTCATCGAAATCAATTCCTTCAACCTGTGTAGCCTTGAGCTACGAGCCGTGCCTTATTTCTCACCACAAGGCCATTTTCATCTTGCTTGTTGCGGCAGATCCACTTTGTGCTGATGATATTGTGCTTGCGAGGATCTGGACGTTTGACAAGTTCCCAGACATTGTTGAGCTCGAACTGATGTAATTCTTCTTGCATGGCCTGAATCCACTCAGGCTCCAGAAATGCTTCATCTACCTTAGTGGGCTCTGTAATAGATACAAAAGCATAGTGCCCAAAAAAGTTAGATAAATGTGAAGCTTTTGAGCATGTGAGAGGACCTGGTGCTTTGATGTCATTGATGATCTTTTCAACTTGCATTTCTTTTGCAATACGAGGATGAGCTGGTTGCCGTTGAAGAATTTGATCAGCGTTTTCTTTAGCACCATTTTCTTCAGTATTTTCTTCAGGTGCATTAGCTCAACGTTTTTCATGTTCTGGAATGAATTCTTCAGCAGATTCTTCAGTAGGAATGACATCCTCAGTAGCCTTGAACTTCATAGTTTCCTCAGGTGCTGGTTCATCTATCATAGTAGGTAGGTGCTCTCTTTGCGAGCCATTAGTTTCATCGAACCGCACATCTACAGTTTCAACAACCTTGTGAAGAACGTTGTTGAAGACTCTGTAGGTGTGCGAGTCCTTTCCGTAACCAAGCATAAAACCTTCATGTGCTTTCGGTGCAAATTTTGAGTTATGATGAGGATCTCTAATCCAGCATTTAGCACCAAAGACTTTGAAATAACTTACATTGGGTTTCTTATCAGTGAGGAGTTCATAGGCAGTCTTCTTGAAGAATTTGTGAAGATATACTCTATTAATGATGTGGCACGCAGTGTCAATTGCCACAATCCAAAATCGACGAGGTGTTTTGTATTCATCAAGCATAGTGCGAGCCATCTCAACAAGAGTCCTGTTCTTACGCTCCACGACTCCATTCTGTCGAGGAGTGTAAGGAGTAGATAACTCATGAGTAATACCAAGTTCATCAAGATAGTCATCGAGACCAGAATTCTTGAACTCAGTGCCATTTGTCACTTCTGATGTGCTTGATCTTCACTCCAAAGTTGGTTGAAGCCCTTGAGGAAAATCGTTTGAAGATTTCCTGCACTTCATGTTTGTAAGTAACAATGTGTACCCATGTGTATCGAGAATAATCATCAACAATAACAAAGCCATATTGAGATGCTTCATTTGAAACAGCAGAATAATGATTAGGACTGAAAAGATCCATGTGAAGCAATTCAAATGGACGAGTGGTGGTCATGATAGTCTTCGCTGGATGCTTGGCCTTGGTCATTTTTCCAGCTTCACAGGCTCCGCGTAAGTGATCCTTGAGGAATTTGACATTCTCAATGCCAATGACATGCTTCTTCTTCGCAAGCGTGTGCAAATTCCTCATGCCTGCATGACCAAGCCGTTTATGCCAGAGCTAGCCTTCTGAACCTTTTGCAAGTAAGCACACGGCTGGTTGTGGTCCTGTAGAGAAATCAACAATATACAAGTCTCCTCTCCTAAAGCCTTCGAAGCCTTTGGAATTGTCAGCTTCCATAACCACAACACAACGGTACTTGCCAAAGACAACAACCATATCTAGATCACAAAGCATTGAGACAGACATAAGGTTGTATCCTAAGGACTCAACAAGCATGACTTTGTCCATGTGTCGATCCTTTGTGATCACAACCTTACCTAGACCCAATACCTGACTTTTTCCTTTGTCGGCAAAGATGATATGCTTCAGATGCGACGGAGATAATGGAGCATCCATCAATAGATTCTTGTCACCAGTCATGTGATTTGTACATCCACTATCGAGGACCCACTCAGTGGCTTTGGGTTGATCATCCTGTAGATGAATTAGTGCAACTTACGAACTCATATACTTCATCAGTGAAGAATATGACATCAATTCATCAGATCAATTTCATCAAGCAGAAGAATAGATAAAGCAGTATGAGGACGTGAGAAATGAAGGTTCATTTCTTCATGATTAGCCTGCGTCCTTTCAGGCATACTCAGGTCTCCAGCAAATTCTTCAGACGATTATGTACGTCTGGAGACCTGACCCTGCAGGAGAGATTAGTTCTTTTTCATCACCACCCACATCTAAAGGGGTGGCAAAGAGTTCATCATTCTGCAAGCTCCATACGAGAAGGATGGCATAGAAGCCAGTCCATTTCGTTTCACATAAGATGGGTTAGAGTAAGCATAAGAGTAAGCAGAGAAATTCTTCGAGGACTTATGGACATAATGATTTGAAGAATAATGCACATATCCATAATCCTTAGATCTTCCCTGCGAAACAGACGGGTTAGCACGATGATGTTCATATGAGGACTTTGATCCATATGACAAATATGATCCATGTGAGGAGTTTGGTCCGTATGAGGACTTGGATCCATATGAAGAATTTGGTCCATATGAAGAATTTGATCTGGGGTTCCTATTCTTCACAGGTGGCGTCATGATGACATTCACCTGAAGATTTTCAAGGCATCTTTTGGGAACCCAGATTTTCTTCATAGGGGGACCGTTCCTACAGTTAGTGCCAACATATCTAGCAAATACTTCACCGTTCTGATTTTTGAACAGTTTATAGTTGGAGTCAATTGACTCATCATCAGAATGAGGAGATTCACATGCAAATCTAGATAAGTTAGATGGATCAACTGGAGGTCCCTTTGCAGCAACCCAAGTAGTTTTGGGGTACTGCTCAGGCTTCCAATATGTACAATCAGCATTGAGTTTCCTCTCAAAGGCAATACCCTCTTTCCTAGGGTTCCTGTTGAGGATCTGCTTTTTAAGCACATCACAAAGAGTCTGATGCCCTTTGAGGCTTTTGTACATGCATGTCATGTACAACTCCTTCAGCCCTGCATCGTTAGTGATACTAGCAATGTCCTCAGATGAGGAATTAGTGATAGCAGAGGCATGTGAAGAATTTGAAACATTAGCAGCATTTGAACATTCAGGTGAAGAATTAGCAGATTCATGTTCAATGCACTTCAAGCATGGAGGAACAAATTCTTCCTGATAAGCGTTGATTTGTTGAGCAAGTAATGAATCACGCTCCTTCTGAAGATCTTCATAGCTCACTCTTATCTTCTCAAGGTCTTGCTTTCTTTGAAGAAATTCATTAGAAAGCTTCTCATGATCCAATAAGAGAGTGTTACGATGACTTTGAAGTTTTTCAAGCTAGGACTGAAGTCTTTGAAGATTTTCAGTCAAAGTTCCAGTGCGATCCATTTCTTCACCCAACATATCATCACTTTTATCTAGCATGTTTTGAACCTTTTCTAAAGCCCTTTGTTGTTTTATAGCAATCTTAGCAAGTTTAGAATACTTGGGCTTAAGGTTTTCATCAAATTCATTCTCACTTGATTCGGAGGAGGTATATTTGAGTACCTTGGCACCCTTTGCCATGAAGCAATAGGTGGGAGCGTAGTCATCATCTCCTTCATCAGCCTTGTTGGTGAGGTCATTTTATTCAGTATTGAAGATAGACTTGTTGACGAATGCAGTAGCGAGAGATAGGCTCGCCACTCCGGATTCGGATTCCTCAGATGTCTCCTCTTCCTCATTTTCTTCAGCTTCAGCCTCAGAGTCCATTTCCTTGCCAATGAATCCCCTAGCCTTCTTGGAGCTGCTCTTCTTGTGATATGAAGACTTTGAGGATTTTGATGATGAAGATTTTGTGGATTTCTTCTTTTTCTTCGCATCATCAGAACTGTAATCCTTGTATTTCTTCTTCTTTGATTCCTTTTCCCATTGAGGACAATCTTGAATGAAATGTCCAGGTTTCTTGCACTTGTGACAGAGCCTATTCTTGTAGTCACTTGGTGAGGAATCATTGCTCCTTGAGGATCTTCCAAGGCGACCACGTCTTGAGAACTTTTGGAACTTCTTCATGAGCAGAGCCAGATCATGGCTCAGTTCTTCAGGATCACCAAGGCTGCTACCAGAGTCTTCATCTTCGGACTCAGATACTACCTTGGCCTTCAGTGAACGTGATCTGCCATAACTTGAACCATAGAGATCTCTCTTTTCAGCAAGTTGGAACTCATGAGTATTTAGCCTCTCGAGAATATCAGCGGGATCAAGTGACTTGTAATCAGCACGTTCTTGTATCATCAATGCCAGAGTGTCAAATGTGGAATCAAGCGATCTCAGCAATTTCTTCACCACCTCATGGTCAGTGATGTTAGTGGCACCAAGTGCTTGAAGCTCATTTGAGATGTCAGTGAGACGATCGAAGGTTTGTTGAACATTTTCATTGTCGAGTCTTTTGAAGCGGTTGAAGAGATTGCGAAGAACATCAACTCGAGAGACACACTGAGTTGAGACTCCTTCATTCACTTTGGACAACCTGTCCCAGATAAGCTTCGCTGTCTCCAAAGCACTCACTCTACTATGCTGTCCCTTGCTCAGATGGCCACATATGATGTTCTTTGCTTGAGAGTCGAGTTGCTTGAATCTCTTCACATCAGCAGCATTCAGAGAAGGTGTGACTGAGGGAACACCATTTTCCACAACATACCAGAGATCGTTATCAATTGCTTCAAGATCCATTCGCATCTTATTCTTCCAGTAGGGGTAGTCCGTCCCATCGAAGGTAGGACACCCAGCAGAGACCTTGATCATACCTGCGGTCGACATAACTAAAACTCCAGGCGGTTAAACCAAAATCACATAGAACAAGGGAGTACCTTGCTCTGATACCAATTGAAAGTGCATTATATCGACTAGAGGGGGGTGAATAGGCGATTTTTATGAAATTCTTCACTGAGGGATTTGCCGGTGAGGAAATTCCATAGCGAAGAACTACTAGCAGCGGAATAAGTACTCAAAAGTAAACATGACAGAATACAAGCATGGTCATGATGATGAAATGAAGACAGGCACAGAGTACAGGTAGCGTGAGCACAGGATAACACAGGATGAAGACAAACAGACTAAAGAAATTGAACTGAGGAAATTGAGAAAGTCTTCAAGCACAGATATGAACAAGCACACAACACAGTTATGAGGAAATGAAAGAGTTGAGGAAATAGAACCAGTAAGCTTGATGAAGACAATGATTTGGTAGACCAGTTCCAACTGTTGTCTCAGTTGTACGTCTGGTTGGAGCGGCTGAGTATTTAAACTCGAGGACACACAGTCCCGGACACCCAGTCCTAAACACGCAGCTCAGGACACCCAGTCCTCACTGTATTCTCCTTGAACTAAGGTCACACAGACCTCGTCCAATCAGTCGTGGTAAGTCTTCAGGTGACTTCCGAACCTTCACAAAGTTGGTCACTCGGCTATCCACAATTCCTCTTGGATGCTCTAGACCATGACGCCTAACCGTCTGGAAGAAGCACTGTCTTCAAAGGTAACAAGCGTCGGATCCACTCAGGGTCAATCTCTTCAGTGATGCTCAATCACTTGGGGTTTGTAGGTGTTTGGGTTTTGGGTTTTTCCTCACTTGATGATTTTCGCTCAAAGTCCTCGGAGGATGGGTTGCTCTCAAATGACAAGTGTCGGTTTCTCTCGGAGCAGCCAACCAGCTAGTGGTTGTAGGGGGCGGCTATTTATAGCCTAGGGAGTAGCCCGACATGATAAGACATAAATGCCCTTCAATGATATGACCGTTAGGTGGATAGATATTTTGGGACAGCTGGCGCATAGCACAACAACGGTCGGAATTTTGAGTAGCAAAATCCTCAGGGCTATCATGTTCCTCACTGTGTAGGCAATCTGCACTGGCGAATTCCTAACTCCTCAGTCAGAACAAATTCTTCAGAGACCAGAAGAACTTCGTCTCTGTCACTGAAGAATATGACTGGACTGTATGAGATTTCCAATGGCTTCACTCGAAGGGATTGGTAGGTGTAGGATTTTGAGTTGAGCATCACATGGAAATTTTTCCTTAGTATTTCCTCGACCCCCTTTGATAGTACGGTGTTTCCTATGACTCAAGAAAGAGAAAATGAAACTACGAAAACAAAAGTCTTCACGCTTCATGTTCCTCGAAAGAATACCAAGTCTTCAAGGTCAAACCAATTTCTTCACTTTCAAAGTCTTGAGAGATCCAAAGTCTTCAGTCGAAGAACTTCATTTTTAGGTGTCGACTTTCTCTGTAAATATCAAACTCCTCATAGACTTATAGACCCGTGTACACTCACAAATGCATTAGTCCCTTAACCTATAAGTCTTCAATACACCAAAATCACTAAGGGGCACTAGATGCACTTACAGTCTTAATTATTTCGGCGTTTATTATTGTTGTTGCGCTGTGATTTCCCGTTTCCATCCCTAACTTCGGATGTACTGAGGTCACTAGTGTTGCATCTGGCTAGCCAGCTATCCTCACCCGCGCAAAAGCGGGTCATGAGGCTTGTTAATGCTGCCATTGTTCTCGGCTTTTCTTGGCCGAGGTGTCTGGCAAGCCATTCGTCACAGACGCTATGCTTAAAAGCTGCCAAGGCTTCGGCGTCCGGACAGTCAACTATTTGGTTCTTTTTAGTAAGAAACATGTTCCAAAGCTTTCGGGCTAACTCTCCGGGCTGTTGAGTTATATGACTCAAATCGTCCGCGTCCGGAGGTCGGACATAAGTCCCTTGAAAATTTGCCAGAAAAGCGTCTTCGAGCTCTTCCCAGCTTCCAATGGAGCTTTCGGGGAGGCTTTTAAGCCAGTGCTGAGCTAGCCCTTTGAGTTTGAGGGGTAAATACTTAATGGCGTGGAGATCATCTCCTCGAGCCATATGGATATGGAGGATATAGTCCTAAATCAAGACCCCAGGGTCTGTTGTTCCGTCGTATGCCTCTATGTTTACGGGTTTGAATCCCTCTGGAAATTCATCGTCCATCACCTTATCGGTGAAACATAGGGGGTGTGCGGCACCCCTGTATCTGGGTGAACCGCGTTGTTCGGATGTTTGTTGTGTTGCATCATATGCTGGAGCACGCTTGCGTGGTCCATAGATGGATCTAGTTGCACCGTCCTTTTGATGCGAGCCCTCGCGTGGATCGCGTATTGGCTTATGTGCGTCCTTGTTTGCCGCTCTATGTTGGCCTTGAAGTCGTCTATCCGGCCATATGGCTATTTTAATTTTTGGTTGTGGGGGATCTAAAGCCTCCTCAGCGAATTCAGGTAGCAACTTCCGCTTCGGGTAGCTCTTGGTGGGGCGATTACCGCCGTACTTCGCTGTTGTGTCGAGTACTTTACTCGATCTGATTTGGAGTGTGTCTCGCACAGCCTTGAGCCTTTGCTTCTGCTTTTTTAGACTCCTCGCGGTGGCAACGAGCCTTTGATGGGCATTCTGTTGCTCCGGGTGTCTGTCCGGTGTGATGTCGTCTGGACTATTATCTTTGACAGAGTCGGGTTGTTCAGTTTGATTCTCTATGTTGCCGTGGTCTAGAAATGGTTCACCCTGCTCTAACACTAGGTCTGTATGATCGTTGTTTCTACCGAGGCGGGATTTGGGGCGGCGCTTATGCCGCCGCTTTGACTGCTTCTCGAGGGGACAACCCTTTGTTGCATCCATCCGTTCCGCGTCGTCATTTTCTTTTGGTGTGTCCACCATGTATACGTCATGTGGTGAAGTGGGCGTCCAGTGCCCTGTGGGCAGTGGTTCCTGTTTGTCTCCTGCATCATCGTCCATACCGTCGATGTCTTCAGAGTCGGAGTCGAGCATGTCGGTTAAGTCATCGACAGTGGCTACTAAGTGGGTGGTGGGTGGGCGGCGAATTTCTTCGTCATCCGCATCCCAATCCTGCCGGGCATAGTTCGGCCAGGACTCTCCTGACAAGGAGAGAGACTTTAATGAATTCAGTATGTCTCCGAAGGGCGAGTGCTGAAAGATATCCATGGAGGTAAACTCCATGATCGGCGCCCAACCGGATTCGATAGGAACGGGCGCAGGCGGTTCGGAGTCCGTGGCTAGAGAAGTATCCGGCAGTTTAACAACACGGCTCTTGTGAAGGGTAAGGTCGATATTCTGCTCGATCGCCGCTGAGGATACGGCCTCCGTGACCGGGTCTATCCACCCGTCCATGGATGGCACAACTGGCTCCGAATTGAGGCTCGGAGCGGCTGCCGGTGCGATCTCCTAAATACGGTCCGATGGTAGAGCTAAATCGTACTCATCGTGACCGTGTGGCGCACAAGGCAGGGGCTCGATTCCGTCGAAGATCAAGTCTCCGCGGATATCGGCCGTGTAATTTAAGCTTCGAAACCTGACCTAACGGCCAGGGGCGTAACTTTCGATCTGCTCCATATGGCCAAGAGAGTTGGCCCGCAGTGCAAAGCCGCCGAACACAAAGATCTGTCCGGGGAGAAAAGTCTCACCCTGGACTGCATCGCTATTGATGATAGAAGTAGCCATCAAGCCTAACGGCGACGACACAGAGGAACTCTCAATGAAAGAACCAATGTCGGTGTCAAAACCAGTGGATCTCGGGTAGGGGGTCCCGAACTGTGCGTCTAAGGCAGATGGTAACAGGAGGCAAGGGACACGATGTTTTACCCAGGTTCGGGCCCTCTTGATGGAGGTAAAACCCTACATCCTGCTTGATTAACATTGATGATATGGGTAGTACAAGAGTAGATCTACCACGAGATCAGAGAGGCTAAACCCTAGAAGCTAGCCTATGGTATGATTGTATGTTGTCCTACGGACTAAAACCCTCCGGAAAGGTCTAGGGTTACACAAGGTCGGTTACAAAGGAGGAGATACACACATCCATATTGCCTAGCTTGCCTTCCACGCCAAGTAGAGTCCCATCCGGACACGAGACGAAGTCTTCAATCTTGTATCTTCCTAGTCTAACAGTCCAGCCAAAGGATATAGTCCGGCTGTCCGGAGACCCCCTAATCCAGGACTCCCTTAGGGATATCTTGTTCATGAATGCGAATCTGATGATAGCCCATACGGAGGTCAAGCTTGGAGAATACTTGAGCACCTTTGAGTTGTTCGAAAAGCTCATTGATGTTGGGAAGTGGGTACTTGTTCTTTATGGTCTTCTTGTTCAATGGACGGTAGTCGACACAAAGTCGGTCCGTTCCATCTTTCTTCTTGACAAAAAGAACACCACAACCCAAAGGAGAAGAACTCGGTTGGATCAGACCCATACACTCTTGTATATCGAGTTGTTTCTTCAGCTCCTTCAACTCTTCTGTTCCAAGCTTGTAAGGACGATTGCAAACAGGTTCCGTGCCAGGCTCAAGATCGATGACGAATTCAACTGGCCGGTGAGGAGGCATTCATGGAAGCTCTTCTAGAAAGACGTCTTGATATTCACAAACGACTAGAATCTGAGAGATGGCATTCAACTCACCCTTCTCATTCAGAGAAAACAGTCGAATTGTATCATCACGAGTGGCAAAGACGATCACATCCTTAGACGAGTGTGTCAATTGAATCTGCCTGGCAGCACAATCAAGCTGAGCCTTGTGCTTAGAAAGCCAGTCCATGCCAAGAATTAGATCAATATCCGAGTCACCAAGAACAATTGGAGAAGCTAGAAATTTGTAGTCACCCATCTTGATAGAAACATCCGGAACCATCATGCTAGAACTCAAACGCTTAGCCAGAGAAACAACTTGCAATGCTTTAGGTAATGCCTTAGTGTCAAAGTTTTGCTCCGATGCAAATGGGAATGACATGAAAGAATGCGATGCACCAGAGTCAAAAAGAACTTTTGCAGGAATATAGTTAACAGGAAGGTTACCCATGATCACTTCTGAAGAGTCCTCTGCCTGAACTGCGTTCATCATGTTGACCTTTGGAAACTTGGGATTATGCTTGACCACTGCATTGCTAGCAGATCTCACAGGAGGAGGAGGCGGATGACGCCTCGGGTTGAAGCATTTGTTCGCATAGTGACCCTTCTGCTGACACTTGTTGCACATAACCTCTGAGAGTGGACGGTGATACGGAGTACTTGACCTTGGAGCATGAGACAAAACTTTGTTCTGAAAGCCTGGGTTGGGTGGGTGGGAAGATCCATTGCCACCTTTGCTCTTCTGCTGATAAGGCTGACGGAACAAAGGAGGAGGAGGCAACCAGTACTTTTGCTGCTTAGCTGCCACTTGAATTGAAGAAGAAGGAGGAGTTGCATCCCTGACTCTCTTCTTAGAAGCATCACACTTGAGCTGAGCAGCCTCTTGCTTTAGTGCCATGTTGTAGAACTCATCATACTGTTTCAGCTCAAAAAGCACGAGAGCTAGTTGCCGATCTTCTCTCAGGCCACCTCTGAATTGATAAATCATGCTCTTCTCGTCGGGGGCGTCTTTCTTGGCGAAGCGAGCGAGCCTCTGAAACATGATGTTGTATTGGTAAACAGACATACTGCCTTGCTTCAGATTGCGGAACTCCTCACGCTTATCTCAACAACACTTTGATGAATGTGGTGAGCTTTGAAGTCTCGGCGGAAATCATCCCAGGTAATCACACAAACTCCTCTGGAATCTTTGTATTGTTGATACCACTCAGCAGCTTGGTCTTTGAGTTGGAACAAAGCAAACTTGACAAAGTCATTAGGCCTGACGTTGCTACACTCAAAATGTTTGCAGATATCCATGAGCCAATCATCAGCGTCTGTGGCCTCGACACAGTTACTAAAGGACTTCGGCTGGTTTTCGAGGAACTGGTTGAGGGTAGCAAATTGAGATTGATTATTGCCCATGGCCTTGATTTCCTTGGTTGCGCTCTTGCAAGATTTGCAAAAGCATTTGCGTGTTGGCGTTGGTGGCGGCCATCACAGCTTGCCATGCCTCCGGAGGTGGAGGAGGCCGTGGAGGTTCCAGATTCTGACGCGTTGGAGGAGCCATCCTGAAGAGGGTGACATCCGTTAGCATCTTGAAAGACATATATTCAAGCTGAATCAAATGGATCGAAATTGCAACATATAGCCTTAATATTCGAACAAGAATGAACGAATGAATTCCAAATTAAATGATCACACTTCCATAAATTGAGAAGCCACTTAGATAGAGGTAGATGACTAAAACAACAAGGTACATATATGAACAAATAATTGGTAAGGATTACCCAATCAAAAACCAACTATCTGCGGAAAGAAATAATAGAGCTACATGAATTCCCACCTATGAAACTCCCGAAAATTTTTGGTTATGCAATCAGGTGTTGGGGATACAGGGGAAGCATAATATCTCACCCAAAACTAGCAAATCCCACATCCAGCTGTATCCATCCTTCAACACATAACCAAGAAAACTTCGGAAATCATTTACCTCAACCTTCGAAAAGCATCCGTTATACGAGTTAAGGCAATACTCCCGAACTCCCGCCCCAGTACTGGGTGGCATCGAGGTGATCTCACCAACAACTACATAAAGGAGATTTTTGATGTCGGCGAAACTCAGGTATTCTGGAACTGTAACAATAAAATTGTGACGACAACACCTCGGAGCTCAACTCCCCGGGACACTGCCACAACCCCTAAATGTCAGGAGGCACCAAGAACAATGTTCTCGTCACAAAACCATCGGAACGATTCCAAGATACCCGCATGATCCTAAATTTTTTTTTGTGAAATTTGAGAAGAGAATAGTCAAAACTCTACGTTAGGAGGCCTCACCAGAGCGACGAAGGGACTGAGGCGTAAAAATAATCCTACTCTTCGATATATATAATCCTAAAAGACTCAAAACATTTTTCTAGACTCAACAACACCAGCGATTCGATCAAGCAGGGGGCTCCTAAGTCGGGGAAGGCTCTCATTACCAACTTATAACACCCACGATGCGGTTATATCTCCCACGTGTCGGAGCATGACTTAGAGGCATAACCGCATAGTAGGCATGTCGCAAGAGGGGTAATCTTTACACATCCCATGTACTGAATAAGATAGAGATAAAGAGTTGGCTTACAATCGCCACTTCACACAATACATAAATATAGCATTACATCATCCAGAATACAATCAAGGTCTGACTACGGAACCAAAATAAAGACAACCCCAAATGCATAAGATCCCCGATCGCCCCAATTGGGCTCCACTACTCATCGTCTGGAAAGGTAACATAGTAACGTCCTGAATCCTCGTCGAACTCCCACTTGAGTTCGGTCGCATCCCCTGGATTGGCATCATCGACAGCTACATCTGGTTTTGGAAGTAATCTGTGAGTCACGGGGACTCAGCAATCTCACACCCTCGCGATCAAGACCATTTAATCTTAAGGGGTAGGAAAGGTAGTGAGGTGGAGCTGCAGCAAGCACTAGCATATATGGTGGCCAACTTACGCAAAAGAGAGCGAGAAGAGAAGCAAAGCACGGTCGAGAAGCTACAAAGATCATGAAGTGATCCTAAAACTACTTACGTTCAAGCATAACACGAGACCGTGTTCTCTTCCCGGACTCCGTCGAAAAGAGACCATCACGGCTACACACGCTGTTGATTCATTTTAATTAAGTTAAGTGTCAGGTTTTCTACAACCGGATATTAACAAATTCCCATCTGCCCATAACCGCGGGCACGGCTTTCGAAAGTTCAAAACCTCGCAGGGGTATCCCAACTTAGCCCATCATAAGCTCTCACGGTCAATGAAGGATATTCCTTCTCCCATGACAACCCGATCAGACTCGGAATCCCAGTTACAAGACATTTCGACAATGGTAAAACAAGGCTAGCAAAGCCACCTGATGTGCCGAAAAATTCCGATAGGAGTCACACGTATCTCGTTCTCAGGGCAACACCAGATGAGACTAGCTATGAGTAAAACCAAACCTCAAGTTTCCCTGAGGTGGCCCCGCAGGCAGCCCGGTTCGGACCAACACTCAGAGGAGCACTGGGCCGGGGGGGGGGGGGGGTTAAATAAAGATGACCCTTGAGTCCGCGGAACCCAAGGAAAAAGGCTTAGGTGGAAAATGGTAAAACCAAGGTTGGGCCTTGCTGGAGGAATTTTATTCAAGGAGAACTGTCAAGGGGTTCCCATTATAGCCCAACCGCGTAAGGAACGCAAAATCAAGGAACATAACACCAGGCATAAGGCTGAGCCTTCCACCGTTTACCAAGTATATAGGTGCATTAACGTAAACAAGATATAATAATGATATCCCAAAAATAAACATGTTCCAACAAGGAACAAACTCCAAACTTCACCTGCAACTAGCAACACTATAACAGGGGCTGAGAAAAGCGGTAACATAGCTAAACAACGGTATGCTAGGACAAGGTGGGTTAGAGTTTTGACATGGCAATATGGGGGACATGATAAATCAAGTGGTAGGTATCGCGGCATAGGCATAGCAATAGAGCGAGCAACTAGCAAGCAAAGATAGAAGTGATTTCGAGGGTATGGTCATCTTGCCTGCAAAGTTCTCCGAGTTGACGTAAGCTTGATCCTGGTAAGCGTACTCAACGGATTCCTCGATCACGTACTCGTCTCCCGGCTCTACCCAAGGCAAGAACAGAAGCAAGGGAAACACAATCAACCACGGTACAATGCGCAAGCAACATGATGCAAAACATGGCATGATATGAAGGATGCAATATGCAATGTGTATGCATGCTCCGAAAGGAAAAGATTGAACCAGGACTCAACTTAGAAAATCAAGTGCGCCGCTAGAAAGATGAGTGGATTTCGGTCGAAATCGATATAAAGATCACCGGAATCGGATGCACGGTTTGCAAATGGCAAGCAAAACAATAATGGCACTATTCTGCGATTAACAGCACGATGCCATCTAGAATGCAACAAGAAACTAAGCTACTGCACTCCAACATAGCAACAAAGCACATGACAGTGATCTACTCAAGATGCTTGAGAAAAGATGAACACTGAGCTACGGCTAAATCACACAATAGCAGGTTCAAACAAGCATGGCAAAAGTGCAAAACATATCAACTTCACAGACTTAGTGGAAATAACATGTCAGGAATTAACATCAGGAAGCAATGTTTAGAGCAAGATTACAACATGCTACAGGAACAGAACATAACAAAGAAAGGCATGGAATGAATCTACTCAAAGCATATAACAAAAGTCCCTTACTGACCATAAGCCAAAAAGGATCAGAAAATATGATGGCACCCATGTAAACATAGCAAGTTTTGTTAACAGATTCAGACTTAGCAGAAAAACTGGACATCGCATCAATAGAATTACGAAGGCCTCTTTGCAAGCTCGATGCACTCAACACAAGGCATTGCATGACAAACTAAGCATACACCCAGCAAGATGACATGATCAAGAAGCTAAACATGGCAAGAACAAACTTATAGCACGCATGGATCAACTACAACAACCTTGGCAAAATTGATTAACACGTAAACAATCTGCCAGGAACATTTTATAGCAAAAGTAAAGCAATATTGAGTCATGCTAGGGTACTCCATAAATGCAAACAAGGACATGGATGGATAGAGCACAATCATATGCCCAAATCATCCTTACTGAACATGCTCAAAAGAGGCATGGATCACTCTGTAGCAACATGAATACATGGCATAAAAATAACATCAGGGAAATGACTTAGTAGAATTCTAAGTCCCTGAAATAAGCAATATTACGAGAGCTAATTTGCATGCATGTTCTAGTCACCACATTGATCACAAAAATACATGGCATATACCCCTGTAAAGATGGCATGGCATTGCCCAAAGCACATGTAGAGCTCAAGTCCATAGGAAGCATACAATAATCATGGCAAAAAATGACAAATGCTCATAAGCTGATAAGAATCAGGAACTAACATTTTATAGCACTTTTGAAACAGTCATTAGGGCATCAAGATGGACTCAAACAAGCATGGTGCAATGGAACAAAATGAAGTGGACATCCTAACGAACATTTTGATATGCCACATGCACGAAACAGAGCTACGATGACAGAGTTATGATGCAATGAACATGGCTAAAAAATAACAAAAAAGGACTTAGAGGAAAACAGGTCAACCCTGGGGTTTCGGATCCGATCCAGATATGGGCGCACGGTCTTCGAGGATCCCCGGAGCTACGCCGGAGTTGCCACCAAAGAGGAAGAAGAGGCTGCCGGCGTCGAGGAAGTGGAGGAGCAGGGAGGCGGGGAGGTCCCTCGCGAGGTGCGGGCGACGCCACGGCGAGGTTCGGCGTGGAGGAGCGCCGGCGATGGCGGGCGAGGTCGGCGGCAGCAAAGCTGAGGCGCACGCGGCGGAGCTCTCCGGGGGGAATTCGCGGGGAACGGGGCGGTGCGGGCGGCGGGGAGCCACAGGCTTCGGGGGCCGGCGTCGGGCCTGGTGGGCTGCGGCGCACGCGGGTCGGTGGCGGTGACGTGGCGGTGCGGGAGTAGCTGAGGATGCGGGGCGGACGCGTCCGGTCTGGTCCGGACGCGTCCGGCGGCGCGGGGAAGAAGAGACTAGGGTTTCGCCCGAAAATTTCGGAGGGGTGCATATATTTATAGGTAGAGGGAGCTAGGAGAGTCCTAATGAGGTGCGGTTTTCGGCCACGCGATCGTGATCGAACGGCCGAGAGGATGGAGGGGGTTTGGATGGGTTTCGGGTAACCTTGGAGGGGTGTTGGGCTGCAACACACACGAGGCCTTTACGGTTCCCCGGTTAACCGGTGGTGTACCAAGGCCGCTTGGCAAGTCTCGGTCCAGTCCGAGAACGTTTAACACGAGCACATGAAAAGAGACAAAAGGGGACGCCGAAGGATGTAGGAGTGTCGGAATGCAAAACAGACAACGGGGAAAATGCTCGGATGCATGTGACGAACACGTATGCAAATGTGATGCACATGATGACATGATATGAGATGCATGACATGAACAAAATGCAAAACGAAGACTAAATCCAACCATGAGGGAATATTATAACTTAGAGCCGAAAATTGCAAGAGTTGGAATACAAATATGGCAAGTTACATACGGGGCATTACAACTATTGCAGATGGAAAAGAAAGAGGTGACATACATTCTGGTTGCTGAACAAGGTGAATTGGAATGGCCCTATTGTGCTCTCCTGGATGCAGAAGGCACGCACGACTCTAGTCCAATCCCTTGTGATCGCCGGCCACCAATCATGTAGTTTGATAGGTAATCTTGAGTAAACTGCTTCAGGATCCACTGCAATGGAAAAAAGATTCAGACATTGTCATCTAACACAACTCATTATGGGTAGTAAAAAGTAGGCTACCGGGTTCTTACTTACCATCCCTCAGTTCACTTTTTTCTTGCATAAAGTGTAAACAAATAGTTCGATTGACATCTTTTGGCCCATTTTAATAACAATCTTTATCAGTTTCCTCACTTGATGCTGGTTCATGAATATCTCATTGCCCCATATGCAGAAAGGGTCGAAGTGTGGATCTTTGGCAATGACATATGTACCTAAAAGCACTAAGTTAATATTAGAAGCTAAACAACAATTGCAAAATGATGTAGTACAACCCTCCCTCCATCCCATTATATAAGATTTTATTACATTTATATCTAGACATCCTCAGAACATTAAGGTAACACTCTTCCTTGTTGCTATGTAGCCTGGGATTGCCTATTTAGTCATTAAGTACAATGCATGTTGCTATGTAGCTTCAGTGTGTGGGATTAAGCGTGCTAGTTAAGCAAAACAAGAAGTGGAAATGTGTGTTAACCACATCACGCATGACATTTAAAAACAAGCAAATAGTCATTCAAACTAGTATTGTGCAGGTCTAAAGTACACTAGTTATTGTTAAAAAAACGATAAGGCATGTTAACTGCAATATCCTTAACATCAACCAAATATCGTAATTCATAGTGGTATTGTCGAAACTGTTATTGATGAAATTGAATTGCACGGTGAAGTATTGCACATATAGAGCATCACATTGTGAAGAACTAAAATAAACAAGGCATAAGGCCATCTCTAGCCGATCCTTTAAATGTTAAAGGACTAAAATCCTTAGTGGATATATATATATACTCTAGCAATTTTTGGCCTTTTCTAGTCGATCCCCTAAACTTAACATTGTAAACTTCAATTTGATCAAGTTCAAAGAAGGTTCAACCAAAAGTAGCATGCATTCAAACATAAACATAGATAGTTTTGCATAACCGAACATAAAACATAAATTTATACTAAGCTAAACTACTTTCAGTCGAAGTAGAGGTCGAGCCAATCCTTCATCGTCATGTACGGTGTGCCGCGAGCTGGGTCTGGGCCGGTGCCGTTGTCAGGGTCATCGGGGAAGGCACTACTGCACTCATCGATGTTGATCTCCAAATCCTTGGGGCCAACCTCGATGCCCTCCGCGCCACTGTACTCGCTGCCTTTGATCTCTTCATCGGAGGAGAGCGCGATAATCTCACCACCATCCTTGCTGCCTTTGACCTCGTCATCAGAGGAGAGCACGAGAACCTCGCCGCCCTCGTGCCGGCAAAGATCGCCTGATGAAGCCATGTACCTAGGGTAGGGTCATGGATCTGTCAAAGATACCCTCCCCAAGGACATCTCTAAAAGAACCAGAAGCAGTCGAAGAAAAATCATCATCCACTCGACCATGAAGCCATGTTCCACTCGACAGTCTTGAAGACACTTGACCGTACGGACAACCACTCGACTACCAGAAGATCTAGAGCCACTCCACTCTGCAACGGTCGGGATTTAAGTCATAGCCTTAATGGTCATTATGTACTTTTATTACGGGCGTTACCAGTAACGTCCCCATCTTTATGTACCTTAAACCCTTTGTAACTGAGGGCGTGAGGGGTCTGGCGAACTCTATATAAGCCACCCCCCTCCTCAGGGACAAGGGTTCGCACTTTCTGTAACACACACGCATATAATCTAGTCGACCGCCTCTGGGCTCCGAGAAGTAGGGTTGTTACTTCCTCCGAGAAGGGCCTGAACTCGTAAAACTCCCGAGTACAACTCCTCCATAGCTAAGATCTTGCCTCTACATTCCTAACCCCATTCTACTGTCAGACTTAGAACCACGACAGTTGGCGCCCACCGTGGGGCAGGTGTCTTAGCGACTTTTTGGAGAAGTTGCAATTTTTCCGATCCCCTTCATCATGGTTTCAGGCGGAGGTTTGGCTGAGGGCCGCGGGATCCATTTCGGCGCACTCATGTTTGTCACCGACGACTCCGCTTGGCTTCAGGAGGCTCCACTCGACGTCGATGCACTCCTCGTCCGTGGGGCAACGCACTTTCGCGCGTGCGTCCGTGGCGTCCTCCTGCGGCAGCCGTCGACCCAGTATCGGTCGGCTCCTGTGGCTTCCTCCCTCCCTGCGGACCGTCGGAGCAAACGTTCCGGCCAATTGAGGCTTCAGCGGTGGGTGAAGCATGCGGTGGCTCGCCAGTCGGCCACCCCAAGTGGCGGCAATCGAGCCTGACGAAACCCTCTACGACCTGTTCGATCTGTCAACTGGCTCCGTAGAGACTGCATCCGAGTGCGACAGCTGCGACCCTACGGCGGAAGTTTTGATGGTCAATGGACCACGCAGTCCTCCTGGCTTCACCCGTGAAGACGGAGGCGATGGGGGCAGTGATCCGTCGCGTGTTCGCGAAGAGTACCGCCCCGAATCCCTCTCTTCGCAGCAGAGAGAAGAACTTCGCTGCCGGAACATGGATGCACTTCACACTCGTATCGTTGGAGAAACCCCTGAGGCCCAGGCCTTGGAGGAGGCGCGCCTGGCCAACTTGGCTGAGCGCACTCGACTGGAGAACCTCCAGCGCGCACTCGACGAGCATACTCGGCAGCGTGCTCCCGAATCCAGTCGACGTCAACTTTTTCCGCCTCCAACTCAAGTATACCGAACTCCAATCCAGAATCTCGCAGCTGTGGCCCGAATAGAGGCATCAATTCAACCTTCCCAGTCAGAAGGTGGTCGGGGTTTGGTGTAGATCCGGGCCTTGCTCCGAGCCGCGGGTGAGCAGAACACAGTAGTATCTCAGTCGCGGAATTGGATTCACAACAGATCCATGGTTGTAGACATAGTCCAGTCGGCTCATAGTCCAAGATCGCCCCCGAGGCGTGAGGGACGTGAAGATCGACGAGATCAGTATAGAAACCGTGAGCAGTATGATCACCGAATCAATCGCGGTGATCGTCGTCGGGTGCCCACACCACCCCCAAGGAGTGGGTCATACGTGCCTCGGCAACATGATGACGGGCATCCTCACAGTGTTGGGCGAGGGATTCCAGTCGAACCTAGAGAGCCAGGCTTTGATGCGAGATCTATTCTTGTTCAGGGCTTGGTCGACAGAAACAGAGCTCACTGAGAAGGTCACGACAGAGACCTACCAACCAGCAGCAGAGTGCATGTCTCAGGTCCGGAGTGCTTCAGTAGAGCCATCAGGGCTGCAGTGATTCCCCCCAACATCAGGTTGGCGACTGGAGTCAGTAAGTTCACTGGTGAGTCCAAGCCTAACACTTGGCTTGAAGACTAACGAGTGGCTGTTCAGATTGGTGTCGGGAACGATGAAGTGGCCATGAAACACCTTCCTCTGATTCTGGAGGGCTCGACCAGAGCATGGCTGAATCAGTTAGCACCTAGTAGTATTTATACTTGGGAAGATCTTGCTCGAGTATTTGTTAGTACATTTGAAGGTACTTGCAAGTGGCCAGCAGGGTTGATAGAATTACAGTGTTGCGTTCAGAAACCGAATGAAACTTTGAGGGATTATATCCAGAGATGCATCACATTGCACCACATGGTGGAGAATGTGTCTGATCATCAGGCAATTTGTGCCTTTAAAGAAGGCATCAAATATCGGGAGTTGAATCTGAAATTCGGTCAGACAGGAGATATGACTTTGACTCGGATGATGGAAATTGCCACCAAGTACGCCAACGGTGAAGAAGAAGACCGACTCTGGAGTGGCAAGCACAAAATAGCTGCCCACGAAACCGGAGGAGGAAACTCCAGTCGGAAGCAGAAGCGCAAAGCTGAGCTAGCCGCTCCTGGTGAAGCCTTAGCCGTGACTCAAGGAAAGTTCAAGGGGAAGCCCAAAGGGCCGTGGAACCCCAAGAAAGTAAAAGATCAAGATGGAAATGATGTGCTGGATTTACCATGCCACATTCTCACCAAAAAAAGATGAAGAGGGTAATTTCATTTACCCGAAGCATACCACTCGACAGTGCCGACTCCTAACTAATCCAGCAATTCCGAGAGAAATAGCCCAAGGAAAAGGAGAAAGAAGCAGACAAGGTTGAGGACGAGGAAGAGGATGATGATGGTTATCCCCACGTGAATTCCACTCTGATGATTTTTGCTGATGTTGAGAGTAAGAGTCGATTGAAAATCATCAACAGAGAAGTGAACATGGTCGCTCCGGTGACACCCAGTTATTTGAAGTGGTCCCAGACTGCCATTACATTCGACCAGTCCGATCACCCAGCGCACATAGCCACCCCTGGAAGGCAAGCGTTGGTGGTCGACCCAGTAGTCGAAGGCACCCGACTGACTAAGGTTCTGATGGATGGTGGCAGTGGCTTGAATATACTGTATTCAAAGACGTACAAAGGAATGGGCATTCCAATGTCCAGACTTAGTGAAAGCAATATGAGTTTCCATGGGGTCATTCCCAGCAAGAAGGCAACATTACTCGGCCAGATTGCTCTCGACGTGGTTTTTGGTGATTCCAAGAATTACCGCAAAGAAAAGTTGACATTTGAAGTTGTGGATTTCCAGAGTGCCTATCATGCTATTCTGGGCAGGCTAGCTTATGCAAGTTTTATGGCTCGACCATGCTACATGTACCTCAAATTGAAGATGCCTGGTCCCAAAGGGGTGATCACTATCACTCGTAGTCGGAAGAAGGCGGAAGAGTGCTTCCAGAAGGGCTCAAAGATCGCCGATGCACAGATGGCCGTAGTAGAATTGCAGGAATATCAAAAAAATGCAGATCCGACTGATTTGTTGCGAGCCAAGAAGCCTGCCACGGATTCAGCATTCCAGTCGTATGGCGAAACACAGTCGATTCACATTCACCCGACGGACCCCAATGTTGCTCTAACTCACATTTCAACAACACTCGACTCCAAATAGGAAGAAGCGCTCATCCAGTTCCTCTGTGAGAACTGGGACATCTTTGCATGGAAACCTTTGGACATGCCAGGTGTTCCCAGGGGACTGGCTGTGCATTGTTTGCGAGTCGACCCAAAAGTGAAACCAGTCAAAGAACATCTTCGACGGTCCGCCGTACAGAAGAAGAAGGCAATCGGTGAAGAGGTGGCTCGGCTTTCGGCAGCTGAGTTTATCCGTGAGATTTACCACTCCGAGTGGTTAGCTATTGTTGTCATGGTCCCAAAGAAGGACGACTCACTTCGCATGTGCATTGACTTCAAGCATATCAATCAGGTCTGCCCAAAGGACCACTTTCCTCTCCCTCGCATCGACCAAATAGTCGACTCGACTGGGGGGTGTGAGCGTTTGTCCTTTTTGGACGCCTAGTCCGGGTATCATCAGATCCGTCTGTACGGACCCGACGAGATAAAAACAGCTTTCATCACCCCATTTGGGTGCTTCTATTATGTCACTATGCCATTCGGTTTGAAGAACGCTGGAGCCACATTCATGCGGATGATTCAGAAGTGCCTGCTCACTCAGATCAGTCGGAATGTGGAAGCATACATGGATGACATTGTGGTCAAGTCACGTAAAGGTTCCGACCTACTGGCTGACCTTGCTGAAACCTTTGCCAACCTCAGAAGGTATGATATCAAGCTTAATCCATCAAAGTGCATGTTTGGAGTTCCAGGCTGAAAATTACTCGGTTTTCTCATTTCCGAACGAGGGATCGACATTAACCCAAAGAAAGTGGGTGCCATACTCTGGATGAAACGCCCTGTGCATGTGCATGATGTCTAGAAGCTTACTGGTTGTTTGGCCGCCCTAAGTCGATTCATTTCTCACCTTGGTGAAAAGGCACTGCCTCTTTACCGACTGATGAAGAAATCAGATAAGTTCGAGTGGACTCCTCAAGCTGATGCAGCATTTGCAGAGCTAAAAGCCCTGCTTTCCACCCAGCCGGTGCTTGCTGCCCCAATCAGCAAAGAGCCTTTACTGCTTTATATAGCAGCCACCGCACAAGTCGTCAGTACAGTACTTACGGTCGAGTGGGAGAAGAGGGAAAAGCCTATAAAGTTCAACGCCCGGTTTATTATGTTTCTGAAGTTCTGACTCCGTCAAAGCAGAGATATCCACACTATCAGAAGCTTGTTTATGGGATTTACATGACCTCGAAGAAGGTTGCACACTATTTCTCTGATCACTCTGTTACAGTCGTCAGTGACGCTCCATTACCGGAGATTCTGCACAATAGAGATGCAACCGGTCGAGTGGCAAAATGGGCGATTGAACTCCTTCCTTTAGATATCAAGTTTGAGGCAAAGAAAGCTATCAAGTCCCAAGCAGTAGCAGATTTCCTCGCCGAGTGGATCGGACAACAAATGACAACTCAAGTTCACTTGGAGCACTGGACCATGTTCTTTGATGGATCCAAGATGCTGAATGGTTCTGGTGCTGGGGTGGTACTGGTATCCCCCCGAGGAGACATGCTCAGATACGTCCTCCAGATTCACTTGATTCCTCCAATAACGAATCAGAATATGAAGCACTCCTATATGGGTTACGTATGGCCATTTCACTCGGCGTCCGTCACCTCATGGTTTACGGCGACTCAGATTTGGTGGTCAATCAAGTGATGAAAGAATGGGACATTAGAAGCCCAGCTATGACTGGTTACTGCAATGCGGTGAGGAAGTTGGAAAAGAAGTTTGAGGGGTTAGAGCTCCATCACATACCCCGTCTGAAAAATCAAGCAGCCGATGATTTGGCAAAGATAGGTTCCAAGAGAGAAGCCATTCCCAGCAATGTGTTTTTGGAACATATTCACACACCGATAGTTCAGGAAGATCCTTTCACGGAAGAGCCCCCGCAGCCTAAGAGCGCCACAGATCCGACTGAAGTCGAGGTCCCAGCCGTGGTCGATCTAATCATGGAGGTCCTGGTCATTACTCCCGACTGGACAGTGCCATACATTGCGTACATCCTTAGGAAGGAACTCCCAGAGGACGAAGAAGAGGCTCGACAGATTATCCGTTGATCCAAGGCCTTTACTGTGATAAGAGGACAATTGTTCAGGGAAAGCATGACTGCAGCCAGTCAGAAATGCATAACGCCCGAAGAAGGTCGAATGATCCTCAACGATATCCACTCGGGGACCTGTGGTCACCATGCGTCCTCTCGGGCCATCATGGCTAAAGCATACCGAGCCGGATTTTATTAGCCACGAGCAAATGAAATGGTGAAAGATATAGTCGACAGATGTGAAGGCTGCCAGTTTTACTCTGACATGTCTCACAAGCCAGCGTCAGCCCTAAAGACCATTCCCCTTGTCTGGCCCTTTGCTGTGTGGGGATTAGATATGGTTGGACCACTAAGAACTGGTAGGAGCAGATTCACTCATGTTCTCGTAGCAGTCGACAAGTTTACCAAATGGATTGAAGCTAAACCTATCAAGAACCTTGAAGCCAGCACCGCTGTCAGTTTTATTAGGGAATTGGCATTCAGATATGGAGTTCCACACAGCATCATCACTGACAACGGGTCGAACTTCGATTCTGATGAGTTTAGAGCTTTCTGTGCTTCTCAAGGCACACGAGTCGACTGTGCTTCGGTCGCTCACCCGCAGTCAAATGGACAAGTAGGAAGAGCAAATGGCCTAATTCTCAAAGGACTGAAACCCCGACTGATGCGTGATCTCAAACACGCTGCAGGCGCTTGGGTCGATGAACTTCCATCAGTTCCTTGGGGTTTGAGGACAACTCCTAATTGGTCGACTGGACGAACTCCTTTCTTTTTGGTCTATGGAGCTGAAGCTGTTCTACCAAGTGACCTGCTCCACAACGCACCCCGAGTCGAGCTCTTCTATGAAGAAGAAGCAGAACAGGCCCAGCAAGATTCAGTCAATCTCTTAGAGGAGGAAAGAGAGATGGCCTTGATCCGGTCGACCATTTGTCAACAAGACTTGCGTCGATTCCACGCCAGAAACGTGAGGGGTCGAGCCTTTCAAGAGGGAGACTTGGTTCTTCGAGTGGATCAACAGAATCCACACAAGCTCGCCCCTGCTTGGGAAGGACCCTTCATCATCGCCAGACTTCTCCACAATGGAGCATACCATCTTTACAGTGTCGAGCATCAAAAAGATGAGCCACGAGCTTGGAATGCGGCGCTGCTCTGCCCCTTTTATACTTAAGTACTCGTTCAAATAAAGTGTAATAAGAAGTACCTTTGTAATTTGTTTATCAAAGACAAGATCTTTACAGTCCTCTAGCACGATTGTTGTTGCTTTTGTTTACGTCTGAAAACCCCCAGTGGGTGGCTTAGCTGTGAATCCGTTTCACCTAAGTTTTCAAACAACCTACCGAGTGGTGAGCCAGCCTCCCACTCAGGGGCTTAGCTGCGAACCCATTTCGCCTAAGTTTTCAAAATCCTATCGAGTGGTGAGAAATCCTCCCACTCAGGGGCTTAGCTGCAGTCCAGTACTCGCCTAAGTTTGTAAAATCCTACCGAGTGGTGAGCCAGCCTCCCACTCGGGGGCTTAGCTGCAGTCCAGTACTCGCCTAAGTTTGTAAAATCCTACCGGGTGGTGAGCAATCCTCCCACTCGGGGGCTTAGCTGCAGTCCAGTACTCGCCTAAGTTTAAAAAATCCTACCGAGTGGTGAGCAATCCTCCCACTCGGGGGCTTAGCTGCAGTCCAGTACTCGCCTAAGTTTAAAAAATCCTACCGAGTGGTGAGCAATCCTCCCACTCGGGGCTTAGCTGCTGTCCAGTACTCGCTTAAGTTTTTAAAATCCTTTCCCTAAGAGTTGCACCACCAGTACAACGTACGCACCATCCCTACCCGTGCAGGTCGACCGCGGCCCTCTTCTTCGAGCTACACCACTAATACAACATAGGCTCCACCCTTGTCTGCAAGGACGACAAGGCACAGGTCGACTGCAACCCTCTTCTCCGAGCTTCGCCACAAGTACAACGTACGCTCCATCCCTAACCGCAAGGACGACGAGGTGCAGGTCGACCGCGGCCCTCTTCTCCGAGCTACGCCACAAATACAACGTACGCTCCACCCTTGTCCGCAAGGACGACGAGGCGCAGGTCGACTGCAACCCTCTTCTACGAGCTTCGCCACAAGTACAACGTGCGTTCCATCCTTGTCCGCAAGGACGGCGAGGCGCAGGTCGACTGCAACCTTCTCCTCCGAGCTACGCCACAAATACGATGGAGCAGATCCCAAAAGCAACCGCAAGTATACTCAAAAGCAGTTCGGATAAATCCTAAAGTTCCAAGCAACAAATCAAAAGTATTCGAGCATCAATCCTGAAGGACTTTAATGGTTACAGCAACCACTCGACATTCCGAGGAAAATTTAAGACAGGTTTAAATCTCGTAGTTTGTTCACTCGGCAGAAGGAGGGCTGGAGGGTTCGACGAATTCGTCCAAGTCGATTCCATCTGCGATCCGAGTGGAAGCGGTGATGAAAGTCTCCATAAAGGCCTGGAAGGAGTGCCTTTTGGTGTTGGCGACTTGGATCGCCGCCAGCTAGTCTTCACAAGCTTCCTTGCAGTGGACTCTGACCAAGGACAACGCCACGTCAGCACCACACCGGGCAGAGGACTTCTTCCATTCTTGCACTCGACCAGGAATCTCATTGAGCCGAGCCATCAGAGATTCCGGGTAACTTTGAGGCGTCGCCCTGGCCAGAGTGATGAGTCGATCCGTGAAATTGCCACCTTCAGGCGTGCGAGATAACTTGTGATGTCGGCGACACGGGATTCCAGTCGGAGCACGTTCATGGCTGTCTCGTCGCAAACCGGAGAAACGATAGGGTCTAGACCAGTCTCGATCCTTTCGGTTTACTCGTCAAAGTCTTGGCAGAATTCTGCAGTCAAAGAGTTAGTGAGTCGACTAGACAGGATTAACTTGCAAGCAGCAAAGCAGTCGGATTAAAAGGAGTACCTTATAGCATAAGATAGAGCTTCTTGGCAAGAGTTCTCAGATAGGCTCCTGTGTCACTTCTCTTGCGGACCACAGACTCCAGCTTCTCGTTCAGGGCAATCTTATCCTTCTTCACACGACTTACTACTCGGTTAGACTCATTGAGACAGGACTTCAACTTGTTCACCTCCCCTTCCAACGCTCCGACCGAAGCCAGCTTCTGGTCTGCAAGGGCAGTCCTGTCTTTGAGCTTCCTTCTGTGCAGCTGCAAGGTCCAAGTCCTTCTTCTCCAGAGCCAACCTCATTTTCTCTGCAAAAGAAGCAATTGAGTCAAACAAGAGATCAAAGAAATATCTTAAAAGACGATCAACGTGAACAGTCGATAGACTACCTTCCATACCAGCAGCTTCATCTTCGGCTTTCTTCAACTTTTGCTGGGCCAACTCCAAGTCGAGGTTGAGTTGCCTCTGCTTCTCCTCAAACTCGGCAAACTTAGAAATGACAGAACAAGTTTTCTGCAGGAGGTAAAAGACGTGTCAATCGACAAGATCAAAGGTTATTTACTTCCGAGTGAATAAAACTTAAAAGTTAATTTAGACCCCAGCCGACTGCCCGTAGTCGACTACGGTCTCGGGGACTACACCCAGCGGGTGCACTTGGCGTGCCCCCACTGATTCAGACCCAACTCGACCGGTCCCCCGGGGTCAAGTAAAAAAAGAGAAAAGAGCCATTCAGACCCCGGCCAACTGCCAGCAGTCGACCGCGGTCTCGGGGACTACACCCAGTGGGTGTACTTGACGTGCCCCCACTGGTTCAGATCTCATTCGACCGGTCTGCCCTGGTCGAGTGGAAGAAAAGAAAGAAAAAAGAACTCAGACCCCAGTCGACTGCCCGCAGTCGACCGCGGTCTCGGGGACTACGCCCAGTGGGTGCACTTAGAGTGCCCCCACCGGTTCAGATCCTACTCGCCCAAACCGAGTGTAAGAGTGCAAATACCAAAGACAACAAAACACCCAGTGGGCGTACAGATTTGACGCAAACAATAAGAGATTGTATGGAAGAAAATATTTCGGGTAGCATATCCTAATAGAACAAGGTCAATCGGAAGTTTACTTACCTGGACATTGGCCCGGAGAGCAGCGTTGGCATCGTAAGCAGCCTAGCTATGCTCGTGCACCGTCTTCATCCACTCCATCATCACGTCAGCCTAACGGATGGCTTCCGCAGCCGCGTCCGACTGGTTTTCCGGAACATGGTAGTTGGTGAAGAAGGGGGCAGACGACCCAGGTGCGGCAGCTTGGATCTCCGAAGTGTGAGGCTAGACGGCTGAAGGGAACAGCGGTTTAATCGATGGTGGAGGGCGCTCACTCGACAATGGTACAGCGAAAGTTACAGAGGCCCCGCCTACGTCTTCAGATTGCCGGGCGATTGGTGTGGTCGTCGGTCCCTGTTGAGACGTCTTGCCAGCTGCTACTTTTTTGTTCTTGCTGGGCCTAGGGGCCACGTCTTCATCATCATCTGGAAGATCGATGACGTTTGGTGGAGCTGCAGAGAAATCAGTCGACCCCAAGTGAATTGCTAGAATTTAATCGACCAAGTAATCAAGAACAAGATCATAAGAGGTTTTACCTGGGTTGGAGGTAACCGCGTCTTCCATCTCCTCATCTCGATATTGGTAGGAAGAAGTTCCAGATGTAGCAGCATTGCAAATGTCAACATTCAGTCAGTTACTTTCTGTTGCTCGAGTCGGCCAAAAGAACAGATCAGATGATTACCCGGAGATGGTGGGGACGGTCACTTTGATTCGGGGCAAAGCCTTCGGTGCTTTAGAGGAGGTGGCTTTCGATGCTTTTGGAGAAGGAGGCGCCACAATCTTGGGTTGTTTCGATATCTTCTCAGTCGGCGCTGGCTAAGACGTCTGAGGGCGATTCGAAGATGGCCCAGTCGGTGCAGCCGCCAGGACCGGGGTGCTCGCCGAGTCTTGAGCGTGCTTGGATCTTCTCTCTCTGCGAGGAGGCGAGTCGACCTCCTCGTCGTCACTCGAGTCGTCGCTCTCCTCTTCCTACTTCGCATCCGAGTGCCACTCACCACTCTCGCCCCCGCTCGCCCCTTCCTCGACGTCTTGCTCCTGCACCCCATTGGGCATCGAGTACATATCAATAAGAGCCTGAAAATGCAATGAATGAAAGAAATACAGTCGACCGTCAACAAGGTGTTACACAGTGAATCGAGAAGATACTCGACAAAGCAGAATCATACCTGTTCTGGCTGGCGCGAATGGTCGAATGGAATCACCCTCCTAGACCCCCAAGGATTATCTTTGTTGCCGGTGATTCCTCTCAGCCACTTCTCCACCGTTTCTTCACTAATGTCCTCCGGGTGGATCCGAGTGGAGTCCTCGAGTCCTGAGTACATCCATATCGAATGGTCACCGGCTTGAAGTGGTTGGATGCGTCGACTAAGAAAGACCTCCAACAGGTCCATTCCAGTCACCCCGTCACGGACAAGTTGGACGACCCACTCGACCAACGCCTTCACCTGCGTCTTCTCTTCTGGGATCACCCTCAAGGAGGAGGGCTTCTCCACTCGAGCCAAGGAAAAGGGGGGAAGTCCAGTCGACTGACCCGGGGTCGGCTGGTCCTTACAATAAAACCAGGTCGACTGCCAGCCCCGGACCGAGTCAGGAAGGATCATAGCTGGGAAGGTGCTCTTATTCCTCATTTGGATTCCAAGACCCCCGCACATCTGAATCACGTGCGTCCTCTCGTCACTCGGGTTGGCCTTCTTAACCGGCTGGGAGCGGCAGGTGAATATGTGCTTGAAGAGACCCCAGTACGGTCGACAACCCAAGAATTTTTCGCACATCAACACGAAGGCAGCAAGGTACACGATAGTGTTTGGAGTAAAGTGGTGGAGTTGAGCCCCGAAGAAATTCATAAAACAACGAAAGAAAGGGTAGGGAGGCAAAGAAAACCCGTAGTCGACGTGACTGGCGAGGAGAATGCACTCACCCTCCCACGGCCGCGGCTCGGTCTTGTTCCCTGAGAGCCGCGCCGACTCGTGGGGGATCAGCCCTCCCTCCACCAGATCGTCGAGGTCATCCTGGCTAATCGTTGAGTGGATCCAATCGACCTGGATCCAGCCCGACGGCAGGCCGGACCTTGACGAGGATCCACCTTGGCTGGTCCGCTTCCCTTTTGCCTTCGCCGTCGCCTTCTTTGCGCGCTCCAGCGCCACCGTCTTCTCCTTCCCCATGGCAGCGAATCGAGTCCGAGCGGAGCTACGACGCCGAGAGCGGAAGCAGAGGTGCGGGGGTCTTGGAATCCAAAGGCCCGGTCCGGTACCTTTTATAAGGTTACTTCCGAGTGACTGACTTGTAGGCCCTGACGATTTCATCAAATCCCGCAACAGTCACGCGCACAATACGTGGCAAAAAAGGTGGCGCAGGGATCGAGGCGACCTACCTAATCCGTCTCAATTACCACGGCCTCCCCCGCCCAGCGCGCTTCCCAAAATTCAAATCCCGCGAAATCCGCGGATAGCAGAACAACTTGTGAGACGGAAGACATCTTCGGCATCATCACTCGAAGCTTTTCAGTAAAAGTTCACTCGAAAAAACTAAGAATGGATCAAGGCGACTGAAAAAGAAGTTGGTGTCATCACCTTAGTTCATTGATCTCGAACAAGATATATTCATAACAACGAAAAATGAGTCGGAAACGTTCTCAACTCCTTCCTCACTCAAACCCTGATCCATTCGGGGGCTAATGATGAAGCCATGATCCTAGGGTAGGGTCAGGAATCTGTCAAAATTACGCTCCCCAAGGACATCTCTAAAAGAACCAGAAGCAGTCGAAGAAAAATCATCATCCACTCGACCATGAAGCCATGTTCCACTTGACAGTCTTGAAGACAGTCGACCGTACGTACAACCACTCGACTACCAGAAGATCTAGAGCCACTACACTCTGCAATGGTCGGGATTTAAGTCATAGCCTTAACGGTCATTATGTAGTTTTATTACGGGCGTTACCAGTAACGTCCCCATCTTTATGTACCTTAAACCCTTTGTAATTGAGGGCGGGAGGGGTCTGGCGAACTCTATATAAGCCACCCCCTCCTCAAGGACAAGGGTTCGCACTTTCTGTAACACACACGCATATAATCCAGTCAACTGCCTCCGGGCTCCGAGACGTAGGGCTGTTACTTCCTCCGAGAAGGGCCTGAACTCGTAAAACTCCCGAGTACAAATCCTCCATAGCTAAGATCTTGCCTCTACATTCCTACCCCGCATTCTACTGTTAGACTTAGAACCACGACATCGCCTGCTCCACCTCCACAAGCTTGGGTGTTGCCGGCAGAGATCTTGCATGTAGGCCTCGTCAGCGGCCTCGGCGTCGAGGCGCTCCCACGCCTCGCGGTCCTCTCGCGCCATAGCCGAGCTCACCACCCTGGCTTCGGTGGAACAAGGTCGAACGGACGTGTGCCGAAGGGGAAATTGAGCCTAGCCGCTGCGCCGTGGTAGCGGACCTGCTAGCGGTCGTACTCCATGGCTGCGAGCTTGGCTGTGTGGAAGCTACCAAGCCACCGGTGGGTGTGGGTTTCCTGATCTGTAATCTCGGTGACCCACGTCCGCCACCGCCGCCGCCGGACCCCGAGGTAGGACCTCGTCGGCTGCCGGGTCTGAGGGAGGACGGGCAAGTCCTTGAACCGGCGTAGGGGTGCGGCGGCGGGCGGATCGAGGGACCGGCGATGGCGGATCAAGCCCGCGGAGGACAACAGGGCCACCTCAGCGGCCACCTCGCTGGCATCGGGCAAAAAGGCCGTGATAAACCTCTTTTTGGCCATTGGCTCCTCGAGCTCCCCGGCATAAAGGCAGAGGTTGAGGATGGACGCGGCGGCGATGGCGGCGACCTACCAATGGTTTAGGGGTGGTGTGTGTCTGTGTTAGCGGAGGTTTTGGGGAGTGTGTGGTGTGTGTGGAGGGGGGGCAAGGTGGTGTTTTAGGAAATACTGAGGCAACTGAAAATTTTACTAGGTGGGAGTAACAAGGCGGGGCTACTGAAAATTTGGATCAAGGGCAGGCACATATTTTTGAGATTGCGAGGGATGCAGAGGCAGGAGTAAAGTGCCAGGGCTACTGAAAATTGGAATCAAGGGTCTGAAGCAGAGCGGGAGTAACATACATCGCACATGGTCTGCACATACTAATCGTGTGCTATCAAACATTAAAACCTTCCATGCGGTAGATATTTTTTGAGATTACGAGGCAATACTATTTCTGAGATTGCGAGGGTTGCAGAGGCGAGAGTATTTGGGTAGCGAGCTAGTGTGCTTGACACATCGGCTGTGGACTGTAGCCGACGCACCTCTCGCGTAAGCCATAGGCATACTATACACCGACGGTGCTCCAGGATATTTTGTACTACATCTCACATGGTTGGTGATAATAAACTGTGTGGCATCTACTTGATTTTTCATCTTCATTTGAATTACATAGTGGGGTCATAGCGGCAATGGACGGTGTTTGAATTGCTAGAACTTTTATCTGCAGTGAACATGCAACTATATGTGTGTCGTAAAAGAATTGGAATTATTCAGTGTTCGTTTGGACATTTTATACACTAAATTGGTTTTCTAGCCATTTCAGGTACACAATTCATAATTAAACTACATGCACATGCTCCGGTGCAACAACATGGGTTGTAAAATCATATATGTGTCCATGGGTTTATGCTTATGTCCCATGCAAGAAATGGGGATGAATTTCGAACACCACGACACCATGGCTCTCCGGCAAACCTCGACGTACTTGCTTTTGTAATTCTAGTAAATCCAAAAGTCGTCCGAAATTCAAGAAACTTGGCATGCTATCATGGAGCGGCATCAACATGCCGTAGTAAAATTTTTGTCCCATTTGGGGCAGGTTTGGGTATAAGCTTCTCACAAACCAGAGCTTCTCACAACAAGTGTGATGGTTTCCATAGGGAATGTTTCACCTTTATGGATGAAACGATATCCGTTGCCTCTTATTGCTTTCAATTATTTTTCTAGTTTCAACATAGAACAACAGGAGTGTTATGTTAATTTTCGGAATTTTACATGGTTCGTTTGGACATTTTTATACATTAATTGAGTTTTCAATACATTTATGTGCACAATTCAAATTTGATTACATGCACATGCTCTAATGCATATAAATTGGTTGAAAATTCAAATCCGTGTCCGTGGTTGCATGCTTAGGTCCCAGGCAAGAAATGGGAATGAATGTCAAACACCCTACCACCGTCACTCGGTCGCAAACGTTGAGATACCTAGTTTTTAAATTATAGTAAATCCAAAACTCATCTCAAATTCATGAAACTTGGCATGGTATCGTGGAGCGGCATCAACATGCCCTGGTAAATGTCCCATTTGGGGCATGTTTGGGTATAAGCTTCTCACAAACGAAACCTTCTGACTACAAGCCTGATGGTTTCGATAGGGAACGTGCCACCTTTGGGGATGAAATGATATCTATTGCTTCTTATTGCTTTCAAAAAAATTCTAGTATCAACATAGAACAATAGGAGTGTTGTGTTAAGTTTTGGAATTTTTCAGGATTTGTTTGGTCATTTTTATACTATAACTGTGTTTTCTAGGCATTTTATGTGCGTAATTCAAATTTGAAATACATGCACATGCTCTAGTGCATATAAATTGGTTGAAAATTCAAATTTGTTTCCTTGGGTGCATGCTTAGGTCCCATGCAAGAAACGAGAATGAATTTCAAACACTAGGGTACTATTGATTGCCGGGAAAACGTTGAGATGCCTTGTTTTGAAATTCAAATAAATCCAAAACTCGTCGGAAATTGATGAAACTTGGCATTCTATCATGGAGGGGCATCAACATGCTGTGGTAATTTTTTTGTCACAGGCCGACTAGACCAAATAGAAGTATTGTGCTAAATTTTGGAATTATTCCGGGTTCGTTTGGCCTTTTTATACATTAATTGAATTTTTGGGCATTTAATGTGCATAATTCAAATTTGAAATAAAAGCAAATGCTCCAGTGCACCAAAGTTGGTTGAGAAATCACATGTGTGTCCTTGGGTGAACTTCTAGGTCCGATGCAAGAAAGGGGAATGAAATTCAAATATCTGGACGTCGTGGCTCGGCCGGAAAGATTGAGAAACTTGGTTTTTTAATTCATGTAAATCCAAAACACGCCCGAAAATCATGAAACTTGGCATGGTGTCATGACATGGCACCAACATGCTGCGGTAATTTTTTTGGCCGAATTGGGACAAGCTTTGGTATAAGCTTCTTGCAAACCGGAGCTTCTCTCAAGAAGGCTCGTGGTTCCGAGAGGGAACGTGTCCCCTCCATGTGCGAAGCGGCATACGTACACTGCCTTCTCCCACCTTAATTTTTTTACATAGGAGGATTAGAGCAAATAGAAGTATCGTGCTAAATTTTAGAATTATTCCGGGTTCGTTTGGCCTATTTTGTACATTAATTGAATTTTTGGGCATTTAATGTGCATAATTCAAATTTGAACTACAAGCACATGCTCCAGTGCACCAAAGTTGGTTGAAAAATCACATGTGTGTTCTTGGGTGAATTGCTAGGTCCCATGCAAGAAATGGGAATGAAATTCAAACATGTGGGCATCGTGGCTCGGCCGAAAAGATAGAGAAACTTGGTTTTTTAATTCCTATAAATCCAAAACATGCCTGAAAATCACGAAACTTAGCATGGTGTCATGACATGGCACCAACATGTTGTTGTAATTTTTTTGTCCGGTTTGCCAAGGCACACACATTAACAATCAACGATGTCATTTTGGAACAAGTGTTGTCACGTTACAAATCAGGAACACAACTATTATTGAAACCGTGGGCGTTCTACATACCAATTACGTGTCGCCACGCGTCCCCTTTTTTTATTGGCTAGGGGTGCCGTGCAGGGTAGCTATTTGAGTACGGGAGGTCCGCGATCAGACCCCTGTGCGTGCTCATCGGGAGGAGAGCCCTTAGACCTCTATCCGCCGCGCACCTCCCTCCCAACGTCTCCATTAATGGCGCCCAAGCCCCTATTTCACGGCGTCGCTATGTCTCACTGGACTGAGATTTAAGAGAGAAAAATGAAAATCTGAAAAGAAAGTTTTGCATGGATCTTGATGTAAGATACACCGGACCTATATAGCATCGACAATGACTTATAGCAAGCATGATAAATATAAGGACAATGACGATGGATAATAATTGTCTTACATATTTAGGAACATTATTAAAAAAAGCCACATGCGGCAACGCCCGAAATACACAAGCGTAAAAGAAGCAGGAAGACAACGATCTGGCTCGCTGATCTCTACTTTCTTGATGCATTGCTGCAGGCCTCGGGAACTAGTCACCACGGCGTGCAACGATGAGCTCTTTCCTATCCTCAATACGCTGCTTGAGAGCATCCACAGATTCTTGCACCAGCCTTTTGCGCTTCATCCGCAGCATGACATTCTCGTCCACAAGTTTCTCGACGATGACGCTGGTCCTCTTCAACACAATAGTGGTCTCCTTCTGGTGCTCCGCACTTCCGACGATCTTCGCCCTCAGCAGGCCACGCTCGGCCTGGAGCTTCGCATTGCTCTCCCTTAGTTGCCGGATGAAGCCGGTAGCCTGTTCAAATGAGGCGTTCATGCCGTGCTGCAACCTTGCCCAGCCGGAGATTTGATCCATCTGGCTATGGACGATTCCATGCATGCGCTTGTAAGAGTCCTCGCCTGCCGGCGAGACATTTTCCCAGGTCGCCACGGCACGGGGGGACATCTCTGCTGCTTCCGCAGTGCGGCTGGACATCTCTGCTGCTTCCGCGGCGCAGCTGCACCAGTCTGTTGGGTCGACAACGCGGCAAGACCTCCATGCTGCTTCGGCGGCGTGGCGGGACTTATGTGCTGCTACGGCCGCGCGGCGGGACATGTCAGCTTCTTTCACGGCGAGGTGGGACACCTCTCGTGCTTCCGTTTCCATGCTCGCCTGTCCCTGGTGGCAATCTCTCGACCCAGAACTCACGCTGGCCATGGCAGACGCAAGGGAACGATGATGAATGACTTGTTTGTTTTTGTGGATGAGGAGTTGAGGACGAATATGCAGTCATCTTGGAGTAGTAGTATTTATAACCGAGTACTAATATGCTCCTAAGTGGGAAACCGTTTAGGTTTTGATCAGTGTGAACATGTTTGCAATTTGGAATGTGACGGGACGCAGGCTCAAAATTTATTGATGGTTCTATAATTTCTAAGTGTGGCACTATTCCCGGACGGTGTAACATGGGCACGCTTTCTCGCCACGTACATGGCGTTAGCACCATAGGGTGCACCGCAATAGGCAATGTCAGCACACGTCTTGTTCCAAGAACCGTGCCCACTCGTTATTACCATCGGGCATGCTTCTTTTAATTAGAATGTGTGCCCGTGTAGCGCACACACGTTGATCTATCTAACTGTTTCTATTTGTTGTGGCTAGTCGCAAACAGCTCATCCATGTGAAGTGTATGCGATCAATTGCAGACACTTTGATCTGACTGACCGTTTCTGTTCTGTTGCCTAATCACAAACAGTTTATCCTTCTGAAGACTATGCCCTCAATCGCAGACACCTTTATGTAGCTGCCCGTTTCTGTTGTTTCGCCTCATCAGAAACAGTTAATCCAAGTGAACTATATGCCGTATATCGCACATGCCTTCATCTGGCTGCCCATTTCCGTTCTTCTTCCTCATCGCAAATAGTTCACTGAACTGAACCGTATGCCCTGCATGGCACAGGCAACCAAAATCTGAACCGTGTTTGATGCATCCATCATCGCAAAAGTTTTATAGCTTTTTTGACGGTTCTTTTACACCACCATTTACGATTATTGCATCGCACATAGTTTCGTCGAAGGGTCTCTAATTGTAGTATCGCGTTAGCAACATCCTGCAATAGTGTATGTAAGTGGATGTTTAATTTGGTTATGCAACCATGTACTTATAAGTATGTGTGTGTGTGTGTGTATGTTATTATTTTGTATGCAATCCCATCGCACAACACACACGTCTTATTAGCAGCAATCGTTTGTGTTATTATCGGTCTTCGCACACATTTCTGATTACAGACATGTTTACCGCGTATCGCGCACATCTTGTTATATTGAACCGTTTATGTTCTCTTGTCTCAATGCAAACAGTTCATCCGAGTGAACCACATGCCCTATATCACACACACCTTGATCTGGCTGACCATTTATTTTGTGTTGCGTAATCAGAAACAATTCATCCTAGTGAACCGTATGCTATATATCGCACACACCTTCATCTGGATGCCCGTTTGTTTTTTTTGCTCCTCATTGCAAACAGTTACTTGCACTAAACGTATGCCATGCATCACAGACGGAACTAAAATCTGAACCATGTTTGATGCATCCGTCATCGCAAACGTTTTGCACCTTTTGACGGTTTTTTACACCACCGTTTGTGATTAATGCATCACACACAGTTTCGTCAAAGGGTCTCTGATCGTAGTGTCACGTTAGCAGCATCCTGCACTAGTGCTATCTCTATAGATCTTGATGCCCAATATATAAGCAACTTCTCCGAGGTCTTTCACTGAAAAATTCGTATTCAAGTATCCTTTTATGCTACCTAGAAATTCTATATCATTCCCGATCAGCAATATGTCATCCACATATAATATCAAAAATTCTACGGAGCTCCCACTCAATTTCTTGTAAATATAGGCTTCACCGTAAGTCTGTATAAAACCATATGCTTTGATCACCTCATCAAAGTATATATTCCAACTCCGAGATGCTTGCACCAGTCCATAGATGGATCGCCAGAGCTTGCACACTTTGTTAGCACCTTTAGAATCGACAAAACCTTTTGGTTGCATCATATACAACTCTTCTTTAAGAAATCCATTAAGGAATGCAGTTTTGACGTCCATTTGCCAGATTTCATAATCATAAAGTGCATCAATTGCTAACATGATTTGGACAGACTTAAGCATCGCTATGGGTGAGAAGGTCTTATCGTAGTCAACTCCTTGAACTTGTTAAAAACCTTTTGCGACAAGCCAATCTTTGTAGACTGTAATATTACCATCAGCGTCAGTCTTCTTCTCGAAGATCCATTTATTCTCTATGGCTTTCCGATCATCTGGCAAGTCAACCAAAGTCCACACTTTGTTCTCATACATGGATCCTATGTCAGTTTTCAAGGCCACAAGCCATTTATCGAAATCTAGGCTCATCATCGCTTCCTCATAGTTCGTAGTTTCGTCATGGTCTAGTAACATGACATCCAGAACAGGATTACTATACCACTCTGGTGCAGAACATGTTCTGGTTGACCTATGAGGTTCGATAGTAACTTGATCTGAAGTTTCATTATCATTAGCTTCCTCTCTAGTTGGTGTAGGCATCACTGGAACTGATTTATGTGATGAGCTACTTTCCAATTCGATAGAAGGTATAATTACCTCATCAAGTCCTACTATCCTCCCTCTCACTTCTTTCGAGAGAAACTCCTTCTCTAGAAAGGATCCATTCTTAGAAACAAAGATCTTTCATTCGGATCTGTGATAGAAGGTGTACCCAACAGTTTCTTTGGGGTATCCTATGAAGACGCACTTCTTCGATTTGGGTTCAAGCTTATCAGGCTGAAGCTTTTTCACGTAAGCATCACAACCCCAAACTTTAAGAAATGACAGATTAGGTTTCTTGCCAAACCACAATTCATACGGTGTTGTCTCAACGGATTGAGACGGTGCCCTATTTAAAGTGAATGCAGCTGTCTCTAATGCATAACCCCAAAATGATAGTGGTAAATCAGTAAAAGACATCATAGATCGCACCATATCTAATAAAGTGTGGTTACGACGTTCGGACACACCATTACGCTGTGGTGTTCTAGTTGGCGTGAGTTGTGAAACTATTCCACGTTGTTTTAGATGAAGGCCAAACTCGTAACTCAAATATTCGCCTCAGTGATCAGATCATAGAAACTTTATTTTCTTGTTACGATGATTCTCCACTTCACTCTGAAATTCTTTGAACTTTTCAAATGTTTCAGACTTGTGTTTCATGCAGTGTATACCCATATCTGCTCAAATCATCTGTGAACGTCAGAAAATAATGATACCCACCGCGAGCCTCAACACTCATCGGACCGCATACATCGGTATGTATTATTTCCAATAATTCAGTGGCTCTCTCCATTGTTCCGGAGAACAGAGTTTTAGTCATATTGCCCAAGAGGCATGGTTCACAAATATCAAATGATTCATAATCAAGTGATTCCAAAAGCCCATCTGCATGGAGTTTCTTCATGCCTTTTACACCAATATGACCTAAACGGCAGTGCCACAAATATGTTACACTATCAGTATCAACTTTGCATATTTTGGCATCGATATTATGAATATGTGTATCACTACAATCGAGATTCAATAAACCATTTGTATTGAGTGTATGACCATAGAAGGTTTTATTTATGTAAACAGAGCAACAATTATTCTTTGATTTAAATGAATAACCGTATTACAATAAACATGATCCAATCATATTCATGCTCAACGCAAACACCAAATAACATTTGTTTTAGGTTCAACACTAATCCCGAAGGTAAAGGGAGTGTGCGATGGTGATCTTATCAACCTTGTAATCACTTCCAACACACATCGTCCCCTCAACCTTAGCTAGTATCTGTTCATTTTGCAACTCCTGTTTCGAGTTACAAATCTTAGCGACTGAACCGGTATCAAATACCTAGGGGCTACTATGAACACTAGTAAATTACACATCAATAACATGTATATCAAATATTTGTTTGTTCACTTTGCCATCCTTCTTATCCACCAACTTTTTTCGGGCAGTTCCGCTTCTAGTGACCATTTCCTTTGAAGTAGAGGCACTTAGTTTCAGGTTTGGGTCTAGCTTCGGCTTCTTCACGGGAGTGGAAACTTGCTTGCCATTCTTCTTGAAGTTCCCTTTCTTTCCCTTGCCCTTTTTCTTGAAACTAGTGGTCTTGTTAACCATCAACACTTTATGCTATTTCTTGATTTCTTCCTTCGCCAATTTCAGCATCACCAAGAGCTTGGGAATTGTTTTCATTATCCCTTCCATATTGTACTTCATCACGAAGTTCTAGTAACTTGGTGATAGTGACTAGAGAACTCTGTCAATCACTATTTTATCTGGAAGATTAACTCCCACTTGATTCAAGCAATTGTAGTACCCAGACATTCTGAGCACATGCTCACTAGCTGAGCTATTCTCCTCCATCTTGTAGGCAAAGTACTTGTTAGAGGTATCATACCTCTTAACGTGGGCACGAGTCTGAAATATCATTTTCAGCTCTTGGAACATCTCATATGCTCCATGGCGTTCAATTTTTTTTGAAGTCCCGGTTCTAAGCCATAAAGCATGGTGCACTAAACTATCAAGTAGTCATCATACTGAGCTTGTCAAACGTTCATAACGTCTGCATCTGCTCCTGTAATAGGTCTGTCACCTAGCGGTGCATCAAGGACATAATTCTTCTATGTAACAATGAGGATAATCCTCAGATCACGGATCCAGTCTGCATCATTGCTACTATCATCTTTCGACTTAGTTTTCTCTTGGAACATATCAAAAAACATAGGGGAGCTAAAACGTGAGCTATTGATCTACAACGTAGATATGGAAATACTATCAGGACTACGTTCATGATAAATGAAGTTCAATTAATCATATTACTTAAGAACTCCCACTTAGATTGACATCCCTCAAGCCATCTAAATGATAACGTGATCCAAATCAACTAAACCATGTCCGATCATCACGTGAGATGGAGTAGTCTTCAATGGTGAACATCTCCATGTTGATCATGTCTACTATATGATTCACGTTCGACCTTTCGGTCTCCAGTGTTCCGAGGTCATATCTGCATCTGCTAGGCTCATCAAGTTTAACCCGAGTATTCTACACGTGCAAAACTGGCTTGCAGCCATTGTATGTGAACATAGAGCTTATCACACCCGATCATCACGTGGTGTCTCGGCATGATGAACTGTAGCAACGGTGCATACTTAGGGAGAATTCTTGTACCTTGAAATTTAGTGAGGCGTCATCTTATAATGCTACCACCGTACTAAGGAAAATAAGATGCATAAAAGATAAACATCACATGCAATCAAAATATGTGACATGATATGGCCATCATCATCTTGTGCCTTTGATCTCTATCTCCATAGCACCATCATGATCTCCATCGTCACCGGCTTGACACCTTGATCTCCATCGTAGAGTCGTGGTCGTCTCGCCAACTATTGCTTCTACAACTATCGCTAACGCATAGTGATAAAGTAAAGCAATCACATGGCGTTTGCATTTCATATAATAAAGCGACAACCATAAGGCTCCTGTCAGTTGCCGATAACTTTTACAAAACATGATCATCTCATACAATAACGTATATCAAATCACAACATGCCCTACAAAAACAAGTTAGACGTCCTCTACTTTGTTGTTTCAAGTTTTACGTCGCTGCTACGGGCTTCTAGAAAGAATCGTTCTTACCTACGCATCAAAACCACAACGGTGATTTATCAAGTTTGCTGTTTTAACCTTCAACAAGGACCGGCCGTAGTCAAATTCGATTCAACTAAAGTTGGAGAAACAGACACCCACCAGCCCCCTTTATGCAAAACTAGTTGCATGTCTATCAGTGGAACCGGTCTCATGAATGTGGTCATGTAAGGTTGGTCCGGGCCACTTCATCCAACAATACCGCCGAATAAAAAATAATACATTGGTGGTAAGCAGTATGACGATTACCACCCACAACCCTTTGTGTTCTACTCATGCATATCATCTACAAATAGACCTGGCTCGGATGCCACTTTTGGCAAGTGTACCATGCAATTTCAAAAAAATACCTACGCTCACGCAAGATCTATCTAGGATATGCAAAGCAACGAGAGGGAGAGAGTGTGCCCACGTACCCTCGTAGACTGAAAGCGGAAGCGTTTGACAACGGTGTTGATGTAGTCGAGATTCTTCTCGTTCCGACCGATCAAGCACCGAACATACAACACCTCTGAGTTCTGCACACGTTCAGCTCGATGACGTCCCTCGAACTCTTGATCCAGCAAAGTGTCGAGGGAGAGTTTCGTCAGCACGACGGCGTGGTGACGTTGATGGTGAAGTGATCCGCGCAGGGCTTTGCCTAAACACTACGACAATATGACCGTAGGCATAAATTGTGAAGGGGGCGCCGCACATGGCTAACAAATGTTGTTGTGTGTTCTAGCGGTGCCCCCCACATATATATAGGTTGGAGGGGAGGAGAGGCAGCCAATGGGGCGCCCCAAGTAGGAGGAATCCTACTTGGGCGCCTCCCAATTCGGCCTCCCCCCTTCCATATTCATCCGGAGGGGGAAGGAAGGAGGAGGGAGGAGAGAAGGAAGGGGGTGGCCGAATTGCTCCCCTTCCTTTCTCTCTTCCCATCTTTCCTTCCCCCTTATGTCGGCCTACATGGGGCGCACCAGCCCGTAGGGGCTGGCATGTCCCCTTCTAGTCCCATTAGGCCCATGTAGTTGCGGGGGGATGCCCAGAACCCCTTCCGGTGACCCGATATGTACCCGGTACCCCCGGAACATTTCCGGTGTCCGAATATCATCATACAATATATGAGTCATTACCTCTCGACCATTTCGAGACTCCTCCTCATGTCTGTGTTCTCATCCGGGACTCCAAACAACATTCGATCACCAAATAACATAACTCATATAATACAAAATCGTCATCGAACGTTAAGCGTGTGGACCCTACGGGTTAGAGAACTATGTAGACATGACCTAGACACCTCTCCGATCAATAACCTACAGCGGAACCTAGATGCTCATATTGGTTCCCACATGTTCTACGGAGATCTTTATTGGTCATACCGTAATGAGAACATACGTTATTCCCTTTGTCATCGGTATGTTACTTGTCCGAGATTCAATCATCGGTATCTTCATACCTAGTTCAATCTCGTTACTGACAAGTTACTTTACTCGTTCCATAATACATCATCCCGCAACTAACTCATTAGTCACATTGCTTGCAAGGCTTATTATGATGTGTATTACCGCGAGGGCCCAGAGATACCTCTCTGATACTCGGAGTGACAAATCCTAATCTCGATCTATGCCAACCCAACAAACACCTTCGGAGATACCTGTAGAGTATCTTTATAATCACCTAGTTACATTGTGACGTTTCATAGAACACAAGTTATTCCTCCGGTATATGAGAGTTGCATGATCTCATAGTCTAAGGAATATGTATATGTCATGAAGAAAGCAATAGCAATAAAACTGAACGATCAATATGCTAAGCTAACGGATGGGTCTTGTCCATCATTCTCCTAATGATGTGATCCCATTCACCAAATGAAAACACATGTCTATGGTTAGGAAACTTAACCATCTTTGATTAACGAGCTAGTCTAGTGCAGACTAAGGCATAGCCTAGTGGTGGGAAGGGGTTGATGCCTTCCCACCCACCCAGGTTCAAGGCATGGTACTTGCAATTTGGGTTTGTTGCACCATTTATACTGTAGGGGGTTCCCTTACAGTCTTTCTGTCAAAAAAAGAGCTAGTCTAGTAGAGGCTTACTAGGGACACGATGTTTTGTCTATGTATCCACACATGTATCAAGTTTCTGGCTAATTCAATTCCAGCAAGAATAATAAACATTTATCATCATATAAGGAAATACTCCCTCTGTTCCTTGATATAAGGTGTATAGATTTTTGAGAAAAAGTCCGAAATATTAGGTGTATTGCGTTGTACCACTCATTTGGATAATGTTTTTAGGGATTTGATTACATTTCCTTATATTAGGCAAGATCCTCTATTTTCTCATGTCAATTAGTTAGGTGTAATCTCGCCCAAAACTTGGGAAATTTTCCCTCCACATGCGTTCTTTAATTTCCGTGCCAAAAACTATACACCCTATATCAAGGAATGGAGGGAGTATAAAATAACAACTTTATTATTGCCTCTGGGGCATATTTCCTTCAATCATGAGTTTTGCTTGGAGCATCTTGTACTATATGAGTCTTTGCTTGTTCTGCTTTTTAGTTTGTCACAATCATCCTTGCTGGACACACCTATTTGAGAGAGCCATAATTATGCTATGATTTGTCCGAATTGCTCTATGTGCTTCACTTAAATGTTTTGACCTATGGAATTGCTCTTGTGCTTCACTTATATCTTTTTGAGCATGGTGGTAGTTTAATTTTTGAAGAAATATGCTCTCATGCTTCACTTATATTATTTTGAGAGATGAAGATTTTTTTGAAGAAATATTTATGCTCTTGTGCTTCACTTAAATTTGTTTGAGAGCCTTGTTAATAGCAATACTAATATATGAAATTAGTCCCAAGTGATAGATATTCAAGGGGGGTATAACAAAAAACTTTCATGAAGATCATTGGACATCATAAACTTGATTCCTTGAAATAGTTTTGGATACGGAGATAGTAATATGTGAGTCATGTTGGTGAATAATTATGCTTCAGTGAGAATATTGGTGTTAAGGTTTGTGATTCCCTATGCAAGCACGAAAGTAAATAGTTATTCCATGAAGGTATATCCTACTTGTGGTGCATTATTGTGTATTAGTTATGTGTAATGCTCAGCTATGCTCATTTTTGTTTCTTGGTTGCTCGCTTCTTAATCTATTTGCTAGCCTTTCCATGTACTAAGTGGGAATACTGCTTGCGCATCCAAACTCCTTAAACCAAGTTGTGCCAAATGAGTCCACCATACCTACCTATATGTGGTATTTCCATGCCGTTCCAAGTAAATTTGTATGTGCCAACTCTAATTTTCAAAATGAATTTCCTTTTTGTGTGCCTATACCGCTCATGAAGCGGCAGGGGGTGGCCAATATTTTCCATGCTAGATATGTTATTCTCATATTTTCCATGCATGAGAGTGTGGCAGTTAATAGGGATGCCCAATCCCGAAATGAAAAAAATTATTTATGTTGTCAATAATAAATTTCTTGGAAAGTGTTCGTATGAAAGGCACCCATGGATACGACTAACCATGGATTGTGAAAGAATGGTGGAAAAAAGGAATAAACTTTATTTTATGTTTGGGAACCGCCTATGATTTATCTAGCATGGAAAGCATTGGGAATTCCTGGTCATTTTCGTTGATAGGAACAGCATGTCTCTCAAAATAATTTTATCTTGCAGTTTAAGCTTTGAGCTATGGCACCTCTACAAATCTCTTATTCCCTCTGCGAAGGGCCTATCTATTTACTTTATGCAATTTTTATTTTTATTTTTATTGATTCTCCATCTTATCTTATAAAGCACCAACTAGGGGACACTATTATCATACTTGTGCATTGGACACAGTTAATATATATTTGAGTGTGTTTCATGATGGATCAATGATTGAGCATAATGGGCTAGGGATATCTTTCTTTAGTGCTGATATTTGAAAGACATGGTTGCTTGTTGATATGCTTGAGTATTGATGTCCCCATGTCAATTATAGACTATTGATTTGAATCATCTAAATTTCCAAATGTCCATGCTACAAAAGAAAATAATATGTGATGAACATGTTGACAACATTCCATGCTGAAATTTCTGTTTTTATCATTCACCTACTTGAGGACGAGCACAAATTAAGCTTGGTGATGTTGATACATCTCCAACGTATCTATAATTTTTATTATTCCATGTTGTTATATTATCAATCTTGGATGTTTTATATTCATTTACTAGCAACTTTATATCATTTTTTGGGATTAACCTATTGACATAGTGCCCAGTGCGAGTTGTGGTTTTCTGCTTGTTTTTCTACTTTGCAGATTATCAATACGAAACGAAGTCCAAATGCAACGAAACTTTTTGGAGATTTTTTCTAGACAGAAGACACCCAGGGAGCCAAAGGAGCACACGAGAGGAGGCCCATGGGGCCCACTAGGCACCAGAGCGTGCCAGTGGCCCCCGACGCGCCCTGGTGGGTAGTGGAGCCGAAGAGAAGCTTCTCCACCGACCTCCACCTCTATAAATACTCTAAAATCGCCAAAACCCTAGGGAAGTCAATGGAACATAGTTCCAACCGCCGCAAGTTCCAGAACCACGAGATCCAATCTAGAGGCCTTTTCAGGCACTCTGCCAGAGGGGGCAATGATCATGGAGGGATTCTTCATCATCCTTGTTGCCCCTCTGATGATGCGTGAGTAGTTTAGCATAGACCTACGGGTCCATAGATAGTAGTTAGATGGCTTGTTCTCTCTTTTTGATCTTCAATACAATGTTCTCCTCGATGTTCTTGGAGATCTATTTCATGTAACTCCTTTTTGCGGTGTGTTTGTTGGGATCCGATGAATTGTGGGTTTATGATTAGTTCTATCCATGAATATTATTTGAGTCTTTGTTGAACTCTTTTATGCATGATTGTTATAGCCTCGTATTTCTTCTCTGAAATTTTGGTTTGGTTTGGCCAACTAGATTGATTTTTCTTGCCATGGGAAGTGGTGCTTTGTGATGGGTTCAATCTTGCGGTGCTCAATCTTAGTGACAGAAAGAGACATGACACGCATGTATCATTGCAATTAAGGATAAAAAGATGGGGTCTATTCCTACATGAATAGATCTTGTCTACATCATGTCATTGTTCTTATTGCATTAATCCATTTTTCGATTAACTTAATACACTAGATGCATCCTGGATAGCGGTCGATGTGTGCAGTAATAGTAGTAGATGCAGGAAGGAGTTGGTCTACTAATATTGGACATGATGCCTATATACATGATCATTGCATTGGATATCGTCATGATTATTCGCTTTTCTATCAATTGCCCAATAGTAATTTGTTTACCCATTGTAAGCTATTTTCTCGAGAGAAGCCTCTGGTGAAAAATTACGGCCCCTGGGTCTATTTCCTATCATATTAAATCTAAAAATACCTTGCTGCACTTTTTTGTGTTTTAGTTAGATCTATTTATAAAATCTCATACAATTTAATCTATCTCAATACCGAGGAGGGATTGACAACCCCTGTTATGTGTTGGGTTGCAAGTCTTTGTTGTTTGTGTGCAGGTGCTGTTTACATAGTGTTGCTTGGTTCTCCTGCTAGATTGAGAACCTTAGATTCATAACTAAGGGAAATACTTACCTTTGTCGTGCTACATCATCCTCTCCTCTTTGGGGAAATACCAACGCAGATACAAGCAATCAGCCACCATTTAACCCTTTCGACCAGGGCCTCCACCTCCTTCGGGTTCCCCCAGGCGACACCCTTCTCCCTCCAGGACTTGAGCTTCTTTGGAGGCCCGGCCGAGAAGGCTGGGACCTCGGGCTGGCAAGGGGCGACTGGTTCCGTGACGTAGACCCACTCCCGCTGCCACTCCTTCACTGTTTCGATGAAGGTGCCTTTGAACCACTGGCCCCCCTTGTTCTTGCTAATCATAGCCCCTCCGCACTTCGCGAGTTCGGAGCCACTGGACTTCGGCTTGATTCCAAAGATCTTCAACCATAGGCCAAAGTGTGGCTCATAGCGGAGGAAGGCCTCGCAGAACGTGATGAAGGAGGCGAGGTGAAGGATGGAGTTCAGGGTCAGATGATGATAATCCAGCCCGTAGTAGAACATCAACCCACGCACGAAAGGGTGCAGGGGGGAACCCAAACCCTCCAACGAGGTGGGGGACGAAATCTACCCATTCCCCAATGTTGGGAGCGGCCACTTACTGGCTAGCGGTGGGAGCGCGGGCGGTGACGCCGGTGGTTAGGTACCCCACGTTGCGCAGCTCCTGGATAGTGCCATATGTTATGATGGAACCACCGCAGTGCCCTCGGAGGTTCCCGGCCATGGTTGGCAAGGGAGGATCACTACAAAAAAAGACACATCTATGAAATTTTGGGCCTAACGAAAAGTTTTTCTGTCATGCTTATGACACTTTTGTGACGATAATTGTGACAAAAGCATGTATCTTCATAGATGTGGTGGGCTCCTACTTCTATGACAAAAAATCCTGACAGAAATTGGGCTTTTCGACCTAGGCAGGCCGGGGACGCACCTGCATGACATTCTTTGGGCCGTCCATGATGGAAAAAATCATGGTAGAAGCGAGGGCGAGGAAAATTTGGGGAGTTCCTGGTTACGGTGGGTGGTCGGGGCTGAGTGATGCACGGAGGTTTGTGCGTTTCTCTCGTACATGTATGTGCGTGTGTGCGAGGCGTTGGGTTCTAACTGAACCCGAGCGAGGTGTTCGTTTACTGAACCGAGCAATTGCACTAGCTACGTTACTGAACCTGAGCAATCGATCCTTGGCTATGAACTGAGCCCGAGTGATTCCTTTGCTACTGCTGCTAACTAAAGCCGATCGAACCTAGCTCTTCATGAACAATGATTGTTGTTAGGGGTCGGATGAACAGTTCCCGGTGGGGGTTGGATGAATAGGACCCTGTGGTAGTAGGCCGTTGCCGCTGGATGAACAGGACCCCGATCGAGGAGGCCGCCACACCCGAGCCAGTTAGGGTTGGATGAACAGGACCCCGTAGAGGGCTGGTTGAACAGTTGCCGATGGAGGCTGGACAAGCAGTAGCCCATGGATGAATAGTAGCTGGTGGAGGCAGGAGGAAGGCGCAGTGGATGAACAGTAGAAGGTGGAGGCTGGAGGAAGTCAACGGTGGATGAATAGTAGTCAGTGGAGGTTGGAGCGAGGCAGTAGATGGTGGATGAACGGTAGCCTGCGGAGTCCCGTTTTGCGGTACGCCACACCCCTCCCAATGAACAGGACCCAGTTTCGATCATAGGAGCTCCAACACAAATCTGTTTCCTCCATTTTGTGGTACGCGGCACCCCTCTGGATGAACATGATCCTGTTTCGATCGTAGCCGCTCGAACAGAAGGCCGTTTCCTCCGTACTGCGGTATGCCAGACCCCATTTCAGCTGTTACGTCCTAGCCGGTTGGCTCCTGTTGAATAGGACGCATTCCGACCCAGTCTACTGCCTCTCGATGAATGATGACCCACAAGTATAGGGGATCTATCGTAGTCCTTTTGATAAGTAAGAGTGTCGTACCCAACGAGGAGTAGAAGGAAATGGTAAGCGGTTTCCAGCAAGGTATTCTCTGCAAGTACTGAAATAAGTGATAATAGATAGTTTTGTGATAGGATAATTTGTAACGAGCAACAAGTAACAAAAGTAAATAAAGTGCAGCAAGGTGGCCCAATCCTTTTTGTAGCAAAGGACAAGCCTGGACAAACTCTTATACAGAGAAAAGCGCTCCCGAGGACACATGGGAATATCATCAAGCTAGTTTTCATCACGCTCATATGATTCGCGTTCGGAACTTTGATAATTTGGTATGTGGGTGGACCGGTGCTTGGGTACTACCCTTACTTGGACAAGCATCCCACTTATGATTAACCTCTATTGCAAGTATCCGCAACTACAACAAAAGTATTAAGGTAAACCTAACCATAGCATGAAACACATGGATCCAAATCAGCCCCTTACGAAGCAATGCATAAACTAGGGTTTAAGATTCTGTCACTCTAGCAACCAATCATCTACTTATTACTCCCCAATGCCTTCCTCTAGGCCCAAATAATGGTGAAGTGTCATGTAGTCGACGTTCACATAACACCACTAGAGGAGAGACAACATACATCTAATCAAAATATCGAACTAATACCAAATTCACATGACTACTAATAGCAAGACTTCTCCCATGCCCTCAGGAACAAAAGTAACTACTCACAAAGCATAAGCATGTTCATAATCAAAGGGGTATTAATATGCATATAGGATCAGAACATATGATCTTCCACCAATTAAACCAACTAGCATCAACTACAAGGAGTAATTAACACTACTAGCAACCTACTAGCACCAATCCCGGACTTGGAGACAAGAATTGGATACAAGAGATGAACTAGGGTTTGGAGAGGAGATGGTGCTGATGAAGACGTTGATGGAGATTTCCCTCTCCCGATGAGAGGAGCATTGGTGATGACGATGGCGATGATTTCCACCTCTGGGAGGGAAGTTTCCCCGGCAGAACAGCTCCGCTAGAGCCCTAGATTTGTTCCACCAAGGTTCCGCCTCGTGGCAGCGGAGTTTCGTCCGAGAAGATGGCTTGTTATTTTTTCCCATCGAAAGACTTCATATAGCAGAAGATGGCCACCAGAGGGCCACTAGGGGGCCCACGAGGTAGGGGGCGCGCCCAGGGGGGCAAGGTGCGCCCCCCCACCCTCGTGGGCAGGGTGTGGCCCCCCTGGTGAATCTCTTCCGCTGAGTATTTTTTTATATATTTGCAAAACATCTTCCATGAAGTTTTAGGACTTTTGGAGCTGTGCAGAATAGGTCTCTAATATTTGCTCCTTTTCCAGCCCAGAATCCCAATTGCCGGCATTCTCCCTCTTTATGTAAACCTTGTAAAATAAGAGAGAATAGGCATAAGTATTGTGACATAATGTGTAATAACAGCCCATGATGCAATAAATATCGATATAAAAGCATGATGCAAAATGGACGTATCAACTCCCCCAAGCATAGACCTCGCTTGTCCTCAAGCGAAAAGCCGAAATCGAAAAATATGTCCACATGTTTAGAGATAGAGGTGTCGATAAAAATAAAATACGGACATGAGGGCATCATGATCATTCTTAGAACAGCAACTTATACAATTCTTGCCATATGATTTCTTATGCTAGAGTAATAATTCAATCACAATCTCAAGTATGAATAGTAAACTTCATTGAAAACTAACAAACTATAATCTCAGTCATTGGAGCAATTGCAATTTATCATAACATAGGAAAGAGTCAATGTATAAGAGCTTTTCAGCAAGTCCACATACTGAACTATCATATAATCTTTCACAATTGCTGACACTCACGAAATACTTATGGGTATGGAGTTTTAATCAGACACAGAGAAAGATAGGGGCTTATAGTTTTGCCTCCCAATGTTTTACCTCGAGGTTAATGTCAACAATAATAGTTCATGAAAACTCACATCCAATTAGCCATATATACCAGGATCTTTCCAACATACCATGCTTGCCAAAGGATAAAATGTAAAAAGGAAGGGTGAAGATCACCATGACTCTTATGTAATGTAGGAGATAAAAGTAAAAGATAAGCCCTTCGCAGAGGGAAGTAGAGGTTGTCATGCGCTTTTATGGTTGGATGCACAAAACCTTAATGTGAAAGAACGTCACTTTATATTGCCACTTGTGATATGGACCTTTAGTATGTCGTCTGTTGCTTTTATTTCTTCCATATCACACAATCGTATAAAGCTTATTTCTCCCACACTAATAAGTCATACATATTTAGAGAGCAATTTTTATTGCTTGCCCTGATGACAACTTACTTGGAGGATCTTACTCAATCCATAGGTAGGTATAGTGGACTCTCATGGCAAAACTGGTTTAAGGGTATTTGGAAGCACAAGTAGTATCTCTACTAGGTGCGATGAATTTGGCTAGCATGAGGGAGAAAGGCAAGCTCAACCATGTTGGATGATCTATGAGAATATGATTTATCTCAGATGTAAGGAAACATAACCCATTACATTGTCTTCCTTGTCCAACGTCAACTCTTTTAGCATGTCATATTTTAATGAGTTCTCACGATCATAAAAGATGTCCAAGATAGTATATCTATATGTGAAGACCTCTCTTTCTTTATTACTTCCTATTAATTGCAACGATGACCAAAACTATGTTTGTCAACCCTCAACAACTTTTATTCATCATACTTTTTCTATGTGAGCTCATTACTCTCCATAAGACTCACATGATCTCTTTGTTTCTTTTTATTTCTTTCTCTTTTCTTTTATTCACTTAGGATCATGGCAAAATAATCAAGCCCTTGACTCAACACTAATCTTTATTATATAGCTCACGGACTCGATTACATAAAAAGATTATAAAGCAAAACTCACAACTAGATCATACTAAGAACTTTTATTCTACTAGATCAAGATATTACCAAAAGGATCGAACTAAGAAAAACGGTAAAGATAAAAGTGATGGTGATATGATACCGGGGCACTCCCCCAAGCTTAGCAGTTGCCAAGGAGAGTGCCCATACCGGATACTCAATTCTTCTTTATTGGTGAAGAAGGTGGAGTTGTTGATGATGGATAGTCGCACATCGAGAGTAGGAGGTCTTCTAACTTGCGGATAATGCCCTTGAGTGTGATGATATGCTCCTTCAACAAAATATTTTCACGTGTGAGATACTTATTTTGTATATGAGCTAACTCAATCATCTTGAAAGCTTCAATTTCTGTTGGGGTAAGAAGATTGTGATCAAGTTGAAGAGTGTCTTTTGTTGTTGGAACTTGGTCCTCCATGGCCTTCTTGATCCCTTCATCCTTGTTGATCTCCATGTGTTCTTCTCTCTTCAGCTCTATCTTCATTAGCCAAGCATCGTTGCCCTCATGGTTGGAGGAGGAGGGAGACGACATAGTGCCTGGCCTTGACAACCCTGACGGAAAATAGCTCGAAACAAAGACAAGATATTTTTGCGTGATACGGGAGTCAAAACCCCGGGAGATTATATAATAAATTTTTACCGACCAAAATACGTGTCATGTAAGAAAACGGAGTCCGGAAAGCGCACGAGGTGCCCACGAGGTAGGGGGCACGCCCAGTAGGGTAGGGTGCGCCCTCCACCCTCGTGGAGGCCTCGTGTCCTTCCCGGACTGCTTCTTATTTTTCTATTTTTCTAAATATTCCAAAACGGAGAAATATTGCCTTAAAAACTGTTTTGGAGTCGGTTTACTTACTGTACCTCATACCTATTCCTTTTCGGAGCCTGAAACATTCCGGAAAGTGTCCCTTATGTATTCCTCCGGGGTTAGAGTTTCAATAATATTGGTTTCAACATTTATGGGATTACCTGAGATATAATGTTTGATTCTTTGACCGTTCACCACCTTCGGATTTGTTCCTTCGAAGTTGTTGATTTTTATGGCACCGGAACGATAGACCTCCTCGATAACGTAATGACCTTCCCATTTAGAGAGAAGTTTTCCTGCAAAAAATCTTAAACGAGAGTTGTATAGCAATACATAATCCCCTACATTAAACTCACGGTTTTGTATTCTTTTGTCATGCCATCTTTTAACTTTTTCTTTAAACAACTTGGCATTTTCATAGGCTTGGGTTCTCCATTCATCAAGTGAGCTAATATCAAATAGCCTCTTCTCACCGGCAAGTTTAAAATCATAATTGAGTTCTTTAATGGCCCAATATGCCTTGTGTTCTAGTTTGAGAGGTAAGTGACATGCTTTTCCATAAACCATTTTATACGGAGACATACCCATAGGATTTTTATATGTAGTTTTATAGGCCCATGATGCATCATCAAGTTTCTTGGACAAATTTTTTCTAGATCTATTAATAGTCTTTTGCAAAATTAATTTGAGTTATCTATTACTCAATTCTACTTGACCACTAGACTGAGGATGATAAGGAGATGCAATTCTTTGGTTAACATCATACTTAGCAAGCATTTTATGGAAAGCGCCATGAATAAAATGTGAACCACCATCAGTCATTAAATATCTAGGGACTCCAAATCTTGGAAAAATAACTTCCTTAAGCATTTTAATAAAAGTGTTATGATCAGCACTAGTGGTTGGAATAGCTTCTACCCACTTAGTAACGTAATCAACAACAACAAAAATATGTGTATATCCATTAGAGGAAGGAAAGGGTCCCATATAGTCAAAGCCCCAAACATCAAATGGTTCGATTACGAGTGAACAATCCATAGGCATTTCTTGACGTCTACTAATATTACCAATTCTTTGACATTCATCACAAGATAAGACAAACTTACGGGCATCCTTGAAGAGAGTAGGCCAATAAAAACCAGATTGCAATACCTTATGTGCAGTTCTATCTCCAGCATGGTGTCCTCCATAAGCTTCGGACTGACACTTGCATAGGATCTGTTCCTGTTCATGCTCAGGTACACAACGTCTAATAACACCATCTACTCCTTCTTTATAAAGATGTGGGTCATCCATAAAGTAATGCCTCAAATCATAGAAGAACTTTTTCTTTTGCTGGTATGTGAAACTAGGTGGTATAAACTTAGCAACAATGTAATTAGCATAATCAGCATACCATGGAGCAGTATGAGAAGCATTTATGACATTTAATTGCTCATCAGGAAAGCTATCATCAATAGGTAGTGGGTCATCAAGCACATTTTCTAACCTAGACAAGTTGTCTGCAACGGGGTTCTCAGCTCCCTTTCTATCAACAATATGTAAGTCAAATTCTTGTAGCAAGAGAACCCATCTAATAAGTCTAGGTTTAGCATCTTTCTTTTCCATGAGATATTTAAGAGCAGCATTATCAGTGTGAATAGTTACTTTAGAATCAACAATATAAGGTCTGAACTTATCACAAGCAAATAAAACCGCTAAGAATTCTTTTTTAGTAGTAGCATAATTTCTTTGAGCATTGTCTAGGGTTTTACCAGCATATTGAATAACATTTAATTTCTTATCAACTCTTTTTCCTAGAACAGCACCTACAGCATAATCACTAGCATCACACATAATTTCAAACGGTAAATTCCAATCAGGCGGCTGAATAATAGGTGCAGAGATCAATGCTTTCTTAAGTATTTCAAATGCTTCTACACAATCATCATCAAAAACAAATGGTATATCTTTTTGTAATAAATTAGTCAGAGGCCGAGAGATTTTTGAGAAGTCCTTAATAAACCTCCTATAAAATCTGGCATGACCAAGGAAACTTCTTATACCTTTGATTTCCTTGGGACATGGCATCTTCTCAATAGCATCAACTTTGGCTTTATCAACTTCAATACCTCTTTCAGAAACTTTATGCCCCAAGACAACACCTTCATTAACCATAAAGTGGCACTTTTCCAAATTCAAGACAAGATCAGTTTCTTCACATCTCTGCAAAACTCGATCAAGGTTGCTCAAGCAATCATCAAAAGAAGATCCATAGACGAAAAAGTCATCCATGAAAACCTTACAAATCTTTTCACAGAAGTCAGAGAATATAGCCATCATGCATCTTTGAAAGGTAGCAGGTGCATTACATAAACCAAAAGGCATACTTCTATAAGCAAAAGTACCAAAAGGGCATGTAAAAGTAGTCTTTGATTGATCTTTGGCTGACACAGGTATTTGAGAGAAACCAGAATAACCATCTAGAAAGCAAAAATGTGTATGTTTGGATAATCTTTCTAGCATTTGATCGATAAAAGGTAAGGGGTAATGATCCTTTTTAGTAGCCTTATTTAATTTGCGGAAATCAATTACCATCCTATAACCTGTAATAATTCTTTGAGGGATCAATTCATCTTTATCATTAGGAACAATAGTAATACCTCCTTTCTTAGGGACACAATGGACAGGGCTTACCCTTTGACTATCAGCAACGGGATAGATTATACCTGCCTCATGGAGCTTTAGTATTTCCTTTCTTACCACTTCTTTCATTTTAGGATTCATCCGGCGCTGATGATCACGAACTGGTTTAGCATCTTCTTCCAAATTAATTTTATGTTGACATAGAGTGGGACTAATGCCCTTAAGATCATCAATAGTATACCCAATAGCAGCATAGTGCTTCTTCATAGTTTTCAATAATCTCTCTTCCTCATGCTCTGAAAGGTTAGCACTAATAATAATAGGATATATCTTTTTCTCATCAAGATAAGCATATTTAAGAGTATCAGGTAGCGGTTTAAGCTCAAACATGGGATCACCCTTGGGTGGAGGAGGATCCCCTAGGATTTCAACAGGCAAATTGTTTTTCAGAATAGGCTCCTGTTTAAAGAATACTTCGTCTATTTCCCTTCTTTCATTCATAAACATATCATTTTCATGGTCTAGCAAATATTATTCTAAAGGATCACTAGGAGATATGGCAATAGAAGCAAGACCAATAATTTCATCATTACTAGGTAATTCTTCTTCACGGTGTTGTCTACAAAATTTAGAGAAATTAAATTCATGAGTCATATCATCTAAACCGATAGTAACAACATCCCTTTTGCAATCTATGGTAGCATTAACAGTGTTCAGGAAAGGTCTACCAAATATAATGAGACAAAAGTTATCTTGTGGGGAACCAAGAACAAGAAAATCAGCAGGATATTTAGTTTTCTCACACAAGACTTCAACATCTCTAACAATTCCCATTGGTGAAATAGTATCTCTATTGGCAAGTTTAATTGTGACATCAATATCTTCTATCTCAGCAGGTGCAATATCATGCATAATTTCTTTGTATAAGGAATAAGGTATTTGCACTAGCACTAGCACCCATATCACATAAGCCATGATAACAATGATCTCCTATTTTAACAGAAATAACAGGCATGCCTACCACCGGTCTGTTTTTATCTTTAGCACAAGGTTTAGCAATTCTAGCAGTTTCATCAAGGAAATGAATGACATGCCCATCAATATTATCAGACAAGAGATCTTTAACAGTAGCAATATCAGGTTCAACTTTAATTTTCTCATGAGGTGTATAAGTTTTAATATTGCTTCTACGAACCACAGTTGAAGCTTTAGCATGATCCTTTATCCTAACAGGAAAAGGTGGTTTCTCAACATATGCAGTAGGAACAATAGGATCATTATAAGTGACAATCTTTTCTTCAACTTTAATAGGTGCAGCTACTTTTACTTCTATGGGAGGATGATATTTAAACCACTTCTCCTTGGGGAGATCAACATAAGTAGCAAAAGATTCACAGAAAGAAGCTACTATCTCAGAGTCAAGTCCATATTTAGTGCTAAATTTACGGCAAACATCGGTATCCATAAAAGATTTAACACAATCAAAACTAGGTGTCATACCTGACTCCTTACCTTTCTCGAGGTCCCAATCTTCAGAGTTGCGTTTAATTCTTTCCAATAAATCCCATTTTAATTCAATAGTCTTCATCATAAAAGAGCCAGCACAAGAAGTATCAAGCATGGTGCCATTGTTATCAGAAAGCCGAGCATAAATTTTTTGAATAATCATTTCTCTTAAGAGCTCATGATTGGGGCATGAATATAACATTGATTTAAGCCTTCCCCAAGCTTGAGCGATGCTTTCTCCTTCGCGAGGCCAAAAATTATATATATAATTGTGATCACGATGAACAAGATGCATAGGATAAAACTTCTGATGAAATTCCAATTTCAATTGTTTGTAATTCCAAGACCCCATATAATCACATAGCCTATACCATGTTGATGTGTCTCCCTTCAAAGATAAAGGGAAGATCTTCTTCTTAACAACATCTCCGGGTACACCTGCAAGCTTAAATAATCCAAAAACTTCATCCACATATATTAGATGCTCATCGGGATGTTTTGTTCCATCTCCTAAAAAAGGATTAGCTAGCAGTTTTTCTATCATACCCAAAGGAATTTAAAAGCAGACATTTTCATTTTTAGTAGGTTCAGTAGGTTGAGGAGAAACTCTTTGCTCTACTGGTCGGGGTGAAGATACCCCGAACAAGCCCCTCAGAGGATTACTTTCCATAGTAACAAGTGAAAGTAAATTTCAGCACACTATATAAATTTTTCCCTACAAAATTCCACCTACCAAAGGAGCTTCACTCCCCGGCAACGGCGCCAGAAAAGAGTCTTGATGACCCACAAGTATAGGGGATCTATCGTAGTCCTTTTGATAAGTAAGAGTGTCGAACCCAACGAGGAGCAGAAGGAAATGATAAGCGGTTTCCAGCAAGGTATTCTCTGCAAGTACTGAAATAAGTGGTAACAGATAGTTTTGTGATAGGATAATTTGTAACGAGCAACAAGTAACAAAAGTAAATAAAGTGCAGCAAAGTGGACCAATCCTTTTTGTAGCGAAGGACAAGCCTGGACAAACTCTTATATAGAGAAAAGCGCTCCCGAGGACACATGGGAATATCGTCAAGCTAGTTTTCATCACGCTCATATGATTCGCGTTCGGTACTTTGATAATTTGGTATGTGGGTGGACCGGTGCTTGGGTACTGCCCTTACTTGGACAAGCATCCCACTGATGATTAACCTCTATTGGAAGCATCCGCAACTACAAGAAAAGTATTAAGGTAAACCTAACCATAGCATGAAACATATGGATCCAAATCAGCCCCTTACGAAGCAACGCATAAACTAGGGTTTAAGCTTCTGTCACTCTAGCAACCCATCTTCTACTTATTACTCCCCAATGCCTTCCTCTAGGACCAAATAATGGTGAAGTGTCATGTAGTTGACGTTCACATAACACCACTAGAGGAGAGACAACATACATCTCATCAAAATATCGAACGAATACCAAATTCACATGACTACTAATAGTAAGACTTCTCTCATGTCCTCAGGAACAAAATTAACTACTCACAAAGCATAAACATGTTCATAATCAGAGGGGTATTAATATGCATATAGGATCTGAATATATGATCTTCCACCAATTAAACCAACTAGCATCAACTACAAGGAGTAATTAACACTACTAGCAACCTACTAGCACCAATCCCGGACTTGGAGACAAAAATTGGATACAAGAGATGAACTAGGGTTTTGAGAGGAGATGGTGCTGATGAAGACGTTGATGGAGATTGCCCTCTCCCTATGAGAGGAGCATTGGTGATGATGATGGCGATGATTTCCACCTCCGGGAGGGAAGTTTCCCTGGCAGAACAACTCCGCCAGAGCCCTAGATTGGTTCCGCCAAGGTTCCGCCTCGTGGCGGCGGAGTTTCGTCCGAGAAGATGGCATGTTATTTTTTCCCATCGAAAGACTTCATATAGCAGAAGATGACCACCGGAGGGCCACCGAGGGGCCCACGAGGTCGGGGGGCGCGCCCCCCACCCTTGTGGGCAGGGTGTGGCCCCCCTGGTGAATCTCTTCCGCTGAGTATTTTTTATATATTTGGAAAACGTCTTCCATGAAGTTTCAGGACTTTTGGAGCTGTGCAGAATAGGTCTCTAATATTTGCTCCTTTTCCAGGCCAGAATCCCAACTGGCGGCATTCTCCCTCTTTATGTAAACCTTGTAAAATAAAAGAGAATAGGCATAAGTATTGTGACATAATGTGTAATAACAGCCCATAATGCAATAAATATTGATATAAAAGCATGATGAAAAATGGACGTATCAATGAATTGGGTGTTGTTTCTCCATTCAGACCCAGGCAGTTGGTTGTCGATGAATTGGAGGCCGTCGTTGTACGCGTTCGATACCCCGCTCGTATGTACGTACGTAGCCATATTTACTTTCTTGCAGCGTGGTTGTACGTACGTGTACACGATATAGATAGGATTGTGTGAACAGCTACCGCTCCTTACTGGGCCACAATTCATCGTGGCAGAAAGGCCATTGGACCAGTATGTACGTACACTTTGCGACTAGAATGACAACGCTACATACGCTTCGACCGGGTTGGTCCCGGCCGTCAGGGAGGATAAGGAGGCACTTCCTTGCGTGCGAAGATATTGATGGTGGGTCCGAGCTATCGTGGGGAGTATTCTTTTTTTGCGCGTAATAAGGAGGCACTTCCTTGCGTGCGAAGATGTAGCTGATGGGTCCATCTGTCAGCCCTACCGCGTATAGTCCTCTTCTGATGGCTGTCGTTCGTTGACCACGTTGACCGCACCGCGCAGACAGCACCCAGGCGGTGGACATCGGTGAGGCAGGGAATGACGCGGAGCCTGGGAACACGTGGAGGGTAGTATGAAGTTTGACTGGGTCGACTGCGGTGTGAGGCTGCCGTTGCCGCAGAATAACAAGGGGTGTGGGTGAGTAGAGGGATGGCCTGGCCAGCGATGGGAGTAGGAGGGGGCGGTGAGGCCTGTGCGGCAGCATAGTCGGCCATGGGAGGCAGGAGCACGCAGTGGTTTGGATGGCTGGAGCAAGAAAATCAGAGGTTGAAGAAGCAGTACGCCCGTTGGATGTTAACAATCCAGCGGTCACTGGTGATAGAATTGTTTGTTGACTAAGTTCACAAAGCCCTGCGTACGCTTCAACTTAGTAGGGCCCCAAGTCAGCCCCAAATTGGGTGGGCTCCAGCTGTCATGGGGAGCAATTGTTATTTTCACTTAATAAGGAGGCACCTCCTTTTGTGTGAAGATATAGCTGGTGGGTCCCAGCTGCCATGGGGAGGATTCATTTTTTTGGCGCAATAAGGACGTACTTGCTTGCGTGCGGCCATGGACCATGTGGGTCCCAACTTCAGCCTCTCCACATACATCCCTCTTCTGATCTTGTCATTTGTTGAAAACGTTGACCACGATGTGCTGAGAACACCAACGCGGTGGATGACGGCGAGACCTAGGAACGGAATGACCCGGAGGCGGCGAAGCCACAACAGTGGAGGGATGTGGGTGAGTAGAGGGACGGCCTGGGCAGCGGTGGGAGTAGTTGGGGGCAGTGAGGCCTGTGCGGCAACACAATAGGGCGCGGGAGGTGGGAGGTGGGAGCAGGCGGTCCCGTCGGCGCTGGATTTGGCTTCTGGAGCAAGAAGATTAGAGATTGAAGAAGTACGACAACCATTGGATTGACATCTAACAGTCACTTCTGCTAGAATCGTTTGTTGATGTATAAAATAAGTAAACATAAACTGGCATACGCGTCAACTTAATAGGCCCACAAGTCATCTCATTTCCTTTTTTATGTTTTACAACTCATTTGCAACTTCCTATGCAATTTATTGCAGTCCATTTTCTTTTTGTTGGCAAAGGCCAGGGTTAAAAATTTGAATGAAATTTCGTATATTTCGGTGGGGTCCAAACTATTTTTAATACTAAAATGTCGAGCCAGATTTAAAGTACTTTGAAGATGTATTTAAATTAGGTTAAAGCCCAGTGAAATTGGAATCCAAAAATGTGAAAAAAAATCAGAAAGTTGAAAGTAATTACCAATTTGTCGTGTGTGCTTTTATGTTTACAGCCCATTTCATATTAGTTTTAAGATTTGCAGCCATCTTGAAAGACTTGCAGCCCAGCAGGGCAGAGAAAAATAAGTAGGCCTGAGTTGGGTATGCCTGGATTGGGTATTCTTCAGAAAAAATAAATTGGGCTAGCCATTTTCACAAACAAAAAATAGATGGGCTGGTCATGTGGTGAACGTAAAATAGAAGCCTAGGCTAGATGGGCCACAGCCCAGTTGAAACCCTGCTCCGTCTCAACAATAACAAACAATGCTACTCGAGCAGCTACGTCCCAGGTGTCAGCCGCTCTTGTGTTGTTCTCGCCGGTCTTGTGTTGTTCTCTTGTCTATTGACTAGACGCTGAGAATGTCGTGGGTCTCAAATGTCGGCAAACCACTAGGAGGAAGCATTTTGTTTTCCTATACGCTGACAATGGAGTATATAACAAAAAATGAGGAACTTGCATACGTATGGCCATGGACATGGTGGGTCCCTACTGTCATCCTCTCCACGTACAATCCTCTCCCGATTCCTCTTGTTTATTGACCATGTTGACAACGCGAGAGGGTGGCACCGCAGCGAGCGCACCAAAGCGCGCGGAGGACAACGAGGTGGCCTCAGACAGGAACAAACAGGATCCGGGGAAGATGCATCGGTGAAGTCGCGGGCGAAGGGGAGTTCAAGAGTTGACTAGTTCGGGTGCGGGGTGGGGCTGACGTCGGCGTTAACGATTTAGGAGACGGTGGGGCGGCGATGCATGCACCGAGGTGCAACCGGCCGTGGGAGGCGGAAGCAGGTGGCCCCGCCGACGCTGGTTTGGTTTTGGCAGCTGGAGGAAGACAAGACTGAAGAAACACGATAGACTGTAAAAGCAGCAGGAGTACTTAACAACCATAACTGAAACTAGCAGGGGCACTTAACAACCATAGCTAAAAGCAGTATGAGTACTTATATAGGTTCGACCATACAAAGCACGCCTCGAACAATGCTACGTTGCCCACAGTTAACCAACAGTGAAGCCACCAAGCCCCAGGACAAGGCCCAGGAGCCACCCTATTCATCCTCAACCTTCTGAAAGCGGCTTCATCTCGCAATATGGTCAATAAGCAGGATATTTGCTTTAGAGCCATGGAAAAGCATGAGCATAACCTTCTGTCCTATTCTCCAAGACGGGCGGGCCTTCATTACTTGAGACCACCCATGAATAAGTATATTTTCACCTCCAAGGGAAATGGAGTAGGTCGACATAAACATCATGTTGAGACCAAGCGCAAGTCTGAACAGACCATGGTCAGGCATCTGTATAGGAACAATAAAACTGTACAGTTTTGTTTCAAGAAGATCACTGCTATAAAACTATGTATACACAAGAGTTTATGAACAACATATATAACAGAAAACAGCTCATACCATAAGTTTCTTGACACAGTTGGACCTGTTCAATATGAGCACCAGTGGCACACATATCCCACGTGGCCTTCCACAATTGAAATGCCCCACAAGGACCTCAAGATGATCAATAAAGTGTAGGAACTAGTGTATATCGTCCCAGTCAACCTCAATGCCATCAGTAATAGTCGAGTTCTTATCAAATAACAAATGAGTAATGTCCTAAACTTTGCAATAACATACACGTGCCACCAATTATAAGAAATATTAGTTAGAAGTAGCATCTTCGTGAGAGAAGGGAATCAAAAATTGTTGCTACTTCTAAAGTCAAATTTTGATTAGCTAGATAGAATAGGTGGATTAAGAAGTAACCGAGGCAACATGCAAGAACCAGATACAAAACTAACTTGGATGAACTACTGGAATGACGTCGGGGTGGAAGATCACAGTGATGATGAGACCAGGTTCTGCGATTTCCATCAACATTCATGCGCCAACTTTCAGTCCGTGACACTTGAGAAAGTTTATCCAAGTTCGACCATAAAAAAACAACGATCTTCTTGCTTCATGAACCCAACTGGGAATTTCATGGCGTGTCGTCAATGTGACCATTGAACTGGTGTATTCTGTTATGGCAAGGCCGACCATCTTGAGTACATGTGTTCTGGCAGAGCAAGGAATGCACAGCAGGAAAAATAATATGAGAAAACAATTTATTCACTATCCAAATCTTGAAATAATTTCCTCTGTCACGTCAGTGTTGACCATGGTACTAGTACCTTTTATCCAAATATAGCAATCCAAATTTCCAAATTAGTCGACATAATGTTCAAAAAACCCAACCCTCCTGGATAGAAAAGAGGATTCTAGGAACATACTGTGCTCGTTTTAAAATCCTATGTTAGGATGAGAACGAACAACTCTGGCGTCTCGCCGAGGGCGCAGAAAGTTGTAGGGTCCTCGCACTTTGGGCACTGCAAATGGAACACACTAGATTCAGTAGGAAGAAAAATGCATCAATAGCACCGCCATCCTAGGATTATCGGCGACCAATGGGCTAGGATTTATCGGGGATGGATAAGAATTCGTACCTGGTTCTCCATGAGAAAACCCTAAGCAATCGCTGAGAGGAGGTTTTCTCCGAACAAGAAAACGAGGGAGAAGGGGATTTAGGCCCAGTGAAATATTGTTGTTTTGTCCGTCCAGCTTACTGCTACTGCTGGAAAGGTGGAGTTTTTTGTGATTTGACGGCTCATTAGGCATTACTGCGGCGCTACGACCGGGTTGAGTCTACCGTGTAGTTGTGCACTCTAATTTAGTGCATGGCACATGGACCCCTTTGTCGGATGCCCCGCATATCAGTGAAAGGAAGTAGAAAGGCAGGAGTAACTAGTTACACATAAATATATTTTTGATAGAGAGATACTCCCTCTATAAAGAAATATAAAAATCTTTTATATCACAACTTTATACATAATAAAAATCAAGGGGGATATATACAACATAATATGGGGGTTCAGATGAGAATAAAATACTCAGATACGCTAACGGTTCTAGACATTGGGCCATAGGCCGGTGGGCATGCATGTTTGGGGGCCCATGTATTCTAACTCAGCGCATTTCATCCGGTAAATATTGCAAGCAATTGGTACGAACTGGTTTTAGATGTTGTCGCAAGGCGAATATAGAAAATTAAATAAAGCACGACAACTGTTAGAATGAAATCAAACGATAGTTCCTAACTAGCAATTAGAGTTGCAATTCTTTCATGATATCCTACGTGATAAATAATACCGTCGTACTACTTATACACAGGACACTTGTTTCACCATGCCATAAAATTACATCAAAAGCTCTCGGAGGATAGATCAATTCGATAGTTGCGTGCCGCTACTGAAGAATTTCAAAGTTGATTAGGATCAGCTCTCCTTGCCAAGAAAGTTTGATTTTCACATCATCCCCAATCGCAAGATTTGATAGAGTTTTGAACCTTGACCATCCTTTAGCATCAATCATCATGCGACCATCCTTTATACTTATGGTATATTGAGCAGGTTCATTCACACCAAGGCTGCGCATGGTAAGAGAAACTTGGCCACAGTCGCCCGGATTATTGAATGACTCCCTCGTTGCTCTAGGAATTCTCTGTTTGCAAACAAGAAAACATACACAAACAGTTAGATCAACACATTGAATCATGTGAAACAACATGGAAAGAAAAAAGAATGAAGCACTTGGGCTGCCAATGCTTACCAAGATGGTGGAGATGTCAGTTTTTGTATGGACTTTGGTATATGCGGTGTGAACTACATCCCAATCTATTGCCACTGCAAGTGCTGGTTCTGTTGCCGCTGCACGGGCCAGAGTAGATGCAAGTGCAACTTCAAGTGTTTGTGTACATGCCGGAGCCGTTGCTGGTGCCCGTGACGGTGCCTTCGTGAGGGATGTCTACCGGCACCTTCAACATCTCGTCAACCTTGGAGAACCCAACAAAGTGGTCTCTCCACTCATAAACATGCACTGGTACAGCGAGGTGCTATACAAACGGTTTTTAACCCCTTTCCGCGATGCGTTTGGAACTGTCGCCGAGTAACTGTGTGCGATAGGGGGGGTCCTTCCCACACGACCCAGGAACCGTCAGGGATAGGCCCTCCTGGCACTCACGCTCGTCAAAATGAGGTCGTGCGCGACAGGCGAGCAATCAAATACGGTTATACGTATAATTGTGCTAAAAATACAATTATACAGGCCAAATCGTTTTCGGTCGTAGTACATCCCACACAGTCAGTCCCGGCTAAACGTCTCCGTTCATGTGTACATTCCACACAGTCAATCCAAGGAAATACGTTTCCGTTTGTATATACATCCCACACAGTCACTCCAAGGAAAACATTTTTGTTCGCATGTACATCACACACAATTTCCCCCATTAAATTGTTTTTGATAGCGTTGTCATTGCAGACGATATTAACAATTTTATCGTTTGCGTTATTGAATGCATCACACATGGTGTGTAGAAGAAACTGTGGGACATAGGTTGTCCATCAAATGCACTTTTTATGTGGTAAACGTTTGCAAAAGGGGGCCTAACGCAAATACTTTTCAAGAGGATGTCATGTGTGATTTTTTATTTATCCAACACAGTTTATTCCTAGAAACTATGTGTGTTGCCTGAGGTCATCGCCCATGGTGTTTTCTCAATAACCGTTTGCAATAGAAAAACCTAATTAGCAGGCTAATTGGCCATTAGCAGGCCAATTGGCCTATTATTAATAATCCATTTATTAATCTAATTGACATTTTATATTAAGCACACAATATATTCCTTTTCATATTAAGGAAGCAGGATTTCATAATTGAAATACATCAGAGTACAATGTCATATAGCTTCAGCACTTAGCTACCCCATTACACAACTTCACCAGCACCAAGTTTCACATGCAACATCAATAACCTTTTGAAATTAGCATCATAGACGGTACATAGACAGATGAATCTCATCTGGAAAACTGGTGAAGCGGAAGACGAATATTGAGCCTTCATTGATGTTGAAGGTCTTTGCAACTTTAGGCCAGTGCATGTGGATGATTAACCATCCATCCTTCGTCCTCTTCGGGAACACTTCAATATTGAACCGTGGGTGTTGTATGAATACCTTCCTCGCCTCCCGACCATATAGGTCTGTTTGAGAGGTAATCATCAGTGAACTGCTTTGGAAAGGCATGAAAACAAGGATGTGCACAAAGATCTTCTCTAGATTGGAAGTGGGGCAAAGGAATAAAAAAGACGAGGTATAATAGTTAGTACCATCCTGTAGTGAACTGATGAAAGATCGTGGATGTCGCCTAGAGGGGGGTGAATAGGCGCTTTAAAATAATTACGGTTTAGGCTTGAACAAATACGGAACAAACCTAGCGGTTAATTTTTCAAGCACAAAACCTACAACAACTGGGCTCACCTATTTACACCAACAACTTATGCTAAGCAAGGTAAACAACTATGTGATATCAAGATATATGATAAAGTAAAGTGCATAAGTAAAGGGCTTGGGTAAGAGATAACCAAGGCACGCGGAGACGATGATGTATCCCGAAGTTCACACCCTTGTGGATGCTAATCTCCGTTTGGAGCAGTGTGGAGACACAATGCTCCCCAAGAAGCCACTAGGGCCACCGTAATCTCCTCACTCCCTCACACAATGCAAGATGTCATGATTCCACTAAGGGACCCTTGAGGGTGGTCACCGAACCCATAAAAATGGCAACCCTTGGGGCGGTCACCGAACCCGTACACTTTGGAAACCCTTGGGGCAGTCACCAAAACCCGCCAAATTGCTCGGGGCGATCTCCACAACCTAATTGGAGACCCCAACGCTTGCCCGGAGCTTTACACCACAATGATTGAGCTCCGAACACCACCAACCATCTAGGGCACCCAAGCACCCAAGAGGAACAAGCCTAGGGTACCAAGCACCCAAGAGTAATAAGCTTCTCAACTAGTAAATTCCACATATCACCGTGGAGAACTCATACCTATGCACCAAATGCAATGGCAAGGGCACACGGATTGTCCAAGTCCCTCACTCCCAAATCCCACCAAAGCAACAAAAGCTATGGAGGACAGTGAGAGGAAGAACAAGAAGGAGAACACCAAGAACTCCAAGATCTAGATCCAAGGGGTTCCCCTCACATAGAGGAGAAAGTGATGTGTGGAAATGTGGATCTAGATCTCCTCTCTCTTTTCACCTGAAAACTAGCAAGAATCCATTGAGGGATTGAGAGATAGCAAGCTCGAAGAAGGTCAACAATGGGGGAGAAAACGAACTCAAAGGATAAGGTTCAATGGGGAAGAAGACCCCCTTTTATAGGGCCTCCAGAATCCAACCGTTATGTGCTCACCCCGCACATGAGCGGTACTACCGCTCAGGGGAGCAGTACTACCGCTCGGGCGGTAGTGCACATAGAGCAGTGCAATGGTGCGAGACCACGAGCCAGTAGTGCCACCGGAGCGGTACTACCGCTGGCCCCAACGGTACTACCACTGGGGTTGCAGCTCAGGGCACTAAGGAGGCAGAGCAGGGTAGATGGGGTGAAGCAGAGCCGCACCAGCGGTACTACTGCTTGTAGTGCATGGGATGAACTACCGCCCCACAGCCGTGCTACTACCGCCCCACAGCCGTGCTACTACCGCTGAGAACACGTACGACAGAAAGGGGAGCAGAAGTGGAGCAGTAGTGCAGGGGCGGTACTACCGCTTGAGAACAGTACTACCGCCCGTGCTACCATCCCACTGCCACGCAAGCCAAAACAAAAACATCGCAACCCCGAAAGCAAAGGTGCCATGCGAGGCACTGCCACTTAGCTAAGCTAAGCGGTACTACCGCTCAGGTCAGAGGTACTATCGCTTGGGCTGCTACAAAGAAGCCCAGCATATAGATGGAAACAAGGAAAACCAGAACTGACACAACTTTTGCAAATGAGCTCCGAATTGAGCAAACTCAAGCTTGTTGGATAGAAGACAATGAGTAGCATCAAAACAACATGCTTTGTATGGTTATAGTAAGAAGAGGAGGGGGATGTATGCCTAACATATGGAGGAGTTAAACCTCCAACATAGAAGAACCATCATAAACCTCCAACATCGAAAACATCATACAAGATGTATGTGAACTCCGTTTTCGATGAACTCGAGCTTGTCATCAAGATAACCATAAGCTCCAAATCTCACAAGGAGAAGAACCAAACAAGAGCCAATAAAGATGATGCAAGGATGCAATGGTTTGAGCTCTCTACGAATGATATGATCAAGCTACTCATCGAGAGCCCCCTTGACAGTACGACAAACGATCCTATAACCCTGTCTCCCAACTACCACCATGAGACCGGTAAAATAAAAAACCTATAAAGGGCAAATCTTTGCCTTGCACATAGTCCACTTGAGCTAGATGATGATGATCTTGACTCCCTCAAGTTGGAGCACCTTTCTTGATTGCGTTGGCTCAATGAAGCCTAGTTGATTGCCCCCCCCATAAACCACTATGGGTGAGCCACTCTTCCACACATCTTCACAATTCCATTGTCACCACAATGGACAAAAAGCTTCAAGAACTTGATATCTTTGTGATGCTCCACTTGAACTTGCACACGACAATCTTGATGACGATCACCACCTGATGACATCCTCTCCATGGGTTGTATGATATCTTCCTCTTGATGCAAGCCCATGGACACATACCTAACCCCACATAGAACTCTCACATAGACCATGGGTTAGTACACAAAGAGTAATGGAAAATGCTTACCATACCATGGGATCACTTGATCCCTCTCGATACATCTTCTATGCTTTGTGAGTTGATCAACTTGATTTACTCTTGACTTAGTCTTGATCAACCTTGAATCTTTCCAACTCTCTTCATTTGTATGATGTCTTGAAGATAAACATGAATGATCACACAATCTACTTCTTCAAGACATGCTTGCAATAAGCTCAACACTCACATGACCAATCTATGGATAATTCCTTAATAGCACATTGGTCAACTCATAAACTCCTTGAAACCAGCACATTGGACTTATAGAAATTCCTATGGACAAATCCTTCAAATTGCAACCATTAGTCCGTAGAGAATGTCATCAATTACCAAAACCACACTTGAATCTTTCCAACTCTCTTCATTTGGATGATGTCTTGAAGATAAACATGAATGATCACACAATCTTCTTCTTCAAGACATGCTTGCAATAAGCTCAACACTCACATGACCAATCTTTGGATAATTCCTTAATGGCACCTTGGTCAACTCATAAACCCCTTGAAACCAACACATGGACTTCAAGAAATGCCTATGGACAAATCCTTCAAATATAACTCAATGCAACCATTAGTCCATAGAGAATGTCATCAATTACCAAAACCACACATGGGGGCACCACATGTCCTTTCAACTGATGTCTTCTTCATTGTGCAGACAAAGATCTTGTTGTTTTTTGTCGCTAATTTTTGCAATTGCATAATAAAGTGCAAGACCAACTTGTTAAAAACCTAAATATTAGAATGGTTCCTGCAATTGCACAATAATGTGCTATTAGACAAAGGACCATGCATGTGCAAACCTCGATTGTAAACCTCAGTGCTTCCCATTGTTTCCCTGCAACACATATAAGGTAGTTAGTGATCAGGTTAAGTGAGGGTTCGCATTCTATCAGTAAAATATGTCGATGAAAAATAAGCAAATTGTAGATTCATCAGATTAATTCAAGCCATATGTAAAACTCATTTATCCAAACCAAGCATGATTAAGAACTAGGAAATATAGCAATTATGTATGTTTCTCGTGCATTAAGTGCAGCCAAATTCGATTTATCCCTCACATGCACAACAATACAAAATTCTGCCGATGACAATTGGACATCGCATTGCAGAATTGAACCAGATAGTTAACTAAACACCACAACAAATGAACCAAACATTAACTGAGCACCACATTGCACAATATAGCATACTCCTAATAGAAGATCAGACAGTTAACCAAACCAAGCAAGCATAACAACTTGGAAATATAGCAATTGTATTTGTTTCTCATGTATTTAGTACAACCAAATTCGATATATTTCTCACATGGTATATAATAACAGAATGCACCCACAACAATTGAACATCACATTGCAGAATTGAACCAAATAGTTAACTAAACACCAAAACAATTGAACCAAATGTTAACTGAGCACCACATTGCACAATATATAACATACTAGAAGATCATAGTGTTAACCAAACCAAGCATGCTTGACAACTTGGAAATATAGCAATTGTATTTGTTTCTCATGTATTTTTTAAAGATAAATTTGATTCATTTCTCACATGGAAGACAATTCAAAATTGCACCCTGAAGAATTGAACATCACATTTGCAAAATTGAACCAAACAGTTTACTGAACACGACAACTAATTAACCAAACAGACAATAAGTGAGCACCACATTGCACGACATATAGAACATATACACTAGAGAAATAGTTTGGATGGTAAAAGTAGATAGGACAATTCACTAGAATTTGTTAAGGAAAGGCAGGAGCAGCACATGCAACAGGTAAACCGAACATGCTTCACCGGCGTAGCTAGCAAACTGAACATAGGTCCTTATAGTGAGATAATAAGACAAACTACTCCTCATCGTAAGAGATATCGATGATGATTTGCTCCTTGGACATGGAGGAGGGGGAGGCCTCCACATCATGGGTGCCCTAGTCATAGTGGTGAGTTGCCTGGGCCGCTCCGTGCACTAACCTGCTGGCTCTCGAGTTGAGGTAAGCATGGGCACGCTGAGAAAACACCTCCTAGACTTCGTCAAAGACACCGACGGTGGCCTCGGGAAAACACCACGGACTATCGTTTAAAGCAGCCAACCGCATCGCGGAGTTGACACGCGAGGCATCGACGGCGAGGTGTTCCTCCAACATCTAGGGGTCGGCACTAATGGCAGCCATCGCCACCTCATCCATGTGTGCGGCCGCAATTTGCTTCTTCATTGCCAAATTCTCCTTAGCTCCTGGATATACTATGTTTACCATGGCTTAGGGAAACGCTTATTTTGGGGAGGGGTCAGTGATTTGGGTGGAAGGTGTCGCGCCGGCAGTCGGGGCATGTGGGATGTGGAAGGAGGAGGAGGATGGGGGTCGGGTGTGGATTACCTGCCTCGATCAATGAGGTCGAGCAGCGTGAAGAGGGTCGTCGGCGAGGAGGCAGCGCTGCAAGCAAGGAGTGAGGGTTTCAACTTGGAAAGGAAGGCGGAAACAGGGGAAATGTGGCTGTTGATAAGGGGGAGGGGGCGGGGAGGTAGATATTTTCACAGAAGCCGAAAATGTTGGATCGGTGCAGTGAAAACACTAGCACGCAAAGTGTCACCTTTCACGGTCCCTTATTCAGCATTGTGTATGATATGCGAACATCACAAAAGATTCATATAGCTTAACCCATGTGTGTTGAGTTTGAACGTGCAAATTTTGGTTTGAATTTCCCTGGTTACAGTGGTCATCCACGTCATTGCATAATTTGGGTACAAAAAGGATACTACAACACACCCACACTTCTTAATCAAGCAACTTCTGTAATTAAACAGAGCTAGTTGACCTAAAGATTACTCTAACAAATTAAAGACCGATTCTCTTAATTAAACGAAACAAAGATTAGTACTATGGGTGGTGCTCGTCGATCTCCGCCGCCTCCTCCATGTCCAGCTCGCGCCCGATGATCTCCTGGGGGGCAGGGGCTCCATAGCATTCATCGCACCATACTCAGCAAGCATCTCGCCATCTCTTTGGAAAAGGCCCCCAGAAGATGGGCGTGGGCAGCCACGATCTAGGCTTGCACAGGATCCGTCGTGGCAAGGTACACCGCAGAGGAACGGGCGGCTGCTCAAAAGCTCTCGGCGATTGCCAACTCTTCAGCCATGGATTGCCGACCGTTGTCGGAGAAGCTTCGTGTGATTTGTGCGGTGACCGCCAGGAGCTGGGCGTGGGCAGCCTCGACATGGTGGTGGGTGGCCTCCATCAGGGCTAAGGCCACCGCTGTGAAATGAACAATTGTTGTGCCTCTCTCGCCAGTTGTTATCCTCGAGGCAGATGTTGCTGCCACCACCTAAGACGCAACATCGGCCGTTTGGGCTGCCTTGGTCGCTCGGTCATAGATTGCGGCCATGCTCGAGCAGCTTTTTAGCACACGCATGGTGTCCGCGGCCGTGCTGTCACCGGAGTGGGCCGCCGAAGTTGCCCTCGCGATGCGGGTCCACGTCCCAATCTTTCACCGGCGATGATTGAACAGTGAAATGATATTTGGGTAACGAGCTAGTGTGCTTGACACACCGACTATGGACTGTAGCCGACGCACCTTCTCACGTAAGCCATATGTGTACTATACTCCGACGGTGCTCCAAGATATTTTGTACTACATCTTACACGGTTGGTGATAATAGACCGTGTGTGATCTACTTGATTTTTCTTCTTGATTTGAATTACATAATGGGGTCACAGCGGCAAAGGAGGGTGTTTGAATTGCTAGAACTTTTATCTGCAGTACATGCAACTATAGGTGTGTCGTCAAAAAATTGGAATTATTCAGTGTTCGTTTGGACAATTTTATACATTAACTTGGTTTTCTAGGCATTTCAAGTGCACAATTCAAAATTAAACTACATGCTCATGCTCTGGTGCACCAAAATGGGTTGCAAAATCATATATGTGTCCATGGGTTTATGCTTATATCCCATGCAAGAAATGGGGATGAATTTCAAATACCATGGCATTGTGGCTCTCTAGAAAATTCGAGGTACTTGATTTTGTAATTCTAGCAAATCCAAAAATCGTCTGAAATTAATGAACCTTGGCATGCTATCATGGAATGGCATCAACATGTTGTGGTAAAAAATACTGTCCAATTTGGGATAGGTTATGGTATAAGCTTCTCACAAACCAGAGCTTCTCACAAGAAGTCTCATGGTTTCGGTAGGCAAACGTATCACCTTTGTGGACAAAATGATATTCATCATCTCTTCTTGCTTTCAGTTTTTTTCTGGTGTCAACATAGAACAACAGGAGTGTCGTGTTAAATTTTGAAAGTTTTGGGGGATCGTTTGGACATTTTTATACATTAACTGGGTTTTCTATGCATTTATGTGCATAATTGAAATTTGAACTATAGTCACATGCTCCAGTGCATATAAATTGGTTGAAAAAACAAATCTGTGTCCTTGATTGCATGCTTAGGTCTCATGCAAGAAATGGGAATGAATGTCAAACACCTTGCCACCGTCGCTCGGCGGCAAATGTTGAGATATTTCATTTTTAAATTCTGGTAAATCCAAAACTCGTCTGAAATTCATGAAACTTGGCATGCTATGATGGAGCGGTATCAACATGCCGTGGTAAATATTTTGTCCCATTTGGGGCAGGTTTGGGTATAAGCTTCTCATAAACCAGAGCTTCTCACAACCAGCCTGATGGTTTCGGTAGGGAACGTGCCACCTTTGGGGACGAAACGATATCCGTTGCCTCTTCTTGCTTTCAAATTTTTTCTTGTGTCACCATAGAACAACAGGATTGTTGTGTTAAAATTTGGAATTTTTCAGGGTTCGTTTGGACAGTTTTTACACATTAACTTGGTTTTCTAGGCATTTTATGTGCAAAATTCAAATTTGAACTACATGCACATGCTCCAGTGCATATAAATTGGTTGAAAAATCAAATATGTGTCCCTGGGTGCATGCTTAGGTCCCATGCAAGAAATGAGAATGAGTGTCAAAAACCTTGCCATCGTCACTCGGCGCAAACATTGAGATACTATGTTTTTAAATTCTAGTAAATCCAAAACTCGTCTAAAATTCATGAAACTTGGCATGCTATCATGGAGCGGCATCAACATGTCGTTGTAATTTTTTCCCATTTGGGGCAGGTTTGGGTATAAGCTTCTCAGAAACCAGAGCTTCTCACAACAAGCCTCATGGTTTTGGTAGGGAACATGCCACCTTTGGGGACGAAATTATATCCGTTGCCTCTTCTTGCTTTCAAAAATTTTCTAGTGTCAACATAGAACAAAATAGAGCTTCTGACAACAAGCCTGATGGTTTGTTTGGACATTTTTATACATTAACTGTGTTTTCTAGGCATTTTATGTGCATAATTCAAAATTGAAAAACATGCACACGCTCCAGTGCATATAAATTGGTTGAAAAATCAAATGTGTGTCCTTGGGTGCATGCTTAGGTCCAATACAACTAATGGAAATGAATGTCAAACACCTTTTCCACCGTCGCTCACCGCAAACATTGAGATACTTTGCTTTCAAATTCTAGTAAATCCAAAACTCGTCTGAAACTCATGAAACTTCGCATGCTATCATGGAATGGCGCCCGACATGCTGTGGTATTTTCTATGTCCATTTTGAGAGAAGGCGCACTCGAATAATAGCCAACAAAGGCATTTTGGAAAAAAAATAGCTGCCACTTTAACATCTCAAATGTTTTGTATAATTTAAATCATGTGCGTTCTATTAACCATTCACGTGACGTAACGCGTCACTCTTTTAATGGCTAGGAGGTGCCGTGCGGACAACTCCTTGACTGAACGGGAGGCATGCGAGCGCGGTCAGGTGCGCAAGCTGACCGAGAGGCGTGCAAGCTGTCCTCCAATGCACAGGTTCATCGGGAAGCGTGTGAGATGTAAGCTGCGTAGGCTCACTGGGAAGAGAACCCTTTAACTTCCATGGCCGCCCGCCTGGCTCGCATCCTCTCCATTAATGGTGCCTGAGCCACTGTTTAATACGGGCGGCCTTACTATTCGCCTCCCATTCTCCTCCCACAGACCTCCACCAATGCCATGGTGCAGAAGGATCATCTTCCACTAGTGTTCCAGTTTGGTGAAGTCGACTCTGAGCCGGAGGAGATAGAAAATAGGGAGGAATGGGGCCTCATGGACATGGCCCTGAACTAGCTGGCCACGGCGGTTGTTGTCGCCATGCCCGTCCCAGCTCCCATCCCCATGCCCGCACCAGCATTGATGGGCTGGTCGCCGAGCACTATCACAGAGCAGGAAGCCGCGGGCGTCAGTGAGGTCTCCGCGGACCCGCGCGAGCTCGTGTACATGCCAGCGCCAGTGCCCGTGCCAGTGCCCGTGCGCTCCCCTGCACCCACCGCGGCGCCGGTCCCCGTGCATTTGCCTGCACCCCCTACGCCCGTGCCCATGCGCATGCCACCCTCACCGGCATGGGACGCCGCCATCAACCGCTACCTCGTAGCGCCATGAATTGACATCCTCCCGTGCTCCGCCCGTCGATCGCACAACGACATGATGTTTGATTTCCAAGTGTAGAACATTTTGTGTGGCCTTGAAGACTACAACAATGGAGTCCAGGAGGACGACAATGATAACGTGGCGCGGCAAGTCACCTCCGCCGCCGCCGGAATTAGTTTTTTGTGTTTAATATTGTATCTCGATCATATGAATATAAATTTGCAGTGTGACTGAATGAAAGATATGGTTTGAACGAACTTGCATTTTTCTCTCTAAATATACAGACTCATCAAACGATTTATTTAAAAAACATCAATGGTTTTTAAACATAAAACATTCATCGCAAAATTTTTAGTTAGAACACCTGTATGCAAATTGATAGCTACCCAGGAAGCCAAGGGAAAAATGTGTCGAGTAGGATTTGTGTAGCTCATCATCGCAAACATTTTAGATAGAACACCCGTATGCAAAGTGAGAGCTATGGTCTTCCCCGGTAAGCCAAGGGAAAATTCGCTACAGGATTTGTGCATCTCTTCAACACAAATGGTTCATACTGCATATGGTATGCAAAGCGAGACTTCGGTGCTAAGCCAAGAGAAAATCTGGCACGCAGGATTTGTACATCCCTTCAGCGCAAATGGTTTTTTTGGATGAGCCATGTGCAACCACGTACAGACAATTTGGTAAGATTTGCATGTGTCATATTGGGTATATATATTGCCATTTGTCAAACTAGAAAGATTGACATTTGTTGATCTAGTAACATTGCCATTTTCAACCTTGTAAAAATGCCATTTGTCAAAATATGCAGCTAAAAATCACTAGCACTATCTAATTTTTGCAACTAATATTCAGTAATTAAGCATATATTTCATTCATAGATTAAGTAGTCGTTCTTTATACAAACAGTTCAACTCGACAGCTGAACCAACCAAACCCAATTGTTGCCAACCACATACTGAAATAGCTAGTTCATCTATTTATACTAGCTAATTTTAAGTACGTTGTATAGTTCCACCACATCTATAGTCAGATGAACTGAACAAAATAGTCCCTAAATACTGCTACTACGGAGGGGCTTTGTACTACTTCCGGCAGCCTCTCCTCTACTGAGCACTCTCAGTAAGAGGCAGAGGAGGAGGAGGAGCCTACCAACGAGCTGGACAACTGCAATACGGTGCCTACCGCTGCTGCACCTTTAGCGACGCTCACCTCGAACACCCTCTGCCGCTCCGGACGACCCTTCTCAAAGCGACGAGACTCCTCGGAGATCTCCTGATTCCTCGTCTCTGCATCGGTGTGTGTTGCGGCCACGGCGGTGGTAAGGTGATACATCCATTTTGTATCATGTTTACCTACTGTTATTTATAATGTTTTTACGCATAATAATGCTTTTTCGAGTAATTCTAATGTATTTTCTCTCATAATTTGCAAGGTACAGACAAACAAGGAGAATTCTGGCAAATCTGAACCTGAAAAGCCTACGTCAAGCTACCTATTCTGCACAACTCCAAGTGGGCTGAAATATCACGAGGAATTTTTATGGAATAAATAAGAAGTACTGGGCAAATAACTACCGGAGGGGGGCCACCTGGTGAGCAAAAGACACTAGGGTTCCATTGACGATTGTGGGAGAAGCAGACAAGATAAGCTACAAGGAGCAAGGGGAAAATGCCATGCAGCACTCGCCGGCCATGAGGGTTTATATAGCAGGCCGGTAAGCATTGGGATTTTGGGGGATTTCACCGAGTCGGGCGGGAAGCTTGCATGGGAACCTGCGCGGTTGCGTGAGAACGGGCTCACCACCGTTTGGCCAAAAGAACGCCCCCGCGCGCTGCTCAAGCTTGCGCTCAAGGCCGTCTGCGACAGCGGGGTGACAAGACATGCGGGAGGAGGACGAAAGGACACGTACACATACCGTTAAGAAAAAACATATGTGATTTAACTACCTACTACCCCCGTCCTGGTTTATAAGTCGTCTATGTATTTTTGTGCCAAATTTTGACTAGAGATTTAACTAATAAAATACGAATGCATGTCGCCAAAGATTATATCGTTGGATTCGTATTTGAACATACTTTCCAATTATATAATTTCTATAACATGTATTAATATTTTGTTGGTTAAATTTAAAGTCAAAATATGGCACAGAATATATAGGGGGCTAACAAACCAATATAGAGGTAGTAACACACGGCCACTCTCTACACAGTGATGCAACTGCTGGCCAGCTTGTAGACGACCATTCCCTGCGTGTTCAACTGCTCTATGCGTGTGGTTGCTTGCAGTTGAGGTGGCCATGGCGCACTCTGCTCACGTCCCACCATGCACACTCTGCTCTCACGTCCCTCCGGGCGCTCTGCCCTCGTCCCTCCATGCGCGCTGCCAGTGCTTGGGGCCAGCGCATGACATGTACGTTCGTGCTGCCATTATGCATGCGGTTGTGCCGGGCGCAGCGCCACGATGTAGTTACCCACTTCAAAAACTGCCATGCGGACGCACCGGGAATCCAGGCCGCCATTTATTTCTGCGGCCATTTACCTTCATCTCTCGCGCCACACGACACAATAAGAATACCCACGACAACACATACAGAGAGGACATCTAGCGGTTCCAATGGCGCTCCCAGCGGCCGACAACGACAGCGGGGGGCAGTTCACCACGCATCACGTAGTGGACACCCACGTGAAAGGGAATGACCTCTCGGTGGGGTACACGAACGAGCCGGTCTTGGTGGACAGCTCCATCCAAACTATGGAGCAGTTGCCTACTGAGGACAAGTACCAAGTGGTCGGGTTCGACCTCGAGTGAACCAGCGGTCGTGCCAGACACGATTAGAAGGTTGTTGTCGCCCAGTTGTGCGTGCGACATGAAGTCCTCGTCTACCACTACGACCTGGCCACAAGGCCTTGCGAGCGTTTCCCTAGGTTTATAAACGGATCCGACTACTGTTTCGCTACGGTGGACACCACCAACGATCTAAAAGTGCTCAAGGTTTTGGGCTTGAAATGCCAAAATCTTGTCAACATCCAAGACCACTACAAGGTTTGGGGAAGCGACAACAACAAACAGAACTCCCTGGTTGACCTCGCCTTGTCCATCATCGACCCCTAGTACATGAAGATGAAGGATGAGAGCAAGAAGGACAAGAACGCCTGTCACAATGTCTGGCTTCAGAGACTGGATGAATAACACGTCAAGTGCGTGGCCAAGGACGCGTACACAAGCTACGAGACGTACAGGAAGATCATTGACAAGCGGAAGTGTCTTCTTCCTGTCCCAGATGAGGTATCAAGCCATAGAGCAGTGGCGGGAGTGTCACAAGAAGTAGATGACTAGATGATCGTTTCTCCTAGTTTAGAATGCATGCAATTGTTTATTGAGGTGTGTGCAAATGATCTGTATAGTCACTTATGTAATTGGATGTTTGATGACCCACAAGTGTAGGGGATCTATCGTAGCCTTTTTGATAAGTAAGAGTGTCGAACCCAACGAGGAGCAGAAGGAAATGATAAGCGGTTTTCAGCAAGGTATTCTCTGCAAGCACTGAAATTATCGGTAACAGATAGTTTTGTGATAAGCTAATTTGTAACGGGTAACAAGTAATAAAAGTGAATAAGGTGCAGAAAGATGGCCCAATCCTTTTTGTAGCAAAGGACAAGCCTGGACAATTTCTAATATAAAGGAAAGCGGTCCCAAGGACACATGGGAATTATCGTCAAGCTAGTTTTCATCACGCTCATATGATTCACGTTTGGTACTTTGATTATTTGATATGTGGGAGGACCGGTGCTTGGGTACTGCCCTTACTTGGACAAGCATCCCACTTATGATTAACCGCTATTGCAAGCATCCGCAACTACAACAGAAGTATTAAGGTAAACCTAACCATAGCATGAAACATATGGATCAAAATCAGCCCCTTACGAAGCAACGCATAAACTAGGGTTTAAGCTTCTGTCACTCTAGCAACCCATCATCTACTTATTACTTCCCAATGCCTCCCTCTAGGCCCAAATAATGGTGAAGTGTCATCTAGTCGACGTTCACATGACACCACTAGAGGGATGACAACATACATCTCATCAAAATATCGAACGAATACCAAATTCACAAAACTACTTATAGCAAGACTTCTCCCATGTCCTCAGGAACAAACATAAGTACTCACAAATCATATTCATGTTCATAATCAGAGGGGTATTAATATGCATAATGAATCTGAACATATGATCTTCCACCAAGTAAACTGATACATCTCTAATGTATCTATAATTTTTGATTGCTCCATGCTATATTATCTACTGTTTTGGACTATATTAGGCTTTATTTTCCACTTTTATATTATTTTTGGGACTAACCTATTAACCGGAGGCGCAGCCCAGAATTGCTGTTTTTTTGCTTATTTTAGTGTTTCGGAGAAACAGAATATCAAACGGAGTCCAAACGGAATAAAATCTTCGGGAACGTGATTTTCTCAACGAACGTGATCCAGGAGACTTGGACCCTACTCCAGGGAGTCAAAGAGGAGGACACGAGGGTGGGGGGCGCCCCCCCCTAGGGCGCGCCCCCTGCCTCGTGGGCCCCTCGGTGCTCCACCGACATACTCCTTCCTCCTATATATACCTACATACCCCCAAACGATCAGAACGGGAGCCAAAAACCTAATTCCACCGCTGTAACTTTCTATATCCATGAGATCCCATCTTGGGGCCTGTTCCGGAGCTCCGCCGGAAGAGGGCCGTCATCACGGAGGGCTTCTACATCATCCTAGCCCCTCCGATGAAGTGTGAGTAGTTTACCTCAGACCTTCGGGTCCATTGTTAGTAGCTAGATGGCTTCTTCTCTCTCTTTGAATCTCAATACAAAGTTCTCCCCCTCTCTCGTGGAGATCTATTCGATGTAATCTTCTTTTTTTGCGGCGTGTTTGTTGAGATCGATGAATTGTGGGTTTATGATCAAGTCTATCTATGAATAATATTTCAATCTTCTCTGAATTCTTTTATGTATGATTGGTTATCTTTGCAAGTCTCTTCGAATTATCCGTTTGGTTTGGCCAACTAGATTGGTAGTTCTTGCCATGGGAGAAGTGCTTAGCTTTGGGTTCGATCTTGCGGTGTCCTTTCCCAGTGACAGAAGGGGCAGCAAGACACGTATTTCATCGTTGCCATCGAGGATAACAAGATGGGGTTTATTTCATATTGCATGAATTTATCTCTCTACATCATGTCATCTTGCTTAAGGCGTTACTCTGTTTTTAACTTAATACTGTAGATGCATGCTGGATAGCGGTCGATGAGTGGAGTAATAGTAGTAGATGCAGAATCGTTTCGGTCTACTTGTCACGGACGTGATACCTATATACATGATCATGCCTAGATATTCTCATAACTATGCTAAGTTCTGTCAATTGCTCAACAGTAATTTGTTCACCCACCATAGAATACTTATGTTCTTGAGAGAAGCCACTAGTGAAACCTATGGCCCCCGGGTCTATTCTCATCATATCAATCTCCATCACTTTAATCTTGCTTTGCTTTTTACTTTGCCTTTACTTTTTACTTTGCATCATTATGTCAAAAATACCAAAAATATTATATCTATCAGATCTCACTCTCGTAAGTGACCGTGAAGGGATTGACAACCCCTAATCGCGTTGGTTGCGAGGAGCTATCGTTTTGTGCAGGTACGAGGGACTTGAGCGTGGTCTCCTACTGGATTGATACCTTGGTTCTCAAAAACTGGGGGAAATACTTACGCTACTCTGCTGCATCATCCCTTCCTATTCGGGGAAAACCAACGCAAGCTCAAGACGTAGCAAGAAGGATTTCTGGCACCGTTGTCGGGGAGTCTACAAAAAAAAGTCAACATACCAAGTACCCATCACAATCCCTATCTCTCGCATTACATTATTTTCCATTTGCCTCTCGTTTTCCTCTCCCCCACTTCACCCTTGCCGTTTTATTAGCCCTCTCTCTCTCTCTATCCTCCCTCTCTGTTTGCCTCTTTTGCCCGTTTGCTCTTGTTTGCTCGTGTGTTAGATTGCTTGTTTGTCGTGATGGCTCAACCGAGATTTGGTGATCTTCACCTTAAAAGGTTAGACGAGATTGAAAACAACGTTAGGAAGTTTATGGTTTTGCAATTTGAGCATAATAATTTCTTTAGAAATGAGCTTAAGGAACAAAAAAGTTTTATGAGTTATATGAATAAAGAGCTTGATGATATGTCTAATGAATTTGATGGTATAAGATCCCAGATTGCTCGTCTAGAGAAGATGACTGCTGAAATTTCGGATATGCAAGCCACCTTAGTCAATAAGATGGCCGCTAAACCGAATACCTATGAAAATCAAGATGAAGATCTAAAATTTATTGATGTGTCTCCTATTAAATCTTAGTTTTGCAATATGAATCTTGATGAAACTGAATATGATCTTCCTTTACCTAGAAGGCGTTCTAAAAATTCGGAGTATTTAGATCTTAATGATGAAATTGATGAAAGTGGGATTGAAAGAAATAAAAATCTAGATGTTGCTAAACCCACTATATTGGATTTCAAGGAATTTAATTATGAAAGTTGCTCTTTAATTAATTGTATTTCCTTGTTGCAATCCGTGCTAAATTCTCCACATGCTTATAGTCGAAATAAAGCCTTCACCGAACATGTTGTTGATGCCTTGATGCAATCTTATGAAGAAAAACTTGAGTTGAAAGTTTCTATCCCTAGGAAACTATATGATGAGTGGGAACCAACTATTAAAATTAAAGTTAAAGATCATGAGTTTTATGCTTTGTGTGATTTGGGTGCTAGTGTCTCCACTATCCCCAAAACTTTGTGTGATTTACTGGATTTCCGCGATTTTGATGATTGCTCTCTAAACTTGCATCTTGCGGATTCCACTATTAAGAAACCTATGGGAAGGATTAATGATGTTCTTATTGTTGCAAATAGGAATTATGTGCCCGTAGATTTCATTGTTCTTGATATAGATTGCAATCCTTCTTGCCCTATTATTCTTGGTAGACCTTTCCTTAGAACGGTTGGTGCGATTATTGATATGAAGGAAGGGAATATTAGATTTCAATTTCCATTAAAAAAGGGCATGGAACACTTTCCTAGAAAGAAAATAAAATTTCCATATGAAACTATCATGAGAGCCACTTATGGATTGCCTACCAAAGATGGCAATACCTAGATCTATTCTTGCTTGTTATGCCTAGCTAGGGGCGTTAAACGATAGCGCTTGTTGGGAGGCAACCCAATTTTATTTTTATTCCTTGCTATTTGCTCCTGTTCAGTAATAAATAAATTATCTAGCCTCTGTTTTGGTTGTGTTTTTTGTGTTTAATTAGTGTTTGTGCCAAGTAGAACCATTGGGAAGACTTGGGGAAAGTCTTGTTGAACTTGCTGTAAAAAAACAGAAACTTTAGCGCTCACGAGAACTGCTGTCATTTTTATTTGAAGAGTGATATTTAGTTAATTCTTTTTGAAGATGATTAATAGATAAATTCCTCACGTCCAGCAATTTATTTTAGAATTTTTGGGGTTCCAGATATTGCGGTAGATACAGATTACTACAGACTGTTCTGTTTTTGACAGATTCTGTTTTTAGTGTGTTGTTTGCTTATTTTGATGAATCTATGGCAAGTAAAATAGTTTATAATCCATAGAGAAGTTGGAATACAGTAGGTCTAACACCAATATAAATAAATAATGAGTTAATTACAGTACCTTGAAGTGGTCTTTTGTTTTCTTTCGCTAACGGAGCTCACGAGCTTTCTATTTTGAGTTTTGTGTTGTGAAGTTTTCAAGTTTTGGGTAAGGATTTGATGGATTATGGAACAAGGAGTGGCAAGAGCATAAGCTTGGGGATGCCCATGGAACCCCCAAGATAATCTAAGGACACCTAAAAGCCAAAGCTTGGGGATGCCCCGGAAGGCATCCCCTCGTTCGTCTACTTCTATCGGTAACTTTACTTGGAGCTATATTTTTATTCACCAACATGATATGTGTTTTTCTTGGAGCGTCTTGTATTATTTGTGTCTTTGTGTCTTAGTATGCCACAATCATCCTTGCTGTACACACCTTTTGAGAGATCCATCCATGAATTAAAATTTGATAGAATACTCTATGTGCTTCACTTATATTTTTTTGAGCTAAGTAGTTTGCCTCTATATGCTTCACTTATATCTTTTGAGCGTTATAATTTTGCTCTATGTGCTTCACTTAGATATTTTAGAGCACGGTGGTGGATTTGTTTTAAAGAAACTATTGATCTCTCATGCTTCACTTAAATTATTTTGAGAGTCTTAATAGCATGGTAATTTTCTTAATAATATATGCTTGGTATTCAAGATTTGTGAAACTTTTTTTTAGTGTGTTGAATACTAAGAAAAGATTGAAGCATGATAATTGTTTTGAGATATGGAGGTGATAATATTAAAGTCATGCTAGTTTAGTAGTTTTCAATTTAAAGAATACTTGTGTTAAAGTTTGTGATTCCCATAGCATGCACGTATGGTGAACCGTTATGTGATGAAGTCGGAGCATGATTTATTTATTGATTGTCTTCCTTATGAGTGGCGGTCGGGGACGAGCGATGGTCTTTTCCTACCAATCTATCCCCCTAGGAGCACGTAGTACTTTGCTTTGATAACTTGTAGATTTTTGCAATAAGTATATGAGTTCTTTATGACTAATGTTGAGTCCATGGATCATACGCACTCTCGCCCTTCCACCTTTGCTAGCCTCTCTAATACCGCGCACCTTTCGCCGGTATCATACACCTACCATATACCTTCCTCAAAACAGCCACCATACCTACCTATTATGCATTCCATAGCCATTCTGAGATATATTGCCATGCAACTTTCCACCATCTAGTTCATCATGACACATTCATCATTGTCATATTTCTTAGCATGATCATGTAGTTGACATAGTATTTGTGGCAAAGCCACCATTCATAATTTTTTCATACTTGTCACTCTTGATTCATTGCACATCCCGGTACACCGCCAGAGGCATCCATATAGAGTCATACTTTGTTTTAGTATCGAGTTGTGATCATTGAGTTGTAAATAAATAGAAGTGTGATGATCATCATTCAATAGAGCATTGTCCCAAAAAAAGGGGAGAAAGGCCAAAGAAAAAAAAAGAAGGCCCAAAAAAAGAAAATAAATAAAAAGGGGCAATGCTACTATCTTTTTTTCCACAGTTGTGCTTCAAAGTAGCACCATGATATAGCGAGTCTCATATATTGTGCTTCAAAGTAGCACCATGTTCTTCATATAGAGAGTCTCATATGTTGTCACTTTCATATACTAGTGGGAATTTTACATTATAGAACTTGGCTTGTATATTCCAATGATGGGCTTCCTCAAATTGCCCTAGGTCTTCATGAGCAAGCAAGTTGGATGCACACCCACTAGTTTCTTTTGTTGAACTTTCATACATTTATAGCTCTAGTGCATCCGTTGCATGGCAATCCCTACTCACTCACACTGATATCTATTGATGGGCATCTCCATAGCCCGTTGATATGCCTAGTTGATGTGAGACTATCTGCCCCTCCTTTTTGTCTTCTCCACAACCATCATTCTATTCCACCTATAGTGCTATATCCATGGCTCATGCTCATGTATTGCGTGAAGATTGAAAAAGTTTTGAAAAAGTTAGAGTATGAAACAATTGGTTGGCTTGTCATCAGGGTTGTGCATGATAAGTACTTTGTGTGGTGAAGATAGAGCATAGCCAGACTATATGATTTTGTAGGGATAACTTTCTTTGTCCATGTTATTTTGAGAAGACATAATTGCTTTGTTAGTATGCTTGAAGTATTATTATTTTTATGTCAATATAAACTTTTGTCTTGAATCTTTCTAATCTCAATATTCATACCACAATTAAGAAGATTTGCATTGAAATTATTCCAAGTAGCACTCCCCATCAAAAATTCTCTTTTTATCATTTACCTACTCGAGGATGAGCAGGAATTAAGCTTGGGGATGCCTGATACGTCTCCAACGTACCTATAATTTTTGATTGCTCCATGCTATATTATCTACTGTTTTGGACTATATTGGGCTTTATTTTCCACTTTTATATTATTTTTGGTACTAACCTATTAACCGGAGGCCCAGTCCAGAATTGCTATTTTTTGCCTATTTCAGTGTTTCGGAGAAACAGAATATCAAACGGAGTCCAAACGGAATAAAATCTTCGGGAACGTGATTTTCTCACCAAACGTGATCCAGGAGACTTGGACCCTACTCCAGGGAGTCAAGGAGGAGGTCATGAGGGTGGGGGCGCACCCCCCTAGGGCGCACCCCCCTGCCTCGTGGGCCCCTCGGTGCTCCACCGATGTACTCCTTCCTCCTATATATACCTACGTACCCCCAAACGAGCAGAACAGGAGCCAAAAACCTAATTCCACCGCCGCAACTTTCTGTGTCCACGAGATCCCATCTGGGGGCATGTTCCGGAGCTCCGCCGGAAGAGGGCCGTCATCACGGAGGGCTTCTACATCATCCTAGCCCCTCCGATGAAGTGTGAGTAGTTTACCTCAGACCTTCGGGTCCACAGTTAGTAGCTAGATGGCTTCTTCTCTCTCTTTGAATCTCAATACAAAGTTCTCCCTCTCTCTCGTGGAGATCTATTTGATGTAATCTTCTTTTTTGGGTGTGTTTGTTGATATCGATGAATTGTGGTTTTATGATCAAGTCTATCTATGAATAATATTTGAATCTTCTCTGAATTCTTTTATGTATGATTGGTTATCTTTGCAAGTCTCTTCGAATTATCCGTTTGGTTTGGCCAACTACATTGGTAGTTCTTGCCATGGGAGAAGTGCTTAGCTTTGGGTTCGATCTTGCGGTGTCCTTTCCCAGTGACAGAAGGGGCAGCAAGGCACGTATTGCATCGTTGCCATCGAGGATAACAAGATGGGGTTTATTTCATATTGCATGAATTTATCTCTCTACATCATGTCATCTTGCTTAAGGCATTACTCTGTTTTTAACTTAATACTCTAGATGCATGCTGGATAGCGGTCGATGAGTGGATTAATAGTAGTAGATGCAGAATCGTTTTGGTCTACTTGTCACGGACGTGATGCCTATATACATGATCATGCCTAGATATTCTCATAACTATGCTTAGTTCTGTCAATTGCTCAACAGTAATTTGTTCACCCACCGTAGAATACTTATGCTCTTGAGAGAAGCCACTAGTGAAACCTATGGCCCCAGGTCTATTCTCATCATATCAATCTCCATCACTTTAATCTTGCTTTGCTTTTTTACTTTTCCTTTACTTTTTACTTTGCATCTTTATATCAAAAATACCAAAAATATTATATCTATCAGATCTCACTCTCGAAAGTGATCGTGAAGGGATTGACAACCCCTAATCGCGTTGGTTGCGAGTAGCTATCGTTTTGTGCAGGTACGAGGGACTTGAGCATGGTCTCCTACTGGATTGATACCTTGGTTCTCAAAAATTGAGGGAAATACTTACGCTACTCTGCTGCATCATCCCTTCCTCCTCGGGGAAAACCAACGCAAGCTCAAGACGTAGTATAGACCAACTAGGATCAACTACAAGGAGTAATCAACACTACTAGCAACCCACATGTACCAATCTGAGGTTTGGATACAAAGATTAGATACAAGAGATGAACTAGGGTCTGAGATGAGATGGTGCTGGTGAAGATGTTGATGGAGATTGACCGCCTCCCGATGAGAGGATCGCTGGTGATGATTTCCCCCTCCCGGAGGGAAGTTCCCCCGGCAGAACAGCTCCGCCGGAGCCCTAGATTGGTTCCTCCAAGGTTCCGCCTCGGGGCGGCGGAGTTTCGTCCCATGAGCTAGCTTATGATTTTTTCCTAGACGAAAGACTCCATATAGCCAAAGATGGGCATCAGAGGGCCACCAAGGAGCCCACGAGGCAGGGGGTGCGCCTAGGGGGTAGGGCGCGCCCCCCACCCTCATGGACGGTGGGTGGTCCCCTCTGGTACTTTCTTTGCCACTACAAGGATATCCTCTATAAAGCAACACGGCAGCAGGTGGGCGGCCACCGTCGTGGCAGGGCAGCACCGTCGGCGGCCTGGGAGTTGTCTCCGGCACCTCAACAGCGATGTCCTCAGGGCCCAACCTTGGCTACAGCGGCGGGGAGACATGTCCTGCTGGGTCCACCATGCAGGCGAGCACAGGAGGTGCACGAGGCAGTTGGGTGCTTGGCAACAAGCAGAGGAGGCCGGAAGGTGCCGTCGTTCAGCCGGAAGTGCCACCGGCAACGAGGACGGGGACAGTTGGCGGCGGGGGTTGACTTGCCGGCACCGTGGGAGTGCAGGGGAGCTTGCGCGAGGCGACGCGTCCTTGAACGGACGGATCCACCTTGCGGGCGGCGAGGGAGGCCGCAGCGAGCGCAAAGGCTGGAGCCGGAGATGGCGCGGCTGTCGCGAGCATTGACACGGGAGCAGCCAGCGACGCAGCCGACGCAGGGGGCGGACCTTCGAGGGGCGGAAGAGAGAGAACGGCGTGCTGATTGCAGATCTGGTCCCGGCGGCAGCAGGGGAGGCCGGGGAAAGGAGATCGGGCGGCGCCGCCTGGGGCGCTCACCCGACGGAGGAGTCCATGAGCAAGTGCCTCGGGCGTGTGGTGCGGTGAGAGATAATCAACTACGGTATTTGTACTATTTTCTTGATGATATAGCAATGATATTACTTCATTTTACTAAATAATAAGCTAGCGAACTTATGTCTTCTCTCAGGCTGATTTCATAATGCAGGCGTCTGGAAGTGCATGTCGTTGCATATATGGTGGATTTGTGAAATGGTCTATGGGAAAAGTAAGTTTCCATATGCTGTCGTGGAATAAATCGTACATAAGTTACTGATTTACACGTAATAGGAAGTGTTGGTCTAACTCTCCTCTCACCCGATTATATATTATTAGAAGCTTTGAATATAGCTGCAAAACGCAGTTGACTGGAAGGCTGCATGTCTCCCCTATCTTTTTTCCATGGTACCATAATTTTTTTGGTATATATTGATGCTGACATGTGATTAAGCATTGGCCTGTATGACATATGATCAAGTGTACTGCAACTTCAGACCACAACTGGGACTTGAAGGCTACTATCATACATGAATGACGACAGGTATGCATAACTTAGGTAAAAAGCGCATGTAATTTATGTTTGTGACTCCCCAAATCGGCCTTTTTTTAAGATATTCAGTATTTATACACATTTATGAAGCAAAAAAATAGAAGATACATGTGTGTGCTGAAAATTGATGTTATCTAATGTATTAAAAAAATCACTTCACAATTGATAGCAATTTTAATGTTCGTCACAACTAGTAGCATGGTCGACTGAAGTTTACGGTGCTCCACTAGTATGAGCAAACTTTCCTAGTTGCCTTTTTTTTTGCTTCTTGGCATACTTAGTAAGGCTCATCCAATACACCAAATAGGACAAGTTCCAGGGACAAATTCCTTAGTAGAATGTTTCCTAGAGGGAAATAAGTATGTATAGGAGAATGACCTTATTAGCCTTTTTTACAATGTTTGAAGAAACTTGTGCCTGCTATGTTTCAAAGGCTGGGATGATTTTCCTTGCATTGTCGAAAAATGATATACTTGTGGATTTCTGTTTTAAGGCGATAGGAACTTAAATTGCAAACCAGATATTTACAAGCTAAGATTTTGTAATTCCCATGGTTACACCTGTTGTGATGTTTGTACATGACTAATATCCTGCCGCTATCACTACTTGCATCATATCAATGCCTTGTGTGCTGACAGTTCGTTCTGTTTTTATGTTTATAGATTCAAAAGATAAATGGATTATATGGGTAAGTGGAAAGCATAATGCGATGATGATGATGATGTTCCTATTCATGATGATGATGATGGATGCTTTCAGTTTTAGTTACATTGTAGGGACAATGTTCATGTCGGATGATGTTCCTTGGTTAAGTTTTTAGTTCAGTTGTAGGGATGTCGATGGATGCTTTTAGTTTAAGTTTCGCTATCAAGAAAATATTTACATTATGCATCACATTTGGATTATGTTGCTCATGTAATATCGAGTATTGTAATCCAACAATTTTATTTTATATATGATTTCTTCCTCCCGTGAGTATATTCTCTTGTTTTTTCTTCACTTGAAATACATAATTGTCGCCATTACGTGGAGCATTAATTTAATTGCTGGCAATATATAAAAAAGAAATATTATTGACATTATGTATAAAAAAGTAATATTATTTACATTGCAACTTCTTTGTTGTCGAGCAATGGGATTTTGATTCATGTGCATAAATCACCAACATAAAAAAGCGTTGCACTAGTATGTTTTATATGTTGCATTCTTGCAACGGTTCATGTTACCAACGGCTGTGTAAGCGTTGCACTATGCGCTAGCAACACTGGATAAGGCAACGCATCCCAAACTGTTGGTAACAACGCATATATGAACATTTAGATACGAAAAAAGCGTTGCTATAAGGGGGGTCATGTTGTAGTGTGCCCAATATTTTTATATATTCTGAAAATAATACCGTGGAGTTTCAGGACTTTTGGAGATGTGCAGAATAGGTCTCTAATATTTGCTCCTTTTCCAGCCCAGAATTCCAGCTGCCGGCATTCCCCCTCTTCATGCAAACCTTGTAAAATAAGAGATAATAGCCATAAGTATTGTGACATAATGTTAAATAACATCCCATAATGCAATGAATATCGATATAAAAGCATGATGCAAAATGGACGTATCAACTCCCCCAAGCTTAGACCTCGCTTATCCTCAAGCGAAAGCCAAAATCGAAAAATATGTCCACATGTTTAGAGATAGAGGTGTCGATAAAAATAAAATACGGACATGAGGGCATCATGATCATTCTTAGAACAACAACATATATATATTGTCATATGATCTCTTATGCTAAAGTAACAGTTCATTCACATACTCAAGTATGAATCAGAAACTTCATTGAAAACAAACAAACTATAATCTCAGTCATTGAAGCAATTGCAATTTATCATAACATAGGAAAGAGTCAATATAAGAGCTTCACATCAAGTCCACATACTCAACCATCATTTAGTCTTTTACAATTGCTAAATCTCACACGATATTTATGGTTATGAAGTTTTAATCGAACACAGAGAAAGATAGGGGCTTATAGTTTTGCCTCCCAACTTTTTACCTCAAGGGTAATGTCAACAATAATAGTTCATGAAAACCCACATCCAATTAGCCATATATATCAGGATCTGTCCAACACATTGTGCTTTCCAAAGGATAAAATGTAAAAAGGAAAGGTGAAGATCATCGTGACTCTTTGCATGAAGTAATAGACAAGAATAAAAGATAGGCCCTTCACAGAGGGAGTTAGAGGTTGTCATGTGCTTTTATTGTTGGATGCAGAAAATCTTAATGCGATAGAACGTCACTTTATATTGCCACTTGTGATATGGACCTTTATTATGCAGTCTGTCGCTTTTATTTCTTCCACATCACAAGGTCGTATAATGATTATTTTCTCCACACTAATAAATCATACATATTTAGAGAGAAATTTTTATTACTTGCAACGATGACAACTTACTTGAAGGATCTTACTCAATCCATAGATAGATATGGTGGACTCTCATGGAAAAACTAGGTTTAAGGATATTTGGAAGCACAAGTAGTATCTCTACTTGGTGCAAAGAATTTGGCTAGCATGAGAGGGAAAGGCAAACTCAACATGTTGGATGATCCATGACAATATAATTTATCTTAGATGTAAGAAAACATAACCCATTACGTTGTCTTCCTTGTCCAATGTCAACTCTTTAGCATATCATACTTTAATGAGTGCTCACAATCATAAAAGATGTCCATGACAGTATATTTATATGTGGAAACCTCTCTTCCTTTATTACTTCCTATTAATTGCAACGATGACCAAAACTATGTCTGTCAACTCTCAACAACTTTTATTCATAATACTCTTTATATGTGAAGTCATTACTCTCCATACGATCCGTATGATCTAATTTTTTTATTCTTTTTCTTTTATTTTATTCTCTCAAGATCATAGTAAGATAATCAAGCCCTTGACTCAACACTAATCTTAATTATATATAGCTCACGGACTCGATTACATAGAAGGATCATAAAGCAAAACTCAAAACTAGATCATATTAAAACTTTATTCTACTAGATCAATATTTAACCAAAAGGATCGAACTAAGAAAAACGATAAAGATAAAAGGTATGGTGATACGATACCGGGGCACTCCCCCAAGCTTGGCAGTTGCCAAGGGGACTGCCCATACCCATATGTTTATGTTTCCTTCCTCGGAGGTGGTGATGATGGAGTTGTTGATGATGTAGGCTTGTCGTCCATCTTCCAAGGCATAGGCTCACCATCATAGAAGGATGATCGAGTCTCCGGGATCCTCAAATCTGCAGCCAAACTCATCCTCTTGAATCTATATTCATACTCACAATTTTGGTTTTGCATGTCATAGATCTGGGCTTGGAGGCGCTCGATTTTCTTGTGAAGCTTGAAGATGGCCTCCCCAATGTTCTTGTCACCCAGCTTGTGGTTGTTGGTGAAATCCATGATCATTATATGATTGGAGTCGAGTCCACGTGCCACCATCTCCTGGCACTTGAGAACTTGTTGCTCCAATGCCTCGAGCCTTGTCTCCACACTTCCGGTCCTCCTTGGTCCCTCCACATCACATATGTGCAGCAAACCCTCACGCATCTCAATGGTTTGAGGGTGTTGCAGCACCTCCGCAAGGTAGGGGTTGATGACCTTCTCGAAGAACTTGTCCTTGGGGGCACTTGAATAAGCCATGGCGATCTAGATCTGTCAGATCAACAGCTCGAAACAAAGACAGAGGATATTTGTGTGATACGGTGGTCAAAGCCTTCGGGAGATTATATAGTGAATTCTTACCGACCAAAAGAAGTATCGTGCAAGAAAACGGAGTACAGAGAGCACACGAGGTGCCCACGAGGCAGGGGCGCGGCCAGGGGGGTAGGGCGCGCCCTCCACCCTCGTGGAAGCCCCATGTCCTCCCCAGACTGCTTCTTATTTTCCTATTTTCTTAAATATTCCAAAACGGAGAAAAAGTGCCATTAGAACTTTTTTGGAGTCGGTTTACTTACTGTACCACGTACCTATTCCTTTTCGGTGTCTGGAACGTTCTGGAAAGTGTCTGTTATGTATTCCTCCGGGGTTATGGTTTCAATAACATTAGTTTCAACATTTATGGGATTACCTGAGATATAATGTTTGATTCTTTGACCGTTTACCACCCTCGGATTTGTGCCTTCGAAGTTGTTGATTTTTATGGCACCGGAACGGTAGACCTCCTCGATGATGTAAGGACCTTCCCATTTAGAGAGGATTTTGCCTGCAAAAAATCTTAAACGAGAGTTGTATAGCAATACATAATCACCTACATTAAAATCAAGACAAGATTAGTTTCTTCACATATCTGCAAAACTCGATCAAGGTTGCTTAAGAGATCATCGAAGGAAGTTCCGTAAACGGAGAAATCATCCATGAAAACATCAACAATTTTTTCACAAAAGTCAGAGAATATAGCAGTCATACATCTTTGAAAAGTAGCACATGCATTGCGTAAACCAAAATGCATACGTCTATAAGCAAAGGTACCAAAAGGGCAAGTAAAATTTGTCTTTTCTTGATCCTCTTTTGACACAGGTATTTGAGAGAAACCAGAATAACCATCCAGGAAGCAAAAATTTGTATGTTTGGATAATCTTTCTAACATTTGATCAATAAAAGGTAATGGGTAATGATCCTTTTTAGTAGCTTTATTTAATTTGCGGAAATCAATTACCATTCTATAACCTGTAACAATTCTTTGTGGGATCAATTCATCTTTATCATTAGGAACAACAGTAATACCTCCCTTCTTAGGGACACAATAGACAGGACTTACCCACTGACTATCAGCAACGGGATAAATTATACCTTCCTCAAGAAGCTTTAGTATTTCTTTTCTTACCACTTCTTTCATCTTAGGATTTAACCGTCGTTGGTGATCAGCAACTGGTTTCGCTTCTTTCTCCAATTTTATTTTGTGATGGCAAAGAGTGGGACTAATGCCCTTAAGATCATCAAGAGTATATCCAATAGTAGCACGGTGCTTCTTCAGAATTTTCAATAATTTCTTTTCTTCATGCTCTGAAAGGTTAGCACTAATAATAACACGATATATCTATTTCTCATCAAGATAAGCATATTTAAGAGTATCAGGTAAAGGTTTAAGCTCAAACACGGGATCACCCTTGGGTGGAGGAGGATCCCCTAGAATTTCAACAGGCAATTTGTGTTTCAAAAAAGGACCATGTTTAAAAATACTTCATCTATTTCCCTTCTTTCATTCATAAACATATCATTTTCATGGTCTAGAAAATATTGTTCTAAAGGATCACTAGGAGGCACGGCAATAGAAGCAAGACCAATAATTTCATCTTTACTAGGCAATTCTTTATCATGGGGTTGTCTACGAAATTTAGCAAAATTAAATTCATGAGACATATCCCCTAAACCAATAGAAACAATATCTTTATTGCAGTATATCTTAGCATTAATAGTATTCAAGAAGGGTCTACCAAATATAATGGGACAAAAGCCATCTTGCGGGGAACCAAGAACAAGAAAATCAGCAGGATATTTAACTTTCCAACACAAGACTTCAACATCTCTAACGATCCCAAGCGGTGAAATAGTATCTCTATTGGCAAGCTTAATAGTAATATCAATCTCTTCTATCTCAGCAGGTGCAATATCATGCATAATTTCTTTGTATAAGCAATGAGGTATTACACTTTCACTAGCACCCATATCACATAAGCCATGGTAGCAATGATCTCCTATTTTAACAGAAATAACAGGCATGCCTACAACAGGTCTATGTTATTTTTAGTATTAGGTCTAGCAATTCTAGCAGATTCATTGCAGAAGTAAATAACATGCCCATCAATATTATCGGCCAAAAGATCTTTAACCATAGCAACACTAGTTCAACTTTAATTTGCTTAGGGGGTTTAGGTGTCTTAATATTACTTTTGTTAACCATAGTTGAAGCTTTAGCATGATCCTTTATTCTAATAGGGAAAGTTGGTTTCTCAATATAAGCAGTAGGAACAACAGGATCATTATAAGTGATAGTCTTTTCAATGGGAGGATTATACTTAAACCACTTCTCCTTAGGGAGATCAACATGAGTAGCAAAGGATTCACAGAAAGAAGCTACTACCTCAGAGTCAAGTCCATATATTTAGTGCTAAATTCATGGAAAGCATCGGTATCCATAAAAGATTTAACACAATCAAACTTAGGGGTTATACCTGACCCCTTACCTTCGTCAAGGTCCCAATCTTCAGAGTTGCATTTAATTATTTCCAATAAATCCCATTCGAATTCAATAGTCTTCATCATAAAAGATCCAGTACAAGAAGTATCGAGCATGGAGCGATTACTGAGAGAAAGTCGAGCATAATTTTTTTGAATAATCATTTCTTTTGAGAGCTCATGATCGGGCCATGAATATAACATTGACTTAAGCCTCCCCCAAGCTTGAGCGATGCTTTTGCCTTCGCAAGGCCAAAAATTATATATATAATTACGATCACGATGAACAAGATGCATATGATAAAACTTCTGATGAAATTCCAATTTCAATCATTGGTAGTTCCATGATCCAATATCATCACATAGCCTAAACCATGTCAATGCATATCCCTTCAAAGATAAAGGGAAGACCTTCCTCTTGATAACATCCTCGGGTATACCTGCAAGCTTAAATAATCCACAAACTTCATCCACATAGATTAGGTGCAAATCGGGATGTAATGTTCCATCTCCTGTAAAAGGATTAGCTAGCAGTTTCTCTATCATACCCGAAGGAATTTCAAAGAAAACATTTTTAGTAGGTTCAGTAGGTTGAGGAGCAACTCTTTGCCATACTGGTCGGTGAGAAGATACCCCGAACAAGCCCCTCAAAGGATTATGTTCCATAGTAAAAAGTGACAGTAAATTTCAGCACACTATATAAATTTTTACCTACCAAATTCCACCTACCAAAGGCGCTTCACTCCCCAGCAACGGCGCCAGAAAAGAGTCTTGCTGACCCACAAGTGTAGGGGATCTATCGTAGCCTTTTCGATAACTAAGAGTGTCGAACCCAACAAGGAGTAGAAGGAAATGATAAGCGGTTTTCAGCAAGGTATTCTCTGCAAGCACTGAAATTATCGGTAACAGATAGTTTTGTGATAAGGTAATTTATAACGGGTAACAAGTAATAAAAGTGAATAAGGTGCAGCAACATTGCCCAATCCTTTTTGTAGCAAAGGACAAGCCTGGACAATTTCTTATATAAAGGAAAGCGGTCCCGAGGACACATGGGAATTATCGTCAAGCTAGTTTTCATCACGTTCATATGATTCGCGTTCGGTACTTTGATAATTTGATATGTGGGTGGACCGGTGCTTGGGTAATGACCTTACTCGGACAAGCATCCCACTTATGATTAACCCCTATTGCAAGCATCCGCAACTACAACAGAAGTATTAAGGTAAACCTAACCATAGCATGAAACATATGGATCCAAATCAGCCCCTTACGAAGCAACACATAAACTAGGGTTTAAGCTTCTGTCACTCTAGCAACCCATCATCTACTTATTACTTCCCAATTCCTCCCTCTAGGCCCAGATAATGGTGAAGTGTCATGTAGTCGACGTTCACATGACACCACTAGAGGGATGACAACATACATCTCATCAAAATATCAAACGAATACCAAATTCACATGACTACTTATAGCAAGACTTCTCCCACGTCCTCAGGAACAAATGTAACTACTCACAAATCATGTTCATGTTCATAATCATAGGTGTATTAATATGCATAATGGATATGAACATATGATCTTCCACCAAGTAAACCAACTAGCATCAACTACAAGGAGTAATCGACACTACTAGCAACCCACATGTACCAATCTGAGGTTTGGATACAAATATTGGATATAGGAGATGAACTAGGGTTTGAGATGAGATGGTGCTGGTGAATATGTTGATGGAGATTGACCCCCTCCCGATGAGAGGATCGCTGGTGATGACAATGGTGATGATTCCCCCCTCCCAGAGGGAAGTTTCCCCGGCAGAACAGCTCCGCCGGAGCCCTAGATTATGATTTTTCCTGGATGAAAGACTCCATATAGCCAAAGATGGGCATCAGAGGGCCACCAGGGGGCCCACGAGGCAGGGGGGTGTGCCCAGGGGGTAGGGCGCGCCCCCACCCTCGTGGACGGTGGGTGGCCCCCCTCTGGTACTTTCTTTGCCCAATATTTTATATATATTCTGGAAATAATTCCCGTGGAGTTTCAGGAGTTTTGGAGATGTGTAGAATAGGTCTCTAATATTTGCTCCTTTTCCAACCCAGAATTGCAGCTGCCGGCATTCCCCCTCTTCATGTAAACCTTGTAAAATAAGAGAGAATAGGCATAAGTATTGTGACATAATGTGTAATAACAGACCATAATGAAATAAATATCAATATAAAAGCATGATGCAAAATGTACGTATCAATGTTTATTTTAGTTATAGGTATATATGTTATTATTCTGTAGACAGAGCAAATCACACGACTCATTAGCAGCAATCGTCTGTACTATTATTGGTCTTTGCACATATTTCTGATTATGGACGTATCACACACATCTTGTTCAGTTGAGCTGTTTCTATTGTCTTGGCTCATCGCAAACAGTTCATCCGAGTGAACTGTATGCCCTCCGTCGCACACACCTTGATCTGGCTGACCGTTTCCTATTGTGTTGCCTAATCACACACAATTCATCCTAGTGAACTATATGCCGTATATCACACACACCCTCATCTGGTTGCCCATTTCTGTTGTCCTGCCACATCGCAAATAGTTCTGTTGGATTAACCATTTGCCACGCATCGCACACGCAACTCTAACTGAACCGTGTTTCATGTCACCGCTATCGCAAACGTTTTGTATCTTTTTTGACTGATTTATTACATCACCATTTGTGATTAATGCACCGCACACAGTTTTGTCGAAGGGTCTCTGATTGGACTGTCGCGTTTGGACTAACCTATAGTAGTGATGACGATGAAGACAGTCTGCATCAGATTTGTCGGGAAGCTTTACAAGAACCACACCCTTTGTAATCGAAGGCACATCTAGGAAATTTTTGTGGTGAAGTACTCTCTCGAGAACACGCCTGACAACAATGCTACAGGAAAACACTTGTTCGTGACACATGGTGACAAGGACACAACAGCTGGATAGTTTAGTAGTAGAACACATCCTCAGGTCTTCCAGTTCACACGGCATGACTTTGAGAACTTCATCTCCACCGCGGACCTGGTTCTAATTCAAAGAGAAACCAGATATTTTATTACTACCTCCTTTCAGAAATATAAGATGATTTCTGATATTTTACTCCATACAAGACTACATATACGCACAGAAATGAGTGAACAAAGACACTAGAACATGTCTACATGAGATACACAAAAAAATTAGCACGTCTTATATTTTTGAACAGAGGGATTACTTGCAATATCCATAACACAAGTTGCTGAGGCTACTATACTCTCTTCCAAGGCATGAGAGCTACAAACTTGCATTTCCTACAACTAGCATTGATGTTCATAAAGTAGTTGAAAGTAATCTATAAGAAATCAGTGTTATGTTCAAAAATCATATGTATGTCAACCTCTCGCATGTTTTGGTCAAAAGAGAAATTTGAACCGTCATTTGGCACACAAAAATCACATGCAAGATCGCCCAAAAAGTTGTGCTACTGCTACTAGTACTGTGTGTTAGATGAAAAAAACACGATCAAGATCGCCAAAAAGATCATCAAGAAGAGATATTACCTGGACTGGCTCAACGAGGGATCCCGAATAGGGGGCTTGGATAGGGCGATGGCCTTGAGCTTGTTTGCGATAGTCTCGGTGGGGTGCTTGTGCTTCTTCGTACCCTGAGCCTCGATGGTTTTGGCCAGAGCCATAGACATCACTTCGGCCGGTGCTCCAGGGTCCATCAAGAAACTGTCAAATAGAAATAAAAGAAAAGAAACCATAACCACAAATCCAAAAGAAGAACAGAGAGGGAGTTACGATCGGTCGTGGGGTTGCAAGACTGGGCCTTGGCCAGAAGCAACACCGTTAATGCGCTCAACTTTCCTTCTTTGGGTGAGAAGAACAATGGGAGAAGCGCGTCGGGGTTTTCTTGAAGAAATGAGGAACAAGATGAGGGAGAAGCGATTTGGTGTTTTCTTCAAGAGAGGAAGATGAGGGAAAAGAGTGAATGATGGTTGCTTTGTCCGTCCAACTTACTGCTGGAAAGGTGGGGGTTTTGTGATTTGACGGCTCATTGGGCATTACTACGGCGCTTCGACCGGTGTAGTCCACTGTGCAGTTGTGTGCACTCTAGTATGGAGTAATTTAGTGCATGGCATTTGGACCCCAATGTTGGCTGTCCCACACGTCGGTGAAAGTGAGTAGCATGGTTCCCGACGACAGTGGAGGAGGATCCGCATGGTAGAGCGTGTCCACTGTTTTCTAGAAAAAAAGATTATAACAAGTGTTTTCACTCTTACGACGGAGGAGTGCGAAACACGACAGCCACTTGAACTTACACAGTACTCCTACCACTAGGCATGTGCAGTGGTTCATACGTAAGTACTATAGTCTTGTTGCTAGTGTAGTAAGATATGACGATAAAAAATGATGTTGTGCGCATGTCAACTATATGAAGAGTAATGTAATGTCCCCTTTTTTGACTGTCCACTACTGCAGGATGCTGCTAACGTGACACTACGATCAGATACCCTTCGACGAAACTATGTGCGATGCAATAATCGCAAACGGTGCTGTAAAAAAATGTCAAAAAGGTGCAAAATGTTTGCAAAAGGATGCATCAAACACGTTTCAGATTTTAGTTGCGTGTGCGATGCAGGGAATACGGTTCAGTTCAATTAACTATTTGCGATGAGGAGGAACAAAAGAAACGGGCAGCCAGATGAAGGTGTGTGCGATATACAGCATACGGTTCACTCGGATGAACTGTTTGTGATTAGGCAACACAAAAGAAACGGTCAGCCAGATCAAGGTGTGTGCGGTATATGCCATGCGGTTCACTCGGATGAACTGTTTGCGTTGAGACAATAAAACAGAAATGGTTCAACTTTACAAGATGTGTGTGATACGCGGCAAACAGGTCTATAATCAGAAACGTGTGCGAAGACCGATAACAACACAGACGATTACTGCTAACAAGCTGTGTGTGTGTTGTGAGCAAACGATCGCTGGTACACAATTGTGAGTGATTGATAAAAACATCACCGATGGGTTCCATTGTTTAGTCTGTTTGCGATGTGATTTTCTTTGTCCGCACAACATCTATGCTCTGTCTACAGAGCATCAACATATATATTTAAAAAGATAGCATTGCATTACCAAATTAAGAATTCAATTACACAAGTGACTACACACATAACATTTCCACACACCAAAGTAAGCAATTACATGCATACTAAAGTAGGAGAAACGAGGATCTAATCATCTACTTATTGTTGCGACGACGCTTGCCATTGCTCTGCTTTCGGCTGGATCCCTGGCCGTTTTGGGGAAGAAGGCACTTCCTCATGTCAACGATCCGCCTGTACATGTCGTAGCTCATGTACGCCTCCTTGGCCGTGTACACGACGTGAGCTTTGTCGAGTTTCTCCATCCAGGCCGAGTGCCAGGCATGCTTGTCCTTGTTGCATGAATCCTTCATGCCTCTGTAGTAGGGGTCGATGATGGCCTCGGCGAGGTGAACCAGTTGATACGTGTCCAACGTATCTACTTTTCCAAACACTTTTGCCCTTGTTTTGGACTCTAACTTGCATGATTTGAATGGAACTAACCTGGACTGGCGCTGTTTTCAGCAGAATTGCCATGGTGTTATTCTTGTGCAAAAATAAAAGTTCTTGGAATGACTTGAAAATCAATGGAGATTATTTTTGGAATATATAAAAAATACTGGCAAAAGATCAAGGCCAGGAGTCCCACACCCTGTCCACGAGGGTGGGGGCGTGCCTACCCCCCTTGGGCGCGCCCCTTCCTTGTGGGCCCCCTGGTGCTCCTCCGACCTCAACTCCAACTCTATATATTCGTGATCGGGGAGAAAAAAATTGGAGAGAAGGATTCATCACGTTTTACGATACGGAACCGCCGCCAAGCCCTAAACTCTCTCGGGAGGGCTGATCTGGAGTCCGTTCGGGGCTCCGAAGAGGGGAATCCGTCGCCATCGTCATCATCAACCTTCCTCCATCACTAATTTCATGATGCTCACCACTGTGCGTGAGTAATTCCATCATAGGCTTGCTGGACTGTGATGGGTTGGATGAGATTTATCATGTAATCGAGTTAGTTTTGTTAGGGTTTGATCCCTAGTATCCACTATGTTCTGAGATTGATGTTGCTATGACTTTGCTATGCTTAATGTTTGTCACTAGGGCCCGAGTGTCATGATTTTCAAATCTGAACCTATTATCTTTTCATGAATATATGTGAGTTCTTGATCCTATCTTGCAAGTCTATAGTCACCTATTATGGGTTATGATCCGTTAACCCTGAAGCGACAATAATCGGGACCCTTACCGGTGATGACCGTAGTTTGAGGAGTTCATGTATTCACTAAGTGTTAATGCTTTGGTCCGGTACTCTATTAAAAGGAGGCCTTAATATCCCTTAGTTTCCAATAGGACCCCGCTGCCACGGGAGGGTAGGACAAAAGATGTCATCCAAGTTCTTTTCCATAAGCATGTATGACTATATTCGGAATACATGCCTACATTACATTGATGAACTGGAGCTAGTACTGTGTCACCCTATGTTATAACTATTGCATGAGGAATCACATCTGACATAATTATCTATCAGTGATCCATTGCCTACAAGCTTTTCACATATTGTTCTTCGCTTATTTACTTTTCCGTTGCTACTGTTACAATCACTATAAAACCAAAACTTCTACCGTTACTTTTGCTACTGTTACCACTACTATCATATTACTTTGCTACTAAATACTTTGCTACAGATATTAAGTTTCTAGGTGTGGTTGAATTGACAACTCAGCTGCTAATACTTGAGAATATTCTTTGGCTCCCCTTGAGTCGAATCAATAAATTTGGGTTGAATACTCTACCCTCGAAAACTGTTGTGATCCCATATACTTGTGGGTTATCATGACTATTTTCTGGCACCGTTGCCGGGGAACATAGCTCTATTCTTTGAGTCACTTGGGATTTATATCTGCTGATCACTATGAATAACTTGAAAGATCAAAGAACCAAGATTTTTCCCTCAACTGAGAGGGGCGGTAAGGAATTGCCTTCTTGCTCTGCACTTGATTCACCTTCTATTTTGACTAAACTTGCGACACCTACACATGCTATTGATTCTGATAGGATGCATGATGCTTATGATGAAACTACTTCTATGCTTGATACTACTGCGCCATTAAGTGAATTTCTTGATGAACAACTTGCTAGGGTTAGAGAGAATGAAATTATTGAAACTGATAATATGGATGAAAGTGATGATGAAGATTCTCCCCCTAGATATGAATTGCCTGTTGTGCCTGAGGGTTATGTTATGGATGAAGAAACTGCTAGAGACTTCTTAGTTTGCAATGATAGATCTGATCTTAAGAAATTATTAGTTAAGCTTAAAGAAAAGTCTTTGAATGCTAGAATGACATATGACCCTGCTTTTGCTACTTCACCTATCTTTATTACTGATAAGGATTATGATTTCTCTGTCGATCCTGAGTTAATTACTTTGGTTGAATCTGATCCTTTTTATGGCTACGAATCTGAAACTGTTGTGGCACATCTTACTAAATTAAATGATATAGCCACCCTGTTTACTCATGATGAGAAAACTCACTATTACTTTATCCTTAAGTTATTATCATTCTCATTAAAGGGTGATGCTAAAACATGGTTTAATTCTCTTGATCCTGGTTGTGTGCGTAGTCCCCAGGATATGATTTATTACTTCTCTGCTAATTATTTCCCCGCTCATAAGAAACAAGCTGCTTTAAGGGAAATATATAATTTTGTGCAAATTGAAGAAGAGAGTCTCCCACAAGCTTGGGGAGGCTTCTCCGATTACTTAATGCTTTGCCTGATCATCCTCTCAAGAAAAATGAAATACTTGATATCTTCTATAATGGACTAACCAATGCTTCCAGAGACTACCTGGATAGTTGTGCTGGTTGTGTTTTCAGGGAAAGAACTGTTGATCAAGCTAAATTGCTATGGAATAATATGTTGACTAATGAAAATAATTGGACACTTCCTGAACCAACTCCTAAGCCAACTCCAAAGAAAAGTGGTATTCTATTTCTCAGTCTTGAAGATATGCAAGATGCAAAGAAATCTATGAAAGAAAAAGGTATTAAAGCTGAAGATGTAAATAATTTACCGCCTGTTGAAGAAATACATGGTCTTGATAACCCGACATAGGTAGTAAAGGTAAGTTATCTCTATAGATTTGATGAAGGTGATATTCCTTGTTATAAGTCTGCTAGCCAATGCTTAGATGAGTTTGATAATTTTATTGTTAAACAAGAAAACTTCAATGCTTATGTTGGTAGACAATTGAAATGCAATGCTGGTATGCTTGAACACTTGAGTGATTATATGTCTAGAGTTAAAGGTGAACTTAAACTTATTAGTAAACATGCTTCTATGGTTACCAGTCAAGTAGAACAAGTACTTAAAGCTCAGAATGATTTTCTCAATGAATGAAATAATAAGAAAAATGATAATGTTGTTAGAGTTATGACTACAGGGGGTAAAATGACTCAGGAACCTTTGTATCCTGAAGGCCACCCTAAGAGAATTGAGCAAGATTCTCAGAGAACTAATGTTGATGCACCTAGTTCTTCTAAGAGGAAGAAAAATGAAAAATGATAGGACTTTGAGTGCTTCTAGTGAACCTGTTGTTGACACACCTGAGAATCCCAATGATATTTCTATTTCTGATGCTGAAACACAATATGGTAATGAACATGAACCTAGTGATAATGTTAATGATGATGTTCATGTTGATGCTCAACCTAGCAATAACAATGATGTAGAGATCGAACCTGCTGTTGATCTTGATAACCCACAATCAAAGAATCAACGTTATGGTAAGAGAGACTTTGTTGCTAGGAAGCACAGTAAGGAAAGAGAACCATGGGTTCAAAAACCCATGCCTTTTCCTCCTAAGCCTTCCAAGAAAAAGGATGATGAGGATTTTGAGCGCCTTGCTGAAATGATTAGACCTATCTTTTTGCGTATGCGTTTGACTGATATGCTTAAAATGAACCCGTATGCTAAGTACATGAAAGATATTGTTGCAAATAAAAGAAAGATATCGGAGGCTGAAATTTCCACCATGCTTGCTAATTACACTTTTAAGGGTGGAATACCAAAGAAACTTCGGGATCCAGGAGTACCAACTATACCATGCTCCATTAAAAGAAACTATGTTAAAACTGCTTTATGTGATCTTGGAGCCGGTGTTAGTGTTATGCCTCTCTATTTATATCGTAGACTTGATTTGAATAAGTTGACACCTACTGAAATATATTTGCAAATGGCTGATAAATCAACTGCTATACCTGTCGGTATTTGTGAGGATGTGCCTGTTGTGGTTGCAAACGTTACTATTTTAACAGACTTCGTTATTCTTGATATTCCCGAGGACGATAGTTTGTCGATTATCCTTGGTAGACCATTTTTGAATACTGCAAGGGCTGTTATTGATTGCAACAAAGGCAATGTCACTTTTCATGTTAATGGTAATGAGCATACGGTACACTTTCCGAGGAAACAACCTTGCTACCTCTTGAGCACTATGTTGGTTTTCCCTTGAAGAGGAAAGGGTGATGCAGTAAAGTAGCGTAAGTATTTCCCTCAGTTTTTGCGAACCAAGGTATCAATCCAGTAGGAGATCATGCTCGAGTCCCACGCACCTACACAAACAAATAAGAACCTCATGACCAACACGATAAAGGGGTTGTCAATCCATTCACGGTCACTTACGAGAGTGAGATCCGATAGATATGATAAGATAATATTTTTGGTATTTTTATGATAAAGAGAAATAAAGATGCAAAGTAAAATAAACGGCAATAGAAATAGCTAAGTGTTGGAAGACTAATATGATGGAAGATACACCCCGGGGCCATAGGTTTCACTAGTGGCTTCTCTCAAGAGCATAAGTATTACCATGGGTAAACGAATTACTGTCGAGCAATTGATAGAATTGAGCATAGTCATGAGAATATCTAGGTATGATCATGTATATAGGCATCACGTCCGTGACAAGTAGACCGAAACGATTCTGCATCTACTACTATTACTCCACACATCGACCGCTATCCAACATTCATCTAGAGTATTAAGTTCATAAGAACAGAGTAATGCTTTAAGTAAGATGACATGATGTAGAGGGATAAACTAATGCAATATGAAATAAACCCCATCTTTTTATCCTCGATGGCAACAATACAATACGTGTCGTTTCCCCTACTGTCACTTGGATCGAACACCGCAAGATTGAACCCAAAGCTAAGCACTTCTCCCATTGCAAGAAAGATCAATCTAGTAGGCCAAACCAAACTGATAATTCGAAGAGACTTGCAAAGATAAACCAATCATACATAAAAGAATTCAGAAGAGATTCAAATATTGTTCATAGATAAACTTGATCATAAACCCACAATTCATCGGATCTCGACAAACACAATGCAAAAGAAGATTAAATCGATATGGCCCCTGGGAGGCACACTAATGGCGCATGGTTTTATATACTAATGGCGCACTAGTGGTGCGCCATTAGTAAAAATTACTAGTGGCATGCTAGTAATGGCGCACCAGTGATGCGCCATTAGTAGGCAAAACTGGTGCGCCATTAGTAGGTCTTTTCCTAGTAGTGCTGCCTCGTGGCCTCCTTGGTTGTTTCTTGACGCCCACTCCAAGTCTCCTAGATCACGTTCGTTGAGAAAATCACGTTCCCGAAGGTTTCATTCCGTTTGGACTCTGTTTGATATTCCTTTTCGACAAAACTCTAAAATAGGCAAAGAACAACAATTTGGGTTGGGCCTCCGGTTAATAGGTTAGTCCCAAAAATGATATAAAAGTGTAAAATAAAGCCCATTAACATCCAAAATAGATAATATAATAGCATGGAGCAATAAAATTATAAATATGTTGGAGACGTATCAAACCTCAAGTCCACAATATCAATTCTATTGAAAAAAATTCAACAATCACTATTGGAGGTTTTGAATTTCCTCTTCCTACTATCAAGAAGAAATATGATATTCTTATTGTTGGGGATGTGCATATCCCTGTTGAGGTAACCTAGTGTTATTCAAAATTTCTTCGGTTTCATGTTATTCGAAATGAGTTTGTTAACAAGACTTGATCAACCTTGTTAGTGGATTCCTTTTGATGAGCATGAGATGGATGAAGTTAGAAAGCACAACCTTCTGTACCCTCCTTTTACTTTCTGTTATTTATATTAAATAAAGCAAAAATAGTATTTTCTGTCTATTTTTTGAATTATTCTTGCAATAAGAAATACCCCAAAAATGAAAGTTCTCCAAATGCCCTTGAGGGAGTCCTGGATTAGGGGGTCTCCGGACAGCCGGACTATATCCTTTGGCCGGACTGTTGGACTATGAAGATACAAGATTGAAGACTTCGTCTCGTGTCCGAATGGGACTCTACTTGGCGTGGAAGGCAAGCTAGGCAATACGGATATGGATATCTCCTCCTTTGTAACCAACCTTGTGTAACCCTAGCCCCCTCCGGTGTCTATATAAACCGGAGGGTTTTAGTCCGTAGGATGACATACAGTCATACCATAGGCTAGCTTCTAGGGTTTAGCCTCTCTAATCTCGTGGTAGATCAACTCTTTTAATACTCATATCATCAAGAACAATCAAGCAGGACGTAGGGTTTTACCTCCATCAAGAGGTCCCAAACCTGGGTAAACATCGTGTCCCCTGCCTCCTGTTACCATTCGCCTTAGACGCACAGTTCGGGACCCCCTACCCGAGATCCACCGGTTTTGACACCAACATTGGTGCTTTCATTGAGAGTTCCACTGTGTCGTCACCATAAGGCTTGATGGCTCCTTCGGTCATCGCTAGCGATGCGCTCCAGGGTGAGGCTTTCCTCCCCGAACAGATCTTCATATTCGGCGGCTTCGCATTGCGGGCCAATTTGTTTGGCCATCTGGAGCAGATTGAGATCTACTCCCCTGGCCATCAGGTCAGATTTGGAAACTTGAACTACACGGCCGACATCCGTGGAGACTTGATCTTCAATGGATTCGAGCCCAGGTCGGACATGTCGTACAGTCTTGATGAGCATGACGTAACTCTGCCGTCGGACAGTGTTCAGGAAATCGTATCCACAGCTACTCCATCCATCAATCCGGAGCAAATCACGCCATCCGAGAGCGGAGGGATGGACCCCGCCGTGGAGGCCGCACTCTCAGCGACGATAGAGCCGGATACTGACTTCACCCCTTACGAGAGCCGTGTCGCCAAACCACTGGATTCATCTCCGGCCACGGACTCCGAGCCGCTCATATCCATGCCGGTCAAGTCCGACTGGGCGTTGATCATGGAGTTCACCTCCGCGGACATCTTTCAGCACTCACCTTTCGGGGATGTGCTAAATTCATTAAGGTATCTCTCCCTGTCAGGAGAGCGTTGGCCGAACTATGTCCGGCTAGAGTGGGATGGGGACGACGAAGAAATTTGCGGCCCACCCGCCACCCACTTAGTAGCCACTGTCAATGACTTAACCGACATGCTCTACTTCGGCTCCGAAGACTTCGACTGTATGGACGACGAAGCCGGAGACGAACAGGATCCACCGCCCTCGGGGCACTGGACCACCACCTCCTCATATGATATATACATGGTGGACACCCCCAAAGAAGCCAATGGCGACAAGAAAGCGGAGGATGATGTGACGCCCCGAGACCAATGCGCCAGGTGTCTTCCAGTTATTCGTTGTTGTTGCCATGTCATTCGCTTGCGTGTTGCATCTTTTCATGTCATCATCCGCATTGCATCTGCATGTTTTCAAAACTTGCATCCGTCCCGGCCACCCCGTTCCTTCCGTTGTCCGTTCTGAGCCCAGACACCCTTGCACGCGCCCGCGACATGTCTGAAATAGTATTTTATAAGTGGCCAGAAAATGTTCTCAGAATGGGATGAGAGTTGACGTGTGGTATTATTATAGTGTAGATAGACCGCCTGTCAAGTTTCATCGCATTCGGAGATCGTTTGATGCCACAACGGATAACTATAGCGGCATTATAGACGGTCTAACGTCGGACGTTTTCGGTCTCCAAAAACAGTCGCCGGGCCTCTCTCTCTTCTCTTCTCTCAGCTCGAGCCCTTCTGCACAGCCACGAGTTCCAACCGACCCCTCGCGCGCGTGTCCGAAAAACTGTCCCGGACCCGACCCAGACTGTCTCCACCGTTGTGTCCGGATCAACCCCAAACATCTACAAAACGTCTCTGTTTTGTTAATTGGACTTCCTAACATATTTTTCTTGACCGTCCGATTACGATCGAAGGGACGAGTTAACACCTACCCAGATATCCTCAGGTTATATATTCTAGCCAAACCCTATTTTCTAGGGATTCCCACCCAGACTTCCTAACACATCCCCACTCTTCATGTCTCCTCCTCATCGGGATCTCCGCCCGATCCACCTGCTCCTCTCTTTCCGCGGCTGACCAACCCTCCATCCTGATGCACCCGCCTCCTTCCTCGGCCCCTGCCCGGCAATCCAGCCCCAGGAAGCAGCAGCCCCCGAGCGCTCCTCTCCTCTCCGGTGCGCCCCTCCACTCCGGCGCTGGGAACGGAACCCCGCGCCCGGATCTCGCCACCGGCCGCCCGCGCCTCTGCTTCGAGGACCTCCTCGTCCCCAACCAGGAGCACCGTCCGGTCCAGAGCTCCTCCGCCATGGACGCCGGGTCCCAAGGCCGTGCCTCTCCTCCTCCTCACCTTCCCCTCCCTCTGTTTTCCCTTGCCATGGCCTCTCTCCTCACGATCTCCCTCTTGTGCTGCACCAGGGAACGCCATGGCCGCCGCACCATGGAGCCACATCAACCCGGATCCGGCCGAAAACAGGACGAGCCCGTGCCTTCCCCGCCTCGGATCAGGTCGTCCCCGCGCCAAGTTTGGTGCTTCGCCTCCAGCCCTCGTGCACGCGGCTCCACTACTTCGCCTGCGTCCTCGCGTCCTGTGTTTCCCCTGCGTCGCCCCCTGTCTTCTTCCTCGTCCTCGTTCAAGCAGAGAACAAGCTCGCTGCCGCCTCACTCGTTGACTGCTCGATGACCACGCTTGGGCCGCAAGCGCGCGATCCGGCCCAGCGCCTCCCCACCTCGCGGCTGGACCGCACCAAGTCAGCCTCCCTGCTGCAAGCCGCTCCATGGTCCAAGGCCTCGAAGGCCCATTGTGAGAAGCTCCCCAATCCGCCCAGATTCAGCCTGACTATGTTTTTTTCATGCCCTGTGAATTTGTCTAATTATCCGGAGACTGCCTGTTTTACAGAAAACCCCTCATAGTTCTTGCATATAATAACTTATTAACTATGCATCATATGTAAAAACTTAATATATGAAACTTGCTTAAAATTGTGTCTAGTTTCATAATATGTCGATTTCATCCATGTTCGAAATATTTAAAATGTTGATTGCATATATTTGCCCCTATGCCATGTTAAAAATGCTTTAATTCATAACTAAATAACCGTAACTCCGAATTTAATAAACTTTATATGTAAATGGGGTAGAATTTTGCCTAGTTTAACATGGTGGCCTTATTTTGCATGCTTAACAACTCTAAAATTATGTTTAGGGAAGAACACTACCAAACCTAATATATGCATATGAGGAGTTTCCGAAATTGTTGTTCGTTGTTTCCGGCCTCATTTAAACTTGTCTAGATGGATAGTTTTCTTTTGCTTCACCCTCTTGCCATGCTAACAACATTTAATGTTTATGGGTACATAAACGAGAGAGAACTAAATAAGTCATGTGGTGTTTTCTTCAATATGTAACTCCGTTGCATAATGAGCTCCACTTAATTTAGAGTTTTGTTTGTGCACTTTGCCATGCCATGCTTCATTAAACCGGACATGCATCATACTCGATTGTGCATCATGCCATGTTGATGTGTTGGTTGTTTACTATGTCGTTTGCTTCTTTCCGGTGTTGCTTCTTCGGGTTGGTTCCGATAATGTCGTGTGTGTGAGGATCCGTTCGACTACGTCCGTTTATCTTCTTCATGGACTCGTTCTTCTTCCTTGCGGGATTTCAGGCAAGATGACCATACCCTCGAAATCCCTTCTATCTTTGCTTGCTAGATGCCCGCTCTTTTGCTATGCCTATGCTGCGATACCTACCACTTGATTATCATGCCTCCCATTTTGTTGAACCAAGCCTCTAACCCACCTTGTCCTAGAAAACCGTTGTTTGGCTAAGTTACCGCTTTGCTCAGCCCCTCTTATAGCGTTGTTAGTTGCAAGTGAAGATTGAAGTTTGTTCCTTGTTGGAACATGAAGATGTTGTTCCTTGTTGGAACATGTTTACTCGTTGGGATATCACAATACCTCTTATTTAATTAATGCATCTATATACTTGGTAAAGGGTGGAAGGCTCGGCCTTATGCCTGGTGTTTTGTTCCACTCTTGTCGCCCTAGTTTCCGTCATATCGGTGTTATGTTACCGGATTTTGCATTCCTTACGCGGTTGGGTAATAATGGGAACCCCTTGACAGTTCGCCTTGAATAAATCTCCTCCAGAAATGCCCAACATTGGTTTTACCATTCGCCACCTAGCCTCTTTTGCCTTGGGTTTCGCGGACTCAAGGGTCATCTTTATTTTAAACCCCCCGGGCCAGTGCTCCTCTGAGTGTTGGTCCGAAACGGGCAGCCTGCGGGGCCACCTCGGGGCAACTCGAGGGTTGGTTTTACTCGTAGCTTAACCTATCCGGTGTGCCCTGAGAACGAGATATGTGCAGCTCCTATCGGGATTTGTCGGCGCATCGGGCGGCTTTGCTGGTCTTGTTTTACCTGTCGAAATGTCTTGTAACCTGGATTCCGAGTCTGATCGGGTCTTCCCGCTAGAAGGAATATCCTTCGTTGACCGTGAGAGCTTGTCATGGGCTAAGTTGGGACTCCCCTGCAGGGATTTGAACTTTCGAAAGCCGTGCCCGCGGTTATGGGCAGATGGGAATTTGTTAACGTCCGGTTGTAGAAAACCTGAAGTTGACCTTAATTAAAATGCATCAACCGCGTGTGTAACCGTGATGGTCTCTTTCCGGCGGAGTCCGGGAAGTGAACAGGTGTTGGAGTTATGCTTGACGTAGGTTGTTCTAGGATCACTTCTTGATCATAGTTTCTCGATCGTGCTTTGCCTTCTCTTCTCGCTCTCATCTACGTATGTTAGACACCATTTATGCTAGTCGCTTGCTGCAGCTCCACCTCATACCTTTACCTTACCCATAAGCTTAAATAGTCTTGATCGCGAGGGTGTGAGATTGTTGAGTCCCCATGACTCACAGATACTTCCAAAACCAGCTTGCAGGTGCCGTTGAACCGTGCAGATGACGCAACCAAGCTCAAGGAGGAGCTCGATGAAGATCTTGTCCTTTGTGTTGTTTCGTTCTAGTTGATCAGTAGTGGAGCCAGTTGGGGTCGATCGGGGATCTGTGTAGCATTTGGGGTAGTTTCTTTTATTTTGGTTCCGTAGTCGTACATTGATTGGATTTGGATGTTGTAGTGCTTTATTCATGTAATTGTGTGAAGTGGCGATTGTAAGCCAACTATGTATCTTTTTCCCTTTTGTATTTACATGGGTCGTGTGAAGATTACCTCACTTGCGACATTGCTTTCAATGCGGTTATGCCTCTAAGTCGTGCTTCGACACATGAGAGATATAGCCACATCGAGGGCGTTACAAGTTGGTATCAGAGCCTTCCTCGACCTTAGGAGCCCCACTGCTTGATCATTTTTAGCAGCCGTTGTTGAGTCTAGAAAAATGTTTTGAGTCATTTAGGATTATATATATCGGAGAGTTAGGAATTCTTTTTACTCCTCAGTCCCTTCGTCGCTCTGGTGAGGCCTCCTGACGTAGAGTTTTGACTCTTCTCTTCTCAAATTTCACTAAAAAAATTTAGGATCACGCGGGTATCTTGGAATCGTTCCGATGGTTTTGTGACGAGAACATTGTTCTTGGTGCCTCCTGATATTTAGGCAGTGTCCCGGGGAGTTGAACTCCGAGGTGTTGTCGTCACAATTTTATCGTTGCAGTTCTGGAATACCTGAGATTAGTTTCGCCGACATCGAAAATCTCTTTTATGCAGTTGTTGGTGAGATAACCTCAACGCCACCCAGTACTAGGGCGGGAGTTCAGGAGTATTGCCATAACTTGTATAACGGATGCTTTTTGAAGGTTGAGGTAAACGATTTCCGAAGGTTTCTTGGTTATGTGTTGAAGGATGGATACAGCTGGATGTAGGATTTGTTAGTTTTGGGTGTGATACTATGCTTCCCCTGTATCACCAACACCTGATTGCATAACCGGAAAGTTTCGGGAGTTTATAAGTGGGAATTCAAGTAGCTCTTAGGATATCTTTCCGACAGATGTATGATATGAAATTGGGGTTCGACGTCTAGTGGTCCGCCTATTCACGGTTGGTTTTACAGTGGTCTCGTTGTTTCTTAAAGAGTCCTTGGCTATGCCGACTCGGCGACGCTTCGTATGTCATGTGCACTGCCTTGTACATGATGGTGTTGTATGATCGAGCCCGTGTAGGCCCCACCATGAAAACTTCGAACGAAATCTCTATCATATGTTTGTTCTGGCTTATTCTACAAGCCAAAACTTTGTTTTGTTTTGAGTTGTGGTATTCGAGTTGCTTCGAAGTCAAGAGTTGATTCCATACCTTTCCAAACCAGTGTGTTCATACTCCGATGTGATTACCAATCCTTCTTGATAATTGAGATTATCATGTCAATCCTTTTCAACCGGTGTGTCTCTCTTCAAGTGGTTCCGATCTTTTCAACATCCGCAAGATTAATTATCAGTTCTTCTCAACGGTGTTTGCTTCATTCGTCCTAAATTGCCTTTGTTTTCCCGCCCACCCTCCCTTTCTCTTCAAGGACCCAGATTTCTTAATCAAGTATCCTTTTATTCTTGTGAAGTCTCTGCAGTCCTTTTCCGTCAATGTTCTTATCCGGTGATTCTCAGGAAGATTCTAATGGAGCTTCAAGTTCGTCATTCTTCATTTTTTTTCTCCGGCGGATTCTATTCAAGCTTTTGGTGTTGATCATATCCCTTTCCTCGTTTTCAATGTTTTCTCATGCCGGTGCAATTCTTAATCTTTCACCTCTCGCTATTCAATTGTTCCGGAGTGCTGAAGATATCTCAGAAGGCTCGTCTTGTCATTCAAGATCCGTTCAACCTATCTCGAGGCTGTTATCTCATTCAAGTCATTTAATTCAACCGGTGCATTCTCTCTTTTAAATTGTTATATGGTGTTTCTTTTGAGTGGGCCCTAACCCACATGTTTTTTCCCAGGATCTTACCTGACTCTTCTTATTTTCCCGGAGCTATCCTCAAATTTCTTTTCGAAGTTTGACGTAAGAATGAATTATCATCAGTCTGATGTTTTTCTCCAAGATTAATTCTTTTCATCGTTGGCTCAACCTCTTCGTTTTTATTCTTCCGAAGTGCCGAAATAATTCTTGGTGGTGTTTCAAGTCATAATTCTCAGATTTTGAAGACCGAAGAAGAGTTTTTCCTTCATATCCTATCAGTTCTCTCAGAGATTCGTGGCTTTAGTTCGAGGCCATCCTCTCATAATTGTTTTGATTGTGAGAATTCTTTTCACTCATCCGTGGCTATTCAAGATTCTTTTCAGTTTGATTCTCCGAAGGCTATCTTCTCAGAATTATTCATTCTCAGCTTTCAGCTCTTTTTCTCTAAAATCTTACCGGTGTTTCGTGCAAATATCCTCTAATTAGTTCGGGATCTTTTCATTCACTTGTATCTAAATACTCTCAAGTATCGTCATTCATTCTCAAATTCTTCCCGGTGTTTTCTTTATCTTTTCTTCAATCGTTTTCAATTCTTACAGTGGTTCGTTCAAGAGCTCTCGTCATTCGTTATCATATCAATTATTCGTTGTTTTCAATTCTACTGGTGGATCGTTGAAGACTTTCTCAAGTTTGCGCCATATCTCTCTAAATCCTTCCAACGAGAATAAGTAGTATGCCAAAATCCGCTGCTAGTCATCAATTTAAATTGGTGAAGGATAAGCATAACATAATTCTTATTATTGTTTCATCCAAGTGATTTAATTCCTTATTCCAGAAGTTCATCAAAATTCTTGATTTCTTTTGTTCATATTTCTTTTCTGGAGCTCCAAGTTATTTCAATTATATCACCACGGAGATTCATCTAAATCGTCGCAAGGCTTCGCTTGTGTTTTCAACTTCTCTTTCTGTTTTGATCATCCTTTTATTACCGGAGTTCTTCATGGAGGTTCTACATGATGGTTCATCAAGGATTTAAATTCCTTCTCAAAGTGCTCATCAAGATTCTTTTCAGAGGAGCTCAAGCATTCTTCTTCTTGCTATCCGGAGTGCAATTTTTGCGACCATATTATTGGAGGTGGTATTATGTCATTCTTGATAATTTGAGTTCATGTTTTCATGATTCACATGTTGTCAAGAATGAGATATTTTAAATCCATCAGTCTAGTCATTGGAGTTATCTTGGGTTATATTTCACCTAAAGCCTTCCCTAAGGATTGTTGCTACTTATGGTGCTCATATGTGACCCAAGTTCTTCTTTTATCCTCCCGGTGAAATAGCTTCTCGTCTACTTGTTCGTATCAATCCAATTCTTTTTCCCGTGAGTGGCAAGTTATCACCTCATAATTTTGAGATGTATTCCATAAGACCATATCAAGCTAATTCTTTTCGTTGTTGGTTTTTTTCCAACAACTCCATTCGACCCTTCTCCTAAAGATGCCTCTTCAAGCTCTTTTGTGGCAGAAGTTGGCATTTTCTTCGCAATTATCCTATTTCAATTATCTATATTCTATTTCTTCCTTCCGGAGGCGTTGTGATGTTGCTCTCTTCAACCCATCTTCTTGTTTTGACAGGATCGTGTTCTTTTCTTGGTTTATCCATTTAACTGGAGTGTTGTGTCCTATGCTCAAGTTCTTTCCATCTTATTAAGTTTCATATCACTTTTCAACCGGAGTGCTGTCCGAATTTGTTCTTCCTTGTTCCTCTTTCCTAACGGAGTGCTTTCAACTTCGTTCATCTCCATTGTATTCTTTTCTCGAGATGGCTTAACCTTTTCAAGGTTCTTTGGTTTCACTCGTTTGTCAAAGGAGCAACTTAGTTTTACCGCTTATCTTCCTCTTTCGTTTTCCCTCCGGTGCCATTCTAGATCTCGGGACGAGATCCTCTCGTAGTGGTGGAGTGTTGTGACGCCCCGAGACCGATGTGCCAGGTGTCTTCCAGTTATTCGTTGTTGTTGCCATGTCATTCGCTTGCGTGTTGCATCTTGTCATGTCATCATCCGCATTGCATCTGCATGTTTTCAAAACTTGCATCCGTCCCGGCCTCCCCGTTCCTTCCATTGTCCGTTCTGACTCCAGACGCCCTTGCACGCGCCCGCAGCATGTCCGAAATAGTATTTTATAAGTGGCCGGAAAATGTTCTCGGAATGGGATGAGAGTTGACATGTGGTCTTATTATAGTGTAGATAGACCGCCTGTCAAGTTTCATCGCTTTCGGAGATCGTTTGATGCCCCAACGGATAACTATAGCGGCATTATAGCCGGTCTAACGTTGGACGTTTTCGGTCTCCGAAAACAGTCGCCGGGCCTCTCACTCTTCTCTTCTCTCAGCTCGAGCCCTTCTGCACAGCCACGAGTTCCAACCGACCCCTCGCGCGCGCGTCTGAAAAACTGTCCCGAACCCGACCCGGACTGTCACCACCGTTGTGTCCGGATCATCCCCAAACATCTACAAAACGTCTCTGTTTCGTTAATTGGACTTCCTAACATATTTTTCTTGACCGTCCAATTACGATCGAAGGGACGAGTTAACCCCTACCCAGATATCCTCAGGTTATATATTCTAGCCAAACCCTATTTTCTAGGGATTCCCCTAGCTACCGCCGCCACTCTTCCTGTCTCCTCCTCATCGGGATCTCCGCCCGATCCACCAGCTCCTCTCTTTCCGCGCCTGACCAACCCTCCATCGCGATGCACCCGCCTCCTTCCTCGGCCCCTGCCCGGCAATCCAGCCCCAGGAAGCAGCAGTGCCCGAGCGCTCCTCTCCTCTCCGGTGCGCCCCTCCACTCCGGCACCGGGAACGGAACCCCGCGCCCGGATCTCGCCAACGGCCGCCCGCGCCTCTGCTTCGAGGACCTCCTCGTCCCCAACCAGGAGCACCGTCCGGTCCCGAGCACCTCCGCCATGGACGCCGGGTCCCAAGGCCGTGCCTCTCCTCCTCACCTTCCCCTCCCTCCGTTTTCCCCTGCCATGGCCTCACTCCTCACGATCTCCCTCTTGTGCTGCACCAGGGAACGCCATGGCCGCCGCACCATGGAGCCACATCGACCCGGATCTGGCCGGAAACAGGACGAGCCCGTGCCTTCCCCGCCTCGGATCGGGTCGTCCCCGCGCCAAGTTCGTTGCTTCGCCTCCATCCCTCGTGCACGCGGCTCCACTACTTCGCCTGCGTCCTCGCGTCCTCTGTTTCCCCTGCGTCGCCCCCTATCTTCTTCCTCGTCCTCGTTCAAGCAGAGAACGAGCTCGCTGCCGCCTCACTCGTTGACTGCTCGATGACAATGCTTGGGCCGCAAGCACGCGCTCCGGCCCAGCGCCTCCTCACCTCACGGCTGGACCGCACCAAGTCAGCCTCCCAGCTGCAAGCCGCTCCACGGGCCAAGGCCTCGAAGGCCCATTGTGAGCAGCTCCCAAATCCGCCCAGATTCAGCCTGCCTATGTTTTTTTCGTGCCCTGCGAATATGTCTAATTATCCGGAGACTGCCTATTTTATAGAAAACCCCTCATAGTTCTTGCATATAATAACTTATTAACTATGCACCATATGTAAAAAATTAATATATGAAACTTGCTTAAAATTGTGTCTAGTTTCATAATATGTCACTTCCATCCATGTTCAAAATGTTTAAAATGCTGTTTGCATATATTTGCCCCTATACCATGTTAAAAATGCTTTAATTCATAACTAAATAACCGTAACTCCGAATTTAATAAACTTTATATGTAAATGGGGTAGAATTTTGCCTAGTTTAACATGGTGGCCTTATTTTGCATGCTTAACAACTCTAAAATTATGTTTAGGGCAGAACAGTACCAAACCTAATATATGCATATGAGGAGTTTCCCGAATTGTTGTTTGTTGTTTCCGGCCTCATTTAAACTTGACTAGATGGATAGTTTTCTTTTGCTTCACCCTCTTGCCATGCTAACAACATTTAATCTTGATGGGTACATAAACGAGAGAGAACTAAATAAGTCATGTGGTGTTTTCTTCAATATGTAACTCCGTTGCATAATGAGCTCCACTTAATTTGTAGTTTTGTTTGTGCACTTTGCCATGCCATGCTTCATTAAACCGGACATGCATCATACTCGATTGTGCATCATGCCATGTTGATGTGTTGGTTGTTTACTATGTCGTTTGCTTCTTTCCGGTGTTGCTTCTTTGGGTTGGTTCCGATAACGTCGTGTGTGTGAGGATCCGTTCGACTACGTCCGTTTATCTTCTTCATGGACTCGTTCTTCTTCCTTGCGGGATTTCAGGCAAGATGACCATACCCTTGAAATCCCTTCTATCTTTGCTTGCTAGATGCCCGCTCTTTTGCTATGCCTATGCTGCGATACCTACCACTTGATTATCATGCCTCCCATTTTGTTGAACCAAGCCTCTAACCCACCTTGTCCTAGCAAACCGTTGTTTGGCTAAGTTACCGCTTTGCTCAGCCCCTCTTATAGCGTTGTTAGTTGCAGGTGAACATTGAAGTTTGTTCCTTGTTGGAACATGGAGATGTTGTTCCTTATTGGAACATGTGTACTTGTTGGGATATCACAATACCTCTTATTTAATTAATGCATCTATATACTTGGTAAAGGGTGGAAGGCTCGGCCTTATGCCTGGTGTTTTGTTCCACTCTTGCCGCCCTAGTTTCCGTCATATCAGTGTTATGTTCCCGGATTTTGCGTTCCTTGCGCGGTTGGGTAATAATGGGAACCCCTTGACAGTTCGCCTTGAATAAAACTCCTCCAGCAATGCCCAACATTGGTTTTACCATTCACCACCTAGCCTCTTTTCCCTTGGGTTTCGCAGACTCAAGGGTCATCTTTATTTTAACCCCCCCGGGCCAGTGCTCCTTTGAGTGTTGGTCCGAAACGGGCAGCCTACGGGGCCACCTCGGGGCAACTCGAGGGTTGGTTTTACTCGTAGCTTAACCTATCCGATGTGCCCTGAGAACGAGATATGTGCAGCTCCTATCGGGATTTGTCGGCGCATCGGGCGGCTTTGCTGGTCTTGTTTTACCTATCGAAATGTCTTGTAACCGGGATTCCGAGTCTGATCGGGTCTTCCCGCTAGAAGGAATATCCTTCGTTGACCGTGAGAGCTTGTCATGGGCTAAGTTGGGACTCCCCTGCAGGGATTTGAACTTTCGAAAGCCGTGCTCGCGGTTATGGGCAAATGGGAATTCGTTAACGTCCGGTTGTAGAAAACCTGAAGTTGACCTTAATTAAAATGCATCAACCGCGTGTGTAACCGTGATGGTCTCTTTCCGGCGGAGTCCGGGAAGTGAACACAGTGTTGGAGTTATGCTTGACGTAGGTTGTTCTAGGATCACTTCTTGATCATAGTTTCTCGATCGTGCTTTGCCTTCTCTTCTCGCTCTCATCTGCGTATGTTAGACACCATTTATGCTAGTCGCTTGCTGCAGCTCCACCTTATACCTTTACCTTACCCATAAGCTTAAATAGTCTTGATCGCGAGGGTGCGAGATTGCTAAGTCCCCATGACTCACAGATACTTCCAAAACCAGCTTGCAGGTGCCGTTGAACCGTGCAGATGACGCAACTAAGCTCAAGGAGGAGCTCGATGAAGATCTTGTCCTTTGTGTTGTTTCGTTCTAGTTGATCAGTAGTGGAGCCCAGTTGGGGTCGATCGGGCATCTGTGTAGCATTTGGGGTAGTCTTCTTTTATTTTGATTCCGTAGTCGGACCTTGATTGTATTTGGATGTTGTAGTGCTTTATTCATGTAATTGTGTGAAGTGGCGATTGTAAGCCAACTATGTATCTTTTTCCCTTATGTATTTACATGGGTTGTGTGAAGATTACCTCACTTGCGACATTGCTTTCAATGCGGTTATGCCTCTAAGTCGTGCTTCGACACGTGAGAGATATAGCCGCATCGAGGGCGTTACAGATGACCCCTCCAAGAAGCAACCCAAGAGCCGACGTCATCGGCGCCGCTCTAAGTCCCGCCACAGCAAGAGCAGTGATACCGGCACCGGAGATAGTAACACTCCGGATAGCGCCGAAGACAACAACAACCCCCTCCAGCACGGTGTAGAGCTAGAGGACGAACAAGCTAGCCCTCCAGAGCAGGCAGCAGATGGAGAATGGGAGGAGGACAATTACATGCCTCTCTCCGAAGACAAGGCGAGCCTCGGCGATGATGAGTTTATCGTGCCTGAGGACCCCGTCGACCAAGAGCGCTTCAAGCACCGGCTTATGGCCACGGCAAATAGCCTAAAGAAGAAATGGCAACAGCTTCAAGCTGATCAAGACCTGCTAGTAGACAGATGGACCGGGGTCCTTGCGGCCAAGGAGCATGAACTCGAGCGCCTGTCCAAGAGTTACCCAAAACGCAGGTTGCTACCTCACCTTGAGGAGGAAGAATTGAAACCTCATTCACCAGTGTACGATGCGGCTGACCGGCCACTACGTGGCCGAGCAAGAGAGGCGTTTCAGCCTAAAGTTCAGACCGCACCCCATCGCCACTCAGTTAAAAATACTAAGGCCCGGGGCAACACAGAGGACCTGTGAGACATCTTGGACAGTAAGGAAAAAATCGCAAGGTCAATATACGGGACACGGGCACGTGCGCCCACACGGGACGATGACCGTCGCGTCGGATTCACCAAGAGTTAATCCGGCCGGGCCGAATACAGCAGACAAGACTCATACGAACTACGTTAGGATATAGCCAGGCACAGAGGTGCCGCACACCCCCTATGCTTCACTGATGAAGTTATGAATCATGAATTTCCGGAAGGTTTCAAACCCATAAATATCGAATCATACGACGGCACAACAGATCCCGCTGTATGGATTGAGGATTTCCTCCTTCACATCCACATGGCTCGCGGTGACCATCTACATGCCATCAAGTACCTCCCACTAAAACTCAAAGGACCAGCTCGGCATTGGCTGAATAGCTTGCCAGCAGATTCCGTCGGCAGTTGGGAGGATTTGGAAGATGCATTTCTTGACAACTTCCAGGGCACTTATGTGCGGCCATCGGATGCTGATGACTTGAGCCACATAACCCAGCAGCCAGGGGAATCGGCCAGACAATTCTGGAAACGATTCCTGACTAAGAAAAATCAAATTGTAGACTGTCCGAATGCAGAAGCCCTAGCGGCATTCAAGCATAACATCTGCGACGAGTGGCTTGCCCGCCACCTCGGCTAGGAGAAGCCGAAATCTATGGCAGCCCTCACAACACTCATGACCCGCTTTTGCGCGGGCGAGGACAGCTGGCTGGCTGATGACCCACAAGTATAGGGGATCTATTGTCGTCCTTTCGATAAGTAAGAGTGTCGAACCCAACGAGGAGCAGAAGGAAATGATAAGCGGTTTTCAGCAAGGTATTCTCTGCAAGTACTGAAATAAGTGGTAACAGATAGTTTTGTGATGAGATAATTCGTAATGAGCAACAAGTAACAAATGTAAATAAAGTGCAGCAAGGTGGCCCAATCCTTTTTGTAGAAAAGGACAAGCCTGGACAAACTCTTATATAAGGAAAAAAGCGCTCCCAAGGACACATGGGAATATCGTCAAGCTAGTTTTCATCACATTCATGTGATTCGCGTTTGGTACTTTGATAATTTGGCATGTGGGTGGACCGGTGCTTGGGTGTTGTTCTTACTTGAACAAGCATCCCACTTATGATTAACCTCTATTGCAAGCATCCGCAACTACAACAAAAGTATTAATGTAAACCTAACCATAGCATGAAACATATGGATCCAAATCAGCCCCTTATGAAGCAACGCATAAACTAGGGTTTAAGCTTCTGTCACTCTTGCAACCCATTATCTACTTATTACTTCCCAATGCCTTCCTCTAGGCCCAAATAATGGTGAAGTGTTATGTAGTCAACGTTCACATAACACCACTAGAGGCTAGAGAACATACATCTCATCAAAATATCGAACCAATACCAAATTCACATGACTACTAATAGCAAGACTTCTCCCTTGTCCTCAGGAACAAACATAACTACTCACAAAGCATATTCATATTCATAATCATAGGGGTAATAATATGCATAAAGGATCTGAACATATGATCTTCCACCAATTACACCAACTAGCATCAACTACAAGGAGTAATTAACACTACTAGCAACCTACTAGCACCAATCCTGGACTTGGAGATAAGAATTAGATACAAGAGATGAACTAGGGTTTTGAGATGAGATGGTGCTGATGAAGATGTTGATGGAGATTGGCCTCTCCCGATGAGAGGAGCGTTGGTGATGACGATGGCGATGATTTCCCCCTCTGGGAGAGAAGTTTCCCCGGCAGAACAGCTCTGCCGGAGCTCTAGATTGGATCCGCCAAGGTTCCGCCTTATGGCGGCGGAGTTTCGTCCCGAAAGGTTGCTTCTTATTTTTTCTCGATGAAAGACTTCATATAGGAGAACATGGTCATCGGAGAGCCACCAGGGGGCTGACGAGGTAGGGGGCGCGCCCTAGGGGGGCGCCCCCCACCCTCGTGGAAAGGGTGTGGGCCCCCTGGTCTTCATCTTTGGCGAGGATTTTTCATTATTTATTATGAGGTATTCCGTGGAGTTTCAGGACTTTTGGAGCTGTGCAGAATAGGTCTCTAATATTTGCTCCTTTTCCAGCCCAGAATTCCAGCTGCCGGCATTCTCCCTCCTTATGTAAACCTTGTAAAATAAGAGAGAATGGCCATAAGTATTGTGACATAATGTGAAATAACAGGCCATAATGCAATAAATTTCGATATAAAAGCATGATGCAAAATGGACGTATCAACTCCCCCAAGCTTAGACCTCGCTTGTCCTTAAGCGAAAGCTGATAACAATAAATATGTCCCCATGTTTAGAGGTAGAGGCGTCGATAAAAAATAAAATACGGACGTGAGGGCATCATGATTATTCTCATAACAGCAACATACATAGATATTGTCATATGATTACTTATGTTCAAGTGATGATCTATTCACAATGCAAAAGTATGAATCACAAACCTTATTGAGAACCAACAAACTATAACCTCAGTCATTGAAGCAATTGCAAATTATAACATCAGAAAGAGTCTATGTCAGAGCTAAAAAGCAAGTCCACATACTCAACTATCATATAATCCTTCATAATTGCTAACACACGTGCAATACTTGTGGTTACAGAGTTTTAATCGGACACAGAGAAAGATAGGTGCTTATAGTTTCGCCCCACAACCTTTTACCTCGAGGGTAATGTCAACAATAATAACTCATGCCCCCTACATCCAATTAGATATATATATATATATATATCAGGTTCTTTCCAACATGCTGGGCTTGCCAAAGGATAAAATGAAAAAGGGAGAGGTGAAGATCACCATGAAACTTGCATAAGGTAGAAGATAATAATAAAAGATAGGCCCTTCGCAGAGGGAAGCAGAGGTTGCCATGCGCTTTTATGGTTGGATGCACAAAATCTTAATGCGAAAGAACGTCACTTTATATTGCCCCTTGTGATATGAACCTTTATTATGCAGTACGTCGCTTTTATTACTTCCACATCACAAGATTGTATAAAGCTTATTTCTCCCACACTAATCATACATATTTAGAGCAATTTTTATTGCTTTGCACCGATGACAACTTACTTGAAGGATCTTACTCAATCCATAGGTAGATATGGTGGACTCTCATGGCAAAACTGGTTTAAGGGTATTTGGAAGCACAAGTAGTATCTCTACTTGGTGCTGAGAATTTGGCTAGCATGAGGGGGAAAGGCAAGCTCAACATGTTGGATGATCCATGACAACATACTTTATCTCAGATATAAGAAAACATAACCCATTACGTTGTCTTCCTTTTCCAACATCAACTCTTTAGCATGTCGTATTTTGATGAGTGCTCCCAATCATAAAAGATGTCAATAATAGTATTTATATGTGAAACCTCTCTTTCCTTATTACTTCCTATTAATTGCAACGATGACCAAAGCTATGTCTGCCAACTCCCAACAACTTTTAATCATCACACTCTTTCTATGTGAAGTCATTACTATCAATAAGATCAATATGAACTTTTGTTTCTTCTTATTCTTTTTCTCTTTTCTTTTATTCACCCAAGATCATAGCAAGAAAATCAAGCCCTTGACTCAACACTAATCTTTATTATATAGCTCACGGACTCGATTACATAGAGAGATCACAAAGCGAGACTTAAAACTAGATCGTGCCATAAACTTTATTCTACTAGATCAAAATACTACTAATAGGATCGAACTAAGGAAAACAGTACAGATAAGAGTTGTGATTGTGATACGATACCGGGGCACCTCCCCCAAGCTTGGAAGTTGCCAAGGGGAGTGCCCATACCAAATACTCAATTCTTCTTTGTTGGTGGAGAAGATGATGGTTTTGTTTATGGCATAGGCTTCTTCCTTAATTTGCGCTTGATGACAGAATTTTGGTCCCTTAGGTCCTCGATCTCCTGCTCCAAGCTCAGTATCTTTTTGCATAGTTCCTGCTTGTTCTCCTGTAAGAGGCGAAAAGGGATAAACTCGATCTTAGGTTTCTTTACCCTATCCGGGAGGCTTGACTTTTTGAACTCCACATGCATGTCCCCAGGTTGAGGTAGTGGGACTTCATCTTCATCTGAGCTCGTCTCCTCCTTTTCCTTGGGTTCATAGTCCTCTTCTTCTTCTTCTTCCGTAGTCCAACCGAAACGCTCCACATCCCATAGACCTTAGGATCTGCAAGGTAATCAGCCACATAGCTTTCTCCTTCTGAATCCTGGGACGACATGTTGCCCTTGGATAGCTCAAAACAAAGACAAGAGATATTTGCGTGATACGGGAGTCAAAATCTCTGGGAGAATATATAGTGAATTTTTACCGACCAAAATACGTATCGTGCAAGAAAACGGAGCCCGAAAGGCACACGAGGTGCTCACGAGGTAGGGGGCACTCCCAAGGGTGTAGGGCACGCCCTCCACCCTCGTGGGGCCCTCGAGTCCTTCCCGTACTTCTACTTAATTTTCTATTTTTCTAAATATTCCAAAACAGAGAAATATTGCCTTAAAAATTGTTTTGGAGTCGGTTTACTTACCGTACCACATACCTATTCCTTTTCGGAGTCTGAAACATTCTGGAAAGTGTCCCTTATGTATTCCTATGGGGTTACGGTTTCAATAATATTGGTTTCAACATTTATGGGATTACCTGAGATATAATGTTTAATTCTCTGACCGTTTACCACCTTCGGATTTGTGCCATCGAAGTTGTTGATTTTTATGGCACCGGAACGATAGACATCCTCGATAACATAGGGGCCTTCCCATTTAGAGAGAAGTTTTCCTGCAAAAAATCTTAAACGAGAGTTGTATAGCAATACATAATCACCTACATTAAACTCACACTTTTGTATCCTTTTGTCATGCCATATTTTAACCTTTTCTTTAAACAACTTGGCATTTTCATAAGCTTGGGTTCTCCATTCATCAAGTGAGCTAATATCAAATAACCTCTTTTCACCGGCAAGTTTAAAATCATAGTTGAGCTCTTTAATAGCCCAATATGCCTTATGTTCTAGTTCGAGAGGTAAGTGACATGCTTTACCATATACCATTTTATACGGAGACATACCCATAGGATTTTTATATGCAGTTCTATAGGCCCATAATGCATCATCAAGTTTCTTGGACCAATTCCTTCTAGACCTATTGACAGTCTTTTGCAAAATTAATTTGAGTTCTCTATTACTCAATTCTACTTGAACACTAGACTGTGGGTGATACGGAGATGCAATTCTATGATTGACGTCATATTTAGCAAGCATTTTACGAAAAGCACCATGAATAAAATGTGAACCACCATCAGTCATTAAATATCTAGGGACTCCAAACCTCAGAAAAAAACTTCTTTAAGCATTTTAATAGAAGTGTTATGTTCAGCACTACTAGTTGGAATAGCTTCTACCCACTTAGTGACGTAATCAACAGCAACTAAAATATGTGTATATCCATTAGAGGCAGGAAAAGGTCCTATATAATTAACGCCCCAAACATCAAATGGTTCAATAACAAGTGAATAATTCATAGGCATTTCTTGACGTCTACTAATATTACCAATTCTTTGACATTGATCACAAGATAGGACAACCTTACGGGCATCCTTGAAGAGAGTAGGCCAATAAAAACCGGATTGCAATACCTTATGTGCAGTTCTATCTCCCGCGTGGTGTCCTCCATAAGTTTCGGAGTGGCACTTGCGTAGGATCTGTTCCTGTTCATGCTCAGGTACACAACGTTTAATAACACCATCTACTCCTTCTTTATAAAGATGTGGGTCATCCCAAAAATAATGTCTCAAATCATAGAAGAACTTTTTCTTTTGTTGGTATGTGAAGCTAGGTGGTATGAATTTAGCAACAATTTAATTAGCATAATTAGCATACCAAGGAGTACTACGAGAAGTACTTATGACATTTAATTGTTCATCAGGAAAGCTATCATCAATAGGTAGTGGGTCATCAAGAACATTCTCTAACCTAGATAAGTTGTCTGCAACGGGGTTCTCAGCTCCTTTTCTATCAACAATATGCAAATCAAATTCTTGTAGCAAGAGAACCCATCTAATAAGTCTAGGTTTAGTATCTTTCTTCTCCATAAGATACTTAATAGTAGCATGATCAGTGTGGATAGTTACTTTAGAATCAACAATATAAGGTCTGAATTTATCACAAGCAAATACAACTGCTATAAGTTCTTTTTCAGTAGTAGCATAATTTCTTTGAGCATTGTCTAGAGTCTTACTAGCATAATGGATAACATTCAATTTCTTATCAACTTTTTTCCCTAGAATAGCACCTACGGCATAATCAATAGCATCACACATAATTTCAAAGGGTAAATTCCAATTAGGTGGCTGAACAATAGGTGTAGAGACTAATGCTTTCTTAAGTATTTCAAATGCTTCTGCACAATCATCATCAAAGACAAATGGTATATCTTTTTGTAATAAATTAGTCAGAGGCCGAGAAATTTTTGAGAAGTCCTTAATGAACCTCCTATAAAATCCGGCGTGACCAAGGAAACTTCTTGTACCTTTGATGTCCTTGGGACATGGCATCTTTTCAATAGCATCAACCTTGGCTTTATCAACTTCAATACCTCTTTTAGAAACTTTATGCCCCAAGACAATACCCTCATTAACCATAAAGTGGCACTTTTCCCAATTCAAGATAAGATTAGTTTCTTCACATCTCTGTAAAACTCGATCAAGATTGCTCAAGCAATCATCAAAAGAAGATCCATAGACGGAAAAGTCGTCCATGAAAACCTCACAAATCTTTTCACAAAAGTCAGAGAATATAGCCATCATGCATCATTGAAAGGTAACAGGTGCATTACATAAACCAAAAGGCATACGTCTATAAGCAAAAGTACCAAAAGGGAATGTAAAAGTAGCCTTTGATTGATCTTTAGCCGACACAGGTATTTGAGAGAAATCAGAATAACCATCTAGAAAGCAGTAATGTGTATGCTTGCATAATCTTTCTAGCATTTAATCGATAAAAGGTAAGGGGTAATGATCTTTCTTAGTAGCCTTATTTAATTTGTGGAAATTAATTACCATCCTATAACCTGTAATAATTCTTTATGGAATCAATTCATCTTTATCATTAGGAACAACAGTAATACCTCCCTTCTTAGGGACACAATGAACAGGACTTACCCACTGACTATCAGCAACGGGATAAATTATACCTGCCTCCAGAAGCTTTAGTATTTATTTTCTTACCACTTCTTTCATTTTAGGATTCAGACGTCGTTGAGGATCACGAACTGGTTTGGCATCTTCTTCCAAATTTATTTTATGTTGACATAGAGTGGGACTAATGCCCTTAAGATCATCAAGAGTATATCCAATAGCAGCACGGTGCTTCTTCAGAGTTTTCAATAATCTTTCTTCTTCATGCTCTGAAAGGTTAGCACTAATAATAACAGGATATATCTTCTTTTCATCAAGATAAGCATATTTAAGATTATCAGGCAACGGTTTAAGCTCAAACACGGGATCACCCTTAGGTGGAGGGGGGTCGCCTAAGATTTCAACAGGCAAATTGTGTTTCAGCATAGGTTCCTGTTTAAAAAATACTTCATCTATTTCCCTTCTTTCATTCATAAACATATCATTCCCATGGTCTAGCAAATATTGTTCTAAAGGATCAATAGGAGGTACGGCCATAGAAGCAAGACCAATAATTTCATCCTTACTAGGCAATTCTTCTTCACGGTGTTGTTTACTAAATTTAGAGAAATTAAACTCATGAGTCATATCATCTAAGCCGATAGTAACAACATCCCTTGTGCAGTCTATGGTAGCATTAACAGCATTTAAGAAGGGTCTACCAAATTTAATGGGACAAAAGCTATCTTGTGGGGAACCAAGAACAAGAAAATTAGCAGGATATTTAGTTTTCCCACACAAGACTTCAACATCTCTAACAATTCCCATTGGTGAAATAGTATCTCTATTAGCAAGTTTAATAGTAACATCAATTTCTTCTAACTTAGCAGGTGCAATGTCATGCATAATTTCTTTGTATAAGTCAATAGGTATTGCACTAGCACTAGCACCCATATCACATAAGCCATGATAACAATGATCTCCTATTTTAACAGAAATAACAGGCATGCCTACCACAGGTCTAGGTTTATCTCTATCACGGGGTTTAGCAATTCTAGCAGTTTCATTACAAAAGTAAATAACATGCCCATCTATATTATCAGACAAGAGATCTTTAACAATAGCAATATTAGGTTCTACTTTAACTTGTTCAGGAGGTGTATATGTTTTAGTATTTCTTTTACGAACCATAGTTGAAGCTTTAGCATGATCCTTTATCCTAACAGGGAAAGGTGGTTTCTCAACATAACAAGTAGGAACAATAGGATCATTATAAGTGACAGTCTTTTCTTCAACTTTAATAGATGCAGCTACTTTTACTTCTATGGGAGGATGATATTTAGACCACTTCTCCTTAGGGAGATCAACATAAGTAGCAAAAGATTCACAGAAATAAGCTGCTATCTCAGAATCAAGTCCATATTTAGTGCTAAACTTACGGAAAATATCGGTATCCATAAAAGATTTAACACAATCAAACTTAGGTGTCATACCTGACTCCTTACCTTTGTCGAGACCCCAATCTTCAGAGTTGCGTTTAATTCTATCCAATAAATCCCATCTAAATCCAATAGTCTTCATCATAAAAGAGCCAGCACAAAAAGTATCTAGCATGGTGCGATTATTTTCAGAAAGTCAAGCATAAAATTTTGAATAATCATTTCTCTTGAGAGCTCATGATTGGGGCATGAATATAACATTGATTTAAACCTCCCCCAAGCTTGAGCGATGCTTTCTCCTTCGCGAGGCCAAAAATTATATATATAATTGCGATCACGATGAACAAGATGCATAGGGTAACACTTTTGATGAAATTCCAATTTCAATCTTCTATAGTTCCATGATCTCGTATCATCACATAGCCTATACCATATCAATGCGTCTCCCTTCAAAGATAAAGGGAAGACCTTCTTCTTAGCAACATCATCGGGTATACTTGCAAGCTTAAATAATCCACAAACTTCATCCACATATATTAGGTGTTCATCAGGATGCTTTGTTCCCTCTCCCGTAAAAGGATTAGCTAGCAGTTTTTCTATCATACCCGAAGGATACTCATAAGGAATTTCATTTTCAATAGGTTCAGTAGGTTGAGGAGCAACTCTTTGCTCTTCTGGTCGGGGTGAAGATACCCCGAACAAGCCCCTCATATAAATTTTTCCTTACCAAATTCCACCTACCAAAGGCGCTTCACTCCTCGGCAACGGTGCCAGAAAAGAGTCGTGATGACCCACAAGTATAGGGGATCTATCGTAGTCCTTTTGATAAGTAAGAGTGTCGAACCCAATGAGGAGCAGAAGGAAATGATAAGCGTTTTTCAGCAAGGTATTCTCTGCAAGTATTGAAATAAGTGGTAATAGATAGTTTTGTGATGAGATAATTTGTAACGAGCAACAAGTAACAAAAGTAAATAAAGTTCAGCAAGGTGGCCCAATCCTTTTTGTAGCAAAGGACAAGCCTGGACAAACTCTTATATAAGGAAAAGCGCTCCCAAGGACACATGGGAATATCGTCAAGCTAGTTTTCATCACGTTCATGTGATTCGCGTTCGGTACTTTGATAATTTGACATGTGGGTGGACCGGTGCTTGGGTGCTGTTCTTACTTGAACAAGCATCCCACTTATGATTAACCTCTATTGCAAGCATCCGCAACTACAACAAAAGTATTAAGGTAAACCTAACCATAGCATGAAACATATGGATCCAAATCAGCCCCTTACGAAGCAACGCATAAACTAGGGTTTAAGCTTATTTCACTCTAGCAACCCATCATCTACTTATTACTTCCCAATGCCTTCCTCTAGGCCCAAATAATGGTGAAGTGTTATGTAGTCGATGTTCACATAAGACCACTAGAGGCTAGACAACATACATCTCATCAAAATATGGAACAAATACCAAATTCACATGACTACTAATAGCAAGACTTCTCCCTTGTCCTCTGGAACAAATGTAACTACTCACAAAGCATATTCATATTCATAATCAGAGGGGTAATAATATGCATAAAGGATCTGAACATATGATCTTCCACCAATTAAACCAACTAGCAACCTACTAGCACCAATCCCGGACATCGAGACAAGAATTGGATACAAGAGATTGAAGGAAATATGCCCTAGAGGCAATAATAAAGTTATTACATATTTCCTTATATCATGATAAATGTTTATTATTCATGCTAGAATTGTATTAAACGGAAGCATAATACATGTGTGAATACATAGACAAACAGAGTGTCACTAGTATGCCTCTACTTGACTAGCTCGTTAATCAAAGATGGTTATGTTTCCTAACCATGGACAAAGAGTTGTTGTTTGATTAACGGGATCACATCATTAGATGAATGATCTGATTGACATGACCCATTCCATTAGCTTAGCACCCGATCGTTTAGTATGTTGCTATTGCTTTCTTCATGACTTATACATGTTCCTATGACTATGAGATTATGCAACTCCCGTTTGCCGAAGGAACACTTTGTGTGCTACCAAACGTCACAACGTAACTGGGTGATTATAAAGGAGCTCTACAGGTGTCTCCAAAGGTACATGTTGGGTTGGCGTATTTCGAGATTAGGATTTGTCACTCCGATTCTCGGAGAGGTATCTCTGGGCCCTCTCGGTAATGCACATCACATGAGCCTTGCAAGCATTGCGACTAATGAGTTAGTTGCGGGATGATGGACTACGGAACGAGTAAAGAGACTTGCCGGTAACGAGATTGAACTAGGTATTGGATACCGACGATCGAATCTCGGGCAAGTAACATACCGATGACAAAGGGAACAACGTATGTTGTTATGCGGTCTGACCGATAAAAGATCTTCGTAGAATATGTAGGAGCCAATATGAGCATCCAGGTTCCGCTATTGGTTATTGACCGGAGACATGTCTCGGTCATGTCTAATTGTTCTCGAACCCGTAGGGTCCGCACGCTTAAGGTTACGATGACAGTTATATTATGAGTTTAAGCATTTTGATGTACCGAAGTTTTTTCGGAGTCCCGGATGTGATCACGGACATGACGAGGAGTCTCAAAGTGGTCGAGACATAAAGATTGATATATTGGAAGCCTATATTTGGATATCGGAAGTGTTCCGGGTGAAATCGGGATTTTACCGGAACCCCCCGGGAGGTATATGGGCCTTAGTGGAAGAGAGGAGAGGTGGCCAGAGATGGGCCACGCGCCCCTGCCCCCCTTGGTCCGAATAGGACAAGGAGAGGGGGCCGGCCCCCCCTTCCTCCTCTCTCTCCTCTTTCCCCCCTCCGTGAATCCTATTCCAACTAGGAAAGGGGGGGAGTCCTACTCCCGGAGGGAGTAGGACTCCTCCTGGCGCGCCTCCTCTTGGCCGGCTGCCCCCCCCCCTTTGAGCCTTTATATACGGAGGCAGGGAGCACCCCTAGAGACACAAGTTGATCCACGTGATCATATTCTTAGCCGTGTGCGGTGCCCCCTTCCACCATAGTCCTCGATAATATTGTAGCGGTGCTTAGGCGAAGCCCTGCGACAGTAGTTCATCAAGATCGTCACCACGCCGTCGTGCTGACGGAACTCTTCCCCGACACTTTGCTGGATCGGAGTTCGGGGATCGTCATCGAGCTGAACGTGTGCTAGAACTCGGAGGTGCTGTAGTTTCGGTGCTTGATCGGTTGGGCCGTGAAGACGTACGACTACATCAACCAAACGCTTCCGTTGTCGATCTACAATGGTACGTAGATCACACTCTCCCCTCTCATTGCTATGCATCACCATGATCTTGCGTGTGCGTAGGAAATTTTTTGAAATTACTATGTTCCCCAACAGTGGCATCCGAGCCTAGGTTTATATGTTGATGTTATATGCACGAGTAGAACACAAATGAGTTGTGGGCGATATAAGTCATACTGCTTACCAGCATGTCATACTTTGGTTTGGCGGTATTGTTGGACGAAGCGGCCCGGACCGACATTACGCGTACGCTTACGCGAGACCGGTTCTCCCGATGTGCTTTGCACATAGGTGGCTTGCGGGTGACAGTTTCTCCAACTTTAGTTGAACCGAGTGTGGCTACGCCCGGTCCTTGCGAAGGTTAAAACAGCACCAACTTGACAAACTATCATTGTGGTTTTGATGCGTAGGTAAGATTGGTTCTTGCTTAAGCCCGTAGTAGCCACGTAAAACTTGCAACAACAAAGTAGAGGACGTCTAACTTGTTTTTGCAGGGCATGTTGTGATGTGATATGGTCAAGACATGATGCTAAATTTTATTGTATGAGATGATCATGTTTTGTAACCGAGTTATCGGCAACTGGCAGGAGCCATATGGTTGTCGCTTTATTGTATGCAATGCAATCGCCCTGTAATGCTTTACTTTATCACTAAGCGGTAGCGATAGTCGTAGAAGCATAAGATTGGCGAGACGACAACGATGCTACGATGGAGATCAAGGTGTCGCGCCGGTGACGGTGGTGATCATGACGGTGCTTCGGAGATGGAGATCACAAGCACAAGATGATGATGGCCATATCATATCACTTATATTGATTGCATGTGATGTTTATCTTTTATGCATCTTATCTTGCTTTGATTGACGGTAGCATTATAAGATGATCTCTCACTAAATTTCAAGATAAAAGCGTTCTCCCTGAGTATGCACCGTTGCCAAAGTTCGTCGTGCCCAGACACCACGTGATGATCGGGTGTGATAAGCTCTACGTCCATCTACAACGGGTGCAAGCCAGTTTTGCACACGCAGAATACTCAGGTTAAACTTGACGAGCCTAGAATATGCAGATATGGCCTCGGAACACTGAGATCGAAAGGTCGAGCGTGAATCATATAGTAGATATGATCAACATAGCGATGTTCACCATTGAAAACTACTCCATTTCACGTGATGATCGGTTATGGTTTAGTTGATTTGGATCACGTGATCACCTAGATGATTAGAGGGATGTCTATCTAAGTGGGAGTTCTTTAAGTAATATGATTAATTGAACTTAAATTTATCACGAACTTAGTCCTGGTAGTATTTTGCAAATTATGTTGTAGATCAATAGCTCGCATTGTTGCTTCCCTGTGTTTATTTTGATATGTTCCTAGAGAAAATTGTGTTGAAAGATGTTAGTAGCAATGATGCGGATTGGATCCGTGATCTGAGGTTTATCCTCATTGCTGCACAGAAGAATTATGTCCTTGATGCACCGCTAGGTGACGGACCTATTGCAGGAGCAGATGCAGACGTTATGAACGTTTGGCTAGCTCAATATGATGACTACTTGATAGTTTAGTGCACCATGCTTAATGGCTTAGAATCGGGACTTCAAAGACGTTTTGAACATCATGGAGCATATGAGATGTTCCAGGAGTTGAAGTTAATATTTCAAGCAAATACCCGAGTTGAGAGATATCAAGTCTCCAACAAGTTCTATAGCTAAAAGATGGAGGAGAATTGCTCAACTAGTGAGCATGTGCCCAGATTGTCTGAGTACTACAATCGCTTGAATCAAGTGGGAGTTAATCTTCCAGATAAGATAGTGATTGACAGAATTCCCTAGTCGCCATCACCAAGTTAGTAGAACTTCGTGATGAACTATGATATGCAAGGGATAACAGAAACGATTCCCAAGCTCTTCGTAATGCGGAAATTGACGAAGGTAGAAATCAAGAAAAACATCAAGTGTTGATGGTAGACAAGACCACTAGTTTCAAGAAAAGGGCAGAGGGTAGAAGGGGAACTTCAAGAAGAATAGCAAGCAAGTTGCTGCTCAAGTGAAGAAGCCCAAGTCTGGTCCTAAGCCTGAGACTAAGTGTTTCTACTGCAAAGGGACTGGTCACTGGAAGCGGAACCACCCCAAGTGATTGGCAGATAAGAAGGATGGCAAAGTGAACATAAGTATATTTGATATACATGTTATTGATGTGTACTTTACTAGTGTTTATAGCAACCCCTCAGTATTTGATACTAGTTTAGTTGCTAAGATTAGTAACTCGAAACGTGAGTTGCAGAATAAACAGAGACTAGTTAAGGGTGAAGTGACGATGTGTGTTGGAAGTGGTTCCAAGATTGATATGATCATCATCCCACACTCCCTATACTTTCGGGATTAGTGTTGAACCTGAATAAGTGTTATTTGGTGTTTGCGTTGAGCATGAATATGATTTGATCATGTTTATTGTAATACGGTTATTCATTTAAGTAAGAGAATAAATTGTTGTTCTGTTTACATGAATAAAACCTTATATGGTTACACACCCAATGAAAATAGTTCGTTGGATCTCGATCGTAGTGATACACATAATCATAATATTGAAACCAAAAGATGCAAAGTTAATAATGATAGTGCAACTTATTTGTAGCACTGCCGTTTAGGTCATATTGGTGTAAAGCGCATGAAAAAAACTCCATGCTGATGGGATTTTGGAATCACTTGATGCTTGCGAACCATGCCTCATGGGCAAGATGACTAAGACTCCGTTCTCCGGAGCGAGCAACTGACTTATTGAAAATAGTACATACTGATGTATGCGGTCCGATGAGTGTTAAGGCTCACGGCAAGTATCGTTATTTTCTGAACTTCACAGATGATTTGAGCAGATATGGGTATATCTACTTGATGAATCATAAGTCTGAAACATTTGAAAACTTCAAAGAATTTCAGAGTGAAGTGGAAAATCATCGTAACAAGAAAATAAAGTTTCTACGATCTGATCGTGGAGAAGAGTATTTGAATTACGAGTTTCGTCTTTAGTTAAAACAATGTGAAATAGTTTCACTACTCATGACCTGGAACACCACAGTGTAATGGTGTGTTCGAACATCGTAATCGTACTTTATTTGATATGGTGCGATCTATGATGTCTCTTACAGATTTACCGCTATTGTTTTGGGGTTATGCATTAAAGACAGCTGCATTCACGTTTAAATAGGGCACCATCAAAATCCGTTGAGACGACGCCTTATGAACTGTGGTTTGGCCAGAAACCAAAGTTGTCGTTTCTGAAAGTTTGGGGCTGCGATGCTTATGTGAAAAAGCTTCAACCTGATAAGCTCAAACCCAAATCGGAGAAATGTGTCTTCATAGGATATCCAAAGGAAACTATTGGATACACCTTCTATCACAGATCCGAAGGCAAGACTTTTGTTGCTAAATTCAGAAACTTTCTGGAGAAGGAGTTTCTCTCGAAAGAAGTGAGTGGGAGGAAACTAGAACTTGACGAGGTAACTGTACCTGCTCCCTTATTGGAAAGTAGTACATCACAGAAACCTATTTCTGTGACACCTACACCAATTAGTGAGGAAGCTAATGATAATGATCATGAAACTTCAGATCAAGTTACTACCGAATCTCGTAGGTAAACCAGAGTGAGATCCGCACCAGAGTGGTACGGTAATCCTGTTCTGGAGGTCATGCTACTTGACCATGACGAACCTACGAACTATGAAGAAGCGATGGTGAGCCCAGATTCCGCAAAATGGCTTGAGGCCATGAAATCTGAGATGGGATCCATGTATGAGAACGAAGTATGGACTTTGGTTGACTTGCCCGATGATCGGCAAGCAATTGAGAATAAATGGATCTTCAAGAGGAAGACGGACGCTGATAGTAGTGTTACTATCTACAAAGCTAGAATTGTTGCAAAAGGTTTTCAACAAGTTCAAGGTGTTGACTATGATAAGAGTTTCTCACTCGTATCTATGCTTAAAGTCTGTCCGAATCATGTTAGCAATTGCAACATTTTATGAAATCTGGCAAATGGATAACAAAACTGCAATCCTTAATGGATTTCTTAAAGAAAAGTTGTATATGATGCAACCAGAAGGTTTCGTCAATCCTAAAGGTGTTAACAAAAATGTGCAAGCTCCAGCGTTCCATCTATGGACTAGTACAAGCATCTCGGAGTTGGAATATACGCTTTGATGAGTTGATCAAAGCATATAGTTTTATACAGACTTGCGGTGAAGCCTGTATTTACAAGAAAGTGAGTGGGAGCACTACAGCATTTCTGATAAGTATATGTGAATGACATATTGTTGATCGGAAATAATGTAGAATTATTCTGCAAAACATAAAGGAGTATTTGAAAGGAGTTTTTTTCAAAGAAAGACCTCGGTGAAACTGCTTACATATTGAGCATCAAGATCTATACAGATAGATCAAGACGCTTGATAAGTTTTTTCAATAAGTACAAACCTTGACAAGATTTTGAAGTAGTTCAAACTGGAGCAGTCAAAGAAAGAGTTCTTGCCTGTGTTACAAGGTATGAAATTGAGTAAGACTCAAAGCCCGACCACGGCAGAAGATAGAAAGAGAATGAAAGTCATTCCCTATGCCTCAGCCATAGGTTCTATAAAGTATGCCATGCTGTGTACCAGATCTAGTGTATACCCTACCACTGAGTTTGGCAAGGGAGTACAATAGTGATCTAGGAGTAGATCACTGGACAACGGTCAAAATTATCCTTAGTGGAATAAGGATATGTTTCTCGATTATGGAAGTGACAAAAGGTTCGTCGTAAAGGGTTACGTCGATGCAAGTTTTAACACTAATCTAGATGAATCTAAGTCTCAATCTAGATACATATTGAAAGTGGGAGCAATTAGCTAGAGTAGCTCCGTGCAGAGCATTGTTGACATAAATATTTGCAAAATACTTACGGATCTGAATATAACAGACCCGGTGACTAAAATTATCTCACAAGCAAAACATGATCACACCTTAGTACTCTTTGGGTGTTAATCACATAGCGATGTGAACTAGATTACTGACTCTAGTAAACCCTTTGGGTGTTGATCACATATCGATGTGGACTATCTGTGTTAATCACATGGTGATGTGAACTATTGCTGGTAAATCACATGGCGATGTGAACTAGATTATTGACTCTAGTGCAAGTGGGAGACTGAAGGAAATATGCCCTAGAGGCAATAATAAAGTTATTATTTATTTCCTTATATCATGATAAATGTTTATTATTCATGCTAGAATTGTATTAACCGGAAACATAATACATGTGTGAATACATAGACAAATAGAGTGTCACTAGTATGCCTCTACTTGACTAGCTCGTTAATCAAAGATGGTTATGTTTCCTAACCATGGACAAAGAGTTGTTGTTTGATTAACGGGATCACATCATTAGATGAATGATCTGATTGACATGACCCATTCCATTAGCTTAGCACCCGATCGTTTAGTATGTTGCTATTACTTTCTTCATGACTTATACATGTTCCTATGACTATGAGATTATGCAACTCCCGTTTGCCGGAGGAACACTTTGTGTGCTACCAAACGTCACAACGTAACTGGGTGATTATAAAGGAGCTCTACAGGTGTCTCCAAAGGTACATGTTGGGTTGGCGTATTTCGAGATTAGGATTTGTCACTCCGATTGTCGGAGAGGTATCTCTGGGCCCTCTCGGTAATGCACATCACATAAGCCTTGCAAGCATTGCGACTAATGAGTTAGTTGCGGGACGATGGATTACGGAACGAGTAAAGAGACTTGCCGGTAACGAGATTGAACTAGGTATTGGATACCGATGATCGAATCTCGGACAAGTAACATACCGATGACAAAGGGAACAACGTATGTTGTTATGCGGTCTGACCGATAAAAGATCTTCGTAGAATATGTAGGAGCCAATATGAGCATCCAGGTTCCGCTATTGGTTATTGACCGGAGACGTGTCTCGGTCATGTCTACATTGTTCTCGAACCCATAGGGTCCGCACGCTTAAGGTTACGATGACAGTTATATTATGAGTTTAGGCATTTTGATGTATCGAAGTTTGTTCGGAGTCCCGAATGTGATCACGGACATGATGAGGAGTCTCGAAGTGGTCGAGACACAATGATTGATATATTGGAAGCCTATATTTGGATATCGGAAGTGTTCCGGGTGAAATCGGGATTTTACCGGATTACCAGGAGGTTACCGAAACCCCCGGGAGGTATATGGGCCTTAGTGGAAGAGAGGAGAGGTGGCCAGAGATGGGCCGCGCGCCCCTCCCCGCTTGGTCCGAATAGGACAAGGAGAGGGGGTCGGCCCCCCCTTCCTCCTCTCTCTCCTCTTTCCCCCCTCCGCGAATCCTATTCCAACTAGGAAAGGGGGGGAGTCCTACTCCCAGAGGGAGTAGGACTCCTCCTGGCATGCCTCCTCTTGGCCGGCCGCCCCCCCCTTTTGAGCCTTTATATACGGAGGCAGGGAGCACCCCTAGAGACACAAGTTGATCCACATGATCATATTCTTAGCCATGTGCGGTGCCCCTTTCCACCATAGTCCTCGATAATATTGTAGAGGTGCTTAGGCGAAGCCCTGCGACAGTAGTTCATCAGGATCGTCACCATGCCGTCGTGCTGACGGAACTCTTCCCCGACACTTTGCTGGATCGGAGTTCGGGGATCATTATCGAGCTGAACATGTGCTAGAACTCGAAGGTGCCGTAGTTTCTGTGCTTGATCGGTCGGGCCGTGAAGACGTACGACTACATCAACCAAACGCTTCCGTTGTCGATCTACAAGGGTACGTAGATCACACTCTCCCCTCTCGTTGCTATGCATCACCATGATCTTGCGTGTGCGTAGGAAATTTTCTAAAATTACTACGTTCCCCAACAGAGATGAACTAGGGTTTTGAGATGAGATGGTGCTAATGATGATGTTGATGGAGATTGCCCTCTCCTGATGAGTGAAGCGTTGGTGATGACGATGGCGATGATTTCCGCCTCCGGGAGGGAAGTTTCCCCGGCAGAACAGCTCTGCCGGAGCTCTAGATTGGATCCGCCAAGGTTTCGCCTCGTGGTGGCGGAGTTTCGTCCCGAAAGGTTGCTTCATATTTTTTCTCGATGAAAGACTTCATATAGGAGAACATGGTCATCGGAGAGCCACCAGGGGGGCCCACGAGGTAGGGGGTGCACCCTAGGGGGGCGCCCCCCACCCTCATGGAAAGGGTGTGGGTCCCCTGGTCTTCATCTTTGGCGAGGATTTTTCATTATTTATTATAAGGTATTCCATGGAGTTTCAGGACTTTTGGAGCTGTGCAGAATAGGTCTCTAATATTTGCTCCTTTTCCAGCCCAGAATTCCAGCTACCAGCATTCTCCCTCCTTATGTAAACCTTGTAAAATAAGAGAGAATAGCCATAAGTATTGTGACATAATGTGAAATAACAGCCCATAATGCAATAAATATCGATATAAAAGCATGATGAAAAATGGACGTATCACTGGCTCGCAGCAACAACACATCAAGGAATCCGGATACCTCGGATACCAAAGACATCAATGGTAGGCAGCGTCGTATTAGACCAAAGCGCCACAATAATGGCGATAACACCGAAGATACGGCAGTCAATGCTGGATTCAAGGGCTCCAGATCCGGTCAGCGGAAAAAGCCATTCAAAAGAAATACTCCGGCTCCGTCCAGTCTGGATCGCATACTGGATCGCTTGTGTCAAATCCACGGCACCCCTGACAAGCCAGCCAATCACACCAACAGAGAATGCTGGGTGTTCAAGCAGGCCGGCAAGTTAAATGCCGAAAACAAGGACAAGGGGATGCATAGCGATGACGAGGAGGAGCCCCGGCCGCCGAACCCAGGAGGACCGAAGGGGTTTCCCACACAAGTGAAGACAATGAAAATGATATACGCAACCCACATTCCCAAGAAGGAGCGGAAGCGTGCACTAAGGGACGTCTACGCGATGGAGCCTGTCGCCCCGAAGTTCAACACATGGTCTGCTTGTTCGATCACCTTCAATCGCAGGGACCACCCCAGTAGCATCCGACATGGCGGATCCGCCGCACTGGTCCTCAACCCCATCATTGACGGATTTCACCTCACTCGAGTCCTTATGGACGGTGGCAACAGCCTGAACCTGCTTTATCAGGATACAATGCGAAAAATGGGTATCGATCCCTTAAGGATGAAACCTAGCAAAACCACCTTTAAAGGCGTCATCCCAGGTGTAGAGGCCCATTGCACAGGCTCAGTCACACTGGAAGTGGTCTTCAGATCACCGGATAACTTCCGAAGCGAAGAGTTAATCTTTGACATCATCCCGTTTCGCAGTGGCTATCATGCACTGCTCGGACGAACGACATTTGCAAAATTCAATGCAGTGCCGCATTACGCATACCTCAAGCTCAAGATGCCAGGACCTCGTGGGGTCATAACAGTAAATGGAAACACAGAACGCTCACTTCGTACGGAAGAGCACACTACGGCCCTTGCAGCAGAGGCACAAAGCAGCCTGTTCAGGCAGACCACTCATTCGGCATTACAGCCCCCGGACACCTTCAAGCGAGTCCGGAACAATCTGCAACAGGATCGCCTGGCGCGATGAGCGCTCGCCTAGCAATCCAGCCCCCGTCCCAGTCCCAGTCCCAGTGCAGCGACAAAATTCGTGCCGCGCGTACATAACTACGCATTGAAAATACCATGGACATCGGCGGGGGCACAATCAGGACACGCCCCGCATTGTGGCTTAACCACACCAGGTGTTGTATACCTTTGACATTCCTTTTCTCTTTCAGGGTCTAACTCTTCGGAAGCCCTTTTCGGTAGTCCGATTGCCGGACACATTCTAGAAGCAACAACCAAGTCTGCAAGAAACTAAGACGAACACAGGAACCACCAAGTGGTCTCTAGTACTACTTGATATAGCCGCTTTTTCACTATTTATGCGTAGCTTGCCTTGGCATAGGACATTTCGAATTGTCCTACTTCATGCTTATTGCACTACTTGTACCAGTACGCTTCGACGTATTATTCAAATAACAATGCATATTATTAATCTGTTCTTGCATTATTTAAGTTTTTGTCTTTCTCTTATATGTCCATTTACGACATCCCGCACCTGCACGCTCGGGTACGGTCAGTACGCCAGGGGCTCTCGTTTACCCCGTAATACGATGCAAGAAGTCCGAACACTTACGACAGTGCGGCACCCCGAACTTATAGCATTATATGCACCAGCTCTGAATCATGTCTTGGGTCAAATGTTGGGTTGCCCGGCTCCCATGCTTTGGTACCTTACGCTCCGCTATATCGGCTAAGGTAGCGGTGGGAGAACTACTGCATTGTGTCCCGGTTCTTCCTGACGAGCACCTCAGTAGAGAAAACCAAAAACTGACTGTCATGATAAGGCAAGAGACTGGTCGTTGTTCAAGAGGTCTCAAGTCCTTAAAGACTTTTTTCCGCTTCGGGCGAGGAGTCGGCCTTGTCCGGCTTAGGCGTGTATAGCGCCCCAAATTCGGACCTCCAAATACCAGGGGCTTCGCCAAAAATTTGAAATCATAGAGTTCTATGGCTGGTTCGTTGCGCTGAGCACCTCCCTTGAAGGACCCAAAATTGGGGTAAAGAGTGTTCAGATTTACCCCGAACACCCCAGTACTAGCTACATGGGGGCAGAAGCCGATGAATGGCCAACTCTTAGATTTTATAAATGGCCGCATAGAAGATAATATTTTAAATTAAGAAAGCGTCACATGGCGCAAAAGAACTTGTTTCATATTACAGGATCACATGGGCATGTTCATTCAAAAATTACATCATTGGCACACTCATCTGCCACTAAGCGGGAACCCTTCAGGACACTCTCATAATAATTCTTGGGGCAACGATGCTCCTTGCCCTCTGGCGGCCCCTCCTTCACAAGCTTCACGGCGTCCAGCTTCGCCCAGTGCACCTTCGCCCGGGCAAAAGCTCTGCGTGCACCTTTGATGCAGACGGACCGCTTGATGACTTCAAGCTGTGGGCAGGCTTCCACCAGCCGCCTCACCATAAGGAAGTAGCTACCAGACAGGGGCTCGCCAGGCCACATCCGGACTATAAGGCCCCTCATGGCCTGTTTGGCCACCTTGTGAAGTTCGACCAACTGCTTCAGCTGGTCGCTCAAGGACACGGGGTGTTCGGTCCTAGTATACTGAGACCAGAACAACTTCTCCGTTGAGCTCCCCTCCTCAGCCCGGTAAAACTCCACGGCATCCAACACACTGCGGGGAAGATCTGCAAACGCTCCTGGAGAGCTCCGAACTCGGGTAAGAAAAAGGAAAGTCTCCTTCACATGCTTGCTTTGCATATTTAATGCCTTACCCGCTGCTATCTTCTTCGCCGCATCAATCTCCTGGAGGGGTGACGGTGTCCTGGACTAGGGGGTACTCACCACGTCATCTCCTGGTCTGTTAGATTGGGCCGAGGACCCCCATGGCCGTATACTCATGGGCCAGTTCGGACAGTTGCCGCATACATGGAAGATTCTACAAGACTTCGTGATCAAGACAAGCACTCCTCCCCACCGGCGTATTCAGCTAGGACTCTTGTTATCCTAGGCCTCTGGTGCATTATATAAACCGAGGCCAGGCTAGTCGATAGAATATATACAGACAATCATACCATAAGCTAGCTTTTAGGGTTTAGCCTCTCCGATCTCGTGGTAGATCAACACTTGTAATACCCATATCATTAAGAATAAATCAAGCAGGATGTAGGGTTTTACCTCCATTAAGAGGGCCCGAACCTGGGTAAAACATCATGTCCCCTGCCTCCTGTTACCATCCGCCTTAGACACACAGTTCGGGACCCCCTAATCGAGATCCGCTGGTTTTGACACCGACATTGGTGCTTTCATTGAGAGTTCCGATGTGTGTTTGGCAAAAGGTTGATGGCTCGCCTGCAGATCAACCGCGACTTCAGCATCTTCGTCACCAGCTCGACTGGTCACCTTGGTTCGACCAAGGACTGCACCCTACCTCCGATCGTCATGTTCGGATGGGGGCCTTTATAAACATCAACTCCGATCTCAATCAAGATCACGGAGGAATCATCCAGGGAGCCCGGGGCTAAGGATGGCAATTTTATCCATGGACATGGATATCCATGGATATCCGACCCGAATGGATAGGGTTTGGATATGCTTTTGTGTCCATGGGCGGCTCCCAAACCCGCCCCGATTGTTCGTGGATAGGGCATGGATATAATCTTGTACCCATGGATATACCCAAACCCGACCCGATTGTATGACTTAATGGAGGAAAATTTGCTATCCCTGCCCCACGGTCATATGCCCCACAACAATTTGACACTTTTTTTAATCTAAAACATGCATAAGAAATTACACAATCCCCATCGTAACTCTTATTAGTTGACATTCAATCCCCTCCGTAACATATTCCAACACCCCTTCCCTTATTTTTACCTCCTTCTTAAATGACTCATCATTCTCATATGTAAGAAAAATACTAAATGATCTTAGGTTGTTAGTGGATGTTGATTTACCATAAGTGAAGTCTAGCCTGCCACGAGGTGAAGAATGTAAGAGTTTATGTTAATATTGTGTTATGTCTTATTTATATGTCTCGAGAGGACCCAATGGATATCAAATGGGTATGGATATCCATCAGATTTGGACATGGACACAATTTTTCATCCATGGATTTTTTCATGGGTGGGCAAAGACTGTCTTCATGGATATGGACATGGATTTGATATTGTTCAACCTGATCCAAACCCGACCCATTGCCATCCTTACCCGGGGCTCAACGTCAACATTGCCCTCGGGCGACCGTGCTGTTTTTCTGGACAGCAAACTTGTGTCCGCCGCCATCGCCTCCTCAAGTGTCTTTTTAACGATTTCTTCAGTGGAATTGTGTGGAATTGAGTCTACAACAACCCTGGAAAATTTCGTCAAGTTCCGATGGAGGAATCTCTGGCAATTCATGATATACCGAAGCCCTGTCAAATCTGGACGAGAATCTGGACGAGTTTAGGGCGTGGTGTACAGCTTCTAGCTTGGACGTCCTTTGGAAGATCCAACCGTTAATCGGCTGCGGAATTCCTATATCTACCACATCTCAAAATTTCAGCTCGATCCGACCGTCCAAACTCCAGGAACCTTCCGATTAGTGTATCACTTTTCGGATCTGTTTTCTACGCGAAAACGAATCCGACCCGAGTTCGTCTTTTTTATGAACGGGATTTCGGACATCCTTTTAAAGGAAGTTTTGTATGGGGTATTGTGTTTTGTTCCCGAACACATCCCACTAACTTCAAGATCTTTTGAACATGATCTTCAACATCATGCTGGTGTCAAACCAGTCCGGCAATATTGCTCCACGGCTGCCGACCTGCGCTAGACACGTCATCACTTTGTTGAGCCGAGCTCAACTTCTTCGGATCATCATCTCGGCAAGCCAAACAAGAGTCCGGCATCGCGAAGGATAAATCATCACCAACATCGCCGCCCCACGGATTACACGGAGCGGGCATATACCGGCATCGCCGCACGGTCGCTTCATCAAGCCGACATCGACCACGTCACGACCTGCATCGGCAGGGCCACACTATTGCTTCTTCAAGCTGGTGTCCATCACGCGGACCTACTTCGACTCATCGGCTAACATCGAGGCTTCGACATCTCAGATGGACCGGGGGCTTCGCATCTCTTCATCAACCTACTCCGGACACTTCGGCGTCACTAGCCGACCAGCTCCGTCACGTTAGCTGGACCGAGGGCTTTGCCTCAGCGAGCCAACCTTTGCCAGCATTGCCATGCCGTTGTTTTATCGCCCATCGGGCAATGGGTGTGCGGATCGAGTCCCAATTGTGGGAATCACCTTCCTTCGGATTGCTACAACAAATAAACCAGGGGCTATTAATCCCAGTATTTTTTGCTTGTTTGGGTTCATTTTTCCCAAGGAATTATTACTTTGGCTTGTCCATCATATGTACACAGGTCTATCAAATGGTGGCCGCATTGACGATGGTTGCATGGTGGTTCGGTCAGTCTCCGTACATAGTCCGGCGAATGTCGCATCCGGAACTCGGACCGACCCGTGAATTCAGGCTTTGCCACGCCTTTACCGCATCACGCCGACGCCCTGCATCGACATTGACTTCGGCGCCAGGCCATAATTCTTTTATTACTCACTTTGCATAAATTATTTATTATGCAACGATTTTTTTACTATTATCTCCGGTTTGCATCACTTTTTGTGCATAGGAAAATGATCCGGGTTGGGCAGTATCGTCAACTCGGCGTATTAACATACCACGCCACCTCGGCTAGACGGGGGGCTTCGTCAACACTTCATTACCCCATGCCGGGGACTTCGGCATCACTCTGCCGGCTTGCAATGACCGTGCTACATCACCACTTCGGCATGTCGAGCTCTCCGATCCGCCACCTCGGGACCGGCTTGGGGGATGAAACCTTGTCCCGCATCAAGCTCGGACCGTGTCATCAATGCCAAACACATTAATCAGCTAAGTCGCTTTCATGCTCAAAGTTTTAATTTTTAACTTGTGTTCGGTTCGACCAAGCATTATACTTTTTTGGAAAAAAGTTGCTTGTAAAAAATCTCCTTGTCAAAACTTTGTTTGTGACATGCAAATTCAAATACCCCGTTTACTTGGGGGCTTCCTTCATGAAGCTTTTTCCTCTTGCATATGATTATACTTGTACGGCTTCGTTCCTTGTTCGTGTATTAAGCCACAATATGCACCATATTGACTTAAGCGATTTGCAAACTTGGTTGCCAGGCTCCTATGCTTACCCCTACGTTCCCGATTGTTCGGCTAGGGAGTAAAGGGAGCACCTGTGCGATTGTCACGACCGGGTCATCCAAGCTCTGACCTCAGACTGGGTGAAGCCGAAAGCTAGCGCTCTTATTGTTTTCAATCATGGTTGGCACACAACGGAACTCATGAGTACAAAAAATCTATTGCACAAGTATCGATGGGGGTACTATTTTCTTCAAAGATGCTTCTTACACTTTTTTAGTAATATAGCATAAGTTCCCTGAACGTGCTTTGTCTGTTACAGCCTTATGGCCTAATTGACTGGTCATCGGAAACACTGTCGATACTCTCGACAGGTGGAGTACATGACACTTTTCGGCCCTTAGCCGAAGAGGGAGAAGCCGACGGTCGGTTAAGACGCGTTTAAAGTTCGGGTGAACACAAATATGATATAAGTACTTCGGTACATATAATCATTATACATAAAATTCTTTTACCCAAGTCACTTGGAGGCTCCTAAAATTTATATGAGCTATTTTATAGTAAATGTGTTTTATTCTTGGTCATTGCAAAGTCTTTTTCTACCGCTCCTTTTTCAACGCGAGTGTGTGGTCAATAGCCAGATAACCCATTTTCTCTCTAGTGATCGCTCGAGTTTAGTTCGCTAAACTGGTCTAACGAGAAGCACTCTGCCTTCGGGATAGGAGGCTGCAGCCGTAGGCTGACCCGCTTGAAGTCTTGAGATCAGATGTGTCATATTAATGCACGACAGAAGCACAATTTTTTTCCCAATTTTCGGATTGGCACCGAACACTTGATCTTGTTCGGACGTCATGTTTTTACTCATGTTTTTTGGTTTTCCAAGCTTATGGCACTTTTAAACTATTTATGTGTTTTCAGCACAAGTCTCGTAGTGCAACGCTGGACACCTTTAGAGATTCGGCAAAAACATTCTCGGATATAGCTATATATGCGTCGGTGTCGAATTGTGTCTTCGGTCTATAGTTGGGTTGCCCGGCTCCTATGCTTGCCTCCTACGTTCCGATCTGTTCGGCTAGGTGTGCAAAGGGAGAACCACTGCGATTGTGCTTCCAGCTCACTTGGTTAAGCACCTCAGTGGACAAAGCCGAAAACTGACTGTCACAATAAGCGTAAATTGTTCAGCGATCCGATGACTGTATTAAATGACAGGCCATTCATAACATTGGCCGAAGTGTTTACAGCTTGACCTCGACTGTCGCCGAACACTACCGGGGGCTAGTAACTGCCCCCCCCCCCCAAATTAAAATCCTCAATATTTCGCTCTTACATTAGAGCTCAGGTTTCATGATCATGCTTAGCATGACAACCCAAAGAAAGGGACTAATAGCGGGACTATTTTCTTTAGAAAGACATTTCTTATGTTAAACAGTAATATAACATATCTCTCTGCGTACCTTTGTTTATAAAACCGTATGGCCAGATTGCCTTGTTTGTCATAAATCTTTGCCCTCATAAAGGCTTTATAAAGTAGGACAAACACTCCTCGGCTACTAGTTGAGGAGGTGGAAGCCGATGGTCGGTCAACAAAGTTTTGTACAATGCGGATCCGAGAATTAATGATGTAAAGTACTTGGATACATAGAGTCATTACACACAATTTGTGATTTTACTATGGATATCGATCCTTAATTCGGCCACCCGTGCCCGCATTAAGGCTCGAGGTCTACTGGGCTTCGGGCTTATTATTTAAACATATTAAAGGGGCACATCGATCCCCTGATCTGGTGTTGCCACCCGACCAGTGTCTCGGGGACTACTGCATTGCCTATTCAATGCAGAAAATTTAAGTGCAATACAGTTGCCGAGGAGATTTTGATCCTCAGGTTGGTCGGCCGCACCCAACCTGAGTCTCGAGGACTGAGCACGCCGCTTTTTGTGTCCCAAAGTATTCTGCCGAGCTAGGACTTGATCCTCAGGCCGATTTTGTAAATCAACCTGAGTCTCAGCGGCTACTGGGAGCAGCGGTCTTACGTTATCCTTCAAGTGCATCTCGTGTTTTAAACCGATACACACCTTGAGGGCTACTGGCTATATATCTCGACAGAGAATAAATTGCACCAATCAAAAATATTGACAAAAATCGGCCCACAGTCGGGGTGGTGCACCACCTCAGAAGCAGTCCGGCATAAAGCTTGGGCGCTAGTGGCTGGCTCCATAGAGGGAATTTCCAGCATTAAGCTCGGCTAAACTCCTTCAACTTTTTTGAACCAAGGTGATATGACACCTCGGATACATTCCAGCGTTGGAGCTTCGAAAGCGGTCCAGCGTTGGTGCTCGGCTGCAAAAGATACCTCGAATGCAGTTCGGCATTGGAGCTCGGACGCAAGAGGACACTGCCTCCTGGGAACAACTTCAAACCCGAGGTGTGGTATAAAAATAACAAGGCATTGATAAAGGCTGGAAACTTAAAGGGGCTCCTCGGATACCCGATGTGTAAACCCGTCGAATGCATTTCGGCAATCCTCAAGATCGAAGATGAGAAGATTTGTTGAACCAGTTTTCAAGACCGACAAACGAAGATGAAGAACAGTTTAGAAGAATCAAGGAGCGACCTAACTTGAAGACTGGTTTAGGGGGCTACTGACGGTGTCCTAGACTAGGGGGTACTCACCATGTCATCTCCCGATCTGTTAGATTGGGCCGAGGACCCCCATGGTCGTATACTCATGGGCCAGTTCGGACAGTTGCCGCATACATGGAAGATTCCACAAGACTTGGTGATCAAGATGAGGACTCCTCCCCACCGGCGTATTCGGCTAGGACTCTTGTTATCCTAGGCCTCTGGTGCATTATATAAACTGAGGCCAGGTTAGTCAATAGAATATATATACAGACAATCATACCATAGGCTAGCTTTTAGGGTTTAGCCTCTCCGATCTCGTGGTAGATCAACTCTTGTAATACCCATATCATCAAGAATAAATCAAGCAGGACATAGCGTTTTACCGCCATCAAGGGGGCTCGAACCTGGGTAAAACATCATGTCCCCTGCCTCCTGTTACCATCCGCCTTAGACGCACAGTTCGGGACCCCCTACCCGAGATCCGCCGGTTTTGACACCGACAAGGGCCTTGTGGGCTTCGGCCTTGGCGCTCCAGACGCTTTCAAGCGCCTGCGCGAGCTCGGACTCTCGCGTCTTGGAGTCAAGCTCCAAGGACTCGTGCTTTTTGGCGAGAGCCTCGAGCTCTTGCTGCAGCTCGCCCACTCGGGCTTCTTGTTTCTCCCGTTCAATGCGTTCTTTGGCCGCTTTGTCTTCGGCCACGAACAACGCCTTCCTCAGGGTCTCCACCTCAGTTGTGTCCCCTAACAAATTCATGATGATCCTATTACTTTACATCGAACTTCTTTTTAATTATATAAACTGGGGTATATCTTACCTTTGCTCTCTTCGAGCTGCCCCTTGGTAAGGCCGAGCTCGTCCTCGGACCGCTTCAGGGCCTGCTTAAGCGCAAAGACCTCCTCAGTGCGTGTGGCAGCGGCCAGCAGGGAAGCTTGCACATACACATAGAAATACTATAAGTAGACTCCTGAGTTATCATTTGATACTCTATTCGGCTTTTGTTCGCGAACGCCGAAAAAAGGATCAGGGGCTACTATCTATGTGGTAATATTTTTATATTTTGAAAGATTACCTCAAAGCCTGTTAGGAGGCTGGTGCAAGCTTCGGTCAGTCCATTTTTGGCGGACTGAACCTTCTCGACCACCGCACTCATGATAGTGCGGTGTTCTTCATCAATGGAAGTGCTGTGAAGCGCTTCCAGCAAGTTGTCCGGTGCCTCTGGTTGGACAGAGGACACCGACACAGATGGTTGGCCCCCCTTAATGGGGGACCGCCTGCTGGAGTCCGGAACCATTGATGGTTCCGGCACAGTGTCCGGCTGGGGCCCGAACTCGAAGCCCGTAGGAGCCTCGCTCCCTTGGTACCCAGGGTCCGGGAGGTCGCCGTGAGGGGCCCCCAGGACCGCCTCCCCTTATGTCGGTGCCTTTTGAGACACCACCTTGGCGTTGTCCGTAGGGCGAGGGGTGGAAGCCGACGGAGGAGAACCGCTGCTCATATCCGACGAGCCCAAAGAGCCGCTCGACGAGGGTACGTCGAGACGAGCTCGGGCCGGACTGCATAATCAGGTTTGACATGAGCAAAGGCAGTACAAGAAAACATACCATGAAGTACTATGGTGTCCGGACACTTACGACTTCGCCAGGGGCTTGTCCCTGGGTAGCCACTCGTCACCGATGTCGGCGGCCATTGTGGCATAGTCCGGAGGGAGGGTCTTTCCCTTCTTGGACCCTTCGGCCTCCCCAGATGGGTCGGCCTTCCTTTTCTTGTCTCCCCCGGCTGGGGGGAGAACTTTTCTCCTCCTCCTCGTTTCCGTGGGAGGAGTGCGCGTCGGACTCATCGAATGATGAGTCCGACAGAACCACCTTGCACCGGAGACCCCTTCGGGTCCCCGCGGCCTTCTTCTTGGCCGTCTTTTCCGGCACCTCGTAAGGTGTCGGAGTCAGCATCTTCGTTAGAAGAGCGTTTGCAGGATCTTCGGGCAGGGGGGCTGGGCAATCAAGCTGCTCTGCTGTCTTTATCCAGTCCTGTTAATGACAGGAAAGCTTAGATCCGTCACATAATCAAACCAGGACACATAAATACCCTGAGAGATATAAAAGCCTACCGGATGGGCGCGGCGCTTTGCGCTGAGTCTGCGGTCCTCGGTGAGGGAGGGAGGCATCTCGGCGCCCTTGAACAGCACCCTCCAGACGTCCTCGTGCGTCGTGTCGTAGAGCTCTCGCAGCATCTGGTGCTGGGCTGAGTCGAACTCCCACAAAACAAATCCCCGTCATTGGCACGGAAGGATTCGGCGGAAGAGCATAACCTGGACCACGTTGACGAGCTTAATTTTCTTGTTCGTCATGTTCTGGATGCAGGTCTGGATTCCGGTCAGCTCTACCGAAGAACCCTAGGACAGGCCCTTCTTTTTCCAGGAGGTGAGCCACGTGGGGATTCCGGATTGAAATTTGGGGGCCGCCACCCAGTTGGAGTCGCGCGGCTCGGTGATGTAGAACCACCCCGATTGCCACCCCTTTATGGTATCCACGTAGGTACCCTCGAGCCAGGTGACATTAGGCATCTTTCCCACCATGGCGCCTCCGCACTCTGCTTGCTGGCCACCCACCACCTTCGGTTTGACATTGAAGGTTTTCAGCCATAAGCCGAAGTGGGGCCTGATGCGGAGGAAGGCCTCGCACACGATGATAAACGTCGAGATGTTGAGGATGAAGTTGGGCGCCAGATCATGAAAATCCAGCCCGTAGTAGAACATGAGCCCGCGGACAAACGGGTGGAGAGGAAATCCCAGTCCACGGACGAAATGGGTAAGAAAAACTACCCTCTCATGGGGTTCAGGTGTTGGGACGATCTCCCCGCATTCGGCAGCCGGTGCGCGATATTCGCAGCTAGGTATCCAGCTTCCCGTAACTTTTTGATGTTCTCCTCTGTGACGGAGGAGACCATCCACTTGCCTCCGGCTCCAGACATGCTTGGACTGGTTTGAGAACAAGAACGCGAGCTTGGGCTCTAGAGCTCGAGTGTGCGGGAATGGGTAAGCGAGAAGGAAGAAGGCGTGGGTGAAAAAAGTAAATCTTTGTCCCTTTATAAGGGCGGAGGAGGAGATGAGTCTCCCCACTTGCCTGGCAAAACCGCTTATTCCCAGGCACCATAATTGATGGCGCGGTTGGGTTACCCACGTCCGTATTGATGAGAATCCCGTGATAGGGGGAACACGACCTCTGCTTTGACAAGACGTATCAAGTAAACCGCATCGCGATATTTGTGGAGTTGGTTGAGAGAAGCGGTTCAAATAATAACTGGGCCATGAAGTGATGTCATACTATCAAAACATGTCAGCAGATTAGATTTGTGAAGTATTACTCTCTCTACGGTGGTATGTGGAACTTATTTTGCAGGTTTGGACACTATCACTGTATTCAAACTCTTCCATGGTGTATTCGGAGGAGGAACCTGCCTTGCAATGCCGAAGACAACACTGCGCGCTGGACTCATCGTCATTGAAGCCTGGTTCAGGGGCTACTGAGGTAGTCCTAGATTAGGGGGTCTCCGGATAGCCGAACTATATCCTTTGGTCGGACTGTTGGACTATGAAGATACAAGATTAAAGACTTCGTCCCGTGTCCAGATGGGACTCTACTTGGCGTGGAAGGCAAGCTAGGCAATACGGATATGGATATCTCCTCCTTTGTAACTGACCTTGTGTAACCCTAGCCCCCTCCGGTGTCTATATAAACCGGAGGGTTTTAGTCCATCGGACGACATACAATCATACCATAGGCTAGCTTCTAGGGTTTAGCCTCTCTGATCTCGTGGTAGATCAACTCTTGTAATACTCATATAATCAAGAACAATCAAGCAGGACGTAGGGTTTTACCTCCATCAAGAGGGCCCGAACCTGGGTAAACATCATGTCCCCTGCCTCCTATTACCATCCGCCTTAGACGCACAGTTCGGGACCCCCTACCCGAGATCCACCGGTTTTGACACCGACCGGCCTGAAAATGAAATATGATTATTTTCCAGAATATTTAAGAATTATTGGCACTGAGAACACACCAGGGGGCCTCACCAGGTGCCCACGAGGTGGAGGGCGCGCCCCCTGCCTCGTGGAACCCACGTGTGTCCCCTTCACTTATCCTTGCACCCACACACTTCGTCTTGCTCCAGAAAAAAGCATCCACCAGCTCAAACCTGAGTTCTTACCCATCTTGCTGCCATTTTTGATCTCCTTGCTCAAAGCTCCATTCGCAAAACTGCCTTGGGGGATTGTTCTCCGGTATGTGACTCCTCCAATGGTCCAATTAGTTTTTGTTCTAGTGCTTTATTCATTGCAAATTTTTGCTGTTTAGGTGACCCTGTTCTTGAGCTTGCATGTCAAATCTATATGGTTCTAAGTAGTTCTAATGCATGAAATTGCCTCTAGGTACTTGTGGGAGTAGTTGCTATCAATCTTCTTGAGTTTGGTTCACTTTTATTTTAAGTTACTATAAATTTCAGAAATTTTCAGAAAAAGATGAAGAGATTTTTGAGGGGCTCATCGAGCCAAAGCTCGAAGGATAAGAAAAGTGAAGAGAATAAGAAGCCCAAGTATAATCTCCCTCGTACTACAGAGGTTCGGCCATGTGAATGGCCTTGTGAGGAGTTCTTAAGAGAAGCCAGCATTTATGAAGATTTTTATTATTTGGGTGAGAATGCAGGCCTCACCGATTTCCTCCATGACCAGCGCGAACAGTATCTCTTACTCACCAATATCTTTGTGCAAAATTTTCATTTCCATGCTAGGAGATCACCACCTTCGATGGAATTTTATCTATATTATGAGCATAAGGAGATGTCACTTTATGATTTTTGCTGGGAATGTATGATACCCTTTGCAGGCAGCGTAGAGGAACCACATCGTAATGATGTGGAAGGGTTTATTGATACGATTGCTGTAGGGGAAACTAGAAAGGTTTCTGATGCAAGAATCGTTAGCATACATTTTCCTGTTCTGCATTACTTCGCAATATTTGCTAGTAGATGTTTAATTGGTCATGGGAACTGCGGAAACCTTAGTGCCCCTAATATTGTTATTTTGCGCCATGCCATGCTTTGTGATACTACTTTCAGATTAGGCGCTATTGTTTCTAAACGGTTAAATCTGAACCGTACAAAAGGCCCCGTCCTCGGAGGTATCTTTGTCTCGCGCCTTGCTGCACACTTTAACATACCTATCAGGCATTTTGAGAAAGAGGAAAAGTTGTTGCCTCCTATTGTCCTAGATTATAAGAATATGGTAGCACATGAGTTTATTGTTAAGGCTAAGAAGAAGATACTTAAGTACAAATTAATATTTGGTAAAAATTATTGTGATATTATTACCTTTCCTGCGTCCTCTTTGTTTAACATATTTTCAGGCACTACCTCATTTTGCCTGAGGCCGTTCACGCATACTAGAGCCTGACATCAGCTCCAGAGCCGGAGCCACTATCTGATCCTTACCGTCAGTTTGTTTATCAGTGGGATCTGGAGGAGATCGCCAACCAGTGGCACCCAGAGGACACTCCACCATACACCAGAGAGGGCCACTTTGATCCTTGGGCATAGACCAACTTAGGCCAAAAGCCTAAGCTTGGGGGAGTACGTATTTCTCACCGACATTACATTCATGTTCACACACTCATGCCAGTCGTCGGTGCTCATACTTTTTCATTGTATCATCAATGCTAGTTTAATTTCTTTTTAAGCTTTCTTCTTGTGTGTTTGAAAAACCTTAATAAAATCCAAAAAAGTACTTGTAGCTTTTAGCTAGTTTACTTTCCATGCCTGTAGTAGTAGTAATTAAAGAAAACCCAAAAATATTTCTCGTTCTTCTTTTGCTTGTTGGTAGCTTTCCCATGTAAATAGTTTTGTTTTATTTCTTTTCTTTGGGGGTTGAGAGGAGAAGACCATAATGAAAATGTTGAGTGGCTCTTATATGCATTAATATTGATCTAACAAAGAGCCCATATTACCTTGTCTTCTCCCATGTATTGAATGCTTGCATATTCCAGCTTAGTCCAATGCACGTGCACTATTATTATTATCCACACTATTCGGTCGTGCAAGTGAAAGGCAATAATGACGATATATGATGAACTGATTCAGATGAAAAAAGCTGGTATGAACTCGACCTCTCTTGTTTTCGTAAATATGATTAGTTCATCGTTCCTGATTCGGCCTATTATGAATGAAACATGTTTGCAATGACAATTAGAGATTATAGTTGCATATGCCATGCTTAATTTGCTAGGATTTTATAATGGTTTACCTTGCATGCCAACATGCTATTAAAATGGATGTGATGTGGTATGATGGGGTGGTATCCTCCTTTGAATTATTCGAGTGGCTTAACTTGGCACATGTTCACGCATGTAGTTAAAACAAAATCAACATAGCCTCCACGATATTTATGTTCATGGTGAATTATATCCTACTCATGCTTGCATTCAGTGTTGATTAATTTTAATGCATGTTCATGACTATTGTCGCTCTCTAGCTGGTCGCTTCCCAGTCTCTTTCTAGCCTTCACTTGTACTAAGCGGGAATACTGCTTGTGCATCCAACTCCATAAACCCCAAAAGTTATTCCATATGAGTCCACCAAACCTTCCTATATGTGGTAACTACCTGCCGTTCCAAGTAAATTTGTATGTGCCGAACTCTAAACCTTCTAAAATTCTGTTTTGTATGCTCGAATAGCTCATGTATCAGCTAGGGTTGTCTATATCTTCCATGCTAGGTGGGTTATTCTCAAGAGGAGTGGACTCCGCTCCTCACTCACGAGAAAATGGCTGGTCACCGGGATGCCCAGTCCCATGCTCAAATCAAATCAAAATAATTGCAAACAAAACTCCCCCAGGATTGTTGTTAGTTGGAGGCACCCGTTGTTTCGAGAAAGCCATGGATTGATGCTTGTTGTTGGTGGCGGAGTATAAACTTTACCATTCTGCTTGGGAACCGCCTATAATGTGTGTAGCATGGAAGATATCGAGATATTATTCATCTCTATTTCAAAATCGAGCTCTGGCACCTCTACAAATACCTGCTTCCCTCTGCGAAGGGCCTATCTATTTACTTTTATGTTGAGTCATCATCCTCTTATTAAAAAGCACTAGTTGGAGAGCACCGCTGTCATTTACATGCATTATTATTAGTTTACATTGAGTATGACTTGACTGGATCTCTTTTACCATGAATTACAATTTCCAGTCAGCCCTTGATCTTCAGAGGTGCTCTGCATTTATGTTTTGCGGTCTCAAGAAGGGCTAGCGAGATACCATCTTGTTATATCATATTATGATTGTTTTGAGAAAGTGTTGTCATCCGTTATTTATTATTATTGCTCGCTGGTTGATTATGCCATTGATATGAGTAAACATGAGACCTAAATGTTATTGTGAATATGGTTAGTTCATAATCTTTGCTGAAAACTTGAATGCTGGCTTTACATATTTACAACAACAAGAGCAAACAGAGTTTGTAAAAGTTTTTCTTTATCACTTTCAGTTTATCAACTGAATTTCTTGAGGACAAGCAAAGGTTTAAAATTGGGGGAGTTGATACGTCTCCAACGTATCTACTTTTCCAAACACCTTTGCCCTAGTTTTGGACTCTAACTTGCATGATTTGAATGGAACTAACCTGAACTGACACTGTTTTTAGCAGAATTTCCATGGTGTTATTTTTGTGCAGAAATAAAAGTTCTTGGAATGACCTGAAAATCAACGGAGATTATTTTTGGAATATATAAAAATACTGGCGAAAGAATCAAGGCCACGGGGCCCACACCCTGTCCACGAGGGTGGGGGCGCGCCCCCTGCCTTGTGGGCCCCCTAGTGCTCCTCCGACCTCAACTCCAACTCTACATATTCGTGTTCGGGGAGAGAAAAATAGGAGAGAAGGATTCATCGCATTTTAAGATACGGAGCCGCCGCCAAGCACTAAACTCTCTCGGGAGGGCTGATCTGGAGTCTGTTCACGGCTCCAGAGAGGGGAATCCCTCACCATCGTCATCATCAACCTTCCTCCATCGCTAATTTCATGATGATCACCACCGTGCGTGAGTAATTCGATCGTAGGCTTGATGGACGGTGATGGGTTGGATGATATTTATCATGTACTCGAGTTAGTTTTGTTAGGGTGTTATCCCTAGTATCCACTATGTTCTGAGATTGATGTTGCTATGACTTTGCTATGCATAATGCTTGTCGATAGGGCCCGAGTGCCATGATTTCAGATCTGAACCTATTATGTTTTCATGAATATATGTGACTTTTTGATCCTATCTTGCAAGTCTATAGTCACCTGTTATGTGTTATGATCCGTTAACCCCAAAGAGATAATAATCGGGAAACTTACCGGTGATGACCGTAGTTTGAGGAGTTCATGTATTCACTAAGTGTTAATGCTTGGGTCCGGTACTCTATTAAAAGGAGGCCTTAATATCCCTTAGTTTCCAATAGGACCCCACTGCCATGGTAGGGTAGGAAAAAAGATGTCATGCAAGTTCTTTTCCATAAGCACGTATGACTATATTCGGAATACATGCCTACATTACATTGATGAACTGGAGCTAGTTCTGTGTCACCCTATGTTATAACTATTGCATGAGGAATCACATCTGACATAATTATCCATCACTGATCCATTGCCTACGAGCTTTTCACATATTGTTCTTCGCTTATTTACTTTTCCGTTGCTACTGTTACAATCACTATAAAACCAAAACTGCTACTGTTACTTTTGCTACCATTACCACTACTATCATATTACTTTGCTACAGATATTAAGTTTCTAGGTGTGGTTGAATTGACAACTCAGCTGCTAATACTTGAGGATATTCTTTGGCTCCCCTTATGTCGAATCAATAAATTTGGGTTGAATACTCTACCCTCGAAAACTGTTGCGATCCCCTATACTTGTGGGTTATCTCCGGTGAGTCCTTCTCATGCTCCTTGCTGCCCCAGATCTTGTGTTGGCCCTGGATGTTGACAAGATTCTGGCAGGTGATGCCCGAATTCTCGAGCGCCTTTACATCGTTGGTGATGTCCATCATAGCGAACATGTAGTGGGGGCTGCTGACAAACCTAGCGAAACGCTCACAAGGCCTTGTGGCCAGGCAGTAGTGATAGACGAGGACATGGTGGCGCACACACATCTGGGCGACGGCGACCTTGGGACGAGACCCGGCACAAGCACAGGTGTACTAGAGGTCGTACCCGACCACCTTGTACTTCTCCTCGGCAAGCAACAGCTCCATCATATGGATGGAGTGCTCCACCCAGACCGGGTCGTTGGTGTACACCACCAAGAGGTCCATGAACCTTCCGTGGGTGTCCACCATGACACAGATAGTGAACTGTTGCTCGTCGTCGGCAGCCGCTCGGACCACCTTTACAGCCACATAGGATACCCTCTAAGAATTTCTTGTGGTGGGTGTGCTTCTTGCAATGGTGGGCGCGATTGAAAGGTTGAAGAGACACAAGGGTTAAATGACCGCTGTAATAAATGGGGGCCGGCCGGCCTGTAAAATCGTCACATCTTGTCACGGCATTCATAGCGGAGGATTCCAGTGTACACTTGACAACACGGCACCGCACGCGTGGGCTCGAAGACGCGCCAAATGTATTGTCGGTGAGCCTGTTCCCGCACTACCGCGCAAGCTTCCCGCCCGGCTAGTTTGGCCACGCGTCGGCTAGAAGAGGTACAAATCATGGGCGTTTATTGGCAAAAAGCTTTGTAAAAAACGAAGTGTGTGGAATGACTTCGGTCATAAGTTTACCCATGTGTGATGAGGTCAAAGTTACACAGAATGGTGATGATGGACACTCGAGTGCGATAATTAATCATGCGCTCTACAGCACACACAGTGGAAGAAACCAACTATGTGCAATAATGTCGAAGATCGCAATCGAGTTAGCTATACAGATCGTGTGCTGTGAGATCCACAAGGTAAACATATTCGAGAATGGTTAATAAAATCTAAGACCATTGCATATTAAGGTCAAAATAGTGCTACCAATATACGAGTCTCATACGATGCCATTTCAACGATTGTACCACAAAATCTCGAAATATTACAAGGTTCAAATTCCAGAGTTATATGTCTCAAATTCGAAGATTAAAAGGCTCAAACTGATATTAGAAATGAAATTCAGCTCATCAGCTACAAACGCTAGCGCTGATCCACCGAACATGGATATCAGAGAGGTTCAAACTAATATTACCACTTCTAAGTCTAGTTTCAAAACCTCACAATTTTTGCAAAGGGGACTTCCACTGAGAAGTCATGGATGGGGTTGACACGATGACTTTCGATTACTCTGCCATCTGAAGTTCCAAAATGAAATTCAGCATTTTTGGAGCCTATACCATTCTTTCGCAGGCGCCGGCGGTGAGCAATAAACCATTCATTTTTGCAAAATAAATGTAGGGCAAACCTCATTTCCTTCAGCACCCTTGCTCTAAGAACAAAGACCCAGGCGAATATAATCTCCGGTAAGGTCCCTCGGTAAAAGTTCAAAGTAATTTCTGAGATATGCAGATCTAGGCATTTGACGTGATTGTTATATTGTATCACATTATCCACCACTGGGCCTAATCTTATCTACAAAAGAACAAAACGTGTTAGTGCCTACATGCAGTTTTGAACATTACTACATGCCTATTTGGTTTGCAGGATTTGTAAAATGCACTAACATGCCAGCTTCGATCTGACATGATTAACATGGGCATTTGATTACATTCTAGAAAAATGTAGCCTTCTTCACAAGAGGTTGGAGTGGATGAAAAGTTCCCTAAGAAAACTAGTACAGATGAATCCAAAGGAGAAATCTTTATTGATTGTAACCATATGGATCAAGAAACCAATATGGGGGGGGACATGTATGTACTGAAATCCTCCAAAAGAATCCTTCAGAAATCATAGTACATTGTCATTGTAAACTTGGAAAAAGGTGTCACAAATTGAACTCCCTTATGGTTAACATTTAACAGGAAAGGAACATCACCTCGATATATAGCTTCTCCAGGCACGGAAAGCATCTTAGGAAACTGACAACTTGCTCCAGGTTGGGGCCGATAGATTCTACAGCCAAGACATTCACTGTGCGCAGTTTCGAGGTCAAGCTTGTCGGAATCATTTTCTGAATGACAGACAAGCAATCATCTTCAAAATTAGAAATAATGTTAATTTGTAGAAGGAGAGGTAGAAGGTGGTTGTTGTACCTGAACGCGTGTGGATCCAATAACAAGTTCGGAGTATTTGTCCGACGAGTAGCCCACCACTGTCAATTTCAGCACAAAAATGACATTAATTCTTGTTGGACCTTCTTTATCAACTACAAGTAATCTCCCAAGTGTAGGTATGTCCTCAATGAACATACCGTGGTACACATCTTGTGATGTCTTCCTGCCGCACCAGCAACACACATAAATAGTCTAGAGAGTCATGGAGGTGATGTGGAAGGTACTCAACCCATTGACCGCCTGAAGACGAAGGTACTCGAGTGCAGTACAGCCACGGAGTAGGCGCTCCATGTCACCGTTTGAGAGGCAGACGACGACGAGCTCAATGTGCTTCAGTCGTGGTAGAATAAGAGCGGGCGCGTCAATGGGGGGATGGCAGTTCCTGAACTTGGCGACGCACAGCGAGGGCGTGAGGCGGAGTGCGAATATTGGCAGCGACCGCATATGCCAATCATCAAAAGTGATCTCCTCGAGCTGATCTAGGGCGGGGGATCGGAACTAGTTGTCAAGCTTGGCTCAGTCCTTGCCGTTGGAACGGAACTTGCCCATTCTAAGTGCTCTGGTTGGGCCAAGGTGACTGCAGAGGATCTTGGAGAACGCATCCAAGCTTTTACAATAGCCATGGCAGAGCTCGTGGGTGTCGATGAGGTGGAGAGGGCTGGAGTTACATAGGGGGTGCCACCGCCAGGAAAGGACGGTTGTCCGCGCCCCATATTTGATTGGGAGGAGGGAGATGATGACTGTCAACATATCATCAGGGAGGCTGCTGATGAGGTCTAGGCCTGCTGGAGTTGCTTGCAATTCTAGCTCGCCCCGCCTCTGCTTGTTGGCAGCCCCGTTCTCCACCTCTGGAGTCTCCTTGTTAGTGGCGCTTTCTGATAGAAATGGGAGTACGGGGAATATTTTGTTAAAATAGGGCAATAGAAAAGTGTATTGGTAACTAGAAGTTATTAGGTAGGAATATAGTAAGAAAAGTGAATAATAGTTGGTTGCTTAAATACTACACAATTCGGTTTATATTGCTGGGTAAGTCAACATGCAGGTAGTTGAAAGAAAACTTACTTCGAACAAAGTCTGGACGGATGATATCGTCGGGGAAGTTACCATATATCTCATGACCAGGCCCTTTTATGTGTAGTGCAATTATAGTGCGAGCTTTCAGTTCATAAAACTTACAAATTTATTTCCAAAAGCCAATGCCAAAATAGGAGTCACCACGTTCATCAATCCAGCAGACTAAGGCATAGCCTAGTGGTGGGAAGGGGCTAATGCCTTCCCACACCCACCCACCCACGTACAAGGCATGGCACTTGCAATTTGGGTTTGCTACACCAATTATACTGTAGGGGGTTCCCTTACAGTCTTTCTGTCACAAAAAAACATTCATCAAGCCTTACAGTAGCAACGATTGTAAATCCATGGTTTGTGTGCAATATGACATCCATGCAGTCTTGATTTATGTAAAGGGAAAGATTGTGCACTACATATTCTGTTGCATAGAAAGGTATGGGCTGCAGAAAATGGTAGGCTTGTTAAAGAAAATATGGTAACATGCAAATATGGGCCCAAATTGAAAGAACTGTACAACAGTCGAAATCGAAGGACAAAAATTTATAATTAAACAGATAGGGTAAACATGATGTCATGGAAATATGAGAGTAATTGAAAGAACAATACATCATTAATTTGCCTAATATAGAAAGAAGAGGGGGGATCCCCTTTGACGTATATGGTGCATGTGGCACCTTTTATCCAAATGTAGTAATATTTAGAATATGTTCAGGAAAGTAGGCCATGCCAGCCGATTTAGGGTGAGATTGAACATACCACGCGCATCCTCAAGTCATCTGGTACAATGAGATGGAATGTCTGGCGGAGGCTGCAAGGTCATGATGTGTCCATGCACTATACACTCTATGAACGGAAAAAAAACCCTCAAATCAGCTCGAATAAAAATGAATTCACTGCGATTTCGGCTGGGTGATTAAAGGAGGCAGATGAACTGGGATAAGAGATGAGATAATATCTCGTTAAATTAGTTACCTTGTTGTCCATGAGAAAGAACCCTCAGTACGGCAGATTCCCCAACTGAGCGGATCTGGGTCGACCGCGAGCAGCGTCGAGAAAGTCGATGGCGATAGGCGGCGGCAAGCAGAAGTGACGAAATACGGTGGGCTTTTCCGGCAGCCTGGCGGCAGGCGGCGAGCTAAGTGTTTATCGCCGCGATAAGCGGTGCCATGCATAGATGCGGAGGTGCTTGTGTAGGTGTGAATGGGGACCAGAGGGGGTGGCGGGCGGGGTGAGGCTTTTTCTGACATGGGGATGGTGAGGGTTTTATGCCCCAGAAAGAATTTTGGAGGCGACGGTTTGCTAGAGCCAACCGTGTGTGATTGACGCAACTGGCAAAATGAAAGTCATTGCACACGGTTCCAATTTTGGGAGCCGTGTGTGATTGACGTACTACCTCCGTCCTGGTTTATTGGTCCCCTTTGTAATTTTTACCAAATTTTGACCAAATATTTAACTATGAAATGTTTATGCATGTCACGAAAAATTATATCATTGAACAATGTGCTCAAATACCCATCCAACGATATAATTTTTGCTGACCTGCACTAACATTTTGTCAGTTAAACCATTGGTCAAAATTTAACCGAAATTACAAAGGGGGCCAATAAACCAAGACGGAGGTAGATCCATCAACTGAACTGATTGCATCCATATCCCACGGTTCGACATAAGTAAACATAGATTAAACATACTCAGACATAGATAATAAGCGTACACGTACACAAGCATAGTTCAACCATAAATACATAGTTCAACCGTCATTAAGCATACTCAAGCATACATAGTTTGATCCCACATCTCATCTCACATGTCGGCACGATCCTGAAGCTTCTCTAGGTACTTGGCGTACGCGCCATGCGCCACCCTGCGATAATACTTCTGCTTGAAGGAGCCAACGACCTGTCCTCTTGCATGCGCCAGAACACTTAGATACGTGCCATGCAGCTTGTGGTTGCAAAATGGGCATCGATAGCCGTCGTTCCAGGTCCTAATACGCATGTTATGCATTCCTGCATAAAGCTCCCTCAAGATTTGCCTCTTGTACCTCCTCTGGCCATCTTCATCCTCACTGTCCACATCGTCAGACAGCACCTATACAAATAGTAAGACAAATTTGGCATCAAATCAATGATTACATGGCGTGAAGTAGGATTAGGAATTTATGGCTATTTATTTATACATATCCAGACATTATGGTTCGATTTTTAAGCACAGTGGTCTATGTACAGACCAATCTTGAAGAAAATAATGGCACTAACATATGTAGGTCATTCAAAATCAATTGTCCAGTCCTGGCTAGGAATTATTAGCACAAACGCTAACCCTAGTCAGATTACTAGCAGAAATCATTTGCATAGATGAAACAACTAATCACTTATCACTTGTACCATACAAACGATCAATACACTACATGGATCTAACAAAACTTACTCAGATTTCATTGATTGGGAGAACATAACCATAGGATTTCTATTCCAAAAAGGGGGAGGCAGGAGTAACCAGAGAAACCCTATGATCTATTTGACACATAAATGGATATAGATGACTAACCAGCTGTCCGTCGTCATCGGAGTCGTCGCCGGACCGGTTGTTGGAGTCGGCGCTGGGGTCGTCACCAGAGTCGGTGTGGAACTCTGCCTCCGGCTATGGAAGCTCGACGATGTTAGGGTGCAGCGATAACTCGCCGGCGGTGACGTCAACCTCTGTCTCCTTCTCCACACCGTGCTCCGGTGCTTTAGCAACCCCGGCGTTGCCACTCCCTCCGATGGGGCGCTTCAGCGGCATCCTCATAAACTGACGGCTTTGAGTACTGAGAGCGGCGTCGAGGATGCAAGCGAAGAGAGAGGATTGTGTGTGTGGCGAGGATGGGGGTGCGGCCGCTCGGGCGCACCATTAATATGGAGTAGTGGGAGTTGTGGGAGAGAGGCGAGCGGCGGTCAAACCGATGTCTCGCCTCCTGGTGAGTCTGCGCACTGGACTGCAGGCATGCCTACCCTAGTTTCACACAGCTACTCGCACGCCTCCCGATGACACTGCGCAGCGAGCACACCTCCGTCAATTCACACACCTGCACACACGCCTCCCGGTCTGCCTGTGCGGCGGACTGCTCGCATGCGTCCTGTCAACTCACGCCTGCTTGCACGGCACACGGGTCATGCGGCGGCACGTATATTGTTCTTCTATTTAGATGATTAATGTTGCCGCTTTGTTGCTTAACCGAAGCATGGCACGTATCCATTGTTGGTCTAACACTCACGGTTTGAATAAATAATCCGTTTGGGATATTGGTTCCCAATTAGATAAAGATTACATCAAAACTAGTCTCAAATTTGACAAAAAAGTACAATGCCACTTTATATTGGTGTCCATATGACAACACGATAAGTTTCATGAACTTCAAATAAGTTTTGGATGTACTAGAATTTAAAAATCAAGATTCTCAATGTTTGAAATTCGTTGCACGGGAATTAAACATGCAGCTAGTGAGAAACATGTGTTTTTGAAATCCATTTAGGTGCATTGTCACGTGTGCATGTAGCTCAAATTTGATTTTTGCACATTATACCCGTAGAAAATCAATCAATTAATGCACTAAAATGTCTTAATGATCTGTGTGATTTTTTTCGAAATTAAAACGTTCCTCCTTTGGTAACATATGTTTACCGCGGGATAATTAATTTAACATGCATCGTAGTTGCAGTAGATTCGCGGTGTGTGTGTGGGTGTGTGTGCGTCTGGGGTGGCGGCTGGCTGGCAGTACACTATGAGTTGTGAGCCACCATGTGGGTTGGCTGTTTTGTTAGGCAGGCTGGCGCCACATCCGAGTCATGAATTCGTTATTTAAAACATTACACAACCCTTTTATACATACATGTTTTGGCACATGCAGTCGATGGTTGTCCTACACGACACTCGATACTCGCATGTGACGCTTTCTGTGGGCCCGCGAGGTCGTCCTCCATCACTTTGAAGAACAGCCGGTAGTGAGGTTAATTTGACCAGCAAGGTAGAATCATTTTTGTTTGTGTTATGGTGGTATATAGTACGCGTCGAAGAGGTGGTAGGGGACTAGCATATATACTATACATACGCGTCCGTGAACAAGTATACCTCAATCAGTGTCGGGACTTTTCGGTTTCCGAGGCATGTGCCACATCAAAATTGTGAAATTGGCTATTCAAACATCACACAACACCTCTTTGGGCCACATGCATGCACGCGGTGGTTAGCCTAGCTAGGACACTCATATGTGACGCTTCCGTTTGTGGGCCCACGAAGCCATCGTTGATGCATGCATGCATCACTTTGACCTACATCGGGAGAGGTTAATTAATTTCACCATAGATGAGGATTCTTTTGGGTTTTACATATTACGGGAGGAGCATATAGCATGCGGTGAAGAGGGGGGAAGGGGACCATCATATGTAGTACGATTCATGAACCTCGCTCTGTGTGGGTGCATGGTTTATGGTTTTTGAGGCATGTGGCACATCAAAGTTGTGCATTTTGGGTATTCAACATATATATGTTTGGCCCACATGCAAAGCGGTGGTGGTTGTCCTCTCGCACCCACTTAAGCGGTTATCCGTGATATCGATGCTTTCCATATGTGGGCTTGCTTGGTCCATCACTACTTTTTACCTGACAACAAGAGAGGTTAATTTGACTTAGGAGGGGATTTTTTTTCTTGTAATACGGTATATATATAGGCCATGCTCTGGGATGACATGCATGATACAGTTTGAGCACACACACACATGCATGTGCACGCATGAATCCCTCCCATCGAGTCGAAGTGGCTAGTACAACGACACATCATGAACCGATCTCGCTCTATGTGGGGAGCTAGTGTACGATTTTTGACGCACGCGCCACGTCAATGTTGTGAAATGGTATTCAAACATGCATGCACGCATCACCTCCATACATATGCATGTAGTGTGGTTGCCTTCGAACGGTACACTCCCTCGCGTGCTTATCGGCGACAAGCCTATATATTCATGGGCCCGCGTGGACATCCATGATCACCTTGACCGACAACAAGATAGGTTGCCATGGCAGATTCTTCATTTGGTTCACGTTATCATAGTATAGGTCATGGTGAGATTCATACCTAATTAAGTTTGAGCGCATATACTATGCATGCATGCATGCATGCATGAATCCCCATCATTGGCTTGAAGTGTGGTGTTACATACATATCCATCGTCAACCTAACCCTCACTCAGTGTGGGGATTTCTAGTTTGAAATCACGGTGCCACATCAAAGTTGTTCCATTGTTACTCACAAACACACCTCTCCATACATATGTTTGGGCCACACGCATGCAGTGGTTGTCTTTGGGGACTAGCTACTTGCGTGATTATTGGCGAGCTAGCTCATCTCCAGGGTCGCATGGATGGCCATCACTTTGACCAACAACAAGAGAGAGGTTGTATTACCAAGGTGGATTATTCTTGGTTTGTTTTACGATCCATCCTGGTGAGATATGCCTCTCTGGCCCGCTGACTGAAAGTGTGTGGGGGGGGGAGGGGGCTGCTACGTACTTCGCACTTTGCTAGGTGAACTCGGTTGGGGGGGGCATGCATTCATAGCTTAGGATTCCCTTCATGGAGACACGAGGGGGCTGCTAGCTACTTTGCACTTTGCCTAGGTGAACCTCGGTTGGGGGGAATACATTCATAGCTTAGGATTGCCTTCGTACCGACACGAGGGGGCTGCTAGCTACTTCGCACTTTGCTAGGTGAACCTGGTTGGGGGCATGCATTCATAGCTTAGGATTCCCTTCGTGTCGACACGAGGGAGGGGGATGCTAGGTATTCACACTTTTCTAGGTGAACCTCGGTTGGGGGGGCATGCATTCATAGCTTAGGATTCCCTTTGTGCCGACACGAGGGAGGGGGCTGCTAGCTACTTCACACTTTGCTAGGTGAACCTCGGTTGGGGGCATGCATTCATAGCTTAGGATTCCCTTCGTGTCGACACGAGGGAGGGGGGCTGCTAGCTACTTCGCACTTTGCTAGGTGAACCTCGGTTGGGGGGCATGCATTCATAGCTTAGGATTCCCTTTGTGCCGACACGAGGGAGGGGGCTGCTAGCTACTTTGCACTTTACTAGGTGAACCTCGGTTGGGGGGAGCGGGCATGCATTCATAGCTTTGGATTCCCTTCGTGCCGACACGAGGGGGGCAAGCAATATCATGCACTTTGTGAGATAGGTGCCACATCAACGTTGCATTTGGTATTTGAAAATCAAATCACCCTTTTCATACATAAATTTGGTCCACATGCAAGTGTGTTCGTGTTCTGACCCTCTCCCACATCATTTTTCACCAAATTTATGAACATTAGACGAGTCAGATGACGCAACAGACACGGTTCACTCAAACTAACCATGTGCATTGGGCTCCACGAGGCTTCCCCTCTCAAAAATATCTACCCGCCTGCAGCTTTTTTATGTTTGATAACACGCGGTTATTGTGTTTCGATCGTGTCTGATGTTTCTCGTTCCCAATCCCGCCTACATCCCTCGAAAATATCTGCCCGCCTCGAGGGTTTTTCTGTTTCATAACACACGGTTGTTATCTCCAGACCGTGTGCGATGCACCATCACCAAAATTTTCAATAGCCCCGGCAGTTCACTCCCGTGTAGTAAAATTTTCAGTACCCACGTCAATTCTTCAAACAACCTCCCCCCCCTCCACACTCACACACACACACACACACACCAAAACCTCCTCGGGCATGCGCGCGCGCGCACACACACACACTCCCTCCCTCGCTCGAAACCCTAGCAAGGTCCCCGCCCCCGCCGCCGCTGCAAGGCCTCCATTGTCAGCATCTACCGGTTTGCCCGTGCAACTTACCAACCGATCTCCATACCCAGGTCGCCCTGAGTTTCTTAGATGACGCCTGCCAAACGCCCCCTTTCCCACAGATCCCCATCCCCCACTCTAGAGCGTCCCAACCTAAGCCCGGCTACACTTCCTGTGCTGCTTGAGGAGTGAATGGCCCAAAAGAGGTGTATCGCGGTCTCTTCACCCGACGTTGCCGAGGAAGCTGACGACCATTACTAGCGGCAGGCACTCAAGCAGCGGGCTAGAGTATGCGGGCATGTCTCGGCCGCCGGCTACGACATCAAGGTCATCGACAGCGACGGCCTGAGGCGGGCTATGTCATAGGTTAAGTGGCCCTCCCCCAACCCCTCGGGTTCAACCGTCATTGATCTCATCCATGGCCCCGTTGATGATCTCCTATGGCTCGCTATCAACAATTTGCCGTCCTACATCGCCATCGAGCCCCTTTTTGTCATTTCTGAAGGACACGTTCTGCGATGCTGGCTTGGGATCCACAACTTCCAAGTCAGACCTCATCGATGACAACCACGAGGAGGGCACCCTCTCTGTCTCTTCCAAGGGGAAAGAGCCCATCTGATCTTCCAAGGGGAAAGTGCCCGTCTAGGGACATCAGGGAGGGCACCCTACAGCCGTGCTCTTCCAAGGGGAAGGAGCCTATCTGCGATAACATGGAGCGCATCCAGGGTCCGTGCTCTTCCCACGGGAACGAGCCCATCTGTGACAAGTGAGGAAACTCATGATTTGTTTTGTCGAGTCCCTTTTGTAGTGTAGTGAGAATATGTCCAGTTTTAATTGCTATATCTGGTTGTTTGCAGTATGCCTTGTTTATTTCAGTTGTTCACAATGTGATGCTCTATATGTGCAATTTTTTACGGTGTAGTACATTTCATCAATCCAGTTTTAAACATACCAATAGGAATGCATATATTTGATTGTTGTTAAGCCTGTTATAGCTAGCATATGCCTCTTTTAAAGTTTTTTGATTGTTCGGTTGTTTGTAGTTAGCATATGTCCAGTTTCAAATGCTATCTTTGGTTGTTCGTAGTATGCCTTGTTTATTCCAGTTATTCACAATGTGATGTTCTATATGTGCAAGTATGAACTGTGCAGTTCAATTTCATCAGTACTAGTTTCAACAATACCACTATGAATGACTACATTTGGTTGTTGCATCTGGTAGTTAACACGCATTTCCATTTTTTAACAATAACCAGTGTACTTAGACCGGCACAATACCAGTTTGAATGACTATGTTTGCTTGTTGTTAAATGTTAGGCCTGTTGCAGTTAACACACCTTTCCACTTGTTTTGCTTTACTAGCGTGCTTAAACCTGCATAGTGAAGCTATCTTTTGGAGATTATTTTGTCTGCCATGGATAATTTTGGTTGATGTTTAGTCTATTGTGCTTAACATGCACTGGTGCGCGTCGGTCCTAAACAAACGGTTTTTAACCCCTATCTGCGATGGCATTCGGAACCGTCGCCAAGTGAGTGTGGGCAATAGGGGGGTCCTTCCCACACGACCCAGAAACCGTTGGGGATATGCCCTCCTAGCACACACGCTCGGCAAAATGAGGTCATGTGCGACCGGCGAGCGCTCAAATACGGAAATATGTATAGTAGTGCTAAAAATACAATTATACGGCAAAATTGTTTCCTGTCGCAAGTACATCCCACACAGTAAGTCCCCGCTAAATGTTTCCATTCATATATACATCTCACACAATCGCTACAAGGAAAACGTTTGCGCAAGGTGGCGTAACGCAAACAGTTTTAAAAAGAATGTCTTGTGTGACTGTTCATTGATCCAACACGGTTTATTCCTAGAACTGTGTGCGTTGCCTGAGGTCATCGCCCACAATGTTTTTCATTAATCGTTTACAATAGGAAAACCCATTTAGCAAGCTAATTGGCCAATTAGCTGGCTAATTTCCCTATTATTAATAATTCATTTACTAATCTAATCGACATTCATATTAAGCACATAATATATTCCATTTTCATATTAAGGAAGCAGGATTACATAATTTAAATACATCAGAATACAACATGATATAGCTTCAGCACTCAGCAACCCCATTACACAACTGCACCAGCAGCAAGTTTCACATGCAACATCTAGAACCTTTTGAAATTAGCATCATAGACGGTAGATAGAGAGATGCATCTCATCTGGAAATCTGCTAAAGCGGAAGGCGAATATTGAGCCTTCATTCATGTTGAAGATCTTTGCAACTTTAGGCCAGTGCCTGTGGATTATTGACCATCCATCCTTCGACCTCTTCAGGAACACTTCAATATTGAACCATGGGTGTTGTATGAAAACTTTCCTCGCCTCCTAACCACAGAGGTGGTTTGAGAGGTAATCATCAGTGAACACTGAAAACAAGGATATGCATAAATATCTTCTCTATATTGGAAACGGAGCAAAGGAATAAAAAAAGGAAAGGTATAATAGTTAGTACCATCTTGTAAACCTCAGTGCTTCCCATTGTTTCCCTGCAACACACATAAGGTAGTTAGTAATCAGGTTAAGTAAGGGTTCGCATGCTATAAGTAAAATATGTTGATGATAAATAAGCACATTGCAGATTCATTAGATTAATTCAAACCACATGGAAAACCCATTTATCCAAACCAAGCATGATTAAGAACTAGGAAATATAGCATTTGTATATGTTTCTCATGTATTAAGTGCAACCCAATTCAATTTATTCCTCACATGGTATACAATAACAGAATGCAGCCACAACAATTGAACATGGCATTGCAGAATTGAACCAAGCAGTTAACTAAACACCACAACAAATGAGCCAAACGTTAACTAAGCACCACATTGCACAATATAACATACTCCTAATAGAAGATCAAACTGTTAACCAAACCAAGCATGCTTAACAACTTGGAAATATAACAATTGTATTTGTTTCTCATGTATTTAGTACAACCACGTTTGATTTATTCCTCACATGTTATACAATAAGAGAATGCAGCCACAACAATTGAACATCACATTGCATAATTGAACCAAGCAGTTAACTAAACACCACAACAAATGAACCAAACGTTAACTGAGCACCACATTGCATAATATAACATACTCCTAATAGAAGATTAGGAAGTTAACCAAACCAAGCATGCTTAACAACCTGGAAATATAGCAATTGTATTTGTTTCTCATGTATTTAGTACAGCTAAATTCGATTTATTCCTCACATGGTATACAATAACAGAATGCAGCCACAACAATTGAATGTCGCATTGCAGAATTGAACCAAGCAGTTAACTAAACAATACAACAAGTGAACCAAGCCACAACAAATGAACCAAGAAGTTAACTAAACACCAATTGAACAATATAACATACTCCTAATAGAAGATCAGACAGTTAACCAAACCAAGCATGCTTAACAACTTGGAAATATTGCACCCTAAAGAATTGAACATCACATTTGCAGAATTGAACCAAACAGTTAATTGAACACCACATAGCACGACATATAGAACATATACACTATAGCAGAGGATTGCATGGTAAAAGTAGATAGCACAATTCACTAGAATTTGTTAAGGAAAGGCAGTAGCTAGCAAACTGAACATGGGTCCTTATAGTGAGCTAATAAGACAAGCTACTCCTCATTGTCGGAGATATCGATGACGATTGGCTCATTGGACATGGAAGAGGGCGAGGCCTCCGCATCGTGGGTGCCCTCGTTGTAGTAGTGAGTTGCCTGAGCCGCTCCGGGCACTAACCTCCTGGCTCTCGAGATGACATAAGCACGTGCACGCTGAGAAAACACCTCGTAGTCTTCGGCACCGATGGTGGCCTCGAGAAAATGCCACAAACTGTCGTTTAAAGCAGCCAACCATGTCGCGACGTCGGCGCGTGAGGCGTCAATGGTGGCCTTGACGGCAAGGTGCTCCTCCAAGATCTGGGGATCGGCATGAATGGCAGCCATCGCGACCTCATCCGCGCGTGTAGCCGTGATTTGCTTCTCCGCTGCAAATGCTCCTTGAGGTCCTGGCTATACTGCGTGCACCATGGCTTAGGCCGGCGCTTATTTGGCGGAGGGGTCGGTGATTTGGGTGGAAGGTGTCGCGCTCGTGCCGACGGTCGGGGCATGTGGGATGTGGAAGGAGGAGGACGGGGGTCGGGTGTGGATTACCTACGTGGATAGGCGAGGCCGAGCATCGTGAAGGAGGGTCACCGGTGAGGAGGTGGCGGTGCTGCAAGCAAGGAGTGAAGGTTTCAACTTGGAAAGGAAGGCGGAAACAAGGGAAATATGGCTTTTGGTAAGGGGGAGGGGCGGGGAGGTAGATATTTCCACGGAAGCCAGAAATTAGGAATCGCTTCAGCCAAAAAACTGGTGCGCAAAGTGTCATCGAACATGGTCCCTTATTCAGACACGGTCTGAAGATATTTTGTGCTACATCTCACATGGTTGGTTATAATAAACTGTGTGGGATCTACTTGTTTTTCCGTCTTGATTTGAATTACATAATGGGGTCACAGCGTCCATTGATGGTGTTTCAATTGCTAGAACTTTTATCTGCAATGAACATGCAACTATAGGTGTGTCGTCAAAAAATTGGAATTATTAAAGGTTCATTTGGACAATTTTATGCATTAAGTGAGTTTTCAATGCATTTATGTGCATAATTCAAATTTGAACTACATGCACATGCTCTAGTGCATATAAATTGGTTGAAAAATGAAATCTTTTTCCTTGGGTGCATGCTTAGGTCCCATGCAAGAAATGGGAATGAATGTCAAACACCCTGCCACCGTCACTCGGCCGCAAACATTGAGATACCTAGTTTTTAAATTCTAGTAAATCCAAAACTCGTTTGAAATTCATGAAACTTGGCATGCTATCATGGAGCGGCATCAACATGTCGTGGTAATTTTTTTGTCCCATTTGGGGCAAGTTTGGGTATATGCTTCTCACAAACTAGAGCTTCTCACAACAAGCATGATGGTTTTCGGTAGGGAATGCCCCACCTTTGGGGACGGAACAATATCCATTGCCTCTTATTGCTTTTAATTTTTTTTACTCGTGTCAACATAGAACAACAGGAGTGTTGTGTGAATTTTTGTGATTTTTCGGGGTTTATTTGGACATTTTTATGCATTATCTGAGTTTTCAATGCATTTATGTGCATAATTCAAATTTGAACTACATGCGCATGCTCCAGTGCATATAAATTGGTTGAATAATAAAATATGTGTCCATGGGTGCATCCTTAGGACCCATGCAAGAAATGGGAATGAATTTCAAACACCAGGGCACCGTTGATTGCCGGCAAAACATTGAGATGCCTGGTTTTTAAATTCTAGTAAATCCAAAACTCGTCTGAAATGCATGAAACTTGGCATGCTATCATGGAGCGGCATCAGCATGCGGTGGTAAAATTTTTGTCCCATTTGGGGCAGGTTTGGGTATATGCTTCTCACAACAAGCATGATGGTTTTCGGTAGGGAACGCCCCACCTTTGGGGCGGAACAATATCCATTGCCTCTTATTGCTTTCAATTTTTTTCTCGTGTCAACATAGAAGAACGGGAGTGTTGTGTGAATTTTTGTGATTTTTCGGGGTTCGTTTGGACATTTTTATGCATTATCTGAGTTTTTAATGCATTTATGTGCATAATTCAAATTTGAACTACATACGCATGCTCTAGTGCATATAAATTGATTGAAAAATCAAATCTGTGTCCTTGGGTGCGTGCTTGGGTCCCATGCAAGAAATAGGAATGAATTTCAAACACCAAGGCACCGTTGATTGCCAGCAAAACATTGAGATACTTTGTTTTTAAATTCTAGTAAATCTAAAACTCGTCTGAAATTCATAAAACTTGGCATGCTATCATGGAAGGTCACCCGACATGATGTGGTATTCTTTGTGTCCATTTTGAGAGAAGGCGCACTCGAATAATGACAGCCAACAAAGGCATTTTGAAAAAAATAGTTGCCACTTTAATATCTCAAACGTTTGTATAATTCAAACCGTGTGCATTTGGTTAATCATTCACGTGACGCCACGTGTCTTGGTTTTAATGGCTATAGGAGGTGCCGTGTGGACAGCTGCTTGAGTGAGCGGGAGGTGTGCGAGCGCAGTCCGGTGCGTAGGCTCACCGGGAAGCGTGCAAGCTGTTCAACGCAGGATTTGTGTATCTCTTCAACGCAAATGGTTCTGATTACGGTATGCAAATTAAAGCCAGACTTCGGTGCTAAGCTAAGAGACACTGCGATTTGTCAAAATATGCAGCCTAGAATTAATAGTTCTCACCGGGATTCAGCATAGATTTCATTCATACTAGTGATTAACCAATCGTTCTCATCAGGAAGCGACACAACCTTGGACCGTCGCCCGCCTCGCTCCCACTGGTCTATATTGGAAGAGCATATGGCAAAGCAATTGGAAGTTATTGTGTCAAACCCATACATGACTTGTCAGCGGCTGATCGCTTTTCAGAAATGACGCAGCTTGCAATGTTTGAATTTGGGCGATGTAATCTTTGAATTTGAACCTTGCAATATTTATGGTATTTGTTATATTGAACCGTTTCTATTCTCCTGTCTCAACGCAAACACTTCATCCGGGTGAACCGCATGTCATACATCGCACACACCTTGATCTGGCTGACCGTTTCTTTTGTGTTGCCTAATCACAAACAGTTCATCTGAGTGAACTGTATGATGTACATCGCACACACCTTGATCTGGCTGACCGTTTCTTTTGTGTTGCCTAATCACAAACAGTTCATCCGAGTGAACCATATGCTGTACATCGCACACACCTTCATCTGGCTGATCATTTCTTTTATTCCTCCTCATCGAAAACGGTTAATTGAACTGAATCGTATGCCCTGAATCACACACCCAACTAAAATCTGAACCGTGTTTGATGCATCCGTCATTGCAAACATTTTGCACCTTTTTACGGTTTTTATACACCACCATTTGAGATTATTGCATCGCACACGGTTTCATCGAAGGGTCTCTGATTGTAGTGTCACGTTAGCAGCATCCTGCAATAGTGATGCTTCTCGATGTACTTACACAGGACAATTTTGGGAACGCTGTTGTTTTCCATCGAGGTTAGTTTCATCCCATGGCTTATATATGCTCACTGTTCAGGATATCGGTAGCTGGTACCATATAGGCCGAGGGCTGATAAGGGACTAATTGGTGAATCAGACTTTTAACTGAATATATCTGCAACACATTTATCGTTAGGTTAACTAGGGCCATATGTAATATATCTGAGGCTACATAGCAACATGCACTGTACTTAATATATAAACATGCAATCCTAGGCTACATAGCAACAAGGAAGAGTGTTACATTAATGTTCTGATGATGTCTAAATATACGTAGAAGAGCAGCAGCAACAACAGCAACACATCCCTATTTGGATACTCAACTTAGCTAGAGGTTAGAGTTAGTTTCTAGCTCATGACTTACCCTGAACTAACTCCATCCAAAGAGTTGTTTGGATGGAAGGGTTAGATTGACAGTAAATGCACTAGGAGAACTAGCTCCAATTAGCACCTCTTGGGTTGGATAGTTTTTTTGGGTGGGTTATAGATGCAACTAGCTCAAACTAGCCCTCGTGTTTAGATATACTTTAGGGCTATTTGAGCCCAAACTAGCTCAAACTAACTATAACCCATGGATACAACAACAGTTAATCCGCCGATAATTTGTAACAATGCACTAAACTCCTTCCAGCCCATAATATAAGATGTTAATTCATCTAATATGTGAGTATATTGGATGTTATAAGATAATATAAAAGAGTTTTGTAGTACATCATTGTGTAATTCCTGTTTAGCTTCTACTATTAACTTGGTGCTTTTAGGTACATATGTCATTGGTAAAGATTCGCGCTTCAACCCTTTCTACTTATGGGGCAATGAGATATCTATGAACCAGCATCAAGTGACGAAGCTGATAAAGATTGTTAGTAAAATGAGTCCAAAGATAGCAATTGAACTATTTTTTTACACTTCATCCAAGACAACAGCGAACTGCAGGGTGATAAGTAAGAACTCCGCAGCCTTCTTTTTACTGCCCATAATGAGTTGTGTTTGATGAAAATGTCTGTATCTTTTTCCTTTGCAGTGGTTGCCAAAGCAGTTTACTCAAGATTACCTCTCAAACTACATGATTGGTGGGCATGCAAAGGTTAAAGTATTTCTACCAGAACACAATGATTATCTAGATGTTTTCATGAAGACCGTGAAGGATGGGCGGTCGGCCATCACAAGGGGTTGGATTAGAGTCGTGTGTGTCTTCTGCATGGAGGAGGGCACAATATGGGCATTCCGCTTCAGCTTGTTCAGCAACCAGAATGTATTTCGTCTCTTTGTTTACCGTCTTTAATAGTACACGTATACAACTATGGTTGATCATTCTTTATTTGGTTCTTATGTAATTCTTGAAAATATCTACCTATGAATCGAATAATGCATTGGTTGTTTGAACCTGATGGATATGAATAAAGTTGTAGCATACATTCAAATTCAAATTCAAATCCGGTACAATTTGAAATAGCAGCAATTAAATTATGATGAAATTGCGCTCTCCATGTCGTTACGGCACACACGGTTGGTAAACCACAAACATTTGCAATATACACCATAATCCGAGACGGTTCACAGGGAGGAAACGTGTGCAAGCATGCACACAGTTGCCGTTTGCAAAGCATGTGCGATGTCAGATACTATCACAAACAGTGCGGGCAAAGTAAACATTTGTGTTAGTTTCCTTATCATACACGATTCGCAACCATGAACTGTTTCTGATGAAGTATGCATCGTAAACGTTGCACTACAGAATAGCGTGTGTGATAGTTATCGTGTACGACGATGTTACGACGGTCCGACATTTCATAATCCTGTCCGACACTCGTACGACGATTAGCTAATCTTCTTAATTAGTTATCGCATACGGTTTGGGAAAAGCGAATGTGTGTGATTGTATGCTTATCATACACATTCTATAATAGTGAACCGTTTGTGATGGGCCGCGTATCGTAAACGTAACACCATAGAATACCGACTGTGATGGCAATGCCAGCACAAACGAGTAGGAGTACTGTAGGCTCCCTACCCCCGACGGTTTCTGGGTCGTGTGGGAAGGACTCCCCTATCGTCGTCACTCACTAGTCGACGATTCCAAAAGTTGTCTCAGAAAGGGTTTAAAAACCGTTGTATAGCACTGACGCGCACCAGTGGTCTGGTCGAGAATGAACAGTGAGATCAATGTTAACACAACCAGGTCTACAGCGCACGGAGAGTATAGTGCTACTGTACTCCACAGAACATGAACCATGTGAAGCATGAATCAGTGTAAGGTAGGGTGTATGAAGGGTGCATGGGAGCAAAAGTTCCCTTCTCGACCCATTTTTGGGTGTTTCGCAGCATGCATGAAGGGTGCATGAGTCCACACTATGTAGTAGATTAACACAAGTAAACTAGGAGCATGCAGAGCATGCATGAAGAGGGGTGTTGAGATGAGCATGCACGAAGAGGGAACAAGTATATTGAGATGAGAATGCAACCAAACACACCCGCACGCTTTGTGCTACAGTGACTAATCTGCACTGTCTGAGTTTTATCCAACGGTCATGTTACGCCGAGACATGCCCATGCAGAGGACTCCTAAAAACCACTGAAGTCCCTCTGCTTCTTGAGGCACACGACATTGGTGATGCAGGGTGCCACCGCTCGCAGAGCCCGCTCCCGGTCGACGAGAGCTAGCTCATCAAGGACGGCGTCCAATGGCATGAATGGATTCCGGTGATGAAGCCCTGAGAGGATTCGCTCGGCAATGGCGACGACCGCCCACAACCCCTCCTTATCCATCTCCGCCCCCACCATCCTATGGAGATGGCTTAGCTCCTTGGAGATATAGGTGAAGAAGGAGACCAGGTCAGGAAGCCGCAGCTCGTTGAAGTCGATGGGGTGATCGAATGGGTTTAGCCTGACGGCCGGTATCGTCGTGCTGGCACGACGGTAGGCATCACACAGCCACAACACATGTGTGCCAACATGGTCCACCAAGTGGTTGAGGCGATCGTGGACCTCGTCACGATCGGCCCGCTCACGCTCCAGCTAGCTCGCTTGACCGCCTATCGTATCTCCCGCTTTCTGCGGCAACGCCGCCGATGCCTCAAGCATATTTTTGGTGGACGTCTATCGCTTTTGAAGCTCCATGAACTCTCGCACATAAAGGAGGAGCATAGCACTCCTCTCCTCCTTGAGCTCACGGAGCTCCATGTCCTTGGCCCTGAGCTCTGCATCCTTGGCATGGCCCTGAGCACCACCATGGAACCAGGAAGAAGCAATGGGGAGATGAAGGAACGGGTGTGAAACAGCGGAAAGGCAATGCAATCTACAGGAAGGAGGAGGGAGCCAACCGAGGAGCAGGGTGGATCTTTTGGTTTTCATCATGGGAAAACATCATTCGACGAATTTTCACATCAAGGAGCAATGGGTTTTACAGGCGGAGTCATCATGACTAATTGCTTCTGCGCCTGCTCCCATCAATAAAAAATAAAAATCCTACCACGCCTACCGCACCCGAAGACTAGAGCAACGCCATGGTGGATATTTAAATTTACCTGCCAGCAAGGAGAGAAAAAGGGTAAAAAACAAATGTGGCGGCAGCCTAGCTATTCGGTCACACTAGCCCAACTAGCTAGAGACTGTGCTTCATCGATGTACTCAGCGGGAAAGGTGGGCTTTTGTGATTTGACGACTCATTTACTTGCTTCGGCGCTACGATCGAGAAGGACCCAAAAGACGCGTGGTTGGGCGTCCCATGTCTCGGCAAGGAATAAAATATGCGTGCATCACCCGGAATGACCCAGAAACCATGCGGTAGGGTGTGCCATGTCTCAGCACGGAGGAAAAATGTGCGTGTAAAAATATGCTGTATCAGACGTAACTACCTATGGTTCAACCTCGGGACCCAGCTAGTCGGTCAAAAACACCCCACTAGCCACACAACTTCATCATGCTAACGTGGCACAGAGGATAGGTGTGGTTTTCTCCGTATCGACCAGCAAAAATGTCTCTTATTCTAGGCGATTCATCTATTTTCCAAGCATTTTTAGTTATAATAACACCACGGCAAGCCCGCGCCGCTTTTCATGTGTGCCCGTGCGTCTAAAAGTTGTACTAGATGGAGAGGAGAGAGACATCGCAGACATGGGACCCACCAGTAAGAGAGTCAACGGTCATGCATGTGTTGACGAGCCACTCTCTCTAATCTACTCAACGTAATACTGTATAAAATCAAGTTATGCGACAAAGCCAACAACCGTTGTTGTTTCAGGCTATCGACGTATGCTTTGTAGTCCAGGTTGACAGTTCGAATCTCGTCCTTCAGATTTGTTAGTTTTAGGTCCAAATTTTATCAATGACAAGTGGGACCCCCCATGTGTTGTTCCGATATTTCAGTGTAGGATGTTTTTTTTTGCACAAACACTTTGCGCGGTTAGACAAGTTACGGCACCAGGTACATGTATTTTGCAAGTTTTGGAACAAAAATGACAGCGGCACAGAATATCACATGCACCCCGCAGCATAGATTTTACAGATCCAATGACTTGGGAGTCTTTGTAATTATGCGCAATTTCCAAACTCTCCAAGGTTTTTTTGCAAAAAATCATTCAGTTCTCACAGCCCTAGAATTTGTTTGCAAATAGTTGCACAAGCATCCATGCATCATGTCTAAATTTCTTTGAAAGTTAAAATGGGGATTTGTTGAAACCCTAGCACCAAATGAATTCAACTAGGTTCAATAAATATATTTTAAATGAATCCAAATGCCCTTTAGAAAAGTTCATGATTTTTGATAAAGGTGAAAACCTCTGCCAAAAATGATGCAGATATTTCTAGGCCATTCTGGATTTTGGAACTAAATCTTATTGTATTTGCATTTGGGCATTTAAATGCTATATAATATTTTTAATGTCCAAATATTCATGAACGGAAATGTTTACTGTCGGAAATATTCCAAACAGTAGCCTTGAGCAGTTTCATGAATTTTGAGATTGTTCTGGTATTTTTAATAGCCCTAAAGTTACAAAATAATAGACAACAGAAACAAATAAAAGAAGAGAGAGAGACCCACCTGACTTACCTGGCAGCCCACCTGGCCCAGCTCCTCCAGCCGTCCCAGCCCACTAGCAACTGCCAGTCGTCTCCCACCTCTGCCAGAAGGCAGAGGCGTGTCGCCCGCGCGCGCACCGGACGCCACCTCCTGCTTCCACCTCCTGCTTCCTTCCCCGCCCTCGACGGAGCGCCTGGAGACGCCCGAGCCCCCTGGTCCTTCTCCTACTCTCGTGGCTCACTTTCCCCTCCTATGTCTCTCTCGCACGCAGCACCACCGAACACGCCATCGCCGCCGCTCGCCGTTGCCACGGCCACAGCCACCACCTCACGTGACCGAGCTGTCCCCGAGCTCCGCCACGACGTCGTCGTCCTCCCCACCAAGTCACGCAGCGCCACAAGCTCTGCTCCATCTCCAACGCCACCGTTTTCCTCATCAGTCGTCCGAGATCGCCGCCGCTTGTACATCGCCATCCGGCCTTCTCCGAGCCCGAGTCGTCGCCCTCTGCAACCAGTGTGAGCTTCCGCGTCGAAACCCCCTCTCCGCGGAGCTCGTTACGCCCTGTAGTCGTCGCCCCCTTGCCAACCAAATCGCGCCGCCGCCTGAGCTCCTCACCGTTGTTGCCACACCCACTGGAGCTCGAAACCGAGCACGCCACCGTGGTTAGTGCGTCCCCAGGAGACGAATGCGGCCAACCCTGACCCCTACCGTGCACCGTAGCTCCTTCTCCCCTCCCCGCCGAACTCCGGTCGCCGCCCAAGCGGTCACCGCCGTCAAACTAGGCCGTCTCCGGTGAAACGGAGGGCACCAGTGGGTGCGCGCTAGCTCCAGCTCCTCGCAGATGGTCTCCGCCGCCCATTTGGTCGCCGGAGACGCAATCCCGTAGCCCACCGCCGCGTCTGGCCTCGCCGGCGTCGAGTCGCCGGCAGGTGTTGACCCATTTGACCCGGGTTTGACCACCGTTTGACCCCGGTGGGTCACTGGCTTGTGGGCCCGGCCCCTGCTAACTTTTGGTTAAGTTAATAACAAATTTTAGTTAAGCCACTGACTCACTGACATGCGGGTCCCGCTTGACTAATTAAACTAAGTTAGGTTTAATTTATATTAGGATTAGCCACAGTCACTGACATGTGGGTCCCAGCCATCAGGTTTGACCTGGGCTGGCGCCTTTGACCTGCTCACGTAGTGATGATGTCACTATGACATCATAAAGCCTTTTCTGGAATTCAAATAAATCTAAATGATTTATTTATTTTCATAAAATGTCCTAAACTTCTAAAAATCATAGAAAATAAACCGTAACTCCAAATGAAATAATTTATATATGAAAAATTATCAGAAAAAATCCAATATATCAATTGGTACTGGTTTCATGCATGTTAGAACAACTTTTGGCTACTGTTTAGGACAAATCAAATGAATGTCATTTAAATAACCATATGTGGAGTTTGAATTTGAACCTTGGGTTCAAACCAACTACACTGAATTGTGTTGCTAGTTGCATTAGGCCAAATCACATCATATTGCCATGTCATAATCATGCATCATAATTGTTGCATTGCATTGATTGTGTTCTTCCTTGTTTGCCGGTATTTGTCCCCTCTCAGTAGACGTTGTTCCGACGATGTGATCAAAGACACCGATGAAGATCTATACTATCTTTAGAAGTTCCAGGCAAGCAAAACCCCCTTGTTCATTCCGATACAATCCCACTCTCTTGGTCCTGCTCTCTTTTATTGCATTAGGACAAAAATGTTTCAACTGTTACATGATGCGGTAGTTGAACCCCTTTCCTCTGCATGACCTGTCATTGCCACAGTAAATAGATGAAACCCACTAGCATGAGTAGGAGTTGTTTGAGCCCTGATGTGCCTACTCATTCATGCATGTTGTCATGCCTGCCATTTCTTAGAGTTGTGTCAGGTCTGATTCATCGGGGATGAATTGGGAAGTTGTGAACATGTCCTACTGCTGAGAGCTAAGTGTGTGAACACGATTTGGTAAAGGTAGCGGTGAGAGGCCATGTAGGAGTACATGGTGGGTTGTCTCATTGAAACCGCCTCGGGAACTAAGTTCTGTGTTTGTGATCCATGAACAGTTACTACCACACATTGGGTTCCGATAACATGACCCCTCTCGGCTTATTAATCACCTCAATCTCTATCCAGGAGTTGCAACTAGTTTCTAGTGTTTGTAGGTAGTGTTAGTAATCTACCAAGTGGCACCCGGTACAGGTGGGCTTGGGACAGACTAGGCACCGTGGCATAGTGTACCAAGCATAGATCCATCCGTCGAGGTAGGCTTGGGAACCCTGCACACATCGTTTGTGGCCACGAGCGACACCCCAGCCAGATCTCCTTGCGGATGGAACCCGAATAGGCGATAAACCTAGACTAGAGACTTGCGTGGTTAGTCAGGTCGTGGCCGACTCCCTCGCCAGGCTTCCGCTTGAAGGTTGCTGAGATACACGACGTTTACATGGTGGTAAGTGGCGAGAGCGTGTGTGAAGAAGTACACCCCTGCAGGGTTAACATCATCTATTCGAATAGCCGTGTCCGTGGTAAAGGACTTCTGGGTTGCCTATACAGTTCATAGACAAGTGAAAGTGGATACTCTAAAATGTGCAAGATAAGCGTGAGTGCTATGGATGGTGTTCTTGTAGGGAGATGGGAGCGGATTCATAGTGGTGTATTGATTGGTGAATATGTGGACTCGTGTGCGCCACCTCAAAAGAGTTGCTTGCAGTCGTAGTTCAGGTTAGCCACTGAGTCAAAGCTGGCTTGCTGCAGTTAAATCCCACCATCCTTTTGTTGATACTGATGCATATGTAGATAGTTCTGATGTAAGTCTTGCTGGGTACATTTGTACTCGCGTTTGCTTAATTTATGTTTTGCAGAGAGACTTCAGTCTCGCTAGTAGTTCCGCGTGGACTTTGACGTTTAGCTTGTTCACCGGAGTCCTTCTAGCCCAGCTACTAATGCTTCGGAATACTAAGACTGGCCGGCATGTGTCCCACTTCGTTCTTGTGTCTGTCCCTTCAGGGAAATGCCACGCGGTAACTTCCGGAGTCCTGCTAGCCTGCTACAGCCCAAGTTCCCGGAGTCCTATTATCCCAGTTGCTACAGCCCGGATTCACACGTTGATGACCGACACGTTCGAGGATGGGTCATGTATGCCTGTCCCCATAAGTTAGTGCCACTTTGGGTTCACGACTAGTCGTGTCGGCCCAGGTTCTCTGTCATATGGATGCTAGCGACACTATCATATATGTGAGCCAAGAGGCGGAAATGGTCCCGGGCCAGGTAAGGTGGCACCCGTGGGAATACCGTGCGTGAGGCCACAAAGTGATATTTTGTGTTACATGCTAGATCGGTGTGACTTAGAATCGGGGTCTTGACATTAGTCCTCGTGTGTGCCACTGGATCTTGGATCCAACAGCTCCCAGTATCTCATATTAGGTGCTCCCCGCAGCTTAATTAGCCACTGCGGTGATACGAGCATCTAGGTCGTATGATCTGTGATCAGATGGCACATGTGTAGTAGTTGTACTTTCTGCTCAATTCCCAAACTATTTGAGGCCTATTTTGAAAAAACATTCAAACCTCCTACTGTGAGCCATTAGATCTCCTGGGAATTCGTATCACCATAGACTCTACGGTGTGGGAGCACCTCATATTCTCCCGTGCGAGAAAACATTAGGTGCTCTCACAACTTGGATGCTACGGTGATACGAGCTTCGAGGTCATTTGATCTGAGATCCAATGGCATATGAGCAGTCTTTATGCTTGTGAGCAGTGCTCGAACTCTTTGGGGTCTTTTCTGTAAAAAACATTCGAACCACCAAGGAGTTGTTGGATCTCAGATCCAACGGCTCCGAAAATCTTGTATCACCAAAGCATCTAAGGTGTGGTAGCACATGATATTCTTACATACAAGAGAATATGAGGTCCTCCCTCATCTTAGATGCTACAGTGATACAAGCTTTGAGGTCGTTGGATATGCGATCCAAGGGCATCTGAGTAGTTTTTCTACAAATTGTGTGCAATTCTCAAACTCATTAAGGTTTCTTGTAAAAATATTAAGTCATCCTGTGAGCCGCTATATCTCAGGTCTACAAGCTCCAAGGAACTCGCATTAGCATATAGCATCTAAGGTGTCGGGGCACATGTTATTCTCCTGGGGATGGGGGGTGCACAACCCATTGGTGTTTGGGAGGGCGGGGACAAATATAATGTTCAAAAAATATTATCTAAACAATCCTAAACAGAGCTTCACAATTTTATCTAAGGTCGAGGGTTTACCCCCCGACAATCTACATAGCCCCACCTATGCAAGAGGTGTAGTGCGAGCGTATATGTGTGAGAGAGACGACGCGAAAAAGCAAGGTCAATCGAGTCATTTATAGAGGGAGAGATCGAGTGAATGTGGCCTAGCGTACACTCGAATGTTAAAGATGATACACCGAGATATCGTGTGGTGAAGTTGTAGTGAGGGATAGAAGGAGATAGTTACCGAGAGAGTGGCCTAGATAGACTTTGCTTGTGCATGCACGGTGAAGGTGTTTTACAAAGGCAACATATGTGTCTTTAGAGAGAGAGGGAGGGTTTGTCATGGAGGGCATGCACAAGAAGGTTGTGTGTGAGAAATACATTTGTTGAGAGTGTGAGGGCGGGAATGACATAAATGGCGATTGAAATGTGAAGAGAAATAATGAGCATGCGTGTGTCGGATACCAGTAGCTCTATTAACAAAGAAATGAACATCAATCAATACATGAAGTATGTGTGTGTGGGGGGAGGGGGGTCGATGGAGAGACCTAAACACAACATTTGTATGTACGTAATACTAGACTTAATATTCATGTTCCAGTTTACTATGTATTTTAAATATTGAATTGAGGACCATTCATGGCTTACATTTTACTCCCTCTATTCCTAAATATTTGTATTTTTAGAGATTTCAAATGGACTGCCACATACAGATGTATATAGACATATTTTAGAGTGTAGATTCACACATTTTTCTCCCTATGTAGTCACTTATTGAAATCTTTAAAAGACAAATATTTAGGAACAGAGGGAGTATTTTTGAATTCGTTTCACACATGCATGGTCTAAAAAAATAGATGCACTATATTTACTGGATTGTTGTTGTATTCGTGTGTGTGTGTGTGTGGTCATATGCTTGAATACACACAAAGTTTTCTAAACACCATAACGTTCATCTTTTAAATTTGAATTTTCAATGAAAAACTCACTGGGGATACCATGAAATGTGAAATCCACATTGAGATCACTATATCACAAAATCACTCTAATTCAAGAACTTGTCATAAATCAATTATCGTGCCTTTTGGAATGACCAGTTATTTTCAATGAAAATATGTGCATTGTAATACATATAGATTCATTCGGCAATTTAAAAGATTGCTTTCATATTATCAAATGGTAGCACTTGACGGCATACTAGCCAGACCCGGGCTCGTGTCCTGCTGGTGGCGTGCATGGTACGCACATTAGCCAATCCCAACCGCTCGAGCCTCTGTGTTTCGAGTCGAAATATCTGGGGGCCAGAATTCCATACCTAGGAAATTCCCCTCATGTCCCCTGTCCATAATGACTACCGATGAACAATGGAGGAATGATTTAGTAACTACGACCACATTACCTACGGTGCCAAGCATGGTTTAATTCCCTCGATCCCCGTGACCCAAGGTCACCCATCAACTCCATTGCCTAGTACTAATAGTACTACACTAGGATGAGCACATAATTGAGCTCCATTTGTTCGTGCCTAGTACTAGAGTTACTATATCAGGAAATGCAGTGGTACGGAGGCATTATCCTTTTACTCTGCATATATGACTTGTCTGAAGTCTAACTAAGCAAAATGTTTGACCAAATTCTTTCTTAAGAAATATTAACATCTACAATAGTAAAGATGTATCAATTGCAAATTTATTTCATGATGTAGGTTATGATATTGTTTCGGATCCTTGATTTTAAATTTAAAACAATACAAAAGTGACCTCAAATTCATGAAACTGAGCATGGTCTCGTGATATGGCACAAATAGGTTGTCATGATTTTTTTGTTCAATTTGAGATAAGCTTCTTATGAAAAGTTGCACAAATGAAGAGACAAGGTATTCTGGAGCAAAGACCTGTCATGTTAACGCGAACGGTTTCACTATTCAAACCATGGGTGTTAGACCTACGTGCTGCCACGAGTCTCGCTTCTCATCGGCATGTGTCGTCCGAACAAGCATGTGAGTTGACGAGAGGCATACGAGCAGACTACTACGCCAGCTGACCGGGAGGCGTGTGACCAGGCGGTTGCGCAGGCTGACCTAGAGGCATGCGAGCAGGCTGCTACGCAGGCTCACGGGGAGGCGAGCCCTTTGACCAGGCTCCGCCACCCACCTTCATCCCAACTGCCCCCACTTTTAATGGTGCTGGTGCCGCAGTTTAAAATCACCCCCGCACTCCCCGGTATCGCTACAATATTCTCACTTCCTCTCTGATTCTCCTGTCATCTACCTCCAACCAGCCTGACCTCATCGTACGCCATGCCACATCATGATGGGTTGCCCTTAGTATTCTAGTTTCCTCGGGAAGACACCCAGCCATAGTCTCAAGAACATAAGGCGCTTTGGGACGAGCTTGAATTGACCTTGCGAGAAGACGTTGCGCCTGTCCCCACTCCCTTTCCAGCTCCCATCGCCCCGACTGAGTCAGCGCCCATCCTTGTGGTATTGATGGCCTAGGAGCCGCACATTGTCGTCGAACTTTATGCCATGGGGTTCCACGAGGTCCCCGTCGACTTTCACGTGCCCGTGCACCTGCTAGCACATGCGCCTGCGTGTGCACTGACGCGCACGCCCATGCCCGTGCCCGTGCACAAGAATGTCTCCGTCGCGCCTTTGCCAGCGCATGTCCCTGCGCCGGTGCCAGTGCCCCCCCCCCCAACGGCATGGATCACCGCCGTCGACCGCTTCCTTGAACTAATGCAGTCACCTCCTCCCATCAGTTGACTGGCTCCTGGAGACCAAACTCCAGAACATTCTGGCCTACCTTGAAGCTAGGGCTAACGTCTAGGAGTAGACCAACAACGGTGTAAGACGCCGCCGTTGCCGTCGGTCAATCGCTCGACGACACACCGAGCATGGCAGAGGAGCCGCTTCCCACTGCAAGATGCCTCCGCCACCGCCGCGTAATCTAAATTTGCCATGAAAAATATTCGATTGCCATGCTTAAAATCCGAACATTTGGGATTTCTCATTTCCGTTTATTTTAGTTCTATCATGGCATGAATGTAAAGTCGGAGTCGGACTGAATGAAATGTATAGTTTGATCGACTGAATGTTCTACTAGAGCCATATCCAATTCAATATAAAATGTCATCAAGCGACATGTATTCCTTCTCGTCGCAAGCATTTCATATTGAATACCATGTCAATTCCAAATATATTTTTAGGGAAGTCAATTCCAAATACTTGTAGGGCACGACCAATCCCCTTGTTAGAGCACAAGGCGATACATCTATTTATCCACGCATTTAGTTATTATGGAGTAGTAGATAAATAGTACTACTACTAGCCTAACTTGTCAGTCACGGTCACTTTTGTTCCTAAACCTGTTACATGTATAATACTACTAGTACGTGAAACTGGTGTCGTAACTTGTGAACGTGTCCAGATATGGTCAACGGCAACACCGCCCATGTGTTCTTCGTGTTTGCCCGTTCGTCTAAACATAGAAGGGGAGGAGAGAGAGTCAGAGCAGACATGGAACCCACCAGTAAGTGAAGGCGAATAGTACATGCTCACGAACCGGTCCCACTAATGTACTAAAATTAATGTTAAAACATGGTATCCATTAAATAGGCTGTGGTAATAGAAAAACATTATATCAACAAAGGGGAGTACAACAAACGTTGCTACTATGTTGCCTATTGACGTGTGGCTTGAAGGCCCAGGTCGCATGTTCGATCCTCGTCCTTTTTCATTTTTAATTTATGTATGGGTCCAAATTTGTTCCATGACAGGTGGGCCCCTCGGTGTGTAATTTGTAGCACTTAAATTTCTGGGTCAAAATTTGTTCCATTACAGGTGGACTATTGGTGTGTAGTTTGTAGCTTATTTGTAATAATTAAAGAAAAAATATGGTTTTTTGCCAAAAATACCATGGTGTGACGTGGAAGATGAGAAAGGGCGTGCGAGAGAGCGGTGACCGAGCCAGAGGGAAATCAATTAGGGGAGGTGTGGGGGTCGCAACAATGTTTGGAGTAGTTGTGCGCTGAATGCTACGAGAATATAATCTAAACCCACCGGAATAAATGCCTTCACAAATTAATCCAACGTTGGAGTCCCCCTCGCGATGTAAATAGCTCCGGCTCTGCGAGGGATGGAGAAGTATCTTCAATGTGTGGAATATACGGCGTGAGAAAGCGAGGTCAATCAAGACATAGATAGATAGAGAGACAAAGTGAGTGTGTCCCGGCATTCGTTGAAAAGATATATCTGCTCTGGAGAGATATTGTTCGATTGAACTTTTGGGAAGGGTGAGGGTTGTAAGAGAGAGCTTGTGAGATGGTTCAGTCACAGACAAGTAGATATATTTTGTGCGTGGGAGTAAGCAAGGTCGATTGATACATAAAGAGAGAGAGAGAGAGAGATTAAGTGAGTGTGGGTCGTCATGCGATCGAAAGAGTGAGACGGGTTGGAGAGAGTGACATAGATAGACAATGTGCGTGAGAGAGTATACAAGATGAATATGTCGAATTGGGCCCAAACATGAAGATATATCATTTGTGCGTGAGAAAGAGCGAGGTCAATCGAGACATACAGAGAGAGACAGAGATTGAGCGAGCGTGGGCCGCCATGAGGTCGAAAGAGTGGGGCTTCTTGGATGGACTAAGAACTAGATAGAGAATCTGCATGAGAGATTATAGAGTGTGTCAATCGAGGCCCGAACAGGGAGATATATGATTTTTGTGTGAGTGAAAGCGAGGTTAATCGAGACTTGGATAGAGAGAGAGAGAGAGAGAGATTGAGCGAGTGTGGGCCGCCATGCGGAAGAAAGAGTGAGACAGTCTCGAGAAAGTGACCTAGGTAGACAATGTGCGTGCGCGTGTGATACGTCCATTTGCATCATGTTTTCTTACTGTTATTTATGATGTTTTTATCCATAATAATGCTTTTTGGAGTAATTCTAATGCCTTTCTCTCATAATTTGTAAGGTACACACAAAGAGGGAGAATTCCGGCAGCTGGAAATCTGGACCTGGAAAAGCTACGTCAGGCAACCTATTCTGCACAACTCCGAACAAGCTGAAACTTCACGAAGATTTTTTTATGGAATATTTAATAATTATTGGAGCAAATAACTACCATAGGGGCCCACCAGGTGAGCACAACCCACCTGGGCACGCTAGGGAGCCTAGTCGCGCCCTGGTGGGTTGTGCTCACCCAAGCCCACCTCTGGTGCCCATCTTCTGGTATATAGGTCGTTTTGACCTAGAAAAATAAGGAGAAGACTTTCGGGACGAAGCACCGCAGCCTCGAGGTGGAACTTGGGCAGGACCACTTTTGCCCTCCGGTGGAGAGACTCCGCCGGGGGAAGTTCCCTCCCGGAGGGGGAAATCATCATTGTCATCATCACCAACAACTCTCCCATCTTGGGGAGGGCAATCTCCATCAACATCTTCAACAGCACTAACTCCTCTCAAACCCTAGTTCATCTCATGTGTTCAATCTTGTTACCGGAACTATAGATTGGTGCTTGTGGGTGGCTAGTAGTGTTGATTACATCTTGTAGTTGATTACTATATGGTTTATTTGGTCGAAGATTATATGTTCAAATCCAATATGTCATTTAATACCCCTCTGATCTTGAGCATTTTTATCATTTGTGAGTAGTTACCTTTGTTCTTGAGGTCACGGGCGAAATCATGTTGCAAGTAATCATGTGAATTTGATATGTGTTTGATATTTTGATTGTATGTATGTTGTGATTCCCTTAGTGGTTTCATGTGAACGTCGACTACATGACACTTCATCATATTTGGGCCTAAGGGAACGCATTGTGGAGTAGCAATTAGATGATGGGCTGCGAGAGTGACAGAAGCTTGAACCCCAGTTTATGCGCTATTCTGTAAGGGACCGATTGGATACAAAAGTTTAATGCTATGGTTAGAATTTATTATTAATACTTTTCTCATAGTTGTGGATGCTTGCGGGAGGGTTAATCATAAGTAGGAGGTTTGTTCAAGTAAGAACAGCACCTAAGCACCGGTCCACCCACATATCAAATTATCAAAGTACTGAACATGAATTAAACCAACATGATGAAAGTGACTAGATGAAATTCCCGTGGACCCTCAAGAATGCTTTGCTTATCATAAGAGACCGTTTTGGTCTATCCTTTGCCTCAAAAGGATTGGGCTACCTTGCTGCACTTTTGTTACTACTATCGTTACTTGCTCGTTACAAATTACCTTGCTATCAAACTACTCTGCTACTTACAATTTCAGCACTTGCAGACATTACCTTGCTGAAAACCACTTGTCATTTCCTTCTACTCCTCGTTGGGTTCGACACTCTTACTTATCGAAAAGAGCTACAATTGATCCCCTGTAGTTGTGGGTCATCAAGGCTATTTTCTGGCACCGTTGCCTGGGAGTGAAGCGCCTTTGGTAAGGAAACATTTATATAGTCTGCTGGAATTTATTGTCACTTGTTACTATGGAAAACAATCCTTTCAGGGGTTTGTATGGGGTATCTTCACCTCGTCCGGAACCACAATTAGCTACCCCTCAACCTACTGCACCTACTGAAAATATTGAATATGAAATTCCTTCGGGTATGATAGAACAACTGCTAGCTAATCCTTATGCAGTAGATGGAACCAAACATCCTGATATGCACTTTGATATATGTAGAACAAATTTGTGGGATGTTTAAGCATGCAGGTCTGTCGGCGTCCTGGGAACGGGGGTCCCCAGACTTGCCTGCCCGCGGCCCACGGCGTGGCTCCCCCACCAACCCTGTACGGCCCATCCTCATCATCAAACACTCAAGACCCAAGCGAGGGGCCAAGCCTTGCGAGGCGGGCGATGCAAGACCTCCTCGGGGGCGGCCTCACCAGGCTGGCTCGCTAGGGGCGGACAGATCGAGGCGAGGGGCACCTCGCGAGGTCCATCTGACGCAAGCCATGACGACCAAGGCCAGGCGGGCGCTAGTGCGCACGGTGTACCTGTTTCCTCTTTGGTGCTAAAGAGGCAAGCGCAGGTGAGGAGTCCTGAGGCATCAGGCAAAGGTTTCCATATCGGTGCAGCACGACCAAGACCAGCAGGACGGCAGGATGGAGGTCACCGTGGAGCCCAGGACGGCGTCACCACTAGAACCTTTAGCATGTGAAGACCACCTTTAGTCAGGATAACTTGTACTGGTTGTCTCCCTTCAAATTTGGCCATTGTTGGATCCCTTCCCGCCTACATTTGGGAAGAGGACCATGGCCTCTATAAAGAGGACTAGCCACCACAGTAGGAGGCAACTGATCTAGAGAGAGCTGATCTGGAGAGGACGGGTCTAGGATCATTGAGATCATCCTCGACCACACAAGCTCACCGAGCTCAAGAAAACCTCCCCTCAGGAGGCTGTTATTCCCTTGTACTCATTCATCCTCAGCCCAAGAGGCAATCCACCACACCACATTGGAGTAGGATATTACACCACATCGGTAGCCCGAACCAGTATAAACCCTGTGTCCTTTGTTTTGTGAGTTTGACGTGTTGAGCTTGGAGATTGTGGTGGGAGCGTGAGCTAGGGGGGAGAGATCTTCGTGCGCACCCTAGAGTTCAAACCTCAAGGGTTTTGACGGAACCCGGAATCCGACATTTGGCGCGCCAGGTAGGGGTGCGCTGAACCTTTCCTTCCGTTCCACCGCTCCACCGCATCCATGGCAGACGCGAGTCAAGCCCGTGCCGAGCACCGGGCCGCCCTCGCCGCCCGTGTCGCTCAGACGGCCCCTGTCGACGCGCCTCCCCGTCGTTCTCCATCACCTGTTGCCAACGCCGCTACCGGCCTGGCAGCAAACGAGCAGCAAGCATCATCGTTGCACCCCCTCCGTGCGGCGGGACGGCTGCACCGCCACCCCGTCGCTGACTCCGGCCGGCTCATCGTCTCATGCTCGCCGTGCGCCAACGGATGCGCAGGCCACGCTGCTCATGGTACGCGAGCTCCTATGCTACCCCCCGGTCGATGACCTCTACGAGGACTAGCTGGACCGCATCACCGAGCTCGTCAGCGCCGCTGGGGGCTCTCCTGCACCATCCCTCTCGTTGCCTCGCACGCCTCCGGCCGTGGGAGACATAGCTCAAGAAGCGCCTCCGCCGCCTCTGATCAAGACGAAACCCTCGTCCCGAGACGCGCAGCTCAAGGAGCGCCACCGCCTCCTCCGCATTAAGACGGTGTCCTCGCCCCAAGACGCGCGGTCCCGCGGCGTGATCCGCCACTCCGTGTGCCTGCGCACGAAGAAGGAAGCTGCCAGGAGGTCCCTCGACCGCGAGAAAATGCTCCAGCGCTCCCAGCACCACCACGGCAAGACCGTGTGCCGCCTGCGGCCGCGGTGCCCGGATGTCAAGGGCAGGCTCCGCCCCCGCGAAGGGTCCCGGTGACCACGGCAGGCTGCCGAGCCTTCACTCCAGAGCTGCGCACCGTCGTTTGGCCAGGAAAGTTCAAGCCGGATCTGCCATCGTGCTACGACGGCACCCCCGACCCCACAGAGTTCCTGCAACTGTACGAACTGAGCATCGAGGCAGCCAACGGCGACGAAAAAGTCATGGCGAATTGGTTTCCCATGGCTCTCAAGGATGGCACTCGCTCCTGGCTCCTAAACCTGCCCACGGGATCAATCTCCTAATGGGGTGAGATGCGCGACTGCTTCATCGCCAACTTCCAGGGCACTCGCGACTGCCCTCCGGCCGTGGGTGACCTGCGTCGCATCAAGCAACAGTCGGAGGAGACCCTGCAGAAGTACATCCTGCGCTTCAACAGCATTCGCCTCAAGATCCCCAAGGTGACGGACGAGGCCACCATCTCAGCATTTTCCGATGGCATCCGCGATGTCAACATGAAGGAGGAGCTCGCCATCCACGAGGACCTATGCATGACCCTGGAGTTGTTCAACCTGGCGACCAAGTGTGCAAGAGCTGAGGAAGGGCATCTGTCCCTCCTCGAGCTCCCTGCTGCCGACCCAGAAGAGAAGAAAGCCAAGGTCAAGGACGTGAAGCACAAGGGAGTAGCCGTGCTCGCGGCGGAGCCGGACACGAAGCGCCGTCGGGACCACCCCGAGTCGTCCAAGAGCAGCCGTCCGCTCTGCGCCTTCCACAATGTACACAACCACAACACCAACAATTTTCAAGAGCTCAGGCCCCGGCTTCCCAGCGCATCTTCAAGCAGTTCTCCCGCGAGGTGAATGCAGCCCTCCCCAGGCTCGAGGCCGCGTGCCCGCTCAGTTGGTCCAAGTACGCCATCACCTTCAGCTCGGTGGACCATCTGAAATGCGCGGCGACCGCCGGCGTCCTCCCGATGCTCTGTTCACCTGTCATCAGCAATGTCCAAGTCACCAAGACCCTCATCTACGGTGGCGCAGGTCTCAGTGTCCTGTCCGTCGAGACGTTCGACAGCCTTCAAGTGCCCTATGATCAGCTACAGCCTACCAAGCACTTCTCAGGAGTGACCGACGGCTCCACCACCCCGAAATGGCAAGTTCATCTCCCTATCACCTTCGACCAGCGCAACAACTGCTACACCGAGCTCATCGACTTTGACGTCGCCCACATCCGTCTGCCATACAATGCCATCCTCGGGTACCCAGCATTAGCCAAGTTCATGGCAGTGACCCACCATGGCTACAACATCCTCAAGATGCCAGGAAGCAGCGGAATCATCACGGTCCCCTGCGAAGAAAGAGATGCAGTGTGCTCCCTCGAGCACGCCTTCCAAGTGGCGGCAATCAAAGACTCTGACAGCGAGGGCATGCAGCACCCTCTTGAGGCCATCCCCAACAAGAAGAAGTAGCTACTCCGCACAGGGCCTCAGTGGCGTGGTGTCTCTAGCGGCGCCGCCTCAGGATCAACGCCCGCACCTGGGGTGCCTCCCTCCCACGCATAGGAAGGCGCGCACGGCGCCCTCCTCATGTGAGGCTCGGGGGCTCTCTTCTGGAGGGCCTTAGACCTGGCCAACATCACGAGGGAGGCGCTCGGGCACCACGTGGAGGCATGCTTTGCGGCACGTTTCCCTCAGGAGGGCACTGGGCGAGGAGCGCCCGACTCTCAGGAGTTCATCGTCAAGGCCACCCAGGAGCTTCAAGAAGCAAGGGCTATGCGTGGCGACCTCCGCCCACCCGGTGCAGCCCCCCATCCAGGCGAGGATGGCGGGCTACGTGTCTGCGTCGACATTCTAGAGTGCAATAGGGCCGCGTCTCAGGAGCGCTTCTGGCCTTCGCACGCCGGCCGGTGCGAGGGCCCACCTCACAGCTACGTCTGCATGCCGTTTGGCTTGCCGAACTCAGCTATCACCTACCAGCGGCGTCTACGGAGCATCCTCGCAACCCAGGAGGCTAGGCATCATGCGGTCCTGGCGGAGATGGAGATGGTCCTCAAGGAACTACCTGAGCCCCCAGAGCCTCCCGAGGCTCAGGGTCTTGGCGGGTCGTGAGGAGCGACTTCTTCAGCGCGTGCATTCAGCTACCCCAACATTCCTTCGGCAACGAAACCAGGTGACATTTTCCAAGTTCATTCAGCTGGGAGCGCCCCTCGGGCTGCATTATTCCCAGGTCGCATGGGCCTGTCCCTGCGGCGTGTATCCTTCCGCATTTTTAGCTTATCCTACTGGGGGCACCCTTCGGGCTGCATCATCTCCAGGCCGCTCGGGTCCGTCCTAGTGGCACGTATCGTTCTCGCATCTATCTAAGCTAGCTGGTTCCCATGCATGAGTTATTTATAGTCATCACTTGCTTGATTGTCACTTGACGCGGCCGCCCGCATCGCTGATCGGCCCCTTGCTCATCCCGTGGTGGAAGCTACTCATGCTGGCACGGAGCTTGTGCTCGGGTCCGTCCCAGCGACGCTCACAAATCTGAGCAGCCGAGCTCTGGCTCGCGACACCCCCCGCGCACGTCACCTCGCCAGGCCCTCATTGCCTTCATATTCTTGCGGAACGACCAGTGGCAGGCCGGCAAGCATGGTTGCGGTTGTATCCCTTCTTCGTGCTAACCTGCAGGAACCTCCCGAGGGCAACGGCAGGCAGTACCATGGGCTCCCTCTTTTGCCGTGCAATTCGCTTGCATGTTAAAGGGGGGCTCCTGAGCATCGCGGCTCAGGAGCTCCTATTGGTCCTCCAGCCCTCACCCCCTGGCCTTCACCACGACATTGCGACCTGGCATACCAGCGGCGACTAAGCTCGCTCGAGGGCCGGGACCCGAGGACGCAGAGCACACAGAAGAGTGTGGGAAAGTGGGAAGGCTCGCACGGGCCTAACCTGGCTACGTTATGGCCATCGATGCACGAGTCTTGCACTGCACAAGGAATCAACTCTGGACTGCCAAGATAAGTTTCACACCCGAGTCGGCCGAGCGCTACGACAACCTCTTGAGCATCGCGCCTCAGGATCTCTAACTAGACCTCGGGCCACTCACCTCCTGGCCTTGACCACGGCATCATGACCTGGCATACCAGCGACGGCTGTATCCTGCCTGGGGACTAGGACTTGTCGGCGTTGAGCACCAAGCTAGCACGAAGTTGGAAAGGGGAGACTGAGCCGAAGCAAGACATGCATTCGTAAATCTTCATAATAAGGACGATATCAACAAAAGGCATTACAGACCATTTACACGCCCCCATGGGGTCCATCTTGATTCATCGCAGGGAAGCAATGGAGGCAAATGGAGCCCGCACTAGCCTTTTGTAAGTCGGGCAGTTGCCGAGGCACCATGGGGAAGTGCAGACGCCCATGTTCCATCAATTGCCACACGTCAACCGAAGCCGTAGGTTGTTGGGGCCCACGGCACTCCGCACTTGTCCCTTGGCTTCGCCTTGAAGCCAAGACCAAGCGCGCCTTGGGCCCGGGGGCTACTATCGGCATCCTGGGAACGGGGGTCCCAGACTTGCCTGCTTGCGGCCCTCGGCGTGGCTCCCCCAGTGGCCCTGTACGGCCCATCCTCATCAGCGAACACTCAAGACCCTCACGAGGGGCCAAGCCTCGTGATACGGACGACGCAAGACCTCCTCGAGGGCGGCCTCACCAGGCTGGCTCGTGAGGGGCGGAGAGAACAAGGCGAGGGGCACCTCGCGAGGTCCCTGTGACGCAAGACATGACAACCAAGGCCAGGCGGGCGCTAGCGCGCGTAGTGTACATGTTTCCTCTTTGGTGCTAAAGAGGCAAGCGCAGGTGAGGAGTCCTGAGGCATCAGGCAAAGTTTCCATATCGGTGCAACAAGACAAAGATGAGCAGGACGGCAGGGCGGAGGTCACCGTGGAGCCCAGGACGGCGTCACCACCAGAACCTTTGGCATGCGAAGACTACCTTTAGTCAGGATAACTTGTACTGGTTGTCTCCCTTCAAATTTGGCCGTTGTTGGATCCCTTCCTGCCTACATTTGGGAAGAGGACCATGGCCTCTATAAATAGGTCTAGCCACCATAGCAGGAGGCCATCGATCTAGAGAGAACTGATCTGGAGAGGACGGCTCTGGGATCATTCAGATCATCCTCAACCACACAAGCTCACCGAGCTCAAGGACACCTCTCCTCAGGAGGTTGTTCTTCCCTTGTACTCGTTCATCCTTAACCCAAGAGGCAATCCACCACACCACACTGGAGTAGGGTATTACACCACATCGGTGGCCCGAACCAGTATAAACCATGTGCCCTTTGTTTTGCGAGTTTGATGTGCTGAGCTTTGAGATTGTGGCGAGAGCGTGAGCCAGGGGGAGGAGAGATCTTCATGCACACCCCAGAGTTCGAACCTCAAGGGTTTTGCCGGAACCCGGAATCCGACAAGGTCTACCCAGGGATGAAGTTATGAAGAAGGTTTTCCCTTTATATTTGAAGGGAAAAGCATTGGAATGGTATAGGCTAGGGGGAGGAGTTCCATCAAAAAGATTATCGTATGCATCTAGTTCATCGTGATCGGAATTATATATATATATATAATTTTTGGCCTCGTGAAGGAGAATGTATCGCTCTAGCTTGGGGGAGGCTTAAGTCAATGTTATATTCATGCCCCAATCATGAGCTCTCAAGAGAAATTATTATCCAGAATTTTCATGCTCGGCTTTCTCGTAATGATCAAATCATTCTTGATACTTGTTGTGCTGGTTCTTTTGTGGAGAAGACTTTTGAATTCTGGTGGGATCTTTTGGAAATAATTAAACGCAACTCTGAAGATTGGGAACTCGACAAAGGTAAAGAGTCAGGTATTAAACTTAAGTATGATTGTGTTAAATCTTTTATGGATACCGATGCTTTTCAAAAGTTTAGCACTAAATATGGACTTGACTCTGAGACAGTAGCCTCCTTTTGTGAATCATTTGCTAATCATGTTGAACTCCCTAAGGAGAAGTGGTTTAAATATCACCCACCTATTAAAGAAGAAACTAAAGAACTGGTACCAGTTAAAGAAGAAACTATACTTTATAATGTTGATCTAGTTGTTCCTTCGGCTTATATTGAGAAACCACCTTTCCCTCTTAGGATAAAGGAACATGCTAAAGTTTCAACTATTGTTAACAAAAGCTATATTAGAACACCTAAACCTGATTAACAAATTAAAGTAGAACCTAGTATTGCTATGGTTAAAGATCTCTTAGAAGAAGATATGGATGGGCATGTTATTTACTTCTGTGAAGAAGCTACTAGAATTGCCAAACCTGATAAAAAAGATAAACATAGACCTGTTGTTGGCATGCATGTTGTCTCAGTTAAAATAGGATATCACTATTATCATGGTTTATGTGACATAGGTGCTAGTGTGAGTGCTATTCCTTATACCTTATATCAAGAAATTATGAATGACATGGCACCCGCTGAGATAGAAGAAATAGATGTTACTATTAAACTTGCTAATAGAGACACTATATCACCAATTGGGATTGTTAGAGATGTTGAAGTATTGTGTGGGAAAATAAAATACCCTACTGATTTTCTTGTTCTTGGTTCCCCACAAGATGACTTTTCTCCCATTATCTTTGGTAGACCATTCTTGAACACCGTTAATGCTAGAATGGACTGTGAGAAACAAACTGTCGGTGTTAGTTTTGGTAATGAGTCTCATGAGTTTAATTTTTCCAATTTTAGTAGAAATCTTCATGAAAAAGAATTGCCTAGTAAGGATGAATTAATTGGTCTTGCTTATATTGTTGTACCACCTACAGATCCTTTAGAACAATATTTGCTAGACCATGAAAATGATTTTCATATGCATGAAGAAATGAAATAGATAAGATTTTCTTTGAACAACGTCCTCTCCTTAAACACAACTTGCCTATTGGTACTCTAGGAGGTCCTCCTCCACCTAAAGGTGATCCTATGTTTGAATTAAAACAATTGAAAGACACTTTGAAATATGCTTATCTTCATGAAAAGAAGATATATCCTGTTATTATTAGTGTTAACTTTTTAGAACATGAAGAAGAAAGATTATTGAAAGTTCTAAGGAAGCACCGAGCTGCTATTGGATATACTCTTGGTGATTTAAAAGGCATTAGTCCCACTCTATGTCAGCACAAAATTAATATGTGGAAAATCCCAATTTTCAATTTGGATGTTAATCATTAGGTCATCATATGCATCCATGCCCTTTGCATTTTTGAATTGGTTTTATTTGGACATTTTGATCTACGAGACCTGAAGCAACTCAAGGACCATGTGAGAGAGTTGGAGGTTTTCATAAAATCCTTTTTTGAATTTTTTAAAATTGGTAAATTGGATTAAAGTGATTTTTATTTGAAATTTATTTTCCAATTATTTCAAAATAAATAAAATATTGAGAGAAGATAATATGACTTCTTCAAAATAGAGGAAATAATGGAAATTTAATTTTAAATAAAAATATTTATTTTATTTGAATTTTTATTGAGATTTTATTTGAATAAATTAGGGAAAATTGCATTTTTAAAAATTGCATTTTAGCCCAGAAAAATGTTCATGTTGTCCTAAATATTAGTAGAGGACCGTGAAAATTGTTTTTGGGACTTTAGGTTTTTTAATTATTTTATTTTTAATTTTTCGTTCGGGCGAAATTATTTAAAAAAAAAGTTTTTTCGGGCCGACGGGGCCGAAGGCCCAGTCGGCCCACGTGCGCCGCCGCCTCCCCGGAGTCTGCCTCCAGCACGCGCCGCCGCCGCCGAGGAGTCCGGCTCGGACTCCACCGCCGTGCGTCGCCCCCTTCCCCAAGACGAGCCGCCGCACCCCCTCTCTCCTCAGCTGCCGCACCCCGCCTCCCGCCGCCGTCGCCGCAAGCCCGCCGCCCGCGCCACGCCGCTCCACCGCGCCACCGCTGTCACCGACGCCGCCTGACGCCGCTGCCGCCGCCCGCCGGAGCGAGACGCCGCCGCCGCCACCGGTTTTTCCACCCCGAACCACCCCGAGCCGGTATAAAACCGAACTGCCTGCCCGGTTTTTTTCGGTTTATTCGTTTAGATCGGTTTTATTTTTAGGGTTCGCTAATTAGCGAACATTCACCCGGTCTTCACAGTTAGCGAACGGTTTCATTCATTAGTCTCTATTAGCGAACGTTCGTCTGATAGATTTTTCTTTTTAGTTTAATTTTCGGCGAGGGACCTATCCTTAATTACTTTTATCGCAAATTAGTCCCTGATCTTTCAACCCTCGCTACTTTTCTCTCGTTTATCCAAATCCAGTGAAACCAATGCCAAAATCTTTGTCATGTTCCCCTCTATGCAGATAATCAACTTGAACATGATTTTGGAAATTTAAAATTTGGTTTCAAGTAGATTTGATTTTGAACTTTTTTATCATAGTTTGTGTTTCGTAACTCCGATTCGATTGATTCTTTTTGCAAATCGAACCTCTTTCTCGAATTCGGGTTTCGGAAAAACCCTTGAGATTCGAACACTAGGGTGCTCACGAAGATCTCTCCACCCTCTAGCTCACGCCCTCACCGCAATCTCAAGACTAGCGCGTCGAACCCGCAGAAGAAAGGGACACAAGATTTATACTGGTTCGAGCCACCGATGTGGTGTAATATCCTACTCTAGTGTGGTGTGGTGGATTGCCTCTTGGGCTGAGGATGAATGGTTACAAGGGAAGAACAGCCTCATGAGGAGAGGTGTTCTTGTGCTTGGTGAGTTGATGCGGTAGAGGATCGTCCTCCTTTCTAAGGTGGTGGCTAGTCCTATTTATAGTGGTCCGGGTCCTTTCCCCAAATATTAGGCGGGAAGGGATCCCACAACGGCCAATTTGAAGGGGGACAACTAGTAAAAGCTATCCTGACAAAAGATGGTCTTCACCTGCCAAAGGCTCTGGTGGTGACGCCGTCCTGGGCTCCACGGTGACCTTCGTCCTGCTGTCCTGCTGGTCTTGGTCTTGTTGCACCGATATGGAAACCTTTGCTTGATGCCTCGGGACTCCGCGCCTACGCTTGCCTCTTTAGCACCAAATAGGAAACGAGGACACTACGTGCGCTGGCGCCTGCCTGGCCTTGGTCGTCATGGCTTGCGTCACAGGAACCTCACGAGGTGCCCCTTGCCTTGATCTCTCTGCCCCTCGCGAGCCAGCCTGGTGAGGCCGCCCTCGAGGAGGTCTTGCGTCGTCCTCCTCGTGAGGCTTGGCCCCTCGCGAGGGTCTTGAGGGTTTGCTGGTGAAGATTGGTCGTGTAGGGCCGCTGTTGGAGCCACGCCGTGGGCCACAGGCAGGCAAGTATGGGGACCCCCATTCCCAGGACGCCGACAGTAGCCCCCGTGCCCAAGGCATGCTCGGGCTTGGCTTTGAGGCGAATCCAAGGGGCAAGTGCGGAGCGCTGCGGGCCCCAATAGCCTGCGGCCTCATTTGACACGTGGCGGTTGATTGGACGTGGGCATCTCCGCTTCCCCACACTGCCTCGGCAACTGCCCGACTTGACGAGTCCTTGTTGCATGCAGAAAAAGGTCATTATTACCTTAGATCGTGGAGGCCGGCGTTTGGCCTCCCCTTGGCTATAAATGGTAAGGGGGAGCGAAGCCCCCGTCACCCATCTCTTCCTCCGCTCCTCCTGCTCCTTCATCTTCCTTGCTTCATCGCTCGTTGCATCGACCATGGCGCCGATACGGAGGTTAACGGCCAAGGAGAAGGGAAAGACCCCCCTCGATGAGCCTGAGCAACTTCCACCGAAGAAGAGGTTGTCCCATCGTCGCGACATAGTCATGAGTCCGGAGGTGTCGAGGCCCTGGTGCGAGCGGCCACCTCCGGGGTATCCGCTGCCCTTGTATGCCCGAGTCGAGGGCTCCGGAGGGAGAGGGGGCGAACGGCGCCACCCACGCCGTGGCTGTCGTCGCCGCACCGTGGCGACGCACGCCATCGCCCCAGGAGCCCACGCTGCGGAATCCTCGTGTGAACTCGTGCTGTGGGCGGCGATGCCTCTGTGCACTTGGATTCTCTTTCCGTAGTTCTTCGCCACCGAGATGCTGATGAGGGCCCCCCTCGAGCTTTGGCTACAACACGCCGACTGCGACGCCCCGGCGACTGCTAACTCTTGAGCACTGCGTTGGTTTTCCCTTGAAGAGGAAAGGGTGATGCAGCAAAGCAGCATAAGTATTTCCCTTAGTTTTTGAGAACCAAGGTATCAATCCAGTAGGAGGCCACGCACGAGTCCCTCGCACCTACATAAACAAATAAACTCCTCGCAACCAACACGATAAAGGGGTTGTCAATCCCTTCACGGTCACCTACGAGAGTGAGATCTGATAGATATGATAAGATAATATTTTTGGTATTTTTATGATAAAGAGAAATAAAGATGCAAGTAAAATAAATGGCAAAGGAAATAACTAAGTATTGGAAGATTGATATAAGGGAAAATAGACCCAGAGGCCATAGGTTTCACTAGAGGCTTCTCTCGAGAGCATAAGTATTACGGTGGGTGAACAAATTACTGTTGAGCAATTGACAGAATTGAGCATAGTTATGAGAATATCTAGGTATGATCATGTATATAGGCATCATGTCCGAGACAAGTAGACCGACTCCTGCCTGCATCTACTACTATTACTCCACACATCGACCGCTATCCAGCATGCATCTAGAGTATTAAGTTCAAGAGAACAGAGTAACGCTTTAAGCAAGATGACATGATGTAGAGGGATAAACTCATGAAATATGATATAAACCCCATCTTGTTATCCTCAATGGCAACAATACAATACGTGCCTTGCTGCCCCTACTGTCACTGGGAAAGGACACCGCAAGATTGAACCAAAAGCTAAGCACTTATCCCATTGCAAGAAAGATCAATCTAGTAGGCCAAACCAAACTGATAATTCGAAGAGACTTGCAAAGATAACCAATCATACATAAAAGAATTCAGAGAAGATTCAAATATTTTTCATAGATAAACTTGATCATAAACCCACAATTCATCGATCTCAACAAACACACCGCAAAAGAAGATTACATCAAATAGATCTCCACAAGAGAGGGGGAGAACTTTGTATTGAGATCCAAAAAGAGAGAAGAAGCCATCTAGCTAATAACGATGGACCCATAGGTCTGAAGTAAACTACTCACACTTCATCGGAGAGGCAATGGTATTGATGTAGAAGCCCTCCGTGATCGATACCCCCTCCGGTGGAGCTTCGGAAAAGGCCCCAAGATGGGATCTCGTGGATACAGAAAGTTACGATGGTGGAATTAGGGTTTTGGCTCCGTATCCGGCAGTTTGGGGGTACATAGGTATATATAGGAGGAAGGAGTACATCGGTGGAGCAACGTGGGCCCCACGAGGGTGGAGGGCGCGCCTAGGGGGGGGGGGGGTAGGCGCGCCCCCCTACCTCATTCCTTCCTGGTTAATTGCTTGACATAGGGTCCAAGTCCTCTGGATCATGTTCGTTCCGAAAATCACGTCCCCGAAGGTTTCATTCCGTTTGGACTCCGTTTGATATTCTTTTTCCGCGAAACCCTAAAATAGGCAAAAAAATAGCAATTCTGGGTGGGCCTCCGGTTAATAGGTTAGTCCCAAAAATAATATAAAAGTGTATAATAAAGCCCAATATTGTCCAAAACACGATATAATATAGCATGGAATAATCAAAATTATAGATACGTTGGAGACGTATCAAGCATCCCCAAGCTTAATTCCTGCTCGTCCTCGAGTAGGTTAATGATAAAAACAGAATTTTTGATGTGGAATGCTTCTTGGCATAATTTCAATGTAATTCTCTTAATTGTGGTATGAATATTCAGATCCGTAAGATTCAAGACAAAAGTTCAATATTGACATAGAAATAATAATACTTCAAGCATACTAACTAAGCAATTATGTCTCTTCAAAATAACATGGCCAAAGAAAGTTATCCCTACAAAATCATATAGTCTGGCTATGCTCCAGCTTCACCACACAAAGTATTTAAATCATGCATAACCCCGATGACAAGCCAAGCAATTGTTTCATACTTTTAGTGTTCTCAAACTTTTTCAATCTTCATGCAATACATGAGCATGAGCCATGGACATAGCACTATAGGTGGAATAGAATGGTGGTTGTGGAGGAGACAAAAAGGGGGAAGATAGTCTCACATCAACTAGGTGTATCAACGGGCTATGGAGATGCCCATTAATACATATCAATGTGAGTGAGTAGGGATTTCCATGCAACGGATGCACTAGAGCTATAAGTATATGAAAGCTCAACAAAAAGAACTAAGTGGGTGTGCATCCAACTTGCTTGCTCACGAAGACATAGGGCATTTTGAGGAATCCCATTATTGGAATATACAAGCCAAGTTCCATAATGAAAAATTCCCACTAGTATATGAAAGTATAACATAGGAGACTCTGTATCATGAAGATCATGGTGCTACTTTGAAGCAAAAGTGTGGTAAAAGGATAGTAGCATTGTCCCTTCTATCCTTTTCTCTCATTTTTTTATTTGGGCCTTTTCTCTTTTTTTGGCCTCTTTTCTTTATTTAGTCCGGAGTCTCATCCTGACTTGTGGGGGAATCATAGTCTCCATCATCCTTTCCTCACTTGGGACACTGCTCTAAAAATAATGATCATCACACTTTTTTTATTTACTTACAACTCAATAATTACAAATCAATACTTAGAACAAAATATGACTCTATGTGAATGCCTCCGGCGGTGTACCGGGATGTGCAATGGAGCATGAGTGACATGTATGAAAGAATTATGAACGGTGGGTTTGCCACAAATACAATGTCAACTACATGATCATGCAAAGCAATATGACAATGATGGAGCGTGTCATAGTAAACGGAACGGTGGTAAGTTGCATGGCAATATATCTCAGAATGGCTATAGGTAGGTATGGTGGGTGTATGATACCGGCGAAAGGTGCGCGGTATTAGAGAGGCTAGCAATGGTGGAAGGGTGAGAGTGCGTATAATCCATGGACTCAACATTAGTCATAAAGAACTCACATACTTATTGCAAAAATCTATTAGTTATCAAAGCAAAGTACTACGTGCATGCTCCTAGGGGGATAGATTGCTAGGAAAAGACCATCGCTCGTCCCCGACCGCCACTCATAAGGAAGACAATCAATAAATAAATCATGCTCCGACTTCATCACATAATGGTTCACCATACATGCATGCTATGGGAATCACAAACTTCAACACAAGTATTTCTCAAATTCACAACTACTTAAATAGCACAACTCTAATATTACCATCTCCATATCTCAAAACAATTATCAAGTATCAAACTTCTCATAGTATTCAACACACTCATAAGAAAACTTTTTATTAATCTTGAATGCCTAACATAATTAAAGCAAATTACGATGCTGTTTTGAAGGAGTCTCGAAATGATCTAAGCGAAGCATGAGAGAACAATAGTTTCTATAGAACAAATCCACCACCGTGCCCTAAAAGATATAAGTGAAGCACTAGAGCAAAAACTATATAACTCAACAGATATAAGTGAAGCACATAGAGTATTCTAACAATTTCCGCAGCATGTGTGTTTCTCTCAAAATGTGTGTACAGCAAGGATGATTGTGTAAAACTAAAAAATAAGGACTCAAATAATACAAGACTCTCCAAGCAAAACACATACCATGTGGTAAATAAAAATATAGCTCCAAGTAAAGTTACCGATAGAAGTAGACGAAAGAGGGGATGCCTTCTGGGGAATCCCCAAGCTTTGGCTTTTTGGTGTCCTTAGATTATCTTGGTGTGCCATGGGCATCCCCAAGCTTAGGCTTTTGCCACTCCTTGTTCCATAATCCATCAAATCTTTTACCCAAAATTTGAAAACTTCACAACACAAAACTTAAAGTAGAAAATCTCGTGAGCTCCGTTAGCGAAAGAAAGCAAAACACCACTTCAAGGTACTGTAATGAACTCACTCTTTATTTATATTGGTGTTAAATCTACTGTATTCCAACTTCTCTATGGTTTATAAACCATTTTACTAGCCATAGATTCATCAAAATAAGCAAACAACACACGGAAAACAGAATCTGTCAAAAACAGAACAGTCTGTAGTAATCTGTAGCTAACGCGAGATCTGGAACCCCAAAAATTCTAAAATAAATTTCTGGACGTGAGGAATTTATCTATTAATCATCTAAAAAAATAATTAACTATATAGCACTTTCCAAATAAAAATGGCAGCAATTCTCGTGAGCGCTAAAGTTTCTGTTTTTTACAGCAAGATTAAAAAGACTTTCCCCAAGTCTTCCCAACGGTTCTACTTGGCACAAACACTAATTAAACACAAAAAACACAACCAAAACAGAGGCTAGATAAATTATTTATTACTAAACAGGAGCAAAAAGCAAGGGATAAAAATAAAATTGGGTTACCTCCCAACAAGCGCTATCGTTTAACGCCCCTAGCTAGGCATGAAAGCAAGGACAGATCTAGGTATCTTTAGTTGGTAATTCTTTAATGAGACATCTATCACCTTTAGGAGTTTATTTCCTTTTATCAATAATCAAACTTCTAGGCACAAAATCGAAAAAATCATTATTAGCAAATGGTTCCTTAATGATAGTAAAAAGATTAGGATGAATACTTATAGATTTGAGATCCGCAATTTCTTTACTAGAGGATTCACCCTTATTTTTAGGAACATACATAAGCTTGAAAATTTTAGTTGGAGGAATTGGGGTATTCTTTACGGAAGAAAAAGCGGTTCCCAAGTTCGTAATGATACCCTCAAGTTTATCGATGTTTGTGGAATCATGATTTATTCTTTCATTAACTATGGGTTCCTTCTCCTTAATATTTTTCAAAGTGACTCCTACTTTAGATCCATATTGAGTAATTTGGTTGTGGATCTTTTTATCGAAATTTTCAATTAACTCTACGGTAGCAACTTTATTTTCAATAATTTCAAGTTTTTGCATTACATGCTCCAAAGTTAACATAGTTCCATTAAACAAAAGAGGGGGTGAGCCAAACAAATCTATCATAGCATTATAGGAATCAAAAGTGTGGCTACCCAAGAAGTTCCCTCCGGTAATGGTATCAAGGACAAATCTGTGCCAAGGAATAGCACCTACATAAAAATTGCGGAGAAGAATAGAAGTAGATTGCTTCCTGGTAGATCTATTTTGAGCATTGCAAATTCTATACCAAGTGTCTTTTAGGTTTTATCCTTCCCTTTGCTTAAAATTAAGAACTTCATTTTCGAGAGACAACGGAGAAGATAGGGGACTAGCCATAACGACAAGCAAGCAATCCGACACACAAGCAAACAAGAAACGGGCAAAAAGAGGCGAATAGATAAAGAGAGGGAGGATGGAGAGAGAGAGGGCGAATAAAACGGCAAGGGTGAAGTGGGGGGAGAGGAAAACGAGAGGCAAATGGCAAATAATGTAATGCGGGAGATAAGGGTTTGTGATGGGTACTTGGTATGTTGACTTTTGCGCAGACTCCCCGGCAACGGCGCCAGAAATCCTTCTTGCTACCTCTTGAGCACTGCGTTGGTTTTCCCTTGAAGAGGAAAGGGTGATGCAGCAGAGCAGCGTAAGTATTTCCCTCAGTTTTTTAGAACCAAGGTATCAATCCAGTAGGAGGCCACGCACGAGTCCCTCGCACCTACACAAACAAATAAACTCCGCGCAACCAACGTGATAAAGGGGTTGTCAATCCCTTCACGGTCACCTACAAGAGTGAGATCTGATAGATATGATAAGATAATATTTTTGGTATTTTTATGATAAAGAGAAATAAAGATGCAAGTAAAATAAATGGAAAAGGAAATAACTAAGTATTGGAAGATTAATATAATGGAAAATAGACCCAGGGGCCATAGGTTTCACTAGAGGCTTCTCTCGAGAGCATAAGTATTACGGTGGGTGAACAAATTATTGTTGAGCAATTGACAGAATTGAGCATAGTTATGAGAATATCTAGGTATGATCATGTATATAGGCATCACGTCCGAGACAAGTAGACCGACTCCTGCCTGCATCTACTACTATTACTCCACACATCGACCGCTATCCAGCATGCATCTGGAGTATTAAGTTCAAGAGAACATAGTAACGCTTTAAGCAAGATGACATGATGTAGAGGGATAAACTCATGAAATATGATATAAACCCCATCTTGTTATCCTCGATGGCAACAATACAATACGTGCCTTGCTGCCCCTACTGTCACTGGTAAAGGACATCGCAAGATTGAACCCAAAGCTAAGCACTTCTCCCATTGCAAGAAAGATCAATCTAGTAGGCCAAACCAAACTGATAATTCGAAGAGACTTGCAAAGATAACCAATCATACATAAAAGAATTCAGAGAAGATTCAAATATTGTTCATAGATAAACTTGATCATAAATGCACAATTCATCGATCTCAACAAACACACCACAAAAGAAGATTACATCTAATAGATCTCCACAAGAGAGGGGGAGAACTTTGTATTGAGATCCAAAAAGAGAGAAGAAGCCATCTAGCTAATAACTATGGACCCGTAGGTATGAAGTAAACTACTCACACTTCATCGGAGAGGCTATGGTGTTGATGTAGAAGCCCTCCGTGATCGATACCCCCTCCGGCGGAGCTCCAGAAAAGGCCCCAAGATGGGATCTCGTGGATACAGGAATTTACGGCGGTGGAATTAGGGTTTTGGTTCCGTATCTGGTAGTTTGGGGGTACATATGTATATAGGAGGAAGGAGTACGTCGGTGGAGCAACATCGCCCCCAGGAGGGTGAAGGGCGCGCCTAGGGGGTAGGCGCGCCCCCCTAGCTCGTGCCTTCCTGGTTGATTGCTTGACCTAGGGTCCAAGTCCTCTGGATCATGTTCGTTCCAAAAATCATGTTCCCGAAGGTTTCATTCCGTTTGGACTCCGTTTGATATTCTTTTTCTGCGAAACCCTAAAATAGGCAAAAAAACAGCAATTCTGGGCTGGGCCTCCTGTTAATAGGTTAGTCCCAAAAATAATATAAAAGTGTATAATAAAGCCTAATAATGTACAAAACGGGATATAATATAGCATGGAACAATCAAAAATTATAGATACTTTGGAGACGTATCAGCGATTGGAGCGGAGGTCGAAACCGTCTCCCCAGGGAAGATCTTCATGACCCGTGGCTGGGGCGAGGTTGCTCGAGTCTGCCGTGCGGAAGGCACCCTAGCCATCCACTTCGAGTACGATGGCGCCTCCACGATGTTCTTCAATGTCTTTGACGAAGAAGGTCGCCGCCATGATGTCCTGAAGGGGGTCGTCAGGACGGCGCAGTGGCCAGCGCCGAGCCTGCCGCTAGCCTCGCCAGAAGATCCTCCAGCGGCAGCGGTGACTCCTAGTGGTCCAGTGATTCTCCCGAGCCCAAAGAGACTCCGGAGACAAGCGACGACAGGTAAGTGCCCTTGAGCTCTTGCCGCACCCGGAGCAAGGCCGCCGCGTTCGGCCGCCGCCGTCGCTGATCTGGATGGGGTTGGCGCCGGCCTCCCGTGGCCCACTGTTGATGATGGTGTCAGCGGCGTTTGGCGCGTGTAGATAGGTCCCCCAAAAACTCCCTTATTTTGTTTCCTACGAGGAATCAAGACGGACCCCGTGGGGGCGTGTAAAGGGTTTGTAACGTCTTTTGTTGATATTATCCTTATTATGAAATTTTGTGAACGCATGTCCTGCTTCGGCTCGGTCTCCCCTTTCCAACCCCTCGGCAGCTTGGTGCTCTACGCCGATAGGTCTCGGTCCCCAGGGAGGCTGCAGCCGTCGCTGGTATGCCAGGTCGCGATGCCATGGTCAAGGCCAGGAGGTGAGCGGCCCGAGGTCCAGTAAGAGCTCCTGAGGTGCGATGCTCAAGCGGTCCCCTTTAGCGTGCAAGCAGCTACCTAAAGGTGCGAAAGGGAGGCGACGTCGCCAATGCAGGGCTGCCAGAGGGGGGAATCTTATGCCATAGCGCTTGGCCGACCCGGGTGCGAAACTTATCTTGGTAGTCCGGAGTTGTTTCCTCGGGCTGCGCTAGACTCGCGCACCGACGGCCGTAGTGTAGCCAGGTTAGGCCCGTGCGAGCCTTCCCCTCTTCTCCGCGCTTGTCGATGTGCTCTACGTCCTCAGGTCCCGGCCCTCAAGCGAGCTCAGCCGCTGCTGGTATGCCAGGTCACGGTGCCGTGGTCAAGGCCAGGGGGTGAGGGCTAGAGAGCCAGTAAGAGCTCCTGAGTCGCGGTGCTTAGGAGCCCCCCTTCTAACGAGCAAGCGAATTGCATGGGAGAAGAGGGAGCCCACGGTACCGCCCGCTGTTGTCCTCAGGAGGTTCCTGCAGGTTAGAGTAAGGAGGGACACGAATTGCCGCTATGATTTCCGGTCTGCCACTGGTCGCTCCGCAAGAAGGTGAAGGCACTAAGGGTCTGGTGAGGTGACGTGTGTGGGCGTGCATCGAGCCAGAGCTCGACCGCTCAGATTTATCAACGTTGCAGGGATGGACCCGAGCACAAGCGCCGTGCCGGCATGAGTGGCTCCCGTGGTGGGTGACAATTAAGCAGGTAATGACCATAGATAGCTTATGCATGGAAAGCAAACTAGCTTAGGTAAATGCAAGAACGATACATGCCACTGGGTCGGACCCGAGCGGCCTGGGGATGATGCAGCCCGAGGGGTGCCCCTAGCAGGGTAAGCTAAAGATGCAGGAGGATACATGCCGCAGGGTCAGGCCCATGCGACCTGGGAATAATGCAGCCCGAGGGGCGCTCCTAGCTGAATGAACTTGGGACATATCACCTGATTTTGTTGTCGAAGGAGCATTGAGGTAGCTGAAGGTGCGCGATGAAGAAGCCGCTCCTCACAAGCCATCGAGACCCTGAGCCTCGGGAGGCTCTGGGGCTCAGGTGGCCTCCTGAGGACCGTCTCCATCTCTGCAAGGACCGCGTGATGCATGGCTTCCTGGGTGGCCAGGATGCTCCGCAGATTGCGCTGCAAGGCAGCTGCCATGCTTGGCAGGCCGATTGGCATGGGCACGTCGCTGTGACGCGGACCCTCACACCGGCCAGCATGCGAAGGCTAGAAGCGCTACTGAGATGCGGCCCTGTTGAGTCCTGGGATGTCGATGCAGACGCGCAGCTCGCCACCCTCGCCCGGGTGGGGAGTTACACCAGGTGGGCGGCGGTCGCCGCGTATCGCCCTTGCTTCCTAAAGCTCCTGAGTGGCCTTGATGATGAACTCCTAAGCACCCGGCACTCCTCGCCCGGTGCCCTCTTGAGGGAAACGTGTCGCGAAGCACGCCTCCATGTGGCGCCCGAGCGCCTCCCTCACGATGCTAGCTAGGTCTGATGCCCTCCAAAAGAGAGCCCCCGAGCCCTGCCCGAGGAGGGCGCCGAGCGTGCCTTCCTATGCGAGGGAGGGAGGCGCCCCAGGTGCAGGCTCCGATCTTGAGGTGGCACCGCTAGAGGCGCCGCTCCCCTCAGGACCAGTGCGGAGTAGCTACTTCTTCTTCTTGGGGTTTGCCTCAGGAGGGTACTGCACACCCGCGCTGTCAGGGTCTTCGATTGCTACAGCTTGGAAGGCGCGCTTGAGGGAGCACACCGCATCTCTTTCTTCGCGGGGGACTGCGATGATTCTGCCGCTTCCCGGTAAATTGAGGATCTTGTAGCCATGGTGGGTTACCGCCATGAATTTGGCTAACGCTGGGTACCCGAGGATGGCATTGTACGGCAGACGGATGCAGGCGACGTCGAAATCTACGAGCTCGGTGTGGTAGTTGTCGCGCTGACCAAAGGTGACAAGGAGACGAACTTGCCCCATCGGGTGGTGGAGCTGTCGGTCACTCCTGAGAAAGGCTTGGTGGGCTAAAGCTGATTGTTCAGCACTTGAAGGTTGTCGAACATCTCGACGGACAGGACACTAAGCCCTGCGCCGCCGTTGATGAGGGTCTTGGTGACTTGGACATTGCTGATGACGAGTGAACAGAGCATCAGGAGGACGCTGGTGGTCGCCGCGCATTTGAGCTGGTCCGCCGAGCTGAAGGTGATGGCGTACTTGGACCATCTGAGCGGGCGCGTGGCCTCGAGCTTGGGGAGGGCTGCATTCACCTCGCAAGAGAACTGCTTGAAGATGCGCTGGAAAGCCGGGGCCTGAGCACCACCCAAGATGCAAGCGATGGCGTGCGGCTCCAAGAAGCCCCCAGCCCCTTCATCCTGATGGTGGTCCTTGTTCCTCCTTGGTGGTGGCGGCAGCGGAGGGAGACCAGGATTGCCCTAAGGACGGTCCTCGCGAGGCTGGTCTCTCCAGGCGCCCTCACGAGGCTGGTCCTGCCAATGGTCCTCGCGAGGCTGGTCGCGCCACTCCTGGCGGGGGCCGCGGTCATCCCAACGTCCTCCGCCTCGTCCTCCTCCTTGGCCGTAGACCCGGTCATTGCGCTCGGGGCGTCGACCGAAGCGTCCATCTCGAATGTCCCCGAGCTCTTGACAATCGCTGGTGTTGTGGCTGCGCATGTTGTGGAAGGCACAGAACGGACGGCCACCCTTGGACGGCCCGGGGAGGTCCCGGCCGCGCTTGGTGTCTAGCTCTGCCGCGTGTACGGCCACTCCCTTGTGCTTCACGTTCTTGACCTTGGCTTTCTTCTCCTCTGGGTTGGCAGCAGGCAGCTCGAGGAGGGAAATACGCCTTCCTCAGCTCTTGCGCATTTGGTCGCTATGTTGAACAGCTCCAGAGTTGTGCATAGCTCCTCATGGATGGCGAGCTCCTCCTTCATCTTGATGTCGCGGACGCCATCGGAAAACGCTAAGATGATGGCCTCGTCCGTCACCTTGGGGATCTTGAGACGCACGCTGTTGAAGTGCTAGATGTACTTCTCCAGGGTCTCTCCCGGCTGTTCCTTGATGCGGCGCAGGTCACCCGCGGCCGGAGGGCGGTCGCGAGTGCCCTGGAAGTTGGCGACGAAGCGGTCGCGCATCTCAACCCAGGAGGATATCGAGCCTGGGGGCAGGTTTAGGAGCCACGAGTGAGAGCCATGGGAAACCAGTTCGTCATGACCTTCATCGCCGTTTGTCGCCTGATGCTCAGCTCGTAGAGCTGCAGGAACTCTGCGGGGTCAGGGTGCTGTCGTAGCGAGGAGGCAGGTTCGGCTTGAACTTGCCTGGCCAGACGATGCTATGCAGCTCGGGAGCGAAGGCGTGGCAGCCTGTAGTGGCCACCGGGGCCCTCTGTAGGGGCGGAACCTGCCCTTCATGTCCGCGCACTACCGCCATAGGCGGCACGCGGTATTTTTGTGGCGCCAGGAGCGCTGGAGCATTTTCTTGCAGTCGGGAAACCTCTTGGTAGCTTCCTTCTTCATGCGCGAGCACACGACGTGGTGGATCACGCCGCGGGACCGCTTGTCTTGGGGCGAGGATGTTGTCTTGACACGGAGGAGGCGGTGGCACTCCATGAGCTGCGCGTCTCAACACGAGGGCGCCGTCTTGATGCGGAGGTGGCGGAGGCGCTCTGTGAGCTACATCGCCCGCGGCCTGAGGTGGGCGAGGCAGTGAGAGGGATGGTGCAGGAGAGCCTCTAGCTGTGCTAACGAGCTCGGCGATGCGGTCCAACCAGTCCTCCTAGAGGTCGTCGACCAGGAGGTAATGCAGGAGCTCGCGTGCCATGAGTAGCGCGGAATGCACGTCTGTGGGTGTGCGGCGAGCGTGAGACGATGAACTGGCCGGAGTCAGCGACAGGGTGGCGGTGCGGCCGTCCCGCCGCACGGAGGGGTGCAGTGAGGACACTTGTTGCTCGTTTGCTACCGGGCCGGTAGTGGCGTTGGCAACAGGAGATGGAGAACAATGGGGAGGCCCACCGACAGGGGATGTCTGAGCGACATGGGCGGCGAGGGCGGACCGGGGCTCGGCGCGGGCTCGGCGCGCATCCGACATGGATGTGGTGGAGCGGTGGAACGCAGATCAACGGAAGGAAAGCTTCAGCGCACCCCTACCTGGCATGCCAAATGTCGGATTTCGGGTTCCGGCAAAACCCTTGAGGTTCGAACACTGGGGTGCGCACGAAGATCTCTCCACCCTCTAGCTCACGCCCTCATCGCAATCTCAAGGCTAGCGAGTCGAACCCGCAGAACAAAGGGACACAAGATTTATACTGGTTCAGGCCACCGATGTGGTGTAATACCCTACTCCAGTGTGGTGTGGTGGATTGCCTCTTGGGCTAAGTATGAATGGTTACAAGGGAAGAACAGCCTCCTGAGGAGAGGTGTTCTTGTGCTTGGTGAGTTGATGCGGTAGAGGATCATCCTCCTTTCTAAGGTGGTGGCTAGTCCTATTTATAGTGGCCCGGGTCCTCTCCCCAATTATTAGGCGAGAAGGGATCCCACAACGGCCAATTTGAAGGGGGGAAACTAGTACAAGCTATCCTAACAGAAGATGGTCTTCGCCTGCCAAAGGCTCTGGTGGTGACGCCGTCCTGGGCTCCACGGTGACCTCCGTCCTACCGTCCTTCTGGTCTTGGTCTTGTTGCACCGATATTGAAACCTTTTCTTGATGCCTCAGGACTCCACGTATGCGCTTGCCTCTTTAGAATCAAAGAGGAAACAAGGACACTGCGCGTGCTAGCGCCCGCCTGGTGCCCGCCTGGCTTTGGTCGTCATGGCTTGCGTCACAAGAACCTCGCGAGGTGCCCCTTGCCTTGATCTCTCCGCCCCTCGCGAGCCAGCCTGGTGAGGCCGCCCCTGAGGAGGTCTTGCATCATCCACCTCACGAGGCTTGGCCCCTCGCGAGGGTCTTGAGTATTTGCTGGTGAAGATGGGCCGTGCAGGGCCGCTGGGGGAGCCACGCCGTGGGCTACAGGCAGGCAAGTCTGGGGACCCCCGTTCCCAGGACGCCGAAACTCTTCGCTTGAACTTTTAGTTTAGATCTTTTCTTTTGCGTTTTACCTTTGAATCTTATGCTTGAGTGCTTATGTATGCTATTATTTGTTCACGATAGAGTTTCTGGAGTGCGAGGCTTGCTACTACGAATCTCTAGGGTTTTCCAATCGTCAGCAAGGCAAGTAACACTTTGATCATATCCCTTTATTATCCAGTTTTTATGCATTAGTTCCAACCCTCAAACATTGCATGAATAGGTACTGGTAACGTGTGGGTATTGGGAAGTAGTTGATGAGGTATGAACCTAATGTTTTATATTCAAACCTTGGGTGTTACTATGTTGTGCTTATACTGCTTTGCTATGCTAGTAGACGTGGTTTGGTTTTAGAGAATTCATGAAAGATGTGAGTTATTATTAACTAAGGGTTAACTTAAGGTGGCTACTTTAATACACATCTGGGTGGATTGGTTGTGGGCACCTGGGGATATGCCAGTGTTGTCCAAGGAGATCTCACGGAACCCGTGTGATCATCCTATGGTTTGCACTACAAAAAAAAGACACATCCGTGACATTTTGAGCCGAACGAAAAAAAATCTTGTCATACATATGACACTTCTATGACGATAATTGTGACAAAACCCGGTATCGTCATAGATGTGGTGGGCTCCTACTTCTATGACAAAAAATCATGACAGAAAATGGGCTTTTCGTCCTGGGCGGGCCGGAGACGCAACTGCATGACATTCTTTGGGCCGTCCATGACGGAAAAAACCATGGTAGAAGCGAGGGCGAGGAAAATTTCGGGGAGTTCCCGGTTACGGTGGGAGGTCGGGGGCCGAGCGATGCGCGTTTCTCTCGTACACGTACGCGCGTGTGTGCGAGGCGTTGGCTCTAACTGAAACCGAGCGAGGCATTGGGCTCTAACTGAACCCGAGTGATTGCACTGCAGGCTACGCGTTACTGAACCCGAGCGATCGATCGATGGCTGTTAACTGGACCCGATCGAGCGATTCCTTCGCTACTACTGCCAACTGAAGCCGATCGATGCTACCTCTGGATGAACAGTGAGTGTTGCGGGGGGGTGGATGAACAGTTCTCGGTGGGGGTGGATGAACAGGACCCCGTGGTGTTTCCTCTAGATGAACAGGACCCCGATCGATCGAGCCGGTTGGGGCTAGATGAACAGGACCCCATGGAGGGCTGGATGAACAGGACCACCCTGTGGAGGGCAGGATGAACAGTAGATGGTGGAGGGAAGGATGAACAGTAGCCCGTGGAGGGGTGGTTGAACAGGAGCCCGTGGAGAGGGCTGGTTGAACAGTAGCCGATGGAGTAGCGCGCGGTGGAGGCTGGATGAACAGGAGCCCGTGGATGAACAGTCACAGGTGGAGGCTGGAGGAGGTCGACGGTGGATGAACAGTAGCTCGTGGAGGCTGGAGGGGGTCGACGATGGAGATGAACAGTATCCCGTGGAGTCCCGTTTTGTGGTACGCCACACCCCTCCCGATGAACAGGACCCCCGTTTCGACCGTAGTACTCCAACACAAGTCCGTTTCGTCCGTTTTGCGGTACGCCACACCCCTCCCGATCAACAGGACCCCCGTTTCGACCGTAGGAGGTCCGTTTCCTCCGTTTTGCGGTACGCCAGACCGCTCCCGATGAACAGGATCCCGTTTCGAACGTGGTCGGTCGAACACAAGGCCGTTTCCTCCGTTTTGCGGTACTCCAGGCCTCGTTTCAATCGCCTGTTCCGTCCAAGCCCAACCGATGAACACGACCACGCATTCCGTTCCGACCCAGCCGGTTGGCTCCCATGCGTTCCGTTGCCTCCCCATGAACACGACGCATTCCGTTGCCTCCCCATGAACACGACGCATTCCATTGCCTCCCCATGATCACAATGACGACGCTGTTTCCCCATTCCGACCCAGCCATGTACACGAGCCCTGGTCATACGTATGCGCGAGTAGGCGTTTGAGACCCCGCCCGTATGTACACATACTTGGCCGTATTTTCTTTCTTGCACACTGGCCGATGTACGTACGTGTACATGCTACGTGCGCACCTCTACTACGACACGTGCGCGCCTCTACTACAACACGTGCGCGCCTCTACATCGACCAGTATGTACGTACACGTTCGTGACCAGAATGACAACGCTACGTACGCTTCGTCCAGGTGGGTCCCGATTGTCAGGCACTTCCTTGCCTGCGAAGATGTAGTTGGTGGGTCCCAGCAGTCAGGGGGTGAATAGTTTTTTTTTGCCCGGACGGACTTCCTTGTGTGCAAAGATGTAGCTGGTCGGTCCCAGCACTCAGGGGGAAACGTTTTTTTCGCGAAATACAGTGGCCCGTCCGGTGGGTCCCAGCTGTCAGGTGGAGGAATCATTATTTTCCTCGTAATAAGGAGGCACTTCCTTGCTGCGGCCGTGGACCCAGCTGTCAGCCTCTCCACGTACAGTCCATGTTCGATGGAAGTCGCTCCTTGACCATGTTGACCACGCCGCACCGAGAGCACCAGGGCGGTGGACGACGGCGAGGCCTAGGAAGGGGATGACACGGAGGCAGGGAAGACTCGGCAGTTGTTTCCCACTCGGAGGGGAGTACGACTGTACGAGGGTTTACTGGTTCGTCTGCCGTCGCCGGAGAATAACAGCAGGTGTGGGTGAGTAGAGGGATGGCTAGGCCAGCTATGGGAGTACGGTCGGGCGGTGAGGCCTGCGCGGTAGCACATCCGGCCGCGAGGAAGAGGGGGCAGGCAGTCCCGCCGACACTTGTTTGAGCGACTGGAGCAGGAAGAGCAGAGATTGAAGAAGCATGACGGCCGTTGGATGGACATCCAACAGTCAGTGCTTGTGTGTCAACCTTTTTTTAGGAAAGCCTCAAATCTGTGGAAAACAGCATACAACCCATCTGCCATTATTTCTAATAATTTACAGCCCATTTGCTAATTCTTAAGGTTTTTTTGGAGCCCATATTCTTTTTGTTAGCATTACAACCCATATTGTGGCAACGGTTAAAAAATTATATGAAATTTTGCATATTTCGGTGCGGTCCGAACTATTTTTAATCCCGAAATTTCGACTCACATTCACGCTGATTTTAAAAATAAATGTATATCAATATAAAATCCAACAAATTCTCCACGCATAAAAATTAATGTAATTTAAAATCTTGAAATGAAAAACAAGATATTTGAAACTAATTGCCGGTTTGATGTGTTTTAAAAATGTACAACCCATTTCTCATTACTGATGGGCCATTTTCTCGGTCAGCCGAATGAAAGCTCTCCTTGTCTTGAAAGATTTGCAGTCCAACAGGCCTGACAAAGCGACTTACTTGGCAAATCACAAAAAACTAGGCTGTGGCCGTGGACCCAGCTGTCAGCCTCTCCACGTACAGTACTCTTTCGATGGAAGTCGTTCCTTGACCACGTTGACCACTCCGCGCGGAGAGCACCACGGCAGTGGACGAAAGCGAGGCCTAGGAAGGGGACGATGCGGCAGTGGAAGCCCGCGCGGAGAGGACTACGAGGGTTCACTGGTTCGGCTGCGGTGTGAGGCTTCCGTCGCCGCAGGGCCTGGCCAGCGATGGGAATAGTAGGGGCGGTGAGGCCTCTGCGGCAGCACAGCCGGCCATGGGAGGCAGGAGCATGCGGTACGACCGGCGCTGCTTTGGGCGGCTGGAGCAAGAAGACCAGAGGTTGAAGAAGCACTACGGCCGTTGGATGGACATCGTATGGTTGCTGGAGCTAGAATCATTCATATTGACTAAGTTGATAAAGCCCTTCGTCCCCGTCAACTTAGTAGGCCCACAAGTCAGCCTCCCAGCAAGGTGGGTCCCAGCTAGCCGGGGGAGTATTCATTTTTTTTGTGCGTAATAAGGAGGCACTTCCGGTGGGTCTGAGCTAACAGCGGGGGGAACGTTTTTTCGTGAAATACGATGGCCCGTCTGGTCGGTCCCAGCAATCAGGGGGAAACGATTTTTTTCGCAAAATACTGGTGGCCCGCCTGGTGGGTCCCCGCTATCAGGTGGTGGAATAATTATTTTCCTCGTAATAAGGAGGCACTTCCTTGCGGCTGTCGTGAACCCAGCTGTCAGCCTCTCCACGTACAGTACTCTTCCGATGGAAGTCGGTCGTTGACCACATTGACCACGCCGCGCCGAGAGCACCACGGCGTTGGACGACGGCGAGGCCTAGGAAGGGGATGACGCGGAGCCGTGCAAGACGCGGCAGTGGATGCCCACGTGGAGAGGAGTACGAGCGTTCACTGGTTCGGCTGCGGTGTGAGGCTGCCGTCGCCGCAGAATAACAGGGGGTGTGGGTGAGTGGAGGGATGGCCTGGCCAGTGGTGGGAGTAGTATGGGGGCGGTGAGGCCTCCGCAGTAGCACAGCCGGCCACGGGAGGCAGGAGCAGGCGGCATGACCGGCGCTGCTTTGGGCGGTTGGAGCAAGAAGACCAGAGGTTGAAGAAGCACTATGGCCGTTGGATGGACATCATACGGTCACTTGAGTATTGACTAAGTTGACAAAGCTCTCCGTCCCTGTCAACTTAGTAGGCCCACAAGTCAGCCCAACAATATGGTGGGTCCCAGCTAGCAGGGGGTGTTCATTTTTTTGGGCGTAATAAGGAGGCACTTCCTTGCGTGCGAAGATATAGCTGGTGGGTCCGACCTGTCAGCGGGGGGAACGTTTTTTTCGCGAAATATAGAGGCCCTTCCTGTGGGTCCTAGCTGTCAGGTGAAGGAATCATTATTTTGTGCGTAATAAGGAGGCATTTCCTTGCGTGCGGCCGTGGACCCATCTGTCAGCCTCTCCATGTACAGTCCACTTCCGATGGATGTCATTCATCGACCATGTTGACCAGGCCGCGCCGAGAGCACCGGGGCGGTGGACGACAGCGAGGCCTAGGAAGGGAACGACACGGAGCCAGGGAATACTCGGCAGTTGTTTCCCACGCGGAGGAGTACGAGGGTTTACTGGTTCGTCTGCCGTCGCTGGAGAATAACATCATGTGTGGGTGAGTAGAAGGATGGCTAGGCCAATGATGGGAGTACAGTGGGGCCGTGAGGCCTGCGCGGCAGCATAGCCGGCCGCGGGAGGAGGGAGCAGGCAGTCCCACCGGCGCTTGTTTGAGCGGCTTGAGCATGAAGAGCAGAGATTGAAGAAGCACGACAACCGTTGGATGGACATCCAACAGTCACTGCTCTCGTGTGTTGACTAAGTTGACAGGGCGTTGCGTGTGCGTCAACCTTTTTTTATGAAAGCATACGCGTCAACCTGTAGTAGGCGCACAAGTCAGCTTCAAATCTGTGGAAAACAGCATACAGCCCATCTGCCATTATTTCTAATAATGTACAGCCCATTTGCTAATTCTTAAGAATTTTTTGGAGCCCATCTTCTTTTTGTTAGCATCACACCCCATATTGTGGCCACAGTTAAAAAGTATACGAAATTTTGCATATTTTGGTGCGGTCAATTGTTTTTAATCCAGAAATATTAACTCACATTCAAACTATTTTGAAAATAATTTATATAAATATAAACTCCAAATAATTGTCCATGCATAGAAATCAATGGAATTTAAGATCTTGTAATGAAGAAAATTGAAACTAATTCCTGGTTTGATGTGTTTTAAAAATGTACAGCCCATTTCTAGGCAAACCGAATGAAACTCTCCTCGTCTTGAAAGATTTGCAGCCCAGCAGGGCCGATAAAGCAAGTAGGCCTTGTTTGGGTATTTCTTAAAAAAAATAGAACCGGGCTAGCCATTTTCAGCAAGAAAAAAACACAACTGGGCTCATGATGTGGTAAACATAAATAAAACCCTGGCTAGATGGGCCACAGCCCCCGCACAGCCTCGTTGTTACCCTGATCCGTCGCTAAAACTAGTATAAATAACAACTGCTTGTTCCTCAAAAAAACTGCGCGACTTGCTGGGTCCCTGGTGTCAGCCGCTCGTAGTGTAATTCTCTCGTTCATTGACTACGTTGACAATGGCGTGAGCCCCAGATGTCCAACCATTAGGAGGAACCATATTTTTGGGCTTGTACTATAGAGGCACTTGCTTGCGTACTGCCATGACGCTGGTGGGTCCCTACTATCATCCTCTCCATGTACAGTCATCTCCTTGTTCCTCTCGGTTGTTGACGACGTTGATAATGCAAGAGGGCGGCGCACCGCGCACGGCGAGCGAACCAAGGCCGCAAGGCGGAGGACGACGGTGAGGCCTCGGACAGAACGAATAGGAGCCATTGAAGATGCGCTGGTCCAGTCGCAGGCAGAGGGGAGTACGAGGGTTGACTGGTTCGGGCGCAGGTGCGTGTTGGGGCTGACGTTGCTGGAGAATAACAGGACGTGTGGGGGAATAGAGGGAGGGACTGGCCAACGTTGGAGGGTATGTACGGTAGGGCGGCGGAGGGGCAGCCAGCCATGGGAGGCGGGAGCAGGCAGAGCCGATGGGGTGGTTTGGTTTGGGCGATTGGAGGAAGAAGAAGACAAGAGATAGAAGATACACGACAGATGTTGGATGTCAATCCAACGGCTGGTAGGAAGAATCGTTTGTTGACTGGCTAGTAAGTTGACACCACCTTGGATAGGCTATTTCCTCATGGGTCCCAAATGTCAGAATCCAAATCTGTCACGGTCATGCATCCTTTCCTATGAAAATTTACAGCCCATTTGATGTGCTAGTTCGAAATAAGTTTGTGGGTGCTGGTGGGGGCTAATCACTTGGCTTCTGTAATGCACAGTGAGCTCAAGCAGCCGGCGAGAGTGATGTTATTTCCCTTGGTTTGGATTTGTTACAATATTTCACTCTAAATTAAATGAATGGCAAGCCATTTGCCTTGTTTCAAAGAAAATATGAGAGTCACAGCCGAGTTGAAAAGGGCAGGAACATCTAACGCCAGCTTACAAACTATACAAAAGCACAAGGGTTAATTGTTCATCAGGTTTACAAAAATACCAGATTGAAAAGGGTAACAACATCTAACTCCAGCACTGTTTTCGGCAGTCACAGTCAAATGGATCGTTCAGGTCCATAGAATGAACATCCTGGGTCGTAAAATTTACTGGATTATGACCACAATATGTTGTAAATAGAAGCCCGGCACATTCAGAAGCTCTTTTGCCCACCTGAAACTCCTTTTTTGCTCTTCGACATACCCATCCATCAAAACCATGCTGCTGATAAACTTAAGCCTGATGGACAATAGTAACCTCGCATTCAGCAGGAAGAATGTGACAAATCTTGTGTTTGCACGGTTGGCTACATATCGTTCTAGCGTTATTGTCTTCAATCGAATCTCATGAGAAGTGAGAAAATCCCGATGCTTACGAATCCACCGATTGGTTATAACTTTCTTACCCCATCCTGTTGCCTAAATAGGCATGAAGATTGAAAACAGTTAAGGTCTAGAAGAAGAGTGTCGAAAGAGCAACAACTGAACGGTTAATTCTAGTACACTATACGCAGGCTTCCAATGTGCGTGAAATTATCACCTTTATATACAACTTCTCCAGACATGGAAAGCATTGCAGCAAGCCAATAATCTTGTTCAGATCAAAACTATTCATTTGGATATATAAGATCTTGACAGAATCCAGCACCATTGATAGGCCATCCATGGAGAAACTCTTCATTGAGAATAGAACATAATATTAGTACAAAATGTGTACTCCAAGATGATATATAAATTATGCGTAGAAATTTAAAATGCAGCTTATGGTTACAAGTGTAGATGATAATATAAAGTACCTGAAGAACTGTGGAGCCAAACACCATATTGAAATGAGCACAGAGATCGTGTATTACACCCAAGGTCTCGAGTTTAGGCGCGGAGAGGACGATTATTTGCAACGGTGAATAACTAGAATCAAGGATCAACCTTTGAAGTGAAGGGGCATCTTGGATGATGAGCTGCCTTCCGTCAAAAGAAATTCCAATTCTTACAAGGTTAGGCGACTTTATTTGGAGACAACTGATTCTAACTGTGAAAACAAGCACCAAGCAGTCCAGCGCAGGGCAACTAGAGTGGATGATGCTATGCAATGAGGCCTCCGATATACGAACCCGCACAAGTGAAAGTTTCTTGAGAAATGGGAGTCAAAGGTTTAGTACCAGATTGTCTGGTAGGTAGCACTACGCAAAGGTGGCGGTGCGGAGAGAGGATGAAAACCCCGAGATGGACATCGGTGCTGAGGGCACAAGTTCATGGCGTTCGGTATGTGGTATGTGATTTCCAGGGGAATAGTAGAACTCAAGCAGCCGTAGTTCTATTAATTCAGGGGATTCCAGCCAGGCGTCCACCTTGTAGGGCATGGTATGCTTGCTCGGGTAGCATGAAGGGATGCAGAGGCTTTGAACGGAGCCCTGGTGGGAGGAGATGATGGCTCTAGGGATTTCAAAATCATTGAAGAGAGATAGCTGACGATAGTCGAGATTAAGGGGAACGTCACTCCATAGAGGGCGCCACCGAATTGAGAGGACTTGGGTGCGGCAGCAATCTTGGTGGGGAGAAGCGAGATGATCTCCCCAAGGATGGCGTCTGGGAGATCGTTGATGCGGTCCACCCGAGATTCTACGGGTTCCTGGGATCCGGTGGGGGCGGGGTCGCCGCTTCTCCCGCCGCTGCCGGGTGCGGGATGTACAACAGGCGTCGCCGCTGGCAGGAGCCTCATCTTCTTCGCGCTGGGGTCAGCTGACTCCATTTTCCTCGAGGGCGTCGCGTCACGCTCACGGATTTGAGCAGAGTAATGAATGACGAGCCTAGTTGTAGTGCGAGCGAAGAAGAAGGGGAGCTGGGGGTTTTCTGTAGGAGTGAGGAAGAAGGGGAGCTGGGGTTTTCTGTAGGAGTGAGGTGAGGAATTTGGGGGTACGAGTGGAGTGAGCTGACGTGAGGTGGGTGGGAGCGAGGAGGAAGAAGAGCACCCAGGTTTTTTTGGGGGTGTGCTGGGTGTGGGTAGCACCTCTCATTCAGTAAATATATGGGCTTTTGAATTGATTTTACTATTTACTAGTGTGGATGGGCTGTTTTGTCTTGGGACCCAAGAAACAATTACTACTAGTACAGTGGAGACACTCTACAGCTACCCAGAAAAACAATTACTACTAGTATAGTGGAGACACTCTACCGCTTCTGGCTCCTCCTAGATCATTGAAACGTCTCCCTCTACTGAATGATGTTATACTTTTGTTCACCGACATGCGGGCCATGCAGCGCGCGGGCCCAAATGCCATCCACCAAATTAGAAGGCAGTATGCAGGCGGAGAGTCACCCCGGTCGTAGCGCGGCAGTAACGAGCCGTCGTATCACAAAACCCCACCTCCCCGCAGTCTAAGTTTGACGGACGAAGCAACCATCATTTCACTCTTCGCTGAATCCCCTCCTCCATCACCGTCTTCAAGAAAGGCAACACTTGCATCTGCCACTGTTCTTCTCTCCGAACGAAGGGAAGGTAAGCGGATCCGTGATGTTGGTATATTTTCGTTCAGAGGAAAAGAAGAACTTTTGCAAAGCAGTAACTGATCCTCACTCTCTTTTTGTTTCATTGTCATTGCGATTGTGTTTTCCTTTCAATGGTCTCCTAGTATTCGTCAGTTTCATGATGGACCAAGGAGAACCAGGCAAAGATCTGCCGATATTGGAGCAGACGCGGGAGGCTGATCCCCACAAGACAGAGAGCTCCAAGAAGATGGAGGCAACCACCGAGGCGACCCCAGATACTGAGATGGTCAACGCCCTGTTTGAGGTTACAGCCCCCGTGGCACTGCAGGAGCAGTTTTCCCCCTTCGAGGATGTGTCCCCCCCCTCCTCGCTGAGCTGCCCAAGGTGATTTCCTTCTTTGCCGATCTCGATTGTGGTTTTTCATCTAAGTATGTGGTGATTATTTTAGAAAAGGAAGTATGTGGTGATTAATAATGCAAAATTTTATTAGCTTCGATGCCATGGTATACGTAGTGGTTTGAATAACTTGTGTTTCTTATACTGAAAAGTAATTCAGAATTTGTTTCTGTTTCAATTAGAGCCCTGATGCAGACAAGGATTGTGTGGTTGTACATGTCACTCGCTATGAGGCGGACGACCTGAATATACACACTGGGAAAACAGAGTTCTTAGGCTATTGGATCCTGGAAGCCATTTGCGATTATACCAATGAAGAGTTGTATTCCAGCCTCACTGTTGTCAGGCGTGTTGTCCAGGGTGTACTGAAGCACAAGAAGTTCAAAGCTACTCCTTCATTTGTGAGGAATACTGTTCTTGTCAAGCTTACGCAGGAAGATGATGTGGCATGCCTCCACAAACAAGTTTATCAGTGGCCAGGCCACAAGGTTGTCTTCATGAAGGTTCACAGGATTGAGCTGCTGCGGGACATCCTCGATGATGTTCGTGGCAAGGTCCGTCCTGTGTCCAGCCCAAATTAGATCGAGGCATGAAATAGTTGCCCCAGCTAGTGTTTAATAGTAGTTTGGATTGTGTCTAATTATCCGAACCTTGCCTGTTATCGACCCCTCTGGGGCTAGTACTCTATTTGAATCTGTCTATGGGAACTGCTGCTACTTTTGTGTGCCCGTGAATCATGTGAGAACCATCGTAATTGTTGCCAAAACAGATGCGTCCTCACTAGTTTTTTCATGAATATGGCATGGTAAGACATAAGTTATCACGGTTTATCATACGAGCAGTGTGTGTTTTGATGAAATAGAGCACTCGTTCGAGAACCGTGCGCCGACGTATACATAAGTACTTGTAAACACTGTTGGTGCTACCCCACTTGTAAGCAGTTGTGCAAAACACGGCACATTGGCTCAGCTCGCTTCAACACTAGGCTATCGACCAGCTAACAATCAACAATCTGCTGTCTGACATATAAGCAACTATGTATCTTGTTACAGTGGTTCATGCAGTTAATTGGGGCCACAATGTAATAAATTCCAAACGTTCACACACTAGTCCAGCGCTCATGTGGAACACTCACATTAAACTCATCTTCATAAAAAACTTGAAAAGCATAAGTTAAGCAATTTTATACATCTCAATGATTCATAGAATATAACAAACATATACTAGTTCGCAGCAAAGGACAAAGTTGTGAGAAGGTTTACAAATCAGGAAAAAAACAAGCAAGGCTTCTCTCTGAGCAAAGGGCCTCCCGGCAGGCTTAAATTTCCTGGAGTTCACTCTGGTTTTTTCTTGTTGCCACCATTCAAGGTTAGGTTCTCTCATTCCAGAATAACCAATTATAATTGTGGTCTCAGCTGGAATGCTGAACTGAACCATGCAGTGTACTGACCAGCTGAAATGCTTGTGCATTCCACTAAATTTAAGCACCGCTATTTGCAGAAATAAGCAGACCACAATGCCTCTTGTCTGCGCACCTGTCCAAAAAACCGTCGTGCAGCCGTGCCAGCTAGTCCTTGGTCCATGGATGAACTGGTAGAAAGTGCATTCCGGACTAGGATGCAGTTGTTTTCGCTCGTCCCTGCACTGCAATCCGGAAGTAAAACATACGAATCAGCTTCTTTTAGATTGCGTTGGTCATTCTACCTTAGTTACTACCAATGTAGGGATACCTTGAAGATGGGAGGTTAGACGATGGCAGCGAGGGATAGCCATCTCATTTTGCGCAGTTGTACTAAAACTGAGGTGTGTGCTTTTGATTGCGCGGATAGAAACGATACGGAGATAGACATCCTGAAACGATATGGAGAAAGACATCCCTGTTTGCGCAAATAAGAAATACAGTTATTTAAACAGTGACAGATATTACTACTTTCCCCGTTTCCTCTTAGAACCAAGTCCTAGATTCATGCTACAGCTTTCCCACTTTCTTCCCTGTTTGAACCAACGCTTTGAGTCAACTGTATGAAATAGCTTTACTTCTAATAATAGTAGAAGCCTAGGTGGCTTTGGAATAGCGGACGGAAGTAGAAAAGGATCCACACGAAGGGAGCTGGGGCAGTAGAGCAAGGCAGGTTTTGAAGGAATATATACATGAGGGTCGTCGGCATGTTGCAAAGACGGCGTCGGGAGGCCGCATCTTGGCCACAATACCGCAGGGAGGAAGAAGGGGTCGGAGGCCCTCCCGAGCCGACGCTCTCTCGGAGAGAACGGCACGGCCACCGATCGGGACGCGCGGGCAGCCGTTGGTGTCCTCCCTCGCCGCCGACGACAGCGTGAATGATGCACCTACACCCCTGCCCCGGTCGAGGTTGTCCGGCCGGATTTGTGACCAGCCGTGAGCTGAGAGAGAGTGTGGCCACCTATGTGTTGCTTAGATCTGGAGAGCATGAGAGAGTGAATGAGAGGAACCCTAGTAAAGCAAGCGCTAAGGCTCCTGCTTTTATATATAGTGGAGTGATTTTGTTGTACCAGCTTCAAAAACATGCGCTCCTACGTGTACCCGTGAGTGGGCGTGAGAGAACTAGTGCGTGCGTGCACCGCTTCTCTTCGTGAGAGTACAATATACTATGCCCAAAGAACGTTCGCCGCAAGAGTAATAGTACAAGTGTGTGACGTGTGAGCTAAAATAAAATGTGTGCGCCATCTTTTGTTTTTTAGAAGTTCTGAGGGTAGGGTGTGAAGAGCACATATGTGCGTGATGTCTACCTGCAGATAGACGATGGGTGCGACGTGCGAGTCTGTGAGAGGACTCGGGAGAGTCGTGACTCGTGAGGGTGCGTGTGCATGAGAGAGGGGGGGCACGTATCAATTCAATGCATGTGTCTGTAAATCATTATCCGACAAACGTTCGCCACAAGCCTTTTCCTGACGAACGCCGTAAGGACCGTTAGATCGGCATCCGACAGTGTCGGTTTTGCCATGTCATTTAACAGAACAGCCACTCCTCCTACACACAAATCTTCCACGTGAGTGTTAGCAACTTCCGTATGCTCCCTCCGTTCCTAAATGCAGTGCATATAGCTTTATTGAAAATTCGAACCTCGCAAACTTTTACCGAGTTTTCGTGTACCAAATTGCACGTGTAGAATACCATGTATATATATCATTTCATTCATCTTCGAGAGGTAACTATAAAGTTGGGTGAGGAGTCTACAAAGAAAGACCATCGTATCACCCGTAGCAATTTCAAGCATCCTTTAGTGTCGAGGAATATCATAGGAACTCTATATGATATGATTTTTATAGGATTTTTTCCTTTAGAGCCAATTGGTTCATAGGAATAGATTCATATACTCCACATTTCAAAGGAAATAAACATGATATCATTTCTATAGATTTAGAGCCACTTGGTTCATATGAATGGATTCCTATACTCCCTTAATTTCAAAGGAAAATAAACGTTAGTGTATATTCAATAGAAAAGTTCCTATGATATGAACCAAATTACATCTCTTTTCTAATCCCTCCTCATAGGAATTGAGAAACATGTCATCTCTAGATTCAATAGAAAAGTTCCTATGATGTGAACCAAATGACATCTCTTTTCCAATCCCTACTCATAGGAATTGAGATGCTCTATGTCATCTCTTTACCTACAACTTCCATGTATACATCTTCTATTCCTAAATAGATAGTACAACCCACTAGTAGCTTTTTTCCAAAACATGCAACTATGGCACAAGAACTATATAGTGTGCCAATAACTTTGAAAGATGGTCGCTGGATGAAGCTAACCCGACAGTGCAGAGATAGGAAAATCCGAGCACTACTGGTCGTTGGATATCATCAACATTCCACTAGACCTGCCACATGTACAATCTAGAAGACTCCATGGTTGAACTTAAGCATAATGCACAAACCTCAAAACACAAGCACTTCTCCTTTGTTCTAGAATCTTCTGTATCATAATTGATTATTTTTTTCTAAATGAATTGCCATTATTTTTTTTTACTTTATGATTTACTCCCTCCGTTCCAAAATAGATGACCCAACTTTGCACTAACTTTGTACAAAGTTAGTGCAAAGTTGGGTCATCTATTTTGGACCGGAGGGAGTACAATGCACAACCCCATGAATCTTAACATTTTTATAAAACTTGTTGATTTGAATGAGATGAACTATAAGAACTAAATGAACATCTACATCATGCATATATGACTCAAAGCCTTACATGCTATAGTGTGTATTTATTCATAATTTGGTTTCGAAATCTCATGCGTTCAATACATGTGTACCTTACTAGTTTTGAGTAGAGTAGAAAATTTCACGTGGCCCCGGGTATATCAAAATGCAGGGCCCATGCATCATTGCCTTTCGGTCGAACCTACGTCCACAATTTTTTGTACGTACTATATCTCCATTGGTCCCCGAACCCAAAATGCTGCCTCGTTCCCGTAAAACCAAGCGGCCCACACATATTTAAGGCGTCGGCTCGAACCCGTTTACTACGACGTGTCCCCGCACGCTGTAGTACTCCTACAAACCCTACCGCCGCACTCATCATCGGTTTTCTTCAAGAGGACGAGGGAGAAGCCGATTTGTAGTGGAGGCGCTTTCAAAAAAAAAGGATCTGTAGTGGAGACCCCTACCCTAGGGTGCCCTAGGTAGCTGTCGCACGCATCATTGTTTTCTCTTTTCTTTATGCTCTTGCGCCCTAGAGTGAAATGATGGTTGCTTCATCCGTCCAGCTTAATGCGGGAAAGGTGGGGCTTTGTGATTTGACCCCTCGTCGCTCATTTTCTACTACTGCGGCGCTACGACCGGGGTGCCTCCAATTCCAACCGCTGCTCCGAACTATAATTTGGTGCATGGCACGTGGAACAAGATGGTGGATGAGCCACATGTCGGCCAAAGGGGTCCTGTTAAGTGTTTCGCCATTTTGTGTGCGGACTGACCCTGCTTAAGTTGCTACGCCAACACGACAGGAGCAGCCTACCACTTGGTTTTGCTCCTTGGTGAATCCCGACTATATTGATCTAAAAAGATACGTGCTGAACTACCCTCTCCGTTTTTTTATTTTTAGGCGTCTCGGTTTATAGGGCCTGCACGTAGTTCTAGGTCATCTATTTGACTAACTAAATATGAGTTACTATGTCACAAAAAGTATATCATTGGTTTCTTAAGCGGATGTAGTTGTATTTAAAAGTCAAGGGCGGGGCTTTTCCTGCGTGGTAGGCGGCGGGGCAGTTCCGCCTACTCGGTTTGACAGAGACGCGAGAAGACGAGGGAGTAGGCTGCTGCAAACGTAGGGTTGTGTGATTTGACAGCGAGTTACTGCTGGACAGGTGAGGCCCCGTGATTTGACTTGCCATTATCATTTTAACTGCGGCGCTATGACCGGCGTGAGTCTCCCAGATTCGTGACCACCTCTATACAGGTGCCTCTCCCAATGCTCCACCATGTAGTAGTGGCTGGCTCTTGCATGAGAGCCCACTTCTCCACTTTTTCCTTGCCTCTCTTTCCTCCACATATGCAAAAATGCCATGTAAAGCGCACTATTGTACTTACTTTTACTTGCTCCTACAGGTGCTTAAGCTTGCCACATAGGCATAAACTCTGATGTGGCAAGTTAATCAAGAAGAGAGAGACTAGTTTGGTGACCCAAGGAAGAAATGGTGCTAAGCGCGTGTACCTAGGTGAAAAGACAATTTTGAGTCTATAGCTAATTAAATGAAGCAAACTCAGCAACACCATTTCATTGGAAGAGGTCACTCCTTAGCAAATGCAATAAATACACACGCTTAGCACCGTTTCTTCCTTGAGTACGAAGAAAGAGATAGAGAGGAGTAAAAAAATACACTTATAGCCAACCTTGTTGTAGTATGAGTGACTAAGTGATGACTATGTATGACATGCCAACATCAGATAGCCTAACGCACCGTGTTAAATCTCCAAGGGCGCGACCGCGCGAGCGACGCGACGGTCGTGGTAGGTGCGACCATGATACGTGCTGCTGGAAGCCCTTGGATCTGAGATCAAACGGTCACATGCTAAGTTGCTGAAAATTTGTAGAATAACCCTCCAGGATAGGATATTCACCCATAGGTCTAGAATCATGCCATGCAACCGTTCGATCTCAGATCCAAGGGCTCTCAGAAGCCCGTATCATGGGAGAATGGAAAGCCACTACCCTACCGTTCGCACGCTGGCAGTTAGCTCCTACTCGTCCCCGCACGTCCTTCAATACTACGGCGGTTTGCTCCTAGTCGTCCCGTCCCTTCACATTAATGCAGTTCCACTAATCCTAACCCTCCTCCCAAATCCATGGCGTCCCAAATCTCCACGATCGGCGGTGAGTACAAGGTTAGAACCATCACCGGCGATGAGTTCGACGTCATCTACACCCGTTCTTCCGCGACGGTGAAAGGATGCCTTTCTCGTTTCAAACGCATGTTCGAAAACTCAGATGATGAGTGGGTCGCTGGGCTAGATGTTGAGTACACCACAGTCCTGGGACGAGAGAAGGATCTAAAGGACGAAGAGAGGAAGAAGCTCGCTGTGATCCAGGTTTGCGTGCATGACTTATGCTTGGTCTACCACATATGCCATGTCGACGTCGAGTGCCACGATTTTAAGGACTTCCTCGAGAGCAACCTAGTCAAATTCGTTACTGTAGACTTTGGTAACGACAAAGAAGTCCTGCGTCGGATAGGCCTCGTTTTAGGCAACACCTTCGACCTCCAGAAGAATCGGCTGGTGTCCTCTTGTCAGCCTTCAATGCTGACCCTGGTAGGAGCCATGGTTCATCCTTCGTACGGTAAACTGGAGAAACCTCCATACACGTTTCATCGTCATGCATGGCAGCGGAATGTACTAGATATAGACCACATCCACTACGCTGCAATGGATGGCTACCTTTGTTTCAATATTTACAAGGGTTGGATGAAGAGCAACAGCCAAGTGTGCAGTTCAAGCAAAGAAGTATCGGCTAAGAGGAATAGGGACAATGACGAAGTCAAGGACGTGGACAAGGACTCTGAGTAAGGTGGCAGTGTCATTGCTCACGGTGGTTCTAAACTTCTAATGCAGTGTCTACCGGATTAGTTGCATAGTTTAATTTCAGGTGTGCTTAGTTTAATTTGAGGGGTGTGTTGTGCTGAGCCCCCAGCAGAACTATGTTATGTTTCTTCTCGTTACTTTAACTCTTTAGTATGTACATACTACTAGTATTACTTTAATAGAATTTAGCACCCCAATTAAGCACGTACTAGCTTTTTTAATAGTACTATATGCATAATTTGGCGATGAGCGCTCTTTATATATACCACCTTTTTTTAATTTCAATTTTTGCTCCATGGCGCAATCCATCGACAGTACTACTGTACAAAAGTATACATTTTTTAAAAGGCTAGAGTACTGTTCATCACATATATAGCCAGTTAAATTCTCAAACTAGAACGACGTGCATGCCATGTAGTAAACCGATACGGAGGAAGTATAGTAAAAATGAGGTGATTTTACCGAGCGATCGGCGGGGGAGCATGGCCTGTCATGCGGTCCCACGTGTCATGATGTACCAAGGCGATGCGCATGTCCCTCTTGAGGCAGAAGCAATACTGGTACGTGGTTTGAGATGATGGCGAACCGAAGTGTGAAATAATGGTTGGTTCGTTCGTCTGGGAAAGTGTGGCATTGTGATTTGACGTCTCATTGCTCATTACTACTACTTGGCCGGTATGAGTGGGGTGCGTCCCCCTGCTGTTCTGCACTGTTATTTGGTGCTTGACACGTCGACCCGGTTGCTATATGTCCCACATGTCGGCGACAGGAAGTACAGAATTCATGAAAGGGAGCGTCGACGGAGGAGTATACTACAGAATTCATGAAAGGGAGCGACTTAGTTTTGGAAAAATCTTTTTTTACGGAGTACGTACCCACTAGGGTTTGTAAGGCTCATCTAAAAAACATTCATTTTTCCGTTTGATAAGTCTCAAATCTACTATACTAGTAGTAGTACCATTACATGTTGGATTTCGAGGTGCGTTAGATCACCCGACGCAAGCAATGTCAAGAGGAAACTAACCAATGCATGTACAAGTTCATGGAAATTTAGTGGTCATTCATGCATTCGTTCTAATTAATGCCTCGGTAAACATAACTTCTTGAGAAAAACTAGCATACTAATTACTTGTGTAAACTACGAAATTAATTCGACCACTCACCGTCTACCTTGGTTGGAGAGATTTTGAAATTGAGCCATAAACTGGAAAGGAGGGAGTAGTAACTTTTGTCTCGATTACTATTTGTTTCCTTGTATAGATGCAAAATGTATTTTTTTATAGTGGCCTTGTATAAGTAAATGGAGGGAGTACTAACCAAAGTACGTAGTAGGGACGAGGAGTAAACGGAGGGAGTAGTAAAATTTTCTCCTTGTGCTGCGAGCCACCGCGCACGTGGGCGAGGGAGCGGGCGTAAGGCGTAGTAAGCAAGCTTCACCTCATCCTGCGAGCCACCACGCCCATGGGCGGGGGAGACGGCGTACTAAGCAAGCTTCTCCTTGTTCTGCGGGTTGACGGGACACATCAAAGTACTCCAGTGTATAGAGCCTTGCCTCTAAGGTAGGCCCCACATGGTTTGCCTCTTTTTTTAATTTAACATAACGCGTCAAGTCACAATTTGTTTGTTCACCCATGGTAGATGATCCTCTGTCCACCAAGTGGACAACCAGTACACGTGCCAAATTACCACATGGGCCGCCTTTTTCGTACAGAAATGAGCTCCACCGTGTACCCGCGCGGGTGTGGTTGGGAAAGAGACGGGAGTACGTGCGCCGTGCGTGCACCTCTTCTCTTCGTGCACGTACCCCACCTACGTGGGTGTGTGTGAGAGAGATACAAACCTAGACATAATGCGCCGTCCATCCCCATGTCTCCGCCCAGTCCGACCACCAGTCACCACCACGCCCCACTCCTCCTCATCTTATCTCTCATCTTTCTCCCTCCATTTTTATATACAAGGGGCCATTATCAAAATTACAATTTGCAGATATACAAGGCCACTAACACTAATCGATGCAATATTAATGGTGTGTGCCTCGTGGTAATAGCAAAGGAGGACATTAATTATCCCTTGCATGCATGCGGGAGTTTGTAAAAAAATGCATCTTGATGTTCCATGCAATGTACGAGTATCTTGCTAGTCCATGAAAACAACACATGGCAAAATTCCACGGCGAACGAGGGATTTGAATCTATTGGGAGGGGCTGTTTGCATCTTGCCCGGGGTAGCCAAAATATTGGCGACCCTTTTGTCCACCGGTGCCTTTGCCACCGATGAACGAAGAATGGCTCGGGTGCTCATGATGTCATGCATCCTCCAGCGCGCACGTTGGAGACGAGCTCACACGAGCTATGTTTTTTTGTCTCACAACGCCGCCCGAGCCGCCCGCAGACCGACCGGCGACCCACAAATTACGCCATCCAACCATAGCCGCACACATTATGACAGCAACTCAACCAACCGGACGAAATTCACGCAAACACGTAGACAAACTGATATTTCATATAAACAACGACGGAAATCATATAAAATACCAGATTTTCATACAAACATGACGGATTTCATTACATTCAAATGAACTACGCGGTGCTAGTTCTGGACAGCATAGGTATATAATACCTGGCCTAAATGGTCGCCCGCCGATTGATTTGTGTTTCTCATGTCCGGCAGCACGATCACCGGACTGCCGGGAGCCCCTGAGGTATATGCTTCAGCGCAAAGGACGGCTCGCTTCCCCACTGCCCAACTGGTATCATTGGCTGGTGCCGAAGATGATGGTGGCCGGCACCGGTTCGAGTTCATCACCGGCCACTACTTCGTCATGGCTGGCACCGGCTCGAGTTCATCCTAACATTCCCCTCTTCCGTGGAGCCCATGCGGGGTCGACGAAGGTCCTCGCAAAAAAAGGATCCGGCAAGACACCTGCTGTGTACGCCGGCGTCGCCTCCGCGGTGGCCTTCATGGGACCCAAGCGGCGGGGGCCTCCCATGCTCTACTTCTCCTTGATGATGGCGGCGGACGCGGAGGTGCCGGCCACCGAATCGTCGCTCTCCGCACACCCGGCTTCTGTCGCTGCTTGCATGGCGTGGCCGCCGGCATGGGAGTCTCGGCCACAGAAATGGGAGACGCGGTACGAGGCAGCGGCGTGGACGGCAGCAACGACGCCCGTGCGCCGCTCCTCATCGAGCTGGCCTAGAGCGGCGAGTTGCTGAACCGCGCGCCGGCTTGGGGCGGCAACTGGCTCCGTCGGGCGAGGGGAGGGAGGTGCATCAGCAAGCTGCATAGCTCGTATCCGGCGGGCTACCCAGCAGGCTTGGATGCGGAATAACTACTCTTCGTAAGCCATTGTAAGAGTGGAAAAAATGGTGGAGGAGATAGGGGAGCGGCGGAGGTGTGCGATTCTTGGACGGCTTTTGGCCTCGTTTAAATAGGAGATTAAATAGATGGCGGACGGGAGGAGCTCGGCCGGCGTTGCGTTTAACACCGGCCCGGTCATGAACGGACGTGTGTCCAGAGTGGGTTTCTCGGCTTCCACACGGGCGGGTTTCATGGAGGCGTTTGAATGTGGCACGGATGCGTGTTCGGCCAGGCGTGCCACGAGTGGCACCCTCGACTCTGACCTAGGACACCGTGCCATTCTTCCACTGGCATGCATGTCAGTGACCCAACGCAGGCAGCGCACAGCAGAGGAACTTTTGGTGGGCCAGGGCGGTCAGAAGCGGGCATTTCACAAACCGATGATTGTTCATTGAGTGTGACGTCATCTTTTTCATCACAACACCACGTACTACAATTTCCTACTGATGTCTGTTGGAAAAAAGTCACTATTGCCGACCCACAGTCGGAGAGGAAAATTTCTAACAGACTGTGGGTCGGGAAACCTATTTATGCTGACCTGCAGTCGGTCAGGAAAGGTACAGCGTATACTGTCAAACGGTCGGTCGGGGATTCTGTTGTGGCCCATGGAGCATCGGTCGGCAAAGAGGAAAGTATCGTTTTCCCCCTCAAATCCTGTCTGATGGACCGATTTCCCCCCAAAGTCTAAAACCGGATCAATCAGCCCCTAAACTCTCCAAAACCAGATCAATTCTCCCCCATGGTGGTTCTGCACCAGATTTAGGTGGTTTTGACTAGTCTTCTTGCTGACTGGACAATGCTGACTTGGCAGATGCAACTTTCCCCAATTTTTAATTGCAATCCGCTTCCTCGCCGCGTAGCACTCTGTCGTCGTCCCCCTTGCCGCGAAGCACTCTGTCGCCGTCCCCTTTGTCGCCCCCTCGCCGCCCCCTCGCCGCCCCATCGCCGTCCCCTCGCCGTCCGCTCGTCGCAGTCCATGGCGTCTGCTAGCTCGTCAAGCAGTCATCGGTCGCCGCGGTCCATGGCCTTCTCAGGGCAGTCGTCGGTGCCATATCGGGAGCCACCGATGGCGTACTTGCCTGAGAAGGTGTGCCACTGCAAAGTCAAGGCTCCGAGGTGGATTTCGTGGAGCATTGCCAACCCCGGTCGTCGATACTACAACTGCAGCCAATCTCTGGTAACTAGATCTGTGCCCGCAGCAAAGTTATAGTCTTTGCGTGATTATTTTGACAAAATTGCACAATTTTTTGAATAGGGATATGACTGTGGGTACTTCAAGTGGCATGATGATCCCCTGGATAAGTTTGTCAGTATGCTACTAGGTGACCTGCGAGATGTTGTGAATCGGCTGAAGACAGAGGTTAGGAAGCTCAAGACCGAGAAATCACAGCTGGAGCATGCTCTCATGGATGCCAAGTGCAGCATTGGTGATGCTGATGTTTATGTGCTGGATTTGAAAGCGCAGCATGCTCAACAAATGGATGTTCTTGCCAAGGAATTTCAGAGAAGCAAAAAGATGTACAAATTTGCCACCTTTTTCTGCATTGTGTCTGTTGTTATCATGGCTTTGAAGATGTGATGTAGTATCTTAGTGAACCACCTATGTAAGCTCGAGTGAACAAATGTATTTGAGTTTAAAATTTCAAAAGTCTGAACTTGTGTCTGAAGTTAAGTGAACTTTTGGTTGTCTGAATTTTTCTGAAGCGTTGTCTGAAGTTAACTGAACCCACCTCTTTGACAGCCACCCATTTAAGGCCAGCGCTCGCCCAGACAGCACTAGCCCACCCACTCTCATCCACTCGCCATTCCCCATTCTCATCCACTCCCTTCGCCTCTCGCCCACCCACTCCCATCGCTTCTTGACGCCGGTGATGGCGCCCAAGAAGAAGACTGCAAGAGATGTTCGTCGTGCTCAAGACCGGTGGGAGGAAACTGTGAGCAGGTTCTGCAAGGGGGATTCAGAGAAAAGGGCCGATGTGGAGGAGATCTGCAACAGATTTCCGAGCTTGCAGATGTGTGTGGACCACGCTAGGGGCCTCATCGTTGTGGCAACTGATGTTGAGAAGAAGACAATGTTCCCCGACGGCCGTCCCATTCCAGCTATCTCTGTTTTCCGTTGGGCTATGAATGAGGTGGAGAAGTCACTAGATCCGCGTCAGCGTGCCGGGTGGTACGAGTACCACTCCCGCCGTCGCCCCCCTCAACCTCCAATTGAAGGTCTCGTCGGCGTCGTGGTCGCTGTACCAGCTGCAGTGAAGCAGGTTATTGTGCACTCTGACAGCGACGGAGAGTGCAGTGAAGATGTGGAGGAGGATAGCGAGCAGGAGCAGGATGTGGAGGACAGCGAGCAGGAGCAGGATGTGGAGGACAGCGAGCAGGAGCAGGTGGTGGTGGATGTGGAGGACAGCAGCGAGGGGGAGGTGGCGCCTGCCGCCGACAACCTGTACGTGGTGGCGCCGGTGATCCTGCAGCTCGGCGACAGGAGCATGCCAATCGAGGCGGAGACTTACATCCGCGTCGGCATTCGCCACTCCGACCGCATCAAGAAGATGAAGGACATGTAGAAGTGAAGACAGAGAAGTTAAGTTTCTAGTTCATTATGCACTGAGAAATGCAGTTAAGTTTGTAGTTAGGACTGGAGAAATGCAGTTAAGTTTCCATGTTAAGTTTGTATGTTAGGTACTGGAGAAATGCAGTTATGTATGCACTGTCAGAGTTTCTAGTTAAGTACTGAACGAATGCAGTGATCAAATGTACTGAAGATGTTCAAGCATAAATGTTTTCAACTCTGTTGTCCTCTTTGTTTTAATCCAAAAAATTATAGTAGCAGAAATTGTGCCTCAAATTAACAGAAGCAGAAATTTAGGACAAGTGTGGCACAAATTTAGCACAGTATCACAAATTTTGTAATCAAATGGATGGCCCTTTCTTAGCATTTAGTGCCTCCTTGTATGCAGCAAGGTTGAACACACAATGTTGTGGAACTCTAGGTTGACAGCTTGGTTGTGAGCTCTGTTAAGAGCTTGGCTGTGAGCTTTGTTGAGATGTAGGTTCATTGATCCTCAGGGTTCCTGGTTTTCTTCTAACTTCCAACTTCTTTGGCCTAGGTTGCACAGCCATTGCCTTGCCTTTTATATCAGCAGCCTGCAAACAAGTTTTCATTAGTATAAACAAAAAAGCAACCAAGTTTTCATTAGTAGAAACAAAAAGCAACCAATTTTTCATTAGTACTAACAAGTGTCATCTTAACCTGCTTTTCAAGCACAGCTTTCTGAGTCTGAAGAGCATCAAAAGCCTCTTTGTCTTGCTTCTTTTGTTTTGCAGCTTCTCTGACCAAATGAGCATTTCCATGATGTTTAGCTGCATCATTGTTCTTACAGCTTGATCTATTATGTCCTTGCCTTTTGCAAGAACTACAAGTGATCTTGCCACCTACTTTGCTCATCTTAGTACCCTTAGGTTTTTCTCCTTCCTCTCTCCTTCTTTCTGTTTTAGGCCTTCCAGGCAAGCTAATGTGACTAGGTGGTTGTGGCTTTGGATTTGTTGAAATAGGCCAACTCTCCTCTCCCTCCAAAGGTTGTAAGCAATGATCATATATCTTGTTGTACACTTCTATGGAGTAGTAAGGAGCAATATAATCATCAATTTTCTGTCCTGTTTTATAGATAGCACTAATGGCATGGCAGCAGGGTAAACCTGACAGCTGCCAATATCTACATGAGCAAGTCCAGAGCTGCAAGTTAACAGTAAATTTGAATTTCTCATGCTCTTGCACTTCAAATCCATCTTTCCCATTCCACAGCACATGGCAGAAACCTGATCTCCTTATGTTTTGCTTCAGTTTTTTGAAAATGTTGGGACATATAGTTCCTTTCCAGTTAACTGACTTCCCTCTATTTTCTTGTACCCTCACCATAATTTTGCACCTGATCCACTCAAGCATTGAGACAATAGCAAGGTACCTAGCTAACAGGATGTAGTTGTTGAAAGATTCACACATGTTGTTATCAACTGAATCACAATTAGACCCCAGCTTCATGTAGGCCCTAATCCAATGTACTGGATCAGTGTTCATCATATCTTTTGCACCCTCAATAGTAAATTGTGCTAGCCTGGACCTGTTGTAGTTGAAAATCACTTTGTTTGGTGATTTTGCACATCTCCAAAACCTTTTCTGAAGATCATGGTCTGGGTGTTTTTTCTTCCAATTAGCATATATGTGTCTTGCACACATTCTATGCTCAGCTTTAGGAAAAATGTCCTCCATTGCCCCTATAAGTCCCTTTTGTTGATCTGACATAAATACATATCCATCTCCTTGATTGCTTATTTTCAAGTCCTGGTTTATTTTGGCAAGAAACCAGAACCATGACTCATAATTTTCTTTCTCCACAACAGCCCAAGCAATAGGATACATCTGGTTATTTGCATCTTTTCCTATAGCACACAACATCTGTCCATAGCAAGCACCTTTGAAAAAACAACCATCAAGGCCAATAACTTTTCTACAACCTGCCAAGAAAACTTTCTTCAAGGCATCAAAACACATGCAAAACCTTTGAAATACATATGACCCATCCTTTTCATTATGGTCCAACTTCACTGCAACTGTGCTTCCAGGATTAGTTCTCAGCAGCTCTAACTGATAATTAAATAATTTTGAGTACTCTCCTTCAGTGGAATGCAATAGTTTCTGCATGACCATTCTCTTTGCCTTCTTGCACTGTGCAACTGTCACATCAGCAAATAAGTCCTCAAGTACAGTTTTCCTCAAATCTTCTAACTTCCAATTTGGATTTGCTCTTATAAGCCTGCCATATTTTGTAGCAATAACAGTTGATGTGACCAGTTTGTTATCTCTTCTTGGAATGCAATGGTGCTCATCTACAAAGGTAGACACCTGTAGCCACTTATTTCTAGTAGTTTTAGAAGCATAGATCATCCAGTTGCAGCCAGGCCAAGTACACTTTGCACCTACTTTATGATTTTCATCCTTTGTGAAAGCAATATGCACATGTTTCTTAATGCCATATTTTATTAGAGCTTTCTTCATCTGATGTCTTCCTCTAAAAACCATTCCTATCTCAAATGTAGGAATTTCTGATTTGCTGTCATATTTTCTCCATTCACTTTTCCTTCTCACTAGCTGTGTGGCCCCCTCACCATCACTTTCCTCATCAAAAGAGCAGTCATCATCTGATGACACAACATCATCTTCTATGCCATCCAGCTTCTCATCACCAGACAATCCTTCAATCACATTATTATCTTTGATGACAGGCCCCACAGCATCCCCTAATTTCTTTGCTCTCTTCTGCCTCCTAATTTCCCTTGCTAATCTCCTTAATTTCTCTGCCTCTGATTCTTCAGCAGAACTGTGCTCTGACAAAGGCTGGTAGTCAATGTCACTTTCATCATCCCCTTCTTCTCCTTTTTCATTTTCATGTAATACTTCATTAGCACTTGTTCCATTTTCAACATGATCTGTAGATGTATACTCAAATTCAGAAGTAGCTGCTGGGTTCTGTCTTTGAGTAAATTGTGGCATTGTTCCTCTCTGTGGTGTACCTGCTACTGCTTTGGTCTTTGCAGATTTTGCTATATTTCCTAATGGAGCTGAAGAAGATGCACCTGGACATGAAGAAGATGCACCTTGGGCTGCACCTGGAGTTGGAGGAGGAGCACATGCACCTTGAGCTGCACCTGAAGATGTAGTTGCTGAAACTGGAGCTGCAAGAGGTACTTTTCTTCTTTTAGCTGCAACTCTACTTGCTCTACTTTTCTTAATCTTCACTGGACTCTCAAATGTAGTAAGAAAGTCATTAGCCTCACTTATTGTCCTCAAATTTTCTTCCTCAGCAGCTGTCCTTTTCACACCTACAACAACTTCTGGCTCTGCTCTTTGTTCTGCTAAAGCTGCTACATTTGATAAAAATATCTCATTGACCATGTTTGTCTCCATAGCATCCACATTTACCAATGCAAATCTGCTACCTTTATGCTTGGAATATGTTTCTGAAACTACCACAGGCACATCATCTACCACAGGCACATCATCTACTCTGTTTTGCAACTGCTTTACTGCTTCTTCACACAACTGCACTTCCTCCACATAGATCTCTACACATGACCCAATAGGTGTTGCATTCCCCATCTTCTCCACACTTGAATCATCAAAAATAAATTGCAAACCCTCACTCAGTTTTTTCCCTGGAACAAGCCAGTGCATCTTGTAACTATAATCCCCCCTACAATGTCCTCTTTGTACATGATACATGTCCTCAGCATAAGACAACAAAAGCTCAAACTTTAGGCTTTTCCTATCGAACGGAAAAGTAATCATCAGACCTCCGTTGTATACAAGCAATCCATCCACTGTCTCAAATTTTCCAAAATAATGTAGTGACACATAACTTATTTCTTCTTCATCTGCTACCTCATCACCAAGACCTGCCCAAAAAAACAACCTTTACCTCATTACATAGCTCAGGACCTACCCATAAAAACAATCTTCCTATGATCTACCCTACACCTCCACCATCTGCCTGCCATGGCAGCAAAATTGGGTGCAGTAGATGACTTCTAAGCACAGCTCTGATTTCTCCTAAACTAAGATCATGCAGTAGATGACTTCGACGGGAAAGAAAGGGGGCGGTTGAGTCACCATCGGGTGGCGTGGAGGCCGGCGGCATGGCGGACGCCATTGCGGCGTCGGCGGACGCCATGGCGGCGTCGGCAGACGTCGCCGGCGTGCTTGACGCCGTCGCGGCAAGGTTGGGCGTCGTCGTCCAGGCACAGGGAGGTTGGTTGATGCACATGGACCGAAATCACCTGAATTGGGGGCTGATTGGTCGACCGGCTCCCCCAATCGATGAAAACACCTGAAATCTGCCAAGTCAGCACTGTCGAGTCAGCAAGGAGACTAGTCAAAACCACCTAAATCTGGTGCAAAACCACCATGGGGGAGAATTGATCCGGTTTTGGAGAGTTTAGGGGCTGATTGATCCAGTTTTAGACTTTGAGGGGAAATCGGTCCATCAGACAGGATTTGAGGGGGAAAACGATACTTTCCTCGTCGGCAAATAAACCCGACCAACAGTAAGACGCTAAAGTGGCCCTCCTATGCCAATAGCCAGAAAAATTAGCGCCAAACCGGCCCAGCCCGCGAAGTTTTCCCCCTCAAAATCACAAGGATTCCGCCGTCCCACGCTCCATTCGTTCCCCACCCACGAAATCCCTAGATCTCTCATGCTGTTCCCCACGCACGCCGGCGCCCCACGCCCGACTACCGCCAGCGGCTACCGCCATCCGGCGGTCAATCCCGCCGCTGCCCCACGCGCCCTTCCTCTATAGCATCGCCCCACGCCGCCCTGTCCCTACAGCACAAACTAACTCCGTCCTGCCTCTCTCCGCCGCCGGTCCCACACCCTCGTGCTCTCTCTCTGGTTGGCCACCTCTCTCCAACATCCCTGGCCTGGCCTGACCATCTCCACCGTCCAGCTCACGAAGATACACGCAGCGGCAGATTTGGATCAGGGCAGCGTGCGCCTGGTCAAGGGCATCCCTCTCTGTCTTTGGCTGGGCAAGGGCAGCGAAGCGGCTGAGGTACAACTCCTCCCTCCATACATTCCTCTATCTTCGCGTCTAGTTTTTTTTGCCGCATCAATTTTGTATTACAAAGTTTGTTAAGAGATGAACTGGGAGTGAAGGATCTCACCGTGGATTATGGGTAGAAGACTGTTATTTGCCCCGTCAGTATTCTATTGGTGTTGTTGATGTAGATTTAATATATTTTTATAGTACTGACTTATGTTAGATGAAAATCGATTTATGTTAGATTTATTTTTTATTACAGTACTGAGTTCTGTTGGTAGCCTGCAGCTTCTTTGTAAAAAATTGTGAAAATAACTTGGTTCTCTCTAAAGCGAAGCTTCTGTGCAGTACAAGCCTTTTTCGGTAAATGGATGTGTTTCTAGTGTGTGTGCCACTCCAGCTCATCACATTTCTTGGCTGAGTTCACGACAATGGCGTGTCAGCATACCGCCATCCAACTGCCCAAATACTCAATTAATTTTTCTTACTGAAATCTTCTTCATACTTTACTTTCTTACTACATTCTTCTTCATGCCGCCCACGAAAAACAATACAACAATAGTTCTTCCTTGCTTGTAAGATTGCTCAAGCCAAACATAGACAGCCTTGCGACATGGCTGTCTTGCTTTCCTTGTTTCACTTCATTTTAGTGTACACCACTTTGCTGGAGAACCACATCCAGCCGGGGGAAAGAAGTCAAGAACCGTGGAATCACAATGCAGAACTCCCGCTGCATTGTTCTTGCTTCCTGCCTCTCAAAGAAAGGGACCTGTCCCATAATGGCCTGAATCAAGCTCATCTTGAATCATGGTAGCATATAGACATATAGACAGGTTTATTGTTGTCATGTTTCCCTGCAAGCAACTACAACCAAAATTAACCTAGAAACTAACATTGTGTAGACTGATTATGATGCATACAAAAGATACTCTGGAGCAGTATATGATTTTCTTGATGTAGTGCCTCATAAGTCTTGTGTTTGATCCACTAATATTTTCTATTTTCAGCGATGTACTCATATAGTGTGTCTTTTGCAGGATGGAAAATGGCAAGCGCAAGCGGAAAAGCTAAAGATGGTGGGGTTACGGAGGAACAACTGAAAGCGGTAGAGTATAAACTACAGAGAAGTACGACATAAATAAACACATATGCTGAATCAAAACTGTAGTATTCCATCCACATACCAAAACAGTAGTATATCACTGCAGCAGACTCTGTTCTGGACATAAATAAACACATATGCATGTAATCATTCTCGAAACACAAACAATGTGCTCCCTCCGTCCGAAAATTTATGTCTCAACTTTGGTACAACTTTGTACTAGAGTTAGTACAAAGTTGAGACACTTATTTTGGGACGGAGGGAGTATAAGATAACAAAACAGTAGGCAGTGTTGTTGTAAACATATCTAGCCATCATAAATCTCCTTACTTTTTTTATTATAGTCTTACAGTGCTATGACCAAAAAGAACTAGCAGGGTCACCTGCGCATTTGCGTGGCTAGATTATTGTTTTTTTTATTGTGCACTAAGTTGAAAGTACTTATTTGAATGCTCATGATAGATATTACAAATTACTATGATATTTTAGGTGAAACTTCCTATCATCGTTTTAGAATATTGCTGATGTGGTGCTGAAAAGGATATTCCACTTTTGAGACTTTAAAATTAAAGTTCTACTTTAAACAATGTAACCAGAAATATTCATCATTTAAGGGTTTTGTAACCGTCTAAAAGGTGTGGTACATGTCTGTCATGGAAGAGGTCGTGATGCTTCGGCACCTGGCCTCTAAACCGCGTGCAACCGGCATGCCATCTAATTTCTTATGGGTAGGTAAATTATCTCATCCGGCCACCTTCCTCTCTTTCTATTCTTCCATAGTCTTCTCCACTGCCAAATCATTGGCTTGACATCCCTTTAGCTTGTAAAGCTTCATCTTGGTTCCCTTTATACCGAGCCGACACTTACGCCAATAGAAATAACTTCTGATCAAGCACCACATTGGGAGACAGTCAGCCTTGCAGGTGTCATCTGGTCTATAGTCTAGTGGCTGCACATTTGTTCGGCTCGATTTCCTGTGTGTTTTCATACCTAAATTAGCATTAGGATGTTGGTGTGGGAAGGTGGACTTGAAAAATCACATAAAATATTATGGTAAAAATACAGAATGTGGAAACTCATTTGTCAAAAGAAGAAAACAATTGTAGCATGTATCTATATCATGAGTTAATGTTAGTATACTGGAGTAAATTTGTTTTATTATCTATAACTGAAAATCATATTGTGGTCCACATATGTCATGCCTAACTATATATTGGTCTCAGTCTCTTAACCACAATTTTCAAGAAACATCTGAGGAAAATGTAATACCCAACATTAATGTCTAGTATAGCCCCCTCATTATTATTTCAGTGCATTATGCAATATAATGTCGTCCAACTAATGTGTAAGACAATAAAAATGTTTCTGTGTTTTTCTAAAATAAAAGATAACCTCACCTACTGAATATCGCCTTATCTATGTAGTAATACATATTTTGGCATGACTGTGTATATTCCTCTTGCAAGGTTCTTTATTTTTCTCAAAGAATAGCATTAGCTTTTTCCTTAAGGATATTCATCGAAGAATTTTATTAGTACGTGTAGAATGTATCTCTTCACCCCACAAAAAAAAGTATCTCTTCACTCCTTAGTCCGTCACTTGCATATCCAATTTACTTTTGTTAGACCGCAGAGTGATATGGATTGTTTAATCAGCTGACCAAGCTTGATTGTTTCTATTTAGAGAGCAGATTCATCGGTCACGGATCAAAAATAATTTTTTTTATCTGATGCAATCAAATAATATTTTGTGTCTCCACAAAAAACGATTTTGTATAAATTGTCACGTAGAGTTTGATGTTGTCACAAGGTCCATTGCATGGCCATCTAGCAAGGTAATCACCAACAATATGTGTTTTGTCTACTTGGCTCAAATTGTTTGATGCGTCATACTAATTCATGTTCACTTTGGTAGATGAAACCCTACAAGCCATGGGTATCTTCCTCATCCCGCCACTAAGGTATTTATGTTGTGATTCACTATTTATGTGACCCAGCTGTTATCATGACCACTTGGTACTGTACAAGAGCTTCTTCTTGGTGCTCCCTAGCTAGCTAAAAGTGCATGAAGAGTCCATTATGTAATCTGGTCATCATGGAATTTATCAAGGAATCCTAGCTCAAAGTGAAAGAAGATTCTATAAGTTTATCATGTAATCCTTGCTACTACTTATTTGGTAATAGTTGCTTCCCTGTGTTCATTTAGGCCCAGTTTGGATGCAACGTATTTTTTTAGCGTAATTTCTGAAGAAAAAAACTGCAGTTTTGAAAATACTTTGAGGTGCTTGGTCCAAATATATACCATGGTTCTGCAAACTGTAATATCCCCAATGTATCTATTGCTGCCAACAGGAACATAGCATTATGTTCTTTGTGTCCATGTATCTATTGCAGCCACGAGGAAGATCGCAACATCCCTTTCAGTACCATTCAATTTATGGCCACTACTAAAGAGTAAACAAAGAAAACTACTGATATATTGTACTTCTCACATGGATAGAAAACACAAGTAAGGTGTATCTCTAATACTTAGCTATATGATAGTAGTTCCCTAGAAAAACAAGTTACATCAACTCATAGCTTTCTTGTGTTCAAGAAATAAAAATTACAGTTTCAATTACGCCTCTTAAACCACACTCCATGTTATTCTCTTACAGAAAGTCAAACATCAACAGATGACAGATGCATGTGAAACCTGTAGTGAACTGGACTTCCCTTCGCTTTTTATGTCTCGTATTCTTTCTCTCTTGCAGATCTCTGATGGTGGTGGAAAGACAACATTTGTTTATTTCATTATCGATAAGAAAACATGAGAATATATCTTTTCTTCTTCATCATTGTCGAAAGGCTGCTAGTACTTAGCTTCCTGTAGTTATAACTAGATGAGTGTAGAAGTCGACATAGCTACAGCTACAACATTTGTTTATGTTCCCTGTTATGCACCTCGACATGAATTATTTTCAGTTTCGCACCGTAACATAAATCGTCAGTGCACAACATTTTTTTCGCCCTGTAATATAAATCATGTGAAGATAGTCATGAAATGGTTCAAGCATCAAATTATTTCTCAAAACTTGGGGTCGTGTCTCCTGATCGACTTTGGTTTTTCTTAGTTTTACACTTCTGTAAGGATCCCAGTTTACAGTCATGCAAATCAAACCTATTCACCTCAAAGTTAGCTGGCTATATATTAATGTTGTTTCTATGTTTCATGCCTGATGCTCTTTACTCTCAAGTTGAACAGGTAGTAGGGAAATTTCATCAGCTTGCATGTATATTAAGTGTATGCTTTTTTGTCTTTCCACGATGTTGTCAGGTTGTGTAGGGAAGACAAGAGGAATATGAAAGAACCACGAAGCTGTCAGTTTGCATCAACTAGATATCTTCTGTAATGGAGGAAAACCAATGCTTCTTGTAGCTACCATTTTGTAAAGGATATCTTGTGTAAGAGCAAGCATTGAATCGTCGGACATGTATCTATCATTTTATAAACCTATCGGGTGTATCGGTCACCCAGACAAATGTTTCCTCTTATTTAGTTACTTCTATTATGAGAATCATTAGTGTTATTTTTGTTTGGTTCTGGTTTAATATTTGAGATTACATGCAAGTTATTGTAACTTGATAGATAATGATGAGATATGTAATATGATTGATATTTGTTTTGATAATACAATATGCCAAATACCATTGGCAAATTGCAGATGAATCGTCGTCGACAAAAGGAAGCACTGTCCTACTGTTGGTTGGGAAAGGTTCATGCTAGGGCCAACAGAAAGTTGGTTGGCAAAGATAATACCATCAGATTGTTGGTCGGGAAAGGTTCATGGCAGGGCCAACGAAAAGTTGGCCGGCAAAGATTTTGCCGTCAAACAGTCGGTCGGGAAAGGTTTGTAAGAGAAAATCGGTCGGGAAAGGTTCGTGCCAGGACCAACAGAAAGTTGGTCGGTAATGTTTCCTTTAGCCGTCCAATAGTCGGTCGGGAAAGATATGTCGGTCGGGAAAAGGCTTTCCCGTCTGGACTTTCCCTAGTAGACCTTGTCGGTCGGCAATAGTCTTTCCCAACTGACTGTTTGTCAGCGGAAGCTATTTTCCCAACCAATCTGTATGTTGGGAAAGTAGTGTTGTGGTGTAGTGCATGTAGATAAGCCTACTATGTTGATAGCCCGTTCGATACATTGTGATTCATAAAGACCGCTGCAAACATCAATGTTCTGCTTATCACAGATAAGATTGATTAATACACGTAACAATCCATGTCCTTAACAAAGGGTGCATGCACATATAGATTGAACGTGTGTCTTGCGTCATGTGATGTGTGCATGCAGGCGTGCGAGTGTTGCGTGCGTGCAAGGGTACGTTTCAGTGTTGCATGCATGGGTGCGTACGTGCGTGTGTTCGTGAGTGCATGTGTTCATGTCAGTGTTGCACGCCAGCATGCGTGCGTGTGTACGTGTCAGTGTTGCTACGTTTCAGTGTTGCATGCATGGGTGCGTACGTGCGTGTGTTCGTGAGTGCATGTGTTCGTGTTAGTGTTGCACGCCAGCATGCGTGCGTGTGTACGTGTCAGTGTTGCACGCCTACATGCGTGCGTGTCTTGCGTGCGTGCATGTGTACGTGCGGGGTGAGGCTACACGTCAGTCGACTGACTTTTTCATCTCTGGTCATTAGATTTTCCAGCCGTTGGATACGAAATCAAGGGCCTCCAGTTTATCATCAAACTCCACCCCCTGAGCCGCCAGCCACCACCGGCCGAACCGCCAGCCCCCGCCACCCGCGGCCGGCCCGCCCTCCCTGAAACCACTCCCCACCGCCGGTCCGCCGCCACACCGGCCACCCCTCTAGCCCCCCCCCCCCGCCGCCGAGCTTTTTCTCCGGGGATCCCCACCCCACCGCCCAATGAACGCCCCCCAACCGCCGGTGACTGCCAACCAGAGGTCTCACGACTTTGAATACGCACCGACCACTAATTTATTACCATTTCTGTCCTTCATATACGCGCTGATGGGTGGGCCCTATGGTAATGTGCACTGCTGAATGTGGACCGTTTGACTGGTCAATTGATCGTGTTATCAACAAATTACGGAGCTGTATGGTGAGCCAGTGACCGTATGGTCACCCTAAAATGTACTCCTGTTTTATTAACATAGTACAGACTCAAACTACCATTTCTTTCTATCATATACGGGCTGACAGGTGGGCCCCACGGTTACGCGCCCCGATGGTGCAACACTAGTTGTGCCGCATGGAACGTTTGACTGGTCAATTGATTGTGTCATCAACAAAATACGGAGTTGTATGGGTGAGCCAGGTACCATATAATCATGATATGTATTTGTTTAACACGGTACAGACGCAAGGGCTCATATATACGTGCAAGCACTCACCGCCATAAGCGCACACACGCGAACCCTACCCCTATGAGCACCTTTGAGAGAGTGGGACAGCATATATGATCTTGAGATTTTACGAAGTCACCATAGGTGCCTCGTAGTCGAGTGGAACATCTCCTCCCACTGAACTGTTGGAAATATGCCCTAGAGGCAATAATAAAAGCATTATTATTATATTTCCTTGTTCATGATAATTGTCTTTATTCATGCTATAATTGTGTTATCCGGAAATCGTAATACATGTGTGAATAATAGACACCAACATGTCCCTAGTAAGCCTCTAGTTGACTAGCTCGTTGATCAACAGATAGTCATGGTTTCCTGACTATGGACATTGGATGTCATTGATAACGAGATCACATCATTAGGAGAATGATGTGATGGACAAGACCCAATCCTAAACATAGCATAAGATCGTATAGTTCGTTTGCTAGAGTTTTCCCAATGTCAAGTATCTTTTCCTTAGACCATGAGATCGTGTAACTCCCGGATACCGTAGGAGTGCTTTGGGTGTGCCAAACATCACAACGTAACTGGGTGACTATAAAGGTATACTACGGGTATCTCCGAAAGTGTCTGTTGGGTTGACACGGATCAAGACTGGGATTTGTCACTCCGTATGACGGAGAGGTATCACTGGGCCCACTCGGTAATGCATCATCATAATGAGCTCAAAGTGACCAAGTGTCTGGTCACGGGATCATGCATTACGGTACGAGTAAAGTGACTTGCCGGTAACGAGATTGAACGAGGTATTGGGATACCGACGATCGAATCTCGGGCAAGTAACATACCGATTGGCAAAGGGAATTGTATACGGGGTTGCTTGAATCCTCGACATCGTGGTTCATCCGATGAGATCATCGAGGAGCATGTGGGAGCCAACATGGGTATCCAGATCCCGCTGTTGGTTATTGACCGGAGAACGATCTTGGTCATGTCTACATGTCTCCCGAACCCGTAGGGTCTACACACTTAAGGTTCGGTGACGCTAGGGTTGTAGGAATATGTATATGCAGTAACCCGAATGTTGTTCGGAGTACCGGATGAGATCCCGGACGTCACGAGGAGTTCCGGAATGGTCCAGAGGTAAAGAATTATATATAGGAAGTGCAATTTCGGCCATCGGGACAAGTTTCGGGGTCACCGGTATTGTACCGGGACCACCGGAAGGGTCCCGGGGGTCCACCGGGTGGGGCCACCTGCCCCCGGGGGCCACATGGGCTGTAGGGGGTGCGCCTTGGCCTATATGGGCCAAGGGCACCAGCCCCAAGAGGCCCATGCGCCTAGGGTTCAAGGAAGGGAAGAGTCCCAAAGGGGGAAGGCACCTCCTAGGTGCCTTGGGGAGGAGGGATTCCTCCCTTGGCCGCACCCCCCTAGGAGATTGGATCTCCTAGGGCCGGCGCCCCCCTTGGACTCCCTATATATAGTGGGGGAAGGAGGGCCTCTCATACCACGCCTTTGGTGCCTCCCTCTCCCTCTCCAACACCTCCTCCTCCTCCATAGAGCTTGGCGAAGCCCTGCCGGAGTACTGCAGCTCCATCACCACCACGCCGCCGTGCTGCTGATGGAGCCATCTTCCTCAACCTCTCCTCCCCCCTTGCTGGATCAAGAAGAAGGAGACGTCACGCTGACCGTATGTGTGTTGAACACGGAGGTGCCGTCCGTTCGGCGCTAGGATCTCCGGTGATTTGGATCACGTCGAGTACGCCTTCCTCATCCCCGTTCTTTGAATGCTTCCGCGCGTGATCTACAAAGGTATGTAGATGCAATCCAATCACTCGTTGCTAGATGAACTCATAGATGGATCTTGGTGAAACCGTAGCAAAATTTTTTGTTTTCTGCAACGTTCCCCAACATGAACGTACATCGCCGGAAAATACTGAAGTTAACACAAGATAAATGCGAGCACCGGGACTTTAACCTTGGTGGGCTCGAGAAACCACTGTCCTCTAACCATCCAACCACATGTTGGTTAGCACGACAAAATGTATGTGGTGACCGTGATGAGCTTATTCTGAAGTCCAGTGACCATATCGTGCTTTCGCTTCAAATACAATGACCATAAGTGTCTTCAACAAAATACGGAGCACGCATCAAATGCAAAGTCCGTCAGTGTCATCAACAAAATATGGAGATGTATCGTGAGCTAGATACCGTTGTAGTATTGTATATGCTTATTTTCTTAGTGGCCGATTGCGTGTGTGGTGTGGTGGGCACATCATTTCTAGTTGTGGTGGGTCAACATGAAGACTCATGGGTCAGTTCCATCCTGCACCACATATAGGTTGGACCGAGATGTGTTATACGAAGACCCATGTGGAGGACTCGGCGTAACATGAAGCTACCAGAGTCGCGGAGGACTCTATCCCCACTGGTGATAAGCCGACTGTGACACCCGAGACCGATGCTCGAGAAGACTTCCATATGTTCCGGGTTTCGCCGTGTGTTTCATTTGTGCCGCCCTTTTATTTTTGCGTTGCATCATGTCATCATGCCATCATCTCATAAATCTTTTGCAACTCAACTAAATAAATTGCATGGATCTTCGGTCCATTTAAATCGAGGGATATTCACTATGGTGATTACTCTTTAAAACATATTCTCCCAATATTTTAGGGAGCTATATAAATTATATTCCAATAATTTGGAATCACCCATAACACACTTGCAAATAATCACATGCCTTTTCTCGCTTCAAGTTTGGTCCCCGAACTTTGCCCATAATTTCTTTCATCGCTTTCCCGATCTCCACAAAAATTCCAAACATTTTTGGAATCTCCAAAACCATGAACTTACTCAAACCATTTGAATTAAATTCAAATGGATTTGAATCCAGATCTTTCAATCATGCCACTTTTATTTTCTGGATCGAGCCTATTTTTTGCGAGTCCGGGAAAGTAATCCCCATGCCCAAATTCTTGTCCACTCTTTGCTTCCTTTCTCTCTTTTCCTTCTTTGTCGTTTTCTGTTTTTTCAGAGAAGTTAAAGAGAAGAGAGAAAGAGAGAAGGGAGTCCGCAGCCCAATTTGGCCCAAGGCCCACTCCCGACTGAACCCTAGCCTTCCTGGGCCTTTCCCCTCACTACCTCGTCCCCCCTTGCGCCGCCAGAGTCCCGCCTCGCTCGAACCCCCTCCTTCTCTCGATCTCCCTCTTGTTCCTACCGTGCGCTGCCTCCCTTCGTCCTTCCTCTAGCGTCGTCTCTTGTCGTGAGCCCCAGCACCAGCCTCGACCTCCTCCCTGCCACTTTGCGAGCTCGCCTGCACGCACGACCATGGCACCGCGCAGCCATGGCATCGCCGCGCCCTCAAGCGCCTCGTCTCCGGCAGCCGGTCCAGGACCTCCTCGCCGCCTCCTCGTCTACACGGTGCCACCGGCTCGTCAGCTCCGTCGCCAGGGGAGGAGCCCCTCGACCAGTCCCCTTTCCCCGACTCCGGCGAGTGCCACCCCGTCGACCCTCCGGCCGGCCCCTGCTCAGGCATGGTCGCCTCATCAGCAAGCTGGCCTCCGCCCCTCCTGCGCTGCGCCCCTGCCGGCCTTGCCGGAATTTGTCAAGTTCAGCACCGCCGCGCCCTCTGACCTCCCTTGTTACCCGCGTCGTCGCCGTTCGTCTTCAACCGCAGGACCGCTACTTCGTCATCCACCTCGGCTCTGGCCACCATGGACGCCTCATGCCCAAGATCTTCCTCCTATGTGGTGTAGAGCTGCACCACAACCACCTCGAGGCCCCTTGCAGTCTTTGTTTCAGAACGCCAAGAAGCCGATGGCACTAGGGTGCGCCAAGTTCCACTAATGTTGACCCTGGACATCTACGATACGTGGACCTCTACGATCGATGTGGAACCGTCAAGTACAACTAATCTACGTTGATACGGGAATCACTACCGTTGCAAGAACCGAGACCGGCAAGTCCGAAGACCCCAAGAACCACGACATTTGACGCATAGTACCACTACTTTTGCCATGAACGACTACCATCGCCGTGAACCACTACCATCGCCAATGACTGATAGGACAACTACTTCGACTACCGTCGCGTGAACCACTACTTCCCTCGATGTCCGAGAACGTCTACTTCCACTACTTCCTCTACGCCGACTCGAACCACTCCGATAATGCATGCTTTAAAGGTATAACCGCCGAGACGACCGTCCGTGAACTAATGCATGTGTGATGTATGAGATGCTCGTGCTTGCTCCATGCTTGAATTGTCGATGCACGTTGCCCCTCTTTTGCCTTGTTACCGTCGTCTCGTGGGACACCCGGAATCCGGGAGTGCCCCACCATCTTTTGCACGCATCCGCACACTTCTCCTTTGCATCGGTATCTCAATCGAGTTACCGGAACCGGAACGCTGTCGTGGCACCGTTTTCGTTATCATTGCCTTGGCACCCCTTTCGTTTCCACTACGGTGACAAATGCCCCATATCTTATAACATGCCAACATTTTCATAAATTTTGCATAAAACTTGTTCATGTCATCCGCATCATGATAACAACAATTAAAATGTTTAGATTGTTGTTGCAATAAATTACTAAGGCATATGGGGATTTACCGGATTCGTTGTTTGTTATATCCAGCCCCATTTAAATTGCTTAGATTATGTAGTTTACTCATGTTTCACCTCTTGCCATGTTAACCAACCTTTAATATTGTTGAGTACATAACCGGGAGAGAACTAAATAAGTCATGTGGTGTTTTCTTCAATATGTAACTCCGTTGCATATTGAGCTCCACTTAATTTGTAGGATTGCTTGTGCACTTTGCCATGCCATGCATATTAAACCAGACATGCATCATACTTGGTTGTGCATTGTGCCATGCTTATGTGGTGGTTGTTTACTATGTTGTTTGCTTCTTTCCGGTGTTGCTTCTTTGGGTTATTTCCGATAACGTCGCGTTTGTGAGGATCCGTTCGACTACGTCCGTTTGCCTTCTTCATGGACTCGTTCTTCTTCCTTGCAGGATTTCAGGCAAGATGACCATGCCCGCGAAATCACCTCTATCTTTGCATGCTAGTTGCTCGCTCTTTTGCTATGCCTATGATGCGATACCTACCACTTGCTTATCATGCCTCCCATATTGTTAAGCCAAGCCTCTAACCCACCTTGTCCTAGCAAACCGTTGTTTAGCTATGTTACCGCTTTGCTCAGCCCCTCTTATAGCATTGTTAGTTGCAGGTGAAGATTGGAGTTTGTTCCATGTTGGAACATGGATATGTTGGGATATCACTATATCTCTTATTTAATTAACGCACCTATATACTTGGTAAAGGGTGGAAGTCTCGGCCTTATGCCTGGTGTTTTGTTCCACTCTAGCCGCCTTAGTTTCCGTCATATCGTTGTTATGTTCCCGGATTTTTGCGTTCCTTACGTGGTTGGGTGATAATAGGAACCCCTTGACAGTTCGTCTTGAATAAAACTCCTCCAGCAAGGCCCAACATTGGTTTTACCATCTAGCCTTTTCTTTTCCCTTGGGTTTCCGGAGCCCAAGGGTCATCTTTATTAAACCCTCCGGCCAGTGCTCCTCTGATTGTTGGTCCAACCTGTCAACCGCCGGTGGCCACCAGGGGCAACTCTGGGCTGGCCTACCGGAAGTTTGGACAATCCGGTGTGCCCTGAGAACGAGATATGTGCAGCTCCTATCGGGATTTGTCGGCACATCCGGGTGGCTTTGCTGGTTTAGTTTTACCATTGTCGAAATGTCTTGTAACCAGGATTCCAAACCTGATCGGGTCTTCCTGGGAGAAGGAATATCCTTCGTTGACCGTGAGAGCTTGTGATGGGCTAAGTTGGGACTCCCCTGCAGGGATTTGAACTTTCGAAAGCCGTGCCTGCGGTTATGGGCAGATGGGAATTTGTTAATGGCCGGTTGTAGAAAACCTGAAGTTGATCTTAATTAAAATACATCAACCGTGTGTGTAACCGTGATGGTCTCTTCTCGGCGGAGTCCGGGAAGTGAACACGGTGTTGGAGTAATGCTTGACGTAGGTTGTTCTAGGATCACTTCTTGATCATAGTTGTTCGACCGTGCTTTTGCCTTCTTTTCTCGCTCTCTTTTGCGTATGTTAGCCACCCAAATATGCTAGTCGCTTGCTGCAGCTCCACATCATACCTTACCTTACCTATAAGCTTAAATAGTCTTGATCGCGAGGGTGTGAGATTGCTGAGTCCCCGTGACTCACAGATTACTTCCAAACCCAGTTTGTAGGTGCCGATGTTACCGAGCAGGTGACGAAACCAAGCTCAAGGAGGAGCTCGATGAAGATCTTGTCCTTGGTGTTGTTTCGTTCTAGTTGATCAGTAGTGGAGCCCAGTTGGGGTCGATCGGGGATCTGTGTAGCATTTGGGGTAGTCTTCTTTTATTTTGGTTCCGTAGTCGGACCTTGATTGTATCTGGATGATGTAATGCGTTATTCATGTATTTGGGTGAAGTGGCGATTGTAAGCCAACTATGTATCTTTTCCCTTATTGTATTACATGGGTTGTTTGCGAAGATTACCTCACTTGCGACATTGCTTTCAATGCGGTTATGCCTCTAAGTCGTGCTTCGACATGTAGGAGATATAGCCGCATCGAGGGCATTACAAGTTGGTAATCAGAGCCCCCTGCTTGATCGAATCGCTGGCATTGTTGAGTCTAGAAAAATATTTTGAGTCTTTTAGGATTATATATATCGGAGAGTAGGATTCTTTTTACTCCTCAGTCCCTTCATCGCTCTGGTGAGGCATCCTGATGTAGAGTTTTGACTCTTCTCTTCTCAAATTTCACTAAAAAAATTTATGATCACGCGGGTATCTTGGAATCGTTCTGATGGTTTTGTGATGAGAACATTGTTCTTGGTGCCTCCTGACATTTAGGGGTTGTGGCAGTGTCCCGGGGAGTTGAGCTCCGAGGTGTTGTCGTCACAATTTTATCGTTGCAGTTCTGGAATACCTGAGTTTCGCCGACATCGAAAATCTCTTTTATGCAGTTGTTGGTGAGATAACCTCGACGCCACCCAGTACAACGGATGCTTTTCGAAGGTTGAGGTAAACGATTTCCGAAGGTTTCTTGGTTATGTGTTGAAGGATGGATACAGCTGGATGTAGGATTTGCTAGTTTTGGGTGAGATATTATGCTTCCCCTGTATCCCCAACACCTGATTGCATAACCAGAAAATTTCGGGAGTTTATAAGTGGGAATTCAAGTAGCTCTTAGGATATCTTTCCGACGGATGTATAATATGAGATTGGGGTTCGATGTCTAGTGGTCCGCCTATTCACGGTTAGTTTTACAGTGGTCTTGTTGTGTCTTGAAGAGTCCTTGGCTATGCTGACTCGGGGACGCTTCGTATGTCATGTGCACTACCTTGTACATGATGGTGCTGTACGATCGAGCCCGTGTAGGCCCCACCACGAAAACTTCGGACGAAATCTCTATCATATGTTTGTTCGGGCCTATTTTGCAAGCCAATCCTTTGTTTTGTTTTGAGTTGTGGTATTCGAGTTGCTTCGAAGTCAAGTGTTGATTCCATACCTTTCCTAAACAGTGTTCTCATATTCCTATGTGGATACTAATCCTTCATGATAATCGAGATTGTCATGCCAATCCTTTTCAACCGGCGTGTTTCTCTTCAAGTGGATCCGATCATTTCAACATTTGCAAGATCCAATCTCAGCTTTTCGTCAATGGTGTTTGCTTCATCCGTTCCAAGTTGCCTTTGTTTTTCCTTCCCACCCACCCTTTTTCTTCAAGAAATCAGATGTCTTAATCAAGTATCCTTTTATTCATGTGAAATCTCTCCATTCTTTTCCTTCATGTTCTTACCCGGTGATTCTCATGAAGATTCTAACGGAGCCTCAAGTTCATCATTATTTGCCTTTTTTCTCCGGTGGATTTAATTCAAGCTTTGTTCATCATATCTTTTTCCTTGTTTCAAATACCTTCTCATGCCGGTGCACCTCATATTCATTCATTTCTCGCTATTCAATTGTTCCGGAGTGCTCAAGATATCTCAAAGATTCGTATTTCTACTCTGTTTTCGTTCAAGCTCTTTCGAGGATGTTATCTCATTCAAGCCATTTAATTCAACGGCGCAATCTCTCTTTTAAATCTTTTCAATGGTGTTTTTTCTTTTGAGTGGGCCCTAACCCACAGGTCTTCTTCCAGGATCTTACCTGACTCTTCTAATTTTACCAGAGCTATTTTCAAATTCATCTCAAAGTTTGACGTAAGAATGATTCATCGTCGGTCATATGTATTTCTCCAAGATCTTTCAATTTCTTTTCATCGTTGGCTCAACCTCTTTGCTTTTGATTCTTCCGGAGTGTCTAAACAATTCATGGTGGTATTTCTCGCCGTAATTCAAAAATTTGAAGACCGAAGAAGATTTTCTCTCAATCCTGCTCCATTCTCTTCAAGATTCGTGATTCTAGCTTGTTGCCATCCCCTCATAATTGTTTTGATTATGAGAATTCTTTTCACCCATCCAGAGTAATTCAGGAGTCTTTTCAGTTTGTTTATCTGAAGGCCATCAATTCAGGATTATTCATTGCAGCTTTTAGATCTCATTCTCCAAATCTAACCGGTGCATCATTCAAGTATATTCTCTAATCAGTTCATGATCTCTTCGTTCTCTTGTATCTAAACTCTCTCATGTATTTTCGTTCATTCTCAATTCTTACGGTGGTTCTTCCAAGATTTTGTCTTCCTTCATTCATCATATCAATTTATTCATTGTTTCAACCCGACCGGTGGTTCGTTGAAGACCTTTCTCAAGTTGACGCTATATCTATCTTAATACTTTTCAAAGAGAATAAGTAGTATGCCAAATCCGTTTGCTCGTCATCAATTAAATTGGTGAAGGATACGCATAATGTAATTCTTATTCATGTTTCATCCAAGTGATCAATTCTTTATTCTAGAGGTTCATCGAAAAATTCTTGGTTTCTTTTGCTCATCTTTCTTTTCCGGAGTTCCAAGCTCTCTTAATTATATCGTCGTGAAGATCCATATAATCATCGCACGGCTTCACCTTGTGTTTTCAACTCCTCTTTCCTTTTGTCTGATCATTCTTTTATAACCGGATATCTTCATGGAGGCTCTACATGTTGGTTCATCAAAGAATTAATTCCTTTTCAAAGTGTTAATTGAGATTCTTTTCTGAGGAGTTCAAGCATTCTTCATCTTGCAATCCGGAGTGCAATTCTTTCTTCCGTACCATTGGAGGTGGTATTACGTCACTCTTGATAATTTGAGTTCATGCTTCATGATTCACATATTGTTAATAATGAGGTATTTTAAATCCATCAATCTCTTCATTGGAGTTATATTGGGTTATATTTCACCTAAAGCCTTCCCTAAGGATTGTTGCTAATTATGGTGCTTATAAATGACCCTAGTTCTTCAATTATCCTCCCGGTGAGATAAGTTTCTTGTCCCCTTGTTGATATCAATCCAATCTATTGTTTCCGTTAGTGGCAGAATTTCACCTCTTAGTTTTGAGATGTTCTCCATAAGTCCACTACAAGCTTATTCTTTTCGTTGTTGGTTTTTTCCAACAACTCCGTTTGACCTTTCTCCTAAACATGATTTTCAAGCTCATTTGAGGTAGAAGATCTTGTTTTCCCCTCCGTTCATTCCATTCCATCCTCTCATTTTGTCTGGGGGTTTGGTGATGTTGATCTCTTCATCCTATCATATCGTTTTGCCAAGATCATGCTCTTTCCTTTTGCTTATCCCTTTTTCAACTGGAGTGTCGTGTTTTCATTCGAGCTCTCTCATCTTATCAAGTTTTGCCGCCCTTCTCAATCGGAGTGCCATCTGAAATCTTTCTTACCCTTTGTACCATTCTTTCAATAGTTCCGAAGGTAGTATGTTGTTGATCTCATCAAGTATCCTCTCATCTTGTCAAGTTCATGTTCTTTTCCTTCCATTTTGAGTCGGAGTGCTGCCCAAATTATATCATCCTGATTCCTTCTCTATTTTGTTTTGACCGGAGTGGCTTCAATGTCAATCCTGTCATTTAAGCTAGTCTTTTTCGCCGTATTTCTGGTTCCTTGTCTAACGGAGTGTTTTCCACTTTGTTCATCTTCATTGTATTCCTTTTCTCTCAATTTGTTCAACCTCGCAAGGTTCTTTGGTTTCACTCGTTTGTCAAAGAAGCAATTTAGTTTTGCCACTTCTCTTTCTCTTCCGTTTTTCCCTCCGGTGCCATTCTAGATCTCGGGACGAGATCCTCTCGTAGTGGTGGAGTGTTGTGACGCCCGAGACCGATGCTCGAGAAGACTTCCATATGTTCCGGGTTCCGCCGTGTGTTTCATTTGTGCCGCCCTTTTATTTTTGCGTTGCATCATGTCATCATGCCATCATCTCATAAATCTTTTGCAACTCAACTAAATAAATTGCATGGATCTTCGGTCCATTTAAATCGAGGGATATTCACTATGGTGATTACCCTTTAAAACATATTCTCCCAATATTTTAGGGAGCTATATAAATTATATTCCAATAATTTGGAATCACCCATAACACACTTGCAAATTATCACATGACTTTTCTCACTTCAAGTTTGGTCCCCAAACTTTGCCCATAATTTCTTTCATCGCTTTCCCGATCTCCACAAAAATTCCGAACATTTTTGGAATCTCCAAAACCTTGAACTTACTCAAACCATTTGAATTAAATTCAAATGGATTTGAATCCAGATCTTTCAATCATGCCACTTTTATTTTCTAGATCAAGCCTATTTTTTTGCGAGTCCGGGAAAGTAATCCCCATGCCCAAATTCTTGTCCACTCTTTGCTTCCTTTCTCTCTTTTCCTTTGTCTTTTTCTGTTTTTTTCAAAGAAGTTAAAGAGAAGAGAGAAAGAGAGAAGGGAGTCCGCAGCCCAATTTGGCTCAAGGCCCACTCCCGACCGAACCCTAGCCTTCCTGAGTCTTTCCCCTCACTACCTCGTCTCCCCTTGCGCCACTAGAGTCCCGCCTCGCTCGAACCCCCTCCTTCTCTCGATCTCCCTCTCGTTCCTACCATGCGCTGCCTCCCTTCGTCCTTCCTCCAGCGCCGTCTCCTGTCACGAGCCCCAGCGCCAGCCTCAACCTCCTCCCTGCCACTCCGCGAGCTCGCCTGCACGCACGACCATGGCACCGCGCAGCCATGGCATCGCCGTGCCCTCAAGCGCCTCGTCTCCCGCAGCCGGTCCAGGACCTCCTTGCTGCCTCCTCGTCTACACGGCGCCACCGGCTTGTCAGCTCCGTCGCTAGGGGAGGAGCCCCTCGACCCGTCCCCTTCTGCCCTGACTCCGGCGAGTGCCGCCCCGTCGACCCTCCTGCCGGCCCCTACTCAGGCATGGCCGCCTCATTAGCAAGCTGGCCTCCGCCCCTCCTGCGCTGCGCCCCTGCCGGCCTCGCCGGAATTCGTCAAGTTCAGCACCGCCGTGCCCTCTAACCTCCCTTGTTACCCGCGTCGTCGCCATTCGTCTTCAACCGCGGGACCGCTACTTCGTCATGCAGCTCGGCTCTGGCCACCATGGACGCCTCATGCCCAAGATCTTCCTCCTATGTGGTGTAGAGCTGCACCACCACCACCTCGAGGCCCCTTGCAGTCTTTGTTTGGGAACGCCAAGAAGCCGATGGCACTAGGGTGCGCCAAGTTCCACTAATGTTGACCCCGGACATCTACGATACGTGGACCTCTATGATCGATGTGGAACCGTCAAGTACAACTACTCTACGTTGATACGGGAATCACTATCGTCGCAAGAACCGAGACCGGCAAGTCTGAAGACCCCAAGAACCACGACATTTGACGCATAGTACCACTACTTTTGCCGTGAACGACTACCATCGCCGTGAACCACTAACATCGCCGATGAATGATAGGACGACTACTTCGACTACCGTCGCGTGAACCACTACTTCCCTCGACGTCCGAGAACGTCTACTTCCACTACTTCCTCTACGCCGACTCGAACCGCTCCGATAATGCACGCTTCAAAGGTATTACCATCGAGACGACCGTCTGTGAACTAATGCATGTGTGATGTATGAGATGCTCGTGCTTGCTCCGTGCTCGAATTGTCGATGCACGTTGCCCCTCTTTTGCCTTGTTACCGTCGTCTCGTGGGACACCCGGAATCCGGGAGCGCCCCACCATCTTTTGCACGCATCCGCACACCTCTCCTTTGCAGCGGTATCTCAATCGAGTTACCGGAACCGGAACGCTGCCGTGGCACCGTTTTCATTATCATTGCCGTGGCACCCCTTTCGGTGACAAATGCCCCATATCTTATAACATGACAACATTTTCATAAATTTTGCATAAAACTTGTTCATGTCATCCGCATCATGATAACAACAATTAAAATGTTTAGATTGTTGTTGCAATAAATTACTAAGGCATATGGGGATTTACCGGATTCGTTGTTTGCTATATCCGGCCCCATTTAAATTGCTTAGATTGTGTAGTTTACTCATGTTTCACCTCTTGCCATGTTAACCAACCTTTAATATTGTTGAGTACATAACCGGGAGAGAACTAAATAAGTCATGTGGTGTTTTCTTCAATATGCAACTCCGTTGCATATTGAGCTCCACTTAATTTGTAGGATTGCTTGTGCACTTTTCCATGCCATGCATATTAAACCAGACATGCATCATACTTGGTTGTGCATCGTGCCATGCTTATGTGGTGGTTGTTTACTATGTTGTTTGCTTCTTTCCGGTGTTGCTTCTTCGGGTTAGTTCCGATAAAGTCGCGTTTGTGAGGATCCGTTCGACTATGTCCGTTTGCCTTCTTCATGGACTCGTTCTTATTCCTTGCGGGATTTCAGGCAAGATGGCCATGCCCTCGAAATCACCTCTATCTTTGCTTGCTAGTTCCTCGCTCTTTTGCTATGCCTATGCTGCGATACCTACCACTTGCTTATCATGCCTCCCATATTGTTAAGCCAAGCCTCTTACCCACCTTGTCCTAGCAAACCGTTGTTTGGCTATGTTACCGGTTTGCTCAGCCCCTCTTATAGCGTTGTTAGTTGTAGGTGAAGATTGGAGTTTGCTCCATGTTGGAACATGGATATGTTGGGATATCACATTATCTCTTATTTAATTAACACACCTATATACTTGGTAAAGGGTGGAAGGCTCGGCCTTATGCCTGGTATTTTGTTCCACTCTTCCCGCCTTAGTTTCCGTCATATCGGTGTTATGTTCCCGGATTTTGCGTTCCTTACGCGGTTGGGTGATAATGGGAACCCCTTGACAGTTCGTCTTGAATAAAACTCCTCCAGCAAGGCCCGACATTGGTTTTACCATTCGCCACCTAGCCTTCTCTTTTCCCTTGGGTTTCCAGAGCCCAAGGGTCATCTTTATTAAACCCCCGGGCCAGTGCTCCTCTGACTGTTGGTCCAACCTGTCAACCGAGGTGGCCACCAGGGGCAACTCTGGGCTGGCCTACCGAAAGTTTGGACAATCCGGTGTGCCCTGCGAACGAGATATGTGCAGCTCCTATCGGGATTTGTCGGCACATCCGGGTGGCTTTGCTGGTTTAGTTTTACCATTGTCGAAATGTCTTGTAACCGGGTTTCCGAGCCTGATCGGGTCTTCCTGGGAGAAGGAATATCCTTCGTTGACCGTGAGAGCTTGTGATGGGCTAAGTTGGGACTCCCCTGCAGGGATTTGAACTTTCGAAAGCCGTGCCCGCGGTTATGGGCAGATGGGAATTTTTAATGTCCGGTTGTAGAAAACCTGAAGTTGATCTTAATTAAAATACATCAACCGCGTGTGTAACCGTGATGGTCTCTTCTCGGCGGAGTCCGGGAAGTGAACACGGTGTTGGAGTAATGCTTGACGTAGGTTGTTCTAGGATCACTTCTTGATCATAGTTGTTCGACCGTGCTTTTGCCTTCTCTTCTCGCTCTCTTTTGCGTATGTTAGCCACCCAAATATGCTAGTCGCTTGCTGCAGCTCCACATCATACCTTACCTTACCTATAAGCTTAAATAGTCTTGATCGCGAGGGTGCGAGATTGCTGAGTCCCCGTGACTCACAGATTACTTCCAAACCCAGTTTGTAGGTGCCGATGTTACCGAGCAGGTGACGAAACCAAGCTCAAGGAGGAGCTCGATGAAGATCTTGTCCTTGGTGTTGTTTCGTTCTAGTTGATCAGTAATGGGGCCCAGTTGGGGTCGATCGGGGATCTGTGTAGCATTTGGGGTAGTCTTCTTTTATTTTCGTTCCGTAGTCAGACCTTGATTGTATCTGGATGATGTAATGCTTTATTCATGTATTTGGGTGAAGTGGCGATTGTAAGCCAACTATGTATCTTTTCCCTTATTGTATTACATGGGTCGTTTGCGAAGATTACCTCACTGGCGACATTGCTTTCAATGCGGTTATGCCTCTAAGTCGTGCTTTGACGCGTAGGAGATATAGCCACATCGAGGGCGTTACACCGACTATATATGATTTGTAACCCTAGGCCCTTAGTATGTTATACAATCTTGGGGGCTAGTTCGTTGATAGTATACACACATGCACAATGCCTGGTATTCACGTGTACTTTGTACACACCCCTATCACTAATATACAGTATCAGGAGTAGGCTCTTTCTTCAACTGCAATTGAATTCTAGCATGTGCATGTGTTTATTTCGTATTATGGATCCATAGAATGAGAGCGGTTGGAAATACAGGCAATGGATGCTTTTGCAATTCATATATAAACATTAATTAGTGCACTCCATGTTGTTAGTGTGAAGCACTTTATACATTCTTCACTTGCATGGATACATTCCAAATTGCTAGCTACGAAATAGAATACATGTCGAATTCAACATAAAGGGGGTTTCGAAGATCCGAATTCATAGGAAGTGCATTCATCTATTTGAACCCGAGATAATGGCATTTGTAAATCAGATGTAAAAGGGGGCATCAATCTTTGTTGTGAGTTTGAACATGCTATATATATTCATACGCATATCTAACCTTTTTTGCAACCAAGGAGCTTATATCTGGAACCATGCATGAACTGAGGTAAGTTGCATATTTTTTAATATATACTCGTGTACAATGTATATTCAAATGTACCCCCTCCATTCGAAAATAATTGTAGCTTTAGGATTTTCAAGAGTAAAGATTTGTGAAGTTTGACAAATCCTGAAAGTTCAATTCAAGAGAACCGAAAACGTTAATGCTTCTGCTCCCAAATATTGAACGAAGCGTCAAATAGGCCTCTGGTCACCCGAAACCGCGCGAGACTAATGTTTTGGTGGTAGGAAATTACTGTCCTGACTCTCGCCCGTGTAGCCTATCACCCGATGTCCAAAGGTCTAAACCGGGGTAGGTTTGTAACTTCACCAAGACACCAGAGAAGCATTCATACGCCGTGGGCGCCTACCCATGCGCTCGGCCAAAATCTAGCCCGCCCACCTTGGGGACACCTGACATGACTGTCCTACCCCCAACCCACAATATGTCCGAAATTTTAGATGGGGGGAAAGTTTGTAACTTTCCCCAAATTTCAAACAAGCGCGTCTCAAACCGAAACATTGTTCCCCCTTAGTTCCCCGCCTCCCTCCGTTTCCCCATTCATACTCCGTGGGCGCGAAAACGCCCTCTCCACCAGCCGCGAAACCCCAGCCTCCTCCGTCCTCCACCCCATAGCGGCCAATCCACCGCCGCCCTCCTCCATCACGCCAGAGCCAGTACCCCGACGCCGTAGTCCAATGCAACCGCAAGCGCAACGCCCTCAAGGACTTAGCAGCTGAAGCCGAGGCAGAGCTGCCTCCACGATGCCGATGCCGACGTGCGCGTACCAGAACCACTCTGACCATGCCGTCCTGCGCCTCACTGCTGCGGCTCCACTGTCGCAACCGTCCACTGCACCAGAGCTGTTCCCGCTACACCGTCTTTCGCCGCCTTGGATCTGCTTCCCCGCTGCTGACAGACGGCCACCTCACCACACTCAACAACTTGGCCATGGGTTCGTCCAAGTCTGCACCGTCCTCCACAACTTCTGGTTTTCAGCGAACAACAAGAAGATCGTCGGAAAAACAGAAGGAGGACACAACACTGCCAGCAGAAAGAGGTACTCCTCTTCCCTTATTCGTGCAAATCTTACGTCTCCGCTCACACCGTATTCATCCCATGAAAGAAACTAGTTGAGCGCTTCTTACTGCATCTTCTTCGTGATACTAAATGCACAAGGTTTCCTCCCTTTTACTATTTCACCTTTGCTAGAGGTCAGTAGCCCGCCTGGATTTCAATTCAGGGTCAGTCAAACCGCAATTAAAAGAAGTAGCACCCGCTTAGGCGCGCGGAGCACCTAGTCCGCCTGTTCCCCGGGGAAGCGGCGCATCAGTGTCTATCATAGGGGTGTGGGGTGCAGGAGCTGCTTGCGCCCGATCTGGAGGTCGGCGAGGCTTGAATGGATGGCCAGGGGCGGTGCCAAGCACGGCGGTGCGGTGAGGTCGAAGGGAGGGCGCAGGTAGGGGAGGAATACTGGGCCGGTGGTCGCTGGCGTTTCGAGGAAGATCGTCAACACTGACTCGCTGGAGGTAGATGAAGGCGATCTGCCCGTTCTTTGTACATTGGACGGTGCAGAAAAAATGGACTGACCTATTTGCTTTCAGTCGACTATTATTTTCATAGAATCCTGTAGTAATTTAGTGTGCCATGCATGTTGTAGAGCTATCATATGTCTCCCCTCATTTATTTCTCACCGACCTGCTATCTGCTACCTTTACACTATACTAATTGTGCACACACTTCACCCGTACTCACACTATTGTTTTTTTATGCATGGGTATTTCAGACTCTGACGCAGTGTTGATGAATGCAAAAAAGAAAAGACAGAAGTCGCTTCGGTGTAATTCGAAGATAAGCACTAAGCGTTGCAGCGCTCTAACGGGTGCAGTGTCAGTAGTTGGAGACAGTAAATGCAGCTCTGCAGTTGATGATCTCAATTGCCACACACAACCATCCCAGGTGCTTGCTTTAACATCGCGCTGTCAAATGTGATTGCATGTTGCATATGGTGTCTAGCTTGTATTGCTTCCAATTTGGTTAAATTGCATCTGCTTACTTTACACATTATACCTTTGATAATGACATGCCTTCATGTTTTTGATACATACTACATATGTTTATTAACCATGTTTGTACATCAAACTAATGCTCTTTTCTATCTCTCGTCAATCACTTATGATGAGACAGTCACCCGGGTGGGTTTCTGTGAGACGCCATACTCGTTTAAAGAGTGCAGTGTCATCCTCCCCACATGATTCTCAAGAAACAGCAAGGCTAAATGAAGATAGTCAACATAGCTCTCTAGTTGATCACCGCAATTCCCCCACACCACCATCGCAGGTGCTTGCTCTTACTTGGCAGTGTGATATGTAGTGTTCGTCTTACATGAAAGTAGTGTTCGTCAGTATCATGCATCAATGAGTTATGAAGAGCAAATTTTATTCCTTTTTCTTGTGGGTTTGACTTGACAAGGCAAAATCAAGAAAGAAGAAGGAAAAGAGTAAGTAAGGCGATGATGGTGGTCCTCTGCAGCAACGTAAACGGAGCATCTGTACCGATTCTCCTTGTACTGATAGTGCATTACAAGGTCCAAGTCTCCGCTCCCCTACTCCACCATCCAAGGTGCTTGATCTAACTTGGTAGTGTATTATCTGGTTGCATGTTGCATATGGTGTCTAGCTTGTATTGCTCCTAACTAGTGTAAACTGCATCTGGTTAGCTTACACATGATACATGTGAATATGACACGCTTTCCTATTTTTGGTACATACTATATCTTATGATAAGGCACCTTTAAGTCGCCACTGTGATATTGGTTGTGTCTTGCATATGATTTCTAGCATGTACTGCTTCTAATTTGTTGAAACGCCATACAGTTTGAACTTGGCAAAGTGATATTGGTTGCATCTTTCATATGGTGTCTAGCTTGCAGTGCTTCTAATTTGTTGAAATGCCTTCTGCTTAGTTACCACATCATAGGTGTGAATATGTCACACCATCCTGTTTTTCATACATATTCCATCCTCGCATCATGTGTTTGCCTTTCATCCGAGTAGTGTTCGTCAGTATCATGCATGAATGAGTTCTGAAGAGCGAATTTTATTCCTTTTTCTTATCGGTTTGACTTCACAATGCAAAATCATTACAACTGAAGGAAATTAGTCCGACAGTGGATGATGGTGGTCCTTCGGAGCAACTCAAACAGGGGGTCTCTACAGATTCTAGTCCGCCATCCTCCCAACAAGATTCGCAAGAGAACACAAGGCTGGACAGTCAACGTGGCTGTGTAGATGATGAGCACATCTCCCCTACTCCACCATCACAGGTGCTTGCTCTAACTTGACACTATTATATGTGGTTGCATGTTGCGTATGATGTCTAGCATGTATTGCCTCTAACTTGGATTGCATCTGCTTACTTTACACATAATGCCTGTGAATATGACACGTGTTCCTGTTTCTAGAACATACATGTACATGATGAGCACATCTCCCCTACTCCACCATCACAGGTGCTTGCTCTTACTTGGAACTGTTATACGTGGTTGTGTTTTTCGTATGATGTCTAGTTTGTATTGCTTATGATTATGTTGAATTGCATCTGCGTAGCTTACAACTTATACCTGCAACGATCCTTACCCATAATACACATTTAACTTGGGACTGTGATGTAGGTTTCATCTTGCATTGTCTTCTAGCTTGTACTGCTTCTAATTTCTTGAAATGGCACTTACAACGAGACACTTTTTACCTGATAGAGTGATATTGGTTGCATGTTCATATGGTGCCTAGCTTTCATTTCTTCTAATTTTGTTGAAATGCCTTCCTCTTACTGTTTTTCATACATACTCCATCCTCCTGTCGTACGTGTGAATATGAAACGCCGTCTTTTTTTGTATATATTCCGTCCTCCTATCCTGCGCTTGCCTTACATCAAAGTAGTGTTCGTATGTATCATGCATCAACCAGTTATGCAGAGCTAATTTTATTTATCTTCTTGTGGTTTTGACTTCATAAGGCAATATCACAAAATAGGAAGGAAAAGAGTAAGTTAGGGGATGTTGGTGGTCCTCCACACCGACGGAAACAGAGACTCTCTAGATTTGCCACTGCTACTGCTAATGAAGTTGAAGTCCCAAGTCTACATGATGAGTTCATCTCCCATACTCCACCATCGCAGGTGCTTGCTCTAAGTTGACAGTGTGATAATTGGTTTCATGTTGCATATGTTGTCTATCCTGTATTTCTTCTATTTTGACTATATTGCACCTGCTGAGTTTATACGTTATACATGTGCATATGACATGGCCTTCTGTGTCTAGAATACACTGCATCTATCTATCATACCATGTTCTTACATCAAAGTACTGTTGTTGTGTATCCCGCATCAGTCACTCATGATTGGACGCTTTTAACATGGCAGTTTGATAGTGGTTGCATCTTGCATTGATTTCTACATTGTACAGCTTCTAATTTTTCAAATTGCCACTTATGACAAGACACTTTTAACTTGGCAGAGTAATATTGGTTGCATCTTTCATATGGTGTTTAGCTTGCATTACTTCTATTTTCTTGAAAATCCTTCTGCTTAGTTTGCACATCGTAGCTGTGAATATGTCATGACGTCCTATTTTTCTTACATATTCCATCCTCATACGGTTGTCTTACATCAAAGTATTGCTTGTCTATATCATGCATCAATGAGTTCTGAAGAGTGATTTTATTCTTTTGTGTTGTGGGTACAGCTAGACATGGAAAAGTCAAAAAAGAGCAAGGAAAATAATATAGTAGGGAGTGTTGTTACTCGTCGGGTGAAACGGAAAAGGTTCTGTCGTCGAGATTCTGCTGGTACTTATAGTGCAGTAGAAGGTCCAAGTCCACCGGCTAAATCTACAAACACAGTATCACTCGCTCCACCAGCTGCAGCATCCGCTTCAACTGTACCAGCATCTCAACCAGTTACTCGTTTGTTTGCTCCGGAACTGGCCGGTTCCCAAGCTTCTTCACACCTAACACTACTTCCGAAGCACTACTGACACAACTAGACTTGGCAAGATTAGATGAACCTCATGAGCATCAACACCAAAACGGTACCTGACCGAGTCAAGTTGCAGTTGCATGCTCCTTTATATGTACTCTCACAGTTTGATGTACACTAACACTTTCCATATTCGTTGTTGAACTAGCACCACGGCGCAAGCGGAAACAGACATCAGGGAAAATGCTTGACAGATTAACAAAATCTAAAGGAGGAAGAATGGAGATCCATTTTGAGGCAGGTTTAAAAAGGCCACGTGATGCTACAGAGTCAGCCAAGTTAGTATCAGAGGCAGCCGTTGCCATTAGGTGTCATGCACGTATCCTCCCAACGTGGATCCAGTACAGGAATGAGAAAGACAATACCCAGTTTAACACCTTCCTTGACCATTTATCCATAAGTAATGTTATTCATCGCAATTAGTAATATTGTCTTGCTCTGTCCCATACTTTCTAGCTTCCTCCTAATAAGACTCACATTCTTTTTTCAACAGATGAGGTTCAAGTTGGATCCGAAAGATGATGCAACTAGACAAGCATGCACTCATGTTTTTCAGTCTGCTCTGCGAAAGTATCGGTACCACCTTAGAAAATCTCACTTTGAAGGCAAGGCTAACAATGAAATCCCCCAAACATCTCCAGTGGAATATATTACAGATGAAGACTGGAAAACCCTCATTAAACATTGGTCTGATCCAAAGTATCAGGTAGGCTATATGTATTTGATCAGACTACATATTGAACTTGTATTTATGTATGTGCCTTACAAGTGTATCTTCTTCTAGGCTAACTGTTTGAAGAACAAAACCAACCGTTGTAAAGTGAAATTCCAACAGACCACAGGATCTCATAGCTATATTGCACACTGCGAGGCTCTTGTAAATAGCTGCTACTTCCTTCTTTTTTGTGCCATATTATCATATCTATATTGACTTGTTCCAAATACAGAGGAAATCTCATGCGGACCAAAAAGAACCTGAACTGAATGCAGTGCAAATCTCCAAGGATTGCCACACCAGCAAGATGAAGGGCATGAGCACACCAGTTCAAGCCGCTGTTGTATGTCCTTACTCCTCCTGCCTTGAACTAATTGGTACTATGATGTGTTCATTTAACTACTTGGTTTGCAACCAATGTCAGTTACTCTGTTCACTTTATTCACAGTTGTCTTAACGTATCATTTCACCTTACATGGTTTAAAATAGATGAAGGATATTCTTTTGGTCTTGATCTGTAATCTAGTTGTTATGTTCACGTGCGCACACAATGATAAAATAGCATGTTTGTTTTATATCTGTTTGCCCATGATATGAATGATGTCATACTATGTTCATCCTACTTTAAACCATGTCTCTTTATCCTTAGATGTCAATGAATGTGAGGAAATAGACAATACGGTAGGCATGCTACATGGACATATGTTCCGAAAGTGATTTTATTATGTAGTTGGCACTACAATACATGCTAATGTATTACAGTAGTTCACCAAAATAAGTTATGTATAAACGTTTAACCTACTTTGTTTGTTTTTATCTCATTAGTAACTTATCTGGTACACTAATCTACAATTTCAAACTTTCAGGAAGCTATGGAACAAATGATTGAACAGCCACAACCACCTGAAGGTGATGAGGCTACTACAGGCACAATGTCACCTCTTGCTGCAGCGCGTCAGTATCTCTCCACTAACAGTGCAAAAAGCACCTTCCTGCGTAATTCTGGGTTGGTTGTCAAGGTATCCTCGTCCAAATCACCTACTGAACAAAATCTTCCTGCTAGACAGAATGATATATCTATGCTCCAGACACAAGTCCAATCCCTAATGGACATTGTTTCGGAAACAAGAATAGTGGTTGAGAAATGTCGTCAAGATATGAATGGTTTTGAAACTAGACTATCAGACATTCGCTTCGTTGTTCAAGAGCAATGGCGGAAAAAGTGGAGATCGTGCTGCTCCATCAGATTCTACAGCATGAAACATTAGCACTCAGGTCAAATGATCTGTGCTTCTATACATCTGATGGTGCTTTTATCTGGAAGGACTATAAACTTTATGCCAACAGGCCTTTTGTTGTATGGTTGGAATTTATTTTGTTGTGATACAACATTTATGATGCTGCCTCAGGCTGCAGTAATTACGACGCTATTTTTGTATAGTGTAGGTTTATCTTAGTAATGTATTCGGCCGAAAGCTTCATAGGAGCCCAACATGCCAACATTCGTTGGGCCCATTCCAATTGGGCTAAAAACGATTACGGGCCGAAATTGGCATGTAGCCCACTAAAAATATCTAGGCCTAAATCAGCATAAGCTTTCATATTTTTCTGGTAGGCATGTGCCCATAGTGGGCCTTTAAGAGGCCTAAACATAATTTGGGCCCTTAGTAAAAATAGGCCGTTTACAGGTGTAAATATCCCGAGCCCATAAGATACATGGGCCTTTAATAGACCGAAAGTGAGATTGGGCCCTGATTGTGCCAAATAACCCATTGGACTTTAACAGGCCGAAAATTCGGACGGGCCGTAAATGCGCCGACCTAATACACGGGCCTTTAACAGGCCGAAACTTTGGTCGGGCTAGATTATCGTCATTTTTATATGGGCCGTTAATGGGCCTGATATGACGTTGGGCCACATATGGCCCATGGTTTACGTCCGGCGTTAACAGGCTGAAAATGACAACAGGCCGAAAGTGGCCCAAAGCTATAGTGGGCCTCTAACAGGCCGAATGTCAGACATGGCCGAATATGACCCAAATCCTTCACGGTCGTTTATGGGCCGAAAGTTTTGATGGCCTGTAAATGGGCCCAAATGAAGCCGGACCTTTAACATACCGGAAATACACCGGGCCGTAATTCGGCCCAATTACTTAGCGACTGTTAACGGGCTAGAAGTGACCATGGGCCGCGTTGATGACAAGTTTAGGACAGACCATTGGCGGGCCGATTTGACAGAGAATGTTGGGCCTTTAGCTGGGCCGGACCATTATGGTCAGCAGAATCTTGTGGGCCTTTAGCTGGGCCGGCCCATTGTGGTCCGCAAAATCTTGTGGGCCTTTAGCTGGGCCGGCCCATTATGGTCTGCAAAATCGTGTGGGCCTTTAGCTGGGCCGGCCCATTATGGTCCGCTAAATTTTGTGGGCCTTTAGCTGGGTCGGCCCATTATGGTCCGCTAAATATTAAGGGCCTTCGGTTGGGCCGACCCATTTAATATTTGTGGGCCACTTTTGGGCCGGTCCACGTGTCAACATATCATAGGCCCATCTCGACCGTTGGATGAGTGACACATGTGCCAACGTGAAGCTGACGCGTGGATCCATCAGCCAACGAGAATTTTACACATGGAAAATCGGCATTGGTCGTGGCTGTTAACGGGTTATCGGATCCAAAATCCGACCCGATAGCTTAACGACGTTCCGTTACGGTGGATGCCACATGTTGGTCACCCTTGACGAAAGCACTTCTGTGACGCGCGATTTATCATCTTCCGTGATGATAATTTTGGCAATGTCATGGAACACTTCTACGACAGCACAGGTATGACTATCTTGATTCTGTCATAAATTTGTCATGGATGTACATGCATGACAGAAAACGTGACC